>NC_073631.1:72742500-82742500 GCF_029407905.1 Bubalus kerabau | reverse complement strand
TTATTATATATGTGTGTGCATGAGTGTGTGTGTGTGCATGTGTGTGTATGTGCACATCTTTACATAATCTTTATTATCCTATTGGTTTTGTTTCTCTGGAGAATGCTGACTAACACAGAGGCCATAGTTGCATCATCTGAATAGCAAAAGTTCTAAAAAAAGAGACTATAAACATATTGAGAAGAAAATTGTCGAAGTAGTTAATATAAGAAAAATTCCCAGAAACCAAACATGAGTTTCTAAATTTAAAGAACCCAATGGAGACCAACAATATGAATGAAAACAAAATCACAGTAAGATCCTCTGGGAATGTTCAAAACACTAGAAATTAAGAGACGATCTTAAATCTTCCAGAGAGGGGGAAAAAAGAAAAAGATAAGAAAAAAACAGGCCCCAAGGAATCAGAATGATGCCAGACTTGTCAGCAGTCAGCATAAATTAGAAATCAGTGTATCTGTACCTTACAAATTCTGAAGGAATGAATGGTGCTTTCTAGGACAAATTGACATTTAAAGCAGACTCAGGAATTGCTTCGAGAATTCTTTTTTTAAATAAATAAATTGAAACAATTGTATCATTATTGGAATTAGGGACATGGATATCATACATGTCCTCAGCAAGAGCTGTTTCACCAGTATTGGAACTAATCCAGATTAGAATGAGTTGAGAAATGAGTAGGAGGTGAGGAAATATAACTCACAATTATAGACAAGGGAGGGTAAATTAATTAGCTAATGAATAGGGAACTAATGAAAAACATTTTAATTAATGAGAAAAAAATCTGAGCATGTTTCATGCTAATAGAAATAACCTAGTGGATAATGGCAGTTGGACACACTGGAGGGAGCAGAAGTTACCGAGTAGCATCCAAGTAGCATCCAGGTAGAATCAATGGCATTGGCTAAGACAAACGATAGTCCCACCTAAGAGAGAAGAGAAAACATGGAGTCCAGAGCAGACCTTGATTGATTTCAGTTTGGGCAACATGCTGAAGCATTTCTACTGGAGTAAGAAAAGTTTGAAATACTCCTGTAGAAAGTGAGGGAGCAATAAGACTAAGAAAGAGCAGGTGAACATCTTTCCAAAGGCTTTACTTCACTCTTGAACTTGGCCTATTGCCATAAAGCAGCAATTTTTTTCCCAATGACCTTTTGTGAACAGAATTTAAAGCCAGGGCCTCCTCTTAATAAAGCAGAAAGTGAAGTCAAAGTCGTTCAGTCGTGTCTGACTCTTTGCAACCCCATGGACTATGCAGTCCATGGAATTCTCCAGGCCAGAATACTGGAGTGGGTAGCCTTTCGCTTCTCCAGGGGATCTTCCCAATCCAGGAATCGAACCAGGATCTCCTTCATTGCCTGTGGATTGTTCACCGACTAAGCTATCAGGGAAGCCCCAAAGCAGAAAAGAGTTATCTAAAAATCTGAGCCTTTCTCTATTTTGATTCATGAGAGAGAATTTGAGCATATACAGCAAACTTTGAATGATGGTGAGCTTTTTCAGGGCGAGTACCATGTCCTATATTACTGTGTATTGAACACCTACTATTCTATAAGGTAACTGCTTAATTTATCTTGAATGAATAAGGAAATGAATGATTAGATGAATAGCTTTTTTGTCTCCTTTTTGGCAAAGTCTCAGGATCTTTCTTAATTTGGATAACTGAACATTTGGCTAAGTATTGCTAAAGGCAGTGGGTAAATGGAGACTTGGAGATAAATACCTCTACAAATTTAAGACAGAGACAGAGATTTTCAGCATGCAAAGAGAGATTCCTTGTCACACTAAACACATATCAAACACATTAACCATGCTGCTGAATGTCCCAGAGTCACAACTGCTTATGTTTAGTCCTGTTCATTTAGTTTTCAGTTAAACAGGGTAAAAATATTTATTACAGCGGCTAAAGATTTAGTAAGCAGTCATTTCCGGGTTTTTTAAGGCAACAGAATGGAGTAATGGTGCAAATATTTAAATAGATAATTTATTTTTTTTAAATCACTATAATCTTGATTTAGAAAATTTTACTGGTTATTCTACTGATTTCCTCCCAAGTTGAAATTAACCTATATTCTCCTACCCCCCACCACTGAAAGTACATTAAATGTCAAGAAGAATCCAGGCTGGAAGTAGGTACACCTTTTGAAATATATATTGTAGGATTCCAAACCAACGTCCTTAGCTAAGTGATTCCAACAGTTCAAAGAATTCAGTTGATTTTTTTTTTTCTCTCACATCCAACTTTCTGTAGCAAACTGTTCTCAACCATCTGAACTGAAATAAGTTTGAGTTCCTCATCAAAAGGAAGTATCTTTCAAAAGGGTCACTAAAATTAAGAAAGAGGTATGTGGGGCATGGTAGGAGTGAGAGGGAGAACAGACAAGAAAGAAGGAGTAAGACTCAGATGCTTCTAACACCACAGGGATGGGAGAAGATACCTGAGGGTGGCCTCAAAAAGCCAGTGAAGAATGAGCAAAAATGTGGTCTGGCATAGGGGCTGAAGGAGATACTTGTCTGAGTCTTTGCCCGATACTAAGAGAAGTGAAAGTGTTCGTTGCTTGGTCATGTCTGACTCTTTGTGAACCCGTGGACTATAGCCCACCAGGCTCCTCTCTCAATGGAATTCTCCAAGCAATAATACTGGAGTAGGTACCCAATCCCTCCTCCAGGGGATCTTTCTGACCAAGGGCTTGAACCCAGGTCTCCTGCATTGTGGGCAGATTCTTTGCCATCAGAGCCACCAGAGAAGCATGCTTGATACAGAAGTATCAGTTAAATCTCAAGAAAAATTCTCCAAAGATATTTCAGCATGATGGAGGGAGAGGGAAAGTGTTGTTTCAGGGCGTTGACATCAGGGTGAGGCTAGTGTTGGGAGAATGTGATGTGAGTGAGTGAAGCTGAAATGGGAAGGACCAGCCTAATGGAACATGACTGTCCAGTTACTGGCTTTGGGGACAAATCCATGGAATGCAAGGCGGGTGGTCACAAGAAACCCAAGCTAAATAGACTCCAGAGACTTTCAGTGGAAGGAGAGAACCTGGCAAGCCTGAAACCCACGTTGTCACATTCACCCTCTGGCTTTAATTACCATCAAAGAACTGTGTCTGCAAGAGTGGTACTAGTTTTACACTTGCCATGCTTACCACAGTGCCTCACCATGGGTTGTGGGGCTGGGTCTCTGAAGGGGATTCTTGTCTAAGTCTTTGAGCTTGAATGTGCTTTGCTTTATTTCTTGCCAGCCTGGGACTGAAGATGTGTTGAAGATGACTGTCTTGCTACAGAAAAATGACTCTGTGAAGAGGAATTCACTGCTCTGGGCCAAACCCAAAAGGCCATTAATTTATACCATAAAACGGACAGCCAGAGAAGGCAAGAAGTGGCACTGCTCGGCTCAGAAGCTTCTCGCAAGTGTAAACAAAACCCTGGGTTGTTGCTGGTGACTGCCTTTTTTTTTTTTTTTTTTTTTTTTTTCAGGATCTGACCATGTTTTAGAATGGAAAAAATTGAACAGTGCTGTCAATGTCCCCATGGGGTCTAAACATCTTTTCTAATCTTGTTTCCACCCATCACTTGGCTCTATCTATATAATGGAGTATAGCTTGATTTCTGAGAAAACAAGTGAAACAAAGTTCAAAGGCATTTGCACCCTAATTGATAAAGAATGGAGTAAATAGTTGGTGTATGTGTGTGTCTTAACTCTCTACTATGCTGCAAAGGCCCACGTCTTGGTGGAAATTTTTCAGAAATAATCCTTGCTTTGTGTCCCATGATCTCACAAAGGTCCTCCAGAGCCACCCATATGCTCATAAAACTTACAACCCATAGCCCTTTTTCCAGAGTTCTCTGCCCTGACTTCTCGTCACTGACCATGAAGCCTGTATTACAGAAAACTAAAATTGTGGCTATTCTCATGTGTCATTATAAAGAAAATGGAAAAATATCCCTTGACCTTTAAATAGAAAGTTATACACACAAACCTAAGAGAGAGTATGATAGTGGAATATTCTTGAAAGGGATGGTATCCTAGAAACCAGTAACCACTTTAAAAGCCATCAAGAAGGGCAAAGTATTGCAACTGAATTTCCTTAATGTTCAAAGATCTCCACTGGCTAATTTCTCTTTCTTTGATCATTGTACCCTTCAGTGGGATGGCATTTTGTAGGAACCCTCATGCAGCTGCAAGAAGCAGAGAAGATTCTAGACATATGAGCAGATGTCCATCTTTATATTGGGTTGACCAAAAACTTCATTCAGATTTTTCCATAAGCTGTTAATGGAAAAACCCAAGTGAACTTTTTGACCAACACAATATTTCAAACAGAGCAAACTCGACATGTCATGGGGTGACCAGACATCTCAGTTTTATTCCATCAGTCCCACTTAATATATTTTGTCCCAGGATCCCAGGCACCTGGATTTCCCAGGCAAATGGGTTGCCATTTCCTTCTCCAAGGGATTGTCCTGACCCACAGCTCCTGCTGCATCTCCTGCATTGTAGGTAGATTCTTGACCGCTAAGCCACTGGGGAGGCCTGTGTATCCTGCTGCTGCTGCTGCTAAGTTGCTTCAGTTGTGTCTGACTCTGTGCGGCCCAATAGACAGCAGCCCACCAGGCTCCTCCATCCCTAGGATTCTCCAGGCAAGAATACTGGAGTGGGTTGCCATTTTCTTCTCCACCTGTGTATCCTGGTTTAGATAATAAATAATATAGGCACTCTCCTTCATCACCACACTGATTTTCTTCCAAAGCTTCAAGTCTCTGGGTTCTAGAGAAGGATATCATGGTGTAAGACAACATGAGCTGACCATGAACTGTCCCAAATGCCTGAATACTATAGTATCACTCAATCATGAGAAGTAGATTCCAGCTTGCTATCAGGAAAAGAAAAGTGGTATCAATAAGACCTGATCCAAAAACGAAAAAGGCTACCCTGCGAGGCAGTGAGTGAGCATCTCACTTGAAAGCATTCAAGCAGGAGGCTATCTGTTGGGGATGCCTTTGAGGGGTGCCCAGCAGTGGTTGAGCGTTTGTGGCACATCATTGGCTACCAAATTATTTTAAGTCTATAAGAATCCATTGAAGGGCTTAAATAAACAGGCCTCATATACAGAGATTCTGCCTTGCTGGGCCAGAGTGGGGCCAGGAATATGCATTTTTCCCACAGTCATAAAAATCAAATATGGAAAATATTTTAAAATAGAAGGAAGTTCACATGATCTGAAATCTCATATGCCATCAGTATTCAGGGGGTACCCTGTCTTATATTGCTATACATATATTTATGTTTTATACTATTTATAATACTTTTACATCAACTAAATCATACCAAGGAAAATGGGTTTATTGTCATTGATATTAATATATGTGCTTTTTTTTTCACTTACTTCTCCCCTTTCCACCCAAGTGTAATCAGGATTGTCCACCTGATATATATTCTTTTATAAATCTATGTCCATGTACTCATATACAAAAGTATACATGTATATATGTGTATGAATAATTGGTTTGTCTATTTTTCAAAATAGAATCATATTATACACACTTCTTAGCTTTTTGCTTTTTCTTCACTTATGTATGGAAAGCTGCCAAATCAACTGGTATTGATCTCATTCATTCTATTTAATGTCTTAAAAGTGTTCTCTGGTGTGAATATCTCCAAATTATTTATATCCTATTTTTGAGCACTCACTTTGAAGTTTTTTAGCATTACTCACAATTCTGCAATTAATGTCTTTGTAACTAATATTTTTAATATCTACATTAGTTTCTATGGAATAGAGTGTCAGGGTTGGAATTACTGGGTCAAAGACTGCATGTGCTTTTAACCATAATAGATTTTTATCAACCATCAGTGTATGAATGGGCCCCCTTCTCTACATCCCAACCAATGCTATGGGTTCCCACCCTTCTTCATGTTTTCCAGTTTGGTAGATGAGCAATGGTGTTTTAGTGTTACCCTAATTTCCATTTTTCTGACCTGCAAAGAAGTTGAGCATCTTTTCATATGTTTATTGACACTTAGATCTGCTATTTGTAAAGAACCTATTTATATTCTTTGCCCACTTTGGGGTTGTTTGTAAGAGTTCTTTGTATATTATAGACATAAATCCTTTATCTGCCATATGTTTGGAAAATAATTTTCTCAGTTTATAGTTTATATTTTAACTTTGTTTATGGTTTCTTTTAAAATTTATTTATATTTAACTATGTTTACCTTTTTAAAAACGGACTCTTTGTTTGCTTTCTTAGTCATAACTTGACAGTGAGTTTTGTCACTGTGATGGAGGACCATTCATCTAGATGATCTCAAAGTTCCCTTCACACTTTTACGACGGTAAGTCTGAGACACCATGGGGTTTTTCCATCTCTCAAATTCAAGTGCTGTGGAATGAGATCTGCTGTCAGATTTTAAAGTAAATAATTAAGTCTAATGAGAAGGTACTTAACTCATGAATTAGTAGGATATCTGTAAAACTTTAATACAATTTTCAGAGCCTAGTTATGTACCATATTATCAGAATTCTATGGGAGATTTGACCTATAGAGTTGCCTTACATTCTTGAGGGTACTCATGACCTGGCACTCTATTTTCTAGAACTTTCTTTAGGCCTGCTAGGGCCAAGTTGGTAACCAAAGAGATGGGGTTTCTTTGGCTCATAACACCCAATACTCAGCCGAGAGGGTGTTTTCCTCCAAAGGAAAGTCTGATGTGAACCAACAACCAGCAAATGAAATCCTAGTTCTGGATATGATATTTTTTTCCTTAAAGAAGTCTAAAAGGTTATTTCTTGCCAGTTTTTCACCTCTGGCAGAAAATATACAGGGTTTAATTGATTCCTGCAGAATCTCTTAAACTGATGAAAGGAATACATCTCAGAGAAACGAACTTGTTGGCTGTTTGACATGCATGTGCCCACACACACACACACACAGCGCCACATCTCTGCCCAAGACTTAACAGCCAGGCTCCGAAGCTCATGGATTTACTAAACCAAGTATGAGTCATCAGTTTTCCAGACTCTGGTCCCTCAGGGTAATTGAGATACCAGTTGGCCACCTCCTTGGCTATCTGTCTAGCCTATCCTCAAAGTGATCTGTTTACTTTAACAAGTGCAGTGAAATTGAAAAGCAAGGCTCTTCTGCTAAAGTTATTTAGTGGTTTGCTTTGGGAACTTGATTTTTCTCTCTCTCCCTCTTTTTTCTTTTTCTTTAAGTGTGAATTTGCCTATGGGAACTTACACAGGGTAAAGACTTTCTAAACACTATGCCAATGTCTGCTCCCAGTTCATGAACTTTTAACTGATGTACCCCATATCTAAACCTGTGTTTCCTATGAACAGATAGTAAGGCCTCACTCCATAAGGTGCCCCAGTCTCAGAGTTCCTGAATACAGAAGAAATTCCATTCAATTTGAAATAGTCCAAACCCCTGCCTTGCTTGCTCTCCTAAGGAAGCAACTAAATATTTTCTTAGGAATTTACAACCCCGTGCTCATCCAAGTCACTGCAGCCTCAGGGTTCTCTGGGTCTGCAGTCCTTCTCAGCCATCCTCTTCCACAATCAACTTTATATTTCATACCCACATCCCCCTTTCCAGGGTCCAGCACTGTCCTCAATCTACCTCTCAGACATGGACATGCTCAAGGTTAAGACCCCCACAAATTATAAGCAAATCAATAACTTCATTGAATGCTTTCCTCACTGCCTTAAGCAAGGAAGTACCCCATCTCTTCACCAAAACTCTTCCCTCTGTGCTCTAGGCTTCCCATCACCACCACTACCATAACCTAGTAACTGATTTAATATCTTTACCTCTCCTATATCTTGAATCTGTCCAGTCCCCTATCAGTCCTTTTCAATCACTGATAAACATGGGCAGGTCTCTCCCATGTGTTGAAAGCTCAATTTGTTTCCCTCTTGCAGCCCCTCTCTATTTACCTTGGAAGAACAGATTGCTCCTGCTACTGCCCTTTTATCTCCCCATCAACAGTCCCTCCCTATTCACTTCTGTCCTTAGGAGAGTAATTTGTTTACTTTAGAACTTCTGTCACATCCCGAGTATTTTTCTGGTCCTCATCTTACTTGACCCATCTCACCATTTTATTCAGGAATTGCTTTTTTGTTTTTCTCTTCTAGGATGTCTTTCTTTCCCTTGGGTTCCCTGCTAGCTCTCTTGTTTTTTTTTTTGTTTGTTTGTTTTTTTTTTAGGATCCTGCCTAGATGCTTCTTTCCTTAACAGCCCTAAAGCATAGTATCCATAGAGTTCTGTCTTCAGACTTGAATCCTAATTTTTCTCTGAGTAACTTAGTTCAATACACAAGGTGTCAACTGTTAACATGTATGTTTGGTTTCCAATGTGTGCTATGTAAGTGCATGTATGTGTATATGTGCTACGTCGCTTCAGTCATGTCCAGCTCTTTGCAACCCTATGAACTGTAACCCCCCAGATTCTGTCCATGGGATTCTCCAGGTAAGGATACTGGAGTGGGTTGCCATGCCCTCCTCCAGGGGATTTTCCTGCCCCAGGGACTGAGCCTGCGTCTCTTATGGCTCCTGCGTTGGCAGGCAGGTTCTTTACCACTAGTGCCACGTGGGAAGCCCACTTAAGTGTGTAGGTTACTTTAAAGTTCCTGCCCAGGAAGGAATTCATTATTTCTCCTCTGACAAAATGGACATCTCCCTATATATTTCCCGTTTGATCAGTTGGTAGTATAGTTTGTCTAGTTATCCCAAGAGTCAACCTGGACAACTCCTGCTTTCTCAGCCACCACCCTCACATAGCTCTTACTCTCCCCACCCAACCTCTGTTTGGTCACTACATCCAAATCCCTCCCACTGTTGCCACCTTGGTTAAGATTGAGTGGTCCGTTCCTGACTCTGTAAAGGATCTCCACGTCTCCATAGTCAACATCCTCCAAGCATGCCCAGCTCCCTGCATAAGGTCATCGTCTTAGAGATCTTATCATGTGACCTGGCCTCTTGGATGCCTTCAGGAAAACCTGACCCTACAGGATCTTCTTTTGAGGTAATAGACCTAAGAGAAGACTCACTCTGTGTCCCTTGCTGGCCTGTCCCTTATGCTTCAGCCACAAAAAGCTGTTGCTAGTTTACAACCATTCATGATCTTTCCCCTCTATGTGACTTTGCATAGAATATTCTAAACCCTGGTATATCCTTTGAATTTTTTTTTGCAGAGTGATTGAATGAATGTGAAAGTGAAAGTCACTCAATCACATCCGACTCTTTGCAACCCCATGGAATATACAGTCCATGGAATTCTCCAGGCCAGAATACTGGAGTGGATAGCCTTTCCCTTCTAGAACCAGGGAATCTTCCCAACCCAGGGATTGAACCCAGGTCTCCTACATTGCAGGTGGATTCTTTACCAGCTGAGCCACAAGGGAAAACCCTGAATGAGTGTATACATAAGCAATTGTGTATTTTTGTATACAAAGTAGATTTATTTTGCCTTCAGACCTTTGTTATTTCTCTTCCTATAGGTAGAAGTAGGTTTTCTGGACCTCTGTGACCTTGAAATTCTGATCATGCTTAGAGGTCAGTGTCATCGAAGCAGATTTTGGGCTCTTTTTTTTTTTTTTTTTTTTTTATTTTTTTTTATTTTTTTTTTTTTTTTTAATTTTATTTTATTTTTAAACTTTACATAACTGTATTAGATTTGCCAAATATCAAAATGAATCCGCCACAGGTATACATGTGTTCCCCATCCTGAACCCTCCTCCCTCCTCCCTCCCCATTCCATCCCTCTGGGTCGTCCCAGTGCACCAGCCCCAAGCATCCAGTATCGTGCATCGAACCTGGACTGGCAACTCATTTCATACATGATATTTACATGTTTCAATGCCATTCTCCCAAATCTTCCCACCCTCTCCCTCTCCCACAGAGTCCATAAGACTGTTCTATACATCAGTGTCTCTTTTGCTGTCTCGTACACAGGGTTATTGTTACCATCTTTCTAAATTCCATATATATGTGTTAGTATACTGTATTGGTGTTTTTCTTTCTGGCTTACTTCACTCTGTATAATAGGCTCCAGTTTCATCCACCTCATTAGAACTGATTCAAATGTATTCTTTTTAATGGCTGAATAATACTCCATTGTGTATATGTACCACAGCTTTCTTATCCATTCATCTGCTGATGGACATCTAGGTTGCTTCCATGTCCTGGCTATTATAAACAGTGCTGCGATGAACATTGGGGTACTCGTGTCTCTTTCCCTTCTGGTTTTCTCAGTGTGTATGCCCAGCAGTGGGATTGCTGGATCATAAGGCATGTCTATTTCCAGTTTTTTAAGGAATCTCCACACTGTTCTCCATAGTGGCTGCACTAGTTTGCATTCCCACCAACAGTGTAAGAGGGTTCCCTTTTCTCCACACCCTCTCCAGCATTTATTACTTGTAGACTTTTGGATTGCAGCTATTCTGACTGGCGTGAAATGGTACCTCATAGTGGTTTTGATTTGCATTTCTCTGATAATGAGTGATGTTGAGCATCTTTTCATGTGTTTGTTAGCCATCTTTATGTCTTCTTTGGAGAAATGTCTATTTAGTTCTTTGGCCCATTTTTTGATTGGGTCATTTATTTTTCTGGAGTTGAGCTGTAGGAGTTGCTTGTATATTCTCGAGATTAGTTGTTTGTCAGTTGCTTCATTTGCTATTATCTTCTCCCATTCTGAAGGCTGTCTTTTCACCTTGCTAATAGTTTCCTTTGATGTGCAGAAGCTTTTAAGGTTAATTAGGTCCCATTTGTTTATTTTTGCTTTTATTTCCAATATTCTGGGAGGTGGGTCATAGAGGATCCTGCTGTGATGTATGTCAGAGAGTGTTTTGCCTATGTTCTCCTCTAGGAGTTTGATAGTTTCTGGTCTTACGTTTAGATCTTTAATCCATTTTGAGTTTATTTTTGTGTATGGTGTTAGAAAGTGTTCTAGTTTCATTCTTTTACAAGTGGTTGACCAGAGTTCCCAGCACCACTTGTTAAAGAGATTGTCTTTAATCCATTGTATATTCTTGCCTCCTTTGTCGAAGATAAGGTGTCCATATGTGCGTGGATTTATCTCTGGGCTTTCTATTTTGTTCCATTGATCTATATTTCTGTCTTTGTGCCAGTACCATACTGTCTTGATAACTGTGGCTTTGTAGTAGAGCCTGAAGTCAGGTAGGTTGATTCCTCCAGTTCCATTCTTCTTTCTCAAGATCGCTTTGGCTATTCGAGGTTTTTTGTTTTTCCATACAAATTGTGAAATTATTTGTTCTAGCTCTGTGAAGAATGCTGTTGGTAGCTTGATAGGGATTGCATTGAATCTATAGATTGCTTTGGGTAGTATACTCATTTTCACTATATTGATTCTTCCAATCCATGAACATGGTATATTTCTCCATCTGTTAGTGTCCTCTTTGATTTCTTTCACCAGTGTTTTATAGTTTTCTATATATAGGTCTTTAGATTCTTTAGGTAGATATATTCCTAAGTATTTTATTCTTTCCGTTGCAATGGTGAATGGAATTGTTTCCTTAATTTCTCTTTCTGTTTTCTCATTATTAGTGTATAGGAATGCAAGGGATTTCTGTGTGTTGATTTTATATCCTGCAACTTTACTATAGTCATTGATTAGTTCTAGTAATTTTCTGGTGGAGTCTTTAGGGTTTTCTATGTAGAGGATCATGTCATCTGCAAACAGTGAGAGCTTTACTTCTTCTTTTCCAATTTGGATTCCTTTTATTTCTTTTTCTGCTCTGATTGCTGTGGCCAAAACTTCCAAAACTATGTTGAATAGTAATGGTGAAAGTGGGCACCCTTGTCTTGTTCCTGACTTTAGAGGAAATGCTTTCAATTTTTCACCATTGAGGATAATGTTTGCTGTGGGTTTGTCATATATAGCTTTGATTATGTTGAGGTAGGTTCCTTCTATTCCTGCTTTCTGGAGAGTTTTGATCATAAATGGATGTTGAATTTTGTCAAAGGCTTTCTCTGCATCTATTGAGATAATCATATGGTTTTTATTTTTCAATTTGTTAATGTGGTGTATTACATTGATTGATTTGCGGATATTGAAGAATCCTTGCATCCCTGGGATAAAGCCCACTTGGTCATGGTGTATGATCTTTTTAATGTGTTGTTGGATTCTGATTGCTAGAATTTTGTTAAGGATTTTTGCATCTATGTTCATCAGTGATATTGGCCTGTAGTTTTCTTTTTTTGTGGGATCTTTGTCAGGTTTTGGTATTAGGGTGATGGTGGCCTCATAGAATGAGTTTGGAAGTTTACCATCCTCTGCAATTTTCTGGAAGAGTTTGAGCAGGATAGGTGTTAGCTCTTCTCTAAATTTTTGGTAGAATTCAGCTGTGAAGCCGTCTGGACCTGGGCTTTTGTTTGCTGGAAGATTTTTGATTACAGTTTCAATTTCCGTGCTTGTGATGGGTCTGTTAAGATTTTCTATTTCTTCCTGATCGAGTTTTGGAAAGTTGTACTTTTCTAAGAATTTGTCCATTTCTTCCACGTTGTCCATTTTATTGGCATATAATTGTTGATAGTAGTCTCTTATGATCCTTTGTATTTCTGTGTTGTCTGTTGTGATCTCTCCATTTTCATTTCTAATTTTATTGATTTGATTTTTCTCCCTTTGTTTCTTGATGAGTCTGGCTAATGGTTTGTCAATTTTATTTATCCTTTCAAAGAACCAGCTTTTGGTTTTGTTGATTTTTGCTATGGTCTCTTTTGTTTCTTTTGCATTTATTTCTGCTCTAATTTTTAAGATTTCTTTCCTTCTACTAACCCTGGGGTTCTTCATTTCTTCCTTTTCTAGTTGCTTTAGGTGTAGAGTTAGGTTGTTTATTTGACTTTTTTCTTGTTTCTTGAGGTGTGCCTGTATTGCTATGAACTTTCCCCTTAGGACTGCTTTTACCGTGTCCCACAGGTTTTGGGTTGTTGTGTTTTCGTTTTCATTCGTTTCTATGCAAATTTTGATTTCTTTTTTGATTTCTTCTGTGATTTGTTGGTTATTCAGCAGCGTGTTGTTCAGCCTCCATATGTTGGATTTTTTAATAGTTTTTCTCCTGTAATTGAGATCTAATCTTACTGCATTGTGGTCAGAAAAGATGCTTGGAATGATTTCTATTTTTTTGAATTTACCAAGGCTAGCTTTATGGCCCAGGATGTGATCTATCCTGGAGAAGGTTCCATGTGCACTTGAGAAGAAGGTGAAATTCATTGTTTTGGGATGAAATGTCCTATAGATATCAATTAGGTCTAACTGGTCTATTGTATCGTTTAAAGTTTGTGTTTCCTTGTTAATTTTCTGTTTAGTTGATCTATCCATAGGTGTGAGTGGGGTATTAAAGTCTCCCACTATTATTGTGTTATTGTTAATTTCTTCTTTCATACTTGTTAGCATTTGTCTTACATACTGCGGTGCTCCCGTGTTGGGTGCATATATATTTATAATTGTTATATCTTCTTCTTGGATTGATCCTTTGATCATTATGTAGTGACCATCTTTGTCTCTTTTCACAGTCTTTGTTTTAAAGTCTATTTTATCTGATATGAGTATTGCTACTCCTGCTTTCTTTTGGTCCCTATTCGCATGGAAAATCTTTTTCCAGCCCTTCACTTTCAGTCTGTATGTGTCCCCTGTTTTGAGGTGGGTCTCTTGTAGACAACATATGCAGGGGTCTTGTTTTTGTATCCATTCAGCCAGTCTTTGTCTTTTGGTTGGGGCATTCAACCCATTTACGTTTAAGGTAATTACTGATAAGTATGACCCCGTTGCCATTTACTTTATTGTTTTGGGTTCGAATTTATACACAATTTTTGTGTTTCCTGTCTAGAGAATATCCTTTAGTATTTGTTGGAGAGCTGGTTTGGTGGTGCAGAATTCTCTCAGCTTTTGCTTGTCTGAAAAGCTTTTGATTTCTCCTTCATACTTGAATGAGATCCTTGCTGGGTACAATAATCTTGGCTGTAGATTATTTTCTTTCATCATTTTAAGTATGTCTTGCCATTCCCTCCTGGCTTGAAGAGTTTCTATTGAAAGATCAGCTGTTATCCTTATGGGAATTCCCTTGTGTGTTATTTGTTGTTTTTCCCTTGCTGCTTTTAATATTTGTTCTTTGTGTTTGATCTTTGTTAATTTGATTACTATGTGTCTTGGGGTGTTTCGCCTTGGGTTTATCCTATTTGGGACTCTCTGGGTTTCTTGGACTTGGGTGATTATTTCCTTCCCCATTTTAGGGAAGTTTTCAACTATTATCTCCTCAAGTATTTTCTCATGGTCTTTCTTTTTGTCTTCTTCTTCTGGGACCCCTATGATTCGAATGTTGTAGCGTTTAATATTGTCCTGGAGGTCTCTGAGATTGTCCTCATTTCTTTTAATTCGTTTTTCTTTTATCCTCTCTGATTCATTTATTTCTACCATTCTATCTTCTAATTCACTAATCCTATCTTCTGCCTCTGTTATTCTACTATTTGTTGCCTCCAGAGTGTTTTTAATTTCACTTATTGCATTATTCATTATATATTGACTCTTTTTTATTTCTTCTAAGTCCTTGTTAAACCTTTCTTGCATCTTCTCAATCCTTGCCTCCAGGCTATTTATCTGTGATTCCATTTTAATTTCAAGATTTTGGATCAATTTCACTATCATTATTCGGAATTCTTTATCAGGTAGATTCCCTATCTCTTCCTCTTTGGTTTGGTTTGGTGGGCATTTATCCTGTTCCTTTATCTGCTGGCTATTCCTCTGTCTCTTCATCTTGTTTAAATTGCTGAGTTTGGGGTGTCCTTTCTGTATTCTGGCAGTTTGTGGAGTTCTCTTTATTGTGGCGTTTCCTCGCTGTGTGTGGGTTTGTACAGGTGGCTTGTCAAGGTTTCCTGGTTAGGGAAGCTTTTGTCGATGTTCTGGTGGATGGAGCTGTATTTCTTCTCTCTGGAGTGTAATGAAATGTCCAGTAATGAGTTATGAGATGTCTATGGTTTTGGGGTGACTTTGGGCAGCCTGTATCTTGAAGCTCAGGGCTGTGTTCCTTTGTTGCTGGAGAATTTGCTTGTTATGTCTTTCCCTGGAACTTGTTGGCCCTTGTGTGGTGCTTGGTTTCAGTGTCGGTATGGAGGCGTTTGATGAGCTCCTGTCAATTAATGTTCCTTGGAGTCAGGAGTTCCCTGGAGTCAGGGATTGGACTTAAGCCTCCTACTTCCAGTTATCGGTCTTAATTTTACAGTAGTTTCAAAACTTCTCCTTCTATACAGCACCACTGATAAAACATCTACGTTAAAGATGAAAAGTTTCTCTACTGTGAGGGTCACTCAGAGAGGTTCACAGCGTTACATGGAGAAGAGAAGAGGGAGGAGGGAGTTAGAGGTGACCCAAATGAGATGAGGTGGAATCAATAGTGGAGAGAGTGGGCTAGCCAGTAGTCACTTCCTTATGTGCACTCCACAACTGGACCACTCAGAGATGTTCACGGAGTTATACAGGGAAGAGAAGAAGGAGGCAGGAGACAGAGGTGGCCAGAAGGATAAAAGGGGGAAATGAAAAGGCGGGAGACAGATCCAGCCAGTAATCAGTTCCTTAAGTGTTCTCCACCGTCTGGAACACACAGAAATTCACAGAGTTGGGTAGAGTAGAGAGGGGTTAGGGAGGAGATACAGGTGACCTGGTGGAGAAAATGGAGAGTCCAAAGGGAGAGAGAGCAGTCAAGCCAGTAATCTCGTACACTAGTGAAAAATGGGTCCTGAAGATTGGGTTCTTAAAGGTACAAAATTGGTAACAAATACATAAAAACAAAAATTAGAAATTAGAGTAGAGTTTGGAATTTCAAAAATGCGATGTTAATGAAAAGGAGAAGGAAAAGAAAGAGAGAAAAAACGAACAAAGAAAAACAAACAAGGTCGTGAAAGTAATAAAGAAACTACAGGTACAAAATTGATAACTAATACCAAACAGCAAAAATTAAAAATCCAGAGTAGAGTTTGGAATTTCAAAAATACAACGTTAAAAAAAAAAAAAAAAAAAAAAGAAGAAGAAGAAAAATAAAGAGAGAAAACAAACAAACCAACAAAAACAATGTCGCAAAAATTATAAAGAAGATACAGGTACAAAATTGATATCAAATACCAAAAAGCATAAATTAAAAATCTTGAGTAGAGTTTGGAATTGCAGATATACGATGTTATATAAAAGAAGAAGAGAAAGAAACAGAGGAAAAAAAAAAAAGTCACAGCAATTATGAAAAAAACTATAGGTACAAAATTGATAACATATATCAAAAGGCTAAAATTAAAAGTCTAGAGTAGAGTTTGGAATTTCAAAAATGCAATGTTAAAGAAAAGAAGAAAAAGAAAAAAGAAAAAAAAAAAAAAAAAAAAAAAAAACCACGGTCAAAAAATTATAAAATATATATATGAAGTTTGCTGAAGAAGAAAAAAAAAAAAAAAAAATAGGGTCTTTTTTTTTTTTTTTTGCAAAGTAATAGTTATAAAAGTGAAAATTAAAGGACAATAGAGGACTTAAAAAAAATTTTTTTTAATTAAAAAAAAAAGAAAGAAAGATTGATCGTAAAAATAGTAAAAATATATCTAGGTCTTTCTCTGGTTTTGTTGTGAGTATTGTGGGTTCAGTTCATTTTTGGCAGTTCCTTAGTCCGACTTATATTTCTCAAGATCTATAGGCCCCTTCCTATGTAATCCGTAGTAACCACAGGGTTTTAATCTATGGCCTGTAGCTTCCAAGGCGTTTCCCTCTGTTAGAGCTTCTTCTGTTTGCTGGTCTCTTCAGTGTCTGGTTCCCGCCCTGACACAAAGGGGACGATGGAGGACCCTATTTTTTTTTTTTTTTTTTTTTTTTAATTTAGGCTCACTTGTTCAGCCGCGCTGTGGGGAGGGAGGGAGGGATGCTGCAAACAGATAACACTGGCGTGCGCTCGAAGTGCCTCGGCCACACTGGGTCTGCCCCCGCTCACGGCGCGTGTAACCTCCCTGCCCACACTGCTTGGGCTCTAGGTTGTTCCGCCGGGAACAATCAGAGGCCGGCCCTGGACTGAGCTCCCAGGTCCAAGCCGCTCAGGTTCAGGCACTCGGGTAGTCCTCAGAGGCGCAGACTCGGTTGGGCCTGCGTTTTGTGTTCTTCCCAGGTCGAGCAGCTCAGGCGATGAGGTGCTTGGCGGGCGCCAATGCTGCGACTTATCGCCTCCCCGCCACTCGGTTATCTGGGTGTAAAACCGGCGCACCTTCTCAGGCAGATGTTGACCGTCCAGACCCCCAAGAAGTTTTAGTTAGCAAAGAAGCCTGCTTACAGTTTTATAGATAGTGTCTCTCTGGGGCTGCGATTGCCCCCTTCCGGCTCTGGTTGCCTGTCACCGGAGGGGGAGGTCTGCAGCCGGCTATCTCTGTTCAGTCCTTTGTTCTGTGCGCGGGCCTGGCGGTGTCTTAGGTTAGGGCTGGCTTTTCGCGTGGTAGATATCCCACAGTCTGGTTTGCTAGCCCAAATTATTTCGCTCAGATAGCGCTCAGGACATTCAGCCCGATTCTTACTCTAAGGGACACAGCCTGTGCCGCACTTCCCTGCCCAGCCCCCGCTTGCTAATGCCGTGTGCAGGCGTCTGCGCTGCTTCTCCGCTGGGGGAGTTCCCGTAGGGCTCACAATCCGCGATTTTTAATTGTTTATTTTTTTTTTCCCCTCCCTTTTATGTTGCCCTCTGTGCTTCCAAAGCTCGGCAAAGATTCGGCAGTGAGAGGGTTTCCTGGTGTTTGGAAACTTCTCTCTTTTTAAGACTCCCTTCCCGGGACGGAACTCCGTCCCTCCCTCTTTTGTCTCTTTTTTTGTCTTTTATATTTTTTCCTACCTCCTTTCGAAGAGTTGGGCTGCTTTTCTGGGTGCCTGATGTCCTCTGCTGGCATTCGGAAGTTGTTTTGTGGAATTTACTCGATGTTTAAATGCTCTTTTGATGAATTTGTGGGGGAGAAAGTGTTCTCCCCGTCCTACTCCTCCGCCATCTTGGCTCCTCCTGGGCTCTTGAAATTCTGATCATGCTTAGGGATCAGTGTCATCGGAGGAGATTTTTTTTTTCATTTATCATCTAGTCTTTGTTCTTACATATGTATGTTGTTAGATATGGATGTGGTGAATTTACGTATAATTTTGGAACTTTCTCCTCTATTATAGTGTTAAAAGATGACATAAATGGATAGTTCTATGAGGTAATTTTGTGTGTAGTGACAGGACATGGAAGGAGAAAAGGCACATACCTGTTACTCCCATTTTATATTTTTATTTTTTACATTCTCATTAGTTATCCATTTTATTTGTAGTACTGTATATGTCAATCCCAGTCTCCCAGTTTATCCTACCTCCCTTCCCTCCTTAGTGTCCATACGTTTGTTTCCTATGTTCTGTCTCTATTTCTGCTTTGCAAATAGGTTCATCTGTACCAGCAGGGTTTTTTTTCCCCTAAGAAGCTTGAAAAGATGTACAAAATGGTAAGTTATAGTGAGTCACTTAGTTTGGTTTTTGAAATACTGACCATCCAGTAAACCCACATCTCTTCTCCACTCCCCGTGTCATCCTCTGTCCCCCTTTGGGTTTCTGTCTTCCTCTCCTTTTCTTCCTCCCTCCTTCTTTCCTCCTATCACCGCCCAATCTTAGCTGGAAGATGTCTTTAGTTTGTAAGTAAATTTAGCTGTTTCACATTTTCCAAATAAACTTTAGAAATTTTTTCATGTATTGTCATGAAGAGATGCCCTTTAAAAGTACTTTGCTCGCTTGCACAACATCCCCATCTTTAGCAAATGACAGCGTACCTTCCCTGCCTCTGCCGCATTTTCTCATCTTCCTTTGCCCACTCAGCCACCCCCACCATACAGCTCCTCACCCGTCCTCCCAAGATGTAAAAGGAAAGATTTCCAGCTCCTGACAATAAGATCAGTGATTTGCAAGGTTTTAAAGCTCCCTGTAAATGCAGGACTTAGAAAGCTGCCTTGGGTGACACTCCTATTCAGCTCCCCAGGAAGCAGAGTCCAAGGGAGGGTCTACAGGACAGATGGACAAGCATAAGCATGGCTTAGAGCCAGAACAAGGACCAGTAAGAAGGAAAAAGCTTTGGCTTTCCTAAAAAGTTGAATGGGCTCCAAGAAAACCTAGAGGGGCTCTGCAACTCCTGTGCCCTGATTATAAATAAGAGCTGCTAAAATGTGTGTACCCCCAGTGTGCCAGGTGGTGGTCAGAATCATATATACTGTAGGATTTAGCATGCCAGCTTCCTTGGAAAAAATAAAGAGTAATATCAGAATAAGAAAGAAACTGGAAGTGACTGTGGGAATCCTTCAATGGGACCCCATCATCTCCAAGACACAGGCCAAATTCTCATCTCTTCAAATTGCCCCTCTCAGATACCCAGATCCTCATCACAGTGGGTAATTGGCACCTGTACTCACCTCATATTTCTGGATCTTTTCACATACCTTTCTCAATGCCTGGAATTTCCTACCAATGCCTATTCATCCTACAAGACAAGAAAAAAATATTGTTCCTTATTGTGAAGCATAGCCTCACTCTCCAGGTGAACTTTTGTTCTCCCTCCTTGTGGACTTCACTCTGTTCCTAGCTCTATAATGTCAGTGGCCCTATGCACGGTACTCAGTTCACTGCCTTCATATCTTCCCAGCCAGGTCTCTTACTCATTAAGTCCAGGAATGTGTCTTCTTACCTAGTAGGCAAGTGTCCAATAAATATTTACTGAAAGAATGAACAAACAAGTGAATAAACAGATGTTCCTTGGGAGCAGAGGGGAACAGAGCTTTTCACACACAGCTCTCATTTTCGTGTCCCACGAAAATGGGTGTTCCATTCTGGTCCTGTCCTCTGGAGGGATTTCCAGCTGGACTTGCACTAAGCAAACCTGGGGTGTCGTGACCACCGTAGATCAAGCTTGCTGTTGACATACAGGGCTATGGCAGCTTGTTCCATTCCCAAGAGCAAGAGATGGCAAGACTGATAGATGCCTTCTTCAAAGGAAACTGCTGAAGATGAAAGATTGGATCAGTGGAAACACATCCCTAGATCACAGACTCAGCTGTGTTTCACCTCCTGGAGAGAGTGAAGTCTGATGGACCCTAATGAAGAATGGGACTATACCCTACTTATTTTAAAACTACAGAAAATATTTACCAATGGGGAATCCCCAGTTCTCAGTTTCATGGGGAAACTGACCAAGAGAAAATTTTACTGAAAGGATATTGTGTGCCTCCCACAAACATTGGGAAAATCAAAGAACAGCCTCAAAAACCTGGACACTAATAAAGAACAGTTAGGCACTGGAACTAGAAAAGGCCACTGAACTGCGACAGCTTCCTCAAAACGCAGGCAGCTATAGCTTGCACCGTCCTCAGCCCTGATGACTGAACCCACAGACGGCTTCTGCTCTTGGAAACTGAAAGTGGCTGCTACGCTGTTGCTCCCTTAT
Organism: Bubalus kerabau; assembly: GCF_029407905.1. Taxonomy (NCBI): domain Eukaryota; kingdom Metazoa; phylum Chordata; class Mammalia; order Artiodactyla; family Bovidae; genus Bubalus; species Bubalus kerabau. Next base: position 82,722,030 of record NC_073631.1, on the reverse strand, counting down.
TGTGTCAAAATACTAGACGTGTGTCCAATTTGCACACCCATGTCCTGATTGCAAGGCAAAGTGAGAGAGGGTCAGGCTGCCTTTGCAGCTTCTAGAGCAGAAGGTGAATTCAGCTTTATAAATTAGGAGTCTCTCACAAAAAAGGGGAGAGCCAAAATGTTGACAAATAACCACGACCCACCCCAAGCCTGTCTTCCCACGTTAATGATTTCATGAAAGAAGTAAGATTATTTCCTGTTTACATTGTTTCATGTCACCTCACATCATAAAAATAAAAATAAAAAATAGACCATTAAAAATTATGAGATGATTTTATGGAGCATATATTTCTGTAAAGCACAGGATGGGTTAGACTTCAACCTTGCATACTAAAACCTTATTGAAGCAAGAAAATCAAAGACTTACACAAAAAATTAGGAATCCATTGTTGGGATGGGGTAGCTTAGAGCAAAAAGCCACCTTCCTGGTGAGGAATGATCAGGGAAGACATAGCAAGATACAGTAGCTAGAGGAAGTAGTAACTAGGAAGGAGGAAGACATAGCTAGAGGAAGTAACAACGTGAGCTGGATTTCTAGTTATTTTTCTGTTTTCCTTATTTTACCTTTCTTCTCCTTATTTTGTGACCTTCAGATCTTTGTTGATGTCAGCCACTGTACTAGAGTGTCCTTCATGACTTCCCTGCTTCTGAATTCTAATACACTTTTGGTTTTTATATTTGTTTCTTTCTTGTTTTTTAAATTTTTATTGAAGTATAGTTGCTTTACAATGTTGTGTCAGTTTCTGCTGTATAGTAGAAGTGAATAAGCCATCCATACATATACATATATCTTCTCTTTTTTGGATTTCCTTTCCATTGGAGAAGGAAATGGCAACCCACTCCGGTGTTCTTGCCTGGAGAATCCCATGGATGGAGGAGCTTGGTAGACTACAGTCCATGAGTCGCAAAGAGTCGGACACAACTGAATGACTTCACTTCACTTTCACTTTCCCATTTAGGTCACCACAGAGCACTGAGTTCCTGAGCTATACGGTAGGTTCTCATTAGTTATCTATGTTATGCATGGTATCAGTAGTATATATATGTCAACTCCACTCTCCCAATTAATCCCACCCTCTTTCCCCCTTGATATCCATATATTTGTTCTTTACTTCTGTCTCTATTTATGCTTTGCAAATAGGTTCATCTGTACCATTTTTCTAGATTCCATATATATGTGTTAATATATGATATTTGTTTTTCTCTTTCTGACTTACTTCACTCTTCTTGACAGTCCCTTTCTGACTTACTTCACTCTTCTTGACAGTCTCTAGGTCCATCATATCCCTGCAAATGGCACAATTTTGTCCCTTATATGGCTGAGTAATATTCCATTGTGTATATATATATGCCAATAGACACTGCATAAAGAAGTGTGTGTCTATGTGGGTTTGTACCTGTTAGAAAACAAATAGGGAAGATTTTTATGCAAAACATACATATCTTTTTTTTTTTTTTTTTTTAGGATCCTTGGTATTTATGTGGTGAAGACTGTAACTTTTCCTCTCTCATATCTTATTTTATTGACTTGTACCCTCTTTTTTTTTATTTTATTTTATTTTTAAACTTTACATAATTGTATTAGTTTTGCCAAATATCAAAATGAATCTGCCACAGGTATACATGTGTTCCCCACCCTGAACCCTCCTCCCTCCTCCCTCCCCATACCATCCCTCTGGGTCATCCCAGTGCACCAGCCCCAAGCATCCAGTATCGTGCATCGAACCTGGACTGGCAACTCGTTTCATACATGATATTTTACATGTTTCAATGCAATTCTCCCAAATCTTCCCACACTCTCCCTCTCCCACAGAGTCCATAAGACTGTTCTATACATCAGTGTCTCTTTTGCTGTCTCGTACACAGGGTTATTGTTACCATCTTTCTAAATTCCATATATATGCGTTAGTATACTGTATTGGTGTTTTTCTTTCTGGCTTACTTCACTCTGTATAATAGGCTCCAGTTTCATCCACCTCATTAGAACTGATTCAAATGTATTCTTTTTAATGGCTGAGTAATACTCCATTGTGTATATGTACCACAGCTTTCTTATCCATTCATCTGCTGATGGACATCTAGGTTGCTTCCATATAGCTCCTGGCTATTATAAACAGTGCTGTGATGAACATTGGGGTACACGTGTCTCTTTCCCTTCTGGTTTCCTCAGTGTGTATGCCCAGCAGTGGGATTGCTGGATCATAAGGCAGTTCTATTTCCAGTTGCAAAACATAAATATCTTAATTGCAAGGGAAGCCTTCTAGCAGGGAGGGGTTTGTCTATACATGCAAGCGGGTAATGATAAACCTGAAACACTTTGAACTATTACCCAAATTATAATTCCACATTGCCAATGATTTACTGTGACTTTTAAATCAATGTCCTTAAACTTATGATACCATATTCGTCATCTTCCTTGCTTTGCAATTACCTGTTAACTGAAGCTCCTGCCCTTAGTCTTAAAACCTTTAAATGATCCTTGACTTACTCTGCCCACCAATTCCCTGGGACTACTGAGTGATCACATTCTACTTTCTTCATGACACTTCATGTCCTTCCTCTCTCTCCCTCCCACCTCCATTGTGCGTTCATGGTCCACACTAGGAAGCTCAAACTGGTTTGTAGTGGCTTCCTTGATCCTCAGTCTCTGTTTTCTTGTACACACTTCACAGGATTTCACAGGTTAATCTTCCTTAAATATTTATTTCAAAGACCTACTCTTCTGCTGAAGGAACCTACTGACTTGCTATTTCCTGCCTAATTAGGCTAAATTCCTTGGCCATGCTTCTAGAGAGTCGCTGTTGTGAAATCATGCAAACCCTCCAATGTCAGGGTCATGAAACTCTCCAAATGCCAATTCTAATGGAGTTCTGCTGATCTCATCATGCTCTTGTTTAATTTTCCTTTTAGGATTGAGAGTACTTAACGACCAAAAATTCAGGCTGTATCTCATTTCTACTCATCTAGGTCATTCTCAAAGCCTCTCTTCACAGTGCACTTTCCTCCACTTGGAATAATTTTCCATCTCTGTGGATGCTGAAGCATACCCATCCTGGAAGGTTCTGAATCAGGGCCTACTCACTGATAACTTCCTTCTTTGAATGACTATAACATAGTCATTCAATAACTATACTACACAGTTGAACATTTCAATATTTTTCTACTTTATCAATCTGGTTACCAACTCAAAACATGTTAGTCTTGGCTCTCTACCTAAAATTTATATTGCTTGAATTTAGATATCATGCCTTCTATTTGAATATCACTTCCAGTGTTCCATTTAGGACCAACTGAGAACATTATAGATGATCAAGAAGTATCAGTGTCAGATTCTATATAGAGCTCAGTTTTTATAATAAGTGTCTAAATTATAAGAGACTGAATCAATTCACCTTTTAAGTGATCGTGAGTGTAGGGGTCTTTAATATTAATACATTCTGATACATTCCCTGATTTTGCAGGAGCACTGGCAGCATCAGGTGCCCTGGCATAAGTTCTCTTATGAGGAGGTCAGCATTATCTTTACCATAAAGCCTATATCTTACCATACAGATTGCAGACTCTAGGACTGGGCTGCCTCGGGCCAAACTACAGGAAGGGAGCACAGCCCCACCCATCAGCATAAAGTTGGATTAAAGAATTACTGAGCATGTCCCTGCCCACCAGAGAAAGACTCAGTTTTCCCACAGCCAGTCCTCCCATCAGGAATCTTGCATGAGCCTCTTATCCTCATCTATCAGCGGGCAGAAAGAATGAAAACCACAATCACAGAAAACTAACCAAAGTGATGACATGGATCAAAGTCCTGTGTAACTCAATGAAACTATGAGCCATGCTGTGTAGGGCCACCCAAGATGGACAAGTCATGGTAGAGAGTTCTGACAAAATGTGATACACTGAAGAAGGGAATGGCAAACCACTTTTCTTGCCCTGAGAACTCCATGAACAGTATAAAAAGGCAAAAAGATATCACACTGAAAGATGAACCCCCCAGGTTGGTAGGTATTCAATATGCCACTGGAAAAGAGCAAAGAAATAGCTGCAGAAGGAATGAAGAGGCTGAGGCAAAGTGGAAATGATGCCCCATTGTGGCTGTGTCTGGTGGTGAAAATAAAGACCAATGCTTCAAAGAACAATGTTGCACAGGAACCTGGAATGTTAGGTCCATGAATCAAAGTAAGTAGGAAGTGGTCAAACAGAAGATGGCAAGAGTGAACATTGACATTTTAGGAATCAGTGAACTAAAATTGTTGGGAAAGGGCAAATATAATTCAGATGATTGTTAAATCTACTACTGTGGTCAAGAATCCCTTAGAAGATATGGAGTAGCCCTCATAGTTAACAAAAGAGTCCAGAATGTAGTATTTGGGTGCAATATCAAAAACAACAGAATAATCTTGGTTCATTTTCAAGGCAAACCATTCAACATCACAGCAAGCCAAGTCTATGCCCCAATTATCAATGCTGAAGAAGATGAAGTTGAACAACTCTATGAAGACCTACAAGATCTTCTAGAACTAGCAACAAAAATAGATGTCCTCCTCATCATAGGGGACTGGAATGCAAAAGTAGGTAGTCAAGAGATACCTAGAGTAAGAGGCAAGTTTGGCCTTATAGCACAAACTGAAGCAGGGCAAAGGCTAACAGAGTTTTTCCAAGAGAACGCATTGGTCATCACAAACACCCTCTTTCAACAACACATGAGATAACTCTATACCAAATGGTCATCACCAAATGGTAAATACTTAAATCAGATTGATTATATTCTTTGCAGCTAAAGGTAGAGAAGTTCTATAGAATCGGCAAAAAAAAAAAAAAAGAGAGAGACCTGGAGCTGACTGTAGCTCCAGATTATGAACTCCTTATTGTCAAATTCAGACTTACATTGAAGAAAGTAGGGAAAACCACTAGACCATTCAGGTATGACCTATATCAAATCCTTTACAATTATACAGTGGAAGTGACAAGTAGATCTGATAGATAGACTGCCTGAAGAACTATGGTCAGAGGTTCATAACATTGTACAGGAGGTGGTGACCAAAACCATCCCCAAGAAAAATAAATGAAAGAAAACAAAGTGGTTGTCTGAGGAGGCCTTACAAATAGTTGAGAAAAGAAGAGAAGTGAAAGGCAAAGGAGAAAAGGAAAGATGTACTCATCTGAATGCAGAGTTCCAAAGAACAGCAGAAAGAGATAACAAAGGCTTCTGAAGTGAACAATGCAAAGAAATAGAGGAAAACAATAGAATGGGAAAGACTAGAAATCTCTTCAAGAAAATTAGAGATCCCAAGGGAACTCTTAAGGTAAAGATAGGCACAGTAAAGGAGAGAAATGGTAAAGACCTAACAAAGCAGAAGAGATTAAGAAGAGGTAGCAAGGCTACACAGAAGAACTGTACAAAAAAGATCTTAATGACCCAAATAACCACAATGGTGTGATCACTCATCTAGAACCAGACATCGTGGAGTGTGAAGTTAAGTGGGCCTTAGGAAGCTTTGTTACAAAAAAAGCTAGTGGACTTAATGGAATTCTAGCTGAGCTATTTCAAATCCTAAAAGATGATGCTGTGAAAGTGTTGCACTCAATATACCAGCAATTTGGAAAACTAAGCAGTGGTCATGGGACTGGAAACAGTCAGTTTTCATTCCAATCCTAAAGACTAACAATGCCAAATAACGTTCAAATTACTATACAATTGCACTCATTTCGCATGCTAGCAAGGTTATACTCAAAATCCTTCAAGCAAGTCTTCAACAATATGTGAACCAAGAAATTCCAGATGTACAAGCTGGGTTTCGACAAGGCAGAGGAACAAGAGATCAAATTGCCAACATCTGTTGGATCATAGAAAAAGCAAGAGAATTCCAGAAAATCTTCTATATCTGCTTCATTTACTATGCTGAAGCCTTTGATCGTGTGAATTACAACAAACTGTGGAAAAATCTTAAAGAGATGGGAATACCAGACCACCTTAACTACCTCCTGAGAAACTTGTATGCAGGTCACAAAGCAACAGTTAGAATAGGACATGAAACAACAGACTGGTTAAAAATTGGGAAAAGAGCATGGCAAGGCTGTATACTGTCATCCTGCTTATTTAATTTACATGCAGGGTACATCATGAGGAATGCCAGGCTGGATGAAACACTAGCTGGACTAAAGATTGCCAGGAGAAATATCAATAACCCCAGATATGCAGATGATACCACTCTAATGGCAGAAAGTGAAGAGGAACTAAAAAACCTCTTGATGAAGGTGAAAAAAGGGAGTGAAAAAGCTGGCTTAAAACTCAACATTCAAAAAACTAAGATCATGGCATCAGGTCCCATCACTTCATGGCAAATAGATGGGAAAAAAATGGAAACAGTGACAGATTCTTTTTTTTCCCTTGTTTTCTATCACTAATGGTATTTGTCATTTTAGTTTTCACAAAGTTCAGTTCAGTTCAGTTGTTCAGTCATGTCCGACTCCTTGAAACCCCATGAATTGCAGCACGCCAGGCCTCCCTGTCCATCACCAACTCCCAGAGTTTATGCAAACTCATGTCCATTGAGTCGGTGATGCCATCCAGCCATCTCATCCACTGTTGTCCCCTTCTCCTCCTTCCCCCAATGCCTCCCAGCATCAGTTTTTTCCAATGAGTCAACTCTTCGCATGAGATGTCCAAAGTACTGCAGTTTCAGCTTCAGCATCAGTCCTTCCACTGAACACCCAGGACTGGTCTCCTTTAGGATGGACTACTTGGATCTCCTTGCAGTCCAAGGGACTCTCAAGAGTCTTCTCCAACACCACAGTTCAAAAGCATCAATTCTTCGGTGCTCAGCTTTCTTCACGGTCCAACTCTAACATCCATACATGACCACTGGAAAAACCATAGCCTTGACTAGATGGACCTTTGTTGGCAAAGTAATATCTCTGATTTTCAATATGCTATCTAGGTTGGTCATAACTTTTCTTCCAAGGAGTAAGTGTCTTTTATTTCATGGCTGCAATCACCATCTGCAGTGATTTTGGAGCCCAAAAAATAAAGTCTGACACTGTTTCCACTGTTTCCCCATCTATTCCCATGAAGTGATGGGACCAGAAGCCATGATCTTCATTTTCTGAATGTTGAACTTTAAGCCAACTTTTTCACTCTCCTCTTTCACTTTCATCAAGAGGCTTTTGAGTTCCTCTTCTCTTTCTGCCATAAGGGTGGTGTCATCTGCATATCTGAGGTTATTGATATTTCTCCCAGCAATCTTGATTCCAGCTTGTGCTTCTTCCAGCCCAGCATTTAACATGATATACTCTGCATATAAGTTAAATAAGCAGAGTGACAATATACAGCCTTGACGTATTCCTTTTCCTATTTGGAACCAGGCATCCCTAATTATTTCAGTTCAGTTCAGTTCAGTTGCTCAGTCACGTCCGACTCTTTGCGACCCCATGAATTGCAGCACGCCAGGCCTCCCTGTCTATCACCAACTCCGGGAGTTCACTCAGACTCACGTCCATTGAGTCAGTGATGCCATCCAGCCACCTCATCCTCTGTCGTCCCCTTCTCCTCCTGCCCCCAATCCTTCCCAGCATCAGAGTCTTTACCAATGAGTCAACTCTTCGCATGAGGTGGCCAAAGTACTGGAGTTTCAGCTTTAGCATCATTCCTTCCAAAGAAATCCCAGGGCTGATCTCCTTCTAGAATGGACTGGTTGGATCTCCTTGCAGTCCAAGGAACTCTCAAGAGTCTTCTCCAACACCACAGTTCAAAAGCATCAATTCTTTAGCACTCAGCCTTCTTCACAGTCCAACTCTCACATCCATACATGACCACTGGAAAAACCATAGGCTTGACTAGACGGACCGTTGTTGGCAAAGTAATGTCTCTGCTTTTGAATATGGTATCTAGGTTGGTCACAACTTTCCTTCCAAGGAGTAAGCGTCTTTTAATTTCATGGCCGCAGTCACCATCTGCAGTGATTTTGGAGCCCCAAAAAATAAAGTCTGACACTGTTTCCACTGTTTCCCCATCTATTTCCCATGAAGTGATGGGACCAGATGCCATGATCTTCATTTTCTGAATGTTGAGCTTTAAGCCAACTTTTTCACTCTTCTTTTTCACTTTCATCAAGAGGCTTTTTACCTCTTCACTTTCTGCCATAAGGGTGGTGTCATCTGCATATCTGAGGTTATTGATATTTCTCCCGGCAATCTTGATTCCAGCTTGTGTTTCTCCCAGTCCAGCTTTTCTCATGATGTACTCTGCATATAAGTTAAATAAGCAAGGTGACAATATACAGCCTTGACGTACTCCTTTTCCTATTTGGAACCAGTCTGTATTTAGTGGCAGTCTAATTATTTAGTGCTTAATGTTGTCTAGGAAAAATGTAGTCAGTTGCTACTGCTTCTTAAGAGTTTCATGGTAGTTTCTGAGAGAAAAAAATACATGATTTTATACCCCACTAATCAGAGTATATTAGATACATAGAGAGGCCATTGTTCTGTTGGACTCAGAACTGTCAAATCTATAATTCTAATCCATTAATCTTGTAAATAGTCACAAAGTGAAAGAAAAGAAGAAACAAGATGGCAGAATTGTTGATCTATTCGATGAGACACAAAGAAGGGACCTCTTAAGGAGGAGATGGAAAATGGCCAAAGGTAATTTTCTGCCAAAGATGATTTTAAGTCTTCCATAGGGAAAAGGGACTAGACATTTCTGATGTGGATCCAGAGGTAGTCAATATTGGAATGAGCTATGTAAGCCAGAGAGATTCAAGGGACAATGAATCAGTCTTCACAAGGAACATTGGAAAGGATTTTCACACTGTCTCTGTGGAAGGCTAAGTGGCCACCAGGTTATCCTCAATCAAATCCTTCTTTAGAAGAAGGATTTTGCAAAGCTGTGGATAGCTGACAGAAGTTACTTCTTAGTGTTTATAGTAGCCTTTACAAGTGCTGAATTTTCTTTGAAACTCTAGGTGAAAGAGCCGAAATTCTCGAGAAAAAAAAAATAGGAAAGAAAGACACCTCATTTTAGGATAGCAGCACAGGAAAGCAAGGAGAATCATTTAGCTAAGATCTAGCAGAGCTGGGCTGGCTAGAAAAGAAAAGGCAAATTTTTCAGTGTATCGGTGATGCATCCATTTTCCCCACATATTTGAATAATGGTGAGTCCATTTCCCAGCCAGTTGTACTTTTTCATGAGATTTAAGAAAAGCACAACTGATTATGCTTTTGCATGAGTATAGTTTCATTCAACTATCAGATAAATAAGAGACCCTTAGACTAGTGCTTACCATAGTAGTAGAAGCACAAAGACTCTTCCAAATACTTTGCACATACAATAAAATTTTATCAGTGCCCCAGTGTTCATTGTAGCACTATTTACAATTGCCAAGACATGGAAACAACCTAAATGTTCATTGACCGATAAATGGATAAAGAAGATGTGGTATGTATACACAATGGAATATTCAGTTCAGTTCAGTTCATTTGCTCAGTCGTGTCCGACTCTTTGCGACCCCATGAATCGCAGCATGCCAGGCCTCCCTGTCCATCACCAACTCCCGGAATTCACTCAGACTCACATCCATCGAGTCAGTGATGCCATCCAGCTATCTCATCCTCTGTTGTCCCCTTCTCCTCCTGCCCCCAATCATCAGAGGTTTTTCCAATGAGTCAACTCTTCGCATGAGGTGGCCAAAGTACTGGAGTTTCAGCTTTAGCATCATTCCTTCCAAAGAAATCCCAGGGCTGATCTCCTTCAGAATGGACTGGTTGGATCTTGCAGTCCAAGGGACTCTCAAGAGTCTTCTCCAACACCACAGTTCAAAAGCATCAATTCTTTGGCGCTCAGCTTTCTTCACACAATGTAATATTACTTAGTCATAAAAAAAAAAAAGAGTAAAGAATGCCATCTGCAGTCACATGGATAGACCTAGAGATTATCATACTAAGTAAGGGAATCAGAAAATGACAAATATCTTATGATATAGCTTATATGTGCAATCTAAAAAGATACAAGTGAACTTATATGCAAAACAGAATTAGACCCACAGACACAGAAAACAAACTTAGTTTCCAAAGGGCAAAAGTGGAAGAAAGGGATACATTAGGAGTTTGGCATTAACAGATACACACTATTATATATAAAACAGATAACCAACAAAGACCTATGGTGTAACACAGGGTACTATACTGAATATTTTGTAATGATCTACAAAAGAAATGAATCTGAAAATACACACACATACACATGAACACATACACACACACACATATAATTAAATCACTTTGCTGTACACCTGAGACTAACACAACTTTGAAAATCAGCTATACTTCAGTTAAAATTTTTAATCAGAAGCCCTCAGAATTGTTTTTTTAAAAACAAAAGGAAAATCAAGGCAAGGCAATTATTAATAAAGAAAATTAAATACAGCCACATTAAAATAGTTATATCTAAATATAAAAACCATATATTTCTTTAATATTGGTATATTTACAAGTAGTATAAAACAGGCATATCAACTCTTTAAGCCCTGTAGCGCATGCCCCCGGATCATCCAAATGAGATAACATTTTAATGACTTGTTTTTTTTTTAGTCTTGGTTATTCTGCTGTGGGCTTTCCCAGTAGCTCAGCAGCAAGGAATCTGCCTGAAATGCAGGAGAAGTGGGTTGAACCCTGGGTAGGGAAGACCCCCTGGAGGAGGGCATGGCAAGCCACTCCAGTATTCTTGGCTGGAAAATCCCATGGACAGAGGAGACAATGGGCTATGGTCCATAGGGCCTCAGAGAGTCAGACATGACTGAAACGACTGAACACAGCATTCTGCTATAGATCTGAGGAACTGGGGTCCGAGAGTCAGAGAGGTCAAAGAGTTCAAGCAAGGTCACATAACTCTGAGTGGCAGGTTTGGACTCTATACCTGAGTCTGCTGCTCTCTTGTCCCAAGCTCACCCACTGCCATATTGCTTTTGAGGGCAGCTCCACATACGGGGATGTGATGCAGTGATGACAAGTGGAGGAATCACTTGGAATTTCTGGACCAGCTCCTGACGTTAGCCCTATTTTCCACAAGGTGAGATGGTTTTCAAAGGAGCCAGAGCCAGTCAGCTCCCCAAGGTCTTGTGCCCCTCACATATGTTGGAGATCAACATATATTCCTTCTGTCCACCAGAGAGGACTGCCAAGCTGTCTCTCTATATTCTCTTGGCAGAATGATAATATAATTTATTTTCCAAACCAGCACACTTTCCAAAGGGCTAGAATAAGAGGTCTAAACACAGAACCATCTCAGGTGTATGGGAATATACAGTCACAATACCATTGGCTTTGGTCTGCCCTCCTGATGTTGGGATCATCTTTTCTGAAGAGCTTTGCATCAAAGAGCTACTCACAAGCACATCAATCATCTTTGATTATTCAGCTTTATTTTAAAAAACACAAAATTGAATTTTCCTTTAAAAAATTTTTTTTCTGGATAATTGTTTTTGAAGTATTCTGTTTCTATAGTATTTATTCACATTTTCCCCTGAGTTTAGTAGATATTATCACATTGATTTATTAGGGATTTAAACATTGTATTTTTCCTTCCTTTTTTTTTTATTTCAAATGATCTTTTACATTTGGGGGAAATCTGTGTTGTTGAAACAAATTATTTTGTGCTTGCTTTCAGTATGCAGAAGATTTCTCAGATTCTCCACTTGATCCAATTCCTATGGTTTGATTTTCTTAAAGGATTCATTTTCCTCCTGCATAATCAGATCCTGAGTTTCACTTTGGATATCCTAACACGGCAATACATTAAATATGAAAATAAAATATGAGGTGCAATCGTTGTAAGAAGTAATAGTAGTCCTGGAATGGACATGATACCTATGGTACTAGGGTAGCTGACACGGTTGGTTACTTCCCAGCACCCATGTCCCTTCATCCCTTCCTCCTTCTAACTCTGTGCCTACCGGAAATCATTCATGAGTCCTCGATCCTGCTCATCCCTCTATTCAGTGGGTAATTCATATTTTCCAGTTGACTTTCTAAATATCTCTCAAATCTATTGCCTCCCTCCAGCTTTCCTGCTGCTGCTTTGGTTCATCTGGATTGTTACATTGCCTCTTAAAAGATCTTACTGACAAACACATAAATCCCCCACACTAGAACACACCTTCTAAAACGTATATCTGGTTACATTATTCCTCAGCTAGGCATCTTTAATAACTCTCTGTGGCCAGCATAAGCCATTTTAAACCTTGAGTCTCACCCAAGAAGCCCTGCTTACCTCACCCCCCTACACCTGCAGCCTTCTTTCCCACCTTACTGGTCTTGTAAGGCTGCAGGTATGCATGACCTTTCATTGCCTTGCTTCTGTGTGTACCATCCACTCTGTCTGAAATCCCCTTCCTGTCTTGTCCATTCACATGGGGCTTCCCACCTCTCCATCGAGAATCAGCTAACCAAGGCTGAGTTCCCCTCTCCCTGGCAAGCTGATCACACTCACTACAATCCTGTTTCACTTCCTGTGGCCTCTTTTCAGTGTCTTTAATAGGACAAGAATTCCATGAAGCCAAAGGTCATCTTTTATTTTTATTTATTTTATATTGATCTTTTTTACATGTTTTTGGTGTGGACTATTTTTAAAGTCGTTATTGAATTTGTTACAATATTGCTTCTGGTTTATGTTTTGGTTTTTCTTTTTTTTTTTTTGACCACGAGGCAGGTGAAAGTCCCTCAATACTTACCTTTTAGAATCCTACTGTGACTCCTCTCCTTAACACTGCAATCAGCCCTCTATCCTCTTTTCCTTGTCTGATCATGCTTAGCACCTTCTCACATCCTACATAATTTCATTACGTCTTACATTTAGTATTTATGGTTTATCCCCTTTCCTAAGGACAGTGATCTTTGTTTATTTCATCCACTACTGTATCTCAAGTTCCTAGATGAGTGTCTGGCACATAGTATGTGCTCAGTAAACATCTGTTGAGTGAAAGAACACATTTTTATCTTTGAAACGTGGCATACTTCCTGGAAAATACCAAGTTCTCAAGTAAATATTTAATACTATCCAATTTTTATAATGTTAATTATAGGGATAGGTAATATTTACTGAGCTCTTTGCATGTGTTAAATGATTTAAACACATAATCTCATTAAATCTTCACAACAACTCTATCAGTTAGGTTACTCTATTTGAGGCTTTGGGGAACTAAGGAAACTCGTCCAAGGTAAATAAGCGGTTAAGCTGAGATTCCAAATACAAGGTGTGACTCCAGTGCCCACAATCTTAACAAGTATATTGTTCCACCTCAAATAATCAATCACATGTTTATTTTTATTGCCATTATATACACTTCTAGTCTAGTACATTTTTAACTTCAAACCTCAGGTTTGAAGACAATAACAAGGTGATTTGTGTTGGAACTGTGTTGTTAGACATATTTTGCAGTTTAATATTTTGGATGAAAGTAAAAACAATGCTGGTGGACAGGGTGCTTACTTGTCTGGAAGGGGTAAAACTCTTAGGTGGACATTACCCCCACAGGCCCAGCACCACCCTTGAAATGATGCTCAACACAGACATTGAGTTGAACATTCATGTTCTCTTCAGGGGCATGTTGCAGAGAACAAGTATTATTATATATCATTATATATTATGCCCATTATATATCAGCAGTTGGCAGAGTTATCTACAACTCCACACTCCTACACACACACACACACACACACACACACAAGGCATAACCACACAGTTACCAGGGGTTCATATTGTACCCCAGAAAATCCTGCAGGAGCAAATTTCATCTCCCAACATTATTTACTTTATGTTTTGGTCTCTCTACACTCGTCTTACTGCAATAATTTGTACCCTTCTTGGATCTAGTAAGTTTTTACAGAGGGTAGGTGACCAAATCCAGAATCATGAATGCAGTTAAATATTTTGCTATCCTAGTTATCTTTGCCTTGGAGAAGGAAACGGCAACCCACTCCAGTATTCATGCCTGGAAAATCCCATGGACTGAGGAGCCTGTGGGCTACATACTCTTTGTGAGCCTGTGGGGTCGCAAAGAGTCGGACACGACTGAGTGACTTCTGTGTGTGTGTGTGTATCTTTGCCTTTTTATCCTGTTCATGCCTTTTTACACTGTTAGAAAGGAGAAGAGAGCAGCAAAGGATGAGATGGTTGGATGACATCATCAATTCAGTGGCCATGAACTTGGGCGAACTCTGGGAGATGGTGAAGGACAGGAAGGCCTGGCGGAGAGTTGGGCACAATTTAGTAACTGAACAACAACAAAGTCATCTTTGATTTCACAGAATGTTCTCAAAAATAAAATTTGGACTTTACATCTTTCTTAGGCAATAAAATGCATTTTACATATTTTCAACTAATAACATCATATTTTCTCTTAACACATCATTAGGATTTTTTCCATCTTAGTCACTGTCCTTTAAAAATTCCAGCTTTGATGGGTACTCTATGTGTCATCTTAAGGATTTACCATTTAATCACTTTTTGTGTGTTGGAATTTGAAGTTGTCCAAATTTTTTCTATTATAAATAATTTTCTAATGAATATCTTTGCATATAAATTTTTTGTGCTATTTCTTAGAAGAGATTTCTAGAAAGGCAATGGGTCTAAGAGCAGGGTTTTTTTAAGACTTATATATAACATATTGCCAAATGCTTTCCAAAACATTTATGTTAATCTAAATTCCCACCAACTGACATGAGAAAGATCATTGCAAGACCCTCTTGCTAACATTGAACAGTAACATTTCAAAAAAGAAATTCTAGATAATAGATGAGGGAAATCTGATTATAGTTTTATTTGCATTTTTGTCATTAGTGATGGGCTTGAAGTTGTTGCCTGTGTGTAAATCATTTGTATTTTATGTTTGATATATCATTAGTTTATGTATTTTACTCAATTTTAGCAGCATTTGTATGAATGTTTTTTTATTAAAGATATTTTTGTGTAATTGAAATGTCAGCTCTTATATTTGCTGCCAGTGTTTTTTTTTTCTCAGTTTGCATTTAATATTTAATTGAATTTATGGGTTTTTTGTCATAAAAATCATTTAAGTTCATGTCATTAAACACACTGATTTTCTCATTTGAGAGTATTATTTAAACACATAGATCCATTTTTCTTTCCAAGATCAGTATTTGGATTTTCAAGAACATTGAGAAGTAGTATATAATCTGTGAATTATAGTGAATCATTTTTGAGTAGTTTCCAAATTACTGATCATCTAAAAGCCAAACTGATACCTTTTCCATAATTGTACTTTGAATACAGCTATTTATTTTGCAGGCATTGAAAGCAGATTTACTATATTTCTTATGCCCATTAGTGACATTACTCTTGCTGAGAATCAGAACAGGAAGGGACCATTGATTCTGAGGTGCCAGCCTCATCTTCCAGTGAGCCCTCTCTGGGGCTGTCCCCTCCCTCCCTTTCACTTTTAAAGATGTTGGATGTGAAGTGACCTTCAAGGCTCTGGCTTCCATCCCACCAGAGCCCTTAAGCCTTTTTTAATAGCACAGGTCACAACATCACAGTCTCCTGAGATCTGAAACTCTCGTGATTGGGTTGAATCATTTTCAGAGTTATCAGAAAGAAAAGGTCTAATTAGCTGGCAGAGCCTGCTGTGAAGCTCCTGCTTACCAGCTGTGAAATTCTGCACAGGCTGTGTCAGAGCCCCAAAAGCAGGGCTGATGTCCCCAGTAGGACTTCTGTTCAGCATGTCAGTCCCCAGATGGGTCAAGGTCAGGTAGAGTGGGCTTCCAGAGGAGATGTTGGATCAGGCCTGTTTGCAGATTACAATTTTGAGGGTTCATGGGAATGTGGTTATATAAATGCACATATGCAGATAGCCAGACAAACTAGAGAGGCATGGAGGACTTTAAGAATTTTACTTCAATGCAGGGCTTGCAGGTTTGATCCCTGGTTGGGGAGCTAAGATCCCATATTCCACGCAGTCAAAATACCCAAAACATGAAGCAGAAGCAATATTGTAACAAATTCAATAAAGATTTTTTAAATGGTCCACACTAAAAAATCTTAAAAAAAAAAAAATAAATAAAAAGAAGAGCTCATTCTCGTGGCAATTTGGTTTGAACACATAGCAGCTGCTCATTTTAAATATCTACATGCCTTGCCGCTTTGGAATGTGGACCAATGGGGCACATCTTTCATAGGTAGGAGTAATTAAAGAGCCCAAGAATCAGGCATTTTTGTACCTTGCCCTTATTAGCTTCAAGGTCATGCACTCACACATAGAACCTTGGGCAAGATGATGCCTGACACTGGGAACAGGCAGGGCAGTGCAGACATGCATTTATATCTGTGCCCTCCACCTGGCTGGTGTGTTCTCCTGGGTGAGCATTTAATCTCTCAGTCCAGAAGCTTCCTTATCTACTTAACACAGAATGATCACACCCACATTTAAATCATATGAGGATGAATTTAGATCAGTAAGATGTCTATCACATACTTAATATGAGTTGTTTGGTCCTTAATAAATATTAATGTCTCTAATATTCTTAGCCCTTTCTAAAGACCAGTTCTGCTTTGTTTTGCCTTTATCTGGTGAGTGGCTCTGGCAGATGGAGAGGTGAGGAGGACTTTGGGAATATTGTCCAGTTGAGTCCCACTAAAGAGAGGAATAGAACCCTGTAGAGGCACCTGGCTGACTTCACATTCTGATCAAGAGCATAGCTGCCACTTGTGGTCAGGGTTTTGGCTTTGTATCAACCTGGGTTTGGAGCCTGCTCCCCAAGCAAACCCTTTGCTGCTGCGGCTAAGTCACTTCAGTTGTGTCCAACTCTGTGCAACCCCATAGACAGCAGCCCACCAGGCTTTCCCATCCCTGGGATTCTCCAGGCAAGAATACTGGAGTGGGTTGCCATTTCCTTCTCCAATGCATGAAAGTGAAAAGTGAAAGTGAAGTCGCTCAGTCGTGTCCGACTCTAGTGACCCCATGGACTGCAGCCTACCAGGCTCCTCTGCCCATGGGATTTTCTAGGCAAAAGTACTGGAGTGGGGTGCCATTGCCTTCTCCAAGCAAACCCTTTACAATCTCTCAAAAGATGGATAAAAGTCCTCTCCTGAGATACATCAAAAATAGTGAGCTCCCTTTGAGATTAACAGGAAGAAATTTGTTACTAGATTTCTGGTGAACACTTCCCCTCTGGAAGCCTTCTGCCCACATTTTAAGAGGTGGGCACAACAAAGAAGAAATTTGAGAGTCTTTGAAGTCTTAAGTGGGCACTTCTTGAAACCCTGAGGTTCCAAGGACTTTCTCAGACTCAGTGCCTAGTAAGGCAGGCTCATTGTATCAGCTCGAGAAAGTGTGACAAAGGAATGAAGCAAGGGGAAAATCAGGGAGGGAGGAAGAGAGGAAAGGGTAAATGGGTGATAGAGAGGAGAAGAAAAGGAGCAGGAAAGGGAGGAGCATGGGGGAGGGACAGAAGAGATGAGGAAGGAAGAAGCACGGAGGAAAGGAAGGAGAAAATCTTACACTGAAATGAAGCTGGAGTAGTGACAAAATTAACTAAATTCTATAGCAACGCCTCTTGAATGTCCCTGAAAAATGATGTTTATCCCAGGGACTGAAATTCTCAATTTCAGAAGAAGAGGGATATGAGGAGAGGAAAAAGCAACACAGCTAAACATAAGGGGTGTCTTTTATAGGTAATTCGAATTCAGCAGGTATAGGATCTGATCCTTCCCCCACCCAACAAACCCATAATTCTTATTCCCAGCAATTGATCCTTTCAATACATCCATCACTCTTCTCTGATTAGGTTTTTTAGTTTGTCTATATCCTTTAATGTCTTCACTGGGTCCTCCTCTGATAGCATTACAAATTTTCCTTGCCCTCTCAGTGCCACAGAGGAGCAGAGAAAGTTAGAAAAGGAAGACATAGAACAGGTTCAAGGGAATAGAAAATGAGAAAAGAAAGTGCAGAAAGTGTTCTCTGAAGATTGCCCTGTAGTAGAGGAGGCATCTGTCACCTGGGCAACCCCCGCCAGGCATAAACATAGGAGTACCCTCTGTGGGGTCATTAACTGTGGGACCTTCCAACCAGGACTTCTTTGCAAAGATACTGCAGATGGAGAGTCCCTCAGAATGCTCTAGAATAATACTGGGCTCACAACAATGCTCAGTAAATACTGCCTGCATTTGCACTTTTCACAATAGCCAAGCCCAGAAAGCAACCTAAGGGTCCATCAACCAATGAATGGTTAAAGAAGAGGTAGTACATATATACAATAGAATATTACTAAGTTATACACAAATGAAATAATGCCATTTGCAGCAAAGTGGATGGACTTAGAGATGATCATATTGAGTGAAGTAAGTCAGACAAAGAAAAACAAATATTATATGATATCACATGCAGAATCTTAAAAAATAGTACAAATGAATTTACAAGTAACATAAATGAATTTACAAAATGGAAACAGACTCACTGACATAGAAAACGAATTTAAGATTACTGAAAGGGAAAGGGGAGAAGGATAAATTAGGGTTATGGAATAAATAGATACCACCAGTATATATAAAAAAGGTAAACAACAAGGATTAACCGTATATCACAGGAAACAATATTCAATATGTTGTAATACCTACAATGAAAAAGAATTTGAAAGAGTATAGCTAGCTAGATAGATGGGTTTCCCTGAAGGCTCAGTGATAAAGAAGGTGCCTGCAATGCAGAAGGTGCAGATTTGATTCCTGGATCAGGAAGATCCCCTCGAAAAGGAAATGGCAACGCATTCCAGTGCTCTTTCCTGGGAAATCGTATGGACAGGGGAGCCTGGCAGGCTATAGTCCATGGGGTCACAAAAGAGTTGGACACAACTTAGTGACTAAAGAACAATAACAAGATAGACGGATACCTATCACTTTGCTGTACACCTGAAACTGACACGATATTGTAAATGCACTGTACTTCAGTTTCGTTTCGTTTTGTTTTATAAGTAGTGGGACACAAATCCATTATAAACAATAGTGACTGCTCTTGAAGGCATGCTCTCCCTTCCTGCCTGGCTCCACATCTCCAGCAGGTAAGTAAAGGAGAGTCGCCAAGACTGTGGGTTCACAATCTCTGGAGAATTAACTTGCTCCTTTGAAATCTTGAGTCCTCATCTCTAAAACGGGGCTACTCATTGTCCTCCCCTCTCGGAGGTGGCCCTGACTGTTGCATGAGGCCAGACAGGCAAGGCTTTTAGTCTGGAGCCTGGAACACCCAGTCACTGAGTAGTCACCAGCTTTGTTCCCGTTTACCTTCTCAGAGCCACACATATCTCTCCCTCCCAGAAAACTGCCCACAGCCCCAGAGCCCAGCTTCCTGGGCATCACCGTTTGACCCTAAGTTACTCTTTCACTTATCTTTTCCTGACTTGGTGCCCTTGGGATAAGTCACAGCCTCTCAGCGTTCTACTCATACTTCTTGGTGAGCCCATGATAGGTTTCCAACCAGAGTTTTCAGAATTGACTTGTTACAGCTCGTGGCCCAGAAGTGAAACATCCAGGTGGCCCCTGACCTCCTTCCCACATCTGTGCTCTGGTACCATGTACATCCTCTCCCATGGATCCCACTTTAACCAAAACCAAGATTTTCTCTAAGAGGATTTTTGTGACAATCTTGGCTTCCACCCCCACACTCTTTTTCTTCAGTAATTGTCAAATTGTGCAGGCTAGAGTGGGCCACCCTGCTCTCTCCATTGTTTTCACTATGGCATGATTTGAGGGTGGACCAATTTCAGAAAATTATTCCTTTTTCTACCCTAAAGCCTCTGAAACAGTAATGTAAACAAGGGGTTTTATTTATATACAAAAATAACAACGTCAAAAGAACAAAGAACCGTATAGAATAGCTGAAAACACTCGGAACAATTTGTATACAGGAAACGTGAAGCAAATATTATTTTCGCTCTAGCAAAAAATTAACCCTGCACCTACTTTTTGGCAGTAATAGATAATTAAGTTTACTTGTAAGGTTGGTTCAGCTAGTTTTTACTTTTCCGATTTATGATTTCTGACACTTCCTGCTTTCCGGTAAGTCAGGCATTCACAAGCAGCAGGAACTAGCGTTCTTGGCTTGAAACCCACCTTGAAAGTGACAGTGAAGTTGCTCAGTCATGTCCGACTCTTTGCGACCCCATGGACTGTAGCCTACCAGGCTCCTCCGTCCATGGAATTTTCCAGGCAAGAGGCCTGGAGTGGGTTGCCATTTCCTTCTCCAGGGGATCTTCCCAACCCAGGGATCAAACCCGAGTGCAGGCAGACGCTTTACCATCTGAGCCACCAGGGATTCTTGAAAAATTCTGAGATAAATTTTGTGATGACATCTTGAAGAGAAAACCTCTTCTAGTAGCATGTCTTGTTGGGCCAAGGTTGCAGTGCATCATTTAGAGCAGGAAGATCTGAGATCAAGCCTCAGATTTTCATTCCCCAGCTGTAGATCCTGCAAAAGATGTTTATTTCTCTAAATATTGGTTTCCTCATCAAAACAAGAAGCACACCTACCTTGAAGAGTTCTATGGAAATTGAATAACATAGGTAAAGCATTTATCTTAGATCCAGCACATAATAAGCATAAAATTACTGCTAGTTGTTATTTTTAAGTCTACGCAGTATAATTTTTGCATGGAGACCTTGCTGAATAAGACAAAGATAGTGGGGATAATTTTTGTATGGTAACATTCATCACCACCTCCAACGGATTTACTCTCTTTGTCTTTGACATTGTGGTATATGTTCCACAGAGGAAAGGATTCTTTTTACCTTTACCTACATATATGCGCTCCGAAAACCCTGGGCTCCACTAACATGAAATATGTCCCATGGCTCTTTCTAATTGGAACATTCTGCCATCTTCCTCATTTCGTCCTGAGGCACCTGCCTTGGAGGAAGCTGGTTATCTCATGCCAGCCTAAACTGTGTCAGAAGCATCACTAGGGTTGCCCTTATGCATTTTTACAATGATGTTCCTTTCTAGCTGATGTTACCACATACCACATCTCAGAACTTGGCCAGATTAACCAGAAGAGACAGTGTAGGTCAGGTGGGTCACAATACAGTCTCTGAGTTAGAACAGTACTGATCTGAATGAAGCCACAACATAGATCCTCGGAGGAAGTCCCCTGTAACAAGCAGAAGCAACCATATAAAGGAAAAGGCCATAGGAGACAGGCAAAACCAGTGTTATTGAGCCTCTTGGAGGAAAGGGATGTCCTTAAAGGTTGGACATACCCAGAATCAAGAGTCTGGGAGTAGGTGGCACTCAGAAAAATGGGTAGTCTCAGCAAGTTATGAAATTAAAAGACACTTACTCCTTGGAAGAAAAGTTATGACCAACCTAGATAGCATATTGAAAGGTCCGTCTAGTCAAGGCTATGGTTTTTCCAGCGGTCATGTATGGATGTAAGAGTTGGACTGTGAAGAAAGCTGAGCACCAAAGAATTGATGCTTTTGAACTTTGTTGGAGAAGACTCTTGAGAGTCCCTTGGACTGCAAGGAGATCCAACCAGTCCATTCTGAAGGAGATCAGCCCTGGGATTTCTTTGGAAGAAATGATGCTAAAGCTGAAACTCCAGTATTTTGGCCACTTCATGCGAAGAGTTGACTCATTAGAAAAGACTCTGATGCTGGGAGGGATTGGGGGCAGGAGGAGAAGGGGACGACAGAGGATGAGATGGCTGGATGACATCACTGACTCAATGGACGTGCGTCTGGGTGAACTCCAGGAGTTGGTGATGGACAGGGAGGCCTGGTGTGCTGCGATTTATGGAGTCGTAAAGAGTTGGACACGACTGAGCGACTGAACTGACTGACTGACTGACAGCAAGTTCTATGATGTGAAGCACAGCCCAAAGCATGGTAATGGGGACTCGGGGGCAGACCTCCAGTCTGGCAAGGTCTGTGGTTCTTCCCACTTGGCAAGGATCATCAATCATCAGGATCCAAGGCATAGATGGCCTTGACATGAGCATAGGTGTATATTTACTACCAGGATTGGGAAAATAGGTGGTGACCAGGTCTCAAGAATTAAGGCAAAAGGCCAGAAATCAATACACAGACTGAATGTCCAATATTGGCTAAGTTTTGCTAAATCCATTTTACTGAGGTTAAGGTTTTGTCTTAAAGGTAGGGTGAGGTCTAGCTTCCAGGCTGAAAGTCCTGGCAAGACAGACAGGAAGATAGTGGACAGGGAGAAAAGCAAGATCTGATGGGTGGAAATCATTGGGCATCCAACTATGCTATAGTGGTGAATAACTAATTCAAATGACAAAGTGAAATCAATATCAATATGATTGTTTAAAGTGAATAATTCTGTGTGTTCTGTCTTTCTGAATATATGAAAAAGTTAGGTTGGTGCAAAAGTAATTGCGGTTTTGCATTGTTGAACTTTGCCTTTTGATACTGGAAAACATTCTCAAATAAAAGAGGTCATGTTATACATCATTTTAATGCATGTTTCTTGCTTTATGTATTTTCTGCTAATTATTTATTACTTGCTATTTATTTTATATGTATTTCAGACTACGGAAATGATATTAGACAAAAAGCAAATTTGAGCGATTTTTGTATTCAAGTTCAAAATGGGTCGTAAAGCAGTAGAGACAACTCACAACATCAACAACACATTTGGCTTGGAAACTGCTAACAAATGTACAGTGCAGTGGTGGTTCAAGAAGTTTTATGAAGAAGACGAGAGCCTTGTAGATGAGGAGCATAGTGACCTGCCATCAGAAATTGACAATGATCAACTGAGACCCATCATGGAAGTTGATCCTCTTACAACTACACGAGAAGTTCTGAAGAACTCAACATCAACCATTCTAGTCATTTGGCATTTGAAGCATATTGGAAAGGTGAAAAAGCTCAATAAGTGGGTGCTTCATGAGCAGACAAAAAAATCAAACAAAATCGCCATTTTGAAGTGTTGCTGTCTCTTATTTTATGCAACAACAGTGAATCATTTCTTGATGGGACTGTGATATGCAATGAAAAGTGGATTTTATATGACAACCGGTGATGACTAGCTCAGTGGCTGGACCAAGAAGAAGCTCCAAAGCATTTCCCAAAGTCAAATTTGCACCTAAAACACGTCAAGGTTGCAGTTTGGTGGCCTGCTGCCAGTCTGATCCACTACAGCTTTCTGAATCCCAGAAGAATCACTAGATCTGAGAAGTATACTCATAAAATGGAAGAAACGCACTGAAAACTGCAGTGTCTGCAACTGGCATTGGTCCACAGAAATGGCACATTTCTCCATGACAATGCCCAACTGCACATTCGAAAGTTGAATGAATCAGGCTATGAAGTTTTGTCTCCTCCTCTATCTTTACCTAACCTCTCACCAACCAACTACCACTTATTCAAGCATCTCAACAAATTTTTGCCAGGAAAATGCTTCCACAACCAGTAAGATGCAAAAAAAATGCTTTCAAAAGTTTGCCAAATCCCTCCCAAGGCATGGATATTTACGCTACAGGAATAAACAAACTTCCTGGAGAAGAGAGTGGCTACCCACTCCAGTACTCTTGCCTGGAGAATCCCATGGACACAGGAGCCTGGCAGGTTACAGTCCATAGGGTCACATAGAGTCGGACACAACTGAGCAACTAACACACCACACAATAAACAAACTTACTTCTCATTAGCAAATTTCTGTTGATTGTAATAGTTTCTATTTTGAGTAATAAAGATGTGTTTGAGCCTAGTTATAATGATTTAAAATTCACAGTCCGAAACCACAATTACATTTGCATAAACCTAATACTTATTAGGTTCATGATAATCTAAACTCTCTTCCTTCTATCTGGTATTATTCAGGGCAATTAAGCCAAAGAGCCTATTTCAGTTGGGAACTGTGTTCTGACAACCATGTATCCCCAAACATTCTTTTCTTATTCTGTGGACCAAGGGAAAAACCAAAGAAATGCCTGTCATGCTGTGAGGCTCTTAGGTTACCACCTTATTTGGTGACTATTGGGAATCATACCTTGAGGGAATTCCCTCCCCAACTAACAGTGAGAGAACACAGTTTCTTAACATGAATCCAAAGTATTCCCTGACCTCAGAAAGCCTAGAACACAGCCTCCAAGGACACATAGAAACCCTAAACCTTCCAATAAGGAACAAAAGCTTTCTGCTAAGGCATTTCTGTTTGGCATTGGTTCTTTTTTTTTTTTTTTTTTTTGGTGGAGGGGGAGCGCTACATGATGAAATTTAACCCATTTCACTTGTGGAATCTTTCACAGAAGTAGACAAGACCATAAATGGAACCACCGACAGTGATAATTAAACCCTTCCCTATGGAAGGCTGTTCTCTCACACATTTTGCTGGCCACGAGACCTCTTTGACAAATGGGTAGAGAAAACCTCTTCTGCGTGAGTGGCTGGCTGAACAAGCCTCCTATCACGAATCAAGCATCTGTGTCTGCATCTCTGGGGACATTGGGTGTTCCCCTCTGAGGTCAGGAGGGAGGAGGGCAGGATGAGGCCTTTGGGAACTAACTGCCATCCCTCACCTCTGGTTCATCAGGGGTGAATTCCATTTCAGACCATACCCAGATGGCATAGCTGAGTGCTTGCTGGTATCTTATTTTACATTCTTTCAGGAAAAAAAAAAAAATCAAAGGCTGTACATAAAAAGAAGGAGAAAAGAAGCAACAGAAGAATAAACCAGGGACTGATGGGACATGAGGTAAGTCTTGCATTTATGATGAGTGGATTGAATAAGACATGAGCAATTACCAAGTTGTGATCAGCAAAATGTTTTTGAAAAGTTCCAGCAAAGCTGTGTGTGAGAGAAAGCAACTAATGCTACTCAGCTAAACATGCCCACGTGAACTATAATTGGGCAATAAATGGAGTCACACAACATGCTATTATGCTCAGTTTATAAGACACAGTCTCCACAAAAAGTAGCACAAATTACCATGATTTCTATTCTACCAGACCCTTGGGTGGGTAAGTTATGAGAAGAGCTTAATATATAGCACTACTAAGCAAAGCATTGAAAAAGACTGATTGAATTTTACTCAGTGCTCCTAGGTTTGGGATAATTCTTTCCTTTAGGAGAAAATGAATGGGTATATTCTGGTTCTTTTGCCTGGAGCTGGAATAGAGGACATTATTTGGGGATTTTACCAACCCTTCGGTTCTTAGATCTTATACATCTGCCTTCTGCCGTCAATCCCAAACCACAAGCTTTTAATTTTCCCTGAAGATTAAACCAATATTTACTACTAAGCCTGCATTTATCCTAAAAACTCTTTACTGGAAACTATTGGTTTCAAGTAAATGTTAGATCTTGTTTAAGAATAGTTGCTCCTCCTTAGTGAGAAAGGCAACAGGAAAATGTTTGATGAGAAAATGAAAAAGAAAATTTCCTTTCACTTCTATCAATGGAGCAGACTCTTCAGTCGGTTCATTTGTCACTTGTTTCCTAGGATTTCTCACTAGTTATCTAATCCAGGAAGGCTAAATGTTGGCAAAGACTCACTTCTGGTGGAGGACTGGCAGTAGCATCAGATATAAAGTGGCAAGGAGTTCAAAAAAAGATTAAAAAGACACACATATGGGAAAGAATCTAAAACAGAGTGGATATACTTTGTCGTATAGTAGAAACTAACATAATATTGTAAATCAGCTATATTTTAATAAATTTTTTTAGAAAGCTAATTCTGATGTAGATATGGAAATAAATGAGGTTTAATAGAAACACAGTACTTCGATGCAATCTAAAAAATGACAGAATAATCTCTGTTCATTTCCAAAGCAAACCATTCAAAATTATAGTAATCCAAGTCTATGCTCAGACCAGTAATGCTGAAGAAGTTGAATTTGAACGGTTCTATGAAGACCTACAAGACCTTCTAGAACTAACAGCCAAAAAAGATGCCCTTTTCATTGTAGGGGGCTGGAATGAAAAAGTAGGAAGTCAAGAAATACCTGGAGTACCAGGCATTTTGGCCTAGCAGTACAGAATGAAGCAGGGCAAAGGCTAGTAGAGTTTTGCCAAGAGAAAACACTGGTCATAGCAAACACCCTCTTCCATCAACAAAAGAGAAGACTCTACATATGGACATCACCAGATGGTCAATATCGAAATCAGATTGATTATATTCTTTGCAGCCAAAGATGGAGAAGCTCTATACAGTCAGCAAAAACAAGACTGGGAGCTGACTGTGGCTTAGATCATGAACCCCTTCTTGCTAAATTCAGACTTAAATTGAAAAAACTAGGGAAAACCACTAGACCATTCAGGTATGACCTAAATCAAATTCCTTATGATTATACAGTGGAAGTGACAAATAGATTCAAGGGATTAGATCTGATAGAGTTTCTGAAGAATTATAGATGGAGGGTTGTGACATTGTACAGGAGGCAGTAATCAAGACCATCCGCAAGAAAAAGAAATGCAAAAAGGCAAGATGGTTGTCTGAGGAGGCTTTACAAATAGCTGTGAAGAGAAGAGAAGCAAAAGGCAAAGGAGAAAAGGAAAAATATACCCATTTGAATGCAGAATTCCAAAGAATAGCAAGGAGAGGTAAGAAAGCCTATCTCAGTGATCAGTGCAAAGAAATAGAGGAAAACAGTAGAATGGGGAAAACTAGAGATCTCTTCAAGAAAATTAGAGATACCCAGGGAACATTTCATGCAAAGATGGGCTCAATAAAGGACAGAAATGGTATGGACCTAACAGAAGCAGAAGATATTAAGAACAGGTGGCAAGAATACACAGAAGAACTATACAAAAGAGATGTTCATGACTCAGATAATCACGATGGTGTGATCACTCACCTAGAGCCAGACATCCTGGAATGTGAAGTCAAGTGGGCCTTAAGAAGCATCACTACAAACAAAGCTAGTGGAAGTGATGAAATTCCAGTTGAGCTATTTCAAATCCTGAAAGATGATGCTGTGAAAGTGCTGCACTCAATATGCCAGCAAATTTGGAAAACTCAGCAGTGGCCACAGGACTGGAAAAGGTCAGTTTTCATTCCAGTCCGAAAGAAAGGCAATGCCAAAGAATGCTCAAACCACTGCACAATTGCACGTCTCACATGCTAGTAAAGTAATGCTCAAAATTCTCCAAGTCAGGCTTCAACAGTACGTGAACCATGAACTTCCAGATGTTCAAGCTGGAAAAGGCAGAGGAACCAGAGATCAAATTGACAACATCTGTTAGATCATCAAAAAAGCAAGAGAGTTCCAGAGAAACATCTATTTCTGCTTTATTGACTATGCCAAAGCCTTTGACTGTGTGGATCACAACAAACTGTGGAAAATTCTCAAGAGATGGGAATATCAGACCACCTGACCTGCCTCCAGAGAAATCTGTATGCAGGTCAAGAAGCAACAGTTAGAGCTGGACATGGAACAACAGACTGGTTCCAAATCGGGAAAGGAGTATGTTAAGGTTGTATATTGTCACCCCGCTTATTTAACTTATATGCAGAGTGCATCATTAGAAATACTGGACTGGATGAAGCACAAGCTGGAATCAAGATTACCGGGAGAAATATCCATAACCTCAGATATGCAGATGACACCACCCTTATGACAGAAAGTGAAAAAGAACTAAAAAGCCTCTTGATGAAAGTGAAAGAGAAGAGTGAAAATGTTGGCTTAAAGCTCAACATTCAGAAAACTAAGATCAGGGCATCAGGTGCCATCACTTCATGGCAAATAGATGGGGAAACAATGGAAACAGTGACAGATTTTATTTTTTGGGGCTCCAAAATCACTGCAGATGGTGACTGCAGCCATGAAATTAAAAGATGCTTGCTTCTTTTAAGAAAAGTTATGACCAACCTAGACAGCGTATTAAAAAGCAGAGACTTTGCCCAACAAAGGTCTGTCTAGTCAAAGCTTTGGTTTTCCCAGTAGTCATGTATGAATGTGAGAGTTGGACTGTAAAGAAAGCTGAACGCTGAAGAATTGATGCTTTTGAACTGTGGTGTGGAGAAGACTCTTGAGAGTCCCTTGGACTGCAAGGAGATCCAACCAGGCCATCCTAAAGGAGATCAGTCCTCGGTGTTCATTGGAAGGACTGATGCTGAAGCTGAAACTGCAATACTTTGGCCACCTGATGAGAAAAGCTGACTCATTTGAAAAGACCCTGATGCTAGGAAAGATTGAAGGCGGGAAGAAAAGGGGAAGACAGAGGATGAGATTTTTGGATGGCATCACTGACTCAATGGACATGAGTCTGAGTAAACTCTGGGAGCTGGTGGTGGACAGGGAAGCCTGGCATGCTGCAGTCCATGGTGTCACAAAGAGTTGGACATGAATGAGCGACTGAACTGAACTGAATAGAAAGTAACCTCAGT
Source organism: Bubalus kerabau (assembly GCF_029407905.1). Classification (NCBI taxonomy): domain Eukaryota; kingdom Metazoa; phylum Chordata; class Mammalia; order Artiodactyla; family Bovidae; genus Bubalus; species Bubalus kerabau. The sequence goes on along the minus strand of NC_073631.1, from coordinate 82,693,648 downwards.
ATCAAAATGTATATTGTTTCCAAGACAACTTGCTAGAAATTTTGTGCTTGCTTTTTACTGCTCATCATTGGAGTAAACGGATGTTCTTCATCTCTTTCAGGCTAGCATCCTTCAACTCCCAATCACAGAAATATTGCAGAATATCCTCACTAATTCTTAATGAGTTTTTATCTCTTATTTGGTAAGAAATTTTCATAACCAGTGAAGCCTTTCATTGGTATAATCCAAATAATTTCAATAGGTAGAAATTATAGACAATATAGGTAGAAATATGTAGAAATATAGGTAGAAATAGGTAGAAATGAATAGACTATATATGATGTCTAAGATGTATGGGAAAAAACCATGTCATGGATTATCAATACAGATCACTCTAAGACAGTCCAAATGAGACCATATGAAGTCACTTAGGTTTCTTTAGCATTTCTCAGAAGAAGTGGAGTATATTAGCCAAATTCTAAGTGAGCAGCATACATGAGGCCTACCTAAGTTACTCTCATAATAAAAGCTGTCCACTCTATTGGTGGGCCTTTCTTTTCCTTAGTGAAGTCGCTCAGTCATATCCAACTCTTTGCGACCCCATGGACTGTAGCCTGTCAGGCTCCTCCGTCCATGGGATTTTCCAGGCAAGAATGCTGGAGTGGATTGCCATTTCCTTCTCCAGGGGATCTTCCTGACCCAGGAATTGAACCCGGTCTCCCGCATTGCAGGCAGACGCTTTTCCATCTGAGCTACCATAAAACAACTCTTCAGAATGAGGAAGCAGGGTGGAGAAGTGTCTGTTCTCTTTGCTGATGTCTTGGTGCAGTTCTAAAACTAGCTAGCAATAATGATAAATTATGGGGCACAGAGAAGACCAGGTTGAAGTATTCTTGATTGGAAAGTGAAGTCACTCAGTCATGTCCGACTTCTGCAACCCCATGGACTGTAGCCTACCAGGCCCCTCCATCAATGGGATTTTCCAGGCAAGAATACTGGAGTGGGTTGCCATTTCCTTCTCCAGGAGATCTTCCCGACCCAGGGACTGAACTTGATTGGAAGGCTGCTCTATTAATGAAATAGGGTTGACCCCATAATTCCAAAAAAGCCTAGTTTGGGGCAATGGAAGGAAAAACCTGCAGAGCTTCCCACAGATTTCACTGTCTACTTTTCTGGGTAGAAATCAGCCAAGCCTAACTGAAGATTGGGCCAGAATACGCAGACTCCAGAGGCCCATATGACACTGTGTCTCTCAACCAGGCCTAATGCTTCTAGACTGTGGGTAGGGATAAGGAAAAGGCAATTAGTAAGACCTCATCCACTGACCTTGGGGACACATTCCCTAAGGGCGTAAGAGGCCTGGTAGACGATGTAGTGAGGTCTGGGAGGGCAGAGTCTGAGGTTCAATCCTGACTCTGCTCAGATGCACTGTGTTAGATTCAAAGTTGGGTATGTGAGTTTTCCTCGTGGCTCAGACAATAAAGAATCTGCCTGGAATGCAGGAGATCTGGGTTCAATCCCTGGGTTGGCAAGATCCCCTGGAGGAGAGCATGGCACCCGCTCCAGTATTCTTGCCTTGAGAATCCCCATAGACAGAGGAGCCAGGTGGATTACAGTCCACAGGGTTGCAAACGGTCGGACATGACTGAACAACCAAGCATACATGTGGGTTTCAGATTATCTGATTGTGTTGTATTTTGTTTTGTTTGTATTGTGAGAGTTGGCTCTTTTCTGAAATAAGGTTTTAGGAGGATCCCTGTGATACAAAAGAAATAAAATCAATACAGTTTTGGATGAAATTGGGAGAAGGACCTACATCCATCCATTCCTATGGTTCCAGTGTTCCTTTGCAGCCACCAGAAGTGATTTCTCACAAGCCTCAAACCAGAACCAGCTGATCTTCAAACACCCTTTTATCCTCTACTCTGTTTTTCCAACTTTATTACCTTCTGAATTTCCATGCAATGATCTGCCTCTCAGAATTTATTTCCTCATGAGCAAAAATGAAGTCCCTCATGCCAATAGGAATAAGTGATAATAAAAAATAAACATGAAGTTATAAGAACTGTTCCAATCCTAAGATTGCCGTTTAATGAGTGTGAGACCTGGAGAAAGTCACTTACTGTCTCTCAGTCTGAATTTTATTTATCCTACGATGTGAACTTGACAAGGCACTAGTAAAACGCTAGATAAGGTAATACAGTTATCTCTCACGAGCCAAACTCGCACTCATGAATCTCGGAGCTAACAAATTTGGAGAGATATTTGTAATCCAAAGATTCCTTGTAAAATTTGAGGAGATAATTTTATTTTTTAATAGCAAAGAATTATTATACTGTCTCAAACAATTTTTACAATGGCCTGATGAACAAAAAGACGTGAATGTGCTTACTAAGTTGAATTCTATCCAAAAGCTAATTATATTGTATGCCATTATTGAAGGAAGCTGATACAAAATCACAACCTCTAAGCTACTCTGTTGTAACTTCTGTTGTAATAGAGGTCAGGCTCTGTTATAAAATCACACCAGTTTATCAAATGGCCCTGACTCCAAGTCTTGGTAATTTTTTTTCAAATGACCTATGGCCTTTCATGAGAATTGGCTTTGTATTCAGGGAATAATTCATGAAAACCAATTGCCTGCACTCAAACATTTCATTAATTATCAAGCAAAACCAAAAATAAACAAACAAAAATCTTAGAGCTAACCCAAGGAAATACAGGGGCTTCCCTGGTGGCTCAATGCTGGAGACATGTGTTCAGTCCTTGGGTTGGGAAGATCCGCTGGAGAGGGAAAGGGCAACCCACTAAAGTATTCTTGTCTGGAAAATTCCATGGACAGAGGGGCTTACAGTCCACGGGGCTGCAGAGAGTAAGATACAACTGAGTGACAACATACATATGCACACACAAGGCAAAACAGGGAAGAATAAACTATGATTCTCTGTAGTCAAGGAGCTTAAAATGCAACGTTGCAAAACAAGATTAATATAATATCTATGAGGTATCATAACAAGAAAACTTTCCAGGTGGCTCAATGGTAAAGAATCTGTTCACCAATGCAGGAGACACAGGAGATGTGGGGGTTCAATCCGTGAGTCAGGAAGAGCCCCTGGAGTAGGAAATGGCAACTCAGTCCAGTATTCTTGCCTGGAAAATTCCATGGACAGAGGAACCTGTCAGGCTACAGTCCATGAGTTTGCAAAGAGTTGGACGCAACTGAGCATGGCAGCACCACAATGAGAGGACAGTAGAAGCTGCTATGAAATGTGCTGTGTAACACTTTCTTCAAGCTTGTGTGTCTGGAGAACCATCTTTCCAATTACATAGGTTACCCTTGAACTCACGTGTGTGTACATGTAGCTGAGAATTAGCCATCTAATTTGTCAGTAATTCCCAAGTTGCTTGTCATGCAGCAGTCTCAGTAATCAGCCTCCTGATGCTTATAGTTTAACAGGGAAGATATAGCCTTCTGGCTGTATTGGCTTCCTAGGGCTGCCATGGAACACATTACCACACACTCAGAGGCTGAAAAGCAATATAAATTTATTCGCTCAGTTTTGGAGACCAAAAGTCCAAAAACATGGGCTCAAGAGAGCTGTCCTCTTTAGGCTCCAGAGAAGACTCCTTCACAGCCTCTTCCAGCTTCTGGTGACCCATGGACCTTCCCTAGCTTGTACTACATCACTCTAATCTCTGCCTCTGCTTCCATGTGACCTTATTCTCTGTGTCTTTCTTCGCTTCTCTTTTTTAAGGACTCTTGTCATTGGACTTAAGGAAACCTTTGCTGTCCAAAGGACAGCAAGGGAATCAAACCAGTCAATCTTAAGGGAAATCAACTCTAAATACTAGTTGGAAGGACGGATGCTGAAGTTGAAACTCCAGTATTTTGGTCATCTCATGCAAACAGCTGACTCATTGGAAGTCCCTGATGTTGGGAAAAATTGAGGGAAGAAGAAGAAGAGGGCATCAGAGGATGAAATGGCTGGATGGCATCACTGATGTAATAGACATGAACTTGGGCAAACTTAGGGAGATGATGAGAGACAGAGAGGCCTGGAATACTGCAGTCCATGGGCTTGCAAAGTCACAACTGGGCAACTGAACAACAACAACAATTTCAGGATGAGTTCATCTTGAGATTTTTTTTAACTTTAGGTCTACAAACACTGTTGTTCCAAATAAGGTCACATTCACAGATTCTGGGAACTGGACATGGGCATATCTTTTTGGGGGCCACCATTCAACCCATCACACTTGTCTTGAAAGAAGTAAGTACAGTGGTGCTAAGTGCTGAGATGAAGTATGGAATATGGAAGCATCTCAGGAAGTGACTGGCTTGGAGTTGGGGATCAAGGGAAACTTTTCTGAGGTCATTGTGGTTAAGACCTGAAGGATGGCAAAAAGGGGTGGGGGAGGGAAAAACACCCCAGGCTTAAGGAGAGTAATGGGCTCGGGTAGAGCAGGGAGATGTGAGGGATGAAGTAATTTAGAAGAATCTAGGGTGGATGGACGGAGAAGGCAATGGCACCCCACTCCAGTACTCTTGTCTGGAAAATTCCATGGACAGAGGAGCCTGGTAGGCTGCAGTCCATGTGGTCGCTAAGGGTCGGACACGACTGAGCGACTCCACTTTCACTTTTCACTTTCATGCATTGGAGAGGGAAATGGCAACCAACTCCAGTGTTCTTGCCTGGAGAATCCCAGGGATGCAGGAGCCTGGTGGGCTGCCGTCTATGGGGTCGCACAGAGTCGGACACGACTGAATCGACTTAGCAGCAGCAGCAGCAGCAGGGTGGATGGAACAGAGAGAGTAGAGCAAGTAGATTCTAAAATTTTTCTGAAGCACAATGTGAGTTCAGTATAACATTTTGATAAGGGAATTGAAAGCATTAGATTTGTGTTGTTTAAGGATTATTCTTTGCTAAAGAATAATATATAAGGAATCATCTTTGGTAAGTTGTTTCTATGTCACAAGCTTTTTCTCATGTCTGCATTCTGAGCAGTTTCCTGCTGCTACCTCTTCAATTCATTCTAAGAACTGTTACTCTGATCATTCACTTGTAAAACTTCTCTTGATATTTTACCGATTCTCTTCACCGAATATCAGATCACCATCTTCTACCAAAAAAAAAAAAAGACAATAATAGTATGCGATTCATCTTCAAAAGATATGGGGCTCTGGATCAAGGAAATGACATGTTTGGAGTTGATTCTTAGCCAGTGAAAGCAAATCTATTTCTAATTCTTCTCTCCCAATAGGTCTAATCATAATCTTATCCTGAAGTGACAAAATTTCTAAAAGTGTTATCATTCTTCATTTTTCTGCCTGGGGCCTGCTGTAGTTCTTACATGCCAATGATTTTTATAACAAAACGTGTTTATCCTCTAAGATTCCGTCATAAAGAATGCTCTGCTTGCAAATATTACCGGAATTAGAAAAAAAAAAAAAAAAAACAGGGGTTAGGGAGGGTTTACGGGCTAAATTTAAGGAAGTATTACTTTATCTTCATAGAAAGATTTGATTATTTAGCTAGTTATTGTCGCCATGCTTTAAAATAATTTGTCTTGCTATTTGGTGCTAAGCTTTGTTTTAGGAGGGCTCTGCTAAGAATCTGGGTGGTAGTGACTCTGTCCAGAACACCAAGACTTATAATTTTGTACATTCCTGAAGCCACGGCTATATAAAAATACGTCTTGTATTTAGATTCATATCTTGATGGCCTTTATAACTTTAGTAATACAGTTTCTCGGTTTCCATAATATAAGGCGGGCAAGGGTAAGATGACCTAGAACAGCTTTTAAACCAAATTGTTTGGATTGCCAGATCATTACCAAAAACACAGGAAGATTTTAAAATTATACAGTGCCTTACAAGCTGTGGGCTATGAGCTCTGCCTTCACTTGGCCTGTACAGTCAGGGAGCATTACTAATACATAAACCAGACATAGGACTGCTTCAGGCTATAAATTTCCCTCCATCCCAGCCAGAGCAGTGGGAGAAGAACACGAGGATGAAGGGAAGAGAATTACTGTACGACTCACATGTTTTGAAATAAGCCCACTTATGCTAACATTACTTCCTCCTACACAAAATCAAACAAACAAACAAAAAGTCTTGGGGAGAGAATGAAGTCGAATTTTCTGTTTTGGTTTATTACAGAACGAACAGGATTCCCATAAGCTACATATGGCAAAAGAATAAATATGATCTTTGAAATAACAGTATAGAGTGATATCAAAGATTCTAACTGGAAATATTTCTTGACCTAATGCCAATTATATTTGTGTCCTCATAGCCTACCTCATCATTGAGCTAGAGTTAAAAGGTGCTGTAGTGACTTTAGACATGCTCCCCCTAATGACCCCGTCTCCTCCAGGGCACCATATAAGACTGTCACATCCACATTTTTTCCAGGTTCCCTGACTTCAGTTTCCTGCTCCCTGCCAAGACAGATAGGATGCCAAGATGGAAATTGAAATAAAGCCCCTGTTTCACTTTCTTCTCTTACAGATTGAAAGCTATTTTGACCTTAAGGCCTATTCTTTCATTGTATTCTTATTATTGTAAATTACAAGAGTTAAGCCAGAAATTAACTAGCCACTAGGCCCCAACTTTGATGGACTAGAAAAGACCCTTTGTAGGAGCCAGTCTTGTGTGTGTGTGGGTGGGGGTTGAGAGGGGATGGTGGTGGCGGGGATGGAAAGGGGAAGAGGAAGATGTAAGCATACACTGGTTGATGGCCTCATTTTCCCCTCTATGTCCTTCCTATTATGACATCTTGCATGGAAGTCATGGAAAAAAGGACAATGTTGAAAGAGTTTTTGTTTAGTACTTGGCCCCCTGCTTAGTTGCAAGATACATAAGAAGACACTGGAGCCAGGCTGTAACATTATCTCACTTGCAGTGGCTTGGATTCATGTAAATGGGTCTAGATATCAATTCAGAATGTGCAAAATATCTGAAACCCTTGTAAAGGCAGGAAGAGAAACAGAAGCTTCTGGAGGAGCATGCTGGTAGAGCTTTTCCCCAGAGCCTGCTTTGGTCCAGGTTTATAATGCCAACCATTGGCAGGCTGGGGGGATTGGAGGAAGGCAATCAAAAGGTACACTCATCCAGCCATAAGATAAACAAATACTAGGGATGTACTGTACAACTTGATAAATATAATCAACACTGCTGCATGTTATCTTGTTCAAGGAATAAATCCTGAGTTTCTTGTCACAAGAAAAAACTTTTTATTTCTTTAATTTTGTATTAGTATGAGACGACGGCTGTTCACAAAACTTACTGTGATAATCATTTTACAATGTCTGTAAGTCAAATCACCTTAAACTTATACAGCTCTGTATGACAATTTGTCTCAGTATGAGTGGAGAAAAAAAGAAATTGATGCATAGAAAAATCAAGAAAGCCCCAGAATTAGCAATTAGAGCCAGGATTTGAACCTGACTGAATGAATTACGTCATGCTCTCAAATGTTGATATAGCATCATCTTCTTCACAAAAATAATCATTGCATGATATTAAAAACATATTTTTCTAAACATGCTAAATCAGACACTGTCTAACCTGTTTAAGTATTTATACCCCAAGATGGCCAGCGTACAAATGAAAAAGCAGTGCGTAACCAGAGCCCGTGTTGCCCTCAACAGCTTGCTTTACATAATGGTGTGAAATTAAATAAGTGTAATGATTTTTTTTTTTTAAAGAGAGAGTGCCAACTCAGGTAACTTCCCAGGACAGTGGTCTCAAAATGTGGCTGCCCAATGAACAGCATCAGCAGCACTTGGACATTTACTGGAAATGCAAATTCTCAGGCTCCACCCCAGACCTACTAAAGGAGCAACCCAGAGTGAGGTTAGCAATCTACGTTGAAACCAGTCTCCCAGGACATTCTGATACACACACAATTCTGGTACCCTGGACCAGAAAATTAAACTAGGGATTCTGCTTTTCATTCTCTCTCTCCCTGTCCACCTCCCATCTTTCACCCATCATCACCTAATCCCAATAACTAGAGCTTCTACAGCTTATCTGGGGAGTAGCATGCAAGGCATTTTACCTCTCTGCACATGTTTCCTCATCTGTGACATAAGGAGAAAAATACATCACCTCATGGGGTCATCTTAAGGATTAAATGTCTAAATAGATGGGAAGTTTTTAAAATAGTGCCTAACATGTAAACACATCATATTGTTATTACAGTTGGCCCTCAGTATTTACATCTTCCCTATCCATAGATTTGACCAACCGAAGATCAAAAATATTCTGTAAAAATGATTCCATAAATTTCCAAAAATCAGCACTTGAATTTGCCATGTGTTGGCAACTACTGACGTAGCATTTACATTGTATTAGGTATTATAAATAATCTACAGATGATTTAAAGCATGTGAGAGGAGATGCACAAGTTAGCTGCAAATACTGTCATTTTATATAAGGGACTTGGGCATCCATAGATTTTGGTATCTGCGGGAGTCTTGGAACCAATTCCCCTCAGATACCAAGGGACAGCTGTACTAAGATCTAAGAGCATTATCGTTTAAAATCAGGCAACATCATTAACTGACATCATCCATTCAATATCCACCTAGTTATATATAACTAGGTATCCAAGATCCTTCTTATAATCAGAGTCTACTCCCTCTGTCCTAATTCCCTAAGGTTCTCTTTGGAGAGCAGTGGCACTCCGTGCCCAGCAAGCACAAAGGAGGAAACAAAAATCATAGGGCAGCCATTCGGGATGAGGATAGGGAAGCTGGGTGATCCAAGTCTGTGTGGCCCGAGAAGTCCTCTGCCAAGCTGCCCATTTCTAAGTGTTTCACTCAAGAAATGCAGAAGGGGAGGGGCTGAAGGAAGAAACAGGAGGAGGCTAGAGATTGGGGTAGAGTGGCTGTGGTCCAGGCAGTCTTCAGAGGGGAGCCGCTGCTTCTTTGTCTGGACAATGCCAACTGCAGGGCTGCAACCTGAGTGGGGACAGAGCAGGGGTGGGGCGGGGGGACACAATCAAAGGACCGAGGCTCTGCTGGGTCTGTTCCTTTCAGCATCAGTTTACCACGTGGCTCCCTTGGGCCCTGCCAGAGGAGTCAGATGGAAGGAAAAGAGGCAATGGAGACAGATTTTTGGAGACTTAGGTTTCTAATCAATTGTTCTAAACTACCTGACTAGGACTCAAAATTTGCTCTGACATCCTAAATTGTCTTTAAAAATGCAAGAATGTCTTCTCAGTGGAGATTTCTCCATAGGCCTTTGCTTCTTCCTCCCCGTCTTTCTGGTTGCCTTGTCCATTCAGCTTGAGATTTGGACTTTGAAACAAGTTCCATTTTAGACAAACTCAGCAGCAAACCCAACACTTTTGGTTTCCTCTCCATTGAGATATATGTTGCAGAAATATTTTATTTTATTCTTCCTCTTCAAATAGTTCTTTCAAGATTTTTGAGACATCTTAATTAAATAAGAGCAAAAAGTTGAAATGGAATAAAGAGTTTTGAAAAAGGCTACAAACATGAATTCTGGATTTCCAGAATAGTTTGAGGCAAACCATGCATTATACCTTCTGACTGGCAAACACATCACTAAGTATCTTGATTGGGATTCCTTTGTATCAGATTTTCTTGGCATATATACCAAACTACACCTTTTTAGCTAAAACTGCTTAATAAATGGAAAGGCAGTTGGCTCCTCTTTCTCCAATCCTCTACTAAATATACATTTTATAGCCTGCCTAATTTCATTTATTTTGTTATGGTTCTGGCAGGGTTATTAGTGTCTGGAAAAATAAATAAATTTAAAGATAAATCTAAGATGGACTGATTCAAAATTGGGAAAAGAGTATGTCAAAGATGTATATTGTCATCCTGCTTATTTAAGCTATATGCAGAGTACATCATGCAAAATGCCAGGCTGGGTGAAGCATAAGCTGGAATCAAGATTTCAGGGAGAAATATCAATAATCTCAGATATGCAGATGACACCATCTTTATGGAAGAAAGCAAAGAGGAACTAAAGAGCCTCTTGATGAAGATGAAAGAGAAGAGTGAAAAAGCTGGCTTAAAACTCAGCATTCAAAAAACTAAGATCATGGCATCCGGTCCCATCACTTCATGGCAAATAGATGGGGAAACAATGGAAACAGTGACAGACTTTATTTTGGGGGGCTTCAAAATCACTACAGATGATGACTGCAGACATGAAATTAAAAGACACTCGCTCCTTGGAAGAAAAGCTATGACCAACCTAGATAGCATATTACAAAGCAGACATTACTTTGCCAACAAAGTTCCATCTAGTCAAGGCTATGGTTTTTCCAGTAGTCATGTACGGATGTGAGAGTTGCACTATAAAGAAAGCTGAGCCCTGAAGAATTGGTGCTTTTTAACTGTGACGTTGGCAAAGACTCTTGAGAGCCCCTTGCACTGCAAGGAGATCAAACCAGTCAATCCTAAAAGAAATCAGTCCTGAATATCTTGATGCTGAAGCTGAAGCTCCAATACCTTGGCCACCTCATGCAAAGAGCCAACTCGTTAGAAAAGACCCTGATGCTGTGAAAGATTGAAGGCAGGAGGAGAAGGGGACGACAGAGGATGAGATGGTTTGATGGCATTGCCGGCTCAATGGCCATGAGATTGAGAAAGTTCCAGAAGATGGTGAAGGACAGGGAAACCTGTCGTGCTACAGTCTATGCGGTTGCAAAGATTCGGACATGGCTGGGCGACTGAACAACACAATGAAGACTGAATTACTGCAGTGTCCAAATCACCTATAAGTATGTCACTATTTTTGCACAGTTTAAACAATTTGCTTAAAATTGTATATGTCAAATAACTCAATTTCCCTCTCATTTCTATACATTGATAGGTGGATCAATTTATCTTATCTCACTTTGGCTCTGAAAATGAATGTTGTGAGGACTTTGAAGCCCTTTAGAAGTCTCTGGGATATCAGTGAATTGGTGCAAGAGTTCTCTCCAAAGATAGAAGCATCTCTGCTGCTGCTTCTAAGTCACTTTAGTCATGTCCAACTCTGTACAACCCTATGGACAGCAGCCCACCAGGTTCCTCTGTCCATGGGATTCTCTAGGCAAGAAGGAAGCATCTCAGAAAAGGCCATATCATCCGTACACCAGAGTGGAAAATGCCCTCTCATTATTGATTCTTTCTTCTGCCTCTCTCCCCTTTCCACTCCCCCACCATTTCCCTGACATGGCAGATGAATTTTACTGCCTAAATTTCTCCACAGTCCACTGGTTTCTCATCTTACCCATTAGACCACCATCTTCTCTCTCTGGAATCACTGCTTAATTACTTGTGTGTCCAGCTGGAGCATGAACTCTATGTAAGCTGGGCCCATATTTTTCTTATGGATTTTTGTTTCCCTCCCTCCAATTCTCCACAAGGGCCTTTTAGAAATGTGCTACACACCAGGGGAACAAGTCAAGTGCACAGCAAGTTGTTGAAGTCACTATGTGTGATGTTTCAGCTCAGCTTTTCCTTATTACTGAATCTAGAGACAAATGTATCACCTTCTGGCTCCAGAACAGCCTATGTTCAACTGTCTTCAGTGTCTGCTGCAGAAAGGGGGCTTAAGACAATCCCAAAACTATTATTACAGCTCCCTTGAATCCTCAAAGGGGGCCAAGATTGGATGACAGATTATATGGTCACCATATGTATAGTTTAGGTATGTTCATCAAATATTCAGGCAATTTTCAACCTTCCCATGATGCAGTGATATGAAGGAAATCAGTTAAAGAAATGTGTGCGTATTAAGTTGCTTCAGTCATGTCCGACTCTTTGCAACCCCATGGACCATATCCTGTCAGGCTCCTCTATCCATGGAATTCTCCAGGCAAGAATACTGTAGTGGGTTGCCATGTCCTTCTCCAAAGGATCTTCCAGACCCAGGGATCAAACTCATGTCTTTTAAGTCTCCTACATTGGCAGGCAGATTCTTTACCACTGCACCATCTGGGAATCTGAAACAATTAAGCTTTTTAAATTAATTAATTTTCTAGGGCACCCTTCAGAGTAGCCTTCTGAGGGGCAATTCACACACTTATCTTTTGATAAAATGCGCATATTTCAGTCTAACTATAAATGCATATTTCAAACTCTTTTTCAATTGCCTTGGATCATTTAAAGAACATAAAACAACCTAGTGGAACGAGTATAGGATCAGAATATGCTGACCATATAAATGTGTATCCAAAAGATTTCAGAATTGTCCTAACACTCAGTTCCTCTCACTTACCTTTGATGCAGGGCCCAGGAGACTTTTGGTTTTGTGTATGTGAGTTTTGTTATTGTTACTCTTGTTTCAGGAGATTTTCCCCTTTGTTCTAGCTCCCCTGACACCACCACCTTCGTCCAAGAAACCCACTCCAACCACTACCCCACCCTCATAGACTGCAACGGAGGGAAAAATCTTTTAAAACAATTATCAAGATTGGCTGCTTACTGTGATCAAATTCATTTAGATAATAGCTAAATGCTACATTTCACTTGGTGCACAATGTTTTACTCTTTTTTCTCTGCCTTTTTTCCTCCAGTATTCACATGGAAATAATGCCATAGTTGTCTTGGGATAAATTTGAGGTGCTCTCTGAGGACCTGGCTTATTTTGGCAAGCACAGGCAGAAGGTAGATAGGTGTCTGGCTGCAAAAGAGATGGGAAAGAAGAAGACAGTAACTCTTAAAAAATATTTTTTAAAAATGAATATTACCACTAGTGATTATTACTAAGGACTATTCATAAAGAAGACTTGGAAATACTGAAAAAGTTTAAACAGCCTTTAAAAAATAAATATACATATTATACTATATGTTCTACAAAATTAAAATTCTAGCAAGTAAATACATTTGTATTTTAAATTTCACAGTACACTGAGAGTAATTTCCAATGGTGTTGAATATTATTTTAAAACAGTGTTTTGAAAGAGAGAGTTTTCACCAGCTTTCACTGGAGATTTATGTAAAAACTTTGACTCCCAAGTCCTGTACAGGGATTGAAAATTCAGAGAGATTCTTTGGGACATAAGTAGAGGAACACAAAGAGTTGTGTATTTTTAAAGATCATCTTGGGTCTCAGACTGTAAATAATCTGCCTGCAATGCAGAAGATTCCATTCCGATCTCTGGGTCGTGAAGATTCCCTGGAGAAGAGAATGGTTACCCACTCCAGTATTCTTGCCTGGAAAATTCTATGGAAAGAGTTGACTGGTGGGCTACAGTCCATGGGGTCACAAAGAGTTGGACATGACTTAGCCACCAAAAAGAAAGCTGAGTGCTGAAGAATTGATGCTTTTGAACTGTGGTATTAGAGAAGACTCTTGAAAGTCCCTGGGACTGCAAGGAAATCAAACCAGTCCATCCTAAAGGAAATCAGTCCTGAATATTCATTGAAAGGACTGATGCTGAAGCTGAAACTCCAATACTTTGGCCACCTGATGTGAAGAATGGACTCACTGGAAAAGACCCTGTTGCTGGGAAAGATTTAAGGCAGGAGGAGAAGGGGAAGGCAGAGGATGAGATGGTTGGATGGCATCACCAACTTGAAGGACATGAGTTTGAGTAAGCTCCGGGAGTTGGTGATGGACAGGGAAGCTGGTGTGCTGCAGTCCATGGGGTCACAAGAAGTGGGACGTGACTGAGCAACTGAACTGACTGATTGAGCCACGAACACTTTCACTTGATGGACAACACATTTTCCCATTTTAAGAACTGTTAGAAGCCATGCCTGATAGTGACATAATATTTCACACATGATATAAAAATTTAATTAATTTCCTCTGCTAGTCATTTAGGTTGTTGTATTTATTGGGCCTTAGAATTTCAGAATTTTTAAAGCTACTGATTTACCTCATTCCAGAAGATTTCAGTGAGTTAAACAGTGTATGGGACTATCCATCTCATTAACTTCTTTATACTTTTAAACTATGAAAAACTTTTGTCAATACAAAAGACAAATAATGATTTTTCACTCTCTATTTTAACTGATTTTTGCTTTGTTTTCTAGTAAGTTATATAATTTCCAAGTGTTTACTGACCATTTATGTTTTAACCTCTCGTTCTGTTGAGAGTTCATGCTTATAAGATCTCTACATTTGTTGAAAGTATTAACATTCATTTTTTTCACATTTTGGTGAAAAAAACATTTTTTTTAACCTTTTAGTTTTGTCAGCTTGTTTTGATGTGATGAAGTATAGATTGCATGCAATCAGATATAACACTACTCTTTTCATTATTTCTTCCTTATGGACATCTCTTGTAAGAGTCAGTTAAAACTCCTTTTTTTTTTTTCCTTCTCACTTCTATAGATTAATTCTATAATCCATCTGAAATCCATTTTCATGTATAACTTGAACTAAGAGGTCTTGCTTATTTTCTTCCAAAATGTTTATCAACCTATCTAGCAGCACATTAATAAATAACCCATTTTATTTTCTCTACTTTAAAATGCCACATTTATCATAATAGAATGTTTAGGTACAGAAGTCTTTTTTCATTGTTTTCTGTTCCTTTGAAACTTTATGCTACATTTTATGTTTTAAAAATGCACCATTTTACTATTAGTTTTGTTACTCAACAATTTCTCAGAATCACTTTTTCAATTTCAAATACATTTTGATTCCAATTCCAATTGAAATTGCATTAAATTTACCAGAAATTTAAGGAGAAATCATATTTTTCAATAACTGGTATTTCTATCAAGGAAATTGTATGTTTTCATTTAGTTAAATCATGTTTTATGCCACTAAGTAGATTTTTTGTTTTTTTCACATAAGTACTAAATAGCTTTATTAATCATTGATATATGGTTTATATTTTGTCTGATACTACTAAGTTCATTTCATTCAATACAATTTTGAACTGAGGAATAGAAAAATAATTGATTTTTGTGTGTTTCTTTTGTAACTCACCACCTACCTAATTCATTATTTATTCTAATACTTTTCTATTGATTTACTTATATTTTAGAGGCTGCAAACTATATCATCTATAAAGTGAAGTGAAGTGAAAGTCGCTCAATCATGTCTGACTCTGCGACCCCATGGACTATACAGTCCATAACAACAATTTATCTCCTCCTTCCAAATATTTACATTTCTTAGGACTTTTTATTGGTTCACAATCATTAGATCTTTTATAAAAACCACGAGTAATAGTGGTGATGGAAGATGTCCTTTTCTGAATTTTAATGCCTTTGGTGTTTCACCATAAGCACATGATTGGCCTTTGGTTTGCGATAGCTATAATATTTTTAAAAATCTGATTAAAGAAATACCACTTATCAAACTGAGGAAATCACTATATTAAAAAAAAAAACCCTCACCCTGCATTTCTTTTGTAACTGTATTTTGAACTACTTTTAGGCTTAATAGAAAAGCTGAAAAATAGCACAGACTTTCCATATATTCCTCTCGCAGTCTCCTTCAATGTTAACATGTTACAAAACCATAATACGCTGATCAGAGCCAGGAAATTAACATTGGCACAAAAAATGCCAGGAACTCAAGACTTATACAGATTCCATCAGTTTTGTTTTGTTTAACTAATGTCTTTGTTGTTGCTGTTGTTCCATGATCCAATTCAAAATTTTGTGTTACTTTAATCTCAAGCAGTTTGTAACAGTTTCTCAATCTTTCTTTGTCTTTCTTAACCATAACATCATTGAGAATCCTTTGAAGAATCTGTCTACTATTTTGCTGAATGTTGCTCCTCTTGAGTTTGTCTAGTATTTTCACATAATTGTGATTATGTATGTTTGGTGAGAATTTCACAAGAATGATGCAGTGTCCTTCTTCATGCCTTGTATCATTTTTCATCACAGGGATCACAAGGGCTCACAAAGCTCCTGCCAGGCTTTCTCCACCAGAAACTATCTTTCCTTCTATAGCTAACATAACTTGGGGAAGCTACTGTGAGACTGCACATCCTTTTTTCCTCAACCTTTCTCCCACTAATGCTAGCCTCCATCAGTGAATTTTGACTATTTTTAATTAGAAATGAATTTTGAACTTTGCCAAATGCCTTTTGGAGATCGATCAAGATAAGCACGTGCTTTGTCAAGTGTAAAATATGTTGCCATTGAAATTTGAATTAGAATTGCATTACATTTTAGGAAGACTTTTCATTAATTTGTGGTTGGGAGTAATAGATTTCTTCTTTTTAAATTATTCTTTAAATACACTCTACTGGTTAGTTTTCCTTTAAGATTCTGTTGATCTAATTTATTTTAGGACTTTTGCAACTGGAGTTATTAAATTGACCTGTGAAATTGTGGTTTTGTGTTATTTATTTATTTATTTCAAATTGCTAAATGCTTCCTTCTCAATAAGCCAAAAGCTTGAAAATTGGGAGAAATTATGATAATGCAGGGAGTGTATGAAGATTTTCCAAGGGCTGCCCAGACTTTTGCCCAGTGGAGACTTTTGAATAGATTCAATGCAATCAATGGCTACATTCTTAATTTCTCTATGATATTTTTCCTAAGATTGATCTATCTGAGAATGGGTCTGGGGTCGAGGTTAACTTTCATACTAACTCCTTCCTCACCTAGCTTTCACAATTGCCCTTTTCTCACTTTGCATAAGAAAGTTCTCCCACCCCAGCTGGAATCTTACTAATCCCATTGCCTCAAGGAATAGGAATCTCTAAAGAAATTCAAATCTTTAACTTCTAAGTAAGATTCAAAATATTGCTGTAGGTGTTGAGAAAATTAATAAAGCTGATGACTGAGTAACAGATTTCTGTACATGTCAGGTGGCTTCCAAGTCTTTGCTGTCAACAGAATTGAAGGAGAATCTAATGCAATTATTGATATTAAATCATTAAAAATATAACTTGGAAGGCCTTCAAAAAATTAAGTGACATTTCCACAACAAAACTCCTTCCATTCTGAAATACGCTTTCTGTGATCCAAGTTTGTCAGAAACACCAACTATCACAAAAGAAAATCAGGAATAGAAATTACAGTCAACCCTTGTCACATTCTAATAATAAGTATTACTCATCCACAGGCACATGAACTCATAATTCCATCCATCTGCTTAAGAGAGGCAACTTTAATAAGATTCTGTTTTTTTATACTTAATAATTATCAAGATGTATGTTAATCTTTGTGATTGTTCATCTACTATTGACTATAATTATAATTGCAGAATTTTTACATTCAAAATAGCATTAAAATTTTTTAAATAATAGACATTTTTTGCAATGATGCATGATGAAAGTGAAAGCCAGCAAATTTGGAAAACTCAGCAGTGGCCACAGGAATGGAAAAAGTCAGTTTTCATTCCAATCCCAAAGAAAGGCAATGCCAAAGAATGCTCAAACTACCGCACAATTGCACTCATCTCACACGCTAGTGAAGTAATGCTCAAAATTCTCCAAGCCAGGCTTCAGCAATACGTGAACCGTGAACTTCCAGATATTCCAGCTGGTTTTAGAAAAGGCAGAGGAACCAGAGATCAAATTGCCAACATCCGCTGGATCATCGAAAAAGCAAGAGAGTTCCAGAAAAACATCTATTTCTGCTTTATTGACTATGCCAAAGCCTTTGACTGTTTGGATCACATTAAACTGTGGAAAATTCTGAAAGAGATGGGAATACCAGACCACCTGACCTGCCTCTTGAGAAAACTAGATGCAGGTCAGGAAACAACAGTTAGAACTGGACATGGAACAACAGACTTGTTCCAAATAGGAAAAGGAGTACGTCAAGGCTGTATATTGTCACCCTGCTTATTTAATTTATATTCAGAGTACATCATGAGAAATGCTGGGCTGGAAGAAACACAAGCTGGAATCAAGATTGCCAGGAGAAATACCAATAACCTCAGATATGCAGATGACACCACCCTTATGGAAGAAAGTGAAGAGGAACTAAAAAGCCTCTTGATGAAAGTGAAAGAGGAGAGTGAAAAAGTTGGCTTAAAGCGCAACATTCAGAAAACGAAGATCATGGCCTCTGGTCCCATCACTTCATGGGAAATAGATGGGGAAACAGTGGAAACAGTGTCAGACTTTATCATTTTTGAGCTCCAAAATCACTGCAGATGGTGACTGCGGCCATGAAATTAAAAGACGCTTACTCCTTGGAAGAAAAGTATGACCAACATAGATAGCATATTCAAAAGCAGAGACATTACTTTGCCAACAAAGGTCTGTCTAGTCAAGGCTATGGTTTTTCCTGTGGTCATGTATGGATGTGAGAGTTGGACTGTAAAGAAAGCTGAGGGCTGAAGAATTGATGCTTTTGAACTGTGGTGTTGGAGAAAACTCTTGAGAGTCCCTTGGACTGCAAGGAGATCCAACCAGTCCATTCTGAAGGAGATCAGCCCTGGGATTTCTTTGGAAGGAATGATGCTAAAGCTGAAACTCCAATACTTTGGCTACCTCATGCGAAGAGTTGACTCATTGGAAAAGACTCTGATGCTGGGAGGGATTGGGGGCAGGAGGAGAAGGGGACAACAGAGGATGAGATGGCTAGATAGCATCACTGACTCGATGGACATGAGTCTGGGAGAACTCCAGGAGTTGGTGATGGACAGGGAGGCCTGGCGTGCTGCAATTCATGGGGTTGCAAAGAGTTGAACATGACTGAGTAACTGAACTGAACTGATGATGAAAGTGAAAGTTGCCCAGTGGCATCCAGCTCTCTAGGATCCCATGGACTATACTGTCCATGGAATTCTCCAGGCCAGAATACCTGACCTTCTCCAGGGATCTTCCCAAACCAGGCATCGAACCAGGTCTCCCACTTTGCAGGCGGGTTCTTTACCAGCTGAACCACAAGGGAAGCCCAATGACAGGTGATGAATAAAAACTTTCAAACATGAGAAACAGTATATTGTAATAAAATATATAGGGAACAGAAATATACAATTAGAGGGAAAAAGGAAAGATGTAGAATTTTGAAATTTACAACAAAAGTTATATTTCTTTATTTTAAAATGATTGGTAATGGGTATCAAATTGCTATTATATTTCATTGAATAATCTCAATGGTAATTTTGTTTTAAAATTACAGCATTTCAGAAATTAGATTTTTTAAGTTATATCAAACCTGATGAAAATCATCTAATTTGAAATTTGATGTCAACTTTGAAATATATAAAGATGTATAATCATATATATGTGTGTACATATATGTGTATGTATATATATATATATATATATACACACACACATTTCTTTTATGGGCATACAAGCAAAAATTTGATAACCATAGAAAATCATCTCCACTATAAAGATTAAAATTTATTCAAATGTGAAACACTCTATCAGTTCACTCGAAATAGTAATCAAATGGGTTGCTTGCAAAGATTATTTAAATGAACAAATCCATCTATTCAGGGAAAAGTGTTTATCTATAGCCCACATACCAGCCTAATTTTAATTTGTTTAAACTATTGCAAAGGCTGCCTGTGTATAAACCATGGCTCAATTCATGTAAGCTATATTTAATGCATGTCATTACGTGAGCTATAAGCTCTGATTTCTGTAAAAAGAAAAAAAAAATCTATGTTTCTCAATTACAAGGTATTGAATAACTTCAGCTAATGAGCAGGAGCCTGAGATGTTTAGTTAGCATTTTATTCTGGAAGGCAGTTTTCATGATGTACATTTTGATTTGTGTTATAAATTTTCAACCACTAATGTGAAATCTTGGATTTACTTTGCCTCCATAGAAAAGAAGATATCAGCACTTATTTTTTTAAGTATTTTTGCAAAAATAAAATAGCAGTATTAAAAATACACAGTGGACTTCTGGTCCAGCATATAAAGAGCTTATAAGGCATCACTCCCATCTTCACCCTGGTGGCTCAGATGGTGAAGCATCTGCCTGCTATCCCTGGGTCAGGAAGATCCTCTGGAGAAGGAAATGGCAACCCACTCCAGTACTCTTGCCTGGAAAATTCCACAGATGGAGGAACCTGGTGGGCTATAGTCCATGGGGTCGCAAAGAGTCACACACGACTGACTTCACTTTCACTTTTCACTTTCCCATCTTCACAACAAGGAAAAAGCTGAACAAAATGAAATCCAACAGCTCCTTCTAGATCCCTCACAGAATTGAGGTCATAGGATGAGCTGCTGCCCTCAAACTTGGAGAACCTACAGGTGAATCACAACTTGCCTGAGCAGTGGCCTGGGAGCCATTATAGCTGGCATATGAGTAGGGAAACTTTGTCAACTGCAGTTGACAAATTACTACCAATGCGGTGTGGACAGACTTAACAGCTAAGAACTCCAGAGAGGGGCCAGTCCTAAGGGGATCCTCAAAATATCACAAGTACCACCCCCAGAACACTACCGGGTTCCAACAGTGAAAATCAGAGAAAAATCTCCTTGTGTTTCTTGCAAGGGAGGGTGAAAAGTGCCATTTCAAATATGTCCTGAGTGTTCTGTTCTCCTTAACAAGATCCACCATCAGGAAAGTAGTAGTAGCAGGCTGGTCACAAGTCGTGTCCAACTCTTGCGACCCCATGGACAGTAGCTTGCCAGGCTCCTCTGTCCATGGGATCTTCCAGGCAAGAATACTGGAGTGGGTTGCCATTTCCTTCTCCAACCCTCAGGAAAACCAGACCCTAATTGGAGAAGGCAATGGCACCCCACTCCAGTACTCTGGCCTGGAAAATCCCATGGATGGAGGAGCCTGGTAGGCTGCAGTCCATGGGATCGCTGAGGGTCGGACACGACTGAGCAACTTCACTTTCACTTTTTCACTTTCATGCATTGGAGAAGGAAATGGCAACCCACTCCAGAGTTCTTGCCTGGAGAATCCCAGGGATGCAGGAGCCTGGTGGGCTGCCGTCTATGGGGTCGCACAGAGTCGGACACGACTGAAGTGACAGCAGCAATGGACCTGTGGAAATGGAAATACTCAAGTCCAACTTCTAGACTTCCTGTCTCACCCAGAGGGAAAACAAATAAAAAACCTGAGGAGCACTTGTGAAAGTCACAGTCCAGTGACACAGATGCAGTAAAAATCTGAGACTGAATCTTGGGACTATACAATTCTTCCCCTCCTCACACACAACTTACCACCATGTCAATAGGGTTCCTGTATAGTTGTAGGGATTACAAGTGAAGTGCCTGCCTTAAACTACCTAACAAGTCTCTAAGGAAACTCAAAAACAACAGGAGAGCCTAACAATAGACACCAGTGGAGATTTTAGTCTCTGGCACTTACATCTACAGCATATAATGAACACTGTCTAACTCACAGCCAGATAAACATAAAACCTCACATGAAAGCCCTATTTACCTCTGTTCTTACTAACCAGGGTGTCATATCAAGCATCTAGCAAAACATTACAAGACATACTAAAGATGAAAAATACAGTTTGAAGAAACAAGAGTCTTTTGTAGAGACATGGATAGACCTAGAGACTGTCATACAGATTAAAGTAAGTCAGAAAGAGAAAAACAAATACAGTCTATTAATGTGTATTTGTGGAATCTAGAAAAATGGTACAGGTGAACTTGTTTGCAAGGCAGAAATAGAGACACAGACAGAACAAATGCATGGACACTAAGGAGGGGAGGGGGGTGGGATCAATTGGGAGACAGGGATTGACATGTATAGACTAATATCTTTAAAATAGATAATTAATGAGAGTCTGCTGTATAATACAGGCAACTTTACTTAATGCTGTATGGTGACCTAAAATGGGAAGGAAATCCAAAAAACAGGGGATATATGTACACATATAGCTGATTCACTTTGCTATACAGCAGAAACTAACACAGCGTTATAAAACAAATATAGCCCAATTTTTAAAAATCCTTCAAAAGTGAAGGAGAAATAAAGACTTTCTTAGATAAAAATGGAGGGAATTTGTTTTCAAGAAACCTGACTTATAAGAAATGTTAAAAGTCTCTCAGAAGAAATGTGGTAGAGGTCAGAAAATTAGACCTACTTACAGAAAAGAACAGTTTTATATAAGAAATAAATGAATGCAAAATAGAATCTTGTAGTTTTAAAAATTCTTAATTGGCTTAACCAGTAACAGTTTGTTCTACATAATAGTTGCAACATGTATTTAGTAGTTGTCAGTTCAGTTCAGTCATTCAGTCATGTCTGACTCTTTGCCACCCCGTGGACTGCAGCACACCAGGCTTCCCTGTCCATTACCAAATCCCAGAGCTTGCTCAAATTCATGTCCATCAAGTCGATGATGCCATCCAACCTTCTCATCCTGTGTCATCTCCTTCTCCTGCCTTCAATCTTTCCCAGCATCAGGGTCTTTTCAAATAAGTCAGTTCTTCGCATCAGGTGGCCAAAGTATTGGAGTTTCAGCTTCAGCATTAGTCCTTCCAATGAATATTCAGGACTGATTTCCTTTAGGATTTACTGGTTTGATGTCCTTGCAGTCTAAGGGACTCTCAAGAGCCTTCTCCAACACCACAGTTTAAAAGCATCAATTCTTCAGCACTCAGCTATCTTTATGGCCTAACTTTCACATCCATACATGACTACTGGAAAAACCATAGCTTTGACTATATGGAGCATAGGTAAAAGTGAAATGAGTAATGTTATAAAAAATGGATGGGAGGAATTTGAAATATTCTGTTACAGGTATCTATGAAGCCACTATTGAAAGTGGATTTGGCTTCAGTCAATTCAGTTTAGTTCAGTCGCTCAGTCGTGTCCAACTCTTCGCGACTCCATGAATCACAGCATGCCAGGCCTCCCTGTCCATCACCAACTCCCGGAGTTCACTCAGACTCAACGTCCATCGAGTCAGTGATGCCATCCAGCCATCTCATCCTCTTTCATCCCCTTCTCCTCCTGCCCCCAATCCCTCCCAGCATCAGAGTCTTTTCCAATGAGTCAACTCTTTGCATGAGGTGGCCAAAGTACTGGAGTTTCAGCTTTAGCATCATTCCTTCCAAAGAAATCCCAGGGCTGATCTCCTTCAGAATGGTCCAGTTGGATCTCCTTGCAGTCCAAGGAACTCTCAAGAGTCTTCTCCAACACCACAGTTCAAAAGCATCAATTCTTTGGCTCTCAGCCTTCTTCACAGTCCAACTCTCACATCCATACATGACCACAGGAAAAACCACAGCCTTGACTAGATGGACCTTTGTTGGCAAAGTAATGTCTCTGCTTTTGAATATGCTATCTAGGTTGGTCATAACTTTCCTTCCAAGGAGTAAGAGTCTTTTAATTTCATGGCTGCAGTCACCATCTGCAGTGATTTTGGAGCCCAAAAAAATAAAGTCTGACACTGTTTCCACTGTTTCCCCATCTATTTCCCATGAAGTGATGGGACCAGATGCCATGATCTTCGTTTTCTGAATGTTGAGCCTTAAGCCAACTTTTTCACTCTCCACTTTCACCTTCAAGAGGCTTTTTAGTTCCTCTTCACTTTCTGCCATAAGGGTGGTGTCATCTGCATATCTGAGGTTATTGACATTTCTCCCGGCAAAAGTTGTAAATATATATTGTAAATTCTAGGGCAATCACTTTAAAAGTACTTTAAGTATATATAATATGCAAAGAGAGGAGAGAAAATGAATCATATAAAACACTGAAGAGCAGAAAAGGCCAAAAAAGAATGAAAAACAACAACAACAAAAGAAAGACAAAGAAATAAAGAATAGGGTAACTAATAGAAAACAGTAATAAATAAACTAGATATGAGTTCAACTGTATCAATAATCACTTTAAACATTAGTGGTCTAAAGAGGTCAGTTAAAAAGCTGGAGATTGTCAGACTGGACCAAAAAGCAAAATGCAATTATGAGTTATCTACAAAAAAAGCCATTTTGAATATAGAGACATATAGATTCAAACTAAAGTTACACAGAAAGATGTACTGTGCTAATGCTAATGAAAAGAAAGCTGGAGTTAGAGTCAGAGAGTCAGACACGATTGACCAACTAAGCATAAGCACAGCTACAGCTAAAAGTAAGAAAATGAAAACTAAAGCCAAATCATTATAATTTATAGTCACCTTTCACTAAAACACCTACTAGGTCTTTTTCTTCATCAAACTAAGCATTTTTATGCCCTTTATGATTTTATCTATCAGTATTTATGATACAGTGTTTAGAATGTTCTAGAGTTATAAGTACATGCTATATGTGAGGAAAGTATCTGATAGCAGGGTAATCAAGATCAGGAGGGCTGAATGAGCAGATAAATTAAGTAAAACCTGATCAGTAAGTATAGACAGTTTTCTGTTTCAGTTTTCATGGGCCAGTCAATATATTAACTAGAAGGCTTTTCTTAAAAAATAAAATGAAATAAAAATTTTATCAATTCCATGTCAAAAATGACAACTTTTACCTTTGGGAAGTATTTTTGGATTTGGATTTGATTGAAAAAACAGTTTTGCTCTTCAGTTTCCTTTAGTTAGCTTATGAGAAGCAGTGTTTTTGCCAACTGGAAGGAATTAAAGGTCCTGGTAAGTCACCCAGTACTTCTGGGCTCCCTCTAAAAGATGCACATGAGGGATCTAGATTATCCCAAGAGTTGGGGAACCACCACTCAAGATTTGAGCTCTACTTACCATATAAACTGTTTAGAATGGATGCCCATGACTTTCAGTTCAGGGAATGGATCTCTAAACATCATACGTAAATACTTAGGGCTTGACAAAATCAAATGTCAAACACATTTTTCTTTGATTTTTCAATTCATGAGTATTTTGATAGAAATAAATTAATTATAATCTATGTGCTTTTGATTAATTTATAAATAATTCATCCAAATGCTATGAGCAAGACAAACTTTAGGTCCAAGAAGCTTATTTGGCTTTTTGGTCTGTTAAAGTTTTCAAATTATCTTTTTTTTTTTTTTTAATTTTGCTTTTGGAACAAAAAGTTGGCCAAGGCTAAAAGGCTAAACTCTAACTTCAAAGGGTTGGAATTGTGTTTAAAACCCAGACTCTTAGAAACATTTTCTCTCTCGTTTGAGTCCTAGTGTCCATCCTCTTTTTTGTTATAATGTCTGATCCTGGTCAGGGAGGCAGACAGGGAGTCTTTGATCAACTCCTATATCAGGATTGGAGGCTCGGCTGCAGGCTCTCTGTTGAATTTCATTCATGCTGTGGCTTCTGAACAGTTAAGCCTGAGAATGTGATCAAGAGACCTAGGGTTGGGACAATTGTTTTTCTCCCCAAGCATTGGAGATAGAAATTATTTTTCTTGCATCCTAAAAGTACAGTTAGCAGTGGTCGACTTTCAATAAAAATCCATAACTGTTTTCATTGGAGAAGTAATTGACAAGGCCCCAGTCAATGTTGGTTTAGGAATCACCTTTGTGGTCTTTACCCTCCTGTTGCTGCAGCATTTAAATGCTAAGCTCCCTCAAGCTTATGCACTGCCTGTCCTTCTTCCCAATCTATAGCTTGTAAATTCTGCCTCAACATTTATATTTCAGTTCAAAGGGTACTTCCTCCTGGAAACAGGCTTGGTGCCTTCTGCCACATAACTGCTGCTGCTGCTGCTAAGTCACTTCGGCTGTGTCTGACTCTGTGCGACCCCCATAGACGGCAGCCCACCAGGCTCCCCCGTCCCTGGGATTCTACTCTCAGTCAATATCTCCTTATAGCTTCTCATTGTACTTGTTTGCCTCTCTCTTCTCTAAAATGTAAGTCCTTGAGACAGGGATTTACTTTTGCCTCTTATGTCTCCAAGGCCTCTCAACATGCTTGGGATAAATATATGAGTAATCATGTCCATATACTAATAAATGAAAAAAATGAAGATTTATACCTTATACAACTCATCACTTTCTTCACACACACACAAACACAATCTCAGATGTGGCCACCAAAGTCTCCCAATATATTTCTTCTGAAACCATACCAAGGAACAAATCACTTATCTACTAAACAGTTTTTATTGAGCACCTCCTTAGTGCTGCTGGTGCTATACTATAGAAGACAGGTGTGACTCTCATGTCAAAGACCACATTCTTGGCCATATCTTCCTGGGAAACTCAGGAATTTCCTGGGTGTCTGGAATTCTTAAGATGAAAATGTCTCTTGTAATTTTCCATGTAACTTTCCTGTAATCATCTCATTCTATTATGGTTCAGTTATAACTTTTATCGTTATTCCTGACATAACTTGAGCACTCTTTAGATTTTCCTGGCAACTGCCTGGCATTGATATTTTAATAGCAAGATTGAGCACTCACCATCTGAGGAAAAGTGGAAGAGGTTCATAGCTGGCCATGAGCTAGGAAATCCCTGCCACTGGCTTTTGACTTTGTTGGCTCAGAATTTACCTCTTTCTTCCCTGAAATGATGGATCATCCTCTTGCAGTGCTGCTTCTGAGCTGTTTGGAGGAGGAAAGAAGAAAGAGTCTGGGAGAGCAAATACTGACTCCTCAGATGATGCCTAGGCCCATTTCAATCAGCTAGTGAGGCTGCTGGGTCCACAACAGTGGTACTAAGACAGCCAAGTAGGATGTGTCTGGCTCTTGGACTTTGCAACAGGTTATGGATGGACTGCTTCCTCTTGTCTGGGAATTTTAAGTAAAGCCTCAAGCTTAGTTTAATGGCTTTTTAAGTACCACTGCATTCCAAAGGGAGGCACTAGATTAGCTACTCCTCACAGGGCTTGCTAAACAGTATCTAAACTGTCCTAAATCACCCTGATAGTCTATTAAAGAAAACAGTAAGGTTTCAGTAGAGAAGAGGAGAAGCCATTTCTTTGAAGAGAATCCAGAAGAATGCAGAGCACTCTGATATTTTGCTTTTCCCCCTTGCATCCTATGTGCTTTAATCCAAGCAGAGGGCTCCTGGAGGTACAGCCATTGGGTGGTCTGTGAGAGCAGAAATTTGTTTCTCTGTTGGCTAGATACCAGCTTAGCACTGATATCTATAGGTCTTCTGCCAGAGCAGTGTGAGATTAAAGAGACATGGACTCCTATCCCAGGATTGGGGGTCTATGTGAGGATAAAGACTGGTCTTTCCCTCTCCTTTATGGATGGTGAGTCAGAGGTGAGTTATACCTTTCTTGGGAGCAGTGGATGGCAGAGTTTGGTGGTGTGAGAATTCCCCTAGACATAGATGGTGTAGGCTCAAGGCATCTTGGAAAATGTTCAAGAAGGCTTTCTGCTGAAAACCAAGGATGCCCTGAGGAGGGCATGACTTCAGAAGTCAATAGCAGCTAAGTGTGTGGGAGGTAGCAGAAGGAGCAGATCAGAGGAAACTACCAATAAGCCTCTGTAAAAAAAAAAAATGGTGCCACCATCCCAGTAGCATTCAAAGGCCTCCTCCTCAAGGAAGGAGGACAGAGAATCCTGAGTAATTAAAAAACAAAAAAGTACTTTGGCCCACTTGCTTTAACTACCTCCTTCTCTCTCCCTTCCTCTACCTCAGAAGGGTAGTGATGGAAGTCAAGAACTGCAGGTGAAAGGAATTTCAACTCAAGCCTGAATCATGGAGACAGATGACATTTGAAATGAAATATGAGGTTAATTTATAAAATTTTGGCTTGTACTGGATTTATAAAACCTGAAAGTAACTGGAGAGTGTCATTAACTTTCTACAGTGGTGTCAAATTGACGTGAACAACTAGGGCCTGAGGGAAGCAGGCTTTGTCGTATCAAGAGGGTGAAGCGCCCCCTGGTTTCCACAGAATAATGCGATTGGCCTGTTTGGATAATTCTGTAGATTGGCATGCAGTTGAAACGCACTCCTTAGGGTAAAGTAGAAATCATCCCTGGTCCCCTCTACTTTACCCTGAGTGGGTTTCCATTCTTTGTCAGTCTACAGAATTATCCAAACGGGCTCTGTGGGAACCAGGGCCTACTGCACCCTCTTGATACGACAAGGCCTGCTTCCCACAGCCTGTGGTTGTTCACTTGTTACTGAGTGCAAAGCTTGTGTGGCCCAGTGTGCTGCGCACTGTCCTCCTCCCCTGGGCTGTGAGTATATGTTTTTAATAAACTGCTGTGGATCTTATCTGCCCAGTGTCCATCCTTACAGCTCTAGAGTAAAAATCACTTCCTCACCTATAGGGTGAACAGGAAGTGATTAAAACAGCGAGATGTACAATGCACAGACAATATTTGAAACGCAATAAGAAGTCATTCCTATAATTCAAAGAATAAAACATAAGTTTGTTTCAACTTAGAATAGTGCATACTTCATAGCCTAGCTTTAGTAAACTAAAGAGGACTGGACAAGTCGCACCCAAGCAGAATGATTTAAACTATGTGTTTTGGTGTCAGACTGAAAGGACTGAAAAGACTATATCACTAAGTAATTGTATGGATTCTGACAAGTTACTTAAGCTCTCTCAGCCTCACTTTCAACAACTGTACAATGGGAGAAATAATAAAACCCATGTCACAGATGTATTATGAAGAATAAACAATGCCAGGTAAAGCATCTAGCAAGTAACAGAGCACATAATGATAAAAGCTCAATAAATGATAACTGGCTGTTGTTTGTCTTCCTAAATGTTAAAAAAATATTCTTATAGAAAAGAGAATATCTCTGTAAGAAGTCACCATGATACCGTCATTTGTTTTAAATCAACACATGAATTAATTCATCAGAGCTCTCTCCTATAGTTGGCACACCTAATAAACATGGATTCTTTCATTTGGGGAAGAGAACAACAAATAAGGAGGAATGATATGCCTCTCTATGAAAGCATATTCCACCTACTGATACAGATATAAATATAGACTTGCATATAAATATAGGTATAAAGATAGAGATTAGTTGTTCCAGGTGGGACCTAAATGAACTCTTGTTGTTGGAGTTCTTGTAGGATAGTGATTTCATTGGCATCTTCAGGGCAAAGAGACTAGAAGCCTAGGTATTAGTTCACTGTGTAAAAGAAAGCAGAGCTGTGAGAAAGAGGATGGGAAAATATCCAGGTGCTAGCAGAAAGAAGATCTTCAGAAATCATGTTAATGAGTGTGAGGGAATAAAACTAATCCAGCTTATTCTACCTCTTAGGAAGTTTCTAGAATTGGAGTACAGGTTCCAGAAGCAGAGGGTTGTGAAGGTAAAAAGGGGCAAATGTGACAGGATCAGATACATTCCTGGTGGATACTTTAGAATGGACAGCACCAGCTTACTTGAACATGTTCAGGGTCAAGACTTCAAAAGAGTGAGACAGTAACTACAGGCTGAGAATGAATAGAAACATGAAAGGTAGCCAAAGTAGGAAAATGAATTTTCTTTTTAACAAAGAATCACCATTTGATAAAATAAACAGAAATTTTATGAAAGAGGTAAATAATACCACTTCCAAGAGAGATGGGAGGGAAGGTGAAATTGGAATGACATGGGGGAATATTATGAACTATTGTGATCTAATAAAAAAGAATTAATAAAATTATTTCCAGTGTTCAAACAACCTTTCTAACTGATGGAGCTCAGATTTGCTCATCTCAAAGTTCTCCTGTTTAATTATAGGACATCTGGACTGGTCACTCTGCTCTCCTTTAATAGTTAATGATGTTATTAGATAAATAGAACTGAAGTTTAAGATGGCTATGAGAAATTTCTATCTATCTTTATACAGAACATCCATGTGAGAATGCTATTCAAATCACAAGTAGTTTCCTGTAGGGCAAACCAAACCCTGTATTTCGGAACTATCGATCTGCTTGGTTTGTTAGTTTTCTGGAAAAAGGCAGAGCTGTATCTTTATAGAATCCATTTATCAGCTGTGTTCCCTATAATATATTCAGAATAGGACAGTGGAAACTAACATGTTCTTGGGTCACTGGTATACTGATTATGATAAACGTTAGAGTTTTCCTTCTGTTTTGTTATTATATCAGCTTTTCGGTATTCATTTGTGTTTTTTTAAAATTATGACAGTCATAAAAAGAAATCATTTCTCATAGCAGATGAAAATTAAGAAGTGAAAAGAGTAGCTTTGTAATGTTTTTCTAAATTTTTTTGTAATTCCTTTTATGGAGATTAATTCATACCAGCTTTTATCTTGTTAGTAAAGATTTATCTTATTAAGTACAATAAAACAGAGTATGAACACATTACAAATTTTAAGAGTTCTGGAATCCCTACAGACTCCAAAATCTAGTATATTAAATAAAATCTGATCATTGAATTTAGACTATTTCTTTAAAATTACATGCCTTGGGTTTAAAATCTCGTCATAAGACTTCCAACATTAGACTTGGGTAATGATGCATTTTGCTAATAATTCACAAAATGGTGACTTAGAAACTTTGGAGAAATTGATTTATCTTTCAGAACACAAAACACAATTTGAACAATAACCTGGCTGTGATGTTTCTCTAATCTGAAGTGTTTATATTTATACAACATTATACATTATATCCTTCCTCACCTCCTTTTTCATCAAGGATCCAGAGGAGCTAAGAGGTCATTCATTTGATCATTCTTTCACTCAACAGACATCTACCAAAGACCTACTGGATGCAGGGCATAGGAATAGGTATAGGTATCTGATACCCCTCTCACCCCAGCAAAGTATTCTCATTGACCTGAGATAGTCGCTATTTCATTAGGAAAGACAATTCAGCGTGATGGGTATACCATTAGCAACCCAGGAAAAGAGTGGTTAACTCTGTGTAGAAGAGCCTAAGAGGATGGCTCAGAGGGGACAGCATCTAAATTGGAGGAGGAGAAATTCACTTGTCAGCAAATAAGGGAAAAACTACCCATTCCAAGCAGAGAAATCTGCATGTATACTGCCCAGAAGTTTGAAGAGCCAAACATTTCAGAGTGAATGGAACACAGGGTGCTTGTGAAAAGAGGGAGGTGGAATAAAAGGTGGGGGGTATATTGCAAATGATTTGCAACAGATTTCCTCTCAAGGATTTTAAGCACGGAAGTGACAAGATTAGATTTGTCTTTTGGAAAGATAATATTTGAAGGAAGTTGAAGTACAGACTAACATAGTAGCAAGTAGAAATAGGAAGGCAAAGAGGCTGTTACAATATTCTAGATTAAAGATAGAAAGTATTGCTGAACTAAGCTCTGGCAGGGGGATGGAGAGGAGGGAATGTATTTGAAAGTTTCAGGACATAGACCTATGTCTTAATGAGCTATTGGAAGTGGGGGCTGAGGGATGGTAATTTTGACAGCTGTGAAAATATGAATGTCCTTAACTACATATATACTATCAGAAAAACAGATTAGGGGAGAACCAAAAGTTTGCAAACTGAGGAGAGCTTTATTGGACTTGAAATTCAGGTGATAAGTTGAGTTTCAGATGATAAAAAATTACATCCAATAGCTATGTGCAATGAAGAAGAAGATCCAGGAACAGAAAGAATTATGGATATAGAATTAGGGGTTCATTCAGACCAATAGAAACTGACATAGTGAATGAGGTCACCCATAATGAGTCCATCATGTGTGAAGATGGTAGGACCAAGGATGAAACTCATCAATTCCAAAATCTAGACCATCTGGTTTACAATCATGAATTTGGGGACAAATTATATTTCAATGGTCTAAACTATTGTTTAGTCAATCATTGATATTTGGTATTACTATTAACAAGATTGATATCACTAATACTAATGAAATATGTTCATAATAGCTTCATTAAAGATAACCTAATTCTCTTCTCTTTATAACAGACATTTTGTTAATGTCAGTTAAATTTTCAAATGATGTGTTAATGGCAGAAACAATAAAATCTAGCAAAATGAACATCAGATCAGTCGCTCAGTCGTGTCCGACTCTTTGCGACTCCATGAATCGCAGCACACCAGGCCTCCCTGTCCATCACCAACTCCCGGTGTTCACTCAGACTCACGTCCATCGAGTCAGTGATGCCATCCAGCCATCTCATCCTCTGTCATCCCCTTCTCCTCCTGCCCCCAATCCCTCCCAGCATCAGAGTCTTTTCCAATGAGTCAACTCTTCGCATGAGGTGGCCAAAGTACCGGAGTTTCAGCTTTAGCATCATTCCTTCCAAAGAAATCCCAGGGCTGATCTCCTTCAGAATGGACTGGTTGGATCTCCTTGCAGTCCAAGGGACTCTCAAGAGTCTTCTCCAACACCACAGTTCAAAAGCATCAATTCTTCAGCACTCAGCCTTCTTCACAGTCCAACTCTCACATCCATACATGACCACAGGAAATAGATACAGCAGACATGAGTATGTAAACTCAGATATAGGTGTACTTTAGAGATAAAATCCAATGTTTGTATCCATGTAGTGTATCCTCCTTCTAAGGTCTTAGCTCACCTTTCAGTCTTTGAGCTTTTAACCCAAAGGGATGAAGTTTACCACCATCAGGTAAGTCCCTTACATATTCACCTCAGTATTTCTAACTTTGTTTATCCAGTGAGTGTGACTCATGCAATTGACAGAATCTTTTAGTTGCAAGTGTGTGTGGGCACCGTAACAATGTCATTTTGACAAAATGTGCTAAAAATGACCCATAGCAGAATTCCCAAATGCATCTGAGACTAGAACATGGAAAACCTTTCAGCATCATTCTTTGGTTAGACTTATGCCAAATTAGAGTTAACTTCGGTCTCCACAGTCGGTTGCCCTGCAGTTTCCATTAACTGTGCCATTTTGGATGATTTTATAGCTCTGACCCCAAACTGAAAATGGAACAGATTTTATTTTACTTCTCTCTTCACCCTACAGTGCAGTACAAGTTCATGCAATGACATCCCCGAGCACACAGCCTAGGCAGATGTATATATGAGCCGTCACATAAAATCCCTGCACATTTACACAATGTAGTTGGATAACATACACACATAATAAAGCTTTCCATAGATACTTTTTCATTCGACGTTCTCACTTGTAAGTGAAATGAAAATCAATGTGAGCAATCACTAGAATGTTTCAGCTAGATGACATTATTGTCATATGTGCCATACCATCATTCATACATTAATATGTAAAAATGACATTTTTTTAATAAAATGTGTCACTTTAATTTAGAGCTGAAGGAGAAGACATAGGAAAATATTTTCCAATTCATTAGGCCACAGGCCCAAAGAAATAAATCCTTCTGATGAATCCTGTCATCACATTGTAATTCCAACACTTCAATATTCTGAAATTAACCAGACCCATGCCACCCTCGACTTTACTATTTCAGCCTAAAATGCTTCCAGAAAGTTCCCCAAGCGCTAGCTGTGAAATTACATTGTATACTAATGGAAGTCACCAGGCAGGGGGTAAAAGAGGGTGTTTTGCAGTGTGTAACAGATTTCAGATAAGTGGTGAGCTCATGTATCAGGAAAATGACTTGTTTCCTTTTCCCATTTTACATTGTGAAGCAGCCAAGGTAATTTTACAAGCAAGAAATTTGCTTTAGCTGTTGTGACTGTAAATGTGCATAAGCAAATGTCCGAGGATTTATTTATTGTCTTTGGTGGGGTTCTTCTCCCTCAGGATGCCTTCTGGCAGAGGTGTTTAAGAAAGCTGTGGATCTAGTCTCCATTGCAAGAAAACAATGAATCAGTCAGGTGGCTGCCACTTTTCTCAAATTTTGATTCCTCAGCACTTCAGATTCTATCTGTCTCCTCTTTGGCTCAGCGGTAAAGAATCCGTCTGCAATGCAGAAGACTAACGTTCAATCCCTGGGTCAGGAAGATCCCCTGAAGTAGGGCATGGCTATCCACTCCATTATTCTTGCCTGGACAATCCCATGGACAGAGGAGCCTGGCAGGCTATGGCCCATAGGGTCGCAAAGAGTCAGACACAACTGAAACTGAGCAAGTACATCTGCTCTGGCCAGCAAAATGCTGTAAGAGACTTAGGGACTTTACTTATAAAGCACTGGAATTTTGGAACCTGCCTGCTAACGATGTTCAAGACAGTGTCAGCTTCTTAAAACCAAAGAACGCTTGATCCCGCTATGTGTCAGAGAACGTCCATTATTGACAGAATATGTTCTTCCAAACATCTTACAAACATGGGGCTTGGTCCAAAATTTGATTCTCCCAGAATGTGCCCAAGTACATGTCCATTGAGCCGATGATGCCATCCAACCATCTCTCATCCTCTGTCACCCTCTTCTCTTTCTGTCTTCTATCTTTCCCAGAATCAGGGTCTTTTTCAATGAGTAAGCTGTTCACATCAGGTGGCCAAAGTATTGGAGCTTCAGCTTCAGCTTCAGCATCAGTCCTTCCAAAGAGTATTCAGGGTTGATTTCCTTTTACATTGACTGGTTTGATCTCCTTTCTTTCCAAGGGACTCTCAAGAGTCTCCTACAGCACCAGAGTTTGAAAACATCAATTCTTTGGTTTGCTGTTTACTCCATAAGATTGTAGATGATTCCCCACCCTACCCCACCCTTCCAGTCAATTAAATTGCTCTCATTTGGTCAAAGACATTCTTGTCTTTTAGGAATAGGCTATTCCGTGTGTTTTTCTAGTATTAAATTAGTGAGTATATAAATACTTTTGTGTTTATCAATAATATAGCATACATAGCTCCTACTGTCCTGGACTTTATTCCCTTTTATTTATTATATCTATGAAAGCAGACAGCTGAGTAAAAAAGATGGTAGAGATCATAGCAGAGAAAGGTGAGTGCACAGATGAAGTATAAAATTGAGTTCTTGTATGTTTTGTTTTTAAATATAGTGATTGAGGATGGAATACACAGATATATTAAGGACTGAGGGAAGGAGATACCACAAGGCATCAACAAGAGCAGGAAAAAAAAACATGCTCCCAATTATTTATGTGCTCTTCTTTCCTTCCCAGCATCCCTTATGTTTAAGTTAGAGCCATGTGACCAGTGTCAGCAGATGAATCGTGAGAAGCCAGAAGTGTAGCTTTAAGCCCCAAGAAGTGTGTCTCCTCCATATTTCTGTTTCCCTCTTGTGACAACCTCAGGAGCCACGTGCTCCAGATACTGTCAACTACAAGATGGAGGCAAGACCACCGGACCTCACATGGGACTTAATGAGAGCAAACCACTGGTTGAGCTAAGTCACTACAATTTAGAGAGTCATCTGTTATGGCCACTGGTATTATTTATGGCAAGTCACATACCAGCCTAGAGGATCCTGATGGTTAAGAATGAATGAGCTGTTCTTGAGAAGTTAAGAGAGCGTTGACAAGCAGGCCAAAGTTTCCATAAGGGAGGATAATCTGCATTGCCTCAACCCCAAATGTGCTCCCTCAAAATTGGTATCTTGTTTGGCCTTCACCCTCAAGTCATGAAGATATCTTGAAATACTTTAATAAATACATTTTTTTAAGTATGTTATCTTTGGAACACAAGATGAGGCAATCTAGGCTGGGACAGGGTACTGCCCCAGCTCATGCCCCATTAACCCTCCCCTTGCAGTAAGTAAACAGCAGATATTTCTTGTTTTAAATTCTGCTGTTCTCTCTGAAATGCATGTAACAACACTGAAGAAATTTTACCTGCAAACATTATTTTGAGGATCTCATGTTGAACTGCAATGTATGTGTACACTACAACAATAACTATGCTTTTCCACTCCATTATATGGACACCAAATACTTCTCAGATAAAATTCAATACTTAAGTAGGTGGAGGACTTTTGTTTTAAATGCTACTTTTTTTTTAATGGAAAGTTATTGATGGAGATTTTTCTATGCATACATGTGTTCTCCATAGAAACAGTTCTTTTCTTAAGGGGAGTAAATATTGAGGAGAGAGGAATCATTTAGAGGTTTGAAGTCAGGAATGTCTGTTTGGAGTTAATCATATTTTCTTTCCCAACCCCCATAAATAGCTGAGGTTGCATAAGCAATGTGTGGTGTGATTAGGGTTTACTGAGCACAAGGCATAAGATATTTACAAAGTTTTGGCATGAAACATACTCTATGCTAACATTCTATACTTTTTCCCACACAAATCTGGGGGAAATGGCATCTGGTTCCTTGTTTTGTTTGTGGATGGGCCCTTTGCTAGTCTGTGGAATTCTTACTCTGTTACAAGTCAGAGTTCAAAGATATAACACACAAAAAGCTCAATTCTTTCCATATTTAAGATTGATCACAACACCACATCTACCCAATCATACTGTTAGAATGGCTAAGTCGGCTCTTCAATTCTCAGAATCATCTAATAAAATCATCTCTGTGGTTCAGATGATTGAGGGATCATCCCTTGAGAAGACAACTGAAAACAAGGGTCCCTTGAGATACAATTGATTTAGTCTCTGAAGGTAAACATGCAAGCAGCCCATGATTTTGGAAGCTAGTGAATTTAATGAGCGACCATAGTCGGTCGGGGGAAGGAGTTAGGGAACAGGATACCAGAAACACCGTGGTCCTCTAGCAGCAAGCAAGTGTTTGAAACATCAATTTTACTCTAAAATGACCTGTTTGATTGTTTAAAAGTCAAGAATTATCAAAATGAGCAAGGTTCAAATGTAACACAGTGGCAATGTGGTTGTTATTTAACTAGAGAGGGAAAATGAGTAAAAGCTTCTTTAAAAAATTGATGCAGGAGGAGTAAAAGGGGTTTTACTTTATAGTTTTCAATGATAATGATTTTAAAAACACATACCCACTTACCCTCCAGGGCTTCACTCTTCTGTAGAGCAGAGATCTGGCCAGATTTGTTTCATTATCTTCCCATCTATCTTAGTGCTCCAAAGCCTAATGCCCCCCAAACAGCTCCTGACCTAATGCTCATGGGGACCAAAAGAACTAGGCTCAGGATAAAATTTCATAGATAATGGTGGCTTGGTGAGGGAAGGAATGGAAAGACAGAGGCCAATGATATTCAGTTCTGTTTAGTTGTTGAGTTGTGTCTGACTCTTTGTGACCCCATGGACTGCAGCATGCCAGACTTCCCTGTCCATCAGTAACTCCTGGAGCTTACTTAAACTCATGTCCATTGAGTCAATGATGCCATCCAACCATCTCATCCACTGTCATCCCCTTCTCCTCTCACCATCAATCTTTCCCAGCATCAGGGTCTTTTCAAATGAGTCAGTCCTTCACATCAGGTGGCTAAAAGATTGAAGTTTCAGCTTCAGCATCAGTCCTTCCAATGAATATTCAGGACTGACTTCCTTTAGGATGGATCTCCTTGCAGTCCAAGGGACTCTCAAGAGTCTTCTCCAACACCACAGTTCAAAAGCATCAATTCTTTGGTGCTCAGCTTTCTTTATAGTCCAACTCTCACGTCCATACATGACTACTGGAAAAACCAAAGGTTTGACTAGACAGACCTTTGTTGGCAAAGTAATGTCTCTGCTTTATAATATGCTGTCTAGGTTGGTCATAGCTTTTCTTCCAAGGAGTAAGTGTCTTTTAATTTCATGGCTTCAGTCACCATCTGCAGTGATTTTAGAGTCCAAGAAAATCAAGTCTGTCACTGTTTCCATTGTTTCCCTATCTATTTGCCATGAAGTGTTGGGACCAATGCCATTATCTTAGTTTTCTGAATGTTGAGTTTTAAGCCAATGTTTTCACTCTCCTCTTTCACTTTCATCAAGAGGATCTTTAGCTCTTCTTCGCTTTCTGCCATAAGGATGGTGTCATTTGCATATCTGAGGTTATGGATATTTCTCCCAGCAATCTTGATTCCAGCTTGTGCTTCATCTAGTCCAGTATTTCTCATGATGCACTCTGCATATAAATTAAATAAGCAGGGTGACAATATACAGTCTTGATGTACTCCTTTTCCAATTTGGAACCAGTCTGTTGTTCCATGTCCAGTTCTAACTGTTGCTTCTTGATCTGCATACAGATTTCTCCGGAGGCAGGTCAGGTGGTCTGGTATTCCCATCTGTTTAAGAATTTGCCACAGTTTGC
The DNA here is from genome assembly GCF_029407905.1 of Bubalus kerabau. Lineage (NCBI taxonomy): Eukaryota > Metazoa > Chordata > Mammalia > Artiodactyla > Bovidae > Bubalus > Bubalus kerabau. The sequence goes on along the minus strand of NC_073631.1, from coordinate 82,655,959 downwards.
ATAGTCAATAAAGCAGAAGTAGATGTTTTTCTGGAACTCTCTTGCTTTTTTGATGATCCAACAAATGTTAGCAATTTGATCTCTGGTTCCTCTGGCTTTTCTAAATCCAGCTTGAACATCTGCAAGTTCAAGTTTCACGTATGGTTTAAGCGTGGCTTGGAGAATTTTGAGCATTACTTTGCTAGCATGTGAAATGAGTGCAGTTGTGTGGTAGTTTGAGCACTCTTTGGCATTGCCTTTCTTTGGGATTGGAATGAAAACACGTCTTCCAGTCCTGTGACCACTGCTGAGTTTTCCAAATTTGCTGGCATATTGAGTGCAGCACTTCCACAGGCACAGTTTGTGCCAAGAAATTTTTAAGTACTATATAAATCTTAGCTCCCTACTATTCTAAAAATTCCCATAAGAAGAGATGTCTCCCTTTTACTGATGATGGTCAGGGTCTTTGAGGGTTAATTAACTTCATCTTTAAGGAGAAGTGATAGGACATGACTTGACTCATCAGGCTCTAGGCTGGCTCCCTTCCCACCTCTGTGTTTCCCTGGACACCCAAGTCTAGCTACAGCCCCTGGTCACCTGCATGCTAATTCCCCACACCTTGCATCCCTCTAGTCACCTACACACACACACACACACACGCACGCACACACACACGATTTTTTAAAGACTCAGAGACTCGAAATCCAGGCAAAGGTATATTCATTTCTTACTCTTGGCCTAATTAACTTCAGTATCCTCTTAGTTTTGGTCGGTTGTGTCTGACTCGTTGTGACCCCATGACTGTAGTCCATGGAATTATCCAGGCCAGAATACTGGAGTAGGTAGCCTTTCCCTTCTCCAGGGGATCTTCCCAACCCCACATGCAGATGGATTCTTTACCAGCTGAGCCACAAGGGAAGCCCAAGAATACTGGAATTGGTAGCCTATCCCTTCTCCAGCAGATATTCCTGACCCAGGAATCAAACTGTAGCCTCCTGCCTTGCAGCCAGATTCTTTACCAACTGAGCTATCAGAGAAGCCCTGAGCTATCAGGGAAGCCCCTAAGTCTTGCACCCTGCCATAAGTCTAAGCAGCAATGGAGGCTCAGCCATGCAGTTGTTGCTCCTGTTACCTATTCTTCACGAGTAGTCCATCCTTACACCTCAACCACTAGTTAGAGACATGCATAATGGAAAGACTCCAACAGCCTCTACTGCCCTCACCTGTCTTTATGATGACACCCTTGCTTCCCATATCCTATCTGTCAAATAGGGCTTCCAGACATTGGTAAGGATTAGAAACTTTCATGAGCTTGAAGGGGAGCCTACAAAGATCACAAAGTCTCCCTCACTGGAGGCTACTTCTGCAATTAAGATAATTCCCCTCAAGTCTACCCATGGCCTAAGTAGCATATTCCCACACACACCTTGCTCCCTTCCACCTTCTGACTTTTGCAGTATGCCTCACCACTGAGCAAACCACCATGTTTTATCAACCCAAGAGCACAAACAAGTACTGCCCAGGAGCAAGTACGGAGGTGTTCATGTATATGCACAAAGGTGTGGTACCCTTGTAAAAATCCAGGGTTTTTTACCTGGAAAAATCCAGCATTTCCTTTTAGGCCATTGGAAAGTATATGAAAACAGGATAGCTCTCATTTATTTAACCAATACATAGTTCCTTACAGACTTGCTGCAAAGATGGCCACCAACAATGTCCCCCCCCCCCCCCCCCCCCGCCTCTCCTCCTCCTAAAAGATGGAGTCTATTTCTTCTTTCCTTGACTTTAGAGTGGCCTTTTGATGTACTTTGATCAATAGACTCTGTGTCAATTCGGGGCCTAGCTGTTAATAGAACTGGCAGTTTTCTCTTCACTCTTTTGGAGCCTGGAGCCACAGTATAAGAAGAGCAACTACTGTAATAGAGAGAGACAGAGAGATAGGCAGAGAAAGAGATACCCAGCCAGCCTGTACCTATTTCAGTCACCCTAGATAAGGTGCCAGACATATAAATGAAACTATCTTGAATCTTCTGACCTCGGCTGACCTCCTTACTGAATTTGATGTGACCCCCTGCTGACACCACATGGAGCAGAAGGGCCACCCAGCTGAGCCCTGCCAAGCCATGGAGTGATAAATGCTAAATCATTGCTGTTTTGAGCCATTATGTGTTGGAGTGATTTGAAATAGAAAAATGTAACTGAGACAAGTACATAACGTGTGCCTGGTATCCTGCAAGCACTCAACACATACTGATTTCAATCAATACTGGTAAAGATTTTGACTCCCATTGCTGAGTGTAAGAGTTCCAGAGTAAATACTGCTAGGAGAAGATGTCCTGAATTCTTTAATTAACATTCTCACCCCCCAACCTTGGAGCAGTTTCAGGGAAGTAGCTGAGATGGATTAGGAAGGGTCAGGGCCAGCCATGTACTTCTTCTTAGAGATGACTTCTGGGAATGGAGAGAGGTGACTGTCAATCCAGCTCTTGACAGAATAATTCCCACTCAAGAGTGGGTTTAAGAGTGAAGCTGTCTCTATGTTTTTTATCTAATGACCTAACACCATGTTCTGTCTGAAGTGCCATTATGTACATCCTGTTTTTGTGTCAAGTTCTTCCCATAACTAGTTGCCTGCCTTCAAATATTTACAAAAACTCCACAATAGCCTGGCAGGACTTGGACATGGCAATGACTCTTGCTGGTGGTTAATATTCTCCCTTCTCAACTCTGTGGATTAGGCTATAGATTTTAATAACAACAAAAAAAGACAAATATTCCCCTGGGAGGTTGTTAAAAAACAAACCTCCAAATTGGATAATTGCATGTGCTTTCAGAGAGAACAACCAACAGACATGTTTTATAGTGTCATTTTATTTGGGAAGTTTCTCATTAAAAGGTATATTTATTCTTTCTTTTGAAACAAAAGCCCTTCAGTGGGTACATGAAGGAGGCCTTTGGATAGTCCTTTCAGGCCCCCAGGAAGGGCTGGGATAAATTGCTAAGTCACTATTCAGTATATGATGATTTGATGGCCTAGAGATCATTTGAGTTCCTACAGGTAGACAGCTGTTAACTATCCCTGAGCTCTTCTGGCTCCTGGAAATAAACTGAAGATGAAGCTGTTTGCAGCTGCAGTTGACAGAGCTGCCATCTGCCTTGCTCCCTGGAAGCTTTGAGCCAAGGACTTTGCATCTAACTGCTTCACAGCAGAGCAGGCAGTTTTCTGTAGGGAGCTGACTTGAAGGTCACCTCTTCCCATCTCCATAAGGCACTTCCAGAAAGAAGCACGCAGAATCCCTGACCCTTTGTCATCTGTCTCAGCTACTGTTCTGAAACTGCTCCCAATACAGGGGAAAGCAGAGAACTCAAGAGAACTTCTCTTTGGCACTTGGGCAGTGTGACCACTTACTCCTACATAAAACTCTTTCCTTTGAAGTCTACACATTCTGTGTCCCTTTAGAGCTCTTCCCTTTAGGCAAACACCTCTCATAGCAATATTTCTTTTTTTAACCTTCAAACATAGTAGTACCACAGTGCTGTCCAACCTGAGTTCATGAGCCCAATGCACAGTGAAGCCAAACAAGTGGAAAAAATGGAGTTTGGAGCAAAGAAAAGTTTGTTGTAAAGGCCAACCAAGGAGACTGGAAGGGGAGCTCTTGTACAAAAGACCCAAACTAAATTGGATGGGGAGAGGGCTATAGGGTGTGTGAACCTCTTCTGATTGGTTGATGGTTGCAGGGTGGTATTTCTGGAATTTCAATCTTCAACCCTCTGGTTCCAACTAGTCTGGGGTCCTGGGTTTGTGCTCAGCCTAAAATTACCACGCTCCACCTGGGTGGGGGCGGGGGAGGTCTTAATTCCTGTAGATGAACTCAGAGATGTGTATCAGATTGTTAGGAACATACCCTAGGAGGAAACAGGACGCTGTGCCCTCTCCGCACTGTTGTTTCTGCCTGCATTCCCTCTCTCCCTATTAGCAACAGTTTGAATCTGCCCTTTGGAGTTCAGGGAAGGTCTAGGGGACTGAAACCTTTTTCCTACAAGCCAGAAATGGGGAATATGGAAGAACATTTGTACCTGAAAGAGCCCTCAGTATCCTCAATCCCCCCTTTTCTTTGATACTAAAGAAAAGAACAAGGTGTTGCTCAAGAAAGGTGTTGGACAAGAAAAGGGATAACATTTTGGATAAGGTCACTTATAAACTCAGCAAAGACACTCAGTTTTAGTGGGACTCAGTTTCAATAAGACAGTCCTCCACTCTTTTACTTTTTTGTCAAAATCTTCATTGTTTGATATACCCATTCCAATCCCTGTACTCCATCTACAGCCCAGGCAAACACACCCATATTTTAGTAATATATCTCCAATATATCTGCCAACTGAATGTCTCTTACTAAACTTTCTACATTTCCAAAGTTAGCATTTCTAAAACAAAACAATCATGTCTACATAAATGATGGCCAGCTTTGAATTTCCCTACCTGCTGACTGAAGTTTTTGAGTTTTGACCTTAGAATCCTATAGGCTATTGACCTACTTACTTCCCAAGCCTGATATTACAACCATAGACCAAAAACTTTACTATTTAAACGCTGAGTCCTTGACATAATTTTCTAGTTCTTCTTCCTGTCTATTATTTTGACCTTCTAAGATATCCTATGCACTGCTCCCTGGAGGAATATTTCTATTGCAATTCTTCCTGTTTTATGGCTCTGTTCAAAAATCTCTAATTGTTCTTCATGTTCATGTATAAATGCCTTCAACTTGACATTGAGGTGTTTTACATAATGGCCTCAATCAACCTACCTGACCTCATCTCCAGTCCATGTCTAGTATTAACATAGATACTGACTGAACCATTGTGTTGAAAATTCCAGAGGGCACTATTGATATCAACTCTAGTATGATGTGGTGTTGTGCAATGCAGAGGACATGGTAAGAAAACACCACATACACTTTTTCCTCTGAGCTTTTGCCTACTCTGTACATCCCCTTTCTTTTGCTTCTTCCTTGTCTTCATTTTTCCTTTATCTTCTCAAACTATGCCTAGTTTTCTTTCTTCTGGGAAGACCGCTCCCATTTGCCCCCAACTCAGAGATCTGGAGCAAGGTATTGCTTAAATCATTCTTTGGCACTTACCCTCCATCCAACTCTTGTTTCAGTTTGGCCATTCTTCATATGTCTGATCTATTTCTGGGACTAGAATAAAAGTTCCTAGATAACAAGAACTTCTCTGAAATTATGCGTAGCTTCAAGGTTTATTGATAACGATGCTTGTGATGACGGTTCCTGATGATTCCTCACACATAGACCACAGCTCTAAGAAAGCTTTCTTTGTAATGTCTGAAGGAAAGACTTGAAAAAAAGAATAGATAACTATGTTCTCCATAATTATACACCCCCTTTCTTTTACTACTAATATCTAATTTCATATTCTAATCAGTTGATTCACATAAGTTATAAAGCAAATGCTACTATCAGCCAGCCAGTTTAGGACTGCTGAAAATCACTTATGGCATATGGTGTTGCTGCCCAGCTTGTTGAAATTCTCTCCTCCCTTGGCACTGCCTTTACCTGCTTATTCTGTTTCCATCTTTCCCTCTTCAACTCCTTGTTTGGATAATCTTTCTCATCTTGAATTTTACCCTCAGACCTTTCCTTTGGCCTTCTTATTTTCTCACTCCACTTGCTCAAGGAAGGATGGTTCCCAAGCCTGTCTCCAGCAATGACACATTTCCTAAATGCCAGACACACATCCTCAACTGCCAGCTGGAAACTTCTTGGATATTCTTTAGACAGTTCAAACTCACCACCTCCTCCTTTCTCCCCCTTCCTTCACATCTGTCTTGGTTAAAGGCATTGCCATCCTCTCAAGCTCAGAGCTCAGGGCCATCATTCTCTTCTCACTGTTTCTCATTCCCAACACACTAGTCTTAGTCTCCTACAGTTTTGGGTGTTTTTTTTTTTTTTTTCCTTTCTTTTAATACATTTTTTCTCCTTCTAATTCCTGTTGTTATGTTTTGATCCAGGTCTTTTGTATTCATCAGTATAATTAGCACTACCTGCTATGGCTGTCAAACTTTGAAGTCTTAGTGGCTTAAAGGAACAAAGGCTTATTGTTATGAACTCATTCAAATCTGATACAGGTTGAGTGGTCTCCAAAGAGGCTCTCCTCCAGGTGGTGGTGGTTCAGGATTCATTCTGCTTTCCTTCCTATGAAGCTGCCATCTCAACATACTCTTCTGTGACCTCTGAACTTAAGTGACATAACTTAGAGGTGAAAGGATAAGAAGTGGCAGATCATTGGCCAGAACTAGTCATATAATCTAATGAAACTACAAGAAAGGCCATGGAGACACATGGAATTTGTGGGGAACAGTAAGTATCTGCTATACTCTTTTCATTTCTCATGTGAACAATGGCTATTTTTCCTAACTAGCTACCTTAGTTTTAGTTTTCTGTTCTACTCTATCTATACACTTTCAATAGAGAGGTTTTGTGTATTAAATTTTATTATTATTATTACTAATTTTTTTGTAAAATACAAACTCATCATGCCACTTTCCATTCAAAATCCATTTATGGCTCTCCACTATTTACGGACTAAATTTTATAGTCCCACAAAATCTGGCTTCAATCTACTTTTCCAACTATACCTCCACATCTACAAACCCTCAGCTAGAACCACACCAGACAAAATATTTCCTGAACATTCTGTTCATTCTCTCACTTTCATGCCTTAGTGCATATGGTACCCTCTTCCTGGAATATGTGAAAAATGTAATTTAAATGTGTTTTGACGTTGCTTGGAATTGTTATGTTAATGTAAATATTGAATGTGTATCTATACAGAAAAAATATCTATATGAGTAAGCAAACTCAATCTTACAGCTCCCCTTATCTTAGGAAAACAGACTTAGGGTTTAGTTTACTTCTTTTCTCCTTAAATTAAGAATGTAACTGCACTTGGCTATAATTCCTACTCTATGTATACACTAATCCCTCAAAAAGCCAGTGGTGAATGATGCTGCTTCTTTGAAGACAGGTTCCAGATCCCTAATGAGACTATTAGAGGGAAATTTGGAGACACTTAACAGCTGATGAATTTCATATAAGAACTGGAGTATTTCCCTTCTGGTTTAATCCATGACCACACCAGCCAGCTTTCTCTGCCAGGAATTACCTCTGGGACCAGGTTTATATCTGAATGTAGAGATCTTTGCTGCTGACAGCCTAAGCCACTAGGAGCTATGATTATTCAAACACAGAATGAGGAAAGTTCCCTTGGGAGGCCAGGCTGCATTAGCAATAGTCCAAGGAATTAGTGAGAAGGTAGTGTAGCCTATTGGAAGAAGCCAGGTGTCTGAAGGCAGAAAAATCCAAGGTCAAATCTACTAAGAGGTCCTGTAACCACAAGAGGTTACTTAATTCCTCTAAACTGTAGGCTTCTCATCTACCTCTTTTTTCCTGGGGTGTTAATTTCAGAAAACAACAAATGTGGGACAGATTAATTTTTGAGATGTTAATTTGTATTTCTCTCTGCATCTCCCCCACACATATACACTATTCACACACAATCCAGTCTTTAGACTGAAGGACTTTTTACTGCTCAGAAAACTGATTGTCTCAGTAGGAATACCCTTTCCTTTCCTCACTACTGAAGTTCACAGAAGAGATACCACTTCAGGAGTAGTGAATAAGAAGAGCTCAGGAGCACAGAGAAAACTGGAGGCCAGAAGATGAAAGAGAAATTAATCATGGACTTTTATATGGCAGTATCCTGAAAGGTGGGAAGACCTCAGAGGGTGCCCAAAGGAAGTTTGAACAAAAGAATATATCTGGGCTTCAAGCATACTACCAGAAGCCAGAGCTACAGGAATTGGAGGTCTCCAGTTTAACTTGAAGACAGAGAGCTGGAGGCATCTTTTATTACACAGGATAACCACAGTCATGACTGAGAATGAATTTCCCTACCAAGCAGTAGTGTGGAGGTTGGAAATCTAATTTCAACTGTTTTAAAGAAAATTCTGAAATACAGTGTTTCTTATGCCCCCATAGTTTAGGTGAAAGAGTTTATGTGCTACTAGGATAAAGCCCCTTGCATTGGGTCAGCTTTCAGTGAATGTTCAGGCCCTCCCCTTCCATCACCTTTTTCCTGCTGCTCTGGATATGATGACCAGTGCTCACACGGGTCCTCGTGTACCACCACATTAGCCCGGATCTGTTCCCCTGAAATGTCAGTTCTTATCACAGACAAAAATCTTTCTATCAAAATCACAGTGAAAGCTTATGGTGCCACATGCCTAAGACAGTGCAACAATTCAAAGCTCTCAGAAAGATAAAACAATAAGAATATACATTCGATTCTCAGGTTCACTATTAGGGAGAACTTGGCAAGTCTCTTTGGAGTAGAGAGATTTAAATTTCTGTTTACTTACTTTGGCATTTTGCCCAAGGTTTGTTTTTAAGGCAGCGCTCATGAAGACCAGACTTGGAGGAGAGAGATAGAACGACCCCCAGGTTGTCATTACCTGCACTGTCCATTTCAGTTCTAGATCAGAGGTTAGCGGACCACAGCCTATGGGTCAAATCCAGTCCAGGGAAAAGTTTTGTAAATACAGTTAATCGGAACACAGACCTGTCCAGTTGTTTACCTATGGTCTCTGGCTTTTGATGAACTACATTAGCAAAGTTAAATAGTTGAATAGTGACAACAGAGACTGTACAGCTTACAAAATCAAAAATATTTGCTCTCTGGCCCTTTACTGAAAAAGTTTGCTGTCTCCTGTTCTAGATTATGAATGTAGTGGGACTAGTCACACTGAACAAGGCAGCCACGATGGCTACGTGAATAACACTGGCTACCATTTTTGGAGTAGGACGTGTTTCAGCATCTCTAGCCCTCTGTTAACCCCATCTGTTAACCTCTGTTAACACTCCTCTCTGTTAACCCCATCTCTAGCCCTTTACCCTACAAAACTCATTCCCAAAGAACCATGATATGTCCCTCCTTAATTTGATCAGTATTGTCTGGGTACACACTGTCCCATTAAATCCCACTAGGTGTAATTGACTGAAGTTAGTAAGTATGAGACTGACCCTGTTCTCAAGGGGTTTACAGTGACTGTCAGGAGATAAACACCAAAGAGATCATGTGTTCTATGATAATCCAGGACACTGGACCCCATGACTGCAAGGACTTAGCCTAGAAGGTCTACATTTCCACACTTCTAAGTTAGAATGGAGAGTAACTTGAAAGTAGAAATCCTCTAATGTGAGATGATGATTCTCTTCTAACCTAGATGATGCCAAGAGAGGAAAATAGATCTCCTGTCTCTTTGTCCAGGGTTTTCTCTCTCTTGTATATTTCTCATTGTGACATGAATAAACACAGTTTATTCCAGTGTATTGTTTATAAACACAGAAATTCCAGTCACATGTGGAGTGGATGAGGAAGACAGAAATTTAAAGTTTGAGGTGTATAACATGATAATTTCATATTTCTTTATATCACAAAATGAGACTATCTATTATTTTTAACTGATAAAAATGAAGACCCAAGAAAATAGTCTTTGCATTATGATCTGCAATAATAATTAGACAGCACAACCTTCTTTGGAAAGCCTTGTCTGATTCAATAACAGGAGCCTTTTATGGCTTGTTACATTCCTGACTTACTTGTTTCTTCTCTGCCTGCACTGGGGACCTTGAACTTCTGGTTAGCTATAATAACCCCAGAATTAATACAATGTCTCCCTCATAAGTAAGTTCATTGGAATTTCTCATAGAATATTTACTGTCTGTTGACAAATTCCTGAGATATAAATTAGCAATAATGTCTCACCAAATAGGCCAGAAAAAAACTCCTATCACTGTTGTTATTATGATTGTTGCTGAAGCATTTTTCTTACATGTATGATGTTTGTGCATAATCATGGCCCCTTAGAGAAAGATGTTCTCTAGACAACTCACTGTTGGAAGGGAGCACCCAAATTGTGATTGGAATTAACCAGGAACAAAATATTTGACAAACAAGAAAAGAATCAGACCTGATTTCTCCTTAGAAAGGAAAATGGTACAAATCAACTGATGAGTGGTTATAAAGTAGACAGGATGGGGCAAATAACAACAAAGGTCCGTCTAGTCAAGGCTATGGTTTTTCCAGTGGTCATGTATGGATGTGAGAGTTGGACTATAGAGAAAGATGAGCGCCAAAGAATTGATGCTTTTGAACTGTGGTGTTGGAGAAGACTCTTGAGAGTCCCTTGGACTGCAAGGAGAGCCAACCAGTCCAGTCTAAAGGAGATCAGTCCTGGGTGTTCATTAGAAGGACTGATGTTGAAGCTGAAACTCCAGTACTTTGGCCACCTGATGTGAAGAGCTAACTCATTTGAAAAGTCCCTGATGCTGGGAAAGATTGAGGGCAGGAGGAGAAGGGGACAACAGAGGATGAGATGGTTGGATGGCATCACTGACTCGATGGACATGGTTTGGGTGGACTCCGGGAGTTGGTGATGGACAGGGAGGCCTGGTGTGCTGCAGTTCATGGGGTCTCAAAGAGTCGGACATGACTGAGTGACTGAACTGAACTGAAAGTTGAATTGCAGCTGTTTGGCTTGCCCTCCTGAGACCCCCCACCAAAGCCCTGTCCTATTACTGAAGATATCCCAAATAAGAGCCATGGAAGTAATAGGTTCTTGTCCAGACATCATTATGATCCCTTAGTGGCAATGAGTGTGAGATATTTGGCATCTCCTATGAACAGACACCATGGAATAAAAACTGGGATTCACCAGCCTTTCCTCTCTGGAGAGAAGAGAATCTGTTGGAGGAATCTGAGACAGAATTGGCCCATATCCTACCAAAAGGCATACAGCACAGAGGATGGATCCACTTCCAGGATAATTTTCTTAACCAAAAACAGATGACAATAGAATGAAAATGGTCCATCCAGCTTTAATTAATGGGAAAGTGGTCAATGTTGGAAAGAATTTTGCTAGAAACCCAGAGTGAGTGGAGGGAGAAGGAGATTTGTTACAGAAAATGTTACATAGGCAGAGGTAATCTTCAGAGACCTATAAAGCCATACTGGAACAGGCAAGAAAGGAACATATTTTCCATAAGAAGACTAATGGCAATATGAAATAAAACCATAAGTTAAAAGGAAATGTTAAATCAGAAGAGACCCAATGGTGGGCATTTACACAGGGTTAGGAAAAAAGGCATAAATTGAATGATTCCTCCCAAGCACGTAAAATGTTTGCTATACTCATGCTGGCCACCCCCACTCATGAAGCCCAGAGACTTTTGTTGACTTTGTGGTTCAAGGTTAGCATGCCCACTTTTCAAAGGCCATGCATTTCAAACTATTTGTATCATCAGGACTAGGTTCAACAGTTAGAAAAGTTTGTGTGATTTAAGCGTATAAATCTGCGTGTTTGGGTCACATCGAAGGAGAGATACGAGGCAGCAGTACAGGGCTGGATTTTGCTCCATGAAGTCCTCAGGAACTCAGCGTCCTTCCAGCTTACCTCTCCGCTGTCTTTAGTATAGAGTTCCCATCCCTTCGTCTGAGATGGCAACTAGAGCCACATTTCTAGCAGCAGGATTAGGGAAAAGAAGAAAAAGAAATACTTGTCATAATGGAGTCCAGCCCTGCCACCATCCTATGTATGACGGTTCAGACCCAGATCCAGCAATGACCAGCCTGGACTTGGCTGGCCTCAGAGGAGAAAGTTTCTCTCTTCACACAAGACTTGGTGAACAGTTCATTCTTTAGCTCTCAAGAAGGAGTGGTGGTCAAGGACTCAGCCACCCCTGTCCCTGCCCCCGTCCCTCAATCAGGCAGGCCAGGCTCAAACTGCATCAGAACTCAGGTGCCTCCATTCAGAGGTCCCTTCTTCAGTTGAGACTCAGTAAGACTTCATTCATTATCAGCCAACTGCATTGGCTGAAGCTATCTTCCCACAGTGACTCAATACTTTCCAATTCTTTATCTTTTCTCCCCCTCTGGGTCCCTGGCTCCATGAAAAGGCAGGAGCGGGTAGCTCAGTGGTAAAGAATCCACCTGCATGCAGGAGATGAGGGTTCCATCCCTGGGTTGGGAAGATCCTCTGGAGAAGAAATGGCAACCCACTCCAGTATTTTTGCCTGGAAAATTCCATGGACAGAGAAGCCTGGTAAAGAACAGTTCATGGGGTTGCAAAAGAGTCGGATACGACTTAGCAACTAAACAACAATTTGTTCAGGGATCCTGGTCAGTGTGACAATGGCACTTTTACACTACATACCGTCCATCATTGATCTGTGGGGAAAGTGCAGCACTGCAGAACTAGTGCCATGGCCTTTCTCCTCTTATGTGCACTGTTGCATTACATGCCAAGAGGCTTGATTAGCACTTTCAATATGGCTCTATGGCTCAATGTCCTACCTGAACACCTTGATATCTGCTACTGCTGCTGCTGCTAAGTCACTTCAGTCGTGTCTGACTCTGTGAGACCCCATAGATGGCAGCCCACCAAGCTCCCCCATCCCTGGGATTCTCCAGGCAAGAACACTGGAGTGGGTTGCCATTTCCTTCTCCAATGCATGAAAGTGAAAAGTGAAAGGGAAGTCGCTCAGTCATGTCCAACTCTGAGCGACCCCATGGACTGCAGCCTACCAGGCTCCTCCATCCATGGGATTTTCCAGGCAAGAGTACTGGAGTGGGGTGCCATACCTGGCAGTCAGTTAAGTATCTGTCTTTACTGAAAGGTTCCAAGATTGCCTTAAAACTGTTTTCATTAATCTCATTGGTCAGAACTTAGTCACATGGCCATTTCCAGCAACCAGGTTGTCTGGAAAATCCATCCTATCACTTATTACTATGGAAGAAGAGGATACACTATATCAGAGGGAAGCCAGCAGTCTTTGTCATATCCTTGTATGTCAGTGACTTATAAAATTAGGTGTAAATAAATGTATAACTCACATGTGGAGAATCTTTAAAAATACAATAAACTCACAGAGCAGTGGCCCCCAACCTTCTTGGCACCAGGGACAGATTCCACGAGAGACAATTTTTCCATGGACTGGTGGGGGGTGGACGGAGAGTGGGTGGGAGGATGGTTTTGAGATGATTCAAGCATTACATTTATTGTGTACTTTATTTCTATTTTTATTACATCAGCTTCATTCAGACCATCAGGCATTAGATTCCAGAGGTTGGGAACCCTTGTCAAAGAGAACAGATGGGCATTTCCAGAGGCAGTGGCTGGGGGTGATGGAGGAGTTGGGGGAAGGTGATCAAAAGGTACAAACTTCCAATTATAAGATAAATAAGTTCTCGGGATGTAATGTACCACATGATGACTATAGTTAACAATACTGTTGTGTATCTTTGACAGATGTTCAGAGAGTAAAAAAAAAAAATCTTAATTTAAAAAAAATTTTTTTTAAAAATCTTAAAAGTTTTCATCACAGGAAAAAATCTGTAGCTATGTGTGGTGATGAACGTTAAATATTAGTGGTAATCATGTTGTTATATATATATATATATCAAGCATTATATATGTATATATATAGTATGGCAAATATTGATACAACGTTATATATGAATCATATCTGAATTAAAAATAAAAAGAAAAAAGAGTAGGTGCTGCTGCTGTTGCTAAGTCGCTTCAGTCGTGTCCAACTCTGTGCGACCCCATAGACGGCAGCCCACCAGGCTCCCCAGTCCCTGGGATTCTCCAGGCAAGAACACTGGAGTGGGTTGCCATTTCCTTCTCCAATGCACAAAAGTGAAAAGTGAAAGCGAAGTCGTTCAGTCATGTCTGACTCTTCGCGACCCCATGGACTGCAGCCTACCAGGCTCCTCCATGCATGGGATTCTCCAGGCAAGAGTACTGGAGTGGGTGCCGTTGCCTTCTCCAGAGTAGGTGCAGCACTACTAAAATAGTAGTGTCCTGTTATTTTAAAGACAGTACTGAAGATCTAACGACTTGCCATTCACATCTCATTTATGTTGATGAAGGCCAAGAATGGAATTTAACAAGGTGGAAGACCACCTTTAAATAATTTTTCCTCACTTTTGAGCTCCCACTCAAGGTTATTGGCCATTTATTTGCCTTAGTTCTCACCTTGCAAATTGCAATCAAATGACTTTCTGTTAATGAGGGACCAAGACAGATGGCCAATCCTGAGACATCTGAGACAATACAATACCAAACCCCAGCAGGACTAGAGGAGAGATGGAATTCAGACTTCAAAGGACACAGATGCCAAACAAAATACAGAAAATATAACCCTTTAAGAGTCATTAAGCAAGCAAAGCTGGGAAGATAATGTAAAAACTCTCTCATCCACAGAATACTTATGAAATCATTTCCGGAAACAGTTTTCAAATTTCAAATTTATTTGTGAACTCTAGCTAGACAAGATGTTCATTCAAATGATATGAAAGGCCCTTCTACCATGAAGACATGTGCCTTGAATTATCTGCTGCTTTTCTGCCCTCCTTCAATCAAAAAGTTTTGGTAGGGCTTTCTGCAGATGTCTGTCTATAATTTTCTATTCTTCTGTAAATGAAAAGGAAGATTGTGGTTCTTCAAGTGAATCTTAAAGATTCATAAGTGAAATGTCAGGAAATATATTTGCCAAGCAAACTTCAACTGCTTAATTTTGACGATTTAGTTCTGCTAAAAACTCAATAGAAATTTTATTATTTGTTGTTTTTTTATTCTGCTAGTTTTATAGTGTATTTTAGAAGCTCATTTCCTGTTATTATGCAATACTGTATATTCATTGGGCACCGATAAAATGGTAACATGGGGCAAGTCATTCAACTCTGGATATACTTTTAGTTCTTCTTTCCCAACACTCTGGTATACATCTTTTACATGAAGCACACCTCAGTCCAGGTTAAGAAGCACAAAACCGGATGAATAACCACTATATGAACAATTCCATGTTATGTGAAGATGCTTTATTACAATACTGCCACCCTGTTTCTTCTGTTTTATCTAATTATTATCTATTGAGTGCTCATTACCTGATAGGTTCTCTGCAAAACACTGGGGATATAGTGGCAAATAATTGAGTTTATTTCCTACTTATTTCAGAGACTATTTTTGCCCACTCTGTGTCCATTATCCCTTCTTCCTTCCCCATAGAACTCTAGTTCTGGTTGAGTATGGCAAAGAAGTGGTAGCTCCTTTCTTCAGCTCAACCCTCATTGATGGAATAGACGTTCTAACTTAGGCACAGCACACTGAGAGTACTGAGGTTCAGTCATCCTTGCCAAGTTCATGAAGTGGTGGTTTCATGCTAGAAGAGGCAAGCTGAGAGGACCTCAGCCTGCTGCCACCCCTCACTGAGCATTTAGTCCCTAGGCTGTGCATGTCACACAGAGAGAAGCTTTTCATTGTCCCCACCCCAGCTCCAAGGCCCTGGCTCAGAGATTTACCTGGTTGTACAGAAAGGCAATAAAAATATATAACTCTTAATTTCTTCCAAGAGAACTAAAAAAGCAAAATTTGCAAAAAAAGCATAGAGAAGTTCAAATCTAAGGGCATTCTCAAGGACAATGGCAATTGTGTGAAAAGCTACTGGAAGGAGATTTGTGAATGTAATAAAGGTACAGCCTATCTGGTAGGCAAGCTGGTAGGAGTTTGCGTCCTGCAAGCTGCTTCTACGGTCTGCAGGTGGCAACTGGAAAATAAGACAGCTATGAGGATCACTGGGTCAGAATAAATTTAAACATGGACCTCAGAAACTATTCCTTCAAAGGAGCTAGAATTTGACTGAATTAGTGTGTAGAGTAGTTTGTGCCTCTGGGGTATTGTTGAAAACAATAGAGCAACCCTCTGGTGAGATTTTGGGGTTCTCAGGTGGCTCAATGATAAAGACTCTGCTGTCAATGCAGGAGATGTGGTTGAATCTCTGGGCTAGGAAGATCCCCTGGAGGACAAAATGGCAATCTACTCCAGTGTTCTTGCCTGGAGAATCCCATGGACAGAGGAGCCTGGTGGGCTACAGTCCATGGAGTCACAAAGAGTAGGACACGCCTGAGTGACTGAGCACACTTGCATATCGGTGAGGTTTAGCAGCAATTAGTGAGTTTAGCAAACTGTGAGCATACCCAAAGCTGAGGCTATCTGAGGAAGAATATCAGAGGCTGAACACTATATGGTAGAAATAGAGTTCACTAAAATAAAATAATGGTTCACTAAAAAGCAAACAAGCAAATAATGATAACAAACCTTGGGAGAGAGAGGGATTAGTACCAAGAGTGGCTACAATAAGTCATTTAAAATATCCAGTTTCAACAAATAATTACAAGGCATTTAAAGAAAGGAATATATGACCCATACACTAATAAAAAGAAAGTATCATAAACTGCCTGCAAGAACTATCAGGATTAATAGGAAAATGCTTTATAAGAGCCATTATATATATGTTCATAGAATGAAAATAAAGCCTGTTTGAAAAAATAAAAGTATGATGACAATGTTATATCAAATAGAGAATATAAATAAAGATATAGAAATTATTTTTAAAAACTGAGTGGAAATTCCATACTTAAAAAGTACTGAAATGAAAACAAATTCCCTAGAAGAACTCAACAGCAGACTTGAATTGTCAAAACAAAGAATTATAAAGTTTATAGATCAATAGAGCACATGCAAGCCAAAGAACAAAGAGAAAAAAGGAAAAATGGAAGTGGAGGGAACATTTCCCAACTTATTTTATGAGGACAGTGTTATTCTCATACTGAAACCAGATGAAGACATCCTAATAACAGAAAACTACAGACCAATATTTCATGTGATTATGGATGCAAAAATCCTCAAAAATTGTATGAAACTAAACCTAACAGCATATAAAATTATCAAATAGAGTAACCAAATGAGATTTATTCCAGGAATGAAAGTTGTTGTTGTTGTTTTTTTAACATCCAAGCATCAGTTAATACATTATATATTAAAGTCATGAAATAAGAAACCAAAAAAAATCACATGATTATTTCAATAGACAAAAATAGTTTGACAAAAATCTAACATATTCCTTGATAAAAAGACCAACAATCTAAGACTAGAAGAGAATTTTCTTAGCCTAATAAAGGGCATCTACAAAATATCCATAGTTAACATTATACCTAATGATGAAAGATTGAATGTGTTCTAAAACATGATGTTTGCTCATGAAGAGTATTCAACAATGTACTGGAGGTTTTAGTCATGATGAGTAAGCAAGAAAAAGAAATAAAAGGCATCAGATTGGAAAATAAGAAATAAAGTTATTTCTAATCATAGATAATATAATCTTGGCAAAGAAAAATAAAGGGGTTGCATAGTTAAAAACTTGGGGAAAAAAAAAGAACAAAGATCCCAAAGTAGAAGTAAAGCTTTAATAAAGAATGAAGGCCAAAACAAATAAATAAAAAGCACAGGAGCAGTAAAATTAAGAAATATATCTAAGAATTTGCTCTTTATAAACACTAAAGAATAATCACATGTATGTGAATAAATTGTATATCAGTAAATTAGAAGTGAGAAAGTATGTAGGTTAACTATGTTGGAGAGAAAAATAAAATCCCATTCACACTTGTCTAATATACTTGAAAACTTCAGACAGAAGTCTTTTATTTACCCTGGGGATTAAAAGGCAAAAATTTGCAAATAAGTAGTATAAAACTGAAAACACCTACCAATAAAGACATTGGAGGAATATATTAAAGAATTTAAATATGTCCCAGTCTATTTAAACATGAAAAAGAAACACTTGGAAAGACCAAGCTGACAAATAAGTCTGGACTAGAAAATATAAAATGTGTGTGCTTAGTCATTCAGTCATGTCCAAATCTTCATGACCCCCATGGACTGTAGACTGCCAGGCTCTTCTGTCCATGGGATTCTCAGGGCAAGAATATTGGAGTGGATTGCCATGCTCTTCTCCAGGGGGATCTTCCCAACCCAAGGATCGAACCCAGGTCTCCCGCATTGCAGGTGGATTCTTTACCATCTGAGCCACCAGGAAAGACATGAAAATATAAAATAGAAGTCAATAAAGTATAATGCAGATATGTATTAAAATATTTTATCTCAGCAACCTAATGGTGCATTAACTAGGACACAAGAAGTTTCATTTGTAAAATAATATAATTCATTATGAAAGTATAACTCCTGGATGTTTGCATACTAAGTAACGTAGTGTCAGGGTATATACAGCAAAATCTATATACAAGGAGGGCTTCCCAGGTGGTGCTAGTGGTAAAGAAACTACCTACCAACGCAGGAGACAGAAGACATGCAGATTTGGTCCCTGGGTGGGGAAGATCCCCTGGAGGAGGGCATAGGAACCCACCGCCAGTATCCTTGCCAGGAGAATCCCATGGCCAGAGGAGCTGGGCAGACTACAGTCCATAGGGTCACAAAGAGTTGGACACGATTGAAGCAACTTAGCATGTGCGTATATACAAGAAACAGCTAACAGAAGCTGAATTGGAGACAAAGGTTTTTAATGCTCCTCTCTTGCTTTTTGGCATATCAAATCATCTAAAATAATTGACGATGTAAAGAATGTCAAAGATATAACTGACAAGGTTGAGTTAATCAAAATAGATTTTTGCATCCTAAAAAAAGGTAAAACTATGCTGTATTTTAAACTTTGCTCATCTATTCACTAGTAGTATCTTTACTGAGGCTATTAGAATAAGCTGTCATATTTTATTTTTAAGTCTTGCTATGATTTTTATTTAAATTGTATTAAACAGATTATTTTGGAGGCATTGAATACAGTATATATCAGAGGTATTGTGAATTTGGTTCCAGACCACTTCAATAGTAAATACTGCATTAAATGTGACATGAAGTGTTTGGTTTCCCAATGATTATAAAAGTTATGTTTGCATTATGTTGTAGTCTATTAAGTGTGCAGTAGCATTATGTCTAAAAAAATATGACCTTAGTTGAAAAATACTTGATTGCTGAAAAATGCTAACCATCATCTGAGCCTTCAGAGTCATATAGTAACATCAAAGTAGTATCACCAATCGTTATAGTAAATATAATGATTTTAAAGTTTGAAATATTGCAAGAATTACCAAAATGTGACACAAATAAATGAAAATACTGTTGGTTAAACGGTGCTGTCAGACTTACCCAATGCAGGGTTTGCCACAAGCCCTCAATTTGTGAAAAACGCAGTAACTGTGAAGTGCAATAAAGAAAAGAGAGGTAAATCAAGTCATGACTTTGCTCTCCATCTTATGACTTTCTGCTCATATTTATTAATTCCTTTGTTTTATTCACTTTGTATTTTACTCTGTTGCATTTTTCTAACTTCTTCAGTTGGACATGCAGTATGGCAGTTTAATATGTCCGCAAATTCTTGTACACTTTCCCTTTCAAAAGGTAGAGTACTAGTCAGAAAGAGAAAAACAAATATCATGTATTAATGCATATATGTGGATTCTAAAAAAAAATTAAACAGATGAACTTATTTCCAGGGCAGGAATAGAGATGCAGATGTAGAGAATGAACATGTGGACACAAGGGTAAGGGGAGGAGGGGGTAGAACAAATTGGGAGTTTAGGCTGACATATATGCACTACCAGGGCTTCCCAGATGGTACTAGTGGTAAGGAATCCAGCGGCTAATGCAGGAGAGGCATAAGTTCAATCACCATATAGGGAAGACTCCCCGGAATAGGAAATGGCAACCCACTCCAGTATTCTTGCCTGGAAAATTTCTTGGACAGAGGAGTCTGGTGGGCTACAGTCCATGGGGCCACAGAGAGTCAGATGAGACTGAGCAACTAACTAAGCATATATGTATACACTATAATGTGTAAAACAGATAACTAGGGGGAAGCTGCTTTATATCAGGGGGACTCAACTCAGTGCTCTGTGATGACCTAGGTAGGTGGAATGGGGAATGGGGGAGGGAGATCCAAGAGGGAGGAGATATACGTGTACATATAGCTGATTCACTTAGTTGTACCAACTAAGTTAGGAGAAACCGACAAATTTTTTATAAAGGTAGAGTCCTTCCCTTAATTCTGGACTTGACTTATTGAATCACTTCTAATGAATGGATTATAGCAGGAGTATGTGATTTCTGAGGCTAGATCATAAAAGACATTGTGGCCCAATTCTTGCTCTCTTTTGGATTACTCACCAGGGAGTAAGTCAAACAGCCCTACAGAGAGGTTAGGGTGACCAGTTGTCCTGGTTTGTTTGGGAGTTTCCCAGTTTTAGTGTTGAAAGTCTTGCATATTCTGATTAAACATTTAGACCTGGAAAACTGGGATCTTCACCTAACAGCAGGCTTGTATGTAAAGAAATTGAGGCCTCTAGCTAATGGCCACATAAGTGAGCCATCATGGAAGCAAATCTTTCAACCCTTTTCAAGCCTTCAGATGACTGTAGCCTTGGCCAGTATCTTGAATGAAACTGTATGAGAGAGCCTGAGCCAGAACCACCAAGTCAAGTCATGCTCTGGACCCACTGAAGCTGTAAACCGTAAATGATTGCTGTGTCAGGTCATTAAGTTTGGGATGATTTGTTACTCATCAGTAGTTTATTGTCTTTTAGCATGTCTTTCTTTTTAACAGAAACATTTATACTTATACAGTTATAATTGTATATTCTCTAAATTTTAAGTTGAATTCCACAGTTTTGAAATTATATTTTCCTTATCGTTTAAAATTAAGTACTTTCATTTCTTTTGTGATTCTTTCTTCACACCATATATATTTGGGAAGTATTTTAAAACTTCTAAATGCCTGGACTTTTCTTAGTTATCTTTGAGTTATTGATTTCTAAAGTAATTTCATGATGACCACAAATTTTGAAATTATTCTATATAGTGCTGATTCTTTGATATTTATTGAAGCTTGTTCACCAAGCCAAGCATGTGGTCAATTTGGGTAAATATTAATATGTTTGCTTGTAAAGAATAAATTTGAGGAGATACAATGTTCAATATATGTCACTTGGATCAAGTTTCTTAATTGCACTGTTGAAATATTCTGTACCCACAATTTTATATTTGTGTGCTTGATTGTTAATTACTGAGAATGACAAATTAAAACATTCCTGTATAACAGTAGTTTGCCAGGTTTTCCTTTTATTTCTGTTGATATTTTGATGTCAGAAGCTGTGCTGTTATGTCCATATAGTTTGTGTGTGTGCTTAATTGCTCAGTCATGTCCAACTCTTTGCGACCTCATGAACTGTAGCCCACCAGGCTCCTCTGTCCATGGGGATCCTTCAGGCAAGACTACTAGAGTGGGTTGCCATCCCCTCTTCCAGGGTATCTTCCCGACCCAGGGATAGAACTCAGGTCTCCCACATTGCAGGAGGATTCTTTACTGTGTGATCCACCAGGGAAGCCCTCAAATAGTTTGAGAATTATAAATCTTAAAAATGTTACTTTTATCAACATGTAACAATAATCTTTAACCTCAGTAATTCTTTTTTCCATAAAAACTATTTTGTCTGCTATTAAATCCATACTACTTTTGATTATGGTTAGTATTTGTTTATCTCCTTACTTTTAATCTTTTAGTGTTCTTATAGGCCAGTTGTATTTCTTTATAAAAGTAAATTGTACTTGGATTTTTTAGGAGAGGAGGGTCAAAAATAAATTTTATCTAGTCTAATAATTTTTGTTTGAACTGGACAAATTAGTTCATTTATATTGATTATAATGACCAATGTTTTGGATGCATTCCTTTCCATTTATTTTAAACTTCTTAATACTTTGGACACCTGATGTGAAGATCTGACTCATTTGAAAAGACCCTGATGCTGGAAAAGATTGAGGGCAGGAGGAGAAGGAGACCAAAGAGGATGAGATGGTTGGATGGCATCACCAACTCAATGGACATGAGTTTGGGTGAACTCCAGGAGTTAGTGATGG
Organism: Bubalus kerabau; assembly: GCF_029407905.1. NCBI lineage: Eukaryota > Metazoa > Chordata > Mammalia > Artiodactyla > Bovidae > Bubalus > Bubalus kerabau. Next base: position 82,634,079 of record NC_073631.1, on the reverse strand, counting down.
ACAGGGAGGCCTGGCATGCTGTGGTTCATGGGGTTACAAAGAGTCAGACACGACTAAGCAACTGAACTGAACTGAACTGAAACTTCTTAATCTCCCTATTTTTATTGTGATAAAAATGCATTACATAAAATTTACCATCTTAACTATTTCTAGGCATACAGTTGTTGTTTTAAGCATTAAGTCATGTCCAACTCTTTCGTGACCCCCATGGGCTCCTCTGTCCATGGGATTTCCCAGGGAAAAATACTAAACTGGGTTGCCATTTTCCTCTACAGAGGAACTTCCCAACCCACAGAGAGAACCTGGCTCTCCTGTCCCACAGGGGGATTCTGTACCATTAAGCCACCTGGAAAGCCCCAGTATACAGTTAGATTGGCAATCTGTTTTACAACAATGTGAATATATGCCTATCCAAGATATATCACTACCTTAACGATATCACTAAGGATGTAAGGATTTACCTTTTATTACTATTTTATTTTCGTTTCATCTTGGTGATATCACTAAGATATAGTGATATATCTTCAGTTCAGTTTAGTTCAGTTGCTCAGTCATGTCTGACTCTCTGAGACCCCATGAATCACAGCACGCCAGGCCTCCCTGTCTATCACCAACTCCCGGAGTTCACTCAAACTCGTGTCCATAGAGTCGGTGATGCCATCCAGCCATCTCATCCAATGTCGTCCCCTTCTGCTGCCCCCAATCCCTCCCAACATCAGGGTCTTTTCCAATGAGTCAACTCTTCGCATGAGGTGGCCAAAGTACTGGAGTTTCAGCTTCAGCATCAGTCCTTCCACTGAACACCCAGGACTGATCTCCTTTAAGATGGACTGGGTGGATCTGCTTGTAGTCCAAGGGACTCTCAAGAATCTTCTCCAACACCACCGTTCAAAAGCACCAATTCTTTGGCATTCAGCTTTCTTCACAGTCCAACTCTCACATCCATACATGACCACTGGAAAAACCATAGCCTTGACTAGATGGACCTTTGTTGGCAAAGTAATATCTCTGCTTTTCAATATACTATCTAGGTTGGTCATAACTTTCCTTTCAAGGAGTAAGCGTCTTTTAATTTCATGGCTGCAGTCACCATCTGCAGTGATTTTGGAGCCCCCCCAAAATAAAGTCTGACACTGTTTCCACTGTTTCCCCATCTATTTCCCATGAAGTGATGGGACCAGAGGCCATGATCTTCGTTTTCTGAATGTTGAGCTTTAAGCCAACTTTTTCACTCTCCACTTTCACTTGCATCAAGAGGCTTTTTAGTTCCTCTTCACTTTCTGCCATAAGGGTGGTGTCATCTGCATATCTGAGGTTATTGGTATTTCTCCCAGCAATCTTGATTTCAGCTTGTGCTTCTTCCAGCCCAGCATTTCACATGATGTACTCTGCATAGAAGTTAAAGAAGCAGGGTGACAATATACAGCCTTGACATACTCCTTTTCCTATTTGGAACCAGTCTGTTGTTCCATGTCCAGTTCTAACTGTTGCTTTCTGACCTGCATACAGATTTCTCAAGAGGCAGATCAGGTGGTCTGGTATTCCCATCTCTTTCAGAATTTTCCACAGTTTATTGTGATCCACACAGGCAAAGGCTTTGGCATAGTCAATAAAGCAGAAATAGATGTTTTTCTGGAACTCTCTTGCTTTTTCGATGATCCAGCAGATGTTGGCAATTTGATCTCTGGTTCCTCTGCCTTTTCTAAAACCAGCTTGAACATCTGGAAGTTCACGGTTCACATATTGCTGAAGCCTGGCTTGGAGAATTTTGAGCATTACTTTACTAGCATGTGAGATGAGTGCAATTGTGCAGTAGTTTGAGCATTCTCTGGCATTGCCTTTCTTTGGGGTTGGAATGAAAACTGACCTTTTCCATTCCTGTGGCCACTGCTGAGTTTTCCAGATTTGCTGGGGAGGCGGCCAAGAGGAGCAACCCCATGTCCAAGGAGCAGCGGCTGTGCAGGTGCAGGAGGGCCAAGAGGAGCTACTTCCCCTTCAAGGTCAGGAGGGGCGGCCGTGAAGAGACATCCCTTGTCCAAGGTAAGGAGCAGCAGCTGCACTTTCTGCAGCAGTCGTGAAGAAATACCCCACGTCCAAGGTAAGAGAAACCCAAGTAAAGATGGTAGGTGTTGCAAGAGGGCATCAGAGGGCAGACACACTGAAACCATAATCACAGAAAACTAGCCAATCTGATATCATGGACCATAGCCTCGTCTAACTCAATGAAACTAGCCATGCCCTGTGGGGCCACCCAAGATGGGAGGGTCATGGTGGAGAGGTCTGATAGAATGTGGTCCACTGGAGAAGGGAATGGCAAACCACTTAAGTATTCTTGCCTTGAGAACCCCATGAACAGTGATATATCTTAGATAGTGATATATTCAGATTATTGTAAAACAGATTGCCAGAGCTTTTTCATCTTGCAAAACTAAACCTCTGTACCCATTAATCAACAACTTCACTTTTCTTCCTTCTCAAGTCCCTGGATACCACCATTCTACTTTATGTTTCTATGAATTTTACTATATTAGATACTTCATATATGCAGAATCATACAATATTTGTCCCTTTGTGACTAGGTTATTTCATTTAGCATTATGTCATAAAGATTTTTCCATGTCATAGCATGTGACAGGATTTTCTTCCTTTTTCAGTTCAGTTCAGTCACTCAATCATGTCCAACTCTTTGCGACCCAATGAACCACAGCACGCCAGGCCTCCAGTCCATCACCAACTCCCAGGGTCCACCCAAACTCATGTCCATTGAGACAGTGATGCCATCCAGCCATCTCATCCACTGTCGTCCCCTTCTTCTCCTGCCTTCAATCTTTCCCAGCATCAGGGTCTTTTCAAATGAGTCAGCTCTTCACATCAGGTGACCAAAGTATTGGAGTTTCAGCTTCAGCATCAGTCCTTCCAATGAACACCCAGGACTGATCTGCTTTAGGATGGACTAGTTGGATCTCCTTGTAGTCCAAGAGTCTTCTCCAACACCGCAGTTCAAAAGCATCAGTTCTTCGGTGCTCAGCTTTCTTTATAGTCCAACTCTCACATCCATACATGACCACTGGAAAAACCATAGGCTTGACTAGATGGACCTTTGTTGACAAAGTAATGTCTCTGCTTTTTAATGTACTGTCTAGGTTGGTCATAACTTTCCTTCCAAGGAGTAAGCATCTTTTAATTTTATGTCTTCAGTCACCATCTGCAGTGATTTTGGAGCTCAGAAAAATAAAGTCAGCCACTGTTGGATAATATTTAATTTTATGTCTTCAGTCACCATCTGCAGTGATTTTGGAGCTCAGAAAAATAAAGTCAGCCACTGTTGGATAATATTCCCTAATATGTATATACCACATCTTGTTTATCCATTCATCCACCAATGGACACTTGAGTAGCTTTCACCTCTTGGCTACTGAGAATAGTATTGTTATAAATATGGGTGAGCAAATATCTCTTTGAGATCCTGTTTTCATTTCTTTGTGATATATACCCAGAAGTGGGATTTCTAGATATGTGATAATCTTATCAATTTGGGGAGAAACTGCTGTATCTTTTTCATAAAAGTTGCACCATTTTACAGTTCTACCAACTGTGTACAAGGGTTTCAATTTCTCTGCAAGCCCACATTTTTATTTTCTATTTTTTAAAAGTAGCCACCATATTGGATGTGAGGGTTTCCCCTTTATTACTATTTTATTTTCCTTTCACTTAAAATGTTTTGATTGATTGAGGTCCTCTCCTCTTTCTTTCTAGTTTATTTTTCTCTTGGTTTAGAAGTTATTCTCAATTTATTCTTTAAGAGATTACTCTATAAATTTTAACTTACAAGTGTGCTGCAGTCCATGGAGAGTCACAAAGAGTCAGATATGACTTAGCGACTGAACAACAACAACACAAAAAGCTTAAAATTTACCTATAAATTTACTTTCTGCTCCAAATTTTGCTGGAAGTTCAGAATATTATAGCTCTAGCCATTGGATTTTAATTACAACTTGATTTTTAAAAATTCCACCCACTACACATTACTATCGCTATTTTTTGAAGCCAATGTTAGTTTTCATTTAGTACTCTCTTTTTTATTAAATATATTGAAGCTACATTATTAGGTTGATATACACTTAGAGTTATTTTTTCTCCTAGCTTGACCCCTATGAATTTATGAATATGTCTGTTTATTTCTCTTTATGCTTCTTGCTGAGAATCTACTTTGTCTAATGTTAATAGCTTCCCTAGGTTTCTTTTTGTCAGTGTACCCATGGTGAATCTCATTACAGCTTTTTATTTCCACTTTTTGTATTTGTTCAATGCATCCCATATAGGCAGCATAAAGCATAGTTTTCCTTTTTAATTTATTGAGTCTTGGTGTTTTAGCCAATGTATTTGATCTATTTACATTTTGTAAAAAATTATTGATATACTTGGGTTTAAAACTGCTATTTTCCTGCTTTATTTCTAATAATTCTACCTACTGTATGTGAAATTTCTCCTCTTTGCTGCCTTGTGCGTGTGTGTGTATATTTGTGTTAGTTGCTCAGTCGTATCTGACCCTTTGCAACCCCATGGCCTGTAGTAGCCTACCAGGTTCCTCTGTCCATAGGATTCTGCAGACAAGAATACTCGAGTGGGTTGCCATTGCCTTCTCCAGGGGTTCTTCCTGACCTGGGGATCAAACCCAAGTCTCCTGCCTTGTAGGCCGTTTCTTTAACTCTGAACCATATTACATTCCCTTATTTTGCATTAATTAAGTGATTTTCAAATAATCCCATTTTACCCCCTATTAGTTTATTAATTGTACATTCTTCCACTTTTCATTTGATAGTTAACCTAGAAATTGCAATATGCTTATTCAGTTCAGTTCAGTTGCTCAGTTGTGTCCAACTCTTTGGGACCCCATGAATCTCAGCACACCAGGCCTCCCTGTCCATAACCAACTCCCGGAGTTCACTCAGACTCATGTCCATCGAGTCAGTGATGCCATCCAGCCATCTCATCCTCTGTCATCCCCTTCTCCTCCTGCCCTCAATCCCTCCCAGCATCAGAGTCTTTTTCAATGAGTCAACTCTTCACATGAGGTGGCCAAAATACTGGAGTTTCAGCTTCAGCATCATTCCTTCCAAAGAAATCCCAGGGCTGATCTCCTTCAGAATGGACTGGTTGGATCTCCCTGCAGTCCAAGGGACTCTCAAGAGTCTTCTCCAACACCACAGTTCAAAAGCATCAATTCTTCGGCGCTCAGCCTTCTTCACAGTCCAACTCTCACATCCATACATGACCACAGGAAAAACCATAGCCTTGACTAGAAGGACCTTTGTTGGCAAAGTAATGTCTCTGCTTTTCAATATGCTATCTAGGTTGGTCATAACTTTCCTTCCAAGTAGTAAGCATCTTTTAATTTCATGGCTGCAGTCACCATCTGCAGTGATTTTGGAGCCCAAAAAAATAAAGTCTGACACTGTTTCCACTGTTTCCCCATCTATTTCCCATGAAGTGATGAGACAGGATGCCATGATCTTCATTTTCTGAATGTAGGGAAAACCACTAGACCATTCAGGTATGACCTAAATCAAATCCCTTATGATTATATGGTGGAAGTGAGAAATAGCTTTAAGGGCCTAGATCTGATAGATAGAGTGCCTGATGAACTATGGAATGAGGTTTGTGACATTGTACAGGAGACAGGGATCAAGACCATCCCCATGGAAAAGAAATGCAAAAAAGCAAAATGGCTGTCTGGGGAGGCCTTACAAATAGCTGTGAAAAGAAGAGAAGCAAAAAGCAAAGGAGAAAAGGAAAGATATAAGCATCTGAATGCAGAGTTCCAAAGAATAGCAAGAAGAGATAAGAAAGCTTTCCTCAGTGATCAATGCAAAGAAATAGAGGAAAACAACAGAATGGGAAAGACTAGAGATCTCGTCAAGAAAATTAGAGATACCAAGGGAACATTTCTTGCAAAGATGGGCTCGATAAAGGACAGAAATGGTATGGACCTAACAGAAGCAGAAGATATTAAGAAGAGATGGCAAGAATACACAGAAGAACTGTACAAAAAAGATCTTCATGACCCAGATAATCACGATGGTGTGATCACTCACCTGGAATGTGAAGTCAAGTAGGCCTTAGAAAGCATCACTACGAACAAAGCTAGTGGAGGTGATGGAATTCCAGTTGAGCTATTTCAAATCCTGAAAGATGATGCTGTGAAAGTGCTGCACTCAATATGCCAGAAAATTTGGAAAACTCAGCAGTGGCCACAGGAATGGAAAAGGTCAGTTTTCATTCCAGTCCCAAAGAAAGGCAATGCCAAAGAATGCTCAAACTACCGCACAATTGCACTCATCTCACACGCTAGTAAAGTAATGCTCAAAATTCTCCAAGCCAGGCTTCAGCAATACGTGAACCCTGAACTTCCTAATGTTCAAGCTGGTTTTAGAAAAGGCAGAGGAACCAGAGATCAAATTGCCAACATCCGCTGGATCATGGAAAAAGCAAGAGAGTTCCAGAAAAACATCTATTTCTGCTTTATTGACTATGCCAAAGCCTTTGCCTGTGTGGATCACAATAAACTGTAGAAAATTTTGAAAGAGATAGGAATACCAGACCACCTGACCTGCCTCTTGAGAAATCTGTATGCAGGTCAGGAAGCAAGAGTTAGAACTGGACGTGGAACAACAGACTGGTTCCAAACAGGAAAAGGAGTATGTCAAGGCTGTATATTGTCACCCTGCTTCTTTAACTTCTATGCAGAGTACATCATGAGAAACGCTGGACTGGAAGAAGCACAAGCTGGAATCAAGATTGCCGGGAGAAATATCAATAACCTCAGATATGCAGATGACACCACCCTTATGGCAGAAAGTGAAGAGGAACTCAAAAGCCTCTTGATGCAAGTGAAAGTGGAGAGTGAAAAAGTTGGCTTAAAGCTCAACATTCAGAAAACAATATGCTTATTAGTTTAATTCAAATAACTAACTTTACTACTTTAGTACAATGCAGATGCATTAGAGCACATATCCTCTTTCTACTTTTTGCACTATTATAATTGGTTTTTTTCTACATGTGCATAAACTCATATATGATACTATTATACACAGTCAGTATTCATTTGATTTGAGTATATATTTCTTTTCATTGCGCTTCATTTCTTCTAAATCTTCCTTTCTCCTACTTGGGACCATTTTATTCTGCCTGGAGAATTCTCTTTGATTTGGGTTTTGGGGTTTTTTTTCCTGTTTTGGGTTTTTTTTTAAAGTGTGCTTGCTGATGATAATTTTTTCCTGAAATGTCTTTATTTGACTTCATTTTATGAAAACATTTTGGCTGATAAAGAATTCTAGTTCATCTTTAAGGAATATTTTGCTTAGTGTAGAATTCTAACTTGGCAGTTATTTTTTGTCAGCACTTTGAAGATGACATACAACTGTCTTTTGGCTTCCATCAATTCTTTTAAGGAATCTGTTGAGGAATCTGGTCTTAAAAGTAATGAAAATGTTTTATTATTGAAAGTAATGTGTCTTCTTCCTTCTCTGGCTCTTTTTAAGATTTCCTCATTGTCTTTGATTTCCAGGAGGTTTGCAATGACATATCATGGTATATTTGCTTTGTTTCTTTTTTTGCTGCTATGTTTTTGATATAGTTGAGTTTTGAAATACTATTTAAGCCTGCAGTTTGATGCCATTCAACAATTTTGAAAATTTTTTGATCAGTATCCCTTCAGAAATGGCAACATTCTCCTACTCTGGCTTCTGAGATTGCAATGCAACTACAAGAGATTTTTTTTAAACCATGTCTTATATGTTTCTTGTGATGATTTTTGGTTTTTTCTTTGTTTACTTATTTTTATTGATCTTACTTTTTATACAGTTGTTTCTCTGTTCTTCAGTATAGATATTTTCTACTATTCTATCTCCCAATTCATTAATCCTCTATTTAGCTGATAACTGCTTGGCTCTTAATTTGTCTACTGAGGTCTTACTTGTACTGATTATATTTTTCTCTTCTAGAATTTTCACTTTAATTATTTTTTAGAGTTTAGTTGTCTACTAAAATATTACATTTATGTCCTCAAACATACAATAATCAATACATTAAAATCTGTATCTATTTATTCTAATATGTCATTTGAGAAGGGATTTTATTTTCCTGTCTACTTTTTCTCCTAGCTTTTATTCAGTTATTTTGTCTCATAGAACATATGATAATTTTTATATGGAAGTCAAGCATTGTGAAAAATTAAATAAATAAATTAAATTTCTGATAATGTAATTTTTCTCTGAAGAGGATATATTTTGGTATTTCATGTGTCAGGATAAAAGCAGATCAGCTCATGTAGTTTGGTATTGAGTTAATTTGGAGTAAGTGTTATTAGTCATGAAGGCTTATCTATTGTCATCTAGTAATTTCTCCTAGTGTATAGCATTTTAGATTTCTTAATTCAAAGTCTAGAATGTTTAACGGTGTTCCGATGTTACTGATAAGTCCCCTAAAACTGCTGAAAGCTCCAGAGTTACTTAATAAGTCAACCCAGAGGATGGTAAATTTCAAGGATATAAATAGGGAGGGTAGAAAGTAAGCAGGACAAGAGATTGAAGAAATTCACAGCTAATTAATCAGAGAAACAGAATAAATAGAATAAATATACATTAGCTACATAATCTGTAGAGATATATCTCTATCTGCATATCTGTCTACCTATATGTCTCTATTTCTGTGCCTATACATATATTGGGAAATAAAGATTTATTTTAAGAAATTGGCTCACGTGTTTGTGAAGTCTTGTGTGTCCAAAATCTAAAGAGGAGTTCAGCAGTTTGGAGACCCAGGGCATAGTTGATGCTGAAGTCTCAAGACTGAAGGCATAATTTATTCTTCCTCTAGGGAACCCCACCACTATCACCTTTTTTCTCTCTCTCTCACTCTTTCAGTTTTATTGAGATATATTTGACACACAGCACTGTATACATTTAAGATGTACAGCATGGTGATTTGACACACACACACACACATATATATCATGAAATAACGACCACAATTAAGTTTAGTGAACATCCATCATATTTAATATATATGTATATATATATATACATAATAGACAGAAAAAGAAATAGAAAAAGTATTCCTTTTTTGTTTGTGATAAGAATTCTCAGAGACCTCTCTTAAGGGCTTTACCTGACTAGATGAGGCCCACCCACATTATGCAGAAGAATATGCTTTACTCAAAACCTACTTATTTAAATGTTAATCATGTCTTTAAAAATACCTTTGTAGCAACATCTAGACTGATGTTTAACCAGAAACTGGATACCATAGCCTAGCCAAGTTGATATGAAATAACTAAGAGAAATTTGCACACTCACAGGTTCAATCTCTTGAATTGTTTCTTTTAATTATGTTCTTTCTCAAACCTTACTTTTCCTAAATACAGTTCTGTAAACCCAATCTCTATATTCTCACTAGCACTCTCAGAAGTAGCTTAGCTTAGCCTTTCCAGACAGTCCCTGAAATGAAATTCAAAGTATCCCTTTCCTCTTCTCTAACCTCTTCCTTTCTTCTTTTTTGATTTTTGGGAAAAGATGACTTTATATATTATCTTGGAATATAGAGATATGTAGCAATTTAAGTAAAGAGTAATAGAATGAAAAAAGTGGAGTAGAAAGAGAGAGATGAAAGTAGTAACTCAGAGAAGAGCTAACACCTTATTTAAAAGGTGAAAGAGGATTTGTAGATCTAAGAAGGTCAGCAAAGTCTTTCCTGGGCTGCACTAGTTAGGAAAGGCTTTGACAGTCTGGGGGTATCTCAGTGTACACTGGCCAGTGAGCAGTTCACAGCTGGGAACTTTTGATAATTTTGATAACTTTTGATAGAACGGGCAGTGCTAGGGATTCTGAAATAAAGATTTGGCATGTCTATGGGAATCATTTACTATTACAATATGTGTAGAGAATATTTGCCATTTAGTGAGCTTCTTTTCCTCTGTAATTAAACAGTGAGATTGTAGTCAGTTCTTTTGAGGACCTAGCCCCTGTTGATTTCAGTGCCTTCATTTTTACAGCAAGTACCAACAACAATAAGAGCTACAATGAGCCTAAGTCAATCAGTTGTGTCCTACTCTTGTGGCCCCATGGACTTAGCCCACCAGGCTCCTCTGTCCATGGGATTTCACAGGCAAGAATAGTGGAGTAGACATCCATCTCCTTCTCTATCAGTCAGGAGTTTGATGTAATATATAGTTTACTATATCAAGATATGCAAATACTACCCAACAAATGAATCTTGCACCATGGAAAATAAACTAGCTTGGGTCTGATATAGTGGTTATGATTCATGATAGTCCTTAGATTGTAATCAAACCTATATTTTCTTTCACCATGTGAATGAATTTTGTAACATTCTCTACCAAATTGTAGTTTGATTTATGCTTGAATGTCTCTACTGGTGGGGAACCCACACTTCAGTCTGCCCATCTGAATTTTAGACAACTTAGACTTTATAAGCTATAATTTCTTTATATGGATCTGGAATTTATCTTTCTGTGGATTCTACTCACTGACTCTAGCTCTACACTTGAACCCAAATAAAATAAACCTTATACCTTTGACTCATAAACCCTTAAAATATTTGAAGAGAATTCTTATTCCCTCCTTACCATTAATTTGCAATCTTCTTCAAATAACCCCGCAATATCTTCAACTATGTTTCATTACTAGCTGTCAAGCAAGTTTGCTTTACTGATTCCTTTCCAATAACAGATCTGAAACTAGACAACTATGTTATTTGATCTCTTCAGTAGACAATGGTGGGAGAAGCTATTTTGAAGTGTTTAGCACTTCTATTATTCTATTACAATATCCCTAACTTTTTTGGTCTATTAAAACTCAACAATCATTTTATCACATGCTGCTATGCTACATACATCACTCCCAACTGCATTTGGGCAATTGGGTTTTTGGACCCAAGTGTAGGATCTTATGTTAATCCCTGTTAATTTCTCTTTTTAGAGATTCATCCCATTGCTACAGACTGACAAGATTTTTTTTTGTTGTTTCAATTCTGGTTCTGACATACAATGTGTTCATTCTCTTGCCAGGCTTCATGTCATCTACATATTTGATAAGCATGCCTTCTGTAGCTTCATACAATTCAATCTATAGGATTATACAGTCATAATTACATCTTTTGAGAACTTTCCAACCTTCTAAAGTTGTATTTCCTTTCAAAACTTCATGTTATGGAGTAATAAAAACTTTTCACTAAACTTTTAGAAGTTCTACTTTCTAAACCTTGGAGTATATTTTTCCTTTCTTTGGATACCACACATTCTTAGATGACAGGTTCTCAAAAATCATTCATTTCATTAACCTCTAACTATGATGGTTGATCCTATGCATCAACTTGACTGAGCTGAGGGATGCCAAATAGTTGGTAAACATTATCTCTGGGTGTGTCTGTGAGGGTGAAGAGATTAGCATTTGAATCAGCAGACTTTTAAAGAAGATCATCCTCCCCAGTGTGGGTGGTCATCATCTAATCAAGGTCCTGAACAGAAGGAAAAGTTAGAGTAAGGGCCAATTTGCTCTCTTTGTTTGAGCTGAGGCATCCATCTCCTCCTGTCCCTGGACATTGGCACTCATGGTTTTCAGGTTTTCAGGCTCAGACCAGGAGTTACATCATCAGCTTGAATGAATTATACCACTGGCCTTCCTGATTCTCCAGCTTATAGACAGCAGATAGTGGGACTTCTCAGCCTCTATAACTCCATGAACCAATTCCTAGAATAAATCTCATTTTACATCTCTCTCTCTCTCTCAATCCTATTGGTTATATTTCCCTGGAGAATGCAAACATACACTAACCTTTTTATCATCATTGCTTATGCATAACTTTATTTTCATTGTAGGTAAAGATTTGTTTAAAACTGTATCTGTTTCCTATTTCTGCTATAACAAATTATCATAAATTTAATTGTTTAAAACAGTATAAAATCATGGTCTTAAACTTCTGGATGTTAAAATCTGAAATCAGTCTCACTGGCTTAAAACTCAGGATTTTGATAGGGCTACATTCCTTCTGAAAGCTCTAAAGGATGATCTGTTTCCATATGTTTTCCAGCTTCTAGGGGATGCCTACACTCATAGGATGTGGTCTCTTCTTCCATCTCTAAAGCCAGCAGCATAACATCCTCTAATCTCTCTCTGATTCTGACTTCCTCTTCTGCCTCCCTCCTCTCTCCTAAAGGTCCTTTGTAATTACATAGCACCTATCTGGATAATCCAGAAAAGTCTCTCTATTTTAAGATCAGCTACTTAACAACTTTAATTCCATCTGCTTTTTTAATTCCCTTTGGCCATGACACATGACATATTTAGAAATTCTGTGGATTAGTATGGGGACAACTTTGGGGGCCATTATTCTGCTTATCACAAAAACACAAGTCAAAGAGTTATTAGATACCTTGTTTAGCAATAAATAACTCATCAAGCATATATGCAGATAGTCAGTCACTAATCATGACTTTATTTTGTTGTAGGATTATAACTCCTTATTTGACTAAATGGCTTCATGTGTACTCTTAAAATAATGCCATTTTTGTCCTCTCTTGTAAGTCAAATACATATAAACATCTAACTCAAGGTGTTCAAATGCTTCTAAAGACATACATTTTCTCTAATGGTGTATCATTTACCTTAGATCTCTCTATACTTTCTTTAAAAAATATTTCTACTCTTTTACCATTTCCCAGACTTTGCTAATACCTATCAGTTTTACCAACACATAACATATTGTTTCTGGAGAAGGAAATGGCAGATCACTTCAGTGTTCTTGCCTGGAGAATCCCATGGACTGAGGAGCCTGGCAGGCTACAGTCCATGGGCTCACAAACAGTTGGACATGACTGAAGTGACTTAGCAGGCAGTAGGCAACATATTGTTGAACTTGACTATCTGAATAAAATTAGCTTGATATTTAAAATAAAATATAATAACTATAGGAAAGTCATTAAAGCAAAGTAAAAGACACTGTCCAAAATTAAGCTCTGTGAAGAAGACAGGTTGAATTTAAAAAAAAAAAGAGGAGCAGAACAGACTCTTGTTTGCTACTGAGATAAAACTTCTAGTTTGAGTTTGGTTTAATCAGTTGAAAGATGAGACTATTAAAAAAACTGAGTGTATCAAACTCAAAAGGATGTTGGGAAAATTTTCCATATTATTAACCTGTGTCTGCATACATGTATGTTTACTTGTGTATCTAAGATGAGAAATTCACTTTGACAATGAAGAAGAATTTGAGGAGTCTTTTGTTTGTTTTTTTTCTGTAGGGATCATAATGATACTCATTTCAGTTCAGTTCAGTCACTCAGTCGTGTCCGACTCTTTGCAACCTCATGAACTGCAGCACGCCAGGCCTCCCTGTCCATCACCAACTCCCAGAGATTACTCAAATTCATGTCCATTGAGTTGATGATGCCATCCAACTATCTCATCCTCTGTCGGCCACTTCTCCTCCTGCCTTCAATCTTTCCCAGCATCAGGGTCTTTTCAAATGAGTCAGTTCTTCACATCAGGTGGTATTAGAGCTTCAGCTTTAGCATTAGTCCTTCCAATGAATATTCAGGACTGATTTCCTTTAGGATAGACTGGTTGGATCTCCTTGCAGTCCAAGGGACTCTCAAGAGTCTTTTCCAATACCATAGTTCAAAAGCATCAATTCTTCAGCACTCAGCTTGCTTTATAGTCCAATTCTCACATCCATACATGACTACTGGAAAACCCATAGCTTTGACTATATGGACCTTTGTTGGCAAAGCAATGTCTCTGCATTTTAATATGCTCTCTGGGTTGGTCATAACTTTTCTTCCAAGGAGTAAGGATGTTTTGATTTCATGGCTATAGTCACCATCTGCAGTGATTTTGGAGCCCCCCAAAATAGTCTGTTACTGTTTTCACTGTTTCCTCATCTATTTCCCATGAAGTGATGGGACCAGATGCCATAATCTTAGTTTTCTGAATGTTGAGCTTTAAGCCAACATTTTCACTCTCCTCTTTCACTTTCATCAAGAAGCTCTTTAGTTCTTCACTTTCTGCCATAAGGGTGGTGTTATCTGCATATCTGAGGTTATTGATATTTCTCCCAGCAATCTTGATTCCGGCTTGTGCTTCATCCAGCCCAGCATTTCTCATGATGTACTCTGCATATAAGTTAAATAAGCAGGGTGACAATATACAGCCTTGAGGTACTCCTTTCCCAATTTGGAACCAATCTGTTGTTCCATGATCCAGTTCTAACTGTTGCTTCCTGACCTGCATACAGATATCTCAGGAGGCAGGTCAGGTGGTCTGGTATTCCCATGTCTTTAAGAATTTTCCAGAGTTTGTTGTGGTCCACACAGTCAGAGGCTTTGGCATATAATGCAGAGGTAGATGTTTTTCTGAAACTCTCTTACTTATGATACTAGTTCACCTTAAAAATCACTAGGACAAAAGAGCCTCACTTTTGCAAAAGGAGGATGTCAGTTCACCAAATAGAACAAAGTACTTGCAAGATTTGGAGAACACACATAAAATATGTGATAAAGTTGTAATACTTCTACCATCCCATGGGCTTTGATCTATATTCAATTCCTACTTTTCAGTCTTATCCGCAGTGCAGTTTATTTAATCATTAACACAGTTCTCTTTGCTTATTGTCTAAAATGGGTTTTATCCATTTTAACTTATACTTGTTGGGCTCACTCTATCCAGATTCTTTAGGACATGAAACTGTCCTGCCACCTTCAGCATTATGGTGAAGCTAAAAGAACACTTGAGTGAGTTTCAAATACAGAATTTAGTCCTTAGATAAGCCACCACCAAATCTGTAAGTTTGGAGAACTTTTTACTTTCAACCCCAGTTTGTGTGCTTAGTCACCTCAGTCACGTCCCACTGTTTGCAACCTCCTGGACTGTAGCCCACCAGGCTCCTCTGTCAATGAGATTTTCGTGGCAAGAATACTAGAGTGGGTTGCCATGCCCTCCTCCAGGGGATCTTTTTGACACAGGGATTGAACCTGTGTCTCCTGCATTACAGGTGAATTCTTTACCACAGAGCCACCTAGGAAGCTTCAACCCATTTAGTTATATGTAAAATATATCTGTAAATTGAGGGTATTGGACACCTTCAGGGTCAATTGTTTATGAATTGTGTTATGTAGATCCTTGAGTCATAGAAATGCCTCAGGTACTGTTAGGGTGAAGAAGAGAGGGTGAGAGAGAGAAGACAGACTCCTTTGCACCTCATTCTATGGACAGCAGTGATCTGATTACTTACTGAAATTGGCAACTTAGATCATTGGTATTCATAAATAACTCAGGAATCATGTTAGATTTTGCCTAAGTTATTAATTAAAAAAAAATTTAAAAATAGGCACATGAAGACATTATATAAATTGGTTTTCTTTGATTTCTGAACTATTTGTCTTTGATATGGTAGGTTAATCAGCAGAGTTCTCAATGGCACGCCACTCCAGTACTCTTGCCTGGAAAATCCCATGGAAGGAGGAGCCTGGTGGGCTGCAGTCCATGGGGTCGCTGAGAGTTGGACACAACTGAGCGACTTCACTTTGACTTTTCACTTTCATGCATTGGAGAAGGAAATGGCAACCCACTCCAGTGTTCTTGCCTGGAGAATCCCAGGGATGGGGGAGCCTTGTGGGCTGCCGTCTCTGGGGTCGCACAGAGTCGGACACGACTGAAGCGACTTAGCAGCAGTAGCAGCAGCAACCTAAATATGGCTGCATATGGAGAAAGAAGTAAATCCACTATCTTTACACTATTTAGCAACTGTTGGAGATTTAAGAATCAGGCAAATCTTTCTTTGACTATAGAAAGATGACCTTCATGACCTTCAGTGCTAGGTCATGAAAAAGATAAGAGGAACTTGTAGCTGCTTGTGGAATCAGAGAGTAAGGATGTGCTCACATGGATGGAAGATGGCAAAGAACAAAGGAGCCAACCTAGACAAGCTCCCACTGGCCAAAGCTGACACAGTTCCAGAAACCAAATAAATAACAGTGGTATTGGATTCTAATCCATACACTAAAATAAATATCCACATCACCTCCTTACTGTTATAAATAAATAAATGGGGAGAGGGAGCAACTCATTCTCACAGCAGAATTCCAATCAATAAGTGTAGAAGGAATGAAGGAAGTCACCATTAGGACATCACAGTAGTAATCATTGCACCAAGCTCCAAGGGATGCTAAAATTATTGAACAAAAGTTTGAGGAGAAACAGAATATTTTCATAGTATCAGTGTGTTGGTCCCCAAATAGTTACTAATTACAGGGAAAAAATAGTAAGTTAACAGTAGAGACATCTAACAGACTACACTTTCACCAAATGATTGTCTTATATTAGAACCCTGAAAGTTGTAATGCGTTCCACTATTTCTCCACTTAAAATGATGTTCGATGCATTTTAAGCCAGTCTTAATGGTATTATTTTAGAGTTTTGTTAACATTAATTCTATGGGCTTTCCTAATGGCTCAGTGGTTTAAAAAAAAAAAAAAATCCATCTGCCAATGCAGGAGGTGCAGGTTTGTCTCCTGGGTCAGGAAGATCCCCTGGAGGAGAAAATGTCAGCCCTCTTCAGGATTCTTGCCTAGAAAACCTCCACTTGAGGGAGGAGCCTGTCAGGCTATAGTCCATAGGGTCACAAAGAGTCAGACACAACTCAGCAACTGAAGGACAACATAATTCTACAGTCAGCCTCAAAATTTGGAGGAATCAAAATTTTAAAAAAGAAAGCTAAGAGCAATATTAAACCATGTTATAAAAGTTTAATAATTTAAACAGTATCCTAAGGAAATGTGGAATAGAATAAATAACTTAGAATCATCTATAATAAAAAGAAGAAATAGAATAAATATTGAATGAATTTGTCAATCTTAATACACTATATACAGAAAAAAATTTCTTTTAAAAAATGCTCTATTTAGTTAGTTCACATAAGCAATAAGTTCCAAATATATTAAAGGATAAAAAGGAAAAAAATAAAACCATAAAATCCTTGAAGAAAGCAGAGGCATGAATGTGTCTTTAACAAATATTTAGGTCAGGAAGGGCTTTTAGGGTGAGTGCATTTACCAAAGAAAAGACAAAATTGATTGCATAACAACGAATCCCTATTCCACATAAAAATTATAAGCCAAATGTGAAACCATTAAAAATTCTTGCAATAAATGTAGTAGTAAAAGGGATCAATTTTTAAAACCCACATAAAACCATTCATTTATTTATCCATTCAACAAATATTTATTGAGCAACTCTTCTTTGACATAGAATACAGTGGCAAACAAATTGGATTCCTCTCAATTAGAAGCTTAGATTCTAGTGGTGCAGGTTGGAAGCCATTAGCCAATAAGCAGACAGTACCTAAGATCATGGTAACATCTTAGAGAAAGAAAATGCTGGTTGAGACAAACTGAGGAAGGGCAAGGTTACTTAGGTGGTCAGCAAAGATGCTGATGCTGTGTCATCTGAGCAAAGACCCTGAGAACATAGGGAGAAGCTGGGAGCTTCCTAGCAGCAGGAGCAAGAAGGAGACGAGGGCTCAGGTGGGAGCTGCCTTGCCCACCCAAGACTGGTGAGGTGTCCAGGGTTAGAGCCCCTGAGAAAGGGAAAGAGGATCATGGCAGCTTAAGTGATAAACTGGCTCACCAACAGCCGGGTAGACCTTACAAAGACTTCGGTTTTGATTTTGAATGAAGTGTGAACCTTTGGGAGGATTCAGAATTTAAAAATTAAAATTTCATTTGTTCAACAAAGATGAATTGAATGCTTTGTACCAGGCATTAGTCTGAGAACAGCTGATACAGAAGTCAATAAATCCCTGACTTCACAGTCATATCCTCGTAAGGGAAGACATGTAAGAAACAAATAAATAATTGAATGAATTATACAGACCCTTGGATGGAGCCAGAGACGTGGAATAAATCACAGAAAATAAAGCAAGCTGGGGTGGGGATTGGCCAGGGAAGGCTTCACCAAGAAGAGATGGCAGGGTGTGACCTAAGCTTTTGAAGTCATTCTGCCTCCCTGTGGAAAATCACATGGGCATAGGGCAGGGTAGGGCAGGGCAGGGGAGGGGACAGTGAAAGGGATTAGGGGCAACTGCAATATCCAAGCAAGAGAAATACTGTCCCAAATCAGAGTAAGGGGGGCTTTTTGTACGTTTTTGTATATTTCTGAGATACAACCAACAGAATGTTTAAATGTGTTCATTTTTTGATCTTTATTGAATTTCTTACAATATATCATCTTTTTTGCTTTGATTTTTTGGCCATGAGGCATGTGGGATCTTAGCTACCCAACCAGGGCCAAACATAAACCTGCTGCAGTGGGAGGCAGTCTTAACCACTAGACCACCAGGGGAGTCCCTGAATGTGTTCATTTTCAAGTGCCTTGTTAGATAGACAGGAGGTGATGAAAGCAAGAAAGGGCAATGGAGCAGGTTTTTAATGCAAGTAAGAAACTAGACATCAGTAACCTGTTTTCATTGCCAGGAAAGCCGCGAGATCTAGCTTGAGTCAGACGTAGAGTCATGTGGCTTCTTGGATGCTTCTGGCTTCATTGAGATCAGATCAGATCAGTCGCTCAGTCATGTCCGACTCTTTGCGACCCCATGAATCGCAGCATGCCAGGCCTCCCTGTCCAACACCAACTCCCGGTGTTCACTGAGACTCACGACCATCGAGTCAGTAATGCCATCCAGCCATCTCATCCTCTGTCGTCCCCTTCTCCTCTTGCCCACAATCCCTCCCAGCATTAGAGTCTTTTCGAATAAGTCAAATTTTCGCATGAGGTGGCCAAAGTACTGGAGTTTCAGCTTTAGCATCATTCCTTCCAAAGAAATCCCAGGGCTGATCTCCTTCAGAATGGACTGGTTGGATCTCCTTGCAGTCCAAGGGACTCTCAAGAGTCTTCTCCAATACCACAGTTCAAAAGCATCAATTCTTCAGCACTCAGCTTTCTTCACAGTCCAACTCTCACATCCACACATGACCACAGGAAAAACCATAGCCTTGACTAGACAGACCTTTGTTAGGAAAGTAATGTCTCTGCTTCTGAATATGCTATCTAGGTTGGTCATAACTTTCCTTCCAAGGAGTAAGCGTCTTTTAATTTCATGACTGCAGTCACCATCTGCAGTGATTTTGGAGCCCAGAAAAATAAAGTCTGACACTGTTTCCACTGTTTCCCCATCTATTTCCCATGAAGTGATGGGACCAGAGGCCATGATCTTCATTTTCTGAATGTTGAGCTTTAAGCCAACTTTTTCACTCTCCACTTTCACTTTCATCAAGAGGCTTTTTAGTTCCTCTTCACTTTCTGCCATAAGGGTGGTGTCATCTGCATATCTGAGGTTATTGATATTTCTCCCGGCAATCTTGATTCCAGCTTGTGTTTCTTCCAGTCCAGCGTTTCTCATGATGTACTTTGCATATAAGTTAAAGAAGCAGGGTGACAATATACAGCCTTGACATACTCCTTTTCTCTGTTGTTCCATGTTCAGTTCTAACTGTTGCTTTCTGACCTGCATACAAATTTCTCAAGAGGCAGGTCAGGTGGTCTGGTATTCCCATCTCTTTCAGAATTTTCCACAGTTTATTGTGATCCACACAGTCAAAGGCTTTGGCATAGTCAATAAAGCAGAAATAGATGTTTTTCTGGAACTCTCTTGCTTTTTCCATGATCCAGCAGATGTTGGCAATTTGATCTCTGGTTCCTCTGCCTTTTATGAAACCAGCTTGAACATCAGGAAGTTTACGGTTCACATATTGCTGAAGCCTGGCTTGGAGAATTTTGAGCATTACTTTACTAGCGTGTGAGATGAGTGCAATTGTGCGGTAGTTTGAGCATTCTTTGGCATTGCCTTTCTTTGGGATTGGAATGAAAACTGCCCTTTTCCAGTGCTGTGGCCACTGCTGAGTTTTCCAAATTTGCTGGCATATTGAGCGCTGCACTTTCACAGCATCATCTTTCAAGATTTGAAATAGATCAACGGAAATTCCATCACCTCCACTGGCTTTGTTCGTAGTGATGCTTTCTAAGGCCCACTTGACTTCACATTCCAGGATGTCTGGCTCTAGGTCAGTGATCACACCATCGTGATTATCTGGGTCATGAAGATCTTTTTTGTACAGTTCTTCTGTGTATTCTTGCCATCTCTTCTTAATATCTTCTGCTTCTGTTAGGTTCATACCATTTCTGGCTTCATTGAACAGACCTTAAATTCACTTAAATGAGGATGTGTATTATTTCACATAAGAGGAAGTCCAGAAGAGGGGTAAGGGGTGAGCCAGTGCCAGGACAATGCACCACTTCTTTCTGGCTCCTTTCTCTTCTCTCAGGGCATCAGTTTCATCCTATCACCAGTTTCTTTATGGTCCCAAGATGGCTGCCAGCAGCAACAGAGCAACATGATTTCTTGTTTACTGTGGTGGTGGGAAGAGGTTGAGGGTAGAATCTCTTCCTAGTCAATACAGGGTAAGCCTTTTCTTGTATAGCTAGGTCCCAAACAGCCTGGAGCCCGCTCATCTCTGCAGTGATATTAACAGGGGGATGAGACATCCTGAAACATTCCCAGTGGGCTTGGGCCAGTCATGTACAGTGAACAGATGGCAACCACAACACTCATTACAGAACGGGACAGGAAGTGGGCCATGGAACATGAGCAGCGTGAACCAGGGGAGGTCAGTGGGTCGAGTTTTCTCCCCAGGTGGTGAGACTCCTGAAGCAGTTAGGTGATAAAATGAAAAGCTGAGTGTGGTTAACAGCATCGTCATCGTCACCACCATCACCACCTCCATCACCATCATGGTAACCATTGTTAGGAAGGTATAGGCTAGATCCAAGAATCCAAGTGCTGCCTCCTTGGAGTATCAGGCTGTTTTCCTATTTTTAGTTACTCTGTGTGAAATTGTTGTTCTTACTCATGTTATATTATTAAATCTTGAATTTGTTTTAAAAAAAATGAGTTTAAAAAAAAAGGGAGGAGGGGCCAGTCTGATATCATTGTGTTCCACTGTTGCCCGTGTTGAACAAAGTTGGGAACATGGGGATTGATCCAAGCCATCAGTGCTAAAGAGGACTCCCAACCTTGAAGTAGCATCTCTAGTCTAAGCAACAACTGACTGCAGTGTGTAACTTTGAATATGTAATCTTCATTTATCTGGAAGAAGGTTTGGAGAGATTTTGACATATGTCTGCGCAAGTCCTTTGCAGTTGGCTTCTTTAAATGTTTATCTAAAATACCTGCGTTGTTCTTTGTTCCTTGTGGTACAACAGGAAAAAGAGAATGGGAAAGGATAAAGGAAGACAAAAAAGAAGAACAAAAGAAAAGATGGAGGGAAGGTAGGAGGGGAGGGAGGAAGAGAAGAGGGAAAGAGGCAGCACTGGAAGATTCCAGAGCTTGTCTGAGACCAGTGAAATGTCAAAGTCCCAGAGGAGATGACCCAGTTCTCCTACTTCAATGGCTCCCTCACATCCTTCTGGACAGAGGAGCAGTTGTAAACTTGGGGTGCCCACATCTAAAATAGAAGTGGACTGTTGTCTAGATTGAAGTGAGAATTCCTTGCTGTTTTTTAAAGTGTAACCTCCTAAAACACAGAGAGAGAATCTCAGAGACTCCCGAAGGTTTCTGTAATCAGAGATAGACTGTAATTATATTCTTCATGCTCCCTGGAAAATGCCTCCTCACGCGATGAACGACTGAAGAAAAGCTCAGAAAGTTCACCAACACCGGGGAGCTGTGAACGAGGTGCAGAGGGAAAGCTGAACGTGGGAAGTGTTCCGTGCCAACTCCTCTGCAGACAGAATACTTTCATGTCTGTTATAAATTGGTTTCAAATGGTTAAAATATATAATGACATTAAAAGGGGCTCACTTATTCAGTGCTTTGAGGAATTTCAGACACACAACTCCTATTTATTTGTGGGAGTAGGGTGACTTGTTTCCTCTGGAGCCCTTTGAAAATGAGCCCCTGTGTGTTAATATAATGTTGAGATGGAGAGAATTCATAACAGATTTTATCATACAACCGGCTTGGCGTAAACTTCCTTCCCCAAACAACAATAGCCCCTTGCTCTCAGGGGCTTAGTTACAGTTCCTACTTTAACGTCCAACAGCAGGTCCCCTCGGCATAATTTTAAGTTAAGCACTTTCAAAAGTATTTATTCCCACCCACCCCCCCTTTGGCAGCTCTTTCTTCTTTTATCTTTTTCCTTCTGTGGCCCTTTGTGTCATCTTTCCCTTTCTGCTGGCACCTGTCACCTCTAGGTTGCTGTGCCCTGTGTACTGCGGCCTAGGTTTTCCTTCTGTGTCAAATGATGCCCTCACTTATTCCCATAGTCTTGATACCTCTGTTTATTCTAGAACTATGTAAATGAGAATGGGAAGGCAATTGTCTGCCCAAGGAAATATCAAAATAAAACTATAAATACATACACTGTTCAAGTTTGACCATTGGGAGGCTGAGCTCAGAAAACCATTTCCACTATTAGGAAGAAGCAGTGACTATTTGAATGTCGCGGCAACTCTCATTGTCAGTTTCCAATTTTCACGCTATCCCAAACTTAGCTTTCTCAAGAAACTGAACTTGCCTCTTGCTTATTTGAAGCTCCAACACCTCTGAATTTACCTCTAGTGTAGCACTCAAAACTCATGATTAAATTCACTAGCTTTATTAATGTATCCACCTGGTGGAAATTCCCCGGGAGGCCCTTGGGTATAATTATTACGTTCAGTCCTAAAAATCTGTCCTAATGCCAGGCACACTGTAGGTTTTTAATAAATATCTGATGAATTAATGAGTGATTTCATCAAGTAAGTAAAAAGTAATAGGACTGGTGAGCAAAAAATGGGGGACCATGCCTGAGAAATTTTATAATTTTCTACAACTCAAAAACTCCACTTTAGTCTTACTGCTTTTCCAATGGGACCCTGTGAAGCTAATAGTACTGATTAATTGTTACTGGAATTTGCATAAATCATTTCTGTTTTCTACTATATTTTTCATGGTGTTTCTTCTTTTAGTTCAGTTCAGTCGCTCAGTAGTGTCCTATTCTTTGCGACCCCGTGAATTGCAGCACACCAGGCCTCCCTATCACTAACTCCCAGAATTCACCCAAACTCATGTGCATTGAGTCAGTGATGCCATCCAGCCATCTCATCCTCTGTCATCCCCTTCTCCTCCTGCCCCCAATCCCTCCCAGCATCAGAGTCTTTTCCAATGAGTCAACTCTTCGCATGAGGTAGCCAAAGTATTGGAGTTTCAGCCTCAGCATCAGTCCTTCCAACGAACACCCAGGACTGATCTCCTTTAGGATGGACTGGTTGGATCTCCTTGCAGTCCAAGGGACTCGGAAGAGTCTTCTCCAACACCATAGTTCAAAAGCATCAATTCTTTGGCACTCAGCTTTCTTCACAGTCCAACTCTCACATCCATACATGACCACTGGAAAAACCATAGCATTGACTAGATGGACCTTTGTTGGCGAAGTAATATCTCTGCTTTTCAATATACTATCTAGGAGTAGGAAATGGCAATCCACTGCAGTGCTCTTGCCTGGAGAATCCCAGGGATGGTGGAGCCTAGTTTGCTGCCATCTATGGGGTCACACAGAGTCCGACGACACGACTGAAGCGACTTAGCAGCAGCAGCAGCAGTACCAGGTTGGTCATAACTTTCCTTCCAAGGAGTAAGGGTCTTTTAATTGCATGGCTGCAATCACCATCTGCAGTGATTTTGGAACCCAGAAAAATAAAGTCAGCCACTGTTTCCACTGTTTCCCCTTCTATTTCCCATGAAGTGATGGGACCAGATGCCATGATCTTCATTTTCTGAATGTTGAGCTTTAAGCCAACTTTCTCACTCTCCTCTTTCACTTTCATCAAGAGGCTTTTTAGTTCCTCTTCACTTTCTGCCTTAAGGGTGGTGTCATCTGCATATCTGAGGTTATTGATATTTCTCCTGGCAATCTTGATTCCAGCTTGTGCTTCTTCCAGCCCAGCATTTCTCATGATGTACTCTGCATATAAGTTAAATATTGCAACGATTTTTATTTGTGTATTATTGGGCATTTATAAGTATTTACTAATATATAGGTAATATATTAAATAATTATAAACATAAGTATTGTATTATGCAAAGAGTTGATCACAACTTAGTGACTGAACAACAAGAAATTTTATTACACATGTACTTAAATATAATTTTGAAAAGAAAATATAATTTTGAAAAGAAGTGTTATATCCTATCTAGTAGCCCAAGCTCCTTGATATTTCTAAAATATCTTACTTTCTCTAATGAGAGTGCATTTCTTCCTAAAGAGAGATCAGTGCTTCAAAGCTGCAATGCTGCTGTTAGCTAAAGGACTTCTCACATTTTTTTTTATATATATTAATAGATATTTAAATTACAAATCAGTGTGGTTGGTTCCATCATGGAGCTTTTGAATCTCAGGGTAAAATTAGCAAAATTAACATTTTGCCTCAACAGCACAAGCAAGGTGGTCAAAATGCTCATGGTGTTAAATCCATCTGGAAGTAGCCTCCTTTTTTTTCTGCCTCTGCCATTTCTGTAAGAGGAAATAAAGAAATTCTGTCAATTCAGTGAAAATAAAATTGAAAAGTCATTTGCTCAGTTTTTTCCTTTCCCTTTTTTTTTTTTGAGGATGACCAAATATTATTTTGTGACAGTCTCCTCTGCCATCAGTGGCAAGGACAAGAATGAGAAATAGAACACAGTCTTGGCCAAGTCAAGACAACAAACTGTCAGTTTGTCAAACCTTACGGACCAAGAAAAAGCCTACTGAGAAGATGGTTCTGTAACTTTAGAAGTGGTTACTTTGATGTCTGGAGAAGGCAGTGGCACCCCACTCCAGTACTCTTGCCTGGAAAATCCCATGGATGGAGGAGCCTGGTAGGCTGCAGTCCATGGGGTTGCTAGGAGTCAGACACGACTGAGCGACTTCACTTTCGTTTTTCACTTTCATGCATTGGAGAAGGAAATGGCAACCCACTCCAGTGTTCTTGCCTGGAGAATCCCAGGGACAGGGGAGCCTGGTGGGCTGCTGTCTCTGGGGTCGCACAGAGTCGGACACGACTGAAGTGACTTAGCAGCAGCAGCAGCACTTTGATGTCACATCTTCAAAAGCAAATAATGAGTTAAGAGGTCCTTAGGGAGTCACTAGTTACTTGGCTAAAAAATTAAGGACCTAACCAAGCTAAGATTTGAAATGTGAAAGTCTGACTGAAGTAACCAATTGCTTTGGTGTCCACATAGCTCTTTTTTCATCACTTTTTCTTTCTCCCCTTCTTTCTCTTTCCTCACACCCATACCATTTAGGTACTTAAGAGACCAAAAGTCACACAAACCCAGGTTCCTTCCTCTAAAGCTTATTCGTGCTCTCATTTCAGGCACCAACATGACAACACCTCCACCCAATTTCAGCAAACCACCAAACCATCTCCTTTGGTACCCCACCCCCACCCCTGCCCATAACCAGAAACAGTGACAGGGTTATCTTGAAAATGAAGGAGCTGCCAGATACTGTTAGGCTTTCCAGATCTTGAAAAAATGCATCTTCTCGGCAAACTGTACATTCAGTTAGTAGAAGCATCCATGTGACCAATTCCATGTGTTCAAGTTCTGACACATCTGGATGGTGCCTGCAACTCTTTGTGCTAAGTGCCCACTTATTCATCATACAAACAAATTTATCATGTTATGAACTCTAAGCAGACTTCTTTGTTATGGTCAGACCTAAGATAATGAATTTTAAAAAAACTACCTTTTGCCTCCCCAGGTTCAGACTTAGAATATGGCCTCAGAATCAGATGTAGCTTGTCAAAATGAAAGAAAAAGTTCCAGTAGATGAAAAGTTACTGTTCCCAAAGAAAAGCCACCAAGATGAGACTCTAGGCTCAGAAATAAAGGATTTGAGGCTTTGAAACAAAGGAGTGAAACTGGTTCCAGTTACTTCCTGTAATGTGTTCCTTTTCTCTTGTGGAAAATGACGATTTCCAAATATAACAGCCTGAATCCAAGCACCTTACTGAATATTTGTTCAATTGTTGTCTGAAAAAAGTTTGGCTGTCACACATCACTTACCACCCATGGATTCAGGAGAGACTGAACAGGCAATTCAAGCGTAGTCCAGTTTATGAAGGAAAAGATTTCACCTTGGTGACTTTCAATCCTATCTCCTTCCAGAAGTATCTTTGCTAAAGGTATATTTCTTTTCTAAAAGTTTAAAAAAAGTTTGCATATAAATGCACCAACATCTATACCAATATATATGGTATTTTCAAAGTCCATTTTAAGAAAAGAAAATATTGTAGATTTTTTTTCTGATTGTGTAAAATTGATGATACTCCCTGCTATGTCATGGATATGTTGAGCTGCATTAAAGTCTGCTATTAGGAATAATTAGTCAAAAAGTGACTATAATATTAACTCTTTATTCTGAAATTTAAGCTGAAAATTGAGAATTAAAGGAAAGAAATAAACATAATCCTGCCTTTTTTGAAGAAACTGTAGCTCATTTCCAGTTGATCAAACAAGGCTCTTTTCTCATAAGAGAATTCTTGCTAACAAGTGAAAATTGTAGAATTTAAAAATAATTTCTTCACAATAAATGAAGGAATAGATTTCAACCTGGTGATTTTCAATCTATCTTCCACCTAATGGTTGATAATTTCATGAATTATCTGTGCAAGTTCATTACATTAATAAGTGAAGAAATGGAATCGTCTGCAACCTCAGGCAAGGAACATCAGTGGATGCCAAAACTATTAGGTGAAAATTGTTGGGGGCTAAGATACTCATAGGTGCCAAAGAATTATCCCAAAGAGTGATTCACTCATCACAAAGAGGAAAATGAACTTTAAAATGAGATCAGTCACTGCCAGAGCCAAGTGATCAAATTTAGCAACACTGCTAGGAATTATGGTAGCTCCTGTTATGATGTAACATAGGTACAGAGTCACTTTAAATATTCTTGCAAAGAATATTTACAAGAATCTAGTGAAGCGTTTATATACAACTATTATCTACTTCACAGGAAAAACAAGGGATAGAAAACCAAATTAGGCAATCAAACAAAAGGAAACACCCAACCAAATCCCAGATGTCAAACCACTAGACTGATCTCTTAAAAAAATGTTTGGAAGACTAATCTAGATTTTAAAGGCTAAGAAAGAAAACAAATGTGACACAAAACTTAATTGGACTGTGGTTCAAAAATTATAAAAAAAAATTTAGGCTACAATGGAGAAAATCTGAATATAACTCAGTACTAGAAGATAATAAGGAATCACTGTTCATTCTCTTAAGAGTGATATTACATTGTGGTCATGTAGGAGAACATCATTTGGGGAAACACTAAAGTATTTAGGAGTGAAAAGTGAATATTGCTTCGAAATATTTTCACATATCAGGGTCTCTTAACTTCACCATGACTGACATTCTGGGTTGGAAAAATCTTTACTATCCATTATAGGATGTTCAGCAGGATCCCTGACCTCTGCCTTCTAGGTATCAGCATCCCATACTTACTCTGTCCCCAAGTTGTGACAACCGGAAGTTTCTTCAGGCATTATTAAATGTCCCTTTGAGGGCAAAATTGTCCCTGATCGAGAAACACAGATTTATATAAAGCAAAAATGTGTAGCTAAATAATGACAGCAAATTGTTAACAGTTGTTGGATCTAGGTATATGGGTTTATGAGTAATCATCAAGCTATTCTTTCAACTATGCTGCATATAGAGGCAATCAGTAGATTATTCTTTCAACTTTTCTGTAAACTTGAAAAGTTTTCTCATAAAAAGATGTGGAGAAAAATGATATGTTGGCCTCACTCCCAGAAATTCTTAATTGGCTTTGGGTAGGGGAAGGGCATTTGTATGTTTCAAAAGGTCTCCAGGTGATTCTAATGTGCACCCAGGGTTGAGGAATACTGTATTTAAATGATTTAATAATACACCATCAGAGTTTTGATATGACTGTCGGAAATATAAGAGGACTGAAACATAATGAAAAATAATGAAACATAACATTAATTCATACCTCATGTACATGAAACAAGAAGAATACCTTTTACCAGTTTGTATCCGCAGAAGAATGTGGGATTAGGAGCAGGCAGTGTTCTCACACTTGCTGCTCAAAGTGTGGTCCATGCACAGAATCACACGGGAGCTTATTACAAATCCAGAATCAAGTTCCCGTCCTCAGACCTCCTGAATCAGAATCTGCACTATGTGTCTTTAAGTAGTCACACCTCTGAGAGTTCAAGAGGCAAACAACTAGTTAAAAGGTTAAAAAAAAATTTTAGTCAAGTAAACCATAGCATATAAACCCTAATTTAACTACTTGATAATTTTTATGTTGTATAGTACTAGATCAAAAATCTAGTGCTCTCTTATTCCCTCTGGAACAGTACTTTCTCTTTAGACAACTTTCTTCTCATGATCAAAGCTACCCTTAATCATTTTCTTTCTCAAAATGCGTGAGTACTATTCTTTTATCCTCCATAAACTAACTGAACTCATTATCAATAAATTAAAAATTTTCACTTTCTTTTCTAGAACTAGAAATACCTTTAGTATTTGCAGCAGAATCATCAGTTAAAGGAAACCATGTAGCAGAAAAAGTCAAGAACATTTATTCTTTCACGTTAAGCATAGACGTAAGATTTATCTCCTCCGCTTCACATCTGAACATTTGATCTCGTATAATGATATGGTTTATGTGTCCATACTGTCACTCTTTCCACCCTATTAGTTGAGGTAGAAATAAAGGCCAGGAAGATGGATGATCTCCAGTCTTACCCAACAGAAAATAGCTCTAAGATATACTTTCTATTCCTGCATCCTTTTCTCTGTTAAATGTTTCAAGAGATGAAATATTCATTGCATCCCTTTGACTACTTCAGAGCACAACAGGCTTCTCGTTAGGAAATATTTTTGGTAACTCTAACAAATTTTTTCCGTGTACAATTCCATCTAATTATCCTGTACTACAACCATTTAGAGTACCCAAGCCAGCCCTTCTTCTCTGTTGCTGCAGCCTCCAAATATAGCTCCTGTAGTCAGAGTCAGCTACTGCGCCCTCTCTTAGTCATAGCCCAGGTGCCTTAGACAAGGAGAATGCATCTGTCAAAATGAATCAACAATAGAGATACTGAGTAGGTGAAATACTCCTCTTTTCTCTTTGCCCCCTACATTTCATCTGAAACATGAGGGGGAGAAGAGTTCTCTGTGATTTCTCAAGTAGAAAAGGAATTTACCTTTTACATTGCTCTACATGACTCAATATCTAATCTGCTCTTCCTTCTTAGGGATTTAAGGAATTTTTTTTTTTCTGTAAAAACAGCATTATTTGAATCTAGACTTTGCTTTCTATCTTCCAGTCTTCAGAGAAATGCTGTCAACTGCATGTAAATTACTCCACTATTGTTACCATTCAAAATACCAGCCATCTCATTTAGCTGGACAAGAGTAAATGTGGAGAATGGAGAGCTTCTCTTTGTCAGTTTTTTTCCCCCAATTTCTTCCATGGGATGCCCTCCTAGACCTAAGGGGTTAATTTCCTTTTAGAATCGAAAGAAATGCAAATGACGCAAAGCAAACAGAAGTAAACATTTAAATCTTCTGGTTGGAAAAGGCTGTGTAGTTAATTAAAAAAAGAGGAAGCAACCACTGGTTTGCATGAGAATTTGTGGGAAGGCTGCCCATTGTTAAATTAGGATCATCCATTCAGTGCTGAATTTGATTTCACCACACTCCTTGCTTTAGTTCTTGAGTGGGAGCTAAGCCAGTTTTGAGATTTACAATCTTTCCCATCTGCTTGTGCCAACACATGGATCTTGGGAAGGTGTTCCATGGTGTTTAAGATGTTTTCAATAAGAAAAACCTGTTGGTGGGATAAATGCACTTTTTGTCCCCTCCTTTTAACTTTCATTTGGCTATGAACTTGGCTTCTTTGTTCTTTCATGACTAATATTACCATCTGTGACATTACATATCAACAGAACAATGTAACATATTAAGCACAGGAAAGCTTCGGAATGCTTGAGTTCATCCAAGCATTTGTTGCTCAAAGTTCCAGGCTGCTTTCTAGCCACCTGAAGCATTTCCCAAGTTCCTACTGACATAGTATCATATAATTAATCAAAGCATTTTTGTCTCATTAAGAATTGGAAACACAAAGCCTCTGTCATAGCAATGATTTGGTGAGCTGTCTTTAATAACAACGCTTAACCAAAAAACCTTTGGCCATCATTGGCTGTCTCAGCAGGAAGGACTTTCTGCAGCTCTCTCAACTCCAAGGAGAAGCAGCTACTGACAGGATCATCTTGATTCCCTTTTACAAATGAATTTAAAGTTCTGCAGGATAATCATCAATCATGGGTCAGAACCTATGACATCTTTCTCCACAGATCATGAATTTATCCAAAGCAGGGCTTGAGACCAGGCTGGGAGATTGATAGTGAGGCAGCCTGGGGAAGAAAGATACTGGGAGCTAAGGTAAAGAGTGTGAAAAATTAATTTATTACAGTAGATTGAGCTTCAAGGATCCAAGTGAATAGCCTTGTGCTTAACTATGTATCTACTTTTCAAATTCATTTTATTAATTTGCACTTATACAACCTAAGCTAAATGAAGAAATTAATCAATATTCTTTTTCATGTACTGACACCAGGGCACCAAGAACAGGTTTCTGTATTGTTCCCATGTTCTTATACTAATGGGTTCCTTCACTGGTTTGGGTTTGGGTTTACTTGAAAGTGGGCTTCCCAGGTGGCGTAGTGGTAAAGAATCCACCTGCCAGTGCAGGAGATGCAAGAGACACAGGTTCGATGCTTGGGTTGGGAAGATCCCCTGGAGAAGGAAATGGCAACCCACTCCAGTCTTCTTGCCTGGAAAATCCCATGGACAGAGAAACCTGGCAGTCTACAGTCCATAAGGTCACTAAGAGTTGGACATGACTGAGTGAGCCACATGCACACACACTTTACTTGAGAGTGAAAATGTGATGGGAAAGTTGGTTGCCATCTAGACGCACTGCTGGCTCTTACTGTAAAAGCAGGGGCATTTCTCCAAAGAAGACATACAGATGGCTAACAAACACATGAAAAGATGCTCAACGCCACTCATTATCAGAGACATGCAAACCAAAACCACTATGAGGTACCATTTCACACCAGTCAGAATGGCTGCGATCCAAAAGTCTACAAGTAATAAATGCTGGAGAGGGTGTGGAGAAAAGGGAACCCTCTTACACTGTTGGTGGGAATGCAAACTAGTACAGCCACTATGGAGAACAGTGTGGAGATTCCTTTAAAAACTGGAAATAGAACTGCCTTATGATCCAGCAATCCCACTGCTGGGCATACACACTGAGGAAACCAGAAGGGAAAGAGACACGTGTACCCCAGTGTTCATCACAGCACTGTTTATAATAGCCAGGACATGGAAGCAACCTAGATGTCCATCAGCAGATGAATGGATAAGAAAGCAGTGGTATATATACACAATGGAGTATTACTCAGCCATTAAAAAGAATGCATTTGAATCAGTTCTAATGAGGTGGATGAAACTGGAGCCTATTATACAGAGTGAACTAAGCCAGAAAGAAAAACACCAATACAGTATACTAACGCATATATATGGAATTTAGAAAGATGGTAACAATAACCCTGTGTACGAGACAGCAAAAGAGACACTGATGTATAGAACAGTCTTATGGACTCTGTGGGAGAGGGAGAGGGTGGGAAGATTTGGGAGAATGGCATTGAAACATGTAAAATATCATGTATGAAATGAGTTGCCAGTCCAGGTTCGATGCACGATACTGGATGCTTGGGGCTGGTGCACTGGGACGACCCAGAGGGATGGTATGGGGAGGGAGGAGGGAGGAGGGTTCAGGGTGGGGAACACATGTATACCTGTGGCGGATTCATTTTGATATTTGGCAAAACTAATACAATTATGTAAAGTTTAAAAATAAAATAAAATTAAAAAAAAAAAGCAGGGGGATCACACACATGGGATATGACAGAGGCCTAAAAATGCCACTGACGAAAATTGCCAGATCCATAACATTCCTGAACAGTACAGTGATTGCCATCAAAGATTACTATATTGTCAAAAATGAAGAATTGCTTAGCTACTGGTGGCAAGCTAACATTTTCTATGACTAGATATTATCAATGTTCTCATTTTATTGTTTTATAAATGTTCTTATACATTTAATTTCTTCTATTAAATGTTTATTTGCTGTTCAGATGAATGTGATATGTCTGAATAAAATATATAAATGGCATTTTCTTATCCTGCCAAAGGAGTGTTTTCCAATTTGTGGGGTTTAATTCATTGATGGATCATGAAATCAATTTAGAGAGCCTTGAATAGCATTTTATACAGAAATAGAATAGAGTAAAAAATATCCATGTGTTTTGTACACAATAAAAATAAATAATATTTTATGCAAATGTTAATTTAGTTTATTATTTTCTACATATATACATTTTTAAAAATACATACATATACTGAGTCATGCTAAAATGTGTATTTCTTATTTTGGATCTTGGTCACGGTTCAGAAGCCACTGCACTAAACTATACTGCTAATTTTTCCTTCATTTCTGAGAAAATTCAATGTACGTATGATGCATTTTATTGAAAAATAACCATAACCTCAATTGAGAGGTGGACTAGGTGATCATGCAAAGGTAATTTCAGCCTGTTCTACTGCCTTGGAACAAAACCAATCTTAACGCTGAAGAAGGACTGTAGAATGCAAAAAATAACATGACTGAACCATTTTTCTTTTACTGGCCAGGTAATCACTGAGTGCCTAATATGTGCTTGGCAGTGTGTATGCATGCTCAGTCACTTCAGTGGTGTCCAACTCTTTGTGACACTATGGACTATAAATCTGCCAGGCTCCTCAGTTCATGGGATTTTGCAGGCAAAAATACTTGAGTGGGTTGCCATGCCCTCCTCCAGCGGATCATCCTGACTCAGGGATCAAACCCCAGTCTCCTGCATTACAGACAGATTCTTCACCTCGGAGACACTGGGGAAGGCTGCTTGGAAGTGTGCCTTCAGCCAAAGACACCTAGATTGAAAAACTCTCCCTCCAGCCCTACGGAATTGCTTTCTGTCTGTCCTCAGTGTCTCACTGGCAGGAGAAGCCTCAGCATCCTGACCAGTCTCCCTGTCTCCAGGCTGCCCCTGACTCCCAAACTCCATCCAGACACCAGAAATGTCTTTCTAAAGTGCAACCTAATTTTTTCACTTCTGTCTTTAAATCCTTGAAACATCTGTTTGGAGAAGTAGAGTGATTGTGCAGAGTCATATGACAAACCATAGTGAGGCATCGTCTTAGCTTTTTACGCTTCACCTCATCATCTCCTCATCTCAAAGTCTTCCCTACTCTGTCATGTTCTACTTGTAGGACACTTTCCCACCTGCCATAACGTTTTCTCTTTAAGAAGCCTAGAACACACAGGAGAGCACCACCATCCAGCCTAAGCCTTGCCTGTTTGTCTTAGAATGGAGGTCTTGCACCTTGAATCCACCATGAGTGAAGTCAGTCCACTTTGGTTTTTCCTACTTACTTCCTATCATATTTCCTACTTTTGATAGCAATGTGACAGATGCTTTCCAGGGACTCTTGCTTATGTTGTTATAGTTACTAGCATTGGTGTGCTGGTGAATATTTAACAGTCGGTGGAGAGGGCGTAGGGTAGATTAAGAAAAACCTGATTGATAGCATTTGCCAATTTCCTTGGTGTGAATATTTCCACTGTGGTTAGCTTCAACTTCCATCATGGTATCAGAGAATGTGGAGTTAGGAAGAGGTGCACCATAGCACATTGTTAGATAACATATCCATCCTACAGGGCTTTTCTGGTGGCTCAGTGCGTAAAGATTCCACCAGCAGTGCAGGAGACCCAGGTTTGATCCCTGGGTGGGGAAGATCTCCTGGAGAAGGAAAAGGCAACCCACTCTAGTATTCTTGCCTGGGAAATCCCATGGACAGAGGAGCCTGGCGGATTACAGTCCATGGGGTCTCATGAGTTGGACATGAGTTACCAGCTACACCACCACCATCCATCCTACAGATAAAATACACAGCAGTAAAATATCATCAAATAATTAGTCAGGGATGCACTTTGAGTATTCATTACATTTGTCTCTAATGTAATTTAATTCTAAGTTTATATAATTTAATTTTTAATAATGCCTATGTTTAACAATTAATTTGCAGAACTCTCTGAAGTTCTCCACTGCATAATCATCACAATTTATGCTACTCTGCCTTCCACTGGGATCTCCCCATAGAAATAGAAACGTCCTTAAAGATAGGCCTTCAGAAGAGTAGTCCTTTCCAATTTATTTGTTACAGAAATTCAAGAGTGGGAAGAATTTTTGTATCCTCTAAAAAAAAAAAAAGAACAAATCTTTCTTCAGGGCATATTTTGTACCATTTCTATTCTCTCCTCCTTTTCTTACCCTACAATCCCAAACACACTCTTAAAAAAAAATAAAGCTTATTTTAGTTTAAAGGCATTCAGGAAAATGTTTTTATAAATATTATAAAAACAGGAATTTTTACGCAAATCAAGAAAAATCAAGTTCATTTGAATATTTAGAATTAAAGATGCACCTTACTCTTGCATTTATAATTTCCTACCCCCAAATCCTTGAGACCCTTTTCTACTGTAGGATGAGGCTTTAAAGGCAATTATAATTGCCTGGAGTGGTTTATTTCAGCGGCTGCCATGAAAAGATAGAGAGGATTAATGACAAGAGCTGTGTATACTCTGAGCTTGAGGTGTTGGATTAATGAATGAATGGGGCTGTTTGTTAATCCTGCCTCAGATAAACACATGTCAAAATGTGAGCAGTTGGGAAACCTGAACAGGTTAGAGTCAGAGATGAAGCATTCAAGATCCCTTTAGAGTCTGGAAGCATTTTCTAGATGCTTGCTCTCTCCTGACACTTGGTTCCTGTCTATGGCAGCAGAGAAAGGCCAGAGAAAGTGGCATTTGGGAGACCACTTGATGTCAGTGAATAAATAATCACTAAGAATGAATCAGACTGAAATGCTAATTTCACACTTTATTCTGAAATAGTTTATAAAACGTGTCCAGCACATTTTGTAGTTCCCCTAATGCTTGCTCTACGCAAATTCTGAATAAATTCCTGGAGAACAGAGAAGCTGCCTCCTGCTTTCTCTCTTTCTCACTGGTGATTTGACACAATATTTTTTCTAGTCTTGGTGGAAAAAGAAAGATGTGTGGGAGGGAAGGAATCTGTCCTTCCTTGATGTTTCTCTAAAATATTTTGTTTATTGTTAACTTTCCTAAATTCCCCTGAGGCAGGGGCTATGGCCATTCTGGGCCATATACCTCTCTGTTGTAGGGCTGTCCTGAGCACTGGAGAATGTTTGACAGCATCCCTGGTCTCTACCCCCTAGATGCCAGTACCATTCACTCCTTCCCCAGTTGTGACAACCAGTCTTCCCCTTCTATTCAGCTGAAACCACTGTCAGAGAGCTTAGGCTTTGGGGACACGAAGGATGCCACATCCATCCCCAGGACCAATCACCTCCATCAAGTGAGAGAACTGCAAGAGACTATGCGGAAATAAAAAAGGATTGCCGATTGGTATTTCAATATTTTTGTCATGACATTTATTTCACAATTCTATTTAGGTCAAATCAAAATTGCTAGCATTGAACATTTTGATTCCCAAATTGGGAATTTCACATGACTGAAACTGGTATTTTATAAAAGCATAAAATTATGGACAAGTATGGGTTTCCCTGGTAGCTCTGCTGATAAAGAATCCACCTGTAATGCAGGAAACCCTGGTTAGATTCCTGGGTTGGGAAGATGCCCTGAAGAAGGGACAGGCTACTCACTCCAGTATTCTTGGACTTCCCTGGTGGCTCAGATGGTAAAGAATCTGCCTGCAATGAGAGAGACCTGGGTTCAATCCCTGGGTTGAGAAGATTCCCTGGAGGAGGGCATGGCAACCCACTCCAGTATTCTTGCCTGAAGAATCCCCATAGACAGAGAAGCCTGGAGGTCTATAGTCCATGGGGTAGCAGAGTCAGACATGACCAGGTGACTAAGCACAGCACAGCACAGCACAGCATGGACAAGTGTCTTTACAAACTAGCCCTGGGGGCTGAGCACAAGGGGGAAAACACAATATAAAAGATAGACACACACAAGAGAGTCCTCATAATAAGTTACAAAAAGAAAATAGTCATTAACATCCAACTAAATTCAATAAGTGCCTCTTTAGAAAGATCAATGTACCTCTTTTTTTTCTTACAAAAGAATTGCACATTTATTTACCAAAACTATTACACCCACCTTCTGTATGTATAACATGAATCAGTTTATGAGACACTTGAGAAAAAGTGAAAGTGTGAAAGTGTTAGTTGTTCAGTCATGTCTGACTCTTTGCAATTCCATGGACTGTAACCCGCCGACCTCCTCTGTCCATGGGATTTTCCAGGCAAGAATACTGGTGAGGGTAGCCATTCACTCTCCAGGGGATCTTCCCTACCCAGAGATCAAACTCGACTCTCCTGCATTGCGGGCAGATTCTTTGCCATCTGAGCCACAGGGAAGTCTTACACGTTATTAAAGGTACCGTATTGTATCACCTTCAGTTGTGGTTTTTATGGAGTGCAAAAGTTTATTAAGTATACTTACCTAACCTACTCAAATTTCTATCATTTTTTGCAAAGGCTGTTAGGGTTTTGTTCGGGGTATTGTCTTGCACTGAATTTTATTAACTACTTCTAATACCTTAAAGATGAAGTGATAATGTTTAGTAACCAACCCACTGACTGACTCATTAAGATCCAAGAGAAATTTTGTCACTTTAAGGTAGAAGCAACACGCTCAGGAAATCTTATGAACTAGGCTAAGATAGAAATTGTTATGCAGCTAAAAATTCATATGTAATATTTTTTGCAGAGACTTTTTTTTTCATTGAACACCAGTTGGTAATTTAGAAGCTTCATCATATTTTTAGGAAAATTTTAGGGTGAAACATGTGTTACTCTAAAATTAGTAAAATAGTAAAATATGTTGATTAGGTGTTTCAAGCAGCATAACTATCAGCTATTTTATGGTAGAGTTTCAATGTATCTCTTTTTAAAGCTAGACCTGTGTGAATGGTGAGGGCAGCAGGAATATTGGTGGGAACAGAAGGCAGACACCCTGGTGGCCACTTCTTGGACACAGTGTTGGAGTAGGTAGGTGGCAAGACTTCAGAGAAGTCAATTTTAGATCCAATTGTGCTTATGCTGTTTGTGCAATGCTATAGAAGGTGGTATATGCAAGGTGGTCCAAGCCCCACTCATCAGCTTAGTGTTGGCAACATGTAATGATGTTATCATATGGTCCAGTCACTTCCCACAGTAATACACACACACACACACACATTTACATATGTTATGTAATATATTCTTTTTCATGTTCTTCTCCATTATAAACTATTACAAGACATTGAATATAGCTCCTGTGCTACGTACTAGGTCCCAGTTGTTTATTTTTTGATACGTAGTAGTGTTGTTGTTTTGTTGTTCAGCACCTAAGTCATGTCTGACTCTTTGTGACTCATGGACTGCAGCACGCCAGGCTTCCCTATCCTTCACTACCTTCCAGGATTTGTTGAAATCCATGTCCATTGAATCGGTGATGCTATCCAACTATCTAGTCCTCTGTCACCCCCTTCTCCTCTTGCCTTCAATCTTTTCCAGCTTCAGGGTCCTTTCCAATAAATTGGCTCTCTGCGTCAGGTGGCCAAAGTATTGGAGCTTCAACTTCAGCATCAGTCCTTCTAATGAATATTCAGGGTTGATTTTCTTTAGGATTGACTAATTTGATTTGCTTGCAGTCCTAGGGACTTTCAAGAGTCTTCTGGAGCGCCACAATTCAACAGCATCAATTCTCTGACTCTCAGTCTTCTTTATGGTCCAACTCTCACATCCGTACAAGACGACTAGAAAAACCACAGCCTTGACTATGCAGACTTTTGTCAGCAAAGTGATGTCTCTGCTTTTTAATATGCTGTCTAGGTTTCTCAGAGCTTTCCTTTCAAGGAGCAAGTGTCTTTTAATCTCATGGCTGCAGTCACCATCTTCAGTGATTTTGGAACCCAAGAAAACAAAATCTGCCACTGTTCCCAATTTTTCCCCTTCTGTTTGCCATGAAGTGATGAGACCAGATGCCATAATCTTAGTATTTTGAACGTGGAGTTTTAAGCTTTTAAGTAAGTTTTTACTCTCCTCTTTCACCCTCATCAAAAGGTTGCTTAGCTCCTCTTTATTTCCACCATTAGAGTGATGTCATCTGCATATCTGAGGTTGTTGATATTTCTCCCAGCAATCTTGATTCCAGCTTGTGATTCATACAGCCTGGCATTTCACATAATGTACTCTGCACGTAAGTTAAATTAACAGGGAGAAAATATACAGTCTTGTCATACTCCTTTCCCAATTATGAATCAATCCATTGTTCTATATCCAGTTCTAACTGTTGCTTCTTGACCTGCGTACAGGTTTCTCAGGAAACAGGTAAGATTATCTGGTATTCTTGTCTCTTAAAGAATTTTCCATATTTTGTTGTGATCCACACAGTCAAAGGCTTTGGTGTAGTCAATAAAGCAGAAGTAGATGTTTTTCTGGAACTCTCTTGCTTTTTCTGTGATCCAACAAATGTTGGCAATTTCATCTCTGGTTCCTCTGCCTTTTCTAAACCTAGCTTGCACTTCTAGAAGTTCTTAATTCATGTACTACTGAAGCCTAGCTTGAAGGATTTTGAGCATTACCGTGTGAGCAAGATGAGCACAGTTGTATGGTAGTTCGAACATTTTTCAGCATTGTCCTTCTTTGGAATTGGGATAAAAACTGACCTTTTCCAGTCCTGTGGCCACTGTTGAGTTTTCGAAATTTGCTAGCACGTTGAGTGCAACAGTTTAATGACATCATCTTTTAGGATTTTAAATAGCTCAGCTGGGATTCTATCACCTCCACTAGCTTTGTTCACAGAATTGCTTCTTAAGGCCCACTTGACTTCGTACTGCAGGATGTCTGGCTCTAGGTAAGTGACCACAGCATTGTGGTCATTGGGTCATTGAGACAGTAAAAGACTTTTTTTGCATAGTTCTTCTGTGTATTCTTGCCATCTCTTCTTAATCTCTTCTGCTTCTGTTAGATCCTTACCATTTTTTGTGCTTGATTGTGCACATCCTTGCAGGAAATATTCCTTTGACATCTTCAAAGATAGAGATCTCTTGTCTTTCCCATACTATTGTTTCCCTCTATTTCTTTGCATTATTCACTTAAGAAGGCTTTCTTATCTTTCTTTGCTATCCTCTGAAACTGGGCATTTAGATGGGTATATCTTTCCCTTTCTCCTTTGCCTTTCAGTTCTCTTCTTTTCTCAGCTATTTACTAGTGTGTATCTGTTAAAGCCAAACTCCTAACTTATTCCTTCCACTCCCTTGCCCAGGTTTCTTAATTTCTCAGTTTCAGGGTGTAATTGTGCTATCAGAATTGAGAATCCCTTTTCATCTCGCACAACCTAATCATAAAGCAAATACCTAGAAAGGAATTCATCTGAGGGTATATTATAAGTGTATTTCAACTAAGTCTCATGGAAGTCATCTAACAGTGAGTTGCTCCTGGAGTGGTGAGTGGCTGGTGTCTGGAGCAGAGAGCTGATTTCAGGAGAAAGAGAGAAGGAGGAGCCTGGGAGAGGACACAGGGATCCAAAGCCTCATTTCAAACACAGGAGCCAAGAAACCTTCAAGTTTCCCAGTGCTGAACTCATATCTCCTGGTCGATGGAATGTGCAGGGTAAGGAGAGACCACAGCAGATACCGTACAGCACAGTAAGAAGTCAATGATGTTTTCCTATGAAGATCAGGATAGTAAAGAGCCATAACCTGTGTCTAGAAAAATAAAATCTTTTCTAGTCATTCTATAGGCATGAGAAAAATGCAATGAAGATTTCAGTTGATTATTTTTTTCTGAATATATAAAATTATTCTAAATTCTTCTAATATTTATCTGGAAGATTTCACAGTTGAGATTCACAAGGAACATTAAAACAAGTAATAAGGTGGGAGGTTTTGTTCTAAAAACTATAAAGATAACATTAAAAAAAAGTCATGTGGAAACTGAAAAAAATTATTGAAAAAGAAGAGTCATCCCCAAACATATTATATAAACACAAACTCATGTTCACTCACACTCTTTCAATGAACTTTGCACAATCCAACACTCACCATTCTCTCTACAAAGCAAAATGATTGATGCCTAGAACCTAGAGCACTCAAGGATTGAGATATATATGCATTATACACACACACTCTGTTGCACTAAAAGTCATTTGTTTTCCAAGTCAGTGATGTGTCTACAATCTGTTTATACAGTTGATTTTGTGTTATAATTACTTCATTTTATTATTGTGAAGAACAAATGAAATATGAATGTGAAAGGAGTTATTGCTGTACTGAAAACTATATTGAATGCTATAGAAAGACTACCAAACCAAACCACTAAAAATAAAAATCATAAAAAATATACAAGGATCTTGATCTTGATTAGTTTATGCAACTTGTCTCTCTCCACCTTAAAGTAACTAAATCCAGAAGATATCTGAATGTAGCATGGGTGTAGTTTACATAAGAAGGAGAATTGAGCGCTTCCAATCAATGGACACATACCCTGGAATCATGTTAAAAGATTGACAGATAAATTCAATGAGTGAAGTATTCAAGGAGGGTAAGTACCACACTTTTCATCATGCTTTCCTTTAATCAGTTTTTCTGATTTACCAATTAACTGATAAGTATCAGGAGATTCAGAAAAATGACTTCTCTCTCACACACACATATCTTATACACAACTTAATAAGGAAAGAGTAAATTATTCACAAAACCACTGAGGGAACAATAGATTATTTTGTAGAAAAACACCATAAAATATCATTTTATACTTTATGAAAAACTCAAATGCCAATGAATTTAATAAAACAAATTATAAAAACAAAATTGTGCTTAGATGACAAATGAAAGGGTATTGAAATGGACAAAGTTTTTCATAATATAAAAGCACAGAGGGAAAATTATTAGAATTTTAAATGTCTGAGTAAGACTCAATAAACAAAATTAAGTAATAAAGTTGCAAGCCAGATGGAAAACTGTAACAAGTGGGCAGGCAAAGGGGTAATATCTTTAATTTGAAAAAGCTGTTAGAGGTCAATTATATAAGTATCAACTTCTCAATATAAAAATGAACAAAATATACTAAGAAAACATTCAAATAAGAAAAAAGACAGATTAAACCTATAGAAAAATATTCAGTCAAAAATAATTGTATATCTTCAAAGGAAACACACAGGATAACATTTTGCCTGTGAAGTTGAGAAGGAAATATTATAATGCTATCAAGAAGGCTGTATGATACTCTCATGACCTATCAGTGGGAGTAAATTGGTATATCTATTCACAAAACTAATCTGTCAATATTTATCAAGAACTTTTAAAAAAACTGCCATATACTTTGAGTCTACAATTTAACACCAAAAACTATCTTAGAAAATAATTATTTAGATAGTCTGTTATGAAGATATTTACTATGAATACATGCTATTTATGAAAGAGAAGAACTAAATGTAGCTTAAAAGTCCAATCAAAGGGAAAGGATCCATCTAATCCATCATTAAATGGTTTAATGCATCACTAATTTATGTCCATCTATTAGGCAATCACTTTAAAATGTCATGTTTTTAAAGCCTAAAATTCCTCTCTTCTTGTTATTTTTTTAATGGGCACAAAATATGTAGACAATAAGATCCCAATGCACTAAAGAAATGTGTGTATGTGTATGTATGTGTTTGCGTGAACAGAAAGTATACCAGAAGAAAACACACAAAATAACATTAATTATTATCTCAGTTGGAGAAGGCAATGGCACCCCACTCCAGTACTCTTGCCTGGAAAATCCCATGGGCGGAGGAGCCTGGTAGGCTGCAGTCCATGGGGTCGCTAAGAGTCGGACAGGACTGAGCGACTTCATTTTCACTTTTCACTTTCATGCATTGGAGAAGGAAATGGCAACCCACTCCAGTGTTCTTGCCTGGAGAATCCCAGGGACGGGGGAGCCTGGTGGGCTGCCATCTATGGGGTCGCACAGAGTTGGACACAACTGAAGAGACTTAGCAGCAGCAGCAGTCTTATTAAGGGTGTGTTTTCTTTTTCTTTTCATTGTTATTTTACATATTTTTAAAGAATTAATTTTTGAAACAGTTCTATGTTCACAGTTAAATTGAGAGGAAGATATAGATTTTTCCCATATACTCCTTGTCCCTACACATGAATAGCTTCCTAACATCTCCCACCAGAGTGGTACATTAGCAAATGTAACAACAGATGAACCTACATTGAAACATCATTATCACTCAAAGTCATCCATCATAGTATAAAATAGAGTATTTTCACTGCCCTAAAAATTCTCTGTACTCCATCTGTTTATCCCTGCCGTCCTATCCATGGCTGCTGGCAATCTCCAAGGTCTGGTTTTTCCAGAATATCATATGGTTGGAATCATGCAATGTGTAACCTTTTAAGATTGGCTTCTTTAATTTAGTAATACTCATCTAAGATATGTCTTGATACTTCATTTATTCTTAGTACTGAGTAATATCCTGTTGTCTAGATGTACCAGTTTATCCATTTACTACAAAGGGGCTTCATGATTGGTTCCAAGTTTGGGCAACTATGAATAAAGCTGCAATAAACATCCATGTGCAGCTTTGTATCTTCACATAGTTTTCAACTCCTTTGGGCAAATACAAAGGAGTGCAATTGCTGTATTACATTTTAAGTGTATGTTTACTTTTGTATGAATTTGCCAAACTGTTTTCCTGAGTGGCTATACTATTTTCCATCCTCACCAACAATAAGAGACTTTCTATTGTTCCACATATTCTTCAGCATTCAATGAAGTATTCTGTCTTTTGACCATATTAATATGTATTATGTTATTTCATGATTATTTTAATTTACATTTCCTTGATGCCATATCAGTTGGGGCATATTTTCATATGCTTTCATGCCATCTGTATCTGTTCTTTGGCAAGGTGTCTGTTAAGGTTTGGTCAATTTTTTGAGTTATTTGTTTTCTTATTGTTGAGTTCTATGAGTTCTTTGTACATTTTTTACAGCGGTCCTTGGTCAGATGTGTCTCTTGCAAATCTTTCCCCCAGTCTTTGGCTTATCTTCTCATTCTCTTGAAATTGTCTATCAGAGAGCAAAAGTCTTTAATGAAGTCTAGCTTGATTGTCTTATTTCTTTCATGGATCATGACTTCGTTGTTGTATCTAAAAAGTCATTGCCATACCCAAGGTCATCTTCTAGGAGTTTTATATTTTTACATTTTATATTTAGGCCTATATCTTGAGTTAATTTTCATAAAAAGCTTATGTCTACATCTAGATTTTTCATGTGCATTGTTTTATTGCATTGTCTTTGCTTCTTTGTCAAAGATCAGTTGACTATATTTATGTGGATCTATTTCTTAGCCCATTGACAGTTCCATTGAGTTATGTGTCTATTTTTCCCCCAATAACACAGTCTTGATTACTATAACTTTATAGTAAGTCTAGATGTCAGATAGTCTCATTCTGCCAACTTTTTTATTCCCCTTCAATATTGTGTTTGCTATCCTGGATCTTTTGTTTCTCCATATAAACTTAAGAATTAGTTTGCCAATATCCACAATTACTTGCTGGGATTTTGATTGGGAATGAACTGACTCTATAGATTAAGTTGGGAAGAAGCAACATTTTAACAACATTGACTCTTCCTATCCACAAACATGAAATATCTATTTAGTTAGTTCTTCTTTGATTCCCTTAATCAGAGTTTTATTGCTTCCTCACAGATTATATACATATTTTGTTGCATTTATATCTAAGTATTTCATTCTGGGGGGTGCTAATGTAAGTGATAATGCATGTTTAATTTAAAATTCTACTTGTTCATTGCTGGTATTTAGGAAAGCAATTGACTTTCGTATATTAACATTGTGTCCTGACATCTTGCAGTAATCATTTATTAGTTCTAGGACTTCTGTTTCTTTTTCTTGTCTTACTGCATTAGCTCGTATGTCCAGTATAATGTCAAAAACAAATGGTGAGAAGGGATATCCTTACTGTGTTCTTGATCATAGTGGAAAGTCTTTAAGTTTATCACCATTAAATATGTCAGTGTCTAACCCCTTCTTGATTACTCTCTGGAACCTCCCTAGTCAGTGTTCCAGGGTGTAGAAGTTCACTCTTTGGGCCACATAAATGAAGCTTTGAAGTTAAAATAGCATAGGGTCCTACCAGTTTCCTCTGTCCTAAGGCTGTTGCCATTCTTGAATGAATCTTGAAAAATGCAAGTCCATTTTTCACCCTCTTAGACCAACTTTTCCAAATATTCTCTGTGGCAAGTTTCACGCAGCTAAAATTCCAGCTCTCTACCTTTGCTGTGTGGTTTCCTTGAGTCACTCTCCAGATATCTGTTTTCCCATCACTGTGTCTCCCTG
Organism: Bubalus kerabau; assembly: GCF_029407905.1. Classification (NCBI taxonomy): domain Eukaryota; kingdom Metazoa; phylum Chordata; class Mammalia; order Artiodactyla; family Bovidae; genus Bubalus; species Bubalus kerabau. The sequence goes on along the minus strand of NC_073631.1, from coordinate 82,589,403 downwards.
ATGCCTATTAAGGTCAAATTTGAAAATGTAACAGAATCTCCGACAATAAATCTCTGATAAGAAGAAACATACTCTGTGCTGCTCTCAGCATTTTCTCATTATGCATGTGACTAGAAGGGGGGTTGGGTGGAAAAAGAAAGGATTTATTTTACTGTGTTTAGTAATTGCCTGAGGATTAAACAGTAGTGGAGATACATTATCTCCTTTGTTCAAAAGTCAAACATTTTAACTGATTGCACACGACCAGGGTTTCCTACATTGACATTTTCCTGAAAGGCTGCTGGTGGGGGAATAGCAGGACATATTAAGCTCCTGGTGCTGTAAGATGAAGAGGTTCATTGGCCTAGCAGTTTAGCTGTGTAATAAATCTTTAGAAAGTGTGTGTTTGGGTCATACCCCTCCCTTTGGAGTGTATAATGTCACGTTAACTTGGTATGGTAGCTGTTAGCAGAAACATGGTGAAGAAGCCATAAAATGTGATTTATATCTTATTACCAAAGCAGCTAATAATTACAGTGTTGAATGGGGACACTGAGAGGAATGGTGGAAAGGGCAGAGTAAAAACAAGATAAATGTGAGGTATGACATACATATTCATGAAATATGGGGACTGTGGAATGTTGAACCTGACAGTGGGCTTCCATTAATAAAGGGGCAATTGGTGATGATAGTTGTGGACAATCAGAATTTCCTAAAGGGCATGTGGACTTAAGAAAAATTATCAAGAGGGCATTGAAAAAGCCTTAAGCAGTATGCAATATATATATTGCTCCCTAACAAAATCCTCGCTTTAAATGAGTTAAAAGAATAGTCTGCCAGTGGGGAAAGATTGGAGGTTAATTGTTATTCTGCAGTTAGGATGCCTACAGTGGGGCTGCCTTAAACAGAGATGTTGATTGCTGTGGCCATTTTACTCACCGCATATAAAACTAGCGGGAATGGTAGGCAGGTTATACTGCCTTCCTTTACCAAAACTCACATGTTTGTGAATTTCATGCTCTGTTTTCTTATGTCAGAAGGTGATAGAGCCTCTCTAAACCTATCTCCCTTACACACACGTACACACACACATACACATGTTGTGAGTATTTTTTTATTATTTATTCTTCTTTTACCTTTCTACTTTCAACATTTTCTTCCCTAATTTTTCCTTCATATTGCCATCCTGGGTACAGATTAGATGTCAAAGGTAGAAGACACCACCTTGGGAAATAAGGAAATCCTAAATTCAGTAGGATTTTCTTTTGACTGTGTGGATCACAACAAACTGTAGAAAATTCTTAAAGCGATGGGAATACCAGACTACCTGACCTGCCTCCTGAGAAATCTGTATTCAGGTCAAGAAGCAACAGTTAGAAGAGAACATGGAACAACAAGGAGTACATCAAAGCTGTATATTGTCACCCTGGTTATTGAACTTATATGCAGAGTACATCATGTGAAATGCCAGGCTGGATGAAGCACAAGCTGAAATCAAGATTGCTGGGAGAAATATCAATAACCTCAGATATGCAGATGACAATCACCCTTATAGCAGAAAGTGAAGAAAAACTAAAGAGCCTTTGATGAAAATGAAAAAGGAAAGTAAAAAGTTGGCTTAAAACTCAACATTCAAAAAACTAAGATCATGGAATCCAGTCCCACCACTTCATGGCAAGTAGATGGGGACACAGTGGAAGCAGTGACAGAGCCTATTTTCTTGGGCTCCAAAATCACTGCAGATGGTGACTGCAGCCATGAAATTAAAAGACGCTTACTCCTTGGAAGAAAAGCTAGGACAAACCTAGGTGCTGCTGCTGAAGCTAAGTCACTTCAGTCTTGTCCGTCTCTGTGCTACCCCATAGATGGCAGCCCACCAGGCTCCTCTGCCCCTGGGATTCTCCAGGCAAGAATACTGGAGTGAGTTGCCATTTCCTTCTCCAACGCATGAAAGTGAAAAGTGAAAGTGAAGTTGCTCAGTTGTGTCCGACTCTTTGCAACCCCATGGACTGCAGCCTACCAGGCTCCTCCATCCATGGGATTTTCCAGACCACAGTACTGGAGTGCAAGGATAAACCTAGACAATGTATTAAAAAGCAGACACATCACTTTACTGACAAAGGTCCATATAGTCAAACCTATGGTTTTTCCAGTTGTCATCTTTGGATGTGAGAGTTGGATAATAAAGAAAGCTGAGCACCAAAGAATTGATGTTTTTAAACTGTGGTGTTGGGGAAAACTTTTGAGAGTCCCTTGGACTGCAAGGAGATCAAACCAGTCAATCCTAAAGGAAATCAGTCCTGAATATTCATTGAAAGGATTGATGCTGAAGCTGAAACTCCAATACTTTGGCCACCTGATGTGAAGAACTGACTCATTAGAAAAGACCCTGATGCTGGGAAAGATTGTAAGCAGGAGGAGAAGGGGATGACAGAAGATGAGATGGTTGGATGGTATCACTGACTCAATGGACCATGAGTTTGAGAAAGCTCAGGGAGTTAGAAATGGACAGGGAAGCCTGGTGTGCTGCAGTCCATGGGGTCACAAAGAATTGGATGCAACTGAGCAACTGAATTGAACTGAACTGAACTTCAGTAGAGTAGAGGCCCAGTGCACATCATCAGGTCCAGAGGGCAGAGTTGAGATTGCAGTTCTTTTCAAACCAAGAGTAATGTGTTGTTTGCAGAATAAGTAGTGGGTCAAACTGTTGGCAACCTTGCATGAATTAAGGTAGTGACACCAAACTGCACTCTTCCACACCAGACATGATAGAAATAATAATAGAAATTTAAATATGCTTGGTGATGCAAAAAAGTATTACTTTTATGTATCTTCATATTTAAATACATTTCAAAAATATTTTGTATAAAGAAGTAGGAGGTACACTTTGATGCATACTTTATTTTTATGAAGCAGTATTTTCATTTGAAAGAATACCTGAGAGATAGCAGCTATTCAGACTTGGATATATGGTAGACAGGTTCTCAAAAATACATTTGTTACTTCAAGGAAAACAATTGGCAGTATCGTTTACAACAAAATTTGAGCATTTAAGCCAAAATTAAAATTTTGGAAAATGTGTATCTGCCACAGTGAGCTAGACAGCATCCCCAAATTTACAGTGATTGTAGGTAAGATTTGATGGTAATATTTGATGGAAAGGTTTTTTTATATTTGATAAAACATGGCAAAATTAACTCAGTAAGTCAATATTTCCCAAATGACCAATGCATGATGCTACAAAATCTTAAATTGTTAAAAGTCTGTTTAAAATATCAATTAGGTCAGATCCTGCAACTAACCTTTAAGAAACTATCACTGATCAAGTTTTGGTACAATATCAAAGAAGAGCCACAATTACCCGAAAAGATGAAAAAAACTCCTCTGTCTTTCTACTACCTATCTGTATAAGGCTTGGTTTTCTTTATATATGTCAGCCAAAACAACACATCACAACAGATTTTATACAGAAGTAGAAGAAAAGATTCCAGCTGCTTTATCTTAAGCCAGACATAAGAGGTTTGCAAAAATTAAGGCAATAACACTTTTCTCACTATTTTTTGTTCCATAAAATACATAATATTTTTCATGATATATTATTTTTGTTAGCATGATATGCTTCTCATTTTATATTAGCTTATTTAGCAAAAAATATGTTTAGATGTCATTTTTAATTATTAATACTAATATGGTACCTAGTGATAGACGTTCATATAAGCAAAAATTTTGGGGGGTCCTTAATAATTTTTTAAAGTGTAAAGGGAGCATAATATAAAAAAATTTGAGGACAATTGAATTATATGAATAAATGATGAAAATTGAATTTTGACTTATTATTTTACTTTAGCTATCATTCATATAAAATGTTTAGCTTAACCAAATTTTTAATTTTAAAAATTATAATAATAACAAAGATAATAAATATTCATTGAGCCAGCTCCTAGCTAACAACTTTATTTATATTGCTGGTGTATGACTGTCTGAATGTTTCTGTCCTCCAGTAAATTCATATGTTAAATCCTAACACCTAATGTTGTGGTATTAGGAAATGGAGACTTTGAGAGATGATAAGAGCATGAGGGTGGAGCCCACATGAATGGAATTAGTGCCCTGGTGAATGAGATCCCAGAGAACTTCCTCTCCCTCCTCTGCTCTATGAGGACATATTTAGAAGACATATTTAGTCTATAAACTAGGAAGCAAACCCTCACCAGAAACAGAATATTCTGCCTTGATGTTGGACTTCCCAGCCCCCAGAAGTGTGAGAAATAAATTTCTGTTGTTTATAGGTCTCTTGATGAAAGTGAAAGAGGAGAGTGAAAAAATTGGCTTAAAACTTAGCTTTCAGAAAACTAATATCATGGCATCTGGTCCCATCACTTCATGGCAAATAGATGGGGAAACAGTGGAAACAGTGACTTTATTTTGGGGGGCTCCAAAATCACTGCAGATGGTGACTGCAGCCATGAAATTAAAAGATGCTTGCCCCTTGGAAGAAAAGCCAGGACAAACCTAGACAGCATATTAAAAAGCAGAGACATTACTTTGCAAACAAAGGTCCATATAGTCCAAGCTATGGTTTTTCCAGTAGTCATGTATGGATGTGAGAGTTGGACAATAAAGAAAGCTGAGCACTGAAGAATTGATGCTTTTAAACTGTGGTGTCAGAGAAGACTTTTGAGAGTCACTTGGACTTCAAAGAGATCCAACCAGTCCATCCTAAAGGAAATCAGTCCTAAATATTCATTGGAAGGACTGATGCTGAAGCTGAAACTGCAATACTTTGGCCACCTGATATGAAGAAATGACTCATTGAAAAAGACCCTGATGCTGGGAAAGATTGAAGGTGGGAGGAGAAAGGGACGACAAAGGATGACATGGTTGGATGGCATCACCAACTCAATGGACATGAGTTTTCGTAGGCTCCAGGAGTTGGTGATGGACAGGGAAGCCTGGCATGCTGCAGTCCATAGGGTCACAAAGAGCTGGACACGACTGAGCTACTGAACTGATAAGCCGAGTCCATGGTATTTTTGTTATAGATGCCTGGATAGATTCTTAGTGATCCCCAAAACACAGCTTAAAACTTATTATTCTATACCCACTGTGCAGAGAACAAATCTGTACCATAAGGGAGTCAATAACTTTAGCAAGCTCACAGCTGGCTGGTGACAGAGCCAGTTCTGAAAGAAGTGGGCCTGTCTACTACCAAGAATTCCATTCTAAATCAGTCTGTCACCTGAACAGTCTCCCAATGGCTGACAAACAGATGCTTATCATACTCTAACCTTGTACTAAGAGCTCACTGTACTTTACCTCATTTCATCCTAATTTTAAAGAATGATAAAGAGTTTTCATCACCTTTTACAGATCTAGAGTCTAAAGCTGTGAAAGATTAAGTGACTTAACCACAAAGAATGCAGTTGTAAATGGTGGAGCAATGATTTGGATTTTTCATCTCCACTCAAGTACAGAGATTTGAGTTCATCTTACTGTTCAATTTGTGGTTCACTAATTATCAGTTTAGCAAGATCTTTCTTGTGCTTTACTTTAGTATTTTCTCAAGTTTTACCCATCCCTACTGCCATTAATTTCTCTCATAAAGTCACCATTTTAATGTATTTCATTGATACAGCTAAATAAGTAGTTTTCTAATGTATATATGTATTTAATGTCTAAATATTATATGATAGGTATAATTTTTTCAGGCTTTGCAGGTGGCACTAGTGGTGAAGAACCCCCTTGCCAATACAGGAGATTTAAGAGACTTGGGTTCGATCCCTGGGTCGGGAAGATCCCCTGGAGGAACGCATGGCAATTCACTCCAGTATTCTTGCCTGAAGAATCCCATGGACAGAGGAGCCTGGCGGACTACAGTCCTTATGGTTGCAGAGTCGGACACAACTGAAGCAATTCATGCATGCACACATAATTTTATCTTGTTCTATTTTTAAAATTTGCTTCTTAAGCAGAGACATTACTTTGCCAACAAAGGTCCATCTAGTCAAGGCTATGGTTTTTCCAGTAGTCATGTATGGATGTGAGAGTTGAACTATAAAGAAAGCTGAGCACTGAAGAGATGATGCTTTTGAACTGTGGTGTCAGAGAAGACTTTTAAGAGTCCCTTGGAGTGCAAGGAGATCCAACCAGTCCATCCTAAAGGATATCAGTCCTGAATGTTCATTGGAAGGACTGAAGCTGAAACTTTGAAGGATTGAAGCTGAAACTCCAATACTTTGGCCACCTGTTGCGGACCGACTCATTTGAAAAGACCCTGATGCTGGGGAAAGATTGAAGGCAGGAGAAGGGGATGACAGAGGATGAGATGGTTGAATGGCATCACCGAGCCAATGGACATGAGTTTGGGTAAACTCCGGGAGTTGGTGATGGACAGGGAGGCCTGACTTGCTCCATTCCATGGGATCGCAAAGAGCCGAACACAACTGAGCAACTGAACTGAACTGAACTGAACCCTACGTTGTTTTCATGATCCACAAAGCTTTAGATAGTTTACGGATTCTGATAGCTGCATAGTATTGCCTCATATGTGTCAACGACTTTTTACCAGACATTCCTAGTTTTTTCCTAATCACTGTTATCACAATGCGATAAACAAGCCCAAACATCAAATATTATGAGCCACAGTTTTTTAAAGGTCTATTTTCGGGAAAATATTTCTGAATCGGAAGATGCATCATTATCAATGTTATTAAGTATTCCTAGAGAGTTTTTCACAATGGATATAAAATTATGGACCAGTCCATACATAAGGATTAACATTGTTGGCATTTCTCAGCAATGCTGGGTATTGTACATCTTTCCAGTTTTTCCTACTATATTAGATTTAATCATGGTTTTAACTTGAATTATGCTAATTACAAAGGTGGCTCAGTGGGTAAAGAATTTGCCTGCAATGCAGGAGATACAGGAGACAAAAGTTTGATCCTTGGGTCGGGAAGACCCTCTGGAGGAGGGCATGGCAACCCACTCCAGTATTCTTGCATGGAGAATGCCATGGACAGAGGGGCCTGACAGACTATCATACATATGGTCACAAAGAGTAGGACACGGCTGAAGTGACCGAGCACGCACCCACACATGCTAGTTATTATAGATATGAAGTGTATCTTTCTCCACCTGCTAGCCATTTGGATTTCTCCTTCTTTGCCTTGTCCATATTTAAATTGTTTCCATTTCTCTATGGCATTTTCTTTTCTTATTGATTTCCAGGTATTACTTTTATGTTGCAATATTAATTTTTTATGTTTTAAACATCTTCTAGTCTATTATCCATTTGTCTAAGATTCTTCCTTGAAGAATGATCCTTACTTTAAAAATAGTGAAATTCATCAATTTTTCAGGATGAAAAATTCCTGATTTTTGGATCTGGGTTGTAAATTTTCATCCAAAAAACATAAAAATAAAGATATTCTATTACAATTTCTGCTACTAAGTTTTTTTTTTTATTTTGCTTTTTACATTTAATTCACCTGGATTTCACTTTTATATGTAATGAATTCTATTTTTCCCTATAGAGTGAGCCAGTTTCCCTAAGACTTTCCACTAAGCAATCCATTCTTTTGTCACTGACTTGTACTGTTACTTTTATATCAGTTTTCATATACATCAGATCATCTATTTTACTGGATGGGTTCTACTTACTACTGCACATTGCTTTTTAATCATTTTGATTTTGAAGTATTTCTTAATATCTTGTGGAACAGTTATACTGCCCACTTACCATCATCAAACTATGGGATCACTTTGATTTTCTTTTTCAAAATTTGGTTACCATAACTGGCACATTTATTTTTACATATTAATTTTGAAATAACTTTTATAAATTCTTTTTAAATATCTGCTTAAATTTTGCCCGGAATTGCATGGAATACATAGATTAATTTGGGAAGAATTGATATCAAGACATGTTAAATTGTCTCATCCATGGACATGGTCTCTAGTTCTTTATTTATTCAGGTATTATTTTATGAATTTAAATAAGGGTTTATATGTTTCTCCATTATTTTTTTCTCCTGTGCTTCTAAAATAGGTTAATTTCTAGGTATTTTATAGATGCTATTGTTTTTATGAAATGAGTCTTTTTTTCTAGAAAGTTTTCTACTCACTTTTAGTATTAAGAGGAGCTATTGATTTTTATGGGTTGATCTCATATTTGACAACTTGTTTATACTCATAATATCCAGTAAATGTGCTCATTCTTTCAAGGTTTCTCTATAAATAATTTTAGTATCTGAAAATAATAAAGTACTTGAGTCTCTTTCTTCTCAACCCTTAATCTTTTTATTTATCTTTCATGGCATGTTTCTTAAGCCAGGACTTTTGGGGTCTATGGTAAGGGTAGGATCATATGAAAGCAGGTATGCTTGACTTGCTACCTATGTTAAAAGAATATATTCAACATTTATTAATTAACATTGGTATTTATTGTAACTTTTTTTGGTAATAGATTGTGTCAGGCTTGAAAAATGTCCTTCTAATCCTTTTCTTAAATTTTTATCATAGACATTGAACTTGAGCAATTTCTTCTAGAGCTCTGGAGATAATAATGTGATATTTTTCCCATTGGCCCATTTTCCTGCCATTGATAAGGTGAGTAAAACTGATACATTTTCTCATGTGAAACTGTTTCAAATCATTGACAAATCCTTCTTTTTAAGTGAATAAGCTATATTTTTTTATAGCAGCTTTAGGTTCACAACAAAACTAAGTAGACAGTACAAAGTTTCCACAAATCCTCATCTCTGCATACCAAAACCTCCCCCATCATGGACATCCTGCACACAGTGGTACACTTACTGCAATCAATGAACCTATGCTGATACATCATCATCACCCCAAGTCCATAGATTACATTTGGATACCCTGGCTTCCCTGGTGGCTCAGACGGTAAAGAATCTGCCTGTAATGCAGAAGACCCAGGTTCAATCCCTGGGTCAGGAAGATTGCTGAAGAAGGAGACAGCAACCCACTCCAGTATTCTTGCCTGGAGAATCCCATTGACAGAGGGGCCTGGTGGGCTACAGTCCATGGGGTCACAAGGAGTCTGATACAACTGAGCAACTAACACTTGATGTATATTTTATGGGTTTTGACAGATCCCATTGCAGTGTATCCCCCATTGCGGGACCATACAAAGTATTCTCACTCTGAGGGTTTAGCTCAAGTGGGAAACCTACAGCATTCCAACCTGGTCATATCCTCTCATTTCCCTCCACCCTCAAGAACCTTCTTTTGCATTTGCCTGAGAAAGAGCAGCCTTTCCCTGTAACAGAAACCTTTTCCAGGGTGTGTGTATTGGGGGGGAGGGGGGCGGTATCCAGAGACTGACCTCATTGTTTTCTGCTCACCCCAGCACCCAGAGCTGCTGTTTTATACCCCTCAGAAGTAGAATCCTTGCTCATTTTCCTCCCCTCGAGTACTTGGTCCACTTCTGCTCCTGCCTGCTGTTTCTTTTCCCTTCCATATTTGTCTCTCCAAGAGTTTTTCACAGTTTTTAAGATCTGAGAGCAATCAACTCCTGTCTTGTTTTTGTTTCATCTCTAGAGTTGGTTTTGGCATCAAGAGCCAGCATCTTATATTAGTTCTTTTCTTGTCAGCCAAAGTAGAGATTTAAACCTTAGTTTGTTTGACTCCAAAACTCATGCTCTATGATGTCATAAATAGAGAGAGGACTCGGGGCATTAGAACAACTAGAATTCCAGATGCTATTTTGAAATGAGAAGCAAATAAGCAATAGACTCTCCTACAGAAATTCAAGGACGCATATTTTTCTTCTCTGACCCAGATGTAATAAAACTTCATTGCAGAAAATTTTGAAAACATGCTCTTATAAACTATAGATAACCATGATTTTATGGTATATTTCCCTCCAGTTTATTTGTATAAAATTTTTAAGGCAGAAGGAAAATCAATTTACATTTTTTCTTTAAAAAAAAGAACAGCATAAAGAGAAAAGAAAAATCTGAGGACAGTTCAAAGGGAATCTCGCTTCAACCTCAAATGCAGAGTGATATCCCACTGAGATCTTGGCAAGAATAGCATCCAGCTCCTCTGAAAAGTTCTACCTCATGCCAGTGATTAAAATAGTCATTCAAAATCCATGTCTTATGGCAATCTAAAATAAGTTTAAAAGAATCCCAAAAGTTTGTCTACTGTTAGGAGGCCCTTCTAATTTGTCCCCAGGTACATAGACCATGCCAATTTTATATCTATATATCTAGAGTCTGTTGCCTCATGTTTTGGAATTGATCTCCATCAGGACCTAATTTCTTTGTACAGTTGCACACCCCAGCATTATACTTAGTTGCTTAATAGATAAATCCTACCTTAAAAAAAAAAAAACAAAAAACTTAACAATGATTTGAGAAACTTTCTACTGTAAGATTACAGAAAAATCCAAATGAACTTTTTAGCCAACACAGTTTAAAAGAATTGTGATTCAGTGTGTAATTAAAATATAAAAGAAGCCACAAATGCTTGTTGACCTTAACTTGTTTGGCACTCACTCACTGAACAAAATCCAAAGGAAAAGTCAGGCCTCAGTGGTGTGCTAGAGGATTCGCATCGAAGGTGGCTGAACGTCTTCTGAAAGTTTGGTGTAGATGGTTGTACGTTGTGCGTACCTAAAATTATGTGACTCCACCTTAATCTCCCCTGTGACTATGATATAAGCAAATGGTGAGGCAGAGATGTGCAAAACACAACACCAATGATTTCATGTGAGGCTGACCTGGGATTTTTTGCAGCTAAAAGGACAAGCAATAATGTGACTTGACGGATCTAAAATTTTATTAACATTATTCTCATTTTCCTACAGGAAAATGCATTTCCAGGGAGCCCAAGGCAGAGGAAACCAACTCCTGCTCCTTTTTCTACAGGCTTCAACTAAAGGACTCTGCGTGATTAATGAATCTCCCAGAGTTGCTCCCATTTCTCTTTTTCATTTTTTTATTTTTTTTTTTACCACAACATCTATTTTATTTTATTTTATTTTTTAAATTTTATTTTATTTTTAAACTTTACATAATTGTATTAGTTTAAATATAAGAGTTTTATTGAGATTTGCATCCCAGACAATTCAGCCACTCAAAATGTTGAGTTCAACAGTTTTTGGTATATTCAATGTTATGCAAGCTATCTCTACAGTCAATTTGGGGACATTTTCATGATCCCTAAAGGAAACCCTATATCTGTTATTAGTCACTCCCCATTTTCCCCCAGCTTCTTCACCCCAAGTCCAGACAAGCACTTATTTACCTTCTATCCTTATAGAGTTGTGTATTCTGGGCTTTCAAATTGAAAAGAATTGTACAATGTGACATTTTTGCACCTGTCTTCTTAGCATAGTGCTGTCAAGATTCATTTATTGAGCACATGCAATACTTCCTCACTTTTCATCACCACGTAATATTCCATTGTACCGGCATAGCACATGATATATGTATCCATTCATCAGCTGATGTGCATCTGAATTATTTCCACTTTTTGGCTATTGTGAATAATACTGCTATGAGCATTTGGGTATAAGAATTTCTGTGAACAAATGCTGTCATTTCTCTTGGGTATATACCTAGTTGTGGAACTGCTGTGCCATACAGTAACTCTGCCTAAACTTTAGAGGAGCTGCTAGAGTTACAGATTTTTTGATCTAGTTAATTCCTCATCCTTCAAGACACTTGGAAAGGATGTCTCTGCAACCCTCCCTCTCCCACAACCCCCCTGCCGACTACTTTAGTTCTCCTGTTATACCCTTACATAGCACTTGGTACTTCATAGCCATTTAAAATTTGTGATTCCATAGTTACTTTAAGGTAAGGTTCATAAGGGCAAGGATAATATCTATTTAGTTCATCATTGGCTACCTAGCCTGTGGCTCAGCGCCACAGGTATTTACTGATAAAACTCAAAACATATCTACTGAAGGAATGAATGAATGAAATCAAAGTTACTATTTTCTCTAACCTTAAGGAACTGATACACCAAAATGTTTTATTTCTTATCATATTTGATTTCTTTTTAAGCCTGGCATTTTCCAATAATGACATTTTCTAGCTAACCTTGCCCAATAATTTTGAGATACATCATCCGGGAGTCATCAACTATACTGCCTTCAAAAATCAATATGTGTAAGGATATCACAGAACTAAAGAGTGAAATCCATGGACAATAGAAAGCTCAGACCCAGGCCACATCTACATCAAAAAAAAAAACTTAGAATTTTTACTGAAGAATACTTGATCTACAACCTTTCACCCCACCCTATCACATACCTACTTCAAGAACACAATAGAATACAGACAAGACAATCCTATTCCATTAACTTTCAAAGTGGTAAATCAAGATAACTAGATACTATTGCTTTTCATCTTGCATTTGCACATGGTAGATAATTAAATATTATTTAGTCTGAATATAATTTATCAATATATTAACTATTTCTCTCAGTTAAAAAAATATTGGAATTCATTTGCTATTGCTTGTATAAATTGGTACAATATTCTTAGAGGGTGATTTGACTAGATTTTTAAGTGTGCATGTTTTTTGATCTGATTATCCACTTCTAGGACTTTATTTTTGAGAAATAAACCAAGAATTATGTGTGTGTAAATATGTATATACACAAAGATTTTTGTTGCAATACTATTTTTACTAAGGGAAAATTAGAAATAAACTCTCATTCCAATAAATGATTAATAAAATAAATATTAATGCAACTATCTAACTGAATATTTGTAGCTTCAATGACTGATGCTCTAGAAGTATAGGCATTGATATGGAAACAGTTACCATATTGTTAAGTGAAAAATATAAGTTACCATGAAGTACATAGACATTTATACTCATAGTCTATAACAATTTTAATTTTTAAAAATCCCATAAGGATTTTAATATGAAAACTGAAGTCAAAACATTCCTTTACTCATATGACTTTAGGAATTTCATGGTTTTATTAGCAAAATAAATCATGTGAAAAATGAGCATGAAATTTAAAATGTAACAGTATGCTGTTATAATATAATATATAGGCAGAAGACAGCATTTGGTTCTCAAAGCATTTCCCCTTCCTGATTATATCAGCGAGTTTTGAGACACTTTTAGAGATGCTTCCCTGACTGCTTAGAAAATTCATCTTTGATTCTGGTATTTTGCTTTCTGAAAAAAAAAAAACTATTTTTATTGAAGATATATTACTATTAAGAGTAGAATAAAGAATTTGCATGCTTTGATGATTTTTAAGTCTTCAAATATCCAGGGGGCAAGACTCTGACTACGTTTTATTAAGATCTCAGTTGAGATTTTCTGGTTGAAGTGATAACTACTAGTTGTGACAACCAAAGACCTTGTTAGGGTTCCAGCTGCCCTGCCACCCCAGTTTCACCCCCGAGTGAAGGATGAGGATGCCTACAAGGGATTTGTGGCAATCTGACTCCTTGATTGTCAAGTTCATCACTGGGCAGTAAGAGGCAGAAGGAACAAGTGCCTTCAAATTATCAATTAAAATGAGGCAATGCACCTTAAGATTATTTAATTAAACAGGAAAAAAAATTGAATATTTGCAGAATTAGAACCAGTCTGAGCTCTCCTATCACCTGTAATCCACGGAAGCCATCAGAATGCCTCTGATGTAGATTGGGTTGGAACATGGAAACATACACTTCAATAATAGCAAATAGTATTTGGGGACTCGCTGATTTGTGATTAAGTTGCCATTTAGATGGACCCTTTACCCTGAAGCTATCAGAACGGTGCAGCCAACAAATTTGTCTGTGAAGGGGAAGCAGAGGAAATGCATGGGGTCATTTGAAATTAAATCCCTTGCAGCTGACCCATGAGAGGTGCTGATGACTTCCAGATGGAGCTTTGTCCAGTTCCCATTGGCCAGATGTCTGGGTCTGTCCTGCAGGATTGTTTTGTATGTTGAGTTGGGGAACCATGGAAATAGCATCAAGATTGACCAAAGGTTTACCCTTGACATAAGAGCATTCCAGTCAGAGGTGTGGTCTATAGCTTGAAGCTTTTTCAGTGCACTGACTGGTTTCAAACTCTGGCTCTGTCTCACCAGAGCTCTGTGCCTTTGGGCAAATTATTTAAACTCAGAGGATTAGTTACCTCATCTATAAGATGGAGGTAATGGGAACACTGCTGTGAAGGAGCACAAAGATGATCCATGTTATGAGCTGACTCAATAGGACTTAAGAAACACTAGCCATTTCTAATTATGAAGACCATTATTATCTTTCTCCACACATTGACTGAGCACCTGTTATGGACCCCTAACTGTGTTCACTGCTAAATGTACAAAAATGCATAGAGCATCATTTTGACCTTCTGGAATGTTATTCAATTATGGAAGATAGCCGAATAAATAAATAATTGCCTAAAGTGAGTTTGAATGTTGATAGGACTATGAACACAGATCCAGGATACGGGAGAGGAAAGCCACGTTTACACACACTCACCATTAGCACACCCTGGCCTTATGCTAGACAATGCCATCTAACTAGGTTTAACGCAGCCTCATAGACAGCCAAATTGCCCCCACTTAAAGGTTAAGAAGCAAGCAAAAGTAATTTACCCATGTTTATATAACTTGAAGATGGCAAAATTTGGTTTGTCTTACCTTGTCCCCGTTCTGTTCCACAAGCTGCCTTCTGAGTATCAAGAAAGGCCGGATGGCAAGAAGTGGCAAAGAAGAGTCAGAGAAGGTTGCATAAGTGAAGTGAAAATTGCTATTCTCAAAGAGTAAATGAATTCTCTAAATGGGTAAAGGGCATAAAAACACAAAGCAGTGGGAATACTATGTTTAAAAGTATGCAAGTATGAAATAACAACATATCCAGAGAACTACACTTCCATTAGGTCTAGAAAACAAGCTTTGCTGTGAAGGTGGATGTCTATCAGATCAGATCAGTCGCTCTGTCGTGTCCGATTCTTTGCGACCCCATGAATTGCAGCACGCCAGGCCTCCCTGTCCATCACCAACTCCCAGAGTTCACTCAGACTCAAGTCCATCGAGTCAGTGATGCCGTCCAGCCATCTCATCCTCTGTCGTCCCCTTCTCCTCCTGCCCCCAATCCCTCCCAGCATCAGAGTCTTTTCCAATGAGTCAACTCTTCGCCTGAGGTGGCCAAAGTACTGGAGTTTCAGCTTTAGCATCATTCCTTCCAAAGAAATCCCAGGGCTGATCTCCTTCACAATGGACTGGTTGGATCTCCTTGCAATCCAAGGGACTCTCAAGAGTCTTCTCCAACACCACAGTTTAAAAGCATCAATTCTTCGGCACTCAGCCTTCTTCACAGTCCAAATCTCACGTCCATACATGACCACAGGAAAAACCATAGCCTTGACTAGACAGACCTTTGTTGGCAAAGTAATGTCTCTGCTTTTCAATATGCTATCTAGGTTGGTCATAACTTTCCTTCCAAGGAGTAAGCGTCTTTTAATTTCATGGCTGCAGTCACCATCTGTAGTGATTTTGGAGCCCAGAAAAATAAAGTCTGATACTGTTTCCCCATCTATTTCCCAGGTCTATGAAGAACCAGAAAAAAATGAGTGTGATACTGTGAACATCAGTGGGAAGCAGGTCACAAAAGGATACTGTTGGGTGCTCAGAAAGTGTGTGTTTCTTTTTGCCTTTTGTCTAGTTATCTCCTGGGCTTAGCACAGGCCAAAGGGTGGCTGTTCAGTGAATCTATAGCAGAAAGGAGAGGTGAGCTGGAGTTGATGTGAATTATGCAAAGATCCTGGCATCTCCAATGGGCCCAGAGGCAAAGAAAAGTGGGTTATCTGAATGCAATTCTTTCACAAATACATTCAATTCCAAAGATAGTTATCAGGGGCTTCAGTGGTGGTTCAGATAGTAAAGAACCTGCCTGTAATGCAGGAAACCTAGGTTTGATTCCTGGTTCAGGAAGATCCCCTGGAGAAGGAAATGTCTACCCACTCCAGTATTCTTGCTTGGAGAATTCCATGGACAGAGGAGCCTAGTGAGTTACAGTCTACAGAGGTTGCAAAGAGTTGAACATGACTGAGCAACTAACACTTTGACTTTTTTTTTTTATTTCGTGACATGGCTGGTTCTGAGTGCCAGAGGTGTATATGCATGATCAGAACAAATTTTTATCTTCATTCACTGCACATCTTAGTCAAGAGAAACACAGACCAAATGCCCTAAACAAGTAAATCATGCAGGATGGTGACAAGTGCCCTAGAAAAATAGAGTAGAGTAAGTGGGATATATATGGAGTGGTTAAGGGAGGCCTCACTGAAGGAGACAGGAGAGCAACATTTGAAGGATGCAAGAGATGAGGCATAACTGGGAAAAGATGATTCTAAGCAGAGAGAATATTTCTGAGCAGGCAATTCCTGAGGCAAGAACTCACCTAATGTGTTTGAGGAAGAGAAAGGAAGTGACTGAGGGAATGTGAATGTCAAGGGGTCGGAGGTGCCCCTGAGGTAAATGCAGGAGACATTGGAGGGATCTGAGCCAATGAGCAACATGGTCTGACTTAGATTTGGAAAAGTCCCACTTTGACTGCTGTGGTGAGAATAAACATGAATAATGGTTTAAACCACAAGTAGCTGGATGTCTCAAAGTTCCTACTTCAATGTCTAAATCAATGGCTCTCAAATTTTTTGACTGTGATCCATGGGAAGAAAGATCTCAGATATGATGACTAGTATCAATGCATACACCTGTGTAACTGACACAGTTACATACAAAATTATATATATACCTGGCTAGATATATATTTTGAACTCAACCAAGTTACTGGATGCTGTTTTTCTTTCTTTTATCATGGAAGGAACATTTTCAATTACAGCTGACATTTTTGTGACTTTAGAGCACACCTATTGACCAAACCCTACACCCAGCTCTGTGCTACTGGAGACAGCCAGGCAATGCTTACATGGCTGGAGCCATAATCATTCACTTCTTAATTTATCCTAGGAGCACATTATTTATATAACATCGAGTGACCCTTTTTCAGGCTCTTAGCCACCCTTTGAACCCTTGCCCATGTATATTATCAACCTTTGGTTGATATGCTGAAATATTTGGATGCAGAGTTTATAGCAGAGATTAAAGCTAGGGGTGTCAAAACATGACAAGAAAGGCTTTTTCTTGTTTGATTTCTGGCAGGGATCAGAGTGGAAGTGATGGAAGGCTTGGGAAAGAGCCCAATCCTGTCAGTGATTCTAGCCAACTTGGCCGACTCCATAGGTTTAGAGGGTTCAGATGAGCTCTGTGTCCATAAACCTTTAAATACTTGCAGAGAAACTAATCTTACTGTGTGAACTTTTTTGAGGTTCAACACATCTAACAGCTACGGAGCCAAATTCCTAGCTTCAGCCAGACTCTCTACGCCCACCCCCTACCCCCCACAAAGGCATTGAACTTTACTCATCTGAGCCAAACCTAAACTCACAGAAAATGTCAAGAAGGTTGACAAGGTTTCAGCCTGGACCTCACTTGCATTGAGATTGCTAATTACCTGCTCTACTTTGGATCATGCATACCCATCAAAACATCTGGAGGCATTATTTTTCTGTTTGTGTTTTGTTTTTATGCGTTTACAGCTAGTAGAGCTATGCAAGCTAAAAATGGTCTCTATACCATATATCCTTTAAATGCAGAAATTTTTACCCTAGAAGAAGATTTAGGCTGATTTTTATTATTATTTCCAGCAGATGAGGTTTTTGATTAAATTTTATAAGTGAATTGTGTACACATCAAATAACTTGTGATCTACATCCACCCTATATAGTAAAATAACTTATGATCTATACATATACTTTACATAGTAAAACATTTTATGATTCAATTTTGATACCTGTATTATAATTCATCCCAGGCAAACCCTCAGTAAAAACAAGATTTTTCCCTTGGAGGGGACACATGTATATCTATGGCTGATTCATGTTGATGCTTGGCAGAAACCAATACAGTTCTGTAAAGCAATTATACGCCAATTAAAAAATAAATTAATTAAAAAAAACAAGATTTTCCAGAGAAAGCATGCTATTTGACAGTGTGTCATGCTGAGTAAAGAAGGAGATGATCTAGGAAAGAAGATGAGCTTAATTTTTTTTTTTCTAAATTTCTTGTTTTACGTTACATAGATCTTAGATATTTATCTTAGGTCTTTGCAGAGGTCTGTGTAAGCACACATTTCCTTAAGAGTGTTCTTATTGAAACCACATTTCCATTTTTTATGTCCCTGGCATTACTGTGCCATGAGGCTGGCTCAGGATCAGGAATATGTCACACATCCCTGCTACATTTCCTGAGTGAGTTCAGGGTCCCAGTTGTAGCTGTAGTTTCTCTAAACTGTAGACATATTCAAGAAAGACCATGTCTGATGGCCAAAGCATAACCATCAATGTCTTCTTATTCTGGCAGGCACATCTTTGAGGCATGTCTTAGATCCCCAGTACTGTCAAAAAGTCCTCTGGACTTGTGTATCTTCCAACTTTGGTCAGCAGGATGGTTGGCCTTCATTCCCTAACACATCCCAAATGTAGAAATAGGTCACAGGAAGTGGCCCCGCCTGGCTAAAAGCACAAAGCATTTACTAGAGAAGAAAAGTAGGGAGATAGTTTACTGGGGCTTCCTTGTCTCCCATATCCAGGATCTCTGGCCAGTGCAATCTCGACAGCACTGAACTTCATATGTTTAAACACATTTTATCTTATTTTATTTATTTTGGCTGCAGCACGTGGGAATCTTAATTCCCTGACCAGGATCAAACTTGTGCCCCCCACATTGGAAGGGCAGAGTGTTAATCACTGGACTGCTGGGGAGTCCCTTAACCTCATACTTCAAGTATCAATAATGTAAAAAGTTTATTGAAACGTGCAAGCTACAAACATCTAAGAAAAATCAAACCAAAAATCAGAACAAGGTAAACACTGTATTGCTGTATTTCTACAAAGCTAGTTTTTTTTTTTTAAACAATCTATTTTTGATTTCAAAAAGGAAGCCTCCGTTTTACTCCAGCCATGACTTAGACGGTAAAGAGGCTGCCTGCAATGCAGGAGACCTGGGTTAGCTCCCTGGATCAGGAAGATTCCCTGGAGAAGGAAATGGCAACCCACTCCAGTATTCTTATCTGGAAAATCCCATGGTCAGAGGAGTCTGACAGGTTACAGTTCATGGGTCGCAAAGAGTCGGACATGACTAAGCGACTTCACTTTCACTTTTGACTTTTCATTCAGTCTTCATGTTTGTTTCCTTCTGTTTCTGCTCTGAGATAGCTTTCTAATGTGTTAATAGATTTTTACTATCCTTGGAGACCTCATGAATGGAATTCACACATTTTAATTTAAATTTGAAATTAGATCTACCATATGAAACAAAATTGCCAAAATTTATTTTTACATCAAAAAATTCTTTACTTTTGAATGTATTTTAGTGTATCCCAGACATAATTATTAGAAGGTATTTATATTCTTTTCATAAAACTTTACATCTCTATAGTTGCAAGAGTCACTTATGTGGTATCTTGAGGATATTCTTATTATGGCCAATATACAAACAAAAGAAATAAATTAATACTATGCCTTATAGAAGATCACATTTTTCAATCCATATTTAATTTGATAAATTCAGAGCCTTTATTAGAAACAAAGTAAAAAATACTCATCCATAAGTTAGGAGATCTAAATTCTATTTCCATTGGTCTTTGATTTCACTGAACTGACCAATCCCAAGAGAACCTATATATCTACATTTTATTGTGGGAAGAGGCTAATAGAAAGTCTTGGCAAATTAAAAAATCTAGATTCAAAGGAATTAAATTTTAATACTGCCATTTCTGAAACTGGGCTGGCAGTTGGGCAGAGGTGCTGGCAGCTGGTACATCTGCCCAGTGGAAAGGTCAACCATGTCTGTTCCTTGGCAGAGAGAACTATGGCGTTTCCCCTGCCCCCACCCATTCCACCCAACCAGAGCCAGCTCCTAGGAAGCACTTACTGAACAATTTCTCCATTATTCTTTCGGGAGGGCACCAGCCACCAACCTAAGAAGTTTAGAGAAGTCTTCCAGACTTACGTGTAGATAGACAAAAGGGTCCCCATTCATCTAGAGCATGAAGAACAGAGAAGAGCATCAGGAGTTGCATTCTTTTCCTACTGAGGAATGCAGGCTGGGAAAAGAAAGTCATGTGGGCAGAGACCATCTTGCCTGAGGGAGACCTGAGGAAAGAGTGCTACCTTCCAGGCTAAAATCCATCCTAGGAGTTACTGCATTCCCTACTCTTGGTATTTACTCAGCAGATAACCAACCAGGGTGGTGCAATGGTAAAGAATTCGCCTGCCAGTGCAGAAGACTCAGGAGACATGGGTTCAATCGCTGGGTCAGGAAGATCCTCTGGAGTGGGAAATGGCAACCCACTCCAGTATTCTTGCCTGCAAAATTCCATGGACAAAAGAGCCTGGAGGGCTACAGTCCATGGGGTCTCAAAGAGTTGGATATGACTGAGCACAAGCACACCATAACAAACTCAGGTTATGTGATGAAGAAAAAGAATCACTCTGGCAGTTTTTTTTAAGATTTTTTTTTTTTTTGGTGTAAACCATTTATTTTAAAAGTCTTTATTGATTTTGTTACAATATTGCTTCTGTTTTATGTTTTGTTTTGCTTTGCTGGTTTTTTTTTGTTTGTTTGTTTGTTTGTTTTTTGCCTAAGAGGCATGTGGGATCTTGGCTCCCCTACCAGGGGTAGAATCAACATACCCTATACTGGAAGGCAAAATCTTAACCACTGGACTGCAGGAAAGTACCACTATGGCAGTTTTAATCTATGGATTTGCCACATCTGTATAGACTATAACTCAAGGCTCAGCTTCCATCCTGAGCCTGGTAGGGATCTGGATCATCCCACACAGTCATTCAATTAGAATGAGCATTAAATGCTTAGATGTATATAGTAGACTCCATGCTCTCAAGAAACAAGCTTTCAGCAGGAACATTATGGGCAAACTTCTGTGATCTACCATCTGTAATTTAACCTGCTGTTGTAAATAGTGACTGAAAGAAAAAGAGATGGATGAAAGGAAATACTGGTCATACAGCTACATGTTAATATTTTACATTTATTTGGACTTAGGTTTCCTTACCACTCTTCGCCTTACTTTATTTTGTAAAACTTTTTTTCTTGTGAAAAGATTAGTCAGTAATATCTAGTAGATTTTTTGTATCAGATTCTCTATAAACCTTTGGGGAAAGAGAGAGATCTTTAGAAAACTCATTTAAAATAGATAATGATCTCAATCAAAATTCTCTTCCCACAGTGAATGCCCTCCCCATCACGCTGTTGTGGACAAGCTGGGGTGGACGGATGCATGGAGGATCTTTTTTTGGCTCATTCCTTACATGGACAACCTTGTTTTCCACTTTCTCAGAGGTCCGCTCTCACTTAGGCAATCTGGTGGGCCAGGCAGGTTCAGAATAGAGTGATGCGTGAGGACTACCCTGCTTAAAAGAGAGGGCTCCACCTTAGGAAAGAGGTCCAGGCAGCCAAGAGGAAGTTGAACCCAATAGCATGATCAGGGAAACAATGGGTTTTAATTCCAGTAAGACGGAGAAGGAAAATAATCTTTCCTGAATGAGTTAGGACATCTTCATGGTCAAGGCAACATAAAATTGGTTTTACAGTGGAAAAAAAATGAGGTTGAAGAGGTGATAATGGGGTATGGAGCAAGCTCTCTGATGATGTAAATTGTGGGTGGGTACACAACAAAAACACAAAACTATTTCTCCCAAGGGTGAGACTGAGCTAACCTTAATAGTAGAGTCATTATGATTATGTAATTTATGGAAAAATGGCACACCAAAACCTATAAAATGAAAGTGAAGAAAAAAGAAAGCAGTGAAAGAAAAAGTGTGACAGCAAAACGAAAGAAAAATAGGATATGAAATCATTTCTTGAGCCTAAAGCAGCGTTTCCCCCATCTTCATGGTAGGTGAGAGATTTTTTAAACAATGTTTCAAATAACTGTTTCATATAGTCTTAAAATCTGCCTCAGGGGACCCCAAGGGAGGTGCAGCTGGAGTGGAGGATAAGAGAAATGAGTTTCCAGGTCCAAGGTTCCACTACCTCTCAAAAAACAGTTTTCCACTATAAATATAAATTGTTCCCACAAAAGTAAATGGCTTCTGGGGCATGAAATAGCTTAAAAACAACCTTCTAAATGGTCAGGCATGATGGTGGTCTTTTAACCCTATTCTTGAGAAAATACCATGATGGGTCTTCCTTGGCATTCCTTCAAGTGAGAAAAAAAATGAAAGTCTTAACTCACCAAACAATTTCTGTCTCATTCCTCTTAACACCCAGTTGCAAGGGTATATTAACCCAGGCAACCAACATGGTCTCCATCTCCTTGCCTCTCTTGGAGGGGCATAACTGTCAGTGGAAATTATTTTAGCTATTTTAGTAACTTTATAGGAAAAGGTATTAGAACCAATGAATCTAAACTCCTGGAGTTCTAACCTCACCTCAGTCTTCAACTTGCTTTATTAAGAGATGGTCTATGGATTGATTTTTATGTCTGGTTCCTAAAAGATCCCTGCCACCATCACCAAATTTCCATCTCTGCATTCTCTGTGGGAGCTGTGCCGAGTTCCATAAAGCAACAACTTGTCTAAATTCTAAATAAAAGGAAAACTAGTAGGCAGCTTTCTTTTGCACTTACATGGGAAATTTCAGGCAATGCCACAAAGATTTAGTTATTAAACATGGTTTAAACGAAAACATTTTTCATTGTAACTCAGACCTAAATCAGTGCGACTAAACACAGTTAAGTATATTAGTCAGAATTAATTCACACGGATGGGAGACAAGTGTTCCAAATTTCCTCATTTCTTGAACTAAATTGCTTTCTAGTCCCTTGTAGAACACGGCATGTTTAAGTGTCATTGAGATGTCTCAAAATCCTACCCATTCTGCCATTTCTAATTCTTAATAGATTTGTAAGTTGTTTCTGCACTATAATTAGAGTATTACTATACTTCTAAATCAAAAACACTCTTCAATTTTATGTCCTTTTACCAGAATGTCTACTTATAATAGAATTGCTTAGAAACCCCTAGATCTTTTCTAATCACATTAGTAAATTCTTCCTTGGTACCCTATCTTACTATGGCAACAACATGTGCTTCAAATTTTGGCCACTCAAAAGTTGTTTCTTACAGAAGGAGTGCATTGCACATAGCTAAATGATGAGCA
Organism: Bubalus kerabau; assembly: GCF_029407905.1. Lineage (NCBI taxonomy): Eukaryota > Metazoa > Chordata > Mammalia > Artiodactyla > Bovidae > Bubalus > Bubalus kerabau. The sequence goes on along the minus strand of NC_073631.1, from coordinate 82,566,176 downwards.
CATGTTACCACACACACACATGAACATACTTTGAATCAAAGTCTGTTACTGGGACCATAACCCCTCTGGCCAATGAAAGTTAAAGGTGTGCATTTGAAGGTTGCCTGTACTAATTCACATAATTAATAAAGCTTATTCAAAATGACAAGCTCGTATTGCTATATTTACTTATAGTATCTCTAGCTTAACTAATACAGTCATGTGCTGCTCCTCAAGTTGTGGTTTTCAGTCCTTTGAAAGTTTTCAGTCTGAATCAATTTCAGTGTATGGTCACCATGCCCTTGTATTCTGTAGCTGTCATTTGCCCAGTTACAATCCTTCTTTGATGTATTGAAGACACCCAACCGGAAAATATTTGCCGTCAAAGAAGTCTCATCGTTCCCTTGGACAAGTGCAAACCTGATCACCTATTGTACAAATGGTGAAATTTCAAGTCTTTTCTGCTCCTAAAAAATAGGAAATGTACAAGGAGGAGTCTAATCAGCCATTGGTATCATTCTTAGGTATATAGTTTAGCACTCTATATTCCCCTGTTCTATAATATTACAATGAAGAAGGACTGTTTGTGTTTAACCTATGATGGCTTAACTGCTCAGTGAAGAATAGACTCATACCACAGCTGCTCATCCTGGAACCCAATGAAATCTGTTTCTTTGAGGAAATTCACATTGGCAACATCACTTCTGATAACCAACAACCACTATGGTAACAAAGATCTCTTAGTAGAGAATAGTCCCCCATGACTAGGTGCAGTGAGTTGCACTGTGGCCTCTAACAGATATGTCCATGTCTAATCACTGAAACCCACGTGAAAGTCACCTTATTTGGAAAAAATAAAAAATCTTTGTAAATCAAATTAAGGACCTTGAGGTGAGTTCATCCTGGATTATCAGAGTATGTCCTAAATTCAATGACTTGTGTCCTTTCATGAGAAAGGCAGAGGGAAATTTTAGAACAGAAGACACAGACTAGAAGGCCATGTGAAGATGGGGCCAAAGGTTGGAATTACACCACAAACTAAGAAACGCCTGGAACCACCAGAAGTGGCCAGAGATGAGAAGCATTCTACCTTTGAGTCTTCAGAGAAGGGCAGCCTTGTTGACACCTTGATTTTGGACATCTGGCCTCCAGAGCTATAAAAAAATACATTTCTCTTAAGTCACCAAGTTTGTGGTAAATTGTTCCAGCAACCCTCGTAAACGAATGTACTGTGACTTGCTATCTCTCTGAAATAGCAGATAAAATATATGATCATTTAAGTCCATAAATGTTACTTTTCATTTTAAGAGGGAAAAAGCAAAGCCTGGGTATAAATATGAGGTTGGAAAGAGAAGACTTTTGTTGAATGATATAGAATTGATGGCATGACAGGCTGTCCCATTTCAAAATCAAAATGATTTATTCTCAGTTTATGTTATTAAGTAGAATGCTTAACTGCAGATCTTCAGCTTTCTTCAAAGCTACAGTCAATCCCCAAAATAATAAGTGGAGTCTTACATTACATTGCTTCCCATGTGGCTCAGCTGGTAAAGAATCAACCTGCAATGCAGGAGACCTGTGTTCAATCCTGGGGTTCAATCCTAGGGTTCAATCCTGGGGTTCAATCCTGGAGAAGGGAAATGCTACCTACTCCAGTATTCTGGCCTGGAGAATTCCACGGACTGTATAGGCCATGGGGTCACAGAGAGTTGGACACGACTGAGTGACTTTCATTTACATTACATTTGCCTGACAAATATAAAGTATTATTTATAAATTAAATACCCCAAAGGTAAATTCAAGTTTTCACCCATTGGAAGCAAGAACTGCTGGCTTGTTTTCTTTCCCGTATCTTCAAAATTCTTGGAATCTAGAAGGCTAAGGGTACCTTTTAGATAAACGTTCTTTATAAACTTCAGTGGATATTTAGGATCAGAAAATATTTTCCAGGAAGGCACCTTTTATTTTGATTTTTAGCTATCCCCATCTTACTAAATTGTTGGCTATTACTGATAGGATACATTTTTCCCCTCTAATAGAGCATGAAAAAATAACCATTGTAGTTCTCGTCACATTTGATTTCTTACCAGAAGGACTCTTTAATTCAGCTCCTTGGATTTCAGGTCAGACTTTCAGTGCATTTGTTTTTCCTATTCTTGGGTTGTTTCTAGGATAGCCTAGCTGACATTACAGATCTCATTAATAAGATAATTTCAAAAAGAAAGCAAAAATCTAACTAAGCCTTCTTTCCAAAAGCTTGTCACTGCTCTAGAAACCTCAAAAATATTAAAGACATTCTTATAAAAAATGGTCACAGCAAGTTCTTTACTTAGCTAAATGGCTTGTGCATTCATTGCCTGCTAGACTTACAGGTCTGCCTAGTTAAAAATCCTACTTCCTAAGGAGGAAACCCATGCTTTCCAAGATTCCACTAAAATGGGATTTGGTATATTTTTTTCAGCCCAAGGGAGACATACTTAAGACAATATGTGAAAAGAAAGGAAATAAACAGTGTTTACTGAGTTTATTATGACTCCAGTGGTGGGCTAGCAATTTTCAAATACTTTCATTTCATTTTCACAATATTCCTAGGAGGTAGTTATCACCTCCTCAACCTCATCACCATCTTTATATATATTAGAAAATTGAGGCGCATGAGGTTAATAGCTAGACAAAGGTCACAGAGTTGGGGAGCGACAAAGGCAGGATTCAGAACCACATATAGTGTGATACAGTGTGCTTCCACAGTCACTTTTTTTCTTCCCCACTATGGCAGGGAACGTACAGTTTCAGTTATATAACTCTTTCCTGCCTTAATTTGTGCATTTTTAAGTTGGTAATGATTCTTAAAGTATAGCAGGAAGGAGAATAGAAAAAACAGCTCTTAATCATATTCATACTTAACATCTACATTTTCAAGAGTTTTATGATGATCTGCTGTAGATGTGCAGAAGTGGTACCTAGTGAATTTCAGATGAGGGTCATAAAGGGTTCATAAGTGCCACAAAGGTTTTTTTTTTCCTGGGAATTTCTTATCTCCTCTTGTTTAATTGAAAAGGACTTTGCCAATAGAATTTGTGATTCTCTGGAACTTAACCACTCTATATACAGTATAAGGAAGGTTCTTGACTTGGTTCTAAACAAAATATTAATAGCAGTATGGTTTAGAGCAACTCCTTCCTGTATATGTAATATTTTGCTTCAGTCACAGGAGAATGAGCATAACACATTTACCTGGCCTCCCAAGCAGTTAACAGGATACAGTGAGATGGGAGATGAGAAAATGTTTTCAAAAACATGATAATAAATTTATTGAGTGATATCATAGTAAAAATGATAGAACTCAAAAAATCAATGTTTTACACTTATCCTCATGAATGGACTAACTTGGTCAGTAAGTCCCCTGTTGTTCCTGCTGCTTCTATCTACAATAACAACAGTCATCATAATTAATCCTCACAAAAGCAAGGAACCCAACATCACTCTCATTTTCTAGGTGAGAAATAAATGGTTCAAGATTATCTAGGTGAGACTCAATATTGTATCACCTAGCTCTAAACTGTATACTTATTTTCCATACTGTAGTATTGAGATTATAGTGGTTTATTTCACACATCTATGCATAACAATCCTCATTTAAGAGATAGGATTTGGGCAGTGCCCCAGACTGGGAGAGCACCCTCCACCACAGCCATGGCTCATGGCTGGAGACCTCAAAGGTCCCGGAGAAAGAATCTCTTTCATTTGAAACAGACAGTGCATCATTAAACCTCTTAGCTACTTTAGCTATTCTTTAGCTGCTTGGTTTAATTGGTTTGTCTCATTAGCTTGTTGCTTCTTACTGCCTCAAAGGAAGGAAAATGAGATATTTAGTTTTTAATCAGTATGAAGTTCAGAAAGGCCAGAATTTGGAATAAGCACTAAACCTCAGCTCTGTTAACACAAGAGCCTATGTTCGCTCCTGAAGGTTATTATTTCATGGCTGTGATAGATGAATTTATAGGAAGATTGGTGAAGAAAAGACTCTACATTAGACACTTAGCTGGGAATCAGCACAGACTTTGAAGAAAATTTGGTTTGGATAAAATCAGTTTCAAGTGCTTCTTTATTTTAACAAATGAATCTCACATGACTTGACAAGGCAAGAATGTATAGAGTCATAATGGACATGATGAAGTGTGATAAGACAAAAGAAAAGATACTATGAATTGAGAGAAAATGTTTTTTGCTCATGAAGATATAGTAAAAACAAAGGGAAATGAATGAAAACCAGCGTGACTATTTGAAAATCTGGTTTTGCCTATAAGGCCTATGTGCATAGATCATTATTTTAAAATAAATCTGAACATTTACCCAAGCCTAAATTTAGGTTCCCTGTTATTTGTACTGCCTGTCTTTATCATAATTCAAGCTTCATATTTCATTGTGTAGAAGAAGTATGTGGCAGGCTAATGGCCTAAATACCTAAGTCTCATTTTATAAATATTTATTGCCAACTGATGTGTTCCTATCTTTGAAGTCGTATGCATGGTTCACTGCGAGCCTGTACTTCCCTCCTCTCCTTGTACAGAATAACTACCCAGGACCCTCGTTTACATGAGGATCACCTCAACACAGAGTTAATTTTTTTTATCCACATCTTCTCACATCACTCATCTTTGCTTTGTTATGTTTTCTCCCCTCTTTCACCTCACATTTCATGCAGCAACGGCCAGAAGTACAATAATAAACCAAACAATGTGATCTGTGCTGCCGTTGAATTAAAGCAGTGGTACAGGCTGAACTGATCATTCATAACCTGCCTGGGGTCACCACAGGGGATCTACCAGATCCAGGAGAGGAAAATAAACAAAACCCAGAGAAGAAACTCAGAATAAAAGAAGTGAGCATGGAAGAGCTTGAACGTCAAACCAAAATCCCTGGGCATGATTCTTCTGACAATAGAGAAATTTTGGAGGTCTTGAAGCAAGATTAACCAAGTTAAGAAACAGCTTAAAATTAACCAGGCATTGTACCAAAAGAATTGCCATAGGCTGGTGGTAAGACCAATGAGGAGACAACTGTAATAATACAGATGAGGTAAGATGAAAATCTGGACATAAACATAGTTTCAATAAAATTTAGGGATTGGACGATGACAGTGGAAATATATAGAAAGATGCTGATGGGAGAAGTGTGTGTGCATGCTGAGTCATGTCCAACTCTTCGCAATCCTATGGACTGTAGCCCACTATAGGGTCCTCTATTCATGATAATCTCCAGGCAAGAGTACTAGAATGGGTTGTCATTTCCTTCTCCAGGGCATCTTCCTGACCTAGGGATCAATTTCATATCTCTTATGTCTCCTGCATTGGCAAGCAGGTTCTTTACCACTAGCCACCTGGGAAGCCCATGTAGCACCACAGAACTGACAAAATTTGGAAATATTGGATACAGGGTAAACTTGAGTAGAAAATATGGTAAAAAAATTTTAACTATAAGGAATAGGCAAGTAAGGGTGGCATTAACAAAAATTCAACAAGGAAGAGACGAGAAGCATAATTAAAAGAGAAGATGATGTGAAATATTCATTTTAGGACGTCATAAATTTTAAGTGTTACTGGAGCCTGAATAATGAGCCATCCACAGATGGGAATACCAGACCACCTGATCTTCCTCTTGAGAAACCTATATGCAGGTCAGGAGGCAACAGTTAGAACTGGACATGGAACAACAGATTGGTTCCAAATAGGAAAAGGAGTACCTCAAGGCTGTATACTGTCACCCTGCTTCTTTAACTTCTATGCAGAGTACATCATGAGAAACGCTGCACTGGAAGAAACACAAGCTGGAATCAAGATTGCTGGGAGAAATATTAATAACCTCAGATATGCAGATGACACCACCCTTATGGCAGAAAGTGAAGAGGAACTAAAAAGCCTCTTGATGAAAGTGGAAGTGGAGAGTGAAAAAGTTGGCTTAAAGCTCAACATTTAGAAAACGAAGATCATGACATCTGGTCCCATCACTTCATGGCAAATAGATGGGGAAACAGTGGAAACAGTATCAGACTTTATTTTTCTGGGCTCCAAAATCACTACAGATGGTGACTGCAGCCATGAAATTAAAAGACGCTTACTCCATGGAAGGAAAGTTATGACCAACATAGATAGCATATTCAAAAGCAGAGACATTACTTTGCCAACAAAGGTCTGTCTAGTCAAGGCTATGGTTTTTCCTGTGGTCATGTATGGATGTGAAATTTGGGCTGTGAAGAAAGCTGAGCACCAAAGAATTGATGCTTTTGAACTGTGGTGTTGGAAAAGACTCTTGAGAGTCCCTTGGACTGCAAGGAGATCCAACCAGTCCATTCGGAAGGAAATCAGCCCTGGTGTTCTTTGGAAGGAATGATGTTAAAGCTGAAACTCCAGTACTTTGGCCACCTCATGGAAGAGTTGACTCATTGGAAAAGACTCTGATGCTGCCAGGGATTGTGGGCAGGAGGAGAAGGGGACGACAGAGGATGAGATGGCTGGATGGCATCACTGACTCGATGGACGTGAGTCTGGGTGAACTCTGGGAGTTGGTGATGGACAGGGAGGCCTGGCGTGCTGCAGTTCATGGGGTTGCAAAGAGTCGGACACGACTGAGTGACTGAACTGAACTGAACAGAAGGAATAGGTGATAAAGGCAGGCATGAGTTAAATATTTGGATGACTAAAACATGGCAAGTGAGGGGAAAAAAGGTACAGAGGAATGATTTGTGGTTGTTGATTTACATGGCCATGTGGTGATAATAATCAGGGTAGAGTTATTAAGGAGAGGGGTTGAACAATGGGGGAGGGAGCCCACATATTCATATATAGAATTTAAATTTCTTGTGGGATATCCAGGTGAAAACATTCAGAAAGGTGAACTCACCTGCTTGGAACTCAGTAGGTGAGCAATCTAGATTTGGGGGTAGCAACAAGAATTTAAAAACACTGTTCCACAGGAGAGCAGAGTTTCACTTTGGGAAGATGAAGTAGACATACCTTTTATTATTGCTGCCACTAAATAGAGCTAAAAACCCTGTACATTCTTAGAGGTGGAAAGAAGAAGGCAGACACATCAAGACCTTAGGATGAGTGGGGAAACATGGTGGGAAGTTTCCCGAATTTTCTTTGTTCTTATGTGTCTCAGACTTGGAGCTGAAGCAGTTGGTAACCAGGCAACAACAATGACATAGGCAACAAAGCCCAACAAACCCTGCTTTTTCCAATCAAAGAACCAGGAAAGGGGAAGCCTATCAGGTCAAAAACCTTTTAGACAATGACTGATCTACTCCATCTACACCATAGAAAAAAACTGTAGCCCCTCCCCAACTCATGCTAGCTAAAGCCAAGTGAGGAGCCTAGACTTTTACTTTCATGAAGGAATAATAAGATGCCTCAATACCTTTGACAGGGTGGGATCACAGAAGACCAAGTAAGGAACTAGGACTTTCATCCACGTTCAACCAAAAATTAGCTCCATCCATCTCTGTTTTATCGGTAGACACCATGTGGGGAAGCCTGGACATTCGATCCCACTGGGCAGTAATGAGGTATCCCTCTCCCTCTCTGCTTCAGGCTTGTGTCATAGGAAGCCTACTGGAAAGTGAGGACCGTCACCATCACCCAGCAGTAACAAGCCCACCATGCAATTGAGTCTCAGTGAAGACTACATGTAGACATGGAGCTGTTATCCTAAGTTGGAATAACAAGGAATTTCCACCCTGGGTATTAGGCTGAGTCAAGAACCTGGACTTACACACCCACCTGGCAGTACCAAGGTACCTTCCTTTCCTCTCCTTCAGAATGAGTGTCAGTGGAAGCCAGCAAAACCAGATGATTTAATATCCAGAGTCTTATAAGACAATATAAAATTGTCCTCAGTTCAAATGAAAAGCACTTAGGAAGCCAAGAGCCAGGAAAATTTCAAACTAAATGAAAAAGGACAATCAATAAATGCCAACATCAAGATGACAGAGACATTAGAATTATCTGACAAAAATTTTAAAGAAGCTATGTCAGATAAGCATCTGAATAAAAACTCTCTGAATAAATAGGAATAGAGGGGAATGTCCTTAATTTAATGAAGCATATCTAAAAAACCCTATAGTTAAAATTATAATTTTAATGGTGAATGAATACTTTCCCCTAAGATCAATAACAAGACAAAAATATTTGCTTTTATTTGACTCAGTCAACATACAGCTGGAAGTTCTAGCCAGTGCAATAAGGTAAGAAAAGAAAATATAGGTATACATATCATAAAGGAAGGAGGAAAAGCTGCTCCAATTTGAAGATTACTTGTCTGTAGATGTATAAAATCCCAAGGAATCTACCAAAATATTTTTAGAACTAAAATGTATGCTCATCAAGATCACAGGATACAAGATAAATATTCTAAAATCAATTGTGTTTCTATGCAGTAGCAAAGAATATGTGGACAATGAAATTAAAAATATAAAACCATTTACAGTCAGTCAAAAAATAAAATACTTAGAAGAAATCTAAGAAAACCTGCAAAGGACTTGTATGCTGGAAGTAATCAAAGAAGCTCTAAATAAATGGAGAGCCATATTGTGTTCATGGATCAGAAGACTCAACATAGTAAAGATGCCAATTGTCCACAAATTGATATACAAGCTTAATGCTATACTTAAAAAATCCAAGCAAGATTTTTTTAAGATATAAATAGGATTATTCTGAAACTTATCTGAGAGGCAAAGGAACTGGAATTGCTAAAACAGTTTTAAAAAAAGAATAAAGTGGGAGGACTCAGTTAACTCAATTTTAAGACTTACTATATAGCTACAGTAAACAAGACTGAAAGGTATTTGGAAAAGGAAAGGCACATAGATCAATGGAACATTACAGAGATCCCAGAAATAGACACACAATTATATGCCCAACTGAGTTTTGAACAAGATATAAAAGTAATTCAACAGAGGATGGATAGCCTTTTCAACAAATGGTACTAGCACGCAAACATAGGCACTGCTCAATCTAAGTATCATGCCTTATGCAACAATGCATTCCAAATATCTATAGACAGTAAACACATATATCATGTAAAATTAGAATTTTTTAAATATATAAAAAGTATGAGAAAATTTTCAAGAACTATGGATAAAGGATTATTAGACTTGACACTAAAACCATGATCCATAAGAGGAAAATTTGATAGCTTGGGCTTTATCAAAATTAAAATCTTTGTTCTGCGAAAGACCTCCTCACAAGAGCTCTGAGGTACCTTATCCTCTTAAGAGAATAAAAGAACAAGCTACAGAATGGGAGAATGTTTTCAAATAATGTATCTGGCAAAGGACCTTCAAAATTCAAAAATGAAAAAACTAACAATAAAATTAGAACATGGGAAAAGACAGGAAGAGCTATTTCATCAAAGCAGGTTGTATATATGGCAAATAAACATTTTGAAAGATACTAAACATCACTAGCCATCAAGAAAAACCAAATTAAAACTACAATGAAATACCACTACAAATCTATCAGAATGGCAAAAAAAGGAAAAAATGACAACACCAAATGCTACCAGGGAGACAAGGAACCTGGATGACTCATATTTCTAGTAAGAATGTAAAATGGTACAGTTTGTCAGTTCCTTATAGAACTAAACATGTAACTAACACATGACCCAGCAACTGCTCTCTTGGGCATTTACTTCAGGGAAATGGACGATTCATTGTCCTACAAAATGAACATTAATTACACCTTTATGCATAAAAGCCAAATTCCAGCAACAATTCAGATATGCTTCAGTGGGTGAATGTTTAAACTAATTGTGGTGCATTCAGGAAATGAAATAGTCTTCAGCAAAAAAAAAAAAAAAAAAAAAAAAAAAAAACTGAACTATTGATACAAAGAAAAGCTTGAATGAAACTTCAGAGAATAATGCCGAGTAGGGAAAAAAAAAAAAGCCAATCTCAAAAGGTTATATCCTGTATGATTCCATTCATATAGCGTTCTTGAAATGACAAAACTCCCAAACTGGAAAACAAGCTAATGGTTGCCAGAGGTTAAGAAAAGGTAGACATGCAAGCTAAGTGGGTGGCATATAAAAGAACCACAGGAAAGATTGTTTTGTGAAAGAATTGTTCTGTCTTGACTGCTGATGTATTCATATATCCTGATGTGTTTTTGCCCATAGCTATGCATACCCTTGTCAGAATCTGGGAAAGGGTACATGAGAATTCTATACGATTTTGTACAACAGCATGTGAATCTATAAATATCTCAAATTTACAACTTTGATTTATTTTTTTAATTTAATTTTATTTTTAAACCTGAAACACTGTATTAGTTTTGCCAAACATCAAAACGAATCCACCACAGGTATACATATGCTTCCCATCCTGAACCCTCCTCCCTCCTCCCTCCCCACACCATCCCTCTGGGTCGTCCCAGTGCACCAGCCCCAAGCATCCAGTATCATGCATCAAACCTGGACTGGCAACTCATTTCATACATGATATTTTACATGTTTCAATGCCATTCTCCCAAATCTTCCCACCCTCTCCCTCTCCCACAGAGTCCAAAAGACTGTTCTATACATCAGTGTCTCTTTTGCTGTCTCGTACACAGGGTTATTGTTACCATCTTTCTAAATTCCATATATATGCATTAGTATACTGTATTGGTGTTTTTCTTTCTGGCTTACTTCACTCTGTATAATAGGCTCCAGTTTCATCCACCTCATTAGAACTGATTCAAATGTATTCTTTTTAATGGCTGAGTAATACTCCATTGTGTATATGTACCCCAGCTTTCTTATCCATTCATCTGCTGATGGGCATCTAGGTTGCTTCCATGTCCTGGCTATTATAAACAGTGCTGCGATGAACATTGGGGTACTCGTGTCTCTTTCCCTTCTGGTTTCCTCAGTGTGTATGCCCAGCAGTGGGATTGCTGGATCATAAGGCAGGTCTATTTCCAGTTTTTTAAGGAATCTCCACACTGTTCTCCATAGTGGCTGTACTAGTTTGCATTCCCACTAACAGTGTAAGAGGGTTCCCTTTTCTCCACACCCTCTCCAGCATTTATTGCTTGTAGACTTTTGGATCGCAGCCATTCTGACTGGTGTGAAATGGTACCTCATAGTGGTTTTGATTTGCATTTCTCTGATAATGAGTGATGTTGAGCATCTTTTCATGTGTTTGTTAGCCATCTGTATGTCTTCTTTGGAGAAATGTCTATTTAGTTCTTTGGCCCATTTTTTGATTGGGTCATTTATTTTTCTGGAGTTGAGCTGTAGGAGTTGCTTGTATATTTTTGAGATTAGTTGTTTGTCAGTTGCTTCATTTGCTATTATTTTCTCCCATTCTGAAGGCTGCCTTTTCACCTTGCTAATAGTTTCCTTTGATGTGCAGAAGCTTTTAAGGTTAATTAGGTCCCATTTGTTTATTTTTGCTTTTATTTCCAATATTCTGGGAGGTGGGTCATAGAGGATCCTGCTGTGATGTAGGTCAGAGAGTGTTTTGCCTATGTTCTCCTCTAGGAGTTTTATAGTTTCTGGTCTTACGTTGAGATCTTTAATCCATTTTGAGTTTATTTTTGTGTATGGTGTTAGAAAGTGTTCTAGTTTCATTCTTGTACAAGTGGTTGACCAGATTTCCCAGCACCACTTGTTAAAGAGATTGTCTTTAATCCATTGTATATTCTTGCCTCCTTTGTCAAAGATAAGGTGTCCATATGTGCGTGGATTTAAATCTGGGCTTTCTATTTTGTTCCATTGATCAATATTTCTGTCTTTGTGCCAGTACCATACTGTCTTGATAACTGTGGCTTTGTAGTAGAGCCTGAAGTCAGGTAGGTTGATTCCTCCCGTTCCATTCTTCTTTCTCAAGATAGCTTTGGCTATTCGAGGTTTTTTGTATTTCCATACAAATTGTGAAATTATTTGTTCTAGCTCTGTGAAGAATACCGTTGATAGCTTGATAGGGATTGCATTGAATCTATAAATTGCTTTGGGTAGTATACTCATTTTCACTATATTGATTCTTCCAATCCATGAATATGGTATATTTCTCCATCTATTAGTGTTCTCTTTGATTTCTTTCACCAGTGTTTTATAGTTTTCTATATATAGGTCTTTAGTTTCTTTAGGTAGATACATTCCTAAGTATTTTATTCTTTCTGTTGCAATGGTGAATGGAATTGTTTCCTTACTTTCTCTTTCTGTTTTCTCATTATTAGTGTATAGGAATGCAAGGGATTTCTGTGTGTTGATTTTATATCCTGCAACTTTACTATAATCATTGATTAGTTCTAGTAATTTTCTGGTGGAGTCTTTAGGGTTTTCTATGTAGAGGATCATGTCATCTGCAAATAGTGAGAATTTTACTTCTTCTTTTCCAATTTGGATTCCTTTTATTTCTTTTTCTGCTCTGATTGCTGTGGCCAAAACTTCCAAAACTATGTTGAATAGTAATGGTGAAAGTGGGCACCCTTGTCTTGTTCCTGACTTTTAGAGGAAATGCTTTCAATTTTTCACCATTGAGGATAATGTTTGCTGTTTGTTTGTCATATATAGCTTTTATTATGTTGAGGTATGTTCCTTCTATTCCTGCTTTCTGGAGAGTTTTTATCATAAATGGATGTTGAATTTTGTCAAAGGCTTTCTCTGCATCTATTGAGATAATCATATGGTTTTTATTTTTCAATTTGTTAATGTGGTGTATTACATTGATTGATTTGTGGATATTGAAGAATCCTTGCATCCCTGGGATACAACTTTGATTTAAAAAATAGTGTGCAGGTCAAGAAAAATCTTGTTTTACCCGGATATGATCTTCAGAGTGATGGTTTACAAGTCTCAGTCAGGTAAGGAGTATGAAAGAGAAGGCAAACATGACCAACTGAGAAGCACCAATATCCCAGGGGTTACTGGAGGAAGAGGATCATATGAAATCATATTGATATTTATCATAATAATAAGGTCATGTATAATCAAACCCAAAGATGACTGAGCAAGGACTTCTTGGTAATGTGTAGAGCCAAAGAAAGAAAGATAATCTTAGAAAGTAGAACCTAAGCTTAGGAACTTAGGCTTATTTGGGACATACAAAATGGTAATAGTTTACATTCAGCAATACCCCTTAAATACCAACATGTATAGATTTTAACGAACTTAAAGAAGGGCCAAGTTTCCAGTTTGGTCAATTCAGTGATAACTGAGGAAGCTAAGAAAGATATGAGGTCGGATTCAGAGGACATCATAAGAATATAAACAATCAATAATCTCCTCTCCCAACAGTAACCACGACAATCACTAGGGGATGGTCTTCAAGTCTATCTTGTTTTGATCTCAAAAGTCAGGGAAGTCCAATTTGATATTTGGGTGAAAACTTCAAACATGCTGAAATCTTTCATTTAAAAAACTCTCTCTCATTTTCTGCTCCTCTCTTAAGGCTGTCTGGTGGTTTTCCTACAGTTAAGCTCATTAAAACAATATTTTCACTGTAATCATCTCTTCATTTTCCATTGCTTTCTTAAAGCAGAATAATCTAATTTCTGCCTCACTACTCTAACAAAATGACTCTCTCAAAAGTTACAAATGACCCCCTATTTGCTAAATTCAAAAGATATTTTTTCGGTCAATATCTTCCTTAGTTTTTTTTTTTTTTTTAATTGTTGGGAACTGTGCCCCTTTTGAGCACTCGCTTCTTCAGTATGCAGTTTCTTCACCATTCTTTTCTAGCACTCCTTCTGCTTCTGCATCCACACCCTTGGACCTTTCGTGTCTTCTCCTTTTTTGGTCACTCCTTGAATGTTGATGCCCTTTAGGTTGCTGTCTCTCAGTCTATCCCTAGAATTTTGTTTAAATCTTTGATTTAGGTACTCCCAAGTCTACACTGGGTCAAGATCTCTTTCTTTTGTGGTCAGACACAGATATAAGATATCCAGCTCCATGTTGGACAGATTCATAAAGTGTGCTATTCATTCAAGTATTTATTGGGCTTTTTGTGTCAGACACTCTTCAGCGTTAGAGCCAGGTGAACAGAGCTTCTGTTCTCAGGAAGTCACACTATGGAGTGAATACAGTATTTATTGCATGTCATTTCTGCTTCTCATTTGGGTTTCTGAAAATCTTTCTTCTCCTTCTTATTCTTTGTCCTCTCACCAAGGTGTCTCCCTATTACCTATCCTGCTAGGTCCTCCCAGAGAGTACCATCCCCACCAGGTACAGCTGTCCTCCAGTGTGGGCTGTCAACTTACTTGCAGAGTGAACAGTGGCTGGTGACCAAGTACAGGGGAGGAAAAATGATCCTCTCCCAAATTCTGTACCACTGACATCAGATGCCTCTACCCCAAGTCTTGAGGATATCTTACCCTATTCAATTCATTTAATAGTTTTAAGTACACAGCTAATTTTTTAAACCATATTTGGGTTTATGTTCCTTAAAGCCAAAAGAAAACAACCAATCTCCTGAGACTGATCACAAGACCAAATATAATCATTCAGCAGATCCTCTTGGGCTCTTCATATCATCCCATTCCTCTGCTCCTTTCCATCTTTCATCTGACCTCTCTCTGTTGGGAGCACTGCTCATTTTGCTCCACTCACCTCATTTCCATCTCCCAACTAAGATGAACTCTTACAATTTCCCACCAGTTGGGCTCAATTTCAACAGTTTTCCTAGCCCTAACTCTGTCACTACAAACCTGGCCACTTCCCACACTCTGGGTTCAAATCCACAGAAAGTCCCTGGTTGATTTTTCTCCTAGTGATATACATCAAGATCTTGTCCATTAACAGAGGAATGAATAGAGAAGGTGTAGTACATATATACAATGGAATATCCTCAGTCTTCAAAAAGAATGAAATAATGCCATTTCCAGCAACATAGGAGGGCCTGGAGATGATCATACTAAGTCAGGCAGAGAAAGACAAATATCATATGATATCACTCTTATGTGGAATCTAATTTTAAAAAATGATACAAATGAACTTATTTGCAAAGGAGAAACAGACCAACAGATATTGAAAACAAACTTGTGGTTACCAAAGGGGAAACATGCAGGGGGGAAGGATAAATCAGGAGCTTGGGGTTAACATACATACTGCTATATATAAGATAGATAATCAACAAAGACTCACTATATAACACAAAAAACTCTATTCAATATTCTGTGGTAACCTTTATGAGAAAAGAATCTGAAAAAGAATGAATATATGTATAACTAAATCACTTTGCTATGTACCTGAAACTAACACAGCACTGTAAATCAGCTATGCTCCAATAAAATTTTTAAAAATGATCTTTATCCATACTGCTAATCAGAATCACCCGCCTAGGCAAGCACATCTGGCTTCTCTCTCTCCTTGCAACCAGTCACCTACCCCAAATCGTTCTACCCATCCCCTCTTTCTTTATTCAAAAACTTTCGAGGTGGCATTTCTTCCATTCCCTTCACTTTGAGTTAATATTTGCCATATTTCTTTTCTCTCTCTTCCTATGAGTATGTAATTCTGTAGAGATTGCCCTGTTCTTTCATTTTCTGTCTCTGTGTTCCCATGCACCCCCTTGACCCAACAGGAGGTCCATTCTTTGCAGGTGTCACTGGAGGAGAGTTACAGGGATAGCTGTAATCCATGCAAATGCATAACAAAGAGGAGAAAAATGTACCTAAATTTCATATGGGCATCAGTTGACACCAGTGTAAAGCAGACAGGCAATGGATTGACCATGTAGACACACCTGTTCTGAAAATCTATTGCTGCCACATACTAGCTGAATTATTTGGGTAACTTTAATAACTATATCAGTAATATTAAAGATAAGCTGTGATTGAGGGTCTGTTTCTTATTTTGAACTTTATATATTTTATATCTAAACTCAAGGGGAAGGTATAATTATCTAAACTTATTAAAAAAGGAATGAGACTTAAAGAGGTTAGCAGGAGGCTCTCACCATGTGTGCCTCTCTGAAGGGCTTCTCCTAACATGGCAGCTGGCTTTCCCAAAGTGTGATCTTAGCAAGAAGGAAAGGAAGAGGGAGACAGAGATAGAGAGACAGAAGCTAAGGGCTCTTTTATAACTTATCTCCAAAGTTATATACCAGTACTTTTGCAGTATCCTACTGATCACACATATCAACTGTTGTACAATGTGACACATGGGGGTGGGAGGGAATTACACAAGAGCACGAACACCAAGGAGCAAGGTTCATTGGGGGCTATGTTGGAAGT
Organism: Bubalus kerabau; assembly: GCF_029407905.1. Taxonomy (NCBI): domain Eukaryota; kingdom Metazoa; phylum Chordata; class Mammalia; order Artiodactyla; family Bovidae; genus Bubalus; species Bubalus kerabau. The sequence continues at coordinate 82,549,983 of NC_073631.1, read as the reverse complement.
TGGCTGCCACATCAATAAAGACAGGACTGGTAAGTGTTCCTGGTTAATATTTTTATATTCATAAGAATAAATTTGCACACTATTAACAAATCAGTAGCCATCATGGTCAACAAAAGAGTCTGAAATGCAGTATTTGGATGCAATCTCAAAAACGACAGAATGATCTCTGTTCAATTCCAAGGCAAACCATTCAATATCACAGTAATCCAAGTCTATGCCTTAACCAGTAATGCTGAAGAAGCTGAAGTTGAATGGTTCTATGAAGACCTACAAGACCTTTTAGAACAAACACCCAAGAAAGATGTCCTTTTCATTATAGGTGACTGGTATGCAAAAGTAGGAAGTCAAGAAACACCTGGAGTAACAGGCAAATTTGGCCTTGGAATACGGAATGAAGCAGGGCAAAGACTAATAGAGTTTTTCCAAGAAAATGCACTGGTCATAGCAAACACCCTCTTTCAACAACGCAAGAGAAGACTCTACACATGGACATTACCAGATGGTCAACACTGAAATCAGATTGATTATGTTCTTTGCAGCCAAAGATGGAGAAGCTCTATACAGTCAGCAAAAACAAGACCGGGAGCTAAGTGTGGCTCAGATCATGAACTCCTTATTACCAAATTCAGACTTAAATTGAAGAAAGTAGGGAAAATCACTAGACCATTCAGGTATGACCTAAATCAAATCCCTTATGATTATACATTGGACCTGAGAAATAGATTTAAGGGCCTAGATCTGATAGAGTGCCTGATGAACTATGGAATGAGGTTCATGACATTGTACAGGAGACAGGGATCAAGAGCATCCCCATGGAAAAGAAATGCAGAAAAGCAAAATGGCTGTCTGGGGAGGCCTTACAAATAGCTGTGAAAAAAGAGAAGCAAAAAGCAAAGGAGAAAAGGAAAAATATAAGCATCTGAATGCAGAGTTCCAAAGAATGGCAAGAAGAGATAGGAAAGCCTTGCTCAGTGATCAATGCAAAGAAATAGAGGAAAACAACAGAATGGGAAAGACAAGAGATCTCTTCAAGAAAATTAGAGATACCAAGGGAATGTTTCATGCAAAGATAGGCTCAATAAAGGACAGAAATGGTATGGACCTAACAGAAGCAGAAGATATTAAGAAGAGATGGCAAGAATACACAGAAAAACTGTACAAAAAAGATCTTCATGACCCAGATAATCACGATGGTGTGACCACTCACCTAGAGCCAGATATCCTGGAATGTGAAGTCAAGTGGGCCTTAGAAAGCATCACTATGAACAAAGCTAGTGGACGTGATGGAATTCCAGTTGAGCTATTCCAAATCCTGAAAGATGATGCTGTGAAAGTGCTGCACTCAATATGCCAGAAAATTTGGAAAACTCAGCAGTGGCCACAGGAGTGGAAAAGGTCACTTTTCATTCCAATCCCAAAGAAAGGCAATGCCAAAGAATGCTCAAACTACCGCACAATTGCACTCATCCCACATGCTAGTAAAGTAATGCTCAAAATTCTCCAAGCCAGGCTTCAGCAATATGTGAACCGTGAACTTCCTGATGTTCAAGCTGGTTTTAGAAAAGGCAGAGGAACCAGAGATCAAATTGCCAACATCTGCTGGATCATGGAAAAAAGCAAGAGAGTTCCAGAAAAACATCTATTTCTGCTTTCTTGACTATGCCAAAGCCTTTGTCTGTGTGGATCACAATAAACTGTGGAAAATTCTGAAAGAGATGGGAATACCAGACCACCTGATCTGCCTCTTGAGAAATGTGTATGCAGGTCAGGAAGCAACAGTTAAAACTGGACATGGAACAACAGACTGGTTCCAAATAGGAAAAGGAGTACGTCAAGGCTATATATTGTCACCCTGCTTATTTAACTTATATGCAGAGTACATCATGAGAAACGCTGGACTGGAAGAAACACAAGCTGGTATCAAGATTGCCGAGAGAAATATCAATAACCTCAGATATGCAGATGACACCACCCTTATGGCAGAAAGTGAAGAGGGACTAAAAAGCCTCTTGATGAAAGTGAAAGAGGAGAGTGAAAAAGTTGGCTTAAAGCTCAACATTCAGAAAACGAAGATCATGGCATCTGGTCCCATCACTTCATGGCAAATAGATGGGGAAACAGTAGAAACAGTGTCAGACTTTATTTTTAGGGGCTCCAAAATCACTGCAGATGGTGACTGCAGCCATGAAATTAAAAGATGCTTACTCCTTGGAAGGAAAGTTATGACTAACCTAGACAGCACATTCAAAAGCAGAGACATTACTTTGCCAACAAAGGTCTGTCTAGTCAAGGCTATGGTTTTTCCTGTGGTCATGTATGGATGTGAGTTGGACTGTGAAGAAGGCTGAGCACCAAAGAATTGATGCTTTTGAACTGTGGTGTTGGATAAGACTCTTTCGAGTCTCCTGGTTGCAAGGAGATCCAACCAGTCCATTCTGAAGGAGATCAGCCCTGGGATTTCTTTGGAGGGAATGATGCTAAAGCTGAAACTCCAGTACTTTGGCCACCTCATGTGAAGAGTTGACTCATTGGAAAAGACTCTGATGCTGGGAGGGATTGAGGGCAGGAGGAGAAGGGGACGCCAGAGGATGTGATGGCTGGATGGCATCACTGACTCGATGGACTTGAGTCTGAGTGAACTCTGGGAGTTTGTGATGGACAGGGAGGCCTGGCGTGCTGCGATTCATGGAGTTGCAAAGAGTCTGACACAAATGAGCAACTGAACAGAATGGAACAAATCAGAATAAGATAATGCAAACATTAGTTCTCCATAGGTAATTCCCTCTCCACCAACTATTACAGTCCTATTGTCCAGAGATAAATGCTTTTCAACATCATTAGCTCTTTTTGTTGGGATAGCTATTCTTTTTTTTCTTTTCTAAAATTTTTGCCCTCATTGTGCAACATGTGGGATCTTAGTTCTTCAACCAGAAGTGAACCCACCCTTTGCTTTGGAAGCACAGAGTCTTAACCACTGGACTGCCAGGGAAGTTCTTGAATAGTTTCTTTAAGGTGATCAACAACATGCATTTTATGATTTGTGATTAACTCTAGAAATTGTCTTGCTACTTTGGTTGAGGACATAGCATTCTTATTCCTGTAACCCAGTGGCTGCCCCATTCCTGCCCCTAACCATGCATATGCACATACCTCCACAATTTCATTCCTTCAATAGACCGTAAGGGCTTCCTTGGTGGCTCAGACAGTATAGAATTTGCCTGAAATGGAGGAGACCTAGGTTTGATCCCTGGGTCGGGAAAATCCTCTGGAGAAGGAAATGGCAACCCACTCCAGCATTCTTGCCTGGAAAATTCCAGGGACAGAGGAGCCTGGTGGGCTACAGTCCGTGGGGTCACAAAGAGTCGGACACGACTGAGCGACAAATACACACACACACACACAATAGACCGTAAAGCCTTCTTGCCTGACGTGGAGTTGGTTGATTAACAGAAGAAGTTGGTTAAAGAGGGTAATTACACAAAAGAACATGTACTTTTAACGTTTGGTTTTAACTTAAAGTATGTCATTGTACATTCATTCCCAAGCTTTTGATATACAGCCAAGACCTTTTCTTGGCAAGTGGATTTGCTGATTGGAGGTTGCCACCATTTTCTTGTGTGAATTGTACTTAAAATGCATCTTCTACTATTTTCCAGTTGCGGATTCTTTAAAGAAGAACAAGAACTTAAAGGTCCCTGCACAAATTCATGACTGTAGAATCTTTTCATATTTTATCATTTTTCTTCACTCTTCTACGGCTGTCTCTCTCCTGGCTAATTTAGCCACAACATGTTTTTAGTAATTATCCTTTAACTGTACAGAAACAATTAATTTGATTGTTAGCCCATCTTTTTTGTTTGGCTGGTTGGTTTTCACTTTTCTCAGATTTCAAGTTTTTATGTCATACAATCACAACTACAACTGGCATAAACAGATTTGGGAACAAACACAATTAAGCCTTCATAAGGATAGAGCTCATAAGCATACAACTTTGTAAGCATACAGTGAGGGCAAAATAGCACACGTACCATAGAGTGACCTACTGGCCACATATATTTAATATTCTGAGAGTATCAGACAATGTATTTCATACAGAACATCGAGATCATTCATCAATCCCAGAGTCAGTTAAGTGAGATCCATTAAGAGATTTTCTGTGTTACTTCTTCTCATGGCAAAGTAAAGTTGGGAAAGAATGGATTTCTGCCACAAAAGCTTAAGTTGTTAGCATTACAGCAACTCAGGATATGAAATATTCGGAAGAGCAGCCATAAAATTCAAAAAGAACCAGAAATTAGTTAGTTTAAGAGCAAATCATCTCTACCCACCTATATAGTAGTTGATAAGATTAGCACTGAATGATCATCTTTATATATTATCTTCTGAAAAAAGACAAGGCTAAATTATGATCAGTACAGTGTATTTTAGGATGTGGAAAGTAGGGACACATATAAAGATTTCTGTCAAGAATATGGGAATAAAAGTTTGGTGCTTTTGCTTTTTGAATCTTTACCATTCACCGTAACAACCCCACATACCCAGCAGCAATGCAATTTAGGGAACTGTCCATTCTCAGAAAGTTGATTCTGATGTGTCTTAGTCAATCATAGTCTCCCGTCCTTGTGATTGGCCTGTGTCCATTTGAGCCAAAAAGTCACCAGGAAAGAGTTACTCACTCAGTAACTTCTATGAAATTTCTTCATTGTTTTTAAAATAAAGTTATGGGAAGCATTCTATACTGAATGCAAATGAAAATGAATAATGCCCAGGTTTTTGCCAAAGGCTGTGTGGAGACCAAGAGCTGGATGAAAAAGTCAAAATACTGATGTGGGAAGTGATTAGAGAATTACAAAGAAATGGAGCTGTGATCATACTATGCAAGAAAACTTGGTTCCAAGTTCCTTGAGCAACAAATGTCCTTATTATTTAAACCTGCTTATCAAAGGCTTACTTCTTATATCCAAACTAACATTGATTTCTTTTTCAATATTTAAAAGATTATTCTTCAATTATGAAAAAAAACCTCTATGGAGCACTTCAGTTTCTATCAATTCAAGAAAACTATGTACCACTTTAATTTGTATGTTAAACTAATAGAATTTTTACCTCAAGAGGTAGACTAAGCTGAAAATGTTAGTTATAACAGGGTTATTAAAGAAAGCTCTTTGGGTTAAAAACAATAATAACCCTCTACAACTGGTGTCATAGCAAGCAACATCAACTCTCAAAATGCTCAGTGGGGCCACTGCCAGAACTCAAGTTCTAGAATGTATGGGCTAAGGGTCTGACTGAAAGAGGTGTTTCTGATCACTCTTGGAGGATGCAGGCATAAAAATATTATAAGATATTTTTAGCAGGGGTCCACATCAGACACTGAGCTCTATTTAGATGTCTTCCCACTTGAAAAATATCTACCTAATACTATTTTTATCCTAAATGTAAAGAAGAGAAAGAAACATGGTTGTTAAATTTAAATAACTTGCCCCACTGTCATACTGCCACTAAATAGCTGTGCTAAAATTTCTGTTATCAAACACAGAAGTTATTCTGTTCACCACTATGATATATATTTAATAGAATTAATTTCTTTAACTCACAGGCTAAAAAGAGAAGAAAAAACAGCAATGAACCTTGGAAGCCAAGTATTACAGGGCATGCATAACTATAGTGATTGGAAATATCTTCCAACACTTTTCTCTACTGACAGCTAACTCAGCTTCCTTTGTTCTAATACCATGTACCCTCTCAATGGGCCTCTCTCTGCTTTTTCAAATAGAATAGTTTTCTGCTGTGGGTATCTGGAAAGTGGTACAATAAAGGCATTTCCATTAGTTATCTATTTTATGCAGAGCATTGATAGTGTATATGTGTTGATCCCAATCTCCCAATCTCCATCTTCCTCCTTGATGACCATACATTTGTTCTCTACATCTGTGTCTCTATTTCTGCTTTGTGAATAGGATCATCTGTGCCATTTTTCTAGAGTCTACAGTTCAGTTCAGTTCAGTCGCTCAGTAGTGTCCGACTCTTTGTGACCCCATGAAACGCAGCACGCCAGGCCTCCCTGTCCATCACCAACTCCCGGAGTTCACACAGACTCAAGTCCATCCAGTCAGTGATGCCTTCCAGCCATCTCATCTTCTGGCGTCCCCTTTTCCTCCATCCCCAATCCCTCCCAGCATCATAGTCTTTTCCAATGAGTCAGTCAACTCTTCGCATGAGGTGGCCAAAGTACTGGAGTTTCAGCTTCAGCATCATTACTTCCAAAGAACACCCAGGGCTGATCTCCTTCTGAATGGACTGGTTGGATCTCCTTGCAGTCCAAGGGACTCTCAAGAGTCTTCTCCAATACCACAGCTCAAAAGCATCAATTCTTTGGTGCTCAGCCTTCTTCACAGTCCAACTCTCACATCCATACATGACCACAGGAAAAACCATAGCCTTGACTAGATGAACCTTTGTTGGCAAAGTAATGTCTCTGCTTTTGAATATGCTCTCTAGGTTAGTCATAACTTTCCTTCCAAGGAGTAAGCATCTTTTAATTTCATGGCTGCAGTCACCATCTGCAGTGATTTTGGAGCCCAAAAAATTAAAGTCTGACACTGTTTCTACTGTTTCCCCATCTATTTGCCATGAAGTGATGGGGCCAGATTCCATGATCTTCGTTTTCTGAATGTTGAGCTTTAAGCCAACTTTTTCACTCTCCTCTTTCACTTTCATCAAGAGGCTTTTTAGTCCCTCTTCACTTTCTGCCATAAGGCTGGTGTCATCTGCATATCTGAGGTTATTGATATTTCTCTCGGCAATCTTGATACCAGCTTGTGTTTCTTCCAGTCCAGCGTTTCTCATGATGTACTCTGTATAGAAGTTAAAAAAGCAAGGTGACAATATACAGCCTTGATGTACTCCTTTTCCTATTTGGAACCAGTCTGTTGTTCCATGTCCAGTTCTAACTGTTGCTTCCTGACCTGCATACAGATTTCTCAAGAGGCAGGTCAGGTAGTCTGGTATTCCCATTTCTTTCAGAATTTTCCACAGTTTATTGTGATCCCCACAGTCAAAGGCTTTGGCATAGTCAATAAAGCAGAAATAGATGTTTTTCTGGAACTCTCTTGCTTTTTTCCATGATCCAGCGGTTGTTGGCAATTTGATCTCTGGTTCCTCTGCCTTTTCTAAAGCCAGCTTGAACATCTGGAAGTTCACAGTTCACATATTGCTGAAGCCTGGCTTGGAGAATTTTGAGCATTACTTTACAAGCGTGTGAGATGAGTGCAAATTGTGCAGTAGTTTGAGCATTTTTTGGCATTGCCTTTCTTTGGGATTGGAATGAAAACTGACCTTTTCCAGTCCTGTGACCACTGCTGAATTTTCCAAATTTGCTGGCATATTGAGTGCAGCACTTTCACAGCATCATCTTTCAGGATTTGAAATAGCTCAACCGGAATTCCATCACGTCCACTAGCTTTGTTCGTAGTGATGCTTTCTAAGGCCCACTTGACTTCACATTCCAGGGGAAGCCCAAATATATAGTACATCAATCCAAAGAGATTTTGTGATTGATTCTACTTTATGGAGGGATATCTTTTCAAATTTATAAAATAAAGTGCTATTAAAAATCCAGCTTAATGAAACTTGGTCACGATCCTTCTTTAAAAGCTATATTTAAACTGACTGGGCTTTTTCATCCACTCATCTCACAGCAGGGTACTGAGTGTTTTGTGTACAACATTAAATTATTGAATTAAATAATTTAAATAATTAAATTATTTAGTTAAATTTATTAAATTAAATTATTAAATTCATTAATTTAAATCATTAAATTATTTAATTCAATAATTTAATGTTGAATTATTGAATCTCCCAAGCCATTTGTTATACAAATGAATGGTTTAGGAGATTGTGTTTGTTGATTAAAGAAAATGGAAAGAGAAGTCTCATCACTATTTTGATTCTTCCATCACTAAAACACTTTGATGTACCTCTTTCTCATAGCACCTCAGGGATGTGAGCAGAATAGGCATCACTGGCCCCACCATACAGAAGAATAAATTTGGAATCAGAGCATCTAGTTCAAGGTCACATTATGAAGTACAGGAAAAGCAGCCTGGACCGAATACATTTGGTGCTCACTTCACTATCCACTCATCTTCTGTTTTTCCATGCATTGTCAATTTCCAGTAAGGTGAATGCAGTGTGAAACCAGGTTGAATTTATCATATATGAATTTATATGATTATTAAAATTACCTTCATATTAAATCTAAAGAGAAAACAAAGAGCTAGGAAAAGATAACTAAGCCCTATATATACAGCTTAGCAGCAGCAGCTAGTGGCTCAGACGGTAAAGCGTCTGTGTGCAATGCAGGAGACCCGGTTTTGATCCCTGGGTTGGGAAGATCCCCTGGAGAAGGAAATGGCAGCCCACTCCAGTATTCTTGCCTGGAAAATCCTATGGACCAAGGAGCCTGGTAGGTTACTGTCCATGGGGTCACAAAGAGTTGGACAGGACTGAAAGACTTCACTTTCACTTTCACTTTCATATATACAGCTTAAAGCCATATCCATCTCTAATTAGATAACAGCTACTAATAATCTTTTGAAGAAAGTGTCTTCTTCTTTACCCTGGGCTCACCTTTCCTACCCACATTTCTGGAAAAGATTAGAACAGAGAAAGAATCCAGGCTGGGTAGGTATGATTTTTAGCCACTTTGTGCTAAGGCACCACCTACTTATTCTCAAAGATGAGTTCAGGGCCACAAATACAGTGTGGAAGGTCCCAGTGTTTCTAATTTGTATACCTCCATTCACTTGGAAATAGCAACAGACTATTTTCTTGGGCTCCAAAATCACTGTAGATGGTGACTGCAGCCAGGAAATTAAAAGACACTTGCTCCTTGGAAGGAAACCTATGGCAAACTTAGACAATGAATTAAAAAGTAGAGACATTACTTTGCCTACAAATGTCCATATTTTACAAAATATGGATTCCTGGATCCTATTCCTCACCCATTGTCTCAAAAATCTCAGTGAATGGAGCACAGAAATACATATTTTTAATAAGGTTTCCAGGTGATTGTGTACACTAAAGTTGGAGAATTTCTGACCTTGGCCATGAAGCCCCATTTGAAACTTTCTTTGCCTAAATGTTTTATTCTTAATGACCTTACCTCTGACTTTCAGAAAAAGCCAGAAGAAATGAGGAGTGATAGAAAATAAAAACACAAAAATACACACTCCTTATAGTGAAAAAAAGGTAGAAATCCAATGATGTGTAGAGTAAAACATAGTCCAGAAATATATAAATGTATTTAAAAAAATAGCTAGATGGGCTAAAAACGTTAAGTTGTACATGAATATATCTGTCATGTAGCCAAACATTATCTCTTTGCTTTGACCTCTTCTTTCAAAGCAACATGAGTAATTCTGAAGCAACAGCTAGCCAATTTGGTTGAGCATTTTTGACAATTGTTTTTTCCACAAGAAGTAATTAAACCAAATGTTTTACTGTTGTTGCCGTTACAACAAAAGCAGTGAATGGGACATCAAAAACAGAATGACATTCATTTTAAAAATGCATCTTTTGATTAGCTACGTCCTTAGGATAGTATCTATTACAGGTCCTTTGGCTAAACGGGAGATGTAGGTCCTTTGGTCAAACGATGTGTGTCTAACCCTGATCCAGGCAGTTTGAATGTTAGAATCTTGAGACTGAGATGCACTTGGTGAGATTCTAACTCTGGTCTTTTTATAGATATGGACAATGAAAGCCAAAGATGTAAATGGGACTGAACATGACAGAGTTACTCAGTGACAGAAGCAGGCTGAAGCTTGGATTTCCTGACTCATGCTCTGGCACGTTTTCCTCCTCACCAAAATGCCTCCACTCTGCAGGTTACCTACTGGCTGAAGAAGTAGTTGGTGATAACAACTGTTAATACACAATTTACATGCAGAAGTAGAATAAGGCACTTGTGTGGCATCGGCAGAATCGGGGGGTAAAAGCAGTTGCACTCTTGGTCGAGAAGCAATAAAGCATATGAGGCACAATAGAGGGTTCAGAGCTTCCCTGGATGGAAACCCTACTGCTGTGACTCGCTAGGAGTTTCCCCCTAAACACATCATTTAACCATTCTGTGCCACAGGTTTCTCACCTGCAAAATGTGGCTATGGTCCATCTTTGAAAAGGAAGGCCCACCTCCTAGAGTTCTTATAAGGAGTTGCTTTTAAAGACTTTCATTAGTAAGACAAATACTTATTGTGATTTGTTTGAATCGGGGTTTAAAAATAGTTCTTCTGAGGATCTACCACACTTTTCTGTGTCACTATAAAACCAGCATAAACACAGTTTTCTCCACCCTAAAAGAACTGTAAAAGCATAGATGGTGGCATGAAATAAAATAGAGGTGGCATGAAATATAATAGAAATGGTGGCATTAAATCACTTCACATCCTTCTGTACTATTTATAATTTACATAAACAGTATGGATTATTTGCACCAGTAAACAAAAAATATACTAATGAGGGTTTTAAAACTAAACAAACAGTCTGAATTTTTAAAAAAATGAGCTCTTGCCTCATTTTCTCGAAGATGAACTTAGTCAAGCCCATACCGCACAGTGCTCAGCTGTGTCCAACTCTTTGAGACCCTGTGGATTGTAACCTGCCAGGCTCCTCTGTCCGTGGCATTTTCCAGGCAAGAACAGTGGAATGGGTTGCCAATTCCTCCTCCAGAGAATCTTCCTGACCCAGGGATAGAGCCCACATCTCTTGTGTCCTCTGCATTGGCAGGCAGATTCTTTACCATTGTGCCACCTAACCCAACCCTAAATTTTGTCCACTTATGCCTGGGAAACCTCGGTTGTTTCACATGTACCATAAATTGCCCATTCAGCTTTACCACGTGCCTCTTGGGTTCTCCCACACCTCCAGTGGAATACTCACAATGCCACTGCTTCCAGAGGCCACCTTGCCAAAGCCAAAATCTGGTGAATGTCCTATATCTCACAGCTCTCAAAGCTTTTGGGCCATTTTCCATGCGTTACCCATAGAGCTGTTTTCAGTGCATAATTGGGAGAAATGGCCTCTTTCTATATAGCATCACAATTTGTTACTTGGGGACCAAAGGAATGGTCCCTTTACGTTGAGTCATTGGTGCAAAGACTTATTCTTTTTCTGCCTGCAGCCTCTTCTCTCCGATGATCAAGACCCAAGTCATGGAAGTCTGACAGGAGGAGGTTGCAGCTTTCCCCACTCTACCTTCCCCTAGGTACCTACTCTTTCTTCAAGAAAATGAGAAAAAGAAACCTCAAGCAATCTGATTCCTAGAGGCCAGCATGTGCATTGATCCAATCACTTCCAAGGTGAGGTGAAGTCACAACTGACCTCATTCTCAGCACCCCTGAGTTTCATCTCCATCTCTGCCACATTTTAATAGTCTCAAAGGTTTTTTGTTTTGTTTTTGTTTTTTTTTTACAGTAATTTCCATAGAATTTACCTTCAGTGGTTAACCTATGTTCTCCCAATTCTGAACTGACTACATGGAACATCAGGCTTCCGAACAATGGATGGATCAGACCAGAAGCACAATTGGGTACTTGTTTCATATTAAATGGATTTAGACTTCATTTCCTGTCTTGTGAAATGGTTAAAGCCCCCAAATAAAAGCTATTAACTTTAACCCTACAATGTCTGGTTGTGAAGAGTGAGCTGGAGGGGCCCCAGGTACTAGGGTGAGAACAAGCTCTCTTAGAAAGAGGAAGCCATGCTGATCCCGGTTCTCCGTACCATGCTGACACCTGCCTTCCTGGAACATTGACGGGTCCATGGAGCATTTGCTTTTGAGGAGTCACAGGGCCATCCTACCTCCTGGCCAACACTGAACTTGGGGAAAGCTCTTGACTCCTCTGCCCCAGACTGCTTTGGTATACTGGCTAAATAAATGATGGCGCACATGCTCGGTTGCTTCAGTTGTGTCTGATTCTTTGCAACCTTATGGAGTGTAGCCTGGCAGGCTTCTCTGCCCATGGGATTCACCTGGCAAGAATACTAGAGTGGGTTGCATGCCCTCCTTCAGGGGATCTTCCCAACCCAGGGATCAAACCTGTGTCTCTTATATTTCCTGCATTGGGAGACAAGTTCTTTACCGCTAGGGCCACCTGGCAAGCCCAAATAAATGATTGTTGTTGCTGCTGCTAAGTCTCTTCAGTCATGTCCGACTCTGTGTGACCCCATAGACGGCAGCCCACCAGGCTCCCCCGTCCCTGGGATTCTCCAGGCAAGAACACTGGAGTGGGTTGCCATTTCCATCTCCAATGAATGAAAGTGAAAAGTGAAAGTGAAGTCCCTCAGTCGTGTCCGACTCTCAGCAACCCCATGGACTGCAGCCTACCGGGCTCCTCCATCCATAGGATTTTCCAGGCAAGAGTACTGGAGTGGGTTGCCATTGCCTTCTCCAAAATAATAGAGTCTTCAATGTAACTCACATCTTATTATCCCAAGTCCAAAAGGAAGAGGTTGTGTCTGCTCATTTCATTTTTTTATGAGGCCATTTTTTAAGAGGCCATTGGTAGTAACTTCCTTGGCAACACGTACCAGCCTATGATATTATGGAGACTGGTGAAAATTCATCATTTTGAGAACATAATGGTTAGTTGATTTCAGGATCCTGAACCCCTATAATAACTGGGCATAATAATAGCTACTGAATATATTGTTGGATACCATTTCAAGCCATTTCTCTAGTTGGCATTTGATCATGTTTGGGATATGATTACTCAGATGGAAAATTAGTTTTATCTTTTAAAATAGCCTATTTAATGACAATTCTACTTAGAGTCTTTGAAGGATTAAAAAAAAACTGACCATGAAACACAAACATTTGTTGCTGAGATCAATGGTGAGAACCCTCCCTGGTTTCATTTAGAAGAGTTTGATGATTGTCTTCAAAGTGCTTGGCAGTTCTAGGACAATAAACACTTTGAAGCCCAGTGCTTTGTCATCCCCCTGCCTCAGGCCTGCCATTTCTGGCATAGATTAGCGCTGTTTGCTATTTCTTTCTTTCTTTCTCTGTTTCACAATGGAACAGTTTCCCCATAAAGATTGTCTTTCTCCCCTGTGAGTACCAAGCTTTTCAAACAGCTTAGGCTATGGCCCTGAACTGTATGGACAACTTCAGTAATGAAAGACGTACTCCACGGGACCTCTGTTGCCACATTATAGAGTTTGTCTTAGAACACTGTGTCCCTCATATGACAATAACGCAGGCAACACCACCACCATGATAGTGAGAATCATAGCTGCAAATTAACCCTAGCCTTGGGAGGCTTTTTCAATGCTCTTCTTCTAATAGTGTTTAAACCTTCCTTCAACGCTTCCTCTGACTGTTTCCCGAGCAGAAATCAGTTTTTTAAAAAAGAAGATCCTTCATCATTTTTATTCAATCAGTTGACCTAATGTTTCCCAAAACACTTTCAGATTTTATCTGCCAAGTCTCCTGCAGGAAAAGTACTTCTCTATCCCTCTAGTGAATTAAAGGCATGGTAGGACTCCTAGGATGACAGACTTTTCTCAAAAGTAGACATGGTCAAGTGGGGCAATTAATTTTCTATTTCTAAGAACTCTTGAAACAGCACTGTGATGCTGGGCTTGTAGATAAACAATTTGTCTTTTTTTTTTTTAACTGTAGGCACTGATGACATGATAATTAAAGAAACCCTGAAAGGGTATAATGGAGAATTTCTATGGATCCTACCTTTTCATGGACCAAAGAAAGGAAAACATCAAAATTATTTTAAGATAAATGCAAAAACACTAAATTTTTTTTTAAGGAAGCTGACACTGGCTTTGATGCAGGAAGGAATTATTGTACTTCTCTCTTCCCTTCAGTTTGGACAACTCCTCAGACAACTGATTTCTGAAAAAGGATCAAACCTCTATATGAAATGGATTTAGATGGTCCCTTTAAATAATGACATATTCTCTCTCATTCTGCCCCAAATATATGTCTCTGTGTGTGTATTAGATATGTAATATATATATTACAAATACATACATGTTTTTATACATACACATATATACATAATTATATAATTTTCTATAACTGACTTTTGTTTTCTTAGTTTCTTTTTCTTACTTATGATAATGTCCATAATGTTTAAAATGTCCATTATAAATTTCATAATAGTGCTACTCATTTGTAGTTCTGTGGGATTTTACTCAGTTCCTAATATGCATTCATTATTAAATTTGGCGGGAAATGAAGGCTAATGCCTGTGTTCATGTGTGTACACACACACATCACTAGGCCTGTAAAGTAAAATACTTCTGACAAAAGGTTTCCTCCAGTAAAATATAAGCAGAAAAAAAATAAGAGAAATTAATAAATGCAAAGCAAACCTATAGTAATTCTCATTTTCCAATTTTAAAAAATTGGAACTTTCCCAGGTGGCACAGTGCTAAAGAATTTGCCTGCCAAGGCAGGAGACACAAGAGATGCAGGTTCTATCCCTGGGTCTGGAAGATCCCTGGAGTGGGAAATGGCAACCCACTCCATTATTCTTGCCTAGAAAATTCCATGGACAGAGGAACCTGGAGGGCCACAGTCCATGGGGTCACAAAGAGTCAGACACAACTGAGCGACTGAGCACTCACACACACATGAATCTACATGAATTGGGCGTTTTTCTTGGAGATAAGTAAATTGTCTGGCAGTTGTAAAGTATTTGCATTAAAAAATATATATATAAGTGTGTTCAACACTCAACCTCCACCTCCTCCATCAGCTTTTTTCCCCTTGGAACATAAGGAAGTTAACCAAAAAAAAAAAAACAAAAAAAAAAACCTAGAAGTATAAAACAGCAAGAAAAGATTAACCTGAGACTTGAATACAGATCTGGCTTGGAATACTAGTTCTAATTAATGTTATTTAACCATGTCTCAGATTCATCTTTAAAAGCAGGATCATCAATGTCTAGTGTTTTGGTTGGCTGAAACAATGAGGTGGGAACTGCAAGTAACATGAGGCATGAAGTCATGTTTATTTGTATTGGCGTTCACGGAAATTAGTTTCTCCATATAATCTCTAAGATGGGCACCAATACCAATGAAAAAAACAGTGAAAGAAAAGGATCAGTTTGGGACTGTACTTGTGTGATTCTGAATGGGTCTGGTTGGTACCAGTCTGTTTCTTTCCTGTGTGTGTAGTTCTTGAGACCTGGTAGTCCCATGCAACTCCAGAAAGAAAAGGAGGAAGAAAAAAGAGAAGGAAGAAGAAGGAGGGATGGAAGGAAGGAGGAAAGTTGGAGGGAGAGAAAGAGGAAATGTCTATTTCATGTTACTTACTACTACAAGAATTTTGCCATTGAGAAATGGGAAATTAACAAAATGTATCTAATTTAAATATTTCTGGTCCAAGTACCTGCCTTGGTGGCTCAGATGGTAAAGAATCCACCTGCAATGCGGGAAACCTGGGTTCAATCCCTGGGTTGGGAAGATCCCTTGGAGAAGAGAACAGCTACCCACTTCACTATTCTGGCCTGGAAAATTCCATGGACAGAGGAGCCTGGCAGGCTGCAGTTCAAGGGGTTGCAAAGAGTCGGATATGACTAACCAACTTTCGCTTTCACTTCACAAGTACCTGCAAACCATTACAAATCTCTGCCTGCCACAGCAATATATATTCTTTTTCTATTTGAGCTCTCTGAGTTCAGCTTTTGTTCTGTCTCTCCCATGTGATCTATTTTCCTCATACTCTTCCAGATAATTACGGTAGAAGCAAAATTATCACCCAGCAAAAGACATGGCAATATGTGTGCAAGGTTGATCTTGGGAAATCAATAAGACAAAAAAATAAAAATAAAAATAATAAATCCCAAACAGGTCTTTTTATTTAACATAAGGCCAAAGAAGCTATCAGGCGTTGCTGAATACTGTCCACTAACTGTACAAAATATTGACTGCATGCCTCGCAAACACCAAAATATCCGCTGGAATGCCATAGAAATAAATAACTTCTGCTATAAACACATGAAAACATATCAAACTGTTATCTCTTTAAACATATCGTAAATAAAAAAATTACCAGTACTTCTACACAATAAATATTAAGAAATCATTGACATAGTTGAAATGCACTCATATAAATTAACAACTTTAATTACATTAGCCAAACAGACATTGGTTAAAGAACTGCATGTAATATGCCAAAAAAAAAAAGAATCAAAATAAAACAAACAAACAAACAAACAACACCAACCACAGAACATAAAGGGTTTTAAAACAAAACAGGCTTCAGATTATCTTGGCTTTCATAATTATATTTTTCTTTTAAAGAAAAATATCAACCCATTGTCAATGCACTGTTTCTCAAAGCATTTAAATAGAGGGTAAAGCCCATTGGAAATTAATACAGAAGAAATGATTCACTTTATGCATAAAAAATAAATAATAATATAGCTGAGACATGTGGTTTGCTTCTGCTCTTGAAGATGTGAACAGCTTCTAAGCATTCATTTTCTCTGACCCATACAACAGCTTCTCAGTGATAAAGGGTTTAATTTAAACATACACAGTGTCCACCCCCAAGACTTCTGCCCACATCTACAAGTTCCATTTATTGTGTAGGTTTTCAGGGTGACTAAGTTTTTTTCTATATTGAAAAGAGAAGTTGCCAAAAGGCCCACAGGAAATCATTTTTTCAAGTGAACATGATAATTTGAGTCTAAGCTTAATAGCACTAAGGCATTTGCCTTTTCTGATTTTAGAGTCACCTTGACGTTCAATCTCTCAAGGGTGACAAAAAAATTCACTTGTTCTATCTAAGAAGAGAAGGCAGATACTCTCCTTAAAATCAGAGTGTGGAATCAATCTTAAATAAGTATGGAATTGATTGGTCTTCAGAGACAAGAAAATCCCAACTCAGTGTTCTGGAATTCACCTTACTTTTTGCGAAAAAAAAAAAAAGGAAAAGAAAAAGTCAATCAAATCTACAACATATTTAGCATTCTTAAAAATTATTTGGGAACACATGCTTTTCAGATCTTTGAAGAGTGGATGTGGGTAGACTTTTAAGAGCCTAGAGATGAGCCCTTCAGAAAGAGCACAGATCAGATGAAGCTAAACTTGCTTTAGGAAAACAGATAGGGAAGACATAGTCTGGTGGAATTTAAAAGCTTTTTCTTTTGACCTCACACTGCTCCATGAACAGCATGGCTGTTTACAAAGTTGCATAACTTCCAAGATTATCAAAGATAGTTGAAATTTATCATTCTATTTCAAGGCCATATACATTTAATAAAATATTTTAAAGTTTGGAGATGTGTAATTTAATAAATGAAAATTTCCCATTAAAATATTGTCATATGTAACTTCATTTAGCTCCGCTACTAATTACTGTGGCCACTTATCAAACTCCATTGTACCCTCAACACATCCAGGATTTAAAGGCTTCAGTAGATGGCATACATATTTGAGATGAATGGGAGCCACAGAGAGAGATCAGCTGTTTTTTCAACCTCTTTTCGCTTTGTCTATTGCCTGGGCCATCTCTGCTATTACACAGTGAACTAGGACTTGGTTTCCCATACTATTTTCATAGGTTCCTCTATTCATTCCAATGCCAAATAAGAAGGAGTTCAAAAGGCCCTCAAAGTTTTTCAAGAAAATTTCATGACACTCAGCTGCCCAATTTCCTAGTCAATGGTTAAGGGTGAGGAAGTATCAATGTTGCATGCACTCCATCTCATACTTAATTAGAATCCATTCTTATGCACTCGTGTGGGGTTTCCTGCATAGGATGAACCTCTAGACTGTAGCATGTACAGTCAGGTAACAACATTAAATCGGCTTACATACAGCCCAGTAGGTAGCAGACTGATTTGGTCTATTTCTCAAGAAGAGCTAAACCACCTTGGGAATGATTTCTCACTGATACTTTATTTTCCTACTATTAATTTTTTTTTTAATCTACAAATTGGCATAGGGCTGAAAGCTTCAATATTTTACAGAATTCTAACAAACAAAATTTCCCCCATGAGACCTTTTTTCCCCCCAACTTTCACAAATTTCAACAAGTCAGTATAAGTAAGGCTCTGTATTTTTAAAAGCACATAAATGAATAACGTATGACCTAGGCAAGCTAAATATCATAGAATAAATCAGTAACAATTTAACTTTAAGCATGTACTTTGATATTTATAAGACAAAGTGGTTTTTTTTTCTTTTCGTATCTGAATCAATGCATACCAATTAAACATCAAGAATTTGGGCTGTAAATTAAAATATCAGGGATTTTTACTACTGCCCTCATTCCTGTTTCCCATTCTTTTTCTTACTCCCATGCTCTTAAACACCTTCCCCCAAATTATTTATCGTTTAACTAGTGACAGCAACATTATTGAGTCCAGCTGCGCAGGTAATATTTCTCACAACCAGACCTTAATCATAAAAAAAACAAATTAAAAAATGCACCTACCTCTTTTATCCTGGCCTACAGGTTAATTTTTTTTTTTCTGAAAAAGCTTCTGATTTAAGATTGATTCCAACAGATAATACATATGTTATCCAAATAATCAGCCTAGATTGAACACGAGTTTCCTGTTTTGTTTTCCCTGCAGGGAGTAAGTAACTTGTAGGATGGGGTTGGAGGACAAGAAAGAGGAGGGAATTGGATCCCTTACATTAAAAGAGGGTCTTGCTGAATATTCACTGGAATTCCCAGGCTTTTCCCATCCCAATTTTTGAAATGTGCCCACCTAGTTCAGAGTAAAAGCAAAAACGATAGCCTATCCTTCTTAAAAATACTGTGTTCTGCACACGAACATTCATTGCCTTAAGAACATTAAAAAATGACAGCCTGAAGTGCTTAAAATGTGTATGGACACGATGCGTCACATGTATACATACACACAGACATGCATGTGCCCGAGCACTGTATATATACACATATGAGCATGGAGCGTTCCATGAATCTGATTGAACTTGATATTCAACAGTGTACAACTACTGTACATCCAGTATGAAATGTCCTGTTTCATGGATGTAAAAGGAGTCAAAAAAAAAAAAAAAAACAAACAAACTTTTCAGGTCTTTCAAGCCTGAACACAATCCACCTTACTCAACCTTGAATCCCAACCCCTGACTCATTGATGGTGAATGATACCAACCACAGACAGACTGTTTAAAGGCTCACACAAATGTCTTTGGTGTATGTGTCTATTTTTTAAGGTACAAAATAATAATAATAATTATAATTATAATAATAAAAATAGCTATTTTGTGTGCTGTAGCAGTTCTTTTATAGCTCACATTAAGTGCAGCTCTGAACCCCACCCCACCCCCACCCAAAGAAAATACTTGTTAAATAAGGATTAGACAGGTCGAACACCATTGTAGTGCAAATAGTAAACGATAAAAAAAAAACAACATTTACAAAATATAGAAATGTTTGGATCCAACAGATGGACAAACATATTCCTTTCAAGTATCTCTCCTTGAAGAAAATAAAAATTAATCAGGTTACTTCCAATACAAAAAAGTCTCTCTTTTTGTTCTCTCTCAGGTAAACAGTTTCAAACCTATTAGGTTGCATAGTTCTAAGATCATAAGCACCTTAACGAAATGTAACTTGGTATTCTTTTTTCCTTGATCTTTCATGCTTCCCATTCTTGTTCTCAATTTTTTTTTTTTCATGTTGGTTATTGTTTTGTTGCGGAAGTGGTGCAGAAAAAGAAGGTGTGACCACCTGCACACTAGTGTTCTTTTACCAGAATATGTGTACGTGTGTGTGTGGTGTGGAAATGCCTTTGTGTGTGTTCAATGTGTGTCTCTGTGTGTATGAGGTCTGTGTGTGTGTTCACGTGTACGTGGTGGGGTGTGTGGTCTGTACGTGTGTTCATCTGTGTGTAGTGGGGGGTGTGTGTGTGGTGGGTATGTATGTGTCTGCGAGGGGTGTGTGTGTCTTTGTGTGTGTGCATGGGCTGATATACACAGAGAGAGGGTCACACAGACATACCTTACGACCTGGGTTACTGGGTGGGAAAGTGCCTATAAATGGCCCTTTCAAACTCATGGCTTTCTAGATGCTATTTGGGTTGTGCCAGCCCACATTACTGCAGACCAGACAGGTTGACTTCGAGGCTCATACGGAAAGGGAACTGAAAAGGAGAGGACGATATTCCCGTTTGAGCAACTGCTGTTACCCCTTGGATGCTGGAGGAAGAAGCGAAAGGTACCCCACTCTCCCTCTCCCCCGCAATTCCCGTCTCCTTCACTGTTTCATCTCTGAGCCCTGGCTAAGGAATTTCTCCACATCTTCCTTCATCTGTTTCAGGTTTTGCTTTCAGGTTTTTTTTTCTTTTTTCTTTTTTTCCTGGTTGTTTCAGTCAGAAACCTTAAACATGTCTTCGTGTCACTACTGTCTTCTCTGGACCGTCTCACTCCCATCCCCCCCGGGCTGGGCGCTCTATGAGCAACCACACTCCTCCACGATCATGTTCTGGATGTCCTTCTTGATGATGTTCTGCCCATCGTCATAGTACAACATGGACATGGGTCTCAGCTTGGTGGGCACACAGCACGACTTGAGGTTGGCGAAGGGGCTGTGGCCCCGCATGCGGTAGTGGTTGATGACCGTCGAGTGAAAGGAGAGGGATGAGCCCGATGTGCCTGCTATGTGGCTGGGGCACTCACCCTCACAGTAGTTGGCGTGGTAGCCGGAGGGAGCGATGATCCAGTCATTCCAGCCAATGTCCTTGAAACTAACAAAGAACTGTTTCTTACAGCAGATGTTGACCTTGCCGTCACACTCCAGGCCCCGCCGCCGGCGCCGGTGAGGATGGTCTTCAGACTGGCGGGCCTGCAGCATGAGGAAAGGTCTGTGCGACTGCTCCTTCTCCTCGTCCCCTCCCGCCCCTCCTTCTCCATCCCTCTTCTTCCCTTCCCCCTCCTCTTCTTTCTTCTTCTTCTTGCCCAGGAGCACCAGGCTTGCGCCGGTCTCCTGACACTGCTCACAGGCAATCCGTATGTCCAGGGAGCTCTTGCCCTGGTCCAGCAAGCGCTGGATGCAGCTGGAGACAGGGAAGATGTGCCAGGTGCTCTTCCGAGCATCCACCACCTTCTCCGATATCAACATTTCACTCTTCTCCCCCTTCAAGCCCACTTCCTCAGCCTCCTCCCCTGCATCCAAGCTGCCCTGCAGGTGCTTCTGCTGTTGAAAGAGACGGATGGTGACTTTGCTGCGGGTCCTGTTGGCCTTGGGAACTTTCAGGAAGAGCCAGATTTCTGCACGTTCCACCACGGACAGGTCACTGCCTTCTTTGGAAATCTCAAAGTGCAGCGTCTTCCTGGCTGTGCCTAAAGATGAAACACAGCATAAAAGAGAGCAGGGATATGTTAGTATCAAGTTCAAGGCCACCTCCTAATTTCTGGCAAGCATGGCAGCCTCTGTTACAAATCATCTCTAACCAGGCTCTGCGAATGAAGGCCTATGTATCTTAAGGACAGTTTGGACATCTCTAAATGGCTGAAGAAAAATAAGATGCTGTGACATGTGAAAATTATATGAAATTTAAATTGCAGTACCCATGAATTTTTGATCCCAGCTAGGCTCATTTCTTTACAGGTTGTCTGTGGCTGCTTTGCACTAGAACTTGGATTTGAGTAGCTGCGACAGAGTCCATTTGGCCCACAAAGCTTAAGAGACTTACTCTTTGGCCCTTTTCAGAGAAACTTCATCAACTCTTACTCCAGAAAGAAGAGAGACTAGATCTGAGTGTGTCTGGGAGACTGGGTCTGCTGACTAACTGCTTAACCTGAGTCTTACCTTTTATAAAATGGGAATAACATAGTGACATTTGGCCCATTATCTCATAGGTTTGGAAGGACCCAACAGGATAAGATAGATGAAGACATAGTATAAGCTCTAGCAAGCTGTGGAAACACTATTATCCCCGAAACAAATATGCAAACACCCCTGCTATGTAAGACTGCCCATAGTGTCTGGTGGCTAAGATGATAAAAGTATCCGCCTGCAATGCAGGGGACCTAGATTCGATCCCTGGGTTAGGAAGATCCACTGAAGAAGGGCTTGGCAACCCACTTCAGTATTCTTGCTTGGAGAATCCCCATGGACAGAGAAGCCTGGTGGGCTACAGTCCCTGGTGTTACAAATAGTCGAACACAACTGAGCAACTACGCACACACAGCACTTCCTGGCATGTACCCATGGGGCTTGCCTCCTCCATGGCCACAACCTGCTTCACGCCCCACCATTCCTTTCCTGGGTCCCTGCAGCAGCCATTTCTTTTATGTGCAAGCTGTCAGGCCAGCATGAAGTCAGGCCCCTCTCCCATCATTTCTCCATTAACCTGATAAAGGAAAGGTGGATTCATTCCCATCACTTGTTTCGTCCAGTCCTGCTCTGAGTTCCTACTGTCCTCAATATAACGCAGAAACTGTATGGAATTCTGGGCTCTACCTGAGCTTCTCCCACCTTCCAGCTCAGTTCTCTCCCACTACCCCATCTTTGTGGTCCAGCTTCACAGAATGAACATCTCATACCAGCTCTCATCTACAGGCACTGACAGTTGCTGTTCTTTCTACCTAAAAGACCCCTGCTCCCCAAACACCATCCATAGTGACTGCCCTTAATAAAGCTTTGACTTTTAGATGGGATGACCCATCTTCTCCTAGAAGTGACCCCTCTTCCCTCCACCTCCACCCCCACTCTCCTGCCAGTCCAGCTTAGGGCACCCCAGGTCTGAGGTCCTGTCTATCTCATTCACTGTCATAGCCCAGGAATTAGCAGAAAGTAGTCAATTACTTGCTTCTTTATTAACAAATGGAGGCACCCTTAGCACTGAACTAGAAGAGCTCCACCTCCTACCCCTGTATCCCTCAGTTTTGCTTTCTTTCCTTTAGAATGCAGTTTGTAGATTTAGTCACTTAGCTGTGTTCAACTCTTGTGATCCCATGGACTATAGCCCACCAGGCTCCTCTGTCCATAGAATTTGCCAAGCAAGAAGAGTGGAGTGGATTGCTATTTCCTTCTCCAGGGCATCTTCCCAACCCAGGGATCAAACCTATGTCTCCTGCATTGCAGGCAGATTCTTGACTGCTGAGCCACCCTTGAATGCTGCTTAGAGAGTCCAAAAATAGCAACAGCTCTTAATAAGAGAGGAGACCCCTACATTGGCAGAGCAGTTGAACGCAGGGACCACTCAGTTTTTGCCTAATTCTAAAATGAGAAAAAGTCATTCATTTCCTTCTTTTACTACAAGCACCTATATTCCTGCAACAACACTTACTATAAGAACTGGGTGTCCAGAGTAGAATTCTTTGATTGATTCAAGTGAGGTCCCTCACTTCCCCTGCTACCACTTGGTGGTATCTGAAACAAGCTCTCCTTTTCTCAACTGCCACCCGTGTGTACCTGGTTCCGACTGTTCGAGTACATGCATCCGGAGGAGCACAAATCTGAGAACCATCTGAAAGTTCCTCTTAGAACTTGCAACTCCCTAGGGGGTCTCCCTGCCTGGATTTCTATAGCTAACGGAAATCCAGCCATACTTATCACTCTCAGCCCTGAGATGTTTACGGGACTATAAATTTTAGGCATGGTTTCAAGTTCTCTGCAGCAGAAAGGCTATTCCGTGCAGGGAGAGCTGTAGATTCTGTTCTTAATTTAACAGTGTGATAGTGGTAAATTCACTGAGGCCGGGGCCCCAGCAGGGCTGCATGTGTATAGGAAGGGTTCTCTGGTACCCTGTATAAACTTGAAAGGACATTGGCTCTGATGGTGGTGGTGGCGGTGAGCAGCATTCCTTTGCCTCCGACCTCGAATCTCTGGCAGGAGTTGAAATGAATCATGAAGTTAGGTTTATGATTAGATCACCAGAGCAGGGAACAATTAGAGGAGAAAACTGTCATTTTTAAGGAAGCGTGAGGACTTTTTTTTTCCCAAAACGGGAATCCAGTATTCCCCTTTGCTAAAAATTGGTGGGGTTTGGGGGGTGGTGGTTGTTACTGTTTATCTTTTAAGAAAACAAAAGAGAAGAGACCACAAAGCAGAGCTTCGTCACTTAACTCTAAAAAGATCATCAGCTGTAGATTCTGAGTTGTAGGGTCCTCCAGAGATGAGAGGAAAAGGCAGCTGGAAACCGCCCTAGGCTCTGTGAACAGGCATGGAGGAGCCTGTGGTCCCCTCCAGTGTGGGCACAGCCGCCCTGCCCCGCAGAGAATGTTAACAAGCTCCCTGCTGGTCTCCCTTCTGCCTCCACACAGGCCAACTTCTGAAACCCTGAACCGCACAGGGTGCCACGCTAAAGACAGAGATAGAGTAGCTGCTAAGTTAGAGGAGCCAGAGGCCACAAGGTTCTGATTTGCTTTTCTAGGAAAAAGTGTGAAACGGGAGAGTCTGACTGGCCCCAGGCTGGGAGGGCGCTCTGGGTTTCAGCTAACTCATTTCCACAGGCTCTGCTCTGCTACAATCCTTCCTCAACCAGCAGGGGAAAAGGAGCTGAGGGTGAAGGTAGATGGTCATGGGTAAACAGAGGGTCCAGCTGGCAGTGTGGACCCACCCACGTTGGACTTTCCTTGAATAAAATCCAGAGAAGTCTACAGATGCTGGGAAGAGGTGGTGAGACGCTAACTGGCTGACTTGTACCACTGACAGCACATGCAAATTGCCTCCAGAGGGTCAGCAAGCCGAGGTCCCTTGCTCCCAGGGACAGCCTACAGGGCAGCCCCTCATTTCTCAAGAGGTGGTTTCTGATGCACAATATAGCCCCACCCCTTCTCCACAGGCAGCTGTACTTGGAAGCAAATGATTTAGTGTTCCTGAGAGAGGATTGTACAAAGAGAGTACTCATTAGAGGGGACTCAATCTGTCAGGTGCTGTTATATTAGGATCAGAGAGTCATCATAAAATGACTTTCATCCTGGTCCTGGCTGATAATTAACTGCATGGCATCGCCTGCGTACTGGGAAGAGGCGCAGTGCTGAAATATGCATCAGTTTAATGATCTGAGCAGAAAGACTTGGTTCCCTGTATTTGCCTCCATTGCCTGCGTGCTGGATCTCTCCCCCAGATTTCTGACATTTGGATTTTCCCCTACTAATTGACATGCCTGTCGCCTCCTTCTCCTGGTGTCCATTTCTGGAACTGCTATTTGTATATTGCATGATATTTTATCAGGGGGAAAAAAAAATAAAACTGAGATTCAATTTCACGAAAATGCCGTTGCCATAATGCTCAGGAGAACAGGGGGAAGAGAGAGATTCAAGGCTTCCTAATGTCTACCTTATATGCAGGTACATTTTCAAAGTTCTATTATATTCTGACTTATTAAGCAGTGCATTTATTTTTTCTTTTACATCTAGCTTTCCTTGCAGAAGTGGTGGGGGCACAGAATGAGAGAGCTAGGTGCTGGATGGAATTCATATTTACCAGGGCTGTAGGTTTCAGAAAGATATTACAACCCTCAAATTTCTTAGGCATGAAAAATATAAGTAGTCACTTGATTACATTTGCTTTATCTGTGTTTTATCTGAGACAGATGGCTATACTGCAATGATGCTTTCAGGATGCTCCAATCCTCAAATCTCCACGCACAACAATTCGAAAAATGGAAGGAGTCTGCCTAAGGCTGCGGTGTTTAGGATCAATTACTAGTCAGTTTCAGGCTTGACTTAAATATCTCCTGCTATAAAATCTTGGAATGGAAATCTTCCCATAGTGCTTTGTGGTACAGCATTCGTTTATACAGGTGTGTACCGGGTTCCTCCACTATTACCCACCTAACTAGATATAGCTGCTGGCTTTGCTAACCTTTCATTACCTACTCTATGATAATATTCTTTTCATCCTCTGTGCTATTTTTTCCCTCCCGAGGCTTGTGAGCAACGCTTGTATCACAGCCTGCTCTGCCTGAGTAATTCACTAAGAAGTCCCACGCAAACCCATGTGGGTGATAATATTTCATCACTTAAACCTCTCTTGAGTTTGGTGGACACATACCAAAGGGAGAAAAAAAAAAGTGTCTAAAAATGGATAGGAGAGATGATTACTGCACCTTGTAGGAAACACCTCAGAAATGTTTCTGAGTGGGAGGCATTGAATGGAGGAATGAGTTTGGAAACCTGCAAGTGAAAATACCTGAAAGCACATTTTCCTTTGCTTTGATGCTTTCAGAATTTTTCAAATGTGTTCATAACTCACTGAAGGATATAGGCAGGCATGCCAAGGGTTAAGCAGCCGAGTTCCGGGTTGTTCCCCCTCCCCCACACTAGGATACAAAATGCTGCTCCTACCCCACCCAACCCCACCAGCATTTCAGGTTCATGGGTCCATGAGCAATTCCGATGAAATAAACGATACTAACATGCAGTGTTTCATTTTTGATATGTTTTGTTCTCCTCACCAGGGTCCTACTTAAAGTATGCTGCCCTTCTCCATGTGGGTAATAATTAAGTCTCTAATGTTAATGTAAAGAGCCTTGTTGTTTATGGAGGAGTTAAACTCACCACGTGGGGGTGGGGGGGCTCACTGTAAAATACAGCTGTTACTTTCATTTTCCATTCTTCATCAGCGTTTCCCTGTGCCTAGACATGGTACAGTCACTGATGGGAGAATACAGCATGTGTGTTCCCTGAAGCACTAATTTTGCATCTGGACTGTTTCCAAGGATTTCTGCTAAAAGCAGCAAGTGAGGCCTTGAAGGTTATGCCTCCTTTAACCTGCAGGAGAGGGTCTTGCCAAAGCAGAACTTAGGTTATAAATTATCTTGTTGTTTTTTTTTAAGACTTAATATCTTTGCTTAGGATCTGCTATTGAATTGTAAATGCTCGGCCATATTCCTGCATCTTTCATTTAAATGGCAATTTTAAAAAAGGTTAAATATTTAGAGAGGAAGGGATTTTAGATGCCGAAAAGGAGAAAAAATTTCTGAAGGTTTAACCCTCGGACTTTCAGAGACTTCTTCCAAAGTTCCTGAGAACTTTTACACTTTGGGTTTTGGAGCTAGGAACCAGTCGGGTATAAAACATTCTGAACTACAGCTAAGACATTGTGCCTGAGTACATTTTAGCAGAAGAGGGACCAAGAGAAACACGTATTTTTTACGCAAAGTGCCTGGGAAGGTATGATTCTGGGTTTTCCAAATATGAAAACTGAATTTCTACCCTGATCCTCCCCCACACGCACTCCAATACACCTCCTCCTCTGGCCCAAACCACTAATCCATCTCTTTTCACATCTTTTCTCCACCATTTCTCTCTACACTCTCCGTGCAGAAACAAACGCATCCTCCAAAGCCTTACGTGCTGTTCCCACAAGGCATTAAATAAATAGACTTTCTCCTCCCTGTCTGAAGTCACTTGTCCTTTGTCGCTGGTAAAAACTGCTGATAAAACAGGCCAACTGGGCAACCACATCAGGGGAGACGGAAGAAGTGTTTTGTCAAAGCCCAGGCGGCCGTATTAGGGAGAGATGTGTGAGCAAATCAGGATTGCTGATGATTCACGATCACACTTCTCCCTGCTCTGCTTTGTTTGCTTCTGAAATTTCTCATTCCTCTGTCTTCCATAGAGCTGTGGAATGTCCATATGTATCACTAGAATTCCTATTTCCTTACTTTCTGTCTCATGTAATATGTTACAGGTAGTCATGTTCCTCTCAACCCATAAAATCTTAACTTTTCCTGCAGGATGGAAGGAAGGAGGGCGGGGCGGGGAGGGCGGATTGTTAATCAGCAAGATTAGGGCAATGCAGGCTGGGGCTTCCAGTAGGTGAAATTGTTTCCCTGAAGATTAACTGGTAAGGAGCAAAAGTCTTTGGAATGCGCCCTCTTGTGGCCGATTATTTTCATTATTCAGAGAAGAGAGTGTATAACCTCTGTGAGGGTGAATTCCCAGCAAGTTCAGAAGATGGGCATGGGGTAGTGGGAGTCATTTCCACCTTGAGATGGCTTTCCTGGGGTGGAGGAAAACAGTCATCCTAGCAAGCCACCTCAGACCTCTGTCTGGGAACATTTGTGTATGTACATTTTAACTCAAATCTTCTGTTAGCTAGAATGTTCCAAGGAAGGAAATGTATGTGTTGCTTTCAACAACACCTGGCTGTGTGCATATTTTCTATTTCTTGGTGCTTGATTTGTCTTTCTTTCCCTATACTTTCTTCAGTAAGTGCTATTAATTGCTAACCTCATCACCAGAATCAGCATGAGACTCAAATATACCATTATCCTCCTTTGACTGACTAGCTTTTGTCACAAATCATAAAAAGAGAAAATAGAGAGAGAAGTCAAGAAGACCACTAATTTGGCTTCAATGATAATTATGGTGATAGTTGGCTTGACTCTACCCATCTCTTCCTCCTGTTCCTTAAGGTGTTAAACAACAAAGGATTCTGTTGCCAGCCTTGCAAAAAATGCAGTCACCTTGGTAAGCAATCTGGGGTTACAGATATAAAAACAAAATCATTGTTGTTTGTGAGAATACATTTCAGAGAAGCTGAGGGCAATGCTTTACCGCTTAGTCAACAGCAACTCATATCAGCTTTACCAAGCTGGGTGCTTTCCACCTGAATACAAGGGGCAGACTCAGTTCAAAAAGTTCCTGGCACCTGAGTTTTGTGAGTCCTTCAACTGTGATGGCCATGTCTTGGCCTTATTCAACCATCATAATGAGTAGAGGGAACAATAAACATGATTATGAGGCTGAAGAATGCGTGTATGGGTGAGCATTTGTGACATGCATGCAGGTGACACTGAATTCTATGCTGTACAGAATGGTCTCTAAAGAAAAAAAAACTGAATGCCCTTTGCTATTCTTAAAAATCTTGATGTTTGATGTCATTTGAGAATTACTAAGATTGAATTATTCCAAAAGCAACAAGACATTTTTATATATTCACGACAATTGTTCTGATGATAAATCTCTCTTCTGGGTTAGCAAAGGAGCAGCAAAATACTCATATAGTACATACTCTACTTGGAGAGTAGATTGTCCATAGAGCAATCATTTTTGTGAAATCATACTAAATCGCCTTAAAGTTGATGCGTGAGACTTCTCAAATGAGAAAAATGAGCAAGGGTCAAAAACCTTTTCTAAGAAGCCAGCAACTTGCCCAAAGTCAAGCTGTAAACTCGACCCGGAGGAGTTTTCCATCATAGACCTTAAACTGTAGTCAACATGTGAGTTAAATGAATCCACCTTTTCAAAAAGTGGCTCAATTTCTTTCAAACCAAACAGGTACCAGAAAAGGTTTTTTGAAAAATGACAAGATTTCATATAATTGACAAAAAGACTGGCACTGAGATGAAGGCCATAAGTAAGAAAGAAGGCAAAAACTCAAATTCTTTCCCTGCAAAATCTCTTAATGCCAAAGGAGTGATTTGCTTTACAAGTTGGAGAAGTCAGGAAGCGGGTGCGCTGCGAGCATCAGGTGTACAGTTAAAAGTGGCCAAAGGCATAAGTCTGCTTAGTCATATGATGTGGGTAAAGCCAATTGAGGAAGAGCTGCAATTAAGGCCATTCTGTGTGGCAATTAGTATATAAAAACATATACAGGGTCCCTATTGTGGCAGAAAAAGGAGCAGCGCCTAGACCACTGGAATCCATTTCCCCGCTCAGGACCTCAGAAAATGTTAAGAAAAATTGGGTGGTAGCTCAGAAAGACTCCAACCTGCCTCTTTCCCTCAGTAAGCTTCACGAGATAAAGTCAAAAGTCCTTTGGGACTGCATCAAAAAAGAGCTTTAAGAGAAGAAAGTCAGACCTTTTTGAAAGGAAAGACGCTTCTGGTGAGAGAGCTAAACTGCCTGCGGGACACCAGAGCTTTTCCTAGGAGGGGGAGCCAGCAAGTCAGCAGGCTATCTGCTCCACTCCCACCCCCCACCCCAGAATGTCTGGGTGACATCCCCCAGAAGGATGCCCTGGTCTCACGTGGTTTTCTTGAAAATATAACATCTGAGTCAACAGGTTTTCAGGATTGGAAATTCTGAGTGTTGCCTTAATTGTTTATACTGCTGCGGCAAACTTTTAAACAGCAATGCTGGGAGTCCCGGCACATACTTTACTGGCCATATGCTCTACCAAACAAAACAATGGCATTCCTTTCAAATGGATTTGGCAAGAGATGCAATTCTTTAGCCTGGCATTACCATGAAAGTAACATGAAATTAACACATCTGTGTGTGCCCAGGCACAGCACGCAGGGGCTTGTAGACAAGCAAAAGGATCTGGGTCACATAACTGTAAAAATAACCTGACCCCTGGTCTCCAGCAGGCCCTTTTGACAGGTATTGTTTTCTTCAGCAACAGGTTAGCGTGGTCCTGAGCCAACGATTAGAATCTATTTATTAAAGTTCTTCCTCTTAAGGATTGAGTGGGAGTTCAGTGTAGTATCTGAGAGCACTTTGTCAAGGTTGCATTCCTTGGCAGAGAGCTCTTAGTAACTTTACAGAGAACAAAACTCTTTTTTTTTTTTTTTTTTTAGTTCAGAGAGCAAAAGTCAGTGTTCCAAAAGTGACTGATGGTTCAATGTCATCTGTTCCCTAGCCCACCCCATCCCCCAAAGTCGTTCTTCACTGCCTAGAATGTGATGCTTGTGTCTTTAAAGGCAGAGTTTCTAAAGGTAAAAATGACTGTCACTAATATGCCCTGCTTCTCGATGTGGCCCCTGATTGGACTTTTAAAGAAAAGGGGATGTTTTTAAGACAATGACTTCATCTGGGCCATGCCATCCCGGTCCTGCGCCTGCCGCCATCCCCCCACCCACCCCACCCACCCACAGTAAAAACTTCAGATGGGGTCCGGAAGCCTCCGGGCTTCCCCCCAGCACCAGAAAATGCCCCGACTTTCCTCCGGCTCCTCTGATCTAGTTCCCCCGGCAGGCAGGGCGAGGGAGCCTCTCTCAGACTGCCTTCCTGCTCCACATTGGGCCGAGAGCTTCCCCCGGGACGATCGGCTGAGTTGAGCAAGTGTAAGCTAGCCATCTCCTGCCCAGGACCCCAGCGCCCCAGCTCTGGGAGGTCTCTACCCCGCTCCCCACCCCCCTATCCCCACCGCGGTCCATCCGCTACAGTCCCCTAATAACTCATGACCTTCCCAGGCAGGGTGCAGCTGGAGGGCAAGAAGTTCCGCCGCCGCCGAGGGCTGTCAGAGCAGTGTGCCCCCCACCCCCATCCCCGGGCAGGCACCCACCTGATTCCGCGAACGTGATGATCTCCGAGGTCTGCTCCATAAGTTCATTCATTTCTGCCCTCCGTCCGATGTCGTCCTCTATCTCCACGTACCCGTTCTCCCCCACTTTTCCCACATGAAGCTTTCTGATCGCGTTCAGAAGCGCCGCCTTGGGTACCGGCTGGGTGACATCGGGTCTCTTCTTCAAGTGCAGCATGTTTAAAATGTGCTTCTTGACGGCCTCCACCATCTCCGGCTGAGAGTTGGGTACATCCTTTGGGAGGGTGGCCAACGCACAGGACGGGCAGTCTGGGGCCGCGCTGTGCCCCTCAGATCCCGGGGTGGGGGAACTCCTCACTATAATCCAGCAACTCGCCAACAAAAATCCTCTCAGCCAGAGCAAGGGCATCCTGGCAGCAAAAGTTGTTGTGTTGCCCTTTTAAAAGGCTCTGCTTTTCCTCCCCCCTCACGCACAGGGTTTTTTTTTTTTTTCTTTTTCTTTTTTTTTTTCTTTCTTTCTTTTTTTTTTTTTTTTTCTTTCTGCTCTTCAGTCAATTCTCTGGAACAAGAACAAAAAGTTTTCTGTGAAGTTTTGTTTGCAGGTTCCCTCTCTGAATGCAGTGAGTGCTGTAGGTTTGTGGCTGTCAGGGAGGAGAGTTCTGACTGTCTCCGAGTAAGAGAGAGGGAGGGAGGGAGGGAAGGAGGAAGGGAGGGAGAGACAGGGTGGGGGGGGGGGAGACAGAGACAGAGAGAGGACGGGAGGGAAAGAGAGACAGGGAGACAGAAGAGAGAGGGAGAGAAGGGGGAGAGGGAGGGAGGGAGGGAGAGAGGGAGAGAGAAAGAGAGAGAGGGGGAGAGAGAGAGGGAGACGGAGAGACGGAGCGATTGGCCCTAAGTGAGTGAGTGAATGGGAGAGGGAGGGAGTTTGTCTGTGAGTAAAGGCTGTGATTAGGAAGGGGAGGGACAGCTCTTTCTGACAGGCTGCCTGCCTTCTGCTCCCTTACACACACACCTCTCTTCAAATATCACCATTCTCTGGAGTTCTACTTTCCCTTCTGAAGGAAATTCTCCTGACTCGGTTCTACTACTTCTTCTTTATTTCCCCCCCGACCCTGTTTCTTTCTCTGTCCAGTCCCCTTGCTTCACCTTCTTCCTCTTTTGGAGGGACAAGCAAAGCCCCAAGCAACGCCCTGTCTCCATCAACAGGGAGGACCAGACTGAAACAGCCTGCCCCAGTGCCCCTCCACCCTGCCTGGCCACTGCCTGGAAGGTGGGGCTCAGGGTGCCCAGAGGTGGGCAGGCAGGTGGTGAAGGTCAAGAAGAGGGGCCACTGTGTCACTGGGGCCAGCTGACTGCTCCGGCTGGAGGGAATCCTGCAGACTGTCCTTTCCCCCATTCATTCATATCTCAATGTTCAGGGCCATCAACACTGGCAGGCGATCAGAGGGGAGTGCAAACAGAACTTTTGTTTGGGGTCATATAATATACTCTACTTTTTCCAACTGCAAAAGGCAGCAGGGCATTGAAAGATCCACAGGCAGGCAGCGGGTTACACGCTTGTGTCATGTGAAGTGAGGCTCTGTGCCCTGTCTTTAGCAGCCACCCCTCCTGCCCAGCACACACACTCACAGATGACAGCTCACGACCACTAGCTCTGACTTCACAGGTAAAATGCAGAATTCCGCTGGCTTTTCCCACATTATTTTATACAAACAGTGAGCTCCTATGACTTGAATAACTGGTCCTAGCTGGGGGAAGAATCTCTAAAATATACTGGTAAATAATTTTCTCTGTCATGGGGTAGTTTGTTCAGCCTGCCCCCTACCCGCATCCCGGACCAGTCAACAGACTGGCTTCTTTTTCTCTCAAAGGAACAGTACAGATGAAATCATCATGGATTTCAGTGTTCACAGAAAAAGAAAAATGTGAATTTTTAAACAATGCCTCTCTGAGTTTTTTTTTATTCTCCTCCCCCTGCCCCCCTCCTTTTTTTCATTTTTCTGTCTTATTGCTTTTATCTTGCAGAAGTATCTTTAAGAGGTCCATCTGTTAAAGCTTTCCTTCCCTCTCAGTTTCTTTCCCACACATAAGCAAGCCCTCTCAGTTTCTGTAGATACAGTCAGCTTCTATCTGACACCTAGTGTGTTCAGAGCATTATAGTCAAGCAATGCACTTTGGTTGGGAAAAGTTAATAAATAACATTACTAGAAGCATAAGAACTGAGAGCGAGGGGAGGAGGGTGAGACCAGTGTGATACTAAGTTAAAATTACAGTTTGCACAGGTAACAAAGCTTTTCTGAATTGGATACCCCATCCCCCTTTTCTAAAGCATCTGCCTGTGAGACTTTCTCTGTGACCAGCCACCTTTAGGATTTTTACCTCTAGGAACATCGGTTACCCTGCTATCACTGTTCAGATTTTGTCAACATTCCTTGAAGAGTCTAATTTTCTTCTAGTGGGGGATGGTGAAAGAGAATGGGGAAAGGGTGGCATTTGTGTTAATAATTGCTTAATAAAATATCTTTGAAACTGAAGGTTTATAACATAATCTACCTATTTGGCGTCCCATATGCAGTACCCAAAGCATTTTGCAGTCCAATTAAGTTTTACAAGAGAGGTTGAAATAGAACTCAAAGTTTAATGACTCCAAACAACTTGAGAGTCCCAATACCTGCATTTAGATAAATGTAACTCATCATCAGGACCCTCTCTGTATGTGAGTTTGTGTGTATTCCCTGAATTTACTATTTGTGAATGTAACTTAAAAATTAGCCTTCTCTTTGACACAAGTCCTTGCCTAGAGATGCTGAATTGGGTTGTAGAAACACATAATCTATCTGCATGCTGTACTGTTAAAAACACTATTCACTTGCTTGAACACATAAAAAGGTACAGATCACAATCTGCATGGACGTGCCAAGAAGTTGTAAAAGTCCTGCTCACCATCCTGCCTAGGAATGTAGAAAGAGCTCAGAAGTTAAGTTAAAAAGCATTACCTTTCCGGTCCTCTCTTTCACCAGCAGACTCTTGTCTCATGTGGTAAGAGCTGTCCGGGTTCCTCTTCATGGTATTGGCACTGAGGAGTTTTATACTGTACTACTTATTTGTACAGTCACACATGGGTACCAGTCAAGCAGAGGAGGGCTGGGGCTTTGTTTGGGATTGGTTAGAATCAGCATGACATCAGCAGATGACTGGTTTTTCCAGTGTGAGACATATTTCATAACTCATTATCTAATGGAAAGCCTTTCTTGGCTTCAGTAACACTACTGGGCGATCAGTGAGCCAGTGAAATGTCTGACTGACTGGACTCCCCTTTAGAACAATCCTGGAATCCAACAACTCTGTCTCACTGAGGGTCCAACTTTCAACTTTTCTTTGACCAATCGAGCACACACTTCTTATATTCAGGCTCAGTTTTATATCTTCACATAAGCATCTGTTACTTCATGAAGTTGCCTCTATTTACAAAGTATTTTATTGTTTCTTACAGAGAAGAAAGTTCACAGTGCTCTTCCTAGAGATTCTGATTTTACTTTTTTAAATAAGATATTCCAGGGAGGAAAAAAATAAGAAAATAGGTATACCTATATGGGATGATCGCTTCTCCCCTGATTTACAGCATTATTTAACATCTTGAAAAACTTAATTTTTTAAAATAAGATGTTTTATTGAGAAAAAGCCAAGGGAAATATGTATCCCTATGGGATGATGTTCTTCCCTCTCTTGACTTACACTATTATTTTACATCTTGAAATTGAATACCTGCTTTATAAATCATTTATCACTGAGAACTTTGGAGATAGTCACTCTCTGCTAGTGAACTTTATAAGTATGCTTCCCAAGCCTTTAGAATCCCAATCTAACTAGAAGAAAAAGAAAAGAAAAAAAATCTCCTACATGATTCTTCTTTATCAGAACTTCAAGTCCTATGATTTCTAAATTGTTACAAATACAACGTGAGATTAATGAAAAAAAGTGAACATTTCTTGGAACTGGAGTTAAGTTGGTCAGGGTGTTTTGGGGGAGGGAGGAGGCAGAGTTAGCTAGTCAGGGATAACACAGGAGGAAGGAATTCTCAGACAAGAATGCTGGGGAAGGGTTGTTAGAAGAAGCATAGCTGAAGCCTAAGTCGGGTATTCATGACAAGTTGAATAAAATGTGCAAAATTGGGAGCTAATGAAAGCCATATGACCAGATATGTTGTTTTGTATGCAGGATTTAACATGCATAAAATAAACTTTTCACTGTGCCCACAAGCAAAATATAGAGACTCTGGTCTCCTGATGTGCAGTTTAAGCAGGTTCCTTTAGGACACCAGAAGTTTGTCTCAAGGGGTCTGTCTTGGCTAAACACAGAGCACGTGTAGGTGCTGAACTGTATGTTGGGGTGGGGCAGAGTAGTCTGAGAATTGCATATTCAGAAACGAAGTAGGAAATAAAATGTTAGGTTGTAGAGAAACAGAAGGAATCTGAGAAGGAAAGATAGAAACAGGATCAGTGTTGGTTAACTCCAAAGCTGCCCATCAGGTTTGAACTGGATGGATCCAACCTCTCTATAAGAAAGGAACTTCCCCATCCTTTTTGGATGAGACCTGGGGGGGGGGGGGGCGGGGGGGTGGTGGGGCATCCAAATTCACCCCGCCTCCCCACATGAACCCTGGTGTCCTGGAAATAACACCATGTTTATGAGTTTCGGGGCACAAATCAACCTGGATGAGACCCCAGTTTCACTGCTTACTAACCAGATAACCTCAGCCCTCAGTGTACTCATCTGTAAAGTGGGATCCACCTACTCCACTGCAGGATCAAGCACGTGCTCGGAAAATACTGGGTGATAAAGCTTTCCTGGTGCCTCTCTCTGAACATATGTGTCACAGGAATATGCAGCACCCCGACCAGAGAAGCCACCCTCTCTCTCGGGTGATTCAGATCGCGTTGGCCACGGATGCCACCAAGGTGCCCACCTGCCTAGGTCAGCCCACCAGCTGTGATATCATTCTCCACCTGAATCCCCAACCTCAGAGCTGAGCCACGCGGGAAATGCCTCCTCACTCAGTGGAAATGAGGTGGAGGTGGTAGAGGAAGCAGGCAGGTTAAAATAACTTCTGTCGACTCTTGTGGATGGGGGAATGATCTTTTCCCTGCCGGACTCCAGGGCTCCGGGGAGTGGAGGAGCTGGTCCGCCCAGCTCCGGATCAGCATCTCCAGTTCCTTCCTCGACTTGGTTTCTCTTTCACTTCCTGCCCCCTCCCCCCGCGCCCCAGCTCCCCCACCCCGGCCCTGCGGTCCCGCTGCTCGGCCTGCTACTGTACCTTGAGCAACACCTGCTGGCAGCTCCCGGGGATCACGCCGGATCGCGGCCGCTGCTCGAGCTCGGCTCGCGGGGCTGGAGTCTGGGCCAAGCCTTGCGCAGCGGCCGCCTCTATTTTCACCCGGAGCACCAGCAAGGGCAACTTCTTTTAAGAGCAGCTCTTGATTTTTCCCCCCTTTTGGCAGCTAGAGAATTCAGAGAGGGAGGGGGAAGGGAAATCACTGATCAGTAAGTGCAGCTGGGAATCTCTGAACCCAGTTATCAGTGCCAGGACTGAAAGCCACGGCCAATGTCAGGGACCAGGAAGGGGACTTGCGGGCTGGCTCCCAGGCGGACAGAGACGCGCGGGGAGCGCTCCCGCCCCGCCAGCTCTGTCCCCTTTCGGATCGCAGAGCCCGGTCCTCCCCGCCACTGCGCTAGCACGGTGGCCGGCTGCCACCGCGCTTTTCACCTAGTGCAGGAGGCCTGATTTACTGACTCCTTCACAAAGCTCCTCGTCTCTTCGCTGGAGCCTTTTGCAGGGCTCTATTCTCGCCTGGAGGAGCGGCCCCTGGAGAACCCGGTGGAGCAGCTTGCTTCGAGGAGCCGGGAGGGAAACTGTGGTACCTTATTTTACTGTAATTGCAAAAGGCGCGATGTGCCAGAGATCTATATTTAGAAGTTGTATGTTTCTACTTTTATGTAAATGGAGCAATTAGGGCCTGTCTTGCTGCTGCTAAACTCCAGGGCTTGTGCCTTGCTGGGAAAGCTGGTGTTTTCAATCACAATTAGTGAGCTGGTCAAAAAACCAAGTTCGTTTAAGGATAAGAGCTCAACGGTGAGAGCGAGGGAGAGCAGAGTCCCTGTGCCATCCTGGGACCGCGGTGACACACACCTTGGGGCACGGCTAACCTATAGTGGAGTTTACCCGTGGCAGCAGCTGTCCCCGTGCAAAATTGGCATAGATCAAGGAGCGAGAATGTTCATTTTCCTTCTCAAGCAAACCGTCTGTCCTTCGGCTTCCATCCATGCTATTAATTGGTCTCTTTGCTCACTACTCCTGGAACAAGGAGACAGGCCTAGAAAAGGGGACTGTTTTTTTTTTTCATGGCTCTGTTGTTTTAGCTGCTGCTCACGCTTTGGCTCTCCTGTTATTCTGTTAAAAAAAAAAAATACCCACTAGGAGGCGTGAACGCCCCAAGCAGGTGACTGGGACCTTGTCATCTGATTCAGTCGAAATGGCACGAGGCAGGGGGGTTCACAGCACTGACTAGGCTGCTGACGATTCAGGGTGTTTTAGTTCCTTCCTATGAAAAATCTGTTCCCCCAAAAGCATGATTTCTGGTTCATCCCCCCGTCTGGGAAACCGAACAGAAAACGTGACTAGAGGGAGATATCAATAAGATTCGAGGTGTTCTCAGCAGCTGACGTGTTATTCTGGGCTCCAGGCAGGAAAACCTTGCCTCCGTGGGGAGTGGTGACTCCCTCGAGAGGCAGCGCCTCTCCGGATCTAGAAAACGTGGGCGGGATCCAGAGTGGTATTTGCTGCCGGGAGATTTCCAGAGTCTCATCGAATGGTTTGGGTTGAATAGGGAACTGGCAATCCCTGCCTGTTTCCTGGACAGCCGGAGCTTGCCCATCTCCTGGGCGCTGGGTTAGGAAGAGAGATTTGGGACAAGGAAGAATGAGCATTTCACATTCCAAACTGAACTAGGAAGCTGTTTGCTTGTCAAATCAATGAATAAATACAACTCAATAGAGAGGAAGAGTGAAACATGAAAATTCCTCCAAGGGATGGATTAGGAGTTTGGGATAAATAGATGCAAACTCTTGTTCTATAGGATGAATAAACAACAAGTTCCTACTGTATAGTATAGGGAACTATAGTCAATATCCTGTGATAAACCATAATGGAAAAGAATATTAAAAAGAAGGCATAGGTATGTATAAATGATTCATTGTGCTTACAGTAGAAATTAACACATTGCCCATCAACTATACTTCAATAAAATAAATTTATAATAAAAAGTCCTCCAAAATTCACTAGAACACAACAGGATCAGAAATAGTTGAACTAAAACTCTTATTCCTAAGCATCCTGTTTCTTTTGAACCACCAGAATATCCCACAAGGCCTTGTGCTATGTGCAACTACTCTGTTTTAAGAGTAGTTGGAAGTGCCTTACCTGGACCAAGGGAACCCAGATGCTAGAATTAACATGATTAAGGAAAAACCAGAAAGAAAAACCTCAGTAAATAAACTGTTATCACTCCATCTACAGCAGTGCCTCTCAACTGTGATGATTCTGATCCCCAGGAGACATATGGCCATGTCTGAAGACATTTTTGCTTGGTGTAACTGGGAAGGAAGGTGCTACTGGCCTCTAGTGGGTAGAAGCCAGGGATGCCACTAAACATTCTAATGATGCACCTGATAGCAGTCTCAGCAGAGAAATCATCAACCCCACCCAAATGGTAACTCCTCTGCAGTGGAGAAACCCTGACTTTGAGTTATTGTTACAAAGTTTCACCTAATTTCCTTCCCATCCATGCTCCAAGGGGCCTCAGCATCTATGTAAGAGAAGAATCATTCAAGTAATTCTGCCTCCTTGTCTGTCTTGGGCTTCCTGATTACCAGAAGACTGCACAGCAGAGCAGATACTGACACAGTGAGGGTACTTCTCAAGCATCCCCACCAACTTTCCAGGGAGGCCTCCAAGTATTTGCTTCTGGCTTTGCGTTCTAACCAAAAGCAGAATCTTGGTGACCGGCAGCAAAGCGAAATGAATTGGCCCCCACCCAAGCTGTTAGGGGGCAACAGGTAATGGAAAACAAAAAGTGAATGAGGAATGAGTTATTCATTTGAGCAAGTCAGTATCTGAGAAATCCACTCACTAGAAAATTCCCTGAAGTGAAATTCACAAAAGTGAGATTACCATGCCTTGCTCCCAGAGCAAGCAAATATGATGTGGCTGGATTTTGTTTGTTTAATACCTTGGGGGAATGACACACAGTCAATATCCACAGAGAGAAAACAGTGCTTTGCTAAATCCTAATGCATGTTCCAAGCAACGTTATATTCGCCAAACTTCCTTTGTAAAGGAAGTGGGATGACTGTTCAAGGAAGGCCATGCCCCTTCAGGTGCTGCTCTCCTGTGAGGACTGGGGGAAATATTGTGAAGGAGCCCATATCACAGAAAATAATCAGCAGCATCAACAAATGCTGGTGAAACCCACAAAAGGGAATTTGACTGGATCCATCTAGCTGACATGTGAAATGCTGATCTCTGCACAATAAGGCCAGCTCTCCAGGCTTATCACTTAGTTCCTAAGTGACCTGGGTTATCCAGAGAGGAGAGGGTCAGTCAGAGAATGTTCTGAGATGAACATAGCAAGAGGGGAACGTCTTATACACTCAGACGCCATCTCATCAACGCCAACACCTGAATCTAGTCTATGCAATAGATGGTTATTTTAGAACCAAAGACTTCCATCCACTTCCAAATGATTCAGAAAAGCCTGGATTGCTTCCCAAGAAGTAATCATTTAGTCCTGGTGAAAAACTCAATCTAGAGAGAGAAATACACAGTTATAACCTCTAGAGAAAAAATAGATATTGAAAAAGAAATAAAAGCAACACTAACACTAAAAGGCCTTACTAACCAACATAATATTTCAAAAGTGTTTATCAAAAGTCAGTTCTAATCCAATCAGGGAACATCTGGTTGCTCTTCCTATTGCCCCAGAAGATGATGAACATGCTTGCAAAGGAACGAATAACAAATAGTCGTAATTGTGGTTCTCACCTGGATCCCCTTGGGTTGAAAGTTCCATGTTGCTGCCTGGAGGACTCAGAAGCTTAGCCTACGGATGCCATTCGACTCATAAAAGAAGGAATCTTGATCCTAATCCAATGTTGCCCATCCACAACCTGCTTCCAAGTTGTAGCTTGGGAGGGAAGACACAGAAAAGAATGGGGAAAGTCCTGGGTGTATTTTTTTTTTTTTTTTTAATCAGTGAATCGCTGCCTCCCTCCTGTGCTGATAGAGAGTCCAAAGGTTCTACCCTTCTATTGGAGCACCCCCAAGGCCCATTCAGGCCCGCATGACAGGAGTGCCCTTGTTCTGGGCACGGTGTACTTTCACAGACACTGACACTGTGGCTTGGTTAGTAAATATTTACAGGTGCCCCACCCTAATTTTAGGAAGGTCAAGTTTGCAAAGGTGCCTTGGCAGGCAGGACTTCTGTTAGTCTTTATCAACTTGGGAAAGCACACTATAATTAAACACAGTATTTGGAGAGTTTCACTGAAATCTCTGGAGTCTACAACTAGCCTTAGACTTTCAAAAATTAACTTACAGCCCCTGTCCCCCTTTTCTGGATACTCACCAAGTTCCTCTTTAAAGATAGGATCGAATGATGGAGGAAGAAAGAGACAATGTATTAGAAGGAAAAAAAGCTTCAGAACACTTCTTTTCCAACAAGCCAAGGGTGAATTTGTGATCACTTAATAAATGGGGACATGAAGCCAATCCTGTCCTTTTGCCTCATTTAAGTATGAAATGAGAGTAATTAAAACTGTGATCCCTGGAGAAAAAAGTTCACCCAATAAGTTCCCCAAATTTCAAGGAGCTTTTGTTTTACTAGATGCTGTTAGTTTCATGTTAGTCACAGGGAAAAAAAAAATGCCCACATGCACACGCACGACTAAATGTAGTCAGTTTGCTCAGCTGGTGCTGAAGTCACTACTGCCCACTAGGAGTGAGTTACTGTAATAATCCCCTTTTATTAATCATAGGCTGGAGGAAGCAGAAAGTGGGTGACATCATTAGGCAAAGGGCCGGCTAACTCATGCTCCAATTTACTCAGCTTTATTATAACATCTCTCAAGTGTCATATGAAAGCGATTACCAATTCACACTTTCCCCCTCTGAGCCACCATCCCTAACCTTCAAATTCAAACTCCCAGAGAAAAGCTTAGCTCTCAGGTGGAGGCATATAGGGGCCAAACCTCACCAAGGTTCCTTGTCCCAAAGAGGAAGGTCCTACTCAAAACAGCTTTTCCTGATCTTAAGATGAAGATGGAGTTGGTCTCTAGAACTATCACATCCCAATTAACTCTTGGTTTACTCTGGCCTCTGACTGGAGAGGACAGCTCATCTTGAAGAGGACCAGAAGGATGTGGGTAGATGCAGCTCCCCAGGGTCTCAAGATCACCAAGGACACAATCTCTGCACCCCAGGGATCTGAATTATGAAAAGCACCATTGGATGATGTGCTCAAAGGTGGTAGTTAAGTTGTAGGCCCTGCAGCTAGACGGACTGGGTTGCCTTCAAGCTGCAGGATGCTGGGCAGATTCCATATTGCTAACTTAGCTCTCATTGAGTGCTAATAATACTAGCCTCTCCTTCATAGGATTGTTGCGAGGAATCAGTGAGTCAATACCTGCAAGGCATAAAGAAAAATGCCTGGCACAGAGTTAATGTTACTCACTAGTATTACTTCTTTCTCTAAAAGGCTTTACTGGCTGAACTGACCTCTCTGGAAACTGCTGTGTAGGGCCCTGGAAAGATGAGAAATGCGCTATGAAAAGGCATTAAGGCAAACTGGTCCGGCCAGCCCTAACTGCACATTTTGACCCCGTTACTGGCTTGACCATTACTAGTCAGTCTGCCTCTCTGTGGCCCAGTTTCCCTATCTCCTATTTATCAGATGAGGAACCTCTGACAACTAAAAAATAACATATAACTTAAGTCAAAAGGAAACTGGTTTGAAGATGCTCAAGAGTTCAGACTTGAGACACTGTTGTTTCTTTAAAACATTTTGAACAAATTGTCAGGCTGGGCAGTGGGTGCCCCCTAACTCTGCATATTTGAAAAAGGAGCATGTCTGTAATATGTATACATCAGAAAAAAAAGTTTTTATCAAGGCTAAGTTATACTTCATTCTCTTAAACTTGGGCCCTTGCAGAAGCAACTTTATAGGTATTTCCACTCCTGTCTTTACTTAAGTCCCATCCTGACAGTGTTTTAAGGAGTCAAAATAAAGTTTACTTAGGCATGTGTGAGAGACAGAATGATAGACCAAAAGAAAAGTCTGCAGCTCTGTAATATTTAGATAGTGATGAAACTGACTCCGTGAAGCAAAGTGCAGTAATTACACAGGGCAGTTTATTACTTGGATTCACCTTTGCTCAGCTTTAAATTACAAGCACTCTACTTGGTGAGAGGTTTGGCTCCCCAAAAGTATCAGCTGATGCAGAAAGAGCTGCCAGACCATACTCCTTATGTAAAATAGTCATCCAATACATAGCAACTTCAGGATCTTCAAACTGGAATTCTCCCCTAGAGTGCAAAGCATGCCAGGATATCTGCTGCCCCCTAACTGATACCATGAATAATAGCAGGTACTTCTTAAGAAGCAAAGAAGGTTCAGGTAATGAAGTTATGCTGTAGGTGTGAATTTGGTCATGTCCACAAATCTGCTTGTGGTTAGGAAGGCAAAGCCATGGCTGAGAGTCATGCTTTGCCCTAATGTTCTCTTACTGAGAAAAGACTCCTGATATCTAGCAGCTGCCAAGGTGGCACCAGAGCAAAAGGATG
Source organism: Bubalus kerabau (assembly GCF_029407905.1). NCBI lineage: Eukaryota > Metazoa > Chordata > Mammalia > Artiodactyla > Bovidae > Bubalus > Bubalus kerabau. The sequence continues at coordinate 82,506,916 of NC_073631.1, read as the reverse complement.
ACAAGCACAACTGGGTTCTATTGGAAACAAATCAGAAGAAACTTTCATGGGGGCATTCAAATAAACCTCTTTTATACAAATTTCTAGGAGACCCAGAAAAGGAATGTGGCTACCAAGGAAAGGGAGACACCTCAAGTTAGAATCCTTACTGACCTGGGCAGCGTCCCTGACCTACCTGGTAATCCAGCTGTTATGTGAGTGGGAAGAGGCTGAGGCGCCCTCTTCTGGTGCATCAGGACAGAAAGAAAGTTTATGAAGGTAGCAGTAAACCAAATAGCATCGGTTCTGGTTCTGAAAGTAACAGAGATTCTTTGTATAAAATGTGGGAAAAAATAGATGAATATAAAAGATGTAAACCATGGATAATCCTCCCAGTAATAATCACTATTAAAATGCTGCTATATTACACATATATCTATATATTATACCTATATAATATATATATATATACATATATACAAAAGAATATATACAAAAGTGATAAAGAATCTGCCTGCCAATGCAGGAGACACAGGAGACTTGAGTTCTATCCCTGGGTGGGGTAAGTCCCCTGGAAAAGGGAATGGCAACCCACTCCAATATTCTTTCCTGGAAAATCCCATGGACAGAGGAACCTGGTGGTTACAGTCCAAGGGTTCACAGTCAGACACGACTGAGCAACTGAGCACGCATGCATTCATATGAGTATGTGTAAAATAAAATTTCAATCAGCTTTAAACATATATTGTAAGTATAATTTTGTATGATGATCCTTTCCATTTACTATTTTCATTGGTCCTATTAGTTCTTGAAAAATATTAATGCCTGGGAAGTAATCTAGCATAGAGATGTGCCTTTATTTTTAAACCAATCTACTATTATTGTACATTGAAGTTTTTCACAGAATTTTGCAATTATTGTTACAGATATCTTTACATTTTTTAATGCATCTCTGATTATTTCCTTCAGATAAATTCCTAGAAGTTGAGCTATTGCCTCTTAAAGTATTGTGAGTTTGCAGCCTGGAATGATAAGCAGGAGCCCCTAAAACTGCAATTTGAAGTCTCACCCGTGGAATGGACACACACACGGGTCTCTTTCCCAAATGGGACTCTGGACTGCTGTTACTTGGGACTTGCCAGTGCGGTTTTTAGTCTGGATGTTGGTCGGCCCAATTTGGTGATATGAGCAAATCTGAATCCAAGCAGTAAAAGTTGATCCAGACTCCAGGGACTTAAAAGGTTTGACTTAGTGGGCACACCCAAAATGTGGCCATCTGGGAGAAAAAGCAACACACAGGGGTACTCAGGATAGAGATTATCCTTGGAAGCCTGAGTGTAATGTGGATTTTCATCCATGGCTCAATACTCAAGAATATGCTACAATTAAAAGAAAAATATGAAGAAAGTTATTAGGGAATTTTCAGCTGGTGAAACATGCTGCTGCTGCTGCTAAGTCGCTTCAGTCGTGTCCGACTCTGTGTGACCCCATAGACAGCAGCCCACCAGGCACCCCCATCCCTGGGATTCTCAAGGCGAGAACACTGGAGTGGGTTGCCGTTTCCTTCTCCAATGTATGAAAGGGAAAAGTGAAAGTGAAGTCGCTCGGTAGTGTCCAACTCTTCGTGACCCCATGGACTGCAGCCCTCCAGGCTCCTCCATCTATGGGATTTTCCAGGCAAGAGTACTGGAGTGGGGTGCCATCCAGACCCAAACGCAGGTTAACTTCACCTGCCCAGCAAATAAGGCCTGTTTTCTGAACTTTGCCTTTCTATGGACAAACTACCTGTCTGATAGATTACACAGGACTGGTTAAAAATATAGCTAAAGCCTTGAACACTAGTATTATGTGCTAATTTCATGTGTTACTTTTAATAACTTTTAATTTCATGTGTTAATAATTATACTGACTTACCGATAGACTATGGCAAAGCGATAGGGGGACTGCTATCTGGACCAACTTCTTGCATTTGGGAACAGTACTTATTGGAGAACTCCACCAACTATTGTGAATGGACTATCTTCCCTAAATCCTATAGTATTTTTTTTAAATAACTCCTCAATTTGTATGTATTTTAACCAATGATTTAGAAACTATCTCCACCTATCAGTTGCTGCTGCTGCTAAGTCGCTTCAGTCATGTCCGACTCTGTGCAACCCCAGAGACAGCAGCCCACCAGGCTCCCCCGTCCCTGGGATTCTCCAGGCAAGAATACTGGAGTAGGTTGCCATTTCCTTCTCCAGTGCATGAAGGTGAAAAGTAAAAGTGAAGTCGCTCAGTGGTGTCCAACTCTTCGAGACCCCATGGACTGCAGCCTACCAGGCTCCTCCATCCATGGGATTTTCCAGGCAAGAGTACTTGAGTGGGGTGCCTTTGCCTTCTCAGACCTATCAGTTAGGAACCCCTTTTACCAGATGCCTAACATGTGTTTGGGCTTCCCAGGTGGTGCTAGCGGTAAAGAACCCACCTGCTCAATCCCTGGGTCAGGAAGATCCCCTGGGAAAAGGAAATGACAACCCACTCTAGTATTCTTGCCTGGAGAATTCCACAGACAGAGGAGCCTGGTGGACTATCATCCATGGGGTTACAAAGGGTCAGACACGACTGAAGCGACTTAGCACACACTCACAACACATTTGATCATTTATATTGGAAGGATACCACCCAGGAAAACTCAGGTATTGCGGACTCAAATGTTATTTCCCAACTCTTTCTATTCCCAGTATTAGCTTCCCTTTAGAATGCTTATTTAAAACTGCAAGAAGCCAAAGAGTTACCAAATTTCATAGCCAAGCCTAACTGTACCTTGATAGAATATTCTGTTGTTACTACTGTTGCTGCAAATAAGTTAATAGATGTAGGAGTTGATGTACAAAAACATACTTCTCTTTCATGGTGAGATTTTTCTTTACTAAATCCCTTATTGTTCAAAAATTGTTTTCTGCATTGTTCAACCCATTATTTGTTTCTTGGATCAATTATTTCTATTGACTATCTGGAATTGTTATTCAACATAGATTTAAGAAGACTGCTTTTGTTATTTTGCCTCATTCCTATGCTCTTCAGCCTAAACATTTCTGAGGCCAAGTTAGGGAAATTAAAATGGAGGAAGTCTTGTTCAAGTTTCAGAAGCTGGAGAGCAGGCCTCTGATCTTGCTTCTAAGCTGCCTGGACACTGCTTGATTCTGTGCAAAAATGTTAAAAGCAGAGCTGCATTTTTGTGTGCAGACTGATGATGATATCTGTTTGCAGTCTGGAATTATAAGTGGGAGCCCCTGAAACTACAATTTGAAGTCTCACCCAAGGAGTGGATACACTGCCCTGAACTCTCCTAAGTGGGACTCCAGATTGCTGTTACTAAGGACTTCTCAGTGCTATTTTGAAGTCTGGAGATCCATCAGCCTGATTTGAAAATGTATGTGCTATTACTTTTCTCTATGGTTTCCATTTCTCTCTTCTTTTAATGATTATATATTGAAATTATGTCACTTAATCCTCTATTAAATATTGAAGTTGTAAAAATGAATAAATAAAAGTATGGAAGTATTTCAGATCTTCATATATACGCCAAATTGCTCCCCTGAAGGGCTTTACCTGTTTACAACCAATAGTGTAAGGGCATGACTCTTGGCTCATGATCTAGCCTGGAAGTTATCATAGTATTTCCCCCAGCCCAGATATGGTGTATGGCTTGTTTTAACCTGAATATAATTAATAATTAAAATTATTAATTAAAATGAAACATTTTATTATCCATTCACACAATTTTCTTTTGAGTAGCTCTTCATGTCCTTTGCCCATTGTTTATACTTTTTATTTATAAGAATTCATATAGTTTTATATTTTAAATACAAAATAATTGCATTAAATTTATATGCACATAATTTTAAATATATTTTATTGTTGAGAATTCTTAATATTAAGACTCCTAACCTGTTGTCTGCTACAATTTATTTTAATTTTTATCTTTGTTCTTTACTGCTTGATTTTTTTATAGTGTTTTGGACCAAAAAAGAATTTGCATTTTAACATAGACTAATCTAGGAATATTTTACTTTATGGTAAACCTTCTTCTCCATCAGGAAATCAAATAGATATGTATTTATATTTTTCTCTAAACTATTTTTTCATTTTACACTTTAACCCAGAATATTTGGAATATATTTTGTCATACAAAAGAAAAAAGAGCTGTAAGAGAAGACTCTTGAGAGTCCTGTGAACAAATATGGCTTCTATAACTAAAGCAAGCCACATCTGAACACCAGAGAATTGATGCTAGAGAAGATTTTTGAGAGTTTCTTGGACAGCTAGGAGATCAAGCCAGTCAATCCTAAGGAATCAATCCTGAATATTCTTTGGAAGGATTGATGCTGAAGCTCCAATACTCTGACCACCTGATACGAAGAGCCTATTCATTGGAAAAGACCCCACTTGTTGGGAAAGACCCCAATCCTAAGAAAGATTGAGGGTAGGAGAAGAAGGGGGCGAAAGAGGATGAGATGATTGGATGGCATCACTGACTTAGTGGACTTGAGTTTGAGCAAACTCTGGGAGATAGTGAAGGACAGGGAAGCCTGGAGTGCTGCAGTCCCTGGGGTTACAAATAGTTGGAGACGACTTAGCGACTGAACACCAACTTTTCTTTTACGTCTTTGGGTTAAACTTCTAAAATAGTCCTAAGGATAGTCTTTAAAGCGCCCTTAGAAAGGACACTTTTTGTTCTGTGCCCTAAATAATTTGTTTTCTCCACCAGCAATTTTGCTGTTTGCTCACCTTTCATACCTTTGGTTTTCCTCATGCTATAACAGTTGCACCCTCACTCAAGATGAACTATGTTAATTGCCATAGCTGGCATGTTAATTATCGTGATTTTTTGATTATCATGATTTTGATTATATTTTTTGATTATCATGATTTATCATAATTATAGCCAAGGAATGATTTTCTTAGCTAGAGTCTAGATAGGTCTGTTTCTCTAAAAACCTTCTCTTGCAATTCCTTTTTTTTCTTTTCTTTTTTTTTAGAGATTTGATCCTACTTTCTTGATGCCTGCATTTTATTTATTTGCCATGCCCCACAAGGTATGGGATCTTAGTTCCCTGACCAGGGAAGCACAGAGTCTTAACCACTAGACCACGAGGAAAATCCTCCTCCCCCTAATTCTTGATGGTTGGAGACATAAACACATGGTTTGGTTTACTTTAGTTCTGTTTCTTAAGCCGTAGTGCCTAGAACAGGGCCTGGCACATACTTAGGACCTAAAAACTAAAAAACCATCATCGTTGAAGGAATTTCTCTGTGGTAGTTGACAAGATTGTTTATGGAATCTAAAGAAAGCTTCTAATGAAACATAGGCACTAACCTAACCTTTCAAGCTGATTTTTTTTTGCTTGTTTTTATTATAGCAACTTCTGAAAATTAAATCGAAAATAGAAAGAATAATCTGATAATTAGTGCACTCTGCATCAATAATCAGAAAATAAGAATCCTGACTCCATTTGTATTAGTGAGATTCTGATTGTCATGACAATCACACTAAATCTTAGTTTCTCTAAATAGAGAGGCCATAAATCTTATCAAATGCTTGTTTCCCAAGGCTTTTGGGGAATTTAAGTAAATATTTTAAGAGCTATTTTAATCACTTTAGAAACAATATGTTTTACAAATACTCATCACCAGCCTTTATTCATAGTTTCACCATAATTGTACCTATAACTCCTGATGATACCATAGCACATATCAGAGGATGACTTTCTGGATTGTCATGTGTGGATAAAAACTTGATTGAATCAAATTCTCTGGCATTTATTTCTTAATCTTAACACTTGATTGATGTTCTTTCTTCTAGCAAATAGCCTTCTATTTGCTACTAGAGAGATCTAATACTTGCTTGATTTTTTTGTTGCTCTCAAAGTTAGCTTGTCCTATCTTTTTATTATTATGGATGCTCACTAACTCTATCTTATTTTGTTTTTATTTATCTTCATAATTCAAAACCTCATTACAATGATATGACAGATGGGTTTTTTTTTATTAACATTTCCTGAAGTCTGTTTTGTGCTTTTCACCCTACACACTGATATTTCTTTTAGCTTAGAAAGTTTTCTTATAATTAATCTGGTTTCCTCTCCAGGGACAACTTTAATTCTTAGCTAGGATTTTCACTTTATGAACCACATATCTTTCTTCTCTCAGTGTTCATATCATGGTGTTGTTTTTTTTTTCTTCCTGGAAGAGATACTGCAGGGTATCACACTCATAAGTGTTAAAGTTTATTCACTATTAATCTTATTTTGTATAGTCTCTAGCACATACTTTAATTCTGTTATTGCAATTTTCATTTCTTTACAAGACTTTTTTATCTCTCTTAGTTATTTTTTCATCCTTTCTTTCTAAGTTATTCTATTGTCTTTTATCACATAGCACTCTCTTTTCAGGCTACTTTTTCTTAGGCTGCTTTATAATGCCACATTTCTAATATGTTCTCCAATTAGTAAATAGTTTTAGGAAGAATACTTTTCCCTTGAATGTTATTCATGGACACTTTTCTTTTTCAACTGTATAGGTATTACTTTGGTGTTTTCTTTTTTCCTTTTCCTCTTGCATTGCAAAGAAAGCTATCACATTTTATGTTTGCAATTGGACAGGATATGTGAATTCTTCAGCTCTATTCTCTGACTTCTGTGATGTGGTTACGTACCCTGGAAGGAGAGTTAATAGTGATTCCTAGAATCTGGCATGAATTCTTCTTCTTTAAAAAAATTTATTTTGTATTGGGATATAACCAATTACCAATGCTATGATAGTTTCAGGTGAACAGCAGAGGGACTCAGACATACATATGCATGTGTCCACTCTCCCCCAAACTCCCCTCCCACTCTCCCCCAAACTCCCCTCCCATCCAGGCTACCACATAACACTGAGCAGAGTTCCATGTGCTTTAATGTAGGTCCTTGTTGGTTATCCATTTTAAATATAGCAGTGTGTACACATCCATCCCAAACTCCCTAACCATCCCTTTCCCCTATCCTTCCCCCCAGCAATCGTAAGTTTGTTCTCTAAGTCTGTGAGTCTCTTTCAGTTTTATATAAGTTCATTTGTATCATTTATTTTTAGATTCCACATATAGGGTATATACTGTGGAATCTAAAAATAAATATACGATATTTCTCCTTTTCTGTCTGACTGACTCAGTATGACTCTTCTTAGAACTGATTCTATGATATTCTGTACCAATAGGATATGTGAAAACCTACAATTTCCAAGACGCCTTTATAGAGGTACTTCCACTTCTAACCAGGAGAGATTTACCAGTTCAGTTCAGTCACTCAGTCACGTCGGACTCTGCAACCCCATGGACTGCAGCACTCCAGGCTTCCCTGCCCTTCACTATCTCCCAGAGCTTGCTCAAACTCATATCCATTGAGTCAGTGATGCCATCCAACCATCTCATCTTCTGTCATCCCCTTCTCCTCCCACCTTCAATCTTTCCCAGCATCTGGGTCTTTTCTAATGAGTCAGTTCTTTGCATCAGGTGGCCAAAATATTGGAGCTTTGCTATCATTCCTTCCAATGAATATTCAGGACTGATTTCCTTTAGGGATTTCTTTAGGATACACTTGAAAGAATAATGCCACTCCTGCTCCCACAGTGTAGAGTCTTCAGGTATGATGACACAGATCAGTAATCTAAGTAACAGATTTTAAAAATGTGACCTCATGAGCTCCTTGCTCTTCAAGATCATGGAGTAGAAGAATGTGCACTCATCTTCTCCTGAGAGAACTCCAAAATTGCAACTAACCATTGAACAACCATCAACAGGAGAAGGTTAGTTCTCACCCCAAAAGTACCCCATGTCAAGGGCAAAGAAGAAGCCCCAGTAAGAGTGGTAGGAGAGGCAAAATCATGTTTAGAATCAAACCCCAGAGATGTTAGGACAGCTCAAACAAAACCTTGTGTGCACCAGGACCCAGGTACCTCATAAGAGACTGATCCAGATCTGCCTTTGAGTGTGTGAGTGTCTCCTGCAGAGGCACGGATCAGCAGTGGCTTGCTATGTGGCATGGTCCATTAGCCTCCTCTTTGGAGGAGGTTGCAGTTAGCCCCACCATAAAGCCACAAAGCAGATGACCCACAAACTGGAGAACAATTATACCAAAGAATTTCTTGCACTGTTACAAAAGTTCTAGGGCCCACATCAGATTTCCCAACCTGGGAATTCAGCAAAGGGACTGAGAATGGCCAGGGAATTTGACTTTGAAGACCAATGGGATTTGGTTATAGAATTTCCAGACTGGGGAAATAAACTCTTGGAGGGCACAAATAAAACCTTGTGAGCACCAGGACCCAGGAGAAAAGAACAATGACTCCATAAGAGATTGAGCCAGACTTGCTTGTGAGTGTCCAGGAGTCTCTGGTGGAGGTGTGGGTCGACAGTAGCCTGCTGTGGGGTCAGGGGCACTGAATACAATAGTCCTGGGAGTTGCCTGGTAAAAGTCCTTTTGAAGGAGGTCACCATAACTGGAATGGGTGAATTTAACTCAGATGACCATTATATCTACTACTGCAGGCAGGAATCCCTCAGAAGAAATGGAGTGGCCATCATGGTCAACAAAAGAGTCCGAAATGCAGTACTTGGATGCAATCTCAAAAATGACAGAATGATCTCTGTTCGTTTCCAAGGCAAACCATGCAATATCACAGTAATCCAAGGCTATGCCCCAACCAGTAATGCTGAAGAAGCTGAAGTTGAATGGTTCTATGAAGACCTACAAGACCTTTTAGAACTAACACCAAAAAAAGATGTCCTTTTCATTATAGGGGACTGGAATGCAAAAGTAGGAAGTCAAGAAAAACCTGGAGTAACAGGCAAATTTGGCCTTGGAATATGGAATGAAGCAGGGCAAAGACTAGTAGAGTTTTGTCAAGAAAATGCGCTGGTCATAACAAACACTCTCTTCCAACAGCACAAGAGAAGACTCTATACATGGACATCACCAGATGGTCAACACTGAAATCAGATTGATTATATTCTTTGCAGCCAAAGATGGAGAAGCTCTATACAGTCAGCAAAAACAAGACCAGGAGCTGACTGTGGCTCAGACCATGAACTCCTTATTGCCAAATTCAGACTTAAATTGAAGAAAGTAGGGAAAACCACTTGACCATTCAGGTATGACCTAAATCAAATCCCTTATGATTATACAGTGGAAGTGAGAAATAGATTTAAGGGCCTAGATCTGATAGATAGAGTGCCTAATGAACTATGGAATGAGGTTCATGACATTGTACAGGAGACAGGGATCAAGAGCATCCCCATGGAAAAGAAATGCAGAAAAGCAAAATGCCTGTCTGGGGAGACCTTACAAATAGCTGTGAAAAGAAGAGAAGCGAAAAGCAAAGGAGAAAAGGAAAGATATAAACATCTGAATGCAGAGTTCCAAAGAATGGCAAGAAGAGTTAAGAAAGCCTTCCTCAGCGATCAATGCAAAGAAATAGAGGAAAACAACAGAATGAGAAAGACTAGGGATCTCTTCAAGAAAATCAGAGATACCAAAGGAATATTTCATGCAAAGATGGGCTCGATAAAGGACAGAAATGGTATGGACCTAACAGAAGCAGAAGATATTAAGAAGAGGTGGCAAGAATACACAGAAGAACTGTACAAAAAAGATCTTCACAACCCAGATAATCACGATGGTGTGATCACTCACCTAGAGCCAGACATCCTGGAATGTGAAGTCAAGTGGGCCTTAGAAAGCATCACTATGAACAAAGCTAGTGGAGGTGATGGAATTCCAGTTGAGCCATTCCAAATCCTGAAAGATGATGCTGTGAAAGTGCTGCATTCAATATGCCAGCAAATTTGGAAAACTCAGCAGTGGCCACAGGACTGGAAAAGGTCACTTTTCATTCCAATCCCAAAGAAAGGCAATGCCAAAGAATGCTCAAACTACCGCATAATTGCACTCATCTCACACGCTAGTAAATTAATGCTCAAAATTCTCCAAGCCAGGCTTCAGCAGTATGTAAACCATGAACTTCCTGATGTTCAAGCTGGTTTTAGAAAAGGCAGAGGAACCAGAGATCAAATTGCCAACATCTGCTGGATCATGGAAAAAGCAAGAGAGTTCCAGAAAAATATCTATTTCTGCTTTATTGACTATGCCAAAGCCTTTGACTGTGTGGATCACAATAAACTGTGGAAAATTCTGAAAGAGATGGGAATAACAGACCACCTGACCTGCCTCTTGAGAAATTTGTATGCAGGTCAGGAAGCAACAGTTAGAACTGGACATGGAACAGCAGACTGGTTCCAAATAGGAAAAGGAGTTCGTCAAGGCTGTATATTGTCACCCTGTTTATTTAACTTATATGCAGAGTACATCATGAGAAACGCTTGACTGGAAGAAACACAAACTGGAATCAAGATTGCCGGGAGAAATACCAATAACCTCAGATATGCAGATGACACCACCCTTATGGCAGAAAGTGAAGAGGAACTAAAAAGCCCCTTGATGAAAGTGAAAGTGGAGAGTGAAAAAGTAGGCTCAAGGCTCAACATTCAGAGAACGAAGATCATGGCATCCAGTCCCATCACTTCATGACAAATAGATGGGGAAACAGTGGAAACAGTGTCAGACTTTATTTTTCTGGGCTCCAAAATCACTACAGATGGTGACTGCAGTCATGAAATTAAAAGACGCTTACTCCTTGGAAGGAAAGTTATGACCAACTTAGATAGCATATTCAAAAGCAGAGACATTACTTTGCCAACAAATGTTCGTCTAGTCAAGGCTATGGTTTTTCCAGTGGTCATGTGTGGATGTGAGAGTTGGACTGTGAAGAAGGCTGAGCGCCGAAGAATTGATGCATTTGAACGGTGGTGTTAGATAAGACTCTTGAGAGCCTCTTGGACTGCAAGGAGATCCAACCAGTCCATTCAGAAGGAGATCAGCCCTGGGATTTCTTTGGAAGGAATGATGCTGAAGCTGAAACTCCAGTACTTTGGCCACCTCATGCGAAGAGTTGACTCATTGGAAAAGACCCTGATGCTGGGTGGGATTGGGGGCAGGAGGAGAAGGGGATGACAGAGGATGAGATGGCTGGATGGCATCACTGACTCAATGGACATGAGTCTGAGTGAACTCCGGGAGTTTGTGATGGACAGGGAGGCCTGGCGTGCTGCGATTCATGGCGTTGCAAAGAGTCAGACACGACTGAGCGACTGATCTGATCTGATCTGACCATAAATGCCATTACCCCTACCATGGTTTGGCCTCAGGGCAAACTACAGGGACTGAACACAGCCCCACCCATCAACAGAAAATTAGATTGAAGATTTAATGAGCATGGCTCTGCCCATCAGAACAAGACTCAGCCAGTCCTTCCCATCAGGAAGCTTCTGAAAGCCTCTTATCCTTATCCATCAGAGGGCAGACAGAATGAAAACCATAATTACAGGAAACTAACCAAACTGATCACATGAATCACACAGCCTTGTCCAACTCGATGAAACTATGAGCCATGCCATGTAGGGCCACCCAAGATGGACGGGTCATGGTGGAGAGTTCTGACAAAACATGGTCCACTGGAGAAGGGAATGGAAAACCACTTCAGTATTCATGCCTTGAGAACCCCATGATCAGTAAGAAAAGGCAAAAAGATATGTCACTGAAAGATGAACACCCCAGGTCGGTAGGTGCCCAATATGCTACTGGAGAAGAGTGGAGAAAAAAACTTCAGAAAAAATGAAGAGGAGAGGCTGAGCTTTACCAAGGGAGTCAATGTTTTCAGGATTCACTGTGTCAATATCTGTCCGCTTGTTTTCTAGAAGTGACAGTCCCAGGATTGATGCAGACAGGTGAAAGGGACAGAAAAGGAGAGGAACGAAGGGAAGAAAGCAATATTCTAGCCCCACTGGACAATGAAAATGAGGGTGCTCAGTTGACTAGCCAGGAGCCAAACATTGGAGAGGAATAAATGTTTTCCTTTTTTCTATATATTGCTTTATTTCATGGGTCAGTGCACAGGCTGGCCAATCAAGCCTCAGCGAAATCAGAGTTAATGAAACTCTCCCCCAGATTCTTGGTTCGGTTGTCTTTCAGTATCGAAGGTAACCAAAAAGTGAACCAGGAGCATGTTTTTTCCTGTGAAACAATGAATCAATTCAACTGTGTTTTTATTTTCCATCTGTGAAGAGGTTCTAAAGTAAAGCGGATTCCCTGTATTCATGCCATTTTCTGTTAACTGGCCTGTTTCTGTTCACAATGACTCAGTAGATTGTCACAACTCAGTGGCTAGTCCCAATCACAATTTTCTCTATCAAATACCTGAGAGGAAATATTTGTCAGATTAGTAATGTTTTAAAACATGGCAACAAGTTAAATGACACATACAATTCTAAGTATCCTAATTATTAGCATTGCCATTAATGATCACAATAGTAATTGATGTTTCTGTGTTCATAGCCAGCCCGAGACATGGTTTTCTGAGCAGGAGGCATCTCAGAGTTTGTCAGCTTGCCATGGAGCCTCAGATTCAGCCAGCAGGGTCTTCATGAGTCATGAGTTCCACTGCAGCCAAGGCTGCCCAAAATGCAACTCTTCTCCAGACATTTTCACAGGAACTGGGGGTGCCTCAGCATTTGGAAAGCTACCGCGTACCCTGTCCACACTCAATAAATGCTGCTTAATAATGACAATGGGGGTGTGTGTTCCATCTCCCTTTCCTCCTGAACGCCTCTATTTAGGAAGCCACAGATGTTTGCCCAAGTAATTTATTCCATGGCTTGACTGGCTGCACAGTCAAAGGAAATTTTTCCAACCATCTCCTTGAATGTTTCCATTTTCTTTGTGAGTCTCTTGTCTTGTACATGTACCCGCACCGTGATGGTGGTTAAGCAGTCATGCTGGGAGGACCCTGCTTCAAATGACTTGTTTCCAGGTAACCAAGTCCAAGAACATGTTCCTGGATCCTAGGTATAAGTTGAGTTTGGTTTGCATCCATTCATTATGAAAAAAAAAAAAATTGTTTTCCACTTACTATTTTTTTTTCCTAAATTTTGGGAATTATACTAAGACGTAAGACTGTGAATCCAGAGGGTTGGATCCAGAGACTTTCCGACTCTGTGGTTGCACAGTGGCTGAGTTTGCTGCTAGTAACAAAGAAGTCCACAAGAGAATGAGCTGGCTTTCCAAAGTCACCCTTCTGCCGAGAGAAGGCTCTTCAAAGATGCCCAGTATAGCGGCACATGTTCATGCACGTGAGCCCATGTAGAGGGATTTGAGTGTGTGTGCACTTAGGTGTGAGTAAATGCAACATATAAGCAAAGCACGTTTTAGTAGTGAAGTCGCTCAGTCGTGTCCCACTCTTTGCGACCCCATGGACCATAGCCCACCAGGCTCCTTGGTCCATGGGATTTTCCAGGCATGAAATACTGGAGTGGGTTGCCATTTCCTTCTCCAGGGGATCTTCCCTACCCAGGGATCGAACCCAGGTCTCCTGCATTGTAGGCAGATGCTTTAATGCAACATATAAGCAAAGCACGTTTTAGGTGGACATTAAATCAATCAATTAGGATCTATTATCCAGCGGTTTCTATGCTTACTTTGCCAGCATGAGTTCTTCCTCTTACAGCATAATAGGATCAACCTTGTGGGATGTCTGAATTCCAAAATGATTTACCTTGGACATGACCTAAAAAGCCTTCCCTTTCCAAGGTAACTCTGCTAGTGGCAGGTAATATAGGCTAAGAGAAATTCACTCTTTTACATTTTAGGAATTTTTTAAGTAACTCCTCAACAGGAAAACATCCTTGATATTAAAATTAATTAAATTCCTACTGATACCCATTAACTGGGCTTCCCAGCTGGCTCAGTAGTAAAGGACCCACCTGCCAATACAGTAGATGTAAGAGACTCCAGTTCAATCCCTGGGTCAGGAAGATCCCGTGGAGGAGAGCACAGTAATCCACTCCAGTTTTCTTGCTTGGAGAATCCCATAGACAGAGGAGCCTGGCAATTTACAGTCCATAGGGTTGCAAAGAGTGAAGTTACTGAAGTGACTTAGCATGCACACACATCCATTAACTAGTGAGGTGGATGTGGGAACAGAGACTCAAAGAAAGCAGGTAAACTCCTCTGCTTATGGTTGAGATGAGTGCCCTTAACAGGTTACTGTGTGTTCACAGAAGCAGTGCTTTTCTAGACAGAGAGACCAGAACTTTCTTTAAAAAGTTATCTGAAGCCTGAAAACTAAAGGATAAGTAAAATTTTCCCTGTAATAAAATCTTTTTTTTTTATTTATGAAAGACTATTTAATCCAACTCATAATCAAAGAAAGAAAAAATTCAATAAAATGAGAAAGTTATGTAATAAAATTTGTCAATTTTTATGTTTTTATTGATGTATAGTCTATCTACAGTAATATGATATAAATCATAGGTGTACAATCTAGTAATTCATAATTTTAAAAGTTATGGTCCATTTACAGTTATTCTAAAATACTGGCTATGTTCCTTGTGCTGCATGATACATCCTTGAAAATCTTGAGATTGCAGTAATAAATAAAAAAATAGTGCATTGAATGTGGTTAAAGCTTAGAATTTTTCCAAAGCATGGGCAACATGGAGGACCTAGTGTGAGTTTTACACCAATCCTTCCCCTGTCACCACCACTCTCAGGAAGTGAGTGGCTCCTACTGTTGTCCTCATTTCATGAATGAGTAAACTAGGCTTTGGGAGGCTTCAGTGAATTACTTCTGGTAATACAGCTCTTAAGTAAAATATCAGGAAGCAGTAAACAAGCAACCTAAATGCCCATTGATGGTTATTGTTGTTCAGTTACTCAGTCATGTCCGACTCTTTGTGACCTCATGGATGCAGCACCCTGTCCTTCCCTGTTTCCCAGAGTTTGTTGAAACTGATGTCCATTGAGCCGATAATGGCATCCAACCATCTCATCCTCTGCTGCTGCTTTCTCCTCATGCCCTCAATCTTCCCCAGCATCAGGGTCTTTTCCAGTGGGTTCGATCTTTGCATCAGGTGACCAAAGGATTGGAGCTTCAGCTTCAGCACTGGTCATTCCAATGAATATTCAGGGTTGATTTCCTTTAGGATTGACTGGCTTGATTTCCTTGTAGTCAAAGTGAACCTCAAGAGTCCTCTTCAGCACCACAGTTTGAAAGTATCAATTCTTTGGCACTCAGCCTTCTTTATGGTACAACTCTCACATCCGTACATCACTACTGGAAAAATCATAGCTTGGATTATAGGGACCTTTGTCACCAAAGAAATGTCTCTACTTTTTAATACACTGTCTAGATTTCTCATAGCTTTTCTTCCAAGGAGAAAGTGTCTGTTAATTTCATGGCTGCAGTCATCATCTGCAGTGACTTTGGAGCCCAAGAAAATAAAATCTGTCATTGTTTCCATTTTTCCCCATATATTTGCCATGAAGTGATGGAACCAGATGCCATGGTCTTAGTTTTTTTTACGTTAAATTTTAAGCCAGCTTCTTCACTTTCCTATTTCACCTTCATCAAGAGGCTCTTTAGTTCCTCTTCACTTTCTGCCATTACTGTGGTATCATCTGCATATCTGAGGTTATTGATATTTCTCCCAGCAATATCTTAATTCCAGCTTGCGATTCATCCAGCCTGGCATTTCCCATGATGTACTCTGTACATAAGTTAAATAAACAGGGTGAAAATATACAGGTTTGACGTACTCCTTTGAAATGGATAAAGATGATGTGGTACATATATATATGTGGTGGAATATTACTCAGCCATTAAAAAGAATGAAATAGTGCCATTTGCAGCAATCTGGATGGATCTAGAGATTGTCACACTGAGTGAAGTAAGTCAGATAGAGAAAGACAAATACCATATGATATCACTTATATGTGGAATCTAAAAAAATGATACAAATGAAACAGTCACTCTAAATTTTGGATACTTGGGGCTGGTGCACTGGGACGACCCAGAGGGATGGTATGGGGAGGGAGGAAGGAGGAGGGTTCAGGATGGGGAACACATGTATACCTGTGGTGGATTCATTTTGATATTTGGCAAAACTAATACAATTATGTAAAGTTTAAAAATAAAATAAAGTTTAAAAAATAAAATAAAATAAAATGTATTCTTATTTTCATCACTACCCTTCTTAAAACCCCAATAAATTGATGTTATGCATGATCTGGAAGACTCAATCTACAATGTTCCTGGTGAAACCAGGCTGAAGGACTTGATGAGCAACAGTTGCCAGGTCCTCTTCTCTCTGCCTGTGCCCTTGATCCTAGTGGGCTTTCTCTTGCTCACATTATATTGGCTATGAATTTTTGGATTCATTCCAAACAGGCAGCCACCTCTGCCCTGCTCCTCTGAATGTTGAGAACAGCCTGATTCTCCTTTTGGTATTTCAGACATCCCTCTGATCATTTATGAGTGTAGTTGCTTTTGCAGCATGACCATCTCCTAGAACTTCACATTGCAGTTCCATCTCAGTTGGACTTGGTTGAGAAGGAACTCCAGCCTCATGCCAGCAGAAAAGCTTCATTTTTGCTTCATGCCCAGGAACAGAAATATTTCAGACGATATAGTAAAGCCAGAGGTAAAAATGGTCTTCCAAGTAATTTACTCCATCAGTTTATTGGGATTTGGAGAATGGTAGTGGCAACCCACTCCAGCACTCTTGCCTGGAAAATCCCATGGACAGAGGAGCCTGGTAGGCTGCAGTCCATGGGGTCCCGAAGAGTCAGACACGACTGAGCGACTTCCCTTTCACTTTTCACTTTCATGCATCGGAGAAGGAAATGGCAACCCACTCCAGTGTTCTTGCCTGAAGAATCCCAGGGACGGCGGAGCCTGGTGGGCTGCCGTCTATGGGGTTGCACAGAGTTGGACACGACTGAAGCGACTTAGCAGCAGCAGCAGCAGTGATGAAAATAAAGGGTGGCCGTCCCCTGACATTTATGCTGCTCAGAAATGATCCCTGGTTTCATTGGTACTATTGTTTTGCCAAAAGTTTTACTTTCCTTTCAGGTTCAAAGGATTCATTAAAAAAGAAAGAAAGAAAGAAAGAAAACCACTCATTACACACAATAAACAATTTCAATACTTAATAGAGGATGGGTGGTGGTACTAGTTGCTCAGTCATGTCTGACTCTGTGACCCCACCAGCTGTAGCCACCAGGCTCCCCTGTCTGTGGGATTCTCCAGGCAAGAATACTGGAGTGGGTTGCCATTCCCTTCTCCAGAGGATCTTCCTGATCAAGTGATCGACCATGGGTCTTCTGCATTGCAGGCAAATTCCTTACCATATGAGCTACAGGAAGGCCCTTAACAGAGGATTAATTGACTTAATTTCAATATACAGTCATTAAAAGAAGAGAGAAATAGAAACAACAGAAATAAGTAACCGCATATACCTCATTAAATTGGGCCAACCAATATCCATACTTAAAAACAGTGCTGGGAAGTCCTGAATAACAGCAATCTGGAGTTCCAATTGGGAAAGAGTCCCATGCAGTGTATCTATTCTATGAGTGAGTTTGCAAATTGCAATTCTGGGGGCTCCCTGTTATAATTCCAGGCCACAAACTGTATCATCATCAGTTTGAATACAAAACTGAAGGTCTGGTTTTACTTTAACATTTTTACAATGCTGTTTGTTTTACGTTGTGAGTCATAGGATTTCATTAAACTCCCAGGCGTGGTTGACCAGACCTCCAGGGGCTCAAGAATTCCAGGGCCCACTACCTTTCTTATCTAAAGTGCTACCTGACTAGCTGTGCTTACAGTCAGGCGTTGAATCTGGGCGGTGTCCAGGCAGGCCAGAAGAAAGGTCAGAGGCCTGCTTTCCTGCTCCTGAAGCTTGAACAAGACTTCCTCCATTTTAATTTCCCTAACAGTTACCATCCACATGAAGAGAACAGAAGACAGACCATCACGTTAGTCATGGACAAAACCATCTTGAACTAAGAGGCTCCCTGAAACAGAAAGGACAGAAAATACCTCATAAAGGATATCTTCTAAATCTTCCTGGAAGGAAATTATCCAATGCCAAGGGCAACAATAGCCAGGACATGAAAGCAACTTAAATCTCCATAAGCAGAAGAATGTATAAAGAAGATGTGGCACATATATACAATGGAATATTACTCAATTAAAAGGAATAAAACTGTGCCATTTGTAAAGACATAGAGTTAAAGACTGTCATACAAAGTAAAGTAAGTCAGAAAGAGGAAAACAAATATTGTACATGTATTAACACATATATGTGGAATTATAAAAATGGTACAGATGAACCTGTTTGTGAAGCAGAAAGAGATATAGACAAGAGAACAAACAAATGAACACCAAGGAGGAAAGGGGAAATGGGATGAATTGAGAGATTGGGATTGAAATATACACACTACTATGTATAAAATAGACAACTAATGAGAGCCTATAGCACACTGAACTCTACTGAATGCTCTGTGGTGACCTAAATGGGAAGGAAATCCAAAAAAGAGGGGATATATGTATATGTACGGCTTATTCACTTCTGCTGTACAGGAGAAGATGATACAACATACTAAAACAGCTATACTCCAATAATTTTTTTAATGTAATTGTGTGAACTTTACAATTTGACCGTGAAGAGTTCTAGAAGCAACACTGCACTTCTCTTCCCTCTCTCACCATCACCACTTAGCAAGGCTAGAGCAATAGTAAGGGAGCAGTTTTCCCCCATAATCTATATTAGGGAGTGCCATGCATTTTCAGTTGCTAGTTACAAGGATTCAATTAAATTCCATAGGTATAGGAGATCCTGCTTGAGAATGTAATACGTGCTCCTAAGTGCTTTGAACAAACAGCAAATGTATTCAAAGAGGAGGGTTTTCAAACTGTGTAGTAGCTAATGGAAGTATATTTAGTTGGATAGAAAAATCTGTTGTTTGAAGTTTTACTGTGCTTTCAAGTTACTCTGAAACCTATAAGCTAGTGAGTCTGTGTACACAGTTACATGCAAACAGAGCTTGAGAGGAACCCACAGACACTGCCCAGCACCTACACAAGACCTGCTGCTATCATCTCAGTGGGATACTGAACCTTGAACTCTGATTTTCCTTCATGTTCACCTTATATTCCAGGGAAAGCTGAGATTTCCTCCTGCCACAGGGGTCAGTGCTGACTGATCCAGCCAAACATGGTCATTCTTTCCTGGACTGCTGATTTGCCAAAAAGATGGACCCAATGCACAATTCTGGCCAGTAAGTAAAGTCTGGAACTTCTGGAAAAGTTTTCTTTTCCCCTAAGGAAATGGAAATATCAAAAATACATATTTTCTTGTCTCTAAATGTCACTCAGATGTGATACTGGGTACAGTCACCTTGTGACCTTGAGGAAGAAAAAGCCAAGACTGTTGCCGGACAGCTGACATCATTGATCTACTGAATCAACTTTGCTGGGATTAGCCAGTACCCAGACATCCTGTGAAATAAGATCATACACATCTTTAAGTCACTTTCAGTTCTGTTTTTTGTTATTTGCAGCTGAATGTGTCCTAAGTGACACAAAAGTCATTCCCAGAGGCACAGAATCTTGATATTATTTGTTTGGGTTGGAGAAAGAGTAACTCAGACTCTCAGAGAAGATGTGGCTTGTTGTTGTTGTCCAGTTGCTAAATCGTGTCTGACTCTCTGCAATCCCATGGACTGAAGCACGCCAGGCTTCCCTGTCCTTCACTATCTCCCAGAGTTTTCTCAAACTCACGGCTAATCGAGTTGGTGATGCCATCTCATTAACCATCTCATCCTCTTTCGTCCCCTTCTCCTCCTGCCTTCAATCTTACCCAGCATCAGGGTCTTTTCCGGTGAGTCAGCTCTTCACAGCAGGTGGCCAAAGTACTGGAGCTTCAGCTTCAGTATCAGTCCTTCCAGTGAATATTCAGGGTTGATTTGCTTTAGGGCTGACTGGTTTGTTTTCCTTGCTGTCCAAAGGACTCTGGAGAGTCTCCAACACCATAGTTGGAAAGCCTCAATTCTTCAGCGCTCAGATGAGGCTTGCCTTTGTTATAGAAACAAGATTTGCTCACAGGACTATGTGTTTTCCACTCTACTATGCTGTCATATAGGGAATTGCTTGCTTATTTAAATTCACTGGAATTTAATTTCATTTGAATGATTTTCTTATTATGATTTTGATGTTATTTTAAATAAAACATTTAGCTTGCCTAACCAGGGAATGGGAAATCCTTAGCCAGAGGGTTAGAAACTAGATTCAAACTAGTATAATTTGTTGCCTACCACTATAAATCAAGCAAATGTCAGAAAACTGAGAAAAAAGAATGAAAAATGAGACAGCTACCTCCTGACCTGTCAGCAATATATGGCAAGGCTAGACATGCTCAACAGTTAGAACCAAGCCATAAAAACACATTCTATATTTAACCCCATTGTCTTAAAGTTGTTTGATTCTCATTATTGATGAGTGCACACCCTCCAGGTCTTAAATTCTAAATCCGTTATCTTGTACTGCCACTGTATTAGGAGAAAGGGAAAGTACTTTAAAAAATATCTCCATTTTGCATAGCTTCACGAGACTTTTGCCCCACTGGCATTTGCATCCCAAGCATAAGGGAATTAACACATTTAAAACACAACTGAAGAGCCCAGAGTGAAGGTACTCCAGAGGAGACAAGACTGAGTTTATGAGTGCTGTGAGGGCTGTGTGCCTGTTGGGGTGGGGGGGGGCAGATAAAGAGGAGTTGTTTAAACAGTAAAGCTGCAGAGTCTAGCAACAAGTGCTTTACAAAATCTGTTATAAATAAGTCATAAACTCATAACATATTCTTTATAATGCCAGATCCACTGTCTCTGCCAAAAAGACTTTTTTGGAGTGACTTCTCACTTCCTTTTAGCAGCCTGAACTCTACCTAAGAAGCTAATTTGTATTGATGGATCACCACTGTTTCAGGAGGCTGGGAGTGGTCCCATTCACTTCCTGCAAATAACCCTCATTCCGACATAGGATGTGTAAAGCCAAACCAAAAGGTCCTCTGTGTTTGGAAAAGCTGCTATGTTTGGATCATGGCAGGCTTCTGTGGCAAAGAAGAGAGCCGGAGAATCATTTGACCCCAGGGTCTAACTCCTCCAGGAGAATCTTTGATGAAATGCGGACAGCTACGTTACCACTGTTCACATCTTCCACTGTGCATTCTGCCAAATTGGCAACCAGAGCCACACAAAGTCAGTCTTCTGCTTGGAAAATAGTCCCCCCTCAAGTATTCACAATACTTGCATTTTCATAACTCTCTAGAGCACAAGGTCTTCTGGAAACTTCCCTAAGAAGCTCCTTGGGCCGCACACAGTAGGCTGCAACCTCAGTCTTAAAGACCTCACTGATTGGTCATACAGAATTGCCAATAGGAGGTTTCTCGGGTTTTAAAGTCACTTCTCTCTAATCAGCTCTTTCTCAGATTATTCCATGGAAGGATATTTCTCCCGTAGTCCACCAGATGATTTCCAGACATCTTTAAAACCTCTCTCAAAGTCACATGAGAATGAAAATGGAACTGAGAATCAGGGGTCCAAGGCAGACATGAACTTTGAAAGCTCATCCTGTTTCTTAGACAAGAGGATTTCCTTTCTACTTTCAGTATGTGCTGAGTGGAAATGAAAGAAGCCTGTCTGGGGATGCAGGTCCTCATTTAGTCACTTCTAAGATCTCATCTCATTTTAGTGATGTATGCAAGCATGACTGGTATTTGTCTTATTAAATCAGAATTTCTTTTTTTCACTTAAATATGAGCTTTAATTAGATAACAACCATTGCTGTGAAAATGATGGTATGCATTTCTTTGAGCTTTGAGTGCCCTCTACTGGAACAAGAGAAAGTAAAAAAAAGCACAGAGGTCTTGGTAAGGCTTTGTTTTAACAACTAAAATGGAATTATTATTGGGACAAGTAAGAATAACTGGGAGAACTCAACCTATCTCATTCACAGTGATCTGATCGTGATCAGAAATTTTTCTAAAAATGGTTTATTTAATGGAGCTCATGGTGCACATGTTGCGGGTTTTACATTTACAAAAGGAATTCTGAAAGATATTGACAAGAAGCACTTTGTTAGCTTGTGAACGTCGACATTTTAGGAATCAGTGAACTAAAATGGACTGGAATGTGTGAATTTAACTCAGATGACGATTATATCAACTACTGTGGGCAAGAATCCCTTAGAAGAAATGGAGTAGCCAACATTGTCAATGGAAGAGTCCAAAATGCACTACTTGGATGCAATGTCAAAAATGACAGAATGATCTCTGTTCATTCCCAAGGCAAACCATTCAATATCAAGGTAATCCAAGTCTATGCCCCAACCAGTAATGCTGAGGAAGCTGAAGTTGAACGGTTCTATGAAGACCTACAAGACCTTTTAGAACGAACACCCAAAAAAGATGTCCTTTTCATTATAGGTGACTGGTATGCAAAAGTAGGAAGTCAAGAAACACCTGGAGTAACAGGCAAATTTGGCCTTGGAGTACAGAATGAAGCAGGGCAAAGGCTAATAGAGTTTTGCCAAGAGAACGCACTGGTCATAGCAAACACCCTCTTCCAACAACAGGAGAGAAGACTCTATACATGGACATCACCAGATGGTCAACACTGAAATCAGGCTGACTATATTCTTTGCAGCCAAAGATGGAAAAGCTCTATACAGTCAGCAAAAACAAGACCTGGAGCTGACTGTGGCTCAGATCATGAACTCCTTATTGCCAAATTCAGACTTAAATTGAAGAAAATAGGGAAAACCACTAGACCATTCAGGTATGACCTAAATCAAATCCCTTATGATTATACAGTGGACATGAGAAATAGATTCAAGGGATTAGATCTGATAGACAGAGTGCCTAAAGAACTATGGACAGAGGTTCGTGATATTGTACAGGAGACAGGGATCAAGGCCACCCCAAGAAAAAGAAATGCAAAAAAGCAAAATGGCTGTCTGGGGAGGCCTTACAAATAGCTGAGAAAAGAAGAGAAGCAAAAAGCAAAGGAGAAAAGCAAAGATACACCCATTTGAATGCAGAGTTCCAAAGAATAGCAAGGAGAGAGATAAGAAAGCCTTCCTCAGCGATCAATGCAAAGACATTGAGGAAAACAATAGAATGGGAAAGACTAGAGATCTCTTCAAGAAAATTAGAGATACCAAGGGAACATTTCATGCAAAGATGGGCTCAATAAAGGGCAGAAATGGTATGGACCTAACAGAAGCAGAAGATATTAAGAAGAGGTGGCAAGAATACACAGAAAAACTGTACAAAAAAGATCTTCATGACTCAGATAATCACAATGGTGCAATCACTCACCTAGATCCAGACATCCTGGAATGTGAAGTCAAGTGGACCTTAGGAACCATCACTATGAACAAAGCCAGTGGAGGTGAAGGAATTCCAGTTGAGCTATTTCAAATCCTATAAAATGATGCTCTGAAAGTGCTGTACTCAATATGCCAGCAAATTTGGAAAACTCAGCAGTGGGCACAGGACTGGAAAGGTCAGTTTTCATTCCAATCCCAAAGAAAGGCAATGCCAAAGAATGCTCAAACTACCGCACAATTGCACTCATCTCAGACGCTAGTAAAGTAATGCTCAAAATTCTCCAAGCCAGGCTTCAACAGGACGTGAACTGTGAACTTCCAGATGTTCAAGCTGGTTTTAGAAAAGGCGGAGGAACCAGAGATCAAATTGTCAACATCCATTGGATCATTAAAAAAGTGAGAGAGTTCCAGAAAAAGATCTACTTCTGCTTTATGGACTATGCCAAAGCCTTTGACTGTGTGGACCACAACAAACTGTGGAAAATTCTTTAAGAGTTTGGAATACCAGACCACTTGACCTCTTGAGAAATCTGTGTGCAGGTCAGGAAGCAACAGTTAGAACTGGACATGGAACAACAGACTGGTTCCAAACAGGGAAAGGCTGTATATTGTCACCCTGCTTATTTATCTTATATGCAGAGCACATCATGAGAAACATTGGGCTGGATGAAGCACAAATTGGAATCAAGATTGCCGGGAGAAATATCAATAACCTCAGATATGCAGATGACACCACCCTTATGGCGGGAAGTGAAGAAGAGCTAAAGATCCTCTTAATGAAAGTGAAAGAGGAGAGTGAGAACATTGGCTTAAAGCTCAGCTTTCAGAAAACTAAGACCATGGCATCTGATCCCATCACTTCATGGCAAATAGATGGGGAAACAGTGGAAACAGTGACAAACTTTATTTTTTGGCCTCCAAAATCACTGCTGATGGTGACTGCAGCCATAAAATTAAAAGACACTCTTTGGAAGGAAAGTTATGACCAACCTAGACAGCATTTTAAAAAGTAGAGACATTACTTTTCCAACAAAGGTCCATCTAGTCAAGGCTATGGTTTTTCCAGTATCCATGTATGGATGTGAGAGTTGGACTATAAAGAAAGCTGAGCACTGAAGAATTGATGGCTTTGAACTGTAGTGTTGGAGAAGACTCTTGAGAGTCCTTTGGACTGCAAGAAGTTCCAACCAGTCCATCCTAAAGAAAATCAGTCCTGAATGTTCATTGGAAGCACCTACATTAAAGCTGAAACTCCAAATCTTTGGCCATCTGATGTGAAGAACTGACTCATTTGAAAAGACCCTGATGCTGGGAAAGATTGAAGGTGGGAGGAGAAGGGGACAACAGAGGATGAAATGGTTGGATGGCATCACCAACTCAATGGGCATGAGTTTGAGTAAACTCTGGGAGTTGGTGATGGATAGGGAGGCCTGGCGTGCTGTGGTCCATGGGGTCACAGAGAGTTGGATATGACTGAGTGACTGAACTGAACTGAACTGCCTTTGTTAGCTGGTGGGCCTTCTCTCTTGTTCCCAGTGACTTAATGTCTCTATGCCATTCATTTTTGGTCTACCACCATGACCTCTGAAACAGAGTTTGCCCCTGGACCAATTTTCTTCTTTAAACCTTTTCCTTCCAAACTGCATGATTTCAACTTCATTTGGATGCCACATTTCCTAGTCAGCCTCATAAGCCTGCCCACTTTCTCCCTCTCTCTGCTTTCCTTCACCCGTTGTCACCCCTTGACCTCTCTGTTCCACTCTGTCCTCCTTAATGCCCTCTGTGGACCACCAAGTTCTCTCTTTTTATTGCCACCCAACAGACATCATCACACTCACACTCCACTGTCAACACGACCAAGCGTAGACAACCCCCACCCCCGCCCTGTCTTTGTTTAATCAGACTCTCCACTCCCCCCACTCCCATTTCAGTTTATTTCCTTACTTGTCTGGACTTCATGGTTTATTATTTCAACCACACTGTCATCAGCCCACTCATTTCCACCAACTCTTTGATCATCTGCTATGTAAGTCTTGCAAATAATCTATTCTACAAAAGCCTAATGATTCATTCTGGCTCCAATTTCTAAGGCTTGATGCACTGCTGGAGAAAATCATATTGCTTTGGTCATTGACTGATGATGAATTCTTTGGGCTAATCTCAGGTGAGAGCTCAGGAATGTTCAACCATGTTCTTTCTTATTTATAATTTGCTTATTTTTCTAATCCTGTAAGGATTATTCTCACCTTGATGTCTTCCCTCATTCTTCACACTCAATTTGATTTTTAAGTTTCAGAAAAAATCGGAGGCTGGACCTTAAATTCCTGTAGCCTGCACTTCTCAATTTGTCTGTATCTCTCCTTTCTGCCATGGGAGATGAACATTTGCTCCATTTACTTTGAATTCCACCCCCTTTTAAACTTTATTTTTTAACTATTGCAATGATCTGTTCAATTTTTCTCTCTTTCCAAGGCAGTTCTTTCCTAGACTCAGAATATAAACATTCCAGATACTCCACTGTTCTGCTTCATCCCATCCAAAAGGCATGACCCTTTCCCAGTTTTGACTCTTCCACAAAATGGCAGCCTCATATTTCCCTGGCTTCACTGTGAAGCTTTTTGAAAGAGTAGCCTGTACTCCTCGCTTCTTCTTTCCTTTGACTACTCATGCCTTCATACAATTCACTTTGGTTTTATTTTTCTATCATGGGTCGGAAACTGCTCTCTCTCGGAATTATCTACCATGGTCTCAGCCAAGAGTGGAGGCTCTCATGCTGCAGAGCCCGGTGATCGTTGGGCTCCAATTCACTGAGCAGCCAGTGCTAAAATGGAAGCTACAGAAAGAAGCAGCCCTTTCTTGGAGGACATGTACCAGAAGTTGTGCCCACTAGTGTGAGCACACTAGTGTAACTTCACGTCAATGACCTGAATGCAGTCACTCATGTAGACCTGGCTGCAAGGGAATATTTTGGTTGGCCAAATATCCAACTAAAATTGGAGGTTCTGTGACTAAGGAAGAAGGAAAAAAACTAATAGCTGGGCATTTTAAAATCTATGTACTACATGCTAACCAAAGGCACAAAGACACTAAGGAGAATGGGGCTCAAAAATACATGGAAATGTACTTATTTTCTTTATAATTAACTTCCTGGAATTTTGATCTGATATCTTGCACAATCTTTATCTTTGGAAATTATTAAGGTTTTGTATCTTAATCTCTGCTTCATGTTTTCTAAATGTTTTATGAACATATAAAAAGAGAACATATTTTTATTTTCTAAGTTAAAAGTAAATAGATACATGCTAATTTATCCTTGTGGATATTATATCTGAGTTCACATGCCAAAGTTTATTTTTTCATTAATTTTATTTGACATTGTATTAATGACTGCAGCACTCTTACATTTTTCTACATGTTTTCCTATTTTTGCAAAACATTTTTTTTTTGCAATACAAAAATGATTTTTTTTCAGATCACAAGGACTTAGTTACAGCAACATTAAGTTCTTTCTATTCTGTAGGAAATTTCAAGTTGTGATTTTTTTTTTTAATTCCACTTTGGTCATAGTAGAGTATCAAGCTACATATTTAAATTTACACATCTCTAAAATTCTCAGTAATTTTGGACTGATACTATTCATAGTAAGGAATTTGGTGTATTTTACTTCATCTACTCTTCCCTTGTTTTACTTCTTCAGTCTAATGCTCTCCCAACTGAGCTATTTCAGCCACTTTTTACTTCTTAATTGCTATTAATTGACCTGGGATAATAGATCCATTGTATTATTACATGATGAATTTCATGACATACCATTATATTTTTTTGACTTCTGCATTATGTTTCTAAATTTACATGGATAAATTACACACAGTGTAATCACTCTATAGGCTTTATTAATTTTAATGTTTACTATGAGTCCCTTCATGTAAGACTTTTCCATTCTTAAATAGTTGCTGTTATTTAAAATCTCCATCTTCATCATTTAAAGTATATCTTTACATTTATTTTGTTCTACCTCATTAGTAAAGGCATGCAGAGTTCCATTTTCTGAGAGTATTTTGAGAACTTTTGCATTGCTTCATACATAATACTACTCAGTTGGGGTATGATATTCTTGGAATGTGCCCCAGATATGTTACTTAGAAAACTTAAACAAATCAGCTATGTTATTATTAGAACCAACACGGAAGTTTTGCAACATGTTTGGTTTTGGTATGTGTATCAGTGGTCTTCCCTAAACCACAGGAACTAGTTCGTTGGGACGTGTCAACTTAAAGCACTATAAATATGAAATGTGTTTTATTTGTTCTTTTTTCTTAATTTCCCCTTAAACTTTGCCTTCAACCACACTATGGTAAATTTTCCATCTATATCTCTTAACATCTTGGGCAGGTTCTCTAATATTTTCATACTAAAATGCATCTAGATTAAAGATTCAATCATAAAATTGATTTAAGCACCTTGCATCTTCTTCCTAACATAAGTTTGATCCATAACATTAAGAATCTGAAATGTAAATGAAGACCTGGTTGTCTTTTTTAATTACAGTCTCCCCTCTGTAGAGAGATTTATGGGCTTGAAGACAGCTATGCTAAAACTACAGAGGGTGGTGGTCCCAGGTTTAAGGGACTAGCAAATAAAATAAATAATAAAATAAAATAAATGAAAATGTTCTCAGAAAGTAAAGGGTTTAGTGTCTTCTGCTGCTGCTAAGTCGCTTCAGTCGTGTCCAACTCTGCAACCCCATAGCCGGCAGCCCACCAGCCTCTGCCATCCCTGGGATTCTCCAGGCAAGAACACTGGAGTGGGTTGCCATTTCCTTCTCCAATGCATGAAAATGAAAAGTGAAAGGGAAGTCGCTTACTCATGTCCGACTCTTAGCGACCCCATGGACTGCAGCCTACCAGGCTCCTCCATCCATGGGATTTTCCAGGCAAGAGTACTGGAGTGGGGTGCCATTGCCTTCTCCTTAGTGTCTTCTAGGAACCCTTAAAGGCCAACGTGACTTACAGTTAGTTAAAGAAAAGTCCAAAGGCATGAGATGTGGTTGAAGAACTAGCTAAGCAGAGGCCAGACCCTAGAGTATTATGAAAGCCATAGAGAGACTTGAGATTTTATTCTAGCCTCAATGGGAAACCATCAGAAACTTTTGGACAAAGGAAATATGTGATCTGATTTATATCTTTAAAAGGTATCTCTGACCACTGTGAGACTAGTCCAAGGAAGGCAAGAATAGAAAAAGAACAATTAAGGAAGGAAGGCAATGATCCAGACAAGAGATGCCTGTGACCTGAATCAGGGTAATGTCCAGAGTGATATTGAGATTGTGCATACATTTTGAATATTCAGACAATAAGATTTGCTGATGGATTAGACATGGTGTGGGAGAGAAAAAGACAATGAAGGATAATTTCATATATTTGACCTGAACAATTGATGAATGGAGATGTCATTGACAGATGATATGGTAGAAGAAGAGCAAATGTGATGCAAATAAGAAATCAAAAATTCAACTTTAGATATGTCTGCTTGAGATGACTTTATGTCAAAGTGGAGATGTTAGGTGGGTAATTGGTAAGTGGGTCTGCAGTTGCCAGAGGAGCTCTGGTCTGTACATATAAAGGCATAAGCATCAGATATGTATGTATACAGTGTACAAAGTCATGAGAATGGAAGAAATCACCAAGCAAACAGCAAGCATATATTTAGGAGAGAAGAGATACAAAAACAAAGCCTTGTGGGATCCCAACATTCAATGCTGGGAAGATGAAGAGAAAGATACAAAGGAGACTGAGAAGGAAGAACCAGTCCAATAGGAAAACTGGGGTGGTACCCTCAAAGCCAGAGTTAGAAACACTTTGAAGCATATTTCAAAAACTGTGTTCATCTCTTCTTTGGTAGCCTTGACTTCATCTCAGACTAACAGCTTACTGAGAACACCCAGAAAATAAATTTCCTGTTTCCATACCAATATTATTTTAGAAGTAGATTTTTTTCCTGGCACTTACTGGACAGTAATTGCCTTTCCTTGGGTGATGTTACTTTCACAAGACTTCGCATGTATATGCCCTCCCTTCCCACTTACAGGGGAGTCACATCATATGCAAGTTTAACCCATGTGATTTAAATTCCTTGAAGTGGAAGGAAAGAAAATACGTGAGAGTGTTATGGGTGATTCCACCTGCACTTTACTCAATGCATATGCCCAAGAATAGGAGAAGTGATTATGAATCTGATGTTCTTCAGATTATACTCACAAAGCAACACTTTATAAACCTTTGGATGAACAGTGAAACATCAATGTATATAATATTAACCCTTTGGTGTGATCTCACCCTACCTGAAACCACGTGGGGTGCAGACTGTTCAGGTTATGTGTGTGGAATGTGTGTGGAATGTTTCTAGCTTTAGTCCTGGCAGGCCAGCCTCATGTCCCTCTGTACATTGTCTGGCTGTTAGTCATCCTCTGCAAGACCAAAGTGGAGTTTTCTTCATCCAGCACTCAGGTTTCCTGGCTATGTTAGAGTCAACATTTTCTTTTTTATTGATTTTTTTTGAAGTACAGTTAATTTACAACTTCATGTTAGTTTCTGATGTACAGCAAAGTGATTCAGTTATGTGCTGTGCTTAGTTGTGTCTGACTCTTTGAGACCCCCATGGGCTATAGCCCCCTCCTCAGGCCTCTTTGTCCATGGGGATTCTCCAGGCAAGAATACTGGAGTGGGTTGCCATGCCCTCCTCCAGGGGATCTTCCCAGCCCAGGGATCAAACCCAGGTATCCCACATTGTAGGCAGATTCTTCACAAGTTGAGTAACCAGGGAAGCCCAGTTCAGTTTATCTACATATCCTTTTTCATATTCTTTTCCAATATGGTTTATTATAAGATATTGAATGTAGTTACCTGTGCTATACAATGGGATTTTGTTGCTTACCTACACACACACACACACACACACACACACATATATATTTATGTTAGTATGTTCAAGATTGCCAGGAGAAATATCAATAAACTCAGATATGCAGATGACACCACGCAAGTGGCAGAAAGTGAAAAAGAACTAAAGAGCCTCTTGATGAAAGTGAAAGCAGAGAGTGAAAAAGCTGGACTGAAACTCAACATTCAGAAAATTAAGATCGTGGCACCTGGTTGCATCACTTCATGGCAAATAGATGGGGAAACAGTGGAAACAGTGACAGACTTGATTTTCTTGGGCTCCAAAAGCACTGCAGATGGTGACTGCAGCCATGAAATTAAAAGACACTAGCTCCCTGGAAGAAAAGCTATGACCAACCTAGACAGCATATTAAAAAGCAGACATTACTCTGACAACAAAGGTCGCTATGGTCAAAGCTATGGTTTTTCCAGTAATCGTGTATGGATGTGAGAGTTGGACTATAAAGAAAGCTGAGTGATGAAGAATTGATGGTTTTGAACTGCGGTGTTGGAAAAGACTCTTGAGAGTCCCTTGGACTGCAAGGAGATCCAACCAGTCCATCTTAAAGGAGATCGGTCCTGAATATTCATTGGAAGGACTGATGCTGAAGCTGAAGCTCCAATACTTTGGCCACCTGATAAGACTGACTCTTTAGAAAATAACCTGATACTGGGAAAGATTGAAGGCAGAAGGAGAAGGGGACGACAGAGGATGAGATAGTTGGATGGTATCACCAACTAGATGGACATGAGTTTGAGCGAGCTCCGGGATTTGGTGATGGACAGGGAAGCCTGGCATGCTGCAGTCCATGGGGTTGCAAAGAGTTGGACATGACTGAGTGACTGAAGTGAACTGTTTAGTATGTTTATGTTAATCCCATACTCTGAATTTGTCTCTACCCCACCAAAACCCCTCTCTCCCCTTTGGTAATTATCAGTTTGTTTTCTGAGTCTGTCAGTTTATTTCTGTTTTGCAAATAAGTTCATTTGTATAATTTTTTAAGATTCCACATGTAAGTAATATCATATGATATTTGTCATTCTCCATCTGGCTTACTTCACTTAGTATGATAATCTGTAAGTTCATCCATGTTGCTGTAAATGGCATTATTCCATTCTTTTTTATCACAGCATTCAGAATGGCCATCATTAAAAAGCCTACAAATAATATTAAAAAATACTAAGTAGGGTGTGGAGAAAAGGAACCCTCCAACATTGCTGATAAGAATGTAAAGTGGTACATCAACTATGAAAAACAGTACAGAGGTTCCTCAAAAAATTAAAAATAGGGTTTCCAGAAGTTCCAACAGTTCTGCTCCTGGGCATATACCCAGAGAAAACTTTCATTCAAAAAGATACATGCAGCCCAGTGTTCATAGCAGCACTATTCACCACAGCCAAGGCCTGGAAGCAACCTTAATGTATATCAACAGATGAATGAATAAAGAAGCTGTAATATATATATATATATATATATATATATATATACACAAACACACACACACACACAGACACATATAGGGGCTTTCCCAGTGGCTTAGCAGTAAAGAATCCACCTGCCATGCAGGAGATGTGAGTTAGATCCCTGAATGGGGAAGATCCTCTGGGGAAGAAAATGGCAACCCACTCCAGTATTCTGGCCTAAAAAATCCCATGAACAGAGGAGCCTGGCAGGCTATGGTCCATGGGGACACAAAGAGTCAGACATGACTGAAGCAACTATATACATACTTATGTTAGGGATATATGAATGTACACACACACACACACACCCCACACACATATACACACACTACTACTACTACTAAGTCACTTAGTCGTGTCCAACTCTATGTGACCCCATAGATGGTAGCCCACCAGATTCCCCCATCCCTGGGATTCTCCAGGCAAGAACACTGGAGTGGGTTGCCATTTCCTTCTCCAATACTATTCAGTCAACACGCTTTGTCTTGATCTCTAACGTACTCAGAACATCTATGTTGGTGGTTACGTTCTCAGTTTTCTCAGAAATCATGCATCTTCTTCCTCAATAATAGTGCTTCTATTGAGGTGACTACATTGCTCACAGCAGTACTGTTCAGGGGGCGAATCTTTTGGTTTTCCTGATTGTTTAATGTGTTTTATTTGTTTTTTTAGAAAACTGACATTAAATAGCACATTACACTAGTCATTTCTCATTTTAGCAGCATAACAGTCCCCTGATTTTTTTTTCAGAGAAAAAATAGACAGTCATTTTAAATAGTATCACGTGAGACAAGCACATTGTGGTTTTGTTGTTGGCAAGGCAAGTTGTCAGGCATCAGATCTACAGATGGTTAAAGCTAGAATTGCCCCTCTCCTTATCATCAGTAGATTCATAGTGAGGCCAAATAGCATTCTTCAAGGAGAAGAATTAAAGTTTTGAGGTTCCAAGTTTTCAGAGGATTCTGAAGGTCTGGGAC
This sequence comes from Bubalus kerabau, assembly GCF_029407905.1. Lineage (NCBI taxonomy): Eukaryota > Metazoa > Chordata > Mammalia > Artiodactyla > Bovidae > Bubalus > Bubalus kerabau. The sequence continues at coordinate 82,474,194 of NC_073631.1, read as the reverse complement.
TTCCCAAGTAGCAATAGTGGTAAAGAACCCACCTGCCAATGCAGGAGATGTAAGAGATGTGGGTTTGATCCTTGGGTTGGAAAGATTCCCTGGAGGAGGGCATGGCAGCCCACTCCAGTATTCTTGCCTGGAGAGCCACATGGACAGAGGAGCCTGGAAAGCTACAGTCCATAGGGCTTCAAAGAGTCAGACTCAAGTGAAGCGACTTAACACGCACACATTGCTGAACATCTGGGGGTGCCCCGAATTAGATAAGCACATGAGAAAAGGGGCACCCAGGAGAGCTAAATTTAAACTCAAAAGCAGGGCCCATGTTGATGGGGAGTGCTTCATCGTGCTGCACAACTTCTCTGACCCCTATGGACCAGTGTCTGGGTATTGTAGTATGCCCTGGAGAAACCATCTGTGCAAGAGTATGAACTGATAGGTTTATATCCTATCTTTTGGTCTGGCTTGGAATGAAGCAACCATGGATGAGAAGAATCCTTCCTGTGAGGAAGTAGTTTCTTTCACACCCTTGATCCAGAGGTGGAGCCGGGGTCCACTTCAGTGCCTTAGAGCTTTGTGAGTAGTGGAAAGCTTGGTTTCCCATCTTGGTGGCAACACCATACAGTGACAACCACACTAGAGAAGGGGTCTTCCTCAGGGGAAATGGCCAAACTTCCCCTTTTCCATTTCTGTACAGGTTTTTCATTGCTACTGATCCCCTCCAATGAGAAAGTATTGGTTTGGTACCTCCAGAGAGATAGAGCCTCAGTGGAACAGAGATGGGGAGTCAATACGATTTGGATATGAGGAGGAATGAAACATTATTTTGCACCCCAGACTGGGAAGCCCATCATATCTAAGAATTTGTATCTAAAATTTGGATATCACCTCAAAGAAAGATACCTGTGATCCCAAAGGTGGTGACATTTTCTTTAACAATGAGGAGGTAAGAGTTTCTGGGAAGCAAAATGCAATTACAAGTCAGGTCTGATCATCTGCTGCTCAACTGATGTCACTAAAAATCTGTTTGTGGCCAAAGAAGTAGGAGTTGCACCTTCAGCTCCCAGGCAGGGAGGAGAATGCAGTGCCCAGATCCATCCCCGGTCCATGGGGAGGGGGAAGTTGCTTCCATCCTCTTCCCACATGACAATCAAAATCACACCCCAGACTTCACTTTTCTCACTTCTCCTACACAAGGGCTCATGCTTGGGCATAAGATAAAGAGGACAGGCTCTGTCACCCACAATGTGGCAAGATAAGATGCAGTGTAGTCAGAAGAAATTATTTTAAGTCCCCTCCCCCAGAGTTTGCACTGGTGACTCAATTCATCCCCATTATGGCAAAGTGGCTGAGAGCAGATCCGGGATCCTCAGATGCCCTGAGCTTTAATTCTGGCTCCATCACTGACTTCATTGCTGTAGTAGGTATTCTATAAACGTCTCCAGGCATATGGCTCCTGGAAGATGATGTTCAACTCGAACTCACCTTACCAAATTATAAAGAACACCAAATTTTATTGTGAAGTCCTCTGGGAAGTTGAAGTCTAAATTTGTATCATCCTCCAGGGTGCCAGGCATTTGCCATCCACCCCCACTCAGACCCGCCCTGATGCTTTGTGAACATTTACTCTCCCATAAATTGAAATCGACCCAAACATAACTGCAACATTGTTTTTTAAATTTGTCTCCTTTTTAGCAATGTTTTTAAACTGATGGCTATAGATCTTTCTCAGAGTTAATCCTATCAAACCACACTTTCTCTGTCAAGTCATAGGTTTCTTACACTGGCCAATAAAACCCATCCTAGGCCTCAGATAGTTTTTCTTCTGTAATTCAGCATTGTGGATGATCCACACATGCTGGATCACACGTGACACTGAAAAACAGTGTCAGGGAAGATGCTAGAAATTATTATTTAAAAAAGAATAAACAGCAGATTTATGGCATTGAATTGTCAAATGAGGAGAAGGAAGAAGAGAAGGAGAAAGAGAGGGGAAGAATGTGGTAGTGGAATTAATGAGTTATTCTCTGAACCAAGAGTAAACTTAAAGGTCAAAGACAGTTTTTATTCTTGTGCCTCAGTTTGCTTTTTTTCTGGTAAATAGAAATAACAACTCAAATCATCCTCCCTTAGTAGAAATTTACATTTTTGCCCAATTTATAACTAATTAGTATTCACTCACTCACTACTAAACTAAATGCCCATCAGTCACATTATACATAGCTTCCCATAGAAAATAAAATACTTTAATTGATCCCCAAATAATTCTACCTATAAATTAAATGTGTCTGAAGGTTGTATTTTCTTTGTTTGTTTGTTTCCCATGAGGTTAGTAATGTTCATTGATGGTAGTAATGTCATATTTTAAAGCAGTGATTTCTTTAACCTCTTTACTATAATATTTATATGTAGGATTACTAACTCCACAAAACTGTAATGAATTCATGAGGAATTGATTGCTAAAGATTTAAGACTTAAATATTAAAATTCCACATAATCACCAAATATTCCCAAAGAAATAGAAATACCTGGAAAGTATATCACCATTTGGGGGGCATTTATTTGAATATAAAAGAAAGGGATGGCCTATATATCCATCTAATTTCACTTCCAGAGTTTGTGTGTGAATCAGTGATAATTGACTATACATGGAATAGTGCAAGGTAGTATTGCTTCCCAAAGTAAGCATTAATATTGGATCGCAACCCTAGAGGCCAGGCTTCAGAATTTGTTGTGGCTTCAGAAAAACAGTGTGAGCACCATGCTGTATATTGTGTAGCGCCCCCACTGGGGCCTGGGTGGGGCGTTCAAGCATATTAACTCTTATACAAAGAACCAAACATATAAAGACGCATGCCAAGAATGATAAACACTATTAAGTAGTCTCAAACCCGTTCAAATAATTTACCCCAAATAATAAGTTTCCAGAGATGCCCCTAACCCCAAAAGAGTATGAAAGTAATTGTGGATCTGTATTCTTGAAAGTATTTGGCACGCTCTGCAGCCACCCACGGGGGAAAATCTTTGAAAATGTAATGGACACCTAAGAATGACACGATATCACATGCACACAACAGCTGCAGGCTCAGGTTTTCAGGTACCCATCAAGTACATAAACCAAGGAAGTTTCCTGCCTTGGGTCCCAGGATTTAAAATGTTTAATAAGTAAATTCACAACATTGCCCAGATAGAGTTGGAACAAACAGGTAAGACAAACCTTAACAAAGAAGAGAACCTGCTAGAGAGGAAAGGGAGAAATCATGAGCGTATGTATCGGCCTCAGGAAACATCTTGTGTTTTAAAGAAGAAATTCACCAGTGGCCAGGTTTGCCAAGATATCACGTAAGGTGAGGATCAAAGCTTCCATTCAAACTTGGGTAGCCTGCAGGGCAGCAGGGCTTTGTGTCCAGTTCTCCCCTGGGCTCTCCCCAGGCTTGCTGAGGGGTAGGGTCTCTGCTGCTTCCTTGCAAGGTTCCTCTCCATGGAAGCCTGTAGATGAATAAGGCATCAAGTCCTCCTTCGAAAGGACGGGCTGTTTCCTCTCTATAAGCTCATTAGCAGCAATGGCTTAGGGCAAGACACACAGTTCTCTGAGAAGAGAAGAGTGATGCACTGTTGCCAAATCGAATACTTTGGGTAGTGCAGCACAAGCTGGGGATTTCAAGGGCACACTCTTCACAAGATAAACCTCAACAGAGAAATACACTCTACATTGTGTTAGGAAGCAGGTTTATACACATGTTGAGACTTTAAAGTCTTCACTATCTTATTTTCACCTGCAAAATAAATGAAAATACAGTAACATCACATAGAAGGAGTTTTGCTTTCTGGGCACCATAGACATTTTCATCCTCGTCCCCCTCTTTTGCCCTCTCGATTACAGCCAACTGAGGCTTTTTCTCAAAATATAATGGTTCTCCAAGTCTCCTTACCTTCCCACTTGCTGCACTTTTTCTTCCCTGTAGGCTTTTCTTCCATGTAGGCTTTCTTCCTTGTAGCCTTTCCCTCTCGCTAGGCCCTGCCTGGAGAACCCCTATTCTTTCCCCAAAACTTTGTTCAAACATTTTCTGGGATAAATGCATGACTCCCTCTTCCTTTCTGTGGTCCTTCTTCATCTCCAGTCTCCCAAGAGAACCAACTTTGGTGTTCTCAGAGGACTTCCTTCTAAAGCTATTAGTAAGTCTCACACTATTACATTTGCTTATATATTTATTGTATCCACTATATTAGGGGCACTGGCAGCCAGGGATAGTATCATCTTCATCTTTTTATCCATCACAGTGTTTGACACATAGTCAGCATGCAATTAAGTATTTTCCAATAAACAATGGAACGATAATACAGTCAAGTCAGAAAATCAAAACATCCATCCATCTAACTTCCCATAAACAATTCTTTTTGTAAGAGGAAATCTGCAGCTTAGAGGATAATGAGAAGCTGTAGATTTCTTATTGCCAAAATGATCAGGAACTTAAAATTGTGTCCATAAAACTTATCCTTTACATAGTGGAGAATATGGACATCAATTAGCAGATAATAACCCCCCAAAAGAGGCTCTCCCAAAAGTTCTTTGAGGGATTATAGCATTGCTGAAGTAAAGAAAAGGTCAACTGTAAAGAGCATGGAGAAAATCTCCAGGGGACTATGGACAGAGTGGTTACTTGGAATAAACTAGAAAGATCTCCTTTCATTGGAAGGCATTGGTGGGAAAATGAAACCCTGGCAATGAGAATGAGGGGAATAAGAAGTAGGAGGGGGAAAAGGCACCAGAAAAAGGAAACAAGTTAAATTATGATGTTAGAAGAGACATAAATAAAAGAAATATAAGTAATTATGTGAATGGGCAATTATCAACCTAAGATTTGCTTCTTTAAAATATATTTAAAACAATGAGAGCAATATTAATAAAAATTTTAAGTGAAATCAGGAATTCCTTGTATTGACTACAGTCCTGGTAGAGCATGTATTGAAATCCTTCTTTCGGATGAAAGCACTTAACTGAGATATGAACATGAAATTTATCTAAGCTCTTTATTCTCATGGGGAAAACCAACTTGAACTGAGCAGGGAAAAGACTGAAGACTGAAATTGATAAGTTGCAAATTTCTAGATGGAATTATCAATAAAATGGTTCAGCCAGAAGACTGTTATCCTAGTTATTAGAGATATTGAGAGAGAACAGTCCTGCATATCCAATTTGCTGCATTTTAGATTCACACAAACAGCCACCTCCCCAAACACTGACCTACTTCCAGAAGATCTGCTTAGGAACAGGCTCCAAAACTTTTTCTCTTAGGGAGACAGAACCTCCCTTTTCCTTTGACAGATATCTTCCTTTGGTGTCTGGTTTGCAGAGAGTGGTCCTCACTGGAGGAACCACTGTGGCCCATTAAGAAGCTGCTCTGCAGCAGCACTGCTTCTGAGGAACTATAACACCAAGAGCCAGGACCTGTTCTCCCTTCCTAACACCCATTATATACTGAGTGATTACTGTAGAATCAACCGTGGCATCTCAAGGGTATCAAGGAATCACATCAGACTGGGCAGGAACATTTGTGTTCAAGAATGATACTAAGTCATAGTGACCTTACAAGGTGAAGCCTGGAAACTCCAGATCAGTGTAATTAATCCCTGGTCTTTGAACTCCCTCCTCTTTAGGGCCTGAGGCCTGAGCAACATCAGTGATGTTTGCATTACCCTGTGACCATTCAGTTCAGTTCAGTCACTCAGTTGTGTCTGACTCTTTGCGACCCCATGAATCACAGCGCACCAGGCCTCCCTGTCCATCACCAACTCCCAGAGTTCACTCAAACTCATGTCCATCGAGTCGGTGATGCCATCCAGCCATCTCATCCTCTGTCATCCCCTTCTCCTCCTGCCCCCAATCCCTCCCAGCATCAGAGTCTTTTCCAGTGAGTCAACTCTTCACATGAGGTGGCCAAAGTATTGGAGTTCAGACCATAGCTTATCCTTATTTCTCACCTTCACTGAGGTGAGAAGGTATTACCTGAGGAAGCAAAAGTTACAAATATGTGGCCAAGAGATTCTAGCAGAGAGTCAGGGTAACCTTACACAAACATAAATCAAACGGCAGATTTTAGGTCAAGGGGAAATTTCTTACTTTGTCCATTAAAGCTTAGGAAGAAGAGTCACTTTTTTTCTTACTTTCTTCTATTTTTATTTTTCCTTACTTTAAAGAAAGTACATTATCTGTGTATGTATATACACATACATACATCTTACTATATTATCCAGAAGATAATCTTGCTGTCACTTTTCTATATACTCTTCTTACACTTCTCCTATGTATTTTCATATGCTAACACAGTGACACTGAGGTATGTTACTGAACCTCTGGGCCATGGTTTCCTCATCCGTAGTGTGGATAATACTAGTATACATTTTGTGGAACTATTCTGAGTTTTGAATGGAGTAGTATATACAAAGCCATTAGAACAGTGACTGGCACATAGGAAATTTTCAAACATTCTTATGTCTACATGTCTATACACAGTTTGGTTTTATATGTTTTTATTTACATAAATGGACTCATGCTCTTTGTATCTTTTTGAAACATGCTTTCTCACTTGGCAAGATATCTAAAATATCTTCTGTACCTAAATATATGGATCTACCTCCCTTTTTATAACTACTGTGTCATATTTCATGGAATGAATACCTCACAGATAAATTAACTATTCCTTCATGTTAAAGTTGCCATCAACTAGTCACAGTGACAGAAAATGCTTCAATGAACTCTATTTTGTAAACATGTAGATTCTTCTTCAGGATAGATACCTACAAGAAAAATTCCTATATAGAAGGCTATCAGTTCAGTTCAGTTCAGTTCAGTTGCTTAGTCGTGTCCGACTCTTCGCGACCCCATGAACTGCAGCGCGCCAGGCCTCCCTGTCCATCACCAACTCCCGGAATTCACTCAGACTCACGTCCATCAAGTAGGTGATGCCATCCAGCCATCTCATCCTCTGTCTTCCCCTTCTCCTCCTGCCCCCAATCCCTCCCAGCATCATAGTTAATACTAATTTTACTAGATATTACAGTATCTTTTAAAATAAAGAATCTAATTTATATAGAAAGAAAATATGTCTTTCTCAATTATATGAACTTAAGTCTTTCCACTTTTACCTTGATAAAGTCTAAGGACTGAGCTTGTAAAACTTAACATGAAGCATGCAAACCTGACAGATGAGAGTATGTAAGGTCCATTTGTCAGTGACATTTCACACCCACACTGCATTTACAACAGTAACATGGGGTCACATTCCTTCTTCCTTGGATCCATAGCTCTTGGCCTCTCCAAGATTCTCTATCTCAGAGAGAGGGCATCGTTCCATATAGAATATAAAATTGCAGATCACATGGATTATTGAGAAGATTCGTACAAATTCCCAGGCCTATAGTCATAGCAACCAAGGTTGTTGTTGTAAGAAAACAGAACAAAATCAGCTAGGGGCATTTAGGCTGCCTTCTAGCTTTCTTTTCTGTACTTCAGCGGCTGATAAAATTCTTAACAGGACTGGAGGGCAGTAAAGAATACAAGCCATCCTATCCTGCATGCCCTCCATGCATGAACTCACACTAAGCCAGCAGAGTAGGAAGGTCCCTTTAATACTAATGTCCATGTGAAAATCTCCAACCTCTCCTGAGAAATCATTCTTATTTTCAACAGTTCTCACTGAAAGGAAGCCATTCCTTTTCTAGAAGAAAATTCAGTCATGATGACCAAAGAGACAAAAACCAAGACACATTATACCCTCAGTAAAAGCCCTTGGAATCTATAAAGATACTTATTTTATTGCCAGTCAGACTTTCCTTCTCTAAACTTTGTCATCTTTTCATGTTTTAAACTCTCTCACTCTTTTTTACACTCTTGGCACAAGTTCTTTCCAGGTTTTCTTACATTCCTTTTGGTGTGCAGCTATGACTTCTTAAAGTATTCAATCATAGACAGTTTTATAAAACTGTCGTGTTTTTTGCTTTGGAATACTTTCAGGAATTTCAATAATAAGAGCTTTTAAAATGCAAAATGGAATGCTGTATTTATTGAATTATTGAGAATTTATTTAAATTCTAGGTGATAACTTAGCCTTCTAGGTCCTATACTGCTGCTGCTGCTGCTAAATCACTTCAGTTGTGTCCGACTCTGTGCGACCCCATAGACGGCAGCCCACCAGGCTCCCCCGTCCCTGGGATTCTCCAGGCAAGAACACTGGAGTGGGTTGCCATTTCCTTCTCCAATGCGTGAAAGTGAAAAGTGAAAGTGAAGTCCCTCAGTTGTGTCCGACTCTTAGCAACCTCATGGACTGCAGCCCACCAGGCTCCTCCGTCCATGGGATTTTCCAGGCAAGAGTACTGGAGTGGGGTGCCATTGCCTTCTCCGAGGTCCTATACTAACCTCCTGTTAAGTTATACTCTCCAAACAAGGATGATGCACAGTAGAGAGAAAGTAGAGCGGAATGAAGAAACACAGGCAGAGATAAAGAGATTGGAACGTCTCTCTCTAAATGTCTAATTTTAACTAGTGTATAATTAATAAATCATATGGAAGAGGCCAACCAAATTGATTATATAAAGCACAAATTATGAGTTAACTTGTAAGCTACATCAGGAAGTCTTGTTGCTCAAAGACCAATGTTCTTTGGTACTTTTCTGGCTTAATTTTTCTTTTCAGTTGTTAAGATGTTTGCGCATACTTTAAGAAGTTTAGAGGTTAGTTGTGGCCATGCTTTCTGCTAAATAACCATTAGTCTCTTGGGGTATTGTGGGAAGAGTTCAGAGGGAAGTGTCTTTTTTTTTTTTTTTTACCCAACTTAAAATTTGAAATCTGGAGAGATAGATGTAGAAGTCAGATAAGAGCAAATGGAAAGTTTATTATTTGTAAATTTGTCTGGATGACATGATTTAGATACTGACAAATGGTCTTGCTAAGACCTCTTATCTGAAGGAGGCCAACTTGGCCAATCATTGACCATGCTGGGCAAGAGCAGGTTTCCACCAGGGCAATCCACCCTGCTGAGCATCTTCTTTAGGACAAAGTGAGAGTGTTAGTCTCTCAGTCTTGTCTGACTGTTTGTGACCCCATGGACTGTAGCTCACCAAGCTCCTATGTCTATGGGATTCTCCGAGCAAGAATACTAGAGTGGGTAGCCATTCCCTTCTCCAGGGGATCTTCCCGACCCAGGGATCAAACCCAGGTCTCCAGTGTTGCAGTCATATTTTTCACCATGAGAGCCATGAGGGAAGCCCTCCTTAGGATAGGGTGATCCCAAAGAGAGGAGGAGGAAGGGACCAAACCAAGAATGAGAGGCCAGGAGGAGAACTCAGGAAATTCCTTCACATGATAAGAGGAGAAATGAAAAATATGTGTAATTGTTTTACCAAAACATATGTCTTTTCAATTTTTTCTTTACTTGTGGTAGAATACACATAAAATTTATCAGTTTAGCCATTTTAAATGTAAAATTCAGTAATATTAAGTGCTTTCACAAAGTTGAGCAACCAACACCATTGCCAAAATATTTTCATTTCACCCCTAAAGGAAATGCTGTATCCATTAAACACTCACTCCCATCTTCTCCTTCCTGACCAGCCACTAGCAACCACCAATCTGTATTCTGTCTTTATGGATTTGTCTATTCTGGATATTTCATACAAGTGGAATCATATATACGTGGCATTTTGTGTCTGACTTTTTCACTGAACATGATGCCTTCAAAGTTCACTCTTTTTGTAACACATATCAGTACTTAATTCCTTTTTATGGCTGATTACTATTCCATTGTATGGCTATACCACATTTATTCATTCATCTGTTGATGGACATTTGAGCTGTTTCTCTCTTTTGGCTATTAAAAATAATAACACCAAGTACATTTGTGTGCAAGTTTTTGTTTGAATATCTGCTTTCAATTCTTTCATGTATGTACCAAGAGTGGAATTAATGGGCAATATAGTAATTCATTGGGCTTCCCTGGTGGCTCAGTCGGTAAAGAATCTCCCTGCAATGTGGGAGACCTGAGTTCAATCCTTGGGTTGGGAAGATCCCCTGGAGGAGGACAGGGCAACCCATTCCAGTATTCTTGCCTGGAGAATTCCCATGAACAGAGGAACCTGGTGGCCTGCAGTCCATGGGGTAGCAAAAAATTGGACATGACTGAGCAACTAAGCACAGCACAGCACAGCATAGTAATTCTATAATTATCTTTTTGAATAATCACAAAACTATTTTCTGCAGTGGCTACATGATTTCATACTCCTACCAGCAATGTAAATAAAGGGTTCTAAATTTTCACATCCTCCCCAATCTTGTTTTCTTTCTTTCTTTTCCTTCACTCTCTCTTTTTATAGCCATCCTAACGGGCATGAAAAATTATCTCATTGTGATTTTTGTTTTTATTTTCCTAATAACTAATTATATTGAATATATTTTCATGTGCTTGTTGGCTATTTGGTTATCTTCTTTGGAGAAACGTCTATCAAGTCCTTTAGTGAAGTGAAGTCGATCAGTCATGTCTGACTCTTTGCAACCCCATGGACTGTAGCCCACCAGGCTCCTCCGTCCATGGGATTTTCCAGGCAAGAATACTGGAGTGGGTTGCCATTTCCTTCTCCAGGGGATCTTCCCGACCCAGGGATCAAACCCAGGTCTCCCGCATTGCAGGCAGACTCTTTAACCTCTGAGCCACCAGGGAAGCCCATCAAGTCCTTTGGCCAGTTTTAATAGAGTTATCTTTTTGTCACTGAGTTCTAAATTCTTCTTTATCTATTCTGGTTAATGGATCCTTATCAGATATATGATTTGCAAGTATGTCCTTAAATTCTCTAGGTTGTCTTCTCACTTTTTTGATATTGTTTTTTGATGCACAAAACTTTTAATTTTGATGACTTCCAATTGGCCCTGTAGAGTGTTTAGATTTGGGATAAGAAGAATTTTGTTGGTTTCTTTTGTCCTTTTTTTAAAAAATTTTCTCTAATGAAGATGGCCATGCCCTTCCCTCTACAAAGTTAAGTGAGGTCAGTTCCAAGAGAATTACTGAAGCATATTGGGGGTGCTTGTTACAAGAGGTAACTGGCATAAACTCTCCAGGTGGATGTCTACTTAGGTGGTGAAATTGCTCAACTGACTCTGGGTAATTAGAAAAGAAATGAACATAAGAGAGAAGGCAGGCTGGCAAGAGAGGGTGTCAGTGGGGCAGCTTGCAGCTGCACAACTTGACATGTTCTGGAGGCTCCAAAATCACTGCAGATGGTGACTGCAGCCATGAAATTAAAAGATGCTTGCTCCTTGGAAGAAAAGCTATGACCAGCCTAAACAGCATATTAAAAAGCAGAGACATTACTTTGCCAGCAAAGGTCCATATAGTCCAAGCTATGGTTTTTCCAGTAGTCATGTATGGATGTGAGAGTTGGACTATAAAGAAAGCTGAGCACCGAAGAACTGATGCTTTTGAACTGTGGTGATGGAGATGACACTTGAGAGTTGTTTGGACTGCAAGGAGATCAAACTAGTCAACCCTAAAAGAAATCAGTCCTGAATATTCATTGGAAGGACTGATGCTGAAACTGATGCTCCAATCCTTTGGCCACCTGATGTGAAGAACTGACTCATTGGAAAAGACCCTGATGCTGGGAAAGATTGAAGGCAGTAGGAGAAGGGAATGACAGCAGTTGAGATGGTTGTATGTCCATCACCAACTTGATGGACATGAGTTTGAGCAAGCTCTGGGAGTTGGTGAAGCCTGTCATGCTGCAGTCCATGGGGTTGCAGAGTCAGACGTTACTGAACAACTCAACTGAACTGAACTGGAAGCACGTGTCTCCTGTGGGATCCTTTGGAAACTACAGAAGATAGCTGGTCCAAGCCCATTTTGCCCTGCTTCCCACTTAGCAAGGGGATCCCAGGAGAAAAATGCACATGTTAGTACTTAGTGGCAACTGACAACGAGTCAATGCATTAATTCACTACAATAGGAAAGTGTGGGGCTTCCCAGATGGCACAGTGATAAAAAAAATCTGCCTGCCAGTGGAGGAGACAAAGGAAATGGCTAGTTTGATCCCTGGGTCAGGAAGAGCCTTTGGAGGAGGAAGTGGCAACCCACTCCAGTATTCTTGCCGGGAGAATCCCATGGACAGAGGAGCCTGGTGGGCTGCAGTCCATGGCGTTGCAGAGTCAAACATGACTAAACAACTAAGCTCGCATACACACAGAGGAAAGTGCACAGTTGGGAGGTTTTACGAGGCTCTTCTGGGAGCTCTGAAGAGCCTATACCTGGATGGCCACCCCACAGAGGGCAGTGCTATCGGCTGGTGTTAGCCATAGTAGCAAAGCCTTCAACAAGGAGAGGACTGGCCTTGGCCAGATCATTAAGGAGAAAGACGCTCCCCTAGAGGACCAGAGCCATCATCTTCCACTTTCTTCAAGCTGACACCTGAGAACGGGGTGTTGAAATTGGATCTGGATTTAAGATTGAAAATTTAAATTTCAGAATAATTGTAATAATTGACAGTGACTAGAAACTTACAGAATCTGAAAAGGAAATGGAGATCAAAGGGCTTAGTAGAAAGAATTATGTGGAGAAAAAAAAAGTTTCCCATATTAAAAACAACTCTTACACATGCTTATAACACACTGATACTAGTTTTCATAAAAATGAGATCACACCTTATACTCTATATGGAATTTAGCAAAGGCAATGGCACCCCACTCCAGTACTCTTGCCTGGAAAATCCCATGGACGGAGGAGCCTGGTAGGCTGCAGTCCACGGGGTCGCTAAGAGTTGGACACAACTGAGCGACTTCACTTTCACTTTTCACTTTCATGCATTGGAGAAGGAAATGGCAACCCACTCCAGTGTTCTTGCCTGGAGAATCCCAGGGACAGGGGAGCCTGGTGGGCTGCCGTCTATGGGATCCCACAGAGTCGGACACGACTGAAGTGACTTAGCAGCAGCAGCAATGTACATTGATCTTGTCTATAAATATTGTTCCAAAGAAATCATTTTAAATAGTGGAATAGTATTCCTTTCTATACCAGTAGCACTAATTTTGAGTTAGAGACTTCAAGTGTTTTCATTTTTTTTTCACATCAATTTACACAGTTATAGAACAAATCATTTTCTATTAATATCTCACACATTCTTTAGACAATCTCTCAGGAAGCAATCTAGAACTAGATTTACTGAGTAAAAGGATATACGTATGTTTGTTAACAACATGCCTGCCAACACTATTGTACTCATTTATGTGGCCACCAACACTACAAGAACCTGCGTTTATTTTTTGACTGTTTAGACTTTTTTCTGAATTCTCCTTTGGCCTTATTTCATGGTATTGTTTGCATTATGTAGGCCACTGGGAGCAAAGAATATACAGCTTTGCACTGCACTGGGCACATAAAATACCTGCACTTCGTGTTTGGTGGGAGATAGTCTCAAACTCATTACCTCCCCGTGCCTTTGAACAGCTTGAGCAGATAAACAGCAATTCACAGGGGGCTGAATTTTCCCTCCTAGGTAGTGAAAACTCATCTTTGGGTTAGCCAGCTGATTAGAGAGCTGAGTTCCTGGACAGCATAATTTGATCACTCAATTTCACCCCACGCCTATGGATTGTTTGGCCAAGTCTAATCCCGTGTGATGTCATCGTACTATACTAAAGGAAATTGTTAGTGACAGCTCTGTGAATGTGTCCCCTATTTACCGAGAGGATGTTGTCATTATTTCATACAGTCTCCTTTCTACGGGAAGTCCTGGGCTGGGGATGGGCGGGGGGTGTTGTTTTAGTGTCACTATAGGAAACTGTTTCTCTTCTCCTGAAATGATGTTAACCTTGTGGACACTATGAAATTTAAAGGTCTTTCTAGAAAAATCAGACGTTAGCCTACATTTTTGTTGTTGTTCAGTCGCTAAGTCAAGTTTGACTCTTTGCGACCCCACGGACTACAACATGCCAGACTTCTGTATCCATCATTATCTCCCAGATACTGCTTGAATTCAAGTCCATTGAGTCGGTGATGCTGTCTAACTATCTCATCCTCTGTCACCCACTTCTCCTTTTGCCTTTAATCTTTTCCAGCATCAGGGTCTTTTCCAGTGAGTCAGCTCTTGGTGGCCAAAATATTGGAGCTTCAGCTTCAGCATCAGCATCAGTGCTTCCTAAATAATCAGTGAATATTCAGGGCTGATTTCCTTAGCAAGAGGAACAGGTTTCAGGGTATAATTATTTCATTCTGGCTCTGGGCTACTTTGCTTAGTCAATTACATGTTTTATTTCTTATTTTGAAAAAAGAACATATCTTTCTTATCTTTCTTGGGTCTTATTTTAAGGCAGTTTGGAATGAATAATAATATAAAGTGGCCAAAAAGTAAATTCACCAAAAATAATAAAAGTGGAGCCCAGGTAGAGGCACCCATTTCTAGGAACACATGCCAATGAACAGGACCCTGGAAGAAGGGGGTTAGTAGTCTGGGATATTCAAAGGCATTTGGATAGTATAAAGATTCTGTTTGAGATTTTTTAACTAGAAAGATGAGCTGTTTTGCTTTGCTACTTTAGTTAAAGAAATCATAGGCTTTATGATAGGAAAGTAGCAGTATAAAAATGCCTTTGTGGTCTCAACTAGAAAAGTCATGCAAAGCCCAAGTGAGTTGTGACAGAGGGCTGGTTGCTCAGGACCAACTAGCTCTAAATCCCATATTCCAGAGACAAAAGGATTAGAGCCTCTCAGGTTCTGATCTGCACTACTCCAAAGAGAAAGAGCAAGATGAGAAACGGGGGTTGGGGGAGCAGGCAGGATGTGAAGAAACACTACTCAGGGAAGTGTGTGTCTGTACCCGGAGCATCTTTACTCCAAGCTTCCTAGGAAAAATGATACAAACAGCAAATTGGTTCAATTCACCAATCCCATGTCTTTTTTTCTTTTGTTCTTGGTCATTTCCCCCCAGAACTTGTTTTAGACCATTTCTTCATTTGATAAAAATAACTTTGAACTTATAATCTATCTTCTAACAGGATGAATTCATTATTCAATATAAATAAAATAATTAAAAGATAAGGAGAGACAGTGAGGTAAAACAAGTTTTGAAGTTGAGTGGGAGGTGTATCTGCGGTCCTGGTTGAGTATGTAAAAGTGCACGCTGCTTCTTCACTTTTCTCAGTATGGGCTCCATTTTGATGTGGCAATAAATGACCTCAAGCCCCAGTGCTTATTTCACATATCCACTGAAAGTTGGGTGGGATTCTGCTACACCATGTTCCAATTCAGGACCTCAATGGTTCTGAACACAGTCACATCTAGAACATTGCCCAGCATATTGGCAGAAGACACTGAGGCCATGGTGAAGCACATGGGCTCTTAAAAGGTTAGCCAGAATTGGCCATCCTATCTTATTGGCCAAGGAAAATGCTATAGATACACCTATTTTACAGCAGATGAGGGAGATTCCTTCCATCCAGAAGGAGGGTCAGAATATTTGGGAACAGCTCCAATGAATACCATACCCTTTTCTTCTAATCCAGATATAAAATTCTATTATATATAACAGCTACAACCTTTAAGAAACTCTTATAAATGTCACCAATACTGCTTACAGGGGAGTTTGTCTCATAGAGGAACCAAAGAGACCTCTTGCTCACAAAGGGCAAGATCTAATAAAAGAAGTGTTCCCTGAGATTGTAAATTTTCCAAATCCTTCATCTTAAAGGGCAAGCAGTGAACAAGAGCCAAGAACATTTGAAAAAAGAATGAGTGAAAATCAATTCGTAATGAAGGCAATCCTATGAATCCTTCCTGAGTTAGGTCTTCTTAACTGTAAGATTCCCACCAGCTGAGTATCAGTGAAGCTGGAGTCAGGAAAGATGTGACATGGGGATCCCAGACAGACATGGAGGGGATGGAGAGGGAAATTTGCTCCTGACAACCAGGAGAGGCAGGACTTGGGGAACCAGAGGAGAGCTATGAAGATTGTGGCGAGAACTGAGTGCAGGGTGTGTTTGTTTCAGTTTTATTAGAACCTGAAGGAGACTCTCTTGAAGGCTGCCTGCACACCCACCCAAACAAGGCCTCATCTAAGTAAAGTAACATGGTGACATGGCATGCCTTATTAGACTTGGATGTTGTTGTTCAGTTGCTAAGTCATGTTCTTTGTGACCCTATGGACTGCAGCATCCCAGGCTTCCCTGTCTTTCACTATCTCCCAGAGTTTGCCATCCAATATCTCACTCTCCGTCATCCTCTTCTCCTCCTGCCCTCAGTCTTTCCCAGCATCAAGGTTTTTTCTAAGGAGTCGGCTCTTCTCATCAAGTGACCAAAGTATAGGAGCTTCAGATTCAGCATCAGTCCTTCCAATGAATATTCATGGTTGATTTCCTTTAAGATTGACTGATTTGATCTTCTTGTTGTCCAAGGGACTCTCAAGAGTCTTCTCCAGAACCACTATCCAAAAGCATCAATTCTTCAGAGCTTAGCCTTCTTTATGGTTCAACTGTCACACCCATATATGAGTACTGGGCAAATCATAGCTTTGATACTATACAGACCTTTGTCAGCAAAGTGATGTCTCTGCTTTTTAAAACGCTGTCTAGGTTTGTCATAGCTTTCTTCCAAGGAGTAAGCATCTTTTAATTTCACGGCTGCAGTCACCATCCTCTGTGATTTTGGAGCCCAAGAAAACCTGTCACTGTTTCCACTTTTTCTCCATCTATTTGCCCTGAAGTGATGGGACAGGATGCTATGATCTTAGTTTTTTGAATGTTGAACTCTTCTTTCAACCTCATCAAGAGGTTCTTTAGTTCTTCACTTTCTGCCATTAGAGTGGTATCATCTGCATATCTGAGGTTGTTGATATTTCTTTTGACAATCTTGATTCCAGCTTGTGATTCATCCAGCCCAGCATTTCACATGATGTTCTCTGCATATAGGTTAAATAAGCAGGGGGATGATATATAGCGTTGATGTACTCCTTTCCCAAATTTGAACCAGTCCATTGTTCTATGTCTGGTTTTATCTGTTGCTTGGCTTGTATACAGGTTTCTCAGGAAACAGATAAGATGATCCAGTATTCCCATCTCTTTAAGAATTTTCCAGTTTGTTGTGATATACACAATCAAAGGCTTTAGTAAAGTCAGTGAATACTTTGATGAAGTAAACCCATTTTTCATGGACTAGACAGGACCCAGACTGGCAGAGATTCTGAGAGTCACTCAAAGGCCAGCAGGACTATAGTGGGGCCCCTATGTCTGGGAGGTGCCCAGCACTGCAGTGACCTCTTCACAGATTGTCTGCTCCAGAAGAGGAAAACGGAGCAAGTGAAACTGAGCAAAACCCTGTGGGGCTTCTGAGCACAAAATCTTTCTGATTCTCCCATTTCTTGATTACAGGAAATATGCTTTATTCAACCTCCAGGACCTTCCCTAAGTTCCAAACAGTTGCTAAAGGAAGGGAGGGTGTGCAGAGACTAGGGAGGAAGGGAGAACAATAAAAAAACAGTAGGGCAGCCTTGGGGGAAAGTCCTGGTTCCCCTCTCAGGGGATACACATAACAATATCTTTGAGCTGTTTTACAGATACATAAACCTCTACCATGTGGGAGAAGTTAACTGTATGCTGCCCACAAGCACATTGACCTTAGACCTTTTGGAACCAGAAGGTTGATGATGCTGTCTGCCACAAACCTCACCACCAACCCATCAGAAGAATGTCCATGAGCTGATCATGGCCTCTTTGAACCATTACTATAAAACTCCTCACTACCACTTCCAGGTTGGGACACAGAGTTTTGGAAGCATTAGCCCACTTTGCCTGGCAAATCAGTAAAGCTCTTCTTTTCTGCTTTACCCAAAACTCTGAGATTTAATTTGGTGTCTGGGTACAGAGGCAGGACTGAGCTTCACAAGCGGTTTTGGCTCTGAGGGGTTCACGCGCTTACTTGAGGCAGGCTGGGGCTATGTCAGCCAGAGAGGCTATTGTTACAGCCACACGTTCTGGGAAACAAACTCACTCAGAAGGACAAAGCAAATAGTGAAGGGCAGTTTATTATACCGGCAGGCCCAAGGCAGAGTCTCTTCTTAGCCAAGGACCCCGAGTGACTTGTGTGAAAACCTTATATACCTTAAGTGTACTGCTCAAGCCCTCATCCCCAAATTCCTTAAACCTAGCCTGGAAAGTGTTAAACGGAGATACAGTCAGGTTACAGCCATGATTCATAATCAGAAGGGTCAGCTGGTTATACATTGTAGCCTACACCAGTGGGTGCCATAAAGATTACAAAGGTGATTGACTACATAGGGGATTATTACAGTCTTTTTGGTGACGGGAAATCTTGGTATGGAATCTGGTGTTTATCAGTCCAGGGGGCTAGTTTGGCTGTAGGTATGTTATTCCCATGGCTACCAGGCACATGGTCCAAAGCTCACTGAAAGTGCAAGATGGAGTTTCCTTCTTTTTCAAGATGGAGTCAGCTCAGCCTGTTCCTTTCCTCCCCCACTATCAGACCCTGACAGTAAGACCATGGCCAGGTCATGTTCTGCAGGGGACCAGCTCAGGCTGCAAGGGACCAGGAGGACAAGGATGTCACCTTGAGATGCCAGAGAGAAACCAGCCAGCCCAGAGACACAGAAAGCTACCTTCATCAAGATACCATCTCAGGAAACTGAAAGAGGAAGTGAGGGGGCCTCAAAAGAAGAGTTTTATGCAAAAGGAACTGAGTTATTTAGAGAATGTTCAACTTCTGGGGTCAGATCCAGGTCATAGAATGAAAACAGGGTGTTAGGAGGAAGACCACCTCACCTAGAGCAGTGGTTTTCAGTGCTTGTTGAAAGTGGGAGCTTTCAGACAAGGCTGTCACCCTGCACCCATCCCAGCTAGTAAGTCAGAATCACTGGTGGGGGTTATGGTTGTGAGATTAGGTGTGCACATAGGCAAAAACACAAATGTATTTAATTTCCAAATGTCTATAATGTAAAAGTATAAACTATCTAATCAAAATAAATGGTGTTAGATAAGCAACAAGGACCTAGTGTATAACACAGGGAACCATATCCAATATCTTGTAATAACCTGAATCGGAAAAGAAACTGAAAAAGTGTATATTCAATACCTCACTGTACACCTGAAATTAACACATTATAAATCAACTATACTTCAAATAAATAAATAAATAAAATAAAAAATAAAATGTGTCCTTTAAAGATAGCAAAGATAAAAAATAAACAGTGTTATAGAAGGGCACACCCTGGCAGACACTCTGACTCGTGGAACATTCTCCAGAACTGTTGCTGTGGGTGCCCATTCTACCATGGGTGGTGCCTAGCACACCCACTTCCTAACTCTGATCTTTAGCTCCAGGCTCTAAATTCAGAACCCTTCTTTCTCTCTTTGGCTCAGTCCTTTGGATCAACTATTAGTAATGGCACTTCTGTTCAGTTGGGCCCATCCCTGCCACCTTCCTCACCTAGTATGTGCCTCACAGGTAGCTCACCCTAGACCTGGTAGTGCTTTGGGTGGAAAACGGACAGATGTAGCCAAAAGACCCAGCTGCCTGCAGGACTGGCAATCACCCTCATGACAATAAAGACCACATGAAGCCTGGCAAGGCATGGATATACCTTCAACGGACCAGCTGATTCTTGCTGTGGCAGGTGTCTTAAATGTGGACCCACTGTTCACAGTTCTTCTGCAGAGGGAAGCTAGACTTCTAGATTCATATTTGAAATGTACTGATATTTAAATATCAGTAAGGAATTCATTTTTTAAAATAGTTAAGGTACTGGGTAAAAAAAATAATTGATGAGCCTGTCCTTGTCAAAGAGAGATGGAGAGCAGCCTCTGGTCACAGGAAACGTTATGGAGTGGCAGGAATTGCTGGAGAAAGGATCTGCAAAGGTCAGGGTTCTGTCCAGCCTCCTTTAGCAGATGGGTCACAACGCAGACAGTTAATTATTCGAGCAGGGTGTGACTGCACTAAAAGTTACGTCTCCACAGGGACAGTTTTACTCGAACAATAATAAAAATCAACAGCATAAACACTAAAGATGATTAGAACTTGTTTTTTTCATAACTAGTTTCAAGAGGCCTACAAAGCTTTATGGAATCCTTTAACCCTTTCAACATCTCCACAGGGTAGGAAAGTGGCAAGTAACATTTTTGTTTTATAGCTGGAGAAAATAAATGTGGGGAAAAAAATCACTACTGATGTCACCCCAAGTCCCACATTCTTCTCAGAGGAAGAGAAAAATCTGGGCTTCGGGACAGTACTTTATTATTCTAAATCCATATTTTTTAAAAAAGCTTTCAGCATGGCATATTTGCTCACACTATCTTTTGTGGCTCTCCTAAACTGTACCCCCATCCTTCTGGGTTAAGTTCAGGGTCAGCTGCTCTCCATGGACTTTGCAGTCTGTTCCAGACCCTGGTTTTCTCACTCCCTCTCCTCTGTGCAGTGGCATTTAGGATGAGTACAATTCATGTAAGTTACCTGTGCCCTGTCTCCACAGAGATATTTCTGTGTGTTTTTATTTAACTTTTCAAATACTATTAATATTTAACTGCCGGTACCTCCTGGATTAGGATGGAATCCTATCCTATCTAAAACAATAGAATTGAGAAAACAGAACTGGATGGGAACCCCACTCTTCCCTTTGTTCATTCACTAAGTCATGTCCAACTGTTAGCAACCCCATGGACTCTAGCACTCCAGGCTCCTCTGTCCTCCATTATCTCCTGGAGTTTGTTCAAATTCATGTCCATTGCGTCGGTGATGCTATCTAGCCATCTCATCCTCTATCACCCCCTTTTCCTTTTGCCTTCAGTCTTTCCCAGCAACACGCCAACTTCTCTGAGCCTTAGTTTCCTCATCTGTAAACTGGGGATAATGATCCCTACCTCCTACAACTGTGATGAGAATGATACGGTTGAATCTAGATAAAGTATTAGAATGTTACCCTAGCATACTGTGGGCATCATTTACACATTAGCTGTCTTCTTATTGCTACAAATTATATTACATTGAAACAAGGAAGTTCTAAAATGCCATAGTTAAAAAACAACAGTAAATTTCATAATTTTTAACCCCGTACTAATAGTGTAGGATATCTCATTTGATAGTATATAATCTGGCTTTGGGCTTCCCAGGTGGCTCAGTGGCAAAGGATCCGCCTGCCAAGCAGGAGGCATGAGTTGGATCCCTGGGCCAGGAATATCTCCTGGAGAAGGAAATGGCAACCCACTTCAGTATTCTTGCCTGGGAAATCCCATGGACAGAGGAACTTGGTAGGCTACAGTCCATGGATCACAGAAGAGTCAGACATGACTTAGCAACTAAATAGCAACAACTAGAACATTACCTTAGCACACTGTGAGCATTATTTACATTTTAGATAGGTCTCTATCTATCTATCATCTATCACACACACATATCTAGTTCCTGCTAGTACAATGTGGGGAGACAATAGAGGATAAGTTGGGTGAGGCTCATGTGCAGACAAGGTGCATCCAGTCTGGCAAGGAATAAGAATATTAAACTAATTATCACAGATGGGCTAATGCTGGTGAACAGAGAAATAGCAAGCCTTTTGCAGGGCATAACAGAGAGCCCTAACCTAATCCAAAAAGTCCGGGAATACTTCCTTTACCCTTCAAAAGTTGTCATGAAATTCCCTTGACAATAAATGACCAAAGACCAACCTAGATAGCATATTCAAAAGCAGAGACATTACTCTGCCAACAAAGGTCCGTCTAGTCAAGGCTATGGTTTTTCCTGTGGTCATGTATGGATGTGAGAGTTGGACTGTGAAGAAGGCTGAGCGCCGAAGAATTGATGCTTTTCAACTGTGGTGTTGGAGAAGACTCTTGAGAGTCCCTTAGACTGCAAGGAGATCCAACCAGTCCATTCTAAAGGAGATCAGCCCTGGGATTTCTTTGGGAGGAATGATGCTAAAGCTGAAACTCCAGTACTTCGGCCACCTCATGCGAAGAGTTGACTCATTGGAAAAGACTCTGATGCTGGGAGGGATTGGGGGCAGGAGGAGAAGGAGACGACAGAGGATGAGATGGCTGGATGGCATCACTGACTCGATGGACGTGAGTCTCAGTGAACTCCGAGAGTTGGTGATGGACAGGGAGGCCTGGCATGCTGCGATTCATGGGGTTGCAAAGAGTCGGACACAACTGAGCGACTGATCTGATCTCTGATGATCAAAACTAGAAAAGCTTGAAATCTTGAAGCTTGAAGTCTTCCATAGTTGAAATAAATTGACCCAAATTGAAGACAGTAACAATTCCATTATGCTTGAGTGTGAAATTTAGAAATAGATAGAGAAGGCAATGGCACCCCACTCCAGTACTCTTGCCTGGAAAATCCCATGGATGGAGGAGCCTGGAAGGCTGCAGTCCATGGGGTCGCTGAGGGTCAGACACGACTGAGCGACTTCACTTTCACTTTTCACTTTCATGCATTGAAGAAGGAAATGGCAACCCACTCTACTTCTTGCCTGGAGAATCCAGGGACGGGGGAGCCTGGTGGGCTGCCATTTATGGGGTTGCACAGAGTCAGATACGACTAAAGTGACTTAGCAGAAGCAGAGAAGGAATTGATGTGAACCCCTAACATTGCACATGCCAACCATCCCCATGTCCCTACCAACTGTCCACTCATGGGTTGGCAGTCCATAGCATGGTGTATGGAAACTGCATAGCAGTCATACGTGCCAGACGTTACCTGTAGGCATCAGAAGAAATGGGAGTTCCCATCCTAGGTGGCTCTCAGGTATAGGGAGTTTTGTGAATAACTGGGTGCCCTCCAGCTGCTGTTGTCAGTACCCTTTGAAGCTTAACTCCAGCCATGCTCTCATTAGTTACCTGGCTCCCTCTGGCATTACCTCTGGGCACTTGTCTGCAGGATAATATGGAGGCATCTGAATAGCAGCAGGGATAGAGGAGGAGGTGTCTGCAGAAATTACTATAGAATAGCTTTCTGTTCTAAACCCTGGGATTCTCACTTCTAAGGTGGGTGTGA
The DNA here is from genome assembly GCF_029407905.1 of Bubalus kerabau. NCBI lineage: Eukaryota > Metazoa > Chordata > Mammalia > Artiodactyla > Bovidae > Bubalus > Bubalus kerabau. The sequence goes on along the minus strand of NC_073631.1, from coordinate 82,451,176 downwards.
AACTCCTGGTGAGTTAAGTGTCCGTCTTTGGATGTGTCACTGACACCTGAATAACTTGCCTTGATACCTGGGACTGAATCCCAAACTAAATATATTTTGAGGTTACCAAAACATTCCACTACCCTTTTCTGCTATATAACATTTCAAAACGTCAGCACTTTTCTAGCTAGACTTTGGCCTTGAGATTGAAGTTCACACATGCTAAGGGAATGGCCGTTGGTATAATAATTTCAGTCCTATTAGAAATACCAACGTTGTTTGGACCCAGGTCAAATCATAATACATTGGACTTCTTTTTAACCTTTCATCTGAGACTCTGCAAAGGTCTTTGGAAAATACAAGTTCACTAAACCTCTCCATGCCTTTAGGAAACAAAAGAAAGGTCTAGAATTCTTCTCTCTCAATTATAAATACAAAAGTAGCTGTAGGAAGGGAAAAGAAACTATTGCTTGGTGAAGGCTTCCGGTTGTTGGGAGTAGGAGACTGATGTGGCTGAATGCAGAGGGAGAGAGATGGGAGATGAAGCCAGGCAGATAGACAGAGCTGGACTCACAGGGCCTGGACGATCTTAGGACAAGGCTAAGGAACAGATTTAAGCAAAGGTTTGACTGGGGAAATTTTATTCAAATAGCGTGTTTTTCATAGATCACTGCTCTGTGGAGGAGTTGAGAAGGGAGAGTGAATACAAGAAGAAAAGTAGGGAAACTCGTAAAGTACCTTGGGTGAGAGGCATTGGTCGTTGCGGATATGGCAAGAAGTGAGTGAATTTCAGGGGACAAACCCATAAGGCTCCTTGCTGGACTGGCTTAGGGAAGAGGGAGATGTTGTCAGAGATAACACTGAATGACTAGGAGAGATATGAGTGATGTGCATTCACATATGCGATGAAATGTGAGTGATACAGGGGGACAATCACAGGGTGTGGTGACTAAAGAAGCCCAAGGTAGAGATGAAATATTCTTCTCGGAGATTATGATGATATTAAGAAGGTGACTACTTCCTGAATATTCTGGGGATGGTGTCTTGCTACCACGCCCTAATAATAAATCAACTGAATATATCAATAAAGTATCTTTATAGATAGATGCCAGGCACTGTACAACTGTTATCATCTGCATTACTTAATTCAAAATTCTAAAAGACAAACAGCTTCTCTACCAGGCCAGTTTGACAATTGCTCACTTTCAAAGAACACTAAGGCTCCAAGAGCATACAAAGTTGCAGAATGCCACTCAGCTGGTCATAAGAGAACCTAGGTTCTGATCTAGATCTTTCTGACTCCAAAGCCTAAACTCTCAACCACAATGTTTTGTCGCTCCTTCATAAAGAGTCTAAACACAAAATGCCTGGGAGTTTGACTGAAATAAATAATTTAGCTTCACGGGGAAATATTATAAACCATATTCTCCAACCAGCCAGGAACTTTACAAGAATGTGTATTGTTCCCTAGGGGCCTGGATGACAATCTGTACCTGGATCAGCACAATATCGGGTGCTGTTTACTAGAAAAAGAATTCACATCACATGGCGCTGATGCGTGTGTTTGTGGCATCTGAGTTACGAAGGACAGCACGCATGTACATGTCAGCGAATGGAAAAGTAATGATCTGCCTCATTGACAGAGAACAACTTATTTTCCCTCTAAATGAAATGTTATTAGATTTTGAAGTGCCTTCAACTAAAGGAAATGTGCTAAGGAAATGCGTTTTGCAGCATCTACATGTGTTGAACATATGACTGGCACCCCCAGGTAGCTCCAGCTCATATTTTGGCCAGTTCCTGAGAAGTTTTGCTCAAAGGAAGAACACTTAGGTGTTTGTATGGCGACACCACAAAAAGCACAGACCCGGAGAATCAAGTGGGAAAAGGGCGTAGACACAATCTTAAAAAGGAAAGGGAGACCAGGTATCCAGACAGAATCACTAGGTTGTGGAAAGTTACCTATAACAGTGATAAGAGAGACATCCTTTTGTGCATCTTTGCCATCGACAAGCACTCTAAGCTCCATGTTGCTAAATGCCGACAGGAGACAGAGAAAGGACTCCAGGCTGGAGACTAAGGAATGTGTCTCTTCACTTATTAACAGACTTAAAATGCCTTTTGTCAGAGAGGGGAGAGTGGGAAGGAGACTAAGGACACCAGATGGTGGGGACCATTCTGGGCATCTCCATCACAGGCTCCAACAGTAAAGAGTAAGACTTTAATTACAAGAGCCTTGATCTTACTTTACATTTTACAAAAGAGCAAGTCAGTGAAATTAACAGAGTAGGGGGTGGCGAGGGAGTGGGGTAGTGGGGAAGTCTGCAGTGTTGTTGTCTAGTCCAGGATAAAGGAAACAACCCCAGGTGTCCCAAGTGTAATGAGGCACAGCACCCCCATCCGCCCATCTTCAAGTTGCCACACTTGCTTTGCAGAGGACTCTGTCCTCTTTCGTCCCAGTTTCCTGCATGGCTTCCTCTCCCACAAGGAGGCATGTGGGTAAAAGAGGTGCTGACAGCATTCAGCATCCCGTCTGGTGGAGCCATTGAACACGCTGCATACCCAGACAGGAATAAGCTTCACTAAGCAGAGGGGTGCAAACAATGCTGCATACCTTGGTCTTCATCTGCAATGTACTATAGGATCTTGGCTGGGAAAACTCAAAGTCTATGGATTCAGGATGACCAAACTTAGAAAATAGACCCTGAACTCTGTCATAAGAATTTCTCAGTCTACTCAAGATTTATACAGACCCATAAAAGCTATATGTGTCTCACATGTGTGACTTACATGTATATAAATTATATACTAAAATTCATCTGTATAGAGGAATAAAGTGAGGAAACGATTAGTACTTTTCAAAAAAAAAATCAAATGCAGTAGTTTCTGATATTTTGTTCTCTGAATGCATGTATTTTCCCAGTGTTTTTGTTTTTAGATCTCACAGTGAAATCAAGCAAGGAAGCAGTTGATATTGTTGGGAGGATTGCAGATGGAAAGGAGAGCATCACAGTTCCAGTTAGGATGAAGGTTCTCAGCTACAGTGAAAATGGTGAACACATGCCCGACCTTGGCCTTGGCTTAGAGAAGGCACAGGAACAGCAGTATGTGACTGTGATATGAGTGACATCAAAGGCAAATCTTTGCTAGCCCTGAAGGTAACAGAGGCTTCTTCAGCAAGGATTTCTAATAATGGATGGACAGCAGCATCCAAATCCTTTTTCCTAGAAGTGACTCTGCCTCTAACCCACACTGTTTATGACTTGTTTATTCTATTAATAAGTTCTTTTTAATATTTGACTCTCCACAAAATAGCAAATGTGGCAAGAAAAAAAGACATCTTTTGGCAATCAGCATTTATTTTTTATTTTTAAAATTATTTTAATGCTTTTTTTTAAATCACTTTTCAGTTTCATTCTAGTTTTCACTGCAATCAAGTTTCCACAATTATATCTGATAAACTCTAGTGGCGGTTACAGTGGTTTATGATATATCACCAGTTCTTTACACAAAGGGGGATTAAGGATGAGTTCTTATCTAGTCTAGACATTGTGTGTCCTCCATTATTCATAATTTTGGGGCCTGGTATTTTGGGATGTCCACTTCCTGCTGCAAAGTCCAGATGACTTAATCTCTTGCTTAAAGATGAGTCTTTCTCAATGGATTTCTATGACCATCTTTGTTAACTTACATGTCTTTTTTCAAGTTTAACAAGTTCTCTGCTCTGAATTTTCACCCCTAGCTTGAGAGATCTAAGGCTATATTTCTCTCTCTAGGTTTGGAGTTTTCACTATATAATGGGAAAAGATAGTGTACCACTGAGGTGCAGCAATTTACTGCTTGGAGTCCCAGCTGCAAAGGGATTCTTTATTGAACAGAAACATAGTATTCAGGCATCCTTTGTGTAACAATACACAGCACTTATGTTTCTGCCCGGCCCCAAACAGTAGCTCAGTGTACAGCTGCTCCATCACTTCCTGTAATATTATATATTACATCATGCTAACACCTCCTTCTTGTTTCATCCAAAGATAGTGCAAATGGCAGGAACATTCTATCTTGCCATTTCACACGTGGCATCCCCAAGAACACATCACTCTCATTTCAGATGACAAATGAGACTGGTCTCCAAACTTCTTTGAATGGCAGGCCTGGCATGGTCACTGCATGAGGGAGCTGTCAGCTCTTAACTGAAAATCACTCCTTGAAATGATTTATAACTCTGCTATAAAAAGCTTTCCTTCTAGCTAAAAGTTGCACTTCTTTCAAGTTTTATGACGAACACACATGGGCCAAGACAAGAGTGTACTCATGAGAACATGAACACTTGCACATGCATACACACACACACACACACACACACCCCCCACAACACTCCTATCCCCTATTCTCTTATGAAAAAAGAAAAGGGAAATTTTTTTAAATGTTTTAAGACAGTTTAAAGCAGCTGGAGGCCATTAATAACTGCTTCTTGGTGCTGACTTTGACTTCAACTGCCAGCTTCTCTATTTGGAATGGTACATGCTGGGTCATTCTTTTAAGTTTTATGCTATTACATTCATTCTTTCATCACTGATCTTGTGGATGGCAGTAATGTAGCAACCAATCCTAATTCCATTAAAGTCCACCTCCTCAAAAGCCAATTCCTCAATCTTACCGAAATGTCTAGTCTTTGTGTTCAACCTTCTTTCTACCACTTTTCCATAAGCATTAATGTCCTCCCATGTACTGTGAGACACTTTCCTGATCCCAGCGCCCTGTGAGGAAGAGCTAACAGGTGAGCCAGCAGGGACCTTGCCCTCTGATGCTTAAGGAATGATAAAGAGCTATCTTTATCAGGCTAAGAGGCTCAGTCATTCCAGACTTACCAGAAGTAAGGTAAGGGCCCTGGCCTCTAAGTTGATTTCTGAGTTGCTCTGGAGAAGGAAATGGCAACTGACTCCAGTATTCTTGCCTGGAAAATCCCATGGACGGAGGAGCCTGACAGGCTACAGTCCATGGGGTTGCAAAGAGTCGGACACAACTGAGCCACTTCACTTCACTTCACTTCACTTCAGCTTCAATTGGAGAAGGAAAAGGCAACCCACTCCAGTATCCTTGCCTGGAAAATCCCATGGACAGAGGAGCCTGGTGGGCTGCAGTCCACGGGGTTACAAAGATTTGGGCACCACTGAGCAACTAATACAACACAGCTTCAATTGGGACTGCTACATCCTGCAGAGAAGCCAAGAGTTAGATTAAAATCCTCCGTAGGATGCACAGAGAGAGATCCCCCTAGCCAACCTTGAATGGCAAAGGCAGAGGAAAGGGAATGGTAATGTTCCATAAAAGAGACAACCAAGGAATGGAAGAAGGTTACAATTCTTGTAGGTGACAATTCATTGTGACAACAAAGGCAGAGGGACAGTGAGCCACCTTCTCTGGGGCATACTTGCTCCCTATAAAGCAGGGTGTTTGGTAAACTAAGGTTTACCAAGATAAGGTGTTTGCAATCTCTGGGAAAGAAAGAATTAAGTCCACTTTGCATTGATGTACTGGATAACCAACTGAAGGAAAGTAACTGATGAAAAACTTCTGTCATCACAGACTGAAGCGCTCAGGTTCACCGTTATGAAATGGTCTAGTATTCCCTTTCCATACTTCTTTTCTTTTATTTTGCTTAATCACTGCTCCAAATCAAAGATGAAAAGCTCAGGATGGGGACACATTTCCAGTATGCTATATCTAATGCCATCTTATTTGATAGTGTTATGTTGTACTATGACTTTGATGTCTACCTTGGGAACAGTGTGCTGCTTCTTATACTCTATTTTATTATTTTATGGTCACTGCCCTTGGTGAGGCAAGGAGCCATTACACAGCTAATATATTTCAAACACTGAAAACTATCAGGAGACTTGATTAAACCCCAAGAGTTGGTGAAATGTTATATTGGTCCCAAGGGCCCTTGGTTAAAAAGGGAGAAGAAATTAAAAACAAGTTAGAAGATTGTAACTATTTATAGTAACTAAAATACATATTTGGGTCTACAGTGCTAAGCATTTTTTACCTACTCCAAAGATTCTAGAGGGAAAAAGTCTTTGCAAAAGTCTAACTTAGGAGCTAGTGCTGGCTGCAGTTAAGACAAGGTGCTTAATTGGAACCACCCGCTCCAACACCTCCATTTAGGAAAACAAAAGCACATCTAGGCCCTTACTTACTTTATAGATATGTCCTCTCATAGTAAAACTACATGGGTTTATGTTTCATGTTAATGTCACTGGTTCTTATGAGTGGAATCCCATAGTACATAGGAAGGTCAAATTTTGAAAGCAACCTGTTTTTTTCATTTTAATTTAGTCAATATCAAGCTCTTATACCCCAGTATCAAAACCAAAATAACCCAATGAAAAATTGGCAGAAGATCTAAATAGATATTTCTCCAAGGAAGACAACAGATGGCCAAAAAGTACATGATAAAATGAGCAGCTTCACTATTTATTAGAGAAATGCAAATCAAAACTACAAGGTATCACCTCACACAAGTCAGAATGACCATCATCAAAAAGCTGACAAACAATAAATTCTGAAGAGGGTATGGAGAAAAAGGAACCCTCCTACACTGTTGGTGGGAATGTAAATTCAAACAACAAATTATGGAGGTCAGTTTTCATTCCAATCCCAAAAAAGGATAATGCCAAAGAATGTTTAAATTACTATACAATTGCACTTATTTCACATGCTAGAAAGGTAACGATATAAATCCTTCAAGCTAGTCTTCAGCAATAGCTGAGAACTTCCAGGTATACATGCTAGAAAAGGCAGAGAAACCAGAGATCAAATTGCCAATATCTGTCAAAGCATAAGACATTTCCTGGTGGCTCAGATGGTAGAGAATCCACCTGAAATGTGGGAGACCTGGGTTCGATCCCTGGGTTGTGAAGATCCCCTGAAGCGGGGCATAGTAACCCACTCCAGTGTTCTTGTCTGGAGAATCTCCATGGATAGAGGAGCCTGGAGGTCTACAGTGCAAGGGGTCACAAAGAGTCCAAGCAAGGGAATTCTGGAAAAACATCTGCTTCACTGATTATGTTAAAGTCTTTGACTATGTGGATCACAACAAACTGGAAAATTCTTAAAGAGATGGGAATACCAGACCACCTTACCCGTCTGCTGTAAAACCTGTATGCAGATCAAGAAACAACAGCTAGAACCAGACATGGAACAATGGACTGGTTCAAAATTGGGAAAGGAATACTTCAAGGCTGTGTATTGTCACTCTGATTATTTAACCTATATTCAGAGTGCATCATGGGAAATGCTGGGCTGGATGAGTTACAAGTTGGAATCAAGATTGCCAAGAAAAATATCAAGACATGTTCAGAAATATCAACAACATCAGGTTTCACTCTAATGGCAGAAAGCAAAGAGGAATTAAAGAGTCTCTTGATGAGCATGAAAGAGGAGAGTGAAAAAGCTGGCTGAAAACTCAACATTCAAAAAGCTAAGACCATGGCATCTGGTCCCATCACTTCAGGGCAAATAGATGGAGAAAAAGTGGAAACAGTGACAGATTCTATTTTCTTGAGCTCCAAAATCACTGCAGACAGTGACTGCAGCCATGAAATTAAAAGACATTTGCTCCTTGGAAGGAAAGTTATGACAAGCCTAAACAGTGTAGTGGCAACCCACTCCAGTATTCTTGCCTGGAGAATTCCATGGACAGAGGAGCCTGGGAGGCTGCAGTCCATGGGGCCGCAAAGGGATGGACACGACTGATTGACTAAGCACAGCACAGCACAAACAGAGTATTAAAAAGCAGAGACATCACTTTGCCAACAAACGTCCATATAGTCAAAGCTATTGTTTTTCCAGTAGTCATGTATGGATTTGAGAGTTGGACTAGAAAAAAGGCTGAGTGCTGAAGAACTGATGCTTTTGAACTGTGGTGCTGAAGAAAACTCTTAAGAGTCCATTGGACTGCAAGATAAAACCAGTCAATCTTAAGGAAATCAACCTTGAATTATTATTGGAAGGACTAATGTTGAAGCTGAAGCTTCAATACTTTGGCCACCTGATACGAAGAGCTAACTCATTGCAAAAGACCCTGATGCTGGAAAGACTAAGGACAGGAGGAGAAAGGGGCAACATAGGATGAGACAGCCTCTGGCATCACTAACTCAATGGACATGAGTTTGGGCAAACTCTGGGAGACAGTGAAGGACAGGGAAGCCTGGCATGATGCAGTCCATGAAGTCACAAAGAGCCAGATACAACTTAGTGACTGAACAACAGTAACAACATTATGCAGAACAGTGTTCAGTTCAGTTCAGTTCAGTTGCTCAATCGTGTCTGACTCTTGGCAACCCCATGAATTGCAGCACGCCAGGCCTCCCTGTTCACCACCAACTCCCGAAGGTCAAACTCACGTCCAGCGAGTCGGTGATGCCATCCAGCCATCTCATCCTCTGTCCTCCCCTTCTCCTCCTGCCCCCAATCCCTCCCAGCATCAGAGTCTTTTCCAGTGAGTCAACTCTTCGCATGAGGTGGCCAAAGTATTCGAGTTTCAGCTTTAGCATCATTCCTTCCAAAGAACACCCAGGGCTGATCTCCTTTAGAATGGACTGGTTGGATCTCCTTGCAGTCCAAGGGACTCACAAGAGTATTCTCCAACACCACAGTCCAAAAGCATCAATTCTTCGGCACTCAGCTTTTTTCACAGTCCAACTCTCACATCCATACATGACCACTGGAAAAACCATAGCCTTGACTAGACGGACCTTTGTTGGCAAAGTAATGTCTCGGCTTTTGAATATGCTGTCTAGGTTGGTCATAGCTTTTCTTCCAAGGAGTAAGTGTCTTTTAATTCCATGGCTGCAATCACCATCTGCAGTGACTTTGGAGCCCAAAAAAAAAAGGGTCTGACACTGTTTCCACGGTTTCCCCATCTATTTGCCATGAAGTGATGGGACCAGATGCCATGATCTTCATTTTCTGAATGCTGACCTTTAAGCCAACTTTTTCACTCTCCTCTTTCACTTTCATTAAGAGGCTTTTTACATCCTCTTCACTTTCTGCCATAAGGGTGGTGTCATCTGCATATCTGAGGTTCTTGATATTTCTCCCGGCAATCTTGATTCCAGCTTGCACTTCTTCCAGCCCAGCGTTTCTCATGATGTGCTCTGCATAGAAGTTAAATAAGCAGGGTGACAATATACAGCCTTGATGTACTCCTTTTCCTATTTGGAACCAGTCTGTTGTTCCATGTCCAGTTCTAATTGTTACTTCCTGACCTGCATATAGGTTTCTCAAGAGGCAGGTCAGGTGGTCTGGTATTCCCATCTCGTTCAGAATTTCCCACAGTTTATTGTGATCCACACAGTCAAAGGCTTTGGCATAGTCAATAAAGCAGAAATAGATGTTTTTCTGGAACTCTCTTGCTTTTTCAATGATCCAGCGGATGTTGGCAATTTGATCTTTGGTTCCTCTGCCTTTTCTAAAACCAGCTTGAACATCTGGAAGTTCACAGTTAGTATATTGCTGAAGCCTGGCTTGGAGAAGTTTGAGCATTACTTTACTAGCATGTGAGATGAGTAGAGCCTCCTTAATAAACTAAAAATAGAACCAGAATATGATCCACAATCCCACTCTTAGGCATATATTCAGAAAAAAAACCACAATTTTAAAAGTTATATACACTCCAATGTTCATTGTAGTACTACTTACAATAGCCAAGACATGGAACAACCTAAAAGTCTGCTGACAGAGGAATGGATAAAGATGTGGTGCATATTAAATATATATACTATGAAATATTCAGTTCAGTTCAGTTGCTCAGTCGTGTTTGACTCTTTGCAACCGGAGCACACCAGGCCTCCCTGTCCATCACCCAATCCCAGAGTTTACCCAAACTCATGTCCATTGAGTTGGTGATGCCATCCAACCATCTCATCCTCTGTCGTCCCCTTCTCCTCCTGCCCTTAATCTTTCCCAGCATCAGGGTCTTTTCAAATGAGTCAGTTCTTTGCATCAGGTGACCAAAGTACTGGAGTTTCAGCTTCAACATCAGTCCTTCCAATAAACACTCAGGACTGATCTCCTTTAGGATGGACTGGTTGGATCTCCTTGCAGTCCAAGGGACTCTCAAGAGTCTTCTCCAACACCACAGTTCAAAAGCATCAAATCTTTGGCACTCAGCTTTCTTTATAGTCCAACTCTCACATCTATACATGACTACTGGAAAAACCATAGCCTTGACTAGACGGACCTTTGTTGGCAAAGTAATGTCTCTGCTTTTGAATATGCTGTCTAGGTTGGTCATAGCTTTTCTTCCAAGGAGTAAGTGTCTTTTAATTCCATGGCTGCAATCACCATCTGCAGTGACTTTGGAGCCCAAAAAAATAAAGTCTGACACTGTTTCCACGGTTTCCCCATCTATTTGCCATGAAGTGATGGGACCAGATGCCATGATCTTCATTTTCTGAATGCTGACCTTTAAGCCAACTTTTTCACTCTCCTCTTTCACTTTCATTAAGAGGCTTTTTACATCCTCTTCACTTTCTGCCATAGGAGTGGTGTCATCTGCATATCTGAGGTTATTGATATTTCTCCCAGCAGTCTTGATTCCAGCTTGCACTTCTTCCAGCCCAGTGTTTCTCATGATGTACTCTGCATAGAAGTTAAATAAGCAGGGTGACAATATACAGCCTTGACGTACTCCTTTTCCTATTTGGAACCAGTCTGTTGTTCCATGTCCAGTTCTAACTGTTGCTTCCTGACCTGCATATAGGTTTCTCAAGAGGCAGGTCAGGTGGTCTGGTATTCCCATCTCTTTCAGAATTTTCCACAGTTTACTGTGATCCAAACAGTCAAAGGCTTTGGCATAGTCAATAAAGCAGAAATAGATGTTTTTCTGGAACTCTCTTCCTTTTTTGATGATCCAGCGGATATTGGCAATTTGATCTCTGGTTCCTCTGCCTTTTCTAAAACCAGCCATGAAAAAATGAAATAATGCCATTGGCAGCAACATGGATGGACATAGAGATTATCACAATGATGAAGTAAATCAAAGACAAATAACATGTGATATCACTTATATATTTAATTTTATATATCAGTTCTAAGAAGAACTATCTTATTAGAAAAGACCCTGATGCTAGGAAAGATCGAAGGTAGAAGGAGAAGAGGTTGACAGAAGACGAGATGGTTAGATGGCATCACTGACTCGATGGATATGAGTTTGAGCAAGTTCTCAGAGATGGTGATGGACAGGGAAGCCTGGTATGCAGCAGACCACGGAGTCTCAAAGAGTCAGACACGACTGCTTGATTGAACTGAACTGATGTATATGTATAACTGAATCACTTTGCTGTACACGGAAAAGTAATAGAACATTGTAAATCAACTATACTGTAACAGGAAATAAAAATTAAATTAAAAAATATCCTGATCTAAGGTGTATTTTTGTATAACATAAATGAAGATGCCCTTTGCACATGACATATAATGTGATAGAGATTTCTCTCACTTAAAGCTCAACAAAATCAAAATATAATGGGAAGAAAAAGCAGGGATCACTCAATGAACAGGGCTAATGGGGAAGCCTTTAATCTTTTTTTAACTGAAGCATAGTTGATTTATAATGTTTCAGGTATACAGTAAAGTGAGTTAGATATAAATATACAATACATATATAAAATATAAACATATATTCTTATATATTTATATAAAGTGTTTTACATATTTATATTATATAAATTTATCATGTGTATTATATACTCATATATAATATACATTATTTTCGGATTCTTTTCCGTTATAAGTTATTACAAAATATTGATGATAGTGCCCTGGGCTAAATAGTAGGTCCTAGCTGTGGAATATTTTTAATATTTAGTGACTAACACAGGCAAGAAAATGCTCTTAGTATCTATAACATTTTGTTAATATATGTATATTTATGAATCACATTTACTTACTACTGTTATTAATAATATCTCCAGGGACACTATATTCTTACACTCAGATTATCCTCACCAACAAGTCTTGTAAATTTTCATCTAAAATGTTTTCTTGGTAATTGTAACTATTCTGTTCAATTTATCAGATTAGAATATGCTGTCATGTTTTTAACTTCACTATATTGCCAACAAAGGTTCGTCTAGTCAAGGCTATGGTTTTTCCTGTGGTCATGTATGGATGTGAGAGTTGGACTGTGAAGAAGGCTGAGCGCCGAAGAATTGATGCTTTTCAACTGTGGTGTTGCAGAAGACTCTTGAGAGTCCCTTGGACTGCAAGGACATCCAACCAGTCCATTCTAAAGGAGATCAGTCCTGGGTGTTCTTTGGGAGGACTAATGCTAAAGCTGAAACTCCAGTACTTTGGCCACCTCATGCAAAGAGTTGACTCATTGGAAAAGACTCTGATGCTGGGAGGGATTGGGGACAGGAAGAGAAGGGGATGACAGAGGATGAGATGGCTGGATGGCATCACCGACTCGATAGACGTGAGTTTTAGTGAACTCTGGGGGTTGGTGATGGACAAGGAGGCCTGGCGTGCTGCGATTCATGGGGTCACAAAGAGTTGGACACGACTGAGCGACTGAACTGAACTGATGTGGCAGAAGGGCTTGGAGGAAAAGTCATGGCCCTGTGCATTTCTAGGATTTTCACTCAGGTTTGCACTAAAATTAGAAATATCTTCCATTCATGATTTTGCAGAATTTTTAAAAGATACTTGCTATTTAAACTTGATAATATAATAAAGTAAATTCAGTATAATAGATTATAAATGCAAGGCTCAATGATAGCAAAAAATGAGATCCTGTCTGCTCTCCCTACAGCCTTGCATCCACACTTGGAGAGAGTGACATGAGGATCTGGTGGGCACAACCAGAGGCTGAACATTATGTTAGCAAAGCTTATTTATGTATTATTTTCACATAAAAATGGAAACATATTTCCAGGCCTGTCTTCCCAGCCCTCAGTGGTATTCTTGCATACTTATCAGGAGGCACATCCTTTTAATAACAAACGTTAAGTATCACATTCACCATAATAATAGCTTCCCTATAGTCAGTTAATAATTCCACAACAGCAGAAAACATGCTGATTGTGGATTACAAATCCTGGGCAAAATGAGAATTAGGTCTCTCTTTATAAAAGAGCAAATTATTCCCAAATATGGAGGCAAAGGCAAATTTCTAGAATTGAAAATAATGGAGGCATGGATTCAGGAGCATAGTGTGGAGATCAAGGCTGTGCCCCCATCTGCTTCTAACCTACATGCCAACCGTCATCCCCAGGGCCCATCAGGTCACCACGTCTTAAATTACACCATCCACTTTGTCCTTTGCACATAACATGTGGCAGGTTCTTCAATTCATTAGCTGTAAAATGGGGGCTATAAAAAGACCACACAGATCTCTATAGTTTTTACATACTCTGTGATTGATTCACTGCCCTTAATGCTTTATGAGCATTTTTGGACAGTGCAATGGAGATTGAAAAGCTGTGCTTCAGTCTCACCAAACTTTTTTCTGAAGTATCCCGCATTTCCTTTGGTAGCCTTGCAGTAAGAGCCCTGGCCCTCTTCCCCGGTTTGACTTCCCCAATCACTGGTAGTTCAAAGTCTGTCTTAGCCACAAAGCGTTTGTCTCCCATGAAATGATCTCTCCTCTTCTCTACTTTTGTGGTACTTTGTTCTCAGTACAGCTTGTATTAACTTTTAGTGAGTGTCTTTCTCTTCATTTAAAGTTAAACTCCTTGAAATGAAGATCATGCTTTCTCTTCTTCCAAACAAGGGGTAGGGTGCCTTGAAAAGCTGGCACTCAGAGGCTCATGTACAAACATATTATACTGATCCCCATGGTTCAGGAGTTCTGGGCCACTTTTTTACTGTTTTCTTTTCAGACAGTAGATTAGACAGCTTATATTTTGGTTAATACTATTAAAGATCATATTCCCAAAGGGATGATAAGGTATCCAAGATGACAGTCCACATAAATTAATGAATTATCTATGTAGATTTGAATTAGAATGTAAATTCCATCCATATTTGCCAAAAAGACAATTTCAGAACTTCAAAGGAGCATTCTTTCAAAATGCGCTTTTAAATGTCACCCCAAATACTTTGGCAGCAAAATGGATATTGCAAAACAACTATTCTGATGAGTGAAGGATTGGTTAATCAGACGTGTCTGATAGCCTCTGAAAGATGAGGGTCTTGAAACTAAGAAAAACATTTGCAGTATGCATAGGGTGTGACAAAAACTTAGTTCAAGAAATTCCAGCAAAGTGGAATGTCCTCCAGTCTCCTCAGTTCTTGAGCATTCCTGTAATGCTTCTATTATAAGCCACTGTTTGATGCTATAGAAACAGTATCTTTCCCATAACAAATAGTAACACATGGTCAACTCCACCAACAGCCCAAATGGCCATCAGAAGTGGGACAGTCTTGCTCACTGAGGCAAGGAGCCCAGGTTGAGAGTCTGGAGCCCACGAGTCAGAGTCTGATTCCACATCGACTCACCACATGACCCTGGGAAAGTTTCACTTGTGTCCTGCACTGTCTCTGTTGTTCAAAGAAGAGGAATCCTCGCTGCTTCAGATGGAGGCCCTGGAGACAGATAGGAAAATACTGGAAAGATGCCCTGAAATCTCTAGCATAAAAACAGAATGATAATAACACACAAGTAGACTCTCCCAAGGAAATTGAGTTAGCAGCAGAAAACAGCAAAGGCAAGAAACACCTTCTAATGTCTGGGGGTCTATAACATAGTCTAAGTGGAAAACAATGCCCTTCTAATTTTCACATTAATGGGGTAAAGAAATTATTTAAAAATGTTCCCAGTCTCAACACAATATAAATTGTTTGTGAATGGAGACCATAAAGTATAGGTTAAAAGGCAACTCAATGAGGATTGTACCTTGTTATATAACATGAGGCCGGGACTTAGTGGTATGAAAATTCCCATGTGATGTTTCTGTAATTCTTAGAGGAAATAGTAATTATTTTTTTCACTTAAATAAATCTGGATTTGTTACTCTCAATTGCATGGTCACCTGTTACATTACAAACACTGTCAGCAGTCAAGGGTGCAGGAGGAGATCATGGTAGGTCATGGACAGGTATCAATGACCTCTTCCCCCGACATAATCATACTTCCTGCTCAATCACTGATGGTCATCCTGGTTTCCCCCTTTATCTACCATATAAAGAGACTATCTGATTATTAGCTTAAAGTATGATTTTTCCTCTTTTCGTAGAAGTTATTTTTTATTTAATTTTATTGGAGTATAGTTGATTTACACTGTTATATTAGTGCCAGGTATACAGCATGCATGCTAAGTCACTTCAGTTGTGTCCAGCTCTTTGCAACCCCATGGACTGTAACCTGCCAGGCTCCACTGTCCATGGAATTCTCCAGGCAAGATTACTGGAGTGGGTTGCCGTGCCCTCCTCCAGGGGATCTTCCCAACCAGGGATGGAGCCCGAGTTTCCTATGTCTCTTGCATTGGCAGGTGGATTCTTTATCACTAGTGCCACCTGGGAAGTCCCGGGTGCACAGCAGGTAAGAGTAGTTTTTAAGAAAGACTAGCTTCCATCTTTCTAAAAACAGTTATGTAATACACAAATTTCTTTTGTGCTTTTTAAATCAAGAAACCAATGGACATGTAAAACTCCTTCAATATTGACTCCCTCTTCTTGAGCAATAGATGAGTGCCTTCTGCATAAATACTTGCCTCCCAGCCTGAGTTATTGGTGATCATCTCTGAGGCTCCTGCACCCAGGCTGTGCTGTACTTGATCCAACTCTTTGATGTACTATATATAAATTCACTTTTTCACTAATTAGCATGTGTTACATGTTGGCTTCTTCTTCACAAATTGTTTTGGCTTTCTGTGTAAGTATGCTTACTTTGGCTAAATTTAAGGCATCCCACCTTCTGGATGGCCTTGTCTGGTCTTCTGGTCCCTGGAAGCCATGATGAAGCAGGAAAGAATCTGGTTCCAAATTGATATTTGTTTATTATTTTTGGAGCTCTCAAGTAAATTACAGGAAAACTGATTTTCTCTAATGACCTTCTGCACCTAGTCAACCCCTTCTGTTGCTCTAATATGATTTTGTTTCCTTCTATGTTTAGGGTTTTTGTCTATGTGCCATGAAAGATTAATAGAATTGATGGAAATCATACTGCCTAATTAGAGGGAGTTTTTGAAGCTTATAAAATGAAACTTAATTTCCTATCTAAGATCTCCAAATTAAGAGTTCCATTTCTTGCTGAGCCAGCTACTTGGATATGGTCACTTGTCAGGAGGACTTGAGTTACCTTATCCTATTAAAGAAAGGAAACACTTTCTCCTTGTCTCTGATCTTTAGGATAGGTGTTCCCATACAATGCATGTTTCTAAATTATTTCTAATTATTAACCAAACCAACCAACTATATTATGCTCATCACTCAAATATTCAGTTTTATCATGCCACAACTTCAAAGTTATGGCTGGAACCTGAAAGAACTTTGCCTCCTCTCATCATGGTGTCATCTTGTGCCTTTCTGAGCTCCTTTTTTTGGCTGTTCCACTCTGCGGCAATCTCTGGGAGATCCCTCAGACTGCAGGGAGGGCCCCTCTTATTGAGAAGTAGCCAATGGCAAGAACCTTGCCCTCTCAGCCAGTCAGCTCCAGGGTAACCACCTTCTATCCCCCAAAAAATTAAACTCCAACTTTGAACAGTACCTCACCAAAAATTCAGGTATTAGAAAAGGAAAGTGCACCCCTGGACTGGAATTGTCTTCAGAAACTCTTAAAAGCAGTCTACCCACCTCCCTCGTCCACCATCACCTAGGGGACTAGCTGGCCTCAGAATCTAGGCCTGGGTGCCCTTAGACCCTGAGAAAAGCATCCATTCCTTCACTCAGAGGACATACATCTCCTTCCTTCTTAATTTTATTTTCCCAGGCTCAACCACCTATTCCCAGGCAGACTGACATTAGAAATATTCATTCAGGGACTTCCCTGGTGGTCCAGTGACTAAGACTCTGCACTCCCAGTGCAGGGGGCCCAGGTTTGATCCCTAGTCAGGGAACTAGATCTCACATTCCCCAACTAAGAGTTTGCATGCGTCGACTAAAAATCCCACGTGCTGCAACTAAGACCTGGCTCAGCCAAATAAATAAATACTAAAAAAAAAAAAAAAAGAAGAAGAAGAAGAAAGAAAAATTCATTTCTTCCAGAGGAAAACCCCCCAGCAAAAAAAAAAAAAAAAAAAAATTCCAAGCGGAAATCATAGTCAAGGTTCATTCCACAATGGGTTATTCAGACAGAAATAACCCTGAGTGAAACACATCACATGACTGGTAGAGTCTCCCCTCTTTCCTCAGTCCTTGGGTCTCAGCTCAAGTTCTGGAAAATTACCACCACACACACAAAGCTGCAAGAATACACAACAGGAAGCCAAATGCCCTTAGACTAAGGCAGCCCTAGAAATGCTGGAGCATTCACCCCTTCCCCATCCACCCCACCCCCATCCAGACAGCCATCCTGTCTCCCAGACAGGAGTTTGGCTCAATCTCCCCCACAAATTTATGTTATCAAATAGAACACTTAACTTCTCAGTCTCAAGCAGCTGTGTTTGGGTTAATCCTGACTTCACATTTCCCTCTAGAACGATGGGTGACTATTTGATTTACATTTTTGTAAATAAAACGGTACACTCAAGTGGTTTTCCCAGACCAAAAGCAACAGTTTGCCTCTGAGGTAAAGGCATGTTCCTCCCCTTAGAGACTGGAAATTGCTTGCAGCTTTAAATGCTTTCCTTCTTTTCCCAGCTACTAAAGATCAAGTTTCTAACAATATCTTAGGGCTGGTGCCAGCTAGCATGCCCATTGCCTGTCTGTGGAATGATGAGCATCGTGGCTATTTTGAGGTCTCAACTGACTATACAGTTATATACACCAATGGTTCTCAAAGTGTGGGCCCCATACAAGCAGCATCCCATGGGAACTTTTCAGACATGTGAATTTAGAGGTTTCACCCAAGATGCACCTACTGAATGAGAAACTCTGAAGGTGGGCTCCAGCAGACTGGACTTTAGCAAGCCCTGCAGGTGGATCTGACCCCTGGTGTACACCTACCAGAGCACAAAGCTTTAATGAGAATGATTTGTTGAGTGAGTGGATTCACTGGGAAGATGCGTGTGATATTCTCCAAGGGTACTTCCTGGGTTCTGGTGCTGCCCTTGGACCTGGTAAAGATGGTCCCTGCTCGGTATGCCCCAAAGATCACAATGTCTACAACAAAAACTGCTTCATTTTCCTTTTCTGTGCCAAGAGATTTTAGAAAGTTCAGTCCCTGTTTGAACAAATCTGGATTATGGGAGAAAAAAGTGTGAGCTGAAATGAGCCCCAAGGCCAGAGGAAGGGGGTTGAAAATGCCTGTGTGTGTGAGAGAGACAGAGAAAAAAAAAAAAAAAAAACAGAGAAAGAGAGGGAGGGAGGAAGAAGGGAGAGTGTAGGGTTGGGGAGGGTTGGATATGATCACAGCCACTGCCCCAGGAGAGCAGAGAGAGAATGTGCTTTTGTTTGCGTTGGCTGCCCTCCATCACCCAAAGTAGATGTCTAGCAGACTAATTCCCCAGCTATCTCTTCTTCTGCTAACCTATTCTTAGATTGTGTGGTTCTAGAAGCCCCTTGGAACAACCTGTAAGTTCTGAGTCAGGCAAGTGCGGCCTAAGCTAAATGACCCAGCCTATTCTGTCTCCCTAGGAAGGTAGGGCAGCACTCACCTTATGTCCCCCCAGAACAACCCAGAAATCTTGAGTTTGGGCCCAGATCCCCCCTTCTCTGGCCTAGGAGGTCTGTGCAGTTTTTCAGGCTGAGGACGGCAGGGTTGGCCAGGGAAAGAGCATTGTCCCTACATAATACAAGTGATTCCCAACAAGCAGGCTGTGGGGCCAGGGGTGGAATGACAAGCCAGGCCATTGACATAGCCTGAAAATTAAAAAAAAAATTTTCATTGGAGTGTAGTTGATTTGCAATGTTGTATTAGTTTCTGCTGTACACCAAAGTGAATCAGTTGTCAGATCAGATCAGATCAGTCGCTCAGTCATGTCCGACTCTTTGCAACCCCATGAATCGCAGCGCGCCAGGCCTCCCTGTCCATCACCAACTCCTGGAGTTCACTCAGACTCACATCCATCGACTCAGTGATGCCATCCAGCCATCTCATCCTCTGTCGTCCCCTTCTTCTCTTACCCCCCATCCCTCCCAGCATCAGAGTCTTTTCCAATGAGTCAACTCTTCGCATGAGGTGGCCAAAGTACTGGAGTTTCAGCTTTAGCATCATTCCTTCCTACATATCCATATATCCACTCTTTTTTTTTTTTAGATTCTTTTCCTATATAGGCCATTTCAGTGTATTGAGTAGAGTTCCTTGTGCTATACAGGAGGTTCTTATTTGTTATCTATTTTATATATAGTCATATATATATATGTGTGTGTGTATATATATATATATATATATATATATATGGCACATAGAAAGATGAAGTCAGTGTAACTCTGTCCTCAAGACCTGTACCACCTAGGAGATGAGAACTGATATGTGTACTGCTTACTCGCTGCTGCTACTGCTGCTAAGTCGCTTCAGTCATGTCCGACTCTGTGCGACCCCATAGACGGCAGCCCACCAGGCTCCCCTATCCCTGGGATTCTCAAGGCGAGAACACTGGAGTGGGTTGCCATTTCCTTCTCCAATGCATGAGAGTGAAAAGTGAAAGTGAAGTCGCTCAGTCATGTCCCACTCTTCGCGATCCCATGGACTGCAGCCCACCAGGCTCCTCCGTCCATGGGATTTTCCAGGCAAGAGTACTGGAGTGGGGTGCCATTGCCTTCTCTGACTGCTTACTTGCCACACACCAAACTGTGTAGGGGGAGAAAGCACCAAAGAGGGAGAGGCAGTCTTGACCTTGAAAAGTCCAAGAAGGCTTCTAGGAAGACCTGAAATTTCAGGAACTTAACCAATCTAAACTTTCTTCTGGCCTCAGGAGCAACCATTGGGAGCATACCTATCCTTGTCCTTGCTTGACATAAGATCATAAGCAGTAGAAAGTGGCTTCCAAAATCCCTGCCTTTCCCTGGACCTCACAACTTAGCTCAGGCTCCAGAGGGATGTTGGGAAGGACCAGCCAATGATAAGAGCTCCCATGATGGTGACAGCATGGCATCCATGAAGTGGCTCTTGGCTGACAGAGAAAGGAAAGTTTTCTTCTATACTGTATTTGACATAGCCTTATCTCACTAGAATGACATCATATAAATGTCACTTTTTAATAAAAAATGTGCCTCACAAAACCTTTTTTTAAAAAAACTGTCAAAGAGACTAACATCTCATTCCCATACTTCAGGGTCATAAACAAATTAACTCAGAGATTGACAAATTGTAACCCAGGGACCAAATCTAACCCATCACCTATCTGTGTAAATAAAGTTTTATTGAAACACATCTACATTCATTTAAAGATTGGCAGAGTTTATAGTTACAACAGAAACTGCATGACCCACAAACCTCAAATAATTGCATAAAAAAATGCCACTCCTTTTCTCATCCAAAGCCAATCAATAAGCAGAAGGAGAAAGTCTTCAAATTCCCCACCAAACCCCACTCTCTTCCCTAAATAATGGCAGTTTATAGTTCTACATTGCAGGGCTTTATAACTCTTAATGAATGAAAACCAAAAAGTCAGGCAGAAGGCAGACTACATTAGTCAAAGTCCTGGAAGAAAACAGAATTCCTACAAACAGTTCAAATTGAGAAACTTCAAGAAAGGTCACTTGTAGAGCAATGGACAAATTGAAAGGAATGGGCAAGAGATGCTCTGGCAGCCAGAGGCAGGCAACAGAGGGAAAGTTTACCCCCTGGGGCTGAAAAAACAAGGCAGGAAAGGGGCTGAGGAGGAGGGTCCCCTGCTGGGACCTACGGTCATGGAGAGCACAGCTGACAACAGAAAGGCAGCTTTTAAGCTGGTAGGAATGTTGAAGACACAACCCAATGTCTTCTTCTGTCCTCTCATATCCTGCTGGTGTCTCCCACTCACTGAACCCAACTGGAAACCAGAGAGCATCAGAACCCAGGGAGTCGGCCCTAAGTGGTCAACTTCCAGGCTACAGAGAAGGGCAGACAAGAGATTAGGGTGTGCAAGGAAGGTGACTGGCCAGCACCTAGAATCCAAAACACACAAAAAAAGTGTGATGTGAAGAAAATGAATAAATATTAGGATATATTGATTAGGGTTTCTATTACAAGTATAGAAACACAACTCAAACTGATTTATATAATAAGAAAACACTTTAACTCATATTATAGGAAGACCAGAAGACTTCTACATGGGTTGATTTATTAGTTCTTGGTCATCATCAAAGAGATCTAAGTGTTTGCCTTTCTCTTCTCTATTTGTCTCAACAAAATCAGCTTTATTCTAAGGCTGTTTCCCAGTTGCAATGAGGAAAAATGTCTCTCTGATCATGTCTGGGGTTGCCTTTGTGGTTTAACTTCCTTGTACATAATTAAGATATATGAAGGTTGCAGCCCCAGCAGGAGAAAATACAAACTGTGGGCTCAGAGGCTTCAACAGCTGAAATTAATTTGAAGGCCCTTTAAGAGGTGCTAGCTGTTTTTCACACTTTTCCCTGCACCTGGTAGGTGTGGGGTCCCATTAGTGAAATCTCCGCTTGGTCCTTGATTGATGAGTTTTACATAGACATTGCAAGGCAATGTCTTGCCTTGCCTTCATGAAGATTTCCCACTTCATCAGGAGCACTCTGTTATCACTGACCTAATCCTAACCTTCATCCTATCCGGAAACGGCCTGAGATTTGAATCTAGTTTATACAGAAAACTGTCAACAAAAGAATTTGCCTATCATTCCCAGATGTTGAGATATTGAGCAGAGGTGCTCTGAATGCCAAGTTCCATTAGGATCTTGGCAGTCACTTATCACTGGTGGTCGGCTCCCTGTGGCCAGGGGCTATCACAAGGGCAAAGCCTCCTATTATACAACAGAATTCCTATGGAATATATAACCAAGGAACTTTGGGTAAAGCTGCTTTAAAACTGGGAGGTTATTTTTCCTACATATTTCTAATACTTGGCTGGACTGACAAAATTTTTGACCCTGGCATGTGGGCCAGAGAAGATTCCATATTAAATTCAAGGCTTCGAATTTAATGTCCATTATATGGACAGGCACAATGGCAAGAGTCCTGGCAGGTGCTGGAATATCCATTTCCAACATTATTCGAAGCGCATAAACTCAATATTTCTTAGAACATTAGAAACTAAAGTCCTGGCCAGTATAAATAAGTCAGGACCTTGGCTACTTCTTTTATAATCCAAAATTCCCCTTGCTAAACTCAAGCACATGCTAATAGTTTCCAAGTCATTTCTCTTACAAAAAATTAAAACTTTGATAAACCACAACACTTTTATGAGTTTCCATAGTGGCTTTTGGTACACATTGAAATAAATTCCCTATGAAATTATTATTATGTTAATCAGCAGTGACTCATTTAAAATTATAGTGTGTGATCTCTGATTTTTAAAATAGGTCCAATTTCATTTTTATCACTCTCCCCAGTTTATTTCTTACTTAAAATTCAAATCACAACTCAGAATAGGAAACGCCACTGAAAATTGTTTTTCAAACCAAGAATTTTGTTTCCAAAAAGAGAATAAGAAAACAAATGAATATGATAACCCCAATAATTATGTGTTATGTGATTTTTATAACCAAACAGTTTATTACAACTGTTTTTGTGGATAGTACCAAATATTTGAACAGGTTTTCAAACCAGTTGGCAATTTATTAAATATTAGTGATTGTTATTACAGGTTGAGTTTTATGATTGTGGTGGATTTCTTCTGTATGGAAACCAGGACACATTACCAGGCTAGCATTCTACTCTGAAAATTCTACCCGGTACCAAAGTGACCTTTGAACTATTTATTAGGGTAATTTAGGGCTCCAAGAGGGAGGAGATGCTGAGAAGGCAAATTGATTTCAAGGAACTAGGAAAGGCCTTTGAATGATCTTCGCAAAGTTAGTTGGATATGTATTAACAACCAAAAAATGAACAATAAAGAAGAAAACTCAGGCACATATGGTTATGTAAGTTTAAGGATATTTCACTAAGTAACTTTAATAAATACTTTCATCAAATAGCAATCAACTCATAGTGAAAATGAAAGTGTTAGTCACTCAAACCAACTTATGTATGATGCTAAAAAAAAATACGTAGAATCCCAACATGAATGGGAATAACCATTTTCTTTTCCTCATCTATGCTTATCACCACAAAAATAGATGGAAAGATGAACTCAATAATAGATTAGATTGTTTGCCACTCTAAACATATACATTATTGTTGTCATCACAATAAGCAGTAAATAGAAAAAATTTCTTTAGCAACTCATAAAATTATTACCAAGTCCAGAATTTAAGACAATGTTCATACAAGTGCGTAAACAATAACATAAGCTGGTTGATCACGTTAAACTGCCAGTTCTCCAAAAAATGACTAATGGCACAAACTCTGAGGGCCAGAGTTAGATTACCCTTGAATCTGCTTTGTATTTATTTTAATAGATGGGGGGAGATAAGAATTCAATATGATTTTTTCCCTACTAAATAGTCAAATGTTCAACATCAATAATTTAATGGCCCATATTTTCTCACTAATATTCAGTGATGTATTTTTCACATGCTAAGTTCCCCCATGTCTTTGGATAAGTTTTGAGGGTCTCAGTGCAATTATATTGATCTGCTTGCTTATTTATACTCTGATTCTATGATATTTTGATTACTATTATAGATTTACATTATATATAGGGCTTTCCTTGTGACTCAGATGATAAAGAATCTGTAGTCTGATTCTTCCCTGAATGCAGGAGACCCAGGTCCAATCCCTGGGTTGGGAAGATCCCCTGGAGAAGGAAATAGCAACCCACTTCAGTATTCTTATATGGAGAATTCCATGGATAGAGGAGCCTGGTGGACTACAGTCCATGGCATTCCAAAGAGTTAGACACAACTGAACGACTAACACACTACATTACATATATACCTAATACCCTCCAATGAATGTTTCTCTTCAGATTTTTCTGATCTATCCTTTCACAGTACTTAACCTATGAATCTGCAAATCAGTTTATCTAATTCTAAAAATATCCCAGTAGTATTTCTGTTGGGCCCACAAGAAATTTATACATTGATCGAGGGAGAATTGACCTCGATAGGATATTGAATCTTCCTACCCAAGAAGAGGATATGCCATCTTTGTCTTTCAGTGATTTAAAATTTTCTTCACATAGATTCTGCACAATTTGGATTTCATTCCTAGGTATTTTATCTTTTTCATTGCCACTGCATCTTTTTTCCTCTGCTGTATTTTTTAAATGTGAGATAACATTAATCAAAGTAATTTAAACAGAGCTCAGTAACTTTTAAAATAGAAGTATAGAGGCGGTTGCAACCCACCCAAAAGTAGGCATGGAAAGGTTGAACTGTGAAACAGTGAGATAAAGCCATTACAGTCATCCCTTGGCATCCTTCAGGCATAGGTTCCAGGATACCCAGAGACTCCAAAATCCTTGGATGTTCAAGTCCCTTGTACAAAATTTCACAGATTTTGAACCCATGGATACAGAGGGCCTACTGTACAGAGAGGTTTGCAAATGGGATACAGAGATGCCGTGGACTCCCCTGGTCATTATGAATTTGGCAGTTTTCAATGTAGAATCAGAACTATTAGGAATTTGGAAATTGCCTTTATCCCACCTGAAGGGGGAAGAGAAGAAAGCAATGAGCTAGAACAAAAAGATGAGGTCCTATAAAATAGATAGACTATTTGCTTTATAATAAGCAGTAGCTGTTGACACTTTCCAGGAAGAAATGAAGGAGAAAAATTCTTTTTAAAGTCCACAGGTGCATGGGTCTGGGATAGAGCATGATATATTCTCTTTATTAAAACAGTACAAAGTAATTTCAAAAACAATTAAAAACAAAACAAAAACTCCCAATATCTAGCTTGATATTAAAGAGTTGTCGACAGGTGACTATTCTACTGTAAATTACACCAGACACTCAGCAATGGATCAGCAGAAAATTCAGAATCAGGACAACGACAACAAAGCAAATGGAATTTAGACAAAGATCCTGTAACTCTACATCCCTACGTGTCTCACCAATTCTACTAGAAGGAATTAGAAATCATAGTCAAAACAAAACCTTATGATACTTGTGGCTGTCCCAGGCTCTTTTGTCCATGGGATTCTCCAGGCAAGAATACTGGGGTGGGTTGCCGTGTCCTTCTCTATATGCTACTTGTAGTGCAATATATTAATATAAAGACTATTCTTACTATAATTGAGTAATTTGCATATAATCTCATTCCATAGTATGGATTCTGTCATAGTCAATTATTTTTTTTTGTTGTCTTTATAAAGTTCTGTGCTAAATAATCTCCTTTATATACTGTTATTGACTAATTTGTTTGAATCTCAACTGACAAT
This sequence comes from Bubalus kerabau, assembly GCF_029407905.1. NCBI lineage: Eukaryota > Metazoa > Chordata > Mammalia > Artiodactyla > Bovidae > Bubalus > Bubalus kerabau. The sequence goes on along the minus strand of NC_073631.1, from coordinate 82,425,651 downwards.
GTAAGGGTTCTGGCTTCTGTACAGTGAATTGGTTAAAATGGTAAACCAAACCTATAGAACAGAATGCCTTTTCATAGAATGTTATTGTACTAGGATATATGTTTCTCTATATCTCCTAGAGATACATTTGTGTTTTATGTGTACATAAAGTATAGATGTGATATTACTTCTAAATCATGACTGTCTTCTCCAAACACAATGCCTTTAATATCTTTTCTTGTACTATTGTGCAAACTAAGATCTCCAATATAATGTTGACTATATATAAGTGATAAGGAGGAGCCTAACCTACTAGCTAATTTTAAAGGGAACGGTTCAGCAAAACTAATACAGTTATGTAAAGTTTAAAAATAAAATAAAATTAAAAAAAAAAAGAAAAGAAAAAAAAAATAAAGGGAACGGTTCCCTACCAACAGTTCCACAATAAATACTTCGAAATTTTGAAAGTATTTAAAATTTTTAAAAGATTGAACTTAGAATAAAAATTACAATAGAAAAATCTGTTAGGTTTTCTGGTAATAAATGTAGCAAAATATGTATAAGACATGTACACAAAACAATCATTATTCAAGGATATTAAAGAAAAGCCAAATAAATTGATAGGAATTCTGTGCTCATGGTCAGAAAGATTTAGTACTCAGGAAGGTCAATTTGACCCTAATTGAGCTGTAGATTTCTTACCACCTTGCTTAAAATCTCGTGAAACTTGATACCTTGATTTGAAAGTGTCACTGAAAGAACAAAGAACAAAAAATGAAAAAAAACACTTCTGAAGAGAATGATTATGAACAACTCATTATAAGGTTATAGCAATTAAACAATTGTTTAATTGTTTGTCCAGGAAACAATTGTTTGTCCAGGAAAAAATAAATTAATTCCTGGACAATTGTTTGTCCAGGAAAAAATAAATTAACCAGTGGAAGAGAATAAAAAATCCAAAAACAGATGCACTTGATGTTTAAGGACTCTAGATATATGACAGAGTGTGGCATGGCAGATTACTAGGAGAAGAAGGACTTTTTACAAATTAATATGGAAAAATTGTCTGCACAATTTATACCTCAACTACAAACAAAAATCAACTCCACATGAATTAAGTGCCTGAATCTCATAAGTAAAGTCTTAAAATTATTTGGAAGATATTAAGGTAAAAACCTTCTAGACTTTAGGGTAAGATAGCTTTTCTTAAGCAATCACAAAAGCATAACTAAAAAATAAGATGCTATTAAATATAACTACATTTAAACTTGAGAGATTCTGTTCATCAAATAGTACTATAAACTTGAAAAAGATATTTATAACACATTAGTAAAGAAAATATCAGAATATGAAAGAAATTCTCTAAGTAAGTAAGGGAAAGAAAAACAAGCTAACAGAAAGATATAAAAATAGTCAAACTAGCATTGCATCTGAGAGAAATGCAGACAGGAAAAAAAATACCTAACAAGGTGCTCACCTGTATAGCTAATCAGAGAAATGTCAAGACTATGTGAAAAATATTAGTTGCTCAGTCATGTCCAGCTGTTTACAAGCACGTGGACTGTGGCCTGCCAGGCTTCTCTGGCCATGGAATTCTCCAGACAAGAATACTGGAATGGGTAGCCATTCCCTTCTCCAGGGGATCTTCCTAACCCAGGGATTGAACCAGAGTCTCCTGCATTATAGGCAGCTTCTTTACTGTCTGAGCCACCAGGGAAACCCTCAAGATTGTGTAAGGATATGGAAAAAGGGGTACTCTTTGCTAAGAGTAAATTAGAACAACCACTTTCGAAAACAGCTGGGTACCATTTAATGAAATTGAAAATGTGAATGTCTATGATCCAAGAATTCCACTCCCAGGGACATATGTGTATTTATAATTTGCATAATGCTGTATTAAGTAATACTTTACTCCTTGGGAGGAAAGTTATGACCAACCTAGATAGCATATTAAAAAGCAGAGACATTACTTTGCCGACATTACGGACATTTACTTGTCCGTCTAGTCAAGGCTATGGTTTTTCCTGTGGTCATGTATGGATGTGAGAGTTGGACTGTGAAGAAAGCTGAGTGCTTGAGTGCTGAAGAATTGATGCCTTTGAACTGTGGTGTTGGAGAAGACTCTTGAGAGTCCCTTGGACTGCAAGGAGATCCAACCAGTCCATTCTGAAGGAGATCAGCCCTGGGATTTCTTTGGAAGGAATGATGCTGAAGCTGAAACTCCAGTACTTTGGCCACCTCATGCGAAGAGTTGACTCATTGGAAAAGACTCTGATGCTGGGAGGGATTGGGGGCAGGAGGAGAAGGGGATGACAGAGGAAGAGATGGTTGGATGGCATCAACAACTCAATGGACATGGGTTTGGGTGGACTCCCAGAGTTGGTGATAGACACGGAGACCTGGCGTGCTGAGATTCATGGGGTTGCAAAGAGTTGGACATGACTGAGCAACTGAACTGAACTGATGCACTTTAAAACTGTATCTTATTTTGCATAGTTTCATGGCAACTGAGGTAACATAGGCAACAGTGACCACAGACCCTGCAAAGTGAGGACACAGTTTGGATATGTACAAGTTATCATTAACTTGGTTTTGTGCAAAGCAAAAACTGTCTATATGTGTACGTGTGTGAGTGTGTATACACTCATGTGTATGGATTCAAAGGAAACGTATGCCTATGTGCACCAAGATAAAGACCAAGAACACCAAGAAACTGCTAATAATATCTAAAACCTAGATAAAAATCTATATGTTCATCAAAAGGAGAATGAGTGACCAAACTGTGACCTTTGTAGACAGTGGAATGTTATATAGAAGAGAAAAGGACTGCATTCAGGGTATGCAATGATGTGGATGAGTTTCATAAGCATAATTTGAAAAAAAGAAGCAGGAAAAAAGAAATCATACATATGACTCAGTTTATATATAATTCAAAAATAAACTTGTTTAGAAATGCATGTACAGGTAGTAAAACTATTATGGAAAAAAGAGAAAATGATTATCACAGAAGTCAGAATCTTGGTTATTTTTCCTTGGGAAGGAGAAATTGTGTCTGGGAACATACAGGTTTCTATGCCTCTGGGTTTGTCCCATTTCTTGTCCTAAGTGTTAGTTACATATTGTATTATAAAGTGTGGATTGTTTCAAAATTTTTTTTTCAACCACATAATTTTTGAATTTAAGTGAATGGTTTCCTTTGCTTTCCAGTTTAATTAGTTCCCATTTGTTTATTTTTACTTTTGTTTCCTTTGCCCAAGGAGTCAGATTCAAAAAATGTTGGTAGGATTTATGTCAGAGTTCTGCCTGTTTTCTTCTAGGAATTTTACAGTTTCCAGTCTTATATTTAGGTCTTTAATCCATTTTAGATTTGTTATTGTACATAGTGTAAGAACATGTTCTAATTTCATTGTTTTACACGTAGCTGTCCAGTTTTCCCAGAATCATTTATTGAGGAAACTCTGTTTTCTCCGTTGTGTATTCTTGCATCCTTTGTTGTAGATTAATTGACCATAAGTGCATGGATTTATTTCTGGGTTCTTCATTCTGTTCCATTGATCCATGTGTTGGTGCTTGTGCTTGTACCATGCTCTTTTGATTATTTGGCTTTGTAGCATAGCCTGATGTGACCCCTCCACAGGGTCAGGGATCGTGACCCCTCCAACTTTATTTTTCTCAAGATTGCTTTGATTTTTCAGGGTCTTTTGTGGTTCCATATAAATTTTAGCAGCATTTGCTGTCATCTGTGGAAAATGTCATGGTTATTTTGTTAGAGATTGGATTAACTTTAGATTGCTTTGAGTAGTATAGACATTTTAGCAATACTAATTCAACAAAAATAAAAGACAAAGTACTCAATAAGAGAAAATATTTGCAAATGGTATGATGATAAGAGGTTAATATCCAAAATGTAGCTGCAGCTCAAACAACTCAGTATCAAAAAACAAACAATCCAATTAAAAATGGCAGAAGACCTAAATATATATAGACGTTTTTCCAAAGAAGACACACAAATGACCAGGAGGTACATGAGAAGATGCTCATCATTAATTATCAGGAAAATACAAATCAAACCACAATGAGCTATCATCTCACATCTGTTACAATGGTTATATCAAAAAGACCACAAATAAATGTTGGTGAGGATATGGAAAAAAGGGAATCCTAGTACACTACTGATGGAAATGTAAATTGATTCAACCAATAGAGAAAAGCAGTATGGAGGTTCCTCAAAATACTGAAAATAGAATTACTATGCTGCTAAGTCACTTCAGTCGTGTCCGACTCTGTGTGACCCCATAGGCGGCAGCCCTCTAGGCTCTTCTGTCCCTAGGATTCTCCAGGCAAGAACACTAGAGTGGGTTGCCATTTCGTTCTCCAATGCATGAAAGTGAAAAGTGAAAGGGAAGTCACTCAGTTGTGCCCAACTCTTAGCGACCCCATGGACTGTAGCCTACTAGGCTCCTCTGTCCATGGGATTTTCCAGGCAAGAGTACTGGAGTGGGGTGCCATTGCCTTCTCTGAGAATTACTATATGATCCAGCAATTCCACTCCTGAGTATATATCTGAGGAAAATGAAAGCATTAGCTTGAAAAGATACATGGGCTGCAACATTCATCAGTTCAGTTCAGTCACTCAATTGTGTCTGACTCTTTGCAACCCCATGGACTGCAGCATGCCAGGCTTCCCTGTCCATCACCAACTCCCAGAGCTTGCTCAAACTCATGTCCATTGAGTCAGTGATGCCATCCAACCGTCTTATCCTCTGTCGTCCCCTTCTCCTCCTGCCTTCAATCTTTCCCAGCATCAGGGTCTTTTCCAATGAGTCAGTTCTTTGCATCAGGTGGTCAATGTATTGCAGCTGCAACATCAGTCCTTCCAATGAATATTCAGGACTGATTCCTTTAGGATTGCCTGGTTTGATCTCCTTGCAGTCCAAGGGACTCTCAAGAGTCTTCTCCAAAACCACAGTTCAGAAGCATCAATTCTTCAGCTCTCAGCTTTATGATCCAACTCTCACATCCATGCATGACTACTGGGAAAACCATAGCTTTGACTATACGGATCTTTGTTGGTAAAGTAATGTCTATACTTTTTAACACACTGTCTAGATTGTCATAGCTTTTCTTCCAAGGAGCAAGTGTCTTTTAATTTCATGGCTGCAGTCATCATCTGCAGTGATTTTGGAGCCCAAGAAAACAAAGTCTGTCACTGTTTCCATTGTTTCCCCATCTATTTGCCATGAAGTGATGGACCGGATGCCATGATCTTAGCTCTCTGAATGGTGGGTTTTTAAACCAGCTATTTCACTCTCTTCTTTCACTTTCACAACATTCATCACAGTATTATTTACAATAGCCAAGACATGGATGGACCAGGAGGTGATTATGCTTAAGGAAATGTGTCAGACAGAGAACAACAAATAGTATATGTTATCCCTTATATGTGGAATCTAAGAAATAAAGCATGTAAATGAATATAACAAAACAAAAATAGACTTACAGAGAAGTAGTTAATGGTGGGGACAGGGAAAAGGGGAGGGTTAAGATGGGGTAAGAGATTAAGGGATACAAACTACTAAGTATAAAAAAAACTACAAGGATATATTACAACACAGGGAATATAGCCAATATTTTATAACTTTAAAACGAGTATAATCTATAAAAATATCAAATCACTATGTTATACAATGCATTAAAATGCATTTAGTAACAGGTATTTCACTAGGTAATATGCATCCAAATTTCATCCATATTCTTGTGGCTTGATAACTCATTTCTTTTCAATGATGAATAATATTCCATGACCTGGATAAAATGCACACTTTATCCATTCATTTATTAAGGGCATCTTGGTTGCTTCCAGCTTTTGGCAAATATGAATAAAACTACTATAAACATCATTGGGCAGGTTTTTCTGAAAGACTAAGTTTTCAAAGCCTTTGGGTAAATATGAAGGAACACAATTGCTAGATCATGTGGTAAGGATATATTTAATTTGACAAGAAACTGCCAGACTGTCCTTCAAAATGACTGTACCATTCTGCATCCCTACCAGCAGGCAGTGAGAGTTCCTTTTGCTCCACAGTCTCACAATACTGATAGTGTCAGTTCTGGATTTTGGTCATTCTAATAAGTGTGCACTGACATTTCATTATTGTTTTAATTTGCATTTCCCTAATGACATGAGGTGTGGAGCATTTTTTCGTTTGCTTATAAGCCATCTGTCTACCTTCTTTGATATGTGAGCAGCTAATCTTTACTAAGAAGATCAAGTGCTGTTCTTTAAAGATCAAGTCATTACATCAATTCATTGGCAAGATACAAATATACAATCTGTTTCTAGGAAGAAAACTTAAAAGGGTAATTCATCAAAAATTGGGAAGTTAACCTGACTGTGTGAATACTAATGCCTGGTGATAAGAGAAAATTCTGTGGATGATATAACACAGCAAGAACACGGCCATGAACAGTGCTTGCTGACAATCTACTCCTTCCTCTGCTTTTCTTAGAGTGTCCTTCAGTTCAGTTCAGTCGCTCAGTCGTGTCCAGCTCTTTGTGACCCCATGAATCGCAGCATGCCAGGCCTCCCTGTCCATCACCATCTCCCAGAGTTTACCCACACTCATGTCCATCAAGTTGGTGATGCCATCCAGCCATCTCATCCTCTGTCCTCCCCTTTTCCTCCTGCCCCCAATCCCTCCCAGCATCAGGGTCTTTTCCAATGAGTCAACTCTTCGCATGAGGTGGCCAAAGTACTGGAGTTTCAGCTTCAGCATCATTCCTTCCAAAGAAATCCCAGGGCTGATCTCCTTCAGAATGGACTGGTTGGATGTCCTTGCAGTCCAAGGGACTCTTAAGAGTCTTCTCCAATACCACAGTTCAAAAGCATCAATTCTTTGGCGCTCAGCCTTCTTCACAGTCTAACTCTCACATCCATACATGACCACAGGAAAAACCATAGCCTTGACTAGACGGACCCTTGTTGGCAAAGTAATACCTCTGCTTTTGAATATGCTATCTAGGTTGGTCATAACTGTCTTTCCAAGGAGTAAGCATCTTTTAATTTCATGGCTGCAGTCACCGTCTGCAGTGATTTCGGAGCCCCCCAAAATAAAGTCTGACACTATTTCCCCTGTTTCCCCATCTATTTGCCATGAAGTGATGGGACCAGATGCCATGATCTTAGTTTTCTGAATGTTGAGCTTTAAGCCAACTTTTTCAACTCTCCTCTTTCATTTTCATCAAGAAGCTTTTTAGTTCCTCTTCACTTTCTGCCATAAGGGTGGTGTCATCTGCATATCTGAGGTTATTGACATTTCTCCCAGCAATCTTGATTCCAGCTTGTGGTTCTTCCAGCCCAGCATTTCTCATGATGTACTCTGCATATCCGACTCTTAGCGATTCCGTGGACTGCAGCCTACCAGGCTCCTCTGTCCATGGGATTTTCCAGGCAAGAGTACTGGAGTGGGTTGCCATTGCCTTCTCCAAGTTAAATAAGCAGGGTGACAATATACAGCCTTGACATACTCCTTTTCCTATTTGGAACCAGTCTGTTGGTCCATGTCCAGTTCTAACTGTTGCTTCCTGGCCTGCATATAGGTTTCTCAAGAGGCAGGTCAGGTGGTCTGGTATTCCCATCTCTTTCAGAATTTTCCACAGTTTATTGTGATCCACACAGACAAAGGCTTTGGCATAGTCAAGAAAGCAGAAATAGATGTTTTTCTGGAACTCTCTTGCCTTTTTGATGATCCAGTGGATGTTGGCAATTTGATGTCTGGTTCCTCTCTCTTTTCTAAAACCGTCTTGAACATCTGGAAGTTCACAGTTCATGTATTGCTGAAGCCTGGCTTGGAGAATTTGGAGCATTACTTTACTAGCTTGTCGGATGAGTGCAATTGTGGAGTAGTTTGAGCATTCTTTGGCATTGCCTTTCTTTGGGATTGGAATGAAAACTGACCTTTTCCAGTCCTGTGGCCACTGCTGAGTTTTCCAAATTTGCTGGCATATTGAATGCAGCACTTTCACAGCATCATCTTTTAGGATTTGAAATAGCTCAACTGGAATTCCATCACCTCCTCTAGCTTTGTTCATAGTGATGCTTTCTAAGGCCCACTTGACTTCACATTTCAGGATGTCTGGCTCTAGGTGAGTGATCACACCATCATGATTATCTGGGTGGTGAAGATCTTTTTTGTACAGTTCTTCTGTATATTCTTGCCACCTCTTCCTAATATCTTCTGCTTCTGTTAGGTCCATATCATTTCTGTCCTTTATCGAGCCCATCTTTGAAGTGAACCATAGCCATGGATATTTTTTGCACAAGTCTTCTTTTGTAATTTTCAAATATTTTTGAGGTGAAAAACTTGGCCCATAAGAGCTCTGTCCCTTATGGTTCCTGGACTTAAGGTGGTCCTGGAGTTTGTCTACTGTAGCCATTGGCTTTGGTGTCTGATGGATTTGATTTAAATTTGGGCTCTTCCATTTAATAGCTACTTGGCTTCAGTTAAGTTACTTAACCACACCTGCCCACTTGTCATCTTCAGTTTATTCATTTGTAAACTCTGGAAAATGATAACTACCACAAAGAGAAGTCACGAGGACTAAAGGAGACAGAACATGCGAATGATTTAGCTTTGTACCTGATGAGTCCTGAGTACACAAACTGCCACCACCACTGTGTCCCACAAAGTCCAGAATGTCAATGGCCCAGCACTGCAACTGGCTGACCATCCAGAAAGGGATGATCCCTCTCAGCCTGACTTGAAACAACCATAACAACAGTATTTCCTGAGTCCAAGGGAGTGGGGTTGAATTTCTGTGGTTAACAATGTTACAAAGTAAAAGAAATAATTATCCTTTTGTAATGGACGTTGCTTAAGCAATGCAATGTGCTCAGTGTAATAGTTCAAAGAGGGCATCCATCCTGGTTCAAGGTTTGTGTTCGTGGTATGCGATCTGAGCATCTCCATTCCCTTGAATTCTCGACCTTCTGTGCTGTAGTGAATAGTTTCTGTACCATAAAAGACGGTGAGGGAAGCCTTGACCATTTTCTACCTCCATACCACATCACCATTACAATCTTAACTCACTGCCGCTTACGGAGGCAGATGGCTTTGCACAATACTATTACACGTGGCATGGTAACATAACAACCTGACTCACAAGAAATTATCATTCTCAGAATTTTCTCACCCAGTTTGGAAAAACTAAATCAGTATCTAACTCCTGACATGCAGCCTACTCTCTTGAATCAATGCTGAGAAAGAGTAGGGAGCAGGGAGAGATGTCTGCCCTTCAACACTTAAGAAATTAGGTCTTACTCTGGCTGTTTGCTTTATTGTGTATGTATATGAGTATGTTTAGGGCTTCCCTGGTGGCTCAGCTGGTAAAGAATCTGCCTGCAATGCAGGAGACCTGGGTTCAATCCCTGGGTTGGGAAGATCCCCTGGAGGAAGGCATGGCAACACACTCCAGTATTCTTGCCTGGAGAATCCCCTTGACAGGAGCCTGGTGGGCAACAGTCCATGGGGTCGAAAAGAGTCAGACACGACTGAGCAACTAAGCACAGCATAGCACATGAATATGTTTAGAAATGCTCTTTCTATTGAAATCATGGCTTATATTTTTATCTCAAGTCAGTTGGGATCTTTATGTATGAGGCCAATTCTTGAAATGTTCATGCTCAAAATATTCCAAAAGAGGAACTGTAACTCCTCTCTATTTATTTTGTTTATAATTTGTTGTTGGTGTTGTTGTTGTGAGAACTCGGGGCTGGTGTCCTTATGGCAAACTAGTGGCAGAGTTCAAAAATAGCCAGCAGACTTCCGTTCCTGGTCCCAAAAGAGAGCCACTCAACCATATCAGACCCCAATCTCCATCTTCCGTACTCAGGCAAACCCCTCTTTCACATCTTCCCACTGACTTCTTCGGAAACAGGTTTCCAGCAATGGTAGGGTCAAATGGGGAAATCAGCCGGGAACGTTACGCCTCACTGACAGGAGAGGCGGGTGGGGAGATCCTTCCAATCTGAAACGTTAACTCATGGCCTATTGTGGTTTACTTGGGACTGTCATCAGGAAAGTTGCAACAGGCCAGCAAGGAAGTGGGAGGTTTTTCAGCTTTCATGCTTGTGCAATATGATTTTGGAAGAAATAAACAGAGAAAGCTGATGTGTGTGTGTGTGTGTGTGCACACGAGTGTGCATCTGCGTTCACAGAAACAAAAGATCATCTGGAAGTAGATGGGTGTGTAATAAGAAAGTAAGTAAATGGAGGAACCATTGTCAGAACTCTCATGAACATGACCCTGGGCTGTTTCTATAGTGTTTGTCTTCAGCATCCCACATCCAAATTAAACCCCAGACTGAAGACAGTAGCTGCACAGCAACAAGGTGTGGGATAAGGATGCATTGCAGATGAATTTGAAGGGAATAAAGCTTCGGTCCAAATGGAAAACTGTACTTGGTAGCCACTGCCAGTCAAGGAAATGAAGAGACACTCTGGAGGGATAACTGATCTACTCTAGCCTTTCTGTTTGCCTCCAAATGACGTGTGCACACATGTACAGACAGAAACTTGAACTGGACAGAAGTGAGAGATGACGAAAGTCCTGCTGACTTCTATTTATTTCAAGTGGGAGGAAGAAGAGGCAGTTCCGGTCATAAAGGGAATTCCCTGGGCTAAAATTATTTGTCTTCAGCCTTCTAAGTAGTCTGAGGTATGTAGCAGACTGAGACCAGTCTGGACACCTCTGGGATTTGGGGCCACAGGACAGTCACAAATGTCATGAAATAACTGGCACAAGAACCCATGTGGGAAGGAGCTTAAATCAAAGAGAACCCAGCTTGCTACCTCCTGACACTGACTTTCTGCATCCCACCTCCTCCTTCTCTGATTCCCTTCTCCAGAATCTTAGCAAGTAGTCCACTTAAATAAACTGAAGACTCCTGCCTCATGCCTTTTCCTCAATTTTCTCCAGAAAATTTCAAAAGGCAAACTAAAAGAAGTTTGTGTTTTAGCAACATCCTCAGGTAAATCCTGTGCACTCTAATATTTGAGAAGCACTGTTCTAGTAGCTTCTTCCCAATATGCTACAGTCTGAGAGTCTGAGGGTTTATGTCCCCTTAAAATTAATATGTTGAAATTCTAATCCCCCAAAATATAATAGTATTATGAATTGGGCCTTTGGGTGGTGCTTAGGTCATGAGGGTGAAGCCTTCCTGAACTGGATCTGTGCCTTTACAAAACAGGCTCCAGCAAGATACTTTGCCCTTCGACTATGTGAGGACATTGCAATAAGGTGCCAGCCATGAACAGGAAAAGGATCTTCACCAGAAAGATCCATCTGGGGCCTTGATCTTGTTATTTCCAGGCTCCAGAGCTGTGAACAATAAGTGTCTGTTTTTTATAAAGTACCTAATCTGTGGTATGTTGTTATAGAAGCCAAATCAGACTGATACTCTCTAAGTCTTTAGCAGAATGGTTAATAACTAGAGGTGAGCTGCCATTACTTTTGTGTCTCATCTCTTCATCTCAAGGGTCCTAATGGTTGACACAAGAGGGGAAGAAAATTTAAACATCACTTAGTGGTAGTGTTAGTCGCTCAGTCGTGTCTGACTCTTTGTGACCCAGTGGACTGTAGCCCACCAGACTTCTCTGTCCATGGGATTCTCCAGGCAAGAATACTGGAGTGGATTGCCATTTCCTCCTCTAGGGGATCTTCCCAACCCAGGGATTGAACCCAGGTCTCCTGCATTGCAGGCAGATTCTTTACTGTTTGAGCTAAAGTGAAGGCCAAACATCTCTTAGTTTCAGGCTACTCAAAGCGTGGTTCTTGGAGGGGACATTGACCTGACCTGGCACCTTGTTGAAATGCAGAATCTCAGCAACTACCCCCTGAATCAGAATCTTCATTTTCATAAGATCCTCAGGTGATACGTGTGTGCACTAAAGTCTAAGAAGCACTAGTCTAGAAAACAATGTGATCTTACATCCCATTTAATTTTACTTGCATGCTTTTCTTTTTTTTAATTTGTGAGTTGCATTTCATTTTATTAAAATATAGTCTTCAATATGATGTTTATAATATATCTTACAAAGAAAAAGATTTCACTTTTCAGAAATTCAGAAGATAAGCTCCTGGTCTGTTTTTACCTTAATGACAAATATAATTAACATTTACACATTTTTTCCCTGAAATGGTAAATACTTAGCAATTTAACCTCTAAATTCCTATTACAGTAGAGGAAGGATTTAGAGAAAAATTGGAGCAATTCATCTTATTTTCTTAATTCAATTCTCCTAAATCTAAAATCAAATAATAAATAGTACACAATACTACCAGTCACATGTTTGTAAATTGTACAGCACAAGTTTCATAGGGTCTGTTTTAACACTTTATTTGGGTATATCCTCTTCTAGCGAATTAGGTTGAATGTAGTTTCAACTTATTACTTCTGCTTATCTAGTTCAGTTATCTAAGTTGGTGAGAAGAAAAGAATGAAGAAGATACTGACTAATTAGTAAGATAATTGCTGCCACTCCATTTGCTGTGAGTGGATAGAGCAATCATCCAAACCAGGGTTATAACATCAGTGCTTTGGCAGGTCCTGAGAACGAACCTAAACATTTTCTCTTTTTCACCAAAACATCTACAGTTTTCTTGCAAGCAACAAATCATGTCTGATATTTACTCTCTGACGTAGAGAAGTCTATAGAAATCACAAATAGCACAAAAATTCTATATAGAAATCAAGTTTTAAATTTACCACCATTATTTCATAAACTCTTCCTCTTTAAGTGTCTGGGTTTCAAATTTGTTAGTATTATGATTATAAATTCATCGTGGTCTTTTGTGTAAACCTGTATTCACATCAGAGGGATATATTCCTGGTTGTTTTTGGTGTAGGGATTCTTTTTTTTTTTTTTTTTCAGTTCAGTCACTCAGTCGTGTCCAACTCTTTGCAAACCCATGAACCACAGCACACCAGGCCTCCCTGTTCATCACCAACTCCCGGACTTTACCCAAACCCATGTCCATTGAGTTGGTGATGCCACCCAACCATCTCACCCTCTATTGTTCCCTTCTCCACCTGCCCTCAATCTTTCCCAGCATCAGGGTCTTTTCATATGAGTCAGCTCTTTGAATCAGGTGGCCAAAGTATTGGAGTTTCAGCTTCAACATCAGTCCTTAAAATGAACAACCAGGACTGATCTCCTTTAGGATGGACTGCTGGGATCTCCTTGCAGTCCAAGGGACTCTCAAGAGTCTTCTCCAACACCACAGTTCAAAAGCATCAATTCATCGACACTCAGCTTTCTTTGTAGTCCAACTCTCACATCCATACATGACTACTGGAAAAACCATAGCCTTGACTAGAGAGACCTTTGTTGACAAAGTAACGTCTCTGCTTTTTAATATGCTGTCTAGGTTAGTCATAACTTTCCTTCCAAGGAGTAAACATCTTTTAATTTTATGACTGCAGTCACCATCTTCAGTAATTCTGGAGTCCCCGAAAATCAAGCCTGCCCCTATTTTCACTATTACCTCATCTATTTACCATGAAGTGATGGGACCAGATGCCATGATCTTAGTTTTCTGAATGTTGAGCTTTAAGCCAACTTTTTCACTCTCCTCTTTCTCTTTCATCAAGAGGCTCTTTAGTTCTTCTTCACTTTCTGCCATAAGGGTGGTATCATCTGCATATCTGAGGTTATTGATATTTCTCCCAGCAATCTTGATTCCAGTGTGTGCTTCTTCCAGCCCAGCGTTTCTCATGATGTACTCTGCATAGAAGTTAAATAAGCAGGGTGACAGTATACAGCCTTGATATACTCCTTTTCCTATTTGGAACCAGTCTGTTGTTCCATGTCCAGTTCTAACTGTTGCTTCCTGACCTGCATACAGATTTCTCAAGAGGCAGGTCAGGTGGTCTGGTATTCCCATCTCTTTCAGAATTTTCCACAGTTTACTGTGATCCACACAGTCAAAGGCTTTGGCATGGTCAATAAAGCAAAAGTAGATGTTTTTCTGGAACTCTCTTGCTTTTTTGATGATCCAGTGAATGTTGGCAACTTGATCCCTGTTTCCTCTGCCTTTTCTAAAACTAGCTTGAACATTTGGAAGTTCATGGTTCACGTATTGCTGAAGCCCGGCTTGGAGAATTTTGAGCATTACTTTGCTACTGTGTGAGATGAGTGCAATTGTGTGGTAGTTTGAGCATTCTTTGGCATTGCCTTTCTTTGGGATTGGAATGAAAACTGACCTTTTCCAGTCCTGTGGCCACTGCTGAGTTTTCCACATTTGCTGGCATAGTAAGTGCAGCACTTTCACAGCAACATCTTTTAGGATTTAAAATAGCTTAACTGGAATTCCATCACCTCCACTAGCTTTGTTTGTAGTGATGCTTTCTAAGGCCTGCTTGACTTCACATTCCAGGATGTCTGCCTATAGGTGAATGATCACACCATCGTGATTATCTGGGTCATGAAGATCTTTTTTGAACAGTTTTTCTGTGTATTCTTACCACCTCTTCTTAATATCTTCTGCTTCTGTTAGGTCCATACCATTTCTGTCCTTTATTGAACCCATCTTTGTATGAAATGTTCCCTTGGTTTCTCTAATTTTCTTGAAGAGATCTCTAGTCTTTCCCATTCTATTGTTTTCTTCAATTTCTTTGCATTGATCACTGAGGAAGGCTTTCTTATCTCTCCTTGCTATCTTTGAAACTCTGCATTCAGATGCATATATCTTTCCTTTTCTCCTTTGCTTTTCACTTCTCTTCTTTTTACAGCTATTTGTAAGGCCCCATCACACAGCCAGTTTGCCTTTTTGCATTTGCTTTTCTTGGGGATGGTCTTGATCCCTGGTCCTGTCCACTGTCTCTAACCTCTGTCCATAGTTCATCAGGCACTCTGTCTATCAGATCTAGTCCCTTAAATCTATTTCTCACTTCCACCATATAATCATAAGGGATTTGATTTAGGTCATACCTAAACGGTCTAGTGGTTTTCCCTACTTTCTTCAATTTAAGTCTGAATTTGGCAATAAGGAGTTCATGATCTGAGTCACAGTCAGCTCCCGGTCTTGTTTTTGCTGACTGTATAGAGCATCTCCACCTTTGGCTGCAAAGAATATAATCAGCCTGACTTCAGTGTTGACCATCTGGTGATGTCCATGTGTAGAGTCTTCTCTTGTGTTGTTGAAAGAAGGTGTTTGCTATGACCAGTGTGTTCTCTTGGCAGAACTCTATTAGCCTTTGCCCTGCTTCATTCTGTACTCAAGGCCATTTTTGCCTGTTACTCCAGGTGTTTCTTGACTTTTTACTTTTGCATTCCAGTCCCCTATAATGAAAAGGACATCTTTTTTGGGTGTTAGTTCTAAAAGGTAATGTAGATCTTCATAGAACTGTTAAACTTCAGCTTCTTCAGCATTACTGGTCAGGGGAAGACTTGGATTACTGTGATATTGAATGGTTTGCCTTGGAAACGAACAGAGATCATTCTGTCATTTTTGAGATTGCATCCAAGTACTGCATTTCGGACTCTTTTGTTGACTATGATGGCTACTCCATTTCTTCTAAGGGATTCCTGCCCACAGTAGTATATATAATGGTCATCTGAGTTAAATTCACCCATTCCAGTCCATTTTAGTTTGCTGATTCCTAGAATGTCGACATTCACTCTAGCCATCTCCTGTTTGACCACTTCCAATTTGCCTTTATTCGTGGACCTAACTTCCAGGTTCCTATGCAATATTGCTCTTTACAGCATCGGACCTTGCTTCTATCACCAGTCCCATCCACAACTGGGTGTTGTTTTTGCTTTGGCTCCATCCCTTCATTCTTTCTGGAGTTATTTCTCCACTGATCTCCAGTAGCATATTGGGCACCTACTGACCTGGGGAGTTCATCTTTCAGTGTCCTATCTTTTTGCCTTTTCATACTGTTCATGGGGTTCTCAAGGCAAGAATACTGAAGTGGTTTGCTATTCCCTTCTCCAGTGGACCACATTCTGTCAGACCTCCCCACCATGACCAATCCATCTTGGGTGGCCCCACACAGCATGGCTTAGTTTCATCGAGTTAGACAAGGCTGTGGTCCATGTGATCAGATTGGCTAGTTGTCTGTGATTGTGGTTTCAGTCTGTCTGCCCTCTGATGCCCCCTCTCAGCACCTACTGTCCTACTTGGGTTTCTCTTACCTTGGACATGGGGGTATCTTTTCACGGCCACTGCTCCTGACCTTGGACATGGGGTAACTCCTCTTGGCTGCCACTCCTGATCTTGGATGTGGGGTAGCTTGTCTTGGCCCCTCCTAAGCCATGCAGCCATCACTCCTTTTTTTTTTTTTTATTTTAAGGATCTCAAAAATCCATGTATAGTAATGCTGCCATGATTGCTCTGTAGTTACTGGTAAGCATTTGGACACTTTGGACTACACTAATACCTTATGTCTCAGAACACAGAAGACAGAGTTCCTAAGGTCTCCTTGGATCAGTCGCTAAGAGTAGAGCAAGGAAATTATTTCAACTACATTAACTTCGAGACTAGAGCAGAGGCCCCATCTGAGGGTATTCCTCACTACTGTTAGAATTCACATGTGTCCATGCAACTCTAGTAGGTTTGACAGCCCTTGGAATCTATATACTAGGAAAAGGAAGAGTGTGAGTTTATTTGCAAGGACAGAAGGAGGAGTTGATGTTCCTCAGGCTTTATTATTAATATAAGAGGAATGGGGGAAAGTTATATGTTAAAAACAATGATTCTCCAAACCTAGGAGACCAGGGAGTAGAAGAAAATTGCTTTCCTTGCATTTCAACATGAAATATGACAGGTGTTCTTGCTGCTTAGGTGTCAATGTTAAGTGGTTCCAAGAGCTGTACAGATCAGTGAAAGGGCCTAGATAGAAAATGATACGTGAGAGCTATTGGTTAACTCACAAAAGACGTCTCCAAGAACTTTCTGTAACAACTGGGCAGAACTTTGCAATGGGACTGAGAAGTCTGCATTGTGCAAATCAAAGGTAACTGAGTTAAAGATTAATGAAAAAGTATAACCCTATGGGGCCTTCCCAGGACCCATCCCCATATCCTCTGTTGTAACATGTCTCTGAAGTATCCAGATAGTAGTATCTGATGCACATTTCCTGAGCTGTTTTACAGATGCTAAAATAGCCACCAAATGGAAGAAATGAGCTATGTGACAATCGTGAGCTCATAGCCCCCAGACCTACTGGCACCTAAAGACTGATAATGTTAACGTCTGTGACATCTCCCTTTTACCTCACAATCAATGAATCAGAAAATAGTTCATGAGCTGATCACACACCCTGGGATCACCCTCCCTCACCTTGCCTTTAAAAATGCTTTTCTGAAACCCTTCAGGGAGTTCAGGATTTTTGAACATGAGTCACCTGTTCTCCTTTATGGTATGTGCTTGCTTGGCTGCTCAGTCGTGTCTGACTCTTTGAGACCCTATGGACTATAGCCTGTTCCTCTGTCCATGGGATTTTCCAGGAAAGGATACTGGAGTGAGTTGCCATTTCCTACTCCCAGGGAATCTTCCTGACCCAGGGATTGAACCCACATCTGTCTCCTGTGTCTCCTGCACTGGTTGGCAGATTCTTTACCATTGAGACACCTGGGAAACCCTCCTCCACCCTTGTATGGTATGGTGCCTTACAATAAATGCTGAATTTCCCTTCATTTCAACCAGGTGTCAGTAGATTCGTTTTACTGAAAGTGGGTGAACGGATCCAAGTTTGGTTCAGCAGGGAAAGCATTTGCTACCAAAAATTTATAAGGTCTATAGCAATTGGTTACAAACCAATTCAGTACAAGTTGTCCTTCCCGCAACTCAAGGCATTAACAATGTACTCCAGGTAAAGAAGCCAGATATCCCCTCTATTAGCTCTTCAACCTCTTAAAAATAGCATGCCTGAATGTAACATCTTTCCAATAAATCAAGGAGAATAACTACCATTATGGTGATCATTCTAATGAGGAAAACAAAACAAAGGCATCAAGTAATTTACACCAACCAAACCTCTATCTTCAGGGCTTGCATATCTTAGTAATCCCTTATAGGTGAAATAAATTCAACTGAAAAATTCTTATGCTTGATGACATAAGGTCAGTTATTCATTTTTATATCATTTCAGTTTGAGTCACTGTCAGGAAGGCCACTCATCATTCAATTTTGAGTTAAGAGGAGTCAAAAATAAGGATGAAAGTTATAATTAGGGGCAGGGTGAAGGAAGCAGGAGAAAACTTAGTCAAAAAGAGAGATGACTTTTTTCCAAATCCTCTGTCTTCCAGTTTCTAGTTCCTTAAACTATCTATAATGCTATAGTGAAATAGGAAATGTCACCATGGAAAATGGACTATTCTAGGAAGCATAAAATTGAGAAGTTTAGCAAACCTACATCTACATTCCTCAAACTGAGAACATGTTGCTTATCCCTCATGACAATTCTTTTAAGAAGGGGAAATTCCTAGTTTTCAGTCTTTCTCAAAGACAAATAATTGAAATAATTGTCAGAGAGTGGGATCCTAGTCTACTTTCTCTGATCCCTGAAGAATTTCCAAGAAAAAGGATTTCTACTAGGCAAGAGTTTCATTGGCTTGACCAGCCTACAAAGTTTCAAATTTCTTGGAATCCAAGGAGTCCCAAGGACCAACTTATAATAAGTGCCAGCATATTTCATAAAATCTTTGGGACAGGATTCAGAATTTTTCCAAATTGCTGTAGTATGTGTATTAGACAAACTTCATTTTAGTCATAACTTATAGTTCTGTCACCCATGAATTCCATGTTGAGAAATCAACATTAAATTCACAATTTAACATATGTGAAATTAGATGTCTTTAAACAGAAACACACTTAAAACAAGTTTGAATATTGCTCTGTTGATGACAATGTTGGGCCTAGAGGCTTGAAGGAACCCAATCTTGCATTTCTCCTAGGAACAATGGCTCAGTTCAGTTCAGTTCAGTTCAGTCACTCAGTCATGTCCGACTCTTTGCGACCCCATGAATTGCAGCATGCCAGGCCTCTCTGTCCATTACCAATGCCTGGAGTTCACCCAAACTCACGTCCATCGAGTCGGTGATGCCATCCAGCCATCTCATCCTCTGTCGTCCCCTTCTCCTCCTGCCCCCAATCCCTCCCAGCATCAGAGTCTTTTCCAATGAGTCAACTCTTCGCATGAGGTGGCCAAAGTACTGGAGTTTCAGCTTTAGCATCATTCCTTCCAAAGAACACCCAGGGCTGATCTCCTTTAGAATGGACTGATTGGATCTCCTTGCAGTCCAAGGGACTCTCAAGAGCCTTCTCCAACATGACAGTTCAAAAGCATCAATTCTTCGGCACTCAGCTTTCTTCACAGTCCAACTCTCACATCCATACATGACCACAGGAAAAACCATAGCCTTGACTAGATGGACCTTTGTTGGCAAAGTAATGTCTCTGTTTTTTAATATGCATTCTAGGTTGGTCATAACTTTCCTTCCAAGGAGTAAGCATCTTTTAATTTTATGGCTGCAGTCACCATCTGCAGTGATTTTGGAGCCCAAAAAAATAAAGTCTGACACTGTTTCCACTGTTTCCCCATCTATTTGCCATGAAATGATGGGACCAGATGCCATGATCTTAGTTTTCTGAATGTTGAGCTTTAAGCCAACTTTTTCACTCTCCTCTTTCTCTTTCATCAAGAGGCTTTTTAGTTCCTCTTTACTTTCTGCCATAAGGGTGGTGTCATCTGCATATCTGAGGTTATTGATATTTCTCCCAGCAATCTTGATTCCAGCTTGTGCTTCTTCCAGCCCAGCATTTCTCATGATGTACTCTGCATAGAAGTTAAATAAGCAGGGTGACAATATACAGCCTTGACGTACTCCTTTTCCTATTTGGAACCAGTCTGTTGTTCCATGTCTAGTTCTAACTGTTGCTTCCTGACCTGCATACAGATTTCTCAAGAGGCAGATCAGGTGGTCTGGTATTCCCATCTCTTTCAGAATTTTCCACAGTTTATTGGGATCCACACAGACAAATGCTTTGGCATAGTCAATAAAGCAGAAGTAGATGTTTTTCTGGAACTCTCTTGCATTTTCCATGATCCAGTGGATGTTGGCAATTTGATTCCTGGTTCCTCTGCCTTTTCTAAAACTAGCTTGAACATCTAGAAGTTCATGGTTCACGTATTGCTGAAGTCTGGCTTAGAGAATTTTGAGCATTACTTTACTAGCGTGTGAGATGAGTACAATTGTGTGGTAGTTTGAGCATTCTTTGGCATTGCCTTTCTTTGGGATTGGAATGAAAACTGACCTTTTTCAGTCCTGTGGCCACTGCTGAGTTTTCCACATTTGCTGGCATATTGAGTGCAGCATTTTCACAGCATCATGTTTCAGGATTTGAAATAGCTCAACTGGAATTCCATCACCTCCACTAGCTTTGTTCATAGTGATGCTTTCTAAGGCCCACTTGACTTCACATTCTAAGATGTCTGGCTCTAGCTGAGTGGTCACACCATCATCATTATCTTGGTCATGAAGTTTTTGTACATTTCTTCTGTGTATTCTTACCACCTTTTCTTAATATCTTCTACTTCTGTCATGGTGGAGAGGTCTGACAGAATGTGGTCCACTGGAGAAGGGAATGGCAAACCACTTCAGTATTCTTGCCTTGAGAACCCCATGAACAGTATGAAAAGGCAAAATGATAGGATACTGAAAGAGGAACTCCCCAGGTCAGTAGGTGCGCAATATGCTACTGGAGATCAGTGGAGAAATAACTCCAGAAAGAATGAAGGGATGGAGTCAAAGCAAAAACAATACCCAGCTGTGAATGGGACTGGTGATAGAAGCAAGGTCCAATGCTGTAAAGAGCAGTATTGCATAGGAACCTGGAATGTTAGGTCCATGAATCAAGTCAAATTGGAAGTGGTCAAACAGGAGATGGCAAGAGTGAATGTAGGCATTCTAGGAATCAGTGAACAATGGCTCAGTATTCCCTAATTCCATGTTTTCAGTACTTTATAGACTATAACAGCCACAGATAAGAAGATGCATCCATACATACATATAAAGCAAAGAGGAGAGAAGAAAGCAAATGATTACAGGTATCCCTTCCCACTTTTTTTTCCCACAAATGTTTATTATTTTTAATTGCTTTCAGGATAAAAGGTTTAAAAATTAAAGAAAAGTTAGACCACCAAAGAATACCTTTGAATGATTCAACTTAGAAGTAAATTTCAGCTATAAGCATAATATGACAATTCTACTCTCTCAATTTGTCCTACACTCTCTTCCCCCTGCCCTCGTGACCACAAGTTCCTCTACATCTGCAACTCTATTCTCGCCCTGCAAATAGGTTCAATGGTACCATTTTTCTAGATTCCATATGTGTTAATATATGATACTATTTTTTTCTCTGACTTAACTTCACCCTGTATGACAAACTCTGCATTTATTCATGTCACTACAAATGTTCCTTTTTATGGCTGATATTATATTGTATACATGTACCACATCTTCTTTATCCATTCATCTGTCGATGGACATCCAGGTTGCTTCCAGTTCAGATTGTTCTACAGCATAACCTAACACATTGGAAAGCAACCATTGAATTGATTGAAAGTCACTCAGTCATGTCCAACTCTTTGTGACCCCATGGACTATACAGTCCATGGAATTCTCCGGGCCAGAATACTAGAGTAGGTAGCCTTTCCCTTCTCCAGGGGATCTTCCCAACCCATGGATCGAACCCAGGTCTCCCACGTTGAAGGCAGATTCTTTACTGGCTGAGTCACAAGGGAAGCCCAAGAATACTGGAGTGGGTAGCCTATACCTTCCCCAGTGGATCTTCCCAACCCAGGAATCGAACCAGAGTCTCCTGCATTGCAGGTGGAATCTTTACCAACTGAGCTATCAAGGAAGCCCAAAACAACCATACTCCAGTTAAAAAAAAGGAAGTGAATTTCAAGCCTCACATCATTTACAGTTGAGAAGTTTTCTTTTACATCTGGCTCAAGTTCCTTCTGTTGGAGAAGGAAATGGCAACCCACTCCAGTGTTCTTTCCTGGAGAATCCCAGGGAAGGGGGAGCCTGTTGGGCTGCCGTCTACGGGGTCGCACAGAATAGGACATGACTGAAGGGACGTGGCAGCAGCAGCAGCAGCAAGTTCCTTCTATAGGTAAAATTCTTCTTTAGGAGACACAAAGAACAAGATCTTACAGTCCATCACACAGAATCCTTGGACTGTACAATTCATTCTGAGAACATTGAATGATGATGGTGTTTTTTTGATTTTCACAAGCTTTGTAAAACATGTCCTGAGAGATGCATTTGTGAGCTCTTTTAGTGTATGCAATGGTCCCTATTTCATGTCAGCTATTGCTTTTTTTCAGAGGGAAATTTCATTAATACCAAGCACATTTTCAAATTAAGTAAGAACTTGTGTTAGAACAACAACTGAAATTCTTCTTTGATGTTCCTCCTCAGTTAAGCTTACAAAGCTGACTGGGAAAGAAAAATTAAAAGGAGGACAGAAAAGAGAGAGAGAAGGCATCACCCCTCAGCACTCATTTTTAAGCCAGGCTTAAAGACCTGCAAGATTGTGAGCACTGTTCTATATTTAGTTAGCTGATATTTTGAGTAGCTCTGAAATTGGAAAGCAATGTTTTTCCACGAATTTCCTATAATAATTTTTCCTAAGGCAACTCTATCCAAACACTCCCTTTTCATTCTGTTTTTCCAAGCCTACAGAGAGTCACAGGGTTTCTCCAGCTACAGTCATATCCTCCCTTAGAAGGGTGTAGAAGGCTGCTGAGCAGGGCAGTTCTAGTCTGGTCAAAACTAGAACTACATCTTTGAGCATGTCTATTAGCACCACCTGCAAATGCCTCCCCCAATATACTCCTGGGACATAAACAAATAAGCTGATCTCAGGTGCAGCTTTTGATTCAGAAATCTTGAGTTACATTGAGAGTATCCTTAATATCTAGTCTTGGGATTCCAAGAACTCACACAGGTGCTCTTGGATTCCACCTGTCCACAAGCCTGGGAAGTGTGCACTCCCATTGTACCTGCTATGGACAGGTGGTTACAAAACTATTTGCCATAGTGCTTCATCATATTTCCTCATGTATGGCTGGTTCCCAGACTAGGCGGTCCTACCTGCCTCCCATACCCTCACAGATTTGAACACAAGCAGAAGGAGTATATGTCCTTTATCTTGCTGGTGGGCATTGGTGGAGGTAGCAAAAGAACACAGATAAAGCCAATTAGAAAGGTGATGCCATGGAAACATGGTAGAGCAACAGCTTCTCTCAGAAAGTATGCTATCAACCCAGTGACAAGAGTACCTTGAGCCAGGATGGATGAATCCATACATGATCAGGGAGGTTTCCATGAGTGTTAGAATGTCAGGATGGAGGAGAGCTCCATTATATGTCCTCCTAAGTTTCCCAAAACTGGAAACTTAGGAGCACATATAGATATCTAGGAGTTCCCTGAGACAAAGAGAAAATTGTAGGGAGTGAAATACCAACAATTTCAGGGATGTATTTGAAGCCAATAACTGTTGGATCTTTTTGTTGTTATTCTGATTGCGATCTAATGAAAATCAGATCTCATCACTCCCCTATATAAACCTCTTCAAGATGTCCCATTGCATTTGGGAGAGACTCTACCTTCTTACCAACCTCATCTCACTCTCTACACTCAGGTCGAAATGGATCCATTCTGTTCCCAGAACACACAAGTTCTTACACTTGGTCCCCTTGACCAGGCATGCTTGTTAGAACATCAGGCATCCGTGGATTCTCTCCATGGCTGATTCCCTTCTGTGCTTTAGATTTGGCTATCCTTGTCACCCTCTAAAGGAAGACTTTCGTCTCATTCCCTGTCATCTCATTCCCTCTAATATAATTATTTATTCCTCATGAGCCCTTCTTCAGAATTAAATTGAAGAAAGTGGGGAAAACCACTAGACCATTCAGGTATGACCTAAATTAAATCCCTTACCATTATAAAGTGGAAGTGAGAAATAGATTTAAGGGACTCCATTTGATAGACAGAGTGCCTGATGAACTATGGACAGAGGTTCATGACATCAGACAGGAGACAAGGATTAAGACCATCCCCAAGAAAAAGAAATGCAAAAAAGCAAAATGATTGTCTGAGGAGGACTTACAAATAGCTGTGAAAAGAAGAGAAGCCAAAAGCAAAGAAGAAAAGGAAAGATATACCTATTTGAAAGCAGAATTCCAAAGAATAGCAAGGAGAGAGACAAGAAAGCCTTCCTCAGTGATCAATGCAAAGAAATAGAGGAAAACAACAGAATGGGAAAGACTAGAGATCTCTTCAAGAAAATTAGAGATACCAAGGGAACATTTCATGCAAAGATGGGCTCAATAAAGGACAGAAATGGTATGGACCTAACAGAAGCAGAAGATATTAAGAAGAGGTGGCAAGAATACACAGAAGAACTGTACAAAAAAGATCTTCATGACCAAATAACCACAATGGTGTGATCACTCACCTAGAGCCAGACATCCTGAAATGTGAAGTCAGGTGGGCCTTAGGAAGCATCACTATGAACGAAGCCAGTGGATGTGAAGGAATTCCAGTTGAGCTATTTCAAATCCTAAAAGATGATGCTGTGAAAGTGCTGCACTCAATATGCCAGCAAATTTGGAAAACTCAGCAGTGGCCACAGGACTGGAAAAGGTCAGTTTTCGTTCCAAGCAATGGCAAAGAATGCTCAAACTACCACACAATTGCACTCATCTCACACGCTAGTAAAGTAATGAACAAAATTCTTCAAGCCAGGCTTCAGCAATATACTAACTGTGAACTTCCAGATGTTCAAGACGGTTTTAGAAAAGGTGAAGGAACCAGAGATCAAATTGCCAACATTCGCTGAATCATCAAAAAAGCAAGAGAGTTCCAGAAAAACATCTGCTTTATAGACTATGCCAAAGCCTTTGACTGTGTGGATCACAATAAACTGTGGAAAATTCTGAAAGAGATGGGAATATCAGACCACCTTACCTGCCTCTTGAGAAATCTGTATGCAGGTCAGGAAGTAACAGTTAGAACTGGACATGGACCAACAGACTGGTTCCAAATAGGAAAAGGAGTATGTCAAGGCTGTATATTGTCTCCCTGCTTATTTAACTTCTATGCAGAGTACATCATGAGAAACGCTGGGCTAGAAGAAGCACAAGCTGGAATCAAGATTGCTGGGAGAAATATCAATAACCTCAGATATGCAGATGATACCACCCCTATGGCAGAAGGTGAAGAACTAAAGAACCTCTTAATGAAAGTGAAAGAGAAGAGTGTAAAAGTTGGTTTAAAGCTCAACATTCAGAAAACTAAGATCATGGCATCTAGTGGCATCATTTCATGGAAATAGATGAGGAAACAGTGGCAGACTTTATTTTGGGGGGGGCTCCAGAATCACTGCAGATGGTGATTGCAGCTATGAAATTAAAAGACACTTACTCCTTGGGAGGAAAGTTATGTCCAACCTAGATAGCATATTAAAATCAGAGACATTACTTTGTCAACAAAGGTCCATCTAGTCAAGGCTACGGTTTTTCCAGTAGTCATGTGTGGATGTGAGAGTTGGACTCTAAAGAAAGCTAAGTGCCAATGAACCAATGGTTTTGAACTGTGGTGTTGGAGAAGACTCTTGAGAGTTCCTTGGACTGCAAGGAGATCCAACCAGTCCATCCTAAAGGGGATCAGTCCTGGGTGTTCATAGGAAGAACTGATGTTGAAGCTGAAACTCCAATACTTTGGCCACTTGATGTGAAGAGCTGACTCATTTGAAAAGACCCTGATGCTGGGAAAGATTGAGGGCAGGAGGAGAAGGGGACAGTGGAGGATGAGATGGTTGGATGGCATCATCGACTCAATGGACATGGGTTTGGGTAAACTCCGGGAGTTGGTGATGAACAGGGAGGCCTGGTGTGCTGCAGTTCATGGGGTCACAAAGAGTTGGACATGATTGAGCTACTAAACTGAACTGAAGTATGACTTGGGGGAAATCAAGAGTAAAGTTGAATTCTGTAATAAAACCGAAGAGTGTAAATACTATTCAAGCATCATGCAGTGTGGAATATTTAAAAAGAGGCATTATGTGAAATCCTAGAAAACAAGACCGCTATATTACTTGTCATTTGGCTCTGAGTAGTTTCAGAAATAACCAGTTTCTTAGTTCTGAATCTGACTCATCTCCACCCAGATCTGAAGTGCTTTTTCTATGAACTTTACATGTAAACATTGACCTAAGCAAAATTTTCACCAGAAAATGTCTGGTGACCTCCTCCCACCCTCGTAGATCCTTCTGAGAACAGAGGTCACTATGAATATGAATCACCCTTCATGACTTTGCTCCTTGAATTCAACATGGTTCATGAATGAAAGTTCCAAGCAGCTCCAAGAATGAAATAACTTCTTAGTGACAGGAGAAAAGTAAAAGAAGTCTATCCAATAGAAAGAATTTCCCCTCTGCCAGTGACCAATCTTGCAAACTTTGGAAATTCATTTCTTCTGACCATTTTCTTTTTAACAAAGTAGTCTTCAGAAAATGACCTTTTTTGAGACCATTTTTATTTATTTTTAAGGCAAAAGGCTAAAACACTTTGGCCTTTGTGGCAGATTTCTGAAAATATTTCCTTGACTTTGATTGATTTCTGAATAAATGTATTTCCAGCCAGTTCACACATGGACATAAAATAGACATTATATCTGCAAAGACAAAAAAGGAGCTGACTGGCATGAACCATACTCCTGGTTTTATCAAAACTAAATGCAGATGATGTTCATGTAAATATTCATAAATTTGTATATTCCAAATAAGGAAGACCTATCTGAGACAAAGAATATGCATCAGTATGGAGGAATATAGATTGTATATAGAATTGTAAACATTCATTTCTAAAGGTTAATGACATGATGCATTTAAGTAAAAGGAGTAGAAAATTTGCAAATATCACTAACTTTACTCCAGGTCCCTGAAGTTTTTATGGTTAAGTGGATGGCTTTATTTTTTAAACATACAAGTGAATAATATTTAAATTATTTATAATTTTCATACAACAGCACCCAGATACATTATAAGCCCCATTAAATAAATTTGAAGCTATTTATAATGCACTTTTGAAAAATAAATTCCTGTCTTTTGGAACTTTTTTTAAAATAATATAGGAACTTCCCTAAGAAAGATATGAACTTTTTTTAACTCCTTAAAATATGACTAGTCAAAACTAACCTTTTGGAATTAAAATTTCCAACTCAACAACAAAAGCAAGCTGGTGGATTTAATCTCATATACTGAGATTTAAGGAGCAAGGAAGAAATGATTGTTTTTGCAGTTTCATCAGAAGCTTATTTCCATGAAACATCCATAAGAAGCTTTCCCACCACATGTTCATTTCCATTATTAGGCACTTGGCTGGGATGTGTTTAGTTTGGCAGCTTGCCAAGTCATGTTCATTTGGGTCTCAGTGGTACTGAATTTGACAGAAAGCAAAGCACAGGGGGAAAAGGTATTTTCAAATCACTATTTTCACATCAAAAATTCAAGACCAAAAATCTCACTTGCAAAATGAAAACCTTGACTGTGCTTCTTTGCCATTCTTCCTTGATGGCAAACCCAGGCATCCCCCCTTCACTTTCACCTCCCAAAGACTAGCTGGGGGAGGAGGATATTTCTTGTGGCCAAAAAAAGAGTTCCCAACCTGAAGGACCTCAGTCCTGCACACTTGCAAAGTCTGGTCTAGCAGACCTCCAAACATTCCTCTTTGTCATCACCCAACTCCACAGCAGGTTTTTTTTAACTCGACCTCTTCTCTGCGTTGGAATATCCCTCATTACATATTACATAATGCATTGCATAAATAAATTTTATTTTAAATTATTTAGCTGGTGAAAATTAATTACTGAGTTGCTACAGCCCTGGCATGGCTATGTGTTGTAAGACTGCATTATTGTCTGTAAGCATCTCTTCCCCTCTCCCTGTAAGATAATGATTCACATCTCTGCTGCTTTCCTGGGCTTGCAGAGCAATGTGCTTGCTGTTGTTCAGTCACTTAGTCCTTTCCAACTCTTTGCGACCCCTTGGACTGTAGCCCGCCAGGCTTCCCTGTCCTTTATTATCTCCTGGAGTTTGCTCAAATTCATGTCCATTGAGTTGGTGATGCCATCCAATCATCTCATCATCTGTTGCCACCTTCTCCTCCTGCCCTCAATCTTTCCCAGCATCAGGGTCTTTTCAAATGAATCAGTTCTTTGCATCAGGTGGCCAAAGTATTGGAGCTTCAGCTTCAGCATCAGTCCTTCCAATGAATATTCAGGACTGATTTCCTTTAGGATGGACTGGTTTGATCTTGCAATCCAAGGGACTCTTAAGAGTCTTCTCCAACACCACAGTTCAAAAGCATCAGTTCTTCAGCGCTCAGCTTTCTTTATAGTCCAATTCTCACATCCATACACGATGACTAGAAAAAACATAGCTTTGACTGGATGGACCTTTGTTGGCAAAGAAATATCTCTGCCACACATTAAAATAGGTAGAATCTATCCCGTCACAAGTTTCCATGGGCTCTCCTGCGCTTTTCCCTCTGCACTGACAACATGCCCAGATAAGGGCAGAATCTTCAGCATACACCCTGGAAAGCCATGGCAGACCATTCAGAGCTATCAACACATTACCTGAATAAGAAAACAATATTTGCTTTTGTTAACCATTGAGATTTCAGGGCTAGTTGTTACTTCACCAAACTGCTATATCTGTTATATCTACAAGTCATTTAGAAGCTGCATATTATTATATGACAAATATTTCTGCTAAATAAATACCATAGTCTCAGGACCATGAAAAAATAAAAATTTAAAGGTAGCCTCCAAGACATCATGCTCCAAAGAAAGATCTGCGTCGAAAGCTAACTGACGTTTACTGTATCTGTGAATTCAGACAGGTGTTTCCAGATGTCTCACCTTACAATGTGGATCCTAAGGGTAGCTGTGTCATAGCCATTGAATAGGTTTAGAGAGATGATCTCAGGAAAGCTGGTGCTAGAACAGTGACCACTTCATAAATGGTGGTATCATTGATGAGTTGTTAGTTGCTCAGTCGTGTCTGACTATTCTGCAACCCCATGGACTGTAGCCCACCAGGCTCTTTTGTCCATGGAATTCTCCAGGCAAGAATACTGGAGTGGGTTGCCGTTCCCTTCCCCAGGGAATCATCCCAACCCAAGGATTGAACCCAGATCTTCTGCACTGCAGGCAAGTACTTTACTGCTGTGCCACCCGGAGAGCCCATCATTGATGAGGTTCTCCAGAAAACAAGAGCTGAGAGAAGTATTAGTGATACATGGGTGAACGCACTCAGCACATCAGCTGGAAGGGAGTGAGGACAAAGGGGATGGACAGGGGAAGGAGGTGAAGGGCAATGAAGTTGCCTCGGGACCTCTGATGATTCCACAGTGAGCTCAGGAGCTGGGATGGCCCTTCCCAGAAGTCCCAAACTGAAGCAAGGGGCCCAAGTTCGTACCTTCAAACCAGTCCTTACCTGGAGGCTGCTACCAGAATAAGGTAATAGCCATGGGCAGGGCTGCTTTCTCAGCCCAGAGCTGTTCCTAGAGAGAGACTTGGCTGCCAGCCACATCAGGCAGCACTCCAGCAGCTGGAGGAATGCATGCCTCGGTCTGGAAGGGGCTGTGTGTCTGGGGTCCGCCCCAGCCCTACTCACAGTCCACCACTCTGCAACTGGGTGCACGTCCTTCATGCAATATATTTATCCCAACTTGGTAAAGCTCCTCCAGCATCCTAGAAGGCTGCTTTTCCAGGGAAAATTAACCAGGAAGTCAGTGGGATAGAAGAGAATGTTGCTTCAGTATCTGGTCTTGAGAATCTACACTGGTGCTCATTGCTCTCTTCTTTATGCTTATATGTTCCCTTGACCCCTAGATAGCATCTTCCACTCCAGTGGTTTCTCCCAGATCCCCAGGCCAAGTTGCTACACTTGTCCATTGAGTAACTCGGTTAGGCAGAAAACTATCAAGAAATGCCCCAGTGGGAAATGTGCTCACTCTTACCCCCACCCCCAACTCCCACTTCAGTAACAGCAGCCCTTTCTCTATCCATAACCAGGCTGACTTTCCCAGCCAGACTGTTGACTTCTTCCCTTGCCTGCTTGTCTCCTAACACAAAGGCCAGCTGTGACTGGACAACAGCTGTGGCTTAAAGCTTAATGTCTCTTGGTAGAAACATTCCCATTTGGGAACCATATTTCTGCAGCCACAGGTTCTTGAGTTTACAGTGATACAAAGCACCAAATTCCTTTAGGAATGTCCCTTAGCTTGTTTTAAAAAATGTTCACAAAATTTTTGACATCTCTTCCTTGAAAAAGGTGAACTTAATTTCCCCTCCCCTTGAATGTATACCAGACTGGATAATTCACTCCTAACCAATGGAATGCTGCAGAAGTGACATTGGAGACTAGGTTATTTTAAAAAGTAGATTCACTTTTTCATATTTGATCAAGCTCTATCACAAGCCAGTCACCATGTCATGAGGATGCTCAAACAGCTGCTTTGCTTCTGACACATCTGCTTCTCTGTTACCTCAAGATCCTGCCATCCCATGGCTCTAAGTTCTGTAACCACATGTACCAGGAGTACTTATTAATGACAATACTGTTCTCACTGTTACCTTCCTTATCACTTTGGAGAATGAATCTCCAAACTGTCCTGAGGAACAAAGTAGACAGCTAGCTTTTCTGACCTTACTCCAGCACATCCATTTCTCTGAACTTTTTGATCCTTCTGTCTATGTCTATGACAAAAGGACCAGGGTTTCCACTTCACCTGGTGTGACCACTGCTCTCTCCAAGCCTCAGGTGCCATAGCAGCAATGGGTCAGCACTGTCTCCTAGGTTCCTTTCTGGAGCAAAGCCTCTGCATCATAGGAGAATGCTTCCATTCTGAGAAACTCTCACCCTGTTCAGATTTATGCTTCACCCTCTTGGAGCCAACACCCTCAGCATCCAACCTGTACACACCCTCCAACTTCCTGCTGGCACATGTGGGCTAGTCTTACAGCTCTCTGGAGGGATAGTTCCTCTGTATCTTTAGAGAATCCAGCACTTCCCCAGCTTCATTGTGTTTTGAAAAATGATTTTGACCACCAGTGTTTCTCCCGGTAGCTTGAAATGGAGATGGGGCAGGTCTTAAAGGAAGAAACTATGAAGTTTTAGGCAAAAGCTTCTACTTTACCTCCTGGCAAGGGAAGAAGATTTAAACTCTGACAGGGAGAAGCAGCCATTTCTCTGAGCCCAAAGTGTCTGGGGAATCTGGGATAATTCAAGATTTTGAGTGGTTCAACTTGCATGTACTATTCCAAATCTCAGGGTCCCACTCCTTCCCAAACAAGGCTCTGCCCTGGGCATAGCTAACTTGTCAAAGTTAAGAAGTCAGTCTTCTCTGGAGCTCTATTGATCTTTTAATTAAGTCCTGGGACATATCCTCAATTTTTTTCTGCCCTTCACCTACACTACATGAGTCTTTTTATGTGGCTAATGAGGCTCTATGGTCCTCATACTCCACTTTAAATTGGCAATTTACCTCTGGCAGGATTTTATTGCTTTTCCCCAATATAATATCCCCATTTTGTTCCATAGGTTTTTGCTTACCACTTTCCATACATTTAAGAGTTATTTTTTAGTGTATTTTATCCCATTCCATTTCACAGCCAGTGAAAATTTAAACAGTGATCGCCCCACTACTACATGCCAGGGATGGTCGACACTCCACTCACCTTCAGTAATGGGATCCTAGTTCAGTTCAGTTCAGTTCGGTTCATTTCAGTCGCTCAGTCATGTTCGACTCTTTGCCACCCAATGAATTGCAGGATGCCAGGTTGAGTCTGAGTGAACTCCGGGAGTTGGTGATGGACAGGGAGGCCTGGTGTGCTGCAATTCATTGGGTCACAAAGAGTCGGACACGACTGAGCAACTGATCTGATCTGAGCCCTCCCTGTCCATCACCAACTCCCAGAGTTCACTCAAACTCATGTCCATCGAGTCAGTGATGCCATCCAGCCATCTCATCCTCTGTTGTCCCCTTCTCCTCCTGCCCACAATCCCTCCCAGCATCAGAGTCTTTTCCAATGAGTCAACTCTTTGCATGAGGTGGCCAAAGTACTGGAGTTTCAGTTTTAGCATCATTCCTTCCAAGGAACACCCAGGACTGATCTCCTTTAGGATGGACTGGTTGGGTCTCCTTGCAGTCCAAGGGACTCTCAAGAGTCTTCTCCACACCACAGTTCAAAAGCATCAATTCTTTGGTGCTCAGCTTTCTTCACAGTCCAACTCTCACATCCATACATGACTACTGGAAAAACCATAGCTTTGACTAGATGGACCTTAGTTACTAGCCAGCTAATGGTAGATCCAGCTCCCAAACTGCACTTAAGACATGTTCACTGGGCCCCTGTCAGCAACTAGATCAATTTCCCAGAGTAGCTGGTTAAATCGTAACCACTCATCAAAAAAAGATCTCAAAACTTATGAACACAACCTTATTTGGATAAAGGGTCTTTGCAGATATAGTTAAGTTAAGGATCTTGAGATGAGATCACCCTGAATTGGGCTTCACTGGTGGCTTAGATGGTAAAGAATCTGCCTGCCATGCAGTAGACTGGGTTCAATCCCTGGGTAGGAAAGATTCCCCTAGAGAAGGAAGTAACAGCCCATTCCAGTATTCTTGGCAAATCTCATGAACAGAGGAGACTGGTGGGCTACAGTCCTTGGGGTCACAAAGAGTCAGACATGATTTAATGACTAACACTTTCACTTTCTTTACCCTAGATTACCCACGTGGACCCTAAATCCAATGAAAAGTGTTCTGCTAAAATCACCTAGGTGAAGTGACATGAGGACATTTTCAGAGATTGGAGTGATTGGTCTACAAGCCAGGGGAGGCCAAGGATTTCTGGCAAACACCAGAAGGAAGGAGAAAGGTGTGGCCGGGATTCGTAGTGCCCTCCAGAAGAACTAACCCTGCCAGCACCTTGACTTGGGGCTTCTGGCCTTCTGAACTGTAAGAGAATGAATTTCTCTTGCTTTAAGCCACCAAGTTTGTGGTCATTTGTATTGCAGCAGCCACAGGAAGCTAATACACCCAGGAAAACACAATCTGAGGCAGAGGTTTATAATGCAGGATGGGGCAGTGAACTCCAATGCATTTGTAACACTGGCCCATGGCTGACCACACAAGAAGCTCAAAGTCCACACAGCCCTTCAAATATTTCTTGAATAGAGGAAAAGAAGGCAGAACCTTTCATTCCTTGTATCAATCTTCTATTTCCTGCACTAAATGCAACAATCCACAAAGACAAGGCAGCTCCTGGGAATGAAAGATATCTTAGGGAATGAAAGCCTTAATCCAAAAGAGGGAACTGGGGTGGCACTTCTCAGTAGCTACTCCAGGAGGCTGTGATCATTATCATCCGAGTAACAAGCATCTCAAAGATGGGGAGGGATCATGGAGAATGAATCAACCAGATCTTAGTGAGTTACTTTCACAAAAACAGTTGAACCTAAGACAAAACACTTAAGGAAGACTTGAAAGGGAAAAGAGGTTGCTGAAACACCACAAATGATCTGATAAGGAAGAGTCAAATTGTGACCTAAGTATGTGGCCAAGAGGGTAAGGTGACAACATTAAGGCTGATTCTACTAAGTAAATCCTGGTCATTCTCGGCACCAGTTTGAGGAATTTTGTCTTTATCTTTTGACATGGAAGGGGCCACAAACATTTCATAGTAGGCAACTCTTTGTAGGGCTTCCCTGGTGACTCAGTGGCAAAAAAAAAAAAAAAAAAAAAACCTGCCTGCCAATGCAGGAGACAAAACAGGTGTGGGTTCCATCCCTGGGTCAGGAAGATCCCCTGGAGGAGGGCCTGACAACTCACTCCAGTATTCTCACCTGAAGAATCCTATGGACAGAGGAGCCTGGCAAGCTACAGTCCATGGGGTCACAAATCACTGGACGTTACTGAAGTGATTTAGCACTTTCCTTCTTTATAAAGCTTCTTTATAAAGCCACCAGGGAAGTCCTGGTGGCTTAGATGGTAAAGTGTCTGTCTACAATGTGAGAGACCTGGGTTCAATCCCTGGGTTGGGAAGATTCCCTAGAGAAGGCAATGGCAACCCACTCCAGTACTCTTGCCTTGAAAATCCCATGGACGGAGGAGCTTGGTGCAGGCTACTATCCATGGGGTAGCAAAGAGTCGGGCACTACTGAGCGATTTCACTTTTCTTTATAAAAAGCTTTTGTTTCTGAAACTGACAACACAGGTAATCAAATGGTCAACAAGCATAAGAAAAGGTGCTCAACCACATTAGTCATCAGGGAAATTCAAAGTAAAACTATGATGAGATAGCAGCACACACCAGCTAGGATATCTATAATAAAATAATAATAATAACAAGTACTGGAAAAGATATGGAGAAATCAGAGCCCTCATATGCTTCTGGTGGAAATACAAAATGGTGCAGCCATTTTGGAAAACCATTTGTCAGATTCTTCTAAACTTAACCAAACATCTATCACGTGTGGCAGCTGTTCCTATTCTGAGATATACTCAAGTGAAACGAAAACCTATGCCCACACAAAGATCTGAATGCAAATGTTTGTAATAGCTGTTCTCATAACAGCCTCAAACAGGAAATAACTCAAATCCTCATGGACATTTGACTGGATAAACACACTATGGCAGAGTTCTACCATGGGACACTATTTAGCAATAAAAAGACACAAACTACCAGTGTATATGACTACTTGGATGGATCTCAGAATCCTTAAGCCAACTTACAGAACCCAGCCATAAAAGAAGACAGATGGTTACAAGACTTACAGTGATCATTTCATTTCATAATGTATGCAAATGTCAAACCTTTATGTAGTACACCTGAAATTAATACTGTATGTCAGTTGTATTTCATTAAATAATTAAAAATTAAAGTGCATGAGAAAAAAAAAATGTTCTGTGCAGTTGCATCTGTACCAAACAGACAAATCTAACCTATAGTGATAAAAATTGTATCTGTGCTTGCCTGGGGCTTGGAGTAGAGACAGATTTCCTGAGAAGGGGCCCAAAGAATCTTTCGGGGGTGAAGAGAAGATTCTATATATTGATTGGGGTGGGGTTACACAGGTGTGTACATCTGTCAAAACTCCTCCAATTGCACCCTTAAAATGGGTACAAGAGAATAGAGTTTTTTCAAAAACTGACTGCACAGAAGCCTCTCTGCCACTTGTTCTGGAGAAAGCTGGAGCTGTGGGTGGGTGACGAGAGGATTACTCTTTTCTTAGCTCCCGCAGCGATCCTGGAGTTACACATCAAAGGCGCTCCCTCCTCACCACAAAGTGAAAATGACAAGGCTGCCTCCTGCAATGATAGTAACTCCCCAAACGAAGGAAGCCACAAAAGGTTGCCAGAACTCTCAAGTCCAATATCATCATGTATTTCCCTAGGAGACCTCATGGCCGTTTTGACCATATTGCCTTTTCCCACTGCTTCTTTCCATGTGGGTTCATTTACTAAGACAGCAAAAGGTCAAGAATCTTACTCAGAGTTGGTGACAATGAGTCAGTGGCCATCTTTCCTCTATTTCCAGCCTCTAGTCTGAGCAGTTAATGCACTTAAGCCACTGATTGGGAACACTATAGCATTTAGAAATTCCCACCACCCCCACCACTTTGCCCCCATGCTTTCTCTTCCTTTCTTCTATATTGCAGAACATCTAAGGGTAGTGTAAAATACATTTACTCATGAAAAGTCAGCAGATAAATTTTCATGCAATAAGCAACTGCTATGAAAACTGACTGGCTTGGGAGCATCAAGAGAGCTGCTGAAGTGCTATGCTTTGTAAATATTTAGAATAACCTTCACCTGAAAAAAAAAAAGACATACTTTTACTTTAACTCACTCTAATGAACTTGACACAGTGAAAAACACTGGTAGAATCTACATGGCATTTTTATTCAAGCAGATTTCTAAACTGCATCTACTGTACAACCAGCTGTGTAAATTCCAAAGTCATTAGACAAAATTGGTGATCCAAATGTCAGGAGAAATCATCTCATTTATTGTGGAAGAGGTCACTTTAGTTGCTACTAGAGATGTGATGAGCTCTGATGGAGGTGAAAATGGAAACAGCTCAGTTGTGTCCGATTCTTTGAGTCCCCATGGGCTGTAACCAGTCAGGCTGCTATGTCGGTAGGATTCTCCAGGCTAGAATACTGGAGTGGGTTGCCATGCCCTTCTCCAGAGGATCTTCCCAACCCAGGAATTGAACCTGGGTCTCCCGCATTGTAAGCGGATTCTTTACTGTCTCAGTCATCAGGAAAGTCCATGATGGAAGTAGTTAATACTAAATTAATAATCACGCTTGTAACATATTCAGTAACTAGAGGCAGGAAACAGAGGTGCTCTAGCCCACTCTTCACAATCCTAGTCTAGACATTGAAAGGATTTCATAAAAATACAGATTTCTAGATCTCATTTTTGAGTTCCGGTTTAATGGTGTTGAAGTAAATACCAAGAATCTGTATTCTTTAAATGTTCCTAAGGTGTTTCTGATGCAATTAACCCACATTTGGTTTCTCTGTAACTTTCCTCTTCCTAAACCCTGTGCTCAAAGAAACTCTGCAGTACTCTGTAGTCTATAGGAGTAGTACCCAAATATTTGGGGTCTTTCACTCCTATCACTGAGTGCACATCCCTGATTTGGGGATATTTAATTACCCAAATTTATAAGTGCATTATACTTCAAAAAATATATATCATGTTTAAACCCAGAAGAGCTCACCCTCAAGATCAAGCAAATCATTCGGCTGCTCTCCAGTTGTGGGCATCATCAATTAAGAGAGTAGGTATACCAAGTTTAGAGTCAATATCACAGAGGGGTATTTTTCTAGGACAGGATGCATTGTTTTCTCGTATAGTGCATCTCTGTCATTTTGACATGGCATCACTTTCCAGTGAATGTCAATATTGCTATTTAAGTGAAAAATCAATCAAATTAAGTTTGAGATTTTTCACCTTCTCAAAAGATTTTTCTATTTTTGTAATAAAACCATAAAACAAACAGTACAAATGTTTACTTTTTTATTACTTAGTAACATGTTCCTAAATAAGCAGGACAAGAATGAAGCAAGATGAAGGATGAATACATGCTTTTGTGCAATGCTGGAGAAGTCCACATCATTGGCCAGACAAAGTTGAGAAGTTTTCATCAAAAGAGTCTCCAAAGCATGTGCCCTTATGTCAGGTTTTAAGTGCCTCAGAGTGCAGCAACCAGAGCAAGAATTTCCTAAATTGACTGATAATGTCCTTCCCCATGGTCAAGTTCATATATAGGAACAAGACAGAGCAGTTCAGCTCAGCCACAGGCCACTGACCACAGCGCTGCTTTGAAAGATTCTCAAGATTCAATGCAGAGTTTCCAAATCTATTCTAAATTCTCTTTCACTTTTTTTTCCTTTCTGTTACCAAAATATAATTCCATATTAAAAATAAACAGTGCTGCCTTGCCACGGATCTCTGTTCTCCTTTAAATGGTCTGACTAGTACTGGTGAGTCAGACTTCCTACTGTTCCCCACCCCAGGACAGATCACTGGGCCCTGTCTGTCCTTCTCCTCCCTTCTGGTTGTTTGTTCCTGTCTCTCTGCTTCAGTTTTTATCCCAATCAAATTGCTCTTGTTCTGGCTGGTTATCAATCCCTCTCTCCCTGGGTCTCTCCCAGGAACTCATTTGGCCTCACTTTTTCTCTGTCTTTCTGCTTCTCTCTTTTGCCATCACTCTAAGTACTCCTCCATTTCCCCAGATAAACACAAAACAAGTATGAAAAGTGAACCACAGGAAGAATAAACCATTTTATTAGAGCATCTTGCCATACAAGCCCGGGAAAAACCCTTGCTCATTCTGGCCCCATCAGCATCTGCTGTCACAGGGACCCTTTGAGCTGCCTTTAGGGACCCACTTCCTCTCCATGATGTTCACATCCTTAATGCACAATGAAGACAAGCTCTTGGCATCCATGCAAAAGCAATCTGGACTGCGTGGAAGATACAGTCTCTAACCTCAGGTTGAACTAAAAAGCACTGGAAATTTTAAGAGGTTGTTTTGACCTTTCAGGGTCACTTCGGATGAAGGTCTGCCTGGCAGTTGTTAATGGAGGTTTGATTGGGCTCCAATGCTGTTTTTAAGTCTCTACTTAGAATCTAGCCAAGTTAAACACATTTTCTTTTCATCTCTACTCACAAGTCCAGCCTTCAGCCCCAGGTCTTCAGTCATTCCTCAGTTCCTCTCTGGATTCTCTCCAGTTTGTTGACAAATCCTCCAATCTCCATTCAATTACTTCTTAATTTCTACCCGATAGCATCTCCTAAGCGTTTCCTCAAGTTCAGCATTTTATTCTGTTTCTGCCCACACATCGAGTTGATTGTGGGAGCAAAAGTATAAAGAAAAGAGCACGAAGCTGCTTGGGCCAGCTCGTGAAAGGGCCTTTGCAAAAAGCAGATGCATCCTCTTCTGGGGCTGGCAGGATTCTTCATCTTTTCTTTTTTAAAAATGATGCTCTCTCTCGATTTTAAAATTCATGTCGCTCATTGCTGAAAATTTACAAAATACAAATAGGCAGATGAATATGAAACTCATGGGTAATCTACAAACTACAGATGCTTCCATTACTTTCTGTATATTTTCTTTCACTCCTTTGAATAAATGGATTATTTTTTATTGAAGTATAGCTGCTGTACAGTATTATGTAAGTTACAGTTTTACAATATAGTGATCCACAGTTTCAAAGGTTACGATCCATTTAGACGTATTATAGAATATTGGCTGTATTCCCTGTGTTGTTCACTATATCCTTGTAGTTTATTTTATATCTAATAGTCTGTACCTCTTAATCCTCTACCGGCGTGTTGCCCCTCCCCCATTCTCTCTCCCCACTGGTAACCACCAGAGTGTTCTGTTTATCTGTGAGTCCACTTCTTTTGTTATATTAACTAGTTTGTTGTATTTTTTAGATTCCACATATAAGTGATATCATACGGTATTTGTCTTTCTCTGTCTGACATTTCAATAAGCATAATAATAATACCCTACAAGTTCACACATTGATGAAAATGGCAAAATTTCATTCTTTTTATGGCTGAGTAGCATGCCACTGTATGTACATATCAGCTTCTTTATCTATTCATCTGTGGATAGACACTCAGGTTGGTTCCACATTTAGGCTATTATAAATAATGTTGCTATGAAAATGATTGTACAAATGTTTATTCAAATTGTTGCTTTCAGTTCTTTTAGGTATATATTCAGAAGTGGAATGGCTAAATCATTTGATGATTTATGTTTAATTATTTGAGGAACTCCCATACTGTTTGACACGACTGAGCGACATCACTTTCACTTTTCACTTTCATGCATTGGAGAAGGAAATGGCAACCCACTCCAGTGTTCTTGCCTGGAGAATCCCAAGGACAGGGGAGCCTGGTGGGCCGCCGTCTATGGGGTCGCACAGAGTCGGACACGATTGAAGCGACTTAGCAGCAGCAGCAACAGCAGCATACTGTTTGACACAGCAGTTGAACCATGTTATAATGCCACTAGCATTGAAAAAAGGTTCCAGTCTCTCCACATCCTCACCAACACTTTTAATTTTCTGGTTTTTTGGTTAATAGCCATCAAAATGGATACACAGCAACATCTCATTGTGGTTTTGATTTGCATTTCTCTGTTGATGCACAATGTGGGGTATCTTTTCATAAGCTTATTTGCCATCTGTTTGTCTTCTTTGATGAGATGTCTGTTAAAGTCTTTGACTCATTTTTGTAATTGGTTTTTGTTTTCTTATTGTTGAGTTTTAAGAGCACTTTCTATATTTTGGGTAACAGTCTTTTATCAGATGTGTCTTCTGCAAATATTTTACCCCCAGTCTGTGGTTTGTCTTCCTTTCTTGACATTGTCCTTTTCAAAGCAGAAGTTTTTAACTTTAATGAACTCCAGTTTATCCATTATTTATTTCATGGGTCGTGTCTTTGGCATTGTACCTATTCTATACTTCTGCCTCAGTGAAGGACATTGCTTCCCCATGTGAGTATCAGGAAGACCTCTGTGTATCTCCATCTGTGTGCTCTTCACATTGCACTCTGTATATTTATTGCAATGCTAAGAATTACTTGAGGGCAGGCACTTACTTCCTGGAGCCATGGGGCCCCGACATCTCCCCAGCACTCCACACATGGCAGGTACTTTAGAAAAGTGTATTGTGGTAATAAATGGCTGGATACATGAGTTGTACAAACACTAACAGCTGTCAGGGATGGAATTCAAGCACAAGCGTATCCAATCCCAGAGCCTGTGTTCTTCCCACCACACTGTGCTCTGTGAGGAGCCAGCCTTCACATGACACTGATGCTGTGACAAGCAAGTGCAATAGACTTTCAATGGTCATACGTTTTAAATTGTGAGATTCTACAATCCACATGGGTGGTCAAGAAATCTGTGATAGAATCTAAAGTGCCTTATTCTTAGCAGCTTCACCAGATTTATTTCCTGTTTTCTCTAGTATCAGGTCAAAAATCCCTTCTTTTTTTGGCAGAGGGGGGCAGGGCGGGGGAGGATAGGGCATAAAACCTTACTTCCTCTTTTCCCTAAGTCAGAAGAAAAGATTGTCTGGGAAGAATAGAGTCAAGAAAAAAAAAAGAAGAAGTAAGTTCATTCTAAGGAAGACATCAGAATTTAGCAGCTCTCTGGAAATGACAGGCAGCAAGGCAGGAAGTTGGGAAGGAAGCCTGGCTTACCTGCTGCCACTGTGGGCAGAGTGAGGGCAGAAGGCATTTGGATGCTTTTCCTGGTAACTCAGGAGACATTTCATCTGTATTTCAACCATTCCCTCATCGACTTGCCCAGTGTGATCTGAAGCAGCAATTAGAACTACTACTGAAATTGCATCATCAGTTTGGAACTCAGACAGTACTTTTACTCTCAGATTTTGGCAAGACTTCCCTCATCAGCACTCCTCATTCTAGGGTTGGAAAAGGGAGCAGGAAGACAGTTGAGGCTTAGCTAACGTTTACAGTGGTAATGAGAATACTGTATCACATGTGCTCCCTTCAGGTCCTTCTTTGGGTGACAGTAAGCTGCTTTTTGGTTCCCGAGCTGGCCCTCCATAAATTCAGAGACTCCCAGGTGCCTCAAGACATCTGCTTCCAACGGCACTAGGTTGCTCAAGCCCCTTCTTCAATAGGTTTCTAGCTTCCCTCTTCCTCTACCAGGTGTCCCTCTCCAGGTGGTGAGCCTTGCCACAGGCATGAGTGGCTCCTTCATTCTGCTGCCAAGATGGATTTAACTTGTATTTGAATAAACACCACTGCCATGTACTTAAAGTACAACTTCAGTTCAGTTCAGTTCAGTCGTTCAGTCATGTCTGACTCTGCAACCCCATGGACTGCAGCACGCCAGGCTTCCCTGTCCATCACCAACTCCCAGAGCTTACTCAAGCTCATATCCTTCATGTCGGTGATGCCATTCAACCATCTCATCCTCTGTCATCCCCTTTTCCTCCCACCTTCAATCTTTCCCAGCATCAAGGTCTTTTCCAATGAGTCAATTCTTTGCATCAGGTGGCCAAAATATTGGCATTTCAGCTTCAGCATCAGTCCTTCCAATGAATAGTCAAGACTGATTTAGGATGGATTGGTTGGATCGCCTTGCTGTCCAAGGGACTCTCAAGAGTCTTCTCCAACATCACAGTTCAAAAGCATCAATTCTTCAGTTCTCAGCTTTCTTTATAGTCCAACTCTCACATCCATACATGACTACTGGAAAAAACCAAAGCTTTGACTAGATGGATCTTTGTTGGCAAAGTAATGTCTCTGCTTTCCAATATGCTGTCTAGGTTGGTCATAGCTTTTCTTCCAAGGAGTAAGCGTCTTTTAATTTCATGGCTGCAGTCACCATCTGCAGTGATTTTGGAGCCCAAAAAAATAAAGTCTGCCACTGTTTTCACTGTTTCCCCATCTATTTGCCATGAAGTGATGGGACCGGATGCCATGATCTTAGTTCTCTGAATGTTGAGCTTTAACCTAACTTTTTCACTCTCCTCTTTCACTTTCATCAAGAGGCTCTTTAGTTCTTCTTCGCTTTCTGCCATAAAGGGTGGTGTCATCTGCATATCTGAGGTTATTGATATTTCTCCCGGCAATCTTGATTCCAGCTTGTGCTTCATGCAGCCCAGCATTTCTCATGATGGACTCATCAGATGTTATCTCATTACAGTTATTTAAAGAGGTTATCCTCCATTGCACCTAAATGAAAACTTCAGGTAGCCCAAGAATTTTCTGCATGGATATTAGACACACAATAGATCTTAAATGATAGTTTAAAAAGTCTTGATTCTGAAGTCAGAATGTCCAGACCAAGATTTAATCAAAACACCAAACTTTTAAAAATGTCCTCTATCCCTTCCTTAATCTTGAATCTTGCAGTTTTAAGGAGGATGGTAGGCACTTATTTCTTTTTCTTACTGACATTTCCCTCTCTGCTGACCCTGCACTTGCTAGATATGTTCTGATCAGGTTGGAACAGGCAGAGGATTAAGTGGAGAGAAGAAATAGAAGCCTTTATTGAGTATGATTGACCTTGTACCCTTGGCAGTTGAATAAGGTTTATATCTTCCCTTGTTGACACTTTCCTTGTTCTTTGGAGTTTCCATCATCAGAGACTTTATTTACATTGTTACCTTGATCCTGAAAAAAACATTCTATTCCAAATGGAAAATCTCTATGGATCTCATGTTAACCTTCAGCTTCCTACTGCTGGGTTTCTTTACTTTCTCATGGACAGCTCCCAAGACTGTCACATGCCTGGCCTTTCTCTCTGTCTCTGCGTCTCTGTCTCTCTTTCTCTGTGTGAGTGTGTGTCCTTCTGTCCGTCTCCATGCTCTGCTCCATAAAAAATGAATGAGTGTCCCTTGGTTCAACAAGTGCTGGGCTCACAAGCAAATTTCACTACAGTGACCTACATCTTTTTGTAATAGGCTGATGGTGTTCTAGTTGTCTAACCCATGCCCTCCGCATCTCCTAAATTCAGGGACACTTTGCAAACTCTCCAGTTGGTCCATGGATACCTCTTGCTGGGCTGATGATGAAGGTAACACCCCATCCCTCCACATATCTCCTGAGAGGGAACATTGCAACAGGTACTACAACAGCTCTTTAAAAAGAAACCTTTTCTCAAATCCTTCCTTCTTCTCAATTCTTGTTTTATTTGA
Organism: Bubalus kerabau; assembly: GCF_029407905.1. Classification (NCBI taxonomy): domain Eukaryota; kingdom Metazoa; phylum Chordata; class Mammalia; order Artiodactyla; family Bovidae; genus Bubalus; species Bubalus kerabau. The sequence goes on along the minus strand of NC_073631.1, from coordinate 82,382,310 downwards.
AGTCAGTGAGGGAATTCAAATATCATGGAAGCATTTAACAAACAATTTCTGTAAATTTTGCAAATTGGAATCACTCCAATATCCCTTTGGTTTATGATAGCTCTTAAACTCACACCCAACTCAAAACTATGGTGAGAAAAGTCCTCTGTTAAAATCTTGATCCTGTTGCCGAGGAGGGCCTACTCCCCTCCACTATCCGAGCTGCTTTCTGATATTCTCTCTCTTTATAAACTAGGAGATGGAGGTACAGAGAGGTTAATAAACAGTGCATGGTCACCCAGCCATTAGATTGAAGAGCTGAACACTGAACCCAAGGCACTGTCTCCAGTCTTAGTGTTCTTAACATCTTGGCTATAGTGTCCACTGGGTGTCACATACCAGGTGCTTCCTTTCTGACTTTGAGAAAAGTGCAGAGCACAGAGTTTCTCCGTGTCGGGAAGGTTAGTTGTGTCCCAAACTCCCATCAGGCATTGAAACTGATTTTGCTTACTCTTCTTTTTTCTAGAAGATATCAAGCATAAGGTCCCATGGCTGACTCAGTACCAAAGCCTTCAACACTTTGCTACTCAGAGTGATCCAAGAGTCAGTATCTGAGACTTTGTTAAAAACATATTACCTCAAATGTTTCCCCATTAAACTACTCTATGAGAACCTGCATTTTAGCAAACACATAAAGATTGATGATGCACAGATCCATGCATCCTTCCAAGGAAACTTCATGAAGCTTCTAACACATCTATTAATACCTCCTATACCTTCCCAGGTGTCATCAAATAGACCCAGAAGTTAGGCTATGTCCTGTTATCCTTACCACATCTGTTATTTCATCACATCAGGTTATGATATTAACATACCTTTATCCTAAAATCTAACTTTGTTCATCTAAATTTTTGGTTATACTCTTTCCAGAGTCTATCCTCTCAAAACACATTTTGCTCTCTGTCTTGAAGACTGTAAAATGAATTTCTAAATGAAAAATAAATTTCCAACTGACTAATTGATAATAGAGCCCAGTAGGGCAGGAAGATTTAAGGATCAAGAGTCATGACTAACTTGAACGAGAAAATGAGCTGGTTCTTCCTCTCCTCATCGCAGCCATCCCACCCCCAGCCCTGCACGCTCATACACACGCATCACACACACACTTCCTACAGTCACTCACTTGTCTGCTACATGAGTCAATGAGCAATTACTGAATGCCAGACACCGTGATGAAAATTATAAATCTAAAGATGGATCATGCACAGATTCTACATGGAGCTCATGCTCTAATAGGGAAGAAAAGACATGAACACAAACACTGGTCATGTAAGGCAAAATAGGAAACTTGTTCTAGAAATCATCTTTTGAGAAACAGTGTTTTCATAGTATAACCACAAGCTCTCAGTGGCTTTTTACAGTTTCTATGTGGGAAAGTCCTTCATGGATCAGCCACCTTTCTGCTCCACATGCTGCCAACATCCCCAGTCAGTTCAGTTGCTCAGTAATGTCCAACTCTTTCCGACCTCATGGACTGCAGCACAACAGGCTTCCCTGTCCATCACCAACTCCTGGAGCTTACTCAAACTCATGTCCATCGAATTGGTGATGCCATCCAACCATCTCATCCTCTGTCATCCCCTTCTCTTCCTGCCCCCCAATCCCTCCCAGCATCAGGGTCTTTTCCAATGAGTCAGTTCTTTGCATCAGGTGGCCAAAATATTGGAGTTTCAGCTTCAGCATCAGTCCTTCCAATGAATATTCAGGACTGATTTCCTCTAGGATTGACTGATTGTATCTCTTTTCAGTCCAAGAGACTCTCAAGAGTCTTCTCCAACACCACAGTTCATTTGTGACCCCATGTTTTCCAGGCCAGAATACTGGAGTGGGTAGCCTTCCCCTTCTCCATGGGATCTTCTCAACCCAGGGACCAAACTGAGGTCTCCTGCATTGCAGGTGGATTCTTTACCAACTGAGCTACCAGCGAAGCACCAACATCCCCAGAGTCAGGCAAAAGGAGCAGCCCCTTCTGAGATATGCTGGCCCCATGGACACACCGCATGGCATCCCTCAAGCTTCTGTAGAAGTGGCACATCCTTCCTTCTCACATTCCAAGGATCTGAGAAAGTCACTGGCCATATTTCATGTCATTGGGACATCAGAAGAGTTCACAGGGATGGACATGGTTGTGAGCAAATATATGGGAAATAGAAACAATCTACCACACACATCATGGGAGAGGGTTAAATGCAGTGTTTGGGGAATCTGGAAACCTGAAGAACACCTCTAACTGGAGGAAAGAAGAGGGACTTCCTAGAGGAGGTGATGCCCAACTGGGTTTTGAAACATTGGCTGTGGGGATGGGACTGGGGAAGAAATGGGAGAGCCTGGAGCCATGGAGGCAAAGTCCTGAGCAACACTCTGCTGATGTAACAGAGGAGAGTGTGGGGTAGGTGTGTAAAGAGGATACAATTGAGATGTGATGGTGGGAGATCTTACATTCCAGCTAAGGGGTCAGGACTGCACTATAGAAAAAATAGGTGGAGAGTCAGGAAGGATATTGGGGTTTCATAAAAAGGGAGGGTTACACAATTCGACCCTGTGCAACAGGTAGATTAATCTGGTCTGAAACAGAGCTTCCAGAATGGTACATGGATTCAAGACTTGTTTTTTCCTCCCTTTCTCTCTCTTTCTGTTTCTGTCACTGTCTCTGTCTCTCTCCCAGCCCCCTTTTCCTCTTTATCTCTCTTTCTCATGCCTGCTCACTTTCTAAGACCAGCTCCAATATTCCTTCTTTTGTCCTTGAAGACTGACCCTCTTAAGAAAAAAATAATTGATCTTTTTCTTTATAGCCATAGGCCTTTTATATTTATAGTTTATCCTAAATTGTGTGTGTGTGTGTGCTTCTTTTGCAGAAGCCAGAGTATTCAAAGACAGAAGTCTGAACTTCTTCATTTTCCTGTCTTCCATTCTAATCCCAAGGCTGCACACAGATTCCTTTGTGGAAAGGACAATTTGGCTGAGAAAAGAGGCAGAGGTCCAGTTTGGAGATTATCACAAGAGTCTATGAATAGAATGAAAACTGGAATAGAAGAGTCCAATGAGAAATATGGATTAGTATTTCTGTATTTCTGTACATATCCTTTTTTGGCTTCAAGTAAGTTCTGCAGAAATTTATTTATATTTTAATACACCATTCTTTGTGTTCCCATGTAGCACGGTCTGAATGAAGTCAGACCCTTACCTAAGTCTGAATACACATGCTTTGTTTGACATGAACTGAAACATTCTATGGGAGTAAAATTCTCGGGTGAAAAGAAACCTGCTTTTCATGTCATGCCTTGTGCAATCGTTACAGTAGGGGGCCAGTGGGAAAGTTCAAATAGGGAAGTTCTAAATCCTAAAACCCACTTTAATATCCACAAGGTCAATTCACCATAAATATTTTCTTGCATGAACTTTCTAGTTGTCCAAGACTGCACACTCGTGATATTTCTCCAAGGCCTTCTGGATTTTGCAGGTCTCTGCTTCTCCAGGATGGGAAATTTATCTTAAAGAAAGCCTGAGTGTTGGGATTCAAGGGGAGAAAATTTATCTGCACTTCTTGAAAAAGACACCAGATATGACCTCATTTCCCAACATTCTTCTCTAAAGGAAAAAACAGGAATGGTATAGAATTTGCAGATAACACAAAATCCAAGTCCTATATCTGGGCATAAATGAGGATTACTAAGGAATAGAAATTCTACAGGATGGTCTGCAGAATCATTGCCAAATGCCCATGAACTTGTATGAGCAAGTGTATTCATTTCCTTGCTACTGCTGAAACAAATGACTACAACCTGGATGGCTTAAAACAATAGAAAGGTATTGTTTTACTGGTCTGGAGGCTAAAATCTGAACTCAAGGAGTTGGCAGGGCCATGCTTTCTCCGAAGACTCTGGGAAAGGATTCTTTGTTGCCCCACCCAGTGATTGCCAGTCATCCTTATCATTCTTTTCTTGGCTTGGCTTATAGCATCTTAACTCCAATCTCTGTCTCCACCTGCTATCCTCCTTCTGAGTCTTCTGTCTCTGTCTGGGGGGCAAAAGTCAGACTGGATTTAGGACCCAAAGCAGTATGATCTCATCTTGATTACATACACAGGGACACCATCCAAATAAGATCACATTCACAATTGCATCTAGAAGACACCACTCAGTGCATATGAAGGACTAACTGATACACAGAAAGGTGAATTCAGGCTCCTTGTCACCCAACGTACCTGCAAGCTAATCTCATAAAAGGCCAGCACACAAAGGGCTGGAGATCTGAAGTCATGTGGACAGTTGGACATATTCAAAGATAAGTAAAAATAACTAGGTCCTATTTTCAACCAACAATCCTATAATTCATTCCTGAACTCTTTGTGTATCAATAAATGCATGCCCTATTTTATTCAGAAAAGATTTGAAGTAGCCAAGTAAAAGATATGAGAAGAGTTTTAATATTCCTCAAGGAAACCAGCAATCCGTGAGTACGTAATATGTGCCCAGCACAACACTAGATGCCTTGCACACATTATCTTATAGAACTCCCATATCAGTCATGACAAATTAAGAATTTTTTTCTCCATCATACTGGTAAGGAAACTGAGACTGAGCAATTGGCTTCTTTTTTTCCCAAATGTTTAATTATACTTTATATTCAAGCAAAGTAAACACAAAACTCTATTTTTAAAAAGTCAGTGATATTATTTTATGAAAAAAAATATTATCTGAGTTGACATTTTCTATGGGTGGTGTATCCTGATATTTATATTGTTATTTAGGTCACATGTTATTTACGGCACAGATTCTCTTGCTCTTTTTCCTAACCTCTGTTAAATCTCAGTACACAGAGAGTACAGATAGTATTTGATGGTGGAATTGTAAATGATTTTTTTCCTTAAATCAGAACTCATATTTTAACCCCAATCATACTGGAAAAGACTATAGGAGGGATAAATTCGGAGTTTGGGATAAACATATGTACACTACTGTATATAAAATAGTTTACCAAAAAAGGCCTACTGATAGCACAGGAAACTAGTCTCTATATTTTGAAATAACCTATAAGGGAAAGAATCTGCAAAAGAATGTGTGTGTGTGTGTGTGTGTGTGTGTGTGTGTATACATATATGTAACTGAATCACTTTGCTGTATACATGAAACTAACACGACATTGTAAATCAACTCTACTTCAATAACAAATAAAATAGAAAGACTATTGAAAGTCATGAAATTCAATTCTGCTCTGATATGTTCCATATTAATGCTTATGTCTTTTTGAAAATTCTGTTCTCTAAGTCCTTGTCTCTCTCCTTTGTGAAACCAGCTCTGCACAGCTATATCTCGAAAGATGCTTTCACGTTAAGGTTTTATGGTAGTAAGCATTTTCAAACCATAATATATTTCCAAAAATTTTATGTAAAAATCCATGATTGATGAGAAACACACGATAAAGTATTCTAAATACAAATTCTCATTTGACTTCAGTCTGATTTCTTTCAGACCCAGGTTAATTTGTGGAGAGGAGTGGCTGCATATTGAAAATAGATGAAATGTTATATTGCCTCAATGCTCTCCATCAATAGCACATTATCTTTACTTTTAATGCTTATTTCCTTAAGAATATTGTCTTCCTACATATTTAAAAATTTGAATCTGTGTTTGCCTAAGGAGAAGGCGCTTGCTTAAGTCTGTATTTTGCTTCTTACGGGTAGTTATTCCCTGGGACTGCCCATAAGATTGCCTGTTCTTGGGAGAAAACCTTGGATCCATGCGTTTGGCAGATGATGAAAGCAAGCTCTGTTTACAAATTTTTCTCTTGACCCAGTAAAATCAGAGAGAAGAGAAAGAATACATTAGTTACTTTCTTCCCTGCAAGGATTTTTCAACCCTAAGAACGTGGACATGATAATTCCCAAGGATGAACACTTTGGAGTCCTGTTGGCAAGCAAAGCCAAGAGAATATGCCTTTAATAAGGCTCTCTTTTATTTGCAGCCCTTGAATTGATCTGCTTTTTAGATGGAGGATAAGATTTTTTACAAGGACTAAGGTTGCTAGGAGTAAGTGTTACCTAGGAGGCTGGGAAGCCAATGTGACTGATAAGCAGATGTGTGGATTCTCTTATCTTGTCTTCAGATAGTCAGGGAGCTTTTAGAGTCTCTGCATTCACTCATCACAAGCCTTGAATCTGAGCCTTCAGCATTATCAGCCACCTGGAAGTCTCCACAGAAATTTATCACATTTAAAATGTATGGACTCAAGTCATTCAAAACAGACCATCAGTTTTCTATCATCAAATTTTTAGTGGGCTTCATTAATTTTATAAAAATATGTGTATGACTTTATCTGAGTATCTAATAATTAGTGATAACTTCATGTGCATGCATTTAGGGAAGTGTACTGATGGACCAAATAATTACTTCAGTAGTTGGTTTTGATGGAAAAGTAAATAATCAAAAGAGAAAAACCAACTCATCTGTTTTTTGAACCAGTCTTCTCAGGCATGGGGATGTGCTTGTCACAAAGAAAAATCCAACAATTACAAGCATTCAGATTGGAAGGGAACTTGGGGACTCAAATTGTGTACTACTGAGGCTTGTTCCTAATGGACAGGGTGAATCAGTTATAGAAATTGTTCATCCTTTTAGGAACCCAAAGTCTTAGGAGCAGCTGTAAACAGATTATATACAGAAAGCAATAAAAAATGTAATGTCAAATCTGAAGGTGATCATAATATAATTCTACAGACAGATAATCAATTATAAGAATAACATAATTATTTAAACCAAAGAACACAGGAAGGCCACGATCCCCATAGTGAAGAGAAGAAGAAGAGAAAGAACAAACCAGAAATAAGTCAGTCTGGAGGGTGGTCTAGATATCATCTGGTCATCACTAGTTGGACACAACTGAGGGCACACTCACTCTTGATAAAAAAAAAAAAAATGTGACAAGAGAGTCAACTCTAAGCCTGGACCCTTTTCAGGAAGGATAAGTTCAGTTATGGTTATGGGTGAGAGCAACCTGAGGCCACAGTGACAGGCGGCTTACTCACTGTGCTGGCCCTTCCCTTCCAGTAGGAGAAAGTCACTCCGGAAAGTGTATTACTCCCAGAGAGGACTCATCAGTGGTGACACCTGTTTCTTGAAAAAGACACTGTCTTAGAATCAACACAGTAAGAGTGAGAGTAAAGCATGAGTGCTGAATCACAGTTAAGCCACCAGGACCAGTCTCCTTCACCTTGGGTACTCACTTCCCATTTTTGGAAACCACATCATATGGATAATGGAGAGTTATGCTCAGGACTACTTGAAACTCATTTGAAATTTAGAGCTTACCTAATTCCTGTTTTCTGGATTCAGACTTGATGTGTGGCTTGGAACACAGTGTTTCCTACAGGAAAAACTTTGAAATGTGCAGAAAAAGGGCTCCTAGAGAATATTAATATCTCTTACAAAGATGAGCAAATGAGAGTGTAAATGAATCCAGATAAAAAGTATTGTGTTTCTATTGAAATGCTCAGGGGCTTAAGAGTTAAGGGAAAAAGTTTTGTGGGGCAATGTGTTTTAGGTTATGCCAAATGCAAAACATGTGCAAGAGCACTCAAGATGTTTTTCCTAGATGAAGATGCTACCACATTACTCCTTCTCAGTAATTAGAAAATGGGACAAGCAAAATTTGTGTGTAAATTTAGTGCAATTCATGAGCATGAATAATGATCTCAAACTCCAAACTACCATTAAATACAGAATATTTGAAGAATTGCCCTGGAGTAAATTCTAGACTCTAAAGAAGTTGTGAATTAGGCCAATGAAGAAAGAGGTGAAGGCAGTGACTTGTGGATTCTGATTTTATTTTAATGTGGCTTTCAAATTATTTTGAATTATAGTCATTTTAGGAATGTTGGTGGGGGAATAAAACTGAATGAACTATTTTAAGTGGGAACACACAGCAAATTTTTACCCTTTGTAAGCCTGGAAGGGGAAAAAAGCAACTGGACTTTGGCACAATGGGAGGAAGCATCAGATGGAGGTGGTGACGCCGGGACCAGTAATCCATTGGGCCGCCTCCTTTCATACTAGGGAGTGAAAGTATTCCCCCTTTTTATGAAAGACCTGTGTAAAGTACCTATTTTCACCAAGTGGAAGAAATCTAAAGAGGGTGTTCACTTCTATGAAAAAAGACAAAAAAGCAAAAATAGCATCAGGGTTTCTTTTGCATCTAGCCATTATAGAGGTGGGGGCTTCCCTGGCAGCTCAGATGGTAAAGAATCAGCCTGCAATGCAGGAGATAAGGGTTCAATCCCTGGGCCGGGAAGATCCCCTGGAGAAGGGAATGGCTACCCACTCCAGTATGCTTGCCTAGAGAATTCCATGGACAGAGGAGCCTAGTGGGCTATAGTCCATGGCATTGCAAAGAGTCAGAAACTGCTGAGCAATTAACACTTTCATTTTCATTTATAGAGACAGTGGGCATTCTGAGCATTGAGAACAGCCCTGCCAAGCTCCTTCCCTGGAAACTCCACTCAGCATCTCAGCATCCAGCTCCCATCACCTTGACCTGTCTGTGAAAATCTGTGCTTTATCTCCATCGATCTCATGCAGCCCTTAGCAAGATGTGTCCTAAAGTAATTCCTTCTTCTCTTTATCATTTTGGCTTATGAAGGGTTTCATAGGAACGCTTTGCTTTCAGATAGCAAGGGAAACTACATGCCACATTCTCTTGCTTTCTTTTTTATGTTACTAAAGTAAGCACTTCTGTCCAGTGTATATAAAACACCATGGATAGTTATCACTTTCTTTTCAACTAAGGTCCACTTAAATCTCTGCATCAGACACTGTGGCATCTGCTATGGGAGTCCAGCATTGAGAAATCTGTGCCTTCTGCCCTCCAGAAGATTTTGATATGAGAGAACAGAGATGACACATGATAAACCACTCAAGGTTTGAGGATACCAAAGCAGAGAAACAAAGTATACTAGCACGAGGGTCTGGTAGAGCGTATGAAGAAGCATTGATGTCCTCCTCTTCTCTGATGAAGCATCTCCAAGAACTTTAATCTACACTTCTCAGTTCAGTTCAGTTGCTCAGTCGTGTCCAACTCTTTGCAACCCCATGAATTGCAGCACACCAGGCATCCCTGTCCACCACCAACTCCCAGAGTTCACTCAAACTCACGTCCATCGAGTCAGTGATACCATCCAGACATCTCATCCTCTGTCGTCCCCTTCTCCTCCTGCCCCCAATCCCTCCCAGCATCAGAGTCTTTTCCAATGAGTCAACTCTTCGCATGAGGTGGCCAAAGTACTGGAGTTTCAGCTTTAGCATCATTCCTTCCAAAGAACACCCAGGGCTTATCTCCTTCACACTGGACTGGTTGGATCTCCTTGCAGTCCAAGGGACTCTCAAGAGTCTTCTCCAACACCACAGTTCAAAAGCATCAATTCTTCGGTGCTCAGCCTTCTTCACAGTCCAAATCTTACATCCATACATGACCACAGGAAAAACCATAGCCTTGACTAGACATTCTAGTTTCCTCATATTCTGAATTCTTCATTTCTCCATGATTTACATAACATCTTTCAACCATTTATTGTCATGTTCTCTCTGTAGGCCTTTCATCTCTACACTTCCTGGTCCCTAACAAAGCTTCTTGGGGATAATGTAAATTTCCTGTGTTTTCCTTCTCCAAATCCCCATCTCTTATTTGCACATCATAACGTGTGATAATTGTTTGTTATTGTTCCAAATAATCAAAGGGGTATTGTGAAGGAGTCATTAAGTTTAATAAATTGTTTTATTAAGTTATATGCATGTAATAAATTCACATTTCAAGAAGACAATTGGGTAGAGTTCTCTCAAAGATGGAAAAATTTTACCCACGTGAACTTAATTCTTATGGGAATCTAAACAGTTTTGGGCACACCTTTATTTGGTTGCTAAAGATAAGCAAAAACAATACCCAGTTGTGCATGTGACTGGTGATAGAAACAAGGTCTGATGCTGTAAAGAGCAATATTGCATAGGAACCTGGAACGTTAGGTCCATGAATCAAGGCAAATTGGAAGTGGTCAAACAGGAGATGGCAAGAGTGAATGTCGACATTCTAGGAATCAGCAAACTAAAATGGGCTGGAATGGGAGAATTTAACTCAGATGACCATTATATCTACTACTGAGGGCAGGAATCCCTTACAAGAAATGGAATAGTCATCATGGTCAACAAAAGAGTCTGAAATGCAGTACTTGGATGCAATCTCAAAAAAGACAGAATGATCTCTGTTTGTTTCCAAGGCAAACCATTCAATATCACAGTAATCCAAGTCTATGCCATGACCAGTAACGCTGAAGAAGCTGAAGTTGAACAGCTCTACGAAGACCTACAAGACCTTTTAGAACCAACACCCAAAAAAGATGTCCTTTTCATGATAGGGGACTGGAAAGCAAAAGTAGGAAGTCAAGAAACACCTGGAGTAACAGGCAAATTTGGTCTTGGAGTATGGAATGAAGCAGGGCAAAGGCTAGAAGAGTTTTGCCAAGAGAACACACTGGTCGTAGCAAACACCCTCTTCCAACAACACAAGAGAAGACTCTACACATGGACATCACCAGATGGTCAACACCAAAATCAGATTGATTATATTCTTTGCAGCCAAAGATGGAGAAGCTCTATACAGTCAGCAAAAACAAGACTAGGAGCTGACTATGGCTCAGATCATGAACTTCTTACTGCCAAATTCAGACTTAAAATGAAGAAAGTAGGGAAAACCACTAGACCATTCAGGTATGACCTAAATCAAATCCCTATGATTATACAGTGGAAGTGAGAAATAGATTTAAGGGACTAGATCTTATAGACAGAGTGCCTGATGAACTATGGACGGAGGTTCGTGACATTGTACAGGAGACAGGGATCAAGACCATCCCCATGGAAAAGAAATGTAAAAAAGAAAAATGGCTGTCTGGGGAGGCCTTACAAATAGCTGTGAAAAGAAGAGAAGTGAAAAGCAAAGCAGAAAAGGAAAGATATAAGCATCTGAATGCAGAGTCCCAAAGAATAGCAAGGAGAGATAAGAAAGCCTTCCTCAGCGATCAATGCAAAGAAATAGAGGAAAACAATAGAATGGGAAAGACTAGAGATCTCTTCAGAAAATTAGAGATACCAAGGGAACATTTCATGCAAAGATGGGCTCGATAAAGGACAGAAATGGTGTGGACCTAACAGAAGCAGAAGATATTAAGAAGAGGTGGCAAGAATACACAGAAGAACTGTACAAAAAAGATCTTCACAACCCAGATAATCACGATGGTGTGATCACTTACTTAGAGCCAGACATCCTGGAATGTGAAGTCAAGTGGGTCTTAGAAAGCATCACTACAAACAAAGCTAGTGGAAGTGATGGAATTCCAGTTGAGCTATTTCAAATCCTAAAAGATGGTGCTGTGAAAATGCTGCACTCAATATGCCAGCAAATGTGGAAAACCCAGCAGTGGCCACAGGACTGGAAAAGGTCAGTTTTCATCCCAATCCCAAAGAAAGGCAATGCCAAAGAATGCTCAAACTACCTCACAATTGCACTCATCTCACACGCTAGTAAAGTAATGCTCAAAATTCTCCAAGCCAGGCTTCAGCAATATGTGAACCGTGAACTTCCAGATGTTCAAGCTGGTTTTAGAAAAGGCAGAGGAAACAGAGATCGAATTGCCAACATCTGCTGGATCATGGAAAAAGCAAGAGAGTTCCAGAAAAACATCTACTGCTTTATTGACTATCCCAAAGCCTTTGACTATGTAGATCACAATAAACTGTGGGAAATTCTGAAAGAGATGGGAATACCAGACCACCTGACCTGCCTCTTGAGAAATCTGTATGCAGGTCAGGAAGCAACAGTTAGAACTGGACATGGAACAACAGACTGGTTCCAAATAGGAAAAGGAGTACATCAAGGCTGTATTTGTCACCCGGCTTATTTAATTTATATGCAGAGTACATCATGAGAAATGCTGGGCTGGAAGAAGCACAAGCTGGAATCAAGATTGCCAGGAGAAATATCAATAACCTCAGATATGCAGATGACACCACCCTTATGGCAGAAAGTGAAGAGGATCTAAAAAGCCTCTTAATGAAAGTGAAAGAGGAGAGTGGAAAAGTTGGCTTAAAGCTCAACATTCAGAAAACGAACAGCATGTCATCTGGTCCCATCACTTCATGGGAAATAGATGGAGAAACAGTATCAGATTTTATTTTTAGGGGGCTCCAAAATCACTGCAGATGGTGATTGCAGCCATGAAATTAAAAGACGCTTACTCCTTGGAAGGCAAGTTATGACCAATCTAGACAGCAAATTAAAAAGCAGAGACTTTGTCAACAAAGGTCCATCTAGTCAAGGCTATGATTTTTCCAGTGGTCATGTATGCATGTGAGAGTTGGACTGTGAAGAAAGCTGAGTGCCGAAGAATTGATGCTTTTGGACTGTGGTGTTGGAGAATACTCTTGTGAGTCCCTTGGACTGCAAGGAGATCCAACCAGTCCATTCTAAAGGAGATCAGCCCTGGGTGTTCATTGGAAGGACTGATGCTAAAGCTGAAACTCCAATACTTTGGCCACCTCATGCAAAGAGTTGACTCATTGGAAAAGACCCTGATGCTGGGAGGGATTGTGGGCAGGAGGAGAAGGGGATGACAGAGGATGAGATGTCTGGATGGCATCACTGACTCGATGGACATAGGTTTGGGTAAACTCCGGGAGTTGGTGATGGACAGGGAGGGAGGCCTGGCATGCTGCGATTCATGGGGTCCAAAGAGTCAGACACAACTGAGCAACTGAACTGAACTGAAAGATAATCCCAACTCAGATATTCATCAAAACAGGGTCTTCCTTCTGGGAAGACAAACATTAAATGAAAATTGTATCCCTCACGTTTTCATTATGGCAGACACATACTTTGACCATAATTGATTTGTAGCATATCAAAGCAAACCACAATTGTATGGAAGAACTGCAAAATGAAGAGGAGGTTCCTGTGAAGGTTTCTGAGGAGCAAAGACTTCTTGGTTGAACCATTTTGCTTCAAGTTCTTATTCTAAACATAATCCAGTTATTGAGTCAGAGGGGTTGGGTAAATTCAAAACCAGACCAATTTTAGCCTAATAGCATCAGCAAGAAGAAAAAGCTGCGGGGATCATGTGGGTGGGCTTCCAAATTGCCTTTTCAAATGGTTTCCCTGACAAATGGCTAGAGTCCAAGTGAATATGCATGGAGGAGGTATCAAAATATCTCTTCCAAAAACTCCCGAAAGGGGCCTATTTATGGGGCATTCTGGAACACTGTAGCTGACACCAGTTACAAAGAGCCCGTGATTCTGAGAACTGGCATAAAAATGGAAATCAACCTTTAGTATGAATTTTTAGGGGCTGAAAGTACTGTGAGGTAGAAGCTATGTCTCCCAAGGCAGAAGGTACTTTCCAACATGGGACTGCTGGCTATGCATCATTGGAAAGGGGGAAAAAAAAGTCCCCTTGAAGTGGAAAAAAGTGGAGAGATGCCATTTCCTTGAAACTGAGTGACTTCTTTGAGCTTATTTTTTAGTTTGTCAAGTCTAGGATCAAGCCTTATCGTTATTTTTCATAATTCCTTGGAGAATGATCAGAATGGAACACTCCTGCAATGCATTATTCCTTTCTTCTATTATCCATTTCATTCAACACTCATTGAGCATCTTATACAATGTGCATCTGCACCATTGTGAAGGATAATGGGAATGCAAAGATAATTAAGATATAGTCCTTGATATCAAGGAGCTTCCTCTCTCATAGAGTAGACAGATGTCCTTAAGATGACTATCCCAAAAGATAAGATATTAAATGAGGTTTCTCAACCTCAGCATTATTGATATCTTGAGTCAGATATTTATTTGTTGAGGATTGTCCTGTGTAGTACAGAAGGTTTACCAACATCTCTAATTTTCATCCAATAGATGCCAGTAGCATCCACTCAGCGTACTGACCAAAATTGTCTCCATTGTCAAAAGTTCCTGGGATGCAAAGTCACACCTAGCTGTGAATCACTGTGCCAAAAGCCTATTCAAGGAATTGTGGAAGCACAGAGAATAGAGTTCTCATTCCACCCTGGGGAGTCAGAGGAAATGATATTGGAGTTGAGTTTTGATATACATTCAGTAAAAATATGGACCATCTACTAGATGCTAAATTTTTGGCTATGCATAAAGATGAGCAAGAGTTTCCAATGGAGGAAAGTTATCTGTGGACCAGCTCAGTGAGTTCAAGGCATGGCTAGGTATTTGACACCTGTGACCTATGTACATGGGATGAGCAGAAGGAAAATGAAACCAGGGTTTGAAAGAAAACCTATTGCAAGAAAAGCCTTGGGCCTCAGACCAAGGAGTTTAGCAGTTTGGAATTACCCTCTGGGTGTCAAAAGGCTACTGAAAGATTTTAAGCAAGAGATTTTTTTTTTAATTGCATGATTCACATTGTGTGTACAGTTGGCAAAACAGTCTATTGAAATGTCAAACATCCTGTTAAGTACTGTCTGCCCCACACAAATGACCATTGTGTCTGGGCCTCCTCGCTCAAAGAATCTCCCAGATGATGGCTCAGCACCCAGTTCCCAGAGTTTCCAGCTCCTGAAGGAAGATTCATTTCTGCCCCTTTCTCTAAAAGTCCTGCCTTTACGCTAGCTGTGCAATGAAGGATCGTCGCCATGAGTGCTAGGAGCACTGGCATCCAGGCAGGAAAAGAAGGAAACAGAGATGGAGGAAAAACCCAAATTGAAAAAGAGGCTTGATGAGTTCTGTTTTCCTGATGCCCTGATTTCTAACTTCCAATATGTATGCTTTTTCTTTTTGACAAAGAAGCTCTGCCATTTGGATCTAGGTGGTTTGCAGCAGCCCGCCAGGCTCCCAGACTAAGTGAAAGTCGTTACAAAATGTTTTGCACACGTGGGAAGCACAGGGATTTTTTTGGCGTTCGTTTGGCCCTCCAACATTAATTCTAATTATCTCAAAATGCAAACATGCTCATATTTCCAGCACATGACATTATTTTTCTCCTTGACATCAGACATAAAAGAAAGAAAAATAAACACAGGACAGTGACAGCATTAAGCTGGTAGTCATTTTTCTTTAGTATTTCAAATTCAATTCCAGACCGGATTCTCTGTTTTGTCCTAGGGATTAGGGTAGGGAGATGCCCTTTTGTCCTGATGAAAACCTCTCCTTTCCAGTTAGCTTAATTAAGGGAAAAAGAAAGGGAGCCAAGAGGAAAACAGTCTGGTTTAGATCAGGGTTAGAGTCTTCGTTCTTTACACTACAGGTTTTTGCTGTTTTATGTTTGCAATGTTTTTCTATATCTTGGTAGTAAATCCAGTTGTTTTTGAAATGAACTAACCCCAAGGGTCCAGTCGCTTGGCACTTTTGGTAAATGGTTGATGTTCCTGATGACAGATCAGGGTCAGAAAGAGTCCCTAGGTTCCAACATGGTCTCCTAAACCTGGGTGAGGTTAGGTAATCAGCATAGCAAACTGATCAACATGGGCATCCTTGCCCTCAGAATCTATAAATGTCACCGGTGAAGGAGACTTACACCACCGTGGTGCTGGAGGAGACTCTTGAGAATCCCTTGGACGGCAAGGAAATCAAACCAGTCAATCCTAAAAGAAATCAATCCTGAATAATCACTGGAAGGACCGATGCTGAAGCCTAAGTTCCAATACTTTGCCCACCTGATGCAAAGAACCGACCCATTGGAAAACGAACAGTTCTCCTAATTTTCTGATGCTGGGAAAGATTGAGGGCAAAAGGAGAAGAGGGCAGCAAAGAATGAGATGGTTAGATAGCATCACTGACTATGGATGTGAATTTTAGCAAACTCCAGGAGATAGTGAAGGACAAAGGAGCCTGGCGTGCTGCAGTCCCTGGGGTCACAAAGAGTCAGACACAACTTAGCAACTGAACAACAACAAAGACCAAACCAACGGCCACACCACAGGTCTGCTTCTTTTCCTCCTTCTGTTAATATTGTAGAAAATGAACTTCTAGCAATTCTAGCAACATGCTTCAATTCTCTTATCTTTTTGATACTTAAAAAATTTATTAGGTTTTACTATATTGCACTTTTCAAAGCCATAACTCTTAAGAACTTTGTTTTTGCATATTGCTTAAAAATTTTATCTTCATAAATCTCAAAATTTTATTTAAAAAACACTCCTATACCATTAAAATAAATCACTTGATGTGTGAATCCTATCTGTTGTGGAGACTATGCTACAGTCAGTTCACAGCCTAAGTCTCTAAAATTTTAGCTCTATGCTGAGTCTTATTCCATCTTCATTGCTATAAAATATACTGTTTGCTAATTATGATATAAAACATGCTGTATGTGTTCAGCTCTATACATAGGGTAACCAGCTCATCCTGATTTGTCTGGGACTTTCCAGATTTGCCTAACTTGTCTGGTTTTAGCACTGAAAGCTGCTTATCTGGGAAATCCCTCAGTCCCTGGCTGAGACGACCAGGAGACTGGTCACCTTATTATATGTTACATTGCAAATTATAATTGTGGGGCGAGAATGCTGGTACATTAAATGGACTAAAGTTCCACCTCCTCTTTGACACTGGGCATAGCAGTTGTTCTGTGTTTCCTAATTTACTCACATTTGCAGAGTGTGTAAAACTGACTCACCATTCAGTCAGTGATAGGCTGGATGAAATTTCCACTAACCATTGGTTCTAGACAGGCAATATATGAAGATCAGGGCAATCTTATGTTTCTTACTTCTGATGTTCTACCAATACAATGGGAGAATCCTTTTCTCCTGAGTAATTTGCATTTACTCCATAAGCATACGTGAGGCATACATGAGACATTAAGTGCCTAGCGCTAGAGTAAGTGTTGCATCAGTGACTTGTCATTTGAATGAGGAGAAGCCCACTATCCATCCAAAGATAGTGTGTTATGAATATATACTTTCTATACCTGGTGTTGGAGAAGGGCTGCTTAATCTTGTCCATCTATTTTCTAATTATTCAATTATTTATTGAGCACCTGCTCAGGGAAAACTGTATATTAATATAAGAAAGAAATGATGGAGAGGGTCTTCATCAGGGAGATCAGTTGATACTGCTTGGTTCTTGACATTGGAACCAGATTCTTTAAGTTTTTATTGAGGCATAATCAATAGATAACATTGTATCAATTTTAGATGTATAACATAATGATTCTGCTGCTGCTGCTAAGCTGCATCAGTCGTGTCTGACTCTGTGACCCCATAGACGGCAGCCCACCAGGCTCCTCCGTCCCTGGGATTCTCCTGGAGTGGGTTGCCATGTCCTTCTCCAATGCATGAAAGTGAAAAGTGAAAGTGAAGTCAGTCAATATTTGTATATATTGCAAAATAATCATCACAATAAGTCTATTTAACATCTGTCCCCATATATCAGTCCAGTTCAGTCACTCAGTCATATCTGACTCTTTGCAACCCCATGGACTACAGCATGCCAGGCTTCCCTGTCCATCACCAACTCCCAGAGCTTGCTCTAACTCATATCCATCAAGTCGGTAATGCCATCCAACCATCTCATCCTCTGTCGGCCCCTTCTCCTCCCGCCTTCAATCTTCCCAGTATCAGGGTCTTTTCAAATGAGTCAGTTCTTCACATCAGGTGGCCAAAGTATTGGAATTTCAGCTTCAGTCCTTCCAGTGAATAGTCAGGACTGATTTCCTTTAGGATGGACTGGTTGGATCTCCTTGCTGTCCAAGGGACTCTCAAGAGTCTTCTCCAACACCACAGTTCAAAAGCATCAATTCTTCAGTGCTCAGCTTTCTTTATTGTCCAACTCTCACAACCATACATGACTACTGGAAAAACGATAGCTTTGACTATAGGAATCTTTGTTGGCAAAGTAATGTCTGATTTTTAATATGCTGTCAAGTTTGGTCATAGCTTTTCTTCCAAGGAGCTAGTGTCTTTTAATTTCATGGCTGCTTTTACCATCTGCAGTGATTTTGGAG
Organism: Bubalus kerabau; assembly: GCF_029407905.1. Classification (NCBI taxonomy): domain Eukaryota; kingdom Metazoa; phylum Chordata; class Mammalia; order Artiodactyla; family Bovidae; genus Bubalus; species Bubalus kerabau. The sequence goes on along the minus strand of NC_073631.1, from coordinate 82,364,273 downwards.
CCCAAGAAAATCAAGTCTGTCACTGTTTCCATTGTTTCACCATCTATTTTCCATGAAGTGATGGGACTGGATGCCACAATCTTAGTTTTCTGAATGTTGAGTTTCAAGCCAGCTCTTTCACTCTCCTCTTTCACTTTTATCATGAGGCTCTTTAGTTTCTCTTCACTTTCTGCCACTAGGGTGGTGTCATCTGCATATCTGAGGTTATTGATATTTCTCCTGGCAATCTTAAACATACTTATATATATATAATGGATAAACAACAAGGTCCCACTGTATAGCACAGGTAACTACAAATGTAAGGCTGAAAAATACAACTATGCTTAATATATTCCTGATGCATTGAAAATAACTAAATGTTTTAAAGTCCTTTTTTTAAGAAATCAACTTTATTGATGTGTCATTTGTATACAATAAGAGGCACTGATTTTCAGTAATTTTCAGTGAATTTTGACAAGCTTACACATGACCGAAGCATCGCTCACTAGGAGCATTATCTCTGAAAGTGCCTCTTACCAAGCAATTCCCCATTTCCCCACCCCTGGCATAATTCTGTTCAATTGTATGCTAATTATTTTGAGAATCTCAATTAAGAGATTTAAGAGTACAATTACTAAAATAATAGATTCAGAAAGAAGTGGAAAAATCAAATAAACCAAAAACTGTGGAATACACTTTAAAAGCTTGGCAAACAAGGAGCTTCCCTGGCGATCCAGTGGTTAGAACTGTGTACATCCACTACAGGGGATGCAGGTTTAATCCTTGATTGGGGAACTAAGATCCTGCATGCTGTGTGGCATGGCCAAAACTTTAAATGAGTAAATAAATAAAATAAATGTTGGCAAACAGTATCAGATGATTTCCTTGTCATTATAAAAATAAGAAAAGGATGATAAGACCATTTTCAGTTAGTTTTCTTGTTAATAATAAAACTTGACAATGATATGTAAGAGAGGGGAAGGAGAGACAGGCAGACAGACAGACATGATACCAATCCCAATTGTCATTTACATGTACAAAGTCATACCCTAAGTCAAGTCGTAAGTCAAATCGTAACCATTCAACTTTGACTCAAATTATTGAAAGAATAGGACTTCCCTGGTGGCTCAGATGGTAAAGTGTCTGTCTACAATGTGAGAGACCTGGGTTTGATCCCTGGGTAATGATCTAGGAAATTTAATTCCAGGAATTAAGGAGTTATTTCATATTAGTTAATGTATTAGTGTAATATCTGCATCAATTTGTCAGTTTTACCACCAAATAATCTATAAGATCAATGTGATTTAAATAAAGTATAAATATAATCTTTTTCTTGGAGTTTGACAAATGAATTCTGAAATCAATCTGAAAAAACAAATGTCCAAAGATAGCAAATAAAATATTGGAAAAAAGCAAGTAAGGGATAACTTGATCTGAAAATGTTATGCTATAGTAATAAAAATAGTTAGTCCTGGTACCAGAATGGACAGGTCCATGGGACAGAAGCAAATGTCCCAAAGGAGACCTACACACACATAGAAGGATGGCATTCAGATTTTTCATCTTCTTTGCATCTATGAACCCCTGTGACAAGATATGGCCAGTGCAATGTCAGCAGAAATGAAGGATACCACTTCCAGGTCTGACCTATAAGTTAAGTGAAGTCACTCAGTCGTGTCTGACTCTTTGTGACCCCATGAATGGTAGCTTACCAGGCTCCTCCGTCCATAGCATTTTCCAGGCAAGAGTACTGGAGTGGGTTGCCATTTCCTTCTCCAGGGGATCTTCCCGACCCAGGGATCGAACCTGGATCTTCTTCATTGCAGGCAGACACTTTACTATCTGAGCTACCAGGGAATCCTAGGTCTGACCTATAAAAGGTCCTAAAGGACCTTCCATACTCTCTCTTAATGCAAGTCTCCAACTATGCTGATTTTAGACACATTGCTGGGAGGAGATGCTCACAGTCAGTTCTTGTGAGCACAAGTGAGCCAGTTCCAGGACTCACAACACCTGCCCATATCTAGCTGTACCCACATTGAGATCTGAAGGTGCTAATGTCTCTCAGGGCTAAAGCTCTGAGACTGGGATTGTTTGTTGTAGCAACTAGCGTTATCCAGATTAATACACTGTACAGGTAATCTAGTACTTAGAAAACTCTAAGAAGCAATCCACTTCGTTTTAATGTAACTGCTATATCAAAATTTGTCAACATAATAGAAGAAAACCTAAACATTCCTTTGTAAATGTGGACACTAAATAATCGTCTCACATAATCCTAAATATTTTCAACAAAACCCAATTAGTGAAAGAACAACCAACAAATAAATGTTTGTGAGCAAGCTGAATTTATTGTAAGAAAGCAAGAATAACTTAGAGTTAGAAACTGCAAGGTTTACCACAGTCGGTACAGGAGAAAATCACATTAGCATTATAGTAGATCCTGAAAATGTATTCTCCAGTACTCAACATCCATTCTTCACGTTAAAACAAACAAAAAAAAACTTTACTAAGAATGAGTGGATATTTTCATAACATAAAAAACATTTAGGTACTAAATCAATAATCAACATCAAAATTCATGCTGAAACATGAGAATTCAGGAATAAGACAAAAATGTCTATTTTTTCTTATTTTATTCAATGTTGCTCTGAAGTCCCAGCCATGCAAACAAGACATGAAATAAAAGTTAACATATAACTCTTGAGAAGGAAGAATAAAATTCCTTGTACTTAAAAGTGTGTACCCAGATTATGTTAAGATTGATGGAAAATATATTAGAACATGTGTAAGTAAAGAAAGTACAAACAGCTGTTTATAATCTGTCCTGTAACCTTCAGACCTAGAGTGGAATTTGAAGATGCAAGATGCTTCTACATACATCTACCAAAAATGTAGTTGGAGACCTGAATAATTACACTGACTGATTCTCAGCTCTTTCTAGCCTGTGCATTCTATTCTCTCTCTCTCCCTTTCTCTTTCTCTCTCTCTCCCTGTCTCTTTCTCTCTCTCACACACACACATACAACACAAAGCCTTGACCATCTGCTGAACAGCTAAAGAGGAGAATCAAGTTTTCTACCCTTTATTTTTTTTTTTAACTTATGGAGAATGGTGGAGGTAGACACCTAAGTAACTGTTTTTGATCGGAAATATTTTAAAAGGAAATAAAAAACAACTTTTAAGTTTCATCTATGTTTTCCTCTTTTCAAGGATGGAGCCTTTCAGGTGTAGCAGATCACTCTAAGGAGTATGACACCAGGATAGAGCATGGTGATCAAGTCGGGGAGAGGCAATGAAAAGGCCGGCTAGAGTATGGTTTGATACAGAGGACAGAAGTCCTTAGCATAAGAAAAGAAAAGATAGTTTGGAGGAATGGAGCAGAATCTGGGTGAGAAGAGAAGTGTGAGTAAGTCCTGCAACATAGTAGAAAGTTGATCTAAAGAGAAATGGCCTTGAAGCAAAGCAAAACCTAACTCATTTATTGATTAGGTTACAAAACTTTTTTGGGGGAGGGTGTAAATTTTTAAAATATTTTTATACAATTTTAAAGGCTACTTTCGACTTAGAGTTTTTACAAAAGCTTGGCTATTTTCCCCATTTGTACAATACATTCTCGAGCTTATGCTGTGCTTAGTCGCTCAGTCGTGTCTGTCTGACTCTTTATGACCCCATGGACTGTAGCCCGCCAGGCTCCTCTGTCCATGGAATTTTCCAAGCAAGAATAATGAAGTGGGTTTTCATTTCCTACTCCAGAGGATATTCCCAACTCAGGGATCGAAACTGTAACCCTTGCATCTCCTGCACTGGGAGGCAGATTCTTTACCACTTGCACCACCTGGGAAGGCCCCTTGAGCCTATCTTACATCCAGTAGTTTGTATTTCCTCCTCCCTCACCCTTCTATTGCCCCTGCCTCCTCCCCACTGGTTGGAGAAGTCAATGGCAACCCACTCCAGTACTCTTGCCTGGAAAATCCCATGGGCGGAGGAGCCTGGTAGGCTGCAGTCCATGGGGTCACGAAGAGTTGAACACGACTGAGGGACTTCACTTTCACTTTTCACTTTCATGCACTGGAGAAGAAAATGGCAACCCACTCCAGTGTTCTTGCCTGGAGAATCCCAGGGACGGGGGACCTGATGGGCTGCCGTCTATGGGGTTGCACAGAGTCGGACACGACTGAAGTGACTTAGCAGCAGTAGCAGCCTCCCCACTGGTAATCACTAGTTTGTTCTCTGTCCCTGTGATTCTACTTCTTTTCTGGTTGCATTCACTAGTTTCTTGTTTTAAGTTGCCCTCACCAGTATCTACTTCCTCACCTCCAACTCAGTCTTCAAAGAATTCCAATCTGGCTTCCTCCCCAGAAACATCTGTGATCTTGCCCTTGTCCAGATGAACAACTACACCCGTATCTCCAAACCCAACATCAATGTTTCTGCCACTTGACTTGACTCTCAGTAGCATTCAGGGCAGTTAACAAGGCACTTGGCTACTTACACTTTCTTGCAAATATTTCCGGCTTGACATCTCTGTTTTTCTCTCTGTTTCACATTGTGTTTCTTTTGGTCTATTTTGCTAGGCATAATCCCTGGCATAGAAATTATGTGGAGTTACCAGTAGAAATGTGGTGAAGAAGAAAAAGAGTTTGGGGACTGAGATGACTGCTGCTTGTTTTGAGAAGGAGTCCACAGCTCTCCAGACAACGCCTCTCGTGATCATATTGACCACACACAGCAGCCTTCATCCCTGGAGAGAAGTCTCATGTCTGACTCCACACGGAATCCAAATCTCAACGTGGTTGTATCAGGGATGGTGTGCATTGGAGGGCAGTCTGCAGCTGATCTCCTAACTATGATCAGACTGGATCTCTCTTCATTCATTTGTTTTTCCCATAACTTCTCCTATTGTGACTCTTGCCACGACCTCTGTATAACATTGTTCTGGTGGAAGACATGTTTTATATTGGAATTAATTACAAGAATTCTCAGCTTGTCACTGTAACCCCAAATATGCTCTTCTAAGCTTATATATCAGATGAGACTACAAAATTTAAATTTTTAAAAAACATACAAAATAACTAACCACTAATGCAGTATGGATGGGTGGTCCTGGCGGCTCAGTGATAAAGAATCCACCTGCCATGTGGGAGATGGCAGGAGACTTGGCTTCAATCCCTGGGTCAGGAAGATTCCTTGGAAGAGGCCAAGGCAACCCACTCCGGTATTCTTGCCTGGAAAATCCCATGGACAGAGGAGCCTGGCAGGCTACAGTCCAGGGGGTCACAAAGAGTCTGACACAACTGAAGCTTCTGAGCACGCGTGCACACAGTATGGATATCGCCCAATCAGAGCAGACCCCAGCTAGCTCCATCACCCAATCGGAGCAGACCCCAGCTAGCACGGACGCAGACTGGCTACGTAGCAGACTGGCTACGTAGCAGACTGTCAGGGCACATCCAGTCAAGCCCCAGTCTCCACGCGGATTCTGCAAAGACTGAACATCAGGTACTGGTGGGGTAAATGTGGGGTCCCATAGCTGTTATACCACCTCAACAACATTAGAGACATGTTTCCCCAGGGAATACTCAGAAGGATGTTAGCTCTCCCAGTTCTTCCTCAGGTCCTTCAATCTTTGTCGGCAGCTTCCAGTAAGTCTAGACTTCTCAATGCCCAGTTTACACTATGGTTTGCGTGCAGTGTTCCCTTCTGAGTACAGCAAGAGCTGTTAAAACTATTCTCCCCACTCCTTTTACAACGGTCTGGAATGGGAACTCCAGCCCCTGTTCAATTGTCCACACATCATTTCCAGAGGCGGCTCCACTTCCAGCGACTTCCGTCCCTAACCTACTTCCGTTTACATTCTCCGCTTCTGCCACCATCCAGTTTAGTTGGTTATTTCACCGGGGGGTGTGTGTGTGTGTGTCTAAGAATTTCCCTGAATTCAGACTTCTTATAGGGAACTGGGATGATTGGATCTGGGGTTTTTCACATTCATGTTTGTGTTCAGGATTTATCCCAAAGGGTTGAAACTCTAAAGCCACCTTCTCTAGGTTTCCCTCCTCATCTCTCCCTGTAACTTCTGGCCCTCTGAGAGACTCAGCCTTCCAGGCACAAGCAGTTCTCATTAAAGTTCTTCCTGAGGGAATGCAATAACCAAGCCCACTCAGAATCACTGCTTAATGACGGTGAGAAAACACCTTTGAGCTAGGTCTTGAACTTGAAACCACACCCTCAAAGTTGTTTGTTTGTTTGTTTGTTTGTTTATAGCTGGCTAAAGGCTACTTCCAGGTTCTAGGAAGAACGTCTTTAAAAGTACTCTGAAAAAGTTCAGACTTCTTGAACATCAAATAAGTCTTACAACACAAGGTTCCGAGGAGTTTCTGTAATTGAAAAAGAACCAGAAACAGATTAAATTTCCTCTTAAAATACACAAGGGGTTGAAAAATTAGAGGGAAAAAAGTGATTGACAAAAATATAATTGGGGCTTGCCAAAGGCCAGCCATTTGGAAAAGCTGGATGTAGTATGTGCCACACCCCAAGTGTTGCTAGCTCAGCTAGTAAGAGGCTCTGTGGAAGTCCAGTGGAGGGTGGCAGCTGCAGGTGGGGCTTGGGCCCTGGTGGAGAGATTCTGGGACATAGATGGAAACGAAGGAGGGAGAGTGGAGAGGAAAGAGGTGAAGAGGGTGGAGTAGAAAGGAATATGCTTTGGAGTAGGTCCCAGAGGAGAAAATAAACATGGAATAGAGGCAGTTGACTTTGTAGAAGCATTCAGTAGAAGACCCCATCTCCCCCAGCCCACAGTGCCCCCTGCTGACCAGGTGTGAGAAAGTCAGATTGGTCTTTGAAAGGGGCCCTAGACTAGACATGGACTGAGAGAGTACACAGATGTGTGTGTAAAACTCAGTGACTGATTGATAATAAAATGTATGAGAGAGGAGGCTTGCCCTGGAAATGGCACAATTTTTATTTTTATTCATTTGATTCATTTTTTAATTCAGACAAAATGAATATCTGGTGTAAAATATGAAAAAAAATGCTTTGTTTCAAACTTCTTTCCTTCAAGTTTAAAACAAACAAACAAAACCCCACAATTTGTGACAAGCAACGAGATTTACTGGGAAGATGAAATCACCGATTTGATGGAAGACTTTGGCACCGAGGGGCTTAGCCCAAGAAAAGGAAAAACAAGAGAAGCCCCCTCCACCTCTAGAAGGAAGTGGCTTAAAGTCCAAGACAGGTTATCGCAGAATTTGGAAGAAACAAAAACTTCTTTATGTCTCTTGGTCAGGCCTTCTTTCCCCATGCAGGTACCACAGAAAGACATTTTCAGGATACGGCCAACCTGCTGCTTCAAGACAACCTCCCCTTGATTTGTCACTGACTCTCAGTCCTTCAGAGTCCTAGACATGGACCAGATAACCAATGCAGGTTTGGGGAGATCCACTGAAACCATATGCTGACAAGAAGCCCTGTGTGTTCAGCATATTTCTTGTTTATTAAGGCATCACTCCCATCTTGCATGAATGCTAAGTTGCTTCAGTCATGTCCTATTCTGTGTGACCCCATGGACCGTAGCTTACCAGAATCTGTCCATGGGAGTCTCCAGGTAAGAATAGTAGAGCGGATTATCATGCCTTCCTCCAGGGGAGTCTTCCCAACCCAGGAAGTGAACCCATGTCTCTTACATCTCCTCCATTAGCAGGCGGGTTCTTTAGCACTAGTGCCAACTGGAAAGCCCAACATCCCTGCCCTGGTGATGGGCCCACTCTCTCCATCTCCCAGAGAATAGTTACTCAATATATAAATTGAAAGCGTGGCCAGACAGAAGAAGGTAAAAGAATAAACTCAGCTCTCTTCAAAAGAATGATGGATAAATAAGAAACATAAAAATGGTCATTTCTTAAACATTCTGCAGCAACTCTATGCTTCCATGATTCATTTTTGGCACAGATCTCATCTTTGAGGCCACTTGTATTTGGGGTACGTTTAATAATGTCATAACCTCATAATTAACATATCGAATGTTCCCGTGCTTTCCTTCTACTCTGCCTTATAGCAGAGCTTGGACAAGGGAACTATAGATAAGAAACTATTAATTATCTGAAAGAGAAATAAAGGCTACTTATCTTGGGGGGCAAAATAGATCTGCTGAGAACATCTAAGAGTTATAACTATTTTTGCATAAAATAAATAATCTCCTTTCTGTGTTCTCTAGAAGGCGTGGTGGGCTGTCATGTATCTAATACTCCCACCGTGCACCACTGAGCCTACTGTAACCCTTATTACTTAGGAGAGATGAAAGCAAGATCAGAATTTTTAAGAGCTGAACATTTGACCACAGTTTTGTTAAAATAACAAATGTCCTTGAAAGCATTTCATTCTTGATTATGGGTGATTATGATTCTCTGGTATTTAACATTTGGTTTCAAGTCTAGCTGGGCGATGCTGTATTTGGGAAATTGTCATCCATCTCATGTCAGTCCTCCAGTGGCCCCAAAGCCTCTCGTCACCTGGTAGGCATTTAAAGATAGCTTAGGGGTGCTGGTGACTTCTCAGCCCTGACTGAGCCAGTACATTCTAGCGGTTCCAACTCCCAACCTGATCTCATTTGTAAAGCTGCAAACCTGGAGAGGAGAGGCTGAAGAATGAATCAGGCTTCCTACCTGATTCATTCCTCACGGTCAAGTTGACAGAGCAACAGTGAACTTCTGCTTGCTTTGAGGACAGGTACATACCATACCAGGCCATGTTTTTAGAGTGCCTTCTCTAGCTTAACTAAATAACATCAGAGACAGAAAATCTGAAGAGCAGATTTATCCACACAGATTCACAGTTCTTGGGAATAAAGATGTGTAGGGTCTTGTTTCCCAGACCAGGTACAGAGACTGGGGTGAGGGGGGAGTGGGCTTCAAACTGGCCAATTGGATATTCAGAAGAAGAAATAAAGTGCATGGATTTGGGGATGCAATGAAATCTGTTTTCATTTTTCCCCAAAAGCTAATCATAGGAAGCTTTACAAAGTCATCCAAGGGCATGCTTAAAGAATGATAGATTTCACATTTGCTTTCTTTGTCCTAGAAGTTTCCCCAAGTTTCTTTGTATCTTTCTTGATACCAAGTATGCATTCCAAGGGGTTAGGTTAGGGACTGTAAGTTGGTCCAGCTTTCCTTACATGTAAATCCCTAAACTAAAGGGGAGATTGGATGATACACTCACACAGACAGGAGACAGGAAAGGAGAGAAAGAGAAGAAAATAACCTGTGAATGTTAATAAAACGCTGGCTTAATTTAGTATAACAGTTCTATGACTAATTAAAGCACCCACTAAATAAGGAAGTGCTTGCCTGAAAAGGCTTCAGCTACAGCGGTAAACAATAATCGGTCTCTGCTTTATCGTCATCAGTGTTGCTACTAATAATCCTACCACCGGAAATCAAAGAGTGTCTACAACCGTACTTCCTGCTCTGTTTCGTCACGTGTGATGTGGACCCTTGAGTCACAAATGTCAACTGAAGTCTATTTATAGAGACCATTTTCTTGGAAGACTAATCAAGACGGGGGCAGAAATAGTGAGATAACCTTGATAAAGGAAGAAAAATGGAGAAATAAATGACTCTCTCTGTCTCTCTGGTGTGTCTCCCCAGCTCTGGCCTTGAAAGAAGGAGCAAAAAGAAAAGTGTCAGGAAGTGTGGAGGAGAGAATGAGAGGGGCAGGGGGGATCTGAACATGCCAGTATCCAGACCAGACAGCCACTGCACCTGGGATATAACCTAAGCGGGGACTGGAAGGTCATAAAGGGAAGCAGATGCAGCCCAGTGGTGGGCCACCTTCTGATAGCCCTAGTTTTGATATTTGGCAAAACTAATACAATGATGTAAAGTTTAAAAATAAAATAAAATTTAAAAAATTAAAAAAAAAAAAAAAAACAGTTAACTAACATCATTTACATCTAAGGAAAAGCAGGTCCACAAAGCTGATCTAGGGTAAAACACTAACTCCCAAGAAACACAGTGCAAGTTTATACACGTCCCGGCATCCCTAGACAAGTGTATGGTGATGCAGAAAGATGGATATCATTACTCCATTTTACATAAGGTCGAAGGGTCAAAGGAAGGGTCAATAAGCTTCAGAAAGTAGTAAATTCATCTTTCCCTTAAAATATGAGTATGCAATCATTACAAAGCCTTAACATTTTCACAAGGCTTTTTTAGGGACTACAGTCAGTGATTAGCAACATACAATAATGACCCAAATTTTCAAATCATAGGCTCCATCAGCACCATGGGTTCAGTGACTGCTCAAGGCCAAGCAAGAAGCCAGCCTCCAGGGATGAGAGGCAGGCCTCCTACTGGCCACCATGCTCTTGCCGTTCAAACTGCCCATGCCCAGCTTCCGTGAAAAAGCCAATTGTGAGAGCCCTTCCGGTCACCCCTCCCAACTTGAGTGCTGGCAGATTTTTGACTCACCTGCCTGATCTGCCTGGCTACTTGGTGAAGGATGAATAGAAGCTTATTGAATAAACCAATGCTAAAGGAGTTATTGTCATTAGAGGAGTCCACATGGTCAAAGGAGGTGAGGACCAAAAGAGGCAGCATGTTCCAGGAGCCGTGGGCGTGCGGAATCTCTGGTGCCCAGCATGGGAGGGTAGGACGGGGAGAGGAGGGCAGCTTGTGCTGTTTATGAAAAGATGAAAGTCACCCAAGACTTCAAATTATGCAGGCTTCACCTGGGCATACTTCTACTTTAAGAGGACCAACCAACCTGACCACAGTATAGAAGACAGTCAATGACTTATGAAGATGTTCTGGTGTCTGAAGAAGGTATAATTATAATCCTCGTAAAGCCAAAGAATTCAAAATTGAGAATAAATAATTGGGTATAAAAGCAAATACCTACTTAGAATGAAAATAAACCACAACAAAATACAAATTAGAGATTGTTAAAAAAAAAAAAATACCACAAAGGCAGGTTAAAACACAGCATTTCTAAGAAATCTCTTTTGCAGAACTCCCGTTAAAAGAGAAAACATGGCATGCTGCTGCTGCTCCTGCTAAGTCGCTTCAGTCGTGTCCAACTCTGTGCGACCCCATAGACAGCAGCCCAACAGGCTCCCCCGTCCCTGGGATTCTCCGGGCAAGAACACTGGAGTGGGTAAACATGGCATAGTCTTTATAACTACATACATTTTATTTCAGAAATCAGAGAACTTCTGTTTTGACTCATTGTTACTGAAAACGAAGTCCTCTGCCTACAATTTTGTGTATCTGACATTTGTAGGAATCTTTACAGATTAGCCACCTGCTTTGTACATCTTAAACTCTGCTTTTCCTTAACAGTGCACAAACTTCTGGGTCTGATGCTATAGAACACACTCAGTTCTGTGTCCCAGAGCTGGCTGCCTCAGCACAGGGAGCCAAAGGGATATTCTCAGAAGTCATTTCTACAGACAGTTAGCAATAACTTTGCTGCAATTGGAAACTTTGCCAGTCACAAAAGTTGTTGTTTAGTTGCTGGGTTTTGTCTGACTCTGTAACCCTTTGGACTGTAACCCGCCAGGCTCCTCTGTCCATGGGATTTCCCAGGCAAGAATACTGGGGTGGGTGGCCATTTCCTTCTCTGGGGCGGGGAATCTTCCCGAACCGAGGATTGAACCCGTGTCTCCTGCATTGGCAGGCAGATTCTTCACCACTGAACCACCTGGGAAGCCCAACCACAAAAGCACCCCCAACTAAACCCAAACCAAATGTACTCCCAACTCCACTTCTTTTTAGCTGGAGCCCCAAAATGCCTATGACTACACTCCAGTAGTCAGGCTCCTCTATAGGAGCCTGGTGGGCTACAGTCCATGGGGTTGCAAAGAGCTGGACACGACTGAGTGACTAAGCACACACACTAACACCACAACAGTAGAGGTTGGGGAAGTTGGAATGGAAACAAAAAACAATCTTAACCAAGCGTGAGTGAATCTTTCTTACTGTTTATACACCTAAAACATACATGTGTCCCTCCTGTGAACACATTGCTAGGGCTCCTCTGACTCTTGGAAGGCAGCCTGTGTATGCGAGAGGCCCTGAGGCTGAATCTTACTAGCTTATTACAAGATCCTTCACTAAAGATGTTGAATGTTGTCCGACTGCAACTGAGCACAATCATCTGGAGTAATAAAAGAAATCGAAGCAGAAGCAATGTCCTTGTAGTGAAAGAACAGGTGATCTGGTAATGTTTAGAAATGGCAGATGACAGAGAAAAAGAGTGTGACACCGTCCGGTCTGGTGCTTGGCCCTCTCAATTTGTCCAAACATCCAACACTCAGTTGTGAGGTGCTAGGTAGGGCACTTAGCAACAAACAGAGGGGAGTGTGTGTCGTGTGACCTTAGCTCCAAAGTTACATTCACCAGCCTCTGTCAGCCTCTGCCACCCTCAGCCACAGTGTCTGTTTCTGGGGTTGCTTAGCAAGGATGGGATCTTTCTCCTATGAGTGAGACCACATGCAGGTTGAGTCTAGGTATTTTGTCTCTCAGGACACACCCATCTATTGGCTCTTTTTAATGCAAGGTATGCTTTTTCCAGCACCTGGCTCAAGTTCAGTCTCACAAGGAGGCAGAAAGAGCATCATAACTTTGATTTGCTGCTGTTGTTGTTCATTCGCTAAGTTGTGTCTGACCCTTTGCAACTCCATGAACTGCAGCACACCAGGCTTCGTTGTCCTTCACTATCTCCCAGAGTTTGCTCAAACTCATGTCCGTTGAGTCAGTGATGCCATCCAACTATCTCATCCTCTGTCGTCCCCTTCTCCTCTTTCCCTCAATCTTTCCCAGCATCAGGGTCTTTTCCAATGAGTCAGGGGCAAGATGCAAATACACTATTAAAATTTTGCAGTTGTTAGGATTTTGAAATGATATCTTCTGGGCCTGATTTCCCACTCTGGATCCCCACGTTAGCACTAACTAGGTGCAGACAGAAGGGAGAAAAGCCATCTGCTGGCCCATGGACATGATCCTGGTCCACGGGAGGGAAAGGGCCAAGCATATTTCCATCGCTATGGCTATGCTACTGAAAAATCCAGGCACTGAGGACAGAAAAGCCAACAAGAGGGGAAGCCCCACTGAATATTTAGATGGCTATTTAAGTATTCCTTGCCCACAGGCACTCAATCTTTATGCTGAATCTTACAGCAAGTATGCTCTTTTCTAAGAAGCTGTTGCTGCTTCTCAGATAATCCCAAAAGAAGAGTTTCTGGACGTCCCCTAATGAGTAAAACTGCTGATAGGAATGGAAAAGTTTATGAAGGATTTTTCAACCCCAGATACCATATGTGGAGTCAGAACATTTTATTTATACCTTTGCCTGATACTTCACCCACACACACGGGATTAAGCAAGAAATATATGGCTGCCTGCTGGCCCAGAGTTCCCTTAGACATTCTCTCCTGGCCTGAAGGGAGCACCGTTGACCGAGGCCAAATGTTGATCTGCAGCACAAAATTCCTTTTCATGTTGAAAGGCAAAGTAATAGAGAATTAAGTCTAAAATAGTAAACATAATCCCATATATTTTATTTTTGTTTCAGTCTACAAATAAAAATAAGCCTAAACGGCCCTTTCTGGCATAAGATGATAGGTTAAAAAATAAATCCACAAAGTATTATATAATATTAAGATAAGAACAATTAAGAATGATATATTTCCTTTTAAAAACCTTGATGGATAACCTTTAAGATGTTTTGAGGGTTGTGTTCAGGCCACACACATGATGGGCAATATTTTTTCTTCCTTTTTTTACCAAAAAAAAAGAAAGAAAGCCAATTTTGCTTAAAATAGAAGGAGGTCTATGGGTCTTACATTTAAGCTTTTTTTTTTATCAGACAAAATTATCTCTATTTCAAGTAACTGAGAACAAAGTCACAACAACATATGTGCACATACACTAGCATGTCTTCAGACTCATGGAGCCAGAGACTAGATTCGAGGGAGGGGGACAAAATCTACCAGGAGCTGAATCCCAATTCCAATCTAGGTTTCACTCCCTCCTTCCACCAAGGCTTCCCTGGTGGCTCTGACAGTAAAAAATCTGCCTGCAATACGGGAGACCTGGGTTCTATCCCTGGGTTGGGAAGAACCCCTGGAGAAGGGAACGGCAACCCACGCCAGTATTCTGGCCTGGAGAATTCCATGGCCAGAGGAGCCTGGCAGTCCATGGGGTCTCATTGAGTCTGACACGACCCAGTGACATTCACTTTGATTTCTTTTCCACTAAGGAGTCTACACATGACTTTGACTTCAGCAGTTTCTATCCTTTCAACCCCTTTTTCCAGAGGGTATGGAAGTGGAGTGAAGGGATCACACTCAGCCAGCCTCTAGGAACACGGAAAACATGGAGTGTCTAGGAACATGGAGTGTCTTCCTCCTCGGAAGCCTCCTCTCCATTGAGATGGGTGTGAAAAGGGTAGGAAATGCCCAGCGCTTGGAATTTCTATTGTCACACAGATGTCCATTTGGGGAAAAACATGGCTGGAATAAGGGAGAGGCTTGAAGGCAAGACTATCATCTTCCGTGAGTGGGACAATATCAAGGCTGTTCATCAGATACAGTCTCCTTTATTTCTATCCACATCCTGCAAGGTGGGTTCTCCATTATCCTCATCAATGGGAAGCAAACAGAGGCTATGCTATGCTAAGTCACTTAGGTCGTGTCCAACTCTGTGTGACCCCATAGACGGCAGCCACCAGGCTCCCCCATCCCTGGGATTCTCCAGGCAAGAACACTGGAGTGGGTTGCCATTTCCTTCTCCAATGCATGAAAGTGAAAAGTGAAAGCGAAGTCGCTCAGTCGTGTCCGACTCTTAGCCACCCCATGGATTGCAGCCTACCAGGCTCCTCCATCCATGGGATTTTCCAGGCAAAAGTACTTGAGTGGGGTGCCTTTGCCTTCTCCGAAACAGAGGCTAGGAGATATTAAATAACTCACCTGGAGGTGAGGGGAAACATGGCAGCACTTGGAACACCAAGCAGGTGGTGGGGACTGGAGGTGAAGGTGGACGCAGTAGATGAGACCAAGCAGCAGCCTCAGACTCGCCCAGACTCAGTGACTAGATTTTGGGCTTGGGGACCTAGTGGAGGACTCATAGAGAAGGGAGAGTAGCTTGGAGAATAAAGATGCAAGTGAAATTTGGGTTTGTTGAGTGAGAGATTTCCATGTGACATCAGGAGAGATGTCTGCACATATATTAGCAGTGTCTTCAGATTCATGGAGCCAGAGACTAGATGCAGGGTAGGGAACAAAATCTACTACGAGCAGGATCCCAATTCCAATCTAGCTTTCACCCCCTCCTTCCAGCTCTCCCTTGGGCCTCACTTCTCTCTCCTTGACTTCTCAATCCTACCTCCTGCTCCAAGAACCACCTACCTGCTGGATGAAGAACGCCCAACACACCTGTGGGGTACTGGCTAAGGATGGAACTCCCTTGGGCCAGAGAATAAGCAGAATAAGTGTCTACCACATCCTAATTCACCAACTGCTAAATGGAAACAAACTCTTCTCCCAAATTATCAGGCTTTGCTTCTGCTGAAGACTTATTCAGCCAGGGACACACATATTGCATAGAAATAAACAAACTGGATCTCCCTACCTTAGTGTGACCAAGAAAGGGCCCAAACTGGCCCTAAGCACACACTCAAGCCCTTCCTGGGTGCAGCTGAAGATCAGGAGTAAGAAAGCCACCACCTGCAGCACAGATAAGTACATGCACCCAGTAAGGCCCAGAGAGCTGAGAGCAGAGAACGCCCCTGACCCAGCTGCTTCTGGCTCTCAGCCTCCCTGTGAACCTTGGATGGTCAAGGAGCAGGGAGCTTCAGCCCTGGAATCTGCACTGTGCTCCCAGAAACCCCAGAATCCCTCCTGAACTCCTGAGATCCATTTAGGGCACCTCAAGGTGACTGTGGCCATAAAGAAGGACTCAGCTCCTTTGCGAAGTGGCTAGGGGGAGGGGCTGTGAGGGGTGCGGGGGTGGAGGGGCAGGGGAAGCTTGACTGGGTTCTATCATGTGCTTTTGACGACAAGAAGGGGAAGCAGAGGCTGCAGGTAAGAGTAAGAAACTACAACTCCTTAGGAAAAGAGCATTGGCTTCCAAGGGACCCCAGAAACACAGCACTGGAAACTTCTTGGGGGCATGATTTTCACTTAACCCATTAAGGATACTGTGTCTGGTTGGGGGTGGTGTGGAGAGGGGAGTGCGGTATGTGTGTGAAAGCGAAAATGTTCGTTGCTCATTTATGTCCAGCTCTTTGTGACCTGTGGATTGTTGCAGCCCACAATTGTTGCAGGCTCCTCTGTCCATGGAATTCTCCAGGCAAGAATACTGGAGTGGGTTGCCATTCCCTGCTTCCTGACCCAGGGATCAAACCCTGGTCTCCTGCATTGCAGGCAGATTCTTTACCGGCTGAGCCACTGTGAGGGGAGGAGGGTAGAAGGTACAAATAAGAAAAAAGTAAAGAGAGGAAAAGAATCATTTCTTCCTCCTTCCCCTCCATCTCGAATCTCAGCATCACCTTCAGAGAGCTGCCAAGAAGGAATTAAGGCAGGCAACAAAGTCCCGTTTTTCTAATCGAAAAACCCCCAAACCAGTTCATCCATTTTGCAGGTGCAGAGCCCAAAATCGCTCCTGATTTGTTTGCCTTAGCTTCTGGGTGAGGCCCTCACTTTCCCTGGCTCCCTGTCCTGGACTCAGCCTCCTCTGACTGCCGCCTGAACAGCTCAGCACCCAGGAATGGGGATTGCAGAGCCGGATGGCTGGGGCGAGTTCCCAGAGCAGAGCCCGGAAGGTTCACCCACAAGCCTGCAAGAGGGCCAGCCCAGGCCGAACCCTGCCAGGAATGGGCTCCCCAGAGGCACTGCATGATTCCCCGGCAGCCTGACCAGCTGTCTCCGTATCAGAAGGACCGGGGTGGGGGTGGGGGTAGGGGGCAGGGCTGTTCCTCTTCTGATGGCTCCTCTGTGTCACTGGTTTACTGTCACCGTAGGCCAGCATCTGCCATAGTCCCCGCCCCACCCTTCTGTGAGCCTAAGCAGTCAGCAGATGTCTGTCAGGCAGAAGGCCAGGCTCCCTCACTTCCTCTGCCTTCTCCTGCATCAGGCCAAGTGAGACGTGACAAAGCAAGGTCTTTATCTGCCTTCCTGTGCCCAGGGAAGCTGCAGATCACCTGACTGGTTTTATTTCCTTGTTCTCATTATGTACAGCCAAATGCAAGGTCAATTCTAGCTAATGTGGGGAAAGCATGGCACATGTGGTGTGGAATAACCATACTTCAGATGCATCTTTCTTGCCTTATCTTCCCTTTGCCTTATTTCTTCTCTTGCTTTGATTTAATTTATCTTGCAGCTTTGTGTCTTTTTGGTTTCCCTAAATTCTCTTGAGCAACAAGGGCAGAAATTAGCTGTCCAGGTGGTCAGGCAGTCTGGTCTGTGGACCGCCATGCTTCCTAAACATCCAGAACCTTCTGTAAAGCACTACAAGATTGGGTTCCTGCAACCTCGCTTCTCCATGCCCATCCCCGACCTCCCCCCACCCTGCCCCTGCTGATGCCAAGCTGAAGATAGCAGGTTGAGTTTCAGAAGACAGATTTTATGCCTGGATCTGGTTGACCTTGAGCTTCAACTTGGAACTTGAAACCTCAGATTAGGTTCTTACAGGCTAAGTAGAAACCATGTCGCCAACCTTGGCTCCCTGATATCCTTAGATTTAAATCAGCAACCTCTCATGTTGGCTCACCCATCTCTCCTGACCATGCCCACTCCTGCCTTCCAGTAACACCTGTACCTCCCCATCTGCGAACCCTTTCTCACCACTCTGCCACCTGCCACCGGTGTTTCCAGCTCAGGTTTATACACCTACCTCCTTTGTGAAGCATTCTCTGCATGCATGCTAAATTGTTTCAGTTGTGTCTGACTCTTTGCAATGCTATGGACTATAGCCCACCAGGCTCCTCTATCCATGGGATTCTCCAGGCAAGAATACTGGAGTGGGTTGCCATACCCTCCTCCAGGGGATCTTCCTGACCCAGGGATTGAACCCTTATCTCTTACAGTCTCCTGCATTGGCAGGCCAGGTTCTTTACTACTAGCGCCATCTGAGAGGCCCTGAAGCCTTCTCTAACCAAAGATAAATGACAATATCTACTATCCACTGAAAGAAAAGTGCACGATGCTGAGCGTTATCTTTTCTTTGGTGGACAGAACTGAGGACTTAAGCCCAGGACACAGCCTCTGAGAGGCTGCTGCCAAGAGGTTAAAGGGAGGAGCCAGGCTAGGGGTTTGTGCAACAAAGATCTGGTAACTGAAGCTTCAAAAGATTACAGTTAAAGAAAACCAGATATCTCAAGTTAAAAATTTTAGCACTTTTCTACGGGCTCACTAAAATCATTCCTTTGATACGCACCTTAATGGCAACCCACTCCAGTATTCTTGCCTAGAGAATCCCATGGACGGAGGAGCCTAGTGGGCTACAGTCAACGGGGTCGCAAAGAGTCGGACCGACTGAGCAACTTCACTTTCACACTTGGACTTCAACTATCTAGGACCAGGATCCAGCTTTTTTCCATTCTGAATCACCTCCAGGTGCTCAGCTGGGAGTGACTGCGGTAGCTCAGGGCTTGGCATCAGTCAGCCCTTTTTCTCCATCCCGAGTCCCCTCAGGGCACGCCCTCCTGAGTGGTTCAATGCCTGCAATATCTTTTGTTTACTGAGATGGAAGGCCACATTTTCCTAGGACTTTATAGTTTACAAAGTACTTTCTATACACAATCTCTTGGGATCTTTACTAGTTCTTCCCAAATGATCCAGGTAGATGGGCAGATTAAGAAAACTCACGTTAGTCAAATACCTCACAATGGATTCTGCCTCTTTTTAATGCTCTCAAGGAATACATGTCTTGTCTCTCCAACAATATTCTGAATTTGGGGGGAGGGGGTAAAGATCACATGATTTATTATCTTCCCCATGACACAGCATCGTCACACATATTTCACACTCAGAATAGAATAAATGTTACCAAGCTTCTAGTTATCTCCATTTCTTACACTAGGGCTTCTGGTGGATAATGCACCTCTTCTGAGCATTGATGGGAGGACTGGGAGTCTGGAAGAGTCAAGAAAAAGTTTCTCCTGTGAACTTTCCTGAACTTGAGATTATTGTCACTGAATCTGGAATTAATACACAAAGTGTCAAGGGTCACCTGTTGCTATAAGTAGCTAAGCTGGGAAAGACTGAGGACAGGAGGAGAAGCTGGAAACAGGATGAGATGGTTGGATAGCAACATCGACTCAAAGGACATGAGTCTAAGCAAACTCCGGGAGATAGTGAAGGACAGGGAAGCCTGGCATGCTGCAGTCCATGGAGTCACAAAGAGTCGGACACAACTGAGTGATTAAACAACAAATGCTGGGAAAACCCATGGTACTATTTTCTGGAAACAACAAATAATCCTCTCTCCCAAAGTTTCTCTCCTTCTTATCAGGTATTTTCTTCCCTGAAAAAAATAGATGCAAGGCCAAAGAAAAATGCTTACATATACATTTATCCTTTTCTTACCCAAATGGTAACACATTTACATAAAATTCTACACCCTACATTTTCCATTTAAAAATGAGTCTTGAATGTATTTCCATACTCATACACAAAGGTAACCTTCATTCTTTTCTTGTGGCTGCATATGATTCCATTGTATGAATGCCCAGGGGTTTCTGTAAGTAGCCCTGCTTATGAGTATTCTCTTGTATCTAGTCTCCTGTATTCAAACAATGCTTCCAAGAGTAGCTTTGTGCTTACATCAGCCTGTTTGGCTACCAGCAAAGATGAGAGGTATAAGAGGGGAGGAAAAATGGCAGGGGTTACTAACGACAGTCGAGAAGCAGGACCAATTGCTGTTCTCAGTGACCTGCTTGGCAGACAGCCCTATGAGATTTCACCACTGAAGAAATCAATGGCCAGGTCAGCCACCACGGACCCCTGCTGATTTCACCAGCATTTGACCTGCACTGGTACTGATATTGACAGACCCAGTCCCTTTCCATTTCCTCCTCTACGCTCTTGATCCTGGGTCCTGCACAGGCCACCAGCCAATACCTTTGTGGTTGCATGAGTGTGAAACACTAGCCTAGGCTTCTACAGCTGACCCTCACCACTGTGCACACATTCAAAGTGGATGCCTACAGCTGTGTATCTGCATACTGCCAACCTGACACCCGTCACCAGCCTCCATGTGCCATTCATTACCATTAGACATGCCTTACAAGAAAGGGTGATATGATTTCTTCAAGCTTAAATAAAGGCATGTTATCTAGTAACAGGAAAATGTGCAGCACTGTTCAAGGTAAGCATATAGTCAGATTCAGAATACTACAATTCTGTAGTATGGTTATGTGCTAACCACTTAAGTCTTAAAGGTTAAAGGATAAAAGTATTAAAAATAGCTAAGGAACAATAATTTGTTAATGGATATGCAATATAAAAAAGATGTGAACTGTGACATCAAGAACTTAAAAGAAGGGAGTAAAAGAGTTGAGTTTTTAAATGCATTTGAAGTAAAATTGTTATCAGCGTAAAACAGGCTGTTACATCTATGAGATGTTATGTCTATGAGATGTAAGCCTCATAGTAAGTGCAAAGCTGAAACCTACAGTAGATTCACAAAAGATAAAGAGAATCAAAGCACACCACAGAAAATCATCAGCTCACAAAGGAAGAAATGAAGAAAAGAATAAGAGAACTCTAAAACTCCCAGCAAACAGTTAATAAGGGGGCATTAGTAAGTCCTTAACTACCAGTTACTCTGAATGTAAATTTACTGAAAGCTGCAGACAAAAGACGAGAAGTGATGGATGGATTAAAAAAGCAAGACCTTTAAGACCTTTATGCTTCCTACAAGAGACCTGCTTTAGCTTTAAGGATACTCAAAGTGCAGGCGCAAAGTGCAAAGATAGAAAAAAGAAAATACCCATGCAAGAGGAAACCAAAAGAGAGCAGGGTTAGTTACACTTACGTCAGATAAAATAGACTTTAAGCCAAAGATTGTAACAAAAAATAAAGAAGGTCAATATATAATGATAAAAGGTTCAGTTTGTCAAGAAAATATAAAGCATGTACTTACGTGCACCTGACATTGGAGCACTCAGGGCATCTAAATATGTTCATCAAATGCTAACAGATCTGAAGGGAGACAGAGACAACACAATAGTAGTAGAGGAACCCACCCTCAACAATAGATAAATCCTCCAGAAAAAAAAAAAATCATTTAAGACCCAAGCTTCTAGTACCCCTTTTCTGAAGCAGGTATATGCTGTTTCCCAGACAGAAATAGGGGGCTTGGACTGTGTTTAAGGTAATGGCTCAGACGGTAAAGCGTCTGCCTACAATGCAGGAGACCCAGGTTCGATTCTTGGGTCAGGAAGATCCTCTGGAGAAGGAAATGGCAACTCACCCCAGTACTCTTGCCTGGAAAATCCCGTGGATCGAGGAGCCTGGTAGGCTACAGTCCATGGGATTGCAAAGAGTCAGACACAACTGAGCGACTTCACTAGACAGAAATAGACTTGCCAGTGTTCCAGGCTGTAGGGGGTCACTGTTACCCTCCTTTACTCACTCTGGACCTCAGAATCTCAACTACAATTGTTGATGGGCTCTCTCTGATCCCAGGGTTGTAATTCAACCAAACAATGCCTTAAAGTGTTTTAAACTTATGCTTTTGAACAGTAGGGATTTTTCCTGGTGGTCCAGTGGTTAAGAGCCTGTGGTTCCAATGCAGGGGACATGGGTTCAATCCTTGGTTGGGCAACTAAGATCTTACATGCCATGTGACTGGGAAAAAAAAAATTTTTTTTAATTAAGGTTGAAAAGGAAACATTGACTGTGTGAGTCAAAAAATATATGGCAGATCTCAAATATTTAATTTAATCAACTTATAGAGAAACTATACTAAAATATTAGAATCACTCTTAGTTGGATGAGTTTTGATTAAGAAGCCTGTATGAGATATTTCTCCCTCTCATCATGAGCCTGCATCCTCTTGTATCAACCTGTGTTCTATATTATACATATATAATGGTATATCTCTTGGATGGTGTCTTTTCTTAGGAAATTTACTGAGACACTAGAATTTTTCATGTCACACTTATGAGACAAAAGCACAGGCAACTATTCTTGTGTAGATTTAGTTTTCCATCTCCTTCTCAACAATGCATAGGTCCATGTGTGATGCAGGTGCTATTTTTGCAATATTAATCCTGCTGCTGCTAAGTTGCTTCAGTCGTGTCCAACTCTGTGCGACCCCATAGACGGCAGCCCACTGGGCTCCGCCGTCCCTGAGATTCTCCAGGCAAGAACACTGGAGTGGGTTGCCATTTCCTTCTCCAATGCATGAAAGTGAAAAGTGAAAGTGAAGTCGCTCAGTCATGTCCGACTCTAGCAACCCCATGGACTGCAGCCTACCAGGCTCCTCCGTCCATAGGATTTTCCAGGCAAGAGGACTGGAGTGGGGTGCCATTGCCTTCTCCAAATATTAATCCAATGCAGGTTTATTCCTTCAATACATTGGTTCCAGTATCTTGTAGCAACCACTCGCCTACTTTTCCATTAAATCCAATGTATTCATTGATTTCCAGAAAGGAAAGAACTCAACCAGAAATGCAGAAACAATCTTTCAAGAGGAAGGTGTACCATATCCAAGTCTGCGCATTTTAGATTACAGAAACACTCCATAAATCCTCCATCATTCTTAGAGAACTTCACACCCACAACAGAATACGAAGTAATAATCCTTGTAATGGTGCAATTTAAGTCCTGTCTCCTGATATTTTTAACTGTTTAAGCATCTAATAGTCACTCTGACATGAGTTCACTGGCACAAAACACAGAAGCTAAAGAAAATTACTAACGGTGGGGGGGAGGGGATAAATTGGGAGATTGGGATTGACATGTATACACAATTGTATATAAAAAGAATAACAAATAAGCACCTACTCTATAGCACAGGGAACTCTACTCAATACTCTGTAATGACCTAAATGGGAATAGAATCTAAAAGAAGAGTTGATATATGTATATGTATAAATTATTCACTTTTCAGTAGAGCAGAAATGAACAGCACTGTAAATCAACTATATTCCAGTAAAAAATTAATTTAAAAAATCACTAACAAAGGAGGAAAGGACTAGTTGTTGTTTCTGTTTATTCATAATACCTACCTGGTCTTTTTAATCTTAAAAAAAAAGAGACAAAGGATAGATTGTTAGGGGAAAATAGAGGAAGAATAAAGGAAGATACAAAGAGATGACGCAGAAGGGAAACAGAGAAACACTCATAGAAAAACAGCCACACTCATATGTGAGACGTGGCAGCTGGTTCTGACAACTAGTCTCCATGGAGGGCTCTGCAGAGGATGTTTAACACAAACGTCTGTGACTCACAGTACCTTTGACTATCATGTCTTCCATACCTCAAAGGCTGTTTTACTTGTCATTTCATATCATCGATTCATATAGCATGATTCACTGGCATCTGCCATTCTTTGCAACTATTTTGGAATGACTCTTTTCCCTACACGTCTCTTTCCCATAAACTCAAACATTTTTATGCTGTTTCCCCAGATGTGTTAGTCTGTGTTTTCCCAAATTCTACCCAGCTACATTTTCCTTGCATTTATTCCCACAAACAGGATTACAAACTCTCGCTATGCAAGAGTTGCTGGTAATATCTTTGATAAGCCGTATACAAACTACATTAGTCAATGAGTATTACATTTCAAGTGACAGAAACCTAACTTCAGCTCAGCCAATCCTAAAAAGTTTTTATTTAATCACATAACAAAGATGGACAGGGGTATCGCTGAGGACAAATGGAGAGACACAGCTCGGTCTTTCTCTGCTTTGCTTCTCTGCTTGTGGATTTCACTTTCTCCTACTGCCAAAGGGCTTTTTTACCACACAAGGAATATGAAGAAAGCAGTTCTGCTATTACACATTCACAGGTTTTCCAGCAGAGGGGAATAAGATCTTTAAATAGCCTTCAACCAGAGTGAATGTTTCCGGCAATAGGTTCCAGTGAGGTTAGCTTGGTTCCTGGACCAGTGGATCAGGCACTAGAAGTGGAGGAAAGATAATTAGACTAGAAACTCATAGATGGAACGGTAGAGGAGAGTGTTATTAGCTAAAAAGGAAGGAAGAAGGAGTGATATGCAAACAAAAATAATACCTATATGCTATAATAACTAACATTTATGGTCCAGATCCAAAACCGTACATGATCTATAACAATGAATTAGATATCCACTGTGGTTGTGGTGCTGGAAAAGACTCTCGAGAGTCTCTTGGACTGCAAGATCAAACCAGCCAATGCTAAAGGAAATCAACCCTGAATATTCATTGGAAGGACTGTTGCTGAAGCTGAAGCTCCTATACTTTGACCGCCCCATGCGAAGAACCAACCCATTGGAAAGGACCTTGATGCTGGGAAAGATTGAGGGAAGGAGAAGAAGGGGGTGCAGAGGACAAAATGGTTGGATGGCATCACCACCTCAATGGACATGAGTTTGAGCAAACTCCAGGAGATAGTGAAAGACAGGGAAGCCTAGCCTACTGCAGTCCATGGGTTGCAAAGAGTCAGATACAACTTAGTAGCTGAACAATAATAAACACCCATAGAATTAAGGGAAATATTTGCAAAATCTATATCTGACAAGGGTCTAGTTTTCAGAATGTGCAAAAAGTCTTATAACTTAAAATAGAAAAAAATACCCAATTTAAAAATGGGCAAATGACTAAGGTGGACATTTCTTCAAAGACATACAGCTGACCAATAAGCACACAAAAAAATGTTCAACATTATTAGTCACTAGGGAAATACAAACCAAAACAGCAATGAGATGCCACTCATGAAATGACACAAGGAGATACCCACAAGGACAACTGTATACATTCACCAATGTATTTAGTGAAATAGAAGCAGATTCACAGCTAATAGGGGCTTCCCAGGTGGCACAGTGGTAAAAGAATCCTCCAACTAATGCAGGAGATGCAGGACAGGAAACATGGGTTCGAGCCCTTGGTCAGGAAGATCCTCTGGAGAAGGGAACTCAACCCACTCCAGTATTCTTGGTTGGAGAATTCCATGGACAGAGGAAACTGGCCAGCTACAATCCATAGGCTCACAGACACGACTGAGCATACATCTGTGCACAGATAAGAGAAAACAAATTAGTGGTTATCACTGGGGAGAGGGGTAAGACAGGGGTAGGGGACTAACATATACAAGCTACTATGTATGAAACAGATAAGCAGCAGGAATATATTGTACAGCACAGGGAACTATAGCCACTCTTTTACAATAACTTTTAATGGTGTGTAGTCTATACAAATACTGAATCTCTATACTGTACACCTAAAGCAATACAATTTTGTAAATCAACTATACTTCAATAAAAATAAATAAGATTAATTTACTTTAAAATTGTATAGTTATATGAATTAACACCAACAAAAACTAATTAGAGTTTGGTCAATTATAGCTATTATTTAACGGTGTATTTTAGACATGATATTTTTGTGTCTTTCCCATTTTGAATGAAATTTTTAAGTCCCAATATCAATTATTTTTGTTAAATGTACATATATTAATTGCCTCTTTTTCATACAAAAGAGACAGCCTCTCAGAGGTCTGATCTTTATATACATATGTATAATATGTACATGTGTATATATATATTTTTTTCTCTCTTTTTAAATTTGCATTTAATCCATTCTGGAAGGATTCTTGTCAATACTTCTCTTAAAACATTCCTTTATCATTTATAGGCACAAACTCCAGTATATTTTTTCAAAATGTAATAACAGCACTATTCCACCAAAAAGGCTTGCCATATAATCTTGTTAATATATTTGTAAAAAAGAGGCTCAAACACTTTGCATTATCCAGCATGCTACTAGTAGAGAGGAAACTAAAAATTATACATCTTAGGGATTGGGCAAAATAGTCAGGGCTGTTATATACTGTACCCTTTCCTGCTTGAAATAAAGACATACTCAAATATAAGAGTAGGAGAGTCAGAAAAAAGAAACTCTTGAAAATATTGTATAAATTCCTTTTGATCAGAAAATAAACAATCATTAAGACATGGGTTGAGTTTAACTATATACTTCTTCAAAGTTCAAACTACAGTTTCCTTATTCATTTCGAAGAAATTTAATAATCAACAATTTAAGTATTAAATTTTCAAAATGACCTTTTATGTTGTTTAACCTGCCTCTCCTAAGGCACAGAAGCAGTGGCGAGCATTATTTATATACTTTGCCATGTTTGTTATTGAAAGAGATGTTGGACTCAAATGGCACTGGTTTTGGACTCGGAAACTCAAGATTGAAGTCTAAGTCCATCATGGACTAACTATATATAATCTTTTTAGTCACTGAATTTCTTTGAGTCTCAATTTTCCTATCTATGCAGAATGGTTGGGTCAGTCCTTACAGAACTAGGACTTAGGTCTCAGGCTAAAGTGTCACTGCTCTGAGATACCTTCCTTGACCACCCCATCTAAAGTAGCTGCCCAGGCTCAATCACAGTTATCTATTTGAATTCTCTAAATAGCACCTATGACTCTTCCATCCTATTTCCTTATTTAAGTACTTATTACACATCCATTCTTTCATTGACTGCCACCTTCCAAAGAGCAAAGAACCTATCCAAATGGGCAAAGACCTCGTTTGCTTCTGTATTGCCAGTGCCTGGCACAAAATAGCCACACAATATAATTGATGGGTGAATGAATATGAAAAAGATTCAGACTAACAGAACTGCCAGCTTTGAAAGGTTCTTGTGAGGATCAGAAAAAGGAAATGGATGTGATCATGGTTTTTGAATGATGGTACACTCTGCACATGGATGATTTTATTACTCTGATGTTAGTTTTCCTTAAAGGATAATCACAATGTCCACCTATCATGAGATGGCTTATTTTTTTATCTAATAATATGAGCTCTGTAACTTTAGCCAAGTTTCATAAATTCTACCCATGGAAAGTAAGGTTGCCCTCCAGTTTTCTGAGGCACTTTCACTTAGAAAAAAGTAAAACAAAATTAAATTCACAGGTCCAGTTACCACAGGGTCTGTGTCTGTCTGAATCATGGTTTCTTAGCAAGAGTTAGTTCAAACATCCTCATTTGTAGTCAGTGGAACTTCAGGAATTGAGTATTTTCCTACAGCATTGCATAAGAGGTCACTAATAAAAGGAAAGGCAAAAAAATAGCGTGCCTGTATGCATGCATGTGAGTCCTTGATGTTTCTTCTCATGGCCTGACTGTCTTACTCAACTAGTCGAGTGATGACAAAGTAGCTGGTCAGTCACAGACCTAACCTGATGATGTAATTTTGGCCTCTGTGATCTTTTCCAAGTTGACTACACAAAGTTCCACCTCTTTCCTAAGGCCTCATGATTTATAGAGGGCCATAGGGTAAATAGCAGGCTGGAGCTTGCTCAACATGTCAGTGCCTTAGTATGAATTCTTTAGCCGTTAAGTCACTCGATTTTCCTACTGGGGCTTGAGAATATGGAACAGTTTGAGATGTCAGTGTGGAATCTTCTAAATCCACAGAGCTTCCTGACTATTATGAAAACATAGTGGTTAAGACTAAATTTTGAAGTCAGACAGACCTGGGTCAGAAGCTCAGCTCCTTTACCTATGAGCTCTGTAATTTTGGTCACATTCCTTATTTCTCTGAGTCTCAGCTTCTTCAACTTTGAATGGGATGATAAAGTTAACTAGCTTATAGAATTGTTTTTAGGATTAATGGATACAAAGCCCTTCACATACCATGGAGCATCATATGTGCTTTTAATTATTATTAATTGTTAGGTTTCAAATAAGCAAAAAATATAGGTTTAAAAAAAATAAACACTTGTAAAGTATAAAATCCAAGATCCACACTGCATAAAGGAATAGAAGTTGCTACTGGATTAAAGTTAATTTCTAGAAATCCTTTTATGGTTGATTATTTTTTTTCACATGTATGGGCTTAATGTTTTGTTGAGTAAATAATAATTAGATGTATAATTTTAATCCTGATTCCAATATGAATAACAAAATATTAATATATATTCTTAAAATTTATAAAGTGGTAAGTGCCATTCTTTAGCTCTGACTCTCTCCTTGGATAAGTCACTTAACTTTCACAAGCCTCAGTTTACCATTGGTGATACATAAGGATAAGACTAGATCTTTGGTTCTCAGAATGAATTTTCCAGAACGTGAGTACTGTTACATAATAAGTAGTGTTTAATGGTAAATTATGTTTGGAAAATCTCAAGTAGCAGGTGTCTTTACCATGGGGTTTCCCACATGCATTGGGCTCTAATTTCCCCAGCGGGATGTGGTTTTCTACATTTTTCAAACATAATTTATTGGAGAATTTTTAAATCATTGAGCATCTTGTGAGACAAGAATTCTGAGAAGTATTTTGTGAAACACAAGACTAGATAACACCCAAGATCTCTTCCAGCTCTAAATTCTAAAGCTCTGATTCACTTTTTCCTTTTCCAGCCTCAGACTGGACTATGCCAGAACCATGCCACTGGTTTTCCTCTCCATGTATTTTCACCAAGACCTAAGCGGCCAGACATTCCTTTAACCACTCTGTCCTTCCATCCCTTGCTTCAAAGCTCATCAATCATCACCACTAGTATGTGGAATCAGGAAAAAGATGCAATTATTGCCTACTTGAAAGTGAAAGTGAAGTTGCTCAGTCGTGTCCGACTCTTTGCAACCCCATGGACTGTAGCCTACCACACTCCTCCATCCATGGGATTTTCCAGGCAAGAGTGCTGGAGTCGGTGGCCATTCCCTTCTCCAGAGGATCTTCCTGACCCAGGGATTGAACCTGGGTTTTCCTGCATCATAGGTAGACACTTTACCCTCTGAGCCACCAGGGAAGTCCTACTTAGAAAAGTCTTCTTGCCACATGCCTACATGTCAAAATCCAATACCTCTTTAAAAGTATAGTTGAAAGTTTCTCCTTGATGAAGACTTTTTCACCTACACATCTAGAATTATTTTTTTTCCGAATTTATACAGAATTTTATATTATACAAGAATTTCCTCCACATGCAAAAGTTGACATTTGGGGAAGGGAAAAGTTACCTTTTGTTCAGCTATCCCATATAATAAAGATCTTTAGCATCACCAGTCCTTGTCCTCTCACCTAAAATACCTGCCGTCACCATGGCAACCCAAGTTATCCTTATTTCCAAATGCCCTCTAGGAAGGCCTGGCAGGTTGCCTGCCCTTGGGAACCATTGGCCTAATCATCCATTATCAATCAGCACTTATGATCTTTGATCTCTACTGGGTTATAAGTCCCTAAAGGACAAGGGATTAAGTCCTTTGAGTATCCTAAAATGTGAGTCACACACAACTTCCTCTGCAATCAAAATTCAAAGCTGAATGAATTACAATATCCCAATATGGTATAGTAGAAAAAGTACTGGATTTATAGGACAAGAAAGTTACTTGACCTCTTTGATTCAACATCTGTTAAATGGGAACAAAATAGGGTAATATCTGAATAGAACCTTCCACCACCTAACAGAGACTGCGTGCATGGCACAAGCTAGCTTCCTCCAGTTTCTTCTTCCCCTCCCCTTTTCCTTTATGTCCTTTCACATTGTATAAACATGAATATCCTTTTTCACCATTAAGATAGGGAAGAGAGGCAAAGGGGTCACTAAAGTCCCATTTTTATATCAGCCACTGGACCCAAAGAGCGGATTCCAAATAGTTTTCCCTTGTACAGGGCATGATACCACAAGATAATGCTCAGAATTTCCTTTTTCTGAACTAAATCAGTTATGAAAGTTGCCTCTGTTCAGAAAGCTAAAACCCTTACACTATAGGGTTAGGCAAAGTGTAGCTGAGGACTGTGAATAAACATCAGTTCCCATGAGAAGAATGTGTGTGTTATTCACATGAGTCAGAGACACTACAAAGGAAACTGATCAGAAAGAGAAGAAAAGCCACACTTCTATGATACATTTCAGGGGGTGGGAAACTCAGTAGGGTAAGGATGTGTGATGCCCCTGACCAGAAATTGTCTGACAACACTCATCTCAGATGAGGACTACCCCCTGGTATACTCAATGACTGCATCTGATCTAGATTCCAGAGTCAAGGGAAGTGGCTTGGGACACAATTCCCATGACCTGAAATCTCTAAAGTTTCTAAAGAGGTGGATGGGGTGGGTGGGGTGTTGGGAGGATTTCAGTCATCTGTGCACTCACACAAGAGTCAAGGGAAGGTGGTACTTACACTCCTACACACCTTTGCCCCAGGGAACAATTTTTCAGAACTGGGCACTAGTTGTGGACTTTCTCATATGACCTATAGATGGGAAGAGTGCACACACAGTGGTCTCCTTAGTTGCCACGATAACTCAGGGAGGAAATAATTATTATCCCCATACTACAGATGAGGAAAATTATAGTTCGTAGAAGTTGAGTAATTTGCACAAGTTCATAATGCCAATATGGGGAGACTTGAAATAGCCTTGCCTATTCTGTGTCCTGCTCTTTCTATGTCTTGCTAATGAGGAAAATGGTCTCTCCAGCAATCCTTGCAAAACGTACAAGTAGATTATAAATTTAGAACATAGAAATGAAAATAAAGAACCAGGGTTTTGCCACAAGTAGATTCTGCTAAATTAATTCCGGAATTTAATCGGAGTGCCTTCAAGTTTTACCTTGACACAAAGTATCTGTTTTAGTTAAATTCCAAAACCTTATTGGAGGAACCTACCTGCTAGAAATGAGTAATCCAGTATACTAAGGACTAAATAAATATCTCCTTAGTTTTCATTGACATTGAGAAAATGGTGAAATGATAGTTAAAAATTGAAAGCAGAGCTTGTAATAAACCCTCCCAAGATCACATTTGCCTCTCTTCACTTTATTAGGAGCCCTGTTTTGGGAGTTAGGAAAAGTAGATTCTGAGTTCATCTCTACATTAATCACTCCTTTCTTTGAATTAAATTCACTTCTTACATCCAATAATAGACCTATGAATAGTAAATTTATCAGCCTTTGTCCAAAACTGTCTTTGTTTCACCTTTGCTATTAAATTATAATATCATAGTGGGTAGAATCCTAAAATGATGGGATTTTTCCTCCATATTTTGAAGATATTTTCTCATTAGTTTCACTTTGCTGTTGAGGACCCTTCTGTTAGTCTAATTTTCATAACTTTCAAGAGAATCTATCTTTTCTTTCTAATTGTTATTAGAATTTTTCTTTTTGATAATTCTAAAGTTTTAACTCTGTGCAAATGTGTGGATTTTTTTTTCAACTTTGGGTTTACATTCTTCAAGTGTGGCTTTTCAATCTCAGATTTATATGTTCCTTCAATTCTGGGAAATTATCACTCACAGCCTCTTCAAATTTGCTCCTCTCTGACTCTCTAAACTATTTCCTTTGAGAATTGCTACTGAACAAATATTGAATCATGTGTTTTCCATATCTCTTAACATCTTATTTCTTCATCTCTTTGTGGAACCTCCTTAGTGATTTCTCCTGCTCTGTCCTTCAATTCACTAATTCTCTCTACAGTTTCTCACATTTAAACTCTCAATTAAGGGCTTCATTTCAATTATCATACTTTTTATTTCTATGACTACTTACATACTTGTCTAATTTTTAGGGCCTAGTTTTTAAATTGGAGAAGGCAATGGCACCCCACTCCAGTACTCTTGCCTGGAAAATCCCATGGATGGAGGAGCCTGGTGGGCCGCAGTCCATGGGGTTGCTAAGAGTAGGACACGACTGAGCAACTTCACTTTCACTTTTCACTTTCATGCATTGGAGAAGGAAAGGGCAACCCACTCCAGTGTTCTTGCCTGGAGAATCCCAGGGACGGGGGAGCCTGGTGGGCTGCCGTCTATGGGGTCGCACAGAGTCGGACACGACTGAAGCGACTTACCAGCAGCAGCAGTTTTTAAATATATTTGTATTCCTCCCTTTATTCTTTAGTAACACTTAGTAGATTTATTAATAATTATGTGTATAACCTATTTCCCTTAACCTGTATTGGCCAGAGTGTAGATTGACTGTGTGTGGGGAGCTGTATGAGATACAGTAGGTCATGGTGGACTTTAAGTTCAGATGAGATATTTTAAGTGGTGACCTGGCAAAAAGTTTTAATAATAGGCTAGAATGACCAGATATGCACTTTAGATAAAGTTCTCTGACAGGAGTAGGTACAATGGCTCTGAGGAGGCAGAGGTCAGATTCTAGGAGGCTCTTGTATTGTTCCAGAAAGGACACATCTCTGGTGATTGTCAATGAGGCTAGCATGGTGGGAAATATGCTCTATGTCCCTCAGTTTGAACTTCTTAAGAAAACAAATCATTCAGCATCCTGTTCAACTATGACTAACATATGTCACTTTTTTTTTTCTTTTTTTTCTTATTTTTTATAAGTTATATACATAACTCTTTTCTTTCTTTTACATAACTCTTTTCTTTTGTTTCATAGCAATTAAAAAATTTTTTTACTTTGTATCAGAGTATTTACAATGTTGATTTACAGTTCAGTTCAGTTGCTCAGTCATGTCCAACTCTCTGCAACCCCATGGACTGCATTATGCCAGGCCTCCCTGTCCATCTAATGGTCTACCAACTCCCAGAGTTTATTCAAACTCATGTCCATTGAGTCAGTGATGCCATCCAACCACCTCGTCATCTGTCGGCCCCTTCTCCTCCCGCCTTCAATCTTTCCCAGCATCAGGGTCTTTTCAAATGAGTCAGTTCTTCACATCAGGTGGCCAAAGCATTGGAGTTTCAGCTTCAACATCAATCCTTCCAATGAATATTCAGGACTGATTTCCTTTAGGATGGACTGGTTGGATCTCCTTGCAGTCCAAGGGACTCTCAAGAGTCTTCTCCAACACCACAGTTCAAAAGCATCAATTCTTTGGTGCTCAGCTTTCTTTATAGTCCAACTCTCACATCCATACATTACTACTGGAAAAACCATAGCCTTGACTAGACGGACCTTTGTTGGCAAAGTAATGTCTCTGCTTTTGAATATGCTGTCTAGGTTGGTCATAACTTTCCTTCCAAGGAACAAGCGTCTTTTAATTTCATGGCTGCAGTGATTTGGGAGCCTATAAAAATAAAGTCAGCCACTGTTTCCACTGTTTCCCCATCTATTTGCCATGAATTGATGGGACTGGATGTCATGATCTTAGTTTTCTGAATGTTGAGCTTTAAGCCAACTTTTCCACTCTCCTCTTTCACTTTCATCAAGAGGCTCTTTAGTTCTTCACTTTCTGCCATAAGGATGGTATCATCTACATATCTGAGGTTACTGATATTTCTCCTGGCAATCTTGATTCCAGCTTGTGCTTCATGCAGCCAGCGTTTCTCATGATGTACTCTGCATATAAGTTAAATAAGCATGGTGACAACATACAACCTTGACGTATTTCTTTCCATATTTGGAACCAGTCTGTTGTTCCACGCCCAATTCTAACTGTTGTTTCCTGACCTGCACACAGATTTCTCAAGAGGCAGGTCAGGTCTGGTATTCCCGTCTCTTGAAGAATTTTCCAGTTTGTGGTGATCCACACAGTCAAAGGCTTTGGCATACTCTGTAAAGCAGAAATAAATGTTTTTCTGGAACTCTCTTGCTTTTTTGATACTCTAACGGATGTTGTCAATTTGATCTCTGATTCCTCTTCCTTTTCTAAAACCAGCTTGAACATCTGGAAGTTCATGGTTCACATACTGTTGAAGCTTGGCCTGGAGAATTTTGAGCATTACTTTACTAGCATGTGAGATGAGTGCAATTGTGCGGTAGTTTGAGCATTCTTTGTCAGTGCCTTCCTTTGGGATTGGAATGAAAACTGACCTTTTCCAGTCCTGTGGCTGGAAATGTTATTTTCAAGTGTGTACCAAAGTGGCAATTATAATACACATATATCTATTCTTTTTCAGATTCTTTTATCATATAGATCATTACAGAGTATAGAGTTCCCTGTGCTATAGAGTAGGTCCTTGTTGATTACCTATCTTACATAAAGTAGTGTGTGTATGCTAATCCCAATCTCCTAATTTATCCCTCCACCCCCTCTTTTTTTTCTTTGACATGATTTTATACTAATTTTTGTTTCCTTTTTATAAAACCATGTTAAATGTATTTTACTGATTGAGCACCTCAGGTTTTATGTGAAGTTGCTCCTTTTGTGAATAAAGAGGGAGTTTTTAATTCTGAAATTGTGCTTCTATCTCTTCAGTTCTACCTGATAACAAGATAAAAATCTGAGATAAAGTCCAGCTAGACCTTGTATGGCTTAAAAAAGAAAAGAATATTTGCCTGCTCTGGGGCCAATGGCAGTTGTGACCACAGCTGGTTATTGGGGAACATTTCCAGTATGTAGGTCCTTGGGCATTTCCCGGATCCACTTTCCCACTCGGTGTCCTGGTTATCTCCAGCCCATGCTGACTCAAGTCCGGCAGCCTTGAGGGATGGAGGCAGAGGGGATGATGCTACTCAGCTTGGCTACTTGAGCCAGAAGCCAATTAGATATACGCTGGGCTGCATGGACGTAAGGATTGGCCAAGATGAAGCCCCACGTGAACTCTTGTGGGTTGAAGATTCCTAGTCAAGAGCAGACCTTTTTGAGAATTGAGATAATTTGTTTCTGGCAAAACATGGTTTCTTCTTGAGAGTGAGAAGAAAAACGGTGTGGGAAAAGCTTTGGAAATCTTGCAAGACCTCTTGGACATGAACTGTGTGTTACAAAACAAATTTTTGCCCAGTTAAGTGTAACCAATCAAAACCAGACAGATTGTCTTTGGCGTGTTGGCTTCAGAATGCAACAGGGGAAGTGCCATCACTGAATATGACTGGGAACTTGCTGAACTCAGACATTTACAAAAGAGCCTCAGTGTCTGTATAATGAGAGGACAGAACTGGGATTGCTGGCTCCTCTGTGCAGGATGTGATTGCAACCTCCTGGGAGGAAAAAAAAAAAAAAATGAACACCACCAAATCAAAAGCAGTTTCAACTGTCAGTGGAGGGTGGTCCAGAAGAAAATTTAGAAGAAGGAAATTCATTATAAACCATAATGAATTCTCTTTGTCATTGAAAATTTATCCGAAAAACATTTCGTGACAACTTTGACAGGCAATGACCTGCTGGATCTACAGAGACTGCTATTTCTTACCCTCAAATAGCTCTTAAGGTCATCCTGGGAAAAATAGACTTGTAAACAGAAAATTGCATTATGTAGTAACTTTATAGACTTCATGAAGCAAGGAGAGAAGTCCCAATTCTGATCAACTTGGGAAAGATCTCACAGAATTGTTGGTTTTGAGTCAGTTCAGTTCAGTCACTCAGTAGTGTCTGACTCTTTGTGACCGTGTGGACTGCAGCACGCCAAGCTTCCCTCAAAAGGTGTGCAGGCATCCCAGAGAAGGAAATGGCATATACAAAGACCTGGAGTCAAGAAGGAGCATTGTGTTTATACAGCAAGAAAGGGAAAGTGTGTGAAGTTGCAGATACAGTGTTTGGAGGCCTTAGGTCAGATTGGAATGGTTCTTGCATGGCATGCTAAAAAGTTATTCAGCCTAAAAGGCAGGGCAATATTTGCTTATATAACAGTTTCAGTTTTCAGCCAAAAACTTCACTTGTTCAACGGAGACATGTGCTTTGTTTTCATGCGAAGAACACACAGTCTTAGGATGCTGTTCCTATATGCATAAAGGGACAAGAACATTGTCCTCCATATCTAATGAGATTAGCACTAGAACACATCAGGGACTTCTCTGGCGGTCCAGTGGTTGAGACTTTGTACTTCCAAGGCAGTGGGTATGGGTTCAGTCGCGGGTTAGGGAACTAGGATCCCAAGAGCCACATGGTGCAGCCAAAAAATATATATTTTAAAAAGACTAGAACATGTCACAAAAAGGCACACATGTTTAAAAAACAAAAGAGGGCAAAGGAAAGTCCAATTCAGACACACAGTACGTGCTCAGTCACATTGCCCCCCAGGGTCCTTTGTCCATGGAATTTCCCAGGCAAGAATATGGAAGTGGGTTGCCATTTCCTCCTCCAGGGGTTCTTCCTGACCCAGGGATCAAACCCGTGTCTCCAGTGTCTCTTGCATTGCAGGCATGTTTTTTTACCACAGAGACAAAGGGGAAGCCCTTCAGACACATGGAGGGTCATTTAAATACTCCACTTATGTTTGAACGGAGTTCCATGGGAAAGAATGATAGGAAAACAGCAATATTAGAAAAGAATTTTATAGAAATGAGGAATAAGAAAGTCTTGAAATTGAAAATAGTTTCCAAATATCAAGAATAATATAGATTCATGCCCAGAAATATCAATATCACTGTAACATATGAAATAAAACAGATAAAAGAAATAAAGTCAAATGAGAAAATCTTAAAGGCTTTGAGACTGATAAAATAAATTCCCTAAAAGGCATGAAAATTAGACAACAGCCTTCTCAAATGTGTCTCCCAAGAGGGGAGAAAAAACAATCATTAAGTTTGGAGTGTATATCCACCTAAACTATTATTGAGGAAAATGATGGGATTTTCAAACTTGTAAAGATTATGAAAGTTTACCATCCAAAGAGTTCCTCAAAAGAACTTCCAGGGAATATGCTTCTGAAAGAAGAAAACCAAGGGTAGAGATACAGAATAATATTTAACAAACACTATCAATCACATACTTTCTAAAATATTATTTTTCTTCAACAGTTTTGTGTTTATTATTTTTGTTGTTTTATTTTGTTGTTCAGTTCAGTTCAGTCGCTCAGTCGTGTCCGACTCTTTGCGACCCCATGAATCACAGACACCAGGCCTCCCTGTCCATCACCAACTCCCGGAGTTCACTCAGACTCACGTCCATCAAGTCAGCAATGCCATCCAGCCATCTCATTCTCTGTCATCCCCTTCTCCTCCTGCCCCCAATCCCTCCCAGCATCAGGGTCTTTTCCAATGAGTCAACTCTTCACATGAGGTGGCCAAAGTACTGGAGTTTCAGCTTTAGCATCATTCCTTCCAAAGAAATCCCAGGGCTGATCTCCTTCAGAATGGACTGGTTGGATCTCCTTGCAGTCCCAGGGACTCTCAAGAGTCTTCTCCAACACCACAGTTCAAAAGCATCAATTCTTCAGTGCTCAGCTTTCTTCGCACTCCAACTCTCACATCCATACATGACCACTGGAAAAACCATAGCCTTGACTAGACGAAACTTTATTGGTAAAGTAATGTCTCTGCTTTTTAATATGCTATCTATGTTGGTCATAACTTTCCTTCCAAGGAGTAAGCGTCTTTAAATTTCATGGCTGCAGTCACCATCTGCAGTGATTTTGGAGCCCCAAAAAATAAAGTCTGACACTGTTTCCACTGTTTCCCCATCTATTTCCCATAAAGTGATGGGACCAGATGCCATGATCTTCGTTTTCTGAATATTGAGCTTTAAGCCAACTTTTTCACTCTCCTCTTTCACTTTCATCAAGAGGCTTTTGAGTTCCTCTTCACTTTCTGCCATAACGATGGTGTCATCTGCATATTTGAGGTTATTGATATTTCTCCCGGCAATCTTGATTCCAGCTTGTACTTCCTCCAGCCCAGGATTTCTCATGATGTACTCTGCATATAAGTTAAATAAGCAGGGTGACAATATACAGCCTTGACGTACTCCTTTTCCTATTTGGAACCAGTCTGTTGTTCCATGTCCAGTTCTAACAGGAAGCAGTTCAGTTTCTTCCTGACCTGCATATAGGTTTTTCAAGAGGCAGGTCAGGTGGTCTGGTATTCCCATCTCTTTCAGAATTTTCCACAGTTTGTGGTGAGCCACACAATCAAAGGCTTTGGCATACTCAATAAAGCATAAATAGATGTTTTTCTGGAACTCTCTTGCTTTTCTGATGATCCAATGGATGTTGGCAATTTGATCTCTGGTTCCTCTGCCTTTTCTAAAACCAGCTTGAACACCTGGAAGTTCATGGTTCACATATTGCTGAAGCCTGGCTTGGAGAATTTTGAGCATTACTTTACTAGCGTGTGAGATGAGTGCAATTGTGTGGTAGTTTGAGCATTTTGTTGTTAGTATTAATTTAATGTGATCATTATCTTTTAAATGAAAAAGTTCTAAATTAATCAATGAGTCTTGGAGATCTGATAGCCCTAATTAATCTAATACAGGACATTCTATCCAACAGATATAGAAAACGTGTTTTTCCCAACAATGCTTGAAACTTTTAAATAACATGGTTTTTAATGAATGTTCCTCAGGATATTTCTTCTTCTGAACATATGTCCTCCCCTATTTTTCACCTAAACTCACTCTCTATGACTTATACCTTCCATGCATCTACGAAGAGTCATCACGGCTGTCAGACAGTGTCTGCCAATGGCTGTGAGCTGAGAGTGATGCATCTCCTGGGAGCCTCCCAACTTGACCAATGTCTTCCTCTCCAGCCTTTGAACAGTCATTAGCAGAGGACTCAGTTATGTTGATGTGAACTGAAAAGAAACTTGTGGCCATGAGTCCTGAGGCACTCACGTTAGTTTTTGGCAAAAGAAAGTTTCTCTCTGAGACCATGCCTGCTTTTGGAGTAAGACTCACAAGTCAAACAGCAAGATTCTCTGTTCTCTTTGGAAGTCCTTTCTAAGAGATACTGCAAGGACTGTAGTGGAATAACCCCAAAGATGATGGACATTCCCCAGTGCCCTTTAAGGTCATCACTACCCCTGAGTACATTAGCCTTTTATGGTCTTTCCCAAAGAGAACATAATCAAGGTATCATAATGGGTGAGAGTCCTGTCTTCTGATTCAAGCCCATCACTCCAGAAGCTGGGATGCTTTCTGTTGTAATTTTCCCAGTGATGGAGAAAAATGAATATGCTGCCCTTTGTGAGTGACAATGGGTATAAGGTCTTACTCTAGGCCTGCCATTCATTGGGCTGTGATAACAAGTGCCCATGGAGCCATAAAAACACTTGTATCTTCGCACTACACAATTTACCAAGCTCTTTTCTAAGCTGATTTTGAGTCATATAATCCCAAATCTGACAATGTAGGTGAGAGGTATTATGATTGCTATCTGAGGAATTTGAAAATAAGAGAATTAAAAATGACACCCAGAATTTCCCGTGGCTCTGTGAAGATGAAAGGATTAAGGCCTGGATTTTCAAGCTAAAATTGTGTTGTCTCTCATACTCTTCTTGGCCTCTGACGTACAATGCAAGCTGGCTTCAGGGGGGTAGAACGTAGCATGCACTGCTCTCCAGGAAGACATTCCATTCTGCCAGATAGGCTTGACCACACCTGATTATACTCAAACATTTGACTAAGAGTACAAACTCTGGGGCCAGCCTGTTTAATCTCAAATTCTAACCCCAGAAAATAGGGTAAACGCTGTGATCTTGTATAAGTTTCCTAACCTCTCTGAACCTCAGTTTAGTCACCAGTAAAATGAAAATATACCTTGTAAGGTTGCTGTTGGATTCATAAGTTAGTAATGCATTCAAAGTGCATGGAGTAGTGCCTGGCAGGTAACAAGGACTCTATAGGTGTTTGCTGTTGTGATGCTATTATTGTTATTATATTGATGTCAGTGGTATTGTTGTTAGAGCATCAGGGCTGTTTAGTCCAAGGAATGAGCTCAGTTTTTAGGATCTGTGACCTAAACACCTCAAACGTGTCCCAACAGAAGTTGAGCTTAAAAAGGAAATACTTGCTCTGTTGATGACACTGAGAAGCTTGTGCAACAATAAAATTAAATAAAGGTGGGTTTTCATAGAACAAGGGGTTGCACAGATATACAAGATCTTCTCAGAGTTGCCATGTTCCCAGATGTGGCAAGATTGTCCCTGCAGCCAGGGTAATTTTTCTGCTTACTAGGTTTCTTATTCATCTCACTAATCTCCTCCCTCCCTCCATGTGGCTTGGTGTCCCCCCCTACCATTTTGGACTCCTAATGAACAAGAATGAACTAAAGTCCCAGAATTACTGAGAGACCCTGTCCTGCTGTTGATGAAAGTCAAAGAGATCGAGCCACTGTGGCCTGGATAGGTTCACTCTTTTCTCTGTCACCTGGTCCATTCCAGTCCAATTCTGGGCTGAATTTCTGGACTGAAAGTGCGCTCTCTAATTCAAGTGCAAAACTCAAGGGTGCCAGCATGTACAGACTGAAGTCAAAGTCAACAGGAAACCCTGGAGAATTTGCACTTTTTTGATTGGCTGGGAAAGATGTTCATTTCCAAACATCCCTTTTTGATCTTCTCCTGTCTCGACTCCCTTCTGTAACCTGAAATTTCACTCCTTTGCTCTGGCTGTCTACCTCCATCCTCCAGCCTGTGTCAGCCTTTGCATTGACAGGCGATTAGGCAGTCAAGGAACCTGACCCTAGCTTCTCGGGTTCCGTGAATAATTCTTGCGGCTTCTTATCAAAACTACCTCCAGGCACCTCCTTCCCTAAGCTCATTCTGTTCCTCTTTTAAGAATCCTTGGACTTTCCTGTGGTACAGTGGATAAGAATTCACCTCCCAATTCAGGGGACACGAGATTGACCCCTGGTCTGGGAAGATTCCACATGCCGCTAACCAACCAAGCCTGTGCACCAACATCTAAGCCTTCTAGAGCCTTCAAGCTACAACTACTGAACTCACGTGTCACAACCACTGAAGTCTACACATGCAGTTCTCGTGCTCCACAACAAGAAAAGCTGCAACTAGAGAAAGCCCAAGTGCAACAATGAAAAATAAACACTTTTTTTTAAAAGAGGGAAAGAATCCTTACTCTTTGTTGCTTCTCCAGCCTGTTCTTCTAGACCCTACAACAGTCCCTGGGCTGCTGGCTTTCTGCGTTTGACTTTTTCTGTCCTTCCTTAGACAGTGACTGTTTTTGGTCTTGCACTGTGGACTTGTATGTCTTATACACTCCACTTCTTAACTTGTACCATCCTTCCCTTCTCACACTCCATCCCAGAGACACCTGGACTTGTAAAAACAAAGCCTGATTCAGCATCACCTGTAATGTCACCACATGTCATCCTGACCATGCTACTTGCTCCCACCATGAAAATCCACCTTCCCCTTCCTTCACAGTATGCAAAATAACAGGATGCCAAATTTGCACTATTCAAATGAAATTATTTGGCTGTCAAGGGTTGTTTATCCATCAGTTTGTGACCTGTGTTTGAGGAGGTGTCATCCTTTGCTGCCTACGAGGTTCAGGTGTGTGCCCCTCAGGTCTATCATCCAAGGGATGTATCATTGTTACCCCCAAACTGAGTTTGCCTCTTGCTGTGTAGTGAGCCCATAGACACAACCAAGCCAAAGATCAGGAGAAGGAAGGAATTATTACTTGCAGCAAGTAAGGAGAACACTGGGAATTTTTCCCAAAGCAGTGTCTCCCTGGACAGCAAGATGGGGGAAATTTTAAGCTAAACGTGGCTCAAATGGTAAAGAATCCACCTGCAATGCAGGAGACCAAGTTCGATCTCTGGGTCTGGAGAAGGGAATGGCTACCCACTCCAGTATTCTTTCCTGGAGAATCTCATGGACAGAGGAACCTGGAGGGCTATAGTCCATAGGATCACAAAGAGTATGACTGAGTGACTAAGCACGAGGCCACATGCATATTAATGAAGGGGCTTGAGCAGAATTGAGTTCAGGCTCGAGCTGATTGAAATCTCAAGGATTAACATCATCCTTCCGCCCTCCATCTAGGTGAGGGCCTTAGTTCCTTCTGAACTCAAAGATCTATTATTGTGCATACTTCTTGAGGGAGTTCTTTGAGAGTCCTTAAGACTATCTGCACTATTGCTTGACTGCCTTTTTTTTCTGTCCCTGTACTCCTTTTTATTCCCTTAAGATCACTGATTATTGAGATCTGTTCAAAAGCAAGCTTTGTGGACCAGCTTAGATCACAAAATGGCTTGGACCAAAATGGCTTCTCTTATGTCAAGAAAGCCATTCCTGATTCTTTTTCTCTTTCTTCTAAGCTGTCTGCTTATATTATTTCAGGGATATTCAGTGCAGCTCTCTGATACTCTGAAGGTTATAAACACACATTCTCAAGCCTTAATTTCTAAGTAAAGTATCATTTGTGGCAAGCAAATTAAAGTAAATTTCCATTAAGCATCACATTTTGGGCTAATACTTCTTTAAAGTAAGTGTACTGAGGAGGATATAGAAGCCTCATGATAGATATAGCATCACATTTTCTCTGATTTATAGCTAATGTTAAATTTAACTGGGTGGTTCCCTGAAGGCTCAGATGGTAAAGAATCTACCTGCAGTGCAGGAGACCCAGGTTCAATCCCTGGGTCGGGAAGATCTCCTGGATAAGGGAATGGCTATCCACCCCAGTATTCTTGCCTGGAGATTTCCATGGACAGAGGAGTCTGGTGGGCTACACAGTCCATGGGGTCACAAACACTCAGACATGACTGAGTGACTAACAACTTATATTTAACTAGCTCTCCTGTTCAAACCAGAAATTCAGGTTTATGAAGAATCCTTTCTTTTCTCTCTACCTACATTTTGTCATCAAAATTTTCTGCCTTCTCAGCCCATCAGCCACTCCAGATTGCCTTACTTCTGCTCAGGAAACATCTATTTCATGCTCCAGTCTGCTCATATGGGAAGTCCTTTCCTTCCTTTGTGTGTTTTTCCATCAGCTTATATATCAGATACATATGTGTATATATGTTCTGCCCCTATTATTGACACAATAGCATGTTAGTTGCTCAATCATGTGCAACTCTTTGCAACCCTGCCAGGCTCCTCTGTCCATGGGGTTCTTCAGGCAAGAATCCTGGAGTGGGTGGCCATTCCCTTCTTCAGGAGATCTTCCTGACTCAGGGAATGAATCTGCATCCTCTGTCTCCAAAACACATTTATCTGTTAAGAGCATCAGTGCCCACATCCTGATACCTCAGACCCTTCCGTTCCAGGCCTCGTATCACAAGACTTTCAGACCCAAAGCTGAGTCCGCTGGTATCTATGTATTAC
Organism: Bubalus kerabau; assembly: GCF_029407905.1. NCBI lineage: Eukaryota > Metazoa > Chordata > Mammalia > Artiodactyla > Bovidae > Bubalus > Bubalus kerabau. Next base: position 82,321,233 of record NC_073631.1, on the reverse strand, counting down.
AATATCTATTTTTTGACTCAGCGTTATCACTGTGTCTGGCAGGTTTATTCACACAGCTTTTAGATGCTGAGTTAAACTTTACATAATTGAAACACTCAACTGATTAAAAAATAGAATGGAAAATTCACTGGAATGGTAACCACCCACTTTCCACTCAGACAGGAATGTGATCTGCAGAACAAGGAGAAGATAACAGCCCCCAGTGGGTGCTGCTGTGCAGAGACCCTAGTTTGAGGGATGTCTTCTCATCCCGCCACCCACCCAACCCCCTGCAAGTACCACTACTCATTGCTGATGTCCAACACGCTGCTGTGAGAGACAAGCTGCATTCACAATGTTTTAAAACAAATAGAATAAGTTAACAGAGGGAGCCTTGAAGAAGGAAATGGCAACCCACTCCAGTACTCTTGCCTGGAGAATTCCATGGACAGAGGAGCCAGGCAGGCTACAGTCCATGGGATCGCAAAGAGTCAGACATGATTGAGTGATTAGTAAAGAGTATCAGAGGGACCCTAGTTCCCTTATCTGATATAAATTATCTTATCAGATTACTTCCAGTTTGATAACAACTGAGAAGATTTTCCCAGAAGAGGCCAAACAACAGCAAGAATTGTAAAGACATGTGCACACTGCTGTATTTAAAATTGATAACCAACAAAGACCAGGCACAGGGAACTCTGCTCAATATTACGTAACAACCTAAATGCGAAAGGAATTTGAAAAAAGATACATATATGTGTATGACTGAATCACCTTTCTGTATACCTAAAACTAACATAACATTCTTCATCAACAATACTCTAATATCAGATTTTAAAATTAAAAAAAAAAAAACACTAAGTACTCATAATGCTTGATTTTGGCCCTCTGGGCAAACTCAAGAAGCTTATGGCAATGCTGTAATACCAATGACATATACTTAATAAAGATGAAACCTATCAGTATTCAGGGATTTGCTGCTCTGTGAGTGTGGGGAGGGAAGAGCAGAACAATAAAAATGATTGCAGAGGCAGAGAAAGGGGTGTACCTTATGGAGCTCCAAATAGGGCTGATGGGTGGGGAGTGGGCAATTTCAGCCTCCCTCCTGGTTCTTCCCCACCCCACCCTCCACAATCTTCTTGCTCCCTCCCACCCTGAGAACAGTCTTTTTTCAGGTCCCTAAATGCTGCAGAACACTCCTTAGGTCATGGATCACCCACTTTCCCCATCCAGCCGTGGGTATGTGCCAATAACTGGTGAGACAGGGAGAAATGTGTGCCTGACTCAACACCCCCATCACAGCCACCTGAGTAGTTTTGAGCCCTGGTGTATGTCACTAGTAACTATGCTACTAGTGGACAAGCATATGGCAACCCACTCCAGTGTTCTTGCCTGGAGAATCCCAGGGACGGGGGAGTCTGGTGGGCTACCGTCTATGGGGTTGCACAGAGTCGGACACGACTGAAGTGACTTAGCAGCAGCAGTGAGAAGTAAGGCAAAGACCCCCAAACCCAAGAGCAACCTCCTCCTTAGACCTTTAGTTATGTGACTTTGGGCAAGGTAGTCACATGATCTATGCCTTAGTGCTCTATGCACATTTTCTTCTGTAAGATAGGAATCATACAGTTGTGTGGTCTTCCCTGGTGGTTCAAATGCTGAAGCATCAGCCTGCTATGCAGGAGACCTAGATTCGATCCCTGAGTCAGGAAGATCTCCTGAAAAAGGGAATGACTACCCACTCCAGGGTTCTTGCCTGGAGGACCCATGAACAGAGGAGCCTGGCGGGCTGCAAAGAGTTGGACATCACTGAGCAACCAACATGCTATGGTGTATTGAATCAATAATAAGGGAAATATTTATAATAAAATCGCTCTTATGGAACAGAATAACGTTTCCATGCCTCACTTTCTTATCTGCAAAATCATGATAATAATAACTCTTATAGAATAGACTTGTGCAGATTAAATGAGCTGATGTGTATAAAGTATTTACTTGGTAAATAATACATAATCAGTAAATATTAGCTACAGAATCTTTCTAAGATTCTGGTTTAAGAGGATCAAACTTGAGTGATGTGGAGCAGATTCCCACTGGGAATCGTGGTCCTTGGTCACAGTCAGAGCCCCTGAGTTGGTTCAGAGACATTCCAAATACAGACAACCTCTCCTCCTCCACTTCCTGCTGTGTGAAGCAGAGGCAGGTGGAAACCAGGAACGATGCTGTCATTGAGGAAGGCTGAAGAGAGGCCACTGTATTTCAGGAAAACCCATCTCTGGCTTTTTTTTTTTTTCCTTCAGATGGAGCAGAGCTGTAAGCAAATTCCTCCTGGCTAAACAGAGCGAACACATTCATAAGCTGGAGACACAGACCTAAGAGGTGCACAACTTCCTGTTTCCCTGGTGAATGCTTCAGAAACATTCAGTTGGGAACTTTTTAAATTTCCATTTATTGTCACCCTCCAAAGCTCCCTGAAAGATAGATGGGCTGAGTCAGGGAGCTGGTCTGGGAGAGTTGACTTCAGGAGGCTCACAGCCTGCCTGGCTTTCTCAGTCACTCACAGAGATTCATGACCTTTGCATCCTGACCCTGCCTCTGGAGAAGGAAATGTGACGCCTCAAATTCACAAACCCAAAGCCGCCGAAAACCATAAGGTATTTCGTGCAGGTCAATGACTAAACCATTCAGGGAAAACGAACACCGATTTTTCTTACAAAAGTATCTTCTGGGATAGTATCCCACACCGATGGCTCATCCCCAAGGCAAAACAGTGTAATTAACTTAGTCTGGTCTTGACCTCACTTGACTTCTCTGTGGTCCCTCTGATACAGGCCTAGGCTACATCTTGAGCATTCCCCCCACTACCCCCCCAGGGATTCAAGCAACAGTCTCTCTTGGTCATTTTGTTCTTTGTCTCATAAAGATTCCTCAACCCTCTATGACATCAGCTGTCCTCTTTGTCTAAGTGCTCCTAAAATGTCGGGAGCATTAGGGTTTCATATTTGGGTCCTTGTTACATTTTAACCCTGGCCTTTGTTTTTTAATCTTTTCTGATTACTGACCAAAATAATCTAATAAATTCTATGGCTTTTCTCACTGTAAAATTCAGGCTATCACTCTGAAATGTAGCATATAATTGCAGGAGGTCACGAGCTCACTGAAACGCCCCCATAAGCTCCCCAGCATCCTTGTGGGAAACAAAGACAAGCAGCCTCTAACAACCAAGAACTGGTCCAGCACTTGAGCTGGTAGAGGCTTGCTGGCACTCACAGCTGGTCTGCATTGTTCCCCCAGGGGACCCCGGCAGTCTCATCAATGTCTGCCAATATCAGTGTCAGACAAGGTCACTTTGAGAACTTGATAAAGTGAAACACAGCCAGGCTGTTCCATACTTTTGTCTAAGGACAGATAAAAACCCAGTTCACTGTGTAACTGACAAAACACTGCACATTCCCCTCTTGGCAAATACAAGTGACTTCACCAATTACTTCTTTATTAAGTACCGTTTTCTCCTTGTTCTCCTCTATAGGCAGGATTTATTAACACACTCAATCATAGAATCGACATTGCCTTCTACTTATTGTTTTTGTATCTTTATTGAGATATAATTCATATACCACATACTCCACTTATTTAAAGTATATAATTTAATAGGTTTTGCATATTTAGAGTTAGGCAACCATCACAGAAATCCATTGTGGAACATTTTCAAATATGTTTCATGGGCAGGAGGGGATTTATGGATCTAAATGATGTCACTCAGCAGGTCAGCAGGGTATCTGTGAGTAAGAAAGCTCCAAAGGACAGCAAATCTCAGGGGGTTATAGCCCTGGGCTTATTTGCAGTATCTGATTGATTTGTGGTATCAGCTGTTGAGTGTAGTTTGGCAGAGTATACAAAGCAAGCAGGGCCTAAGTGGCTAAAATTATGTGAGCTATGTTGAATACAATTGAACATGTAATAATTTGAGTTTGACGCCAGTGGGTTGTGAGCTAATCAGTCTCCACTTGCTGTGAAGAGTAAACAATCTAGGGGCTCTCATACAAAGGCCATCGTCTCCTCATTCACGCAGAGCATAACATTGTTCTCTGAGTGGGGCCACACGTGGATCAGAACTCCATTAGAGATTCAGTCTGCAATGAAACCAGTCTTTCTACAGGGGCTATATGACATTAAAACTCTGGTTTTAGGGGCATCTCGTATAGAGTTTTTGGTAAGCTCTCATAGAAAAATCTCAGCACACACACTTAAGGTTCTGAAACAAGGCCTTCTCTTTTTACTGTAGAGAACTGCACACTGACTGGAAACCAACTCCTGTTACTGGGATTTCTGAGCGGGCAGGACCATAGGACAGTAAGTGACCTACCACAGAGCCAGAACTGCCCATCATTAGCTGTGTTAGACTCATCAGGCCATAAGGTCAAGTGGGCTCAACAACTATTTAGATGTGGTATGTCCAAGACCAGAACAAACAGGGGTGGGGAGAAAGCACAAGTAATTAAATGAGCATGTGGCCCAGATTCTCAAGTTAATCACCACTGTTGTATTATTGGAATCTCCTCTTCAGTAATTATGACTGGCAGAAGAGGAAACTGACCAAGTTTGGTTCACAAATGGGCTGGTTAAATATGAGGAAACAAGCTAAAAGTGGAATATCCTGAAATATGGCCAGACTCAGGTAACGATCTTGAAAGTCTGTGGTGAGGCTAAATCCTCTTTAAAAAAAAAAAAAATGTATTTATTTATTTGGCTGTACCGGGTTTTAGTTGCGGTACATGGCTATGACATGTGGGATCTCATTCCCTGACCAGGGATCAAACCTGGGCCCCCTGCATTGGGAGTATGGTGTCTTAGCCACTGGACCACCAGGGAAGTCCTTGAAGCTAAATCCTCTTGATCGGCAGAGCCTTGGGTAATGCCAGTGGTCATTCACAGTGTGGGGATGAAAAGTGATCTGAAGTGAGAATATACACAGACTCATGGGGAGTAGTGAATGGTTTGACTATTGGCCATGGCCTTGAAAAACAGCATTAAAAGATCAGGAATAAGGAGGTCTGAGAAAGAGGCATGGGGATAAGCCCACGGGGCAGGCACCCCACATGAAGATTTCGTATCACATTTTAATTTAATACCCACCAGAAAGCAATCACCACCAAAGAGCCAGTAGACAACTAGTTAGACAGAATGACTGTAAGACTTGACAACAGCCAGCTCCTGTCCCTGGCTTGATCTGGAGCAATGAACGTATGACCGGCATATTCAGAAGATGCTTATGCATGGGCCGCACAGCCAGGTTCTCACCCACCAAGGCTGACTAGCTGCTGCTGCTGTCATACTTCCAATCTGCCAGCAATAGGCACCAATGCTGAGCCATCCAATATGGCATAATTTCTCAAATGCCTACTTGGTGGCAAGTTGATTACACTAGACCATTTTCATCCTTGAAGGGGTAGAGAGGCATCTTGACTGAATAAGTAGACATTCTAGGTACTGGCTGGTCTTTCTTGCTTGCAGCATCTCAGTCAACATCACTGTTCAAAGGTTTGCAGAGTATTTGATCCACCAACATGAGACTCCACATAACATTGCTTTGAACCAAGGAGGTAAGACAAAGGAGCTGTATCAGAAGGTAACAGGACCTATGGTCTTATGACCTATCACACCACCAGAAGCTGCCAGTCTGATAGATCAAGGAAATGATCAGCCTTAGCGTTACCTTTGAGTTGATGCTCTGTGAGAATGGAACACCATCCTTCATATGAAGTGTACACAGTCAGTCATAAATGATATGTTCTGACCCTGACAAGTAAAATATAGAGTCCAAGAACCAAGAGATTGAAATAGACATCGTCTTGCTTACCGTATTCCAAAAGATCCACTTGCAGAAACTTTGCTTTCCATCTCTGAAACTCTCGGCTCTACAATAAGTAGAAACCCTGATTCCCAGAAAAGAATCATGAGGAACATTGGAAGGATCCCATTTAAATTTGAGTTATATCTGAAGTCTGATAACTTTAAACTCCTTGTGTTAGAAATCCAACAACCCATAACGGAATCACCAGATTTCCAGGTTTCATTGGCCTTGATCTTCAGGGGGAGGCATCCTTTCTGCTACACAACGAGGGCAAGGAAGAGATTTGGCCCCAGGCAACCCAGTGTGCCATCTCTCATTACTCTCGGCCCAGATTTGACAAGAGATAGATAAGCAGATTTGGCTGGAGAATGTCATGGTCCTGAGGGCTCAGATCCCTCAGGGATAGGAGTCTGAGTCACTGACCAGTAAGCCACCAGACTGAGATGCTAGCCAGGGGTGAGGGGCATCCAGCACAGGTGATAGAGGGAGGGGAGTCCACCTTGCAGCTGCAGACTGTTGGGGTGGGGGACATAGTTCCTTCCCCTGACTTTATTCCTCTATAAGTTTACACAGGAAAGGGGACTGAGCCCAGTCCTGAAGTATCTGTTTCTACATCTAGTGAGGCTGACCTTTCTAGATGAAGTAAATGCATCTGAAAGGCATGAGAGAAAGACAACAGGAGAAGCCACAGTGTGCCGCCCAGATCCACTTTCCAGTTGTCAGCAGCCATTGCTTCAGCCACTGGGAGTGTTGGGTAGGTAGTGGTGGTTCACCAAAGAATCCCTTTCCTGAATTTCCCTCAGCCAGAGGAAATTTCTTCTCCCAAGGTTATGTCTTTTCCTGGGGGCAGCCTGCATCTGATGACTGGTTCTGCTGAGGACATAAAACCCAACCCCCATGCCTCAATCAAGTCACTTCTCGAGGGAGGTCCTTGTTCCAGAGCCCACAGGAGGCCTCCACTGAAACTGCTGCAGTTCAGCCTCTTCCTCTGCCCAATTCTGATTCTTTCATTCTTTTTATAGATTTTGTTCAAAAGTACTTCCTAGTAAATGTGAAGTAAGCACTTCCTAGTAAATGTGAAGTAAAGTGTTAGTCACTCAGTTGTGTCCAACTCTTTGTGACCCCAGGCTCCTCTGGCCATGGAATTCTCCAGGCAAGAATGCTGGAGTGGGTAGCCATTCCCTTCTCCAGGGCACCTTCCTGACCCAGGGATTGAAGTCGGGTCTCCTGTATTGCAGATGGATTCTTTACCATCTGAGCCATCATGGAAATCCCACCTAGTAATCATTTGTTATGAAAAGCTCAGGGTTTTGGAGTCTGTTTTCTGGGAAACTTGCCCTAAAACAAGTGGGTAAATGAATATTTGGAAAAGAGATAATCAAGTCCACCCAGCTCGACAATCACATTTTCATGGAAAGAAACTGAAGTTCAGAAAAAGTAAAAGATTTACATTAAGCTACAAGGTTAGTGATTTCAAAGAAGGTAGAATAGGACCCCAGTTTCATGACTCTTTTCTCTCCTGTTTTTGTGGGCTCGGACACTATTTCCACTAATTACGTGCTGTGTGATCTTGAGCAAATTAGTAAACCTCTCTGTGGCTCACTCTGTTCATATGTAAAACGGAATCTAGTAGCTATCTCTCAACATATTGGAAGACATAAAATGAGATAGTGCACTTGGAGTCTTTTGCAGAGCAAATATCTTAACATATAATATCAAAGACACAGGACTCCCTGAATATGGAGCTACTATTTTAATTATGAAATGCCTTGATTTCTGGGCTTCCCAGTTGGTGCTAGTGGGAAGGAACCTGTCTGCCAATGTGGGAGATGTAAGAGATGCAGGTTCAATCCCTGGGTCAGGAAGATCCTCCAGAGGAGGGCATGGCAACCCACTCCGATATTTTTCCCTGGAGAATTCCATGGACAGAGGAGCCTGGTGGGCTTCAGTCCATAGGGTCACAAAGAATCAGACATGATTGAAGCGACTTAGCAGGCAGGTAGGCCTTGATTTATATTAGTTTTGCCTTCAAAGCACCATCTTATCTCTTGTCCTTCTGCCTCCATGTACAGCTTTTGTGCTCAGCTCTGCTCTGTAGAGCAGAGAGAGAAATCAGAGAAAGGACTAAATACCTGGAAATTCCTACCTCTGGCTCCTCTGTGTCGGGGAGTCAGGGCATGGTGACAGAACATTTTGGGGTATAGGATGGGGATGTTTGTGGACAGGGCTGTGTTTCACTGGAGGTGAGCACTGCCTGTTCAGGTCCTGTGAGAAATTCACTCTGCATGCCTATACCAAGCCCAGACAGAGAGAGAATGTTTGACGTTGGAGGAGGTGACCAAATACAGCCAAGTTTAAGTTTCAGGTGAAGGGAATCCAAGAAGGAATGGCAATACAGCCAAACAAATCCCTGATTGTTGTTTAATCTCTCAGTCGTGTCTGACTCTTTGCCACCCCATGGACTGTGGCCCGCCAGGCTCCTCTGTTCATGGGATTTCCCAGTCAAGAATACTGGAGTGGGTTGCCATTTCCTTCTCCAGGGGATTTCCTGACCCAGGGATCGAACCCACATCACCTGCGTTCCCAGCATTGTCAGGCAGATTCTTTACCACTGAGCCACCAGGGAAGCCCGAAGTAAGTCATAAACACCTCCAAAACTCTGAACCATAATGACCACATCCACCTTGTTCCAGACATGTAATCCAAAAGGAGACGCATGAAAACAGGAAGCCAGAGCGTCTTTGACTCCAAAACAATGCATTCTAGGCACTGGAAAGGAGTCTGGATCCCAAATCACTTGGGGGGGGGGGGGCGGGGGCGGCTATCAAAAAAGTAGATTCCTAGTGGCCAGTAATTTGGATGAGACGGGACCCAGGAATTTGGTTTTCTGTTCAAGAAACAACTCAGAAGATTCCTATGCAAATGATCTATGAGGTTCCCTTTGGTAAGCATTGATTTCCTGTCTCTTGGAGCCAAACAAGCAGAAGCTGACAGAGGAGGTGCCTCCAGCTCAACCACAGACAGGGTTTAAGTCAGTGTCTTGTCCCTTTCTGCACCATTCCTGCATTCTGTCTAACATGGTAGCCATGAGCTGTGGCAGCCATGGAGCATGTGAAATATTGCTGGTCCAAATTGAGATGTGCTGCAAATATAGTACAGCCTTGATTTTTTGTTGTTATTGTTGTCTAGTCGCTCAGTTGTATCTGACTCTTTGCAACTCAATGGACTGTAGCCTCCAAGGCTTCTCTGTGCATGGAATTCTCTAGGCGAGAATACTGGAGTGGGTAGCCCTTCCCTTCTCCAGGGGATCTTTCCAACCCAGGGATCAAATCTGGGTCTTCCACATTATAGGCAGATTTTTTTTTTACCATCTGAGCCATCAGGGAAGCCCATGGTGTATTCGTCAGCACTCTGGACTCTGAACCCAGTGATCTGAGTTTAAATCCAGATGGAACTCGAGAGAGACTTGATACAAACAGAAAAATGTAAAAGACTTTAGTAATAATTTTTGACATTGATCACATGTTGAACTGACAATTTTGGATAAATAAGGTTAAATAAAATTATGATAAAAAATAATTTCAATTTTTTTTTATTTTTTAACTTTACAATATTGTATTGGTTTTGCCATTTATCAAAAGGAATCCGCCACAGGTATACATGTGTTCCCCATCCTGAACCCTCCTCCCTCCTCCCTCCCCATACCATCCCTCTGGGTCATCCCAGTGCACCAGCCCCAAGCATCCAGTATCGTGCATCGAACCTGGACTGGCAACTCGTTTCATATATGATATTATACATGTTTCAATGCCATTCTCCCAAATCTTCCCACCCTCGCCCTCTCCCACAGAGTCAAAGAGACTGTTCTATACATCAGTGTCTCTTTTGCTGTCTCGTATACAGGGTTATTGTTACGATCTTTCTAAATTCCATATATATGCGTTAGTATACTGTATTGGTGTTTTTCTTTCTGGCTTACTTCACTCTGTATAATAGGCTCCAGTTTCATCCACCTCATTAGAACTGATTCAAATGTATTCTTTTTAATGGCTGAGTAATACTCCATTGTGTATATGTACCACAGCTTTCTTATCCATTCGTCTGCTGATGGACATCTAGGTTGCTTCCATGTCCTGGCTATTATAAACAGTGTTGTGATGAACATTGGGGTACACGTGTCTCTTTCCCTTCTGGTTTCCTCAGTGTGTATGCCCAGCAGTGGGATTGCTGGGTCATAAGGCAGTTCTATTTCCAGTTTTTTAAGGAATCTCCACACTGTTCTCCATAGTGGCTGTTCTAGCTTGCATTCCCACCAACAGTGTAAGAGGGTTCCCTTTTCTCCACACCCTCTCCAGCATGTATTGCTTGTAGACTTTTGGATCGCAGCCATTCTGACTGGTGTGAAATGGTACCTCATTGTGGGTTTGATTTGCATTTCTCTAATAATGAGTGACGTTGAGCATCTTTTCATGTGTTTGTTAGCCATCTGTATGTCTTCTTTGGAGAAATGTCTATTTAGTTCTTTGGCCCATTTTTTGATTGGGTCATTTATTTTTCTGGAATTGAGTTGTAGGAGTTGCTTGTATATTTTTGAGATTAGTTGTTTGTCAGTTGCTTCATTTGCTATTATTTTCTCCCATTCTGAAGGCTGTCTTTTCACCTTGCTTATAGTTTCCTTTGTTGTGCAGAAGCTTTTAAGTTTAATTAGGTCCCATTTGTTTATTTTTGCTTTTATTTCCAATATTCTGGGAGGTGGATCATAGAGGATCCTGCTGTGATGTATGTCGGAGAGTGTTTTGCCTATGTTCTCCTCTAGGAGTTTTATAGTTTCTGGTCTTACGTTTAGATCTTTAATCCATTTTGAATTTATTTTTTAAAAAACTTTTTTCAGTTAGCTACTAGAAAATTTGAAACTACGTTTGTGGTTTGCGGTCTCTTTCTATTGGACAGTCTAGGCAATAACACTTCCCCTTTGTCCCCACACCTAACGCTGTCCCCAGCTGATGATGTCCCTTTGGAACACTAATAACTACCCCTTACTGCTTCTTGTGTGCTAGACACCATGCTAAATGCTTCCCATGTGATCTCATTTAATGAGACGGGCATCACCATCTCCAGTCCTCAGATGAAGGGGCCCCAAGATCAGCCTGCCCAAGCCTGTGGTGGCCGCCTGGCAGCTATGTGCTGCACCAGCCCCGGATCTGTTTCTTTCATAACTCTCACTTACTGGCACCATGGTACACGGAGTGCAGGACTTAGTGGACTGAATAAAAAAAAATAGCGAAGCTAAAGGAACTTGCTAAAAGAACTGTGTGACTCTCTGGGTTACGCAGCTACTCCATAGCAGTGTTACCCATCTGGGTTCTTGGACTTTTTAATCAACAGAAATTGGTAAGAGGCCAGATGAGAGATTCAGGTAAGGCTTTACTGGGACTCATGTTGCAGCTTGAGGGAGCAAAAACAAGAAACACATGTCCCTGCTTGCTCCCTGAGGCCAGGGATGGGGGTGGGGTTGAGCTGATCCTTTGAACGGGGTGAGGATGGGGCTGAAGGGTGGGTGAGGCTGGAGGGATGACTTGGGTGATCTGCCCACCTCCTTGGTATTTGGGGATCTCGCACAGTATCCTGCTTTTGCTCCTGAACCTTAGAAGTTGGGTTTTGGTCTTTTTGCATTTTGTTCATAATTTGCCCCCAGTTGTACATGCCTACAGTTATTTTTAGTCTCTTATAGTTTCTTTGTATTCTGTTGCTCAAGAAGATAGATGTTTGTTCAGGTGCAAGCCCTCCAGGAAAGGGTCCCAGGTCCCAGCCTGTGTCAGCACCGCTAGATTCGAATCCTGATCTGTCTGTAAAGCCTATGTTTTTTAACCATTACACAGACCACCTGGTCTGCAGTGCAAAGGGGTGTGTGGTGAGGAGACCAGACTTCTACAGTTATTCTGTGTTTTTTGTTTTGTTTTGTTTTTATCTCTGTGGGGTTGTGCGGCCAACAAGTGTGCAAATAAGATGAGAAAGACTGAAATCGATTCTCCTCATTGACTGCTGGGAAGACCGGCAAGAAACCAGAAGACCTGCGAAGAAAGAATTTGGTTAGGTAACATGAAGCCTGGCTGTTCTGTAGCCCTTCCCTTCCCGGCCTTTGTAGACAGACTACCTGCAATAAACACAGTGGACACCAGGGGGCGATGTGTGACCGCCGTTTCTCACCGAGCTCCCTTCTTCAGCACCTCAAAGCTGAGCTCAGCACCCGCCCTCCCTTGCAAGTAAAAGGTCTCCATTCGCTGGTTCTAAGTCGTGACCTTCGTCGCCTCTCTTTTCAGAATTTCCTCTGAGTGATAAAACTGAATTTAGTGACAAAAAGCCCACGACAGCTGCAGTCTAGTCCATTCTCAGGGGCAGGAAAATGTTTCCTTGGCTGCTCAGAGGACTCTGAGAAGGATATAAAGTCAGAGACTCATAGATGGTTAACCATCAACTGGCGAGGGGTGGCTGAACATTGTTCTAAAAGCCCTGGGGCCTGTATGGGGACAGTCTATTATGTTTATTATCTACAAGTAAGTCGTTTCTGTTTTGAGACATGAACCAAGGCCATCAGAGATGAACTTTGAGTATGATATGCCCACACACAGGAGCTCCGACTCCCTGACCTCTTGGGCGTTTGCTCACGATGCCTCTTGGCCCTCGGTATGGCCTCAGCAGAGCTCACCAATCCTCAGCCATCCCCACCATGGACTCCCTTCCCTGACGCCCTGTGTCTCTCTCACCCACACCGCCTGTGACCTTGTTCTGCCTCATCTCCTCTCTCTGGTCTTTGCTCCACCTCACCTGGGAATCCAGCTCACTCTGCAGATTCAGGCTTAATTCAAGAGGCTCTCCTTCTCTCTGAGTCTGTAACCCTCTCCCCTGCTCTGTTGCCCCTTGGGAGGCAGCCCAGGGAACTGGCAGATGCGTGAGCCCTGCCTTCACCCTCGTTGACTACCTGCTCTAACTCTGTAAGAACAGGTAGGGAGCCTTGAACACTAGCTTATTCTCTCTTACTTTCTGCTCTTCAAATCCTTTAATTTCCTCATCCATGGGCTTCCTCTAGGGCACATGTGCAGGTGCCCATAACCTGTGGTCCCCACCATGACCTGCACCTGTTCTTGCCTTTTGAAGGGCGGAGTTGCCATCTGGTGTACAGATTTCATTTAGATCCATGGTAGAAAAAATTACCTGGACATGAATATAGGGATCACAGTTTAAACAGTGCTGGAAGTAAAGAAGACCTTGTTAAAAGGGTTGGGGTGAGTGAACTAGAGAGAAAACACACTTCGTTCAATCCTTACAAACCATCTGCAAGATAACGAGCATCCCCACTTTACAGATGTGGAAACAGAGGCTCACAGGAGGTTAAATAACTCACACAGAGTCCCTTGCTCTCCATGGGTGCAATTCAAACTTGCAGCTGTTGTTCCAAAGTTCATCCCCACCTTGCTGTAACTTGTAGCTGCCCGCAAACCTGCTCACACCCTGTTTTACAGAGGGCATCATGTTTATGCCTTCCAAAAACGAAGCCACAGCTCTAAAGAAAAGGAAACCATTAATGGATGAGGACATTCTGAGAAATGCTGGATTTGATCCTTCCAGGGACATGGGCAAACAGATCAACTGAGAGGCTGAGATTCATCCTGGCTCACGTGACTGGACGGTCTCTTCAGATTGTGCGCAGGTGGGGTCAGCAGCGGGGTGCTGTTGCCACATCAACTCCCCTTCTCCATCCAAGCAGTCCAGGCAGCCCTCCTCCTATATTTAGCAAAAACCAAAGACAGTGTCTTTGGTTCTGATGTAAGGGAGCCATGGCAGCAGCAAGAGAGATGTCTCTCTAAATATGTTATTTTAACTTATTTTTTTTTAATTGAAGTATAGCTGATTTACAATGTGGTGTTAGTTTCGGTTGTATAGTAAAGTGATTCAGATATGTATATTCTCATTTTCTGATTCTTTTCCCTTGTAAGTTAGTACAAAATACTGAATACAGTTCCCTGTGCTATACAGTAGGTCCTTGCTGGTGATCTGCTTTATACTAAATCAGTTTCGTATTGATTCTAAAATTGAGAATCCCAAGCACATTTGAACGAAGACTCCCATTTCCAAAGATATTTTCACCTAATATTCAATCCTTACATTGTGCTTTCTAAGAGGGAAACATTCCTGTGTGTTGGGCCCACTTATTCTTTCCATATTAGCTCAGAGGTCAGTTGTGGAGGCAGGCTTGATGGCTCCAAACTGGGAAGGAGAAACTAGTATAATTCTTGATTCCACCACGGGGTGGCAGTAGCAGCACGGGATGGAAGGACTGAGACATTCCCGCTGTGCTCCCTGAGAAGCCACGGTATAATGCCCTTCAGGTTGGCTGTGCCCCTTGGGGAAGTTGCAGGCGGGGGTCTCCGAATATGTGGTGAAGGAAATACACAGAGAGGGAGAAAAGTGGTGGTCAAATTTTAGAATTTGTGTCTGAGAAGACTCTTGAGAGTCCCTTGGACTGCAAGGAGATCCAACCCGTCCATTCTGAAGATCAGTCCTGGGTGTTCTTTGGAAGGACTGATGCTAAAGCTGAAACTCCAATACTTTGGCCACCTCATGCGAAGAGTTGACTCATTGGAAAAGACTGATGCTGGGAGGGATTGGGGGCAGGAGGAGAAGGGGACGACAGAGGATGAGATGGCTGGATGGCATCACTGACTTGATGCACATGAGTTTGGGTGAACTCCGGGAGTTGGTGATGGACAGGGAGGCCTGGCGTGCTGCGATTCATGGGGTCGCAAAGAGTCAGACACGACTGAGCGACTGAACTGAACTGAACTGAAGACACAGACTGACCCTCTTGAGAGTCCTTTGGACTGCAAGGAGATCAAACCAATCAGTCCTAAAGGAAATCAACCCTGAATATTCATTGGAAGGACTGATGCTGAAGCTGAAGTTTTGGCCACCTTTTGCAAAGAGGCGATTCATCGGAAAAGACCTTGATGCTGGGAAAGATTGAAGGCAAAAGGAGGAGGGTGGCAGAAGATGAGATGGTTAGACAGCATCACTGATCAAATTCTGGTAGATAGTGAAGGACAGGGGAGCCTGGCATGTGCTGCAGCCCATGGGGTCACAAAGAGTCAGATGCAACTTAGCGGCTGAACAATGGTTGACTGAGTATTCTGGAACTACACTTCACCTTCTTTTCTCTCATGGACCTGGGGAGCTGGAGATAGCAGCAGAGGATCAGGAAGTTTTCTCTTGCCATTGTGGTGCAACAGACCTTGTCACTATCCCTAAACTCCCTAAGGCCAGCCTGTTCTCCTTGTATGTGGGGCTTCCTCATTCCCAAACTGATGACTTCTAGACTGAGTACCACCAACTTCCTCTGTCTCCTCCCTCTTTTTCTGTTTGGTCTCCTGGAAGCACACCTCCCAGCTTATCTGCTACCTCCCTTCAGTTCTGATCCTCAGGACCAAGCCCGCGTTCCTTCATCCAGCATCTTGGCCCTGAGGCTTTGCTCTTATCGGCCCCTACGCCCACCCCCATTTCTGGCCAGACTTGTCTGTTGGCTCCCACCCACGGAGTCCACTCCCCATCTCACATCGATTCCTATAACTTCCTCCACCACCTCTTCATCTTCTGAAAGGACACCTGCCCATCCCAACCTTCACTTGTATCCTTGGAACCTTTCCCTGACACCTGGAATATTATTAACACACACGGCTTGCCTGGTGCCGCCAGCATCCTGGAGGACCTGGCTCACCTGCTTCTCACTGACTCAGGGGGCTCAGTCCCGTACCTTCTTGTTTCAAAGGACATGAAGGCATGGTGATGTCCACATGCCAAAGTTCCCAAGCTAACACAGGCAGTGGGGACCACAAATGCCCACCTCCAAGTGAACTGACACGCTCCCTGACGCTAAACTCAATGCTCCTTTGACTGTCACTCATCTGGATTCCCCCACTGGAAGCGTGGAGATGAGGCTGGAAATGCCTGATCTACACTTGCTGACTGAAGGGGAACTTCACCTCTCTTCCTTTCTTTGTTTTTAAAACGGTGGAGAGAATAATAGGGTTATTGTGAGGATTCGAGATTCTTTTTTAAAAGCGTCAGGTTTGTCATAGAGTCTGTGAATGTAGTAGTTATCCATCAGCTTTGCTGGATGCCCCTAGCCAGGAACTCCAGAAACACAAAGAAATGCAGCTTTTTGTGAGGTTTCTAAACAAACAGTATAACTTAAGAGTCCTGCTACGGGAGGCATTAAAACTCTGGAGAACTGAAGGATGAAAACATATTAAGAAACGTCAGATAAGACCCCCTTCATGGCAATACCCTGTCCCCACCCATGAAGCAAGTCCAGCAGACATCCCATCAGGAACAGGTGGAAGGAGTTGGGCTCTTGTTTCCAGAGAAATGAGAGGGACCAGTTTGCAGCCCCTCCCCACCCAACCCGTGCACGGGGAATGTTTCCAATGGTTCTCATTCAATGATTCCATTCCCTCACCCTTGGCAAAGACAAACACAGCCTCTCACCTGGCTGAGTAGTTCCTAGACCCTCCTCAGGAATGTCTGAACCGTGAGTGAGAACAAATCAGTCATTCCAGGTGACAGGAGCTTTGAACTAAGAACCTGGATGCCGTGAGCCATGGTCTTCTCCTAGTCATCATCACTGCCAGTCCGCTGGAAAAGATGCATGAAAATGGTACAAATCAATTTACAAGATAGAAATAAAGTCACAGCTGTTAAAAAACAAAACAAAACTTATGGTTACCAGGGAAAGTGGGGAATGGGGAGCGAAGGATAAATTGGAGACTGGTGTTAACATATACACACTATTATATTTGAATTAGATAACTAATAAGGACATACTGTATAGTGCAGGGAACTCTACTCAATACTCTGTAATGACCTACCTGGGAAAAGAACCTAAAAAAGAGTGGGTATATGTATATGTATAACTGATTGACTTTACAGCAGAAACTATTGCAACATTGTAAATCATCTATATTCTAATAAAAATTCTTTTAAAAAAGAAAAGCAGAAAATGAAGATGAGGGGAGAGAGTTCACATCCTTTTTAGCAGCACTCAAGCTTTTAGGACCAGTCTTCCTGAGAGAGAACAGGTTCTCATCATGGATCCCCCGTCATCAGCGCACCACCCATACGGCCACCTGGGATTGGTCCCTGTCACCTGATACTCCACTGACCTATCTGAGGCCCCAGCATGTTGTAACCAAGGGTTTTTGGACACTGGTGGCCTTGCTGCCCCTGGGTCCCACCACCCCAAGTTGATCTACGGGAGGAAGGAAACCCCTTCCCTGACATTTCCCACATGAAGGACAGAGATACAGATGGCGCTGGTGATGCTGCTGCCATAAGATGTGCTCTGCAGGCCCCCGAGGTTAGGGGTGGAGCCTCTCTCTGAATAGGCTAGAGCCCACTGATTCCTGGAGCCCGCAGTCTGGATGGATCAGGTCACCCCAGACCACCTGACCCCCAACCACTGCTGTGATTGGGAGGGGAGAGGAAATCACAGCCCTCCCCACCTTACAAGCCTCAGGCACCCTCTCCAGGGCTCCCCACAGTCCCCTGAAGCCCATGAAATCCTTTATCCTTGAGCTTCACTTGTTCTGGGCCCTTGAACACCCAGCTTCCCCCAGAAGCTCTCCCTGAGACCCTGAGCCCTTAGACTGGGAAAGGGATGTCACTCCTCAGCATCCCCAGGCCTCTGGTTTTATAATACATGTCATCCCCTCCTGGAAGGATCGCATGGTTTTCTTTCCTTTCTTCTGGACCATGAGGTCCATAAGATAGGGGTTATCTTTTGTTCTCTTTTGGACACATCGGTAGTAGTAAGTACTCAGAAAACACTGGCCTTGACTCTCTGGGTGGCTAGTTCTGGAAGTCCCCAGGCCTCTACTTGTCTGTTCCGATGCCCAGGGTGGAGTGCAGTGAACCCAAGCCTGGCAATGAACCAACAGCTCCTGGGAGTTAGCACGTGGGCCTGAGGACCACCTTGAGGCAGTTGTTGGTTAACATGCCAACACTGCGCATGATTCCAAGTAAAGAATGCAGTGGGGGGGGGGGGTCAAGGAGGGGACAGGGATGAGGGATGAGGTGGGGGCAGGCAACGCTGAAATGCACAGGGAAGCACGGGACGAGGCTGGAATGTGAGTGAGACTTGGATGGGCAACTCTCTGGAGAACCTATCTGCAGATCCTGTTAAAAGTGTCTCCATCAGAAAAGCCCCTCATCACGTACTCAAGTTCCACACCCCAAGGCATCCCTCCCCTGGGTCTCATCAGCCCCTCTGGTCCTCAGCAGTAAGGCTTAAAACTCCAGCCAGAAGGCAGCGTGGAGGGTTCAGGAGCATCTAACACGCTGTCCGTTGGGACCCTCCAGCAGTCTGCTTTTCCAGGGAACCCTGGCCGCTGGGTCCTCACATCCGCTTCCCTCCACCACTGCTACACCCAGGGGTACAGATCCCTGCCCTGCCAGAACCTTTGGAAGCCCATGTAGGGTGGTGTGTGTGACAGTGAACAGAGCTAGGCAGCATGGGTGAAGCTGTAGGTGACTGCTTCCAGCTGCTGAGATGATGTGGTCCTTTGCCATCAGCCTATCCCTAGCCTTTCTTGCTGATGCTTCTGCAGCCAACACCTGCACAGCCAATCAGGTTTTGCACTTTGTTTTCGCACGTGCACCCATGGCCTGCTGGAGGTTCTGAAAGATTAGTATACAGGAAATTCAGTGAACATTTTCTAATCCTTGTGTGCTGTAGGATCTGAATAAGTGAAGAGGCATGGACATAGCAGCTTTTTGTCTACCTCTTCTGTATCTTACGCTGAGTGCAAAAATCTACTTCCAGATACATAAGCTCAAAGAAAGAAAGGATGTGGCTGCTGAAGCGACTTAGCAGCAGCAGCAGCAGCCTGCAGTTAAGCAGTAGGAAGGCCTCAGCATGGAAGCAATGGTCCCATCTGCTGACCCCGCCCCCTATCACCTGTCTTTCCATTCCCTGGCCCACATCCACATATTTTAATAGAATTTTTAATGACATGGAAAAATGCTCATAGTGAAATATTACCTGTATAAGGAGGAACCAGAACTATATCACAAAAAGTTAACAGCAGTTATTTCTGGGTGGTTGAATGACAGCTGACTTTTTTTTTCCTTCTAATTTTTTTCTATTTTCCACACAGCATATCTCTTCATTTTATAAAAAGAAAACAAATGTTACTGGAAACAAATCCATCACCCAAAAGCCTGGGAGTAGACACATGAAAATATCCAAAGTGACTATCTTTACAGAACCAGGATATGTTTCTAATCTTCAGACTGACCACTGGGTCATATTCTTGAATTCTATAGAAGGTAGTTTATCTTAATTTATAAATACTTGAAGCATCCAAAGAACAAAGAGTGATAAAATAAGTGTGAAGACATGATTCTCTGCTTTCAAAACTACTGCAGAGAAGTAGGTGAGGATGAAGTTGGAGCAGTGTTTGCAGAGGTTCCATGGCAATTGTCTCTGAGCTCTGATCTCACCGCAGGATAAGGAGGTATGGCTCCTGTTGCCCTACTGTGGTGAGAGCAGAGATGGTCAGGAACCTACCATACCTTGGATGTTTGGGTAAAATACCAGCTTCAGTATTTGCTTCTTTGGACTTGATTCCTGTGAGGTTGGTCTAAATGGAAACATCTTTTTAGTGTTCAATTCTCACCTCTGAAAACCCTGACTCATGTCTGTCTGCTTTGTGAGTCAAGAGTTGACAAGCAGGCAGGCTGGTTGGTGAGTAAGGGCTTAAGACCTTTGGCTTTGTGAGCCTTCATCTTCCTGTATGATGCTAAAGCTGAAATTCCAGTACTTTGGCCACCTCATGCAAAGAGCTGACTCATTGGAAAAGACTCTGATGCTGGGAGGGATTGGGGGCAAGAGGAGAAGGGGACGACAGAGGATGAGATGGCTGGATGGCATCACTGACTCGATGGACGTGAGTCTGGGTGAACTCCGGGAGTTGGTGATGGACAGGGAGGCCTGGCATGCTGCAATTCATGGGGTCGCAAAGAGTCGGACACGACTGAGTGACTGATCTGATCTGATCTTCCTGTATATCACAGATTTCCTTTTTATGCACTCCAATCATGTGGAATTATTGCCTGAGTGAAGAAAAAATAACCACAAAGATAAACATGTCCATTGAATGCTCTCTGGCTCCTGCATATGCCAAGCATGTTCTATCCACCATATGAAGCCCTCTTCAGGACAACTCTGAGGCAGACATAAATACAACTCTGGGGTAGACATAAATAACTAAGCCACATCTGTAGATGAGACCACTGATGCTCAGAGACTCACATCTCACTAGTGAGGAGGTGCTGGCACTATGTCCCCATGCCAGCTGAGGGGGGCACCTCTTCTCAGTTGAGTTGGGACCTCATAGCTTTCTTTCCTCCTGGGTTTTCCAAGGAGAAGTTCTCTGTTATGACCCCATGGACCATAGCCTGCCAGGCTCCTATGTCCATGCTGATTCTCCAGGCAAGAATACTGGAGTGGGTAGCCATTCCCTTCTCCAGGGTATCTTCTCAACCCAGGGATTGAATCTGGGTTTCCTGGGTTGCGGGCAAATTCTTTACTGTCTGAGCCACAAGGGAAGCCCAAATGAAGATTTGGGGGAGATTTAAGTCCTTGGAATTCCCCAGTGATAGCAATGCTTTTGTTATTCAGGAGCCCCTGGGGTCACACCTGAGTTTATGTTGTTGACGTGATTCTTGGTGGCCCCAAAATGACTTTAGGGCTGGAAGCTGGTCACCAGAGGAACCATCATGTGATTAGAGGGGCAGACTTTGAACTAGCCTGACTTCTGGGGAGTAGATGGCGCTGGAGATTGTGCTGAATTACAGTGACTTTATCAATTATGCCTATGTGATGAAACCCTGATAAAACCTCTGGGTACCAATGCTCAGTGGAACTTCTTGATGGTGGCTACATGGATGTGTCCAGAAGGTGACAGGTCCTGACTCCACACATGGGAAGCAAGGAAGCTCTGTGTTCAGGATACCCTCATAGTCCTCAAGCTAGTCCTGATGTGCATCCTTCATAATAAAACTGTAAACAGAAGTATAGCACTTTGTTGAGTTGTGAGTCATTCTAGAGAATTGTCAACCTGCGAGGTTGTGGGAAACCCTGAACTTGTAGCTAGTCATTCAGAAGTGCTGGTGATGACCTGATACCCCCTTGAACTGATTGCTGCCTTCTGAAGTTGTGGGGGGCGCCAGTATTATGGAAGATTAAGTCTTCACTCGTGGGTTCTGCGCTAACGTCACGACCCGGGGGAAGGGCCAGAACTCACTAGCAAGACACCAGCTGGGGGTGGAGTCAACCTCTCCCACCACAGCCCCGCCCCCACCCCGCCCGGTTCCCGGCACCCTCCTCCTACTTCTTTCTTGAAGAGGAAACCCTGTGTCTGAATGAAGCAGGAATCCGGCTGCACAAGGCCAGCAAATACGGACTGAAATCAGCTTATTTTCAAAAACCTTCCTTTTGGCTGAATGTTAAGCCCACTTGCTTTAGGAGCGCCTCAAAACACCTTTCCAACAAGCTGGAAGGCCGCCGTGTTGGAAGCTGTCGGCCTTTCAGTCGAAAGAGTGGAGAGGGATACTAAATCGTCTAAAACTGCACAGCGAGTGAAGACAGCCCAGGGTCAAGGCAACCCAAGGAAAGGCTGTTCCTTGATCTCCTGACTTCAAAATCAGTGGGACATTCTGCTCTTCTCCCAACGGCCTTGGAACTCAGAGAGAGAGAGTGTTGTTTGCTTGCCCTGCGGGTAGGGCAGAGATGGGTGAAAAAGGATTACCCAGTCACTTGTTACCTCAATTCAGAGGATGCAGGAATCTAAGCTTTAGGTGGAGGGAGCTTGGCTGGGGTCTTTGGAATTTGTTCTTTGCATAAACTTCAGGGGAAATCCTTATGGTGATGGTTCATGACTTCATCTGTGGAAGGATGTAGATCAAATGGGAGGTGTCCAGAGGCCTGGCTTCATGGAGCAGCCAGCTTCTTAAGTTGGGTTGAGAATGGCTGTGCAATGGATTTGTAACTGGTAGACAACCACAGAAGGCTTTTCTGGTGGCTCAGGAGTAAAAATCTGCCTGCCAGTACAGGAGACAAAAGGTTTGGTCTCTGGGTTGGGAAGATCCTCTGGTGAAGGAAATGGCAACCCACTCCAGTATTCTTGCCTGGACAATCCCATGGACAGAAGAGCTTGGAAGGCTATAGTCCATGGGGTCATGAAAGAGTCATACACGACTGAGCAACTAAACCAAAACAACAGACACCCAGAGAGCCTGGGATAGCTAAGGTGCAGGGGGAGAAATCTCCTATTCAGGAGACTAGACAACCCTTGATTTGAGTATACACTGGGCTTGTTTGTTTGTTACCCAGTATTCCATTTCTTACCCAACAAGTTTGATGCTTATTAAAAAATCACCTCTGGGCAGTGCATCTAGGTGTGTTTTGGGGAAACATTGGTGGGTGCCAGAATCATCTTCAAATAAAAAGGCAGAAATCTCTTGCCCTGACTCCCTGGGGACGCTGCCACAGAGCCTTATCTTGGTAGTCAGTGAAGCGGTCTAGTTCCTTCCCTCTGCCCCCCAAGTCCTGGCCGGCCTTCATCTCCATGCCTCAGCGGGGGAGGAGGAGAAGTGAAGTAGCTAGTTGCTTGTCTCCATCCAAACAGCGATGGAATTCCTTGGCCTGGCTGTTCAGTAATCCTCTGCCAGCTGGCCGTGTCCCTTGCCTCTGGGAACTCAGTGAATCACACCTCCGCATTGCATTTGGCCCTCACAAGCCCTGAAGGCTGCAGGCCTGCGCCTGCCAGCTGGGAGGAGCTGCGGTCCAACTGCCAAGCGAGGATCACATTGGCTGGAGAATTTCTGAGCGCAGGAGGCTTCACAGCTGTGGGGCAAGATCACTGATCTGGAGCTCCATGGGGTTTCTTGCAGGGGCGAGCCGTCCCTTTCCTATCTCCTGAGGGGTCCTTGCAGGAGCAGAGGGACTCAGAGGCAGGCCCAGCAAAGAAAGAGCAGTCTGTGGGGTCCTCTCCAGGCTGCCTTCCCCCTGATTTCAGAGAATCTAAACGACGGTTTCATAAGCCCTCCAACTGGTAGTCAGGGAATTAGCAGAACACCAGGAGTGATGCACTGGGTCAAAAATACTACTAAATGCATCTTTATTGGGGGGGATGGTTCAGATGTGGATATGGTTCAGATGGTTCAGGTGTGGAGAACCTGTGATGCCCCTTTACCACCAGCATGAGAAGCTCTCGTGTTAACTCTATAGCTTTTATGAAAGTAGGGACAACCTGGGGGTTTTAGCTGCTTCTAGCTGGAGTAGCTGAGGAATCTTTCTTCAGCTAGAGGTTGAGTAAGAAGGGCGATCCCACAGAAGCAGCTCAAGAAGAGGGCAGAGCCAATCCACCCCACTTGCTGCCCCAGCCCGATGGTGGCTGTGGACCAGGGCAGCAGCAGGCTTCTCTCCCAACAGGCCAGCCCAGGGCAAGGCTGGCTGGCTCTCCAGGGCTGCCAGTGCTCCCTCCAGCTTGGCCTGCCGGCTTGCCAGGCCACCTCACACTTCTCACGGAGCCCTGGCTTTGAAAGGCTCTAGCAGAAGGGAAATTAGAATCAAGAGGCGAGGTGTGAGCTGAGCCTTGCAGAGCTATGGCAGGCGGGAAGTGGAGGTAAGAGCTAGGAAGCACAGTTGCTTTATTAAAATAGTCCTGTAATTAAAAAAAAAAATACAACCTAAAACCTCTATGCACCATTGACTAGAAATTCCACATAAAGTTTCTTGCTTGCTCAGTGAAGAGCCAGTGATGGAAAATACCATAGGTACCAGTGCCCGCCCCACCCCCTCCCCCCACCCCAGCATCCCTAGTCCCTGGAGCTTGCTCTGCCTTTGAAGGGCTGGGCTGGACCCCACCTCCTGAGGGATGGGAAGAAAATTGTGGGGGGCCCCCTCTTGCCCCCTCTCCTGCTTCCTTAAGACGCAGCAGCTCTGGGCCATCTTGTGTGGGTCCAAGGGCACACTGCCTCCACTCCCTTCCCTTCCACATGCCTCCCACCATCACTGCCAAAAGGTACTACCTTACTTTCCCCCCTAAAATCACAATAATCTCCCAGTTGAGTCTTACTCCTGATCAATCTAATCTGGATCCCATGGAGCTGGAGCAGCGGGGATGAACTTCATGCTCTTCTTCCCTAACTTCCACTCCCCTCCTCACCCTCCACACATTCTGAAAGCCCAGTTCAAGGTCACTGTCCTTCCTGACACAAGCCAGACCGCTCTGTGTCTTCACAGGTCTAAGTCACTGTTGAGTTCCCTCAGCCTCTCCATCTCCCATATCTATTCCTTGCATCTGTCTACACCTGTCCCCATCCTTCCCTCCATCCCCCATTTCTCAGGACAGTCATCCATCCATCCTGTGATCCAGGTGGTCCCCGTGATGTTTGTTCTGACCACTGTAACATCAAGCGCCTCCTCTCCTCTGCCTCTTTCTTATTGGGTGATTAGCATGGTCAAGCCTCTATTATTAAAGAAGGAAGGAAGAGAAGATGGGAGGGAAGAAAGAAGGAAAAAATGGAAGCAAGTAAGGACAACCACCACAAGAAAATACGATTTTCTACCTCTCCAGCCTCTTTCCCTTGGAAATAATGTATTTCACATTCTCTGAGGTGACCGTAACACCTCAGACTGGAACGTGTCTCTTAGCGGATAGGAAGCATCATGCCGTAGCTTCACTGCTTGCTTTTTCTTCGTGAGAACATGGAACCATATGTGTCTCACTCTGATGGCATCTGGGATGGTGACATAGCACAGGCTACTTGAAAGAAGTCCCCACATTCCCCTTCGTCATGCGTCATTGGTTTCTTAACTGTCATGAACGCATATCTGTTCTCACCACCCCAATGGTAAATGCTCCCCCACACTCTCCGGGGTCTCCTGACTCTTATAATGGGTATTTTTTTAGCTCACGTTTTTCCAGGTCTACACATTGCACTCTACAATCTTGGCTTCCTGGAAAGCATCTCCCTGTTTCAAGAGCACGCAGTCTCTCCTGACTCTCCTTCTCTGTTGAGCCTGCCTCACCTGAGCCCTCCTTCTCTTGGTCCATGGGACCAGTGTTCCTTGGGGTTCATTTCGTAGTCTTCCTCTCATTCTATACCTGTGCCTGTTACTGGTGCTTCACACTTTGCTTCTTCTGTCCCCTGTGTGCCAAAGACTCCCAAGTCCAAGTCTACACTTGAATCTTTCTTCTGGGCACCTGTCTGTGGTATGTCTCTCCTTGCATTTTCACTACTTAAACTAGAGCATCTCAATATGGAACAGTTTTATGTCCAAGGGACATGTAGGTGTGTCCAGACACATTTTTGACTGTTACAACTTGTGGGGTGGTACTGGCAACTAGTCACTACGCATCCTACAGAACATGAGATACACCCCCACTATAAAGAATATCTGGCCCCATATGTCAATAATACCAAGGTTGAGAAGCCCTGCTATCAGGACCTCAGTTGGCTAATGCCCCAAACTGAACCTGCCCCTGAATGTCTTTTATTATGGCACACTGTGGTATTCTGTGGTTACGTGTCTGTCCCTCCCGCTGCTCTACAAGCCTATGGACCCACAGCTTTATACATCTTTCCATCTCTAGTTCCTATCAAGGACTCTGAATGGGATATTAGACATACAGGCAGTGCTGTTGAATTAATATAACTCTTGTCTAACACCTCCAGATAACCTATAAGAAGTTCTATGAGGGCAGAGACCATCCTAACCTACCACTGGGCCTTGAGGAAGGTTGGATGCAGCAAGAGAGGCAGCAGAAGATTCAGGGACAGGTGAGAAAATGCATGGAACCTAAGATTCCATGCCCCTGCTGGGTGAGTATGGGTCAAAAAAATGTATGGAAAGAAAAAAGAAGCCTAAAACCAGATTCTATTCTAGTTTCTCTTACTATTCTTAAAAATAGTAAGGAGTTTGGATAACTAGGTGGAGAAGGCATAAACTAGGTGTAGGTTGGCAAAAAGAAAATTTAAGGAAGCTAACATTAAAGGAGATATGAGCTCAGGTTGTTTTTGGAATAGTAAATATACTATAAAGTAAGGCCTGTGAAAATTAATAAAAACGAAACCCCAACAAAAATTGGGATAGCAAAGGCTACCACTTCTTGTCAGTTACTCCAAAGGTGAAAACATCAATCACAGATCCCAACAGGAAGAGACTGCCTTGTACTTCCAGACAGGAGGTACAACAACCTTACTACACCAATAGAAAGAAGGCAGATCTTCTTCCTGCCCATCAACAAACCCAGGTGATGGACATACAGCTCAGCCAATGAGGAGCCTTCATTACCCAAACTCTGACTTCCCTCCAATGAACTTTCATTTTTCTCTTATGAATGACTTTCCTGTCCCACTCTTTTCTCCATAAAAGCCTTCCATTTTGCACAAAGCCTTGGATGAAACGCTGCTCCATTCATGAACAGTTTAATAAAGCAAATTTGATTTTCAAACTTACTCAGTTGAATTTTTTTTTTACTAACCAAAGGGGAAAAACCTGCCAAGAAAATAGAGAAAGTCATGGAGTAAAAAGGGATGAATAAGACGTTTTGGCACTTGGTTAAATTTTCCATCTTATACTAGCATTCTCCTGTCATAGTCTTATCTGGATAATACATAACATCTTTGAACCAAACTTACTTAATATAAATCTTTATGAAATACCAAATGGATTGCAGCTCTGCTATTTTACCTCAAACTGCCTCCTTCACATCTCCGTGACAGGAGGAGTCTTTTAAACAAAGCTGTTAGTGGTACCTGCATCCTGTTCACACGAACTTACAGGAGTTTGTCATGCGCCTCATTTCTGGGAATATCTCTTTTCCAACTTTTCCTTTTTGTTAGCCTCATTTCTCTTATTCATTTAATTTGACTTACTACATGGCATGCATCTTTGTGAGAAGACAATTTAAACCTAAGAAAGGGCCTAAGTTCCTGTTTTTTCCCTTATTTTTTTCTGGACACATTTGGACACTTTATGTGAAGGATCTAGTTATGAGAGCAAAGAATTTTGAATTTATGAGAGGAAATTCTCCTTTGTGAATGAGGAAAGAGTGAAGCATCCTTATGACTGGAAAATTGTTGCTAGAGGTCAGGGAGTGATATATTCACCACCCACGGGACAAGCGGTTCCCTGGGACCAGGTGAGTGTGTGTGTGTTTGTGCCTCTGTGCACATGTGTGTGAAGGTTGACCCATCCTTGTAGCCCCATGATATTGACAACCAGGATCACCTGTCCTTCCCAACAACAACCAGTGCCTTCGCCTGGTAGTTCAAAAGATACCTGATGCTACTGAGAAAGAGGAAGAGACCCTCTTGAAGTCTTTTATAATGATCTCGAGAAAAGACAAATGAGAGAAATTTCTTCTATTTCTATCTGGTATCAGTTATTAAAAGCCACATTAAAGTAAGCTTCTACCATGTCAGATTTTCTGTTAAGGTGTGTTAGGGTATCTCCGAATAACAGGATGATATATAAAAGAGGGACAAGTTGTGAGACATTAAACCTATTCATATCCTTCCTCTTAAGAGTTTGGCCAAGAGATATAATTAAGAAAAATGCCCACGTTACAACTGGCATGCCTCCCAGGTACCCTTCCTCACACACCACTCGGAGAGTGTATTGCCTCATTCTCCATCTTAGGGATAAGGAGTCTGGGTCTCAGACTAAGCGTGTGTGTGTGTGTGTGTGTGTGTGTGTGTAAGTCAGGGGGGTGGTCTGAGTAAATGCAGGTTCTGGATTTTTCCAAAGAAAGCCCCTTTTCCATTCAACTATGAATTAAATAAACCGCCTAGGAAACATTTCAGTACAAAGAGTTTTTTTTTATTGACATTGTAAGAAACATTGTTCCTTTTCTTTGTTATAAAAAGACTAAGTGGTTGTGAAAGCAGAAGTAGAGTCCATCTGTTAGGGGCGCTGCAGCCCCAGGCTTGAGGTGGGCGTGGGGGGCATCGCACAGGCTGCAGGCTGATCCGAGGAAGGCCCGGGGCCGGCCACGTCCAAACACTATGCCTACAATACTTAAATGTATTTACACATGTTTCTTTTAAAAAAAGGGTTACACATTTTATTTTTTAAAAAATCTAAAAAAGGTGAAAACAATGAACTTGTATTTTATCTTACACGTTTGCAGGATACACAACAACAGTAACTTGTCAGAAGAGAACATCCTCCTATGCATTCAAAACAACATGGGAAGTCAGGTTACGAGACAGCTCAGACTCTGCTACAATCGGGTCCTCTTGGCTGGTGGCAAGCACACAGCCTCAAGCCCTGATTGGGCAACACCAACTGGTCCCTCGCTTCGAAGACATTAACGTAAAATAAGGCACATACATCGCAAGAATCAAAACTCTGTGGCTCAAGAGTGTGAGCCAATGTGTGAAGAGCAGGGGCGGTCTGATCAGTTCTTTAGAGAAGAAAACAAAATGGATTGACAAGGAAAAACACGTTTAACACAGGTGCTAAACAAAAGTACCATGCACTAGCCTGCATTAAAAAGCAGGCTATGACCATAGTGAGTTGGTGTTATCTCCCCAAGTGCAAGGGACAAGAGAAGTGGAGGGAAGACTGGAGGCTGGGGATGGGTCCCATCACAGGAGATTCTAAGTGTACAGAAATCCACGTCCAGACAGAACACTTGGAAGTGGCCCCAAAAGATCTTCTTCACTGACTATCGCAACAGACCATCACATTCAAAAGGACACTTTCCTCTCCCACCTCTCCTCTTCTCCATTCTTCTGAGATTTTCATACTGAGAGAAACCAAATACTGAGCTGAAAGGTGAGTGGGTCTTCTGCAAATCTGAAGGCCAGAGCAAGGAAAACAAAGTATGGAAAGAAAAAGATAGGGGACAACCAGAAGAATCGCCAGAAAGCAAAGGAAAAAACAAGGGCGCAAGGTGACAACCATGCTCATCTCAGTCTCCATCCATCCTTCCACGCACAGCGAAGGTGATTTGGGAACTACGGTAACTGAGAAATGCAGGGCACATCCAAGGACTCTAGTGGGGAAGGGCTCTCGGTGCAGGAGGAGGAAGACAGAAAGGCGGTTAAGCCACAAGAGCAGGCGAGCTCAGACCAGGACCTTGGGACTTTGAGTTCAGCTAGATATGAGATTCAGGGAACTGGACTGCCGATTCTGTGACCAGATCATGACCCGTTTGAAGAATACAGAAAAGGCCTCGATTTTTCCACTGAAGAGCGATAGAGACTCAACTCTCCTAGCTCAGATCACTGCTTGTCTTTTGATTTGGGGCTCTGTTCCAAAGGGGATGCTTCCTTTGATTTAAAAGAAGGTGCTGCACATGGGGAACAGCGGGAGGACCTCAATACCCCTCTGCTTTCATCTAGTTGAAAGCAAACCCAACTGTCTCAGCTAAAGTCCCAAAAGTCTAAAATTCAGAGGGGAATTTTACCCCACGTGAGATTCTTGGTCCAAATAAGAGAACATAAACCTGAGAAAAATGAGCTGGTCCTAATATTCCATTATCTCATACTTTTATTTGATTTTTGTCACTACTAATTTAAATGGCAGAAAGGGGAAAAAACATATAACGGACTCATGAATCGCATTGGATAAATCTAACTCCAAGATGAATGGGGCAGAATACAACATGTCGACTGCAGTGCTGATGTTGTATTTTCAGGGTTTACATCCTTTTTAAAGGTAAAATGCTGGATAGTCCACATACCCTGTGCACACATGGTATGTCTTTTATGTGTAGCAACTGTACACACGGGGAGTAGCTGCACTTTTTAAGTCTTTAAACCTTTTCATCTGAAAGTCTAGCTTAAGTCCACCTTAAGGACAAACTGCATAGAAGACTTAGCTTCTTAAATGGCTGCATAATGTAATAGAGTGTTAAGAATGTATCCACACAGCTATGAAACTGTGCCCTTAGAGTTTTTAAATACTGAAAATGTTTGAAGCAATTTATTCCAAATATCTTGGTCTATGAGCTTTTCTTTTACAACCAAATTTCATGAGTCCCCTAAAATAGGGCACTTAGAATAGAAATACTCTTTTGCTATAGTGGAATTAATATATTGTTGATAACATAGCCAGCTGTGGGATTAAGTACCTATATACTCAAAACTAGATATAATCAATTCTCAGTTATTCTGTTATCTATGAAAATGGGGAGAGAGATGGAACTAATCAACAAATATGCCAACCCACAAATATTTCCCAAATTCTATGCAATAGCTTTAATCTATAACATATCTACCTTCTTACCAGAACAGATGGAAGTAACAGTGTGTCTGGGCGTCGCCCAACACTCCTCCCTGTCTCCCCCTGGAACAGCGCTGAACACTCCTGGACAGACAGAGAGGGGAGGCAGGGTCCACAACTGAGAACTGATATATAGACGTGCCCACCTTCCTGTCCAGCACATGTATGGACAGGAAGAATTTTAAGCCCCAACTGTGGGCAAACAGAGTTGTATCTCCTCTGCACAGGAGCCCTGAATTTCCACTTGTGTGTATCTGTCTGAAGCGTGTCCCAAACTGAACGGGGGTTGGGAGCTTCTCAAAAGCCTGTTACCTTGGCTACAGTACACCCACAAAAGATTCCCAAATTCACTCTCCAACTTCCGACTCCTGAGCCCAGTGTGGGAATTCAAAAACAAAAGAAACAAAACACAAAAACAAACATTGAGCATATGTAAAGGAAAATGGAAAAACGCTGGACGTGTAACCCCTTAGTCACAAGCACACCAACTTCCTAGTTCCTTGGAATAACGGAGAGACACGTCAAATCCTTTCACTTGCCCTCTCTCTGAAAAGAAAGAACGCGCACATCACCATTTACACCGGTTTACTAAAAAAAAGAAGGGGGAGGGAGGAACAGGCTTACAGTTTTCTTTTAAGAGGATGTTTTGAGCGTAACAATACTGATTCAAAACTGAAATGGAAGACAATTTCTCCCTAGAATACTTTAGGGTTTTTCAGAGTCCTTTTCCATAAAAGGAATATACTTGAAACACATCCCAGTTAGGTGAGATGAGATCGCTAAAATACATACAGAACTAAAAAAACTCAGCCAAACAAAAAAGGGTCAATTTAATCTTTTAAACTCCTAAAGTTTCAGGTCTCTTGGCAGTCGTTTTTTTCCCCTAATGCTTACTGCATAACCGCAAGGAATTTGCTTTCTTCCGCGAGGGAGGTCAGCAGAGAGCTCATGTCCCCGATTGCCATGTTGGTGGTGCTCAAAGACAGAGGCGGGAACGGGAGG
Source organism: Bubalus kerabau (assembly GCF_029407905.1). NCBI lineage: Eukaryota > Metazoa > Chordata > Mammalia > Artiodactyla > Bovidae > Bubalus > Bubalus kerabau. The sequence goes on along the minus strand of NC_073631.1, from coordinate 82,290,046 downwards.
GCGGCTCGCGGCGTGGTGAGTCGGGAGGAGCTATGAGAAAGGTTCTGAATAATGCTTGGGCTCAGGGCTCCTGACATCAGGCTGGCATGGTCCCCGTCGTCTATGATAGCGTCGAAATCAATCTGCACCCCTTCCAGGTCATGGCTGTCAAGGCTGTCAACTGTGCTTGTCACCTGGTTAGCACCTGGGGAGAGTAATTCAGAGTTTTCGGCGCCGGCCCCCTGGAGCAGGCAGTTGGCTTCTGACATGGAGAAGGAACCAGTTTTCATGTCTTGCTGACCGAAGCCAACGGTTTGGTCATAGAACTGACCAGAGTAACTCTGCACATTCGAACAGAGCTGATGGGGCTGTCCTGGCATCTCCATCTTGATGCCATTCACCCTGCAGGTCTGACTCGGGTCACTAAACTGTCCTGGCTGCAGAGCGAGACCACCCCTTGGCCCAGCCTGGCGCCGGCTGCCCCCGTAGCCAACACATGGCTGGTAGCCCCTGACGGCTGCCACGCTTGGCGGCTGCACGCTGATGCTGGGAGGCCCGGGCAGGCTGCTCTCCGGCCCTTGATAGATGTGTGAGGTAGCACTAGCCTGCCCCAGCAGGTTCTGCCCCGAGCGGCCTGCCCCCTGGGTGTGTGTGCTGTCACCAAGGAGCTGCTGAGCCAGGTACCCCTGCCCTGTGGGGTCTGGGGTGGGTATGCCATTCACCGTGCTGCCGGTTGACTCATTCGGCACCACCGACAGGCCAAAATCCAGATGGCTCCCACTCCCTTGCATGGTGATGCTTTTCAGCTTTGCCGCCTGGATCCCAGGGCCACAGGCCCCATCGAGTAAGGCGGGGGCACCAGGCTGCCTGTTGAGGCAGTTCCCATACTGCTGGGCCTTATAGGGTGGTTCGTGGAAGGCATTCCCGTTGGTGCCAGCTCCGCCACCGTGGCTCACTAAGTGTTCCGGGCCCCCGAAGGAGCTGGCATGCTCCCCAAGGGTTGGATACCCCCCAGCTGGGCCAGCCCCACTCCTCAGTGGATTCTGTGGGTGAACACCCATGTGGCTGTATGACCCGAAGGCCCGGGCCTGCTGCCCCATGGACCGCTGGCCGCATTTCAGCTTGGAGGAGGACAGGTCGGCGCTGCCGGAGCTGACTTCGTTCCACTGAATGGGCAGGTCGGATTTACTGGCATCGGGGCAGGGCTGCTCCAGGCTGCGGTACTGCTGGCTGCCGGTGTGGCTGGCGTGGCTGTCGGGCAGCCCCAGTGGGTCAAAGTCCCCGGGTCCACTCCCTAAGCCGTGGGGCACTTTGCTGTCATCAGAGAAGGTGCCTGGGAAGTGCTGCTCATACCCGGCTGGGTTCTGGGAATTTAAATACTGCACCACATCATCGGGCAGGAGGTCCTCATCGTTCAGGCTCACGTCGGCGTCCATGGTCAGGGACTCCAGGGTGACATTCTCAGTGATGCTCGGGGGACAGGGAGAGGAGTGGAAGTGGCGGGCCTGGCCCCCATCGGGCCGCGTGTAGTTCTGAAGCACAAGGTTGCGCTTTTCCAGGGATGGAGGCAACACCGGAGGGTTGAAGCTGTTAAGGCTGTTGAACCGCTGTACCCGGGGCAGAGAGAGGCTCTCCGAAACCGTCCTCACCGGGTCGCTGGCTCTTCTCACGCCGTTGCCCAGCGCATCCTGGGGCAGCAGTGGGCGCCGGCCGTAACCGTGGGCCCCGCCGTCGCTGCATCTCCGAGGAGGATGCACGGGAGGCAGGGTCCCCGCCGGCTCCCTGCCATCTCCCAACAGGGCCATCCGGGTCTTGAGGCTCATCCTCTCCATGTTGGGCAGCGGGGTGGGCGGGGGGCCGCCCGTGGCGGCGGCGTACTTGGCTTTCAGGCGGTACTGCTGGGCGGGAGTGAGGCTGAGCAGGCTGGGCAGACCGTCGCCCTGGCTGGCCTCGCTGGACCTGCGAGAGGCGTCGGTGGAGATGGGGTCGTAAGAGTCGGCCACGCTCACGTTCTGGGGTCGCCCCTCGGCCTGGGACGCCTCGCTGGACCGGCGGCTGGAGAAGCAGGGCGAGATGCCAGAGGAGCGGCGGCTGCTCAGGTAGGCGGAGCTGACGGTGCTGGTGCTGCTGTCTCTCCGGTTGAGCATGTTCAACATGGTGATGTCCACCCCAGACAGGTCGCTTCTGTTCGGGAGGAGGGGCATGGGCCCGCCCAGACTGCAGCTGGTACTGGGCTGTGTGCCTGCAGACACAGCGTGGGAGACACAGGTTCACCTCGGGATGACAACACAGGTTCTGGGGCCAGAAACCAAACCAAACCAAACCAAACCATGACCAGTCTGGTCACGGTGACCCACCCCTGCCCTGCAATGTCGAAGGGCCAGTGATGAAGTAAGGGGGTGGGTGAGCAGGTGGCAGGCTGCAGTGGTGGATTCCCTGGCTTAAACAAAGCAGTAACAACTCCCTGGATGAGTTAAGCTCCTTCGCAGGTGTAGTGCAAGGGCAAAGTGAAGAACCACAGGGTATAGCTACAGCGCTCAAGTTACAGGAAGCCCAAGGGCAGAAGGCATTCTGAGGGTCTCATACCCATTCTCAGGGCTTCCTCCGACATCCTATGCAGGTGTAAGGCACCTGAGTTGCTGGGGTGGGGGAGTTCACACCTGGGCTCTGCTCCAGGTACTGAGTGTAATCTCAGAAACACAAAGCAACTAGGGGCTGACTGGCAGAAGTGGCTTCCCTTTCTCTGAATTGGGCCAACACTGGTCAAAGTGACTGTTTACCTGCTGGCTCTGGACTGTGGAAATCAGAGGCAGGGGCTAACTCTGGATGCCTCTGCAGCTAAGATTTCCTTACTCTGATCTAAGAGTGATGATTTCACGAATATGAGTCACGCGCAGTTTTACTTTTCATTCCAGTATTATCCTCTTACTGTCTGCTTTTATTGGGTTGGCCAACAAAGTTCACTGGTTTTTCCCCCCACCCCTATATTATCTGACAGAAAAACTTGAAGGAACTTTTTGGTTAATCCAATAAAATATGGGTTCTCCAGAGAGGTAAAACTAATATGCATGGTTCCAGCCTCATTTTAGGGCTGATGGGGAAATAAGCAAACAGAAAACCCAAGGACCTGGGTCTGCACAGTGCTCTGGCTGCCTCCGAAAGAACGGAAAACCCTGAGCAGACATGAGGTCTGGCTGGCACTCACCGTTTCCTATGAGAGGAGAGACTGCAGGGGCTTTAGGGGGTAGAATGGGGTTCAGTCGTGGAAGCATTCCATTCACTTGTTTGAGCCTTTCTAGTTTGACGTGCTCCATCCATTTGGTCCCTGCTGGGTTCCTCCGGGCTTGCAAAGCGAGGGCCGTGGTTGCAGTGGAAATGGTCGAGTCCATGATTGGGGTTTCATCGATGGCACTGAGGTCGCCCACACCACCTCCATCGGTCAGAGGAAGCTCGAGCCCACTGTTGGAATAGTTGCTGATGGGGGACTGTTGGCTGCTGCATGAAGACTGACCACCAGGGCTTGGCTGAGATGTCTGTGGGGTCAAGAAGAAAAGGAAATAAATGTTACCTAGATGATCAAGGCCAGGGAGCAGACAATGAGCAATCACGCAGATCAAGGCCTGCGGGATTCTCAGTGGGTGGGATGAGAGGAACTATTTTCTAGTGAATGGAGGTGGCCTCCCCTGAACTCAGTGATGATGGATGGGCCAGCAGGCAGATGGACCGTGAAAGGCAATGGACAGCAGGGGGAGCCAGGTGTGATGTAGCAGCCATGGAATCCCTCGCCCGATGCCAACTCTGCATCACATTTCCTCAGTTCCCACCCCACCTCCATGACTTGAGCCTTTGGGCAAATTACTTAGCCACTCTAAACCTCAGTTTCCTTATCCAGAAAATGGGGACAATTTATTTATCCTAAGGATTGTTGTGGAAATTAGGAGTGAAGCCCTGAAAGCACACACAGTTCAGAAAGACCTGGATAATAGGATAATTAGTTGGCTTGGAGAGTATTAGTGGTTATTAGTATACATGCTTTAGTCCTCAGGATATATACGCCAGGAACACATGTTACCTCCCCTCCAACCAGTCCCTCTTTATGGTTCAGGGTTGGTTCCCCAAGCTCTATAATCTCTGTCCATTCCTTCTACATGTTCTTTCTTTGTAAAACTCCAAGTAGGGGGATATATGTAACAGCAGTTGTAGGAGGGAAGACTTCAGTCACTTAGTTTCTGCTGTAGACAGAAAGGAGTCTCTGGGGAAGTCCCAGGCGTCTCCCAGCCCCCAGTGTGCACCTGGCCTTGCACTAGGAGAATCAAGCCAGGTTTCCCTAACCCCAACCCAGCGGACTTGGCAAGACCATTCTGCAACTCTTGAGAACTTAATCTAGTCCACTAGGTTCTCAGGGAAAGACCCCTCCTCCAGGGGCCCCTGACCATGGGGACAGCTCAGTGTGTCTACGTTTGGGAGCACTCTGGCTTGCATTGAGCGGTCCGCACAACCTGGCCCTGGCCCATCTGAAATTCCAGTGCTTTCCCGGTGGACAAACAGCTGCATCCTTTTCGTAGAGATAAGAAAAGTGATGTTCAGAGAAGTTCAGTGACTGCCCAAAGTTACAAAGTGAACAGTGTGATGACCTAGACTCCTGGCCTGGCCTCACTTCTGTTCCTCTGTAGCACTCTCTCTGGTGTTACCTAGCAACTAGAGTCTGACAGCAGCCCGTGAGCAAGGACAGATAACTACACACACTCTGGTACACATGGCTATGGTCTCAGGTGGAACCACAGTGCTGTCAGAAGGGGCTCTGGACACAGGTCATTTCCGTGGAACTTGTCACACTTTTCCTGAGACCACAGTACACACACCCAAGTAAATGAACACTTTCTAAGTGAGCACCACATGGTACACTAAGTGTGTCCTGGGCAACCAAGCAGAGAAAAATAAGATGCACAAATGTGATCATGAATGCATGAAGCCTGGCTTATTTTTGCTTCTGCAGAGCACTGAAGGGTCAGACCACCTGCTCCTTTGCAGAGAACTTAGATCATCCAGGGCTTTGAATGACTTTTCCTCTCGGACTGTCAAATCAGTATGTGTGCGTGTGAATCTGTGTGAATGTACACACACTTCCCTGTGGAAGAGTGCAGACTCACGTTTCCACAGGGCCTGGAAGAAGGCTTTCATGCATCTACAATTAGAAAATCCTTAAAGGACCCTGACAGTTCAATACAGGTTAGACTGCCAACAAGTATATCCAGTTCTTGCTCTAAGAAGGTGGTGCACGTCTGGTCCAAGAATAAATTTACACTAGTCAACATGACAATTAAATGGTCTTTGAGAACATCTGCTTGGTCGGCCCCAGTGTGATTTATTATGGAATCCTAGACAAATAGAACGATGAATTTCAACATCTAACTCCACGTTTTCACATGCTGAATGTTCAAAACACATTGCTTCTATGTTGGAAACATATCTGGGCAATGTTCACTACCAAAGATATCACAAAGGACAAAGACTAAAGAAAATAAATAAAAAGCTATATGTTAAAATGAAAACAAAACAAAGAGAGCAGAGAAGCCAAAATTCCCTCACCTTATTACCCACTGTCCTTAGGAAGTGAGAACAAGACATTTAGGAGCATTACACAGAAGAGATGTTGGAGTAATCAGAAAAAAAGAAGAAAGAATTTAATTTATAGCGTGATGAACAAATCAAAGACAAGTTTTTAAAGAAAGAATATTAGAAATGTATCTCACATGCTTCAATAACTACGTCTATGAAGATACCTACTCATTTACACGTGTGAGCACATGTACATAAAAAAGTCCCCTGTGGAAATTGGTTAATTTATTAATCTCACTGAGCCTGTTTCCACACCTGTAAAATATGGGGCCTAGTCTCAATATCCTGAAATCTCTTTCCAGCAGTTTGTTTCTATATCAATATATCTATATCTCATAAAATATTTCACATCTTGGAGCATCTCAGATGTCACTGAGCAAAATCGCTGTACGTTTTTATTTCTACTAATTTTCTTTTTAAATAATGAGTGTTTGGAGAAGTGATAACTTTTCTTTCTTTCCTTCTTTTTTGCTAAGGATGTACATAAAAGGTCCCAGGGACTCTGAGCTCACTGCTGCTGCTGCTGCTAAGTTGCTTCAGTCGTGTCCGACTCTGTGTGACCCCATAGACGGCAGCCCACCAGGCTCCCCCGTCCCTGGGATTCTCCAGGCAAGAACACTGGAGTGGGTTGCCATTTCCTTCTCCAGTGCATGAAAGTGAAAAGTGAAAGTGAAGTCGTTCAGTCATGTCCAACTCTTCGCGACCCCATGGACTGCAGCCTACCAGGCTCCTCTGTCCATGGGATTTTCCAGGCAAGAGTACTGGAGTGGGGTGCCACTGCCTTCTCCCTGAGCTCACAGGATATCCTAAAAATATAAATCATTGTCTTTTAATGACATTATTTAGGAGACCACGGATTCACTTTCTTTGTTTCAGTAAACATTAAGGATAAACGGTTAAATATTTTGCATAGTTTTTATACAGGTGACTTTATTTTAGGAAATTGATAAATACTCCTCCCCCAAAAGTATATAAAACACCGTTTATGAACTGATTAATTTAAACGTATAGGGATCAGTTATAACACATACATAAACTTCTTAGTAAGGTGTTTTCTAAAAGCAAAGTACAGCTATCCACAGGGAAATAACGATACGATAGCTTATTTGCATGATTTTTGGCTAGACCTAATGTCACTTGCTAAGACTCTTAAGAGTTTAAAGACAAACTCAGTTAGTCACTAAAATGCAATTAAGTCATATGCGTATTAGTTCGTGCCCATACATACTGACTACACATGACATCACTCAGGAATTCACAGGATGTCCATCTAATTCCTGGACTTTTCTAATTTTATGCAAATGATTCCTTACACTGAGTAGAAATCTGCCTGCCTGATCATTCCCATGCATGTGGAAGTCTAAGCACGTGACTTATCTAGTACATTTCTTTCACATCCAAAGAGTGGACAGACTAGAACCCAAAACACAGAGCTGACTCCATTATACATATGCCAAATACAGATGAACTAAATCTCCTCTGCTACTCTTTTCACTTTGTCTTTGGGAAAATTTTAGCTGTTTTATTCTGGCCCGTGCATAAGGCAAAAACCACCAAGCGAAGTCTGAAAGAAGCCGCAGCAATAGCTTAATCCATGTGTCCTATTTGTCATCAAACTAAGATTTTTGTCGATGACATTTGTCAAATCCCTCCCTTGCTTTCTACCTCCTTGTTTTAGGAATCATTTTAGATATGGTCTCAAGTCTATCAACTAATCTCTAGATTGGCACAGGAGTTGTCTTTTCTAAAAATTCAGAAAAAAATTTAAAAATCCCTTTATATCTTCCCCTCTTTTTACTCCAGCACATTCCCCTGGGGCCCCATGACTCGTGTTTGGCTGTGCCAGGTCCTGGGCCCCTACACACATTCCTTCCCCGCTCTGAGTGTTGCGCTTGGCGGCTACCTGCTCTCTGCCCCTCCCATGGCATCGCCAAGTGCACCCTGTTAGCTCCGCTCTGAATGCTCGCACCCAGACTTGTCTTAGAGCCCTGTTACCCAAGCTTTCTTAGTCTGCCTATCCCACTGGACTGCAGACCCCTAAAGAACAGGGACCATGGCTTATTTCAGGGGGTGCTAGTAGTAAAGAAACCACCTACCAATGCAGAAGACCTAAGAGACACGGGTTCAATCCCTGAGTCAGGAAGATCCCTTGGAGAAGGGCATGGCAACCCACTCCAGTATTCTTGCTTGGAGAATCCCTTGGACAGAGAAGCCTGGTGGGCTGTGGTCCACAGGGTCACAAAGAGTTGGACACAACTGATGCGACTCAGCACTTATGCATGGCTTATTTCTCTTGGGGTCACCAAGGCAAAGAAGTCAGAAAACATGTTTACAGAGGGACCCAATGAATAATTCTCTATGTTAGAGGCCTCCTGAAAATGTGGATAGTGGTGTGTGTCTACCTGCCACAACTTCCAGATCGATATAAAAAAAGCAGTTAGGAAACCTCAAACCTCTTTTCTGAGCTGGGGTAAGTAATTGAGATCAATGAGCTCTGATCTCCTTAAATCAAACAGTGGGTTCCAGTGAGGACAGGGGTGATGTGGTCCTCCCTTAACTTAGCACCCTACCTGGCCCCTTTAGAGACCTGGGACAATCAAGAAGGAAAGCGAATAACATACCATGGGCTTCTCCGCCTTGACCGTTTTCACTTGGAGGCATTCTTCCCGCTTTGAGGTAGTGTTGCTGAGGTCCTTCTGCTCCCCGAGGGCTCCCTGAGTCTGCCGGCCAGGTGACCTAGACTGTGAGTGGCCGCCGGAATCTCGCGGGGGCGGGGGCCGGGGATGCACGTCCCCTCGCTGCTTCTTGGTGACATGAGCCTCTGGGCCGTGCACAGTCTTCACGTGTTTCCGGAGGGAGCTGGGGTCTGTGTAGCGCTTGGTGCAGCCGGGGATTTTGCACACATATGGTTTCTGTCAAATGCCCCAACAAGGAAAGAATAGACTGTTATCAAAGTGATTGTCCCCGGCCCAACAGTCTCTTGTGGCTCTTCATTATGTTTTTAATTCTTTCAAAGCATGATCACAAGGTTTTGAGGTATTCAAAACCCTCTAAATGGTGCAGTGGTTTAATAAAGACTATTTGGACACAGTTTGGGGTCCATGGACTCTAGCTTGGACACATTACTATTTTAGAGAGTGCTCAGGGAGAGCTTGGGAATCCTGGGTGGTACAGTGATAAAGAATCCACCTACTAATACAGGCTATACAAGAGACATGGGTTTGATCCCTGGGTCAGGAAGATCCCTGGGAGTAGGAAATGGCAACCCACTCCAGCATTCTTGCTGAAAATTCCATGGACGGAGGAGCCTTGTGGGCTGCAATCCATGGGGTCGCAAAGAATAGTACACAACTGAGTGTATGTGTGCACGTGTGCACACACATACACACACAGGGAGAGCTTAGAACACGTAAATTGTGTTTGTGCTCCTGGAAAAATTTATTCTGTGAGGAGGAAGAAGTATCATGGGGTCACATGGCGTCCAAGATGATTTGATGACAGTGGTGATGCTGAGGGTGATGATAAAAGAAGAAGGCTTAAAAGACACCATCCTTTCATGAGAAGAATGCCACACATGTTTGGGGAGAGCTTGTGTGAAGACATTTCTTACGAAGTCCTGTTTCCCAGACCTAAAATCACTCTTCCACCTTTTAAAATGTGCTCTTTACACATTGACATAGTAGAAAATAATAATGACAATAATAATTGCCTGGAACTTCCCTGGTGGTCCAGTGGCTAAGACTCTGTGCTCCCAATGCAGGGGGCTCTAGCTAGAGTCCACATGTCTGATCAAGGAACTAGAGCCCATATGCCACAACAAAGATTGAAGATCTTGCATGCTGCAGCTAAGACCCGGTGCAGACAAATACATCATAAATGAATCAATATTTTTAAAAATTGCTGTAGCCTCTCCTAGGTTAGATATCACTAAAATATGATCCTTTGGGTTGTATTACAACTGTGTGGGGGTGTTCAGGGCTCAGAATATCCAGAACCTTTCTGATCTTCAAAGTCCTAAGCCCTGTTGGAGTACCCACAAATGCTCACTCATAAAGTGATGAGGACTGGTAGATGTCATTCTAGAGGTGAGTATTTCTGGGTGAGGCTCTGCTCCTGAGTACTAAGGTCTACAAATTACTTCATGCTAATTTCATTTTCTGTGTGGGTCAGTAGTCTAACCTATAATCATGAAAAATTATACAGACCCTTGTAGTTGAACATTTACTCACATCACAGGACTGCTAGCATTATATTCATAACCAACGTCAGAATTGTGATTCTGTTTACTTCATTTGAAATATAATATATTCACGGATGCTTATATGAGTCTATATTTACATCCATATATATCAGGAGGTGAGCTATTAGATAAACAATATTCATGAAAGACATGATTAATATAATGTATCCATTGGATTAAAAAAGAGTCCCTGTCTTATAGAATGATGCTTTTCCACTAAAAGCCCAAGAACAGACTGAGTGCTGCCTAAAATTATGGCATGCCCTAATGGAATGAGGTAAAGATTCCAGAATGCTGAGAGACCTCACCTCCAAATTTGAGATAATTTTGGGTTGAATTGATTCCCATTAACTACAAATTACTTCTCTTCAGGAGCTTGTGTGATTTGCAGCATATATATGTGTAATGAAATGAGCACATCAAATCCTATGCATTAGGGACAGAAGAATGGCTCTGACGATCAGCGCTCTTACCGTATAGTGTCTGACCTCGGCCCTCTGCGGGCTCACTGCGCTGCTGTGACAGGCAGACAGCAACGTCTGGGGCGGGGAGGGGGAGCACAAAGCCAGGCCAGCATTCCAGGTTTGAAGAACTATTCTTCCCGTAGATGTCTGCATGTGTGTATCATGGGTTAATTTGGAAATGAGGACACAGCTAGAGATGGAATGAGTCTACTAATATTCATCAGCTCCTGCATTTCCAGGACCACCAAGTACCTGTGTGCCCATGTGCCCTTGTATGAACACATAAACATTAGCCACCTACAAAAATCTCCAAGCACACATGGTCAGAAAACAACACTTCACAACACTAACTACATGATGTAGATTGGCCCCCAATTCTGTTCTGATTAATGACTGAAATGCAATCTAAGTGTAGGTAAAGATAAATGTTGTCAGGGTTCTAATTTACCCATGTTTCCTGTCCTGGGCATTTAAATTTTGGCACCATGATTGCCTTTTTGACTCCCTGAACTGAAAGATACTTTGTGAACACTTTCATTCTGCTTGACTTTGTAGAATTTATCAAAATAAAATTTTAGATAAACATTTAATGATCCCTACTAGATACAAGACTCTGTGAGCACAGTTTTATATATGACAGGATTAAATCTCAAAGAATGGAAAATATGAAAAGTGTGGATGCTAAGAAGGATATGGACAAAGGGGAACCATTCTGTCATTGGGAAGATGGTGGACGGCATCAATCATCAAATTTCTGTATCTGGGTATAATGCCCAGCTCATGGGGTCAGGGTATGGACTAAATCTGACCATGTATACATAGTGCTTACCATGATGTGATATGGGGCATATAATAAGTGCTCAATAAACAGAGCTTTGATTAAGAAAAGGTGTTGTAGTTGGGTCCTGAAAGATGAACAAGATGCTGAAGGATAAAAATGAGGGCAAGAGAATGCAAAAAAAAAAAAAAGTATCCAGATTGAAGGTCCAATAGTAGGACCACTCCAGGCATGCGGGCATGCTGTCTGGAAGCTTGTGTTCATGTTCACCATGGTGAGAGGTCAAGGGATTGTGGAAAAGGAAGATTGGGGTTGAGCAGGTGAAAGTAGATATGGGGTTGGCCAAAAAGTTCACAAAGTATCTTACAGAAAAATATTTTCTTGGCCAATCCGATACAGGCATAAGACGTTTAAACTTTTCCTAGGAAAGATGGAGCCTCTGGAACTTTCTGGATAGGGAGATACAACCAAATCAGAGCTCAAGGAAACTGGCTTCATCTGGTTTGGGGTGGAACAGGAGCTCCATGTTCTGGAGTAGGGAGCCTGGTCAGAGGCCACTGCGATGGTTCAGTGGCCCTACATGGGCAGAACAGTCACGGGGGTGAGAGCTAGATTAGCTTCCCCGAATGGCAATTGCTTCCTATTCTGTTCCACACCATCTGCCTCATCCAGAATAGCAACCTGCTTGCCAGATAACCATCTATCAATATTTGTTCAGAGAAAGGATGAAGATACAAATAAGAGGACAAGTAAATCGAAGAAGACATCTGGATTTGTCCATGGTTGATTGATGATACAAATCTGGATTTCCTGGACACACTTAATTTTGATATATCTGAAACTGTCTATCATTCATAGGCAAAGCTGAGGGCTTTCTCTATTCATGGAACAGAGAAAAATGATTTACGTGATTGTGAATAAAATTTTACTTATGTGTTTATGGTCAATGTTAATCATTTATTTTAGGTAAATCGCTCCATTTTGGTGAAAGATATTGTTGACCAAGATACATTTTAACCTCATGATGGATATTCAACTCTCATACAACACTGCATTTTCTAATGCACAGAAGAATTCAAGCTCCACTATAATGCATTTCATTAAAGCAAACAGATGTGGGCACGCATTTGAAGCTCATAAAAAGATAAAAACTCAGTAAGCATGTTTATATCTATTCATTGCTGAGGTTTTTTTTTTTTTTTTTTAATTGCTGAAGTTCTAACATTCTCAGTGCCCAACTGGCTCCACAATAACAGGAGAGAATCTACAGGAATGTATGCCTTCTAAGTTTCTGGTCATAATTGTACCTAAGTATATGAAATAAAAACAGATTAATTAAATTCTAGGTTAAGTTAATCAAATCCCCTGAAACATTTTAAATTGAGATATTTGGTTGGCCAAAATTATGTATGGAAAGTCCATATGGAAAAACTCAACTGAACATTTTGGCCAACACAACATAATTCACTTACTATAAAGAACACCCTTTTAAACGGCACAGTCCAGTGGCATTTAGCACAGTCACAATCTTGTGCAATCGTTACCACTCTCATGTTCCAGAATATTTTTATCATCCCAAGAAGAAACCCTGAACCTATTTTCAGTCACCCCTATTCATCCTCCCCCCAGCTTGTGGCAGCTACCAGTCTTTCTGTCTCTATGGATCTGCTTATTTCAGATCCCCTAAAACTTTGTACAAAACAAGTACTGCTGCTAAGTCGCTTCAGTCGTGTCCGACTCTGTGTGACCCCATAGACGGCAGCCCATTAGGCTCCCCTGTCCCTGGGATTCTCCAGGCAAGAACGCTGGAGTGGTTGCCATTTCCTTCTCCAATGCATGAAAGTGAAAAGTGAAAGTGAAGTCGCTCAGTCGTGTCCAACTCTTCGCGACCCCATGGACTGCAGCCCACCAGGCTCTTTCGTCCATGGGATTTTCCAGGCAAGAGTACTGGAGTGGGGTGTAAACAAGTACATTGGATTACAATTTGTGGCTCAGCTGGTAAAGAATCCACCTGTGATGCGGGAGACCTGGGTTCAATCCCTGGGTTGGGAAGATCCCCTGGAGAAGGGAAGGGCTACCCACTCCAGTATTCTGGCCTGGAGAATTTCATGGACTGTATAGTCCATGGGGTTGCAAAGAGTTGGACACAACTGAGCGACTTTCACTTTCACCACACATCTTAAAAGCATTTTTGACATTAAAAAAAAAAAAAAAGGAGATGCGGCATCTTGTCTAAAACATCTGCAAACAGTGGATCAATATTATAGATCCCAAAGGATTCAGGTTTCTTTATTCCACTAGGGTGTATAAAGGTGAACTTATGTGTGTGAGTTTATGTGTGTGAGTGCTTTTGTCGAGTGTGGTGAAACCCGTTTGAGATACTTTTCCTTTGTCAGTTCAGTTGGAAGGAAACTTGTGAGGGCCATCTCTGCCACCTTCAAGCCAGTGGCCAGTGAACAGAATGTTGCACTTTTACAAATTCCCTCTTCCAGCTCTTCTCTGGAAGATCATGAAGGGCCTGGCTGGCACCTTGTGGGGTCAGATGAGAGTCACACCAAGGTCAAAATGTTCCCTCTCTCACATGATTTCAAGCAAACAGATGACCCACTCTGTGGGACAGAACTACAGCTTGTGAACAAGTTCTGGTTAGTTAGCTTATTTCCACCACAGATGTGGGAAGCCTTTGTGTTAATCTCTGAATTCATTCAAGAGAAGGTTTCACAGACAGAGGCAGAATCTGAGCTAGACCTTCAAGGAGAAGCTGGAGATCTGCAGGCAAAAGCGAGTTAAAATGTAAGCAAAGTGAATTAGAAACCATTTTCATTTATTCTTACACTTCTCTGAAATGTGTGGGGGATAAATACCTCAAACTAACAACAACACATCAGGAAACCCTTGAAGCTTTACTCAATATATTATCTTAAATAACTGACTAGAAACCATTCTGGGTTTCTGAGAATAAGCTTCCAAGACCCTTTGGAATTTAGACTGTCTGGAAATCCTATTTAGCCAAGTCAGGTTGCTTTGCAGAAGTCTTTTTTGATATAATGCATTTGAAGATACCACCTGGAGAAAGCAAATAAAAGTGGCTGTCTTAGCAGTAAGCTGTCAGCTGTCAACACCTCTCTTCTCAGTCTCTCCGTAGTGCTTACAGGGTCATCGTCCTTCAAATGCATTCGGGCTATTCCAGGCACAGCGAGTGGGTGGAATTCCAAGTTAAATGTGCCTACTGTTTGACCAGTAGGTGGCAGTACTGAACAACAGGAAACTTGTTCCCCCTTCCTCAGCTTGTCTCTCCCATCCAAGACCGGGTTTCAGCCCTTCCTCTGAGGCCCCCCAAACCTTCACCTGCAGCATTAACATCCACTCATGCTGGGTGTGGCCAGAGGAAACGACAATGGAACAGGCTCGTGTCTCCCCAGAGGAGTCTTTATTTCCACCCCCTGAGCTCTGGACCCAACAGGCGTCTCCCAGAGGAGCCTTACCTCGTTGGAATGTGTCCTGTTCTGGTGCTTGGCGCGATCGGAGGCATTAGAGAAAGCCTTGTTGCATCCTTCGTGCTCACAGACATATGGTTTCTCTCCAGTGTGAGATCTCAAGTGTGTTTTCAAGTTTTCGAGTCTCGAGTAGGCCTTTGTGCAACCTTCAAACTGTAGACGACAGGTAAATCTGGATGACCCCACACAACGACAACTTCTGCCTCTCACTTGCTCCAAGTGAATGAAAGACGGACGTTTGGAGGGTCGGCAGCTTTTCAAAACCAAGGAACAAAAGTCCACTAAACTCTGCCTTTATTGGGATTCAGATGGTGGGCTCGGGGCAATTCTAGAGAAAGCATTTTCAGTGCTAGTAAAAATCCTGGGACTTTTTTTTTTTTAATAGGCCACTCAATGTGGACAATGGGTTTCATTATCTGCTCAGGGATCTCCTTGAATTCCCACTGATTTCAGATTCAGCACAAAGTTCATTAATATGGCTTTGTGTCCCTACAAAGACACGGAATTTGATCCTGTTTGTAAAGGCCCTTTAACATGTAAAGTACCAAGGCTCAGTCCTGAGTGTGCCTGGCGGGCACCTTAGTGAAAGAAAGCTTAGCCTCCAGTTCTTAGGTCTGTACTGGGCCATGGTGACAGACTGGCAGGCAGGGAGGTGCTGGGGGGGAGGGCTGAGGAAAAACTCTAAAGCCATACAGGTTATATTTTTGAAAAGTCAACTGAAGTTTTTCAAGTTGAAACTGGCCTTTCCCCGTGCCCTCCACAGCTCTGGTGTGATAGACCCTGGTGTGAGGGCAAGCCCAGTGGCCCCGTGGTCATTCCCGGTGCTAGATGGCTGGTCCCTGCTACGACCTGCCCACAGGCTCCTCTGCAGAGCTGGGCTGACTCAGTTGCTGTTAGCCAAGTGTTTCATTAAATAAAATTGAAAAGAATCAGCTCCTTGCTTGGCCAGTCACGTCGCCAAAGCACGTGGTCTTCAGGCTACCATGCTGGACAGGGTGGGTCTAGGACACTTCCTTCCAATATCTCCCAGAGCTCAGCTGTCCGTGTTCTTTCTCTAATTCTTCCCTCCTCTCCCCTCTCCCAGCCCCGGGAGTTTATCACTCATCAGCTGGCACGGTGCTGGTTCTTGGAGTAGGAGGAAGGAGCCACGGGTGCAAGACGCCCTCTGGGTGCACATCCCGGCCTCCCCCACCCCGGGACTCACCGTGCATTTGTGAGGCTTCTCCCCCGTGTGCCTGCGCATGTGTACCACCAGCATATACTGGGCTTTGAAGGGTTTCTGTTCTCTGGAGCAGTCGAGCCACCGGCACACAAACTCCTTCTTCTCTCCATGGATGTGGTCATTATTTATATGCTGGGTTTTGGGGAAAAAAAAAAAATAGAGAAATCAAATGGAAATATACAACTCTTTTCTGCAGGTAGCATAACAGAGGGCCCCAAACCCCCTAACCTTAAGTCCTAAAGGCTCCACGGTACCTTTCCCATATGGCAGATGATTCTGTTCTGGTTAGTACATTTCTTAAGTCAATTTGCTGTTACCAACTGTGGAGAGATACTTTTTTTAACTAGCAGAAGTGACAGGATTTGGAAGAAGCTTGGAATCCTGGAAAAAGTACTGCAAGGGCAACGGAAGACAGGAGTTGTGAAATGGGGTGAGACACACACATCCTCTCTGGGCCTCTGCTATCTTTCACCTGCCAAGTTGGGGGTCAAGGTGAAGTGACCACAGAGGGGACCTCCAGCTCTCACCCTCTTCAGGCCTTGGGTAGCACCTGGGCTAGTGATGTGGCTCAAGACTGCAGGAAGGGCGTGTACACACACACACACACACACACACACACACACACACACGTCTATAACAAGAACTGGGAAAAACCAAAGCACTTTTTCAAATGGCACTTTAGTTCCAATTAGGGAGATCATTCTTTTGATAAGAATCACAGAGAAATGAACTTGACTGAAAATGAAGGCCAGGTGATCGTCAACAAAACAGTCTCTGAGGGTCTGTGCTATCCTTCTGCACAAAATAAAGGAACAAATCCCCTAGTTTCTAAGGTTCTTTCCAGCTGTAGAATTCTGTGAATTTGGTTTTAAAAATGAAATTTTGATATTTGGCAAATCTAATACAGTTATGTAAAGTTTAAAAATAAAATAAAATTAAAAAAAAAAAAAAAAAAATGAAATTGAATGTCCCTGAAATTTCTCTGAATTCCAATTCAAAGTTTTAGAATCCCATTGTATATTAATAGAGTTCCTTGGATCCACACATCAAAGGTCCTACAACTGGGAGACAGGTGCAACCTACAGACACACCAGAAGACCTGGTTCTTAATTTGGATCAAACTTAGGTCTGCTCCAGTAAGATAATGTTCAGTCACGGGTGATGGGGGAAATCTGTGCCCTAGGTTGATCCTCTCGGTTTATTCTCTGGCTGCCCCATACTTTATCTGCCTTAATTCAAGGCATTTGTGAACCCTTGCCCACACATACATAGAAACACCACCAAAAAATTTGTGTAGTGACAGAAACCTCCCCTGGGTTTCCTGGGCCACGTAGCAGTGACAGGACTTTTAATTACTTTCTTGATGAGGTTCTGGGTCCTAACTGAGTGGTCTCTGGGGGCCTGGGGGTAAAATTCCATCACTCAGCCTTGCCCAGTTACTCCACTAGGCAGCCGGCTGCTGTAAGGAAAAAAAAGAAAGCAGTCTGTTGTGTTGTGTTTGTAGTTTAAAACTGGATGAAGGCAGAGAAAAGCAATCATGGTATACTCTCCTAGAACAGCTCTCAGAAAGCCGGAGAGACAGGCGAGAGCAGGTGACATGGCCCAGGGTGCAGGCAGACAACCAAGATCCTTTCAGAAGCTCTGCACGTGATGAAGAACCCATAGAGAATCACTCCGGTTCATCACGGCATCGCAACCCCCTGATAGACAGTTGTGTGTTTTCTGTAAAAAGCTAACTGTCCTCAGTATGAGAGTTTCTTAAAAGTGATGCTGGGAACAAGTTCACCTGTATCATTTTTCTAGATTCCATACATAAGTGGCATTATACAATAGTTTTTTTCTTTTTGACTTCACTCTGTATGGTAGGCTAGAGACACAGACGTAGAGAACACATACATGGACACCAAGGGGGACAGGGGATGGGAAGGATTGGGGGATGGGATGGATTGGGAGATTGGGACTGACATGTATACACTACTATACATGAAATAGATAACTAATGAGAGCCTAACTGTGTAGCACAGGGAACTCTACTCAGTGCTCTGTGGTGACCTAAATGAGAAGGGAATCCAAAAAAGAGGGGATGTATATATATACGTATACATATACGTATCAGATCAGACCAGATCAGTTGCTCAGTCGTGTCCGACTCTTTGTGACCCCATGAATTGCAGCACTCCAGGCCTCCGTGTCCATCACCAACTCCCGGAGTTCACTCAGACTCACATCCATCGAGTCAGTGATGCCATCCAGCCATCTCATCCTCTGTCGTCCCCTTCTCCTCCTGCCCCCAATCCCTCCGAGCATCAGAGTCTTTTCCAACGAGTCAACTCTTCGCATGAGGTGGACAAAGTACTGGAGTTTCAGCTTTAGCATCATTCCTTCCAAAGAAATCCCAGGGCTGATCTCCTTCAGAATGGACTGGTTGGATCTCCTTGCAGTCCAAGGGACTCTTAAGAGTCTTCTCCAACACCACAGTTCAAAAGCATCAATTCTTCGGTGCTCAGCCTTCTTCACAGTCCAACTCTCACATCCATACATGACCACAGGAAAAACCATAGCCTTGACTAGACGAACCTTTGTTGGCAAAGTAATGTCTCTGCTTTTGAATATGCTATCTAGGTTGGTCATAACTTTCCTTCCAAGGAGTAAGCGTCTTTTAATTTCATGGCTTCAGTCACCATCTGTAGTGATTTTGGAGCCCAGAAAAATAAAGTCTGACACTGTTTCCACTGTTTCCCCATCTATTTCCCATGAAGCGGTGGGACCGGATGCCATGATCTTCGTTTTCTGAATGTTGAGCTTTAGGACTTCCCTGGTGGCTCAGCTGATAAAGAATCTGCCTGCAATGCGGGAGACCTGGGTTTGATCCCTGGGTGGGGAAGATTCCCTGGAGAAGGGAACGGCTACTCACTCCAGTATTCTGGCCTGGAGAATTCCATGAACTGTATATCGTCCACAGGGTCGCAAAAAGCCAGACATGACTGAGTAACTTTCATTTTCTTTTCAATTTCTTTCTTTTTTTTCATTAATTAATTTATTTATTTTACTTTTGTATTGGTTTTGCCATACTTAACGTGGCTTCCTAGGTGGCACCAGTGGTAAAGAACCCACCTACCATTGCAGGAGACATAAGAGACTCAGGTTCGATCTCTGTGTTGGGAAGATCCGCTAGAGAAGGGCATGGCAACCCACTCCAGTATTCTTGCCTGGAGAATCTCATGGACAGAGAAGCCTGGCAGGCTATAGTCCATAGGCTTTCACTGAGTTGGAAATGACTAAAGAAACTTAGCACGCAAGCATACTCATAGCTGATTCATTTTGCTGTACAGAAGAGACTAACACAACATTGTAAAGCAACTATACTACAATAATATATATTTTTTAAAGTGATACAGGGGCACATACATGGATGAAGAGAACAGATCTGTCAGCCAGGGGACAATATGCCATCTTTAAATGTACGCTTCAAGAACATGTCTGTGATCCTTTCACATTGCCCAAGACTGTCCCAGATATGTACAGAAGCCCAGTCATTAAGCCCACATGATACGGAGGTGTTATACGAGGTCTCCTTTCTAGGGAAAACAATTAATGGTCACACAAGTCCCCTCCATAAAGATTGCTCTTGGCTCAGCTATTTTCCACATTATTAGACATTAAGCTCCTTGGATGAAGGCATGAAAGAAAAAGAAGGAAGGATGAGAGGAAGGGAAGAAAGAAAGGAGGGAGGGAAAAGATAAGGAAAGTTAAAATTGGAATATGACCTGAGAGTTTAGGTTTAGTTAACTCCTTAAGTCAGGACCCACATCTTTTGGTTTTGTATTCTCAGCCACTGAGAGGTGGCCCTGGTACTTGGCAAGTCCTCCATAAATATCTATTGGTTTGATTGGCTTAGGTCAGACACTGAACTTTCTCTGGAGCCAAGAATTTATATTTGATGCTTTTGCCTGACTTACTTCAACTGCATTTTACCCAGTATCCATACAGTAAGATTTTAATGTAGATGCTGTATTACTTTAAAATAATATAGTATCGAGAATTCAAAAGAACTTGAATGATTGGACTGATATCCAAATGTGAACCCCATCTTGCCAGAGGGAATAAAAGAAATACTCAGTGATCACCACATTTCATCTGTCCCCACATATTGACATGTATGTACTGAGTACTGCTGCACATCAGGTCCTGTGCTGTAGACTCAGACAGACCTGA
Source organism: Bubalus kerabau (assembly GCF_029407905.1). Taxonomy (NCBI): domain Eukaryota; kingdom Metazoa; phylum Chordata; class Mammalia; order Artiodactyla; family Bovidae; genus Bubalus; species Bubalus kerabau. The sequence continues at coordinate 82,270,032 of NC_073631.1, read as the reverse complement.
GTCTTTTCCTGAGGAAATTACAGTCTGCTGGAGGGACATGGATAATGGCTTAAATGACTGTACAATTATAGTTATGATCAGTGTTAGGAAGGGAAATAAGAGGGCTTTAGAAAAACAATTAACAGAGGGCCCCAAATCTGTGGGGAGCACCAAAGACCAGGGTCAGCTTTCCAGTGAGAGGCATTTAAAGTGGGACTGAAGGATGAGTGGAGACCTGGTGGGCATGCAGATGAGGATAGGGGTGGAGAAAAAGATGGATGGAAGCCCCCAGAGAAGGTCAGATCTTAGTGCCATCGAGGAACCGTGAGAGGAGCATGTAGGTAGGAGTGGATGTGCCAGGCAGACATGGGAGCAGCCCAGCACTGCCACTGCTGGGTGTAGTAGGAGGCAGGAGCTTCCAGGGGCCCAGTGGAGACCTGTGAGGTGGCCAAGCGGGGCCCACCTAAAATGCAGCACTCTGGGTCAGGTGTCCAGCAGGGAGACTGTGAGAGAGACCTCTGCATGGAACTCATGTGCACCCACCAGGGCGCCTGAGATGACCAACAGGGGAGGTGCCACCTGAAGCTAGTAAAGCCTCCTGTCCTCCCCATCAGGCTGGAGGAGCCAGACTCTGGGTGGAGAGGAAAGAGGTGCCTTCCTTCAGGTGGGTGAGGTGGGAGAAAAACAAAGAGCCTGCCAGCCTCCTTGAGCTGGGAGCCTGGCCGGTGTAGGGGAAGAAGGCTGTGATTGGACAGGAGGCTGTAAGTTTAAACTGGATGAGACTTTAGTAACCAAAAGTGTAGAAGCTGCTAACCAGGGAGTCGAGGGATCTGCCATTGAGCTGGGATGGGGGTGCTGACAATGGGCTGATGAGAGCAGTGCCTGGAAAATGCAAACCATCTCAGATTAATGCCTGGCCAAGTTGCATCAGCCTTGACCTCTGGGCAATGTCTGAAAAATCCCAGTGGTGGGAATCCAGTGCCCATCAGTAACCACAATACCCGGCCTTCTCTCATCTGGAGAGGAACAGAGGAGAAGTTCCTTGGGACCGTGGAAGCAACCTCAGTTTCAAAAAGGTTAGCATATTGGGAATTTTCCCTTTCTGCCCCATAGAGTAGACCTAAGTCCTATCTAACATGCTTTTGTGTTTTTCTGAAACTGCTTGAGTGCCAACCTGGATTGAGACCACAAGTTACTGTTCTTGGAATGAGATTCTCTGACCTCAGTTGGCAGAGACCAGGTCAGTCTTGTTTGTCTTTAAGGGTTCAAATACTGAGCACAGGACATAATCAATTACTTCAAAGAAACACAGAAATCTTTCTGTTATTTAGGTTATTTATTTACGTTTTAATTTTTATTTGATATTGGATTGATTAACAATATTGTGTTAGTTTCAGGTGTACAGCAAAGTGATTCAGTGATACATATACATGTATCTGTTCTTTTTCAAATCTTTTTCTATTTAGGTTATTACGGAATATTGAGCAGAGTTCCCTGTGCTATACACTAGGTTCCTGTGTATATGTCATTTTGCATCTTTGAGCTTAAAACACTTCCTGAAGCTAGATTTCAGGTGAAACTTAAAATTCCAAGAAATCATAGACTTTATGTGTCCAAGTGTCCTAAATATTTACTCTGCTAAAAAAACCACTTTGGCCTCTGCAGGCACTCATGTAGGGCTCATGTTCGGACAGAGCTCATACCACAGGAGCATGGGAATGGGGCCGGGGGGTGGGTGGGTGAGGTGGTGCACTGGAAGATGCCCCCAGACCAAGTTCGAATGAGCTGTGTACTTTTGGACAATTCACCTATCCGGGCCTTAATTTTTCCCATTTGTAAAATGGAGGTGATGAACTACATTGGATGTTTACAAACTTTTTCTGTAAAAAACCAGAGAGTAAGTATTTTAGGCTCTGCAGGCCAAAAAGTTTCTATCGAGTCTGCTCACCTCTGCTGCTATTTTAACATGCAAATAAATGGGCTCAGCTATCTGTCGATGGATGCTGAAACTGTCAAGTATCCTAGGACAGTCTTTACATCTTTTTTCCAATTATTTAAAAGTGTAAAAATCATTCTTGGCTCCTGGGCTGTATAAACACAAGCAGTAGCCAGATTTGGCCTGTGGGCCATTTGTTTTGCTCTCCCTGAAATCTATGACTTCAAAGTTTCCTTTCTGGGCTAACAGAGCCCTTGACATTATTGGTTAGGCTGGCTCTAGAGCCTAAGGAAGTAAAATTAGGAGGAGGTATGTCTCAGGGCCAGAGCACAGAGAAGGCAGTAAAAAGGAATAAAAGTGAGGGTCATGATGACATGAGGGGAGGGAGTTAGCCAGACATATGTCTCTCTCTGCACCATGTTCCTGGGACTGAGTGAAAAAAGCACCTCTTCTTTGCTCACCAAAATCCTATGTAGCTAAGAAAAGGAATACACAGCGAATTCTTAACACTCAAACAGACAGGCAGATTCCCTAGGAGGCAGGCCTGAAATTCAAAGGGCCTCTGTTTATTTGTGGTTTCACTGAAAATTTGACTTCCTGGCAGTGAAAACGTTAATCAAATATATAAATAATTTAATTGGAGGGAAAATAATGCATGATTAAATTCCAAACTAATCCAACACCAAGACATGCAATTTGCCAGAGGCCCAAGCGCCAGAAAGAGATAGATGGTGTAAATTACAGCTCTGGATGCCAACTCTCTCAGCGGGGCCAACCCGGACAGCTCCCCATCTGAATAAATAGGATGAGGACATCAGGACCAGGCAACCCCAGAAAGACTGAGTCCAGCCAGTGAGTTTCCTGATGAAGTGAGATTGTAAATATTTGCCTCAAGAAACTGATGACTGATGAAAAAAATAAAGCATCTCAGGAGCCCATAGTCAACCAACCAAGCTGGTATCTGGCCATCGTGATCGTGTTTGTTAGCAGGATGAGCCAAGACCTGGGATTCTTGTCTCTTGCACTCCCCATGGAGCTCTGGGGGCACAGAGGAAGGTGCGGGGGGAATCACTACAGTTGGCCTGGCTATTGGAGAAGTGGAAGGTATTTCTTTCTTCTTTTTTAAAAAATTTTCTTTAGGATATACTTGCTTTACAATGTTGTATTAGTTTCTACCATACAGTAAAGTGAATCAGCTATATGCAGACATACATCCCCTCTGTTTTTTTTTGGATTTCCTTTCCATTTAGGTCACCACAGAGCACTGAGTAGAGTTCCCTATGCTATACAATAGGTTCTCATTAGTTATCTATTTTATATATAGTAGTGTATATATATCAATTCCAGTCTCCCAATTCATCCCACCCTCCCCTTCTTCCCTTGGTGTCCATACTTTGTTCTCTATGTCTGTGTCTCTATTTCTGTTAAGATACACATATATCGGAGAAGGCAATGGCACCCCACTCCAGTACTCTTGCCTGGAAAATCCCATGGACAGAAGAGCCTGGTAGGCTGCAGTCCATGAGGTCGCCAAGAGCTGGGCACGATTAAGCGACTTCACATTCACTTTTCACTTTCGTGCATTGGAGAAGGAAATGGCAACCCACTCCAGTGTTCTTGCCTGGAGAATCCCAGGGATGGGGGAGCTTGGTGGGCTGCCGTCTATGGGGTCCCACAGAGTCGGACACAACTGAAGCGACTTAGCAGCATATACATATATAAGATAAGCTATAAACCATTTTTCTAGATGATACTTCTTTCAAGGGAATCTCTTTGAGAAGCCCACCACTTGGCATCAACCTTGGAGGCTGTAACGGTGCAGGAAGGAAAATGAAGCTTTTCTTTTACTAGCAGCAAAACAGATGCCCACAATAGACTTCACTGACTTCATCAGGATCCTTTCTTTTGTTTCTGATTGCAGTCTGAGTTCAGAGCTGACCATTCATCCTCAGTCTGTCCCTAACCCTTCTGATGAAACACACACATGCCGACCATCTATCCCAAATGTTTGCTGCTCCCCAAATAAGGCTGCTATTCAAGCAGTTCATGAACTCTGGAAGGACACTTCTGCCTTTTTTTTAATTGGAATATAATTGCTTTACAATGTTGTGTTAGTTTCTGCTGTACAATAAAGTGGATCAACTATAAGTGTGTGTGTGTATATAACATATATATATATATATATATATGTCCATATATCCCCTTCCTCTTAAGCCTCCTTCCCATCCATCCTGCCATTCTACCCCTCTAGGTCATCATTGGTATAGCTAGCTCCGTTTGCTATATCACTGCTGCTGCTGCTGCTAAGTCGCTTCAGTCGTGTCCGACTCTGTGCGACCCCACAGACGGCAGCCCACCAGGCTCCCCCGTCCCTGGGATTCTCCACGCAAGAACACTGGTGTGGGTTGCCATTTCCTTCTCCAATGCATGAAAGTGAAAAGTGAAAGTGAAGTCACTCAGTTGTGTCCAACTCAGCGACCTCATGGACTGCAGCCTACCAGGCTCCTCCGTCCATGGGGTTTTCCAGGCAAGAGTACTAGAGTGGGGTGCCATTGCCTTCTCCACAGGGTCCTACTAGTTATCTATTTTACACATGGTAGTATATATATATATTCATCCCACCCCTCCCTCTCCCCGCCATGTCCACATGTCTGTTTTTCACGTCTGCGTCTCCATTCCTGCCCTTCTCCTTTGGCCCAATTCCCCACCAACTGACTCGGAGGAGAGGCTACCACAGGGCTCAGCGGTGTGGGTGGAAGGTTTGCACAGCTCCATTCACACTCTGCCCAGGTTAACCAGTAGACAAACACCTTGCTGTTGCCGGTGATTCATTCTCTAAATTAGCCACATCCCTAACATCAAGAAGGTAAATTCCTTCCACTGTTGAAATGAAAACATTACAGTTATGCAACCTAAAAACAGTGAAGGCAGGAAATGTAAAACTTCAGGCTCAACCCTCACCACCATTTCCATCAGGCTCCCCTGTGCATATACGTTACACACCAGTCTTTCTGGCAGTATCTCATGTTTCTCAAATAACACCGAACTTTTTCACTAACTTAAAAAGTTGCTACAAGGAAAGTTGCCAAGATTTTCACAGCACAAGGTATATGTGAAAACCGAGAGTTACAGTTTTTAGAAAAATAATGTTCAGGTAAACATGATCTCTCTCTGCACACAAATGTCCATGATCACATGTATACACATATGCAATCACACACACATGTATGCACATGCATACACAAAGTATTCCTGTTTTAATAGAAAAGAAAATAAAGGCTCAGAAAGTGTTGCATTTCATATTTAAATACCCAAGACAATGGAACCGCACTGTGGGATTGCAAGGGATTGGGCTGACCTGGGATGTTGGCTGTATTCTTGTGTCATTTCTGATTTATCCCTTTGCTACATTTCTCTGTATCTACACACAGGAATATGCCACTATCTGAATGCCATGATAATATTTTAAAAAGGAAAAACATGAAACCAAGACTTTCCTTCTCAGACTATCAAACCAGTAATGTTTAACACTTTCTAAGTCAATTCACATTGCTGCTAGATCAGCTCACAAACAGGCCTGAGCAAATTAATATGTTTAACAGAACTTGATAATTTGAATCTTCTCCATATTGGCTCAGGAAGTCTGTTAAGAAGGCCTTCTACTTTGGCACAGAATGTGATATCAACAAGTAAACAATTTTAAGAAAGCTCAATTGGCTTCCTGACCTTATATTATAAATCTATGAGTAGGCTCCTGACTTCGTAGTCCAGAAATATTTCTGAAAAGCAGAAAAAGGGAAAAATAATTTTGAATCAAATAAAATTTACTTTACTTTCAAACTGATTTGGGGGAGAGGTTTAAAGGCTTTGCCTAGAAGAATTCCTTGAAACTTTGCACCTGAAAGGAGCCATATACCTTTCTGATTTGTGTATTATTTGACACATGTAACATTTGGGAAAGTTTTACAATCGCGTGACACGGATTCTATTAGGTAGGCCCTGTGATTGGATTCCTTAAGGCCTTAGAAGGCAGAAGTGAAGAAAGCAGAAGTCAGAGACTATCGGGGTTGAAACAGGCCTTTTATCTCAATATGCACTTTAATTTTAGATAAATAAAATAATTTAAATGGTTTTGGTGGCACCCATCAATCTTCCTGGCAGAGTATTTAAAAAGCTATCATTGCTTGCTGTGGGAGGGATCTTCATGAAGACCTCACAAAATGACTGTTTCAGTTCACACTGGCTAATATATTCATGTAGCTTTCAGTTTTTAATCTAACTATAAAATGATACAGAAAACATCAAAAGGACTCCAGAATTTGGGTACAAAACTGCATTTTCTTTCTAAAAGTAGAGTACTTTCTTTCCTATTTCTGATCTGTGACTATTAAAAATTAGGGTGATATAAAAATTAAAATATGTTTCTTGGTTGAGAAAGAATAAATGTGCTTCTTGGTTAAGAAAAAGTCTCTCTGACAGTCATTAAAATCTCGTTTCTAGCTATAAATCTGTAATGAAATTATTTTATTCTAGGAGTAAGAAAGGCAAAATTCTTTAAAACGGTAAATGTCTGGACAAAGGGCTTCACAGTGTTCAGTTGAGAGAATTGATATCAACTGAAAATACTGCCCTCACTCCCACCACCACCAAGGTAAGCCGGAGACTGGGATTCCTTTCATCATTCACATTTAGGAGCAAGCACGAACCTTGGCAATATTATGTTAAGGAAAGAAGTCAGTCACAAAAGGACAAATATTGTGAGATTCCATGTATTTGAAAGGCCCAGAACAGGCAAAGCTATAAGTTAGTGCTTGGCTATGGTTGAGGAAGACGGAAAATGAGGTTTCTTTCTGGGATAATAAAAACACTGTAAAACTGATGGGAGTGATAGTGACACAACTCTGTGAATATCCAAACACACTGAGTTGTTGTTTTCCTGAAACGGGTGAACAGCATGATATATGAATACAGCCCAAGAAAGATGTTACCATCCCCTCCAAAAAAAAGGAAAACCACAGAAGTACACTTGGTGATGGCCTCTGCTAACAGGAAATTGTTGCGGAAGATAGGAAAAGTAGTCCAGGAACAGCCAGGCTGGATCTGCTTCCTCCAGGACTGTATCTAGGGCTTGGGGCTGGCAAATGATTTCCCAAGGAACAAAGACTGCATCATAATCATAGCCTGTATTCACACACACACACACACACACACGCACACACACTATCCACAGACAGATTCAGTCAGAGTAGAACATACTTTTATGACCCGATATTTCCTGGTGGATTTCACACTGGACCCAACATTAACAACCTGGGAACTTAACTTATATAACCTCTCTGAGTATTCCTTCTTCATCTTTCAAGTTGTAAAAATGAGTACAAAGGTGGAGAATATGAAATTTTGTGCAGAGTTATAAACAAAAGAAAATGAAAACTTGGTACACGAATCTGTATATTCATATGTATGTTTGAGGAATTTAATGCAAAAATAGTGTATACTGGAAAAACTGCTATTTTCTAACACATGATCTATCCTAAGATTCACTAAAAAGTTGTGGAAAATTCAAGCACAGGTAATTCAGAATTCTACTTTTTAATTTTTGTTGTTACCTTGAATTAGAAACTAGAAATAAATGTGATATAATTTATCTAAGCTGACACCCCTCCCCCACAAGAAGTACATGCATTACTGGTTCAACTCCAGGACACAGAAATATATACTGGTTTAACCAAGCCAATGATTTAATGTATTAATGATTAAGATGATTAATGTATTAATGATTAAGATGACCTAATATTAAAGATACTGCAGTTTTTGAGAAGAATTTTTAAAAAGAAAAATGTAAATACTATTGATTAATGTTGTCTATTTTGCTTGGGCTTCCTTTGTGGCTCAGCAGTAAAAAAAAAAACTCCACCTGCAACGAAGGAGATGCAGGAGATGAGACATGGGTTTGATCCCTGGGTCAGGAAGATCTCCTGGAGAAGGAAATGGCACCCCACTCTAGTATTCTTGCCTGGAAAATTCCATGGACAGAGGAGCCTGGGGGGCTACAGTTCACAGGGTGGCAAAGAGTCAGAGACAACTTAGTGACTAACAACAAGAAGAATAAGAATTCTACTAGTAATAAATCCAGTCAGGCAAGACCATTTTGGCTTCCCAGGTGGCACTAGTGGTAAAGTGCCACCTGCCTTTACATCACCCGCCTGCCAATGCAGGAGACGTAAGAGATGTGGTTTGATCCCTGGGTCAGGAAGATCCCCTGGAACCGACTCCAGTATCCTTGCTCGGAGAATCCCATGGACAGAGAAGACTGGCAGTCTTTGTGACCATACGGTCACAAAGAATTGGACACAACTTAAGCGACTTAGGATGTACACAAGACCTTTTTAACTATGTGTCACAGAATGAAATAATTTGGAAAGTCTGTCTCCCAAAAAGCGTCTTCTACTTCATTTCTTTGCACTTAACAAATTCATCAAACACGGTAAGCATCAAGTCTTCTGACCAAAGGTCTAGTTCCAAAGGAGAAGTAGCAAAAGGCTTCCCTTCTGTTCCTCACCCGCTCCTAGGCTGAGAAGAATGGCCAGGATGCAACCCGTAAGATGCAACCTTTCCTGAGGACCAAGTGAATCAGGCACTCACATGGATGGGTCATTTCTAAGAGTCCAGCATATCTGGAAAGCACGACCATCCATGACAACGGCATTTACCATCACACACACAAAAGACTTCAGAAGCCAAATTGTGCTCCAGAGCATTAAAATCCTCCCACCTTGTGGGCTAAGATTTCTGCCCTGAAGAGAAGAGGGTTCATGTGTGGTTTCTCTGTGCAAGAAGAATCCAACTAGTATTTGTAGAGTAGTTACACTCTGCAAAGTACTGTCAAAATACTTCTTCTGTTATCAAACTTTGAAAGGCGGGTTATATGGGTACAATCATACAATTGTAACAGCACACCTTACACTTTTAATTTGAGATGTTTAATGTGTTCACACACACACACTTGTGCGTGCACACACACACATATATACTGTGACTAGTTCTAAGAAGAATAAGCAAGACTCGTTTTTTTAAAGTCTTTCTGAATATGAAGGTAGATACAAACTTTTTCTTTTTGTGATATAAAATATTAAGAATTCCAGTATCTAGGGGCATACAAAATATTAGTCTTTAATGACTTAATTTTTTTCTAATGAATTTCTTTTATTTTTTTATTGAAGGATAAAATTCAAAATTAATTTTTATTGATTTACAATGTTGTGTTACTTTCAGGTATATAGCAGGATGATCCAGTTATATATACATATATATGTATATATATATAATTTTTCAGATTCTTTTCACTTCTAGGTGATAAAAAATATTGAGTGTAGCTTTATGGTCATAGCAGTCCACCAAACCTGAACATCCAGTTATTGTTCTTTGTAAAGAGCCTTAGCAGACAGTATGATTGTGAGAAAATTCAAAATTCAAGGAAAAATAAATAAAAGTGAATTAAAGGTGTGACTTGACTTTGAAAGGTTGGTTTCTCATTCACTGCTCTTATAAAAGCTGCCATGTTCCCTCCATTCAAGTCTGATTCTGAACATTTTGGCACTCAGCCCTTGAACTGGCATTTTCATTTCAATCTCCTAATTTTAATAGCTAGAATTTTTGTGAAAGTAGAAACAAATACAATAAAATGTATTTGAGGACTCCTCTGCTGTTCCAATGGTTAAGAATCCTTGCAATGCAGGAGACATGAGTCTGATCCCCGGTCAGGGAATTAAGATTCCCCACGTGCAAGGAGCAGCTAAGCCTGCACACACAGCAACTAGAGAAGCCCACGAGCCACAGTGAAGATGCCACATACTGTAACTAGCATCCAACACAGGCCAATAAACAAATAAACATTTTAGAAATATTTGGATTTCAAATCTATTTTTAGTATTTGGAGAAGAGTCAAGTATCTTTTTTTTTTTCAATGACATCCTTTGAAAATATGGGTAGAAAAGTTATTCTGAGGCCAGTCCATCCCAAGACACATCCCTGACCATGACCCACCCTAAAGGTCTTCTGCCCATCACCTTGCAAAGAAACTGTCCTCTTGCATGAAAAGTGCCAGGAGAGTTTCTCACAGTCAGAAGATTCAGTTAGCATGTATGTGCCAAGAAGGTGGTTGTGACTGCTGATGGCAGAAACACAGGCAAATCTCAAGAGCTATTGGAAGAAAGGAAGGAAGCAGGCAAGCAGGCAAAATTATCCATTTGGAAATCTGCCCACAGTCCCGCTGGGCTGACTCATTCATTCACTATTAACTCAATGCTTACTTATGATATGACGGTTACTGAGCTAGACACTGAAGAGCCAAGACTGAATAAGAAACGTCCACTGGATCTTAGCCAAGACTGGCTGTCAGAACAATGCAGAAAGGAATACTGTTTAAAAATTAGCTTTCACATCACAGACACCTTTGCAATTAAGTAAGCCACCCAGAAGAATGCACGAGTCTCAGTATTATAGACAACTGGCAGGCCCGTTTGCCCCAAGCTTTTCCAGTTTTGTCTTACCAAAATAAAATGGGAAGAAGGCCTCTAGACCTCTCTGCTTTTTGTAAGCTTTTCAACATGTAGAACAATTTACCGTTTTTCAATCAACGCAATTTATGTACCTGCTACCCTCCATGAGGGGGGTGAATGGCCTAAGGCGGCAGACCCCAGGCAACCAAAAGAAAGTTTAAGCAGGGCAGTGATCAGACTTTTGTTTATAAAAGGTAACTCTAGCAGGCATACCAGAGGAACTGGACAGTGAGCCCATTTGTGCTTTTATGCATACTAGGTTGATTCAGTCATGTCCAACTCAACTCTGTGACCCTATGGACAGTAGCCCACCAGGCTCCTCTGCCCATGGGATTCTCCAGGCAAGAGTACTGGAGTAGGTTGCCATGCTCTCCTCCAGGGGATCTTCCAGACCCAGGGATCAAACCTGGGTCAGTTGCACTGGCAGGCAGTTCTTTACCACTAGCACCACCTGGGACGCCCAAGCCCATTCAGGGAGCTGCTATAATTATCCAAGAGAGAGGTGTGGTTCTGAACTAAGGGCAGAGGCCGTGAAGATGGCTGGAAGGGGCTCCATTTGAGAGACCCTTGGAATAATGTGTTCAGGGTGAAATAGAGAGAGGTAATAATAAGTGATACCAAAGTTTCTGCACTTCCCTGGTGACTCAGACAGTAAAGAATCCGCATGCCAGTGCAGGAGACTCAGGTTCGATCCATGATTTGGAAAGATCCCCTGGAGAAGGGAATGACTACCCACTTTAGTATTCTTGCCTGGAGAATTCCATGGACGGAGGAGCCTGGTGGGCTACAGTCCATGGGGTCACAATGAGTTGGATACAACTGAGCGACTGACACACACACACACACACACACACACATACTGTGTTTCTAACTTGAAAGATTCTGAGACAATAAATGGCATGGGAGGTCAAAGAGATTTGGAAGACAGTCTGCTTCTGTTTGATAACATATTGGAGGTGTTTCTGAGGCAGGAGGTAGATGGGCCCCCCCAGGGTGAGCAGTTGGAGTTTGTTCCCTGTGGACAGAAACTCTATCAATAGCAGGACAATCAAGAGGGGAGGTTGGGCCCTATCCAAGTAAGAGATGAGTCCACATATTTCTCACCTTGCAGTCAAGGAAACTTTCCTGACAAGAAAGCTCCTTGGAGGTCAAAAGGGGAGTGATGCTAAGCTACCCATAGACCCCTTCAGTGGAATCTGTCTTGGCTGAGAGATGCGCATGCACGCATGGGAGGATCCTGAGATATACCAAATACAGACTCAGAACTAGGCAAATCAAAATGCTTGGCCAAAGGAAACCAGAAGAAATGCCCCATAAAAGTAATTCAAACTACCACAGGGGTGCGACTCTCTCTTTCTGAGTCTACCTGTGTGTCTATCCACACATACCGTACTCTTTTTCCTCCTAGTAAACACTTGTCTCCCTACTCTCCACCTCTGTGGGACTTCTGTGCAAAGCTGAAGGGTCTGGGCCTTGTCACTGGCCACTGGTCTAGCGGCTTGAGTTCAGTGCTCTCACTAACATGATCCAGCCTCAACCTCTGGCCAGGAACCCAAGAAACCCTGCTTCAAGCCTCTACAGACTGGGCCACCAAAGATCACCTCCAGGACATCTCCAACAAAGAAGACAAATCTAAACACAAAGATTCAAGAAACAAAGACTGTGGCTGAAGAAAGAGAGCAGCTCCCTTCCCTACCCCATATTGTGTTTGGTGACCCCAATATACACAGAATTTTGAGGATTTCGTAAAGCTCAGTTTGAAAATCACTGACCTATGGAGACTGTACACAAGATGAAGAAGGACAGCAAATGGGAAGGACAGAGACCAGTGTTTAAGAGTCAGGGAAATAAAAAAAGAAGTAAAGGAGAGAACAAAGGACACAGAACAACAGGGCAGGGACTGGGAAACACCAACTGTGTTGAGTGGATTTGGAGAACTCCTGGGCAGATGAAGACAGAAGAAGTTAAAGCAACAAAAGGTACATTTTCTTCCAGAGGCAGCTTCCCAGTTCCAGTAAGTCTGGATGGATGAGATAAGAAAGAGAGAAAATGTCTAGGAACACACGGTCATGGTTTAGTCTCTAAGTCATGTTCAACTCTTTGCTCCTCTATGGACTGCAGCCCACCAGGCTCCTCTGTCCATGGGATTCTCCAGGCAAGAATACTGGAGTGGGTTGCCATTTCCTTCTCCAGGGGATCTTTCCAACCCATGGTTAGAGAACATAAACTTAAGAAGGGAAACCGGCTCATTTGTCATTCCCAGGCTGGAGGGGGCTGAGGAATGTTGGACAGAAGTCAATAATATTTGATTTTTAAGCTGTTTGCTGTTTTGAACACTTTTTGTTTTCCCCAAAGCTATCTGTAAAATTCAGTTCTGTGTAACAGTGTTCATCAAGGAGCTGTGCACAGCTGGAGGAGAGAAGACCACCCTCATCTTGCCATCCCAAGGACAGAGTGCCGGAAATGGAGCCTCAGTGGGGGCTGAGTGCTCAGCAAGACAGGAGATGGAATCCAAGACCACCTAGACTATGCAGCAGGGGGTGGGGGCAGACAGAATGTGGACAGAAGTGCAGAGCCAATGCTTTAAAGGCAAATACCACTTAAGAGGCTGGACAGCTTGGACCTGCAGCTGGAGACACCTGGGTTACATCTAGGATGGAGCCCTAAGTCAAGATAATTTTACCTCCTTCAAGTCCTTCTTGGAGTGTTGCTTCCCTGATGAGACTCATCATCCCATTTATAGTGCAACCTCCCTACACCCACCTTGAACTTTCCACCCCTCCCCCTCCCCTGCTGCTCTATCCACTACCCTCCTTATCATTGCTAACATACTATAATTTACATACAGAGACTGTTCATGATTTATTGCCTGCCTCCCCATGAGAATGTCCATTCCACACAGATGGATATATCTACTGATTTTGTTCAATGGTGTGTCCCAAGTGCCTGGAACTGTGCCCAGCATAGAGTAAATATTCAATTAACATTTCTTGGAGGAATGCATCATTGGAAATACCATGTTTAGAACTGCTATGTTTCCAGGCGTCAATATAATCCCAATCTGCCCCCCTAGGGTTATGTTTTAAGAACCAGAAACCACAGGAAACAGAAGCAATATCCTGTGATTCCTCTACTCGAAACAATCGGATAAACCTCAGCATCTCATATGCCTTAAGGGTCCACCAAGTAGACCCCCTTTCATACTTTTATTGTAAATTAAGATCTAGAGCTAGTAATGGCATAATTCAAAGTTATCTTAGTTGGTTCCTATTCATTATTAAAGAAAAGGAATTCTAAGCTTTATTTTTGCCCACCATGACAATGTTGATGTAACTTTGGGGTAAAAGCTCTAACAGTTAAGTGGTAATCCTAACTTTCAATGCTATATTCCACTATTTGTAGAAAGCAAATAATCTTATGTTTTCCCCTAGGTTTCTCTTGAAATAATTCAATAAAGCTTCTCATGAAGGAGAGAGAAAAAGGCCAAGTTACCCTTCTGATTAAGCTACACTCTGTCTCACTGGAATTTTGCCCCCTGGCTATTGTTTTTGTGGATGGTTTATACTGAGATTTCTTTCTAATGCAATGCTGTTAAGTAACAGGAGAGTGAAGGGCATATTTCCTCTTAATCTGCTTGTGGAAACCTCATTAATGAAATGGAAATTTTGCCCCCTACCATAACTAAAGTGCTTGAAGAGACAGAAACAAGGAAGTTCAGTTTGCTCCTATAGTGTTTCAATTGAACAAATAAATGAAGAATGTGCTTTACACTGAGATGCAGGCTTCAACCGGGCAACTTTAAAAAAAAAATTTAAAAATTAAGCCTATGTGTGTGTGCAAAGTGATCTCTTTCCAAAAGAGAACTCAGAAGCCAGCCCGCCTCACACTGATTTTTCAGATGGTGAAATCACCCCTGGGGGAGGATGACTTTTCTTGAATATCAGCCATTTTTGCAAATTTTTCCACTTTGCCTTTTACCTCTCCACCAAAGTAAGAATTTCATTTCTCAAGAAGTGTTAAATTATTCCTAAAATATGTTTTTAATTTGGGGGCATGATTCTATAAAGCATATTTTTATAAGCACATTTTCCTAGGAAAATATGGCCAGTGTATATTGAGTAATCACACAACTCCTAAAAAGTTTTCATTTGACCTTTCAAGCATATGCATGTCTCCAACATATAGGTGGCTTGCTTAATTGTCTCCACATTGCATATTACTAATTCAGTGTGATTTTAACAGCACAGAACCCAGCTAAAAATTTATAAATGTTAACACTCTATAGGGGAAAAATAGGGGACACACTTGCCCAAAAAACCAGAGACTGCAGCTAATGGAAACTCAATGTTCGGCCCAAATTTTGTCACCTGGTTATTTAAAGTAACCGTCTACTATATGTTTGTGATCTTTTCTAGATTGTCTGCAGAATGATTTCTGTGCATTTCATTTTTCAGGTAACTCATCCACAAGTATAAATACATTTTAAGGAGTCCAGGTGGTCACCCTGGTCCCAGACCATCTTCATCTAGATGTAAGTATGAATCCAAGCAAGACCCTGTGGGGCTTCTGAGCATAGAAAGCTTTCTGTGTTCCCCATTTCTGGTTTGTATGGAATAGGCTTCAGCCTCCAGGATACTCCCCGAGGCCATATTAAAGCAGTGCAGGCCTTGCACACACCCTGATCCTTATCCACAACCCTGCCTTTGAACCATTGTTATAACACTCCTCAGCAGATAACCCGGGGTTGGGGACATACAGTTTCTGAGGGCACAAGCCCATGATGTCCCCCTTTGCCTGGCAAAGCAATAAAGCTGTTCTTTTCTACCTTGCTCAAAACTCTGTCTCCAGTATTCAATCCAGCACTGGTGCAGAGAAGCTGAATTACAGGGCCATAGCGGGTGGCGCCAGCATCAGGGCCATTCTCTCTTTCTCTTTTATCTCATCTGTTTCCCTGGAACTGGCCTGTGAAGGCTGCATGCACAGCACTTTAGTTCACACAGTGCTCATGCCTGGCCTGCTTGTCCAGTGTTTCTCCACTTGGCTTATTTCTCATCAGTCTTTATCTCCCACAGGAAGCTTTTCCTGATACTTAGAGGAGTTCAGAAACTAACCGAACAGTGTGCCATGAATTCTTGGCATAGGGAATAAGAACAGAATCCAACGGCAAAACTTTCCACCTACATATAAATGGAACTTAGAAAAAAAATGGCAAATTCATGACTGAGAGAGTTGGATTGTGTGTCAGAAAGAAACAGCCTAAAGCTCATCAGAAGGGGGCATTTCTCAGAGTTGGTTTGTTTTTTTTTAATGAAATGCTACAGAAAGTAGAGTGACAATCAAGGGTGACCTGCATCCCTAAAGAAGCAAAAGAAGGAAAGAAGAAAACATGCGTCCCTGCAGACAGACAGACAGAGAAACACACACACAGCACAGAGTGTACACTGCTTATAGTCTGCAAGACCATTCCAAGATCCTAGAGTCCAGGGTACTATCAAAACCAATAACTAGTATTACAAGGGTTAAATAAGTTATCCTTGGTTGGAAATGGCCTTGACCTCTGGCAACTATCAGAGGTTGCCAGAGGTATCAAATCCAAGAGCAATTTCTCTTTATTTCAAATGCTATGTTTACTGTTTTTGGATCCCAGGTCTGTGGTTCAATTCCCAGGAAGTATGTGTTAACAGTTCATATGTCTGATAGAAGAAAAATGGCTATTTTTAGGAAAATCATTTTTGGTAGCTAAATGCCTTTAAATTACATGTATATACGTTTATGCTAACTGTAATTCATCTTTATTTCCATCTTGAACTATTATTATTCAAGTGAGCCAGGTAATTTTCCTAAATTATCACTTAAATTTTATTGGTTATTAGAATAATGATTCCCCTCCCGCCCCGCCCCCCAAGATTGCCTGAGAGAGAAGGCATCTTGTCCTGGTGCTTTTGTGCTCAGTCACTTGCTCCTCTGTCCATGGGATTCTCCAGGCGAGAATACTGGAGTGGGTTGCCATTTCCTCCTGCCCAACACAGGGATCAAACCCACGTCTGCTATGTCTCCTGCATTGGCAGGTAGATTCTTTATCACTGAGCCACCAGGGAAGCCCTCGTCTCTTCCCAGACTCAGGGCCAATCCACCTTCCCAGTGGTTTTCACTGAATATCAGCAATTCAAACATTCCCAACCTGTACCTTTAAAATGCTCAACACAGAGAATTCCCCATGGGTTAGTCAACTGCTGGCTCATATACAAAGAAAATACTGTATTTTGCTCTGAAGAGCTTTCTGCATCAATTTAAACACAGTGAGACAGACACAATATCCCAGAGAGAGGAAAACCTACCTTATTACATTCCTGACCCAAGAGAAAGGATTTGCCCTGAGGACATAAAAGGAATCTGCAGGGGTGTGGGGGAGAGTTATTTAATCCTAAACATAAAAACAGTTCATAATGCGGCATGACAATGCTCTTAATCGCTGACATAATTGTAATATGTATGTATAATATGATACAAGGAAAGCAAATGCAGTTTGCTTCTCAGTAGAGGCTTTCTTCAGTACTTTCCTTTAGGTCTTCTGGATTTTGTACATGCTTGGGGGAATTTTCAGGGGGAGGTAATGTGATATTATAAGGATTCTTTCTCTGTAAGATTACATCTTGTTCTGATTTGAGTTGAAGCATCTGCATGCGTTAAGTGTGGTCAACCAAAACGTTGAGCTCCATGAATGCAATGTTTTACAAGTCTTTCCTGATTTCCTGTGCAAGTCCATGGGCCATGAAACGATGGGCAGAAGACTGGGATTTTTATTCATATTGCAAAGCTGCTGGGAAGGACACTGCATCTCAGCTGTGAGTGCTTATAGGTGTTTACCACTTCCCTTTTATAGCTATATAAAAAGTTTGTTTTTTTTTTTAAACAAGGGTTTACAGGGGGTTAGATTTTCCTTTCCCCCTTCTGATATTTCCATACACAACATAATCTAAACCTAAACTGCCATCTCCCAGAAAAGAACTGCATCCTTGCTTTACTGGTTAGGAGGTTGATAAAGAAACGTGACATTTGGAGAAGTTCAACATTCCAGCCCCTTCAATATTATTTATGGGAAAGATTTTACAGCATCCTTAAAAGCGACTATGTGGTGGCTGGACTGCCAACTTCACAGGTCGACATTTTTACACCGGGCTTGCCTGGGATCAAGGGGTTGTCAGTGTTCACATTTGATTAAAGTGAATGCTACTGATGTTCCCTGGCAAAGCCTATGGCCATTCCAGATCAGCTGCTCTCAGCAGTCACAGTATAGATGGGTAAAAGAGAAGAATGTGTACTAAGCAATGAAAATTTAAGGAGAAAGAAAAAATGGAAAAAAGATAGAGCTAGTGTCCCAGCTGGACATCAGGGTTAAGTGGGCTCTAACTCTGAGATTCTTCTAATGGTCATTGTTTGCTATTTAGTCTCTGAGTCATGTCCAACTTTTTGCGACCGCATGGACTGTAGCCCACCAGGATCCTCTGTCCATTGGATTTTCCAGGCAAGAATACTGGAGTGGGTTGCCATTTCCTTCTCCAGGGGATCTTCCTGACCCAGGGATCGAACCCAAGTCTACTGCATTGGCAGGTGGATTCTTTACCACTGAGCCACCAGGGAAGCACCCCCCTGCCTAATGGTACCTTCTGCTTTACACTGGTGATGGGTTTATTTTGCATGAGCTCAGATTCCCCAGTTCCAGGCTGCTTCCTGAGTAGAGGGACTGGATCTCATTCATCTTGGTGCCCCATTGGCCTTTATGGTGACTTCCACACGGCAGGTGCCTAGGAAACAGTGGTCAGCTGAACCACATGAATCCAAGATGTGATTCAATAACCTCAGTTTCCTCATATTTCATTGTAGCTGGAGTCAGCTAGATGCACTAAAAAGATTTTCTCAATCTCACTCTCCTACTGGTGTTTTTTTCTGCTGTGCTTTGGAGGGAAGTTTAAGCTCTAGGGCCCAAGACATCTCTTAGATGTCTGCTGCCCAAAGACTTTTTAAAATTCTTTTTTGGCAAGAGGCAAGGATCAGGCATTCTTTTTGGTTCAGATATGGTCATTAAGCTGGCTCCACCAGGTCATCCCAGGGTAATGCTTGGAAACAGGATGTAAATGATGGAAGTGGTCATTAGGGACTTTGAGGGGCCAAGGGCTGACTTCATTTATTTTATAAGTAAACTGAGACAGCTGAAGTAATCAATATATGGCACCTCTTTTAAAGGAGTCTCACCACGGGCTCAAATTCCAAGCATGTGACAGAGAACACTGTATTTTCTTTATACATATTTTAAAAACGAGCTCCTTTACTGCTTCTTATCTGAAGTGTCCAGAAAGCCTGTAAAAACCATTCAAAGGATGCCCAAGATTGGATGCAACCAACTAACTGCCTCTCACTGTAGCAGGATGTGGGTTATGTCAAACAAACTGGTAATGAAACGTGAATGGGCCTGTTCTACAGCCATTCATTATATAATTTTTCCCTTCTTTAATGTCTCAAAAATAAATTCCATTTCTCACTTTTAACACCTCTCATCAGACTATGAAATACAAAATGCATGACTTTAGCAAGAGAGTAAAATAATGAACTACAGCATTTCAATAGAGTACTTAATTTTATTGGCAGAGGTTCTGAATGGTGTTAACATAATATTGGCTCCATACAAAACACACTGAGAGAGCTGACTTAATGCTCAGGCCATAGAGAGTCTCACCTCTACGTTACTCACCAAATTATCCTTTACCTTTGGATGTCAACAGTCAAATCACCTTTTCATAAGGCAAAACTTTGAGGTGGATACGAACTAACATCTTTAATTATTTTGTTTCTTTCTCTTCTGCCTGAAAGTGTTATTTTTCACCCCAAATGTACTTCAAAGGCCCTTCACTTTTCTGCATTTCATACCACACAGCTTGTTAGCTTCTATGGGGGATGATGTGCAGGAGGATTTAAATCTCATTCAAGGGGATTCACAGTTTTCTATATTCTGTGTCAAGTGACCTGAAAGGTTGGAATTCCGCTTAGTTTATTAGATTATTCATATGAGTGGAGTTTCTGGTTGATAAGAGGGTACCATACCATCTTCTTCACTTTCCTTGGAATAAACTGCCTGGTGGGAAGTTACTATCAATAAAACTATTAAGAAAAAAATGAAACCAACTGGATTAATGTGGGAGGCACAAAAAATGACAGAGAATGTTTTCTAGCATCATTGGATAAGAACAACAGCAGCACTGGAGACTCACACCCTGTAAAGCAGACAGAAGAGGGCAGGTACACAGTTTTCTTTTCCTGACTTGAAAGACATTTCCAGAACTTGAGATCATGTATCCATAACTAGAAAATAAGGCAGAGCAGAGAAACAAAACAAAGAAAACTGGTAGTAGTCACTATTACTGCTGCTGCTGCTAAGTCGCTTCAGTCGTGTCCGACTCTGTGCGACCCCATAGACGGCATCCCACCAGGCTCCCCCGTCCCTGGGATTCTCCAGGCCATTCTACACGCTGTTTAATAAGGGAAGCCAACAATCACACTCTCGGTAGCCAAACTGAGAGACAATGACAAAACCCCATGCAAGTCTCTGAATGGGTATTGTCTATGCCTCAGTGACTGGATTCACTGAGTCACCCAACTCTACAGAATCAGAAGTGGGAGGGGGGTCAACCACACATGGGCATCGTGGGCTGTGCCTCCCTGCTGAGCCGCCCTGAACCCAAGGGCTGTGCCTGACGTGCTGTACCCACAAGATAAGACCCAACAGTGGTCTCTCACCTGGGGACAGAAGGGACAGTCCACCTCATCCCCACAAAGGGGGCCGCTTACCACACAAGGAAATTGGTTCAGGCTGAGAAGGAAATGGCAACCCACTCCAGTGTTCTTGCCTGGAGAATCCCAGGGACGGGGGAGCCTGGTGGGCTGCCGTCTATGGGGTCACACAGAGTCGGACACGACTGAAGTGACTAAGCAGCAACAGCAGCAGATCCAAGCAGACCCTCTGTTAATAATGTTTTAGAGACAGAAAGTATGGAGGGAGAGTAAGAATTTATATGTGTATTTGCTAATGTGCCCATAAAAGAATTCCAGATAGATAAAAAAATACTTGTCAATACAGGAGACACAAGAGACATGGGTTCAATCCCTGGGTTAGGAAGGTTCCCTGGAGGGGGAAATGGCAACCCACTCCCTTATTCTTGCTTGGGAAATCCCATGGACAGAGGAGTCTGGCAGGCTACAGCCCATGGGGTTGCAAAGAGTCGGACACGACTGAGCATGCACACAGGGATGCACATCATTTGTAGAAGGAGCTGAGAACTGGGAGAGCAAGAAAAGACAGAGACTGGGAATTGCCTGGCAGTCCAGTGGTTAGGCCTCTGATCTTCCACTGCACAGGGCAGGAGTTCGATCTCTGGTCGGGGAATTAAGAGCCTGTAAACCCTGAGGCTCAGTTAGGAAAAAAAAAAAACAACTAGGCTAACCACATTATTTCCTAATAGGGCACTTTAGGGATCCTGGTTTTAATGAATAAATAAAAATGATATGTGATTATCGTATCAACTGCTTAAAAAAGATGACTTAAATGCATACTTATTACAACTTCTGTTTTTTTTAACTACATGAATGTATTTCAATTTGAGACTCTACAAATAATATAAAAGAAACCAGAAAACATAAAGTAATTAAAAAAAAAAAAAACTAAAATAAAAGGTGTGTGTTGAGGTGGGAAGTCCACCACCCTAAGGGATAAATAGCACACCTTACATCAGGCAGCTGCAGACGACACCCAGCATCAAAGAAGGGCTATGTAGGCTTTTCTCTTACCAGGGAAAAGAGAAAGACTGTGGAAGACCCAGAGCGAGAACAGAGTTTGTAAAAATATGAATTAAAAAAAAAAACGATCAGAAAGAAAACTAGAAATAGCTGCTTGCTGTCTCCCAAATGGGATAAAAGACGCCAGGATGCCTGTATGCTAAAAGCACTTGAGTGGAGAAACAAGTAGGTGGGAAGCTGGGGAGAAGCAAGTGTTCAAGCATTCTGTGGCATCCGCTGCAGGGGCAGCAGGGAGCTGGACGGGGCCAGAAAGACCATATCCAATCAAGTCAAGGTGTGAAGCACAGACGCCTATACATCTCCAAAGACAGAAGTAGAAGAAAGAAAGTAGAGATGAACCACATCATTGCAAATGATGTTCTGAGCATAAACCAGAGATGAAATTCTTAAAAAAATATAAAGACCTAGATATATTTAGAATCATTAAAAAAATTTCAAGAAATAAAAGACAAAATATAGAAGTATCCTTCCATAGAAGAAAACACAGATTAACATAATTTTGCTACATGCTGGTCACAAACAGGATTGAAGGCCCTGCTCATGTATTAAAAGCTTGGATAATTTGATGGCAAGAAAAGGCTGAATGTTTAATCCAGATTTTCACTGGGCACCCATCATTGGAACATGTTAAATGATAGGGGTGTAAGAGAAAATAAAATTTTCTACCCCACCCCAAAGCTTGACTCATTTAAATTTTTACTAATATAAGAAGGAAGTTTGTTTTTTGTTTTTTTGTTTTTAAGTTTTCCTTCTTGACAAAAACTTGGGGAAAAATAAAAAAATCTCAAGAAATAAGCCATTATGGGAAAGGATGAAGAGCAGATGTCAACTGAACACACAGGGCAAAACACAAAGCTTGCTGAAAAGGCTGTTACAAAAGTAAACATATAAAACCATAAGCCAGGTGACTTACCTAGTAAAATTAATACACATATAATAATTGAGTCCATAAGCCCTAATTAAATTGGCAAAGACAGGAAGTAAAGAAAGTAAGGAAAGAATTGTTTAAATAACAAATTATTTGTTCTGCAAAATAATGTGCAGGTAGGGGATTTTTTGATATCTATTTTTTAGTAATTAGAAATTATGCATTTAATTATGTAATTAATAAATGTATAGGCAAGCATGCCAATATTTAAAATACTATATTAAATTTCAAATTTGCCATGGAAAAACAGAAAATATGGTAGCACACACACACACACATATTAAGAGAAAACTTGAAAAGGACACAAAAATTCACATTAAAAATAAATGTTTCAAATCTACTCACTATAGGCAAACTCTCTCAGATGGTAATAAACATAACTATAAACCTAATGGAGTCCCTAAAAACAGAATCATAGAGAATTGTTAAAAAATAAACAGGTGTATGTGATATTAGTGATAGTAATCTTGATATTAAACCAATTAGACTTTGATAGGAAGATTTAAATAGAGTCAAGACAGTTGTTTCATCATGATAAAAGTACAGTCCTAAAGTCCAACACTTTTCTCTAGCAAACAACTTGAGCGTCAAAATACATAAAGCAAGACATGCTAAAATTATAAAGAACATAGTTAGAAACATAACATATGAAATTTAATAGTAAGTAACAGTTTTAGAAAAAGTAGACAAAAATAAGGAGTGACAGAAAGACTTTGACTAACATCATTAGGGCAGTAGAATGAATGAGTGTTGCCTTAGACTATTTTTACTTGTCCAAAAGAATGTGCAAAGAAATGAAAGTGTATCACATTGTGAAAATAACCTTCATAAAATATTAAAAGCAGAAACTGCACACACCAAAATCTCTATTGACTAGATAAAATTACAAAATAACTCAACTTTAAATGTACTAATAAAATTCTAGGTCCAAGGAACACACAAACCATAGTGTCTTTGCTGGTACAGTTATTAAGAAGCCATTTGGCTCTGTCATGCATTGGCAATGTGAGGTGGACAAGCTACTAAAACTCTGTGACTTGGGTCCTTCATGTGTCAAATGGAGATTTTAGGTTATCGAGTAGATGAAATGCATTGAGACAACATGCTCTTAGTACAGTGTCTGGCACATAATATCTCACTGAAAGCCAAGTATTAGCTGGCTATTTACTAGTAGTGCTAGAATCTAAATTATTATTGAAATGTAAGCTTCATGAAGATAAAAATGTTTTACTATTTTGGTCACAGATGTACCTCCAGACTTAGAACATTACCTGACTGATAGCAGGGGCTCAAAAAAGTTTATTGACAATTAAGTGATTTCTTATCTCCTGAAAAAAATATTAAAATAACTACAGATGACTGTGAAATATCAAGACTGTCAAACTTTATGAGAGAGTGAGTTAAAGTGAAAGTTAATATCTTTAAGTGAATTTGCTATTGTAAAAGAGAAAATAATATTTCATTTTAGAAATTATGAGAAAGTGAAAATCAGCCCAAGAAAACATGATAGAGAAAATTAAAAAATAGATACAAGCTAAAATTTAAACAGAATTATTAACAGTAACTAATCCCAGAAATGGATTTAGGTGGAGAGGATAAAATATAAGATGGAACCAATGACATACCTAAGCAAATCAGAGAAAATACAAATGACAAAACAACAAACAAAAGTGAAACAATGAAGCAAACAGAGGGTGTTTAATCAGAGTTTAAATAAACACAGCTTGAAAACACTAAAGTCGAAAATCTCAACAAAACGGGTGACTTTCTGGAAAAAGAAACATAATTCAAATTAACTCAGCAGTAGAAATGTCCAAAATCCCTCACAACAGTAGAAAAAAATTGTAGGTTTGTAGAGGATTTTAAGAAGCACAAGGTGGAACGAAGATTGCCGGGAAAAATATTAATAACCTCAGATATGAAGATGACACCACCCTTATGGCAGAAAGTGAAGAGGAACTAAAAAGCCTCTTGATGAAAGTGAAAGAGGAGAGTGGAAAAGTTGGCTTAAAGCTCAACATTCAGAAAACGAAGATCATGGCATCCGGTCCCATCACTTCATGGGAAATAGATGGAGAAACAGTGGAAACAGTGTCAGACTTTATTTTTTGGGGCTCCAAAATCACTGCAGATGGTGACTGCAGCCATGAAATTAAAAGACACTTACTCCTTGGAAGGAAAGTTATGACCAACCTAGATAGCATATTCAAAAGCAGAGATGTTACTTTGCCAACAAAGGTCCGTCTAGTCAAGGCTATGGTTTTTCCAGTGGTCATGTATGGATGTGAGAGTTGGACTATGAAGAAAGCTGAGCGCCAATGAATTGATGCTTTTGAACTGCGGAGTTGGAGAAGACTCTTGAGAGTCCCTTGGACTGCAAGGAGGTCCAACCAGTTCATTCTAAAGATCAGTCCTGGGTGTTCTTTGGAAGGACTGATGCTGAAACTGAAACTCCAATACTTTGGCCACCTCATGCGAAGAGTTGACTCATTTGAAAAGACTCTGATGCTGGGAGGGATTGGGGGCAGGAGGAGAAGGGGACGACAGAGGATGAGATAGCTGGATGGCATCACCGACTAGATGGACATGAGTTTGGGTGAACTCTGGGAGTTGGTGATGGACAGGGAGGCCTGGCATGCTGTGATTCATGGGGTCGCAAAGAGTCAGACACGCTTGAGCGACTGAACTGAACTGAACTGAACTGAAAGGATTTTATTCTCAAAAGGTTCTAGACCCAAATAGTTTTATGGGAATGTTATTTCAAACATTCAAGGACTAGGAGATTATTATGCTATGTAAGGCACCCTGGAGACAGATAAGATGAAAATGACTGAGAACGTCAAAAAAAGATCTAGCATAACTCTGACACCAAACCAGCATAAAAAAGAAAGATATAAATCTCAGTCATAAAAACTGGAAAATTATAAATAAAAAGAACAAACTAAACCCAGTAACAGAAGACTAATTGGCACATTCTGGAGTGACTAATGACAAAGAAATATATCCCGCTACATGGTAATCTCTTTAGGTGGCAAAAAGTTAATAAAGTAACTACTGTATAATCATTCAAGATAAAGTCTGTATAAGTTTAGGAATAGAAAGAAGGGTACTTCATTCACATGCCAAAACTGTATTCATCTTAAATGAACAGATTATATAAAGACTGAAAACTAAAGGGACATTCCCAATACAGCCAGGTCCAAAACAGTGCTTATGTCTATCATCATTAGGATTATCTAAAACTATTCTAAGAAATCTAACCAATGCAATGAGACGGAAACAAAATACATATCTATTAGAAAGAAGGCATTATTATTACTTGTAAATAATAGAAATGTATTATTAGAAAACCTAGGACAATAAAATACAAAGCCATTAGGAACATCAAGATGATTCAGAAGGCTAAGTTTACACAAATAAAAATAAAGAATCCAACCCAGTGCCTTTTCTGTTAAGACCGATAACTAGTTGGGCGTGGGGGTGAATTTCACGTTTTTGGAATGGGCAAGAAAAGAAATCGAGATGGTCATAAGAAAAATTTCATTAGGAAGCTTAGAAATAAAAGGTATATCCCATTACTACATGAGAAAACTGAATTTTTAGACAATATAGTCTTTCCAATTTTAATAGATTTTAATAAAGATTTAAATAAATAAATTTATTTAAAATTTATAAAAAAGATTTTAATAAATAAAAAGATTTTAATAAAATTCCAGGCAAAGTCCCAATGGTATATAATTCTAAGTTTAGTCAAAAATCATTCTAAAGTTAACCTTTTGAACTCAGTTCCTTTTTTAAAATATTTTGTCTGAAGGGAACTATTCTAATTAGGCACAAAGAATTTTACACAAAGATTTCTAATAGTGAAACAGTTGGAAAAAATCCTAGATGTCAAACAGCAATGATTAGCTGATTACGGTTTATCTACATGATGAAAGGAGGATACAAAATATGAATTCACATACCAATACACTCAGTGTATTCTCTACTTTAAAGAAATACATTGAGAGAAAATCTATAAGATTTTAAATAAAAGTTGACCTTGGTTTTATTGATCTTGAGGGCATTATGGATTTTTTAACAGTTATCTGAAATTTAATATTGCAATGTTGCTTCAAGAATATTAAAACTTATTTAATGCTTAGTTGGACTGTGAAGAAGGCTGAGCACCGAAGAATTGATGCTTCTGAACTGTGGTGTTGGAGAAGACTCTTGAGAGTCCCTTGGACTGCAAGGAGATCCAACCAGTCCATCCTAAAGGAGATCAGTCCTGGGATTTCTTTGGAAGGAATGATGCTGAAGCTGAAACTCCAGTACTTTGGCCACCTCATGCGAAGAGTTGACTCATTGGAAAAGACTCTGATGCTGGGAGGGATTAGGGGCAGGAGGAGAAGGGGACGACAGAGGATGAGATGGCTGGATGGCATCACTGACTCGATGGACCTGAGTCTGGGTGAACTCCAGGAGTTGGTGATGGACAGGGAGGCCTGGCGTGCTGTGATTCATGGGGTTGCAAAGAGTCAGACACGACTGAGCGACTGAACTGAACTGAACTTAATGCTTAGTTTGAGTGCAGTCTTCTAAGAGCTGTCCTCTGTATATCATTAACATAATGCTGCTGCTGCTGCTAAGTCACTTTAGTCGTGTCCGACTTTGTGCAACCCCATAGACGGCAGCCCACCAGTCTCCTCTGTCCCTGGGATTCTCCAGGCAAGAACACTGGAGTGGGTTGCCATTTCCTTCTCCAATGCATGAAAGTGAAAAGTGAAAGTGAAGTTGCTCAGTCATGTCCGACTCTTAGCGACCTCATGGACTGTAGCCTACCAGGCTCCTCCATCCATGGGATTTTCCAGGCAAGAGTACTGGAGTGGGTTGCCATTGCCTTCTCTGATTAACATAATAATATCACTATATTCTAGAACATAAAAGTCTATTTTAAGAATGGATAGATGAATGAATAGCAAAGTGTTTAATTGATTAAAAAAATATTCTTCAATCCCAAAATCAATACACAATCTTTTCTAGCCATGGTCTTATGAAGAATATCAACATTCATTAATTCATTCATTCAATAATATGTAAAGAATACCTACTATATGCCAGGCCAGTATTGGTCCTGTGAATGAGTAAAGTAAGTTCCTAAGTTCATGGTGCTTATAGCCTTGTGGTAAAAGGCAGACAACATCATGATTTTTTAACAAAGTAATGTTTCAAGATGTGGTACATATATACAATGGAATATTACTTAGTCATAAAAAGGATAAAACCATGCCATTTGCAGCAACATAGATGGACCCAGAGATTATCACATTAAGTGAAATAAATCAGACAGTGAAAGATAAATATGATATTATATCACTTATATGTGGAATCTAAAAAAATTATATAAATTATACAAACTTATTTACAAAACAGAAACAAACTCAACAGAATTAGAAAACAAACTTATGGCTACCAAAGGGAAAGTGTAGGAGAAGGGATAAATTAGCAGTTTGAGATTAACAGATACACACTATCATATATAAAATACATAAATAACAAAGACCTACTGTATACCACAGGGAACTATATTCAATAATGTGCAATAACCTGAAATGGAAAAGAGCCTGAAAAAGAATATATATATGTATATACATATACAACTGAATCACTTTGCTATATACTTGAAACTAACACAACATTATAAATTAACTATGTGTATGTGCTCAGTCATGTCCAACTCTTTGTGACCCTATGGACTTGTAGCTCTCCAGGGTCCTCTATCCATAGAATTTTCCAGGCAAGAATACTGAAGTGGAGTGCCATTTCCTCCTTCAGGAGATCTTCCTGATCCAGGGATCAAACCCACGTCTCTTGTGTCTCTTGCAATAGCACGTGGATTCTTTACCCCCGAGCCCTCTTGGAAGCCACTAATGGAAGGGTCTTTTGAGTCATGTTCTACATGCTGGTCAGGAGAGGCCTCTTAGTAACCTTGAGAATTTCCACAGAAACTTGGAGGAAGGTATGTGGATTCTATGAGAAGATTAATCCCAGCTGTGGGAATGGCAGGTGCAAAGGTCCTGCGGAGGGTGTGGCCTTGTGTGAGTAATAGTAAAGAAGCCCATGGGGCTGGGAATGATATGAAGGAAAAATAGTATTTGAGCTGTGAAAATTAATAGGAAGAGCCATTATATATTATAATAATTGCATATGTTTAATTACTCCCCATACCCTCTTAAAGTTTACACTGCACTGCAATTAAAACACTTGGAAAGAAACTACCAGCATGTTGGAACTGACAGATTCTTTGAGTTTAAATGCATCTATGGAGGCCAGCAGCTTTGTAACATTTTATGAGTAGAGACAAAGCCCTTAATCCCAAGAGCCAAATTACAGGTCCGCAAAAGTCATGAGTGTGTTGGAATGAAGACTTCTGTGAAGCTAGGGAGCTTTGAAAACAAAGTTAAAATGCTGGAGACTTAAGCCCTTGTCTTCCTCTTTAATTATTCACTGCATTAACAAGACTCAAGTGGACACCATCATATACCTGCACTGTCCTGGTTATTTCTGTGACCTACACACAGGGATGGACGGTGCCTAAGGACCAACAAGTCACCTCAGGAGAAGTACTTTAAACTTCCACTGGGCCCACGGAGCAAAGACAGGGCTAGCATTTTGCACACTTGGCAGGAAGTAGCCGACACCTGGCTCTAGAAAAAGGCTGCTTGTTCACCATGGGCCTCCCTTGTGTCTGTCACGAAATGCCATTCACCTAGGCTCTGGCTGAACTTGAAAAATCACTAACCAGGGTGGGAAAAGAGAATGTGGGATGAAGACAAGGACATTTATTTTACTACCTCCCCAGTTTCCTGTTAAATTTCTTTTTCTCCTTTTGGCTGCTTATCTCTAGTCTCCAAAGTCCAGGTTCAGCCGCAGGGCTCCAATTGGTGAGAAGAATTGAGGAAGGAGGGGGGAAAGGAAAGGAGGATTTAGGCAATTTTGGGGGGAGGAAGCGGATAATTCAAGTCACTTTCTTCTTAAAGAGTCCTGAATTCAGCATGGCCAAAGGATGCTATAGTTCTTAGAACCAAATCTCATGCAAGCTTCTACCACAAAGAAAGTAATTGCTTTACCACTTACATCTCAGTTGAATATGTCATCCCTCAAAAGAGAATAAAATTAGGTGTTTTTCTCATTAAAAAAATTTTTTGTTTTATATTGAAGTATAGTTGCTTAACAATGTTGTGTTAGTTTCAAATGTACAGCCAAGTGATTCAGTTATTCATATATATGTATCTATTTTTTTTCAAATTCTTTTTCCATTCACGTTATTATATTTTATTGAGTGGAGTTCCTTATGGTATATAGTAAGTCCCTGTTGCTTATCTATTTTAAATATGTGATGTGCTGTGCTAAGTCACTTCAGTCGTGTCATACTCTTTGTGACCCCATGGACTACAGCCCACCAGGCTCCTCTGCCCATGGAATTCTTCAGGCAAGAATACTGGAGTCCATTGCTATGCCCTCTTACCGGGGTTATTCCCCACCCAAGGATTGAACCCACGTCTTTTACATCTCCTGCATTGGCAGGCAGGTTCTTTACCACTAGCGCCACCAGGGAAGCCCTATTTTAAATACAGTACTGTGTATATATCAATTCCATAACAAATTTAATATGTTAAGCAGAGAACAAGTTCTACACCAAAATACAGATTCCCTTGTGTGAAGGACCAGAGTTCTAGCATAGCCTGGGGAGCCAGGCTCTCCTGTCCTCCACGCCCTAACCCTGGTGGTGTGTGTGTGCGCCAGGCTCTGTAGAGCCAGTGGGGACAGGGCAGGTGCAGGGATTATCTGGGAGCTGGTTGAAATGCAGGCTCCCTAGGCTCTCTAGTATCCCACCAGATCCAGGGTGAGGGTCAGGACCCACGAAGGTGGGAGAAATTCTACCTATTTTTGGAGTTTTACCAGGGAAAGAAGGGAAGATGTAAAGCATCCAGGAAGATGAAATACAGGATATATCACAGATTCTCCTTTCATGGAGGAACTGATGCTTTTGAATTTTGTGCTGGAGAAGACTCTTGAGAGTCCCTTGGACAGCAAGGAGATGAAAATAG
Source organism: Bubalus kerabau (assembly GCF_029407905.1). Lineage (NCBI taxonomy): Eukaryota > Metazoa > Chordata > Mammalia > Artiodactyla > Bovidae > Bubalus > Bubalus kerabau. The sequence continues at coordinate 82,239,687 of NC_073631.1, read as the reverse complement.
TCAATCTTAAAGGAAATCAACCCTGAATATTCATTGGAAGGACTGATGCTGAAGCTGAAGCTCCAATACTTCGGCTACCTGATGCGAAGAGTTGATTCACTGAAAAAGACCCTGATGCTGTGAAGAGACTGAAGGCAGGAGGAGAAGGGGGCAACAGAGGATGAGATGGTTGGATGGCATCATCCATTCCACAGACATGAGTCTGAGCAAACTCAGGGAGACAGTGAAGGACAGGGAAGCCTGGTGTGCTGCAGTCCATGGGGCTGCAAAGAGTCGGACATGACTTAGTGACTGAAAAACAACAATCATAGATTCTAACCCCAGAAAGGACCTGAGGGACCAGCAGAAGCCAAGATCACTGAGCAGGGCTGGCATAAAACTGGGCCAAGAAAGGTCCTAAGGGGCTGAGGGAGCCCTCCAGAGTGCTTCTCAAAAATGCAAACAAAATGTGCATGTCTGAACCAGCAAAGCATCCTGCTCAGTTTGACTACATAATTTTTTGAAAGCAAGATGCTCTTGATGGAGGAAGGGGTGCTCTGATTTCAACCTGGCACCAAGCGTGCTCATCTCCCTGCAGACGACAGCCTGTGAGCTGCACCCTGGTCTGCTCCAGGCATCCACCTCCCCCACAGGAGTTAGAGAGGGCTGGATGGAGCCCAGCGTCTCTTCCGGACCACACTCTGGATCCTGGGATTCTGGAATCCCCTGGACCAATGGACTCTGAGTCTAGTTTCTGTGCCAGGACAGAACTCTTCCTGGAGTCATACCTGGGAAGACAAACCATGCCATCTGTCTGAGAACATGTCTCCCTGGACCAATGACTACCTATCAGGGGGCTGGGGTGGGGCCTGGACTAACAGGTGGGAGTCTCCATGCATCTCCAGAGACAGAATGAGGAAAAAAGAGGGGCTGGGAGGCAATCTTCCCTGGGCCCCCACATTCTGGTACAGGACTCAGAATTCTCTCTTCAACTTGGCCTTCCCAGTCATTATGACAGCATGTTGTGCGTGTGTGCATGTGTTTTAAGTCACTTCAGTTGTTTCCGACTCTTTGTGACCCTATGGACTGTAGCCTTCCAGGCTCCTCTGTCCATGGGCTTCTCCAGGCAAGAATATTAGAGTGGGTTGCAGTGCCCTCCTCCAGGGAATCTTCCAGACCCAGGAATTAAACCCGATTCTCATGTCTCCTGCATTGGCAGGCAAGTTCTTTACAATTAGAGCCACCTGGGAGGCCCATGACAGCATGTTAGGCCAGGTCAAAGTATAAAATAGTTTATTTAACAGTTTCTTAGTCTGACTTACAGCTGCTAAGAATTTAGCTACACAGCATGTGGGCCCTCATTTGTACTCCTGCAGATATCAGAAGGCAATCCCGACAGGGAGAGGACCTCCAGATTTTGGCAGCTGGGGTCAGTTCGATTTATTCCCAAGTTGGAACACAGGATTCCAAAGCAAACAGGCATCCCTTCAAGTGGACCAGACAGATGGCTCCCAAGCTCCTCAGGGGAGACATTACTGATGCTTTCAGAACCCCTACAGGGGAAGGCCATGGAAACAAAGGTTGGTAAGTGCATTTCATGTTTTCTTAGTACTTTGGGTAAAGAATGGTTCATTTTGATTTGGTTCTTTTTACTCATTTCTCAGTTTCTTACGGTTTTTCAAGCATTTCTGATGGCTAAAAGCACAGTGATAGGAATCCTGGAGATATTCTGAGCTCAGCCCTGGCACACCCTCAGAATGAAGGGGTCATCTTTATCTAATGATTCACAAAGAAAGGAAAACGAGGGACCAGTTAGCTGCTTAGGAACACTTCTTTTGCGAGGGGGCACGTCACAGGGTTTTGTGGGATCTTCGTTCCCTGACCAGGGATTGAATCTGGGACCTTGGCTGTGAAAACACCGTCAGGGAATTCACTACTGAGTAACAGCTGACATCACTGCAGATGCCTCAGCTCTGCTCAGAACACAGGTGATGGGTGAAATGAATCATCAAGACAATCAGGCTCAGAAAGGAAATTTAAAAAAAAGAAAGAGGAAAAAAAAAAAAAAGAAAAGCAAAACCCAGCAAGAGCTGTTTGTTGCTATACAACAGAAAGGATGAGAAAGAACAGAATATTAAAAGTGTGTTATATAATCTCTTGCGTATTTGCCATAAACACAAAGACAAGATTGTGACTTACTCTGATAAGGACTGCAGTCTGAAAAAAAAGGATGCCAACACTAAATGACCAGACTAAGTTTTATAGCTTTCACATTGCAAAAGACTCAGGCCACGTGCCTACAGTCTAAACCCAAAGAGAACTGAGGCATTTGTTGAGGGAAAAATATTCTTTTTCTAGTATTCGAAAAACATTTGATTATTTGCCTGTCAATGGCCTTAGCGCTTACACTTTTATCTGACAGTATCTCAAAAAAAAAACTTTTTTTAAAATTTAAATTTATTTTAATTGGAGGCTAATTACTTTACAATATTGTATTGGTTCTGCCACACATCAACATGAATCCGTCACAGGCGTACACGTGTTCCGCATCCTGAAGCCCCCTCCCACCTCCCTCCCCATACCATCCCTCTGGGTCATCCCAGTGCACCAGCCCCAAGGATCCTGTATCGAACCTAGACTGGCGATTCATTTCTTATATGATATTATACATGTTTCCATGCCATTCCCCCAAATCATCCTACCCTCTACCTCTCCCACAGAGTCCAAAAGACTGTTTTATATATCTGTGTCTCTTTTGCTGTCTCGCATAGAGGGTTATCGTTACCATCTTTCTAAATTCCATATATATGCATTAGTATACTGTATTGGCAGAGAAGGCAATGGCAACCCACTCCAGTACTCTTGCCTGGAAAACCCCATGGATGGAGGAGCCTGGTAGGCTGCAGTCCATGGGGTCGCTAGGAGTCGGACACGACTGAGCAACTTCACTTTTACTTTTCACTTTCCTGCAATGGAGAAGGAAATGGCAACCCACTCCAGTATTCTTGCCTGGAGAATCCCAGGGACGGGGGAGCCTGGTGGGCTGCCGTCTACGGGGTCGCACAGAGTCGGACACGACTGAAGCGACTTAGCAGCAGCAGCATACTGTATTGGTGTTTTTCTTTCCAGCTTACTTTACTCTGTATAAAAATTTTTTGGTGACCTAAATTAAGCACAAAAGACAGACTTCTAAAGAAAATTCTAAGGGAAATTTTCATAAATAGTAACAAAGCAGGACTAGTCATACTAAAACACAATGAGAAAAAATCCAGACCATTTTGGGTTAGATAGTCCTGGAATATGAGGGAACTCTCTGGCCTGATGACTCCCCAAATTCTTATCCCAAGTTTGTTATCTGAGGAATTCTGAGGTTTGGCTCTCAAGTGGTTTGCCCATCTAATTCATTTTGCTAGTTAATATGTTTTATAACAAAAATTTTTAATTAAGAAAAGGAAAAGCTGGGTCTAAACAGAGAGGAAAGAGTGTTAGAATTGTCCAAAAACAGATTATTTCATTCATTCTTCTTAAGAATGAATGCCAACCTAGTCCTCCTCCGAACACAGCACGTGACTGGCTTCAAGAAAAAGTGAGTGGCTTCAAGAAAGATCTGAAAAATAAAACAATTTCTCTCAAGTTTTAGAGGGACTAAGAATTCATCTAGTCAGGAACCCAAGGAAGCTCTCATTACACCTCACACCCACTGGTGTCTAATTTAAATACCTAAGGCAAACTGCAGTCCCTAAGATCGCAAAGAGTCAGATACAACTGAGCAACTGAATTGAACTGAACTGAAGGTTGAGTTCTCCTTCTTACAGTAGCATTTTGGCCAGCTCTTGCTGTCAAATTAATTCTCGTTACATTGAGCCTAAATCTGTTTCCCTACAGTTTCTGTGCATTGGGAAAAAATCACATCTACCTTCCACAGGACAACGACCCATCCACAAATAGTTGAAGATGGTCATCATACCCTGAGTTGTCTCTGCCCACCTGAAACCCCCATATCTCTCTTCATTGGTTCTATCGAACACTATTAATGAGGCACATTTGAAGAATCTATTTCTGCTTGATCCAATCAGTATATCTTTAGAAACCAAAGTCCTGAGCTAAGTGGTATTTTCCTGAAACAATGAGAGCATGATTCTAATAAGGCGTACTTCTATTTCTGTAGTTGAGAATCCCATGAGCTAGTTTTGGTGGCAAATCTCTAGTGTCTAGTAAAAGTGAATTTATAGTTCATTAAAGGTTCTATGTTATTATCATCATTTTTAATCTCCTTGGGGTGATTGTAGGGTTTTGATTTTTCTGGATCTTTGAGGACCTTGATTCATTCAGTCATTAACTGGATTTGAAAATTCCTCATAAACAACTTTGATGATAACTTTGCTGGAAAGGAACAAACATCAAATTGTTAAGCAAAACGGGGCCAGGGGTTGGGGGCAAGCCCAGAAGCCTGCTTCTAGAAGCAGCTCCCTGCTCATGTCCAACCATGCCTCATCACCCACCCAATGACTACATCTCCTAACTGCTGTTTAGCGCAACCATCACTCTCTGTCTTGGCCAAAAGTGCTTATTAAATATTTTGCTGAGGACCCAACATATATTTACTGCATTTTCATGGCCAATCAGTCTAACAAAATTGCCAAAGAAAATATCAGCCCGGTCCAGTGTGATGTTTTTCTCGGTAAGCCCAGAGGGTCCCAGTGATTACTATTTTATCTTGAGATAAAACAGCAAACTTTTAACAAGATAGTTTCCTCTAGAGTAGAGTTGACTTTCTCCACCTGTCATTTTCAGAATTCATTCTTTTGCCCCCTTGGAAGGTGCACGATGATATCACCATCTTCAATTTCCCAGCCATCATCCATCTTTTGTGTTTGTTCAAAAGTTTCTAATGTTGGTTCACGGTTCCATGTGTAAGGAACCTCAGTCCCCTGACACTGGACAAGCCTATCTGCTCGAGAGATTTTGTCACTCAACTGGCTTTGGATCTCCTTTGCCAATGGTGATCTTAATCCTTTTCAGCTGGACAGGCACTTGTCTTCCTTTTCCTACTGTCTGCACCCCCAGTACATGGGCCACAAAGAATCGGACACTGAGCATGACATACATGCTGGATGTTAATTTTATTTATTTTTTGTTTTTGGATATTAATTTTATAATTGCTTCTAAATGTAGAATCTTAAAAACAAACTAACCCACTACCTACCTTTTTTTAAACCAAGTACAGAGTACAGTGAAGTCTAGAAAGGCTAAGAAACTTCTCTAAGGCCACTAAACTGGTCAGTGTGTGACTCTGCTACTAACTAATTACACACAAATACAAATTCTCTTGTTGTAAAAGGTTGCTTGGCATATACAATGACAGTTTGGCCTTTAGACTTCTTATCTCTTAAACGTATGCATTCTACCATCCCCAACTTCACTCACCTCACGGCTACCCCCAGCACACAGTCTCTCTCTGTCTCTGTCTGTCTGTCTATCTCCATCTGTCAGTCACTGTTTCACTCTTGCAAGGGGAAAATTACCTTCCCCCAACACACACACATTTACTGCAAGTTGAATATCTCTGAAAGTAGATACAACTCATCATCACAAACAACAGACCCCTTTAATCCAAACAGAGGAGAAAGTCAGATTTCCATCTAGGGCTGATTATCTTGACTCAAGATAAAACTCATGCACTTATCCAAAACATGCTTTTGTCTTTTGCTTGAGAGAGAATATGTGAAACTGATTATATTAAACGTTGGGCTGGAAAAGACACTGGAAGGAGGCAGAACTCTTGGAACTTGAAACCCTGAGCTCTGGGTCAGCACTCCCACCCTGCATGTCTGCGGTTATTTACTACTTCTGCTTTCAGCTGTAGCCCTCCACATGGAGACACTCCAAGATGAGACTTCTCAGGGTGGAAACAGCCAGTAAGACAGCCCCTTGGCATGGTACCAAGGCACATTACCAGCTACAGAGACACAGCTCGGACTTTACATCTGCACTTCCTAAAGGGCTGGATAAAAAGCACGAGGCTCTGGATGGGGAGCTCCTGCCAGGAAGTTGGGGGTCACCCAAAAAAGCCATTCTGACTAAGCAACCACAGCTTCTCCAAAAAACAAGCAACAACTATGCAGACTATAGATCCCGATGGAATTCTTTGGTAAAGTTAGACTATAAGTCATACATACTAATGGTGGAAAGAAAGTGCATACATGTAGACAGGTAAGAGGGATACCCTGGTGGCTCAGCAGTAAAGAATTTACTTGCAGTGCAAGAGGCGCTGGAGCTGTGGGTTCCGTCCCTGGGTGGGGAAGATCCCCTGTAGGAGGAAATGGCAACCCACTCCAGTATTCTTGCCTGGAGAATCCCATGGACAGAGGAGTCTGGCGGGCTATGGTCCATGGGGTCACAAACAGCTGAATACGACTAAAGCACTGAGCACGCACGTAGACATATCTGGCCTGCCTCCAGTACAGTGGCTGGTGAGGCAGGTTGAGGACCTCAAAGGGCTTCTGGGAAAGGGGAGGCATATTCCTTAGAACTCATAGTTTAGAGATGACACAGGGGAGGGAAAGCAAAATAGCTCATTTTCTAGCTTGCTCTTGTCTTTGTGTTCATTTGAATGAACAGGTCCTTGGGACCAGGAACTGAAGGTACATCAGTGACTCAGATTAGTCCCATCTTCCAGAGTTTCCAGAGCTAGGCTCCTCTGCCCATGGAATTTCCAGGCAAGAATACTGGAGTGGGTTGCCATTTCCTACTCCAGGGAATCTTCCTGACCCAGGGATCAAACCTGCGTCTCTTGTGTCTCCTGCCTTGGCAGGTGAATTTTTTACCACTGCACCACCTGGGAAGCCAACATCTAGATATGGACCCACAAATGAGCTACTGTGAGAGGATTATGTCCGTTTTCCCTGAACATAATCTCATCTGAATCACCATTTAAATATAAAATTTGGTCAACCTCTCAATCTATTTTCTTTGTCCAAGCCCACATGACTTCATACTGTGAATATTTAGTCTATGCATTTGTCCAAAACAGTCATACCACTTTTGGGGGAAAAATGGTGACAGTAGATATATGGACCAATTTTCTGAGGATGCCCATGTGCCCACAGAGGGCAGAGCTATCAGGCACTCTGTTGAGAAGCACCCAGACAGCAAACTTGAGTCCACAGCCCATGGTGGGTTAGCAGAGCCCATGCACAGAGGGGAGGTGGTGGGGAGCCAGAATGACAAGCACTTCCAAGGGGCTAATAGGGTTAGCAGTAAGACACCCTAGGAAGGCAGAACTGTACAAGAGAGCTTAAAATCTGCTGTAGGTTGGCCATTTCTCATAAAATTAAACATAGAATTATAAATTAAAATAGAATTACCATATGACCGAGCCATCTCACCCCCAGAATTAAACCCTAAAGACCTGAAAATAAATGTTGAACTGAGAGCTCATAAAAACACAATAGTCAACAGGTGGAAAACATCCAAACTGTTTTTGCAGATAAAAGGATAAACAACATGTAGTATAATCAGACAATGGAACTTGATTTGGTGATAAAAAGGAAGGAAGCCTTGACACATGTTACAGAATGGATGAACACTGCTAAGTGGACAAACCAAGATACAAAAGATTATACATGATTTCTTTTATACAAAATGTTCAGAATAGGCAAATAATCCATAGAGACAGAGAGCAGATTAGTGGTTTTCAGGGGCTGTGAAGGAAGAAGAACAGTGATTGCTTAATGGGTATAGTTTCCTCTTGGAATGAGGAAAATGCTCTGGACTGAGGTTGTGTAATGGCTGCATAAAATTGTGAATGAGCTAAATGGCACTGAATTGAACACTTTAAAATGGTCAAAATGAGTATGCCCTCTCTCACCACTTCTATTCAATATAGTACTGGAAGTCCTAGCCAAAGAAATTAGGCATGAAAAAGAACTAAAGGGTGATGAAATTGGAAGAAATGAAGGAAACTGCGTCTATTTATAGATGAAATGATTTTATGTATAGAAAACCCTAAGATTCCACCCATAAAACTGTTAGGACTAATAAAAAAGTTAAGCAAAATTTCAGGAAACAAAATTAACATACAAAATTAGTGTTTTACACACTAACAATTAACCATCTGAAAGAGAAAGTTAAAAAGCAATTTCATTTACAATAGCTTCAAAAACAATAAAATACCTAGGAATAAATTTAAAGGCAGTTACAAGAGGAGCTTAAAGATCTGTATACTGAAATCTATAAGATATTAATATTGATGAAAAATTAAAGAAGACAAATAAATGGAAAGATAGTCTATGTTCTTGGATTGGAAGAATTAGTACTGATAAAACACACGTAGTACCCAAAGGGATCTATAGATTCAGTGCTGCTGCTGCTGCTAAGTCACTTCAGCCGTGTCCGACTCTGCACGACCCCATAGACGGCAGCCCACCAGGCTTCCCCGTCCCTGGGATTCTCCAGGCAAGAACACTGGAGTGGGTTGCCATTGCCTTCTCCAACGCATGAAAGTGAAAAGTGAAAGTGAATTTGCTTAGTCGTGTCCGACTCTTAGCGACCCCATGGACTGCAGCCTACCAGGCTCCTCCATCCATGGGATTTTCCAGGCAAGAGTACTGGAATGGGGTGACATTGCCTTCGCCAACAGATTCAGTGCAATCCCTATCAAAATTCCAATGGTATTTTCCACAGAAATAGGAAAAAAACTTGAAATGGATTAAAGACACCAAACTAAAGCTCCTTGAGGTAAACACAGAGAAAAAGCTTCTTAATACTGGCCTTGGCAATGATGTTTTGGATATGACACCAAAAGCACAGATAGCAAAAGCAAAAATAAGCAAGTGGGAGCATATCAAACCAAAAAGCTCTGTACAGCAAAGGAAACAAAATGAAAAAGCAATCTGCTGACTGGGATAAATTATCTGCAAACAATATGTCTGATAAGGGATTAATATCCAGAATATCTAAGTAAGTCATCCAAGTTGATAGCAAAAAAAAAAGATCCCCAAATAGTCCAAATTAAAAAGATCTAAATAGACAGTTTTCCAAAGAAGATATACAAATGGCCAACAGGTACATTAAGAAATATTCAGCATCACTAATCATTGGGAAATGCAAATCAAAATCACAATGAGATATCACCTCACACCTGTTAAAATGGCTATTATCAAAAAGACAAGAGACAACAAATGTTGGCAAGGATGGAGAGAAAAGAGAACCCTGGTGCTGAACAGGGAGAGCAAGGAACTGTTGGTGGAAATGTGGTACTGCCATCGTGGACAATAGTAAGGCGTCTCCAAAAAAAAAAAAAAAGGAATATTATTCAGCCATTAAAACAGAAAATTCTGCCATTGTGACAAGATGGGTGAACCTGGAGGGCATTAGGCTATGTGAAATAAGTCAACAGAGATAGGCAAATACTGTATGGTGTCACTTGTATGTGGAATCTAAAAAAATAAAAAGTAAAGTGAAGCTCATAGAGACAGTATTAATCTTGTTGCCAGGGTCTGTGGTCTCATCACAGCACAATAAAAGGCAATGGAGGTCATAGATGTGCTAATTAACTTGACTCTGTTAATCATTTCATAACATATATGTATATCAAATTACCACATCATATGTTTTAAACATTCCTGGAGGAGGGCACCGCAAGCCACTGCAATATTCTTGCCTGGAGAACTCTGTGGACAGAGGAGCCTGGTGGGCTATGGTCCATAGGGTCACAAAGAATTGGACACGACTGAAGAGGCTTAGCATGCACATATGCACGCATGCTTTAAACACACACAATTTTATTCTTCCATCATCCCTCAGGAAAACTAGAAAAAATAAAGTGGCCAAATGATAAATTTTACGTTACGTGTATTTTAACACTTTTTTTTTTTTTTAAAAGACAACCCTGCTGCCACTCAGTGGATGAACTCGCTGGGCTCGCAACCAGATTGGTCCTTGCAGTCTCCTCACCCCTCTGGCTAGGCTGAACTGCGCATGCCCGTGCTCTCCTGCCTCTGAGCAGAAAGGCTAGTCCTAATGAGCTCAAGTGTCACCGCACTATAAATTACGGCAAGGGGGAAAAAAAGAAACAACTTGATGCATGGCTGAGGATCTAAAAGAGGAATGTCCACCATTGTTTGTGATTATGGATCACATCACAATCTAATAGCAATTTTTATTTAATCAATAATTTCCATGCTGAACAGACAGGCCTGTTACAGAGAATCGACAGGCAGGTACTGATAGCAAAAAGCCTCGTTATTAATCTTTCCTCTGCCGGCTTATCAGCCAAACTACTGTAAAAGGCACCACCAAGATGGATTTTAGAAAGCCACTTTTCTCCTTTTGCACCCCCTCCCCCTCTTTCCCTCTCCCATAACAGATCGTGTAATGGAGACTCTACATTTATTTGAGTCACCTGGGGCTTGAGCGGCATAAAAAGGCAGTTCATATTAAACAATTTCACAAATCGGGAGGACCTAGACCATCGCTCAGGGTTAGCCATTATAGGCTAATAAATCATACTTTCTCTTTGAGTTGTCAGTCGCTGAAAAGCTTTGTACAAACGTTGGCATCTGTAATTCCGTAAAGGCTTTTCATCTTGAAATAAGATGCTCTGGACTGATAACTAGAATAATCCCCTCTTGATCAAGAAAAAAAAAAAAAATCTGCATTTTAACAATTAAAGCTCCTGCCAGAAGCCAAATGACTCAGTACTGAGACTACAGCGAAGTTATCTCCACTGAACACCAAGAGAATACAGCCAGAACAGTGTTTTCTTTGCAGTTTGTTTGACTGCTTTATCTGGCCAGTAGGAACTGCACCATCTCTGGCCTACTTGTCCAGGAGAGGGAGGCCCGAACACTTTCACTGCCCCCTGGAAGGATTCTGGGGCAGACCTGCTCTTCCTGAGCCAAGATTCTCCTGCTTGTCCTGGAGAGAAAGCGTGGCTTCTTGGGGCGAACCACCCACAAGTGCTGATACATGAAGCTAACACCCAATAAACCACACAGGTGAGATGGGGTTGGGCCAGGTGTGTCAAGAGACCTCCCCACCCCCGAATCCTGTAAAGCAGACAGAAGAGGGCAGGTACACAGTTTTCTTTTCCTGACTTGAAAGACATTTCCAGAACTTGAGATCATGTATCCATAACTAGAAAATAAGGCAGAGCAGAGAAACAAAACAAAGAAAACTGGTAGTAGTCACTATTACTGCTGCTGCTGCTAAGTCGCTTCAGTCGTGTCCGACTCTGTGCGACCCCATAGACGGCATCCCACCAGGCTCCCCCATCCCTGGGATTCTCCAGGCAAGAACACTGGAGTGGGTTGCCATTTCCTTCTCCAGTGCATGAAAGTGAAAAGTGAAAGTGAAGTCGCTCAGTCCTGTCCGACTCTTAGCGACCCCATGGACTGCAGCCGACCAGGCTCCTCTGTCCATGGGATTTTCCAGGCAAGAGGACTGGAGTGGGGTTGCCATTGCCTTCTCCGAGTCACTATCACTACTTGGGTGTTAAACTTTGACTAGCACCAAAGCAAGCATCTTCCAAAAGTGATCAGAGATCACTCTACCAACACTGATCAATCTACTTTAAGTAGAGACAACAGGATTTTGGGTGCTGTAAGTAATGAGACCGGGCCACTCACAAAAGAGACAGGGATTCCATGAGTCACCTCCCAGGTGCCCAGTTGGCAACTGGAAACTTCAAACTTCTCCCTGAACAACTTCTACAATGTCCATGTTAGCTGCGAAAACCCTGAAATATCTCCGAACTCTCCTCCCAAGTTTTAAAAAATAATTCCCAATTCAAAGTCTTGGTTCCAGCTCTGCCCCTACCCTACTCCTGTCTTCTTCAACACAGCTTTGCAAAATTCAGCCCTCATCTTTTCAAAGCTCATGCTGGCTCAAGCTTTCTTATCAGAAATATCAATTCTCCTTACTCCATCTAGAATAGAAGCCAGATGGCTCATCTAGCAGTCAGGTCGTCCATGAAATGTTGCTTCTCCACTCCATAACCTTACTTCCCACTACCTTTCTCCTTCCAGACACACTCTGGTTCTATCATCACTGCATTACTTACCATTCCTCAGTCCCAAAGCACAGAATGAGTCATTTTGTGTATACGACAAGAAATGTCCATCCTTATATAAGCCACTCCTAGGTAAAATTCTCCCATACTTTCTGCACCCATTAACTTCTTTCTGCTGTCTTTTCCACATGGACGCTCCAGCTCCTCCCCAAAATGGTCTTTCCCTTTTTAAATCCACTTGCTTTTTCAAGATAATATTTCAAGCACCATTTCATAGGTGACCTGACTGCTAGATGAGCTGTCTGACTTCCATTCTAGACATTTCTCTCAGTCCTTCTTCTGTCCCTTCACTTGACTTGCTTTCCCACTGCTCTGTCTTCCCAATAGCTGGCCCTGTCTCTTCCTGAACGGCCTGCCCTGTATGTTCTCCTAACTTAAAGGGATAGATTTAGAAAGATGAGTGTCTCAGGTTCCCAACGCCAAGTCCATAAGTCTAACTTGCATGAAGCTTTTGTCTTCTCAGTGCTAAGCCTGAAATTTGTGTAGTGGCCACTACATGGGAAAGATGCATTGCAGCTGGTAACAGCCTGCAGAGGTGAGGGGCACAACCAAATTACCAACATGTTTATACATTCTTTTCTTATCCTAATAAAAAATCTTAATCTCTCCATTCTTCAGTTAGTTAGGCTTTTTTATTGCTACTTCTGGGTTTTATTCTTCCTTATATTTGAAAAATGCTTTAGAGTTTACAAAGTACTTCCATCATATGATCTCATTCTATCCTTACAAATAAAAAATTAAAAAACTCTGTGAGGAAAATAAGATAGATATTATTGTCTCCACTTTACTGATGATAAACTGAGGATTAAAGTTGTAGAGTAACTTAAAATCAGAAACAGTTTTTTGGTAGTGGGTGTGTGCTCAGTTGCTAAGTCCTGTCTGACTCTTTGCAACCCTATGGACTGTAGCCTGCCAGGTTCCTCTGTCCATGGGATTTCCCAGGCAAGAATACTGGAGTAGGTTGCCATTTCCTTCTCCAGGGGATCTTCTGGGGATAAAAAAAGTAAATATCCAACATACCATCCAGTACTCCCTTCACACCCCACTCACTGGTGAATGCTAGTTTTACTGGTAACTGGCAGGGGTGGGGAGGTGAGGGTGGCTTAAGTTTAAGGCCTTGGCCTAAGCATAGTCTTTTAAGGATATGCCACTTACAATTCTCTTCTCGTGCTAACATTAATCGTTCTAGAAATGAAAAAGAAAATCTATCTGTGGCAGTATTTAGCTAATCTCAGAAAAACGTAAATGTCTCTGAATCTTCAAAAACTCCTTGCACTAGAAAATTGCTTTCTGTTCCTGGAGCTCTGTTTTATGTCAAAGTGGGAGCCTGATCTCCAACCCTGCTTGCCATGATCTCAGAAGCTGAAGTCTGAATGACTTCCTTCAGTCTGCAAGAAAAAAAAAAAAATAGTGATGGAATTTCTCCACTAAGACAAAGGGCTTGGCTGGTTTGGGGACTGAGAACTACTGAGTGTGCCTAACCTTAGCAAATGTGGCGTTAAAATAAAATTCTGCCAATTTATGCACAACATACAACATATACCCATATGTGCACACACATGAGTGTATATACACACAGAATATATATAAATGTAATATATAATGTCCATAAATAGTATATATATGTAATACAAATATAATCACCTTTTGCTGAAGACTATTTAATGAGATTATCTTTTATTTTTAATCCAAACATCCTAAAGCAGGGCTCCCCAATTAGGAGCCAGGCTGCACACTGGGAGGAGCACAATGGTGGGCAAGCAAGAGAAGCTTTGTTTGCTGCTCCCCATGGCTTGCTCCCCATGGCTCACATTACCACCTGAGCCTTCCCCTGCTCCCCAGTCTGTGTCTTCCATGAAACTTGTCCTTGGTACCAAAAAGGTTGGGAACCACTGTCCTAAAGTCCATTTAAACAGGAGAAAAATTATCTTTAATCACAAATATACTTTTTTTGTTTTGCTGTTTTCTTTTCTTCCCACACTGCAAGAGGAAAGATTAGGGCAGTAGAGGGGTGATCCTCCCACTCCCAGGGAACATTTGACAACGTCTGGAGGCATTTTTGGTTGTCACCATAGGGCATGGGCACTCCTCGAATCTACTGGGCAGAGGTCAGCAATGCTGTGAACAGGCCTCCAAGGAACAAGAGAGACCTCACCACAAAGAACCCTCTGCCCCCAGAGAGTTGAGACGTGCTCAAGTTGAGAAGCCTCGGTTTAGGGCAACCATTAAGGAGAACTTTCAGAAGGATGTCAGCACAGATGAACACGTAACAGGATGAGGCTGTGAATCTCAACATAGAGCAAGCAAGTCCAGTGAGGGATCTGGAGTACGAGGAAGGGACCCACTTCTCCAGCCCTTCTCTCCGAGGTTTCATGAACTGGAGCCCCGGTCAGTATCTTTATGCAGTTATTCATTTCATGATGATATACCAATGTAAACACTGCCCAAATACCAGCCTAAACCACATTTTTATGGGCAATGTGTACCCACTTAGCAGCCAGTAAATATCTTCATACTTCACTTTGGTGGTATGGAGAATCACTAACATTTTATTGAGTCTAATTTTAAGCTAATTTCCCCAACTGTTTTATGAAGTAAATACTATTATTATTCTTGTTTCACAGAGAAGGAGTGTAACATGGCTGGAGTGGAGAGCAGGCTTTGAAGCCAGGCCTGTCAGCTTTCAAACCCACATTGTAGTGTAGCAGAAAAGTGGTCAGCCAAAGTTTCCTAGCAGATACGGTGCTGTTTATTCTTACAAAATCACCACCATCATCCTCATCCTCACCATCATCACCAGCATCTTCACCACCATCATCACCATGATCACCATTATCTCAAAAGCTGACCTCCACATATGGTCTGCTTCACGTTGACCTTAACTGTATTTCCAAAATTTCCCAGAAGCCTTTCTAGATATCCTTATACCCTTAATCTTCTTCTGAGACCCTAGAATCACAACAATACTCTACGGCTTCATTATGTCTAACCTTACATTGTTTACTATGCTTTTATGTTTCCTTGTCTCCCCCTCCCAATGAGAAGGACCATTCCAGGAAGGTTCGGCCTGAGTCCTGCTGGCAAGGTGCCCACCGCAAAGCTGGGGCAGTGGGCAGCAAGAAGGCTGTGCCCAGGCCCTCTACTTGAGCTGCTGTTTGTCAGCGCGTACTTTTTCTGACAAACAAGAGGATTTCAGCAAAATCTGCAAGTAAACTTTAGCAAGGTAGGCAGCCCAGCCCAAAGTGACATCATCTTTTCCTGTATAAACTGAGTCCATACACAGAGTCCCAGGGGACCAATTACTGGCAGAATCCAGAATCTCACCTAAAGTATCATTCAGAACTGGTCAAAAAGCTTTCGATAGGAAAATCCTTTCCAAATGGCAGAAACACTTATTTGGATAAAGGTTTTGATGAACTATTTCAGGAGGTATAAAATGGCTGGACAAATTTAAGAAAGCAACTAAGAAATTATTTGACACCAGTTATATCTTATTCAAAATATGGATTTGCTATTCTTCATTCGTGGGCTAAGGCACATTAGTAAAGGGGAAACTTTAATAATTCAATAATTACTCAAGTAATTAATATACCACCCTTAGAAAAATTAACTACAATTATTCTGGAGGGGACTTAACTACAGAGATGGCAAAGACCCTGGGAAACAGATGGTGAGTACCTGCCTCCTGTGAAACCTCATCCATGGCAGGCTATACTTCCTTACCCCCTACTTCCCCAACTCAATGTGGGGGAGAGCACAGCTCAGCACCCCAGGAAAGTGTGGAAGAGCACAGCTCAAGATCACAGGTGGCTGCCAGCCAGTAAGTTGGTATCTGAAGTTAAACCTGTCTGCCATCCTTATTTTAAGGACTATCCAATCAGAATCCTTCATTTGCTTTTACGAAAACAACCGAGGCTGGGGGAGGTGAACTATCTCAGGAAGTCCCATCTGTCAGATCCACAACGGAGGAAGAGAATGGGGTCTCTAGCTTCAGTCAAGTGCACATCTCAGCTCAGGAACAATGAATATAAAATAAGCCTTAGAGCTAATATGTGGAAGCCACAAAACCCAATGGCACCACTCCTCACCCCTCCCCCATGCCACCCTGCAAAACACACACGTACATAAAACAAAGAGACGTGTAACCTCTTTGAGACCCTCTGTCTGTTTCTCATTAGGGCTGCTGCATGTGATCTCTGTTTGGCCTTGGACATGGGGGACAGCACTTATTTTCACGGCTGTTTCACAGTATGATAAGTGAGAAAATAACGTTCTAAGGGGTCAAATGGTTCCAGGGAGGTCACCTCAAGGGTCAGGGCAGAGATGGGGCTGCCACTCAGAATTCCGCTGGCCCCAGGGGGCTCTCACTGGTGGACCACACAGCCCTCTATGCCCCCTACTCGGTATAATCTGAGTGTCTTTATGGGAACAATTTCTGCAGGTGCAATTTAGGCAGTAACTCTAAAAAGAATGTGACCCTTGGGGCATGATTGTCGAAGGATGACTTTGAAGTTGGTAGCTCTTCGTCTACATTTTCCATGCAGTATTTCCAAATAATTAGAGTAACTAAATTAACTAGCAACTCCATGTAGAGAAAATAAGATCAAAATCTTCACTCGTTCATTTGAGGTTTTATGTGCACACAAAACTAATTTCTGTCTCTTATCAGAGACCCTGATCACATCCTAAATTCAATTTTCTCTTAGGTAAAGATATACAATGCAACTTTAGCAAAGGGATCAAAATTAGCTGGAAAATATTTAAAATGCAAATTTGGGAACATTGTATTAATATGAAAATAATGTCTTCACCACATCGTAACTCTTCCTGGTGTTTCTACAGATGCATCAATTCTTTACAGATTAGATGTGCTTCCTTTATATCTACATCTCTATGATATTAAGAAGAAAGTCTTGCATTTTCATGCTGCTGATGTATAGAATTTGTGTTCCAATGGCAGCAAAGGTGATTATAGCTGTGTTCTTCTGATAAAGAAAACTTCAGCAAGCTTTTAAAGATCAAAATTTGCAGCATATGAAAGCATTTAAAATCCAAGTAGGTGGCTAATCATTGTATAAAACGGTTCATTTTTGACACCATGCTTAAAAGATACAAATGAAGGAGTGCAGTGACATACATGCCACCCAGATGAAGCTAAGGGGCTAATACAAACACCTCTCACATTCTCTGCTGTTCGATCTCCCAGGCAGGAGACAGGAGCCCCCACGGTGTAACTGCCAAGGCTCTCCCTGCAGGATTATTCTGGGGGGATCAGCGTGGGGAATACAACTGTTAAAAGATAATTTGATCTTTTTAAGACCTTTGAACAAATATTATATGTATTATTCTTTAAATGGAAAAGAACTGGTTGGAGGGGTGAAATAGAAGTTAAGGGAATGGCGGTGATCGAGCAAACAGGTGGGCATTAGTTCTGATGATTATATTGTCTTTATTCTTCTGGATTCCACCAGTGATATTTTTAAGCACAACTGGATGCCTGACAGTGGTGACTCATACCAAGGCACACGTTCTTCGTCCTTCACAGATATTCCCTTTCCTTCTTCTTAAAAAGCCTCTCAAAGCATCAGTGGCACACACAACGCCATTCAGAAGCAAACAACCTGAGACTATTAGGCAGCAGGCAACGCATATTGGATATTTTTCCATTGTTCAAGAGCCAAAGCTGGAACTGTCTTTCAGGACAGAATTAACACAAGAGGGAAATGGGTCTTAGGAAGTTTTGGATGCCTCTCTCATCTCTTCGAGAACCCAGGCCAGCAGATAGAATTTGAGTTGTTTTACACAGTGAAAAAACTAAAACCAAACCAAAACAAAAACCACATGCTGTGAACCAATATTCTACAACTTTCAGAAACATGTAAGATTAATGTGTTTTGGAATATATAATGCACAACAGCAAAAAGAGAATTAATTCATCTGAGATTAAAGGGGAAGTGTGAACTTTTCACATTATTTTGAGATGTTAGAATATGTGTCTTCACATGTCAAGGTAAGAGAAAATGCTGGCATCTTGGCAAATCATTAGTAAATTTGGTCTTAATCAAAAGTACTCTAAATTAATTTTTGTACTCTATGTCCTTCTTACTGTGTTCTTCCTATTTTAACTAAGAAGGGAACAAAGTACACTAAAAACCAGCTAACAAAAAAATACGTCTATCTTCTTAGCTTCTGGGCATAGAAGTAAATTTATGACAAATTTAATACTAGCTGGAGAGTCATGGAGCCCAATTATAATTATCTTGCTGAGAAGAGAAATTAATTAAACATCCCAGTGATAAAGACCTCACAGCAAACCTGGAATCAACACACCGTGGGAGACGGACAGGGGCTTGAAATAAAGGAGAAGGGAAGGCAAAGGCAATATTCAGCCCATCTGTTCGGACAGTAATGGACCGGGGTCATCTTTTCAAGAGAACACGGAGTGCAGTACACTGAAAACGAGACGACCTGGTGGGCAGCGTCGGCTGAGTCCCTAATTCTCCTCTTCAACTCTGTGATTTGCTAATGTGAAACACATGTCTCCCTTCTGCACCAAGTTCAAATGACTCTGGAATTCCAACCGTGCAGCTCAGCGACTGAACCAGAACAAGGGGAGAACTTGTCAGGATTTAAGAGCTTTCAGCAAAGCCCTTCAATTGCAGCCAGCACCCTATTCCACGGGAGGATATCAATTATAGATAGTGACTTGCTTTCGCAGGCAGTCGGGACTGTCAGACACTAGATAGACAACCATGAAGAATCATGAATCTTTCTATTAACTGTAAGAGGGGGAAAAAGAATGGGTCATGGCTATAAATAAGGCAGGGCCTCAGAATGGTTTAACACCTTGCCTCTTGGTTGTCGGGAGCATGAAAATTCAACTAATTCACAAAATGTCCTCTCTCCAAGGAGAGTCGCAGGAACGCACACAGTTCATACTTCCTTCTGCCCCTATAAAACTGGGTTCTGCCACTGCTTTTTGGTCTGACTGCCACCCAAGTAATTAGGTGGACTTGAACTAGCTACTCATTCCATTGACAAAAAAAATAATACACCAGGCCACTGCTGACGTTATCAGATTCACCATGAGCAGGAAGGCACTTATTATGCCTGCCATGCGAAGGAAAATCAATTTGAACATACAAGTTTGGAATTTCCGCACGCCAGATAACAAGTAAAAAGGTATGGAAGAAGTGGTATTAAACCAGCATCCTTATTTATGTTTTTGTAAGTTAAAAATGTTAATTTCACTTAGCTAAGTTTCCTGAACTCCTATAATTAATCTCAGACTAAAACTAATATCACAAAGCGAATATATACTGGGTAGTCTCCTAATCCTGACACAAATTTCTTCTTGCCGATTTGAAATTAAAAAGTGTCCCTGCGTGTGTCATTCACTCCCTAATAAAACAGATCATGGTGGCCGTTTAGTTGATTGGTGAAGCAGCCTTGCCTTAAAACTACTCAGAACTCTCTGTTAAAGCATCTTTCCTACGTAAAACCTTGTGTGAGATTAGATAGAAGTATCTGTGATATCCACTGTCTTTCAAAAACTTTCCTGTGACACAGAAGGCATGGAGAATATGCAGGTATCACCACAACCCAAAAATGTTACATTAAAACCAGCCTCTAATGAAGAACACGGTTCCTTTTAAATGTAGACTTAGAATACACCCCTATTGCCTTTCCCATTTGATAGCAGCTGGACCAAAATCAGGGTAGTCCTTGGAAAAATGACTTGTCCACAGAAAAGGCACCATGAGACTGAGTCCTCTCTCAGAAGGACGTTTTAAAGGGCAAGCAGCACTGCCAACAGCTCGTTTATGACGACAGGTTTTGTACAAATAGTTCTTCCCAAGTACGCTGTTCACTCACTCTATCACTGAGGGTATTCTTGGCCTCTTCCCCTCTTTGGGATTATTTCCCCATATTAAAAGAAAAATTCCAAACTTTTTTTCTTCTTTAGTGTTACAATGTCTGTGGTTTCTATTAAAACAGTCAGCAAGAATAAAAGGCCATTAAGTCAGGCTTGGCTTAAAAATAACGCTTGCATCAAATTAAAGAGCAGGAATCAAATTAAGTTCATGGAAAAATCTGGAAATACACCCTAATTAAAAACATTTGACTTTTAGTTTCTTGCTGGCTTGAAGAAATCTAGAATTCTCTCTATCCTATTACAAGGAAACATAATTTAAAAAGAAATGGGGAGGAGGGACCCAGATGTCATGTTAAACTCTCAAAATGTTCTGTATATGATGGACTTTAAAACCTGGTAAACCATGTATTTGACCCTATAATGTAACTGCTGATAGCTCAGCTTGTAAAGAATCCACCTGCAATGCAGGAGACCTGGGTTTGATCCCTGGGTTGGGAAGATCCCCTGGAGAAGGAAAAGGCTACCCACTCCAGTATTCTCGGGCTTCCCTTGTGGGTCAAATGGTAAAGAATCCACCTGCAATGCAGGAGACCTGGGTTTGATCCCTGGTTTGGAAGATCCCCTGGAGAAGGAAAAGGCTACCCACTACAGTATTCTTGGGCTTCCCTTGTGGGTCAAATGGTAAAGAATCCACCTGCAATGCAGGAGACCTGGGTTTGATCCCTGGGTTGGGAAGATCCCCTGGAGAAGGAAAAGGCTACCCACTACAGTATTCTGGCCTGGAGAATTCCATGGACTGTATCATCCATGGGATCGTAAAGAGTTGGACACGACTGAGTGACTTTCAATAATAATAATAATAATGTAACTGCAGCATGTGCATATATTAGCAGATGGGCCAGGGTATGGAAGACACTCTTCAAAAGCCCAAGCAATTGACATATATACATCACTATGTATAAAACAGATAACTGATGAGAACCTACTGTTTAGCACAGGGAACTCTTCTTAGTGCTCTGTGCTGACCTAAATGGAAAGGAAATCCAAAAAAGAGGGGATATATGTATTCGTATAGCTGATTCAGCAGAAACTGTCGCAATATTGTAAAGCAACTATACTCAAAAAAAAAAAAAAAAAAAAGCCCACGCACACAGCATATGAAACATGGAGGGTGTGTCAGGAATTGTATAATCTTAGTGTTTTAACGGGCTTCCCAAGTGGTGCAGTGGTAAAGAATCCGCCTGCCAAAGCAGGAGATGCAAGGGACACGGATTCAATCCCTGAGTTTGGAAGATGCCCTGGAGTAGGAAATGGCAACCCACTCTAGTATTCTTGCCTGGAAAATTCCACGGACAGAGGGGCCTGGTGGGCTGTAGCCCACGAGTCACAAAGAATCGGACATGACTGGGCTGAGCGACTGGACACAGTACAGCGCACACAGCACAGATTTTCAATGGAGGAGAGTTATCAAGTGAAAGGAGTCGTCTGAAAATAGAAAGTGTAAAAGAGAATGGAGTGGGTATGTGTGTGGTATGTCTGAGTGACAGGGGAAGGGAGAGGAGGGGATCCCAAAGAAAGCTACTCCATCAGATTTTCTGTCGTATTTAAAGCTTACGAAAGGGTTCCACATAGCAAACCATCCTTAATGCCTTAATGCAGCCCTGTGCTTTGACATTGTTTCATCCCTGATTATCTAAATGCCCTTCCATCTCAGCTATTCCTGGTCCCATTTGCCAGGGAGACTCCACTGGTCTGAGAAAGTACCCAACAAAGATGAAGCACCAGCTGAGGACACAGGGCTAATCAAGTACGTGTGTGTGTGTGTGTGTGTGTTGGGGTGGGGGTGGGGGTGGGGTGCCCTGCATTTTCTGAAATAACAGGCAGGGGAGCAAAGCAGAGACTTCTGAATCTGGTGTGGGAAGAGAAGGTGAGGTTCTCAATCTGACCACACTGCAGTTTCCAAAATATATATCACTATACACATTTTAAAATACATATCACTTTTTCTAATAAGTATGGGCCTGCAAGAATTAGCTTCAAGCCAAGAAACTGTGCTTATCCTGAACCATTACCTACTTCTCATAGAGAATGCTAACTGCTGTCTAAAATAATGGCAGAGTCCTGAGGTGGTGAGGGTGAGGGACAGTAAGGCAGAAAGGAAAAAAAGAACTTTCCCCACCTCTCCGATTTTTTTTTTTTTTTTTTGTATTGTTACTGGGACTTGGCTGAAATCAAACTTGGTTAAAAGGTTAATAATAATTCATGTCCAGCTTACTATGACTCAATAACCATCAAAGTCGCTAACTCAAAATAGTGTTTTCTGCCTTACAGGATCAGAGTCATTACACTGTATTGAAGACTTTATTGAATTTTACACTAAGCTTTAGCTGACTGAACAGGTCAAGCACCATGGCTCAGAGTTTTCTTTCTTCTCAGAGAATCATAAAGCCCCCTGCAGTGTGCCAGGCCACTAGCTAAGAAAGCTGACTCAGCTCGGGTCAGGGGAGCTGACCCCACAGGAAAGGTCACCTAGTGGTAAGCCCGGTCCCCAGCTCCCTTCGCTCACATGCACCAGCTGCTCCTGGGTGTCGAACTCTCGAGAACAGCCTTCCCAGTGGCAGTTTGTCTCGTAGATGACTTCGGGCTCCTGTTTGCTTTCATCTTTGTCCCCTTCCTCCTTCACCAGGGTTGTTCCTTCTGGCTGTTCCTGAAAGGCAGGGAAGGGGGAAGAGAGGAGATAGAGGAGGACAAAAATCAGACACAGTAGGAGGGCGGATAAAAGGAGAAACTTGATGTAGGCTTGTCTTCCTCCAGATGCAGTTTTTTGGGGGGAAATAAAATGGAGCCCAGGTCTAACAACTGTGTTTGTGAATTGAAGAAACCAGAGATGGAATCATTTTTGTGCTTTTTTTTTTTTTTTTCAGATTTACCCAATACACCTTCAGAGGTCATTAACTTGTGATTAAACACAATAATCCAAACCAGAATATTGGTGTGGTGGTGAGGCCAAACTTTGTTATCCTGAGTACGAAGGTAGAAAAAAAAAAAACCCCAAAACTAAGATGTCATCTCTTAAGAAAAGCAATCAAACTAGGTCATGTAGTCTTTACCCAAAAGACTGGTCTTTCTCTTTCAGTTAAAGTCTTTTCAGCATATTAATTTGTTTATTCTCATAGTCTGGAATTCAGGGAAAGGGTTTACTGCTAATTCTAATTGTGTTCTCCCTGCCATTGGAGGTTGTGAGAGGCACTCTGTGGATGTTTACAGGGATGATGTCTCCTTGGTTCAACTTCTGGTCTCCAAGGCTACACTCCCTGCCCAGGAGCCACAACATCTTAAACTTGGCAGCATAGTCTTTTCTAGGCTTCTAAGGCAGCTTTGCAGAAATGAAAAGACAAAGAATTTCCAGAATTCTGGGAGATGATTAGGTATGTAAATTCAGGATCTGACCTGCAGTTAGATGGCAAAAGCTGTATACAAGTGTTTATGTATAATTAGCAAAATGTAAGAGCAAACGCATGACACCCATGCATTCCATCCTTCAAGTGCTCCCTGAAAAGGAAACATGGGCTTAAGTTTGGGCTAAAACAGCCTGACAATTTCAGGGTCCAGATTCTGTTCACATCCGGACTCTTGTCCAATCCTTATCTCAGGCATTGAATTAATATTTATTGAGCTCCATATTGGGCACAGGGAACCTGAAAGATAGGGTGATGGGCATAATCTAAATATTTTTGAAACTGAGGCTCAAGATCTCAGTAACAGCAGAGACTAAACTGAAACTTAAACTTGTACTTTCAGGACTTTGGGTAAAGAGCCAGAATTGAAGTAACCTTAGATTAGGTTAGCTGTGGCGGGATCCCTCCTGGTTCTGTAGGGTCTCCTGGCCAGTGGGAAGTGGCAAAATAAGAACAAGAAAGAACATGATCATTGTGGAGAATTTCCTTGGTCTGCCCTGCTCGGGCTGAGAGCCAGGCACTCGTAATTCAGGCCCAAGATCAGAGCCAAAGCCTGAGGTTTGTTCACATCCCTGATCAACAACAAATGTATCCAACCACTTACTCTATGAACTCAAGTATCTACCCCACAGAGCTGCCTGCATTTTTGTGTGTTTGCTTCTGAGCTGGAGAAACAGAGTCAAACTCCAGACCTGGCCATCTGTCAAACGCGTGTATACAGCCAAGGTCAAGAACAGAGCAGACAAGCCGAAGCTGTGAAAGGCACCAGGCTAGATGGGGCCTGAGTCAGGCACCTCCCTCACCTGCTGGCCCCGTGGCCCTGGGCTGGGGAGGTCTTCATCTGGTTTGATCTTGGAGCGCTTGTTGTGCACCAGGTCACCCGTACTGCTCACTGCAGACTCACTCGTGGGCTTGTTCTGCAGGTCACAGTGGCAGGGACAGAGACAAAAATTAGATTCTGATCAACGAGCAGGACCACAGCCAAAACACACAACCCGAGACTAGTGGGCTTCTTTGGCACTAGAATGATGACAGATATGGCTCCTATTTCCAGGTAGCAGAGTTCAGAAAATGTGTTCACAGCTAGGATAATGAACTTATTTACAAACAGAAATCGCGTTACAGATGTAGAAAACAATCTTATGGTTACCAAGGGGAAGGGGGTAGAGGGATAAACTGGGAGATTGGGATTGACTGACATATACACACTACTGTATATAAAATGGCCTTCCCAGGTTGCGATAGTAGTAAAGAACCTGACTACCAATGCAGGAGACATAAGAGACACAGGTTCGATCCTTGGGTCAGGAAGATCCCCTGGAGGAGGGCACAGCAACCTACTCCAGTATGCTTGCCTAGAGAATCTCATGGACAGAGGAGCCTGGAGGGTTACAACCCATAGGGTTGCAAAGAGTTGAAACAAGTGAAACAACTTAGCGTGCTCTCATTCATATATAAAATAGAACTAGTAAGGGCCTACTGTATAGCACTGGGAACTCTACTCAGTACTCTGCAATGACCTCTACGGGAAAAGAATCTAAAAGATATATGTAAACGGATTCACTTTGTTTTACACCTGAAACATTGTAAGTAACTGTACTGAAATAAAAATTGGAAAAAAACCCCCAAAACTCAGGATATTCATGAGGCATTCATGAGGCGTCTCCTTGTTTTTAATCATGAGTACCAACTCCTGGTGGCTTTTCAAAGCTAGTGGAAAACAGCTGGAATCCTGGGTTTAAATGAACTCCAACAGTCCAGCACACAGGGACTGAAAGACAGTAATCCATTCATGGGATGTATGTTTATTTTATTTATTAAAAATTTTAAAAGTTTATTTTATTTATTTTCAACTGAAGGATAATTGCTTTACAGAATTTTGTAGTTTTCTGTCAAACATCAACAAGAATCAGCCATAGGTGCACCCATGTCCACTCCCTCTCGAACCTCGCTCGTATCTCCCTCCCCATCCCACCCTTCTAGATCGTCACAGAGCCCCTGTTTGAGTTCCCTGAGTCATACAGCAAATTCCCACTGGCGATCTATTTTACACATGGTATTGTAAGTTTCTGTATTACTCTATCCATGGGATGTATGTTTATTGAATGGACAGCAGACCACACAGGGTCAGAGGGAAGCCAGATCAAGCAGCTTTTCCACCAAGGATAAAATGACTAGTGGAAGAAGGTCTTGTTTCCTGAGGAGCACATACATGGCACAGTCACCAGACCTGAAGACAGAGAGCCCTGGGTTGGGTGGACAGCTGCGGTACGGAAGCTGTGAGGATGCTATGGCCTGTGTGCATCCAAGGCTGATGTGGCCCCATGGCTTTCCTCTGTGGTTCCCAAGACAAACCAGGTCATCAAGATGTCTCTCTCACCTGTGAGGACTCGGAAGGGCCGGAGCTGACCTGGACGGGGTTCAGAACTGTAGGGATCCCGGGAATAGGCCTCTGGGTCGGGAAAGTTGGGGCGGGGTGGATGAGCGGAGGGCTGTGTCCAAAGGCTGAGCCTAAGCTCTGTTGTCGGCTTAGGATCTGCTGATGCATGTGGAGGGACACGGGCGCCGAAGGGTAGGTGAAGCTCAGGGCAGGGCTGCAGGTGGGAAATAGAGGGAAAACCATCATTCGCATGGGATGCAGAGACCAGCTCACCTCTATATCTAGTTTTTCCTCCCCAGGTTGCATCAGGGCTGCGTGTTCAAATCAAAAAGTGAAAACGATGATTGACCAACATCTCAAAACTTCCTAGAGAAAGGTGATGGCTTAGAGGGGACATATGTGGGCATGTGCACAGATACGCAGACCTAAGATTCCGCACAACGGAAGCAAAAGGCATCGGCTCAATAACAGCTATTTATTGCAATAACAAACTTTATATAACAAAGAGAATGGGTGACTACATGCTTTATAGGACTTTTATCGGCTCCTCATCCTGTAAGTCCCCACGCAGGGAGCAATTCTTTTCATCTCAGCTCACCCTGCACACTTTCATATGTCTCCAGATCTTATTACAAGAGGAAAGAAAATCAATTGGTTAAATGTGTTTTGAACACCATGCTTGTCATATCACTCATTTGTTTGTAAAGATGGAAAGCTTGGTTCATCCAGAATGCCACCTAAAGAATTTCCATCAGTGCCGTCTGGTTACAGAAGCTGATGGATTAACCTCTCCCAGCTGAAATCGGTGATCAATGAGTTTCGATGGAGCAATATTCCAATGGGAAAGCATCGCTCCCTCTTCCAGCTAAAGAGCACTCAATGTCTATTAACGTCCATTATACATGCTAATGCCTGTCACCACTTCATTATGCCCGAGTATTTCCCAGGCTACCGGAAGTTCTGAGGAAGCCCCACGATGACCTAAAGATTTCTGGACTAGTGGGCAGTGCCAGATTGTTTTCTGCACCAGCATAGTTTAGGAATCCAGTCCTCTTAAGAGAATGAAGTGCTCTTGAGGAATTTGCTGATGACTTTAAAAAAAAAGCACGAAACACTGTAATTGCATTCGTGAAAATTTCTTCCTTAAAAAAAAAATACTCAGTGGGAAAATATATACATATGTAGATCTTTTCTCCATCCTACTGTGTAAGATCCAGAAAGAATCAAGGTTTCTTGCAAAGTCAAAGGTACAATTCATGAAAATTTTCCAATCTGGTGGGTTAATTACTATTGCCGTTGAGCGCATTAACTGAGAATATAATAATTACAATAACAAAATTCAAACCATTTCAACAACTTTAAGTAATAATGCTGAAGATATACTCACTTCATTAATGTGACTCCACATTTTGCCCATTTGACTACAATCCATAAAAAGCAATTTCAATGGGATTACATTACTATTATTCCTACAGAGAACCTTGCATTACAATAGCTTGCCCATTTAAGACTGAATATCATTAAGAATACCCTAGGAGAATTTCACGAGGCTTGGAGGAACCCTCCTTTCATTCTGTATTGTGTTTCTTTAATAAAGGAGAGCAGAAACCTGGTGAAAACAGTCATTGTTCACAGTAAGTTGGGGAGAAATCAGTAATAATATTTCGCTTTTGCAGCGCTATAGTTTCTGCCAGTATTTCCGAAAGCAACCATGAATGATTACAGCAAGACTTAGCGAAGGTAGCTGTGCGGATGATTGATAGGGCATTAATCAAAAGATGCATATCTGCCTCAGAATTTGTTCACAAGCTTTCTTCTAATAGCTGATTTCATGTTCACTGAGCTCTATGCCAGTTTGTCCAATTTATTTTTTGGTGTACAAGCCATTCATCAAAAAACACAATGATTTAACCCTCCCATCCCCCCCTTTCTTTTGGTGAATGGGTATTCCTAAGTGTAACTACCTCATTCTGTTCATTAAAAAAACAAAGAAAAACTAAAAGATCCCATTACCTATATATTTACAATGTGATATGGACTCTACCCAAAACTCCATGCGCCTCTTCTGAGTTTCAGGAACCTGAATGATCAGGTAGGCTTAGTAAGGGGGCCCCTTGGGTCATGTACACCTCTAATTCTGGGGGGCCCAATATTGGGGAGCTCAAAAAAGTTAGGACCCAATTAATAATCAAGACTGTTAGAGGCAGTCTTTCCTGCCTTTCACAAGGCGGGAAATGCCCTCAGTTGTGTATATAGTGCAATTTACAACTGTTAATAGCCAGATAGGATAGGTCCATTTGTAATTTTAAAAAGCTGTAGAAGAAAAAGGCAGGGCCAGCATTGGTTGCTGCAGCGCCCTGTCCCCAGGAGCGAAATCTCTGACCTCAGCAGATATAGGAAGGGCTGCAAGACCTTTCAACCCATGTGGGTTTTGTCCCTTTTGAGGCTGCCTTTTCACTGTTCAAACCACAGGACAGGAATAAACACTGGCCAAAATGCATGTCAACTCTTAGATTCCAAGGGATATAAGAACATACAGAAGGGGACAGAGAATTTTATTTTTTTGAAATTTTAAATTTATTTTATCTTTTGGCGGTACTTAGAGGCATGTGGGATCTTAGTTCTCCGACCAAGGATCAAAACTGTGCCCCCTGCATTGGAAGCGTGGAGTCTTCACCACTGGACTGCCAGAGACGTCCTGGACCACCAAATTTTAGTGGTCCCTGCTTATTCACAAGGAGCCAGCAACAGAAACGCTCTCTCCTCTATGTGCAAAGAGCTGGGCGACAGCAGACATAGGTAGAGAGCTTGCGTCACCCCACAAGAGCAGACACTGCTGTCGGCTCCTGGCAGGAAGGCTACTTGCTCAGGATTACAAAGCCTGTTTAGGATTTGATGGCAGAAGTAGATGTTTTTGGCCCTGTAACAGCGTCAGTGAATGAATTCAAGAGCCAAGTCGCCTCTTGGTTTTAGAACAGCCTGTGAGCTTGTCCTTGCAGTTGTATAAAGAAGCAGAGGATGGGGGATGACTGGGTACTGCATGTAATGTCAAGTAGAACAAAAAACATCACCATCCTCCCAAGAGCATGGAAAGAACCTCTGAGGACTTTCTACCAGTGGAAGGGGGCAGGGGACTGGGGCCACCACCCCCTGTTCTCTGATGCCAAGTGAACTGTCATCCTAAGCTCTGTATCCCAGTACTCCCGTGTCCTTCCAGAGGTCAGCATGGCTGCTTGCATTTGGTCACTCAGACCCCAGCTTAAATGCCACCTCCTCAGACACAGAGGCCCCCTGAGGCCGAGGCCCATCTAAACCAGCCCCCTCTACAGCTCCTCATGGCATCATGCACTCCTGTTTGACAGCTGTGTTTTCACTGCAGGAGAAGGCTCTCTTTTTCTCCCTCCCTCCAAATGTTAGGTTCGGGGGAGCTGGGTCCTGGCCTGTCTTGTTCTTCACTAACCCCTGGTGTCTGGAACACTGCCAGGAACAGGGCAGCCCCTCATGAGTCGATGAGTGACGGAACCACTCTCCCAAGGTATGAGTTGCCGTTGCAACACATCACCACAAGTTTAGCTGTTTTAAAACAAAATACACTTGCTCTCTTGAGTAATACAAGATGCAATCAAGATTGCTGGAAGAAACATCAACTACCTCAGATATGCAGATGATACCACACTAATGGCAGGAAGTGAAGAGGAACTAAAGAGCCTCTTGATGAGGGTGAAAAAGGAGAGTGAAAAAGCTGGATTAACATTCAACACTGAAAAAACTAATCATGGCAACTGGTCCCATCACTTCATGGCAAATAAATGGGGAAAAAGTGGAAAGAGTCACACATTTTCTTTTGTTGGGCTCCAAAATAACTGTGGACAGTGACTGCAGCCATGATTAAAAGACACTTGCTCCCTGGAAGGAAAGCTATGACAAACTTAGACAGGATATTAAAAAGCAGAGACATCACTTTGCCAACAAAGGTTTGTATAGTCAAAGTCATGGTTTTTCCAGTAGTCATGTATGGATGTGAGAGTTGGACCATAAGGAAGGCTGAGCGCCAAAGAATTGATGCTTTTGAATTGTGGTGCAGAGAAGACTCTTGAGAGTGCCTTGGACTGCAAGGAGATCAAACCAATCAATCCTAAAAGAAATCAACCCTGAATATTCATTGGAAGGACTGATGCTGAAGCTGAAGCTCCAATACTTTGGTCACCTGATGTGAAGAGCCAACTCACTGGAAAGGATCTTAATGCTGGGAAAGGCTGAAGGAAAAAGGAGAAAGAGCGGCAGAAGATGTGATGATTAGATAGCATTACCGACTCAATGGATATGAAGCTAAGCAAACTCTGGGAGACAGTGAAAGACAGGGGAGCCTGGAGTGCTGCAGTCCATGGGGTCACAAAGAGTCAGTCAGACACAACTTAGTGACTGAACAACACTGCCCTCTTATAGCTCCAAAGGTCAGAATCCTTGAATGGTTGGGCAGTGCTGCATTCCTCTGGAGTCTCTGTGCACCTGGCCTCTTCCTGCTTCTAGAGACTGCGTGCATCCTCAGCTCCTGGCCCTGCCTCACTCCAACCTCCTGTGACTCCCTCTAACTCTGACACCAGCCTGCCTCTCTCTTATAAGGACCCCTGTGGTTATATTGGGCCACCTACATGGTACAGAATCATCTCCTCTTCCTAAAATCTTTAACTGAATCACAGCCACATAATTCCTTTTGCTGTGTAAGAAAATACACTTACAGATTCCAGGGAGTAAGATGTGGCATTTATGGAGGGCCATTATTCTGCCCATCCCCCTCAGAACAGTTACTTCAAAGAAAAGCAATTTGACAACATTTATCAAACAGTGCAAAGCTAGTAACCACATCTGTGTGTCTCTGTAGAACTTCAGTAGCTGAGGACATGCTGCTGATTACAAAGGTTGAAATTGTTTTTAAAAAGTAAAATTCAGTGATAAAACAATCTGTCTGCAATGCAGGAGATGCACCGGAAACCCAGGTTAGATTTATGGGTTGGGAGGATCCCCTGGAAAAGGAAATGGCAACCCACTCCAGTATTCTTGAAAATCCCATGGAGAGAGGATCTTAGCAGGCTACAGTTCATGGGGTGGCAAAAGAGGTGGACACAACATACCGACTAAATAATGACAACAAATTCTATTTTTAGAAACCCTGAAAATAAATCTTCCTAAAGAGTTCATACTTTGTTCCATAATTTCCTAGAAATATGAAGTACTGACACTGTTGAAATGTTTTATACATTGCTCTGTCAACTTATTTCAAGAAGGACACAGTCTTTGGTCCACCTGAGCTGCTGCTGCTAAGTCGCTTCAGTCGTGTCCGACTGTGCAACCCCATAGACGGCAGCCCACCAGGCTCTCCCGTCCCTGGGATTCTCCAGGCAAGAACACTGGAGTGGGTTGCCATTTCCTTCTCCAATGCATGAAAGTGAAAAGTGAAAGTGAAGTCGCCCAGTCGTGTCCGACTCTTCGAGACCCCATGGACTACAGCCTACCAGGCTCCTCCATCCACCTGAGCTATATGACCCCAAAGCCTTTATATTTCTGCTCACCCTGCTTTTTCCAATGGATCAGTTGAAGAGCAATTAAGTTTATGTTCTGAATTTTAAATTTTCTTCACTCAACATTTGATAAGTGTAATTTAAAAATTTATAATAGCATTCACTTCTTTTCTAAATGACTACATGAAAGATGGGATAATTAAAAACACATAAACATTTTTATAAGAATGTGACTTACAACTGTTAATTTACATTCAGTCAATAAGATCTGTAGAAAGTGTCAGATGGCCTAGATCCTCCCAAGCAATGCGCTAACATAGTCACAGTCCTTCTGGGATAACAACCCACAATCAAGTGTTATGGAGGAAAAGAAAGTGTCAAGGTCATAAAGTCTGAGGAGTACAGCCCTGGGATCCCCTGGAATTGTTAATATGTGAATGTGAGTTTCAAAAGTCCCACCCCAGGTATGGTTGGAGGCAATATTTGCAGGAGCTTCCAGAGAGACACTCTGAGAAACACTTTCTAGGACAACAATTAGAATATTCTGTAATAACCTTTATGGGAAAAAGAATCTGAAAACAAATGAATATGTACATATGTATAACTGAATCACTATACTGCACACCTGTAACTGACACTCATTATAAATTGACTATACTCCAGCAAAATTTTTAAAAAATTAGAAAAGGAAAAAAAAAGTTAGAAGAAATTAGTTAATGTTAATTTGCCCTGTAGTTTTCTCAAGAGAAGGAATTGAGAAAAATGTGAATTTTTGATCCCTTATCATAGTGTGTGTGGTGTCTTCATCCACCAAACATAATTTCTACCCATCAAAACTGATAAGGGTTCTGGAAGACTTGTTTTATATAATACCTGAGAGGAAGCACGCATGTCACTATAGGCAGTGGCTCGGGGCAGAATTCTAAATCACGCTAACTACTGACTCAGTTTCCCTTTAAGTCTTTGCTCTGAGCTGAGCTAAAAGTTCAGTTCTTTTAACTGAACCAAAAGAACTAACCAACTGAACTAAAAGTTTTAACTCCGCTCTGAATTCAAAGCGATCAGCAAATTATAGTCTCAGTGGGAACCACTATTTTCCAAAACTTTAACATTAAAATTCCCAAAGTCTGAATCGTTAAGAAAGTTTTGATGCATTTATTCTCCATCACAAATCAGAAGTAATGTTTTGTCAACATTCTTTCACAAAGTGGAGTCATATTTTGCAAACTGGGTCTCCTCTTAATATTGCAGTAAATAGCCCAGAAATCTCTCCCTTATCTGGAACTCTTCTGCCTCAGAGTTTCAACAACTGTGGCCAATCTGGTTGAAATCTGGGGTGTAAGTAGAAAGAAAGGATGTTAAGCAACTAATAAATATTAATGTACATAACTGAATAACTGAATCAGTTTGCTGTATAGCAGTAATTGACACAACACTGTAAATCAACTATACTTCAATTTTAAAAATTTTTAATAAATACCATAAAATCCACTCCCTTATTCACTAATTCAATAAGTTTTAGCTGAGTACTTTTCACAGACCCCTTTTATATATCCTAAGAATAAAATAATTATTTGTAACTGGAAAGTTACATATTAATTATAATTGATATATATAACTTTGAAATCCATACACATGCTTGACTTTCACAAAAAATATTCTTCTTTTCACACCAAGTAAGTGATATGAGTCAACATTTGTAAAGAACTCCTCTAATCTATCTGTAAATTGATAATAAATCATGGAAATGACATATAAGTGGGAGACACTAAAAGTTCATATTGTAGAAGATCAATCGTTAAGATGTATTCAACCCTACTATACATACAGGTATTTCAAAGTCATTAATATTCAAGTCAAATATATTAAAACCAGTTAAAATAGCATGCAAGTTTAGGACTGACATGTACATATTTCTATATTTAAAACAAATAACCAACAAGGACCTACTGTAAAATAAATAAGTAAATAAATAATGTTTAAAATTATAATAATAAAATAGCATATGAGACAAATCCATAATGTATTTTAGAAACACTTCAGGAACTCTACATATAGTGGAGGATGAAAAAATTAAGATCATGGCATCCAGTCCCATCACTTCAGGGCAAATAGAGGGGGAAATAATGGAAACAATGACAGACTCTATTTTGGGGGGGTTCCAAAATCACTGCAGATGGTGACTGCAGCCATGAAATTAAAAGACAGTTACTCCTTGGAAGGAAAGTTATGGCCAACCTAGACAGCATATTACAAAGCAAAGATGTTATTTGCAGACAAAGGTCTGTCTA
The DNA here is from genome assembly GCF_029407905.1 of Bubalus kerabau. Taxonomy (NCBI): domain Eukaryota; kingdom Metazoa; phylum Chordata; class Mammalia; order Artiodactyla; family Bovidae; genus Bubalus; species Bubalus kerabau. The sequence goes on along the minus strand of NC_073631.1, from coordinate 82,206,111 downwards.
GTCAAAGATATGGTTTTTCCAGTGGTCATGTATGTATGTGAGAGCTGGACTATAAAGAAAGCTGAGCGCCGAAGAATTGATGTTTTTGAACTGTGGTGTTAGAGAAGACTCTTGAGAGGCCCTTGGACTGCAAGGAGATCAAATCCGTCAATCCTAAAGGAAATCAGTCCAGAATGTTCATTGGAAGGACTGATGCTGAAGCTGAAGCTCTAATAATATGGCCACCTGATACGAAGAACTGACTAACTGAAAAAGACCCTGATGCTGGGAAAGATTGAAGGCGGGAGGAGAAGGGGACGACAGAGGATGAGATGGTTGGATAGCATCAGTAACTCTATGGACATGAGTTTGAGCAAGCTCCAGGAGTTGGTGATGGACAGGGAAGTCTGGCGTGCTGCAGTCCATAGGGTTGCAAAGAGCCAGACAAGACTGAGTGACTGAACTGAACTGAAGAGGATAGGGATGGGCTGGATAAATTAATAATAGTACAATGAATAAAGCTGAATGGCTCCGATGGTAAAGAATCTGACTGCAATGCAGGAAACCCGGGTTCAATCTCTGGGTCAGGACAATCCCCTGGAGAAGGGAATGGCAACCCACTCCAGTATTCTTGCCAGGAGAATTCCATGGGCAGAGGATCCTGGTGGGCTACAGTCCATGGGGTCACAAAGAGTGGGACATGACTGAGTGATTAATACACACTAGGGGATGTGTCCTGCTGTAGTCTTTTATACTAGGAGAGTAAATAGAGCTGATTACAATATTTAAAAGACCTGTTTCTAAGTAAAAGTGAATTTTAAAGACTTGGAACTATAAGAAAGATGGCAAGAGGTTGGATCACCCTGCCATGTCATGCTTACAGGTCAAAGTTTCTATCTTACTGTTTAATGACTTGAGTCCACATGGCATCTACCCATTCCCTAAAAAAAAACATACGCTTTCCTTAGAGCTGCATGGAACATCTCCTTCCATTGAGTCTCCATACCACAGGTCCTCTGTGTGAATGGGGGGTCAGGGTGTAGGGGGTTGCCCAGGACAGAGTGATTAATACTCCATGCATTTTATCTACATTGGCTTCAACAGAAAGGCTCATCATCAGTTTCCAGATTCATCTCTAGAACCCCTCCCTGACCTGGAGAGCTCAGCTTGGAGTTGGGCTGGCCTGAGGTTGATGTGTGAACCACTGCGGAGTCCTGACGCGGGTGGTCACAGGAAAGCCCGAGGCACCCTCACAAAGGCACCCTCTCTTACCCAAAGTGAGGAGGAATGATGAATATGCGGCAGCTATAGATTATTAGGAAATATTTTTAAAGTAAAATCAATGCTAGCAACCTATAAACACATTTTTGCAATGGCCCGAATTTGGTCAGTTCTGTTCAGATATGAATTTTTAAAAGATACTTAGAAGAAACTCATGTGATGCTTTCATAATGCATTTCTTCAGGTTGGGCACTGGGATTAGCAAACTTCATGCTGCAGTCTAAACGTCCACTGACAGAGGAATGGATAAAGATGTGGTATATATACACAATGGAATATTCCTCAGCCATAAAAGAATGAAACAATGCCATTTGCAGCAACATGGATGGACCCAGAGACGATCGTGCTAAGTGAAGTTAAGGGAGATAGAGAAAGACAAATATCATATGATATCTTTTAAATGTGGAATCTAAAAACACACAAATGAACTTATTTACCAAAAGAGAAACAGAATCATAGACAAAGAAAACAAAGTAATGGTTACCAAAGGGGACAGCAAGCCTGGAAGGAATGAACTAGAAGGCTTGGGATTAATATATGCATACTACTATATATAAAATGGATAAACAATAAGTACTTAATATATAGCACAGTGACCTATACTCAATATCTTATAATAATCCATAATGGAAAAATATATGAAAAAGAATACACATGCACCCGCGTGCGCATGCACACACACACACACACATCTATATAACTGAATCGGTTTGCTGTATACTTGAAACTAACATGGTAAATTAACTTCATTTACCGTGAAGTTAATGGTAAATGGTCACAAAGAGTCGGACATGACTGAACACAAGCACAACAACAACAACCTAAATCATGTAACTGGCCAGTTATGCAGACATAGTTAGAAAAACATCATCCATTTTTTAAAAGCATCACCAGACATGATTATATTCCTATTATAAATAGCACTTCCTACCAATCCCTTTAGTCATGTGTCCCACGGGAGGATTTTTAAGAGAAAGAAGGGAAACAGAAAAGGAGATCCACAGTTAGACCTGACAGGTTTGGCCAAGTAAGTAGCTAAGTGCCTTTGATTCAGTCCACAAACCTCCCTGAGCTCCCTGGTCTCTAAAACAACACACCCTCGCTGGGGCCTGAAGCCTTCCTATAGGCCTTGGATCAGCAGTCCACACTGTACACCACCTGATCCTGCCCACCTCCAACCTTGTGCTTTGCCTCATCTGCTACCTAGGCTGCTGGTAGTCTCCAAACATCCTAACTTCGTATCTGATTGGAAGCCTTTCCCTTCCATGAGTTCCATGAGGACAGGAATCATGTCTCTCATTCATCTATGCAGCCCTCATGCCCAGCACAGTGACCAGCGCACAGTTGAAACTGCAGTAAAATACTTGGGGGATAAGTGAGTACTAGATTAAATCAAGTACTTCCTAAAACCAATGGTCACATCTGGGAATAAATGAAAAGTATCCTTTTTAGTCAGGATTTATTATTTTCACTGATTCTAGGGGAAGAGAAGGTTGTCTCATAATTTTTAGAAGATGCAATCAGAGTTTTAAGGACTTGAGTTATTTGGCTCTGGATTCATTCATCTATTTTTCAGTGTTTCCCACCCAAGTCATTTCGAGTTGTTTCTCAGACACAAATGAGTTGACTCATAGCAGGTAACAAAGCAGTATCAAGCTGCTGTGAAAGTTGAACTGGTTCCTACTCTGCTCAGGAAACGGCACTGGACCTGCCAACTGCACCAACTCCAGGGGCCTCCAGCAGGGCTGATGCTTCCGTTCTCTGGTCACCAGGCAGAGCTGGTCAGTACTGGCCACAGAAAACACACCCTCATTTGTGAGGCTGCACTTCTGGGCACTCAACTCTCATTTTCACCGAGATGTCTGTGCTAGCTGAGCCAGACCTGAAACTGCTAAGGATATGAAGACATCTTCATTTTTGCCATTAAACCCACAGTGAGAAAGCTATAACTGATGGGTTAGAAATGAATGGATTACTCACTTCTTCATTTCATCTAGGTTTCCTAGAAAATGGAAGATGAGAGTCAGTTGAAACAATCTTTCCTCTATTTCTAGGGGAAGGTATTAGCAGAGGTCAAACTATTTCTAATTTAACACTATTAACTGGATAAAAACTGGCCTTCACCATACAGAGGATACAGACTGTATTGGATAAATGTGACTCATCAAGTCTTAGATGGCATTCAGGGTGATGGTGAATTTAAAACTTTTTGAGACAGTATTTCACAACATCCTTTCCCAGTGCACAGAGTTATTTTTTTAAATGATTGTCTTAGTTATGATATAAAAAATACTTGTGATGTACATTTGGACAATATGTCTTAATAAGTCAGACATAATCAGGAACCATTTCTTAACATGTAGATGGGTTTTTATGATTAAATATGTAGTCTATATGGAATTTTTATAGCAGTCTAAATTATTAAGTAAATACATCAACATAAGAATCAAATGGGCTTCCCAGGTGGCACCACTGTAAAGAAACTGCCTGCCAATCCAGGAGACATAAGAGACTTGAGTTTGATCCCTGAGTGGGAAAGATCCCCTGGAGAAGGGCATGGCAACCCACTCCAGTATTCTTGCCTGGAGAATCCCATGGACAGAGGAGCCTGGTAGGCTACAGTCCATAGGGTCACAAAGAGTCAGACACAACTAAAGCGACTTAGCAGGCACACATGCAAGAACCATATACAAACTGAAGATGGACATTTGCTTTTTTAGCCCTTTATTTTGTATTCATCCCTCTGCATTTCTATATATCTATCAACTTATGGATACATTACTATTCATACAGACTATAACTTTCTGACAACAAAAATCATTCATCCACCACACAGAAAGTTCCTTTTAATAAGGAGGGTGATTACAATTTTAATGGCTCATTAAAGAGCTCCTTCATTCACTCACTCCAGAAATGTCTGCGGAGTGCTGTCAAGGTGACAGGGCACAGATGTAATGGTGTGGGAGTGTGGCCATGAACAAGGTATCACAGTCCTAGACCTTCTGGCCTTTGCGTCCTAGTGGAGGGAGACATATAGCAAAGTACCAGATGAGCAAGTCAGCAGGGGGATTTTAAACAGAGGTCCATGCTCTTATCAGCCTCTTGGAGAAGAGCACTGGAACTGGAACATGCATGTGAAGGACACTTGTTAGAAAACTGAACGTGTGTCTTCACACATTGAAAAATATCTTTAGAAACTGAACTGACACCATTACTATATGCACTGTCCACATGAGAAGGAGATTACGATTAGAAAACACGCCCAAGTCAAATGTGTCTGGTGCAAATTAAAAAGCAAATGATTGGACGGCTGGTTGTCTCACAAAGACCCTCTGTGCTTATGCATAAAACAAGAGTAACACTATGCTTTCCAAAACTGCCATGAGATGAAATCAGTGAGAGCATCTCACACCAACCACACCCCTGGGTACAAAGCAGAGATGAGATGCATGCTAAGTTCACCTTCACTTCTGCATCTTTCCCTCCTGAGAAAGTTACCCTGTGTAGATTTCTTCATGCAGCTTCCTTCCCTGTCACCCACCAGTCCTCCCACTTACTGAGGAGTCCTCCAGTCAGTCTTCAGATTTCGCAAAGTGAAACTTGGAACAGGGCTAGCGAAGCACTAAGGTTATTCCAGCTAAAAGCCTGGCAGGTGGTGCCGATCGTAATTCTTCTAATAAATGTATTGTTATGGCAAGGCGACCTCATCCTGGGCTATCTGTATTACTTTCTATGCATCCAAAGCTATGCCTTATCCTAACACACAGTGGCTGTGTATTGAAGAACGAGAGGTCAGGCTGCAAGAGTGAAGAGGGACTGGCGAGGAGCCGAGGCAAGGGTGACCTGAGACCCTGATGGCCCTAGCCATTTGACTGCAAACAGGTCTCTTGGGGACTGAATTAGGGTCTCTGCTTCCAGCTTCAATGAGAATAATCAGGTCTGTTGTAGCTCCTTGGTGGCAGGGGACAACGACCATTCCAAGTCAGGATACTGGCAGTTTCTTAAGGACTGATACTAAATTATCTGGAGAAGGGGAGGAGATTAAGAAGCTGGTGAAGATGGGGGGTACAAATTAAAGACAGCATCATGACCATCTGGCACCATTTTCTAATCTAAATCCTTCAGAGGCCTTATAAAGTCACAGTAGCTGGACAGAGAGCACAAGGGAAGAAAAACAAAGATGAAATGAAAACTCAAATGAAGAAATAAATATCACTCCTGTGAATTTCACTGTGTGCCCCATTTCCACCACTTTGATGCTATGAGTTCTAGGCAAGTCACATAATAATTATATGATTTCAGCAGACTGAGATATGGTCAGTGGCAATCTATGATCCCAGGGAAATTTGCCAGGAGTGCAAAGCAGCCAGGCCATGGTTGGAGATGGGCACACTCCTCAGAGCCAAACTGGGGTGATCACAGCATAGCATGGCCAGGCCCTGGTGGCTCATCTTCTGGATGGATCATCAAGGCCAGTTCTCCTGAGGTTCTGCCCTTAGATAGCAGTCTACATCCAGGTACTGACCATCCACACCAGCTTTAATAAAAGTTACCCCTTTCCTCTATAGCGGAAATCTTGTCTGTAGTTTACAAATGTGAAGACAGAACTTCCGAGCCGATAGGCAAGTATGGTTTGCACAGCTGATGGCAAAGCTGGAATCTGACTACAGTTCTGCCTGACTTTAAAGCGTATCTTAAGACCACATCAGCTAATACTGAAACTACCCCAGGACCCCTCTGTAGGCACCAATTGCTATCTTGTTGTTGTTGTTATTCAGTCACTCAGTCAAGTCAGACTCTTTGCAACACCATGGACTGCAGCACTTCCCTGTCAGGCTTCCCTGTCCTTCACCATTTCCCAGAGTTTGCTCAAATTCACATCATAGAAGCCAGTGATGCTATCCAACCATCTCGTCCTCTGTCTCCCCCTTCTCCTCCTGCCTTCAATCTTTCCCAGCATCAAGGTCTTTTCCAGTGAGTCGTCTCTTCACATCAGGTAACCGAAATACTACAGCTTCAGCATCAGCATCAATCCTTCCAATGAATATTCAGGGTTGATTTTCTTTAGGATTGACTGGTTTGATCTCTGTGCTGTTCAAGAGACTCTCAGGAGTTCTCCAGCACCACAAGTCTGTCATGTAAACGAGTTATTTGTTCTGTTCCATGTTTCCATACTTTCTTGACAATATTAAAAGAACAGATGCAGTAGAAAAATGACATCATATCAAAATGGAGATTTATAATATTTGAACGCTTGATGCTGAAGCTGAAACTCCAATACTTTGGTCACCTGATGCGAAGAACTGACTCAATGGAAAAGACCCTGATGCTGGGAAAGATTGAAGGCAGGAGAAGGGGACAACAGAGGATGAGATGGTTGGATGGCATCACCGACTCGATGGACATGAGTTTCCGCAAGCTCTGGAAGCTGGTGATGAATAGGGAAGCCTGGTATGCTGCAGTCCATGGGGTGGCAAAGAGTCAGACACAACAGGAACTGAACTGAACTGAATGTGCCTGCCAAAGGAGACTGCTGATAACTGAACTAGCAAAGAATTAAAACTGTGATGGAAACTTACAGAAAAAATAATGGTATTCATCATTTCCAGTATATATTGTATGTGACTACTGCCAACATTTTTCTGGACTGTTAGAGTTTTTCTAATATGTATATCCATCATGGAAGTTGCATCAATTCCTTTAGACTAAAAACCCTGTTTTTTGAAGTTTGAAAGAGATTTATTTAAAAACAGAATGACAAAAAAAACCCTTGGTATTCCAAAACCCAACAATCAACAGTCACTGGAAAGTTAAACACCTCCCCTAAGGCCCAGAGGTACAAAACGACGGTCTTCACAGGCTCATGGTAAGAAGGACACAACGTGCAAACCCGAGGGTGACGGAGACCCACCCCCTCCACGCAGGCAGCCTACGGGGCTCCAGACCTCCCGGAAATCACCGCCAAGACTCACTATCAAAGAGTGGATGCAAAAGCCATCTGAAAAAGTCCTGCTGTCAGGACTTCCCTGGTGGTCCAGTGGCTAAGACTCTGAACTCCCAATGCAGGGGGCACAGGTTCAATTACTGTTTGGGGAACTAAGATCCCACACGCTGCTCAATAGGGTCAAAAAAAATCCACCCTGATGTCCCTTTTTCTTTCTTCCTCTCAAAACACACCTTTCCCCTGTGAGACAAGACTCACATCTGGTCTTTTGATTTGTGTCCTGTCTTTGCAATTGTCCCCAAACCAGGTACGAAGTCGGTTTTTCCTCTCGGGAACTATAACCAGTAAGGGGAAAAAAGATCCCCATTCTCACTGTCTCTATGGAGTGGATTTCTTCATTCCCAAAGAACTACTATTTCTTTTTAAGGGCTGCTAACTAACATCTGCAAAATAAGTCTTTTCGGCACAATAATTGGCTCTGGAACCCACTGTAGTGAAATTTAACCTGGATCCCCATCTCAGGTCAGTCCCAGTGTTCTGTTATAATTCTACCTTGTAGGCAGTCAGTACCCCAAACACAGGTGCAGGCAAGCAGTGGTGTTTTATTAAAGAAACGTATCATGGATTTAGGGAAAATACATACCTGATTGCACTTGCAGATAAGTGGCCATAGGAGCCACTTGCTGAAGAGCTGCTGCGGGAATTATTGAGAATCGTGACCAAGGAGTTGGGAGATGTCCTTATCATGGTCTGAAGGTCAAAGCTATGATCGGACAGAGGCGATATGGAGAGTGTACGTTTTCGGCTCGGCCGGGCTGACAGCCTAGGGCTGGGGAATCTGGTGCCTGTTATATAAACAAAACAGAATCTGATTACCTGTGGCTGGACTTGGTACCTGTTATCTATTCCTGTTACCCCACATGGAAGAACTGGAGGATGAGAAGCCAGCGACCAGTGATGACAAGTACCCTTCTCTTCCCGCTTGTGTTCTACTGGCTACAATTGAGGGAATTAGGGAGAAATATTTATCTTCCAGGGACTTACCTCAGGGGAGCTTTGTTTATTAATGTGCAGGCAAAATGATAAATTGCTAAACAAAAGGGAAAGACTTTTATGTGTTATCCCTCTCATTTCCACTGATTTATGAATCTGACGGCTGCTTAGATATTCTCATCATTAATTCACCACAAGCGACAAAGACGGTGGTTCCCACAGTCACATCGCGCCCATCCTCCCAACTCCCAACACGCATGGCTTTAAAGCAATGAGCCAAAGGGGAAAAATGAATTAAAGAATCCTAAGATAAAAAAAATCCAGCTTAGTTATGCCTTCATTTCCCCATGATTTCTGTAGCTATCTGATCACGGACTATTTACGGCTTTACTAAAAAACTGACAAATACATTATCCTAAATTAATGGTTCTCGATGGAGGGGTGGGAATAGATTTTGCCCCCAGGGGACATGTGACAACATCTGGAGATATTTGGGTTATCACAACTCAGGGGGTGCTAGAAACATCGAGAGGGTAGGGAAGCTACTGCCCACCCAGGGATGTGCAGGGCAGGCCCCCATCATGAGAGTCATCTAGTCCTAGTAGTGCCAAAACTGAAGGACCCTGCCTTAAATTCCTCATTGCCTAACAGCCTAAGTCCCAAGAAACATTTAAAAGCTTGGGACTGTGGTTTGTTTACCCATTCTCCAAGGGCAGGTTGGGAGGGACCCTCTAAGCATTATAATAAGATAACATGAGTCAATTTTAATTCTCTGGTTATTAGATCGATCAATTAATCAATCAATTAATTCTATGCATTTATTAGAGTTTTGAGACTTCAAGAAGGTTCCACTGATGAAGCTCTGTTCTAGAGGTTAGTAACTCACACTGAAATGCCTGTCAACTTAATACAATGCTTGTTACACAGAGAGTGAAAAATTAAATGCCCATTTGCCTGCAATTTGGTAGATGTTAAGAGATCTAGATTTCAGAGCATAACTATAAATGGGGCCCACAAGCCCACTCCTGCCTTTTCTAAGGTCACATTTACATTACAGAGTGAGCAAACTAAGTTTAATGACTTAATGAGAATAGACTGAGAATATAATCCTACTAGGTAAGAGGCAAATCAAATATAATTACTTTTGAGAAAGAATGGAGGGTTTCTGTTTCAAAGAATGGGTACATCTGCTTACAGGGACATGGCAATTTGGGGGTACACAGAAAACGGTAGTAGAGGGTAAGACTTCTTTATAGAAAAATGTCTGGGTACCTGGTCTATAGAAAACTAATTGGGAATATTTTCTTCATCAGAGGTGAACTTTGACACAAGATAACAATCCAAAATGATTTAAGATAATTTAATGAAATGCAATAGATGACTATGAAAGACTTACAGATATTATTATAGAGATAAATAGACATACTTTATGGCTAATAAAAAATAAATCATAAACTGGAACTTAGTACCATCCATGAATATAAAACTGGTAAACCAATTTGAATGACAAATGTGGTCCCTACTCAAATCCTTCTTTCAGGCACATTGAAAATTGAATTTCTTCATTTAGAAGTTTCATGACCCACATGATTTAGGCCATGTGAGTACAAAAACAGCAGTCCCACTGTGTTCACAGCTTTTATTGCCTAAACCAGCATCTTTTATTATGACATCAGCTTTACACATAAATGTTTCATATTTACTCACTATGAGAGGATAATCTCATCAAAGAAGTTTTTCAATGAAGAAATGCATTCCACTTCCAAAGGACTCCAAGGAAAAACCAGACTTCTGGTCAACTTCCATATCATCCTTGACAGTAATCATTCTCAATGAGACTCAATGATCCCTGGCAGAGTTAGAAGTAGCAGGACATTCCAGACAGAGCTGATGCCCTGATTTAGATCACTAACTAGATGAGGAGCTCATCTGATGCTATGAAACACTGGGGCCTATATCCCCTCACATCATCTGAAGATACAGCCCAAGGCCTTTCATGGAAGCTCGTGGTTCCCTAGGGCCTGGTTAGTCCATCTCCTCTGTTTTCCCCTCCAAGATGGGCACTTACTTAAGTCAGTTCCACCATATATACAGTGTGGTTTTCAGGAGCATTTAGGATTTCTCTAGGATATTCCTTATAGGGATTACTTGCTCTCCTATCTTTAAGTCACTAGAATCCCAAAAGGTGGAATTAGAGCCATAAAACAGGCTTGTTCATTCTAATGCCCAACACAGGAATACTCTAACCCGAAGCTGGCTGCACCCCTGGTAAGCCCACTGTTGGCACATTTAAAAGTCAGGTGCTCGTCCTAGCCCAGTTTACTGCTGCTTTTCTCCCAACCGATGAGTCCTGAAGATTTCTTACAGTGGAGTAGAATGACGCACTCGATCCCAGGCTGGCTCTGCTTTCACTACTGCAGAGCCAATGCAGAAATTTAAACTCATTTCGCTTCTCCCTTGAAAAAATTCTCATAGGTTTTATATTTAATACATAAGAACAGGGGACTTCTCTGGGAGTCCAGTGAACAAGACTCCATGCTCCCAATGCAAGGGGCCTGGGTTTGATCCCCTGTCAGGGAACTAGATCCCACATACTGCAACTAAGAGCCTGCATGAGGCAACTAAAGATCCTGCATGATACAACTTAAAAAAAATGCCGCATGCCATGACACAACTAAGATTCGGCACAGCCACTTAAATAAATAAAATGATTTAAAAAAAATAAAACAGAAGAACGTTCTATTTATGTTCTGTTAAGCTAAATGCTATTTCAACTACTTCAGAGGGCGGGGATATAGTACTTTGTAAATGCTTTCCAATCCTTTATTATGCTCTTCCCAACCCCTAGCAACTAAGCAAAGAAAGTAATCAGCGTTTAGGACAGTGATTTGGGATCCCTTGTTGAAGGGAACAGCTAAACTACAAGGTGAGGATTTCAAAGCAGCTGAAAGAGAAGTGGCCCAGGTCTCTATTGATCACCCTGTTTCCTCCTAAATATAAGCCTGAGAAGTCTCATTGTTCCAACACAGATTTCCCGGCTCTGGCTTTCTGTTAATTGTTTTGTTTCTCTATTCTAATGAAAGATTCTGACAAAGAAAAAGGAGGTTTCTTTTTATGTGATGAATAATAGGATATCTAAATTCCTACTTAATGACAATCAATTTACCATATACTCTGGCAAATTAAAATGCCTTTAATTAGTTTTTACTAAGTAAAAGGGTAGCTTCATCCTTTATTTAGATAAAAACCGCCATTGCCTGACTAAACACATTCTCATCAAATAGAGAAGGTAATATGGGTTGACCTTCCAAGGAGTCTCTCTTATTTTAATTCTTTATTTGCAGATTTTTAAATAACTGATTTGCATAATAACACTCAACTTTTTTTTTTCCCCAACAACCCCTAATTGAAATGTGGTCATGATGAATCTGCAATGGAAACTCTTTCTTCTACAAAGCAGAACCACAAAATCCCTGTGGAAGATGTAACATATTTTTTTCACTTTGGGTGAGGTAATGAACTCCCCAATGGAAACCCACCCAAGCAGTGTTCCTATGTAACCCAGCTAAGTTACTTCATGACGTTAAGGGGACCAGAGCTGTAGGTTTTACACTGTGTGGACCAATCATCTTCTGTCTATTGTAAATCTGAGAGCTGAACTGTTAACCACTGCTAGAGAGTGGACCAAGGTCCACTCATCATCACAGAAGAATCCAAACAGCCTCTAGATAGAGAAGCACAAGTTAATCACTGCTACTAGAAGAAACAAACAAAACTTTATCATATGTCCTACTCAAACTCACATTATCTTCGTATTCAAAGGGTTTCATTATGTATACCTCGGATGACACTTTGGCTTCACTTCCTGGCACCTAGTAAATGGATGTGAACCTAAAGGATAAAAACTCTTAGATGTTCTGAGAAATGATAATCACAGGTTCTCATCTGTACCTCTAGTCTAGAGAAGTGGCACTAAAGACTCATCATAAGCCTTGAGGTGTCCAAAAGTAAGTCATTTAAAGTGCATCCAATGATCCCAGTTTCCTCCACTGCTAGGTACTACGAGTAGCCCTTTCTGATGTGGAAATGATTTTTGTTTCCTATATAAGAGGTCTCAGTGAGACAGAATTTGTTAACATAAAGAAAACACAGGAGTGCACACAATGACAAAGAGTAGCCCCTGTTTGCAACAACTAGAGAAAGCCTGCACAAAGCAATGAAGACTCAACATAGCCAAAAGTAAATTAAATAAATAAGACCTACAGTTGCTTAAAATAACATTTTTTTAAAAAGAAAACATAGGAGGAAAATAAGAAAAAAATAAGCCCATTAAAAACATGAAATCAAGTATAGGTCTCTTTTTTTAAGTTAATTTTTAAAGCATAGAATCTATAAAATCAAGAAATGATTGGTCATGAGCATGTTCATCTAATCAAATACATTCCTTTATTCTGCTACCAAGACAATCAGAGCCGACTAGTGTTTTTGTGAATCTGCCAAATTATAATCGCCTGCATCTTTCAGTTCACTGACGTAAGGTGAGCTAATGGGCAAGTTTCAATGGCCAAGTCTGCGGGAACTTCCTGGCAAACCAAGCAAACCAGAGCCCCAATACTAGTGGTGCCTCCTCCTTCTCTGCTTTGGAAAGTTAGGTAATCAACTCATCTTAGTACCCTCCTCTCCCTTTCATGCATTAGCTTGGCCATGCCCGGGGTACAGAAGACAGCCCTGCCACTTACTATCCATGGCATGAAGATACTCCATGTGGATGGCCCCTGCGCCGGCGGTGGCAGCAGAGGGAATGATGTCTGCATAGGGGCTGCGCTGGCCGGCTAACAGGGCCATCTGATGATAGTATTCTGCTGGGCTGACTCCGGCGTGGGGAGCTGCATGGAAGAGGAGACAAGAAAAGCATGGTTACCAGTTGGAAGAAGGTCAACAAGAAGCTTTTCTTGAGATACCCCAAAATCCATGTGTCACGCAGCCCACAGAGCCATTCCTTTCATGGTTTGTTCTAGGAAAACTTTTTTAACTCAAACTGTGCTTTTGCTGAAGTTTCCCAGATATCATTGATTAGAAAATAAAACTGAAGGAAAAGCACAGAAAAAAAATCAAGTACATGATAAAACTTTTGAGGTTAGTTTCAAGAACTCACTAAGACTGGCATATATACACTGCTGCTGCTGCTGCTCCATATAAAATAGATAACTAATGATTACCTGTGTATAGCACAGGGAACTCTACTAGGTGCTCTGTGGTGACCTAAATGGGAAGGAAATCCAAAAAAGAAGAGATATATGTATACATATAGCTGGTCCACTTTGCTGTGCAGCAGAAACTAGCACAACATTTAAAGCATCTAGATTCCAATAAACAATGATTAAATTCATATATGTGCATGTATCTGTACACTCATTCCTCTGTTTGCTCCCCAAAATAAAAGTGTCTTATATCAAATGGAAACAGTGACACTATTTTCTTGGGCTTCAAAATCACTTGGAGAAGGAAATGGCAACCCACTCCAGTACTCTTGCCTGGAAGATCACATGGAAGGAGGAATCTGGTAGGCTATAGTCCATGAGGTCACAAAGAGTTGGACACGACTGAGTGACTTCACTTTCAAAATCAATGCAGATGGTGACTGCAGCCATGAAATTTAAAGATGCTTGCTCTTTGGAAGAAATGCTACAACCAACCTAGACAGCATATTAACAAGCAGAGACATTACTTTGCCAACAAAGATCCTTCTAGTCAAAGCTCTGGTTTTTCCAGTAGTCATGTATGGATGTTAGAGTTGGACTATAAGGAAAGCTGAGCATCGAAAAATTGATGCTTTTGAACTGTGGTGTTGAAGAAGACTCTTGAGGGTCCCTTGGACTGCAAGGAGATCCAACCAGTCCATCCTAAAGGAAATCAGTCCTGAATATTCATTGGAAGGACTGATGCTGAAGCTGAAACTCCAATACTTTGGCCACCTGATGCGAAGAACTGATTCATTTGAAAAGACCCTGATGCTGGGAAAGATTGAAGGCAGGAGGAGAAAGGGACGACAGAGGATGAGATGACTGGATGGCATCACCAACTCGATGGACATGAATTTGAGCAAGCTCCGGGAGTTGGTGATGGACAGGGAAGCCTGGTGTGCTGCAGTCCGTGGGGTCTCAAAGAGTTGGACATGACTGTGCAACTGAACTGACTGACTATATCGAATCACTGTATGTTCACATTTTTTTTTTTTTAACATTTCTTACAGTAGTAGACAACTTGAAAAGTGAAAGTGAAATTGATGTCGCTCAGTCGTGTCTGACTCTTTGCGACCCTGTGGACTGTAGGCTGCCAGACTTCTCCGTCCATGGCATTCTCCAGGCAAGAATACTGGAGTGGGTTACCATTTCCTTCTCCAGGGGATCTTGCTGACACAGGGATCGAACCCAGGTCTCCCTCATTGGAGGCAGACGCTTTAACCTCTGAGCCACCAGACAACTTAGGTAACTACAATGACCTTCCCAACATATTTAAAATACTTCCCTAAGCTTTCTGGCAAGAGGGTCTGAGTCAGTTCTCGGTAGCTGGAGGACCCAGGGCCATGAGTGGAAAAGGCAGCACAGCCCGAATTTAATAGCACATGGCTGGGTGGTAAGCTGCAATTTTGTGTTCCATAATTTTAAAGTTCTTTCTTTTTTCATTTCAAAATCAAGAAGAAATATACCTATCAATCTGGTATTGCCAGCAACTTACTGGCAAGCGTCAGCTCTATAAGAGGGGGATAATGATTGGTTTCCACTGGACAACTTATGTGCCAAAGCTGCAGGATACTATAGCAGTCCTGAGGGTGGGCTCCAGAGGCACTAAGATCTACATACAAATCCCAGCTCCACCTCTTCAGGAAGCTGCTGGGAGGAGTGAAGGTGATGGTGCATGGAAAGTGCCTAGCACATAACATTAGATCAATAAAAGCTAGTTTTATCATTAAAATGTAGAAACACTGGCATTCTAGAAACAGGTCTAGGTATGCTTTTATATTTGTGTTCAAATACTTTTTATTTACTTAAGTATAGTTGATTTACAATATTATATTAGTTTCAGATATATAGTAAAGTGATTCAGTTATATATACACATTTTTCATATTCTTTCCCAGGATATGTATTATAAGATACAGAATATATTAATAGTTCTCTGTACTATACAGTACAGTGTTTATCTATTTTACATATAGTAGTATGTATCTATTAACACCAAATTCCTAATTTATCCCTCCTACCCTATTTCCCAAACCATGTTTGTTTTCTAAGTCTATGAGTCTATTTCTGTTTTGTAAATAAGTTGTGTGACAGTGTGTGTGTGCACATACGCACATGCGTGCACACTCAATCTCATCTGACTCTGCAACCCCATGGACTGTAGCCCACCAGGTTGCTCTGTCCATGAAATTTTTCAGGCAAGAATACTAGAGTGGGTTGCCATTTCCTCCTCCAGGGGATCTTCCCAGCCCAGGGATGGAACTTGCATCTCTACCATCTCCTGCAATGGCAACCAGATTCTTTATCAATGTGCCACCTGGGAAGCCTGTAAATAAGTTAATTTGTATCTTTTTTTTTAGAGTCCACTTATAAGTGATATATTTGTCTTTCTCTGTCTGACTAACTTCAATTAGTAGATCATCTCTAGGTCCAACATGTTGCTACAAATGGTATTATTTCATCCTTTTTAAAATATTCTTTTATATATCTTATATTATCTTTTATTTATTCTTCTTTATATTTCATACTTTTCATACATCATGAAGATAGATATATACAAAAATCATGGACTGCAAGAGACAAATATGAATGACTTGACTTTGGGTATTAATTGGCCTCCTGTAAGGCAGGACGAAAAATGCAGAACTAATAAAAAATGTTTTATTTATACTTATCATCAAACACTATGAAAAGCAGATGATAAGATGCTTTAATTAGAGGTACCACCTTCAGTGGCCCCACTAAATTTCTGGAAGCCAGGCATCATTACAAGCCCATCGTCAGCTGACCTGTCTACCCTTCTTTCCCTCTGTTCTTGACAGTCACGTTCACGGAGTCCCAAGTATTCTATGGAAGTGAGTCTCCATTTTTCCCACTGGAAAACCAAATCCAAAGCAGAACAAACTCCGATCTCACTCTTTTACAGTTTTATTTTTAAAGTGTGCATCTTGTCCAAATGGCAAAACTTCTTCCTTGGGTACTGTGCAAGTATATCCACTGCACTGAATCAGAGGGGGAAAAAAAGTGAGTCAGCAGCTGTTGCTGGAGCCCAGCCACTCCTAGAAGTATGACTGGGTTAATCCTTACTGAGAAATTTCAGGCTGCTTCTATCTACTATCCCCACCATGCACAACCAGCCCTGGGAAGTGTGTGCATGGAGAATATGAGCTGTGCAGGGGCAAACGCTGCTGGGTAAGCCAGAGTACATGTGCGCCTACACGAGCACCAGCAATTTGTGGTTTGCTGCAGAGAACTCACAGTTCTGTACTTGTCATCAGTACAGCTTAAGCCATTCTGAGCCTTAACACAGATTCTGTCAACTGTAGACAGGTGAGTTTGTACATGTGTTCATGAAATGGGAAATGTGCTTTCTGAACCAAAAGGACATTAAAAAATTTTTTGTTGTTGTTTTGGGGTATAGTTGATTTATAATGCTGTGTTAGTTTTGGATGTACAGCAAAGTGAAACTGTTATACATAGACATATTTCCACTCTTTTTTAGATTCTTTTCGCATACAGGCTATTATAGAATATTGAGTGGAGTTCCCTGTGCTACACAGTAGGCCCCAAAGGAGCATTTTAATCATGGACAGTTGTGGAATGAACAGCTCCAATTTAAAAGTCAGGTGACAATAATTAATTGGGAGGCTCACAGAACAACAGGAATCTGGTCCTTGGGAGCTGAAAATGAGCATCCTGTATAAGAGAATTAAAGTCAAAGGTCATTTCTTGTCCCACAGCATCCCTCTTGCAGTGTTCATGTGGCATGGTCAAGGACAGAGGGCACATACAACAGGGCTAGGCCATCACGTTCTCTAAGATCTTGCTATTCAGAATGTGGTCCCTGGACCCGCAGCACTGAAATGACCTGGAGGCGTCTCAGAAGTGCAGAACCTCAGCCCCCCAGACCCATACCACCAGGAAGCACATTTTATCACCATCCCCAGGTGATGTATATGCACAGTGGAGTTTGAAAAGTGCTGCTCCAATGGACACATCTGTATACACGTGCCCTTCCTCAGAAGGTGAGCAAAATGTGCTGGTTACACAAGTACAATACAGGAATGGCAATAGGGTCAGTCTAAATAGAGCCACAAAACAGCGTAGTGAATAAGAGGATGTGGGCGTCACAACATTCTGGCTCTTAAGTTCCACCTCTGTCACTTACTAGCCAAGGAACCAGGTTGCAAGTTACTTGGCCCCTCTGCCAAATCCTCATCTGAAAATGGAGATTATATCCTCACCCTCATGGAGGTGTCGTAACGCTGAAAAAAGAGCACGCAATCACAGCGCTTAGCACAGCCCCTGGCACACAGAACACAAACACATCAGTTACTCTTTACCCGTCCCATGATGTGCGGAAGCAGGACAGGCCGGTCTGAAACTCACCATCTGTGGGGCTCAGCCCACGAGCGGCCGAGATCATGGAGAGGGATGGGCTGCTGTGCAGGGACCGGATGTAGTCCATGTAGGGGTTGATGTAGGGATGCGGGGGGCTGAAGGGGGATTCGGAAGCTGCAGCAGGGTTCCGATGTGGGGAGATCCTGATGAAGGGCAGGTCAGAATACGTGGGGCTACTAGATAAGGCAGAAGGCCTAGGTAAAAAGAAAAGCAGACACAACAGGTATACATGAGACAAGAGCTCCACAGGCAGAGGCTGTCTGTGAAAGAAAATAAGCACGATTTCAAGGTGTCTTGGGGGAAAAAATATCAGGCATTTACATTTCTAGTACTAGGACCTTAAAGATCACAGTGACATAATGCAGGCAGAATGCTACTATACAATTGTTTAGGCAAAGACATTTGACCTTTGAGAAATTTTCTGGCACTCGCAATACAGGAAAATAAAGCCTTTGGTTTTCTTCATGAGAAGAAATTCTAAACAGGCATCTGAGCTTGAGGTAGTTGTGATTCTATTTTCCATTTGATGTGAATGTTAATTTCACTGCTGAACTTACCTCTCACCATCACAGTGTTGCATTAAAAAAAAAAGAAAGAAAGAAAAAGAAAGGAAGGAAGGGAGGAAGAGAGGAAGGGAAGAGAAAGTAAGAAAGGGAGAAAGGAAGGAAGGGTGGAAGGAAAGAAAAAAAAGGAGAGAGAAAGAAAAGGAAGATTTGGCTGGTTTGGAAGTCTGAGCATGCACAAGGCAGATACCTACAAATAAGAAAAAAGTCTAATTGCAAGAGTCTGTAAGAAGCATGAAATTGACAGTCTATAAGGCCATGCTCCGGCTTTAGTGCTCTGGGTCTTGCAGTGGTGAGTAAAATCATTTTCTACCATGTATTTCCCTGTTTTGAAGGCGGCCATAGGAGGCAGCTTTCTCTCATACTTTTTTTGCATATGGCTTCCTGATTGGCCACATTCAGTGAACAATCAGTAATGAAGTGCAGGGACAGAAAGTTGGAAAAGATTCAGCTCATGTCCTAGTTGTAAGGAGCAAAGGCAGAGTGTAAGCTTTTGGCTGATGCAAATAAATTCTAAGGCACACCTTGCTGCCACCATACCCCACCCACTCCAGGGATTCCCTTCCCAGAGCCGGCCCCACACCCTGCGCACAGACGTTTGTAGAATGGCCAGTCTGTGGAACATCCCCTCACCGCCCTGTCCCTCCTCTAATAGAAAACGTTTTGTGTGGATAATCCAGTGAACTGGCTCTGACAGGCTAAACACTTGTACTTTCTCTTTTTTCATTCACAGAGAATATGGCCATAAAAAGGCGAGGCTGTGATAGAGCGGGATGTACTGACTGCAAACTCCTCTCAGGGCACTGGCTCTAGGAGTGAAAGGAAAGGGAGGAGAAACAAGTTCTCATCCCGCCTACCCAGCAAAGGCACACACAGCCGGGGCTCTGGCCCCAATGCCATTAGAATGGAATCCTGAGAGAAGCCCTTCTTCCAAGTGCACAGAGCAGGCACTGAATTAAATGAAACCAAAGCTCATACTGTGAATTTTCTCCCAGTAGAAAATCAAAGAGGTTAAAATACACGAGAGAGAGGGGATTCTCCTGACTTTCTCCTTACTTTTTTTTACCATTTTGAACTTAAAAAAAAAAAAAAAAGAGGCTTTTTATTTGTTCTTAAGTTGCCACTTCTGGAGAAATAAACTACAAATCCAGAGTTTTCTAAATTTACATGTGGGCAGGGTGAGAAGTCACCACCTGAAAATAGTTATGTCTTTTCCAAACAACTTGAGGCTTTCCATAATCACTTAGAAAACAGAAATTGGCAGGATCTATTAGTCCATCCTATTTTAGCTCTTTCCTACAAAATAAATTAGCTCCGTGTCATTGGTTAAATCTGAAGCTCCGTTTAGACCTGCTGCTACTTTAGAGAACATGGGACTCTCAAATTCAGTCCTTCATTTTCTACCGGAAAGGAAAATCAATCCTTCCAATCTGATTCCCAAGTGATTATTACGAAATACGGCTCACTTGTGGATTTATGAGGAGAGACAGATGCCACAAGAACAGACATGTCAGTAGAGAAGCAGGCATTTCGAGATCCATGAGATGATACCTCCTAGACAAGCTTTTCTTATGATCCATGAAGAACTCACTCTGAATCAGTGAAGGTGATGTCAGTGCTTATCGGTTTTTTTGTGAGGCAAAAAATTGGTCCCTGTAATCTTTCTCAAGTTCCAGAATTGAAAATGGTAGTAATATTCCTAGCAGCTTAGATTCCATTGAAGAATAATAGATGGGGGGAGGGGAACCAGCATTTAGAACAATATGAACATTATAGATGTCAGGCTGAGGTGGTCACCAGTCCCAAAGGAGCAGAAAAACACTCGCTTTTCTCTTCTCACAAATTTGTGGATGTCAACATGCGCACCATCCCCTTCACTTTCATTTGACCTGTTTCCACAGAAGACTGAGGATAACTATTCTATGAGTAATGAATCAAGACCTGGGCACCTCTTTCCCAAAAGGAACACCCAGGCTCCATCCTCGCTTCCACACCAGTGTGGGGCAACAGCAGAAAAGAGGGTTGTTGCCTCCAAGATGTGGAGATAAAGTCAGGCAACTCCACACACTCTGGTGAACGTCATATGCTTGCATGTCACTCCCCTTCAGAGACAATACAGGGAAGATTTGGGGTCACCTCTTTCTCAATGAGACAGCGGGACATGTTTTCAAGCAGGTATGCAATTATGAAAGCTGCAAGGTGTCAACTGCCCTAAAGAAAAGATCTAATAGACAAAGGACAGCCACTCCCTGGATACAACAGGAAAATGGTTAATGAGGGTCACTCTGGGTGGGGTCATCAGGAATTCTGGAGACAACTGACTCAGATCATCAAAGCAGTGGTACTATGGAAGGGCTTGTGGATGAACGGAACTGACAAGAAAGGGACAAGAAGCTGTGTGATCTTGGCTGTGATATGAACCCCTCTTGGTGGCTCATGTGGTAAACAGGCTGCCTGCAGTGCAGAAGACTCAGGTTCAATCCCTGGGTCGGGAAGATCCCCTGGAGAAGGGAATGGACATCCACTCCAGTACTCTTGCTTGGAGAATTCCATGGGCAGAGGAGCCTGGCGGGCTACAGTCCATGGAATTGAGACAGTCAATCACTAGGCAGGTTAATAAGAAGTCCAGGGTCCCTGAGGAGGAGAAGGGGTCTGGGGCTCTCAAGGAGGAGATAAGGGTCTCAATTCTCAAGGAAGAGAAAAGGACAAACATTTTTTCTATATTTCTTAATTTTAGTCACATAAAACTTTTTTTTCTTTAAGCCCAGAGCTGATGATTTCACAACAAAACAACTCAGCTTAAACTCTGTACCAATGATTATACAACAACAATGTATCCTGTTTGAGGGCAGTTTCTCCTTCTTGAAAACCTTCTGACTAATCCTGTTATCTTAAAATGTATAGTATTACCAGAGTGGGTCTATAAGATCTTTCTACTATTAGTTCTAATCCTGTCATCTCAGTGATCAGTGCAAAGAAATAGAGGAAAAAAAATAGAATGGGAAAGACTAGAGATCTCTTCAAGAAAATTAGAGATAGCAAGGGAACATTTCATGCAAAGATGGGCTCGATAAAGGACAGAAATGGTATGGACCTCACAGAAGCAGAAGATACTAAGAAGAGGTGGCAAGAATACACAGAAGAATTATACAAAAAAAATCTTCACGACTCAGATAATCACAATGGTGTGATCACTCACCTAGAGCCAGACATCCTGGGATGTGAAGTCAAGTGGGCCTTAGGAAGCATCACTACAAACAAAGCTAGTGGAGGTGATGGAATTCCAGTGGAGCTGTTTCAAATCCTAAAAGATGATGCTGTGAAAGTGCTGCACTGAATATGCCAGCAAATTTGGAAAACTCAGCAGTGGCCACAGGACTGGAAAAGGTCAGTTTTCATTCCAATCCCAAAGAAAGGCAACGCCAAAGAATGCTCAAACTACCACACAATTGCACTCATCCCACATGCTAGTAAAGTAATGCACAAAATTCTCTAAGCCAACAATATATGAACGTTGAACTTCTAGATGTTCAAGCTGGTTTTAGAAAAGGCAGAGGAACCAGAGATCGAATTGCCAACCTCTGTTAGATCATCAAAAAAGCAAGAGAGTTCCAGAAAAACATCTATTTCTGTATACTGTCACTCTGCTTATTTAACTTATATGCAGAGTACATCATGAGAAACGCTGGGATGGAGGAAGCGCAAGCTGGAATCAAGGTTGCCGGAAGAAATATCAATAACCTCAGATATGCAGACGACACCACCCTTATGGCAGAAAGCGAAGAAGAACTAAAGAGCCTCTTGATGAAAATGAAAGAGGAGAGGGAAAAAGTTGGCTTAAAGCTCAACATTCAGAAAACTTGGTCCCATCACTTCATGGCAAATAGATGGGGAAACAGTGGCAGACTTTATTTTGCGGGGGCTCCAAAATCACTCCAGATGACGACTACAGCCATGAAATAAAAAGACACTTGCTCCTTGGAAGAAATTCTATGACCAACCTAGACAGCATATTAAAAAGCAAAGACATTACTTTGCCAACAAAGGTCCGTCTAGTCAAGGCTATGGTTTTTCCAGTAGTCATGTATGGGTGTGAGAGTTGGACCAAAAAGAAAGATGAGCGTCAAAGAAATGCTTCTGAACTGTGGTGTTGGAGAAGACTCTTGGGAGTGCCTTGGACTGCAAGGAGATCCAACCAGTCCATCCTAAAGGAAATCAGTCCTGAATGTTCATTGGAAGGACTGATGCTGAAGCTGAAACTCCAGTACTTTGGCCATCTGATGCAAAGAGCTGACTCATTTGAAAATACCCTGATGTTGGGAAAGACTGAAGGAGAGAGGAGAAGGGGACGACAGAGGATGAGATGGTTGGATGGCATCACCAACTCAACGGACATGAGTTTGAGTAAGCTTCGGTAGTTGATGATGGACAGGGAGGCCTGCTGCTGCTGCTGCTGCTAAGTCGCTTCAGTCGTGTCCAACTCTGTGGGATCGCATAGACTGCAGCCCACCAGGCTCCCCTGTCCCTGGGATTCTCCACGCAAGAATGCTGGAGTGGGTTGCCATTTCCTTCTGCAATGCATGAAAGTAAAAAGTGAAAGTGAAGTCACTCAGCCGTGTCCTACTTTTAGCAACCCCATGGACTACAGCCTACCAGGCTCCTCTGTCCATGGGATTTTCCAGGCAAGAGTACTGGAGTGGAGTGCCATTGCCTTCTCCTGGCATGCTGCAGTTCATGGGGTTGCAGAGAGTCGGACACGACTGAGTGACTGAACTGAACTGAATCCTATCATCTTAAAATGTAAATGGTGGGAGTGGGTCTGGTAAGATCTTTACCACCTTGAGACATTCTTTTGATTTATTGTAATAACCAATTAAAAAGTATATAGCTCCCTTGCTAAGACTAGTGAAGGGGGCACTCTCCGCCCCACTTCTGATGTCTGTGTCAGAAGCTTTCTCTGTCCCTTTTTATACTTTAATAAAACTCTGCTACATCAAAACTCTTGAGTGATCAAGCCTGGTTCCTGGTCCCAAAGCTAAACGTTCTTCAGAGATGACGAATCCTACACCATTCACCGTAAGCTATCAGAATCACCAAGAGTCGTACATGACTGAGCAACTAACACTTTTACTTGTTCTAAATCATCCAATAGGGGGATACCTACGTCTTGGGAGGGCTGGCAAGTGAATATAACTAAAGCCTCATGTACTGAGCCTAGCATCTAACAAATATTAAATACATACATACTAATATCATAAATTATACTAATATATTCTACCCCTAATATATACATGTACACAGTAGAGATAGATATGTATATATGTACATATATATACTCACATGTGTGTATACACAGTTGCTCAGTCATGTCTGACTCTTTGCAACCCTATAGACTGTAGCCCGCCAGGCTCCTCTGTCCATGGAATTTTCCAAGCAAGAATACTGGAGTGGGTTGCCATTTCCTCCTACAGAGGATCTTCCTGACCAGGAATTACGCCTGCATCTCCTGCACTGGCAGGCAGAATCTTTACAACTTAGCCACCTGGGAAGCCCACATATTACTTATATAAACACGTAATCATACATGCATATTCAGTTCAGTTCAGTCAGTCGTGTCCGACTCTTTGTGACCCCATGAATCACAGCACGCCAGGCCTCCCCGTCCATCACCAACTCCCGGAGTTCACCCAGACTCACGTCCATCGAGTCAGTGATGCCATCCAGCCATCTCATCCTCTTTCGTCCCCTTCTCCTCCTGCCCCCAATCCCTCCCAGCATCAGAGTCTTTTCCAATGAGTCAACTCTTCGCATGAGATGGCCAAAGTACTGGAGTAGGGATGGCAAATATAGAATACTATGTGATTTTCAAGCACAAATATTGGAACCCTGTTTTCAAAGCAAATCTTATGATAGAAACATACCTGTCTGCTTTGTTCCCCAATCTGACAGGACCCCGGGAGCATCTCCTTGGATTTCCCAGTACCCTCCACTCAAAATCATAAAACCACATAAGGCGGTTAAGAACATGAACTCAGTTATCATTAAATGCAAGAGCTTGGAAGGAACTGGACTTACACTCAGGCTCATTCCTGGCTCTCTCACTGAGGCATGTTTCTTTATACAGGAAATGGAAGAACGGCATCTCCCTGCCAGGCCTCTGCCATGGCCAGCACTGCGCACTAGGTAAGTAAATGCTGTAGGCCACTGATGTTCTTGGTGGTTGTCAGAACCACCCAACAGAACTTTTTCATGTGAGCAAACAAATGTCTAAATGACAAGACTTTTGGAGACTGGTGTTCTCATTCCCTTGCTGTTCAATTTCTCACTGAAAATTGATGACTTACTCATTCTGTCTCTACATCAGACTCTCGTGAGCCAGGCTATTGTGACATTTCTCTAGTGCTGAAGCCAGACAAAAATGAGTTTCTAAGCCATCAACACTGAGCATCCAGCCTTGAACTACTATGGCCCCCACAGCCACCTGACATGCACATGTGTGCTTTGCGTGCATGCTAAGTCGCTTCAGTCATGTCTATTTGAGACCCCATGGACCGCAGCGCACCAGGCTCCTCTGTCCTCAGGATTCTCCAGGCAAGAATACTGGAGTGGGTTGCCATGTCATCCTCCAGGGGATCTTCCCAACCCAGGGATCGAACCCACATCTCTTATATCTCCTGCACTGGCAGCAGATAAATATATACAAACTATAGTTTTTCGATAAAGCTACTTTTAACATTACCTAAGAGAGGCACTTTCAAATTCTTGGCATCCAGGTCATTTGTTAGTTATTTTAACTATAAAGAAAATTTGAGAGGGAAGGCTAAGCTTACCACCTTTAATAGGCCGATGTGTATCACCTCTGTACGAAAGACCCATTCAAGATGGTGACCAGGGGGGTAAATTCTCCTGAAGGAAGATGTGACATGCGAGGAAGGCAGTCACCAAATTTTCCATATAAATGATATATATTATTTCACAAACTGTAGGAGCATCAGGAAAAAATTATAGTGTTACTTTCCTGGTTTATATTTTTAGTGGATACACACAGCTTGAATTAAAGATTACTGTTAGCCTCTCATGACTTTCTGTCTTTGTAGTTTTCTCTTCTCTCTCTGTTCTGGGTCTGTGTGTGCCTCAGTGGTTGGAAAACAAGCACAAGCCATGGAGGAAAAAAACAAACAACAAACATCCCAGGAGGAAGACTAAAATTTAGAACTGCTCCCAGAACAGAGATCCCATGCTATTTATGTTGTAGCCAAAGAGTATAGACATATGGCTGTGACCCCTCATACATACAACGACTATCTAGCAAGAAGATGCCCAAGCTGGAGAGGGTTGTCTGGGCAACCAAAGCATCACTAGGGGGAGGAGTTGTCATTTTATGACCTCTGCATCTTGGCTTATGCATATAGGACCCCAACCTGCCCACCCAGGGATAGCATCCCCTATAGCACTTCCACCTCTTTGTCTTCCCAAGGGCATGAAGACCCAATGAGTGGCTGCCATTTTGCTTCCATGTTACCCAATGCATAAATGAAGTATAGCTTTGGACAAGAAAGCAGGTGGGAATTATTTTCATGTTCTCCCCAAAGACAATAAAGCAATATTTTGAGTTTGTTTGTGGAAATAGTTTAACCTCAGATTAATTCTTTTATAAAGTCATGAAAATCTATTACATGAAAAGCACAGAGGATTAATATTAGAGCATTTTAAACTATGATAAACTTAGAAACAAAAACATGTATTGCAGAGAATAACTGGACTTCTTAGTTAGAATGAAATATCATTATATAGTATTGAATTTGTTACTGCCTTTTCATCTATCTTATTGGGTTACTAAAACGCCAAGATTAAAATCACAGTGTTTAATCACTTGCATTACCCATTATGAGAGCATTAAGCAAGGTTTACAGGGTGGATTATACCATTTGCTTTCATATTGTTTAGGACACTGGAAATGTTACACATACCCCTGACAGTTTGGGGTACGCATGAGAGTTTCAACTCCCAGAAGACTGAAATATCGGGTGTTTTCCTACATAGCAAGTTAATTTTTTGTTTAATTTTGTTCTTTCCATAACAAGTAGACACTCTTCATATTCAAATAATGGCTTAACAGACAACTAAGGGGCGTTCCCCCTTATAATATATTTTTAATCAACTAATTAATTACTCAATAAGCACAGCTTTAGTAAACCAAAATTTATAATAAAAAATGTTGCTTTCCATACAATGACAGAAACAGATAACTAAATGTCCACAACTAATACACTAGACATCACTGGAAATTTGCATAGTCCTGACATGGTCTTCTCCTCTATTCAAAGTGAGCTTTCAGATGAGTTCTGCCCAGAAACATCACACGGCTCTGCGGTGTACAGATGGTTGTGCTGGTTATTCCACCTGCCACCCTTCACCCCAGAACCACTGCATGCCCTGAAGGCTGGACTCTGTGGTCTGAATCAGCAGGCTCACCCTTCCTCTGGATTCCATTAATGAGATCCAGGGGCAGGAGCTGGTGGCAGAGGGGAGAGAAGTCATGGTATTAATTCCCCTCACTCCCTTTCACTAGCTACAGTTCTGCTGATGGCACTTTCCCCATGGAAAATAGGGAAAACTCCCAGAGCGTGACCCCTCTTCCCTCACTGACCCCTTCCCCTCTGTTTGTACCCTCAAGCTAGAGGTGGTAACCTCCTCAAACTTTTGCTGTTCCTAGAAGTCTGACTCTCACTTTCCAAGCCCTTGACCTTGTCCATACCTCTGTAAATATCCACTCCATGAAACTGTCAGGACCCTAGCTGATAAGATGGTTCAGTTTCAAATCCCATTTTCATCATCTCTGCAGCTAAAGAATATTTCCCATGAATTTTTAACTGACTTAGGCCTTTTACAAATTTACCATATTGGATCTCAATTTTTCAGAGCTACATGTATAACCACACAGATGAATATTTCAATGAAATGTTCATTTGATATATATTTTATTGAAAAATCCATTTACTAAGAACCCATTACGATTTAAACATTTGTGGCAATTTCAAGAAACATAATATATGGTCATTCGGTCCCTGCTCTCAGTTTATACTCAAATGGGGGGAAATGCACACATGCATAAAGTGTGTAGAGACCAAGTATTATCTGATGAGTCAAAATGCCTCAACGGGAGCCTTCCAGGATGCACCCTGGATATGAAAAATATACACCATGAACTGTGCTACCCAAAGAAGATAAGAGTTGGACAGAAGTAGCTACTGAAGATGAAGGTTCATCATTTAATGTACACATTAATCCTCAGGAACTGAGGATTTTCTTCTTTTTAGAAATGTTTTCTTTTTATTTTATTTTTTAACTTTACAATATTGTATTGGTTTTGCCATATATCAACATGAATCCGCCACAGGTATACACGTGTTCCCCATCCTGAACCCTCCTCCCTCCTCCCTCCCCATACCATCCCTCTGGGTCGTCCCAGTGCACCAACCCCAAGCATCCAGTATCGTGCATCGAACCTGGACTGGCGACTCATTTCATATATGATATTATACATGCTTCAATGCCATTCTCCCCAATCATCCCACCCTCTCCCTCTCCCACAGAGTCCAAAAGACTGTTTTACACATCAGTGTCTCTTTTGCTGTCTCGTATACAGGGGTATTGTTACCATCTTTCTAAATTCCATATATATGCATTAGTATACTGTCTTATGACGCAGCAATCCCACTGCTGGGCATACACACTGAGGAAACCAGAATTGAAAGAGACACGTGTACCCCAATGTTCATCGCAGCACTGTTTATAATAGCCAGGACATGGAAGCAACCTAGATGTCCATCAGCAGATGAATGGATAAGAAAGCTGTGGTACATATACACAATGGAGTATTACTCAGCCATTAAAAAGAATACATTTGAATCAGTTCTAATGAGGTGGATGAAACTGGAGCCTATTATACAGAGTGAAGTAAGCCAGAAAGAGGATTTTCTTATATGGAGAATTCAAGGGCTATTGTTGATTTCTTTAACAAAAGAGAGAGAAGGTATTTGTTTTAATGGAGAAACAGCATTTCAAGAAATTTGAAAATGACTTTCTTATTTTTATTTCCTATTTATGTCTTTGTAAAAGGAATTTATATCCATGGATTGAAAAGTTGAGGCTATTTTTAAAAAAAAATAGTCATTCCCTATATCCAAGCTATCAAATCTAACCAACACCAATATTTTAACTTATATATTCCAAGTATTTTTTCAGGTAACTTATTTTTTAATTTTAGTCTGCTGTGCAAATTAAAGCCTTAATGAATTATCATTAAACACCCACTAGAATGTTATTACATGATATTAAATGTATATTCATGATATTGAATACAGTTCTCGGTGCTATACAATAAATCCTGATTGCTTATCTACTTTGTATATAGTAGTTTATATCTGTTACTCCATATTCCTAATTTATCCCCACCCTTCCTCATTTGGTATCTATAAATTTGTTTTCTATGTCTGTGAGTCTATTTCTGTCTTGCATATAGCATCACTTGTATTATTTCTTAGATTCCACATACAAGTGATATCATAAAATATTTATCTTTACATGACTTCAAATAATCAGAAAAATGTATGTATAGATAAGTGAATCACAGCACTGCACAGCTGAAACTAACACAATGTCATACTTGATTAATTAATTTTTAAAAACTCAGTAGAATGGCTAAAGTTAAAAACACTGACAGCACCATGTATCAATGAGGATATGGAGCAACAGGAACTCTCAAACGACCTGAGTATAAGTTGGCCCAACTTCACTGGCAAACAGCTAGGCGTTACCTACTCAAACAGATGCACACCCTAATGATCCAGCAATTCCTTTCCTTGATATGTACCCTATAATATTGCCACATCAGTCAGAATATACTAGAATATTCAGAGGAAGATTATTCATGCATGTTAAAATTGACCCACAACCAAGTATCTATCAAGAGTAGGATGGATTAACAATTTATATAATGAAATAGTGAACAGCTATAAAAATGAACAAACCATAATGTGGAAAAATCTCACAAACATAATGTTGAGGATAAGAAGCCTGGTGTGAAAGAATATAATATACTATTAAAGTCCAATAACAGACAAACCTGAACTTTAGCATTGGGACAGTCAGGAAGCTGTTTACCCTTGAGTATTAGGATGGGGGTGCCCAGGGAGAGCTTCTGGATGCCAATGATGATTCTTTTCTAGAATTGGCTAGCGGTCAGACGTTTTCACTGTGATAACTCATAATAATTCCCAGAGCTATATGTATATAATTGGTGTATTATTTATTATCAGTTTAAACAATATATGCTTTTATATGTGTTAGTTAAAACAATATTTTCCACAGTGATTTCAACCATTCCTATCAAGTTCAGAAAATCAAATAGATATGCACTTGTATTTTTCAAAATTTGAAAAAGATTGCTTAAAAATACCATAAATAATAACATGATACTCACCACTATTAAAAACAAAAAGTTAGTGGACACATTAGTCTCAATTCAAAGTAAACTATGGAAGACCGCTTCTGCATATTCATTTTGGGGGAGGAAATTCCAGTAAAGTCAACAAAAGGAAAAGCCAAGCAAATATTCACAATACATGTCAGTTGTGTCCTTTGACAACTGGAACAGTGTTATGTTTTATAGAAGAACAATGCAATTGTTTTATGACAAAAAATTATTTTTTTCTTTCCTGATAAGACTGCAAAAATATAATTTGCTAAAAGTGGTCTCCACTCAGTATTGTAAATATAACTTAATACTAATAGATTAGGATTTCAAGATCAAGAAGAGTCGAAAAATGTGAAAGACAGTCCATTCAAGCAACCACAATGTGCAATTCACTGTTATTAACGAATTCTTAAACATACTATAGGTTCAAATAAGCACTTGAATACAAATGACCACATCCCATAGCATGGGGCTTCTTCCTGTCCCAATTCACCCTTGTATAGAAAAAGTGCCTTTAATGCTTTAGGAACAAGGGCTGCTGCTGCTGCTGCATGACTTTAGTCATGTCAAATTCTTTGTGACCCCATGGACCGCAGCCCTGCAGGCTCCTCTGTCCAAGGGCAAGAAAGAGAAAAGGAATGGGTAGACAGTACCCCTGATCCACAAGGCAGCTGACAAACCTGTTTCTAAAAACCTGTTATCAGTTTTAAGTATTTTAATTCCATTTATGCAGAGGATATCTAAAATGATTATTTTTAGCAGCTTTTCTTGTTGTCTAAATGGAATCCATATATCCCACACAAAGGCACCTCCCTTTTTGCAATGTGTAATAGAGAAATCTTCTTTCTCTTCTTCTCCCAGTGACTACAAAGTTTATGAGTAAAAACAAAATCAGTAAAAAAAAAAATTACTGTTATGTAATTTTTAGAAAACTAGTTATTAATGTAATTAGTATGTATTAACTTATATTTTAATATACATAATGCATGTTATAGATTTATTAATGCATGTATAAGGACTTGTTACTAGAGGAACCAATAGTTGCATCTTCCCTTATAAAGTCCACAGAGATACCACCTTGATGAGAAAACAGCTGTGGGTGCAGGAAGGAGATTGTCCAGCAGTGATGCTTCCTAATCTGCTGCCTGGAAGATGGAAGTGTGGGGACAGAGAGCTAGTCTCAGTGGTCAGATTCTGGGACAGTTGATGGGGCCCAGTTTTCTTAAGCATGTCCTAATTGCTTTTGAGGTAACAAAGTGAGCAGACACTGTCTTTTTCTCCCTTCCTTCCCTAAAGTGGCTCAGCTGGTAAAAAATCCACCTGCAATGCAGGAGGCCCGGGTTCAATCCCTGGATTGGGAAGACCCCCTGGAGAGGGAAAAGGCTACCCACTCCAGTAACCTGGCTTGGAGCATTCCATGGGCTGTATGGTCCATGGAGTCGCAAAAAGTCAGACACAACTGAGCAACTTTCACTTCCTAAGATAATAAGTTGCTCCCTTTTCCCTTTTGATGGTCTTGCTTCCTTTTGATGGAACAAGTCATAGGGGAGGCCAATCCAGCCAGACCCATAGGACCAGAGGCTGTGCTGTCTCAGCCTCCTCCTCCTTCTCTCCTGGCAGTGGGGAGAGTGCTTTTGATCAGCTGCTCTGTATCTTCCGAGTGGCAAGGTCTTAGACTTAGATTTAATTCTGGGTAAACTAGATAGTTAAAAGTCTGCTTTGCTTCCAGGCTCTTTAGGCAGAGATGAAAAAGCAGTGCTGTACTATTTAATGTTTAATAAGAAAATGTACATAAAGCATTTAGCAGGGACCTGTCACGTTCTAAGTTCTCAGTAAATGTTGGCCCTTATGACCAACATGCTTATTCCTGCTACTGCTATTGCTACTAGAGCTCTGGATGGTCAAGGCCAAAGACACGCGGCTTTCACTGCATCCTTGTACATCCTCAAGACCCTATCAGGAGGGGGATGTTGTAGAGCCAGCCTGAGTTCAGCTCTCCTGACACCCTTAGTACCATCTAGGAGTCATCCACCCCCCACCTCTTCGGACAAACTAAAGAGATTAGTGACTTCTTCTGATCTTAGTAAAGTGGATGGAATTTTTTTTTTTTCCTGAAAGTAAATTCAAGGGCATGATTTTCTTCAGTGTTAGTTCAGTACTGCATTGCTATGATAAAAGAAAACATAGGGGTGTGGGGACAAAAATTTCAAAGTCGGATTTCTCTGACATTTTTGCCAACTTTCCACTCATCCTAACAGATCTGAATTTTTTGGAATTTGATCAATTACCGATACCCCCCCCCACCCATAAACAGCAGGCAAAATGGTAACATAATGTCCTTTTCCAAGAAGAAAATACACTGCAAACTAGAAAGATGTTGAAACACAACTCGCATGAACCAACGGTATCTAGAAAATTCCCGAGTCCTGTGACATTTGTTCCTTGATGTCACCTTTTCCGATAACACAGAATTCTATCAACCATGACAACCTTTGGTAGGAACTTATTGATTTGAGCCAAGATATCCACCAGGTATAAGGAAAAAGACAGTAAATAGTAACCAGGATTCAGTTAGAACTGCTGATTTAATTAATTGAACAAACAAGCCTGTGCTTGTATCATTTGCCTAGAAATTTCCACAATTTAAGTAAACAGATATATAAAATATCTCAAGAGCCCCCAAGCCAGGATTTGTTATTTAAGTGAGAAACCTTGCAGCAGGAGGCTTCAGAAACTGGGTGGAAATAATTGATAAGAAACAGGACGTTAGATTCCCCAGTTTCATCCTGCTTCATGTTGAGCCCTTTTACAGGTGGTATGGAGGACATTTATAACAAAGACAGGGTACATCTGGAATTCTGGGCCAAAGAGAGATGGGGTTTCTGTTTTAATTGATATTTTGTAAACGTTACTTGAAGAACCAGCTCAAATCCTTTATCGACAGCAGGCTGGCACACTGAGCTTAGGTGTGTCTTCCAGGAGCTGGTGTGGACTTTTTCTCTAGTACCATCATCATCATAATCCTTGTAATTATTATGATGACTGTTAACTACAGGCTAGAGTGTTTTCTAGGTTGTCTCTTATGATCCTTGGCAAGATGTGTCTGACTCACACTTTCCCTCATTCTTTAAATCATCCTTATTTTAAGTGATAACAGAGATGTCCATCAAGGAACTATTATTATCTAAATAGCTGTCTTTCAGAAGAAAATCTCCCAGTTTTGCTAGGGGTCTCCGGCTCAGCAAAGGGGAAAATAAGAGGCCCTTTTAAAGTGTCATGCTCTTTAGATTTAACTGGAATTAGATCTTTTAAGACTCTACTCCATGATAATTAAGACTTTGTATCCCAGGCACACTTCTCAGTACTCTAGAAATTTAACCCTTCTGAGGGTGTCAAACTTTTCCAAAATAAGTTAAATATGAAAGGAGCATATCTAATGTCCTGGGGGGACAATTTGTCTGTATTATTCAATAGAAAAGAAGCATTAAGCTCTACATAAGGAGACAGCAATGTCCTTAGGATTCTTGTTCTCATGGTTTTACAGAAATATACTCTAAGCACAGGGAGTAACATCATGAGAGGCTGAAGATACTGTGGGTTTGGCCACTGGAAAAGGAACCACACAGCCTCTGGTTGTGCTTCGTTCCTCCCAATGAAAGCAAGTCTATGGATACCACACGGAAGGACAGGTTGAACTGACTGGGATGTCTACACAAAGTATGGAAATTACCAGTTCAGATTATCTTCAGAGAACCTGCATGGGACCCCAGAGTTTCTGAAAACAGCTCTTTAGGCTTTACTTTTCTCATCTGTAAAATGTGAGGTTCTGGATGAGATGAACTCCACTTCACCCACCAAGGTTAAAGTGTCTTTTGGTCCTAAAATCCAGCATTTTCTATGATTCAAACCATTTGTTCCTGTCCGCCTTTGATCAGCTTTGACAATTCATGTTATGAAGCCTATAACTTGAATAAAGTTGAGTTTGAACATTGAGTGACACAACGTAAGTGTCCTACAAATGAGGTCTCACTTTTTCTTTTTGGCTCCCTTACTTTTTTTTTAATTTAAATTTTTTTAAACTGAAATATAGTGGATTTACAATGTTGAGTCGGTTTCAGGTGTGCAGCAAAGTGATTCAGTCACACACACACACACACACACACACATATATATTCTTTGTTTTTACATTCTCTTTCATTATAGGTTATTACAAGATATTGAATAGAGTTCCCTGTGCTATACAGTAGGCCCTTGTTGTTTATTTTACATATAAGAGTGTGTATATGTTAATCCCAAACTCCTAATTTATACTTCCCCTTGCTCCCTTTTGGTCGCCGTAAGTTTGTTTTCTGTGTCTTTTGCTCATTCTTTTGAATGGCACTGGCATCATCATTACAATCAATGTCCCCCTGCCCCAGGCCACTCTGGTGTTCAACTTTGATATTTCTCCCTGGAGACGAAAAGGGTCTGGCCTTAATGTAGATTGAATTTGGATGGTGATGGACGAGCAAAAGGTGGGACCGTGTAGCCACGTGCACAGTTCGGGACTGAGCCTCAGCTTAAATCCTAAAGGAGCTTTTACCGGTGACTTCACCACTATTAAATGTTTTTATATTAACAACACTTTTCCCATCCAGGTTTGTGCATTTTATCTTTATTCTTTCAAATCCTGAAATTGCTTGGATAACAGAGAGGGTTTATATATTATATACACACTCACACACACAAACACATACACACACGCTCACACACGTTTCTAAGAGCAGCCTGAACTTTTAGGGGAAATTGAAGAGGCTTTGTGTCAAGTACAGCTAAATCCAGCCTTTCCATATCAAACCGCTGCTAGAAAATTACTGTGCAGATGATAAGGCAGAAAGATATAATAAAAAGTGACTCTACTCAATTTACACTGCAATATTGGTATGACTGAATATTTCTCATTCAGGTGCCTGATAAAATCACTAAACTGTATTGCAGATAAATAAAGGAGGCTTCTGTCAAGAATAAACACCATTAATCATGAAGTCTTACCCTCTGAGAGCCTGTGCTATGCATCTGTACAAATACACCAACACAAGCAGCAAGCAGCACATGCTTCCTCGCTTTAGACTATTACAGGCCGAAGGCGGCCTCCTGTTTCATTTTCTCTGATTCAGGCAGCAAGAGCATTTGGAAAACACTCCCTTTACATTTTAACTTTTCAGTCTGCAATGAGGTCCTTTATTACAACATGGAGGAGAAATTGGCTGGGGTCTTGAGGGAAAAAAATCCTTCACAATGAAATCATCTTTCGTTGATTACATATGTGTACACACAATATATATCACATATATATATGATCTATACTGTATTTCAACAAAGTTCAGATGCTATTGATCTAAAGACCCAGCATTATTTTAGGAACCACTCAGAAGGATGGTTCTTTCTTATCATTTTCAATTTTCACTTTATACTTATGAAAAGAGCTCTTTCGGGCTTAGTCAGACAGATTTTGTTATATATCACTGTATACTTGCACAAAAAGAAACATCTAAACAAAGTAACTTTATTAAGATACCTGTTTGCTGTACCTGTAAAACTCACAAAATTAAATTAACACTAAATGAAATTTTAGGGTCTTGCCTCATGGTCCAGTAGCTAAGACTGTGCTCCCAATGCAGGAGGCCCGCCAGGGAGCTAGATCCCACGTGCCGCAACTAAGAGTTGCAGCCACAACTAAAGATGCCGCAACGAAGACTGAAGATCCCACATGCTGCAATGAAGACTCGGTGCAGCCACATAAATAAGTAAAATTATGATCATTTTAATTTAAAGAAATAACAAAATAAAATCTAAAAAGAGAGATACCTGAAACTTCCTCATGACTGCCACCTCATCAAAAGCAACTATAAAAACATGACTGCTTGTAAGATACATTCCAATTTCAGAGATGTTAAAAGGTGAAAAAAGGATGAACACATCTGAATAGAAAGCTTAAATACAGTAACAGACACGTATTCAGTCATTCTGCAATTTGCCAAATACTTATGATGAGACTCAGAGAAGGCAATGGCACCCCACTCCAGTACTCTTGCCTGGAAAATCCCATGGACGGAGGAGCCTGGTAGGCTGCAATCCATGGAGTCGATAAGAGTCGGACACGACTGAGTGACTTCACTTTCACTTTTCACTTTCACGCATTGGAGAAGGAAATGGCAACCCACTCCAGTGTTCTTGCCTGGAGAATCCCAGGGACGGGGGAGCCTGGTGGGCTGCCGTCTAGGGGGCCACACAGAGTCGGACACGACTGAAGTGACTTAGCATAGCATAGCATATGATGAGACTGTGTTGTGTGCTATCTATTTGCTCCTTCCTTGAATTTTTGGTATCAAATGGGATTGAATAATGAAACTGGGCTTGGGCAGCCTAGGTAATCTGCTAGTATATACCCAAGCTGGATTCAAATCAAGTCTATAATTTTAAACACAAAGGAAAACTCCTCCAAGACAAATACAAATATGGGCATCTATGTTTAAGTACTTATACTTTAACATTGTTGAAGCTTTTAATCAAACAGGGCAGTACAGTTTTCCAGTGACCTTCTCCCTCCAAAGGGAATCAATCTGAGCCACATTCACACACTCACATGGCACATGTGGTGTTGGTGGCCCAGGAACACGTGCAGCATCGCTAGGGAATGTGGGAGAAAGTGCAGAAGGTAAAACCAGAGTTTACACAAAACACTCTCAGCAGATCTGCACATGAGGACAGAGGGCAAGAGAAAAAACTCGCATATGGGCATATATGTATTAGGGTCACGATGTTGTCACAGATTCCTCTTCTAAGTAAAAAAAACGTGAATAAACCTAAACTTTCCATAACCACGGGATGTTCAGGAGAGATCTGAAAGATCATTTAATCCAACTGCTTTATTTCACAGATGAAAACAAGGAGAGCTTGAGAGGTCAAGGCACGTGTTCAAGGACCCAGCTGATTTGTGGCAGAGTCAAGATGAAACTCAACTGAGGCCCATGTTTATGGAAACAGCTTATAAAGTGGCTTCAAGCAGAGGATCACTGTAGGACTTCCCTGGCGGTTCAGTGGTTACAACTCTGCTTTCAATACAGGGGGCGTGGGCTCGATCCCTGGTTGGGGAAGATCCCGCATGCCATGTGGTATGACCAGAAATAAAATTAAAGTCTTGTTATTAAAAATAGAAGAACAAAGGCTCATCAGAAGCCAGGTGCCAATTGAGTTATGTTGGAGTTTTCTGGAATTACACTTTGAAACCTGGGTAAAAAAAAGCATTATCCTGGGTTAATGTCAACAACATCCTATTGGGTGGGGAGGAGGAGTGCTCAGAGGCGATTACTCAGCAGAGCTGTAATCCAGTTCTACTCGTGCTGCTGCTAAGTTGCTTCAGTCATGGCCGACTCTATGCAACCCCATAGACAGCAGCCCACCAGGCCCTGCCGTCCCTGGGATTCTCCAGGTAAGAACACTGGAGTGGGTTGCCATTTCCTTCTCCAATGCATGAAAGCGAAAAGTGAAAGTGAAATCGCTCAGTCCTGTCCGACTCTTAGTGACCCCATGGACTGCAGCCCACCAGGCTCGTCCATCCATGGGATTCTCCAGGCAAGAGTACTGGAGTGGGGTGCCAGTTCCTCCTCCGTCTACTCGTGAGGGACATTTAATTATGTTACACAGGAAGTTTTATGGCAGCTGTGCTTCACTCCCTGGAGAATCTATTTCCAGAGCCCACTCCAAGGAGAAAGGGGCTCTTCTAGCCAAAAGAGATTTAACTCCCATCTTTCAAACAAGTCCTTCCTTGTGTGAGGAAGAACCATGATCCCACAGAGAGGATTTGGCATTTATTTGCCAAAGAGAACGTGGACTCTCACAGAAAGACTGGACCCCACAGTAAGCAGCCATACAGATCCGACACCAAGAGCCCAGTTCAAACCAGGACCAGCAAGAAAATAAAGCATCCCAAGAAACCAGAACCAGGCCCTGGTCACAGTACTTGGGACCTCCCCAGTTTTAAGGAAGAGCTTCTGTGTATATATGTGTATTTACACTGCATTCTTGCCTGGAGAATTCCATGGACAGAGGAGCCTGGCAGGTTACAGTCCATGGGGTCACGAGAGTTGGACATGACTTAGTGGCTAAATCTAAATCATCACACTGCATATAATTTTCATCACAGGTTGTGTGCTCATCATTTCTGAAAAATCTCTCCAGCCCTCTCTGGGAAAGTTTCAAGTCAAAATTACTTCCAGGCACATTGTCGATAAATGCATGTTCCCTATGAGGTACAGCACACCCCACTCTGCTCTGCTCATTAGAGCCACGAGTCTCATGTATTAAAAAAAAAATAAAGTAAAAGCAGGTGAATTACAGAAATACAAAATTTTACTCTTAAGATGGCTGAATTGTGTCTAGTGGTATCACAATGCTTTAACAGTACCTGTAATGATGGGAGAATTCATTGAAGAATCAACTATTTAATCTATATTAATAGAGATTTAAAATAGCAATTCGTAAGTTCGTTCTTTGTCCCTCTCTGTCTCAATCATAAACCATACTTTAGAACCACACAAGAAAATATGATGGCTATGATTAGGATATCTGAATATTTTTCATTATTGTTGCTCATGATTTCTATGCAGATGGACACGCATTTTGTGCAAAATGATCTTGACATTGCAAATGTAGATTTAACTCAAACGGAGCTAGCAGACTCCCCTCCCACCCAGCCCAGGACGATTTATGTTACTGAATTGGGCATGAGTATAATAACCTGAACTGCCCTCTTTTAAGAGCCTGATTCACACTGAAAGGAAACCAAGTGACTCGTACCCTCCTTTCGTGAGTTTCAAGCTAGTGATGATTCAACGGCAGCTATGTTATTAAACTCGAATGAAGCACTACCCTCTCGCTAATGAGGTTACCAAATGTCTTTAGGTCTCTATGTTAGGGGCACTTACAAGCACTCTGCTTGGCAGAGGCCCACAGCAGTTCGAAGCTGTGGACTAATCACATAGGCCGGAATCAAATGGGCTGGAAGAATTTGGAGACTTGGCTCCCAGGAATGTAATTCATGCAGAAAAGCGTTGTCAGAGTGAGGCCAGGGAACCTCGTGGGAAGAAAGCAAAATAAACAGTTCAACAAAGAAAACAAAGAAGGCCCAATAGCCTTTTCTAAAGCTTGAGTACACTGAGACTTCAGTGGGGGCCCCTGGACAAAGACCTCATCAAAGAACACCCTTGCAAAGCAAACAGACCCAGAAGGATGTTTCCCTGCTACACTGAGGTGGGGTGCGGGGAGGGGGTGGGGGGAGGGAGAAGGGACCAGACTCTACTTTTCTGCCTTTTCAATTCAGCTGCCTCTTAACTCCCTCCTTCCAGCAAACAAAGAAACAACAAGCAACAATAATCAAAATAACTCAATAGTCCGACATCTGTCTGGGTCCAAAAATGGTGGTGGTGGGCGGGGGCGGCGGGGTGGGGAATGGAAGTGGGGACGTCAACCCACGGAAAATGGTGCAGTGTAGTTTCTAATTGTGCTTCAGGTCACAGGAAGACCCTCACAAGTGTATGACCTGCCACCTCGGAGCCACACAGTCGGCTTTCCACACTCCAGAGATGAAGAGAGGCTCATGAAGGGCTCAAGGACTTTCACTTTGAAAATCGTCACCCATAGCATGTGACATCAGGCTGCTGACTTGGAGCAGTCCCTCTGTAGAGCTCAGGGCAGCCTTTTTGTGCCTCCGCTTTCACCCCCCACCCCCTAATTCCCCGATGTCCAGCAAACTTTTGAACTGGACCCTTCTTCCCTCCATCTGGGAACTATATATATCTCAGCAGTCCTGGAATCCAAAGTGGGGGTGACCAGATTTTGATCATTAAAGTGAGACTAAAATAGTTTAGGCTGACCTTCTTTTTTTCTCCTGACTACTTACATTGAGAAGATCACACAATCTTTTATCCACTCAGCTCCAGGACAGGCTGAGGTGAACACAAGGAAAATGGATAGACGTGAGCACCATTGTGTGTGTGCTTATATATGTGTAAGTAAAAGTGAAAGTCGCTCAGTCGTGTCCAACTCTTTGCGACCCCATGGACTATATACAGTTCATGGAATTCTCCAGGCCAGAATATTAGAGTGGGTAGCCTTTCTTTCATCCAGGGCATCTCTCAACCTAGGGATCGAACCCAGGTCTTCCACATTGCTGCTGCTGCTGCTAAGTCACTTCAGTCGTGTCCTATTCTATGCGACCCCATACACGGGAGCCCACCAGGCTCCCCCCTGTCCCTGGGATTCTCCAGGCAAGAACACTGGAGTGGATTACCATTTCCTTCTCCAATGCATGAAAATGAAAAGTGAAAGAGAATTCGCTCAGTCGTGTCCGACTCTTAGCAACCCCATGAACTGCAGCCCACCAGGCTCCTCAGTCCATGGACTTTCCAGGCAAGAGTACTAGAGTGGGGTGCCATTGCCTTCTCCCTATATGTATAGGAGTGTGCAAATATATATAGTGTGTGTATGTATATATGATTATGTGTGTGTATTCATATATGTGTGTGTGTGTGTATATATATATATAGTATATGTATAGGAGGATATATATGTGTGTGTGTGTGTACATATGTGAGTATGTGTGTGTTTATATATGTATGTGAGGGTATAAATATATATGCATAGTGTGTGCATACTTATATGAATGTGAGTATATATATGTGTGTATGTCAGTTATGTGTGTTTATTTTATAAATGTATATGAGTGTGTGTATATATATGTATGTGAGTGTGTAAATATATATGTAGGGTGTATATATCTGTATGTGAGTATGTGTGTGCTTATATATTTATGTGAGCATGTAAATATACAGGCATGCATGTGTACTAGGTATCTTCACTTGCGTCCAACTCTTTGCGACCCTACGGACTGTAGCCCACCAGGTTCCTCTGTCCATGGGATTCTCCAGACAAGAATACTGGAGTGGGTTGCCATGCTCTCCTCCAGGAGATCTTCCTGACCCAGGGATCGAACCCACATCTCTTATGTGTCCTACATTGCCAGGCGGGTTCTTTACCACTAGCACCACTTGAGAAGCTCCATAAATACACATACAATGTGTGAATATATGTGTGTATATGTAAGTATGTGCATGTATTTATGTGTGTGTGTGTATAGTGTGTGTGCATGTCTATGTATGTGAATGTGGGTGTGTGTATATATATATATATATATGTAGTTAAATAATGATAATATATAAAAGAAAATGCTTATGTTAAATAAAGAAACCCAAAATGCTAGGTAACATAAATAATAACACCATCTAATATAATCCTAATTTTCATGTGTTATATTCCAGTTGAATACGGTAGGAAAAAAACCTTTTAAAAGTCAGAGCCCTCTTTAGAAGTCTGATTGCCTTCATTCTTGATTTAACCTTCAAATCTGTTTCTAAAAAATTTCCCAGGTGTGCATAGTTTATGTTGAAAACAATGCATGCTAGGAAGATGGAGACTTTGTTCTGTGGCAGAGTGAGAGGTCACTTTGACTAGAGGCAAGAAGCCTTTTAGAAAGCTGGAGATGCTTTCTCTGGACCCTGTCTTAAAGATGTAAATCTTATTTCAGCAACAGGGTTTAGCAATCTGTGTAGCAAACGAGGCTGATCATTTGACGATGCATCTCTTTTCTCACCTCACATAATAAAGACACTGTTCACTTCTGATGGACTTCGCAATATTTGTACACCATTTGAATGTATTTAGAAGATGGTGATTCTCTGGTAAGTTTTTAATGTATTCTAGATAGCAGAAGATACACATGAACCTTGTCAGGCTCTGGGTGTTGCTCAATGCACTGAGTGCATTTCATGTAATTCCCTTAGGCAGAAGCTCTTACTAGTTAGGGATAACTGAGGTCTAGGGGGATCAGGTTCCTTAGGAACTATTCACAAGTACCCACTAGCAACTGGCACTGAGGGACCCTCACAGGTGAACCTCTACAAGATCACCTTCAACTGCCACTCTATATACCATTCATCCTGATATTAATAAATTCATTTTTACTTTTAGATGGAGGCTAAGTTTCTACTCCTTATAACAGTCCCAATGGAGAATTTTTAATGAAATTGTAATCTCTTTGCAATTGGATAAAAATGTTGTAAATATCTATAACTTATAAATATGTGGGATGTTTCATATCAGAATATTAATGGCTGCAGGTTAGAAAATCTATAGCTTTAGGTTACAGATCTTTCCTTTTTTCTTTACTGGAAATGTTTTACTACTGTGGGTTCAACCAACCATGGGGAGAAAATATTCTGGGGAAAAAAATTCCCCAAAGTTTGAAAAAGCAAAACTTGGAAGTCGCAATACGTTGGCAACTATTTTTTATGTAAAATTTACATTGCATTAGGTATTGTAAGTAATCTAGAGATGATGTGAAGTTTATGGGAGGATGTGCATAGGTTTTATGCAAATACCATGTCATTTGATATAAGGGATTTTAGCATCCTTGGATTTTGCTATCTGAGGGGATCCTGAAATCAATTCTCCATGGATACTGAGGGACGACTTTACTCTCCTGACCTAAGGCAGTTTCTGCCACTCCTTACATTTCTGCATTCTTTTTGCTAGTGTGCGTTAGTAGAGAGAGAGAGAGAGAGAGACAATAGGAAAGGAGAAACACAGGTGCCAGGTACGGGTACATCTTTCACATTACACTTGAAGTTTTAACTCCAGAGTTATAAACATTGAGGCAGTTATCACCAGTTCAGCTAGGTTAACACAGGAGGTAAACATAGGACCAATAAGTCATTTAACTGGTTCATTTTCCCAACTTCAAAGTAATGATGTCCATTACTGTTCTGATATGCCTCTTACAGAGATCACATCAGAACTAAAAAATGGTCCCTATAAAATTTCTTTTCAATATAGTTATCTAATATATGTTCTGCAAACATATCACTACCCTAGGACTCAGAGAATGACTTTGAAGACAGACCTTTTTCTGGCTCTTTCCTTTTGTGTGCTTAGTTGACTCAGATCATCAAAAATGCAAAAGTCTAGATAATTTGTCACTCAGGATTCAAAAAGTTAGCAAGCAGGTTCCTGGAAAATCTGTGAATACTATATATATATATATATATTTTTTTTT
Source organism: Bubalus kerabau (assembly GCF_029407905.1). Classification (NCBI taxonomy): domain Eukaryota; kingdom Metazoa; phylum Chordata; class Mammalia; order Artiodactyla; family Bovidae; genus Bubalus; species Bubalus kerabau. Next base: position 82,163,079 of record NC_073631.1, on the reverse strand, counting down.
TTTGGATGCATGAGTTTTACTGGGGGCAGGGGTGGGGATGCAACAATAACAAAAAGAAATGAGTGACAGGCAGCCCTGTGTCTCCGGCCTTTGTTCCTCTGAGGAAGGGTCTGAAATAAACTCAGCCTGCTGAGCAGCTATAGGAAATGGCATGTCTTTGTTTAGGTGGAAAAAGCAGGTTCAGTTACCTAAGCAAAGGAGAGATGACCACGGAGGAAGAGCTGCAGGCAGCTTGGGTTTTGGGTGGTATTTATCACCCTAAAAACTAACCAGAAAGTGCCTTCCCATTGGGACAAATTCTGTGAAAGTTCAATTTTCTCCACCGCATACTTTGAAAAATAAATACAACGATGGCAGTAAATTTCTGTTTTCTTTGAAGCCAGGCTTAACATGAGTGGGAGCATTGTACTCAAAGAAAAAAGTCTGTTACAGTCCAGTACCCCCCAGGCCCCCGCAACGGGCTGAACGGCAGGCTCTATAGAGCTGGCTACTTCTGGTTCAGTGGCAGTGAATACCTTCAGTCAATATCTGCTCAAGGCTGGACTGCTGAGCACAGCACAAAGAACACAGGAATTTATCCAAGAAGCTGGCACTCACTCTGTGAATATGCACTACAATTAGGGCCTGCTTTCTCTGTAACCAATGACCAAATTCAATATTTCAATCATTAGAAATATAGCAAAACAAAACTACTGTATATAGAATGGATAAAAAGGATTCAATATTCTGTGATAAACCATAATGGAAAAGAATAGGAAAAAGAATGCATGCATATAAGCTATGACCAACCTAGACAGCATATTAAAAAGCAGAGACATTACTTTGCCAATAAAGGTCCATCTAGTTAAAGCTATGGTTTTTCCAGTAGTCATGTATGAATGTGAGAGTTGGACTATAAAGAAAGCTGAGCGCTGAATTGATGCTTTTGAACTGTGGTGTTGGAGAAGACTCTTGAGAGTCCCTTAGACTGCAAGGAGATCCAACCAGTCCATCCTAAAGGAAATCAGTCCTGAATACTCATTGGAAGGACTGATGCTGAAGCTGAAACTCCAATACTTTGGCCACCTGATGCAAAGAACTGACTCATTTGAAAAGACCCTGATGCTGGGAAAGATTGAAGGCGGGAGGAAAAGGGGATGACAGAGGATGAGATGGTTGGATAGCATCACCGATACAATGGACATGAGTTTGAGTAAGCGCCGGGAGTTGGTGATGGACAGAGAAGCCTGGTGCGCTGCAGTCCATGGGGTTGCAAAGAGTCGGACACAACTGAGCAACTGAACTGAACTGAACTGATATGTATAATTGCATCACTCTGCTATACAGTAGAAATTAACACACTGTAAATCAACTTTTTTAAAAAAGGAATATTGCAAAACAGAAAAAAGTTATATGCCCTTATAGCACCTTGTCTTTGTTTTGTGTTCATTTCTTAATGCAAAGTAAAGTGTGTGGGGATTCATCTGCCAGCTCATTAAAATTTTTAAAGTTTAGGAATTGAAACTCACCTATATTTTCATACTTAGACTAGGAACTGTGGATGTAGATGGTCTAAGGTGGTGCTTGAAAGTGAGGCAGGCTTTACAGTTATTTAGTTGATCATGAGAAATGATAACCAAAAAATAAGACATTTTCTGTTTTTGAACTGATATGATATACAATAAGAAATGTTGGGAATAGCAATAAAAAGTAGCCTAGAAGTTTAAAACAGGAGAATGACATGCCCTAGATGGATGGGATGAGGATAAGGGGGTGGGACGGAAGCTCAAGAGGGAGGGCATGTATGTATACATATAGATGATTCCTGGTTTTTACAGCAGAAACTAACACAATGCGGTAAAGCAACTATACCCCTACCGAAAAGAAAGCAAGAAAACTAAAGCAGAGAAAGAGGATAGTGAGGTTAGAAAGAACGTGTTAACTTAGATCAGGTCTTGGCAAACTTTGTGTTACAGGTTTTGTTCATTATCTCAGCTACTCAACACTGCCCTTGATTGCTAAAGCTGTCATAGAATAGACAACAGTAAATAAGTGACAGTCACTGGATTCCAATAAAACTTTATTTACAAAGACAGGCCCTGGCTGGATAGTTCACAGGCCATCGTTTGGCAATCCCTAGTCATTAGATGGTTCTTAGCCAAAGACCTCTCTGATAAGGAGATGTCTGTGCAGGGAAATGCATGAAGCAAGGGAGCAAGCCATGGACACCTAAGGGAAGAAGTTTCCAGGCAGATACATGTTGCAGTCTCATCCAATATGGCTTACATTTTATAGAGTATACAACTGTAATCATTGATCATTATTTATCCATGTTTTCTTACGGTCCTCTTAAATGCCATTATTAAGTATTTTTCAACAGTTCTACCAAGTGATGAATTACAATTCACTGAACAGTCCATGCAGCTATTCCAGATGCTAGGCATCACAAGTTCTACAGTAGCAAACCTTGATGTATATCTAATTGGGGGGCAGGGGGAGCTGGCAGCTACAGATAAGGCTTTTACTAGCTTTTCTCATTACTGTCATATTATTAACTTAGAATTTTGCAGAAGACAATGACAGTCTGTGACATTCAAAACTTCTCTGTCTATATATATTATTATTATTGTTGCTGTTGTTTGGTCACTAAGTCATGTCTGACTTTTGTATGACTCCATGGACTGCAGTCTGCCAGGCTCCTCATATATATAAATAGGCTTCCCAAGTGGCATTAGTGGTGAAGAATCTGCCCGCCAATGCAGATACAGGGTCGATCCCTGAGTTGGGAAGATCCCCTGGAGGAGGGCATGACAACCCACTCCAGTATTCTTGCCTGGAGAATCCCATGGACAGAAGAGTCTGGCAGGCTACAGTTCACAGGGTCGTAAAGAGTGGGACACAACTGAAGCGACTTAGTATGCACGTACACACACACATATAAATAAACTGAAGCAGCAAAGGCTCCAGCGTTCATTTTCATGAGGAGAGGATGAAAGTCAAGTGCTAGGAATGTAGTGTCTGATGTCTACGTTTAAATAACCAGGACCATTAACTTCTCTATGTCAAGGTTTCCAGTCTTGGAAAAGAGCCTATTGATAATAACTGCATCATAGGGCTGGCTATTCTATTATATGCGATAGTTTTGTAAAGTCTCTAAAACTATGCTCACAGTAAGTACTGAAAAATGTCATTTTACAGTCATGGCCATTATTATATGGCCATGTCATTTCTTTTTTTACCCTTATATTTGGAATTTTGGTATCCCATATTATATTATCAATTAAAGATTGCTAATTTCATTAATTTTATTTCCACGTGAGAGGTCTGGGAAGGCAGCTATTTAAGTTAAATGGTACTTAGTCACATAAGGTGACTTCAGACCTTTAACCAGGAACTGATTTAACGTCAGGCGATATATTTAGGCTTCCCAGGTAGCGCTAGTGGTAAAGAACCTGCCTGCCAATGCAGGAAACTTAAAAGACATGGGTTCAATCTCTGGGTCAGGAAGATCCCCTGGAGGAGGGCATAGCAACCCACTCCAGTATTCTTGTCTGAAGAATCCCATGGACAGAGGAGCCTGGCAGGCTACAGTCCATAGGGTCGCAAAGAGTCAGACACAACTGAAGTGACTTAGCATGCACACATGATGTATTTGGTGGTGAACAGCATCTGACATGGCAATAGGTATTTATATTAATACCATCTTCAGTAGTCATTGTGTCCTTCTAAGTCCTAAGTGTGCTAATTTTGTTGGCAGGAAATGACACACTCCACCAAAGTAAAAAAATAAAAACAAAGAGGATGGCAGTCATCCTGTACTGGCCTGAAAAAGGACAATCCATTATTATCATGGAAAGCAATAACTATCCAGAAGTCACTCTGTAAAGGCACGGGCTCAGCCTAGCAAATTCAAAGACATACACAGATGGTCTTTACCTGCCAGACATGTGGTTATAACCTAGTTCATTTTCTTTTTTTCTTTTCTTAGGGTAGAAGTGTGGAGAAGGCAATGGCACCCCACTCCAGTACTCTTGCCTGGAAGATCCCATGGACGGAGCAGCCTGGTGGGCTGCAGTCCATGGGGTCACTAAGAGTCAGACACAACTGAGCGACTTCACTTTCACTTTTCACTTTCATGCACTGGAGAAGGAAATGGCAACCCACTCCAGTGTTCTTGCCTGGAGAATCCCAGGGACAGGGGAGCCTAGTGGGCTGCCGTCTATGGGGTTGCACAGAATCGGACATGACTGAGGTGACTTAGCAGCAGCAGCAGGGTAGAAGTGAGTGTTACAAAGTGTACAAAGTGTTAGCTACAGTAGTTGACACATAGGCCTACCTGCAAGATATTGGGGGTTCAATTCCAGACCACTATAATAAAGCAAATACCACAATTAAGTGTGTCACAATTAAGTGTGAATATTTTGATTTCCCTGATCTGATAAAGGCTTCCCAGGTGGGGCAGTGGTAAAGAATCTGCCTGCCATTGCAGGAGATGCAGGAGACATGAGTTCAATCCCTGGGTCGGGAAGATCCCCTGGAATAGAAATGGCAACCCACTCCAGTACTCTTGCCTGGAAAATTCCATGGACAGAGGAGCCTGGTGGGTTAAAGTCCATGGGGTCACAGAGTCAGACATGTCAATGGGTTAAAGTCCATGGGGTCACAGAGTCAGAGTCAGAGCACCCACGTAGTAGTGCATATAAAAGTTATGTTCACACTATACTTTAGTCTATTAAGTGTGTAACACCATTATGTCTAAAAAAAGTCAATGTTTTTTCATTAAAAATATTTTATTAAATATTCATTAAATTTTAAAATATTTCATTAAAAATATTTTGTGAAAAAATGCTAACTCTCAGTGAGCAAATGCTGTTGGAAAGATGTGCCCACAGACTTGCTCAAAACACAGTTACCACAAACCCTCCATGTGTAAAAAGTTAAATATCTGCAAGCACCATAAAGAGAAACAGTAAAATGAAGCATGCCTGAAATCTGAGATGTCATCACACTTTATCAGTCTTAATAACGTTTAGGGTAGAGCACAAACACAGGAGGGGAGAAAGGACTTGCCTTTGTTAATTTTTAATTGCATTATTAAAATATTCCAAGCCAGTTATGCCCCCAAACACACAGTTTTGCTCAGTCTCTGTATCTTACTGGAGACTTTCCTGGGACTGAGAAGAATGAAATCACTATTATACGTTAGAAGCCCATCACAAAGTTTAAGTGATGGCTAGACTGAAGGCTCCTTCTGAATAGTTATTAGAGGAGCTCCACTAGGCAGGGTAGCTAGCTCACACTGGTGCTGAATCTGGGGAGGGAGGGAGGAGAGGACAGAGAGGAACTGAGTAGTAGTTCTGGTCATCCACTGCCTCTTTCTTTCTCTAAGCTTTTACCATAATGATCTATCTTTTCTTAGAGATTTCTTTGTCTGGAAAGAAATGTATTTATTCAGACTCCAAACTTGCTACTCATCTCCTAGCTCTAACTCTAAAAGGGTTGAGGGAAGCCTTACTTATTTTCAAAGCCCTCTCTTTCCCAGCTAATATTAATGATCTACCATGTACTGTCTTCTCTCCAGGCGCCAGGAAGTGGACCACTTTTGGAGGGAGGAACAGCTCTTCTTACTTAGGTGGAATAATTCCAGGGAGTTAGGCAGTCTTAGAAAGAGGCACATTGACTCAACTAAGAGAGGAAAAAAAAAAAAAAAAAAAAAGAGCTGCTGTGTCGAAGAGAACATGAGTGCTCATTTCCCCCAGGAGAGAAAAGATGAAGCTGATTTTCTAAAATGAATCAGTAAAGTGGATGGTGAAATGCGACAGCCTGTCAGAGCACTCACTGGCTTAGGGTGCCGTGCTGCTCACACTCACAGCGCACGACAAGGATAGCTCTCAGCTCCACTGGCAACATCTGTGGGGCTCTAGTTATTGTCATGAATTAGTAACTGAGGCTGATCCTGCTTTGAAAAAAATAAATTGCCGAGCTCAGCAAGAAGCACACGGACCGTCCGAAATTCAATTCATACTGGTCCATAAGTGAGAAAACTTTGGCTCAAAATAACTCTATGTAAAAGATCAATATTTTTTCCTCAAGTGAAAATCCAGAATGAATGTGGAATTAAAACTTTATAATTTGGGTTTCTATGAATACATCCTGTCTAGCTTTTCAAAAGTAAGCCCATGCTTAAATGTGTTCTAACAGTAAAGCCAAGAAAAAAAGCATACACTCAAAATGCAAGTGAAAGTAGTCACTCAAAACAACTGTTTCTAGGGCAGGGAGATGCAATAGCCCAATCGTTTAAATTTCGAAGTGGGACTTTAAAATAAGTAGTAATCGTTAGCCTGGAGAACATCATCCATCTCCATAGGCTGCAACAGTGCCTCCTGGAGTTGTGTAACCCACAGCCCTGATGGAGACAGTGCGGAGCAGGAAACAGAGATAAGGCTAAGACCAAGAAATAACCGGATGAAATTTCTGCCAGCGCTATGTGGCTACAGATTCCAGGTTCTGTTGTTTACGCTCCCAATGATCTCAGCAACATAATAAAATATACTCACTAATATTTTTGTAAAACATTGTACTTTTTTCTCCATGGCTTAATAAAACATGAACTCTGTGGTCAAAACAAATGATTTGAGAGAGAACAAGATGCTCCAATTATCTACTGAACATAAGTTCTGGTGAACTCAGTGAAGAATAACTTTCAGAAGAAAACCGGATATCCCCATACATATCCAGTGTTTCTTAATTTTCAAACTGCTTGAATTAAATAAACATAATGTAGGAATTATACATTTTCTATGACAGTCTTTACATGACAACTCAGGGAAAGACGACACTAACATTTCATATCTCACTTTAAAATCGTGAAGTGAAATTCATGATTTTAAATTAAGAAAGAAAATACTATAAATTTTAACATTATTTTGAGAACTGTATTTGGAACAATTTAAGCTTCTATACTCTGTCTACACTGCCTAACCATAAACTCTGTGAGAGTAAATCGGGTAAGCTAAAGAAAGGCATTCCACTTAACGAACTAGGTTCTTGAACACAAACTGACGTATTTCCGTACATATTTATAAGGCTTGGTGGTTATTATTAGGCTGTAATTGCAGTTGTTCTAACACCTAATAAGCCATGGTTGGAAAAACAAAGGCAGGTTAATTTGTGATTTCCTCTACTCATTCAGAGGCAAATTAAGTGTCAAACAGCTAATACAGAGCATATTTCATTTTATGAGATTTTAATTTAATTCTGCGCCATATCGTTGATGCCTTAATATAGGGTGGTTTATCTAAAAAGAAGAGCAATTTATAAACCTCTTTCAATAGAATCATTAATGATAAGATATGATAGCATAATTATCGCAGTGCCTGCCATCCTTCTAAACAGAGATCTGTTGGCATTTCCATCATCAACACACGTCCTGTTTCCAAGAGACCTAGCATTTAATTCGTTACACTGGCACCAGAACAATCATGTGTAAGAAACAGTGAGACTATCCCCCAATTTTGTCTACTTACAATTAAAAATATTTATTCTAAAATATCAATAAGCTTGAAGAAGGAATTCATAGGGCCTGGACTCCATCTTAGGCCTGTTCATGCTGATCATGCTCAGCCACCTTTCCAATGGACTCTGAACTCTGTGTTTAGTGCCTATGAAAACAACAACAGAAGGATAAGACCCCCTCCAGACAGGAGAACCTTGAAGATCGTATCTAGGTTACTCACCACCTAAGAGAAAACATACACTAATCACCCCTTCCTCCAGACAGGCCATAAATTTTTCTGTATCTATCGGAGTGTAACCTTGGGTTTATTGATTATTGGCTAATTGTTTGACTGTTTGAGCACATGAGCACATAGCACATGAACGATGGGGTTATTGGGGTTGTATTTTCCTTGGTTTATGTAAGTCTCAAGGAATTTGGAGTGGTGGGTTCAGACACGTACATATGGGGTATAAAAGATTTTCACAAATGCTGGTCAGGGTCCTTGGCTAAGAGGAGACTCTGCCTTGGGCCCGCCGGTGTAATAAACTGCACTCCACTATCTGCATTGTCCTTCTGAGTGAGTTTGTTTCCCGGAACGTGTGGCTACAACAAGCTCACTTGATTTCATTGTCTAGAAGCTAATTATAAAGCAAGCATTTTGGAATTCAACTTCTAGATAAAAGCATTTTACTTTTCCAGGTTATCCTCTAAGCAAAGATGTGCTTTGAAGATTTCAGTAACCAAGTCATATTCACCTACATCACCCTCCACCCCTAAAATGATCTGTCACAGGCATATCTACATTTGTATCTAAGAAGGTGCCAAAGCATCCTAGGGATTCAGGATTGAGCCAGGCCAGAATAGAATCTCTGAGTGTTTGTCATGCCCCCAATTGTCTGGATGCTAACTCTCCGCATGTGCTTAGAGCATCCTGCTTTCAAGGGTGCTCACAAGGGTGCTCACAAGAACATGATTTCATTGAACTCTTCGATTTGCAATTTGGAGAGTCGGGTAAGGCAGGTAACTTCATTTTCATGGAATGGAACTAATACATGGAAATTGTAGGTTGCCAATTCCCAGCACCAACAAGTGCAAAGCAAGAGCACAATTCAAGCTCTCTGACTGCTAGTCCGCTGTTTCCAGACTGGACCCTTTGAAGGTCTATGGAGCATATTTAACTAGGCACCTGAACAAGTGACTGCCTGCAAATCTAGCAGGTACGGTGACCGCTAAGCAATGACTGATCAGACAAGAATATTCGGCTGCAATAAAGGCACACAAGGTGCTTTAAGGAACAGCCTCTAGGAACAACCTTTGAGACTGCCCCCAAAGGTGATATTTGAAATAGGCCTTGAGGGACTTCCCTGCAGGTTCAGTAGTTAAGACTCTGCGCTTCCATTGCAAGGGGTGCAGATTCACTCTCCAGTCAAGAAACTAAGATCACATGCTGCTTGGCCAAAAAATAGACAAAAAAAAAAAAAAATGAGAATGAGTTAGGCCTTGAGGGTAAGGAGTTTAAGTAGAAGTTTGCCATGCAGGGAGGGAAGACCATTGAGCGTAATGCAGGGAGAATGTCACATTATAAAAGCACAGAGATGAGACTACCCCCAGCTTCCCAGAGACTACTTCATAAGTTCGGTGTCTCCATCCAGGACTCTGTAATGCCCAGCAGTCCCAGGGGACAATGACATCCTCCCAGCACCTTCCAGAGCTTCTCTTTGGAGCTTCAGGATTATCTACCAGCTTTATAAGATGAATCTTGGGTTACTAAACATTTAGGCAGCTAGAGAACAATTTAATCATTTGCTGCTAAATGATCCTAAAGCTTGGCTGAAAAAGCAGGAAGTATAATCATCTCAGTATCTGAAGGGTTCCAGGATTATCACAGACACCAAAATCCATGGATCTTCAAATCCTTTACATAAAAAGGCATAGTGTTTGCATATAACCTATGCACATCTTCCTGGAAACTTCACTCATCTCTGGATTACTTACAGTACCCAATACAATGGAAATGCTACGTCAATAGGTGTCAGTGTGCTGGAAATTCAAGTGGTGCTTTTTGGAACTTTCCGGAGTTTGTTTCTCCAGTATTTCTAATCCAAGGTTGGTTGAATCCTCGAATGCAAAACCCCCCAAAGATACAATGGGTCAACAATACTAAAATCTACAAAAATCCCAGCTCAGCAGCCATATAGGAAATGCAATCCTCTCCCCTGGGATTCTCCAAACTTGACCTGTCTTATCCCATGGTGTTTTTATCTCTAAGTGAAAGTGAAGTCACTTAGTCGTGTCCGACTCTTTGCGACCCCATGGACTGTAGCCTACCAGGCTCCTCAGTCCACAGAATTTTCCAAGCAAGAGTACTGGAGTGGGTTGCCATTTCCTTCTCCAGAGGATCTTCCCAACCCAGGGATAGAACCCAGGTCTCCCGCACTGCAGGCAGATGCTTTACTGTCTGAGCCACCAGGGAAGCCGCGTTTTTATCTCTAGCAAGCGAATTCTTTAGATACAGCAATCACAACCTAGAACAAACAGTGATCTATACAAGGGCTTGCTATTCTTACAATTCTGCCAAAGAACCAAGACTTGGGGCTTTAATTGACAAATTCACATTTGAATTTAACTATAAGGCAAACTATAATGAACCCAGAGGAACTGGTTCATTTCATCATCTTGTTGTTGTTTAATGGCTAAGTCGTGTCAGACTCCTTGCAACACCACAAACTGTAGCCCACCAGGCTCCTCTGTCCATGGGATTTCCCAAGCAAGCATACTGGAGTGGGTTGCCATTTCCTTCTCCAGGGCATCTTCCCGATCCAGGGATTGAACCCAAGTCTCCTGCATTGGCAGGCAGATTCTTTAGCTCTGAGCCACCCGGGAAGCCCTCATTCTATCATATGAATTCATTTTTTGAAATTTCTCTATGAGTTCTGAAAGAGTGAAGTACTCTGAAATTCCATAGAAAATCTGATCCAAATTACTTCATCACTGTAGAGACTTGAATCTGGGTGAAATCAGTCCTGTGCCTCTCCCAGGTCCGGTGGGCCCTTGCTGGTTCTGTACCATAGAGCACATCCTCATCTTAGAAGCTTGGTCCCATCGGTACTGCAAAACTTTGGGAGAACAGGATGAATTCCATGGCAGGTTTCAGCCTGAATTTGGAGTTTTCTTCCCTTTGTACAGGGAGCTTTAAATGGGCCTGTTGGTTTTATCTGAATGTATTTTTAGCAGGCTTCAGAACCCTGAAAATACTCGTGTTCCAATGAAAAGTCAAAGAATAAGTCACAAGTTTCTGCATTCTCTCTAAATATCCACTTCTCCTTTAATGCTTATAGAAGTCTGAGCACAGATTTATGACTTACCTCCAGGCAAATCTGCTCTGAAATTACAGTTCAGTAATGGGAGATGGATCCAAAAAACTGTGGGTAAAATATTATATGTGTACTTGGGCATATAGTTAGGGCTGTTAATATCAATTAATTCTGTTCACAGAGGAGGACTTGTTTTAAAACAACTTCATTTTTCTTTGACGTATATGTAATTACACAGCTGTAACGAATAGCCATGGAGATGCAATCTACCATCCAAATAACTAGCATTAGTCTTCAAAGTATTTTTTGGGCTTTCTAACTTTACTGTCTCAGAATGAAGGGTAATTACCAGACATGACTAAATGTAAAATCCAGGCCATTCAAAGGGCCAGCCCCTCCCAAAGGTTGACTCCCCTTGTCACAGTATACATCATTTTTCTGGACAACACTACAAAAGAAGGTCATTTCAGCTTAGGTGCAGGCTATCCTGAATACCTGATCTTCTTTCCCTCCAAACTGAGTGATACCACATTTATCTCTAGGACATTGTCTTCTTCTTTTTTTAATATTGATTTTATATTAAAGAATAGTTGATTAACAATGCTGTATTAGATTCAGGTGCACAGCAAAGTTACACATACACATGTATCTACTTTTTTTCAAATTCTTTTCCTGTTTAGGTAGTTACAGAATATTGGGCAGAATTCCCTGTGCTATACAGTAGGTCCTTGTTGCTTATTTATTTTATACATAGTAGTATGTATACGTTAATCCCAAAGTCCTAATTTATCTCCCCTCACCTTTGGTAACCATAAGTTTGTTTTCTATGTCGAAGAGTCTGTTTTGTAAATAAGTTCATTCATATCATTTTATTTTAGATTCTGCATATAAGTAATATCACATGATATCTGTCTTTTCTTCCTTTTCTAATGTATGTTAGTTATCACCCTCATTCTTGCCTTTTATCTCTGTGTAAACCATGTGCTCGATCACATTTGCCATTTTGTTTGGGTGACATTCCCATCAATCAAGTGACTGTTGGAGTAGACACCACAGGGGCTATGAAAATTTACCATGAAAATTTCATTATGACTCATTGTGATCCCTGGAACAGGGCTTTCCCATTAATAGAAATCGGAGCATGAGAAACTTCTTATCCACTCTTGACCAAATACATATTCTGAGAGGGAACCTTCCATTAGGCCTCTGCTTTTTAATTTAGTATTTAGAGGCCACAGAGCACACGTCAGCAAAAATATATAGGAAATACTTGCCAGCCACCTCGTATGACAGGCATTCTTCAGGAAGCAGCGGGGATGTGCTTCAGTGAGTCCAGGAACAGATAGGCTTGCCGTATTTCAAAAGTAAATCTTAGATTTCTATCACAGCTCCCAAGCCCAGTAGCTGTGTTGGTAACAAAAATCCTGAGATGGTAAAAGCCAGTATTTTGTTCTGTTTCTTTAATGGGCAAAGTTGTAATACTTACACATGCAACGGAGGGATCGGAGATGGATCATAATGGTAACGGCCCTCGTGGTGTCTGGCATCAATTGGTACAGGAGGATGGAATGCAGGAAAGAGATGAGGAGGGTCTGAAAAGGAAAGAAAGTCCAACCTGTATAAGCAGAACACTTTGAAACAGAATTCCCATACATGAAGCCACATCGCCACACTGTCTTCACAACTGATGCTGAAATTAACCTTTAGAATTTGTGGAAGAATTCTTGAAAGTTCAGGACCAAGCAAATAATAGCAGCACATGAGACAGTAGAGCCACTGAATGCAACCTGAACCCAGACAGGAGAGCAAGAAAGAGGTGCAACACGTGCCCCTAGCCTGGCAGAAAGACTGGCCAGAGTGCAAAGGCTGAAGAAAGCCACCAAGCCAAGAGGAAGAGACGCCAAAACACTTTTTTATTTGCATTTATTTTTTTGGCCGCATCACATGGCTTGTGGGATGTTAGTTTCCCAACAAGATGCTCAGCAATGAAAGTTTGGAGAGTCCTAACCACTCAGCCACCAGGGAATGCCTCATTTTTTATTTTTAAAATGACACTGTCATGTGAATTTTCATATTTTATTTATTTATTTGGCTGTGCCCGGACTTAGCTGTGGTATGCAGGCTTTTAGGTTGCAGCATGTGGACTGTAGTTCCCTGACCAGGGATCAAACCCACACCCCCTGCACTGGAAGCTTGGAGTTTTAACCGCCAGGGAAGTCCTATGAAGTGAATTTTAGACAAAGACATAATATCACTACTAGTTTTCATCTCTCCCACACTTGTAAGGAAAGGAGTTCTTTCAAAAGTCCCTGCTAGAATCCATGTCACATGTAGACACACACACACACACACAATTCAAATGCATGCTCCCTCCCACTCCTCCTTGTCCTAGGTCAGGCTTCCAGAATCCCAACACAAGGGCAGCAAATGTATAGGTTGGCCAGAGATGTTACATGGCCTGACAGAGGGACATTTGGAGTAAACTGGGGGTTCCTTTCCTGCAGCCCCAACATTCCCCTTGGACCAACATTCCCTTGGCCTCCTCTCCTGCTCTGGCTCAGGTCAGTCATCACTGTTTTGAGGTTTCTGTGTGTACGCTTACTTAAAATAGTTCTTCTGCTCCCACTTGCCCTGATTATCTCTGACAAATCTGAAAATAAACTTTTTTTTTTCTAAATAGTAATTCACTGAAAGAACTGAAAATAGCTTTACCAGATTTTATCATGAGGAGCACCCCTGATACTAAAGTTTTTCCTGAGTTTCAAGAAGCAATAAAGAAACAAGTCCAAGAGCAGGAGGGGAGCCTTCACAACTCTGAGGCGATAAAGCAGCAAATACACCAGAACTCGTGTTGTGAATGTTACCTTCCGTACGTGGTCGCCCTGGAAGCCTGCATGTAGTGTCACACCGCTGTTGCCCAGAACACTCCCAAGAATTGATGTGTACACCAAACAGGCCTCAGAAGGGCTATGAGCTCCTTCGAAAAGTCTGAAGATTTTGCCTAGTGTAGTAGGCAGTAAAAGCAATTCCAAATGAGACCCTGTGAACAGGCCCTGAGGAATGGCTGGAAAAAGTGACATAGAACCTCCCCATGGGGCAGGGGAGTGGGTGTGTCAAACACAGACGAGGGTATGAGTGCATCCTCCACTGAGTTTCCTTAAGTCCTGGGGGTGACTATTATACATGTGTTTGTTGAATTCAAGTAGTTTTCATTTTCCTTCCTATACATTTCTCTTGTCCAAATTTTCTCCAACAAGCATCTTTTAGAATGTAAATATAACAACCTTTTTATTTTTTAAAAAATGATATTTTACTCCCCCCCGCCTTTTTTTTAAGACTGCTCCTGCTGGCCTCCTTTGAGAATCTAAGAATATGATCAGAAGAATAAAATAAGAGAGAAAAACTGTACAACATTACAGCCCTAACAGCACAACGGAGGTGCCCAAAGCTGAACTCCACCAGGTATAGAACCCAGAAGAAGAGGTTCTAGAGTGCAGAAAATGTGCACTACTCACTGTATATTGTACTTGCTCCTTATAAGATAAGGGGGGGAGGGAATGGTACTGAAAGAGGAAAGGAGTCATCTTGGTATTATCTCATATCATTGACACTGTGATATCATGATGTACAATGATGCTGAAAATTCAATAGGGACATGCTGACTGCCTGATCAACGTTATACGTTTTATAAAGTGCCTCTGAAAAATTCAGTTATATTTTACACACATCACTTAGGACATTATAAAAGGATGTTGGAATTGTTTTCTTTTGTTTTGCTTTGTTTTGTAACACAAATCTTGTTAGTTGCTGCACTAAGTTTAAATGTCCCACATAATCCAGGAATCCTGCAGAGCCCAAACGTCCTATTTCATTTAACTATTCTGGAAGAAACTAATGTATCCTTCCTAAAACAACATAAAGTTGAGTGGAGTAATCTATTTCATGAATCTGAAAGTCTGACATCTACTCAGTGAATGTTTCATGGTCTTCAGTTTTGAACAATCCCAAATGAATCATTGAGGTTCAGGATCAGGTGCATCAGGGGTTAGGTGGATGGCCCACAGGCCCCGGGCGTGGTTCTCTCTCCTCTCCTCCTGCTGGCAGTCACTGCTGATGCTCATGGGCTTGCCTCCAGCAGACTTCAAACTTAACACAGTCATCCATTCTGGGAAACTGGAGAAATAAACCTACCAGAACTTGTTGTAAATTAAGGATTCATACCATCTGACCCACCTCCTCCAGTTTTCCCTATGCGTCGCTTAGGTGTTTTGAGGGACTTTGTGACAATTCTGTCAGACCTGGAAGATATTTTCACTTATTTACTTCTTGGTTCTTGGCAGTGTGATTAAATTCTCTCCACCAGATAAGTGGGTGCTAACTCTATCTGCTTTTCTCTGTGTGGGTGCAGCTATGAATTTTGAAGATGCACAAACCCAGACTTTTTTCATACACACAAGAGCTCAAAATGTGGGCAGGTCTTCAAAATATGCCTCATATATCCAAAAAGTAACAGTCATTGTCTTTTATATGAGTATTTATAATTATGTTGCAGTGATTATATGCATCGGGGGTGAAAACTAGGCACACAATTCTATAAAATCAAAAGCATTTACCCAAGCAGTATAAATCTTCACCCCCAGGGAAAACTGCAAGACCCTTATGGACGTATAAAAGGCACTGTCATCTTTATATTTTTACGAAATTATTTTAACAGGATTTTAACCCACTTTCTCTTTCTCTCTCTCATGCTCTTCCTTTTCAAAATGAGAGAGAAAATTATCAAGCATTGCAAAAATATCTAAAAGGAAAGAATTTAGGATTAGAATTAGTAATTACTGGGGCATTTAGTAGTTATTTCCCACTGTTGAGTATGTTTTGTGGGTTTAAAAGTTAATTCTGACTAAGTATGTGATGCATCTTACAGCATTGTTTGCTCAAAGTGTTTATTTATGTTACAAGAAAATTTATGAATCCTGCATTCTGGAATTAGGTTAAATAAAGAACCAAAAAATATGAGTATGATCTGACTTGATCGAAGACATCTGATTTTTAGTTTAAGCATTTTTATTCCTATTTGTTTCCTTCTTGATTTAGTTGAAAATAACTTCTCTTGGACTGATAAAGTCTGTGCAAACAATTACACCTCATGTCAGTTATCAGTGGAAATCACACCTCTTAAGCCACTTTCTAGTAAATGCAATGGAACAGCTCTCTTCCAATTCAAGACACGCTTGACCACAGCTTAACAGTAGAGACGAAGCATAAAAATCAGGACAAGCATGTCCTTTAACATATGTGGCATCACATGACATTAATCCTAACACATCTCTCAAAAAAAAAAAGAAGATGCTGGCGAATCCTCAAACGTGGAGTGCTCCTCTTGCAACTCGGCTCGTCGTTTCTATGTGGAAGATCGCAATATACTCCATCAGAGGCCCAAGAAGCTGTCCAAGAAAACCCACAGGACGAGAACAGGCCTGTGTCGCCAGCAGCCACCATAATTATCCACCTCCCAGTTTATTATTTACACATGAGCAGCACAGCTGTGGAGCATCATAACTCAGGAGGATGTGTAATAAGTTACCGCGCCGCAGCCATCTCCTGCTCTGGCCCTCGACAAAACACCACATGATGACTTTTCCAAAGTCAGGCGAAAACTGCTGAAGCAGAAGGAAGTGCCACTAAACCTGGCTCCCTCCTATTTATCATACAATTTCCTGACTGATGGTTCCACAAACCAGCTGCTAAGTGCTGTGTACTCTGCTGTCAGCAAACTAACGGGCTAAATGGAAGACAGGGAGAATAATGTGCAGAACTGGGGGAATCAATTTTACTGAAGGAATTAAAATTCTACCAGGTGGGGGTGAGTCTGCGGAGCAGTGGGAAGCAGTCAACTGTCCATGCTTTGGGTTGCAAAGATGATTTATTACAGACTCGCTAGGGGTTTGGCTATTGGACCAAATGCCTCTTAGACTAAAGGGAGATTTGCCAAGTGCGTATTATCCAAGGCGCAAGTGGAAGAGTCTTTAAACCCCATAAATATGTAATTGGCTTGACGCATGTTTAAATTGAAATGCATAGTAACAACATTTATGCTGGGTATAGTTGTTGGTATTCAGTTTCATGCTGGCTGTCATCAGGCTGTGCATTGAGGGTCTCATTAGGAATGAGAGGCATTGATTTTTGGGTCTCCTTACAACAGCCTGGGTTGATCATAAAACCTGTAGCCAGAGAAAGACACTCAGAGGTTTATCTTCAGTTGCTGCGTCCTTCTCTCAAGAAATAGTTTTAATATCCTCAGGCTATGAGATCTCTTGGATGCCATTTGGGGAGACTTGTCTTTTAAGGTTTGAAATTTACATACAAAAATTGTAGATTAAAAAAGAAAGATCAAAGGCAGCTCCATTAGTGCCCTGAAGGAGTAATTCACCAAATGATACTTTAGTGGCCTGAAAGTGCCCAGGAAACAGTATGAGAGGACCCACAAGAGTAAACCTCCGAGGGCATAAATTCTCTTGGCTTATTTAAATCCTGAAGTCATCTGTTCACTGACTTTGGAATTTATTCTAGACGAGAACTAGAAATGATTTTTCTTGTCATTGGGATCAGCCTTGACTGGAGGAATGTCCAGTCCCCTCCAATTCACTCAATCTCCTGCCACTGGTAGAAATAGTAAAACCCAATGCGGGCAACATCCATGATGCCAAAACCAAGGTAATCATCCAGCAGAGCTCAAATGAGAGGTCTCAAGAGGGGAAGGAAGGGACCCTCACCACTCTAATAAGATGACAGAGAGGCACCTGGGCCTCATCTCTGACTCTTCCCACCTGGGCATCTCCAATCATCACTTTGGCATCTACAGACCTTTTCCAGGGCTCAGTGGCATAAAGGAGACATCACTATGTGGACTGACTCCAACACCCAGACTGACTCCCTGTTCAGACATCCTCATGTTCCTGCCTGTGAACAGGATTATACCATGGACAGAAAAATGCCTATGGACCACAGGGCACCAGAAAGGGGCTGATCTGGCCCCTCTGAGGACAGCCCCAGGATATCTGACCAGGATTATCGCAAGTAATAAGGCAGTCTGTGGTCCTGTTGGTCTGCTATGAGCAGGATCTATGGCCTGGAACCCCAAAGGGACCCCGCTGTGAATTTGCTGGGCATCCAGGTGGAATCATCCCATGAAGCATTTCATGGGGAATCAGGAATCTTCTTTCTGGTCTTACATGTATGTGGTGTGGAGCCAGAAATATCTCCAGAGTCAGGAGTGTAGACCATCTTGTTTATAAGACCCGCTGTAATGTGGTACAAGTTTTAAGAAACTGTAATTCTGGTATACTCTAGACATCTGAGAGATGCCTTGCAGTAAAAAAGATCTATTACTTTTCACTTTACACCATGGCAGGAACCTTAACTTGTAGAGCATACGTCATGGGAGGCAAACTACTGCACCAGGCAGTTTTTGTAAATAAAGTTTTATTGGAATACAGGTGCTGTTTTGTTCATATACCACCCATAGTTGCTTTCACACTGCAGTGACTGCCTTGGTGAGCTGAGACAGAGAAACACACGGCCCATAAAACCTAATATATTTTATACCTGGAAGTGTATATATGTCAATCCCAATCTCCCTCCCACCCTCCCCTTCCCCCTCATGTCCACATGTCCATTTTCCACATCTGAGTCTATTCTTGACTTGGAAATTGGTTTATCTGTACCATTTTTGTAGATTCTACATATGTACCACAACGTATGTTAGTTGTTTTTCTCTTTCTGACTTACTCCACTCTCTGTGACAGACTCTAGTTCCTATAAGCACAGGAAGCTCAGTTCTGGGCTCTGTGATGACCTAGGGGGATGAGGGGTGGCTGGGAGGGAGGTTCAAGAGGGAGGGGATGTATGTATGCATACGACTGATTTACCTCATTGTATAGCAAAAGCACAACATTGTAAAGCAATTGTATTTCAATAAAAATAAATAAATACTTTTTAAAAAATGAATATACTTCCTTCTGGCCCTTACAAGAAACAGTTTAATGAACCTTGTCCCAGTATACCCCGAGAAAGCAATTCTCAGAAATGTTTACAATTCAGAAAAAACACATGCCAATTTTTTTTCTTTATGGATGTGTAGTTTTTGAGAGATAACATATTTCATATGTGTAAAATACTGATATGCCAATTTGTGACTTAAAAATATCTATAGAAGTGTCCATACTGGTAATTACTCAGAAAAGAATATTTATTCTATGATTTTAGCAAAACCTATCACAAATAAATTCTAAGACAAAAATGATGATGGATTAAATTAACTATAAATCTAGCAAGTAATGGCAATAATCACTTAACATTTGCAAATTTAAGTTTGGAAGAAACACAAGCTGGAATCAAGATTGCCGGGAGAAATATCAATAACCTCAGATATGCAGATGACACCACCCTTATGGCAGAAAGTGAAGAGGAACTCAAAAGCCTCTTGATGAAAGTGAAAGTGGAGAGTGAAAAAGTCGGCTTAAAGCTCAACATTCAGAAAACAAAGATCATGGCATCTGGTCCCATCACTTCATGGGAAATAGATGGGGAAACAGTGGAAACAGTGTCAGACTTTATTTTTCTGGGCTCCAAAATCGCTGCAGATGGTGACTGCATGAAATTAAAAGACGCTTATTCCTTGGAAGGAAAGTTATGACCAACCTAGATAGCATATTCAAAAGCAGAGACATGACTTTGCCAATAAAGGTCTGTCTAGTCAAGGCTATGGTTTTTCCTGTGGTCATGTATGGATGTGAGAGTTGGACTGTGAAGAAGGCTGAGCGCCGAAGAATTGATGCTTTTGAACTGTGGTGTTGGAGAAGACTCTTGAGAGTCCCTTGGAGTGCAAGGAGATCCAACCAGTCCATTCTGAAGGAGATCAGCCCTGGGATTTCTTTGGAAGGAATGATGCTGAAGCTGAAACTCCAGTACTTTGGCCACCTCATGCGAAGAGTTGACTCATTGGAAAGGACTCTGATGCTGGGAGGGATTGGGGGCAAGAGGAGAAGGGGACGACAGAGGATGAGATGGCTGGATGGCATCACTGACTCGATGGACGTGAGTCTGAGTGAACTCCAGGGGTTGGTGATGGACAGGGAAGCCTGGCGTGCTGTGATTCATGGGGTCGCAAAGAGTTGGACACAACTGAGCGACTGATCTGATCTGATAAGTTAACTAGAACATACACAAAGTTAACATAGAAAGCTGATTAACAAAACTATGTTATTTATAAAACCAAACAATTTTAACCTTCTGGCAACCACCCAACATTCCTGACTCCTTCCCTTTTTTTTTTTTTTTTTTTGGCCTCAAGGCAGTGCTTTAGGATCTTAGTTCCCTGACAAGGGATCTAACCTGTGCCCCCTGCAGTGGATCTTAACCACTGGCCCAACAGGGAAGTCCCTGATTCCTCTTGTATAAATATCCATGGGCATTCCCCACTACACAGACAGCACTCTCTATTATTTCTTCTGTGGCAGCATGGAGATATATTAAATTGATCTAATATTCTAAATAGATCTAAATGCTACCCAGCACTGCACTCTAGTCATACCACAACCCATCCAGGCCATACTTCTTTACAAGCATAATTATGTGTTTCTACAAGAAAATGATAAATAGCCCTCTGCAAGTAAATCAACAAGAAATCTATCTTTACCACCTCAATTGTATCCTGGGTAGTGAACAAAAAATTGATCTCTCTCCTTCCTGGTCCCTTTTAACTTCTTTTACCCAACTAATCTTCGCAAGTTTTTCCACGAAAAATCATGTCCATTGTACTACCAATGGCAGAAACAGGCCACATCTGCCCACTGGCTGGCCAACGAAATCTTCCACCCAGAGTCTCTGGAAGGCACCTTGCTTATGATCCCATATGTATCCATCATATTTTTGTTGTTTCTAGCTTTCCTGCCAAGATAAAAAAAATAAAGAGAGGGAAAGGAAGCAAAGAGAAATAAGAGAGGGTTTACAGCCATTATACTTAACCTGCAAAACTATCCAAGGGAAATCACACAAAAACATATAAAGAGTCACTATATTTCAGTGACAACTCCATCAACTTGAACTATGCTAATGGTATATTTTCTTATGAAAGCATGGAAATTAAAAGATGGAAATTGGTTACCAATGATATATTCTTATCTCAATGACCAGTTTTTAAGTTGCTTCACTTGTGTCCTACTCTTTGTGACCCTATGGACTACATCCCACCAGGCTCCTCTGTTCATGGGATTCTCCAGGCAAGAATATTGGAGCAGGCTGCCATGCCCTCCTCCAGGGTATCTTCCTGACCCAGGAATCAAACTTGCATCTCTTATGTCTCCTGCATTGGCAAGAGGGTTCTTTACCACTAGCACCACCTGCACAGCACAATTTAAAAGCCAAATTCATAGTTTGGAAAATGTACATTGGGATTCATAATGCTGGTGAAGTGAAGGCAGAGGATGAAATGTTTCCAGGAAAGCATTTGGTATCTCAGCTCTAACTACAGAAGCCTTAGAGACAAACTGAATTCAGAAGTCACCTGGCTTAGTGAGTAAACCAACAATTAACAACAACGATGAGGTCTAGAAGTTGTGTCCTAAGGAAAATAAATCAACTGACAAAAGTGCTTCCAGCAGACTTCCCTGGTGGTCTAGGGGCTAAACCTCGGGCATCCCAATACAGGGGGCCCTGGTTCGATCCCTGGTCAGGGAACTATATCCCACATACTGTAAGACCCAGCACAGTCAAATAAATAAATAAATATAAAACAAGAGCCCCCAAATATTTTTTTAAATATTGTAAAATTAGCAGAAGTAGGTTGAGAAAGGTAAAAGCAAAAGGATACAATGCTTTACATTTCATAATACCCATGTCTGTTTCTTCGTGCGATCTTCTTGACAACCCTAAAATCATCATTTCCAAGGCTTTATTATTATTCCTCCTAAGTACTGTTTCTCCTTATTTCCTATTACCACACAATCTTGAGGGGTAAGAAGGGAAAAATTTCATGATCTGCTCAGAGAAGCTAAATGATCAACCCCAATGTCACAGAAACCAGGGCCAAGTTCGTGTTTTTTCTACTCCACCACCAGAGGTGGCACTCCCAATATGATGGTCCTAAAAGGCGATGGCACCCCAATCCAGTACTCTTGCCTGGAAAATCCCATGGATGGAGGAGCGTGGCGGGCTGCAGTCCAGGGGTCGCTAAGAGTTGGACACGACTGAGCGACTTCACTTTCACTTTTCACTTTTATGCATTGGAGAAGGAAATGGCAACCCACTCCAGTGTTCTTGCCTGGAGAATCCCAGGGACGGGGGAGCCTGGTGGGCTGCCGTCTATGGGATCGCACAGAGTTGGACATGACTGAAGCAACTTAGCAGCAGCAAACACCTTCAAGGAGCCCATCTCAGTCTCCATCCTGTTCAAAAGCAGGAACCAGGAAGAGCTCTTAGGCACATAAGCTCAGGTCTTCTGCATCGTATTAATAACTGCCTGGGATGAGGCTCAGAGGCTCTGGAGAGTTCCACAGCATAGAATGATGCTGCTAGTCAGAGAGAGCCACCCATCCAAGTCAACCTTGGGAAATAACTTCTTTGGGTTGGCCAAAGAAGTTCATTTGGGTTTTTCTGTACCATCTTATGGAAAAACCTGAACAAAATTTTGGGCTAACTCAATATTTTGAAGGCACTGGAAAATCTACAAAGACCTTCAGGATGTGCTGCTGTGCTGTGCTTAGTCTCTCAAGTCGTGTCTGACTCTTTGTGATCCCATGGACTGTAGCCCGCCAGGCTCCTCTATCCATGGGGATTCTCCAGGCAAGAACACTAGAGTGGGTTGCCAGGCCCTCCTCCAGGAGATCTTCCTGACCCAGGGATCGAACCCAAGCCTCCCGCATTGCAGGTGGATTCTTTACTTTCTGAGCCACCAGGGAAGCCTGTGCTGGTTGGACTGGAGGCCAAATAATAGCAGCAGTGGACGAGGCCCATACAGCACTGGAGGACTCTTTCAACTACCTAGTGGGCCTCAATAACAGGCTAAACTCGGGCCCTGAAAGGCCCTGCCATCTCTTCAGAATCCTGCCTGTGCAAGTTCCAGGTCCCCCTGACCTCCCCATGTTCAGAGCCTACTCCAGGCAAAGGCCTACATGCCCTGAGCTAAATCATCTCTCTGAAGTTCATCTTCATCTTCTAGCCCCGCAAGTCTGCCTGCCTCCTGCCGGGCCGGGAGTCACTTCATGTTTAGACAAGCAGTGTCCCCACCCCATCCCATCCCATCACCCCACTGAGATGGGGCAGATAACGGTGGGCACTCAGAGAAAACCACCCTACGCTGGGTCTTTTCCAAGACACTGAATGTCCTTTCCCACCAAGAAAATGTGGACGCTCCAGGGAATTCAGGAGACTTGAGTAGCCTGCTAACACCCATATGGAAAAAGCTCTTTGACACAAAAGGTTAGAGGTCAAAAGTTTAAAAGCTCATGACAGAAATGACAGGGGCCCCTTTGCCCCCACTCCCCCTTTTTTTGTCAATAACATCAAAGGCCCTGGCCTGTTCTTAATGCTATTATTGTTACGCCTTTGGAATCCATTGAAATTCCAGCACGTTGATTGCACACTGGGAGCCCTGAAAGGCTCCACTTTCCTGCCCCTTAAACCCTGAATTCTCACTGCGGATGAAGCACCAGGAAGCAGGAACACACAAAGCTTTTAAGCAGAGAGTTTATTTAAGTGCTTCTTTCACCATGATTGTAAAATAACAAAGCACATGAAGTGAAATGATTCCCTTGTAGGAATGCAAGGAAATCAGAGAAAAGGAAGAGGCTCCCTTATTTCTAAGGGGAAAGAAAATTTCTCCTTCATACGTCGTAGTTCATGAGAATGCAAGTACCAAAATATTCCTGATTTTTCTTGTATCTCTCTTTTCCCTGAAATCTTACATTAGCCACTGGGCATACACTGGACACACGTCCTCAAAGACATTGGCTCTACGTGCACAGATCAGATGGCATCATTTGAGGGAATCACTTTCTGCTGAAGAATGGTGCTCAAAGGTCCAGCTATGGCATTTGCATCTATGGCATCCCTACTATTACTGATCAGATGGCCACAATTTGGAAGTTCTTAATGCCTGAGTCTTTCTCTGATCCACAAATAAAGTTGAGTTTATAGAATCATTACACCGATAGCATGGATCAAGAAAGGAGAAAAGTCAAGTTCATCTCAATGTCACACCTGAACTCTCTGTCCACCTTTATTGGAATGGGAGGCCCATTTAGCTGTGCCACCTGCGAGTTCTTCAATGATCATGACCATGTGACTTACCTGACTACCTCCCTCCTTCCCCATCCACGCACAGTTGCTGAGATGCACTCGTGACCCCACATACCCACGCGTTCCTGGGTATGTGAATAAAAAGCCCAGAGCTGCTTTTTATCCACACATGTCCATGACCACCCCCACCTCCACTCCCCAAATTTCACACTTGTTACTTCCTTTCCTGTTGGCTGTCCTTACCATTTGAAACCACATTTTATAGATTTACCTAGAAACAAAAGACTATAATCATAACATTTTTTGTTCCACACATATAACAAAGCCAACAAGATTCATACCTATTTACTCCACAAAGCTGTCCAAGAGACCAAGTGACAAAGATGAAGGTTGTTCATAAAATCTAAAGTCCTCACGTATAAGGGTTATTGTTATTTCTAAGTCTTTCTCCTTCAACCCAGATGTCCAAGTGAACACTGATAGTCAACATCTTCATTTGAGCATCTTCAGCTTTAGACTTAATCTGATTGCTCAGTCCATGTTCCTCCCTTGCACTCAAGCCTTCACTGATCATGATGTAGGTGAGGTTCTTCATCCCTTGTCTTTAAGTAAGTTTTGTGGCAAACACCCAACTCTGTTCCCCAAATTCCAGATCAGCCATATGTAATGAGCCCTTATGTATGAGCCACACATAATGATCAACAATTAGGTGAGGGGGGAAAAAAAGACAACCAAAGATATAGGCAAATAATAAATAGCTCTCATTTTTTGAGCATTCACTCTGTGTTCAGGGTTATCCTTGGGCTTTCCTGATGGCTGTGATGGTAAAGAATCCGCCTGCAATGTAGAAGACCTGGATTTGATCCCTGGGTTAGGAAGATCCCCTGGAGAAGGGAATGGCAATCCATTCCAGTATTCTTGCCTGGAGAACTCCATGGAAAGAGGAGCCTGGCAGGCTTCATGGCCATGGGGTCATGAAGAGTCGGCACAGCTAAGCGACTAACACTTTTCAGGGTTACCCTAACTGCTGCTCAGATATTTTTTTTATTTCTACTACAAGATAACTCAGTGAAGCAGGTATAACTACCCCTACTTCACAATGATGAAACAGGCATCAGAGATGGGAAATGAAAGGCACTGTTAGGAAAAAAAAAAAAGACAACAGGCTCAACACGGAGTCACCTATGCTAAGCCCCATGTCACCAAACCCAGCAAACTGAGACTTAATGATAGTTTTGGTTCCCCTTAGAAATGGAATCTTAAACCAGTCAGTCAGAAATCACCTGGTCAGCTCAAGTGAGGCAATCCCATCACCTTAAGGAGCGTAACCTTGCCGCAACCATAGTAAAACTCTCTTGTCCCACTCCCTTCTACCTATAAAAGTCTTTGACTTTGCATAGCTCCTCTGAGCCCCTTTCTATCTGCTAGACAGGAAAGCTGCCTGGTTCATAAATGGATGAATAAAGCCAGTAAGATCTTTAAAATTTACTCAGTTGAATATTGCTTTTTGAATAGCACTCAGGTAGGAACTGACAAAGCTGGACCTCCGTCAGGTCCGGTCTGACTGCAGAGCCCTGGAAGCTTCTGATCACGAGGCTCGGGCCTCCACTCGGAAGGCCTCATGATTGCTTCAGTGCTCTGCAGTCACCCTCTTGAAATTCTTCAACATTTTTGAGCAAGGGCCCCAAATATTCTTTTTGCACTGGGCTCCAAAAATGTCATAGCCCGTTCTGAGTAGAACTACTCTTCTCCTCCTGGGGGACTCCCCTTGCTTCAGGTGTCCCCATAACAAAACCCATAGGCAGCTGAAGGGCATCATTTATACACCCACCTTCACCCCAGGTCCTGAGGCAGCAACAAGGTGAGCCTTCCTCCTGGGGTCCCCATCTCAGGTACACATCCTCAGGGGGACCATCATTCCAGCATCTCAGACACTTCTCCCAGATACTAGGGACCCAGCCCACATGGAGCAGGTCCCCAGCTTGTGTGGCAGGGTGAACCCAGCTGGATCCCCTATGACACCCTCTCACTAGCCTTCCCAAGGCTAGCAAAGTTGCCCTGCCAGCCGCCAGCCATCCCGAGGGCTAATTGGCTTGTTTTCATCATGACTGAACGAAGCAGAAGTTCCCTCTACACATAAATAAATCACAATTACTAACTGCTA
The DNA here is from genome assembly GCF_029407905.1 of Bubalus kerabau. Taxonomy (NCBI): domain Eukaryota; kingdom Metazoa; phylum Chordata; class Mammalia; order Artiodactyla; family Bovidae; genus Bubalus; species Bubalus kerabau. The sequence goes on along the minus strand of NC_073631.1, from coordinate 82,136,828 downwards.
GACTGGAGCGGCTCTCTCCTCCCCTGTGGCCTTGGCAGAGGAATTCCCAGGCCCGCCGGGCGAGCACAAAAGCCCCAGACTGGCCGGGCGATATCCGCTGGCTGGGCTCCGTTTATTATTTAAACAGTAACTTAACGACTCTTCCCGGAGGTGAACGAGGCCAAACTGTTTTCCTTCCCTTCACAAAGCAGAGATGCAGGGCTTATTTGAATGTCTTCAACGTTTACTTTAGTTCCTTTGGTTAAATACCTTCCTCCGCAGAGTCAAACAAACAGTTCACTTCATTAGAAAGGCAAACAATTTAGCAAGAGAATACCAGCACTTGAGGGGGACCCGCTTTGAGCCCAAAAACCCCTCTGCCCTGGGAAGGGGGCCCAGGAGGGTCGAGGCAGCGCGTGGAGCTCACTTCAAAAGCCTTTTCACAAATACTTCACACATTCACTGGTAATTAACAGATAACCCCAAAGAGATTATCTGCCCAGAGGCTGAGGGCCCTCAGAGGATTATCCACAGAGAGAAGGCAGAGCCCGGAGGGCACACCCTTTTCTCTAGAAGTACAAGTGGATCAAGTCTTCTGGGAAAACACCCAAGCAGGCAGCTACCTACCCCCCCCCCCCCCCCCGGTTTAAAATAACAAAGCCACAGTGCATGGAAATAATATTCATTGGAGCCATAGCTGCAGAGTTGGGCCTGGGGAAAAACCAGGGCCAGGGCAGCCAGGATGGCATGGATAGAATGTGCAGGAAAAGACCAGGACGAGAAGGCAAGGACCATGTGGGGTGTGTTCCCCAGATTCCAGCTCAGAAGTGGGGGTCACATTTTCCAGGCAAAAACTTGGTGTAAATTGGGGAACAGGTTGTGAGCGGGTTAAGTTGGTGCTTTCTCCGGTAGCCATGAGAGCCCAGCACAGGGCAGGTTGGCAGCCCGCCGGCCCACTGAAGCCTGGAGCACCTGTGGATGGCGGTGACCACTCCAGCCACGCACTGCAGGCCTGCAGTGGGAACCCCTGGCTGGGGAACCCCTTGGCAGATGGAGACAGAACCCCACGCCTGTCACCAGCTTCTTCCAGAACAGTGCATCTCAGGCCTTTATGTCACATCCATTCAACCAGGGCACAGGAAACCATCTGGGGTTCATATTAGATAATTAAGGAGTCTGGGATTGACGTGTACACACTACTATTTTAAAATAGATAACCAACAAGGACCTACTGCATAGTCCAGGGAACTCTGCTCAATACTGTGCAACAAGCTAAAAAGGAAAAGAATTTGAGTGACTTCACTTTCACCTTTCGCTTTCATACACTGGAGAAGAAAATGGCAACCCATTCCAGTGTTCTTGCCTGGAGAATCCCAGGGACGGGGGAGCCTGGTGGGCTGCCGTCTATGGGGTCGCTAAGAGTCGGACACGACTGAAGCGACTTAGCAGCAGCAGCAGATACATGTATATGCATAACTGAATCACTTTGCTGTATACCTGAAACTAACACAACGTCGTTAATCAACTATATTCCAATATAAAATAAAAAGTTAAAAAAATAAATAAAAACTAGAAAGGATCCACTCTCCTTTTTCTTTAAGAACACACATACCTGCTGCCACCGCAGGTACACATACATCACAACAGGAGACAGTAGTGGCGGGGCTGGGCGGGCAGCCCTATTAGACTTGAATTTGGGGTTTCACCTGCGCTGTGCTTGTACTGAGCAGGGTCAGAGTAAGCAATTCCAGTACTCGTGGTTTTTAAGAAGTTGGTAAACCTCAAATGCCAACTGCAATAAATCATACAAGTCTCTATTAAAACTATAAATCACTCATGAAATTTAATACTGTCATGAAGAGTAATTAAGTGCTAATGTAATAAATCTACAAAAGAAAAAACAACACACACAACAATGAGGACTCTAAAGAGCAGGAGAATGCTCAGGTCTTGGAACCTTGAGACAAATCTTTGTGTCCCCCCACTCCCAAAAGGAAGTCTGCCTGTCCACCTACCTGCTGCTCCTCAGGGATGGGGGAATCATTTAAGGGTCACATGCTCAAATAAACTCAGGACTGACAGCCTAGAACATAATGCCCTTCTTCAAAACAGAAAAACCACACCGAAAATCTGCCCCGGTTCTGTGCTATCTTGTTAAGGAAAACAGAAAGGAACCAAAGGAGGGGCAAAGAGGAGCGATTCTGTCCAAGATGCATCTTGAGTTAAAGTGAAGTTACACGAAAGAGTCTCAGTTGTTCCTATGACCTTACTACCTCTCTTGTACTGTCCAAATAATGGTTTTGCTGATAAATCGTTTGTTCTCAGCTCTTCAACTACTCTGAATCTTTCCATTTGACTAAGAAAACTATAACCAGGAATTTTTTCTTGGGCTGCTTCAGCCATAGGCTGAATCACTCAGGGCTCAATCAACGGCTGATAAATACAGTAAGTCCCCTACATGCGAACCTTCAAGTTGCGAACTTTCAAAGACACAAACGTACCCTTGCACGTCCAATCACATAAGTTAGTTCACATGTCTGGCACACACTGTCCCGTGCCTGCATCCTCTACAAGTGGCTGTGTGTGGTTTACTGTACAGGACTGAATAGAGTACAGTAGTACAGTGTCTTTATTTCAAGCCCAGGATGACCGGCAGCAAGCATAAAAGCAGTGATGATGCAGCTGGTATCTTCTATTACTGACAATCCTTCAGCTCCACCATCTCCCATCTCCTCTCCTCCAGCCAGTAACTCTTCTTGCCTGTTAATTCAATTCCATTCCCTGTACGCTAGCTGTCATACTGCACTACTGGACTTTTCAAGGTAAAGTACTGTAAGATTAAAAATGTTTACTTTTGTTTGCTTTTTACATATTATTTGTATGAAAAGTATTATAAACCTACAGCTAATGGTACCTAGGCTAACTTTCTTTGACTTACAAACAAATTGGACTTATGAACGTGCTCCCGTAATGGAACTCATTTGCATGGAGGGGACTTACTGTATGTACATGAATAAGTAAAGATGGATTCACATACAAACCTAACAAGCACTGCCAAGTCCCAGGCACCACATGGGCCATGGAAACACAAGGAGCCTAAAAGTAGGCGGTCCTGCCCAAGAGGAGCTGGAGGTCCCACTGGTCACAAAGCCATGAACAAGAATGCCAGCTCAAAGAGTCCCAGTGAAAAGATGGTGTTCAGGTGAGCAGTGAGTAGGGGGAGCAGGTAGGGAGGGAAGAGTGTCAAAGAAACTCCCTCTTTTTGAGGAAAAATCCTGTTCAGAAACAATGAGTGGGAGCAAGGTGAGAGAACCCACAAAGAGCGTGCATGAAGCAGCCAGATGTGTGTGGGGGGGGGGCCGGAAGGGCCCAGGAATGGTTTAGAGCAGCGGACCCCAAAATTTTCGGCATCAGGGACGGGTTTCATGGAAGACAATTTTTCAATGGACTGGGAAGGGAGGGGGGTGGTAATTCAAACACATACATTTATTGCATACTTTATTTCTATTATTATTACATCAGCTCCACCTCAGATCATCAGGCATTAGACCCAGAGGCTGGGGACCCCTGCTTTAGAGCACTGGTCTTCAAACTGCAATGTGCCTCCCATCACTCTTTAATAGGCAAATTGCTGGGTCCACCCTCAAGAGTCTCTGATTCGGTAGGCCTGGGGAGGGGAGTAAGGATTTGCCTTTCTAACAAGTTCCCAGATGATGTTGAAGCTGCTGATCTGGGGGACTGCACTCAGAACCTTACTGGTCTAGGGGTGAGTGCAAGAAAAGGAGGTCAGGCCATAGAGGCCCTTGCATGCCGGCCAATGAGCCCCAAGAGCGGACACGAGAGACTTGAAATGATCAGACATTCATTTTGCAAATATTACCTTGGTGGAAAGTGGAGAATGGATTGAAAATGAAAGTGAAAGTCACTCAGTCATGTCTGACTCTTTGTAACCCCATGGACTAGTTCATGGGATTATCCAGGCCAGAATAGTGGAATGGGTAGCCTTTCCCTTCTCCAGGGGATCTTCCCAACTCAGGGACCGAACCCAGGTCTCCCACGTGGCAGGCTGATTCTTTACCAGCTGAGCCACAAGGGAAGCCCAAGAATACTGGAGTGGGTAGCCTATCCCTTCTCCAGTGGATCTTCCCGACCCAGGAATCACACCAGGGTCTCCTGAATTGCAGCGAATTCTTTACCAACTGACCTATCAGGAGAATGGATTGGAATGGATGAAACTCAGTGGGAAGCAAGAGATATAAAGGCCCCTAAACTGAGGCAGAGCAGTGGGAAGATACATGGTTGGAGGAGAGCCTGGGGTGAAGAAGGATGAAAGGGCACATGGGTGAGAGGAGAAAGGGCTGTCTCCTAGGGTCCCTTTGACAGTGGTGGGAACACAGTAAAGGCAGGCAGAGGCTGAGGAAGAACCAGTGGGCAGGGATGGATTCAGGCTGGGATGAGGGGGGTTTGAGGCTGTGGAGGGAGGTGGTTCCAGGTCTGGAAGGAATCCCAGAGCCCAGTCTGCCCTGCAGTAGGAGATGCAACTGCAGGGGCCGTAAATACCATCAGAGGGAATGAAATCAGACAGGAGGCAGGTACCGAACAGGATCAGTAGGACATCTGGAGTGAGACCAACCAACCGTTAAGGGATGAGCAGAGGAACTGGACAAAGCAAAGCTGTGAGGAGGAAACACCAGAGCCTCCAGGGAGCCAGCCGTGAATGGTGTGGAGAAGCCACAGGGAAGAGGTGGTACCTCTCTGGGAGTGGCAGGTGGTGTAGGCTGGAGAGCTGGGGAGGTGAAGAGTGTGACGCGCCCCTAGAAGAGGGACTTCCAGGGCAGCAGCTAGAGAAGGTGAGGGTCAGAGAGGAGTTTGGTGTGGGCAGTTTTACTTTGTTTACAGAAGGGAAGCGCCTGAGCATGCTCTGTAGGCAGAGAGGAATGGCAGTCGTCACCGCCGGGCTGGAAGTCAGAAGTGAGAGGACAGCGCTGGTGGAACTCAGCTTTCCTAGGACTCAGAACAGGAAGCAGCGCCATTCAAGGAAGGCAGAAAATAGGAAGGGACTTTAAAGACTCTTTAAAAAAGCATCAAGTAAAAAATTAAAAAAAAGGATCTATTCCATCCCAGGCTCACATCAGACCCTGTGAGAAACATCAGACCCTGTGGCAATGTGTAATCAGAGATGGCTCTTTTATTTGGCAACGCAGGAGACAAAGGTTCGATCCCTGGGTTGGGAAGATCCCCTGGAGGAGGGCATGACAACCCACTCCAGTATTCTTGCCTGGAGAATCCCATGGACAGAGGAGCCTGGTGGGCTACAGTCGCATAGAATCGCAAAGAGTCGGACATAACTGAGCAACTCACACACACATACACAGAGGTGATTTACAATGTTGTGTTAGTTTCAGATGTATAGCAAAGTGATTCCGTTATACATATACATGTATTCATTCTCTTTTAGAATCTTTACCCATACAGATTATTACAGGATACTGAGAGAGATGCCTCTTTTAAAACTGAGGTTGCAATTTAACAAAAGAGGTGGGGCACAGGCCATTCTTTCTAGGAATTTCTGTTAGGAGGATGCATTCAGAATGCTCAGACCCCTGGCTTCCTTCCCACTGGCAAGCAGGATTGCTGTGACCAGCCAGGAGTTCGTGTGCCAGGAGTCCCACAGATGGCTGACTGTACCTCCTTTCACCCCTGAAATGCTGATTATGGGGCCACATTCCTTTCTGTCTAAAGAGAAGGAATGAAGCAATTCCAGGAGCCAGGTCAGAGCAGCAGAGAGCAAACAGGATGAGAGGGAGAAATCCACAAGCAAAATCAACCACGGAACTAGATTTCAATTAGGAAGAAGAACGGAGTACCAGGCACCCATAAACAGTAGGCTGTCTCAAAAGACGGTCACCGGACAGTTTGGTGTGAATCCAGAATCCTTGGGTTCAAGATTGTACCGGGGGAGGGGACAGAGGCAGGTGCAGGGGGACTGCAGGTTGAGGCCGAGGCCAGGCTGAGCCAGTTTTATGAGGTGGCAGCAGCTGCGGCTGCAGTGAAACCAGCAGAAGGGACGTTTAATAAAAGCTGTGGTCAATTTCAGCCCCTTTACAGCCCTGGATTCTCTCTCTTTATTTACAGTCCCAGACACGCTGGGGAAAATCAGAGACGCCAGGAAAAAGAGCAAGAAGAAAGACAGAGACAGAAAGGGTTAACAGGCAACAGCTTTCTAAGGGTAAAAAACAGTTCAGAAACAGGGGAATTCACTGGCGCTTCCCGCTGCTTTTATTGCTTTCGCTCAACAGCTGGAGAAAATGTTTGATCAAAATATTTGTATTATTGTGTTTAAGTGAAATGACATATGACAGCTCATTATCCCAAACTCAGAATTCCCACAGCATCTGTCACAGCCACCCTGTTAGAGACAGTCACTCCCCCTGGAAGATGGAGAGGCATGGAGGGAAGATGCAAGAGTTAGAGCAGCAGGCATCAGACCCCAGACAGTCCCAGCTCCACAGGCCCTCACCCAGGCTCCGATTAGACAGGAGAGATGCTGAAGGGGGAAGCGGGGGAGGCCCATGCCATGCCCCTCCCCGAGGCATCAGCAGCTCTCCTCTTCCCCCACAGCCAGGAGCATGAAGCCCATCTCACCCAGGGCTTCCACAATTGAGGAAGTGGTCAGGAGCTCTCCCCTCCTAGACATTATTTGGTGAAACAGTTTGACAAACTCTATGTATTGATCTAAATGTGTATGTATATCTGAGTCCCTCCTCTGTTCACCTGGAACTACCACAACTTGTTAACTGGCTATACTCTCAAACAAAATTAGAAGTTTAAAGTTTAAATAAATAAATTTTAACCCACTATCCCTCCCAAGCCTCCAGGCAGGTTGGAAAGAGAAAAAAATAACTTCTTAAAAATTATCATGTCGTTTTCTCCATCCTGAAGTAAGTAATGACATGGTTGCACAGAACTTTTCTTTGTGACCCTAAGTTCCTTTCCATGACACCTTTTTTTTTTTTTCTTAAATATCTGTTTATTGGCTGTGGTGGGTCTCCGTCACCGCACATGGGCTTTCTCTAGTTGCAGTGAGCAGGCGCTACACTTGGTTGCGGAGCTCTGGCTTCGCATTGTGGTGGCTTCTCTTGTTGCTAAGCATGGGCTGTAGGGCACACACGCTTCAGTAGTTGCAATAGGTGAGCTCAGTAGTTATGGCGCACCCCCAGGCTTAGCTGCTCCAAGGCATGTGGGATATTCCTGGACCAGGAATCAAACCAGTGTGCCTTGCATTGCTAGGTGGATTCTTAGCCACTGGACCACCATGGAAGCCCCTCCATGACATCTTTGACATCCTCTCCTCAACTCTGTTCTTGCTGTGTCCTTCCATGATACACCAGGGAAGCCCTACAGAACAGCTGTTCAATATTGTTGCTGCGAGACACACAACGGAAGCAAATCATCTTAGCGCGTTCACAGCACATTTCTGAGAACTTTATTTGCCTTATTCAGTTCCCACAACAATCCCACAAGGCACAGAATGTTACATCTCAGATAAGAAGGTTCCTGCTCAGAGACCCTCAGCACTAGGTCTCCAGTCTCAGCCGAAGGTGAAGGAGTTAGGATCCAAACCTAAAACTTCAGAGTTCTAAGGCATATCTGTCCTCCACTGTATCCTGATGCTGCTTCCCACTGAGAAATGAAGAAGTATGCTGAGTCCCCATCAGAAAGCTAGAGGGAAGGCAGGTTTCACTTCAGCACACACTTCAGTTCAGTTTAGTTCAGTTCAGTCGCTCAGTCATGTCTGACTCTCAGCTACCCCATGAACTGCAGCACGCCAGGCCTCCCTGTCCATCACCAACTCCCAGAGTTCATTCAGATTCACGTCCATCAAGTTGGTGATGCCATTCAGTCATCTCATCCTCTGTCATCCCCTTCTCTTCCTGCCCCCAATCCTTCCCAGCATCAGAATATTTTCCAATGAGTCAACTCTTCGCATGAGGTGGCCCAAGTACTGGAGTTTCAACTTTAGCATCATTCTTTCCAAAGAAATCCCAGGACTGATCTCCTTTAGAATGGACTGGTTGGATCTCCTTGCAGTCCAAGGGACTCTCAAGAGTCTTCTCCAACACCACAGTTCAAAAGCATCAATTCTTCAGCGCTCAGCTTTCTTCACAGTCCAACTCTCAAATCCATACACTTAACTAACCCCAATTCAAGGCAAAAAGAGTTTACTGTATTGACAGATGACCAAATAAAGAAGATGTGGTACACATATATAATGGAATACTACTCAGCCATCAAAAAGAATAAAATAATGCCATTTGCAGCAACATGGATGGATCTAGAGATGATCACACTAAGGCAGACACAGAATGACAAATATATTATATCACTTATATGTAGAATTAAAAAATAATACAAATGAACTTATTTACAAAAAAGAAATAGACTCACAGACATAGAAAACAAACTTACAGTTACCAAAGGGAAAAGGGGGGAAGGATAAATTGGGAATTTGAGATTAATAGATGCACACTACTATATATAAAATATCAACAGATAAGCAAGAGCCTATTTATAGCACAAGGATATTCTATATCTTATAATAACCTATAATGGAATAGATTCTGAAAAAGAAAGTATATATACATATATATATATAAATATAACTGAATCACTTTGTTGTATACCTGAATCATTGCAAATCAATTATATTTCAATAAAAAAGAAAGAATAAAGAGTTCACTCCCTGCCCCCCACCCTCTGACTGTCTCTACAATGCACTAAAGAGAGACCCATAATAATGGAAAAAAAGAAGCATTAAGTGTCAGTCCCATTTCAGTCCCATTTAGTCCCATTCACCTGCTGATTCAGGACCTTTGGAGACCTCCCTCACGAGATTTCTGAACCCCCGTTTCCTCACCTACAGAATCTGGAGGTGATCCATTCATTGCTACTTCCTGGTGTACTGACCAATGCAACCTATGACAAAGAGCCCTGAGGATGTCCCCTGGAATAAGACTGTACAGATGATCCCACTTCTTTGAATATCCATTTTATCAGGTCTAAAACCTGCTGTATCCACTCACAGGTCATTTCAGGAATACAAACCCAGCTGAAGGAATGCATGCAAAAAATGGCCTGCAATCTGGCAAGTGTTATGTCCATTTAGGGTCTCTTTCATCCTGCCATTTTTAATTACTGTCATGACTTGCTTTTAAGCAGTGCTTTTTACAGAAAAAATTTAAAATATCCCTAATTTCCTAATGAGTCCAATTGCTGAGCTACCCTTAAAAAAAACAAAATTAACACTACATTTAAGTTGAGGCCAGTACAGGATTCTCTTTATCCTGACTGGCTCCAGAGAGAATGGACGGCAAAGGTCACAGCCCAATTCCTACTCAAGTCTCTTCACATATTGTGGTTCTGGGACTCCGAAGGCTGGGTGTAACAGCTATGTGTGGTCCTGGGGCTCTAATGGTGGGACACCTATGAATATGATCTCAGCAGCCCTCCCTCTGGGGGCTGAAGCCCCTCACACACCCCCACCCTCATCAAAAGCGTGACCTGCAGAGGCCGGGGAAGGTCTTCCCCCAAAGACTTCAGCTTTCACTGATGTCCATGTTGCCCACATAGGGAATCCCTAGGACGCCATTTTTAGAGAAACCAGAAGCTGTATCAACACCAGTTGCTGAGCTTAGAGCCAAAAATATAAGGAAATACAAACGCAAGCCAAGATTTCACCCTCTGACCATGATGTTAACCTTGAATGATCACTTCTTTTCAATTCCACGCGATCTCCTATGTTGTATTTATGACAGAAAATCCATCCTCCAACCAATCAATGACTCATTCAATCCATACATACAACAGAGCTCACTGAACAGTTTTTTTTAAAGTTACTATGGTAACACTATATGTTATGAATTACGCTTGTTTTCCCCTGTAACTTCACTTTTCTACAATACATAATATACAATTTAAAACAAAATGCTCTTTCCAAACACAGCTTGATATAAGTGAGCACACACTAGAGTACATTCTCTCCACAACCATGATACTCACTTTACTGCAAATCAAAAATCAGTCAGTTTAAAACCAAGGGACCGCCTAAGTGGGAAGGAAATCTAAAAAAGAGTGGATGTATGTATACATATAACTGATTCGCTTTGCTGTACAACAGAAACTAACACAACATTCTAAAGCAAATGTATTCCAATAAAAATTAATTTAAAAATAATAAAGTAAATAAACTGAAGGGATCCACCCCACAAATGTTTTCTCAAGAAACTAAGAGCAGTGTGCGGGGAGCTGTCCAGAATGCAGCCAAAGCACAAACAAAGGTCCTTGATGACTGTGAAAATCCAGCAACTTGTGCCCACCTTGTATCCTGCAGAATAAGGATGTAATAAGTTGCCTAGTACTGGGGGGCTGGATCGGGCCCCACAAAAAGATCTGAAGCTCTAACTGCTAGAATGTGTGAATGTGATCTTATGGGGAAACAAAGTCTTTTGAAAGTAATCAGGTTAGAGGAGATTATTAAGCTGGCCCCTAAATCAATATGACCCAGTGTCCTTCTAGGAGGAGGGAATGTGGATGAAGACCCACAGGACAAAGGCCACAGGAGACAGGCAAAGACTGCAGTGATGTAAGAACACCTGGGGCCACAGAAGCTGGAAAAGGTAAGGAAGGAGCATCCTCTCTAGAGGTTTCAGAGGGAGCAAGGCCCTGCCAACACCTTGCTTTTGGGCTTCCAGCCTCCAGGGCTGTAAGAAAACACATTTCTGTTATTTCAAGCCACTCAGTCTGTGGCACTCTGTTGTGGGAGCCCTAGGAAATGTCACAACCTTATTTTAAGGAAGGCAAGGGTATACCAGCAATTCTTGGAGAGAAGTCCACATTCTGTTCTCTTGCTGGGCGAGAGCAGTAGTGAATATTTACCAGTAACAAAGAATATAAAAATTCTCAGAAAATTCTAAGAAGAGAAAAGCATATGGCAGGAGACCTCAGCCATTTTTTTTGACTGGAGAGTATCTATTCTTTCTTCCGAAAGAACTGGTTTCCTCTGGTGAATTATTCCTCTATTGTATTTAGGCTTCGTGTGCATGCATGTGTGCTAAGTCACTTCAGTTGTGACTGACTCTTTGTGACCCCATGGACCGGAGCCCACCAGGCTCCTCTGTCCATGGGATTCTCCAGGCAAGAATACTGGAGTGGATTGCTACGCCCTCCTCCAGGGGACCTTCCCAATCCAGGGACTGAACCCATGTCTCCTGCAGCTCTTGCACTGCATGCAGATTCTTTATCACTGTGCCACCTGGGAAGCCCATTCAGGCTTTGTAGGTGGGTAAATAAAAAAGCTAGGAGCCTCACTGTCAGGAACAGCCAGGGCACTTGGCACTGACAACTGAGGTCTCTCCTGGGAACCCGAACCTTGGGAAACAAGGAGGAAAGGAGAAATGGCTGGGGTTTGTTCCCCAAAGAGACCGCCCCTCTGTAGAGTCCTCCTACCACTCCTGGATGCTTAGGTCTCCTAATTCTTTGAATATTTTGACAGATCCAAGCTTCTGACAGCATCCCAACAGTTCCTTTTGGTATAATAGCTGCAATCCATTATTGTTGCTTACCATCAAATAACCCTGGCTGATGGGAGAAGAACACTCACAGCTCAGCCAGTGACCAGCTGTAGCAGCCCCCTGAGTCACTTTAGGGCTTCATCAGGAAAGTCAGAATAATATTTTACCTGGCTGAATGCAAGCTCTGGGTCAAGTAACCCCGAATTCACTTCCTATGCTTATAGTTAGGTTGCCTACGAATCTAAGTGTTTCTGCTTGGGAAGTGAATTTTGGAAGGTTTGGAAACAGGGATCTGAACTACAGATAGCAAGCACTTCTCTTTGACTTGCCCCAAAGTCAAGAAGGACCTTTTGAAAGCTGAGTCCTAGAAACCACCTGAATGCAGGTACATGGGTGCTGTCTCAGTGAACCAATCATGTTAGTGCAGGGACTCAACTAAGACACATTACAGTGTACATCAAATTCCAAAATCAAAACAGTTCCAAGGCCGCTCTGCAGATTTGACCTTGCGTTAGTCATCCCCTGCTGCATAACAAATCATCTCAAGTTTACCAGCTGAAAACGATAGATCTTACTATCTCCCAGTTCCTGTGAAGCTGGGTAGTTCTGGCTCAGGATCTCTTATGAAGTTGCAGTCAAGCTGTTAACCTCAGATGATGATCATTTCAAGGCCTGACCCAGAAGGAAGTGCTTCCCAAGTCACTTTCAGAGTCACCAGCAAGCCAGTTCCTCCACATGGGTCTCTCCATAGGCTGCCTAAGAGGTCTTGTGAAGGGGCAGCTGTCTACCCCTAGAATGTATGATTGAAGAGGCAGTAAGAAAACCACCCATGATGGAGGCCACCATCCTTTATGATCTAATTTCAGAAGGGACACGCCATCACTTCTACCATATCCTATTTGCTAGAACTGTCATTAAGCCCAGGAAGAAAAAGTAAGTTCCATCTCTTGAGTCAGGAGAATAAAAAACATGTGGACCTATCTATAGATTGGTTCAGCTGGTATAGCCCTGTAATGTGGAAGACCTGGGTACAGTTCCTGAGTTTCAAAGATCCCCTGAAGAAGGGAATGGCTGGCTACCCACTCCAGTATTCTGGCCTGGAGAATTCCATGGACTGTATAGTCCATGGGGTCGCAAAAGTCAGACACGACTGGGCGACTTTCACTTTCATCTATAGAACCCTACAGAGCTATAAATAGCTGAACTTCTTATCTCATCCCCAATTCGTCCAGTGAGATAACTGAAAGACCAAATGTATCATATTAAAAAGGAAGCAGGGACAGGAGTTATGTTTTGGTTGCATCTTTGATCCAAGTTCATGCAACCCAAGATAATGGGTGAACCTCCAATGACTTCATTTTTTTAAAATATTTTTGGCTGCACTGGGTCTTCATTGCTGCAAGAGGGCTTTCTCTAATTCCGGCAGGTAGGGGCTAGTCTCTAGTTGTGATGCTTGGGCTTCTCACTGTGGTAGTTTCTCTTGTTGCAGAGCGTGGGCTCAGCAGTTGAGGAACTCAGGCTTAGTTGCCCCAGGGCATGTGGAATCTTTCCAGACAAGGATCAAACTCATGTCTACTGCATTGATAGATGAATTTTTAACCACTGGACCACCAAGGAAGTCCCAGTGACTCCATTTTGGCATTTTGTTACAGGAGCCCAAACTAAGACAACCAAGAACATTCATAATTATGATCTGGGTTTATCCAAAGAAATATGAAACATGAAATTCTGTCTTCATTTTATAGGTGAGGAAACTGTGGATAGGATAAACAACTTGCCCCTGGGCTTTTACAGCCAGGCCTTAAACTCTGTCTTTTATCTCCTAGTCTAGCATGTGTCGGTCCCTATGCACCCTGAGTTCAGGTGGGAGAAATCAGGAGGACAACTGAATCTGCCTTTTAGCAGATTGATAATCATATTCTAAACTATTGTTTCTTTTGTCTGCTTCGTATTTTATGTCTACATATGGAACTAGATTATAGCTTGATCCCCCAAATTATTTTTTCAGAGAGAATCTTGTTTCTAAGAAGCATAAATTTAGTTGCAAAAGTATATAAAAAGTACCCTACATGAAAGCAGAGCTCCATGGAGAAAAAAACTATTGGCAAAGAGACAGAAAAATGAGAAACAGAAAAGAGGAGAAAGAGTAGGCAATGGGGAAAGAGAAAGAAAATCAAGGAAAGATTACAAAGAAGATAATGTGTACTTCAGTAAATTACAGATGATAGAAAACCTTTTCAGGAAATGTTTGTGTGAATGAAAAGGCAGCCTAGCTCAGTTTCTTTTCACCAAGCAAACAGCAGGATTTGCAAGCTGGAATCCTTCCGTGGAAAGCCCAGGTCTGCCCCGTGCTAGCCTCAGGAGTAACCAACTCTCAACGCACATCTGTGGAATGGAAATGAATTTTCCTCAAGCCAACAGGAAGCTCTGCCCCATCCTATGAACACCTCCCAGGACGGGGTCACAGAAGAGCAGTTTTAATGAGCAGGGTGTGAGCTGACACCCAAGTGCCTCAGCTCATCCGAGGGGCCCAGACACCCCACCAGGAAATCAAATTTCTCAGTACACACCTAAACTTCGAGACTTCCTTTGAGTCCCTAAAGGTTTCCCGTATCCTTTTTACATTTGGTTTTCAGCCAAGCAGGCTAAATTGTGGAACAGCCACATGAGGCTGCAGCGGGAGCAGCTGGGCAGGCAGGCGGAAGCATGTGTTTTTCCGGCCTCATGTCCCAGCGGTTCTAGTGTGCTCCGTCATTGAACAGGCTGGCCTCACAGTCCAGCAGGCTTTCTCTTCTTATGGCCTGCAGCATCCACGCTGCTGTCACTGCTTGATACCTGCAACTTCACTGAGAGAAAAAGTCCAGAGGCTGAACACATGGCTAAGCCTCAGAATTGGAACAGCTTCCACTTAAGGCCTCAGGGTCTACTCTTCATCCTAATCTGATTCACAGCATACCTCTCAGTGACCCTTGAGCTGCCACCACTGAGGCCACAAGATAAGAGCAACAGCACCCCTAGTCACAACAGGTTATAGGGTTAGAGGGTTAGGGACAGGATTAGAGGGCTGAGTCAGCAACAGGAAGCAGTAGAACCTTGGTCACTTCTGGTTTTATGGCCATATAAGCAGGGACAAACCCTGGCCAAGGCATCCATCTGATGGCTTCCTGCATGGTTAAGATGGGCTCCCTGGTGGCTTTATATTTATTCTGGGGCTGGAAGAAGAACTCATTCTTTTAGACTCCTCTGCAGCAGTGGCTTCCAAATAGTGGCTGGAAATCTGAATTTATGTTGAATGAACAGAAGCTAAAGAAAGCTAAGGCAATTAGCATAAAAGTGGTGAATGTGTCAACATCTAAAGTTACTGTTTTTTGAAAGAAAATTCTCTGCTTAATGAGTTCTTATGCCCTTATGGTGTGACAGTAGGCCCCCCTCTTTTTTTTTTTTTTTGGACTGATGGCAACAGCAGATGATATTTTTATTTATTTATTTATTTTTACTTTTCTAGCATCCCAACCCATTCCAGCCCTCTTGTCCATATTTGAACAAATAAGTATCTGGCATCCATACGTTGGTCTCTCCCACAGCAATTTTTTTTAAACTTTACTGCTAAAAAATCTGGAAACTACTGACCCAAAGTAAATAAAGAACAGTGAAAGATTCTGAAGACAGAATTAAAATGCAAAAGCATCAAGATCATGCAAAGCAGTGGCACCAAGTCATGCATGAACTTGTGAGTGAGCAGAGTGTAAATTCAGGGAACTGAGAGTGTTGGGCATCAGAAGATTTAATACCTATCCTTCTTAACACTTGGAAAAAATTGAAGAGCGAGGGAATGTTCCCAAACTTATTTTATGAGGCCAGCATTACCTTGATATCAAAAGCAGACATGATACTATAAAAAGAAAATTACAGGCCAATATCCCCAATGAACAGAGATGCAAAAGCCCCAATAAAATATTAGCAAACCAAATTCAACAATATATTAAAAGGATTATACACTGTGATCAAGTAGAATTTATTCTATAGATGCAAGGATGGTTCAACAGCCACAAATGAATCAATGTGATATACCACATTAACTGAAGGAGAACATTATATAATCATCTCAAAAGACACATAAAAAGCATTTACTGACAAAATTCAATATCCATTTATGACAAAAACTATCAACAAAATGGGTTAAAGGGATCATACCTCAATATAATAAAAACAATATAAGAAAAACACATAGCTAACATAATACTTAACAATGAAAAGCTGAAACGTTTTAAAATCAGAAAGTAGAAAAGGATGCCCACTCTTGCCACTTCTAGTTAAGATAATATTGGAAGTCCTAGCCACAGTAATTAGGCAAGACAAAAGAAATAAATGGCATCCAGATTGGAAAGGAAGAAGTGAAATTGTCATTATTTGCAGAAGACATGATACTGTACACAGAAAACCCTATATATTCCACCAAAACTGTTAAAACTAATAAATGAACTCTATATGGTTGTAGAGTACAAAAACAATATACAGAAATCTACTGTGTTTTTGTACACTAATAACAAACTATCAGAAAGAGAAATTAAGAAAACAATCCACTTAGAATTTTATCAGAAAGAATAAAACACCTAAGAATACATTTAACCAAGGAGTTGCAACACCTGTCTACTGAAAACTATAAGACACTGATAAAAGAAATCTCAAATACATGGAAAGATATCCCACATTCATGAATTGAAATAGTTAATATTGTTAAAATGTCCACACCACCCAAAGCAATCTCCAGATTCAATATAATCCCTATTAAAATACCCATGGCACTTTTCACAGAGAAAGAACAAACAGTCCTAAAATTTATATGGAATCATAAAAGACTCAAAATAGGAAAGCAATCTAGAGAAAAATGAACAAACTCAGAGACATTATCCTTTCTTATTTCAATCTATACTGTTACAAAGCTATAGTAATTAAAACAGTACGGTATTTCAGGAAAAAGACAGACACCTAGATCAGTAGAACAGAATAGAGAACCCAGAAAGAAACCTACACATTTATAGTCAATTAATTTACAACAAAGGAGGCAAGAATATACAATGGAGAAAGGACAGTCTCTTCAATAAAAGATGTTGAGAAAACTGGACAGCAACATGTAAAAGAATGAAACTGGACAACTGTCTTATGTCAGACACAAAAATAAGCTCAAAATGGATTAGAGACTTGAATATAAGACCTGAAGCCATAAAACTCCTAAAAGAAAATATACAGGATAAATTCCTTGACATTAGTCTTAGCATTGAATTTTTGGATCTGAATCCAAAAGCAGGAATAACAATAGCAAAAATAAACAAGTGGGTCTACTTCAAACTAAAAAGCGTCTGCATATCAAAGGCAATCATCAACAAAATGAAAAAGCAATCTCCTAAATGGGAAAAAAGCTACAAACCACGTGTCTTATAAGAGGTTAATATCTAAAATACATAAAGAACTCAAAGGACATAATATCAAAAAACCCCAAACATCCCAGTTAAGAAATGAGCATAGGATCTCATTTGGGGTTATTTATGAAACAAGAATAACAACACTAACTGAAAATATATCTGCACCCCCCAGGAACACTGCAGCATTATTTACAATAGCCAAGATATGGAAGCAGCCTGTGTGTCCAGGGGTGAGTGAATGGACAAAGAAATTGAAGAATATATGTACAATGAAATATTATTCAGTTATAATGAACATAATGAAACAATGAAAAACGTATGAAATTTTGCCATTTGTGACAACATGGATGGATCGTGAGAGCATCATAGTAAGTGAAGTAAGTCAAGACAGGGAAAGACAAATACCAAATGACCTCACATAATATGTGGATCTAAAAAACACAACAAATGAAGAAACAAAACTCAAAGATACAGAGAACAGACTAGTGGTTATCAGAGAAGGGGGTTACAGAGTGAGCAAAACAGATGAAGGGGGATCAATTGTATGGTGATGTATGGTAACTAGACTTAATCATGGCGATCACCTGGTGTGGACAAACATCACCTGAAACGGATGGAAGGCTCTAAACCAGTTTTCCCTCAATAAAACAAAAATATGCCCCAGTGCAACGGTCACAGGCCTGCTGCTGGCCAAGCAAAGCCCAAGCGCCTCACCTGTTGCAGTCACAGAACAAGGACTGGGTGGGGGAGGGAAGCAGCAGGGGGCGGGGCCAGACGACTGAGCAGGTGCGGGCCCAGGAGGACAGTGAGGGCACGCGGCTCTCCTCCAGGCTTTTTATGAATGGGTGGGTGTGGTACGTTCAGTTCCCTCGCATTCCAGAGGAGGGAGGAACAGCCACCACCGCTGAGGGGGCTGAAACAGCGAAGGAACTGGTGTCTGGGGAGGAATCATCTCTGGCGCCTGTTTTGGCTCCTCCATGGTAACAACCTGAGGGGTGTTTTGTTTCATTTTGTTGCTGCTGTTTTTATTTTTAAAAATAACCAGTCTTGCCTGTGGTGCATGGAATTCTTTAATGTTTATCCTCACTCATCACAGGCACACTCACAGTGTGGCTAGAGTAAACCTGAGACTCCAGAGGAAGGCTGTAGGTGCCCGGCATTCATAAATGCCCAATGGCTTCTCAACCACATGTATTGTCCCTACAGGTTGACACTGAACAGAAGAGTCAAAAGGAATTCTTAGGCTTAGAAGGAGAACGTGCAGGGTCATGTCCCCACATGGTCAAATATTCAAATGAAGAGTGGAAAATGTCTTTAAGACATTTTCAAATCCTCAATATACTTTCAAGATCAGAATGCTTGATGAGTCGGCAAAAAAAATGGAATTTGTCACAAAGAGTGCCAATGGTTAGTACCACGTTTAGCATAGCCCATCAATAAAATTGCAAGGGTGTTTAGGCTTAACCTTGTCAGTTCTGATGAGCCATAAATGAAATGAAACAGTATACCTCCCTCCAAACTCATGACCAGCTATATGGACAGTATCTTCACACATATTAATAATAGAAAATCATGTTTCTTTGGAGGAGACCCAGTCCCCTCTTGGTGAGCTGATGGGGGTTTTTTTTGCAGATTCAAAAGATGGACCCTGCCTCTGGGTAGAAGCATAGTTTGGTCAGCAGAGAACCTGATCAACTTCAGGCCTCTTAGCTGGGTCCTTTGTGCAGTGAACAGTCCGGACAACTGTACAGAGACCCTGGCTGGGGTCTTTGACTGGTTATTTTTTTTTTTTAAATAACTCTAACTATTTAAAAATAAGACAGCAACAAACAAAACAAAACAAAACACCCCTCGGGTTGCTACTGCAGAGGAGCTGTTCTTTGAACAGATTGTCCAAACAAAACTGGACGAGAAGTGTGACCATTTCAAAGCAACAGGATAAGAAATGGTCCATGATAAGAATTCTTCTTTAACCTGAACCACAAAAAGAATTCACAATCCTTGCTGCATGAAATGAAAAGAAAGGAAAGGAAAGCTATCCTAAAATGGCTAAATTAGAAAAAAAAACAAAAACAAAAACAAAAACAACCTTGGGATTTCAGAATCAAGGTGCTGAAGAGTTATCTGTTGATCTACCGTTTTGTAGGAATCCTCTATATCATGTCTGAGAACTTGGTGTCTGAAAAACACATCCTTTCCAAAAATACATCTCATATTGCTCTGTGGGTGAGAACTCTGACCCCTGGACACTAGCAAATATTCCTCTCTCTAATTTTTACCCATCAGTCAGTCCTAGCTCTGTATTCTGAAGCCACTCACATTGAGTCTAATTGATTTTCCTTGTGATGGCTCTGTAAGTACATCTACTCATCACACACCCCCATCTCATCTTTTCTAAGCTAAATAAAAGTCCTTTGCCAACTTAACTTCTAATCCCACCCCTTTAATAGTGCCAAGTTAACTGACAGCGTCCACAAGAGTGTCTGTGATTCATCCCAGGAACTGAGAATATAGCTGAGACCTCGATGAGGCTTCCACAGACAGGTGATCCCATGTTTTACAAAGTAGAATTTCTGAAAGTCTAGCACTTCGGGAAATTTAAGGAGCACACAAACCCATGGGCTGTAATAAGATAGAGCTGATGTTTTGGCAGATCTATACATGAAAGCCACACGAGAAGAGTGGCCTGGAAACTGGAATGAATAACAGTGTAACATACTGCATCTGAAGCCACAAAATCAGGCACTGAGATGGCTGTAGGAAACCAGTGGACCCTGGAGTTTTCCAGCAGAGTTTTCTGAGCTGACAATGAAAACGATGAACAGAACACCTCAGAATGGAAATGCACTTAGTTCAGAGAAATCTGTTTCTGGGAACGGAGGCTAACACTTTTGGACAAAAGATTTCAGGGTAATAAAGAAACAGCAAATAAGATGAAGCGATACCTACCGATAAAGACACAAACCCCGTATCCCTGAACTAGACAGCTAGTTGATGAAGAGAAACACAAAGTTCTAAAATTAACGCAATAAGTAGTCATTGTGAACAACAGTTTTTCCACTGCAAAAAGAAAGTTTTTCACTCCTTGACACCCAGGAATATTGACCAAGAACACAATAAATTCTGAATACTTTGCTACAGAATGGGGCTTCCCCAGTAGCTCAGACAGTAAAGAATCCGCCCGCAATCCAGGAGACCTGTGTTTGATCCCTGGGTTGGGAAGATCTTCTGGAGAAGGGAATGGCAACCCACTCTGGTATTCTTGCCTGGAGAATTCCATGGACAGAGGAGTCTGGCGGGCTACGGTCCATGGGGTCGTAAAGAGTAGGACTGGACTGAGTGACTAACACTTTCACTTTCACTTGCTACAGGATGCTAGTTATTCCGCTTTTGGATACTTACGATTTTTTTTTTTTATGTGGACCATTTAAGTCTTTATAGAATTGGTTAAAATATTGCTTCTGTTGTTTTATGTTCTGGTGTTTTGGCTGCAAGGCATGTGGGATCCTAGCCTTTACACCAGGGATTAAACCTGCACCCCCTGCACAGGAAGGCAGAAACCCTAACCACTGGACAAAGAGGGAAGATACCTAATATAGGAAAGCAAGTACTGCTTTCTCATTAATGGAATTAAACGCGACGGATATGCCTATCTTTCTTCCATAAGGCTTCATTTTATTACAACAGCAAAAAATTATATGTGATGCCTGAACATAGCTGCAAATATTGCCCCAAAATAGGAAGTAGTAAGGGAAAGAATCTCATAGAAAATATATGTAACAAAAAGACAGAGGAACCAAGCTCTGTTTTAATTCTTCCTTTAATTTCCCAAGTGGATTGGTAGTTTCTTCACATAAATAAATCTTCAGTTTTAAAATCTAATTGGATATAAAAAAACACTTCTCTTACAATCAATTTTCTGCCAGTCCTACATAGGATACCTGAATAAAGGTGCATTGCCACTCATCCACTCATCCATTCAATCATTTATTCAAACTTCAGCAAATATGGATTTTACCCACCGTGCCAGGCACTGTCCCGGACACTTAGGGTACAGCCTCGACCCTAAGTGTCACAGACATGGCCCTTACCCTCCTGCTATTAGCAAGAATGAGGGAGAGAAATGTTAATTCATCACACAAATAGTTACAATACTAAAAGCTGTACTAAGTCCAGGAAAGCCAAAGTCCAAGATGTGAAAGGGAAGCCAGAGTAAACTAAGGAATTCAGAGCAAACGGGCACGCAAAATGCCTGCCCTCCTGGTAACCACAAAACACAAGACACCAATCATCGGTCTTGTGAATACTAGTGTTGCCCACTCTTAAGATGTTTTGAAAATGATTATCAAAATAAAATTATTTTGACTGAAAGATCGGTAAGCCCCAGACCAACCTTCAGTGATGGAGAGAAATGGAGGGCTTTGCAATGAATCACTAGCACAGACCAGCTGTGTTTCTTTTAGATCTAGTCTCTAAAGAGGCAGGTCAACGTATTCACTGAGTGTTGGTTTCATGGGCAGCAGGGCACCCAGGCACTTCCTTCACCAAACAGATCCTGGTTCCAGCTGGTAGCAAGTGAAACTGGGGTGGAGTGCTAATGAACAGGATAAGCTTTTTGAAACCATCACACTTGGGTTCACATCTCAGCTCTATCATAATTATGCAAACTTTGAAAAGCTATTCATCTCCAAGCCTCAATTTTCCTCCATCATTACTATTAGTTTTAGTAGGAAAAGGAGTATTAAAGATTACTGAGGGGACTTCCCTGGCAGTCCATTGGCTAAGACTTCATCTTCCAATGGAGGGGGTGCAGGTTCGATCCTTGGTCAGGGAGCTAAGATCCCACAAGCCTCATGGCCAAAAAAACAAAATAGAAAACAGAAGCAATACTATAAGTTGCTTCTGGGAGAAGCAAGACCAGGTAGAGGCCTGAACAGGAGCACGGCATCTATGCATGGTGATGGGATCAGAAGGGACCCTGCAGCCCTGAAGCAAGTTACACAGTCTGACTAAAGCAAGGCATTCTCATGGGTTCCCAGCAGTGGAAGATCAAGTCAAGGTTTTTGCATGATGCTGTCAATGAGGAGCCAGGGCCATGGAGCAGTAGGGTAATATGCATCTTGGGGCATTTTGAGAAGATTAATAAGGCAGAAGCCTGTCACTACAGTATAAATATGAACAAGACATCAGGAGTAGAAGTGATATTTCAAGAAACTTTATCTTTTCTAAAGGAGGAAGGGAAGCCTAAGGAAGGAAGAAAATGTTTGAAATAGTCAATGTCAGGTGCCTGAGACCAAACAAGAACTCTAGTTCTAGAGCCTCACTGATTCTTCTGGACCAGTTCGCTGAGCTCTGCTCTTTGTCAGATCACGCTCTTTCATCCAGGAAAAAGAATGTGAAAGCAGGTGGCCAGGGCTTCAGGCTTTAGCAGACAGTAATGTGACCACCAGGTCAACAGACACACAGGTAAATTGGAAGAGGTCTATCAGGACGGCCCACCATGGGCAGGGCATCAACACAGGCTCTGTAATGGGACGATCCAGGGCTTGGCCACCCTTGGATCCAGCTCCATGGTGTAATGCCTTGTAGATCAAGAGAACAGGAGCTGGACACGAACATTGTGAAGCCACCAAGAATGACAATAGAGCCTTCAAAAGAGAATGTGCCTCTGATACCCACAAACATCAATTGGGAAAACTATTCCAGTACCTTCCCTATGGTTAATATATCCCTAATACATCTGGGCTCTCATGAAGAGATCATTTTCCTTTTCCAGAAACCAAGTTTTTTCCATCCAGGTGGAGTGTGGCTCACTGTGTACATCTCAGCACCAGGAAACTGCGCCCACTATTGTCAGCAAGGAAGCCATCAGGGAATTTCAGCTGTTGAGGGACAAGGCTTGTGTTCAACTCTTTAGGGACTTAGAGAGCTAGATTAGGTTGCAGGCATGCTTAGTCATGTCCAACTCTTTGCAACCCCATGGACTGGAGCCCACCAGGTTCCTCTGTCCATGGAATTTTCCAGTCAAGAGTACTGGAGTGGGTTGTCATTTCCTCCTCTAAGGAATCTTGCTACCCAGTGACTGAACCCATATCTCCTGTGTCTCCTGCATTGGCAGGTGGATGCTTTACCACTGTGCCACCTAGCAAACCTAGATTAGATTACATGACCACAGAGTACACTTCCAATCCCAATTCACATTCATTTAATTAATAATAATGATAATGCTTGACATTAGGGGAATGCCAGAAGAATCAATGTGCTAGAAACATATTAACCCTTTGAAAAAGATGCTATAGTCATCCCATTTCACAGATGAGGAAACTGAGATCATCCCAGCCTGGCTGGGTGGAGCCTTGAGGAAGGATGAGTATGCAGCCTGACAAGTGAGAAATACAAAAGTGCTTTCTTAAGAGCCACACGGGTGGAGGACTGAGTTGGTTATTAGGGCAAAGAGGTCTAGGAAGAAGGTATCCTTTGGTCATCTCTAGTGATACCCCTTAACTGAAGCCCAAGAACCCTACAGTCATGTTTGGCTCTGGGGCCCTTGCCTGGCCAGTCCTAACTCTTGCAGAAATCCATCTGTGTAGAAATGCCCATGTGTGTATGCTAGGGCTGGGCACTATTGAAAAAGAAATCATCAAAATGGGATTTTTGACAATGAAGAAATAAGGGGACAGGGATACAAATTGGTAACAATGCAAGCCCCCTTTTTATGCCCTAAATCATTTTCCTACACTTTCACAAACTTCAATCTACCCTGCATTTTCCTTTCTCCAAACAGAATGTGTATAAATCATCTCATTTCTCCTCCTCCCCATACCTGATAGCTCAAGTGACCTGGGTGCTGCGTTGGCTTCACCAGGTACCTATGATGTGGAGTTTCTACACTCAGCTCCCTACAATCAGAGTATCCCAGGGAATCAATTTTGCAAACAGGGCAAACTGTGGGGCCAGGTACCTGCTAGGTTGTCCAGGTAAGAAAAACAAAATTTCTTCTCTAAAGGAGGTCCTTTTATGATGATCAAAGGCACACGTAAGCAGTTTAATGCCCTGAATTTTTTTTTTTTGGGGGGGGTGGTATAATTGCTTTGCAATGTTCTGTTAATTTCCACTGTACAACAAAGTGAATCAGCTAAATGTATACATATACCCCCTCCCTCTTGGACCTCCCTCCCACTCCACCGCCATCCCACCCCTCTACGTTATCACAGAGCACCGAGCTGAGCTCCCTATGCTACACAGCAGGTTCCCACTAGCTATCTATTTTACATATGGTAGTGTATATATACATCAATCTCAATCTCCCAATTCATCCCACCCCGCATTCCTCCCACCCCAACTTATTTCTTATCACACCTGAGAGTGAAAAGGATTTGGCAGCAAGGTATTTATTTTCACAGCACATTATATAATTTACGGTTGGTGGCAAGTACTAACATCTGTCACATCTACCCATGACAACATTACGACTGAACTAGAAACTGTGGTGAGCTGTCTTGGGTTTTCCCTCAGAAGTCCTAAAGAAGAAAACGCTGTCAGTGGACAGTCTTCAGAGGACAAGTAGTCCCAGTGCAGATGTGACCACTGTCAATACTTCCTTAATTGATAAAGTTTTGTCTTGAAATTGTTCTAAGGTAACATGGTGGAAACATTAAAAAGAAATATTTTCCATGAACATTCATTTCTGCAAAACCTGCCCTGATAGATAGTGCTAAGTCGCTTCAGTCATGTCCGACTCTGTGCGACCCCATAGACGGCAGCCCACCAGGCTTCCCCATCCCTGGGATTCTCCAGGCAAGAATACTGGAGTGGGTTGCCATTTCCTTCTCCAATGCATGAAAGTGAAAAGTGAAAGTGAAGTCGCTCAGTCATGTCCGACCCTCAGCGACCCCATGGACTGCAGCCTTCCAGGCTCCTCCATCCATGGGATTTTCCAGGCAAGAGTACTGGAGTGGGGTGCGAGATACTACTGGGTGTCAAACATTTCACAAGTCAGAAAAACTCAAACTCAAATGAGAAGAACAATTTTCATGTGACCCACCAGCAAGTCTAGGTCCCCTACTTAAGTGCCCAATGAAAACTTTTAAAATCTTATTAAACAGCAACCTGTGAGCTTCCAGGGATTAATTTGGTGTGATCAAATGTGAATGTCAGTTAAAACACATCAAGAAAACAGAGGAGAGGGGGCAAGAAGAACCACTTGTAAACAACTCGTTTTTGTTTTTTTTCTGGTCATGCCTTGCAGCATGTGGGATCTTAATCTTCCAACCAGGGATTGAACCCCCGTCTTAACCTCTGGGATGCCAAGGAAGTCCCTGTAAACAACTTTTATACTGGGAAAGTCTGGGCTTTTGAAAATGGTGAATAATCTAAATAAACTAAACATCTTCACCAATACCCAAAGGACTGGGCCCAAGTTTTAACTTTGCAGAGAACTGAAGGCTTTTTATCTCCTTTCCAAATATGTGGGATGCTTTTTTTAAACCCATTTTTAAAATTTACCCACTTGCTTTTATTGTTATATTACAATTTAAAGTTTTCTACATAGATCCCTTGCGACAAAGTAGTAACTGGACCGGACCAAAGCACTGTCCAAATCAAATTAGGCCTTTCATCTGTTATACAGGTCACCTTGCCATATTTTCAGGAACACTCATACAAAACATATCAAAATAGAATCCATAAACATCCATAGTTAAAGCTACATCCCTTTCAACACCCCATAATTTGCTAAGAGGTCAGTCTATGGTCTCACAATAGTGACTGTGTCATTCTGAAGCCCCCTCCATCTTATCAACTTGCAGCAATTCTGGCCTGTCTATGGAGTTATCAAGGCACCCACTTTGGCCAATGTCAGGCCATCCACAGATAGATGTCATTCATAAACTAAAAAGTGTATTTTCTCTGGGGTGGGATAAAGGCTCCAATGCACAGCTGCACACTTTCAATTGTGGGCATTTGCTCAACCTACCAACCAGTTTTCCCTACACTCCTGGGAGTTCCAAGTCTTTGATCCAATAGTAATTTTTGGTGTCGGTATTTAAAAATTACTGTGTCATGCATGAAAAGATGTTCAACATCACTAATTACTACAGGAATGTAAAACAAAACTACAATGAGGTCCCACCTCACATTGGTCAGAATGGCCATCATTAAAAAGTCTACAAATAAATGCTGGGGAGGGTATGGAGAAAAGAGAATCCTCCTATTCCGTTGGTGGGAATGTAAGTACAGCCACTATGGACAACAGTATGGAAGGTCCTCAAAAAACTAAAAATAGAGTTACCATTTGATCCAGCAGTCCCACTGCTAGGCATAAATCCAGACAAAACTCTAATCAAAAAATACATGCACCCCAAAGTTCATGGCAGTACTATTTAAAATAGCCAAGACATGGAAACAACCTAAATGTTCATTGGCAGATGAGTGGATAAAGAAGATGTGGTGCATAGGCATAATGGAATACTCCCCAGCCTTAAAAAAAGAATGAAATGATGTCATCTGCAGCAACATGGATGGACTCAGAGATGATCATACTAAGTGAAGTAAGTCAGACAGAAAAAGACAAATATCCTATGATATCACTTATAGGTGGAATCTAAAATATGACACAAATGAACCTTTCTATGAAACAGAAATAGATTCACAGACATAAAGAACAGACTTATGGTCACCAAGTGGGTGGGGGGGAGGGAAAGATTGGGAATTTTGGGTTAGTAAATCAAAATTATCACATACAGAATGGATGAATAAAGTCCTCCTGGATAGCACAAGGAACTATATTCAATATCTTATGATGAACTACAATGCAAACAGAAAAAGAATATATATATAATATACACATACACGCATATATATATGTGTGTGTGTATAACTGAATCACTTTGCTGTAGAGCAGAAACTAACACTTGTAAATCAACTATACTTCAATAAAAAATTAAAAAATTATTGCCACAGAATATGGATCTCTGAGCTTTCACTCAATATGTCGGTCAGAAAGACAGGAGGAAGCATAGAGAAGAACAGCTAGCATAAGGAGAGAGGATTGAGAGGAACAAGGGAAGGGCCTTGTGGTTTGGTTCCATGGATGCCTTTTTAAGCAGCGTTTTCACTCCCACCACAAAGGTGCACCCTTACATGGTTGAGCCCCTGATTTATAATGCCAGCAGCTCCCCAACAGGTAGTTTTCCATGTTGCAGTACAGGAACCCAATGCCTGTTAGTAACAGTTTGGACAACGACAAGTCACTTAGCTGCAACTCGGTTTTAAGAAAAATGACAACTGAGCATTGCAAACAGGGAAGCCTTCCCATCTGATGGGTACAATGCAATCTCACTGAAATGGGTGCAGGAGGGGAGATGTCTGAAACTCAAGCTTGAAAAAAGACCAGGACTCTTCATGGGAAATAGTTTTGACTTGCTTGTTGCCTGCTTTTAGAACAACTGATGTTTCAGGCTGGAGCTGCCAGGCGACGTGAAAATACTTCCAGTAAAGTGTATGATCTCAAAGGCTGTACATGATAACTTATGGTGGAGTTGAGATTAAAGTGATGGGTATGGATCTGGTGAGCATGGAAATGCCACTTAAAAAACAAAAAATGTTGGAACTTTCAGGCCCTACATGCCACTGTGGATTGTATGGTTTGGGATACACTGCCCCCAGTAACCGAGGCTGCTCCATGTCAGGACCACAGCATAGTTAAATGTCCATTCTGGCACCGAGGTTCAGTGTCAAACACTGCAAGTGTAGTTATATGGTCAAGAGCTGTCAGAAGATTCTGACACATATGAAAGAGAGAAATAGAAGATGAATTTGTCTTTAATATGGGATGTTTTAAAAAACAGAAGCTCAAAATACCAACCTCAAGTTTACAAATACTTGCATTCTCTTTAAAGCTTAGTCACCTTAATGATTTTTTTTTTTCCCCTCACCACTGATTGATTTAGATTTCTTCATGCAGAAGTAAGCTCCAAAATAGCTCATATGGGACTTTCCTGGCAGTCCAGCGGTTAAGACTCTGGGCTTCCAATGCTTCCAACGCGGGTTCTATCCCTGGGGAACTAAGATCCCACATGCCACATGATATGGCCAGAAAAAAAGAAGGAAAAAAAACAAACTTAGTTCATAGTGTTGAGTTGTGGCCGCCTCCTCCCAGCAGATATGAAAAGACAATATGCTTCTCCCCAATATCCAGGTGACAAACCTGAAGTTTAGAGGAAAGCAACCAATCGTTGGCGGTCACAGAGCCAGGACTAAAAACGGATCCCCTAGTTCCACTGAGTCGTAAATAATACGCACCAGCTGGGTATCCCTGAAGCTTCACACACCACGCTCCTCGCTGACCCACACGTGTCAGCAGTATTCTGAATTCCACAGGTACATACATCCCCGCCAGGTTAACTCGCACATTCGATACTGTCAGCATGGGATGACAGAGTGTCACCACTGTTTGGAAACAAACTGCAAAGCCAGCATTCTGGAAGTGTACTGAAACTTCAAAAACCAACTTGGGATCCCCTTCATGGGGGAGCAAGAGTCCGTCAATCTTCTCTCGCATACGACTCGCCAGAGGCCAGCATGCTGGCATCAACTTCTCTCCGGGACAAGCGATGGAGCTGGGCTCAGAGAGAAGGGAGGGGGCCCAGGCCAGCAAGCCCCACCCTGCAAAGTCCAGAAGCTGGACCGAGGTCTTCTGAGCTCTGTGGAGAAGTCTTTCCTTCAGACTTTTATTACAAGGGAAAGAAACCTTGTCGATGAAT
The DNA here is from genome assembly GCF_029407905.1 of Bubalus kerabau. Lineage (NCBI taxonomy): Eukaryota > Metazoa > Chordata > Mammalia > Artiodactyla > Bovidae > Bubalus > Bubalus kerabau. The sequence continues at coordinate 82,108,094 of NC_073631.1, read as the reverse complement.
TCATCCAAAGCCTGCGTTTCTAAGAAAACCAAAAAGAACATTTGAGGAAAGCCATTTGTAAATAAAGAGACTCCAAACTCGAAGTGTTTTTCTCAGGCTGGTTTCTGATTCCCACAAGGAATCTCACGAGTTTCCAGCAGAATTGATGGGGCTGCAGTTTCTTTTCACAAAACACAGCCCAAAACTCTGCACCAGGTAAACCGTGTTGACAAGCATTCTTGGTGGTCCCACTATACTAAGGATGTAGGGCTGTCCAGTTAGGGCCAGGATACAGTTGTGAGACTTAATGTAATGTGTCCCCTTTTCTGAAATTCAGTTACAGAAGTTTGGGAGGCTGCCCCTGTGAGCATGCTGGCTTGGAAGCACCTACTTTTATTTTATTTTTGCCCACACCATATGGCTTGCGGGATCTTAGTTCCCTGACCAGGGATTGAACCCGCACTTTTGGCAGTGAAAGCTTGGAGACCCAATCACTGAACAACTGGGGAATTCCCGGAAATGCCTGTTTTAGCTGAGCACACACCTCTTTACTGAATTAAAGCAAAAGTACTACACACTGGATAGATTTAGACACACCTTCCCTTATCCCCAGAACTGCCATTAAAATACAGTCATTTCTCTTAAAATGTCAAAAAGGCGGTGATTTGGCATGAGCATCTCTTACAATCAGCAGAAATCTATTAAATCTTTCCAAAAAGTCTTATTCTAAACAACATTCCACAGCAACACAGGGGCCTGATTTTGATTTCTACATAATTTGACTAGGAGCATGTCAAGTCACAACCACATTAAGCACAATAACTCTCTACCCCTTTTTTGGTTCCCAATATGAAATCTTCCGAAATAAAAATTGACAGCCCAAAGCTCCCTGGGATGTGTTCCAGATGAACTGAGTCATCCACACATACAGACACACACCCGCACACACCTGAACCCTTGCACAGACAGAAGCAGTTCTTTCCATCTATGTTTGACAACCTGGAGAAGTGGATCCAAAGCTGTGGACTGCTTAGAAATGCAACTTTCAATTTAATTTTGGGGGGATGTTAATTGGGGAGCAGTGGGAAAATGCTGGCGACATTTTGACTCGAGCAGCACCGCTGGCCTGATTAAAAAATATCAGCTTTCCATCTGCAAGACATTTCTAAGGTGGACTCCTTACAAATTGTTAAGGTGCAATTTGTGCACAGTTAGTTCTTTGTTTAATCGAGAAATCCGCCCAAACCCTGATTGGGCTGATTTCCCTAAGGCCGAGAGTGAAGGTTATTTCCTTATGCCTTTTGGGAGCGGCAATCTCTCTAATACATTTCTGAATTATTCCAGACCTAGCCGAGGCTGAACGAGGAGAACAAAGCCCTAGTTCCACAGCAAAAAGACTAACTGAACTCCCAGCTGGGAAGGTTTAGGCAGAGATTTATAAGTACAAACACTGAAGAAATTTGCAAGTAATTGCATGTATTTGCTTTCCGTTGTGGGTTGCAGTAAACCAGTATTTATTAAACTCCATCAGCAAGGTCCTGTTTATTACCCCCTCTCCTTGATGCCTTGTAGAGAAGAATAAAGTGTTTGGCTTTTTTCATTTCTTGAAATTAAGAGGCCTAAACGGGATTTCAAAGACTGTAAGGAAGAAGGTGAAATTGGACACATACTCAGTGGCTGTTGGCCCTGACTTAACTTGGAGTTCAAGTACGTGCAGGGCTCTGGATCTGTCATGCTGATTTAACCTTGTGAATTTTTAAACTTTCTTTTGAAATTCCTAAGTTTCCACGAATCCATTATTGGAGGATCAACAATGACCATTTTCTCCTATGGAATCTCCATGATTGTTCTTGGCCTGCTGCCTGCAAACCTGGAGGGCTAAACAGACATATGTTCAAACAGTATCAAAGGACAGGTTCTTACTGTCATACATTAATAAGGGAGGGGCTTAAACAAGTAACAAAAGAGAAGAGAGATGCTAAATCTACTGGCTCGTGTCTCTGAATTCCGGGGCCACCAGTTACTTTGGATTGAAGAGTCAAAAGAAAGCAGGCAGGTGACACTCCTCCCCTTTCCCGACTTGGACCACAGCTCTTTCCCTGTTTCTGTGTTCCCATTCTAACCAGGACCCAAATCATTTCACAAGATGCTCCAACACAAAGGTTCTCAAACTTTAGCTACACTGGCACCACCTAGAGAATTTGTTCAAATGGATCGCTGGGTCCCAGTCCCAGAATTTCTGGTTCCATATGCCTGAGGCAGGACCCAGACTGCACTTCTAACAAGTTCCCTGGGGGCTGCTGATGCTGCCAGTCTGAGACCACACTCTGAGGACCACTGGTCTAGCAGGCAGGTGGGCACAAGCAGTTAGGAGGTAAAAAAAAAATTGTAAGTAATGACAACCAGATTGCATTTCATCCTCTCTTCCTCACAGAAATGAAATATCAGCATATGTTATTTTAGCCAACAAATGTCAGTTGCCACCCACTCACACACTTGGCTGAAGACACTGCCTGTATCTCGGATTAACAAGGGCCCTCCCACCTTTCCTGTCTTTCCTTTCCCTCCCTAAGGATCTGCATGGGGATGCCGATTCCATCCAGTCTACACATCTGCTCTTTTCAGAGCTGCACCATCCTTACAATCCCCTTCTTCCTCCTTCACCACCAATGCACCCACAGCTAGGCAACCGTGAGCACCTGGGCAGCACCTGGTATGCCGTTGGCACTCACTGAATACTAGCTGCTGCCCTTCAAAAATCCTAATTCCTGGGGTAAAACCAGAACCCGCTAAGTTAGTGGCATGCAAGCACGAGGGTGCCTTTTCTTTCCCTCAAGGCTACAAACTCAGCAGGACAACTTGGATTTTCTCAATTTGTAATTAGTAAGTCATAGATCTTAAAATAAGATCCCAAGCAGCCATATCACGTGGATGGTTGGTGAGACTGGGAACAGAGAGGGCAACCAAGGACGCTGTGTTGCAGACTGGCACCTGAATATTTAAAGCAAGTTCTCTCTGATAAGGTGACATGCAGGCAAACAAATTAGTGACCACAGAAAAATATCGATTTTAAAGCTGCTATTAGATAAAAATAAGCCAGGTAAAAATATCAGATAGCGTGCTTTTTTTATTACTATTATTTGGCTGCACGGAGCCTTAGTTAACGGTACTCGGGATCTTTGCTGCGTCACTTTGGATCTTTCACTGCGGCACGCTGACCAGGGATGGAACCCACATCCCCTGAACGGCCAGGCAGATTCTTAACCTTTGGACCACCAGGGAAGTCCCAAGCATGCTTTCTTATCTGAGATATTTTATAGAGAAAGTTCTGGCTTTTTCCAATGATAAAACCGTCACCTCCCAGTCAAATAAAATCAGATTTTCTATGATCTTTACTAGAGAAGAAACACCAAGTCTGTATGTATGATGAAATTGGCCCAAAGTGACTGTTGGAGCAGGAAATCAATCCACTCTGTGCCGAGAGCATTCTGATTTTCTTTTTCTTTCTTACTGAGATATAATCAACACACAGTTCCATGTAAGTTTAAGGTATACTGTGCAATGACTTGACACACACATATTGCAAAACAATGACCATGATTAAGTTTAGTTATGCGTTACCCATCTCCTCATTTTTTCTCCTGTGATGAGAACTTTTAGGATCTACTCTCTTAGCAACTTTCAAGTAATACCTTCCAGCAGCATCAACCGTAGTCAGAAAGTTGTACTAAAGTTGCTCATGAGAAGTAGATGAAAAGTGAAAATGTTAGTCACTCAGTCTTCTCCAATTCTTTGTGATGCCACGGACCATAGCCCACCAGGCTCCTCTGTCCATGGGACTTCCCAGGCAAGAATACTGGAGTGGGTTGCCATTTCCTTCTCCAGGGGGTCTTCTTGACCCAGCAATCAAATCCAGGTCTCCTGCATTGCAGGCAGATTCCTTACCGTCTGAGCCACCAGGGAAGCCCCGGGAGAAGTGGATACTTCATTCTAATAAGGTCTCCAGATCTGCTCCACCCTCACGAAAAGCCTCTGATGTAGGTACTTGGTATCAGTAAGAAAACCAAGGTGTTAAGTGACTCATACTAGATATTTCAGTATGTAAACAGCTGAGAGTCGATCTGTGTTCTTTCTGATTCCAAAATCACACCTACTTTTCCTCTAAGCAACCAAGTCATCAGCACCCATCTTTCCTTTATGGGGAGCATGCATAAGGCTGGTCTATTTTAAAAGAACAGCAGTTTTGAAAACTGACCATGGAAACTCAGACAATCCGCTGTGTACCAAATGACAAATCAGAAAAGACATCACATTTTTTTGATGATCAGATTTCCCTAGAACCTGCAGGAGGGTAAAAAATGATTGAATATGGAATATTTTTACTAGAATGAACAAAAGTGTTTTTGAGACCTTACAAGCAAACTGAATAAAAGGAAAAATTTTGATAGTAAATGCTAAACTTGTACTACTCCAAATTTGTTTTATACCTCTACTGTTTTGGAGGGTTTTTTACAAATGTTAACAAAGTGTTAGCGTTCAGATCAAAGAAAATGGATTGTTAAGTCCATTATGGTATTTATTTTAAATATGTCTGAATACATATTAAAAATTTCCCCTGTGATAGGGTGGATCATTGGACAGACCAGGCCAACATTTTTTACCAGTTACGCTTACATTTTCCCCTTTTCTGGAGATAAACTCAATATTTCCACATCCTGAAACTAGTAGTTTCAGTATCAAGACTTTACTTTAAAACAAATGCAAAGTCTTGGCCAAGAAAAGTAACGATAGAAAAATAACTCATAAAGTTGGTGGTTATTTTAGCAAATGACAGTCTTTTTGTATTTAGTAAGGTTTGTGTTTTTGTTGACAACACAAGTATATTAAAATGCATACAAAGGTGTATGTTTCTATTCCCTAAAGAGAAATTCAGATAAATAAAGACAACTGTACAAATTATCCTTAAGCCAGTTGTTAATTCAGTTTAGGCACAATATTTGGGAAATTATAAGTAAAAATTTTCCATAGCATCAAATAATTTGGTATCTAACTTTCTTTACCACATAGGAAAACTAAATTGATTTATAAGTATTCAAATTTATATGTAAGCAATTATCAAAAATAAAGTGTAATTCAAATACCGATATAATGTGTAACAATCAGGTGAGCAAATTTATAGAATCTTTCTAAGACAGAAAATCTAAGTGTTTACCAATGTGGAATTTAAAGATATTGACTTAACCACCCCCCCCTTTTTTTTTGCAGTACTGTGCAAATTTTATTATTTATCTTTCTCTAACACTGTAAAAATTTTGCGTGCAAAGCATATCCATTCATATTCAAGTATCCAAGTTTGATGAAGAATATCTTAATAGTCTACATATCTTGGAAAGGTAAAATATCTTCAGAAATGTTTTTATGTTTTATGTATAATCATGAGTTAATGACAAACATGTACAAATAATTTTTTCTTATTCACGTGTGTAATCAATCACTCAAGTCGTATCCAACTCTTTGCGACCTCATGGACTAAAGTCATCAGATTCCTGTCTTCATGGGATTTTCCAGGCAAGGATACTGGAGTGGGTTGTCATTTCCTACTCTAGGGGATCTTCCTGACACAGGGAGCGAACCCAAGTCTCTTGCATCTCCTGCATTGGCAGGCAGGTTCTTTACCATTTGAGAAAGAAATTAACAAATATCACCTTGGTTTAGATTGATACTAGAAATTAAAATAAAGATGTGAATGTTTCTGAACTCAAAAATTACTGATTTTCCTAGAAATTATTTAGAATGTTAACATAGAGAAAAATACAATTTAAAAAAGGTGTTCATATAAATATCTTCAGTTTTGTTTTTTATTGAAGTATAGTTGATTTACAATGTTTCAGGTGTACAGTGAAGTGATTCAGTTTATGTGCTTATATATATATATATATATATATATATATATACTTTTACAGATTCTTTTCCATTATAGGTCATTACAAGATGTAGAATAGAGTTCCCTGTGCTATACAGTAGGTCCTTGTTGTTTATCTATCTTATATATAGTGGTGATTATCTGTTAATCCCAAATCCCTAATTTATTCCTCCCTACCCTTTCCTCATTGGTAACCATAGGTTTGTTTTTTTAAATGTCTGTGAGTCTATTTCCTTTCATAAACAAGTTCATTGGTAGCATGCTTTAACTCTTAAAGCAGTGGTTCTCACATTCTATTGTATAAAAACTTGTTAAACATGGGTCTCAGACTTAGTTTCTGGAAATCCTAACTCAGCAGTTCTGGGGTGATGTTCAGGATTCCCTATGGATCTACAAGGACCGCAAAGTTAGTTTTGATGCTACAATTTCAAGAATCATCCTCAAGGCAAAGCCCTGCTGGAAGCCTGTCATGTCATCTCTGGTGGACACTCCCCTAAACCACTTCTTTCCATGCCTTGACTTCCATTAGACACTCGGGATAAGACAGTCACCCCCAGAAAAATATTATCCTGAGGATGATATTCTTTTTGACTACTGGTAAGTTTCAATAATGTAAACACCCAACAAAACAATCCCTTACAGAACTTTAAAAGCCAAATGTGTCTTAGTTATCTCTATGATGTCTGGTGGCCCATATGACTGCATTCTTTTTCTTCATTAAATCGACCACTGGGACTTAGCTTGTTTCTGTTGCTATTTTAAGATTACTTGAAATTTGGCAAGAGTCTGACTTCCCCAAAATACATACGGATGACACCTGGAGTGATGACCAGTTGAGGGGCTAGTTTCAATCCAAGTGCCCTCTCCTCTGAAGCACCAATCTGACACCAGAGAAGCTGGGCAAAGGTAGTTATTTGGATGTTAGTTACCTTTCAGCCATGGACAATGAAAGTCACCTGAACCACTGACCGAGGGATGAGAAGCCTCTATGTTCCACTACTGATCCCCAGAACTGTCCAGTCCCCAGGTACAGGAGGCCGAGTATAGCATCAAGAGACCGAAAGTCAGTCCTCCTCTTACTCCTGTTCAAATACGTCTCAAAACTCCCCTCTTGTCCCTTTCAAGTGCCACTTGAGGGTTTGTGAAACGCTCTGTTCAACCAAAAGTCCAAAAGTGTCAGGACAAAGGTGACTTATGAAATTCAGAAGCTAGTGATGTTTAGTTGCTATCTGTGTGTGTCAAGCAAGTCAGAAATAAAATCTGCAGCTTCTTCTTTCCTAACAAACGTTACTATTTAAAACAGCCAACCTAACAGAATTGAACTTTGGCTTCTTCATTAAAAGTATATCTTTTCAAAATTAAAGAGTTCTAAATATATGCAATTTATGCAAATAGATATTTTCCTAGGGCACCTATGGAATCTCCCTGCATACAGTGTGTTTTTCAGGGCAATAAGTCAAAAGAACTCTTCATATCGAGGGCACATTGTGATTTCTTTCTAAAAAGGGACAGAGTAGACCATGGAGTAGAGTGCAAAAACATATATTAAAAAGCTGGAGGAGATGAATGAATGAGTAACAGAAGGTGATGATTTAGTGCTAATGGTTCACTGCCTCCAAAGAAGGGCTCAAGCTGAGCGGGACAAAAAAACTCAGTCATCACCAGAAAGGAAAGCAAAGGATGCTGAAGGTTTGCAGTTTCAGTATCAGCAACCCGGGGAGGACACAGGGAAAAGAGAGGTTGCCCCGGTGCCTTGTCCAGGTGGTACCATGGTCCCCAGCTGGGCCTCTGGACAAAACCATCTCATGTAAACCTTAAAGAGGATTACTCCTCAAGGAGCACTGTAATGAGACCTTAAAAGACTGAACAACAGCAGCCTATCACGGAGGCAGGCAGTCGCCATTCCCCAAAGTCTTGCTAGCAGAGTTACATCAAAGCCAACGGGCACCAGATAGCAGGCTGCCGGAGGAATCCCTTATCTCAGCTCTAGCGGATGCGGCCGCTGCGATTGTCTTGAACTGCCACCTGTCCCAGGCATCTTTGAAGGCAACGCTAAGCCTCTGATGGATCTGACCTCCTTGAGCTGAGATCCTTTTATGTCTTTCTTCATTTTCTGCCCTGCTACATTCTTCCCCCACCATGCACGCGACATGAAACAAAGGGAGTTCTCACTCCTGACTCACTGTCTCCAGCCATTTGAAAGCAAAGAAAAACAATGTTAAGGATTATACTCCGCCCGTAATATGGAGCGGTCCTCGGGAGACAAGCCTCTTATTTTTGAGTGTAAGTAGACCACATTTATGTGGAGGAGCTTTACAAATGGTGGGTTCAACGGCACTGGGAGCCAAGATCCCAAAGCTGCATATCTGTGATAACTTGAAAACACAGGAATGATCCTATGGAAACTGATTAATAATCTCATTTCTGAACAGGAGGACTACACGTTCTAAAATATTAAAACACACTTACTGAGTCAGCACACACTGAGACTTGAAAAAAAAAAAAAAGGATGGCAACAAGCAGATGTCCCCAAACCTGATTCAACTTAAAAGAATTTCTTTCAGAAACAAAATGATTGGAGGGGAAAATATTTTACACCCACACATATCGCAGGTGAGAAAAGTTTAAAAGCTGAACTAGTTCTCTCTGGGGCCTTTCTCAGAAGCTGGAAGAATCTGACATTTCCGAATCATATGAGGAGGAAGGGCAGTGTCTGTTACTCTGAAAAGGTCTTCCATTTAAGGCAAAAGAACACTGCCGCCATCCAAATCCATCCAATACAAGATTTCTCAACAACTTGCTTACACTGTCACACAAATCTGTCTCCACATACTGCTTTCACAATACTCATTTATGACTATTTCTCATATCTAGTGAAATTCCAGCACTCCTTAGTGACTCATTAGGAGTGGTATTACTTTAATATGCAGCCTCATTTCACTAAAGATTTTAGACAGTGGGAAAAACTCATGTAAAAAGTTGAAAATGCTAACTAAATAAAAATACAGTCAGAGAACAGTTTAGCTCAGGGGTCCCCAACCTCTGATCTAATGTCTGATGATCTGAGGTGCAGCTGATGTAGTGATAACAGAAATAAAATGCACAATATATTTAATGCACTTGAATCATCCTGAAATCATCCCCCACCTCCAGCCCTGGTACATGGAAAAATCATTTCCAAGAAATCATCCCTGGTGCTAAAAGGTAAGGGACCACTGCTCGAGAGGGTCAAGATGAAGAGAAAGCAAAATAGTAAACATGCAAGCCATAGATCTCATAGACTTAGTATAGCAGAGCAACATATTTAAATCTGAGTTTCCCAGTAGCCAAAGGGAAAAAGAAAAAGAATCAGACACATGATATTTCTTTTGCAAGAAGTCAAGTACACACCTAATCTTAGTGTATATCATGGTCTTGTGTTCTGCATGTACAGATAGCTAAACATTTCGGAAAAGCACATACTGCAGGTGAAATAAGCCAGCAATTCTAAAACTGTTGCCAGAGCCTGCTGGTCTGGCTTCTGAGGATCCAGCAGAACAAACACAATGAGGGTCAGTTCAGAACCAGTCCTGGCTCCAGCACCACACACACTTACACTGCCCACTGCAGCTTGACCTCACCCATTCTGGGCTGATTCCAGTTCCCTCAGTGGGAATATTTAGCTTTTCCGTTTTTCACCAGCTCTCCACCCCAAAGACTTGCTCTCTGATGGACAGCCTATCTTCCCGCTTCTGACACGGCGCTCTGCTGCAGGCAGCCCTGCCAGTAATGAGCCTTTTCAACGTGCATCTCAGGGGCCCTACAAGGGGTGGACCACCACTCCAAGGCTCTGAGCAGACAAACGGCCTTATCCTCATCTCTCCAAACTGGGGTAAAGGCGTTTTCCCCTGACACTACAGCTCATTACACGATCTTCAGGGATGCATGATTTAAAAAAAAAACACACTGACATTTACTTCATGTGAGGTGGGCAGTGTGTGTTTAAGTTTTGAAATCTCCTCGCCTCCCTCATCTCAATGAGATCTGACTTGCAAAACTGTTTGCAGCCTGTGGGTGGCTTCTATCCAGCACAGGTGCATCCGCACAGTTCACTATGCCCATCTCTTAAACACGACCAGTTTCCACCATGAAGACTAGATTTAATAGAGCATCAACTTAACACCTTTATATCCTCCTAATACCTGGGACAGGTTACAAATAACTTTTTCACTTTAAAAATAAGATAAGTGTATATAATATTAATGATTTTTCTGAGTTAATGATTTCTTTGTGGTGGCATTAAAATGGACCATGTTAAAAATAAATTAAAAGCACAGTGTATTAGTCCGTGGCCTTAAAATAGACTTAATATGCAAATAAGAAACAACTAAAGATAAAAGACACATATGAGAACATATATACATGTAGATGTCAGGAGAAACATTTTCCTGTGTAGCAAGTCTAAAGTTATGGACACTCGATTTAATATATAATTTGACGATGTCATCCATTTTAATTTTATATTATGATGTTAGCCAGAGTTGAAGTAGGTAATTTAAATTTCTAGTAAACCACCATATTAGTTGCTTTTATAAAATCTGTTTGAGTGAAGAAAAGAGAAAACATAAACTAGAGGAAACTTTTCTCAGGAAATGAATGACTGGCTCTTTCAGAGAGAAGGATAAGACTTTTAAACGACTTTTTGGCTGGAATGTCAGTTGCCTTTGGGAAGTTGTACTATTTAATTTTTGTACATTATTCCATCCAATAAGTCACAACGATCATGCCTAGTTTTTATCGAGGTAGGGCTTTATCCAGATCTTAGAGTTCAATTCCATTATTTTCAAGCTTCTTAAATTTGTAAAACCATAAAGAGAATGTAAGACATTCCAAAAGCTAAAAGCGAAAAAAAAAAAAAATTAAAGAAGGATTCAGTAGCCTCAAAAGAGATCCTAAATGGAAAAGGTCAGTCCATGAGCCACACTTTCCATGTGTGTGAGTATCTTCTTTAGGGTGACAGCCCCATGCAGAGGAGAGGCGAAAGAAACTGCAACCATGCAAGGGTCTTTCCCAAAAGGGAAGTCAACCTGCTAGGTGTTTTTAGTTCATTCTCTTATGTCATTCCTGTTACCACCCTAAAAGGTTGCCATACAGCCCCCATTTTAAAGACAAGGAAACCAGAGTTCAGTGCTTGTCCAAGGGCAGACTGTCAGAAGCTGATAGAGCAGGGACTGGACCCTAAGTTTCTTTTTGTGGTAGAAACTTTTGGCAGTAGAACAAAAATGCAAAATTATCACTTCTAGTTCAAGATGGCAGGCTGGGAAAACACTTTTCTCCCCCATCCCTCTGAAGACCTCTTTGACATAAAAACATGGAAGTAAATGTTGGAATGATGATAAAATATGAACAAATGGTAATAAAATGTACTGAGTACACACTTTGTGTGGGGCACCTCTCACCACCACACCACACACACCCATACACAACTTGGAGAAGAAACAGCAGCTGGATAATTATAATACCTAATACTTACTAAGCCCATCTGCTATCAGCCAGCACGGCAGCATGTGTATGTGTGTGTTAGTTGCTCAGTTGTGTCCAATTCTTTGCGACCCCACAGACTGTAGCCCACCAGGCTCCTTTGTCCATGGGATGCTCCAGGCAAGAATACTGGAATGGGTAGCCATTCCCTTCATTAGAGGATCTTCCCAACCCAGGGATCAAACCTGAGTCTCCTGCATTGTAGTCAGACTCTACCATCTGAGCCACCAAGAAAGGTAGGAACTTTATTTATTCAGTAATTCAATCCACAAAACAAGTCTATGAAGCAGGTGCTGCTCTCATCCCCATTCCCAAGACAAGAAAACTCAGAAAGGCAGAGGGATTTTCCCAGGATGACACTTCTGGAAGTGGCACTGCTGCTGCTGCTAAGTCATTTTAGTCGTGCTCTGTGCAACCCCATAGACGGCAGCCCATCAGGCTCCCCCGTCCCTGGGATTCTCCAGGAAAGAACACTGGAGTGGGTTGCCATTTCCTTCGCCAATACATAAAAGTGAAAAGTGAAAGTGAAGTCGCTCAGTTGTGTCTGACTCTTAGCGACCCCATGGACTGCAGCCTACCAGGCTCCTCCGTCCATGAGATTTTCCAGGCAAGAGTACTGGAGTGGAGTGCCATTACCTCCTCCGTCTGGAAGTGGCACAGCCAGGATTAAACCCAGGTAGTCTGACATTAGAACCCATACTCTTAACACTGCCAATGAAATTAAAAATAATTTCAATAAAAACCAGGACAAGAAATTTCAATGACTTCCCACAAGATGCAAAGAGGATAAGACTCAAATCATAACTGAGGCTTGTAGAGAAGTCTAGGTTATTCTTTAAGGGAGCAAAGATAAATGTGGTGGCCAGTCCAGCCAAGAAGACTTTGGCTGGAGACATCTTTACATGGAACAAGGTGTCCATCTCGTGCCTGTCTATTGCCCCACACACATCAGTACAGGTGGTTGGCAAGTTCCTGAGCTATGGCTTTATGCTTCTTCAAAAACAAACAAACAAACAAACAAAAAAAACGAATGCAGTAGTGTTGAGCAGAGTTCCCTGCTCTATACAATAGGTCCTTGTTGGTTATTCACTTTAAATATGGAAGTGTGTACTATGTAACAACCTATATGGGAAAAGAATTTTAAAAAGAATAGATGAATGTGTATGTATAACTGAATCACTTTGCTGTACATCAAAACTAACACAACATTGTTAATTAACTATACTCCAATATAAAATAAAAAGGTAAAACAAACAAAAAAAACAAATGTGCTGTCCTGGGAAAGCAAGTTCATTATGAATTTTGGAGCCTTCTTCCCATCCCAGGTCTCTCATTCAAATACACTCCCCATGAGAGTCATACCAGCTCTTACCACTGCAGGGTGCCTGACCCCTGATTGGGCCAAGCCACACTGGCTCTCACTGCTTCCCGCGATAAAGCCCTCCTGGTCTGGCATGTGGACAGCCCTGCTTTATCTCCCACAAGATGAACCTGGCAATAGATCTGTACCATTAGGATACTTACTCCAAAGAAAGGAAACCAGGGCAACCTCCATCCCCGAGGTTTTAACACTCACACTCACTCACACTCAGGATCACTAGGCTTATGAGGAGCTGGAAGGGTATAAACGAGAATGACCAAAATAAACAAGAACAACTAACCCTGCGGGAAACTTTTGGAGAGTTTTGAGAAAGCATTATGTACAAAAGAGCAAGATGCTGAAAAAAGAGAGCCATTGAAAGGGTCTTTTTAAAGAGCCCTTAGAAATTAAAAGTACAATGGCCGAAATGAAACTATCACCAAAAGCACTGAAAAGTGAATTCAAGGAAATTTCCCAGAACACAGAACTGAAAGTAAACAGATGGAGGATGTGAGAGAAAAAATTAGAGACACAGAGACATAACTCAGGAGGTCAGGCATTCAACTAAGTAGAGTAACAGAAGAGATAAAGGATGCATCTTCAGATTGGAATGATCCACCAAGTAATAAGCAGAATGAATGAAAATTTAGCTTAATTTAATTGAAAATACCTACATCTAGGGACACGCTTTCAGACTACTAAGTTTCCAAAGTTTCCAGAGAGAAAAAATAAGCCATTTACAAAGGTATACAAATCAAACAGGCATCAGACTTCTCATCTACAACTTTGAGTGTCAACAGATTTTTAAAGTTAGAATTCTAGCTAAAAGATTAAACAAAAGCAAAGGCAAAATAAAAGTATTTCATATAGGCAAGAACTCAAAAAGTACGTCTGTCCTCTGCTGTTGGGAAGTTACTTGAGGTACCCCAGTAAAATAAAAGAATAAACTTAAAATGACCAAGTTGTCAGACCCAGGAAACAGTGGTTCCAACCCAGATGACTGTGAAGGGATGTCCTAACACACGTGGTCCAGATTAACTGGGAAAACGAAGTGCCCAGGAGAGCTAAGTATTCCATCTTAAGGGCAAAGATACGGTTGCGAGGCTAGGGAGAAATGTAAAGATAGTATAAAGGCAATACTAGAGGAAAAGGTAAAGTAACTACAAAAAAGCAACACACTAGTATGTATGCTATTAAATCAGGGTAAGAATAGACAAACCACTTGTTCTTAACTCCAGACACATCACCATCAGGATCCACAAAGAAGTTAGTGATGGGGACTTCCCTGGTGGTCCAGTGGTTGACTCCATGCTCCCAATGCAGGGTACCTGGGTTCAATCCCTGGTCAGGGAACTAAATCCTGCATGTCATATTAAGAGCCCACATACTGCAACAAGTGCTGCAACTAAGACCTGCAAAGCCAAATATATTTTTAAAAAGAAGTTAGTGAAGGAATTCCCTGGCAGTCCAGTGGTTAAGGACTCCATGCTTTCACTGTCCAGGGTCTAGGACCAAGAACTAAGACCCTGCAAGCTGCGAGGTGAGGCCAATAAAATAAAATAGTATAAAAATGGACTTAAAAAAAAGAAGTGAGATACTAGTATTTATGGAAAGAAATAGAAGAGCATTTCTAAAGCTTTGAGGCTAGAGATGCTTTATTGATTTTCAATTTTTAAAGTCAACCTATAGACAAAAACATAGCAGATATGGTGCTGATTGTAAGATACATGGAGATATTAACAACTTTGACACTATGACAGGAAAATTTGGATTCAGGAGATTTCAGGGGAGGGGGGAGGGCGGAACCTTAATATCCTCATCTTTTGAACTGGAAAATCAAAAGTTACTATGAAAACTTGATGCAGAAAAGAAACAGAGGTTTAAGATAGTCTCTAAAGTTATAAAAAAATCACAGCAGACAAAAAAAGTTAGCTATAATACCAATATTGAAAGGAAAGGAAGCCCAGTGTTAGCAAATTAAAGGTTAACTGTCTTATTGGAGAGTTAATAGACCATACTGAGTACAATATATCGAGAGTTGATATATCAGGAACTAAAGGTATTAGCACATACTGCAGCTGTAATTGTTGTCTATCAAAAGAATTAAAACAGAAATATTAAAAACTATCCTTGGATCTAAGGTTGGAGCAGGAAGGATGGGGCAACATTAGCTTTGCATCCTAAGCTCTTGTGAACACTATAATTTGTAGAAGTGAGCATGTGCTGTAAATAAAATTTTAATAAAAATGTAATAAAATGTTAAATTATAAAGAGAACTTAAAGCTTCTTTCTGGATCTTTTCTAGGGATAAATAACAAACCAACATTGGAGTAATCAAACAATCCCCAAATATGACAAAAAATGTTCAGCTTTTACAAATCATGTTTTTTTCCCCCCGTTTCATTTTTACAACTTTCAAGGAGAGGCCTTTGCTGGTACCTGACTCAGCTTTTCCAGTTTGGAATATCACTCTGAACTCCTGAATGGCCTGGAAGCCCGTAGCTCCACAAGCTGCATCCCATTTTGGCATCCTCAGGACATCAGCTCTATCTGTTCAACTAAATCAGACATCCTTTGACAGAGATGAACCAATAGTCACAGGGTGATTTTGTAAAACATTTAACTGAGAGCAAAAAAAAGACCTTAAAAGGTATTTAGAATAAAATGAGCCCTAATAAAGGTAAGAATCTTTACTTACCACCTACCACCCTATTGTTCTTTGGAAGGAATGATGCTAAAGCTGAAACTCCAGTACTTTGGCCACCTCATGCGAAGAGTTGACTCATTGGAAAAGACTCTGATGCTGGGAGGGATTGGGGGCAGGAGGAGAAGGGGCCGACAGAGGATAAGATGGCTGGATGGCATCACCGACTCGATGGAGGTGAGTTTGAGTGAACTCTGGGAGTTGGTGATGGACAGGGAGGCCTGGCGTGCTGCGATTCATGGGGTCGCAAAGAGTCGGACACAACTGAGCGACTGAACTGAACTGAACTGAACCACCCTATTAAGAATCAGTTTACAGATATAGAAAACAAAATTATGGCTACCAAAGGGGAAAGGGGAGGGACAAATCAGGAACTTGGGACTGACAGATACACACTGCTGTATATAAAACAGAAAAACAGCAAGGACCTACTATAGAGCATAGGGAGCTCTATTCAATATCTGTAATGACCTATAATGGAAAAGAATTTGAAAAAGAATATACATATATAACTGAAACATTTTGCTGTATACCTGATACTGTAAATAAACTATACTTCATTTAAAAAAAAGATTAAAAAAAGAATCAACTGCTTTGCATATCACCATATCCCACTGTTATCATCCCCAAGGCCAAAAGCCTTTCCTTCAACTTCAGAACACAAAAGGGCCACCTTTAGGATTAATTTTAGGAGAAAAAACTTTAGGAATGTTCAAAGAATGAAAGTCTTTAAAAATACAAATCAAGCAAGCGAAAATATAATATCTAAGCCATCAGACTACAGGGGGGAGAAAGAGAAAATGAAGCTCCAACTTCTCTGAATCTTTATTTCTAACATGGCTGTTTGCAAAACGAGGTTGGCATTCAAATAAAGCAGGTACTCTGGAAGAACTATCTTACCTTGGTCTCAGACATTATTAGCTATACAGGACAAGTAAGGATAGAACATATTGCTGATGCCTCTGAGGTCAGTAACTCCAAAACCTATCAGAAGGTACAACCTGTGGAGTCTCTAGCCAGTCTGCATCCAGGTCTCACTCCCAAACCCACCAAGTCCCTGCCAACCATGGGTGTTGGGCCCTCCCACAACAGGAGGGCCCATGTTTCCACATAACATTATCATCCTGTAGGATCTCAACTCTTCTCCAAGGAGGGGCAAATCAGAGCCCTAATATCAAGCTCTGTTTAACAGAGCTTCTAATTGGAATCTTCATATTTGAGACAGAAGGCAAGAGCAAAAAATCCATGCTTTAGAGTCACGCTCACCTAGTGACTCATTAAGAGAGACACATTTCAGAAAATCTGAACATTAATAGCAGGAGACTAGCATCAAAGGGACAAGGCTTTGCTGCTTCCAAAAAGAACAGATTTTTAAAGAAGATCCTATTGGAGCAGATTTCTAAAAAGGAACTGTAAGGCCCGTCTCCCAATTCTTTCTCTGTGGAGCGGGGTGGGTTGTGCTGACCACTCGCCTCGACCATTGCTGAGATATTTTACAGTCTGGTGAAACATGGCCATCAAAATGAAATATTAAGTTCAAGTAACCAAGCATGAAACAGACTCATGTTTTAAAATAATCTAGTACCAATGACCCGAAACTGCACTTGAACTTTTCATGCCTTGGACTCATTTCCTTGTTCCTTTGAAGCATTAGATGATGGAGAAGAGATGGAAGGAGAATTTTAGGTAGCCTCGATGGTACACAAAAATGCCAACTGAAACTTTTGCCTATGGGACTTCCCTGGTGGTCCAGTGGTTAAGATTTCGTGCTTCCGTGGCTAGAGTCGCAGGTTCAATCCCTGGTCAGGGAACTAGGTTCCAGGAAAAAAAAAAAATTAAAACTTCTGCCTGTCCTAGCTCAGAGGGCATGCCTCTAAAAACCTAGACAATCTATTTTTCATGAGCTTATTAGACTTTAAGAGCAAGAATTGCATGCCGGATGAAAGCCACTGAGGACACTCAGGTTTTATCGGTCATGTGGGAGGTGTGGTGACATCAGCAGTGACAAAGCCTATTGTGCACTTCCTTGGGGACCGCGACCATGCACGCATCACTGGAGGGCCCTGGAAAGATTATTAGAGAGAAAACAAACTCTCTTGCTTGGCTGAAATATTAGCAAGGGTCATGATCAACCTACGTGAAATCTGTCCCCCATCAAAACTTGAAAATTCATGGGAGCATTTCAGATTGCAGTTCAGAACTCCTCATAAATTAATGAAAGTCAGACATGAAAGTTAATAACAGCTGGAACGGATCAAGCGGAAAGAAAATGCAGCATCGGCATATGCGTTATGTGAATTTCTTAGAGTCCATAAATTTGATATTTGGAAGGAAGAAGGGAAATGTTAATTAGGAGAAATTTCATACTGGATTTAAATTTGCCATGGAGTCAGAGCTCTATTGTAAAACCCCGCTGGAATCAGAAATCACCCTCCCCAGACCTGGGTCGTGCCTTTCATCCTGTTATTTTATACTTGTTGATAGGGGACTTAATTGTTTTCATGTGTTGTTTCAGGCGATCTCTCCCCAAAATATAAAATCAAGAGCCAGGGTCATACTTTGTGTTTCTACTGTGTGTGGTGCTAAGTTAATGTTGGGGAATCAATAAAAATATCTAAGTCATCCCTCTGCCTTCTCTAAACGCCTTAGAGCAATTTTCCATAGTTTTTAGACTGTTCTAGTTATAAAGATCTCAGGGGATCAAAGTCACTCTTGAAAGACTCCACCTTCGCTTTTTTTATTCTCCTGGTACAGACAAAGCTTTGTTACAACTTGTATCTTTATTATCTGATCCTGATACATCTCAGGTCAGATCGAGTCCCCTAAACTGTAAGTCTAAGAAGATAGGATCTGATACTCACATCAGTCTCTACAGCAAATATCAGTCCCGCTGCGGGTCCCTGAGAGAAAGGGATCTCCCTGGTCTTCTTGACCGTCTTCATGGATTTGCTTCTGTCTTTACCTTCCTTGTCATCTATTTCCTTATTTGAATGTCCCTGTGTCTTTTTAGCCTGCACAGGCTGTTATTCGTATTCAGTCCTTTTCATCTTTCCTCATAAATCATTCCTCCAGCTCCTTAATCATGCTTAACTGCTTCTCCCCAGGATTCTTTCTGTTTCTCTGAGACACCAAAACCAGGAGACAAGGAACTGCCCGTATTAGTGGGACAACAAGATGCCTTCCTGTGCAAAGACTGTGGTTCTCTTTCTCTCCCTCTCTGATATAAACTTTCCAAGTATACTTATAGATAAAGGGATGCCCTCTCCCTGCCACTTCCTCCCCTGGCTGGGCAGGGTGGCCCACTGCCCTGGTGTCACAAAGGCCAGGTGAGGGCCCAGTGGCCTCTATGCAGTGGGGGGAGCTGTCCCCAGACAGGCCTAGATGGGGCGAGACACTCATCATATTGGTGACACGTGAAAGCCCAGTTACTTACACAGGCTGCTCTTTGGAATGGAGAGTTCATGTAAGGAATCCATTGTGGATCCAAGAGACAAGCCTGTGGCCCAAGTCCCTGTAGGTCTGCAGGAAACGGGGACATGGTGAGGAGACAGAGCTTAACAAGTGCACGCAGGGCCTTCCTCTCTGACTCCCAAACCCTAGGCCTAGAAGCCCAGACTCAAACTGGCCCTGGGAGCACACCACGCAATCACTCCAGACCTCAGCCTCAGTTAATTCAGCTGCCAGGTGGGTTTGTGGGAAAAAAGAAATGAGATCATGTCACAGGGGTCTGAAACCCAGCAGCTGGCACACAATAAATACTTCATGTGAGCACCAGTGTTTCCCCACACACTTATTCCCCCAAAATAGAGACACAGAGAGGACCAGGAGGCCTCCCCACACTTAGGTCATAGGTAACTTCCAATCTTTGGGAGAGTCTAAGCTGCAAAGCCATTTCTCCTTTTCTCCCACACAGCCACGTCCAGAAATATGGCAAGGACAGGGGTGGCACTAAGCACACCTGTGCCCTCCATGCTAGGATCCAACAGTACAGGCCTGCAGACCCACGTGGCAGGCAGCCTGCCCTCTTAAGGCCCTCCAATCCCTAGCCAGTCCCCGTTGGCAACACCAGCACCCAGTTCTGGAAGAATCCCTGAGCTCCCAACTGAGCCAGCCTACATAGGTCTTGGTGCAGACCTGGACTGCCATCTTGAAGTCTCAGCAGTTACAGGGCATGAGCTAAAGATTTGCGCTCTGGAGCCCAACTCTGTGAATCCCAATCTTATTTCAACCACTTTGAGCCAGGTAAAAACTGACTTAGCCTTCCTGGACCTCAGTCTCCTCGTCTGTCCATGGGGGAAATCACAATGAACTCCCATGAAGTTGTTGCTGGGATTTCACGAATTACATGGATTCAAGCAAAGCCTGTACCATACTGTGTTACAGAGGGAGGGCTCCACTTCTGCCGGCTATGGTTTCTATTTGGGGCATAGGGTGGGCAGCATGTAGGATCTTAGTTCCCCACTAGGAATCAAACTCGCACCCCCTGCAGTGGAAGCACAGAGTCTTAACCACTGGGCTGCCAGGGAAGTTCCAACTATGTTTCTAAAAAGGGGAACCAGTTCCCATTGGGCTACTGCAACACCTGTTGAGAGCTGCCTCCCAAATTCTACACTCCACTCCTTCATGAGAGTCCCCACACACCAAAAACATGATATTCCTTGAATTAAAAAAAAAAATCAAACCATGTCACTCCCTCCATTGGCTATCCATTGGCCTACAAGATCCCCCCAACTCATCTCCCCCACCTATTTCACTGCCTCACTAATCCAGCACACTTGCCTTCTCTCTGCTCCTAGACGTGGCCACAGGAAATCCACAAATTCCACTCTTAAAGTGAAATGCCCTCCCCTTGGACCTTCCCAAGGTTGAACTCCTTTTTGTCACTTGAGTGTCAACTGTAAAAACATTGCCCAGAAGGGTCTTCTCTGTTCTGCCTGCCCCTTGCAAGGTACGAGTCTCCACCCCACCTCTTGCCCCAGCACACCATCTGTCTTAGTGGACTCCCAGCACCTGCTGTGCTGTCTCATTGTTGATGTCCCTCCCCCCATGTTTGGTGTGTTTCTCCTCTGGATAGAATGTGGGCTCCACGAAGGCCCGGACCTGACTGGTCTTAGCAAACACTGCCCCCTCCGGACCTAGACAGTGTCTGACTGACGACAGACTCTCAAAAAGATGCAAGGAATTTTTGAAATGCAAATGAAGATTATACATCATGTACCCAATGGAGTAAGACTTGAAGCACATCGCACCAGGGTTCTGATCAGAATAGTCGGGGACACTGGAGGCACTCAGGTGCCTCCAACTGCTCATCAACTGTCTCTCTATATCATCAATTTTGGGAATGTGAAAGGCACAAATTATGCTCGAAACATCATTAAAGATAAAACATAAAGGCTACATAAAAATGCATTTCATAGCATTATATGCTGTGTAATATATATCCTGTATATTAAATATGAAGTAAACTGCACATTTGATCAAAAGGCTCAATCTATGCAGTCAGATTCTTTGAACTAAGCTGGAATCACAGACGCTGGTGGAGGGGGAAGGGAAGTGATGATGTTCCTTATTTAAAGGGGAAAAACAGGATTGGGGAAGGAAATCTGAAATCTCGTCAAATTCAAATGCAGGTTTATTTCACAAAAGCCAACAGAAAAAAGAGTTGGTGTCTGTGTCCTAGGATGCTTCGTGCACACTTCTCTGCTCCTCTCTAAACCAGGAGACAGGCTCCCCTTTGATCCCACTCACAAGTCAGGAGCATAATCAGGATGCAGATTTGGGTCCCTCCAGTGGATGAGTAAACACCCAGCTTCTTAGAGTGAGCTTCCTCTGACCTACACAATGCCCACTGATTAGCTCTGCAGCCCCCCACAGAGAGGACTCATGAGTACCCTCCCCCTCACCCCCCACCATCTCCCTTAAGACTCTCTCTGTCCAGGCTGGATTGCGGGCTTATCCCACTTCTGGAAGTCTTTGTTCTCATTTTCTCCCAGTGGCATTAGCTACTAGATTTCCCAGATGAATTTCACTTTGTTATTCCTGGGCCCTTTCCCCAACCTTGCCGTGGGCCCTTTGCACAATACCTCTGGCTCCACTGATGTCAGAGGATTTGAGTTTTTCAATAAAGTAAAACTTCAGGTTTTTAAATTTTTTATTGTGGATCTTATATTCTGAAGTTAAAACATGTCTTAATACAGAGCATTCTTAATTCATTGGCAATGAAGTTGCACTTATTTCCCAGTGTTTGGGGTTTGTACTTTGAGACTAAGATGCCGTGATTATGAGGGTTATCTAATACAGAAAAGCTCAGCAGCTGGAGAACAAGTAGATATCATTTTGTTGTCTTCGAAAGAAAATTTAACACACGGCACTGGGGAAGCAGTAGCATGTCCTTGAGGACCACAGGACGAGGAGTCAGCCAAAGAAGTCAGGAGGGTCTGAGGATGAAACTGCACACGGGCAAATCAGAAGGAGGAAGTGAATTAAATCCAGGACAAATTCTGGGCCGGTGATGGGAAACACAGTTACCCAAAGATCTGTTTAAATATGCAAATACCATGAAATAAGTCTTAGGGCTTGCCCTGGACTCACGCAGGAGCAGATCAGCTTCTAGGAAGCCTGCAGGCTTGCACCTCTACAGCCTGTCTCCTGTCCCTCTCTGATGTGAGCTCCACTCCCCAGCCCCCTAGTTCTCAGGTCCTCACGAGCGTCAGTTTTTCCTTTGGCCTTTATACCTTCGCAAATGTCTCTCTACCTCTACCACAAATATTTATTCAGGTACAGCTTTCTCCAGGAAGCCTTCCCAACTCATCAAGTCTGGGTGAGGTATGTGTGTGTTTTCTACTCTTCAGGGACTCTGTATCTATCTTTTATGATACATCCTTTATACCGACTTTCAGCAAGGGCTTATCTACTTGTTTTATTGTCCCACTGGCCTAAAGCTCCACGTAAGCAATGACCTTGTTCTTTCTGTCCAACACAGGTTAGCACTTAAGAGACATTTGGTAAGCATGATTAACTAGCAAATGACTGACAGGTGAACCGAAAACACAAACAGCTAAATGAGTCCAGAACTTTCTTCATGTTGTTCTAACAGGAAGAAACTCATGAAAAACTTCGGCTGATAAAAAGCCAGGAGACACCCCCACCCCAGCCCACAAAGAAGGGAAGATATTAGGAAAATGAAAACAATGCGTTTTAGGAGAGACCCAAAGTATGGACCCACATGTAAAAGCTCAAAGGATTGAAAGTTGGATACTTTTCAAAGAGTTCCGCAAGAATCCAAACTCTATCAGAACATAAGAAGGACAGAGCCATAAAATGCCAGATCGGCAACCCCATATTAAAGCAAACTGTGCAAGGCACAAAGAAAAATCCAGCCCTTTTACTAAGTGAGATGAAGATACAGCACAAATTTATAGGTACAAGATCAAGAAAGCTAAAGCAGAGCAGGAGATGCAGCTTTCAAGAGACATCAAAGGTAACATTCTTTAATTATACAAGAAAAAGGAGGAGGGGGCCAAGGATAATGTTGCCGCTGTTAGAAAATGGGCTAGGAAGCTGTGAGCAGATGGCTATGAAATGGCAGGAGCTGCTGTGTTTCTCATGCTTTTTCTCAAGGTAGGAGGGAGCGACGGAGGAGGAAAAGAAACTATACGCAACTGAGAATACTGCCACTTGTGCTGGGTGTTGGGTGGGTAACCAAATTAGAAAAGGAACAGAATTCCATGAATATTTAAACAACTGGATTCATGATCCCAATCAATTTGTCGATGGAGGATCCCATTACCAGGAATTACACACATATTTCCACACTAGTAAGTTGGAAAGATGTTACTGAAACCGTGAATTGCCTTAGAGGTTACTGAAGATAAGAGAAATCACTGAAATTTATTAAAGGGCAAAACAAATACCATGCTCACCTTAACCACAGGAAGAATACCTACCTGTTTGATTTTAGATGGATACACAGGAGATCTTCTATGCAAATCCCATGGTGTTTAAAATGAATTGGTCCTCATCCAACTCTGAGTAAAGTGTCAATTTCCTCCAAAGAACCACAATGCACGTTGTCTGAGCATCCTGGCAGTTCTAAATGTGCTGCAGGTATGTGGAAGCAAATACTCTTGATGTTTTGCAAATGAACAACTTATAAATGAATTAATGTGTCATAAACACTTTAAACCTTGCCTATGTTCAGAGAGGATGGGGTGGGGAGTACGTTTGAATCAGAGGTTGACTATAGTGAGTAAATTATAAAATGGAAGCAGAAGCTTCCATTTCTTCTGTTTGCTGAGGAGCTACCTCTGACCAGCAAGCTCTGGATCAACTTCATCTCCAATGTTGACAGGCCAAGCAATGAACAACTCACTCCTCCTCTGCATTAACAAGCCCTCTTGGTCCTGCCTAGGAACTCTGGTGGACAGAAGAACAAAGCACTGCCCCAGACATCACCTTATTCTAAAGCAGATCAGGCCAACATACACGGGCAACCCAAGCTGTGATGCGTTTCAGGGTCTTACATGGACTAGGGGTGCGGGGTAGGAAAAGATCCTTGTGAGATGGGACTTAAGGAAGTCTTTCAAAGGAAGTGCATCATTAGACTGAAGACTGCATAGCACTTGAAGATGAGAAGAACGGGCAAGAATTATTCTGAGAGGACAACAGCCTGAGCAGGGCGGCCTGAGCAGTGGGCCAAGGGAGCCAGACTTGCCTGCAGGGGGCACTGTTAGGGCAACAGAGAGAGAGAGGGCCAGGCCAAAACAATAAGCCAACTGGTTCTCTCTAGAGCATGGTCTCCCTTTGCCTTGCCTTTCCATTCCTCTCCTAGAGGAATGGACTTCAAGCTTCTCCCTGGTCCCCTCTAATAAGTATGTCCCCTAAATTCAACGGATAAAATCAATAGCTCTTTCTCCAAAGGTCACAGAGCTTCTCTTCCCATCGACTTCCAGTCTCACTCACTGTTTCCCAAGACTCATGTATAAAGTCACAGTCATGTCAAAGATTCAGTGGGGAGTAGAATCTGGAGCCTCCTAAAAATTACTCCAAAATTTCCACCACTTTCTGCAGGGTTGCTTGCAGTGTGCTACTGCTGCTGCTGCTAAGTCGCTTCAGTCGTGTCTGACTCTGTGCGACCCCACAGACGGCAGCCCACCAGGCTCCCCCGTCCCTGGGATTCTCCAGGCAAGAACACTGGAGTGGGTTGCCATTTCCTTCTCCAATGCGTGAAAGTGAAAAGTGAAAGAGAAGTCACTCAGTCGGGTCTGACTCTTAGCGACCCCATAGACTTTGGCCCACCAGGCTCCTCCGTCCATTGGATTTTCCAGGAAAGAGTGCTGGAGTGGGGTGCCATTGCCTTCTGTGTAGCTCTATTTTAAAAAAAAGTCTGTGAACATGGGATCACTATTTCTGGTCTTAAAACATTTACCTCCAAGCTGCTGAAAGAAACCTTGGATCATTACACTGAACTTCTAAGAGAAGGACAGGAATAAGCAGGGAGCTTTTCTTAAGCTCACAAATAAGTTTTGCAAAGCTTCCTAGACTTATCTGCATCTTCCCACTCCAGGTCCTCCCATGATTCAAGTCGACTAGCTCAAGATGCAAGACAGGCAGCAAAGCCCCCAGACTAGGACCCAACATCAGGCTTTCTGGTGAAACCCTCCAGTTTTCGGGGGGTTGTGGTGGGGAGGGAGGGAGGGAGGAACAATCACAGCACTCATGATTGGTTTCCCAACTGTTCTCCAAAGATGGAAACGACAGCCTGGATGAGGAGAGAACTGTGCACCCGGGGAGCTGTCACTGTCTCTGCAGTTTGGTCAACACCAAACTGTTCATTTGTGCCTCGTAGGCATCTTTGTCTTTCACAGCCTCCAGATGACACTCCGAGAGTAAAAGAAATGTGAGCAGGTGCGTCTATTAAATATGTAAAATACACCTCTTCCCTTCTCCTCACTTAGAAGACGGATTTCTAAAGGGTGTGGAAAGTCACCTAACATAAAGACAGACAGGTAGAAAAAATATCTTCCGTGCCTCTTTTTTTTTTTTTTAGCACACAAGAATGCAAGTGGGCTCAGCACATCAGCTTTCTGCAGAAGATAAATGCTAGCCAATTAAAAATTCAGTTTCTTTTCTTTAAGCTAATTCCTCAGGTTTTTGCTAATTAGCAACTAATAGTTCTGTCATCTGAGCTGGGAAACATAAGGAAGAATACCAGCGGTATGTTTTCAATCAAAGCATTTACACGGAGGAATGAATCATAGTTTCCAGGAGGAACAACTGCTTGGGAGCAGTTGGGGGCATAAAGAAAGCAGTCTTCACACAACTATAAAACTGGAAAAGAGACCTGAAATTTTAGAAAAGGGGGCATCTTTCTAAACCCTCCCCACCATAACAAAACCAGCGGGGGACCTGTATGACATGATGGTGATTCCAAGAAACTCCCCACCAAGAGCCCAGCAGGGATAGTTAAAAAACTGCACTCCACAGTCCAGAAGACAATGCAACACATGTTTTCTGTAACAGGGAAGCAAATAAAAGTTAAGTGTCGGCCAGAGTACAGGAATGCTTTAACTATTATGTCACCTGCCTTGTCAGTTTATAAAAGAAGAAATGCACGGTGGTAAGTGAAAGCCGGGAGTGATGGTGGTTTGGCATATCTGGCTGCAGATGAAGCAGAAGCAGAATAAAATCTTTGCTGAGAAATCTTTGGGCTGGAGATGGGGGTCATCATCCTGACTCCAGGACATGCAGGTCAGATTCCCCAAATCTGGTCCCTCCCATGCCCCGCCCAATTATAAAGCACGAGTGATCCCACGGCAGCCAGCCTCTCAGCACCACCCCAAGTCTGAGCCACGCGGCTGGAACATCTACTTTTTTGCCTTGATATACACCGCTTTCACAGCTACCCTTGGCGAGAGAAAGCCCCCAGTGCCCTCTGTGAGGATTTTATTCCAAACACATGTTGCAAATGTTTGAAGTGCCCGCTATCCTGGGGTTTTCTCTTTTTCTTTTTTCTAAAAGTCAAACCCACAAAACCCAAAATACTTTGAATCCTGCCTAAGTGCAATTTGTGAAGATGCAATATTGCCTACCCAAGTATAACAGAGCCTTATGCAATAAAAATTTTACAGATGTCCTTCTGAGGGGAAAAACGATTTTCCTTTTTCCGGTCTTACAGGAAGCCTGCCCACACGTTAGAAATACAAAGTTAGTATATATAGAAGCACAAATTAGGCATCTTGGAACGTCTGCGTTTTCCAACCACAGAGAAACGCAGGAATTACTGTGAGAGTTCACAAGCCCAGCTACACTGGATTAGAGAAATCTTTCCCTCCAAGGGTCTAGTGGGGCTGGCAGATGACTCAAGGGAAAAGGGAGTGCCCTAAAAAGATGTCTCTGAACCTTTAGCTACCGAAGGTCCACAATCAGTTTGTGTGCTTGACAAGGCTGCCGATGGAGACAAGGTAAAGAAACTTGGCCAAACTTTTAAATCTCACTTGAAAAAAAGGGCACTTTTCTCACACACTAAAAGATTCTTGGAAGATGTGTCAATTTCAGCTTCCCATCTGTCATTTACCTGGATAATTTAAATCCATGTCAGATAGGTATTATTACAAAGTACCTAAAAAAGCACTCATTATACTGGTAGAAGATTAAGTAATCCAACTGGGTTCTAAAAAAATAGAGTCATGTCCTACTGACTTATTGGAGCTTAGTTTAGGACACCTTTCCATCATTTACCATGAACATCTAAATAATATACCTTTGACTTTTCCACAGGCATTAAGCTTGTATTTATTATATAAAACACTTTCTGGTAGGAATTTTAAATGTTAAAACTACTCCAACTCATGTAAAAGGTTTAAAAGTTCTCTGCTCCTCAAATAGGAAAAAATGACAGTCCATCCTTTAAGATTCAGCGAGAAAGACTTCTGATTAGAAGACTGAAGCACCCCATGCTAACCCCACACTCTTTCCCTAAGAAAAGATTTTTTTTACAATTCACTCCATCTCTAATCTGTGTTTAGAGAAGACACTGATCTTGGGGAATCAGAAAGGCAGGTCTGACAGAGAAAGGCCAGTCTACACTGAACTAAACACAACTGCAATTCTGACAAGACACCTTGGTTTGGAGAGTGAACTTTTCACATACAGGTGGTGGTGGGGACGATGCTGCTGCTGCTCATGATGACGAAGATGGAACGGGAAGAAGAGGAAGAAGCAGGAGAAGGAAAACGAGGCAGAGAATAGAGAGAATCCCTAATGATTCAGATGCATTCAACACTAGTCAGAGGTTGTACAAAATATTGGTATTTTATTGGCACTGTCTCACTTAATTGTCACAAGGACGCTGTGGGGCTGGCAGTCTCGTAACACTCCCATTCAACAGCTGAGAAGGGATCCTCAGAGGGATCTTAGAGGACAAGCCCACTTGGCGACAGTCACGAGGTCAGTATGTGGCAAGGCTGGAACATGAGTGCCCCGGTTGCTGAGCCAATCTCCAGGACTCCACGTCCATATGATGGATGTAACAATAGCATTTATTCATGCCCAACTGAGTGAGTACCTTGGAATGCTGCTGCTGCTGCTGCTAAGTCGCTTCAGTCGTGTCCGACTCTGTGCGACCCCATACACTGCAGCCCACCAGGCTCCCCCCGTCCCTGGGATTCTCCAGGCAAGAATACTGGAGTGGGCTGCCATTTCCTTCTCCAATGCATGAAAGTGAAAAGTGAAAGTGAAGTCGCTCAGTCGTGCCCGACTCTTAGCGACCCCATGGACTGGAGCCTATCAGGCTCCTCCGTCCATGGGATTTTCCAGGCAAGAGAACTGGAGTGGGGTGCCATTGCCTTCTCCGACCTTGGAATGGTGGGGCAGAAAAACATTTGCCATTTGGTGACAGACAGCCTACCTCACTTGTAAATTATCCAATGATTTTATAGTGGCTTGAACAACACCGTGGGAAAAGCTGAAGCACAACCAACCTATAGGTTCGATGTCTCTTCAACAGAGCGACAAGCAATGGTTCCAAGAGCCATCAAGAGTTTTCCAGCACCCTGTGCTAGTTCATACTCCCATTGGAGGTTGGAGAAGGGGGTCACACACAAGGACCACCGAGCAGGGACAAGGGTCCCAGGTGTGCAGAGATCCCAGCCCCTCAAAGGATGAGGAGAGGACTCAATGGGCAAACCGTTAGAACAAATGGGCCGAGAGCAAGCTGCACGCTGAACAGCACAGAGAAAGTTAACGGTCATCTGCCTACTTCGCTCAGCTGTCCTGAGCAATTAACTATTCACTAATTAATTAGTGGGCATCTGGAATGAAAAACAAAAGATAAATATGAAACAGGGCAAGTTTGTGTTCCCACCCAAGGGCACACACAATGCAGGGCATGTATGGCTGATAATCTAGACTTCATCCTTTTTCATAAGTAAGCATACTCTCGGGGAATATTAATATAGGTAAGGAGCATGTAGAGTCCCTCATATTTTCTGCATGGATGAGATCTAATAGAGACCCATCCACAAAAATACATTGTAAAAAACTCAGACATGGGCTTGGAGAAAAACCCTACTGACAACTATTGTAAACTCTCATTCCAAAAATAAAGGAAAAATAAAATGAAATAAACCTCTAACGAGGAAAGATTATACATCTATAGTCGCACACACACTATACATCCTAATTTCTGTAACTGTAGAAGTTAACAACTGTAGCCACAGGGCTGAGAAGCACTTTTTAAACAGAAAAGTTGCAGGCTTTTTGAAAAACTAACAAGAAGCCATTGAACCTTTTCCTCTATGCCTCTGACCACTTAAAAAAAAATTCTCCCTCCACTGAAAAAAAGTAATGTATCTTCCATCTTTACCAACAATATAATATGGTTGGGGAGGAGGGGGTAGCAGTTGCTGAGACTTAAGGTTGTGTGAAGCACTTTGATCTGCGCCCTGATGAGGGAACATTCCCCTCTGCTTCAAGCCAACTAATGAAGGGATGAAATTAGCTTTTATCCTGGGCACTTTCTTGAACCAAAAAACATGCACTAATCAGCTGTCCTCACTCATCAGTCATCTGGCTAATGACCTTTTGCCTTAAAACACTAAAATTTCTGAATGATGTGGAAAAAGGAAAACACAAACCAGTCCCCCTCTGTGGCACACGATGGATCATCTGGAATTGGAGCCGGGAAGGTTAAACAGCAGGTCTGTATCCTGGCAAGGTGATAAATCTGTAATCAAGAGCTGCACGCTTGGGCATCTCAATATGAACTTCATTACTCCACCACCGAATTATGTATTTTAACTAGAACCAGGCCGGAAACAAGCTCAACCCTTATATAGTTTCTTTTGCATTCTGCAACCATCCTGTGGGTGTGTTCACCATCCTAGTTCATTTCTTAAACTTTCTGAGTGTGAGAAGAGGAGCTTACGAGGTCTCCAGTCTGCGAATTCCAGAAGAAAGTGGAATACACAGAAAAATCTTCCACAGGAAGGAATTTGGCCCTGGTTGGTTAAAAGAGGTTTGTTTGTTCCTCAACAATAAAGCAAATATATATATATATATATTTTTTTTTTTTAACAAGGGGAATATCTGCCATTAAAGACATCTGCTAATGCCTCCCACTTTAATAACTCCCCCTCCTCGACCGATTTTACTCCAGCAGGGTCTACTTGGGTGGAGAAAACCTGGTTTCAGTTCCCAGGAAAGGTCTGTGTGGATTAGCCACAGACGGACACCTTCCTGACAGCCGCCCCCCAGCCCCCGAGGTCCAAGTTGCTTAGAGATGGAAAGAAATGGTTTCCCTAAAAAGAAGGAACAGGATGTGGGAGAAGTTAAGAAGTAAAGTAGACAGTAAATTAAACATTTGCATAAAATAGTACAAGACAAGTAGCTCTTTAAGCGCACATGCACACACACACAGCCTGCCGTGGCTCCTGCAGCAAGTGCCACAGATTGGGGGCGACTTACGATAGTGAGGCTCCATGTAGCCATTCCTGGGGTCCATAGCAAACACAGCCCCGCGGTAGGGGACAGAGGGCTCGGCCAGGTGGGGCAAGGACCCATGGATCTCCTTCTTGATCAGCGAGGCCCTCTCGTCGCTGGATGTTGAAGGCTCCTCGCTGATCTTGCTGAGCCCCGGGGCAATCTGTGGCTGCATAGTGACTGCGTTTCTTCTCTCTCTGTGATAGGTCTGTCCAGGACTTTCATCCTCTGAAGACAGAAGGGAAATGAAAACTCTGTGAGCACTTTGAGGAGACATTCAAAAACCATCATCAGCTGGGGCTCCCTGTCCATCCATCTCCCCGCCTCCAAAAGAAGCCTATTTCTCATTCTTGGCAACTGTGAAAGCTAGCCATGACTGGAGGGTCTCAAGCCAAAATTGTTTATGAATGAGGGTCCAAGATACAAATTGAAGGAGGAAGGGGAGCAGGAAATGAGTCTATTAGATTGAGATGTCAGCAAATTCTCATTCCCGGCTTCCAGCCGAATCTGCCAGTGAGGTTTCCCATCAGGGACCTGCCAGTATCCCTGCAGGGCCTGAGGAGCTGGAGATTTTGCCAGACTAAGGCTATGGATTGCCAGCTTCTCCTGGCCTGAAGAAGCCAGGCCTCCAGTGATCCAGGAGGCAAGGGACCCCTGTTCCTCAGAGGAAGAATCTGTTAGAAAGCAAAACTTATCCTTGTGATTTTATTAAGTCAGGTGTATGATCCACTGAGAGATGAAACAGTGCCAGACATGGGACCGAAAACCCACTGGTTCCAAGGGATAAAGATGGCAATCATGAAAACCTACAGTGCCCCTTACAGGACACTTCCTGCTTCGGCCCACAGAATGGAGCTGAGAGCTAAGAGGAAAATGGGGATAGAACGTTGGTGTGGAGGGCGTCAGTTACACTGATCTACATCCACACTCTGGTGGGCTCCAGACATGGTTTCAAACATGTAAGAAACGGCTTGATGAAATTCAAGCTCCCTCATACTTCTGTTCCCTTTCATCTGTAAGAACTTTGCATCGGTCCACTATAGTTCTCTGCAACTGTGATTGGATGGCCTTTCCGATAACAGAAGATCAAAGACCCGTGGCATAAAATCAAACCAAATGGGCTTTCAGAACCCACAACAAGTGGACCGATTCATCTGTAAGAATCATACGCGCACTCTCAATTATGCCCACACAAGCTCTGTGTTTAATCCACAGACTGTGCTCTGGCAGATAAGTGCTGATGGAAACAAACAAAGCTGTTAGGACACTGCTTAGACACCTCATTTGAAAGCTATTTCTCATTCCTGATCCTAAAAACAAAACAAAAACAAAAAAACCATAAGTGGATATAAACAATAATACCGTTGTACTATTTAGTTGAACAGATCTTGAACTCATCTAATCTTCACACACAAACTTCTCTTCAAAATATCCAAAAAAACAACAGAGGTATGTCTAGCTGAGTAGACATACTCTCTTAAAGACCTACTCTCTTAAACATCTCTTAAAAAACAAACAAACAAACAAAAAAAGTATGCTTTAGCAATTTCATAGCTCTTTTGACAAATTTAGAAAAATAACTATGAACATGAGCTAGTGTGAAAATACAAACTCAAGAAACAACAACTCTTTTATTATGACTAATACTTTGAACTACCTAAAGCCAGTAGCAATTCTCATTTTCCTGCCTATGTTTGGGACCTGAAGAAATAAGCAGTGTATGTTTCTTTTCTTTTTTTTTTTTTTTAGCCTAGCAAATGACTTTCAAAACCAAATAGGCAATGAGGTATGTTCTGGACTTTACAGTGATTTTGCTGACTACTGCTGGGTAACTGTGAAACATTATTTTAGCACTATTTTGTGCAGATCCCCACCCTCAAATCTTGTAATGATGGGATAAATTATGAGTTTAATCTATCAAGTAACTACTAAAAAAGAAAATGGTCACATTTTCACACATTGATCTTTCCAAAAGCAATTCCAACCATGCTTTCGCTAGTTTAAAAACAAACTACAAAAACAACAACAACAAAAAATCCGACATTTTAATTTCCCTTTCTAATACTTTTAGGCCCTAATCCACACTCAGACTTCATTAGCAGTAAAGTTGCAAGCTGCAGAATGAAGGTTTTCAGTGATGTAAAGACGGCAGGATGTCAAAAACACTCAAAACTCATAGTCGGTTTATAAAAATTCCCACCATGGCCTACGTCATATTTTCCACTAAGGTGTGCCTGCACAACTTCCAGTATCAACTTCGCACTAAGGTGTAAATTCTGTAGAATGGACCTGCATTTGGAAAGCCAGACAGCTCATACCAAGAGGGACTGTGACATGCAATTAGCATTCTCTGGGAAAGATGAATAACCAAGTCCTACTAATCTGTTCCAGGTTTAAAACAGGATTCCCTTGACTTAATCTTCCTAGAAGAAATTAACTTTTCTTCTCTTAAAACTGCATCCCTACAATAGAGTGAGTTTCTTAGACACTATGTCTTTACGGACAAGCATTTGAATCCAACTTCACGAATAACTGAATAATGGGCATGGACTAATCCCAGCCCTCCCACCTTCTCCCCCACCTCGTGGGAGAAAGAAGCAGTTAGGGGGAGGCGGGTAAGTGGAAACGGGTGGGTCTTTTTAGCTAAAAATTAATTTCTTCATAAGAGTTAACACAATATGTGTGAATATCAAATTAGAACAAGAAATCAGCAAAGTTCAAACACTTAATACTGAAAAAAATGAACTAATTCTCTTAGTAAAACGCAGGCCAGAATTTTTTTCACGTGGAAACTTTCATCAGACTTACTCTTATATGAGTCAGGACTCCCACATTTTCACCTACTCTCCCTCTCCATAAAATTCCAGCAGGTGATTATTTCCTGAAGTTTATCTCCTATACTGAGTTGATTCTGAGGGGCATTCAGGATGAAACCTTGACAGTACACACCCCCAGAATACAAACAGCTATGAGGCTTGAAGGCGTGCTCTCTACAGTGAAAGGGAAACTTTCCAAGCCATATTCCTGCCTGCTCTTATAAATTTAGCAACCACTCTAGCAAGCCAAGAAGACGAGAGCTGTCTAATCTTGCTCAGTCGAGCTGAGTTGTTCAATAAAGTTGGAGAGTCAGCGCAGACAAGCTACGCCAGGCCAAATTATTGACAGAAACATACTGTCCACCATGGCAACAAGCAGAAGTCAGCTGCAAAAATGTAAGCAAATAGCCCAGTCCTCCAGAAGCATCTGCCAGTGGACTTGAACAGCCAAACCGTGCCTCTCTTGGTTCAGCAGCTGCAGGCTCGGAGGGTCAGACTGAGACATGCAAGTCTCTAAAAAAATTCAAGAGAAAAACTGTTTTCAAAACTGTCACCAGGATCCCACTTTGGATCCCCTGCCTTCTGCAGATCTGTGCTCCAGTGGAAATCAGGGAATTCCCACCCACTGCAGGGAGGGCTGCCCCCACATTGCATTTCAGAAGCTGTCTCAGGTTTTTCCAAACTCATCCAAAGGCAACCCATACTGCATCAGATGTGCTTAGTGCCATAAACTCTCACAACTCAAGAGCGGATTCATCACCAGCATTGCTTAGATCATTTACAGGGAAGGTTTCCAGGAAGTCATCATGTGGTGAGAAGCAGGACTCAACACATACACACACACACACACACACCTGTGCATTTGTTCCCAAACTCTTGATTGACTTCTTCTCCTGGAGACCCAGGACACAAGTGCTCTTTTGCATTGGACTGGACAGAAAAGTTTCAGATGACTGTTCCCATGGAAAGGTAAAACCCTGCACCCCATCACCAACCAGGAACACATCCTGTCCCCCTGACCAAATCAGCGGGTGAGGATCTCGTGGTACAAGTGCTCACCTCTTTGAAATGAACGTGGATTTTAAGCCGTCCCCTGCAATCCCGTTTTAAAAGAATCACGCCTCTCTTCCCCCCAAGACACAGAAGACACAGAGTGAAAGCGAACAGACGGATACTTACAACTCAGTCCCAGGCTCTGGCTAGCTACTTTCTGCAAACTTCTCTTTCTGCTGGGCTTTCTCTAGCAGTGCAGACCTGCTAGGAATATTCTCGGTGTCTCCCTGCCTCCCTGCACCCTGGCCCTCTCCCTCTCCCAGGCAGTGCTTGCTCCCATTAGAGGAATTAAAAGTGGTTGGAGCCATGCTAAATTTAACAAGCTCATTAGTATTCTTTCTGAGTGCTTCCGAGTGAACTCTCTCTATTCAAGGCACTCTCTCCAGCAGAAGGGTCAGGCTGGCTAATCATTAAATCAAACTAATGTCACCCTATCACAATCAGCCCCAGAGAAGGAGGGTTTATTATTTCAGTTTATGCTAAATAAACGGTTTTACAAACGGTCCCCAAGCAAGGTCAACAGCAGCTTCAATTACAAGACAAACTTAACAAGAGTTGCAATAAACCAAGGACCCCGTATTGACTTAAGAACAGGCTCGACGCCACATATGGCCACTAGCGGGGTTGTACAGGAATGCATATTGGAAAATAAAGGAAGAGGGGGCGCTTCTTTCTTTGCCAGAATTTGCCACTGCACAGCGACTGTTCATTCACCTCTCTGCAACCAGCTAGCCGCTCAGCTCAATTCACTCCACACAAAGGCTGGAGCCCAGACCTCAATGGACCGAGTGAAACACGTTCAGAACTAGGCTCTCTATTGTGACTGAATTTCTTAACATCTTTTCAAAAAGCGGAGAATGCCTTGAGGCTAAAGGAAGAAACAGGCTAATGGTGAATTGGGAATTCAGAGCAAATTTCAGAGCCCTTTCCTCCTAGCTTTTGAGGTTGAAAGCAAGCTCTTTCCTTTCAAGTTTCAAAGTCCTTTTTCCTCCCGCAGTGTCACAGAAGGATTTGAAAAGAAGGTAATTGTGCTCGCAGTCTCCCTGATCAGAGCTTACGTCCTATTTCTGGTATTTCGGAATACTTCTTGCAATAATAGTGCATATAGCTCAATCCCTTAACCGGCCTGCACTCTGCAATTGCTCATTAAATGAACAATTGCGGGTATAAAATGCCTTTTATGTTCAAGGTCTGGATATAAGATAAGCATTCTAGGACTCTAAATTTGGTTTACTAAGGAAACTCTCCATCATTAAATTACAAAACTGAAGTCAGAATATCAGGCTTTCCCAGAAAAGTGGCACTCAAATTTCGGTGAGCCCAAAAGGCAGGGAGGCTGGGAGGAGGGGCGGAGGCCACAAAATGTTGAGGAGGAAAAAAAAAAAGAGTGGATACTCAGATTTCAAACAGAATAGGATTCAAACAAGAAAATAATATTTCCGTGTTTAATAAGGTCTGAGTTTGTGAAACCTCATCATTTCCAAACTGAATGATATCATCAAGTCATCTACAAATGGATCAAAACATAGGTGTGAGCCTCAATCAATCAACACGCGGAGGGCTATTCCTGACCCCTCACCGGCAAACGTCAATCCCCTTTCTTAAGAAATAATCCGTTTCTGCCACAGATCGCTTTATCATTTGTATCTTCTCACTTGCTCCTCACCAGAACCCGATGTTACAGCAGGACAAGGCATTAGGGCCAGTTTCCTGATCAAAACTATGCAACCATGGCCCTTATAGACCCTAATCACACCTTTGATAGGCCACCAAGTCCTGTTAACATGAGAAGAGGTCTGCTCCCAGGCAGGTTTGGCGAATGATACCTGGGGCTTGTGTGCAGTCTCAGCCTCCACCCCCACAACCATCAGTTAAAGGAAGGGAGGAGAGTAATTACATTTTGATGATCTGACATTTTCAAATTCTTGATACTCTCCAAATAAGTTTTTGTCAACAAACAACCACTTCTGGGAAAAACCCAGAGGGCCCCAGGGACAAATCCATGGTGGGACATCCAACTTCAGGGTCTTAGTACCCTGGAGCATCTTATCCCCACAGGTATGAGGACAGGCGCATGCCTTACACAGGCTGTGTGCGCGCGCACAAACACACACACACTCACTCACACACACACACTCACTCACACACATACATACTGTCGCACGCTGAGGCTCGACCAATGGCATCTGTGTGTTACTGCAGGTTTTAGTGTGCTGCCACAAGCCTGGAGCCCCACCTTCCTCTCTTCTAAGGAAGAAACAGAACATCATTTTCTGCTTTTCCCCCAGGAAATTGCTTGGCTGTGTTTGGAAAGAGCATTATTT
Source organism: Bubalus kerabau (assembly GCF_029407905.1). Classification (NCBI taxonomy): domain Eukaryota; kingdom Metazoa; phylum Chordata; class Mammalia; order Artiodactyla; family Bovidae; genus Bubalus; species Bubalus kerabau. The sequence continues at coordinate 82,071,436 of NC_073631.1, read as the reverse complement.
CATGTTATCTTATTATGCATTGGTTGCATCTTGTCAGCTTTTATTTCTGTGGTTATTTACTTTCTGATGTTCTTTGAATAAAAAAACCAATGGAACCCAACGCCTCGCCTCCTTGTTTCAGAATTTTCTCTAAGACTTTGCCCAAAGAGAGATCAGAAACGAAAGAGAAGAGGCTAAGTACATTCACAAGGTTTGTAGAATTATGCCAGAAAGTGGCGGGGAGGCGGCGGGCGTGGGGTGGGGGGGGGTAGTGTCTGTAGTTTTTAGAAGCAGAATCTTGACCCTTTCCATCCTGACTGCAGAGATGCCTAAGCCAGAAGCTGCTCCCTGGAATCTTAGAGTCTGGCTTCCAAAGGGAGGAGCAAACAATGCCTTCTCTAAGAACATTTCCAATGCCCTTGGGGTCAGACATCGCCCTTGTGCGGCTACACATACATCTCCCATTGACAATGACTGATGACACAGGGAGTGGCCCAGATGGATCGGAGAGCGCTCTCTGCTTTGTCTGCAACCTTTAAACCGACTGCAGGGCCTGCTACGCGAGAGGGCGGCTGGGGGATTTGAAGCTTTGGAGAAATTCAAGTGGCAATCCTTTCTCAAAGATCATGGGCTCAAGAATTAACGGGTAGCTCTCTCTGACTTCTTCCATCAATGAGGAGATCGCAAGGGGAAAGCAGAGAAGTAGAAAACGCCCTCCATCCCAGCAGTAGGAGTACCACAATCTTTTTTTTTTTTTTTTTTCACATTTCTAGAGTTCTTTTTGCCAAAGAACAAAACATAGTCCAGACTGACCCACCAGTATCCCACCAGCCCTTCACCAGAAACTATTTGCTCCCAAGAACAGGACTAAACCCAAGGCAATTTCTGGCCTCACTCCCTACTACTCAGCTTACAGAGCTTCACACAGCTTTAAAAGGGGCTCCTGGGATAGAAAGAGTGGAGAGAGAGTAAGACAAGAATTTAGATAAACTGAAGGGCAAAACCTGACACTGCCGTGAGTTCCGGGAGCAGGGAGCTCCCAGGGTCTGCAGCAAGCAGCCTCTTGCCTTTTCAAAAATTAGGGGCTCCTTGCCATCTGGAAAATCAGGGGTCGATCACACAAGCTTCATGTCTGAGGCCTCACCAGGCATGCCCTATAGGGTTTACATCCTCTTGCCTCGCCTCTCTCTGAACCCACACCAATCAGAGGTCCACACCCCTGCCCACCTCGGGAAGGATGCTTCTGGGTGTTAACACTATGACTTGGCCCAGCACAAACCCAACTTTACTAACCAGCTTTCAAAGTTTTAGACAAAGCAGTAGCCAAGCCCCACCTGTACCTGGGAAGAGGAAAACAACAACAACAACAAACAACAAAACAGGCCCCTGAGGGCCCAGCAAACCGTCCTGTAAATCGGAGATCTTCCTAATTTTCCATGAGCTCAAGAAGACCTTTCCTAGCTTTAAGAATTCTAAAATGTCATGAAGCTTCTTCTATTAGCCTGCTATTAGTTACTAGTCACTGCTTACACAGAGTGAGTTAATTAGTGACATCAAAGGCAGTACAATAAATTCTCAGGAGGGCCCCATTTTTTTTCCCTTCCACTTAATAGCACATTTATGCCTATCTGCGAGTAACAGTCTCAGGAACATTTAGGTATTAGAGAGTTCTTTGAGAACTCGGTTTGAGTCTTTTAAAAGCAAAGAATGAAGAGTCTCTCTTCCTTGCTTTGCACCTACAACCTAAGCAGTTAACCACCCATAGTGACATCCACAACCCACAATCATAAGAGACATGGTGGAATGTCTGCTCACGAGGCTCACGTGAGCTGACAGCCGCTGTGGCTGCCTCCTCCCACGGGACCAAGCCTACTGCCCTGGAGCTCACCCTGCCCCCAGTCCTGCCATACTTGGGGGATTTTTGTTCCCCGACCAGGGATCAAACCCACGTCTCCTGCAGTGGATGCACAGAGTCTTATCCACTGGACTTCCAGGGAATTCTCCCTCTTCCTTTAAAGGCAAGCAGGGAAAGAAATCTCTGTGTGTGACAGCATCCACTGGCCATACTTCTGAATGGTGGCTCCCAGGTTCTCACCCACCCAATCCCCTCCCTAACATCAGAGTTCCACTTCCTAAACTTTTCACCATGTTTTAAATTTGGGGGGTGAACACAAATTTAACTGGCTTCATCTGGTGTGTTGATGTTGCCTGGTGTTGGTTTTTTAGAAAACTGGGAAATAAGAAAGCCTGAGCATATGGTGGTACTGTATTTTTAATAACATTTTAAAGACCGTGCTTACTCCATGGCAGGAATCAGATCCTCCTGGAGAGTACACTTAAATATCAAGAGAATATCATTACTGTACAGAAAGGAGCTGGAGGCTTGACCCCCACTGGGACCAGATTAGGGATGGCGCAAGGGTGCTCACCTCTGCTGACTCAGCCTCTGGGTAAGGCCAGGTGCTGCCTGGATCAGATTTCTACCACAGAAGCTCCCTCTAGCCACTGCCCACTTTGACCTCAGCTATGAAACTTGCATTTGAGAAACCCAAATGAAAATAGCACATTTTGACTCTTCACACTTTTAACAGAGCTAAGTCTACTTCTAGTTACTTAGCCACAAAAGCCTGAAATTTTGGGAAACACTTTCCAGGAGTGGTTCAGAAACTATGAGTAAAAGCAGGAATGGTCACAAAACCTAAACTCCCCCAAAGTCCATGTTGATGGTCATAGACAAGACAGGAGGCTTTGGTACCCTGCTGCTCTCCTCTCCTCCGACCACCTGGACAGGGCAGACACCAATCACCCAGCCTCTACAGGAGACTGGGAACCAGGACACAGCCAGACCTTTCTTCTGCCCTTTTTCTAACTTTCCAGACACAACGCCAGGGGAATGTATTTTTATACTCAAGAAGTCCCAGTAAGTGATTAAGGAAACAAATAAAACACAAAATTCATCTACCTTTCCAAAATACAAGTAATTTTTTTTTTGGTCTCATTCATCTGACCAATTCAAATTCATTAACCACATACCAGTGAAATACAGCTAATATTTGCTTACTATGAGATCAAGAGGACTTCGCCTGTCTTGCTTTACTCTTCACTGTACCCTGATTAGACACTGTTGTTCTGCTCATTTGCCAGATGAGGAAACTATGGCAGACAGAAGGTGGGCTATTTACCCAGGACACACAGCTGCTTGGTGGGCAGAGCCTGGAACCCAGGCAGTCAGTCTTTAAAGCTCCTACTTAAAGATCTGGCTCTTGGACTTCCTTACTCAGTGACAAGAAATATAAAATAAATTTGAATTGTGATCAATGCCCTAAGACCTCCCAAGTGGACTAGTGCTAAAGAACCTACCTGCCAAAGAAGGGGATGTAAGAGACACGGGTTCAATCCCTGGGTCGGGAAGATTCCCTGGAGGAGGGCATGGCAACCCAATCCAGTATACTTGCCTGAAGAATCCCATGGACAGAGGAGCCCGGTGGGCTACAGTCCGTGCGGCCACAGAAGAGTTGGACGCGACTGAAGCGCCTTAGCAGCAGCAGCAGTGCCCTCAAGCATGTGTCTGGGAACTTCCCATCCACCAAACCCTGCTGCAGCATGAAAGCCGCCACAAGCAAGCAGGCATGGCGGTGTCCCCATGCTTCATTTATAAATACAGAAATCTGAATTTATGTAATTTTCACATCACATTTAAAAATGTAAAGAGCTATCCTTTGTTCATGTGCTGCACAAAAACAGGCAGCAGACTAGGTTTGGCTACACACTTCAGACTAGCTATTACCCTAAAGGAACTTACCCACCTTTGCCAATAAATCTTATACCTAAAACAATGAGGGATATTACAGTAAAACTGCAAAAGCAGTAATACTGAGAGTTAGAGGGGGATATGGAGGGCAAGTCACTTTCTCACGCTATTAAAATATTTCCATAATCCACTTCCAGGCTGTATCTTAAGGGAAAAAAAAAATAGAAAAGAAGACAATTTGTTTTCAAGGATATTCATCACAGTGTTATTTATAATATGGAAAACTAGGTAACAAAATTAAAGTCCATTATCTTAGGATGGAATATTGTTATTAAATACAGTGAATCAAGGATTTTAATGAATATAGGAAAGAATTTTACTGAGCACTAAGTACTTTTCTAAGGTGTTACATGCCAATCCTATGAGGCAAATACTTTTGTACTTCTCATTATACAGATACAAAAACTGAGGTTTATTTATCCAAGAAAACACAGCCAGAAAGAGGCAGAGCCAGCAATGGGATTCAGAGTCCACTCACCCACCAGACTACTATGCTTTCAAGTTCTTTAAGGAGTCAAGTTTTTGGAGGAGGGGAAGGTGGAAAACAAATATATAATTATCTCTATACATTTTTTAAGTTTTAAAAAACGCACCAAGAGAGCATGAAATATTTCTATGCAATGTTTTTCCTTTATGGTTCTGTATTTCTCAAGAATTTTAGAGTGCAGAAATAGCTGATTTCTTTTACTCTTGGTTTTAATTCTATCCTAAGTATGACCTTTACAATAATTCTCTAGAGAAGTCCAAATTAAGTATACATACATTGAAAAATTATCCCATGAGTTTCTCTCCTATAGTCTTATTTTATCTCCTATAGTCCTGTAGTCTTATTTTAAACTATTTATCCCACCTCTTAAAGCTATAAGTGCTTGCTAGGCTATTTTTACACATATTAGTGACAGCTTACAATGATACTGGGCTTTATGTAAATTCACTTACTTCAAGTTATAGGACTATTTTTAATTATTTTGTACTATACACAAGTACCTTCCAACAAGTACATCCCTAACATGCCCTAATGTCCCTTCCTGCCAAACCAGCTTTCGCCAGGTCATCCCCTGAAAGGTACAAAAGAAAAGCGCTTTAGAAAAAATAAAAGAATTTTTAAAAGGAAAGTGCATTAGAAATGATCGCTACTGCACGGCTACTCTCACACTCACTGAGCTTGTACGGAAAGCCAGGTCATACGCCAAGTGCAAAGGCATTAATCCCTTTGGCTGCTCACAGTCTGCCAGGTATGCAGTTCTGGCACCCCAGTTATTCAGGTAAATACCCTGAGGCTTAATAAGTCTAAACAACCCACTTCAAGCCATCCTTCAGGTAAGTGGTCAAGTCAGCAGGACTTTCTTATCTATCAATATTATAAATGATGATTAACCCCTGCAAAGTGTCCACTACAAAGGCCCTGAGAGCTGAACACTGATTTGCTTGGCGTTGCTTTAGAGGTACAGATGAAGATGATCAGTGTTAAAATTATTCTATCCCTTCGTATAAAAGTTATCAGGAAAGGCTACTTTAGTCTGTAATCAAGTGACCCGTTATCCAGTGTCTCCAGATTCTGAAAAGCTATTTATGCAAAGGAATATTTACCACCGTCTTTGGGGGGATTGTATTACAGACTTACATGCCAGAAGGCATTTGAGTCTTTGGTTTGTGTTCAAGTTAACAATAGCTCCAACAGTTAAAGCTGCATGTAGTTTATGGAAAGGGGCATATGTCCATAGTTAAAGAAGCATATGGTTAATAGAGAAGAGAGGAAAACTTGCCTTTGGAAGCAGCTTTGCTTGGGTTATTTACCAACAAACCAAAGGTCCTTCATGCAGCCCCAGAGCATACTTCCCCTCCCACAGGCTGGAAAGGAATGCCGAATGAGTCAATAAAACCAGGGTCACACTGAGCAAGAGACCTTCTCCCCAAGAAAGATGATAATCAAATTATAGCAAATTTCAGAAAGTCTTCTCTCTTTTCTTAATCGAGAACAAAACCAGACTCCTTCTTAAAATGCACTATTAGGAATCGTAACTGTTCCTAAAAGTGCCAGATAGATTTTCATCCATGCAATATTAAAACTAACAAGCGTCTTTTCAATTTCTTTTAATGATGAGGTATGCAATAAAAATGCAGCAGTGCTTCATTTAGGCAAAGGAGCTGGAGCAAAAAGTACCAAAATAAATAAATAATAAACTTACATGGGCCACTTACCAAAAATAAAAGCATTTAATTCAACCTTTTACAGGAGGCACACGCAGCACTCTGAAAGCAAAAAAAATTCTCATAATGCAAACCTCTACTTAAAAATCACTGCCAGGGGCTGGAACCAGGGCAGGGTGTTATTTCTTTTTCAATTTATTTTTTAATGTTTAGATATTAATGACATCAACTGCCATATCATATATATAATAAGGCAGCTTGGTATAATAAAAGAAGTTAGAAAACCTAAGGCCCAGACTTGCCTCCAGTGCTTTATTGGTGTGTGACCCTGAGTAACTTATAAAATATACCAGACTGTCAGTTGCCTCACTTAACAGGCAGACAATAAAACTTGCCCTGCTTACTTGCCAGTTATTTCCTGAGGGTTAAACAAAATATGATAAGGATCTTTATAAATTATGGCATTTATGAATGCCAGGTACCAGCACTAATTTCCTCATTATCTGTTTAATAATTGTGCAAAGCAGGATGGTGGGATGTAAGTGGGTTGGGAGGTAGTGGCTGAGTTTCCAAGGCTGATTCTATTGCTGCATCAGTTGAACTTCAGGCAAAGTCACAGAATTTCTCTGGGCTGCTGCTTCCCCTTATATAAAATAAGCCATCACCAATCTATTCCACCCAACTTCTCACAGATTCCTAGGCGAAAAGATGGGATTATACAGAAAAAACTGTAAGGGAACAAACCGCTATGCACATTCACCAAGAGCCAGGCTAGATGTCTTGGGAGCAAATAATTGCTGCTTCACAACCAGAAAGAGGATCCAAGTTAATGACCTATAATTTAACTGGCCATCTCTTTCACCTACTTTTTAAATGTCTCTTGGATCAGGCCCATAAACAATATTTACAAAGTATGACTACTTGAAATTTGCAGAGAAAATATCAATCTCTTCTCTACTTGGTTTGCTACAATGACTTGAGATACTTGAATCTTCCCAACAATCCATGTGCTGTTTCTCCATGAGCAATGTTTACGAAAAATGATCAGGCAAATTCTCCTAGGATGACTGTTGGCATCTTAAACCCACTTCCTGTTTTCTTTCTGTATGGCCAGTGTACTAAGACTGGATTATACAGTTTTCAAAGGCTGAAAAAAATCAAAAGAAGAGAAATGTTTCACGACACATGAAAAGTATGTAAAGTTCAAATTTCTGTGTCCATGAATAGTCTTATGGGAACCCAGCCAGGGTTATTCATTTTCATATTGTCTATGGCTGCTTTCTCCTTATAAGAGCAGAGTTGGGTATGACAGAGACCAAAGGGCCTTTGCAAATTCTAAAATATTTACTAGCTAGTCTTTTCCAGAAAAAGTGTGCCATCCCCTGATTTAGCCAGCTCGGGGACACCCATCAGTGAACTGATGAAGCACACCTGAGACACACATGCCAACAATAAAGCAGCACCATTCAAAACACTAGTAGTGAGTTTTCCGAACCTTAAGGTGGGTACTAATATCATCCTTCATTTACAGATGAAGGAAGCTTGCTTAGAAAAATGAAGTTCCCCAAAGTCACAAGTCAGTGAGTTGGCAATCAAATTAGTTCCCTATAATTCTAAACCTGACCATTTATACAGTAAGGAAAGGTAGATTTTGGCCTTTCTCATAAGCTTAAAGATAGAAAACATTTCCTGAGTGTTTCCTCTCTCAGTGTTAAATAATGAATTTTAAATATACAATCTGAGATGGGTGTGACTAAAGATCAGTCTCCTTATCCAGCTTGAGGTGTGTCTGCCGTTGTTTGAGTTCTGTTCTTTTCAAAACAATCACAAAACAAATAAGTACATATTGGTCAAACGTGTCACACTCTCCCGGCAGTTGAAGATGACAGAGGCCATTTCCCACATCAAGCTACTCAATGTGCCTCTTTTAAATACAAGAGAAGGTTCCTTCTGCTGAACCAGATATAATCCACAATGATCTGCTTTTGAAGGCAGGACAACCCAGACTGGCATGTATCAATATTTTTGTTAACAAGGGTAGAGGAGAAACCTACAAGCATTCAGTCTTGAGATTTCCTGTTCTCACCACATTAGGAATCTCCTGACCAAAAGGCAAAAGCGGGGACTTCTCTGGTGGCCCAGGGGCTAAGACAACATGCTCCCCCAATGCAAGAAGTTCAGGTTCGATCCCTGGTCAGGGAACTAGATCCTATATCTAAGAGTTCACATACTACAACTAAAGATCCTGCATGCTGCAACTAAGACCTGGCATAACCAAATAAATAAATAAAAATAAATAGCTTTTAAAAGGCAAAAGCAAGTTTAGTCAGGGTTCCGAGAGAGTGTTTCTGCAACCTGTGTGAAGAATTGCATCCAGGAAGTTTAGGGCTGACAGAGTCAACACAAAGAATGCAAACTGGTCAAGATCAGCCATTATCCACACTGGATGCATATGGATGAACCCACATCTAAGTCTCCATCCTTGACACAGGGTTGGTGAAGTGGACCAATGAACGGTTATGTCAGTGTCAGGGGAGGCTACTGAATAGGAAAGGGAGTTTCTTTAGCTGTTAGATGTGGGCACATACATCAGGCAGACGTTCTTGAAGGAGGTTTGGACAAGATCCGGTTTGAGAAAGTCTTAGCTGAGTCTCCTCTGCACTTCAAACTTTCAAAGATGCTGGTCAACCTCCCCCTAACCCCTCGGGTATACATTCAACTCAACAGCACAGTATTAATCATGACTTTGAGACTCCAAAACCTTGCACCTTGGGTTTAAAGGCACCTGTGTGGTTTTTGTTTATTTCTTTTTGCACTTTTCTTTCTTTTTTAATTCACATCTTGCTGACACAAGTGGAAATTCCGATTTCTTGGCAGAAAAACCTGACGTTTCCTGCCAAGCCATTCAGATAAAAATTCTTCCATCCTCCTTTCATGGCTGGGTCCAGCTCTACTAAAGCCCTCAAGAAGAGTTGGAGGAAACAGCAACCAAGACACATAATCCAGGCATTTTTATTGTGCTTGACAATTTTATTAATTCTATTGGGTCTCTTTAGTCTATTCTATCATTTGTAAGGAAAGGAAAAAAATTCTCGTAAGGTCCAGCTAGCAAATGTAACATCCCCTCCCCATAAAGTGAACGCATCTCACAGTTCATTCAACAGAATGTTAGCAACCACTGCAAATTTAAGCCAGGGAGAAGCGGCCTCTCCTGGGCTCTCAAGCAGCCAGCCTCACACAGCAAGGAAGGTCATATATTTGTCTTCCTTCCTATGCATTATTGGCTCTGGACTTTTAGGGAGGCATGGTCCATAAAAGGAAGAAGGAAGCACTTTTTTTTACATTTTCAAACTAATCTTCAAAGCTACACCACCAATCTATCCAATAACAGCAGTATTCACAAATTTCAGATCTGCCATCCAAACACTGATTCTATGCAATACTGACCTCTTTCTATAAGAGGGAGCCATAGTCTTCCTCGCCAAGGGCTTCATAAATTACTCTGAATAAAACCAAGACAGGTATGTATCTCTGTGCACTTGCCTGTCCTCTCATTCTGCTCCTTGTCTCCCCACGCTAGAGTGCTCCACCAGCTCAGCCTTCACTGTCACACCCCTCCCAGTGCCAGCAAGGAGTGCGCATCCTCATCACCAGCTCGCCTCTTTCTGATTCAAATTTTCTCTAACAATATCTTTGTTGGACCCAACACCACCTCCATCCAATACACCGTCTCTCTTCTGTATCTGTCATATCACTGAGCAAATTCTAAACTCTCCTGACCCCAGTGTCTCTCTCTCTCTTTTCTTTTCTTTTTTTTTTTTTTTTTGATGTGGACCTTTTTAAAGTCCTTAATTTGTTACAATACTGCTTCTGTTGTGTGTGTGTTCTGGTTCTTTGGCCATGAGGTGTGTGGGATCTTAGCTCCCGGACCAGGGATCGAACCCACGCCCCCTGCACTGGAAGGCAAAGTCTTAACCACTGGACTTCCAGGGAAGTCTCCTCGGTGTCTCTTTTTCTTGACCTTCTATGGTTTGCACTTGACTCCTGAATTGTCTGTAAGGTTTCCAAGAACTGTCCTTTGGCCAATTTAATAGCCTCCTCTCTGTACTGATGCTTCACACTATCTTCCACTCACTCTTGCAAGCAAACTTTGTGTACCTGTCTTTTTCTATTCTTTAAGTTTGAATGTGAACCAATTTTCAAAACAGAAACAGATTCACAAACACAGAAAACAAATTTATGGTTACCAAATGGGAAAGGAGAGGAGAAGGATACATTAGGAGCTTGGGATTAACAGATACATAGTACTATAAATAAAACAGATAAAAAAGAAGAACCAGTACGGAGCATAAGAAATTATATTCAATATCTTACAATAATCTATAACGGAAAAGAATCTGAAAAAATAATTAAAACTTATTAAACATAATAATAAGGAATACACAGAAGAACTGTACAAAGAAGATCTTCACGACCAAGATAATCACGATGGTGTGATCACTGACCTAGAGCCAGACATCCTGGAATGTGAAGTCAAGTGGGCCTTAGAAAGCATCACTACAAACAAAGCTAGTGGAGGTGATGGCATTCCAGTTGAGCTATTTCAAATCCTGAAAGACGATGCTGTGAAAGTGCTGCACTCAATATGCCAGCAAATTTGGAAAACAGCAGTGGCCACAGGACTGGAAAAGGTCAATTTTCATTCCAATCCCAAAGAAACGCAATGCCAAAGAATGCGCAAACTACTGCACAATTGCACTCATCTCACACGCTAGTAAAGTAATGCTCAAAATTCGCCAAGCCAGGCTTCAGCAATACGTGAACCGTGAACTTCCTGATGTTCAAGCTGGTTTTAGAAAAGGCAGAGGAACCAGAGATCAAATTGCCAACATCCGCTGGATCATGGGAAAAGCAAGAGAGTTCCAGAAAAACATCTATTTCTGCTTTATTGACTATGCCAAAGCCTTTGCCTGTGTGGCTCACAATAAACTGGGGAAAATTCTGAAAGAAATGGGAATACCACACCACCTGACCTGCCTCTTGAGAAACCTATATACAGGTCAGGAAGCAACAGTTAGAACTAGACATGGAACGACAGACTGGTTCCAAATAGGAAAAGGAGTACGTCAAGGCTGTATATTGTCACCCTGCTTATTTAACTTATATGCAGAGTACATCATAAGAAATGCTGGGCTGGAAGAAGCACAAGCTGGAATCAAGATTGCCGGGAGAAGTATCAATAACCTCAGATATGCAGATGACACCATCCTTATGGCAGAAAGTGAACAGGAACTCAAAAGCCTCTTGATGAAAGTGAAAGAGGAGAGTGAAAAAGTTGGCTTAAAGCTCAACATTCAGAAAATGAAGATCATGGCATCCGGTCCCATCACTTCATGGGAAATAGATGGGGAAACAGTGGAAACAGTGCCAGACTTTATTTTTTGGCCTCCAAAATCACTGCAGATAGTGACTGCAGCCATGAAATTAAAAGACGCTTACTCCTTGGAAGGAAAGTTTTGACCAACCTAGATAGCATATTGAAAAGCAGAGACATTACTTTGCCAACAAAGGTCCATCTAGTCAAGGCTATGGTTTTTCCAGTGGTCATGTATGGATGTGAGAGTTGGACTGTGAAGAAAGCTGAGTGCCAAAGAATTGATGCTTTTGAACTCTGGTGTTGGAGAAGACTCTTGAGAGTGCCTTGGACTGCAAGAAGATCCAACCAGTCCATCCTAAAGGAAATCAGCCCTGGGATTTCTTTGGAAGGAATGATGCTGAAGCTGAAACTCCAGTACTTTGGCCACCTCATGCGAAGAGTTGACTCATTGGAAAAGACCCTGATGCTGGGAGGGATTGGGGGCAGGAGGAGAAGGGGACGACAGAGGATGAGATGGCTGGACGGCATCACTGACTCGATGGACGTGAGTCTGAGTGAACTCTGGGAGTTGGTAATGGACAGGGAGGCCTGGCGTGCTGTGATTCATGGGGTGGCAATGAGTCGGACACGACTGAGTGACTGAACTGACTGACTGACTGACTGACTGAAACATAGCAAGTTTATAAACTTAATTAAATTAAACATATATATGTTATATATATATATATGCATATAACTGAATCACTTTGCTATATGCTTGAAACCAACACAATATTGTAAAATCAACTATACTTCAAATAAATAAATAAATTTGAATGACTCCAAAATGTGAATATTCCAGGACTTTGTAAATTCATTTAATGGGCCTACCTGGATGAACCTGAAATTCATTGTGAGGTGAAACGTCAAAGTACATGTAAAAAGGTAAGTTCTAATTGAATAGGATAAACAGAAAATAATCACTAAAAAATCCTATACATACACTAACACTACAAAGTTTTGAAAAGTGGTGTTTTAATATGGTTATATACTTCCGTGTTACAATGCATTTAAGAAATCTAAAAAAGGTTTAGATTATGCAATGAAACTCTACATTCTAGGAGCAGTTTTATTAGTGCAAGAAAGCAGTAATGAAATGATGAAAGAATTAAAACTTATTCACAGACTGCAGTTTCTGAAAGATATAGTAAATCAATAGAAAAATCTTTGCTTTTAGCACAACCCTACTATAGAAACCACAGAAACCACCAAAAGTTTTCATAAAATACTTGTTCATCCAATTTGAACTATCTTGCTATGTGTTATATTTGAAGGTTTTATAAGTTAAAATAATTTGCAAAAGCATCAAGGATTTCATGGGGGCTGGGAGGACTTTTATTTAATTACTTTTAAAAATATCCCCTCATAAATACATATTCCTAAAACACAAATACGGAATCATTTTTCCACATAAACCCTGGAAAATGAGAAAGCAGAGGTCATGAAATAGGTTAATTTCAGTGACCAGTCATGAAAATATAAAATGTTTCCTATATGATGCTATACAATGCTAATAAAATGCTATACAATGTATCATGTCATTAAATCAAGACACACTGCTAGTATATGATGGGGGTGGGGTGGAGTGGAGAGGGGGGCAGGAGGCAGAGGGGATGGTCTCCTTCCCTACTTATGCCAGGCCTAGGTCTAGGCTCATTGAAATCTAGTTACTGGTGATGCCAAGTTTTGAACTTCTTTTGCGTTCTGCCCAGCTGACTGCAGGGAAAAACACCTAAAAGGCTACTTGAAAAGAGAACAAGTAGATTACACAAAATTACTGAGCACCTAACATTCTGAAAAACTCAATCAAAAAAAGAAAACCCATAGAAGAAAATACAAAGAACTAAGAAATAAACTTTGTGAATCCTAAAATTGCATGTGAAAAGAAAGTGAAGTCGCTCAGTTGTATCCGACTCCTTGCAACCCTGAGGACTGTAGCCTACCAGGCTCCTATGTCCATGGGATTTTCCAGGCAAGAGTACTGGAGTGGGTTGCTATTTCCTTCTCCAGGGGATCTTCCTGACCCAGGGATCGAACCCAGGTCTCCCGCATTGTAGGCAGATGCTTTACCATCTGAGCCACCAGGGAAGTCACCATATTCAATTTTAATTTCAAAAGTGCCAAAGCAAACTTTTCGGGGATTTCTGAAAACTGAAGCAATGTTAAAAGTCCTGGTAATCCTCACTCCAATCCTTAAAAATCTTCTAGAAATACCTGTCGCTTCTCTGCTCACAAACCTTGCAGGAAATTCAACTTTCTACACAACCAACCCCAAACTTCCTGGGCTCCGAGTGAGAAGAAACCACCTTCAGGCTTCTCCTTGCCCATCCTCTGAGGCTGTTCCACTCTCCACCCAATGTCTATAGGGCATTTCTCACACTTTTCTATGATAAGCTATTTACTTGTACATCTCTAGCACTAGAAGATAAGTTCTTTGAGAGCATCGGCTGAGTCTTGTTATCTGTGGTATCTCTTCAGCCTAGCATACCGCAGGCACTAGAGCATCATTCTAGGGAGGAATAAATAATTGAATAAATGGGTTGGGACTTGCAGGTAGTGTCTTATAGTGATGTTGCTTCCAGGGCTGGCAGTAGCAGCATCTCTCTGATTAGAATCAAGCCCCAGGGGAAAGGACACTGGGGTGTCCATGTGGGCCTTGACAACAGGATCTCAAGAAACAAGATGCCCAAAGTGAAAACACAGCTCCAAGTCAGGGTGGGGTGACAAACGGGCGTGAACAACAGAGGGGAGTCACCTATGGCAGCCTTTGGCCAGGCGTTGGCTCTGATTTTTTAGCCCCCGTTTACTGTTGCTGGGCTTCCCTGGTGGCTCAAATGGTAAAGAATCTGCCTGCAATGCAAGAGACCTGTGTTCATTCCCTGGGTTGGGAAGATCCCCTGGAGAAGGGAATGGCAACCCACCCCAGAATTCTTGCCTGGAGAATCCCATGGGCAGAGGAGGCTGGTGGGTTACAGTTCATGGGGTCACAAAGGGTCAAACACAACCCTTGAAATTGAAATAACTTTCAATTTCACTTTTTTTTTTAACTGTTGCTAGATTATCAATTAAGAATCTTATCTTGCTATTCATCAATTTAAGGATAGTATCCTTGAGTGGCAGATAAAACATTGAGGACACTAAAGCAAGGAGAATGAAAATAAGCAAACAGACAAAGGGCAGGAAAAGCCAGGCATGAATTACCCTATCACAGACTTGGTTGAGATTTTTGACACGTTCAATCTTCATTTCAAGGGAGTTTCTGTGGAGATGAACATTTAGTCACATAGATGAGAGAGATACAAAATGATTCATAGTTTATAGAGATACCAATAAAATTGGAGACACCAACAAACATTTGGCCCGCCTTGAAACAATGAGTCACCAGGTTAGACAGGTTTTGGAAAGTATTGGTGACTGTACATAAAATTGATGCGTTGAAGAATAACAAAAACAAATTAAGAATTTAACCTCTCTCAGGAATTCCTTGGCAGTTCAGTGGTAAGGATGCTGCGCTTCCACTGCTGGGGGCACGGGTTCGATCCCTGGTCAGGGAACTAAGATCCTGCATGCCAAGCAGCATGGCCAAGATATAAACAAAAATAATAATAAAGAAATTGAACAATGGTTTAAAAAAAAAAATTTAACCTTTCTCCATACATTCAGATAAATAAAAGGAGGGAGAGAGACAGCAAGTGAAGGGTGGTGGAAATAAAGTAACTCTGCCAATTCCTTAAAAGGATAGGCCATTTTTATGTAGCACATGGATTTTTTTTTTTTTTTTAATTCTCAGCCTTTCATCTTACTCTGGTAGGACTGCATTTGCCACAGGCTGATAAGTGAATATGGCAGAACTTCAAAACTCATGTCAGCCAAAGAATCTAGAGAGAGAAAAAAAAAAAAAATCAGACATAAAGCTGGTAAAAGGCGGCTATAAATTTTTGTAATGCCTTTTATTTAATTCTACCAGAAGATCACACAGCAGTGTGATCTTGATTTGGGACATCTCAACCTCAACTCATGCATGCACATGGCCTTGCCCCAAAGATGTGGTTTTCATTAAACTAGTAAACCAAGAAAGGTTGCTTGTAAGACCAATACATTAAAAAACTCTTTCCTCTTCAGACAATTTGAACCTTCCCTTTACTAGAATAAGTCAAGAACTGATGAAGAAGAAAATAACAGGATGGAAAATGTAATGCTTCACAGAGAGATGAGAGCCCAGGCTGAAGCCAACAGTCATTATCCACAATTTATATCAGTATCTTGTTAACAGAACTTCATTACTCGCATCCTTACTAAAAGGGTGAATACAAGAAAAGACAAAACAGAAAAACATTCATTTCAAGTCTGTGCTGTTCTGTATTTGGCTTAAGAGAGGTAGGTGGAGAAGACAAAAGGATGTGGACACATGAAAGTTTGTTAAAATGCCAGCTGTACTCCCGACACCAAGTGTGCTGAAACACAGGTACTAGAATATATATAGAAGCACCATTTGTAACCAAACATTCAAAACTGCCAGCGCCCATCAGCGGTAGGAAGGATTCATAAACTGTGGCACATTCACCACAAAACAAGGTGAATGAACTACACGACATGTGAATGAATCCTGTAAATACAATATAGAGCAAGAAAGGAGAAGCCAAGTAATAAATCTGTAAGGTACAAAAACAGCTACAAATAGTCCATGCTGATAAGTCAGATACGCAGGCTCTAAGATGCTGATGACCATCTGTTTCAAGGGCTTGGTGCCGGTTTCACACATACGTTTGGTTTGTGAAAATCACTGAACTGTATAATTTATGATATGAGCACTTTTCTACATGCATATTTCTTTTAGGAAAATGTGTTTAAGCATCAGTTCTAAAAACTTCCAGACAGTTCCTAAATGTTCTCTTCTTCAGGTTTGTCTCTTGCACTCCCATTCACAAGTGCTCTTACCTTTCTTAAATATGAAACTTGCAGCTGTGTATTTTATGTAGCCTAATGCAAATGTATTCAAATGTCTGCCAGATATTAAACAACATTACTCGAGAATAGTATGGAGGTTCTTTAAAAAACTAAAAATAGAGTTACCATATGATTCTGCAATCCCACTCCTGGGCATATATCCAGAGAAAACCATAATTCAAAGATACAGGCACCCCGGTGTTCACTGTAGCACCATTTACAATAGCCAAGACATGGAAGCAACCTAAATAATGTCCATCAACAGTGGAATAGTTAAAGAAGATGATATAGATAGATAGACAAATGGAATACTACTCAGCCATAAAAATGAAATAATGTCATTTGCAAAGTGGATGGACCTAGAGATTATCATATTAAATTATTCAGAGGAAGACAAATATCATATGATATCACCTACATATGGAATCTAAAAAAATGAACAGAAATAGACTCACAAACAGAAAACAAACTTACAGCTACAAAAGGGGGATAGCAGAGTGGGGGAAATAAATTAGGAGTCTGGGAATTAACTTATACACACTACTATTTATAAACTAGGCAAACAAGATCCTACCATACAGCATAGGGAATTATACTCAGCATCTTAAAATGACCTATAATGGAAAAGAATCTGAAAAAATGTGTGTGTGTCTGTATGTGTATGTATAATTGAACCACCTTGCTGTATACTTGAAACACACTATGGTAAATTAACTAAATTTCAATTTAAAAAATTTTAATGTTACTCTATAACAAAAAGAACTCCCAAAATTTGGAAGAGGTGAGTGTGGAACTGACATGAAGAGCCAATTCACTGAAGAAGAGATTTAAGTGTGCAATTAGAAAATGAAAACTAGTTTTTCATTTCATTATATAATGAAAAAAGTAAAAATTGAAATATAGTAGTGCTTTGTAGTTTTGCCTTGACATCAAATCAGGAAGTGTTCATAAAGGCTGAGTAAAACGTTACTATCGGTGTGTAAAAGTAGTACATGTTGTATACCCACATCTCTGTACATCAGTGTGGTGCCCTGTGACACATCTTAAATATATATACCACTTTACCAAATCCTGCTCTTGCTGGATGCGTACCCAAAGGAGTAATTTAGGTTCCAGGCAAAGACTTAGTTAGCTACAAAGATGTTCACTGAAACATGATTTATAAGACAAGGGGCTTCCCTGGAGGCTCAGAGAGTAAAGAATCTGTCTATAATGCAGGAGACCTGGGTTCGACCCTTGGGTCAGGAAGGGAATGTTTACCCACTCCAGTATTCTTGCCTGAAGAATTCCATGGACAGTGGAGAATGGTGAGTTACAGTTCATGGGGTCGCAAATAGTCGGACACGGCTAAGCCACTTTTACTTTTCAAAGCTGCATACTTTACAATGTAAAGTTCACTTTACAATGACCACAGTAAGAGATTAAAAATATCCACAAAGCAAAGAGAAAAAGAGCTGGGAGCAGAAAGGGCAGAAGTGTATAAAAGAGTATTAGCAGTGCTGGTTATTGTCAAAAAGTCGATGATGACAGTTTTTAAATTCTCTATGTCCTAATTCTTTTCTAAAATTTAAAAAAAAAAAAAGCTTTATGGCTGAGTAGCTGAGTAATACTCCACTGTATGTATGTGCCACATCTCCTTTATCCATTCCACAGAAGGGGTGGAGATGAATTGGGAGACTGGGATTGACATATATACACTATTGATATTATGCATAAAATAGATAATTAATGAGCATCTACTGTATAGCTCAGGGAACTCAACTCAAGGCTCTGTGGTGACCTAAATGGGAAGGAAATCCAAAAAATGGAATATATGTATACTATGGCTGATTCACTTTGCTGTACAGCAGAAAGTAACACAACATTGTAAAGCAACTATTTCCAATAAAAAATTTTCTTAATGTTTTAAAAGAATGTTTAATTTAGAAATAAATGTGTCTTTGCAGAGCTGTTTCAAGCTTAAATATTATAGTCCCAGTGCAATTTCTTAGATATAGTTCTTATGTACAGGGCTTACTGGCCCTTTAAGAAAGCCCTTGGTCTTTCTGAAATACAAGTTAACAGTAAAGAAAAGAAATGCCAGAACTCTCCCTGCAATTGCCACCATCAAGTATTTGCTTGGGCATTTCTCTTCTTTCCTAAATTCCCCTTGGGGGTGGGAAGGAGGTATTAGACATTCTGTGAGTTCATGCCCAGTTTAACCCTCACTCCCCAGACAAAATATAACCTGTGAGGATTCATTTGTTTCTCTTCCCTGCAGCAACGACTCAGTTGACTCAGCACACAGCTATTTATTAATCATGCTATGTGCAATGGCACAGTTCTAGAAAAGCCACAGTGTCTTCCCCTTGCCAACTCACACCACTTCCCAGCTCTCCTGACCCTGAGTAGCTCTGGGCATTGTATTAACAGTTCGCTCTGCCCTGCTTTTCACCTTTGCTCCTATTAAGGGTCAGACTGCATTGATTGCAAAATTTTCAAAGATGGTTCAGAAGTCTGGGTGAGATGTGATTTCATGGACTTTTCTATGGTAGAAATAATTATGCTATGGGTGTCACTAAGGGGCACATTTTTGTCTTCAGTAAGGGGCAGAACCTCCCTCCTAAGTGAAACTTCAAGACATTGAAAATCCTTTCCTATAAGGAGAACTGAGAAGGAGAGAGTGAGCCCAAGTATTTAGGGAATAAAATAGGAGAATTTCTAACTCCTACGTCACCATGTTGAAGCCCTGTGATAAACACATGTGTGTAGAAAAAAAGACTAGAAGAAATACACTAAAATGTTCATTTTTCCCACATGTGAGTCATGGTAAGGATGAATTTTGTTTTCTTTAGCTATGTTTTCAATATTTTCTGCATTAAGTACTGATTTGTTATTAGAAAGCTATAATTATGTGCCACAGGACATAAAGGGCTTCCCAGGTGGCATGAGTGGTAAAGAACCGGCATGCCAATGCAGAAGAAATAAGAGACGCAGGTTCGATCCCTGGGTTGGGAAGATACACTGGAGGAGGGCATGGCAACCCACTCCAGTCTTCTTGCCTGGAGAATCCCATGGACAAAAGAGCCTGGAGGGCCACAGTCCATGGGGTCGTAAAGAGTCAGACAAAACAGAGCGATTTAGCCCACATAGGACACAAAAAGTTTAATGAGATAAAGAGCAGAGAAGTGAGGATCAAGGGCCCTGGAATTCGGGGCTTCTCACAAACACACAAGTTTTACACAGTTTCCAAAGCTTTCTTCCAAAGGCATTCCTTCTAAGGGTATGCAGAAAACATGTGCCATTTATTATCCATGTTGACAGTGAAGATACAGGGGAGAATAAAGAAAGGACCAAAGACTGGGACATGATCTGGTTTCATTGTTTCTACCAAAAATTCTCTCTTACATTTTAATGATGCTTTTCTGGCAGGGAGGGTAGGTGAGGAGGATGCATTTTCCACCCATAAAAGTTGAACAGACTGTGCCCTCACACTGACTCTAAGAATAAAACCATGTGACCTGCTCCAAACATGGAGGGGAGTGTGTTTCTGCAGGATTCACACACGCTGCTTCAGTTCAAAGATCTCACTTCAGCCAGCTCCCCGGCCTGCCTTCCCATAGCCTGTGGAAGAGGAGAGGAAGAAGAATCATGGCAGTCACCATGGCGTGTCCCCAGAGTTGGAGAGTTTGGGAGGCTGGAATTTCTACCAACCAGCAGAATTAGATGGTAAAATGAAAAAGTATTAAACATTTAATAGGATGAAGGGAGGAAATGGTCTCAAAAGCATCACACATCCAGGTAAATGTATGAGTTGCACCCATTCTTGATGCCCCTTCCTTGGTCACAGCCTTAAAGGCTCTGTGTCTAAGCAGCGTGTGCAGTGGAGACGAACAGCACTGAGATATCCCAGCTCTCCCAGTCCATCCTCTGACCTGGGCTTCCCACAAGCTGCCCAGGAAGAACAGAAGAGCCTCCAGTGGCAGACCTGAGATTTTCTCTGGAGTAAAGCCAACACAAACCATCATTTACTGTTAATGTCTTATATTTTTATTTTGCATGTTGCAGAGGGTAGATGTCCCAAAGAGGCTTATGAAATGTCAGCCTCATCTGGAGAAAATGGAGCCCTTCATGAGCACCAGGCTGGGCTCAGGAGCTGCCCTGGACAGATACACGGGCAAGACGGTTTTAAGGAAATCAATTGAAAAGTCTGAGATACACTGAGAGCTTTTCTCTCTCTTTCCTTCCATCACATCCTAAGCAACTTGAAGTTACTTCCTTCTTTTTTTTAATATTTTTTATTTATTTTTAAATATTTATTTATTTTGACTGTGCTGGGTCTTAGTTGCAGCTTGTGGGATCGAACCTGAGTCCCCCACCCTGGGAGCACAGTTTCACCCACTGGACCACCAGGGAAGTCCCAAAGTTACTTACTTCTAAGGCTCAGGTCTGGCTCTCATTTCTGAAAAGGGATGTCTAAAATTGCACTCGTACTTAGTCTCTGCAATCAATCTAGAGTAATGAATGAATGAGCATCCTGCACGGAGCTGGGTAATGAATTTGCAGTCTGTTTGCTTTGGCAGAAAGCTGCCCATTTATTCTGATTTAGAAGCAAATAAACATTCTCATAGTCTCCCACCTTTTTTCCCCCCCTGTATTTTCCAGTTCTCCTTCCCTTTCCTCACTTGCATCCCCAAATGGGCCTGCCAAAAGACTGGCTTCTCTTATGATCAAAAAGGATTTTCTGAGTCACAGATTCCCCAAAAGCAGGAAAACCTTCGGGAATTCTTTAGGAGCATCAATAAAAATACAGCCAATGACCCTCAGGAAGGCTCAGTGTTTCCTCCAGTGTGGAAGTGACCCAGGGGAGACAAGGGAGAAAAGTGAGGGTTGTGAGAGCCTAAGGACTAAAGAAGAACATGTTCATTTCATTTTGGTTCTTATAACATTATATTCAGGGTCATTATATCCTGGATATAGGGCTTCTCAGATGGTTCAGTGGAAAAGAATCCACGTGCCAATGCAGGAGCTGCAGAAAACGTCAGTTCGATCCCTGCAGGAAGATCCCCTGGAGGAGGAAATGGCAACCCACTCCAGTATTCTTGCCTGGCAAATCCCATGGACACAGGAGCCTGGTGGGCTACAGTCCATGGGAATTGCAACGAGTCGGACACAAATAAGTGACTGAGCACACACACATACTGGACATACACTTGACCACTGCCTCATGGCTTCTATTTCTAAGACATACTGAAGGATTATAGAAATCTTGGCCCACTAAGTTAATTCTGCAAAAACATTCTAATTTTGCATTTCTTCTTAAGGACAAAAAAGGCAATGTAAAGTATTGCCTTATTGTATAGAACTGAAAAAATAAAATTAAATGTAGAATAGTTTCTTATATTCTATGGGATAAAAGGCTTGTAAATATGCACAAGGAATTAGTAGGATATAATATAAAATATAAATCTTCTAATTGTTCAAACACTTCACATAGTAATTTTATCAAATTTAAAATGAATTAAGGGTGTGCATCACTTGTTACTATCTGGGCAACTAGTTTTCCTTTTCCATCTGATTTAGTCCACCTAAATCACATAACCTCCCCCACTCCCAATAATACACATGGATATTTCTTTGGATGGCTCTTCTCCGTGAGAAATGGAGAACTGACCCTCAAATTCTGATTTTCTGGCTCTCATTTACTCAGTACTCTGGTTCAAAATGGGCTTCCCTGGTAGCTCAATTGGTAAAGAATACACCCGCAATGCAAGAAACCCTGGTTTGATTCCTGAGTTGGAAAGATGCCCTGGAGAAGGGATAGGCTACCCATTCCAGTATTCTTGTGCTTTCCTGGTGACTCAGATGATAAAGAATCCGCCTGCAATGCGGGAGACCTGGAGTAAATCCCTGGGTTGGGAAGATCCCCTGGAGGAGGGCATGGCAGCCCACTCCAGTATTCTTGCTGGAAAATCCCATGGACAGAGGAGCCTGGTGGGCTATAGTCCATGGGGACGCAGAGAGTTGGACACAACTGAGCGAAACTAAGCACAGCACAGCCCTGGTTCAAAACTGGGTCTAGCGATGTCAGCATTGTGTGTCAAAACTTCTTTCAACTGAATTCACCATCCAGCCAACCCCAGCGACTTGGCCAGCTTCACTCTCAATGCCTATTTACTCACTTCCTCCCCTTGAAACGTTAAAAGCGTCCTGTCGTTAACCAGCTGGTTAGAGCTGAGCAAATCCTCATAAATCAGCCCTTTGCCGGGGCAGACGACCTGGGAGTTCATGGTGGCTCTTTGTGACACAGAGAGCAACTAAAGCACAATTCGGTTCACAAAGGAACCTTTGCATGTTTGCAGGCCTCCTCTTTCATCTGTAGGTTCAGAGTGCGTTTTTGATGAACTGTGCTCATCAGCCACCCTCCAGGGCCGCACAGAGGGTGAGAGCGCAGGCCTGGAGTCTGGCTGCCAGGGTTCAAGGCCCAGCCGTCACTACCCTCGGCGCACGAGTGATCTCCCCAGCGCCGTTTCCTCATCTGCAAAGTGTGATGATGGCAGTGGGCTTGCCATGAATGAAGGAACGCCTGTGAGAAGTGATCTCTGGATGTCAGCTCTGCCCAACCTCTCCCCCAAGGCTGACAGACTCTGCAGACACCTCAGAGAGCTGCCCTGCCTGATGCATGTAAGGAAGCCTGCTGCCTGAGAGTCACACCTTATGCAAACTTTCAAGTCCATGAAGATCTAAGCAAGACCTTGAGAAACTAGCTGATCAAAACCTATTATACTCAGCCATAAAATTGAGGAAAATAATGCCACTTGCAGCAACATGGATGGACCTAGAGATTATTATACTGAGTGAAGTAAGTCAGACAGAGAAAAGATGAATATCATATTGCATGGCTTATATGTGCAATCTAAAAAAAATGATACAAATTAACTCATATACAAAAGAGAAATAGACCCATAGACATAAAAAACAAAACTCTGGTTACCAAGGAGGAAAGCAGGGAGAGAGATAAATTAGGAGAATGGGATTAACATATACACATTACTATATATAAAATAACCAACACGAATGTACTGTACAGCACAGGGAACTATACTCATTATTTTGTAATAAAGTATAATGGAAAAAAGCATCTAAAAAAGAATATGGATATATAGAGATAGATAAATAACTGAATCACTTTGCTGTGTTAATGCAACATTGTAAATCAGCTATACTTCAATGAAAATAAAAACACACCTCATATGTGATGTTCCACCCACCTGTGTGTCTGTAACCAAGGGAGAGATAGGCATTTGTGTGTGTGTGTGATACATGTTTTTAACTGCTGCCATGAGCCAGTGATGTTGGCACAAAGAAGTTCTCTGGACCAGTTACTCAGAAATGCTCACTTGCCATATCTCAGTCCAGCTCTCTGAGCTGAGGAAACAAACTTCACCCTTTTGGGCCTCAGTCTCTTCATAAATGAAGTGACAGCAGCCTCCCTCATACAACGTGTGGGCAGGGAGTGAGTGGAGTTCTGCCAACTGATACAGAAAAGCATATACTCTGCAAGAGTAAGTGGATTCCAATTCGCACACTAAGATGACTAATGTAAAATAAACAGCAATACCATAAGCTACTGAATGTCGAGCTGTGCAAACCCTTCAGATCTCTGATTCCCTTAAATCCTCACCACAATCTTATCATTCCCATTTCCCAGTGAGAAAACCAAAGCTGAGAGAGGGAAAAAAAAAAGTTCCCCAAAGTCACACAGCAATCAAATGAAGCCTGGGTCTGTCGAATCTCAGAACACACACTCTGGACAGTACAAGCCCCAGAAACTTCCTCTTACTGCAGCAGTTTGAATTTGTCAATGATCTCAAGTCTCAGACAGAATGATAGAGAAGAATGGGCATACAGGCTAGCCAGCCAGGTCATCAAATCAGGCATGGCGACCAACAAGGAGACAGGTGCCCTGAGCAGCCTAACACGAAATCTTATTTCAACTGCATTTAACATTTACTCAAACTGCATTAGTTATATACCCCCACAGAAGCTGGTGTTAACCCAAAGGTGGCCTCAAAGATTCACCAAGGTACCAGAAGGGAGCTGGGCTCTAAGCCGAGGCACAAAGAATGCCCCTTCCACTGCTATGTATACTCCTTTAGGCCAAGGTCCTAAAAAATCCTGTTAAAGTCCATAGATCACACAAAATCCCTCATGAAAACAGATCTGTCAGCTGGGTTTTCTAACTATTCTCATCCACCCCACCCAGGATCAACATCACTCCTTGGGGGCAAGAATCCAGGGAACATCTTTCCTCCTCCATCCCACAAACACATGTGATTTTCTCCTCTCTCTCTTTCTGAAACTCTCGCTCTAGGTACTTGGCCCAGTTTGGCCAAAAAAAAAAACTCCCCAATCAGTGGAAAGAAATAGAACAAGATAGGAATTCATGCACACAGATGTCTAAAGCAACACAAGTCCATTGGTCATGCAAATAGCAGACAACCAGCCCCACCTGAACTCTGCTGGGACAGAATGCTTCTTCACCTTTCATGTGTCTAAGACAACCTACTTCTCCATCCCTCGGCCACTGAGCAAAAATAAAAGGTCCAAAACTCAGTTCAGCAAGGAATTCCTCCAAGGAACTACCTCCTGGGTCTTCAACTAGTTGTGCCTCCTGCTCTCCCCTGGACTCGTATTGAAGGTGGATTACGGATCACTGCATCTTCCAACTGCCTGGAGAGGGCTGGAGAAGCAGACGAGGCCTGGGGGTCCAGGAAGAACAGAGAGGTTCTGCCCTCTGGCCTCAGCACTGTAAAACCTTATTCCCCAATCACAAGGCATCAGCCAAGCTATGTGAAAGGACACGCTACAGTAAGGAGATGCTCTGGTTTATTCATTCACCCCAGTCCAGCTCACCTGTGTGCTGAGCCCCCACCGGGTGCTTTTTTTAATATATATATTTATTCTATTCTCCACTTTTCATTTCTTGAGCTCAAGTCAGAAGACCAAAGGAAGTTTGGCAAATGAATCCCCCAGAATACTTTGTCACCTGCTGTATTTGGAATATTTTTTATTGCTATACTGAATGTCATATCAACCTGTTCTAGATTGAAAAAAGAAGCACAGTGATATGAAAGTTGCTTGAATTGTGAATTCTCTAGGATACTTGCAACCATCCTGGTCCAAACGAAGGCAATGTCCCATGCTTGAAATGCAAATGATTTTTATTTAAACTGAAAACACTACTTAAAACTGCATTTAGAGTAAAAACTCTTTTGTTTATAAAAATCATAAGGAGTATTTCTAGGTTAACAGGACCAGATTTGACTTTGGATTTTATTCTTTAAATAAACAGAAGAGAATGGAGTGAAAAAAATCAGGGTTTTGTTTTTTTTTTTTCCTATTTCAGCATGTCTTTTAAAAAATAAGGATGCTCTTCTATAGAACTGCAATACTATTATTATACAAAAAGCCAGTAATAATACAATAATTATGTCTAGTATACATCCATATTCAAAATATAGTGCACATGGACAGCTGACAATACAGGCTTGATCCTTCCTCCTGGACCTTCCCAAGGGGCGAGAAGTCCAAGAATACATGTAGCAGACAGCAGCCCTAGGACGGGAACTCAGCCTGATGCCAAGTCTCTGGTCCATGATCTCCACTTCTACCTGTCTGTGGCTCTAAAATGTAGAAATTTTAACTATTAAATCTGATGGAAGGATGATCACAAATAAGCAGTTTATCAAAGGGATACAAATCAAACGGAAAGAGACACATAGTCGCTAAATCAGATAGTCGGTAAACCAGATAGTAGGAACCAAAGACAAACTGTAGAGTGAATATCAAAGGGATACAGGAACCAAAGAAAAACTGTAAAGTGAACCAAATTTTAAAGCATAGATAAACAGCAGAGATAAGAAAAAGGCATTTTAATAGCACAAAACCAATGCCAACAATTCCATCCTCCTCAGTAGAAATTCTCCATGCCTCCTGGCCTTGGCTTGTCCAGTAAGACAATCCAAGAGTATCATAGACTGATGGATGCCTCATGCATTACTTCTTTCCCCCAATTTTTTTTTTTTTATTGTGGTCAAATATATATACAGTTTACTATCCTAACCACTTTTAAGTGCATGGTTCAAGGACTTCCCTGTTGGTCCAGAGGCTAATAGGTTCAATTCCCGGTCAGAGAACTAAGATCCCACATGTGTTGACATGGCCAAAAATAAATTAATTAATTTAATTGACTTTTTAAAAAATTGGAGCCAAAAATTAAATTTAAAAAAAAGAGTAAGTGATGAGTGCACAGATGAGTGGCATTAAGTACATTCACATTGTTGTATAACCATCACCACCATCCATCTCCAGAACTGTCTCCATCTGCTTCATGCAGGGCTTCTGATGAGGCTCTGCTTCAGGCAATGTCACTCACAATTCCATGAACATTCATTAAACCTTGCCATGGGTGAGACTGGGTCAGATATCAGTGTCCCGAGACAGATCCCACATAGCTCTGCCTTCATGGGTCTCAAAGTCTACTAACAGAAAGAGACACATAGTCGCTAAATCAGATAGTCGGTAAAACAGATTTCAGGTGCTGCCCAATTGTGAAATGAAGTAGAGAGAGCAGATGCCCTGTCTCTGGGCCCAAGGACAAGGAGGATCCAGCTGGGTCCCAGCTGAGAGGATTCTTGCCAATGACAGCATGCAAATATTACAGAGGAACAGAAGCCACCCATACCACTTCCTTGCATTGAAACAGAAAATTTCAGGAAAAGACAGGACAAAAATGCGGATCACCCAAAGCGCCAAGTTTTAAACATTAGCTCATGGTTTCAGGCATGCAGCTCCCACTGGGGTTCCAGTTTGAGGTAGGCAGTCAGTTGGTGCTATCAGGGAGAGCACACCCACCAAGATGCAGGAGCTTACTTCTATAGTCATGTGAACAGAGAGATAGATGAAGACTGGGGACTGAACTCTGGGGCACCCCAACAGTAAAAGTTTGGAGAAAGCAGGAGAAGCCACTGAAGGAGATGATCAACAGGGGACAGACAGCAGAAAACAGGTAGAGAGATGAGATCAATGTCAAGGAAAGAAGGAACATCGAGGAATGGGGAGTGAAGAGTCAGGTCAAATGCTGCTGATGGCCCAAGACGATGACGATGGAAAACTGTCTCTGTATTTAGCAATGTGGGGGTCACGGATATAGTGGACAAGCAGTTTCCACGAAGCAAGAGATCAAGGAAAAAGCTGAAGTGGGTGTAAAGGGGGTGGCTGATGACAAGACATAGACAGTGAATATAAACAACTCTTTGAAGATTTGCTGCAAAGACCTGTGTGGCAATTGGTGGAGATGACTAGGGTCAAGGAGTGTTGTTTGTTTCTTTTAAGAGGAAGTTTATATACTGATAGGAGTGATCCAGCAGAAAAACAAAAAATTTGACGCAGAAGAGAGAGGGGATGATGGTGGCCTGGAGAAGGTGGGAGGGATGGGACCCAAGGCACATTTGGAGGAATTGGCTTTATTTTTTTTTTAAGTTTTTATTTTATACTGGAGTATAGCTGATTAACAATGTTGTGACAGCTTCAGGTACATAGCAGAGTGACTCAGTCACACATGTATCCATTCTCCCCCCAAACTCTCCTCCCACCGAGGCTGCAGAAACTAGCTTCAGACAGCACCTGTGAGAACAGGTCAGGGCAGCGGACAGTTAGGGCACAGATCTTGGACGGTGAGCAGATGTGATTGCAGGAGGTGGTGGAAGCTCTCTTTGGTCGGCTTCAATTAATAAAAGGAGAAAAGTAATATCATCAGCTGAGTGATGAGGAAGAAGAAAGAATCATTCATTAGAGCAATGCGTAGAAGATATGAGAGTCTTCCAGGAAGAACAGAGAAGTAAAAGAACAGGAAGGACAATGCTCCCAGGAAGTGCCATTTTGTCACTGAGTCCCCCTCAAAAACATGTGATGTGTGATTACCCTTTCTACTGTCTACTAAATAAAAATTAAGTGTAGTGAGTGGAATCAAGTTATTTCATATTTCTCAGGAATGACCATATTAAGCTGAAAACACTACAAAAAAAATGTTGAAAAGATAGGCTTATGTACTTAGACACCCACTATTTAATATGGATCTGGTACTATTTAATTCACCTATGGATAACATAACTGATTTTGCCAGGGATTGAGCTATATCAGTGATGCTTAAAAGGAAGGGAAATCTGTATCCTTTTTGTATCTCAATGGCTTCCTTAACATCCAGTTCCCTTTCAAATTTTGGGATGACTGTTATAAGAAGTAAGCAACAGTTTGAGACAATCTCAGGTCAGAATTATAAAGTAGAATCTCAGCTCAAATGTATATAGCCATAAAAGATTTTAAAAGCATTGGGAAATCCGTGACTACTCTTAAAGACTTTTGCAAATCTGGCCTGCACAGCTGTTTTCAAACTGGAAAGGTACACCAAACACTTGCCCATTATCAGGACCAGGGATTGGCAAACATTTTCTGTAAAGGAAGGAGTAAATATCTTCAATTTGGCACATCATTTTATTGCAAACATATAATTCTGTAATAAAAAACTACAACATGCCCAAACAAATGGGCATGGCTTTGTCCCAAAAAATCTTTATCTACACAAACAGATAGTGGACTGAACTGAACCTTTGGATTACGGCTTGAATAGTTCCTTAAACTAGAAAACACACATCCTCTAAGGATAATGTTAGAGTATCATAACCTCTCATCTTCACTAAAATTATTACTACCTAACAAAAGGAAGCTCCAAATGCAATGTGGGTAAAAATGCACACAATGATTTAAATTCCAAGTCAATGTAAAACTTTCTAACGCTATTTCTACTTTATATAGATCTCTTAGGATAACTATATAAACATCTTTCACCTGTAATTTCAAAATGTAATAAAAACTTTCATGAGCCTACACTATATCCCTCTGGAATTATTATGCCCATTTGCCAGACAGATAATAGCCTGGGTTGGAATGTACTCTTCAAATACTTGCAAAATGGCATAAGGTCCTATCAGTTCCGTTCAGTTAAGTTCAGTCGCTGAGTTGCGTCCGATTCTTTGCGACCCCATGAATTGCAGCATGCCAGGCCTCCCTGTCCATCACTGACTCCTGGAGTTCACTCAAACTCATGTCCATCGAGTTGGTGATGCCATCCAGCCATCTCATCCTCTGTCGTCCCCTTCTCCTGCCCCCAATCCCTCCCAGCATCAGGGTCCTTTCCAATGAGTCAACTCTTCGCATGAGGTGGCCAAAGTATTGAAGTTTCAGCTTTAGCATCATTCCTTCCAAAGAACACCCAGGACTGATCTCCTTTAGGATGGATTGGTTGGATCTCCTTGCAGTCCAAGAGTCTTCTCCAACACCTCAGTTCAAAAGCATCAATTCTTCGGGGCTCAGCCTTCTTCACAGTCCAACTCTCACATCCATACATGACCACAGGAAAAACCATAGCCTTGACTAGACGGACCTCTGTTGGCAAAGTAATGTCTTTGCTTTTCAATATGCTATCTAGGTTGGTCATAACTTTCCTTCCAAGGAATAAGCGTCTTTTAATTTCATGGCTGCAATCACCATCTGCAGTGATTTTGAAGCCCAAAAAAATAAAGTCTGATACTGTTTCCACTGTTTCCCCATCTATTTCCCATGAAGTGGATGCCATGATCTTCATTTTCTGAATGTTGAGCTTTAAGCCAACTTTTTCACTCTCCTCTTTCACTTTCATCAAGAGGCTTTTTAGTTCCTCTTCACTTTCTGCCATTAAGGGTGGTGTCATCTGCATATCTGAGGTTATTGATATTTCTCCCGGCAATCTTGATTCCAGCTTGTGCTTCTTCCAGCCCAGCGTTTCTCATGATGTACTCTGCATATAAGTTAAATAAGCAGGGTGACAATATACAGCCTTGACGTACTCCTTTTCCTATTTGGAACCAGTCTGTTGTTCCATGTCCAGTTCTAACTGTTGCTTCCTGACCTGCATACAGGTTTCTCAAGAGGCAGGTCAAGTGGTCTGGTATTCCCATCTCTTGAAGAATTTTCCACAGTTTATTGTGATCCATACAGCCAAAGGCTTTGGCATAGTCAATAAAGCAGAAATAGATGTTTTTCTGGAACTCTTGCTTTTTTGATGATCCAATGGATGTTGGCAATTTGATCTCTGGTTCCTCTGCCTTTTCTAAAACCAGCTTGAACATCTGGAAGTTCACGGTTCACATATTGCTGAAGCCTGGCTTGGAGAATTTTGAGCATTACTTTACTAGCGTGTGAAATGAGTGCAATTGTGTGGTAGTCCTATGCTATGCTATACTAAGTCACTTCAGTCGTGTCCGACTCTGTGTGACCCCATAGGCAGCAGCCCACCAGGCTCCCCCGTCCCTGGGATTCTCCAGGCAAGAACACTGGAGTGGGTTGCCATTTCCTTCTCCAGTGCACGAAAGTGGAAAGTGAAAGTGAAGTCGCTCAGTTGTATCCGACTCTTAGCGAACCCATGGATTGCAGCCTAACAGTCTCCTCCGTCCATGGGATTTTCCAAGCAAGAGTACTGGAGTGGGGTGCCATTGCCTTCTCCGTGGTAGTCCTATATATCCTACTAAACAAAATCAAGCTGGAAAACTCAGCCACAGACCCAACTTTTCAGGAACTGAGGGTTCCATGTACTGACTGAGCCAGAAAAAAATAAGACTATCATCTTCAGATAGTGGGACTTCAGAGTGGTCCTTTTAGATGGGGTAGTCTATTTTTTTTTTTTTTCATGTTTAAGCATATCTATAGGTTTCTCTAAAAATTTTTACTCTCCTGAGCATCGCAATTTACAGTGTAACTCCAAGATTCCAAATCAATCTTAATATTCTAAGGCTTAAAGCAGTGCTGTCCAATACAATTTTCTATAATGATGGAAAATTTCCATATCTGTTCTGTCCAATATGGTAGCAATGTGGCTACTAAGCACTTTAAATATGACTCATGTGACTGAGGGACAAATATTTAATTTGATTTCACCTTAATTTATTTAAATTTGCTTTTTAACTTTTATTTCATATTGAAGTACAATTGATTTACAATGGTTTGCTACAGCAAAGGGATTAGGTGGTATATATACATATATTAATAAATGTTTTTTTCAGGTTCTTTTCCTTTACAGGTTATTATATTGAGTAGAGTTCCCTGTGCTATACAGTGAGCCCTCATTGTTTATCTAATTTACATAGTGTGAATATGCTAATCTCAAACTTGTTGGTAACCATAAGTTTGTTTTCTATGTATGAGTCTGTTTCTGTTTTGTAAATGAGTTCGTTTGTATCATATTTTTAGATTCCACATATAAATGATACCGTATGACACTTGTCTTTCTATGTTTAACTTAGTTCAGTTCAGTTCAGTTCAGTTGCTCAGTCGTGCCCGACTCTTTGCGACCCCAAGAATCGCAGCATGCCAGGCCTCCCTGTCCATTACCAACTCCCGGAGTTCACTCAGACTCAAGTCCATCGAGTCAGTGGTGCCACCCAGCCATCTCATCCTCTGTCGTCCCCTTCTCCTCCTGCCCCCAATCCTTCCCAGCATCAGGGTCTTTTCCAATGAGTAGTCAACTCTTCGCATGAGGTGGCCAAAGTACTGGAGTTTCAGCTTCAGCATCATTCCTTCCAAAGAACACCCAGGGCTGATCTCCTTCAGAATGGACTGCTTGGATCTCCTTGCAGTCCAAGGGACTCTCAAGAGTCTTCTCCAGCACCACAGTTCAAAAGCATCAATTCTTCGGTGCTCAGCCTTCTTCACAGTCCAACTCTCACATCCACACATGGCCACAGGAAAAACCATAGCCTTGACTAGACGGACCTTTGTTGGCAAAGTAATGTCTCTGCTTTTCAATATGCTATCTAGGTTGGTCATAACTTTCCTTCCAAGGAGTAAGCATCTTTTAATTTCATGGCTACAGTCACCATCTGCAGTGATGTTGGAGCCCAAAAAAATTAAGTCTGGCACTGTTTCCACTGTTTCCCCATTTATTTCCCATGAAGTGATGGGACCGGATGCCATGATCTTCGTTTTCTGAATGTTGAGCTTTAAGCCAACTTTTTCACTCTCCTCTTTCACTTTCATCAAGAGGCTTTTTAGTTCCTCTTCACTTTCTGCCATAAGGGTGGTGTCATCTGCATATCTGAGGTTATTGATATTTCTCCCGCAATCTTGATTCCAGCTTGTGCTTCTTCCAGTCCAGCGTTTCTCATGATGTACTCTGCATATAAGTTAAATAAGCAGGGTGACAATATACAGCCTTGACGTACTCCTTTATTTGGAACCAGTCTGTTGTTCCATGTCCAGTTCTAACTGTTGCTTCCTGACCTGCATATAGGTTTCTCAAGAGGCAGGTCAGGTGGTCTGGTATTCCCATTTCTTTCAGAATTTTCCACAGTTTATTGTGATCCACACAGGCAAAGGCTTTGGCATAGTCAATAAAGCAGAAATAGATGTTTTTCTGGAACTCTCTTGCTTTTCCCATGATCCAGCGAATGTTGGCAATTTGATCTCTGGTTCCTCTGCCTTTTCTAAAACCAGCTTGAACATCAGGAAGTTCACGGTTCACATATTGCTGAAGCCTGGCTTGGAGAATTTTGAGCATTACTTTACTAGCGTGTGAGATGAGTGCAATTGTGCGGTAGTTTGAGCATTCTTTGGCATTGCCTTTCTTTGGGATTGGAATGAAAACTGACCTTTTCCAGTCCTGTGGCCACTGCTGAGTTTTCCAAATTTGTTGGCATATTGAGTGCAGCACTTTCACAGCATCATCTTTCAGGATTTGAAAGAGCTCAACTGGAATTCCATCACCTCCACTAGCTTTGTTTGTAGTGATGCTTTCTAAGGCCCACTTGACTTCACATTCCAGGATGTCTGGCTCTAGGTCAGTGATCACACCATCGTGATTATCTGAGTCGTGAAGATCTTTTTTGTACAGTTCTTCTGTGTATTCTTGCCACCTCTTCTTAATATCTTCTGCTTCTGTTATGTCCATACCATTTCTGTTCTTTATCGAGCCCACCTTTGTATGAAATGTTCCCTTGGTATCTCTAATTTTCTTGAAGAGATCTCTAGTCTTTCCCATTCCGTTGTTTTTCTCTATTTCTTTGCATTGATCGCTGCAGAAGGCTTTCTTATCTCTTCTTGCTATTCTTTAGAACTCTGCATTCAGATGCTTATATCTTTCCTTTTCTCCTTTGCTTTTCACTTCTCTTCTTTTCACAGCTATTTGTAAGGCCTCCCCAGACAGCGCCCAAATATAGTTAATGGCTATTATACTAGACAGCAGTTTTAGACAGAATAATGAAAGTGAGAGTGAAACCAAGTATTACTTCTCCTTTTTTTCTACCACAATACTCCTTCAAACAGCCCCCTAAACCTTGCTTTAAAAAAATTAATCCCAGTCAAATCATGCTTTTCCCCAAAAAAGCCAAACCATTTTTCTCAACACAGTCCTCCAGAGCACCTTCAAGTTTCACTTCCTATCAGCCAAGGTCATTACCAATTTTCTGACTTTCAATGGAAGATAAGTCCTCACAGCAGAATGGAAAAAGTATTCTCATTCTCATCAAGAAATAATTAAAAAAAAAAAATCTTGACAGAGTCCCAAGGGTATATATCCTAAATTAAATATTAGCTTCATCATCCTTTGGGGGTTAAAGACTGCTGAATGAGTGATGCTGATCTCTAACTGCCCTCACCACGTGCTGGCAAACAGCACCGTGGCAGGAGCCCCAGGTGCAGGGCTCCTGTGCAGTGGACTGTTCTTTGTGGGAGTGAGGGAACTGGGGACTGAGGCACCCTGGCACGACCTTCTCTCATCCCAATCCATCCCGGAGCAAGGATTTAGAACAAGCAAGCTTTAGAAAATGAATGGTTTCTGGAGACAGCAGGGAGGAATCCATGTCCCTTACAGATAAATTAGATTTCTTTCTAGGTCACTAGCAGACCTGTGACAACCCAGACTTCTCCCCCCACCCTCCAGGTCCCCCAGATAAAGATCATAGATGTCACACTCTCTTACACCCACATTTACCAAATGCAGCCACATTCATCCAACTCCAGAGCAAAATCACCTAGAACAGGTTCCCAAATGGCCTCCCAATTCAACCCTTGCCCCACATATTAACCAGGTGGTCTTTCCAGAACAAAGGGGTCAGGCGCACAGAATTCTAAGCCTGACTTTCTCAGTCTGGGTCCCCAGTTCGGCTACTTACTTTAGGCAAGTCATTTATCCTGTGTGCTCAGTTTCCTCAACTGCAAAATAGGGTAAACAGCTGTACTTACTTGATAAGGCTGCTGTGAGGACTGAATGAGTTACTCACATGAAAGACACAGGACTGGCAGGTGCTAAACACTTTCAGATAAGTGCCTCTTTCAAGAAAATTCCCTGCTACTTACAAACCTTCTAATAATTCCCATCAGGCTTAGAATAAAATATAAACTCCTTGCCTTGACCTCATTTAATTCTACTCCTCCATGCTCTTACCATCCTGTTTCTGTTCTGGAACTCACCGGGGTTCCTGATGGGGTCTTTGCCATGCTATCCCCTGAGCCTGCAATGCTCTTATCCCACGTCTCCCTGTGGCTGTGCCTTTTCACTCACCATCTCAGCCCTTTCCTGATAATCAGAGCACCTGGACCACTTGGTACCCTCACGTTCCTTGTGCACAGACTATCTCCAGACTAGAAGGCAGGCTTGCTTCTCAAGTTCAGCGGACACAGAACAGTGCCTGGTTTCCAGAAGTGGCAAGTGAACACCGTGGCTGATGGCTTGCTTTCATGAATGAATGAGCTAATGAACAAAGGAATATAACCACAATACATACCGTAGTGGACACCAAAATGCCCAACCTGCATCTCCCTTCCTTGAATGACCCAGCTGCTGTCAGCCAACACCCTTCAGCTCAGCCTGTGCAGGGTTGATTGCCTGAGCCGTAAGAGCTGACTTGCTCCAGGTTGCCTTGGTTCCCAGAGCAGCCCTCACCTGATAACTCATCTACGCAGGACTATGAAAGCCTGGCCATCTCGGCCCAACTCAAGGCAACTCTTAGGGCCCATTCCAGTTGCAGACTTCCTGTGGGGTCAGCTGAAGCTGGTGTTGGGTAGGCACTGCCTTTCAACATCTCTCTGAATCCACTTCTGCTCCTTGTCCCCCAGCCTCCGTATGTACCATCTCAAGCATACTGTGTAGTAAATACCCTGCACGAGAAACTCATCACACAGGCTGCCTCTCAGGACACGTAACTTGCAACACAGACTTCCCCATTAGGGTAGACACCGGCCCCATCCACTCACGCATGCAGGTATGCAGGCTGGGGAAGTCTGCATACCTGGCATCTTCTGCCCTCTTTTGCCTGGACTGATGGCTTTTATAACTATGGTGACCAGGGCTTCCCAGGTGGCACATGGTAAAGAATCCCCTGCAATGCAGGAGATGCAAGAGATGCAATTTTGACCCTTGGTTGGGAAGATCCCCAGGAGAAAGAAATGGCACCCCACTCCAGTTTTCTTGCCTGGAAAATTTCATGGAGAGAGGAGCCTAGTGGGCTACAGTCCATGTGGTGGCAAAAAGTCAGCTACCACTGAGTAACTGAGCATGCGTGCACACACCTGGGGCTCAGGCCCACCTTTCTGTGACCATGCTGACCCTGGAGATACTTCAGACCACATTCTCCTGGGGCCCTCAGAATCCACACCTATTGAAATGTCCAGAACAGGCAAATTTAGAGCCAGAAAGTAGATCATAGAAAGTCCCCAACATAGGAAACTTCAAGTTGCAAATCAAAGATGTGAACACGGGTTCTCATGAACAATCACGTAAGTTAGTTCACGAGTCTGGTGTACGTGGTCACGTGCGTGCATCCTCTACAAGCGGCTGTGCTTTTGTATAGCTCACTGCACAGCACTGTAGACAGCACAGCCATACAGTATCATTGTTGCAAGCCCAGGCTATCCAGAAGCAAGCAGAAAAGCAGTGGTGATGGAGCTGGTACTGCTAAGATGCGTCAGGCGATCACGATGTAAACAAAAAAGAGAAAATAATCAGGAGCGAGGCAAAAAGATGGTAGACATCACTTGTTTCTATACTGTATTATTTGTGTGAAAAGTATTATAAACTTATTATAGTACAGGACTATGTAGCCAATTGTGTTAGTTGGGTACTTAGGCTAACTTTATCGGATTCAACGAACAAACTGCACTTTTGAACAAGCTCTCAGAGTGGACTCACTCGTATCAGGGGACTTTCAGTAGCAGTGTTTAGGGCTGTGGGAGGGATGGGGGAGGGAATGATAGCTAAAGGGTTCAGGATTTATATTTGAGCTGATAAAAATGTTTGCGAGGTGACTGTGGTGATGGGTGCACATTTCTTGGAATATACTAAAAACCATTAAATTGAACACTTCTAACTGATGGACTGTACATGTGTGAATTCCCTCAACAGAACTTTGGAAAAATTTAAACTTGCAAGTACAGCATGATAACTATAGTTAATAATTTTATTTTGTACGTTTGAAAGTTGCCTGGAGAATGGATTTTAAAAGTTCTCCTCACAAGAAAACAGCAATGGCACCCCACTCCAGTACTCTTGCCTGGAAAATCCATGGACAGAATTGCCTGGTAGGCTGCAGTCCACGGGGTCTCTAAGAGTTGGACACGACTAAGGGACTTTACTTTCACTTTTTACTTTCACGCGTTGAAGAAAGAAATGGCAACCCACTCCAGTGTTCTTACCTGGAGAATCCCAGGGATGGGGAAGCCTGGTGGGCTGTCGTCTATGAGGTCGCACAGAGTCAGACACGACTGAAGCGACTTAGCAGCAGCAGCACAAGAAAACAATGGATAACTATATGTGGTGATGGATGTAACTAGACATACTGTGGTGATTATTTTGCAGTATATGCATATATTGAACCATTATGTTGTACACCTGAAACTAACACCATGTTATATATCAATTATATTTCAATAAAAAGGTGGGGGTAAAAGAAGAAAAAAACATACAAGTGGCATTCTCTCTATAACTCAGCCATGTGTTGTTTGTTTTCTCAGACTTATGGGAAGTCATCTAAAAAGCTGCGTCCACCCCCACCCACCCCCGGTGTTTTCTTATTCCCCATCACTCCTCTATGCTGTCCTGCTTCCTTTTCCAGCATCCATTCCGAGAGGATTCAAAAATATGCTCGGAAGCCTTTCAAGTGGCAGTTTGGATCGCATGCTCCAAGCCATGTTTTTCTAATAATGATGGCAAGATGCTCCGAGATGTTTTGGGTGCAGTTCTCAGATGCTACAGAGGAGCTTTAGCTTCTGTCTGCAGCGCTAAGGAAGTATGAATATCCAAGTGCTTTCTGCGTGCCATTTAGAGGCGCCCAGATGTGCTCCAGCTTCTCTTGTGCAACCCGATGCTGTACAGATGTGCTGCTCCAGGGCACATGTGCATGGTCCTCTATACCCATTAGCGGTCCTCTTCAGCCTGCAATAACCCTCCTCTTTGAGGACTATTAGTGTCAAGGACGAAGAACTGTGATTATAAAACAAAACACAAAACACCCTGGCAGCAGTATTTAAGACCTGATTTCTTGTGCTGACCATCACAGCCTTGCAGACCCTGGGGTACCAACCTCCCCTTGCTGTCAGGAAACACAGTGCCCAGCGCCTTCCTGGACAACAATAGCCATTTCAGCAATAGCTGGCTGGTGACAAGAGTGTAGATGTGGCCTGACGGGAGCAGGGACTGAGAATTTAGCCTCACTGTCACCATACGTTAAGCAAATGATCACACAAGCCCAAGAACACCATCAGCAATCCCAGATATGAAATTCCACCTTAAAATGGGGTTCGGCACATCAGAACCAAATAGTGTCCTTACAAGCCACTGTTTGATGCTACAGATGCCAGGGTTCGAAACAGAAAATGATCAGATCTTAGCTTCTCTCATCAACCCCCTAAGACTCCTTTCAATGAAATAACTGATTCTTCTCTCTTCCATCTCTCCAGAGCACTATTTGTTTTTTGGCCTCACCATATGGTATGTGGGAATCTTAGTTCCCCAACGAGGGATTGAACCTGTGCCCACTGCATTGGAAACGCAGAGTCCTAACCCAGGAACACCAGGAAAGTCCTTCCCAAAGTCCTTTTAAAACCTCTCAACCATAATATCCATTGCATGCATGGTACTGTAACAGAATTTGTATGTATTCTGTTTCACCCAAAGTTTGAATTTCTTAAAACCTGCCCTCTCTGTCTCGGTCAGCATCCCTCACGACCAGCACAGCACCTGGTTCAAGGCAGGTACTCCAGAGAGATTTACAGGAAAGGTAAGGAAGCTCCTGACTTTATTGGAAAGGGGGGCCTGAAACATCCTCTGCCATTTCTAAAGCAATGTCACATGCAGAAAGCCCAGAAGAGAGAAAGCTGGGGAACAACATTACAACACAGAGCAAACTGCAGTGGGATGAGGACCACGTGACTCGGGGACCCCACTTCTGGCCCATCCATGTGACCAAGCTACAGGATGTGAAACTGCGTAGCCATCAGAAGACCCACGACATTCACAAGTGCATCTACGTGGTTTAGTGAGCCTAGACAACACTATCTTTAAAAAATAACACATCCTACAAAGAGGTGCCACCTATTAGGTATAAAATAAGATATGAGGATATATTATACAACATGGGGAACATAGCAAATATTTCTTAATAACAGTAAATGGACCTTTAAAAACTGTGAATCACTATATTGTACACCTATAATTTATATCATATTGTACAGCAACTCTTCTTTAGTAAAAAAAATAACTTATCTTACATATAAGCACCTGAATCTTCAGTTAGTTCAAACAGACTTGACTTCTGGTTCTGTACCACATACTCACCATATGGTATGTGGGAATCTTAGTTCCCCAACGAGGGATTGAACCTGTGCCCCCTGCATTGGAAACAGATATAATTAAAAAGGATATAATTTTAAAACCCAACATATGTGCTTCCCATGACCTCTATGTTTTAGGATTAAGTAAAATGATAGCTAAAGAGAGCTTTTATTTTATTTATTTACTTTTGGTGGCTTGGCTTGTGGAATCTTAGCTCCTCGACCAGGGGTCGAACCCAGGCTCACAGCAGTAAAAGTCTTAACCGGTGGACTGCCAGGGAATTCTCTAAAGAGAGCTTTTCAATGTTTTGTGTTATCTAGAATAAAATCACTAAGTAGCGTTAAAGGTTAGCAATAAAATTATAAGGATATAATTTTCCTCCTAAGCAAACCCACAATATATTTCATTTTTTAAATGTTACAGTGAAATTTGACATGTAGGATATGGCTATTTAACATTTGTATTAAAAAGGAAGAAGAAATCAAGAACAAGCTTATCCAGTTTATCCCTGATGATGATACGAACATAAAGTAAAAGGATCAGTTTGGTCATTCATCATCCTTATGGCTGCTGGCTAGGATTTGTACTTTTCTAACCAGATTGACATTACTTTCTTTTAAGTGAATACCAAAAAAAATGAAGGCAATTGTACTGGACTGAAGCGTGTCTCCTCCCAAATTCAGATCCACAGGGAACTCCAGAATGTGACCTCAGTTGCAAACAGAATCAATGCAGATATAATTAGATAGGGTCATGATAAATTAAAGTGGTCCCGAAATCCGAACAGTACCCTTCTCAGAAGGCCAGCGGTCACAGAGATACAACACATGGACATGGAGAGAGAGAGACAGAGCCATGCGAAGATGGAGATGGACTGAACTGACGTGTCTGCAAGCCAAGGAGTGCCAAAGACAGCCAGCACCCACC
This sequence comes from Bubalus kerabau, assembly GCF_029407905.1. Lineage (NCBI taxonomy): Eukaryota > Metazoa > Chordata > Mammalia > Artiodactyla > Bovidae > Bubalus > Bubalus kerabau. Next base: position 82,031,308 of record NC_073631.1, on the reverse strand, counting down.
AGCAGCTACAAGAAGCAAGCAGGGAAGGATTCTTCTCTAGAGCCTTCTGAGGAAGCTTGGCCCTGTCCACATTTTGATTTCAGACTTCTGGCCTCCAGAACTCTCAGAGAATAAGTTCTGTTGTTTTAAGCCACCTGTGTGTGTGCTGTGCTCAGTTGCTCAGTCGTGTCCAACTTTTCGCACCCCTATGGACTGTAGTCAGTCAGGTTCCTCCATCCATGGTATTCTCCAGGCAAGAATACTGGAGTGGGTTGCCATTTCCTCCTCCAGGGGATCTTCCCGACCCAGGGATAGAACCCACGTCTTCTGCATTGGCAGGTGGATTCTTTACCACTGTGCCACCTGGAAAGCCCCTTTAATCCACCTAATTCATGGTAATTTGTTATGGCAGCCTGAGAAAACTACTCAGAAAGGTCTCTATCATTTCCTCTGTTAATTGTAAAAAGATTAAAAATACCAATACACACATTGCTGGTGAAAAGGTAAGTTGATTTGGCCTTTCTGAACATGTATCAAAGTCTTAAAATGTGAATATTCTTTGATTCAGGAATTCTACTTTAAGAAATTTATACAAATAACTAGACAGAGAAACAAAAAATTAGCTGCAAGGATAACCACCACAGCATTGTTATTCATAATAGTAAAAAAAAAAAAAAAAAACTAAAAAATTGACTCTAAGCAACAATAAAGGACTGAAAATACAAATTTTGATGCAACCCCCCAGTGGAATAGCTGGAAGGAATGACAAACTTAAAACAGATTGGTCATCAATCCAGAGATAATGCGTAATGTACAGAAATCCTAAACAGTAGCAAAATAGATCCAGGCGGCACAGAAAGTCAACTGTGTCAGAACAAGGATGGAATAGTGGTGTTCACAACCACTAACGTGAACAATCTAATCAATACCGAACATTTCAGAGCTCCAGTTCTAAGCATTTAATCATACTCCTCTAAAAGTAGAGGTTTATTTCTATTCTCCACTTTTAAAAGGCAATCATGAAAAACTGAAAAAACTAATAAAATGATAGGTGGAGAAAATTAAATATGGGTGGTAATCTAATATGCATCACCAAACATATAAACTATCACTGAGATCACCCACTTCATACTCCAATGGCTTTGAAGGATAAAGAAAATGAAATACATTCAAAAAATGGCAAGTAAGACCTGATGACACAAGTGAGAATATTCTTATCAAAATTTTACAGTCCTAGAGTAAATGAACAAGAAAAACAAAGAGTCTTTTTTCCTCCCTGCTGATTACTAATAAAAGAATGAACCACTTCTTCTCTTGGATTATAAGAACCAATAGTCTAAAATCAACCTACCTTTGAAGTCTTCTCAAAGGCTATAATACCTTATTAGCTTATGTCTTGATAGATTTGGGTTTATATCCTATAATGAAGATTCAAACCCATGTGAAACATTGTACAGACATACACATAATTTCATGTCTTGCAAATCTATTGAGAAAATAAAATATATATTCACATTTGTAAGTAATAATAACCAACAAACTCATAGATACAGAGATCAGAATGGTTGCTGCAAGAGGCAGAGGGTGGTGGGCATGAGAGAAATGGATAAGCTTTTTCCATTGTCTTTTTTTTTAAATTTCAATATGTTTAATTTTAAAGAAGAAATATTATGAGAAAAGATATAAATATCATCAACAGGTCAAGGGAGAAAAGTTGTATATCGTAAAAACAAAAGATGACGAAAAGATATTTGACAAAATTCAACCCCTATCTTGATTTTTTTTAAAAAGTATCAAACTCAAACTAGAAAGATATTTCTTTCACATGATAAAAAAAATTATAATAATATTAAAGTAACAGCCAATATGGTTATCAACACTATTAATCTCTATTATCCGGAAGTTGAAAGCAGTTCAGTGTGATATAAAACAAAAATCAAGTATACAGCAATCAAAAGGGAAAGAAAAATATTACTATTGGCACATAGTATTATAGTCTAACCTAGAAAGTCAAGAAGGTGTAGCAGAAAAACTATTAGACCAAATAAGACATTTAGCATAAGCATACAATTGAAAATAAATATCCAGAAGTCAACAGCTTTCCTATTTACCAGCAATTACCAGAGAATAGAAAGAAATAATATTTTATTGAACACATATTAACTTCCAGAAATGGTGTTAAGCCCTTAACATTTATTAACTCACTGAATTTTGAGTAGAAGCCATTATGACTAACATTTTATAGGTTAGAAAGCCAAGACTCAGAAGTATTACATAGCCTGCCCAAAGTCACATGATAGCAAATGACAGAGCCCATATGAGACCAGGCCAAGGAATAAAAAGGTCTCATGTTCACCACATCCCATCTCTGCCTCCCAATTAAAGGGCTGTGAAACTTTCAAAAACTGTAAAGCACAAAAGAATTTAAAGAATCTTTCATTCAATTAAAGCAAATTATTTAAGGATGTCAAAAAATAAGTAAGTAAATAAACTGAAGGGCACACACCTAACTCAAACAAAAATACTAAAAATAAACAGAGCAGGAAATGCAGGAATTCCCTGGTGGTCCAACAGTTAGGACTTCATGGCCTCACTGCCAAGGGCCTGGGTTTAATGCCTGCTCAGAGAACTAAAATCCCACAAGTCTACAGGATGGCTAGAAAGAAAAAGAAAAAAAGAAAGAAATGCAACTCTGAGCAGCTTCAGCTGCATGCAACAAATTCTGATAAATTCTCTTTTCATTTTTTCCTAATTTTCTTTGTTATGGCCTCTTAGATACACTCATCATTTCAAAGTGGACATTTAATTTCCAAATACATGGGGTTTTTTAAGTATCTTTGATATTAATTTCTCATTTGGATATTAATTTCTCACTTAAATGCTTTCTTCTCTGCAATCCACTCTGTTTTTTTCAGTCTTCTAACTTTATTGAAGCTTTCAATGGCCAAGTCAAAGATCTCTCCTGGTAAATGTCACATTGCACTTGAAAACGTGTGGGTTATTTTCAAATATCTTATGATACTGATTTCTAACAAGTTCACAATGATAAAAGAACAGACTCTGTATAATTTCAATACGAAATTTTTGCACCTTGTTTTATGTCCCTGGATATGTTCCAGTGTCTCTCAGTTTACAGTCTACGGGAACTTGAACACAATTCATATCCTACAGTTGGTGTGAAAATTGTATAATCTTAATTATGTTCAATTTGTTCATGGTGTTTTTCAGGTCTACTATATCCTTCTACTTTTCTGTATATCCATTCTATTAATTTTCAAGAGTTTGATATTAAAATTCCAACTAAAAATTTTGATTTATGTATGTAAAATATATAGTAGAACTATATTTAACTTTGTTCTGTATTTTCCAAGTCTCCTATAAATGTGTTATCATAATTTAAAAAACAAAAATTTTTTAATATTTTAAAAAGAAAAAAAAGAAATGCATGCAATTCTTGTGAAGATGCTAAAAAATAAATAACTTTCTGACAATCCTCAAGAAGACCTTTTTGAACAGAGACACACCATATTTCACAAGAGGTAAATTATACTTTATAAAAAATGTCAATTACCCCCCCAAATAATAAGTAGATCTAATGTAATTCCAATCACAATCTACACAGAAAATATTGCTTTTGTTGATATGCTTTCCTTGGCAGGAGGTGAAATTTAATAACATGATTCTAAAGTTCCTCTAGAAGAAAAAGAAGTGAATATCCAGCCAGGAAATTTTAATAAGGGAGACTAAACAGTCCTATAAGATGCTAGTCATTATCATTTTCAAGCTTGGGTCCATATAGTTCCTTGTTCCTACAACCAATTTCCTAATAGAATCCTACAGACATGTTTGGTGGCCCCTTACTTTTAAGTAAGACAAAGAAAATACAAAAGAACCCTCAAAACCTAACAACAGACAAGTAAAGACTCAAAAGAAAATATGCCACAATTTAAAACCGCTAATGTGTTCAAGAGATGAAATGATGTTTGACATCTACTCTTTGGTCTTCAAACTTTACAGTTAGAATATTTATCATTAAAAGTAAAAGAAAATAAAAAAAAGAGCAATGAGAAGATGGAAGGACAAATGTTAAAAAAAACTAATTGAAAAAATATCTTAAAAAAAGAAAACTTCTTTAAAAGATGGCAGACATTCAGAATGTTTAATGTGGGAAAGTAAGGCTCAGGAAGAATTCAACAGCTGTATTAAAATAGGAAGAGACTATAAATCAACTACACTTTAATAAAATTTTAAAAAAGGAAGGGATGTCAATACAAATTCCGCATTCCCTGACATCTCTTCACAGAACCACACCACCTCATGCTTCCCGTCTGCCTTAGAGGCCATCTCCTCCACCAGGCTTTTCCCCTAATATCATCACCTTCAGCTGGTGTCTTTGCAGTCTACCAATTCGCACAGAATTCTCTGACATTGTGCCCTCCAGGTGTGTGTAAACCAGCCTAGAGAGCTGAGTAGAACTGCTGTCCCTTGCTTCTAGCTCCTTGAGGACCCTGGTTCGGTCCAGTTGGGTCTCAGCACAGAAGCCAGGCCCTAGACACACTGTTGATTCAGAGATTGGAAACCTCATGGCAAGTTTAAAGTTTCAAAAGAAGAGGGACCAGCCAGATCAAAAAGGTGATGATTTTTTGACTCAGCTCCAGGTTTTTTAAATATTATGTTTCTAAATAAAGTAAATGGATACTCTAGAGAAATAGCTCAAGGAAGGTCACGGAGCAGAGCAACTACTGGAGACTTGATAAATCAAATAAACAATGAGGCCAGCACAGGAAAGCAGAGAGCGTGCTCCAGACCCTCTTGCCTTTTTGTTTTTCCATTAAGGAGCTGTTCTTATAAACAATGAGCCCATTCAAAAGGGCTTTTTAAAAATCCCTGGAGGAAGCTTCTATCTCCTGAACTGAAAAAGCTGCCCACCCCCCTCCTGGCCTCTGAGCACTCGCCTCCCAGAGCTCCATCCTGCCTTCATTTGGATGGAAACAGCTTTGATCAGAAGCTCCAAGGAAAGGAAAAAAAAAAAAACTCCTGACTCCAATTACTCAGGAATTCTACTGGTAGCAAAAGGTAAGCAGAAAACCTTCTCCAAGGATGAATCCGCTCTCCATGGGACATTTTCTCCTGTGTGGAACAAGGAGAAGAAGATGTTTGGTTTTGTTTTTGAAACAGAAGTTTTGAAACTTTTATGTAGAACTACCTGAACATCTATGTTCACCAAAGGCCCGGTTTCTGAATACAGAAATGTGTTTGCATGGCTGGACATTCCCATTTATTTTAGTGTGCAAATTTTAAAAACATTTATTTATTATTTATTTATAATGAGTTATTACTACTTATAGTAGTAATTTCCATGGATTCTGAGAAATAAACTCAACAGTCAGCACATACACCATCTCATTTTATTTTTGTTTCTTTTAAAAATCTTAATTATGAAATATTCCAAATGTACAGAAAAGGACTAAAAACTATGGGTAGTTATTCATGTTACCTACAACTTGGATGTAAGCAAGCTAACAGGTTCTCATATTTGCATCAGATAATTTTAAGGAAATAAAACAGACATAGCCAAAGTCTCCCCTCCTCTGATACTGGAAGACTTATTCTTTTCCCTCCCTCACCAACTTCCCAGGTGGCATTAGTGGTAAAGAACCTGCCATAAAAGACTTGGGTTCGATCCCTGGGTTGGGAAGATCTCCTGGAGGAGGGCATGACAACCCACTCCAATATTCTTGCCTGGAGAATCCCATGGACAGAGGAGCCTGGTGGGTTACAGTCCCTAGGGTTGCAGAGTCTGGCACAACTGAAGTGACTTAGCATGCACACATCAGAAATGCAAACACAGCAAATTACCTCAGTCTTTCCTATAGATATTTTTTACTTTTTTTGCTCATGACAGTAATATCGATTTCTATCTTTTCAAAATGCATAAAGGACAGTTCCTTGCCCTACTCCCAGCCAGCAGTAATTCTGTACAGCAAATCACTCTCAGAAAAGCCCTCCATCTGACACCCCATCTATTTGCTCCAGTAATGACCAACCTCATCATAGGCATATTCTAGTCTGCACAACATCAAACTGAGGATAACAAACTTAGGACAGAATTAAGAAAAGGAAACAAGACTCATAAATATTTACAATTAGAATGGATTGGCCCCAGTTGCACGGTTTACATTCTCGGAACATCTGCCATGTCTTCATTCAGCAAAGCGTATTTGGAAAGACTTCTTCCTCTATCTGGGCGCCATGCACTTCTGTCCCTTGGGGTTCACGCCTACATTCCATCTTTTCTTGCTCTGCTTCTCTGAGCTCATGCCTTCTCAATGACCATCAACATTTCCAAACCAAGCCTCCTTTCTAAGATGCCAAACATCTGGATGGCCTCAAACTTAACCTAGTAAACTGAGGTTGTCATAGTCTCCAAACCTGTTCCTACTCCTGTCTCAGTGAATGGTACCACCATGTACCCAAGAAATCCAAACTAGAGCACTGGGTAACATCCCTGACCCTCTCTGCTTCATCCCCACAGTCCTATTAAACTCTACTGAATCCAACCTAATATGCCTCTGATTCACTCCACTTCTCTCAGCCCCATTGCCACCAATCCAGTCTAAGCCACCACCAGTTTATACGTGAGTTAATGCAGTAGAGCCCAATAAGTGTTCCTGTTTTCTATGTTGCCTCCCCAACCTACTATATACAGTAAGTCCCCTTCATACGAATGAGTTCCATTCTAAGAGCATGTTCATAAATCCAATTTGTTCATAAGTCCAACAAAGTTAGCCTAGGTACCCAACTAACAATTGACTGTATAGTATTGTAGTGTAGTAGGTTTCCAATACTTTTCACACAAATAATACCTAAAAAACAAACACAATAAAAAATAAAACATCTTTTAATCTTACAGTACACTACCTTGAGAAGTATGCCAGACACATGAACTAACTTATTGTGACTGGACACGTGAACACACATCAGCATCTTAGAAAGCTCGCAACTTGAAGGTTCATATGAAGGGAACTTGCTGTACCATATAGCTACGGTGACAGAATTCCAACATAATCAATTCTATCTTCCACGCTTAAATTCTTTCTTCTCTGCCCTCAAGATAAAGTCCACATGAGACTCCTGGACCTCCATCACCAAGACTCTAATTACCCTGTTTATCAATACTTTCCACCTCCCAGTCCATTCCTCCGTTCCACTAAGGTTATTTTAGCTGCTTGAATACATAGGGATCCCTTTCACTGCACAGAATTCTCACCAACTACCTCTTTGTCAGGAACATAACTTCCCTCTGTACCTACCTCTTCAATTGTTCTTATTTTGCTTTCACCATTCTTTTAAAGTTTTATAGGTTTCAACTTAAATGTGTCTTCTTCCAGGAAGTCTTCCCTGATGCCCAACCCCAGTCCCAACAGTGCCAGTACCCTGCTGTCTGCGTTATCAAAACAATTATCACAATTAACTAGTATACAAACTAGACATTTCCTGAGGGCAGAAACCACTTCTGTTTAATTCACTCCACAGTACTTAGCACAGTATTTGGGACAGGAGATTTCTGAAAAATATTTACTGAACAAATTAATGCATGGATGCATGGATGCATGTATTAGTAGTCATTCAACAAATCTGGTTTGCAGTCTTCCTCCTCCAGGACACAGGAGCCAAGTCAACAGACACACTATGTCATTTACCATGTATCTTGGCTCTAGCTAGAATGTTGTAATTGAATTTATTTCCATTTTGATCACTTTTCAAACATGATTTTGTTGCCAGGTTGTCCAGGTGGAATGTCTCTAGTAAGTTAAACAAAGTTAAACACAAAAAGTAATGGTTTGAAAAACAAAAACGGCCTCCCAGCCTCGCTAATGTAAGATAGCACGTATAATTAATAAAGTAGAATTCCAAATTCCTTCAGAAAACAATGCTGGTTCCCATACAATCAGTTAGGATTAAAGATATTTTCCTGGTCCTATAAAGTCAAGGGAAATATTTTTTAAAGGGGCCTACATCTAAATGTAGATATACTATAAATCTGTCTTAGCAAAAAGTAGTAAAGAAACATGACTGTGAGCCAGTGCTTCCAATTTAACTAACAGCTCTCACCAGGGTTAAATAAAGGCTTTAGAAAATGTAGAGGGGAGGACAGACATAGGAGGGGCTAAATATTTTATCTTCTTACAAAGGAGTCTTGACGAACAATTCTTTACAGATGATGTATCTCCCAAGAAAGGCCTTTTAAAAATCTATGTTTAAATGGGACAACAACAACTAAAAAGTATATTACACAAAGGCCCTGGCCAGTATTTATTTTTAAAAGCATTACAGATTTTATTTACATAAATTTTAAAGAGGTCACCACCTCTGTCATTCCAAGTTACCATGATAATTCCCTCTTAGCTTCAACTTATGAACCTGAAAACTACTGTTTCCGAAATAAAGCTTTCAATTTTTCCTGAAAACCTTGATGAGCTTGTCTTCTAGGTGTTTTCATGTCTCATTTGAGATGTTAAGAGAATATTATACCTTTCTCACCAAGGGAGGAAAAGAAACAGAGTGGAAAAAGGGAAAGAAGAGAAAAGGAGAAAGAAATCGATTTTAATATCGGTTGGCAACGTTGTTTTTTTTTGTTTTTCATGGCACAAAGTGAGAAAAAGCCAGAGAGTGACAGTATCCAGCAGAAGGGAATTGAACATGAAATTGACAATCACACAGGTCCTTGATGGACATCATTCTATTACCCCTGACAGTAGCCTCAAAAAGTATTACTATTCTCATTTTACACATAAGGAGAATGAGGCCTAGAAAGTACCTTTCCTCGAACTTTCCCAGCCCCTGCCACTAACGGCAGAGGCTAGACTCACATCCAAGTTTCTCTGCGCATAGAACCCACCTTTCCCCACTATAGCTCTCCACCATACGTGTCCCTTTTAATGTCATAAAATTTAGTTGACCTTTCCTGGGGTCCCTAAAAAAATCAAGTCTTCACAACCCATCTGCAATTATCCAAATGTCTATACACCCAAGTGAATAATTACCTCATTTTAGGCTTTCTCTAATTCACCAGTACCAATCCTTTTGGGCTTCCCTTGTGGTTCAGCTGGTAAAGAATCCGCCTGCAATGTGGGAGACCTGGATTCAATCCCTGGGTTGGGAAGATCCCCTGGAGAAGGGAAAGGCTACCCACTCCAGTAGTCTGGCCTGAAGAATCCCACAGACTGTATAGTCCAAGGGGTTGCAAAAGAGTCAGACACAACCAAGCGACTTTCACTTCACTTCAATCCTTTTGGTGTCTGAAAGGTAAGGCCAAGTAAAGAAGATTCCCTAGCAGAGCTGAAGCCCTAAAACAATGACCCCTTTCTAGAGAATGCAGGATCTTGCTTTGGAAGCCCTTTTCTTATTTTCTTCCTTTGACACTAAGTAACTAAGCACGTATGCACAACTCACTAGATAACCAGAGTTACTTGCTGGAGAACAGAGGTATCTGAGCACTGGACAGCAAGTGAAGCTGTAAGTTCAGACACCCACCAGGTCACTCTTCGTTAAATAACTTCAAACCAAAACATACATTCTGCTCCTAGAGCTAGGAGCCCTGCTGAGTATACAGAGAAGAGTGCTGGTTTCTCTCACATCTAGATGGACCACATGAGTGATCCCATTAGCAAGAGGACAGTTTGCTACTTGTAGACCTGATGGCCTTCTTAGTCCTGAAAGTAAGCACCTGCCCTCATATTCTGGACTAAAACATTATCTGGCTGGGTATTACAGCACCTGTGACAACCTTGAGATTCCTCCCATGTTTCTGGAAGGCTCCACATAATCTTCATGAAGCCTATGCTACTATTTCCAGGGAAACCAGTTAAAGATAGTAAAGACAGATCAGACCTGGGAGCAGAGTAGAGCAATTTTGGTAACTAGAGGTGTACTTGTCCAACAGACATGGCACAAACTTCTGCTCAGCAAATTAAATACAACCCATCAAAACCTGAAGATCATCTGCAGGAATGTCTCCTCTAAAAGAAATGAAAATTCTCCTAGATCCCTCCAGCTGTGGTTTAAGGTCATTTTTACACCCACTCATTCATTCAACACGTATTTACTGAGGCCCCATCCTGTGCTGGCCACCAGTCCAAGCAGAGATACCAACATGGAGAAGACCGAGGGGTTCTTGACTCTCAGATCCTGGTGTGGAGACAGGCAGTAAACACATACAAAGTAAAATAATGAACTATATTCAAAGGAAAATAACTTCACCGAGAAACATTTTTTGAAGAAAAGAAAATGTGATTGGGAGCACTAGGTCAGGGCAGGAAGGGAAGTCAAACCACTGGACATAAGCGGGTAGGCACAGGGCAGGACCAAACTCATGGGGTGGGATTTTTCCCAACTCTGGTACCCATCCCAGGAACCGCCCTGAGACCTCAGGGCTGGAGCCAATCTCAGGGATCCTAAAGCCAGGGGATGTGGGAGGACTACGTTACTGAACTCACAGGCCAAGACAAGTTTTGTTTGCTCTCCAAAGATCCTCTATCTCATCACATGGCAGTCTGGCAAGACCTGGAACCAAGGCCTTCTAGCCAAATGGCTATGGTGTCTTAAAAGAGGATCAAGGCTGCAGAACTACCCTTGAGGGAGTTCTGATTTAATATCTAAATCCTTAAAAATCAGTACATCCTTCCAGGGTCTAATTTTCACACACTGAGAGACACAAGTGTGGGTGTGCACACACACACACCATAAACATAGATTAATGCTCCTGCAGAGGAAATGTTAGACCATTATAGTTTAGAAGCAATCAGATGAAGCACAATCCATGGTATCAGAATCGCGTAACTTCCAATCCTCAAACCTCTTTCAAAAAGTTCCTTTATTTTTAAACTTAGGAGACTGGGGACAATGTCACTGCCAAATAGAATGACAAAGCATTTTCCCCTCTAAATTTACTATGGTGATAGATAACAAATGGCATCTATAAAGCCAACAGTCAATAACCAAAAACAAAAGAATACACTGCAAAGACAAGGAATAGTTAGAAAACGCCAGTGAGACATGCAAGGGGCAGCCGTGCTTTGAAAACATGGTTTGATCCGAATGTCAGATGTGGTTTGAGCTCCTCACCACAAACTTGGGTTACTAACATTTCTAAAATTTCTGAAAATGATTTTCAGGCCATTCGCCTGCTTGGGAGCAGATGAAAAATTTCCATTGTTGATACATAGACTATTAGGATGTAAGGTAAATAACAGGCCACAGGAAAGATACCTAGTTCTCATAAGTTTACAGAAACCCCATGAAAAGGGCATTAGAATTCTGATTTTCCTCAGTACACACCTGCAGAGGTGGGTACACAGCCCCTGCTCCCCTCTGTTCAATCTCTGACCCCACCCTGTCTCCCCCAGGGTCTCCTGCAGGCTGGCAGGGCAGGTAAGGTCCCCCCATGCTCCTCCTCCTGCTCCATCCCAATCAGTTGTTGCTATAGTCACAGCAATTAACATGGGTGGGTATGTGTGATGGCTGTCATTCAAAATCAGAAGACAGGTGAATAAAAGTCTGTGTGTGTGTGTGTGTGTGTGTGTCCCTTTTTTACCTAAGCTTTGTAACTCAGCAACATGAGGAGCATTCTGAGGACAGAAGTCACATGACATCAGTTTTATCCTGTGACGATGGACTAAGGTAAAGAAGATGAACTGTAATAAGGCAGAGGTCCCAGCCTCTGCTATCTAATGCCTGATGATCTGATTGGAGCTGATGTGATAATAATAGAAATAAAACGCACAATAAATGTAATGCATTTGAATCATCCTCAAAGCATCCCCACCCCCTGGTCTGTGGAAAAATTGTGTTCCATGAAGCTGATCCCTGGTGCCAAAATGATTGGGGACTGCTGGAAGGAATAAATACAGTGGCCTATCCTTTAGCCAAAAAATGAATACTCAAGTCATCTGCAGTCCAGGATGGCAGAACTATGACTCAGCAGCAGATGGGAAGGAATACTTCCTCGGGATGTTGTCCCATGTCATGCTCAGCTGTGGAGTAGGCCTGCCTGGACCCAGCTCCAATCTCAGTAACAGGGGCGGCATCGCTCAGCCATACTGGGTGCTTCCATACTGAGATGTGCAACCAGATAATGGAGACAGACAGTGAACACTCAAAGCCACCCCAGAGGCCTTGGGGCCTTATTACTCAGGTATTTGCAAGAATCTGTGGAAAAAGAATTAGCACTGACTTGTATGGATTCAGAGGCCAGAATCAATTATCCTTTCCACATCGCATCACCTAAAGTGCTTCCAAAGGCAATAGGGAGCAGGAGTGGCTGAAGCGATAGGAGGTGGGCCTTTGCCTTACACAAAGAAGAATATTCTAATAATGAGAACTGCCTGAAAATGGAATGGGTGGCCCTGGGAAGGCTTTGTCCCTCCTGAAGAGTGGTGGCGGCAGCACTCCTGGGCTCTTACGAATAGATCTGCACAACGAAGGGTAGCCTCCAAGATCTATGTGTCTTCCCCATGTCTAGGAGGTGATGGTCCACAGATTCCTCCACCCTGGGACAGGGGGATGTCTGTGTTCTAGAACTCTTGGTTAATAAAAACATCCCCCTGAAAACTGCTACACTGTTGATGGAAATGTAAACTGGTGTAGCCACTGTGGAACATGGTATGGAGGTTCCTTAAAAACCATATGATCCAGCAATCCCACTCTTGAGCAGATATTGAGAAAAGATGAAAACTCTAATCTGAAAAGATACATGCACACCAGTGTTCATAGCAGCACTGTTTACAACAGCCAAGACATGCAAGCAACTGAAGTGTCCATCAACAGCTGAAAGGATAAAGAAGACATGATACGTATATACCATGGAATATTTCTCAGCCATTAAAAAGCATGAACTAATGCCATTTGCAGAACCACGGATAGACCTAGAGATTATCATACTATGTTAAATAAGCCAGACAGAGAAACAAATACCTTATATCACTTTTATGTGGAATCTAAAAAAATAATACAACTAAATTTATTTACAAAACAAATAGACTCACAAACACAGAGACACACACACACTTTAGATACCAAAGAGGTTGAGGGGAGGGATAAATTAGGAATTTGGCATTAACATATATATACTACAGTATATAAAATAGACAAACAAGATCCTATAACACAGCACAGGAAACTAGATCCAATATCTTGTAATAACGTGTAATGGAAAAGAATCTGAAAAAGAATGTATACGCACATCTACATATAACTAACTTCAGTTCAGTTCAGTCGCTCAGTTGTGTCCGACTCTTTGCGACCCCATGAACAGCAGCACTCCAGGCCTCCCTGTCCATTACCAACTCTCGGAGTTCACTCAAACCCATGTCCATCGAGTCGATGATACCAACCAACCATCTCATCCTCTGTCGGCCCCTTCTCCTCCTGCCCCAATCCCTCCCAGCATCAGGGTCTTTTCAAATGAGTCAGCTCTTCGCATTAAGTGGCCAAAGTACTGGAATCTCAGCTTCAACATCAGTCCTTCCAATGAACACCCAGGACTGATCTCCTTTACGATGGACTGGTTGGACCTCCTTGCAGTCCAAGGGACTCTCTAGAGTTTTCTCCAACATCACAGTTCAAAAGCATTAATTCTTTTGCACGCAGCTTTCTTTATACTCCAAATTTCACATCCATACATGACTACTGGAAAAACCATAACCTTGACTAGACAGACCTTTGTTGGCAAAGTAATGTCTCTGCTTTTTAATACGCTGTCTAGGTTGGTCATAATTTTCCTTTCAAGGAGTAAGCGTCTTTTAATTTCATTGCTGCAATCGCCACTTGCAGTGATTTTGGAGCCCAGAAAAATAAAGGCAGCCACTGTTTCCACTGTTTCCCCATCTATTTGCCATGACGGGACCAGATGCCATGATCCTAGTTTTCTGAATGTTGATCTTTAAGCCAACTTTTTCACTCTCCTCTTTCACTTTCAACAAGAGGCTCTTTAGTTTCTCTTCACTTTCTGCCATAAGGGTGGTGTCATCTGCATAGCTGAGGTTATTGATATTTCTCCCAGCAATCTTGATTCAAGCTTGTGTTTCTTCCAGCCCAGCGTTTCTCATGATGTACTCTGCATGTAAGTTAAATAAGCAGGGTGACAATATACAGCCTTGACGTACTCCTTTTCCTACTTGGAACCAGTCTGTTGGTCCATGTCCAGTTCTAACTGTTGCTTCCTTTCCTGCATACAGGTTTCTCAAGAGGCAGGTCAGGTGGTCTGGTATGCCCATCTCTTTCAGAATTTTCCACAGTTTATTGTGATCCACACAGTCAAAGGCTTTGGCATAAACAATAAAGCAGAAATACACGTTTTTCTGGAACACTCTTGCTTTTTCCATAATCCAGCGGATGTTGGCAATTTGATCTCTGGTTCCTCTGCCTTTTCTAAAACCAGCTTGAACATCAGGAAGTTCACAGTTCACGTATTGCTGAAGCCTGGCTTGGAGAATTTTAAGCATTACTTTACTAGGGTGTGAAATGAGTGCAACTGTGCAGTAGTTTGAGCATTCTTTGGCATTGCCTTTCTTTGGGATTGGAATGAAAACTAACCTTTTCCAGTCCTGTGGCCACTGCTGAGTTTTCCAAATTTGCTGGCATATTGAGTGCAGCACTTTCACAGTGTCATCTTTCAGGATTTGAAATAGCTCAACTGGAATTCCATCACCTCCACTAGCTTTGTTCGTAACTGAATTACTTTACTGTAAACCTGAAATACTGTAAATTATACTTCATTAAAAAAATGTTTCAAAAAAGAATGTTAAAACAGAAAAATATCCCTCTGATAAGCACCAGAAAGGAAGAGGTAGTATTCACAGAAGCCTTTTAATGCTGGCAGCATAACTGGTAATGAATTTAAGACATGCAGCCACGTTAATTCAAAGTATCACTTCAATGACTCGTTTTCACGTTCAGAAGCATCTTCTCAGTGGTGTGTTTGCTCCCCCTTTCATCCTGATTGATTGGGCACTGACCCCTCATCTGACTTGGAGGAGGAAGGAGAAGACACTTGGCCTGGGCAGTGGCTATAAGGGACATCTGGGCATGTTCAGGTCAGGGAGGTAGATACCACAGGCCACAACCTAAGTAGCATTCATGCAGGTTCACCCTAGCCCCCAGCAAAGCCCACGTCTGTCCTGTAGATAGGTTATCCTTTCAGCATCCTCCTGCCTCTGCAGAGAGGACCTCATAGGAGGCAGGGAGCAAAATGGATCAGAAAACTTCTCTAACTCTCTTACTATTAACTATATCCCAAGAAGCTTTGCTCCCAAAGGTTTTTAAGTCAGCTTTCCACTAATCTTACCCTTTCACCTGCAAAACTGATGAAAATCATTAGCCAGTTTAAAAGCATTCGTTGCATTCATTGTTTTAAAAAGATCTGTCTCCTTTAAAGGACAGATGGTGTATTTAAAAATGATGCTGATGCACTGATGAGTTCTATGCATTTAAAATAACGCTGGCAAGATTGAAAGAACGCTTCTCATACTGGATGCTGGTCTGACCATTCGAGTTGTGAAAGGCTGTCTAGGTTTCTTCTAACTTTCTCATAACTTCTTGGGAACTGCGGCCTAATGAAACAGAAGAAGTGCCTTGAGGCCAGGCTTTTCAAGGAAAAAAAAATAATTGGTATTCATATCTGGATTGGTTCAAGATGAGCCTGTCTGAAGACACAAGGAAATGGTAAAACACATGAACCTTTTCCAGGAAGACGGAACGGCCTTCTGGGATGTCTACACATTCTAAGATTTGCCAGACAAGATAACGAGCACCTTGGTATTAACTAATATAATAGTAAGGGTGTGAAGACCGGGGCAACAGAGGACGAGATGGTTGGATGACATCATTGACTCAATGGCCATGGGTTTGAGTGAATCTGGAATACACTGAAGGACAGGGAAGCCTGATAGGCTGTAGCCCATGGGGTCGCAGAGTCGGACACAACTGAGCAACTGAACGACAACAGAAACTTGCTAGGCAACTGACAGAATCAGTGAGGGAGATACTGTTGTTGCCACAGCTGCGAACTGCTGGAGTTCCTCATTCTAAAGCCCAGAGCTTGGCCACCAGCAATGACACGATACGGCTGCCTTCGACTGAGTGTTTTCAGTGCCTTTTAAAGTATTTTCGGATACTGTCATTTGTATTTCAAAGTAGTCTTTTTTCAGTTTGTTGTGTTGAAATGAAATCATATGTTTCAGTTTTTCATCCAAAGGCCAAAAAAAAAAAACCAAAAAACAGATTCTAGACAGGAAAAACACGTATGCTGTGTGCTGATTCAAAAGCAGAAAAAAAAAAAAAAACAAACACATATGCTCAGTGGCACCTATGCAACACATATATATCTGGAAATACTTTATACATGTGTATATATACAGTGAGACTTCATAGTATTTGGCAACTGAACTTTACCCAACAGAAAATGATCATTTCTCACACACAATAGCAGTTGCCAATTCTAGATTTTTTTTTAATTTAGTTTTCTTTTTACTGAACTGTAGTTGAATTACAATTTATTTTTATTTTATTTTTTTGGCTGCAGCATGCCAGATCTTAGTTCCCTGACTAGGGATCCAACCCATGCCCCCTGCAGTGGAAGCATAGAGACTTAACCACTGGGCTGCCATGGAAGTCCTGCCAATTCTTGATCTTTGATTCAAGACACAAAAATATAATACTACACCACTTCCTCAGTCCCCACTCCCTCCCACCCTACTCTGAGTGTCAGGACGCCAAGAGTCAGGAAAGCGTGAGCCCAGAGCAGGCCTGCCAGGAGAACTTGGAAAAACCGATCTCCCAGCCCGTTTCCTTGTCTGTAATATGGGGGTTTAGCACCCAGGCTGTGACTTGGTGAATGGAATCACATCTCAGCAGAAGCGAGGGGAATTCCTCTGAAAGATCCAACATAAATTCCTAGCCATTGAAGCAGGGGGGAAGCAAAGGGCACAGGTTGGGAGCGCATCAACCAGAACGGTTCTTTCTTAAGCGCCTGCCCTCCTTCCCCAGACATCCAAGCTGTCCACAAGAGCTCTTTATTTGGTTTAATAAGATGGTCATGCTTTCTGAATTCACAAACACTGAACCTATTTTGGTTCAAGGAAACAAAGCTGCCTTAATGCTCGCCCTCATGCTCTTCTGAAGCTATTTTTCAGGAAGCAACTGCTAAGACTCCACACGTATATCTGTTACCACATCGAAATTCCCAACGCTGTCACTCTAGCATCATTGGTAAAAGAAAGAAAGAAGCAGAAACCATGAAATCACCTACTTGGTCCTGCAAGCATAACAGGAAGGTCTTACCATAGGGCAAGGGATGCCTGAGTGCTGAGGGTCTTGATAGGACTTTGAGGGGGCATCCCTATATTCAGACAATTCAGGCTTCCTCCCTCCAGACACCATACACACTGATCTTCTCCACTTACCTGATAGTGGTTTCTCCTATGAAAATAATCTTTCTTTTTTCTTTTTAATTGAAGTATAGTTGATTTACAATGTTGTGTTAGTTTCAGGTGTAGAGCAAAGTGACTTCATTAAACATACATATCTACTCTTTTTCAGAATTTTTTCTTTATGGGTTATAAAAAAATACTGAGTAGATTTCCTGCTGCTATACAGTAGGTTCTTGTTGCTTATGCATTTTAGACATAGCAGTGTGTATATGTTAATCCCAAACTCCTAATTTATCCCTCCCCATTTCTCTCTTTTGGTAAGCACAAGTTTATTTCCTACAACTGTGGGTCTATTTCTGTATTGTAAATAAGTCTGAAAATAATCTGCTTTACAGAAGGGGCAGCTGGCAGGGGAAAATGTTACTTTGTGTCCCTGGTCTGGTCCTTGGCCATGTTCTGTCGCACTAACCCGCCACTTCCATCATCATTTAGACACGTCCAACTACCTGATGTTCAGGGTCCCTGATTTCCTTCTCCAGCTGCCAAGACAGTCCTCCTCCACTCAGCTTAGTCAATGCTTCCTGACTGTCCTCTCCTGCCCAGCTCCAAGCCTTTAAGCAACATCAACTGCGAATGAGGAAGAAAATGAGTGAGTGAGTGTGTGTGTGTGTGTGTGTAAAACTCAGTTCCAAGTATCCCTCCAGCATCTTTCCAGGCTGAGACAAATTCAACTCCTACCCATTTATTCTAAGAAATGCTAAGCCATACATGAACAAAATGTTTTTTTTAAAAAAAAGTATTGAAACATGTAAAATATCATGTATGAAACGAGTTGCCAGTCCAGGTTCGATGCACGATACTGGATGCTTGGGGCTAGTGCACTGGGACGACCCAGAGGGATGGTATGGGGAGGGAGGAGGGAGGAGGGTTCAGGATGGGGAACACATGTATACCTGTGGCGGATTCATTTTGATATTTGGCAAAACTAATACAATTATGTAAAGTTTAAAAATAAAATTAAATTAAAAATAAATAAATAAAATTTAAAAAAAAATCCCATATAAAAGAATAAGGACAAGTAGTAGTAGGACAAGACACACGCTAGTAAAGTGATGCTCAAAATTCTCCAAGCCAGGCTTCAGCAATACGTGAACCGTGAACTTCCAGATGTTCAAGCTGATTTTAGGAAAGGCATAGGAACCAGAGGTCAAATTGCCAACATCCACTGGATCATTGAAAAAGCAAGAGAGTTCCAGAAAAACATGTACTTCTGCTTTATTGACTATGCCAAAGCCTTTGACTGTGTGGATCACAATAAACTGTGGAAAATTCTGAAAGAGATGGGAATACCAGACCACCTGATCTGCCTCTTGAGAAACCTATATGCAGGTCAGGAAGCAACAGTTAGAACTGGACATGGAACAACAGAATGATTCCAAATAAGAAACGGAGAATGTCAAGGCTGTATATTGTCACCCTGCTTATTTAACTTCTATGCAGAGTACATCATGAGAAAGGCTGAGCTGGAGGAAGCACAAGCTGGAATCAAGATTGCAGGGAGAAATATCAATAACCTCAGCTATGCAGATGACACCATCCTTAGGGCAGAAAGCGAAGAAGAACTAAAGAGCCTCTTGATGAAAGTGAAAGAGGAGAGTGAAAAAGTTGGCCTAAAGCTCAACATTCAGAAAACGAAGATCATGGCATCCGGTCCTGTCACTTCATGGCAAATAGATGCGGAAACAGTGGAAACAGTGGCTGACTTTTCTGGTGCTCCAAAATCATTGCAGATGGTGACTGCAGCCATAAAATAAAAAGACGCTTACTCCTTGGAAGGAAAGTTATGACCAACTTAAAGAGCATATTAAAAAGCAGAGACATTACTTTACCAACAAAGGTCCATCTAGTCAAGGCTATGGTGTTTCCAGTAGTCGTGTATGGATGTGAGGGTTGGACTATAAAGAAAGCTGAGTGCAAAAGAATTAATGCTTTTGAACTGTGGTGTTGGAGAAGACTCTTGAGAGTCCCTTGGACTGCAAGGAGATCCAACCAGACCATCCTAAAGAAGATCAGTTCTGGGTGTTCACTGGAAGGACTGATGTTAAAGCTGAAACTCCAATACTTTGGCCACCTGATGCAAAGAGCTGACTCATCTGAAAAGACCGTGATGCTGGGAAAGACTGAGGGCAGAAGGAGAAGGGACCGACAGAGGATGAGATGGTTGGATGGCATCACCGACTCAATGGACATGAATTTGGGTAGGCTCCGGGAGTTGGTGATGGACAGGGAGGCCTGGCGTGCTGCGGTTCATGGGGTCACAAAGAGTCAGACACAACTGAGCAACTGAACTGAGGACAGGACGATTGGATGGCATCACCGACTCAATGGACATGAGTTTGAGCAAGTTCTGGGAGATGGTAAAGGACAGGGAAGCCTGGTGTGCCACAGTCCATGGGGTCTCAATCGACACGACTGAGTGACTGAACAACAACACAGAAAAATATGAGATCAGAGATATATATAGAAAAATACACAAGTGAAAAGGAATCTGTGTTTCTTAAAAAAAAAAAAAGTTAATATTTAAAACTTACAGTAAATCAGATTACAACAAGATTCCGAAGACAGAGGATTGGCCTTTCTTTGATTAATGTTTTCCCCTAAATCTGACCTCACCTGAAATTCATAGGATCACACACACACACACACACACATACAACAAAGCATCCCTTCTCCTATTTATGAAACCATGCAAGACAGCAATTCTACTAAAAGAAAGCAATTTATGTCAGGACAGTGGAGTCAGTATTGATTTGACTCATTTTATGTCAATGATCAACTAAGCAGAATTGGTTAGCATCCCTATGAATGAAGGCAAGGTTACAGGTCTCATTTCTAGAAGGGTTAGTTTATAAATGTCCTCTCACAGTGAAAAAAAAAAGACTGAAGTTTGTGAACCTTCCTGACCCACACATGTATCACCAGGTGGATGGGGTGAGAGAACAGATGGGAAACACACACACAGCCTTCTCTGTGTCCTCCAGGCCCCTGGGCTGCCAATCTCGTAAGCCTGGGTCAGCCACCTGTCCCCTCTGTTCTGCTAGAAGCTCTGCGAATGGATGGGGTTTGTGGATGTGATGATAAAATGACCCTGCCTGACCACAGCTGGACCCCCGACAGGACTGGGCAGCCCTCCTCATATGTCCTCAGCACTTTCTCCCAATCCTCACAAGAGATCTGCCTTTCTTACAACTGCCCCCACTACTCTATCACCCTTTACTGAGCAAACAAGGGAAAGTGGGGGCAGCATCTCTTAATTTCCTTCCTTGCCTCCCTCTAGTTTTTAATCCAGATTCTACCCAGGAGTCCCCCTGCCATCCTGCTTCCCATCTTTCCCAGATGAAAGGCTCCCTTTCCATCTCTTCCTCCAGAGCAGAGATTCACAGCCTGAACGCACACTGGCATCACCCCAGAAGCTTTAACGACCAGCCCCAAGGCCAGAGCTGCAGGTCTCAACGTCTGCACTGCAGGCGGGCTTGAGAAGCACTGTGCCCAGAGGACCTACCCAGCCTCATCCATCATCATCACCACCCCTACTCCTCCGTGCTCTCTTCCTTCAGTGCCCTCCACCTACAATCAGACTCAGGCCCCCCATCCTAAAAGCACATTTCCTTAACCCCACCTGCATGTGCTTAACCCCAACAGCTCCAATGCTGTTTCTCCCCTTTCCTTCCTTTAAAGAATGATGGGCATGCAGTACCTCGCCTTCTCTGGCTCCTACAAACCTGCGCTGACACCCACTGCGTCTGGCCCTCCAGCCCTTGCTCCAGACAACTGCACCCATTTCAAGTTGCAGTTGCCAGAGTCTATGCTGTCTTCCCAGCTCTCAATCCTCCTAGCCTCTCTGACACATTGGAAACAGCACCCCCCCATCCCCCACACCATCTCCCTCCTTCCTAAAAACCTCAGACTCTTTGGTCCTTGTCCTCTATCTCAATACCTTCCCCAATCCATGCTCCTGCTGAGTCTCAGCTCCAGACATGGCCCTTTCTCCAGCCCATTCATTCATTCCCATTGTCTTTACTATCAACCTACCTCTGAGATGAACCTGGAATCTTTATCTTCGGCCCTCACCTTTCTCCAGAGCTTTGGGTGTTCAGTTCAAATAAATACTGGAAACTGAAACTTTTAAAACCAGATTACTGGGGCTTCCCTGGTGATTCAATGGTTAAGACTTCGCCTTCAATGGTTAAGATGACAATGCAGGGGTGCGGGGTTCGACCCTTGGCCAGGGAGCTAAGATCACATGTGCCTCACAGCCAAAGAAACCAAACAGATGTAAAACAGAAGCAATATTGCAACAAATTCAATAAAGTCTTTAAAATGGTCCACATCAAAAAAATATTAAAAAAAAATAAATAAGTAAAACCAGATTACTTCCTCTCACCCCACACTTCTCTTCCTTCAAGTCCCACTCATTTCTCTGTCCACAGTCTTATTCGTCCTTGCCTTCCTCCGCATGGTGTCCTTTGCCCTCCACTTCCCCACCAAGTTACTGCTGCTTCCTGATGCCCAGGATGCTTCCATTCTCCCCACTGCCAGCCATCCTTCCTACTGCGGCCAAACATATATCTTTAAGCAGATAACACCCTATTATTTCCCTCTTCACACTCACCTTAAGGATGAAGCCCAAACTCCATAGCTGTGCATTCATGGGTCGCCACCATAATATGGACTCCATATGCCTCTTCAGTAGTACTTTCAATCATCGGCCTCTCTATCCCCAACCCATGCTCATCCAATAAGCACCCTACAGTGATCGCAGTCAATTCTCCAAATCACCAAGAACATCCCACTCCCAAGTCTTAGGTTATATAGTTCCCTCTACCCGGAATGCCTTTCATCTTGTTTTACCCTCCAGCCCCCTGTCCGGAGTCCTGTCCACCCCTGCCTTAACCAATTACCTTTAAAAGAACTAACTCAAGCATTATGTCTTTGAGGATACTCTCGTTGATACTCTGTAGGTATCATTTATTTTGTACATAATCAGTGTACAGTAAATTGATTGGTCGCTCCTTCACTTACAAGTATCTTGAGAGTAGAACCCATATTCTATTCATGTACAGACTCAAACACAGTGTCTGGCACTTAGCACAGCCTGAAGAATGTTGATGACAGGCAGCACATCAGTTTAAAAAAAAAAGAAGAAGAAGAATATTACACTTGTAACTGCCTGGACTTGGGTGCAAAGCAAACTTGGGAAAATCAGATGGTCCAGGATTTTCTGTATTTTCTTTCCCTTCATTCTGTCCCCAACTTCTTCCTGAGCTTTGCTCCACATGAGTGTGCTTAAGGGGGGAAATAAAAGGTTCTTATTAGACAGAAATCCCCGGGGCAGGGTCTAGACATGAAAAGTTCTATTGTATGCGCGATTTCCCGAGACACTCCTGTGGGAAAAGGAGGAAGTTAGAATTTCTCTGCGGGCTGGCAGATTTTCTGTGCTTATTGGCATGACTCTGGCAAATGAGTATATCCCCAGACAAAAGGCCAACAAAATGCTGGAAGATCTGAAATTTGGAGAATCAACAAGAGTCACGTCTCTAAATTATTTCCAAAAGCTTTAGGCAACAGGTTGTGGGCATGCTTTCAAGTGTATGAAGGCTTACAAAGCTACTGGAATTACACCTTTCATGGCAACACTTCCTATCTTCAAAGACATGAATATTCTTGCCCCTCAGCATCCTTAAAGGTTTGTGATTTGCCTCTTTTTATGAGTTCTGTATAATACATATGCATGATAAACAGCAAGTAACACACAGGACTGAGGCCGGACCCTTCACAGACCTCTTCTTCAACTTGGCCACACCCAGCATCTTCTTAAATCCTGCACTCCCTAGTCAAGAGTTAAGGACTTCCCTGGTGGCTTAGTTGGTAAAGAATCTGCCTGCAATGCAGGACCCCTGGGTTTGATCCCTGGGTTGGGAAGATACCCTGGAGAAAGAAATGGCAACCCACTCCAGTATTCTTGCCTGGAAAATCCCACAGACAGAGTATTTCTTCTGTCTCAAAGACATAATCCCACAGACAATGCTACAGTCCATGGGGTCACAAGAGTCGGACACAACTTACCAACTAAAGTCATGAGTTAACCAAGGTTACTCCAAGGTCAAAGTGAGAGTACCATAATTCCTTTGGACTTTTCCATTGACTCAATCTTCCTAACAACACACAAATAACCAAGACCCTCAACCACTCTTAATCCTTGACCCTGGCATTGATTGATTTCAGTACAAAAAGCTACCACGAAACAGATACCACTCTCAAGGCAAGGATGGAGAGGGCAGCTGCTGGCACTTGATAAAAACCTTGCCTGATGCCAAGAAGCTGGAGCATCGGATCTGTCCTGAGCGAATATAAGAGGTATTTACATTAACCCAAGTCCTTATCAATGTGCCTGCAACTTTCAATACAAGATAGATGAAACAAAAGTAAAACTAAATTGCTTCCAGAACATGTTAAAGTATAAAAGGTGAAAATAAAGCAAACACCTGTTAGGTCTTGCCAACTGCTATTTCCTACGTATTTTCTTATAAGTGTCAGATTAAAAAAAAAAATACTTCTGAAGATGAATGCAGAATGTGGGTGCCAAAGAGTGTACATTTATGTGTGCTTTGATGTACGTCTGGGAAGGGAGTAACCTTCTGAAAATGAGGCAGAAAAACAACCACGGCTGCTTCTTATAGCCAATATAATTATAGGAATGCCTGGCTAAGTTAGCTGAATAAAATTCAAATAAAATCTCAAAGGGGAATCTTTTCATGATGACACATTTCAGAGAATAACATAAGTAACATCAGGATATTCACCACCCAGATTTAACACATGTTAATATTTTGTTAAATTTGCTTAAAACTTTTTGTCTTGCAAGAAGTAAGATGCTACACATACAACTGAACTCCCCCACATCTTACTCTCTTTCCACTCTTCTCAAAGGCAACCACTCCTGCTGAAATTAATTGCATCCATTCATGTTTTTCGACTTCTGCTACATACACATAAATTCATAAACAATGTAATTCCAAAAAGGTGTTCTTAAAATTCATCTAGAAGAAAAAAGGTTGAAAATGAGCCAAGAAGCATTTGAAAAGGAAGAATAGTAAAAGATAATAGCACTTTCAAATAAAATACATTACAGGTCATGACATCTGAAACAGTGTGGTACTGGCTAAATAACAGACAGGTCAACAACATAAAAGAGTTCAGAATAAGAAGCTATAAAATATTTTAAGGCAATATCAGATACAGGTATTATTCCCAAATCCATGACAGAAAAACGACTTCATAATTATTTACCCTCAAAGAACTACAAATTTAAAAAAGAGATTCCAATAGACATGACAGATTCTTCACAAAAGAGGATATCCAATGACCAGTAAGTATCTAAAAAGATGCTTAACTCCCTTAGTCATCAGGAAAAAATTAAAACCACAACTGAGCGACTTCTCTGGCAGTCCAGTGAGTAAGACTTCATGCTTCGAATGCAAAGGGTGCAGGTTCAATCTCTGCTTGGGGAGCTAAGATCCCACAAGCCATGCAGTAAGGCCAAGAAAAAAAAATAAAACATAATACAACCGAACACTACAAGCCAAAAAAATGGCTAAAAGGAAAATAGAGAAAATACCTAGAGCTGGCAACAATAAAGAAGGAGCAAACTTGTGCAACCACTTGGGAAAACGATTGGTCAGCATCTATTAAAGTAACTATGTGCATCCCTGGGCTTCCCAGGTGGTACTAATAGTAAAGAACCTGCCTGCCAATACAGGCGGAGAAGGCAATGGCACCCCACTCCAGTACTCTTGCCTGGAAAATCCCATGGACGGAGGAGCCTGGTGGGCTGCAATCCATGGGGTCGCAAAGAGTGGACATG
This sequence comes from Bubalus kerabau, assembly GCF_029407905.1. Taxonomy (NCBI): domain Eukaryota; kingdom Metazoa; phylum Chordata; class Mammalia; order Artiodactyla; family Bovidae; genus Bubalus; species Bubalus kerabau. The sequence goes on along the minus strand of NC_073631.1, from coordinate 82,005,976 downwards.
ACTGAGCAACTTTACTTTCACTTTTCACTTTCATGCATTGGAGAAGGAAATGGCAACCCACTCCAGTGTTTTTGCCTGGAGAATCCCAGGGATGGGGGAGCCTGGTGGGAGGCCGTCTATGGGGTCGCACAGAGGTGGACATGACTGAAGCGGCTTAGCAGAAGCAGCAGCAGCCAATACAGGAGACATAAGAGACACAGGTTCGATCCCTGGATTGGGAAGAACTCCTGGAGAAGAGTAAAGCAACTCACTCCAGTATTCTTGCCTGAAGAATCCCATGGACAGAAGAGCCTGGAGGGCTACCATCGCAAAAAGTCAGACACATCTGAAGTGACTTAGCACACATATGCAGCCCTAGGATGTAGCAATTTCATCCTTAGGTATCTAACCAATAGAAATGTGCACACAGGTCTAGCAAAAGTCAGGTAACTGACTATCAGTCAACACTCCTTAAAGCCAAACACTGGGAATCATCCAGATGCGTGTGCATCAGCCGTAGAAGGGATAAACAGAGCCAACTCTTGGGGTGAGAGAAGTAACTGACCAGGACGTGAGAGGTCCTTTCCAGGCACTGGTGATGTTTTTCCTTGATCTGTGTGCTGTTGACATGATGTGTTCACTTAGGGAAAAATCATCAAAGCTGCTCACTTAACGCAGTCTTCTCTCTCTGTATTACACTTAGATGAAAACAGCTTACAAACAAGAGATGGTGTCTTCTTTGATCACATTTTCTTCAGAAAGACTTCACTCATACTGACTTACTTCATTCTGTATACTAGACTCTATGTTCATCGATCTCATTAGAACTGATTCAAATGCATTCCTTTTTATAGCTGAGTAATATTCCAAAAGTAACTATTCTCCAGTTAAAAATTAAATTTAAAAATAAATATTTCACTCATATTAAGTGTTTCTGAAAGTGAGCACTCACAAACAGCAGATGGAAACAGAAATTACTATGTTTAATTTGATAAGAGGTATTCAAAGCACACAGACTTTTTAAGGATATTCATCACATCTTTCGGAGAAGGAAATGGCAACCCACTCCAGTGTTCTTGCCTTGAGAATCCCAAGGACAGGGGAGCCTAGTGGGCTGCTGTCTATGGGGTCGCACAGAGTTGGACACGACAGAAGCGACTTAGCAGCAGCAGCAGCATCATATCCTTATTTACAAGTGGAAGAAAAAAGAACATAAATGACCCCAGATAGAGGAGTGGTTGGATAAATTACATCACCGTTAAAATCAGGTTAGAGGAAGATAGCACACGACATGGAAAAATGCCCCCGGCACGTGGTTACCTGACCATGTAGTATGCAATATAGAATATGGAGAGAAAAAAACGGAAAATACGCTGAAATGTTAATCAAGGTAATCTCTTGGTGGAGAGATTCCCAGACACACTCGTGTTGCTCTTTATTTCCCAATGAACAGGTATTCCTTTTATAAAACTAAACACAGGGACTTTCCAAGTGATCCAGTGGTTAAGACTCTGCACTTCCACTGCAGAGGACACAGGTTTGATCCCTGGTAGGGGAACTAGCTTGGCCAAAGAAAAAAACAAACACACAAAACTAAACACACAGAAAAAGTTTAAGAGAGAGGAAAGCGGAGAATAATAAGGGTAGTTCTAAGGTCTTGGATTATGGTGAGCACGTCCTTCATTCTTCATTCTCTTTTACATTTCATTTTCACTGAAATGTTTTGGAAAATGCCTTTTGCTTTTTCTCTTAATGGACACATGGCTTGTGTGATCTTAGTTCCCTGACCACGGACTGAACCCAGGCCCTCAGCAGTCAGAACACGGAGTCCTAACCACTGGACTGCCAGGGAACTCCCCCCCAAAATGCATTATTTTAATAGTTATCATGTAAGGAATCATCTCATCTTCCTTGGAGGGTGCAGCATCTCCTCAAGGCATCCTGTGAAGGGTGGTGTCTTCTGGCTTTGACTCTGCACCCCTCCCTGGGCTGCATCTGAACAACTTTCCCCTATAAATTCCATTCTCAAAGAATAAGGACAAATATAGGTTACTTGAGAGATGCAGTATTTAGGAGCCTAGTAATCAAAGTTTATTGTACTCTTGGTTTTGTTTCTTTTTTTCCCACTCCAAAAAGTTTAAAGCAACTAAACTAGCATCAAAGAAATTTGCAAAAGCTCTCAGTGAGGCCATGATAAAATATAACTACATTTTCAAACCAGATGCCAAACAGAGAACCAGGCAGAGCCCTCTCTGAGGATGTCTGGGAGGCTGAAAAGAGGAGTGTGATCTGGGAGGGGTTAGTCCCACATGAGAGTCAAATGTCCCTTCCAGCTATGCCCAAGTCCTCCCAGGAAGCCTCTCCGGAAAACGAAGGCAAGAAATCAGTTGGTAAGGAATGAATGATACCAGGTCTAAAGGCAGAACACACCGTCTCAGATTTCACAGGATCCATTGCTTTATGGCAACTACCTATAATTATCAGCAATTCGGTCAAAATGGGGCAAAAATCTCCCTCCATGTGTACCTGAAAATGATCTCCTATAGATGACCCTCCAAAATCCCTGGTGTTGTTTTGACTTACAGTGTGACCGCACATTTTGGCCTGAACAGAAATCTTCGGTGACTTTTAACCCAAGACGGACACAAATGTAATCTATACAGATTAATTTAAAGAGAATACTGGATTTCCCTTATTCAACTTAGAGTACATTAACTCATTCCTTTCAAGCTCCTCTCATCTACCTGACATGTTTCCTGTCATTTTATTCTTCTATTAATAAATTCTTAGGGAGTCTTAGGTGAACTTCACAGAGTTCCTAGAGAGGAGCTCTTTAAATCATATACTAAAGTTCCTTGTTTAAAATCATAAAGCAATGTGGAAGTAGTCTTCTGACTTCCTAATGGGAGGCCTCTATAAAGTAAGCCAGGTCACAGCTGTGGTTATAGCATCACATTTTATATGAGAAAGGTATATATTCTTTTTCATCATCTCTCACCCCTGAGAGGCTCTCTTCTCATAGGCCATCATTCCTTCAAAGAGCAGTTCTGATCATTCAATCAATATTTTCCTTGAAGACAGTTAGAGTTCAACACCTACCTGCAGACCAGAGGCTCTGGAAAATCCTAGATCGTGAGTCTCTAACAAAAGGGTCATAGACTCACACCCACATAGCATTCGCATACTGTAATTTCAGGAGGCTGGCCCATTTTCTGAAGCATAAACCTTAAGGATTCCTGGATTCCCAATGAAACCTCCATGCTGTAAAAGATAGGTCCTTCCTCTTGGATGCTATGTTGGTGTTGCGAAATTAGCCATCACACAGAGTGGTACTTATTCCCGACTGCATGGGGGACTGGGACCCTGATACCACCTTCATGAGAAAGAGCTTCTACAAAACCTGAACTCTCAAGGAGCTACTGTAGAGCCCAGAGAATTTTATTATCTTTTAATAACCTTTAATGAAAAGAAATCTGAAAAATTATATTTATACATACATATATATATACTGATGTATAGATATAATTGAATCACTTTGCTATACACCTGAAACACAACATTGTAAATCAACAATATTTCAATTAGAAAATTTTTAATTCAACTTTTTTTAAGCACATATAATCTGTCAATTGTATCTAAAAAGAAAACCTACTCCCCCAATTAAAACAAGGTACTAAATTATATTAGCACTTATATGTAAGATTTATATTTACACCATTAGTATACTCATAAAGTTTCTATATTGGAACACTGACTTTCTCCACACTCTCCTCCTACTTCTCACCCCATCCACCCCAACAGTGTGAAAATCATTGATCTAACCTAGACTAGAAACAGAATGGTCCCAGTTGATATAACCATTTCTTTAAGTAAGAAACGGTTTTTTTCTTCTCATCAACTCGTTCCCCATCCTGAACTTGGTGAAAAAGTAATAAGCAAAAGGCGCATCTTTTAAACTAAATTCTAAATTATATGGTCTTTTTCTTCAAAAAAAAAAAAAAAGACTTTTAATAAGCAAAAGAAATTATATAATTTTTTCTTAAAAAAAAAAACCCCAAAAAGACTTTTGAAATCTTTTCTTCAAAGGAAAACGATGAGAGATTTGCAAACCACCTTCTTATCCCTCTTTTTCCTTATCATTTGTTGTTGCTGGAAAGAGAATCAAGGTAGAGATGCTTTTCAGATTAGCCAGATGAAGACCAAGCAACAGGTACACACAAGACCTGTGTCAGGCTTCAGTCTAAAAAGCCAAATCAAACCACTCAGGAAACCACCGCATGCTATACCAATACTAGTTAAAGCAAGATTAAACATTAGTAAACATTTAAAAATAAAGGCAAAATTAAAATTTTCCTGCTACAAAACTGCACACTGCCGCTTTCATATCAGCCAACCTTTAAAATCTTCAATTCTCCAATATTCAACCAACATACATGTGTGTGTGTGTATTTATAAACTTTTTTTTTTCAAGTCACTCCATTTTGGGGATCAAACTGATGGATGAAAATATTCTCAATTTGTGTGAAACTGATCAAAGAAAATGCTTTCAATTGATGTGAAAAAGTTTCCCATTAAGAAGGTAGCTATTTTTCTCAACCATGATTCCTTTTAATTGCGGAAAAGAGCCCAAAGGCTTTGTCAAGGGGCACATGTTTTCTATAAATGAAAACATAAATAAATGTGAGCTTATTCCACTAGGCGTACATATGGTTTTTGCTAAGCAAACTCTATTTATAAAACATTGTTAGCCTCCACCGGAACTGCTGTCAACATTTATAGGAAAGGAACTTTTCTACTGCTCTGAATCTTGCCAGGATTTGAAAACAAGCCCAGAAACATTAGTTTTTTTAAGACAGATTTGATTTAAACATAATGTGAAATGGACCACTGTGTATTTTCTAGTTCCTAAATGCTTGGAAGAAATCTTCAGCTGAATATTAGATTCCTGTTTTACCAAAAAATGTTTACATTGCCTGAAGTCCCATTATTTCAACTATGCCATTGTTTGATTCTTTCTAGAAGTTTTTTGGTTATAGGCAAGAGTCTGGGATTATTTTTCTTACTGCCAATAGAACAAAAAAAAATATTCTGTGAAAGGGGAGTCTTCGACATCCACTAAAGCTTAGTATTCATAATTGCCTCCCCATCTTTTCCCAAAGGCTCATCTGCATGATCATGTCTCTTTAGATATTCACCATAGACTATAAACATATTTATCAGTCCTACTCAGAAAGCAGTTCTCAAAATGAACTTTTCTATGAAAGGAATTAGCTATAAGCAAGCATGAGGCAATAGTCCTTGACAACTAACAGCAAACCATCGAAGCTAACAGTCACTTTAATAAGAATTCACCTTCTCCATTTTCCATTCAACTTTTCTTCTTGGGCTGCAGAGCCTTCCAACACAGAATTTCTTCCAATGCTTTTGCAGTCAATCCCTACTCTAGGTGGATCTAAGCCAAGAGTTACAGTATAGTCAAGAGCAGTTCCACAATGAGATCTCTCGGGTTCTCTCTTGTTTCTCTTTCTGAATTTCTTTCAAGTGGCATCTTCCCCAGTTATAAGATTTGTCACCTCTTGACATTAAATGCATTTGTTTTCATTGTTGAATGACAAGAGGAAAATGTTAGACAGTTCAACAAAAATAACTAAAAGGACTTTTAAAAATCCCCAAAATCCTAAGGTAATAAAACATTTAAATACATTTAATGTTGACCTAACACGTAATCACCTCTATATACTTAAACTGCTTTGGAAACAATGGAACTCTTTTCACTCTCAAATACTGTCCTAATTTGAATTCCCAAATACGTACCCCAATTAATATAGATATCTTTATTTCTCTGCAGTATACTTAAAGAGGAAGGTTACTTGTAAAAGGCAGCCATGGTTCCAAAAAACTTTAAAAACAGACATAGAAAGACAGATCCAGAAGAAAAATACAATGTTTTCTTTATCATTCATTTCTGCAATTTTGCGGAAATGAAGAGCTAGCTACCCTAATGATAGACACTAATGAATTGGAATTGATAAGGAAAGGCAGAAACCTCTAGAACTTCTGCTCCTAATCAATCACCAGAGATCAGTGACATCATTAGAGCCTTTGATCACAGTTCCTCTTTCAAGCTCAGATGGGACTGGATTGATCCTTGCTGGCTCTGAGAATGGAGAAACACCTAGGAATACAATTCACCGTGAAACATGAGAGTCATCAGCGTCTCTTCCCCTCCTTGGAGAAGAACAAGAGGGCACATTCCAAGGCAGCCCAGCACCAAACAATAGAGCTGCCTCGTTAAATCCAAACCTAATTCCCATCTTACTAGGATTCCCGGCACGCTTTTAAGAGTGAGACAATGAGCTACTTTCCTAGTCTGGTCTTTCTTGCCCAGTAAACCTACCCAGGGTAAGCACCAAATCCCTTCACCCTATCGGAGGGTTTGGGGGGAGGATCTGGGGATTTCTTGCCCCCTCCACCTCATTTTCCCCCTTACAACACTTAATTCAGAACTGCCCTTTCTACTTCTGAATCTCACTTCACAGGTCTTTACTAAAGATGCTGGTGACTTGGCCCAAAAGATAAGTCTTCGACTATGACGCTGCCTTCTATAATTTCAAAATACTTGGACAGCAATCACTCAGAACGTGTTGATCTGAAATGGTCACTTGGAGAAGGAAAACTTTTCATCAACCTTTACGACTTCAGTGCCATTGTTGTTTGCTTTTTTCCCCCCCTCCTTATTGGTAATCCGAATCTAATTGAGCTTCGGGAGCACTGTGGGGGGAAACGTAGTTTATTATCTCCCTCATCAGGTGATCAATGATTTCATTAATAAGACAGATAACAAAACTGTCATATCATCGACACTGTTATGAAAGATGATCCTAGCTTCCCGCTCCATTTTCCGAGGTCCGGGGTTCTCTGTGGCAGCTCTGAGTCCATTCAATATTTTCCACAGACAGAGAAAAGTGAAAATCCATTTTGAAACCAATTTCAATTAGGATCCAGAAGCTGTTATCACAGGTGTCGCAGAATGGGCCCGTAAGTGGAAATGTCGCCTATCCATTCTGAAATGAAACCTTATCAGGGGCTACAAAGATGGCTGGGGACAGCCTATCTGTAAATTACTTTTCGTCCTGTGTTAACTCAACCTTAGTCCTGTCATATGGAATTCTTTCCATCCACTAGTAATAATCTAATGACTAACTAGACACAGCACCCAAATGGCTTTCAGCCGGACAGGGCTGTCCCCTGAAACATGGGTACAAATGCAAAAAAAAAAAAAAAAAAAAACACCCACACTCAGGCCAGTGGGCCAGCAAAGGGCTACTAGGCAGGCTTTAAATGATAGAACTAAAAGTTTATTATGGGAAATAAAAGAAGCTCCGTCTCCACCCATTGCATTCCTGGTGATTTTTCAATTGCAAACTCCAAGGCTCTGTGATTTCATTAATGCGGCACCCAAGTCGGGAGGCTTTTCTCTCACATCTTTCAGGCTCCTTTTAGCAAATTATCCCATGACGGCGGATTTATTCAGTCAAAGACCTCGGACTTTGAGAGGCAACAAAAGAACCAAGAGACTTTCTGGTCCACCTGCCTGGCGGATGATGAAGCAGGGAAAAGTCTCCCCCAGAGAAACCAATCAAGCCATTGTATGGCACAGTCAGACCTTTTCAACTGTCAAGCCAGAGAGCAGGGGAAGAGATGAAAGAACGCAGGACGAAGCTACCATTTACGGAACCATGTGGGAATGGTCTCCTAAGATTTAATAATTGGGATGGAACTCAACTTTCTACAACTAAAGCGGGGGGGGGAAGAGACCAAGAAGAGGAAAGAGTCAAAGAAAGGGGAAAAAAAGAGTGAAAAAAGAAAAAAAAAAAAACAAAAAACAAAACAGCAGCCTAAGTCAGAGTAGGAATAACTTGTACAGAAAAATTTCTCCTACCTAAGATGAAGTTCTATCTGTAAAAGTAAAGGGGGAAAGAATGATGTTATCAAAAAAAGAAAGAAAGAAAAAGACTTAACAAAGCTTTCGATATTTTTGTTCTGGGTTAAAGCGGCGTTAAGTGTTCTGATTCTACCCCTCTCCTGCAATTCATTCACGGTACCAAAACAACAACAAAAAAAGCCCTCATTAATATGACTGCCTTGGAGTTATAAGTATAAAATGGTATTTTCAACTGGCCTACAAGAAAACAATATGTTGATTGGGACACTCAAAAAAGACCAGCAGAGACAGGAGATGATATGTTTTGGACAGTTTTTAAGAATGTTTTAGTTCTACTACTAATTTAATATGAAATATTTAGACAAAAAGGAAAAAACTAATAGTGAGTGTAACTAACAGAATTTAAAAACTCATGGATTTAAAAAAAAAAATCATAATACCAAGCAACTCACACAGTTCTAATGCTTTTTCTTATCAGTTACTCACAAGGTAACTATTACTACACTGAATTTAAAAGCAAGTATCTGTCCAAATTTGGGGAGGGGGTTGTTTTGCATGTTGATTGTGGTAGTATTTTTAGGACTTAATGGATTTGTCAAAACTCACAGAAGTGTACACCCAAAAAAAAGTGAGTGGTGCTGTATATAAAGTTTTAAAAACAGACTGAAATTGTGGATTTGGCAAGATTTCCCTATAAACACAGTAACGGAAAGCTTTTTGCTTTCACCATCAGCCTCTCCTCCTCCTCTGCATGGGACCCTCAGGGTTCTCAATGTTCAGGATGGCATCTTCTAGCATTCCTGGAACAGAGCCCTCCCCTCAAGTAGGGGCTCAAAGCAGTACCTGGCTGAAAGCCCCAAGATACTTCCACAGAGGGACACTGCCCTCCCACAAGCACCATTTTGACCCTGAGTTTCCACTCTTTGGTTGCTGTTGCTGATTCTGATCAGTTTATTTCTGAAAATGTGAAATACCCACATCACTGGGTCACAAGTAATCAGGGTAACCCAGAAACTTTCCACAAGCAGAACACATAATGCTGTGGCTTCTTTTTACTCCCAAGTCTGGAAAACTGCGGCGAGATCGGATTGAGTCTATTCCTGATTTCTCTGAGCACCCAAGAACTGTCCTTTTGGAGGAGAAGTCCAATAGCCCCACACAAAAGAACAGAGCAGCTCTGCCCTCAGGGAAGCCCATCAGCACAGAATTACTGATTTTACCCCATAATGTGAAGGCATGTTTATGAATGAGGAATAGCCTTACCAATTTGATTCAGTAAATCCAACTTGTACCAATTTTAAGACCGATGACTTGAGGTACTGTTTCCTGAGCCCAGCTCCTATCATCTCCTTGTTTGTTAAGCTCCATCCTGATGACCACCACTTGTAAAGATTTTCTGTAAGCCAATACCCTCTAACTGCCTCAATCAAGTTAAAGCTTACCCAAACACAGATTATCAATAAATGATACTGTGTGGAAAGGCGTGAGATGAAAAGTGTCAGTGAATTAAATCCCTCCAGATTTTGTCCTGAATTATTACTATTAATAGTAAAAGTATTACTATTACTAATAATAGCTGCCATATTTGGGAACTCACTGTGCCAGCCTCCAAGATGTTAAGCACTTAGCCCAAGATCACACAGCAATAAAGTGGCAGGAAGAAACCCTGGCATCCACACCACTGCTGTGCTACGCATGCCCCCTGCCCCACAGAGCTGAGGGAAGTTCCAGCAGATCTGTGTATTGTGCAGGCTGGGGCCCTGTAAACCCAAAACACTGAAGGAAGATGAGGTGGGGTCAGAGAAAAGACAAACCAGGTGCTATGCTCAAAAAGTTTCATGTTTTACAGCGAAGAGGAGAGGGATTGAAAAAAATGGGGCACAGGGAAATTTTAGGAGTGCAGCTAGTCTACAGGATACCATAATGGCAGCTACATGGCATTATACATTTGTCAAAACCCACAGGACACACACAACAGAAGGAATGAGCCTTGGTGGAAACCATGGACTGTAGTTAATCATCATGTATCAATTTAGTTCATCAATTGTAACAAACATTATGACACTTATAAAATGTTAATAATAAGAGAAATTGGGGAGACAGGTATGTAGGAACTCTTTGTACTTGATGATCATTTATTTTTCTGTAAATCTAAAACTTCTCTAAAATATAGTCTATTGATTAAAGCAATAATAAATAAAATACTCTTCTCCAATTCAAGCGTTATTAGGTAGTTCCCCCCAAAGGACACAAGACTATATGGAGAGAGAAAGAGCCAAAGCACAGAGCTGCAATTGAGAAGAAGGTAAACACGCACTGATGTTGGGTATAAAGGCCATTCTATGGTGGAGCAACATGAGTGAAGAGGAGCCCTTCAATTTGGATAAATCACAGGTTAGAAATGGAAAAGCAGAGTTGTACCAAAGCAGACTGGAGAGATAGAATGAGGTCAGATTTTGGAAGATTATCTCACAATATTAGGCAAAGGGTTTTGAACTTTATTTTACAAGTAGCTGGGAATCACTGATGGTTCTAGAGTAGGGGTATAGCATTAAAAGATTAATTGGGCAGAAGCCACTCCACGAATCAGGGCAGAATGATTGGAGAGGTTACTTTAATTGTCTACGCATGAGGTAGTGAGGTTTGAAATAGTATTGTGTGGTAGGGTGGCCTGAAGGGACACATGGGTGAATAATTACAGAGGAAAATCTACCAGGACCTCAAAACTGGTAGGACACGGGAAGCCAGAGGGAGGGAGGGGTCAAAGGTGATGGTGCGGTTTCAAGCCTGGGTGACTGCAGGAAAGGCGATACACTCTGCCAAAATAAGAAGACAGAGGTTGCCAGGTTTAGGAACACATGAGTTCCTGAGAGCTCAAGAGATTGTCAGGGCTCTTATGAGAATCAGATTATTCGTCTTGAGTTAGTTGGTTTAAAAACATGAAAGCTCTTTGAACAAGCATAAAATTTAATGCAGCACAAACTACTCTATAAATGGGTACCACTAACCTGAAAGGAAACAGTTTACCCCTAAAAAGGAATCAAGAAAGCAGATGCACTGTATGTTGTTTCTAATATTAAGACAATATAAAATCAATGTTAGTTTCCAAAGTTAAATCAAAATAAATTTTCTCAAAATTATCTTTCCTATTTTCTAGCTTAAGAAGGCATTCAGAAGGAAGTTACACAGATTTTTGTGGTGTTTTGTTATTTTTTTAATCCATCCTTCCTTAAGATGTTTGGTCACTTTGAGGATTTGTTTAGCATCTTGAACTATTTTTCAGAGTTCAGCAAATTCAAAATTACTTTTGCCAATCATTTTTCCATTAATTTCAAAATCTATGTGTATTTTCAAAAAACATGATCCTTTTTGTTTTAGATTCATAACATTTAATTCATTCCCATGCTTTGTCCTAATAACTCTGGCTAATGTTTGCTAAGCTCTTACTATGTACAGGCACTGCCTCGTTTAATCCTGAAGATCCTGTGAAGTGGGTCTGATTAGTATCCTGCTAAACAGATGAGGAAACCGACATTTTGAGAAGTGAATTTGCCCACATTCACCAAGCTAAGTCCTTGGTGTTGCCAAAACTCAGCTCAAACTTTCAGCCCAAACCCTGGGGTATTCCTATCCAACACCCCACAATGCGAAACCATGTTATCTGAAAGTCCTTTCCGTCCATCTGTCCATCTGTTATGTGCCAGGAAATGGGATGTGGCCAAGAAAAAAGGGATTGAACATCTAAAGGGACAGGCAACCTAAAACTCACAATCTACTGGCTTTTTGGTGTGAACCATCCACCCATTTCTGAGCAGAATTAGGTCTATAAACTCTTACCATAAAAAAGGTCAAAGAGACAAGAGATCCTGGTGGTGAGCAGCTGACAAACTCCAAACTCTCAACAAAATTCAGAGCTATCTTATTCCCAGCAAGGAGACCAACAGATATTCCAATTAATACTCATAAGAGTTACTGGACAGTATGAAAGAAAATCACAAGGCCAGGAAGCAATCAAAAGTTAAATTTTTTTTTAAAAAAAGCATCTCCTACATATTTGCCGACCACAACACTTTCCCCTTAGAAACCTCAAAGAATTTTTTTTTAAGCAGAGGAGAACCAAGCACTTCTTTTTGAAATAATCAAAGGGAACAGGGAACTTCCTCTCCCTTATTAATCTATCAGCTTTGGTTTCACATTGCATCACCATTAAGACAATACTTTCTGCTTTCTATCACTTTAAGGTATGTTCCCAATAACTATCAGATCTGATAAAAGATCCCCAAGACCAGGACCCACATACGTTTATTATTAGTTACTTTCTTTTTTAAAGCAGAGTAGTAGGTTAATGAGAAATATCAGATTACCTCTTTAAAAAAAAAAAATCATAAACCAAAAATGAGACAAAACACCTCACACTGAAAAGCAGCATTTGCAATCATCAAAGGAGATTTAACAGGGCAATGAGAATGTTTAATACACTGGGACATCTAGATTAAAAAAAAAATATCCATTATTTACAAAATACAACATGCAGCTTAGAAACTAATGAATTCATTCCCAAAAAAACCAAAACAGATCATTAAGGCATTTAATTTAAGGCACTAGTATATTAACAGATTGAGATTTTTAAGTAAACAATGACAACTAATATCTGAGTGCATACTTTATATGTGAAAGACACCATCCTGGATGCCAAAAATGATCATTTACATGTCAACTGCACTGAACAAATATTCAGAAAACTAAATGTCCTCTGGTCATTATGCTTAATAGATAACACTAAAGCTTAAAATCAAACTATAGCACATGAAACATACACTGTGGTTCCTGAATAAGTGTAATGAATGCTTCATACATTGATATAGGTTCTTAAATGTTACAAAAATCAATTTGGCTCCACATAAGGTACAAAACAGCTTTTCACTTGTGCTATTTTCAAGTTCAATGTTGAGGCAAATCCTTCCTTAAAGTGTTGCTTCAGGTTTTTGAACGATACATTTTGGTTGTGTGTATGTGTACATTTAAACAAAACATATGACTGTTATTCTAGAAGTAGATACTCAGCTGAGAAAAGTAAGAAAACAAATCTGTAAGGACATGCAGAGGAATGTGCGTGGTTTGGCTGGAAGGCTCCACAATCAGGAACAAACTGCAGCACATAATGGCTGGAAAAGTTAATTAAGTCAGCCCAACACAGCGCCAATAACAAAAAGTTTTTGTTTGTTTTCTTTCACTCTTGAAATTGTGGGTGGGGGAGAGAAAATACACAGGTTATGTCCATAATATATCTTGGTATGGAACTTATTTTTAATTGTTCATTTACAAATCTCTAAATTTCACAGCTTTGTAAGGAAAGGCTAAGAACCCCCTGGAAACAGTAGCAATTGGTACTACATATAGTAGGATCTGAGCAATTTTCATATCCTTTTTGTGAACAGCCTCAGTAAAGGTATCCAACCACTTCTGAAATGTTTCAAAGACAGAACTGACAAACAGATGAATGACCGTGGCAATGACAGTGTGCCAACCTTTAAAAGCCCACCTCCCACTAACTCTAAAACCCAAATCAAACCCAGACCAAAGCCCCCAGACTAGCTGTGAGACCACAACTGATAGCAAAGGGCAACATGCCACCAGGTAGAAGCTGGCAGAACAAAGAAGCTGGGCCATTCCACCCCTGAGCACTAGCCTAGTCCCACACCTCTAGAGGCTCTGAACTAGTTAGATAGTCAGAGGCCTCCTGCAGAGAAATTAATATTCAAAAATCATTACCATTATTAGCTTTGCTTATGTAAAGCCAACACAAGGAAAGAAGTTTATTTTCCTTCATTTTACTTTTTCTTGTCTTTAAACTTATTTGCTGGTTTCCTTGGAACCTTCCAGTAGGATGGATGTTTGCAAACACCACCTCCATTTCCCTTTATTTGATCAGCTCTTTATGCTATCCCAAAATAAAAAGGAGTAAATCCCTTACCAGAAATAGAACATTGGAAAAAATGGTCAGCGCTCACAGGGCTCTAGGAAGGCTATCATTCAGGCAGGAGCCCTGCAAACCTGACTAAAGAGCTTTTGCCCCCAAATAGGATGTTTTACACCCACTTCAAGAACCCAGCCTGATCAGGGTGGAAAACCCATGGAATTCAGATTCAGTCAGTTCTGTGGTTATCTGGGACTCAAGGACTAACTTGTGTAAACTGTGACTACTCCTTCCCTGGCTACTCTTCCCCAGTGGCTTCCTGGCTGCCAGGGGCTGATTAGGTTAGCACTGTTCCCGGGCACCTGAAGGAAGTTAATGGGGACAACTCATGATCAGAGTGGCTCAAGACAAATGCGGCAGCACCAAAAACCTGCCCAGGATGCATTCTGGTGCCAGAGTGGCTGACTTGGCAGCACCTTCACCAAGGATAGGTCGCTGTGGTTACTCTGCTGAAATTCACAGAAAGGACAGTGGCTTATGGAGGCTCCAAGTGGTGCGGCACCAGCTTCTACCCACTTACAAGCCTCCCCTGTTCTCATGCACACTTACACACAGGCTCACCCATTCACACACACTCACACACACCACTAAAAAATTCCTATTAAAATTTCCAAATCACCTACACGGCATAGACTGACTCTATGTCTGAAATAATAGGCATGTCCAATTTTTACAAATTCCAGAGACAAGAAACAATGGCCATGGGATGCTTTTTTAGGGAGAAAATATGCCTTCTATAATTCCACTGGAGGAATAACACAAAAAGTTGGCTCCATTAAAATAAGCTCTAGTCTTGACTTGAAAGATCACAAATCAAGGAAGAAATAGAGACATATTTTCTTATGTATGTAAAGTAAATTCATTATTTTAACTCAGATATAAATGGATCTCCCTATAGATCAAGTCAAAATGGGACTCATTAGTCAGTAGGTTTAACACCAGTCCCTCCCTTCGCCCACCCAAGCCAGCAGTGCACATTGCTGACACTGGGGAAGAGGGACAGGTGAGCAACACATAGGCACAGAGAGCAGGACCAGACAGTGCCACAGATCAGACAGGAAGGTGCGGCTTTTTTACTGGATGTCTGCACTTACAGCCTATGGTTCTGGGCTGTTACCTTGCAAAGCAGATTCTGACCCTCCCATTTCATTGCATGTAAAAAGTTAGAAATCAACCTAGTCAAATCTTTCTTGGAGTAAATAAAACCCAAAACCACAGGGAGGGAGGGAGCAGGTTGGCTCAGCAGATCCAAATTCATTTACCCCAGTAGGCAGTGTCCAGGACTGGGAGAGCGGACCAGCCCATCCTTCCCAAGGACACATGGCAAAGCAGAGTGCAATTCATGAAGACCAAGGGTGGCTATGAAATCTACAGAAAGCTAAGGCGCTGATGGTCTTAAACCAGGGACAAAAAGCAAGGACGGGAAGTAAAGGTTACCATTAACTTATTCAGTCTGTTTTTACCAGAGATGGGGTCTGGAATTTATTTTCAAGGCTCCATGCTTAAATTGAAATGCCTCTCAGCACTATGCTTAAAATATTAAAACATATAGCAAAGAGAAACAGTGGCTCTCTGTTATCTCTGAACGCAAATTAAAGACATTACCCTGCACCTCAGAAACTAGATGAGGCTCAACCTTCAACCACTACTGAAGAGTCAACCATTAACAGCTTTTAAAATCTTTTACAGTGGACTCCTTAGGGTTTGGGGGGTTGGCAGGGGACCTTCTCACTAACTTGGACAAGACAGCGCTTGTGTCTTTTGTAGTAATTAATCACTAATTATCCTGATAAGTGGAGACTTCCGATGTGAAATGCAAAGTATTTTGAAGTCCTGCCAGACTCATCAAGATGATTTCCAAAATGCCAAAACAGGAACTTCCTATAATAAATAACCTATCACATTTACATCTCAAATTAGAAAATTTGGAAGAAAACATGTAGTTTCACTGCCAAAATAGAGATGCCTAAAGCTTGCCCATCCCAACCCCTCCCCCCACCACCTCCATTTATGCTCTTTAGCCTCTCAGAAAACAAACACAGGTCCAGGTGCAAATGCTCAATTCATGAGGAATGCCAAGCACAGAACAGGACTGCAGGCTTGGCTGCAGGTAATCACCGTGGCCGCTCACCATTGGAAGTGGTGCTGGAGGCCACGGCTTTCTCGCTGACATCTGGCCGAGTGGGGCATTTCACTATGGAATTCTCCACTTTCTTTTTCTCAGTGGTCGTCGAGCTCTGGGACTGGGCCTCCATGACGCCTTCTCATTCCTTCAGCTCTGGCAACCAGGAATCCCTGAAAAAAATCCACAACAGCACCATCAACCTCAAATAAGATGGAGGAAAAAAGAAATCCCAAAAGCCACTTCACCTGTCACCTGAGGAGCATCAGCCCATTCAAAATCAGCCTAAGCATCAGCCTACAGCATCAGCCAATGTGCCAACTGGACATCCCTTCCCCACAAGTTTTCTTACAAAAAGGCCTCAAAGTTCTGGTAACAAGCCAGTTGAATTCTGTCTACGTGTGCAAAAGGAAGACAGAGGCACTTGTCCATAATGTGGGACTTTTCCCAAAATCCTACTGGACATTTCCTATTAAACATTAAACTCGGCATTTCCTAAGTATCTCCATTTTCAGCTGTGATTATGGTGAGAAACCCAGTGTCACATTACTCCTTTCAGCCACATCTCCAAATGTCTCCAACATTTATAAGAAGTTGGCCAATTTTATAAGAAGGGGAAGTAAGACAACTTTCTAAGCCAGGGACAGTTTTTAGTTATCAAATAGATGTTTTAAAGAGTGACTGACAAGGCCTTCCCTGCCATCCAGTGGTTAAGTTTTCACCTTTAAATGCAGGGGGTTGTGGGTTTGATCCCTGGTTGAGGAGCTAAAATACTATATGCCTCATGGCCAAAAAGCCAAAAAAAAAAAAAGAGAGAGAGAGAAACACAATGTAACAAATTCAATAAAGATTTTTAAATGGGCCATATTAAAGAAAAAAATCTTTTAGAAGAAAAAAAGAGTGACCAACAGTTTCTCCCATCCAACTGTAACTCAAAGCTTTGAATCAGAGGACTCTGGTCAATGATTTTGCTTTCCTCACTAAGATATGTGAACTGCAATACACCTCTTAAGTCTAATTCATTCAGGAAAACCATATTCCTGAAGCTTTCTCTAAACAGTAGAACATTTCCATTCACTGAAGTTACGTTTTTAAAACGACAAGGTGACAGAACACACTCTGGATCCCACAGGAAAAGGCAAAAGATCATGGACAGCAAAGGCTAGAACCACTTTCGAAAAATTAAAACTCAGCTGAGGCGAGAAATCGGAGAAGGCAATGGCACCCTACTCCAGTACGCTTGCCTGGAAAATCCCATGGACGGAGGAGCCTGGAAGGCTGCAGTCCATGGGATCGCTGAGGGTAGGACATGACTGAGCGACTTCACTTTCACTTTTCACTTTCATGCATTGGAGAAGGAAATGGCAAACCACTCCAGTGTTCTTGCCTGGAGAATCCCAGGGACGGGGGAGCCTGGTGGGCTGCCGTCTATGGGGTCGCACAGAGTCGGACACAACTGAAGCGACTTAGCAGCAGCAGCAAAGGCAAGGCAGTTAGTCTGTCTTTCACTGGTGTCATTCATGTGATAACCACCCCAGCTCATCATTCATCAATTTTCACTCTGTTTGGTTCATGTTTCTTTTTTGCAGTCATGATCCACATCAACAAAGAATACAAGAAAAGATAAGTCCCCTCTCTAACATGTTTCCCTCAGGTTATCTAGATTGTGGGCATTTCTTCCATGGAGTCATCTGCCTATCTTCTACACTGAGCAGATACCACTGTGTTCCATCAAAACAGTTAGTAAAATAAACTAGGCAACTCAGTCATGGACTAAAAGTCTTAAAGAAACAGATGTAAGATTCTTAGTCAAACTTAACTCACATTTGCAAGGGAACTGCAAATACTTTCTTTATAGTACAAGAAATTCATAATAACTAACTAGAAAAGCTGATGGCCCAGAGGCCTCATGGCCCTGGAGCAAGGGCTCTTCCAGTAACTTCTACATCTTCTCTTTGATTATCCACTGGCATTCACTGAAAAGCACACAAGTTATTTAAGAACAGCTTTTCTAGAATAAAAAAGACAAAAAGACACCCTAGGTTAAATTTACGTATCAATTATAAGATCCACTCCAAATTCAGAAACATTATTCAAAGAGCCCAACAGATCACAATAGTGAAAGACTATAGGCCTTCTTTTCTGAAGGTTGCCATGGTGCACAAGTCAATGGGTAGGGCCTGACTGATGTCCCCTGGAGTTGTCCAGCGCCTCAGTTTCCTTGTGGCTCAGCTGGTAAAGAAACCACCTGCAATGTGGGAGACCTGGGTTCGATCCCTGGGCTGAGAAGATCCCCTGGAGAAGGGAACGGCTACCCACTCCAGTATCCTGGCCTGCAGAATTCCATGGCCTGTATAGTCCATGGTGTCACAAAGAGTCGGACTCGACTGAGCAACTTTCACTTTCAGTTTCCCTCTGTCGCAAGACAGTGTCACACGGTGGGACTTAACCTTGGGGGTAGTGGGGTGTCCAATCTTCTTTAAGGAGATGTTAAAACTTGTGGATCCTCTCCCCCCAGGATATCCATTTTTTTAATAAAAGACATTTAATATTTACTTTTCTTTATTTATTTGTCTGCACCAGGTCTTAGTTGTGGCACGTGGGATCTAGTTCCCTGACAAGGGACTTAACCCCGGCCCCTTGTTTTGGAAGCTCAGAGTCTTAGCCACTGGATCACCAGGGAATTCCCCAGAATAGACTTACACACACACAAAAACTGTCCATTTGATTTTCAAGGGATCACAGGCCCTCCAACGCAGATCAAGAACCCTTGAAAGAGAAATTCTCAACCATCCCTTCTAGCTCTACCAAACCCAGAATAAGTCTTTAAATTTTTTGAATGGTCCCCCAAAATTGATTTATACTTGATCTTAGCCAAAAGGCCAAGAAGGGATCTAAATTGATTTAAATATCATGTTTAAAGCATGCAATTAAAACCATTCAACCTCATCCACAGCACCGTTTGGGGGTAGTACAAGCACCATCTGAATCAGCCTTGTTTTGTTTCAGTGAAACATTCAGAGTTGCCAGCCTAACCCCAGATGCTTGGAGGTGGCCCCTGAACCTCTATTTCAAACAGCAATGGTGATTATCAAGATCACTGAACTTGCAGACATGTTTTTGTTCACCACTCTGTACTCAATGCTGTAGGCCCTCATTGAAATCTTTGCAGACTGGATGAACTAAAGAATGAAGTGCTGAATTCCAACAGCCCATCCCAACCACCATCCTAATCAACTCTGCATATGTCTGGAATCTTTGCTGAATGTCTGTCTTCTCCTCTAGACCCTAAACTCCATGAGGACAAGTCCCTGGCTATCTCCCCACCACCTCATACCTGTAAGAGTGTTTTCTAAGTAAATACACAGTCCAACAATGATCCTGTGACTCAGTTCATCAGTCTTTAATCTTAATTGCCACTGACTTAGCTATGTATCTTTTCTTTTGTAGCCAGTATTTCTTTGTAAACTGGAAAATTATGTAAAAACTAAAAACTTTACCAGGAATATTTAATCAATCAAAACACTCCATTTTCAACCATTTTGGATAAACAGGCACTTATCATAACTGTTTCCCTCAAAACACACATAGAGTTTTATCAGTGCAATCTGGATGGAGTTTACTGATACCAGACACAGAAATCAGCTAATGGAATGGGGGGGGGGGGGTGTGGACAAACAAGAGATGGGATTCTTGGTAGGAACTCAGTTTGTCTCTTCCTTAGGTGAGGAAACTAATTAATAGTAGTGAGGAGAGGAGTCGCCAAAGCTCCTTGACAAACTTGGTTTTTGTGGAGTTGTTGGTTTTCCCCCAAGCAAAGGACTTCATTTTAACAAAGCAATAAAAACCCTCCAAATACTCATCACCAGAGAGAGGCTCCCAAGAAGAGGTAAAGCCCCAGGCACTGATTGAAATCACACTAATTAATGGTCTTGGAGAATACTAATTTCTCTCCCATCCTCCTGTTCAAAATGGATTTTTTTTAGAAATAGGCCCTTGGTCACTCAAAAGTCTACCCCCTTCTTCTATTTTGACAACTTATTTTTGGATCTCATTAGTTAGTAACTAATTATTTAAAAGTGTGGTTTATGCTTGGAACAGGGCTATAAAAATGGCAACTTGCCAAGGCAGACATCTGCTTCCTGTATATCCCTATAAATTATATCAGCTTCTTTTAACTGATAAAAACCCAACTTTGTCTGTCAGTTACAAAGGAGAAAGTTTTCACATTTGAGACTCTCACACCTCATCAAAACTCTGCCTGAAGAGTTAGTGAGCAGAAAAGAGTCTGTTTCTAGCGGTGGTGGCTGTTTTTTCATAGGATGTTCAGCCGAGTTGGAAAACTCAGTCCTCAGTCCTGAGATAAAGCAAAGCATGAGGTACAGAAGTGACCAGTAAAAATTCCTGATGGAATCCTAAAATACACACAACTAGGGCAGCAGCCTACAGGACTCCTTTTAAAACTTGGCATTTCTTAAATAATAAAGTAGAATTTATTTAGAACATAACTCTGAAGGAAAACTTCAGTTCTGCTTCACTTCAAAGATTTTTCTCTGAGGAAAACATATCACTGGTTTTTAGATGTGAATGAAATGCGACTTTTAGACCCAATTCCTTTTCTTATAAAGTCAAACTGTTCTCCTTCAATCCTTTTCACCACTGCATTACACACAAGATTTGCTGGCATGCCCCTTGACTCTTTATGCTTAGGAAAAGAAAAAACAGAGAAGGAAAGAAAAACTATCTGTAGATGATGTTTTGAGTCCTAGCAGCTTTGGTATATGAAAAAAAAAAAAAAAAGAAAGAAAGAAACTAAGAAAAATTGCTCTAATAGGCCTGCTAAAGCTTGAAGTTTCATAGGTAAATGCAGGAATGAAAATGCCTTCTTGCAAACAAACAGTCCTGGCTTTTCCGCATTCTACTAACTGTCCCTGATCCTTCTGTAATTTCCCCGAGGCCTAAACCCAGAGCACAATTAATTCCGGACCCTCTTTTAAACCTAATCCCTCTGTTACTAGCAACCTGCCCACAGGTGGGTCTTCCCTTTCTAAATTATAAATCTTAACTTGCATCAAAAGAAGACACCGTGTCCTGGAGTCACTGACCCTGTGATGCTGCAGCGCACATCACCACTGGAAAGGCGGCCAGAGAAAAGCTGCAACATGTACCAATTTGGAGAATGGGGGAGGGGGATCTGCATTGGAAATAGCACATCCCCCACCCCACCAAGCCGCAAGGGTGACCCTCCCTTTAGAGTGGCCACTTGGAGCTAGTAAAAAAGAAACTTTCATCTTTGCAAAGATGTCATTTTGCATTATATATATATATATATACTTTTTTTTTTTTTTTTGAGTAAGCAGTGGGTTGTGGTCTGTGCCGCCTGGGAGCGCTTGCATCTTGCGCTTCCACACCGGCTTCCCTTCTGTTCCCTGCACAGTTTCAGGGTCCGTGTCCTCGAGCCCCGTCCGCCTCTCCATTCGCGGTCTCAGTTCTTGCCGCCGCGGCCTCGGGGCGCCCGCCTCGCCGTAAGTTCCCTCCCCAGCGCGGTAAGGCCCGGCCGCGCAGCGCTGGCTCCTTGAAATAGGCCGGCTCCACTCTTATCCGCCTTCCAGAAGCGTCGCCCCAGCGAAAGGGCAGGCGAGAGTCCGGACGATCAGAACCCCGCAGAGCCTCCGCAGCCAAAGGAGCGGCCCTCCTCACTCTGCATCACCCAGGTCACCCGCTCCCGGGGAGGATTCGAGAGCACTGGAAAACTCTGCACAACTGCTCCGGCAGTATCCCCCGCAGACAGTGGTCGGCAGCGGCCCTGAGTGCATTCACATAGCTGCTTCACCGACTGAATTCAGAGAGATGCAACTTTCTGGGCACTTGGCAATGCAATACCCTGTGTGTCGCTCTACATTAAAGGACTGGGGGACACTTGACATCTTCAAGAAACCGCACTGGCTGGGTGCTTCACATAACCAAACTTCTAACTTTCTTCAGAGGCTCTTAACCCGGCTCCAAATGTGTTCCTTCATCAGCTGCCCTAAACCGATTAGGTGTGTGAGTGGTGAAGGGGCAGACCTATCTCATGGGCTTTCTGTGTGACAGTCCTCAGTGGAATTCCGAACTTCAACCACGAAGCTTTATATAATAAATGGAGAGCGTGAAAAATCACCATTCTGCCTTTCCCCTTGCTGATCTCTGCAGTGAACCCTGGAATGCACACACAAGCAGGATTCTGTGAATGAGTTAAGTCCTTAAAATGTTATTTAAAAAAGAAGAAGAAGAAGAAGAAGCACCAGTGCTAAAATCAACATTTGAAATGATGTTTGAACTGTATAAAATGACCTTCTAATCGAAGGTGAAATGAGACAGTAATTCTAAACTAATAATGCTTTGTGAACATCCTTTGTGAACAGCAGACTACTTTATCGGTTTCCCTAATCCAGCTGGTTTATTTTTCAGTGTCCTGAATTTGGGATTTTTTTTTTTTTCTTGATGCATTTAAAGATTTAAAACAAGTTAAAAGCCTGATTAGTGGCAACCTGATCAGTTTCTGGTCAGTTACTGCCAAGGCAGGAAGAAGGCATTCTAGGAGACAGGGTGCTTTGAACAGCATGGCGGATTAGGCCTTCAGTGAGAAATTATTCTCAACTCAGGGAGCTCTTGCTGAAGAGAAATAAAGCTTTCCTCCAGAGAAAGTATCTTTTCTTATACCTGTCCATGTTTATAAACTGAATGATCTTCCTAATATGCTGTTTCAAAAATCCAGAAGAAGCCTGTGTAAGGATTTCTAAGGAGCTTCCATCACATCACTGAAAAGTGACATTTCTCCCACCTGTATTACTTACTAGCAGATTAGCGGCTTCTTCAAGATGCTAGTCTTGGAACAACCATTTAGGTAAAATTTTCTATTAAATAGTTACACCTTCCTGTAGCATTCAAATTCAGTTCCTGAAGAAAATGGCTGCTCTAGGAAAACTTATTTTTAAAAAATCAAAAAGCACAAACTAATACCGATTTTAACTTTAAAACAATTCTGGAAGTGAGAAACAGCATGAGTTTCCATGAGCAAAATTTAGGGAATTTGAAACATGTGAGTGGGTTTCATATAATCATGCATTATAGAAAATCTCTTATAGGTTTGTAATATGGTTGATGCTTCCTGGCACTCGATATGTTTCTGAACTTAAAATCAATTAGATATGCATAACCTCTGTAACACACCAAGATTTTCCAAGATTCCTATGGCTTCCTCTCCCTTCCCTGTCTGTAATGCCTTTCTTTCCTGTAAGCTCAACTTCATAAGTTCTTAATGAAATCTTTATGAATTTTTAACTATAACATTTTTAAATGTGCAATTATTTTACGTTTACATGTTATCATATTCCCCCATAATTAGGAAAACCAAAAGCCTTAACTGCAAATAAGAAAGCTCCTCCCTGTTCAAGTCACCAAAAATGGTCTTTGGTAACCTAGAGGGGCCCCCAAATCTGCTACCTATTTTTTTCAGATCTATCTTTCCCAGTTTCTGAAGCTCCTAATCTCAGATAAGCAGTATCCATGATAGGCCTACCCAAATAGAATTACTTGAAAAGGGAATGAATTACTCTAAGGGAAAATAAATGCCTATCTATGAATTAAGTGAGTTTGGTTTTAGTAGATTAACTACATCTCAACTTTTTAAAAAGCCATATATTTAACTTCAACTATTGAAAATCTTATTTGACATGAAGTCATCATTGCTACTAGCATTAAAATCACAAATGACGTTTTTTATGCCGGTTTTCCTTTTCTGCTATGTGTACTTAAAAGCAAAGATGGTCTTTAAAAGGAAAGACCATCAGCTAATCTAACTTTCTCAGGAGGACTTTATGAGAAACATCTGAAGGATAAAGGTCTCTATTTAATACTTGTTAGTTACTGTTTCTGAGTTTTGCAAAAACTTTGAAACATCAGGCCAGTGTACTTTGGTTTAGGTTTGCAGGAAGTGCCCTGCATAGCAGGTGCTATTAAGGAATGAGCTGACACCCCTATTTTCTGTGGGTTTGCTGGAGACAGACAAGCTTCAGACAGAAAAGGAGATCTATAAGTCAGTTATCAGTCTATAGATCAGCTAAGCTCATGAAAACTGTTATTTCCCTTAAACCTACATATGTCACAAAAAAACAGCACGACTGATCAAAGATGGCCCTTGTCTCACTTCTCTAAAGTTTATAGGAATTAAAAGTCTTCAAACAGTTTCAGAAGGAAAAAAAATGCTAAATTTAAAAATCACTCTAAGAGAACTTCTATAACTTTTGGTGCCCAGAATTAAGTGTGCCTTGACAATCAAGCTTAAGGGGATAGAGTCCATGTTCTGTGAATAAGAATTTACCTTTAAACCATCACAAATATGGGACTAATACCTGCTAGGTGTTAAAATCAGCTTGGAGATACCCCAAAGGTACTAATTTTTTCGGTCTGATACTGTTCACTGTACTTTAGCCTCCTGATTTTTAAAGTACAGATTCTTGAATCTTAATTGCAATGTAAAAAGCACAGTTTCAAAATTTAAGGATTTTCAAATCACAGTTTACTCAGTAATAATTTCTGAATTATTCCTGATCGGCTCAGCCTATAAACTTTACAGAATTCTTCAGCTGTCTTCTTTTTCACCTCCTGCCCACCAATCATATACAGAACTGCCAATGAAAACTATACCAAACGATGCCAAACGATGCACCCTCCCAATGAAACGCCCTGGTGTGGAATTTCATTAGAACCTCACATTTCAAACAGCAGATGTTGTCCTGAAGTGGCATGGCCTGGTCCATGCTCCATTCAGGGTTCCATACATCTTAGTTCATTTAGGCTTCATTCAAAAAAAGTCTCTTGAGACTGAATTATTCTTTTTCAAAATATCACAAGATGAAATCAAGAATATGGTTTCACTGCCTCATTCCTTCATTACGGCAATTTGAGAGTTAGTTTTCATCTGAATTGTGAGTTTTCAGTCTCTTTTTGTAAAAGCCCATGTAACATACGATTCTGGAGTATTTTTAGGTGTTTTACACCATCTCCCCCAAAAGTCCAGGGAGCTAAAGCTGCAAATTTCCACAAGAAAATTAACAAATAGGATGTCACACTGGCTTCTGAAGGTACTTCCAGAGACAGATTTAAATAAAATGACACTTAGCTCCTATTATTTAATTTCATTCTACAGCATAAAAATTACCCAAATACACAATCAGATGTTTAAAATATACTCCTGTGTCACACACATACACACACACACATACACACACATATCACCTCACCTCCCTTCCAAAAAAAAGGTAAAGAAAAGCCCACTAGCTGTTTGAGGCCAGCAATCAATCCAATTTACTGCAGGTACAATTTATATGTACACTGCATGCCACAACAAAACCACAGTGTGATGCCAACAGGGCCCTTAAGAAAGTTTTCCCCTAAATCTCTGGAAAGAAGCTTTAAAAGAAAGCAAGGATTACAGTCAGCTAGAAGGTAGGGAGGGGACTTACCTCAAACCCAGCCAAGCGGAAATCAGAGCAGTAATTCTACAAGTCGACAGAGTACACTTTCAAAGCTATAATGGTGTGAAGAAGTGCTGGGCACCATGGCCTGAAGGCAGCGCTAATACACTGATGACTGATGGCGGGGCCCGGGCAGACAATGAATTTGGGGCTTGAAAACTAACAGAAACCATGCAGCACTTTGACAAATGGGCTTTCACAATTTCATTCATTGAATAACCTTTAAGCACAAAATTGGCTCGAGTTCTCCTGGGAATTATGTGACAGGTCGTTGGACGATGATGTAAGTATTTTCTTTTTTAATTATGACTTGTATGCAAAATGCAAAAGCACCCTAACATGAGGACACAACCCTAAATGCTGCAGATGCATGTGTGGAGCTCCACACAATATTGCCTTTCAGGAGGGGGGCTGGAATGTCCCAATGCCACCTTATTAACTTAGGTAATGGCCTGTTCATTCAGTTTCTTTAGAGAGCCATAGATTTTCTGGGACGTTTTGTCGGATTGAAATATACACACATGGAACAAAAAACACTTTCACATTAAAAAAAAAAAAAACCAACCTGAAAGTGGTCATGAGTAGCTAAGTGTGGCACTAAAATATAGTGCATTAGAATTACAAGTAGAAAAAGTCTAATTTTAAGGTGTGAGGCAAAGGAAAAGTGCCTTGAAACAATTGAGACACCACATAAAGTTTGCAGTCGAATACACTTGCCAACACAGTTAACATTCAATTTCTTTCCAACGGCTCCCCTCCCTTTCTTTCCCTGTAAAACTAGCCCTTCGATGGAAAAATCATAATTTTGGCAATTTCGAAAGAGAGCATGAAATACCCAGTGTCTCTAAATTAACAAGTACCACTTACTCCGGGCAGCATTACCTTTAACAGCTTCTAAAAACTTAAGAAAAGGATCTTAAAACAGGAAGCTTAGTGAGCTCATAAAACTGTTGTTGGAGCCAGGAACACATAGCATATTTAATCTGCAAACTGTGAGAGTCTACAGTGATTTCAGCAAGATCTGAGGCATGCCCTCAAGGTTTGCTGGGATCTGGGATTAGGGGGTTGATAAGAACCTCTACTGCCCATGGACATGTTTTTCTTCTGCAGTTAAACACAAATGCACAGAGACATTTGACTGCTGCTTGGCGTTACTGCTCAACTTATAAAAAAGCTTTGCAGCTCCTTTTGCTGTCAATATATCAAAGTTAAAAAAAAAAAATCATCAAAGTGTGAAATTTCATTTAAAGTCTTCACCAGTCTACAGCTCTATTTCACAGGCCCATCAAATAAAAGTAGAGATGAAAAATACACTGAAAGTGCTTGAAAAAAGTTTGTGGCGCTCCCCCTGCCCTGTTGTTTACTCTGTCTCCCTTTATTTGCTTTGAAACTAGAACAAATCAATTTTCATCTGGAAAAATGACAACAGGAAGTGAAGGGCAGCATCTTCTAGTAGCCTTTCATGAAAAGACAACCTGAAGTCATTATTAGAGTAGAATGTTATACTTACCAAATGAAATACACACACACACAATTTCTTCTACAGTCATGTCAGCATTTTAATTGACTCTCATGATATAAGTTGGCAGAAAATTTCTTGAATCTTCCAAAACAGATCAGACCGACTACAGAATACGGATGCCAGCAAAACTAAAACCTCCTTCAAAGAATTTTTTAGCTGGGGATTTACAACAATTGCATAAAGAAAAAAAGGCTGACTTTTAAGATAATCTACTATAGTCTAAAAGCATTAACATTCCATTACTAAGGTTTTCTTGAGGATTTCATGACTCACTGATTCACTTTTCCTTCAAGACTGGTTTTTCTTAGTACACTACTGTCTTCATATAAGTGAGTGCATGGAACAATGATCATTAAATTGTTTCCTTTCATAAACTCCCAAACCTTATCCTCCTAAAAAGGGGGCAAGGATAAACAGGACAGCTTGCATAGATGGAAGGACCCCTAAATGGCGAAGCACAGAGGAAGTCTGAAACCCTTACAGCATGCAGGTAATTAAGAAAACTGGCCAAGAAACAAAGGAAAGTTCAACTTTTAGGCTAGGGCATCAAACTGATAAATTAATGACTTTCATTAAATAAGTAATGAAATAATTCACCAGAGTCATTTTTTATCAGTACTGAATTTTCTCATTTCTGTCTGTAGTCCTTTGCAAATTCGACATACTGGAAAAGTGTATTTATGGAGAAGTGTATTTATGTCAGGGTCCAATCAAGGAATCCAAACATGTTAACAGTACCAAGAATTCGTAAGTATCTAAGTTGAACCTACTAGTCTATTCATAACAATATAGTCTATTCCTTTTAAACTGCTTCTGTGTGTGTGAAATTTCACTGGACACCTCTCACATTGGACTCATTCAGGCATCTGAAACCAAAGCTTTCCTAGGCTGACTTTAAGAATTATATACCCTGAAAGGCTCTCCCCTTAGGCAGGCAGTTTCTGATTAAATAGCTTTTAGTGTAAAATAAACCTCTTCTCTCTATAAGTATGCTATTACAACTAATTTAAATGTTAGTTCATGTTTGTTTTAGGTCTGACTACAGGCCAACTGGCCAAAGTGTTTGTGTACCAGGTTAAGACCAATATTTCCTAACATAAACAAATTCTTTAGATACTTCACACAGTTTACATTGTTAAGGCCAATCACTGCTACTTCAATATAGCCCCTCAAATGAAATACTGTTCTGCTTTAGAAAGATAGAGCGATTTTGAGGTTATTTCACTACTTTGAAACATAGCATTTTCCTCCTTCAAAATAATCTTGACACATGTAATTAAGAAACTGTCAGACTATTATTAATTTTTAATTTAAAACCTAAATGAAATAATTACAGGAATCAATCAATAAGGCACCTATTCAAATTACAGAGCAATTACATAAATACTCAAAATTAATACTTTAGGCCAAAATTAATACTTTAGGCCAATTCTTGAAGATTTCTGTCTATAATATGCTAAGACACCAAACAACACAAAAAGTGTAACATGGGGACCGTGAATAGTTCCTGCCTTAAATAGAAATGGCCATGGCAGAGGGCTCCACCAGCTATGCCCAAGGCACTCGAGCTGGAACTCTTTTTAAAAGTTAATTTATTTCCACCAGACGCATATTTCAGGGATCTCAAAAATCTCCCAATTCTGTTCAAAATCATATTGGGAGGGAAAAGCTTAATTACTGCGCATTTCCAGCAAAGGGCTCTGGGGAGGAAAAGGGAGAAAGATAAAGGAGCGAAGAAAGGTGTTTTCTAGAACCAGGATGGCTAATGCCACTGGCCAGGTCTCTGCACAGCGACCGACCCTCCATACCTCCGACTAACGGGACTCTTACTTGGAGATGCGGACGGTCCATCATTTCAAACTGAAATGGCAGCTGGAAAATGTGGAACAGCTGGCAGAGAGCTGGGAGAAAATGTTTTACATAAATATATGTACATATAAACTGGCAGAGGGCCACGAGCGCTGTACCCAAGGCCAGAATCTATCCGGGACTGCACACCACGGAGATGAGACCCCAGGGCGGGAGGGAGGAGTCGCCCGGAGGATGCCTCCCGCACAGTCTGTTTATGCGAGGTCAGCCAGGGAAGCGTGGGTCCAGCCGCTCTCCGGATGGCATCTCCTGAAGGAGGTGCCATCGCCGACTCCAGCACAAAGTTCAGGGGAGGATAAAAGGCCTGACTGTGCGGTGGTGCTTCGGCATCTGGCAATCTGCTTATAAGTCACTTCACAAACTCCCTAAGTTTGGGGTAAATATTTACTCCTTCTCCACCTCCTCCCGCCCATGTGCCCTCTGCAACTCCAGAAAGTAACTGTCCCCTGCAGAGTGATTCATACCCAACTCTGCTCGCTGAAAATGCGACCTCTTAAATGATCATTGCAGGCGCCACTGTTACCCACCTATACAACCACCACCACCACCACCACCACCTCCGCACCACTCACTCCCTGCAGCTTCTAATGCTTTTATTTCTTTTGTTGTCTTTTCCCTTACTTTCTTTCATTCTTTTTTTTTTTTTTTAATGCAGTCTCTGGAAAGGAAAAGAAAGAATCCCAAATCATCCACAGATGGTACAACTTTCACTTTTCCTCTCTTAGGACGGAGGCGCGCCTCTTTCTCTCGGCTCACTCACACCCCACCCCCGATGGGAAGCGCAAGCTGGAGGAAGCCCCCGCCGCGGCGCTCCTCGCGCGCACCCACCTCACCGCCCGCCGCCTTCGGCGCCCGACCCTCGGGGGCTAGCGGAGTTCCTTTCAGCCCTCGGGAAAAGGAGTCGGGGCGAGGGGAGCAGTCGCCGCAACTGCTCCAAACTTCGTCCCCCGACCTCCCAACTCCGGGAGGTGAAATTCTCCAGCCCGTCTCCGGATGGCCGCCAGGTCAGACGCTGGGAAGGGGAGCATCACGCAGGAGGGAGCGAAGGGAAGACTGGTTCCGACGCCTTACCGGCGGCTCCCGAAATCTGGGCGCCTTTTGACAGCCATTTTCAGTTCCTCCCGCGCCCCCCGTCGGGGACTCCCCTCTCGACCCAGAGGCGCGGGCGCGGCCGCAGGAGCTGGGTCCCCGGTGCGGGGCCCCGCGAAACAAAGAACTTCGGGCGGGACGTACCTGCGGCGGCGGCGGCTGTCAAGTCCCCGAACTTCCCATAGACCCGCGTCCCGGGCGCGGGCGGGCGGCTCCGGGTTCCGCGCGGCCGCGGGCGGCTCGGGCTAAGGCAAGAGGCCGGGCAGGGCGCGAGGGTCCCCGGCGACGGGCATGGT
This sequence comes from Bubalus kerabau, assembly GCF_029407905.1. Taxonomy (NCBI): domain Eukaryota; kingdom Metazoa; phylum Chordata; class Mammalia; order Artiodactyla; family Bovidae; genus Bubalus; species Bubalus kerabau. The sequence goes on along the minus strand of NC_073631.1, from coordinate 81,975,659 downwards.
GCGGCGCGGGCGGCCGCGGGGCGCGCGGGGAGGGAGGGTCGGGGCGGCGAGGGGGCGCGAGGGCGAGTGTGCGAGCGCGCCGGCGGCGGTGGCGGTGGCGTTGCCCCTGCCCGCTCCCGCCCGCTCGTGCGACTCCGGCATCGGTTTCAGGGATCGTGTAATCCGATCCCTTCTGACTCACAGGCCCTGAGTGACAGTTCTGATTTGGTTCACCCGCGGGAGGGAGGGGAAAGAGAAAGAAAGAAAGCCCCCACTGCGCTCCCCTCCTCGCATGCAACCGACTTTCTGGAAGAAGGTCCCATCCCGGCCTGAAAACCCGCGCGGGCTTGGAGGCTCCCCCAGTCCCTACCCGCGCAGCCTGCGCTACTCACGGGTGGAAAAGTTGTCCCTCGGCTCTGCTCTTCCCTCCCTCGCACTCCCTCCTTCCCTCCTCTCCTCCTTTTCCTCCTCCTCCTCCCCGCGCTCCTCCTCCCCCAAGTTTTAACAGATGTTGCCGGACTCTCGGCTCGCGCTCGCGCTCCCTCTTCCTCCGCCCCCGCCCCCGCCCCGTCCCTTTTCTTTCTGCCACTCTCCGGCGGCGCGGTGGGGACGCGCCGAGCAGCAGGACGCCTGCCGCCGCAGGGGGCGAAGTTGGGAAAACTTGGGAGGAGTGCGGCTCGCCTTACTTTTGCTTTCTCGCTCCTTCCTGGCCGCGCCGGGGGCCCGCGCTTCCCCACCCGCCGAGTCCCTGCTCCCGCAGTGGATCCCAGCGGCGACGCTGGCGGCTACGCGGGCGGCGGCGCGGAGGCGGCCCGGGCCGGGGTCGGGGGCTGCGGGGGGAGCCCGGGCGCCCCGAGCCACGCGCGCGCTCCCTCCCCGCCCTCCGCCTCCTCCGCCCCTCCCCGATCCTCTCACAGACACATTCAAGCCTGCTCCTCCTCTTCCCCCTCCTTGACCCCGCGCCCGCTCAGCGCGCCGAGGCCCCACCCACCCGGCTAAGGGAAGGGGGCCCTGGCGTGATGTCACCGCCGCCCTCCCCGCCCGCGCTCGCCCCGCCGCCCCCCACCCCAGCGCCCTGCGCGCCGGGGCAGCTTGTCCCAGCTCCCGTAGCCTTCCGCCCCGCCTCTCCGCTCCGCTTTCTCCCGGCTCCCAGTTTGGGCTCCCTTTTTCCTTCTTTTAAGGCCTCTCTAATCACAGCCACCCCCCTTCCCTCCTAGACTCTCCCTCTCCTTGTACATTTCCCCAGGCCAACCCTGAAACTCCCCTTCTCGCCTGAGGATGCTTTTGAAAGTTCAGGTTTTTCCTCCCCCACCGACTCATCTGCCCTCGGAGCCAGATCTGGAAAGTGGGAGCTCCCCACTACGCAGCCTGCTATTCCCCTGGGTTACTTTAGAAAGGACTCAAAAACAAAGACCCCAGGCTTGGAGCCTGGACTCCAACGTGGTTTTCCCTGAGCTACCAGAGTGTCTGTCCCTGATTGATTTTCAGCGGCCCGTACCAGAAAAAAAAAAAATTATTTTCCCTCCATTCTCAACCAGACAGCCTGCATCCATCTGTTCCCTTTCAGTGTATCCAGCCTGGACCTGTAACCCAAACAAGGAGTTCCCAAGGGAGGAACAACGAAAGGAAAAGAAAACTCTGGTGGCATTCCCGAATCCATTCTTCCTGGGGTCATCTGAGATTCCGCCCACCCTCGGGTGGCCGCCCGCAGCGCCTCGGAGCTCAGGGTGCACTATAGTGTTGACTCCTAGAGCATCTTTGACTGAAGGAAGAGCGTAGGTGGATGAATGATTAGCTATTATGATCTGAAGAGCATTTTGAGATTCAAACGCTTAGCTGGAGAATTTTTTAAGGGAATTTTTGGTGGTATTCACTATTTGTTTCCTGGGACTTGTTGCTTATCTCAAAGATATCACAAAAGCAGACCCTGACTTAAGCTTTTATGGTAGAAGCAGTGGAGATAAAGGAGGACTGAAGATCCTTATGAGCCATTTATTTTACAGTTTCTCTCTGTATTTCACCATGATTGGGGAAAAAAAAAAAAAATCAGTGACTCATCATACAGAGCAGTAGCCTCAGGATTCAAGGGTGGTGGTCCCAGCTTCCCCTCACTAACTGGCCTCAGGCCCAGGAGGATTCTCTGAGCATCCACAGGCTCTGGGCTCATCTGTGGACTGGTGATAGGAAAACCAGGCCAGTCCGCATACCTCCCAGGATTTGTAAGGGCTTCCAAAGAGATAATGCATGTGAAAGTGGAAATGGATACAAATGCCTAAGAATTATATTATGCTCTTTCCCACATATACTTCAGCATCAGTCACAATATTTTTTTGTATTCAAGTACTGCTTCTGCCTCAATCACATGAATGCAAATAATACATCCCCGATAGCCTCCTCTGTTCACCCAATGGCAAAAAAAAAAGTAAAAAGGAGAACGACAGCCAATAAATCAACAACTGGAATAAACTAGATATTTTGACTTTTACTTAAAAGTCTAGCACATTTTGGATCATGAAGATTTTGATTCTCAGTTTTAAAAAGACAAGAACAAAGGAAAAGCAGCTCATTGTTCTCCTTATGCCCATCAGAATAGTTAGAAACAAGAGGAGAAATAAAGCTGGTGTCACCTGTGTGTCCCTGCGTCCTCACCTTAGGCTCTTGGCAGAAATGAACAGTTTTCTGCTTTAGTGATAAACACAGATGTGAGTGGGAACATTTTGCAGAAATGGCAGAGGAAATATAAAACAAGGGTTATCCTCATGTGAGTTAAATAATGCCATAACGCAAAGACTTTCAGTCTATATTAACAGAAAAATTCGTTATCCAAAAGGAAATCTTGTGTGGAATCCCTGCATATAAAGGAAAGCCATCTCTAGTTGCTGTTGGGTGGGGTCTCAAAGCCCAGCCCCTTAGCCATTCTCTTGTCACTCACTCCCTTTTTTTAAGAGCCCCTGAGACATCTCTAACAACCTTAAAGTCACCCTGAAACTCAATAATGTAACCTCCTTGTAATGATAAAGAGGCACTTACAGATTTACAAGGTTCTGAGATCACCCTTCCTCCATGTCTAAAACTCCAGCATTATAGATTCACTTACAGACAGCTTTCCCTCAGTTCCCTTTTCGAAATGCAAAAAGTCCTAGGATATTTTAACATATTGTGTCTGCAAAATACTTAAGCTTATAAGACAGTTCTTGTTGGTTTGTTTGCTTGTCTTTTGGCAACAAATTGGATGAAGTAGGGGACTCGAAGATATTAGTATGAGTCTCCTAGGGCTGCCATAACGAAGGACCACAAACTGGGTGTCTTAGAGCATCAGATATCCCTTGTCTCTGGAGAGGGAAATGCAACCCACTTCAGGGAAATCCCATGGACAAAGGAGCTGGCAGGCTAGGCTACAGTCCATGGGGTCACAGAAGAGCCAGGTACAACTTAGAGATTAAACAACATCCATTGTCTTACAGTTCTAGAGGCCAGAAGTCCAAAGTCAATGTCTCAGCAAGGCCATACTCCCTCTGAAACCTCTTGGGTAAGATCTTTCCTTGCATCTTCCTAGCTTCTGGTGGTTATCTGTCAACCCATGGTGTTTCTTGGTTTGCCACTGCTTCACTCTAACTTCTGACTTTATAGTCATATAGCATCCTCCTTTTGTTTTGTTTTTTTCTCTCTCTCTTTCCTCTTCCTAAGGGCACCAGTCATAGAAGAGGGTGACAGAGCATGATGAGATGGTTGGATGGCATCATCGACTCAATGGACATGAATTTGAGCAAACTCCAGGAGATGATGAAGGACAGGGAAGCATGGCATGCTGCAGTCCATGGGGTCGCTAAGAGTCAGACACTACTGGGAGACTTCACTTTCATTTTTCACTTTCATGCATTGGAGAAGGAAATGGCAACCCACTCCAATATTCTTGCCTGGAGAATCCCAGGGACGGGGGAGCCTGGTGGGCTGCCGTCTCTGGGGTCTCACAGAGTCGGACACGACTGAAGCGACTTAGCAGCAACAGCAAACTGAGTACGTCAGCAACAACCCCGTTTCCAAATCAGATCACATTCTGAGACTCCAGGAGTTACAGCTATAATATATCTTTTGGGGGGGAACACAATTCAATCCATAAAAATACTGAAAACAACAAAGCAGGAATAAGGATCTGCAACTGAGAGGACAAAGAATGAAACTGAGAACAAACTTTGCATGCGCCTCTGGTTTTTTTTTGTTCTGTTTTGTTTTTTTGGCTGCAGTGCGTTTTCATTGCTGTGTGTGGACTTTCTCTAGTTGCAGTCCATGGGCTTCTTTCTCATTGCAGTGACTTCTCTTGCTGCAGAGCACAGGCTCAGTGGTTGCGGCCCTCAGGCTTAGTTGCCCCACAGCAGGTGCCCCCAGACCAGGAATCAAACCCATATCCCCTGCATTGGGAGGTGGATTCCTAACCACTGAACCACCAAGGAAGTCTACTCTGTATTTTTTTGCCCTGTCACATGTGCTTATCCATAATGACTGTTCTTGCTCTCGCTACTACAGCTCTTCCATCTCTCTTCATGGTAATTTATTAATTATTGGGAAATTCCAAGTACAAGTTCATGTGTACTGATAAGCTCCCAGCTGCAAGTGACAAAATTCCAACTCAAATTGGCTTAAGTTAAAGGGGAGGTGGGTGTTTTGTTGACTGAAAAGTCCAGGAATGTGTAAGTAGAGTTCAAGTAAGGCAGAACCTAGAGCCTCAAACAATGTCAACTGAGTCCTATTTTCCATCTTTCAGCTAGGCTTTATGCACATTTCATGATACAGCTTTTTTTTTTTTTTTTTTTTGGCTACCAAGGGCAGTGGCCAGAGGCATAGTTGCATGCCAGGTAAACAGCACAAGTCCTCTATAAAGCCCAACATGATGCCACCATATTCTTCCTCCTTTCCTGTAAATGTGAGACTGTCACCTTTTGCCCTGCTCCCCTTCTGTATATGCAGGACTCTCACCTCTGCTTCAGTTGACCAGTGTAGGGCTGCCTACTGGGAGGTGATGCCTCAGGACACCATCTTCTGGTGTCCTCAGATGCATCCTCAGTACTCTGAAGTCAGTACATCCCATATCTGTGTGAGGAGAAGGATTTTCTTGTTTTTTGAAGTTATACTTGATCACAAGGCTCTTAATATTTTGTCCTCATATATGAATATCCTGGACTTCCTTGGTGGCTCAGTGGTAGAGAATTTGCCTGCCTTGGGACAATCCCCTACAGAAGGAAGTGGCAACCCACTCAAGTATTTTTGCCTGAGAAATTCCATGGACAGAGGAGGCTGGCGGGCTACAGTCCATAGGGTTGCAAAAGAGTCAGATACAACTTAGCCACTGAACAACAACAACATGAAGATCCCACCAATTTCCTTTTCTGAAAATAGCTCAAGGATTCATACCTTTTTCATCCTCAGACTCAAGATAATAAATTCGCATAATGAAAGTATAACCCTTGCCTCCATTTCCCCATGTGCACGCATGCACCCATATATCCATCCATCCATCCATCCACCTGCCGACTCATTCACCTGTGTTGGTTCACTGATGGCCCAAGCCTATCTGCCACATGCTGTGTACACTTATGGTGAGTTATTTCCCAGGAGGCTTCTCAGTCTGGCATACAAATAGACTCCTTGCAGACAACATAGCCCATCCATCCAACATTTCCAAATGTTTCTGAATTCAGTAGAGAACACAGCCTAACGCTGAAACTAGGATCTTTAACATCTGTCTATATGTCTTTCAGACGTTTGTAGGTGCCAGTTAAGGATTCTTACCACTTTGAAAAATGGTGGGAATGGAAATACTATACGGGCTGCATTTGAGAACCAGACCTATCCCACCATGCTCCCCTCAACTGTCCTACACTCCCCCCCACCCCCCCATCCCCCCCCAACACACACACACTCCAAGTGGAAGCAAATGGAAAAGGCAGACCTCCCTCCCAACTAGGAAGCTCTGACTTGGGCAATCTCATGTGAGTTGGAGGAGAGGGGAAACTTGGCCCCTGGAAGGAGGCAAAGCAGACAGAACAAGAATCAGTTTTAGATACCAAGGTCACCCAACTCATCATTGTCTCTCCCTCCCGTTTCCTCCTCTGTCACCTAACTTCCTAAAGAGCTCTCTTCTGGATTCTCCCCCAGGGCCATGACAGCCAATTCCTAGACTGAACAGATTTGATGGCCTAAGGGCAGCTTTGACTCTTTTGGGTTTCCTGCTGCCTCCTCGCATTTTCTGGACATCATGTTTCTGCATGTCCTGCACCTACCAGTGTGTGTGTAGGGGGGAAGTACTGAGGGTCCAGGCAGACCCACCAGCCACACTCATGTCTGGGGAGAGCCCCAGGAAAGGAAACCCTCCCTGAGTTGGCCCAGAGTGGACAGCCCAAGCTTCCCCACGCTGACTGGCCACTTGCCAAGAGGGAGAATGTTGTAAAGTGCATCACACAGGTGCCCTCTGGAGGGTCTCTCACTCAGCACCCGCATAACTTGTTCTTGCATCTTCCTGGAACATTGGGATTATAAATGTAACCCAGATGTGGGCTGCTTCCCTCTTCACCTTGGAGATGTTGCTATAATTGGCTTGGACCTCAGCCAATACCACAAGTTGGGAAGACCTAAAGCCCTCCCTTTGGATCTCAACAAGTTCAGAGACCCCCTGTGGATGCTGCCTGACACCACCCCTTACTCCATCCTCAAACCCCTGCCCGATCCACAAGAAACCCACCCACAGCAGGCAAGGGGTGAGCCTGTAGATTTCACTGATGGTTTGGGTAGCTCAGGGGTGAGTTTTTCTCCCTCCCTCTCTTTAAAGAATAAAACAAGTTTTTCTCTGCCTCAAACAGAGCAGTTTAGTGACCAACTTCTGTTTCTTGAAGTCTCACTTTCCTTTCCTAGGAGGATATTCACGTGACACCCTGATTTCACTTGCTTTTTCCATTTCTTTGCCCAGGATCTGCTCTGCTACCTTTGTCTTAAGCTCCGATCTACCTGGCAGCAAAGCTCAGGAATTTTTTTTGTTTTTTTTCCAGCTGCACCAAACCATATGTGGACTCTTAGTTCCTCAACCAAGAATTGAACCCACACCCTCTGCATTAGAAGCTCAGAGTCTTAACCACTGGACCACAGGGAAGTCCTGCCCAGCACTTTTTTAGTTTCCATAGAGTTAAGGTAACAAACAGTGGCCCATGGGACATGTTGCCTATCGTCATCTATTATTTACTGGACATAAGTACATTTTGTCCTGGGCTCTTCATTTTGCCACAGCCCCCACACCTCCCCCATTGCCTTATAAATTTGCAGCTACACACGTTTGCATCATCTGTCTCATTCCTGAAAACATTTTGAATTTGCTGCTTTCTGCCCTTAAATAATTCACTGACACAAATTGTGGGTTTTACTGACTCTTTTTATAAACAGGCTGCAAAGGAGGGGATGCAACATCAAACATATCATAGAAAATACCTCCAACATTTTCCTCTAAACTTTCTGTCCTTCGTTTGTCTCTGACTGTACCCCTGCTACATTATTTTATCTTCTCCTGTTCTGTGCCCAGCCCCACCAATTTCCCTTTTCTTAGAACAATCCACTTGTGCACTTCTAAATGGAGTGTCCTGAGAGATTCCAGGATCCATCTCTCTTAGAAAGTGGCTTAAGACGTCCATACAGCTCAGGAGCTCATCTTAACCATTATAGTCTTTCACCCTAATCTTTCACATACACACCCAGCAACTTGTCAGTGTATTTTCCTCCAAACAAGTATGAGAAATTTCTATGAGGAGGAGTTTTGGTAAATAACAGTTTCTGTATTTGCTCCATAAGAAACTGAAAAAATCAAGACCACACACCTGGGAATGTAATAAAGAATTGGAATATTTCAAGAAAAGATGAAAAGCAGTGGTCATATGCTTGGGAAGTATTGTACTGGTAGAAAGAGGGCCCTCCCGCACCTCAATAACTGTGGGGTTCGGAGGAGGAGCTCTGAGATCAAAGGAAGAGGTTAACATGAGTTGATGATGGGGACTTCCCCAGTGGTCCGGTGGCTGAGACTCTGTACTGGCAGCGCAGGGGGCCCGGGTTCCATCCCTGGTCAGGGAACTAGATTCTGCATGCCACAGCTAAAGATCCCACATGCAGCAACGAAGACCCGACACACCAACTAAATAAATTAATCAAATAAATATTTCTAAAAAACCATGAGTGGTGATGAGGAGAACAATGGGATCTGACTCCCCAAACAGCAGCAAGGCCAGCCAGGAGCAAAAGAACTGTTGTGGTGGTATAGTCATTAAGACGTGTCCTACTCTTGCGACCCCATGGACCGTAACCCGCCAGGTTTCTCTGTCCTTGGAATTCTCCAGTCAAGAACACTGGAGTGGTTTGCCATTTCCTTCTCCAGGGGATCTTCCCGATCCAGAGATCAAACCCGTACACTGCCGGCAGACTCTTTACCGACTGAGCTAGCAGAGCTGTTAGAGCAGAGCTTATGGTGGCCGTGGGAGAATGTTCATGAACCAGAAAGTGTGGGGCCTCAGAGAGCCTAGCAGGGGATGGGAAGAATATAGAAGCTCTCTGTCCTGTTAGCCCAAAAGCTGAGAGCTCAGAGCCAGAGACTACTTGTATGCCTTTGTTGTTGTAACTCCACTTTCATTGGCTCTTCCAGGGTCCATTGTGGCTGAGGAGGAAAGCACAGTTCTATACAGAAGGTAGAAGGTAGGACTGTCTCTCTCTCTGCTCATTTCTCTCTCTCTTTATCTCTCTCTCCATCGCTTTCTCTGCCTATGCATAACCAGAAACATATTGTTTGGCTTTCTATAACTAAAACTAACAGTCTCACTTTTTGGGGGCTTTCCTATTAGTCAGAAGCATACAAGACAGAACAGCCCTGGATGTAAATCCACCATCACTAGCTTTGTAACTTTGCCAAGTCAGCTCACTCAGTTTGCCCATCTGTAAATTGGAAACAATGATATTCATCTCCCAGAGTTTTTTTGTGAGAATGAAATGAGATGGTGGATTATAAAGGGCTTGGCCTTTTGTCTGGATTAAGAAATGCCTAGAAAAGCAATTTCCTTTGTTCCTATTTTTTTATGCCAGCTCCATGTTACTAGTCACAGCTTTTTCACACTCAGTAAGGAAGACCCTTGGAAGGCAGAGGTTTAAGAGGTCCTTCTTTCTACAAATACTTAAACCTCTGATCTACCTAACCTATAAAAGTATGACTTGTCTTGAACAGTTTTTTTTTTACTAAAGTATACAAAGTCACAAAAGTACTTTAACAAAGGGCTCTTGAGAGAAAAATTTCTCCCCCCAAAAAACAATCTGCCAGTTCCAAAAAACTTGCTGTTCTGCCATTCCCACAACTGTTTAGAAACCATTTACCACCATGTCATTCAAAACCAACAAAGACCCATAGGCCCTGGACCTTGCCACTCTAGGTTTTTCTTTATATAAACCCATCAACAGGCCTGGCCTGCAGGATGAGTCTGCAGGCAAGGCTCAGTGAAAAGGTGAGGTTTCTTTGCTAGTTTGGACGGCTTACACCTGAGGGACTCTGACTGATTCTCTCTGTTCAGTCATTTACTCATTCAACAAACATGCACTGAGCATGTGCTATGTGACAGGCTGCCCAAGCCACTGGGCATATGGCGATGAGCCCACAGTCACATTTCTTTGTCTTCACAGAGGGGACCATGAAGGACAAGAGCAGGGTGGTATGTGACAGATATCAGGGTGGGGAACCTGCAGTAAATGAAGGAGCCATGGGGGGCCTCTTTGAGGAGGTGACTGGGGCTGAGATCCAAGGATGCAGATCAGTGCTGAGTCTGGCAGCATGGTCCAGGCAGAGGAAGGCCAAGGAAGTAGCATGGCTGAAGGCTGAGGGGTAGGCAGAACTTCCAGGTTCCAGGACAGAAGGTTAGTGTTGGTTTTGCTTATATTCCACTTGATCCAGGAAATTAATCCTGCAACCTTAGGTGATGTCAAGCAGGGTTTCAAGGTACTGGTTTTAAAGTCATGTTATTATAATGAAGTGTGCTTTAATGCTTAGCTCATAATTTTACTCCTACATGAATTAAGAACCACACTGCATTTATTTTTCTTCCCTTAAAGTTTCATATCACATTTGAAAGCATTGATTCTACATATTCCTTTGGTTCCCAAGATACCATGGAGAGAAACATATGCTCTCCTTACTTACCATTTGATATACCGAATAAAAAATATTCATTCTGCCCACTTCTTAAGCTCCACCAATATTAGATATGTTTTAGAACAGAAATATACAAGGTTACATGTGGTATCTATCTGTGGAGCACATTTCAAAGAGAGGCACGCTAACAAGCACATTTGTATGAAGGCTGTAAAATAAAATCAAGTTGGAGCCTGAAATACCAATGCACCACAGTCTTAGTTGCTTGTTATCTTGAATTAACAGTGTTTGCACTTCTGCGGTCAGATTTCATCTACACACGCAGATGAAGTGGAGAATTGAGTAAATTATCTTTATATGGGCCAGGCAATAAGGCAAAATGTGGTTAGTTAGCCTGGATTATCCGGATTCTGGTCTTCTCAGAAGGTTGCATCAGAAGGCCAGAATAAAACATCTTTCTTTTTACAATTATTAAATAATCAGAATGTTGATTGGAAAGGTGCTGGGGAGATAGGCATCATGGTTAGTCTCCCAAAGAAGGAGCCAGGCCATGAAAAATTCATTTAAGAATTCATTTGCCCAAATAAGAGAGACCTGGGCAGTAATTAAATTCCTATACTTATCTCAAGGGCTTCCCTGGTGGCTCAGTAGTAAAGAATCTGCCTGCTAATGTAGGAGATGCGGGTTAAATCCCTGAGTCAGAAAGATCCCTTGGAGAAGGAAATGGTAACCCACTATGGTATTCTTGCCTAGAAAATCCCATGGACCTAGGATCCTGGCAGGCTACAGTTCATAGGGTCACAAAAGAGTGAGACATGACTTAGCAACTACACAACAAGTTTCACAAACCCAAATCGATCAGCTTGGACAAGACACCTTTCACAATAAAGATTCTGTTAAGGACAGGTTTCAAGGTTTTTAGAAACTAACCCTTTATTTTGTATTGTCAATTATACCATGCTCTGGAGCAGGAATGGACACAGACACCGATGTTTCCCAAGGGAAATGATTCATGTCCCAGAATCATAACCCTCAGTTCCAGCATGCTTTCCAAGAGCCTTCACAAAGGGTCTACTGGCTTATCATGGACTGGGCGTTCCCATTCTTATCTCATTGCCACAAGATTCCAGTTATAGAAATAATAGAAGGAAAGAATTTAGTCTACCTACTTGCCATCAAGTCAACCTATTTGCTATCAAGTCAATACAGAAGCTGTCATACATTTAAACTTGTTTGGTGTTGGTGGCAAAGCTTAGGCTCAAAGAATCAAAGTCAGTGTTAGTTCTGTCTCTTCTTGCTGCTGCTAAGTCACTTCAGTAGTGTCCAACTCTGTGCGACCCCAGAGACGGCAGCCCACCAGCATCCCCCGTCCCTGGGGTTCTCCAGGCAAGAACACTGGAGTGGGTTGCCATTTCCTTCTCCAATGCATGAAAGCAAAACGTGAAAGGGAAGTCGCTCAGTCATGTCCAACTCTCAGAGACCCCATGGACTGCAGCCTACCAGGCTTCTCCGTCCATGGGATTTTCTAGGCAAGAGTACTGGAGTGGGGTGCCAGGTGTTTTTGGGCAAACTACTCAACTCCTCTGATCTGCAGCTTCCTAGCAGTTAAATGGAATCCTTAGACTTTATAAAAGTATTTAGGAAATTCAATAAGATAATATTTATTTCCTGTCTGCCACAGAGGCCTTCAACTTGATTTCTTTCCTCGCCTTTTAAAAAGATACTTAGAGTAATTCCAGCGTAGGAACTCAATAAACATGTCTTAAATAAGTAAAATAGATAGATGAAAGATAGACAGATGATAGGTGGACAGATAGACGATATGTGATAGACAGTTGATAGGTATAGTTAGATAATTGATAAGTATATAGAGCGTCATGAGAAGAGATAGATTATAAGACAGTCCAATGGCTTAAATCAAAAAGGGTAAGTCGTCCAGAAGTGTAATCTCCAAGAAGAAATAAAGCAGATGAGCTTCAGAGCATCTCTTATTTCTAGGTTTGTCTGTGCTTTGGCCAGAGTGTCTCGCTGAGAACAGAGTTTCTCCAATCACAGGGTAGAACACGTGACCTCGGATGGGAAGAGGAGATTACCACTTATGGCTTCAGATCCTGGAGAGGGGATGACTGTCTATCTCAGATGCATTTGAAAAATCCCATGGGATGAACCCAATAAACCTAAATGTAGGAATTAGGACTTGGTGATTGATTTGCTTTGTAGGGAGCGGGGAGAATGCAGCCTGATTGACACTTCCTCATAACAATAATGAGATGATGGCACTAACTTCATGTAAGGTACATGATTGAAGGGCTTGTGATGGTAGAGATAAGGGGAGCTGTGGGAGGCAGTGGTAAAGTGAGAATATGTTCAGTTCAGTTCAGTCGCTTAGTTTCGTCCGACTCTTTGCAACCCCATGAACAGCAGCACACCAGGCCTCCCTGTTCGTCACCAACTCCAGGAGCCTACCCAAACTCATGTCCATTGAGTTGGTGATGCCATCCAACCATCTTATCCTCTGTCGTCCCCTTTTCCTCCTGCCTTCAATCTTTCCCAACATCAGGGTCTTTTCAAATGAGTCAGCTCTTCGCATCAGGTGGCCAAAATATTGGAGCTTCAGCTTCAACATCAGTCCTTCCAATGAACACCCAGGACTGATTTCCTTTAGGATTGACTGCTTGGATCTCCTTGCAGTCCGAGGGACTCTCAAGAGTCTTCTCAAACACCACAAGTCAAAAGCATCAATTCTTCAACGCTCAACTTTCTTTATAGTCCAACTCTCACATCCATACATGACTATTGGAAAAACCATAGCCTTGACTAGACAAACCTTTGTTGACAAAGTAATGTCTCTGCTTTTTAATATGCTGTCTATGTTGGTCATAGCTTTCCTTCCAAGGAGTAAGCATCTTTCAATTTCATGGCTGCAGTCACCATCTGCAGTGATTTTGGAGCCCCCCCCCCAAAAAAACTGTCACTGTTTCCATTGTTTCCCCATCTATTTGCCATGAAGTGATGCAACCAGATGTGATGATCTTAATTTTCTGAATGTTGAGCTTTAAGCCAACTTTTTCACACTTCTCTACTATGATATTTCAAGTTTGAAGTGTGTGTGGTAATAAGAGTGAAATAGAGGATACTAGATTTATAAACGTGGAGTTTGGGAGAAGAGAGTGGACAAATTTGAGCCATACCTTCCCTCCCTCCCTTTTAAAAATATGGTATGTACCTTTTTTGAGGTCTCTATAGTTTTGACCAGGTTTATTGCTTAGAATTTGGTCTATCCCAAGCATATAATTGTAAAAACAAAAAAGTTGGATTTGAAATGTTAACAGAAAGATTCATTTGGGAATTTGGGATATTGATTTCTTGGACCAATGACTTATATGCTAATTTTTTTTTAATATAGTCTAAGTACAGCCTAGTATAATCTAAAATTATTTGCATCATACACTTTGACTGATTTGGTTAAGTGGGTTTTACAGAGGGCATTTTTTTTTTTTCAAATTTAGGGGTTAGTGCAGTGGCTAACGTTGTTTTGTTTTGCAGGCATCATTGACAAAGAATTTAGAGGTGGTTGGTAGAGGGGAGAGAATGAACATTCTAGCCTGCATACTCATGTTGGGACAAGACAGTGGAGTAGAAGGACCTTGGGCTCATCTCCTCATAAACTGCATTCTGCAACCACTGAATTGATGTTTGATGTCCTTCCTCTATCCCCCCAGCTGCACGGGGCTGGTGGCAGTTCTAGCTTGCAAACGAAGTCCCCCAGGACTGATGTGTACTACTTGGTGTGAGTTTCCAGACTACTTCTTGATTAAGAACTTCTAACCGTGATCTTGCATAATCATCACCTAATGTATTGAGAGGCTACACGTCTCATCCAACAACAGACATCCTTAGATCTCAGCAGGGGAACGAAGCAAATGACATTACAGAAAGAAAGAATGCAGAATATTCCATTTCTTTTCAGCTTGTTACCAGATTTCTGCATCTTCATCGTTTCCACTGAAATTTGTTGCCGTGACCTGGTACTTAATTTTATGATTGGTTGTTATGAAACTTAAGTATTAGAATGGGGTTAAAAATTGTTGACATTGCATTGGGCAAAGGCTACAGAACACTTCCACTGTGTAGCTCAGCTGTTTCCCCAGGGAAAACAGGTATAACATGTTCCAATCTGGAGCCCCAGCTCTGGGCAGACTTCCTCTAGAAGATTCTCTTGACAGACTGTTCTGTAATCCTGACCACTCTGTCTAAAGGAAGGGAACAACGCAGCGGCAATACACATCTAAATGTGAACTTGCCATAGGTAGGATTACAGTTGTACTTCTGAACCTTCCCAGCTGACCACCGATCAGAATAGACCCAGAGCGCTGAAATAGTCGTCTGAGAGACACAATGTGTTTTTGTTTCAATGTCTAGATCCACATATAGGTCAATAGATGGAACACTCTGGAAAAATGACTCAACATTCTTATTGTCAATTACTAGAAGTATATTATTTAACTAAAAAAATAAGTGCCCATTTAAAACTTCTACCAGTATACATGTTAGTCTTTTCCAAAAGACCCTCAAATCTCAAACTGGTAATAAACTATAGAACGATAAAAGTTTTTACAGTTTTTCTCTCAATGCATCCCTGGAAATCTTCTTGAGAATCAAATCATCATAAAGTTGCTCATATTCTCCTAGAGGGACAATGCCATAATTGGGAGTTGAGATATTGACTAAGTATTTGGAGTCAAATAAATCATAAATATGGCCACTGATCTACCATAAATGCAAAGTCATAACTGCTATAAACCTCAGTGATCAGTTAACATTTTAAAATTATGTTCTAAGTCACAGAGGCCCATCATTTTACGACTGTAGGAGACCTTTGGGATTATCTTGTTCAGCCCACAATTTGGAGATAAGGAAATTTAAATCAAAGATGATTAAGTGATTTGATTAATGTAGTTAGGAGAAGAGCCAGGATCACAGCTCCATCTTTCTCCTCTGCTATGTTCATCCCCAGAGACACTCTGCAAAATCAAACATGCAAATACCAATGAGAAAGGGGAAACATATGAGGATGGAAACACAGAGGAGATGGAAAAGCTACTTTATCATCCATGCCACCTAATATTAGTATTTTTATTATCATAAAATATTAATTTGACATCTGTTCATAATTCTGTTATCCTCTGCATTTAGAAGAATATTTTAGGGGACCAAGTGATTCCTTTTTCTGCTTCTTAATCAACTTTCCTAAATGACTACAAACTTTCAAAATCACTCCCTGAGAACAGGGGCTGGCAAACCTTTTTTTGTAAAAGATCAGATAGTAAATATTTTAGACTTCTCAGGCCACACAGTCTGCGTAACTTTTCTACTCTGCAGCCAGAGACAACAATAAAAGAATGGGTGGGACTGTGTTCCAGTAAATCTATTTATGGATGCTGACATTTGAGTCTCATATAGTTTTTATTATTTTCATGTGTCACAAAGTGCTATTCTTCTTTTGATTTTTCCCCAACCATTTAAAAAGATAAAGCCCTTCTTAGCTTGCAGTTATACCAAAACAGGGAGAGGGCCAAATTTGGCTGTGTTTGCTAACCTGTCTTATTGGGGGAAAAGGGGCTGAGGGTTCAAATTAAAAAACTGTTCTTTCAATTTGGTGCAGCCATTGTGAAAAATGGTATGGAGTTCTCTAAAACAACAGCTAGAACTACCAAATAACCCAGCAATTCCACTCCTGGGTATATATCACCCCCTCAAAAGAAAAAAACTCTAATTCAAAAAGATATATACACCCCAGTGTTCACTGTACCATGTTTACAATTGCCAAGATGAAGAAGAAACTGAAGTGTCCACCAACAGATGAATGGGTAAAGAAGATGTGGTGTGTGTGTGTGTATATATATACACACACACACACATATACATATACACACACACACACACCATGGAATATTACTCAGCCACAAAAAAGAGTGAACATTTTGCCATTTGCAGCAGTCCACAGATGGTCTTGGAAGGTATTATGCTAAGTGAAAAAAGTTAGACACAGAAAGACAAGTAACTTATGATATAACTTATATGTGGAATCTAAAAAATAACAAGAAACTAGTGAATACAACAAAAAAGTAGACTCACAGATATAGAGAACATACAGTGGTTACCAGTGGGAAGAGGGAAGGAGGGAAGGGCAATATAAGGACGGGAAGGTGGGAATTACACATTATTGGCTCAAGGATGTATTGTACAAAACAGGGAATAGAGTCCAAACTCTGTACTAACTGTAAACGGAAAGTGACCTTTAAAAATTGTATTACATTTTTAATGCAAAATAAATATAAACAAGCAAATAGATAAAAGATATTCTTTTAAAATGTACTTTGGGATTGTTACTTAACTTTTCTGTGTCTTTGTCTGGAAATGCAGGGGTCCCCACCTATTTCATAGGGTGGCTTTGAGGCCTGAGTGAGATCAGATCAGATCAGATCAGTCGCTCAGTCGTGTCCGACTCTTTGCAACCCCATGAATCCCAGCACACCAGGCCTCCCTGTCCATCACCAACTCCCGGAGTTCACTCAGACTCACGTCCATCAAGTCAGTGATGCCATCCAGCCATCTCATCCTCTGTCGTCCTCTTCTCCTCCTGCCCCCAAGTGAGATAACAGATGATGAATAAATGTTAAAGCCCTTTCTTGCTTCTTGCTCTTTTAACTCTTATACAAGTACACACACACATGCACACACACATTTTTTTTTAGTGAGTTTCTTTCCTTCCATTTATTTCCTTCTTTTCTTTCTCAGTTACCCCATGGCACTGAAGTACGTAAAGGATCACATAAGACCCATTTGTGAAAATCAGTGTTCTAGTTGGAAAGTCAGTCTTCTCTGTCCTGCCGACCCACTTGTTTTACCTTTGCTATTTTCACTCCTGAAAATAAAAATAAAACAGTCCCAACAAACTGCAAACAAAAAACCCTGACATATTCAGGAGTCCAAGTGTAGGAAACAATAGATATGTGAACTTGGGTGACTTGTGAACGCAAGAACAGGAAAGTTGTGGCGAACATATACTGCATTAAGGGAGCAGGACTCCAATTTGCTGAACACATCTGAGTCCAGAACTTTCTGAAGCTGTCACCTGGGAGTCATCACCATGCTGAGAGATTTGGTCCAGCCCTTGCTACCCTTTTTCAGGCCTTGGCTCAGAGCCCAACTTAACTGACCTCCATGCAGCTGAACCAATGACACTCATAACAGATGCCTCATCTGTTGCATGGGCATCAAGAAATTCCACTGAGGTATAGCCCAGCCTGTGGCCAACACCAAAGTTCCCAAGCTTTATTCTGACCCACGGACAATTCTGGAGGAGACAGAACATCACAAAAGGGCAGCTGGATGAGTTTTCATGGAAAAAATGAAGGATGCTATTTTTCTCAACATGAAGGCTAAATGGGAAGTTGGGACTGAGGGAATGAGGAGGAAAATTTTATGGATACTTGGCTTTGCCATCAGAGTCCTAAATACCTGTTAGAAAAGTCACCTATCTTCTTCCTGTCTTCTGGGGTCATTGCTATGAAACAGCACAGAATGGGATTCTTCCATTGGGCGTTCATTCATTAACTGGCTTTTGGGTACTAGACTCCATGGCAGGCACTGGGAATTCACAAGCTAATGCAACAGTTGCTACTCTGAAGGACCTTGCTCTTATGAGGCGGGGTAGGCAATAGACAAGACAATGAAAATTACCATGGACCTTGCTAAGTGCTATGATGGGGGTGATTCTGTGGGCTCCATGAGCTCCTAAAAGAGTGGTAGCCTAGGCACGGTGGATAGGGAAGGCTAGCCAGAGAAAATGACATGTCAGGTGAGGTCATACCTAAGGTTGAGTATGACTCAGCCAGGCAAAGACTTCCCTGGTGGCTCAGACGGTAAAGCATCTGCCTATAATGCAGAAGACCCGGGTTTGATTGGGAAGGTCCTCTGGAGAAGGAAAAGGCAACCCATCCCAGTACTCTTGCCTGGAAAATCCCATGGACGGAGAAGCCTGGCAAGCTACAGTCCGTGGGGTCCCAAAGAGTTGGACTTAACTGAGCGACTTCACTTTTACTTTCAGCCAGGCAAAGGCAGGATAAGGCAGGGCAGAGAGGAGAAAGTGGAAGAGAGCAAGAAACACAGCTGGCATTTCTGGGGTGTTTACTATTAATATATGCTTGGTATCCGTCTGAGCTGTTTATAACCTCAATTACGTGGCAATTGCTAGTATGATGCCCTTTTCACATGATAAAACAGAGAGGTAAGGTTGCTGGTTTAGTGCCACACAGCAATCAAGTGGCAAAGCTGGGATTTACATCAGGCATACTGGTTCCAGAGCCTTAGCTCTTAACCACTACACAGAGAAGATGGCAAGAGAGCATATGGGAACTTCAGAAGTAACTTCAACTTATCTAGTACGGTTGACTGGGGCCATAACTAGGAAGTCAGTGCATCACGAAGTGAACACCCTTCACACAGAACATAGTGCAGAGAGAGGGTCTTCAATCTTCTCATTGTATACACACCAGAAGTGACCATTAGCTCAATAAAATTTGGGGGTATGTATATGATGCTTGATGAAAATTACTTATGTTTTGTTTATATTATGTAATTATGACTGGAAAAATAAAATGTATTAAGAAGATATTAGCATAGAATCTATGTAAAAGTTCTAAAATCTTTTCAACATTCTTTTGGGGGGTGAAAAACTTGATCTTTCTTTCTTTCTTTATTTTTTTAATAACTGATTTTGTGTTTCAGATGTCTGCAAGGCCCTCTACTCAGGAACTTCTCATGTGCATTTCTTTGGAGTCCTGATAGTGACCATCAACAGAAAATTTGTTCACACCAACAAGTCATAAGACATTTTTAGATCTTTTATTTTACAACCATTCAAAAAGGTATGAAAGTTGAAATTGCATTAAGATATCTAAGAGGGCTCCTTTTTCTTTCACGGACAAAGGTGAAAGTGAGAATGGATTCCCAAAGCAGGCAAAACCTTGGTAATAAAGCATTTCAGAACACTGACGAAGCTTGAGTTAGCACAACGCACATGATATGTCACAGGGCCACCTGGTAGCCATCTGAGGTGCCTGAAAGGATGGTGATGGCAGCCACCACTGGACAGATGTAATTGCTTAGATACAGACAGAGCTTTCTGCCTGAACTCCTCTGCAGCCCTGGCACTCAACCCTCAGCACCTTGGGCTGCTGGCCATGCCCCTGGTGTACCTGGTATCTCCTGGAGCACCTTGTCTGCAATGCAGAGTGACGCCCCCTGCAGCTGCTACTGAGATAAACATCAAGGATCAGGGTGTCAGCACATGATCCAGCCCAAGTTAGGCCTCCCCACTCCCGCTATGGGACAGGAGTATGACATCAGACTGGCTCTGCCTCGCTCTCAAGAGCCCTGGACAAAGCTACTCACAGCCTGAAGGCACCAGTCTGGCTGCCTCATGGCCAAATAAACTGATGTCTGGTGGCACCTCTGCAGTTCATCTGTAGCTCACCAACTGGGAAGTTCTAAATTAAATAGTGCTTAAGTATGAAGGTGCTGGAGCCAGATAGCCTGGACTGGAATCCCAGTTTCTCCTCTACCCAGCTCTGTGTCTTTGGGGTGAGTCAATCAGCATTTCTTTTTTCCCTGCTTTCTCATCTGTAAGCTCATAGTCTTTGTGTATGGGGCTTCCCAGGTGGTTCAGCAGTAAAGAACCTACCTGCCAATGCAGGAGCCGCAGGAGATGTGGGTTTGATCCTGGGTTGGAAAATTCCCTGGAGGAGGGCATGGCAACCTACTCTAGTATTCTTGCTGGATAATCCTATGAACAGAGGAGTTGGTAAGGATGTGAGGAGGATCCTAGGGTAAGGAAATCACATCTCCAAGGCTTTCAGGCAGGAAAGAATTTGGTGTATGGAATAAAGAGACCCATGGGCTGAGCATATGAGCATACATAGGTAAGAGTGGCCTACAATAGGGCTAGAGAAACAAGCAATGGTTAGATCTTGCAAGGCCCTGTTGGTCACCTGGAAGAATTCCATTTTTTTAATATTTTAACATTTAATTCCAATTTTTAAAGTTTATTTATTTTTAATTTATTTTTTAAAGATCTAATTTTATTTATTTGTATTTAAACTTTTTGTCTGCATGGCATGTGGATCTTAGTTCCCAGACCAAATATGGAACCCATACTCCCTGCAGTGGAAGCTCAGAGTCTTAACCACTGGACCAACATAAAGTCTGAATTTCATTTTTAACCCAAAGTATGAACGGTTTGAGTATAGTAGAAATATGACTCAAAGTGTGATGTACATAGATGAATTGAAACACAATGGAAACTGAAAGCCCAGTGGGTATTATCTATAGTCACCCCAGGAGAGGGATGATGAAGGTTTAAACTTGGTGGTGGCAGTGGAGACAAGGAAAGAAGGTAGATTAATTTTTAAAGTAGTATTGACAGGCCCTGATTAAAAACTGGATGTGGAGGCAAGGTGGAAAAGAAGGAGGAGAATTATGGTTCTCAGTTGTCTTTCTTGGGCAAGTAGGTACCATTGTACTGGGATTTGAAAAGAAATATAAAGAAAATTTTGAATGTGGATTCAGGTATTTATGAGATGGTTATGTGAAGATGTCTGGACATACAGTGAACTAAAAAAAATTATTTTAGAAAGAAGGGAGTCATTGATGTACAGGTGGGATTCAGAGTCATTGAAATGGATCAGATTGCCAGAACGTAGCTTTTATGACAGTTGAAAGCCTTGATCTCCAATGCTTTGTGAGAGTGAATGCAGGTAAAGAAGGCACCAGCCCAGGAGTGATTCAAAAAACAGAAAGAAAATCCTATCTTATAGGTAAGTTAATGATGACACAGGAGGAAGGGAAAGAGAGTACTTCCAGAAGATGTACAGGCCTACTAAGTCACAAGCTGATGCTCATCAGAGAAGTCAAGGAAGGTAAGCATTTGAATGTACCGTGGAATCAACAATGAAGTTTATTAATAACATATGCCAGAGCAGTTTTTGTGAAACAGTTTAGAGAAGAGCCAGACTGGAGGGAATGGGAAGCGAGGAAGCCTAAAAGGGTTCATTTGAACCTATTTTTTTTTCTGTGCACTGTCCTATATTTCTCCTTCCTTTTATTGCCAAAATGATGGACATGACAGCCTGCATCTGCTGATCCCACTTCCTAACCACCGATTCTTTCCTCCATCCCCAGCCAAGCCCATGAAATGTATTGCCCATTTTCAGAAGGCATCACTGGCAGTCTTCATGTGAAGCCCCATCATTGCTGACTTCATTTGACAATAGGAAAATAAAATCTCTTCTGTTTTTATTAGGCATTTCAGGTACCAGTTGTTGTTGTTTAGTCGCTAAGTCATGTCCAGTTCTTTGCGACCCCATGGACTGTAGCCTACCAGGCTCCTAGGTCCATGGGATTCTCCAGGCAAGAATACTGCAGTGGGTTGCCATATCCTTCTCCAATGCAGAGGTAAAAGTCTTAAGTGTTTACTCTTGATGAGCTAACAGTGGGAGCTATAGATAGATAAATAATTATGATTAAGTTTGACAATTGCAATGGGTAGAATACTGAGTATTTCATTATCTAATCTAAGAATGGTGGTTCCCTCTTTTTTCCCATATTAACCCATGACAGATAACTTTCCCTGCCTGGCAAGTTTCATGAACTGAGAATTCAGTTAGAACTGGACATGGAACAACAGACTGGTTCCAAATAGGAAAAGGAGTACGTCAAAGCTGTATATTGTCACCCTGTTTATTTAACTTATATGCAGAGTACATCATGAGAAACGCTGGACTGGAAGAAACACAAGCTGGGATCAAGATTGCCGGGAGAAATATCAATAACCTCAGATATGCAGATGACACCACCCTTATGGCAGAAAGTGAAGAGGAACTCAAAAGCCTCTTGATGAAAGTGAAAGTGGAGAGTGAAAAAGTTGGCTTAAAGCTCAACATTCAGAAAACGAAGATCATAGCATCCAGTCCCATCACTTCATGGGAAATAGATAGGGAAACAGTGGAAACAGTGTCAGACTTTACTTTTCTGGGCTCCAAAATCACTGCAGATGGTGACTGCAGCCATGAAATTAAAAGATGCTTACTCCTTGGAAGGAAAGTTATGACCAACCTAGATAGCATATTCAAAAGCAGAGACATTACTTTGCCAACAAAGGTTCATCTAGTCAAGGCTATGGTTTTTCCTATGGCCATGTATGGATGTGAGAGTTGGACTGTGAAGAAAGCTGAGCGCCAAAGAATTGATGCTTTTGAACTTTAGTGTTGGAGAAGACTCTTGAGAATCCCTTGGACTGCAAGGAGATCCAACCAGTCCATTCTAAAGGAGATCAGCCCTGGGTGTTCTTTGGAAGGAATGATGCTAAAGCTGAAACTCCAGTACTTTGGCCACCTCATGTGAAGAGTTGACTCATTGGAAAAGACTCTGAGGCTGGGAGGGATTGGGGGCAAGAGGAGAAGGGGATGACAGAGAATGAGATGGCTGGATGGAATCACTGACTTGATGGACGTGAGTCTGAGTGAACTCCCGGAGTTGGTGATGGACAGGGAGGCCTGGCGTGCTGTGATTCATGGGATCTCAAAGAGTCAGACACGACTGAGCGACTGAACTAAGTGAGTGAGTAAGCGGTGGTCCAGTGGCTAAGACTCTGCACTCGCAATGCAGAGGCCCCTGGTTCAATCACTGGTCAGGGAACTAGATCCCACATGCTGTAACTTAGGATCCTGCATGCCACATCTAAGACCAAGCACAGCCAAATAAACAAACAAGAATAAAATTCCCTTTAAGTAGTCAGCAAGTTGTTTCTACCTTTTTCTACAAAATAATGCTTAAATTCAGCTTTTTGTCTCCTTTAGCACTGCCTCGCTTACTACAGTGCTTGGTATAGCATAGGACGTTGGTCAAATTGGTTGATTTGTTGGTTGATTAAAAGTCTACCTAAGTCTTGTGCCTCATAAGTTTAGGCCTTGACCTCCTAAAATGGCAATTACTTACTCACTCCCCTTGATGGGAAACCTAGCAGCTTTCCACTGCCAATGGAATAACTCTCAAATCCCATAATCTATCCCACCTATCTTGTGCAAAATGGGCTTCCTTTGTGGCTCAGGGGTAAAGAATCTGCCTGCCAATGCAGGAGATGTGGGTTTGATCCCTGAAGAAGGAAGATCCCCTGGAGAAGGAAATGGCAACCTACTTCAGTATTCTTGCCTGGGAAATCCCATAGACAGAGGAGCCTGGTGGATCACAGTCCATGGGGTTGCAAAAGAGTTAGACATAACTTAAGGACTAAATAACAACAATAATCTTGTGAAAATTTGCTAGAGCCTAAAATGGCTCCTCAAGTACGCTGGGGAAAATATGAGCATTCCTTTCTCCATTCTGTTGGTCCTTCTGTTGGTCATTCTCTCCACATAATGCTTTGAAACATTGTGCAAATGATCTTTTACCATTGGAAACATTTACCTACTTGTCAATAATGCTTAGATTCTATGATTTCCTTCTCATTTCCTTCAAATAAGATGCTTTTACACCCTAACCCCACATTCACTTCTCCAACAAGTTACCAACAGGACCATCATCTCCCACTTACAGATGCCAGGGGATATTCTTGTTTCCTCCCTCTCCTTCACCACACTACCAATAATACAATTCCTCTCTGGAGTCAACTCTCTACAAATCTATTGCCAACTCTAATGTAAGATATATCATTTTCCACTTACTTTCCTTCTTTCCCTCAAATTTTATTGTGGTAAAATATACATAAGATGGTCAACATGAAATTGGCCATCTTAACCATTTTTGAGTGCACATTTCAGTGGTATTAAGACATTCATATTTTCATTGAGTTAGACAAGGCTGACTATGAGCCATGGCTCAATGAAACTATGAGCCATGCCATGTAGGGTCACCCAAGAATGACGGGTCATGGTGGAGAGTTCTGACAAAATGTGGTCCACTGGAGAAGGGAGTGGCAATCCACTTCAGTATTCCTGCCTTGAGAATCCCATGAACAGTATGAAAAGGCAAAAAGACAGGACACTGAAAGACGAACTCTCCAGGTAGGTAGGTGCCCAATATGCTAGTGGAGATCAGTAGAGAAATAACTACAGAAAGAATGAAGAGACAGAGCCAAAGCAAAAACAACACCCAGTTGTGGATGTGACTGATGATGGAAGCAAGGTCTGATGCTGTAAAGAGCCATATTGCATAGGAACCTGGAATGTTAGGTCCATGAATCAAGGCAAATTGGAAACGATCAAACAGGAGATGGCAAGAGTGAACGTCGACATTTTAGGAATCAGCAAACTAAAACGGACTGGAATGGGTGAATTTAACTCAAATGATCATTATATCTACTACTGTGGGCAAGAATCCCTTAGAAGAAATGGAGTAGCCATTACAGTCATCAAAAGAGTCCGAAATGCAGTACTTGGATGCAGTCTCAAAAACGACAGAATGATCTCTGTTTGTTTCCAAGGCAAACCATTCAATATCACGGTTATCCAAGTATGTGCCCTGACCAGTAATGCTGAAGAAACTGAACAGTTCTATGAAAGACCCACAAGACCTTCTAGAACTAACACCCAAAAGAGATGTCCTTTATATTATAGGGGACTGGAATGCAAAAGTAGGAAGTCAAGAAACACATGGAAAGTGATAGTGAAGTTGCTCAGTTGTGTCCAACTCTTTACAACCCCATGGACTGTAGTCAATCAGGCTCCTCCGTCTATGGGATTTTCCAGGCAAGAATACTGGAGTGGGTTGCCATTTCCTTCTCCAGGAGATCTTCCTGACCCAGGGATTGAACCCGGGTCTCCCGCATTGCAGGCAGACGCTTTACCATCTGAGCCACCAGGGAAGTTCAAAAGCAACCAGCACCTCCTTTGGGCCGGAATCAAACCAGCAACCTAAGGATGACCACACGTGTCAGATCTACAGTCCTCCATTCTACCCGCTGAGCTATCGAAGGGTGACTTGAACTAACAGGCAAAATTGGCCTTGGAATACAGAATGAAGCAGGGCTAAGGTTAATAGAGTTTTGCCAAGAGAATGCACTGGTCATAGCGAACACCCTCTTCCAACAACACAAGAGAAGACTCTCTACACATGGACATCACCAGATGGTCAACCCTGAAATCAGATTGAAGATATTCTTTGGAGCCAAAGATGGAGAAGCTCTATACAGTCAACAAAAACAAGACCAGGAGCTGACTGTGGTTCAGATCATGAACT
This sequence comes from Bubalus kerabau, assembly GCF_029407905.1. Classification (NCBI taxonomy): domain Eukaryota; kingdom Metazoa; phylum Chordata; class Mammalia; order Artiodactyla; family Bovidae; genus Bubalus; species Bubalus kerabau. Next base: position 81,950,224 of record NC_073631.1, on the reverse strand, counting down.
CCTTATTGCCAAATTCAGACTTAAATCGAATAAAGTAGAGAAAACCACTAGACCATTCAGGTATGACCTAAATCAAATCCTTAACAATTATACAATGGAAGTGAGAAATAGATTTAAGAGACTAGATCTTATAGACAGAGTGCCTGATGAACTATGGACAGATGTTTGTGACATTGTACAGGAGACGGGAAGCAAGACCATCCAAAGAAAAAGAAATGCAAGAAAGCAAAATGGTTGTCTGAGGAGGCCTTACAAATAGCTGTGAAAAGAAGAGAAGCAAAAAGCAAAGGAGAAAAGGAAAGATATACCCATTTGAATGCAGAGTTCCAAAGAATATCAAGGAGAGATAAGAAAGCCTTCCTCAGGGATCATTGCAAAGAAATAGAGGAAAACAATAGAATGGGAACGACTAGAGATCTCTTCAAGAAAATTAGAGATACCAAGGGAACATTTCATACAAAGATGGGCTCAGTAAAAGACAGAAATGGTATGGACCTAACGGAAGCAGAAGATATTAAGAAGAGGTGGCAAGAATACACAGAAGAACTGTACAAAAAAGATCACCACGACCCAGATAATCACGATGGTGTGATCTCTCACCTAGAGCCAGACATCCTGGAATGTGAAGTCAAGTGGGCCTTAGGAAGCATCACTAAGAACAAAGCTAGCGGAGGTCATGGAATTCCAGTTGAGCTATTTCAAATTCTAAAAGAGGATGCTGTGAAAGTGCTGCAGTCAGTATGCCAGCAAATTTGGAAGACTCAGCAGTGGCCACAGGACTGCAAAAGGTCAGTTTTCATTCCAATTCCAAAGAAAGGCAATGCCAAAGGATGCTCAAACTACTACACAATTGCACTCATCTCACACGCCAGCAAAGTAATGCTCAAAATTCTCCAAACTAGGCTTCAACAATACATGAACTGTGAACTTCCAGATGTTCAAGCTGGTTTTAGAAAAGGCAGAGGAACCAGAGGTCAAATTGCCAACATCTGCTGGATCATCCACAAAGCAAGAGAGTTCCAGAAAAACATCTATTTCTGCTTTATTGACTATGCCAAAGTCTTTGGCTGTGTGGATCACAACAAGCTCTAGAAAATTCTTCAAGAGATGGGAATACCAGACCACCTGACTGACCTACCTCTTGAGAAATCTGTATGCAGGTCAGGAAGCAACAGTTAGAACTGGAACTGGACATGGAACAGCAGACTGGTTCCAAATAGGGAAAGGAGTACATCAAGGCTGTATATTGTCACCCTGCTTATTTAACTTCTATGCAGAGTACATCATGAGAAAAGCTGGGCTGGAAGAAGCACAAGCTGGAATCAACATTGCTGTGAAAAATATCAATAACCTCAGCTATGCAGATGACATCACCCTTATGGCAGAAAGTGAAGAAGAACTCAAGAGCCTCTTGATGAAAGTGAAAGAGGAGAGTGAAAAAGTTGGCTTAAAGCTCAACATTCAGAAAACTAAGATCATGGGATCTGGTCCCATCACTTCATGGCAAATAGATGGGAAACAATGGAAACAGTGTCAGACTTTATCTTTTTGGGCTCCAAAGTCACTGCAGATGGTGACTGCAGCCATGAAATCAAAAGACGCTTACTCCTTGGAAGAAAAGTTATGACCAACCTAGACAGCATATTAAAAAGCAGAGACACTACTTTGCCAACAAAGGTTCATCTAGTCAAGACTATGGTTTTTCCAGTGGTCATGTATGGATGTGAGGTTTGGACTCTAAAGAAACTGAGCACAGAAGAATTGATGCTTTTGAACTGTGGTGTTGAAGAAGACTCCCGAGAGTCCCTTGGACTGCAAGGAGACCCAACCAGTCAACCCTAAGGAAAATCAGTCCTGAATATTCATTGGAAGGACTGATGTTGAAGCTGAAACTCCAATATTTTGGCCACCTGATGCGAAGACCTGACCCATTGGAAAAGACCCTGATGCTGGGCAAGATTGCAGGCACGAGGAGATGGGGCCGACAGAGGATGAGATGGTTGGATGGCATCACCTATTCGATGGACATGAGTTTGAATAAGCTCTGGGAGTTGGTGATGGACAGGGAGGCCTGGCGTGCTGCAGTCCATAGGGTCGCAAAGAGTTGGACTCCACTGAGTGGCTTAACTGAACTGAACTGAACTGAAGACATTCATACTATTGTGCAACCATCATTGCCATACATTTCCAAAACTTTTCATCTCACAAAACTGAAATTTGCATCCATTAAATGATTACTTCCCATGACACTCTACTCCCCACACCTGGCAGCCACATTCTATTTACCACTATTCTGTTACTATGAATATACAATGGAATATTATTCAGGCTTCAAAAAGAAAAGGAAATCCTGCCACTTGTGACCAGGTAAACAAACTGGAGGGCATTGTGAAAAGTGAAATAAGACAGACACAGAAAAATGAATATTGTGTGGTCTCATTTAAATTTTTCACTTGCCTTCTAACCTGGTTTACTTAGCTCCAGATTTGCCTTTTTCTCTAATCCATTATCCATCTGTAGCAGAGGTCACCAGATTATAGTTGAAAGGACAAATTCTGCTTACTGCTTGTTTTTGCAAGAATGTTTATTGGACCACATTTATTTATTTTTATCCATGGTTGTGTTTTCTGGGTCAGGAAGATTCCCTGAAAAAGGGTTAGGCTACCCACTCCAATATTCTTGGGTTTCCCTGGTGGCTCAGACGGAAAAGAATCTGCCTGCAATGCAGGAGACCTGGGTTTGATCCCTGGATTGGGAAGATCCCCTGGAGGAGGGCGTGGCAACCCACCCCAGTATTCTTGCCTGGAGAATCCCCATGGACAGAGGAGTGTGGCATCACAACTACTGGACTGTGAGGGAATTCCTAGGTCATGTTTGACTTTTTAAGAAACTAGTGAACTCTTCTTCAAAGTGGTCATACCATTTTACATTATAACCAGCAACATATGAGGGTTCTAGTTAGGGTTCCTCACTAACACTTGATATTGCCTTTTTATAATGAGTGTGCAGTGGTATCCTATGTATCCATTGCATTTCCCTGGTGACTAATGACTGTGAGCATGTTTTCATATGCTTTATATTCCTTACATATCTTTTAAAGGAAATGTGTATTAAAATCTTTTGGCCATTTTTAATTGAATTATTTGTCTTTTTAATGAGTTATGAGTTCTTTATGTATTCTGGATTCAAGTCTTTTATGAAATATACAATTTAGAAATATCTTCTCAATCTGTCACTTATCTTGTCTTTTCTATCTGCTGGAGCACAGAAGTGTTTAATTTTGATAAAATCTAATTTATCAGTTTTTTCTTTTATATTATGTTTTGGTGTCCTATCTAAGAACTCTTTGTCCATCCTAAGTTTCTTAAGGTTATTACTTAAGATTTCTCTGACAAATTCTGTGTAGTTCTTAGATTTAGATTTTTAATCTATTTTGGATTAATTTCATATATGTAATGTGAGATGAGGGTCTGAGTTCATCATTGTGTATGTGGTTGTTTAATTACTGCAATGCCAATTGCAAGAATTACTGCAAGAATACTGTTTCCTTTTTGAAGTGTCTCAGTATCTTTGTTGAGTACTGAGTAACCATAAATGTAAGGATATATTTCTGGACTCTCATTCCTTCCTACATCACATTCCTTCCTTTTATTTTTCTCCTTGCTAAGTTTCTTCCGTCTGCACTTTTTTGGGTGTTGGTCCGTTGATAGTAATCTATTTGCTTTTGAACAACTGAAAATGACTTTATTTTGTTCTAACTCAATAATAGTTTAGTGGAGTGTAGAATTCTAGGTCAGTAGCTCCCTTCTACCCCTCTTCCTCCTCCTCCCATTCTTCCTCCTCCTCTTCTTCCCCTCCTCCTCTTGCTTCTTCCTCCTCCTCTTCTTGTTGACACTTTAAGAGTAAGACTTCTTAGACTTTTGGCCTCAGTTGCTGCTTGTAAGAAACCTGCTGTCTCTGTAAGTGTTGTTTTCTGTGGGTAATTGGTCTCTCCTCTCTTTTAGATTTTGACACTTTATTGTTATCTTTGAAATTCTGTAATTTCACCCAGATCAGTTGATTTGTAGATGTTCTGGACACACAATGCATACTTTCTAGGAAGGCACGTGTCTTTATTTAATTCCGGGAAATTCTAAGCTATTTAGTTCCTAAAACTTGCCTTGCTGCCATTTCCTTTGTTGTACTTGTGTGGAATTCCTCTCAGGTGAGAAGTTGCTCAAGGCTATATGTCAGCTGCACTCACGTCTTTGCCCATCTTCCCTGACATCCTTCTCCTCTGCTTCCCTCACTTCTTCCAGCTTTTGCTAGGGAACAGCCCCTCTGTAACTTATGTGCACAAGAATCATCTCTGTTTCTAAGACCTACCAGTTGTAACATGCCCAGTCACACACGGGTGAAGGGGTCAAGCACTCTTTCAACCATTCCAGGGTGGCACCTCCTGAGGAGAGGCTGTCAATGAGGCAGGTGGAATGGGACTCTGGGACCAGGCTGCAGGTGTGCAACTTGGATGAGCTGTCTACTGGTGGCGTGAGTTACCCACTCTCAGCTCATGGTCTTCCACACTCAATACTGGATCATGGTCTAAGGGCCTCAGCTCATGCCCTTCCTGCCTCCTTCTACTCCTGTGGCAGAATGTTCCAGCTCTGGAGTCTGGTTGACCTTCAGCTACTCTGTCAGCCTGGGGGGTGGGATATAGCGTGGGAGCCTGGTCTCCCGCCATCTTCTTTTCAAGCCCAGCTTCTGGCAACTTCCTCTGCCCTCCTTCCTCTCAGGCCTTCTCTTTTTACTTCTTAATAGCCTTTTCTTCTCTTAAAAACCTTCCTCCTGCATATCAAAAACTTTGGTTCTTAAAAGTTTTGTTTCAGATGGATCTGGGATCAAGAGCTTATTTTGGAAGTTAAAACACTGAACACTGACTATTTCTTTCTCTCTGTGTTTAAACTGCCCTCCTTCTCCTTCTGGTTCTGTGGGAGCTGAACAAGGAGGAGGAAAAAAGCAAAAAACAGACATTTATATTTCAAGATGCTTTCCTGCCATAGAATCTAAAGTTCATTGGCACAGAGCCTGGTAGATAGTGCGTGTGTAATACATGTTCTCTGTATGCTTATTTATTCATGTTAATGTATTTATTACCATTTTAGTATTCTTGCTTGGGAAATCCTATGGACCGAGGAGTATGGCAGGCTACAGTCCACAGGGTTGCAAAGAGTCGAACACAACTGAAGTGACTTAGCACTAGTACTATTACCATTTTAATTTTTTTAAGTGCATAGTTGCATAACATCAAGAATATTCATACTGTCATGCAGCCAATCTCTAGGACTTTTTCATCTTGCGAAACTGAAACTGTGCCTATTAACTGGTAACTCCCCATTTCCTCTCCCCTCAGTCCCTGGAAATCACCATTCTTACTTTCTGTGATTTTATCTACCCTGGATATTTCATATAAATGGAATCATACAACATTTGTCTTCTTGTGACTGACTTATTTCATTGAGCATAAAGTCCTAAAGGGGTTCCCCAGTGGCTCAGTGGTAAAGAATCCGCCTGCAATTCAGGAGACATAGGAGATGTGGGTTTGATCTCTGGGTCAAGAAGATCCCCTGGAGGAGGGCATGGCAACCCACTCCAGTATCCTTGCCTGGAGAATCCCATGGACAGAGAAACCCCAGTCCGTGGGGTCACAGAGAGTCAGACACAACTGAAGTGACAGCATGCATGCACACAAAGTTCCTCAAGATTCACCCATGTTGTGGCATATGTCAGGATTTCCTTCCTTTTTAAGGCTGAATAATATTTCATTGTATGTATATATCACATTTTTCATTATTCATTCATATGTTGATGGACTCTTGGGTTTCTTTGGCAAATATATTTGGCAAATATCTCTTTGAGTCCTTGTTTCACTTCTTTTGGGTATATACCCTTGTTAAAGGAAGGAGAGTCTGCAGACTCTTCCTTCTGTGGGCCTCGGTTCTTGGTAAGGACACTGAGAAGAATCTAAGGTCTTACCCATTGCAAGGAAATTTATTACAAGGAAAGAAAGAACAGGACACAAAGAATTGGACACAACTGAGCCCTGAGCCCATACAAAGAACCAAGAGAACACCTCATAAGAGAGGTGGGCCATGCCAAGGGAGACAAATGGCCCTGGAGGGCTGGGGTGAAGAGTTTTTAAGGCAGGGTCATTTGCATAATCCAGGAGGGTCGTTGATTCACAGCTTTGCTTGACAGCTGCAGGTTATACAACAAGATACTCTACATGTACGTCCTTCCCATAATTCAGTCTGTTATAATTAGATGTATGTATTCATAGATGCTCCATTGCTGAAGCTGAAACTCCAATACTTTGGCCACCTGATGTGAAGAGCTGACTCATTAGAAAAGACCCTGATGCTGGGAAAGATTGAAGGCAGGAGGAGAAGGGGATGATAGAAGATGAGATGGTTGGATGGCATCACTGACTCGATGGGCATGAATTTGGGCAAGCTCCAGAAAATGGTGAAGGACAGGGAAATCTGGCTTGGTGCAGTCCGTGGGGTTGCAGAGTTGGACATGACTGAGTGACTGAACAACAGCATTTCATAGAATATTTATTAACAGTTAATGAGTCTAACAGTTAGTAGCTGCCAAAGGTTACTTTAGTACAGGAGAGTGTGAGGTGTACACATGTGCTAGAGTAGGGAAAGTCCCACCAGTTGTTGCAAGTGGCGTTATTTTATTATTTTTTATGGCTGAGTAATATTCCATTGTACTTATGTACCACATTTTTCTTTATCCATTCATCCATTCTGGACACTTAGGTTGCTTCCATACTTTGGCTGTTGCCAATAGTGCTCTTGTGAAAACTGGGGTGCATGCATCTTTTCAAATTTGAGTTTTCATCTTGTCTGAATATATGCTCAAGAGCGGGATTGCTCCATCATATGGTAACTATATCTTTAGACTTTTAAGGAAATTCATACTATACTCCATAGTGGCTGTGCCCATTTATGTTCCTACCAACAGTGTAGGACTGTTCCCTTTTCTCCATACCCTTCTTATTGTGTTTTTGATTTTCATATTTCTCATGATTAGTGATGTGAGTTTCTTCATATGATTATTGGTCATTTGGCTCTTGTATTTTTGCAAGGCCTTCTGTGTTCATTTCAGAATAAGTGCCCAAACTTACTGGTGTGTGCAGTCAACTTTAATAAAGATTTCATCAATCTCTTGGGTTCTCTACTTGTCTCTAAAATTCTGACTTCTTTTAACCCTTTGGTTTTCCTTATTCTGCTCAAGACTTATACTCTACGTTACTCTGATTCTCAGACCCTCCATGCTAAGAACATCAGAGACCAAAGGCTTTAGACTGAGCTCTTGCTTCTCTTAGCTGGTGTTCGGTGTGGGAATAGGTAAGGCTGAGTAGGTAAGGCTGTTTCCTGAAGGAGTAGGGTGAGAAGTGGGTCTGGAGTCTTGGGAAGACTTGAAGCATCAAGTCCAAGGGAGCATGTGGATAGAAAATATTGGATCCAAAGCAAATTGCCCATCATTTGGAATTGGTAAGGCAGTTAGAAGTCTTGGGAGGCAGAAGTCCAAGGTGCCTGCTTACTGACATGGAGATGTTAAGGGTCACCTCTGCTTGGTTTGTCGTTTTCACGTGAGGTACTCTGTGCTCATCCTGTCCCCATTAGGCCCTCGTGTACATGCAGCTTGGCCCCATCTTCTATCTGCTCCATCCAAGGTTTCCATGAGATTTTCATTGGTGAGGATGGGAGTCCTAGTAGAAAGGCAGGTGCGGAAAAAATGGGATGCATGACCCTATGGTCTGTAGCCCGCCAGGCTCCTCTATTCATGGAATTCTGTAGGAAAGCCTACTAAAGTGGGTTGCTGTGTCCTCCTCCAGGGGATCTTTCTGATCCAGGGATCGAACCTGCATCTCTTATGTCTTCTGCATTGGTAGGCAGGTTCTTTACCACTAGCACCACCTGGGAAGCCCCTCTACTTTGACAAGTGTCCCCAAACCAAAATATAAAAAGCTGTCATTCATGTGGCAAATATAAACTACTGTAGCCATCTGTGGTCTTTTCAATCAGAAATCAGGTACTTCAGAGTGAAACACATTATTTTGCAATCTGGATGTTATATAGATGTAGGCAGGCTACTTTATTTCTTATTCTCTTAGGGTTTATTTTGGTAATTATCCTCTTCCCCTTAGGAATACAATTTAAAAATAATTGTATTTGCTTTTTATTTGTTTATTTGTTTACGGCTGCACTGGGTCTTCGTTGCTGCACACTGGCTTTCTCTAGCTGCGGTGAGCGGGGGCTACTGCAGTGCAAGAGTTTCTCATTGCAGTGGCTTCTCTTGTTGCTTTAGGGCACATGGGCTCAGTAATTGCAGCTCGCAGGCATAGGTGCCACGCAGCATCTGGGATCTTCCAGCACCAGGGATCGAACAGGTGTCCCCTCCACTGCAAGGTGGATTCTTAACCACTTGACCACCAAGGAAGCCCTACAATTTTTATATAAGGCAGGATTGTTAGAGCTGTTAAGATTATTGTTTTGTGGAAATCTGCAGTTTTGAGTCCTGGCTTTCAAGTCATAAGCCCTGTTCAGTGAATCAAGAATCAGGGTTTCTTTTCTGGAACCTTTTGAAGAGGCTTTTTAGTATTAATACATTATATCTAGAATATGGCATCCATAGAAAAGAAATGCAAAAAAGCAAAATGGCTGTCTGGAGAGGCATTACAAAGAGCTGTGAAAAGAAGAGAAGCGAAAAGCAAAGGAGAAAAGGAAAGATATAAGCATCTGAATGCAGAGTTCCAAAGAATAGCAAGAAGAGATAAGAAAGCCTCCTTCAGCGATCAATGCAAAGAAATAGAGGAAAACAACAGAATGGGAAAGACTAGGGATCACTTCAAGAAAATCAGAGATACCAAAGGAACATTTCATGCAAAGATGAGCTCGATAAAGGACAGAAATGGTATGGACCTAACAGAAGCAGAAAATATTAAGAAGAGATGGCACGAATACACAGAAGAACTGTACAAAAAAGATCTTCACAACCAGATAATCACGATGGTGTGATCACTCACCTAGAGCCAGACATCCTGGAATGTGAAATCAAGTTGGCCTTAGAAAGCATCACTATGAACAAAGCTAGTGGAGGTGATGGAATTCCAGTTGAGCTATTTCAAATCCTGAAAGATGATGCTGTGAAAGTGCTGCACTCAATATGCCAGCAAATTTGGGAAACTCAGCAGTGGCCACAGGACTGGAAAAGGTCAGTTTTCATTCCAATCCCAAAGAAAAGCAATGCCAAAGAATGCTCAAACTACCGCACAATTGCACTCATCTCACACTCTAGTAAAGTAATGCTCAAAATTCTCCAAGCCAGGCTTCAGCAATATGTGAACCGTGAACTTCCAGATGTTCAAGCTGGTTTTAGGAAAGGCAGAGGAACCAGAGATCAAATTGCCAACATCCGCTGGATCATGGAAAAAGCAAGAGAGTTCCAGAAAAACATCTATTTCTGCTTTATTGACTATGCCAAAGCCTTTGACTGTGTGGATCACAATAAACTGTGGAAAATTCTTCAAAAGATGGGAATACCAGACCACCTGATCTGCCTCTTGAGAAATTTGTATGCAGGTCAGGAAGCAACAGTTAGAACTGGACATGGAACAACAGACTGGTTCCAAATAGGAAAAGGAGTACGTCAAGGCTGTATACTGTCACCCTGTTTATTTAACTTATATGTAGAGTACATCATGAGAAATGCTGGGCTGGAAGAAGCACAAGCTGGAATCAAGATTGCCAGGAGAAATCTCAATAACCTCAGATATGCAGATGACACCACCCTTATGGCAGAAAGTGAAGAGGAACTCAAAAGCCTCTTGATGAAAGTGAAAGAGGAGAGTGAAAAAGTTGGCTTAAAGCTCAACATTCAGAAAACAAAGATCATGGAATCCGGTCCCACCACTTCATGGGAAATAGATGGGGAAACAGTGGAAACAGTGTCAGACTTTACTTTTCTGGGCTCCAAAATCACTGCAGATGGTGACTGCAGCCATGAAATTAAAAGACGCTTGCTCCTTGGAAGGAAAGTTATGACCAACCTAGATAGCATATTCAAAAGCAGAGACATTACTTTGCCAACAAAGGTTCATCTAGTCAAGGCTATGGTTTTTCCTGTGGCCATGTATGGATGTGAGAGTTGGACTGTGAAGAAGGCTGAGCGCTGAAGAATTGATGCTTTTGAACTGTGGTGTTGGAGAAGACTCTTGAGAGGCCCTTGGACTTCAAGGAGATCCAACCAGTCCATTCTGAAGGAGATCAGCCCTTGGATTTCTTTGGAAGGAATGATGCTAGAGCTGAAACTCTAGTACTTTGGCCACCTCATGTGAAGAGTTGACTCATTGGAAAAGACTCTGATGCTGGGAGGGATTGGGGGCAGGAGGAGAAGGGGACGACAGAGGATGAGATGGCTGGATGGCATCACCGACTCAATGGACATGAGTCTGAGTGAACTCCGGGAGTCGGTGATGGACAGGGAGGCCTGGCATGCTGCGATTCATGGGGTCGCAGAGTCAGACACGACTGAGTGACTGATCTGATCTGATCTGTTATATAGATTACTTTTAGTGCATTAATTTTATTCTTGCAAGAATTTCAATTTTAGTTCATTTTGGGCTCTATGTTTTTGTTTCTGATTTGTGTTGAATAGCTCCTGCTTACATGAGCTTACAGTACAAGTTAGAATGAGTCAAGTTATTCATCATTTGAAGGCATTGCTCTGCATTTAGACAATCTTATTGTGTGTGTGCTAAGTTGCTTCATTCACGTCCAGCTCTTTGTGACCCCATGGACTGTAGCCCGCCAGGCTCCTGTGTCCATGGGATTCTCCAGGCAAGAGTACTGGAGTGGGTTGCCATGCCCTCCTCCAGGGAATCTTCTCAATCCAGGGATCAAACCCACATTGATAGGTGGGTTCTTTACCGCTAGCTCCATCTGGGAAAACAATCTTCTTAGATATCTTTATAATCAGCAAAGAAAAGAGTACCACTGCATAAGATACCAAAATCAGGGCAAAAATTTGGTATTTTCCCCTCCATCTGACCCTTGCTTATTAAATCATCAAAAATGTAACATAAATACCCAATTGCTGTTAAAGGTGCCATGAAATAGGAACTCTTAGCAATGTTAATCTCCAAAGAACCTGCTTTGGAAAGAACTGTGGCAGTGTGAACTGCCCCTGCAGACAGCCTCGTGTGAACACAGTTCCACTACACATCAACGGTGAGACTTGGGCAAGGTGCATACCTTTTCTAAGACTGAATTTTCTCTTCCACTAAGATGAAGATGATAAGAATACCTAATTTAGAAGAGTCATTGTTAAAAGTAAGAAGAACAATAATTACTGCAGGGATTCTAAATTACAAAACTAATATAAAAGAATTAAAAGACTGAATATACAAAACCATTTATTTGAACATCATTCATATTTTAAAACTTTGAGTCATTTAAATGTCCATCAATAGGAGAGTCATTGAGCATATCTACAAATAGCTTTTGGGTGAAATGTTTTGCCACTATTAATTGAACACTCGTGAAGATTATACAGCAATACTGAAAATGAACAGAAGTCCCTAAACAACATAAATTGAATCAAGTATTTAGAGCATGATTAAAATATGTAAAATATAAGTATGAAAGAAATAAGGAAGAGAGTTCACATAATGATAAAAGGAAGGGTGACTTATACGTATTTTTTACTTTTAAGTTTTTCTATTACATTATATTGCTTTTTATAATTAAAACACAGTAGCCTTATTAATTACTTTTATTTTTCCTATTTACAAAAAAGCACTTTAAAAATTGCAGAAAATTCTGAATAATAGAATTAAAGTTACCCTTAATTCTGCCATTAGTGTTTTAATTTCATTACTTGGTACTTTTTCAAAATTAGCTTTGCTTTAGTTTCAATTTATCCCTTAGCTTGTTCCTTGGGCTGTTGTTTTTGCATCTCTTCTTTATCTTTGATCTATCAAAGAATATAAGCCTATTCGCACTTTCTCAGGAGCTGTAAATTCCTGTCTTATTGAGAATACCAAGAAACCCTTTTTTGAAATGTACTGTGTTTCCTGTCAAAAATAGTTTTCAGAGGTGAACTGTGCCTTCAAAACTTGCAGATAAAAATACTCCTTCCCCTTGCAGTGCCCTGTGCATTTTCTCCATTCTGTGCCACTGTGTGTGTGTTTTCTCTTAATTATCCTTTAATAATGTGAGGCTCAGCCAGATCCTTGGTCCCACACACTTGCTCTTGAGTCCATGCAGACTCCTCCCCAATGCAGAGCAATAAGGCACGTCAATGCTGTCAATTCCTTTCTTATAGGCATTTGTCTTGTTCTTTTCTTCTAGAATCAAGGGGAATATTCATTCATTTATTCTTTGCTTAGTTTTCTTAGACCTACAGAAACCTTTACATTTTATCTAAAGGAGGCTTCTGCAACAGATACATGCATGAAAATCTCTCAGTCCAGGATACAGGGTCTTTGAGATCTTGTTGTCTACCTACCTGTGGATAAAATTTGTTCTCTTCTATTTTCACTTGAGCTTAGTACAGAGAAGGGAAGAGTCCACTTAACAGGATAGGTTTTTATATGTGGCTGTCATTCAGATGAGCAGCGGATCAGTCTTAGGACTGTGTCATTCTCCCACTTAGTACCAGTCATTTAAGACAATGGCTTTTCCAAATGGACAGGAAATTCTGTCCATGAAACAGTTCCTCTTCTGAGTGAGTCAGAACTTCTGCACACACACAGAAAGAGAATGCTAGTAGGAGTCAGGCACAGAATGGACATGGTCAAAACAGAAGCATTTCTGCCATAAATCACTATCTTTGCAATGATACTGTACAGATTTTCTTTTTTCTTTTTCCCTAGTTGTAGGCCATGGATGTCCCAGCTCAGAGCAGATCATGGGGGAAATTTTAAACTTCTTCCTACCAACTATGAGAATGGGACTTTATATTTCAAAAGGTAAAGCCTGTAGAAACAATTTCTCTATCCAGTTCTACCAAATATGCTAGCTAGTAATTTTAGCAATACCTGCAAGACTTTTAATTTTAATTAAAATTAAGATGCTTGCTCCTTGGAAGAAAAGCTATGACCAACATAGACAGCATATTAAAAACTATAGGCATTATTTTGCTGACAAAGGTCCGTCTAGTCAAAGCTATAGTTTTTCCAGTATGCCTGTATGGATGTGAGAGTTGGGCTATAAACATAGCTCGGTGCTAAAGAACTGATGCTTTTGAACTGTGGTGTTGGAGAAGACTGTGGTGTTGAAGAGACTCTTGAGAGTCCCTTGGACTGCAAGGAGATCCAACCAGTCCATCCTAAAGGAAATCAGTCCTGAATATTCATTGGAGGGACTGATTGTGAAGCTGAAACTCCAATACTTTAGTCACCAGATGCAAAGAACTGACTCATTGGAAAATACCCTGATGCTGGGAAAGATTGAAGGCAGGAGGAGAAGGGGATGACAGAGGATGAGATGGCTGGATGGCATCACTGACTCAATGAACACGAGTTTGAACAGATTCTGGGAGTTGGTGAAGGACAGGGAGGCCTGGCATGCTGCAATCCATGGGGTCACAAAGAGTTGGACATGCCTGAGCAGCTGAACTGAACTGCACTGCAAGACTTTTCAAAAATATTAGCTGTGATCCTTGGTTTTCAGAGCTGCTTTAATTTTTTTCTCTTGTCATTGTAATAGAACTGTGGGAGAAGACACTCAAAGATGCCTTTTGAAATTGGATGTTCCTGCTTTCAATTTAAATACTTTATTAAATATACTTTTTAAAAATGACAGTGACATTGTCTGATCCTTTTTAACTTATCACTAGAATTTCTAAAATGGTACACACACACACACACATATATACTTCAGAAAAGAAATTAGCCTGGTAGAATCTTTCAGGAATTTTCATAACCTATAAGGCTGATAGAGATGGACTTGAGAATACAGGTTGTTCGCTTATCCACTCATCACCTTGTTGAAACACAGCATTCTTGCTTGAAAAATTGATAGAGGTTAAGAAGACAAAGCATTTCATCACTCCCACTGGCTTCCTCACTCTGTGACTCCTGACTCAGAGCCAACCAGAAAGCTAGGCAATCATCACGTCACTCTGTGGGGGTGCTTCTCTGCCACATTTTTCTACATCATTTCCTGAAACTCAATAGAAATACAGGGAAGACAGCAGTTGTACCTTGCAGTTGTACACAGAAGTTGTATGCTGAACTCAGAGATGAAGAGTTCACTGAATAGCATCAGCTTATGCGTATGCATGTATTTCCATCATGAGACAATCAGCTGCAGGCCTGGGAGGTTCACCTGTTTAGCACCAGTCCCAACCAGAAACAATGCCTCCAAGGAATGTTCTGGAAGCTCTGCCCAGGAAACAGACCTTCTGGGGCAAATGTGAAAAGCGATTATACTACTCCTCCATGGAATATCCAGGGAAAATCTTCAGGGCAGCATACATACTGAAGTTAAGGTCACGAATTAAAGAGAGAAAGATTTGTTTATATCCATGTAAAGAGGCAAGGCGGAGAGGTAGAAAATAGGCCCAGAGCATCGGGCTAAGGGGTGTCTGAGAGGGGCCTGACCAGCCATCTGGAAAGAAGAGAGAGGGGATTAGAAAAAGCCTCCACCCTGGGGGTGGGGAGGAAGCTGAGCGGAGCAGCTCAGCTGAGAACAGACAGTGCATTCTGGGGAATGTAAATTCTTACACTCCTTTGGCCAGCAGAGAACCTCAGGCTGATTAAAATGATCCCAGAGTAAATTCTCCTCTGCGTGTTCAGAGGACCAGCCAGGAGAGTCAGGAGATTCCATTTGCAGGGCAACGGAGCCCCACATATTTGTTTACAGCTTGTTTATAAGATCTGGGGCAAAAATATTTTGGAAGGTTCTCCATGTACATTGGGAGTTGAGCTATCTGGAATCCACACAGTGTGATTCATTCAGGAGAGCAGTATGATTGCAGTGATTTAAAAGACTCTCTTCTCTCCCTAACACCCCGCTCCTCCCCACGCCCAGCTCAATTACCTCCTCCTCTATTTTAATAGAAAATAACTTTGAGATAACAAAACACTGCATGCAGGCTAAGTCACTTTAGTTGTGTCTGACTCTTTGCAACCCTATGAACTGTAGCCTGCCAGGCTCCTCTGTCCATGGGAGTCTCCAGGCAAGAATACTGGAGTGGGTTGCCATGCTCTCCTCCATGGAATCTTCCTGACCCTGAGATCAAACCCACGTCTTTTATATTTCCTATATTGGCAGGTGGGTTCTTTACCACTAGTGCCATCTGGGAAGCCCAAAGCATGAGAGAGAACTAAAATGCATAAATAAACTTGCTAGAAGCACCTACAAATTATTTCTTATTTACTTTATAGGAGAAAAGGATTAGCTTCTATCACAGTTTTATAGTATGATATTATGCTCTATAAACTTAAAAAATAGCCCAGTAATTTCATTATAGGTACCTTAATAGTATAAACAGCACAAATACAGAGGGAGCACACACAACAAAACACGGTGCATTTTCTGTATATGTTTTAGTAATAGAGAATGAGTCATGTTTAACACGTAATACACACATGTGTTAAAGCCCAGTAATTAGAAATTTTAAGTTGGAAATATTGCAGTGCAGGAGTAGAGATGCAGACATAGAGAACAGACTTTGGACATAGCAGATGAAGGAGAGGGTGGGACGAATTGAGAGAATACATAGAAACATACATTACCATATGTAAAATAGACAGCTAATGGGACATGGCTGTATAACACAGAGAGCTCAAAGCGGTGGTACTCTGTGACAACCTAGAGGGGTGGGATGGAAGTGGGGAGCATGGGGGAAGCTCAAGGGGGAAGGAACACATGTATTCTTATGTCTGACTCATGTTGTACGGCAGAAGCCAATACAATATTATAAAGCAATTATTCTCCAATTAAAAATAAATTTAAAAAATTGTATTGATCTGGGGGCTTCCCTGGTGGCTCATATGGTAGAGAATCTGCCTGTAGTGCAGGAGACCCGGGTTTGATCCTTGGGTCAGGAAGATCCCCTGGAGAAGGGAATGGCAACCCACTCCAGTATTCTTGTCTGGAGAATTCCATGGACAGAAGAGCCTGATGTGCTACAGTCCGTGAGGTTGCAAAGAGTTGGACATTACTGGGAGACTAACACTTTTCACTTTCAGGTGGTACTAGTAGAAACAAACCCAGTGCAGGAAGCGTAGGTGCAGGAAACATAGGAGATATGTGTTTGATCCCTGGGTGGAGAAGATCCCCTGGAGAAGAGCATGGCAACCCACTCCAGGATTTTTGCCTGGAGAATCCCATGACAGAAAACCTGGCAGGCTGCAGTTCATAGGGCTGCAAAAAGTTGGACATGACTGAAGAGACTTAGCACACATAGTGTTTTACAATGCTGTGCTTAATTTCTGCCATATAGCAAAGTGACTCAGTTATACATATACATATTCTTTCAATAATTTTTTTTATTGGAGTATAGCTGATTTACAGTGTTATGTTAGTTTCAGGTGTGCAGCAAATTGAATCAGTTATACATATATTCACTCTTTTTTTTTTTTTTTTTTTTTTTTTTAAGATTCCTTTCCTGTAAGGCCATTGCAGAGTATTGGGTAGACTTTCCTGTGCTCTATAGCAGGTGTTTATTAGTTATCTATTTTATATAAAGTAGAGTGTATTTGTCAGTCCCAATCTCCCAGTTTACCCCTCCTCTCCTTATCCCCTGGTAACCGTGAGTTTGTTTTCTACATCTGTGACTACTTCTGTTTTGTAAATAAGTTTGTTTGTACCTTTTCTTTAGATTTCACATATAAGTGATATCATGTGATATTCGTCTTTCCGTGTCTTTCTTCACTCAGTTGACAATTCCTAGGTCCATCCATGTTGTTGCAAATGGCATTATTTTGTTCTTTTTAATGGCTGCATAATATTCCATTGAAACTATTATATCTTACCACAGTATCTTTAACCAAACAACCCACAACACAATGAACTAATAGCAGAGGTTAAATAAAGAGTTATTTATACTTAAAAAGGCAAAAAAGAGCACCAACTAAAAATTACAACTGATTCAAGATAGCAAACCTAACAACAAAGTGGAAATTTCTCCCCAAATTGGGCATTTCTGTAACCTATATGTGCATGCACAACCGGACCTTTGCATAGCCACAGTGCCTTGTGTGATGGTCATGTATTTAGAATAATACTGATTTAGAATCTTCAAGAAACCTAAGGAACTTACTAAATTTAGTCTACGAACAAAAAATTTTAATTATCTTTAATATCTCCATTAGCAAGCTATAAATAAATTGGTAAGGATGTATGAAATTACAGTTATCTACCCATAAGAACTTTACAAATGGACTTTTAGATCTGTTAGCAAGAACTTTATGGACTACACTTCAAGAAACTATGAGTTGTATGATCCTGCAATCCCTTTCCTGGGCATATATCCAGTGAGAAATATCAATAATCTCAGATATGCAGATGACACCACCCTTAAGGCAGAAAGGAAAGAGGAACTAAAGAGCCTCCTGTTGAAGGTGAAAGAGGAGGTGCAAAAACTGGCTTAAAACTCAACATTCAAAAATTAAGATCATGGCAGCTGGTCCCATCACTTCATGGCAAAGAGATGGGAAAACAATGGAAACAGTGACAGACTTTATTTTCTTGGGCTCCAAAATCACTGCAGATGGTGACTGCAGCCATGAAATTAAAAGATGCTTGCTCCTCAGAAGAAAAGCTATGACCAGCCTAGACAGCATATTTAAAAAGCAGAGACATCACTTTGCCGACAAAGGTCTGTCTAGTCAAAGCTATGGTTTTTCCAGTAGTCATGTATGGACCATAAGGAAAGCTGAGTGCCAAAGAATTGATGCTTTTGAACTGTGGTGTTGGAGAAGACTCTTGAGAGTCCCTTGGACTGAAAGGAGATCAAACCAGTCAATTCTAAAGGAAATCAGCCCTGAATATTCATTGGAAAGACTGATGTTGAAGCTGAAGCTCTAATAGTTCAGCCACCTGATTGATGCAAAGAGCTGACTCATTAGAAAAGACCCTGATGCTGGGAACGATTGAAGGCAGGAGGAGAAGAGGATGACAGAGGATGAGATAGTTGGATGGCATCACTGATTCAATGTACATGAGTTTGAGCAAACTCCAGGAGTTGGTGAAGGACAGGGAAGCCTAGCTTGCTGCAGTCCATGGGGTCGCAAATAGTCGGACATGAGTGAGTGACTGAACAATAACAACAACATCCAGTGAACCTATAATTCAAAAAGACACATGTGCCCAATGTTCAGGCTTCTTATGTGGCTCAGCAAGTTAAAAATCTGCCTGCACAGCAGGAGACACAGGTTTGATTCCTGAGGTGGGAAGACCCCCTGTAGCAGGAAATGGCAACCCACCCTAGTATTCTTGTCTGAAAAATCCCACAGACAGAAAAGCCTAGCAGACGACAGTCCATGGGGTTGCAGAGTCAGACATGACTGAGCACATACAGACAGATGGACCTAATGTTCACTGCAGCACTGTTTACAATAGTCAAGGCATAACACCAATGTAAATGTCCATAGACAGATGAATGGATAAAGATGATGTGGTACACATATATGTAATGGAATATTACACAGTCATACAATGAAGTAATGCAACAACACAGATGGATTTAGAGATGATCATACTAAGGGAAGTAAGTCAGACAAAGACAAATACATATGATATCAGTTATATCTGGAGTCTAAAACACAACTCTAATGAACTTATCTATGAAACAGAAACAGACTCACAAACGTAGAGAACAGACTTACGTTTGCCAAGGTGGAGGGATGAACTTGGAATTTGAGTTAGCAGATGAAAACTAATACGTAGAAAACAGGTAAACAACAAGGCACAGGAAACTATAGTCAATATCCTGTGATAAGCCATATGGTAAAGAATGTGTATATGTATCACTTTGCTAGACAGTAGAAATTAACACAACAATGTAAATCAGCAACGTCAATCAGTCAGGCAGTCACGCAGTCATGGCTAACTCTTTGTGACCTGTGGACTGTAGCCCACCAGGCTTCTCTGTCAGTGGGCTTCTCCACGCAAGAATATTGAGTAGCCATTCCCTTCTCCAAGGTACCTTCGCAACCCAAGGATCAAAACCCAGGTCTCCCACATTACAGGCAAATTCTTTACCATCTAAGCCACTAGGGAAGCTTTCCCAAATCAACAGTACTTCAGTAAAATTTTAAAAAAATTAAAAAAAAAGAAATTACGAGCTAGAACATTCTCCAAGTAGGAGGGAAGGCCAAAGCCTTGTTTGGGCTTAGTAGACTGACTTAATACCAGCCTCTATAGCAGACAGAACCTGGCTTCTGGGGAATAAGATACTGAATTATGTAATCACTCCTCTCCCACATGTTAAAAACTGCTCTCTAAAGCACCCCAAATTTTAAGAAGCATTTTTAATGGAAATTATTCCAAAGATGAGGCCTAATCATTTCTTTGCCTTTTAACTAGAGTATACTCAAGCTAATTAACTTGACTTAATCATTGTTAATAAAATCAGTTGTTGCAAAATGCTGCAATAAAATGATATTCATAGGGTTGTCTAAGAATGGGATACTTGCACCTAAATTACATAATCATAATCTGCTCCTTGAATCCAGAAGTTTTAATGGTTTTTTTCCCAGTCCCTATTCTTAGTGTCAGCTTCTCATTCGTCCCATCATTTCCATGTCCAGTCTTCTAACTGGCAGCTTCTGATCAGAATCAAAACTTCTATTTTGTGTTTTAAAACATAGTCTCAGTGTGCTTAGATTTAGGGAAAGTAATAATTTTAAAATATTCCTCTTCTTCTATGAATATAATACAGGAAATCAATTTGAAGCATTCTTTTGGTTGCACACAAAGATCTTTTAATTTTTTGCTATACTTTATTAGTTTTATTAACAGTTACTGCTAATAATTTGAATGATAACTAACTTTTGTATATGACATTATTCAGTTTGTAAGCATTGTAACACATCTTTTCCCCAATGGTGTTAACTAAAATTCTTATAGGTAGGCAGAGCTAATAATCATACTCCATTTACTATTAACTGACACTCATTGATGATGGTCAATGGCCAGGCACTGAGTAAATCAGTTACATACTATGAAAAGTTACGGAATATGAAATAAGCAAATGCCCAGTGAATAACAAAGCTAACTCTGATTGTCAGACTCTCTGTTCCCATAGAATATGAGGTAAAACAGCCACATTCTTTAGAGGTAAGGGGTAACTGTGTTATTTAACCATCTGTATTAATTTTCTGAATTAAATACTTTTATGTAAAGGCAATTAAGGCACACACAAGCTCAGAGCCTTGACTGTTTTTAAAATCAGAGCCCAGATGGTTGGCCCATTAGTCTAGTAATGGGATATGACCATTGACCAGGGTATGACTGTCATTGTACAGTCTCTTACATACAACATTTTTTAAAAAAGGTTCTATTTTTACCTCTGAAAACTCCAAATAGGCAGAAACATCCCTTCCCAGTCACTTTTCTTGAAGGCTTGGAAGTCTTTTATCTAGTAAGGTGGGTGGATGATTCCTTCCCAATGTGCAAAACCCAAAGACCTCTCTGACCTTTTCATCTTTTCTTTAAAATGTAGATCCTCTGAATCTGTCTCCCCTGCTGTGCTTCCACAGACATAGATCATTTTAGAAGGCCTTAGATTTCCAAGAAGTGTCAACTCTTCTCCTGGAAAATGATCTTTCTTTAAAGGAAGATATGCCCAGGTCCTTACCCAGAGGTAACTGTGTCAAAACTTGGCTCAAGAGGGAGGGGATATATGTTTAAGGACGGCTGATTCTCATTGTTGTATGGCTGAAACCAATACAACACTGTAAGAATTAAAAACAAACCAACCAAAAACTTTGGAATAAATAATTGTTGATCACATGCCTTTTCCTGCAATGCTCGAAGTCAAGGGCTCTGGCTAAAGAGGAAAAGGAGGATGAACGATTAACTTTGATTTATAGCATGGTATACCTGGAAGGAAATTTAGGACTGGATGTTAAGAGAAAACTCTTCTCCTTGGCTGCATGATAGAACTACCCAGGGGACCTAAAATCTCATCTCTCTAGAGGGTGACTTAATTGCTCCCTGTCGATCCCAGGAAAGTGGCAGACTTGGACCAGGCAGATACGGACCCTCAATGGGGACACATTTCTTTGATCCAACTTTTCCGAGCAGGGTGGTATCATAGCCTAAAGAGTAGCATGCTCATGATGAGTTGCCAGAAAATGCAGATCATACTGGACAAGGATATTATCTGGGAGTAGAGAACAAAAGACCAGGAACAAACTTTGCATTTAGAAGAGAGAAATCAGAAATGCTGAGTTGTTACTGCTTTCCTTTGTATGTTGAACAATGAATACAAAAGAAATTTGAAAAAATCATGGGCTCTCTACATTGGCAGAAAGTATAGAAATTGAATAATAATGTGTCTTATGATTTTGGTGAAAAAGTATGCTTAAACTGAACATTATTCATCTTTTTTTTTTTTCCTCTAATTTACCAGTTATCAACCTATTCCCTCCCTTTAAGTTAGCTATGTGTTACATATCTTAATTTATTTAATTCCCCAGATGACACTCTGAGGTAAGTATTATTATTTCTCTCCACTAAGGTGTAGACTTGTTAAGGAACTTGTCACTGACAGAGCAACCATCCATGCAGGCCGCCAGACTTCTGAACCTCAGTTCTTCAGCCCTGTGATATTCTGCCTTCCAGAGACATAAACCATCCTGAACACTGAAATTTTGAAAATATAATTTTTAACTCCCTAATTTTCCAGAAGGAACCAATTTTCAAAGCTACTATTAAACATTTTTACACTAGTCAAAGAAATGATTTTTTTTCTTTTTAAAAAGTTTAAAGATTGCTTTACAATATTGTGCTAGTTTCTGCCATACATCAGCATGGATCAGTCATCGTTATACACATATCCCCTCCCTCCTGAACCTCCGTCCCACCCCCCACTCTGTCCCACCCCTCGAGGTTGCCACAGAACACAGGGTTTGAGCTCCCTGTGTCATAGTGAAAATTCCCACCGGCTATCTATTTTACATATGGTAATGTATGCATTTCAATCTTACTCTTTCAATTCGTCCTTCCCTCTTCTTCCTCCATTGTGTCCACAAGTCTGTTCTATATGTCTGTGTAGCCATTGCTGCCCTGAAAATAGATTCCTCAGTACCATCTTTCTAGATTGCTTATATATGCTTTAATATACAATATTTGCTTTTCTCTTTCTGATTTACCTGACTCTAGGTTCTACTTTTTTTTCTGAAAATCATTCAGCCTTTTTTTTTTTTCTTTTAATTTCTTTTTGACTGCATAGGGTCTTAGTTGAGGCACAGGGAATCTTCACTGCTGTGCATGGGCTTTTCTCTAGCTATGACTCAAGGCAGTCTCAGTAATTGTAGCATGCAGACTTAGTTGATCCATGGCATGTGGGATTTTAGTTCCCAACCAGGGATTGAGTGTCCACGGCATCAGAAGGTGGATTCTTAACCACTCAACCACCAGGGAAGTTCACATGCAGGCTATTTAATTAGCCAGTGGAGGTGAGATTTCAGTTTGATTCCAGCAGAACTACACTCGATGAAAGCCAGCAGGCACTGGTGGGGAGGGGAGGAGTGGGGTGATGAGGATAAGACTTGGCACAACTATGTGGTCTTCTGCTAGACAGAGAGTGGAGAAAGAGCTTATCCCAGGCACCAAGTAAAAACCAGGGCGGCAACCTCGCCACACTACCTCCTAACAAATACAGTAGCCAAATTAATCTATGTGGGTAAGAATGATGATCAAAGCCAAAAATCTAACTAAAAATACTTCAAAACAATATCCTAAGTGAAAGAAGTCAGACACAAAAGGCCACAAAGTATATGATGCTATTTATATAAAATATCCAGAGTGCAAATTCATAGAGACAGAAGACAGATAAGTGGTTGCCAAGGACCAAGGGATGGGAGGGAATGAGAAGTGATTACTTCTTAAATGCAGGGTTTCCTCTGGGGGATGATGAAAATGTTCTGAAGTTAAATAGTGGTGATGATTGTAAAGCGTTATGAAGGTACTAAAAGCCACTGAATTGTATGCTTTGGAATAGTTCAAATGATGAATTTTGTCTTTTTATGAATTTAGAAAAAATTTACTTTTTTGACTAAAAAATGTATACAATATTGCAGCACAAGGGAAGTGAATATTTTCTGAAAATGCAAGAGGAAAACATGCCTTCTAACTCAATTTATTATGCAAACCAGAGGAAAAAAGCATTCTCAATAACTTTGACTAAAAGTGAGAAGTTATGACCCCTTGAGGCCAGTGGAGAGACAAATGATGTAAAAAGGAAGGTATGAGTGATATGGGAAGTTTGAAAGATAATTGAAATTGCAAACAAAATTTAAGTCCAGCTGTAAGTGTTCAAAACCTGAATTGTCACTACATAAAAATGAATCATTGATGCAAAAGAAAAAAACACCCAAAGTTGCAATGCTGTCTCAGAATGTAAAAAGAAAAACAATGTAAGAAATTGATGACAGCATAGGTAGTAAATACTGCAAAGAATGGCAGGGCTCTGAACCTAACAGAATCTATGATCAAACATAACTGAGGACATTTTGGGGGGCTTAAACAAAGGCCTAAAAATAGAGATGAAAACTACCATGTTTCATGTAACATGTTAAAAAGAGACCCCCCTTTTTTTTATAGTTTGTGCTTTTTTCAAGCAAAGAAAAAGAAAACACCATACAAAGTAACTAAATAGGAAAAACTGGTTATCTTCAAAAAACAAAAATTGAGCTAGACACTGATTTCTCTAACACTTAGACTAGTACAAGATGTTGAAACAAATCTTATAGAATTTTAAGGAAAAGCTATTGCAAAACAAGTACATTTTTCCCAGCCAATTTATCATATGTGTGAAGGCAACAAAGAGACATTTGGAGATAAATAAGAGCCCAGAAAAATATAAATTTATATCTTTCTTTTTAAAAATTGCTTGAGTAAAGTGGTACAGCCACTCTGGAAAACAATTTGGCAGTTTCATATAAAACAAAGCATGCAATTACCATATGATTTAACAATTGGCATGTATTCAAGAAAAATAAAAACTTAGGTTCACACAAAACCTGAACACCAATGTTCATAGAAATTTTATTTGTAGTATCCTCAAACTGGAAAAAAAAACTAGATACACTTCAAAAGATGAATGGTTCAACTATGGTACATCTATACCATAGAATACGACTCAGCAGTGAAGAGAAACAGACCATGGATGCATGCAACAACTTGTGTTAATTTCTAGAGAATTATGCTTTGTGAAAAGTCAATCCCCAATGGTAATTACTGTATGATTCCCTTTATATACAGGGCTTCCCTGGTGGCTCAGACGGTAAAGCATCTGCCTGCAATGCGGGAGACCTGGGTTCAATCCCTGGGTCAGGAAGATCCCCTGGAGAAGGAAATGGCAACCCACTCCAGTACTCTTGCTTGAAAAATTCCATGGACTGAGAAGCCTGGTAGGCTACACTCCACAGGGTCACAAAGAGCCAGACACAAGTGAGCGAACTCACTTCACTTCCCTTTATATAACATTCTTGAAATGAGAAAGCAAGAGAGTAGGAGGACAGATTAGTCAACACCAGAGATTAGGGACTGGATGGGGTGAATGTAGTGGGAGAGGTGGGTGTGAGGAAGTTATCTTTTTGGGGAGGAAACTGTTCTGCATCTTGACTGTGGTGAAAGACATGCAAACGTACACGTGATAAAATTGTATAGAAACAAACACATTTACAAACACTAATAAGGGAGTACAAGTAAGACTGGGAAATCTGGATAAGATCTGTACATTGTTATGATACTGTAGTAAAGTTCTGCAAGAAGGGGAAACCAAGTAAAGCATATATGGGAATCTCTCTGTATTATTTCTTGCATTTGAAACTACAACCATTCATTAAAATTTCTATTAAAAATTATTTGAACTATCCCTGGGTTGGGAAGATCCTCTGGAATGGGGGATGGCAACCCACCCCAGTATTCTTGCCTAGAGAATCCCATGGACAGAGGAGCTGGACAGTCCATAGTGGCACAAAGAGTTGGAAACGACTAAAGCAACTTAAAGCTCAACATTCAGAAAACTAAGATCATGGCATCCGGTCCCATCACTTCATGACAAATAGATGGGGAAACAGTGGAAACAGTGGCTGACTTTATTTTTTCGGGCTGCAAAATCACTGCAGATGGTGAATGCAGCCATGAAATTGAAAAATGCTTACTCCTTGGAAGGAAAGTTATGACCAGCCTAGATAGCATATTCAAAAGCAGAGACATTACTTTGTCAACAAAGGTCCGTCTAGTCAAAGTTATGGTTTTTCCAGTAGTCATGTATGGATGTGAGAGTTGGACTATAAAGAAAGCTGAGCGCAGAAGAATTGATGCTTTTGAACTGCGGTGTTGGAGAAGACTCTTGAGAGTCCCTTGGACTGCAAGGAGATCCAACCAGTCCATTCTAAAGGAGATCAGTCCTGGGTGTTCATTGGAAAGACTGATTCTGAAGCTGAAACTCCAATATTTTGGCCACCTGATGTGAAGAGCTGACTCATTTGAAAAGACCCTGATGTTGAGAAAGATTGAAGGCAGGAGGAGAAGGGGATGACAGAGGATGAGATGGTTAGATGGCATCACCCACTCAATGGACATGAGTTTGGATAAACTCTGGGAGTTGGTGATGGACAGGGAGGCCTGGCGTGCTATGGTTCACGGGGTCACAAAGAGTCAGACATGACTGAGGGACTGAACTGAACTGAATTTAGCACGCTCATACATACTTTGCTTACTGAAACTTGAATCAAAATAAGATGTCAAGGATAGCAATTTGAAAGAAAAAATATGATTAGAGAATCTAATTCTCATGTCAAATAATTTCTGAAATGAACTTTGTAAAATGAAGAAAATTAATAACAATCTGGCTTGCAAATCTCATTTTATATTAGTAAGGAATGGAAAATGAGGGAAAGAAAACTGGAATAAGATTCTTTTTCTAGCAATGAGGAGTAAAAAGATACTTTTCCATTTAAAACAAATATAACAATAGAACAGAATTCCAACAGGAAATCAAACTTTTGGGAAGGAATAAGAAACATATAACAAAACAAAGAAAAGAAGGTATAAAAAGCAAGTAATCATAAGAAAAAGAAAGTAGTAGAAAAGAAGGTAACAATAAAACTAAATAAATTCTCCAAGTCAAGTGGAAAAATTTGTCCGATTAGGTTAAAAAAGATGGAATTATACGCTGCTTTAAAAAGACACATATAAACTGTAATTACATAGAAAGTTAAAATAGGTTATATAAATATTTATTTAGCAAACATAACTCAAAATAAAACATGAAGGGGTGGCATTGTCAATTTAAGAAAAACAAATCACCTCTAATATTTGCAGGACCTGAGACAAGAGTAGAGACCCTCATATGTGGCAATTTTCCAAAGTTAAACGTCAAGCCAGCAAATAAAATACGTTCTCTCCTGCTTTGACACAGGAATCTTCAAAACTATCTGGGAGCGGAAGGATAGAAATAGAATTCTTCGACTCTTCCATGTTCCATGATGGAAAGTGGCAAGAAAGTACGGTTCCCCTGGACTGTCCTCTTCATGTCCCGCTGGAGCCTGGCACGTATGTGACCACCCAACCTGCATGTCTCCTGAGTCAAACCCCACCACCTTCCCTGAGTCCACCTGTCAGGTAGGGATGTGCATTTCAGAAGATGAGTGACTGCCTAGGCTGTGATCTGCTTCTTTCACTTAATAGTGGACTGCCCAGAATTTTCGCAGTGCTTTGTTCTTACCTAACTTGCCATTTTCTGTAGCTCCCACAAAGGATACTGGGAGAAACGGATAACGGACTGAGAACTCTGGACCTGCCATACTCTCCCTGGAGTTTATTCACTGCAACTTTGCTTTTAGCTGCTTTAGGCATTGAATATCTCTTTCACTTTTTATTTAAAGTCAGGAAGAGTCCAAAGTTTAAAAAAATAAAACAGGGGGTGTGGGAGGGGGTCGATTGGGAGTTTGGGGTGAGCAAACCCAAACTATATAGAGAGTGGATAAACAGCAAGGTCCTACAGTAGAGCACAGGGAATTATATTCAATATCCTGAGATAGGGCATAGTTGAAAAAAAATGTTTAAATGTATAATGGAACCTTTTTGCTGTACAGTAGAAATTAACACAACTTTGAAAATCAACTGCTGCTGATCAACTATACTTCAACTAAAGAAAAAGAGAAAAGAGACTTTCAAATTTCAATTTGGATGAGTAAGCCAGTTCTCTAATTTTGGATAATTAAAATACCCAAAGTTTTTATTTATGATAAACATCTTCCTCTTTGTATCTATCTGGTTAATTCATATTCTTCCATGAGAAGTCTCTTAGATGGGAAATCTTTATTTATTTTTACTCTCTTTTATGCCACCCTGGATTTTCTTCTCAAGGGTTCCAACTGAAGCCTTTGCATAGCTCTAACATCTTTCCCTGGAGAAGGCAATGGCACCCCACTCCAGTACTCTTGCCTGGAAAATCCCATGGACGGAGGAACCTGGTGGGTTGCAGTCCATGGGGTCGTGAAGAGTTGGACACGACTGAGCGACTTCACTTTCACTTTTCACTTTCATGCATTGGAGAAGGAAATGGCAACCCACTCCAGTGTTCTTGCCTGGAGAATTCCAGGGATGGGGGAGCCTGGTGGGCTGCCGTCTATGGGGTCTCACAGAGTTGGACACGACTGATGCGACTTAGCAGCAGCAACAACATCTTTCCCTCTGTTGCACTGAACATTACTATATGTGATGTTGTTAAAAAAGATCATCTTTGTGGAAGAGGGTTTCTTTCTTTATCTCCATGTCCTCACAAAGGGGAGGCTCACTAATGTTTGTAGGATTAAGGGATCTTGAACTCCCTGTTCAAGTTCCTTCAAGAAAGGTAGCTGGAGACTGAGGAGGGACTCATTAAGTCTATATTTCTCAAAAGCAATCACTCATAATTCCATCCCTATTTTAGGCCCTGGTTTTCTGTTGCCAGAAAGAGCCCCACCTCTAAAAGCCATCAGATTTTGCTCTTGCAAGTCCTCAAAGCTGAAAACAACAACAACAACAAACCTACAGCCAAAGATAAAGAAGATAAATCTCATCATTGTTTTTCTTGGGCCAACCCCAACCTCTCAATGTTATCAGGATTGGGGTTGTCACAAAAATCTTAGCATCTCCTTGGAAGCCCTGCATCTCCCAGCTTCAAGTTGGTCACATTTTGTGCTTGTCCCCTACTGTTTAGCTTCTGAAAGAAACATTTTCTTAAGGTAAAAGAGGCAGATTATGGTGGTAGTTTGCTCTGGATAGTCCTTGTATCCTGTGCTAAAGAAAGTGATGAGTCAATGAAGACTAAGTGAACAAAAATTAGTCCAGTAATTACAGCATGTTGGAGAAGCTTCGCCTTTCAGACCAGCAGGCCTTGAACCAGCAAGCATAAGAATCCCTGAGAGAGGTTGATAGAGCACAGATTCCTGGATAGTCTCCCCAGAGAGCCCGGCAAGCATCCCCAAGCTGCTGATGCCGCCTGTCAGAGGACACACTTTCCAGAGGCAGGGCACTAGCCAAACTTTCTCTTGATTGTCTTCCTGGGAGGGATTGCTTTGGAGGATAAAATGTCTTGATAGCTGGAGGAAACATGTGGGTCTACTTGCATGTTCTTTATTAATCTGAAAAGATGATGAGCAGAAATGCTGGTTTTTACAACCACTTTTTTCAGTGAATTTGGGTAACACAAGTTCTTTTCCCTGAGTGTTATACACTGTGGAAAACTGACCAAATCCACTTTGCATGTCTCACC
Organism: Bubalus kerabau; assembly: GCF_029407905.1. NCBI lineage: Eukaryota > Metazoa > Chordata > Mammalia > Artiodactyla > Bovidae > Bubalus > Bubalus kerabau. Next base: position 81,921,223 of record NC_073631.1, on the reverse strand, counting down.
CGCCGCAGTCCAGCACTTGGAACATGTGGACTTCATTACCATGGTGGCGGCTCTTACAAGGCTCTCTCTGAGCAGCTGGCCAGACGCCCTCCTCCCAGGCCTCCTATCTTCTGCCCCATCACCACTGCAACAAATTTAAATACATTTCTCTTTTTAATCACTTCCCAAAACGGATTACCGATTTATGCCTGTTAGGACGTGTGTTTAGAAGCAGAAGGCTATCCTTCAATAATTGGCACTAGGAGGACTAGCTGGAAAAAAGACAGAAGTAAATCAGAGTTGTTCTAGAACAAGCAAAGAAACAGAAAGGCAGGGCTCTCTTGGGGATAGAGGGGGTGACCGCAGGAGTTCTGTGCTTCCTGGAGGGTAAGTCATGGCCAAGATGTAAGGTAGGGGTGATGTAAGGGGAGGAAGTAATTCTGAGGAAGAGACTAATTACCCCCCAGAGCTGGCTTGTAATGAAGGGGCTGACTAGCTGGGAAATTACCTTCTTTTGATTCTCATACATTTAATGGTGCTGCAGAAAAAGAGTTTTGGGCACCCTGGCTTCTGTCCAGGACAATATTATTTAATAATCAGAGGTGCTCAGTTCTCTCCTGATTGTGCAGGATGGGAGGTTGGTTCCTTAATGTCCTTTTATGGTCTTTTGGTATCTTTTATCCACGTTGACTGCATGACACCTTATTTATCTTTATTTATTTAGCCTGCTTTGCATGTGTGTGTGTGTGTGTGTGTGTATTTTGACTGTAGAAGGTAGCAGTTGTAAATGTTAGGGCACAACTTTAAGACTGGGGCAAAGAAGCATCAGAGGGTGTGTGGTTTGCTGAAGTCCACACCAATGGCTGTCAGTAGCTGTTCTTGGTGGCCCACGGATGTTTAGATGCCCAGTAGTTGGTAAAACTTTCAGATTCTTGTCATGGGAATGATTCATCTCAATACAATATGAGTACATGCTTTACATTTCCTCACAGAATTAGAAGAAATACAGACAACAAATATAAGCTGGCTTCTGAGGATAATGACACTGTTACCAAATGGCTTGGATCATAGTCATTCTTAACATCGTCATGTGTGTGTCTATAAGTTTTTACAGAAGAACTTACATTTTAGGCTGCCAACCTAAAATCAAAGGAAACCTTTAAAATTGTCTATTCCAGTAAGAAATACTGTAGGATGGAGATTTGAAGCTAATTTGAACTCCAAGTCCAGAAGCCACTACTGAATTGTTCCAGGAAACATTTCAGCAAATACTAGCCCTGGACAGATCTGTGTAGCCCTCACTCCCTAGCTGTTTCAACTTCCCCTTTTGGACATTTTTTAATTCCCATGGAATCATTTTTCCTTAGGTGCTGCAGAGACAGAGTGACAAGGAGGAGCAGATCAGCTCTCCTCCCCTCCCCCAGGGATTTGTGGGGGACTCAGAGGTTCAGCAGGGATGCTTGGGTGACATTACTCAGCCCAGCTCAGCTCTACACACCCCTGCAGCATCAGCCATTCTATAAAATGGGGGTAATGCCAACTTCTACCTATATCCCAGAGCTTTGAGCGATGAGTAGCTTCTCAGTCATCATTTATAGGAAAGTGTGAAAAGTTCTTTTTTCATTCCAGTTGGTCACCTAGATCATGAGTGCAGACTCCAACAGCTCTCAGTGTGGCATCCACAACTACCTCTTAAAGATAATCGGCTTTAGATGGCTGCAAGTAGACACCCCCATCTATTCTTCCAACTGTAACAAAGCCCCCAAACCAACCAGCCAACCAATCAATCTTATCCTTTGATTCCAGATGAAACATTTCTCCTAACCAATGCTTAAACAGTTGCAGCTCAAGAGCATATACACACTACCACGCTCAAAATAAATAGCTTGTGGGAAGCTGCTATATAGCACTCAGCTTGGTGCTCTGTGATGACCCAGAGAGGTGGGATGGGGGTGGGCAGCAGGGAGTTCAAGAGGGAGGCGATATATGCATACACATAGCTGACTCACTTTGTTGTATAGCAGAAACTAACACAACATGGTAAAGCAATTATACTCCAATAAAAAAAATTTGAATGGCATACTATCTGTCTTTACTATACGTCTCTCAAAGTCATTTAACTATCTGGATTAAGGTTTCAGCAATGTCATTCACTACTTCAAGGAAAGGGTAGAGCTGGCCATATGTGACCTCCACACAGACTAATAATTTGGGGGACCTTTATATGATATTTTAAAACTGAGTATTTGACATGAATTTATGGGAAATGCTGAGTAGCCAGAGGGGACTGTCAGGGACCCAGAGTCTTATGCATATACTTTACCCAGGAAAAATGATGAACCTCCCCACCTTAGCAGGCAATTACATATTCATGTTATCATGGACCTTCCCCACCTCCACCACCCACCCTCAGGAGCTTTAGCTCAGCATATCATTTGATGGGTCCATCAAAGTTCTTACAGTCATGTCATTTTCTCCGAGAGAACTCCACAAAATAAAGTTTTCCCCACTTCTCTATTTCATGGTCACAGTAGTATTTTCCTATCCTTTTTAAACTGGAAGGCTGCCAGCCTCTTGGCCTGCCCCTTATAAGGTCTAGCTCTGCTAATGGCAATGATAATTAAAAGCTTTTACAATGAACAGCCCAGTAAATTCTGCCCCATATTTTGGCAATTCCTCAACTTAAAATACTGGTCCAAATACAAAACACACCACTTTTAGCTTGAAATTCAAATGTGTTCTCCTCTAGTTGGAAGCATTTAGTTCTATCGTGTTAAAATCAAAACAAAACAAAACACTTCAGATGTTATTGTTGAATCATGTAGATAAGCCTATTACTACTATCTTCTTTGCTATCTAGTTTAAGTGGTGAGAATTATTTCTCAAAATATCAACCATTTTAGTTATAAAACCGACTAGCATCCCTCTTAATTAATATATCACCAGGGCTAAGAGCTTGGGGTCAGAGGAATAAACAATGCTAGATATTTGTGGGGAATTTTAGGCCTTTTATTTAATTCTTAATCATTTATCAGGGAATAGCATGGAAGACATACAAAAGATAAACTTGCCATGAGAGCAAAACTTTTAAGCTGGAGATTCAAAAAACAGAAACCAAAGAGTTATCTTGAGCTTAGACTTTTTCTAGAATAGTTTTATAGGAATCATAAAAAATAAGCTATAATGATAAAACTAGACTCACTGATTATTTACTCTGGATAAACAATGAAATGTTTAGAAAACCCAGTCATCTACTAGAATTCTTTTAAGAATATCTGTAGGTTATCTGGGATCTGACTGAACGTTATCTCGTCTACTTTTGATCTGCAGAAAGTTTGGACAGAAGGAACTTCCTTCTTTAGTTTTTAGGCGAAATGACTAGAAGTAGAAATACAAAATGTGTTTAACTACAGTCTATTTTCTAGATTGTAGGTAAACACCTACTATCAGGTCCAATATACAAAAATTAACTCAGAATAGACCATAAACCTAAACATAAAATCTCAAGCTATTAAACATCTAGAGTAAAGCATGGGATGAAATCTCTGTCATCTTGGGTTGAGAAAAGATTTCTTGGATATGATACCCAGATAGTGATCCATAAAAGAAAAAATAAATAAATAAATTGGGTTCCATCAAAATTAAGCACTTCTGCTCTCTGAAAGTCAAATTAAGAGAATGAAAAATAAGCCACAGGCAGGGAGGAAATATTTGTAAAGCAAACATCTTGCTCAAGTCTTGTGTCCAGAATGCATAGATAATTTTAAAAATTAAATAGAGAAAATGAACAACTCAGTTAAAAAAATGAGCAGAGGTTTAAATAGACACTTCACCAAGGAAAATATATGAATGGCAGATTAGCATATGAAAAGGTACTCAACATCTTTAGCATTAAGAAAGTAATTGTTAGTTGCTCAGTCATGTCCAACTCTTTGCAACTCCATGGACTGTAACCTGCCAGGCTCCTCTGTCCATGAGATTTTCCAGGTAAGAATACAAGGGTCAGTAGCCTTTCCCTTCTCCAGGGGATCTTCCCAAACCAGGAAACAAACCCGGATCTCCTGCAATGGCAGGCGGATTTTACCATCTGAGCCACCAGGGAAGCCCATCATTAGCATTAGAGAAATACAAATTAAAACCACAATGAGTTATTAGCATATACCTATTAGAATGGCAAAAAGCAGAGCAACTCCAAACAAAATGAAAAACCAAACATATTGACAATGTGTTAACTCCAAACACTGGAGAGGATTGGAGTGACTGGAATTTTTATACAATACTGGTGGAGTTGCAAAATGCTACAGCCATTCTGGAAAACAGTTTGACAGTTTCTTCTAAAGTTAAACATAATACTTACCATAGCAACCACAAACGCACTCTTAGTCACTTAACCAAGTGAAGTTAAAACTTATGGTCACATGAAAGACTGTATATAGATACCTATAATGTCCTTAAACAGGCAAAAAATAAGCAAACGATGCTATATCCATCCATTGGAATACTACTCATCAATAGAGTCAAACTAATTTATACACATGAACCTCCATCCATAGTTCATCAGGCACTCTGTCTATCAGATCTAGTCCCTTAAATCTATTTCTCACTTCCACTGTATAGTCATAAGGGATTTAATTTAGGTCATACCTGAATGGTCTAATGGTTTTCTCCACTTTCTTCAATTTCAGTCTGAATTTGGCAATAAGGAGTTCATGATCTGAGCCACAGTCAGCTCCCAGTCTTGTTTTTGCTGATTGTATAGAGCTTCTCCATCTTTGGCTGCAAAGAATATAATCAATCTGATTTCAGTGTCAACCATCTGGTGATGTCCATGTGTAGAGTCTTCTCTTGTGTTGTTGGAAGAGGGTGTTTACTATGACCAGTGTGTTCTCTTGGCAGAACTCTATTAGCCTTTGTCCTGCTTCATTCTGTACTCCAAGGCCAAATTTGCCTGTTACTCCAGGAGTTTCCTGACTTCCTACCAGTCCATCTTAAAGGAGATAAGTCCTGGGTGTTCATTGGAAGGACTGATATTGAAGCTGAAACTCCAATACTTTGGCCACCTGATGCGAAGAGCTGACTCATTTGAAAAGACCTTCATGCTGGGAAAGATTGAGGGTAGGAGGAGAAGGGGATGACAGAGGATGAGATGATTGGATGGCCTCACCGACTCAATGGACATGGGTTTGGGTGGACTCCGGGAGTTGGTGATGGACCGGGAGACCTGGAGTGCTGTGGTTCATAGGGTTGCAAAAAGTCGGATACGACTGAGTGACTGAACTGGGCTGAATTTATACACACAGCATCATGGAAGCATGTCAAATACATTGTGATAAGCGAAAGATGCTAGATTCAAAGTCATATACTTTATGATCCCATTTACGTGATGTTCTATAAAAAGCAAAACTGTAGGAAAAGAAAACAAGATTAGTAGGGCTGGGAATGGGGAGAGGCTTTACAGAGATTTCTTACAGTGACGGAATTGAGCTATGTATTGATTGTGGTGGTAGTTGTAAACTGTCCATTTGTTAAATTAACAGAACTGTTCACTAGAAAGAGTGTATTCTACTGTATGTAAATTATATCTCAATTAGAACAACTCTAATGTCAATTACTCAGAAGAGATGATCTTAATTAATTAAGAAAATGTGTGTATACTCAGTTGCTCAGTCATGTCTGACTCTTTGCAATGCCAAGGACTGTAGCCCACCAGGCTCCTCCGTCCATGGAATGTTCAAGGCAAGACTACTGGAGCAGGTTGCCATTTCCTACCCCAGAGGATATTCCTGACCCAGGGATTGACACTGCATCTCTTGTATCTCCTGCATTGGCAGGTGAATTCATTACCATGGACCCACCCGAGAAAATGTCTCCCCTTAATTCTTTACTTCATGGTCATTGGCAAAGCTCTGTGCTTATTAACATGGCCCTGCTTTAGCAAAACACCCCAGAGAATTGTCCACCTTTATTCCCACTCTTCTGGCTTTGTTCGGTCACATCATCTCCCAAGAAGAGGAAAGCAATATCCTTCAAACTGGTCTCCCTTTTCCCCTCAGGTTGTCTTTGATCTGGGATCCTTTTGGTTCTCTTTTCATGGCAATACTATCACATATTTTTCTGCCTAAGCCCCATTAATAGCTTTTCCTTACCCTAGGATGAAGGGTGACTCACAAACTGGAGAATTTTACCAAAGAAGTTCTCACATTTTTGCAAGCATTCTAAGGTCCACAATGGATTTCCCAATCTGGGGATCCGGCAAAGGGACTGAGAACGCCCAGGGAATTTGACTTTGAAGGCCAGTGGGATTTGATTACAGAACTTCCAAAAGACTGAGGAAACAGAGATTCTTGGAGGGCATAAACAAAATCTTGTGCATACCAGGACTCAGGAGAAAGGAGTAGTGATCCCACAAGAAACTGAGCTGGACTTGCCTGTGAGTGTTCAGGAGCCTTGGGCAGAGGCGTGGGTCGACTGCGGCCTGCCATGGGGTCAGGGGCACTGACTACAACAGTGCAGGCATAAGTCCTTTTGAAGGAGGTCACCATTACCCCTACCATGGTTTGGTATCAAGCCAAACTACAGGAAGGAAACACAGCCACGCCCATCAGCAGAAAATTGAATTAAAGATTTACTGAGCGTGGCCTTGCCCACCAGAGCTTTTCCCCATAGCCAGTCCCTCCCATCAGGAAGCTTCCATGAGCCTCTTATCCACATCCATTAGAGGGCAGACAGAATGAAAACCACAATCACAGAAAACTAACCAAGCTGATCAGATGGATCACAGTCTTGTCTAAATCAGAGAAAGTACGAGCTGTGCTGTGTGGGGCCACCCAGGACGAACGGGTCATGATGAAGAGTTTTATGGTCTACTGGAGAAGGGAATGGCAAACCACTTCAGTATTCTTGACTGGAGAACCCCATGAACAGTATGAAAAGGCATAAAGATGCCTTTCACACTGAAAGATGAACTCCCCAGGTCGGTAGGTGTCTAATATCCTAAGGGAGAAGAGCAGAGAAATAACTCCAGAAAGAATGAAAAGCCTGAGCCAAAGCAGAAACAATCCCCAGTTGTGGATGTGTCTGATGGTGAAAGTAAAGCCTGATGCTATAAAGAACAATATTTCATAGAACCTGGAATGTTATGTCCATGAATCAAGGTAAATTGGAAGCGATCAAATAGGAGATGGCAAGAGTGAACACCAACATTTTAAAAATCAGTGAACTAAAATGGATGGGAATGGGAGAATTTAATTCAGATGATCATTATATCTACTGCTGTAGACAAGAATCCCTTAGAAGAAATGGAGTAGCCTTCATAGTCAACAAAAGTCCAAAGTGAAGTACTTGGGTGCAATCTCAAAAATGACGGAATGATCTTGGTTCATTTCCAAGGCAAACCATTCAATATCACAATAATCTAAGGCTACACCCCAGCCACTGATGATGAAGAAGCTGAAGTCGAATGGTTCTATGAAGACCTACAAGATCTTCTAGAACTAACACCAAAGAAAGATGTCCTTTTTATCATAGGGGACTGGAATGCAAATGTAAGAAGTCACGAGATACTTGGAATAATAGGCAAGTTTGGAATTGGAGTACAAAATGAAGCAGGGGACAGGCTAAGAGGGTTTTGCCAAGAGAACGCACTGGTCATAGTAAACACCCTCTTCCAACAACATAAGAGACGACTCTACACATAGACATCACCAGATGGTCAATACCCAAATCAGATTGATTATATTCTTTGCAGATAAAGATGGAGAAACTCTATATGGTCAGCATAAACAAGACTGGGAGCTGACTGTGGCTCAGACGATGAACTTCTTATTGCCAAATTCAGACTTAAATTGAAGAAAGTAGGGAAAACCACTAGACCATTCAGGTATAACCTAAATCAAATTCCATACAATTATACAGTGGAAGTGACAAATACATTCAAGGGATTAGATCTGATAGACAGAGTGCCTGAAGAACTGTGGACAGCAGTTCATAACATTGTACAGGAGGCAGTGATTAAAACCATCCCCAATAAAAAGAAATGCAAAAAGGCAAAGTGGTTGTCCGAGGAGGCCTTACAAATAGCTGAGAAAAGAAGAGATGTGAAAGGCAAAGAAGAAAAGGAAAGATATACCCATCTGAATGCAGAGTTCCAAAGAATACAAGGAGAGATAAGAAAGCTTTCCTAAGTGAATAATGCAAAGAAATAGAGGAAAACAACAGAATGGGAAAGAGTAGAGATCTCTTCCTGAAAATTAGAGATACCAAGGAAATATTTCATGCAAAGATCGGCATAATAAAGGACAGAAATGGTATGGGCATAACAGAAGCAGAAGAGATTAAGAAGAGGTGGCAAGAATACTATACAAGAATATAGAAAAACTACACAAAAAAGACCTTAATGATCCAGCTAACCACGATGATGTTATCACTTACCTAGAGCCAGACATACTGGAGTGCAAAGTCAAGTAGGCCTAAGGAAGCATCACTATGAACAAGGTTAATGGAGGTGATGAAATTCCAGCTGAGCTATTTCAAATCCTAAAAGATAATGCTGTTAAAGTGCTGCACTCAAAATGCCAGCAAATTTGGAAACCTCAGCAGTGACCACAGGACTGGAAAAGATCAGTTTTCATTCCAATCCCAAAGAAGGGAAATGCCAAAAAATGTTCAAACTACTGCGCAATTGCACTCATTTCACATGGATATGCTAGCAAGGTCATGCTCAAAATCCTCCAAGCTAGGCTTCAACAGTATGTGATCGAGAACTTCCAGATGTACAAGCTGATTTTAGAAAAGGCAGAGGAACCAGAGATCAAATTGCCAACACCTGTTGAATCATAGAAAAAGCAAGAGAATTCCAGAAAATCATCTACTTTTGCTTCATTGACTAAGCTAAAGCCTTTGACTGTGTGGATCACCACAACCTGGAAAATTCTTAAAGAGATGAGAATATCAGACCACCTCACCTGCCTCCTAAGAAATCTGTATGCAGGTCAAGCAGCAACAGTTAGAAGCAAACATGAAACAACGGACTGGTTCCAAATTGGGAACGGAGTGCAAGGCTGTATATTGTCACCCTGCTTATTTAACTTATATGCAGAGTATATCCTGCAAAATGCTGGGCTGGAGGAAGCACAAGCTGGAATCAAGATTGCCGAGAGAAATACCAATAACCTCAGATACACAGATGACACCACCCTTATGGCAGAAAGTAAAGACGAACTAAAGAGCTTCTTGATGAAAGTGAAAGAGGAGAGTGAAAATGCTGGCTTAAAACAACATTTAAAAAATGAAGATCATGGCATCCGATCCCTTCACTTCACAGCAAATAGATGGGGAAACAGTGGAAACTGTGACAGATTTTATTTTCTTGGGCTCCAAAATCACTACTGATGGTGACTTCCGCCATGAAATTCAAAGACTCTTGCTTCTTGGAAGAAAAGCTGTGACAAACCTAGACAGCATATTAAAAAGCAGAGACATTAGCTTGCTGACAAAGGTCTGTCCAGTTAAAATTATGGTTTTTCCAGTAGTCATGTACAGATGAGAGAGTTGGACCATAAAGAAGGCTGAGTGCTGAAGAATTGATGCTTTTGAACTGTGGTGTTGGAGAAGACTCTTGACAGTGCCCTAGATTGCAAAGAGATTGAACCAGTCAATCCTAAAAGAAATCAGTCCTGAATATTCATTGGAAGGACTGATGTTGAAGCTGGAGCTCTAATACTTTGGCCACTTGTGAAGAGCCGACTCATTGGAAAAGACCCTGAGGCTGGGTAGTTTGAAGGCAGGAGGAGGAGACAACAGAGGATGAGATGGGTGGATGGCATCACTGATTCAATGATGATCACTCCTGTATTCTTTCCTGGGAAATCCCTTGGACAGAGGAGTCTGATGGCCTGCAGTCCATCCGGTCTCAAACAGCTGAGCATGATTTGGTGACTAAACAACAACACAATTATTAGCAAACAGCAATGTCTCACATATCTTAAGGGCTGGTTTTCAGGAATGGGAAATCCTGGGAATACCATCAGGGTTCTCTTTGCATTTTTTTTTAACAGCTTCATTGAAATATCATCTGCATGTTATACAATTCATTTATTTAAAGCTTACAGTTCAATGGTATTTAGTATATTTACAGAGTTGTGCAACCATCATGACATTCAATTTTAGAATAGATTTAGATTTTTAGAATTGATTTTTAATCATCTCCAAAAGAAGTCTTTTATGTCTGATAGAAGTCACCCCTCATTTTCCTTTGCTGCTAAGTCACTTCAGTCGTGTCCGACCCTGTGCGACGCCATAGACGGGAGCCCACCAGGCTCCCCCGTCCCTGGGATTCTCCAGGCAAGAACACTGGAGTGGGTTGCCATTTCCTTCTCCAATGTGTGAAAATGAAAAGTGAAAGTGAAGTCGCTCAATCCTGTCCGACTCTTAGCGACCCCATGGACTTGCAGCCCACCAGGCTCCTCCGTCCGTGGGATTTTCCAGGCAAGAGTACTGGAGTGGGGCGCCACTGCTTCAGGTTACATGTGCTTTAATTTGCTTCCTGGGGGTCCCAGAGGCTGCTCTCCAGGCGGAGGCGCTAGGCTGGGCTCTCCTGCAGCGGGCCCCCCACGCCAGCCCTGCAGACCCTAGGGAAGGGCCGTATCCTCCTCCAGGCCGCCCGTACCCTCCACGAGCTCCTCGTAGGTGATCTTCTCGGCGAACGGCCACGGACCCAGCAGCTCCACCATGTCGGCCCGCTCCAGCACCTCCTTCTCTAGCAGCCGCCTGCCCACCTTGTCCACTTGCTCGCGGCAGCGCGTGAGCAAGTCCATGGTGCGCGCATGCGCGGAGCCCATGTGCTGCCGCACCTCCCGTCTATGAGCTGGGCCGTGGCCTCGCTGAAAGGTTTCTCCACCAGCGCCTCGCCTGGCCGCGGGAGATCGAAGGACACCTGGCCCAGCTTCTCGCTCATCCCGAACTGCACAGTCTGGGCATAGGCACTCTGGGTGACCTTCCTCAGGTCATCCTGGGCCCCCATGGTGACCCGCCCGAAGAACAGCTGCTCAGCCACGTGGCTGCCCAGCATGGCGCACATGCGGTCAAAGAGCTGCTCCCGTGTGTACAGGTACTGCTCCCTGGGCAGGCACTGGGCATAGCCGAGCCCCTTGCCCCAGGGGATGATGGACACCTTGAGCAGTGGGTCTGCGTGTTCCAGGAACCAGCCCACCACCGCATGGCCAGCCTCGTGGTAGGCCACCGTCATCTTCTCGCCAGGCTGCAGGACCTGTGTCTTCTTCTCAAGGCCTCCAATGACCCTCTCGATGACCTGCTCGAAGTGCTTCTCCCAGACACAGGGGTTTAGGTGGCGGGTGGCCATCAGGGCGGCTTCCTTGCAAACATTAGAAATATCAGCACCTGTGAAGCCTGGAGTTAGGGCCGCAAGTTTCCTTGCCAGGCCATCCTTGCTGAGGCTCTCGTCCAACATTTTCCTTTAAGTCCCCGTAGTTCACAATAACCTCTGCTCTGCTCTCTGTCTCTATAGCTTTGCCTGTTCTGTCTTAACTTCTTTCACTTACCATAATGATTTAAAAGTTCATCCATGTTATAGGATGTATCAGCATTTTATTTCTTTTTATTGCCAAATAATATTCCATTGTATGGATATGACACAGTTTATATTCATTCTTCAGTAGATGGATATTTGGGTTGTTTTCACTTGGAGGCAATTATGAATACTTGTAAACAACTTTCCACGTTGACGTATGTTTTCATTTCTCTTGGATATATAAGCAGAAGTGGAATTGGTAGTTTATACTGGGCTTTTCTGTCGGCTCAGACTATAAAGAATCTGCCTGCGATGCAGGAGACACAGCTTCGATCTCTGGGTGGGGAAGATCTCCTGGAGAAGGGAATGGCTACCCACTCCAGTATTCTTGCCTGGAGAATTCCGTGGACAGAGGAGCCCGGCAGGCTACAGTCCTTGGAGTCCATGGGGCCTCAAAGAGTTGGACACGTCTGACTAGCACTTTCACTTCCATGGTAAATTAATATTTTGAGGAATTGTCAAACTATTCCACAGTGGCTGTTGTGGACTGAATATTTGTGTCTCCTCTCTCCCCAACAAATTCAAATGTTAAAGCCCTAACTGTCAATGTGAATGCCTAGGAGGTATTTGGAGGTGGGACCTTTGGTAGGTAATTAGGTTTAGATGAGGTTATGAGGGTGGACTCTCAGGATGGGATTAGTGTCCTCATTAGAAGAGGAGGAAAGACCTGAGTCCTTCTTTCTCTGCCATGTAAGGACTTAGACAGACAGTATCTGTCTGCAAGCCAAGAAGTGGATTCTCACCAGAAACCAAATCTGCCAGCACCTTAATCTTGGACTTCCTAACCTCCAGAAATAAGTGTCTTTTGTTTAAGCCACCCACTCTATAGTATTTTATTATACACTCTATAGTATTTTATTATAGCAGCCTAAACTGACACTGTCTGAACCATTTTACATTCCCACCAGCAATATACAAGAAAATGTTCCAATTTCTCCACATCCTTGCCAATGATCATTATTTTTTTCCTTTTTTGCTTATAGTCATCCTAGTGGGTGTGAAGTGCTACCTTCTCATGGTTTTGATTAGCTTTTGATGACCAATGGTATTGAGTATCTTTTCCTGTTCTTGTTGTTATTATTCTCCTCTTTAGAGAAATAACTTTTTAGAACATCTACCTCTTTTTCAATTGAGTTGTCTTTTTATTGCTGAGTTTATGATATATTCTGGATATAATTCCTTTATCAGATAAATGGTTTACAAATATTTTCTATCATTCTCATTGTCTTTTATCCTTTTTTCAATGTCCTTTGAAGCACAAAAGTTTTTAATGAAGTCCAATTTATTTATTTTTATTTTGTTGTTTGTGCTTTGAGTATCATTTCTAAAAAGTTTTGCTTACCCCAAGGCCTCAAAGATGTAATTATATATTTTTTTCTTCTACTTTTATTTTTCTTCTACCTTTATTGAGATATAATTAACATATAAACATGTGTAGTTTAAGGTGTACAATGTATTGATTTTATGCTCTTACATCTTACAAAATAATTACCACCATAGCATTAGCTAATACCTCCATCTTGTCACATAATTACCATCTTTTTTTGTGCTGAGAACATTTAAGAATTACTCTCTTAGCCGCTTTTAAGTATTCTATTCATATGTTTTCTTCCAAGAATTTTAGCACTTACATTTATTCTATGATTCATTTTGAGTTAATTTTTGTGTGTGGTATAAGGAAGGAGTCTAATTTCTCTCTTTTGTATTATATATATAGATATCCATTTATTTTCATGTTTGGCCATCTGCTTCATTATCCTGTTTCTGCAAACTACGTTTTTTGGTGCAGGGTTCACTTGCTAGAAATACATGAAAACTGATACCTCCCAAGATAAAGTGTTGTAGCCACTTGGAGAGACCAAGTAGCTACTTGTGGTATCAATGTCAAGTGTGAGGAAAGGGACTCTGGCCCAATTTGGTCCATCTCTACTTCCCTGGACTCATTGACTGTACCAAAAGGAGTCAGCCATGGCTACCAACAACTCTCTCTGAACCATGGAGATCATGAGGAAGTGAAGGAGCACCTGCAGAAATGTGGCTAGGGCTGGAAAGATACTCATCAAGTATCCTACACATAACAGTGTTTGTTCAGAAAGCTTCCAGTCCTTAAGCAGAAGAAAGAGAAAGCAAGAGTCACTCTCACTTACAATGATCCTGAAAAACATATGACACCCAGTGAATGGAACTGTCAAGTCTCACTGTGTAATAAAGAATCACTGAACACATAGATCGGAGAAGGCAATGGCACCCCACTCCAGCACTCTTGCCTGGAAAATCCCATGGATGGAGGAGCCTGGTGAGCTGCAGTCCATGGGGTCTCTAAGAGTCGGACATGACTGAGCGACTTCACTTTCACTTTTCACTTTCATGCATTGGAGAAGGAAATGGCAACCCACTCCAGTGTTCTTGCCTGGAGAATCCCAGGGATGGGGGAGCCTGGTGGGCTGCCGTCTATGGGGTCGCACAGAGTCGGACACGACTGAAGTGACTTAGCAGTAGCAGAACACATAGATCCATAAAATACTAAAATTGCTTACACAGTGGTCAGAATTTATGCAAGTTTTCCAAAAAATTTTTATTGAAGTATGGTTGATTTATAATATCACATAAGTTTCAAGTGTATAGCACAGTAATTCAATTTACATCTATATCTATATGTGTGTATATATATATTCTTTTTCAGATTTTTTTCCACTATAGGTTATTACATAATTTTAGTATTGCACAATATTAGTATTGCTCCCTGCACTATACAGTAGGTCTTATTGGTTACCTATTTTATACACAAGTATGTTAATTTCAGCCTCCTATTTGTCCTTCCCCACCTTTATGGCAGTTTTTATCCTCATATTAAAAAGTCTGAAGGCAACCTGCTGCAGTGGGTGGGTGGGGAGAAGGCATTAATGCCAGAGTCAGTCCACATTGGAGGTCTGACTATGACCTCTGCTAGTCCTGTGATCCAGGTTCCTCACTAACAAGATTTTCTGATGATGCTTATCTTATCCTCAGAGGACTTTGGTGAGGATGTAAGTACCAAATGCAGGTGAGAGCACACTAAACACTGTGAAGACAGTATAATGCAAGGTATTATTAAGGATGGAAAAGGGAAGGAAGCCAAGAACGGAAGAGAGGATATCAGATTGTGGAAGTAGGTGTTAGAAGATGAACCAGTAGTTCAGGAAGTTAAAGTTCAAGGTCAGGGAGAAGGAAAAGATAGGAGGATAGAAGAAGTATTAAGCTGCTTTAAATAATTATACTGTATGTCTTGGATTTAAAAAGGATGAAACCATTATGTAATAGGGCCTCTATGTGGCTAAAATATTTCTGCTATGTCGGGAGAAATATCAATAACCTCAGATATGCAGATGACACCACCCTTATGGCAGAAAGTGAAGAGGAACTCAAAAGCCTCTTGATGAAAGTGAAAGTGGAAAGTGAAAAAGTTGGCTTAAAGCTCAACATTCAGAAAATGAAGATCATGGCATCCAGTCCCATCACTTCATGGGAAATAGATGGGGAAACAGTGGAAACAGTGGCTGCCTTTATTTTTCTGGGCTCCAAAATCACTGCAGATGGTGACTGCAGCCATGAAATTAAAAGACGCTTACTCCTTGAAAGGAAAGTTATGACCAACCTAGATAGCATATTCAAAAGCAGAGACATTACTTTGCCAACAAAGGTTCGTCTAGTCAAGGCTATGGTTTTTCCTGTGGTCATGTATGGATAATGAGAGTTGGACTGTGATGAAGGCTGAGCGCCGAAGAATTGATGCTTTTGAACTGTGGTGTTGGAGAAGACTCTTGAGAGGCCCTTGGACTGCAAGGAGATCCAACCAGTCCATTCTGAAGGAGATCAGCCCTGGGATTTCTTTGGAAGGAATGATGCTAAAGCTGAAACTCCAGTACTTTGGCCACCTCATGCGAAGAGTTGATTCATTGGAAAAGACTCTGATGCTGGGAGGGATTGGGGGCAAGAGGAGAAGGGGACGACAGAGGATGAGATGGCTGGATGGCATCACTGACTCAGTGGATGTGAGTCTGAGTGAACTCCGGGAGTTGGTGATGGACGGGAGGCCTGGCGTGCTGCGATTCGTGGGATCACAAAGAGTCAAACACGACTGAATGACTGATCTGATCTGATGTGTAGGGCAGATTTCTCACCATTGGCACGATTGTCCCAGATAATTCTCTGCTGTGCAGGGTGTCCTGCACATGGCAAAATGTTTAGTAGCATCGCTGGGCTCTATTTACTGTGCTGTGCTTAATTGCTCAGTCTCATCCAACTCTGCAACCCCATGGACTGTAGCCCACCAGGCTCCTCTGTCTGTGGGGATTCTCCAGGCAAGGATGCTGGAGTGGGTTGCCATGCCCTCCTCTTCCCAAACCAGGAATCAAACCGGAATCTCCTGCATTGGAGGTGGATTCTTTACCAGCTGAGCTACCAGGGAAGCCTGCTCTACCTACAAGGTAGACCCATAGTCTCCAGAATTGTGATGTTTTGTCCCCACCCTGCTTTGGTTGAGAACTACTGGTGAAGGATAAGGATGGGAGGGATGATTGCTGTTCGGCACTGATGTGCAAAATCCCATTCCAGGCAGTTCCTAGCTGGACAGTGCATCCCAAGGGTCCGCATCACTGGTGGCCTTCAGGGTTATTTGTGATTGATTGCATCTCTTGCCTAGGTGGGTACTTGGCCACTCATTCCTCTCATTCAATTCCATTTGGTCTGAGTCTTACTAGTTTCCCAGATGGGTTAGCAATTTTGGCCTCTCCTTTACTTCCATACCTCTCCTCTCACCATGTACCATTGCATCAGCTACAATGAACTTCTGAGTCTTCCCTGGAGATACAATGCCCAGATATGACTCTGCATTTATAAAACGGTCTTCTTGCATCTAGGAATGGCTTTCCCTATTTCTCTGCCTAGTAAACTGGTAAAAGTTTCTTTTTAAGACCTAGCTTACATTTCATTTCCCCTGGGACTCTTTTCCTGACAACATAAGGCAGAATTGGTGACTCCTTTCTCTGTAAGCACTCAGTTAATGTTTTTATTGCAGACCTTTCTGTACTGAATTTTAATGGTTTGCTTTTGTTTGCTTCTCTTACCCTTAATGGGGCTTCCCTGGTGGCTCAGATGGTAAAGAATCTGCTGCAGTGCAGGAGACCTGGGTTCAATCCTTGGGTTGGGAAGATCCCCTGGAGAAGGGAATGGCTACCCACTCCAGTATTCTGGCCTGGAGAATTCCATGGATGGAGGCTACAGTCCATGGGGTCGCAAAAGGTTGGACAAAACTGAGCTACTTTCACACATAACAGATTGGATTCCTGGAGAGTAGGGATTGTCTGCTTCCTTTGCCATGCCCTCAGCTTCTATCACTTTGCCTGGAGCATAGAAGGTGCGTAATACTGACCAATGTCTGAAGGACTAAAGAAGGAACTAATGTAAAGGTAGCTCCATTGAAGCATTCATAGCACAACTGGATGATCAGTTTGGATAATCAGTTTACAGATTTCAGTTTTCCAACAACTGATGAAGTTCTTTGGTTAGGAATATTGAAAACCAGGAAAAGGAGCTAAGTTGAGCAGTACCACATAAACCTATGGCTGAGTACATAAAAATCTACCTCCTAATTAATTTAGACCCGCATAGAGCTAATTACAATAGGCAGAGTGCAGGTTAGATCTTGTTTAATCACTCATCCCTACTGGGGATCACAGAGCCTGGCAGCCACGTCTCAGCTGGGTTAGTGGTGTGGGACTAAGCCCCGCCCTCTGCGCCTGATTCATGTTGTGTGTTCCGGGATCTCGTGCAGCTCCGCATTTTCTCAGTGCCAAGTCTTTGTCACAGAACGTTTTGTGCTTCTCTGACTCCTGCTGCTGCTGTTGCCCTGGCTGCTCTGAGCCTCTGCAGTTCCCTCTTGCATCACGTTGCACCCAAGAGAAGGGCTGAAGTCGGCTTTCATGAGTCAGAATTCCGCTTCCGGTGTGCTGCCTTCTTGACCCTGCTAGCTGCCTTCTCACCTGTCTGGCCTCAGACTGGCCATCCTTTGTCCCCTTGCTGTCTAGGACTCCCACGTCTGCGCTGTGCCCCTCCCATTGTACTCAGGTCAGGGCTGTATGTCTGCTGGATTGTTTTCTCAGCACTTTTGGGAGGCGTTGTTTATTCCCGTGGTTTCTGGTGGAACGAAATAGCTTCAGGGCCGAGTCTTTAGGAAAAACACTTCTTAGATCTCCTCCTTCCGGTTTCTTCCTGCCATGCTCATTTAATCCTCTTTTGCTGTATCTAGATGGTAGGAATTACTGTGCCTCTTGCATGCCTCCACTTGGTCAGTTTCGGATGAAAATCTTTGGTTTAAGCACAGAAGATTATGTATGGTATGCTACCAGGTGGGGAAAAAAAGAGAAACACAACCCCCCACAGTACATTGGGTTTGCGAAAAGCTCATTTGGGTTTTTCCATAACATCTTAGGGAAAAACCTGAATGAACTTCTGGGCCAATCCAATACACAGAGAATTTTGGAAGAGGCCGAGCAGGCCACTAGATAGTGGGGGAGACAAAGGATGGGAGGAAGACGTTACTGTATCTCATTTTACAACTTGTGGCTCTAGAAACAAAGAACTGTATATCTAGACGAATAGTTCACAGAAAAACAAGTAGTTTACAAAGATGAAAAGATATGCAAACTTACCTTTTACAAAAGAAGTGTTATTAAATTAACTAGAGGCCATTAATAATTGGAGGCCAATTTTTGCATATTCATTTGGCAAAGATAAAAACATGAAGTAATACAGAATATTAGTGTGAGTTGAGAAGCAGAGTTCTCACACACTGTTCGTGTGACATAAATGGATTCAATGTTTTGGAGATCTGTAATTATAACGTGCCCTATGACAGAGCAATGCCTCTTGCAGAAGCTTGTTTTCAGTTGCTAAGTTTGTGTCTGACTCTTTGGGACCCTGTGGACTGCCTCAGGCCAGGCTCCCCTGTCCTTCACTGTCTCTCAGAGATTTCTGATTCATGTCCATTGAGTTGGTGATGCTATTTAACTATCCTATTCTCTGCTATCCCTTTCTCCATTTGCCTTCAATCCGCAGAAGCTTACTTACACATATTTTCATACGACACTGCAAGATACACACACACACACACACACACATATATATATATAAAATGGTGTTCATTTCAAAATTAAAATTATTTATATTGACAAGTGACTGGAAGCAATCTAAATCTCCATCAGTAATGACTGGGTAAAGAAATTGTGGTCTGTCTATACAAGTATAATATTGCCACTAGAAAGAACATGATATAGTTATATGTGCTTATATGGAATCATCTCCAAGATGTATAGTTCAGTGAGAAAGGTATCATACAAAACAGTACAAATACAGTATTTTCTCTTTTTTTATGGTATGATTTCCCTGTAGAACATTTATCTCTTCATTATTCTCTATTCCTCCATTTTTCTATTCTCCTGTCTCTTCTCATTTATGTTCTCTATCATCTATTCTATCTATCATCTTTCTATTTATCATATATCTGTCTTCCTTCCTTTCTTTCTCCCTTCCTTCTTTATCTCTCTCTTCCTTTTCTCTCTCCCTCTCCCCTCCTTTTTTCATTCCTTCCTCCCTCGCTCCTTTCCTTCCTTCCTTCTTTCCTCCCTTGCCTCTTTCCTTCCCTCTCTCTTTTTCTTTTTTTAATCTGCTTATATATAGAAAAACTTTAGGAAGATATATAGGAGACGTTCCCTGTGGTTGTCTCTAGTGAGATTTCATTTTCATCATATTTCCTTTATTGTACAGCTTGAATTATGTATCAAAAGCATATGTAGCTATTTTAACATTGTTATTATGAAGTAAATTGTCAATTCCACCTGTACTGTTTTCTTATCTCAGCAGAAGTTGTACAAATCAGTAAAAGCACAGCTCAGTATTGTATCTCAAAGTAAGCAGCAGTTTTTCCCCACTCAGGGAAAAACTAGAACCCTGCTAGCACTCTAGAAGTCAATCACTACCCTTCTCTCCTCCAAGAGATAACCAAGATCTTGACTAATACGATAACCACTTTTCTGCTTTTCTTGTATTCATTAAAATTTGGTTTTGCATGTGTGACTTTTGTTGCTAAACTCATCAGTGATGCTGCACATAGTTATAATTCGTTCATTTTCATCACTGCACAGCCAGGAAACTAAAAGACTCTTGCTCCTTGGGAGAAAAGTTATAGCAAACCTAGGCAGCATATTAAAAAGCAGAAACATCACTTTGCTGCTAAAGGTCCATATGGTCAAAGCTATGGTTTTTCCAGTAGTTGTGGATGGATGTGAGAGCTGGACCATAAAGAAGGCTGAGCACTGAAAAACTGATGCTTTCAAATCGTCAGTTTAGGTCTTCTGCTCATTTGGGTTTTGTCTTTTAAAAGAAAAAATTTTCTGAGTTCTGTCAACTCCTGTTTCACATGATCATGTTTTTATGTTCTTTTTGTTTTGAAATTTTCCCATTATAACTGAAAAACACATATATCCTCTTGCTTAAAGATATTTATTTTAGTTTGGGGTATTGTATTTTGTGGTTGTTTCATGGTGAGAATTTTCATCAACTGAAATATTTGATTCTTATTTTCTGTTTTCTTGTATTATTAGCTTGTATGGATGTTATTTGCTGTTTTCCATTCCTTTTGAAATGCCTTATTTTTTTCTCTGGGCAAACAATAGTAGAAAGATATGATAGGTTTGGGTGGCTTAATTGATTTATTAGTACAAGAATACCCTTTTCTTTAGCATAATAATGTGCAATTTAAAAGGATGATGGTTCCCTTTTCTTTTGTGGGCAGGGAAATAAGTTGGTATATACTCTGAATTTGTGATTTTTTCTTTTGTAAG
The DNA here is from genome assembly GCF_029407905.1 of Bubalus kerabau. Taxonomy (NCBI): domain Eukaryota; kingdom Metazoa; phylum Chordata; class Mammalia; order Artiodactyla; family Bovidae; genus Bubalus; species Bubalus kerabau. Next base: position 81,900,778 of record NC_073631.1, on the reverse strand, counting down.
CCCTTAATTTTCACTGCTTATAATCCCTCCTTTCTCATGACCACCAGGTACTACCAGCACTTCCAAATCAGCCTATCTTCCTGAGTTCCCAGCCTCTGGTCCTTCACTCTTTTTCTTTTAATTGTCCATCTGTCAGAGAAATCTGCTAGGCCTTAGACGTATTTAATATTTCTCCGTTCCCAGTTGAGCTCATGTTTCGGAGGGGGGTGGTGATGCCTTTTAATTCTCAGTCATCATTTTTAACACCAGGATGCACTTTCCTGTTTCATTTCCTTCTTCAGGCTTTCTGTGATGCTGCTCCAGCACGTGCAGTAGAGCTGCCTCTGCTGGTTTTGCAGTGCTTGTTTTCTTATTCACAGGGGATTTTGTGTTTGTAGTATTCTTTGTTTCCTAGTCATGTTCTAGGAATAGGTGGCTTAATTTGCTTTCTTTGTTGATTTTTGTAGTTTTTGAAGTATTTTTTTAAAGAGATTCAGATTTAGATGTTTGATGTTATCCTATTTCCTTGAGATCAGTCTCCTTCCTTTACAACCTCAAAGGTATATTTCCATTGTTTTCCAGATAGTATTGTGTCTGTTTAGAAGCTAGATGTTGAAGTGTCTCTACCAACCTGTCTCTTTCCTTGATGATTTAAAACTTTCTCTTTTCCTTAGTTTTTAGCACTTTTACTGTGATGGGCCTAGGATTTCATCTTGCCTGTGGTTCATAGCTCTTTATGAATCTATGACTTTAAGTATTTCTTCAATTTCAAAATATTTTCAATCATTATCTTTCAAAATATTCATTTCAACCCGCTTTATCTACTCTCCTATTTTGGAAATCAAATTACATGTATTTTAGTCCCCTTCTCTGTTCTTTATACTTTTCTCTCTCTTTTTCTCTTCCTTCTGGATCTTTTTTCTTTCTGACCAAATTTTAGTTTACTGTTTCTCTCTTCTAGTATGTGTGTGCTATAATCCTGTTTATTGAGTTCTTAATTTCAGTTATTGTATTTTTAATCTGTAGAACTTACATTTTAAAAACAGCTTCCAACTCTTTTGCTAAATTTTTCAAAATTGTCTTTTCTAGGATGATAAACCTCTTAGGACATGGAACTTCAATACTAAAACAAACCCTATCAGCTATCTATATCTGCACTTTATCTTCTGAAGATAGTGAAAAGTGGGAAGTGTCAGTCATGTCCAATTCTTTGGGACCCTGTGGATTGTAACCCACCAGGCTCCTCCGTCCACTGAATTCTCCAGGCAAGAATACTTGGGTGGATAGCCATTCCCTTCTCTAGGGGATCTTCCCCACCCAGCGATGGAACCTGTGTCTCCTGCATTGCCAGCAGATTCTTTACTATCTGAGTCACCAGAGAAGCCCAAAACATAGTAAGGAACATTATTTAAAAATCTGATTTGTATACCTGCAACATCTGTCCTATCATCTATCTTTTTTTCTGCTGTCTTTCACTTATGGTATCTTAGGTCCTTGTATGCCTGGTTGCTTTTAACTTGGTCAGGTAATATATTTTCAAAGTAGTTTCTAAAGCTTGTAGTTGGTTGCATTTCCTGTTTATCCCCTACTATCCAGCTTGTGAAAGTGACATTTCCTTAAGGTAAAAGAGGCAGATTGTGATGGTAGTTTACTCTGGGTAGTACTTGTATCCTGTGCTAAGGAAGGTGATGAGTCAGCAAAGACTGAGTGAACAAAAATTAATCCAGTAATTAGAACATGTTGGAGAAGCTTTGCCTTTCGGCCAGAGCTTGAGCAGCAGTCCAGACTTGGGTAAGATTAGGATAATGGATGTCCCTTGAGGCAGTCATGGATTTCCAAAATATGCAAGAAATTCTCTCCTTCCTCAGAGGAGTTCTTTCTGTAATCTTCCTATGCTCTCTTTGCAGAAGGAACAGAGGTGCATTTCATATGGCTGATGACACTTCAAAGGAGTTTGTTTAGACTTGGAAGAATGTGACATTTGTTTTTGTAACCTCCTGGGTTCTACTTACGAGTTAGAGAGCTGGGAAGCGCCTATTGTTTTCAGACTTTCTCTAAGAAACCTCTGCATCTTGTAAGCAAAAATCTTCCCTTGCCATATCAATCCACTGGGGCACACGAAAATCTTTTCCATTTATATAGGTATTTGGAGGCCAATCATCTCAATTGATTGGATTTTTTTTTTTAAGTTTGTTTCTTTTGTCAATATCCTGCCCAGATTTCTATTGTTGGGTGTTGTCTTAATTAAAAATTTGGTTTGAAGTCCCTTTCTTAATGATCTCTGGTTTTGTTTTATGTTTGGTTTAGTTTCATCTCTCCTCTTCCCTCTGCTGTTTAAAATTAAGTTTATTTAAATGCAAAGAATGCACTGTTTATTCAAGCGAATGGTATCTTTCTGTGGAAAAGGAGAAAAAAAAAATCCAGACTAGTTTCATTGCTACTCTACTGTCTCAGCTTAATAACTCAGTGGTTTGTTTTTTCTCTTTGTGTGCATTTTTACTTCCAGCTGTGCTGCACACATAAAACTGCTCTCTGGTGAGACTCTTTGGGAAACTATACTACTTAAATGTTCATTGAACAAACAATGGCTCATCATTCTTCCAACCTTAATGAAATAATATTGCAATGATTTCTTTAAAAAAAACCTTGGACAACTGATTTTCTGTTCACATAAAATTTGTCTTGAGTGCATGTTTATGAGAGTTCTGTTTTTCTTGAGTGTGAAAGAATGTAAACAGTGAGAAGAAAACATTTTCTTTGATTGTATTACCTGCATTGTGATATTTTTCATTTCATTTCAAAGTCTGCATGTAGAAACTTTTAGAATTCTCAGGTGTCCTGTGGCCCCTTGCTTTTCTGCACTATATTATTGCACATGTCACCAAGAAGAGAAAACCTACTCTTTCTTTTTTCTCTCCTTGAAATGAGTAACTTTTCTGGATTCTGCTGGGGCAATTTGAGGAGTAGTGAAAATAAAGAGCAAGAATTATTCAACATCAATCTAGTGATTTACTCTGCACAATATTTTTGCATAAAATTAACAAAAAAGGAAATATTTTGTGGGAGATCATTAGGATGATTTTTAGAAGGCTCAGCTTCTAAAGATTATGGACATTTTTGAAATAGTTGAACTTTCCATAATAACACATCATATGCCATTTATTACCTCACTATGCTTAGACTTGCCTTTATTTCTGGCCTCTGTCACTTCTTAGAGGAAAATAATTCAAGTAACATATAAAATGATTCTTTCTTTTTTAAATAAAATATAGACTTTGATTTTTTAGAGGACATTTGGGTTCATAGCAAAATTGAATGGAGGGTAAAGAGGTTTTGCATTTATTCCCAGTCAAATCCTGAAAGATGATGCTGTAAAAGTGCTACACTCAATATGCCAGCAAATTTGGAAAACTCAGCAGTGGCCACAGGACAGGAAAAGGTCAGTTTTCATTCGAATCCCAAAGAAAGGCAATGCCAAAGAATGCTCAAACTACTGCATAATTGCACTCATCTCACATGCTAGTAAAGTGATGCTTAAAATTCTCCAAGCCAGACTTCAGCAATATGTGAACTGTGAACTTCCAGATATTCAAGCTGGTTTTAGAAAAGGCAGAGGAACCAGAGATCAAATTGCTCATTGAAAAAACAAGAGAGTTCCAGAAAAACATCTGTTTCTGCTTTATTGACTATGCCAAAGCCTTTGACTGTGTGGGTCACAATAAACTATGGAAAATTCTGAAAGAGATGGGCATACCAGACCACCTGACCTGCCTCTTGAGAAACCTATGTACAGGTCAGAAGCAGCAGTTAGAACTGGACATGGAACAACAGACTGGTTCCAAATAGGAAAGGAGTACGTCAAGGCTGTATATTGTCACCCTGTTTATTTAACTTACATGCAGAGTACATCATGAGAAACGCTGGGCTGGAGGAAGCACAAGCTGGAATCAAGATTGCTGGGAGAAATATCAATAACCTCAGATATGCAGATGACACCACCCTTATGGCAGAAAGCGAAGAAGAACTAAAGAGCCTCTTGATGAAAGTGAAAGAGGAGAGTGAAAAAGTTGGCTTAAAGCTCAACATTCAGAAAACGAAGATCATGGCATCCAGTCCCATCACTTCATGGGAAATAGATGGGGAAACAGTGGAAACAGTGGCTGCCTTTATTTTTCTGGGCTCCAAAATCACTGCAGATGGTGATTGCAGCCATGAAATTAAAAGACACTTACTCCTTGAAAGTTATGACCAACCTAGACAGCATATTAAAAAGCAGAGACATTACTTTGTCAACAAAGGTCTGTCTAGTCAAGACTATGGTTTTTCCAGTAGTCATGTATGGATGTGAGAGTTGGACTATAAAGAAAGCTGAGTGCTGAAGAATTGATGCTTTTGAACTGTGGTGTTGGAAAAGACTCTTGAGAGGCCCTTGGACTGCAAGGAGATCCAACCAGTCAATTCTAAAGGAGATCAGTCCTGGGTGTTCATTGGAAGGACTGATTTTGAAGCTGAAACTCCAGTACTTTGGCCACATGATGCTAAGAGCTGACTCATTTGAAAAGACCCTGATGCTGGGAAAGATTGAAGGAAGGAGGAGAAGGGGACGACAGAGGATGAGATGGTTTGATGCCATCACCAACTCAATGGACATGGGTTTGGGTGAACTGCGGGAGTTGGTGATGGACAGGGAGGCCTGGCGTGCTGCGGTTCGTGGGGTGGCAAAGAGTTGGACATGACTGAGCCACTGAACTGAACTGAACCAGTCCCCACATATACATAGACTCCCCTTTTAACAATATCCCCAACCAGAGTCGACAATTGTTAAAACTGATGAGTCCATAATTTACATTAGGTTTACTTTTGATGTGCATTTTATGGGTTTGGAAAAGTGTATAATGACATTTATCCATCATTATAATATCATACAGATTAGTTCCACTAACCTAAGAATTCTCTGTGCTCTGCCTTTTCATCCTTCCCTCCTCACTAACCCCTGGCAACCACTGATCTTTTTTAGTGTTTCCACAGTTTTCTCTTTTCCAGAATGTCATAAAGTTGGAACCATGTAGCCTCTTCAGATTGGCCTCTTCACTGAGCAATATGCATTTAAGTTTCCTCCAAGTCTTTTCATGATCTTTGTCAAAGGTTATTTGACTATATTAATATTTATGGGATTCTGAGTTTTCTTTTCTGTTCCATTGATTTAGCTGTCTCTCTTTTTTTTTTTTTTTTTTTGCTGACATCACACTATCTTGGTTACTGTAGCTTTACAGTAAGTTTTGAAGCTGGGAGGTGTCAGGACTTTATTTTACAATATTGTGTTGGCTGCTTTCATTCTTATGCCTCTCCTCATAAACTTAACAGTTTTTCCATATGCAGTAAATAACTTGCTGAGATTTTGATTTGTTTTGCATCAAATCTGTACATCATGTTGGGAAAAACTGCCATCTTGACAATATTGAGTCTTCTTACCCATGAGCATGGGGTATCTATTTATTTAGTCCTTTTATTATTGTGTTCATCAGAGTTTTGCAATTTTTCTTGTATAGATCTTATATATATATTTTCAGATTTATAAATAAGTATGTTATTTTGGAGGGTGCTAATATAAATTGTATTGTGTTTTTAATTTCAAATCCCAGTTGTTCATTGCTGTTAAATAGAAAAGCAATTGACTTTTGTACATTAACTTTGTGTCCTGCAACCTTGCTATAATCACTTATTACTTCCAGAATTTTTTTTTTATCAATCAAACCCACATCTCCTGCATTTCCTGCATTGTCAGGTGAATTCTTTACCACTGTGCCACTTGAGAAGCCCCTCTATTCTTATATACTCAGAGTTTTATAATGGCTAGTCATCATCCTTTACTTTTTTTTTCTTTTTTTTTTCATCCTTTACTTTTAATGACACTTTTATTAATATATAATTCTTATACCATAAAATTTATCCATTTAAACTTCACAATTCAATGTTTTTAGTACATTCACAGAATTGTGCACAATTTAATTTTGGAATCACTCTCCTTCACTCCCCATTCCTTCTTCCTTCTAGCTCTGTTGCTGCTAAGTCACTTCAGTTGCGTCCGTCTCTGTGCGACCCCATAGACGGCAGCCCACCAGGCTCCCCCATCCCTGGGATTCTCCAGGCAAGAACACTGGAGTGGGTTGCCATTTCCTTCTCCAATGCATGAAAGTGAAAAGTGAGAGTGAAGTCGCTCAGTCGTGTCCAACCCTCAGCGACCCCGTGGACTGCAGCCTTCCAGGCTCCTCTGTCCATGGGATTTTCCAGGCAAGAGTACTAGAGTGGGGTGCCATTGCCTTCTCCATCCTTCTAGCTCTAGGCAATCACTAATCTTCTTATTGTCTCCATGGATTTGCCTATTCTGGACATTTCATGTAAATATATTCATATAATATGTGGTGTTTGTGTCTGACTTCTTTTACTTGGAATAACTTTTTCAAGCTTTATCCATATTGTAACATATATCAGTTATTCATTTATTTTTATTGCTAATCAATATATTATTATATGGTTATACCACTTTTTGTTCAGCCATTCATTGTTGATGAATATTTTGGTTCTTGTTACTATGCACAGTGCTGCTGTACAATTATGTGTAAATTTCTCTGTGGACATATTTCATTTAATTTTGGTGTACATCTAAAAATGGAATTTCTAGGTCATGGTATAACTATGTTTATTTATTTATTTTTTTGAGGAACTGACAAATTGTTTTCTAGAGTGGTTTCACCATTTTAGCTTCCTATCAGCAATGTATGGGGGTTCCTGTTTCTCTACATCTTTGTCAGCTTTTGTTATTGTCTGTATTTTTTTTTTTTTTTGGTCTGTATTTTTGATAACAGCTATCCTAGTGGATGTGTAGAAGTATCTCATTATGGCTTGATTTGCATTTCCATATAACTAATAAAGCTGAATTTCTTTTGGGGTTTCAGTGCCATTTGTATATCCTTTTAGGAGAAATGTGTCTTTAAATACTTTGTATATTTTAAGATTGTATTACTTTCTTTTCTTCCTTTACTTTTACCTAAATTTTCCTTTTTGAAAAGTTTTGAGATGTCTGCTTGATCTAGCATTCTAGAAGGATGAAGTACATTCTTGTTGACCGTCTCCATGATTTTCTTTATACCAATTATTTCACAATACTTTTAGTCTATCTTAGTAAAACAATATATCTAGACCTTTTTTCATTTTAATTGCGTTTTCATGGACTTTCTCTGATTTTATGAAGCTGTTCTTGAGGTATACAGATACACATTGTAGATGACTTCTTATTGTTGTGTACAAAGGAAAGGAAATATTTCTTTTTCCTGAGGTTATTCTCTGAATGAGTCAGCTATGAGGCTTCAAATCTTTAGAGAAGTGTCTGATATGAATTTTGTGTCCTTCCTCTATCATAATTGATATCTCCCATACAATCAATTAGGTTTTACACATCTTTCACGCAAGCAGAATGGAGAGAAAGAAGCTGAGAATTTGTAACAACAAGGAGGCCTGATTGAGAAGGCTGATGCTGTTACTTAGAGTTTTGAGACCTGGGGCAAGTTACTTAATCTCTTAATAAGTAAAATTGAGATAATCCTAACTACCTCTTAATATTATTGTGAGGATTAAGCTGATAATGACTGAAAAACAGCTTCCAAAGTGACTAAGCCATAATTATTCAACAAATATTAAGTATTTTCCTATTGTCAACATGGAATCCTTATTAGCTTTCACTCTTAATTGTTGCTTTTGTGTGCTATCATGCAATTTCATCTTCTCAACATTTTAAGTCCATTTTTTAGACCTAAGGGTCTTACACTTCTTTTAGAATATGCTATGGTCTGAATGTTTGTGTTTCCTCCAGATTTATATATAAAATCCTAATTCTACCCTCAAAGATGTTGGTATTAGGAGATGGGGCCTTTCAGAGGTGCTTAAGTCATGAGAGCAGAACCTTCATGAATGGGATTAGCTTAATAAAAGAGGCTTTGGAGACATCCCTAGCTTCTTCGACAATGTGAGCATACAACAAGAAGACCTCAGCTATGAAGCAGAAAGAGGGCCTTCATGAAAACGGGACCTTGCCTGCAACTTGATCTTGGACTCCAGAAGTGTTAGAAATAAATTTCTGCTTTTTTTGTGAAGTATTTCAGTTCAGTTCAGTTGCTTAGTTGTGTCTGACTCTTTGTGACACCATGGACTGCAGCCTTCCAGGCTTCCCTGTCCATCACCCACTCCCGGAGTTTACTCTAACTCATGTCTATTGAGTCAGTGATGCCATCCAACCATCTCATCTTCTGTTGTCCCTTTCTCCTCCTACCCTCAATCTTTTCCAGCATCAGAGTCTTTTCAAATAAGTCAGTTCTTCACATCAGGTGGCCCAAGTGTTGAAATTTCAGCTTCAACATCAGTCCTTCCAATGAACACCCAGGACTGATCTCCTTTAGGATAGACTGGTTGGATCTCCTTACAGTTGAAGGGACTCTCAAGAGTCTTTTCCAGCACCACAGTTCAAAAGCATCAATTCTTCAGCACTCAGCTTTCTTTATAGTCCAACTCTCACATCCATACATGACTACTGGAAAAACCATGGCCTTGACAAGATGGACCTTTGTTGGCAAAGTAATGTCTCTGCTTTAAATATGCTGTCTAGGCTGGTCATAACTTTCCTTCCAAGTTCTACGTGTATTTTAATTTCATGGCTTCAGTCACCATCTCTAGTGATTTTGGGACCCCCCAAAATAAAGTCTGTCACTGTTTCCACTGTTTCCCCATCTATTCCCATGAAGAGATGGGACCAGATGCCATGATCTTCATTTTCTGAATGTTGACCTTTAAGCCAACTTTTTCACTCTTTTCTTTCACTTTCATCAAGAGGTTCTTTAGTTCCTCTACACCTTCTGCCATAACGGTGATGCCATTTGCATATCTGAAGTTATTGATATTTCTCCCGGCAATCTTGATTCCAGCTTGTGCTTCATCCAGCCCAGCGTTTCTCGTGATGTACTCTGCATAGAAGTTAAATAAGCAGGGTGACAATATACAGCCTTGACGTACTCCTTTTCCTATTTGGAACCAGTCTGTTGTTCCATGTTCAGTTCTAACTGCTGCTTCTGACCTGTATATAGGTTTCTCAAGAGGCAGGTCAGGTGGTCTAGTATGCCCATCTCTTTAAGAATTTTCCACATTTTTTGTGATCCACACAGTGAAAGGCTTTGGCATAGTCAATAAAGCAGAAGTAGATGTTTTTCTGGAACTCTTGCTTTTCTGATAATCCAACAGAAGTTGGCAATTTGATCTCTGGTTCCTCTGCCATTTCTAAAACCAGCTTGAACATATGGAAGTTCATGGTTCATGTACTGTTGAAGCCTAGCTTGGAGAGTTCTGAGCATTATTTGCCAGCGTGTGAGATGAGTGCAATTGTGCAGTAGTTTGAGCATACTTTGGCATTGCTTTTCTTTGGGATTGGAATGAAAACTGACCTTTTCCAGTCCTGTGGCCACTGTTGAGTTTTCCAAATTTGCTGGCATATTGAGTGCAGCACTTTAACAGCATCGTCTTTTAAGATTTTAAATAGCTCAACTGGAATTCCATCACCTCCACTAGCTTTGTTCGTAGTGATGCTTTCTAAGGCCCACTTGGCTTAGCACTCCAGGATGTCTGGCTCTCGGTTAGTGACCATACCATCGTGATTATCTGGGTCATGAAGATCTTTTTTGTATAGTTCTTCTGTGTATTCTTGCCACCTCTTCTTAATATCTTCTGCTTTTGTTAGGTCCATACCATTTCTGTCCTTTATTGAGCCCATCTTTGCATGAAATGTTCCTTTGGTATCTCTAATTTTCTTGAAGAGGTCTCTAGTTGTTCCCATTCTATTGTTTTCCTCTATTTCTTTGCACTGATCACTGAGGAAGGCTTTCTTATCTCTCCTTGCTGTTCTTTGGAACTCTGCATTCAAATGGGTATAGCTTTCCTTTTCTCCTTTGCCTTTTGCTTCTCTTCTTTTCACAGCTATTTGCAAGGCCTCCTCAGACAACCATTTTGCCTTTTTGCATTTCTTTTTCTTGGGGATGATTTTTATCTTTGCCTCCTGTGCAAAGTCAAAAACCTCCATCCATAGTTCTTCAGGCACTCTGTCTGTCAGATCTAGTCCCTTGAATCTGTTTCTCACTTCCACTGTATAATTCTACTGGATTTGATTTAGGTCATACCTGGATGGTCTACTGGTTTCCCCTACTTTCTTCAATTTAAGTCTGAATTTGGCAATAAGGAGTTCATGATCTGAGCCACAGTCAGCTTCTGGTCTTGTTTTTGCTGACTGTATAGAGCTTCTCCATCTTTTGCTGAAAAGAATATCATTAATCTGACTTCAGTATTGACCATCTGGTGATGTCCATGTGTAGAGTCTTCTCTTGTGTTGTTGGAAGAGGGTGTTTGCTGTGACCAGTGCACTGTCTTTGCAAAACTCTATAAGCCTTTGCCCTGCTTCTAGTTTGTAATATTTCATAGAAGCCCAACAGGACCAAGGCAAGACATTATAAAACTTGCAGATGAATTGAATCCCAGTATTGATTCCCCAGCCACACTTTGTGCATTCCCTTCTATTTTGAGAAGAGGTTTTTGCCCCTGTACTGTACTGATAGCAAAGTGAAAGTGTTAGTTTCTCAGTTGTGTCAGACTTTTTGTGACCCCATGGACTGTATCCCTCCAGGCTCCTCTGTCCATGGAATTCTCCAGGCAATAATACTGGGATGGATAGCCATTCCCTTCTCCTGGGATCTTCCCAGCCCAGGGATTGACCCGGGTTTCCTGCATTGAAGGCAGATTCTTTACCATCTGAGGAATCAGGAAAGCCAAAGTAATCCTTGCCAATGAATGTTTGCATATTAAAAATGATCTTCTGGAATATTGCTTTAGTATCCTAACTCTTAATTATTAGTTGAGTGGAATTCAAATTCTTTTTAAAGATATTATTTCAGAGACTTTAGGCATTATTTCCAGTTTTGACTGAATAGAGTTCACTTAGAAATTTCTTTTCATTTCACTTCACGCTTAGTTCTACTCTTTCTTAGATCTCCAGCCTTTTCTTTTTTAGATCCCCAGTTCATTTCCCTACAGCACAACCTTAGTAACACTTTCAGAATATGTGCATAGAAAAAACCTGACGGTTGTGCTGGTCATGGAATTTTATGTTAAAAAATCATATCCTTCAGAATTTGAACCATTATTCTCTTTCCATCTATCATTCTCATAAGGACTCGACTATTCTGTTTAGTGTTCATTTGTAAATAAATGCTTATATCCCTCTTCCTTCTGAAGATTTTAGGATACTTTTTCATCCTGATTGTTCTAAGATGTGTGTAACAGTGGAATCTGCTTTCGGTTTGAAGACTACCATCTTTCTTAAGCCTTGGAAAATCTCCTCCTTCTTCTTTTTATTTCCTCCATTCAGTTTTCTATTTTTCCAGAACTCTTGTTAAATAGGTGTCAAACTTTGAGTTTGTCCCTTTTGTTTTCTTAACTTTTCTTTTATATTTTCTATTTCTGATGTTTCTGTTCTAGTTTCAAGGTATTTACTTTTGAATTAAAAAGTGTGTACATTTTAATTTTTTTGGAAAGGAGGGATCATATTTTCATTTCCACACATTTTCCCTTGTTCTCTGATGGTCATTTTTAAAAATAATGTAGAAAATTTTAGTGATCTTCAAAAAGTTTGAGGATATTAGTTACATGTTTTGAAAAGTTTTCCTCTTATCTTTGGATAATAAATATCTGTTTCTCCCAGGGTCAGTTATTGCATCTGATTACCTGTCTTTTTATTTTGTGCTTTATTTTCCTCAAATATCTGGTGCTCTTGATTGTCCATTCACACCTATGAAGAAAGTGTGTAGATGTTTTTTCCCAACTGCTATCTCCCTTCAGTACTTAAACTTCCAGTTCTGTGTTTGTGGGCAGGGCTAATCTTTAGATTTCATTCAGGGGCAGCTGTTGTCAACTAGGGATGATTTTGTCCTTCCAAAATATTTGGCAATGTCTGAAGACATTTTTGGTCGTCTCAAATGGGGTTACTACTGTTCTACTAGGGTAGAGACCAGGGATACTACTAAACATCCTATAGTGCAAAAACAGTCCCCTCAAAGAAGTATCCAGCTTAAATTATTAACAGAGTTACTGTTGAGGAGCCCTGCTCTACGGTGTAAAGGCAGAAATATAGGCAGACTTATCGTTCTCTTGGTGCCAAATACGGAGCACCTTTCTTTTGAGGTGCCAATATTTGGAGTGGCTCAGTGGGTAAGGAATCTGCCTGCCAATGCAAGAGACTTGAGAGACGCAAGTTTGATCCCTGGGTAAGGAAGATCCCCCTGGAGGAGGGCATGGCAACCCACTCCAGTATTCTTGCCTGGAAAGTCCCATGGACAGAGGATCCTGGAGGGCTGCTGTCCGTGGGGTTGCAAAGAGTAGGACACAACTTAACAACTGAGCACTGAGCACAGCCTTCCCAGGCAAAGTGCTCTGTTTCTTTGGAGGATAATCTTCCAGTTTTGCTATGAGAACTAATGCTACTATTTCTAACTTCTCAGCACTATGAATGGGAGAATGGGCCCAATTGTTCTGTGGTCAGTTTTTAATTAATTACTTATCCCAATGGTTTATGCCCCTGTGGCTCACATCTACTTCTGTACTTTCTGACTTTGGACTTGGAAGCTGTCTGGTTCCACTGAGGATAATCAGTGTTTCCCACTTTTACTGTAGCCCTTCCTAAGCATATTCTTAGCTACTGCTCTCTTTTGCAGTCCTACCTCTGTCTGTATCATCAAGAAATTAATCAAAACGCTGTGTTTTGATGCCTTCCCTCCTGTTCTCAGTGTTTTTATATTTACCATTATTCACTTTTACTCTCAGTAAAAGCTTAGAAAAGAAGATAATTACACAGTCTTTCTTATGATTGAACTTAATAGACAAATTGAAAGAACATCTAATTTCAAATGTATGAAATACATAATGTCTTTTTGGTGAATATAGTTTTAACTTAAACTTGACTTGTTATGGTTAATATTTTCTCTTCTAAAAGTCAGGATTTTATTAAACAAATAGGTCATTTTTTTCTTAAATTTAATAACTTTATAATAGCTTTTCACATCTTCTTTTCCATCACAATATCAAACTTAATATCATAAAATGCAAATGCTGCTTCTCTCTAGAAAAGAAGCATAGATGAAGTCCACCCTCAGACACAGATATGATAAACAAATCCTACAATTAACCTCCTGACTGTCCAATCTGGACAATTTGCATTGACTGCCTCTGGCTGCTCTCATTCTCCAGGCAGCCTAGATAGTGTTTGATGGAATCAGTGGGGCTTGGGGTGTGTTCATATAGATCAGCTCTATGATGTTAAATCTCTCTCCTAGGAGAGATGGTCATATCACTGGTTGATCATAGTCTTAGAGCTTATGCCAAATGAATTCAGAAAGCAAAAAACCTTGAAATTGTTGTGGGGAGTACTTAGGCCCCACTGTTTCCGTAGAAACAGAAAGTCATAAAAATGACTAGTGACTTCTGATATTAACACTCCTGGCTCTTTCTATACCCTCACTCCTATGTTGATGGTGAATTTTCTAGAAGAAAAGGAACTCAGTTCCTTCTTTCTCTTTCAGATCCTCCTCTTTGTAAGAGGCATACATTCTGATCTTTTCTCTGCCACATAGTAAGGAGCTTAATTCCATGGCCTGAGGTTGTCTGGCTACACTTGAAACTAGGTAGGAAATTTTGCCTGATTTAAAATGGGGTACTACCAAGTCATTTGAGTCATAGAACCAAAGCCATGGTCTTCAACCAGCTCTGTAAGGGTTAAACATTAGTGTTTTCTGGTTGATATGACTGACTCCTGTGTCTCTCTCTCAATGGAGCTTGAACTTGGAAGAAAGAAGAGGTATTGTCTTAGTTTGTTAGGGCTGCCATAGCAAAGTACCATAGATGGGGTGGTTAAAATAACAGAAATTTATTTCCTCACTATTCTGCAGGCTTGAAGTCCAAGATCAAGGTGTCGGTATAGTTTGTTTCTTTTGAGGCCTCTTTCCTTGGTTTGTAGAAGACCATATTCTCCCTGTGTCATCTCACCTTCCCTCTGTCTCAGTCCTAATCTCCTCTGCTTGTAAAAACATCAAGATTACTAGGTTAGGGCCCACCCTAATGATCTCATTTTAACTTAATTACCTTTCAGACAGTAAAGCTCTGCCTGCAACAAAGGAGACCTGGGTTCAATCCCTGGGTCAGGAAGATCCCCTGGAGAAGGAAATGGCAATCCACTCCAGTACTCTTGCCTGGAAAATTCCATGGACTGAGGAGCCTGGTAGGCTACAGTCCATGGGATCGCAAAGAGTCGGATATGACTGAGCGACTTTACTTTCACATCTTTAAAGACTCCATCTCCAAATACAGTCATGTTCCAAGGTACTAGTGGTTGAGACATATGAATTTTGGAGGGAAAAAATTCAGCTTGTGTAGTTACTGGTGATAGACTCCTCCTAAAGTTCCAGCTGGTATGTACAGATGCACTTCTAGCTGGATCTAGGTGTCATGCTCCTATAATCCCCTAGCATCTAACATAGGCCTGGCACATAATTTGTTCTCAGTACAGCTAATTATTAGTTATTGTCCCCAGACCATGTTATAAGTTTTAACCCTTTACTTTTAAAACAACTTACCAAAATGGCTTAACATAGGGCCTAGTAATGTTAATGACGTAACCAAATATAGTAAGAAGAATCAAATCATTCCAACCTGGAATGGAATGTGACCTCAAGTATTTCGACCACAATTATAAATTATCAAAACTTGTATCATTCAAAAATGAGTACTTTTTTAGTACTTTATTATATTGTAGTGCATTTATTCACACCATCATTTCACTCTTGTAAAAGTAAACATGGTCTCAAAATGTCAAAGGGTCTTCAGTTTTTCAAATCACAGAAAGTAAACATAAGGCCCTGGAAATATCACTAGAAAAGTCCACAGAGTGCTGTGTTTGTACTTGAACCCTGTAGGAAGAAAACATATAAGTTGAATAAAAAGGGTCAGCAGGGACTTACATGTGTGAGACAGTGTTCTGTGTCCCCAGAGGCTAAAGGGCTGAGGCAATGAGCAAGATTTATTTGGTAAGACTTTGGAGAAGAAGGTGTTATTGGACGGGACTCTGATGAGTGTGTGGATAAGACCAGACAAGGAAGTTGAAAGGACTGGAGAGCTGGGACTTCTCTGATCTAATGGTTAGGACTCCAAGCGTCCGCTACAGGTGGCACGGGCTTGATCCTGGCCAGGGATCTGAGATCCTGCATGCCATGTGGTATGGCAAAATAAATAAATAAAATTATTAAATGAAGGAATAAATTTAAAAACTATAAATTAAAAATCAATACATAAATAAAAATAAATAAATTAAAAAATAAACATAAATAAATAAAAAGAATGAAGAGTGTGGTTCACAAAGGCACAGGATCAGAGGAACAAGGGATGTTCACAGTTTGAGAAGCAGAATGTTATTGAAAGGGAAGGTGGGAGCACAAACTCAACTGAAAAAAAAAATCACATCTTTGAATTCCAGAGGAATTTTGGTTGTGAAAGCAGTGTTTCATAACTGCTATCACTGGCTTGGGGAACACAGGGAGCTCATTAGAGATGGAGAAAAGTGCATATGTAGGTGGCAGAGGTCAGGCCACACTGATGGGCACAGCCCATTTCTGCAGGGCTTTGTCTCTGATCGTTTGTTGATTTCTCCCCCTTCTTCATCAGACTAACATTTATTTTGACTCATTAAAAGTCATCCTTTCTCCAAAACCAGTTGTCTTAAATTCTCATGTTGTCCTGCATGTTGATCTTGTAGGTAAATCAAGTAACTGTGCATTTTCACCCCTACTTACATCCTGGAGATGAAGGGAGGAAGGTTGGAAGCAGATAACAAACAATGGTTAAGACATTTGTAGAAGTGCCCTTCTGCATTAACTTTGACCTCTTCACTAACAGGTCTGCGGAGGTGCTTCTGAACACAGCCATACACAGGTTTTGAGCAGGCTTTAATTAAATAGTCAGGCATATTATTTATTTCCTCCCTTGGCACTCAAAGAATAACCCATCAATGAAGAGCCCTATAAAATATTGTGCCTTTTAATTGACCTTTCAGGTCTTCACTGCCAAGAAAATAAAACTCCTTTGATCCTAAAGAGTTGTGAGATGAACTTTTGAAGTACTCTTCCCACCTTCTCTGGAACCTTTCATCTTTTCAGATCATGAAAATAGAAAAGATTGTTGTGAAATCACTGGTTGAATTTAAGACCAACAGAAGAATGGCTTTTAGGGGGCTCTAGATGTAGGTGGAAAGCACAGACTTTGCTTGCCAGGTGCTCTATCTTTACAGTATATCATTTTCCAGGCTTTTATCCTTGCCTGTTGCTTTGGGCACTGTAATAGCCTGCCTTTCTTATCTCCTTGCTCTACCAAAGCAAGGATCTGATTCTTCGAGGGTCTGCTTCCATTCTTTTTTTAATTTTAAGCTATAATATTTTGAAAAAGATCTTTACTTTCTTTACACAGCAGTAAAAATTATATGTTATACATTGCGTGCGTGTTCAGTTACTCAGTCGTGTCCAACTCTTTGCAACCCTGTGGACTGTAGCCCACTAGGTTCCTCCAACCATGTAATTTCCCAGGCAAGAATATTGAAGTGGGTTGCCATTTCCTACTCCATCTGCTTCTTTAATAGGCCAAAAAAAAAAAAAAAAAAAAAAAAAAAGAACCCAATCCCTCCCAAACAACCAGTTGTCTATGAAGAATCATATATGTTGCTCCGTATGTATCAGTATATCTAGATAGTTTTATGGAAGAGAAAATGGTCGTCCATCAGAACTAGAGCCAGATTCTGCCACTTGTATTCATATTTTTAATAAATTGTTATTGAACATCTATGGGCTGGGTATTTTATAGAAGTATGATTTAATCAGATTTTTTTTAGCATCTCCATATTTCTTATTCCTCACAGTATTTTGGTACAAATAGAATGAAGTAACATATATTTAAATGTTGGCTAGTATGTAGTGTGATGGAGCCTCAGTAAGGATAGATATTCCTTCCTCCTCTGAGTTAACCTCAGAAGATTAAAGGTTAACCATGTGCAGTGTCACAGAAGAGTATGATGTCAAAAATTCCTCATTCTTATCTTGTAACCACTTGTATTTACTGAATTTGTACAATATTTCATGACCTCTGTGAACAATAGTGTCTCCACTTAAAGGCAGAAGGTATACTCCAACATGTACACAGATGCTCTTTGCAAAGCCTGGGAGATTACTGGTTCCAAGCATTTAAGAAAATATTTGTCTTATCATTAGCTGAGCACTAAGCTAACCAGGAAGAGATTTCAATGGCACACAAAACAAACAACTCAAAGTTTACAGAATTCGTTCAGGAAAGGTGCCAAAAAACATTAGCAGCAAACCATAACAATAAACAGCAATGACAACAAACTCTGGGAGGGTGAAGAATCTGACAGTTGCCATATAGTGTTAATTAAACTGTCCAGCTTTTCACCACAAAAAATGAGATATGGAAATAAAAAAGAAAGTATGGCCAATAGGAAAGAAGAGGCAATAGAAAGAGTACTAAGGAATTCTAGACACTGGACTTACTAGAGAAAATGTTAATTCATTTATTTTAAATACGTTCAAAGAACTAAAGAAAATTAAATTTAAACAACTAAAGGAAAAGTGTGTAAATGACATCTCACCAAGCTGGCCCCAAATTTCCCAAATTTGATGAAAAGCATTAATCTATGCATCTAAAAAGTTCAACAAATTTCAAGTAGGATAAAATCAAAGAGATCCAAAGCTAAGACATGTAATCAAACTATCAAAAGCCAGAGGAAAAGAGAGAATCTTGAAAGCAGCATGAGAAAAGCATCATGTACAAAGAAGCTTCAATAAGATTTACAGCTAATTTCTCATCAGAAATCACGGAGGCCAGGAAGTAGTGGGATAATGCATGAAAAATGTTGAAAGAAAAAGACTGTTATTCAAGAATTTTATATCAAGCAAAACAACTCTTCAAAATAAAGGAGAGGAAAAGGACAGGAGGTTGGCTCTCACCATTTCTGTTCAAAATTGCACTGAAGTTCCTAGCCGGGGCAATTAAGCAAGAAAAAAAAATAGAAACAAATTGAAATTGGAGAGTAGAACTACTGTTTTCAGATAACCAGATCTTTTGTATAGAAAATATTAAGGGATTCAGAAAAAATACCCAACATTTTAGAGCTGTTAAATAAGTTCAGCAGTGTTGTAGGATACAAGCTCTAAATAACAAAATAAATTGCTGCTGCTTCTGCTGCTAAGTCGCTTCAGTCGTGTCTGACTCTGTGCGATCCCATAGACGGCAGCCCATCAGGCTCCCCTGTCCCTGGGATTCTCCAGGCAAGAACACTGGAGTGGGTTGCCATTTCCTTCTCCAATGCATGAAAGTGAAAAGTGAAAGTGAAGTCGCTCAGTCGTGTCCGACTCTTGGCGACCTCATGGACTGCAGACTACCAGGCTCCTCTGTCCATGGGATTTTCCAGGCAAGAGTACTGGAGTGGGGTGCCATTGCCTTCTCCTAACAAAATAAATTGCATGTCTACTAATGAACAATCTAAAAATAAAATTTAAAATTTCATTTAAAATAACATAAAAAAGAATAAAATATTGAAGAATGGAACAAATTTAACAAAAAAATACAAAACTTATACACTTTGAACAACTAAACAGTTTTGAAAGAAATTAAATAAGACCTAATGAAAAGACATCCCATGTTCGTGATTGAAAGACGAGGTTGTTAAGTGGCAGTGTTCCCCAAGTTGATCTACAGAATCAATGAAATCTGTATCAAAATCCAAGCTGCCTTCTTTTTTTTTTTGTCTCAGGAGTTAATGAGCGGATCCTAAAACTAGTAGGGAAATGAAGAGACTCAGTATAGCCAAAACAATTTTGAAGACAGAAGAGCAAAATTGGGGGATTTACACTTCCTGATTTCAAACATTACTACAGAGTTGCAATAGTCAGTTTTGTAGAAAGACAATGCAATACTGGCATAGTAATGTCAATGGAATAAAATTAAGAATCAGGAAACAGATCGTTATATTTATGGTCAGTTGATTTTCATCGAGGGTGCCAAGACAGTTCAGTGGGGAAAAATCAATCTTTTTAACAAACAGGTAAATGAATAACCACATGCAAAGGGATAAAGTTGGTTCTGTTCCTCACCACATATACAAAAATTAATTCAAAATTGATCAAAAACTTAAATGTAACATCAAAATTATAAAACTCTTAAAATAAATCATAGATTTAAATCTTTCTGCTCTTGAATTAGCCAATGATGAATGTGATTCTTAAAGCATAAACAAAAACAGGGAAAAATAATTTGATTTCATCAAAAACTAAACATTTTTGTGCATCAGAAGACACTATCAAGGAAATGAAAAGAAAGAACATAATTGCAAATCATATATCTGATAAAAGAACTTGAATCTAGAATATATAAAGAACATTTACAGTAAAAAGCCAAATAATTTTTTAAAAATGAGTAAAGGATTTAAATAGTTTCTTCACATAATATATGCAATGGGCCAATAATATACTTAGTGTATTAGGGAAATGCAAATCGAAACCACATGAGATGCCACTTTATATCAACAAGAATGGCTATACTTTAAAAAATGGACAATAACAATTGTTGACATGGCTATGGAGAAATTAAAACTTTATGGTTAAATGGTGAGAAATAAAACAGTATAACCACTGCAGAGTACAGTTTGGCATTTCCCCAAAATGCTAAATGTTGATTTTCATATGACTCAGCAATTTCACTCTCAAGTATACACTCAAAATAAATGAAAATATATGTCCACACAAAAACTCCTTAACAAATGTTTGTATCTGCATTAATCATAATAACTCAAAAGTAGAAGTAACCTAAATGTCTATTAGCCTATGACAGGGTAAATATAATGCGGCATCTATTTTATATCCATACAATGAATATTATTCAGCTATGAAAAGATTAAGTAACACATGCTATGATACAGATGAATCATGGAAACATGCTACTTGAAAGATCAGATCAGATCAGTCGCTCAGTCATGTCCTCAGTCATGGACTCTTTGCCACCCCATGAATCACAGCACGCCAGGCCTCCCTGTCCATCACCAACTCCCGGAGTTCACTCAGACTCACGTCCATCGAGTCAGTGATGCCATCCAGCCATCTCATCCTCTGTTGTCCCCTTCTCCTCCTGCCCCCAATCCCTCCCAGCATCAGAGTCCTTTCCAATGAGTCAACTGTTTGCATGAGGTGGCCAAAGTACTGGAGTTTCAGCTTTAGCATCATTCCTTCCAAAGAAATCCCAGGGCTGATCTCCTTCAGAATGGACTGGTTGGATCTCCTTGCAGTCCAAGGGACTCTCAAGAGTCTTCTCCAACACCACAGTTCAAAAGCATCAATTCTTCGGTGCTCAGCCTTCTTCACAGTCCAACTCTCACATCCATACATGACCACAGAAAAACCATAGCCTTGACAAGACAAACCTTTGTTGACAAAGTAATGTCTCTGCTTTTGAATATGCTATCTAGGTTGGTCATAACTTTCCTTCCAAGGAGCAAGCATCTTTTAATTTCCTGGCTGCAGTCACCATCTGCAGTGATTTTGGAGCCCAGAAAAACAAAGGCAGCCACTGTTTCCACTGTTTCCCCATCTGTTTCCCATGAAGTGATGGGACTGGATGCCATGATCTTCATTTTCTGAATGTTGAGGTTTAAGCCAACTATTTCACTCTCCACTTTCACTTTCATCAAGAGGCTATTTAGTTCTTCTTCACTTTCTGCCATAAGGGTGGTGTCATCTGCATATCTGAGGTTATTGATATTTCTCCCGGCAATCTTGATTCCAGCTTGTGTTTCTTCCAGACCAGCGTTTCTCATGATGTACTCTGCATATAAGTTAAATAAACAGGGTGACAATATACAGCCTTGACGTACTCCTTTCCCTATTTGGAACCAGTCTGTTGTCCCATGTCCAGTTCTAACTGTAGCTTCCTGACCTGCATACAGATTTCTCAAGAGGCAGATGAGGTGGTCTGGTATTCCCATCTCTTGAATTTTCCACAGTTTATTGTGATCCACACAGTCAAAGGCTTTGGCATAATCAATAAAGCAGAAATAGATGTTTTTCTGGAACTCTCTTGCTTTTTCCATGATCCAGTGGATGTTGGCAATTTGATCTCTGGTTCCTCTGCCTTTTCTAAAACCAGCTTGAACATCAGGAAGTTCACGGTTCACATATTGCTGAAGCCTGGCTTGGAGAATTTTGAGCATTACTTTACTAGCGTGTGAGATGAGTGCAATTGTGCGATAGTTTGAGCATTCTTTGGCATTGCTTTCTTTGGGATTCGAATGAAAACTGACCTTTTCCAGTCCTGTGGCCACTGCTGAGTTTTCCAAATTTGCTGGCATATTGAGTGCAGCACTTTCACAGCATCATCTTTCAGGAGTTGGAATAGCTCAACTGGAATTCCATCACCTCCACTAGGTTTGTTTGTAGTGATGCTTTCTAAGGCCCACTTGACTTCACATTCCAGGGTGTCTGGCTCTAGGTCAGTGATCACACCATCGTGATTATCTGGGTCGTGAAGATCTTTTTTGTACAGTTCTTCTGTGTATTCTTGCCATCTTTTCTTAATATCTTCTGCTTCTGTTAGGTCCATACCATTTCTGTCCTTTATCGAGCCCATCTTTGCATGAAATGTTCCTTTGGTATCTCTGATTTTCTTGAAGAGATCTCTAGTCTTTCCCATTCTGTTGTTTTCCTCTCTTTCTTTGCATTGATGGCTGAAGAAGGCTTTCTTATCTCTTCTTGCTATTCTTTGGAACTCTGCATTCAGAGGTTTATATCTTTCCTTTTCTCCTTTGCTTTTCTCTTCTCTTCTTTTCACAGCTATTTGTAAGGCCTCCCCAGACAGCCATTTTGCTTTTTTGCATTTCTTTTCCATGGGGATGGTCTTGATCCCTGTCTCCTGTACAATGTCACGAACCTCATTCCATAGTTCATCAGGCACTCTATCTATCAGATCTAGGCCCTTAAATCTATTTCTCACTTCCACTGTATAATCATAAGGGATTTGATTTAGGTCATACCTGAATGGTCTAGTGGTTTTCCCTACTTTCTTCAATTTAAGTCTGAATTTCCAGACACAAAGACAATATATTTTGCTTTCTATTATATAAAATGTTCAGAATATGTAAATCCATAGATCAAAAGTAGATTAGTGGTTGCCTAGGTACATGAAGGGGATGATAGAGTATGAGGTGGTTGGAAGGCATCATAGACTTGATGGACATGAGTTTGAGGAAGCTCCAGAGTTGGTGATGGACAGGGAAGCCTGGTGTGCTGCAGTCCATGGGGTCACCAAGAGTCGAACACGACTGAGCAACTGAAGTGAACTGAGGTATAAGGTGAGGGAGAAATTGGATGTGACTTCTTATAGGAATAGGTTTCCTTTTTGTTTGATGAAGAGGTTCTAAAATTGGTTCTGGTGATGATTTCATTCCAATCCCAAAGAAAGGCAATGCCAAAGAATGCTCAAACTCCTGCACAATTGCACTAATCTCACATGC
Source organism: Bubalus kerabau (assembly GCF_029407905.1). Lineage (NCBI taxonomy): Eukaryota > Metazoa > Chordata > Mammalia > Artiodactyla > Bovidae > Bubalus > Bubalus kerabau. The sequence continues at coordinate 81,878,103 of NC_073631.1, read as the reverse complement.
TAGTAAAGTAATGCTCAAAATTCTCCAAGCCAGGCTTCAACACTATGTGAACCACGAACTTCCAGATGTTCAAGCTGGTTTTAGAAAAGGCAGAGGAACCAGAGATCAAATTGCCAACATCCACTGGATCATGGAAAAAGCAAGAGAGTTCCAGAAAAACATCTATTTTTGCTTTATTGACTATGCCAAAGCCTTTGACTGTGTGGATCACAATAAACTGTGGAAAATTCTTCAAAAGATGGGAATACCAGACCACCTGACCTGCCTCTTGATAAATCTATATGCAGATCAGGAAGCAACAGTTAGAACTGGACATGGAACAACAGACTGGTTCCAAATAGGGAAAGGAGTACGTCAAGGCTGTATATTGTCACCTTGCTTATTTAATTTCTATGCAGAATACATAATGAGAAATGCTGGTCTGGAAGAAACACAAGCTGGAATCAAGATTGCCAGGAGAAATATCAATAACCTCAGCTATGCAGATGACACCACCCTTGTGGAAGAAATCAAAGAAAAACTAAAGAGCCTCTTGATGAAAGTGAAAGAGGAGAGTGAAAAAGTTGCTTAAAGCTCAACATTCAGAAAACAAAGATCGTGACATCGGGTCCCATCACTTCATGGGAAACAGATGGGGAAACAGTGGAAACAGTGACAGACTTTATTTTGGGGGGCTCCAAAATCACTGCAGATGGTGATTGCAGCCATGAAATTAAAAGACGCTTGCTCCTTGGAAGAAAAGTTATGACCAGGCAACCTCAAGGCACACCTACAGGCACACCTCAAGAAACAAGAAAAAAGTCAAATAAATAACCTAACTCTACACCTAAAGCAACTAGAAAAGGAAGAAATGAAGAACCCCAGGGCTAGTAGAAGGAAAGAAATCTTAAAAATTAGAGCAGAAATAAATGCAAAAGAAACAAAAGAGACCATAGCAAAAATCAACAAAACCAAAAGCTGGTTCTTTGAAAGGATAAATAAAATTGACAAACCATTAGCCAGACTCATCAAGAAACAAAGGGAGAAAAATCAAATCAATAAAATTAGAAATGAAAATGGAGACATCACAACAGACAACACAGAAATACAAAGGATCATAAGAGACTACTATCAACAATTATATGCCAATAAAATGGACAACGAGGAAGAAATGGACAAATTCTTAGAAAAGTACAACTTTCCAAAACTCGACCAGGAAGAAATCGAAAATCTTAACAGACCCATCACCAGCACGGAAATTGAAACTGTAATCAAAAATCTTCCAGCAAACAAAAGCCCAGGTCCAGATGGCTTCACAGCTGAATTCTACCAAAAATTTAGAGAAGAGCTAACACCTATCCTGCTCAAACTCTTCCAGAAAATTGCAGAGGATGGTAAACTTCCAAACTCATTCTATGAGGCCACCATCACCCTAATACCAAGACCTGACAAAGATCCCACAAAAAAAGAAAACTACAGGCCAATATCACTGATGAACATAGATGCAAAAATCCTTAACAAAATTCTAGCAATCAGAATCCAACAACACATTAAAAAGATCATACACCATGACCAAGTGGGCTTTATCCCAGGGATGCAAGGATTCTTCAATATCCGCAAATCAATCAATGTAATACACCACATTAACAAATTGAAAAATAAAAACCATATGATTATCTCAATAGATGCAGAGAAAGCCTTTGACAAAATTCAACATCCATTTATGATAAAAACTCTCCAGAAAGCAGGAATAGAAGGAACATACCTCAACATAATAAAAGCTATATATGACAAACCCACAGCAAACATTATCCTCAATGGTGAAAAATTGAAAGCATTTCCTCTAAAGTCAGGAACAAGACAAGGGTGCCCACTTTCACCATTACTATTCAACATAGTTTTGGAAGTTTTGGCCACAGCAATCAGAACAGAAAAAGAAATAGAAGGAATCCAAATTGGAAAAGAAGAAGTAAAGCTCTCACTGTTTGCAGATGACATGATCCTCTACATAGAAAACCCTAAAGACTCCACCAGAAAATTACTAGAACTAATCAATGACTATAGTAAAGTTGCAGGATATAAAATCAATACACAGAAATCCCTTGCATTCCTATACACTAATAATGAGAAAACAGAAAGAGAAATTAAGGAAACAATTCCATTCACCATTGCAATGGAAAGAATAAAATACTTAGGAATATATTTACCTAAAGAATCTAAAGACCTATATATAGAAAACTATAAAACACTGGTAAAGAAATCAAAGAGGACACTAACAGATGGAGAAATATACCATGTTCATGGATTGGAAGAATCAATATAGTGAAAATGAGTATACTACCCAAAGCAATCTATAGATTCAATGCAATTCCTATCAAGCTACCAACAGCATTCTTCACAGAGCTAGAACAAATAATTTCACAATTTGTATGGAAAAACAAAAAACCTCGAATAGCCAAAGCGATCTTGAGAAAGAAGAATGGAACTGGAGGAATCAACCTACCTGACTTCAGGCTCTACTACAAAGCCACAGTTATCAAGACAGTATGGTACTGGCACAAAGACAGAAATATAGATCAATGGAACAAAATAGAAAGCCCAGAGATAAATCCACACACATATGGACACCTTATCTTTGACAAAGGAGGCAAGAATATACAATGGATTAAAGACAATCTCTTTAACAAGTGGTGCTGGGAACTCTGGTCAACCACGTGTAAAAGAATGAAACTAGAACACTTTCTAACACCATACACAAAAATAAACTCAAAATGGATTAAAGATCTAAATGTAAGACTAGAAACTCTAAAACTCCTAGTGGAGAACATAGGCAAAACACTCTCTGACATACATCACAGCAGGATCCTCTATGACCCACCTCCCAGAATATTGGAAATAAAAGCAAAAATAAACAAATGGGACCTAATTAACCTTAAAAGCTTCTGCACATCAAAGGAAACTATTAGCAAGGTGAAAAGACAGCCTTCAGAATGGGAGAAGATAATAGCAAATGAAGCAACTGACAAACAACTAATCTCGAGAATATACAAGCAACTCCTACAGCTCAACTCCAGAAAAATAAATGACCCAATCAAAAAATGGGCCAAAGAACTAAATAGACATTTCTCCAAAGAAGACATACAGATGGCTAACAAACACATGAAAAGATGCTCAACATTACTCATTATCAGAGAAATGCAAACCAAAACCACTATGAGGTACCATTTCACACCAGTCAGAATGGCTGCGATCCAAAAGTCTACAAGTAATAAATGCTGGAGAGGGTGTGGAGAAAAGGGAACCCTCTTACACTGTTGGTGGGAATGCAAACTAGTACAGACACTATGGAGAACAGTGTGGAGATTCCTTAAAAAACTGGAAATAGACCTGCCTTATGACCCAGCAATCCCACTGCTGGGCATACACACTGAGAAAACCAGAAGGGAAAGAGACACGAGTACCCCAATGTTCATCGCAGCACTGTTTATAATAGCCAGGACATGGAAGCAACCTAGATGTCCATCAGCAGATGAATGGATAAGAAAGCAGTGGTACATATACACAATGGAGTATTATTCAGCCATTAAAAAGAATACATTTGAATCAGTTCTAATGAGGTGGATGAAACTGGAGCCTATTATACAGAGTGAAGTAAGCCAGAAAGAAAAACACCAATACAGTATACTAACGCATATATATGGAATTTAGAAAGATGGTGACAATAACCCTGTGTACGAGACAGCAAAAGAGACACTGATGTATAGAACAGTCTTATGGACTCTGTGGGAGAGGGAGAGGGTGGGAAGATTTGGGAGAATGGCATTGAAACATGTAAAATATCATGTATGAAATGAGTCGCCAGTCCAGGTTCGATGCACGATACTGGATGCTTGGGGCTGGTGCACTGGGACGACCCAGAGGGATGGAATGGGGAGGGAGGAGGGAGGAGGGTTCAGGATGGGGAACACATGTATGCCTGTGGTGGATTCATTTTGATATTTGGCAAAACTGGTACAGTTATGAAAATTTGAAGATAAAATTTAAAAAAAGAAAAGAAAAGAAAAGAAAAGTTATGACCAACCTAGACAGCATATTCAAAAGCAGAGACATTACTTTGCCAACAAAGGTCCATCTAGTCAAGGCTATGGTTTTTCCAATAGTCATGTATGAATGTGAGAGTTGGACTATAAAGAAAGTTGAGCACTGAATTGATGGTTTTGAACTGTGGTATTGGAGAAGACTATTGAGAGTACCTTGGACGGCCAGGAGAGCCAACCAGTCCATCCTAAAGGAAATCAGTCCTGAATATTCATTGGAAGGACTGATGTTGAAGCTGAAACTCCAATACTTTGGCCACATGATGCAACGAACTGACTCATTTGAAAAGACCCTGCTGCTAGGAAAGATTGAAGTCACGAGAAGGGGATGACAGAGGATGAGATGGTTGGATGGCATCACCGACTCAATGGATGTGAGTTTGAGTAAACTCCAGGAGTTGGCAAAGGACAGGGAGGCCGGGTGTGCTGCAGTCCATGGGGTCTCAAAGAGTCAGACACGACTGAACCACTCAACTGAGCTGAACTAATGATCGCCAATTCTGTCAAAATACTACAAAATACTACTACATTCATTTAAAGTGAATGGTACACTTTAAATGGATGAATTATGTTATGTGGTTAAAAATATGAGAATAATGTCTCATTCTGAGTTGTAGAGGCATGATATCTACTTGCTCATCTTAAATCTCCTTTTTGAATACCTCAAAGATGTCTCAAAGACAATACACTCAAATTAAATTTTAATCTACCTCCTCCCCTATAGTTACAATTCCCTATCTCGGTTGAATAACTCAGGTCTCTCTTTCAGTTGTATAGATCAGCAACCCAAGATTCATTCTCTACACTTCTCTGTTTTTAAAAGTCTTGTTCATTTTACTTCCCAAATATCTTTTTTATACACTTCTGTGCATCTTCACATCTCCACCATAGTAAGTCTGGACTATTTTAATTGTCTTCTAACTAATCTTCCCATATCTATCCTTAGCCCATTCAAATCTGTTCTCCACATTGAATCAGAGTCCATTTTCAAAACGCAAATCTAATCATGTCACCTTCAACTGAAACTACAACCCAAATTCTAAAGACCCTATGTATAATGGTTCCTTTCTGCTTGTTCAGCCTTTCATACCTGATTCCTACTTTTAAAAACTCAGCAAGTGTTTTAATAGATGGTCAAAATATGTATTAATAAAATTATGTGTTTCAATTAAAAAATATCTATGCATGAAACACACCACTATTCAGTGGTTCAGGAATAGGTAGATAATTTAGAGTTGTTGTATTTAAAATTGATTTTTCAATAATGACATTTTAAATATGCTTGATTGGATTCTTGTAATGTCTTTGATTATAAATTTATGTTTCAGTTAAAGAGATAGAAACCCAATATTTATTTTTTTCATATTTTCCCCATTTTTTGAAACCAGAAGCAGCACCTTTTCAAATGGAATCATACTAGAAAACACAAAGGGAAATGAGAAAACTAGCTGTCCTGGTAAGAGGGTAAGTGGAACCTAGTCTTCTGTCATCTTGAACCTCCTCTTAGCTTCTCTCCTACAGTCTGAATCTTCTTGGGAACACAATTGAAATCCACTGGCTTACCCAGTCAAGCATTATCAAAAAAAGGAGCAATACTATGGCTTTAGTTTTTCCATCTGCATTATTATTTCCTCTAAAATAATTATTTTGGGCATCTTCCCCATGACTATTTTTTATATCATCACTTCAGTTCAGTTCAGTCACTGAGTTGTATCCGACTGTTTGTGATACCATGAACCACAGCACACCAGGCCTCCCTGTCTATCACCAACTCCCGAAGTCTATCCAAAGCCATGTCCATTGTGTCGGTGATGCCATTAAACTATCTCGTCCTCTGTGGTCCCCTTCTCCTCCTGCCCTCAATTTTTCCCAGCATCAGGGTTTTTTCCAATGAGTCAGCTCTTTGCATCAGGTGGCCAAAGTATTGGAGTTTCAGCTTCAACATCAGTCCTTCCAATGAACACCCAGGACTGATCTCCTTTAGGATGGACTGGCTTGATCTCCTTGCAGTCCAAGGGACTCTCAAGAGTCTTCTCCAACACCACAGTTCAAAAGCATCAATTCTTTGGTGCTCAGCTTTCTTCACAGTCCAACTCGCACATCCATACATGACCATAGGAAAAACCATAGCCTTGACTAGATGGACCTTTTTTGACAAAGTCATGTCTCTGCTTTTTAATATGCTGTCTAGGTTGGTCATAACCTTCCTTCCAAGGAGTAAGCATCTTTTAATTTCATGGCTGCAATCACCATCTGCAGTGATTTAGGAGCCCAGAAAAAAAAAGGCAGCCACTCTTTCCACCATTTCCCCATCTATTTGCCATGAAGTGATGGGACCAGATGCCATGATCTTCGTTTTCTGAATGTTGAGCTTTAAGCCAACTTTTTCACTCTCCTCTTTCACTTTCATCAAGAGGCTATTTAGTTCTTCTTCACTTTCTGCCATAAGGGTGGTGTCATCTGCATACCTGAGGTTATTGATATTTCTCCCAGCAATGTTGATTCCAGCTGGTGCTTCATCCAGCCCAGCATTTCTCATGATGTACTCTGCATATATCATCACTACTCTCTCCAATTCCTCTCTTCCTCTTGTAGTTCCTTCATGTTGATATATATTAATTTCCATTCTTTTCCTGGCCACCTGTACTCTATTGGTTTCTCCTGTGAGAATCACCTCAAAGGTTCTCCATGGCAATTTACAGAAAAACCCATTGTTTGAGATGCACTTTTTCATTGGGTAACATGAACGGTGCTTTCAGAGGCACCATTTACCCTTTCATAGCCTTGTAAATGCTGTTGATTTGCCCATGCAGCACACCAAGAAGAGCACACAAACCCTGATCCTCACAGCAAGAATCATTCTACTCTGTCACTAGATGATGTCTTCTCAAATGTCTGGCTTCCACTTCTCCAACTTTTCCCCAATTTCAAGTATTACTATGTTCAATAGTGTGGTGGTAAATGTTTAATAACAGACTATCTTGGCGGGCTGATTTATAGTGTTTGCCTATTTCAGTGGAATTTACACTCAGGTCAATTTTTAAAGACCAATATTGCCACTGAACAGTGGGGTGAGGAAGAGATGTTTCATGGTAAAGCACTAAAAAAAAAAAAAAAAGATACGATAGATCTTTCTACATTACAGATACAATAAACATAAATAACCTCAATAGCACAGGTAATAGTATTTTCACCATACAATAGATGTAAATAACCTCACAAGTAGTCATAAAATAATTAGGAAGTGAGGATTTTTGAGTATTTCTTTGTTTTTAATATAATTTAACTCTTTTTTTTTTGGCCACACTGCACAGCTTGTGGGACCTTATTTCCCTCACCAGGGATGGAACCTGAGTCCCCGGCAGTGAAAGCCTGGACCCTAACCACTGAACTACCCAGAAATTCCCTAAATAATTTAACTCTTAAAGATGGCTGTGACTAACAACTGTCTTGCAAGTTTCCTGAAAATTAATGCTTGGCAATGTGAGCTGGTAAGAGCCAGTCCCAGCTCTGGGCTGACTATGTCACCAGCAGCCAACAAGCAACTAGAGAAGATAGAAAGGCAGAGACTGTCTGCATCAAAGATCAGCAGAAAGTAGAGAAGGCAAATAGGTTTAACTCGAGTGTCAGCTCCTGGTGGCATGTGTGTGCTTAGTTATTTATATCCGACTCTTTGTGACCCCATGGACTGTAACCCACTAGGCTCCTCTGTGCATGGGATTTTCCAGGCAAGAATACTGGAGTAGGTTGCCATTTCCTTCTCCAGAGGTCCTTCCACACCTAGGGATCAAACCTGCCTGTGTCTCCTGCACAGGCAGGCTGATTCTTTACCATTAGTGCCATGGGGGATGCCCTTTGTCAACTCCTAGTGGTCCTTAAGATTAATAAGAAGACTGTATTGAAAAGAATTCTGAAACTTGCTTATGCAAAGAGTCCCATAGTCTGTTGGCAATGCTGACTGTGGGCTAAGAAGGAGGGTGTGTTAGATTTTATTCCACATATTTGTCATCCTTCTGACAAGTATATTTTCTTACCTTAGCAGTAGAGAAGTATGGAAGAATAGGATATAGATTATACTGTCTTTTCACATCTATGCACCATCTGCCAATGCCTCAGACATGAAGCCTGTGGGCTTTCCAGGTACCAGAAATGTCTCTCCATCCTCACTTTTTGCTGCTGCATCCCAGACACTGCCCTTCGCTCTGCATCCTGGCTCTCTGCCCTGGTGCTGTGATGGTGACTCTATGGAATGTCATGAGGGACCCCGGTTGACATTCTGGAGAGCTCTGGCACTTGGTTCCATGATCTGCCTCTCTGGCCCTCTAGTCCTTGGTTCCATCCTTTAACCTCTGATATCTGCTCTGTCCCTTGCATTTGGTGGCTCATGTGGAATCCCTTCTGTACTTTGAAGATTTCAACCTCCTGTTTTAACCTCTCAGCTCAGCTGGTATCAGGTTCCCTATGCCATAGGGAGAGACATTTTCTTACCCAAGCTGAGATTCAAGGAATCCTTCTTGAGTAGGTAAGACTTCTTTCTGCTTCTCCCCCACCTCTCCCAATTTCCTCCCTCTTTCTAGCCATAGGAGAGAGATTCAGTACTTGTTCAGAATTCCAGTGAAATATTCTAGCTGAAATTACCTCCACTGTACCTCGTGCACAGCTTGTGAACAAGTGTGACATCTGTTATATTCTATTCTAGACTCTCTATAGGAGGGTTGAAACTTAAGGGTAGAAAACCAGTTAAGTATATTTTATGTCATTACCCCAAACTTTAGAAAATATACTTTTTTACTACTAGAAAATGTTGACTTGAAACATTAGAAAAAAGTCCCGTGGCTTTTATAGATTAAATATATTTGAAAGATGCTTATTGGCATTTTGTAACTAGAGCTTGGGAAAACAATGTTTTCCCTTTAGTATGTTAACCTTTGGCTTTAAAAAATAACTGGAAGTTGTCTTGTATTCACTACTTGGATGACAAAGTGTCCTTTGCTCTGAAATGAGGCTGAAATCTGGTTTACACGCTTCTAACAGAAAGGGTTCTTGGATTTCCAAGAAGATAAAGAGCAAACAGAAGGACAAAAAGGAAAGGCAGCTGCTGAAGCTGTTACCCCTTGATGAAGGGGAAGAGTCACACATTTTAGTTTTTTTTTTTTTTAATTGTCATTGACTGCTTCAGGAATTTAATTTTTAATACCAATCTTTAGATCCTGGGCTGGTCAGAGTTCAGTAGACACATTGAGACCACAGGTAAGAATAGGTGAACAGGTGGCAGAAATCATAAAAGGACACCACCAGAAAAATAATACTTTAAAAACGATTATATAAAATTATAGAAAATAAAAGGACTTTTAGCACACATGTGTGATGAGCACCCAAACACTGATTTTCTGCAATCTGGGAAGAATGGATGGTGATTCAACAAGTTCCATTTACAAGCTTACTTTTAACTAAGATCTAAGTTCAGAGACTTTGAATGCTGAGGGGAAAATGTGTAAGATATAAAGTTTCCCAAAGGAAAGGAGAAAAAAGGTAAAGAAGATGGAATGTGACTGCTTTACAAACATGGCGTAGAGGAAATGCCTTGAACAGAGACAGAATGGAAGTAACTTCTGCTTCTTACGTGCTATTTACTTGAAGCATGTTTTATCTTACGCATATCCTTCTGTGCACTGTTTTCATTATCCTCATTTGGAGATTATGAGAACACTTACTTAGTTTAAAATTCGTGTCTTTCATTTCCCTCAAGACTCATCAAATGCTGGATTAGTGGAGAAGGGTAAATAATATTGGAAAAGGTTGCTTTTTTTTTTTTTTTTTAACTGAATTGCAGGGAACATTACTCTTAAAAAATCTTCTTAGGAGAGAAAAGGTCTTTTCACAGTGGTAACGCTTCATATTTTAGAAGAAAATGTGCATTTAATTAAAATTCCATATGACAATCATAGTATATTATTTAAATACCAAATGATTATTAAAATCACATTTAATTGTGGCTGAAAAAATATAACAGATATGTACCCAGGAAACAGCTGTTAAACATCACCCAAATTTCCTTGATCAGCTTTGTTTTTTCTCAAGCATTTTCCAGCTATAATCAGCTTGGTCTTAAAAACAGTTTTTACACACACACATGCACATCACTGATGTACAACAAATTTTGTTGAACTCAGTGACAATTTTTTGAAGGTTCTCAGTGATTTAAAAATAAAAATAAAAAAAATAATTGCCAAATCAAATCTGGATTTTCCCTGTCTATATGGCTATCTTTACTATGATGTGCCATATAGAACCAAAGACCCTCTGCTGCTGCTGCTGCTGCTAAGTCGCTTCAGTCGTGTCCGACTCTGTGCGACCCCATAGACAGCAGCCTACCAGGCTCCCCTGTCCTTGGGATTCTCCAGGCAAGAACACTGGAGTGGGTTGCCATTTCCTTCTCCAATGCATAAAAGTGAAAAGTGAAAGTGAAGTTGCTCAGTCGTGTCCGACTCTAGCAACCCCATGGACTGCAGCCCACCAGGCTCCTCCATCCATGGGATTTTCCAGGCAAGAGTACTGGAGTGGGGTGCCATTGCCTTCTCCGAAAGACCCTCTAGAGAAGATCAAACATGGGTCATTTGAAGATGGAAAAAAAGGAGAGGTCTGTAGACCTCAGATGAATACTAAAAGACAAACTACAGCTGCATGGTTTGGCATGTTCTAAAGCAATTTGGGCTTCCCTGATGGCTCAGTGGTAAAGAATTCACCTATAATGCAGGAGCTACATGTTCAATTTCTGGGTCAAGAAGATTCTCTGGAGAAGGAAATGGCAATCTGCTCCTGTATTTGCCTGGGAAATCTCATGGATAGAGGAGCCTGCTACAGTCCATGGGGTCGTAAAGAGTCGAACATGACTTAGTGACTAAACAACGACAAAGTGTTTGTGATGCCAACTCTGCCTCCACACAACTATGGTTGTGTTCTGTCAAGTCTGTGTGTTAACTCTGAAAGCATTTGGCTATTTACTCCTCACTTTCAAAGTAACCAACTAACTTAATAACTCTATGAAGAAATGGTTTTTGTGTAAACAACTTTATGCCATTCATCAAGGTGGACCTTTGATTCAGGGATTGCAAAGGAGACGATTGCTTCCACCAGATTTGTAGGAAAAATTGCTAACGGGACAAAATTAGACTTTCAGAAAACCCTCTCCCTTCTGCTTCTTGGTGCACGTCATGACTGTGATTTTTCCAGATGTCAGTTACCCCGGCTCTAGATTCTAAAGGTCCTTCATGGCAAGCCAGTCCTTTCTCTTGCATTATGGCATCACATCTCAATTATTCTTCCCCAGAAGTCTGCTATTCTCCAGCTATATTTCTTTCTGTTTGACATACGTCCATCTCTCCTTTCTCTAACAATCCTCTCCCCACTGAATCCCCATTCAGTAACATCCAGACAATTGGCAAACTGTTTAAAATAACTCATACCAACAGACAAGCTTGCAGCGATTTATCTGCAATTATGAAGGGGAGCCCCACAAATGGAGGTCTCCCCTTTCCTCCCTTCTCACCTCCTTCTGATGCTCTTCTGTTTTTAGAAAAGGAACCCAGGACTTCTGGGTGATGTCTGTGGTATCATAACAAGAGTCTAATTCCTCTCCTTCCAGATCCCCATTAAAATAATCCACAGAAAAAATAAGAGGAAAAACTGCACCCAGCGCTGATGCTTGGGCAGGCTGAAATATGCACACCAAAACCTCCAGGAATTTCTGCTCGATGAGACTGAAGTGAAAGAAGAGGCGAACTCATGACTCACCCTCCATGACAGAGGGGCACTATGCAGACTGAGTAAGTGGCAGAGACACAGGCAGAAACCTGCTAATAGCCCCGAGGTTAAAGGAGAGAGGGCCGACATGAGGTTAGACCATTGGGAGGTCAGGAGCACATCTGGATTCCTTCAGTGTGTTTGAAAAGTATAAGCTGCTCCCTGGGGGTAAGCTGGTGCAGGAGGCTTCCTGGCAGCCCAGCCCAGACAAGGCAGTCACGCTGGGCGGGGTGGGGGGATGCGGGGAGGTGGGGGGTGCTGGATGCTTTTGTGCTCAGAGCCTCAAATGCATCTCAGCTTATTTTCTAAGGATACATTCTTGGAAGGAGAATTACCAAGCCCAAGGCTATGAACATTTTCACGATTACTGATCAGAAAATTGCTCTGTAAAAGGATTGTGTCCGTTTACACTTGCTGCTAAGCAGCAAACTGCTGTCCCCTCTTCATCAATCCTTTGCCAATTTTGGACACTATCCATAGATGAGAAATGACACTTACAGTTCTTTAATTTGGACTTGGGTATTAATAAAATTGAATTCTTTTCTCCTTTAATGGGTATGTATTTCTTCTTTTTGCCCATTTCTTTTTCTATTTTGGGGCCCATCTATTTCATATTGATACATGAAATCCCTCCCTACCAGGGAAGGCATCACCTTCAGAGAAATATGTCATGCCAGCTCTTTATTTCCATGTTTTAAAGCAGAGAAAATCTGGCTCCTAAGGACTGGACAACAGAAATGGACCATGTAAGAACACACAGTGGTGCATAGTGTTCTAATTCACCACCTTGCCTCTCGCCCTTTGCTTGGGTCTGAGTGCTTGAGAAGATGCTCTGATTTCATGCAGCTTTCTTTTCTTTTTTTTTTTTAAGTATGGCCATCTGGGTAAATGGGCTCAGTTTCAGATTTTGTGAGCCTCAAATCAGATCACCTTGTCTGATAAGCAGGGAGAAGAGGACATTTTTCTTTTAAGGAAAGGCTCAGAGAGTAGGATGGATGCTTGACATACCTTCATCTCTTCTTTCTCCAACAATATTCACAGATCCCGGGAGACACAGGCTACAGTTCACTCATCTTCTCGTCACTCCCTCACAGCCTGGCAAGGTGTCACAAGAAGGATGCGGGACTCATAGAAGATTGATAGGTGAGTTTCAAGAGACCAAGGAGCAGGACTCTGAGCCATGAGGACAAACGTGCAGGGAGCAGAGGGCCCCTCAAAGGAGAGGATTCTGGCAGTAAGAAGCCAAAGATAAACACTGCCTGTTTTATGGCTTTGCTTCGGGAGACTTAAGTTCCAGAGCGAATTCCACACTTAAACAAATATATACTATCTGGCTCACAAGGAGCTCTCACTGTCATTTTCTGCAACCTAGCACTACTTGGTTTCTTATTAATAGCAACTCTCAAAATGGTCACACACACAAAAGGGTTGCAACTCTCTCCCTGGTGCCTGTGGCTTTAAGATGCCTGATGCTGGCCCAGCAAGACTGCGTCCACTGAAATCTTTATGGTCCTGAAGTTTGGTTGGCATTCTTTTTGAAGCAAGCAATTTAATTCTGTGAAATGAGAAGAAAGTAGCTTGTGTTGGATACCTGGCTATCTTGCTCTTTACTTACTTCTTGACTTATCTCTGTAAATACTTTGCAGATGCTCTCCTGGGATCTATTGGATGGGAGCGGGTGCAGGACTCAGGCCCGGGAGGCATTTCTCTCATCCCATTTGAGGACCCTAATGAAACTGGCTGACTTCGGAGCTGTAGCAGCTTGCTTTTCTCCACAATTGAATTCCACTCTCTAATGAGTTCCCCTAAATCTGCCATCAGATGACTTTATTGACTTTTAGATCATAATTAACCAACACTCACGTTTTGCTTTAATTTTGACTTTTTCCCCCCATTCTGTGATTGAATGTCTGGACCCAACCTAAGTCGCGGATTCCAACAGATATTTAATGACCAGACATCAACAAGCGACACCGTCTCTCCTTGTCACTTCTGAAAGATATATTACTGGGGGTGGGGGCAGTTGGGAGGAAAAACATGCAGCCAGAGTATTTTCCAGAACCACTTGATGTCTTAAAAGGTAAATAGGAAAGCAACCCATCAATGGGTAATTGACACCGTTTGTGACATTTTTATTACTCTTCAATTAGAGGAGGTGATAGAACATTCGGTTACTTTCTAGACCAGTAAATTCTCCAGCCCAGAAAGTCTTGGCTTCATTAGAAGCACATGCTGGCTAAAGTTGTAGATGAACAAGGCTAAATCTGTGGCTGCCTTTTCCTTTTTTGCAGGTTGGCAGACTGAGATAAAATCCTGTGATAAATGAGCAACTAGACAAAAAGACCTCATTATTTCTTCTAAAGGGATACCTTTTCTTCAGTTTCCCCCATCATTTAAACTGTGATTTGTAGAGTATCCAATACACTGCCTGCGTTGGGGACCACTGGCTAAATAGATGCTGCATTTTAACTCACATATGCACACATACCACACAGCCCTCATGCCTTTTGTAAGTGCTTTATGAATGAGCAGATAGATATAAGTGCTTCACAACTGAATCAAGACTTTGCACATTGAGGTTATAGACTCGTCAATTAATTAATGAGTTGGTCTTAAGGGCCGAGCCATGAGTCCCATTTTTCTGATGGGAAATCCGTGGCCCAGAGGAAATTAAGATCAGTTCAACATGAGGGCTAATTGCACAGATGTCACTTAAAGCCCATTAACAAACATTCTTTTTCCTAAAGTCAGCTTTCTGCTCTCCAGTCCTATTTCCTAATCATCACAATATATTCTCAGTAACCCCTATTCCACCACACTGTATTCCAGGCCAGTTTATTTAACTTCTCTGAGCTTTGGTTTCCTAATTTGTACAGTGGGAATGATGCTACCTTCCTTGCAATGTTCTGGGGAAGGTTAAATGAGGAATTGTTGCTGAAGCACTTGGGACAATGTTTGCTGGCTCAGAGAAATTATTTAGTCCTGAAATAACAAATAGCAAATAATAAACAACCATATTAAGAATGATAATCAGAGCAGATGCAAAGTATTATATAGAGAATGGATAAACAGCAAGGTCCTACTACATACAGAACTGTATTCAGTATTCTGGGATAAACCATAATGGAAACGAATATGAAAAAGAATGTATATATAAGTTTGCTGTACAGCAGAAATTAACACACTATTGTAAATCAACTAAACTTCATTAAAAATAAATTTTAAAAAATGATAATCAACATCTCATTCTTGTAGATGACAAAACCACGGATTTGGGACCCCAAAGGAATGTTGGTCCCAATGGGAACCGAGTAGGGGTGACCTCTTGTTCCCTTGCTTGCACCCAAGCAGAATTACAGGGTGATCCTTAGAGCAGGCGAGGAGCTCTGAGTCCGTGTCTAATGTCTGTGTCTGCGAGACTGGTCTGTGAGGTCTGGCTGACACACACACGTGCATGGCTGGCCTCTGCCACTCTGGTTCAGATTATCTCAGACTGCCTCTCTCCGCGGCTTCCACTTTAAATTTGAAGCACACCTTGAGGGAGACTCCTGTTGAAGTTCAAAGGCGTCTGGTAACTGATTAAAAATGTCTTTCCTGGTTTGGGGCGCCCTCTGTTCTCTCTTGAAACAAGAAGCTGACTGGAGGCACAGGGCCTCCGGGAGGTGCCTGGAAAGGGCAGTGTAGGAGAGGGTGGGGGATGGGCTCCACCCAAGATAAGAGGGTCATGGAGCTCTTGGCTCCAGCCAGTAAGCTCCTTGGCTTGGTTAATACCTGTCTGGGGTCGATGCCTGAGCCTGGACTTTGGGGATTTGAAGATGTATCTGTGTTGCCTGCTGTCAAATGGAGAAACTGCTTGTGGCTATCATTTCAACAATTGTTATTAATATTCAAATTATTCCTTGATTAGAATTTTTGCAGCTGGAGTCTAGGGGTCTCCTAGGGTCTGCCCTGCAGCCGCCTAGAGCCCCTGGAGGCTGACTGAGGTGGCTGAAAGTCTGCCCAGGCTTGCTAAAGCCTGGTTGACCAAGGTCAAGGTCCAAATCAGGCTAACCTTTCTGACTTGGGGGAAAAATTAAGTCATACAGGGACATTATCCTAAGAGAAACTTTATGCTTTTAAAATCAGATTCCTGTATGCAGTCTTTCAGGAAACTGAGATCATGAGTGATAATTCTTTGTTGCTCAAACTATTTCCAAAATCTCTTCATAATAGTGGATTCTCAGCTGCCTCAAAATGATGCTTAGCTGCTCCACTTGAGAAGCACAGTGCACAGAAGCTTGCCAGCCAGCCAGCCAGACGTTGCTGCAGCTCCTGGGGCTTCCTTTTGGGCATGGGAGCTTGGGAATATTACTTTACCACTCCAAACCTCAGCTTT
The DNA here is from genome assembly GCF_029407905.1 of Bubalus kerabau. Classification (NCBI taxonomy): domain Eukaryota; kingdom Metazoa; phylum Chordata; class Mammalia; order Artiodactyla; family Bovidae; genus Bubalus; species Bubalus kerabau. The sequence continues at coordinate 81,861,849 of NC_073631.1, read as the reverse complement.
ACCTGCTCCAAAATGGGGGGAATAATGTTTCCTTCAGGTGTTTGTTAGGAGGATGGAAACAGGTACTGTGATGACCTTGAGCACAAAAGGATGCTCAGTATAATGATGCCAGTGATGATATTATCAAGATTCTTCCTCTTCCATGAGTCCCAGTAATGAGACACTTTATCAAATGGTACAACTGGAATAAACAAAGAAAGCAACAGAGCATCACAGGGCATCAGGGCCAGCAGTGTGCTCTGCTTTATGCACCTTATTCTGCTTGGTTCTTACCTCACCCTGCTAGCTGGGGATCATTGGGCATTTTGCACAGAGAGAAAGGAGGCTTATATCAGCGAGGTGGGTTTTTTATTCAATTAGCTGGGAAGAGAAGCATCAAGGATTCAGACTCAGGGTTGTTGGGCATGAAGCTCATGATCTTCTTAGGAAGAGTCCAATGTCTATCCCTTCTAGATTCAGGCAGAGCATAAGCCTTTCAGCTAAAGGATGGCCTCTCCCTATGGAGGCCACCCTGCCTGGGACTGCATACTCCCCTCTGGTTTAACCCCTTCCTTTGCTGATAATCATTTTCCATGGATATCTTCTCCTTCACCAAATCCTTTCTTTTCCTCATTAATATGTACACACCCTTTTCTAAGTCTGTTGAACTGTGTCTTTTCTGATCTTCAGAGTGGGGCTAACGACCTTACCTGGATTCCTATCACTTGCTGCATATACTTCCATCATCATGCCTGCCCCTCTGTCTTGAATAATATGTTTATAGATCAGTTTTCCCACTAGACTGCAAGTTCCTTGAGAGTCACATTCAACCTTATACTGTGATGGACATGGCAAACCACAATAGAAGCTCAAAACTCAGTTCAATGTACAATTTTGCTTCCAAGCTAATGTTCCTTCATTCCTTTATCCATAGAATAGAAATAGGGGAAAAAAACAAAACAACACCCAGTGAGAATGAGTCTGCTTTGATCATGGAGCAGCACTCATGTGGGCATACTCTAATTCTACTGAAAAACAGCTTGATTTCTAAATGCATATAAAGAAACAGAACACATTGCCCCAACATGGCTCCAATATACGTTTAATTATAAGTTAGATTCCTCACCAAAACTTCAAGGTTTTCATGTTAAAAAAGAATAAAAGTAGATAAGACTCCTTGAAGTAACTGAACTCAACAAGCACATAAATTAGAAAACAGCTTTTCCTCCACCCTCCAATCTCAATTTCTAAAGATAATCACTACTAATACTTGGGAATATCAGTGGTATTCTCTTATCAGTGTTATCAGAGGATATAAGTGGTATCAGAGGATATCAGTGTTATCAGAGGATATCTGTGGTATCCTCTTATCTGGTATACATCCCTTTAGGCCAACATTGTCTAACAAAACTCTTCTGATGGTAGACATGTCCTGTGCGCTAGTATACAATAGTTACTAGCCTTCTATATTGAGCACTTGAAATGTGGCTAGTGTGATTGAAGAATTAAACTTTGATGTAATCTTATTTGAATGAATTTAGATGTATGTGGGCATAGATCCATGTGGCTGGTGGCTGCCACATTGGGCAGCAGTGGTCTGTGTCTTTTTTTTTTTTAGTTAAAAAAATTTTTTATTGGATTTTTTTCAGGTGTACAGCAAAGTGACTCAGTTATCCATAGACATATATTCATTTTTTTTCAGTTTCTTTTCTCATATAGGTTATCACATAATATTGAGTAGCGTTCCCTGTGCTATTCAGTAGGTCCTGGTTGGTCATTTGTCTTACATACAGTAGCACATGTATATTAATTCCCAACCTTTTTTTTGTCTTCCTTTGAATACACAAACTGATGTGTTCAATATAAACATAGATTTTTTTCAAACAGCACATTTTGTTTATATTGGTCAAAAAGAAATGTCGGAAACTATTTAGTGCCAGGAACTTGGTGGTGTTGATCATTAGGGTTTGCTTATATGTGGGACTGAGCAGTGGTTTTGTCTTTTGTTCTAGGAGCTATAAGGGATGTGCTAAGAAAGGAGTCCCCTAAGAGCTATGATGCTGGAATCACTGCTGTAAAACGTCTCGCTAACTCCCCCTGGGTTGGGACATACAGCTTTTAAGGTACGAGCCTGCTGTGTCCCCATTTGCCTGGCAGATCAGTAAAGCTATATTTTTTCTACTTCATCTAAAACTCTATCTCCAAGATTTGATTCGGCACCAGCGTACAGAAGCTGAGATTTTGGCATCATTAGTCACATTCACTGGTCCATTGCTCAGTTGCTTTGCCGTGGTTGTTCTAACGCATCTCAGTCATGAATTCAGTCCCCATGTGGATCTGTGGCAGCAGTCTGAAACTGAGCCAGCTGCCATTTGTCACAAGGTGATTGGGGGACTGAATATGGTAGACACTGATTTGAACACTCACCCAGATCTTACTAAAACCCACCTCTTCAGCTCTTCATTCATGTAAAAGGCTGAAAGTGATGATGTGGCTGATTACATCCCCACCCCTCAAAAAAAAAATCAATGGCAAAAATTTGAATTAAACATAGCCTAAGAAGCAGACTCAGTTTTTATTCCAAATTTGAAATCATCTTAATGTCACCTTTACTTAACTCACAATAACAAAACATCGGAGTCTCTGAAAGTGAAAGTTTTAGTCACTCAGTCGTGTCCGACCGACTCTTGTGACCCCATGGTTGGGACAGATTTGTTTTTTTAAGTCTCTGATTAGAAAGAGAGGGAGAGAAGATACAAAATTATTTTGCATCTCAATGGATGAGAAGGTCTTTGTACCCTAGAGAAACTGATGAAGGTCAAGATCCTTTTTGGCCATAAAGTCACTGTGGTTTGGCTGATAATTCACTGAAGCTGCTAATTTGTCTAATGAAATTGGCACAGAGGCTTGTGGCTATTGGGCCTTGTTACCCAAAAGGTGGCCTTTGGACCTGCAGCATCAGCATTACCTGGGATGGCTTTAGAAATGCAGTCTCAGGACCAACCATGGAATCTGAATATGCATCTTAAGAAGAACTCAGGTTTATATGCACCTAAAATCTGAGGAACACCATCCCAGAACTCTGAGCTTTATCTCCTAAGGGGATCCTGTTTGGCTGCCAAGGTCCTTGATTAAACAATGTATCTTGCAATCTTTCTGATCTAAATCAATTTTTGTTTCTGTGTACCTACCATGCCTGGCATTTACAAAGCATTCCATTTCTCTGCCTTCCTCCAAGTTTTCCATCCGGAGATTTGCTGAAATGCTGCCGGTTTTGCTCTGGGAAGCCAGGTGGCTGCATTTGAGACCAAGATTTGCTGTAAGTTGATTACCATCTATGGCTCTGAAAAATTAAGTGGAAACATCTGTTCTGAGGTCAAGACGAATTTAGTTGACACTCAGGACAGATCCCTGAAATCGGCACACAACACAGGGCCAGAGGCTCCTTATTTCGGGCTGCTGTGGAGAAGTGCCTCTGCCAAGCTAGCAATGGCATTAATCACATCCTGGTTGCTGGGTTTTCAAATGAAGGAGAAAAGTACAGAGAACATGCAATGTTGTACAGGGCTATACAATTTTGCATACAGAACAGAATACAGTGAGAAAGACCTGTGTTTCCTGAATTCAAAATCTCTTCATTGATTCATGGGGAAGAATATGTCACCATGGAACTCAGGAATCATTTTTATTCCAAAATGGCTTTTATTTGCATTCTGACTGATTGCATTCCTGCCTCTGGTTCAGTGCCTAGATACCACCCCAAGTCTACAGCATTAGGTCTCCATGGGTAGATCTGGGCGCCTCAATTTCTTTCCAACTTACAGGTAATCTTGACCCATCAGCACAGTCCATGGTTTGAGGCTTAACTGGGACATCTTGCTGGGTGTCAAGAAAATTCTCCTGAAGATGATGCTATGGGCCATTGTTATAAGAAACCAGCTCTATAATGGAAGCTGGAGTTTTCTCACTTCTTCAGGTTCAGTGTTTGCTTAGGTATTCTGGAGTCAAGGTGTTCTGGAGTCTCAACACCTCTAAACTAGATGGGGTTCAAGAAACATTCTCAGGCCAGTATGTTAGGGATTAATTACTGGGGAAAGTGATTAAGGGGAAAAGGTGGATGAAATATATAGGATGTGAAGAGTCTCGAAAACATCGTTCTGCTCAAGTATCTAATTTCAGACATTTATTGATCCTGTGCTATATATGGGGCTTCCCTGATAGCTCAGTTGGTAAAGAATCCACCTGCAATGCGGGAAACCCCGGTTCAACTCCTGGTCTAGAATGCTTCAAAGATGATCTTTCTACAAACCTTTCACTTGTATTGTACATGCAGGGGAAAAGGATAATTGGGAATGAATGTCAGAAACACAGGGAGTATATTAGGATGGGCCTTTTAGGCATCATGTGATGCTTGACAGCACTGACTGAGCTGAGATCCTGACCTCAGCCTTGCCTTTCCTTATCTGTCCTAGTTTTGGACTTCAATTCTGATGGCTAGTTTTGTGCTACTAGTAGTGTGTGGAGGTAGCCTTGTGAGTATGTGTATGGGTGTGTGAGTGTGCACAAGCGTGTGTGAATGAGTAGGGCTCTATTCATCTTCCTTTCATAATTAATGTATTCTGTGATATGGAAAACTGTTATCAACTTTATGTAAAGTTCTATGTAAAGACAGCCTCAAACTTCCCCTTCCAACCAGACTGCCTTTCCCAAAAGCACTTTACATGGAAATTCTGGAACACAGCCGGTTTGGGCCTGTTCCCTGCACCTAGTGTCTGTCTCCATAGACTTCTTGCCTCTCACCCCCATCACTGACTTATAACTGCCAGTGTTCCTTCTCTAAAGTAAAAATCTGAGCATGAATCCCTTGCTGAGGGACGTTCATGGTGGCCCTTGCAGGTTTGGATTTCCATGATCTACCATTCTTGGTTGTACTGTTCTATCCCATGAGGACCCTCCTGGTAAACCCTCTGAAATTGACTGTTGGCCTGGCCTCTTGCCTCTCTCTTGGAAACTAAACTCTGCCTGCTGGGCTGGACTTCTGCCAAGCATCAGTAACTGGGTTAAGCTGCCCACCACCTGTCCCACTCCAGGAGGGAAGGTCTGGTTTTAAAGCCCCAGTCCTCCTTCTCACTGTCTTCAGGCCCCTCAATCCACTCAACAAATTGAGTCATGCCTGACTGTGTTCCAAGATATAACCCAGACGGAGGGATAAGTTGCATTTTTTTTTTACAGGCGGATTGCCCTATAACCAGCCTTTCATGACAGGGACTCTTGTCATAATCTAGCCGCCATTCCAAGAACGTTATCTGACACCTCAGAAAACTCCCCATAAATTAATTCATACATATTATTGCCTTTACACCCTCCTCCAGTCTCGATGATGTAATAATTATCAGAATTCTCTTCTTGTAGGTAGGGGAATGATCTCAAGTTTTCCCATCACTAACACTGCCTAAAGTTTATTTTACTGCAGTTCGGTTCTCAGATTAATCTTGTCCAGCAAAGAAGTCGTCATATTTACTAGTGGGAGACTTCCATGCAGAGATCTTTTCCCAACCCTGGGCATACATTGTGTAATTATAGCGAACTCTTCGGGTATGCACAGTTCTTTTCATTCCATAGATTCCCAAAGCACTTTTACAAGCTTAACTTGGGCTAAAGATCCCCATTACCTCATCCAGCCCTGAATTGTAGCAACCTCTGGGGGAAACTGTGGCAGCTGCTTAACAATGCTCAGACATACTGTACGCAGCATGAACACAGGAGGCTGCGGAGTTCACAGCTCTCGTTTATTTTGCATGGCAAGAGGCACAGATCAAGAAGCCAGAGCCAGGAAATTGCCTTGGAGCACCACAGTGGTCAATATGAATGTGCTCCTCTTAGAATCTTAGAGGAACAAAACACTTTCACCCAGGGCTCGCATCCAGCCAAGCAATCCTTCTGGAGCTAGGTTGAGGAGGGCAAGGATTGGGCAAAAAGATGTTTCTGAGAGGCAGCCTAGAAGAGTAGCACTTCATAAAATTTCCTGGTTGTTGAGAATTTAAACTTGTGCAATTGGTTCATGTGTTATGAGCACTGGACAGCGTGCATATTCCCCTCCAGATCTATTCTATACTTTTCCACTGTACTTTTTTTCCCTGAGAGGTTGGCCTTTTAGAAGTGCCTCACCTTGGTTTCCCCTGAACTCTGGTTTCTGGGATCAGCTAGTGGTTGGAGAGGAGTGATGCTGGGGTCCAACTCTAACATCAACTAGTGAACGAATAAACAAAGTGTACCAAATCCACACAAAGTAACAGTACTCAACAGTAAAATGGAATGAATACTGATAAATGAATTACAACTGAATCTGAAAAAGCACCACACTGAGTGAAAGAAGCCAGATACAAAATTCTGCATAAAGTATGATACCATTTATCTGACAACCTAGAAAACACAAAACCCTAGAAACAGAACTCAGGTTAGTGGATACCATGGGCTGGAAGGAAGGTATTGACTACAAATAGCCACAAGGAATCTTTTCAGAGTGATGGAAATATACTATATATTGATTACAATGGTGTATACATTTGTCAACACTCATGAAACTGAACAATAAGGGGAAATTGTACCTCAACTGTTCCTCAATACACCTGATTTTTTAAAAATTCAGATCTAAAAATATTTATATACAGTTAAAATGCACAAAATTTCAGTGTAGGTACCACCCAGATCCCATTTGGTTAACTCATTCTCTTATTCGGTTCGGTTCAGTTCAGTCACTCAGTCAAGTCCGACTCTTTGCGACCCCATGAATCGCAGCACGCCAGGCCTCCCTGTCCATCACCAACTCCCGGAGTTCACTCAGATTCATGTCCATCTAGTCAGTGATGCCATCCAGCCATCGCATCCTCTGTCGTCCCCTTCTCCTCCTGCCCCCAATCCCTCCCAGCATCAGAGTCTTTTCCAATGAGTCAACTCTTTGCATGAGGTGGCCAAAGTACTGGAGTTTCAGCTTTAGCATCAATCCTTCCAATGAATATTCAGGACTGATTTCCGTTAGGATGGACTGGTTGGATCTCCTTGCAGTCCAAAGGACTCTCAAGAGTCTTCTCCAACACCACAGTTTAAAAGCATCAATTCTTTGGTGCTCAGCTTTCTTCACAGTCCAGCTCTCACATCCATACATGACCACTGGAAAAACCATAGCTTTGCCTAGACAGACTTTTGTTGGCAAAGTGATATCTCTGCTTTTCAATATGCTGTCTAGTTTAGTCATAACTTTCCTTCCAAGGAGTAAGCGTCTTTTAATTCCATGGCTGCAGTCACCATCTACAGTCATTTTGGAGCCCCCCCAAAATAAAGTCTGACACTGTTTCCACTGCTTCCCCATCTATCTGCCATGAAGTGACGGGACCAGATGCCATGATCTTAGTTTTCTGAATGTTGAGCTTTAAGCCAACTTTTTCACTCTCCTCTTTCACTTTCATCAAGAGGCTTTTGAGTTTCTCTTCAATTTCTGCCATAAGGGTGGTGTCATCTGCATATCTGAGGTTATTGATATTTCTCCCGACAATCTTGATTCCAGCTGGTGCTTCTTCCAGCCCAGCATTTCTCATGATGTACTCTGTATAGAAGTTAAATAAGTAGGGTGACAATATACAGGCTTGAAGTAGTCCTTTTCCTATTTGGAACCAGTCTGTTGTTCCATGTCCAGTTCTAACTGTTGCTTCCTTACCTGCATACAGATTTCTCAAGAGGCAGGTCAGGTGGTCTGGTATTCCCATCTCTTTCAGAATTTTCCACAGTTTGTTGTGGTCCACACAGTCAAAGGCTTTGGCATAGTCAATAAAGCAGAAATAGATGTTTTTCTGGAACTCTCTTGCTTTTTCCATGATCCAGCAGATGTTGGCAATTTGATCTCTGGTTCCTCTGCCTTTTCTAAAACCAGCTTGAACATCTGAAAGTTCACGGTACACGTACTGCTGAAGCCTGGCTTGGAGAATTTTGAGCATTACTTTACTAGCATGTGAGATACGTGCAATTGTGCGGTAGTTTGAACATTCTTTGGCATTGCTTTTCTTTGGGATTGGAATGAAAACTGACCTTTTCCAGTCCTGTGGCCACTGCTGAGTTTTCCAAATTTGCTGGCATATTGAGTGCAGCACTTTCACAGCATCCTCTTTCATGATTTTAAATAGCTCAACTGGAATTCCATGACCTCCACTAGCTTTGTTTTTAGTGATGCTTTCTAAGGCCCACTTGACTTCACATTCCAGGATGTCTGGCTCTAGGTGAGATGTCTGGCTGTAGGCTCTAGGTGAGATGTCTGGCTCTAGGTGAGATGTCTGGCTCTAGAATCTAGGGCCTTTTCTTGTCCTTTGAACATTTAAAAAGTTGTTTTTTCAGAAACAGACTCTTGGACATAGAAAACAAACTTATGGTTACCAAAGGGGAAAGGTGAGGGGGAAGGGATAAATTAAGAGTTTGGGATTAATATGTATACACTATTACATTAAAAATAAACAACAAGGACCTACTATAGAATGGAAAGTCTCATCAATAGTCTGTAATAACTTAAATGGGAAAAGAATTTTAAAAAGAATGGATATAAGCATATGTGAAACCACGGCTGTCATCAGCACCTCTATTTCTGCAGTTTTTCTGAGATTCTACTTTTATCAGTAGAATCAGTTGGGGAAGGAGTGGAACAAATAAAGACACAAGGGATAGACTGAATCTGCCTAACTTTCTTAGAATAGCATCTAGTGGAGCTGGGGAAGGTGAAGAGTAGAATCCATCTCCACTTACTTCTGTTTTGTTCCTGCAAAGGAGGCCCATTTCTGGTTGGGAGAGTTGTATAGGTATTGTGACAAGGGGGCCCCTTAGATCACTTCCAATTGAGAACATTACCTTCCAGTCTGGGAGACACTGCATTTATCAGAAGAGCATCCTACAGCATCTACAGGAAAATTGTTCTAAGAACAAAAACATAAAAAAGATAACTATTAATGTGTTAAACAAGTAGTTTGATTCTTTTTTCAATATAATCTGAATTAAAAACCAAGTGTTAAGTTTCCAACTTCCAACCTGGCATGGAAAGAGCTTGGAAGTCATCACTCTATCCTAACAACAAGTAAAAAGCTGAAAAACTAAAAGTCAACTCTTTTCACATCTGTCAGAAAATTGCGGTCACAGGGAGAAAGCACTGCCCCCCAAATCAGAGACCTAAATGGGTAGATACATAGAATCACAATTTACTAGATTAGGAACCATGAATAGAAAGGCCCACGGAAACCAGCACCCAGGTAGGAAAATCTGAGTTGTCCTTGATAAATTGATGGTGGCTTATTGTGACCAAGTCTGAGAATAAAAGGTCTGAGGTCACATCTATGTGATAAGTGTTGTTGTGAGGCAAGCACTGTTTATAAGTCTAAAGCAATTTAACAGTATATTCTCTTTCATTGCCCAGTGGATTGGCAGGGATCAGCTAGGTGGTTTCTCTGCTCCTTTGGTCTCTGCTAGGCTTCTCTGCATCTTGTCTGTTCATCCAACTGGTGCTTAGGCTGGGCTGGAAGGTTCTGGGAGGCCTCTCTCACACACCTGAGGTCTCAGTGCTGATTGTGAGTTGTGATGCCTTAGCTCTTCTCCCCAAGGTCTCTCTTTCACAACAGAAGAGTTAAAACTTCCCTATATATAGTACAGTAGCTGGATTCCAAGAGGGAGCTGTTCAGGAAGACAGGACCTAGTGGACAGGTGCTCATCAATCCCCTGCTTGCCTTACTCTTGTTAATGTCCCACTGGTCCAAGTAAGTCAGATGGTGATGCCCAGAATCAATGAGAGAAAGAATTACATAGGGATGAGGGTACCAGGAGGCAGGCTTTACTGGGGGCCGCCAGCTAACAGTCTAGCACAGACTACCGTGTAGGGGAGCACTTGAGTTAGAGAACCAGACAAAAATGCTCCTGACAGTTGGATTCATGACTGAGTATTTGTATACAGGAACAGAAGAGGAAGCGAAATTCTACGACTCAGTCTGGAAGCTGAAAGTACATTGTCATTGTCCATTGTGTCCATCTGTGGGCCTTCTTTGCCATCTCATGCTGTGACTCCAAGGGAAGTAGGATTTGGAATGGTCACATGTACAGCCAATGCCTGTTTCCCCCATTTGGGAACACAGAAGCCCACTGTGGTAGACAGGGACAAATTTTACTGTTGAGGTCACAGCAGTAGATGTTGCTTTGTCCCATCAATACTTAGGACAGAATCCAGCTTGGCTGACACAAACGTGTTGGCACCAGGGTAGCTGTCATCAGCCTTGCTGAACTACATTGACTAGGGAAATGGGGGCTGGTCTGCAAGGATGTTTTGAGGGTGGGGCACCATTCCTTATTCAACGTTTTGAATTGTTAATTAATTTATTTATTTGGCTGCATCAGGTCTTAGTTGCAGCACACAGGCTCTTTTGTTGTGAACAGACACTCTGGTTGTGGTGCCTGAACTTTGGAGTGCTGGCGGTCAGTAGTTGCAGCGTGCTGGCTTAGTTACCACCAGGCATGTGGGATCTTAATTCAGGGACGCAGAGATGGAACGTGTGTCCCTCTGCATCACAAGGTGGATTCTTAACCACTGGACCACCAAGGAAGTTCCCCTATTCATCTGTTGAATTTCATCCTCATTATATCTCAAGGAAGTCCCCCAGATTCAGTTATCTTTAATTCACATTGGAAATCCCTTCCCCTCCTCTTTGTGCTAACATGCATTGCTCTTCCTGATTTCGTGTCTATGTTCCTGCTGGCCTCTCTGCTCTAGGAATAGATGACTCAAGAATCGTGCTCATCATGCACTGCATTTCCAGTGTAGGCACCATGGGCACTGAAATTGAAAACTGTTTTTCCTTCTTATTTCCCACCACTTCTCCCTAACCCTGAATTGCAATTTACCTTTGAATCTGATGACTAAGAAGCAGAAAGCCAGCGATCTCAATCTCTCTGACCCCAGGTGAAAATCTTAGAAAGAGCAGTTGACCCAAAATGCAGCACTTGATTGAAATGATGGGACCACTGCCCTTTGATATAGTTGCGTAACTCAGTGTCAGCCAGAAACTAACAGCCTTCAACAATCAAATGACACTGTCAAATCCCCATTCCCTGGGTACTGTGATCTTAAGCCAAGTTCCAAATCTCAGTGGGGATTCTTGAAAGTTGGATATTTCACTGGGTCATTTCAGACTGATCTTTTTTTATTTCAGACTGATATTCTGCTGCCAACGAATCCTGGAGGTTTCTCTCACATTGCACATTTTAGGTGTTTCTTTTCTCACTATCCTGAACCTACCTACAGAGATTCAGCTCCCTTATATCTTCTAAACAACTCTCATCCAAGGCCATTTCTTATCAAAGACGAAGGGTGTAAGTATGGTAGTTACATCAGAGAATATCATAGCAGATAAAGCAGATTGTCAGACATCATTCATCTGGAAGCCTTTTGGTATTCTCTCTCCAGGGGCCCCCGGAGAAGGCAATGGCACCCGACTCAAGTACTCTTGCCTGGAAAATCCCATGGATGGAGGAGCCTGGTGGGCTGCAGTCCATGGGGTCGCTAAGAATCAGACACGACTGAGCGACTTCACTTTCACTTTTCACTTTCACACATTGGAGAAGGAAATGGCAACCCACTCCAGTGTTCTTGCCTGGAGAATCCCAGGGACGGGGGAGCCTGGTGGGCTGCCGTCTATGGTATCACACAGAGTCGGACACGACTGAAGCGACTTAGCAGCAGCAGCAGCAGCTCCAGGGGCCCCAACCTAACCACGGGAATGTGCACTGATCTCTTCTGTTAACTATAGATTCTACTTTTTCTTGGGCCCCTTCACTCCCCCTAAACCTCTTCCTCTTTACCCTGGCTCAAATTGCTCCAACTCTCTTTCCAAAAAACCTGCTTGTTTTTATTTTTTAGAAGCCTTCCAACTTTTTGTGGTCAGTTGAAGTGCACAAAACTTCACATATTTAAAGAGTGTGATTCTACTAGGTCTGACATACATACACCCAAGAAACCTTCACCTCTCAAACAACATTTCCATCACCCTCAAAAGATTCCTTGAGCCCTTTTTAATCCAGTCTTTTCTCCACCTCCATTAGGTAACAGCTAATGTCCTTTCTCTCTATATATAGATTCGCTTGTATTTTCTTGAGTTTAAATAAACGGAATCATAGAATTTGTTCTTTCTTAGCCTGGCTTCTTTCACTCAGTGTAATGATTTTGAGATTAGTCTACACTGTGTATACCTTGATAGCTATGTGTCTCTATTGCAGAGTAGCATTCCATTGTATGGATGGATATGCCAGTTTGTTTATCCATTTGTCTACTGATGGATTTGGATCATTTCTGGTACAAAATTGAACTGCAGGCATAAAACCCAAAGGTTTGTACCTGAATGTTCATGTTTTTGAAACTCCAATGGACATTTAAGTACAAATCTTTGGGTTTTATGCCTGCAGTTCTCTTGTATATATCAATCTGTGCCATCACACTTCCACTAGCTGTGGAAACTGAGAGAGAGTTTCAGATTCTATATGTCCACACCAACATTTGGTACAGTCAGTCAGTTTAAATTTAGTCATATCATCTTTTTTTTTTTTTTTTTTTTTCTTAAGTACAGTGGTTTAGCTACCTCTTGGCTTCATTTCTTCAGAAGGGGAGCATAAACTTTGTTTACAGGGAACAATGCCAGATGATACCTGTAGTCCAAGGGAAGTGATTAACAGAGTTCCCTTTCTGTCTCCAAAGTGTCCTGGGTTTGGATAATAAAATAGGTAATTCTTTTCCTTCTAGACCAATTGGCCATGACCCCAGACTGTATTTCTGCATCCACAAAGGCTCATCAAGATGTTCTGCTAATCAAAGACTTGCTTCTCCTCTAAAAGGAGTTTTCTTGCTTTTAAAAAACAACTTTTTTTTTTCCCTTATTACAACAGAATTATAGGAGGATAAGACTGGCACAGTGTGGCCTCATGCTACCCGGCAGCCACTTCTGCCATGCATGAGAAAACCTTACCTGAAAATGAAACCAACACAAGGAGAGTAAAGGTGAGGATGGAGGGAGTCAAATCATGTCTGGGTGACATTATCTGAGTCCCTGGATCTCTGGACTTTCCACTCAGTTTTGCTGTGAACCTAAAACTGCTCTGCACACTAAGGTCTATTAAAACAAACAACTGTTTGCACTGGGTCTGAGCCAGCTGACCTGATTGGCTCACAGGAAATATATTCTATTTGATTGTAATTTTTTTAAACATGTTTGGAAGTGGCATTGGTGGAAGTATCCTCCACCAAATCCAGTATGGGATCCCCACCTCAATTTGGACTGAATGGTTGGCATGGAACTTTCAAAAAAGGAATGTTCATTGGTCTTTGATTGGGCCACTTGCTCTTTCTCACTTCCATTCACTTACTGAATCTGTCTGCATGCATCCACAGTTGCCTGTAGAGAAACTCTCAAGTCTTTGAATACTTAATAATTTGGGTTTCACATTTGTTGTAATGCTCAGAAAGTCTCCTTCCATCCAAGGTTAATATAAATAGTCTCATTTTAATTTTAATGTTTTTAAAATATTTATATATTTATCAGACATTTACATTTATGTAAATGATTTATTTTATGAGCTATGGCTATAACATTTTAAGTCAGTATAATTTCAATATAATTTTAAAATTCTCCTCTATTTATCTGTCTGTTCTCATTCTTCTGCCTAATGTTGTGTATACTTCTGTATGCTTGTGTATTATCTGGATTAGATATGATGGCAATTCTCAGTTTTTGAATTTTATAGTTATTGAGGCCATTCTTTAGTTTACATTGTTTATTCTTTTTTTAATTTTTGAGCTTTGAATAATGCATTCATTTACATCGCTATGTCTTGAGATTAATAAAGCCACAAGGATATGTAATTTATTCTGAGAAAAACTTCAACATCTTGTTGAAAGTTCTTGAAACGGCATTTTAATTTTTACAAATTTTTTATATATGCAGTTTTTATTTTCATTTTAACCTAGAAGTCATTTAGAATACCACTGTAAACTTTCTAATTGGAGGAATTCTTTATTTAAACCCTTACCATTACCTCTAATTTTATTTTATTGAAGACAGAGAATGTGTTTTTCCAAATAAATTGAAACTTAATATGTGGCTTAAAATAAATCATTTTCTGAAAACTATTCATGGACACAGCAAACAAAACAATACTTTCTGCTTTTAAGGTAAAAAAATAAAAACTTATTTTTAAAATAATAGTTATTCATTACTCTAATAAAATTTCTTATGCCTTCTTAAATATTTGTCTACTTTTCTGACAAAAGCTAAGAGATATGTTAATATCTTTTACTATTAGGTTTTTCTCATGTTTTATTTTCATTTTTGATTTATAAAACCAGATGTAAGATTATTACATGAGTATTTATTATTGATATATATCTATTGTGAATTGTACTTCTAATAACTTAAAATGTCCTCTATGTCTCCTTACTACCTGTAACATGAATTATTATTTTGGACCTCAGACTTTTATATTGCTGCTTGCATTTCTCTTGTATACGGGCTTGATTTTCTTCTTTGTCTCATTTTATTTATTGTTTTAGGATACCAATGCTTTTTGATGCTGAAATTGTCCCACTATTTGGGACTTCCTTGGTGGCTCAGACTGTAAAGAGTCCACATGCAATGCAGGAGACTTGGGCTTGATCCCTTGTTCAGGAAGATTCCCTGGAGAAGGGCATGACAACCCACTCCAGTATTCTTGCTTAGAGAATTTCATGGATGGAGGAGCCTGGAGGACTATAGTCCATGGGGTTGCAAAGAGTTGGACATGACTGAATGACTGTCACTTAGCTGGGAAACATTTTTAAATGGTCTGTCTTTTTGACACAATCTCAAGAAAACCCAAGCTTATCTTGTATATTTATTTCCATTGTAGGAATCAGATCTGGATTGGAGATGTCTCCAGGGTTTCCTGGTTTTCGTACATGGGAAACAGTATTTGGCGAAAGCCATCCAGGCACATCATAATATTATGGCTTCAGATGATTAACCTGTTGTTTGGCTAAAGCACTTTGGTAAGAAATGATGCTTACTTTACCTGAGATTGCCTCTTAAGACACAGGTAAGTATGTAGAAAGAAATGGCTTTAAAAAACAGACTGTGAAACACTCCTGACATTTTTGAAGTAGTGCTGTAAATAAGGAGGTAAAACTTTGGAACATTTAACAATTAAAAATAGAAATCAATAAATTTTACAGACTGGGAAATGACTGTCTTGTTATAGAAACAAAGAGTAGAAATCAACATGGTTGCCATATAGTCGATAAGGTGCCTGTGCTGGAAGGATGCGTTTTCTCTCTGGGTACCATGCTTGCAGTATACACCAGTCAAACACAACTGTGTTACTGGGCCTTGACCATGGAACCATGTCTTATTTGTCATTTATTCATTTATCAGGCACATATCATGTGCTAAATACTTAATTACCAAATAAATGTAAAGATACTAATAAAATGTCACTTTTACTTTTGGTAAAGTACCTAGCCCTTTAGGAAAAATGAATGGTTTGCTCTGAATGTCCATACTTTTCTCAGTTTTACATAAAGATCTGCCTTCTTCAAGAAACATTTGCAAGCATGATTTAGGAAAAATAAATACCGAGAAAACAAAGCATAAAGCCAGGTCCTGTTTAGTTTCTAGATTAAATATTAAAATCATTCAAGACAAATTATTGAGACAATGATGACTCCTCAGGAAATCCATAACAAATATAATGAACAGTAGGGAAAATACTTTTCATATATTATCTTCTGCTTTTTTTTTCTAATTCCTCAAGCCTTTGTTCTTAAGGAAGCAAACTGCTGTTTCACTTCCCTGAAGCCACTGATAATACCATACAAGAACATCAGAGAAAAAACGAATCCAAGATAGGTGCCATCCCCAAGGGAACAGAACGCTTCTTTGTTTTATATTTCCATTGGAAATCTGGAGATTTTGCATGCAAACGTCTTATTTCATGGCACTGCTTCTCAAATTGAGAGATTAAATCTAACTCTGCATAAAGGTTTTTTCAATAAAGTAGGTTGCACAGTCTTCTATTTATGGGGAATTGATGCACCATCTGATATGCTTTCAATTGCTAACTTTTGTTTCACCAAAGCTGGAAAGAATTTCAACCAACCATTATCTAATCAAGAAAATATTTCCTACCTATCTTGTCTTCTACATAACTTGCTGCCAAATGCAGTTTTGACTATTGTAAATCACTATGCATTTTAACAAGCAAAACAGACTCTCTAGCTCTGTTGGAAAAGGTACAAATTATTGAAACAATCCATCATTATCAGTGGAATGCCCTCAAAATTTGACTGTGTTGTAGAATGATTATGACATAATTTAATGTTATGTAGGTTATACGTACTACTTTATTTAAGCAGAATTTTTATAATCTTGAAATACAAACAGGTATTATAATAATTCCACTAAACTGTTTCATGTTTATACACAATCCTGACTACACAGTAAAGCCTGCAATTGGGGTGTTTATTTAGCTATAAAATTTACTATAACTTGTAATATCAAAATTCCACCTGAATTCAACAAAATATAGAGTCCAGGAGAAAGAAAACTAAGTAGGAGCTATGGGGTTCTTTTGTGTGTGTGGTTTTTAAATAAAAAGACAGTTATCTCAGTCTAGCCAACCGCCAGTTCCTCACAGGCACAAACATGCTTGAGGAAACGTGTCTTAGCATAGAAGATGGCTTCTGTCTCCAGAAGTGTTTGTACCTGGTTTTCCAGTTTGATTCGATTCAGGGGGACAGCCTTATATGCTCTTGAAAAGGGGACTGGCTGAGGAAGACCTTCAGAAGTGTCCTCTAATCCCCTGGAACATGTGTTCACAGAGCCAAGAGGGAAGTAGCCCAGTCCCCAGACTCTAGAACTGATGGCCTAGGGTCAGCCCCAGCCTCTGGGACCTTGGGAGGGTTTCTTCATCTCTGTGCCTGCACCTCTGTTGAATGGGAAATTTTATTTTTTTAATCAAAGATTTAATTTAAAAGAGAAAAAATATAAAATCAAAGATTTAATTGAATTTTATATAGAAGTTTTGGAACAGGATCTGGCATGTGAGAAGTATTATCTACAGGACAGCTATTTTTCTTTATTTCAAAAGTTCATTGCAGACTATGAACTGTCACAGTGCTGTTCCTTTATTAATCCAACAAAAATCTATTTGTGTTCACAATGGAGATGTGTAATGTGGGCTTTCAGCTTCTTCTGACGGCAACCACAGAAGGAGAGGGCATCTGCAGAGCACAGTCTTGTCTGCTCACTCCATCAGCGATTGCCCCAGAGAGAAGGGAAAACCCAACAAGGGCATCCTGGCTCTAACCTTTCCTGGGTCTCAACCTCCTGGTGTCCCGCCTCGTGTAAGCAACAGGTTGTAACTTTGGTGATTGAAGCATCCCATCACTTCTGGTGAGCACCGCTCAAGCAAAAGCAGAGATCTGTTCCAGAGCCTAACAGAATTCAGATGGTGTTGCAATCTCTCTCTCTCTTTCACACACACACACTTTGTGAACATCATTGTCTGCACCCCATCCCCACTCTGGAACCCAGTCGTCAGTACGGTGACTCCTGCGCGTGCTCTGTGCCAAATGGTGCAGATATACTTGTCAACAGACAGTTTCTGTCCTCAGAAGCTAAACAGCCTATTACAGATGGCCTCAAATTGAGTGTACATAGAATTATCTGCCCGTTCAAGTGCAGGTTCTTATGTCCCATCCCTGGAGTTTCTAATTTGGTAGGTCAGGGCTGTGGCCTGAAAGCCGGCAACTCAACTAGCAGCCCATGTGATCTGGACACATGCGCCGCCAACCACACCCCAGTGTGATGGTTAGGCAAGAGGTGTTTCACAGAAAGGATACAGGAATATTTCATAGCATCTGCATGTCAGAAGTGAGCCCGCTCTAAGGAGGGAGGTCACAGAGTAAAGAGAGCAGAGCTGGAGCACTACTATTAAGAGAGAGAACAGAGGTCAGGCTTGAGGGAGTAGGACAGGCCACCAGCCCCAGCTTCTGCGGGTGCCTGTCTGAGAGTCCTGGAGCCACTGAGAATGTTTCCCTCTGGCCCAGCGGTTCCTTATGATCAGAGGGTACTCTCATCCCCTGCTCCAGGATGCAAAGTCCAGAGGGACCTTGGGGCACAGGGACATTGCCCTCCTCCTATGCCAAGCAGAGCTAACAGGGCAGAGCAGTGTGGTCCAGCAGAGAGAGGCTGTGATGCAGAATCCCTGATCTGCTTTGGGCCAGCCATTAGGTCTGCAGCGGGGGTGGTGGTGGGGAAACAAAGTGACCCTCCACAAGCCAAGGCAGCGTGCTCCGGCAGGGTAGGCAGGACTGGTGAGAGCTGATGGACCACCAAGCTCCCGAGAGAGCCCAGGACAGATTCCAACTTCAGCACTGGCAGACACAAGCCTCAGACACAGCAGAGTCTGTGATGGGAGCAGCAGAGCCAGAGGGCCCAGTGGAAGAACCCTCCCTACCACATAGATCATAAAATTCCACCTCTGCAGAAGACAGGAATCTGAAAGATGGAACAGTTTTCCCCTGGTTGGCCAACTAAATCTCAAATGTAGATTAAAAGTATTGAAAACTAAGTTTTAAATTATCTGGCTCAATGGTTCTCAAAGTGTGGTCCCTAGACCAGCAGTAGCTGCATTACCTGAGAACATGTTAGAAATGCAAATTCTCAGGCCACATCCCCAGCCCTGAAGAATCAGAAATTCTGGGAAGAGGACCCAGCTTGTGTTTTAAGCCTTTCAGGAGAGTTTGATGATGTTAAATTTTGAGAACCACTCCTCTAGACTTGAGGTTGTCAAACCTGTATGTGCTGGTCTTACCTGGGGAGACTCAACTCTTCTTTAGCCTAGGTCCCAGTCCCAGGGACTGTGTTTAACTGGAATAGATGAGGCCTGGGCTTTGGGAGTTTTCAAGATTACAGATGAGCTAATGGGCAGACAAGTCTGGGAACTACAAGGCCAGACTGAGATTAGTTTTTTCCCTATACCAGTGATGTGTGTGTGTGTGTGTGTGCTCAGTCACTTCAGTCATGTAGTCATGCTGACTCTATGGAGTCTGACATATGCAACCCTATGGACTATAGCCCACCAGGCTTTTCTGTCCTTGGGATTCTCCAGGCAAGAATACTAGAGTGGGTTGCCTTGCCCTCCTCCAGGGGATCTTCCTGATTCAGGGATTGAACCCGCATCTCCTGTGTCTCCAGGATTGCAGGTGAATTCTTTACCTCTGAGCCACTGGGGAAACCCATACCAGTGATAGGGCAGTTATAAAAGATTCCGGAGAGAAAGGCAATTGAGTTCCTCACTTGAGATAGAGGGTGGGTAATTTCATAACCTTATTGCCTGTCTTTCATTTCCTGCTCCCTCCAATTTGATGCTGCCCTTCCCTGCAACAGGCTGTTCTGTCCTGGCTCTGACCTTCTGCCATGAGTGCTGACTTTGTGTATTTCTTGAACGGAAGTTGTACTGTCTAGGCTGTGTTCCAGTGTAGCTGTAATGGAAGGTTGCTGTGGGCATAGAGAGGAGGTCTCCTGTGGAGGAGTGGGCTTTCCCCAGGCTGCCACGTGCAAAGGGTCTTCAGAGAGAACACCCAAGCTGGGAAGCAGGGACTTTGACCAGAGGAAAGATGAGCTCAGGTTATTCTCTGGGCTTCTCCCTCCAAGAAGCTCAAGCCTCAGTGTGTCAGGTGAGTGATGTGCCCCTGCTGGTAGCAATCAGTGACAACTTCGAAGAGTCTATGAAGCTTGAGACCAGGAGCCAGGGACTGAGAGGCGGCTGCACTTGCTGGACACCCACTGTGTTGCTTACCTCAAGCAACTGGACGTTTCTATGGTAAGTCCCCTGTGTACAGATGAGTTCCATTCCAAGAGCACATCTGTAAGTCCAACCTGTTCATAAATCCACCAAAGTTAGCCAGGTACCCAACTAACACAATCAGTTATATAGTAGTCTACTGTCATAGGCTTTAACACTTTCAACACAAATAGTATGTCCACAAAAAAACAAATAAAAAATAGAGAAAACATTTTAATCTTATAGTATAATACCTTGGAAATTACAGTAGAACAGCATAAGAGCTGGCACACAGGGGTTGGCCAGCATGTTCACATTTTTGAACATTCGTAACTTGCTTCCCTGATGGCTCAATCAGTAAAGGATCTGCCTGCAATGCAGTAGATCACCAACAGTACAAGAGACTTGGTTCAATCCCTGGCTTGAGAAGATCCCCTGGAGAAGGAAATGGCATCCCACTCCAGTATTCTTGCCTGGGAAATCCCATGGACAGAGGAGCCTGGTGGGCTCCAGTCCATAGGGTTGCAAGAGTTGAACAGGACTTTAGCAACTAAACCACCACCACATCAACTTGAAGGTTCATATGTAGAGGACTTACTGTACTGAGAGAGTCTGAGGCCTTCCTTTAGAGACTGAAGGTCCTCAGGGTCTCCCCAGGACCACATGGTCCCCAACCCAAACTGGAGAGTTGATTCCTCTCAAATGTTACACATCCTCCAAACTCACCTCTGTCCCATCCTTCCTTCCCACTCTTCATGTTCCATCCCCTCAGGAACATGCTAAAGGTTGGGTGGTGCTCATAAGGTTGGATTCATAATTTTTCCTGAAACCATTGCAGTGTAGGGGACATGCATCATATATTGGAGTGCATGTGAGGTAGGTGGGGGTCAGGGATGTGATGATAAGACACTTTTTGGTTTCTTTAAAAGACTCCAAATGGGTGGCTGTCCATATCAGTATGTTGCCAGCAAGGTGATTCAATACAGAACTAAAGGTTTACTCGGCAACTGCTAAATTTGGGGAATACAGAATCTGTAAGAGATAGTGCAGGCCCTGGAGGAGCCAACTTCATTGGCCGCAGTGGTGGCCACGTGGTAAAGTTGACTCCTGTGCAATGTGTCAGGGTGTGGAATGTGATCAAAAGAAACAAAGTTGCTCAGTTGCGTCTGACTCTTTGTGACCCCATGGACTATACAGTGCATGGAATTCTCCAGGCCACAATATTGGAGTGGGTAACCTTTCCCTTCTCCAGGAGATCTTCCCAACCCAAGAATCTCCTGTATTGTAGGAAGATTCTTTACCAGCTGAGCTATCAGGAAAGCCTGTGATCAAAAGAGATGGATATCAATTCTGTATCATTTGCCAAGGAAAATGTTTTTCCTGTATTTCAGTAGTTTCTGAAATACTGTCAGTGGATTCTCAGAACCCCATTTTAAACCTGTGAACAATGAAAATACCCCAAAAAAGGCAGAACAAGATGGCAACTCGGTTTCCAGACACCTGTCTGAAGCAGAGCAGCCCAGACAGCTTGCACACTTGCACACATTAAAACTTACATGAGGGTGAAATAAACTTTTACTCTATGCCATTGCATTTTGCTGAAGAAGTTGAAATTTGCCCCCAAATACCCTTAGCATGTTGAAAATATGGCTGAGGACTTACAGGACAACTGACGTGAGAATTTAAATCACATGGGGGGGGGGATGATTTGGGAGAATGGCATTAAAACATGTATAATATCATAAAAGAAATGAATCGCCAGTCCAGGTTCGATGCAGGATACCAGGAAGCTTGGGGCTGGTGCACTGGGATGACCCAGAGGGCTGGTATGGGGAGGGAGGTGGGAGGAGGGTTCAGGATGGGGAACACGTGTATACCCATGGCAGATTCATGTTGATGTATGGCAAAACCAATTCAATATTGTAAAGTAAAAAAAAAATAAGAATAATAAAAAAAAATCACATGTGGGATTTTCTATCATGGCTGATAAGACAAAAGCAATAATATCACTCTGTCACTTATTTTAATTTAGAGTGCTAATGAAAAATTTTATGCACCAGAGAAATTTTTGACACCCTGTCCATGACAACATAAAATAAGAAATAATTTATTTTTGTGTGTTGAGTTATGTCTTAAGAAATTCAGCACAACTGGTCGAAATTGGTAAGCCTATCTGCAAACGATGCTTCTTCCACGCTAGGGGTTCTTGCTTTCCCTGTCAGGAAATCTCTATCTAAGGTAGCAAACTTTTATCTACTCTCTGCCTTATTTACTTACCTTGAGCTAATGAATTCGTAATGGATGCAGGGTAATTAACACAGCAGCTTGGATACGCTTAAGTTGCTTGACCCTTGCAAAGGTTCAATGCTGTCTTCATGACTTCAACACACATTACAGTAGTCTGGTCTGCTTGAAGGCAGTGGTTCAGCAGTGGATTGGAAATGAACAGACTTATTAGACCATCCACGGAAAATGCCCCATGTCAGCTCACAGGAAAAACTGATCAGAGACTCAGCCTTTACTTTAAGAGATAGTCCTACATTCAAGCCATTCTATAAGAGCTGATAAGACAGATAACCAGGTATGATTTGACACCCTCAGATGTATTGAAATTGGATTTGGTCCACTTTTCTATATTACAATCAGGTTCCCAAAAATAAAAATGTACCAGCATAAACCACACTCCCTAAGTAGTGGGATACAGGCTGAATTTAAAAACCAGTTCTTAATAATAATGGTGCTTGCCATGCACCAGGATTGTTCTAAGAGCTTTGCATGTATTTAAGTAATTCAATCTTCTCACTGATGTAGGTGCTATAAGCGTCATCACTTTACAGATTATATTCTGAGACCCAGAGGCATTGAGAAATTGGCTCCAGGTCACACTTCCTGGGTATTGACGCCTGGATAGAATTCAAGCTGTCTGGTCGTAGAATCAATGCTCTTAACTTTTAAACCAAACAGTCCACATAGCCTACGGTGATAGCGTCATGTTTTGAGAAAAATTTCCAATAGTCTTCACTTCTTCTTTACCAGAAAAAGAATGAATGAACAGCTATAAATGAAAGTTCCTGAGCTCAGTACAGTATTGTGGTACATGTTTACATCATTACTCTAGAATTCCATAATTCTCCAAATATCTGGAATGTGATTGCACTAAATGGAAAAAGCATTGTACAAAGATTCTGTTAGGTTAGGAACTTCCTAAATTTGTGAGCAGCTGTTTTCTCTCGTGAAATATGAAACCATATAAAATTAAATATTGCACCCAATTGAAGGATTCAGTGTTGAATTCTGTTCTGCATATTAGTATGGAAATATGAAGCTTGATATTGATAACTTTATACAAAATATGTCATATGTCATTTTCACACTTAAATCTGCATCCTCAAGTAAAAAATATACAGAAATAAATTTGTTCTGATTTATAAATTTTCATTTTTTCTACTTCAAATGTAAAACAGAATCTTCAGTATCACAGAGGTTTATATCACTTGTTTAAACCACAACTCAATTAAAAAAAAAACTATATAAACTCCTCACAGTTTATTTCTTTCATCTATTTTCATTAGGTGAAAATGCTGTAAGCATTTGAACTGTGCCCTCAGTTATAGATCAGTGTGGATTTATTGATTAAATGACAACCTTACTAAACTCTCAGTTCAGTTCAGTTCAGTCACTCAGTCGTGTCGGATTCTTTGTGACTCCATGGACTGCAGCACGCCAGGCTTCCCTGTCCATCACCAACTCCCAGAGTTTACTCAAACTCATGTCCATTGAGTCGGTGGTGCCATCCAACCATCTCATCCTGTGCCATCCCCTTCTCCTCCTGCCTTCAATCTTT
Organism: Bubalus kerabau; assembly: GCF_029407905.1. NCBI lineage: Eukaryota > Metazoa > Chordata > Mammalia > Artiodactyla > Bovidae > Bubalus > Bubalus kerabau. The sequence goes on along the minus strand of NC_073631.1, from coordinate 81,838,142 downwards.
CCCAGCATCAGGATCTTTTCAAATGAGTCAGCTCTTTGCATCAGGTGGGCAAAGCACTGGAGTTTCAGCTTCAACATCAGTCCTTCCAATGAATATTCAGGACTGATTTCCTTTAGGATGGACTGGTTGGATCTCCTTGCAGTCCAAGAGACTCTTAAGAGTCTTCTCCAACACTACAGTTCAAAAGCATCAATTCCTCGGTGCTCAGCTTTCTTTATAGTCCAACTCTCACTTCCATACATGACAACTGGAAAAACCATAGCCTTGACTAGATGGACCTTTGTTGGCAAAGTAATGTCTCTGCTTTTTAATATGCTGTCTAGGTTTCTTCCAAGGAGTAAGGATCTTTTTATTTCATGGCTGCAATCACCATCTGCAGTAATTTTGGAGCCCCCAAGAATAAACTCTGCCACTGTTTCCACTGCTTCGTCATCTATTTACCATGAAGTGATGGGACCGGATGCCATGATCTTAGTTATCTGAATGTTGAGCTTTAAGCCAACTTTTTCACTCTCCTCTTTCACTTTCATCAAGAGGCTCTTTAGTTCTTCTTTGCTTTCTGCCATAAGGTTGATATCATCTACCTATCTGAGGTTATTGATATTTCTCCTTGCAATCTTGATTCCAGCTTGTACTTCATCCAGCCCAGCTTTTCTTATGATGTACTCTGCATAGAAGTTAAATAAGCAGGGTGACGATATACAGCCTTGACATACTCCTTTCCCTATTTGGAACCAGTCTGTTGTTTCATGTCCAGTTACAGTTCTAACTATTGCTTCCTGACCTGCATACAGATTTCTCAAGAGGCAGGTCAGGTGGTCTGGTATTTCCATCTCTTTCAGAATTTTCCACAGTTTGTTGTGATCCATACAGTCAAAGGCTTTGGCATAGTCAATAAAGCAGAAATAGATGTTTTTCTGGAACTCTCTTGCTTTTTCCATGATCCAGCGGATGTTGGTAATTTGATCTCTGGTTCCTCTGCCTTTTCTAAAACCAGCTTGAACATCTGGATGTTCACAATTCATATATAGTTGAAGCCTGGCTTGGAGAATTTTGAGCATTACTTTGCTAGCGTGTGAGATGAGTGCAATTGTGCGGTAGTTTGAGCATTCTTTGGCATTGCCTTTCTTTGGGATTGGAATCAAAACTGACCTTTCCAGTCCTGTGGCCACTGCTGAGTTTTCCAAATTTGCTGGCATGTTGAGTGCAGCATTTTCACAGCATCATCTTTCCGGAGTTGGAATAGCTCAACTGGAATTCCATCACCTCCACTAGCTTTGTTCATAGTGATGCTTCCTAAGGCCCACTTGACTTCACATTCCAGGATGTCTGGCTCTAGGTGAGTGATCACACTATCGTGATTATCTGGGTCATGAAGATCTTTTTTGTACAGTTGTTCCATGTATTCTTGCCACCTCTTCTTAATATTTTCTGCTTCTGTTAGGTCCATATGATTTCTGTCCTTTATTGAGCCCATCTTTGCATGAAATGTTCCCTTGGTATCTCTAATTTTCTTGAAGAGATCTCTAGTCTTTCCCATTCTATTGTTTTCCTCTATTTCTTTGCACTGATCACTGAGGAAGTCTTTCTTATCTCTCCTTGCTCATCTTTGGAACTCTGCATTCAAATGGGTACATGTTTTCTTTTGTCCTTTGCTTTTCTCTTCTCTTCTTTTAACAGCTATTTGTAAGGCCTCCTCAGACAGCCATTTTCCTTTACTAAACTAAAATAAACTCTCAGTAGTTCTAATATTTTTTCCTATGAGTTTTTGGAGATTCAGAATAAAGGTGATAAGGACTAACAAATGCAATATTATCTCCCTCTTTTGAATATTTATAGTTCTTATTTCAGTTTACAGCTCATTTTGATTGCTAGTTTTTCCAGGTCATTGTTCACTAATAGTAAAATAAGGATGATGATAATAGATGTCCTGTCATTCCCGGGTATTGTGTTCTTACAGTGGGATGCACGGATCTCAAGCATACTGTTCAAAGTGTTTGACAAATGTATACCCCATGTAAGCCACACTTCAATCAAGATATGAACCTCAAGAGGATATTACATTAGGCTATTGCCTGTCCCATTTAGCTGGAAGATTGTTGCAATAATACACCATGCATTGACATGGAAATATCAGAGCTTCAGAGAAGCCTTGCAGAGCTAAGGAAACCAGATATGGCAACCAGACTGGGGCTTGACATTCACCACTCCCATCACCCTCCTAAATCTCAGAGCTGTTTGTTTGGATGGGTTTAGGGATGTTTTCCTGGCCAAACAGTTGGCTGGTGGCATGACAGCAATGAGATGGTGATCAGTGGGGTTCTGTTGGTTCACCCCTTTACCCTCCCCTAAACCTGTAGGGTGAGAACTAGAGTGTGTGTTTTGACCCTTCCCTATGCACATTACAGGATAAGGTACTTGAAGTCACAGATCAAAAGAACAGACAAGAGAAGAGCATAATCAATTAAAAAATATCATCAAGTGGGAACAACATACTGCAAAACGGAGAATTATTAGATTAAGTGAACGACAAATGTACAGTAAACATAATAGTATCTCCAGGACTTATGGGAATGTATTATTAAGATAAGCTGAAAAATTATAAAAAAGGACCCAGTTTCATATTTCATAAAATATGAAAAATATAGGAATTGAAGTAGTAACCATAATTCCTCATAATCTCACTTGAAATTCTGATCAGAAGTTTTGTAAGGAACTTGATTTACTAAATGTCTTTTGAAGGATAAAGACTTATGAATAGCTAAGTTAATGAGGAGATAACTTTGAGAAGAACTTACTCTCTCTGATATTAAGACACATCACAAAGCCACAGAGGAGCAGGAGTATAGGCCTGGCACAAAAACAAATAGAATAAATTGAGGAATCACATCCATGTGTGCATGGAAATTAATGCATACAAAAGAAGAAAATCATTTCAAGAAGAAGCAAAGAAGTTGATCACTATATAAAAAACAAAAAACAAAAAAATTGAATCCTTACCCAAAATGACATGAAAGAAAGTGAAAGTGAAGTCACTCAGTCGTGTCTGACTCTTTGCAACCCCATGGACTGTAGCCTATCAGGCTCCTCCATCCATGGGATTTTCCAGGCAAGAGTGCTGGAGTGGACTGCCATTTCCTTCTCCAGGGTATCTTTCTGACCCAGGAATCGAACCCAGGTCTTCTGCATTGGGGGCAAACGCTTTACCATCAGAGCCACCAGGGAAGCCTAAAATGGCATAGGAGAGTCCAATAAGTTGGGAGACTGGGACTGACATATACACTGTTATGTGTAAAATAGATAACTAATAAGAACCTACTGTATAGCACAGGGAACTCTGCTCTGTGCTCTGTGGTGACCTAAATGGGAAGGAAATCCGAGGAAAAGGTGGTGTGTGTATATATATATATATATATATATACATATATATATATATATATATATATACATATATATATACACACACACACACACACACACATACATATGGCTGATTCACTTTGCTGTACAGCAGAATCTAACACAACATTGCAAACAACTATACTCCAAAAAGTTCTTTATAAAAGTGGCATAGGAATTTAGTCTCCAGATAGATAAAAGACCAAAACTAAAAGATAAAACTAAAATGTTAATACAAGTTGTTATAAGAAAATATCTTCATGACCTAGGCATAGAAAACTTGTTTTTTTAAATATCCCTGACTGGAACTTAAAACTTTTAAGTGTACAATCATTGGCCACAGTTTTGGATAGGATTGTGCCTTTTTCTTTGTGTATGCTTCTGCTGAGCAGAGTTCTATGTGCTTTCCTAAATAGATCACAATTGTTTTAACATTGTCAAAAATTAATTGCTTTAAGATACAAAATTAGAGAAATTTCACTATATGCTTTTATTTTTTGCTTGTGCAAAATCATAAGTATACAACTTGTTGAAAGTTTGCATGTGTATACAACTTTGCAGCCACAAATATCTAAATATAGATCTTTTTCCCATCCCAGAAAATTCCCTTGCACTCTTTCTCAGGGGAAAAAAAAAAATAATTCCTGACCACAATTTTTCTTTTTCTTTTCAGAAAAAAAGTTATAAAAGACATATTATTATGTAAGTTTTTTTTTTCCATAGAATTGGTTCATCTCATTTAAATTCTCAAATTTATTAACATAAAGTTGTTCATAGTATCCTTGTATAATTCTTTAAATAATAATAACTATAGGATCTGTAGTAATTCTTCTCTTTTCATGAATGATACAGATAATTTTCCCCACTTTTTATCTTGAGCAGTTTTACTAGTGATTCATCGAATTTTTTTTTTTTTTAAGAATCAACTTTTTGCTTGGTTGATTTTCTCTATTATATGCCAGTTTTTATTTCATTTGTTTCTACTTTTAATTTTATTCTTTCTTTTCTTATACTTTCTTTGGGTTAAATTGATTCTCCTTTTCTAATTTCTTGGATTGAATGCTTAGGTTATTGTTTTTAAAACTTTCTATTTTTTAAAAAATATGTGCACTTATATGTATAAATTCCTGCTAAGTAACTGCATCTCACAATTTATGAATATGTTTTTATAATCTTTTAGCTCAGAATACTTACTAATTTCCAATATAATTGCTTCTTTGACCTAGAAGTCATTTCAGTTCAGTCACTCAGTCGTGTCCAACTCTTTGCGACCCCATGAATTGCAGCACACCAGGCCTCCCTGTCCATCACCAACTCCCAGAGTTCATGCAGACTCACGTCCATCGAGTCAGTGATGCCATCCAGCCATCTCATCCTCTGTCGTCCCCTTCTCCTCCTGCCCCCAATCCCTCCCAGCATCAGAGTCTTTTCCAATGAGTCAACTCTTCGCATGAGGTGGCCAAAGTACTGGAGTTTCAGCTTTAGCATCATTCCTTCCAAAGAAATCCCAGGGCTGATCTTCAGAATGGACTGGTTGGATCTCCTTGCAGTCCAAGGGACTCTCAAGAGTCTTCTCCAACACCACAGTTCAAAAGCATCAATTCTTCGGTGCTCAGCTTTCTTCACAGTCCAACTCTCACATCCATACATGACCACAGGAAAAACCATAGCCTTGACTAGACAGACCTTTGTTGGTAAAGTAATGTCTCTGCTTTTGAATATGCTATCTAGGTTGGTCATAACTTTCCTTCCAAGGAGTAAGCGTCTTTTAATTTCATGAAGTTCTCAAATGCGTTTTAATGTCTAAGAGATTTCCTATTTATCTTTGTTTTTTGAATTATAACTTAATTCCTTAGTCTCTCTGTTTACTTTTTTGGTGAAGTAAACATGTGACGTAAATATGTAACTCCAATTACACATATGTTAGAAGCTTGACTATGTCCCATAGGACATAGTCTATGCATTTCTTCCTGTATCTAAGTTTTTTGTGTTTTTTTTTTTTTTTTTTTGTTCTCTGTACTTCCATTTGGCTATTTTTCTATAGACCTGTTTTTGAATTCACTAATTATGCCTTTGTCACTCTCATTAATTATTCATTGATTTCTATTAATTTTATTTAGGTATTTTAATTCTCAAATATTGCTTTTGTTTTTTGTGAGCATTTAAATTCTATATTAAAATGTTCTTCTTTTCAACCATTTTATATATCCTTTTCCTATGTGTATTATTTTTTAAAGCATAGTAATGACAGTGATGTTAAAGTCCTTGTTTGCAGGGCCAAAACTAGGGTGAGGCTAGTGAGTTGCCCAGAGCACAGTATTAAATGAATAACTCACATTCAAGATAATGTAAATTTGCACCCTGGAACCTCACCTCATCCATTTAGTCCTGGAGCATAGTCCTTTCTCCTGTGTGTGGCATTTCTAGACTCTCTGAGGTTCTCCAAGATCCTTCCGCTCTGACTGAGCCAGAATTATTTTAATATATACCCACTCTGTGACCCCTAAAATCCCTGTTGAGCTTTTAGCCTCTCAGCAGCTCCTGATTAGAGTCTTCCAGGATCTCACCTTAGGCATGCACAGCTTAGAAATAAGCAATACTTTCAAGCAGACATTTTGAGCTTCCATTCTGCAACTTCCTCTTCTCCAGTGCCCTGACACCAAAATCACAGCCATCTTAGTGATCCCAAACTCCCATCTTCATGTCTCCCATCCTTTGGATTGCTACCCATTTCTTGGACTTATTTGTCTGTGCCGTGGTTTGGAAAATGCCCTGAGAAACAAAGACTTAGTGAATGTGTTGCTCAACTCATGTGCTTCTTATTCCTCAGGGATTATATGTAGCCCTCAACTGGTCAGTGAAATATAGAAAGATGACCATAAGAGATCAGTAACAGATTAGAGGGATGCCAAACAGCAATTGTTTCACAAAGTGACTACTGAGGATTATCAAGGAACAATATTTTGGGGTTTGATTGAACTTTTTTAGATCCTTGAACATGTATTAATAGATATATTGAAGTAAGAGAGACAGGGAAAGAAGTAAATAGTAGAGGAGCTAGCATAGATGCTGATCAACTTCCAGATCAGCATCTTGGAGGCAGAAAAATAATGATACCAATCCCTTTTGGGGGCCCTAAATCCTGGGATATGTGTTTGGGAAGATGCAAAGCATCTCCTCCCTTTGTTCAGGCGGTTTTGATTTCATGAAGAAAAGCCAAAATGTTTCATGAGATAAGCCCTCATTGTCTTTTTCTCAATCTTGTGTCATCTGACATATAATTAGTGTCAATTCTAACGTTAGGTCAACTGCGCATCTTGTTTTCAGTTTTGTTTTATGTTTTCAACCTTTCTTGTGTCTTCTTGGGTATTTTGGGGAGACATCAAGAGAGGATACACTGGTGGCTGCTAGCCAATTGCCTATTCAAACAGATGTCTCATTGGAATCATTTATTATGGTTTCAAAGGATTTACTTTTTGAAATCTTCCCAAACTCTTCTGAGTCATATTTCCTTCTACATCTTCATAGCATTGAATCATTAGTATTTTTCTTTTAAAGTTTCTCTGAAAGTTAAAGTATATTTAAATGTACTTTAAAAAGTAGGGGGATTTGAGTCACTAAGCAACAAAAAATATTAAATATTTAAGAATAACTCTAATAAGAAATATAAAGAAAAGTTAAGAAGACCTTGAGATCTGAATGAAGACTTGCCTAAGTAAATCAGCTTTGTTCCTAAATCTTAAAGATGGTGATGGCCTCAAATTAGTGTGTATTATCTGAGTAACACCACTAATCAAAATTACGAAGTCTGAAAATATTATTCCAAAATTCACCTCAATAAGCACAATAAAAATAAAAAGCATGTCCTATATATCTTTTTTTAAGATGAAAAGAGAGAGGAGAGGAAGAACTTATCCTATAAGATTTGAAATAGTCAAAATTTGTTATAAAAATACCTGGCTCACCGGATCATAATGGGTTATTAATAGGCCCTAAAATACACATGATGGTGTGATCACTCACCTAGAGCCAGGCATCCCTGAACATGAAGTCAAGTTGGCCTTAGGAAGCATCACTATGAACAAAGCTAGTGGAGGTGATGGAATTCCAGTTGAGCTATTTCACATCCTAAAAGATGATGCTGTGAAAATACTGCACTCAATATGCCAGCAAATTTGGAAAACTCAACATTGGCCACAGGACTGGAAAAGATTAGTTTTCATTCCAATCCCTAAGAAAGACAATGCCAAAGAATGCAGAAACTGGAAAGCTGCATTTAGAAAAGGCAGAGAAACCAGAGGTCAAATTGCCAACATTGAAAAAGCAAGAGAGTTCCAGAAAAACATCTACTTCAGCTTTATTGACTGTGCCAATGCCTTTGACTGTGTGGATCACAACAAACTGTGGAAAATTCTGCAAGAGATGGGACTATCAGACCACTTTACCTGCCCCCTGAGAAATCTGTATGCAGGTCAATAAGGAACAGTTAGAACTGGACATGGAACAACAGACTGGTTCCAAATTGAAAAAGGAGTACATCAGGGCTGTATGTTGTCACCCTGCTTATTTAACTTATATGCAGAGTACATCATGCAAAATGCCAGGCTGGATGAAGCACAAGCTGGAATCAAGATTGCTGGAGTGCTGGGAGCCTGCGTGAGGAACTCCGCCCGTGGCAAAGGTCATGAGGAAGGAGGCTCGGCATACGCAAAGGCGAGATCGAGCCTCAGGAGTCCCCCTGGAAATTCTCGAGCATCTACCCCCAAAACCAGAGTCTGCCTACTTTACTGCTTTGTGCTCTCACCTACACCTCTGACTTTATGGGGGGCTGTCCCCCACCACCACCTCTCTCTGAAAAAGAGTTAAATTACAGCTCCAGTTAATTAAGTTCCTGGGCATGACAAGAGTGTTTTAGTTCACAACCATGAGAGGCATGAGATGTTCTAAACTGTCTGAATACAGATTCCTTTGAGCAGTTAAAAGATTGATTAGAAATTGTATTGGTGAAGGGTTTTTCACTTGTTGGGCCAATGTTTGCTGCTAAGTTTCCATATCCCTTACCTGTTGTGTCCCTGGCAGTGTATTGATTAATATAATTGGTGTAAGTAGTAGCTTTAATGTTTGTAACCTGGGACCCTTGAGTTAATTTTTTCTTGTTATAGCCCACCACACCTTTGCCTTATAGGAATGCAACTTTATCTAATGCTTTTGGAGGGTGGCGCTTGACTAATCACCTTTAGAGAAAAATAAGTTTTCTGAAGAAAGGGTCTTAAAATGTTAACAGGCCTCCGGGCCAGAAGATGATGCAAATCACCTAAACTTTTGCATATGATAAGTTTGCAGGAAGAAAGCTTGGCTTACTGCATGACTCTACCCCTTCCCCCATTATCCTCTATGCATAACTTAAGGTATAAAAACTACTTTGGAAGATAAAGTGCGGGCCTTGTTCACCGAAACTTGGTCTCCCCATGTTGTTCTTTCTCTCACCTTCTGGCTGAATTATTCAGCCTCTTTTCTCCACTAAATTTTCTCACTAAGATATCCTTATTCTATTACTCTTTATATCCTTAATTAATGTCTAATTAAGCAATTGTTTCCTGATCCTCGCCGACGCCGTCCCCACTTCGAATTCCCTGGATCCACCGGGGCTGGACCCTGGCATTGGAGAAATATCAATAACCTCAGATATGCAGATGACACCATCCTTATGGCAGAAAGCAAAGAACTAAAGAGCCTCTTGATGAAAGTGAAAAAAGAGAGTGAAAAAGTTGGCTTAAAACTCAACATTCAGAAAACGAAGATCATGGCATCCAGTCCCATCACTTCATGGCAAATAGATGGGGAAACAATGGAAACAGTGATAGACTCTGTTTTTCTGAGCTCCAAAATCACTAGAGATGGTGACTGCAGCCATGAAATAAAAAGATGCTTACTTCTTGGAAGAAAAGCTACGACCAATTAGACAGCATATTAAAGCAGAGACATTACTTTGCCAACAAAGGTCCATCTGGTCAAGGCTATGGTTCTTCCAGTGGTCATGTATGGATGTGAGAGTTGGACTATGAAGAAAGCTGAGCACCAAAGAATTGATGCTTTTGAACTGTGGTGTTGGAGAAAACTCTTGAGAGTCCCTTGGACTGCAAGGAGATCCAACCAGTCTATCCTAAAGGAAATCAGTCCTGAATATTTATTGGAAGGACTGATGCTGAAGCTAAAACTCCAATACTTTGGCCACCTGATACGAAGAGCTGACTCTTTTGAAAAGAGCCTAATGCTGGGAAAGATTGAAGGCAGGAGAAGAAAGGGATGACAGAGGATGAGATGGTTGGATGGCATCACAGACTTTATGGACATGAGTTTGAGTAAGCTCTGGGAGTTGGTGATGGACCAGGAAGCCTGGGGTGCTACAGTCCATGGGGTTGCAAAGAGTCAGACACAACTGAGCGACTGAACTGAGCTGAAAATACATAAGGATTCTTATATAATCATATTGCTATTACACTTGATTAAAAAATATTTTAATAAATGTTGCTAAGAAATTTCTCAGTACTTTAGAAAAAGAGACTAACTTTCATGTCACATGCTATACAAGAAATGAATTCCAGTTGACTAAATAAATAAATGCTAGAAATACACTATCAAAGAGAGTAGAGCATGTTTTACTAAAAAACAAAAATTCAACAAAAGATACACTAAGTCAATAAATTACTGTTAATAGTGATATGTTTGTGTTTTGATGACAGATTAACCTCCGTATTTTCAAAGTAGTTTTTTATATTCATAATGAATAGAGAAAACAAATTAAAAATGGATGAGTAATATGAATAGACACTTCATAGAATAGTGAAACCCAAACAAGCAAATAATCCAATAATCCATTCAACAAACATGAAAATATTCTTCACCTCTCTCACAGTCAGGGAAATTTCAAATTAAGGTAACAACCCATATCATTTGTAATCACCAGATTTGTCAAAATTAATGAGTAATTACACCTATTATTGGCATGAATGTGGGAAAATAGAAGATTTTTGCCCATTACGCTTGGAATGCACATTGTTTCAGTACATTTTGGAAAGTAATTTGACAACATTTGCTAAATTAAAACTAGGCATACCTTTTGACTCAGTACTCCCACAGAAATATAAGCATATATATGGAGAACAATATGGGGAAAAGATGTCAATTACAGATCTGTTTATAATGACAAAAATCTTGAAAATAGTATGAATTAATGAAAATAATGGTTGAATGTATTTTTGGAACATCAGCAGAGTAGAATATTATACAGTCACTTAAAGAATATTAGACCCTTATCAGCTTACTTGGAGGAACTTCCAAAACACAGTTAGTGACTTAGATGGGAGCAGAAATTGAACAGGAAGTTCTCTCTTAGAGCTGGAAAATGCTCGGAAGTTGCAAATGGGAAAAGTTCAGCAAAAGGAGAAGACAAATTGAGCTGGTAATGAATTATTCATGTATTTATCATGTCTTGAGAATGGGGTTGGATTTCAGAGCAAGGGAGAAGGCACAAGGGAAAAAATGATTTCAATGTCAAATGTATTTATTCATCATAACTCAAAACAGGGGTTGGGTGGGAAACTCCAGCTGGAAGTGATGTAGAGAAAGGAAAGGCTGAGTGTATGTTGTAAACACGCTCATGTTTGTGGGACCAAGGATGGCTAGGGTGAGATCAAGGGCTCAGGAGGAATGGCAGGGTGTGCAACACAGAGAAATGAGAGTATTCCTAGCTCATATTCTGCTTACACAACTTTGAGATGAACGTGGTCTTCATAACTTCACAGGCCTACATAGCATGGGAAATCAGACATCTTTACAATACAGGGATGCTTTCCTTTCAGGTCTCAAGAAAGAAAATTCTTACATTCTCCCTATCCCCGCTCTGATCTCATCAGGAAGCCTGCATCATCGGCATCAAGAAGGTCATTTAATCCATTCAGTGAGTGGCCTCACTGCTGACTGCCATCAGCCACAGATCTGGGGGCTGAGATTCCACTGTAAGTAAGGCTCAGTGGTAAAGAATTTGCCTGCTAATGCAAAGACACAGGAATTGCGAGTTTGATCTCTAGGGTGGGAAGATGCCCTGGAGGAGGAAATGGTAACCCACTCCAGTATTCTTGCCTGCAGAATTCCATGGACAGAAGAGCCTGGAGGACTATAGTCCATAGGGTCACAAAAAGTCATATATGACTGAGTAAGTGAGACAGAATTAATTCCACTACAAATATGACTTGTGATGAAAATCTTTTTTTGGGCAAGGATCTTCATGTCATTGTTGTTTTTTTTTAAACTGTATTTGTGTACTGACTTAAGCTGTAGAAGCAGTGTAAAGTAAGGAATATCTGGATCTGTATAATAGATCAATGTCTCTTATCCTCTGTAATGAGGTTAAATCTAAAGGGTTGCTATAAAGACCCAATGAAATTGTTCATGTGAAATCATGATGTAAATACTAAGGAATAAACAAATGGAAGATCTGTTACTGAAATGGAGCAGTTTTCTATGGTTCTTCCACTGCTCCCCTTCCATGTCATCAGCCTGCCTTTTGTCTGTGGAAAAAATTTAGCCAAAGAATAAGTTTAATCAGAGAAGTGAGAAAATGCAGAAACAAAGGAAAACTGTCTAGTAAGACTAAATAATAATGGTTTAGTCATTAAGCAAAATCAAGGACTTTTTCATTCCTCTTCGAGGCCTATGAATAATATTCTGATTTATATCCTGTGAGCTGTCTTTTAGATACTGAAAGCCCCACCAGGTAGAAGAAGTTAACAACATGATGACCAGATTGTATCCATGACATAAGCTGCCACAATTCTGAGAACTGGTCTCAAGGAAATGGGAACAAACCAACCCTGGTACTGAAGATTCAGTTCAGTTCAGTTCAGTCTCTCAGCCGTGTCCAACTCTTTGCTACCCCATGGACTGCAGCACACCCAGGCTTCCCTGTCCATCAACAACTCCCGGAGTTTATACAAACTCACGTCCATTGAGTTGGTGATGCCATCTAACCATCTAATCCTCAGTCATTCCCTTCTCCTCCTGCCTTCAATCTTTCCTCACATAAGGGTCTTTTCAAATGAGTCAGCTCTTTGCATAAGTATTGGAGTTTCAGCTTAAGCATCAGTCCTTCCATTGAATATTCAGGATGGACTGGTTGGATCTCCTTGCAATCCAAGGGACTCTCAAGAGTCTTCTCCAACACCACAGTTCAAAAGCATCAATTTTTTGGTGCTCAGCTTTCTTTATAGTCTAACTTTCACATCCATACATGACTACTGGAAAAACCATAGCCTTACTAGATGGACCTTTGTTGGCAAAGTAATGTCTCTGCTTTTTAATATGCTGTGTAGGATGGTTATAGCTTTTCTTCCAAGGAGCAATTTTTAATTTCATGTCTACAGTCACCATCTCTAGTGATTTTAGAGCCCAGAAAAATACTCTTTCACTGTTTCCATTGTTTCCCCAACTATTTGCCATGAAGTGATGGGACCAGATGCCATGATCTTAGTTTTCTGAATGTTGAGCTTTAAGCCAACTTTTTCACTCTCCTCTTTCACTTTCATCAAGAGGCTCTTTAGTTCTTGCCATAAAGGTGGCGTCATCTGTGTATCTCCCAGAAATCTTGATTCTAGCTTGTGCTTCATCCAGCCTGGCATTTTGCATGATGTACTCTGCATGTAAGTTAAATAATCAGGGAGACAACATACAGCCTTGATGTACTCTTTTCCCAGTTTGGAACCAGTCTGTTGTTCCATGTCTGGTTCTAACTGTTCCTTCTTGACCTGCATACAGATTTCTCAAGAGGCAGGTCAGGTGGTCTGATATTCCCATCTCTTTAAGAATTTTCCACAGTTTGTTGTGATCCACACAGTCAAAGGCTTTGGCATAGCCAATAAAGCAGAAGTAGATGTTTTTCTGGAACTCTCTTGCTTTTTCAATGATCCAACGGATGTTGGCAATTTGGTCTCTGGTTCTTCTGCCTTTTCTAAAACCAGCTTGAACATCTGCACGTTCACAGTTCACATACTGCTGAAGCCTGGCTTGGAGAATTTTGAGCATTACTTTACTATCATGTGAGATGAGTGCAATTGTGTAGGAGTTTGAGTATTCTTTGCCATTTCCTTTCTTTGGGATTGAAATGAAACCTGACCTTTTCCAGTCCTGTGGCCACTGCTGAGTTTTCCAAATTTGCTGGCATACTGAGTGCAGCATTTCACAGCATCATCCTTTAGGATTTGAAATAGCTCAACTAGAATTCCATCACCTCCACTAGCTTTATTCATAGTGATGCTTCCTAAGGCCCACTTGACTTCACATTCTAGGATGCCTAGCTCTAGGTGAGTGATCATACCATCGTGATTATCTGGGTCGTGAAGATCTTTTTTGTACAGTTCTGTGTATTCTTGCCATCTCTTCTTAATATCTTCTGCTTCTGTTAGGTCCATATCATTACTGTCCTTTATTGAGCCCATCTTTGCATGTAATGTTCCCTTGGTATCTCTAATTTTCTTGAAGAGATCTCTAGTCTTTCCCATTCTGTTGTTTTCCTCTATTTCTTTGCATTGATCACTGAGGAAGGCTTTCTTATCTCTCCTTGCTCATCTTTGGAACTCTGCATTCAAATGGGTATATCTTTTCTCCTTCTCCTTTCCCTTCTCTTCTGTGATATTTAAAATGGATAACCAACTAGGGCCTAGAGTATAGCAGATGGAACTCTGCTCAATGTTATGTAGTGGCCTGAGTGGGAGGGGAGTCAGGGGAGAATGGATACAGGTATATGTATATCTGAGTCCCTTCACTATTTACTTGAAACTATCACAGCATTGTTAAACGGCTATAACCCAAAATAAAATAAAAAGTTAAAAATGAAATAAAGCAAATTTTCCTTTCCACCAACTTGCCTCTTTATTGGCTTTTGAGTGGCAAGCAGCCAGAGCCTACTTTCAGTTACTGTAAACCACTCTAATAGAAGAAAGTAAAGAGGAACTAAAGAGCCTCTGGAAGAGGATGAAAGAGTAGAGTGAAAAAGTTGGCTTGAAATGCAACATCAAAAAAACTAAGATCATGGCATCTGGGCCCATCACTTCATGGCAAATAGAAGGGGGAAAAGTGGAAACAGTGACAGATTTTATTTTCTTGGGCTCCAAAATCACTGCAGATGGTAACTGTAACCATGAAATTAAAAGACACTTGCTCCTTGGAAGGAAAGCTCTGACAAACCTAGACAGTGTATTAAAAAGCAGAAATTTTGCCAACAAAGGTGCGCATAGTCAAAGCTGCGGTTTTTCCAGTTGTCATGTAGGGATTTGAGAGTTGGACCCTAAAGAAGGCTGAAGAATTGTTGCTTTTGAATTGTGGTGCTGGAGAAGACTCTTGAGAGTCCCTTGGACTGCAAGGAGATCAAACCAGTCAACCCTAAAGGAAATCAATCCTGGATATTTGTTGCAAGGACTCATGCTGAAGCTGAAGCTCCAATCCTCTGCCCACCTGATTCGAAGGGCTGACTCATTGGAAAAGACCCTGATGCTGGGAAAGATTGAAGGCAAAAGGAGAAGTGGGTGTCAGAAGATGAGATAGTTAGATAGCATCACTGACTCAATAGACATGAATTTGAGCAAACTCTGGAAGATAGTGGATAACAGAGGAGCCTACCTGCTATATTAGTCCAGTTCAGTTCAGTTGCTCAGTTGTGTCTGACTCTTTGCAGTCCCATGGATTGCAGCATGCCAGGCTACCCTGTCCATCACCAACTCCCAGAGCTTGCTCAAACTCATATCCTTTGAGTTGGTGATCCCATCCAACCACCTCATCCTTAATCATCCCCTTCTCCTCCTGCCTTCAATCTTTACTTGCATCAGGGTCTTTTCTAATGAGTCAGCTGTTCACATCAGGTGACCAAAGTATTGGAGTTTCAGCTTCAGCATCAGTCCTTCAAAAGAATATTCAGGATTGATTTCCTTTAGGATTGACTGGTTGGATCTCCTTGCAGTCCAAGGGACTCTCAAGAGTCTTCTCCAACACCACTGTTCAAAAACATCAATTCGGAGTTCAGCTTTCTTTATGGTCCAACTCTGTCATCCATTCATGACTACTGGAAAAAACACAGCTTTGACTAGACAGACCGTTGTAGTCCATGAGGTGGCCAAGAGTTGGACATGGCCTAGTGACTGAACAACAGCAATGACAACATTAAGTAGTTGTAACCTTAAAGAAATATTAAGCTAAGTGAGAGAGAAAAAGAATGAATCAATGTTATAAATGCTCAGATTATTATAAGTTTTGGGAGATTTCCAGTTGACTCTATTCATTTAGTATATTTTGAATAAATAATAACTCCTAGTTCTGATTTTAGTATATGTGCTGCTTGAAGTGAGCACAACCATTAGTTCTGAATGAGCAGATGAGACTTAGAAAATACTATGTGTATGTGTGTATCACATTTGTAGAAACAAAAACATACACAGTTGATCTGGAATCTGAGGGCAGTAGTTGCCTTCCATTCTCACATTCCAAAGTAAGAACTGATCATCTAAGTGTAACTTGGAAAGGAGGTGGCCAATAGCTAATTTTGTGACCCTTCTGATGCTTATAAAAGTTTGAAAGTTCCAGAGTGGATTTCTGAACAAAATGTTCAGGAGCAGGGAGAGTGCTGGGACTTTTGTCTTCTCCCATGGAGGAGGTACTTCTCTTAACCTCAAGCCTAGTGAGTGAAGCTTCAAGGACCACACCCCGACCCCACACACACCCCTCTGGAGACAGCCCAGGGCTGCCCCAGCAGCCTAGGACAGTGGAGGACTGTGGCTGTAATAACTAAGCTCCCATTCACCTAGAGTGTAAGGCACAAGTTTCCTGCAATAAGATGTGGTGTGTGTAAGGAAAGGAGCCAGGCTGGCCCCTTCTTTAAAAGGATGACTCTACCCCAGTAGAGGAGATGTGACTTCAAAAGACAATTTCAGCTTCTGAGTTGGCTTGGGCACCAGAGAACCAGGAGCCAAAGTGAAGGATGCCGCAGGCTGTTTGCCACATCAGTGAGTCAGAACTGATGAATCCTCTTGGAACTCATGTCACCTCTGAAAGAAAAAATCTACCTTAAAATGTGACCTGGCCAGAGCCAACACTAGGCGGGCTCCCCTGAAATGTGGCTGAGGATCTCATGACACCTAAGGGAGGATGGGCAGCAGAGCCTTGAAGAATTAGGTTCAGGGCCCGAAGAGCTGCAGGTAACCTGGGGGCTCGGGCTGGCTTCTCTCTCTCCCTGCTACCCGACCCTCTCTTGCCCTATGTCCTCTCTTGCTCTACCTTCTAGAATATGTCTACTTATACTTGCACCTCTATTTCCTTCTTTCCTTCTCCCTAGTTTTCACTATGAATGGTGCAGAGATGCAAGACAGCTCAAACGTATAGACTTTCTTACTTCCAGTGTTAGTTGCTCAGTCGTCCAACTCTCCACGACCCCATGGACTGTAGTCCTGTGACCCCACGGACTGTAGCTCATCAGGCTCCTCTGTCCATGGGAATTCTCTAGGAAAGAACACTGGAGTGGGTTGCTATTCCCTTCTCCAGGGGATCTTCTCAACCCAGGGATCAAACCCAGGTCTCCTGCAATGCAGGTGGATTCTTTTACCAGCTGAGCCACCAGGGAAGCCCTCTTACTAACAGAGAGAACCCCAAATTGACTACTGTATATAAGGTCCCTTGAAAAGACCCTGATGCTGGGAAAGATTGAAGGTGGGAGAAGAAGGGGATGACAGAGGATGAGATGGTTAGATGGCATCACCGACTCAGAGGACATGAGTTTGGGTAAACTCCAGGAGTTGGTGATGGACAGGGAGGCCTGGCGTGCTGTAGGCCATGGGATAGCAAGAGTCAGACACGACTGAGCGACTGAACTGAACTGAACTATAAGGTCCCAATTTCAAATTCCCAGGAGAAAGATTTCAATGAGCCCAGTTAGAATCAGTTATCTGTTCATTCAACTCAGGCCACTGTTACAGGGTCATATTGTGCAAATAACATCGCTAAGGGCTCCTTCACAGGGGTGTGATACTAATTTTTATGCCAAGAATTCTCAACCTGAGAAGAAATTGCAAAGATTGTCTACCGTGTATACATTCCAAGACACTGAATAAGAAAAATGGAAATAAAATATTAGTCCATATAGCAAACAGAGAAAGAAAAAAAAAATACAATGAGAAAGAAAGAGAAAGGAGGAAGAGAGAGAGAGAAAGATCATACTTATCAAATAGGTCACTGAACATATTAATAAATGGTCTAGACTTCTTATTAAAAGACAAAAACTCTTAGATTAATTTATAGAGAAATAAAATAAAATAAAACCCTATTTCAGGGTGAAATTTGTAGAATCCAGCTACTAAGAGCAGAAGGAATGATGGGATTAGATGATCATTTTGTAGTCCATCATGTGAAAGAGGACACAGGCAGCCATTTAGCAACTGCTTGGTAAAATCATCAGGAAAATTGATGGAAACTCTATAATGGCTGGACTAGGCTTACCACACCAGAACCTACTGACTCAATCCTTACATCTAGCATCACTTAGAATAAGACACTCATGACATATTCTTGGACAAGCAAACAAGCCTTAACATCTAATCAAGCCTTTTCATTTGATTATCAGTTAGGAGGAAATAGACAAAGTAGGGGGACATGTTAAATGATAACACAGGGAAGCAACCAACCAAATGTAGAATGTAGAAAATGCAACAGGACAAATGACCTGGTTATTTTAACAAATAAATGACATAAGAGAAAATGAGGGGAAGGGAGACTGTTAGAGGTGAAAAGAATCCTTAGAGACTGATCAGTCAAATGCAATGTAAGGAACTTATTTGAACCCTGATTTCAATAAACTAACCATGCAATGTTATGGGCTTTAAAAACCTTTTTATTTTATATTGGAGTATAGCTGATTAACAATGTTGTGATCATTTCAGGTGGAAAGCAAAAGGACTCAGTCATACATATACATGTATCCCTTCTCCCCCAGACTACCCTCCCATCCAGCTTTCCACATAACATTGAGCAGAGTTCTCTGTGTTATATAGTAGGACCTTGTTGATTATACATTTTAAATATAGCAGTGTGTACATGTCAATCACAAATTCCCTCTCTCTTCCCCTTACTCATCCTTTCCTCCTGGTTATGTTTGAGACAATCAGGGGACTATAAACTCAAACTGGGTATTAAATGATGTGAGGAATTGTTCATTTTCTTATGAGATCATGTACCGTGGTTATCTTTAAAAAATCTTAAGATGATACAAAGTACTTATGGGCAAAATGATATTAAAAATGGGATTTGCTTTAAAATGCTTTAGCCATCCTTCCAAAAAAAGTGTGTGAGTGAATGATAAAACAAGATTATTTTCATGTTGGTAATTGTTTAACTTAGTTGATTATGGCTCATATATCTATTCTTTCTGTTTTTGAGTAATTTTTAAAAATTTTCAGAATAAATTGCTTATAAAACTTATCAGACATTGTGTAAGCAAAAGTAAACATAAGATTATTAAGAGATATGCACTACTCTATATAAAATAGATAACCAGCAAGGACCTCCTGTATAGCATAGGGAACTATACTCTATTTTGTAATAATTCAAAGAAAAAGACTGGGACATTCCTGTAGCTCATATGGTAAAGAAACTGCCTGCAATGCAGGACATCCGGGTTCCATCTCTGGGTCAGGAAGATCCTCTGGAGAAGGGAATGGCAACCCAGTCCAGTATTCTTGCCTGGAGAATCCCAGGGACAGAGGAGCCTAGGGGGTTATAGTCTGTGGGGTCGCAAAGAGTCAGACATGACTGAGTGACTAACACACAAGAGGAAAAAGAATCTGAAAAAGAATATATATATTCATATGTATATATATGAATCACTGTGCTATATACCTGAAAGTAACAGAACAGTGTAAATCAGCTATACTTCAATAAAATGTTTAAAATATTTTAAATAAAAATAAATTTAAAAGTAAACATTAATTGTATTACATTTGTTTTATTTCCCTTCTGCTAAGGAGAGTATCTAAAATGCCCCTCATTTTTATGCTCTGAGGATTTCTAGGCTTCTGCTCTTGGATACCTTGATTTATCACCCAGTGAAACCACCATCCAAACACCCAACCAAATCATCCACCATTATATCCTTAAAAGTGGCTTCAGGAGAAAGGTAGCATGAAAATTAGGGACTGAGTCCGACAACAATGAAAACATTTCTCTGTTCGCTCTGATGGCTTCGATGGCTGTAAATTTTTCCACTTCTGGAAATCACGTCAGTAAAAGCAGTGGAGCCAAGTGGCTAAAAGCAGGGGCTCTGGATTCAGAGAGACTGTCTTCTGCTCTGGCTCCGTCTCTGACAACTAAGTCACTGAACTCTGTGAGTAGCTCTGTGAAGAGTAGACACTCATAGTGCCTAATGCATAGGATTACTGTAAATGTTAAAAGAAGTACATTTAGTTCAGAGACTGACAGAGTAAGAGAGAAATGCAATAGGATGCATACTAATATAATATATGCGTTTTAATAATTTATAGTTCTTCTGAATTCATTTTTTAATTTTTTTAATTTAATATTTAATTTTATATAGGAGTATAGTTTGAATTTATTTCCTTCTCTTCCTTTGTGACCAAATCATTTTTCTATTTTGGAAGCCAAGTTTCTAAATAAAGTCAATGTCTTTATAAAAGAGAAGCTACCAGCTTAAACTGAATTCATAATGCAATCCTTTTGACTCAAGAAAACATGATGGAAACACACTGTTTTAATTAGCTTAAAATCAACTTTTTATTTTGGGTAATTTTAGATTTATAGAACAGCTTTAAAGATATCACAACAGATTCTCATATATCCCTCTGCAACTTGTATATTTAAAATGCAGGTGTTAATTATTTGATAAACAATAGTTATTGGATGATTGTGAGAGAAACGAAGTTAGATCTCCAACAGAAAACAATAAAAGTATTTTATTCATAAATTTAATTCATGTTCGTTTACTCACTAGACAGTTGTCTGGAACAGAGCCTGGCCCATGGTGAACCAGCAGAGAGTTTATGCTTGAAGACATTGTTAACGTTATTGATGGGTCTTTGTAACTCTTCACTGTAGCATGTTTCTTTGTTGACAGAAAAGATGTCTTATCTATGACTTAGGAAAATTTGCAGATATGGAAGAGCTGAAACCTGAGAAATGGTGAATAAAATATAACTGTATCACTTAAAGCAATGGTTCTTGAAATGATCCAGGGACCACTAAAGACTCCTTGTTGGGGGTCTGTGACATTAAAACTACTTTCATAATATTTATGAGATTGTTGGTGATTTTAATGACTGTGTTTTTTCTATATTCTGAATGAAATGCATAAAGATTTGAAAAAACAACAAACCATTTTTTTTAAGCACATAAAATCATGCAAGCAAGATCTAACCCAATTGTAAGATAGATCAAGCATATTTTAATGTTGCAGAGTAGAGAGGTACATCATCAGGGTTTCAGATTCCATACTGTCACCAATCTGTAAGAAATCACACCTTGAGTTCAGGTGTAGTATCAAAGGAGACTATCTATAGTTATCTGCAAAGCTACTAAAATATTCCTCTTTTTTCCAACTACCTATTTGTGTGAGATTAGATTTTCTTTATATATTTCAACCAAAACAATGTATCACAACAGATAAAGAGAGAAGCAGATATGAGAATTTAGCTGTTTTGCAATAAGTCAGGCATTAAGGATATTTGCAAAAATGTAAAGTGTTGTCACTCTTTCCACAAATGTGTTTCTTTTGGAAAAACATTTTTAAATAAAAACATATAATTGATGTTAACATTTAATGGATTTGTCACTGGTATTTTAAATGAATTATTAAATAAGTATTTTTGCTTTAATTTCTAATACAGTAACTATTAGCAGATATAATTCATCCAAATAAAGGTTTTAAGTTTGTCAATACATTTTACAATTTTAAAACATTTACGAAACCAAAAAGTTTGAAAACCGCTGCAGTTAAGTGTGCCTGAAGGAGAAATGGGCTGACCATCAGAACAGGATGCTATGAACAATGCTATCCAGCCATCCCTGGAATTTAGTAACTCCGTTAGGGCTATGAATTTGAGTTTAAATGCCCATAGAGGGTTCCTATTTCTTGTTCCTGCATAAATGGGAGTTGGAAGGGAGGTTCTTGCATGAACCCCAGACTTTAGAACATCCTGGAGAAAGGGGAATATTTTTATCAAACCAAACTTGAGTTCACTTACCCAGGCAAAGCATAACCATTTGACTGACTCTTGATTGTGGTGAGGGTTTTTGAAGCTACTCAGTGTGGTGTTGTGTAAGCAGAATAGGCAGCTCATGCTCAAAAGACCTGAATTCCCAGAAAGCTTTTGGAGAAGAGGTTTTAAAGGCAAAGTGAGGGGGAGGCTTGCAGGGTGCCTGATCAGCTTATGGACATTTTTCTGATTGGTTGGTGGTAATGCAACAGGGTGGTATTATATTTCAGGAGTCAATGTCATCAACCTTTTGGTTCAAACTAGTCTGAGGCTTCCCACATAGCTCAGTCAGTAAAGAATCTGCCAGCAATGCAGGAGACCTGGGTTCAATCCCTAGATCAGGAAGATCCCTTGGAGAAGGAAATGGCAACCCACTCCAGTATTCTTGCTTGGAGAATCCCATGGACAGAGGAGCCTGGCAGGCTGCAGTCCATGGGGTCACAAGAGTCGAACACGATAAACCACCACCAGTTTGGGCTCTACCTGTTGGTGGTCAGCATGTGGTTGCCTTCTTCCCCCTTCTGGGGGTTTTAGCATCTCTAAAATGAGTCAAGAATATGGGTCAGTATATTATCTATTGCCCTTGAGGAGGAACTGAAGGTCCTTGACTTTGTTTTATGGCTCAACTATCATTATTTTGTCTTTTTGTCTTTGTTTTTCTGTGTTCCTGCATTTTCTCACTTCTTTGATTAAATTTGCTCTTTTGAAGCAAACTCGTTCAAACTCGGAAACTTGAAGGAGTTTAGGAGGGTAAAGCTTTTCTACCAACAAGAGGTGGGGGACGTGGGAAGGCTGTGTCCCCGGGAAGGTCTTGCAGGGTCTGACTTGGTCTCAATATTAAGTTCCCTTTACAGAATTGACAGATGACAAGGAAGCTCAC
This sequence comes from Bubalus kerabau, assembly GCF_029407905.1. Lineage (NCBI taxonomy): Eukaryota > Metazoa > Chordata > Mammalia > Artiodactyla > Bovidae > Bubalus > Bubalus kerabau. Next base: position 81,815,564 of record NC_073631.1, on the reverse strand, counting down.
TATGCCATAATTTGATGTGGAAAATCAAATCCTTCTGAGAAATTGGATTGCTGGACCTACACCTGAATTGGAATCCTAACCCTTAAGGGAGGAAAAATCACATGTCAAGACATGAGTGTAAGAATTGGTTGAGTGGTACTCCTGGGGCACCAAGAAGGAGCAAATACAAAACTTCTTCAGAGGAGCTCTTTAGTAATCCAGTGGCTATGAGATTCAGAATGGGATTTGGGAAAACCAGGTTTTGCTAAATGGAAATGTTTAAAGAAAAATTTTCCTTTTTTTCTAACAACTTTGGTGGGAAGGGAAATTTCTTAACTTGATAAAGTTAAGTTAGGGATATTTGTTGATATCCCTAACTCCATATTTCTACAGCTTAGTTGAGGAAGCACAGGGTTAAAGATGAATTTTAGAATTCCAGAGTGTGAATTCACTGTCTCCCCAAAGCTGGCAGCATGATTTCTTTGATAGCTTAAATTCATTTTCTCCCTTTTCAGTCGACTCTGAAAATGGCTTTTAATTAGCTTAACTTTTCTTCCAGCCAGGCAGTGATACCATTCTTTTGAAGGCTGTAATTAGTTGATGGAAGAAACCACCAAATGAAACCATTGGCTAATTATCGAGTGGAAAACTTGGTTTAGGCAGTTTTGGGCTACTGATGAGTTAACAATAGATGTAATAAGGATTTCCAGCCCAGAATCCTCTGAGCTAATTTAGGCATCCTGTAAGTACCACACAAAAGCCCAAACAGAATGTTTTCAGAGATTGCCAATTTTTCTTTTCTTTCCAAGTTGAAGGGTTAATGAGGAGGTGGGAGTGGAAACTAATGGAGAAAGAATCATCTTTCTGAGCCTGAGAGGCAAACCATCCAAGGAAACGAAAATGTAGACCTTACTAGAGGTAATGGAAGTGCTCTCTGGGACCAAAAATGAAGTCATCGTTGAGGCCATCTCTATATTGTTTAAATCTCTTAAAGTTGCCTGCAGCTCTTGCTAAGGTGCAGCTAGCAATGTATAAATTGTGCTGTTGGAACAACTCACCTTTCTGGAACCCACTTTCAATGTCAAAGATTGTTTTGAGAAAAAGAATAACAGGCTAACAGAATTTGACACAACTGGTCTATCCCCATTCACTAAATCCGCATCTATGTGTGAAATGCCCTCAATGTTGTACCTTATTTGCAAGAAGATACAAGTAGATGCATCATTAGAGATGGACACATTTTCACTATTTTTGCCTTTTTTAAAAACACAGATGGAAGAATTGAACATTTTAATATAAAATATGCCAAATCTCTAGACCTCCCAGCCATTACATACAAGTCTGTTACACTTGTGTGTTAAATGAAGCCTTTATTAGGCATAAAATTCCCAGCAGTTGCAGGACAGGAGTAGCAGCCCTCCTCTCCAGGAGGTGAATCAAGTCCATATGGTGGCCGGAGAAAAAGACTTATTCTAGGAGAAAGCCAAGGGGTATGACTTATTAATATGCCCCCTGCTTGTTCTGCTGGGCTGGTGTCCGCATCTTCTTAGATCCCTGGGCTATATCACAATTGCATAGGGCAGGCATCCAACAGGAAAGCAGAGAATCCTCTAGAGAGCTCGCAGGTGCTGTTGACAAAAGCCTACACTGAGACAGGTCTTAAGTGATAGTGCTTCTTGCTTTAAGTGTGGGTTGGATGGAGTCAAAGGCAGTTTTGCTTTTGACAGTGTTACAAAGGAAAGGTCTGTGTAATAGTTTGTTAGTAGACTTTAGTTTTTAGAGGAGTTGTACATTCACAGCAAGATGGAAAATGTGGTACAGAGATTTCCCATACATCCCTGCCCCCATACACACACAGTCTTGCCTGTCATCCTGACCCCCCATCACAGTGGTACATCTGCTATAGTGGATGAGCCTCCACTGGCATGTTACTAACACCCAGAGTCCATAGTTTATCTCTGGACTCACACTTGGTTTTGTGGTATTGAACAACTACAGAATGACATGTGTCCACCATGATAGTACCATACAGGGTAGTTTCACTGCCATAAAAATCTCCTGTGCCCTGCCCATTTATAATAATTTTTTCAAAAATGCTAAACATGGATGTAAATTCTCTTATGCAATGCTGCATATGATGAAGGAGTAAGGGAAGAAACAGATTGAATTCTTGCTTTCTCCCAGGCTGCGATAAAGAAGGATGCTCTCTGCTTTGATTCCTGCACGTCCTCAATCATCCAGGAGGACATCATCAGCTTCCTCTTCCTATCAGGCAAGTCCCCCTTGTATCAGAGGTCTGCATGCACTTTGAATCTTGTGTGTCTGAACCTATAGATCCCTCTGGGAAAACTTTCCCTTCAGCAACTTGGCTCAGCTCTCCTCTCTCCTCCACTTCTTGCCCCATATGTGTTGCTTTCTCATTGAAAGCTCTCTTGCAACCCAGTACTACTAAAACTCACATTAGTATAAGACTGAGAACATGCTCATGGGGTCATGTGTGTGCAAATCTGTGTACATAGACATGGATTTAGTAGACATTTGGTTATATGCATATTAGAGACTGACTCCCTCACTGTATGTACTAGCCTTTCTGCAATGATCAGTTCCAGGAGTGGAATATAGAATGCAAAATTCTAAGAAAGTTAGCTCTGAAAAGCAATGCCCTATTCCTTATGTCCAAGTACCTGATTTTCAATTTAAAATCAATCGCAAAAGAAGCTTCTTTGAAAAATGTCTACCATCTAAGTAAATACAACTTTGCTCTTCCCAAGGATAAGCACAAAAAGCACAGTCATTGAATACAATCCAGGGGACTTGCCAAGAAGGGATTTCAAAAGCAAAGATGGGCTTTCCAGGGGGAGTGGCGCTTTTTTTTTTTTTTTTTTAATATCTAGAAGTACCTCATTATTTTCTAAGGCAAAACAAACAACAACAAAACTAACTCAACTCAAATAAAACAAAGCAAAAACGTATCAGAGCATGTTGAATGGGATTTTCCCTGTCGACAGGAACTGCAGTTAAAGCTCAAAATTATAGGCAAATGGTACTAAATTCCTAAATTCTATGTTCAGAGTTCTGCCAACAGTTTTGGCCAGCCTTCTCACCAGAAGGCTTCCAGACAGTTGGCAGGAGAGAGAGAGGCAGCCTTACCACCAACCTCCCCATCATTACTCTGAAAGTGTTAGTCCCTTAGTCGTGCCCGCCTCTTTGACACCCCATGGACTATATAGCCTGCCAGTCTCCTCTGTCCATGGAATTCTCCAGGCAAGAATCCTGGAATGGGTAGCCATTCCCTTCTCCAGGGGATCTTCCTGATCTAGGGATCAAACTTGGGTCTCCCACATTGCAGGCATATTCTTTACCATCAGAGCCACCAGGGGGGCCTTAAGAAAGGGGATAGTGCGGGGAGGCTGAGCCTGTGGAGAGCTTACTGTCTCCCTTCAAGCCTTGCATTGGGAATGGGCTTCAAGTGGCTGCTAATTCCTTGTCCATAAGCCTGGCAGGAAATCCCCAGAAAGAGAGTTCCTACAAGACAGGGAGACCATTCATCCCCTGGTAGGACTGCTTAGCCAGTCTACTTCCTGAGCTGACCCTGGACTGTTAATGTTGTGAGAACGTAAAAGAAACTAAGGAGAGATGTCATTTTGAGAGACTTATAAGCACAGAAAAGGCCAGAAGTGTGCCAGTTCTACAGAGATCTAGAAGCTGGATAACACTGAAATGCACAGCGGATGATAGGAAAGTTTGGGATTTCAGGATATCATCCCAGGCATGGTGCAATGCCTCCTGCTGGAGATGCAGCTCCATCACCAGGGGTGCCCAGTGCCCCAGAGGGTCAGCTGTTTTCTCCAGCTGTTTTTGTCAGCTGTTTTCTCCAGCACAAAGGATGGACATGTGCTTTTCTTCTTTCCCTTTTCTGCTTCTTACAGTCAGAGGGGCTTGTGCCCAGAAGAGACTGAGGGAGAGCTTGGTCCTACCCCTACCCCAATCACAGCTCCACTCTGCATTAGGGAGAGGAGAAGAGGAGAGTACTGGATTCCCAAATCAAGTACTATTCCAATGACTGAGGTGGCTAGGAAAGATAGAGTTAGGCCAAGCTGTCATTATGAGGGTGAAGAAATGAGGATTTGGTGGTGAGAAACAGGTCATTGAAATCTTTAGAAGAATGCAAACTTGCAGGTTTGGTTCTTCAATACGTCTCTCAAGATCCAGGCTTCAAATCTGGTCCATCTTCTTATAATGTTGTTGTTGTTGTTGTTCAGTCACTGTGTTGTGTCTGATTCTTTGCGATCCCATGGACTGTAGCCTGCCAGACTCCTCTGTTCACAGGATTCTTCTGCAAGAATACTGGAGTGGATTGTGGTTGTTTGGTTGCCTAGTCATGTCCGACTTTTTGCGACCCCATAGATGGCAGCACGCCAGGCCTCCCTGTCCCTCATCATCTCCCAGAGTTTGCCCAAGTTCATGTCCATTGAATCCAGTTGCTTCAAGTGTTGTAGAGGACCGCTGTCAGCTGTGTCCCTCTCTGAGACTTGTCCTATACCTAAGAGGGCCACTTTACCCAAAGCACATGGAACAACCTAGGTCTCAGTTCCAGGCAACTCACTTCCTGATTCTGGGCAACCCTCCAGGCTCATTCCAGCTCTGGGGCTCCCCAGCGGATAGGTGGAGGCTCTCTTGTGACTGCATCTCAATTTCAACTTCTTTCTCTAAACCAAGGTCAACAATTTCAGCCCACTGACCGCATCTAGCTTGTTATCTGTTGAGTGATCCATGAACTAAGACTAGCTTTGGCATCTTTAGAGGGTTGGAAAAAATCAAAAGAAAGATAATATCTTGTGACATGTAAAAATTATATGAAATTAAAATTTCAGTGTCCATAAGTGAAATTTTAGTGGGACACAGTCCAGCTCATCTGTTTATATATATATTTTGTGGCAGTTTTTGTGCTGTGACAGTGGTCCTAAACAGTTGCCACAAAGACCATCCGCACATCCCAAAGTGTTTATGATTTGGTCCTTTATAGAAAAAGCTTGCTGACCTCTGCTTTAAACCAAACTTGTTTCCTTCACTCCGCAAAAGTGATGGTCCTGAGCTCATGCTCTGATGAACTTCTGACATTCAAGCTCCATCTCAGAGTCTGACTCCTGGGATTCCTGACTGGGGATGGGACATCATACATGGTTATTAAGTTCTCAAAGGCATGACATTGAATTCAATGGTCTTGAACATCTCAACACAAGGAGTACTAAACACATTTTCAGTATCAGTGATTTTCTATTTTCCATCAGCTTTATGGTATCTGTTGTTTATTAATGATTCTTTAAAAAGAAATTCTTCTATATAATCATTATATAATTGAAATATATTTTAGTGGATCAGCTTTTGTTCTCCCCTTTGGTAATACATGCTGCTTGAATTGGGGTCCTCTGCACTCAGGGATCATGTAAACCCACTCTGGCACAATGGGTGGGCACATGATCTGAGTTGACCAGTGTAAGTACCACATCCGCATATCTACAGAACCACACCTCCAAACCACAGGGTGGATGCATGCATGCTCAGTTGCTCAGTCATGTCTGACTCTTTGTGACTCTATGGACTATGGCCTGCCAGGCCCCTCTGTCCATGGGATTTTTCAGGCAAGAATACTGGAGTGGGTTGCCATTTCCTCCTCCAGGGCATCTTTCAGTCCCAGGGATTGAACCCACATCTCTTGCATTAGCAGGAGGATTCTTTACAACTGAGCCACCTGGGAAGCCAATAGGGTGACCTGACTCAAGCCAGCAAGAGCCAGACCAGAGCTTTGTACTTGGGGCTTTTGGAAAAGGGGAATCACCAAGCTAGTAGGATGTCAACCTGGAGTGCTTATGGGCCACCATGATGAAGATTTGCCTGCCAAGAGAGACAGAAATGAGGTCTTAACCCAAGCGGGGAGGGGGGGGGAGGGGGGGTCCTTTTAGCTCTGTTCCCAGCTGTGATTTGTCAACAAATTTCTTCATTTGCATAAACCAGTTTCAGCTGGCTTTGTTACTTGCAGCTGACAGAGTCCTCACCAATGGCAGAGATTTCCTTCTGTACCCAGGGTTCTCACATGCAATTCTCTTTGATCCCTGCAACATTCTGAACTATTTTCACATTTTAAGATGCCAAGGCTCAGGGAGAAGTAACCTGCCCTATGTGCTGAATCTGAAACTTGAACTCTTGCCATCTCACTCTAAATCCCTGTTCTTTCTACCATAGGATATACATGATTGCTCATTTTTCAACTGTACGTGATAAAGCAGCAGAGAAAATGCTTGCTGAAATTCACAATCAGGAAGAAAAAAATCCTTCATGCCATGACTAACAGTGTATGGCACTGAAACTCATTTACCTTCCTTTGTCAGTGGGAACAACAAATTATTTTAAGGAATAAATGTTCAAAGGATTTCAAATGTATCAGAGAACACTTAAAAAAAACAACCTTTTGAACTAGTTAGAAATATGTTGATCTGATTTTCTTGAAAAGTCCCCAAAGTCTTGAGACTTAAACACAGAGTCCCTGGTGTATATGAGCTTCCTTTTGTTTTTTTAAAAATTATTTTATTTTTTTAATTGAAGCATAGCTGATTTACAATATTTTGTTAGTTTCAGGTGTACAACTGAGTGATTCAGTTGTGTGTGTGTGTATATATATATATATATATATATACACACACATATATATATATTCTTTCTCAGATTCATTTCTTTTATAGGTTATTACAAAATATTGATTATAGTTCCCTGTGCTATACAGTAGGTCCTTGCTCATTGTCTATTTTATATATAGTAGTGTGTATATACTAATCCCAATCTCCCAATTAATCCCGAATTTCATTTTTAGAGGTCCAACTGCTCAGGCAGCCACCACTGGCCTGGGCTTCCTTTCTGGAGAGACAACAAATCCACCTTTCATAAAGACAATTATTTTTCAAAATTAAAATAGAAGGATTGATTTTTTTCTAATTACCTAAATGATGCATGCTGATTGTAAAATATAAAAAAGGACAGAAAATTTAAGAAGTAAACATTGCTCAATATCTGTGCCACCCAAGGAGGACCACTGTTAATGTGAATGACACTTTCCAGACATTGAAAATGCTCACTCCCTTCATCCTCCAAAGAGGAGCATCAGGGCTCCTAATGATACAAGCTTTCCAAGCCACTGCTGTGAGCTCCAGTCTACCTGAAAACCCAGGTGTTTGCTCCTTTCTTCTTTTCCTTGATTGTGTTTCTTTTAGAACCATGTGCCTAACCTACATATGCATGTATCATACATGCATGAATATATGTGCATAGGTGGCTCAGAGGTTAAAGCGTCTGCCTGCAATGTGGGAGACCTGGGTTTGATCCCTGGGTTGGGAAGATCCCCTGGAGAAGGAAATGGCAACCCACTCCAGTATTCTTGCCTGGAGAATCCCATAGACAGAGGAGCCTGGTGGGCTACAGTCCACGGGGTCGTAAAGAGTCGGACACAACTGAGCGACTTCACTTTACTTCACATGCATATGTATGTGTGTGTGCTAAGTAATTCAGTCATGTGTGACTCTTGTGACCCAATGGACTGCAGCCTGCCAAGCTCTTCTGTCTATGGAATTCTCCAGGCAAGAGTACTAGAGTGTGTTGCCATTTCCTCCTCCAGGGGATCTTCCCAAACCAGGGATCAAACCCATGTCTCCTGCATTAGCAGGTGGGTCCTTTACCTCTGAGTCACCTGGGAAGCCCTATATATGGATGAATACATGTGTGCATATACATGTATATGTGTATATGTAGTATGTGCATATCTATGTATATAGCTATATGTGTGTGCATGAATGTATGTTATGTATGTATGTTTCTGTATATATGTGTGTGTGTGTGTGTGTGTGTGTGTATTCACACACAATTCACATGTACAGATATTCTATTTTCCTTCTGCTTCCCAGCTTTCTGGTGATGGAGAACATTGGAGTACATGCATTTTTCCCTCTATGCTTATTCACAAAGTCCATGATAACTTTGTGCTTTTCATATTTTTTTAATATGGAAATCCTCCTTAAACATCAGAATGTATCTTATTGACCCTAGTATGGTACAAGTGTCCTTTAAGTAAACACTGACTCAGAAAATTCTATGAACACACTCATGTTTTTTTTAAATGAATCAAAACTATGTGTACATATATTAGAACTGCCAGGGGAGGGTATATGTGGGAAAATATCATTTATTCAATCTATAAAACTTAAAGCTGATTACTGATACTAATCTATCTACTGAATAAAATACAAAGTATTGTTTTATGCTCGAATCTCATTCTCCACACCACATATTTTATTGGGTTTAAATAAAAACCAAAATGATGATGCTTGTGTGATACAGATTGGAAGGCTCAATTCACTAATTTATAGATTTCTCAGTGTTTCAGGACCCTGAGGTTTAGAATCACTATTCTGGAGAATTTTTTGGTCAAAATCTCAACCCTCTCCTCTACATACAATAATTAGTTGAGCTCTGGAGGGTGGTGGTGCAGGAGAAAGGCCTATACATGTGGTACATGACTCAAGCTTAGAATTGAAAAATTTTTATGAAGTCTTTTGGACACTGCAAATGATTCATCCTGACTGGTCATCACACACAATGGAAGAAATGATCCATATTCCTTTTTTGGTTTATTTTTAAGGTTTTTTTTTTTTTTTAATGTGGACCATTTATTAAGTCTTTACTGAATTTGTTCCACTATTGCTTCTGTTTATGTTTTGTTTTTTTTGCCACAAGGCATGTAGGATCTTAGCTCCTCAACCAGGGATTGAACCTGCACACCCTGCACCAGAAGTGAAATCTTAACCACTGCACTGCCAGGAGAGTTGCATCCATATTTCTTTTCTGATTTAGCATGTGATACATATTCCATAATGGGATTGCCAGGTGGCTCAGTGGTAAAGAACCTGTCTGCAATGCAGGAGACAGAGTAGACATGTGTTCAGTCCTTGGCTCAGGAAGATCCCATGGCAGAGCATTCCAGTATTCTTGCCTGGGAAATCCCATAGACAGTGGGGCCTGGTGGGCTACAGTCCATGGGGTCGCAAAGAGTTGGACATGACTTAGTGTCTGAGCACATGTGCACACACACACATACACACACATAAACTCTCTAATACAATAGTGCTACTTTGATAAGTCTACATAAAAATTGAGTGTCAATTTGGAATCCAAAGTAAGAAGTAGTAGAACCTAAACCAGATTTACTGCTGTCTCCCCACAGCGGGGCATGGTCCTCTTAACCACCCTCCCTCCACCCCAGCACAGGCATCGCCATCTTGGAGATCAAGGCCATATTGCCCTAGACCAGGGCCTCAGCTTCCTAGCTTCCTGCTCCTGAATCAGCTCATTGTGTGAATCCCATAAAGTCATTCATACTCAACTTGTAATAATTTTATTGAACAGCCTAAAACTTAGTGGGGTACAACTATTATTAAATGGTTTTATTATATTCTAGCCATGGCCTTTAGCTGTGGAAATTCCCTTTCCATTCTCTACGTGTATGCCTCAGGCAGATCCCATGGAGTCCAGTCCAGTCCAGACCAATTAAAAGTTGTTAGTCTAGAGTCTCTATCTTTAGAAATAAAGACTAAACTATTTACAGACAAAATAAAATTGTGCCTGGGATTTGGTTCAACTTAATACTGGAGAGTCATGAAAGGGGAGGAGAGTATGGGGCAGGGTGTAAATGAAGGAAGACTAGCTGGAATTGATAGTAACTGAAGCTAGGTAAGTAGTATATGGCAGTAGTTTCATAGTCTTTATTTCATAAAAATTTTTTCTGTGTCTTTTCTCCTTTCCTTTATTTTATTTATTTTATTAAAGTATAGTTGATTTACAGTGTTTCAGGTATACAGCAAGGTGATTCAGTTTTATACATACATGTATATATATATATATATATATTCTTTCATAGATTCTTTTCTGTTTAGGTTATTACATGATATTGAATATATTTCCCTGTGCTATACATTGTGTTTATTTTTATTTTATATATAGTAGTATGTATCTATTAATTGCAAATTCCCAATTTACTCTCCATCTTTCCCCCTTGATCTCCATAAATTTGTTTTCTATGTCTGTAGTCTATTTCTGTTTTGAAAATGAGTTCATTTGTATACATCGTCTCTGTTTTTGAATGTGTTTGAAATTTTCCTTACAAATTTTTTTAAAAAACTGGTTTATCATCCCAATTATAAATGCATAATTGTGTGTGTGTGTGTGTGTGTGTGCACGTGTGTGTGTGCAGTCACTCAGTCGTGTCTGACTTTTTGCTGCCCAGTGGACTGCCAGGCTCCTCTGTCCATGGGATTTTCCTGGCAAGAATACTGTAGTGGTTACCATTTTCTCCTCTAAGTGATCTTTCTGACTCAGGGATCAAACCTGCTTCACCAGAGTCTCCTGCATTGGAGGCAGATTCTTTACCACTGGGCCACTGGGGAAGTCCAAATGCATTATAAATTACAAAAATAAAACATTTATAATCAAAAAAAGCTATTGAGGTGGGAAAAACTACTTCAAGATCTTATCCAACCTAACATGTATGCTCAGGCCTACGAGCAAGCTTCTGTGACAAGTCTTTGGAAGAGAGAGGGCTATAGTCTGCTCCCACTTTAGTTTCCTCCTCCTTTCTAGATCTTTCTGTGTCATTTCTACATCCTCTGGTGTTGGGATATGGAAGAGAGATTAGGGGAAAGGGTTACATCCTCTCCTGGGAGTTTCTGCTTCTGGGTCCTCACATCTTTGCCTAACTCTGGCAGGCATCCTGTCCTCTGGGTTGCAGGTATTCGACTGCTGGTTCTCATGTTCCTGGAGGTGTTGCTTTGGGAGCATCCTTGCTGCACATTTTCTTTGCACAAGAGGTCCCCTTATGGCTCCATCCCATTGACAACCACCAGTCTATTCTCTGTATCTGTGTCTGTTTCTTTCTTTTTTTTAATATTCACTAGTTTGTTGTAATTTTTAGATTCCACATGTAAGTGAAATCATACAGCATTTCTCTTTCTGACTTATTTCACTTAGCATAATGTCCTCCAAGTCCATCAGTATTGCAGTAAATGGCAAAATTCCATTCTTTTTGTGGCCGAGTAGTGTTCCACTGTATATATGTACCACATCTTCTTTATCCATTCATCTGTCAATGGACACTTAGGTTGTCCCCATATCTCATCAACTATAAATAAAGCTACTATGAACACAGGGGTGTATGTATCTTTTTGAATTAGTGTTTTTGTTTTTTTTTTCAGGTATATACCCAGGCATGGAATTGCTTGGTCATATGGTTGACCTGGGTTCGATCCCTGGGTTGAGAAGTTTCCCTGGAGAAGGGAATGGCAATCCACTCTGGTATTCTTGCCTGGAGAATTCCATGGACAGAGGAGCCTGGGCAGGCTACAGTCCAGAGGGTCGCAAAAAGCTGGACATGACTAAGTGACTTTCACTCACTTTCACTCACTTTCACAGTTTCTTACTAACATAGTAGTTTCTTACTAACATAGTAGTTTCTTACTAACATAGATAGAAGTACTGTTCTGCCTTGACCCTTGAAATTTCCATCCCTGTGTGGCCTGTTTGTGTTAGCAGAGCAAGCTCATTCTTTTCATTCAACCATATCTTGAGCAGGAGGTAAGGATCTCTCTCTCTCAAAATTCACATCTCCAAACAGGTCCAAATTTATCACCAAGTTCCTCATAATGTGGTTCAGAGTTGAAGTGTAGCTGGGCCCTAAGTCCCTTCTCCCTGATTCCTAGCCCTTTTGAGTTAGGACCTGCTTTTTCCCCCGCTTCAAGGACTCTGCTCCTTCTCTGTCTTTTCCTCCAACTCTATGCTACCTGCTTCTTACCTCCACCCACAGGAATTTAGTCCATGGAGGCAGGTGTGCATCTGCGAATCTGCAGAAATCACCTTCAGCTGAGCTGTTTCTTTGTGCTCTTCCCCCCTATAGATTGGCAGATGGAAGAGGAGATGGGAAGTACACAGAAAGCAAACAGGCCACACAGAGAGACATTTATCCTTCCCCAGTAAAACTATGACCTAATTCATACTCAAATGATAATGGTTGGGATTTAATAAGCCAGTCTACACATCAGTATTCTTCAGATTGGCTTCAGAGAGTTGCCACCTTGGAAAGGAGCCATAGACTTGGGTTGTAACAACTGGGTCCAGCTCCATGGGAGTAAAAGAAGCAGAAGGACCACCAGCTGAGGGGCACTGCAGAGTGGCAAGATATTAATTCGGGAGCCTGAGTGCTGTTGTTTGAGTTCTGCAGCAGTGTTTGTGGTTGTCTAGTCGTGCCTGACTCTTTGACCCCATAGACTATAATCTATGAGACTCCTCTGTCCACGGGATTCTTCAGGCAAGAATACTGGAGTGGTTTGCCATTTCCTTCTCCATGGGATCTTCCCAGCCCAGGGATCGAACCCAGGTCTCCTGCATTGCAGGCAGATTCTTTACTGACTGAGCCACCAGGGAGGCAGTAGTGTTTACTAAGTACCAGATATGTCCATGAACTTCAGTGCCCTCATCTGTGAAAGGAACTAGTAGTTTTCCCACAGGATTGTTGTGAGGATTAACTGAGATGATTAATATACAAAAAAGAGCTCTGGAAATGGTAATACACATACGTACAAAGCAGATATAAAAACCTCTTGGGGATCTCTGAGGACATAAGGTATTAGTACTATTACTGACCAGGTTTCTTGGCCTCTTTAATCAATAGAAATTGATCAGAGACTAGACAAGAAATTCAGGCAAGGCTTTATTGGAGCCCCTGCTGCAGCAGCGGGTAGTGAGAACAAGATTGCCTCGCTTGCTCACTCCCTGGGGCAGGGGAGGGGGTGACGAGCTTGTTCCTTAAATGGAATAAGGGTAGGGATGTGTTCAGGGGTCGGACCAGAGAGGTGGTTTAAGTGATTTGCCCTCTTTTGGTGATGCTGTGTGCTGGGGGTCTTGTGCAGTACCCTGCTTTTGCTCCTGGCTCTTCAGAAACAGTGACAGTCTTTATTTTCTTGGGCTCCAAAATCACTGCAGATGGTGATGGCCACCATGAAATTAAAAGATGCTTGCTCCTTGGAAGCTATGACCAACCAAGACAGCATATTAAAAGGGAGAGACATTACTTTGTCAACAAAGGTCCATCTAGTCAAAGCTATGGTTTTTGCAGTAGTCATGTATGGATGTGAGAGTTGGACTATAAAGAGAGCTGAGGTCCGAAAAATTGATACTTTTGAACTGTGGTGTTGGAGAAGACTCTCAAGAGTCCCTTGGACTACAAGGAGATCCAACCAGTCCATCCTAAAGGAGATCAGTCCTGAATATTCATTGGAAGGACTGATGTTGAAGCTGAAGCTCCAGTACTTTGGCCACCTGATGAGAAGGACTAACTCATTTGAAAGGACCCTGATGCTGGGAAAGATTGAAGGCGGGAGGATAAGTGGATGACAGAGGATGAGATAACTAGGATGGCATCACCAACTTGATGCACATGAGTTTGAGCAAGCTCCGGGAGTTAGTGATGGACAGGGAAGCCTGGTGTGCTGCAGTCCCTGGGGTTGCAAAGAGTCGGACACGACTGAGCGACTGAACTGAACTGAACTGAACTTCAGAAGTAGCAGTTAGGTTTTTGGTCTCTTTGTATCTTTTTGTCCATAATTTGCCCCAACTGCCACACACACAGTTAGTTTTAGTCCCTCATGGTTTCTCTGACATTTGTCCAGGTGCAAACATTGCAGCAGAGGGTCCCAGGTCCCAGCCTGTCTAAGTACCATGGAGGTGATTTTGCTTAGCTACACCAAGAGAAACTGAAAGTTAACAAAATATTTAATTTATGGACTGCCTTCCATGGTCTTGATCCAACTATTTTATAGTTCTCCTAACTCATGCAACACTTTAAAGAGGCTTCTATTCATAAAATGGTGGATGGATGGGGAAAAAACCCATCACCTTTTGCACCGTTTAGTTCAGTCACTCAGTCGTGTCTGACTTTTTGCGACCCCATGAACCGCAGCATGCCAGGCCTCCCTGTCCATCACCAACTCCTAGAGTTTACCCAAACTCATGTCCATTGAGTCGGTGATGCCACCCAACCATCTCATCCTCTGTCATCCCCTTCTCCTCCTGACCCCAATCCCTCCCAGCATCAGGGTCTTTTCAAATGAGTCAGCTCTTCTCATCAGGTGGCCAAAGTATCAGAGTTTCAGCTTTGACATCAGTCCTTCCAATGAACACCCAGGACTGATCTTCTTTAGGATGGACTGGTTGGATTTGCACTGTTATCTCTTCCTCATTAGGCTTCCCCTCCCCGCACAGAGATGTGGCAAACTGGTTCCATATGTGACCAACCTAAGGGCAAACCAGGACTCTTCCCTGAGAGATCAGGAAGTTGAATTCCATCTGGTACTTGCTTGCGACAAACCAAAGGAAGATCATTCCTCTTGGCTGGGTCAGACACCGAGATCCGTTATCCTGTTAGTCTCACCTAGCACCAGGGCTTTAGATAGTTCCTACTCCTTCCCTGGGCCTGATTACTGCTGTTCACTATTTTCACTTGTGTGGAAGGACAAACACAGCATCTTTTTCTTTTACATTTTATATATAGCAATGGGATAACTATTCTAGACATAGGTAATAGTGGGCTCTGAACAAATCTAGCACCTGGCTTGAATTTTAAAGTAATACCACTCTGGTCACAGGCAGTGCAGTCGAGTGGACAGTGTTTTCCCAGGGGTGTGTAATGACCATGCCTTTCAGAATTGACCTTCATTACCTCCACAAATTTCTTGTGAACTTACAGCCGGTGTCTGCCTTGGGATAAATGCTGGGAATATGATTGTGACTAAGACCAAGAGAGTCTAAGCCACATGGCACTTAATAGACTTTAAGGAGAAGGCAGACCTTAAGCACATAATTATACAAATAATTCATGACAACTATAACATGTGTGATGGATAGGGGTGCCAGGACACATCCAAGATTTCCAGTTAAATCTAAATTTCAGAGAAATATTTGCAACTCTTTTATACTAAGAAGTTATTTGTTATTGGTCTGAATATTGAATTTAACTCAGTGTCCCGTATATTTAATGGCTAAATCTGGTGACTGAAGCTACGAACAGGTCCGAGATGCTAAGAGCATATTTACAGTTAAGTCCTAACCTCATCTGACTTGTGGTGGTGATGAAGTGGATGACTGAGAGGTTAGTGTTAAAAGAGCCATTTATCCATTCTTTCTAGTTTAATGTTTCAAAGAGAGAAGTCACCCTCCTACACAACTAAAGAAAGAACACGGACAAGCTTCATCTGACCAGCACTCCTAGGTGGGAAGCTGATTTTTAAAGTTTAATATTGCTCTACAGGGTGATTTATAGATTACACTATGGAAAGACTTTATGGGAAGTTTCCATGCAGAGCTCCAGAGCCCAGAGCAGGTGTAGGAAAGACCATGTTCCAAGAAATTCAGGAAATACCCTCCCTAACCAATTACTGCAAATCCTCTGCTCACAGAGTTTTTGAGAAAGAAAGAAATACAGATGGAAGCATACCATTTTCTCCAGGCAAGACCAATAACTTAAAAAAAAAAAAAAAAAAAGAAAGAAAGAAAGAAAAAGAAAGAATTAAAACAAAAAACCATGGTAATTTTAGTTTCCATGTAAGAATTGCTGTTTCACAGTATATTTGCTTTCTAGGCTGGAGTGCAAAGCTCTTGTAGGCAGCTCCAAGGAAGAACAGTCTGAAATGCAGAGAAGGGTAAATGCACAGGTTTGCTCGAGATTTTCTTATGTGGTCCCCAGACCATTCTCCACTCTGTCCTGGAAGATCTGGAATACTCCCTCTTGAGTTTTCTCCTTTTACGCTCACTTTTCTTCTTTTCCACAGGACTCTGCCATCTCCAAAGCTTTCCATCTGCTTTTGAATTTGTCTCTGCTGCTTTGGTTTTCCCTTTGCTGGTAAACATACCAAATTGAAGTATTTAACACAATATCTATTTTTGGATTGAAGAAAGTAGCATTACTCACTCTTAACTTAAAAAAAAAAAACCCAAACTAAAACTAAAACGGTTTAGTTAGGCTCACCAAACCTAATGTGGCCTTCAGTTAGCTGTAGTTTAATTCTTTCCCTGGTCCTCAATAGAAAAATGTTCCATTTTTTCTCCTTATTGAGAAAGTCTAAGACAGAGGGACTAAAACAAGACTCTCAGATTATATCCCTGTGGTTTCACTTTGACTTTTGGCCTCACCCAAACGTTTGTTACTTCTTTTTATTCTTAGTATGACTGTGATACAACTGATTAGAAAAGAACCATATTCTTGAAATATTCAATATACATTTCTTTAACAATATCTTAAAGAGGTAAGTTGGATTTATATTAAAAAAACACAAAAGGAGGGATTGAGAAATATTAAACTCTTTCTGCATAAATTATATGCTGTTTGCTAAGCCTATTACTTTTGTACTGCATATGTATATACAGACATATATATGCATTTATGGGGCTTCCGTGGTAACTCAGTTGGTAAAAAATCTGCCTGCAATGCAGGAGACCAGGGTTTGATTCCTGGGTCAGGAAGATCCCCTGGAGAGGGAAATGGCAACCCACTCCAGTGTTCTTGGCTAGAGAATCTCATGGACGGAGGAGCCTGGTGGGCTACAGTCCATGGGGTTGCAAGAGTCAGACACGACTTAGCAACTAAACTACCACCACCATATGCACACATTTGTATTTACATATATGCATACATTTTAGATTTACATATTTTATATGTGTATATTTTCCAGCTAAAGTAATTAACTCATAAAACAAAGAGGAATTTTAGTGTTGATATAGAGTCTTTTTAACAGAGTCACAAGTACAAGTGAAATCATTAGCCAGGTGGGGCTTGGGAAATACCTCTGTCCCCTCAATTCTCACTTTGTCATTATCTAGCCCAGTGTCATTTGATAATCCCTTTCTACTTTCTATATCTGACTATGTCCTTTATTGTTCCATTCAGGGAAACAATTCTTTCCTTGTATCATGTTCTGCCACCATTCTTTTTCTGAAGCACAATTGTACTTTCTGTCTCTGGAATGGCCCATTTTCCAGTCCTAGCATCAGTTCTACAAAAACAAATATGCTTCCAAAATCTCCCTTTTTCTTTAAGATCAACACAACTTATTTTTTTGCTTGCTATCAGAACTCAAACTGACTCACTTGCTGAAAATGGAGCCCAATTTGTTCCTTAAAAGAGATAAACTTAGGAAATCGACACTCTGCATTTCCCCATTTTATTTTTAATGCTTCATTGCTATTTTTATTTTAATTACACGATTATTTCAAGCGATCAGTCAGATACAGGACAAGTTCTTTATCACCACTCTCTTGATCTTAGTTCTTCCCAGCTAGGTGTTAGAGCTGAGGTATAATTTTCAGGAATTTCTGGTTATTAAATACAGCCATTTTGGTGGGAGCCAGAGTGGGGGACCTTACATCACAGAAATTGATAAACGGTGCACATTCTTTTTTTTTTCTTTTTTCGGAGCTGGTGTAGCATTAGCTGTCCCCCCTGTTCCCACCTCTCTTTCTCACTTAACCATAACTGCCCATGTCGACAAGCATAGCACAGCTTCCTGGTCATCCTTGTCACTAAGGCAGCAGTGCTCAGTGTGGTCTGAGGTCACTGAGCATCTCACATGATCCGTGAGGTCCTCACCTTTCCAAGGACACATCTGCAAGGCCGGATCTTCTTCATGTGCATCAGCTAAACTGATGTAAAACAGGCTGATGCAGAGGCATACGTGGGATTTCATCTGTTGTCTATCAATTCAGGCATAAAGAGATCAGCAATATATGAAACAACATGAATCTTCTCACTGAATTTTATTTGCATAGTTATTTTTTGCAGGAATATGTTATTTATGGTAAAATGTAATGGGTTCATTATTTTTATTTATCATTGAGTTCATAAACATTTAAAATTTCCCAGTCTTAATTGTTAATACAGTAACTGTTTACAACCATAACCTATGTACCCTGCAAAACCTAAAGCTCTTTGGGGTCCTCAATAATTTTTAAGCTTATAAAGGGGTCTGAAGACGAAGACGTTTGAAAAGCACTGCTGTGCTCTTGGTGTGCTGGGAGTGTCAGAAGCTGCAAATGACCTCACCTTCCTGAGGGCAATTCTCAGTGTAGAGTCAGGTCTGATAGATTGTAAAATTTCTCATCACCTTATAGTGCACTTGGGATCACCAAGAGTTTTGCATGAGTCGAAGGGACTTATGGAAACTTTGTTCTCTGGCTATCAGGGCACCTCTCTCTTGGGTTAGGACATTCTCACAAGGTGGGCAGCAGTCTCTCTAAGATGGGGCAGTCCCTCGGGGTGAGACCAGGGGCTTTGAACCTATAGGCACATTGTATATGAGAAGATGATTTTCAAGGATATGTGAAAATGGCTGAGCCCTGAAAAATAGAGTATGCCAAATATGAAAGCAGGAAAGACCAAATCAAAATAAAAAATAATATGAAAGTCAAATCATAAAGAAGTGTCAAATTTGGGGCAAAAGAATCACATGGTATTTGTGTGTGCTTTCATATGTTTACTATGATGTGGAGCAGGGACTCTGAAGCTAAGCCAATCTAAGGGTTACTAAGGTTCATACTTACCGAGTACAAACTCCAGGTAAAGTGAAATGTTGAAAGATGCTCCCCTTATATGGTTGAAATCACTGCTGCTACTTTAGGATGAGGAGGTGGAAAGGTTTATCCTGGGCTTTTATTAACCTAGCCTTTAAGATTTGCCTAAAGGTTTTTCTAAGATTTTCCCCAAATCACTTTTGAAACTTGCTCTTGAGGATGGGAGGTGTAAGGGGTTTAAAAAAGCAAACATGAAAAGGAACGAAATTGGGTGATTTGTAGAGACGTGGATGGACCTAGAGACTGTTATACAGACTGAAGTCAGAAAGAGAAAAACAAATATCATATATTAAGGCACATAGGCGGGGTCTAGAAAAATGATATAGATGACCTTATCTCTAAAGCAGAAGTAGAGACACAGACATAGAAAACAAATCTATGGAAGCCAAGGGGGAAAGGGAGGGTGGGATGAATTGGGAGATTGAGACTGATATATATTTCCTTCTATGTATAAAATAGATAACTATGAGAACCTATGTATAGCACAGGGAACTCTATCGGATCGATGTTCTGTGGTAACTTAAATGGGAAGAAAATCCATATATACATGGAAAATCCAGATATATAAATAATATATATATATATATATATATATATATATATATATACATGCATACACATATAGCTGATTCACTTTGCTGTGCAGTAGAAACTAACACAGCATTGTAAAGCAACTATACTCCAAATACAAATTTAAAAACAAACAAAAAGCAAGCTTGGAAAGGAGAGGACCCACCACACCTGGGTGGATCATGTTTAGGTCACACACATGTAGATGCTTCTGTCTCCAGATACCCTCTTTCCAATACTAATTCTCTTGTTGATTTCAAACGACTCCTTGATCTGCCTTGGACATTCCAGACACCTCCGACACAGGTATTTACTCTGCCTGAAATGCTCTTCTGGTCTCCCCATTCTTATCTTTACTAAAATGCCTTCTCACCTGCCTGGCCATACCACCAAACTGACTTTCCCAACACTTCATGTTTATTCCCTTTCCCCCTCATTTTTCCTTAGTGATTCATCAACAAATGGGATATTATCTATTTTATCATTTATATCATGCTCCCTCCCACTAGAATGCTTACCCCAAGAGGGCAGCGATTTCTCGCTTCTTCACTGTGGTACTCCCTGTGGCTAAACATTGCCTTGCACTTAGGAAATGTTCAATAGACGTGTTGACTAAATGAATAAAATCACACCTTATTGGCAGGATGTTATTTCTTCTGGATGGTGTTGTTCGGCTTCTCTTGTGTGAGTTTTGGAGGAAATGGAGACAACACAGTGTGAAGCTCCTCTGGTCCCAACACAAGGCTGATGTGTCCAAGTTCCAAAGTAAAGAGGAGCTGGATCTCCCCAAAGCTTAGCTGGCTGTTATAGCCGATAGGGTACCAAAAAAGAACTGTAGAAGCCTAGAACTCTAGAAGCCTAGCCTCAAACTCAGCAGTTTTCAAACTCATAGATTTTCAGTAACTCTCAGAAGCTCAACTGAGAGAAGTGTGTATTGAGTACTGTCTTAGAAATTTATTTATCTCTATTTATTTTACTGAAGTTGTTTCCAGTGTACAGCAAATTGATTCAGTTATACATACATATGTATCTATTTTTTCACATTCTTTTCCCATATAGGTTATTACAAGATGTTCAGTATAATTCCCTGTGCTATACAATAAGTCCACATTGGTTATTTGTTCTATATAAAGTAGTATGTATATTTTACTACCAAATTCTCAATTTATCCCCCCACCTTCTCCGTTGGTAAACTTGTTTGTTTTCTATGTCTGTGGCTTTGTTTTATTTTGTATGTAAGTTCATTTGCATCATTTTTCTAGAGTCCACTTAAGTGATATCATATGATATTTGTATTTGTCAGGCTTACTTCACCTAGTGTGATGATTCCCTATTTTCATCCACATTGCTGCAAATGGCATTCTGTTATTCCTTTTTTTATGGCCAAGTAATATTCCACTGGGGCTTCCCAGATGCTCAGTGGTGAAGAATCTGCCTGCCAATGTAGAAGAACGTAAGTTCAAACCCTGGGTCAGGAAGATCCCTTGGAGAAGGAAATTGCTACCCACTCTAATATTCTTGCCTGAGAAATCACATGGACAGAGGAGCTTGGTGTATACTGTTCATGGGGTTGCAAAAGAGTCAGACACAATTTAGTGCCTGCTGCTGCTGCTGCTGCTGCTGCTGAGTTGCTTCAGTCGTGTCCGACTCTGTGCGACCCCATAGAAGGCAGCCCACCAGCTCCCCCTTCCCTGGGATCCTCCAGGCAAGAATACTGGAGTGGGTTGCCATTTCCTTCTCCAATGCAGGAAAGTGAAAAGTGAAAGTGAAGTTGCTCAGTCGTGTCCGACTCTTAGCGACCTCATGGACTGCAGCCTACCAGGCTCTTCCATCCATGGGATTTTCCAGGCAAGAGTACTGGAGTGGGGTGCCGTTGCCTTCTCCAAATTTAGTGCCTAAACAACAAAAATATTCCTTTGTGTAAATATACCACATCTCCTTTATCCATTCATCTGTCATGGGATGTTTAGGTGGTTAGCTATTGCAAATAGTTCTGTGATGAGCATTGGGGTGCATTTATTTTTTCAAATTATGGTTTTCTCCAGAAAAATGACCAGGAGTGGGATTGTAGTATCATATGGTGGTTCCATTTTTAGTTTTTTAAGGAACCTCCATACTGTTCTCCATAGTGGCTGTACTAGTTTAAATTTCCATCAACAGGATATTCTTTTATTTAAATTCAGAGTTTTCTGAGGATTTAAAAATCTGAGGGTTTAAAAATATACAGATCTGAGGATTTATAAATTTAAATATATATTTATATATTATTATAAATATATAATTAGCCTTATCCATTATAGAATCTCAATCTCTCTTTAGCAGGTCCTGAGTGAGACCCAGGTATCTGCATTGTTAAAAAACCCCATGGGTATTTTGGTTATAGAAACAGAGCTGAGAATTACTGCACAGTAGTCTAAAAATTGACCACAAGCAAAATGCCTAAGGGTACCAAGCAGGTAATATAAATTAGTTATGCAGACTAGTGAGGGCTATGTAAAACCTATTGCCTATCCCCTGTCCAAAAGGGGTCAGTGCTACTCAGGGCCAACTAATTGTGGCCATGTGAGTTCAGTGTTGCCAAATCTTACAAATTTTTAAGCATTGCTGAAAAACCTGGATTTTTATATGTAATTGCCCCATTTCTTTTATTAACTCCCCACTCACTATTGTTGCCAACCCAAACTTATTTTAGGCCAAATGTTAGCTGCTTGTTTGCATCCTCTGCAAAATCTTTTCTTGGTAGAAGCCAGTTTGTTAGAGAGCCATGTTCCTGGGTTGCATTGATCAGGCTCTCTATGTGATAATTTTTAAAGAATTGTAGCATTTACCTATATTCAGAGAAGTTACAAGAACAGCCCCACTAAAAGGAGTCACTCTGGTTATTTTTGACCTGCTGTGAAATATCCCTTGTTGCTTTCTGCTTTTTGTCCTTCTTCTGGGGTCTCTGGGCAAAGTTTATTCCTGGGTATACTATAAGGACCGGCTGATGATTTCCTGAGACATCGGTTTGTACTTCTCCTAAGACATTATGAATGATGCTTCTTGATGCTATCTTGATCATGATCAAGCTGGATGTCATGTTTCAACAAGGATATAAAATGGCATGATATGTATTTTTTTTATTGACTGAATGTCTATTTTCACTTTATAATTTAATCACATCTGTCTTCTATGTCATTATTGTTACTTCTGTCTTGTTACATTACTAGATTAAATGTCTTAACATATTTCTTGAGTGGATGGAGGACAGGCTGAAAAGTAATGAATACTGAAGAAAAGTTTTGCTTTTGGGGGGACTTTGACAGAATGAAAATATCGTTCAGGGTTTTGAGAGAAGATGGTCATGAACAATACCTCAATGTTAAATAGTGCTTAAATCATTTGCTATCAAGCCCATAATGAAATCAAAGTATCTGCAATATTTATACATTTTCACACTAACTACATTAATTAGAGTCTGTGAGATCAATATGCATTTTGTATGATATGGGGGCTTGCAAAGTATAACCAAATTGAGAAAAAAACACCATTACATTTTAAAAATGTGTATTTTTATTTATTTATTTATGCATATGGCTGTGCCAGGTCTTAGTTGTGGAATGTGAGATCTAGTTCCACAACTAGGGATCCAGTATGGGCCCCCTGATCTGGGAATATGGCGTCTTAGCCACTGGACCACCAGGAAAGTCCCTATATTTTTTTGTAAGTATCTAAAGGAATGCATATTTAAATATTTAAGTGATTCTGCAAAATCATCCTCTACAATTGTGTGTCCAACTTTTCTCACCTCCACAGCAAAGCCTGAGGACAATTGTTCCAACTCTGTCTTCTCCATACTGAGTAGTATCAGTCTTTTAAATTTTTTGACAATGTGATAGGTAGTAAATTGCATAAGTTTGTTAGTAAATTTGAATATATTTTCATAAATTTGTTGGTTATTTCTATTTCATCTTCTAAAATTTTTTTCAGGAATTTTCCAATAGATGGTTTATATTTTTTTTCTTTTAGTGTTGTTTGTACTGAATTCATACATGAGGTTGGAGAGGTGACTATCCATGCAATATTAATTTCCTGTACTCAAAAATGTTCTTTTCTGCCTTTCATTACTGTTTTATAGTATTCTCCATTAGGGTATATAGTTCTTTTATAATATGGAAGTGATCTGTAGTTGATACTATGTTTTAAATATTTCTTGGCCACTTGTACTTTATTTTTATATGACAAAAGTGTCCATAAACTGTTATTTTCATGTTGTCAAATTCAACAATATTGCTTTGATTCTGAATATTGGTTCAGGAAAACCTTCGCCACTAAAATAGTTGTAAAAATTATATTCTTCATTTTGTCATTATGCTGTACACTTTAAACTTATATGATCCTGTATGTCAATTATGTCTCCATAAAACTGGAAAGAAAAGATAAAACAGATTGGAAAAGCAATGGATTACATTAAACATATGGTAATAGAAACAATATTATCCAGATTGTCTAGATTAATCCTGAAAAAAATTATCTTTAGATAGAATATTATGAGAAGCTTCTTAGAAAAAAAATTATTTGGTCATAGTTTTTGTGTTTAAAGTTTCATGTTTATTGTTCTCTGTTTTTAATCCCACTGATACCTTTTCTGTTTGAGTTTTTCCTTATTACTCTATGGAATAAAAATTGTGTTATAGGTTTTATTTAAAATCACATAAAGTAATATAAACAAATGATTATATCTATTACAAAAAACCCACTTTATTTACAAATACAAAGTTACATATTTATGTTTATTTTTTATTTTTTTTTATTTTTTGAGAACTAAAATTATATGACATTTTTATTTTAGGTTGCAAAAACAAAAATGAACAAACAAAAAAACAACAAAAAACTTGAAATAGGCTTGTCAAATGATGTAAATTCATCCTTTCCATGGAAGCAGAAGGTAGATCCTACCACAAAGAAAAGATGCTTAATTAATGGAGGTTAAATTTTAAAAGTACAATTAAAATAAAAATAATGAGGCATACCTTCTGAAAATACTAGGTTTTATTCACCTCCCTAAGATAACCAAAAACCATACTATTAGTTAATAAACTTTTCTTATAGTAAATGGTGTCACCTGACATACAAAAACCTGTTAATCTAAATTATCAGGTGTAGGCTTATTGGAAATTCTTAACCATATACTTGTCTTGACAAGTTTTGCTTTTTGAACGATGAATTGTCTTAATGCAAGTCAATTGTATTTCTGTAACAAAGTAATGAAAGGCACAGCTCTTGCAAGCAAACAAACCCATTCAACCAGCTGAAAAAATACTTTGGTTCTTCAGGAAAAAACTTAGCAAGACAAAAAAATCTGGTTCATTTCACAGTTCTGTTCATTTTCATAGCTTTAATCTAACAGTTACATGATAAAAATACTCCAAGAAGAACCAAACTATATAGCAATGGACGAACATGCGTGAGAGATTCTGTGCACTCGATGCAGCTGGCAGAAAAACTAGTTAAAATGCTAATTAGAACAAATTTGGTCTTTAAAATATCAGTTCCTTTCCTTTAAAAAAAACTTGTGAGTCTACCAAGAAAATACAAAAACATAAGGCTGTAAGTAAATAATAGCTGTGTTTAGGCTATTACAGCGCAGGTTATCCTCAGGCCTCATACATCCTGCTTCACTGCTGCTTGCACTCTGCTGGGTTTTGATCCTTCTTTGGGTCATAGTCTGCATCATTTTCCTCATCTCCTTCTTCTTCCCCTTCCTTATCTGCTTCTTCACCTTCTTCATCATGATCATCGTCATCATCTTCAATAGCTTCTCCAGTAAAGTATAACACTGATCTTGGGATTATACGCTCACGTAAAAAGTGACCAATTTCAAAGTCTGCAGCGAGGATAGCTTCAGAATCATCATCCAGATCTCCACTCTCAGGAACTTCAGGAGGGGCAAAAAATTAAAGAAAGAGTCATTAGAAACTGTTTTGGTCACAGTACGAACTGTCCCACATCCCTTGTGTTTCTGCTTCTTCTTAATCGTTTTCAAAGTGACATTCTTCCCTTTTTTCCAATCTATCTGGCACCCTGTACAACCCATAATTTCTGGTCCATCAAAAGAAAAGGGATCAGAATCATCTGGTTCTGACCTCATCCTATATGTCTTTGTCAACACTTCATTTGTGAAATATTCATTGGGTTCAAAGTGAAATTCTAAGACAAAACTCATAGGCTGACCAGCATCTGAGAACTTCACTTTAATATCTTTCAAGTGCTTCAGAATAGGCTCATCATGTTCCTGAACCATATCACTGAGCAAGTCAACATTCTTAAAAACAGTCAACCAAAACTCAGGAATTCCCTTGGGATCTTCTTTTTCTTCATCCTTTTTCTCAACTTCAATCTTGGCCTTTTCTTTTAGCTCCTCCGAAATTTCATCTTCCTCATCTGGTTTCCATTCACACTCTTCTTCTGTAGGTTCATAAATGGCATTAATGATCTCAAATCGCTTATCAAACAGAGGCTGATAAAGAACAGCATACTTTCTTTCAAGATCATGAACTTCCTCATAGAATTTGGCTTCTATCTGTGCACATTTAACTTGAAGGTTTTTGAGAACATTCACTCGTCTTTTAACTACCCTAGGCAAGCTTTCAATGTATCCTGTTGGTGTTTCTACTAGACCATCAAGTCTTTCTTGAAGGGCTGCAAGAATCTGAGGATTTTGCATCATCTGAACAGTCAGCTGACGCGCTTTGATTTTTGTTTCTTCACCAGTTTCTTCTTCTTCTACTTCAACATCATCCAAATCTTGATCAAGTTCAGACTGTTCTTTGTTGTCGATGTCTGCCATGTTGTACAAATGCCAAAATTTTTCAAAAATGGCAAATTTCGTTTTCCAGCTCAGCTCTCCGGTGGTGAGCGCGGGGAGCCCAGTGGCCCGACCTGCGCAGGCAGTGACTCAGGGCGGCGGCGGGAGGAGCAGGAGGCAGCGCCGCGAGCAGATGGCTCTAAAAAAAAAGCTATGTTTAGTTTTTAAATTAATTTGCAACTTATTGTGTGGTTGTGAATTAGGGATTTTTTTTTTCAAATTTAAAACCAATTTAAAACAATTTATTGTTCAAATAACTCCTTTCCCTGTCATTTGAACTATTCCCATTATTATATTCTAAATTTAGATCGATATAAAAGACTATGACAATGCATGTTATTATACATAGCTTGAGTTCATTCATCTCAAGTTTTATATAAAAAGTACAACATGTGAATATGACATTGTTTATCCATTTCCATTAAGTTGTTTATATGTTTTTACTTTTAAAAAGTGTTATACATCCTTGTACCTATTTCTTTTATTTCTTTTTGAATAATTATGTGAAAAAATTTTCTATCATGTTTAGTTAGAAATATGCAATTTTAGGTGTTAGAGTAGATGCATTTTTATCCTACATGGATATTGCTAGAGGGTTCGCTCTTAAGCAGTAGTTGTTGCAGCCACGTAATGAATAACTTCACTTCACTTCACTTCACTTCAGTTGCTCAGTTGTATCCGACTCTTGTGACCCTATGGACTGCAGTACCTCAGGCTTCCCTACCATCACCAACTTCCAGAGCTTACTGAAACCTGTCCATTGAGTCGGTGATGCCATCCAATCATCTCATCCTCTGTCATCCCCTTCTCCTCCCACCTTTAATCATTCCCAGCATCAGAGTCTTTTCAAATGAGTCAGTTCTTCGCATCAGGTGGTCAAAGTATTGGAGTTTCAGCTTCAACATCAGTCCTTCCAATGAATATTCAGGACTGATTTCCTTTAGGATGGACTGGTTGGATCTCCTTGCTGTCCAAGGGACTCTCAAGAGTCTTCTCCAACACCACAGTTCAAAAGCATCAATCCTTCGAGGCTCAGCTTTCTTTATAGTCCAACTCTTACATTCATACATGACTACTGGAAAAACCGAAGTTTTGACCAGATGGACCTTTGTTGGCAAAGTAATGTCTCTGCTTTTTAATATGCTGTCTAGGTTGGTCATAGCTTTTCTTCCAAGGAGCAAGTGTCTTTTAATTTCATGGCTGCAGTCACCATCTGTAGTGATTTTGGAGCCCCCCAAAATACAGTCTGTCACTGTGATTTCTAAATCCTTTGTAATATTTGATGGTTTCAAAGATTTCACTTTTGTCAAACCTAAGTGAATGAAGCATTCCACCACTGTTGCTTTAATGTGTTTGTGTTTAATTGTGCATGATATTACATGTTTGCTGACCTTTTGATGTTGCTCCACTAATAAATACCTGTTCTTATTTTTTGCATGTTTTTCAACTTTATTGATACCATTGGTATTAAATAAAATGCACATATTTTAAGTGTGTGATTTAATAAGTTTTGGCATATGCACACACTCATGAAACCATCATTGCCCAAGTCAAGATAATGAATGTATCCATCACCTCATATGCATGTATGAATCCATCACCCACATGCTTACTGTATGGTTCAATTTATATCGGATTCTGGGAAATTCAAATGAATTTATGGTGACAAAAAGCAGATGCCAGAGGATGCCTGGGAATGGCAAAGGTTGGGTGAATGCAGAGAAGTGGAAATTAAAAAGAGGCACAAGGGATTGTCTTTGTTCAGAACGTCTTTGCTCTTCTTGGTTCTTTTCTCTTCCACGTTAATTTTAGAATGTTATTCAAATGTCACAAAACTATGTTTATGGAATTTTGACTGAAACTGCATTGAATTCATATATGAGTTTGTAGAGACTAATATCTGTGTAATATTGATTTCCTCTATCCCTGAATGTTCTTTTCTTTCATTAATGATTTATAATATTCTCCATTAGGTCTTCTATACACTTAAGAACTTTTTCCCTTGTGGATCTTTAGTATTTGTTGCTGTTGCAAATAAGGTTTTTTCCCCCTTTTTCCAACATATAAAAATGCTACTGATATGTAATATGGCTGTTGAAAAAGGAATCTTAAATCTTAATCATTTTAATTTTAATTTTTAATTTTAATAGATTTATACATTCTTAACCTTTTTATGTAGACAATCATGCTGTCTGCCAATAAGTACAATTTTGTGTCTTCCTTTACAATCTCATAATTCTTGTCTATTTCTTGTCTTATCACATTGACTGGTACTTGTGATGGTGTTGAATAGTAAGGTTTCCTCGATTTGGAGATTGACTTTACCAGTTCACCAGGGTTATAAATAATACTGTATCAGAACTCAGTTTGTGTTCACTTTAGTTTTCTGTCAGACCATAAAGCTAGCCCTCAAAGGAGATAAGTAACCCAATTAAATGGATGCAGATTCCAAGAACTCCTTTATTACTTATAAATCCATGTCTAAATTGGTGGTTAATTTCAGCTGTGAGGAATGAGGAAACCCATCTGTCAAAGGAACTCAGAATCACCAGTTTAATGTTTTTATTATACAAATAGGATGGGAGAGGGGTCACATTAGGTCCAATGTCTAAATCCTACCATATAAGAAATGGATTCTTCCAAGAAGTTTTTTACATTTTTCAACATTTTATTTTTTACTAAATATTCTCAGGCCTAGAGTGCATTTGGTCAAGAAAAACTATTTTAGGTTAGAAGTTTTATTTTAGTCATAGTTTGCAAATTAAAAGAATAGTGTTTATATGGATGAAAGTTTTACTTATACTGAAATGCACATATAATTTTAAAGATTTATTAGTGGTATAAATTATATTAACAGATTTCTTAATGTAGAAATTGCCTTGCATTCCTTGCATAAACTCTATTTGGTTCCAACATATTATTTTTCTTCATACCACTGAATTTGATATGTTAATTTTTTTGGCTGTGCATGGCATGTGGGATCCTAGTTCCCTGACCAGGGATTGAACCCGTGCCCCCTGGAAGCATGGCGTCTCAACCACTGGACCTCCAGGGAAGTCCTAATAATATTTTAATATGATTGTGACAGCCTACGAATTTTAGAAGATACCTTACCCATCTCTTTTAACTGTTCTTTCTTTTTTAAATGCTTCTGTACATTGCTGTATTTACCACGTAAAAAATATAGCTGGATTTCATTGTAGCTATTATTTTAAGTTTATCTAATTTTCTCACACTTAAAATGGTCAATCTTTTATTTGTTATTTTTACCAGTATCTGAAATTATTTTTGCCATACTAATTAATATACAGTATTTATTGTGCTTTCTCTTTGCTTCTTTTTCCTTATCTTCTTATAAATTGACAAAATTTTCTTTATTCTTTTTTTGTTACTAACTTAAAGCTTATATATTTTATCTTTTTTTTAAGATTGACTTAAATTTTTAAAAAAAAATTTACGTCAATTTAAAATTTTAAAACAAAGTCCAAGATTGTTCAATATCTTTATTTTCTTTTCAGAAAAATTAGCACATATTAATTTTCCTCCAAACTGCACCATTTCTATTATTAATATCTGATGTTTTACTTTTTTTAAAACTGAGATTTATTAACTTTGCCAATACTTCTTAAGATTTATCATCTGTTTATTGGTTTCTTTGTTCATCTTTTTGTTGTTATTTTGCTCTCAGCTCTATTCTTTAGTTTATACAGTAAATAATAACTTCATTTTTTGTTGTTCAATCAACAAGTTGTGTCTGACACTTCACAACGCCATGGACTGCAGCATGCCAGGCTTCCCTGTCCTTCACCATCTCCCAGAGTTTGCCCAAGTTCATGTCCATTGAGTTGGTGATGCCATCTAAACATCTAATCCTCTGTCACCCTCTTCTCCTTCTGCCATCAATCTTTCCAGCATCAGAGTCTTTTCCAGTGAGTTGGCTCTTCACATCAGGTGGCCAAATTTTGGAACTTCAGCATCAGTCCTTTCCTTTAAGATTGACTGTTTTGATCTCATTGCAGTCCAAGGGAATTCTCAAGTCTTCCCTAGCACCACAGCTTGAAAGTATCAATTCTTTGGCACTCTTGCCTTTTTTTATTATCCAACTTTCACATAATTACTGGAAAGACTATCGCCTTAACTATACGGATGTTTGTCGGTAAAGTGTCTTTGGTTCTCACGGTCTTCATTTTTATATGCCTATTTCACTCTTTATTTCACTCTCAATATGAGTGATATAATTGCTTGGTATGAAGATACTGTGATTTCTTATGCTATTGCTGATTACTTGGAGAATTCTTCTCTTACTTTGTATTCCTTATTATATAATCTTTTTTCTTCTAATTACTGAACAACTTTCTCTGACTTTCTACAATTTTATTATAGTGTTTCTAAATGGGGTTTAGCTTGTTTGAGAACTAATGGATTTCTTCACTTTTCAAAAATCATCACTTTCAATATCAACCATCTCCTATTCTAATTATTCTTTCTTTTTGGAATGTTTATTTGATATTTATTGGTCCTTCTCTATATCCTCCATCTCATTTAACATCTTTCACAGTTCTTGATTTACTCCTTTGCTACATATATTTGAATTACTCAGCTCTATTTTCACACTCACTAACTCTATTTTAAGCTGTATCTTTACTGTTTAACTCCTCTATTGTTTGTGCTTTTCACCAAAGAGTATTTATTTTTCATTTTTAGAATTTATAAAATATCTCTTTTGTTACTGTTTTCTCAAATGAAATCATTTTGGTTTTTCATATCCCCAAAACATAGAATATATGAGTATAGGAAACATTTACACTTCCTCCTCCCCAAACCCAAATTTTTTTTTTTAATTTTATTTTTAAACTTTACATAATTGTATTAGTTTTGCCAAATATCAAAATGAATCTGCCACAGGTATACATGTGTTCCCCATCCTGAACCCTCCTCCCTCCTCCCTCCCCATTCCATCCCTCTGGGTCGTCCCAGTGCACCAGCCCCAAGCATCCAGTATCGTGCATCGAACCTGGACTGGCAACTCGTTTCATGCATGATATTTTACATGTTTCAATGCCATTCTCCCAAATCTTCCCACCCTCTCCCTCTCTCTCTGAGTCCATAAGACTGTTCTATACATCAGTGTCTCTTTTGCTGTCTCATACACAGGGTTATTGTTACCATCTTTCTAAATTCCATATATATGCGTTAGTATACTGTATTGGTGTTTTTCTTTCTGGCAAACCCAAATTTAACATTTAAACAAAATGATGTGTTGGAAAATTCTCAAGTTATATTCTAAATATACTAGGTAGAATGTCAGAATACATGGTAGAATGGTAGAATACATGGTATTATTTTTGGAAAGTGCACCAAATGTCAACAAAGGGCATCTACAGTATTTTATTGCATATGAATTGGCTGTTTATTAACAATCATTATTTTTTTGGTTATCCAGAAGTGATGTTTTAACCACTTTACATCTTAATATAATTACTTATATAGGATTTTATTGTGTTTTAGCTATATTTTAGGAAATTTATTGTATTTTAACAAAAGTTAAAGCATACTGACTCCAATATGTGCACAGTGGTGATCAAAACAACTGGGATTAAGAAATAGCTATATATAAAAAGTACGGAGCTCCCTTTTCTGTTTTTGAGAGCAGTTACAGTAGCTCAGGATTGCCAAGAGAAATATCAATAACCTCAGATATGCAGATGACACCACCTTTATGGCAGAAAGTGAAGAAGAACTAAAGACCCTCTTAATGAAAGTGAAAGAGGAGAGTGAAAAAGTTGGCTTAAAGCTCAACATTCAAAAAGCAAAGATCATGGCATCCGGTCCCATCACTTCGTGGCAAATAGATGGGGAAACAGTGCCTGACTATTTTGGGGGCTCCAAAATCACCGCAGATGGTGATTGAAGCCATGAAATTCAAAGACGCTTACTCCTTGGAAGGAAAGTTATGACCAACCTAGACAGCATATTAAAAAGCAGAGACATTACTTTGTTAACAAAGGTCCATCTAGTCAAGGCTATGGTTTTTCCAGCAGTCGTGTATGGATGTGAGAGTTGGACTATAAAGAAGGCTGAGCACCAAAGAATTGATGCTTTTGAACTGTGGTATTGGAGAAGACTCTTGAGAGTCCCTTGGACTGCAAGGAGATCCAGCCAGTCCATCCTAAAGGAGATCAGTCCTGAATATCCACTGGAAGAACTAATGTTGAAGCTGAAACTCCAATACTTTGGCCACCTGATGCAAAGAACTGACTCATTTGAAAAGACCCTGATGCTGGGAAAGATTGAGGGCAGGAGGAAAAGGGGATGACAGAGGATGAGAGGGTTGGATGGCATCACTGACTCAATGGACATGGGTTTGGGTAGACTCTAGGAGTTGGTGATGGACAGGGAGGCCTGGCGTGCAGCGGTACATGGGGTCGCAAAGAGTCAGACATGACTGAGCGACTGAACTGAACTGAACAATAGCTCAGGAGGTAAAGCATCCACCTGCAATGCAGGAGACCCCGGTTCAATTCCTGGGTTGGGAAGATCCCCTGGAGAAGGGAAAGGCTACCGATTCCAGGATTCTGCCTTGGAGAATTCCATGGACTGTATAGTCCATGGGGTTGCAAAGAGTTGGACATGACTGAGAAACTTTCACTTTCATAAATTTTCTTAAAAAATTACTTTTTCTATAGCATCTTGGACAAAAGTAGAGAAAGAGAAGGGGAAAAAGGGATATGGAAAAAGAAAAGAGGAAACTTTGGTTAGCCTGACATCTTAATTCAATTTCCATGCCATTTCCTGTAGAATAACAATAATACCAATAATGTGTGCTGTGTGCTTAAGTCTCTCAGTCTTGTTCTGACTCTTTGTGACCCCATGGACTGTAGCATGTCAGGCTCTGCTGTCCATCGGGATTCTGCAGGCAAGAATACTGGAGTGGGTTGCCATGCCTTCCTCCAGGGGATATTTGCAACCCAGAGATCAAACCCAGGTCTCCTGCTTTGCAGGCAAATTCTTTACCAACTGAGCCACCAGGGAAGCCAATACCAATAATACTTAGCTTTTATTGAGCACTTATTGTCTTTCATAGAATCTGTACATACTTTCTCACTATATACTTATGAGATAGGTACTAGTAGTTTATTGATGTTTTAAAAACAAGGCTCAAAATTGTGAAATAATTTCTCCAAGATAATACAAAAAATACAAGTAATAATATATATTTATAATTATTGATATTAAATCAATAAAACTCAGTTGCCTTCTCCTGCACCAAAATATTTTAACATATAGGATTTTTCCTTCTTTCTTTCCATATTAGTCATAAATTATCCCAGATTCCAAAAATTGAATCTTGTCTGCAGAGGGGAAGGCAAACCCTTTCTTGAATATTGATTGATTTAGTTTAGTTGTTTAGAATATAGAATTAAGTGGGTACTATAATATAGCATCATACATATCATACATGTGGTAATATATGCAGGAGACACTGTCCAGAAAAACACTTCCAAGGTAAAGCCTGCTGTCTACTGATGATCTCTTACTCTCTGCCAGGCAGGAAGCAAATGTTCCTTTGGGGGAGTAAGGCTTGACTTGGACAAATGTCCACCCAGTGATCACAGTTAGAAATTTGGACAGAAGAACGTGCTACTATGTCAAGTGTTTCTACCTAAGATAGCAAGAGATTCAGAAACCCAAGGGGACAGACTGAGGCAGAGCCCATCAAGGAAAAGAGATTTCTAATGGAGGAAGAAGAGCTAAAACATCATGTCTGGAGGGCCATGGGCAGAACTGGTCTGGGATAGCATGTATATCATCTCATGCAATTCTCACAGAAACTCTGAGAATATCACAGGGCAGTATTAGCTTCATTTTGCAAGCAAAGGACCTGTTGCCTCAGGATAGCCCAAAGCACTTCACACTTTGTTTCTTTAGGCCTGAGTCTCCCCTGGGCTTCAGGCTTGGTTCAGACATCTGCAACTGGAAATCCCATGCAAATGGTGAATGTAGTGTATTAATATAAAAATTCAGCATGTCACCTCACTAACTCTGCTTCTTTTCCTGTCATACTGGAATCCTTCCACTTCTTTGATGACACAGTCAGATGTCACGTTTTGTGACTTAAGCTTTTAATATATTTTTGGAAGCTCTATTCTTTCAAGTCTTGCTTTCGACTTTGTTGAGGGCTTCATCTTTGTTCACCTGCCTATTTCAGGAGCTTCCTAACTAGTGTTTCTGATTTGAGGATTTGCTCTACATGACTGCCAGAGTTATCCATCTGTAACAGCGAGAACAAGAAGATCTCTTTTAAAACATCTCTAAATGCCAGAACCAACCACACCATGACAGTTCTGAGGCTGACCATAAAAGGCCAAAAAGTGGGCAGTGGCCCAATTCCTGGAAATCCCCACCCCTTCCCCAAAATAGTTGGAATAATTCTCCCATTCATAAGCTTGTGAAATTACCCCGTCCATAAAAACCAACCACCCTATATTTTCGGGCCTCTCACCTTCTGAGATGACCCACACTCTGTCTGTGGAGTGTACTTCTCTCTAAATAAACCCACTTCTTACCTGTCAAAACAAACAAACAACAACAAAAACAAAAACATCCTAGTCAATCTCATAGCTTACATCTCAGCAAAGGCCCTGTTCCTTCAGGCCCTTCCAGGGCCTTTCATATTTGCTATCTGTTTCTTCTGTGATTCCTGTTTTATTCAGGGCATATAGCTTTTGTAGCCAAAATGAGTTCTGAGTAAAAACATCCGTCTAAAAGGAAAAGGGATTATCCCAAAGATTCCGAGGAATGGTAGATTCCAAAAAAATTTTTAATGTAGGAAACAGGAAAAATAATTGACAGAAAACAGGCTTATTTGGAAAAGGATGAAATTTAATTCATAGATGGAAAATGTGCTGGCAGAGAAGCAGAAAAACTAAAAATGACATAAAATGAAAATTAAGATCGGAAGCAATATAGAAAAAATGGACAGTACAAAAAAAGAGACAATTTTTGAGGATAAACTGGAGTTCCCTTGGGCTATAGAAAAAAAGGGAGAGGATGATGGACTTGGTTTTTCTGTCTGTTATATTTAACATACAAATGGTAGTAATTCCTTAAGAAACTAGAAAAATGGGAAAATGTAGTGACTAAAAATGTGCATAACAGAAGAAAATTTTCTGAACTAAATAAAGAGCTACATATGTAGATTTAAAGTGTTTTTTTAATAAGGCAAAGCTGATAAAAAGGGACTTGCATTTGGACAAATCTTGGTAAAAATACTTCAATTACAAAGAAAAAAGTAAAGCAATTGACTTTTTTCATGTAGGAATAATAGTTAGGCTGGTCTTAGACTTATTTGTAACTCTGAATGCCAGAACATACGGAAACAATGATAATAGTGTATTGGTGAAAGTTGTGCCCCATATTGTATATAATCTAAACCTTATATGTGAAGAGAAGATAACAAAAGATTAGGTTTAAGAAGTGCAAAGTGCATATAAAAACACAGCAACGAAAAGAAGCATTGCTACCTGAGAAGACTGTCAATATAATTGGCAAACAAATTAACATTAAAAATTCAAGATGTACAAATCATATATCAATAAGGTGACTATGAGAATTAAAATTGTTAAACATATATATAAGTTATTTATTTCAATAATTTAAAGTATTGATTTTAAATTAACCTACAAATTATTGATAGAGATCAATTAATTTTTGATAAGTGAATAACATGTGATCTGTAACAATACCAGAAAAAATAATATTTTTGTTTCTAAAATCTCAAATTATGGCAAGAGTGGGAAGTGAATGAATAAAGAAATAAAGGTGGAATAAATTTATTCATCTTACTAAGGAGGGAATGAAAATATGCATTCGTTTTTCACTTGGCTGACTGGATAAATATAAGCCCGTATGTATTTTTGAAAAGATAATTACCACTACCATAAAAATACAGAATTTATACCTAAAAGTCACAATATATAGGGAAAATACAACAAATATAGGAGACTAAAATGTATTTAAAAAGAGAAAAAATTAGCACTGGAGTTCTAGAGCAAGGTTATTTGTTTAAATGCCACAATTAAGAACAACAACAAATTTGGTCCCTCGAGATCAGCCAGTCTCTTAGGGACAGTTCGACTCCATCAAATCCCTCCTATCAGCGGTGTGAGTGTGTCTTCTGCTTTACCTGTAGCTACACCTTTTTTGCCTCTGTCATCACTGCAATCCAGTGGCTTACAGAATACTAGATACATCAATATGGATCACACACTGCTCTGGACCAAGAGACTGATTTCAAGACAAAGCACTCACAATACATGACCACAGGATCCACTCATTGCATCTTATCACTCAGATTTGAACTGTGGTGTTGGAGAAGACTCTTGAGAGTCCCCTGGACTGCAAGGAGATCCAACCAGTCCATCCTAAAGGAGATCAGTCCTGAATATTCATTGGAAGGACTGATGTTGAAGCTGAAACTCCAAGACTTTGGCCACCTGATGCAAAGAATTGACTTTATTTGAAAAGACCCTCATGCTGGGAAAGACTAAAGGCAAGAGGAGAAGGGGACAATAGAGGATGAAATGATTGGATGGCATCACTGACTCGATGGACATGAGTTTGAGCAAGCTCCAGGAGATGGTGATGGACAGGAAAGCCTGGTGTGCTGTAGTTGCAGAATCAGACACGATTGAGTGACTGAACTGAACTGAACTCAACAAAAATAATAGACTATTGGAGTAGCCTGTAAAAGGCTCAGCTAAAAGTTTTGCTTGAAAACAAGAGTCTACAGATGGGACACATTCCTCCACGTTGCAGTGTATACAGTAAGCCAGTGGCTGATCTAATGTGCTATAACCCTGTCAGTTAGAACACAGGAGTCCAGGAACACAGAGGTGGACATATAATTGGCTCTATCGACTTGCAGAATATTACATTGCTAGATTAGCTATCCTAGACCCTCCAGCTGGGGTTGGGTGGACACTTCCAGCAGGACACAAAGTACAAGGCTCCTCTGAACTTGAAATTATGACTATCATTGGGTCACACCGGACTGAGGGTGGTTGACCCTGTTTGCCTTGTAGAGCTAGAGTTGCTGCTTCAGTGAATCAGGGATATTCACTGGGACATGTCTTGCTGCTCCTGTGCCTGGTGATCTGATTGCATGAACATTTATGGAAACCAGAGCCTGACGAGGACAACGTAACCAAAAGCACAGATTTGTCAGTGATGAAGGTCTGGATCACTGTACCTAACCAGCCATGTCGACCAGTTCAAGTGCAGGCTAAAGGTAAGGGAAATGTAGACTAGAGGATGGATGAGGGAGATAGTGAATAGCAACTATAGCCTTGGGACCAGAAGTGGCAGCAGAAACCACAGCCCATAGCTTATGTAGTAGCCCTCTGTCTTCAGTTTTTGAGCGATTAAATTAAACCATCACCATGAAAGGGACTCCATAGATAAATGAAGAGATGAAGAGATCTGAGTAGTGCAAGGGAATTGATTATACTGGGCACTTTGTGCATTATTTCATTTTCTTGTCCTATCTTGTAACTCTGGCCACCTCTGGACCAATCAGGCCTGTGCAGGCTCCAACCAGCTTCACCCAGGGATCATTTGACAATGCCATGCCTTGGAATACCTTCAGTGGACATCTTGCTTCCTGCCCTGGGATGTTCAGGGGACCTAGATTAGCACTCATGCTCTGACAGTCCTCAGACAACCAGTAAATTCAGGAGGGCAAAATCTGCAGAGACAAGTTTGACTCATTGGGGAATGAAGCTAGCAGACTGATGTCTTCTACCTTTCACGATCTGGAAAGGCAGTTCTGAGAACTATTCCATCCAGCTCAACAGAGGGTCCCATGGGATCTCACAGGCATGTTCAATTTGATAGCACATTGGTCTTTTTCCCCCATTATGTCCATTTTCTTTGCATTCCTGAGATCTCATTACCAAATAAGCTTTATCCAAATCTTTATCCAAGGTCCTGCTTTCAGAGAGACACTGAAATGTGATAATTTTATTCAGAGATATCATATTACACAATACAGCAATTCTCAAGCTTTTTGGTTTCAGGAAAACTTTTACTCTTTGTTTTAATTTTTATTGGCCATGCTATGCAACATATGGGATCCTAGTTCTTCAACCAAAGACTGAACCTGAGCTCCCTGAATTGGAAGCACAGAATCTTAACCACTGACCAGGGAAGTTTTTTTTTTATTTTTTATTGACGTATAGTTGATTTATAATATTGTGCTAGTTTCATGTGTACAGCAAAATAATTCAGGTACATATATTCTTTTTCAGACTCTTCCATTATAGGTCATTACAAGACATTGAATATAGCTTCCTGTGCTATAAAGTAGGTCCTTGAGGCTTATGTATTTTATACTCATTTTTTAATCTGTTAATCACATACTCCTGATTTATCCCTTTCCACCTTCCCCTTTGGTAACCATAAGTTTGTTCTCCATGTCTGTGATTCTGGTTTTTTTCAATTGATCATTTTTTTAAAAATTGAAGTATAGCTGATTTACAATGTTGTATTAACTTCGATACAGCAAAGTGACTCAGTTATTTACATATAATTATCTTTTTAAAACATTTTTTCCACTATGGTTTATCATAGGATATTGAGTATAGTTCTCTGTGCTATACAGTAGGATCTTGTTGTTTATCCATTCTATATATAAAAGTTTACATCTGCTAACCCCAACCTCCCTGTTAGCTCAGTTGGTAAAGAATCCACCTGCAATACAGGAGACCCTGGTTCAATTCCTGGGTCGGGAAGATCCACTGGAGAAGGGATAGGCTACCTACCCCAGTATTCCTGGGCTTCCCCTGGGACTCAGTAAAGAATCCACCTGCAATGTGGGAGACCTGGGTTCAATCCCTGGGTTCGATTCCTGTGTTGGGGAGATCCTCTGGTGAAGGGAAAGACTACCCAGTCCAGTATTCTGGCCCAGAGAATTCCATGGACTGTATAGTCCATAGGGTCACAAAGAGTTGGACATGACTGAGTGACTCACTTTCTCTTTCAATCCCAGCTTCCACTCCAACCCTCCCCTAACCCCCTCCGCCTTGGCAAGCACCACTCTGTTCTCTATAGAACAACCTTAGTCTTAAAAAAAGACAATCCCAAAGAGATTTGTAATGTGGGTGATATCTATTGATATTTACAACATTAGCAATGAAAACTTGAAATTTTTACATTTATTTATAAATTTATTCAGTTACATTAATAAGTGCACTCTATGTTAATATAAATAACATTTTTTAATGGAACACTAGCTATATTTTCCAAAATAAAACAAAATACTTGTAAGAAAAAAGTGGCATTGTTTTACATTTTTGCAAATCTCTTTAATGTCTAACAAAATAAAAAAGACAGCTGGAACCAGTATGAGGTACCATTTCACGCCAGTCAGAATGGCTGCGATCCAAAAGTCTACAAGCAATAAATGCTGGAGAGGGTGTGGAGAAACGGGCACCCTCTTACACTTTGGGTGGGAATGCAAACTCGTACAGCCACTATGGAGAACAGTGTGGAGGTTCCTTAAAAAACTGGAAATAGAACTGCCTTATGATCCAGCAATCCCACTGCTGGGCATACACACTGAGGAAACCAGAAGAGAAAGAGACACGTGTACCCCAATGTTCATCGCAGCACTGTTTATAATAGCCAGGACATGGAAGCAACCTAGATGCCCATCAGCAGATGAATGGATAAGAAAGCTGTGGTACATATACACAATGGAGTATTACTCAGCCATTAAAAAGAACACATTTGAATCAGTTCTAATGAGGTGGATGAAACTGGAGCCTATTATACAAAGTGAAGTAAGCCAGAAAGAAAAACACCAATACAGTATACTAACGCATATATATGGAATTTAGAAAGATGGTAACAATAACCCTATATACGAGACAGCAAAAGAGACACTGATGTATAGAACAGTCTTTTGGACTCTGTAGGAGAGGGAGAGGATGGGATGATTTGGGAGAATGGCATTGAAACATGTATAATATCATATATGAAATGAGTCGCCAGTCCAGGTCTGATGCATGATACTGGATGCTTGGGGCTGGTGCACTGGGATGACCCAGAGGGATGGTATGGGGAGGGAGGAGGGAGGAGGGTTCAGGATGGGGAACACATGTATACCTGTGGCAGATTCATGTTGATATATGGCAAAACCAATACAATTTTGTAAAATTAAAAAATAAAATTAAATTAAATTTAAAAAATAAAAGACAGCTGGAGTCTTATAGCTGCTGCTACATCCAGTCTGTGATAAGTTTTTTCAGTTTAAGTATTTGAAAAAACATAGCCTCGTATAGGCTATGCAATTGGGAAATGGAGGAGTATTTAATCTTTTTTTTTTTTTTCAGATGATTGTTGCTACTCTGTGCTACAACACCAAATCTAGACAAGCAATAGTTTCTTAAATATTCATTGTAATTCTGTACTTTTATCAATAAAACGTTTGTTTTCTGTTACATTTAAATCCATTTGGTCTCTGTCACAATTTAGGTGGGTTTCTTACCTATGTGTGATTTTATAGATTATATATAGATCATTTGGACAATATTGGTTCAGTGGCTTATGCAAATCATTCCAATATTTGCACATTTCATTGTACCTTATAATAACACACATTTCTTAGGAATACACTGACCACATCAGAAAAACCTTTAACTATTGGGAGGCTTTCAAGCCCAATGTAATGGGTACAAGTGTTTATTTTTTAATTTAAACTTTTGTTTGAAAACTTCAATCAATGGCAAAAAGGATTTTCAAGTTGTTTTCTTAAACCAACAGGCTCACCTTGTTCATTGTCGAGAAAATGTCTGACAAACATCCAAGTCTGGATAATTATGGTTCTCTAGTTCTTCTTTCAAGTAAAAATGTTGCTTTGTGAAAAAAGTGGCTAGTTCAGCTCATGGCTGAAACAATCATGCAAGTGTTTTCCCTTGAGATGATCTTCCTATGTCTGTGGGCAGC
This sequence comes from Bubalus kerabau, assembly GCF_029407905.1. Classification (NCBI taxonomy): domain Eukaryota; kingdom Metazoa; phylum Chordata; class Mammalia; order Artiodactyla; family Bovidae; genus Bubalus; species Bubalus kerabau. The sequence goes on along the minus strand of NC_073631.1, from coordinate 81,774,451 downwards.
AGAAGAGCTTTCTGTGTTCTTCCATCGTTCTAGATAGAAGACTTGTTAAAAATTGATTCTTCGGTGTTGAAATTAATAAAATTAACCATTCCACTGCTTCCTCAAGGAAGCATTCTTATGTGAAACTGGCATTTCTGTCATTACAAACATATGGAGGTAGAGAGACACTGGTTTGTCACACTGTGTTAACTTTCTTTTACTATCATTGCTCACTATCAGAGCAAATGTGAACACAGTGAAACAAGCAAGTAACAGCACATGATGCAAATAATTTTGACCTTGAAGGTCCTCTGAAAGGTTCTTGGGGAATCCCAGAGGCCCAAAGGACATGGGAACCTCTTTTCAAATCACTGATTTGAAATACTGTGAGTTTTGTTTTCCCTTTCCCATATTTTCTGAAAACTCAGTAATTAAAACACTCACACATACACAAATACATATACACAATACTATTTTTAATGTAAGTTCTAGTTTCTAGTTATTTTCCCCTAAAGTTTCTAGCCTGCAATACTGCCAGAGAAGGAAGTCTTCAAGCCATTCTTCCCCTGTGGCCAGGATTGTGCATCTTTCAGAAACAAACACATATCACCCTCTTGTGTAAACATGTGTAAACCTTTCTTGAATTTTCTGTTGCACTAAGGATAACATTTAAACTCCTTTGCATGACTTGTCAGTCTCTCTATTGGTCTCCTGAGCACCCTCCAGGTATATCTTTTGCTTTCATCCATAAAAATCTCTGTTCCAACCATAATGTATCATACTTTGCTTGAATAATTTCTTTATATCTTTCAGGTGTCACCTTTGGTGGATTCTCTCATATCTCAAGCTCGCTTGGGTGATTTCCTGATGTAATTCCAGCACATCTGGAATTGTGATTTCAGATTTCACATCTGAAATCACAGTGAGTTGTGATTTCATTTTAAGCATCCATTTCTTCACTACTCTGTAAGTTTATGGAGGCAGTGATGTCTCTTGCTTTATGTTATATTCATGGTTAGCAGACTTTTAGCCCATGAGACATTTGGTCTATGCTAAAGGGCTCAGACATGCAGATGACACCACCCTTATGGTAGAAAGTGAAGAAGAACTAAAGAGACTCTTGATGAAAGTGAAAGAGGAGAGTGAAAAGTCTGGCTTAAAGCTCAACATTCAGAAAACTAAGATCATGGCATCTGGTCCCATCACTTCATGGCAAATAAATGGGGAAACAGTAGAAACAGTGGCTGACTTTATTTTGGGGGGCTCCAAAATCAAGGCAGATGGTGATTGCAGCCATGAAATTAAAAGATGTTTACTCCTTGGAAGGAAAGTTATGACCAACTTAGACAGCATATTAAAAAGCAGAGCCATTACTTTGCCAACAAAGGTCCATCTAGTCAAGGCTATGGTTTTTCCAGTGGTCATGTATGGATGTGAGGGTTGGACTATAAAGAAAGCTGAGCACCGAGGAATTGATGCTTTTGAACTGTGGTGTTGGAAAAAACTCTTGAGAGTCCCTTGGACTGCAAGGAGATCCAACCAGTCCATTCTGAAGGAGATCAGCCCTGGGTGCTCATTGGAAGGACTGATGTTGAAGCTGAAGCTCCAATACTTTGGCCACCTGATGTGAAGAGCTGACTCATTTGAAAAGACCCTGATGCTGGGAAAGATTGGAGGAGGAGAAGGGGGCGACAGAGGATGAAATAGTTGGATGGCATCACCGACTCAATGGACATGGGTTTGGGTGGACTCCAGGAGTTGGTGATGGACAGGGAGGCCTGGCGTGTTGCGGTTTATGGGGTTGCAAAGAGTTGGACACAACTGAAAGACAGAACTGACTGAAAGGGTTCTTGATATTTGCAGGATCATTTGGTCCTGTTCAAAACATGCATAAAACATTTAGTCCATGACAAAAGGTCTTGATATTTGCCATATCTGGTCCTGTCCAAAATCATTTGGCATAAATCAAATATACCCATGGTCATTATTGATAAGAATAAATTTGAAGGATCTTTTGGCATGGATCAAATGTCTTCTGAACCAAATGTCTTATGGGCACTTTGGACAAGACCAAATGTCCTTCAAAGATATTCCTACTACCTATGAAAATGGCTGCATCATTGCCCTTCTACATGGATGAAGAAGTTGGTACTGAAGGCTGGGCTGTAAGCCAGGATGTGAGTGATTCATCACTCAGGTTCTATAATCTATAGAATATTTATCAATATTAAATAATATATACTAATTGCAAATACAATAGAAACATACATTACATATATATGAAAGACATACATATGTTTTAAACAATGCAATCATAATTTATGGTGTCCTTGATTTTGATAAAATACTATATCTTTTAAAGCCAGGAACATAAGACTCTCCTTATTAATAAAAGCTGTACAATTTTCTTTGATTTTATTCCATTGTCTATATAAATTAACGAGTTGTCTACTGATATGCCTTTAGAAATTTCTGGTTAACTATTGCAAGTAAGCAATAATGAGCATTTTAACGCACATATCTATGTATTGTGCTAATATTTTGACAGAGTAAATTCCTGGAAGTAAGACCTCCCTGAGTGTATGCACCCTGAAAACATTTTAACCAGGATTGCATGAAATGTGGTGGTCATTTCTTTATACTGTATTAACTATTATTTTAAAAATTTCACATTGATAGGTAAAAATTGATTTTATTATATTATCTTTACGTAATTAGTTATAAGTAGGATTATCTTTTAATATCTTTATCATTTATATTTTTCCTTACCTGAATTTCCAGTTCATACTCTAGTGGCGTGTTCTTTTTCATTGGCCTATTAGTCTTCCAAAGTAACTTAAAAAATTTTTTTATGTCTGCTGTATTTTTCATTAGTTTAAAAAATGGAGCACTTTCTAACACCATACACAAAAATAAACTCAAAATGAATTAAAGATCTAAATGTAAGACCAGAAACTATAAAACTCCTAGAGGAGAACGTAGGCAAAACACTCTTTGACATAAATCACAGCAGGATCCTCTATGACCCACCTCCCAGAGTAATGGAAATAAAAGCAAAAATAAACAAATGGGACCTAACTAAGCTTAAAAGGTTTTGCACAACAAAGAAAACTATAAGAAAGGTGAAAAGACAGCCTTCAGAATGGGAGAAAATAATAGCAAATGAAGCAACTGACAAAGAATTAATCTCAAAAATATACAAGCAGTTCTTGCAGCTCAATACCAGAAAAACAAATGACTCAATCAAAAAATGGGCCAAAGAACTAAACAGACATTTCTCCAAAAAAAACATACAGATGGCTAACAAACACATGAAAAGATGCTCAACATCACTCTTTATCAGAGAAATGCAAATCAAAACCACAATGAGATACCATCTCATGCTAGTCAGAATGGCTGATATTAAAAAGTCTACAAATGATAAATGCTGGAGAGGATGTGGAGAAAAGGGAACCCTCTTACACTGTTGGTGGGAATGCAAACTAGTACAGCCACTATGGAGAACAGTGTGGAGATTCCTTAAAAACCTGGAAATAGAATTGCCATACGACTCAGCAATCCCACTGCTGGGCATACATACCAAGGAAACCAGAATTGAAAGAGACACATGTACCCCAATGTTCATCGTAGCACTGTTTATAACAGCCAGGACATGGAAGCAACCTAGATGTCCATCAGCAGACAAATGGATAAGAAAGCTGTGGTACATATACACAATGGAATATTACTCAGCTATTAAAAATAATGCATTTGAATCAGTTCTAATGAGGTGGATAAAACTGGAGCCTATTATACAGAGTGAAGTAAGCCAGAAAGAAAAACACCAATACAGTATATTAATGCATATATATGGAATTTAGAAAGATGGTAACAATGACCCTATATGCAAAATAGCAAAAGAGACACAGATATAAAGAACAGACTTTTGGACTCTGTGGGAAAAGACAAGGGTGGGACGATTTGAGAGAATAGCATTGAAACATGTATATTACCATATGTGAAATAGAGCACCAGTCCAAGTTCAATGCATGAAACAGGGCACTCAAAGCCAGTGTACTGGGACAACCCTGAGGGATGGGATGGAGAGAGAGGAGAGAGGGGGGTTCAGGATGGGGGACACATGTACACCCATGGCTGATTTATGTGAATGTATGGCAAAACCCACTACAATATTGTAAAGTAATTAGCCTCCAATTAAAATAAATAAATTAATTTTTTAAAATGGTCTTTTAGCCAATTTACGTTTTCTCTGTTATAAAATTTAAAGTTTTCACACAGTCAAAGCTCTTGTCAATGTTTTCCTTTTATGGTTATGGTTTTTGAATTCTGTTTAAGACTCGTAGCATCCCAGAGGGTAAAACATTCTCCTTTGTTTTCTCTGCAGAAAGACCATCTAGAGATGTTGCCATCAGAGAGGATGCAAGAGCCACAAGAAGCCCAATTTCCTTTCTCTTTGTGTGGTGGTCACATCACTATGCCATGCTTCCTAGAATGCCTGGACCAACTTTATAAAAAACGATCACCATGACTTTCAAAAATCAGGCATTGCCTCCATCAGGATTGATCCTGATTGTATTTAGTTTGGAATTGAACAGAAATGGTTTTGTTTTGGTGGAAAGTTGAGAGGGACATTTTACTTAGATTTACACAGAAAATAAGAGGCTTTAAACAACTTGTAGACACACATATCTCTCCATCAAGATCAGTTAAAATGATTTAAAAATATTTGAATCTTTATTTTTAAGAAAAAAAATTTCATCAAATTTTTTGTTTTCAATTTTATTGCCTTAAGTTCTGAAATTGTTTGTATACTCAATAGCTGGAAATAGTAATTTTCACCACTGCTATCATAATTAAATATAATATGATAATTGCTCAGATTATGAATCACTGTTTTAATGAATGATGATTCTATTGCTCATTATTATGACGGTTGCTATGATTATTATTTGGAGATATGGACTCTTCAGAAATGGCAAGTTCTTTCCTAAAATGACTACTATAAATAATGACAAAGACGCCAATAATAACTTAACAACAGATTTCTACTTTGGGGGACACATAATTACTTTGTAGGTGAGATTCCTTCAAAGTGAACCTAGCATTTTTTTTATAGAAGTTAAGGTAATAAATTGTGAATAGCCCAATAGGAGTGTGATGTTTCCTAGCATCAAGGATCCTATACAGTAAAGCAAAAATACAGAAAGTTCTAAAACTTAAACATTAATTTATCAAATGTCTAGTCATGATAAGTGATATAAAGAGTTAAAGACAATCAAAAGCACCCTATTTTAAATATCTTATAGTGATATAGGTTAAATGTAAAAAAAAAAAAGATGCAAAAGAGTACACAGCATGACTGGTGATATGAGAGACTGACTATAAACTCCAACGAAAACATATCAAATGGCATCTAGAAAACAAAGCCTTTTAGGCCAATACCCTCATCCTTCCCCATCCTCCTGGGAAATTATGCATGTTCTCTATGACCTATGTGGGATAATACAGACTTTTAAACTTTAACTTATTTCAGATGTGACTAACAGCAACATAATTTCCTTGAAAATTCTGCCCAAGTTTCCATAATAAACTTGTATAAAAAGATACTGAGAAAATAAACATACTTTACTGAAAATGTACCTCAGCTGTTCTGGTTCAAGTTCAAAATGTTGTAATGATTAATACTACAGATAAAGCACCTATTTTTATTTAGATTTACACAGAAAATGAAAAAACATTAGAAAAAAGATGAAAAGTACCCCAGTACCATATATGATGTATAAAACCTTCAAATTAAGTAGAATATGCACTTAGAAACAATGAATGTTATCAGAATACTCCAAGTGTTTGAATGTGTGTGAGAGTGCTCGCTCAGTCATGTCCCACTCTTTGTGACCCCATGGACTAGAGCCCGCCAGGTTCCTCTGTCCATGGGCTTTGCCAGGCAAGAATACTGGAGAGCGTTGCCATTTCTTCCTCCAAAGTTTTTGAATACCAAGTGGCATAAAGAAGTTGCCCACTGAAGAAGAATAGTTTATACAAGCATAATGTTTGAGGTTTGCACAATCTCACTGATAACCCTCAAAGACTGGTATGGTATTTGGTATTACACTCCCCATTTGTGTATGACGACATTGAGATCTAGTCCCAGCATCTGACCCAAGGAGAACTAACACATGGGTGGCTGGCTGTTGGTCCACTGTTCTCCCGACATAGTGACTGTGTTAGTCACGGCTCTCCAGATAAGCAGAACCAATAGGATACATACATTTAGACACAAATTCTGAGATGTATAATGAAGAGATAGTTTAAGAATAAAATTGGCCACATAATGGACGGATTTTGGAAGCGGAGGGTGACATTTTATGTGAGAGCTGAGTGAAGTTAGCAAGGCAAATAGGGCAGGGCCACTACTGTGAAGGGCATTTGAGAGGGTTCCAAAGTGGGGAAAATCTTGTACTTTGATGATAATTCTTTTAAAATCCAGTGTGATTGGGGTTGGGAACAAAATAGTCTCGAGGGTGCACAGAGGAATCCTCAGAACTTTGTAGAATCAATCTGAAATGAAGAAGGGGCCCCAGAAAGTCTTATACTGGGGAGTTACATGCTCCAATGTGCATTTCAAAATATCACTTCTTTGTCAGCTAGAGAGCTGGTGAGCAAATCTCCCATCCTTGGTTTCTATAAATCTATGAGTATTTCTCCTAGAGACACAGTTCCAGTTGTTATACATTCCTTATGGAGTTTACTTTACCCACTTTCTTTGATTTAAAAGACTCTAATGTCTCTGAGTACAAGGACTAACTGATAACTGCTTTCAAATCTCTTTAGCCTCTGATAGTCAAGTTGAAAGCCTAAAATAGGTGTTTATAATGCTTCATGATGTTTAATCCATTAGAATAAATTAAAAATGCATATGTTTAAACATAGGCACGTGCACACGCACAGACCAGGGAGTCTGAGGTCCTTGGCTGTGCTTCTAGGAGGTTCTTTTGAGGGATCCCAAGTAGGCAGGGCAGACACAGGGCTGGGGGCAATTTTATGGTCCAGGCTGAATCTTCCCCAGTGAAATTCCCACCCTTGTTTTATAGACTCAACTTTACTCCATGTTAAGATAAGCATCTGAAAAGAATGGAAACACCTGCCCTTGTCTGAGGCCCACATTCTCGGGGCTGTAACTCTAGCCCTGGCTGTAAAGCTTTAAAGAATGAGGCTCTACCCTGTCAGGCAGGCCTCTTCAAAAGTTCATACAGCACATTGCTTTCACCTGAAAATGTCCTTTTTGTTCAAAAAAAAGACAAAAACCTTATTTTGGAATTTTAAAACTGCAAAAACTATTCTAAGCTGAATACATTAAAGAGAAACCCAATTAATGAGGTATTTGAGATATGGAGAAATAATTAAGATATTTTATTCTACTTCATTACTAAGGAGAAAGAGGCAAATTACATAGCCTGGGCTCAAGGCAACTGCCAATACCCTGTAAGAATTAGTGTTGAGACTGATAACAAGAGGCACATAAAGGAAGAATCTTTTGTAAATATTAAATGTGAATCCTAGGTACACTGTAGTTACAAATGTGGACTAATACATTTTTAAAATCAATTTTTATTGGTGTAGAGTTGCTTTATAATGTCGTGTTAGTAAACACAGCAAGTTAGACTAATGCATCTTAGAAGGACTCTTTCCAAGGATAAAAAATAAAAAGATTGCCATTGAAGTTTGAATATATCAATAAATTCAATTAACTGGAAGAAATATCATACTCTCAAGAATTTTGATTAATTGATGGTCTGCTATCATTAGATTCTGGTGCACTAATATTAAATGTGAAAATCATAATCATGTATATTTACTGAATATTCTGGAATGGGTAAATAATTACATGTGACTTTCCTGGTGCCTCAGACGGTAAAGCGTCTGTCTACAATGTGGGAGATCCGAGTTCGATCCCTGGATTGGGAAGATCCCCTGGAGAAGGAAATGGCAATCCACTCCAGTACTATTGCCTGGAAAATCCCATGGACAGAGGAGCCTGGTAGGCTACAGTCCATGGGGTCGCAAAGAGTCGGACACGACTGAGCGACTTCACTGCACTAAACTAAACTAAACTAAACAAAACAGGATTATGCAGTCAGAAAGAACAGCCTCTTCCAAACACATGAAAGACTGAAGCTTTATTGCCATAACTTTTCTAATTCTCTTGTAACCAAATTTTTGAATATACTTGAGTGGTATATGTCTTTAAATTAAACTATGGCATTAACAGAATTATTTAAATAATCTCTAAAATTCATTGCAACATGATTTAGTAATAGATTTTGTATGAATCTCAGAGGAAAAAGTAGCCTCCGCATATTTCCTCAGAATTTCTTGAATGAATCAGACATAAAATAATTATTCATGTTTCTGGAGAACAAAAGTTCAGCCACATACATTATGATATGCACATTCCAGAAAGCATTACTTCTTTCTTTTCTTTTTTTTTTTTTTTTTTTTTTAGATCTGAAACCCAGGGAATATCGAAAAAAAATCCCAACAACAAGAAGAAAGCCAGTAGATGAAACATACTTTTGCCCGATTGTTATTGCTAATGGGAAATATTTTCCAGTGTTCACACTAGGTGTGACCAGCAGGAAAATCCTTATCCATCTGCCCTACACCTACCTCATTAGTTCTCAGGGGTTTGATGAATAATTGAGATGATCCCATAAGTTAAATAAATGACCTTATAGTTACTATTATTGCCAAAAATATTTCTCCCTGTGGCTTTGCTGAAATTTCATAAGGTGGCTTCCCTGGTGATTCAGTCAGTAAAGAATCCACCTACAATCACTTGCAATGTAGGAAACATGGGTTTGATCCCTGGGTCAGGCAGATCCCCTGAGGCAGGAAATGGCAACCCACTCTAGTATTCTTGCCTGGGAAAGCCCATGGACAGAGAAGCTTGGCAGGCTACAGTCCATGGGGTGGCAAGAGTGGGACACAACTTAGTGACTAAAGCACCACCACCACATAATGCATTCGGTTAGGAGATCCAGTGCTCCTGAAGTTCCCTGTGATATCACTGGTCTCTGCTTTCTAAGGGGGTGAGGGCAAGGGGAGGGTGCAGTACCCGTAGGAGTTTTGGATTCGTATCACAATGGGCGCTAGAAGGCATTTTCTCATTTCTCTGGTCCTTGTAACCTGTCTAGCAAACATATTGGCTACACATATTTGAAAGGATTTTTGGTCAGAATAACACAGCACTTCACTAGAGAAGGTCTGTATCGTACTTGTTTTTGTGTTACCTGTAGAATGGAGTCTTTACATGTGAAGGTACTCAGCATGCATTTGTTGAAAACTCACTAATTTTCTTTCTTTCTCTTCCATCCACATCTATTGCAGACTTTAGCCTCAGTCTCAGAATGATGTTGATAGACACTTGGCCAAATTGCTAAAGACTCAAAGTCAGATATTTCACTTTATTTCTGTTGCTAAAAGACCCATTTCTAGGACCACAGGGAGAATGGTTCTTTGCCCATCTTTGTGAATTTGTGCTTGCACTGATTCACAAAAACTGGAATGTAGCCTATTCCAGTGATGGCCACCCTGTGCCACAGGAACTGTCCCTGACGTCTCACTCAAGGCAAATGCCCAAACCCTCTGGAAGCTTCTGAACTCTCAATACAACACCCTAGGCAACCAATGCACCATGGACATTGATGCAAGGTGACCATCCATCTTATCATGATTTGCATACATGATAAAGTCTTGATTACTATAAATAAAGTCACTTTTAAATTTTTTTACTTATTTTTATTTTTAGTTGAAGTATAATTGCTTTACAGTATTGTGTTAGTTTCTGCCATACATCAGCATGAATCAACCATAGGTATCCATATGTCCCCTCCCTCGTGAACCTCCCTCTCACCTCCCACTAAATTCACTTTTGGTCTAAAAGTGAATTAAACAGTGCAAGTTGATGCTTTGACATTTATTTATCTTGGTAATACTCAGCCTTGATTTTTGATTCATAATCTTCTGGTCTTCCTCTTCAAGCTGCTCTCTGAGGGGCATCTGAGTGTTAGGGGAGGGGGTTGACTTATGTGATACATGGTGGATGGTCTTTGGAGGCCCCTTCCATTGGCTGTTCAATATTCTTTGTATCCAGAGGCCCTGGTCCTGTTGGCTCCCTAGTCTGAAGTCTGTGACTGGTGGACTGTGGTCAGTTGTTCTGGCTCAGCTGATACTCTGTGGGGTCATCATTCGTCTCCTCCCAATGGATGATACGGTCTCCTCTTTGCTTGCAGCGGCTGTGGAACATCAAGTCTCTGTTGCATCCTTCCTTCTGTCCCGCACTCAGCAGTCCACCACTGCAAGCTATGGGAAGCTTGAAGGTACTGACAGGGGATCTGTCTGTCTGATCTGTTTGATCCTGCTGTTCCACTCTATCTGGGATAGAATGCAGCATGTTGGCATAGGGATTTGTGAACACTGACCCTCAAAAATCATGAATGAAGAATCTGGGGATGCAGTTCCCCCTTCTGCCCTCTGAATTACCCTAATTTATTTTAGCTTATCTGGGTTAAACCTGGAAAAGAGGAATATTGAGACATATATCCCTACTCCATCATTTTTTATCTCTGGCTTCCTAAATATTCCAGGGAAGAGAAGAGACAGGCTTTCTTCTCCTGACACAGAATCTTGGGGGTAGGGCCTAGGAATCTGTAGTTTAACAAGCTCTCCAGGTAATTCTAATGTAGCTAATGTTTGAGAATGACTAATTAAGTCATCTCCTCCTTCTTCCTTAATCCATCATGACTAGGCATTAATGGAAAATAGGTAATTCTTTTTCCATAAAGAGAAATTTATGATCAGAGTCCTCTATGATTAGCCCTTGACATATGAAAAGGGAAAGAAAGACTATCTTGAATAATCTCATCTTTTGAGGGTTGGAGCTCAATACTGAGTAAATTCTTTCTCTCTCTCTCCCCAACTTTTCTCTCATTCTCCCAACCAAGAGACTGCTTTGAGTCAATGAGTAAGAAAATCATGATCTTTGAAAGGAAATAAGAAGAGCACATTCATTATTGTCTTAGCTATCTAGCTTTTAGAATATGCAACAAATCATGTGCCTCATCCAATGTGAACCATGGGCTTTAAATCACATCATTAGAACGTACTTAGTGGCAATTTGGCCAGGTACCATTAAGGTGAGCATTTCTATCAAAGACAATGTCTTGGCACTTAGGGGCCCTGTTTTATAGCCCATACTGTTTGTATTCATATCCGTGGACTCATCTGCCCATTGTCTGCTTGTGGACTTTTATTACTAATTACAAAGGGTTCTGGGTGTTCCACCTGCCGTGACTCATGGTTCACGTCCTCCTCAATGGCATAATAAGGTCTGCCTTCCTCAGGGGCTGTGGCTCATCCCCCAAACCCATCTTCTCTGGTGCTCTCTTTATACTGACGAATTTGAAGGCAGGGGCTTACTGCTCCCAAAGTTTTGGTGGGTAGAAGACAAATTTCAGAAACTCTATCCAGAAAAGCATTCTCATTGCTTACACCCGTTGGATTCCTCAGTAAATCTGAACACAGTTTAAACCTTACAGTCTTTTTCTACCTCATGCCAGTGATCAGGTGTTGACACCAGTGTCTTATAAATTAATTGCTTCAAACTTTATTCATGTGGACCAGTGACTCCAGAACTTGAGTGGCTTAGCAAACCAGAGGTACCTCAACCCATCATTTGATTCAGTATGTATAGTAGAAAGAATGATGCCCCCAGGATGCTGTTAGCATCCTGATACCCATCACATACTACATGGCAATGGAAAAATGAAGTTTGCAGGTAGAATTAAGGTTGCTAATGAGCTGATCTTAAAATAAAGCAATTATCCTGAGTCATCCAGGTAGGCCCAAGGTAATCACAAAGATCCTTAAATGTAGAAGAGGGAGGCAGAAGAGGTCAGAGTGGTGTAATGAAAGACGAACTCTGCCCACTCTTGCTGGCTTTGATGATGGAGTGATGTGGCTGGGATCCAAAGATTGTGCACAGCCTCTAGGAGCCCAAAAAAGCAAAGAAAAAACTTCCCTCCCCTTTGAGTCTCTGAAAGCAATGCAGCCCTGATGACAGCTTGATTTTAGGTCAGTTGGAGTCATTTCAGGCTTTTTTTAACCTCGAGAACTATCAAATAATAGATTTGTGTTTTTTTAAAATCTGCTAAGTTTGTGGCACTTTGTTACAGCAGCAATTAAATACTAATAGAGTGGGACTGGGGTGGAACCAGTGATACTGGTACTGTTGGTAAAGGATCAAACTTTAGGAATGACAGATGAAGGCTTTACTTGTATCTCTTACTCCCTGAAGTCTTCTCTGGTTGCGGCAGATGGTCTTTAGGGTCACCTGTGGAGAAGGCAATGGCACCCCACTCCAGTACTCTTGCCTGGAAAATCCCATGGATGGAGGAGCCTGGTAGGCTGCCGTCCATGGGGTTACTAAGTCGGACATGACTGAGCAACTTCCCTTTCACTTTTCACTTTCATGCATTGGAGAAGGAAATGGCAACCCACTTCAGTGTTCTTGCTTGGAGAATCCCAGGGACGGGGGAGCCTGGTGGGCTTCCGTCTATGGGGTCGCACAGAGTCGGACACGACTGAAGCAACTTAGCAGCAGCAGCAGCAGCAGTACTATCCCCTCCTCCTGGTGTCCTCTTGTACAATTCCCTCTTTTTGAATGTGGGTCTTGCTTCTAACCAAGAGAATGTGGCAAAGTGATGGGATGTTCAGTTCAGTTCAGTTCAGTCCCTCAGTCATGTCCGACTCTTTGCGACCCCATGAATCACAGCACGCCAGGCCTCCCTGTCCATCACCAACTCCCGGAGTTCACTCAGACTCAAGTCCATTGAGTCAGTGATGCCATCCATCCATCTCATCCTCTGTCGTCCCCTTCTCCTCCTGCCCCCAATCCCTCCCAGCATCAGAGTCTTTTCCAATGAGTCAACTCTTCTCATGAGGTAGCCAAAGTACTGGAGTTTCAGCTTTAGCATCATTCCTTCCAAAGAAATCCCAGGGCTGGTCTCCTTCAGAATGGACTGGTTGGATCTCCTTGCAGTCCAAGGGACTCTCAAGAGTCTTCTCCAACACCACAGTTCAAAAGCATCAATTCTTCAGCGCTCAGCCTTCTTCACAGTCCAACTCTCACATCCATACATGACCACAGGAAAAACCATAGCCTTGACTAGACACACCTTTGTTGGCAAAGTAATGTCTCTGCTTTTGAATATGCTATCTAGGTTGGTCATAACTTTCCTTCCAAGGAGTAAACATCTTTTAATTTCATGGCTGCAGTCACCATCTGCAGTGATTTTGGAGCCCAGAAAAATAAAGTCTGACACTGTTTCCACTGTTTCCCCATCTATTTCCCATGAAGTGATGGGACTGGATGCCATGATCTTTGTTTTCTGAATGTTAAGCTTTAAGCCAACTTTTTCACTCTCCACTTTCACTTTCATCAAGAGGCTTTTGAGTTCCTCTTCACTTTCTGCCATAAGGGTGGTGTCATCTGCATATCTGAGGTTATTGATATTTCTCCTGGCAATCTTGATTCCAGCTTGTGCTTCTTCCAGTCCAGCGTTTCTCATGATGTACTCTGCATATAAGTTAAATAAACAGGGTGACAATATACAGCCTTGACGTACTCCTTTTCCTATTTGGAACCAGTCTGTTGTCCCATGTCCAGTTCTAACTGTTGCTTCCTGACCTGCATACAAATTTCTCAAGAGGCAGGTCAGGTGGTCTGGTATTCCCATCTCTTTCAGAATTTTCCACAGTTTATTGTGATCCACACAGTCAAAGGCTTTGGGATGTTACTTCTACATAAAACCCTGTCTTGCTAGCAGATTCATTCTTTTCCTCTGCTTTTGTTTTTGAAGAAGAAAGTTGCAATGTTGTGAAAAAGCCTATAGGGAGAGTCAAACAGCAAAGGACTGACAGTAAGAAGGTAGCATCCTAGGTTTTAGAGTTGCAAGGAATTGACATTTGCCAACACCTGACTGAACTGGAAAGAGGGTTAATTTTTAATTGAGCCTCTGGATGACAACATAGCCCTGCCGATACCTTGACTGCAAAAGGCTAGACAGGAAACCCAGTTAATCTGTTCCCAAGCTCCTGATCCATATAAACTGTGAAAGAATGCATGTAGGTTGTTTGAAGCTCCTCGGGATTTTGTCATTTGTTACACAGCGTAGAAAACTAGTAGTTATAGTCCAGAGATGGAGTAGACAGAGGTATGCTCTGTCAGCAGTTACTTGTTTCCAGTGTGGATCATCTGTTGCTCAGTGACTGTAAGAATAAAGCTACCATTTAGGGAGCAGATTCTGTGTGTGCTCAGTTGCTCAGTCATGTCCGACTCTTATATTCTATGTGGCAGGCATCAAAAGTGTCCTGAGAGTTTTATACTCACGACCTTTAAAGAATCCTTGAAGTAGTTATTATCCCATTTCACATATAAAGAAATGGAGGCCCAGGAGGACATGCTGATGTCCCTGAATTAGAGAGTAACAGGGCCTGGACTTAAATATATATTTGTCTGACTCCAAAAGTCCTAGGGACCTTCCCTGATGGTCCAGTGGTTAGGAATCTGCCTTCCAGTGCAGGGGATGTAGGTTTGATCACCGGTTGGGGAACTAAGATCACACATGCCTCAGGGCAACTAAGCCTGTGCACCACCAGAGAGCATGTACCGCTAGGAAGATTCAACGTAGCCCCCCAAAAAAACTGACACCAGTCACACCCTAATCATTGGTACAAGGGCATGAGCCTGAAGTGAAGGTGGCCATGGCGTTCTGGGTGGTCCAGGGGTACACCACCGTAACAGTCCGCGATGCCCATGACCATTCCTGCACAGGACTGACCTGTAGGTAGCCTGGTCTGGGAAAAGGAAATGGTAACAGCTACACCCAGAATTTTGTGTTCATTCAACTTCCAGTTCTTCCTTTGAGCCTTTCTGACTTGAGGACATCTGAGACGAACTCTACCAGCTGCTCAGGACTGTACCTGGGCAGGGGGCTGAGGTGGTGGCTCTCCCTTCAGAAGTTGAGAATGTAGGGAAAGAAATAGGACTTGCTGACTTGAACAATAAAAAACACTTGTGCAAAAACATTTAATATCTGGAAAGGGGAGTGTTTGACTAAGCCATTTGTCTACATAACATATTTCCCTTAATTTTTCTCGTAATGGATTATTTCCGTACATTCACTAGTACAGGGGCGAGATGCCCATTTTAAGCAGACCCACGCGGTTGTGAGCACGTTCATAACTGTCTCATTTGTGCAACTCAGCACACCCATTGAGTTTGATGAAGTGGAAAAATTAGGAGCTTGGAGGCTCGTTCAGCTTGGAGTGTGTGCAAATACAATTAGTGCACATCTCAATAACGGTGCTGAGGAAGTGTTCTCAGCTAATATCCGATTCAAGACAACCAACAGGACTAACCCAGTGCTTTGTCTGAAGAGACATCTGAAATACATCAAGGAAATAAATTAACTGTCAAAAACTTCATTTATTCTACCGAGATTATGAAATGCAGCCGGAGAATTCATCTGAAAGATGGCTGCCAGGGCTCAGAGGAGAGTTGCAGTTAAAACCCCTTGTGGAAGGTCTCCAGGCTGCTGAGGTGAGGAAGCCAAGGATGAGTGGAATGAGAGGGACTTAGCCTGACTGCAGAGCTCAAACAGATAAGTGATTTTTGAGCAGTGAACTAGAGCAAGTTATGGCCAGGGTCTAACTAGCAGCACAACCAATATGGTTATACTAAATTCCTCTATTCACGTTTTTTTTTAAGATTTTTTTCTTTAATGTGGACCATTTTTCAAGTCTTTATTTAAGTTGTTACAATATTGCTTCTGCTGTTTTTTATATTTTGGTGTTTTGACCATGAGGCTTGTGGAATCTTAGCCCCCAGGATGAGGAACCGAGTCTACACCTCCTGCATTGTAAGATGAAGTTTTAACCACTGGACCATCAGGGGCATCCTCTCTAGTCAGTTCTATGAATATTCTATGTCATATTCTGTGGGCTTCCCAGGTGGCTCAGTCATTAAGAACCTGCTGCCAATTCAGGAGCCATAGGAGACATGGGTTTGATCCCTGGGTCAGGAAGATCGCCTGGAGGAGGAAATGGTAACCCACTCCAGTATTCTTGTCAGGATAATCCCATGGACAGAAGAGTCTGGCGGGCTGTAGTCTATGGGACCTCAAAGACATGACTGAGTGACTAAGCACAGGCCAGCACACACATACACACACACATAACTGAGTCACTTTGCTGTACAGAATAAATGAAGATAATGTTGTAAATCAACTATACTTTAATAAAAATAAATTAAAAAATGAAATGTATTGAGCTGTTAATAAATAGTTATGGAGAGTCTATAGAGAAAAATATACCCCAGGAGAATAATTTTAAAAAACTTCTTGGGGGAAAGATAGATTGGGAGCTTGGGATTGACACGTACACACTGCTATATTTAAAATAGATAACCAACAAGGATCTACTGTATAGCACAGGGAACTCTGCTCAATATTCTGTAACAATCTAAACAGGAAAAGAATTTGAAAAAGAATGTGTGTGTGTGCTCAGTCATGCCTGGCTCTTTGCAACCCCATGGACTATACCCTGCCAGGCTCCTCTGTCCAGCAATGTCTTATCCTATCAGCAATATCTTATCCTATCAGCAATACTGGAGTGGGTTGCCACTTCCTCTTCCAGGGGTTCTTCCTGACCCAGGGATCGAACCCAAGTCTCCTGCATGGAATGCAGATGTTTTCACCCTCCGAGCCACCAGGGAAAATGAAAAAGTGAAAGTCATTCAGTCGTGTCAGACTTTTTGTGACCCCATGAATATACAGTTCATGGACTTCTCCAGGCTAGAATACTGGAATGGGTGGTTTCATTGCTTAGTTGTGTCCCACGCTCTGCAACCCCATGGACTGTAGCCCACCAGGCTCCTCTGTCCATGGAATTCTCCAGACAAGAATACTGGAGTGGGTTGCCATTTCCTTTTCCAACTGGAATGGGTAGCCATTCCCTTCTCCAAGAGCTCTTCCCAGCCCAGGGATTGAACCCAGGTCTCCTGCATTGCAGGCAGATTCTTTACCAGGTAAGCCACCAGGGAGGCTGAGCCACCTAGGAAAGCCCCTGAAAAAGAATATTATACATATATGAAGTGAAGTGAAGTCTATGTGTAGCTTAATCACTTTGCTGTACACCTGAAACTCATACAATATCGTTAACAAATTATCCTGCAATATAAAATAAAAATTAAAAGAAGACGCTTCTGGAAAATGTAAGGAAAGTGGACAACCCACTCCAGTATTCTTGCCTGGAGAATCCCAAGAACAGAGGAGCCTGGTGGGCTACAGTCCATGCAGTGGTAAAGACTTGAACACGACTTAATGAATAAACAACGAAACAAAGCACATATATAAATAGGCACATAGGGACAAAAGTGGAGGGAAAGAAAACATTTCTGAACGAGATGATGTTTTTCAAACACTGACTAGACATAAGCAAGGGGTCAGGGGAGAAGACATGAACGCTGAAACATGAGGATGGGGACTGGATGAGAATGAGATGTAGCAGGTGGACCTCTATTCCACTAGAATTTCATTCTCTGCAGCTTCACACTCTGGGGTCTACCTGGGGCCCCGAAGACAGACATTCCCCAAACCCTTCCTGAGGTAGCTCGGGGGAGACTAGAAGCAGGAAGTGCCAGAAATCTTGCAAGAAAGCCGTTTCTTTTGACATTTCCTGCCCCGAAGATTCAAGGGGCTCAGACAAACCTCTAAACCTGAGGAAGCTCAGTGAACTTCCCCAAGTTCACCGGATCCAGGGAGAGCCCCACGGGCTGACAGCGCCTCTCACCAGCAGCAAGGATTTATGTGCCCCATTTCAAAGGACATGCATTTTACGGATTTCTTGCTGTGTGAGAAACCATTGGGGCAAAATGGAGTAGAAGAAAAGTACACCTGATTGTAATTAATGCTGACAGTAATCTCCAGCTTTCATTCTGAAAACAGCCAGATGGGAAAGTTGGAACTGTGAATAATAGAAAACCTTGCCATCCACGGTTCCTGGAGTCATAACTCTTTAAAGACTGTTTGGATTCCAGATCTCTCCAGACCAGCCCGAGCCAGATGCCGGCTCAGACTCGTCCAAAAGGAATCGAGAGAGAGAGGAAAGTTGTGCTTTCAGACCCCCAGTCCTGAAGAGAAATCTACATGTCGGAGGCCTGGAACTGGAGGGCAGAGACCGGGAAGATAAGGAGATAGCAAGAAAATGTGAGGTCAGACCATGGCCGGTAAACATCTTAACTGATAGCCTGGCAGTACCGGCCTCAGTAAGGGAGGAGCCCATGAAGTGCGTGAGGTCCCTGCCCAGATGAGTTAGGAGAAACACGTTGGCAGAGGATGTTCGTCTCCAAAGGCCTGGGCAGAGGTGGCCCAGTGGAGGTCAGGGTGATGGGGTGCACTTGAGGGTGGGGGACGGAGGGCTGCTTTGGGGCAAGGGAGGAAGGCCAGAAGGACACTGACAGGAAGAAAGCACCTCAGGAAGCCATGCCTTTCCCAGGAGCAGGAGGAGCACCCCGAGGTCATCTCCCATCCCTCCTCAACTGGCCAGAGAGACCTCCAGAGCCAGTGGAGCCTCGGACCTTGCTTACCCTACCCCCAGTGGTTGGGGGCAGCCTGGCACAGTGAAACTGAACGGATGGGGGTCAACATGACTCCCCTTCCTCAGTGCTCCCTAAGGCCTCAGAGAACAAAGTTGGCTGCTATGGGATTTCATGGCCAGAGAATCCTTGGGTCAGAGGTGCAACCTCCAGGACCAAGGCAGCAGAGGGAAAATCCTTGAGAAGAGCAGGTGGTGGCCTGCATGAGAGTTCCTGGTTCTGTCCCTTTGGCATCCTGTTCAAGAGCACTGCAGGTGTCAGCATCCCTAAAGAAACTCTGGGGAGGGCAGGGGACTATAGGGACATTGGGAGGGGCTGCAGTCCTTCCAGCAGTTCTGACTGATCCTGGCAGGTCAGACTGGCAGAGGTGAGTAGGCTTGGGAAGGGAGGAAAGGGACTGGCACATGGGAACCCTTTTCCTCTGAAGAAAGCTCTCAGGAGGCATTGGGAGGGGAAAGGTTAAGCCACAGGAAGGAGAGGAGATGAAATGGAGCCTTGGAAGGAGCCTTCCAAGCTCCTTTAGAAGCTCAAGCTCATGAGCCCTGAGCTGGTTATGGCTTCTCCGGCACCAGTGCCACAGCTGGAAAGTGCAGAAAGGGGACTCCTGGCTACAGGCTGTGTGCAGAAGCCAAGCTCACCAGAAACTGAAACATGGGGGATGCTTTAGGAACAGGCACAGGAGAAGATGCTCATCATCGATAATTAGTAAAGAAATGCAAATCAAAACTACAATGAGGTACTGCCTCACACTTGTCAGGATGGCCATCATTAAAAAGTCCATAATATATGCTAGAGAGAGTATGGGGAAAAGAGAACCTTCTTCCACAGTTGGTAGGAATGTAAACTGGTGCAGCCACTATGGAGAACAGTATGGAGGTTCCTCAAAAAACTAAAAATAGAGTTGCCATGTGATCCAGCAATCCCACTCCTAGGCACATACCTGGAGAAAACTCTAATTTAAAAAGATACATACACTCCAATGTTCATAGCAGCACTGTTTACAATAAACAAGATGTGAAAGCAAACTAAATGTCCATCGATGGAGGAATGGATAAAGATGTAATACACATACACACACACACATACACACACATATAATGGAATAAGAGGCGTCCCAGGTGGTAAAGAACTCACCTGGCCAAGGCTGACACATAAGGGATATGAGTTTGATCCCTGGGTTGGGAAGATCCTCTGGAGAAGCGCATGGCATCCAACTTCAGTATTTTTGCCTGGAGAATCCCATGGACAGAGGAGCCTGGTGGGCTATGGTCCATGGGGTTGCAAAGAGTTGGATACAACTGAAGCAAGTTAGCATACACGTAATGGAATACTACTCACCTACAAAAAGAAATGAAATCATGCCATTCGTAGCAACATGGATGGATCTAGAGATTATCATACTAAATGAAGTAAGTCAGAGAAAAACAAATACCGTGTGAAATCATTTATAAATGGATTCTAAAATATGGCATAAATGAACTTGCCTATGAAGCAGAAACAGACTCATAGACATAGAAAACAGACTTATGGTTGTCAAGGGGAAAGAGGTTGGGGGAGAGATGGATTGGGAACTTGGGGTTAGCAGATGCAAACTTGTATTTATAAGATGGATAAACAACAAGGTCCTACCATATAGCGCAAGGTGCTATATTCAGTATCCTATGATACACCAAAAAGGAAATCAATATAAAAAACTATATGTGTGTGTGTGTGTGTGTGTAACTGAGTCACTTTCTGTACAGCAGAATTTACACAGCATTCTAAATTAAGTACACTTCAATAAAGTTTAAAAAAAAAAAAAAACAAACAGGTGTAGACTCTACAATGTCAATGATTTCTGGCTTGTTGGTAGATGAGATGTCAAAATCCTTGCTGAGCTTGTAGGGATTGGCCTGTAAAGGTAGAAGGACTGAGGAAAACAACAGATGTGGGAAACTATTCCGACAACCATGCCTGAAAATCCAAACCATAAAAGGTGGGATTATATTTCCACCAGATAAGTAGATTCGAAAAGCCCAATACCACTATTTCATTCCCAGGAGACATAGAACAGGAGACACGAGTTCTATCCCTGGGTTGGGAAGATCCCCTGGAGAAGGAAATGGCAATCCACTCCAGTACTCTTGCCTGGAAAATGCCATGGACAGAGGAGTCTGGTAGGTTACAGTCCATAGGGTCACAAAGAATCGGACATGGCTTAGCGACAACAGTGAGAATTGTGAGAATTATTAGGATGTATTTGTTGTTATTATTTAGTTGCCAAGTCGTGTCCAATTCTTTTCAATCCCATGGACTGTAGCCCGCCAGGCTCCTCTGTCCAACCAGAGTGGTTGCCATTTTTTTTCTCCAGGGGATCTTCCTGACCCAAGGATTAAACTCGTGTCTCCTCACTGGGAGGTGGATTCTTTACCACTGAGTCCCCAAGGAAGCCCAATAATTCTCACTGAAAATTGAGTAAATATGAAAGAAAATACAGGGAGTGTAAAGCTAGGCCTTGGGGTGACTGGGGTGATTTGGTGCTTAAGACAGGGATCAAAGTCCATGAAAAGTGAAAAGGTTTTAGCAACATTTTAACCTGGTCATTTGCAGACAGAAGAAACCTTTTGTTTTTCTGCAAATAAAATCTCATGGGGAACTATACATGGAGAATACTATGGATACTCTGGAGAACCAGAGTGTATCTGATTCTGCAGTCAGATCCAAGACCCCTCCCCAGCATGCTTCCTCATGGCTGGTAAAGAGGTCACAAGCATCCCCCGAGGAACGTGATACCTGGAAGGAGCAACCTGAGAACCATGAACTTCATCGATCCCTGACTTTGAAAATGCAGTTGAAAACAAAAGTTAGAGGCCACCTGTGGCCCAAATGGGTGAGAATGCCTTGAAAGTGAAAAGCAAGTGAAAGTGTTAATCACTCAGTCGTGTCTGAGTCTTTGTGACCCTGTGGACTGTAGCTCACCAGGCTTCTCTGTCCATGGAATTCTCCAGGAAAGAATACTGGAGTAGCTAGCCATTGCCTTCTCCAGGGGATCTTGCCAACCCAGGGATCGAACCTGGGTCTCCACATTGCAGGCAGATTCTTTACCATCAGAGCCACCACAGAAATCTTTATATCCCCCCAAAGCATCTTTCCAGTACCTTGGACCCCAGCTCAGAAAAGGCATATATCTGTTCTTTCCGCGTGGGTGCTGAGACCCCAGAGAGGAACAGGTATAAACCTGCCTCATGGATTTGTAGATGCTTCTGTGCAAGTTGATTTCCACATATTATTACAAACTTGGCTTCATCTCCCCTGCCAATCCCGCCTCACAGAAGCTCTGCCTGAATGAGAGCTTGGGGAGCACGTGGTACCTGCCTGTGGATGCAGCCTTCCAGCAAGTGCTCTGGAACCTAGGTAATTACAGAGCTTCAGCCCACTCAGAGAAATTAGATGAAGCAACAAGCTATTATTTCCTTGGTTTGCAGAAATCATAGTACGGGGCACCTCTGCAGAGGCCCCTTTCATCAGGAGACTGCAAGCTGCTCCGCAGGCATCTTTGGGTTGGAGGTTTTCTTCCACTGATTTGCAATTTTTTTAAAAATAAGAGGAAGAGGAGTCCCTGGTCTGTGAACTAGCCCAGCATCAGGCCTAGGTTGCCTCTAGGATAAGGTGTTAGTTCTGCTATCCTCAAATAGAAGAAATTCTTCCTGGAAAACACAGCTGAGGATGCTGTGGACACAGATGGAGGTGAAAAATGAAATCCCCGGGGCTGGAAACTGCTAGGAAGATTTAGCAGTTCCATGGTGCCCTCCCCTTCCCCCAAGGTCAGCGCCATCAAGCTTGGGCGCAGGGAAAGGGGGCTGGGGGAAACAAGAGAAGGCCTGGGATGTTTAAACAAGTTCACCAAGTTCAGAAAAGGGCCCGGAGGAGATGGGATGACTCAGACCCATAAAGCCATGGTTTTATATAAGGAGCCCTTGGGGACAAGGAGGAAATGGCAAGCCGGTCCATTTGACATGAATTGTGGGCCACTTTGAACTTCTTTTAAGAGTCAAAGAGGAGAACATTTGGAAAGATACAAATGGACGGGGTGACTGGGGTGCCTTCAGGAAGGAAGGGGCATTGGATTTCACGAACTCAGGGAATTCTTTATAGATCCGGCCGGTCTGGCTGACAGAGGGAACAAGTCCTGATGCCGGGGAAATCCACCTCCTCAGGCAGCGCCCACAGCCCCAGTGTGCTGAACGACTTGAGATGGGAAAGGAGGACATGGATTACAAAGGAAGGATTTGAAAGATGTCCATACCATGCACACACTCTCAACCTTTGCCGTCAGTCAACTCAGAGAGCCGAGATACACAGCCCTTCTTTCACTGTTGCATCTCCCGAAATGTGTCCCCCAGAATCCTGATTGTGTGATGGCCCTTGAGAAAGATCCCATACTGAAATAAAGTTTGGAAATGCTGTCAGAGTGCTTGGATTACTCTCTTGAAAATGAACAGTGTGCATGAACTTATTAAAGGTCCTAAGAAGTTCTGCACAAAAGAAAACCTTTTAAAAGGACTTTAGCTCTGTGTTCCCAACACTTGGAGGAGGAAATGGCAACCCACTCCAGTATTCTTGCCTGAAGAATCCCATGGAGGGAGGATCCTGGTAGGCTACAGTCCATGGTGTCACAAAGAGTTGGACATGACTGAGCGACTTCATTTTCCCAACACTTAATTGACCACAGGTCATTTATCCCTTTTGCAAGCATGTGGTACTGTCTCTCTTAGAATGGTGATTCCGCAGAATGTTACTGGCAAGTATTAATATACAGCTGAAGGAGGGCATGGCAACCCACTCCAGTGTTCTTGCCTGGAGAATCCCATGGACAGAGGTGCCTGGAGGGCTGCAATCCACAGGGTCACAAAGAGCCGAACACGAATGAAGCGACTTAGCACACAAGCACGCACACAGTTATATGAACATGATGGCATGCACCGTGGTCCTATTGGCTCATCCAGGCTGTCAAGAGGGCAGAGACTGCTGTTTGAGACAGGCTGAGACCACATGGGAGCCCTGGTGAGTCGGGGTGGAGTGGGGTAGGGAACTTGGGAGCTGAGGTGATCCCAGGACAATAGCAGGGGAGGGGCCCATGGTGTGCACCCCAGTCTCAGAGACTGGCTCCAGCAAGGACAACTGACCAATCAGTAACATAATATTCAGATAGTGGAGAAAACTCAGATGCGGTTTAGGTACTGGCAAGCACTTGAAACCCTCTGAGCCACAGGGGGAGGCAGCAGCCCCTCGTTAGAAATCCAGAGCAGAATTATCACTGTCTGAAAGAGTCAGAGTAAGAACAAGGAGCTCTTTTTGTAGCTAATGTCGCTTTTTGTGTATAGCTTTGTTTACTATGTGCTTGGAAACCCTCTAAAGCATTTTATATGCATGAGTCTCACTGAAGTCTTCTAAGAAGAGTGTGAGATAGACACGAGTCATGAATCTTAGAGAAATCGGGTAATTTGCCTAAGGCTGCACAGACAGGAAACAGTGGGAGCTCAAATCTGAACCCAACCATCTGTCTTTAGAGTCTCCCCATGTAACCTCTATGCCAGGCGCTGGCAAACTACAGCCCTCGGGTCAAGTTCAGATCACTGCCTGTTTTTGTAACGAGCCTTTTACTGGAATACTTCCACCCGTTTACCTATTGTCCACAGCTGCTTTGGCACTGGGACAGCGGAGTGACACATTCATGACAGAAACTGTAAAAGCCTAAGAGACTGACTCTCTGGCCATTTACAGAAGTTTGCTGATTCTGCTTTGTGCTATGGGACCTCTAACTCGGGGCTGGGAGCACAGAAAGCAAGAATCAACTTCAAGGAGCACAGAGAGAGTTCCTCGGGGTCTTAAAACACTGTGTCTGTCCTAGAACAAATAGATGACAAGACAGGCCACATGCAGGATCTCTGCTGTCAGGTGGGGTGAGGTGGTCTGTGACTTGGAGCATCTTAAGTGTTTGACTTTTGACTGTGTGTTTTTAACATGCCTGGCATTACAGGACCCATAGTCAGGAGATCCTGTGGGCAGCCATTCCATTCTCCAAGAGGATCTTCCCAACACAGGGATCAAATCTGGGTCTCTCTTGTAGGCAGATTTCCTAATATCTGAGCCACCAGGGAAGCCACCTGGGAATAACACTGGAGATCTTAATTCTGAGTCACAGCAGAAGGTGGGTTTTGGATGCAGATAATTTTCTGACCCTGTCAGGACTGCTGAGAATTGAAGTCGTCCTGGGCCTGTAATTGTTTTCCACCAAGTGCAGCCTGCGGTTGGGCCTTGGGGCAAGCTTAACCCCAGGGAGCTGGGAAGGGCCAGGCTGAGGCAGAGGAGCGGGCGGAGGCTTGGCACAGGTCCCCATTGGAGCTTACAAGCCCCAGGCTTGTGACCCTGGGGAGTCAGGCTCTCAGCCCACTTGGGGTTCAGACTAATGATGCAGGCCCCTAAGCACAGCAGGCAAGGTCCTGGGGATTAGCCCCAGGGGTAATGAGCCTTGTACACAGCTAAGTGGATTCTCAGGTTTGAAGTCATTTTGTCCCTGGACTCTTGGCCCTGGAGACAGTCTGAGAGGCGGTGGCCAGGCCAAAGGCTGGGAAAAGAAAAGAAACCTCTGTTGAGGTGGATTTGGTTCAGTCTCTCCGTCTTCCTGCGGCCCTCAAGGTCAGACCACACTAACCTTCAAAGATTCTGCTTTGTAAATGTCATGTGGGACACAAGAATCTGCCTTTAACATGGAACTTAGGTGACTCGAAGTGTGGATTCTTGGGCCACACTTTGATAACTCTGAGACCTCAACTCCAATGTTGGCTGGCTGCAGCTCCTTCTCTCTGCAACCCTGCCCCCTCAACCCCACCCCCGCCGCCTCAACTCTGGGAGGCCTTCCCCTGAAGCACCTTGAGGCTGTGACTTCCCTTGAGCCTGGATTTGGTGCCTGAAACTGTGTGTGCTGTGCATTTTATCACCCTCTGGCAGCGTAAACAAGAATTCTTGGCTCCAGACCCTAGTTTTACAAAACACTATTTCCCAGTGGCCCCAGTCCCCCCACATCCCATGAAAAGCAATGGATCTAGGCAAGTGTATTAGTACATGTGGGGCAGTGCCTGAGATCCTAGCCATGTCTAAATTCCAATCTGAGGAAGACTTCATCTCATCAACCAACAAACAAAGAGCCAGATGCTGCCCCTATAAACCCTTCCACTGGGAAGTGGGTCGGGTCTTGGTGAAGGGCAGGACTTCTCCCTTATGGCAGCAGTGTCTGGGCAGGCATGTGTGGCACTCTGGGTGTGGGGCAGGGGTGATCTGGCATGGCCATTGTCACCTCCCTTCCAGGGGCCCTGACCAGTGGGAATTCTCTCCTTCTGTGGGGTTACTATGGGAATTCAGAGTCTCTAGAGCATAACTGACCCCATGGGCCAAGCCATTGACACAGAGTCCACTCTCTGGGTCCATTGGGAATGCGTTGGCTCTGCAGGCTGACTCAGAAAAGGGTTCTAAGACGCCCACAGGATGGCGCTTTTCTGCTCACCAGTATCCTTTCAGAGAGCTTCAGGGTGTTCCCAGGGTTACAAGACTTCCTTCCAAATGCAAATATGCATCACTTCACAGAGACAAGTAGCAACTGGGTTGTTGACCTTTCCTTCTTGAGTCATTGACCAAAAAGGTCAGACTTGTAATCATGGTTGTTTGGGAGGTGGAAATGGGGGATTATTAATTAAGGATGTATCATGCATGTTCCATTGCAACATTTACATGTTGTTTCTCTTTCTTAAGTATATGACCTTTGGTTTGCAGCAAATTAAAATCATATAATAATAATGGTCCCCTTCAGGTTGTCTCTCAATTCCTTCCTTGAAATGACCCAGCAGTATCCAAATTCACGCTTCTTCCTAGTGAAAGTCATGGCAATTACTGCTTTGGATGTTGTAGCAGGCTAATAAAAAGGCAAACAGAGTATTTGAATATTTTATGATTTCAGTTCCTTTAAGTAAGGGATGAATTATGATCAAAACAGTGTGAGACTTGGCCCAGCCAGAGAGCCCCCTTTTTTTTGCCCCACTGAATGGCTTATGGGATCTTAGTTCCCCAACCAGGGATTGAACCCACACTCCCTGCATTGGAAACACAGAGTTTTAGCTGCTAAACCCCCAGGGAGGCCCCCAGAGATCCCATATTGATTCACCAGTATCTCAAGCTGCCCCTGATCTTTCTGGTGCCTCCAAGATGAATCTTGAGGTGTGGAGCCCTCAGTTTCCTCTTCTCTTCATCTCTCAAGCCTGTGTTCTGATATGAGCACTTGCTTATAAAGCCAGCAAGCTCAGTGGATGTACTTTCCCTGGCCCAGGGCACTTTGCTCATGCACAGGGCTCTGCGCAGTGGTGTGGTCAGCGAAAGGTACATACTGGGGCCTGGATACAAGCTAGCAGAGAGAGGCTGAATGGTTACTTACTACCCCTAACCCTTAGTTTCTTCATTTAAAAATGTAAAGAATTGAAAATAAAGTGACTTTAAATATACTAAATCCCTCACCTGGAGCAAGTAAATTAATGAATAAATAACTTAAGCCATTATTTTGGACACTAATATTGCTACTGTCTACTCAGGCTATTGATATGTTTCCATGCTGCCTTCAGTTTGCTCTGACAATTCCAGGCTTGTCCTGATCCTACTGCATTCAGTGAACCAATTCATTCCTTTAACAAATATTCATTAAATGCCTGCAATATACAGGTTGCTAGGTTAGATGCAGAAAATAAGAAGAAAGTAAGACCCCATTCCTGTCTTCCAGGAGTATGAAGACCAGTGATTTTTTGCTCTCCCAGCATCTCAACAATTATCCTTCCCCTAAGTCCAGGTCACTGTACCCCCTCATTCTCTCCCAAAGCCACTAGGATGTTCTGGAACTAACAGCCCTGCCTCTTATCTGCACACATGACTCAATAGTATGTCTGCCTTCTTAGTATCTGCTCTCTCTGTTTAAGAAATGAGGGTGAACATAACAATCCATGGTAGCTCAGATGGTCAAGAATCTGCCTGCAATGCAGGAGACCTGACTCAGGGAAGATCCCCGGGAGAAGGAAATAGCAACCCTCTCTAGTATTCTTGCCTGGAGAATTCCATAAACAGAGGAGCCTGGTGAGTTTCAGTCCATGGGGTCACATGACTGAGCAACTAACACACACACAGGCCAACTAGATAAACACACATAACAATCCATGCTTAGTTGCTCAGTGTCTGACTCTTTGCAACCCCATAGACTGTAGCCCACCAGGCTCCTCTGTCCATGGAATTTTCCCAGCAAAAATACTGGAGTGGGTTGGGCCAGGTACTGTGCTAATGCCATTTTTTCTTACGTACTCCTATTGAGGCAGGGCCTATCTTTGCAAGAAGGAACCAGAAGCCTAAGAACCTACAGCTAATAATAACCTAAGTCAATAGAGCCTGGATTTGAAGATAAGCAGTCAGAGGCCAGAGCCTGTGTTCTAAACTCTGCCTTCCTCCTTCACATTAGCCTTTGGCATCTTTTTCTTGGACAAAGATCCTCCTTCTGCTTTGTTTTTGGAAGCCTTGGTTTGTTAGGCTAGCTGCTGCTTTGGTTAATTCTTCACTGCTGAGAAATGTCAAATGTGAGACACTTGCATTCTCCAGGCACTGACTCTTGCCTACTTTGATGGTCAGCAGAAAGGCAGCATTATAGAATCACAGTCACCTTTTCCCCTATTATTTTTATTTTACTTATATATAAGCTATTTCTACTGGAAAGAAAGCTTTAAGATGGTGTCAAATCAACATGTCTTCCCCCAACCCCCATTAACAGTCCCTATGAAAATGAACTTCCCAGATAAGATGGCAGCTAGTTAGGGGCACACTATTTACCTTCCCAAATTCTAATTGAAATTATTATGGAAATTGAGTGAGGGATAAAAGCTTCCACTCTACTGGAAATTAGGAATACAGACTAATGATTTGCTAGACGCTGGGAGGAATTTCTACCAACGAAATCTTGGATGGTGCCTGAGGTAGACAAGCCAGATCACAGCAGAAAAACATCGAGAAATTTCCACTCTGTCTTACTGAGTTATATATCCTGAAATTCTGGAGCCTTCACCAATTAAATGGTGAAGCAACTGCTTTTTGTCTTGGCTAAGTTCATTTCATCAAACCAAAGTCTTTCATTGGCACTTCTCTTTTGATATCCATCTGGGGAGTACCATTTGCTAGTGCAAGAGGGTCAGGTCAGAAATAGTCAGATGCAGGTATGAGATACTGACAGTTATAAATGGAGGGGCAGGAGAATAGTGAGAAAAGCATACTGTGGAAATTGTAGTCTAAGCCTGCATCTTGAAAGGATAGACATACAGATTGTCAGTTACCTATGAATAGATTGTGTTTTGCAGTATAAGATAATTAGACTGGGGAAGCAGAGCCCTTACCAATTCTAAAAGGCCATATATTATAATTAACTTTTAAAGACTAAAATTTACGGGGTGATTTGCAATGAAGTTGCCTTCCAGTTTGGGGTTCAGAAGGAAGATGCTGATGGAGTTCATATGGTTATTGATGGGACGAAGTGACTGTTCATTTATAAATATTGGCAAACTTCAAGCACAGAGAACCCTCAGATCTCTCAAGATGAGTAAACAGCGGGGAAAAACACTCATCAGGCAGATAGAACAACAGAAGTATCATTAATGTTAAGGTGCAGAACTATATAGAACTCTCATCAAGTAAACTACCTTTATCCTCATCCTGAAAAATGCTTGATGACAAGTTGCAACTGACCAATAATAGATGAATCAAAATTAAACAGCTAAAAGTCAACAAGTAGTGGTATTATGGAAACTACGTAAATATGGAATCAAATCTAAATAATTGTTGCTGTAATTGTGATTAGAAAATTGAATGGAAATGTAAAGGGGGAAATACAAGTAATAGACATAACAGTGGTAATTGCAAGTGTCATCAGAATCTTTATAATCAGGCAACCAGGAAAAAGGAAAAAAAGGAAGGACAATAAAACAATGCTCGTTTTGTCATCTTATTTATTGACTGGAAATGGTTGACAAGTCTGCTTCCTTCCTGAGAGAAAAATGTACACTGAGGCAGGATTTTAAAATTATGCTTGAATTAGCCATCAGTATAACTGAAACCAAAATATACCTCTTGAAAATTACCAGATTATAAAAAGATTAAAAACCATTTCCCACCTAGTAAAAGACTGAAAAATAAAAAAGTAGTAGTCATGAGTTAGAAAAAAGGAGAAAGTGTAAAACAAGATAATAGAAATTATACTGCACATTAACAGCACAGTAAGTGAAAATGGATTATGTTTAAATATGGGCATAGACAGGATGTATAACAAGAAAAAAGAAATACACACAAAACTTAAAATAAAAATAAAATAGAAGTAAATAACTATTGTGAACCAAAAAAATTTTTAGGGGAATGCTTAGGAAATATTCAAGTTTAAAAAGAATTATTTGTTCCGTAATCACACATCACAACTCAATTCACTGCTTGTCTTTTTTTTAAAAAATCAAGATTGAACACCATTTTCTTTGACATGCATGCTATTCTGGAGCCATAAATGAAGCATGAGAAATTCAGTGTAGGTAGGATTTCCAGTCTTCTTTATGTCTCATCCACTGAAACCCAACTTTTATTGCCCATGACCAAGGGTAAAGTGGGTTCTCACAGTCCAATTTACCGTTTTATAAGTTCTCTCTTGGATAATGATGTGGTGAATTGTTCAAGATCAAACTTTGGTATTGTGATTAAAACTAAGCTCACATTAGAGCAATTATACGGTTATTTGCACCTACGATATAATTGCCTTGGACAAAAAGTCCTACACAAGTCAAAGTGTCAGTCATCATTAATATTACTGCGGGGTGAAGGGAATTCTGCAGTTAGTATTCCATATACTGTACATTCTACACTTGCCTCTGTTTTCTTAGACATAATCTTTTTAGACTGAATAGATGCTTATATGATCTGAGTGTCAGAGTGATTGTTTTAGGTGTATGTGAGAGTGATGGTCATCATTGTTTATTGGAATAGAGTTGTTTTAATTGAATTAATCTTATTACTTTAAAAATTTATATGTAATACTACCTTTAGTGTTCTAAAGTTTATGTCTATGTGCAAATATTAAAAACATAGCCATATATCAATGTTAAAATGATCTAGTTCTGATACTCTTGAGGAATTCTCTACTGGACAGAATGGCCATCATTAAAAAGTCTACAAGTAATAAATACTGGAAAGGGTGTGGAGAATAGGGGCTCCTACATAAGTTGGTAGGAATGTAAATTGGTGCAGCCACTATGGATAACAGTATGGAGGTTCCTTAAAAAAATAAAACTAGAGTTGCCATATGATCTACAAATCTCACTCTTGGGCATGTATCTGGAAAAAAACGAATTCAAGAAGACACATGCACTCCAAAGTTCATGGCAGCACTATGTACAATAGCCAAGACATAGAAACAAGCCAAATGTCCATCTCAGATGAATGGATAAAGAAGATGTGGTACATATGTACAATGGAATATTACTCAGCCATAAAGAGGAATGAAATGGGGTCATTTGCAGAGATTTGGATGGAGCAATGGACCTAGAGTCTGTCTTTCAGAGTGAAGTAAGTCAGAAAGAGAAAAACAAATATCATGTATTAGTGCATATATATGGAATCTAGAAAAATGGAACAGACAAACAAATTTGCAGGGCAGTAAAAGAGATGCAGGGTGGGCAAGTGAACAAATGCAGTGGTCTTGCAATTTTGGTTAATGGAGCCATTAGGAACAGAGTCCATAGCTGAGGGGAGGGTGGCCAAGAAAGTAAAAGGAGTTCCTTAGTATCATTTCACAATTGAGGAAGAGAGAAGCTGAGAAAATCTTGGGAGCAGTCATCAGATGCAGGCTGTGAACATCTTTGGAAGGTCACAAAACTCAGCCTGGAAGTGGGTGGATCTGCAAAAAGTGCTAAAGAAAACAGAGTTTAGAAAATGATGGGTGGTTTAGATTATCGAAGTGTAAACCAGCAAGAGATGAAGTCAAGAAAAGAAGTGAGCACAAATAACAAGAATTTTCTCAGTAGCTCTATTTGTAGATAACAGGGAGTGATTTATTAATATTAAAGGGATCTAGTCAGATCTAGTGATAGAAAACCATTTCCAGTACAGTGTGGAGAATGGATGAGAGAAGAGGAGGGATGGCCACAGGACAGGTAGGGGGCTGCTGAGCTGAGTACGTCTGAGATGATGAACTCTAGAATCTGGCTAGGGCCCAAGGGCAGCATGGGTGTCTGTGGGCTCTTCCCTCCAAGCAAATACATGGGGTGGGCTTCCTGGTTCTCTTGCCACCTGGGAACTCCTAAATGGTAAAGTTAGGCATCCTCACATTGGGAAGGTCCACCCTGGTAAGGTCTATCCCCCAGGCAGACTTTCCCACTCTCACACTTCCAACAAGTGGTTGAGCAGTGGCTACTTGGAGATATTATCTCTCCAACCTAAACTGTGTAACCAGTTCATGAGCTGGCAAGGCTCTTTCTCTGCCCCACACCTTCACACATGCTCTTCCTTTCCCACAGTCTTCAGGTCTGAATAAGTGGTCCTTTTCTAAGCAAATTCATCACTCCCCTTTATTCTCCACTGTCATGCCATTTCCTTCCCCTCTTGCCATTGCCATGTTGAAGAACATGATTTACATATATTAATGCACTTTTAATCCTCTCCCCTCAAACTGTGACCTATTTATATCAGTCATATGTACTAGTGAATACCCAACCTTTTCCCATAGAACCTTATTGTTTAGCAGTTCTTAACAACAAGGTCCTAATGTATAGCACAGGGAGCTTTAGTCAATATCTTGTAATAAACTATAATGGAAAAGGAAATAACGAAAAAGAAGTTCTTAGTTCCACATATATGTGTTAATATACGATACTTGTTTTTCTCTTTCAGACTTACTTCTCTGTAGGACAGACTCCAGGTCCATCCATGTCTCTACAAATGACCCAATTTTGTTCCTTTCTATGGCTGAGTAATAGTCTGCTGTATATATGCACCACATATTCTTTACCCATTCATCTAACCTACTAGCAGAGCAGGAATAGAGACACAGACATAGAGAATGGATGTGCAGATATGGTGGGAAGTGGTGGAGGGGATGAATTGAGAGATTGGGATTGAAGTATGTGCACTGCCATGTGTAAAACAGATAGCTAGTGGGAACCTGCGGGATAGCACAGGGAGCTCAGCTCAGTGCTCTGTGATCAGCTACATAGGTGGCATGAGGTAGAGATGGGAAGGGTGGTCCAAGAGGGACAAATAGCTTGTTTACTTCATTGTACAGCAGAAACTAATACAACTTTGCAAAGCAATTATACCCCAATTTAAACATATATTTAAAAAAAAATGATGTTGTTAAATGTGAACCTAAATGTTTTTCCCTTTAGTGTCCAGATTTGCTTTTTGATTTCTACTTGAAGACAGCTCTTCCAGGCCACTGAGAAAAGCCCAGGGGGGCAATATGAATGCTCCCTGGTCCTTCCAGTCTCCTCCTAACACCTTAGATACCAGCAGGCACTGAGTGGAACTTACACTGAACTCTGGGAGCAGATTTTGCTATCATAGATCAATTTTTTGCCCCTTAGTAATAGAACGCTTTATTTTTTAGAAGATGCCAAATTTTACAGGGGACAAAATGCTGGTCTATTACTGCAAAATTCTCTTTCCGAGGATATATCCAATGTGGAATTGCTAGACTAATGAGGATGCATACCATATACCATTTAATTATAGCCCAATAAAAATATAAATAAAATTATCAGTCACTTTTAATTAACTCTTGATCTGATCCTTCTGGGGAGGAAAGAATGAAGTACGCTCACTTTGGAGGTGAATGAACTCTTTCTGGCTCCTTGTTGTGATAAAGCTGTAATTTTCCAAGTGCAACGCTTGCAGCAAAACAGTTCAATTATAATCCAAACGCAGGCAATTTCCTTACTGGTAGGATGGGGCCCCTCAGTTCAGATTTAGGAAGAGTCAAACATCAGATGGAGTTGGTTTCTGTTCTAATCGCCCGTGGCCAACATAAGCAGAGCCGGGTTGAGACTTGTTTAGAGTTCAGCCTCTCTTATAAGTGAGGGCTCATACATTAGAACAAAATGGCATAGCTGTTAGTTCCTTGCTAATGGCTTGGAACCTGCAGCTAAGAGGGCCCGTGGTGCAGATCTAGTTTTTGTGCTACTTCAGTCCCAACCTATGGGGCCTTGGAGAGAGTTGTGTGGCACTTTGAGAACACAGCTCAATGCATCTGTGGTCATGGTCAGGTCTGTGTCTCCCTGGAGGCTGGCACAGTTGAGTCCTGGGAGACTGATGCTGTGGGTTCCGCAAGCTGGAAGGAGGGTTGGGAGGCATAGACCTTATAGCAGAAAATAACACCCCTCAGAAAAATGCCTTAAATTATGGCAAGATTTGAGGTTGGGGACCCATAGGTCATTGATCCCACATTTTCTGTCAACATCTGCGATATGGTCTCTCCCTGGGGAAAAATGTACTCACCACGCAGCGTGTGGCCACCTAGAAAAGGGGCAATTCTCCCAAGCCCAGAAGCCATCGGGGTGGGACATTGAGCTTCCCTGAAAAGTGACCTTGGGATTGTTGGGAAGAGCGCTGGATAGCTTTCCCCCATTTTCTCTGAATTCTTAGTAAGTGGGCAGAAAAGCCAGGTGATAAATGCAGTGATAGAAAGTGTGTAATCATTATGGCTTAATTACAACAGCTTACGGCTGCAGAGAGATGGACAGAGATCGCTTTGGCTAGGATTGGAAGCCTGCCAGACAGTTTTCCCTGAACCCTCCCCTGCAGCACAGTTGCTAGTCAAGGAAGACTTCCTCCCTCCTTTCCAGAAGGCTAGGACTTAAGTAGGAAGGATGGGAGCAGAAAAAGCAGGAGCTGAGTGAAGGAAGGGATGGGATGGCATAGTCTATAATGAGCAAGTAGTCACCTTGGTTTTGCCCCCTGATCTGGCCACACCCATCCTGGTTCCATCTTGAGCTCCTCTGGCTCTGGTCTTTGCCGAGTTGGCAGCATTGGCTTTGCTGGATGGCCTTGTCTGGTTTCTCTCCTCTGCAGCTTCTGGCTTCCCCTGGTATCTTGCTATGAGGTGATGGAGGGTAGAGGATGGCATGCACTATCTTACTTGATTTTTTCTTCTTGTTTTAGAGAGGATTATGTGAGAGTTGGACTGTGAAGAAGGCTGAGTGCCGAAGAATTGATGCTTTTGAACTGTGGTGTTGGAGAAGATTCTTGAGAGTCCCTTGCACTGAAAGGAGATCCAACCAGTCCATCCTAAAGGAAATCAGTCCTGAATGTTCATTGGAAGGACTGATGTTAAAGCTAAAACTCCAATACTTTAGCCACCTGATGGGAAGAGCTGACTCATTTGAAAAGACCCTGATGCTGAGAAAGACTGAAGGCGGGAGGAGAAGGGGACTATAGAGGATGAGATGGTTGGATGACATCACTGACTCAATGAACATGAATTTGAGTAAACTCTGGGAGTTGGTTATGGACAGGGAGGCCTGGTGTGCTGCAGTTCATGGGGTCTCAAAGAGTCAGACATGACTGAGCAACTGAACTGAAATGAACTGAACCTGGGTGAGTGGGGGCGTGGAGGGAGAAAGCAGAAATGATGTTGAAAAATAACATGCAGATACTTGATGATGTGCTGTATCTCCTTTTTTGTTGATAACAAACAGCTCTCCGCTTTGGTCTCCTCAACTCTGAACACCCCTCCCTGATCCTGGGGGAAGGGTCTGTTTTAGCCCCGTATTTACACCACAAGTGTCTGGCCCTTGGGAGGAACTATAACCACATCTCTCTGCAGTTCCATCATGGGATCTTCATCAGGGCATGAAGAGGAACCCAAGATGCTCCTCCCACCACGTGGCAGCTGCGGGCCTAGCACCTGGCCACCAAGGTACTGATCAGAGACCTCCCTCTGTCCCGTTGTCCCTCTGTCAAGTGACACTCAAAGCATGATGAGTGGGAGGAGTCCAAACCTATATGTTTGTGGTTCTGGCTTTTCAGACTTTCTTTTCTCTGAAACAGAAAAACAAGGCAGACATCAGTCCCCTCTCTCAGCTGTGGACACAGGCACTCATCACTGTCTCTTAGGTGTTGGCCTCCTAGGGAACAATGGGTGGTAAAATGATAGGCTTTTCATTTGTAAATATTATCATTTTTAGCTATTTCATTATCTATGGGCAAAGTATAAAAGTCAGAGCAAATTCTTCTTGAAAGTAAATCTAGAGAAGTGAGTTCTGTCCTCAGGGTTTTATGTGCCAACAGGAGGCAGAGACCACTCATCCTGTCCCTTGTCCTTGGAGCCAAGTTTCCAACTGTACTCTACACCTCCATGTATCCAGCTAAAAGACCTCAACTCTCAGTTTCCCTTGAAACTAATTTCTTACCAGTGAGGTGTCAACTGAGGTCTAGGGTGGTATTTCCTAGAATATCTCTTTAAAAGAGTTGACTCTTCTGGGGAATACACCCTTTCTGCAACATCAACTCTCTTATTTTAGCCTGTAAGTGGGATGCAATGGCTGGAATGACAGCATCGATCTTGGGCTGTGAGGTGATGTTGAGGCTGGAAGCACCATCTTAGGCTGATAAAGCAAAACACAGGTGTCTGGGATCCTAAAGATCACAGTACCACCAGTCCAGTCCTTCCTTTGGACTTTTGCATCAGAGTATAATGAATAAATGTCTATCTTGTTTAAGCCATGGATTAAAAAAAAAATGTTTCCATTCTGTATGCCATCTGGTCTTTTAAAAGATCAGGTTGCCTGTGGATGATTACTTTGTAATCTGTTCAGATATTGACTGTATCTGATTACAAATAATAATTTCACTCATTTTACTCTTGCATGGGAGAGTTATCAGTGCTGTTTTGTTGGTTATGACCACTCCACTTGTCCTGGATAGGCTGGAAATAACTTTGTGATTATTACTTCCTGTGATCTGTCACTTGCTGATCCAGCCCTGACCAGGAACGAGAGCTTCCTATAAAAGTGCCAATGATAATGTCAATTATTCTTCTGCCTCTTATTTTCTAATAGATTCTTGATTTACTTTCTTTATCTGCCAGAAGCAAGGTACCCCTGATCATGTAGCTTCTTAATATTGCTGGCAAAAATAATGAATAAAACAACAATTATAAGTTAAAAGGTCAAATCAACATATTTGTTAACAGTGATAGAAAATTCTGCTTCTAATGAGTATTTTATCCAAGACAATTGACAAAGTTCATGACTCAACAAATTGCTTCTGTAAAAGGCCCAGATAGTAGCTGTTTTAGGCTTTGTAGGTCACACATTCTCTGTCACAGTTACTCAATTGCAGTACACACAGAGAAGTCATAGACAGAATATGAATAAAAGAGTGTGGCTGCTTTCCAATGAAACTTTGTTGGGAAAAACAGGCCACAGGTCTGGATTTGGCCCATAGATGGTAGTGTGCCAACTCCTGATCTAAAGGAAAGATTCTGAAGCAAGGTGAATATTGTATAAGTGAATACTCTGAGAAAAAGACACTGGTGAAGTGACAGATAGAGCAAGTGAAGCTTCTGCTGTGATGACAGGAGGCAGTGTGTGGAGGCTCTGGGATGCTCTGTGGTTCCTTGAAGGGCTCTCAGGTAGGGAGCTCTCGGACTTCAGCAGTGCTGGGCATCTCCCATAAGTGGACAACAGACGCTTTGGAGTAGACAAACAGAGACATTTTTTTTTCCTTCTGAAAATAAGAGTGAGAGCTTTTGCAAATGAAAGCATGACTCTGGAAGAATTTGAGCATCTGTCAGATAGATCAAGTGTCCAGGTGACATCCATGTGCTTGACACCTGTCTGTCAAACAGACCAGACCAGAGGGAGCTGACAGAGCCCTTCCTAGAGCAGCTCAAGGGCTGACAGCTTCTCCCACAAACCAAACATGGGGAACTACACAATTTGGAACATGTTTTCTCTGGAATAAGGAAAGTAACCACATCCTGGCTTATCTGGAGTAGAGTAAGTTTCCGGATGTGAGAATTTCAGGGCCAAGCCTGGAAAGTCCTGGGCAAACCAGAACGTCCTGACCACACTCTTCTGTAATAAACAACTGACCCTTCTTTAGGGGCCCCGCACCACTATCCTAAACCCTAATGGGGAGATGTGGTTAAGGGAAAAATGATTCCAGTCAAATACATATCCTTATGGTACTATTGAAAAAGAGGTCTCAATTGATCTCCTGGGAAATACCCCAGCCTGAAAATCAGAGGGCTTTTTCCTACCTCTGCTTCCACTTCTAACTTACTCTGGGACTTTGGGCAACCTTATCATCCTGACCCTCACTTCCTCCACCAACAAAATGAGGAAGATGAATTTGGTCATTTTTAAGGGTCCTTTAATTCTCAAATTCTAGATTCCAGTGGTTTCTATGACTTTGTGCATCTATGGTCAGAAACAGGTAATTTGCTTGTTCTCTCTAATTCCTTTAGGTTTGCATACAAGTCTCTTGTGGCTATCAAGAAAGAAAAACATGAATTCAATTATTCAATTTTGATTAGATCTAATTATCTCTGAAAAGTCACAGCAAAATCGCATTGTCAATAAGTGAATGAATGACTATGGAAAACCTACATTGATGCATTTATTGTCCCTTTTTGTTGACTCTTTTCCAAACAACCAGACTGAAAGTATTCCTTTTTTGAAGTTCTAGCTTACTAACAGCTTGTGATAAATATTTAATGCTTAATCCATATAGCATTTTGGATTATATTTCTAGCTTTGTTAATTGTACATATTGGGCTTCTATTGTGAGACTGTATCGGAAAGAGCTGCAGAGATGCTGAAAGTTAATCAGATAGTTTCTCATCTCATGGAATTTATCAGAGAAGGAGCTAAGATTTATACATGTTGAAAATTAGAGAATATAGAAAGAATATGAAAAGTACAAAAGAAGGTATTCAATAAAGAACAAAAATGTATGTATTGTAAATTTTCTCTTTACTATTTAGTCCTGCCTTGAAAAACTAAGCACATTCTGTCTTTTCAGAAACAAACTTGATTTCAAATATTTTGCCCCTTTGTTGCTACTGAAATACTCCAAGCACAGTGGCATTTTTTTAGCACAGTAAGATTCAAGCTACAATTTCATTTTTCCCATATCCAGAAGCAGTACAAAATATTTCTGTCAGATAGTGTTCTGATTTTCAATATTGAAATATAGACTTAAGAACAGAAGTGATCAGTATTGGCAAAATTTTAGGAATGTCTTCATGGGAGAAGTAGGACCAAGATTTAGAGAGTGTTAGACCTAGAGGAAATTTCAGAAATTATGTAGCTCAACCCTTCTTTGTACAGGCCAAGGAGATGAATGGACATATTCAGGTATGATTCAAAGGAGTCACAGACTCAAGAAAGCAAAGCTCTTGACTCTTGATGCAAGGTTTCCACTGTATGTGGGGGGCCATTCCCAGGACATCCTGCTGCCATTCATTCAAGGCATGGTTACTCTGTGCTAACTGCCCTCCTGGTAGGATGAGTGGTGGACATCCAACCTTGTTCTTGTTCATAATAATGACAACATGTAACAGTACATGCTAAGGGCCCAAATGGGATGTCTTTGAAAGATCAAGAGGTGGGAATGAGCAGTATCTGGGAGTGAAACAACACAGCGGGGAGGCTAGCTGAGTAGAGAAAAGTGAATGGTGATTGCAGACAGTGTCAGATGAGAAGAAGAAGCCTTATTAGAATCCAGGACAAGGAGCTAGGACTGGACCACCTAGGCAGGGTTGGGAGGCCAACTAGTATAAGATGGAGTCTAAGTATCTGGGCTTGGATCCTGGTTCCGATCTTGGTGTTAAGACCTAGTTTGCTCATCCATACAAGAGATATGATAATGGTATCCTTCTAAAGGAAGATCTAATAAGAAACTATGATATGGTGTGATGCCTGGCGCATAGGACGACTCAATAAATGTTATAGCTTTAGTTAATTAATTGTTTAATTTAATATTTATTTCATTTTAGAATATAGTTGATTTACAATATTGTGTTAGTTTCACATGTACAGCAAAGTGATTCAGTTATACATATACACATATTCATTCTTTTTCAGATTCTTTTCCCACAGAGGTTTTTACAGAATATTAAGCAGAGTCCCCTGTGCTATTTATTATTATCATCACTATAATATTATTATTTATAATTAGTGGTAGTAGTTTCCCCTTGAACAAAAGATTTAGCATGACAAGATCAGTATCATATCTTGGAAAGAGATATATGAAATGAATTTTTCAGTGTTTCCTAAGAGACAATTGGTATAATCCTTATATAATCCTTAGGAAGAAATGGTATAAAATGTAATGACCTGAAGATTCTGTAAGCAACCAGAGCAGGGACTATGTCTGCCCCTGACAAATGTAGATGAGACAGCTGAGTAGCACTGGGTAATGTGGAGGGAAGGATGCAGGATAAGCAAAGTGAAGTAAGGAATTGGTGAGAGAGCAGGACTTCCACGTGGGCTTCAGGGCCAGCCTATACAACATTGCCAGGGTTTCTGCAAGGGACATATATACCAGACAAGGAAGACAAGTATTCACAAGGGTTTGGGGCAAATAATCAAGTGAATTCTTATATTAGGAAGTTAAAATATAAAGGTATCCACTATGCAAACAAAGTTCTGAAGTCTGAGTGCTTGAGCTTGCATTCACTTATTCACAAAATCTCTGGTGGCTCTTATAAACCTATGGGTTTCCCCAAATCATGTGCATGTGACCGCCTATGGTCCTTCTTAGAAACAGATTCTGGATTCCATTTCTGTAGCTCTGTGCTGAGGCCCAGGAGGTTCCACTGTGGTAAACCCCCAGGTGAACCTGATGTGGGTGGCTGCTGGACTAAACAGAGAAATACTGATTTTCTTGTTCTGAGCCTTTCAAGGCTCAGAATATAGCTAATAATATAACAGCACTATACCAGTTAGAGGTGGAGTTGTGTCCCCCAAAAGATTTGTCTAAATCCTAACTCCTGACATCTATGAATGACACACTATTAGAAAATAGAGACATGGCAGAAGTATTCAAGTTAGGATGAGGTCATACTGGGTTAGAATTGGACCAAATGCAATTATTTGTTTCCTCGTAAGAAGGGAAGAAGCAACACAGATGTAAGGTAGCCACGTGAAGATAGAAGCAGGATTGGAGTTATGTGTCCACAAGCCAAGGGTAACCGAGGATTGCCTGCAAGGACCAGATGCCAGAAGACGCAAGG
Source organism: Bubalus kerabau (assembly GCF_029407905.1). NCBI lineage: Eukaryota > Metazoa > Chordata > Mammalia > Artiodactyla > Bovidae > Bubalus > Bubalus kerabau. The sequence continues at coordinate 81,733,433 of NC_073631.1, read as the reverse complement.
AAATATCTTTCCCTCGAGTATACAGAAAGAGCATGGCCTTGCCAACACCTTGATTTCAGAATCTGTTCTGAGAGAAGAGATTTCTTCTGTTCTAAGTCACTTAGTTTGTAGTACTTTGTTATGGAAGCCCTAAGAAATGAATACAGTAACTCAAGTGTGGTCAAAAGAATCAACTGAATTGTTATAATAGTAAATGGATACATTATAGCTAACTTTTTAAAAGTGAATATAGAAGGCATTTAATAATTTGTCATATACTCATTGTCACTTTGACATGAGTATTTTCCTAAAATAAAAATTAACGTAGGGATTTTGTAGTATATTGTAAGGGGAGCTTAGTAAGAATGACAGCAGTTTTGAAAGAATACTGAAATAGGTGTACCCAAGTTCTAATCTTAGTTGCTCCGTTCACTGACCATTGACCGTGTCCATGCCAGGCATATCACATGTCAGTTAACTTCAGTTACTGAGAGTTACTTCAGTAACTTCTGTAACACATATCAGTAAACTTCCACATATCAGTTTACCTGAGGAGAGGAAGAGATGCTCTCTTTCTAAGATGGTTGGAAGATCAAATGATTTAATGACTATAGATCTGATAGATAGAGTGATCTAATGACTAGATCTGATAGACAGAGTGCCTGATGAACTTTGGATGGAGGTTCGTGATACTGTAGAGGAGACAGGGAGCAAGACCGTCCCCAAGAAAAAGAAATGCAAAACAGCAAAATGGCTATCTGAGGACCCCTTACAAATAGCTGTGAAAAGAAGAGAAGCGAAAAGCAAAGGAGAAAAGGAAAGATATACCTGTTTGAACGCAGAGTTTCAAAGAATAGCAAGGAGAGATAAGAAAGCCTTCCTCAGCGATCAATGCAAAGAAATAGAGGAAAACAACAGAATGGGAAAGACTAGAGATCTCTTCAAGAAAATTAGAGATACCAAGGGAACATTTCATGCAAAGATGGGCTCAATAAAGGACAGAAATGGTATGGACCTAACAGAAGCAGAAGATATTAAGAAGTGGCAAGGTACACAGAAGAACTGTACAAAAAAAGATCTTCATGACTCAGATAATCATGAAGGTGTGATCACTCACACTTACCTTGAGCCAGACATCCTGGAATGTGAAGCCAGGTGGGCCTTAGGAAGCATCACTACAAAGCTAGTGGAGGTGATGGAATTCCAGCTAAGCTATTTCAAATTCTAAAAGATGATGCTGTCAAAGTGCTGCACTCAATATGCCAGCAAATTTGGAAAACTCAACAGTGGCCACAGGACTGGAAAAGGTCAGTTTTCATTCCAATCTCAAAGAAAGTTAATGCCAAAGAATGCTCAAACTACCGCACAATTGCACTCATTTCACACGCTAATAAAGTAATGCTCAAAATTCTCCAAGCCAGGCTTCAGCAATATGTGAACCATGAAGTTCCTGATGTTCAAGCTGGTTTTAGAAAAGGCAGAGGAACCAGAGATCAAATTGCCAACATCTGCTGGATCATGGAAAAAGCAAGAGAGTTCCAGAAAAACATCTATTTCTGCTTTATTGACTATGTCAAAGCCTTTGACTGTGTGGATCACAATAAACTGTGGAAAATTCTGAAAGAGATGGGAATACCAGACCACCTGACCTGCCTCTTGAGAAACCTGTATGCAGGTCAGGAAGCAACAGTTAGAACTGGACATGGAACAACAGACTGGTTCCAAATAGGAAAAAGAGTACGTCAAGGCTGTATATCGTCACCTTGCTTATTTAACTTCTATGCAGAGTACATCATGAGAAACACTGGGCTGGAAGAAGCATAAGCTGGAATCAAGATTGCTGGGAGAAATATCAATAACCTCAGATATGCAGATGACACCACCCTTATGGCAGAAAGTGAAGAAGAACTAAAGAGCCTCTTGATGAAAGTGAAAGAAGAGAGTGAAAAAGTTGGCTTAAAGCTCAACATTCAGAAAACGAAGATCATGGCATCCGGTCCCATCACTTCATGGCAAATAGCTAGGGAAACAGTGGAAACAGTGGCTGACTTTATTTTTGGGGGCTCCAAAATCACTGCAGATGGTAATTGCAGCCATGAAATTAAAAGACGCTTACTCCTTGGAAGGAAAGTTATGACCAACCTAGACAGCACATTAAAAAGCAGAGCCATTACTCTGTCAACAAAGGTCCATCTAGTCAAGGTTATGGTTTTTCCAGTGGTCGTATTGATGTGAGAGTTGGACTGTGAAGAAAGTTGAGAGCAGAAGAATTAATGCTTTTGAACTGTGGTGTTTGAGAAGATTCTTGAGAGTCCCTTGGACTACAAGGAGATCCAACCAGTCCATCCTGAAGGAGATCAGTCCTGGGTGTTCATTGGAAGGTCTGATGTTGAAGCTGAGACTCTAATACTTTGGCCACCTGGTTTGGAGAGCTGACTCATTTGAAAAAACCCTGATGCGGGGAAAGATTGAGGACAGGAGGAGAAGGGGACAACAGAGGATGAGATGGTTGGATGGCATCACCGACACAATGAACATGAGTTTGAGTAACCTCTGGGAGTTGGTGATGGACAGGGAGGCCTGTTGTGCTGTGGTTCATGGGGTCACAAAGAGTCGGACACAACTGAGCAACTGAACTGAACTGAATGACTATAGGAAAGCTCTTCATAAACTCTAAAATGTTACCAGTGTAAGAGAGTTCCTTTTTTAAAAAAGAATTTCTCTCTCTGCCTTTATTTATTTGTATTTCTGGATGTGTGTACAGCATGAGAAATCTTAGTTCCCTGAACAAGGATCGAACCAGAGCCCTCTGCTATGCAAATCACAGAACCTTAACCACTGAATAATCAGGGAAGTCCCTTTAAGAGATTCTTGAATTATCTTCTGTTTGTTTTTTTTTTTTTTTTTTTTTTTTAGTGTTGAATAGGATTATGTTTGGAACTTTACTGAAAGAGTCACTCTTGAAATAACACTTGATAGGAATCTTGCAAATTGTGGCTCTTTCAAGTGAGGAGAAATTTCAAAGTAGGTGATTACAGAGGTGTTTCGTGAGTGATGGAAAGGAGGTGTTTCTGGTGAAGGAGCATTGGTTACCCTTGAAGGGAAGGGTTTTGGAGATATTGTGGTGTCTGTATCCAAGATCTGTGAGTGGGTATTAGAGAGAGCACAGCCAGAAGTAATCACAGCAGAGAGGGTGGCAAGGCCATCTCTGGGAGATGTTAGGGCCAGCATGCCACAGGGGAGGCGGAATCAAGGTGCCGGTCTACCCCAGCAGCGTGCCTTTGACATAATGCATCAGGTTCAGTTCAGTTCAGTCGCTCAGTCATGTCTGACTCTGTGACCCCATGAATCGCAGCATGCCAGGCCTCCCTGTCCATCACCAACTCCCAGAGCTCACCCAAACTCCTGTCCATCGAGTTGGTGATGCCATCCAGCCATCTCATCCTCTGTCGTCCCCTTCTCCTCCTGCCCTCAATCCCTGCCAGCAACAGGGTCTTTTCCAGTGAGTCAACTCTTCACATGAGGTAGCCAAATTATTGGAGTTTCAGCTTTAGCATCAGTCCTTTCAAAGAATACCCAGGACTGATCTCCGTTAGAATGGACTGGTTGGATCTCCTTGCAATCCAAGGGACTCTCAAGAGTTTTCTCCAACACCACAGTTCAAAAGCATCAATTCTTCTGCTCTCAGCTTTCTTCACAGTCCAACTCTGGCATCCACAGTCCAACATTGCATACATGACCACTGGAAAAACCATAGCCTTGACTAGATGGATCTTAGTTGACAAAGTAATGGCTCTGCTTCTTAGTATGCTATCTAGGTTGGTCATAACTTTCCTTCCAAGGAGTAAGCGTCTTTTAATTTCATGGCTGCAGTCACCATCTGCAGTGATTTTGGAGCCCAGAAAAATAAAGTCAGCCACTGTTTCCACTGTTTCTCCATCTACTTGCCATGAAGTGATGGGACCGGATGCCATGATCTTCGTTTTCTGAATGTTGAGCTTTAAGCCAACTTTTTCACTCTCTTCTTTCACTTTCATCAAGAGGCTCTTTAGTTCTTCACTTTCTACCATAAGGGTGGTGTCATCTGCATATCTGAAGTTATTGATATTTCTCCCGGCAATCTTGATTCCAGCTTGTGCTTCTTCCAGCCCAGCGTTTCTCATGATGTACTCTGCACAGAAGTTAAATAAGCAGGATAACAATATACAGCCTTGACGTACTCCTTTTCCTATTTGGAACCAGTCTGTTGTTCCATGTCCAGTTCTAACTGTTGCTTCCTGACCTGCATACAGGTTTCTCAAGAAGCAGGTCAGGTGGTCTGGTATTCCCATCTCTTTCAGAATTTTCCACAGTTTATTGTGATCCACACAGTCAAAGGCTTTGACATAGTCAATAAAGCAGAAATAGATGTTTTTCTGGAACTCTCTTGCTTTTTCCATGATCCAGCAGATGTTGGCAATTTGATCTCTGGTTCCTCTGCCTTTTCTAAAACCAGCTTGAACATCTGGAAGTTCACAGTTCATGTATTGTTGAAGCCTGGCTTGGAGAATTTTGAGCATTACTTTATTAGCATGTGAGATGAGTGCAATTGTGTGGTAGTTTGAGCATTCTTTGGCATTCTTTTTTTTGGGATTGGAATGAAAACTGACCTTTACCAGTCCTGTGGCCACTGCTGAGTTTTCCAAATTTGCTGGCATATTGAGTGCAGCACTTTCACAGCATCATCTTTCAGGATTTGAAATAGCTTAGCTGGAATTCCATCACCTCCACCAGCTTTGTTCATAGTGATGCTTTCTAAGGCCCACTTGTCTTCACGTTTCAGGGTGTCTGGCTCTAGGTGGGTGATCACACCTTTGTGATTATCTGGGTCATTAAGATATTTTTTGTACAGTTCTTCTGTGTATTCTTGCCACTTCTTCTTAATATCTTCTGCTTCTGTTAGGTCCATACCATTTCTGTCCTTTATTGAGCCCATCTTTGCATGAAATGTTCCCTTGGTATCTCTAATTTTCTTGAAGAGATCGCTAGTCTTTCCCATTCTGTTGTTTTGCTCTATTTCTTTGCATTGATTGCTGAGGAAGGCTTTCTTATCTCTCCTTGCTATTCTTTGGAACTCTGCATTCAGATGCTTATATCTTTCCTTTTCTCCTTTGTTTTTCACTTCTTTTCTTTTCACAGCTATTTGTAAGGCCTCCCCAGACAGCCATTTTGCTGTTTTGCATTTCTTTTCCACGGGCACAGAGCAGTTCGGGGTGACTCACAGTAAGCAGAACCAGGGAGAATGGCACAGAAAATGTGCCCACATGCCAGCCCAGGAGAATCTGACCAGCCAAAGGGTCCAGGGTCAAGTGGGTCATCATGAGATACCTTGCTAGAAAGGTTAATATTCGGAGCAGAGTGTAAATTGGGGAGTGAGTCACATTGAGCCAGCAAGGTGGTGTCTGGTTAAATTGTTCTATCTATCCTCACTTATTATGACTGGACTGTGCCCCCCAGAAATCCACATATTGAAGTCCTGGCCCCTAGGACCTCAGAGTCTGACTGCATTTGGAGATAGGGCCTTTAAAGAAGTAATTAAGGTAAAATGAGGTCATTAGAGTGGTCTCTAATCCTATCTGATTGGTGTTCTCCTAAAAAGAGGAAGTTTGAAGGGCTTCCAATCAGTGGTTAAGACTCTGCGATTCCAATGCAAGAGACACAGGTTCTGTACCTGAACGGGGAGCTAAGATTCCACATGCTTTGTCATGTGACCAAAAAAAAAGGAGGAAGTTCGGACACATAAAGAGATACGAGGGATGTCACACAAAGAAGAAAGACCATGAGAGGACACAGGGATATGACAGCTGTCTGCAAGCCAAGGAGAGAGGCCTTGAGAGAGAAGCCAACCCCTGCCAACACCTTGATTTCAGACTTTCAGCCTCCAAAGCTGTGAGAGAATAAATATCTGTTGTTTAGGCCACCCAGCCTGTGGTATTTTGTTATGGTTGCCTGAGCGGATGAATGCACCACATCATTTTATCCTCCAGTAGAGCCAGAGGGAGATTTTCTTCTCAGAAAGAAAATGTACCCTAAACAATGGTAAGATTGACACCCCCCTCCCCCACCATTTCTTCCGTATCATCTGTGCCAGGGCCCAAGAGGAGGTGCAGACAGCGGTGAGCCAAGACAAGCTCTTTCTGATCTGAGAACAGTGTTGCCTGAAAATTAACAAGAGCAGGAAGGAATTTCATGAATACTTTCATAAAGACCTATCTCTTACCCCTTGTGAGCCATGCTTTGAGTTTCATCTCCAAATTTACTGTAGGTAAGAGGTATCACTCGTTGTCCACTAACAGAACTAAGTACCATTGGGAAAGGAGCAGGTGAGCCTTTGTTTGACTTTAAGAAATTCAGAAGCATCCTTTTCTAGGCTCCCACGATGCATGCATGCATGCTCAGTCATGTCCGACTATTTGCGATCTTATGGACTGTAGTCCACCAGACTCCTCTGTCACGGGATTCTCCAGGTGAGAATACTGGAGTGAGTTACAATGCTCTCCTCTAGGAACTCTTCGCAATTCAGGAATCGAACCCAAGTTTCCTGCATTGCAAGTGGATTCTTCACCCACTGAGCCACATGGGAAGCCCAGGCTCCCATGGTAATCAAATTGAAAAGGAACATGGAATAGTGCCTTTTGCTTTTCATCTTAGAATGTCATCAAGGAATACAGCTTTGAGGTTGGAGTCTGGAAAGATGATCCCAGAACCAGAAGAAAAGAGTGGGGAAGAGTGGGATGGGGAAGTGAGAAAGTCACTGAGGCTCATCAGCTCTTTACTGCTGTGCATAACTAGGGCTCCATCCTTCAGGGAATCTCTGAGGACCCACGTAGAATCCCAATCAAAGAATGGGAGGTTGGGCATTTATTCACCAAATCCCATTAATTCAGGATGCTGTTGGCACAATAACTTCCCTGAGGGACCAAATTTGAACTTCCCTGAGTTCAAATTCTGTTGCTTTCTGTGGTTTCAGAAACTGTTCTAGGGTAGTCAAGTAGGGTGATGTAATGGCATCTTCATGATATAGGTGTTGGTGATGTACACTGGAACAGCTCCTAAAAGCTGTGAAGTCAAGTGAGTGGGTGGCATGGGGAAGCGCAGCATCTTGCAGGCAGCACAAACAACCAGTGCAAAGGCCCTGAGGTAACAGCATGCCGGACGTTCAAGTAACACCAGAAAGCCAGTGTAGCTGAATAGAATAAGCAAGAAAGACAGTTGTAGGAGTTGCAGTTAGAGAGAGAGTGTGCGGGTTCCTCCCATGAGAAAAGTCTGGCTGTTACTCTGTGACGATACCTGTAACATGATCTGATGGACTTGGGTTGGGAGTAGAGTTAATTTCAAAATCCAGGCAAGAGATGCTAATAGCTTGTACTGGGTTGGAAACAGTGGAGGGGCAAAAAGTGGTATCCATTCTCAGATTCTCTCAACAACCCAGCAAGGTGATTCTTATTTTTGATTCTCTGAGGTTACATCCTCTGAGAGTTTGAAATCTCTTGGTTTATAGATAAGGTACCCATGAATCTCATAGGTTAAGAAACTCTTACTGTCTGCCCCTGGTAGAGGGTAAAACTGGGTCTTGAGCCCTCATTCTCCCCAGCCCTTCCCCCAGTAATCTGAGAAAAGCTAAATGCTCTTTGTCTTCTGCATCATTAGCCACCAGCCTGGATAGACTTACCGACAAGGATGGACGGAATGAGCAAATGAAAATAACAAAAAGTCCATATGGTTTTTTCTAACAGAGAGACCCCTTTTCTCATCACATTCCAAGATGCTGAACAAACTAGATGCAAGACTTCAGAAACTATATAACAGCCAATTATTGAGTTGGGAAGCAATAATTAGAAAGGAAATGAAGAAAATGGGCGTTGGGGGCCTTAATGTGAAATCTGACATTGATAAATCAAAGGAAGCCTTGAATTAGAGATGTGGATATTTCAACTGATTATCCAAGATAACTCACATCCTCCATTAACCTCGTCCATCTTGTTTGGCCTTTGTGAGGACAAAGAGAGTCTTTGCAAATTGCCAGGCGGCAGGATCCTGTCTCCCAAATGTTTATTCAAAAGAGGGTGGGGAGGAAGGGGATGAAGCAGTTGAAAAATAATTTGCTTGTTAAGCAGCCCGGAGGAATGTTCTCCTTTCCACCGAGTCTGGTATATTTATGGGAAAGATAATAAGAGTAGCTTATGATGGATTTTGACAGTCAGGCAAAAGTAAACAATCAGCCCAGGACCAGAAAGCCTTAGATTCACGTACCTTGACTTTTGACGCTTATCCTAATAGTTGAGTAAACAAAGTGCCACATGACTGCGTGGAGGAGTAGAAATTGCTCAGCTGCCTTCTCTTTCCCGAAAATTCCAAAGCAAATGGTGTTTATTTGGGAGACTTTGTTTTTCTATCTCTCTCTTTCTCCTTTTTTTTTTTTTTTCCTGAGAAGGATGCCGCTAGGGACAGAAGGCATTTTGGGACATTGGTCTGATCACGTGTCTCCAGATTGTTTTGATTCTTGTGATGATGTGATGAGAGTCTAAAGGAGACCAAAGAAGTGGGAATGGAAAAGACCTGATTGGATTATTCCACTGCAGCTACTCCACCCTTCCTGGCAGGAGAGGGTCCCTCAACAGGAGATGTAACACCCAGCCTTTGCCAAATGTCCCAGTAGTCTGGAAACTCTGACGACAGACCAGGAAGTTGAACTGGAGCTATGAGACATCTCACAAAACCCTGCGGGCAGAGTTAAAGGGTTGGATTTACTTTGGATGAGTGTGTTTCTTGGGCGTTTTATAAATACTTTGGTGCTTGATTTCTGGTGGGTGATCTTGTGTTAAGATCACGGAGAATCCTTTCCGGCCTTTTTCCAGACCTGTGTCTGCCTCCCTGTTCTAGTATCAGCCTTTTCTTTTATGAAGAAGCCTGTCCGACGCCAGGGCTCACAGAAAGTGGGTCTGGTTTTCCTAGTGGTACATGCTCAGTTGTGTCCAGGCTCTTTGTGACCCCATAGACTGTAACCCACCAGGCTCTTCTGTCCGTGGGATTTTCCAGGCACGAATACTGGAGTGGGTTGCCATTTCCTTCTCCAGGGGATCTTCCCAACCCAGGGATCGAACTGCATCTCTTACGTCTCCTGCATTGGCAGGTGGATTCTTTACCAGTATACCACCTGGGGTGATCCAGCAACAGTTCAAGAGTTTTGGTTTCTGCTCAGGTCTGGAAACCAGAGCCAGATTTGGCAGTGAGCATGGAGGCCTGAGGGCTTCCTTCGTAGCTCAGTCATTAAAGAATCTGCCTGAAATGCAGGAGAAAGTGAAGTTGCTCAGTTGCGTCCAACTCTTTGCGACGCCATGGACTGTAGCCTACCAGGCTTTTCCATCTGTGGGATTTTCCAGGCAAGAGTACTAGAGTGGGTTGACCTGGGGTCAATTCCTGTGTCAGGAAGATCCCCTGAAGAAGGATATGGAAACTCACTCCAGTGAATGGAGGCCTGAGTTCTTCTGGAGCTAACATATTATGCTACTTGGTTACTATCTGTTGGGTGTTGGGAGTTTTGATCCCTTATCTTCAAAATTAAATTCACATTTCACCTCAATTAGCCTCCTCACCATCCTTTACATAGGCTTTTCTTATCTCTACTTTTAATCTTAAAAAAAACTGATCATGTGATAAAGGCCTAAATTGCCCTTTATTCTCCTCATTATATAAAATCCCAAATATATGGTACCACTTGAAGAATGGTTCCACATATGTTTAATCAGTGTTGAGAATTATGTCACCCATCATTTTCGCCATTCTTACCTTGGGGGCTTAAAAATTCAAAGCTAAAATGAATGTAGATTCTTAGACCCCTGTTAGTTTTTTGTTGGTGTATTTTCTTTTTTCTGCATGTTTGAATATGTATATCATTTATCATAAGCCTTCTATTTTTTATTGGAAGCAGCAGAGACATAAGGTCAAAATGATCACATGATATGTATTACTTTCCTCAAGATGCACCTAAAAAATCAAGTTTATCGCATCAGAAGAAGGCTTAATCTTGCAGCAGTCAGCCCTGGCCATCTGTCAGCACGAGCGTATTCACAGTAAGAGGGAGGTGACAGCAAGAGAACACAAGGCTCCTATCCGAGGACAACAGGCGTCCTCCGGCCAAGCTGCCTGGGCACATCTGCTAATCCAATGGTCCCAAAGTAGGTTCTCAGACCTAGAGCATCAGCGTCATCTGGGTACTTATTTAAAATGTCACTTCTCAAGGAATGAAACTGGGTCATTTGTAGAGACACGGATGAACATAGAATCTGTCATACAGAATGAAGTAAGTCAGAAAGAGAAAAACAAATGTCATATATTAACACATTTATGTGGAATCTAGAAAAATGGTATAGATGATCTTATTTGCAAGCAGAAATAGAGACACAGACATAGAGATCAAACATATGGATACCAATGAGGAAAGGGAGGATGGGATGAATTGGGAGATTGGGACTGACATATATACACTACTATGTATAAAATAGAAAACTAATGAAAACCTACTGTATAGCTTAGGGAACTCTACTCAGCACTTGGTGGTGACCTAAATGCAAAGGAAATCCAAAGAGGGATATGTGTGTGTGTGTGTGTGTGTGTGTGCATGTATAGCTGGTTCACTTTGCTGTACAGTAGAAATGAACACAACATTGTAAAGCAACTATATTCTAATTTAAAAAATAATAATTAAAAAAATGTAACTTCTCAGGTCCCACCCAAGACTTACTGAATCAAAAGGCCTGGGGAGAGGCACAGCAATCTGTGTTTGAGTTAATTCTGATTCAGGCTCAGGTCTGAAAACCACTTGCCAACCCAGATATTATATGTTGGTGAGGACCATTTGCAAAAGCTTTTTCTGCTCAGGGTAAACTTTGAAGTACTGACCACTGAAAAGACAGATCTTACTTCTGTGCTTTCTTGCTCAGTCTGAGTCTCAATTGCTCCTTTTCTTTCACTTAGGGGCCATTTCTCTGTGTCCCTACTTCTTGGTGCACATGATGAGACATTGACCTGAAATGTCTTCTTGGACCCAGAAACTCGCTTATTTTCTTCAACTTGCACATCACTAAGACTTCAAGTGCATTCTTTGTTGCTATGCACACAGTCCTCAAGAACTGGTTCCCTGGTGAGCGTGCTGATTCATACCATTGTTACTTACTCTTCTTGTCATTTTGAACTTAAACAGAGAGGTATCAACAGGCAGGGAACTTTCATGTAAGTGGCTACAAAACAACGAACAGTAATATTCCAACAAGGTCCTAAGTGTGAAACCTTGAGCCTTGTCTCTTCTCCCAGCCCAGGGCATTCTGCCATGTGTGCAGGAAACAACAGTTGAGTGATGGGTTTTTGAGGAGTAGGGGGAAGTCAAGTAGCACTCAGCCTTGAAGTTAGCTCTTTCCTGCCTAAAACCAAGGGTATTTCTAAGACCTTTTCTGCCACATGAGGAAAGGGGCAAACAACAAGCTTTGTGTTTTCTTAGCAGATGCTGGACAGACAGCAACCATCAAGGAAGAACATTACATTCTCTGCTGACCATGCATTGCTCAAACATGTTAGGAAGCTCATTACTTTATCTGGGCTTCTGAACAGATAGGCAAAGATGACTAGAGTCAACTTGGTTTGGCAGGGACAGAAACAAATGGAGGCCTTGATAGGTAAAGGCAGCAAGGCAGGAGGTCCAGCCTTCAAATGGGACCTGTTGCTATTTGAACATGTGGCCATGTGTAAAATCCCTGTTTTGGTCCTCTGTGGTATTTACCATTCTTTTCTTCTTTTCATGAGGCTCTGTCTTCCCCACCCCGCCCACCTTTGCCAGGTACATCCATTCCCATTAGCACATAATTCATAGGCCAGTGTTCCAAGTGGCTCAATGTCAACTCTGTTGTGAGGATGTGAGAATTGTACTATCTAGTATTAATATTAATCTAGATAATTATACTTACTCTCCAATTATCAGGTTGAGGCAAAAAGGAGTAAACACTGCTCAAACTCCCCTGGTGATCCAGTGGTTAAGACTCCAAGCTTCCAATGCAGAGGATGGGGGTTCCATCCCTGGTGGGGAACTAACATCCCACATGCAGCGCACCTCAACCAAAAACAAAAAAAAGGTGTGTTTTTTTTTAAGAAAAAAATATCCAATTAAAAAAATTAAAAATAAAAATCTACATCAGTCAAGACATCACCAACACTCCTTTCGTTAACATAGCCAACAACAAAGGGAATAGTATATTTCTGTGAAACATAACAAAGGATCAGAAATGTGGCCTGGTTCTTTACTATGCAAATTACCTGTCTTTTATTCTTTTGACATAAAAATATTTATTAAATATTTGTTAGCAAATAGGCACAAACTAGTTATACAGCACCTCTATTCAGTGGGTTTGATGATTTGATTTGACCTGAGACAGACATGTCAACATTCCAGAGTCAGGATCTTTACCCTAAACGTTTAATAGGCAAACAGAACTCAGTCGATGGCTATTCTTAAGATATTAGGCACGAAGTCTTGGGTGCCATTCTTGTGTTATAAACTTTTTTTTGTGCTGTCTCTTCTTGCTTAGCCTAAGACTCCTTCCCGCTGGACAGTCACAGGTAGAATTTCTGTTTCCTGGACAAGGAGAAAACATGTAAAGCCAGAGGGGCCATGACATGGGCTTATCGGGGGCTTATCAAATGGTTTACTGTAAATAAGAGATGAGACACTTCAACTCCTTTTTGTGCTAGGAATACAGAGAGAATGAGGTGCTTGTCTTCTTTTCGATCAAAGTTGAAGCCCACAGAATGCCGTGGAGGAGATGAAATGTATGATGGCCATAATGAGCCATAGGCAAAAAAACTGATGGGGACACAGCAGAAGATATGCAGTTCAGAATATACACAGAGTAAGAAGGTGTAGAAGTCAGCTGATACCAGGACAAAAACAAAGGCCATGTTCAGAGGGCCTGAGTTGTTTGAATACAGGGGCACAGTGACCAGGTGTGGACTCTTACTGCTGAAGTTTCTAGAACATCCTCAGATCCAGCGACCCTTTATGTCAGGTGGCAATGAAGCTTGCTCTAATGATAGCTGCTGGTTTCACACTCTCCCCTTTGTTGTCCTTCAGAAAAATTTCTCCTGCTTCTCACTCCATATGTGTCCTTAAAAACTGGTCCTTTGAGTTGAACTGACTTAAGTGAGTCTCTGAAACTTGCCACCTAAAAAGTTAACTATGTTGGATTTCTTCGCTGTGTTTGGTCACAACGAACTGTTGAATTTTATCACAGACTTAACCTCTGAGCTCTCCTTACCCTTTTCTGTGAAACAGAGAAGGACTGCTTCTTCTGGCTTCCAGAAAGCTGAGTAACAGAACTGTAACCAAAAATCCCCCACAAGTTTTTTCAGTCATATCCATTTTACCATTCTTCTGTAAATTGGGCTTCATGGTTTGCATTTTCTCTGTGAATTCTCTCAGCTCTGGTTCTGGCTGGTCCACATATCTCGTTACAATGGCTCAGAGCCCCTTGGTCCTCAGTGTCATGTTGATTCATGCATAAAAGGACTACAGTGAAGTCAAGTGCTGCCTTGGGACTGTCACTTTTAAAAGAAATGTCTTATATATTTATATATTCTTTCTTATTATAAAAGTTATATATGCTTACTGGGAAAAGGTGGAGACAGCAGAAGAGTAAAAAGAGAAAAAACAACCCTATAATCTCAGAGAACAAAAATCACAGTTAAAAATCTGTATATGTTTTATCCTTGGTTTTTTTGTACATGTTATGAAATAGTTGAGGTCATAAGGCACATACATTGGTGAAGTCTCATAATTCACTTAAAATTGTAATGTAAACATCTTTCCAAGCTTTAAAAAACTCTTTATAAACATCAGTTTTAATAGCTGAACGATAGTCCATCAAATGGAATTTCATCACTTCCAATATACCTACTAATTCCACAGTGTTGAACATTTGTTTACAATATTCAGCTAATATAAATAATTATGTAATGGTTCTTTAGTCCATGTTTTAGATGATTGTTTTCAGATGTATTTCTGAATGTGCAATCACTGGGAACGAGTTTGCTTTCACATTTATAAGGCCCCTTTCGAGGCTTTTGTCAAACTTGGAAACTTGAGTTTTAACAGCTTGTCCTTTGGAGTTATCAACTCTCATGAAAATTCGATAGCTGGATAGTTATCATGAAACCTGGATGTCAGATCATCTGATGACCAAACTTGCTTCTATGCCTTGTGATTTAGAAATGTCACACAGTAATAACCTGATTTTTCTCCTCAGAAAATTTGACTAGATGAGTAATTTTGGCTAACCTCAGGTAGAAGTTTGGTGGAGTAGACTACTGTGTTGAGAACTCAATACGTTATTATCAAAAGTTTAAAAAATACATCAGCACTATATACATTCTCATCTGCATCTGCATAAGACACCCTCCTCCATCTTTAAGACCACCTGTTTGGCAGAAAAGGAGGGTGGCGCCTAGTGGTAGTCCATGGTACTAAGGAAAAGGGGAAAAAAGCAGTGATGTCACCAAGGCTCCCTGGCCATCATCTCCCTAAGTGAGAGAGAAGGCGTGACAGGTACCATTAGCCAGAGAGAGTGGGATATGTTAACCCAAAGAAGAGCAGATTTTGAAAAGTAAAGGATAGTCAATAACACCAGAAAAAAAACAGACCTCCTTATTCTTTTCTAGAGCCGAGCCCAGTGCAGATGCATATTAACCATGTGACTTTGTCCTTTTTTCAAGATTCCTGCCGGTTTTGAACACTGGACCCTAGTTTTCTCTCTCAGTTGCTCAGATTTTGTATTAGCAGCTTCCTTGCTGACATCAGGTTCTTGACCACAACCCAAAGCCTGGTTTCCTTTTTCAATTCCAAAGTGGTCCTTAACATCCTGAGGGCTCTCCACCCTCCTATTCTATTCAGCACTAGTTAGGCAAGAATAAATGGCAATTCAGAATAGAGGTCGACTGACCGCCTTTTGGCCATAATACCATGACTTTAAACTAAACTAAATCACCCATGTTCCACGAACCTGTCTTCACACTGCTGGGCACTCATGCTGTCATATTCAGTTCTCCCTTCAGTCTTTCCTTTGTCCTTCACATCCTGCTTTGCCCCTGCAGCTCCCTGCTTCCTGGGCTTCCTGGCCTTGTTATCTTTCTGTGCCCACACTTTGCTTTCGAACTTGATGGCAGAAGCAACTTCCCTTGGCGCTCCTTAAGACATGCTTTGCACTCAGCCTGTTTCCTTACATTTCTGGCTTACCTGAGTCCTTGGATCCTATTGGGATGATCACTCACCCAGTTGGAATCTACCTTTTCCCCTTAGTTTACCACCATAAACCCTATCTGCTGTCATGGTGATGGAGGCTATTCTGATCTTGCCATTTTCCCCCAGAGTCAAATCCACCGTTTTAAACCAGTCATACATGAGCTATGGGATGCTCATTTTTTCCCTACCCTTTGACATGCTCTATAGGAAGCTCCTTTCTGAAGTCCTTTCAAATGCCAGTCTGAGACTGCTCGTAGGATAGTCAGGTTGTTCCCTAACTATACTTGGGGTGGGAATTTTATGTAGTGACTGTCAATCTTGTCAATCACTCTATCATCTGAGTTCTTGTGTGATGCTGTTGAGTGGACTTCCTGTATAATACATACTGTTGTATGAACAATTTCTCAAATAATTTCTCAAGCAATTTCTCAGCAGTTCATTATAAACTTCATTGTAACATCTTTAGCTCTACATACACATGGAGTTTATATATGAAGTAAATAATTTCAAGAATCTTTATTTCTCACATACTTGTTTGGTAGTAACATTAAGGGATTACAAACAGTTTCATCAAACACAGATCCAATTGGAAAAAATAAAGAGGAAAAACACTATAGGAAACCTTGGCAAGGCAGTAGGTGGCAGGTGCTTAGTAGTACCGCAGCTAGTATTTGTATCTGGTTGTGCTACAAGTTCTGCCTTCCTAAAAAAGGTTTGGAATATTTTGGTAGGAAGGAATGCAAGGCAACATCTTGATTTCTTAGGAGGGACAAGCTTCCTATTTGGTGGTTGGAGCTGTGCTGAGAAGCTGGTTGGAGAGTGTGTATGTGTGCAGGGGAGTGCAGGGCCAGGAAGTGCGCAGGGACTGGGGAACCCACAGAAGAGATGACAATGGGAGGATTCACTGGGATTTGCCCGGCTGAGCCTCAGCTGGCAGAACCCCCAGGGGTCAGACTAGGGGCAGCTGCTTCACTGGATTTGGAACAATAAAAAGGCTATGGTCTCCTGATAATTACTTGCCTAATAAAAAGAGCTAAATCCTGGCTACCCAGAAATAGTATCTCATAGTTCTCTCCATGATATCAAGTATAAGGTTAAAAAAAAGAGAACAATCCGTCTGGGCTTTCTTTGACTTTTTTTTGCCAGTTTCAACTGTTGCCAAGGGGCTTTTCCTCATAGCCCATTTATGGATCCTGGAAATGTCAGAAGAGAGGGTTGGTAAGTGCCCCAAGGGATCTGTGTTGATCGTGCCCTCAGAGACGGAAAAGATCAGGTCCCTTTACCCTGAATATCTCACTGCCAAACACCTGTTGGTGTCCACAGGATAGAAACGTGCTTGATCTGTAGGATGTGGACACGTACCTCTAGCCCTTGTTCCCATTTTCCTTTCTGTCATGGCCTTTAAGTTATAATGTTATAATGTTTGGCCCTAATGCTACTAGTGCTCCTACAGTGTTTGGCCCTAATGCTGTATGTTCTGATCACACTGAACTTCTAATATCCATTGTACATTCCCTCAACAAGCTATTAGTAGGTTCCTACAAGATTCTCTAGGAACTCATGACAATTTTAGTAAACAGGCAGAAGAGATATAAAATATTGGTAGAGCTTAAAAAACATGAGCTATTTGGCTAACATGTGACCCTTCACAGATGCATGGACTCCCATAATCTGCTGAAAATCTTTGTGTCTGAAGATTCACAGGGAATCACTGAATTCATGCAAATAAGTATTGGTTCTTCAATTAGTTGTAGTCCAAATGGATTGATTAGCCCCCGAAACATACTTAATAGATGGGTGCCTATGGGTGAGTTATCCACTTTGAAGTTTTTTTTCTCCTAATTATGTATTTATTATAGGCTAATGCCCATGGTAAGAAGATAAGGCATTATCTTTGGGAAAAAGAAAATGTATTAATATTTTTAACTCACTAACTTATCAAGAAAGGCTACCCTAATGCCCTGCTCTTCATGCATATATGACACAGATTACAGAAGAGAATTTAGGATGGCTGCTGAAGGCATCCAGCTCACTTACTAGTAACTAATGTCTAGACCCAGCGCTATGCAGTGAGTCCATTTCCCCTTTTACAACATGTGGGCATTAGGGTTTCCATCCATTTTAAATCCCTTTGAAATTCTCAGTTGAGAAGTACTGAATTAGTACAAAATGTCTACCCAAAGAAAACAAAAGGCAAACTCTTTGAGTTCATGAACCTACCATGAGAAGTAAAGCTTAATTTTTGAGGTGATGGTATCATTGCCAAAGGACACAAACAATCTCACTTAGTTAAAATTAACTCATTTGAATGGTCCCACTCTGTAAGCAACCAGAAGACACAGGTGTGTAGGTCATGTGCACCTGTTGAGCCAAAGCCTCGGGCAGAGACCAGCAGGTCACTGGTCCCTGTGGCCACATGTTTGGGCATGAGGGCTCTGGGCTCTGCTGAGGAGAGAAGGTAGCATTTCCCTCGCTGCTCTCTTTTGAAAGCAGAACGACAGCATGAGTGACCTGGTGGTCAGGGAATTAACACTGGGGTTTGGACATCAGGCTATCTGAGCCCAGATGCCACTCATTTGGTGAGATGCTGAGAAATGGTGCAGCCCAGAGCCTGGAGACGTGGAAGATGCAGGGCTTGTTGGAAACTGAAGTGGGTGCAACTCTTCCCCTGGTGGACATGGAGACCTAGGAAACTGGGCCTTGCACTGCAGGTCATTTCCAAGTAAACTGGGGTGAACCCTGCCCTGCAGAGATGCATATAATTTTTATATGCATCTTATCAAACTTTGACCCTACTGATTCCTTAACTGATATTTAAAAGTTTCTACTTCTAAGGAAATTAGGCAATCATTTATATTAGATCTAAAAGTCTAACCCTTCATGATTTTAAAGGAGGAGATATTTTTCCTTTTTAATTTTTTTTAACTTTTTATTTTATATTAGAGTATAGCCACTTCCTCAGAGCCATTATTGGAAAAGGAAATGGCAACCAACTCCAGTGTTCTTGCCTGGAGAATTCCAGGGATGGGGGAGCCTGGTGGGCTGCTGTCTATGGGGTCACACAGAGTCGGACACGACTGAAGTGACTTAGCAGCAGCGGCAGCAGCAGAGCCATTAATATGCCAACTATGAGTTTTAAGGTGAATTCCAAAAAGTGAACTGATCTGAGTGCTTCATGAACCGATTTGATTGCAGGGCATATGTATTAAAACCTAAAACCTATATTGTTGTTTAGTTGCTAAGTCATGCTCAACTCTTTTTGCAACCCCATGAGCTGTACAGCCTGCTAGGCTCCTCTGTCCAAGGGATTTCCCAGGCAAGAATACTAGAGTGGTTTGCTATTTCCTTCTCCAGAGGATCTTCCCAACCTAGGGATCGAATCCACGTCTCCTGCATTGGCAGGCAGATAATCTACCACTGAGCCACCAGGGAAACCCAAAACCTATGTTATGTGTTCTTTTTTTCTATGTAATTTATCAAGATGATCTTTCTGTGTGGTTAAATATTAACCTACACCTGTTTTCCAGTCATCAAATATATGAAAGCTTAATTTATTTAACTCCCTTGTATGTCTAATAGTTTTTGTTTTATGTGTTTTCAGGGGCAGAGTCAAGTTTGTGAGATCAAAATTTTATACTATTTTAGGAATCATATTACAAAATTATGAGCATAAAATTGTTAGCATCTCTGCATGTTTTCTATTACATTTTCAATTTAGATTTTTTAAAATAAAACACAAATATGACTCTCTATCTTCCTGTTAATATCTTTGCTCTACTTGATAATGAAATTGAAAAAATTGTGTTTTTTAAATTAATAAACCGAATATCTTTGTCATTTTGTCTTTGTCAGCTTTTCTTGTATTTAGTCAGAAAAATATGAAAACTTGAGATGCCTGGCCCTATAAAAAGCTACTTTAAACTACTTTCACACAGTCCACCAATTACGAACTAATTCAAAAGAAAAATTTTAATAATTGCCATAGTATTTTCAGAACTAATCATTAGCCTAATAGTAACTAGCTAACACTGAGGACTTACTATGCGCCAAGATTTGGAGCTAAGCACTTGATATGGATTACATTTTTTAAAAACAAAAAGCAGATAATATCAAAACAGGTTTATTAATAGTCATACTTTGTAGATGTGAGGTGGAAATATTGAACAGCTTTGTGTGTGGAGTCAGCTTGGCATCTGTGTGGATTGCTGGTCTGGTCTCCTCATAGGATGCTTCCTCCTGCGAGGCTTGTGGGGAAGAAATCCACAGACTGTAAATGTGATAACAAAACGGAGTATATTGTGTGATTTTGAGGCATTTTAATAAGAGATGGACAAATTTCACATCAGGAAATGTTAGCATGATGCCATGTTATTCTGGCTTCCCTGGAGGCTCAGAGGTAAAGAATCCGCCTGCCAATGTAGGAGATGTGGGTTCAATCCCTAGGTCAGAATGATCCCCTGGAGAAGGAAATGGCAACCCACTCTGGGTATTCTTGCCTGGGAAATCCCAGGGATAGAGGAACCTGGCGGGGCTTAAGTCCATGGGGGTAGCAAAAGAGTTCCACACACTTAGCAACTAAACAACAATGTTATTCTAGCCTGTGAATGACCTGTAAGTGTCCAGGTGGTGTAGGAGCTCAGGGCACAACTGTACATCCGCTCATGCCCTTGGCATTGATTCTACAGGATTAGTGGGGCACACTATCCTCCCCCAGGCCTCTCCCGCCAGGTGCCTGAAAGTATTGGATTGGTGGTAATTCATGGAGAGGGGGAGTCGGGAATCAGGCAGTGGGGTGGTGGCCTGAGGATCAAGAAGGCGGTGCGGGGAGAGGGGTGGGAGAGGAGGACGCACTTGGGATGGGTGACGGTGGGGACCCACAAAGGGCTCTGAGTTCGTGGCCCCGCCCTCAGCCACTGCGGTGAGGGGCTCTGGTTAGTTAACCAGGGCGCAGTATTATAGACTCGGCGAACACTGAAAACAAGGGGTGGCGGCTGCTCTGTGGCTGCTGGATGATGGCGTGGAAGAGCCGGGGTCTGCACCCTTTCTAAGAATGCCCACCCTCTGGGCATCCAGGCCCTAAGCGTTTAGAGAATGAGCGGGGTTTAGGTAACACCCTCCACCCCACCGCGGTACCGCTCTTCCTAGGGCTCTACTCCTACTCTAACAGCGACAGGGTGGCTCCAGCGACAGTTACCCGAGGCCATGCTACCGGGGCTGCAGCGTCTTGCCCCCTGTGACCTCAAGGTCCTCAAAGTCTCCTCTTAGGGGCTTAAGCTGCTCTGATCTCTTCAGAGTATGTACTACACGACTGCCAGGCAGAGCTGCCGGCTACCTCCTGTCGGGGGACATCAAGAGGGCTCCCCTGTCTGCTCTGCCTTGCTTTCAACACCACCTTTTCCCCCCGCGCCCCGGGCTGGAGGCTCTCCCCAGAAAGGGAAGGATTTATGGCGAGGGGCGTGGCGCATGCCGCTCCCTATAAGAATGGAGGCTTTGAGACAAAGTCCAGCTTTTTACTTTGTCTATTATCTTTTCAAGTCTGATGAATGCATCCATAAGCAGACGATTTTCCTGGACGTTTGCAAATACTCGGTCTTCCTGGACGCTCTGCGAACACCAAGATGAACTCCGAAGCTCTCTTTTTCATTAGGTGCCTCTGAGACCCCGGAAGCCCAGACTGGCAACGCTTTCCATTAGGCACCTCTGTCTCGAGCAACCGTTTGAAACTATCCCCAAGGCTATTGTATTCAACCTTTATTTAAAGATCATTTCTACAAGGCATCCAATTTCTGTGGCTCCCCTGGGCTGCGGTTTTGAGACAGACTCCACAGTATTTACTGTTTATAGTTTTGAACTGACAACTATTTAAGGGCAAGAGATTCCAGCTGCCGCCACCCCTCACAGCTTTTGCCACCAACGCATTCGAGGTAAAGAACTCGCTGGAACTTTGTGAAGCAGAGGAAACAAGTTTAATACGGCAGAGGAGAAAGAGTTTCGATTTTGGAGTTCTTTTCCTGTTGATATTTGCTGTGTCCTCTGACACATTTGAATATGAGGTGTTGTCACCAGTGGCATCTCGGTGGTCTACAGTTATAATTATTTATTCTTCGGGCATCTGGGGTGGTCAGCTCTGCTGGGGTCACTCACATTCATAAGTGGGTGACTGGGATAACTGATCTCTGCTCCCCAAGCCTCAGCCTCCAGCAGTCTAGCCTGAGTGTGTTATCTGAGTGAAGGCAAGTGCAGCAGAAGTCCTCATAGCTTCTGCAGAACTAGGCTCAGCACTGTCCCATTGTCAAGTCCAATAAATGCTGTTAGTCAAGAAAAGTCTCAAGGTCAGCCCATTTTTAAGACCCTGAAAAATAAACTCTAAGAAGAACAGAAATCAAAAAAAGAGGGTATATATGTGTATATATATATATGTGTGTGTGTATATATATATATGTATATATATGTATAGATGATTCACTTTTCTATACAGTAGAAGCTAACACATTATAAAGCTACTGTATTCCAATAAAATATCAAAAAGAAAAAAAAAGAACAGTGAAGTCAAAAGACACAGTGGATGGATGGATACAGGGAGAGTTGAAGTATTGGTATTATTATCAGTGTGACCTACCAAATTCTGTGTATGCCTGTCCTCTTTTCCCTTAGAGTTCTTAGAAACTGAAAGTGTTAGTCACTCAGTTGTGTCCCACTCTTTTGTGACCCCATGGACTGTAGCCCACCAGGCTCTGCTATCCATGGACTTCTCCAGGCAAGAATACTGGAATGGGTAGCCATTCCCTTCTCCAGGGAATCTTGCCAACCCAGGGATAGAACCTGGGTCTCTCACACTGCGGGCAGATTCTTTACCATCTGAGACACCAAGTAAGTTTTTTAATTGTGTCTTATTCACCTTTTGGTCTGCCAATTCCTAGGACTGCCCTTGTATGTAGACGGTGCTTGGTAAGTAACCTCGTGTAGGTTTGTGTAGGACTGTACCCAGAATAAGCTCTGACACTCCAATGGCCTTTTAAACTTTTTCTTATAACAGTCACATCAGTACTAGAGATGCTTCCTTGTTCTCTACACACACCTACTTTGGCATTGCTTTGGACGTTTTCCCATGTTGTGTCTAGGTCTGGATTCTCTATATTTATCTACTCAGAGTACAATATGGCTTTTCATGCACCTGCTTGTTATGAGAAAATATTTAACAGTTTTCTCTATTTCTTCTCCATCATTCTCTCTAGTCTCTCCTTCTGGAATGCTTATGGATATAGGTCAAATTTCTCTCATTTTAGCCTTGGTGTCCCTTAACTTCTTCCATATATTTATCATGTCATCATCTTTCTTTTTTTCTCTCTATCTTAAGCTCTGTCTAGTTTGTTTGTTGTTGTTGTTATTATTACGTCTCTCTTTAATCATGTCTAGTAATTGACTTAAAAAAGTACTTCTCAGTTCTTGTTGAATCTTAGAATCACCTGGCAGATTACAAAAAAATATATCAACGCCTAGTCCTGCCCCCAAAGTTTCTGGTCCAATTGGTGTGTGTCAGGGCATGAACATCAATAGTTTTAAAGTTTGAAGGTGATTATGATGTATAACCAGAGGTAAGAATCATTGATGAAAATGTTTTATGGAAGTTTTTCTGTGACCATATTTTTCATGTCCAGCATTTTAACAACTTCTACTTTTTCTTTAAATCCACTTGATCTTATTTCATAACCCCTGTTCTTGTTTAGCAGGTGCAATTTTTTTCCTTTTTTCCGTAGGTGAACATTTTAAATATTCATAATTTGAGTCTCTTTCACATTGTTACATTATCTGTAGCTCCTAAAATGTAAATTCCTCCAGCGGCTGCCTCTGGCAACTGTCTATCATAATACTGAACTTCCTCAAAAGCTTTGTAATTTTTGACTATAAGTTCATCTTGCATTCTGTGCCTTGGGGTGTGGGGACCTCCTAATGGTCTATTTGCTTATGCCTGGTCACGTGGATTTCACTGGCTCCAAGTCAATTTTTATGTAACTGTATCTTTGGATTTATACTGCCCATACCTACAGCTCAAATTCAGGGATTGTATCTTGTCACCCAAAAGCTTAGTGTTCTGAGCTCAAGTAAGTGACATATTTCACATTCATTACCTAGTGTGGAAGGCTAATTTACAGTCTAGAGGATAAAGGTATCTGGGTTTTTATTGTGAACTTACAGTATCTTCCTGGATTCCAATTCACATAGAGAGCCCAGTTCGGGCTCCTTGCCTGGCCTTCCTGATGGACTTCCCTATGTCCAATTCCTGGGTATTTTTATACCAGAGAACTTTAATGCCACAAACAAACACATGGCAGGGACTCTTACCAGCTGTGTGACCTCATGCAAGTTACATAACTGCTCTGAGCCTCAGTTTCCCTTTCTGTAAATTTAAGATATATATCTCATGGGGTTAAAAGGATTACTTAAGACAAGGAATATAAGATATCTAAGATATCTTCCAGAGAATTGATATGAGTGATCAATAAGTAGTTTATAAAATATTCTGCTTAATAACACCTTTTACTTTCTCAAATTGTTAAATATAACATTTTTTCCTTCTATTTCTGCATCTGCACATATTGTTTTTGTTTTTCTCATTTATCCAGGTGGGAACCCAACTCCATCACCAATTTCATGAAATTGTCTTCACACTAAATATTTTGTGACATTGTTAATATTATTCACCTTTTCTATTCCTACTCTTTTCTATTTCCTTCATTTAGAGAAACCAGGAAACCCATACTGTTTGTGATGTGCTTGGAGGTTCTAGCTACACAAAGATCCTTGCTGGTCCTCGCTACTGCATCTTCTTCTGAAGCTGCTATTGCTCTGTGTGGTTCTACCCAGGCCCCGCCCTCCTTAATCCCTGGCCCTACTGCTATTCTGTGATTTCAAGACATGTTTCGGAATTTGCTTCTCACTTACTATCCCCAGCACTGCTAACATCTTCTATTGTTTCTCAGCCCACACAGAGCAATCATGCCCCAGAGGTGACTGGACTTCACCAAAAAGTAATGACTCCTTTAGACAAATAAAACTTAAGCTCATTAGTTTTATATGTTCACCTAACTTCATACCATGTTACCTGCTACTGGGGCTTCCAAAGAATGTCCTCTATCCACCTTTGACTGTCTGAGACCTCAGTCTAAGGCCCCTTGAGCAGCACCCTCTGGGAAATTCCATACCCCATGAATGCATGGAGTGGGTGCAGGCCTGCTCAGATAAGGCTCCATTTGCCAAGTAAGTGAAGTTCTTGGGATCTTTTTTTGAAAATGTTTGCTTTAAATCTTCCTGAGGCCTGGGGCCCTATTTAGGTGAACCTCAGTTACCTGATTATGACCTTCCTCTGTTCTTTTCTCTAAAGGGCTGGTGTGTTTAGTTCTATCAGGACTGTTGACTCACAGTCTGGTCCCAAGATGCCACAGAAAGATGGATGTCATATCAAGCTCTAGTGCAGCTCTACTTCCCGGTGCATATCAGTCATGTGAGCTTCTTTGTAAAATCTTTCCTTTTAATAACAACAAAAAAATAGAAGGCATGTAAAGGGAAAAAAAAAAATCACGACTAAAATGGGTCTGATGCAGCTAGAAACATTTCTGTACTGCCACAGGAAAATCAGTGCTCTTTTTTTCTCACACTCTAATTATTACCTTCCATTTTACTACAGAGGCTAAATTATTGTTGTCACACCACATGACATTAAATTATCATTGGAAGCCAGCCAACTAGGCAGAAGCTGGCGTCTGGTTGAAATGCCAAGTGGGTAAATATTCCAAGCTTCAGGAAAAGCCCAGGCAAATGTGAAATGCAGTGAACTTGAGTTCAGACATGTTTATTTTGACTTATGGTCTGTACAGTATGGAGATTCCATATATGGATCCTTTTCACTGTCTGAACCCCGACAGCTAAAAGACAGACCTCAGTAACTTGTACTTTAGGAACTTTTTTTTAATGAATCTATTTAGTTTTATTCCTAGGTTACAGGTTTGTGTGCAGAATATCTTTCTTTTTTAAAATTAAGGTATAGTTGTTCTAAAATGTTGTGTTAATTTCTGCTGTATAGCAAAGTGATTCAGACTATATATATACACATATATATGTGTGTGTGTATATATATATCCACATTCTTTTTTATATTCTTTTCCATTATGTTTTATCACAAGATACTGAATATAGTTCTCTGTGCTATAGAGTAGGACCTTGTTTTTTATCCATTATATACTTACAAGCTTACATCTGCTAATCCCAATCTCCTACTCCATCTCTCCCCCAGCCGCCTCTCCCTTAGCAGCCATCCATCTGTTCTCTATGTCCATAATGTAATTCTGTCTCTGTTTCATCAGTAGGTTCATCTATGTCATATGTGTCATATTTCAGATTCCACATATAAGCAGTATCATATGGTATTTGCCTTTCTTTTTCTGACTTACTTCATTTAGTATGATAATTTCTAGTTGCATCCATGTTGCTGTAAATGGTATTATTTAATTCCTTTTTAAAGCTGAGTAGTATTCCCTTTGGCACCCCACTCCAGTACTCTTGCCTGGAAAATCCCATGGACAGAGGAGCCTGGTAGGCTGTAGTCCATGGGGTCACTAAGAGTCAGACACGACTGAGCGACTTCACGTTCACTTTTCACTTTCCTGCATTGGAGAAGGAAATGGCAACCCACTCCAGTATTCTTGCCTGGAGAATCCCAGGGATGGAGGAGCCTGGTGGGCTGCCATCTATGCGATCGCACAGTCAGACACGACTGAAGCGACTTAGCAGTAGCAGTATTCCATTATATATATATATATATATATATAACACACATCTTCTTTAGAGACCCTTAATGCTACTCACTCCTTCAATAATAATAAACAATGACAGTGGCCTTTTAGATCTGCTTTCAGGTCCAGGCCTCATATGCATCTTATCTACTAACTTGAGCACCAGTCATTTAGCTGATTACTTCTGTGTTCAGGTTGAGGTTGAGAGGTCCCTTCCTCCAGGAAGGCTTCCCTGACAACCTCAGTCTGAGTTGTTTGCTCAGACTCTGTCCTCTCTGTGCCCTCTAAGAGTCTGTTTCCCAGCCCTGTGTAAGATCTGGTGGGTCTATGGTGGGGTTAATAGTGACCTCCTCCAAAAGGGCTTATGCCACACCCAGGTCTGCTGAACCCAGAGCCCCTGCCCCTGCAGCAGTTCACTGTCGGCCCATAACTTCGCAGGAGACACTCAAACACAGTTCTGTCTCAGTCTCTGTGGGGTCTCTGGGTCCTGGTGTGCACAAGGTTTGTTTGAGTCCTCTGAGCGTCTCTGGTGGGTATGGAATTTGATTCTAAACATGGTTTCGCCCCTCCTACCAATTTTCTGGGCTTCTCCTTTGCCCTCAAAGTCACTCAAACACCACACAACTGCTGCTCCGCCTACCATCTTGCTCGGGCTTCTCTGCCCATGGACGTGGGGTATCAAACAAATACCTCTTGGAGGGCACAAACAAAAGCTTGTGTGCACCAGAACCCAGGAGAAAGGAGCAGTGACCCCCACAAGAGACTGACCCAGACTTGCCTGCGAGTGTCTAGGAGTCCCTGGTAGAGGCATGGGTCGGCGGTGGCCTCCTGCAGGATTGGGGGCACTGCGTGCAGCAGTGCATGCATGGGGCCTTTTGAAGGAGGTTGCCATTATCTTCATTACCTCCACCATAGTTTGGCCTCAAGTCAAATAACAGGGAGGGAACACAGCCCCACCCATCAACAGAATATTGGATTAAAGATTTACTGAGTATGGCCCATCAGAACAAGACCCAGTTTCCCCCTCGGTCAGCTTCCCCCATTAGGAAGCTTTCATAAGCCTCTTATCCTTCTCCATCAGAGGGCAGAAAGAATGAAAAACACAACCACAAAAAACTAACCAATCTGATCACTTGGACCACAGCCTTGTCTAACTCAATGAAGCTATGAGCCATGTCTAGTAGGGCCACACAAAACGCCAGGTCATAGTGGAAAGTTCTGACAAACTGTGGTCCACTGGAGAAGAGATTGGCAAACCACTTCAGTATTCTTGCCTTGAGAACACCACAGTATGAAGAGGCAAAAAGATAGGACACTGAAAGATGAACTCCCCAGGTCAGTAGGTGCCCAATATGCCACTGGATATCAGTGGAGAAATAACTCCAGAAAGAATGAAGAGACAGAGCCAAAGCAAAAGCAACCCCCAGCTGTGGATGTGACTGGTGATGGAAGCAAGGTCCGATGCTGTAAAGAGCAATATTGCATAGGAACCTGGAATGTTAGGTCCATGAATTGGAAGTGGTCAAACTGGAGATGGGAAGAGTGAACATCGACATTTTAGGAATCAGTGAACTAAAATGGACTGGAATGGGTGAATTTAACTCAGATGACCATTATATCTACTACTGTGGGTAAGAATCCTTTAGAAGAAATGGAGTAGCCATCATAGTCAACAAAAGAGTCTGAAATGCAGTACTTGGATGCAATCTCAAAAACGACAGAATGATCTCTGTTCATTTCCAAGGCAAACCACTCAATATCATGGTTACTCAAGTTTATTCCCTGACCAGTAATGCTGAAGAAGCTGAAGTTGAATGGTTCTATGAAGACCTACAAGATCTTCTAGAACTAACACCCCAAAAAAGATGTCCTTTTCATTATAGAGGACTGGAATGCAAAAGTAGGAAGTCAAGAAACACCTAGAGTAACAGGCAAATTCGGCTTTGGAGTAGAGAATGAAGCAGGGCAAAGGCTAATAGAGTTTTGCCAAGAAAACACACTGGTCATAGCAAACACCCTCTTCCAACAACACAAGAGAAGATGCTACACATGGACATCACCAGATAGTAAACACCAAAATCAGATTGATTATATTCTTTGAGCCAAAGATAGAGAAACTCTATACACTCAGCAAAAACAAGACTGGGAGCTGACTGTGGCTCAGATCATGAACTCCTTATTGCCAAATTCAGACTTAAAGTAGTAGGGAAACCACTAGACCATTCAGGTATGACCTAAATCAAATTCTTACAATTATACAGTGGAAGTGAGAAATAGATTCAAGGGATTAGATCTGATAGAGTGCCTGAAGAATTATGGATGGAGATTTGTGACATTGTACAGGAGGCAGGGATCAAGACCATCCCCAAGAAAAAGAAACACAAAAAGGCAAAATGGTTGTCTGAGGAGGCCTTACAAGTTGCTAGGAAAAGAAGAGAAGCAAAAGGAAAAGGAGGAAAGGGAAGATATACCCATTAGAATGTAGAGTTCAAAAGAATAGCAAGGAGAGATAAGAAAGCCTTCCTCAGTGATCAATGCAAAGAAATAGAGGAAAACAACAGAATGGAAAAAACTAAAGATTGCGTCAAGAAAATTATAGATACCAAGGGAATATTTCATGCAAAGATGGGCTCAATAAAGGACAGAAATTGTATGGACCTAATAGAAGAAGAAGATATTAGGAAGAGGTGGGAAGAATACACAGAAAAACTATACATAAAAAATTTTCATGACCCAGATAACCACGATGGTGTGATCACTCATCTAGAGCCAGACATCCTGGAATGTGAAGTCAAGTGGGCCTTAGGAAGCATCACTATGAACAAAGCTAGTGGAGGTGATGGAATTCCAGTTGAGCTATTTCAAATCCTGAAAGATGATGCTGTGAAAGTGCTGCACTCAATATGCCAGTAAATTTGGAAAACTCAGCAGTGGCCCCAGGACTGTAAAAGATCAGTTTTTATTCCAATCCCAAAGAAAGGCAATGCCAAAGAAGGCTTAACTACTGCACAATTGCACTCATCTCACACACTAGTAAAGTAATGCTCAAAATTCTCCAAGCTAGGCTTCAACAGTACATGAACCATGAACTTCCAGATGTTCAAGCTGGTTTTAGAAAAGGCAGAGGAACCAGAGATCAAATTGCCAACATCCATTGGATCATCAAAAAAGCAAGAGTTCCAGAAAGACATCTACTTCTGCTTTATTGACTATGCCAAAGCCTTAGACTGTGTAGATCACAACAAACTGTAGAAAATTCTTCAAGAGATGGGAATACCAGGGTACCTGACCTGCCTCCTGAGAAATCTGTATGCAGGTTAAGAAGCAACAGTTAGAACTGGACATGGAACAACAGACTGGTTCCAAATAGGAAAAGGAGTATGTCAAGGCTGTATATTGTCACCCTGTTTATTTAACTTACATGCAGAGTACATCATGAGAAATGCTAGACTGGATGAAGCACAAGCTGGAATCAAGATTACTGGGAGAAATATCAGTAACCTCAGATATGCAGATGACACCACCCTTATGGAAGAAAGCAAAGAAGAACTAAAGAGCCTCTTGATAAAAGTGAAAGAAGAGAATGAAAAAGTTGGCTTAAAACTCAACATTCAGAAAACTAAGATCATGGCATCCAGTCCCATCACTTCATGGCAAATAGATGGGGAAGCAGTGGAAACAGTGGCAGACTTTATTTTTGGGGGCTCCAAAATCACTGCAGATGGTGATCGCAGCCATGAAATTAAAAGATGCTTGCTCCTTGGAAGAAAAGTTATGACCAATCTAAGCAGCATATTAAAAAGCAGAGCCATTACTTTGCCAACAAAGGTCTGTCTAGTCAAGGCTATGGTCTTTCCAGTGGTCATGTATGGATGTGAGAGTTGGACTATAAAGAAAGCTGAGTGCTGAAGAATAGATGCTTTTGAACTGTGGTGTTGGGGAAGATTCTTCAGAGTCCCTTGGATAGCAAGGAGTCAAACCAGTGGATCCTAAAGGAAATCAGTCCTAAATATTCATTTGAAGGACTGATGTTAAAGCTGAAACTCCAATACTTTGGACACCTGATGCAAAGAACTGACTCATTTGAAAATACCCTGATGCTGTGAAAGATTGAAGGTGGGAGGAGAAGGGGACAACATAGGATGAAATGGTTGGATGGCATCACTGACTCTATGGTCATTAGTTTGAGTTAGCTCCAGGAGTTCATGATGGACAGGGAAGCCTGGTGTACTGCAATCCATGGGGTCACAAAGAGTCGGACACGACAGAGCGACTGAACTGAACTGTCCTCTTTACTCTCTTAGCCAGATGTATTTCCCTCTTCATATATCATATCATAGTTATCATAGCACACTTAAAATTATGTCCTTCCGACCAGACTGCAAGCAATCTTAGGTTAAAGATCATGCCTTCATTGTTCTTGGCACTTGGTGGGTCTGTTCTGTTCAGTGCCATGGAGAAAGGGGTTGAAGCGTCTCATGAGCACAAATTTATCATCAGGATCAGCACTCAGAGAGGACTTTGGCAGGAAGAGTAGAGTAGGGGTGGAAAGTAAGGGTGGAAAGAAGAAAGTGACTGTTATGGAATACTCACTTGTCTCAGGTAGCTTGTGATATATTTTACACATCTTGTCTACTTATTCTTTATAGCAACCTTTAGAGATCATCTAATCCAACTTTTCACAGATGAGAAAATGGAGAGAAACATTCCCAGCAGTGACATGAAATTCTCCTATTTAGGTACATACTTAAGTATATTTTCACACCTTGTTGAGTTGCACCCATGCATTCAATTGCACTCATTCCAAAAAGAGCTTCTGTCTCTCATATGTCCATGTATTAGCCATTCGTGGAGTTCATCTTATCCTCAAAATCCTTATTTTCTCCACCTTAAATCTTCCTATGAGAAGCCTTCCTACTCCATTGTCAGTCCTATCAATCAGAATTAAGAATTGCTTCCTTTGAACCTCTTTTGAACCAGAATTTCTATCGGACCCATGAATCTGTTTGTTTAATGCATGGGCTTTGCACTCAAACTCCTTAAGTTTAAATCTTCTTCCCCCACGCATTAGCCCTATGACCTTGGACAAGTTACTTAATCTCCCTGGCTTTGTTTACTCACTTGTGTCAGTCAGTGTTCAACAAGAGAAGCAAGGCCAGTAGGAAATGTATATTAAGAGATTTATTACAGGAATTGGTTTATGAGATTGCAAGGGCTGAGTCTGAAATCCATAAGGTAACACCATCAAGAAGGACAGACTAGAACACTGGGGTACCAGATAAAGCTTTTGTCTGAAGTTTATCATTTTTTCTTTATCAAGGGAGCCTCCCACTTATGCTCTCAATGACTTTCAATTGATTGAATCAGGTCCATCCAGATTATCTAGGGTAGTCTGTTACTTAAACTCAACTGATAATGGACTTTAATTATATCTACAAAATATCCAGTCCACACAGTAGTGTTTGATTGGGTAACTGGGGACTATAGTCTAGCAAAGTTAAAACATCAAAAGGCCATCACACTAATAAAGTGGGAATAGTGAGGGAGAGTAACAATAGAACCTACCTCATAAGGTCATTACAGAGATTAAATTTGTTTATCCATACCATGCATTTAGAATAGTATTTGGTAAGTGACAAGGCCTCAATATGCGTTGACTCTTAATATAGTGTTTGTTATATTATGTTGCTATTGTTCATTGCTAAGTCATGTCCAACTCTGCCTTCTCATGGACTGCAGCGTGCTAGGCTTCCCTGTCCTTCACTGTCTCCCTGAGTTTGCTCAAACTCATGTCCATTGAGTCAGTGATGCTATCCAGCTACCCCATCCTCTGTCAACCCTTCTCCTCTTGCCCTCAATCTTTCCCAGAATCAGGGTCTTTTCCAATGAGTCAGCACTTTGTGTAAGATGGCCAAAGGATCAGTTTCAGCTTCAGCATCAGTCCTTCCAGTGAATGTTCAGGGTTCATTTCCTTTAGGATTGACTGGTTTGACCTCCTTGCTGTCCAAGAGACTCTCAAGAGTCTTCTCCAACACCACAATTTGAAGGCATCAGTTCTTTGGTGCTCAGCCTTCTTTCTGGTCCAACTCTCACATCCACACATGACTACTGGAAAAACCATAGCTTTGACTATATGGAACTGTTTCAGCAAAGTGATGACTCTGATTTTTAATATGTTGTCTAAGATTTTCATAGCTTTCCTTCCAAGAAGCAAGTGTCTTTTAATTTCAAAACTGCAGTCACCATCTGCATTATTTTGGAGACCAAAAAAATAAAATCTGTCACTGCTTACATTGTTTCCCCATCTATTTGCCATGAAGTGATGGGACTGGATGCCATGATCTTGGTCTTTTTGAATGTTGAGTTTTAAACCAGCTTTTTCATACTCCTCTTTCACCCTCATCAAGAGGCTCTTTAGTTCCTCTTTTTATATTCAGTTCAGTTCAGTTCAGTTCAGTTGCTCAGTCATGTCCGACTCTTTGCGACCCCGTGAATTGCAGCATGCCAGGCCTCCCTGTCCATCACCAACTCCCGGAGTTCACTCAGACTCACATCCATCGAGTCAGTGATGCCATCCAGCCATCTCATCCTCTGTCGTCCCATTCTCCTCCTGCCTCCAATCCCTCCCAGCATCAGAGTGTTTTCCAATGAGTCAACTCTTTGCATGAGGTGGCCAAAGTACTGGAGTTTCAGCTTTAGCATCATTCCTTCCAAAGAAATCCCAAGGTTGATCTCCTTCAGAATGGACTGGTTGGATCTTCTTGCAGTCCAAGGGACTCTCAAGAGTCTTCTCCAACACCAGAGTTCAAAAGCATCAATTCTTCAGCACTCAGCTTTCTTCACAGTCCAACTCTCACATCCATACATGACCACTGGAAAAACCATAGCCTTGACTAGCCGGACCTTTGTTGGCAAAGTAATGTCTCTGCTTTTGAATATGCTATCTAGGTTGGTCACAACTTTCCTTCCAAGGAGTAAGCGTCTTTTAATTTCATGGCTGCAGTCACCATCTGCAGTGATTTTGGAGCCCAAAAAAATAAAGTCTGACACTGTTTTCACTGTTTCCCCATCTATTTGCCATGAAGTGATGGGACCAGATGCCACGATCTTCGTTTTCTGAATGTTGAGTTTTAAGCCAACTTTTTCACTCTTCTCTTTCACCTTCATCGAGAGGCTTTTTAGTTCCTCTTCACTTTCTGCCATACTGCATTATAATTATTTTGTGTGTATATGTTCCTTCCTAGTCTTTGAATTCTCTCATTCATGTATGTACTCAAATCTTTGTATAGACCTGACTCTTACAGCACGAATTGGTTAAGTTTTTGAATGAATAATCACTTTTCTTTCAGTTTTAGATGTGTTATCAGACTGCCCTATGAAGGATCCATTAGTGAAGACTATTCCTCTTCATGCATTTTTCCATTGCACTGGAAGGCTAAGGGGCTATAATACTTGGGGCTATTTTCCAAAAAAGTAAAGGGCATGGTGGTGGCTACTGAGTTCCACAGCTTTAAAAAAAATAATTTCTAATGATATCATAGAGCATGTTATAATTTGGCGGCAGGCCAGAAAGGAGAAGATCTGCCAAATAAATGGTGTTGAGATTTGAATATATATGAAGCCTAAGAGGAGGTCATATTATTTTCTGCAGAGTCACTGGGTAAAGATTATAAAGGGACAGAAGTGAACTATGTTTCACTTTTTTTCATGTTCCATAAAGAAAGTCCTCTCACCTATATGCTATATCATGATGAAAGAATTTCCATTCAACAAATATTTAAATAATGCCCAAGCTTTGAGTTCCTATACCTCTAATATAAGAAAGTTAAGGTAAAACCCATAGAGGTGTCCAAATCTTGTGGAGTAGCATTTCCTATTTATGGAGGGGGCATTGCCCCCTCCACCCACATCCTAGAGGTAGAATTGTTTTACAACATATAACCTAGTACCTTAGGAGGCTGAAACTCATTAGTAATCTCTTCTTTTGTGTGTCAAGGGTGTTGCAATATCTAAGATCCAAAGAATATGGTTGCAAGAGAGGGATTCACATTAACTTTCCATTTTTCACTTTCTTTGGATTTTTTTTTTTATCTGTAAAAGTTACTTAGACTTAGCACTTGTGTGTGAGTATCAGCCTTAAGCACAGTTGCAAAGAAACCTTGCTGGCGTGAGCTTTAGAATGATCCTATTTGGAAGGCTAAGGGTAAGCAGTGTTGAACATTTAAGAAATGAGGATCAAGTTTAGGTTCTGGTAAACAGTTTGTGTGCTTACTTGAGCTAAAAGATCAAATAAAAGTGTCTAGTTAACTTTTCTTTTTAGTATCCAAGAGTTTGCAATAGTTCAGAGAGCGTGCATATTTTCTACCCCAATTTAGGAATGAGTTATCACTAAAGGATTGAAAATACACATCCAAATTGTATTTGTTCAATTCATGTGTAAACTTATTCTTCACAAATCTTTGCATATTCTGTATCTACAAATAGCCAAACATATAAAGTAAGTGTGATACAATTTCCAATTCCTTTGGTCTTAAATTGCTTTTAACCAAATCATTTTCAAGGTGGTCAGGTTCTTATTACAAGCTGTTTGAGAAAAAGGATTCATGAAGAACCTACATATGGTTCTAACCAGATAAACATTCATTTACTCATTTACCTGCTAGACATTTATCCAGTGCTGCTGGGTGCAGGAAATGTGACAAGCATCAGTGATACAAAGATAAAATAGAAATTCCAGTCTAGTAGACAAACCATCAAATAGTGTTAGAGAAAGAACCAGGGTAGAACACTAGAGGGATGCCTTGATTATAAATAGTATAGAAAGCTTCCTGGAAGAAATTATGTCCACACTGAGAGCTAAATGAATTCATCATGTGAAGTGTGTATACATGTGTGATGGCAGGTTGGCAGGCAAAGGCAAGTTCAAACTGTGGCAGACAAAGAGAACAGAATATGTAGGGCCTTGGTGGCAAGTAGAAGTATGGCACATTCATGTTGTGCTGTATTTATTACAATTAAAATATGGAGTGTTTCTGGCATGTTTATTGTTGCAGGGTTGGGCAGGACCATGAATGACAAGAATACTGGAGAAGTAGAAGTCCAACAAAGGAGAGCAGCAGATGACTCCAGAGATATTCAAGAGTTATGTTTCAGAATTTCCTTAAGGAGTTTAGTGGTGAAGGAAAAGATGACTCAGTAATGATATCACAGTTCTGATTGAGTAAATGGGAAGATGGAGGTACAATTTACCTTAAAAAAAAAAAAAAGTGATCCTGGGAGGAGACAAGGTTTTCAGAAGCAGATAACATAAGTGGGTTGGATTTTTGAGTTTCAAGTGCCAGTGGGGTAACAAGTGGAAAGGCCTAGTGGGCAGTTATGTCAGTGGCTCTGACTCTTAGAAGTCTCCACTAGAAAAATAGATTTGTGATTCATTATTACATAGACCAGAGTTTCTCAACCTTAGCACTTCTGATATCAGGGACCAGGTAGTGGTGTGATCACGCACCTAGAGCCAGACATCCTGGAATGTGAAGTCAAGTGGGCCTTAGAAAGCATCACTGCAAACAAAGCTAGTGGAGGTGATGGCATTCCAGTTGAGCTATTTCAAATCCTGAAAGATGATGCTGTGAAAGTGCTGCACTCAATATGCCAGCAAATTTGGAAAACTCAGCAGTGGCCACAGGACTGGAAAAATGTCAGTTTTCATTCCAATCCCAAAGAAAGGCAATGCCAAAGAATGCTCAAACTACTGCACAATTGCATTCATCTCACATGCTAGTAAAGTAATGCTCAAAATTCTCCAAGCCAGGCTTCAGCAATATGTGAACTGTGAACTTCCAGATGTTCAAGTTGGTTTTAGAAAAGGCAGAGGAACCAGAGATCAAATTGCCAACATCTGCTGGATCATCGAAAAAGCAAGAAAGTTCCAGAAAAACATCTATTTCTGCTTTATTGACTATGCCAAAGCCTTTGACTGTGTAGATCACAATAAACTGTGGAAAATTCTGAAAGAGATGGGAATACCAGACCACCTGCCCTGCCTCTTGAGAAACCTGTATGCAGGTCAGGAACAACAGTTAGAACTGGACATGGAATAACAGACTGGTTCCAAATAGGAAAAGGACTATGTCAAGGTTGTATATTGTCCTCCTGCTTGTTTAACTTATATTCATAGTACATCATGAAAAACGCTGGGCTGGAAGAAGCATAAGCTGGAATCAAGATTGCTGGGAGAAATATCAATAACCTCAGATATGCAGATGACACCACCCTTATGGCAGAAAGTGAAGAGGAACTCAAAAGCCTCTTGATGAAAGTGAAAGTGGAGAGTGAAAAAGATGGCTTAAAGCTCAACATTCAGAAAACAAAGATCATGGCATCTGGTCCCATCACTTCATGGGAAGTAGATGGGGAAACAGTGGAAACAGTGTCAGACTTTATTTTTCTGGGCTCCAAAATCACTGCAGATGGTGACTGCAGCCATGAAATTAAAAGACGCTTACTCCTTGGAAGGAAAGTTATGACCAACCTAGATAGCATATTCAAAAGCAGAGACATTACTTTGCCAACAAAGGTCCGGCTAGTCAAGGCTATGGTTTTTCCTGTGGTCATGTATGGATGTGAGTTGGACTGTGAAGAAGGCTGAGCACCATAGAACTGATGCTTTTGAACTGTGTTGTTAGAGAAGACCCTTGAGAGTCCCTTGGACTGCAAGAAGATCCAACCAGTCCATCCTAAAGGAGATCAGTCCTGGGTGTTCATTGGAAGGACTGATGCTGAAGCTGAAACTCCAATACTTTGGCCACCTCATGGGAAGTGTGGATTCATTGGAAAAGACCCTGATTCTGGAAGGGATTGGGGGCAGGAGGAGAAGGGGACGATAGAGGATGAGATGGCTGGATGGCATCACCAACTCGATGAACATGAGTTTGAGTGAACTCCGGGAGTTGGTGATGGACAGGGAGGCCTGGCATGCTGTGATTCATGGGGTCACAAAGAGTCGGACACGACTGAGCGACTGACTGAACTGAACTGAACTGAGGGAGAAGCTGCTGCGGGGAGGCATGTGTTTATCTAAGGGGGCAACAGCTACCTCATCCCAGCAGTGGGCTGCCTCATGGCAGTGCTGCTCACTGGTACTAATGATGCCAAAATCTCAGCCTCTGTGCCTTGGTTTTGAATTGAATCTCAGAAACAGAGTTTTGGGTGAAGTAGAAAAGAATCACTTTATTGCTTTGCCAGACAAAGTGGGACACAACTCTACTGTGTATTTGTCTTTACCAATGAGATTTTCCTTTTCATATGTTTCATATTTCTAGTTGTGGTCTTTTCAACTTAAAGAAGTCCCTTTATCATTCGTTGTAAGGCTGGTTTAATTGGTAATGAACTTTTTTAGTTTTTGCTTATCTGAGAAACTCTATTTCTCCTTCAGTTCTGAATGATAACCTGTTATAGGATTTTTTTCTTTTAGCATTTAAATATATCTTCTTC
Organism: Bubalus kerabau; assembly: GCF_029407905.1. Classification (NCBI taxonomy): domain Eukaryota; kingdom Metazoa; phylum Chordata; class Mammalia; order Artiodactyla; family Bovidae; genus Bubalus; species Bubalus kerabau. The sequence goes on along the minus strand of NC_073631.1, from coordinate 81,695,852 downwards.
TTTGCTAAGTTTTCATTGAAAAATCAGCTGACGGCCTCATAGAGGTTTCCTTGTATATGACTGTTTTTCACTTGCTGGCTTTAAAATTCTCTAATTTTTGCCATTTAAAAAAATTTATTTTTAATTGGAGGATAATTGCTTTAAAATAATGTGTTGGCTTCTGCCATACGACAATGTGAATTATCCATAAGTATACATATATCCCCTCCCTCCTGAACCTCCCCACTGCCCCCTACCCCACCCCACCCCTCTGTGTTGTCAGAAAGCACCAGGCTGAGCTCCCTGTGTTGCACAGCAACTTTCCAATAGCTAGCTATTTTACATCTGGTAATGTACATATTTCCATGCTACTCTCTCAATCTGTCCCACCCTCTCCTTCCCCTGCTGTGTCCACAAGTCTGTTCTCCATCTTTGTCTCTATTTCTGCCCTGCAAATAGGTCCATCAGTACCATTTTTGTAGATTCCATATATATGTGTTATACAAAATTCGTTTTTCTCTTTCTGACTTACTTCACTGTGTATAGCAGGGCTCTAGGTTCATCCACCTCACTAGAACTGACTCAAATGCATTTCTTTTTATGGCTAATATTCCATTGTATATCTTTATCACAACTTCTTTATCCATTCATCTGTCAATGGACATCTAGGTTACTTCCATGTCCTGGCTATTGTAAATAGTACTGCTATGAACAATGGGGGTACATGTGTCTTTCTCAGTTATGGTTTTCTCAGGGTATATGCTGAGTGGTCATATGACAGTTTTATTCCTAGTTTTTAAAGGGATCTCCCTACTGTTTTCCATTGTGACTGCATTAATTAACATTCCCACCAACAGTGCAAGAAGGTTGCCTTTTCCCTACACCCTTTCCATTATTTATTGTTTCTAGATTTTTTGATGATGGCCATTCTGACTGGAATGAGGTGATACCTCATTGTAGTTTGGATTTGCATTTCTCTAATAATGAGTGATGTTAAGCATCTTTTCATGTGCCTAATGGCCATCTATAAAATTTTTGCCATTATAATTATATGTGTCTTAGTGTAGATTTCTTTGAGTTCTTCTTGTTTGGGACTCTGTGGTTCCTGGACCTGGATATCCATTTCCTTCCCCAGGCCACAGATTTTTTTAGGCATTGTTTCCTCAAATACATGTTCTGCCCCTTTCTCTCTCTCTTCTCCTTCTGGGACTCCTATGATGGGAATGTTATTACACATGATGTTTTCTCAGTGATCCCTTAAACTATCCTTATTTTTTAAATTCTTTTTTTTCTTTTGCTGTTATATGATTTCCAATATTTTGTCTTCTAGGTCGCTTATGTGTTCTTCTGTATCATCTAATCTGCTATTGATTTCCTCTAATGTATTTCTCACATTATTGTATTCTTCAGCTTTAATTGGCTGCTTTTTACATTCTCTAATTTTTTGCTGAAGTTCTCACTGTGTTCTTCTACTCTTCATCTGAGTTTGGTGAGCACTTTTCTTTGAACTCTTTATCAGGTAAATTATTTATCTCCATTTCATCAGGACTTTTTTTTCCCCCCTAGAATTTTATCTTGTTCTTTTGTTTGGAACATATTCTTCTGTCTTCTCATTTTATTTGACTTTATTTGTCTTTATGAATTAGGGAAAACAGCTTAAAGTTTTGTCCTTGTGTGGATGCATCTCTATGCAGACTGTGTATGCCCAGTGGCTTTGGCAGGATGGGAAGTAAGTGCAGGCTGGGGCTTTTTCTGGGGGGCACCAGGCCCATAACCTTAATGAGGGACCTAAAGCTGGAACATGGGGCAGGCCAAGGCTTTGCCTGGGGCCTGCTGGGGACCACTGCCTTGGTGGGGGTGCTGGAGCTGGATGCAGGCTGGGAGGTGTTCAGGCCATCTGGAGTGCCAGACATTTTCCAATCAGCTGCCTCTGCACTAGGTCTCAGAGCAAGTAAGCTGTGCACAAGTCCTTTAAGAATGTAGTCTGGGTTTTCTATAGCCTTTTGGTTCTCCAGGTTGTAAGCCTCACTGGCTTTCAAAACCAGTTAAGGGAGACAGGTTTGTCTTCCCAGTGCCAATCACCAAGTTTGGGGTACCCAATGTGGGGGTCAAACCCCTTGCTTCTTAGGGAAGATCTTTGAGTTTGTGATATCCCCTTTTTCTTTTGAGTCACCTGACTAGATTGCTTCTCTTTTCTGTTTACACATCTTGGTGTAATGTTTTCGTTATATGCTTAACTGCAGAAGAGTTGTTCTCAGTCTTCAGGTCGTTCTCAGAGAGAGCTGTGCCAAATTGCAGTTGTAGTTTTGGTGTGTCTTCTTACTCTACCATCTTGATTCTTCCTCCTCAGGAAAGACTTTTTGGAATACAACTTCAGATGATTTGACTTCATCACACTTTCTGCTATGGCTTTCCATATGGCCCTTGTTTAGGTAAACTCTAATGATTAGATTTTGACTTTATAGTTTTTTTGGCTTGTTGGGAAAGCACAAATATAAGAGCACTGTAGCTAATTAATTACTTCAATATATGGTTTTATCATCTGTTCTGCTTATATCTGAAATGTGTGCCACTTTTAGACTCTGAGCTCTTAATAAATGTTTTGTAATAAAGGAGTCAATGATCAACTCTCAATGGAATAATTATCCCAGGAGCTTGTTAATGCTGTTAGCCTTAAAGATAATAACTAGATGGAGGAAGGTTTGGTGAGAATTACTTCCAGTCTTGCTCGAGCTCATTTATGGATTAAGTCTTTCTCTAATTCAGAATTGGCAACTTTTTGAAGTGAAATGCATCTCCACCTTGTAAAATAGAGCTACAGGGAAGAGAGAGGAGGGTGAGAGTTGGCAGTTATTCTCCAGCTGAGATAATGTATCTTTCATCTCAAGTGCCAACTCCAATCTGTCTGCTTGGAGCCATGTGTAGAAAATCAGTCTTAGGCTGAGTACATCAGGATCACTGAAGTGCTGATTAAGTAAATCTAGGATGAAGCCTGATTTTCTTTTTAATCTCCACAAATGATTCTGATGCTCAGCCAGAGGTAAGAATCATGCCCATAAGCACATGTCCACATTCTGGAGGAAGGCGTGCTCAAATCAGTTCATGATGTCTGCCTAGAGCGTCAGAAGGCAAAACGGAGGCGTATATCCCCATATTTTCTGACCTTATTTTATAACCTTCTCATTTTACTGTAAGATACAGCATTTAAGCCTCTATTGTTGTTAACCTTTCAGAAAAGGTTACAGGAGAGAGAGGAAAACCACACACAAGTATGCCCACAGGAACCAAGATTCATGATCTTTGTATTTCTTGGGAATTTATGCTCCTCTCCAAAGTCATTGAACCACCAAAAACTATCTCATATATCTATGGTTTCTTCTTTCTAAATTGAAGAACCTATCAACATGGGCTAGACCTAATTGTTGGGAATAAAATACCTTAATTTATAGTATCAAACTTTGAGCATCAAAATTGGGATGGCCCCAAATTAGAACTCTCAGAAAATTTTTTTTATCAATAACATTTTTAGATACAAAATTATATTAATATATACACATATCTTTAATTTCCTAAAGTCATATTTCTATCTCCTAAGAATCAGAAAGATTCTTATTGCTCTAAAACAAAACTGCAAAAATTTGGGGATATCTATGTTAACCCCCTGAACTTAATTGATAAGGAAACTACAGCCCAATTTGGTTGATCACTATCCTATTAATAGATACTTTCAAATTTTCTGCTGAGTAATTCTCATGTTACTTACTCCTTATAGAAACCTTGAATTCAAACCCTCTACTTTGTCAGTTTATCCAAACTCTCTATCTACCCATCAATTCTCTCCTGTATCCATTTCCTTCATTATATAGTTTATATTTCATAGTTCCCTACCGCAACCACTTTCTTGCCATTATCATCAACTTCCCTTTGCCACTGAACCATTTCTTGAACTCTCTTTCAAAACCCCAAGACAAGACCTTTTTAACTGTCCATATTTTCTTGTCTGAGCGCTCATGCCTGGCCAAAATAGTACAAAAACACAATACAAATTCATTTACTCCTCACCCCACCTCCCTCTGGTCCTTGCTCCCTATGCTGTTAAGATTATCTTCACTGAGATCATCACTGACACCCTTGCTGCTAAACAGAGGGCTGCCTTTTAGGCTCCATGTGAATTAATCTCTTATCCACATTTGCCCTTAGGAATTACACCTTTCTTACTGAAACATAAGGGAAGAAAATGGCAACCCACTCCAGTATTCTTGCCTAGAGAATCCCATGGACAGAGGGGCCTGGTGGGCTGCTGTCCATAGGGTCGCACAGAGTTGGACACGACTGAAGCGATTTAGCATGCATGCATGCATACTGAAACATTTTCCTTTGGCTTCTGTATATTTTCCCCACTTCTTTCAGCAATCCTTCTCAATCTCTCTTAGGGTATTTTCTTTCCTTTTTTGGTTCCTAAATGGGGTGCCTTTCAGTGTTTTATCCTGAGGACTCTTCTCATCTTACTTTCTACACTCATCCATGCTCATGGACTAGGTACCATCTCTGTCACAGGTTCTTATCTGGGGCAACTTTTGTTCCCAGGGAACATTTGCCAATGTCTGGAAACATATTACATTGCAAAAGTTGGGTGATGTGCTATTGGTATCTGGTGGGTAGAGAGGTAAGGGATGTTACTGAACATTGTGCACAGGATGGCCCCATAGCAAATAACTTCAGTTTAGTTCAATTCAGTCTCTCAGTTGTATCCAACTCCTTGCGACCCCATGAATCACAGCACACCAGGCCTCCCTGTCCATCACCAACTCCTGGAGTTCACTCAAACTCATGTCCATTAAGCCAGTGATGCCATCCAGCCATCTCATCCTCTGTCGTCCCCTTCTCCTCTTGCCCCCAATCCCTCCCAGCATCAGGGTCTTTTCCAATGAGTCCACACTTCCCATGAGGTGGCCAAAGTATTGGAGTTTCAGCTTCAGCATCAGTCCTTTCAATGAACACCCAGGACTGATCTCCTTTAGGATGGACTGGTTGGACCTCCTTGCAGTCCAAGGGACTGTCAAGAGTCTTCTCCAACACCACAGTTCAAAAGCATCAATTCTTTGGTGCTCAGCCTTCTTCACAGCCCAACTCTCATATCCATACATGACCACTGGAAAAACCATAGCCTTGACGAGACAGACTTTTGTCGGCAAAGTAATGGCTCTGCTTTTGAATATGCTATCTAGGTTGGTCATAACTTCCCTTCCAAGGAGTAAGCGTCTTTTAATTTCATGGCTGCGGTCACCATCTGCAGTGATTTTGGAGCCCAAAAAAATAAAGTCTGACACTGTTTCCACTGTTTCCCCATCTATTTGCCATGAAGTGATGGGACCAGATGCCATGATCTTTGTTTTCTGAATGTTGAGCTTTAAGCCAACTTTTTCACTCTCCTCTTTCACTTTCAGTGAGAGGCTTTTTAGTTCCTCTTCACTTTCTGCCTTAAGGGTGGTGTCATCTGCATATCTGAGGTTATTGATATTTCTCCCAGCAATCTTGATTCCAGCTTGTGCTTCTTCCAGCCCAGCATTTCTCATGATGTGCTCTGCATATAACCCTCAGGATCTCCAAATTCTCAAGGAGACAAAAGTACCCTTATTCGAATCTTAGAGGCCACTGAGCGTATTTTTGGAGTTAGGCATGGCTTAATGGTAAAGAATTCACCTGCCAATGCAGGAGATGTAGGTTTGATCCATGGATCAGGAAGATCACCTGGAGGAAGAAAGAGAAACTCACTCCAATATTCTTGCCTGGAGAATCCCGGGGAAAGAGGAGCCTGGCAGGTTATAGTGCCTGGGTTTCCAAAGAGTCAGACACGAATGAGCAACTGAGCATGCACACAGCTAATCATTTAGGATTATTCCTCTGTTAGTCTCATTGCTCAAAATGCTGTTGAAGGATGAAGGCCATTTCCTATTGTGTCTGTTCTTTCTATGTAACGCGATATATCATCATGTTAAATATGGATACATTTGCAGGACATAGAGCTTAGTGCAAATTTACATGACATGTATTATTCTAGATGAAAATAATACCTCAGGACACCTACCTTGGCTTAGAAGGCTGAACTATGACCTGATGCATCACTTCACTTGGCAGTTTTCAAAGGAAATTTTACTGAATTCTATTCATCTGGTAATGCTGTCTACTTCCTGAGTTTTTATTTAAAAAAAAAAAAAAATCTGTAGCATGATAGCTGGAAAAACAAACACATTTTAAATTCTTAGACTCTTTGCAGAGTCTCTTGCTGCCTTTGACTCTGTGATGTTTCTCTAAATTTTTTGTAACGAAGTCCTAGCCTCCGAATCTTTCAAAGAAGGGATTTGCACTAAAACTAATATTCCAAGCCCATGCTCATCAGGGTTGGAGGCCGCTTTTTCCACTGAGATCCCTCCATATTCACAATCATTTCACACTTTAATTGGGATGGGTTCCCTAAATTCAAAGGCAGAAAGTCCCATAGAACTTGCTTTGTTTAACAAAGAAGGCTTTTTCTTTCCCAAACCCCTCTGGCTTTGGTGACTTGGAAAATCTTATTAGCTAGATGAAAAAAAAAAGAGAGAGAGAGAGAGAAAAAAAAAAAATTCCACCACCAACTCTGGGACTCGAGGAGCTATTTGGAGGCTTGTGAAGAGCAAGAACCCAATTAAGCAGCTCAGCTACACAGACCCCAGTGTAGCGTGGCGGGTCTAGGCTGCCCTTGTACACTGCGGCCAGCTCTGCCAGGCTGAGCTGCCTCTAAGCTCTCTGTCAAAATGGCATGAATCTGAGTGATTCATTTCCCAACCACAAGGCACCAGCGGAGGGTAAAGCTAATGCAGGCTGCGAGTAGCCGGATCAGGGAGATATGACTCTGATATCTAAACAGGGATTTGGATAGAGCTGAGGCAGGCTTAAAACCACTTGCTCATAACAACATAGAATGGCTAAACGGAGCAGCAAAAGCACTTTCTTTGACCCTTTTGTCCTTAGTTTCAAGAGGAACAAATAGATTCTACTTTCTTCGCTTGACCTCTTATCTAAGAAAAAAGTGACCCTTACTCCCAGGAAGAGTGCTGACAAATCTTTTATTGGTCTGGTTTGAAAAGAAATGAAGCCCAGGTGGTGGCTGAATCTGAAGAATCCGGGGAATTTTAGGATGTCCCCTGTTTGGAGGCTCCCTCCCGCCCTGAGCCCCAGCCACAACCTGAGAGGGATTTAGACTGGAAGGGGTTTCCTGGTTAGAAGACAATCACTCCTCAGGGATGATTTAGAAAATTAAAACCGAAGATGAGAAGACTGAGTCTGAAGACTCAAGCCAATTAAACCCCTGAATTTCCCAAGTGATTCTTAGGTTTAGGGGCTAGTGTTACCTCAAAATCATTTTGCAGGTTACTTTAGAAACAGAATCACACAACACTTGACTACAACTTAAGTTATCCCTATGCATGTGAAAGTAAGAGTTTCAATAACTTCATTAAAATTCAGGTCTGTCTCATGAAAACCACATTTTGAGTTTTCCAATCAAAAGTGGATCATGTTGTGAAAGTTATTTAATAACCTGATTTCAGTGGCTTTTAGTCCAAATTATCCATTTAATTTCTTTTTTTTTTCTTTAATATGCTTTTCTATCTTCTGTACCCAATGGATCAATATGCTTGTATTCTGTCGTCTGACCAGGTGGTGGTGTTTTTTTTTTTCTTCACCTATCATCTGTTAAGTAATCTATTCTGTACTCTGAAATACATTTTTTTTTTTTTGCTTTGTTTTATTTTTCTCTCAAAGGGATTACAATTTAGCTAGGGAAAATGAGTCAAACATAGGAATTAGTAAGGAAATTAATAGGCAGTTAGGGTTCACCTCTATGTTTTAGTGTAATTCAAAGTATATCTTTGATTTCTTTCTGTACTCATTTACCCACCTTTATATGCTTCTACTGGAGAAGGAAATGGCAACCCACTCCAGTATTCTTGCCTGGAGAATCCCATGGACAGAGGAGCCTGGTGGGCTGCTGTCCATAGGGTCGCACAGAGTCGGACATGACTGAAGCAACTTAGCATGCATGCATGCATTGGAGAAGGAAATGGCAACCCACTCCAGTACTTTTGACTGGAAAATCCCAGGGACGGGGGAGCCTGGTGGGCTGCCGTCCATGGGGTCACACAGAGCCGGACACGACTGAAGCGACTTAGCAGCAGCAGCAGCAGCATACGCTTCCACAGATGTTTCCTAAATCATTATCTCCAACCCTAAATTTTATTCAGACATATATATTTTTATTTTAAATCCCCTTCTGGAAATCACCCCCCGGGTTTCAAGCTCAGCACAGTCAGGGTGTTTTTGCTCATTTTCTCCAGCCATCCTGTTCCTCCTGCTGCATCACTTATTATCATCGTGATGGTGCTGCCGGGCACCCAGCTGACCAAGCAGACTTGAAATTATTCTAGGTTTCTGCTTCTGCTGCTGTGTAGATTATTACTAAATACAGTTAATTAAATGACTCTAAAAAACACAACTAACAAGTGAGTAACAATAAAAGAAGCAGACTCACAGATATAGAGAGCAAAATTAATAGTTACCGGTGGGGACAGGGAAGGTGGAAGGGGCAATATAGGTGGAGTAGATGAAGAAGTAGAAGCTATTAGGTATAAAATAAGCCTAAAGATGGACTTCCGTGATAATCCAGTGGTTAAGACTCTGTGTTTCCAATGCAAGGGTATGCAGGTTCCATCCTGGTCTGGGAACTGGAACTAAGATCCCATATGCTGGAGAGGGCAGCACAGCCAAAAAACAGTCCAAACAGACAAAAACGAAATAAAAAATTAAATAAGCTACAAAAATATATTGTACAATGTGGAGAATACAGCCAATATTTTATAATAACCAGAAATTGAGTATAATCTTTAAAAAATGTGAAACACTATATTGTATACTATAATATATAATGTACATCAACTACACTTCAATTTTTTAAAATATTTTTTAAAATGACTGACCATATCAATTTCTTCTCTATTCTTATTTCAGTTCCTTACCATTCAGAATAATCTCATGCACTTCTGTGGGTTAAATTGCCATCCTAATGCTAAAACTTCTCAAATCTTTATTTTCAGTCCAGATCTCATTATTGAGCTCTGCTTATATATTCAAACACATGTTGGTCTCTTCTTTTGTGACATTTTATAGGTAATTTATGGTGGTGGCTGCTAATTGTCTACCCAACATAAAACCCCAGTTTTTTTTCCGGAATGACAACATTTTCAAAATGCCCACTTTCCCAGATTCTCTTGTCAGCAGAAGGATGATGTAAACCAGTTTCAGCCAATGGGATGGAAGTGAAATCCCCTTGCTGGGGCTTCCGAAGAAATTGTACCAGACTAACTCAGTAGGGTGCAGCTTCAGTCCTTTGCTCTTTGACTTTTTTACTCTTCCCCTTTCTTTTTGTCTGTAACCAGTTTATGAAATAAACACAATTTGTGATATAATCAAAGTAAAATGTTTGTTTAATCTCCCATAGCTTCTATAAAATTTATACAATGAGCTTCACCTGCATTTTATTTCTCAAGGAATGATCATCCAGTTCCTGTAACTTTCTCCTCACCCCATGGTTTCTCCTTTATTCTTATCATGAGTATGTAGGCTCAGTCGCTTCAGTTGAGTCCAACTCTTTGCAACTTCATGGACTGTAGCCCACCAGGCTCCTCTGTCCCTGGGATTCTCCAGGCAAGAATCCTGGAGTAGGTTACCATGCTTTCCTGCAGGGGTTCTTTTAGACCCAGGGACTGAACCTGCATCTTCTGCATCTCCTGCACTGCAGGCAGGCTCTTTATTGCTGAGCCACCACCAAGGAATCCCCATCATAAGTATAAAGAAAGACAGCGCTAAGTCATGTCTGACTCTTGCAACCCTATGTACAGTGGCCCGCCAGGATCCTCTGTCTGTGGGATTCTGTAGGCAAGAATACTGGAGTGGGTTGCCATTTCCTTCTCTGACTCAGGAAGAGAACCCAGGTTTTTAGCATTGCAGGCAGATTCTTTACCAACTGAACTACTCGGGAAGTCCCCAAATTCACAGATTTCCAGGACCACATACAGGTTGGCCACGTGGCTCCAGGGTCCAGGAGACACTGGAACCAGCCCTCAGAATGGCACCCAGCCCACAGCATGCTCCCGTTGCTCAGCCAAGCCTGGGCCCCCGCCTCCCGCGTCTCCTAGGACTTGGTCCAGCACAGGGCCATGCCTGGACTGCAGCAGCTTCAAAGCCCCTGATGCTGACGACTGGTGAACCTCCCGGAGGCATGGCCTGGCAAAGCTGTTCCTGGATGCGGGGCCAGGACTCCTGGGGCTGTGGGTAGAGGCCAGCTTGGGGGAGGTGGTGATAGGGGGCTTCGGGGGTGTCATGACTCTGATGCCTTATGAGTTCTGTTGCTTCCACCTTCTGAACTTTTGAAGCACCTCGAATCGTTCCGCCTTTCTCTCTTGCCATTGACTACTCCCAGGAGTGTCAATCTTCAGCTTTTATCTAGATCACAGCCACAGCCTCCAAACTGCTCTGCTGACCTCTAGCTCTTCTCATGTCAATTCTGTGACCACTCAACAGCCAGAGGAATTTCTCCTAAACTGTTGTTCTGATAAAACCACTTATCTACTTAAAATCCTGCAGTGACTTCCCATGTCCCTCAGGAAAAGTCTGAAAGTAAAAGTCTACCAATAGCCTTCAAGATTCAGATGACACCTATGTCTTCACCTTGCCTTTGATAAGTCACTAGGTCTCCCCCATTCTACTCAGGAGCCTATTGAACTCCTCAGGTCATTAATGAATTTGGCTCTGAGGCATCCACTAAAGCTGCTTCCTTTGTGTTGACTAATTAATTCTCTTCTTCATTCCTTGGTTTCAGTATCTACTTACTCAATTTTTAAGCATATTCATTTTTTCCCCAGAAGATTTACCTGATCGTTTCCTAATTGGGTAATGGGGAAAGGTCTAAATTCTCCCAAATTTTTTGATGCTACTACCATGTTGCAACACTTGTCACTTTGTATTGTCATTGCTTATTTACTTGCAAACTACTTTATAGCTCTTTCTACTTTCTTCTGCACAAATACATAGCAGCCGTAGTTAATTTTTTTAATCAAGACACATTGCTGAACTCAAAAAAATACAAGACAAATATCTCCAAAGAGCTGATGAATCAGCAGCACATAACCATATGCATAAGGAGAAACTATGGACTTCTTTGGCCCCGAAACAGGTAAAGTTAGTTGAGATTCTGTACATGCTTAGAGCTTAGTACCAGCATTCTAGGATTTCAGCTGATGTTAACCTGCACCTATATGGTGTATGGAAGAAGCAAAGTGTTTTGTATACCCTGCAGAGATGGACCCCAACTCACAATCTGGTTTGATGTTGAGATTGATAGTTCCACACACGCATCAAGAGGGCATGAGAAGATTGATGTCTCATATAATAAGGTCTTTCAAAAACACCGGGAGAGGACTCCCTACTGAGCTGAAAAATGCCTTGAGAGAGTAGAAAAAGGAAACTGGCTTGGAGTCTTTAAGGTGGTTAGAGTATCAGGGGGGCTCAATGGTGAAGAATCTGCCAGCCAACACAAGAGACACAGGTTTGACCCCTGGGTTGGGAAGATCCTCTGGAGGAGGAAATGGCAATCCACTCCAGTATTCTTGCCTGGGAAATCCCATGGACAGACGAGCGTGGCAGGCTACGGTCCATGAGGTCAGAAAGAGTCGGAAATGATTGAGCATGCATACACATGCATATCAGGCTGGAGTGAGGGTCCTACCAGGATGAACCTGAAGGATTGAATCCCCAACCAGTGTCAAAGCAAGGAACATCTAGGCTTTTTATCAGCTTTCCCAAATGTGGGACAGAAGAGAAAAGAGAAGGATGAGGCTTAAAAACCATCATTAGTCAAACATTTAAAAATTGTCAGATTGACACAGAGACAATGGCAAACCCCAAATGCAAGTCAAGACAACTGCTGAGTTAGTGAACTTATCTTGCAATAGCTCTAAGGACTAATTTTATTGAGCTGTAAATATAATATCAAGTCTTATCTTGGTGTTGTGGGAGACTAAATTCAGGAAAAAAAAAAAAACGAAAGCTTGATCTCGAAAGTAGATATTTGGACAAGAGATGATAGAGAGAGTACGAAAAGAGAAATGTCCACAAAAGTTGAGTTTGCAATCTAAAATTCCAAATACAGACAACTGTGCTGTATCTTTCTAGTGCTCATAATAATTTATACTTCTCCTTTCCTTTTGGGCATCTACTCCTTAGATTTATACATGGCCAGGGGAACAGAAGTGACTTTCACAGTAGGAGGTTGTGGGGATCTCAGTGTTTTGTTTCTCTTTCTTGGCAAACATTAAAATTGTGTGTTGGGTAGCAGTACCTTAAAATGATATTGCCTTGCTGATATATATGTGTGTGTGTATATATATATATATATATGAATAAAACCTTTACTGATGATTCTATTTTCATGGCAGTAATGGAGATGCGGACACAGAAAATGAACTTGTGGACACAGTGGGGGAAGGAGAGGGTAGGATGAATAGAGACAGTAGCATTGAAACATATACATTACATGTGAAATAGATAGCTGGTGGGAATTTGCTGTACAACCCAGTGCTCTGTGACAACCAAGAGAGGTGGAATGGGGTAGGAGGTGGGAGGGAGGTTTAAGAGGAAGAGGACATATGTATGCCTCTGGCTGATTCATGTTGATGTATAGCAGAAACCAACAAAATATTGTAAAGCAATTATCCTCCAATTAAAAATAAATAAATTTTTAAAAAACACTCTTTTGTTGTTTTAAATAAGAATGTCTGGAATTGTTTATTACTTAAGTATTCAAAGTGAAGAATGATAGCCCTATAGCAACTGTGAAATCTTCCTGGCTGATTGGATGAAGGCTCACCCCATGGACTGTGGGGATTCTCTGACCAGGTCCTAGGTCTGCACAGGGAGGTACTTCACCCATTGTTCTCAGTGGTGTTTCTTCCACTCTCAGGAGTATTCTGCTTCCTAAGGTTTTCCTTGGCCATAGCTGAGGTAGGGACGATGGATCGTGTGGACCTCCGCACCCTTGGGAGATATGTAGGCCTTGAAGTTGCCTTCTATTCACTGAAGATTGGATTGGGGGCAAATACTCACATCTTTAATGTACAACCTGATAAATATTTATGTATCATACTCTGGCTGGTTGAAATAATTCAAACAACATATAAAAGTCAAAAGCCACCTGACACATGGTTTGGGTGTTTAACATTTTTTTGTTTCATGTTTACTATGAAAGGAAAACAAAACATGGAGGAGGTCCCATACAACCGCTGAAGTATGACAGTAATTTCCATATACCTGGTTGTGTCTAAATCTAAGGAGCATATGCCCCACAAAAAAAGGAGAAACAGAAATCAGTGTGAGTGCTAGAAAGATAGAGCACAGATGTCCATATTTGGAATTTTAGATTGCAAACTCAACTTTCGTGGACATTTTCTGCACTATCTTTCTCACCTCCTGTCTAAGCAACCACTCCCTAGATAAAAGATAGATGTTTTCCTGAGCTTACTCTCTCACAATACCAAGTTAATACTTTCACATTATTAGTAAATAATACTTCAATAACCCATCTCCCAAAAAAGTTCTCTCTCTGTTAATGTGTTTCCTGTACATACACATATAAATGCATGTTTACAGTTATGGGATGTTAAGATATAAGCTATTTTCTACCCTGCTAGTTTGTCTATCTTGATCTGGGTGGGGATTACATGTATGTAATGAAAATCCACGTGTGTGTGTGTGTGTGTGTGTGTGTCTGAGCTGGAGAGAGATTTGAAAGTAGTGATTCCACTAATCCACATATCTATTCTAAAAATAATTCTATATGACTTTATTGTTTTTCTATTGTTGCTGTACAAATTCCAAAAATTTAGTGATTTATAGCAACACAAATGTATTATCTCACAGTCCTTTCGGTCAGAGATCCAAAACATGTTTTGATGGGTTAAAGTCAAGGTGTTGGCAAGGCTGCATTTCTTCTGGAGACCCTAAAAGAAAGTCCATTCCTTTTCTTTTCCATCTTCTAGAGGCTTCTAGCATTTCTTGGCTCAAGACTGCATCTCTCTGTCCTCTTCCTCTGTTGTCACATCTCCTTCTCTGACTTCCCTGCTTCCCTCTTTCCCTTATAAGGACCGTGGTAATTATGTTGGATATATCTGGATAATTTAGGCTAATGGTTCCCTTCAGTTCAGTTGCTCAGTTGTGTCCGGCTCTTTGCAACCCCATGAACTGCAGCATGCAGGCCTCCCTGTCCATCAGCAACTCCCAGAGCCTACCCAAACCCATGTCCATCAAGTGGGTGATGCCATCCAACCATCTCATCTTCTGTCGTCCCCTTCTCCTCCTGCCCTCAATCCCTCCCAGCATCAAGGTCTTTTCAAATGAGTCAGCTCTTTGCATCAGGTGGCCAAAGTATTAGAGTTTCAGCTTCAACATCAGTCCTTCCAATGAACAGCCAGGACTGATCTCCTTTAGGATGGACTGGTTGGATCTCCTTGCAGTCCAAGGGACTCTCAAGGGTCTTCTCCAACACTACAGTTCAAAAGCATCAATTCTTCGGCGCTCAGCCTTCTTCACAGTCCGACTCTAACATCCATACATGACCACTGGAAAAACCATAGCCTTGACTAGACAGACCTTTGTTGGCAAAGTAATGGCTCTGCTTTACAATATGCTGTCTAGGTTGGTCATAACTTTCCTTCCAAGGAGTAAGCGTCTTTTAATTTCATGGCTGCAATCACCATCTGCAGTGATTTTGGAGCCCAGAAAAATAAAGTCAGCCACTGTTTCCACTGTTTTCCCATCTATTTGCCATAACATGATGGGACCAGATGCCATGATCTTAGTTTTCTGAATGCTGAGTTTTAAGCCAACTTTTTCACTATCCTCTTTCACTTTCATCAAGAGCCTCTTTAGTTCCCTTGCAAGATACTTAATCACATCTGCAAAGTCCCTTTCATCCTGTAGGGTAACACATACACGAGCTCCAATGATTAAATATTTAAACAACTAAAATTTTTTGCATACCACAAAACCCCACAAGTAACAAATGAAATCACATCAGAAATGAGAAAATTCTGTAAATTGAATGAAAATAAAACACAACATATCAAAAATGTAAGAGCAATGAAAGCAGTAGTAAAAGGAATGTTTACTATGTTTTATATGTTTTAGAAGTAAAAGAAAGAAAAGACTCAAGTCTATGACTTGTGCCCAACTTAATACTCTAAAACAAGAAAAGCAAATTAAATACAAGATAAGCATTAATAAGAAAACAATAAAAATAAGCACAGAAATACATGAAAATGAAAACAGAAATACAATAAAGAAAAATAACAAAAGTAAAAGAAGGTACCAAGAAAACTGCTAACTTCAAGATAGATTAATTAAGAAAAAGAGAAGACACAATTATTAATACTAGAAATGAAAGTGGAAGCATTACTACAGTTACTACAGATGATAAAAGAATATTAATGGAATATTATGAAAAAACCTTTTGCCAATAAATATGACTTGACTGAAATTGACAAATTCCTTGTGAGACACACAACAAGCCAAAGAAGAAACTGATAACATGACTAATCCTGTATTTATTAAAGAAATTAAATATATACTGAAAAATCTTCCCACAAAATAGATAGATAGACAGATAAAAATAAAAACTTCAGACTAAGGTAGACACACAGGTGATTTCTATAAAACACTACAGAAGAAAAGATATCAATCTATTTTTTTTTTCCAGAAAATCAAAGCAGATGAGAAATTTTCCAAATTATTTTGTGGAGCCATTAATACCAAAACTAAACAAGGCATTTCAAGAAAAAAATAAGGCTATCATCCAGTATATCTTATAAATACAGATGCAAAAATTCTTAGCCAAATATTAACAAACAGAATCCAGCATAGTATAGAAAGTATAATAAATCATTACCAATTAGGGATTAGCCAAGGAACATAAGAGTTTCAACATTAAAAAATAAATCACTGTAATTAATCACATCAGCAAAATATGTGAGAGTAGGTGCAAAACCATTTATGAAAACTAGAAATAGAAACTAGGAACAGAAAGAAACTTATTCAACCTAATTATATCTACAAACTATCTCTTCCTAACCTTGTATTTCACGGTGAAAAAATATGTGCTTTCCTTCTTAGACAGGCAAAAAAAAAAGTCTGCTCTCATAACTCCTATCTAAAGCTTGCTTCAGGTTATGTCTAATGCAACAACGCCAGTTTTTTTCTATTTTTTTTTAATTTAAATGTATTTATTTTAATTGGAGGCTAATACTTTACAATATTGTATTGGTTTTGCCATACATCAACATGAATCCACCATGGGTGTACACGTGTTCCCCATCCTGAACCCCCCTCCCACCTCCCTCCCTGTACCATCCCTCTGGGTCATCCCAGTGCACCAGCTCCAAGCATCCTGTATCCTGCATCGAACCTAGACTGGCAATTCATTTTATATATGATATTATACATGTTTAAATGCCATTCTCCCAAATCATCCCACCCTCTCCCTCTCCCACAGAATCCAAAAGACTGTTCTATACATCTGTGTCTCTTTTGCTGTCTCGCATACAGGGTTATCATTACCATCTTTCTAAACTCCATATATATGTGTTAGTATACTGTATTGGTGTTTTTCTTTCTGGCTTACTTCACTCTGTATAACAGGCTCCAGTTTCATCCACCTCATCAGAACTGATTCAAATGTGTTCTTTTTATTGGCTGAGTAATACTCCATTGTGTATATGTACCACAGCTTTCTTATCCATTCATCTGCTGATGGACATCTAGGTTACAAAGCCAGTTTTTAAAGAAGCATATATATTTGAAAGGGAAAAGCAAATTGTCTTTCCTTGCAAATGACATGATTTTATACACAGACAATTCCAAGGTATCTATAAAAAAACAGCTTATTCAAATAAGTAAATTTAGCAAAGTTTCTATACTAAAACTCTATTATAACTCTCTGTAGCAGCACCAAACAACTTGACATTAAATTTTAGAAAATAATTCCTTAACATGGTATCCAAAACATGAAATACTTAGTAATACATTTAACAAAAGATGTGCACTATCACTACACTTAAAATGAAAAAGTATTGCTAAGGAAAATCAAAAGATATGTAGATAAATGGAGTAATATGACTGAGATGCTAATTCGCCCCCCAAGTAATCTATAAATTCAATATAATGCCAGTATAAATCAGTAAAATCTTAGTAAGCTATTTTATAGAAACTAATAAGCAAAATTTTTAAATTTACGTAAGTAAAATCTCAAAAAATAAGAATAAATTTATACTATACAAACTATACAATTTCTAGGATTTCTATAAAGCTACATATTAACATGATAGTACATATAAAGACCAATGTAATAAAATAGAGTTTAGAAACAGACATACACATTTATGATCAATTGAGTTTTGACAAAGGAGCTAAAGCAATTCAACGTTTAAAGACTAGACCATTCAACAAATGATACTGAAACAATTGGATATTTACATGCAAAAAGATGAAGTTCAATCTGTACCTCACACCATTCAAAAAATAATTCAAATTAATCATAGACTTAATTTTAAAACTTGAAACTACAACACTTCTAGAAGAAAGCCTGAGACAAAAATTTCTGTGGCCTTGGGGTTAGGCAAGTTTCCTAGGTAGGACTAAAAACGCTGAACTACAAAAGAATTAATAGAAGTGAATTTATGAAAATTTGAAACATCTAGTACTTGAGATAAACTGCTAAAGGAAATGAAAATATAAGCCACAGATTGGGATACATACTTGCAAAACATACATCTGCTGAGGGACTTGTATTCAACAAATATAAAGGACTCTTACACCTCAACAAGAAGACAACCAACTACATTTTTTTAAGTGGGCAAAAGATTGAAACAGTTATTTAACCAAAATAGATTCATGATGGCAAACAAACACTTGAGATGATATTCCAAATTGTTAGCTATTAGAAAAATGCTAAGATAAAATAATGCTAAATCCTAAAATAAAAAATAAACCCCACAGTTACATACCACTACATACCTACTGGTGGAGTAGGAATTGGCTACCCACTTCAGTATTCCTGATTGTAAAATTTCATGGACAGAGGAGCCTGGCAGTTTCCATGGAATCACAGAGTCAGACACAATCGAGCAACCGCACACAGGCATAGACACACACAGAGTTTTGGTGCGTATACATTTTCTTGGAAATGCAAAATGGTGCAACCACTTAACAGAAACAATTTGTCATTTTCTTATAAAATTAAGTATGCACTTACCACATGACAGTCATTTTGTTTTTCATTTTCCTTTTTTTTCCCATCATTTTCCATCATTTTTTTTCTTCCAAAGAAATGAAAACCTATGTCCACACAAACAACTTATATGAATGTTTAGAGCAGTTTTTTCATAATAAAAATCTAGAAAGAACTCAATGGTCCAGTAACTGATGCACAGGTAAGCAAACTGTGGTCCATTCATACAATGGGACACTATTCAGTAAAATAAAAAGAACTACTCATATGTGTAAGAACATGAATGAATATTAAATACGCTAAATGAAAGAATCCAGTCATAGAAATCTACATACTATGTGATTATACACACACACACACACACACACACACACATATGTGATATTCTGTGGAATGTCATATAGGCATAGAAAATACATCAGTGGTTGTCAAGGCCTAGGAGTGGTGAGAAGGGAATGTCCACAAAGGATCATCACTCATGAGGAAACTTTTTGAGATGATGAAAATTGTGCTCTATCTTGATTTTGGTGCTGGTTACATGACATTATACATTTGTCCAAATTTATCAAACCATGCACTTAAAGGGTGACTTTTACTGGATACCTATTATACATCAGTATATAGACAGAGACAAAAAGAGAGCAAGAACACTTTCAAGAGAATTCAAGAATGAGCTGCAGAGATTTTAGATTTAGGTAAAGTGCAATAAAACAATCATCATAAAGGCAGAAACTTCTCAAGGAAAGTAATTTCTCTTTTTAAAGTAATGAGGACTATTTTGTGCAGAAAATTAGAGTAAATGTACTTAAAATTTTTAAAAGAAACTTCAGATTTTTATCTTGATCTAAAGACTCATAAACTGATTTCCTGGCATAGAAAGCATACATTAGCAAATCATAAGCCCTCTTAAGAAAATTTTGCAGTAACTTAGTTTTGTTTTCAGAAATATAAATGTACCCAAGGAAAAGTCTGTTGTCAGGGAAAATGAAGACTGAGATGCGTAGATCTGCAATTTTAAAATACTTTTACAAAGACAGGTAGAATTAAGTTGCATATGTGAAAAGTAACTCATGTCAATTATTTCTGCTTTCTCTGAAAAAGACATTTTCCCACATAAAAACACAATATCATTCTCACACCTAGTACATTTTTTAAATTGAGAGATAATTATTATAACATGGTATAAGTTTTGTATTCCATTTCCATTGGTCAGTCAGATAGAATTAACCAAATATCAATAGGAATGGGGGATGGGAAAGATAGGAATATGGGCCTTAGTAATATAAACTACTATGTATAAAATAGATAAGCAACAAGAATATATTGTGCAGAACAGGGAAATATAGTCATTATTTTTTAATAACTGTAAAAGTGAAATTTGCTCAGTCATCTCCAGCTCTTTGCAACTCCATGGACTGTAGTTTATCAGGCTCCTGTGTCCATGGAATTCTCCAGGCAAGAATAGTGGAGTGGGTAGCCATTCCCTTTTAGGGGATTTTCCCACCCCAGGGATCGAATCCAGGTCTCCTATGTTGTATGCAGATTATTTACTGTCTGAGCCACGAATGGAACATAATTTTTAAAAATATTTGGTCACTGAACTGTACATCAGAGACTAAAATAATATTGTAAATGAACTATATGTCAATAAAAAATAATTAAATAAAAATAAAATGTAAAAAGCCCACAAATATGCCACAATAAATAATACTGTATGATGTGAGAACATTCTTCTAATAATTACTAAAACCCATTAGCAATTTTTTTAAAAAAGATACCATATGTGAAATAAAGCACCAGTCCAAGTTTGATGCATGAAACAGGGCACTCAAAGCTGGTGCACTGTGACAACCCTGAGGGATGGGATGGGGAGGGAGGTGGGAGGGGGATCCAGGATGGGGGACACATGTACACCCATGGCTGATTCATATCAATGTACGGGAAAAACCACTACACTATTGTAAAGTAATTAGCCTCCAGTTAAAACAAATTAAGTAATTTTATTTTAAAAGATAACAGGCTCCTTGTCAATGGGATTTCCCAGGCAAGAATCCCAGAGTTGGTAGTCATTCCCTTCTCTAGGGGGTCTTCCCAGCCCAAGGATTGAACTCCAGTCTCCTGAATTGCAAGCAGACTCTTTAACATCTGAGCCTCTAGCAAAGCACAATATACAAATAACTCTCCAGAAAAACATCTATTTCTGTTTTACTGACTATGCCAAAGACTTTGACTGTGTGGTTCACAATAAACTGTGGAAAGTTCTGAAAGAGATGGAAATACCAGACCACGTGACCTGCCTCTTGAGAAACCTGTATGCAGGTCAGGAAGCAACAATTAGAACTGGACATGGAACAACAGACTGGTTCCAAACAGGAAAAGGAGTTCATCAAGGCTGTATATTGTCACCCTGCTTATTTTACTTACATGCAGAGTACATCATGAGAAACGCTGGGCTGGAAGAAGCACAAGCTGGAATCAAGATTGCCAGGAGAAATCTCAATAACCTCAGATATGCAGATGACACCACCCTTATGGCAGAAAGTGAAGAACTGAAGAGCCTCCTGATGAAAGTGAAAGAGGAGAGTGAAAAAGTTGGCTTAAAGCTCAACATTCAGAAAACGAAGATCATGGCATCTGGTCCCATCACTTCATGGCAAATAGATGGGGAAACAGTGGAAACAGTGGCTGACTTCATTTTCAGGGGTTCCAAAATCACTGCAGATGGTGATTGCAGCCATGAAATTAAAAGACAGTTACTCCTTGGAAGGAAAGTTATGACCAACCTAGACAGCACATTAAAAAGCAGAGACATTACTTTTTCAACAAAGGTTCATCTAGTCAAGGCTATGGTTTTTCCAGTAGTCATGTATGGATGAGAGTTGGACTATAAAGAAAGTGCCAAAGAATTGATGGTTTTGAACTGTGGTGTTGGAGAAGACTCTTGAGAGTCTCTTGGACTGCAAGGAGATCCAGCCAGTCCATCCTAAAGGAGATCAGTCCTGGGTGTTCATTGGAAGGACTGATGCTGAAGCTGAAACTCCAATACTTTGGCACCTAATGCAAACAGCCGACTCATTTGGAAAGACCCTGATGCTGGGAAAGATTGAAGGCAGGAGGAGAAGGGGACGACAGAGGATGAGATGGCTGGATGGCATCACCGACTCAATGGACATGAGTTTGTATAAACTCCGGGAGTTGGTGATAGACAGGGAGGCCTGGTGTGCTGCGATTCATGGGGTTGCAAAGAGTCAGACACAACTGAACGACGAACTGAACTGAACTGAGAGGCATTTAACTGATTAAA
This sequence comes from Bubalus kerabau, assembly GCF_029407905.1. Lineage (NCBI taxonomy): Eukaryota > Metazoa > Chordata > Mammalia > Artiodactyla > Bovidae > Bubalus > Bubalus kerabau. The sequence continues at coordinate 81,674,199 of NC_073631.1, read as the reverse complement.
GTCTCTTGTGATCTCTCTTCAGAAAACACTTCATAGAATTTTGTTCATATCTTTAAAACTATTGTCCTCATGGATATTTTAATAGAATAAGAATAAGGAATCCAAATTAATAGGAATATGAATAGAAAAGGAACCCCAGTTATTTTTTTCAGTTTCCTGTAATGCACAAAATATGACTGTTTCAGTTATCTATTCTGTGTAACAAAGCATCATGGAACTTAGTGGCACACAGAAGAAGGTTACTTGATGAGACCCAGTTTTGCTTCCCTCAATGCTTTGCTCTCTACAGAACTTGTTTCTGCCTTACACTTTCTTGACTCTCCTCCTAGAAGGTCCTTCATTTCCTCTAACAAATGTTTATGCTTGCAATTAACTAGTCTACTTTTTTCACATAGAAAGTTGAGAGAAAGCCCATAGGCTTCCGTTTCATTTTGAACTGTTTCTGTCCATTTTAGTCCAAGGTGGTGATGCTTTGCCCAAAGTCCTTCTCTTGAAATGTTTTTGGGTTTTCTTTGAATATTTGGGGGAACTTTACTCTCTGCACTAAAAGCCTCATCAAAAATTCCTGCCAAACAAACCTCTTTCTAGTTTGGGTGTGTCAAACTAATGTATGACAACATCCTTAAGCATTTAGAACTCATTTTGTCTAGCTGAAAGATTATAGGTGATTAGGATATAGGTGCTGTAAATCTTTAAGAAATTTAACAAGCTTCTTACATCCACCCCCCGATTTGCTTTTTAGCTTGAGGCCATATTTTACTCAATGTACCCTGGATTTTGTCTTTGACATGAGGCAATATCTCATTTTGAAAATCTTTTCCTTTTAAGAGAGACTGTCTAGAACCTTCTGTATTTCATCTGTTTTGCTTGCACACTTAATACTTAATTTTTTAGTTCTTCTTTCTTATAGTACCTTGTCATATACAGTTGAAAGAAGTCAAATAGCACTTTAAACATTCTGCCCAGACATCTTCTTAGCCAAATCCATAAATTTATTAGTTGAATTTTCTATCTTTCACATTACCACACACAATAGTGTTGCCAAAATTCTGGCTGTACAGAACAGGGATCGTCCTGTATCCAGCTTCCATTAGTAATTTCCTCATTGCTTTTTCAGCCTCCTCTAATGGTTTCCTTGTCACCCTGCCAGTCTTTGCCATCAGCTCACCCAAGGCCAACACTGCACATCTTATGGCTTTATTTGTTCACCAAACTTATTTAAAAGCAGTACGGAAGCTTCAAGTACCAATTTCTGTCTTAGTTATCTATTGCTATGTAAGAAACTACTCCAAAACCTGGTGACTTAGAACAACAATATGTATGCTCATGATTTGCAGTCAGTGTGAGGCTAGGCAGAGTGGATTATCTCTGTTCCCTGTGGTGTGGACTGGGGTCTCACATGAGCGTGAAGACCCAACATGGCTTTTCTTTCACATCTGATGACTAAGTTTGGTGGCTGGGAGAGCTGCATCTCTCCCTTCATAATCTCTCTTTCTCCAGAGCCTCTCTGCACATGCCCCCCCTTTCCATGAGGGTAATTGTACTTTTTACATGGCAACTGGCTTCCAGGATGGCAAACACAAAAGTTGCCAACCTTTTGAAGTGCTCGTCCATGGAACAATGTCACTTCCAGCACATTTTATCGGTCAAAGCAAATTACAGGGCCAACCCAGAGCCAGCATGGGTGAGGCTATGAATGCCATTTCTTGGCAAAGAATTGTGGACATTTTAAAATCCACCATAGTTACTGAGTTCTATCAGCCTTAAAGAACATCTCTAAGGTATTGAGTTTATCCATCATAAAATGATAATGTGCATGAAAGGAGTTCCCTACTAGAAGGCCTATTCCTCTAGCCATCCATGCTCAAAACCAAGTGCTCCTTATAACTCTGAGTTGGACATTTAGTTCATTGGATATTACTGGGAAGTTTTTTGCTTCTCCTTTCCAGGGCTCCCACACACCCATCCCCCCTTTTCTCTTCACCTCCACTGTGGATTTCACTGTTGGTTCACTTTCTGGTGATACCTAAAAGCCTCTGATAAATACCAAATTAAAAGCAATATCAAAATATTATATGCCCATTAGGGTGAATGTGATTGCATAGAGTCATAGGGATCCATGGCCATTTAAAGGCATACTGACTGATACAGCAAATTTTATTTCATCTTACTTTGATTTCAACAATGATATGTAAAACTATGATATTATTTACCTGGCTATGTCACCAAGATTATATAAGGTGTACAAAGCATTTTCATGTGGCATTTGATGCAGGAAATTTTTAATGTAGCCAAAACCAAAATATTAAAATTTCAGCTTAAAAAATTACCAATGAAAAAGAAAAAAAAATTACCAATGAGTCAGTTTAAGAATTAACTAATTTGTTTAACTAATTAATTATTACTTGGAAAATTAGTTCTTATTGATTTATTAGTTATTATTAATCACTTAATTAATGACTTAGTTTTTAACTACCACTAAATTAGACATTTGTTTAACAACTAATTTCTTGGAAGATAGGAGTGGATGGTTTGCAACTTGGGTCAAGGCTGAAATTCAGAGGTAGGATGAGGAATGGGAAAGGTTTAGAGAAGGGGTAAGGATGAGATGAAGATAAGGAATAAGGTAAAGTGCAGGGATGATGTGATAGACGAGGAGAAATGAGATTTGGGGAGGACTGATATTCAAATAGAGGATAAGGATCAAGGAAAGTTCTGCAAATTATCATGTACTAAATTACTATCGTAAGTTTTTATATTTTTGTCTTAGTTAAAAAAAAAACAAAAACCTTGAAAAACCCAGCAGAACAGCTATAAAATACTCTTCTAATACTATTCACTTTTCTCCACCCATATCCTGCTCATCTTCCATTGATGCCATTCCTCCATCCACCCCTCTTCCTCTTCATCAGCCTTATCCCATCCAGCCAGCAATGTCTGCTCAGCAGCTGATGTTTTAGTGAGCTTCCTCTGGAGACTAAAGACCACATAGTACTACTTTTGACAGATGGACTCAGTACCATTTCATTAATACTGGCTCTGTCTGAAACAGATAATTTGTCACTTCAATGTTTGTCATGGGGAAGGATAAATTGGGAGATTGGGATTGACATATACACACTACTACATACAAAACAGATAAATAAGAACCTACTGTATGGCACAGGGAATTCTACTCAATGCTCTGTAATGACCTATGTGGGGAAAGAATCTAAATAAGTGAGTTTATGTACACATGGTTTTTCCAGTGGTCATGTATGGATGTGAGAGTTGGACTTCGAAGAAAGCTGAGGGCCGAAGAATTGATGCTTTTGAATTGTGGTGTTGGAGAAGACTCTTGAGAGTCCCTTGCACTGCAAGGAGATCCAACCAGTCCATTCTGAAGGAGATCAGCCCTGGGATTTCTTTGGAGGGAATGATGCTGAAGCTGAAACTCCAGTACTTTGGCCACCTCATGTGAAGAGTTGACTCATTGGAAAAGACCCTGAGGCTGGGAGGGATTGGGGGCAAGAGGAGAAGGGGATGACAGAGGATGAGATGGCTGGATGGCATCACCAACTGGATGGACGTGAGTCTAAGTGAACGCCGGGAGTTGGTGATGGACAGGGAGGCCTGGCATGCTGCGATTCATGGGGTCGCAAAGAGTCGGACACAACTGAGTGACTGAACTGAACTGAACTGAACTGATAACTGATTCACTTTGTTGAACAATGGAAACTAACAACACATGGTAAATTAACTATAATCCAATAAAATTCATTTAAAAATAGTTGTCATGGTGTTATAAGTAAAATGCAACATAAACTGCTACCTTATTTCCTTATACATATATATATATATATATATATGCCCTTAATCTTACCTAGAAACTGCAATTTGCCTAGTTAGATGCTCTACAAATACATGAATACTTGAATAGTGTTCAGTTCATTTCAGTCGCTCAGTCATGTCCAACTCTTTGTGACCCCATGAATCACAGCACGCCAGGCCTCCCTGTCCATCACCAACTCCCAGAGTTCACTCAAACTCATGTCCATCGAGTCTCTGATGCCATCCACCCATCTCATCCTCTGTCGTCCCCTTCTCCTCCTGCCCCCAATCCCTCCCAGCATCAGGGTCTTTTCCAATGAGTCAACTTTTCACATGAGGTGGCCAAAGTATTGGAGTTTCAGCTTCAGCATCAATCCTTCCAATGAACATCTCTACAAATAATTGACTAAGAGAATGTCTTTCCATTTGAGTACTATGTAATTCTGCTCCTCTGATTAAACACTATAATTACAAAGGAGTAGAGTGGTAAAGAGGAAAAAAAAAACTTAAAAATGTATAAAAATTAAAAACTCAATCAGTTCTTACAGTCCTAGATTTTTGATCTCCCTTTCTAATTTATAATCTTCCTGAAAATCGACCACTCTTGACTTCTTAGCTTTTTTCTTTTTAGAATACCAGTATGCATACCCAGGCTGCCCTACAGGGATGCTTTAATGATAAAATGTGGCAATGACTAAAGCCTTACTTCTCATCATGTCACTCAAGAGCAGGAATCTTGTTTATTCAACTTTGTACCCCCAAGTTCTCAATGCAGCGTAAGGCATACAATTGGACTTCTACAAAAATTGTTTGAATTGAATTTACTTGTAATGGATGTCCAGATTTTACTGATTTTCATTAGTTATTTAGATACCCCAAATCTGGGCCAAAGAGTGATACATCTTCAACAAACAGCTTTCTGTCATGCATGACTTTAATTCCAAACCACTAGCCCAACTATCTCAGCAACACCATCCCAAATGCCTTCAATATTTCTTACTGTCTGTGACCTTAGTTACTTGGTCGCATATTAAGGGCTTTATCTTGTTCCTCAAGCTGGAAAGTTGAACCTGTCGATCTCAATGCAATCTAGATATTCTTTTTTGAGTACAATTCAGATATATAAATATGTAGGCATTCAATTTCATGCCACCTCTCACTTCAGTGTAGACAATTACCTTCATTTGGATTCTCCAGAAGGAGACCTGGAGACAATGATTCAAGGTGATCCCAGGACTGGTAGGGGAAGGGGAAGGGGAAGGGAGACAGGAAAAGGGTAGGTTCTCAAGCCAGTATCACTGTAGTTGATGGGAGTTCAACCCCACAAGGGAACTCTGGGAGAACACTGTGGGACATCTGACTCAGAGTTATCCCACCTGAGGGCTACAGGAATTAGAGATTATTTGCCTACTCCCTTTAGTCATTTGTGGAGGGCTGCCTGCTGGGGCAGGGTGCTATTTCTGGAACTTCCAGCTTTTTGTGCCCAACTGAGTGGGCTTCAATTGCCAGAAAGAGCCCACAGGCAGTTTGGCTGTTGTGCAGTTGTGTATAAAAGGATACAGGTAACTTCTGTGGCCTTCCCTCCTCCTGCCCTATCCCTGGACCTATGAAAACTTCTGTTTGAATGATGTATAGTTCTTCTCATTTCAAAACCTATCCAATACTGTCCACCAACCACTAAAACAGCTGTGCTGAAATGTGACCTCCCTTTGTTCAAACCTAAGTATTTCCCCAATAGACAATTCTCAAAAGATTCAGCTCCACTACCAACCAGTATGAACATGTATATTTGCTCTGAAATTTCAGTGGAGTAAGCAGCAGCAGGCTCTGGCAGAAAAACAAGGGGCCATGGTTACCCATCTCCTCCCATCACTATGCTAGCAATAACCTGTTTTTCCTCTCAGGCATAAGAAAAATGAGGCATTTCTGTTTTCCTCTTGTGCTAAACATTTTTCTCCAGTCATAGTATCATTCTCGTTCCTTTGCAGGTCTCTTTCTGTCAAGCATTTCCACATGATTTACAAGCAGATGTCTCAGCCAACTTCCACTCCAATAGACACGGCTTATTTGCAACACTTCAGACGTCTTTAGTCGCTATCTTCCCTTGGGACCAACTCTTTATTACCAATCATTCTTTTTTTTCACACACCTGGCCAGATTTCTTCTGGATTTCTCCAGCTTTCTCAAGTCTTATCTCCTTGGTCCCTTGGCATCGCCCCACTGGCCACCCATGGCCTCCTTTCTTCCATTCTTCCTAACTCCATTCACATTTATCTGTCCTTAAGCCAATACCTTTATATCATGGCATATCCCCTAGATCGGGGGTCAGAAAACTTTTTTCTGTAAAGTATAGGAGTAAATATTTTGTTTGTGGGTCTACCATTTCTATTGCAATTATTCATCTCTGCCATTATAGAGTGAAAGCAGCCATAGACATTTATGAATAAACGCGGCTATGCCCAAATAAAATTTTTTGAATAAAAATTGGCAACTGGCTTCTAGATTTGGCCTGGAGGCTCTAGTATGTCAACCGCAGGCTCAACAAAAGAGAAAGCAACAAGTTTCTTTTAGAGTGCCTGGTATACAAATACTCAATAAACACTTATTTAAAAGCTTTAAGAAATGTATGAAAAATTAATATTCTTCTCTGAACTGAGATGGGCTTCCTTGATAGCTCAGTTGGTGAAGAACCTCCCTGTAGCGCAGGAAACCCCAGTTTGATTCCCGGGTTGGGAAGGTCCCCTGGAGAAGGGAAAGGCTCCCCACACCAATATTCTGGCCTGGAGAATTCCATGGATGCGATTTTCAAAAAAAAAAAAAAAAAAAAGAACTGAGATATTTGCTGGAGAAAAACAGATTTTTCATATACAAACACGGAAAAGATCACAAGGTCTCTCCTCCACTTTGAATGAACAATGAATACACTATTTTCTTAAACAACAGGCATCAAAACAAAAACTTTCATCAAAATAAAAAATTAAGAAACAACATAAAAAATGATTTGAATTCTGATTATCAGTTCTTTTCTTTGCAGTTCAGACACCAACCAAATCAGTAATATTATAGTGTGTAGGATTTTTTTTTTAGGACTTCTTTTCAGAGTAGTTTTAGGTTGATCACAAAATTTTGGGAGAGGTACAGAGGATTCCCATATATTCACTGCCCCCACACATGCACAGCTTCTCTCATTATTAGCATCACTCATCAGAATGGTACATTTTTACATACACTGACACATCATATTCACCCACAATCCAGAACGGAGATGACCAGTTCAGAGGCTATTTCAAGAGTCTAAGTGACTAAAATTATGGTGCTGATTAGGGAGCTAATAAAAATTTGCCAGATTTTGAATATGATTTGGAGAGAGATCTAACAAGATTTTCTAGGGGGTGTGAGGTATGAGGCACAGAGAAAAATTAAAGTGGACTCCAGTTTCACAGCAATTGGAAAAAATGGTGTCTTCATTCATTGACACAGAGAACGTGGGAGAAACAGATTTGGTGGCACAGAGCATTTCAGTTATGTGAATGGACCATGTTAAATTTGAGAATTTGACTAGACATCCAAACCAAACATAAATATACAAATAGAAGGTTCTGGAAAGAGAATACAGATATAAATTTGGAAGCATCAGAATATCAAGTGGTATTTATTGTTATGAAACTATGGGAGATCACCAAGAAAGTGACTAAGTCTGGGGCACTCCAATATTTAGAGGTCAGAGGGACGTGTGTGTATATGAAAGTCACTCAGTCGTGACCAACTCTTTGAGAAGCTATGGACAATACAGTTCATGGAATTCTCCAGGCCAGAATACTGGAGTGGGTAGCCTTTCCCTTCTTCAGGGAATCTTTCCAGCCCAGGGGTTGAACACACGTCTCCAGCATTGCAGGCAGATTTTTTCCCAGCTGAGTCACAAGGGAAGCCCAAGAATACTGGAGTGGGTAGCCTATCCCTTCTCCAGTGGATCTTCCCTACCCAGGAATTGAATGGGGTCTCCTGCCTAGCAGGCGGATTCTTTACAAACTGAGCTATCAGGAAAGCCCTATTCAAAGGGATGGGGTCCAGTAAAGAAGATAGAGAATGTGCTGTCAGTGAAAGGGAATACAGTTCCCAAAGCTGTGTGGAAAACTACTTAAATAAGGAAAGAGCGCTCACTGCTGTCAAACGTCACTGAAATGTCAAGTACAATTAGGATTTGGATCTGACAAGGTAGAGGTCAAGGAAGATCTTGAGAAGTGCTGTTTTAATGGAGTAATGTATGGAAAAGCTTTATTGGAATCAGCTCAAGAAGAATGGAGAAAGAAATAGAGGCAAGAAAGAAAGGAAATTTTTGAGACATTTGCTGCAATGGGGAGCAGAGAAATAGGATGGAGAAATATGCAGTATTTATTTGTATGCTAATAGAAATGATCTGACAGGAAAGGAGGTTTGATCATATAGGGAAAAACAGATGAGATATCTTTGAATAGATAAGAGGGTATGGGAGTTGTTGCCTAAGGGGAAGATTCCCTCTGGATAGGGAATCAGACCCTTTGCTTTGGGACATTTCAGTGGAAGCATGCAGTCATCATACTTTGACTTCATTTGAGGCATTGGAAGGGGAAGATTCCCTTTATTCTTTAACGTGAAATAAGGTAGCACATTGAAAAACAAAGATGATTTCTTAACAGGAAATTTGCAACCATTATATGTGTTCCCCTTGATTCTTCTCCACTTTGTTGCAATCTGTAGCTAATATTCTAGAGGAAAAGCACACATAAAAATGGCTTAATATGATAGTCACATCCATATTCTATTTGTTCCTCATAAGGAAGAAAAAAAGGTCATCAAATGATGATACTAGACAGTGCATTAAAAAGCCGAGATATCACTTCGCTGACAAAGGTCTATAGAGTCAAAGCTGTGGTTTTTCCAGTAGTTATGTATGGAAGTGCGAGTTGAACCATAAAGAAGACTGAGCACCAAAGAATTGATGCTTTCGAACTGTGGTGCTGGAGAAGACTCTTGAGAGGCCCCTGGACTACAAATAGGTCAAACCAGTCAATCCTAAAGGAAATCAATCTTGAGTATGCATTGGAAGGACTATTGCTGAAGCTGAAGTTCCAATACTTTGGCTACCTGATGTGAAGAACCAACTCATTGGAAAAGACCCTGATGCTGGGAAAGATTGAAGGCAAATCAAAAGGGAACGACAGAGTATGACATGGTTAGATAGCATCATGGACTCAATGGACATAATTTGAGCAGACTCCGGGAGATAGTGGAGGACAGAGGAGCCTGGCGTGCTGCATGCAGTCCATGGCGCTGCAAAGAGTCAGACATGACTTAGCGACTGAACAACAACAATAGTTGTGGATTTTACTATTTTTTAGTATTTTAATGGATTTTAGTATTTTCCCAGGACCCAATAACAAAAACTGTGTTTAAATTCTCAGGTTACTTTTCTTTTTCCTCAAAACTTTGTACAATATCCCATTGCCTTCTGGTGATTTTTTTTGTAAAGGGGAATATGCTGCTACTGCTGCTGCTAAGTCGCTTCAGTCGTGTTTGACTCTGTGCGACCCCATGGACTGCAGCCCACCAGGCTCCTCCGTCCATGGGGTTTTCCAGGCAAGAGTACTGGAGTGGGTTGCCATTGCCTTCTCCGAAAGGGGAATATGAGGTCAGTTTTATTTATTTATCTCTTGCAGGTTTTACTTTTTCTAGGTTTACTTCATTATATTTACAATAGAAAAAATTGCATTTCTTCCTTATTTTTTTGCTTTATTTTTGTATTTTTGTTTTTGTTGGTCTTTTACAGTTTTTCTTGGCAGTGGGCAGTCTCATATAACTCATATGTCAACCTTACACCAAATCTCCCTATCTGATTATTTTTAAAGGTTTTTTAGCAAATGCTATCAATGGTCCCACATATCCCTTGGACACTATCATTCAGTGTGGGACAAATAAATTCTAACTGCTTGTATCTTATTACTATACCTGAAGACTTTTTATGGAATTACAAAATTTTTCTCTTCTCACTCACATGGTAGGCTGGGAGTGTCCAGAAATTAACAACCTGTGTGAACAGCCCCAACCAAAGATGATTGAGAGTAGGTATATAAACACTTCAGTGTCCTCTTCTCCCAGGAGAATAACACTGACTCTGTGTTTTGCACCGTTTCCTAGGTTTCTTCAGGAAATGAAGCTCTAATTGTCCAAGGTGGAATCTGTTTTAAAACACACCCATTACTGGCTGGCTTCCTTTCCCTCTTTTATTTCCCCACCCTCTTCCCGTGTTTCCCGAATTTACCTTGTAAACTTTTGAAATACTGTCTCAAAATGTGCTTCTGAGGGAACCCAAATTAAAACAAATTGGAAGTACTCTTCCAAAATTTAATGCCTTATCTTATAATTCCTTGAACATAATGCTTTACTTTTTAAAAATTGAAATTTATTTATATACTATAATGTAAACATCTTAAGAATACAGTTTGAGGAGTTTCAGCAAATAAATGCACTTGTGTAATCTACAACTCAATTAAGACATAGATCATCTATCATCTCAAAAAGTTCCCTTATGCTCATTTCCAAAATTTAGGGTTGATGCTGGACATTAGGATAGTACATACTCCACATTGTATATGTTCTTGTGCCTCATTTCTTTCTCTTAACATGATGTCTGTGAGATTCATGAAGTCTTTCAGGGGAAAAAGTGTTTTCCTCTGCATTGCAATCAGTATTCCACTGCATGAGTGAATATACCATAATTCTTTATTGACTTTATGAATCTTTTTGAAAGCCTATGGTTGTCATTCTCCTCAGTAAATACCTAGAAGTGAAATTGCTGGAGCATAGGGTAAATATATGTTTTAAAATGTTTTTTAAAAGCAATATATGCTTTCCAAAGTAATATCAGGTTTCCAGTTGCTCCACATCTTCTCCATCATTTAGTGTTGTCATTCTTTTTAATAGTAGCCATTACAGAGAATGTGCAATTGTATTTCACTATGGTTTTAATTTGCATTTCACCAATGACTAACGAGCAACTTTTCATGTGTATGATAGCAATTTGTATATCTTATGTTGCCAAGTGACTGTTTACATTTTTGCCCACTTGTAAATATTTATATATAAATGTATATATATACACACATATACAGTGGCATATTTATAGTGATATTCAGTTCAGTTCAGTTGCTCAGTCATGTCCAACTCTTTACAACCCCATGAATCACAGCATGCCAGGCCTCCCTGTCCATCACCAATTCCCAGAGCTCACTCAGACTCATGTCCATAGAGTTAGTGATGCCATCCAGCCATCTCATCCTCTGTTGTCCCCTTCTCCTCCTGCCCCCTATCCCTCCCAGCATCAGAGTCTTTTCCAATGAGTGAATACTTCCTCCACTTTGTATCTTACCTTTTTATATTTTAATAGTGTCTTTTGATGAGCAAAAGTTTTTTATAAAGTTGAATTTATCACTTTTTTCTTTTATTATTAATGTTTTTTATGTTCTGTGTAAGAAATCTGGTAAATATATTTTGTGTTCAAAACCTCTTGTTGCCATGGTAGAAATCTTAATTTTTCTGAAAAGACTCTGACTTGGAATGTTTCTCTATTTTTTAATGTCTTATGTTACTTTAGATAGTCCCTTCTTCTTTTCTTAGTTCCAGCCTCATGGAATTCAATCTCAGACACTCACCACTTGGCTGGTGGCCTAATCAAGGGCTCCTTACTTCAAACTGTTCATGTCCCCTTTGTCATTAACAGAAATTTCCCCCAGATTCTGTCAGTGGACAATGGATTGTTGGTAACTTGCAGTTTTCTTCATTGTTCTGAGTGTTTATGTTTTTCTGGGTCTACAATAGTTAATTTAGTAGGAAGTTGGGAAAGGAGCTATTTTATAAAAATATACATCTTCAATCAGAATTGTTTATATAATAATGGATGATGATTGGATTAAAAAGAAATGACAGATTGTAACCTAAATTACAGTGTATTTTAATTTAAAAATGCCGGGCTCTTCCAACGAGTATTTTCAGGCAATAAGTGACTTGCCTCAAGTCATAAATTAAATAGGCAATTATCTCTATTTGTTTAGGAAAAAATGGTCACCCCAGAGAGAAAATAACTTGCTATTTTCTAGGTTGCGGTAAAGCAGTCTGTACTGCCCTCTTTAAAATAACAGCTACGGAGTTTAACCTTGGAGGCACTGAGAATGACTTATCCATCCTTTAAAGGCCAAATGCCACATTCAGGGTATCTTATGATCTTCCCCTAGGCGTAACTGCCTTAGGAACTAAATAAAATTCTGTTGCCTTTAAGGTATAAACAGAGGCTCAGGGTTCTGTAAACAAAAGATGAATTAACCAGTTAGGGAAAAAGAAGAGCTTGCCAAGTAACAAAGCTAAGCCAACTCTCAAATAGCTCAACCCTCAGTGGTATTTGTCATTAGCCATGTGTATGCCACTTATTCTTGTCATCCACAAAAAGATGGCTTTCCTAAAGTCCACTGTAACAAAGTAGATGAAAAACACAAGCATTTCTTCATAAATAAATATTTCAGATTTATAGTGTGCCTCAGCAGGATATTTTCAACCTGTAACAAATAATTTATGGCAAATTCTAATGGTGTTTCTTGTTATGGCAAGAACCATTTTAGGGAAAGAAACAAAAACAAAGAGAGGGCCAATAATTTGTCCAAGGTTGTACAGCTATGAAGTATCAAGTCTGGAAGCAGAACTCCGGTCACTGGATCCAAAATGTGTCCCTCACTAACTCGCCATCAGCTGTACCTAGAATTTCACCATCTGGGACACTTTTTTTGCCCAGCATTGGTTAAAACAATTTCCTAACAACTGGAACAATAAAATGGAACAGTGCTAGGTGTGAATGGCTTCCTCTCAGGTTTATTGAACAAGGCCTCACCCATCAGAACAAGACCCAGTTTCCCCCTCAGTCAGTCTATCCCATTAGGAAGCTTCCATAAACCTCTTATCCTCCATCAGTCAGCAGACAGAATGAAAACCACAATCACAGAAAACTAACCAATCTGATTACATGGACCACAACCTTGTCTAACTCAATGAAACTATGAGCTATGCTGTGTAGGGCCACCCAAGACGGATGGGTCATGGTGGGGAGTTCTGACAAAATGTGGTCCACTGGAGAAGGGAATGGCAAATCACTTCAGTATTCTTGCCTTGACAACCCCATGAAGAGTATGAAGAGGCTAAAAGATAAGACACTGAAAGATGAACTCCCCAGGTCGGTAGGTGCCCAATATGCCACTGGACATCAGTGGAGAAATAACTCCAGAAAGAATGAAGAGACAGAGCCAAAGCAAAAGCAACCCCCAGCTGTGGATGTGACTGGTGATGGAAGCAAGGTCCGATGCTGTAAAGAGCAATATTGCATAGGAACCTGGAATGTTAGGTCCATGAATTGGAAGCGGTCAAGCAGGAGGTGGTAAGAGTGAATGTTGACTTTAGAAATCAGTGAACTAAAATGGACTGGAATGGATGAACTTAACTCAGATGACCATTATATCTACTACTATGGGCAAGAATCCCTTAGAAGAAATAAAGTAGCCATCATAGTCAACAAAGGAGTCTGAAATGTAGTACTTGGATGCAATCTCAAAAACGAAAGAATGGCACTGGAGTGAGCGGTGGCTGCGTGGTGCTGGAGCAAGTACCAGCAAGTGGCAGTGAGGAAAATTCTTAAAAAGATGGGAATACCAGACCACCTGACCTGCCTCTTGAGATACCTATAGGCAGGTCAGGAAGCAACAGTTAGAACTGGACATGGAACAACAGACTGGTTCCAAATAGGGAAAGGAGTATGTCAAGGCTGTATATTGTCACCCTGCTTATTTAACTTATATGCAGAGTACATCACGAGAAATGCTGGGCTGGAAGAAGCACAAGCTGGAATTAACATTGCTGGGAGAAATATCAATAACCTCAGATATGCAGATGACACCACCCTTATGGCAGAAAGTGAAGAGGAACTAAAAAGCCTCTTGATGAAAATGAAAGAGGAGAGTGAAAAAGTTGGCTTAAAACTCAACATTCAGAAAACTAAGATCATGGCATCCAGTCCCATCACTTCATGGCAAATAGAAGGGGAAACAATGGAAACAGTGACAGACTTTATTTTTCTGGGCTCCAAAATCACTGCAGATGGTGACTGCAGCCATGAAATTAAAAGACAGTTACTCCTTGGAAGGAAAGTTATGACCAATCTAGACAGCATATTACAAAGCAGAGACATTACTTTGCCAACAAAGGTCCATCTAGTCAAGGCTATGGTTTTTCCAGTAGTCATGTATGGATGTGAGAGTTGGACTATAAAGAAAGCTGAGCACCAAAGAATTGATGCTTTTGAACTGTGGTGTTGGAGAAGGTTCTTGAGAGTCTCTTGGACTGCAAGGAGATCCAACCAGTTCATCCTAAAGGAAATCAGTCCTGAATATTCATTGGAAGGATTGATATTAAAGATGCAACTCCAGTATTTTGGCACCTGATGTGAAGAACTGACTCATTGGAAAAGACCCTGATGCTGGGAAAGATTGAAGGTGGGAGAAGGGGATGACAGAGAATGAGATGGTTGTATGGCATCACCAACTCGATGGACATGAGTTTGAGTGGACTCCAGGAGTTGGTGATGGACAGGGAGGCCTGGCATACTGCAGTCCATGGGGTTACAAGGAGTCTGACATGACAGAATGACTGAGCTGAACTGAAGGCTTAATGGGCAAATACAGGTCTCTCAGGGCTTCCCTGGTGGCTCAGACAGTAAAGAATCTGCCTGCAATTGCAGGAAATTCCTGCAATGCAGGAAATGTGGGTTTGATACCTGTCAGGAAGATCCCCTGGAGAAATAAATGGCTACCCACTCCAGTCTTCTTGCCTGGAGAATTCTATGGACATAGGAGCCTGGTAGGCTACAGTCCATGGGGTCTCAATGAGTCAGACACTACTAAGTGACTAACATTTTCACTTTTCTTTTCATAGGTCTTCCAAATTGCTCAGTATTCTGACTGAGGCATTGAAAGTACCTCCCAGAATTCAGATATTATCTGGCAGAGAATAATATGTTAAAAAATGGTGAGGGTTAATATTTTAATGAAATGATTTTTCAGAAATTAGATGACAATTAATTTAGCATGGCTTTGAGGACGTGGCAATATAGTAGGTAGTTTAGCCAAGAGAGGAGTAATTGAGCAAGAGGTGGCATATTGAGGCTATAAGAAAGGATTTTAGCCTGGTACAGAATTCTTTTATTTACTGATGTATGGTGTCTTTGGTAAATGTTTCCAGTCTTTCTTGGTTGATTCCTTTTTTTTATTGCTTATTTATGTACTTTTATTTAACCAAGGAGTCATAGGATAAGTCAAAAGTTAGCACTTCATAGAGTAAAAAATCAGGAGTGGAAAGATCAACAGGAATTAGAAAGGTCCTATCATGATTTCCCAGAGCCCCACTGTTGTAAATTTTAATGCAAGAGAAAGTGATCTAGTCATTATTCTCTTGGAATGGTAAATGTGGAACAAGCTTGTTCAGAAGTACCCGCTAAAGACCCCAAAGTAAAATGGAGTCATTTATGATGACAACAGAAAGGAATTGGCCAGCACAAGCACGTTAGAGAAAAATGAAACTCAACCGAAGGACACCAGCCAACGCCCAAACACCAAGTCTGTTCACTCCATTTTTGGACTTCTTTGCTTCCCTGATTCAACTACCCTGATCTAAATAAGGAAGAAGATCACTAGGCAATAAATAAGCTGAAATAATAACCCTTTAGTCTGTGAGCAACTCAGAACTCATTGCTCCCATAGTCTTGAATTTCCCAGCTTGTGGGTTGAAACCCTTACAACAAACTCATCTTTCTGCTTTGTTTCACTCTGTCTGAAGAGTTTGATTTTGGCTCAGATGGTAAAGAATCAGCCTGCAATGCAGGAGACCTGGGTTCCATCCCTGGGTTGGGAAGATCCCCTGAAGAAGAAAATGGCAACCCACTGCAGTATTCTTGCCTGGACAATACTTTTTAAATTTTTTTATTTATTTTAATTGGAGGCGAATTACTTTACAATATTGTAGTGGTTTTGGCCATACACTGACATGAGTCAGCCATGGGTGTACATGTGTTCTCCATCCTGAACCCCCCTCCTACCTCCTTCCCCATCCCATCCCTCAGGGTCATCCCAGTGCACCAGCCCTGAGCACCCTGTCTCATGCATTGAATCTGGACTGGTGATCTGTTTCACATATGATAATATACATGTTTCAATGCTAGTCTCTCAAATCATCCCATCCTTGCCTTCTCCCAAAGAGTCCGAAACACTGTTCTATACATCTGTGTTTCTTTTGCTGTCTCACATATAGGGTCATCATTACCATCTTTCTAAATTCCATATACATGCATTAGTATACTGTATTGGTGTTTTTCTTTCTGACTTACTTCATTCTGTATAATAGGCTCCAGTTTCATCCACCTCATTAGAAATGATTCAAATGTATTCCTTTTAATGGCTGAGTAATATTCCATTGTGTATATGTACCACAGCTTTCTTATCCATTCATCTGCTGATGGACATCTAGGTTGCTTCCATGTCCTGGCTATTATAAACAGTGCTGCAATAAACACTGGGGTACACATGTCTCTTTCAATTCTGGTTTCCTTGGTGTGTATGCCCAGCAGTGTGATTTCTGGGTCATGGCAATTCTATTTCCAGTTTTTTAAGGAATCTCCACACTGTTCTCCATAGTGGCTGTACTAGTTTGCATTCCCACCAACAGTGTAAAGGGGTTCCCTTTTCTCCACACCCTCTCCAGCATTTACTGTTTGTAGACTTTTGGATAGCAGCCATTCTGACCAGCATGAGATAGTACCTCATTGTGGTTTCAATTTGCATTTCTCTGATAATGAGTGATGTTGAGCATCTTTTCATGTGTTTGTTAGCCATCTGTATGTCTTCTTTGGAGAAATGTCTGTTTAGTTCTTTGGCCCATTTTTTGATTGGGCCATTTATTTTTCTGGAATTGAGCTGCCTGAGCTGCTTGTATATCTTTGAGATTAATTCTTTGTCAGTTGCTTTGTTTGCTGTTATTTTCCCCCATTCTGAAGACTGTCTTTTCACCTTGCCTACAGTTTCCTTCGTTGTGCAGAAGCTTTTAATTTTAATTAGGTCCCATTTGTTTATTTTTGCTTTTATTTCCAATATTCTTGGAGGTGGGTCATAGAGGATCCTGCTGTGATTTATGTTGGAGAGTGTTTTGCCTGTATTTTCTTCTAGGAGTTTTATAGTTTCTGGTCTTACATTTAGATCTTTAATCCATTTTGAGTTTATTTTTGTGTATGGTGTGATAAAGTGTTCCAGTTTCATTCTTTTACAAGTGGTTGACCAGTTTACCCAGCACCACTTGATAAAGAGATTGTCTTTTCTCCATTGTATTTTCTTGCCTCCTTTGTCAAACGTAAGGTGTCCATAGGTATGTGGATTTATCTCTGAGCTTTCTATTTTGTTTCATTGATCTATATTTTTGTCTTTGTGCCAGTACTATACTGTCTTAATGACTGTAGCTTTGTAGTATATCCTGAAGTCAGGCAGGGTGATTCCTCCAGGTCCATTCTTCTTTCTCAAGATTGCTTTGGCTATTCGAGGCTTTTTGTATTTCCATACAATTTTTGAAATTATTTGTTCTAGTTCTGTGAAAAATACCATTGGTAGCATGACTGAAGTGACTTAGTGGCAGCAGGAGCAGCAGCTTGATAGGATTGCATTGAATCTATAGATTGCTTTGGGTAGTATACTCATTTTCACTATATTGATTCTTCCAATCCAGGAACATGGTGTATTTCTCCATCTATTTGTGCTATCTTTGATTTCTTTCATCAGTGTTTTATAGTTTTCTGTATATAGGTCTTTTGTTTCTTTAGGTAGATTTATTCCTAAGTATTTCATGCTTTTCATTGCAATGGTGAATGGAATTGTTTCCTTAATTCCTCTTTCTGTTTTCTCATTGTTAGTGTAGAGGAATGCAAGGGATTTCTGTGTGTTAATTTTATATCCTGCAACTTTACTATATTCATTGATTAGCTCTATTAATTTTCTGGTGGAGTCTTTAGGGTTTTCTATGCAGAGGATCATGTCATCTTCAAACAGTGAGAGTTTTACTTCTTTTCCAATCTGGATTCCTTTTATTTCTTTTTCTTCTCTGATTGCTATAGTTAAAAGTTCCAAACTATGTTGAATAGTAGTGGTGAAAGTGGGCACCCTTGTCTTGTTTCTGACTTTAGGGGAAATGGTTTCAATTTTTCACCATTGAGGATAATGTTTGCTGTGGGTTTGTCATATATAGCTTTTATTATGTTGAGGTATGTTCCTTCTATTCCTGCTTTCTGGAGGGTTTTGATCATAAATGGATGTTGAATTTTGTCAAAGGCTTTCTCTGCATCTATTGAGAGAATCATATGGTTTTTATCTTTCAATTTGTTAATGTGGTGTATCACATTGATTTGCGGATATTAAAGAATCCTTGCATCCCTGGGATAAAGCCCACTTGGTCATGATGTATGATCTTTTTAGTATGTTGTTGGATTCTGTTTGCTAGGATTTTGTTAAGGATTTTTGCATCTATGTTCATCAGTGATATTTTTTGTGGCATCTTTGTCTGGTTTTGCTATTAGGGTGATGGTGGCCTCATAGAATGAGTTTGGAAGTTTACCTTCCTCTGCAATTTTCTGGAAGAGTTTGAGCAGGATAGGTGTTAGCTCTTCTCTAAATTTTTGGTAGAATTCAGCTGTCACGCTGTCCGGTCCTGGGCTTTTGTTTGCTGGAAGATTTCTGATTACAGTTTCAATTTTCGTGCTTGTGATGGGTCTGTTAAGATTTTCTATTTCTTCCTAGTTCAGTTTTAGAAAGTTATACTTTTCTAAGAATTTGTCCATTTCTTCCAAGTTGTCCATTTTTTTGACATATAGTTGCTGGCAGTAGTTTCTTATGATCCTTTATATTTCTGTGTTGTCTGTTGTGATTTCTCCATTTTCATTTCTAATTTTGTTGATTTGATTCCTCTCCATTTGTTTCTTGATAAGTCTGGCTAATGGTTTGTCTATTTTATTTATCTTCTCAAAGAACTAGCTTTTGGCTTTGTTAATTTTTGCTATGGTCTCTTTTGTTTCTTTTGCATTTATTTCTGCCCTAATTTTTATGATTTCTTTCCTTCTACTAACCCTGGGGTTCTTCTTTTTTTTCTTTTCTAGTTGCTTTAGGTGTACAGTTAGGTTATTTATTTGACTTTTTTTCTTGTTTCTTGAAGTAAGCTTGTATTGCTATGAACCTTCCCCTTAGCACTGCTTTTACCGAGTCCTATAGGTTTTGGGTTGCTGTGTTTTCATTTGCATTCGTTTCTATGCAGATTTTTATTTCTTCTGTGATTTTTTGGTTATTCAGAAGTGTGTTGTTTAGCCTTCATATGTTGGAATTTTTAATAGTTTTTTTTTCCTGTAGTTGACATCTAATCTTACTGCATTATGGTCAGAAAAGATGCTTGGAATGATTTCAATTTTTTGAATTTACCAAGGCTAGATTTAGGGCCCAGGATGTGATCTATCCTGGAGAAGGTTCCATGTGTGCTTGAGAAAAGGGTGAAATTCGATGTTTTTTGGTGAAACGTCCTGTAGATATCAATTAGGTCTAACTGGTCCATTTTATCATTTAAAGTTTGTGTTTCCTTGCTAGTTTTCTGTTTAGTTGATCTATCCATAGGTGTGAGTTGGGTATTAGAGTCTCCCACTATTATTGTGTCACTGTTAATTTCCTCTTTCACACTTGTTAGCATTTGCCTTACATATTGTGGTGCTCCTATGTTGGGTATATATATATTTATAATTGTTATATCTTCTTTTTGGATTGATCCTTTAATCATTATGTAGTGTCCTTCTTTGTCTCTTTTCACAGCCTTTATATCAAAGTCTATTTTATCTGATATGAGTATTGCTACTCCTGCTTTCTTTTGGTCTCCATTTGTGTGAAATATCTTTTTCTAGCCCTTCACTTTCAGTCTGTATGTGTCCCTTGTTTTGAGGTGGGTCTCTTGTAGACAGCATATATAGGGGTCTTGTTTTTGTATCCATTCAGCCAGTCTTTTTCTTTTGGTTGGGGCATTCAATCCATTTACATTTAAGGTAATTATTGATAAGTATGATCCTGTTGCCATTTACTTTATTGTTTTGGGTTTGAGTTTATACACCTTTTTTGTATTTCTTGTCTAGAGAAGATCTTTTAGCATTTGTTAAAGAGCTGGTTTGGTGGTGCTGAATTCTCTCAGCTTTCGCTTGTCTGAAAAGCTTTTGATTTCTCCTTCATATTTGAATGAGATCCTTGCTGGGTACAGTAACCTGGGTTGTAGGTTTTTCTCTTTCATCACTTTAAATATGTCCTGCCAGTCCCTTTTGGCCTGAAGAGTTTCTATTGAAAAATCAGCTGTTATCTTTATGGGAATCCCCTTGTGTGTATTTTTGTTGTTTTTCCCTTGCTGCTTTTAATATTTGCTCTTTGTGTTTGATCTTTGTTAATTTGATTAATATGTGTCTTGTGGTGTTTTGCCTTGGGTTTATCCTGTTTGGGACTCCCTGGGTTTCTTGGACTTGGGTGGCTATTTCCTTCCCTATTTTAGGGAAGTTTTCAACTATTATCTTCTCAAGTAGTTTCTCATGGCCTTTCTTTTTGTCTTCTTTTCTGGGACTCCTATGATTCGAATGTTGGGGTGTTTGACATTGTCCCACAGGTCTCTGAGGTTGTCCTCATTTATTTTAATTCTTTTTTCTTCTCTGCTTCTTTTATTTCCACCATTCTAACTTCCACATCACTTATCCTATCTTCTGCCTCAGTTATTCTACTGTTTCTACTGTTGGTTACCTCCAGAGTGTTTTTTAATCTCATTTATTGCATTATTCATTATTGACTGACTCTTTTTTATTTCTTCTAGGTCCTTGTTAAACATTTCTTGCATCTTCTCAATCCTTGTCTCCAGGCTATTTATCTGTAACTCCATTTTGTTTTCAAGATTTTGGATCATTTTTACTATCATTATTCTAAATTATTTTTCAGGTAGACTCCCTATCTCCTTTTTTGTTTGGTTTGGTGGGCATTTATCATGTTCCTTTACCTGCTGAGTATTTCTCTGCCTTTTCATCTTGTTTAGATTGCTGTGTTTGTGGTGGTCTTTCTGTATTCTGACAATTTGTGGTTCTTCTTTATTGTGGAGATTTCTCCCTGTGGGTGGGGTTGGATGAGTAGCTTGTCAAAGTTTCCTGGTTAGGGAAGCTTGTGTCAGTGTTCTGGTGGATGGAACTGGATTTCTTCTCTCTGGAGTGCAATGAAATGTCCAGCAGTGAGTTTTGAGATGTCTATGGGTTTGGTGTGGCTTTGGGCAGCCTGTATATTAAAGCTCAGGGTTATGTTCCTGCGTTGCTGGAGAATTTGTATGGTATGTCTTGCTCTGGAACTTGTTGGCTCTTGGGTGGAGCTTGGTTTATGGAGGCTTTTGGATGAGCTCTTATTGATTAATGTTCCCTGAAGTCAGGGATAATAATAAAAATATATCTAGGAATTTCTCTGGAGCTGTTGCAGGCAGTGTGAGGTCAGTTAGGTTTCAGATAGTTCCTTGTTCCAACTTATACTTCTCAAGGTCTATAGGCCCCTTCCAATGTAATTGGTGCTAATACAGGGTTTTAATCTGTTGCACCTGTCACTTCCAAAGCAGTTCCCTCTTTTTATTTTGGATTCTTCTGTTTGCAAGTCTCTTCAGTGTCTAATTTCTGCCCTGACACAAGGGGGTGAAATTGGTCACTTATTTAGGCTCACTTGTTCAGTCGTGCTGTGGGGAGAGAGGAACACTGCAAACAAGTATCACTGGCATGTGTGGGGAGTGCTTGCAGTGTCTCGGCCACACTGAGTTTGCCCCCACTCATGGAGTGTGTGCTTTCCCAGTCTACACTGCTCAGGCTCCAGGTTGTTCTGCAGGGGAACTGTCTAAAGTGGGCCCTGGGTTGTGTGCACTTCCCAGGTCTAAGCCACTCAGGTTCAGGTTCTCGGGTATGCCACAAAGGCACAGACTCAGTTGGGCCTGTGTTTTGTGTCTTTCCCAGGTCCAAGCAGCTCAGGTGACCAGGTGCTTGGTGAGCACACTCTCCCCAGGTGGGGTGGGGCATCTTATCACCTCCCTTGTCCCAGCCACTCAGTTTCCTGGGTGCACAGTGGGAGTGCTGTCTCATGCCATGTGTCTCCCCTGGGGAGCTGATCTCTGGCTGCGACCCTCCTGGCAGATGTCAACTGTCCAGGATCCCAGGAAGACTTGGTTAGCAACTGGGAGCCTGCTTGCAGTTTGGTAGAGGATGACATCTCTGGGGCTGAGATTGCCCCTTTCTGGCTCTGGCTGTCACCCTTTGTTCTGTGAGAGGGCCCGGCAGTGCCTTAGGTTAGAGCTTTTTGTGGGAAAGTTCTCTCTTTCTCTCTTTTTTTTTCTCTCTCTCTGGCTATCCCACTGTTTGGGTTGCTATCTCACATTCAGTTCAGTTCAGTTCAGTCGCTCAGTCGTGTCCGACTCTTTGCGACCCCATGAATCGCAGCACGCCAGGCCTCCCTGTCCATCACCAACTCCTGGAGTTCACTCAAACTCATGTCCATCAAGTTGGTGATGCCATCCAGCCATCTCATCCTCTGTCGTCCCCTTCTCCTCCTGCCCCCAATCCCTCCCAGCATCAGAGTTTTTCCAATGAGTCAACTCCTTGCATGAGGTGGCCAAAGTATTGGAGTTTCAGCTTTAGCATCAGTTCTTCCAATGAACGCTCAGGACTGATCTCCTTTAGAACGGACTGGTTAGATCTCCTTGCAGTCCAAGGGACTCTCAAGAGTCTTCTCCAACACCACAGTTCAAAAGCATCAATTCTTCGGCGCTCAGCTTCCTTCACAGTCCAACTCTCACATCCATACATGACCACTGGAAAAACCATAGCTTTGACTGCTGCTGCTGCTGCTAAGTCACTTCAGTCATGTCTGACTCTGTGTGACCCCACAGACGGCAGCCCACCAGGCTCCCCCGTCCCTGGGACTCTCCAGGCAAGAACACTGGAGTGGGTTGCCACTGCTTTCTCCAATGCATGAAAGTGAAAAGTGAAAGTGAAGTCATTCAGTCGTGTCCGACTTTTAGCGACCCCATGGACTGCAGCCCACCAGGCTCCTCCATCCATGGGACTCTCCAGGCAAGAGTACTGGAGTAGGGTGCCATAGACAAACCTTCGTTGGTAAAGTAATGTCTCTGCTTTTGAATATGCTATCCAGGTTGGTCATAACTTTCCTTCCAAGGAGTAAGCATCTTTTAATTTCATGGCTGCAATCACCATCCGCTGTGATTTTGGAGCCCCAAAAAATAAAGTCTGACATTGTTTCCACTGTTTACCCATCTATTTCCCGTGAGGTGATGGGACTGGATGCCATGATCTTCGTTTTCTGAATGTTGAGTTTTAAGCCAACTTTTTCACTCTCCTCTTTCATTTTCATCAAGAGGCTTTTTAGTTCCTCTTCACTTTCTGCCATAAGGGTGGTGTCATCTGCATATCTGAGGTTATTGATATTTCTCCCAGCAATCTTGATTCCAGCTTGTGCTTCTTCCAGTCCAGCGTTTCTCATGATGTCCTCTGCATCTAAGTTAAATAAGCAGGGTGACAATATACAGCCTTGGCGTACCCCTTTTCCTATTTGGAACCAGTCTGTTGTTTCATGTCCAGTTCTAACTGTTGCTTCCTGACCTGCCTATAGGTTTCTCAAGAGGCAGGTCAGGTGGTCTGGTATTCCCATCCTTTTCAGAATTTTCCACAGCTTATTGTGATCCACACAGTCAAAGGTTTTGGCATAGTCAATAAAGCAGAAATAGATGTTTTTCTAGAACTCTTTTCCTTTTTCAATGATCCAGCAGATGTTGGCAATTAGATCTCTGGTTCCTCTGCCTTTTCTAAAACCAGCTTGAACATCTGGAAGTTCATGGTTCACGTATTGCTTACCTCACATTAGCTCCCTCTGATTGTCCTCAGGGTATTCAGGCCCGGTCCCTACCCTAAGCAATGCAGCCTGTGCCACCCTGTTCAGCCTCCACTTGCTGGTAGTGGATGCAAGCATCTGGGCTACTTCTCCGCTGCGAGTTGCCGTTAGGTACCTAATCTGTGGGTTTTATTTATTTATTTTTCCTCCCAGTTATGTTGCCCTCTGAGATTCCAAAACTCCCCAAGACCCACTGGTGAGAGGGTTTCCTGGTGTTTGGAAATTTCTTCACTTTTATGACTCCCTCCCCAGGATGGGTCTCCATCCCTAACTCTTGTCTCTCTTTTTATCTTTTATATTTTGTCCTACCTCCTTTAGCAGACAAAGGGCTGCCTTTCTGGGTGCCTGGTGTCCTCTGCCAGAGTTCAGAAGTTGTTTTGTGGAGTTTGTTCAACGTTCAAATGATCTTTCGATGAATTTGTGGGGGAGAAAGTGGTCTCCCCATCCTATTCCTCCACCATCTTAGGACCGCCCTCTACCCTTGCCTGGACAATTCCATGGACAGAGGAGCCTGGCAGGCAGCAGTCCATGGGGTCTCAAAGAGTCAAACACAACTGAGTGACTAACACTTTTATGATACTTCTGTATCCAAAGGTTACTCTGTGCACATGTGTTGTCTAACATATGTGTCTACAGACCAGTCTTTGGAGAGCTGTGATGGCATGGCCTATGCCGTTGGCTTGTAGCACTCTAAGTAGAGGAGCTGTTCCAGATCAGACATCTGGGGGAGAAATCAGGGATCATAGTGAAGGTATGAAAGCACTGGGAGATACAATGGGCACAAGACTTGGGAAAGAAATAGGGACTAAAGAGGAACAAAGATAAACCCTTTGCAACTTTGTGGTTGTTTGACATAGCTGGACAAAGACCCTACCGTATATGCACTGCCAAATTGCCCATTAGATCAAGAGCTATAGGCAAAACTGGCTGATGTTCATGCAATGAACATCAATAAAGAAGTATCATCTTTATTTGCTATACTAGAGGTTTTTTTAAATAATAACAATTCTAGCTATTCATCCATACATATACTCAAAGGCTTATAGACTGCTTTCTTCCAGGTTACAACTCTGAGATTTTGTATTAATTTCTAAAATATTTTTCAGGCCTGTAATTGTATGTCTATGAGATCTAAACATATAAATCATCAGAATCAAAATCTTACTGCTGGGTTAGAAAGACTCTCAAATGTCATCTGATGAGTTCTCCCCAAATCTGATGCTTAATCTAATCTATAATTCTATAACTATAAAGATAGGAACTCACTTCATCACATTTCCCTCAGGGATAACTTCATTTATTTATACCTTCCATGCCTTGGTTACATAAAGACAATTCCATTCCTTTACTTGAAATATCTAATCAGCTATCAGTTATCAGATTTTTTTGAAACTTGAATAAGTCAAATGTTAAAATTCCTTGATCAGTTCTGTGAATGACAGGACATTGGTATAATTTTGAGTAACTTTTTCTTCCATCAAATTGCCCTTCTGAAAAATTTAGACTTTCCATATGTTGGACAGATATTGGAGAGTTTTATTTTTTAAACTTCCTTAAGACTTATTATGTAGGATTCCAACTATAAAATTAAAAATGCCTTCTAAGGGTTTAGCATTTTACTCTATGGCCACTAATTATCTTTAAGAATGTAATCACCTAAACAAAAATAGCATTATTATCTATAGGCCAATACTTAATAGATTTAAAGCAGAATAACTTGCTTATTCATTTCATAAATTGATCTTCCTTCTGCCAGGTCCTATGCATTGTCTTGGAGCTTCAGTGGAAAAGAAGACATAGCTACACCCTCAAGGAATTATTCTTGGAAAAAATGACAGGAAAACAAGCAATTACAACACAATGTGTTAAAGGCTAGAAAAGGATGTGTGCAGTTCTACAGGGAAAGACATCAGCCATCTTAACAAGCTATGGTAATGAGGGGATGGATGTCAGAGGAAGGGTTGTAGGATTTAACTATGAAGTGGCCACAGAGGTGTTGAATTTGGCAGTCAGATGATGTGGAAAAGATCTTCCAAGAAGAGGAGCTATTGGGACAAAGTTTTGCAAAGGAGAGAAATGACATGATCAGAAAACTGAGGTTGCTTACATGTGACCTGAAATGGGAAATAACAGGAGGGAAAGAGAAAGAGAAGGTGAGGATGAGGAAAAGAAGTGAGAAAAGAGGAGAGGAGAGAGTTAATGGTGGAGAGTGAAGAGAAGTTGAAGATTAGGATGAAAGCTAAGGCCACATTATGACAGTCCTTGTATGAACGTCCTTGTATGAAAAATGTGATGATCAGGGCCCAGAGAAAGAGTCTAAGAAACACTAGTTATAGAACTGAAGAAAAATATGTCCCACAATGAAAGAGAAGAGTCTCCAGAAAAGGAGGGAATAGATAAGAAAGTTGAATGCTCCAAAGAGGCTGAATGGTAAGTAATTTAAGGCCATAAAGGTATTATTGGACTTGGTGACCAGGGAATCCTTGGGAACCCAGAAGTGAGTATTTTCACAGGTTGGGGGTGGTGGGGGGCTGGCACAGGAGAGGACCCTGAGGCTTAAGTGCAGATGGAAGGTGAGGACATGGAGACAATTCCTATAGCTGGTGCTCATAGGAGCCTGGCTGTGAGAAGAGAGAGTAAGCAGAAAAGCTGGGAATTGAGGTGAACACCTGTGGTAATGGCTGAGATTCTCATACATATTTATGCTGATAGAAAGGAGCCAGGAGGGAGTGTGAAACTGAAGATATAAGAGGAAGAAGGGTTGTGCCCATGTGCTGGTTATTGTGCATAATGCTACAATGAATATTGGGGTGCATGTCTTTTTGTATGATAATTTTCTCAGGGCATATGCCCAGAAGTGGGATTGCTGGGTCATATAGTAGCTCAATTTTTAGCTTTCTAAGGAATCACCACACTGTTCTCCATAATGGTTATATCTATTTACTTTCCCACCAACAGTGTAGGAGGGTTCTCTTTTCTCCACATCCTCCTCAGCATTTATTGTTTGTAGATTTTTTGATGATGCTCATTCTGTCCAGTGTGAGGTGATACTTCATTGTAGTTTTGATGGGAGGGAGGTCCAAGAGAGAGGGGATATATTTATCTGTACAGTGGAGGCTAACACAATGTTATAAAGCAATTATACCCCCAATAAAAATTAGTCATAAAAACAGAGGGAGAAGAGTAACAATGATAGAGGGAAGTCTCTTTGAAAGGAGGGAGAAATGGCTTCAGAGAACAAGAGGGGGACTAAAGCATGAGCAGGAGACACATTTTCAATGTAATTAGAGAAAGGGAGAAAGAGGTGGGTATGTTTGTGGTTGAGGTTTTTTTGTGTGTTTTTTTTTTAATTTTATTTTATTTTTAAACTTTACATAATTGTATTAGTTTTGCCAAATATCAAAATGAATCCGCCACAGGTATACATGTGTTCCCATTTGCAGCAAGTTGGGGCTCTTCTTTACACTGTGATAAACTGGGGAGTGTTTATCAGTTTATGTTGTCTGAGAATCAGACAACCAAGATGGAATCAGACATGCAAGAGATTTATGGAGGTGGAGAATGCTGGAGACTGCGGAAAGGAAGCAAGAGCAGGAGGAGCTTAGAGAGTCTTGGACTGCAATACAGTCTGACATATATCAGAGAAGAGAGGGACATAAAAAGCACCAAAGACGAGGAGCCTCAAACCTCAGTGGAGCTAAGAAAGTGTCTTGGCCAGGCTGATGCAGAGTCACGTCTCTAGTAGCTCACAATCTCAGACAATGGTGGAGAGCAGCCACACACATGGGGAGAGGGTGGCCACCTTCAGGGGAGGCCAAGAGCTGGAGGCGTTTTGTAACAGCTTTCCCATGACCTCCCGTAGGAGCATCACCCAGAGAGAGGAGGACACAACAACTCCAACTGCTGCTCCAGCAGTATCTCCACCAGCAGCTGTGGGGCTCCAGCTCCCACTGAATAGCACCATGTGATTTGAGTTCCAAATGCATGTCTCGAGCTGATGGCCTCCTCCCAAGTTCTCTCCATTCTTGGAATGTGGGTGGCTTCTTGCTGCCATTAATTTCTGTTTGTCTCTTCTTCCTCTATTTGGCCTCTCAGCTCTTCGGTGGCTGGTATGAATGATGGCAAGTGGTTTCCTCTTTCCTAGTTGGCCCATGAATGATAAAGGGACCCATATTCACTGTACCTCTTGCCCTCCCTCCTCTACCCAAACACTGAATATAGAGTTATTTATTTTGTTTGTTTTGTTTGTTTATTTTGTGGTCATCTGCCTAACTAACGAGGACCAAGAAGCACTAGAAACCTACTTGGAAGGTCTGGTTCCAATAAGAAGTTAAAATCTGGGGTTTGGGATGAGGCTCAAATATTGTACAGTTGTCCCTCATATCTGCAGGAAATTGGTTCTAGGAGACTTCAAGGATACCAAACTCCATGGAGGCTCAAGTCTCTTATATAAAATGGCAGAGAACCAGGAATTTTCTGGATGTCCAGTGGTTAAGACTGAGCTTCCACTGCAGGGAGCACTGTTTCGATCCCTGGCTGGGGAACTAAGATCCTTCATATTGTGTGGTGTGGCTAAAAAAACCATAAATATGGCAGTAAATATGGCAGAGTACAACAAATACAGTTTGCTTTCTGTATCTACAGATGCAAAACCTACAGATGGGAAACCTGCAGATATGGAAGGTAGACTGTAATTATAATGAATGAAGTTATTAGGCTTTGGGCATTGCAAACTCCATGTTTCTTAGCTACCCTCACAATTTCCATAATACAATTTCCACTTATTCCTCACATCAGGGGTCATGCCCATCTTATTCCATTCTTGGCTCTTCAGTTCTGTAGAATCCATCATATCTGTATCTGAAGAAGAATGACTTTTTGTTCATTACATTATCTTCACAACAGTGCGCATTTGAAAATTCCTAATCAGGGTTGAAAAGCTCCTTGGACAGCAAGGAGATCAAATCAGTCAATCCTAAAAGAAAGCAACCCTGAATATTCATTGGGAAGACTGATGCAGAAGCTGAAGCTCCAATACTTTGGCCACCTGATGTGAAGAGCCAACTCACTGGAAAAGACCCTGATGCTGGGGGGAAATGAGGGCAGAAGAAGGGGGCAACAGAGGATGAGATAGTTGGATGGCATCACCAACTCAATGGACATGAGTTTGAGCAAGCTCTGGGAGATGGTGAAGGACAGGTAAGCCTGGCATGCTGCATTCTATGCAGTCAGAAAGAGTCAGATATGACTTAGTGATTGAACAACCCAGGGTTTTTGGCCATGTGGTGTGCTGATCATCACTGGGCATGGAGAGAAGGATAATGTTTTTTCCTGTTATAACCAATGTCTAGAGGGAGGAAGATTATATTCTCCAAATAATGAATTCATCTCTTTAACATGTTAATTCTGAGGCCCACACTAAATGCCAGGAAGGGAATATTTTTTCTATTACTTTTTATTCATTGTTTTTCCAATGAAACAACTATACTAGGTAAAAAGCTATAATTCACCCAAATATAATTTGCAGCACCACTCAGTAAGAACTCTGTGTTGTATCACCCACAACTGGGCAGTGGGGCAGTTGGCTTTCTCATTTCGTACTGTCAGTTATAATAACGGTGTGTGTGGCTGCAGAGTCCTTTTCTAACTCTTTTTTAGGAGGAAATACAACAAGGAAGGATGCATATTCATTCCATGCCTGGTTGACTGGAGGAGATTGTTACAATAATGGCCCCAACTTGTTCCTACCTCCCTGTATGGGGCTCACCTTGCAATGTGACTTTGCCCACAAATGTGAAGTCCATTTCTCTACTCTTCAATTTTTCTACTCTACTCCTCAATTTCTCTACTCTACTCATTACTCAAGGGTCTTGTTCTGGCCTATGCAACAAGTGCAAAAGAGATGCAGACAAAGGCTTGAAAGTGCTTGCCCACTGGGATTTACTTTCTGCTGTTGGAAATTTTCTATCATTGGGTGAGTACGCCTGGGCTGGCAGGCTACAGAGAACCTGTGGGGAGAGTAGCCCTGCCAGTCCATCTGAGACCCCAGACCACAGAAACCTGGAGAACTGGTGATGTGAGTGCTAGGAGATTTTTTTATGCCCTTCCAGTCCTCTATTCCCTTCAATGGATACTTGGAAAAACAAGCAAACAAAAATATTATTTAACCTCATTTCTCAGTTAAATTACATTTTTAATTTCTTGTTGATAGTTTTCACTTTTAAATGTCCTTCTTGGTGTTTCACTAGCAGAGTTATCCGTGGAACATGTTTGCATATTAACCCATTTTGTCTTTTAATGCTAAGTCACTTCAGTCGTGTCCGACTCTGTGCGACCCCATAGACGGCAGCCCACCAGGCTTCCCTGTCCCTGGGATTCTCCAGGCAAGAACACTGGAGTGGGTTGCCATTTCCTTCTCCAATGCATGAAAGTGAAAAGAGAAAGTGAAGTCGCTCAGTCATGTCCGACTCTTAGCAACCCCATGGACTGCAGTCTACCAGGTTCCTCCATCCGTGGGATTTTCCAGGCAAGAGTACTGGAGTGGGGTGCCATTGCCTCCTCCTAGTCTTTTAATACTTCATACAATCATGAAAATGGCAGTAGTTGTTCTGATTCAGTAAGTTCTGAGTGATGTCTCAGGCAGCAAAATGTAACTGTGTCTGAGCTCAATAACCATGTAAAATGCCTGGCACAGACCTGGTATGTCCTACGTGTTCCACATGGGTTCGTTGGTTGATGGCAAGGATGTCTAACTCATTCTTGAAAAAAAATGAAAGATTTCTCCTAACTTGAGCTCCTCTTATATGAATCTGTAATGTACTTGCATTTACTTCTTCAAGTTTTTTTCTTAACCAATTTCAGTTCATTTAAAAGATGCAGAAATTTTTAGCTACTCATCTAAGGGGTAGTTGGAAAAGGGTGGAACTAGAGGGTGAAAGAGGAAAGAAGAAGATAGAGCAGAAGGCAAAGAAGTTTTTGCCATCTGGTCTTGGCTCAACTACAAAAAGGGGACACAAAATAAATGTGGGCCCTAGAACTGTTCTCAGGGATGCATTGGGTGAAGGAGGTGACCAGCATTTCAGAACTGAAGGGACTGGTTACCTCTGCTACCTTCCTGTGCACACAGGAGGGCTTCAGGCTGTGTTTGTCTTCCGGATTTCCAAGAGATGTTGAGAAATACATATCAGCTCTGGCAATAAGACTGAGCTAAATAAACATTTCCCAGGCAGCTTGTATCTCAGGCTTCCAAATTAACTGCAGCTTGAGAGCAAAAAGACATGTTTCAACAGCTCCTAATTACAAAGCATTGAACACTTTAATGGAAAACCAAGAACAGCAACAAAAGAAAATATCAATCAAATTTTTTTTCAATATGTATATATGAGGAAGATGAATTAGAAGCATTATATTCACACTTCAAAGAAGAAAGATCTTTAAATATTTCTATCACACAGAACAGATGCTGTCGAACTACAGCATATAGACCAAGTCTAGCCTGTCCCTTATTTTCAAAAATAAAGTTTTCCTGGAATACAGACTTTCCCATTTATTTACAGATTGCCTATGGCAGCTTTGGGGCTACAATAGCAGAAATGAGTAGTTCCAACACAGACTCTTTGGCTCGTAAAGCCTAAAATATTTGCTATCTGTCCCCTTATACAAAATGTTTTCCAACCTCTAATATGGAAGATGGTAAGGGGTAACTACATGAATGTATGTCTAATAGTCCCTGAAAATGTATGAAATATCATTGATATTCTCTTTTTTAAATTGAAAAGTATAGTTGATTTACAATGCTGTGTTAATTTATGCTGTACAGAAAAATGATTCAGTTATACAGATACACACATATACATTCTTTTTTATATTCTTTTCCAACATTGTTTATCACAGGATATTGAACATCGTTCCCAGTGCTATAAAGTAGGACCCCATTTTTATGGGGACTGAAGAACATCTTTAGAGAACTCACAGCTCGGTTTCAGTTACATGAATCTACGTTCCAGCGCCAACTTGATAGAACTCATGTCCTCTCATCCTAATAAAGAATTCTTCTTCTGAGTTATTTCACTACCACCTCTTAAGAGATCAAATACAGTGCTGCTCTGGTATCTCTTTGAAGGGCGATAAAGTCACAAAATGAAAGGGAGAGGGGCATCTCTCCCCATGGCACCACATTATATCATGAAGTTTTGGCCATGTTGAACTCTAGTCAGTTGCTGGTATCCAAGGATGTAGCAGCCAAGATGGTGGAAGGCAGTCACCTTGGTGGTGCTTATTGAATAAAGCTTGGTTGAACAGAAGTGCCAGCCCTTGAGGCTCGGTGGAGGTCAGAGTAGGAGATGTATAGAGAGAACCTCAGTGCCTGCTTATAGTTCCTGGGGCCTAACAGAGCTGGCTGAGAGTTAAAGAACATTACTCAGGAATCCAGTCTTGGCAGATTTTATTTGAGTTGCTAAAAGACAGACTGTGACCACACTGAAGTGGGTGGAACAAATATCTTTTCCATCAGAATTATTTTCCCATTTGTTTTGAAAGTAGCCATGGGAATCAGAGTGGATGGGAATCAGAGAATTGGTCTTGGACCAACCAGGTTGTGAAGAAGAGAATGTGTGCCTCTGGTCGACTCTTTCTCCTAACCTCACTCCACATATTTCTTCCTGGATAAAAGATGATAGCACTCAGGTTCATGTGCTTTTCTCTGCAGGTTCACAGAGAGGCAGGGCAAGAACAGCTTCACTCTACTGTAAAGACTTTGCGGCCATGCTCTGAAATTGCTATCAAAAAGAGAGACCAGCTGCAAGGAAATACAAGCCTCTTCACAAATCAAAGGAAGACTTCTTTTCCTCTTCACTTTGATCATACCACTTAATTTTTCATAGTCTAAGCTAAATGTAGTGTTATTTATGTAAAGAGCAATCCTCCAGGAAAGGTGCCACATGCTTTTGCATTTCACATAGTATTTCTTCTCTAACAGGTATAATGTGATTTTTAGAGGAATGGTTTATACATAAGAGTAATACTTCATGTATGGACCATATAAAATGGCCTCAAATTCATCACAGAAGCAAAATGAAAGCTATGGATATTGTGTAGCCAGTCACACACACAAACACACACACATACACACACACATGCCTCTATGATCAAATGTATTAGAGACATGCTGAGTTACAAAAACTTAAATGGTTTATTTACTCCAAAAACTTCTCAGGTTCTTCAATATGCTAATAAGTGAAACATATTTTTAAGAGAAGAACATAATGTGAAATATTACTCCAATGTTTTTGATCAAGGAGACCCTTTTGTGTGACATAATGTTATTAAAACACATTCAATCTTTGTATGGTATAAAATCTCAGTTATTATGGGATGGGCATTTGCTTAAGATGGTAGATATCTGGGAGGTGCCCTGGATTGGGCAGAACTCTTAGGGAACAAGGTGATAAAATTTCAATGCAAAAGTAGCTTAAATCAAAACAAAATGCGCTGGCAGTGCTGCTGAGAAGCTTTATAGAGCAGCATGGTGCAGGGCTGAGTAGGTGTTCAAGTAAAGAACAGTCTCATCCTCTTTCAAGGTCTCATGCTCTTTCTTGGTCACTTTCTCATTCTCCTTTCATCTTTCAGCTCAGTCTTTCTCTATTCTCCCTTCCCCCCAAAAAAGGCTCTTTCTTTAAGGTGGCAAATCTGTGATTTCAGAAGGAAAGAATGCCTCTTTTTCTGGGAATTCCAGTGCAATCCAGAGAGAGTACTTATTGGCCAGCTTGCGTGATATATCCCTCTGTAATCTAAACACTGTGGACAGGGGAATGCAGAATGATGGGGAGCCAGGTCAAGGTCATATGTTTACCCACCATGGAGGTGAAGGAGGAGGAGTCACTTCTACTCAAACTGCATGGAATAGGTTCTTGATAAGAGAATTCTTTCAACGCAAGACCCCAGTCAGGCGAAAAATCAACAAATGTACACTAAGTTTTTCCACACGTACATAAAGTCTGGTGGTGTATCTCTCTGTTTAGGATTTTTATTTTTTTAGACCTATGTCATATGTATCATCTTTGGTTCCTTGATTATTCATCACGTTGATCAGATGTCTTCACTTGGAAGAAAACATTTCTCTGACTCCTATAGTCTCTTTCTCCTCGTACAAATTACTAACTCCATAAACCAAACGGTAAAAAGATTCTCTAAAGGAGTGATTCTCAAAGCATGATCCTGGAGCAGCAGCATCTATAGATGCCTTGTTAGAAAGGCAGATACTTTGTCACTAACCTACTGAATCAAATCTCTTGAGGGGGTGGGGCCCAGCAATTCATGTTCGCTCAAGCTGTCTAGGTTCTGAAATGTGCTCAAGCTTTAGGACCACCACTATCCAGAGACAGTTGAAAACCACTTAACATTGGCCTTGCAGAACCTCCAGGGGAAGCTTTTTCTTAACAGACCATCATAAGGAACTCTTTTCTGATCATCTTGATTCAGCTGGTCTGGGTTAGGGCTTACTCATCTATCTTTTCCCAGAGTTCCACAAGTAACTGAAATGCACATCAAGTGTGAGGACCACTGTTGGAAAAGAGCAAAATGTCTAAGGGAAGGTTGGTGGCTAGATTTCAAGGTCTAAGTTCAGACTGGTGGCTAAAATTATGTGTGGGGACAGCCACCATAATTCACAAACATGTATCCCTATATTCACAGCAGCACTATTCATAATAGGCAAGACATGGTAACAAACTAAATGTCCATCAACTGATGAATGGATAAAGAAGATGTGGTATACATATACAGTGGAATACTGTTTAGTCATAAAAAGAATGAAGCAATGCCATTTTCAGCAACATGGACGGACCTAGAAATT
The DNA here is from genome assembly GCF_029407905.1 of Bubalus kerabau. NCBI lineage: Eukaryota > Metazoa > Chordata > Mammalia > Artiodactyla > Bovidae > Bubalus > Bubalus kerabau. The sequence continues at coordinate 81,639,444 of NC_073631.1, read as the reverse complement.
ATCAGGCTAAATGAAGTAAGTCAGAAAGAGAAAGTAAAATACCATTATGTGTGGAATCTAAAATAAGGCACAGATAAAACCTATCTATGAAACAGAAACAGACTCACAGACATAGAGAACAGAATTGTAGTTACCAAGGGGGAGGGAGAGTAAGGGGGGATGTTCTGGGAGTCTGGGGTTAGTAGATAAAAACTATAGATTGGAGATATATATAGAAAGAGATAGAGAGATAGATGTATACCTGTACAATACAAATTAACACAACACTGTAAAACTATACTTCAATAAAAAATAAATTTAAAAAAATTAAAAATAAAATAAAAAAGAATAGCCCATTAATTTGAACAGATTGAAAACTGCATGGCCTCAGGACTTGAAAGCAGTTGCTGCAGAATTAAGTCAAGCCTGGCAGGCTAAGGAAATGTGATGAAGATGAGGGAAGCTCTTTCAGATAGTGTGGCATGACTGAGCCATAGTTGGAAACCAGGGAAGACAGAGGTGCCCCAATTCAGCCATCTGAGACGTACTAGGAAGGGGACAGGATGGAGCGCAGGGGGACAGCGTTTGAGCAAAGGCACCATGTGATCTTGCAAGGTCAAGAGGCAAGAGCTGTGAGCAACAACAGATTCTATAGACAGGCTAAGATTAAAATACACATTTTCCAAGGTCACAAGTTAGGTGTCTAGGCCCTCTTGACACATGGAGAACATTCTTCAGCAGTATCATCTTGGAATAATGGAAGACAAAGACAAACACAATTGATACAACCACTATGGAGGGCAGTTTGGAGGTTCCTTAAAAAATTAAAAATAGAGTTACCATATGATCCTGCATTCCCACTCCTGGGCATATATCCAGTGCATGCTCAGTCACTTCAGTCATGTCCAACTCTTTGTGACCCTATGGACAGTAACCCGCCAGGCTCCTCTGTCCATGAGATTTTCCAGGCAAGAATACTGGGTGGGTTGCCCTTTTAATAATTCAAAAAGATACATGCACTCTAATGGTCACTGCAGCACTATTTAGAGTAGCCAGAACATGGAAGTAACCTAAAAGTTCATCAACAGAGGAATGGATAAAGAAGATGTGGTATATGTATATAATGGAATATTATTCAACCATAAAAAAGAAACGAAATTGGATCATTTGTAGAGACGTGGGTGGGCCTAGAGACTGTCATACAGAGTGAAGTAAGTCATACAGAGTGAAGCGACCTCGAGACTGTCATACAGAGTGAAGTAAGTCAGAAAGAGGAAAACAAATGCATATGAATGCATACATGTGAAAAATGGTATAGAAGACCTTTTTGAAAAACAGAAAAAGGGACACAGACACAGAGAATAAACACAATGAACACCAAGGTGCAGGTGAAGGGGATTAGGATGAATTGAGATATTGAGATTGACATATATACACTATTGATACCATGTGTAAAGTAGGCAACTAATGAGAACCTACTGTATAGCTCAGGGAACTCCACTCAGTGCTCTGTGGTGAGCTAAAAGGGAAGGAAATCCAAAAAAGGGTCTCTCTCTCTCTCTCTCTCTCTCTCTCTCTATATATATATATATATAGCTAATATACTCATATAGCACTTCACTGTACAGTAGAAACCAATAGAACATTGTAAAACAACTATACTCCAAAAAAATTAATAAAACAATGAAGCCATGCATCTTGGCAGCTTCAGTGACCTCAACATATATTAAATGTGCCAGCAGCAAGTGCTTACTTTCCTAAGGTGTGATGACACAGAGAAGGGAGACCAATTGTTCTTCCTCTCTGAGAGGAAGTGCGCTTAAGGAGCATTTCAGAGGTTACAGGGCAGGGTAAGGAGATCCTTTCTGATGGGAATGTCCTGAGACAGACACAGCATGGATTACAGCGCAAGGCTAAGGAAGTTCCCCCCAGGGGGCGCTGCCTCTCTCCTCTGTATTCTGGGTGCCCTATTTCAATAAACTCGCACTAAACGTGGTTCCCTAACTTGTCTTCATTCCTTGAAACCTGACAGAGTCTGAAGCACAACTTGAGATCCTCCATGTCCCTGCTCCAGACATTCTCCATCTGGCAGAGCACCCCTCAGCCACTACCTGGCTCCTAGACATCTCTGGCCCTGGCATAATCTTTCAATGTTATAAATCTCCCTCTAAGTACTGCTTTAACTGCAACCCACAATTTTTTATATGCTGTTATTTTTTAGTTGTTAATTTGTTTTATTACCCAGAATAAGGTCTATTTTGATGAATATCCATGTGCACTTCAGGGCTTCCCCTATGGCTCAGCTGTAAAGAATCCACCTGCAGCACAGGAGATGTAGGAGACATGAGTTCGATCCCTGGGTCAGGAAGATCCCTTGGAGATGGGCATGGCGACCCACTCCAGCATTCTTGCCTGAAGAATCCTGTGAACAGAGGAGTCTGGCAGGCTCCATGGGGTCACAAACAGTTGGACACCCGTGAAGCAACTGAGCACGCATGCACACATGTGTACTTCAGTGTGAACTTTGCTGCTGTTGAATAAAACATTCTGTAAGTATCAATTAGATCCATTTGGCTGAGACATTATTTTGTTCTGTTTCATCTCTGATTTTTTTTTGACTTGTTTTTCATAACTGAGAGAGAAATGTTGCAACTTTAATTTCTCCTTTTATTTCTATCACTTTTCCCTGTATTTTGAGGCTTTTTGTTAGGTATATAAACATTTAGGTTATTATGTTCACTTGGGGCTTTATCATTATGCAGTGTCTCCCTCTATCCCTGTTAATTTTCCTTGCTCTGAAATCTACTTTATGTGATATTTACATACCACTTACTTATGTAAGATTTCTTTCCCTTATTGATTGCATAGGGGGTATCTTTTCCATCCTTTTACCTTTATCCTATCTGTATCATTATTTTAAAGTGGGACCCTTTTAGACAGTAAATGGTTGGATCTTCTTTTTATCCATAATGACAGTCTCCATATTCTGTCACTTCCTCTGTTTTTCATTCCTCTTTTTCTCCTTTGATGTTTTTTTTCCAAATTATTTGAATTTTCAAGTATTTTATTTTAATTTTTCTATGGAATTTTGACTATCTGCCCATGTATAATTATTTTAGTGGTTCCTTTAGGGATTACAATATATATATAAATTTAACTTTTCATAGTGTATTTAGGGCTGATATTTTACCACTTCAAGTGAGATGTTGAAAACTTCCCACCACAGAAGTTCCCTTATTCTCCCCTATCCTTTGTGGTAGTTGCCATATATTACATCTACAGACTTCAAAACTCCATTGTTATCGATAATGCTATGACATTATCTCTCAACTGCATACTTGAGTCAAACAACATAAGAGGAAAAGAATAGTTTATTATATCTATTTATATATTTATGATTTATTTCATCCTTCCTTCATTGTTGATGTTCCAAGTTTCTCTCTGATATAAATTCACTCTACTTGAAGAACTCACCTTAACATTTCTTTTATATAGCAGGTCTGCTCACAGCAGATTCTCTTATTTTTCTTTTATCTGAGAATATTTTTATTTCATTTTTCTTCCTATAAAGTTTTTTGCTAGCTATGCAGTTCTCAAATGATAGTTCTGTTCTTTCAGCACTTTTATAATGTTGTTGCACTGCCTTTTCTTTCCATGGTTTCTGATGAGAAATATGTAGTCGTTATAATCATTGTTTCCTTATAGGTAACACATTTATTTCTCTAGCTCCTTTTTTCTATTTCTTTAGTTTGTAGTCGTTACATCATGTCTGGGTGTGGATTTCTTTGAGTTTATCCTTTGGGAGATTTGTTGTGCTTCTTACATCTGTAAGTTTATGTCTTCTGCTAAATTTAGGAAAATTTCAGACATTTTTTTCCCCTCAAGCAGGTTTTCTGTGCTTTGCTTTCTCTTCTCCTTCTTGGATTCTGATGATATAAATACTAGATCTTTTGTTTTCCAGAAGTCTCTGAGTCTCTGTTCAATTTTTTTTAAACCATTTTCTCTCTGCTGTTCAGATGGTATAATTTCTTTCTTCAGTTCATTGACTCTTTCTTCTGTCATTTTTGTTTTGCTATTGACCTCGTCCATTGAATCACTATGTCAACTTTTTTATGTTCTAGCTCTCAAATTTCAGTTTGCTTCTTTTTTCATATTTTCTATATCTATGCTGAGATTTTCTATCTTTTTATTTGTTTAAAGAGTGTTCAGCCTAACTTCTTGGAACAAAGTCATGTTAACTGCTTTTGATTGCTTTTTCCATGATAAATTGAAGTTTACCTGTTTTTCATTTGCTAAGCCATTTTGGATTATATCTTGAACATTTTGAATAATGTATCATGAGATTGTAGATCTTATTTAAATCTTGAGGAGACCGTTGACTTTTTTGACTGTTTTATTTAGCAAACAATTTATCTAGTTAGTTTTAGTCTGCAACTTCTAATCTACCTTCTTTCAGCTATGGTTTCAATAGCCATTTATTTTCCTTTGGAGTGCTACTTGGGCTGATCTAAATGGAAGACCTGAAAGCCAGTCTGAGACATGACTGGTTGTCTATCCTCTAATGAAGTTCTCAACACATATAGTACACTATTTATAGTTAGAATCAATCATGGACAGCTCTCAGATAAATCTAGTTCATAAACAACATTATTGCATTGACCTCTTTATCTCCTTCCTTTGTGCAATATCCTTGAAATTTTCTTTTCAAAATATTTTAAAATATTTATTGATTTAGTTTTATTTCTTTGATTGTGCAGGGTCTTAGTTGTGGCACGCAGAATCTTCATTGCGGTGTGAAGAATCTTTTAGTTGTGTTATGTGGGATCTAAGTTCCCTGACCAGGAATTGAACCCATGCTCCTTGCATTGGGAGTGTGGAGTCCTAGAAGCTTGACCACCAAGAAAGTCTTTGAAATTTTCTTGATCCCAGGGCTCCCTCTCATTTTGCTAGCACTTTAGTCAGAAAGCCAGAGCTTTATTTTCTCTTTTCAGCTTCACAATTCCCATAACTGCATTTGTATTAGGACCACCAATCACAGAGCAGAGAAAAAAACAACAGCAATAGGCATTGCCCCACCCTCTTCTGAGTACAGCTCCTCTGGTCAGAGTGAATTTTTTCCCTTTAGGGTGGTTCTCTTAGGCCCACTGCTGCCGTCGTCCTTGCCTCTAACATATCATCATGGTATTGTCAGGGGGCTGGGTAGGAAAGAAAAGAAATAAAGGAGGGATTTCTCCCTCTCTTTACAACACTTAGGAGTCTTGTGGCCTGCTCTTGGGCTTATAAGAGAGACATTCTTCCCAAGTTTTTCCATCTCCACCTGCTCTACATCTTCATCTGGGTTTTGGCTGCTGTTGAGCCCAGGCAGAATGATCCTAAAGGAAAAAAAAAAAAAAAAATGAGAAACTCCCTGCCAGTGTCATATTACATCAAGTTATGGTTTCTTTTCTTAATTATGCCTGCTATCATTTACTTTTCAGAGTCGTTAGGGAGTTGTTTTATGGATTCTGTCCAGAGTTTATAATTGTGTTCAGTGGGAGAATGTCACAGGATAGGGTGTATTTACTCCATCTAGCTTGGAGTCAGAACATTCTGGACAGGGTAATTTTTGTTAGCTAAACTTTGTCTGTTACATAAGGAAACATCCCAAACTGTTGGATCTGACCAGTCAGATATGTCTTAATTTTTTTTGATCCTTGTTTTAGAATTATTAGTAAAATGATGTTGTTTTATTCTCATAGTATAGTATAGTACATATGTCTTTTTAGTCTCTTCTGAAAACATTCTTTTTATCATACCACTGATGTAAAGCTATTATGTTTTATGTTGAACTGGTGTGGTTAAATTCAATTGAAAGTCTTTGACACATTTCACCAACTGAGATTACAGCTTTTCTTCTTTTATTTTTTTAACATCAAGACTTCTGAATTCGCAGCTGCCTCAGGACATAAAGACTTTATAGAAAAAGTAACTTATTAGATAACCATAATTTTATCACTGTATTCAAAGAGAGTTATTATTCTTAAATAAAGTGACAATTCAGCTATTTAAATAGGTCCAGATTGAATAAAAAGTAGAGATGGAGAAGAAGGATCAATTTTCCACAGAAGCCAACAATAAGATGTGGTCAATATGAGGTCCCATATGGGACTCATGGTCTGTATTACAAATGACTGGTAGAGACTGATCAGAAAAGCCAATAGTAACTTGAAGTTAGTCTTCTGATAGCAACAAATAGCATTACAAAACTCACAATGTTTCATGTTTTCCTAAAGAATCAAGGAAAAAGATTACCTGTAAACTTTTTGCAGCTTATTTTGAAACACATCAAATTTTCCTCATAGTGACTCCTAATTGAAATTGTTTTAATTTGAGTTGAATATTTTTGCTTTTCCCTCTTTAATGATGCTTTAAAGAAAGACTTCTGTATGCATGTATATATAATAAAAATTAACATAAATATTTTATATAAAATAAAATTAACATTAAATATATATAAAATAAAAACTAACATACAAATAAAGACTTCCAGAGAACAATAGCAAAACCAGCATAGGCACATAACGATTCCAGCTCTCAGATTTTTATTTAAATAACAAATGGAAGTCAAAGCAGAGGTCAACCTCTACCAGCATCAGGAATGCCATCCACCTACTAGAAACATCAGGAAATATAGTTAGCAGGAAGTAGTATAAATCAGACTCCATTCTAAAGAAACAGCAACTGCCTGAGAAGTTATCAGAGAAGATGCTAATAAAACTCCTCTAAGGTCTCTAAACTCAGCAATAATATGAGAGCTAGAGGTGAGAAAAGACTACAGGGAGAATGGAACCCTCTGTCACCTGGAAGTGGCCAATGCATGCGAGGCCATAGTGGTTGGGGTGATTGACATGAAGGGAGAACAGGGAGGGGACTGTCTCCTGCCATTGCTTATTTCTAGAGTTTAGGCCATGCTAGAGGGAAAATCTATTGCCAGGGGAGCTTGTGTCCACCTTTTGTTTCTTCAAACACAGTGAAAGAATTTTAGAATCAAAATATGCTGGGGTTGTCAAGTGGTAGCTTACCCACTTTGCTAGATTTGGGGGGTGTTTGCAAATTAATGTGTAAGTACAGTAAATGTCATCTTTTTTATTTTATTTTTTTTCCATTCTGGATCCAAAATTTTCCTGAAGATGCTTATCCATTCTTGGGATAACTATAATTCATGTTTAAACATAGACTAGTGTGTGAAGATGAATAAAAATAAAAAAATCATCAACTCTCTTAAAAAATAAGGCATATCTATGAAAAAAAATTCTCTAGGAAAACAGAGTAACTTGCTACAAAGAACAGGAGGAAAATTTAGAGAATTTCTCATGTTCAATTCCAAATGATTGAAGAGGACATTTTATCTTTAAAACAAATTTGAGCAGTCATGAATAGGGCTCAAGGGAGTCTGTGGAAAGAATGAAAATATATACGGGCTAGTTGAGGGATTATAAACAAAACAAGTAGAGTATGATAGATTAGCTTTTGCAAAAATCATACTGGAAAAATAGTAGACACATATGAGAAATTTCAAAGTTACATGGGAAAGATGAAAAGAGGAGAATAATAAATAAAAGCTAATTATGTCTACTTCTATTGGCTGATCTATCTGAACAGTGTCTTAACTGTTAGCTGAGCAGCCTGTGTCCTATTGAATGATTTAATAACTTGCTCTGCAATCAAAGAAGCGATGAATGTACTCCAACCACAGACGATACTCTGGACAACTTCTCTAGCAGAATCCTGGCAGTGATGGAGGTCAGAATGTGATGGGTTATTGTTCTTGGCGTGCACTTTATCAAGGGTGATAAAGAGTTTAACCATAGATCACACACTCAATTTGATGACAATAAGTTTATTGGGAAAAGCAAATTAGGTTGTGAGTCTACTTTTAGATTCATAGCTGAATTGTAACCATAAGTTGGCTATAAATACTGGAGTTTGGCAAAAATCAATGAAAACATTTTGTGAGAATCAATTAGCTATATTGGATTTCAATAAAAAGTATTGTAAATTTTTAACAGTTGTGTGTTACAATCCTTTATATCAGTAAAATTTTTATCCCTCTGTATATGTATGTGTGTATTGTATATATATGTATATACACATATATACATATACATACATTTTTCCAGAGCCAGTTATTAAACATCTACCAGCTGTCACTTTTTGTAGATGACAGTTATTTATTAAAAAAAAAAACTAACTGCATAAATAAAGGCAAAAATACTTATGGAAATATTTTTAAATTAATTAATTTATTTTAGTTGGAAGCTAATTACTTTATGATATTGTGGTGGTTTTTGCCATACATTGACATGAATCAGCCATGGGTGTACATGTTTTATTTGATTAAACTAACTGTATTTGGTTTATTCATGAGAAAACAACTTATTCAGTAAAGAATCATTAAAAATTATATATATATATATATATATATATATATATATACACACCTGAGAAATACTATTTCAATTTAAATATTTGACAATTTGTCATGAAGGGGCATGAAGTTAAGGCCATTTCCTTTAGTGTGTGTGTATCCATTAAAATTCACTTTCTTACATAAATCACATTCATTAATGCAAAGACCTCAAGACACCTGTGACTCAGTGTATACAACTTGCCCAAGGTCACACAAGCAGGTAAATGACAGAGCTGAAATTTGACCCCAGACAGTTTGAACACACAACCTGTATTCTTTAAACAGTGTGCTACCTTGATTCTCCTGGGCAGATGCTGGAGAGCAGGAGACAGAGCATTGTGCAGGAGGCATTAGCCAATAGGTCTAACAGAGACACAGAAGGAAGAGACCTTGAGAAGATCTATTATAAGATTTGCTATAACTTTACTTTATAGCAACAATAACTAGTTTAAAGGTATTATAAAAAAAAACAGATAATAACAAGTGTCAGCAAGGATGGAGAAATTGGTACCCTCATACAGTGCTTATGGCAAAATTCAGACTTAAACTGAACAAAGTAGAGAAAACCACTAGACCATTCAGGTATGACCTAAATCAAATCACTTACAATTATACAGTGGAAGTGACAAAGAGATTCAATGGATTAGAACTGATAGACAGAGTGCCTGAACTACTATGGACAGAGGTTTTTAACAGTCTACAGGAGGCCGTGATCAAAACCATCCCTAAGAAGAAGAAATGCAAAAAGGCAAAATGGTTGTCTGAGGAGGCCTTACAAATAGCTGAGAAGAGAAGAGAAGCAAAAGGCAAAGGAAAAAAAGGAAGATATATCCATCTGAATGCAGAGTTTCAAAGAATAGCAAGGAGAGAAAACAAAGTCTTCCTAAGTGATCAGTGCAAAGAATTAGAAGAAAACAATAGAATGGGAAAGATTAGAGATCTCTTCAAGAAAATTAGAGATACTAAGGGAATATTTCATGCAAAGATGGGCACAATAGAAGATGGAAACGGTATGGACCTAACAGAAGCAGAAGATATTAAGAAGAGGTGGCAAGAATACACAGAAAAACTATACAAAAAAGATCTTAATGACCTAGATAACCACAATGGTGTGATCACTCACCTAGAGCCAGATATCCTAGAATGCAAAGTTAAGTGGGTCGTAGGAAGCATCACTACAAACAAAGGTAGTGGAGGTGATGGAATTCCAGTTGAGCTATTTCAAATCCTGGAAGATGATGCTGTGAAAGTGCTGCACTCAATATGCCAGCAAATTGGGAAAACTCAGCAGTGGCCACAGGAAGGGAAAAGGTCAGTTTTCATTCCAATCCCAAAGAAAGGCAATGCCAAAGAAGGCTTAAACTACTGCACAATTGCACTCATCTCACACGCTAGTAAAGTAATGCTCAAAATTCTCCAAGCTAGGCATCAAAAGTACATGAACTGTGAATTTTCAGATGTTCAAGCTGGATTTTGAAAAGACAGAGGAACCAGAGATCAAATTGTCAATGTCTGTTGGATCATAGAAAAAGCAAGAAACTGAAAGCAAAAGTCGCTCAGTCGTGTCCGACTCTTTGTGACTCCATAGCCTGTACAGTCCATGGAATTCTCCAGGCCAGAATACTGGAGTAGGTAGCCTTTCCCTTCTCCAGGGGATCTTCCCAACCCAGGGATTGAACCCAGGTCTCCCACATTGCAGGAGGATTCTTTACCAGCTGAGCCACAAGGGAAGCCCAGAAAAAATGAGAGAGTTCCAGGAAAACATCTACTTCTGCTTCATTGACTACACTAAAGCCTTTGACTGTGTGGATTACAACAAACTGCAGAAAATTCTTAAAGAGATGGAAATACCAGACCATGTTACCTGCCTCCTGAGAAACCTGTATGCAGGTCAAGAAGCAATAGTTAGAACCGGACATCAAACAACAGACTGGTTCCAAATTGGGAAAGGCTATATATTGTCACCTTGCTTATTTAACTTATATGCAGAGTACATCATGCAAAATGTTGGACTGGATGAAGAACAAGCTGGAATCAAGATTGCTGGGAGAAATATCGGTAAGCTCAAATATGTAGATAACACCACGCTTATGGCAGAAAGTGAAGAGGAACTAAAGAGCCTCTTGATGAAGGTGAAAGAGGAGAGTGGAAAAGCTGGCTTAAAACTCAACACTCAAAAAATGAAGATCATGGCATCTGGTCCCATCACTTCCTAGCAAATAGATGGGAAAACTATGGAAACAGTGACAGACTTTCTTTTCTTGGGCTCTAAAATCACTGCAGATGGTAACTGCAGCCATGAAATTAAAAGATGCTTGCTCCTTGGAAGAAAAGCTATGACAAACCTAGACAGCATACTAAAAAGCAGGGACATTACTTTACCAACAAAGGTCTGTCTAGTCAAAGCAATGGTTTTTCCAGTAGTCATGTATGGATGTGAGAGTTGGACCATATGGAAAGCTGAGCACCAAGGAATTGATGCTTTTGAACTGTGGTGTTGGAGAAGACTCTTGTGAGTCCCTTGGACTTCAAGGAGATCCAACCAATCCATCCTAAAGGAGATCAGTCCTGAATATTCATTGGAAGGACTGATGCTGAAGCTGAAACTCCAATACTTGGGCCACCTGATGCAAAGATCTGATCCATTTGAAAAGACCCTGATGCTGGGAAACATTGAAGGCAGGAGGAGAAGGGGATGACAGAGGATGAGATGGTTGGATGGCATCACCTACTCAATGGACCTGAGTTTAAGCAAGCTCTGGCAGTTGGTGATGGACAGGGAGGCCTGGCTGCGGTTCATGGGGTCGCAAAGAGTTGGACAGAAGTGAGCAGCTGAACCGACTGACTGACTGACTGACTGACATACACTGCTGGTGGGGATGCAAATTGGTAGAGCTGCCATGAAAAATAGTCTGGTAGTTATTCAAATGGTTAAATATAGTGTTACTATATGATCCATTGATTTCACTTCTAGGTATCTACCCAAGAGAAATGAAGACATGTCCACACAAAAACTTGCACAATAATATTCATAGAAACTTTATACAGAACAGCCAGAAAGTGAAAACAGCCCATATGCCAACAACTGCCTTTAAAAATCCCAATGAAATATTAATACATATGTTAATAAATATTACATGAAATGCACTTGTTCTATATGAAGAAAATTCTATAACTTTGACTAGGAACACAGAAGAAACTTTGAAAAAAGAGACTTATGGATTTGTGTAAACAGAATTTTGTGTTCTGTGAGTACATAATGTGATGGAGAATTTGGTATTATAAGCAGATTAACTCTTTCAAAGTTATTTTAAATTTTAAAGTTAATTATTTAACTTATTTCAATAAAAATACCATCTTCCCCTGTTTTTGTACTTGTTTTAGGATTATAATGCTTCCTTGAAATTTTTAACTATGAGAAACGTTTTGCAATTACAAAAATTAAAGAGTTTTATTCCACCACATATAAAATATTATCAAGTTTCAGTACCTGTACAAGTATGAAGAAATCGATATTTGAATTAACAGCAGAGCCCAAGAACATGATTTAATAGTATATGATTATATTTGTATACAAAATAATTGGGGAGAGAAGCAATTGCTAAAAAACTTATGACAATTGTTAAAAGATAAAATTTAAGTATTATCTCACATTGTACATTGAAGTATTTTTCAGAGAGAAATTATCCTAAGGGAATAAATAATAATGTTTAAAAGTAATGTAAGGACATTCATTATTGTATTATTTATTTTTACAAAAAATAATTGAACAATAAAAACTTAATGATCCCCAATAAGGTATGTTCCCAGCAAATTATGGTAAATCCACATGGTTGAAAATCACTAGCAATCATGCTTTCAAAAAATTTAATCATATGAGGAAAAAGCTCAATGATATGTCATCAGAAACTTTATGCACATGATTTCAATTATTTCTATGTGTACACACACACACACATATATACATACACATATACACATGTGAGCACATACACAAAATTACCAAACCATGTGAAAAAAATTTTGCACGTGAACTGGAAAAAATATACCAAGAAATGTATGACATTTATCACTAGTTAATGGCATCACCAATAATTTTTATTTTCTCTTCTAGGTTTAACTTTTTCCCAAATTTTGTATAGTAAATCGATTTATTTCATAAGTGGGAATTAAGTTACTAAAATAAAAACATAATTTTAAATTGAAGGCATTACATAGAATTTTATCATTAAATCATGCATATTCCATCAACAAACATAGTGAGTGTTTACTATGTGCCCGGCCTTATTCTCTGGTGGTGCTAGTGGTAAAGAACCCTCCCGCTAATGCAGGTAGACATAAAAAATGCAGGTTTGACCCCTGGGTCAGGAAGATCCCTTGGGCATGGCAAGCCACTCCAGTATTCTTGCCTAGAGAATTCCATGGACAGAGGAGCCTGGCAGGTTATGGTCCATAGGGTTGCAAAGAGTCGGACACGACTGAAGCTACTTAGAACACACGGTATTGTTTTAGGTGCTGGGGATACAACAGAGACAAAACAGACAAATTTTTCTCCCATGAAGAACTTTATATCCTAGTAATAGATCACACAAAAACATCTCCCTCAGACTCTACTGCCAATACAAGTATGTTTTAGGGGCTCAAAGCAGCTAAGACTGAGAGAGGAATCTTATTTTAATGCAGCTAACTCAGGAGGAGTTCTCTACCTATGTGAACACTGCTAAACTTTGGACCACTCATAGGTAAACCACACATTCACATCCAAGGGCTCTGGTACTTGATGCCATAACAGCAGTTATGAGTGATTTAAGCCCAGATTCATCCTCTTTTCTAAAACTCAGAATTGGTAATCTTGATTTTCCAAAGCTTGGCATTTCAAGTGTCTGTACTTTTATAGATGATTTGTAGAATTTCTGCTGCCTGGTTTGTGCAAATTCATTAGTAGTCTCAGATCTGCAAAGACATGCCTGCAAATCTGTAAATACAGCCAATGGGGGTGAAAATACTTATTCCATCAACTCAGTGTCATTTAAATAAGTTCAGTTATATCCACATTTGTTCATTCACATTAGATTCTAAATTCTGGAAGAAAGGGACCCTAGAGGCTACTCTGAAGTTTGTACAGACACTAACTTAAACACATTAATTCTTAATAAGAACTCTAATGCTTCAGGATGATTAACACTGGGTTACTCAGTACACGGTAGCAAACTGTGCACATTATCTGATTAACGACTTACCTAGGGTGATATATAAATGCTCTCTTACAAACTTGTCTGTACATGCTTTGATAGTCGTGCTAAAAATCACGTTTCCAGACTATTTACACTAAATAAGGCTGAAGCTGCCAAAAAAAAAAAAAGTGTTTTATTCTTGCTTGAAAGGATGTAAGTATATTCTTGATGTATATTTTTGTATAGGAGTCTATATTATGATGGGCACAATACAATTATGCATTTCTCTGTTTTTCTTGGGGATATATTCAGGGAAAGAGAATATAGTCAGGGATAGATTATTTCTACATCAACATATATGTTGCATCTGTGAAGCAATGGTTTATAGTAACATATTTCATTTGTTCTATCTCTTTCCCTTTCTGAGAAAAGTTGGCTATTCTTGCACATTCACCATTTTGTTTAATTAGGATACATGCCCTATTATTAGGAGATCTAAGAAACATCCAAAAATCTAAATAGAACTCAGAAGACTATTTCATCATCATTTGACTTCTTAAAACCAGTACTTTAATCTTTTGTGAGCAGCAAAATCTCCTTAGAGCTTTTCAAAACAATTTCCTGGGGCTCATTCTCAATGATTATAGTTTTAATAGATTTGGCTGGAACCAAAGTTTGCTTCCCTGGTGGCTCAGATGGTAAATAAAGAATCTGCTTGCAATGCAGGAGACACAGGTTTGATCCCTGGGGTGGAAAGATCCTGTGGAGGAAAGATCCTGTGGAGAAGGGAATGGATACCCACTCCAGTATTATTGCCTGGAGAATTCCATGGACAGAGGAGCCTGGTAGGCTGCAGTTCATGGGGTTATAAAAAGTCAGGCACGACTGAGCAACTTTCATACAAGGACTGCTATTTAAAACAAGCAAAAGTTACACAGGTGATTCTGATATGTCCTAAAGGTAGAGAACCATGATCTTGAAATATCCTAATAATTTGTCAATGATTTTAACAATCATTTCAGAAAATTGATTGTTCACATGACAGAGTTTTCCCATATAATTTAAGTATATCCATTTGGTTCAACTCAACCAATATTTATTGAGAATATATTATGTACAAGCCACCTACCTCTGATTGGAGAATATGCTATAAACAAACAAACAAAATCCCAAAACCTATTGCACAATTACTTTCATACTTAAGCTTCAAGGAGGAATCTGGTAGGATCTATAAGAGATGGAAAATGTGCTATGAGAGTTTAAAGGAGGGAAAGGTCTCCTTGATACCATAACATCTTTATTAAAGATATATTTGAGATAAACACTGAAGGGTTGATGGCAATTTTGACAAGCAGAAGTTGCAGGGCAGGCCAGGGCAGGACACTGCAAAATGAAGGAATGGATAAATATGGGACAAATTGACTGGAGCTTAAGTAGAAAAAAATAAAGTGGGAAAGTTCTTTTGGGAAATTAATTCCATAGGCAAGAACTCAGCCCAAAGAAATGAAAGAAATTCCCATACCATGATAGAACTTAATAAAATCTCATTTTCAAAGAGAAAGCTCAGAAAAAAGAATAGTAAAGACAATAGAATGAATTGAGGGAAAAAGTGATTGCAGTTAAAGCAATAAAACACATACATTAGAAACTATAATAAAGAGAACACCATGCCTGAAATTTAATTATTATAATAAAGACTTGAGATTCAAGAGTTAGTACAGATGACAAATATAAAAAAATAAAACATGAAGATAGATGACACCATGTTTCATTACATCAAAGGTGTCATCAACTGTAAGACACACCATTAGTTTATGTAACATTCAAAAAGGAAAAAAGCACTGCCAATTACATTATGATGTGATGCTGTCTTATGTCTTAGAATTTTTATATTTACCAAAGGAGCTCACTTAATCTTAGACATTGATTGTTTTACATCACATATTGTTCTGGTGCATACGAAAAGGATACGTTATCAAGATATATACCAAGATAAATTAGTTAAGACATTCCTAGTTCTTCTCATAGTGTCCAATTGCTCTGAGTCCCTTTTCAACTCAGAATTGTTGACGTCTGTGTTTTATTCTGTTTAATACTCAGCAAACCCAGCATAACACAGCATCATCTAATTGTGACTATTACTGCTTGGTAAGAAAATACAGGGACTTCCCTTGCAGTCTGGTGGTTAACACACCATGCTTCCACTGCAGGAAGCATGGGTTCTATCCCTGGTCAGGGAACTAAGATCCTGCATGCATGAGGCACAGTCAAAATTAGAGGGGGAGAAAAAAAGAAAATATGTCAGTCAGTCATTCCCCAATTTGAATGAAAGGATATTTGTTTCATAAATATTTGTTTCAAAGTAATCCAATATATAAACGGTAGATGTAACTGAATAAAAAACTCAAAGATATATTCAAATTGTAAGGAAAAACTGTCCATAAGATAAGATATACTCTGATTCAGAAAAATGTATCTATAGAATTAAGATATGTGAGAAATGCTGATTAAGACATCACATTTCAGAAATAAACTGTATGGTGTAGTTTTGAAGTGTTTGGAGCTGGGAGTCAGACCCCCCAGAGTTCAGCCCACACTTCCACCAGTTACCATCTGTCTTCCCTGGCAGTCCGTGCTACTCTCTGGAGGCTCAAAGTGTACACATCTCACAGGGGTGTCATGAGGATTAACCAACTGTCAGTAACTGCGTCACTAACTGTTAGGTACCACTGCCATAAAAAAATAATCACTCAGAGTTCCATCTGGCCAACATAGAGTAACAAGGACTGGATTTACTCTCCCTCTTGACACTAAAAAATAGACCAACCATATGAAACAAAGGTTCTAAGACATTAGATTCCCAGGCAACAAACCACAGTGATCCCTGGGAGACTGGTAACAAGTTAAGCCTTACCACTGCTCCATTTTTCTTCCTGGGGGGAATTTCCAGGCTGCAGTGTAGAACAGGGGACCCCAGGCCAGTCCAAAGGGATTTCCCTGAGCTGAGGAGATGGAGGTGGGCATTTGGTGCCCAGAGGACCCAGGACAGAGTTCTGGACAGGAGAGAGCTGCTCAGAACCGGCTCTGGAGATCTGCAGGGTGCCCCATCCCATCTGAAGTTGAGTAGGGCAACCAATGCACTAGAGGAAGGGACCTGAGAACCACTGAAAGGATTAGGGGAAATAGTTTCTGAGGTTCACACAAAGCCAGAAATTGTTCCTGTTCCCAAGAGGAGATGGGAAACCTCAAA
This sequence comes from Bubalus kerabau, assembly GCF_029407905.1. Lineage (NCBI taxonomy): Eukaryota > Metazoa > Chordata > Mammalia > Artiodactyla > Bovidae > Bubalus > Bubalus kerabau. Next base: position 81,622,592 of record NC_073631.1, on the reverse strand, counting down.
AATCATAGGCCATCTGGTAGAGTGTTCTACTGTCTCAATCATAAGAAAAAACTCCCTCTAGACTAAATGCTGCTCTGGGTCTGCCTAATAAAGTTTAGAAGCAAGACTCAAATGTTTTCAATGTGTTCAATGTTTCCAAGTAACTTCTTCAGGTATGTGTCTAACCAAATTTTTGTCTTTTTTTTTTCAGCTTAATTTTTTGTTTTCTATTATTGTTTCAAAAATTCTTAATATATTCTTTTTATACAGTTTTACTGAGACATATTTGATGTATAACCTTGTATTAGTTTAAGGTGTACAACATAATGATTTAATAGACATATATAATGCAAAGGTGGCCACGATATGTTTACTCAGTATCCATCAACTCACATAGTTACACTTTTTTTTTTTTGGGATGAGAATTTTTAAGATCTACTCTCTTATCAATTTTTAGATATACGATATATATATTTTTTTGATACAAGACCTTTGCACATATGCAGTTTGCAAATACTTTCTTCCAGTGGGTGGTTTGTATTTTTATTCTCTAAACAATGTCTTTCAAAGAGGGCAGAAGTTCTCATTTTCTTAAGTTCCAATGTACACAAACAAACACAAGTTCATAGCAGCTTGATTTGCAATACCAAAACCCTGGAAACAGTGCAAATGCCATCAACAGGTGAATGGATAAATAAATGTTGGTAAAAGCATACAATGGACTAATCAGCAATGATTCATATATGCAACAACATGAATGAATCTCAAAATAATTATGCTCAATGAAAGAAGTCAGACCTAAAAACAGAGTGCACACTTTATGACTACACTTATATATAACACTAGAAATTGCCAGATAACCTGTAGAGCAGTGGTTTTCTGGGGAGGGGGAGATTTGGGCATGATGGAGCAATTTAAAAGGGGCACAAGCACACATTTGGGGGTGATGAATGTATGATCTTGATTATGGTGATTATTTCAAAGTAATGTGCATTATTTAAATAGTGGTTCTCCATCCTTTTTGGCACCAGGGACTGGTTTCAAGAAAGACAATTTTTTCATAATCTTTTTGGCACCATGGTGGGAAGAGATAGTTTGGGGATGAGTCTCATAAGGAGCACACAACCTAGATCCCTTGCACACACAGTTCACAGTAGGGTTTGCGCTCCCATGGGAATCTGATGCCACTACTGATCTGACAGGAGGCAGAGCTCAGGCAGTAATGCAAGCTACAGGGAGCAGATATAAATACAGATGAAGCTTGGCTTGCACCCCTGCCACTCACCTCCTGCTGTGTGGCCTGGTTCCTAACAGGCCAAGGAGGGGTACCAGTGTGTGATCCAGGGGTTGGGGACTCCTGTTTTAAAACATCAGATTGTACACTATAAATATGTACAGTTTATTGTATGTAAACTATATTTCCCCAAACGTTCTAAAAATTAGTTCTTCAGTCATCTAAGCATAGGAATCGAGCTCTAAAAATGGTGAAAATGTCAGGACAACCTCAAATTTCTTCATGACAATATCATTTTATTTTATTAGATAGTGATTTTATGAAAACATTTGATGGAGTTTCTCAAGTATGTAAGAACCCAGAAGACATACCTCTAATGACAATTTATTTAAAATCACAAATCATTACAAAAGTGACCACAGCTGTAGGCTAGTTTGGGTTCTGTTGGACGGTGGTCTGGATCCAGTCTGAGCATCTGAGAATGGTGTCCCTGGAGAAAGCACATCTGGCTAAGATCAAGAAAAGTTTACTTTGTGAAGAGGAGTCAGAAGAGTGTTTTGGGAGAAAGAACATGTGCAAATGAGGTTTTCCTTTGCAGTGAGCTCAAATATGCTTTAGAGGCAGGGTACCAGACCTACGAAACTCAATTCAGATGTTTAAGGGCTTGGCCAAAGGCACACTTGGAAGTGACAAGGACTAGATAAAACCTAAACCACTCTATTTAACCTATTTGATCCCCTTCCCCTCAAAAAAAAATTTCTGCAGAATTTAAACTTCTGAGCAGAAAAAAAGGAAGAGACATAAACAACCATTGGGAAAATACAGAAGATATATGCAGAAGTCTCCAAACATCTTTCTTTAACCAAAACAAACAAACAAAAAGATTCCCATTGCTTAGCAAGTTCTTCATGGAAAAAATTCAAATACATTTGTGCAGCATACAAGACTGCATCGTTTGCTTAAGAGCTACTTTTCTGTATGTCCGTTCACACAGAGCAACCTTCGACTCGCAAATGTCTTGCTATCTTCCACCTTTGCTAGTTCAGCTCTCTCTGCTACAAGGCTCGCCCCGTCCTAGGCCGTTAGCCACGCCCTCCACTGGATTGACTTTTCCGCGGAGCCCTCACTTGGGTGGAGCCTCTTTGGCAGCACAGAGAATGTGCTTCACCAAACCTGCCCACATCCTTGTCATTTTTCAAACCTCAAAAGGAATTATAAAGAGAGATCTGGAAGTTAAGCGCCTTAAACCGCAACATTTCATGGGTTGATGGGCAACACTGAATTCCCCGGGAGAGAAAGATCATTTTAGAAATGCTGAACTCACACTGGGATGTGGTGTTTTTGAACGTTTTGAATGATGGAGGCCCTTTCTTTTTTTCACATGAAACATTACTTGAGATTCCAACATATAATATAGATGAAAGAATAACTTTATGAGTCAAAGTTTAATTTATAATTTCACATTTGTAAGGGCAATCAATAATAATAATGGGGCAGTTTAGGGAAAACCACATTTTGGTACCTAACACATCTGAGCATATGTGCTTTTTTTAAGCTCAATTTTATTAAAAGCTTTTAATGTGTTCTTTAAAAAACCATTCAAACATTTGCAGACCCTGAAGCAGTCCTGAACCTGGCTTGAAAATGACTGCTTTAAATCGGGAGGAGTAGGGCTTAGACTGGAATGAACGGGCATTCAGGGAATTCAATGGTGTTGCTTGATTTAAGCCTGGGTCTTTCCAATTCTGAAACCCTGTACTCTTTCCATTGCATCACTGCTCCCCAGGCTTTGTGAATTCACCCTGAGGAGTTACAGACAGGCGTTTGCAGTCCTGAGTCTCTAATTAACAGACCAGAAAATGTACTGGCCAAGGCAGGAGTGAAGGACCCCAACAACTAGGCCCTCGCTCTCCTGTGAGGCGTGCAAAGCCCGGTCCTCCAGGAAAATGCATTTGATGAGGCCACAATGCACTGGGCTTGGGCAGCTGAACAATGATAAAAAGGGAAGGTTTTTGACTTCATCCAAATACTTTTAGCAACGGCCAGTCTCAAGTGCATTTGTGAGGTTCCTTCACTCAAAGAGAAGCAGAAGGTTCTAAATGGAGTAATTGTGCACAGGCTTAGGGGCAATCTGAGACATGGCCAAACCACACGAGGATAATAGCCATCTCAGCACAGCGACTGGAGCTATGTAAAGCTAATACATACAGACGCTGTGGGCTTCAGCCTGTCTAAAAAGGCAGGGAGGTTGCATGGTATATTAAATTCACTGGATTTTACAGCCAACATCTGGCCTCAAGGACAGCTGTGGTCAGGTTTAGTGAAAGACTTCAGTGAAAAATGGTGACGTCAAAGTATGTGAGCCTCTCATTTGCACTAGAGCAATTTGTTAATCAGGTGATTGGCATTGTGGCTTAATATTTAGTAGTTTTATTTTACTGAGGCAAGAACAAACTTCTCAAAGAATTAAGCAGCATCTCCTGGACTCCAGGGAGTCTTACTCATGTATCACTGTCTTTTCTGTTCGAGAAACATACATTTTTATTGTTAAGAAATTATGAATGTTTCTTTTAAAAAATCCCTTGAATTTTATGTACTTTGATATCACCAGGCACTCAGTGATGAATAAATAGTGAATAATGAGAATGTTGAATAATCAGCATCTAAGCCAGCCACATCTGAGATTTTGAATAAAAGACTGTTCAGCATAAATAAGAACTCTTCCTCATAAGCATGGAAACCAAACTGTGGGATTTTCTATTCAATGCAGAAAAGTTGCATCTCAGAGCTGTTGAGTTCATTTAGCTGTCTGTTTCTAATCTTGCAGAAAACACAACATGGGTTTAATGTGACCCTGAAGGGTATAAGCAAAACAGGGCTTGCCCTCTGATCCTCCATTTGAAGCTTGTTGAATTAGTCCAAGCACATTTGAAATGAATCAAGATGGTTAACATCTGCCTCTCTTTATTAGAAAATTTCTCTTTTTATTATAAATAAACACTTTGTCCTGGTAAGATTGTGAATTCCATTAGTCCAAGGACTGGCGTTTCCTGAGCAATTTGAGTGCTGAGCCAGAAGCACAAGGTATGATTAAATCTTGCTAGAATCCATCAGTGGACACAGAGTAGACAATTAGCTAGTCCGTGGCAGGCTTTTGCTTCATCCTATGTAGCAGCTGATTCAGCTACACTGAAGAGTCTTAGAACAGGGTCTTGATTTTCCTGATTTACATCATGACCGAATGGTGCAGAGATGCTTGGCACTCCTTTGAGAGAAACACGCCTCAGTCAGCACTTTGCTAATAATCAGAACACAGGAGAGGCCCATCAGATAGTTGCCCTGCCTTTCAGCCTCCTCACTGTGGGTGTTTGCTGATATCGGGGGGTAAAGTAGACCCAGATGAGACAGTTTTTTAAGGGGCTGTGGGTATTAGAAAGCAGGGTCTAAGGGTCGGCTTTGTACCACCTCCCCTCCCCCTCTCACACTCGCCATCTTTCCTCTCCTTCTCCAGCTCTCACAAACGCACAGAATGTGGTTTTAGTGTGGCTCTTCAGTGACCACACTGATGTCACTTACACCTCATTTAGTGGGTAAGGCATGATGGGTTCTGTGAATTCAAAAAAGTAATTTCTCACTCAAAGCTGGAAAAAGTAAAAGCCTCTATTAGAAATGAATTGTTCTTTCTCTCACACATACCCCTTACTCAAAGAAAACTGATTTGAACACTAAATTATTACTATATGACTTCGGACATGATTCTTCACTCTTTTAAAACTAATTCTCTAAACTGAAAGTAAAAGAACATTGACTTTGAAGAATAATCTTCACAAAATGTCTCCCCTTACATTGTGTAATTAGTGTCCCCAAGTAACCCAGTGATGGAGTCATGATCAGCCCATTTAATCCAGGAGGAAAAAAGTTAAGCCCTGATATTTGCACTTGTAAGATACAGAATAGGACTAATGTCTAGGTCTCCCATTTTTCAGTCCTGTGCTCATTTCAAAACACTAAATCCAAGCCACCTAAAAATAAAAATAAAACAACAACAATAACCCTGAAAACTGTCATTATTCTGTTTTACAAAGCTTGATGGAAAGAAAGATATTCTGGTTTTTGGTATATGTCAGGCTACATACCTGCATCAACCCACTGAAAACAAATATACTGAATTAAAAAATTTTTTTAGTCTTGTTAAAACAACCACTCAATTGCTGTGATATCAATTTTTCGAGGGGACTTTTGTCTGTTTCTTACCCTGCTATATGCTGAGAACATAGATTAGTAGTTGCCTTATTGCAGGAAGTCCACAGATATTTGTTGAATAATTGATTTGGTGAGCTAGCAAGAAAATAATGAATCTTTAGGCCAAAATCTAAGTGCAGGTGAGAACCTGGAGAAGCAAGTATGGCATTTCATCTGCTATTTTTACCTTAAGATTTGAAGACCATAACCATTTAAGTTTTTATGATCCTGTGGGATGTGGAGGCCAAAATAATAGAGCTCAAGAAAAAGACAATAAATATAAACCCAAATATAGCACATTACACATTATGGCAAATGTAAATGACTAAATAATCCAATTAAAGTGCTAAAGTTGTTGGGTTGGATTTTTAAAAATCTGACTCTATTTACAAAAGGCAGATTCCAAACAATAAGGATAGAAGAGGCTTTTAAAAAGTATGAAAAATATGAATCATGAAATATTAATGATAAAAATAAAAGTTATTGTATGTTGCTGCTGCTGCTAAGTCGCGTCAGTCGTGTCCGACTCTGTGTGACCCCATAGACGGAAGCCCACCAGGCTCCCCCGTCCCTGGGATTCTCCAGGCAAGAACACTGGAGTGGGTTGCCATTTCCTTCTCCAATGCATGAAAGTGAAAAGTGAAAGTGAAGTCACTCAGTCGTGTCCGACTCACAGTGGCCCCTTGAACTGTAGCCTAGCAGGCTCCTCCATCCATGGGATTTTCCAGGCAAGAGTACTGGAGTGGGGTGCCATCACCTTCTCCGCATTGTATGTTAGTAATATACAAAATAGATCCTAAGGCAAAAGGTTTTCTTAGATATAGGTTAATTTTAAATAATAAATTATTTAATTTACAAGTAAGATATAAGAATTCTAAATGTGTATGCACCAAATAACATAGCTTGAGAAGCCATGGAGATGCTGTAGTGTTGCCAGGAAGAAGAGTGATGATAAACTTTAGACCTTTCAGTAAAATTCACTTTTAGACAAAAATGACCCACTCCCCTACCCTGAATGCAATATGTACATATATATAGCTAAATAATGTGTGTTACACTTATGCAGTAGAATACTAGAGAGTAGTGAAAATAAATGAACTACAGCTTGATACACAGAAGAATCACAAAAACACAATGATAAGGAGATCAGCCCTGGGATTTCTTTGGAAGGAATCATGCTAAAGCTGAAACTCCAGTACTTTGGCCACCTCATGCGAAGAGTTGACTCATTGGAAAAGACTCTGATGCTGGGAGGGATTGGGGGCAGGAGGAGAAGGGGACAAAAGAGGATGAGATGGCTGGATGGCATCACTGACTTGATGGACGTGAGTCTGGGTGAACTCCAGGAGTTGGTGATGGACAGGGAGGCCTGGCGTGCTGTGATTCATGGGGTCGCAAAGAGTTGGACATGACTGAGCGACTGATCTGATCTGATCTGAAGCAATATTATCAAGTCAGAGAAAGTACATGGAGTACTGTTTCAGAAACAGACCAAACTAAGCAAAACAGTACTTGGATACATTCAAAAGTCATAAAATCCTAAAGAAAAGCACAGCAATGATTATCACAAAAGTCAAGATAGTGGTTACATGTGGTGGGCAGATAGGAGCAAGGCACAGAGAGGGTATCTAAGAAAGTGGTACAATCTATTTATTTACATAGGTGTCAAGTTCTCAGGTATTTGCTGTATTACTTTTAGCAATCTATTTGAATAGAACATATATACACAAAAATGCACAAACAGAAGTCTGCAGCTCAGTGAGTGAAGTTGAAACAGTGAATTAGCACCAAAACTTTCCTACATCTGAATCAACCAGCTATCCTACTGAAGGACAAAGGTACTAAGTGTAAATACGCAAAAAAGAAATCGCAAGTTGCTAACTCCCTCTCAAAGGTAAACGTGTTCTTACTGCCAACACCATTGATCAGTTTTGCCTGTTTTTGAACTTTGAATATAAATGCAACTACATAATATCTACTCTGTTTTCCTGGCTGCTTTCCATAAATATTTTGTTTGTGAAAGTATCTATGTTGTTCCATGCATAAATAGTTTGTTTATTCTCTGATTTACAGACCTACCTTGTTTTATTGCACTTAGCTTTATTGTGCCACATAGATATTGCATTTTTTACAGATTGAAGTTTTGTGACAATCCTGTGTCCAGAAAATCTATCTATGCCATTTTCCCAACATCATTCACTCATTTCATGTCTCTGTGTCACACTTTGGTTATTCTCACAATATTTCAAACTTTTCTATTACTATTATATTTTCTGTAATTATCTGTGATCAGTGATCTTTGATGTCACTTTTGTAATTAGAGATTTTTTGTATTTTTTCATCAAGATATGTATATTGGTGGTTTTTCAGATGTAGTGCTAGTGCACACTTAATAGACCACAATAATAGTGTAAACATGACTTTTATATGCAGTGGGAAACCAAAAATTTCATGTGACTCACTTTATTGTGGTACTTGCTTTATTGTGGTGGTCTGGAACTGAACCCACAATGTCTACAAGGTATGCCTGTATTATTTTAAAGTCATACATATGTATTTTATATAAATGCATATGCTTTACTCTACAGTAAAACGAGTGAAAATGAAACTTTGAAAGATCAGATTCAGTACTTAGGTAGTTGCTGTTACCCTTTGCAGGTCCCTTATAGTTGTAAATCGTAACTATCCAAATATTTTAGACATTAAATATTTCCAGAGAAGCTGAAATGAAAGTCATTTCTCAAACACCTCAGTTTTTCTGTTTTTGCTGCCAAGTTCAGACCAGACACAGGGATAACAAATATGGACTCTGTCAAGTAAGTTCACCTTAAGTGTTTATAAGACGAAAATTCGAACAGCAAAAACAAAGAAGTGCTCACTCAGCCAGATTTCCTCAGCAGATCTACTTCTGGCAAAGTTATGGAGCCAGTGAATCGTCTCAGGCACATGGCTCTTACAGTCCTCAGCCCCCTCACACACATACATACACCTGTTTGTCCTTTTGCCCTGTGTTTGCCTTTTTGATCTGTAAGTTCCACCCCTGAACAATGATTAATCTTGATTTCTCCATGCATGATGAAAAAGAGCCTGATAAAATAATTCACAGTGGAATGTGAAAAAGGAGGGATTATTCTATATTTCCAGAAGCTGTCTACATTTTACAAGAGCAATGGTAAGGAGAAAGTTATCGCAAAGAAGAATCAGCCATGGTGATAGACTATTAGGGGAGATTTTGGATGAGCTTTTTACATCAAATTAGGATGGCATTACCCAAGTCTTCTTGCAATGAGCAGACCCAAGACCTTCTGCCCTGGAAGGCTTTGTCTATTCTAGGCAAGGGGACTTCTGAAGGCAGGAAGAAGTCTTTAACTTTATCCCTGTGGCCTCCAAACCAGAAACCACAATTCAAAGATGAAAGCTAATCTTCACAGCAGAAAATTTTTTTCTTAGCTGCTGCCACTGAAAAAAGCAAGAAGTCAACCTCAGCAGAGGTCATGATGGGAAAACATCCAAGCACTGCTGGCTCTTCTGACCAGGCTGAGCAATGCCTGGAAATGCCTGCATATTTAGTCGTGTTTGAAGATGGAGATTTATTGGTCTAGTAGGAAACAGGTTTGGGAACAGCTACCTGAAGTTAGATCCAGGCTCAGCTATAACTGAAGCTGTTTTCCTGAGGATTCTACCTTCAATCTATTCTTCTCTGGGGTTGATCTTCATACTTCCACAAATGTGACCTTACTTTCTGATTTGCCTCATTGAGTCCTGGTTTATGACTGCTGTCTTGGATTCCAAATCCCTTTTGGTTTTGCATTTGTCCTGGATTTTTCATTTTCTAAGAAGATATAATATGAGTAGTAGTAACTGCATTAATGTATCTTTCTACTAGATTGGATGCAAGGTTGAATATACCTATACTTTTATCTCCAACTTCTCCCGTGGTACCATCTTGGAGTGGAGGAGTTACATGATTAGTGAGCAGAGTTCTCACTTTATGGCCTGGTTACAGCAGAATGCAATCGGTGATAAACTTCTCTCTAATCTCTAGCTTTCCCACGTGAAACACTTCTTTTATGAGACAGCATGCAGGATAGTGGCTGACAGACCAGTTTGGTCAGACACCAGTTGTTAAAAACAACTTCCTCCTTCCCATTTCAGTGATATGGCAAGGGAAGCATTCTGGGCCATCTGGTCTACCAGTTTGTGATTCCTTGGTCAACACTGCAGACTGGGAGGCACAAGAAGCCACAAGACCATTAGCGTAGATCTTACACTTAATAAGTTGAACCGGTACGCAAACCCAGATGTATTTTTCTTGAAAACTCTTGCTCTTAAACATACTACAGAACACTCCCTCATTTTCACTAAAGACAATGGCAAAAGACTCAGCCTCTCTCTTCATGTCATGTTTCTTTCTTCCCAGGTGAAATTCATATCCTTGTGGTCAGTTACACCATCATTTCAAGTTCACAGGTCCATGCCTACTGGTGCCTTGATTAGTTTAGAGCTGAAACTCTGGGCATTAGTGTAATTGCAATATCCTAGTAACTCTAGGAACAAATTCCTAATTCTCCTAGTAATATCTTCTGACAACTCCTTTGCTAGTCTTTAATTAGCTCAGTCTTCACCTAAGCAATATTTTAATGGACTCACAACTTTTCTCAAGCCCTCAATCCTATACTTACCCTTCTTTCCAAAGGTGACATTGTATTCTATAACATTTTTGGAGGATACTGAGGGGCTTGACTATGGATTTTTCAGTCTTTATCAAGCTCTCCCTCCCACCTAGTTCTTCCCTCTATTAACAGCCACCTTAACTCTTGACCTTCTCTGCTTTTGTCTCCCAAAGATGTGACTCCCTCACTTATCACTATAATCTTTTGCCTTCAATCTATCCTATTCTACTGTCTCATTCCCTCTGGTTTTTAAACTTGATAAAGTCTCCCTCATCAAAACAAACACAGAAACAAATAAAAACCCTAAAACTTAAACCATTTCCTCAACCTTGACTCAGTCCACTTCTCTTGTGAGTTGAAGATCCTGAAAAACTAGAATATATTTCCTCACTAAATTTTTTAATTGCCCATTCTCACCTCAGAGTCTCATAATAAGCTTCTACCCTCACTAAAACCCTAAAACTCCTCCAGAAAAAAAAAAAAAACTTTCTCTTCATTGATATTTCTATTAAAAAATAATCTTTTGCTACTACAGAACTTGATTATCTGCATAAGTTGATTCATTCTACTATTATACTTCTTGGAATATTTATCCTAAATATTTTTCAAAATGCCTGTCATCTTTTATATCTTCTATTCTCAGGCTCTCAATCCTTAATCTTTCTCTTGTTTTTCCTCTTATACTCTCTTTACACTGCGCTGTTAGCTTAGTGCTAACATTTCACTCAAATTTTTAAACAAAACTTTCCATGGGTTCCCTATTGGCACTGGATTGACTCCAGGCTCCCTAGATGGTAGACACAGCTCTCCATGGTGTGCATGCTGAGGTTAGAAGCACACAGAAGCATCTTCTCTTCCCTGCTGATGTGAAATTTGAACATGCATAAACCAGCGACAAGGTGATGTAATCCCATCCAATTTCCACAGATAATATCCAGGGTAGAAATGTTTCCAAACCACAGCTGAAAGACACATGTGGTTTTATTCGGCATGAAATTCAGCAAGTAATTAATACTCAACTCTGTCATGCTCCTGGAAGCAGGGTTTCTCTTGGGGCTTTGGAGAGTGAGAATGAGACCCTTGTCCTGGTCTATATGGACTCTCTCTTTCCTACCAGGGCAGGCTAAAACCTCTCATACCTGTTCCTGTGTAATCACACACCTGTGTGGCTGCTTTTTGGGGTGCTTGGAGGAGTGTCAAAGTTTCTGGATGATTACACAGAGAGCACCCAGAATCAAGTCTATTTTAGGGATTATCTAAGGCTATTTCTGAGGTTGATTTTCCTGTCAACACTGCCCAGCAACTGTACACAGCTAAAGACATCTAGAAAAAAAAATAATAATCTAAGGTGTTATACTATTGGGCTGGCCAAAAAGTTCATTATGGTTTTCCATAAGATGGCATGGAAAAATCCAAATGAACTTTTAGGCCAACCCAATATTCTAAAGGACTCAGATACTAGAAGCCTTAAAGACTAGCTGAAGGGAACCATAGGACCAATCTACAGGAGTGGTCAGGCTTCTGCAAAATAAATGTAAAAATACCTCATCTGGAAACCTCCCCTCAAGAGCATTTTTATAAACACTTGCCCCATAACCAGTAAGGAGTTTTCCTTTTTCCCCAGTGCTTTCCCTTGTTCTTCTCCTACCGGACATATTCACTTTCTATTTGATCATGCCTTGAATCTATCTTCAATTCTGCTTGATAACAGACATCAATGGTTTTAAAACATTTTTGCTTTTCTATCATATCTTGTTTTTTTAATATTTTGGGGACCTCTTTGAGAAACAAGGAAAATCTACAGGCTGAATGTATACATACATATATGACAAATATGTTTCAAATATCTAGAGCTGCTGTTTGATGAATAAATTCAAATTGATATAAAATGTCTTAATTTCTGAATTCACATTAGCATTTTGCTATTGTACAGTTTCTCAGTCATTGGTTACTAATTTTACAACCTTGAAGGGGGAAGGAGTATCTGATAATTTTTGATGCTTATAAAGCATTTTGAATTGGAGCCATCTATCACAATAAACTGTGGAAAATTCTGAAAGAGATGGGAATACCAGACCACCTGATCTGCCTCTTGAGAAATTTGTATGCAGGTCAGGAAGAAACAGTTAGAACTGGACATGGAACAACAGACTGGTTCCAAATAGGAAAAGGAGTACGTCAAGGCTGTATATTGTCACACTGCTTATTTAACTTATATGCAGAGTACATCATGAGAAACGCTGGACTGGAAGAAGCACAAGCTGGAATCAAGATTGCTGGCAGAAATATCAATAACCTCAGATATGCAGATGACACCACCCTTATGGCCGAAAGTGAAGAGGAACTAAAAAGCCTCTTGATGAAAGTGAAAGAGGAGAGTGAAAAAGTTGGCTTAAAGCTCAACATTCAGAAAACGAAGATCATGGCATCCGGTCCCATCACTTCATGGGAAATAGATGGGTAAACAGTGGAAACACTGTCAGACTTTATTTTTTGGGGGCTCCAAAATCACTGCAGATGGTGACTGCAGCCATGAAATTAAAAGACGCTTACTCCTTGGAAGGAAACTCCTTGGAAGGAAAGTTATGACCAACCTAGATAGCATATTCAAAAGCAGAGACATTACTTTGCCAACAAAGGTTCGTCTAGTCAAGGCTTTGGTTTTTCCTGTGGTCATGTATGGATGTGAGAGTTGGACTGTGAAGAAGGCTGAGGGCTGAAGAATTGATGCTTTTGAACTGTGGTGTTGGAGAAGACTCTTGAGAGTTCCTTGGACTGCAAGGAGATCCAACCAGTCCATTCTGAAGGAGATCAGCCCTGGGATTTCTTTGGAAGGAATGATGCTAAAGCTGAAACTCCAGTACTTTGGCCACCTCATGCGAAGAGTTGACTCATTGGAAAAGACTCTGATGCTGCGAGGGATTGGGGGCAGGAGGAGAAGGGGACGACAGAGGATGAGATGGCTGGATGGCATCACTGACTCGATGGACGTGAGTCTGGGTGAACTCCGGGAGTTGGTGATGGACGGGGAGGCCTGGCGTGCTGTGATTCATGGGGTCGCAAAGAGTCGGACACAACTGAGTGACTGAACTGAACTGAAAAGTCATAAAGTATAATATATCTATATGCTAAAATACTGCAGTGTTAACAAAAAATTTAAAAATATGTGTACATTTTGGATTTCTATACATAAAATTCTAGAATTATAGTAAACATTAGTTAGTTACTCTCGGGAAGTATAATTGGGGATAGAAGTAGGAAAGAGCTTAGACTTTAAATTTTATATACTTTATAAACATATTACTTTTGTGGTTAAAAGTAAAAAAAAAAAATACAGGATTTCCCTCCAGGAATAAAAATGTACTTATGATTGAAATTATGCTTATAATTCAGAGAGTTTATGGACCAACCTCGTCCCATCAAGGCACATTTGTATCCCTCATTGGGCTTATTAGGCTTTCAGATGACAAGTTTCACATATTTAAAGAGAGCTCTCAAGCATCATTTTCTTTTCTCTATCTACAACTTGACTTATGTAAGTCTTTCTCACTTTTCATGTTTCTCTCCCAAGTTGAATCCATTTATTTCAATTGGATGTGCTGAACTGAGTTTGTCTCTATAGGTTTGGTATCACACATGCCCAGTAGGATAGGTGATTACCTCCTCTTTATCAGAAGAGCAGTACAGGAAATGTAGACTCTAGCACTTGCTTCCTCAGCAGTTCCATGGCAGATGCACACAGAGTGTCCTGGCAGTTAAAATTCTGAGGATGTTTCTTGATATAGTGATGCTAAGTTGTATTTCTATCAAGCTCCATTCATTAGGTCTACAGGTACCCTATGGCCAGACCCAGTCAACTATCACCCAGTGGAGCAGATTAGAAGAGGCCAGGACCTGGAATTAGAATTCCCCATGGGAATGAGGGAGGTGTTGTGTTGGAGCCAATTGACAATTTAAGAGATGGTCCAGGTTAGCTGCCACCGCACGGCACCCTGCATTAGAGCATCCATGGTTATAGATGGGTGGCTGATGCAGAGACTATGATGTAATCTCAGCCAACCACTGGAACTAAGCAACTGCAAAGTGCATTCATTCATTCTTTCTTTCATTAAATGAATCAGCTTTCACTGTGCTCCTACTAAGTTCCAGGCTCTGCTAGTGCCTGGAACATAATGATGAGAAAAATAGTTATGGTTCTGAAACTGAAAACTAAACTGAAGCCGCTCAGTCGTGTCTGACTCTTTGCAATCTCATGGATTGTAGCCTACCAGGCTCTTCATTCCATGGAATTTTCCAGGCAAGAGTACTGGAGTGGGTTGCCATTTCCTTCTCCAGGGGATCTTCCCAACCCAGGGATTGAACCTGGGTCTCCTGCACTGTAGGCAGACACTTTACCATCTAGCCACCAGGGAAGCCCTTCCTGGGATTTCCCATCTAGTGGGTGATTCAGATATGATGGTGTAACCATTAAACTATGAAGATAAGAACAAAGTTTTAGAGAGGACCTAGGACATATAAGATTCTTTGTGGGAGTAAGGGGTCAAGAAAAGCTTCCAAGTACAGTGATATTAATGCTGATTTGTAGAGGCAAATAGGTGCTAGCCAGGTGGTATGTGTGTGTGTTTGCATGTGTGCTGGGGTGTAGGGGTGTCAGTGTGGAAAGGACCAGTTTAAGAGTGGAAACCTAGGAGAAAATCAGTGGTGAGGAGCAGCAGAGAACAAATCATCAAGAGATGTTATGAGAGAGGTTGGAAGGGCCTTTGACATTATTTTAAGAACTTTACACTTTACTCCAAAGGGTTTTAATCAGGGCATGATCAAACCTGATGTGGGTCCTGGAGTAGTGCCAGTGGAAGTCTGGAGCATTTTTCAGTTTGTAGCAAGGCCACCCCTGTGAGCTGGCTGGGGAACCCCTGTAGTTGGCAGACAGAGTCCCAGAGAGCGAGCAAGGTCCAGGCCTGCCCTAGGGGCCAGCTCACAACTTGGGGGGTGAGGCCAGAGCACAGAAGATGTTTCTTAGGCCTCTGACATCTTGTCTCTCATCTACACCTTTGCCCCTTGTGCCCTCAGAGTGGCAAAGACTGTTGGTCCCTGAGCCTCCTTTCTTGTCCTATTTGTCCTTAGCAGAGGAGCAGGGATAAGGATAAGGAGCAGGGATAAGAATGGGCTCAAGGCCATAAGGAGGACCTGGAATAAGTAAGTGTACTAATCACTTTTGCCAAATCTCAGGCTTCCCTGGTGGCACAGATGGTAAAGAATCTGCCTGCAATGAGGGAGACCCAGGTTCATCTCTGGGTCAGGAAGATCTCCTGGAAAAGGAAGTGACAACCCACTCCAGTATTCCTGCCTGGAGAATCCCTTGCACAGAGAAGCCTGGCAGGCTACAGTCCATGGGGTCGCAAAGAGTCGACATGACTGAAGTGACTTCACACACAGCCAGGCCTTTGCAGCATCCAGCTCTCCCTAAGGTTCTCAAATCCTCACAGAGAACCCGAAACTGGAAGTCTTCCTGAAACATCTAGGTTTCAGGGCCGTGCGTGGCCCACCTTTTCTTCCGAGTGTGCTGGCCCTGCCGTGAGAGGCTGTCTGGACGGTTGCATGAGGCCAGGAGCGGCTCAGTCTCTGCCTTCCTGATTGTATTCCCAGGAAAAGGACTCAACTGTTAAGTAAACGGACAGTCTCGTGGGAGCAGAAGAAACAGGTGGGGCTTGTCTCTTAAGAAAACTTCTCGTTAAAACAACAAACTTCTGGTGTCTGTTTAAAGCCCACTAGACAACATATGCAGAAAGGAAGAGCCATTTGTGCTTCTGGCATGTGAGTTCCTAGAAGGTGGTGTCTGCAGCCTGCCGCTTCAGACCTCTGGTCCTAGCCTCGAGGGGATGCAGCGAGCAGCCCTCCTTTCATCCTGGGAAATAACCTGCTTACCAGGCATCCAGGCCCGGCCCTCCTGATGAAACTTGTTCTGAGAACAGCATCTGCTCCTAGGGGTGAAACTGAGGGTCACAGGGGCCCGCGGCCTGCCCCCCTGGTCTCAGCCTTTCTCTGGGGTGACCTTTTGCTGACCCCTCCCCCTTGGGGCAAAATCCAGGCAAGGCAGCTGCCGGTTCATTCTCAGTAGTAATAAGAACCCTTCTAAATGCTTATCAGCATGCCAGGCGCTGAATGTGAGCTCTGGAAATTACTTTCGCTGAAAGATCCCTGGTGCCTGCCCCTGCATTCGGTTTCCAAAAGCTCTGACACCACTGGGTGCTTTACTGAGCTTTCTTTTTGCGATCAGCTTGTAAGTCCTGGATGACACTCATTTCAGGGCTTTCTGAGGACTTGTATGCTGCCTGTTTATGAGCCAAGCTGGAAAGCTCAGCCTTTCCGGGGGAAGATTCCCACCCGGCCATATGTGGGTGAGTGTCAGAGGGCATCCGGGATTAGCTGAGCCTAAAAGCGGGAGGAACGTTTGTCCTGTTGTTGAAAGGGCTAATGGGATGCAGTCTGAGGCTGGGAAGAAAAGCCCAAGGGTTGCTATCTATCCCTCAAGGCCAAGGTTATAAAGAACAGGAGCCAAACTTTGAATTGAATCCAGTAACCCTTGAGCATTTTACCACGCCAAGCCCCTAACTTGGGCAATCCACCTCCCTCTGCTTGGAGAATTTACTTTTCCTTGTCTCATATATCAAAGCAATTGGCAAAATCTAGTTGGTTCATTCACTAGTAGATATTTATTTATGGTGAGAGATAGAATCGTGAAATAGATACCTCCCATGTCTTAAAGAAGCATAATTATAAAAGAACAGAAACAGATTCTCAAGGTTGGAAAAGTCTTAAGGGTTCTCTAGGCCAGCCAGTCCTGGGAACTCAAATCTCCTGGCTTCTCTCCTTATTGGGCAGACTTCAAACCCAAAAAGAAGGCCCCTGGTGACTCACTGTGCCTTAAGTGAAAGGCACTGGTTCCTCTTCCAAGGAGCAGCTCATCATTTATCAAATTCAGTGTCCTCTGTCCCTCCTAGCACTGTCTCCAGAGCCTTCGATCATTTCTCTATGATGTGGTGATGTGGTCCATGGAGGAAACTCATCTACTCCTAAGCCTCATTCTGTGCTAGTGAGACTGATTATTTTTAGGTCTAATGTCATCATCCTATTTTTAGTCTTTAATAACTTCATCTTTTATATTCACTCCAATATTTTGCTCTAAGTCAGTGGTTGGCAATAGTGGCCTATGTGCTAAATCAATCCTAAATCAAACTAATCAATCCTAAAGGAAATCAACCCTGAATATTCATTGGAAGGACTGTTGTTGAAGTTCAAGTTCCAGTCTTTGGCCACCTGATGTGAAGGGCCGATTCACTGGAAAAACCCTGATGCTGGGAAAGATTGAAGGCAAAAGGAGAAGGCAGAGGCAGAAAATGAGATGGTTAGATAGCATCACCGACTCAATGGACACGAATTTGGGCAAACTCCGGAAGATAGAGGAGGACAGAGGAGCCTGGCATGACGCGACTTAGCAACTGAACAACAACAAAATGAATACAGAGTAGGATGAGGTTAAGAATAGTTTTCGGTCCTGTGATGTACCACTAATGTTCTCCTCCAGGTAATACCAATCATAATCAATGGACCCCTCTAGTTCGGTTCTTTACAAATTTGTCTTGTGTCCAAGGATATCAAGAGAGCCATGTCAGTTTTCTTGTTTACATCCAGAGATAACAAATGCACTGGTATATCTCTTGTTTCAATAAGAAGTTCTTTCAATCAGGACTGCAGTTAGTCTCACATAACTTATTTGGATACTAGTCTCCTTTTCTAACATATGAGATTCAGCACAAAATTTTTCCAGAACTTCATGGTACACTCTCTGACCTGAGCTTGAGAAACTTGTCTGAATTGGTAGGGTACTGCTGGCTACCATAACATGTAAGCTCTACAATCTCAGAAGATTAATGACATAAAAGTTAATTTCATTCTCAGAGTAGTCATGATTCTTATAATGTCTATGTCATGGTTTAGGGACTTAATTCCTCATGTCGCTGTTATCCACCAGGGCTTCCAAAAGAAAGAGAGCTGAGAAGGTACACCTGCTCCTTAACTTCTATCACCTTTACCTATGTCACCTTTACATGACATGCGTGACAACCAGTCACCTGTTTACCAAATGGGAGTGTTGCTCCAGTCTCTTCCAGCCACACTCTAAGCTATGAAAATGAAAAGAAAATCTTTAGTGGGCAGCTGGTCATGTCTGCTATATTTCCTGTCTTTCCTTCTGAAAATTGTAACTCTATTTGCAATTATCCATATCTCTCTTTTCTCTCATTTTTTTTTTTGTCCTTGAGAATTGCTAACATGGCATCCAAACAATTTTTAGAAAGTTCTGTTAAAATTACTTCACTCATTCATTCATTGTTTCTATTTTTTATTTAATTTTTATTGGAGTGTAGTTGCTTTACAATGTGTGTTAGTTTCTACTGTACAGCAAAGTGAACCAGTATATCCCCCTCTTTTTTGGATTTTCTTCCCATTTATGTCACCACGGAGCACTGCTAGAGTTCCCAGAGCTAAACAGTAGGTTCTCATTAGTAAACTATTTTTTGTATAATATCAATAGTAAATATATGTTGATATCAATCTCTCAGTTCATCCCACCCCTCCTTTCCTCTCTTGGTGTCCATATATTTGTTCTCTATATCTGTGTCTCTATTTCTATTTTGCAAATAAGATCATCTATATCATTTTTCTAGATTCCATATATATTTGTTAACATATGATATTTGTTTTTCTCTAAGTGATTCTATTTTGTCTTGTTTCTTACTCATTTGGGTTTTAAGGTCATTTTCTTTAAGATCAATTTACTGCAGATATTTAGCAGCAAGTGTTAGAAAGCCAACTTAAATTAGCACAAGCAAACAAAAAAGAAAATACTAGGGTATATATCTTGAAACAATAAACAGAAGAAACTGTAACATTGGAGGTTGGAATCAGGATGAAATATATCCTGGTCTCTTTCTCCCTTTATCTGCTTCTTCACTTGTCCATCTGACTTCACTCCAGCAACCCCCATCATGTAAATTAGCAAGCCCCAAATGCTTCTTATGTAATTTACATTAAGAGATTTTGGTTCTGATAGGCTGGACCTGAGACACCTGCCAGTTCTAGACCAATCATCATGTCAACTGAAATGGGACTAGAGTAATGGGTCAAGCCCAGGCCTGTTCTATATGGCCATTCCCCTGCTCCTTACCACTCCATCCTGACTGTGGATGGCTGAAGATCAGGGTAATGGAAATGCCTGTCAGGCAAACAAACAGAAACAATTCTCTATGGAGTGACTATAGGAATAAACTAAGAGATGAGGGTTCCTCTGTTATCTGTATCATACCAAGGCCACATACATCCTACCCTAACACTTGGGGTTTTGATTTGTTTGTTTTTTAAGTTGTTCAGTTTCATCTTTTTGTTTTTGCTGTTGCCCATCGTAAAGGAAATCAGTCCTGAATATTCGTTGGAAGGACTGATGCTGAAACTCCAATACTTTGGCCGCCTGATGCAAAGAACTGACTCATCTGAAAAGACCCTGATGCTGGGAAAGATTGAAGGGGCAAGGAGAAGGGAACGACAGAGGATGAGATGGTTGGATGGCATCACCAACTCAATGGACATGAGTTTGAGTAAACTCCAGGAGTTGGTGATGGACAGGGAGGCCTGGCATGCTGCAGTCCATGGGGTCGCAAAGAGTCAGACACAACTGAGCAACTGAACTGAACTGAAAAAAATGTTTACTGAAAACAAAGAAAAGTATATTACATAAGATGACTGAGACATGAATAGAGTGCTAAAAAGTTTGCAGGCAAGAGAGATGCTTTGTGATATCTGGATTACAACTTGAAGGCTGTATAGGATTTCAAACTGGCAGCCATGAGGGAGGGTGGTGAGGAGCTGGGCCGGCATTCCAGGCCAACTAAAGGTTCTGAGAAAACCCTCAGGGGTGATCCATACTAGAAAGGATGTCAGGGTGATGGGCAGAGTGGAAGAGTTCCAAAGAGTGTTTAGAGAGCAAGGAGTTTCTGGGTTTGGCTGAGGCCTGTGAAGGCCAGAGTATCAGAATACATCAATTCTGGTCTGTTTGTGTGAGAAACAGTCCCGTTTCCTTATCGTTTCTCATTGTAGATTCCATTTCCCTCATTAAATTCCAAGCTCCTTGAATCCCGGGGGGAAAGAAGCTCCTTTATAGAAAGTCAGCTGTGTGCTGATGTTTTTTTAAGTCTTCATAAATCATGTGAGCTCTTTCATAAATCACATGGAGCTGCCTTCGCGGTGCAGCTGCACTGCACTGATACTTCAGGGTAATGCTTCTATTTGTTCCAGGCAAAACTATCAAACTTGGGCAGTCCCAGATCCCCTCTGCTTCTTGATGGTACCTCTCCCCTATGCCCTCCCTTTGCCCAAAGGCCTCTTACTGTCTTCACTCTCTTTCCCACTCACGCACACCTATGAAAACAGGAAAGACTCTGTTATCAGTCACTTACCCTGATGATGGATTGATTAATTGCACTTTAACTGAAATCTAGTCACACAAGTAAAACCTGTGCTTTCAACTGTTCATTTGCATTTTAATCCGTTTATCTTCCAGTGTGGAATGAAAGGCTATTTTCTATGTTACAAGGCTTTAACTAGCTCATAGTTAGATGGTAGTGGTAAAGGAGAAAGAAGGAAAAGACCAGAAATAAGGAGGGGAAAAAGGACCAGTTGAAAAGCAGAAGATAACGCAAGAGATTGAAGAGGCATATGAACTGACATAGAGTATAGTTGATAAATCAGATGTTCATTAAATATTTATTGAATAAGTGCTCATGGAATGCATAAATGGTTGAGTACTAGATTCAGAGAAATAGATTAGAAGAATTTTCTCTTCCAACTGGACAGAAAAATTCCTCAGGGCTGGGAAATGTCACTTATTTTTCTTAATCCCATGGCATCTAGGATATATTGCCCTACTCAGTAAGTAAGTAGAGATATTTGTTTTTGTTGTTAAGTCACTAAGTCGTGCCCAACTCTTTGAAACCCCATGGACTATAACGTGCCAGGCTCCTCTATTCTCTACTATCTCCTGGAGTTTGTTCGAATTCATGTCCATTGAATTGGTGATGTTGTCTAACCATCTCATCCTCTGTCACCCCTTCTCCTTTTGCCTTCAATCTTTCCCAGCATCAAGGTCTTACTTAATACTTAATAGATACATGTCATTTGAGGTGTTATATTTATATTTAGCATACACTGCCAGAAAAGGAGTCTGTCAATAAAATAATTTCACAAAACCCCTAAACCTCAATCTTTTACTTCTAGACACTTGGCTTTTCAATCAATTAGCTATGCCTCTTTAGTTCACTGGTTGACCTCGTCTACTAAATAAGGAGTTGTAGTAGATCAGCAAATTTGAACCTGTACTCTGTGTAACCCTAGAGGTTTTGAAAGTGCCCCCAAAGCAATCATGAGGTAGACAGGTGGAAGGAAAAAATCAGATGGTCAGGACAGAAAACCCTCCACCATAGCCCTGTCTCAGTCCCCTCCTCCCCATCCCTACCACCTGCAGTGGCTCCATGTCAAGGAAAGCAGACCTGCTCTTACCTTTTAATGCTTTAGAGTTCTGAGTAAATATTTATTGGGGGGATGAGAAAAGTTTCAAGACCACTGGACTTGATCTTTAAACTCATCATTTCTTTAACTTTTTCATTTATTATTTTAGAATATCTTTCCTAGCAGTAGTGCCTAATTAGAGCAGCTTCTCAACTTTTTATGATTAATATCTTTAAAATTAGGAATTCAAAGCAATTACAGTTTCAAGGCATTTGCCAAATACCTTCACATACTAGATGTTAGAGTGAAAATAGACTTAGACATAATCTTGAAATTACTATTAGGACATTTTGATGTGCTTTCCAAAATAGTTGCAAAATCCTCATGCTATCTTCAAAATATTCACTGAATGGACAGTTATTAAAATTAATTTTTTAAAACATCTCTTTTTCTAACCAGAAGGCTGAGTCAGATTTTGTGAATTCCTAGAGGGGAAGCAGTTTCCAACTAATGATTTCTCTGGTGAGTTGTAATAGAAAAATATAAAATCTCATGTCAATGAAAAAAGAGCAGAAATAAATTATCAATTGGATAATGATTGGTGAATTAACTGGCTTATGAAAGTATAGGAATCAAAAGAAAATATATGTCCAACCGCTGGCTTGATGATAACCACAATCAAAATGTCCATGTGTTTAACCTAAACTAATGTCTGTTCATAAATACAAGGTGGAAGAGATGGGTCAACATATTATGTGAATAGAGCTTCCCAGGTGGCTCAGTCAGTGGTAAAGAATCCATCTGCCAATGCAGGAGATGCAAGAGATACAGATTTGATCCCTGGATTGAGAAGATCCCCTGGAGGAGGAAATGGCCACCCACTCCAGTATTCTTGCCTGGAAAATTCCATGGACAGAGGAGCACGGTGGCTATAATCCATTCGATGACAAAGAGTCAGACACGACTGTGCACACACACACACATATGCACACACACATTACAAGAGTTGCATGTAATTTTAGAATTCACGGACACCTCCATGCCAGGGAGGAATTATTGGAAGCCAAGCTTTAAGTAATTAATGCAGGCATGCAATTACATGTGTGGTTGTGTTCTTACAGTTCATCACATAAAGCTAGCAAACAGAAAGATTGTACTTCCTGACTTCCTTGAGGTGGGATGGCATCATGTGACTTGCTCTGGCCAAAATCTGAGTTGGGTCAATTATGAGTTAAGCACTTAATTGCTAAGGCAAGACCTTCCAAAGCAGTCTTTCAACCCATCTTGACTCTCTGCAACTGGGTCCCTGAGTGCCCATAATGACCATGGTGGTTGTGTAGTTGTGTAACATGAATGAGGAATAAACCATTGTGGTTTAAACATTGATATGTGAGAGTTCATCAGTGAAGCCTAGTCTGATAAAATATGTGAAAAAGAAACCTGTTTCAACCAGGAAATGGCCTTTCTCTTCCAGGCAAATTGGGAAATTTGGATGACACCAGACCATAGGCAAGAATTTGTGGGATAATGTAGCACATCCCTTCTGAAAAAAAAAAGTATAAAACTGCACTGATTTCTCAGGCTCCCATGAAATACTTAAATACTCTCTGGGAGACAAAAAGAACCTATTTTAATTGAAAGCATATGACTTTTCTTCTCCCATCTTGAAGTTTTTAAGTGGCATGTGTCATGTTTTCTTGAAAACAAAACCAATTGAGGTAGGAAAAAAAAAATCCCTGTAATGTTTCTCATTTGAACAGAATTCAGACATTTTTCCATAAAACTTTATTTTTCAAATTTTTCCAACTAAGATTTTTTAAAATTTTACAATAAATGCTACAAAAAGAAAAAAAATTCTTTAGTGCATCCGACTCTCACAGTCCTTTTGTCTTCAAATACATGGACAACATATCAACACATGATTTTTTCTAGGCAATGTTGGTGGGTCTTGATATGGTTAATTTAAAAAACTGAGCTAATAGCTGATGGACGAGGTTGAATCCCCTTCAGAGAATGGCAGAGGAAAGTTCTTTCCCGGAATGAGTCACACGGTCCTCACAGCGGCTGAGTTCAACGGTTCCTGTTAGTCAGAGTGCCAGAGTTTATTCCCCCCACTCTTTGTTTTTATAGCAATATTAATTCCATTCCTATGAACTGAGGTTTGGACAAGTTCCTCCTTGATTTTTAAAAACATATTAGTAGTGAATCAGGATGGGCCCCAAAATAAGAAAACACACACACACAAAACTTCTGCATGATTCCACTTATATTAGGTCATAAATTCATCCATTTCTTATGCTTTATACTTCTTTTCCATCATTTGGTCTTACCAGAAAAAAAAAATGAGTGGAATATTCTCAAATATGTCCTCTAATTAACCAAATAGTCTGTGAAAGTTTCATTGGTAAAGCAGAATGAGACTTAAGTAATTTATTTGAGAGGTACCCCTCAGGAATTTTTAAAGTTCATTTCCCTCCTCCCCTTCAAATGCTCACAAATGCCAAGGACAATCTGTATTTTATGTGTGTTTATTTGTGTTAATTGCTCAGTTGTGTTGACTCTTTGTGACTCCATGGACTGTAGCCCACCAGGCTCCTCTGTCCATGAATTCTCCAGCCAAAAATACTAGAGTGGGTTGCCATTTCTTTCTCCAGGGGATCTTCCCAACCCAGGACTCAAATCTGGGTCTCCTGCATTGCAGGCAGATTCTTTACCATCTGTGCTATTAAAGAAGCCTAGCATTTCATAGTTTCACTCAAAAAAGTAAGAAAGCAATGCACATAATATTCATGGATACTTAATTAATGTCAGTAATTATTAAGTATATCTTTCTAAAATATAGTTTTTGAAACCATAATATATGTAATTTTAGTTCTGAACTGAGATGTATTTTCCACATTTAACCATGGAATTTTACTCTTAACAATTAAACCTCACAAGGCTTTGAAAATTCAGGTTGATGATAAACACAATGGCCTAATATAGTCCACTTACAATAATTGATGGTAAGTTATCAATTTATAAATTGAAAAGCAGACATTCTTGCTTGAGGGTGATAGTAGTATTCTTATATCGCTTAGGCTTTTTCTGTTCACAGATTGTGAAACTGATATTAGAACCTGTATCTCCTGAATTCAAATGGTTTCTTTAAAAAATAGCAGAAAACAAACATGGTTACAAAACGGGATGGTCACAAGGAGAGATAAATTAGGAATCTAGGACTTCCCAGGTAGCACCAGTGGTAAAGAACTCACCTGCCAATGCAGGAGACATAAGAGACGTGGGTTCGATCCCTGTGTTGGGAAGATCCCCTGGAGGAGGGCATGGCACCCACTCCACTATTCTTGCCTGGAGAATCCCATGAACATTGGAGCTTGGTGGGCTACAGTCCATAGGGTCACAGAGAGTCAGACACAACTGAAGTGACTTAGCATGCATGCACATATATAAAATGGGTAAACAACAAGGACCTACTATATAACACACAGAACTCTACTCACTATCTTGTAATAACCTATAATGGAAAAAAAAATCTGAAAAAGAATGTATATATGTATAATTGAATCACTTTGCTGTATACTTGAAACTAACACAACATTGCAAACTAACTATCTTCAATTAAAAAATGCATAGTAGATTACAAGGCAAGATGGCAGAGGAATAGGATGAGGAGACCACTTTCTCCCCCACAAATTCATCAAAAGAACATTTAAACACTGAGTAAATTCCACAAAACAACTTCTGAATGCCGGTAGAGGACATCAGGCACCCAGAAAAGCAGCCCATTGTTTTCAAAAGGAGAAACTTTTCATCTTTAACCTAGATGTTTTATCAATGGTGCTGTATAGATGGAGAAGTCTTGAGACTACTGTAAAAAATAAGGCTGAAAACCAGAAGCAGGAGGCTTAAGTCCAAATCCTGAGAACACCAGAGAACTCCTGACTCCAGGGAACATTAATCGACAGGAGGTCATCAAACGCCTCCATACCTACACTGAAACCAAGCACCACCCAAGGGCCAACAAGTTCCAAAGCAAGACATACCATGCAAATTCTCCAGCAACACAGGAACACAGCCCTGAGCTCTAATATACAGGCTGCCCAAAGTTACTCCAAAACCACTGACATCTCATAACTTATTACTGTACACTTCATTGCACTCCAGAGAAAAGAAATCCAGCTCCACCTACCAGAACACCAACACAAGCTTCTCTAACCAGGAAACCTTGACAAGCCACCCGTACAACCCCACCCACAGCAAGGAAACTCCATAATAAAGGGAACTCCACAAACTGCCAGAATACAGAAAGGCCACCCCAAACTCAGCAATATAAACAAGATGAAGAGACAGAGGAATATCCAGCAGGTAAAGGAATAGGATAAATGCCCACCAAACCAAACAAAAGAGGAAGAGATAGGGAATCCACCTGATAAAGAATTCCAAATAATGATATAGTGAAAATAATCCAAAATCTTGAAATCAAAATGGATTCACAGATAAATAGCCTGGAGACAAGTATTGAGAAGATGCAAGAAAGGTTTAACAAGGACCTAGAAGAAATAAAAAAGAATCAATATATAATGAATAATGCAATAAATGAGATCAAAAACACTCTGGAGGCAACAAATAGTTGAGTAACAGAGGCAGAATATAGGATTAGTGAAGTAGAAGATAGAATGGTAGAAATAAATGAATGAGAGAGGAAAAAAGAAAAACAAATTAAAAGAAATGAGGACAATCTCAGAGACCTCCAGGACAATATTAAATGCCCCAACATTTGCATCATAGGAGTCCCAGAAGAAGAAGACAAAAAGAAAGACCATGAGAAAATACTTGAAGAGATAATAGTTGAAAATTTCCCTAAAATGGGGAAGGAAATAATCACCCAAGTCCAAGAAACCCAAAGAGTCCCAAACAGGATAAACTCAAAGCAAAACACAAGACACATATTAATCAAATTAACAAAGACCAAACACAAAAAACAAATATTAAAAGCAGCAAGGGAAAAACAACAAATAACACACAAGGGGATTCCCATAATGATAACTGCTGACCTTTCAATTGAAACTGTTCAGGCCAGGAGGGAATGGCAAGACATATTTAAAGTGATAAAAGAAAATAACCTACAGCCCAGATTACTGTACTACAAGGATCTCATTCAAATATGAAGGAGAAATCAAAAGCTTTACAGACAAGCAAAAGCTGAGAGAATTCAGCACCACCAAACCAGCTTTTCAACAAATGCTAAAGGATATTCTCTAGACAAGAAACACAAAAAGGGTGTATAAACTCAAACCCAAAACAATAAAGTAAATGGCAACAGGATCATACTTATCAATAATTACCTTAAATGTAAATGGGTTGAATGCCCCAACCAAACTACAAAGACTGGCTGAATGGATTCAAAAACAAGACCCCTATATATGTTCCCTACAAGAGACCCACCTCAAAACGGGGACACATACAGACTGAAAGTGAAGGGCTGGAAAAAGATATTCCACACAAATAGAGACCAAAAGAAAGCAGGAGTAGCAACTCATATCAGATGAAATAGACTTTAAAACAAAGGCTGTGAAAAGAGACAAAGAAGGATACTACATAATGATCAAAGGATCAATCCAAGAAGAAGATATAACAATTATAAATATATATGCACCCACCATAGGAACACTGCAATATGTAAGACAAGTGCTAACCAGTATGAAAGGGGAAATTAACAATAACACAATAATAATGGGAGATTTTAATACTCCACTCACACCTATGGATAGATCAACTAAACAGAAAATTAACAAGGAAACACAAACTTTAAATAACACAATAGACCAGTTAGACCTAATTGATATCTATAGGACATTTCACCAAAAAACAATGAATTTCACCTTTTTCTCAAGTGCACACCGAACCTTCTCCAGGATAGATCATATCCTGGGCCATAAATCTAGCCTTGGTAAATTCAAAAAAATTGAAATCATTACAAGCATCTTTTCTGACCACAATGCAGTAAGATTAGATCTCAATTACAGGAGAAAAACTATTAAAAATTCCAACATATGGAGGCTGAACAACACACTGCTGAATAACCAACAAATTGCAGAAGAAATAAAAAAAGAAATCAAAATATGCATAGAAATGAATGAAAATGAAAACACAACAACCCAAAACCTGTGGGACACTGTAAAAGCAGTGCTAAGGGGAAAGTTCATAGCAATATAGGCATACCTCAAGAAACAAGAAAAAAAGTGAAATAAATAACCTAACTCTACACCTAAAGCAACTAGAAAAGGAAGAAATGAAGAACCCCAGGGTTAGTAGAAGGAAAGAAATCTTAAAAATTACGGCAGAAATAAATGCAAAAGAAACAAGAGACCATAGCAAAAATCAACAAAGCCAAAAGCTGGTTCTTTGAAAGGATAAATAAAATTGACAAACCATTAGCCAGACTCATCAAGAAGCAAAGGGAGAAAAATCAAATCGATAAAATTAGAAATGAAAATGGAGAGATCACAACAGACAACACAGAAATACAAAGGATCATAAGAGACTACTATCAACAATTATATGCCAATAAAATGGACAACGAGGAAGAAATGGACAAATTCTTGGAAAACTACAACTTTCCAAAACTGAACCAGGAAGAAATATAAAATCTTAACAGACCCATCACAAGCACAGAAATTGAAACTGTAATCAAAAATCTTCCAGCAAACAAAAGCCCAGGTCCAGACGGCTTCACAGCTGAATTCTACCAAAAATTTAAAGAAGAGCTAACACCTATCCTACTCAAACTCTTTCAGAAAATTGCAAAGGAAGGTAAACTTCTAAACTCATTCTATGAGGCCACCATCACTCTAATACCAAAACCTGACAAAGATGCCACAAAAAAAGAAAACTACAGGCCAATATCACTGGTGAACATAGATGCAAAAATCCTTAACAAAATTCTAGCAATCAGAATCCAACAACACATTAAAAAGATCATACATCATGACCAAATGGGCTTTATCCCAGGGATGCAAGGATTCTTCAATATCTGCAAATCAATCAATGTAATACACCACATTAATAAATTGTAAAATAAAAGCCATACGATTATCTCAATAGATGCAGAGAAAGCCTTTGACAAAATTCAACATCCATTTATGATCAAAACTCTCCAGAAAGCAGGAATAGAAGGAACATACCTCAACATAATAAAAGCTATATATGACAAACCCACAGCAAACATTATCCTCAATGGTGAAAAATTGAAAGCATTTCCTCTAAAGTCAGAAACAAGACAAGGGTGCCCACTCTCACCACTACTATTCAACATAGTTTTGGAAGTTTTGGCCACAGCAATCAGAGCAGAAAAAGAAACAAAAGGAATCCAGATTGGAAAAGAAGAAGTAAAACTTTCACTGTTTGCAGATGACATGATCCTCTACATAGAAAACCCTAAAGACTCCACCAGAAAATTATTAGAGCTAATCAATGAATATAGTAAATTTGCAGGATATAAAATCAACACAGAAATCTCTTGCATTATATACACTACTAATGAGAAAATAGAAAGAGAAATTAAGGAAACAATTCCATTCACCATTGCAACAAAAAGAAACAATACTTAGGAATATATCTACCTAAAGAAACTAAAGACCTATATATAGAAAACCATAAAACACTGGTGAAAGAAATCAAAGAGGACACTAATAGATGGAGAAATATATCATGTTCATGGATTGTAAGAATCAATATAGTGAAAATGAGTATACAACCCAAAGCAATCTATAGATTCAATGCAATCCCTATCAAACTACCAACGGTATTTTTCACAGAGCTAGAACAAATAATTTCACAATTTGTATGGAAATACAAAAAACCTCGAATAGCCAAAGCGATCTTGAGAAAGAAGAGTGGAACTGGAGGAATCAATCTGCCTGACTTCAGGCTCTACTACAAAGCCACAGTCATCAAGACAGTATGGTACTGGCACAAAGACAGAAATGTAGATCAATGGAACAAAATAGAAAGTCCAGAGATAAATCCACACACCTATGGACACCTTACCTTTGACAAAGGAGGCAAGAATATACAATGGAGAAAAGACAATCTCTTTATCAAGTGGTGCTGGGAAAACTGGTCAACCACTTGTAAAAGAATGAAACTAGAACACTTTCTCACACCATACACAAAAATAAACTCAAAATGGATTAAAGATCTAAACATAAGACCAGAAACTATAAAATTCCTAGAGGAGAACATAGGCAAAACACTCTTTGACATACATCACAGCAGGATCCTCTATGACCCACCTCCAAGAATATTGGAAATAAAAGCAAAAATAAACAAATGGGACCTAATTAAAATTAAAAGCTTCTGCACAACAAAGGAAACTATAAGCAAGGTGAAAAGACAGCCTTCAGAATGGGAGAAAATAATAGCAAACGAAGCAATTGACAAACAACTAATCTCAAAAATATACAAGCAACTCCTGCAGCTCAATTCCAGAAAAATAAACAACCCAATCAAAAAATGGGCCAAAGAACTAAATAGACATTTCTCCAAAGAAGACATACAGATGACTAACAAACACATGAAAAGATGCTCAACATCACTCATTATCAGAGAAATGCAAATCAAAACCACAATGAGGTACCATTTCACGCCAGTCAGAATGGCTGTGATCCAAAAGTCTACAAGCAATAAATGCTGGAGAGAGTGTGGAGAAAAGGGGACTCTCTTACACTGTTGGTGGGAATGCAAACTAGTACAGCCACTATGGAGAAGAGTGCGAAGATTCCTTAAAAAACTGGAAATAGAACTGCCTTATGACCCAGCAATCCCACTGCTGGGCATATACACTGAGGAAACCAGAATTTAAAGAGACATGTGTACCCCAAAGTTCATTTCAGCACTGTTTATAATAGCCAGGACATGGAAGCAACCTAGATGTTCATCAGCAGATGAGTGGATAAGAAAGCTGTGGTACATATACACAATGGAGTATTACTCAGTCATTAAAAAGAATACATTTGAATCATTTCTAATGAAGTGGATGAAACTGGAGCCTATTATACAGAGTGAAGTAAGCCAGAAAGAAAAACACCAATACAGTATGCTGCTGCTGCTGCTGCTAAGTCGCTTCAGTCATGTCCAACTCTGTGCGACCCCATAGACAGCAGCCCACCAGGCTCCCCCGTCCCTGGGATTCTCCAGGCAAGAACACTGGAGTGGGTTGCCATTTCCTTCTCCAATCCAATACAGTATACTAACGCATATATATGGAATTTAGAAAGATGGTAACCATAACCCCGTATGCGAGACAGCAAAAGAGACACAGATGTGTAGAACAGTCTTTTGGACTCTGTGGGAGAGGGAGAGGGAGAAGGTGAGATGATTTGGGAGAATGGCATTGAAACATGTATAATATCATATAAGAAACGAATCGCCAGTCCAGGTTCGATGCATGATACAAGATGCTTGGGGCTGGTGCACTGGGATAACCCAGAGGGATGGTACGGGGAGGGAGGTGGGAGGAGGGTTCAGGATGCTGAGCATGTGTACACCCATGGTGGATGCATGTTGATGTATGGCAAAACCAATACAATATTGTAAAGTAATTAGCCTCCAATTAAAATAAATAAATTTAAATTAAATAAAATGCATAGTAACAAAAAAAGAAAATAGGTGCTTTGGTGAGTTAACTGCTTGTTTGTTTTACTTAAATACATATTTTTAATGCAGTTGGAGAGTTGAGTAGGTAAATATGTGAAAGGGAAAACTTAAGAAATCAAGGAATGATTTTCTGCAAATAGAAAAATCTTTTTTTTTGAAACGTGATTTTTTAAAATAACTTTATTTATTTATTTATTTGTGGCTGTGATGGGTCTTCATTAGTACATGGGCTTTTCTCTAGCTGCAGAAAGCTGGGGTTACTCTCTAGTTGTGGTGCATGGGCTTTTCATTCTGGTGGCTTCTCTTGTTGTAAAGCATGGGCTCTAGGGCATGGGGGCTTCAGTAGTTGTGGTTCCCAGGCTCTAGAGCACAGGCTCAAAGGCTCTATAGTTGTGGTGCCCGGGCTTAGTTGTTTCACGGCATGTAGGATCTTCCCGGACCAGGGATTGGACTTGTGTCTCCTGCATTGGCAGGCGGATACTTTACTGCTGAGCCACGAGGAAGCCCTAGGAAAATCATACTAGAGAAAGGAGAAGACAGGAGAGACCTCAACTGAAATACTCAAGTTTTGTTTTCATTTCCCACATCCCCACACCCAGAAGGATCCTGATCTCATTGACCTGAAGCCACAAGTTAAAAACTCAGACACAGAGTGGAGCCTGAGCATCTCCAGTGCTGACACCCAGAGGAAGGCCAGAGATACCAGAAGAGACACGGGGGCCCACCAGCTTTCGCAGCTCTAGCCAACATATTAGACAGAATTCTGCCGTGACACAAACTGCAAAGTCTAAAATAGGGCTGCATGTGCCTTGGGCTTTCTTAAAAGAAAAGGAATGGGTTTTCCAGGACAAAGTGGCCCAGGAATTCTCTGTCTGTGGAAAACATACATATATACATTTTTTTCCACACATACACCATTTGTTACATATATATATATATA
The DNA here is from genome assembly GCF_029407905.1 of Bubalus kerabau. Lineage (NCBI taxonomy): Eukaryota > Metazoa > Chordata > Mammalia > Artiodactyla > Bovidae > Bubalus > Bubalus kerabau. The sequence goes on along the minus strand of NC_073631.1, from coordinate 81,590,308 downwards.
TGAACTTCCTAATTAAACTTTTTAATATCTTCTCATGTTGAGTTCCACCCATGTAATTTAGATATTTTGTGAGTGTCTGGAGACAGAAATATGCCCCACGTGGCAATATTCCATGAAACTAGCTGGAGAAAATCATGACATGGAAACATAAAAGAGATCCGGCCCTATTCCTAGTCATCTGGTTAAATGAACTTTCCCTAATAGACTTCAAGCATCCCAAATATACTCCATCTTAGATGGAGCAGCCAGGATCACAGAATGAGTGGTTTCAGGCATTTTGAGACTAAAATTCACCCTTTGTTTTCAGTCAACATGATTTCAGGATTATCATCTAGCATCTTCTTCCCTGCCTTCATATCCCTAAGGCATAATATTTCTATTCAGCCTAGTGCAGATTTTAATCTTCTGGACCAGCATGATGGAACCACCCCTCAGGGAAGGTGGGGGGGTGGTGGTGCTGTCCACAGGAGGACAGACATTTCCAATAAAGGGAGCTAGTCCACAATGGATTAGGCCACCTTTCTCTTCTTGGGAAAATGTGGGGACACTGGCAAAGCCCTACTGTTTTGTAGAACAGGAGAGCTAGCTGAGAATGAATGGTCTCCTCTGGGAAAACTTTCCTTCTGTAGTTGTTGGAGCCCAATGGGGAATGTTTTTCTTTCTTTAAGATTTCCAACCTCCCTACTTGGTCTCATTGCTGCCAAGTTGCACACAAACATGCCTTTGAATCCAGACTTTTGCTGGCCCCTCTGGTTTCATCCTGATTTCTTCTTCTGGTTAGGGTTCCACGCTGGGCCTGGTGCTCACACAGTATTGCACATGGGGAAATTGCCTAATAAATCACAGGGATCATGGGCTCCTTGTATAAATGGGGGTTTTCTTCATATATCTTCTACCTGGTGCAAAATGCATTGAGGGACTGATTTTCTATGAGTCATTGTGCAATTTTATGCATTTGCAAGAACCGAGGTCTTTAATAAATCAGACCTTTGGAGTCCTTGGAGTATTTTTCTTTATACCACGGACCTGAACATTTTGTATGGTTTGTGGTCATTTGTTTTTTTAATATTCTGGTTGGTTTTCAGTTTGCTTGGTGGTGTTGGCTGCAGATGCATAATTCCTGCTTGAGTTGAATTTTCCACTCAGAGCAATTTTATAGCTCTCCAGTGTTCACAGAGACCAGAACGGGACATGTCTGCCAATTTGACCAACTTCATTGACAGACTCAGAATCTTAAGTGTGGGCCAAATAATGGGCGTGATTCATATCTTACAAGCACCCCCATTGATTAGCCCAGGATCTGATGCTGGCCTTGTGTGAATAACATTCTCCAGCCTTCTCATCAGGGTGTCTTGGAGTATGCAAGGCCCTATCCCACATGGAACACAAATGTTATCCCTCATTTCCAGCACGTATTCTCAGGGTCAATAAAATCTTTTGGGAGAGATGCAATATCCACACAATCCTGAATATCTTTCTCCCTGATTATGTATGAAGTAAAGGAACACTGAGTGTTCAGAACTGAAGCAAAATTGTCATTCAGCACACTGACAGACTGGTTTTATGAAGAAAAACAGTACTATAGCTGTTCTATTGCATGGAAAGGTGACATGATTTTAGAAAGCCTTTCTCATTCTATTTTTTGTTAGTTTTTTTTTTTTTAAGGTCATTGCCACCTCCAGATTTCCTACCATTACTTTAGAGGATGTCCCCCTGAAACACAAGTGTTTAGGGTATGCTTACTATCCAATGTTTTGCTAAGAACCAAGGAATACATACATTCGAGTGAAAGTCACTCAGTCGTTTCTGACTCTTTGTGACCCAGGCCAGAATACTGGAGTGGGTAGCCTTTCCCTTCTCCAGGGGATCTTCCCAACCCAGGAATCAAGCCAGGGTCTCCTGCATTGCAGGTGGATTCTTTACCAACTGCGCTATCAGGGAAGCCATATACACACATTTAATGTAAGGCAATTCCTGTCTTCTAGAAGTTTATATTCTAGGTGAAAAACATGAGGTCACCACAGAGAACAGTATAAAAACAATGCAGAGTAGTACTGATCACTTATTCATTCAAGTAGAAGCTCTTTTTCTATAGCATAATTTATTTAGCATACACGTCCAAAACACTTGAGATAGCTTCCAGTGTTAAAATACGTATGATACAAAACATTAAAAAATAAACCAGAAAGATCAGAAACAGTTTAGACAAAAAAATATTTGACTATGAGTCCTCAAGTACAACAAGAATCCCTTACTATTGAAGCAGAAAGCAAAATCCAAACAGACTTTCATGTCCTCATTAGGTAAAGCCAAAGAATGAACTCTTTCTTGATATAAAACATAATGAATTTGTTTGAATAAATTCAAAATATAAGTTGACACTGTCAACAAGATATCAGAACCTCACAGGATCACTTGGGGATTGGCTGTGATTAATAAGAGATTATTTAAGGAAAGCTACAGAGGACCAAATTAGGGCAAGTGTGTGGGTGGCAATGCAGATGATTTTAAGAATTAAGAGTATTCAAAATTAAATACAGTAAATCACAGATTGAGAAAGGAACCTCCTTTTCAATGGTCTTTCAGTCAAATCATCTCAGCTTGCTGTCGTTAACTCCAATGCTCGCTAATGTCTGCTAACTTTCCCTTTCAAAAAAAGAAACAGCAACCTCAGGCTAATTGCTTTCAATAGGTAGAAGTATCCAGTGATGATTTTGAACATGATTTTGGTTTTGGTTTATTTATTTATTTTCATGGTTTTCTATTTGTATGAAATGATATGAATTTTCTACTTATGATTAAAAATATAACATTTCCCCATAATTTTTTAAGTGAGACTTTTCACCTATCCTGTTGGTATAAATTCAGAAGTCTAACACTTGCAAGCATTGAGGAAGGTATGAATTCAGAGCTATCTGTAATGATTGGTGGCAGAATAAATTGATGTGACTGCTTTGGAAAACAGGTTGGCATTGCCTCCTTAAATGGAATATTGCCTGCTTTAATGAGTCACCATCCCAGCCTGTATATTCGTATCAAGATACATTTTCGCACTTGAATGCAGGTGATACGCAGAATAAAGTTCACAGCAGTCCTCTGAACACTAAGGAAATCACGAACTCCACCAAATACCCAATAGCAAAAAAAAGTAGATGAATAAATGGTGGTGAATTCACATAACAGAATATTATTATGAAACTGAATGAACTACAACCACTGAGAATAACAGAGATAAATCTGAGTTATATAAAATGAGAAAAAAAGCAATACTCAAAAAAGATTGCGTAGAGTTAGATTAATTTTTTTAAGGTTAAAAACAATTAGAGTAAAACATGCACATTTTAGATCTACATATTGATGAAATGAGACTATACAGAAAAGGAATGATGACCACAAGATTCAAGATTCTTTTCCTGGGGGCAATGGGTAGGTGGGTAGATTGTGGAAAGGGGTCATATAGACATCCTGGCTTTTGTTTGGGGTGGTGGTTTACAAACACGTATTACATAGTCAAAGAAATTAAATAACTAACAAAATAAGAAAACGTATACGCTTTGATGATGAGAGTCTGTCAAGAACAACAACAACAACAACAAAAAATGATGTACTCAATTCTGTGTATTTCAGGTCCAATTGGAAATGTAAGGAAGAGGATTTAAGGAAAGATACTAAGCAAAATAAGGTTCAGGTGTGAAGCAGGATACAACTGACTGAAATTTGAAAAATGCTGCAATAAAAGAAGTTCCTTCCCAGGCAGGCTGGTTTTGGTAGTTCAAATGACTGAACATTATAAGTCAGGTTAAGGGGCGATTTGGAAGGCATCTAAGTTGAAAATGAAGTTACCCACAGGGCCCAAAGGAAGCAAAGAATGTAGGGCAGCATGGGAACCATGGAGAAAATAGGATGGTCGACAAAGGATCTAGCAAGGAAGCTCAGAGCATCTGGGGCTGTGATGTGGTCAGGGAGCTCTAGTCAATGCCACGTGGAACCCTTTTTGATATTTGAGACCTGACATATCTAGTTCTTGAAGTGTCCAGCTGAAGGTTTGTCTGTGGTACTTACTGGTAACCTACCTTTTTCCAGAAAGAATAGAGGATGGCTTGCAATATTATCTGAAATACATTTGGGTAATGTAAGAGAGGAATAAAAGAGTTATTAAAGTGGGGGAAAAGCCAAACTGGAGTCAGCAACACTCCTAATACAAAAGAAAAAAAAGTGCCAGCCAGAGAGTTGTCCACTGCATTTGCCACATAACACGTGGAGGAATCAGCAATGCTATCTTTATTTGTACTTTCACAGGATTCACAGTCCATTTTTGAATGCTGTATTGCAGCATTCCTCAAACGAAGGCAAGTAGAATTCATGATCCTCTGGAAAAGCTTTCTTGAGAGAGACAAGCACACGCACTGGCTTTTGGTAACCTAATTTATGAGTAAGTAAAGGAACTGCAAAAATGGATGGAGAGTATAATAAGCCTTATATGATGTCTACTAAATAATAGTTTCCACAGTACTTTTGGCAGGAACTCTATAAGGATTAGTTTTTGAACTGTGCCTGAAGTGTATGTTCATTTTAAATGGGGAGCTCCATGTGCTTCAGATTTGTGATGGACAAGTGGAAGAGTTGACCTGGTGATGCTAACATGGAAAAATATGGTTTATATTCCAGTCCAGGCTGAATGCTGTCCATTTTTAATAACAAGGGAAGGGTAGGATGTGGTCTTTAAGAATAGGTCTTTAAGCAGTGGAGTAACAAGAAAACATTGGTGGTTAGAGAAGGTTAACCAAGGAAAGAGTTATGGCTTTACGGGGCTGGACATTGGAGGTATGAAGCCAGTTAAGAACTTAGGTAGCAGCTGGGGCCCCAAAGTTACCTCTCAGATGGTAGCCCATCTTTGTATGCCTCCTTCTTTCTGAGTGAGTATCCCAGCACTGTATGGGTATCTGTGTTGCTGTGCACAATTTCAGCTGATTTAATTCCCTAACGTAACTCTTTTTAGTTGTCTAGGGAAATAATGATCATTTATAATAAACCCTTCCTACAAACACTAGTCCAGAAGCTAAAGAGTATACAAGATGCGGCAGGCACAAAAAAGAAATCAATATCAAGGGTTAAGTTTCAAAATTCCATTTTTTTTTTTCCAATTTGGAACAGACTTGAGCAGCATAAGAGCTGACATTTCTGGCTGAACCATTACAAAGATGTCACACAGTTTCTCACAAAAAGTGAATAAAGTTGAGATATTAATAAATCAATCTGAAGTATCTTTAAGCTCCTAAAGATGAGGAATGAAGCCAACAGGAATCCCTAAAAAACACAGAGTGTGCCCCCAAATCTAGGCCCCTCTTGACTTTGTTACCTTGCATCCTCTGGTAGTTCTGTTGTGCATTCATCACCACATTCTATTGGATGGTCCTCACTTTCCCCCTTTGTTAAATCACAGCAAACCTTCAAATCAGAGCCTTCTGGCAGAAAGGAAGAAAGCCAAACAAACCAAGATAGATGTGAGTGGCTGAATGGAGGCCTGCTGTGGAGTATCAGTCCATCAGGGCAAGTGCATCCAGTGAAGATATGAGGAAAGGGAGAAATAGATGGTTAGATAGAGAAAGATGAGCCCAGTGCTATTGAATCTGGTCAGCTCCTGAGTTTTTGTGCTAATGTAGTGTGAAAAACGAAAAGTATGGATGCTTCCATAAGTTGAACTTCCATGCCATGCCAAAGTCACACAAGTTTTCATGCACCGTAAGTTAGTTACTGACGGACAGTCCCCATGCTTACAAGATCTTTGAGGCCGTTGGCTCAGGCTACAGGAGCTGGGAGCTGGGTTCCCAGAAGTGAAGAAGGATGGAAAGGAAGAGAAAGAAATATATCAATTTCCTTCTGACAAAAAGATTTCTTTAACATTAAGTTAAAGCTAAAAATGTCTTAGATCTTAAGAGATCATGTCCAATTAAAAACCTGATTCTACAGTATTCAATAAAAAATTTAAGTCCACTTAAAATGTAGCTTTTATTACCTTTACTAGAATATATTAAGCTGAACCACAAAAAATATTCTACCATTTTTGACCTACCAAGCCAGACTTCAGTCTGATACAATTATCAGGAAGGAAGGAGTGAGGTAGGGAAGGAAAGAAAGAGGATACAAGGAGAAAGGGAAGAAATACAATATGCTCCCTTTCTTACTGGATTATTCAGGGAGTAAATGACTGATTATATACACAGTGTTTCCAGCTTTTTGGCTGCACTGCTTAAATCTCAGGTTATTTTATTGTCACCATCAGTAGCATAATCCGCTGGATCCACGGGGGCTCTGATGCACGTTTAGGGATGTCATGCTTCTTCTACAGACTGGTGGTTATCTAGTTAAGAGATTTATAAGCTGGAAAGAAAAAGAAAATGCAACAAACCCAACAAGAAGGGAGCTCAGTGCATGCGGAAGATGATCACATGGGAAGTGAGAAGAGACAGAGGAGCCTGAGACACGCTCACCACAGTCCCTGTGGGGCTGCTCCAGGCCAGCTCAGGAAGGAGTCCCGAAACCGGCAGGCTCATTAATCATGGCGGCAGCCCCGGGTGGGAGACAGAAAGCGCGTTTCCTTTGTACAGAGGCATGGAGTGGGGTGGGGACCATCCTCTGCTCCTCTGTGATCCCTCCCTACGAAGCTACAGAAGACCTCCTAGTGCGTCTCTTGAGGCAACAGTAGGATCTTCCAGGTGAGAGTCCAGCCCTCTGGGCTGCTGCGGAGGAGGCCCCCGCCTCCCTGAGTCATTTCTCCCCAACCCCCTGGCTCCGCATCTCTGAAAAGAGGCTAGGGCATCAGCGGTCCCCGGACCAGAAAGAAAACCGAGCCAGCAAGCCGGTATTCCTTTCACACAGACTTCTGAGAGTTTTGTCGTTGCAGTAGTTTTAGTAAACTTTGCGGGGACTTTCTTTAAATGGCTAACTTCTCCCCTTTTCCTTGTCAAGTGAGCGAATTTTTTTACATTCTTGGAACAAAATTGAGAATTCCCCTTTGCTGTTTCGTTCTGCTCTACGGAAATGCACACCACCCACGTGGCGCAATTTCAGGAGAGTTGGGAAGACCCTTTTACCCCAAGAGTCCCCTTACCGTGTTCCCACGGTGCCCATCTATACAAACAGCTCCAAAACCAATACAGATTATTTGAACATTTCCTCTTTTCACCTCTGCATATGTGTAAAGGATTTCTCAATAAAACTTTCCATGAGAAAAAAAGAGACCCATAGTTTTAAATGTGTATGCATGTACTCATGCACACAATCATTCTTTAAGGAAGAATGAAAACATGGTAAGTGTCTAAATGAGATCTGAATGAATTTCCTGTAACGCTTACCTAAAACCAAAAGACAATGCAGAGAGGGGACACAGAAAGCAGGGATTAATCTAACTCATTAATAAATAGTTTGAGAAGGTCATTAAAGTACAGTGAATATGAGAGTCACAAATATAATTGCTCTTCAGCCCATTGTAATTCAGTTTTTAATTTTCTTATTATTGAGTTTTGAGCTTTCTTTATATATTCTGCACACAAATCATTTATTAGATTTGTGATTGCAAATATACCTAGTCTAACCTTGTGTTGTCAGTCTCTTAACCATTTCTTTTAACAGAATAACAGTATTTAACTTCGGTGATATCCAATTTATCAACATTTCCTTCTATGGGCAGTACTTTTGGTGTCATGTCTAAGAATGCTTTCCCTAATACAAAGTCATAAGGATTTTTTTGTCTATGTTTTCTTCTGGATGTATCCTAATTTTAGCTGTATCTTAGATCCATTTTGAGGTGACTTTTGTATAAGATGTGAAGTTTAAAGTTCTCTTTCTTTATTTATTCATTTTCCATATGAATACACATGTGTTCCAACATCAGTTATTGAAAGATTGCCATTTCCCAAATGAATTGCTTTTGCACCTTTGTCAAAAAATTAACTAGCCATATTTATGTGGGTCTATTCTGCACTCTTTATTTTCTTCCATTAATCTCCATGTCTGTCTCTTCATCAATATCACACTACTTTGATTACTATAGCTTTTCAGTAAATCTTAAAATTTTATAATAAAATTTCTCCAACTTTATCTTCTTTTACAAAACTGTTTTAACAGCTATTCTAAATTCCTTTCTTGTGCATATAAATTTTGATATGCTGCTGCTGCTGCTAAGTCGCTTCAGTTGTGCCCGACTCTGTGCGACCCCATAGACGGCAGCCCACCAGGCTCCCCAGTCCCTGGGATTCTCCAGGCAAAAGTACTGGAGTGGGTTGCCATTTCTTTCTCCAATGCATGAGAGTGAAAAGTGAAAGTGAAGTCGCTCAGTCCTGTAAGACTCCTAGCGACCCCATGGACCGCAGCCTGCCAGGCTCCTCCGCCCATGGGATTTTCCAGGCAAAAGTACTGAAGTGGGGTGCCACTGCCTTCTCCAAAACCCTAATTTTGACATACACTAACTCAAATGGACATGAGTCTGGGTGTTGGTGATGGACAGGGAAGCCTGACATGCTGCAGTCCACGGGGTTGCAAAGAGTTTGGACACGACTGAGTGACTGAACTAAACTGATGCCTATATCTACAAAAAATTCTACTGGGATTTTGATTGGGCTTGTATTAAATCTATAGATCAATTTTGGGAAAATTGATATCTTTACTATACTGATTCTTTCAATTCATAAATATCATTATAAATAAACAGCTATTTTAGTAGCTATTAGAGTCAGTAGCTCTATTAGAGCTATTTCATTCTTACTTGATTCCTTTCATCAGCACTTTGTAGTTTTCAGATTACAGATAGCATGTATGTTTTGTTAAATTTATCTCTAAGTATTTCATTTCTGAACCTATTTCACATATATTGTTATGAAAAATTTTGATTTCCATATACACTTCTAGTGTTCAGAAATATATTTCTATATACTTCAAAATATTGATCTTTGTATGTTGAACTTGTATTCTGCAACTTTGCCAACCCCACTTATTAATTCTAGAAGTTATTTTCTTATTCCTTGGCATTATCTACATATACAATCATGTTATCTAAATAGATACAGATATATTTTTCCCTTTCCCATCTGTAAACCTTTTCTTTCTTTTCCCCTTCTTTCCTTCCTTTCTTCCTTCCTTCTTTCTGTCCTTGATTTTTCCCTTTTTGCTTTATTGCTCTAAGTAACACTCTAGGATAATACTGAATAGGAGATTTGATAGTAGGGAATTAACAAAATGGCAATTCTAAGTTCTACCTATTGAAAAATTGAAACTTTAGATGGAAATAGATTAAAACTTCTCCAATCAAAAAGACACAGAGTGACTGAATCCTTTTAAAAGGAAAACAGACTTTAATAATATGCTGCCTTTAAGAAACTCACTTTAAGGGCACACATAGGCTGAAAGTGAAGAAATGAAAAAAGATAAATATAAGATCACACACATGTACATACTCACAAAACTACATCATTAAATTCACAATTAGCACTGGGGAGGAAATAAAGAGCATGCCATAGAGTACCTAATCAGCACAGAGGGCTGTGGAAAGCTTCCCTAAAGAAGTGATATTTAAGTCGAGGCTTAGTGATGAGTAGGACTTTTGTGGGTGAAGAGGAGTGAGAAGGAGCATTCCTGACAGATATGATCCCATGGGTTGGACATTTTAAAATGCAAAGGAACTTTTCCTGGGCAAAGAACAAATGTTGGTATTTTAGAGCACATGGAAAGGGGTAGGAGGAGAAAAGAGGAGGCCAGTATGAGTTAAACAAGGTGTGCAGACCTGCCTCATGTAGAGCCTGAAAAGGATGATCCCTAATCTACACCAGGCCATCTAGATCCCCTGGGGTCTCCTTCTGAAAAGAAGCAGATAGAGGAAAGCAGGCCTCAGTACTTCTGAAGACTGCACAGAAAGGGATCGGAAGACCAGGATGATCCATTATGTGTTTCCTACACTATCTCCCCTGATTCTACAACCAGAAGGGTCTCTGGTGGGAATAAAGAAAAGAAAGAAAAAGAAAAGAAACTTGTATACGTGGATGGACCTAGAGATGGACATACAGAGTAAAGTAAGTCAGAAAAACAAATATTATATATTAACACATATATGTGGAATCTAGAAAAAATAGTATAGGTGATCTTATTTGCAAAGCAGAAATAGAGACATGGATGTAGAGAACAAACATATGGACACCAAAGGGAGAGGAGCAGGATGAGTTGGAACATTGGAATTGACATGTATACCCTACCCTATATGAATTAGATAACTAATGAAAACCAACTGTATAGCAAGGAAACTCTACTCAGTGCTCTGTGGTTACCTAAATAGGAAGGAAATCCAAAGAAGAGGGGATATATCTATATGTATACTTGATTCAATTTGCTGTATAGCAGAGAATAACACAACATTATAAAGCAACTCTACTCCAATAAAGATTAATTAAAAAAATAAAGAAAAGACAAATGAAACTTGTATGTAACCATTGTCTTTCACTGCATTGTTTGCCTAAGAACTGTGGAGACTAAACCCTCAAATTTGAAAAGTTACTTTGCAGTTTTTTTCTGGCATAATACATTTATTATAAAGGTGTGCGATGAACAGTTATGAGGTCCAGAGGAATTATGAGCACAAAATAGCAAAACAAGTTAATGGCAGAAAGGCTGGGACAGAGCCCAGAACCCCCTCATGTTTGCCATGTGTGATGAAAGCATAAGCATTGATGTTGACATCTTTGCAGACCAAGCCCCCCTTTACTTCTCTAAGTCAACTCACACTGCCTAGGAGACACAGGGCTCTTTGTCAGCATGATCTTTCTGCATGTAGCCATGTTGGTAGTTCTTCAAAATCAACTCACTAGTGTCAATCACCTCTGATCTTCTCCAAAACCAATGGGTGGGATTAAATCGATTCTAGAATGCTCCTGGAACTTACAACCTATATTCAAATGAGGTCATATTTATCTGAATCCATTTAAAAATATTGTTTTCACATTTTAATGCTAAATCTCCTACATTTCCTGTCTCTCAACTCTGTCCACACTGAACATACTGATACAGGAAGTGTTTGGTTTCTTCTTTCATAAAACAAAACAATATGAAGAGCCTCAGCTTTACAATCAGCTTGACACATGTGAATACACCCTAATGAAAAGTCAACTCTGTAGAACAATGCCAAGAGCTGGGCAGATGTCTGAAATTGGGCCTTTATCTGAAAATGAGGCAAGAGTCAGAGGTCTGCTTCCTGGGAAACTCATTCACTGAAGCAAAAGGTCAGAAAGACTGGTTATAAATCGAAGCTAGCCAAGAGGAATTGCAGTTCCTCCCACTGTTGACCAGAGGAAAAAGCAAATAAGCCACTCACAAGGGAACGGCCTACAGCCTCTTCTGCACCAGTCTGTGGGGTGTTCCTCTCTTGTGCCCCAACTTCCTACTCCCTTACTCCAGACACTGCTGCCCACACAAGTTCCAAAGACATTGTGAATCCCCGATGGCTTGCTTTGGGTGATGTCAAATAAGAACACTCATGTCAAGATGCAACTAGAAAGAATATTCCAGAACAAGCTGAGCTACTTCAGCATTTCAAGACATTTGTCTGGAGAGGAAAGAGCATAGGACAGATAACACAGCTGTTTATGGATATCTTAAGGACCACCAAGTGGAAGTAGGGTGAGGCTTATTTAGTGTGGCTCCAGCACACAGAATTATATTGGACTGGAGTTAAAACCATCTGTTTTGCTCTCTTGCCTCAGTGAAAACAACTGTCACACTGTGAAAGTGAATTTGCCACATGTTGAGACTGCAACCTGAGAGTAACATGTAAGCTGAGGTAGGTAATCACTTGGCCAAGATGATTCCCTCTTCCCTTTCAGAGAGTTATTTTGCCATCTGTGAAAATAATATAGCATCATTGCTAATCTCATCATTATAGTCATTAACTAGACTATTAGTTTTCTTCTATGATTTAAAGCCCACTGTAATAGTTATTATTATTTTATTACACCCAGATTCTACAGAACTTTCAAAAAAATATGGCTCCAACTCTAAGGGAAAACAGATACATACAGGAGAAATTCCATTTTGTCATACTATTGGAACCCTTATGTTCCAGTAGATAAAGGACACCTTCCTCTAAACCTCCACACTCTAATATTCACATGTTCAGACTTTTATGGAAATCCCTCATGGCTCAGATGGTAAAGAATCTGCCTACAATGCAGGAGGTTTGTGTTCAATTGCTGGGTTGGGAAGATTCCCCAGGAAAAGGGAATGGCTACCCACTCCAGTATTCTTGCCTGGAGAATTCCATGGACAGAGCAGCCTGGTGGGCTACAAGCCATGAAATAGAAAGAGTTGGACATGACTGAGCAACTAACACACTTTTAGACTTTTATATTCTTTGATTTGTCATCCCAGGATCTCTCATTTCCAAACCAAGCTGTGCATGGAAATAGTCAATAGTTGCCACTCTTCTTTCTCAATAACTGTCAGAATGTTTTCTGGTTAAACATTATTGGTGAGAGGAATTAAATAGTGTGCAGAAAAGATGAGCTGTAAATTCGCCTTTTTTAAGCTACATCCTAATTTTTAGCTACCAGCCGCTAAACAGCAAAAGATCAGAAAGCCAACAAAGATGACCCACAGTGACCCTACCTGAGCTGTGTGTTTCTCTCAGGGTCAGAGGGTTAGAAAAATGAGTGGACCTTTAATTTGCACAGTAGGAGAGAGAGAACTTCAAAAACTCCCCATCTTTCTCCTGTGTTTGGACCTCTGCCAGACCAGGCATATTCTAGCTCCTTCTGGGAAAACCACCTTCTCCCCTGCAACAGAAAAACAAATGAACCCCAGCATTTAGACCAGCTGATGGCTTCCAGGGAAAATATAAATGATCCACCTGCTGAAGCAAGGAGATGACATGGAGTTGGCTATATTTGAAGATGACTCATGCTGATGACTTCCTTGTGGTTGTCACTGTGCAGCTTCTCATGCCCCTCTAATTGCTGGGTGGACAGCTCAGCAAGACCATATAGCCCTTACTGTCTGTGCCTCTGATCTGTCTCTACCCTGACCCTTGAGCCCTTCTGTGGTGTGGCTCTGACCTCATTTCCCAGTAGCCACAATGATTAACCCACTTCCTCCCTCAAGCAGGCACTGGTGAATGTTTGTTGCGATGAACTTGAATCCGAGGAAACAGATGAAGATGGTAGTCTGTCTAGTTGTCTTTTAAGACACAGGTAGGCAGGTTTGTTTATAACTAGTCTATTTTTAGAGTCTTGCTGGAAAAGTCTAGCTAATTCTAATGTGCCTGCACTAAGTTGCTTTGCCTAGATTCATAGAACCTCCAGGTTGATAAAAGAGATCTTAAAGGTTACCCAGTCACACAGATCCTCTGAATACATTTATGTGTTTTCCTCCTGGGCAGCAGTGGTTCTTAACTCTTCTCAAAGGCACATATTCCATCCTCATCTCACAAGGAGAAATACACTTTTGTCAAATAAAATGAATGCTCAGATTTCTAAATTAATTCTAGATCATGGATGAAAATTCCTTTTCTTTCCTTTTTTCTTATATGTATTTTTTACTTACTAAGTTAAAAAGGAAAAGATATATGAATATAACTATTAAGTATTATATAGTCATCTTTACTGATATTATTTTTAGAGATAGAAGACATTTGAATTACCTCGTTTTTAATGAAATCATTCAAAGAATACTAAGTCCATACACAGTATAGCATTCTGTATATATATTGCATACACATTTAGTGCTAGATCAATAAGCAGCCTTATTGACTATGTACCATATCCTCCCTTATTTTACTGAAAAGGACTATTAGGGACAGAGGAAAGGGGATACACCCATGAGTGTATAGTGGAAAAGCCAGTTAAAGGAGAAAGAAGCTTAAATGGAGACTGAAGGAGAAACAAAGACCAAGGAAGAAAGAACAAAAAGGGGGAATAAAAGAAAGACAACAAAATGGAAATAGAGTCACAGATGTATAAAAACTTATGGTTACCAGGGGTAAGGATGGGGAGGGATAAATGGAGATTGGGATTGACAGATACATACTAAATAGATAACTAGTAAGTACCTACCTGGAGCAGCAAAAGACAATGCACTCCGGTATTTTTGCCTGGAAAATCTCATGGACAGAGGAACCTGGCAGGCTACAGTCCATGGGGTTGCAAAGAGTCAGACACAACTGAGCAACTATCACTTTCACTAAGTACCTACTGTATAGCATAGGGAATTCTACTCAATGCCCTGTAATGACCTATCAGGGGAAAGAAGCTAAAAAGAGAGTTGGTGTATGTATATACCTGATTCACTTTCTTTTCAAATCAGAGAATTGATCTTTTCAAAGCATCATTTTAGTGATTTGATTTCTGGAATAGTCTGGACTTTAAATATTCTTTCCCATTGTGACTATGAGCAAACCACGTCAGACCATATATTCTTATTTCTTCACATATAAAAACATAGTCTATTTTTGTCTCAGCATTCATGGGACAGAAATTGCTCAGGTTGACTAACACATGTGGCTGTCAGGACAGTGCACACTTCTGAAAGTCCTCTAAGCCAAGTCTGTACTTGGGTGACCTTATCTCCACTGTGAGCTCAGCCCTCCAAATGAAATCAGTTTGTGAAATTCTCATTTGCTTTTCATTTTCATGCCCTATTCCTCTGTCCTTCATCCCTATCAACCAACTAGCATCTTCTAAGCTCTAAGCCACTTAGCATACTCTACTCTGGCATTTCAGACCACCCTTTGAAACACCAATTTGGATGCATGGCATCTTAGAGTAAATTGTTCATTGATACATCAGCTACATTAAAAATCTATAGAAGTCAAGGTAGGTCTAAAGTCTGGATGAATGCAATATCTGTCTTGGACAGTTCAGAAGTTCAAAATTCACACAGTCATAAAATAGAACAAATATCATAGTCTGACCCTGTCAGATTTCTCCACTGCTGTGATGAGCATAAACCATTTACTGGAAAAATTGATATGCTTTTATCATTATTATTTTCAAAATTGTGCCTTTGGTGAAACTGACTTGGGACAGAATACAAAATTAAAGCTAGTTTAAAATGCATAAAACATGGGATGGCAACAGTAATTAAACAACTTAATTCCTCCCCTCCTCCAGGGTAATCCAACAGAAAATTTCATGGGAGTATTCCAGTTGAGAAATCCCAAGGAGAAATCCCAAATCACTCTAACCTTCATATGGTAAGTGTTAGTACTCCATTGTAACTCAGCTTCTACACCATCTTTGCAATTTGTAAAATGTAATAATAAAAAAAAAGTTAACTCCTCAAACTGGGCACTTCATAAGGATGCTCTCAGACTGCTCATCATCTCCTCTTAAATATGGGTATGTGAGCAAAGAGGGGCTGATTTCAGTCCTTGCTGCTTCCTTGAAATCTTCTCTTACTTGCCAGGGAGATTTTGAACAAAGGGTTGTATATAGAGAGACAGATCTGGGAAAGACAAGGAGCAGAGACTAATATAAAAACTAAAACATTAAAGAAATGGACAGGTATGTTTCAGAGAATTACGTTTAGAAATAAGGGTGTAGTGAAGAAGTACAAGCTGGAATCAAGATTGCCGGAAGAAATATCAATAATCTCAGATATGCAGATGACACCACCCTTAAGGCAGAAAGGGAAGAGGAACTAAAGAGCCTTTTGATGAAAGTGAAAGAGGAGAGTGAAAAAGTTGGCTTAAAGCTCAACATAGAGAAAATGAAGACCACGGCATCTGGTCCCATCACTTCATGGGAAATAGATGGGGAAACAGTGGAAACAGTGTCAGACTTTATTTCTTGGGGCTCCAAAATCACTGCAGATGGTGACTGAAGCCATGAAATTAAAAGACGCTTACTCTTTGGAAGAAAAGTATGACCAACCTAGATAGCATATTGAAAAGCAGAGACATTACTTTGCCAACAAAGGTCCGTCTAGTCAAGGCTATGGTTTTTCCAGTGGCCATGTATGGATGTGAGAGTTGGACTGTGAAGAAAGCTGAGCGCCAAAGAATTGATGCTTTTGAGCTGTGGTGTTGGAGAAGACTCTTGAGAGTCCCTTGGACTGCAAGGAGATCCAACCAGTCCATTCTGAAGGAGATCAGCCCTGGGATTTCTTTGGAAAGAATGATGCTGAAGCTGAAGCTCCAGTGCTTTGGCCACCTCATGCGAAGAGTTGCCTCATTGGAAAAGACTCTGATGCTGGGAGGGACTGGGGGCAGGAGGAGAAGGGGACGACAGAGGATGAGATGGCAGGATGGCATCACTGACTCGATGGACGTGAGTCTGAGTGAACTCCAGGAGTTGGTGATGGACAGGGAGGCCTGGTGTGCTGCGATTCATGAGGTCGCAAAGAGTCGGACACGACTGAGCGACTGAACTGAATAGAACTGAACTGAAGAACAGATACAGGTGGGTTCTTCTAGTTCTCAGTGACCATACCTGATTTTCTGTAGTTGACTTTTATGTTATGACTGTACAGCCATAGCTTTTTTTTTAAGTGGTCAAGCTCATTTATTTATTTTTATTTTTTATTGGAGTATAATTGCTTTAAAATGTTGCATCAGTTTTAGGACTTCACTGGTGGCTCAGATGGTAAAGCATCTGCCTACAATGCGGGAGACCGAGGTTTGATCCCTGGGTTGGAAAGATCCTCTGCAGAAGGAAATGGCAACCCACTCCAATACTCTTGCCTGGATAATCCCATGGATGGAGGAGCATTGTAGGCTACAGTCCATGGGGTCGCAAAGAGTCAGATGCATTAGTTTTGCTGTACAATGAAGTAAATCACCTATATGTATACATATATCCCCTCCCTCTTGGACCTCCCTCCCACCAAGCCCCATTGCATCCATCTAGGTCTTCACAGATCTCTAAGCTAAGCTCCCTGTGTTATACAGCAGCTGCCCATTAGCTATCTATTTTACATATGATAATGTATATATGTCAGTCCTAATCTCCCACTTCATCCCACCCTACCCTTCCCTGCCTGTGTCCACATGCCGGTTCTTTACATCTTCATCTCTATTCCTGCCCTGTAAATAGGTTCATCTGTGCCATTTTCCTAGATTCCACATATATGTGTTAATATAAAATATTTGTCTTTCTCTTACTTCACTCTGTATAACTCTAAATCCATGCCCTGAATTATAGTTTTCTCAGGGTATATGCCCTGTAGTGGGATTGTTGGATCATGTGGTAGTTCTATTTTTAGTTTATTCAGGAACCTCCATACTGTTCTTCCTAGTGGTTGTACCAATTTCCATTTCTATTATCAGTGTAGGTGGGTTCCCTTTTCTCCACACCCTCTCCGGCATTTATTGTTTGTAAATTTTTTGATGAAGGCCATTCTGACTAGTGTGAAGTGGTACCTCATTGTAGTTTTGACTTGCATTTCTCTAATAATTAGTGATGTTGAGCATCTTTTCATGTGCCTCTTGGTTATTTGTATGTTTTCAATTGTGAAATTAAATTAGAATTGTGAAGTTTTATAATTAAAATTTAATTGTAATATTGAAATTGTGAAATTTCATAATGAAAGTGTAATTGTAAAATTGAAATTGTGCATACTTCAAAATATTCTATGTATTGTATATGTCTGTGTGTATACCTACTGTGTATACATATATATACACATTATACATGTACAAATAATATGTATATGTAATATACAGCAAACACCTGTGTATCCAACATCCAGCTAAAAAATTAAATATTGAATATTCACTGAAATATATCCATATCCTTCCCTGGACCCTGAGCTCTTTCTCCTCCACACACACAGAGAAGAACCTCATTTGTGGCTGGGTATTCAGAATATTCCCATAAACGTTATTCAGAGAAGATTGCTTTGTATGTTTATTTATTTAAACTTTTATGTTTAAATAAATATGAGCATTTTTTTCCATGAACATTTATTTATTTTTTTGATTTGAGGCCAGCTTCTGTGATTGACCTACCATTTTCCAGGGTAACATTTCCTGCTACCAAATGACTAGATATTATGGACTGATTTGATCTGGAGTTAAGGAAACAAAAGAAAAGCATATTTCCTACCAGCTATGCAAAACTCCATGAGGGCAAGAATGACAATTTTTTCCTAGGGTCCCATCATATTTCCAGTTTTCAATGCTAATGCCTGGCATATAGCTATTGCTCAGTGAATACCTGTCAAGTGAAGCTATGAACAAATAAGACAGGAAGAAAGGAGCCAGGCTGTTTGCACTGCCTGATGCTGTTCCCTCTGCTGGTGTAGTTTAAGTGCTGAAATCAGCCCTTCATTGCAACAATGTATTAACGGCAGGGCATGATTTCAGTAGAGGAAATCGGCAATGCATTTTGGGGGTGTAACCAGAGAAACGATGCAACTTTTACAATTTTCTAAAGGCTAGTAAAAGGTAGCCAAGCAGGGCCTCAGTCTGTTACCCTGGAGTTGAAGAGAAACGGAGGAATTGTTAGGCAAGAGGTTAAATTCTCTTGTTTGAATGATTTGATTTCCTTGAAATACAAGGTCACATATGGCCAATTTCATTCTTTCTATTCATAAAGAGGTCCAGATCAAAACAACTGAATGGAACCCAAATTTCACAGTTCTCTTCTCTCCAGGCCCAAATCAGAAGCTCAGAGGCATCAGCAACTGACGATTTTTATGACAAGCTCCAGTCTTGGCATAATGGGGTCCCTCAGTTAGCTTTAAGGCCTTTCATTTGCGATATAACAGCTCTGTTGTCAGCAGCATTCGGTGACATCACGGTCATAAAACTCAGCAACAGCAAGAAAATTGTCTTGGTGTCGAAGTGGGAATTCTGCTGCAGCCAGCCCCATAGCCATCCTGTGTTCTTTGTTTAAACTCAGTCCTCATGCCGGGCTGGCTGTACCCAGTCATGGGCTCTGACAAATGTGCAGGCTGCTCATTTGTCACTGCTGTTTCCAACTAAGAAACACCACCTGGCCCTGACCTTGGGCCTCCACCATCCTCTTTCACTCTGGCCTTCAGGATCAGTAGCTCAGAGGCTTATATCTATGAGGGCCTTTGATGAGTGCTCAAGGAAAGCAGATAGAAAGTGTCATCACCAGAAATGTGTCCCTTTGTATATTGAAGGCATTTCTAGCTTCATTCAGTTCAGTTCAGTCACTCAGTCATGCCTGATTCTTTGCAACCCCATGGACTGCAGCATGCCAGGCTTCCCTGTCCATCACCATCTCCCAGAGCTTGCTCAAACTCTTGTCCATCAATTCAGTCATGCCATCCAATTATCTCATCCTCTGTCGTCCCCTTCTCCTCCAGCCTTCAATCTTCCCCAGCATCAGGGTCTTCTCCAATGAGTCAGTTCTTCACATCAGGCAGCCAAAGTATTGGAGTTTCAGCTTCAGCATCAGTTCTTCCAATGAAAATTCAGGACTGATCTTCTTTAGGATTAACTGGTTGGATTTCCTTACAGTCCAAGGGACTCTCAAGAGTCTTCTCCAGCACCACAGTTCAAAAACATCAATTCTTCAGTGCTCAGCTTTCTTTATGGTCCAACTCTCACATCCGTACATGACTAGTGGAAAAAGCATAGCTTTGACTGTATGGACCTTTGTTGGCAAAGTAATGTCTCTGCTTTTTAATATGCTGTTCAGGTTGGTCATAGCTTTTCTTCCAGAGAGCAAGCATCTTTTAATTTCATGGCTGCAGTTACCATCTGTGGTGATTTTGGAGCCTGAGAAAATAAAGTCTGTCACTGTTTCCATCATTTCCCCATTCATTTGCCATGAAGTAGCAGCTTCATTAGATTCTTATTAAAATCTGAATGCTCTGGGATTGACATATATATACACACTACTACATATAAAACAGACTTCCCTGGTGGCTCAGACAGTAAAGAATCTGCCTGCAATGTGGGAGACCTGGGTTTAATCCGTGGGTTGGGAAGATCCCCTGGAGGAAGGCATAGCAACCCACTCCAGTATTCTTGCCTGGAGAATCCCCATGGACAGAGAAGCCTGGTGGGCAACAGTCCATGGGATCACAAAGAGTCAGACACGACTGAGCAACTAAGCACAGCACATATAAAATAGATAGCTAATGAGAATCTACTATACAGCCCAGAGAACTTTACTCAGTGCTCTGTGATGACCTAAATGGGAAGGAAATCCAAAAAAAGAGGGGATATATGTATCCATATAGCTGATTACTTTGCCGTACAGCAGAGACTAACATAAAATTGTCAAGCAACTATACTCCAATACATTTTTTAAAAAATAATAAAAACAAAATAAAATCTTACAAATATAAAAAAAAAAAAAACTGAATACTTCCAAGAAAGGTCAATCATCTGTCTGTGAGAGGAAGCATGCATGCTGTTGTCCCACCCTCAGCTCCTTCTCTTATAGCTGACCAGATACCCACCCTCCATGGGACCCACCCCAACCACAGGCCAACTGTCGAGGCCCATGTCCTCAGCTACTAGGCTCTTTCAGGCACAGAGCATGTGCACCGAGACTTGTGCCGCCTCAGCAGATGTGGAGGGCAGAGGCAATGCAGAGGGAGGCCCGGGCTTAGCTATCCACCATCTGTGCTGGACTAAGAAAGGAAAATTGTTCACTCACCCCCAATTTGCTTCAAATGTTATTAAAAGTCATCAGAAGGAGAAATCAGTCTAGCAAAACTGGACCATTGTAGAGACAGAATGTTGCTATAAACATCTGCAGAAAAGAACTAACATACCAGTCTGCCTAGGCAAGACACAGCCATGAAAATGGCTTTAGCAGGAGGTAAATCTATGAAGTCACATCCTCAGAAAGCGGCAGCTCAACTTCCAGATATCCTAAAGGAAGGAGGATGCTTTGTGCCTCTCCTGGCCACGCTCAAACTTGGGCATTTCCAATGAATCAACTCTACTTGTGTTCTGTCTCCTCAGTATCTTGGAACATTAAAAATAAACGTCAGGATCTAGGAATCTTATTTTCTTAGAGAAGCTAAAAGTGTTCCTTAAAGTCCCCTGAATTGATCATCATTTCTGTAACTAGCTTGCTAGTTTGGTCTCCTGTAATTCTCCATTTCCTCAACTAAAGTGGGCCAAGAGCTTTCTTTTCCTCACAGAGGTATTATGATTTTTAATTGCTCTTCCAAGGGACCCTGAAGTCCCTTTAGAGCCACCTCTACAAGCTGTCTGCTTTGCATCCCACAGCTTGCTCTGCTCTGCATGGTACATGGACCAAAGCTGACTTTGGCTGTCTGAGGAGCCCATAGGGCATCTTTCCAGGTGTCAGCCTGTTTAGCCCCTTGTTTAAATCTGTGAACTTCCCAGAGTAAGCTGACCTCACCAGCCCTTCTTGAAAAGTCTTAATGACAGCTTCTCTAAACTAGTTCAACAGGAATAAATCCTCCCACTCCTCCTGAATATCACTTTATTACTACCTGAGCCTCTGCTCTGAGCTCTGAGAGGAAGATTTTAACCATCAGTCTTGTTTGGCAAGTGTTTCTCAGAGTGGGTTCCGCAGAACACTCCTTTCACAGAATATTAATACGTGTCACAGGCTACAAACCTGCTCCACCTTCACATGTACATGCCTACACCTATACACTGTGCTGTGCTGTGCTTAATCCATCAGTTGTGTCCAGATCTTTGCAACCCCATGGACTATAGACCCCCAGCCTCCTCTCTCCATGGAATTCCTCAAGCAAGAATACTGGGGAGGGTTGCAATGCACTCTTCCAGACACATACACTACACACATGTAAGCATCATGCAGCTGTGCAGGCTGCATGCAATACAAACACACATCCCATATTGTACACACTTATACCCCACATACTGTCTGTGTGGTGATCAATTTAGTATAAAAAACCCAAATCAACATAAACCAAAACTCTGCATCAACTCATCAGATCCTTAACATAACAAGATGCATTATAAACACTTAAAATAGTGTTTCAGTATTAAGTATTTCCCAACTTATTCAAACAGTTGTTTCTTTGTGGAGAGCACCTAAAATGGATGAGTGTACCATGGAAAGCAGTTTGCAAAAAATTCTATTAGAAGAATAAGAAGACCACTAACACATCTAAAACTGGAATCGTAGCAATGATCAGTTTTAATAATATTAAAAGCAAAGATTTTCAAAAGCACTGAGAAATTAAGTCAGAGGTGGGCAAACTATGGACCACAAGCCAAATCTGTCCTGTGATCTGCTTTTGTACACCCATCCAGCTAAGAGTGCTTTAGATTTTTAAAGGGTTGTGAAAATAAAAGAAATAATGTAAAAAATATTATATAATAATATAAAAAATAAAAGAAATAATAACCAGGACATGGAAGCAACCTAGATGTCTATCAGCAGATGAATGGATAAGAAAGTTGTGATACATATACACAATGGAGTATTACTCGGCCATTAAAAAGAATACATTTGTATCAGTTCTAATGAGGTGGATGAAACTGGAGTCTATTATACAGAGTGAAGTAAGCCAGAAAGAAAAACACCAATACAGTATACTAACGCATATATATGGAATTTAGAATAATGGTAACAATAACCCTGTACGCGAGACAGCAAAAGAGACACAGATGTATAGAACAGCCTTTTGGACTCTGTGGGAGAGGGCGAGGCTGGGATAGTTTAGGAAAATGGCATTGAAACATGAAACAGATTGCCAGTCCAGGTTTGATGCATGATACAGGGTGCTTAGGGCTGGTGCACTGGGATGACCCAGAGGGATGGGATGGGGAGGGAGGTGGGAGGGGGGTTCAGGATGGGGAACACATGTACACCCGTGGTAGATTCATGTCAATGTATGGCAAAACCAATACAATATTGTAAAGTAATTAGTCTCAAAAAAATAAATTAATTAATTAATTTAAAAAAGTCAAAACAAAATAAAACAAACCAAAAAAAAAAAAAAAGAATGTACAAAAAGGATCATATGTGGCCCACAGAAAAAGTTTGCCATAGCCATTAGCCACCTGTTATTTAAATTTAATTAAAATTATGGAAAATTAAAAATTCAGTTTCTCAGTTCCATTAGCAGCTATATTTCAAGCGCTCAATTTCTACATGTAGTTAAAAGCTGCCATGTTGAAAAATGCAGGTAGACAACATTCTTCTTACTGCAGAAAGATCTATAGCATCGTACTGTCAAGGTTTGAGGGAACATTGTGCTTATTTCTAGAATAAGCACAATAATAAGCACAATTTCTTTTGTGTTGCTTTGGTTAAGGAATTTGACTAAAGTGATATGGAGTATGAGTCTTGCAAAAACGAGTCAGCTGATTTCTGATGGATTTCCAGTTAAGTGATTTTGCCACTTGAGCTATTCCAAATCCTGAAAGATGATGCTGTGAAAGTGCTGCACTCAATATGCCAGCAAATTTGGAAAACTCAGCAGTGGCCACAGGACTGGAAAAGGTCAGTTTTCATTCCAATCCCAAAGAAAGGCAATGCCAAAGAATGCTCAAACTACTGAACAATTGCACTCATCTCACACGTAAGTAAAGTAATGCTCAAAATTCTCCAAGCCAGGCTTCAGCAATATGTGAACCGTGAACTTCCTGATGTTCAAGCTGGTTTTAGAAAAGGCAGAGGAACCAGAGATCAAATTGCCAACATCCGCTGGATCATGGAAAAAGCAAGAGAGTTCCAGAAAAACATCTATTTCTGCTTTATTGACTATGCCAAAGCCTTTGACTGTGTAGATCACAATAAACTGTGGAAAATTCTGAAAGAGATGGGAATACCAGACCACCTGACCTGCCTCTTGAGAAATGTGTATGCAGGTCAGGAAGCAACAGTTAGAACTGGACATGGAACAACAGACTGGTTCCAAATAGGAAAAGGAGTATGTCAAGGCTGTATATTGTCACCCTGCTTATTTAACTTATATGCAGAGTACATCATGAGAAACGCTGGGCTGGAAGAAACACAAGCTGGAATCAAGATTGCCAGGAGAAATATCAATAACCTCAGATATGCAGATGATACCACCCTTATGGCAGAAAGTGAAGAGGAACTAAAGAGCCTTTTGATGAAAGTGAAAGAGGAGAGTGAAAAAGTTGGCTTAAAGCTCAACATTCAGAAAACGAAGATCATGACATCCGGTCCCACCACTTCATGGGAAATAGATGGGGAAACAGTGGAAACAGTGTCAGACTTTATTTTTCTGGGCTCCAAAATCACTACAGATGGTGACTGAAGCCATGAAATTAAAAGACGCTTGCTCCTTGGAAGGAAAGTTATGACCAACCTAGACAGCATATTCAAAAGCAGAGACATTACTTTGCCAACAAAGGTTCGTCTAGTCAAGGCTATGGTTTTTCCTGTGGTCATGTATGGATGTGAGAGTTGGACTGTGAAGAAGGCTGAGCGCCGAAGAATTGATGCTTTTGAACTGTGGTGTTGGAGAAGACTCTTGAGAGTACCTTGGACTGCAAGGAGATCCAACCAGTCCATTCTGAAGGAGATCAGCCCTGGGATTTCTTTGGAAGGAATGATGCTAAAGCTGAAACTCCAGTACTTTGGCCACCTCATGCAAAGAGTTGCCTCATTGGAAAAGACTCTGATGCTGGGAGGAATAGGGGGCAGGAGAAGAAGAGGACGACAGAGGATGAGATGGCTGGATGGCATCTCTGACTCAATGGATGTGAGTCTGAGTGAACTCTGGGAGTTGGTGATGGACAGGGAGGCCTGGCATGCTGGGATTCATGGGGTCGCAAAGAGTCGGACACGACTGAGCGACTGATCTGATCTGATCTGATCTGATATTGATTACCTTCAGCTCCCAGAAACTGTATCTGTGGCAACCTCACCATGCTCCCAGGCCCCAAGGCAAGCTAGTGGTTGACAGGAAGATTCTCCCCAGCCACTCTTTGCATGGTGTCCAGCCTGGATTTTATTTTGGCTTGCCTCTTACTTCCTTCAAGTTCCTGTTAGCCTCTGTATATCTCTTTGTTTCTTGGATTTCCCTTCCTTCTTTCTTCCCTGCTAAAATATAGTACTTTTTGCTTTATTAATCAGACCAATTTTGCTCCTCATCTCTTCCTTGGCTGTGGGCCTGTATTTACATATCTAAAGACTCATAAATATACTCTGCTAAACAAAGTGTCATCTACTGAATTACCCTTTAGCAATATGGAAGAACTGGCAAAAGCCTTGAAATCTCCTTTCTTTTCCTTTTTCCAACCAATATCCATAACTGGATGGAGTAGTACCAACATTTAGTTCCTTACAGATATATATTATGTTTCACTCACTAAAAGGTTAAGGGCAGAGTTTTTGTTTAAATGGCATTTCCCCTTGTTATACTACAAGAATGTGTGCTTAGCAGGGGCAAGGAGAGCATGAGGAGAAGGAAGATGGTCAGCACCACCAAATGTCATGGAAATAAAAGAAGACAAAGACTATACCAGGCCATATTATGGGGCCACTGAGAATTTCTTTAATAAGCTATTTTAATACAGTGCTAACTGTTGAAAAATGGGTAGGTGTGAGTATAAACTATAATTTTAAGGGACTTTAAGGATGAAAGACGATAAAAGGGCAGAATATTCAAGTAAATCTTATTATTTTAAGATAAGAACAGATTGAAATATGTAGACTCCAGGGGAGAAATCAATTGTATGAAGGAGGAAAAACTACACTGTGAGAAGTCAAATATGGGCAGATGTAGGGTCAGAATTTATACCACATACATGATTCAGTGAACACTAACCAGGTCACTAAAACAAAATCCTATCCCCAAACCAAGGAATACCTGGGGATTCTGCAGAAGAAATAGAAAATTGTCCTATAGGGACACATCTATAACTCAGGGCCCAACTCTTCCAATTCACAAAGGACAAAATTAGGAAAAATAAAAAATACAAACTAATAGTCAAAATAAAAAATTAAAGCACATGAAGCCATAAATAACCACAAGAGATAATTTGCAGATACAATTAAGGCAAGTATTGGTGCTCAACAATCTAGAAATGATAGAAAAACCTTTACAAAAATCTTTATAATATTAATAAAATAGGTCTGTTTAAAATGAGTTAACAAAAAAGATAGTAATAGAATCAATAGAAACCATAAAAAATAAAGGATACCTAAAAATGAAATATATAGCTATTGAACTCAAAATTCATTGAAGAGATTAAATAGACAAATAACCATAGCTTTTTTAAAAAAGGATTTTAAACTGGAAGATCAATTTGAAAAGCGCAGGAAGAATATAAAATGGTGTCATAAAAAGTGAGGAATATATGAAAAAGAGGTTAAAAGAGATTGAAGTGATTTCTGTTTCCAGCCAAGATGGAATAACAGGAACCAGAGTGACTCTCCCAACTGAAATAGCTTTTTAAAAAAGGACAAAATATAGAAAATCTGAAATACATGAAATGACAGATTTCAACACTCTTGACATCAGGCAATGAAGAAAAGAATTCCTAAAATTATGAAAACAAATGAAGTGAGTTCTTCTTTGATCCAACTGGCTGCTTTTGAGAGTCCCCAGATCATGGCACAAGCAAGGGAATCTGTGTATAGCATAGTGGAATCCCTTACCAGGGAGAAAAAG
Source organism: Bubalus kerabau (assembly GCF_029407905.1). NCBI lineage: Eukaryota > Metazoa > Chordata > Mammalia > Artiodactyla > Bovidae > Bubalus > Bubalus kerabau. Next base: position 81,563,752 of record NC_073631.1, on the reverse strand, counting down.
TGGATAGAATAATCAGGGCAGAGTACTAAGAGAAGAGGGAATCGTGGAAAGAGGATTTTGGAGATAAGTAAAGGGTACCCCCCCAACACACAAGTATTCATTTGAGTGCTGATCAACTTACACGTGTAAGGAAAATACCCAAGGCCAGAGAAAGAACACTTGGAAAGAACAGAGGTAACAATAACCTGACCAGGAAAAATGCCTAGTCTAGTCTAGACCAACTAGCTAATTTCATTATTCATGGGGCATTGGATAGAGTGCCTGAAAGATCTTGCATCACTAATGGAAAAAACTAGCCCTGAATGAAGGGCTCCTCTGATCCTGCCTAATAAATCTTAAAAGTGAGACCCCAAAGAAGATGTTTTCCAGTAAATTGCTTTCCACCCTCCCAAAAGCCCAAGAATATATATTTCTAGAAATACAAAGATGACCTACATCCAACAAGACAAAATTCATAATATCTGGAATCTAATAAAAATAACCAAACATGCAAAGAAACAGGAAAATCCAGTACTTAATGAGGTGATAAGTCAATCAACTAAAACCAACCCAGAATTGGCAGAAATGTGAAAATTAGCACACACAAAAAAAGATATTGAAATAACTCTAATTCACAAGTTCAAAAGATAAGTTGAGAAGTAGACTTCTATAGATGAAAATAGCAATGAGATAAAAGTACATGTGGGGATTATTGACAACTAGACATTGCAGAATAAAATGACTAGTAAAATTGAAAACATAGTAATAAAAACTATTCAAATCAAATACAGAGAAAACAAGAATTTAAAAAGTTTACAGGACTTTAATAGGTAGTGGAAATAGAAAAACTTCAAGCATGTAACTGAAATCCTGGTAGAAGAAGGAAATGTGAAGGAAAAAGAACATTTGGCTGAAGTTTCTCAAAAATGATGAAAACTATAAACCCATAGTTCCGAGAAATTTAACAAATCTTAAGCTTAAGAAAAATGAAGAAAACTATACCAAGGCATATCATAATTAATTTGCTCAAAAGCAGTGAAAAAAAGAGAAAAATCTTTAAGGCAGGCAGAGGAAATAATGATAGATTGCATACACAAGGAACAAAAATAGATGACAGCTGATTTCTTGTTAGGAACAATGCAAACAAGTAGTCATAACAGCTACGTTTTAAAAATACTAAAAGAAATAGAGTTGCCAACTAAGAACCATATAAATAATGGAACAACCAGAAAGAAGGTAAGTAAGGAAACAGAGAAATTAATATAGTAAACCAATTAGATCTAACATTTATACAGAAGTCTGCCTAGCAACAATAGCATACACATTCTTCTCAAATGTACATGGGAGATTGTCCAGGATAGATCATCTGTTAGGCCATCATTTAAAACTCAGTAGATTTGGAAACTGAAATAGCATATAAAGGATCTTCTTTGGCCGCAACATAATAAAGTTAGGAATTAACAACAGAGGTAAAACTGGAAAATTAACTAATTTGTGAAAAGGAAACAACAGACTCTTAATTAATCAAACAAGAAATCACAAGGAAAATTAGAAATACTTAAAGACAAATTAAAACAAAAACACAGCATATCATAACTTAGAAAGAAATTTATAGCTATAAATGCTTACTATAAAAAATAAGATCTCAAACCAACAACCAAACTTTATAACTGAGGACCTAGACAAAGAAAACCAAACTAAACTCAAGGCTAGATTCTTCTTCTAGTGGAAATAATAAAAATTAGAGCAGAATTAAATGAAATAGAATAGAAAAGCAATAGAGAAAATCAGTAAAAAACAAAAGCTGTTTCCTTGAAAAGAAAAACAAAATTTACAAACCTTTAGCTAGATAGGCTAATTTAAAAAGAGAGCGTCTACTCAAATTACTAAAATTAAAGAAAACTCAAATGGGGGCATGGTTACTAATTTTTCAGAAATAAAAAGGATTATAACAGAGTATTATGAACAATTATACACTAACATATTGGCTAACTTAGGTGAAGTGAAAAAAATCTGAGAAACACAAACCTACCAAGAGAAAGTCATAAGAAACAAATCTGAATAGACCTATGACTAGTAAGGAGATTGAATCAGTAATCAAAAATCTTCTGACAAAGAAAAGCTCTGGGCCTGATAACTTCACTGTTAAATGCTATAAGACATTTAAAGCAGAACTAACAACAAAATTTCTCAAACTTCTGCAAAAAAATTGAAGAGGAGGGAGCTCTTCATAACTTATTCCATGAGACTGGCATTACCCTGGTATCAAAGCTAGACAGAGACACTACAGGAAAGAAAAGCACAGAATAATTTCACTGATAACCACTGATGCAAAAAATCCACAACAAACTACTCACATACCAAATTTAGCAGTATGGCTTATATACCATGAACAAATGGGATTTATTTCTGGAATGCAAAAGTATTTAACCATTCAAAAAAACGTTATCAATACACTATATCACATTAACAAAACAAAGGGAAAAAAACACATGGTCATCTTAATTGATGCAGAAAAGGCATTTAGCAAAATTTAACGGCCTTTGTGATTAAAAAACACTCAGCAAACTAGGAATAGAAGGAAACTACCTCAACATAATAAAAGTCATATATGAAAACCCCACAATGAACATCATACTCAATGGTCAAATACTGAATGCTTTTCCTCTAAGATCAAGAACAAGACAGGATGCCTACTTTCACCACTCAGAAGTAAACCTGTTTGCAGATGACATAATATTGTATATAGAAAACAGTAAAGATTATACACACACACAACTGTTAGAACCAATAAATGAATTCAGCAAAATAGCAGGATACAAAGTCAACACTTTGCATTTATATACAGGAAAACTGAACAATCTGAAAAGAAATTAGAAAAACAACTGACAATTTCATCAAAAGAATAATATACTTAAGAATTAAGTATATTTAACCAAGAACATGAATACTTGTATAAAGAAAACTACAAAACATTGCTGAAAGAAATTTTAAAAGGCATACATAATTTGAAACACAACACGTTGGAAGACTTTAGTATTGTTAAGTTGTTAACACTACCCAAAATAATCTGTAGATTCAATGCAAACTCTATCAAAACCCCAGTGATGTTTTTGCAAAAATACCAAAACCCATTCCAAAATGCACATGGAATTTCAAGCGACCACCTCCCAACAAAAAGCCAAGACAATCTTGGAAAAGAATAAACCTGAAGATCTCACTATTCTTGTCAAACTTTCTACAAAGCTGCAGTACTCAAAACAGTGTAGTATTGGCTTACAGCCAGATGTATAGACCAATTGAATAGAACACACAGCCCAGGAATAAGGCCTTACATATATAGCCAAATGGTTTTTGACAAGGGTGCCAAGACCTTTCAGTGGTGAAAGGATAGTTTTTAAACAAAAAGTGCTGGGAAAATATACCCATGTGTGAAAGAATGGAGTTGGACCTACTTACTGAACACCATATACAAAAATTAACTTAAAAGTAGATTTTTTTAAAAAACCTAAATGTAAAACCTACCATTATAAAACTCTTAGAAGAGAACACAGAGTAAATCATTTATGACACTGGATTTAGCAGTGGTTTTTTTTTAAACAAGACACCAAAAGCATAGGCAATAAATCAGATTTCATGAAAATTGTTAAATTTTGTGTATCATAAGATAATATCAACAGAGTAAAAGTGTGACATTCTGTGATGGGAGATGTTTGCAAATCACATATCTGATAAAGGATTAACGTTCAGAATATTTAGAGAACTCCTAAACTCAGCAACAAAAAAAACAAACAAGCCAATTCAAACTTGAGCAAAGGGCTTGAATACACTCTTCTTCAAAGAAGATATAGAAATGGTTGATAAGTAAATATCAGTAAAAAGATGTCCAACTTCACTAATCATTAGGGAAATGGAAATTAAAACTATAATGAGATATCCCCTCACAGCCATTAGGATGGCTATTGTCAAAAAACAAACAAACAGAAATAACAATAACAAGGAAGTAGAGAAATTAGAACCTTTGTGCCCTGTTGGTGGGAATGTAAAATAGTCCATCTACTATGGACAACAGTACTGTGGTCCCTCAAAAAATTATGAATTAGCATATGATGCAGCAATTTCACTTCTGTGTATATATCCAAAGAATTGAAAGCAGAGGCTCTAAGAAATATTTTCATAAAGGTGTGTCATAGCGGCATTATTCACAACAGTGAAAACATAGAAGCGATTCAAGTGCCCATTGAAGGATGAATGGATAAACAAATGGTGGTATGTATCTATAATATAATATTACTTAGCCTTAAAAAATGAGATTCTGCAACATAGACAAACCTGAGGACATTATGCTAAGTGAAATAAGCCAGTCACAAAAGGAGAAGTATTAAAAGATTCCACTTACATGAGATACTTAGAGTAGGTCAAATCATGGAGACAGAAAGTGCCAAAGAATGGTGGTTGCCAGATGTTGCTGAAGGGGTATGAAAGGGGGCAGGAGGTTATTGCTTAATAAATAGAGTTTCAGATTTATAAGATGAAAAGAGCTGTGTAGATGGGTAGTGGTAACGATTGCATACTATTAATGTATTTAAAACCATGAACACTTAAAAATCATTAAGATAGTGCACTTTATTTTCTCTGTATTTTACCACAATTTTATTTGCTTGCATTCCAAAATCACTGCAGATGGTGACTGCAGCCATGAAATTAAAAGACGCTTGCTCCTTGGAAGAAAAGCTATGACAAACATAGACAGTATATTAAAAAGCAGAGACATTACTTCGCCAACAAAGGTCCATCTAGTCAAAGCTATGATTTTCCCAGTAGTCATGTATGGATGTGAGAGTTGGACCATAAAGAAGGCTGAACACTGAAGAACTGACGCCTTTGAACGGTGGTGTTGGAGAAGACTCTTGAGAATTCCTTAGACTGCAAGGAGATCAAACCAGTCAATCCTAAAGGAAATCAGTCCTGAAGATTCATTTGAAGAACTGAGGCTTAAGTTGAAGCTCCAATATTTTGGCCACTTGATGCAAAGAGCTGACTCATTGGAAAAGACCCTGATGCTGAGGAAGATTGAAGGCAGGAGGAGAAGGGGACGACAGAGGATGAGATGGTTGGATGGCATCACTGACTCGATGGACATGAGTTTGAACAAGGTCCAGGAGTTGGTGAAGGACAGGGAAGCCTGGCATGCTGCAGTCTATGGGGTCACAAAGAGTCAGGCATGACTGAGCAACTGAACAACAATTTTACCACAATTTAAAAGAAAAAAAAAAGAAAAAAGAAAGGAAAATGAAAGCTTCAGTGGCTTCTTTTTACCTGCAAACTAATCTCCCAAATGTATAGCAAGGCTTTTCCTAATCTTGTCCCAAATTATCCTTTCCTGGTTCATGTTCCACCACATCTGCCCACACACCAAAACCTCAATCAACAAACCCGCTGAGGATGTTGTAGTTCACATAGACTATGCTTGTGCATTCGCCAATGGTAAAAGGCCTAGCTGCACATGCATGCATCTTTGCACACGCAATTTTTCCACCTGGGTTTCTTACCTTTGAGTTATCACTCTAGCATTTACTGGTGGTTAAATTTGCTTTGATTCTTGGTAGTTACCAGATATCTGCCTGCAGATAGAAAAACTTTGGGTTTTTCTTTCAAATATCTGCCTCCACTTTCCAGAAAAACTCACTTAGAACTCTTTGACTATACTTTTACTTTAAGAGAGAGAAAATAAGGGAATTCACTATTTGTAGAAGTTCTGAGTTGGCAATCCTGGAAGCTGTGGTCCTTATGCTTTTTTCTTCACTGAAGATGGAAGACCTCCCCCGAGGAGGGCTACCACCTCACCACAGTGTGTCCAAACTTTGAGAATACAATCGAGCTAGAAGCTCCTTTATTCAGACAGTGTGGTTAAATGTTTTTTTAAAAAAGAAACAAAACCAAAACTGTGATCATATGACTTAATCACTGAATATGAATCTTGAATTGATTTTCATAAATACCTTAATTGGAAGCATTAGCACAGAGTGATAAAGGACACAATCTTTTGATTCAGAGATGTAGGTTCAAACCCCAACTCTCCAATTTACTAACTGAGTGATCTTGGCAATTTGCTTAACCCCACTTTACTTCCACTTCCTGAGAAATGGGGATGATTATAGTACTTAATATGGCTCTGCAGGAATTTTAAATTATCTAATATATGTAAAATAAAATATTTGAACAAATAGAAAACTGCTGCTCATGCACTGAACACTCAAGAAATATTTCCCTCTTTTGCATTTATAATGACTAACTCACATACTGTTCAATCCACCTGACAAAAGTATATATAATTCAATAGTTTTTAGTAAACTATGTGAGTATCACAATAAATATTTCTAGTAGATAATGATTACCTTGCAGAAATGCTGGTGATCAGTGGCTGCTCTGAATTATAAGTAGATAGAAGGAGACAAAATGAGTCAGGGAATTAAGAATAGGAAATAGAATTAACAAAACTAAGGGGTATGCTACTGCTTTATATGCAGTTGACAAAAAAGGAAATAATGATATAAAGATATTATGTAATTACTGATTTTATTCCCCACATTGTACATTTCACACCTGTGACTCATTTATTTTGCAGTTGGACATCTACCTTTTAATTTTCCCCCACCTATTTCTTTCCTTGCCCTACATCACCCCACCTTGGGCAATGGCCAGTTTGTTCTCTGTATCAGTGATTCTGTTACTGTTTTGTTATTTTCATTTTCTTCAGATAAGTATCCAGGAGTGGAATTGCTGGATCATACAGTATTTCTATTTTTGATTTTTTGAGGAATCTATAAGGTTTTCTATAATTTAATAATTATATATCTTTATATCTTTGTAAGGTGATATAACTAAAATTATGATGATCATTTTGAAATGCATAGAAATATCAAATTGCTATGCTATCAGATCAGACCAGATCAGTCGCTCAGTCATGTCCGACTCTGCGACCCCATGAATCGCAGCACGCCAGGCCTCCCTGTCCATCACCAACTCCCGGAGTTCACTCAGACTCACGTCCATCGAGTCAGCGATGCCATCCAGCCATCTCATCCTCTGTCGTCCCCTTCTCCTCCTGCCCCCAATCCCTCCCAGCATCAGAGTCTTTTCCAATGAGTCAACTCTTCGCATGAGGTGGCCAAAGTACTGGAGTTTCAGCTTTAGCATCATTCCTTCCAAAGAAATCCCAGGGCTGATCTCCTTTAGAATGGACTGGTTGGATCTCCTTGCAGTCCAAGGGACTCTCAAGAGTCTTCTCCAACACCACAGTTCAAAAGCATCAATTCTTCAGTGCTCAGCCTTCTTCACAGTCCAACTCTCAAATCCATACACGACCACAGGAAAAACCATAGCCTTGACTAGATGAACCTTTGTTGGCAAAGTAATGTCTCTGCTTTTGAATATGCTATCTATGTTGGTCATAAGTTTTCTTCCAAGGAGTAAGCATCTTTTAATTTCATGGCTGCAGTCACCATCTGTAATGATTTTGGAGCCCAGAAAAATAAAATCTGACACTGTTTCCACTGTTTCCCCATATAACAGGAATTAATATTATATTATAGGTCAGTTATACTTCAAAACCAAGCAGAAAACAAACTCACAGAAAATGAGATCCGATTGTAGATACCAGAGGTGGGGTGAAAGAAGTGAAAGTGTTACTCACTCAATCGTGTCTGACTCTTTGTGACTCCATTGTGGCCCGCCAGGCTCCTCTGTCCAAAGATTCTCCAGGCAAGAATACTGGAATGGGTTGCCATTCTCTTCTCCAGAAGATCTTTCCAACCCAGTGATCAAACCCAGGTCTCCTGCATTACAGGCAGATTCTTTACCTTCTGAGCCACTCAGGAAGTGGGGGAGGGAAATTTGGATGAAGGCTGTCAAAGGTACAAACTTTCAGTTATAAGATAAATAAGTACTAGGGATGTAATGTACAACATGATAAATATAATTAACACCTTTGCACATTATATGTGAATATTGTTAAAAGAGTAAATCTTAAGAGTTATCATCACAAGGAAAATTTTATTTCTTTAATTTCATATGTATATGAGATGACAGGTATTCAATAAACTTATGTGTGCTCATCATTTCATAATGTATGTAAGTCAAGCCTTATAATGTACATCTTATACTTAACCCTGCTTTATGTCAATCATATCTCAAGAAAATTAGAAGACAAAATAAAAAAGAAAGTCACATTTGAGATCCTGAATTACCCAAATTAGCCAGTGGTGCTGATCCAAATCACTTCTCAGCTTTCCCCCTCAATCTGAACTGAGTAACCTAGAATTAACTGAGAATTAAAAGCAGCAATATATATGGGACTTCCCTGGTGATCCTGAGTAAACTCCGGGATTTGGCGATGGACAGGGAGGCCTGGCATACTGCAGTCCATGGGGTCTCAAAGAGTCGGACATGACTGAGCGACTGAACTGAACTGAGAAGGCAGGGTAGAGGCTGTTGGTAAAGATTCCATTTGGAGGGTAGATGTCCTGGTGGGGCATGGAAAGATGATGCAGATGGTAGTTAAGTAGATGATGCAGGTGGTTAACAGTCCATGCTTCCAATGCAGGGGCCCAGGAACTAGATTGTAAATGCTACAACGAAGAGTTCACATGCCACAACTAAAGATATCATGTGCCAGGATTCAGTTCAGTTCAGTTCAGTTCAGTCACTCAGTTGTGTCCAACTCTTTGCGACCCCATGAATCACAGCACACCAGGCCTCCCTGTCCATCATCAACTCCCAGAGTTCACCCAAACTCGTGCATCAAGTCGGTGATGCCATCCAGCCATCTCATCCTCTGGTGTCCCCTTCTCCTCCTGCCCCCAATCCCTCCCAGCATCAGAGTCTTTTCCAATGAGTCAACTCTTCGCATGAGGTGGCCAAAGTACTGGAGTTTCAGCTTAAGCATCATTCCTTCCAAAGAACACCCAGGGCTAAGACCCAGTATACCCAAATAAATAAATAAAATTGTTTTAAGTATATCTCTTATAAAAAACAAAGCAGGGATACACAAAATTTTTTGTATTTTCCATGGTGGGGAAATATAAACTTTCAGAACTACTACTCCCAAAAGTGACAGGAATTTGTAGCTCTGGGGGAAAAAAATTTAAAAACCCAAACAAATAAACACTAATAGTATTACCATTTGACAAATCCTTTTCTCAACTGGGTGCCCATTCTCCAGTCAAAGGAAGACTCTTTTTTTACTTCACCTCCTAGAATTTTCCTTCTGCTTACTTTCTTTTATTCTAATCATTTTCCTTCTCATTTCTGTTCTTCATATTAAATGCTTTTCTTGTGTCATTTAGGATATGAAACAGCCCTATTTCAGTAGATGAAATTCATGGCCCCTAATACCCTTATATTCACCCTTTTCCCACATCTAAAGACTTAGGATCAAGGATTTTAGAGGACAAACTCAGAAGAAAGAAAAAGTATTCGGGGGTCCAGAAAAAACTCTATCTTCAGCATGTCACTCTGACGCAGAGCCAAGATCCAGAGCTTTCCTATTTCCAAAGCTGGGGTTGGGGGGATGCTACCTGGAGACCCAGCTGGGCCAGTTCTGACCCCCTGACTTCAAAATGAGGCAGTGTGTCTTTATTGAGGTTATTTTTCAATACCTCCTATTCTCTTAATTTTTTCCCTTGTTTGAAGACACCCAGCTGCATCTGGAGTGGCAGCGAGGGCTGTTCACTAATTTGCTCCTAGTCTATCTCATCTTGAGTTCACCATTTAGCACTGAAATTACTGTGGTCTGGCTAACCCTGAGAATCCTACCACCAGAACTTTGCCTGTCAGCGAAAGAGGAGACAGTTCAGTATAAAAACCATAGACACTTTTGTCTCTTGAGGGAAGTCAAGACCATCTCTCTCCTCTAATTCATTTCTCTTCACCCTCAAGGCGGGGAGTTGATGATCTGGTTTGGTCAAGTTCAAAGACCTGACATCAAGCCATGTTTCTAGCGGTGGAGCTAACAGTGGTTTCCGAGCAAATGTTGGGTGTGGGCTTTCTTCTTCAGATAGAAAAGCTCAGTTTCTCTGAGGGCTGCCCCTGCTGCACACAAGACCTGCCCCAGGACCAGAGACACAAGAGGGTTCCACCCAGAGGTTACTTGGTGATACCTCATCTGAAGTGTGGCAAGAAGAGAAAGGAAATATTCACATGCTTCCCTGTTTCTTGTATCTCAGACCAATGACTGGAGAGAATCATAAGGAATGTCAGGCAGGATGCCATCAGAGAAACAAGAGCCTTGCCTGGTAAACCTGTCTTATAATTTATCAGTCAATCTGGAACATTTTGAGAGCAAAGTGGGCTGTTATTAACAATTAATTGGGAAAAACAGGTATAAATGGGACCATCTCAGGTAAACCAGATGTCTGAGCATTGTAACTATAGACATTTCAGGTGGGGAGGGCTTTTGTACAGGGAAGGATGGCTTTACCTCCACCAGAGTCACTGGAGGAGCAAAACTCAGAGATAGGGCTCAAGGAGCCAGACCCAAAGCGGCAGTGAATCTTAGAAATTGCTGGGCCAGCAGCTACCAGTAATCTCAGCTGCCAAAGCAGGTGGCTGTCGAGATCTTCCTCTGGCCAAGCAACTTACTGCATCTCCTCCAGAATGAAGGCTTCTTCTGGCTTGCTTTCCAGATTTTACATGAGAGACAGTCACTGGCAGACTAAGCTGGACCTTGCAAAGTGACCATGGAAGAGCCAGACAGAGATGCCAGGCTAATGTCAGGTGAGCCAGCACTGATGAAGAAATGTTAAATTTCTGAAGGGATTTACATGGGAAGAGCCTAACAGTCCATCTAGAGAGATGCAAGAGAGGGATAAAGAACTTTAAGCCATTGTAGGTTGGCTTTGAGGTTCTGAGGGAAAACAAAACTAAACAGGAAGAAAAGAAGGAGAGATTAGGGCAGCTAACCCTCTGGGAAGACTTGAGGGAGGTAGAAATGTGAAGAAGAATTTAAACTTCCAACATTTTCTTCAAATTAAAAAAGAAGAGTTTTAGGACACTATACACATGTTGAGGGCTTCCCTGGTAGCTCAGACGGTAAAGCATCTGTCTACAATGCGGGAGACCTGGGTTCAATCCCTGGGTTGGGAAGATCCCCTGGAGAAGGAAATGGCAATCCACTCTAGTATTCTTGCCTGGAAAATCCCATGGACAGAGGAGTCTGGTAGGCTACAGTCCATGGGGTCACAAAGAGTCGGGCACGACTGAGTGACTTCACTTCACTTCACTTCATACACATGTTGAAGTAATTCAGTCTTTTACTATGTCTTCTAGAACATCAGCAAAGGTTTACATTACTCGTCAAGAGTTTTTGAATCCGTGTTTGTTGAATGTGATGCAAAACCCAGTCATCCCCCAGCTCACGCGGGTTTCAGCACGGGAGGGTGACTCGTGGTTCAGGCAAGTAGAGCTCTACACTATGGTTTGGGGTCAGAGTGTCCCAGCTGAAAAGCAAAGTTTCTCCTTGTGCTACTTTCTGGTCATTTTGCCTCAGGGTCACAGGGATGGACATTTTTGGTATGGGGCAGGATTAGAGCAATACTTGGCACACATACCTGCACTAAACATTGCCCTTAGTTTAACAACACTGTTGTGCCAACTGGGAAGGAAAACCCCACATGAGCATGCAAAAGAGCTTGATAAGCAAATGAAAAGCTGAAGAATTTAGAAAGATACAGGAGAGGAAAAGACAGTGACATTTCTTTCTAGCACTTAAACTGCTGTCTCTATATACTGATTTGTTTGTTTGTCTTACTAACCAGGGTATAATCTCTGCTTTTCTAACTTTCATACCTCAGTTGCCTAACAAGGTGTTGAGACTGGCCAGGATACTTCTAATAGCTATTTGTTAAATAATTATTCAAGGTGCAAAGACCACTAATTTCCTCCCAATATCAATCCCCACATTCCAGTATAGACTCACCTGAAAGGAAGATATTTCCCAGCTTTTTCTTCCTAATTTTTGCTTATAGGTATGGCCACTCACTAAGGCCCATTCGGAATGTGAATTAAGCTGTCCAGCTTTGCAGTGCTACACCAGTCAGTGCCCCAACAACCTCCCAAATGACATGTTGGTTAACATATGTTTATGGGAAAGAGATCCTATGGGAAGGGTCTGACTCAGTTTAATCTCCTGGCTTCAAGAAAAGTGAGCACTCACCTGAGCTTCGGTGGCATCTTACGACATGCCTGCCAGGAAGGAAAGGGATTCCTGGAGTGAGGGATCAGAGTCACACCTGCAGGAGAGCATTGGTAAGTCCTTCTATTCTATATGGACAGAGAACAATCTATATCCCAACTTCCTTCTTGAAAAGGAAAACCAGGGACCACAACAAATAGAAAATTGGATTACAAATATTTCAGAATGCCTCTATATTTACTGAAGTTTTTTTTCCCCAGCATTAAAAAAGATAAGCCTACCTTCAGAGGCAGGGATGAAAAGGAGTGCCTGAGGACTTTTCCACTCCAGAGCCAATCTTGGGGAGGGAGAGTTATGACCTCCATCCACAGGATAGAGTAGGAACGACTGCCATCGAGTCAAGAGATGTGGGTGAGGGCATGGGGTCTGCTCCGAAGCAGAAGGAACAGTGTGTGGGTGGTTTGGGCCTGACAGTAGAAAGGCCTGTATCTGACTCCCCTGTGAGTCTGTTCCAGTCTAGCGAGCTGTGGGAGCAATACTAGCAGAATCAGAATTATCAGACATGTAAATATGGCCTCCTTTATTTTAAATTTCTCTGATACAAGTTGACTTTGGTTTTCTTAACGGGTTTCCTACCATCCAGCTCCAAAACAGCTTCCTGAAGATTGCATGTGTAGACTGATATGTTCCTCCTAGCTCCCAGTTAAATCTTCTAGCATTACCATACAATTCTACTCCATAAAAAATATATCACATTAGGACTGAACGTATAACTTAATTTTATGGTATGCAAAAGTTGAACTAAATGAATGCCAATTACTCCAACACCACACTATAGATAACCATGGAGCAATGCCTGGGTCTTCAGCAACTTAAGTTAGAGGCCTGCTACTGGTCTCAAATGTTTTTGTCATTGGCCACTTGGAAATATACTTTTTTGAACTGCTTCTGGAAATAATACCAACTAGTTGTTTTCAAAAGTGCCCCTAACAGTGGATAAATTACCATGAACATATTTTTAAAGTAATTGTGGAGCTACCAAGACGATAAGGGAAACCCCCAAAGGTTTCTCTTAATCTCCAGTTCCCAAAGAGAAAAAGTAGTGAATGGAGAGACAAAGTAGCAAGTAATAAATGACTACAAAAATAAAGACTTCCCTGAGCCAAATACTGATATGAAGAACATAGGATTTAGGAAATTAAAATTTGTGTACTACAAATAGATTAAGCTATAGGATTCTACAAAGTTGTGCTAAGTCACTTCAGTCATGTCTGACTCTTTGCAACCCAATGGATGGTAATGCCCCCAGGCTTCTCTGCCCCTGGGGATTCTCCAGGCAAGACTATTGGAGCCGTTTGCCATGTCCTCCTCCAGGGGATCTTCCTGATCAAGGGATCAAACCTTGTGTCTCTTACATTCCCTGCATTGGCAGGCAGGTTCTTTATGCTTAGTGCCACATGGGAATATTCTACAAAGTCAGGGAGCTAAATCTGAGTCTTCTGCATTAAGCTAGGACAATGTAAATAGATGAAAAAGAATCCAATGCCAATTAAAAGAGAGAGTGGTAGATATTAATAGTACGTGAAAGTGACATCTGTCATTTCATGTAGAAGTCTTGGTGCTTAACTCCCCCAAGCTCTTTTCTACTGCTGTAGTAAATTCTGATGTATCATATTAAGTCAGAAAAATCACAGAGTTAAACTAGTATAAGTGTTGTGTTTATTTGTTTTTTAGTAGTATGTGTTCTAAACCACTGCATGGAAGACAACTTCCCTAAAAAGCTTTTTGGACCCAATCAGACTTTGTACAAGAAATTAACTCTTTTAGTCTAAGTCACTGAGAGTGTGGTATAAATCACTTGGAGTTATTTGTTATGCAGCATTATATAGCCCATTATGACTGATAAATAGTTGCCCACAAAGAAACATGTCTTTTTTCTCCTGTTGCAAATGGGAAAAATAATAATGATTATCATTAATAATTTGTGATCTTAAGGCTTATCATTAATAATTTGTAATCTTAATTCTTCTCTCCTGAAGATCTAGAATTCAAACACACACTGCCTGCATTTAGAAAGATCCAAGGCCAAAAACTTCAATTAAAATGTTAACAGGTTACTAATATAAAATAATATTTTTTCTGAAGAAACTTATCACCATTGCTTCCACAGCTCATGTTCAACCAGATGCTAGCTTACAGCAATATATTTCCTTACCTTTAAGGAAATAGTCCTCCAAAAGAAAAGTCAACAACTAGGAGAAGGAAATGGCAACCCACTCCAGTATTCTTGCCTGGAAGAATTCCATGGACAGAGGAGCCTGGCGGGCTGCAGTGCATGGGGTTACATGACTGAGCATGTGTGCATGAGGGTGGAGGGTGACGGGTTGGTAGCAATAAACTGGTAGAACTAAAAAAAAAAAGAAAAGTCAGCAACTAAGAACAAAGATAAGAGCCCCTCAAGGACTATTAATATAAAAATGATAAAATACAGAATATAGAGTCAGTATGTATAAATATTTCAAAATAAATACAGACTGTAAAACATTAGTAAGAAACATAAAATGAACAAAATGGTCAGGCATATCTGTTTAAAATCTTTTAGAAACAGAGACAGTCAGTTTGTTAAAGGAAAATACCATCAATGGATTAAACAAATGAAATGATGGTAAACTGGAAGGTGGAACTGAATAAATTTACCTAGGGTGTGGCAGAGAAATGGAAAATATAAAAAAAGAAGAGTAAGACATAGAAGATAGCAAGTTAAGAGTTATTCTTTGTAGAATCTTACCCAACTAAGAGAAAGAAAACTAAAGAGACTGACTTCCAGGGAAATAGCAAGCTGGTACTATAGGTGATATTCTGTTGCTTAAGTTCACTTGATTAACTAAATTGTTAAAAAATAAATGCCTCATTATAATTTGGAACATTTTCAAAGTCATTGCCACAGTCAGCAGGGATTTATTTATTTCAGCCTTCTTCTACCTCTATAGTTTCATTTCCTGATACTCTAACATTCATCATTTTCCAAACACCTTGGCTTTCTTTTATTTTCTCAAATGCTCCAAATATTTCCCCACCTCAATATTTTTTTTGCTGTATCTTCTGCCCAGAAATCTTAGTGATACAAGTTTGAGAAAAATGTGTCCCTGGAAAGTATAAAATGGCTCCTAAGAACAAGGTCAGACTCAGGCAGTGAGCACACCAACCTTCAATGCTTAACCATCATGTGCCATCCTATTTAATGAGTTTGAGGGCCATACAAGTCCTGGGTATCTGCACAGGTACAAACTGGAGTCAAGTATAAGGCAGAGTTGCATGCCATGTTTTCTAGGAGATTCTTGGAAACCTGTGAACAAGAGGGTTTAATACAGGAAACCAAATCCCGATAGGTAAATAGAGTTCAACATATTATCTCTTTGGATGTTTATTTCCTGTTTAGCTGCAAAGTTCAAGATGCAAGTCATGTGGATCAACGACCTCCCGCAAATACACTGAGGGCTGTGCTGCACAAAAACCGCAGCTATGGCTGGGCCAGAGGCTTCCAAGAGAAGCATTGCGTTAATCAGGATGGAAAACTTAAAACAAGATTTGTATACAGTGTTAACTGTGTGACCATGAGCAGGTGAGAATGGGAAGTTTACAAAAGGAACTGAGCATGTACTGAGTGCTAAAGCATCCGAAGTGATTTACATGTGGCTTACTGGCTGTTGGTTGGAGGCTGCCCTCAGCTCCCACAGGCTATCTGCAAATCCTACCACACGGTGCTTGCTGCATCCAGCCAGCAGTGCAAGTCTCTAGACTTTCGTTTACCCTCCCTCTTACTCAATATGTAAACGAGCAACTGTTTTGCTTTGTACCAAGATGTGTAGTCCTTGCTCTCAAGAATTTACATAAGAGATTGGACACAGAAACACATACAAGTTAGACACTAAATCTATAAGGAAAGTGTTCTGGAATTAGTGACAATGGTTGACAGCTTTGTGAATATACTAAAAACCACTGAAGTGAATACCTTAAAAGGATGAATTTTATGTTATGTGAATTGTATTGAACAAGAGTCAAAAAGACCTAAACTATTTATGAAGTGTACATGCAAAATATAAACAATTCAGACATGCAAGGATTTAGAAAATGTACCATTCATGCACCCATTCTTAAAAAGCTACTAAAGAATTAACACTGGGAAAATAAGAGACTTAACTAAAAAGAGAACATGAAATCCAGGAAATACAGTAATCAGGTCTCAAGAATAAGAGCTGTGCAGCAGGCTCTGAGGCAGAAACACAAGTACAAATGCTGCCAAAAAAATTCCCCCAAAGAATGACTTGAATACACTAGAGACACTCGGCCATAAATCTCAAGCAGTGGTGCGTATGGCATCTCTAATGCCTGGCCCTTCCCTTGCAAAAGCAGCATCACTGAAAAGGACTGACATTGTTTAGAAGCCTTCATAAAGTTAAACTGGGAAATAAAACACAGTAATTTGGCCTTCTGCCTATAACCTTGGGTCACTTGGGGATTCCAGTAAAAAAAAATCCAAAACTTTACTCAATCATTATGTGGTAGTTTGGTAAATAAGCTGGTTTTATAATTCTCCTTTTACCTTTAGAAAATGAGGCATATTTGACTTTCAAAGGGACAATGAGAGAGATGCTTCCTACCATTTACAGTCAAGAGATGGTTGTTTAAATGTTAAGCTCCTAAAGTAATAAACAGAGTTAGAGTCACATTTGAAACATTTACATAGTTATTTGGGTTGAAGAAGGAGGAGGAGATAGCAAATAAGTGAACTGAATGCACATATTTTAGGAGAAAATAGAAAAGAAATATCTTCAGGGGATAGACAAAACCAGCATTTTATGAAGAAAACTTCTGTTATATGGAGGCAACCATAAAAATCATGAAACAGAATTGGTTACACAATTGAGAATGTGAATATCCTGAATGTCACTGAACTGTGCATGTAAAAACAGTTAAGATGGTGACTATTATGTTTTGGACATTTTGCCACAATCAAAAATGTTTTTAAACAGAGAGAGAACAGGTTGCAATTGGTTGGCTCCAGGTTAGAAAGAAGTGGAATTTGAGACTATCACATTGTATTAAAAGCCTCTCTGTACTATTTAGGTTTGTTAGCCATGAGCAGGAGAGGAACATGATGAAAATAACATTTGAGAAAGATTCAACTGAGGGAGGGAAGAAGGATGCATGAGAACGTGAAAAATCTGGAGACAGGGAGACCCGCTAAACAGATCTGTTTACAGGAAATCAGGGCACGTAGTTGAAAAGTACCTGATCATGGGTATGCAGGTGGCTGTGGCAGGAGAAGGATGTATGGGACAAGTTTGGGGACTGATTAAGTACCACAAATGCTTACCACAGGATGTAGAAGGGTTTTGCTCCCTGCTAAAATCAAGGCACAGTGGGTTCAAGAAGACACACTTGAGGGCTACTCCTCTTTTCCAATAGCAGCTCTCCAGTCATATTACCCGAGCAATGCCCTCCAAAATGTTTCTCCGTGGACTCAGCAGAGTTGGGCACATAGAATCACTAGATGATAACAGGCAGGGTGAGGTGTTTAGATTAGATTAGACAGAAAGAGAATAAACAAATGAAGAAGTGGTAACTGAGCTCACTTGCCCTGCCCAAAGGGTAGTCCTCCTTCCATAACCAGCACTATTTTCAGTTTTGGAACACAGCACGGCAGCACCAGCTTCCAGGATAAATTGTCTTTTTAGTCCCTTGGAGCAGAACAAACACCTGAATGCTCCTGCCTGGCAAGAGGCTCCCACTCTCCCAAATCCTGACTCACCCTGGACCACTTCCAAATGTGGAGTCAAAGGCAATTAAAGGATATTCCAGTGGAGCAGTGGCACCAGACTGACACATTTCTGGGGAGCCTAAGCCAGGCTTTCCAACCGTCCTCCGTCGTGCTCCAGAGAGCTCTCTTGTGGTTCCCAGCCCGACTGCTTCCAAGCAGTACCAGGCAAGGCCCCTGGAACTTTTCTCAGCTATTCCCTACAGCTGTGAAGACAGCTCCTTGGGTGAAATCCAGCCTGCTGAATCACTCATTTCCTGTTCTTGATCTCAGAAATTTCTGTTTGATGTTCCTCTCTCAAAAAATCTCATAATTTTTAGAGGAAAAAAAAAAAATATATATATATAGTTTTATGAGCTTGAATACTAAACCAGTTAATTTTGAAGGAGTCTTACCAGATGATCATCTTCCTACAAAAAGTTCTGGGTGCTGAGTAAAATTCTAGGACGGTTCTCCTGGGACGTGAGGATCTTGGATGTGGTAGGCAGGATTCCTGACCATGTTTACATGCTAAAGTTGAAAACATCACTCAGCTGGTTCAGCAGCAAGTCAGGAGAAGCTGCCATTTCTAAAATCATCAGGTGAATTACTAGCGCAACCCAAGAATCAGCTGTATGGGTGTTTCCAAGTCCTCCATCCTATGGAAGCACCCTTCTCTATGACATTGAAATAAAAACTAAAAAGGAGTTTCACCACCAACCCTCATTTAACTATATTTCCCAGGAATCCCAGGGACTTTCCATTTCTCATAGTGGCTCCCTCTCCTAATATCTTCCTTCTGTTTAATTATCTGTTTCATTTAGATTCTCAACTCTTGCATCTGCTTCCTCAGTCTACTCTGCATCAAACCAAATGTGGAAATGTGTATATTTTTCCATAATTTTCCACATAGGTTTTACCCACAATAAGATGGGTAAAACATCTTATTTTTTAACAAAGTTTTATCAAAGTTTCAGAAAGAGTCAGAGTTAAGAGGGAACTCACATAGTCATATAGCAGATGGCTGGAGACTGCCTGTTAGTGTATATGAGATGCTCAGTTTCTGGAAGTTTCCGGGCCGTTTCCCTCACAGGAAGTAGCTGAACCTCACCTTTGACCTCTTTCCACACACCTGCCCCCCATCTTTCCTTATTCCTCATTCATCCATAAGTCCTCACTCTGCCTTCCTTTTAAGTTGTCATGAAAATTTTGAGTTCTCCTTATTTTATGAGGCATGCAAATGCTTGTGTGTGCTCAGTCACTAGTCATGTCCGACTCTTTGCGACCCCATGGACTGTAGTCCACCAGGCTTCTCTGTCCATGGGATTTCCCAGGCAGGAATACTGAGTTGGTTGCCATTTCCTTCTCCAGGGGATCTACCCATCTCTTGCATTTCCTGCCTTGGCAGGCAGATTCTTTACCACTGAGCCACCTGGGAAGCCCATTTTTTACTGGACAAGCCAATTTAATTTTGTCTCACTCTTCCTCTTCCAGACCAAGGTTTGGGGTCTATTTCCCTGAGAAAATCAGCAATCATCAATCACACTGCCAGCTACACTTTGTTTCTCAGCTCCCATCCACAATATTAGTTTTTAAATCAGTTTAAGAAAAAAAAAGTTAACTAAATACTGTAATGTATCTATTAACATTAGAAATCAGAAACAGAATACAGAAGGACTCAGTTGCAAAACTTATCATTCTCATATTTGTTCTAAAAAATCCACCCACTTGACTTGAAAAAAAATTATTTCTAATCTCAACAACAATGTTTAGGCTGAGATTCTGGCTCCCCATGGAGGGTGATGACTGGAGGTTAAGGGGCCATTGTCTGTGTACAAGAGTACACACACAAAAGAACAGCTCCCAGTGAAAACCAGTCCATCCTGCTTTTTTGCAGAAGCATGGAGAGCCTGAAAGGGTCCCTGCCCTCCCAATATGTATGAGAGGAAGACAGGACAGTGCAATAAAGCATGTGACATATTAAAGTATGCCAAACATACATACGGTCTGAGAAAGGAATGATCCCATCTTTCTCAGGAGTTCAGTAATGTGAAAGCATTACTAAAAATGTATATCAAAAGGCTGTCCGTTTTTATCTTGGAGTCTTCCCTAAAAGAATACTGTAATTGCAAAATGCTGATCCATGCACCAGTGCCAATTTGTGGCAAAATTTTAACTGGTTTAAGACAAAATGCGAAAAACAGATAGTATTGTGTTTTGAAACTCATGTGTGTAAGGTTTTTAACTCCTGTGGTAAAGGTTGCTCTGTGATATAAGGCCCTCTCTCCACTTTATGTGCTTTGTGTTATAATGTCTTATTTTAAAGGAGATGATGATAATCTTAATAGTTTTGTGGGGTTTTTAAAAATTGTTGCATGGCACTAGAGAAAACTATGTTCTTAATTTATTAAAAAAAATAATAATAATTCACAAATGTCTGGGAACCAGTCCTCTAGAACCATATTTGAGAAATTAAGAAACTAAACCAAACAGAAACATTAACTTCCCAATCCCCTAAAACTTGTTTTAAAAAACCACTCAGAGTATTCCTAAAGTCAGGGACCAGGATTGCTAAGGAAGAGGCTGCAGATGGTGTTGACCTCTCCTGTGAGATGGAAGGTCTGGGAAGAGGACACCAGAGCCACCTGGAGACACCTGGAGACCTGGGCTTATGATCACTTCTGGACTGTGCCTCATCCACTCTGCCTCTCACCCCACACTGCCATGTTATCATCTCTGCTTCCAGACTTCCCTTTACCCCATTTAGAACAATAGAAGAGTCTATGTGAAATTTTAGATGCATAGAGAAAAGAGGATACGGTTGTTCATGGTGAATTTAAGGCTCTTGCTTCTTCAAGAAAGAACTCAGAGACAAAGTGATAGGTTAGAAAGTGGATTTATTTAGAGAGAAACACAAAGAGTCAGCCACAAGGAGCACATATGCACTCATGTGACACTCCACAGACAGAGTGTGGGCCATCTCAGAAGGTGAAAGAGAGCTTTGCAATATGAGGTGGTTAGTTTTTATGGGCTCGGTAATTTCATGGAATAATGAGTGGGAGGATTATTCTAAGTACTGGGGGAAAGGGCAGGGATTTCCAGGAACTGGGCCACCACCCAGTTTTTGACCTTTTATGGTTGGCCTCAAAACTGTGCTGGTGGGTGCTGGTGGGCATGTCACTTAGATGCTAACATATCACAACAAGTGTTTAAGGATGCTCAAGGTCTGCTGAAAGTCTACTCGTCCACCATCCTGGACCTAGCTGGTTCTAATCAGTTTATGTTGGGTGCTCTGGCTATACCATTCTTTTAAAGACAGTGCCCTGCCCCCTTCCCTCCTGTTTCACCATCAGAAGGTCTTAACTACTTGTTTGAAAAGACGGTGCTAACTGCAGAATCAGAGAGCCCTGCAGGCTGTCTGTTCTCCCAGTGGCTCAGAGTGGTCTCACACTCACAATCCAATTTTGCTGCCAGAGCACTTTGGTGAAATATTGGATTATGAATTGACTTCTCAGAAAAACTAGTTTTCTAACAAATTTTTCTCATTCATTGAATTTATCTGACCTTTGAGGAAACCTCAAATTTTTATTATATATAAATCTAAAATGCAGATGTAATTAAAAGTTAGGCAATTAAAATTAAAAGTTGCAGGCAAGTGCTTTCTAAGCTTCTGCTCCTGCACCCACCAAGAGGAACACAGGTCATTCAGAATTTAGGTCTTGGAGCTGACATAGCCTGGGGCTCTTTCAATACAGATTAGAAACTGTGGCATTTGGAGGTTACATAATAAACCAGGGTGTCCAGCTCACCAGATGAGAACTCTTTGTCTCCAAGGCTCCTTCAAGCAAAGCACACCATTTTCCTTATTTGCCAAGCTTGTATTTCTCCAAGAGATAGACTTAAGGACATATTTCTCTTATCTTTCTTTTTGTTTTTTTGACAAAGCATAAAGGGCACGTGTTTATATTCTGAAATTTCTCGGTTTTTAATTTTACCTTATATACACAGAAAATAAGAGTAATAAACAATAGTACCCATATCTGGTGTCTAATTTTGGATTTTTTATATTTCCTTCTTTATGCATATTTTTATTTTTCCTGCCCCCTTTCCCTGCCAGTAAGCAAACTGTGTTGCATTCACATTGAATGAGCTCACCCCATGATGAATTAATTAAATATCTGAGTAGATCACCAACGTAGACTCTATTCTGAAAGTTAGAATGAAGAGAGAAGACAGGATTCAAAGGGAAGAGAGCATTTTTTGTTGTTTTTTTAAAATATTATTTTATATTGGAGCATATTTGGTTTACAATAGTGTGATAGTTTCAGGTATACAGCAAAGTGATTCAGTTATATATATATATATACACACATACTTTTTTCAGATTATTTTCCCTTTTAGGTGATTACAGAATATTGACTACAGTTTCCTGTGCTAGACAGTAGGTCCTTATTGATTATCTATTTTGTATACAGTAGTGTGTATATATTAATTCCAAACTCCTAGTTTATCCCTCCCTCCACCACTTTCCCCTTTGGTAACCGTAAGTTTGTTTTCTGTGTCCCTGGATCTGAATGAAGACACAAGACAGTGTCCAAAGAAAGGAGAGCATTTTCAAAATGCAAGTGCAAGAATCTTCCATTCGTTCTTAATTTGGGAGAAGGGAGGCTCAAAGGCCTGAAACTGCAAGGTCAGTTCCCAGGATTTCTGTCCTTTAGACAGATCCCTAGCACCTGAGGTTTCCATACTTAGAACTAAAGCACGGATTCTAGAAGTAGTGTCTTGAAGCAATACAAGAGGAGTACAAAAGCAAAATGTCTGAAAGGGGTCAACAACCTAAGAGAGCATCGCGAAGAACCAGATACAGTGATCCTGGAGCTGGAGGTGGAGGAATTCTGGAGTGGTGCTGGACATGAGTTCCCTCCAGGCATGGTGGCCTGCTTGCTAGGTTCATTGAAGAGGCAGAGGCAGACTGAAGAAGTCACTCAGTGTGCCCAAATGCCAAGAGGAAGAAGAAGGGAGAATGGAAGGAGGTCTGATTAAAAGGAGAAGTGAAGGAGGTTGTCCTTAGGCAGAAGAGAGGACATCAGTCTGTGGGATTTAGGCAGGCAAGGGAATGGATGTGGTTACACACAGACTTGAAAATGGAAGGACAGTGAATGATGAAGTCCTTCCAATTACTTTTCTGTCATTTCCTTGATAGAGTTGGAGACCACAGCATCTTTGTGGAGTGTTGGTGAGAGTTGGGGAGGAAGAAAGAGAAACTTTCTGTCACAGGGTGCTGTCAAGGACAAGACAGACATTCTAAACAGAACTGTGGGCTCGACTGCCACTGCAGATCACCAAGACACCAGGGCACTCACTCGCACAGGTGAGTTAAGCTTCGTTAAAGCTCAGGTACAGGAAGAGAGTTGGTGTATGTTGGGCTTAATGCAAAGTTGGGGATTTTCAGGGCCGAGTTTCTGGAGACATGAGAGTCTGGAGAGAGAGTACAGGGTGCTGACAAATAGAAACTGAGGAAATATGAAGCAGGAAGTTGGTACGGTTGAAGATTGGTTGCATTCGGAGCGAGTGTGAGATGGAAGGAGATGTAGGTGAGGATGCAGGTGGAAGCTGGTTTGAGGTAGAGGGGATCTAGGACTGCCCATTGTTGCAGTGGGTGAGGGAGCTATTAGAACAGAGCTTGGTAAGAATTAGTTCAAGGACACTGAAATCCCCCAGATAGCAGAAGAAATTGAGTCAGAGAGGAAAATGATGAGCCAGGTACCTACATCTTCAAAGAAAGTGATGCAATAACAAAGGAGGAAAAAAAAATAATTGAAGTCAACTATGAGCTTGGAGAAGGAAATGGCAACCCACTCCAGTACCTTTGCCTGGAAAATCCCATGGACAGAGAAGCCTGGTAGGCTACAGTCCATGGGGTCGCAAAGAGTCGGACAGGACTAAGCGACTTCACTTTCACTTTCTATGAGCTTCGAAGGAAGGAATTTTTTCATAAAAATGTAGGAGGGATGTAATTATGATGAAAACAGATTGTTAAAGTGGAAGGACTATGAAATACTTTGGAGAGAGAAAGGATGCTGGGACTAATAGAAGCCTTAAGTAAAATGTAGCCTATTGAACACAGGTTTAAAATAATCCCAGTCCTCTCAATGGTGGGCTCCAGTCCATGGGATCGCTAAGAGTCCGACACGACTGAGCGACTTCACTTTCACTTTTCACTTTCCTGCGTTGGAGAAGGAAATGGCAACCCACTCCAGTATTCTTGCCTGGAGAATCCCAGGGACGGGGGAGCCTGGTGGGCTGCCATCTATGGGGTCGCACAAAGTCGGACACGACTGAAGTGACTTAGCAGCAGCAGCCCTCTCACTGCTAACTGATGCATTCATGCAGTCACTTTCAACAGTGGAAAACGGGGCTTAAATTAGTGGGTCTAGAATTCCTGAAAACAACAATGTAGCCTCTTGAAAGCAAATGAGTTGATGTGGCAAGTGCTTCTTCCCATGGGAATGCTGGCTCCCAGGATAATACAAGTCCCAAGTTAAGGCAAGTCAGGTTGGTCTTTCTTTTCAGCATCCATTCATCCATTTATTCCATATATGTACTGAATGCCTTTTTTTGCACTAGGCATTGTGCTTGATGCTGGGAGGAAAGCCAGTAAACAAATTAAAGATGGCCCTGCCCTCATGATACATCCAGTCTAGTGGAAGGAAACAAAGGATCACCCTCAAAATGCACAACTACAACTCTGATAAGGACAACAAAAGAGAAATACAGGTGTGGTGAGGGTGTGTATGGGACCTGATTTAACTTGGGGAGTCAGGGTATTCTTCTGGGGACATGACACTTCAGCTGAGATCTGAGAAATATGTGGCATTCACTACAACAAGCAGAGGGAAAGGGTTCAGCATGGGCAATGGCCCTGAGGCAGGAGGTGGCCTGTGCATCAAATTAATCAAAAGGGCAACAGCCTGAAATCCCTCAAAGATGGAGACCACGGTGCTTGCAAGGTAGAGTGTCTGGAGCCCGGCAGCACTCATTGTTGTTTAGTCACTAAGTCATGTCCAACTCTGCAACCCCATGGACTGTATGTAGCCTGCCAGTTTCTTCTGTCCATGGGATTTCCCAGGCATGAGTCCTGGAGTGGGTATCCCAACCCAGGGGTTGAACCCATGTCTTTTGCATTGCTCAATTGGTAAAGAACCCACTTGCAATGCAGGAGACCCCAGTTCGATTCCTGGGTCAGGAAGATCCGCTAGAGAAGGGATAGGCTATCCACTCCAGTATTCTTGGGCTTCCCTTGTGGTTCAGTTAGTAAAGAATCTGCCTGCAATGCAGGAGACCTGGGTTTGATCCCTGAGTTGGGAAGATCCCCTGGGCTGGGAAGATCCCCTGGAGAAGAGAAAGGCTACCTACTCCAGTATTCTAGCATGGAAAATTCCATGGACTATACAGTCAGAGTTGGACTGTGAAGAAAGCTGAGCACCGAAGAATTGATGCTTTTGAACTGTGGTGTTGGAGAAGACTCTTGAGAGTCCCTCGGACTGAAAGGAGATCCAACCAGTCCATTCTGAAGATCAGCCCTGGGATTTCTTTGGAAGGAATGATGCTAAAGCTGAAACTCCAGTACTTTGGCCATCTCATGCAAAGAGTTGACTCATTGGAAAAGACTCTGATGCTGGGAGGGATTGGGGGCAAGAGGAGAAGGGGACGACAGAGGATGAGATGGCTGGATGGCATCACTGACTTGATGGACGTGAGTCTGAGTGAACTCTGGGAGTTGGTGATGGACAGGGAGGCCTGGTGTGCTGCGATTCATGGGGTCGCAAAGAGTCGGACACAACTGAGCGACTTTCACTTTTTATTTCTCTTGCATTGCAGGCTGATTCTTAACCATTGAGCCACCTGGGAAGACTGCAGTACCGGTAGGGCAGATCAAAACTTTGGGATATTTTTCTGAGTAACGAGGAGTGATTGAGAGAAGAACAGTTAGATTTGTTTTGAGAAGATTATTTCAACTCTTTAGGGGTGAGGGAGTAGGGGAGGTAAAATAAAACATGGTCCCAGTAAAGACTAACTGACAGAAAATTAGCACATGACGTACAGCAAGCACTCAACAAGTGTTAGCCAGTAGAACTGTTTAGATTTCAAAAGAAAGGTAATCTCCGAATTGGTGGGAAAACTTTGGGTCACTTAGGTTACATATTCATTATCCTTATTTGCATAACAGATCTATTCTTCCATTGGTTTCTAGAGTCAGTTTATGGAAACCTCTTTAGTTAAAGCATGAGGGTTTTTCAATATTATGTAACAACCTAAATGGGAAAAGAATTTGAAAGAGAAAAGATACATGTATATGCATCACTGAATCATTTTGCTGTATACCGGAGACTAACACAGCATTGTTAATCAACTATACAGCAATACAAAACAAAAAGCTTAAAAAAAAATGATGTGTGTTTTTTTTTTTAAGTAATGAAACTGGAACAAAGGAAGAGGAGATGCAAAAAAGTATTTTACCCACCATGTGCGTATTCTGTCAATTTTTTTTTAACTTAAAATACTTTTACCAGACCAGGGATCGGGATCATAAGTAGATATGTGTCCCCACGGCTGCCTCCCTCAGATCCCTGAGCCCCTGCCTGTGCTGTAGGATTCCACAGCCTTCTTAACCACCACCCCCCTTTGTTTCTCCCCATGAGGCCTTCTTTAATGCTGATGAGTTTCATTTCAATTACTGTCCCTTTCATCTCAAACACCAGTGAGGCAGAAGCAATGTAGAAAGTCAAACTGTTTCTTTGAAAACTAAAATTTATTGTGTCCTAGTGTCACTTTTATTAATTGTTTAAAGCTAATGGTATCCAGACCTGCAAAATTTCTTATAAACATTTAACTTTTTTTTTTTCATCAAAGGGAAGTCTCTCTTACACTCTATATACGGTGATGTGCCTTCTGTTGTAGACAAGTTACACATAGCCGATTTATTTACACCAGGGAAGCTAGGAATTTGACCCTGGACTAACATCATGAAGAAAAAAAAATATGTTCCAATCAGAAGAAAGCTGAACCAGCCAGGCAGGTAACTGGGAGAATTTTTACACAGGCTCAGGCTGTGATGGCCATTACAGACTGCTAGGAAGAGAGGGACACTCTTTCTTAGGTTCTGAGCCAAGACCACTGGAGAGAAGCATAGAAAATTATCCTCTATCTCCTAATTTATCTCCCTCAGCTTTCTCCCCTGATAACAGTACGTTTGTTTTCTACATCTGTGGCTGTTTCTGTATGTACCATTTTTTTTAGATTCTACATATAAGTGATTAGGGAGAAGGAAATGGCAACTCACGCCAGTATTCTTGCCTAGAAAATCCCATGGATAGAGGAGCCTGGTGGGCTGCTGTCCATAGGATCACACAGAGTCAGACAGGACTGAAGTGACTTAGCATGCATGCATGCATAAGGGATTAAGTATGCTGTACAGCAGAAACTAACACATACTGTAAACCAACTATACTCCATTAAAAAATAAAATATCGGGATTCCTTGGAGGCCCAGTGGTGAAGACTTTGGGCTTCCACTTCAGGGGTAAATGTTCAATGCCTGATCAGGGAACTAAGATCCAGCATGCTGTGCAGTGTGACCAAAAGAAGAAAAGAAAAGAAAAGAAAATTATCCTCTAGATAACATAAGTAGGAGAAAAGTAAAATGCCTTTTGCTTCATTTTTGTCCTACATTATTTGAAGAAAAAAAATCTGGGGGGAGATATCACAGGAATTCTAATTTAAATGTTAGGAATATTTTAACAAAATATGATCCACTAGGAAATGGGAAGTGATTCTGGCAACATGATTTCTCCTCTGGGTAGACAGAGTCCTTACAATCATTGCCCCCAAGAGGGTTTTGTGCCTTGAGGCTTCAGGACAGATTAAGAACAAATATTAGAAGTTAGGATGGATGCCAAAATTCAACTTTAAGGAGGAGCAGGCGGAGATTCATCAGGCACTCAATTTATAAACCTGCCTGCAAGCATCCTAATAGAAATGCTTCATTTTCCTTTTTGTTTGTTTTAATTACTGATGGAGTTCTGTCCATTCAACTCTGCTCTCGAAATTGGATTATGAACGTAATTCTTAGCAATGCTGCTTTAATTTATCTGCACAAAGTTCATAAAAAACCATTTC
Source organism: Bubalus kerabau (assembly GCF_029407905.1). NCBI lineage: Eukaryota > Metazoa > Chordata > Mammalia > Artiodactyla > Bovidae > Bubalus > Bubalus kerabau. The sequence continues at coordinate 81,535,605 of NC_073631.1, read as the reverse complement.
ATTACGTGAGCTGGAGTCATAGTCACATGTGAGGTGTCACACCTGGTAAGCAGCATGATTTATATCCTGGTGAGCGCTCTGCCATAGTCAGGCATTTCAATGCTATGCCGATTATTCAGATGTATTCAGAATATCACCCTTTCTGCCAATGGATACTAGGCTTTCTCCAAGAGCTCTATGTACATGTCAAGATATTCTTTTCCTCAGAGAGATGCCAAAACCAGATTTATTCTCTTTCCCCCAAGGTTAAAACAACGAATGAGATGTCCTTTGCTTTTTCTCCACTTCTTACTCCCAGAAAATAATTCATCTACATCCACACAGTGACAGCTCTTGGCATGAACAAAGGTGTCCCAAGAATAGCCAGTAGGCATCGTGTAGTTGTTCAAGATTGTATCATTGTGTATTTAGCATATTTGTAGGCTTTTGGGTTTAAACAAAAAATAAGACAAAAGAAAATGAAACAAAATGTATAAATATTCAGTAATTTTTATCATACTTTACTGTATACTGGCAAAATGTCAATGGGGTCCAGCAGGTGAAGAAATCCAATATCAGAGATTTCCAAGAAAAGTAAGTCAAAAATTTGATTTTCTAGTTAAGTTTCTCTATTTTCTTCTTGGATTCTTGAAGTAGGTTGTATATAAAATCTATCATCAATCATGTAAGCAATCGGTGTTTTGTTTACTTATTAGCTTGGGGGATGTATTATGACTTTTCTCTTTTTGATACCTAGACAGCAGATACTCCTCATGCTAACATTTATTTCCATACATCTCCAGGTGTGAAAGGGCTGCAAGTAGGTAGGAGCAGGAAAGCTAGAATTAACAATGTAGAGACTTTTCCAGAGCAAATGTTTCCAAAATTTTTTATTACATTTGCTCTTTTGCTCTATTTCTTCATTTTATGTTTTCCTTAAGAAAACTTTTCTGAGATCAATGATGATTCCACTATGTTACAAGTATCTCATAAATGTAGCTCTCAGGGGGAATTGCCCCATTCCGTTTACAATATTTTTAAGTGCAGCAGACCTTATTCCCATTTCACAGGGAGAGGAAGAAAAGATAGAGGTAATAATATCCTAAACAGACCTATTAGGCAGAAACAACCTGGAATATAGCCCAGTCTTGCCTCAAATCCTCTGCTCTCCCCCTTAGAGTTGGGCTTCTGCTGTGACTCAGTCTGACGGGGAATAAGGAATAAGGAGAGATAGATCAGGACCTCAGGGAGGGTTATTTTTAAAAATAAAACACAGCAAAAACATTAATGAAAGTCAGTAAGAAATCTGGGATCTGCCAGCTGTGCAATACACTGTAAAAATGAACATGAATTTGGCCACCCTAATGTGGGAAAAGCATTTGACAAATTTAGTGAGTTTAGCAAAGTGACAAATACAAATTAATTTAAAAATAAATTAAAATTAATTTTATTTGTATATACTAAGCAATAAACAAGAAGAAGTTAAAATAAAAATAACCGTAATATCAAAAAATCTGAAATAAGCATAAATATAGCAGAAAGGATGCACAGTAAAATTTACAAAATATTGCCAAGAGAAATTCAACAAGACCTAGGTATATGGAGACTCATACCCTGTTCATAGATTGAAAGACTCAATATTGTTAAGATGTAGATTCTTCCCAAAGTGATCTATAAACTTAATACAATTCCAATCAAAATTATAGCAGATTAGTTGTAGAAATTAACAAGTTAATTTTTAAATTTAAATGCTGGTTCAAATAATAGGGAAAAGTCAAAGCAATTTGGAAAAAAAAGTACAAAGTTGAGGGACTTACACTACTGTTTTCAGGACTCAATATATAATTAGTGAAGGAACAGATATTTTAGACCAATGAAATGAAATCAAGACTCCTAAAATAGATGCACACATACATGACCAATTGGTTTTCAGAAAAGGTACCAAGTAACTAATTAGAAAATGAGAGATTTTTAAGAAATGATATAGGAACTGTTGTTGTTGTTGTTTATTTACTGTCACGTCCGACTCTTTTGCAACCCCAAGAACTGTAGCCCACGGGGCTCCTCTGTCCTTGGGATTTCCCAGGCAAGATTACTAGAGTGGGTTGCCATTTCTTTCTCTAGGGGATCTTCCCAACCAAGGGGTTGAACCTGAGTCTCCTGCATTGCAGGTGGTTTTTTTTACCACTGAATCACCAGAGAAAGAAAGTGTTAGTCCCTCAGTCATGTCCGACTGTTTGCAACTCCATGAACTATAGCCATCCAGGCTCCTCATTCCACGGGATTCTCCAGGTAAGAATACTCGAGTGTGTGCCAGTCCCTTCTACAGGGGATCTTCCTGACCCAGGGATCAAACCCAGGTCTCCTGCATTGCAGGCAGATTCTTCACTGTCTGAGCCATCAGGGAAGCCCGAGCCACCAGAGACCAATTTATCATTTTTAAATAGTTGTTCCTTCTCTGTTTATTGAAATATTTGACCATGCTGCAGTGATGGAGATTTTCTTTATAATTTCCTTCAGTGTTTTCATTGTTTTAAATCTTGTATTTAAATTTATGATCTATTTAGAGTTAAATTTTGTGTATGACATGAAGTAAGAATTGAGATTCTTTTTAACCCTAAGTAGAACATTCAGAAAATGAAGATCATGGCATCCGGTCCCATCACTTCATGAGAAATAGATGGGAAACAGTGTCAGACTATTTTTGGGGGCTCCAAAATCACTGCAGATGGTGACTGCAGCCATGAAATTAAAAGACGCTTACTCCTTGGAAGGACAGTTATGACCAACTTAGATAGCATATTCAAAAGCAGAGACATTACTTTGCCAACAAAGGTCCGTCTAGTCAAGGCTATGGTTTTTCCCGTGGTCATGTGTGGATGTGAGAGTTGGACTGTGAAGAAGGCTGAGTGCCGAAGAATTGATGCTTTTGAACTGTGGTGTTGGAGAAGACTCTTGCGAGTCCCTTAGACTGCAAGGAGATCCAACCAGTCCATTCTGAAGGAGATCAGCCCTGGGATTTCTTTGGAAGGAATGATGCTAAAGCTGAAACTCCAGTACTTTGGCCGCCTCATACGAAGAGTTGCCTCATTGGAAAAGACTCTGATGCTGGGAGGGACTGGGGGCAGGAGGAGAAGGGGACGACAGAGGATGAGATGGCTGGATGGCATCACTGACTCGATGGAATGAGTCTGAGTGAACTCTGGGAGTTGGTGATGGACAGGGAGGCCTGGCGTGCTGCAATTCATGGGGTCGCAAAGAGTCGGACATAACTGAGCGACTGAACTGAACTGAGATCAATTTAAATATAAGATCTAAAACAATGGAAGCACTGAAGGAAAATATTTTTAAAAATCTCCATCATTTCAGCATGGTCAAATATTTCACCTAACACAAAAGGCACAACTATTAAAAAATGATAAATTGGATTTCATCAAAATTCAGAACTTCTGCTGTTAAGAAAAGGAAAGGCTAGTCAAAATATATTTTTGAAAACTAATACAACTTAATAAGATAACAATCAACATAAAAAATGAGAACATTTGAATGGACATTACCCAAAAGAAGATATTAAAATATTAATAAGCACACGAGATGTTCAACATCAGTCAGCATAATTCAGTACAACTTCACACCTCCTAGAACAGCCAAATAAAAAAAACTGAGAATCCTAAATGTTGACAAAGATATAGAGCAACTGGAATTCCTATACTATTGGTCAGAATGTAAATTGGTATAAGCAATTGGAAAGCTGTTTGATGATTTCTTATAAAGTTGAACATAATAGTTTCCATATAGCCCCAAATCCTATATCTAGTTATTTACCCAAGAGAAATGAAAACACTAGTCTGTACAGAGACTTGTAAATGAATGTTCATAGCAGCTTTACTTACAATAGTCAAAAAACAGAAGCAATCTAATGTCTACTTACATATAAACAGATACTATGTGATACAGCCAAACAATGGCATACAAGCTAGAAATTAAAAGGAATGACACAAACTAACACGCACACACGTGGATGAAACTCAAAAACACACTGAATGTGAAAGAAGATGCAAGAGTGTATGCTAATGACTTCATTTACATGGAACAGCAAAACAATCCAGTGACAGAAGCAGATCCACGGGGTTGGGAGTCAGCAGAGACCATCTAGGAAGGAGCACAGGTTCTGCATCTTGATTGTGAAGAGTGTTGTATGTGCGCATAATTTTACCAAAATTCATTGAAATGTACATATTTAAAAATTTGTTTTTTTTTTTCTTAAAGAACTGACTATTTAAAAAAGTATTTCCCAGTCTGTCAGTCTGTCATGCTCTGGTCCCCATTCTCCTTTGGAGGATGTTGGGGACTTCCTGCCACTTGATGGGCTGGGAAGAGAGTTCCTAGGCCTACATACTCTGCCAGCAACTAAACAGACGAGAAAAGACAGCTTCACCATCCAGTATCATTCTAGGAGACAGGGACCAGAGGATAAATTGCATCATGTGGAAACTGGGTGGAACTATTCTCACTCTGGACCTCCTAAGCCCAGGGTTGACCCTGAAGAGATGTGCCAAAGCTGGAGTCTACTTTTACTGAGAGTCACTAAGTCATATTTGTGAACTGGTATTGCTTTATTGCCTCCAATTCCTAGTTTTCAGTCTATGAGTCCCCGTGGGGTGGTCTACTTTTCCTCCCACAGACATGGCCTACTGTCGCCTCAGGGACTGGAGTCTCTGTCACAGAAACAGAAGGAGTCCCTTCCTGTCCCACCCTCTCACCTGTGAGTGACAGCAGGGGCTAGCTCACCTGCTCTCAGCATCTTGCACTGCGAAGGCACAAAACTCCAAGTCCAGGAAGAATTTCTCTTTCAATCCAGGGGCTGTAACTAGACAGATGACTTGTACCTACATGGATGCATGTGAGTCATTACCCAGCAGCTGGACCTGAAACTGGGACTTAGAGCTGTTTTCTTATCTTTGTTTCTGCCCTCCCATTGTGCTTCCCTTTACCATAGGGTGTGATCACCCCCTAGGGGTCAAACTCCTCTTAGCAGTCATTCATGCATGCAGACTTTCACATCAAAGCAACATCTCTGGAGCTCTAAGAAGATGTTTGTTTACCTTTCAGCAGCAGAAGCATTTAGGAGGATAATAGAGCAAGGTGGTAATTACTAGAAATATTCTTGAGATTCAAAAGAAGTCACCTGAGTGAGTGTAGGAGTAACCCTAATGTTTCCCTTCCCCACCCCCAACTGCACCCCCATTTTTTGGTATCACTTTCAAATACATCTGGGGAAAAAGCTGTGCTCCATTTCCAGCTTTCATTGCAGCCTGCTCATCCCATCCCTCTGGGTTTTTGGATTTGATGACCTCTTCCTGCTGTTCTTAGTTCCTCTTCCTTCATTCCTCACAAAGTTCAATACCAGGGTATTGAATTGTAAAGATTTCGGGTAACTGAGAATAATTACAGCACCAGAAAAGAAAGAACTCTAAATTCAGTTCTAGGCATCATCTTACAGGAACCCCCTGAGGGTCATTTAGCACCACAGGGAGTTGCCTCCTGACCTGTCCTTCCTGTCTGCCCAGCTTATCCCTACTCCAAGACACTTCTCTTACTGTACTTGACAAATTCCTGTGATTTTCTTTCTTATCTAAGCTATGCCCAAGTGGCCTCATGGTTTATTTTACTACCTTAAGGTATTTTCCTCAATAAAAGGTAAGATTGACTTCTTTCTAAACAGATAGTTTTAAAGTATTAACAGACTTTTGAAATAACTCTCCCCTCAGATTCTGCCCTTCATGTATGTGGATGTGTGTTGTCTTTCCTTCATCCTTGCTTTTGGAGCAGAGGGAAAATTATTGTAAATGTATCAGTCCCAATAATGTTTTAAAAGTTTATTCAATCTTTTCAATAACAAAAATAACAAAAATGTCTGGTTACTGTGTTACTATATACAGTATGCACAGTGGCATAGAACTGGCATCGTTTTCACACTGGCATAGAACTCTGTCATTGCTGATTATTGGACTTTTACCCACATTTGTTCCTGTTTACACTGACTGCTCCCTGGGGAAAATAATTCCAGTAATGGTTTTCTTCCTAATTTGCCCTTCTCAGTCATGGACCTAAAGGTCTTCTATGAGTCTCTACAGGCAGCTCAAAATGAGGTTCTCAGAGATAGCAAAAATCGGATAACTTCTTCAAGCTTCCCTCCCTGATGGGGAAGTGGATCCACTCTCCATGGACCGAAGCCAGCCTCTCTGGGGAGGCTTGGAAGGTGTTTTGCACTAACTCTGGTGCTGGGGAAGCAGTCACAGTAGCTCTGTGTCTTTGTTCCTTCCAGAAGCCAATTAACCCTTTGGGTGGGAAATAAATTTTCTGACCTAACTGAAGTTTTTTATTTCCCAGTCTCCCCTTCAACACCAGACATAGGAAGCACGGGGGCTTAGAATCAGGGTGGAAAATATGACTCAAACTCGACACTTGCTCATTCCAGACGGCAACATGTTACCTGAATGTAAAGCAAGCTGTAACAGGAAACCTGTTTTTCATTACAAGAGGAGTCTGTGTGTAGCTAAAAGGAATCTGACCAGAAAGGAATCAGTCAGTAATTCTACAGGTTCAAGAACCAAATGATCCCACAGCAGAGAAGAAACATGAATCAGAGGAAGAACTAAGCCCTGGCAGTAATGTGTTAGGACTCTTCAATGGTGATGAAATCTCAGAACATTTATTATCTTACTTATGTCAGCACTTCTTCTTCTGTGCCTGGGCCCTTGGCCCTGTTGCTCATTACGTACACCTGGAAAGCAGGTGAGCTTTTTCTCTGGCCCTCTCTTAGCTCCCCTTTTAATCTCTTTCCCTTTCCCTAGCCTGTCCCCTCATGTAATCATATGCCCCAGTGGCCTCCAGCAAGTATATTTTTTCAGTGCCTGGTACTGTACCTGGGATGCTCTGGGCACTCAAATATTTGAGGGAAGCCGGAATGAGTGATCTCCTTCCTCTTGTTACCAAGTCCAAGCTTGCTCTGCTTGCTATATAACAGACCAATGAATCTGAGGGAAAAGGTGTTGAGGCAAGGAATACGAGTTTATTTGGAAAGCCTGGCTTAGAAGATGGCAGACTAATATCTCAAAATAACCATGTCGTCGGGGTCTGGTTTCCAGATTCTTTTATGGATCAGAAATGGGGGGAGGTGAGGAAACAAAGTAAAAGGGCCTTTAATATTGCAAGTATCTCCTAGAATGGCAAGCCTCAGGCAGGGAGATGTGTTCATTTCTTCCTTCCTGCCATCTACAGGTGGACAAGGTTCTGAACAAAGACACTTTAGCTTAACAGTCAGGCAAAGGGGCAGGATTCACTGAGGCAGGCTATTATGTGTGATTATAATAACAAAATCAGCCTAAGAAACAGATCTAGCGTGCAAGAGTCAAAATCGACTCTTCCTGATTATACGCTCCTGGTACATGGCTCTCCTAGTTCCTCCTCTGGTCTCACTCCAGGGAGAATAAACGAACACAGAGTGCTCATCAGTGAATAAAAGCCTATTGTGTTACCAGGATCTAGGATATTCACAGATATAATGCTACCACTCCAAAGAGAAAACTCCACTTGTGACGGCAAGAGCCTCAGGTATCACCAAGTCCCCATGGAAAAAATGGAGTCGGATCACTCCTTTCTATTCTTGATAGATAGCCCTGATCTATCCTATAGCACTTTCTTTCCCAAGATTTTAAATATTAGTGAATAACAAACTCTGAAAAATATTTGAAATAAAAACCACATGATCATAGTCCACTGGAAGACTGGGCTTCTTTGCCTATATAGTGAGCTTGATGGACTTGTTTTATTTTTACATTTGACCCCATCCTGACTTCCACTCCACTGATGATCCTGTGTTGATTCACAATGGTTTGTAGTCCACTGGCCCCTTCCCCACCTACACAGCTCCCTGGAGCAACCAAAACTAAGAAATTAACCTCCACATTTCCTTACATCTCCACGAAGGTGGCTGGGCAGGAGATTGTTTGGGGTGGCCCCCAAAGATTTCATGCCTGGGTGCACCCACATGTTTTTCACATGTACCCAAGTAATGGTGTGCTTCACTCCTCCCCACCCTCTGTGTAATTTCTGGAGAACCAAAACACCCGGACTAAATGCCTTTAGTTGGCCTGCAGTCTTTGGATATATCTCTTCTCCACCTAGAACATTCTTTTCCAGGCTCATCATTAGGCTAACTCTACCCATCCTTCAGTTTCCAGTTGGTCTTTAAGACTGGAACCTCATTATGACCTACCTTGGTACCTGATCAGTTCCTTCCTACAGCATACAACTATAACAATTTGCTGAGAGCCTGTGTCCCCACAAGACTGTGGTCAGGAGGACCTAGCTCAGTGGCAGGCTTTGGTAAGACTCTTGGCAGATACTTGTTGAATTAATGACCAAACTCACCCAACCTCAACACCTCGAGTTGAAGATGGCTATGTACTGCCAGGCTTTATCTGAAGCAAAGCCATTGCTTTAACCTTGAGTAGAAAAGCTATAACCTGGAAAGGTGATCCAAGGAGAAGGAATAGTATGAAATCTTGGTAAAAACATAGGAACATCACCATGGTTCAATTCCCAGCTCTGCCTCTTATCAGCTGTATGACCATAGAAAAGTCATGATTGCTTTATGTGTATTTCTTTTATTAGTAACATGAGGATAAGATTACTACAAAACTAATAGGGCCATGTGACAACTATGTGAACACAGTTAAGAAATGTTAGACTGCTATCATTATTCAAAAACTTCCTTAATCAAGGATACCGCCCTGACGATATGTCCAGATCCCAATCCACATGACAGCAGTCATTGACTTGACTTCTCTCATAATTCATGAACTGGAAGCAAGACCAGTTTCTGGGGACTGCTGTATTATGAAGTGACACAAGGTGTTAAACAGTTTAGAAAAGTTTTTGATCACACATTACGCTTTGTTGTTTTTTTTCCCCCCAACTCAAGTCTGGTAAACTTTGCCAAAACACACTTGGTCATGGCTAAGAAGAAAAAATATAAGTCTGTGCTGTACTCAGTTGCGTCTGACTCTTTCTATCCTATGGACTGTAGCCCTCCAGGCTCCTCTGCCCATGGAATTCTCCAGGCAAGAATACTGGAGTGGGATACCATTTCCTACTTCAGGGGTTCTTCCCTAACACAGGGATCTAACCTGTGTCTCTTGTGTATCCTGCATTGGCAGGTGAATTTTTTTTTTTCCACTAGCACCACCTGGGAAGCCTAGCACAGCACATGCACAAGAAGAAAGGAAGCGAATCAGTCATGGTTAAACTCAAACCAGACTCACTGGTTTGCCTGTCCTCAGTGTGAAAGATACCTGGGGACAATGCAGACCCAGGGCAATAAAGTCATAGGAACAGCAGTATTCAAGCTGGCTACCAGGACCCCATCATCAGTCTTCAGGCAGCATCATGATATTCCCTAGAATAATTAAGGACCACAGTGCGCTGCTTCTGTCAGCTGAATCAAAAAGAAACTTCTAGGGCAGCATAAGCTGTCTTGAACCAAAGCAGCCATTGGCTCTTGGCACTGGAGCTGGAAACAAAAGTTGGCTCTAAGTCAAGCTATAAAAGTGGTTGTGCATGGAATATGTGTAGCTAAGTAGCTGCTGACATTGCAGAGTTCTACACAAAGTCTCCAGGTCATTCTCAGACATTACAACTAGTACATTTCTTTATAGCTTTCCCAGGCAATTTCAATAAGATCTCCTTAGGGAGTAGAAGATTCCAGGTTGAAACAGCTAAACGTTCCAAGCCTTCAAGCCCTCTTCTCCTTCATGTCATGTTTCATCAAAACAGAGAGATGTGAGTATGACAGGGCACAGAGAGAAGCAGAGACAGGCAAACCCCAGCAAGCTTAGTTAAAGACAGGGGACTAGCTGAACGTTGTCAAAGAAAGCAGTGGACCATTTGCAGTGACATGGATGGACCTAGGGATTGTCATACCGACTGAAATAAGTCAGACAGAGAAAGACAAATATATGATATTACTTGTATGTGGAATCTTAAAAACAACAACAACAACAACGGAGTACAAACAAACCTGTCTACAAAACAGAAGAAGAGTTCCAGATGTAGAAAACAAACTTATGGTTACCAGAGGGGGAGGCAGGAGGGAAAACTGGGAGACTGGAATTAAGATATACACACTACTATATATGGGCTTCCCCCATGGCTCATGGTAAAGAATCCGCTGCAATGCAGGACATGGGGGTTTATTCCCTGGGTCGGGAAGATCCCCTGGAGCAGATCATGGCAACCCTCTCCAGTATTCTTGCCAGGAAAAATCTCATGGACAGAGGAGCCTGGTGGGGTATGGCCTATGGAGTCAGAAAGAAACAGACACGACTGAAGCAACTGAGCACGCACTATTATATATAGAATTGATAAATAATAAAAACCTACTGTATAGCACAGGGAACTCTACTCAATACTCTGTGATGACCTATGTGGGAAATGAATCTAAAAAAAGAGTGGATATGTGTGTGTGCATAACTGATTCACTTGGAAGCATACTGAAACTAATACAACACTGTAAATCAACCATACTCCAATAAAAATTTAAAATAAAATAAAAAACCAAAGAATGCATTGGAGTTGAATACAGAGGTGAATGCCGTGGTAGGGAGATCATGATTTATGCAGACCCAGCATTTGTTATTTTAAAAAAAACTTGGAATAAGCCTAGTAATTTTCCAGCTAACTTATCGTGGTCAGTCTGAAGAGGTGGAGGGATAATGAATCTGAGAAATCTCTTCTAATCCACAGTTCAGCCTCTCCCGTCATGCACTTTATGAAAGCTGCCGTGTTAGCATTGCCTCTCCTTTCCGTCTCCCTGTGTGGGGGAGTTTATGAATAGTAAAAATGACTACAGGGCACGCAGTGGAGGGGAGGAAGGGGATGAAAAGGAGGAACTGAGACTTCAGATAATCTTTAAATTGTATAATCAGGTTCCAGAAATTTGACTTCATCTGTGTTAAGGAGTTGCACTAAAATAAATCTTACAATCAAAGAATATTAGAGCTGGGAGAGACCTTTTAAAAGGTCCTTAGAACCCTGTGTATTGGAGGGGATAGATAAGGCCACATTCATCCCAGAATAAGGGCTGATAAGAATGTTTCAGAAAATAAATTTCAGTTGGATAATAATTCATACAATTGACAAGATGCTCAATATGTTTGCAACAAGGGATCGGAAAGCACTAGGTTCAAGAAAGAGGGGCAATTTGGAGGAGGTTAACCTTTTCAGTTTTTGTAATTGATTTACTTTTAATTGAAGGATAATTGTTTTACACTGTTGTGTTGGTTTCTGCTATATGTCAACATAAATCAGCCATAGGTATATATAGATATATGTTCCCCCCACTTTTGAACCTTCCTTCCACCTCCCACCTCATCCTACCCCTCTAACTTGTAGGTTTTTGAGGAAACCCTGAAAGGCAGTCCAGGAGCAGGCTAGGTAATGTTCAGAGTTGTTCTTCACCACTGTAAAAGAATGAACGTTTATTGAGAGACCATTGTGTATTGCATGTTGTCATTTGCTTTAACCTCTTTCGTCTCTATTATGAACCTTTCTTCAGATCCTATATAAGGGGCACCTGATCGGTAGGAAATAGACTGGGTCAGGGAAGAATTTCTGGGGTAAGGAGACCCTGTGTTGACTCTTGAATGAGGAGCAACAATGGTTGGCCACATGGCAGGGAGAAGAGGGGGGTCCAGGAGGCCAGGGTGTGGCATCAGTGTGGGGAAAGAAACCAAAGAAAGAGGGAGTATGACCAGATGAAGGGCCTCCAGGAGCCCGGTGAGGGAGAAATCAGGTCAAGAAGGGCTAGATTGTAAAGGATCGTATAAGCCATGCAAGGATGCTTGACCTTCATCTTGAAGGACATGGAGAACCGTTGAGATATTGGGTTGGCCAAAAAGTTCATTCAGGTTTTTTTACAAGATGGTACAGAAAAAGTTGAACAAACTGTTTGGCCTACCCAATATTTAAAGGAGGAAGGATGAAAACAGAGATCATAATTTGTCTCTAGAAAAAGGACTCCTGCTCTAGCTTGAAGGAATGCAAGATCGGAGGCAAGGAGACCAGAGAAGAGTTTCCAGGAAACAAATGGTAAGTGAAGGATTTTTATCCTCTTTTCAATCAAGAACATTTCCAAAGTGTGGGGGATAGTTTGACCCTGTGATAATTACCAAAGTGCTAAAGAAGTGGAATGTTAAATACACAGTATACAGAAGAAATCACAGAGAGAAAATCATACACCTTGTAGAAGAAAAAGAGTAAGAATTTCTGAACAAGATCCAGAGAATACAGGATTAAGTTCAATTCAATTCAATTCAGTTGCTCAGTCATGTCCAACTCTTTGCGATTCCATGGACTGCAGCACAACACGCCTCCCATCACCAACTCCCAGAGCTTGCTCAAACTCAGTCCACTGAGTTGGTGATGCCATCCAATCATCTCATCCTCTGTTGTCCCCTTCTCCTCCTGCCTTCAATCTTTCCCAGCATCAGGCTCTTTTCCAATGAATCAGTTCTTCATATCAGGTGGCCAAAGTATTGAAACTTCAGCTTCAGCATCAGTCCCTCCAATAAATATTCAGGACTGATTTCCTTTAGGATTGACTGGTTTGATCTCCTTGCAGTCCAAGGGACTCTCAAGAGTCTTCTCCAACACCACAGTTCAAAAGCATCAATTCTTCAGCACTCAGCCTTCAGTTCAGTTCAGTTCAGTCGCTCAGTCGTGTCCAACTCTTTGTGACCCCATGAACTGCAGCACGCCAGGCCTCCCTGTCCATCACCAACTCCCGGAGCCTATCCAAACTCATGTTCGTTGAGTCGGTGATGCCATCCAACTATCTCATCCTCTGTCATCTGCTTCTTAATTTGGGTCTAATAGGAACCATCATTGCTTTAGACCACAACTGCTGCCCCCAGAGGAGCCACAGAATGACAGGTCACAACAAAGAACCACAGGACATTGTTTTGAAGGGTCAATATTTATCCCCCCCAAGCTGATTTTTATCTGAAGAGCTATAATAGAAGTATTTTCTGAATAAATAGGAGCTTTTCTTTAGTAGTTGGCAAACAGACTAGAGAAGTGGAGGCAGATTTCATCCTGTAAGACTTGTGTTGGGCAATCCAGAAATTCGACTGTGATTAGATAATGTACTATGTTTTTAACCAACATTCTTTCTGGTAACACTAGGAAACTGGGTCTTAAAGAGGGTGAATGGCCAGCCTAAGGTCATATGCCCAGTGAAGGGTGGGGCTGGGATTCATATCTACACCAGACTCATTTCAAAGCCTGAGCTCTTAACCACTAACTACACTGCTTTTGTTAGATCAGAATTCTCATGGTTATATATATTCTCTGGATAACTACTATAAAAGTATTTATCAAAAGACTCCATGAATAACTGTTTTAAACTAAGGTCTGCTTAGTTGTTTTACTAGATAACTATCAACATGCCTCTGATTCAAATAATGATCAAAATAGCATTTCTCTGTGTTTTTCCCTACCCCTCACTCTACTATTGAGAAGTTTCAACCATTTAGTGAAGCAGCACTTTTAATTTTCTTTTTTTACATCTTTGTATATTTATTTGCAATCTTTTTTCTTATGAATTCTTTAAAGCATAGTTACAATAAATAATATCAACAATTTTAATTTTAATTTTAATTTTAATTTCAGTCTTCTATTCCTACTCAGCAGACAAACATAAGTGACAGACACTTTGAGGCATCTCTCCCTTCTAACAATGATGCCTTGTCCTTAGACCAGCTTGAGTACATAGGCTTCCTAAGAGTCTTACTCTTTTGGTGTCCATCTCTCTCATTGTAAATGGAACCATGGCAGGTCCTCTCCTATGTAAATGGACTCCATGAAAGTTCCCCTCTAGGGGACTCTAGGCTTTTCCAAATTGGCTCGACATGGGACCTCTGGCGTAGGTCATCATACATCTACAGGCAATAATCAATCAATTGATTGACTACCAATCAATCAGGTAGTTAATGGCTAGGTCAGCTTATTTTTAACAAACTTATTTTAAACCCACAAATAGATCCAGTTTTGAGAACATAGTCAGTTACAGTAGACCCTCATCCTTGCTGCTGCTGCTAAGTCACGTCAGTCGTGTCCGACTCTGTGTGACCCCATAGATGGCAGCCCACCAGGCTCCCATCCCTGGGATTCTCCAGGCAAGAATACTGGAGTGGGTTGCCGTTTCCTTTTCCAGTGCTTGAAAGTGAAAAGTGAAAGTGAAGTCGCTCAGTCGTGTCCTACTCTTCATGACCCCATGGACTGTAGGCTACCAGGCTCCTCTGTCCACAGGATTTCCCAGGCAAGAGTACTGGAGTGGGTTGCCATTGCCTTCTCCTTTCATCCTTGGGAGTGGATTTAATTATCATAATATGATAAGCGTACTTTTCTGTATGACTCAAACTTACTCAAAAGAGAAGTGAAGTGGCTTCTTGGCTGTGTCTATCTTGCATGTTGTGTTCTTTGAGCTCGTTTGTAACATTAAAATGCTGATTGGTCTAATAAAATGGGATCTATTTTCAACAAAAAAAAAGAGAGAGAGAAAAGAGAAATGAAGGAACTGGTATAGTCAGTGGAATGTGTGTATGGTGGTTCAGGTCATTTTTTCAATGGACAATATTTATCTAGATGTTTGATTTTGTTTTAAAGTGTCTCTCTGTACCATTAGTCACATCCAGTGCATCACTTTACCTGGAATGTATGGTAGAATGGGGGAACAAAATTTGATGACTTTAATCAAGCTGGAATGACTATTCACATTTACAACAGCTGTTGGCATATGTTAAGTTTTACATTATTTCCTTCTCCTGGGACTCGTTCATTAACGGGGGTAAAGAATTGTCCTAAACATTTTTTTTGGCAATTTCACTTAGGCAGCTGCCAAACACTGAGCTATTATATTTGCAGTTGGCCTGTGCAGGGTGTAGATTCTGACCAGTAATGCTCGGCTTTAAGTCTGCTTCTGTCCTAATCCATAGAAGAGTAAAACTTAAGCCAAAAAAAAAAAATTTTTTTTTTGGATGATTGCCACATATCTCTGCAACTACGGGTTGGATATGAAATAATTTAAAATGCAGTAAAGCTCAGTAATTTAGCACATAGGTTAGTGAAAAGGCACATGTTTTGCCAAGACGCTGCACACAGATGGAAAACCTATTTCTAGACACCAATTCATTGGGTTCTAAATAAAAGTCCCCAGTTGACTTCACTCATTGTGGAGCCTATTTTTATTTTTAGTTTTTGTGTCAAAATAGTTGGTATAACAACTCTAAAGCTTAGGGAAAAGGTCTTAAGAATGATTCTTTGCTACCCACATTTATATCAGCAATCAGCGATGGGAAGAAAGTGGATAAAGCAATGAAATATAGACCTGTCAAGTGATTGCAAAAATTAGGAAACTATTCTTGAAAGAAAGAAGTGGGTGATATATGGATGTCCCAATCGCTCATGTGTTGGATGTACCCCAGAAGTTATATATCTCTGTTGTCAGCAGCCACATGGAGGTAGATAAGGGGAGAGATTCCAGTCTCTTTCAGCTTTCTGTGTATCATTTTCATGTACAAATATCTACTTCGGTGTCAGAAGTTCTGTACAGAGAAAAAGCATGTGGAAGGGAAAAAGAACAGGGCAGCTGGGTCCTGAGTAGATAACGTTGTCACCTTTTCAAGACTGACCTCAAGCAGTCAGGAAGCCTCAGTAACAATGTGAAATTAATGAATTCCAGCAGAGAAAGTCTGAGTTGGGTATTTTCAGCATCCTGGATTTTCCTAACCAGGAAATGCAGTGCTGGTTGTGATGGAGAACTACAGTTGGCAACGTCCCTACCTCCACTGGTCACCCCCTCTGTGCCCACAGCACTTGGCAAGGCAGGAAGCGAGCTCTAACAAAGTAGAAGGAATCACTTGCACTTTTCTTTGAAGCAGACTGTTTGAACAAAATCTCTTTTACCTTCAGTCAGTTCAGTTCAGTCGCTCAGTGGTGTCCAACTCTTTGCAATCCCATGAACTGCAGCTTTTACTTTATTTATTTTAAAATTGCCAACAAAAAAGAAACTCTAATAATCAAACAAACAAAAACAAACAGTAAAAATACCAAAGACAGTTACTCTGGATAGTGGTGGGATGGTTTAATCAGCTAGTGCTACTTAAGAAATCTTTGTATACTTTTTACTTTTTTGTGATTTCCAAATTTTCTGTAATAGCTTTATTTCTCTTAATCCATACATATTTAAATTGTAGGTGGATTTTATTTATAAATTTGTGTTTAAACTCTGCCAATGTTTTGATGCAGTGAGGTTCTTTCTGTTAAACTTAAATGGGAAATATTACTAAAACGTTTACTCTGAGTCAAAAGAAAGACGAGTAAAACCAAGTTTATGATTTGCAGCTCCAGGGACATTTAAATAAATAAACATAATCATTGCATTGAAGATAATGAAACACCATCTGGCAAGAATCAGTTCCTGAACTGGAGACGCATAGAGCCAAGTGAGTACAGCAGGAGAGAGATTTCTTCTGGTCAGGAATATTATATATAAAGTTGTGATCTAGGGGGCACTTCATTTGTGAATTTCTCTCTTGGCATCTGTAGTTAGCAAATCTGTCTTTGCCTTTCTCCCTCACACAGGGAATCACTTGGAAGTTCAGAGGTGAGCATGGGGCACTCTGCCCATCAGGAATCGCTAGAAATTAAAAGCTTCATCACCCATTCCCAAGGAAGTTAAAGTCATTGGAAGCAGTAGGAGAAATGATGTAAGAGCTACATCACAGAGAGCTTATTCACAGTTAACAAGGTTTATTGTTCACCTACTGTGCACCAGGTGTGCTCCTGGAGGCCCTCAACTCATGGCCTTAGAAACACTCTTGGCTTCTAACATGTTTTGGAGTAAGTTAAAAGATTCTCCAGTGTAAGCCTTGGCAGAACTCCAAAGTTAAATTAAGCCAAATTGATAAGAGTTGGGGATTCATTTCTGTCTTGGCTCACACAACTGCTCATCTTGGAAAGTTCTTCCTCACTGTTTCTCCTCCTCCATCCTGGCTCAGATAACCCTGATCGCCCTCATCCCTCCCCTAGGCAGTGCAGCCCTGTACAGAGTAAGAACTGTGCAGTCCAAGCCATGGACCCAAAGGGAGTCAGTCAGACCTCATAGGAGTCTCAGCTTTTAAACCTACAGACCTGGGTTCTAGGCCCTCTTCTTCCATTTATGTGACCATATTCATCAGGTTCTCCAGAGAAACAGAACCAATAGAAGATATATATACACAATTTATATTGGGTTGGCCAAAGAGTTTATTCAGTTTATTTATAAAATGGTACAGAAAACGTGAATGAACTTTTGACAAACCTGAAAGAAATAAAGGTAGATGTGTCTTCTAGTCCTGTCTACAGAGGTCCAAAAGCAATGATACCCCAGTAACAAGGAGCACATCTAGAGCTTATATCTTGGTTACTAAATACCATGCTCTACTAAAAGGGATCAAAACTCCTTGAAGAAAAGGCTGATTTCAGAGAAAGTACACAATGTGCCTGAAATATCTTTTTGTGCCAGAACATAATAAAGTACTCAAAGAATAAGAGAAACATCTCACAAGGACATAGGAAAAACACAGATGGGAAGTAACTTTGAAAGGACTCCTAGTCTGGAATGATCTGAGTAGCAGAAAGAATAATGCTAGTAACTGATAATAAAACATTGAAAAAAATAAGAGTTCATAATTCCATCGTGCTATGAATAACAAAGATTACATTTAAACCAATGTTGGAATGAGAAGAAGCCACTGAAAAAGGAGTCATGAGAATTCTGGTCAGTGGAAGCTACTAGTATAAGGGTTGCTTGCTTAAAACAAGCCAGCATGTTTGAGAAACAGAGAAGGGTAGTGTAGCTGAAGTACTGATAGTGGGCACAGGAAGAGTTATAATGGGATAGAAACACAGAAAAAGAGAAAAAAAAAGAGATTATTACAAGAAACTGGTTTATTTGATCATGGAAGTTGAGAAGTCTCAAAATCAACTGCAGTTGTGAAGGTGAGAACCCAGAAGAGCCAGTCATGAGAACCAGGAGAGCTGATGGTGTAAGTTTCGTGTGAGTCGGAGTATCAAGACAGGATGAGACCAGTGTCCCAACTCAAAGGAAGTAAGGCAGAGAGAGAGAGAGAAACTTCTCTTCCACTCAGCCTTTTTGTTCAACTCAGACCTTCAACAGATTAGATGACACCATTGGGGAGAACAATCTACTTTATTCAGTCTACCAATTCAAATATTAGATTCCCCTGGAGAAGGAAATGGCAACCCACTCCAATATTCTTGCCTGACAAGCTACAGTCTATGGGTCACAAGAGTCAGACATGACTTAGTGACTAAACCACCACCAATTCAAATATTAATCTCATCCAGAAACATCTTCACAGATATAGTCAAAATAATGTTTAACCAGAAATCTGGGCACCCTGTGGTCCAGTCAAGTTGACATATTTCTCTGACTTTGAACAAAATTGTCTCAGAGACCCTCAAGTACTACATCTCCTCACTGGACTATAGGTAATTGCAATTAAATTATTATACAACCAAAATCCTTGACACAGTTTTTGTTCAGTGGGTAGGGCTTGAAAATCAACAGGTATTAATCATATCCACGACATGATAACCTGGGAACTTTGTGTTAAACTCCAGAACACTAGTACTTTAAACATACTATCTCATTTAATCCTCACATCAAACTTACAAAGTGCTTTTACCCCTATTTTAGAGTTAAGTGCAGAGGCTCTGTGAATTGTACCTTGTCCCATGGTCACTCAGTCCATAGAGCTAATACTTGAACCAGACATTCTAATCCCAGAGTGAGCTCTTGACTCATACTACGCTGGATTTCCTGTACAGGTAATATAAATTATACATAAAAGTTAATGAGCTCACCATTAGTACTTATTTTAATTGCTAGCATTGCAATATCAGTATTCTCCATTATTTTTATTAGAAATACAAAATATTTCAGCAATGTTATGGGTTAAGTAGACTTTTATAAGGTAGCTTGGAGACTAAATTGCCATTTTTCATATTATTTCTGAAAATGTGTTCTGAATTTTAAACATCCTAACTAAAAATGTTTTGAGTGGTAACATGTTTCAAGTTGGGGCTATCTGCTGAAATTAGCAATACTGGGTAATGTTGATTCTTGGTTCTTGAACCAAAGAAGGCCTTTTCTGTTTGTTTGGTTGTTACTTTTGAAGACAGTTATAGAAAAGGTCACACCAGGTTCTCTGAGAACTATCCTTATTTTTGGAAAGGTTGGTCATAGGATATGCAGTCAAAAGTGCTTACCTCAAATGCTCACCCTGGTCTGATGACACCCCAAGTGATTTCAAGCTCTTGAAAAGGGGAAACTAAACACAGAGTTATAAGGACAAGATTAGAAACACAAGCGACCTGTACCCCCAATTTCCACACATGTTCACACACTCATGGCAAGGAGTCTCCTCCTTCCTCATGGTGGCTCCCACTAGCCCTGCCCACTTAGTGCGACATCACAAGCCCTGGGACTCTGGTAACAGAACTGCCAGAGTTTGACTCCCAAGTTCATAACTTACTAACTGCAACTTTGGCAAATTAATATTACTTTATATTTGTTTATCTATAAAATGAGGCTGATAGTAACTATTTGTGGGACTCCCTCTGGGGATTAAATAATATTTATGTTCACTTTCATGCATTGGAGAAGGAAATGGCAACCCACTCCAGTATTCTTGCCTGGAGGATCCCAGGGACAGGAGAGCCTGGTGGGCTGCCGTTAAGGGGTCGCACAGAGTCGGATAGGACTGAAGCGACTTAGCAGCAGCAGCAGCAGCATGTTAAATTTTATATTAAATATAAATATCAAGAAATTGGTATATAGCCATTACTAATCATTATTCTTATCTTTTCTATTGTAGTTTATCATCAGCTTGAAGATAGATGTCCTACAAATAGAAGCGATAGAGAGGTGGATTGTCACCAAAGCCCCGACGAGGGGAAGTTGGGGAAGAGGCAGAGGAGAGAGGAGACTGGAAGGGGACCCCCACACCCTTGCTCATGGCAAATCAAGTCTCAACCGAATGTGGGATTCCCATTAGTGAGGATTCCCAGATTCAGGTTTCATTGATAATTTCTGCTCTGAGGATGTGCTGATGGGAAACAGAAATATTTTTATTCCACCTGGATTTTGCATAGCATGTTTATTAGCTGCTGCCGGCGCTGTGTTCCTCCATGATGAGCACTGAAAGCCCAGGCCCGGGTGGGGAGACCAGGCAGGTCAGCAGCGTCACTCGTGTCTCGCTCCTTCTCCATCTACGTCAACCTTGGAGAAAGCCTCTAGTGCTACAACTCATCCTGTATTCACTTTCTGGAAGATTAATTCAAATTTAATAGGTAATGTCTTTAACTGCCCCCAAAGAGCCCAGCCTTACAAATTACACCACTATTTTAAAATAAACTTTAAAAACTACATGGTAATAACGTAACTGAAAGATCCATAAATTAGAAGACTCATACATTCTCCTGAGCAAACTGAAACTCTGTTCGGTAAGACACTTCAATCAGATCAGGAATTACTGCGTATGCTCAGTTTGTTCAATGACACAATGGAGAAAGTAGAAATAAAAGTAATAGAGATCTTTTGCACCTAGACGTTCTGCTGACTGAAAGCAAAAATATAGCCTGTATTAAGTCAATCAATAGCAAAACTGTCTGTTGCATTTTGTTCAGTTGATTTGTGTTTAGGTCATATTTCCTCTCTTTCTTTTGTCCTTGTAAAATATATTTTGAGAAATAAATCAATAACATGAAGGAGATTCTAATTTTTTTTTCCATTTCCTTCAACCTACTGTATCTCTGGTATTTGGCTTGGAAAATTTCATTTTTTAAAACACGTTATATTGTGTTTCTACAACATGGCTGTGCTAATAGTATTGAAAATTCTAAGAGAATTAGTCTAAAAGACATTAAATTATTTACAGAAAGTCAATCGCCTATTGAATGACAGTGTCAGGATTCAATCTCTAGTCCTTTGACATCAAGATCCATACTCTTCCAATATGTATTGACAGTCAGGTATTCCCAATGTATATTGATATTGAAAAATGTCTTAGATCAATATTTAAGTTGGCATTAGAACATTCTTCTGGTAAATTCAAAATAAGCTAAGTATTATTTGGATCTTACTGATACATCAATTCTTAGTAATTCTCAAGTGGATTGAGGCATGATGTCTATTTGTGCAGGAAGACTCCAGAGCCAAAACAACTGTTCTCATAAAACTTCTTTGGTAGATAGGTACAAAGACTCCAAACTTGGACCATTGGTTTCATCTTTGAAGGTTAATTGGACTCCACTAAGCAACTTACTTAAACAAATGATTCATACAAGGGAAAGAAAGTGTGTATAAACAGGTCAGCTTCACTCTCTGCCCACAGAGGACCTAGCATGGTCCCTTCTGAGGACCAGCCAAGGCCACAGTGTATACTAAGGAGGGAGCCAGAGGTTGTTTCACGAGCTGGGTGCCATCCACTGTACCACAAGTCTCCATCTCTCCTATCTAAGCAACTTCAAAAAACCTACCATCAAGAAATCATGACAGGGCCTGGCAAAAATACACACCAGTTAGATTGCCTCTTCAGTTCAGTTCAGTTCAGTCACTCAGTCATGTCCGACTCTTTGCAACCCCATGAATCGCAGCACGCCAGGCCTCCCTGTCCATCACCAACTCCCGGAGTTCACTCAAACTCACGTTCATCGAGTCAGTGATGCCATCCAGCCATCTCATCCTCTGTTGTCCCCTTCTCCTCCTGCCCCCAGTCCCTCCCAGCATCAGAGTCTTTTCCAATGAGGCAACTCTTGGTATGAGGTGGCCAAAGTACTGGAGTTTCAGCTTTAGCATCATTCCTTCCAAAGAAATCCCAGGGCTGATCTCCTTCAGAATGGACTGGTTGGATCTCCTTGCAGTCCAAGGGACTCTCAAGAGTCTTCTCCAACACCACAGTTCAAAAGCATCAATTCTTTGGCACTCAGCCTTCTTCACAGTCCAACTCTCACATCCACACATGACCACAGGAAAAACCATAGCCTTGACTAGACAAACCTTTGTTGGCAAAGTAATGCCTCTGCTTTTGAATATGCTATCTAGGTTGGTCATAACTTTTCTTCCAAGGAGTAAGTGTCTTTTAATTTCATGGCTGCAGTCACCATCTGCAGTGATTTTGGAGCTCAAAAAAATAAAGTCTGACACTGTTTCCACTGTTTCCCCATTTATTTCCCATGAGGTGATGAGACCGGATGCCATGATCTTCGTTTTCTGAATGTTGAGCTTTAAGCCAACTTTTTCACTCTCCTCTTTCACTTTCATCAAGAGGCTTTTGAGTTCCTCTTCACTTTCTGCCATAAGGGTGGTGTCATCTGCATATCTGAGGTTATTGATATTTCTCCCAGCAATCTTGATTCCAGCTTGTGTTTCTTCCAGTCCAGCGTTTCTCATGATGTACTCTGCATATAAGTTAAATAAGCAGGGTGACAATATACAGCCTTGACATACTCCTTTTCCTATTTGGAACCAGTCTGTTGTTCCATGTCCAGTTCTAACTGTTGCTTCCTGACCTGCATACAGATTTCTTAAGAGGCAGGTCAGGTGGTCTGGTATTCCCATCTCTTTCAGAATTTCCCACAGTTTATTGTGATCCACACAGCCAAAGGCTTTGGCATAGTCAATAAAGCAGAAATAGATGTTTTTCTGGAACTCTCTTGCTTTTTCCATCATCCAGCGGATGTTGGCAATTTGATCTCTGGTTCCTTTGCCTTTTCTGAAACCAGCTTGAACATCAGGAAGTTCACGGTTCACGTATTACTGAAGCCTGGCTTGGAGAATTTTGAGCATTACTTTACTAGCGTGTGAGGTGAGTGCAATTGTGTGGTAGTTTGAGCATTCTTTGGCATTGCCTTTCTTTGGGATTGGAATGAAAACTGACCTTTTCCAGTCCTGTGGCCACTGCTGAGTTTTCCAAATTTGCTGGCATATTGAGTCCAGCACTTCCACAGCATCATCTTTAGGGATTAAATTTAAAAATGAGACTCAGTCATCCATTTACAGTTTAAACAGAAGATAAAATCATGGGGAGAAGGAAAACTGTCAGGGGCATAAAAATAAATTCATTATGCATAAACTCAGGATACTAGTAGACAGAAACTTTGAGACAGCAATAATAAGCAAAAGCAGTGTTTATAAAATGCCAAGTTCTGATTAAAGGATTTTATATCTAGTGACTCACTTAATTTAGCAATAGGCCCATCATCCTCAATAGTGAGATAGGTGATTTGTGGTGTCATGTGGCAACAATCATAGAAAGCAATAGAAGGTGAGAAGGTAGCCTGGTCCCTCCAGCCACCTGGTTACTACAAGGACACTCCAGATCTCAGCTCAGCAATTCCTGGCTCAAATACATCTCCTCCTCCTCCCCTGACATTCCATCTCCTTTGATGTTATCTGTACACCTAAAATAGATTTCCATTAGGCACATGAATGAGTTTCTACTCTGTGTAGCCTCCAAATCTGAACCAACACTGATATATCTTGATACACCATGTTATACCATGGTATATTGCGATAAACTGTGATGTACTGTGATATACTGCGCTATACTGTGATATACTACCAAGACATGTTCTAAGGTGGTGGGATAGTTTTCTCACTCACCAGCAGGGATGCTGAATCTTGTTGATTCCACATACTCATCAACACTCAGTCAAATTCCTTGATTTTTGCCAATAAAATAGGTGTAAAATGGCATCTCATTCTGGTCTTGATTTTAATTCCCATGGTTACTAATGAGGTGGAATTATTTCTTTATATGTTTAGTGGCCATCTGTGTTTTCTACAAAGCACTGGTTTGTGCATTTTGCACATCTTCTATTGGATTGTTGGTCCATTGTTCCATAAATTTTTAATGTGAATGAAAAACTACAGGTAAAGCTAATACTGTTTTGTAACATTTCATTCTTCCCTCCTTAAAAGGAAGTCAGTCTATCATTAATTAGTGCTTATCTTTCTCAGACGTTTTTTTAAACTTACCACATATTTCTGCTTCTATGAAATAGTGCTATTTTGTTATTTTTTAATATTAGATAAATGGTATCCTATTTATCAATCTTTGTAAAACTTACAAAAGTAAATCTCTCAATATTATGTTTGTGAGATTTACCCACATTGACAGTTGAAGCTTTCCCCTTGACTTTCAATACAATTCTATTGTATGTGAAAGTGGAAGTTGTTCAGTTGTGTCCAACCCTTTGCAACCCCATGGACCATACAGTCCAAGGAGTTCTCCAGGCTGGAATACCAGAGTGGATAGCCATGCCCTCCTCCAGGGGATCTTCCCAGCCCAGGGATCGAAGCCAGGTCTCCCATATTGCAGGCGGATTCTTTACCAGCTGAGACATACTAAAATGTATGTATGTATGTTCCCATTGAGTGACTTTTAAGTTTTATCCAATCCATTTACATGTGCACATATGCAAATATTTCCCCAGAGTATATACCTAAAAGTGGAATTGCTGAGTCATAGGATGAGCACATCTTCACATCTGGTAATCATCAAGCATGGAATTGTACCAAATTTCACCAACAGTATATGATGATTCTTTTTTCTTCCTATTTTTTCTAACAATTAGCATACTTACTTAGTAGACCTTTTCTCCAATCAAATATAAATGACATCATATATCATAACTTAATGTGCATTTTCATTACCACATTAGTGAGTCTGAATATTTTTTCAGATGTTTGGATTCCTCTTCCAAAAATCTCTTGCTTATCCATTCCCCATTTCATTTGTCTATTGAAGTTTGTCCTTCTTATTAATTTGTATACTATCTACTAAACTATTCACTATATTTGATTCATGGCATAGTATTGACATTTATCTACATTGGGTAAGTTTTGAAAATATTTTCTCCTAGTCTTCAGCATGCCTGTTCCTTCTTTCCTTCCTTCAAAAAAATTTTATACAAAAGTTTGTAATTTAATGTAGTTACATTTTTATTTTTCCCTTTTTTCTGTCTTTGTGTGAGGTGCCCTGTCCTAGACTGATACCATAAAGATATTCTTCTTATCATTTTTTCCTAAGTATTATCCAGTTCTTTCCATCATCTTTAAGTCAACATTCTCTCTGGAATTGATTAGGAGGCATTGTATGAGAGAGAATGGATTCTATTTTATTTGTTGCAGATGGATAGTCAGGTCTGCCCTTATCCTCTACTAAACAGCTCATCTTTCCCCACCATTTTTTAAGGCCAGCTCTGTCATAGATCAGTTTTCCATGCACATGTAAGTCAGTTGGCTGACTCAGTGTAGTCTGCTTCTGGACCTACACCAATACCGTGCTGCCCAAGGTGCTCTGGCTTCTAATACCTTATATCCAAGAGGATAAAACTTCCCTCCTGATGTTTCTCTTCTTCAAAAAAAAGTTGGGTTTTGTGGCCTTTTTTGCTTTTCTAAGTGTCTTTCAGATTCAGCTTGTTAAATTCTATGAAATCCTCTTTAGATTTTAAGTAAAACTATAGTGAGTTGTATTGAAATTGCTTTTACTAACTAATTTATTGCCAGGACTTATTTTTTCTACCTTCTTTTCTCTTTACCTGAATTTAAATTTTATTCTAAATATTTCTCGTTATTTGTCTCATTATAATACCTTTAAACCACCACCGTAATTCCTTTAAATCTTTTTGGAATGGCACAGGGTATAATTACATAAAATGGGTAAATAAGTGCTTGTCTGTCTCCTGTGTAATGTATGCAAGCAATGTACCCTGGAGATACAATATTTTTGATAGATTTAAAGTCCTGTGCATCTCTAAACATAAATTTCCATTGTACAGCAGAATAAATATAAAAATCAATAAATGTACAAAGTATACAAAAAGATGGACTAAACACATAGGGCGTTTTTGGGCTGGGATACAGGGATCATTAAACCAAGTACTCAATATCCATTTATTTTCCTAAATCCTCAATACTGAAATTGTAGAGGCACTCTGACTTCTCATGAATTAAATTCTTATTATTGCTGCATTTTAATAGAAAATATGAGCACAGACATGGAGTTTTTCAGCCCCACTGGGAGAATTATTTTACTTCCTCTATACCTTCTTCACTCTAGCTTCAAGCTAAATTCATATAACATGCACCCTGTGTGAACCTTGTTCAAAATAGCATCACTTTCCTTTGCATTAAATGTGCTTCACCTCCTTTGTGGTACTAATAGCAGTCATTACCTCTAAGGGTTGTACTCAGCACCAACGTAATGCTTCATGGGCTGGGCATCTCAGAGCACCTTTCACCTCATCTTCACTATCTCTAAGAAGCACCAACACAGGGCCCATTTCATAGATGGTGAATTTTACTTACCAAAAATCAAAGGACTTATTCCATCTCCACCATTAAATCCCTATGGCATTAAAAGGTTGCACCTACTTGGCAGTTGTCTGGTTAATGTAATCCATGGGGACAGCACAACTGTGTAATGCACACAGTACAGTTCAGAATGATGCAACTGAGTCTGTGAATCAGACCACCTATGTGATTGCTTTTTGGGTCTGTCTTGGACCCAGCCAAGACCAGCAAATAGTGGTTTGGCTTTGGTCTCAGGCAGTGTCCTATGATTTGCGTATTTCCCAGGATTTCCCAAAGCAGGTGCTGGAGAACATAGATTTTAAGGGATGTTGATAGATATTATACACAATGGAATTCCATGATGGAACAAGTTTGAAACCATGAACAAACTTTATTGCAGAATTTATATGTCACTCTTAATCTTCTGTAGAATACAGAAGATTTTAGATCCTCACATTTTTTGATCAGAGTATTCTTTTTATTACACAGCAGAAGTCACATAACTAGTATGATATAAGACTAAGTCTCGGGACCATCATACAGTATATTTTAAACAAGTTATTTGAGAACATTTTTTTTTCCTGAATGATATGGAAGATCTTCTTCCAATGCCTGCTTGGGTGCTGTAATACTTAAGGAAACTCTTGTATATTTTGCTTAATATTAAAATACCCAGGTTAGAAACAGCAGATACTTTCCTCCTGACTGGGGGCATTTGAGAAGTTTCAGACCACCTCAAATTGCAGCTACTTCTATACAGAAGGCTAGACTTCAGCCTGGAGACAGTCAGCCTGTTGCTCATCAAATGGCAAGAAACTTGAATCAATGTGCCAAAAAGAAGGTTAGAATCTTCTGCCTGCCCTAATCCTTTCAGACCATCTCTCAACTACTCCCTTGCATTGACTTACTGGCAAAGCATACATTTCCTTGAACCATCACAGCTGCTCTCCTCAGACACTACTGCATGGAAAGATCTCAACCCAAGTTTAAGGATGGGAACAAGATGGTAGGATGCATATTATGCAACTGTAGCTGCCTCTTCTGGGGATCTGAACTAATGTAACATGAGTCATCCATTCTGTCCCAGGACTATCAAATCATTCAACCTAAAATTTCTTCTGGAGGAGCAACAGGAAAATGAGGTTTCAGTCCCCAAAGCCACGGCTGAGGGTGGCATTGACTATGCTTCCCCATATTAGAATATTCTTGGGTATCCTTGGAAAGTTCCAAGGCAAAATCACCATCTCGGGGACTTCTTCAGAATGACAGAGTGCAAATGTCATCCTGCCTGGAGAGTGTCTGAGTGTGAATCACCCTCCTGGGGGACAGCAGGCAACTGGTGGTCTCCCTGTGAATAGTGCTGTGGAATGACTAGAAGCTTTGCAAATTGACCAGATTCAAAGTCTAGATCTATCTCCCACTGGCTTTGTAGACTTTGTCAAGTTATTTCAAATCCAAAACTCAGTTATTTTATCTTAAAAGGAGTGACTACTACTTCTTCATGGGATTGTTGAAAAGATTAAATAAGGTAACACAGCGAAGCACCCAGCACAGTGCCTGATGTGCAGAACTCAATCATCTGCCTGAAAAGCTCAGATCCTCTTCATCTTGATTAAGTATTCATAAGCTCTATTACCTTAACTATTACAAATATTTTTATTTTATACTTTCAATATGAATATTTTATATTTATAAATTAACATTCTATATAAATATAAAATACAATATATTTTGTTTTTATTTATATAAATAAATGT
Source organism: Bubalus kerabau (assembly GCF_029407905.1). NCBI lineage: Eukaryota > Metazoa > Chordata > Mammalia > Artiodactyla > Bovidae > Bubalus > Bubalus kerabau. The sequence continues at coordinate 81,507,381 of NC_073631.1, read as the reverse complement.
TACAATAAGTTTATATATTTATTATAATAATGTAAATATTATAAAAATATAAAGCATTTATCTATAAATATAAGCATTTATTTACATTTATAGACATAAATATTTATTTACAAATATTTAGGGCTTCCCAGAGGGCTTCCCTGGTGGCTCAGATGGTAAAGAATCTGCCTGCACTGCAGGGGACTTGGGTTTGATCTCTGGGTCAAGAGAATCCCCTGGAGAAGGAAGTAGCAACCCACTCCAGTATTCTTGCCTGGAGAATCCCATGGACAAGCGAGCCTGGGGGGCTACAATCCACGGGGTAGCGAACAGCGGGACACACTGAAGTGACTTAGCATGCATGGATAAATATTTGTATTTATAAGCACAAATATTTATTTATGTTTATAACTATTACAACAAATTTAAACTATATTTAATATGTATTATATATGCTATATATTATATGTATAAGTATATACATATATATTTAGTTCTTGCAGCAGGGCTGACTTCAACTAGATGAAAAAGGAATGAGAATCATATAGAGCATAAAACTATCAAAATGGACAGTCTGAACCAAATGTTGAGGCCTTGTTTTCAAATTGCCAAACTACTTGTTGGCTTACTAACAAAAAGACATGGGAATCTATTGCATTCCTTTTTTTTTTTTTCTAGCCTAGAAAAAAATGCATGACATCCTCTTTTCACAGCTGTGTGCCAACCACAGTGCAAATATGGTGAATGTTGTGGACCAAAGAAGCATCATTCTGGATGTGCCAGAAAAATGTGCAGGCAAGATGGGGAAAGTCTGACACAAACACCACAAGTCTCAGCTATTCCTGTCCAATGTAATTTTTTTTTATTTTACTACTTTTATTTTTTATCGAGATGATTGACATATAAGATTGTATAAGTGTTAGGTATACAGTGTGTTTATTTGATACATTTATCTATTTCAACATAATTATCACCATAGCATTAACTAAAACCTCTGTAGCATCACTGACTCAATGAACATGAATTAGAGCAAATTTGGGAAGATAGTGGAGGACAGAGGAGGCTGGCGTGCTGCAGTCCATGGGTCGCAAAGAGTCAGATACAATTTAGTGACTGAACAACAACAACTATCAGGTCACATAAGTATCATTTTTTTTTTTTTTTTTTTAGTGAGAACATTTAAGATCTAGTCTCTTAGCATTTTTAAAGTATATGATACAGTTTTGCCGACTATAATCACTATGCCATGCATTAGATCTCCAGAACTTATTCACCTTCTAGTTGCAAGTTTGTGAACCTATGGCACTTATTTTCTTTCTTTGTCTCACATGAGAGATGCTAGTAAGTAGTGAATGCTTCAAAGTCAAACACAGAAGGAAAGGATCAATGGCAAGACCTAGAATCTCCCACAGGGAGGATGACCAGTTCTGACAAAGGTGAGGGAACTGTCCTTTAAATGGATTTGGGGCTGGGGGAGGGGGTGGAGGTCAAGATGATGGAATAGGAAGATGCTGAGCTCACCTACCCTCATGAACACATGAACGTAACCCGGTGTGGTCCTGTAAACAGACATCTAGCAGGAAGGTAAGGACTGGGTTTGGAAGGGGTACTGCCCAGTTCTCAGCTGAGTACCATTCCACAGACTCAGAGGTGTTCTGGTGGTGGGGTGTTTAAAGTTCCTTTGGAAAAAGAGAAGGGACCCAATTTCTGGAGGCTGATAGGTATCTTCACATTAGGAATATGAGTATAGATAAGAGCTGAGTAGTGAAACAAGAGCCAAAAAGCCCAAGCAGGGGCTCAAATGAGTTGCCAAAGATAGATATTAAAGCTGGGACTACGAGATCAAGAATCTGAAAGCCAAGGAGGTGAGAACAAGAGCCATGAGGTGTGCTGAGACATGCCCCAGGTTTTCTAACTGGAACACTGTTTGGAAACTTCCCTCTTGACCACCAGCTTCCTTTTCCAGATGAGGAAACTAAGGCCAGAGTGCCAACTGACTTTCCAAGTAATGACAGTAGCAGCCCATGTGCCAGGCTTCAGTGGATCACTCCTTTCTCTTGTATTCATCATGGAATCATACATTCCCTGGAGAGATGAGCCTGCAGCCCTAAAAACCAGACCCTTCAGAGAAAGCAGATTGTGTCTGTCAATCACCTCACCTCTTCTCCAAAGCCACTATGGGATCTTTCATATGTTTCAGTCACTTACTGACAGGCTGTCCAGGCCTCTGGGGACTATCTGATTAATCTGAAGATATTTTGACCTACACCTCAAATAGTTTTTCCCTTAAGATTTTTATCATCCTCAGGTAAGTTTGCTAAGCTTGCAAAGCTCTTTTACTTTCCCATCTGTGAGCAAGTAACTAAAAGGCATTTGCAGTTTCACTGCAGATCTTCATGAAACTACCCAGGCCCTACACCCAAGGTTTGTGGTCTGGAGTCACTGATGGGAAACTGATAGCAAGAGGGACAAAGGACAAAAGTCTGGTTCATAGATGACCTTCCAGCTCCATCCTTCCTTATTTCTGTTACCTAAAAACCCCTTCCCTACTGACATGGTCATCAAGACATGAAAACTGAATCTTTCTCTCTAGTACCTGGTATAGAGTTATGCCAAGGATATCAGTGGTCAGAACAACAACCAACCAAGGCTCCTTCTCATTTCTATTGCCATCAGCTACCTACTTCCCTGCTCACTCCAGGAACCTAGCCATCACTGGGAACAACTCCACCTGTGAAAAAACTCCAATCTTCACATCTCTGATCCATATCCTTCTGTTCCTTGATGTTTCCCCTAATCACAGCCTCTTGGCATAATTTCTCACCTGTTCAGTCTACATCCAGGTTCATCCTCTAAATCCTCTCACCAACTCCTAGGCATGCCTGTTCCCCAATCTTTCACTATATATACCTGACTATCTGATATCCCCCAAGGAGCTTTTCATAATCCACCTTCTCTTCCAACTGAGCTGCTGAGGGGCTTGAGACAGCCTCGCCCATGCTTTCCATCTTCTGCTGAATTCCCAGGTCCATCACTGACCTTTCCACTTGTCCTTCTCCATTTTTTCCCTTTCTGCTTCTCTTCAGCAACTAACCTCACTACTCCCCTTAACCACCTCTCCTCCCATTTAATCAAGGCAAGGTTATCAGGAGACAGTTGGTCTAAATTTCTTATTTCTCACTTTGAATCTCACAGATTCAAAGCAATCTTTGAATCCTCTCCAAAAGATGAGTGTCTCTTTTTTCCTCCTTCTCCATAATTACCCTTTTGTATTCCTTGTTGGTTCCATTTAATCCCATTTTATGAAGTATCTTGTTATAATTATACTCTCTGATAGCTTCAACCTCTTTGTAGCTGATGTTAATTTCCTCACCCACTACAATTATCTCCCATCTAACACAAAATCAAAGATAAAGTGCATTTTTGCATTATTTTTCACCTAAAAATATTTACTGGGAGCCTCCTAGGTGCCAACCACTATGACAGGTATAAGAAAATTTACTGAAAATTTGCTGGAAAACAAGGCAGACATGACCCCACCCCCCTTCATGGAGCTTAGGGTCTAGGGAATGAGACAGATGATAGATGATGCTTACAGAATGAGTATATTATGACAAATACTAGAAGAACTACAAAAGAGAAGCACAAACTGCCATGTGAGCTTGTATATGGGGAGATCTCCTGGGTCCAGAGGTGGGGAGGTTTCACTCTGAGAGGATAGATATGGATGGACAAGGATCAGGAGGGCATGCCAGCCTGACTGCCACACAGCTGGTCATTTCTCAATCTTGGGCACCCCCTCTCCCTCGTCCCCAGCTGCCCATATATTGTTTCTTATTTGAACCTCTTTTCAGAATACTCTCTGTTTCTACATCTTTGGCTCCCTTTACCACCTCAGCCTATGGTCATGTGGCTTCTGTTTCAACTCTTCTTCCAGACCTCCTCTAACCGTCCCTTGCCTCCTGTCTCTAAACACAAGGGACACTTACTAGTCTGTTTCAGACAGAAATTCACTAAGATTTGTGTAAAAAGACAAATCTTAAAAAGACTTGTGCATATTCTCTTGAGTAACTGTCTGCCTTTCAAGGTTAGACAGGCATAACATCTCTTTATTGTATGAAATCAGGACTGCAATGTAGGATATAGCATAGTACAATATAACAATGTAGGTTATAAAGCATAGGAGATTTGTTTAAGATCAAAAGATAGTAGGTTAAACAATTAGTACTGAATTTTAAAACTTCAGTGGAATAAACTAATATCTAGAAAAATACAAATCATCAACATTGACTCAGAAAGAAACAAAAATTTGAATTAAAAAAAAACAAACAGGAAATCACCAAAGAACTGCCTTTATTGGTTTTACACATTTTTTCCAAATGCCAAGGTATGTTTAATCTCCATGTTATAGATTATAGAACCTATGCCCGCTCCATCCTATAGTGGAACCACTAGCTCTATTCTCTAGGACTTAAAATGGGGCTCGTCTGAACTGAGATGATCTGTACATATAAGTGCACATGGATTCCAAAGACTTAGGATGGAAAAAATGTAAAACATCTCAATAATTTTTATACTGATTTCATGTTGAAATGATAATAGTCTTTTATTTGAATAGGTTAAATATATGACAAAAATTGTTACCATTTCCTTTCACTTTTATAAATGTGGCTACTAGAGAACTTGAAGTTACATATGTGGTTTGCATTATATTTTTATTAGACAGTTCTGGTCTAGTAACCAACAGGGCATGCGACAAGTCACCATGGATAGCTACCATGAATGTACAAGCAATATGGAAAACAGTATTAGTGACATCTGGCGTTTACTGCAATTTTACTGCGTACCAGTACTACATCCAATATTTTACATAAATGATCTCATCTCTGATCTCAAAATGACAACCAGGCAGGTAACTGCTGCATCTTTTAAAAGCATTACTGTGACCTTACCCAGGTGACATACCCAGCACGTGACAGAGCACATAGTCTTCATCTTAATATCCATCCTCACCTTCATCCACCAGATGAGGGTTAGGAAGGATCATGTGTAGTGTCATTTTCTTGAAGACAGAAGATTTCTTAAACTCTCTGCTATCGAACTTCGGGCCGGTTTTCTCATGGTCTGGGGTCAGTTCCTGGCCATGGCCAAGGAAGAGGCTGGATACCACTGCATCACCAGCTATTCGGAACATAACCCATGACATGTAACTCAGGCTGAAGAGAGAGGCAGGCAGGTCCACACTCAGGCTGCTGGGGGTTTGACCATTTGGATTTTATTTGCATTTCCTCTGTCCTCCTAGACAGGAACAGGCCTTTTCAAATGGGCTTAGCTCTCCAAATCCACTCAAAATGTCACAAAATTAAATGAATGGTTTCTTAGACACCATGGGGAGTAGAAACCCGATAGCAAAACACTAATGGTTTCCTTTGCAGGAAGCCCCTTTGAGGATAAAAGAATTCATCTAAGAGTCAGACCCCTTCCTGGCTGATGTGTCCGTCTGTCAGATGACAAGCCGTAGGGAGTCAATAGCACCCTCACCCCACTCCATCTGTGATCCCAGAGAACAAGAGAAGAGCCAGCCAGAGGGAAGCAAATCCCGATCCTGTGATTTCAATTACAGGGAGGTGAAAAATTATTTGATATCTGAGCTTGCTAAAGGCGCCCATTCCTTCTGCTCCAAAGATCTTTCCTGCTAAACTGAACAAAAGAGGAGAAAGAAGTTTCGATGCATATTGAGGGGAAGGGGTAGTGAAAAGAAAGCCAGCACAGCAGGCAGAGAGTTGATGACAATGCAGACAAAAGAATGAACTTCTTAAGATTCTTTCTAAGAAATGAAATTCACACGGCACCGGTTCTTTTATTGGAACATTTCTTGCCCTCTCCTTTGCTCTGTATCTCACACCAAGAATTAGATTTGGGTTTTTGAATCCACATTGGTAGCACAGATTTGGTTGTTACTCTCAAAGATAAAGTCACTTGACTCTCCACATCTGGGCAGTGCCAGACAACTTGTGGCAGGCCCTGGCAGGCGTCCACCTTGGTTTTCCTGGAAATGAAATCCAGCAGGGCTTTCGGCATAGCTCTCTTTTATATGTCGATGAAGAAACAAGCTCCTATTAATTGCATCCCTTGCTTAGAGAGACTTTTCAATGGGCGGAGGCAACAGGTCTATGATTCTGATTACGGAGTCCCATGGACCAGCATTCACTCCTGCCTTGACTTCCACGTGTGTGATGGAGACCAGGGTATCTCAGCTCTCTGAGCCATAGTTTCCTCATAGGGCAAATGAAGGGAAGCAAAATTGATCTAATAGGGTTGTGTTGTGTGAGGCTGAAATACATAGAAATTCCTTGGCTCACCATAGGTACTTGGTACTTTGTATCTCTACAAATCAGCTCTTCCCTGTGTAAAGAGAAAATCATCCTCAATTAGGCTTTCTGAAGTTAAAAAATCTCTTGTTCTAAATATTTTATATTATCGCATATATGTGGAATCTAGAAAAATGGTGTATATGATCTTATTTGCAAAACAAATAGAGACACAGAAGTAGAGAGCAGACATATAGACATCAAGGGGTGTGGGGAGAACAAGGGTTTGAGATGAATTGGGAGATTTGGATTGATGTATACATACTATTAATACTATGTATAAAATAGATAACTAATGAGAATCTACTGTATAGATCAGGGAACTCTATTCAGTGCTCTGTGGTGACCTGAATAAGAAGGAAATCCAAAAAGGGGGGAATAAATGTAAGTAACAACATTGTAAAGAACTATACTCCAATAAAAATTAATTTAAAAAAATCATTTGTTCTATACAAGTTCAAATTTTAGCATCCAACAATGGTGAAAGAGATGTGCCTCCGCGCCCTGCTGCTGGTTTGGCACTTGTTAGCACTTTCTGTTAATGGCATCTCCAAGCCCTATGCACATACACTAAAAAAGTTATATCACTGTCTAGTGATCAAGGAGAAGAACCTCAGGTTATGTTTTAGCTGAGAAAAATCATGTCATTTTCACATCCCTGCCATGCCCATGTAGTTACCATAAACATGTTTCTGTGCAAAGCTGCTTAATGATAATAATAAACATGATGTAATTCGAAATCATAATATTTTAATATAGGAACACGTGAGGGAGAATTAGCCATGTAAAAATGCTGGTATGTTTCTTCTAAAAATCAAGTCACAGTACCTTAGAGTCACACATTATCAATGTAGTCTCTTCATCTAGACTGTAAACTTGCCAAAGGCAAGAACTCTTTCCAACATCTGTATATTTCCTTCAGCATCAGCTACTTTGCTTGGCCAATAGTGGTTTCCTGATGACCATTTGTTACTGGGCTGATTGATGGATTAATTAAAAACAACAACAACTTTTTGACTTGAGGCTACAGAGGCTGAAATAAAAAGGGCATGCTTCTCCTTATTTCCTGCAGACTGGCAACGCACCCTCATGTTAAGACTTTGGGTGCCATCTTTGTGCGACAGTCTCACCAAAGGACCCTCTTGCTCAGCACCCAAGAAGACCTGTTGCGAGCTGCGGACTGGAAACTAACCACCTCAGTCCAACCTCTTGCAAGTACAGACTCACCTCCTTGCCTGATTTCTCTACCAATGTGCATGAGCTTCTCATTTCAAGACTGCTGAGCAAAACTCAGACTCACATGAATCACTTGTAGGTTGACAACAGAGAAGCCCCAGGGTGGGAAGGGGAGTACTGGTCTCAGAGGTTGCCAGAAACATCAATAGATATATAGAAAGTCACTCAGTGTGTCCAACTTTTTGTGACCCTATGGACTATACAGTCCATGGAATTCTCCCGGCCAGAATACTGGAGTAGGTAGCCTTTCCCTTCTCCAGCAGATCTTCCTGACCCAGGAATTGAACCAGGGTCTCTTGACATTGCAGATGAATTGTTTACCACCTGAGCTACCAGGGGTAGGAAGTGGGGTGCTGGTCTCAGAGGTTGCCAAAAACATCAAGGAAGTTCCCAAATCTGAGTTGGTATGATGGGAAGGAAGTGGTGGCAAATTTTGAGTTTCAGGAATATGCATTTGGTTACAGGGCAGAGACTCCCCCCATTAAAGTGTAACAGAAACACTTGGCCTGTAATAACAACTGCTATTGAGCTGACTAGGCCTGGGTTCCATGAGCAGCATAGCAAACCCCGCACAGTGCTAAGTACATCTGAGGCAGCAGCAGGTCTATCTTTCCCTTTCATAAGGTCTGATGTGCCTGACAGAACTGGACATGGAACAACAGACTGGTTCCAAATAGGAAAAGGAGTACGTCAAGGCTGTATTGTATATTGTCACCCTGCTTATTTAACTTCTATGCAGAGTACATCATGAGAAACGCTGGGCTGGAGGAAGCACAAGTTGGAATCAAGATTGCCGGGAGAAATATCAATAACCTCAGATATGCAGATGACACCACCCTTATGGCAGAAAGTGAAGAGGAATTAAAAAGCCTCTTGATATTTGGCAAAACTAATACAGTTATGTAAAGTTTAAAAATAAAGTAAAATTTAAAAAAAATAAATAAAAATAAAAATAAAATATTATCCAACCAAAAAAAAAAAAGAAAAAGAAAAAAAAAAAAAGCCTCTTGATGAAAGTGAAAGAAGAGAGTGAAAATGTTGGCTTAAACCTCAACATTCAGAAAACTAAGATCACGATATCTGGTCCCATCACTTCATGGGAAATAGATGGTGAAACAGTGGAAACAGTGTCAGACTTTATATTTTGGGGCTCCAAAATCACTGCAGATGGTGACTGGAGCCATGAAATTAAAAGACGCTTGCTCCTTGGAAGGAAAGTTATGACCAACCTAGATAGCATATTCAAAAGCAGAGACACTACCTTGCCAACAAAGGTTCGTCTAGTCAAGGCTATGGTTTTTCCAGTAGTCATGTATGGATGTGAAATTTGGACTGTGAAGAAAGCTGAGTGCTGAAGAATTGGTGCTTTTGAACTGTGGTGTTGGAGAAGACTCTTGAGAGTCCCTTGGACTGCAAGAAGAGCCAACCAGTCCATTCTAAAGGAGATCAGTCCTGGGTGTTCTTTGGAAGGAATGATGCTAAAGCTGAAACTCCAGTGCTTTGGCCACCTCATGAGAAGAGATGCCTCATTGGAAGACTCTGATGCTGGGAGGGATTGGGGACAGGAGGAGAAGAGGACGACAGAGGATGAGATGGCTGGATGGCATCACCGACTCAATGGACGTGAGTTTGAGTGAACGCTGGGAGTTGGTGATGGACAGGGAGGCCTGGTGTGCTGCAATTCATGGGGTTGCAAAGAGTCGGACATGACTGAGCGACTGAACTGAACTGAACTGATGTGCCTGAAGTGAGTCCAGCATGGCCCAGTTATTGAAGCGAGGCTCCCTAGAGACTATGATGGATGAAGATGGGTGGGAAGGGAGCTCAGAGGACTTACAGACATGTCGGCCTCCATCTGCATTCTTCCCCATAGCTCATAAGCGCACACCAGCCTGATTCCAACTGCCAGTGTCTGCCTGTCAGTGCCTAAGCTACTGGAGTCCGTGTTGCCCTCGCGGGAAGTAGATTGGAAAAAGAAAGAAAAGTGAAGTTGCTCAGTCATGTCTGACTCTTTGTGACCACGAGGACTATAGCCTACCAGGCTCCTCTGTCCATGGGATTTTCCAGGCTAGAATACTGGAGTGGGTTGCCATTTCCTTCTCCAGGAGATCTTCCTGACCCAGACATTGAAAACGGGTCTCCCGCATTATAGGCAAACGCTTTACCTTCTGAGCCACCAGGGAAGTCCATTGGCAGATGGGTATAAACCTCTGACAGGGTTTCTGCCATAAGCCAGACGAGGTCACCGCGGAACCACAGAGCAGGTAGGCTGGAAAGCCAGAGGTCAATTAACCCCTCTCACCCAGCAGCACTCCACCAATGACTGAAAGGAGCTGATGTAGAAATGCCCTAACCCTCTCTCTCAGGTGGGATAACTCTGAATCACATTATCTGCATCAGCTTCCAGAATTCCCCAGCCGGATTAAGCCTGATGTCTCCTGGGGTCACCTCCCAGGTAAGCTACTTGCACTCAAGTCCTTGATGTCAATTCTGCTCCAGCAGCTCAGCAGAATCCACCTTCACAGCTGACAAAGTTCACACAGCCATGTGGAACACAGAGGAAGAAGTAGAGGTCCTGTCTGTCTGTCACAGACCCTCCAAGATGACTATGTGCAACACATGAGGTGCTCAGAGCCAAGCAGTGGTGGGTCAGAAGCTCCCAGCCTTCCTTCCCATGTTTCGTGGGCAGAAAATATATAAGCACATAATGTGTGCTTAGTCACTTCAGTCATGTCCGACTCTCTGCTCATAATCATGTCTCATGGACCATGACATGCCAGGCTCCCCTGTCCATGGGATTCTCCAGGCAAGAATACTGGAGTGGGTTGCCATTTCCTTCTCCAAATACAATGTAATACCTTGTGAAAGACACCAGGCCTTGGTAGTCCTCCAAAACTCATCACAGTCTCACACACTCATCCTTCCCCTGTTTCTAGTTCCTTACAAGAGAAGGAGAGTCCCATGGAAACTCTCTCCTTGACAAGGATGTACAGACAAAAATTACAGTCAGCCCAACAGCACTAAGGAAGACTCCATATTGGCACACAGGGTAGTGATACACCGAAAAATCAGTTCACTCGGGCAGCTGGAAAGGGCAGTGAGGTCTCAGCTGGGCTGCACAGAGGGAAGTCCTCAAAGGATCAGCATGGAGCAGTGAACCCGTGGACCTTAGGCATGCAAGCTTGCATGACAGAGTGTCTGGGTGGCTTCCTGGCTCTCAAGGGACTATCACTAGCCAGCTTGGTGGCATGGAGATACTGGAGGCCTTCAGAGTGGGTGGGGTAGTCAAATTCTGACCAGAACTAACTCTGGGCTTCATAAGTGGCCTAAAAATGGGATCAATTGGCCGGGAGATATTTATCATGCCCACCTGTCACTTTTTGGTGCTTATCTGACATGACTTTTCAACTTCCTTCCTTGTAAAAATTGACTACCTTTCAAATTCTCTCTTGGCCTTCACCACTCATGTTCATGTACACCAGACATTTTTCTGTCATCGTTTTCTGTGGGAAGTGGAGGAGCTAAAGTTCCCTTGTTTCGTAGGTGTGTCAGGATTTTTCTTCATGAGGAGAATATGTTTTACCTGATGCTTATATATTCCAGGCCTCCTCGTTGTAAGACATACAATAATCCTAATTCCACAGTGTATTCCAATCAACTAAGTTACAGTTTCTTTTTCATAAAGTTGTGAATTAAACAATTTCTGCAGGTATTGTGATATTTCCATCTCTGCATGGAGTGTCTTCTCCCTGCTACTGGGTCCCAGCTTCTGCTACCTAGCCTGACCAGACCAGGTAATTGGTAAAACCTAAAGAAGGATCTCCACATAGTTCATTGCATTTCTTTTTTTTTTTTAATCTTTATTAACTTTATTTTTAATTCATTTTTAAAATTTTTATTGGAGTATAGTTGCTTTACAATGTGGTGTTAGTTTCTAGTGTAGAGCAAAGTGAATCAACTATATGCATACATATTTCCCATACAAGCAAAATGGCAAATGGAATAGTTGTTGGGAGGAAATGACTTATATTATAAATGCAATGGTATTAATACATATATGTGGAATCTAAAAAAAAATTGGTAAAGAGATCTTATTTACAAAGCAGGAATAGAGACACAGAAATAGAGAACAAATGTATGGATCCTAAGGGGGGAATATATCCCCTCTTTTTTGTATTTCCTTCCCATTTCCGTGTGTGTGTGTGTGTGTGTGTGTGTGTGTGTTCAGTCGCTCAGTCATGTCTGACTCTTTGCCACCCCATGGGCTGTAGCCTGCCAGGCTCCTCTGTCCATGGGATTTTTCAGACAAGAATACTGGAGTAGGTTGCCATTTCCTACTCCAAGGGATCTTCCCGACCCATGGATCAAACACGCATCTCCTGCATCTCCTGCATCTCCTGCATTGCAGGCAGATTCTTTACCATTGAGCCACCTGAGAAGCCCCTTCCTTCTTCATTTAGATCACCACAGAGCACTGTGGTGTTCCCTGTGCTATACAGGAGGTTCTCACTAGTTATCTATTTTATACATAGAGTCAATAATGTATATATGTCAATCCCAATCTCCCAATTCATCCCACCCCTCTTTCCCTGCTTGGTATCCATACATTTGTTCTCTATTTCTGTGTCTCTATTTCTGCTTTGTGCTGGGAAAGATTGAGGACAAGAGGAGAAGGGGGCAGCAGAGGATGAGATGGTTAGATGTCACTGGCTAAATGGACATGAGTTTGAGCAGACTCCAGCAGATTGTGAAGGACAGGGAAGCCTGGAGTACTACAGTTCAGGGGGTTGCAGAGTCGGACACAACTTAGCAACTGAAAAACAACAGCATATCAATTTTTTCAGGTTCTGCATATACGCGTTAATATCATTGCATTTCCAATATAAGTAATTTCCTTCCAACAACTATTTCACTTGTCATTTTGTTTGTGTGGAGTTAGAAATTTTCATACCAGCTGGGGGAAATAAAACAATATATAAATTATTAGCACAGCCATTCAAAACCCAGGAATTCGGAGGTGGGCTTCTCTAAATAGCTGGCAAGTGCTGTAGTGACAGAGGAGGGAAGGATGAAAAAGTCAGGGCTTGAGTCCCCACATCATGCAGAGGGAGAGAGTTTCAAAGAGCAGGCCAATTGGTTGATGTCCCCTGGAGCTCTTTTATCATTCTTTCTATCTCATCAGCTCTTATAACCAATGAATACTCCTTCCTGGACTTATGATGCTGGAGATCTATCTGTCTTCCAGCAAGAAGGTTTAAACTGGAGTTGTGTGTGTTTAAAACCCCACTGACAAGCCTTCATTCATTTAAGTCCACCTGAAAGAGAAGTTCTCTATTGCCTCAAAGATATGAAGTTCCTGGGTTGATTGTGACTTCGACAGATGTATGACAAGTCAATGGCCTTGACTGAGAAATGTGTCAGCAGCCCCTTTATCCTCATTCATCTCATCATGTTAGAACCCAAATCAGCAGTGTGTGAGGCTGGGCCTGATTTCTCTTTCTATTTCTCAAAGCGAATTCCGGGCACAGTTTTTGGAGAATGTTGAGGGGATGTTATTCAGTTGCTGTCCCAGTTTGTTTCCTGGGACAGCAGTTTCGTTCTCTGACGGCTACTGAGTTGAAGGCGAGTATGTGCTATTCTTGTAGACTACATTAAGAGCAGCCGCAAGCAGACAAGTCAGGTAAGTCTGAGGATCACTGGGGCTTGGGGTCCTATTGCTCTTTTTCTCAAACTCTGGAAGATAAATAAATTAGCACATTAATTTAAAAGTCACTAATTCTTGGGACTTCCCTAATGGTCCAGTGATTGAGAATCTGCCTTTCCACTGCAGGGGGCACGGGTTCAATCCTTGGTTGGGGAACTAAGATCTCACCAGCCTTACAGAGTGGCCTAAGTAAATAAATAAATAATCACTTAATTCTTAAAACAGTAATAAATTATGCAATTCTAGGATCGGCAAAGTGAATTAAGCTCTGCCTAAATTGCCTAAGAAAGGAGGTAAATTCACTTCTCAAGTTATTATTTTAGTGCAAAAAGTTCCAATTGGATCCACAGCATTTTACAAAGCTTAGAGTTACATTCTGCATTTTCATTCATAAACCTTTTGAAAGCACTCACCTACTTTCCAACAGCTTGTGGAACAACAACTGTAACTGCCAGTTCTGTGCACAGGTATGAACAACAAAGTGAATCAGTCATACATACACATATATCCATTCGTTTTTAGATTCTTTCTCCATACATGTCATTACAGTGTTGAGTAGAGTTCCCTGTGCTATACAGTACGTGCTTACTAGCTACCTACTTTATATGTAGTAGTTCATATATCTCAATCCAATCTCCCAATTTATTCCTTTCCTTCTTTCCCCCCAGTAACCATAAAATTGTTTGCTACATCTGCACAGATGTGATTTAAAATTAGTTTTTACCTGGATCTAGACGATATATAATTCTACCCTGTATACAAAGTGCATGAATTGAAATAGGCATATGTTTTCTGCAAACACTTTAGCAAAAACGAATCATTGATTCTGCACCTCAAATCTCTGTTGTAAAATTCCTGAAGAATTTCTGATGGCCTTGCCTCCTCACATGAAAGATATAGAGGTTATTGCTTAAATTAAGATTATTTTATTTATAAAACAAATAAACTTATTTATTACAATATCATTTATTACCATATCTAAAGTTACTTCATTGATTGTTGCCTGTCTAGAATCTCCAGAGTTTCAAAGATACATGTACCCCAGTGTTCATGGCAGCATTATTTGCAATAGCCAAAGTGTGGAAGCAACCTAAGTGTCCATTTACAGATAAATGAATAAAGAAGATGTGGCAAATAAACATACATACTGGAATATTACTCAGCTCTTAAAATACATGAAGTCTTGCAATTTGCAACAACATGGGTGGACCTAGATGATAACAAGGCAGACAGAAAAAGATAAACACTGATTTTCTTCAATTATATTTGGAATTAAAAAATAAAACAAATAAACAAATATAACAAAACAGAAGCAGGCTCATGAATAGAAAGACCCAGTGACTGCCAGAGTAGATGGGGGTGGAGAGATGGTAAAATAAGTGAAGGGGAACAAATACTATAAACCTAATCTTGACCTGCATTTAGAAATAAGAGGTAGGCAGAAGTGGCCTTATCACTTTTTGAATGCCAGGAAAAGGCTATTGAGATCATCTGTATCAGGGAAAATGGGATTGAAAATATTCAAGCCATGATTCCACGGTATGAGACTCTAAAATTTAAGTAGAAGCTGCTTAATACTTTGGAGTAGAATGTTACTCTAAAAAGCAATTATAAATAATCCAGATAAGAAGGAAAAACACTCTGAAAAAAACATAAAACTATAATAACTACATAAGGAAATCTCCCATGAGCTCAGATTTTTAGGTAATACGTTATAATGATGGGTTTGCCTTATAGAAAATATTCAAGCATCCCTTGAATGTTCTTTGAGGTCTGGGACTGATGTTATGACTTTGCAATTATTTATTTTCATAATTGTAGTTTCAAGTTGAAACAGCATCCAGAGTTTCAAAAACTCTCTTGTCTTAAATGATAATCCTGACCAAATTTCCTTGTCTTAAGAGTGTCCCCCCAGACTGCTCACTGACTCCTCATTCAATCCACACTAGATAAAAACTCAGCTCATATAAAATGAAAAACTTGGATACCTGGCTGATCTGTCAGCAAACCAAGCTCATGTTAGAAGTTTGAATTTTAAATAAAAGAAAAATGGAAAATGCTTCCATAATGTTTCAGTAATGAGAGCATCTATTCTTACAATGGAGGGTGGTGCCATGCCTCTGTGGCAGAGAATCACACTTACAAATAGATCCATGTGTTGTATTTGCCATGATGGATTTCACCAGGACTTTTTGGACCATTCCGTTACCCCAGATTTTTCAGTAACTCATTTAGCTCATTAGTATGCCTTTTATACATACAAACACACACACACACAAATACATATATCAGATCAGATCAGATCAGTCGCTCAGTCGTGTCCGACTCTTTGCGACCCCATGAATCGCAGCACGCCAGGCCTCCCTGTCCATCACCAACTCCTGGAGTTCACCCAGACCCCCGTCCATCAAGTCAGTGATGCCATCCAGCCATCTCATCCTCTGTCATCCTCTTCTCCTCCTGCCCCCAATCCCTCCCAGCATCAGAGTCTTTTCAAATGAGTCAACTCTTCGCATGAGGTGGCCAAAATACTGGAGTTTCAGCTTTAGCATCATTCCTTCCAAAGAAATCCCAGGGCTGATCTCCTTCAGAATGGACTGGTTGGCTCTTCTTGCAGTCCAAGGGACTCTCAAGAGTCTTCTCCAACACCACAGTTCAAAAGCATCAATTCTTTGGCACTCAGCCTTCTTCACAGTCCAACTCTCTCATCCACACATGACCACAGGAAAAACCATAGCCTTGACTAGACGAACCTTTGTTGGCAAAGTAATGTCTCTGCTTTTCAATATGCTATCTAGGTTGGTCATAACTTTTCTTCCAAGGAGTAAGCATCTTTTAATTTCATGGCTGCAGTCACCATCTGTAGTGATTTTGGAGCCCCCAAGAATAAAGTCTGACACTGTTTCCACTGTTTCCCCATCTTTTTCCCATTAAGTGGTGGGACCGGATGCCATGATCTTCGTTTTCTGAATGTTGAGCTTTAAGCCAACTTTTTAACTCTCCACTTTCACTTTCATCAAGAGGCTTTTGAGTTCCTCTTCACTTTCTGCCATAAGGGTGGTGTCATCTGCATATCTGAGGTTATTGAGATTTCTCCCGGCAATCTTGATTCCAGCTTGTGTTTCTTCCAGTCCAGCGTTTCTCATGATGTACTCTGCATAGAAGTTAAATAAACAGGGTGACAATATACAGCCTTGACATACTCCTTTTCCTATTTGGAACCAGTCTGTTGTTCCATGTCCAGTTCTAACTGTTGCTTCCTGACGTGCATACACATTTCTCAAGAGGCAGATCAGGTGTTCTGGTATTCCCATCTCTTTCAGAATTTCCCACAGTTTATTGTGATCCACACAGTCAAAGGCTTTGGCATAGTCAATAAGGCAGAAATAGATGTTTTTCTGGAACTCTCTTGCTTTTTCTATGATCCAGCAGATGTTATATACACTTATATATATGATTATTAGCTATAGGCACTATGCTAAATCTCCAGAATTTATCTTCCATAAAGTTCTGTATCCTTTGACCATCATCTTCCCTAATTATATATACAAAATTGACTCAACCCCAAATCTCTCTCTATTTTCCTACCTTTGTGATCAGATTTTGATAGTGGGTGAGATTTGAGGACCCTTTTTGCTTGAACTTAAAGTAGTTGGACACAGTGACTAAGACATGAAAGCAATTTAAATGTCCATCAATGATGAATGGATAAATAAAATGTGAGATACATGTCTCTTTATATATGAATTTACATATGAATATATGTGAATATAATTCAGGGTTTAAAGAAAGAAGAAATTCTTGCCATTTATGAAAACATGAGCAGACCTAGAGGCCATTATGTTAATAAAACAATACAGTAAGACAGATACTGTAAGATCTTACTTATATGTGGAACCTACAAGAGTTAAACTCATAGAAGCAGAGAGTAGAATGGTGGTTTCCAGGGGCTGAGAAGAGGGAGCAGTGGGGAAGTGAGGTCAAAAGGTACAAAGCTTTATATAAGATAAAGTCTGGAGATTTACAGCATAGTGCCTGTAGCTAATACTACTGTATTGCATATTTAAACTTATCCAAGAGGGTAGGTCTTTGCTAAGTGTTCTTGCCATACACACATACACATAGCACGTAGACACAAAAAGTTAATAAAAATAATAGTGAGGGGGAAGAAAACTGGAGGACGTTACGGCTATGTCTCTGTGATGGAGGAGAAATAGAGACTCAATCTAAAGAGAAAACATGATCCAAAAAATCCACTAGAACATGATTTTAAAACTGAGTTTCTGGAGGTCTATAATTTATTATTGTACATCTGGAAATTTCCCATAAAATCTGTTTCCTTAATGTTATATCATCTATGACCTACATTTTATATCATCTGTTACCTGAAGTAAATGTACCTGCTAATCATTTTGTAACCGAGTATTGCCACTATATTTCAGTGCCTACATTCCTTCTTCTATGTGCAAAATCTATTGACACAGAGTCATCACTTAAGTGATGTTATTTAAAAGACAATGCAATTGTTTTTAAACTGCATCTTGCTGAGTCCCAGGAGTAAACGAGATCTACAATCTGTCCAGTCCCTTTTCCCTAGTCTGGCTCTATTAGCTACCTCCTGATTCCTACTCTAAAAAATCTATACTTGTAACTAGTGGCCTCATTATGTCTTTGGAGCATAGGTTTTCCCTGACTCATATCAGGGGCCCTCTTTTTGATGGTGTTGATCAGAAATGAGAATGAGATGAGAAGAAAAATAAAGGCAGTGGTTTCTATTAGACTTTAGAGTGTCTAGCCAATTAATGGTTAGCCAAAGATCATAAAAAATAAAACACTATAATTTGAGTATTACATTTGGACTATTCCAGATAGATCTAACATCACTTCAAAACTCATTTCAAAGTACTAGAAGTTCTACTTTACATGGATAGAAGCAGTCTATGTTGTTAAAAACTAAGAAACAAAAAGGATGCATCACCTTTTTTTTTTAATTTTATTTTATTTTTAAACTTTACAAATTTGTATTAGTTTTGCCAAATATCAAAATGAATCTGCCACAGGTACCTGCATCACCTTTTTAACTGAACAAAAATGATGAGCAAGGTAATGGCAATATACAATATACGTTTTGCTTCCAAGATCCCTTGTTACTCTGAACTTGTTTATAAAAGAGAAACACAGTCACAGATGTAGAAAACAAAGTTATGGTTACCAGGTGAAAAAAAGGAGGAAGAATAAATTGGGAGATTGGATTTGACATATGAAAGTGAGAGTCACTCAGTCATGCCCAACTCTTTGCAACCCATGGACTGTTGTCTGCCAGGCTCATCTGTCCATGGAATTCTCCAAGCAAGAATACTGGAGTGGGGAATTGTTCCTTTTTCCAGGGGATCTTCCCAACCCAGGCATTGAACCCAGGTCTCCTGCATTGCAGGCAGATTCTTTATGATCTGAGCCACCAGGGAAGCCCAGGGATTGACATACATACACTACTATACATAAAATGGGCTTCTGTGATGATTCAGTGGTAAAGAATCCTCCTACCAATGCAGGAGACCTGGGTTTGATCCCTGCGTCAGGAAGATCCCCTAGATTAGGAAATGGCAACCCACTCCAGTATTCTTGCCTGAGAAATCCCACGGACAGAGGAACCTGGCAGGCTACAGACCATGAAATAGCAAAGAGTTGGACACGACTTAGCAACTGAACAACAGCAACAATATATAAAATAGATAAGTAATAAGGATGTATTGTATAGCACAGAGAACTATACTTATCTATAATGACTTATATGGGAAAAGAATATAAAAGAGTGTGTACACTTTGCTGTACAACAGAAACCAACACAACATTGTAAATCAATTATACTCCAATAAAACTTTTTTTAAAAAGTATGTATGTGTTAACACCTCTATACTAAATGTATGACACAATGAGCTTACTTTCTAGTCTCCCTAAAATAGTCACATCAAAATATCTACCTAAGGATAAAGAAGGAAAAACAAAGCTAATATATCATGGTGCCAACTCTAGAAAAGTGACTTTGATGTGCCACTGCCTACAGAAATATGCAAACGTGCTAGGCCAAGGATACACTCAAAGTGTGGTCCAAGGACCAAAAGCATCTGCAGCACCGGGGAACTTGCTAGCAATAGAAATTCTCTTTCTGAGACATCCTGAATCCACATCTCTTTAAGTGTGACGCTAACTCTCCATGCATTAGTATGGGAAGCAATGTTCTACATGAATGATAGTTGATACACATTAGCAGGTAAATAGAATTTGCATATGGTGGAGACCAAGCTCAGTTCGGTTCAGTTCAGTTCAGTCGCTCAGTCGTGTCCGACTCTTTGTGACCCCATGAATCGCAGCACACCAGGCCTCCCTGTCCATCACCAACTCCCGGAGTTTACCCAAACTCATGTCCATCGAATCAGTAATGCCATCCAGCCATCTCATCCTCTGTTGTCCCCTTCTCCTCCTGCCCCCAATCCCTCCCAGCATCAGGGTCTTTTCCAATGAGTCAACTCTTCCCATGAGGTGGCCAAAGTATTGGGGTTTCAGCTTCAGCATCAGTCCTTCCAATGAACACCCAGGACTGATCTCCTTCAGAATGGACTGGTTGGATCTCCTTGCAGTCCAAGGGACTCTCAAGAGTCTTCCCCAACACCACAGTTCAAAAGCATCAATTCTTCAGTGCTCTGCTTTCTTCACAGTCCAACTTTCACATCCATACACGACCACTGGAAAAACCATAGCCTTGACTAGACGGACCTTTGTTGGCAAAGTAATATCTCTGCTTTTGAATATGCTATCTAGGTTGGTCATAACTTTCCTTCCAAGGAGTAAACGTCTTTTAATTTCATGGCTGCAATCACCATCTGCAGTGATTTTGGAGCCCCCAAAATAAAGTCTGACACCGTTTTCACTGTTTCCCCATCTCATGTGGTCACAATTCTGAATTTTAACTCAATGTATCAAGCAAGTTGTATAAGTCCATACTGCTTCTCTGCTGTTCCCTCTTTCCTCCCTGTTTGCTCACAGGACAGCATAGGACAGCAGCTTCTTTCCCTAGACTTTTGAAGGTTTAGAAGTCAAATTGAAGGGGAAGGAGAGAGTGGGACAAATAGAGAAAGTAGCATTGAAACATATATTACATACAAACATCTGTAAAACAGATAGCCAGAGGGAATTTTCTGTATGATGCAGGGAACTCAAACCCAGTGCTCCATGACTACCTAAAGGGGCGGGATGGAGTGGGAGGTGAAAGGGAGGTTCAAGAGGGAGTGGACATACCTATGCCTATGACTGATCTGTGTATGGCAGAAACTAACACAATGTTGTAAAGCAATTGTCTTCCAATTAAAAATAAATAATTTTTTTAAAAAATGAAGTCAAATTGAGGGCTGAGATGGAATAATGCTTATATTTCTCAGACTTCCCAACAGAATACATGACACATCAATAGATTTTTCCATGAATATCAATTGTATAAACTAAAATCTACCTCTGCAAAAAGAAATGGCAGATCTGCTATGCAGTCAACCATTTTGGAAAAAGTGAATCCAGGCCATGTTGGTTCTAAGATTTTTACACATTGTCATCTTCTCAGAAGCTACTGGACTCTGAACTGAAAAACACAAATAGACGGAAATTTTTCAATGAATGTATGTACATCTTCAAGGCTTTATTTTGCCGTGCTGCATATGCATTACCAAAAATATTTCTAGTTTTCTTTCTAATGCCATTGACTGGTCTGGACTGGCTTAGAATTCAAGTTTGCATTTTAACAAATGCAAACAGATGTAGACACTGTTCTTTGTCCAGATCCCCTAATTCCTGGTACCAGTGTCGTGTGCACTCCTCCAGCTGCTTTGTGCTTCGATGCTAACAACTGACATCTGTAACGTGGAGGAAACTCTCCTTAAGCCGTCAGATCTGCTGTCTCTGTAGCTGGAAGTATTGATATAGTCTAGGAATTCGTGGTACCAGTAACTAACTGATGAGTAACCAGGAAAGCCCTCCACACTCAGGGCAGGACTCCCCTGTGTGCAATTTAGGGAATTTCCCTGTGGAAGCACACTAAGGATCAGGCTGAGATTGCACCCTGGCCTGGCACCCTCCAATCCCCTGTCCTGCTTCACCCACTTCCTTACTAGTGTCTCTTGGAAGTTAGTCCTTGATAAATTGGCATCATTGGTTTAGGATTGACTTCTGGGAAACCCAGTCTAAGATACTCAGGATGCCAAATCTCATCCAAATCCAACCAGCTGGAGAGATGAAAGAAAATAATTCAAATAGTATGTTGTATCCCTTTATCATCAAGACTTTTCTTTCCACACTACAGTTCCTTTTCTAAATACACAAAATGTTCTTAATGTTCTATAATATAGCTGGTGATATTTTCCTTTAGCTATAATTCTTCCCTGAAATGGGCAGTGCTCCCAGAATCTACCGACCTGTTGACTTTGGACAATTAACCAGAAATTTGAAATATCTTCCTATACTACATCATAAACGTTAGAAGCTGCATAACATGTATCTTTTATTGCACAAACATAATTGGACATTTTTAAGTCTAGTATTAATCTTAGTATGTAGGAATGTATAAGCAAACATTATACTAAATCTTCACGTTTCTTCATATTTAGTGTTTTCTTCAAATTAATCAAAATCAGAAATATATATGACCTAAAGAAAGTCAACTATAATTAATTTTAACACTAGAACAACTATTAACCAAGAAAAATAATGCTGATAAAATTTAAATAAAATGGCATTTATCCTTTAAATAATCAATAAAAATGGGCATAGTCAGCACACCATAAATAATCAGACATTTTAAATAGAAGAAATTTGGGTCCTCCTGCATTCCTCTGTCATTGTTAGAATCAGAAATGTTTTTCTTTCTTGTCAAAAGCTGAAGTTTTTGGGCTCAGGCAATAATTGTAGCTTCTGATGCACATTCTGTAAACAATTGTTTACAGTATAAACAAATCATTGCTTATACTGTAGAAGACTATAAAAGATCCTCATGTGTAAGGCAATCTGTTTCTGCTGCTGCTGCTGCTAAGTCACTTCAGTCGTGTCCGACTCTGGGCGACCCCATAGACGGTAGCCCACCAGGCTCCCCCGTCCCTGGGATTCTCCAGGGAAGAACACTGGAGTGGGTTGCCATTTCCTTCTCCAAATCTATTCCTAACAGAACTGAAAGAAACTAGCACTTCTCTAGGAGTGCCTACCACATGCTACCACATACTTTTACAGGTCTTATTTCATTAACTGAGTTCTCACACTTTGAGGGAGAACACTGAGCAGACCCATCTTCAGTGATACCTAAGAGGACCAAGATGCCATGGTTTTCACAGAGTCAGTATGCACCACAAGTGCAACCGAAATCCTGCCATATTTTACACCCCGGGCCATTCTCTCTCATTCATGCAAACCTTACAAGTTTGGCACTATTGCATTTTAACTTTTAAGATAAAGAAAATGAAGCACAGAGGACCCAAGGTTGCACAACCAACCAGGAGGTGACAGAGCAAGAATTAGAATGCAGACTCTCTGCAGAGTTCACAGTATTAGCCAAGGTGTTTTCATTCCCAGTCAGGCTTTGGGTTCAAGATGGTGAACCAAGAACATGTACATACCTGTGCTCCATCCAATGAGTCCATTAAAATAATGTCTTTGTTGCATTAGAAGTCTTTATTGCTGTTTCCTTTTATAGCTATGGTAACTATTTTTTATAAAAACTTTAATAAGAAATAAGAATATTTTAACACAAAATCATAATGGAAACCACAAAAGGAAGAAAAATTAAGAACCATTAAAAGTTGTGGACTCCTGGAGATGGGGTTTGCACACACAGGCACAGAATGTTAACACCTATACTTCATTTTACATACTTCGAATTTTTGTTCCTGTGTGCAATTTCTATACATTTTTTCATTTATAGAAAAAGTAAAGGACGGAAATAAGGCAAGGAAATAGAAGGATGGGAAGAAGAAACATGCATAAATTTCCACACAATAGAGTATTTATGCACCGTCTAAAAGGTGGAGGCAGATTCATCGTCCTGGCATGGGACAATCTTTAAAAAATATCAGTAAACAAAGAATAACCTAGGTGCAAAATAATATACATAATATAGAGTTACTTGTGTGTTACAAAATTGTCTATATGGGCAGGTGCTTAGATACATGTGAAAAGAATGCACACCAAATCTAAGGTTTCCATGAGCTATAGAATTGGAACTGGAGAGAATCAATGAGGAGGATTTAACTCACTGCTTGTTAGATGTGAATATCTCTCTACTGTTTACCTCTGTCCTTCTAGACTATGATGTACAATAAATTTCATTTATATGGATAGTTATTTATAATGCTTAAAAATGAGTACGACACTGGGTGAGTTAGGTCTTCCCAGGAAGCAGACACTTCCTAAGATGCTAGTGGTCTGCTGGAGGATAAACTGGTGCGACATTAAAGGGGGGGCCAGGAAAACCGGCAGTAGGCCATGAGACACCAGGTCTTCCCAGTGACAGAGGAGGAGGAGGAAGAGGGTTTGAGTAAGGGTGCTTCAGTTCCCGAGAAGCCAATGGTCACCCACTCCAGTACTCTTGTCTGGAAAATCCCATGGACGGAAGAGCCTGGTAGGCTGCAGTCCATGGGGTCGCAAAGTGTAGATCTGATGACGTCATGGCCAGCTCAGTGAGAGCTTTGAAGCATAACCTGTCTGTGAGGCTACCTGGAAAGAGGTGGGCTCTCCTGGGAAACCAAGGTAGGTCCCAAAGGTGCTAGCCTCTGCAGGCTGTCACCTATCTTGCAGCTGAACAGAAAGTTCTTTTTCTTTCTTTTTTTTTTAATTGGGGTATAGTTGTATTACAATGTTGTGTTAGTTTCTGCTGTACAACGAAGAGAATCAGCTATATGTATATAAATATCCCCTCTCTCTTGGACCCACCCCCATCCCACCCATCTAGGTCCCCGCAGAGCACTGAGCTGGGCTCGCAGCATTATACAGCAAGTTCCCACCAGCTATCTGTTTACACATGGCAGTGCACGTAGATCAAGCCCAACCTCTCAGCTCGTCTCACTCTCCCTCCCTTGTTCACATATCGGTTCCCTGCATCTGCATCTCTATGCCTGCCCTGCAAATAGGTCAGGGGACCCAAGCTGTGCACCATAAACACAAGTATTCCCTTGAAGCCCATTGTCAGAAGCTGCCTCCCACACAAGCAGACCGCCCAGGGCCAGCATCTAAGGAGGCCACACTCTCAGGTGTGTGCTGTACAGGTCAGCTCACCCCAGACTGCTCCCAGCTTGAGCCATGTTCTCTACAATGACAAAATTGAAACTGTTCATGAAAGAAAATGTTCTTTTCATGGCCTTACTTCCCAGGACTCCATGTGTCTCTCCATAAATGGACTTGAGAGGTGGGGAAAAGCCAAAGACTTTTCATACCTGAGGCAAAGGAACCTTTCCCTCTAATAAAAATCTTAAAGATTTAAAGCTAAAACTCTAGCAGCAGTGTGCTGCCATACACTCCGAGTTTTCCAAATAAAGATGATAGAAACTCATCAAGCTGCTTCTTGTGACCTCTCCCTCCCTCTTGCTCTAAAAGTTTATACCTGCATTTCTCTTTCTTCACATCTTAGTCAATAATAACAAATTTTGGCACATTTCCTCACTTCTATTACTCTCCACCTGTATCATTGACTTTTAACCATTTACACATATTTATGCATCAGCTTTTTTCCAATTATTGTTACATTATTTCAAACTTTATTGAAATATTTTCTCCCAGAAAAAAAAAAGGAGAAAGAAAGAGGGAGAGAGAAAAAAAAAGAAGGAAGGAGGGAAGGAAGATAGGAAGAAAAGCCATTCTCTTGCGTTTAGTAGATAGGGCCTTAATCCTTGGTGGGATACCTTTTCTTGATTCTGCTTAGCAGTTCAAGTCCACAAGGAGTACTTCTTTAAGAGAACCAGAAGCATGCTCATTTTGGCCCACCAACAAAAAGAGCTTTCTCTTTCATAAAGACAAGTCCATGATTTAGTTTTACATGCATGCATGAGTGCTAAGTCACTTCAGTCATGTCTGACTCTTTGCAAATCTATGGTCTGTAGCCTGCCAGGCTCCTCTGTCCAAGGGATGCTCCAGACAAGAATACTGGAGTGGATTACCCCCAACCCAGGGGGGATCGAACCCGTGTCTCCTGCGGCTCCGCATTGCAGGCAGATTCTTTACTGCTGAGCCACCAGGGAAGACCTTAGTTTTATGTACTCTGTTATGTGTCATCATAAATTCTAATGTTATTCTTTCTTTTCTACTTTAACTTGAAAGAGAATTAGAACCCACATTAACCAAAAGTGCTCAGATGATAGGGGAAAGAAAACCCTTATCATCCTGAAAAAAATATACACACTCTAAACTGTTGCCATTCATTTCATGCAGGTAGATGATATTCACATCTACATTATGGATCTTCTGGGTGAGATGGATGGGTTTTGAGCTAGAGTTCCTTCTTAAGGGTGATGTAACAAATGAATATTTCCCTTGAAAAAAAATCAAAAAGGAAAGCATGTAATTTCCCAAAGTAACAGCACTTGGTCATTCAACAAATATTTATTGGGTCCTTACTATGTGCCAAGAAATATTTTATGAGCTAAGGATAAAGCAATAAAAAAAAAGGTGAAAAATTCTACTCTCATACCAAAGGCACAAATCCAAGAAAGCAAAAATTGAATGAAGTTGGACTTCATTAAAATTTAAAACTTCTGCTCTGTGAAAGACATTGTTAAGAATGAAAAGGAGAGCCACAGATTGGCAGGAAAATTTTGCAAAAAAAATATCTTCTAAAAGACTGTTATCCAAAATACACAAAGAACTCTTAAAATTCAGCAATAAGAAAATAAAAATCCAACTTTAAAAAATGGACAAAAAACCTGAACTGGCACCTCACCAAAGAAAATACACAGATGGCAAATAAGCACATGAAAAGATGCCCCACATCATATGACATCAGGAAAATGCAAATTAAAACAACAGTGAGATACCACTACACATCTATCAGAATGTACAAAATCCAAAAAACTGCCAACACCAAATGCTGGCAAGGATGTAGAGTAGCAGGAGCTCTCATTAATTGCTGGTGGAAATGCAAAATGGTACAGTTACTTTGGAAGACAGTTTGGCAGTGTCTTACAAAATTAAACATACTCTTACCATACAATCCAACAACTGCACTCCTTTGTATTTACCCAAATGAACTGAAAACATATGTCCACACAAAACCTATACATGAATATTTATAGCAGCATTATACATAATTGCCAAAACTTGGAAGCAACCAAGATGTCTTTCAATAGGTGAATGGATAAACAAACTGTACATAAAAAAGAAATGAGCTATCAAGTCAGGCTAAGACATGGAGGAAACTTAAATGCATATCCCTAAGTGAAATAAGCCAACTATAAAATCTATGTACTACATAATTCCAACTATATAACATTCCACAAAAGGCGAAACTATAAACAATAAAAATATCAGTGGTTACTAGGGGTTGGATTGGAGGGAAGGAAGGAGAGAAAAAAGAAGAGAAGGAGTGAGAGTAGAGGAGAGGGGAACAGGTTAAGGAGACTCTGAGAACTCTGTACTTGCCACTCAATATTTTTGTAAATCTAAAAAATAAACTCTATTGATTTTTTTTAAAGTCCTACTCTCTTGAAACTTATAGTCCAGTGGGGAAGGGGAAAGTGCAGGGTGTGTGGAACCAGTGAGGAAACAAAATAATGTAAATGAATGATATGAAATGGTAGAAGATGATAAGTGCTGTGGAAAATATAAGAAATGGAAGAGATAAAGGAAGTTCTGGGTTGGGGAGGAGCTGTATAGTGTAAAACAGAATGATGAAAGAAGAGTTCACTTGGTCGATGATATTTTAATACATTGAGGTGAGGAAGTAAAGCATAGGATATCAGAAAAAATAAAATTAGAATTTGGTCATTGTGACTAGAGTGAACTAGAATGGAGTGAAGGTCAGAGAAAGGGGAAGGGAAGTATGAGGCAAGACTTGCAGGGTGTTGGGATTTCCCTGGAAGTCCAGTGATGAAGATTTTACACTTCCAAGGCAGGTGATGCAGGTTCGATTCCTGGTCAGGGAACTAAGATCCTGTGTGCTGTACAGTACAGCCAAAAAATAAAAACTGTAAGGTGTTGAGAAAGTGAAAGTGAAGTCGCTCAGTCCTGTCTGACTCTTTGCAACCCCATGGACTGTAGCCTACCAGGTTTCTCTGTCCATGGGATTTTCCAGGCAAGGATACTGGAGTGGGTTGCTATTTCCTTCTCCAGGAGATCTTCCCAACCCAGCGATCGAACCCGGGTCTCTCGCATTGTAGGCAGATGCTTTACCATCTGAGCCACCAGGGAAGTCAAGCTGCTACTATAACTATGGTTTTACTCCAAGGGAAATGACTTGCCATAATGCCTTGAGTGAAGGAGTGACACGTTCTGACTTTTAACAGAATCACACCACTGCCACATTGAGAATAAGCATATGGAGTAAAAGGTTGAAGGACGATCCCAGTTAGGAGGCTTTATAATTATCCAAGAAAGAGGTATTGAAGGCTTGGACTAGGTTGCAGCAGCAGAGTGTCAGGGAGTGCTCATAGTCCAGATAGACAGGAATGAATAGCCCAGAGTCGCAGCACAAATTAACTTCAAAAGGCAGTTCCAGCTCTGGTAAAGAAGCCTCTAAGTGTACCCAAACTTTCTCACCAGAATTACTTATTCCATGCCTCTGAGAGATCACAGGTATCTCAAAAGAAGCATGGGCAGTGGAATCAGATAGGTCTGGACCAGGTGCTGTCTCCTCTGCTAACCAGCTCTGTGGTCATGATCAACTGACCTCTCGAACTTTGGTTTCCTTATCTAAAAACCATAGTGATGTTTTACTCATAGAAATGATAAAGGGATAAGATAAATAATATCTTGTAGGTACTTAAACAATAATTGTTTTCTCTAATGGAAAGATTCCTGTGCCAGTGTCTACTCCTGCCCCCAGAAGTAAGTTGTGACATCCTTGAAGCTGCAAGTCCAAACATAAAGGTAATGAAGGGGCCAACAAGCAGGACTCTCCCAAATCAAGGTTTAGTTGGCTACTACCACTGCATAGCATCCATGTGACAAGAACCAGGGACAACCTTAGTGTTGGGGTGTGTTGTCCATGTGATTCCAGAGAGCCTCCTCTTCAGTGAGTGCTTTTTGTTGAGGCATTGACAAGGAACACAAATATCCTTACTCTCTGCACCCAATCCAAGATGTCCATCCATGTGTCTTTTCAAAGGACTTCCTTATTATCCTCCTCAATATTGCTTTTTTTCCCAGATCACTTAGACAAGCCAGCATGGATTATATAATCAACCACAAGCCAAGAAGATCTATATATTTCCCAAATTTATAGTAACCATGTGTTGTGTGTGCTTCAATCATATCGGACTCTTTGCAACCCCATGGACTGTAGTTCACCAGGCTCCTCTGTCCAGGGATTCTCCAGGCAAGAATATTGGAGTGGAGAGCCAGGCCCTCCTCCAGAGAACCTTCCTGACCCAGGAATCAAACCTGAGTCTCTTACATCTCCTGCATTGGAAGGTGGGTTCTTTACCACTAGCGCCACTTGGGAAGCCCATAGTAACCACGCTAAGTCATTTCAGTCGTGTACGACTCTGTGAGACCCCATAGACGGAGGCCCACCAGGCTCCGCTGTCCCTGGGATTCTCCAGGGAAGAACACTGGGGTGGGTTGCCATTTCCTTCTCCAGTGCATGAAAGTGAAAAGTGAAAGTGAAATTGCTCAGTCTTGTCCGACTCTTAGCGACCTCATGGACTGCAGCCCATCAGGAGTCTCCGTCCATGGGATTTTCCAGGCAAGAGTACTGGAGTGGGGTGCCATTGCCTTCTCCTTATAGTAGAGGCTTATTTAAGCTAGGTGATGCTGAGGAATAACCTCAAATTCTCAGTGGTTTGACACATAAGTGGCTTATTTCTTTTTGAGATGAAGCCCGCTGCAAACCCAGCCTAATCTTCAGGGCAACTGTCCTCCATCCTGTCCAAGTGGAAAGTGGTTCCACATCCTTCAGAAGTTGCAGCATCTGAAACACACAGCTTCCTTAATTATCATGGAAAACAAAGTGAGGGGAGGATATCACACTGGCAATGAAATGCTTCAGTCCAGAGGGTGACACTGACCCAGAATTAATCACAAAGCCCCATTCTACCATCAGAGATTGGGAAGGGCCATCTTCTCTGAGCTTTGAAGGAGAGAAGCAGAGCAACTCTGTGACCTGTGCTATAGCTATAATCTGATAGCTCTACCAACATTACTTCTAAATTTTACAGGAACTGTGGTTTCAAATAAAAGCAAGACTATTTAGTCACATATTTCCACTAAAAGAAAAATGACTGAGCGCTTATTGATTCAAACAAAGGTGTGAGTTCAAACACAATGTTGATGATGGAGGTTTAAGGTAATCACAATAGTTCTTACTCTGTAATTAAGAACAAGTTGCCTCTTTGGTTGGAGAAATATGACTCAGGACTAGAAAACTCTTAATAGTGAAATGACCTGAAGAGAAAGGCAATTGCCATTACTAGGATATTTGAGGTAGAATCTCTCTCAATCCACTTCCACCCTGGCACATGACTACATACTATGTTGCCGAACTTAATGGATGTTTTTATTCTTTCATTTGAATCAGCACATATTTGTGGAGTATTTGCATAGTGCTAGCTGTCTATGGGGGTCTCACAGAGTGGGACACGACTGAAGCGACTTAGCAGCAGCGGCAGACATGATACTAAGAGGCACACTATGAAACACAAAAGTCTAATTTCTGACTGCAGAACACAGATATACAAAGAAGAGGTAGCAATGGAAGCTTCCATAGTGTACCTCGCAAAGTGGACAGCCCCAAGAAACTGACCTTGAAAAAAAGCTTTGAATGTAAGAGGTTTATTTCAGAGGTAGTTCTAGAATGAGTAGAGAAATGAATTATATTTCTATTACTGCCATAAAAAATTATCACAAATGTAGAGGCTTAAAACAACACAAATTTATTATTTTATAGTTATGTAGGTGAGTCTGACATGAGTCTCACTGGACTAAAATCAAGATGTCAGTAATCATTGTCTTCTCCAGATTCTAGAGGCCACCAATATTTCTTGGCTCATGACTCCCTTCTTCCACTTGAAGGAGACCATCTTCAAAGCCAAAATTTTGCATCTCTCTGACCCTTCACCTATCATCATGTCTCTCTCACCACAATTGAGAAAGTTCCTCAACTTTCAAAGACCCAGGCCATTAGACTGAACCCATGTAAATAACCCAGAATAATTTCCCTGTCTCAAATTCCATAACCTTAATTCCATCTGCAAAGTCCCCTTTGCCACGTAAGGTAACATATTCATAGATTTCAGAGATTAGAATATTAATGAATGTCTTTGGACTTTGCAGCCATTATTCTGTGCACTTGAGGAGTGTGGGAGGGAGATATTAAAGAGATGGAATTCCAAAGAGTGTGCATATACAATGGAATATTACACAGTCATAAAAAAGAAATCTTGCCATTTGCAGCAACATGGATGGACTTGGAGGGCATGATGTTAAAGTGAAATAAGTTAGACAGAGAAAAACAAATACTGTGTGATGTCACTTACATGTGGATTTGAAAATACAACAAACTAGTGAATATCACAAAAAAGAAGCAGACTCACGGGTATAGAGAAGCAACTTGTGGTTACCAGTGGGGAGAGGGAAGGGGAGGGGCAATTTGGGGGCCAAAGAGAAAGGGGTACAAACTATTAGGTAGAAAAAGTGCTACAAAGACATATTACACAACATTGTGAATATAGTCAATATTTTAAATAACTATGAATGAGACATAACCTTTAAAAATTGTGAATCACTACATTGCATAACTATAACATATAATACTGCCAATATTGGACAGCAAGGAGATCAAACCAGTCCATCTTATAGGAAATCAACCCTGAATATTCATTGGAAGGAATGAATGCTGATGCTGAAGCTGAAGCTCCAATATTTTGGCCATCTGATGTGAAGAGCCAACTCAATGGAAAAGACCCTAATGCTGGGAAAGATTTAGGGCATGAGGAGAAGAGGCAGACCGAGGATGAGATGATTGGATAGCACCATCAACTCGGTGGACATGAAACTGAGCAACTCCAGGAGAGAACAAAGGACAAGGAAACCTGGTGTGTTGCAGTCCATGGGGTCTCAAAGAGTCACACATGACTGAGTGACTGAACAACAGCAACATATAATATTTCCCAGCAACTAGATTCCAATAAAAAGAGATGGAGGGGTAAAGTGGGAGGTTGGGATTGACATATACATACTACTACATATAAAATAGATAGCTAATAAGGACCTACCTATTAGCACAGGGAACTCTACTCAATACTCTGTTATAACCTATATGGAAAAAGAATCTAAACAAGAGTGGATATATGTATAACTGATTCACTTTGCTATATACCTGAAACTAACACAACCTTGTAAGTCAACTCTATTCCAATAAAATTTTTTTAAACAGAAATGCAAGCCCGTAGAATGCATGTGAATGAGCAAGTCACTACCATAAGCACTTGGGGCTCAGTCCTACTGGGGGCATCCAGAAGATGGTGTAGAACTCACCTCAGCATTCTCTCACTCTAAAGGTACAACTTAACAGCCTCAGGGCTACTCTGAGGGCATCTCCCAAAAGCCCTTGGGAGATACAGGTGCTTCCGGGAGGAAGCTGTCAGCACGGTATGCACAGGAACTGTGACTGCTGAAGAAATATGGTGAAGTGCCAAATAGCATCCCCAGAGAAAGCATTTAGCATTTGAAAGTCAATGTAAAACAATAGATAAAGCCTTTATAATCACTCTATTTCTTCACCGACTAGGAGTGGTTTAATGGGATCACATGACCAAGCACAGGAAAGCTGTGTTCATGTCTTTTATGTACCACACAACATTGAATTATGGATTCAAACACTTGTCTGAGCTCCATTTCCAGTCTGAGAAGTTGGACCAGAGAAACTATAAAATTCCTTCCTGCTAGACATGCTGCTTTCTATGAGTTTTCAGGCCACTCACCCTGGTGATGGCTATGGCTTTCCTTAAACGTTTCATAAATGAAATCCACACCAAAGCAGGGGGGGCAGCTGCAAATAGGCAGTTTTTCCCAACTCAAATTTTAAATGTCAACACACAATTTACTTATTAAAAGTCACAGGAAACAAAAAAGAATGATTTAATGGAAGGGTGTAATTATAATGAATGTTGCCTGCAATTGACTTAGGATGCTAACCAAGGAAAACCGAGAACTGACTATCAGAGTTTAACCAACCACAGGGAAGTTGGGAAATTGATCAAGTATGTTAGACTACAAATGTTCTTGACCTTGGGAATAAGTTCTTAACCTTGGGAAAACTTATGAGTCAACACAAAATTTACTGGGAATTCTTGAGGTGAATTTGAAAATGCTCAGACAGACTCTGAATTTGCAAATTACTCTAGTTCAAGACTGAAGTTCACTCTCGGGAAAACAGAACTGTTTTGAATCAGTATGACGGGGTTGGGGGGAGAAGCATGTGGGAGAGCTGCCCTTCAGTCACTTGAATTGCTCTCAGCATATATGTTGCTAAACAACCAGATTCCATCTCCATCGTCATTCATACTCAAAACCTTGTAGTTCTCTGTATCAGTTGTCTTCTGTCTGTGTAAGTATTGATCTGGACATAGAATGTGGCATAATTTGCCTTTGACTCTGCTAAGCACATCTATACTATCCAGAGGAGAAGGCAGGATTTGGGGATGTCACCAGTCTGTACAGGTGACAGCTTAGTGTGTGTCCTCTAAGGAACTAGGCAAATGCTTTGTATTCAGGGTCACGTCTTTTCTGTATTTTTCACCTTTATAGGAAGAAAAGTTCATCCAAGTTGAACAAATGCCATGAAATGAATATGTGGTATGCCTGAACCACTTGTTTTTAAATTTGGCCATCACGTTAATGTGGGCAGACACACACAGCACTGTAACTACATTCAGTTATAATGAGTGAGTGAGTGAGTGAAAGGCCCTCAGTCGTGTCTGACTCTTTGCAACCCCATGGACTATACAGTCCATGGAATGCTCCAGGCCAGAACACTGGAGTGGGTAGCCTTTCCCTTCTTCGGGGAATCTTCCCAACAAAGGGATCAAACCCAGGTCTCCTGCATTGCAGGCAGATTCTTTACAAGCTGAGCCACAAGGGAAGCCCCTTAATTGTAATAGTTTTAAAGTAATGACCTCATTTTTCACTTACCACATTTTCACATTTCTGGGTGAGCCTTCAGATGTCCCCCTACATTGCTTTTATACATTAAAATTGGATAGGCATTGATTTTAAATTATTTTAAATTATTCAATGTCTATTTAAGATAACAAAAAAAGAAAAGCATTTGTAACTAATTGCTGGAATAGGAGGCAGCCAAACAATTTATAGTGTGTTCAGTTTATTTTAACCTTTCAAAATAATAAGTTCTGGGACTTCCTTGAAGGTCCAGTGGTTAAGAATTCGCCTTGCACTGCAGGGGATGCAGGTTTGATCCTAGGCTCTTCCCAGGTGACGCTACTGGTAAAGAACCTGCCTGCCAATGCGGGAGTTGTAAAAGATGCAGGTTCAATCCCTGGGTCAGGAAGATGCCCTGGAGGAGGACATGCAACCCACTCCAGTATTCTTGACTGGAGAATCCCATGGACAGAGGAGCCTGGCAGGTTACAGTTCATAGGGTCACAAAGAGGTGGACATGACTGAAGCAACTTAGCATGCTTGCAGGCAGGGAAATAAGATCCCACATGCTGTGGAGCAACTAAGCATGTGTGCTGCGACTGCTGGGCCTGCTGGTCACAGCTAGAGAGTCCGTGCACCACAGTGAAAGATCCCCAGTTATGCAACAAGGATGGACGGGCTACAACTAAGACCTGGCACAGCCAAACAAATAAATAAATGATGATTATAAAGTGAAGATAATAAGACTGCGTGTAAGCTTGTCCTTATAAATGAATTGCTCTGGATGGTTTATTCAGCAGACTTGTATCTATTATCACATCCAGGACTCCTAACAATGCTCCCAAGTAGGAGGCAGGTGTAGGTTCATGTTGTATAGAAGGAAATTGAAGGTCAGAGTAACTAAGTCATTTGCTCAGGGCTCTTCACTTAGAGTTCAGAGGGTCCAGAGTCTAGCCCTATTCCCACCTCATCCTTACCATAAGAAGGACAGGCATCTGCTGGCTGCATTAGCCCCATAGGGCATGATGCAATGGACAAAATGTTTCCACATCTCAAACTCTCTGTCCTATGACATTTCTTTTTGACTCTTGAGGTGTCCAAATGCTCTCATGATAATCTGTTAGCAAAACCTACTCTCAAGGAGGATTTAAAATGTGTTGATATGACTATACAGCCTAGTGTTTTCTCTTCCACCAAAATCTCAATTTTAGTAGAGTTCTGGGGACTTGCCTGGCAGCCCAGTGGTTAAGATGCTGTACTTCCAATGCAAGGGGTGAGGGTTCAATCCCTAATTAGGGAACTAAGATACTATATGCCCCGCAGCAAAAAAAAAAAAAAAAAAAGTGCCATTTTTTAACAATGTAGTTGAGCAATAAAATGTATGTATGTGTGTGTGTGTGTGTGTGTATATATATATATATATATATATATTTAAATAGAGTTCTGGAGCTTAGGCTCTAGAAATAAAATTTTGGGGAGCTTTGAACTGAAAAAAACTGTGGCAGAGGATTGAAGTTTTGTGAAAAGAAGTTGCGAGGTAGGAAAGAGGGAAGAAGACTCCTTCATAACACCAGCTCTGTTTGTTGGGCAATCAAGTCTTTCATGATTAAACCAGGCTTTTATTTTCTTTTTTCAAGGCTTCTCTACTCATGCTCCCCCTCAGTATTCCTTGTAATTTTAGAAGATTTCTTTGGAAGACTTTGTTATGAAATGGAAAATTGAGGCTTTCTTCCAAAACATGGTTTTTC
This sequence comes from Bubalus kerabau, assembly GCF_029407905.1. NCBI lineage: Eukaryota > Metazoa > Chordata > Mammalia > Artiodactyla > Bovidae > Bubalus > Bubalus kerabau. Next base: position 81,472,009 of record NC_073631.1, on the reverse strand, counting down.
AAAATTTGTTCTTTTAGAAATGAAGTGGTTTGTGTGGTTTACGTTTTCATCACTGTCTGAAACATATTTTCCAAAGTCAAGAGCCACACATGCCCGCTGGTGCCCTGCTGGCTTTGGCAGCCTGTGAAAGCATTTCTTTGGTGATTTTGGTCACCTAACACTTAGTTAACCTTGCAGACATAATATAATTATTCACAGGACTCTGCCTATGGATTTTTAAAGTAATGATGATGGTCCAAACTGTAGATTTTTAATTTTTTATTTGATTGTTATTGAAGTACTCTCTACTTGACTCCTTCATGTCACTGTTCCATTTATTCCTTGCACAAATAGAAAAAAAGCAACAAAAATTCCACTATGAAACAAAAACGGACTTACAGACATAGAGAACAGACTGTGGTTGCCAAAGGGAGAGGTAGAGAAGGGGAGGAGTGGGAATTGGAATTAACAGATGCAAACTGTTATACATGGGATGATAAAGAACAAGGTCCTATTGTACAGCACAGGGAACTATATTTGATATCCTATGATGAACCATAATGGAAAAGAATATGAAAAATGGTGTGTGTGTGTGTATATATATATGTATGTGTGTGTATATACATATAACTGAGACATTTTACTATACAACAGAAATTAAACACAACCTTGTAAATCAACTATACTTCAATAAAATTATTTTTAAAATTCCAAAGATAAAATAGACATTTAGTTACTCGGAGAGTATCTTTGCTATGCAGATACAGAGTAAATTCTTTGTGATGAAGACTCTACTCATGCTAGGAAAGAAATGCAGTAAAGGAAAGTGGAGTTTTGTTTGTGTGTGTTGAGTGGGGATTGGGGGTGGGTTGAGCAACCCCAAAGAAGATGAATAGAAGAGAAAAGACTCTGAGTGCTGAGCGTGTGATTCAGGCAGTAATTTTAGACAAGTCGTTGAACTCCACGAAGTCTCTGTTTTCTCAGCTGTAAAATGAGGGGTTGGGACAACAGTGTTTTAAGAACCCACCCAACACACTGTGCTTCCAGGAAACCCAGCCTACCAGCCACAGGAAGCAGGGAAAACAGTTAAGAAACTCCTGAAATTTCCACCCCAAAGTCTCAGGCTGAAAGCCAGCCCTCTGTTGAGGCCCGTGGGGAAGAGACTTCAATGGTTGGACCATCGACTTAATCTATAGCAGGGTCCAGAGTGGGGACCACAGACTTTCCCTATAACATATGCCCTTTTGAGGAAAATCTAAACCTAAACAAGTTTAGGGTCCTCTCCCAAACTAATCAATAAACACCATTACTTAGGGTTAATAGATTCATTTTGAATTGCTATCTGGGAAACAGACATGAAATAAATTTTTAGAGTTTCTTCCCAGAAATGACTCAGAAAGGAGGAATATCCAACAGTACTTGACTTCAATCCACTCTGTACTCAATCTGTACTTGACTACTTGGGCCAAAATTCACATACCAAACCCAATGGGACTCGTGGTATGAGGTTTGATCAATACATACTAGCACTGGACTTCATCAGATACCAGCGTTCACTGTGTCTGTAGAAGACTAGTTGGCTCCAAGTCTCAAGTTTAAAAAGATACCCAAGTATCCCAGCAAGAAAGAAAAACTAGCAAGGTCATGAATGACGACTCCACAGATGCCAGAACATTTGTACTGAGTCTAAAACCTTGCTGAGAGTAATCAGCATAAGAAAATCTACTTGAACCATTACACTCACGTGCTTGAAATTTCAACCTATAAAAATGTAGCTACATTTTCATTTACTCACTCTACTAAACACCTTATTCAAGGCAACCTCATTTATTCCAAATAGTTACTGCTGCTGCTGCTGCTGCTGCTGCTAAGTCACTTCAGTCGTGTCTGACTCTTGGCAACCCCTTGGACGGCAGCCTACCAGGCTCCTCCGTCCATGGGATTTTCCAGGCAAGAGTACTGAAGTGGGGTGCCATCGCCTTCTCTGCCAAATCGTTACTGCTGGCTACAATTGAATCATTAAGATAATCCAAGGTATCAGCTTGATCGTTTTTCTTCTTTTTCACTGACATTTGGTCCAGGGGTATTTTGTTGACCCAATGAATGTATAGGAGGGTCAATTCCAGCACCCACTGGTGGTCCTGAATGAGCAGTGATTTTGACAGGCAAGCAGTAGAGACAGCTAATTTAAACCCTAAATCCTAAAGAGGACCCAGTTTAGGGGTCATTAACCTGTAGAGCAAGGAAAGACTTCAGAGATTTGTAAAAACAAATGCAATAGTATGTGAGTATGGGCATATGTGCATTTTTTCTGAGATCATTCATAATTCTCAAAGGATTTTATGAGTTTAAGCAAATCTATGAAATCCATGTTTAAAAAAATTCTTAGTCTAGGAAGAACTTGGGAATAGGGAAAAAACTTCCAAACATAAGACACATTTGAAGTACCTGACAGAGGGTAAATCAACTGTGACATGCTGAAGTGACCCTATAGTCACATTGATTTGAGGAGAAATAATGTGGGATGGGAACTGGGATGCATGGCACCCCCAGGGGAGGGACACGTTGGTCTCAGGTTAAAATCTCAAGTACACCCCTAACATCAAGGTTGAGGTAAGTGATTTTTTCATCTAGCTGAGCAATCTTTAGAGAGCCAGGAGCTCAGAGGTAGAATGAAGAAATCTGTGAGAGCATCGGGTTCAGAGTTAAGAGGGTTGTTTTGTTTTCTGAATGACAAAAGAACTATTTAACAAAATACACATAGGCAGTATTCAGGGGCATCCACGGATTCATGGTCCAGGTAGCTGCCTTAATAAAAGACAAAGAAAGAAAAATACTCTGCTTTCCAGGGAAGAATGAAACTAACTTTGATCATAGACTGGGGATAGAATTAGAACAAACAGAAAATTTCACATGAGGATTTGGAGCTAGGGAAAGCATCAGTTGCTTTGATGATGAAGCATGAAACACTGAAATAGCCATGGAGACAGCTATGCTTATGTAGAGGTCAAGTTTGTGGGTCCAGGGTCAACCCTCACCCCACCACCCTCACTCCCCCAAGTGTCTACACATGGGTTGATGTGTACAATGGATAATTTTTTCCCTGAAATCCATGGGGAGAGGTCTGTATATGGATGCAAGAAAGGCAGAAGGGGGAAAGGATAATGTGAGATGACATAATATCTGTCTCTACTATGGACTATTTTGAGCACCTTGGAAAGGTGGATATCAGTCCATTTCTTTGAGAGAGATTTTGTGAGTTTTCAAGCATAAGCGGGGCCTTTTTTCCTCCCCTCCCCCAACTTGGCTGTGTCATGCAGTATTGCACCCAAGAGCTGCAAGGAAACAGTGGGACAGCTGCATGCCTGTGGAGAATAAGTTGGCAGCAACATGCCATTACTCTCATATTGAGACATGGTCAACCTTGCTGCTTCTTCCAATAATCGGCAGAAGCAATCCCACAAATCATCTAGAATTTCTAGAAGCTCATGAGAACATTTATGTCTGAGCCAAAGTGACCATTTCTCTAAAATTCTGAGAAATAGTAGGTGAAGATTTTGAGGAGGGGGCAGAAAGAACTTGCACTAAGAAGAAGGGGCTAACAATCTAGAAAATTCCAATATCAATGTATAAAATGAACCCTTAGACACCAAAAGGTGAGGAGGCCCTGGCTGAGATCCGCATGCACTTCCTTTCCACCCTCTTGTTCTCTTTTTTTGCTACCTCAACTACCCTTCTGCAGCATATTCCCCGCTTAGCCAGGTTCTAGATGTTTCTATGACCCACTGCTCTGAGCAGGATGGGCTGCACTAGCCACTCTTGGACTCCTGCAACTCTCTTTGCTTTGACAGCTGAGATCATCTGCTTTCCTCCCACTTACAACAGGCTTCCCAGCTCCTGCCCAAATCTTCCAGCTCTTTCTCTGGACAACCCCAAAATGTCCCACAAGATCATTCGCAGCTTTTTAATTAGATATTTTGGCAAAAACTCTGTTTATGTAAGATGACACTTCTCTGTGGAGGAATTTCATCCTTGGTAAAGACTTGAGAAGGTCCTTTATTTTAGCTGTAGCCATTGAGTATGGTTATATTTTCTTCTAAATCATTTTACTGCATTTAATTTTGTCAAATGTTATTTCAGCTGTTGCCATCAGAAATAATTAGATCTCTGTGAGATTAATTCCTTCGTCGTCCAGCTGCTGCCAGGAATTATGTCAATCATTTGTGCTTATGATGTCATGGTTTGTTTCCATGGTAACACATATGCAGTCACAAGTGCCTCATTATCATTTCATTAGAGTGATGACATATTTATAGTATTCAGGAACAGCATATTGCCTTTTTAAATAATGTGTTCCTATGGCACACACAAATACCCTTCTTCCTGAATGTACATTTTATCCCTGTCTTTTGCATCATTTCCTATATATATACTGCACACTGTTTGCTTGTTTAGGAAGAAAATAAATAAAAGATTGCTTAAAAGAAGTAAGACAACATAAAAGTATTAAAACTAGTCAATCCAAGGGAGAAGAAACATTTACAATAAGAAATTCAAAGGACTATCAACTTATTATCAAAAAAAACAAGCTGTTTAAAACTTCCTACCTACCAGGATTTACCAACATGTTTATTGAAAATATTAATTCAAAAGATGAGAGAATCAAATAATATTTTAAGTAATTTAGAGTAGTCACTCTTCATATTATAGCACTACTAATTATGAACCTGTAAAGAGACCCTCGAAATGTCGGCACTCTAATGACTTAAAACAAGTATAAAATTTTATTTCATTGAAGATGCAAGGAGCAATAAACAATGTTAAGTGACACATTTCAGATTGTTCTGTGAAGTGGTCTTTCTTCTTGCCACCACTATCCCCTTGCCTTTTCATAAATCCTATTCAGAAGTGAAACATTTATTCAGTTCAGGGAGATTCTCTCTGGAGGGGAAATAATTTTATCAGTAAGACTCCCTGGTGATGAGGCTGACTGGGGACTGCTGTTAATCAGCCTTTTTGACATGGTACCTTGAATAGTCCTTCCCATGATGCTCCATGATTCCACCTTAATCCTTTCCTTTTGAACTCACCATGACTCATACGTGTCTTTTTGTCCCTTTGTGTGTCTGAAGTTATCCCATTATTAACTTTAATTGGAAAGGTGCCTTTTGTTCCCCTAGTGGAGTCATACACTAACCACTGAACTCCCTAGGCTAAATTTCAGGGGTAGGAAAAACTTAATTTTTTTTAATAACTGAGGGGGATAAATAATGATAACTCAGATAACTTCATAGTGATTAATAGGAAGTTACTGAAAAGGAGCGTATATTTGTATACATTTCACTTTGTAAAAGTGTTTCCATTCAAAAGCTCTTATAAAAAGAAGAGAAAAAGACAGCAGGCTGGGGAAGTGGGTTCCACAGGGATGTTTGCACGAGGGTTCAAGGAGCTTCCTGGCAGACAAACGAACATGGAGAAAGAGAGGTGTAAATAGGAGCAAGGTTTCCTCATCAGTGAGGAGGAGTGATTAGAGAATGGATGGACCTCCCCTGCGAGGAGCCTATGCATGAAAACAGAAAGAACTGTGTCCACTGGGTGTCTAGAAGACTTTGGAAGCATCAGGAAATCCTGCTTTCGACTTTGGTAGCACAAAGTTCATAAGTTCACCAGCCCCCCTGGGTGTACAGACACCAGTACCCTGGAGAGCAAGCATGAGTCACCAAAACTCAAACACCCACAAGCATCACCAAGAGCTGTGACACCTTTGTCAAGCATCCAAAGTCTAGTCCACGTAGCGGACATAAGCTTATTCACAGTGCTCAGAGACACAAATAGCCGATCTCAAAAAAACAGAAAGTAAATGGTGGCTTCAGTGTGATAGCTTAGAGGCTGCATTTGTGGGTACATCAACAGTATTATCAAAACTATAAAAATAGAAGGCTGGGGTCTTTGAGGATTATGTTAAAAGCCTACAATAGCAGTAGATGAGAGCCACAGAAATGCACTACTCTGCCCTATTATTTTGGCCCCTATTTAACTTCCAGAGTCTTGTGTTCTAAAAAAAAAAAAAAAATGGCTGCTCACTATACAGGAAGCAAACAGTTGGACTAGTACCCAGATCACACACACCAAAAAAGTCTGTGCTTAGATTTGTTCCCTTCATTATCCCAGAGATTACAGTTTTCATAATAAAATCAACAAATCAAATCATATTGACATGTTGAGCTTCAAGACTAAAAACAAGATTCATCTATTTTTGTTCTTTTCAAAGGTACTTTTAGTCTTATTTGGGGATTTGTTAATCTTACAAAGTATAGAAGGAAGCAAGTCTCTTTCAAGCAAGAGGAGAAATGGGTCACTCAAAAGAGAGGGCCATATAGACTCATCACGTTTTTAAAAATCTTACTAAAGTGACAATAAATCCTTTTATTGCTCTGTATGTAAATATACTTCTCTGTGAGAAAATGTCTGCTGGAGGGAGCAGGACATAAATTCTAGCCCCAGATATGCCTCCTTTGGGACCGTTGGCTAAGTTACCTGATTTCTCTAAACTTTAGCCCCCGTTGTATGCAAAATTACATTAATAACATTTGTCTCACCTCCTTCAGAGATGTATGGACGGCAATGATTCATGCAAAAAATGCTTTGTAAACAGTAAGGCATGTAGCAAAGATAAGATACTGCAATCTCAATCTCATTCCATCTGGCTTCCACCTCCACATGCCTTCTGAGAACTTTGTCATCTGAAATTTTTATGCCTCTCCCTCCCACTTTTGCTCCATCTCTGATATGGTCTTCAGAAAAGTGATGGCTCCTCTGAGACTTATGTGATGAAGCAATCTAGAAGTTTACAGACTTCAAATGGGATTGACTTAATATGTGACCACATCAACAAGTAATGCAGCTGCAACCCCACCAATTCTGCTGAGTTCCCTTTCCTGGCATAGTTAAGAAGCTTAGATATAGAAAAGGATAATTATCTCCTGATTCATTTTATCTATGTTGTTCTTTTGAAAATTCTTATTCCTTTTCATCCAGTCCCTTTATTTCTGCTTTCTCTCACTCCCAAGGCTCTCTTTCTAATTTTCATTCGGCATTTTTCCTAAGGTTCCTAAGACACCCTTGTAAGAATGAAAGGATGTGCAGTTTGGGGTCAGAGAGACCTGAACTTAAACTCTAGCTCTATTACTTACTAGCTGTGTGACCAAGAGGAAATTATTCATCCCTCTTTAGCCTTGACTCCTTCTCTATTAACTGTGATAATAACACCTACCATATAGAATCAAATATAATGTATATCTGCTTATATGGTAGTATAATATTATAATAATATAAATAATAAATACCTGCTGCACTTTAATTCCAGAGAAGGCAATGGCACCCCACTCAGTACTCTTGTCTGGAAAATCCCATGGATGGAGGAGCCTGGTGGGCTGCAGTCCATGGGGTTGCTAAGAGTCCGACACGACTGAGAGACTTCACTTTCACTTTTCACTTTCATGCACTGGAGAAGGAAATGGCAACCCACTCCAGTGTTCTTGCCTGGAGAATCCCAGGGACGGGGGAGCCTGGTGGGCTGCCGTCTATGGGGTCGCACAGAGTCGGACACGACTGAAGCGACTTAGCAGCAGCAGCACTTTAATTCATCAAAACTTAGTAAACATCTATCAAGGACCAGACCTTACTCACACTTGGAAATGTGGTAACAAATGACAAATATAATAGGCATTAAGCACTAGTATCCACTTCTCTATTACTTCTCCCTTTTTATTACTAATAAAGGCTTCCAAAACCAAGGCCATGATTGGACTGTCAAGTTCTCATGGGATAATGGAATCTCCCTAAAGCCAAGCTCTTACAACACTACAAAATCATAGGCATCAAAAAGGAGACAAATCAACTTACCTATCCTTACTCCTTTGCCTGTACTTACATAAGACCAAGACTACTACAAATATTTCTTTTATGAAAATAGGGAAATAAACATTCTAGACCATGTGAACTAGTTTCTGAAGCCCATGCCAGAGAGGAGATTCAGGCAGGAACAGACTGCAGAAACCAGGAAAGAGAATGTTTTAATCCATTCAGGCTGCTGCTGCTAAGTCGCTTCAGTCGTGTCCAACTCTGTGCGACCCCATAGACGGCAGCCCTCCAGGCTCCCCCGTCCCTGGGATTCTCCAGGCAAGAACACTGGAGTGGGTTGCCATTTCCTTCTCCAATGCATGAAAGTGAAAAGTGAAAGTGAAGTCGCTCAGTCGTGTCTGACCCTCAGCAACTCCATGGACTGCAGCCTACCAGGCTCCTCCGTCCATGGGATTTTCCAGGCAAGAGTACTGGAGTGGGATGCCATTATAACCACCTATAATTGCTGACCCAAAAAAACATATAAGAAATTTAACATGCATCCCAACAAGAATCAAATTTTATTATATAATTATTTGTTTAATGATCTATGTAATGATCATTAATAGTGATTAATGAATCTCTATTGATTTGAATCAAGTCAGAGATTCAAAAATCAGTGATGAAATGAACAACAACAAAAAAGCTCATAAAAATGAAAAACAAGAGTTAATCAAGCTCAGTAAAGGAATTGAATTCTTTTAATCATCTCAGAAATGAACACTAAATTACAAGGTGCCTAAAGGAAAAGAGATCTGGATAAAAATGTGGTCCAGGACATTGATGAGGGGGATGCTAAGAAAACACATAATGAGGTGTTGTTTTTTTTTTTAAGATGAGAAAGAAAATTACAAAGATGATCCAACATATATTTAATTTGAATACACTTAATGCTGCAATCCAAAACAACTTTCTAAAAATGAAAGAATTGAATCTTCATACTGAAAATGCCTAGAGTATATTCATTGTTGTCAACTACAAAATGTATTGTACTAAAGTGTTTAAACTTTATTTTTTATTAAACAAAATTTAGATTTTTATTAAAAACAATCTGCAAGCACAAAAGGCCACTCACTTACAAAGGGCAGAAATTAGATGAATCTCAGACTTCTTGGCAGCAACATGTATGCAAAACAACACTGCAGAAAAATTTTTGAAAAATTCAAGATGGAAGCATAAACTCAATGATCTTACGTCCACTCAAGCTTTCCTTCAAGTGCCAAGTGTATGGAAAGTCAGTTTTAATCTGAAAGAACTCAGAGAATACTGCATTCATAGGCCCTTCCTGGCAAATCTACTTGGGAATTTAAACCAAGAGATGACTGGAGAAATTGGGGAAAAGTCTGGTAATAAGGACAAAATATATTGAATAGAGCTGAGACTTGAACAAAGATGGATGAAGAGTAGGAGATTTTTATATAAACATATGTTTTGAAAAAGTAGAAATAATTCAACTGAAAACTGGGAGAAGTAGGGAGACAGAGGCATATAGAAACAGTTTACTGACTGTGCTGCAAATAATAAGTGAAAGTCGGAGAACTGAAAGACTGCCTTCCTAAAAACCTAAGGATGACCCTGCATACCAAGATAAGACCTTTTCAGAAGGAATAATTACTATTTGTCACTGATGTGTAATATTTTATTATTGTATTCTATGCTAACAATAGGCAATATTGTATTATTTCTCATTTTTTATATTTCTATTCACCTTGTATTACTTTATTATTTTTAAAAATGCCTCCACTACCTAAAACTGAGCCCCATTTGAGACCATAGAGATTATATACCATCCACCTGACCCTAGGAGTATTGGGTTAGACTCTGGAATTCTGGCAAATCAGTAGCCATGGAAATGACTCAGTCCAAAGGATCTGGGGCAGAGAAGCTAGATCAGGCAGGTATCAATGATAGCTTCAGGAAATGAAAGAGGCTGACCAGCTGTGTTCCTTAGCAATCTGTGATTTACTGCAAACGTAGTAGCATGACTCTACTCTGGTCAAGAGTAAAGACTTCAGAGAAAATGGAGAATATTATCCAGAGATAGATGCTACTTCAGTTCAGTTCAGTTCAGTCGCTCAGTTCATGTCCGACTCTGCGACCCCATCAATCTCAGCATGCCAGGCCTCCCTGTCCATCACCAACTCCCAGAGTTTACCCAAACTCATGTCCATCGAGTCAGTGATGCCATCCAGCCATCTTATCCTCTGTCGTCCCCTTCTCCTCTTGCCCCCAATCCCTCCCAGCCTCAGGGTCTTTTCCAATGAGTCAACTCTTTGTATGAGGTGGCCGAAGTACTGGAGTTTCAGCTTCAGCATCAGTCCTTCCAATGAACACCCAGGGCTGATCTCCTTCAGAATGGACTGGTTGGATCTCCTTCAGTCCAAGGGACTCTCAAGAGTCTTCTCCAACACCACAGTTCAAAAGCATCAATTCTTCGGCGCTCAGCTTTCTTCACAGTCCAACTCTTACATCCATACATGACGGATGTGAGATGCTACTTATACAACAGCAAATACGAACACTTTAAACAGTTAAACTCCCTCAAGTGCCTTTCTTTTCCTGGTACACCAATGTCATTCTCATAATCATTTCACTCTTCTCTGCTGAGTTCTTATGAAGTTCTTAAAGCCTGGAAAGACTCCAAAAAGAAAAGGAGTGATTTTCTCATGAAAATGACATCATGACCTCTATGACAGATCATAGGCTAAAAAGTTCCGGAGACATTCTGTTCCATGTGCTTATACTTACAAGACAAGTTAGATTACCTTGCAAACCAAGTTCTAGACTTTAGGGATAATCCCTGACAGCTGACCATTTTGAGGATCACAGAAAGACTAGGTTAAAATTCCAGTCATAAACTGGACTATTTGTCACTATGGCTAATGAATTGTATCAGGTGGCTTCTTAACTATCTTATCACTGATGATTGATGATGATTGCTGTGTAAATGTGGTGGCATCAAACCCAGATACACCCCCTGCAGAGTTTATAAGGTCTTGTCTCTCCCCGAGGACACATCTGTCATATCAGCAAGTGCCAATGGAATAGGTACTTAGAACAAGGCTCTAATTTTGTTTGTGAGGAAACAACTCTGGAGCAGTAAGTTGTAGCCCAATAAGTAATAATTAACAGTAAGTATTCCAAGAGCTCTAGCAGAACAGGTTAGGAATTTCTTTGAGATTAAGAAAATAATAAGAGGAAAGGATACTGCAGAGTTACATATGGAATTGAGAAGGATCAAAACCTCAGTGAGAACTCAAGGAACCTCATCACAGCCAAGCACCTGGACCTTATAAGGACTGAAGCAGAACTCAGAGCAAAGTCCACCCAATATCCAGTTATGCTCTACTCATCAATCACAGGGTAATTAGCATAGGAATTAACTGATCAACACTATTGTGCTAGTTGTCATTGCTACAACTTGCTCATCAAAGATTCCATGGGGCAGCTCTCGCATCAATGCTTCCAGGCTTCAGCACATGAAAAATGACAATAATGATGAAAAAGATGATAATAATAATACCTGTAATTTTTTCATCTTGTACCACAGACTACATAATGTATTAAGTATTAGCCCCTTTCCCTGGTGGCTCAGATGGTAAAGAATCTGCCTGCAATGCAGGAGACTTGGGTTCAATTCCTCGGTCAGGAAGATCCCTTGCAGAAGGGAATGGCTACCCACTCCAGTATTCTTGCCTGGAGAATTCCATGGACAAAGGAGCATGGCAGGCTACAGATCCATGAACTCGCAGAGTTGGACTCAACTGAGCAATTCCACTTTCACTTACAGAAAGTGAAAGGCTTCCTAGGTAGTGCTTGTGAAAAAGAATCCACCTGCCAATGCAGAACATGTAAGAGACACAGGTTAGATCTCTGGGTAGGGAAGATCCCCTCGAGGACAGCATGGAAACCCACTCCAGTATTTTTGCTGGAGAATGGAAACCCACTCCAGTTCTGGGCATCCCATGGACAGAGCAGCCTGGTGAGCCACAGTCCACAGGATCACAAAGAGTCAGACACAACTGAAGTGATGTAACACACACAGAAAATAAAACCAAGATTTTAAGCTAGTTGATTACCCAGGTGATATGATTCCAAAGCTCATATTGTTCATGCTATAACACCTTTAGATCACAAGACCCTTTCATGGGCCCTTCCATGCCCTTCTGAACTGTGGAGCTCTGTGGAGCCTTTATGATGATTTGTGCTTAAGGACTCACCTATGGCCAATGTCCTGCACTGGTAGGTCTGAGCTGGCAGAGTCAGGGTTTAAGCCACTCAGTTCAGTTCAGTTCAGTCGCTCAGTCTTGTCCAACTCTTTGCGACCCCATGGAGTGCAGCATGCCAGGCTTTCCTGTCCAACACCAACTCCCAGAGCTTACTTAAACTCATGTCCATCAAGTTGGTGATGCCATCCAACGATTTCATCTTCCGTTTTCCCTTTCTCCTCCTGCCTTCAATCTTTTCCAGCATCAGGGTCTTTTCCAATGAGTCAGTTCTTCGCATCAGGCAGCCAAAGTATTGGAGTTTCAGCTTCAGCATCAGTCCTTCCAATGAACACCCAGGACTGATTTCCTTTAGGATGGACTGGTTGGATCTCCTTGCAGTCCAAGGGGCTCTCAAGATCCTTCTCCAACACCACAATTCAAAAGCATCAATTCTTCGGTGCTCAGCTTTGTTTATAGTCCAACTCTCACATATCCAAGCCATTCAGATGCTTCCATTTCTTGGGGTGTCTAACATACTTGCTCATAGGTTACTGATACCTCCCTCCCTACCTGCACTCAAGCCCAGTTCTCTGCTCCTTCTCAATACTGATCCTACACCTACATGTTACAATTTCCAGACTTAGAAAAAAATTTACCTCAAAAGGGTTGAATGCTTTAGGTCAATCTTAAATTGTGTAACCTTTAGGGAATTATAAAATATCTTTGTTCTTTTGATTTCAATGTTTGCTGTTTCATTCCCTCTAGGATATAATCAGGAAGCATGTGTGGGACACCAGATTACTAGGATCAAAGTTATTTTTCCTTATTATTTATTAATATGAACAACTGAACTAGGGCTATGGATATATATATATATACACACACACACATATGTTTGTATTTTCTCCTTATTTGATTGTGTTCGTGGTTTTTTTTTCAGATTTGGACTATATTACTAAGGAAGACATTAGTAAGACATTTATGCAATAAATCATATATCCCTAAATTTAAGGGGCTTACTAGTAAAAGTTTATTTCTTGTTCATATCAGAGTCTGACATGGCTCTGGTGACTTTTGACACTGCTTACATCCAGAGGGTGATTCAGCAGCTCAGGCTGGTTGTATTTTATAATTCTGCCATCTTAGAGTCTTCCACTCCCAGCTGCACAGCCAAGAGAGGGTGTGTTATGTACAGTTACTCAACTGCCTCAGACTGGAAGTAGCGCATCACTTCCTTTCACATTCCCATTGGTTATAACACAGTCACTTGGTCCAACATAACTGCAAGGAAGGTTGAGAAGTGAAGTCCTATATACTCAAGAGGAAACGCTGGATGCATGAGCTTCATGTCTATCTCTGCTTTCAAATTCTATAGTCTCTGGCCCTTTAAATTCTAGATCCAATCTTGCTAATTCCACACATCCATTCACACAGGAGTTTCTCATGTCTCCACCGTCAAATATTGAGAATATAATTCTTGATCACCACCTCTACTGTGTTCATCATGGTCCCAGCCACCATCATTGATCCCATTGATGACGGCAATAGGTTCTGTACTGGCTGTGTTGCTTCCACCCTTGCCCCATACACTCTGTCCTCAAAACCAACCAGAGTAATGTTGAATATAAGTCAAATCAGGGATACCCCATTTCACTCAGAGTCAACATCACGTCAGGGTCAGCATCATTACCATGACCTACCAAGCTCTTCAAAATCTGCCCTCCCTTCATCTCTCCAACCTTATCACCTACACTTCTTCCCTTCATGCTCCTCTAGCAACCCAGTATGCTCCCACCGGAAGGTCTTGCACTGGCTGTTCTTCCCATCCAAAATGCCTTGCCCCTGGATACCAGCACAGCTAATCTCCTCTCCCCCTCCAATTCTTCATCCAACTGTCGCCCTCTCAATGGCAGCTCCCCTGGCACACTCTGCCCCCAATGCTGCTGCACTCCCCATTTCTGTTTCCTCACTTTATTTTTTCATGGTGTTTATCCTGTTCCAACATATTACATACCATATATTTATTTTGTCAATTGGCCCACAGTAGTCACTAGAATAAGTGCCATGAGCCTAGGGAATTTTGTTTGTTTGCTTCCCAAGTCCCTGGAATAGCATCTGGCACATAGCAAGAACTCAATCAATATTACCAAATAAACAAGTGAATGAATCCTGGTGTCCAATGGACCTAGTGATGGATCCCAGAATCTTCTTCAATATTTCTGCTAGAGGATGTGATGGAGGTAAATAAATCTCTTTGCCTGATATCCATGAATTCCCAAACTAAATATGTCAGCTAGAATTTTACTATCACTTTCATAAAATTCACTAAAATTTCTAAAATTCTCACTAAAATTCACTAAAATTTCATGAATTCACTAAAATTCATCAGTCATCCATGATTGTCACATTGCAAAAGTCATTTTGTAGGTTTCTGGAGTTTTCTCTTAATTTTTTTACAGGTTTCTCTTTGCCTGCCAGTATAGCATAATTAGGTATTAAGATGTTCAAGGCCAAGATTATGGCTTTCAACTTAACTGGTACATAAAGGGACTTAATATCATTCATTGCACATTAGTGCTGATTTTTCTTTTTTTACATAAACATTTAAACAATTCTCTTACCCTTTATTTCTAGGCAAATTCTCCTCTGCATATAGACCCAGGCCATCCAACCAGTCCATTCTGAAGGAGATCAGCCCTGGGATTTCTTTGGAGGGAGTGATGCTGAAGCTGAAACTCCAGTACTTTGGCCACCTCATGCGAAGGGTTGACTCATTGGGAAAGACTCTGATGCTGGGAGGGATTGGGGGCAGGAGGAGATGGATGAGATGGCTGGATGGCATCACTGACTCGATGGACGTGAGTCTGAGTGAACTCCAGGAGTTGGTGATGGACAGGGAGGCCTGGTGTGCTGCGATTCATGGGGTCGCGAAGAGTCGGACACGACTGAGCGACTGAACTGAACTGAACTAAACATAAGAGGTAAGCTCAGGAAACTGGAATATTTTCTCACTCACCCAAGATCCCTTAAGGACAAGATTGGAGAATAGCTCTAGCCATACTGGGCTGCCAGAACCTAATAAATGAGCCTCCTTTTATCTGGAAGAAAGTCTGGAAAACAGACCAAAAGTTTTCAAGACCATTTCTGTCTCTTTTCCCAAGAGGCTGGGTCGCTGGTGTCTGGACACAAGCTGAGCATTACAGTCATTGTTTTACATAAGGAGTCCCTTTGATCTGGTTTAAAAACACAAACAGAAGGGCCTTTGCCCAATCTGAACTTGACATGTGTCCTTTGATTCTGTAAATAATCAAATTTGAACACAGTGTTATAACCACAACTGCAAAGTGTGGAATGAAGCAAGTTTTTATTATAAGAGGACAATTTGCATTTACTAAGCAATATTTTTCAACAATACATTCTTTTTTTCTGAACTTCTTAACATGTTCCTTCATCAGTACGATTTATTTCTTTTTTGTTTTCATTCCCATAATTCTCAACAATAAAGGAAAATCTATTTAAAAGAATTCATTTTCCACAAAGAGACAAAAAAAAATATTTTCAAAAGAAACCAAAAAACCAAAGTTATTCAGATCAGTTCAATCTGTGTCTTCTGGATAACTTGACTATTGAGGGTGGAATGATTAGTTAAAAGGTTTTTCATGGAGTCCAGAGGTTAGCACTGTCTGGATATCATCAGATATGTGAGACACTAGGCCCAGGGAGAGAAAAGCATTGCTTCTGTAGGAAGTTAAGAAAGTGTTTACTTTCAACCCTCTCAGTAAAGGAAATGCCAGCCAGCGAACCTACTTTCTGGGGGCTTTTGGTCTCTGGATTTGTAAGCCCCAGGGCCCAAGAGAGATTACAACTTTGGGCCCAAGTTCCCCAGAGCACCAAGGTCACTTCTAAACTTGCAGGGTGAAATGTATTTAAAGCCCTTCCCCAAAGGGAGTTGCAAAAGTTAGAAGTTGTTTCACTGTCAGGGTCAATTTAGATTCGAAAGAGTGCAGGAGATGGGGGTCTTTACCCAGGGGACTTCCTAGGAAAAACAGAATTGACCTATTTTTAAGGAGAATGAATTCCAGAACTCCTCCATCCTTGGGACCCACTCCACAACCACATCCGTTCTCTATTCTTCCAATGGAGGAGAGATTTTTCTGCAAATCACTTCTGCTAATAACAACTGTCACCCTCTGTACAAGGAACTGCCAGGGCCCCTGGCACCCTTAACCCACATCATTAACTCCAACCAGACAAATACTCTCACTGCATTCCAATGCCAAGAGTTTAAATCTCAAACATAATTATGCTTGGGGCCATGGCTGATTCATGTGTCAATGTTAGCTCCTACTATTTCTATTTTGATATTAACCTTTAAAATGTTTATGCCTTTCTAAAATGAGTGTTAGTCCAGAATAGTCATCTGACATAGCTTAGATGGAGACATTGCAGCTTTTTTTTTTTTTTTTTTAGCACCAGAAGTTCTGAAATGTAAAGAATTAGGCTTCCCCATAAAGGCTACAAAGTGTGAACCATGAAAGTTCAGTAAATAAGGAAACAGGACTTAACATGTTTCACCACAAAAAGATAGATCATAATTACAGAAAATATGATCCCAAATAACACAATAAATGATCACTGAACAGAGAAATAACCTAGAACCATATGGGCCTGTTACAAGTTAAATCATGCAGGAGACTTTATGGAGGTTCAGTTCAGTTTAATTAAGTCACTCAGTCATGTCGGACTCTCTGTGACCCCCTGAACTGCAGCACACCAGGCCTCCCTGTCCATCACCAACTCCCGGAGTTTACCCAAATTCATGTCCACTGAGTTGGTGATACCATCCAACCATCTCATCCTCTGTCATCCCCTTCTCCTCCTGCCTTCAATCTTTCCCAAAGTCAGGGTCTTTTCCAATGAGTCAGCTCTTCATATCAAGTGGCCAAAGTATTGGAGTTTCAGCTTCAACATTGGTCCTTCCAATGAACATCCAGGATTGATCTCCTTTGGGATGGATTGGTTGTATCTCCTTGCAGTCCAAGGGACTCTTTAAAGTCTTCTCCAAAACCACAGTTCAAAAGCATCAATTTTTTGGCACTCAGCTTTATAGTCCAACTCTCACATCCATACAAGACCACAGGAAAAACCATAGCCTTGACTAGACGAACCTTTGTTGACAAAGTAATGTCTCTGCTTTTTAATATGCTGCATAGGTTGGTCATAACTTTCCTTCCTAGGAGTAAGTGTCTTTTAATTTCATGGCTGCAATCATCATCTGTAGTGATTTTGGAGCCCAAGAAAATAAAGTCAGCCACTGTTTTCCCATCTATTTGAAGTGATGGGACTGGATGCCATGATCTTAGTTTTCTGAATGTTGAGCTTTAAGCCAACTTTTTCAATCTCCTTTTTCACTTTTGTCAAGAGTCTCTTTAGTTCTTCTTCACTTTCTGCCATAAGGGTGGTGTCATCTGCATATCTGAGGTTATTGAGATTTCTCCCAGCAATCTTTACTCCAACTTGTGCTTCCTCCAGCCCAGCATTTCTCGTAATGTACTCTGCATATAAGTTAAATAAGCAGGGTGACAATATACAGCCTTGACATACTCCTTTTCCTATTTGGAACCAGTCTGTTGTTCCATGTCCAGTTCTAACCATTGCTTCCTGACCTGAATACAGATGTCTCAAGAGGCAGGTCAGGTGGTCTGGTATTCCCATCTCTTTCAGAATTTTCCACAGTTCATTGTGATCCACACAGTCAAAGACTTTGGCATAGTCAATAAAGCAGAAATAGATGTTTCTCTGGAACTCTCTTGCTTTTTTGATAATCCCACAAATGTTAGCCATTTGATCTGGTTCCTCTGCCTTTTCTAAAGCCAGCTTGAACATCTGGAAATTCACGGTTCATGTATTGTTGAAGCCTGGCTTGGAGAATTTTGAACATTACTTGTAAGTTTTTACATTACGTGTAAGGTGAGTGCAATTGTGCGGTAGTTTGAGCATTCTTTGGCATTGCTTTTCTTTGGGGTTGGAATGAAAACTGACCTTTTCCAGTCCTGTGGCCACTGCTGAGTTTTCCAAATTTGCTTGCATATTGAGTGCAGCACTTTCACAGCATCATCTTTCAGGATTTGAAATAGCTCAACTGGAATTCCATCACCTCCACTAGCTTTGTTCATAGTGATGCTTCCTAAGGTCCACTTGACTTCACATTCCAGGATGCCTGGCTCTAGGTGAGTGATTGCACCATCGTGATTATCTGGGTCATGAAGCTCTTTTTTGTACAGGTCTTCTGTGTATTCTTGCCACCTCTTCTTAATATCTTCTGCTTTTGTTAGGTCCATACCATTTCTGTCCTTTATTGAGCCCATCTTTCCAGGAAATATTCCCTTGGTATCTCTAATTTTCTTGAAGAGATCTCTAGTCTTTCCCATTCTATTGTTTTCCCCTGTTTCTTTGCATTGATTGCTGAGGAAGGCTTTCTTAACTCTCCTTGCTATTCTCTGGAACTCCGCATTCAAATCGGTATATCTTTCCTTTTCTCCTTTGTTTTCGCTTCTCTTCTTTTCACAGCTATTTGTAAGGCCTCCTCAGGCAGCCATTTTGCTTTTTTGCATTTCTTTTTCTTGGGGATGGTCATTGCTCCCTGTCTCCTGTACAATGTCATGAACCTCCATCCATAGTTCATCAGGAACTCTGTCTATCAGATCTAGTCCCTTGAATCTATTTCTCACTTCCATTGTAAAATCATAAGGGATTTGATTTAGGTCATACCTGAATGGTCTAGTGGTTTTCCCACTTTCTTCAATTTAAGTCTGAATTTGGCAATAAGGAATTCATGATCTGAACCACAGTCAGCTCCCAGTCTTGTTCTCACTGACTGTATAGAGCTTCTCCATCTTTGACTGCAAAGAATATAATCAATCTGATTTTGGTGTTGTCCATCTGGTGATGTCCATGTGTAGAGTCTTCTCTTGTGTTGTTGGAAGAGGGTATTTGCTATGACCAGTGTGTTCTCTTTGCAAAACTCTATTAGCCTTTGCCTTGCTTCATTCTGTACTCCAAGGCCAAATTTGCCTGTTATTCTAGGTGTTTCTTGACTTCCTACTTTTGCATTCCAGTCCCCGTAATGAAAAGGACATCTTTTTTGGGTGTTAGTTCTAAAAGGTCTTGTAGGTCTTCATAGAAGCATTCAACTTCAGCTTCTTCAGCATTACTGGTCAAGGCATAGACTTGGATTACCGTGATACTGAATGGTTTGCCTTGGAAACGAACAGAGATTATGCTGTCATTTTTGAGATTGCATCCAAGTACTGCATTTCAGATTCTTCTGTTGACTATGATGGCTACCATTTTTTCTAATGGATTCTTGCCCACAGTAGTAGATATAATGGTCATCTGAGTTAAATTCACCCATTCCAGTCCATTTTAATTCACTGATTCCTACAATGTTGACATTCATTCTTGCCATCTCCTGTTTGACCACTTCCAATTTGCCTTGATTCATGGACCTAACATTCCAGGTTCCTATGCAATATTGCTCTTTACAGCATCAGACCTTGCTTCTATCATCAGTCACATCCACAACTGGGTGTTGTTTTTGCTTCAGCTCCATCCCTTTATTCTTTCTGGAGTCTTCTATGAAGAGGTAGAGGTCTTAATTCTTTACCCCATTTTGGAATTAAAAACTCATCTGAACAGCTTCAGTAGGTGTTGCTTTCTTACAAGAAAATATGTGACAATACTTCCCAAATGCTAAGTCACTTCAGTCGTGTCCGACTCTGTGCGACCCCATAGACAGCAGCCCACCAGGCTCCACCATCCCTGGGATTCTCCAGGCAAGAATACTGGAGTGGGTTGCCATTTCCTTCTCCAAACTTCCCAAATAGTAAAGACCAATCTAAATAAAAGTAAAAGAAGTCTACCCACCTCTGTTCTTTCAAGAGCTAACAAAATTTGAAGCCAGTGAAGGAATATCTCTTGCCAAGAAGGTAAATTACTATGTGCTTCTGGAAATTTTCATCAAGTTTCTGTTAAATCCTGCTGCTGCTGCTGCTGCTAAGTTGCTTCAGTCATGTCCGACTCTGTGCGACCCCATAGACGGCAGCCCATCAGGCTCCACCATCCCTGGGATTCTCCAGGCAAGAACACTGGAGTGGGTTGCCATTTCCTTCTCCATGTTAAATCCTAGGGACCCCAAATCAGCTTTGTGTTCCTGGGGATTTACTTCTATTTACATTAGAAAAACACAGTGGTCATCTGTGATACTCACCTTTTTGATCAGAAAAAGAAAACACACCATCACTGATCCTTTGAACATTTGATGGAACCCAATGCAACCCAAGTTCTAAATATATGCCTCATTTCCTTTTTAAAAATATTACATGTTCAGTACCAGAGAGCATCTTCTATGAAGGATACAGAGTGATCTCTTGAACTGTTGAAGGCATCAACCTCCCCTCTGGAATCTAGCTCTCCCCTGTGGCTCCTTAGGTGTATATACATGGAGAGTCCTTCTCTGTGACCTAAAGAGAAACTGGCATAATCTCTCTCTTTATTTTCATTGTTGATTGGCCAATCTGGATTCTAATCCCTGTTTGTCCATTAACCAACTGCATTCTGGAGCCTATGAAGTTTGCTTTTGTGGATGTCAGTTTCTGTCTCTCTGAGATAAGGAGATAGAGTCAGATGATCCTGAATAACTCCTTGGGAGCTGATGGTCTGTGGTTGTTTAGACAACTGTGTGCATGTGTAATTAATTAGTTCCTAATAAGGACATGGACCAAATTAATGGAATCCATGGTCAGTGAAGTCATCTCAGAGCTGCTGTAAAAGCATTTTTTAACAGTTTCCTGTGTAAGAAAGTAAGTAGAATGTTCATATCATCTTTCACATAGAAACTGATTATATGGAAATACATAAAATTCACAAATGATTACCTAGAAACTAATTCTGTTTTATAAATGTGGCTCAAATATTAAGTCATGGATAGAAATGTATCCATTTGGCTAAAGGATTTATCCCATAATGAAGTAAAGATATCATGATGAGAAATAGTCATGTATTCCTTAGAATGAATAAGTTTATTAGTTCATTTTCTAAGAGAAAGTTTGGCAGGGAGGGGGAAAATAGACCTTTCTAGGTAAGAGAAAAGTCCATAGGAGCATAAAGTAGAATGACCTGGGACCAGCCTGACCTCTGCACAGTTTTTCTGAAGTTGGTTTTAATTATAGGAAAAAATCATAATTTCCTTTTGTTTCACTTTTCCTAAACTAAATGACTGTCCTGTCATTTTGTCACTAGCTCAGGGATATTAATATGCAACTTCTGATTCAAATACAGTCGAATTAACCCCAGGTTAAGGCTTGCGTGAGATTCTTAGCAAAATAACCTCTTACCCAATTAGCTGGCACATGTGAACTAATTAGAGCTTTACCCCTGCCACTAGGAAATTTGAAAACTTTGGTCCAAACATGGAAAATCTGATTTCATTTGCAGGACTTGAGATGCTGGCAATGAATGGAGGGAAAGAGATGGATTGATTCAAGTCAAATGAGAACGCTGGTGTGCCATGCTTCCATTACATCATCCATCAAGAGGGCTGAGCTGCAGACTTGACAGGTCACCTTCTCAGCATGATGAAATGGAAGAAGTGATTGGACAAAGAATTAATTGGTGCACATGTGCTTCGATATACCCTTAAATGTTTATGGAGTGTTTAGATGACATCAAGGTAGAAGCAAAGGTTTGTAGTCACATGGCTAAGCCATAGCAGAACTTGGTTGGTAGAAAAGTAATTGTGCTTTCAGACCATGAATTTTAAATCATTATAACTAGGCTCAAACACATCTTTATTAATCAAAATAGGAACCATTACAATCAAAACATTTTTGCCAATGGAAAATATGTTTATTTATTCCTGTAGCATAAAAATCCATGCTTTGGGATTTGACAAACTCTTGGAAAGCATTTTCTGCCTACTGCTGGTTGTAGAAGCATTTTCCCTGCAAAAAGTTGTCGAAATGCTTGAAGTGGTAGTCAGTTGGTGACAGATCAAGTGAATCAGGTGGGTGAGGCAAAACTTCATAGCCCAATTCATTCATCTTTTGAAGCACTGGTAGTGCAATGTGGGGTAGAGCATTGTCATGGAGAAGAATTGGGCCCTTTCTGATAACCAATGCCAGGTGTAGGAATTGCATTTTTTGGTACATCTCATTGGATTTACTGAGCATAATTCTCAGATGTAATGGCTTTGCTGGAATTCAGAAAGCTGTAGTGGATCAGATGGGCAGCAGACCACCAAACAGTGACCACAACCTCTTTTGGTGCAACTTGGGCTCTGGAAAGTGCTTTGTTTTATTTATTTATTTATTTATTTTTTGTATTTCTTTTTTTTTCTCTTTTTTTTTTAATTTTATTTTATTTTTAAACTTTACATAACTGTATTAGTTTTGCCAAATATCAAAATGAATCCGCCTGGTCTAGTCACTGAGCTAATCATTGCCAGTTGCCATCTAAAATCCACTTTTCATTGCATGTGACAATCAAATTGAGAAATAGTTCACTGTTGTTACGTAGAATAAGAGAATACAACACTTCAAAATGACAATTTTTTTTAATTTTTTGGTCAGCTCATGAGGCACCTACTTATTGAGCTTTTTCACCTTTCCAATTTGCTTCAAAAACCTAATGACCATAGAATGATCAATGTTAAATTATTTGGCAACTTCTTGTGTAGTTCCAGAAGAAGCAGATGATATTAAGAAGAGCTGGCAAGAATACACAGAAGAATACACTGTACAAAAAAGATCTTCACAACCCAGATAATCACGATGGTGTGATCACTCACCTAGAGCCAGACATCCTGGAATATGAAGGCAAGTGGGCCTTAGAAAGAATCACTACAAACAAAGCTAGTGGAGGTGATGGAATTCCAGTTGAGCCATTCCAAATCCTGAAAGATGATGCTGTGAAAGATGATGCTGTGAAAGTGCACTCAATATGCAAGCAAATGTGGAAAACTCAGCAGTGGCCACAGGACTGGAAAAGGTCAGTTTTCATTCCAATCCCAAAGAAAGGCAATGCAAAGAATGCTCAAACTACCCCACAATTGCACTCATCTCACACGTGAGTAAAGTAATGCTCAAAATTCTCCAAGCCAGGCTTCAGCAATATGTGAACCATGAACTTCCAGATGTTCAAGCTGGCTTTAGAAAAGGCAGAGGAACCAGAGATCAAATTGCCAATATCTTCTGGATCATCGAAAAAGCAAGAGAGTTCCAGAGAAACATCTATTTCTGCTTTATTGACTATGCCAAAGTCTTTGACTGTGTGGATCATAATGAACTGTGGAAAATTCTGAAAGAGATGGGAATACCAGACCACCTGACCTGCCTCTTGAGATATCTGTATTCAGGTCAGGAAGCAATGGTTAGAACTGGACATGGAACAACAGACTGGTTCCAAATAGGAAAAGGAGTATGTCAAGGCTGTATATTGTCACCCTGCTTATTTAACTTATATGCAGAGTATATAATGAGAAACGCTGGGCTGGAAGAAGCACAAGCTGGAATCAAGATTGCTGGGAGAAATATCAATAACCTCAGATATGCAGATGACACCACCCTTATGGCAGAAAGTGAAGAGGAACTAAAAAGCCTCTTGACAAAAGTGAAAAAGGAGATTGAAAAAGTTGGCTTAAAGCTCAACATTCAGAAAACGAAGATCTTGGCATCTGGTCCCATCACTTCACAGGAAAGAGATGGGGAAACAGTGGAAATAGTGTCAGACTTTATTTTGGGGGGCTCCAAAATCACTGCAGATGGTGACTGCAGCCATGAAATTAAAAGGCGCTTACTCCTAGGAAGGAAAGTTATGACCAACCTAGACAGCATATTAAAAAGCATAGACATTACTTTGCCAACAAAGGTTCGTCTAGTCAAGGCTCTGGTTTTTCCAGTGGTCATGTATGAATATGAGAGTTGGACTGTGAAGAAGGCTGAACGCCAAAGAATTGATGCTTTTGAACTGTGGTGTTGGAGAAGACTCTTGAGAGTCCCTTGGACTGCAAGGAGATCCAACCAGTCCGTCCTAAAGGAGATCAGTCCTGGGTGTTCATCGGAAGGACTGATGCTGAGGCTGAAACCCCAATACTTTGGCCACCTCATGCGAAGAGTTGACTCATTTGAAAAGACTCTGATGCTGGGAGGGATTGGAGGCAGGAGGAGAAGGGACAACAGAGGATGAGATGGCTGGATGGCCTCACTGACTTGATGGACGTGAGTCTGAGTGAACTCTGGGAGTTGGTGATGGACAGGGAGGCCTGGCGTGCTTCGATTCATGGGGTTGCAAAGAGTCGGACACGACTGAGCGACTGAACTGAACTGAACTGTGTAGTTGTAAGAGGATCTGTTTTGATGATGGCTCTCCGTTGGTCATTGTCATCTTCCAATAGCCTGCCACTACACTCCTCACCTTCAAGGCTGTCATCTCCTGTGCAAGACTCCTTTGCAAGAACCACCACTACACTATACATTCATTAACAGTTCTTGGGCCAAATTCTTTGTTGATGTTTTGAGTTGTCTCAGCTGCTTTATGATTCATTTTAAACTAAAATAAGAAAATTGCTCAAATTTGCTTTTTGTCTAACATTGTTTCCCTAGTCTAAAATAAATACAAAATAAACAGCAAGCAATAAATCATTAGCAAAGAGAAATAAAGTGAGAAATGAGCATTAAAACAATCCATAACATAACTACATTTATTTAAGAAGTTATTCCAATATCAAATGGCAAATTTAAACAGTGAAAGAACTGTAATTACTTTTGCACCATCCTTTGACCTTTGGGGATGGAAAGGCTCTGAGCTTGTCATAAATAAAGATTATGGACAGTACATCAAGCTACACACTATAAGCACCAGAGTCCAGATATCTGGCCAAGAAGTTTCAGATCTGCCCTCTAATTCTGCCAGTCTATGTCTGACTTTGGGCAAGTTAACTTATAGTGCAAGTTTCATGTGATTATCCTGAGTCCATTGAGGCAATGAGTAAAAAGGCTTTTTCTTAGTTGTTTTTACTAATTTCATAACATGCATGTGTGTTACATAGGTTTCAAGCAATACAGAAGGTGTCAAAAGTAAAGCAAACATTACCCAAAACCTTATCATAGAGAAATGGTCAGTGTTAAAATTTGGTTAACATTCTGGGCCTATATGAACAGTTTCATTTTCTTATACTTTTTTAAATACTTATTTATCTATCTTTGGCTGCCCTGGGTCTTCATTGCTGCACATGGAATTTCTCTAGTTGCTCTGCATGGGCTCCAGGAGTTGCTCAGGAGTTCTCTAGTTGCTCTGCATAGGCTTCAGTTGTGGCTTGCTGGCTTTAGCGTGCAAGCTCAGTAGCGGCGGCACAAGGGCTTAGTTGGTTCACGGCATGTGGAATTTTCCTGGACCAAACCCCTGTCCCTTGCATTAATAAGCAGATTCTTAACCACTGGCCCACCAAGGAAGCCAGCAGCTTCATTTGTTATTCAGTGATTTAAGTTGTTAATTACTAATTCATTTCCCAGAGAAAAATGCAGCATTTGCCTTAATCTAAATTGTCTGGCTTTGTTGATCAACTTCAGAAAAGTGTTGCTAAATTGCTATCTCATATTTAGAGTAAAATCTGTTGCAATGCCTGGTATGGTAGTTTTCAAGTAGCATCCCTGCCAACCATGAGGTTTCACAGAAATGCTTCCACAAATACTTGATCCAAATTTGACTTTTTAAACATTTTTCAATTATTTTTTTAGAACCTTCATTTTAAAAACCCAGCTTGGAGATTTACCTACCTGTTAACATTCAGGTAAGTGAACTGGATTTTCCTAAGATTGATGAATGATGTTACTTCTGTCATCACTGTTTACCTGAATGAAGAACATCCCAAGATTGAAGGTGAGCAGTTGAAACTTACAATTTTCATTACTAGTTTGTGTGAATCTAAATTCTCTCAACATTTTGCAGCCCCTCAAAATGTGACTATTTAAAGTCCTTTATGACTGCAACTTATAATCATAATATCCAAATATTAACTTTTTGTTTATTGCTATCTTTTTAAAATGATTTTATTTGTTTTTTGATGTGGACCATTTTTAAAGTGACAATATACAGCCTTGCCATACTCCTTTTCCTATTTGGAACCACTGTGTTGTTCCATGTCCAGTTTTAACTGTTGCTTCCTGGCCTGCAGGAAAAGGAGTACGTCAAGGCTGTATATTTTCACCCTGCTTATCTAACTTATATGCAGAGTACATCATGAGAAATGCTGGGCTGGATGGAGCACAAGCTGGGATCAAGATTGCTGGCAGAAATATCAATAACCTAAGATATGCAGATGACACTACCCTTATGGCAGAAAGTGAAGAAGAACTAAAAAGCCTCTTGATGAAAGTGAAAGAGGAGAGTGAAAAAGTTGGCTTAAAGCTCAACATTCAGAAAACAAAGATCATGGCATCTGGTCCCATCACTTCATGGCAAATAGAGGGAGAAACAGTGGAAACAGTGGCTGACTTTATTTTCTTGGGTTCCAAAATCACTGCAGATGGTGACTGCACCCATGAAATTAAAAGATGCTTACTCCTTGGAAGGAAAGTTATGACCAACCTAGTATTAAAAAGCAGAGACATTACTTTATCAACAAAGGTCCATCTAGTCAAGGCTATGATTTTTCCAGTAGTCATGTGTGGATATGTGAGTTGGACTATAAAGAAAGCTGAGCACTAAAGAATGGATGTTTTTGAACTGTGGTGTTGGAGAAGATTCTTGAGAGTCCCTTGGACTGCAAGGAGATCCAATGAGTCCATTCTAAAGGAGATCAGTCCTGGGTGTTCTTTGCAAGGACTGATGCTGAAGCTGAAACTCCAATACTTTGGCCACCTCACACAAAGGAAGTGCTGACTCATTGGAAAAGGCCCTGATGCTGGGTAAGATTGAGGGCAGGAGGAGAAGGGGACGACAGAGGATGAGATGAATGGATGGCATCACCAACTCAATGGACATGAATTTGGGGAAACTCCGGGAGTTGGTGATGGACAGGGAGGCCTGGCATGCTGCAGTTCATGGGGTTGCAAAGAGTTGGACACAGTTGAGTGACTGAACTGAACTGAACTGATTTGTAAAGTCTTTATTCAATTCGTTACAATATAGTTTCTGCTTTTTTATGTTTTGATGTTTTGGCCACAAGACATGTGAGATCTTAGCTCTTCAACCTGGGGTCGAACTGCATCCCCTGCACTGGAAGGTGAACTCTTAACCGCTGAACTGCCAGGGAAGTTCCTGTTTATTGCTATCCTTGATAAATGTAATAATTCGGAAATGGTTTTAACTGTACTAAAATAAATGTATGCTAATAAAAATTTGGCAAACATCCTTCTATATATGGCTCAAAGATAAAATGTTGGATAGATGGATGAGGGAATGATACCCCCATCATAAGCTATTTTTATGTATATGTAATATTTCATTTAATTCCCTTAAATTTAACACAAAAAAAGGGGGATCTAAAATAATTCTAAAGGAACCTCAGATAAATTTTTGAAAATGAAATGTATATGTTAATCTGTATATTTTAAAGAATTATACTATGTCAATACCCATGTGCTATCACCCAGGATAAGAAACTAAAAACTCTGTGGGGCTTCCTAGATCACTTTCCCATCACCACTATTAATTTGCAATAATCATTCCTTGTTTTACCTGGTAGTTTTACTGTATAAAGAAGCATCTCTAAATAATATTTGTTCAAGTTTGCCTGATGCATTCTAGGTGTGGAACTCATTCATATGTAAGCATCTTACTGTATTACCTTTTTCATTTCTCAGGTCTCCCGTACCTATTTAATCAGTTCCCTACATTAAACAATTTCTGTTAAAGCATCTAGTGTGGTTTCTGACTGATACCCTGCTACCTTCACCCACTTCTTTGAAGGATTTGAAACAGAATTAAAAGTGCTTCTTTTCTTCAAAGACTCAAAACTTAGTGAGGCAATAATACATATGCACAAACATCTATAATACAAATAGAAATTGATTGGTGCCATTAAAAAATCTATAAATAAAAAGCTTTAGAGATTTAGAGGAAGGAAAAAAGTGCTTCTGGCTAGGAGAAGCACATAGTCTTCATAAAGAAGGAAGGATTTTAAATCCTAAAGGGCAGTAAGTTCTTAAAAGGAACAAAAAGAGGAGGGAGCAGGAAGAGAAAAGCAAAAATGAAAACATAACAGGAAATAAGGTTTGGAAGTTAAGTATAGAGAAGAAAGAGAGTTTGGTCTCTACACCAGTGCTGTCCAATGGAAATATACTGTGAGCCACAAATCCAAGCCGCAAAAGTAGTTTTTAAATTCTCTAGTAGCCAAACTTAAAAAGTTAAATAAATAAATAAAGGAATTATAATGTGTTATTTAAATCAATATTTCTAAAATATTACCTCAATTGATAATTAACATAACAAATACTAATGAACTCTGTACATTCTTTCGCTGATAAATAAGTCTTCTATGTCCAGTGTGTTTTTACATTTAGAGCAC
Source organism: Bubalus kerabau (assembly GCF_029407905.1). NCBI lineage: Eukaryota > Metazoa > Chordata > Mammalia > Artiodactyla > Bovidae > Bubalus > Bubalus kerabau. The sequence continues at coordinate 81,443,356 of NC_073631.1, read as the reverse complement.
ATCTCAGTCTAGACTAGCCGCATTTCAAGTACTTATAACCACATGTGGCTTTTGGCTGCCATATTGGACAAGGTTGCTCTAAACAACAGGGAACCATGGAATATTTCTGAGCAAGGAACCACTGTAATCAGGGAAGTGCTTGGAATTTTTAGTGTGGAAAAACTGTTTATTCAGTAAGCGGACATTTATTGAGTACCTGATATCCAATAATACCAACATTAAGAGACTTACCATTTACTGCGTGCATAGCTGTGTTTAACAATCACTAAAAGCCTTTGGAATTTTTTTATAAAGAGAAATTAGATGCCCTGCTCTAACAGTGTCTTCTGATTTTTTTTAAAACGTTCATTGAATTTTATAAATGTAGTGAGAAGCTTGTCAAATTTCTCAAAATAAATATGAAACCTTGAGTTTTCCAAAAAGTACTCTCCTTAGCATTAAGGTTATAAAGCTTCATTTTGGATTTATGCTTCCTGACTATTGTAGGATCTCTCTATCCTCCTACTAATCCCCTCCCCTAGGGATCTTTAATATGGTGATTACTGACATTCCTATTACAATGATAAAAATACAGGAAATGTCATTTTAATGATTGTGGGTTTTAGCCTTTCCAAGTTACAAGATTCAAATGAGAATTATTTACAAGTGGAGTGCATTTCCCCCTAGGAATTCATTTGGTTCACCTGGATTTATGGACTTAGTCTGTTTTCCATTTCATTTTATAAACGTTAAGCTAGCTATTAAGATAGGAAACACATACTGGTAATGCGTGGAGTGGGGGGAAAGCCAGCTTTGTCCATAACCAGCAATGTTCATGTCACTGATTTCATTTCATATTGGGAGATCAGTCACGAGATTCCATGTCTTATCTTTTCATATTTGCTGTTAATTACTCTACAACTGAGAAGGCAATGACACCCCACTCCAGTACTCTTGCCTGGAAAAGCCCATGGACAGAGGAGCCTGGTAGGCTGCAGTCCATGGGGTCGCTAAGAGTCAGACATGACTGAGCAATTTCACTTTCACTTTTCACTTTCATGCACTGGAGAAGGAAATGGCAACCCACTCCAGTGTTCTTGCCTGGAGAATCCCAGGGACGGGGGAGCCTGGTGGGCTGCCGTCTATGGGGTCACACAGAGTCGGACATGACTGAAGCGATTTAGCAGCAGCATTCTCCTACAAAAGGAATAGTTTGATAATTTTCCTCAAATCCTTTTTGGAATCAAGACAGGAATAAGCAATCCTCAGGCTTCCCTGGTGGCTCAAAGGTAAAGATACCGCCTGCCAATGCAGGAGACCCAGGTTCGATCTCTGGGTGGGGAAGATCCCCTGGAGAAGGAAATGGCAACCCATTCCAGTATTCTTGCCTAGGAAATCCCATGGACAGAGGAGCCTGGCAGGCTATAGTCCGTGAGGTCACAAAAAAGTTGGACATAACTTAGCAACTAAACTAAAAAAAACAAAACAAAACTCCAAACTTCTTTAAATATTAACAACAGAGTCACCCTCAGACTTTCAGTCTGTTTGAGGATTTGATAAATGTACTCTTTTCATGTTTGGGGTCAGGTCGCCTGATTGAAATAGGACTATGGAATCTGAGTTCTGGTGCAATTTCACTAACATAAGCTTTGCTAAATAACTCTGGACCTGGCCTTTATCCTTGGTGGCACAGAGAAGGGGAAGAGGAAAGGAGAATTGAAAATATTCTTAGATTGCTGAATGGTCCATATACATAAGTATCAGTTAATATCAAGTCTCTACTTTTAAGTACATTACAACCTGCCTGGGAGAAAATCATGTTTATGTGGGAGTGAGTAAGACACAGGAGGGAGACCTATTGGAGAGAGAGTATTATTGATAAGAGATTGAATAAATGCCTGTGAGAGAGCAGGATCAGCCTAAGGATAGTTGACCTTGGTACAAACTCAGCAATGGATATGATGCTGACAGAGTGTGGTGCTTCAAGGGTGACTTCTCTCTAGGTTTTCTCACTTTGGCAACTGGGTACCCATTCTCCAAGAAAGAATCATGGAGCACGAGTGAATTTTGAGTCTAGGAGTCAAGAGGGAGCATCCCATTGACATGATGGATTCAACCTTGTGCAAAGTGAGATGCCCAGGGGACTCACAGGAGGAGACCGCCACAGCCTACTGGATACATATGCCTAGAAATCAAGGAACTTGTCTGGGTAGAAAACATACACTTTAAAATCAAGAGCTGATAGAAGGGATGGAAGTAGCTAAGCACTCCTGGGAGGTACATGCAGAGCCAGGAGAAAATGGAGCAAGTGAAACGGAGCAGGACCCTATGGTCCTTTCCACCCACCTCCACCACAACCCCCAGTGCCCTCTGCCTGCCTTTTGTCTGTGGAAAACTTTAATGGATGAATAAGTTTAAGTAGAGAAATCAGAAAGACAGAAACAAAGGAAAACAGTCAGAGAAGACCAAATAATAATAATGTAGTTATTAAACATAGTCAAAGACTTTTAGTTCTTTCTCAAAGGCTATAGATAATATTCTGAGCCACAGCCTGTGACCTGTCTTATAGATAATAAAACACCAGGGTGCAGGAGTCAACTACATGATGACCAGACTGTGCCCACGATATCAATTCAGTTCAGTCACTCGGTCATGTCGGACTCTTTGTGACCCCATGAACTGCAGCACACCAGGCTTCCCAGTCCATCACCAACTCCCGGAGCTTGCTCAAACTCATGTCCATCGAGTCAGCGATGCCATCCAACCATCTCAACCTCTGTTGTCCCCTTCTCCTCCTGCCTTCAATCTTTCCCAGCATCAGGATCTTTTCCATTGAGTCAGTTCTTCGCATCTGGTGGCCAAAGCATTGGAGTTTCAGCTTCAGCATCAGTCCTTTCAGTGAATATTCAGGACTGATTTCCTTTAGGATTGACTGGTTGGATCTCCTTGCAATCCAAGGGACTCTCAAGAGTCTTCACCAACACCACAGTTCAAAAGTATCAATTCTTCAATGTTCAGCTTTCTTTATGGTCCAACTCTCACATCCATACTGGAAAAGCCATAAATTTGACTATATGGACCTTTATTGGCAAAGTAATGTCTCCTTTTTAATATGCTGTCTAGGTTGGTCATAGCTTTTCTTCCAAGGAGCAAGAATCTTTTAATTTCATGGCTGCAGTCACTATCTTCAGTGATTTTGAAGCCCAAGAAAATAAAGTCTGTCATTGTTTCCATTGTTTCCCCATCTATTTGCCATGAAATGATGGGACTGGGTGCCATGATCTCAGTTTTTTGAATGTTGAGTCTTAAGCCAACATTTTCACTCTCCTCCTTCACTTTCATCTAGAGGCTCTTTACTTCTTCTTTGCTTTCTGCCATAAGGGTGGTGTCATCTGCATATCTGAGGTTATTGATATTTCTCCCAGCAATCTTGATTCCAGCTTGTGCTTAATCCAGCCCAGCATCTCATATGATATACCCTTCATATAAGTTAAATAAGCAGGGTGACAATATACAGCCTTGACATACTCCTTTCCCAATTTGGAACCAGTCTGTTGTTCCATGCTCAGTTCTAACTGGTGCTTCTTGACCTGCATACAGATTTCTCAGGAAGCAGGTAAGGTGGTGTGGTATTCCCATCTCTTTAAGAATTTTCCACAGTTTGTTGTGATCCACATATCAAAGGCTTTAGCGTAGTCAGTGAAGCAGAAGTAGATGTTTTTCTGGAAGTCTCTTACTTTTTCTATGATCCAAAAGACATTGGCAATTTGATCTCTGGTTCCTCTGCCTTTTATAAATACAGCTTGAACATCTGGAAGTTCTCGGCTCATATACTGTTGAAGCCTAGCTTGGAGAATTTCGAGAATTACTTTGCTAGCATGTGAAATGAGTGCAATTGTGCTGTAGTTTGAATGCGCTTTGTTATTGCCTTTCTTTGGAATTGGAATGAAAACACCTTTTCCAGTCCTGTGGCCACTGCTGAGTTTTCCAAATTTGCTGGCTAATTGAGTACAGCACTTTCACAGCATCATCTTGTAGGATTTGAAATAGCTCAACTGGAATTCCATCACCTCTACTAGCTTTGTTTGTAGTGATGCTTCCTAAGGCCCGCTTGTCTTCACACTCTAGGATGTCTGACTCTAGGTGAGTGATCACACCACCATGGTTATCCAGATCATTAAGATCTGTTTTGTAGAGTACTTCTGTGTATTCTTGCCATGTCTTCTTAATTTCTTCTGCTCTTGTTAGGTCCATACCGTTTCTGTCTTTTATTGTGCCCATCTTTGCATGAAATGTTTCCTTGGTATCTCTAATTTTCTTGAAGAGATCTCTAGTCTTTTCCATTCTATTCTTTTCCTCTATTTCTTTGCATTTATCACTTAAGAAGACTTTCTTATCTCTCTTTGCTGTTCTTTGGAACTCTGCATTAAGATGGATATATCTTTCCTTTTCTCCCTTACCCACGACATAAACTGTCACAATTCTGAGAACTGACTCAAAGAAATGGAAATAAAGGGAACCTGGATCTGAAGATTAACTGTACCTAAAACAACCAAGATGACACTGGTCAGAGACTACTGATTATAAATTTGTAGATGACTGTCAGAGCTGACTGTGCAGTTTCTGCATAGAGCCCCTCCTTCTGTCTATAAAAGCTCTTGCCCAACTGGTTGCCAGTGGGTGTTGGTGAGAGGGAAATCAGCCTTTGGACAGACATCCAACCTCCACCATGACCCCCAGTTGCCAGCATCTGAAATAAAACGAAGTTTCCTTTTCACCAACCTGGCCTGCTCATTGGATTTTGAGCAGCGAGCAGCCGGAACCCTTAAACCTTTCAGTAACACAAGGGCAAAACACTGGGAAACCAGCACTTGAAAAGGAAAGGAAGAGAAAGAAGAGCTCACAAAAGAATCTGAGAAGCTTGGTGCTGCCTCTTCCCCTGCCCACCCGCAGCTGGTTTATCTTCTTGCTGAGCTGACTTCTTGCCTCTCAGCCTCATTGTCTGAGGACCTACTCTGGTGTCAAGAGAACTGACTCAGCAAGCATAGATCATCTCACAGGTGCTAAGAACTTAAGGAACTCAAAGAAAGAATTCAGCTTCCTATCCTTCATAGATCAGTTCTGGCACATGTCCCACAGGCTTCATCCGAGGCTCACAGTACCCACTGCCCCAACCTGACCACTAATACACCTTTTATTAGCTTGTTTCCTGTTCTGTTTCACTTTTCCCACGTCCTTGTTTGCACCTCCCAGGATCGCTTCCCAAATAAATAACCTGCATTTTCCATCCCCATCTTTCTGTCTTAGAGTCTTGGAAGGGAAAACTAAGAGAGAAGGAGAGATCATATAGGTAGGGGAGCATCAATAGGGTCTTGCATCCTAGAGGAGAAAGAGAAAGGATGGGGTTTCCTGAAGAAACTGACCAATGGTGCAAAATAGTGCAGAGACACAGAGTCCGAGAAGGATGAAAAATATGCTCTGAATTTAGCAGCTGGAAGGTGACTTTGACAGGAGCATTTTCAGTAAAGTGGTGGGAGTAGTAGGCAAATTGGGGGCACCTTTATGTGATTATGAATTCAAAAGAGGAGGAATCCATAAAAGGAGAATAAATGGTAGTGGCTAGAGGGGAACATGGGTGGGTGGGGAGAGTCTCGTTAAGTTGTTTAGGATGGTGCGGATGGAGTATGCCCAAGAATAGGGCAGTAGAAATGGTCCCAGTAGAGGAGCGTGGGTCATTAATAGAGTACAGAAGGCCCTTTGAGGGAGAGTGAAAGGCTGGAATCCAAAGTGGAAATCATCCATCTTGGACCTACCTTGTCTGCAAACACTGGACCAAATGATAGATGTACATGGAGAAACCTTATGGTAGGCAAGAAATAGAGAAAGTTCCTAACTTGACTTCTATTTTCTCAGTAAAGTAGGAAACCAGTCATCAGTCAATATCTATAGCAGAAATGATTAGAAAGGAAGCTTTGAAAACAGTGGTGAGGTTTGAAAAAGCATGTGTGGGAACTCTGTGCTACAGAATGTATAGATACACAGAAGGAAATACTAGGAAATACCAAGATCCTTGCAGGGCTAAAGACTGTGAAAGCCTGGTGGCCTCAATCCCTGAGGTTTGGTTCAGCAGCTCAGAAACAGATGCCTAGAATCTTTAAGAATGTACTTATTGAAATGAGCATAGAAGTATATGGTCATATTAGGCTTCTTCAGAGAAACAGAGCCAATAGCATATGCGTGTGTGTGTGTGTGTGTATTTCTGTGTGTATCAAAGGAGAGGAACCAAATTTTGCAGGGCAGGCAAATAGGCTAGAGACCCAGAGAAGAGTTGTTGCAGCTCCAGTCTACAGGCAATCTAGAAGCAGAATTCCTTCTTCTTCCGGAGTCCGCAGTCTTTTTCTTATAAGTCCTTCAACTGATTGGTGAGGCCCACCCACATTATGCAGGGTCATCTGCTCTACTCAGTCTGCTACTGTTTAATTGCTAAGTGCATCTAAAAAATACCTTCATAGTCAAAGGTAAGTATCATATGATATTGCTAATATGTGAAATCTAAATAGAAAAAAGTACAAATGAATTAGACTCACAGACATAGAAAATAAATCTAGGGTTACCAAAGAAGAAAGTGGGAAGGGGTAAATTAGGAGTATGGGATTAAAATACACGTAGTACTATGTACAAAATAGATGACCAACAAGGACCTACTATATAGCACAGGGCATTATACTCAATATCTTGTAATAACCTATTACGGAAAAAATCTAAAAATGAAAAAAAAAAAATATATATATATATATACAGTTGTTGTTGCTATTCATTCAGTAATTTGTGTCTGACTCTTTGCAAGCCCATGAACTGCCACACAAATGTCTTTCCTGACCTTCACTATCCCCCGAAGCTTGCTCAAATTCATGTCCATTGAATCAGTGATATCATCCAACCATCTCATCCTCTGCTGCCCCCTTCTTCTTTTGCCTTCAATCCTTCCCAATATCAGGGTCTTTTCCAGTGAGCTGGCTGTTCACATCAGATGGCCAAAGTATTGGCGCTTCAGCTTCAGCATCAGTCCTTTCAATGAATATTCAGGGTTGATTTCCTTTAGGATTGACTGGCTTGCTATCCTTGCTGTCCGAGGGATTCTCAAGAGTCTTTTCCAGCATTACAATTCAAAAGCATCAATTCTTCGGTGCTCAGCTTTCTTTATGGGCTTCCCTGATGGCCCAGCTGATAAAGAATCTGCCTGCAATGTGGGAGACCTGGGTTCCATCCCTTGGTTGGGAAGATGCGCTGGAGAAAGGAATGGCTACCCACTCCAGTATTCTGGCCTGGAGAACTCCGTGAACTGTATAGTCCATGTGGTCACAAAGAGTCAGATGTGGCTGAGCGACTTCCCTGTCACTTTCATCTTTATTTATGGTCCATTTCTCACATCCATACATGACTACTGGAAAAATTATAGTTTTGATTATATGGACCTTTGTTGGCAAAGAGATGTCTCTGCTCTTTAATACATTGTCTAGGTTTGTCGTAGCTTTTCTTCCAAGGAGCAAGCGTCTTTTAATTTCATGGCTGCAGTCACTGTCCACAGTGATTTTGGAGCCCAAGAAAATAAAATCTGCCACTGTTTCCACTATTTTCCCATCTATTTGCCATGAAGCAATGGGACCAGATGCCATAACCTTAGTTTTTTCAATGTGGAGTTTTAAGCCAGCTTTTCACTCTCCTCTTTCACCCTCATCAAGAGAGTCTTTAGTTCCTCTTGGCTTTCTGCCATTAGAGTTGTATCATCTGGATATTTGAGGTTGTGGATATATATACACACTTATATGTAGATGTGTGTATAACTGAAGGCTTCCCCTTTGACTCAGCAGTAAAGAATCTGCCTGCAAAGCAGGAGCCATGGGAGATGCAGTTTTGATCCCTGGGTCAGAAAGATCCCTTCAAGGAGGGCATGCCCACCCTCTCCAGTACTCTTGCCTGGAGAATCCTATGGACAGAGGAACCTGGAGGGTTACAGTCCATGGGGTCGCAGAGAGTCAGACACGACTAAAGTGACTTAGCACACTCAGGTGCACGTGTATAACTGAATCACTTTGCTGAAACTAACACAACATTGTAAATCAATTGTATTTCAATAAAAATTTTTAAAGAGAGATAACAGAAAACATTTTAAGTGATTAGAAAAAATACCTTCATAACAACATCTAGATTCATGTTTGACCAAACATCTGATTCTGTAGCTTAACCAAGTTGACACATAAAATTCACCATCACAGTGATGGTAGAAAGAGAAAAAAAATTCAGAAAGTGAAAGTGAAGTTGCTCAGTCGTGTCCAACTCTTTGCGACCCCATGGATTGTAGCCCACAGAATTTTCCAGGCAACAGTACTGGAGTGGGTTGCCATTTCCTTCTCTAGGGGATCTTCCTGACCCAGGGATCAAACCCAGGTCTTCCACATTGCAGGCAAAGGCTTTATCTCTGAGCCACCAGGGGAGCCCCAGAGTGATTGAAATGACAGGTAAAAGCCTACACTGACTATAGGTGAAAGTGCAGCAGAAGACTGACACCCTGAGGGAAAAAACAAAGGGTTCAAGCAGTTTCTCAGAGTGGTCTGTGGGACCTCCACCAGAATCACCTAGGAGGTCTATGAGGTGCAGATTTCTAGGCACTGGTCCCATACCTAGGGGCAGGCTTTAGGGAACTGCATTTTTACATGCTCCTCAGTTGACTGTTACCATCATTAAAGTGTGAGGACTTCAGGATTAAAAGGGAATTGCTCCTAAATTTACCTAATAAGTGTGTTTGCAATAAAGGAATTTGGAGACTTTTAAAAATGAGACACTGTGTCCAAATTACAGGATGTTACTATTACGGGTTGATATGCAGTCCAGTTCCAGGATGGGGTGGTGGCTATGGGTGAAGTGAAGACTGAGTTCAATGTGGCTGCCTCGGTCACAGAAATCTGCTGCTAGGTGGTTGCTTAGGTCACGCACTGGCCATAGGAGTTGCCCTGGTTAACGACAGGATTGAGGCTGGAGGATGGATGACCAATGCATTAGTAAAGAGAGAAGAGGAATCTAAAGGGATATATTGTAGCTACAAACACAGAAGCTGAGCTATGCCATCTTCTCTCCTGCACCCTTACTGTGCTTGATATGAGAAGGTGGGTGTCCCTGAAAAATTCCCATGGGGAGAACGTGATGCAATGAAGAGTCAGCAGACAGAAAGGGAGTTTGTATGTCTCGGAACAGGGAGTGACAGAAGGTACCAAGGAGTGTTTGTAAGGGAGGAGGAAGTAGGAGAAGGGACTGGAAAAGGGAGTGTCTGGAGCATTCCTCCTCCTAAGTCTCTTCAGTCATGTCCGACTCTGTGCGACCCCATAGATGGCAGCCCACAAGGCTCCGCTGTCCCTGGGATTCTCCAGGCAAGAACACTGGAGTGGGTTGCCATTTCCTTCTCCAATGCATGAAAGTGAAAAGTGAAAAGTGAAAGTGAAGTCGCTCAGTCATGTCCGACTCTTCGCAACCCCATGAACCACAACATGCCAGGCTCTTCCGCCCATGGGATTTTCCAGGCAAGAGTACTGGAGTGGGGTGCCATTTGGAGCATTAGGAGAAACTAAAAGGTCAGTGGGTCTTTGGGGCTGAGTATGACAGGATTGGGGGTCTGCAGGATTAACTGCAATTGCAGTTCCAAATGGAATTTGGAATTAAGAAAAGTCGGTGTCCTTGTAAACCCTCAGATTATTTTATTAAATGACAGTTATATCAAATTGGTCTTTGTTCTGGGTTCCAACTAGATGAAGCTATTTTGGTCCCCGGGGAAAGCCCTCTCCCAGATGTGCAAGTGAAGGTGCTGGTTAGTCCCCAGGACTGGTGGAGGGAGCATTGCAAGCTGGCTCCAAGAGGAAGGATAAGAGGAGAATTTCAGGGACTTCCCTGGTGATCCAGTAGTTAGGATTCCACACTTCCAATGTAGGGTTAGGGGAGCAGGTTAGATCCCTGGTCAGAGAACTAAGATCCCACATGCCGTGTGCTAAGGCCAAAAAATAAACAATAATAATAATTTTTTAAAAGAAAAGAATTTCAGATGGATAAGCAAAATAAAAAAGCATAAAAGTGAGAAAGAGCAAAGCATATTTAGACCTTGGGGCCAGATATTTGATTGTTGGCCCAGACCCTGCCATGCTTTGCCCTCATTAAATCTCCTTGTCCTCTTGGCTGGTGACTGCTGCCTGGCATAGGTGAGGTGATTCCCCCAGGACTGCATGTATACACAGAGTGCTTCAGGGCTATCCTCAGTGTTCTGGGAAAGGGGGGGTAAAAGGGAGACCCCCTTTCTCTTCTGGTTTTACCTCCAAAGCCCGGAGAAGTTGAATGTGACTCTGGGGAGGCCATGCTGCCAGGACGCGGCCACATCCCCAGCAGGGACGTCTGATGGCTTTCCCAAAAGTCTTGGCTGTTTCTCAAAGCATGAGAACACCAGCGTGAGCTCATTTGAACCTGGCTGAAGGGAAATGAAGTGGAAAAGAATTTAGGAAAGTTTTCACTTCCCTTCTGCCCCAGAGACAGCAATGCTGGCATCATCAACTGTGAAAAAGAGAAATCCATTTGGGAATTATTATTCATATTCATCTCAACCAAAAAGACAGTGGAAAGGACTCATGTTGTTTTGACATTTAGTATAAAAAAACTCAAAAATAGTTTTTAAAGAGTTTTCATAAATTCTTTAAATAATATATTACTATTTATTATTATTATTTTTTGTTTGTTTGTTTTCCTGTGAAGTAAAATATAAGGCACTGAATTTTAGTTCATTACACATCATCCTTTAGCTAGGATCACTTGGAACCCAGGAAAATGTTTTTAGCTTTCTCATACTGTGAAATCTGTGTTATAGGCACCTATTCAACACGCCTAAGGAACTTAGAAATGTGTGTATGTGTGTGTGCATGCACATGTGCACATATTTATACTTAAACAATTAGAGAAAATGTATTTCAACAATATTTATCATACAATTGAATGATACATTTCCTTCCAGGGACCTAAACCATACAATGACATAAGAATGTCACAATGCATCTGTGGCCCCTGGATGGACCCCAGCTCTTTACAAGGGCCGATGATGCTGACAACAGGGATATATGTATCAGTCAAAGTTTATTAAATCAGATCATACATATGAAAGGAAGGTAATAAAGAAAGAATGTGTAAATAAATGGAAGCAGAATCAAGTGAAGATATGAGACAAGTATCTGCATAATTCTTTCCTTAAAAATAACTTTTGAAGTAGAAGGAATTTGTGAACTCAATCTGCACTAGTGGGATTATTCCAAATATAATTGCTCAGGCACTGTCTTGCTGCTACTGCTGCTAAGTCACTTCAGTCGTGTCCGACTCTGTGCAACCCCATAGACGACAGCCCACCAGGCTCCCCCGTCCCTGGGATTCTCCAGGCAAGAACACTGGAGTGGGTTGCCATTTCCTTCTCCAATGCATGAAAGTGAAAAGTGAAAGTGAAGTCATTCAGTCGTGTCCAACTCTTAGCGACCCCATAGACTGCAGCCTACCAGGCTCCTCCACCCATGGGATTTTCCAGGCAAGAGTACTGGAGTGGGGTGCCATTGCCTTCTCTGAGGCACTGTCTTAGGGGCTCCTTATTAAACACCCAGCCCCATAAAGTAAAGGAAGCACTGAATTTTAATTTAAAAATGGGCTATGTGGACAAGGAATCAGAGATGTGAGTAGTTACTAGCTATGCCAGCAACCATTCTGCAGGGCCTTGTAAATTCTCATTTATAAAAGAGACACAGTGGTGTCCATTTGCCTCTGCTACAGGGTTGGTCTCAGAAATAAGAGGGATCTCTTTTAACTGCTGAAGCTCTCTGCAAGTGGAAGGGATTGCTATTATCCCATTATTGTTTGGAGTTGCAGAAAAAGGCAGTGTGCTTGAACTGAAAGGTGAAGCGGCAACCATCCCAAGGATCTGAGCTGTTCTCGGCTTGGCCACCCTTTACCACTCCAGCAGCTAAATATAGAAGAAAAGACTCCAGTGCAGAAGGTGGAAGCAAATTGTTAGGCTCCTCTTCCAACTTCATCAAGATTCTTGGCTTCCTTCTTCATACCCATAGTTTGAATTATTAGGTAGCAGACATGCTGTCAAAAGACTGGGTAATTATCTGTCATTTTCCATGTCTGAAGGCAGCCTTCCACCTCTGCAGCTAGATGGATAATCTGTGCTTGCATTCCAAAAATTATTATATTTGGATTTTATGTGGGTGTGCATGATCCCTCAAGGGGGAAACCTCAAGAAACCTCTCTTTTCCCCACCACCTCCTCACAACCCAGCTCCCTGTGCACACACACAGAGTCCCACATTCACCTCCAATACACACATAGACACACACAGACACACACACTCCAAAGCAAGGTTCTGTGGACCAACAACTGACCTCAAAACTTTGGATATTTGTTCATTAATCTTTCAGCTATACATATATGCTTATAGTCTCATTTTCACATCATTCTCCAACTCAATCAGTGTTTGGTCATATGCAATCAGGTAGAAGAACAAAAGCCCAAATACTAATGGATCTTTTCCTTAAGCCATCATTTCTTTTTGCAAAATATTATGTTATTCCATAGAAAATATGATGGTAAAGCTTTAGAGTCGAAGATGTCTGTTAAAGAACAGTTCATTAAAGGCAAAAGTCGAAATGCTGATTCAATAGAGAATATGTTTTGACTTGCTTTTCCAGCTGTAGAAATAGATCCACAGTGATTTCTCTCTGCCTCTGGTCTAGGTCTCTTTGGGACCAGCAGCATACATTTTTAAGAAAATTAGTAGGGGCTGAAAGGAAAACTCTCCCTCACCCATTCTGAAATTCTATCCAGATAATAGGAATCAGGAAGAACAATCATGTATTTACTTAGAACAAATAATGAAGGTGTCCTCTCAACTGACTGTTGAAGGCTCACAGTGTGCTAGGCCCTGAAAAGACCCAGTTGAAAGACAAAGTCCCACATTGTCTAAGATGCATCATGGTGACTGCAGACAGCAGAGTATGGGCATGTCTCTGCTTGAGAGGACAGCAGAGGATGGGGATGGGGGAAAGGAATCTTGAAATCAGAAATTTTCCTGCAGACACAATATCTGCCGCTCTTACATGAAGGCATACATAAGAGCATGAGAGACTTGAGAAGTGGTGAAGAGTTCCACACGACTTGAGTATAACACTCCATTCTCTGGAGGTAGGCAGAGGTCATATCATAAAGACAGTGCATGTCACACAAGGACTTGAAACTTCCTCCTTAAGACAAGGGTTCTCAAAGCATGGTTCCTAGAGTAGCAGCACCACCTGGGATGTTGCTAGAAATGCAAAATTTAAAGGCCCATCCCAGAAGCACTGGCTCAGAAACTCTAAAGGCAGGACTCAACAATCTGTGTTTTAACAACCTTTCCAGGGAGTTCCCTGGTGGCCTAATGGTTAGGATTCTGAGCTTTCACTGCTGTGGCCTCAGTTCAATTCCTAGTTGGGGAACTGAGATCCTGCTAGTCACAAGGTACTACTGGGGAGAAAAAAAAAAAAAAAACCTCTCCAGTTGATTCTGATGTAATAATTTTAAGAAACACAGAGTCTGTAAAACTGGCTACACATTAGAGCTACTTGAAAAGATTTTTTTAACTGAAAAATCCCATATTTCACCTTCAACCAATTATTAACTGAGTAGGCAATGCTGGAATGGGGTCAGCTTCATGACTGGTGCAGGCATAAGGGGCCCCAGGCTCAGAAGGGCCAATGCTTATTTTAATATTCTATTATCTCAATTTTGAAATTCTTCATAATTTTTGAAGTAGGAGACCCACATTTTCATTTTTCACTGGGTCCCACAAACTGTGTAGCCAGTCCTGGGCTGGACCTTCAGTGTACTTTAAAGATTTCCCAGGTGTTCTTTTTTTTTTTTTTTTTTCCTTAGTTCTCTGACCTGGTTAGTCCTCTGACCAGGAGTCAAACCAGCACCCTCCTCAGCATTGGAAGGGTGGTCTTAACCACTGGACCACCAGGGAAGTCCCTCCTGGGTGATTCTAATAGTGGCCCAAAGTCCTTAGAACTGCCAGGTTAGGGAACACAGTAGAAATAATGCCATTCAACTTCAACTAGATACTTAACAAAATCGCAAGATGGCTTCACAGTCAAGATGGACAAGTGTTGAGTGAATCACATTATAGTTACACTGACTAAAAGTGAATTGATAATGAATTCAAAAAGTGACTAAAATAAACTAGTGAGAACTCAAGGAAGTCTTCCTGGGAAAGTTACAGAACTTTTTTCTATTCTGATAGAAGTGTTTATTGTAATTTAGATAAAGATATTAAAGTATTGATTATTTGTTTATGGATGACACTATGCAGTACTATGGTTGATAGAATCAAAATACAACTCCCATCAGTAGAGTGCTGGAGCCAGCTCTCATGGGCTCATAGATTGGATTATGCATGTATCTTCCCAACAGTACTTTTGGTGACATCACAGCCTAGCCTGAGATCCACCATGATGGGAGTATTTATATAACAGAGTTCGACAAACACTCAACAGAGCCCATTGTTAACCCCTTACCTGGACACCACTGACTACCACTACTTTTTGCTCAGTCCTCATTTAATTCACAGTTGCATCATTATATAAGTCACTTATCATGAATCAAGGCAAATTGTAAGTGGTCAGACAAGAGATGGCAAGAGTGAATGTCGACATTCTAGGAATCAGCGAACTTAAATGGACTGGAATGGGTGAATTTAACTCAGATGACCATTATATCTACTACTGCGGGCAGGAATCCCTCAGAAGAAACGGAGTAGCCATCGTGGTCAACAAAAGAGTCCGAAATGCAGTACTTGGATGCAATCTCAAAAACAACAGAATGATCTCTGTTCGTTTCCAAGGCAAACCATTCAATATCACAGTAATCCAAGTCTATGCCCCAACCAGTAACACTGAAGAAGCTGAAGTTGAACAGCTCTATGAAGACCTACAAGACCTTTTAGAACTAACACCCAAAAAAGATGTCCTTTTCATTATAGGGGACTGGAATGCAAAAGTAGGAAGTCAAGAAACACCTGGAGTAACAGGCAAATTTGGCCTTGGAATACGGAATGATGCAGGGCAAAGACTAATAGAGTTTTGCCAAGAAAATGCACTGGCCATAACAAACACCCTCTTCCAACAACACAAGAGAAGACTCTATACTTGGACATCACCAGATGGTCAACACTGAAATCAGATTGATTAAATTCTTTGCAGCCAAAGATGGAGAAGCTCTATACAGTCAGGAAAAACAAGACTGGGAGCTGACTGTGGCTCAGACCATGAACTCCTTATTGCCAAATTCAGACTTAAATTGAAAAAAGTAGGGAAAACCACTAGACCATTCAGGTATGACCTAAATCAAATCCCTTATGATTATACAGTGGAAGTAAGAAATAGATTTAAGGGCCTAGATCTGATAGATAGAGTGCCTGATGAACTATGGAATGAGGTTCGTGACATTGTACAGGAGACAGGGATCAAGACCATCCCCATGGAAAAGAAATGCAAAAAAGCAAAATGGCTGTCTGGGGAGGCCTTACAAATAGCTGTGAAAAGAAGAGAAGTGAAAAGCAAAGGAGAAAAGGAAAGATATAAACATCTGAATGCAGAGTTCCAAAGAATAGCAAGAAGAGATAAGAGAGCCTTCTTCAGCAATCAATGCAAAGAAATAGAGGAAAACAAAAGAATGGGAAAGACTAGAGATCTCTTCAAGAAAATCAGAGATACCAAAGGAACATTTCATGCAAAGATGGGCTTGATAAAGGACAGAAATGGTATGGACCTAACAGAAGCAGAAGATATTAAGAAGAGATGGCAAGAATACACAGAAGAACTGTACAAAAAAGATCTTCATGACCCAGATAATCACAGTGGTGCGGTCACTGACCTAGAGCCAGACATCCTGGAATGTGAAGTCAAGTGGGCCTTAGAAAGAATCACTACGAACAAAGCTAGTGGAGGTGATGGAATTCCAGTTGAGCTATTCCAAACCCTGAAAGATGATGCTGTGAAAGTGCTGCACTCAATGTGCCAGCACATTTGGAAAACTCAGCAGTGGCCACAGGACTGGAAAAGGTCAGTTTTCATTCCAATCCCAAAGAAAGGCAATGCCAAAGAATGCTCAAACTACTGCACAATTGCACTCATCTCACACGCTAGTAAAGTAATGCTCAAAATTCTCCAAGCCAGGCTTCAGCAGTACGTGAACTGTGAACTTCCTGATGTTCAAGGCGGTTTTAGAAAGTGCAGAGGAACCAGAGATCAAATTGCCAACATCCACTGGATCATGGAAAAAGCAAGAGAGTTCCAGAAAAACATCTATTTCTGCTTTATTGACTATGCCAAAGCCTTTGACTGTGTGGATCACAATAAACTGTGGAAAATTCTGAAAGAGATGGGAATACCAGACCACCTGATCTGCCTCTTGAGAAATCTGTATGCAGGTCAGGAAGCAACAGTTAGAACTGGACATAGAACAACAGACTGGTTACAAATAGGAACAGGAGTACGTCAAGGCTGTGTATTGTCACCCTGATTATTTAACTTATATGCAGAGTACATCATGAGAAATGCTGGACTGGAAGAAGCACAAGCTGGAATCAAGATTGCTGGGAGAAATATCAATAACCTCACATATGCAGATGACACCACCCTTATGGCAGAAAGTGAAGAGGAACTAAAAAGCCTCTTCATGAAAATGAAAGTGGAGAGTGAAAAAGTTGGCTTAAAGCTCAACATTCAGAAAACTAAGATCATGGCATCCGGTCCCATCACTTCATGGGAAATAGATGGGGAAACAGTGGAAACAGTGTCAGACTTTATTTTTCTGGGCTCCAAAATCACTGCAGATGGTGACTGCAGCCATGAAATTAAAAGACGTTTACTCCTTGGAAGGAAAGTTATGACCAACCTAGACAGTATATTCAAAAGCAGACATTACTTCGCCAACAAAGGTTTGTCTGGTCAAGGCTATGGTTTTTCCAGTGGTCATGTATGGATGTGAGAGTTGGACTGTGAAGAAAGCTGAGTGCCGAAGAATTGATGCTTTTGAACTGTGGAGTTGGAGAAGGCTCTTGAGAGTCCCTTGGACTGCAAGGAGATCCAACCAGTCCATTCTGAAGGAGATCAGCCCTGGGATTTCTTTGGAAGGAATGATGCTAAAGCTGAAACTCCAATACTTTGGCCACCTCATGTGAAGAGTTGACTCATTGGAAAAGACTCTGATGCTGGGAGGGATTGGGGGCAAGAGGAGAAGGGGACGACAGAGGATGAGATGGCTAGATGGCATCACTGACTCGATGGAGGTGAGTCTGAGTGAACTCCGGGAGTTAGTGATGGACAGGGAGGCCTGGCATGCTGCGATTGATGGGGTCACAAAGAGTCGGACACGACTGAGCGACTGATCTGATCTGATCTGATCTGATGCAGAAGAATACTGATGGCAATTCAGGCTGAATGACTTTCCTAAGGTGAGTAAGTAAAGAGAACAAATGTCAACATAAACACTGTCTGCAAACATGATTTTTCCACAATATGTTCTATTGGTAAGGAAATCAGAATACAAAAGGCCTTTAACAGGCTTAAATAGAGTCCCTATACAATGAATCTTTAAAAAGGCTATAAATGAACTTATCAACAAAACAGAAATAGAGTTACAGATGTAGAAAATAAATTTATGGTTATTGGGGGGTATAGGGGGTGTGGGATGAATAGGGAGACTGGTATTGACATATACAAACTACTATGTATAAAATAGGTAACTAATAAGGACCTGCTGCACAGCACAGGGAACTCTATTCGATGGCATGTGATGGCCTATATGGAAAAAAAAAATCTAGAACAGAGTGGATACATGTATACAGTTATACATGTATAACTGATTCACTTTGTTGTACAGCAGAAACTAACACAACACTGTAATTCAACTATACTCCAATGAAAATTTTTTAAAAATATATAGTCCATATTCAACAAAATAAACACAACGCACAAGTATAAGGTTCTTGACTTGCAATTAAAAAAAAAACACACAACTGCACCAGTTGGCTTAAATATAAACTTACAAAAGGAGATTAGAGGGGTTAGTTGAGAATATACCTTGACTTGCTAAAAAAAAATGTGCCGCTCATTTCAATGTGGCTTTCAACTTGGCTGACTCACTCATGAAATTATCATGTCCCAAGTGCCATGTAGCACCCAGGCATTAACAGTGGTCCTTCTCATATGTAATCATCTGTCCTCAACACTTCACACACAGCCAGCTTATTTTTTATCTATCCTCTGTGCTGTGTTCATTCCTTTGGCTTTTAAGCACTCTTTTTCAAGTGACTGGTCAATTCAAAGTTCAGACTCTCTTTTAGGCATGATTCTTCTCCAGTGGGGTCCTTCTCTACTTTTTCCTTTCACACAGCCTCAGAGAGCAAAGGAGAAGATTCTGGCCTTCATGCTGCTCTTGGTCACAAAGGTCTCCCTGATTCCCCAGGTCATTGGTCTCCTTTAACTGAAGTTTCCCAAGATGTGTCTGGTCTTTGAGATGTCCTGCTGACACCAACTGCTGGAGCCTGTAGCTCCCACCATGCCCTTTAGGAATTCAGTTCCTCCCTCAGCCTCCTCTTCCTGGGCCTTCCAGCTCACAGCTCTCTCAGCACTTCTGGGCTCTCCCTGCCCTAAACTGAACACACAAATCTGCTACCTCCCTAATCTTCTATGCTCTGGCTGTGAGTCATAAGAAAACTGTCACATTACCAGTCATTAGAAAAAATGCAAATTAAAATCACAGCATGATACTACTACACATCTAGTAGAATGGTTATAATTTAAAAGACACCATGCCAAGAGTTGGTGGGTATGCAGACTAACCAGAACTCTCCTACATGGCTGGTGGGAATGTACGATCATCACTTCCAAACATGAGCCAGCCTTTCCACTGCTAGATATTTACCAAAGAGAGATGAAAGCATAAGTCCATGCAAAGGACTGAACAGAGTGATGTCTCATCCAAGTCACCAAACACTCAAAGATTGGATGTGGCCTCCGGAAAATGACTGTGGGCCTGAGGTCATTTTTCACATGGACCCTGCCCAAGAGGACCCGTCACAGGATGAGGGAACATGGGGAGGCCAGGTGAGATGCAGTGTGGAAGGGGGTGCTGCCATGTCACAGGAGTAGTCCAAAGGTCCGTCAGGGAGATCTCTGAAGAAACCAGGAGGTCTTCCTGGAGAAAATTCTCAGTTTTTAACAGCAACCAGGCCCAAAATACACAATGAGGAGAAGCCATACTCACTTTCCACACTAAAGCTTCTTGCCTGCAACCAGCTAATTAAAATCGAGTTCATAGGTTTTGAAATACACACCAGACTGGGCATCTTAATTTTCAAATGGAAAGTCCCAGGACCTTCTATGACCTAAAGCATAACAGAGAAGCCACAGGTCGTGCCGTAGAATGGGGAAAACCTTGGGACACAAAAAAACAAGTAAATATGTACTGAGAACATATCCCCAGAATAGCACCTCTTTAATGAATTGATTGTGCTTTAAAATGCCTCAGAATATAGAAAATACTTGAAAAAATCATAGTGCATCCATATGATAGACCAGTATAATTTTTATTATTTTGAAAATCATGACATAGCCTAAAAAAAATTCTAATAGTGTGTGAAAACAAGCAGAACTCAAAACTCTTTATTCCATAGTATATGATCCCAATTGTATAAAAATGTTTATAAATATCTATATATATACAATATTATATATTAAAGTATAGCTTTAAAATATTATAAATATATAAAGAAATATTTTATATAAATATATATTTCACCAGTGGTTTTCTTTCAGTGGTGAGCTTGCTGATTACTTTTAATTTCTTATTCTTACTTTTTGCACTTTGAACATTTTCTACAATTAACCCCACAATGAATTTGGGGTTTTATTTTTGCAGGTGTAATGAAAGACTTCAGTGTGGCAGCCGAGTCTTTCCTCTGGGTCAGCTGTGCTCCCCTGGCTGACCCCTTATGGAGGGAATTTGGGGGATCCTTGAATATGCTGACCTCTCACCCACTGCAGAGTGTCAATGAAGCAACATGAGGTCCCACATGATCCAGTGATCAGGTGGCCTTCAGTGATGTGGAGTCAACAGGAAGTAGTGGAGATTTGGAAAATTCATGCAGTTCAGTACTGGGATCAAAAGAGCAAGAAAAGTTTTGGAAGCATTTTCTGTGTTTATCTGAAGCCCAAATGTCTGTGATTTTCTAGGAGCTGGGAGATGTGACTTCCTGGAGGGAAATAAATTTGGAACACATGTTAAGTGATGCCCAGTGAAACATCTTTCCTTACAAAAGGAAGTGATATTTTTTCTGAAAATTCTGTAGGGTTATAGTAGACTAAAAAATACAACAAAATATGCATCATCCTTCTGGTAGAAAAGGACATTAAAAAAGGATGATTAGTGAGGAAAGAACAATAATTGTTTATATTTGTAAAGCACTTTACAATTTTATGAAGTACTTATCTTTATAAGTCATTATTCAGTTCTTGAAGCAGTAGGAGCTGAATGAATGGGGGACTCAGACAAGTTGAGCAAATTTAAGTTCAAGGACACCCAACTAGAAAGAGGGTGGAGCCGAACTGGCTTAATTTGATCAGAAATATGAGATTTTGAAGGAACAAATATATTTTAAGGTCTAAGAAATATTATCAGAAGGTAGACCATCTTTCTTCTGAAAACACTACACTGTCTTCAATGTAGAGGAGAGCTTTGGTTGAAAATGTTTCCCACTTTTACAAGGAGCAAGTAGTCTATTTACACTATAAATAATTGCCATATTTCAGTTTGTATTTATCAAGTTTCAGGGTTTCTCCAATATATTGAGTTTAATTTCTTATCTGATCTATGTTAATTTCTTTTTACCAACTTGTAAAAATACTGGTGGCCTGCTGTATAGCACAGGGAACTGCATTCCACACTCTGTAATGGCCCATATGGGACACGGATCTAAAAGGGGTGGGCGTTTCGATGTGTATAACCGATTCACTGCGCTGTGCACCGGAAATGAACACAACAGTGTAAATCAAGTCAATAAAAACATTTTAAAAATAAGAAAAAGAAATTTCCCGCCTCATAGATTACTACCCCCTGGGTCACAACCTCTACAGATAAGATTACCAGATACAATCTGATCTCTAGAGGTAAGAGGAATCCCAGTTATATTTGAATTTGAGCTAAACAATGAATTTTTAAACTGATGGTATGTCCCACACAATATTTGAAATCTTATATTTTTATATGCTAAGTCCTGTAATTTTACCTAGAGACAGAGCCTGAATTTCAACCAGATAGTCTTATGCGATATTAAACTTTGGCAGCATTTAAATTCTTTCTCTGCTCTTTCAACTCATCGTTCCTTTGGAAGCAAAGTTTGAATCTTCGTGTTCCAGCCTGCTATCCTATTTCCTACTGGAGTTTCTTCCAGAAGAGTCCTGCGGTTCAGTCTTCCTGACAGGAGCACTTTGGGATACTATCCACACCTCTTGACTGGGATAATCCATAGACAGGAAAAAAACGTAAAAACAAATTATAAAACTTTTATTAACAAAATAATGCATGGAAGGATCCAGAGCAAGAGGGTCAGAGTGAAAAGATTAATAAAAATTACTGCTGAAGGATATCAAGATGGTGGAGCAGCTGGAACTCCCCTGGTGGTTCAGCAGTTAAGACTCAGAGCTTCCATTGCAGGAGGCCTGGGTTCCATCACTACTCGGGGAACTAAGGTCCTACATGCTGCGGGATGTGGCCAACATTTTTAAAAATAAAGATAAATAAATAGGTTTTCTCTACTCCAAGATTTTTTTAAAAAGCAATTAAAAAAAAAAAAAAGATGGTTAAGTATGAGGATGCAGAATTCAGAATTCACCTCTCCCCATATACTCATCAAAAATACATCTACAAATGGAATAACTCTCACTGAAAACTAATTGGAGACTGGGGGAAAGACTCCTGTACAATCAAGGATGTAAGAAAGTAAAATCAGGTAGGAAAGACAGAGAAGGAATCAGGTCAGGATTTGTACCTCTGGGAGGTGTCTCAGCAGAGATGGGAGATTACACAAGCAGAAATATTCAATGGGAAGTGAGATTCGAGCTACATATTGGGCACCCCAGCTGGGATTCAACACTGAGAAGACAGGTTCCCTAGGCTGGTTGGAGGGCTGGTGGAACTAACAGGAGGGCCCTGGAAAGCCTGGACTACACTTGCAAGGAGTATGCACACCTGCTCACTTACTCCCAAATAGGCAGAGAGGAAGGTCCAAAACTGGGTCACTGGCAAGTTTCCCATCACTGCAGCAAGAACGTGCACTAGCCTGAACTGAACAACCTCTCTGATCCTGGTTGCTCCACAGCTCAGCTCCAGACTGGAGTGAGACCTGCTGAGGCCTAGACGAGAACTCAGCTGTAAGGTACAGAGGTGGCTCAGACCTGAAGTGGCAGCAGAGCAGGGAAGAGGCAGCCCTTACTGGGCTTGAACTGGCGGAGCATCAGAAGCAGTCCGGTCCCTGACTGCAGCTGAACTGCCACAGCCCGTAACCAACCCCATGCCAAGTGCCTGCAGTGGTCTTTCTTGGTCCATCCAGCACTGCTCCTCTCTGAGGCAAGGGTGCCAGTGCTGGGAAGGAGAAGAACACACACTTAGCTAGCTTAGACCAATCCTGAGGGCTTCTACTCGAGAACCTTAGAACCCACTCCCAACCCAAATAAGGCAGTGATGGCCAATGAGCAAAGGAGAAGCCCCAGCTCACACGTGGCTTTGGCCCCAGCCCCTTCCTCCCCAGGCCCAAAGGCCCCTACTCATGCTACCAAAGGTGATCACTGCCAGCATGCCCTGGAGAAAGACATGACTTGTGTTCACGTCAAATCCAACTCTCCCA
Organism: Bubalus kerabau; assembly: GCF_029407905.1. Classification (NCBI taxonomy): domain Eukaryota; kingdom Metazoa; phylum Chordata; class Mammalia; order Artiodactyla; family Bovidae; genus Bubalus; species Bubalus kerabau. Next base: position 81,420,366 of record NC_073631.1, on the reverse strand, counting down.
CCAAAGGCACTGGTCACACACAGACTGTACAGGATGCTCTTACATAAGGACACCCCTTCAAGACCACAACAGGTAACTCACCTAATCTCACAAAACAAAGAAATTTAAGAAAGTGAGAAGACAGAGGAGTTTGTTTGTTGAAAGAACAAGAGAAAATTCCTGAAAAAAACAACTAATGAAACAGAAAAAAACAATTTTAACAGATGAAAAATTCAAACCAGTAGTAATAAGAATGTTAACTGAATTAGGGAAAAGAATACATGAACACAGAATCTTAGCAAAGAACTAGAAAGTATAAAAAAGAAACAGAACTAGAGAACATACTGTGTCCTCTGTGTGTGCTCAGCCATGTCCGACTCTTTACAACCCCATGGACTGTAGCCCACCAGGCTCCTCTGTCCATGGAATTTTTCAGGCAAGAATACTGGAGTGCATTGTCATTTCCTACTCCAGGGGATCTTTCCGACCCTGGGATCTCCTGCATTGGTAGGCAGATGCTTTTACCACGGCACCACCTGGGAAGCCCAAGGATACAGTACCTGAAGTGAAAACCACTAGAAGGTATTAATAGCAGACTAGGTGATACAGAAGAAGGCACAGGGAATCTGGAAGATGGAATAATAGAAATCATCCAATCAGAACAAAGAAAAACATTAATGAGAATGGTGTAAAAGTTCTTTAATATAACATGAAGTGTACCAACATTCAGATTATAAGAGTCCCAGAAGAAGAAGAAAGAGAAAAGGAGGTTGAAAGTATATTTGATGCAATTATGGCTGTAAACTTCCCAAACCTGAAGAAGGAAACATATCCAGGGACAGGAAGCACAGAGGATCCCAAACAAGAGGAATCCAAACGGGCCCACGCCAGGACATTCCATGAAAGTAAACAACTGGAAAAAAGCAAATGCAGAGGAGGCAGATGGAATCTCGGGTTTTCTTCATGGGCTGAATGTGAGGACATATGTAAAATTGCATCAGTGGTTCTACAGTTCAAGTCAAGTGAGATAGTCAAGAGACAGACATGGGGTCTCCATGTCTGTTGTTCTCCAGAAAACTGCAGGCTACGGAGAAGGGGCTGGGCAATTGACAAGGCTCTGGCTGGCAGGCCCTCAAAAACGCTTGCTCCATTTGAAAACAAATCTAGTTTCCCAGGCACATTCATACCAAATGGGAGGCATGGACACCACTGGGAAAACACTGTCTTTCTGCATTACAAATTTGGGGTTAGCATGAATCACTTCCTTTTCCCCCTGTTATTGTGTATATAATTTATTTTTTTATTGGAGTATAGTTGTTTTGGGTTTCCCAGTGGCTCAGTAGTAAAGAATCCACCTGCAATGCAGGAGGCACAGGACATGTGGGTTCAATCCCAGCATTGGGAAGATTCCCTGGAGGAGGGAACGGCAACCTACTCCAGTGTTTTTGCCTGGAGAATCCCATGGACAGAAGAGCCTGGAAGGTTACAGTCCAGAGGACTGCAAAGATTCAGACACTACTGAAGCAAATGAGCTCACATACTTGCTTTTCCATGTTGTGCTGCTGTAGAGCAAAGTGAATCAGCAATGTGTATACATATATCCCCTCTTTATTGGATTTCTTTCCCATTTAGGTCACCACAGAGCACTGAGTAGAATTCCCAGAGGATACAGTAGGTTCTCATTAGTTACCTATTTTATACATAGTATCAACAGTGAATATATGCCAATACCAGTCTCCCAATGAATCACTTCCCTTGCATTGCACTATCTCTGGGTAAATAGATAAATGGAGTGGAAGAGCCTGGGGCCTGAGTACCTCGCTTCCCAGACTGTGGACCATCTAGATGCTGCATGTCGAAGGCTCTGACAGATTGTCAACCTCTTTGCATCCCTTTACAGCACTCGTGCTGAGACAATTTCCTCATCTTAGGGGAAAGGGATGTTAACTTCAAGATGATGCATGGAGGAGGCTGGGAGAGTCCTATTAAATTCACCATCAGATGGATAACTTTTGGATCCTTTTGCCTCTGTAGTACAACTGCTTCTTTACAGCTCATTTTGTTGAGCTTGGAGGCTCTGCATCTGGTTTGGTCCAAATTCAGCTCATTTGATTTTCTGTTGTTCAAAGATTACATCTGCGAACTTGACATCCGCCCACCGAATGCTACTTCCAGCTCTGGGTCCTGCTAGAGACAGTGTTCCTCCTAACCAGAGCTGATGTTTTAATGGCGAGAGAAACAGGCATGGAGTATTCAACAAATCTATTCTTTGGCACCTCTTTTAGCCTTTATTAAGCCTAATGTGAATAAATATAACATGAAGTCTTATAAATACAGAGGACAGGGAAAACTCTTGTTGGATTATAGCCAAGACTGCTTCCTTCTGTAATAGGACATTTAATTGCTCCTTTATTGATTACACTGTGTGTGCCACAGTGGCCTAGCTTGCCAAGAAGATAACGTTATGTGAGTTTAGCCTTGTAAAAGAGAGCAAGGAGGGTTCAAGGAGTAATATACAAGGAAATTAAAGATATTTTCTTCAAAATCTTTCCCACCAAATGCCATTTTTCTCAATTTGGAAAACAATTTGTTTTAAACTATCTGATGTTTACCATGAATTAAACTTAGCCTTACAAGTTGGGTTTCTGGGCATGTGGTTATGGGTTTGACTATGGGTATGCATCTGTAGCATCTAATTCTTTGCTTTGATTGCTTGCCATTCTGGACACCCCTATAGATGCTTGTGGTATCTAAATAGTTCCTACTGACTTAAAGTGGAAATTGTCCTTTTAGAGCATTAAATTCCATTCAGTTCAGTTCAGTTCAGTTCAGTCGCTCAGTCATGTCCGACTCTTTGTGACCCCATGAATCGCAGCACGCCAGGCCTCCCTGTCCATCACCAACTCCCGGAGCTCACTCAGACTCACATCCATCATGTCAGTGATGCCATCCAGCCATCTCATCCTCTCTCGTCCCCTTCTTCTCCTGCCCCCAATCCCTCCCAGCATCACAGTCTTTTCCAATGAGTCAACTCTTGGCATGAGGTGGCCAAAGTACTGGAGTTTCAGCTTTAGCATCATTCCTTCCAAAGAAATCCCAGGGCTGATCTCCTTCAGAATGGACTGGTTGGATCTCCTTGCAGTCCAAGGGACTCTCAAGAGTCTTCTCCAACACCACAGTTCAAAAGCATCAATTCTTCGGCGCTCAGCCTTCTTCACAGTCCAAATCTCACATCCATACATGACCACAGGAAAAACCATAGCCTTGACTAGACGGACCTTTGTTGGCAAATTAGCACTGGTGATTAAGAGATTCATAGGCTCTTGGTCAACTGACTTTAAGAAATCAGAGATACTCAAATTTCAGGACTATTAATAAATAAGATTAACCTCTATAAACAAATGTTCTCTTCCATAGTAAGTATTTGGAGCTTAATGATCATGTATTTATTATCCTGGTAGCTTTTAACCAACATTGAAATGATTTTGTTCAAAATGTTTGGGGCTATTTTAATACATAATTTATTTAATACAATGACACAAGCCTGTTCTCAAAAGGTATATTTTTATTCCTTCCTTAAGGCACAAAAGAAAGAGGGAGACTTGGCTGCTTTTTGCTCCAGAGACCAAATGCGTGGACCACTGACATATAAGTTTGAAAAGACACATGGGCTTTTTGGGTATACATTTGGTTTTCATTTGCTTGAAATGGTTTTGTAGCCTAATAAAAAAAAAAGAATCTACATTTTTTTATAAGGAAGTTAACCGCCTATAGTTGAACAAAAAGACGGTTTTTCATTTTTCACTCAGTTATTTTAAGGGCATTACAGCAATAATATCCAACACTCCATCAGAGTGATAACAAAAAGCATTGAATTGACTTAGTATCTCTTTTACTCATTATCTAAAATACCAAAGGCCAACACCTACACATAGTCTCATGTCATATGTAAAAAAAAGAATCATTTTCTAGAAAGCAATGACTACTACAGTATAATGTGCCCATTCCTTATAACTAATATAATGAATATAAGTATAAGGTGGCCTTCTTTCCTTAACCAACACCTTAAACAGAAATAGCAAATGGCCATTGTTGCTTTCATGCATAAACTACCCCGATCAAATGGATGCTTGCTTAAGAATTTGGAATCTAGGGTACCTTCCACACAGAATAAACTTAAGAACCAATTTGAGTTCTTAAGAAGGGGCAGCCTACAGGTCTTGCCCACAACCTACACCTTCCAGGCTTATGTCAGTTCCTAAGAGCCAACAACTGCAGGTAACATAGGTCTAAATACTTGGACTAGACGTTAAGCTCCCTAAGTTACCAACAAATAAATACAATTAGAAGCATTTCCTTTTTTACTTGAATGGCTAGTGACTTTACCTTTAAAGCCATTAACACCAAAGTTTTGGGGTTTTTTTAATTTATTTTATTAAAGTGTAGTTGATATACAATGTGTCAATTTCTGCTGTACAGCAAAGTGATTCAGCTATAAATATATATATATATATCCTTTTTCATATTTTCCATTATGACTTATTACAGAATAGTGAATATATTTCCCTGTCCTATACAGTAGAACATTATTGCTTATCCATTCAATATTTAATAGTTTGCATCTGTTAATCCCAACATTGCTGGATCACAGAAAAAGCAAGGGAATTCCAAAAAAAAATCTACTTCTGCTTCATTGACTACACTAAAGTCTTTGACTGTGTGGATCACAGCAAACTGGAAAATTATTAAAGAGATGGGAACGTCAGACCACTTTTCCTGCCTCCTGAGAAACCTGTATGCAGGACAAGAAGCAACATTTAGAACTGAACATGGAACAATGAACTGGTTCAAAATTGGGAAAGGAGTACATCAAGACTGTATATTGTCACCCTGCTTATTTAACTTCCATGCAGAGGACATCATGTGAAATGCCAGGCTGGATGACTCACAGTCTGGAATCAAGACTGCTGGGAGAAATATCAACAACCTCAGACATGCAGATGATACCACTTTAATGGCAGAAAGTGAAGGGAAAATAAGAGCCTCTTGATGAAAGTGAAAAAGGAAAGTGAAAAAGCTGGCTTAAAACTCAGCATTCAAAAAACTAGGATCATGGCATCCAGTGCCATCACTTCATGGCAAATAGATAGGGAAAAAGTGAAAACAGTGACAGATTTTATTTTTGTGGGCTCTGAAATTACTATGGATGGTGACTGCAGTCATGAAATTAAAAGACACTTTCTCCTTAGAAGAAAAGCTATGAAAAACTTAGACAGTGTATTTAAAAGCAGAGACATCACTTTGCCAACAAAATTCTGTACAGTCAAAGCTATGGTTTTTCTAATAGTCATGCACAAATGTGAGAGTTGGCCCATAAAGAAGGCTGAGTAACTAAGAATTGATGCTTTTGAATTGTTGTACTGGAGAAGACTCTTGAGAGCCCTTGGACAGCAAGGTCAAACCAGTAAATCCTAAAGGAAATTAATACTGAATGTTCATTGGAAGGACTGATGCTGAAGCTGAAGCTCCAATAACTTTGGCCACCTGATGGCAAAAGCTGACTCATTGGAAAAGACCCTGATGCTGGGAAAGATTGAGGGCAAAAGGAGAAGGGAACAAAAGAGGATGAGATATTTGGATGGCATCACTGACTCAATGAACATGAGTTTCAGCAAACTTATGGAGATAGTGGAACTTCCCTGGTAGCCCAGCTGGTAAAGAATCTGCCTGCAATGCAGTAGACACCGGTTTGATTCATGGGTCAGGAAGATCCCCTGGAGAAGGGACAGGCTAATCCACTCCAGTATTCTTGGGATTCCCTGGTGGCCCAGACAATAAAGAATCCACCTGTAATGAAGGAGACCTGGGTTCAATCCCTGGGTTGGGAAGATCCCCTGGAGGAAGGCATGGCAACCCACTCCAGTATTCTTGCCTGGAGAATTTCCATGGATAGAGAAACCTGGCGGGCTATAGTCCATGGGGTCACAAAGAGTTGAACATGACTGAGCAACTGAAAAACAACAATCCCAAAATCCCAGTCCATCTCTCCTCCACCCCACCTCCTCCTTGGAAATAGCAAGCCTATTCTCTGTATCTGTGAGTTTGTTCCATTAGAAGTATTTCTTAATACATGAGCTCCAAATAAAACTCAGAACTTGGCATTCAGAGCCCCATGACGCAGGTATTTAAAGGGCTCACCCCTTCTCTGCTCAATCAGACTTCATCCTTACAGATGTTTCTTTATTTGAAATAGAAAAGTTGGTGTTCAGGAGAAAGTAGATATATCAACATAGAACCATAGTGGCTTAATAACAAGAAAGTCATATTTTGCAGACCATGTGCATCTATCTAATTTGGGGGAATTGCAACAGTGTGAGTGCCTCTCCACCATCCCCTTCAGGCGAGACAACAGATTCTAACACCCTTGGAGAAAACTGTCCTACTTCCATAAAACAACAGCTATCAATGAGCACTTTGTGTGTGGTCAGGCACCCTGCCTACTGCGTCCAACCTCCACAGTGATACTGTAAGATAGCCAGTATTCCCATATTATAGGAAGACATTGAGGCTCAAAGAGGGCAAGTGACTTGCCAAGACCACATAGACTACAAAGCAGAGGATTTGTCATGCAAAGCAAAGTCAGAGAGAAAGACAAATATCATCTATTAACACATGCATATATATATGGAATCTGAAAAAAAAATGGTATAGATGATCTTATTTGAAAAACAGAAATAGAGACACAGACATAGAGGACAAACAGATGGACCCCAAAAGGGAAGGGAGGGTGGGATGAATTGGGAGATTGGGATTGATAGTATGTATAAAATAAACAACTATTGAGAACCTACTGTACAGCTCAGGGAACTCTACTCAATGCTCTGTGGTGACCTAAATGGAAAGGAAATCCCTTAAAGAGGAGATACATGTATACACATAGCTGATTCACTGTGCTGTACAGCAGAAACAAACACAACATGGTAAAGCAACTATACACCAATTAAAATGTTTTTAAAACCAGTCCACCTGAGAATGGCTCTAAATAACAATAGCAATCGTTCTCTGTGAATTTGATTCCTCTTCATGCCCGAGGAAAGGGGGACAACCCCACCTTTTATTGTCGGACCCCCCATTCCCTCTGAGACGATTTTTGTCTCCTACTAACTCTTGACCCTGCCCATGTGGCAGAAGAATAGGCCAGATGGAGCTGAGTGAGAACAGGAGTTGGGGAAGCAGACACATGAGGAGAATCTCCTCAGTCTTGGAATTCGCAAGACTACTTTGGGGAGCCCCAGGTGATTCCTCATGTGACATGATACCTTGAAATCTTCAACAGTGGTACCCAAGGAGTTCATACGCTCTCAGCCTCCTGGCCTTCTGTGAGGTTTTCTTTGAGCACAGTCCACTTGGATGACAGCTTGAGGGCTTCTGGTAGGTGCTGTCACCCACACATCTTGTGCACAACACTTTGAAATGCCAGGGTTTTTCAGGAATAGTCTCATTAACTACAAACCCTACTGGGCTTTGTGCTTCTGTGGTTTTTTTTGGTTGTTTTTTTTTTTTTTTTTTTTTTTAACAAGGACCATCTTTATTGAATTCTTTACAATATTGATTCTGTTTCATGTTTTGGTTTTTTGGCCACAAGGCATGTGACATCTTAGCCCCCAGACCAAGAATCCAACCCACACCATCTGCATTGGAAAGCCAAGTCTCAACCTATTGGACTGCCTGGGACGTTCCCATGTTTCTGTTTTTATTTGGACACTATTATAATGCTACCTCTTCTTCTACACTAGAAGGTAAGCTCTATGAGGGGTCAGTTACTGACCCTGTGTTCACACTGCATCCTCTGAACTGTACCTGACACCTCGGAGATGCTCACTACCTATTTTTGAATTCATGAATAGGTAAATGAATTTATCCCATTGATTAGCCCAGAGAGAAAGCAGGAGCCAAACTGCTTCTTCTATAAGAGGCTAATCGGTTGGATGAAGAAACAGCCCAGTGGTCAATTTTTTCTCATTTCCAACACATGGTCAGCAGGATGTTGTGCTTGTATAGTCACGAAGGGCACCAGGCAGAGGATCAGCCACCATTCCTTCTCCAGAACTCTTGTTTAGAGAGTCTGGAGCCTATGGTCAATGCTCTGACCTAGAAGCAAAACCCACCACACTTGCAGCTTGGGGGAACTGGCCAGAACTAATCATGTGACCCCACTCAAGCCTGAAGGGCCAGGACATGCAAACTACAAGACAGTTGAGAATATCTGGTGAATTACACAAAATGGAAAATAAATGAAACAGAAACTCACTAGGCATCAAAGTGCAGGATGGACATTCAGACAGAACACCATACCCGTGGACATGGAAGCAGGCAAAGATGTAAGAAGGTCAGATGGGCTGCACTTACCCCGGCTTTCTTTGTAAGCTGTGCAAAGGCAATGACGCCTCGTGGTAACAGCCCCACTATGGAGCCCAGCAACTGATACTCAAGAACAACTTGAAAGTATTAGCTGAGCGAATGAGCACATAAAACAAGTGAAGTCTGCAGATGGAGTAGAAACAGAGTAAAGTTGAAATGGTGTTGTTTCATGGGAGGCCCCGGGGGTCATGCATCAGCCACATCAGAGAGCTCATTTTCCCTGTCCCAGAGTCCAAAACTGTAGCCCCTCAAAATCACACACACACAAGGCTGCAGAAACCCAATATCCTGGATAACAATAGGCGGCAATCCCAAGTCCTGGGCTGGCTGCCAAGGGAAAACTGGCTGCCCATCTTGGAAGTTGCTCCACCTCCTGAGATGGGGGCTGGATTAGGTGCCCCCTCCCATCTCTTTCCAGCTTCAAGAAGCTGTGATTCTCTGACCCTGGTTTTGGCTCTAACACAGAGCTGTATTCTGTTGCTGAGGTCATTGTTTATCTTACCACATGGCTGTAGCAGCCTCATTTTATAAATGAAGGAACAAAGAACAAGAAAGTTCATGGAGAGTCCAATCTAACACCATAGTTTCATAACGAGGGCAGGATTGGGGAAGTTAACCTGAAGTCTTATGCATTCTCTCTAAACATCAAATCACCACATGGAAGGTGCTGGTGAGAAGTCTGCACATGTGCCTCAGATCCAGAATTACACAGGTTATTCATTTGATGCACCAAGCCAGGCTTGATTTCAAGTTCAGCCAGGCTGCCTGAAAATTCCTTCTAAAGTTTTAGAAGGGAGAGACTACAGATCCACACAGCAAATTCAGAGGCAGTTCAGTTGTGACAGAAAGCTCCCTCTGCTGGCTCAGAGTCCTTATTTTTTTGCCTGAGAAGAGTCCAATATACTCCACTTGGAGGTCTGTCTCTGCAGGCCTCTGGATCTTTAGGGTGGCAGTGTAATAGGGAAGAACAAACCTGACTCCATATTAGATCTGCTTCTTTTACTTCAACCTTTGCTTTCTGTTTCTTTTATTACAAGTTAATCACTAATATGATGTTGCCTGGGCTTCCCTGATAACTCAGTTGATAAAGAATCCACCTACAATGCAGGAGACCCTGGTTCAATTCCTGGATTCAGAAGATCCACTGGAGAAGGGATAGTCTACCCACTCCAGTATTCTTGGGCTTCCCTTGTCGCCCAGCTGGTAAAGAATCCACCTGCAACGCAGGAGACCTGACTTCAATCCCCGGAGACCTGACTTCAATCCCCGGGTTGGGAAGATCCCTTGCAGAAGGGAAAGGCTACCCACTCCAGTATTCTGGCCTGGAGAATTCCATAAACTGTACAGTGCATGGGGTTGCAAAGAGTCAAACAGGACTGAGCAACTTTCACACTCACACTCACATAGCTATAAGCACACATAATGGCCTGTCTCAGGGAATGGCCTGCCCTCTGCTTGAATATTAAACTAAAATACCTTTGTTCAACTCTCAGGAAAATATCCTGACCCTGATCACCTGTGAATGGCTGCAGGAAAGAAGAAATTAACACATCCCCTCTCTGAGGCTAGTGAAACCAGGAGATATTTGCAAAATTTAGGGTCTCTTTATCTCCTCATCTCCCCCCTCTTTGTTTTATAAAAGAAACTAGCATCCAGGTCCAGGTAGAATGGGTGTTTGGAATATTAGTCTGCCATCTTCTCAGACTTCTGGCTTTCCAAATAAAGTTGCTATTCCTTGTCCCTACACTCTGTCTCCCAGTTTACTGGCCTGTCCTGCAATGAGCGGAAGGAGCTTAGACTCAGCAACAGCAAGTATCTGCTGGATTAGCAATCCCTGGAATGACAGGTAATGGATCAGACAGAAAAGCCAAAGGAGAAAGAAGAAGTAGACGTTGGCCAGGGAAAAATGCTACTGATGTTGCCTGAGCTGCTTCTAAAATAAAACTCTTTTTAAAAAAAGACATGATATATTTTTACAGATTTAACACTCAAATCTCTTCCATCCCACAACTCAGTCCAGTTGAGGTATTTTGAGCACAGATTATGTTCTCAAATAATTTTCTTATGAACTTATATTAATAGTAAATAAAAGCCCAAGATAAAGTTCATTTCGGGAATCTGTCAGCTTTACAATGTTTATCACAGTAGAGATAGTGATCCTGGCTCAGAGGTCTGGCGATGTCCAAGGGATTGGGAGGAAAACAATCTGTTTCAAAGTTGAACAGAAGACTTCCATCACCTGAACTGCTGTTTCAGCAGAGGTCAAAATCTGTCACACACAGCCACATACACACCCCACATACACACAGTTATATACACAACCCACATACATGTAGCCACATACATACCCCACACACACAGCCACATACACAATCCATACACACACAGACACATACACACACAGACACATTCATACCTCATATAAACACACACTCTACATACACACACACACCACATACTACACACACACCACAATATATTTATATTCACACCTATCATGCACACATACTTGTACACACATGCATACCACACACACACACATACCACACATACACACATACTATATACACACACACCACAACACACTTAAATTCACACCCATCACTCATACACACTTGTACATACATGCACACCACACATACACACTCACACACAATTCAGCGCCTTTTTATTTTCCAAAGTTTTAAGTTAGCATTCTCCAATTAAAAGTTAGGCTTTAATCTGGTCATTTCTCCACACCCCATCTTTGCCCAAAGATTTTGAATTATGTCTTCTGAAAAATGTGTCACTTCTGAATAACTCACTTCTAAAGAGGTCACTCTAACCTCCACGATGGCTTGACAGGGGAGGAGGGTGCCAGAATCACTGGGGCTGGTGAAGTCAGTTTTGCAAGTAGGTGAAGAAGGGGAATAATGACTTGAGTAGAATTTCCAGAGTCCCCACAGTATCTCACTCTCCTGCCTCTCCGGCTTTCTTCCTAATTTAAGCTGCACTTTTTTTACCTAAACTGATGTATCCCTTTTAAGTGTATTTTTATATTTAAAGCTGAGGAAGAAGATGGCAGAGGAGTAGGACGAGGACGGGGAGAACACTTTCTCCCCCACAAATTCATCAAAAGAGCATTTAAACGTCGAGTAAATTCCACAAAACAACTTCTGAATGCCGGCAGAGGACATCAGGCACCCAGAAAAGCAACCCAACTCTTCGAAAGGAGATTTTTAATTTATGCTTCTTGGTATTTGATATCAATTTTGTACCTGTATTTTCTTTATAATTTTTGCGACACTGTTTTTGTTGGTTTGTTTGTTTTCTCTCTTTATTTTTCTTCTTCTTCTTTTTTAACATTGTATTTGTGAAATTCCAAACTCTACTCTAGATTTTTAATTTTTGCTTTTTGGTATTAGTTATCAATTTTGTACCTGTAGTTTCTTTATAATTTTCGCGACCTTGTTTGTTTTTCTTTGTTCGTTTTTTCTCTTTCTTTTCCTTCTTCTTTCCATTAACATCGCATTTTTGAAATTCCAAACACTACTCTAGATTTTTAATTTTTGCTTTTATGTATTTGTTACCAATTTTGTACCTTTAAGAACCCAATCTTCAGGACCCATTTTTCACTAGGGAACGAGATTACTGGCTTGACTGCTCTCTCTCCCTTTGGACTCTCCGTTTTCTCCACCAGGTCCCCTGTATCTCCTCCCTAACCCCTCTCTACTCTACCCAACTCTGTGAATTTCTGTGTGTTCCAGACGGTGGAGAACACTTAGGGAACTGATTACTGGCTGGATCTGTCTCCCTCCTTTTCATTTCCCCCTTTTATCCTCCTGGCCACCTCTGTCTCCTGCCTCCTTCTTCTCTTCTCTGTATAACTCCATGAACATCTCTGAGCGGTCCAGTTGTGGAGTGCACATAAGGAAGTGACTACTGGCTAGCCCACTCTCTCCACTATTGATTCCACCTCATCTCATTTGGGTCACCTCTAACTCCCTCCTCCCTCTTCTCTTCTCCATGTAATGCTGTGAACCTCTCTGAGTGACCCTCACAGTAGAGAAACTTTTCATCTTTAATGTAGATGTTTTATCAGTGGTGCTGTATAGAAGGAGAAGTTTTGAAACTACTGTAAAAATAAGACCGATAACTGGAAGTAGGAGGCTTAAGTCCAAACCCTGACTCCAGGGAACTCCTGACTCCAAGGAACATTAATTGACAGGAGCTCATCAAATGCCTCCATACCGACACTGAAACCAAGCACCACACAAGGGCCAACAAGTTCCAGGGCAAGACATACCAAGCAAACTCTCCAGCAACAAAGGAACACAGCCCTGACTTCAAGATACAGGCTGCCCAAAGTCACCCCAAAACCATAGACATCTCATGACTCATTACTGGACATTTCATTACACTCCAGAGAGAAGAAATACAGCTCCATCCACCAGAACATCGACACAAGCTTCCCTAACCAGGAAACCTTGACAAGCCACCTGTGCAAACCCACACACAGTGAGGAAACGCCACAATAAAGAGAACTCCACAAACTGCCAGAATACAGAAAGGACACCCCAAACTCAGCAATTTAAACAAGATGAAGAGACAGAGGAATAGCCAGCAGATAAAGGAACAGGATAAATGCCCACCAAACCAAACAAAAGAGGAAGAGATAGGGAATCTACCTGATAAAGAATTCCAAATAATGATAGTGAAATTGATCCAAAATCTTAAAATTAAAATGGAATCACAGATAAATAGCCTGGAGGCAAGGATTGAGAAGATGCAAGGAAGGTTTAACAAGGACTTAGAAGAAATAAAAAAGAGTCAATATATAATGAATAATGCAATAAGTGAAATTAAAAACACTCTGGAGGCAACAAATAGTAGAATAACAGAGGCAGAAGATAGGATTAGTGAATTAGAAGATAGAATGGTAGAAATAAATGAATCAGAGAGGATAAAAGAAAAACGAATTAAAAGAAATGAGGACAATCTCAGAGACCTCCAGGACAATATTAAACGCTACAACATTCGAATCATAGGGGTCCCAGAAGAAGAAGACAAAAAGAAAGACCATGAGAAAATACTTGAGGAGATAATAGTTGAAAACTTCCCTAAAATGGGGAAGGAAATAATCACCCAAGTCCAAGAAACCCAGAGAGTCCCAAACAGGATAAACCCAAGGCAAAACACCCCAAGACACATATTAATCAAATTAACAAAGATCAAACACAAAGAACAAATATTAAAAGCAGCAAGGGAAAAACAACAAATAACACACAAGGGAATACCCATAAGGATAACAGCTGATCTTTCAAAAGAAACTCTTCAAGCCAGGAGGGAATGGCAAGACATACTTAAAATGATGAAAGAAAATAACCTACAGCCCAGATTATTGTACCCAGCAAGGATCTCATTCAAGTATGAAGGAGAAATCAAAAGCTTTTCAGACAAGCAAAAGCTGAGAGAATTCTGCACCACCAAACCAGCTCTCCAACAAATACTAAAGGATATTCTCTAGACAGGAAACACAAAAACAGTGTATAAATTTGAACCCAAAACAATAAAGTAAATGGCAATGGAATCATACTTATCAGTAATTACCTTAAACGTAAATGGGTTGAATGCCCCAACCAAAAGACAAAGACTGGCTGAATGGATACAAAAACAAGACCCCTACATATGTTGTCTACAAGAGACCCACCTCAAAACAGGGGACACATACAAACTGAAAGTGAAGGGCTGGAAAAAGATTTTCCATGCAAATAGGGACCAAAAGAAAGCAGGAGTAGCAATACTCATATCAGATAAAATAGACTTTAAAACAAAGACTGTGAAAAGAGACAAAGATGGTCACTACATAATGATCAAAGGATCAATCCAAGAAGAAGATATAACAATTATAAATATATATGCACCCAACACGGGAGCACCGCAGTATGTAAGACAAATGCTAACAAGTATGAAAGGAGAAATTAACAATAACACAATAATAGTGGGAGACTTTAATACCCCATTCACACCTATGGATAGATCAACTAAACAGAAAATTAACAAGGAAACACAAACTTTAAACGATACAATAGACCAGTTAGACCTAATTGATATCTATAGGACATTTCATCCCAAAACAATGAATTTCACCTTTTTCTTAAGCACACATGGAACCTTCTCCAGGATAGATCACATCCTGGGCCATAAAGCTAGCCTTGGTAAATTCAAAAAAATAGAAATCATTCCAAGCATCTTTTCTGACCACAATGCAGTAAGATTAGATCTCAATTACAAGAGAAAAACTATTAAAAATTCCAACATATGGAGGCTGAACAACACACTGCTGAATAACCAACAAATCACACAAGAAATCAAAAAAGAAATCAAAATTTGCATAGAAACGAATGAAAATGAAAATACAACAACCCAAAACCTGTGGGACACGGTAAAAGCAGTCCTAAGGGGAAAGTTCATAGCAATACAGGCACACCTCAAGAAACAAGAAAAAAGTCAAATAAATAACCTAACTCTACACCTAAAGCAACTAGAAAAGGAAGAAATGAAGAACCCCAGGGTTAGTAGAAGGAAAGAAATCTTAAAAATTAGAGCAGAAATAAATGCAAAAGAAACAAAAGAGATCATAGCAAAAATCAACAAAACCAAAAGCTGGTTTTTTGAAAGGATAAATAAAACTGACAAACCATTAGCCAGACTCATCAAGAAACAAAGGGAGAAAAATCAAATCAATAAAATTAGAAATGAAAATGGAGAGATCACAACAGACAACACAGAAATACAAAGGATCATAAGAGACTACTATCAACAATTATATGCCAATAAAATGGACAACGAGGAAGAAGTGGACAAATTCTTAGAAAAGTACAACTTTCCAAAACTCGACCAGGAAGAAATAGAAAATCTTAACAGACCCATCACAAGCACGGAAATTGAAACTGTAATCAAAAATCTTCCAGCAAACAAAAGCCCAGGTCCAGACGGCTTCACAGCTGAATTCTACCAAAAATTTAGAGAAGAGCTAACACCTATCCTGCTCAAACTCTTCCAGAAAATTGCAGAGGATGGTAAACTTCCAAACTCATTCTATGAGGCCACCATCACCCTAATACCAAAACCTGACAAATATCCCACAAAAAAAGAAAACTACAGGCCAATATCACTGATGAACATAGATGCAAAAATCCTTAACAAAATTCTAGCAATCAGAATCCAACAACACATTAAAAAGACCATACACCATGACCAAGTGGGCTTTATCCCAGGGATGCAAAGATTCTTCAATATCCACAAATCAATCAATGTAATACACCACATTAACAAATTGAAAAATAAAAACCATATGATTATCTCAATAGATGCAGAGAAAGCCTTTGACAAAATTCAACATCCATTTATGATCAAAACTCTCCAGAAAGCAGGAATAGAAGGAACCTACCTCAACATAATCAAAGCTATATATGACAAACCCACAGCAAACATTATCCTCAATGGTGAAAAATTGAAAGCATTTCCTCTAAAGTCAGGAACAAGACAAGGGTGCCCACTTTCACCATTGCTATTCAACATAGTTTTGGAAGTTTTGGCCACAGCAATCAGAGCAGAAAAAGAAATAAAAGGAATCCAAATTGGAAAAGAAGAAGTAAAACTCTCACTGTTCACAGATGACATGATCCTCTACATAGAAAACCCTAAAGACTCCACCAGAAAATTACTAGAACTAATCAATGACTATAGTAAAGTTGCAGGATATAAAATCAACACACAGAAATCACTTGCATTCCTATACACTAATAATGAGAAAACAGAAAGAGAAATTAAGGAAACAATTCCATTCACCATTGCAACGGAAAGAATAAAATACTTAGGAATATATCTACCTAAAGAAACTAAAGACCTATATATAGAAAACTATAAAACACTGGTGAAAGAAATCAAAGAAGACACTAACAGATGGAGAAATATACCATGTTCATGGATTGTAAGAATCAATATAGTGAAAATGAGCATACTACCCAAAGCGATCTATAGATTCAATGCAATCCCTATCAAGCTATCAACAGCATTCTTCACAGAGCTAGAACAAATAATTTCACAATTTGTATGGAAATACAAAAAACCTCTAATAGCCAAAGCGATCTTGAGAAAGAAGAAGGGAACTGGAGGAATCAACCTACCTGACTTCAGGCTCTACTACAAAGCCACAGTTATCAAGACAGTATGGTACGGGCACAAAGACAGAAATATAGATCAATGGAACAAAATAGAAAGCCCAGAGATAAATCCATGCACATATGGACACCTTATCTTTGACAAAGGAGGCAAGAATATACAATGGATTAAAGACAATCTCTTTAACAAGTGGTGCTGGGAAATCTGGTCAACCACTTGTAAAAGAATGAAACTAGAACACTTTCTCACACCATACACAAAAATAAACTCAAAATGGATTAAAGATCTCAACGTAAGACCAGAAACTATAAAACTCCTAGAGGAGAACATAGGCAAAACACTCTCTGACATACATCACAGCAGGATCCTCTATGACCCACCTCCCAGAATATTGGAAATAAAAGCAAAAATAAACAAATGGGACCTAATTAACCTTAAAAGCTTCTGCACATCAAAGGAAACTATTAGCAAGGTGAAAAGACAGCCTTCAGAATGGGAGAAGATAATAGCAAATGAAGCAACTGACAAACAACTAATCTCGAGAATACACAAGCAACTCCTACAGCTCAACTCCAGAAAAATAAATGACCCAATCAAAAAATGGGCCAAAGAACTAAATAGACATTTCTCCAAAGAAGACATACAGATGGCTCACAAACACATGAAAAGATGCTCAACATCACTCATTATCAGAGAAATGCAAATCAAAACCACTATGAGGTACCATTTCACACCAGTCAGAATGGCTGCGATCCAAAAGTCTACAAGTAATAAATGCTGGAGAGGGTGTGGAGAAAAGGGAACCCTCTTACACTGTTGGTGGGAATGCAAACTAGTACAGCCACCATGGAGAACAGTGTGGAGATTCCTTAAAAAACTGGAAATAGAACCGCCTTATGATCCAGCAATCCCACTGCTGGGCATAAACACTGAGGAAACCAGAAGGGAAAGAGACACATATACCCCAATGTTCATCGCAGCACTGTTTATAATAGCCAGGACATGGAAGCAACCTAGATGTCCATCAGCAGATGAATGGATAAGAAAGCTATGGTACATATACACAGTGGAGTATTATTCAGCCATTAAAAAGAATACATTTGAATCAGTTCTAATGAGGTAGATGAAACTGGAGCCTATTATACAGAGTGAAGTAAGCCAGAAAGAAAAACACCAATACAGTATACTAACGCATATATATGGAATTTAGAAAGATGGTAACAATAACCCTGTGTACGAGACAGCAAAAGAGACACTGATGTATAGAACAGTCCTTTGGACTCTGTGGGAGAGGGAGAGGGTGGGAAGATTTGGGAGAATGGCATTGAAACATGTAAAATATCATGTATGAAACGAGTTGCCAGTCCAGGTTCGATGCACGATACTGGATGCTTGGGGCTGGTGCACTGGGACGACCCAGAGGGATGGAATGGGGAGGGAGGAGGGAGGAGGGTTCAGGATGGGGAACACATGTATACCTGTGGTGGATTCATTTTGATATTTGGCAAAACTAATACAATTATGTAAAGTTTAAAAATAAAATAAAATTTAAAAAATTTTTAAATTAAATTAAAAATAAATAAATAAATAAAGCTGAGGAATTATTCATACCTAGAGCATTGAATCTTAAAGTTTGGGGCACTAAAAATCAGCTCAAGAGTTTGTTAAATGTACACACTCATATTTATAAAATAAATCACCAACAAGGACCTATTGTACAGCACAGGGAACTATACTCAATATTTTGTAATAACCTATAAGGGATAGAATATGAAAAGGAATATGAATATATATACTTATAACTGAATCACTGTGCTGGACGCCTGAAACTAACTCAATATTGTAAACCAATCATACTTTGATTAAAAATTTTAAAAATAAAATAACAATAGAAAGAAAATATTAAAAATTATAGTCTATTAAAATAAGAACCTGATCCAAGTCTTGGCTGGGGCCAGAGAGCCTCAAGTTTCCCAAGCACCCTGGATGATGCGGTTACAGGCAACCTGTGTGCTGTTGTCAAAAACAGAGCAAGAGTTAAAGCCCTGAGGCTTTTCTCTCTTAAAAGCCCTGAGGCTTTTTTCTCTCTTAAAGGGCGGGGACAGGAGGAGCAAGGGAATGAATGACCCTAAGATAGTGGGCATCTAATCCAAGGGGAAGCTGGGGAGGGAGCGACAACCCCAACCAAACGAGTGAAAAATTCTGGAAAAGAGAGCCATGAAATTGTTCACCAGAGCCCTGGGCCACCTTTTAGTCTTGCTGATCAAGGATGCGCTTTCGTGTTGTTAATGATTAGCAGCGGCTCTTCCTTCTTCCCATTGTAGTGAGCACTGTGTCCTGTGAGTTAGGTGTGTGCTAAGTTCCCAGCCACTGAATCCTCAGAGGAACGATGAATCCTGCCATCTCACAGACAGAAAAAATGAAGGTTCAGCCTCTTATCCGGGGTTAAGTACTTTTGCTCTGAGAACAAGCCTGTGCCATCTAAACGCCCTCAGTGGGGACTGCTTGGACGCCTGTGAATGGAGTCATCACAGAGTTTCCCCTGCTTTTACCACCAATGGGGGCTATTTCTGAAGAGTAAACCCGGTTTTAAACCACTGAACAATATCCCATGAGTGCCAAGGCATCCTTCTGAGGTTATCTTTAATCCCTCCTTTTAAAAATTAAGAATTCAAAACCCAGATGGGGCAAAAGACACAAAGTATCTGAGGCACCACTCTGCCCACTATGTCTTATAAAGGCTGAACCAAGAGCCAGCCCTGATATCAGGAAAGAATCTGAAATGCACACACACAGAAGACATGCATTTTCACAATTTCAGTGAGAGAATAGGCACATGTTTATAAACATAATTATTTACTTTTTATAACAAGAATGCTTATATATCAATATTTTCATTCTATTGTTTAGTTTTTTCCAATGAATACATTTGCTTATTTTGCTCACAAAAACCAGTTTTACAGTTAGAAGTTTTCAGAATCTATAAAATAGATATGAATCATTTCTTCCCAAAAAACAATGACATTCTAAGCCAAATGGATAAGTTCCTACTCTGAATTCTTCATGAGCAATATATTGATTTAGCTCTGTCTTCAAGATTGAAGTTTTCAAAGTTGAAGGCATGCCTTTGCAATAAGTAAATCAAGAAATATTCTGAGAAGCATCTACAGCCAGCACTAAAGAGTCTATTGTGAAATACATCGACTTCATAGTTGCTATTAAGAATCGCTCCACTGTTTTGATCTTTCAATGGGGAAACTCATCCAGAAGTTTCTAAAAGAAGAGAGCAGAGGATGAAACACAAAAGTGTTGAAATACATTATTGTTCAAACTATTCCATTTGATTTTTTTTTTCTTTCATATGGAAAAACTTAGGCTCCTAATTCGGAGAAAGGGTATGAGTTTTCCGTCCTTCCCTAACCCATCTGCCTTCCTGTTAATTACACACTGAGAAGATTTTTGCTGTTTCTTCTAAGACTTTGTATTTGAGGCTTTGCAAGTGGGTGGGGATATCAGGCAAGAAGTTGACTAAATACCAGCCATGACACTAGCGGGCCACTGTTAACCATAGGTCCAGATTGTAGTGGGGCTTCCCAGGTGGCTAGTGGTAAAGAACCCGCCTGCCAATTCAGGAGACACAGGTTCAATCCCCAGGTTGGGAAGATCCCCTGGAGAAGGGCATGGCAACCCACTCCAGTATTCTTGCCTGGAGAATCCCCATGGACAGAGGAGCCTGGGGGGTTCCAGTCCAGAGGGTTGCACAGAGTCGGACATGACTGAAATGACTTAGCACAGATTATAGTGAGGACTTCATACTATAGTGAAGGGGTTGGCAACACAGAGAACCTCTGTCTCAGATTCAAGTTTCATCTGACTGAATTCTTAGTGAAAATCTGCCACCCCATTTAAGCCACTATATCATTTAACCAAACTGTCTTTTCACAAGCTGTGAAGATCTTGAATTGACATACTTCTACATTTTTTTCATAGTCTCCCTGTTGGGACTACATTACCTTTATAAATAACAAGACTATACCTAACTGAATCCTAATTATAGTTTAGTTATGAAAAACAGACTCTGTAATCAGAATTCCATGAGTTGGAATCCTAGCCCTGGCATTTCCTGGTTGGGTGACCTTGGGAAAGACACTTAGGGCCTCAGGGCCTTAGTTTTCTCATCTGTAAAAGCTATTATTGGGGTATTGTTGTGAGACTCAAATAAGTTAATATAGAAAAAAGTCCTTAAATAGCCCCTAGAACAGAGGCAGCATCTATAAACAGAACTATGGTTATTAATCTTTCCTGGATTGAAAGGCTATTCTATCAATAGAATGTCTGCCCATTTTGTGATCATAAACAATCAACCATAAGACAGGCCTGGCAAGAGTATAGGCCTTGTATATTTCTCTATTGATACTAATCTTACTTAAGTTGGTAGTGAAGAAGCAAATAATCATGTTAAAGTTATTCAGGAGAATAATCCTGCTACTACAAAGTTCTAGTGGGCCTTTCTACTTAACCAAAGTACTATTACTCCAGGGGTAGCTGCTCCCAGGGAATTCTGAGGTTTAGGGGAGGAGTTCAGTTCAGTTCAGTTCAGTTGCTCAGTCGTGTCTGACTCTCCACCACCGCATGAATTGCAGCACGCCAGGCCTCCCTGTCCATCACCAACTCCCAGAGTTCACTCAAACTCACGTCCATAGAGTCGGTGATGCCATCCAGCCATCTCATCCTCTGTCATCCCCTTCTCCTCCTGCCCCCAATCCCTCCCTGCATCAGAGTCTTTTCCAATGAGTCAACTCTTCGCATGAGGTGGCCAAAGTACTGGAGTTTCAGCTTCAGCATCATTCCTTCCAAAGAACACCCAGGACTGATCTCCTTCAGAATGGACTGGAAGGAGTGGACCTGACATAATCTACACCCACTCCACATTCTTCTAGAGAGCTTCCTTCACTGCAGACATGAAAAACTAATCACCAGATTTCCTGAACACACTTGCAAGTAAGGTTTGGCAAATGCTTTGAGTTCCAGCAATGAGACACACCCACACAGTTTGGAAGATGGCAGCCAAGATTTTCGAGCTCTGGCCCTTATTCTGCAGTGTCTGAAGCAGAGAACCCAGCACCTCCTCCTTGACGTTGTCAACATCGAAGACTCAACAATCAAAAATGTTGCTTTCTACTATAACTGAAAAAGACACATGTACCCCAATGTTCATTGCAGCACTATTCACAGTAGCCTGGACATGGAAGCAACCTAGATGTCCATGGACAGATGAATAGATAAGAAGTTGTGGCACATATACACAGTAGAAAATCATGCGTTTGTCCTAAGTCACTTCAGTCATGTCCGACTCTTTACAATCCCATGGACTGTAGACCGCCAGGCTCCTCTATCCATGGGGATTCTCCACGCAAGAATACTGGAGTGGATTACCACACCCTCCTTCGGGGTATCTTCCCAACCCAGGGATCAAACCCATGTCTCTTATGTCTCCTGCATTGGCAGGTGGGTTCTTTACCACTAGTGCCACCTAGGAAGCCCCAGTGGAATATTACTGAGTCATAAAAAATGCATTTCAGTCAGTTCTAATGAGATGAATGAACCTAGAGCCTATTTACAGAGTGAAGTAAGTCAGAAAGAAAAAATAAACATCGTATATTAACACATATATGTGGAATCTGGGCTTCCCTGGTAAAGAATGGTAAAGAAACAAATGGTAAAGAATCCACTTGCAATACAGGAGACCCAGGTTCAATCCCTGAGTCAGGAAGATCCCTTGGGAATGGCTACCTACTCCAGTATTCTTGCCTGGAAAACCCCATGGACAGAAGAGCCTGGCGGGCTACAGTCCCTGCAGTCCCAAAGCTGCAGACATAGAGAACAGACTTATGGACACAGTGAGGGAAGGAGCGGGTGGGACAAATTGAGAGAGAAGCATGGAAACACATATATTACCACGTGTAAAATAGATAGCGGGTGGCGATTTGCTCTATGACTCAGGGAGCTCAAACCAGGACTCTGTGACAACTCAGAGGGGTGGGATAGGGTAGGAGGTGGGAGGGAGGTTCAAGAGGGAGGGTATATGTATTCCTATGGCTATACTTATGTATACCATATGTATACGTATGGCTGATTCATGTTGATGTATGGCAGAAACCAACACAATATTGTAAAGAAATTATCCTCCAATTAAAAATAAACAAAAATGTTGCTTCCTTCCTTGCTCCACTCAAAAGTTTCTTCTGTTTGTTCCCCAAGCCATGCACAGTCTAGGGCAATGGCTCTCAACCAGGGATTCCCCCAGGGGCATTTTTGATTGTCAGGAACAGCAATGGGGGTGAGAGGGAGCTGGAATATTACTGCCATCTAATGAATAGAGACCAGGGATGCTCGCAAACATCCTACAAGAAGACATCCTTCTACAACCGAGAATAATCCAAAAGGTTGAAAAACCACAGAACTACACAATATGCTCCATACATGCTCATGAAGTGGCTCTTCAGCTCCTTGAGTTGCTTGTATTTAACCCACGAGGAGAAGACATAACAAGTATGAAAGTGGGATTTGGTCAAGAGCATAAGAGCCTTGTAAGGAGCAGAAAAACTTACTGGGGTGTCTGTTTGTGGTTAGTTTATTGATCAGTCTGTTGGTCAGTGGTGTCTGTTTCTAATTTTTTATTCTAATTTTTGAATGCTATTATCAGTAGGGGGGATAAAGGAGTCTTAATTTGTTCTAAGAGAGGATCAATGGAGGATATTTCAACCTTCTTACTGATTTGTTGAAAGGTTCCCTAGACTCTCACTACTGAAGGTGTGGTCCTGAAACCAACATCATTGGTACCACCTGGGAGCATGTCAGAAATGAAGATGCCCCATTCCCTGCCTGGAGCTTTTGAATCAGAATGTGCCCCCAGGAGACTAGCATGCACTGTGAGATGCATTACAGGGGCAACACCAGCAGGTGTGCATGGATTGCAGAGACAACTTTTAATTGGCAGGTCCCTAGATATTAAATTGCATGGTTTCATTCTTTAGCTCCTTAGCCAGTAAAAGGCAAAATTTCAAAATCAGACACATAAATCAGTGTAACTTCAGATCCACTTTGTTTTTATATCTGATTGCTACTTAAACACCAGTGGCCTAGAACACATCAATTATTTCTTTCTCCCTCTATTAAGTATTTAATGATCTGCAAATAAGCTCCCAAGAAGATGCCACTTAAAGGGACCCTATGGTCCTTTTGTAATGTGAGTCATTACACCCTTTGTTGTTTCAACTTGGTAAGACAGATGTTTAGAGACCAATGTTAGGTGTACTGTTCAGTAATGTAAAAGACTGTCCTGTAAGAGAAAGGTTACATCTGCCCCTCAGCAGAAATATTCCCAGCACCATCACCTACTCTACACACTCACACACACACACACACACATCCTCAATACCACTCCTCACCTACCTGCCCAATGAGATTTTGCAGGTGGTCCGTGGCAGCCCTCATAGCTCTTGGCTCCTTCAAGATCACACAGGCTGTGACTCCACAGGTCACCAAGTTACCTCTGCAAGGATTCATCAGGGATATCTTCCAAGGGGATAAGATCACGCTAGAGGCAGACGGGTGATTTGCAAACTCTTTCGCAGAGGACTAGGGTTTCGTGGAGCTGTGTCATGGGTTGAAGGAAAACTAAGTGGTAGGGCTTACAGAACCTTCCGCTCCCACTCGAGCCAGAACACTTGTATTTGTAACTGTTCTAGAAATTGGAGTGTGCAAAATTTCTTTTGAAAAATGTATACTACTGCATATTAAAAAAATATGAATGACACTGGAGCAGATGATTGCTAAGATCTAGTCAAGATCCATCATTCTATAACCTAAAGAAACATAACTAGTTACAAATCATGAAAAAATGCTTACCCTCAACAATAATCAAAGGAAATTCCATTTTTCCCAATATCACCATAAAAAGTTTTTTAAAAATAAACCATATCTCACCAAAGTGTGATTAAACATAATTCATACCATATGAGTGATGAGGCTATAAGATGATATAAAATTTTATGAGTATTTGACTATATGTGTCACCATTCATAAAAATATTCATATCCTTTTATAGAGAAATTCCACACCTTTAACTTTTTCCTAGAGAAATATTCAAAATTCATTTAAAAATTACATGTGCTAAAATATTTATTATAGTGCTATTTATTATATCAGAAAAACAGGAAACAATCTAAATTTCCAAAACAGTGCAATGATTTAAATATGGTTGTAATAACTATGTTGGAGAAGGAAATGGTAACCCACTCCAGTATTCTTAGCTGGAAAATTCCATAGACAGAGAGGCCTGGTGTACTACAGTCCATGGGGCACAAGAGTTAGACATGACCTAGCGACTAAACCATGCCCATAAGTGGCTCAGATGGTAAAGAATCTGCCTGCAATGCAGAAGACACAGGTTTGATCCCTGGGTCAGGAAGATTCCCTGGAAAAAAGGAATGCCTACCCACTCCAGTATTCCTGCAGAAGAATCCTGTGAACAGAGGAGTCTGGTAGGCTGCAGTCCATGGTGACGCAGAGTCAGACACAACCGAGTGACTAAACAGACACACACATAATAATTACATAACAACAAAATGTCTATGACATCATGTGAGGTTGAGAAAAACACAATACTGAAAATGTGCTAACTATACTTTCTAAAACTTCACTATGTATAGAAGGAACTAACTATTCACAGTAATTATACAGGTGATTAAATGATCATTCATCTTTTTTCTTCTCATTATTTTCTAAATTTTGTACAATTCAAGTATGTTATTGTTAAAATGAAAACAAGTCTTTTGCAAGGAATCTTAACAGATTTCAGTGACCACCATCAAAGAAAGACCACCATCTTTTAGCTTTCATGTAACACCACTGCCACTTAACATTAAAAACTAGTCCTTGCTCTCAGTTAACAAAGAATGCAGTGTGGTGAGGTAAGTGTGAACAGACATATGCATAGCAAGTGGGAGCCCCACAGTTGAGAGAACTCATTTTGACTGTTATAGTGAGTCTTAGAATATGTTATTTGCATATTGATGATGTGATAAACAAAAGTATTTCTACCGGCACTATTTCTTCCTTTGAGATATTTGATTCCTTTTTTCAAAAGGCATAAGAGTGCTGGTCACAGGCTTAGTTTCATACAGAGATATGTACGTGAGCAATGGTCCCAGTCCTACTTCTGGGAACTTTTATGAGTATGAGAAATAGGGTCAAAAGAATGGGACTTTGGAAAGTATGGAATCACTGCACTGGGTCAAACTAGAAAGATAAAACAGAGGTGGAAGAAGGTATCCTCTAAGAGAGGAATAAACATGACCTGGCAGGAACAAAGATGGAGCCATGCTGAAGACCCTTGGAAACCTACTGGTCTCTGGTGCTCCTCCATCTGAACATGACATTTTAGCTTTATGCTTATGAAATGGACCCTGGCCTGATTTCATACATTGAAGGTTTATTATTGCTTGCCATGAATTTGTTGGGAGATGAGAAGTGGGGAGGTATTTACCTTAACAAATGTATCTAAAGACAGAAAAATTTTCAGACCTTAATCTAATAGATGATACCAGAACAGTAAACAGCTCCCCTGTTCCCTTGTTTGGACTTCTTCCTCATTGTTTATTTTCACAGCAGTGTGGTGCTTGATTTAATTAGAAGTATGGTATCTAATTACTCTCTAGGGTTAAAATGATCAAACCCAACTTACTATTTTAGGGTGTGAGATAGTAGTCTAAATTAATGTGTTTCTGGCTTTGTGCTAGGGTTATTAAGCTAGAAAAGATCATCTGTTTTAATCCCCATTAAAAATGTATTAGATAGATGCTATTCATTCCATTTTACAGATTAGGAGACTGAGGCTCAAAGAGTTTAACTAACTTGGCCATAGGTCAGAGCTAGTAAGTAGCTGGCCATGACCTGGATGTAGGTTGTCAGTGAGCCAGATGCTTATGCTTCTTCCCACCATGTCAGGCACTATCTGTAGTCTATGTGGTCTCCACTGGGTTCCAAGAGGAAACAAGCGCACACAATACCTAGACTGATGAGAAGTCCCCAGTCCCTTGCTGACTGCAGTATCACAGCAGTACTGGCTGACTCTACAAAGAAAAAGACGTGGGCAGAACAAGGCATGCTGCGGCTGGATCTTACAACCTACAAGTAGGTGGATGATGCCCAATCTTCTCATGACTCTCAGGAGGTAAAAAGCATAAAACACCTCGCACACCCATCTTCCAGTCTTTAATATTGTTTCTCACCAAAGAAACCAGGAGTCCAAAATGATTCTGGGACACCTTACCTTACCACACAGCAAGGAAGCTTTTGTGATGACTAGGATCATGACAGAAGTCAACCTAAATAAGCCCCCACCTGGCAAAGATAACAACAACTGCAATGGGTTGAACACATGAAATATGTTTAAAATCCGTAATGATGCAACAATATAAATCTATTGGTCACCTCTGGCAGATGCTAAACTGGTCGAGAAAATTGGTAAACAAAGAGAAATCTACCATTTATCCTCTTTTCCATATGATCCAAACCTAAACAAGCCATGTGATGGATGAGGGGCACAGTGTCTCTACTGAAGTTCTTCAGCTAATAGAAAAAGAATTTGAGGATCACTACTTAGCAACTGCTCAGTAATAATGAATCCAACTGTGGTAATTTGCACCTAACCAAGCCTATCGTCACCCTGCTTGTTTAACTTCTATGCAGAGTACATCATGAGAAACACTGGGTTGGAGGAAGCACAATCTGGAATCAAGATTGCCAGGAGAAATATCAATAACCTCAGATATGCAGATGACACCACCCTTATGGCAGAAAGTGAAGAGGAACTCAAAAGCCTCTTGATGAAAGTAAAAGAGGAGAGTGAAAAAGTTGGCGTAAAGCTCAACATTCAGAAAACGAAGATCATGGCATCCGGTCCCATCACTTCATGGGAAATAGATGGGGAAACAGTGGAAACAGTGTCAGACTTTATTTTGGGGGGCTCCAAAATCACTGCAGATGGTGACTGCAGACATGAAATTAAAAGGCGCTTACTCCTTGGAAGGAAAGTTATGACCAACCTAGATAGCATATTCAAAAGCAGAGACATTAGTTTGCCAACAAAGGTCCGTCTAATCAAGGCTATGGTTTTTCCTGTGGTCATGTATGGATGTGAGATTTGGACTGTGAAGAAGGCTGAGCGCCGAAGAATTGATGCTTTTGAACTGTGGTGTTGGAGAAGACTCTTGAGAGTCCCCTGGACTGCAAGAAGATCCAACCAGTCCATTCTAAAGGAGATAGGTCCTGGGTGTTCTTTGGAAGGAATGATGCTGAAGCTGAAACTCCAGTACTTTGGCCACCTGATGCGAAGAATTGACTCATTGGAAAAGACTCTGATGCTAGGAGGGATTGGGGGCAGAAGGAGAAGGGGAGGACAGAGGATAAGATGGCTGGATGGCATCACTGACTTGATGGACATGAGTCTGAGTGAACTCTGGGAGTTGGTGATGCACAGGGAGGCCTGGTGTGCTGCAATTCTTGGGGTCGCAAAGAGTGGGACATGGCTGAGCAACTGAACTGAACTGAAGCCTATAACTCTGAACTTCCAGTAGAAATTACAGGGGATAGGAAAACATGTGAAGTCAAGAGCAAAATCAAAACTGTGAGAAATTCTCCAGGATGAAAGAACCAGTTTATTCAACAACAACAGTAAGGACATACAGTTCATAAGAGATTTATCACAACATACGGACTCTAGCTTGATTGTGATTAAAACAAAGAATTTAAAATTTAAAAAGAAATCAGGAAACTGTTATCACTGACTAGACATTTGATATCCAGGAATATTAAGGAATTAATGTTTATTATCTGGGTAGAATAATAGTATTATGATTCTCTTACAGAGGTACATAACAAAATATTCAGATGAAATGAGAAGGTTTGGTCTGGATTTCGGTTCAAAATAACACTGAAGAAAGTGTAGCTGAAAAAAAGATTGCCCAGGTATTGATAATTACAACTGCAGAGGATTTACATGAATAAGTAATGGTCACTGTAATGTTTTCTCTGTATATGTTGGAAATTTTAATTTAAAAAAGTTTTAAAAGAGCTCAAGAACCCTTTTAAAATAGAGTCTTTTCCCCCTTCCAAACTTGGCAATAAATTCTTCTTACTGATCCTGCAAAAACAGAACATATGTAGTCTGGGACACACTTATGAATTTTCTTCAGCTTCAAAGATGACCTGTTCCACACAGGTCATTTCCACAAGGCAATCTTTGCAATGTCTGCCTTGTCTTCCTATGTATCTTTAAACTGACACTGATTTTTAGTGACACGGGCCGCTACAAATGACCAGATTTGGTGGTCTTGTCAGAAGAAGGGTCACCCATTTGGTTAAAATGTGCTTCTGGTCCTGGAGCTGCTGCCACGAGTTAGAAGAGCTGCTAGACTACGCAGAAAAGGCCTTAAGCGCCCCCGTGTGGTCAGTACAGGTGAAAACAAGTCGTGCCTTCCTGAATGCAAACAGGCGGCTAGATGTCTCCTAATATTTCTGTCCTAAAAAAGCAGTAGATACAGCCAGAGATCTTGTAAGAGAGCTCACTTTGTCAGGTCTGACACACTTTTAAATGTTCATCCAGATATCCCATCCTAATCGCAGTTAAAAATCAATTACTTCTCTTTGGAAGAGGCCAACAATGAAAAAGTCTTCAATCATGGTATTTCTAAAAGATTTGGATATTTTGGGTATTTATGGTGTTATGAGTCAGTTCCTGCAAATGTCTCAGGTGATTCCTACCTCTTTGGCATTTAAAAGAATGTCAGTACTTTTTCTCTTTTATAACATTATTTACAGGTCCAAATAGAGACGGCTTCCCCTGTGGCTCAGCAGTCAAGGATCTGCCTGCAGTGCTGGAGACTCGGGTTCCATCTCTGGGTGTGGAAGATCCCCTGGAGAAGGTAATGTCAACCTACTCCAGTATTCTTGCCTGGAGAATCCCACGGACAGAGGAGCCTGGCGGGCTACAGTCCATTGGGTCACAAAGAGTTGGACACAACTGAAGCATCTGAACTTACACGTCAAATAAAGAAGAATCCTAAATAATAAAGCAGAGACATTACGTTGCCAACAAAGGTCTGTCTAGTCAAAGCTACAGTTTTTCCAGTAGGCATATATGGATGTGAGAGTTGGACTATAAAGAAAGCTGAGTGCAGAAGAATTGATGCTTTGAACTCTGGTGTTGGAGAAGACTCTTGAGAATCCCTTGGACTGCAAGGAGGTCCAACCAGTCCATTCTGAAGGAGATCAGCCCTGGGATTTCTTTGGAAGTAATGATGCTGAAGCTGAAACTCCAATACTTTGGCCACTGATGTGAAGAACTGACTCATTTGAAAAGACCCTGATGCTGGGAAAGATTGAAGGCAGGAGGAGAAGAGGATGACAGTGGATGAGATGGTTGGATGGCATCACTGACTCGATGGACATGAGTTTGAGTAAACTCCGGGAGCTGGTGATGGACAGGGAAGCCTGGCCCTGCTGCAGTCCATGGGTCGCAAACAGTCAGATACGAATGAGTGACTGAACTGAATTGAAAGGATCTGACTTCCTGAGAAGGCACTCCATCCGCATTAATGAATGGGACAGCCTCAGGGCAGCAGAAGGAGCCTGGGAGTCAGAAAGGGAAAGAGGGATTGACGCTCTGGACTCAGTCCCTGTGGCAGCTCCAGAGGGCCAATGTTTCTGTCTTTGTGGTCCAGAGGGGAGGTGACTCACCCAAGAACACTTGGCAGAGCAGATCTGCAAGCCCAGCCTGCCTCACCCAGCCATAGCCTTCCTGCCTCTGCTGCCTGTGAGGCCTTGGGCAGGTAAGGACCACACTTGGCCTCCATTCTTTTTCTGCAAAATCAGGGCATTGGGCTACAGGATCATTCTGTTCAAAGGCTAAACCTTTATCATTTCTCTAATGATTGAAATGTAAATGTGCTCAGAATAAAATGTGCTTGAAAAAAATCTGCCTTTACACTTTACTGCCCAGCTCTGACACAAGCCTCTCTCCCTTAAACTGATGCCCTGCTTTGGGAGTAGATCACACCACTAACCAAAAAAAGGGCACAGAGGCACAGCGCCAGTGCCCCATGTTGGTCAGTTCTGAAGCACCACCGCTGTATCAGGCTCCCCTGCCTCCGTTGTGACAGCATCGAATTTTAGCTAGTCCCTCTCTACAGCCCTCCTCCCTTCACTCCCTGCAGTGCGGACCTCAAGGGCAACCCCTGAGAGACCTTTGCAGGCCCACAAACCCCCATCTCAGAGGGAGCTCCTCAAAGGCAGTACTGAGGGAAGGGAAGCCAGACCATAGGGTCCAAGGAGCCTGCTGTCTTCCTGGTCTATGTGAGACCTGTATCTCCCAGGCAGGGCCCTATATCTCTGAAGTCGTGGTTGTACTCTGGGGTAAGTTTCTCAAAACAATTAAATAGGACTGTGTTGTAAGGGATGTTGTACGGTGCCTGGCACAGGGAAAGAAACTCAATAACTTTTTTGTTCTTAATGCTATTAACATTAGGTGATGATGCCGACGATGATGATGAATGAAAGTGAGTGGCTTAATGGTCCACCTCATCGGACTCACTATCTCTGTTCTATCAAAGCTTGACTTAAACAGGTGGTTTTCACACTGATGTGTAGCACAATCTCTGGGAAGGTAAAGGGGTAGGGAGGAGTTGCTTGTGACAGATGCAGATACTGGAGCCTAAATGCCTCTTTTGGTGGGTCTAGACAGCCAGGGTGAGAAACCTGCCTCTAGCACATGGTCTCCTTTGGCTGAGGCCACTCGACCCCACCTACAGACTCAACTGGCCTGAGTCTAACCCTGACCCCAGTCTGGAGGAGTCACACTGATATTCACACTGGACAACCACGGGCTCCATGCTAGAAAGTGGGCTTCCACGTGCTTCTATATAGATTGCAGGATACAGTACAGGGAAAAAGCATTTGTTGGCAGTGTAGGTAAGTATAAGGAGAGTTTACACGTTACTCGGGAGTTTATATGCTCATTCTCTGGGATCCAGGAATCCCTCTTTCAGGATATGCCCTAAGAGACTCTGATGAATCAGCTCTTAAGCACATCAGGAAATCTCAGAGTTATTTGCCATCATGGGAATTTGGAAGGTACTTAGAAGTCCATCACAAGGGAATAGATAAGGAAATAGGACACATGTACTTAGAAGCAATAAAGCAAATGTGACTAGAGCGACACAGATGTTTAAAGGAGGACTGAGTGAAAATAGGAAAGCAAGAGTTTTCGCAGAGTTTTAGTCATAGTTCCTAATAATTCAGACACACGTCGGACAGTGCAGAAGCAACCCTGAACTCTGCTCAGCCTGCTCCCTCCGTTAGAGAAGGTACATCCTCCAAGGACCCTCTGTGATAATGCCCTTGCCGCCCATCCATGCCTGTTGTTGGGGATTAGGCATGCTCAGTCCCTGGCCTAAGAGTTAACTAGTAAAAACAATACAGATCTGTTCAAATGTGCTTATTAAAAAGCATGCCACTCCCCAAGCACAATCAGGAGAAGCCTGGCTAAGAGGCGAAATAAATGACCAAACAGAAAAGCAAACAGCTCTAGATAATCTGGAGAAAGAAAGTGTAACAAAATGTGAAAAGCAGGTCAGGGCCCAGGATTGTCTCTTGTACCCCTCAGGGGCGCAGAGGGAACCCTTAAAATCATCCAGTTAAATTAGGTGCCCTTGCTTCTTGGTGACTTCTAGGGTCTTTGGGCTTCCTGGGTGTCATCAACTCCCTGATACCATAAGATCAGCTGATAAAAGCCTTTTGTCCAGTGGGACAGCCACAGGATTTGATAAAGATTAATACCAGGGACTTCCCTTGTGCTTCAGTGGTTAAGAATCCACCTTCCAAAGCAGAAGATGTGGGTTGGACCCCTGGTTGGGAAATTAAGATCCCAAATGCCTTCTAAGACCCAATGTAGCCAAATAAAGAAATAAAATTTATTAAAAAAAAAAAAGCCTAATACAAGAGAGTCCCTCTCATTGTTGTCTTGGGAGTTTTGTTTATGGCAATTCTTCACATGCTCTGGCCCTTGCCACAGATGAGACTGAATTTATAGATTTACAGTGTCAAGACCCAATAATGGGCCATGGCAACTGCCCCCTGGGGCCAGGAGGCCTGTTCTGTTGCCTCAGGAACAACCCACATTTGTGGACTTTTCAGGGCTGCTCTCCAGGCCTTTCCCAAGGTCTTACTGCTTTAGAACTTGCCTTACTCACTTCAATGTTCAAGCCAAAAACAAAATCTTGTGTTGAAATTGAGGCTCAGTTAATTCTTTTAAATTTTTCTTCTTTTTAAAAAGAAGACCTTCCTTATTTTTAAAATCATTTAGAAAGATGTACTTGAGATAATTTCTTCACACTTTTCTAGCCTCTCCTTGCAATAGCATTCATCACATTGTGGGCACTTAACAAAGAGTTATTCTCTGTTTATGCCTGATTTTGATTATTTTTCCATTTTCTATGTCTGTCTTCATTCACCTTTGCCAGTGAACCTCTTTCCCCAAAGCTATAATTTCACTACTCAGCCTTATCATCACTTGCTCCTGGCCTTCCTTTCACTCTCGAGGTAATCTGGAAATAATATAGTGTCTTGTTTAACTTTCTCTCCTACTATCCTGGTATGACATTTTCTGATACTTGGTGACACAACAGAAGGGTTGCCCATCATGCAATCTATGGTGTTGGATCTGGATAAATTTCATTACTTGGTGTTATCTGGCCCAACAGGACAATAAACACATATGAATAAGAAGGTTAAATCTGAAAAAGATAGCACATATCAGAATCTCTTAAAAACAAAATGATGTTCAGGTTGGAGGTATAAGAATCACTGAGGAGGAACCAATGTTAAAATTTCCTAAGTGCATGTATATGGTATGAGTCACTTTTTTCTAAATTTGTGAGAATTCCCATGTGTACTCAACTTCTTTTTTAAAAACATATTTATTTATTTACTATTTGGCTGGGCTGGACCTTAGCTGTGGCATGCAGGATTTCATAGTTGCAGCCTGTGAGATCTAGGTTCCCAACCAGGAATTGGACCTGGGCTGCCTGCACTGGGAGTGCAAAATATTAACCACTGAACCACCAGGGAAATTGCCTCAACAAGAATATCTCAATGCCTTGTGCCTTGCAGAATTAGCTTTTTCCTTTTGTTTTCTTTTCTTTCCTTTCACCTCCTAGAGCTGGATGTTCCTATTGATTTGTCTATTAACTTATGTAACAAGGATTTTAATTAAGGTGATGTGGTTGGATTGTCCACACAAGACATAGATGCCCCTTGTAGATCAGTGGCTATTTGCATACCTATGGCTGTGGCTTAGCTGGTAAAGAATCCACCTGCGATGCAGGATACCTGGGTTCAAACCCTGGGTTGGGAAGATCCCGTGGAGAAGGGAATGGCAATCCACTCCAGTTTTCTTGCCTGGAGAGTCCCAGGGACAGAGAAGCCTGGCAAGCTACAGTACATGGGGTCACAAAGAGTCAGACACGACTGAGCCACTTTCACTTTCAGTGACTTTCACTTTTCCCTCTAAAGCCCAAGAGGGTCTCCTGCCTGGCCCATACCCTGCTAACCTACCTGCACACTCAAGCCCACCCTTGCCTGTCACCATCCTTACTCTTCCTTGGTTCTGACCCAGGCCAGGAGCATCTAGTCTCCTGAAAGTGTACCTGGTAGAAAGAGGGGAGAGGGAGGAAGAGAGGACATGACGAAAGGAGAGACAGAAGGGAAGCCCCGCCTTTCCTGTTCTCCAGCTCCCAGGGCTGCTGAATGGCAGCCCGAGGAAGAGAGGTGCAGGAGGAAGGCAAATGGGAATGAGAGATGCACCCCCAGAGGATTCCCTTGATCCCCAATCTCTGCAGCCCAATCTGCCTGCCCCTGACTTACACCTCTGGAGCCTGGCTCAGGCCCAACTCCCCACCAGAGTTTGGGTGTAGAAGAGCCCACCCCTTTGCCAGGGGAAGTAGCCTCCAGCTCTCAGTGCCAATCTTCCAGCACATTCTGCAAATGACCTTTTGGAACAAAGTGCTTTGTAAATAGGTACTACTTATATTCCACCTTGACTTTTGGTATGCATATTTTTATACTTCCATTCATATATGTATAGCTATTTGAGTCCATAAGTGCCTGTACTTGCATTTTAAGACAGGCTTCATCATTTTAACCATATTCCTGTTTTTAAAAACCAACTCTCAGGATTTCCCTGGTGGTTCAGTGGTTAAGAGTCCCAATTTCCAATGCAGGGGTTGCTGGTTGGATCCCTTCTCTGGGAACTAAGATCCCCTATGCAGCAGGTCCAAAAAAGTATTTTAATTTTTTAAAAAACCAACTCTCTTTGCTATCCATATTTTTATAATAACATTTGGATAATTTTACTATTTAGTAAATAGTAAGAACTATTACTAAATAGTGCAATTACAAATGGTCAAATTACCATACATATATATATATAAAACAGTGATCTTCATGTATATGACATTTACATATAATAATTTATGTATGTTACACACAGTATATATATTTTTTATATATATAATATTAAACATCATCCCAAAAAAGGTACTAAAATGTAAACTATGGGAGTAGAATTATGGAGTATTTTTAAGTCTGTTCTACTTTTTATGGTTTCCAAAGTTCTTATTAATACACACACTACTTTTATAATTGGAAAAACAAACATAAATATTTTAATATATGAATGCCTGCTGCTGATGAAATCCTGGCTGAAACAAATAGAAAAAGGGTACTCTGAGAACAAAATTTTCCAAATTTGGATTTTCAAAACCAGAGTTATTATTACTATTACAATGTTTTTAAATATGACAGAAATCTAGAAACTGTCAGAGTAACAGAAACCTATAATTGAGACTAAAAAAAAAAAAGATCTCCTTCCAGGCATTATCTGTAGTAGGAAAAAAAATCTGGCCAATTCTTAGAAAAATAAACCCTTATCTAGATAGATCTCTCAAGTGACAGGAAGTGTTGCTTGGTGAAGTCTTACATTCTTGGTGAATTTCCTGATTTAAAGACACATGTGCATTTTCATCATTTCTGAAGCATATGTGATTCTAACTCAAAATCACAAGGGCTCCCATCCTACCTGGTTAAACCTATATGAAGCAGAGCTGTGTTCGCAGCAGATAGTGAAAATGAGAGTGGACAGGAATGAATTAGGAGAGCTGGTCCTGGTCCAGCCATGGGACCAAGGACCCTGTCCCTGTAGCCTTGTCATTCACCCATCCAGAATCCCAGCTTCCTCACCTGAAAACTGAGTCCACCTAACTGACCACCTCAGTGCATTGCTGTGAGGCCCTGTTGCATGGGACCATCTGAAATGCTGACCTCTGATGTGGCTACAGCTTCTCTGTCCCTCTCCCTGAGAGGTGCACAGTTCTAGGGAAGAAGGCAGAGGCCCCGGGAGCAGACAATCCTCTCAACAAGCTACACGAAAATGTTTCAAAGCACAGAAACAAGAAGAGCCACAGAGGGTAACTATATCCGAGATAGGAGGGGCTTTGATGGACGCCAAAGGAGAGACTAGAGAAAGGAAAACTCTCCTTGAAGGAACATTTGTTGGTCTCTTTTCCCAAAGTCATGGGCAGTTGAAGGAATAAAATGACAGAATTTCACAAAGCAGTCCCTCTGAAGACCAGTGACGTGCTAGGGCAGGCCTTTGGTTTGGGGACAACCAGGACAGAGCAGTGGCCAGTAAGCCTCCCTGGTGAAGGTCTTAAAGAGGACTGCCCAGTTGCTCAGTCATGTCCGACTCTTTGTGACCCCATGGACTGTAGCCCACTTGTCCATGTAATTTTCCAGGCACGAATACTAAGTTCAGATCAGTCACTCAGTCATGTCTGACTCTTTGCAACCCCATGAACCGCAGCACGCCAGGCCTCTCTGTCCATCACCAACTCCCGGAGTTTACCCAAACTCGTGTCAGTGGGTGGTTATTTCCACCTCCAGGGATCTTCCCAACCCAGGGATCAAACCCACATCTCCTGGATTGGCAGGCCAATTCTTTACTACTGAGTCACCCAGTCAGTTCAGTCGCTCAGTCATGTCGAACTCTTTGCGACCCCGTGAATCGCAGCACGCCAGGCCTCCCTGTCCATCACCAACTCCTGGAGTTCACTCAGACTCACGTCCATCGAGTCAGTGATGCCATCCAGCCATCTCATCCTCTGTCGTCCCCTTCTCCTCCTGCCCCCAATCCCTCCCAGCATCACAGTCTTTTCCAATGAGTCAACTCTTCACATGAGGTGGCCAAAGTACTGGAGTTTCAGCTTTGGCATCATTCCTTCCAAAGAAATCCCAGGGCTGTTCTCCTTCACAATGGACTGGTTGGATCTCCTTGCAGTCCAAGGGACTCTCAAGAGTCTTCTCCAACACCACAGCTCAAAAGCATCAATTCTTCGGCTTATGCATAAACTATTATACAGAAAATGGATAAATAACAAGCCCCTACTGTATAGCACAGGGAACAATAGTCAATGTTCTGGGATAAACCATAATGGAAAAGAATATGAAAAAGAATGTGTCTACATATATATGTGTGTGTATAACTGAATCACGTTGCTGTACAGCAGAAATTAACATAGCATTGTAAGTTAACTATACTTCAATAAAATGAGCTTAAAAATACAAAGGCCCACCCAGATCGTCCAGCCCAGCTCCTGTTTCCTCTCAGTGATTCAGAGGGGCCGTGGAACGTGATGAGAGCCTGCAGTTCAGGTACGGGTGAAGCTCCATAGTTGCTGTGCCTGGTTCGTCAGATGATCTACTAAAATACTGTGATAAGAAAGCAGCTGGTGGGGGATCCAGGATGTACGGGGTATTTTCCCAAGTGCAGAATGGGATCTGAGCAGAGAGAAATGTGAAACCCTTCCATACAGTACACATAGGGCCAGTCATTGCAGGGACATCGCCAAGCAAAGCGTTAAAAGGTTGCTGTTATGTCTACAGAGCAAGACGAATCCCCCAACAACCGAGACCCTACAGAGGGATCGTGTGCAGATTAGGGCCAAGCACACCAACAATCCTCTTTCAAAGGAAATGTAAAGTGCTCATAGACAAAATTGCCTCCCCACGTTTGCTGAATATCTAACCCAGATGGCTAATTGGTGAGCCCTTCCACAGTGCCTGTCTCTCTGCCCTTTTGACTTCCCTTTTGTTTATTTAAAGATGTCTTGAATAATCTTCCTAAGGAGGGGTTTTCTCTGTCAAAATCATCAGGATCAAGTAACAGTCTCACAGGCTAAGGATAGAATGACTGGGTTGAATAGATAACAAAACTTCAGCAAGGAAACCCAAAATGACTTTGGTAGACGATGATTCTGAATTCATTCTAAAGGAACTCTTATGGATTTTTCTCAATGCCTGTGACAAAGCAGTCTGGGATTTTTCTTCCTGTCTAGTTAAATGAAAAATAATTAATGCTCACACAAATGCTTACTTATTAATATGACAAATTTTATAGAAAACAAATGGCTACTTTGAGCCTGGCCCACAATATTTCTGAATCTTTCATGGGATTCTAAAATTTCAAGGAAAAAGAACTTATAAAATTTTCAGAAATGGGTGTCCACTGGTTCTAAAGGTGGTGATGGGGTCTGTTTTAGACAGTTTCTTGCTTTATCCTTGTCTCAGCCTTGTTCTCATAGAGATAAAAGGCAGATACACACAGTCTTTGCTTGGCATCACGAAATGATGCCAAGCTATAAAGTAAAAGATCTCTGGAAAGGCAAAAAATAAGGAAAAGGTACATTTCCATAGAAAGCAAACCAGTATTTTTTTCCTGTGAAGAAACTGGTCCTTTGGGCTAGGATGCCCAAATGCATTTTTGGAGTTGAAATGATTAATGCTCAGTTCATCTGTATTTTAATGGGGGGGGGTGCAGAGAGAGAAAGAAACTCCTAAACAATGTCTATAGAGTTTCCCTCTTTTGTCATGATTGTGTAGCATCTGAGATGAATATTAGAGGGATGAAAAATCAAATGGATGATAGAGAATATCCTTGAAGGTGAGACTAAGAAGATCTCATTTTACCTATGTCTGTAAAGCTTCCATTTCTGCCCACTGGACTATGTTTCTTAAAGCCCAGTGTGCCTTTGAGCCAGAGCCACTGGGCCACTTGGGTGACAGAGGTGACTGGGTCCAGCAAAGACCCAGGAAGGGTGCAGGGGCCAGAGCTCACAGCAGGATGAGCCTGCTGCCCTGGGAGCCCAATAACTGCAGTCAAGAAATGCTCTGAGCACTGGGAAGGGTCCCAACCCCAGGTGGCCTTGGAACTGTATTGGGTTGGCCAAAAACTTAATTTGGGCTTTTCTGTAGCATCTTATGGACACTAGGTACAAGGAGCAGATGTCACTTTTAATGATTTTAGGGCTTTTCTAGACATAAGGAGGTCTATATAGTCAAAGTTATGGTTTTTCCAGTAGTCATGTATGGATGTGAGAGTTGGACCATAAAGAAGGCTGAACACCAAAGAATTGATGCTTTTGAACTGCAGTGTTGGTGAAGACTCTTGACAGTCCCTTGGACTGCAAGGAGATCAAACCAGTCAACCCTAAAGGAAATCAGTCCTGAATATTCATTGGAAGGACTGATGTTGAAGCTGAAAGTTTGGCCACCTGATGTGAAGAACCGACTCATTTGAAAAGACACTGATGCTGGAAAGGATTGAAGGTGGGAGGAGAAGTGGATGACAGAGGATGAGATGGTTGGATGGCATCACTGACAAATGGACGTGAGTTTGAGTAGGCTCCGGGAGTTGGTGATGGACAGGGAAGCCTGGTGTCCTGCAGTCCATAGGGTCGCAAAGAGTCAGACACAACTGAACAACAACAATAAACACATAGGAGATATAAGAATCAGGCTCATAAAATCCTCTCCTGTAATGATGTATCTGGGAAAACAATCTAAAAGAGTGGATATATGTACTGATATATGTACAACTGATTCACTTTGCTGTACAGCAGAAAGTAACACAATATTGTAAGTCAACTATACTCCAATAAAATTTTTTTTAGAAACTCACCCCCCCCCCAAAAAATGAATCCTCTCCTGAAAATATCTAACTATCTAAAGGCATGTTCTGCTAGTTTTTCCCAGAGCACAGAGGGCCTCATTCTTGATCTCCACCCTGAGCTCTTTTCAGGGGGTATTGAAGGTCAGCGGCTACAGCGGTTTGTGACTTAGTCCTTGTAGAGGCAGATGGCAAGTGCCAGTTTTTAGTTGGCAGCTGGCTGAAGTCACAGGCATTATGAATGAGACACAATATTAATTATCAGCTGCTGGAGCAGCATAATTCATGACAGCAATCCCTCCAGCCTGCATTTGGCGTCTCTATTATTTCTAGCTCAGCACCTGGATTGAGTTGCTTTCCAATCTGAATTTAAAATTTTCATTTCCTAGGCACCATAAACACTTTAGAGAAGCTGACATTTTCAGAGCAAATGAATGTATGTTCAAGTCCTTAGCAAAGCAGTTCTTTTATACTCTAGCAGACTTTTGGTAGCCAGACATTTTAGAGTGTATTTTGTTATGTCTATCTTGAAGTTGGAAACTTTTTTCTTTTGTATTTTCTGATATTTTTTGTTTATTGATAAGAAAATTTGTTCAATGTGATACATGCATGACTATTTGTTTATTATTGAAGTATAAGCTCCAGATCTTCATTGTATCTAAAGAATTTTTTTAAGAAAACAATGGCTTATGGCACTTGTGTTAGCTTTAGGTGTAGAGCAAAGGGATTCAGTTCCATATTATACTTTTTCTGATTCTTTTCCATTATAAGTTACTACAAGATATTGAACGTAGTTCACTGTGCTACACAGTAAATCCTTGTTGTTTATCTATTTTATATACAGTAGTGCATATGCGTTAATCCCACAATCCTAATTTATCCATTTCCACCTTGGTAAACATCAGTTTTTCTCTGTCTGTGAATCTGTTTTGTAAATAAACTCATTTGTATTTTGTTTTAGAGTCCACATAAAAGCGATATATTATTTGTCTTTCTCTGTCTGACTTACCTCACTTAGTATGATAGTTCCTAGGGTCCATCCATGTTGCGGCAAATAGCAATATTTCATTCTTTTTCCTGGCTGAGAAATATTCCATTGCATATACATACATATGTATATACATATACACACACATACATACACACATATGTACGTACGAACATACATATATACACACATATGTATACAATGTGTGTTTTATATGTATTTACATATATATGCATATATACTTATGTGTTTACATATATTTACATATTTATATTTACATGTTATATAAATATTACATATTATATGAATGTGTATTTACATATATACATGGTATATACAGGTACCACATCTTCTTTATCAATTCATCTGTTGCTGGACACCTAGGTCCCTTCCTTCATCTTTTCTGGATATGTACCCAGGAGTGAGATTGTTGAATCATGTGATAGCTCTATTTTTAGCTTCTTAAGGAACTCCCATACTGTTTTCCATAGCAGCTGTACCAATTTTATATTCCTACCAATAGTGTAGGAGGGTTCCCTTTTCTTCACATCATCTCCAGCATTTATTATTTGTAGACATTTTGGTGGTGGCCATTCTGATCCATGTGACATGATACCTCACTGTAGTTTTGATTTGCATTACTCTAATAATTACTAATGTTAAACATCTTTTTATGCAGATGTGATTTTTTTCAGGTGCAAGCAAATCCTTTCTAAAATATCTTGTCTTTCTCCTTGTTTCCTATGTAATGGCCTCGATTTAGGAATGGGATAAACTCAGCTGAATGAAGAAGATAATAGAGACCCAAGTTTCATTTGTTGTCGTCATTGTCATTGTTATTTTTCCGAGTTATCTCAAACTTTGCCACTCGAGAACGTTAAGTCCAGTACTTACAGAAGGAATAACTATTCCGTCTAGCTAATGCTCAACAGATGATTATACAATGGTTACAAAGCCAGATAAACATGAAGCAACTATGGATGGACCATTTGCCCTCACTCTCAGGAGACCAGTCAAGAACCAAGCCAGGATTAAAATAAATAAATTTATATTAAAAAAAAAAAGAAACTAGCAATGAAAAAAAAAAAAGAACCAAGCCAGGAACCGGAAGTCAGCCGCATTACTGACCTGGATGATTGATGCTCAGAGTCCAGTGGAAACATCAACAGCCCCCCTGGGAATTCCATTCCCTATAAGCACTCTGCTTCCTGACTTTTACATGGGGACTCCTGGTTGGCATTCCATTTTGTTTCAGTTGGCCTGTTTTTTTGTCCGTTTCCCTCTTCATTCATGTACCTTTCACAATCCAGCACTCTGCTTGGCTCCCACCCTACCACCCTTGATAAATACGGAAATAAAACCACCACTCCGCTGTAGTCAAGCCATCACCTCATTCAGCTCTCAGAAATACAAAAATGAGTAGGATCCATTATCAGCATCTCCCATTTAATGTTCTTCCTGCAGAATTTTCATTAGGATTGTAACCTTGTTCTACTCTCACATTTTTTTTTTTCTTTTGAACTGATGTTCTATATTCTAGAAATCATGCAGAAGGAATACATATTCCCTACATCCAATACACATTGTGCAAAACACAAAGAGAAAGGGCACAGCAGAGAATGCAGACACCCTTTTAAGCAGAAATAAATTTACTTTCTGTTCTCAACTCACATTGTGCCCATTTGTCTTTTTTCATAGACCAAGACCACAAGAATCTTCAAAAGAAGAAGTGCCAAGAGGGCTAGAATCTCA
The DNA here is from genome assembly GCF_029407905.1 of Bubalus kerabau. NCBI lineage: Eukaryota > Metazoa > Chordata > Mammalia > Artiodactyla > Bovidae > Bubalus > Bubalus kerabau. Next base: position 81,377,938 of record NC_073631.1, on the reverse strand, counting down.
GCAGATGTTGGCATTAATAATGGAGCAAATGAGAGCTGATGACAGAGACATCAAGTCTGAAAACAACACAAAGAATATAAATACTGTGAGACAGCTCCCCCAACCCTAACTCTGCCTATTGCCAAATATTTTCATTTCTTCCACATTATTCATGGTAGAGTACAGAACACAGAGCCACACATCACATCCAAAAATGCTCTGCTGGTGACCTTGTTTGTTTCAGTCCTTTTCATTGTCGATGTCTTTAGATAATAAATTGATGGTTATTAAAATCACAGAATATTTACTATGAGCTTATTTTACTTATTTACTATGAGCTTGTATCACCACTTTGAATCAAAAAAGGATTTAAGGTGTTTATAAAATGAGAAGGAAAAAGGGTAAACAAAGGCCAGAACTTTACCTAGAATCAGAACTGAAGTAGATCTTTAGGAATAAATGCCACTTTTGAGTTTTTGAATTATTTGCCATTAGCATTGACACCCAGCCCTATACAATTTATCTGCCCACAAAAATCTCAACCTCCCCACCCCCACTCCACACTCTACCCCATAAAGACACACAAGACAAGTGTCCCAAACCTGTGTGCTCTCCCCCACAGACACAGAAGATAATCCTTATTAAAACTGCTAGGATCCCTAACAATACCCACCCTGTTCGGGAACCTGTGTGGTTACGCAGTGCTATTCTCAAGGTCCTTTACTTGGCATGTCTGAATTATTGCCAGAATTACGACCAGGAGTTAAGGAAAGGCAAATAATTATTTTAGGATTCAAACAAAAATCAGAAGGAATTGGAATTTTCAAAATGGAACGCAGTTGAAATGCAAAATAATAAAGGGTCAAGTGATGCAAAATAAAGGGATCCAAAAGTCTGTGTGTGCATGCAAGCACATGTGTATAGCATATGAAGTCTATATAAATATAATTTATTCATATGTAATCCATATAAATGTATAATTTATTCCAAAAAGAAATAATCAACATGAAAATTCAAAGCAATCATATGTCAAAAAACAGAAAGTATGACAACCAGCAAGCCCTGATGGTTACTAGGCCTTATTTTGTGTCAGATACTGTTTTAAATGCTATCCATAGAGTGTCTTATTTCATATTCTTATTTTACAGATAAGGAAACTAAAGTTTGGTGAGGTTAAGTCACTTGCCCAGGGCTCACACAGAATGGCAAAATGTATCCAACCAGCTCTGCCTCCCAGGCAAGAGCTGACCATTATTGTGTGCTGCCTCCCAGTGGCCAGAGCTGGTAATTACCAAGCCTGAATTTAAAAAGTTGGCTTAAAGCTCAACATTCAGAAAACGAAGATCATGGCATCTGGTCCCATCACTTCATGGCAAATAGATGGGGAAACAGTGGCTGACTTTATTTTTTTGGCCTCCAAAATCACTGCAGATGGTGATTCCAGCCATGAAATTAAAAGACGCTTACTCCAATGGCACCCCACTCCAGTACTCTTGCCTAGAAAATCCCATGGACGGAGGAGCCTGGTAGGCTGCAGTCCATGGGGTTGCTAAGAGTCGGACATGACTGAGCGACTTCACTTTCACTTTTCTCTTTCATGCACTGGAGAAGGAAATGGCAACCCACTCCAGTATTCTTGCCTGGAGAATCCCAGGGACGGTGGAGCCTGATGGGCTGCCGTCTATGGGGTCGCACAGAGTCGGAAATGACTGAAGCGACTTAGCATAGCATAGCATAGCACACTCCTTGGAAGGAAAGTTATGACCAACCTAGACAGCATATTAAAAACCAGAGACATTACTTTGTCAACAAAGGTCCATCTAGTTAAGGCTATGGTTTTTCCACTGGTCATGTATGGATGTGAGAGTTGGACTATAAAGAAAGCTGAGCACAGAATTGATGGTTTTGAACTGTGGTGTTGGAGAAGACTATTGAGAGTCCCTTGGACTGCAAAGAGATCCAACCAGTCCATCCTAAAGGAGATCAGTCCTGGGTGTTCTTTGGAAGGACTGATGTTGAAGCTGAAACTCCAGTACTTTGGCCACCTGATGCGAAGAGTTGACTCATTGGAAAAGACCCTGATGCTGGGAAAGATTGAGGGCAGGAGGAGAAAAGGACAACAGAGGATGAGATGGCTGGATGGCATCAATGACACAGTGGACATGACTTTGAGTGAACTCCGGGAGGTAGTGATGAACAGGGAGGCCTGGCGTGCTGCAATCCATTGGGTCGCAAGAGTCGGACATGACTGAGCGACTGAACTGAACTGATTTTCCTTAGTGAATATAGTTTTGAAAAAAATTACTTACAGTTGGGGGGTTGCGTATTTAAAGGAAGAAACCCATGCCAAATGTACACATACGTGTGTGCCATGCTGGGTCTGTGCTACAGGTGTGCATTGTGTTTGCTATACACCTCACTGGCAGATATAGTTGTCATCAAAGAAATAAAATACAGTGCTCCATTTGAAATTAATTTTAGTTTAGAATTCTATTCATTTTGCATGACTCCTTAAACCCTTCTGATGCTGTATCTGAGAGGTGAAGGAGCAAAAAAAAAAAAAAAAAAATTATTTCCTGGAATGAAATCTTTCAGATTAAAAGTGTTTATCTCCTGGGATAATCCTAATGTCTAAACTGCAAAATCTTTCATATGAATGTCTATACCGCTTTCTTCTTAGGAAGATCCAAAGAGTCAGCCAAAACTATGGAAAGAGACTGAAAAGAATAGGTCACATCCAAAGAAGTCCTTTCAAAATACAATGATATGATAAGATAATGCCCCTAAAACCTGCATGGAGTTCATCAATGAAGAAAAACTGGGAGCGTAATTCAATTCCACACAGCAGAAATGCTCCCAGGATCAGAATCCACCACAGAATCTTTAGTATCTGATTACAAATGAGAAGAAGAGTACAAAGGATCAGAGGAGTTCTAGAGCCAAGCCTGGCAGTGGTGCATATGCCCCACCCATATTCCATGGCTGCAAGGACTTTCAGAGGAGGCTGAGAGATGTGTTTCCACTGTGTGCTCAGGAGAGAAAGGAAATAGGGTTTCATAAACATAGCAGCACTTTTCCAGTCACACACACACACACACACACACACAAAGGCAGACGAGAAGATTTAGCAATGCTCTATAGATAAAAGACTCATGTCCATACTATACAAAGAGTACATGTAAGTCAATAGAAAGATGGAGAAACATACTAAGAAAAACGGTCAAAAAGTATAAAGTAATTCAAAGTAAATCAAGTGTACAAATGACTTAATTGGCTGGTAGTGTATCTGGGGGCTTCCCAGGTGGCACTGGGGGTAAAGAACCAGCCTGTCAATGCAGGAGACATAAGAGACTGGGGTTCCATCCCTGGGTTGGGAAGATCCCCTGGGGGAGGGCATGGCAACCTACTCCAGTATTCTTGCCTGGAGGATTCCATGGACAGAGAAGCCTGGCAGAGTACAGTCCCTGGCATCACAAAGAGCTGGACACAACTGAACACACACACACACACAATGATTTGAGACAACTGGCGTGCAATTACCTGAATTAAGACATAGCCACAGGGCTGCAAGGCTTCACAAGGGCCCTGTCCCCAAACAAGAACAGCCAAAGTTCTCATTTTGGGCAAAGGAGGGGGAGTAACTGGAACACATCTTATACTCGAAATATTTCTACCCTACTTACAGGGTACTGTCACTTCCCTGGTGGCTCAGATGGTTAAACGTCTGTCTACAATGCGGGAGACCTGGGTTCAATCCCTGGGTAGGGAAGATGCCCTGAAGAAGGAAATGCCAACCCACTCCAGTACTATTGCCTGTAAAATCCCATGGACAGAGGAGCCTGGTAGGCTGCAGTCCATGGGGTCGCAAAGAGTCGGACACAACTGAGCAACTTCACTTTCACTTTACAGGGTACTATTCTTTGAATTGATGTGAAATTCAGAAAACATAAAATTAACTGGCTTACATTCATAATGTTGTGTAACTACCAACTTTATCTAATTCCAAAACATTTTCATCACTGCAAATTGTTTAGGGCAGAACTGACATGATACTCCTTCATTTAGTAAACGTTTATCAAGTGTCTGTCATGTGTCAGGTACAGTTTGCCCATATTATTTTTCAGAGCAAAGAGATTATTTCGCATTTAAACATAAGCAAAACTTACCTAAAGGAGGTTAATTGGACCTGGAAATTTGGAGGAGGTCATTAACTATTTTAACAATGTTCTCAATGACTATGGGTTAAGTAGGTTTTCTAGTTCTTCTTCAATTTTAACTATTCTCTAAGTAAATAATTTTTTGGTATTTTGAAGTATCTTTTAATCAATTTATTCCAAAGACTCTCTTGGCTCCTCCAGAATCAGTCACATGGTGTTAGAAAAATAATAAACATGTGTTTTCTGAGCTGATTTAGAATTTAATGAGAGATGACATCTCAACCTGATAGGGAGCATGGCTAACTTCTAAGCTTATTAAAATAGTATATAGCTATTGTATATTTCCATATAATTAATCTTCTCCAAAGATGTTTTCTATCCTTCTTGGTCTTGTAACTCTTATGTTGTGCTTTCTGGTTTTATTGCTTCCCTCCAGAATTTTTTTTACTTGTCTTTTCTTACTATATGGACCACATTTATTCTCCACCATGGCCCCTCACTTGAAAGTGATTCAATTTGGTTTACTTTTTAGTATTGGTTGTATTTCCTATTTGACACCCAAAATTATATTGCTCTATTTTTCAATGGCATGCCATCTGACATGGCAGGCACTTGGTAAATGTCTATTCAACAAAGGAATAAGTATTAGGACAACTGCCTTGAATGGGCTTCCCCCAGTGGCTCAGTGGTAAAGAATCCACCTGTAATGCAGGGTTCGATCCTTGGGTTGGAAAGATCCCCTGGAGAGGGAAATGGCAACCCACTCCAGTATTCTTGGCTGGAAAATCCCATGGACAGAGGAGCCCGGCAGGCTGCAGTCCACGGGGGTCACAATGAATGCATGCCTTGAATGCATCTAGTGTGCAGCCATGACTATATCCCCCCATATCGCACCATCATTTTTATAATCCTATCTTTCCTTCCTTTAACTATTCCTCCACACTACAAGTTTCTGTTGTTTTCCTAAGAGACTTGATCATGACCACATCTTAAAAATCACCAGTGGCTCTCTAATGCCAAACTCTTCAGAGAACTTTGCCTGCTTTTCTAGCTTCACCTCCAGTTTTGTAGCGTCCACATGCCTGGACTCTGGCCAGAACCTCAGTCAGACTTCTGTACCTTTCCCATCCATGCCCTGTACACTTCTTGTCAAATCTCACACCCAAACCCCTCAGAGGTTACTTCCTCTCTGACTTCCTGCTCCCCACATCAAGAATTACTCCCTTTTTGTTTACACAATATTTTAAACATAATTTTCAAACATTCAGCACATTAATTATACTTCAATTGTTCACCTCCAGTCCAGACTAAGAACTCCTTAGAGCAAGGAGCAATTATTCATCTTTTGTACCAATAACTGTTATAACGCTAGGTACTTAATAGGACCAAGGTTCAACACTTTAGGACTTTAATAGGTGCTTGAGAAGGCCTAAGTTCAATTTCTAACACTAGACAATTTCTGCTGCAATGAGTTAAATCTACCTCTCTACACTAAATTGGAGTCCCAATCACAGCCATTTCCCCCTAGCAAATGTGTTTAGTAATAAAATCTCTCCCAGAGAAACATCCCATACTCTTAATTTTGCATTTCATTTCCATTGTCACAGGCCCCGACAATCAAATTTCACCTACTTAACGTTGTGGCTGGAAATAAGTTTACTCACAAAATAGGGGTCGGCACAGTAGAAAAGGCCAGGCTGTGGAATCACAAAATCAAGTTCTTAACACTGGTTCCTACACTCAGCACAAGTTAATACCTCAGCTTTAAAACGCAAGTCCCAATTTTTAAAATGTCAATACATTATCTACTTTGCTAATTTGTTTTCGCTGCACATTAATAAAACACCTAGCACAATATGGTGGAGAAGGTAATGGCACCCCACTCCAGTACTCTTGCCTGGAAAATCCCATGGACAGAGGAGCCTGGTAGGCTGCAGTCCATGGGATCGCTAAGAGTCTGACAGGACTGATCGACTTCACTTTCACTTTTCACTTTCATGCATTGGAGATGGAAATGGCAACCCACTCCAGTGTTCTTGCCTGGAGAATCACAGGGACGGGGGAGCCTGGTGGGCTGCCGTCTATGTGGTCACACAGAGTCGGACACGACTGAAGTGACTTAGCAGCAGCACAATATGGACATGAAAATTTTCTTTTTAATTACAACTGTATCATGCAGCAGGCATGAAATTTCCCTGGGGCCGTTTCATGAGAGAGACATAATGGGATAATGCGCCTATCCCTTGCCACTTGCACAACAAGAATAGTATCCATAATCCAAATACTGGCCATGTGGAGGCTATTTATAAGTAAAATCGGAATTATTTTATATATTTTTCAATATATTCAAATTAACATTTAACCTTCCACATCTTAGGCATGTGGTAGTATGATTGCTGTCTATCTTTTTACAGTGGTATTTCAAATTCATGGGACTCTTGTGATCAGACTTCACTTTGTTTCCTTCTATGTTAATGTACATAACCACCAGATTGCACCTAACAGATAGCAATCAGTATTTTTTTGTTAATAATGGCCATAATTTTGGAAATCTAAAATTATCTGTAAACAATGCCCAGGCTCAACACGTATCAAATGCTAAATCAATATAATGAAAAGCAAGCTTCAGAGGTTGCTCGATATTTAATGCAAGATGCAATGTAGCCATAGTCAAAGAGATGCGATTACCATTAGGGGAAATGGAGCCCTACTGAATCAAACAAATCAAAGTATTGTGATACAGCTACAAGCCTTACAGAGATGTATTTCTGTTCTAATTATAATGTAGCCAGTTTGATAAATAAGGTTGTCTCTTATGCTTTTTCTACTTTAGGTTATTGACTTTATAGATGAGACACACCATCAACTGATTAATAAGAGTTCTAAGTATTAATTTTACCATAGATTTTTTTTTCCAATTAAGATGGGGAGACACAGCCTTTGGTATAAATAACTTATTTCCATGACAATAAAGGATATCATTAGTGTTCGTTGTCAGTCGTGCAGTCCTTTGGTAAGGGGGTAGCTAGGGCCTCTTTGCTCTCAGTAAGTGCTCTGGGCTGATGGATAAATACACTAAACTTAACACCCTGGTTGTTGGCAGCCCTGACAAAACCACTATTGGCAGTCATTGTAATGGCTTTCAGGTTGTCTCCTGTCCCAAAAATTGTTAATGAGCGGCTGTTAATTTTGGAACTAGCCACTAGTTTCAAGGCACGCTCAGAAGGCTGGTCTGGGACCACATTAATGCGCTTAATCAGCATCGCAGCTCTCTCTCTCTCCCCGGGTCCTCCTAAGGTATCTAGAATAGACTGAAAATCCTTGACAGCAGATTCGCAAGCAAACAACTCCTTGTCCTTCATAAAGGCCTCCAGCTGTGGCAAAACCTGCTCTTTCCTCTCCTGCTCTGCTTGTTCCGTGAGCACTTTTTCTTTGAAGATAAAGTGGCAGCCTCCATAGCTGAGGGCAGAAACGTAGGTGATTAAAGTAGTAATGTCCAGGTTGACTCTCTTGCACACATCCACCTTGATTTCTGTAGGAAACGCGACACTTGCTAGGATGTTTTCTCGGTCTACCCGGGTCACCTGCAAAAGTTCAGGGCCCTCATCATCTGATTCACTCTCACTGGGCTGGAGCTCTTCAGGGTGATCTAACAGAGAATTCACTGCTACTATGTCCCCCCTCACTGATATGCCCATTTCTTTCAGCTTCTCAGCCATGGGGCTGGAGACACTATTGTAAAATGCAAAGATGATGTGAGGGTTGCTATACTGCACCGGCTGCTGGTGACTGGCCTGGAGGAAGTCTTCAGCCTGCTCAATAATGCTTTTGTCACCATACTGGCCCCTGCCCAGCCATATATTATGCAGAGCTTCAGCCTTGCGGCCAATGGCTTTCACCCAAGTATGACCACCATTTGCAACAACATCTACCACAAGGGTCTGCTTCTCTCCAAAGGTGTCTGTGTAACCGAAGACATGGAGAACACTGACCACTTCCTCCAGGTTTTCTGCTGATTCCACGATGGCTCTGAGGTGTGTCAGGTTAGTGCTCTGCAAGTGGGACTCCTTAATAGCTACTTTCCCAGCTTCTACTTTCTGTAAGAATTTCAATTCCGCCTTCAACTTGCTGCACAGCTTGGCACCACCTTCGATGCCCCCTTTTCTTGATCTGGAAAGTGATTCTGCTCTCTTGATCAGTTCCTTGGCTATGGCGATGCGTTCACAGAGCATGGAGTGTGCAGACATGGTGACAGCATTATTCCTTTCCTAAGAAAACAAAACAAATCAACCGCAAGCATTTTTTCACTCAGGATTGTAAGATTTCAATCGGACAGCTAAGATTATGGAGGCCCTGAGACTGTGAACCTGGGATTCTGGGTGTCTGGAATGACTTCCTCTTCTGAGAGCTAAGGAAAGAAGACCGCTATACTTCCGAACTCCTTAACTACGCTGGTTTGCAAGACTCTTTACACTTTCATTTTTTCGGCTTGAAAGTCATGGGATCCACAATATAACCCAGGTTAGGATAAAATGCAGCGGGCTGGCAACCTGCTACATAAGAAATTTCCTTATAAGCAGCCTTACTATTTGGCTGTCAAGAAATTTTAGAAGGCTCGGAATGTCACGATAAAATGGTTAAAGTATCCGCATAGACTAGCTGGTTAAAAAATCGTCCAAAAAAAATAAATTATCCAAAACAAGAGACTCTCTCCTAAATTGAGCACTCTAAGCTTTTCATACTTGGGTCTCCTTCAACCTCCTACCTCGTGATTCCCAGGGGTATGTGGTACACGCGCCAAGCAATCAAGACTGCCTGTTCCTGCCTGTGACGTCAACCCAGCCTATTTCTAAAGACCGAACGAGCCCACCGACTTGCCTCCAGCTCCCATTCCACAAGAAAAGCCTGAAGATAAACTCTGCGGAGCAGCCCGTGGCGGCCAGAGCGGGCGAGCCTGAGGTCAGTGGGGCCTTCCAAGAGGGCGCACTCGACCCGTTCAGGTCCACCTGCACGGCTGACCCCGCTGGGTGGGCTGGGGCTCCAAAAGCCCCGGCGACCAGAGCCGGGTCTGCAGCGCGGGCGGAGTGGGGTTGGCGGCCCGGCGCCGACCACCCTCCTCGCGGGGCGGGGCCGGTTAAGTCCCCCCAGAGCCTCAGAAGGGGCGCCCCGTTCCCTCTCCCCGTCCCGGGTTCCTCACCGGCAGAGCCCAGAACTGCGAGCGCGAGCAGGGGACCACGTGCACGCGAGGCCGGGACCCGCCAGGAAACCTCACCGGGCAGCCCCCACCCAACTCAGGCCTCCGCTGCTGCTCCGCCTGCGCAAGCCCTACCGCCTAGGGCGCCTAACGCGTCACGTGGCCCCGCGCCGGGTGACGCCGAGTCCGCGATTCCCAGGCGGCAGCGCGGCCTCTAGAGCGGGGCTGACGCTAGCATGGCGGCCATGTTTGTTGATGGCACCGACTTTTCCTAACTGCCGCCGCGGAGCGAACCCAAGGACGCGCGGCTTCCTGGCTCCAGGGGAGGGGCAGGGGTGGAACTTTCAGGACCGCGCCTTTCCCACTGGCCACCGACCGCTCGATCCCCAGGGTGCCTGGTCGGCTGAACCTGCACCCTAGCATTTGATCTAATAGTTAAGACTTTGCCTGGGGCGGGAGTCGGTGCGTTTTGGTGGAGAAAATCTCACGGTGGCACCCAGCTCCCCTCCTCGGGCCAAGCACATCTCTTTGCCATCAAGCTCAAACCCCTAGAGTGCCAGACGACGGTTGTTGTAGGAAATGCTTGGCTCATTTTAACAGAAAACTGGCTGGAGAGGCTTGTCAGAGGTTACACAGCTGGTAAGTACTGGAGCTGAGAGTTCTGACTCCAAGCCAAAGCACTCACCACTGCATCATCATGGACTCTGCATAGTGTCATACACAGATCTTCTGCCTTTCTAAAGAAGACAAATGGTCAGTGGCTTCCGAAGGGCTGAGAAATTGACCTTAACCCTGCTACAGTGTCCAGAGTCACCCATAAAGTAGAAAGTGAAGTCTCTCAGTTGTGTCCAACTCTTTGCGACCCCATGGACTGTAGCCTACCAGGCTCTCCGTCCATGGGATTTTCCAGGCAAGAGTACTGGAGTGGATTGCCATTTCCTTCTTCATAGGATCTTCCCAACCCAGGGATCGAACTCGGTTCTCTTGCATTGTAGGCAAGACGCTTTACCGTCTGAGCCACCAGGGAAGTCTTTAAGCCTCATTCTAAAAATTAGAGAACTTGAAGTTAAATTTTATCCTGTGCCTGCCTGCTCCTTTCAGTTCAGTTCAGTCGCTCAGTCGTGTCCGACTCTTTGCGACCCCATGAATTGCAGCACGCCAGGCCTCCCTGTCCATCACCAACTCCCGGAGTTCACTCCGACTCATATCTGTCGAGTCGGTGATACCATCCAGCCATCTCATCCTCTGTCATCCCCTTCTCCTCCTGCCCCCAATCCCTCCCAGCATCAGTCTTTTCCAGTGAGTCAACTCTTCGCATGAGGTGGCCGAAGTATTGGAGTTTCAGCTTTAGCATCATTCCTTCCAAAAGAACACCCAGGTCTGATCTCCTTTAGAATGGACTGGTTGGATCTCCTTGCAGTCCAAGGGACTCTCAAGAGTCTTCTCCAACACCACAGTTCAAAAGCATCAATTCTTCGGCGCTCAGCCTTCTTCACAGTCCAACTCTCACATCCATACATGACCACAGGAAAAACCATAGCCTTGACTAGACGGACCTTTGTTGGCAAAGTAATGTCTCTGCTTTTGAATATGCTATCTAGGTTGGTCATAACTTTCCTTCCAAGGAGTAAGTGTCTTTTAATTTTATGGCTGCAATCACCATCTGCAGTGATTTTGGACCCCCCAAAAATAAGGAACAAACTCACAAAGCTAAAAAAAAAAAAAGACTGCACAGGAGACATATCAGTACATTTTTGGAAGACCAAGAGCAGTGAAACTTACTCAATGCTTAACATATGGCAGGCATTGTTCTGAGTGCATTTCACATATTAATTTATTCAATCCTTTTAGCCTAAAAGATACACTTTATTTGAACCAGGAAGCCAAGCCTCTCTGCAGATGGAGTAGGTAGCATAGACAAAACTGCATCAAGTGATTCACAAAGCAGAACTCCCAGAAGGTTCTGGATACCAGGGGAGTAGTTGAGGCAGGACTGGAAATGGGCATTGCTTATGTTGTATATCCAACAGACACAGAAGTCCTCTCTCCAGTCCTGTGAAACTGGGACTGTTACCCATCCTTCCCCAGGCAGAAGTCTAGCATTTATGATGTTGAAGATAGGGGATTAGAAAGGTTCCAGACACGTTACGAAGAATGCAAGTTACTATCCTGAATAGTAAAATGCTGTTGGCCCCTTTTCTGCCCCTCACAAAACAAAGGCACTCCTGTCCTACTCCCCTCATCACCCTCTCCCCCAAACCCTATTTTTCTCTGTAACAGAGCACATGAAAGACCACAGAGAAATGATTTATAGGTGATATTTGGCATCCCCCAGTTGGTGGCTCAGACAGTAAAGAATCCACCTGCAAAGCAGGAGACCTGGGTTTGATTCCTGGGTTCGGAAGATGTCCTGGAGGGATGGCAACCCACTCCAGTATTCTCGCCTGTAGAATCCCATGGACAGATTGGTGGGCTACGGTTGCAATGAGTCGGACATGACTGAGCAACTAATCACAGCATAGTAAGCAGGTTTGGGACTCACAAACAGCACTTACAAACATTTTTCTGTTTGGAATCTAAAGGAAACAGCAGGACAAATGTTTTGTTTTTAAGTATCTTTAAACTAACATTCTCAGGTGGCTCAGATGGTAAAGAATCTGCCTGCAATTCCGGAGACCTGGGTTTGATCCCTGGGGTGGGAAGATCCCCTGGAGAAGGGAATGGCTACCTACTCCAGTATTCTTGTCTGGAGAATTCCATGGACAGAAGAGCCTGGCAGGCTACAGTCCAGGGGGTGCCAAGAGTGGGACACAACTGAACTCAGATGAATCAAGAGAATTTTTTTCTAAAGGGGAGGTAATGGAGTATAGGAAAGAGTTCTTCAAATTTAAAAGTGCTATCCCAAATCTTAAAAACATCAATAGAAAAGTAGGAAGTGTCTACTAAAAGTAGACAAGTCTACTAAAAAGTAGAATTTAAAAAAACAGGTGAAAAATAACAGCAAAAACAAAACGATCTAGTATCCAATAAGAGATTCAATGTGGAGACAATTCTTTTTAGTCTAGAATTCTTAAACCCAGCCAGTCAAGAAAAGGGGAAGAGGATGAGATGGTTGGATGGCATCACCAACTCCATGGACGACTTTGAGCAAGCTTCGGGAGTTGGTGATAGACAGGGAAGCCTGGCGTGCTGCAGTCCATGGGGTTGCAGAGTTGGACACAACTGAGCAAGAGAACCGAATCAAGAATCAGAATAGTTTCTACATACAACTAGCTTAGATTAGAGCAGGAAGAGAGGGTTCTTTCTTGGAATGGTGTGAAGGGTAGGGTGAGAATTGTTAAGATTACCTGATATCTGACCAAGAGGAAAACAGACTGAAGAAGGTTTTACAATCCTACTGGGAGGGGGGGGGCGGGGGGGGACTGGTAAGAATTAGTGAGCCACAGAAAAAAAAAAAAAAAACAAAGCAAAAAAGTGAGGAAAAGCAATCACAGTACACTTGTGTGCTAAGTCACTTCAGTCATTTCCAACTCTTTGCGACCCTATGGACTATAGCATGCCAGGCTCCTATCCTTGGGATTCTCTAGGCAAGAATACTTAAGTGGATTGCCATGCCCTCCTCCAGGGGAGCTCCCCAACCCAGGGATGGAATCCATGTCTCCTGGGTTGGCAGGCAGGTTCTTTACCACTAAAGCCATCTGGGAAGCCCTCACAGTATACTTACATACCAATTAAAAAAAAACCGTTTAAGCTCAACATTGTGATCTAATTAAAGCAGAGGGGAATTGAGGGAGTTATAAGAGTTCAAAATTCTCATATTGCAGAAGAAAATGTTTATATGGCAGTTAACTGCCGGGAGCTAGCGTGAGGAACTCCACCCGTGGCAAAGGTCATGAGGAAGGAGGCTCAGCATACGCAAAGGCAGGATCAAGCCGCAGGAGTCCCCCTGGAAATTCTCGAGCATCTACCCCCAAAACCAGAGTCTGCCTACTTTACTGCTTTGTACTCTCACCTACACCTCTGACTTTATGGGGGGCTGTCCCCCACCACCTCTCTCTGAAAAAGAGTTAACTTACAGCTCCAGTGGATAAAGTTCCTGGGCGTGACAAGAGTGTTTCAACCTACAAACTCCTCTGAAGGTTATTCCGGCCACATGTGATTGTTCACAGCCTCCCAACCGTGAGAGGCATGAGATGTTCTAAACTGTCTAAAAACAGATTCCTTTGAGCAGTTAAAAGATTGATTAGAAATTGTATTGGTGAAGGGTTTTTCACTTGTTGGGCCATATAGTTTGCTGCTAAATTTCCATATCCCTTACCTACTGTGTCCCTGGCAGTGTATTGATTAATATAATTGGTGGCGATGGAACCCCACTCCAGTACTCTTGCCTGGAAAAATCCCATGGACAGAGGAGTCTGGTGGGCTGCAGTCCATGGGGTCACGAAGAGTCGGACACGACTGAGCGACTTCCCTTTCACTTTTCACTTTCATGCATTGGAGAAGGAAATGGCAACCCACTCCAGTGTTCTTGCCTGGAGAATCCCAGGGATGGGGGAGCCTGGCGGGCTGCCGTCTATGGGGGTCACACAGAGTCGGACACAACTGAAGTGACTTAGCATCAGCATCATCATAGGAATGTAAGTAGTACCTTTACTGTTTGTAACCTTGGACCCTTGAGTTAATTCTTTTCTTGTTATAGCCCACCACACCTTTGCCCTATAGGAATGCAACTTTAATGCTTTTGGAGGGTGGTGCCTGACTTTAGAATAATCACCTTCAGAGAAAAATAAGTTTTCTAAAGAAAGGATCTTAAAATGTTAACAGGCCTCTTGGCCAGAAGATGATGTGAATCACCTAAACTTTTGCATATGATAAGTTTGCAGGAAGAAAGCCTGGCTTCAATTAGGATCAAGGACTGCCGTCCTTGCTGACTCTACCCCTTCCCCCATTATCCTCTATGCACAACTTAAGGTATAAAAACTACTTTGGAAAATAAAGTGCGGGCCTTGTTCACCGAAACTTGGTCTCCCCATGTCGTTCCTTCTCTCACCTTCTTCCTATCTGGGGCGTGAAGGCTCGTCAAGCCTACTAATTTTGCCTGGGCTTCTAAGATCTGACCGGGGAGGCCTTAGTGTCTCCTCTCCTTCGGGAGAACGGGAGGATACCTGTGGCCTACGTAGGTGATGTATATTCCTTATTTTGGAATTTTATTAGCTTTCCACGTAAACCAAGTTATTCAGCCTCTTTTCTCCACTGAATTTTCTCACTGAGCTATCCTTATTTAACCACTCTATATCTTTAATTCTATCGTATCCTGATCGCCAAAGCCATCTCCCCTTCGAATTCCCTGGATCCACCAGGGCTGGACCCCGGCAGTTAACCTTTTGGAGTCCAGAAACGACCATATAAGCCTACTGTTTTGAAATACAGGAGCACCTGATAGAGTACTTAAAAAGTGAGAAGTGATGAATGGATCAGGGACAAGGCCTTTGATCAGGGTTAGTTGTCCAACTTTAAGCTCATGCTTAGGAAGCTATCATTTGGTAGCCAAATATTGCTGGTTCTATAAGGTCCTTTGGAGCAGAGTCATGGGAGGAGTATCAATTGAAGGACCTGTATGAAGTAATATGACATTAATACAGGACCACTGGACTGGTTTCAGGAAATTAGGATTCTTAACCAAAGGACTTACTAATTCTTACATGTTCTCGGGAAGTCCACTGAATATTAGCTTGTGTTTCTTTACAACAGGGACTCAAGAGCTTGCCTACATTTGTAATCAGGACTGAGAGCAGGCATTTTCAGCCATGAACATAATTGAGCAATAGATGAAAAATCCTCTGATCATACTTATCAGCTCATCAGTGCCCAGTAAATTAGCACTTGATAAAGATCCATATTACTTTTCTTCCTGATCCCCCTTTCCTTTTGAACTCCCTCCGACCCCCACGCATGTGAATTTTAAATACGTCCACATTTCACTGCTAATAATTGTTTTGCAAAAACTTAAATTCACAGTTCCGTGAGGAACTAGAAAAGAAAACAAGTGGAGGCAAATGTTTTAAGAGAATATACCAAAAAAAAAAAAAAAAAAAGGAAAATGTACATGAGCATTATGACACTTAAGATTTTAAAAGCTAGAATCCACAGGCTAGAAGACTGACGAGTTTGGAAAAGTGTAGGGATGCATGCAATCAGTTTCTAGACCAAAAACTTTTGAGTTTCCCAAGAACTGGGACAAAAGGGAACAACTTAAGGTCAGTGAAGAGAACAAACTGAGAACCAAGGGAGAAGTGTTCATGGAGAAGCTTCGGTTGAACTGGGCTTTGGACTTAATGGGGCAAGAAGCGGAGCTGAGACTCTGGACACAGATGTGCTTCAGCTCATTTTTCCTCCCCTTATTCCATACGATTTATTCTGTTAGCACTCCATAACAACCTCCATGTGCTTTTTGTCCTAAATAAAAATGCCTCTTCCCTTCTTTGAAGAATTTTGGCATTCCTCTGATTTCTTAATGTTGGACATTAGTGAGCCTAAGCAAATTCAATGGAGCTGAAACTAGCTGAAACTTAACCATTAACCTTGCCAGGCCTTTCACTTGCAGAATCGAGGTTAGTCCTGAGAAAACCCTCTGAGATAATTACCATGTGCAGTCACTTCGGCCAGTCAAGGAGGAGAGGTGAGACCTAACTCCAAAACCATTCCTTTCAACCACTAAGTTCTCTTTTTAGCATGCTGGATTCATAATGTACTAAGAGCCAACAAGGGGAGGCTGTACTGTTAAATGAGGCTTAAGACAAACGTTCAGAAACAGGTCAAGTTGGCATCTCCCATCTCTCATCGTAACACTCCTGCCACTCTAGGGGTTACGGTGACAGTGGGGAGAACTGGGAATCCTGACAAAAATACTCCAAGATAAGTCTCTTTCCTAAGAAGGCTAAACTTAACCAAATCTTTTGAGATCTTTTGAGCCACATTTAAGTCACAGAAATCCCCATCTCTTTGTTGGTAAGAACAATGACATTCATAAACTATGTTCTGTGAGCAAGACTAATGACAGGATTTCTCTCATCCTACGATGCCTTAAAAAACAAAGCAAGCTTTAAGTGCTATGCCTTCACATATAATGGAAACAGGGTTCTGATATTCCATGATTAGCTTGCTGTTGGAAGTCTTAATGTGCAGTGAAGGTTCTGATTACAGAGGTTACATGAATGAGGGAGAGACTTAAGCCGTAATTTTGACATTTAAGTATTAGTATTTTATTTCCAGCACTCACGTTCATCCTTGAGTTAGAAAGATGTAGTAGACTCTAGGGGGCTCTTTTGAAATACATTTACGTACTTGTGATGGAAAAATCAACAGGAGCTAGCACACCGTTTTTTATGTATCTACATGGTACCTCTCCTATAGGAGACTGTTTGGCTTAGCACTCTCGGCAGCTCCAGGGCAATCTCAAAGAACATCCTAGGTTTCACTGATCCGCACCTAATGGAGCCTGAAATACAGCTATGCTTCCTACCTTGCCTCAGAATCCATGAAAGTCTACAGATTCTCTCAGCTCCAAAAGCAGTGCTTACTGAAATCAGGATTTTGCTTTCCTGAAGCAGACAACATCTGACAGTAAAGAAGATGACAAGGTTTGACTTAACCCAAACTGTGTGAAGACTAAAGACCAATTTCACCATTCTGCTTTTCAATGTCGTTTCCAGAAATCAACTGTGATGGAAAGCAGGAAATAACTATGTTAAAAGTTTACTAACTCCTAAAAAGCTGGAAGTTAATTTAAGAGTTTATTATGATTTATAAGTCTCATTTTAAAAACATCAGTCCATCAAACCATGTAGAAATAAGTATGCAAAAAGTCTGCAAAACAAAACATACTTTAAACATGTTTAAGTAGAGAAGTTATCTGAAATTCTGGATTTTCAGTCACTTCATTATTTGCATTATTATGCAATGGCAGCCAAATAATCCTTAACTTCAGTTGGGGTAAGCCTTCTAAATCCGGCTTCGTTGCAGATTCCAACTTCTATATTATCTTCTGTCATCTGCCCTTCAAAGCTTTCCTGATGAAGGAGGGGAAAAGGTCAATTTTCCAAACAGTTAATTATAAAATCACTACAAATCCAATCATTAGATATTGAACTAACCTTTAGGGTTAATATGGCTGTATGAATGGCATCTTCAAGTTCCAGATCTTCATTATATCTAAATAATTTTTTTTAAGAAAAACAATGACATGGCACTATTAAGATGATTCATGACAAAGAAAACACAATGATAGCAACAACATAAGATTTTTTAAACATCTAATAAGACACTCTTAAAAATATTAAGTTACAGATTAATTCTCCTAGTCTCCTCACTGAGCTGTCCCCAAAATAAGAAATTGACAATTATCAGGGGTGCATTCCTGACATCATGAAGAATGTAACCCTAACACGAGTTTACTTAAGAAATTTCCTTAAGTATAACTATTTTAATATGATCAGCGTGTGGTGGCAATATTATAACAATTTACAAAAATAAAGCCAAGAAATTAAACCTTTATTAAAATTTCATAACGTTCGGAAGACTCACCAATTAATACTTAAGAGGAAAAAGAAAGTACTTTAAGATCCTAAGATTATTTAAGCTTACCAAGTAATCCCAGGTCTAAGATTTTTAAGTAATCTTAGCATTAATATTATCTGACAATGTACTGAAAAGGTTCATTTGGTGGTTAAAATCAATTGCAGACTCCTGCCATCCAAAACATAGGACACTTTTTGGTGGGCTACAATAATGCTGAGTCTAGAATACAGCTGGAATTAAGTGCGGGCAGTCTGCTGTGCTAGGCAGAGGCAGATTTTTATGTATCATTCCACTTTTTATCAAGTACATACATCACGTCTTTTTTTAACTTATATCTGGCTGCACTGGGTCTTCGCAGCCGTGTGCAGGCTTTCTCTAGTTGAGGTGAGCGGGCACTACTGTCCTGTTGAGGGGCACAGGCTCTAAGGCACACAGACTTCAGGAGTTGTAGCCCATGGGCTTAGTCGCTTTACAGCACATGGGATCCTCCCAGACCAGGGATCAAACCTGTGTCCCCTGCATTGGCAGAAGGATTCTTAACCACCGGACCACCAGGGAAGCCCCATATGTCACATCTTTAATCTATCATCAACACCAGGTATTTGGGTTCACTATATATATATATATATTTATATTTATACACACATATATATATATATATATATATTTTTTTTTTTTTTGGTAACTGTCAAAATGAAAATGATAGAGGAGCCTGGCGGACTACAGTCCATGTGGCCTCAAAGAATCAGTCACAACTGAGTAACTGAGAACACATACCAACTGTTATCATTTAAACCATTTAAAAGTTTTCTTCCCAAATTTTTTACTCCAAATCCAATGGTCTTTTTTTTTGAGATGGTAGAAGAAAATGAAGTAAAAAAAATAAAAAAACATTTAGGAAAACATGAGAATGTAGAAAGAGAAGTCCTTAAGAAATGAATATTACCACTTAATATGTTGAAGGCTGAGGAGCCCAAGTACAGACAAGTAAGTTTGTTCTATTAGTAGCTAGGCTAGAGTCATGCAACAAATTTGTTTATAGATTAATGATATTCAGAGAGCTGAAGACTGTAGAGTAAGTGTGGTAATGAAGCTAGTTTTACAAATCTACCTTTTTTCAAGAAAAGTTTTCCCATTCACATAGTTCTTTCCCATTGCTGTGGCTTTCCAGGCAAAGTAAGCTCCCTAATCAGGAGAGGAAGAGGGGAAAAAAACAAAAACACACATTTTAAATCATTAATATAATTATTTATGACTCTGACATTTATTTCTCAGTTCCATAATTTGTCTCTAACTTATAAGGTTTTCAGAGTATTTATTGGAATGCAATGAGCTATGTCACAAAATAAATTAATGTGACAAAGAGGCAAGAAGAAACTTTTGGAGGTACAGCATCTTGATTGTGTTGATGATTTTCTCAGGTATTTAATACATCAAAACCCCATCAAATAGGTATAATTTACTGTACAAAATTTATGTGAAAAAAAGAAATGAGGTTAATTTAGAGCAAATAATCAAAAGTAATATTTTAACTTACTACGATTGAAAGGCTCTAAAAATCCTATCTATCTGAAAAACGGTGACCAGCTCTCCATTATCATTGGTGAACAAACTAAAAAGACAAAGCTTTGCACTAAAAATTTTCAAAGGTGTTGATATTTTTTAATCTAAAGTTACACAAAAACAGCTACATATCATATATGACTCATCTACTTAAAAAGTACATACGCACACATATACAGAAATTGAAAGCAACAGACCGTATTTTAAAAGAAAACAAGTGACTTTTAGCTATAAATAGGGGAAAGGGCAAAAGATGAAAGCTGGACCCCATGATGGTGGCTCTGCTACTCTCAGGAAAGGAAGATAAGGAGACTTGGCATCTAGCTTCAGAAGCTCACATATGGGGTAACAGACACTGCCAAAGTTCCGCAAATACTTAATTTTTCTGATTTAATTAACAACCTAAATATTTTTGCTTTTTCAGATTACAAAGCTAGAGTATAAGATGTGAATTGAGTAAACCTTGCATTACCTAATGATCTATAAACTATGAAAGATCAGTTTCTAGTAGTGAATCTTTTCTTCCGGGTCTCCTCACAGCAAACATGAGTGACAGACGTGAGACACACGTGGAGGAGTGGTGTCTTCTCCAGACACCTGCCAACCCAGACACCAATTTTCTGCTTTATACCAGACGACCCACTCATTTTGCAAAAC
This sequence comes from Bubalus kerabau, assembly GCF_029407905.1. Lineage (NCBI taxonomy): Eukaryota > Metazoa > Chordata > Mammalia > Artiodactyla > Bovidae > Bubalus > Bubalus kerabau. Next base: position 81,357,811 of record NC_073631.1, on the reverse strand, counting down.
ATCAAAGTCATGACAGTAACATCAATTATTTGTGCAGAAGAGTCACTTCAAGTCAACTCCAAGATTAAACTAATTGCAAAGGCCACTGCCCACTCCCAGAAAGGTTTTAACTGAATTTAAAATTAAAATTAGCTTTAATCATAATTTTTAAAAGAATTCCACAGATTTACAGAGATTTGATAACAGCTACTTCAACAAATCATTCTAAGTATGTGAAGTTAATCAGTATGCCAGAAGAACAGAGGGCAGAACCAAAGGAGGTTCCTTATCAGAAGATGAAGTTATCCACATTTTAAATGTACAAGTGGACATGTATTACTTCTAAAGCCCAAATGGAAGAGAAAATACTCTTAATTTGTAAGGTTTTTATGGCTTCTATTTTTATTAGATATTCAAAGAGCACTTTAACAAACCCCTCAAATACATCTAATGGTACTTACAGATGGATCTGACTGAAATAAATATGGCCGTCCCTCATTCCAACCACAAATAAGTAAAGAAACTCCAAATGGGCGAACACCACTGAACAAAGAGAAATGAAAATTACTTGGCACCTTCATGGTGTTAAGTCAACTTAATGTAAGAAGTTATTAATACTCTCAAGTAAAGCAAGTTATCAGGTAACCGAATTAGACTTCTAAGTTCCTTAAAAAGCATTTAACACCTTTCTAAACAAATCAATTCAAAATGAATTTTCTTTATGGTACTGAGGAACAACAGTCAAATCATTTTGGTAAATAGACTGATACAAATATTGGGGTTAATAAGTGTGGGTAACACTTCACGTCCTAATAAAATAATAGATTTCAGCAAATGCAGCTTTTCCACTGGTTTTACATATCAGCAATTACCTCATCATTTTCACACCCAAACTCAAGAACACTGGAATTAAAATGAATACAGATGTGTCAGTTACTGCTTTCATCAAGTGCTTACAATCATTTCCAGCTAGAAGATAAATCTGGAAGCAGCAATGACTGCCTGCCCATAAAGAAATGTTTTAATCACTGTCAAAACGACTTTATCTAGAAGCTGCTTTCTGCTGTTACATGAACAGCAATAAAACATTCCCGCTTTCTCTTTAAGAAAATATTTCAAGTCCAGTTAAGATCAGAACTATTCATTCATAGTGGTTTTCATCACTGATTAAGGAAATACAGGAATACTAAGTCCTCTTTTTTTTTTTTTTTTTCTGAAATATGTCTACTTTTACAAAGGTAAGATGATTTTTTTTTTTCCCCTAATGTATGACACATTTCAAATAATAAAATCAACTTACCCTGACTGGGTGTATTCCTGCATCACGGAAGCTACTCTCTGGACCAGCTGAGCTGTGGGAATGGGTTCTTGGTAAACGAGATAGTACTGTTGAGCTAGTTTTCGAGCTCTGTGCACAAGCACCCTGAAAAACAGAAAAGAAATAAGACTTAATTCAAATTCAGATGCTTTACATCCTCAAGACTCAGTCACCTTCTACAGGCATACAACTATAGCACAAGTTTGACATGCGTCTCTTTAATAGTAGCTCTCAGCTGTAAACCAGTCTTGTTCTTACATCCGATTACAGTTAACTTACAAGAAAATATAAGAGCGTCGCTGAAGAGCCAAACTACAGGAAATAGACGAGAATAAGACAAAAGGGAAACTATGGACTAGGGGTATCAACCAGTTTAACAGAGACAGCTTTAGTGCACAGGACAGCTTTATCTCCTGTCACGGCATCTTTAAGAGTATGCCCCCCTTACCCCAAGAGAAGGTACCTTAGCATTTTATATCTCACTCCAGGCAATACACTAATATGCACACGCATGAACACACATACACACGTGTTAAGGCATCTCACTTTGCCTCAATTGTGTCCACAGACTGAACTTCAAAGAGTACCATGAAACTATTTATAACGTAAAAAATGTAAAATCTGTCAAAAGTATAACAATTAAATATATTGGCAAGACAAGCAGGATTTACCTCTGCCTGCTCATGTACTACTGATCTGAGCTCCACACATTATCCCTCTGAGCAAGACTCCTGCCATGTCTGTTGATTCTGTGAGTGGTAGTGCACTGCAGCCTCCCTCCCTGCAGTGGCAACAGGTTCCACTGCAGTGAAGCCCGAGCATATGTCGGTGAACCTAGTGCTGTTGCCGACTCATGAAAGTGAAATTTTGGCTCTACCTATCTTGCTCCACATAATCAATAACCAAGTAGTAATAATCCTTTCAATTGTTGAATGACAAACATAGAAAACTGTCAATCTCTTTAAAGTTGCTGGTACCCTAATGGAACAGATTACTCTCTTCCTGTGAATATTAAAGAAGAGACTACATAAACGTCTGGATCCTAACCGGCTGTCATAGTCTACAACTTCCAGTGGCCTTTTTGAGAATTCTGTCCTTTTGCTAAAAACAGAAATAAATACAATGAGGTTAACTCTGGATAGTATGCTTTCTTTTGCTGTCTGGTAAACTTTTCTAAAATAAAGTTTATTATAACATGTATTGCTGAGGCCTTGGATGGTAGAAGATAACAGAGGTGACAGGGGTAAGTACTGTATCCATCTCCTCTTTTAAAAAGTGAGGAGCACTGAGTTCTTCACCTTCAAGTAACCCCCAGTCTGCCTCATACTGGCAACTAACTAGCTTCAGCTGCTGTTGTTCAACTAAGCAAAAAGTAAGAAGGTAGGCGATTAAAGGAAAACATCCCTTGGTTTTTCTTCCCAAAGTATCAATTACAAGGCATTCATGTGATGGTTATACAAGGTACCTGTAATCTGGGCCCATGCCACTATACACCAAACCTATATGCTTGGTGATTGGTTCCACTTTGTGGACACTTCGCTCATCATACAGAATGGATTTCTGTTTCTTCTCAGTTGCCAAGACCACGCCATTTGCAGCTTAAAAAAAAGAAAAGAGACTTGAATGTTTAATCATTTAAACACTCTGTTTTAATAGTTTTCTAGTTACAGAAGCATTTCAGCCAAACTTCTTTATTTTCTTCTTATTTATAAAACCTTTTCTTCTGACTTTCTATATTAGAATCACCAAAGGAATGGTAAATCAGCTTTCCCTCAATGGTCATCTGTATTGCACAAGAAATCCCTGAGTTAAAGGTATTATGCAACTTTTCCTAAAGTATTCTAGGATACCTTAGAGTACATAAGTTTTAAAATTATGGAATTCTGCCTACTTGGCCTACTGTTCTTATAATTTGAAACTTAAAAACCAATGATACATTTTTGTTAAGGTATCCTTAAATTTTACAATTAACCTTTTCTAAGTTAAAAAATTTAATCATCTTCTTTGGTTCATTACGTCTTTAAATATCAAAATACTGTAGATTAACAAATAGAACTGTTAAAAATTATGCTGCCACAACTATTTATTTTTACATTAATGGCCTATTAATCCCCAAAGAGCATTACAATTAATAATAGAAATCTGAAGTGAATGAAATATTTAATTACCTTTAATTCCCACTGAAGGAGCTCCTCCAGCTACAGCAGCCAAAGCATATTCTATCTGGACAAGTTTACCAGACGGGCTTAAAAAGAAACAAAGGTATTGCTAAATTTCACATTCTCAAATATTTATTATAGGAGCATCTCTGAGAAAAGGGCAGGCAAATAGGCCAAATCCACTAATTAAGCATCAAGGAATAGATGGGCTTTGAAAATTTATCAGAAGTTATATAGAAACCAAATTTATTAGGTGATTTGAACATATTCATAATGAAACACTAATCTCTTTCCTTTGGTTGATTTTTCTTGTCTGCCATTTAAAGCAGCATCATTATTCTTTCCTTTCACCACTCACCAATAGTTTCCTCATCTGTAAAATGGGGATAATAGTGTTACCTAGTTCAAAGGTTGTTGTGAAGATTAAATGAAATGATGCCTTTTGTTCCTGGCACAAAATTAGCACTAAGTAAACACCAAATAGTACTGTTATTAAGAACATGTATATGTCTGTTAAATACCAAATAACAGCATATATTCCATGTGGGTGGAGTTTAACATTTTATAAAGTAGACATGACCTAACACATAAGATCTAGATGTCAGTCACAACAAAATACAACAACAAAAAAACTATTTCAAGATGCTGTGAGCTGGTTATACTTAACATATCTGGTTCCATTGAGTTTGACAGTCAAATGCTAGGTCCAAACTGGCTTTTTAGGTCATATATTATTTCAATCTAGTTGTTGAGTGTTAGAACAAATACCATAAACATCACCAACCTTTCTATTTGATTGATAAAGTCTTTGAATGAAAATAATTTGCCCAGAGACACAAGCTAGGTCCACATATCCGGAAATGGCAACCCACTCCAGTATTCTTGCCTGGAGAATCCCATGGACGTAGGAGCCTGGTGTGCTACAGTCCACAGGATCGCAAAGAGTCAGACACGACTGAGCAACTTCACTTCACTTCACTGAAAAGATACATCTTCAGTTTCAGAAGGTCATTTGTTTCATCTTCATAGAATTATAGATACTGTCACTCAAGTCTCAACTCACACCACGCCATCGCGCTCCAGAGAACACGACTACCCTTAGAATTCAAAAAACCCCTCTAACAAGACAATCCCTGTTTGCAATGTACTTGACCACTGTCTGGTGAACTCCTTCCAAGTCATTCTCCAATCCTTAGTAGAACTGTCATTTTCTCAAGGAAAGCTGCCCTGACCACCCAGACTAGGCTGAATCCCACACACTCATACCTAAGTGTCCCATGCTTCCTCTTTGGCTCAGAGTCATCACACTTGAATTATTTTGTAACATTCACAAAGTGTAAGCTCTGTTCAATCAATACACCAAGACATAACCTATGACCAGGCTCATCTGACTGACAGACAGACATACATCCACACCTGTTTAAGGAATAAACCTAGGGGCAGCAGTCTAAAGACTGTTAAATGACAAAATTAGCTGATCTGAGCAGTGCAATTCCAAAGCACCAGGATCTCTATCAGAGATAACTGAAATAGCCCTCCAACTAGTTTTCTTATTTTCCACTCTTACTTCCATTCCCTGATCCAGAGTTACTTTTGTATCATAACATCTTCCACTTAAATCCTTTAATTTTTTTATTCATTTACAATAAAAGCTCCTTACTCTGGCCTACAGGGCCCTGCAAGATTGGTCCAAACCCAGGATAACTCCCTGTTCACTATACTCTAACACATTGGACTTCTATCAATTCAGTCTTTCTCAACTTCAACACTTTCAAACATGCTTTTCCCTGTCTGCAACTCTCCCTACTTCTAAATTTTCAAATAGTTGGCTCCCTTTCATCTTCCAGTCCCCCAGAACAACCCCCAAGCATTGGTCTTTCCTGACCACCCAATCTAAAGTTACATTCCTTCTTTCGCCCTCTCTTTATAAAAATTCCTGAGTAAGGGAAAAACATTCTTCAGAGTGTATGAGTAGGCACCCATTTGTTTACCCACTGATTGTCAATGAAGTGAAAGTTAAAGTCGCTCAGTTCTGTCTGACTCTTTGCAACCCCATAGACTATATAGTCCATGGAATTCTCCAGGCCAGAATACTGGAGTAGGTAGCCTTTCCCTTCTCCAGGGGATCTTCCCAACCCAACCCGGTCTCCCGCATTGCAGGCAGCTTCTTTACCAGCTGAGCCACAAGGGAAGCCCAAGAATACTGGAATGGGTAATCTATCCCTTTTCCAGCGGATCCTCCTGACCCAGGAATTGAACCCGGGTCTCCTGCATTGCAGGAGGATTCTTTACCAGCTGAGCTATGAGGGAAGCCCACTGGTTGTCAATATTCCCAACTAAATGTTATCCTCAGGAACACCTTTTCATCCTATAGTACAGTCTCTTACACGTCTACCATTAATAATTCTGATTACAACAGGCTAGAAACAATTTTTAAAATCCAAAACAGAATTGCACCATCATATTTTAAAAAAAACACAGGAGTGTGTTTAAACAAGGAAATTTACTATAGAAAGATTCAGTCCCTGATAACATATGGTTGCTTCATGTTTCAGCTAGGATTAGGATAACACTTTCTTAAAGATAAAGGTCCAGGTTTTGTCTCCAAATACGAACAGTAGCGACCTGTCAAACTTTGTTTCCTATCATTGTATATGAGGGGATCTTTTTTTTTAAAAGATAAATATTCTAGTATTTTAAGAAGACATTACACAGTAATGCAAAGTGTATTAATTTTGTCGTCAGAAAGAACTCAGTTTAAATATTAACCTATGACCAGGGAGGAGTTATTGAATTTGAGTTGTGGTCAGCTCATCTGTAAGATGTTTAGAAAACATGTATCACACAGGATAGCCTAAAGAGATGAAGTAAGCTCCACCCACACAGAAAGTACTCAACAAGTTAGATGCCGCCTGTGTTTAGCTGTCAGATAATATTTTTAATTAAATAGCCCATTACTCATCTGTAGGAAAATGGCAAAATTGAATCCTTCTCCCGTCAGTAAAGCCTCTGGTGACGGTTTTCTTACACCGGGAACGATGATAGTGCATCTCTGATTTATTTTGAAAAATATGCTTACATAAATATTCTAAAGTTTAAAAGCCTACAATCTTTCTTTAAATAAACATATCCCCTTTCAAAAATAACAGCCCCAAAGCAAATACAGCCTATTTTGGAGCACACAAAGACAACGGGCTAGAAACATTACCACTTTCACTTTCAGTTCTTAAGCTTCCAGTAGGGGCACCGAAGAAATCGAAAGCGGGAAAAGGTTTCCAAAGACATCAGCGCCAAAGGGAAGCTAAGACTAGAACTGAACTGTAAAGTTGGGTCTTTCCAAGAAAAAGGAACCCCACAGAGCTGACCAAAATTCCGACTTCCAGAAGCTCCTGAATCAGGACTACTTGAGTCAGGAAGGAAATCTTTTGAGTTCTGAACAGGAAATCTGGAAGCGGCTCATTCAAAATTGCCTTTTTCTCTAGTTCCAAAGCGAAAGAAAACCCCTGGGTGAGGGCCTCAACTTCCCACAGCGCCTAGATCTCCCAGGATACCCTGACTCGCGTTCCCACGGTCCCCAGGCACCAATGCTCCCCAGGCCGCGGGAAGGCCCCGCAAATGACTTGGCAAACTCGCATTTCCATCCCCATTTCCTACTAGGCCCTCAGGAAGCGCCAAGTCAGAGACCAGGAAGGTAAAAACCTGGTCGGCAGAGCTCCTGCTACCTCGGTTACGTGGAGGACCTCAGGAGTCCCTTCCATACCTGAATGTAGTCAGCGAAAAGCTGTAACCACGCTCCGCCATCTTTACCCGAAGACCCAACGCACATCCGCGCACATGCGCACTGAGGCCAGTTTCGTTTCTTTTCCCCGCCCCGCGCGTTCCTTTCTAGATTTCTGATTGGAGGAAAGGCAGAGCCGCTCCAGAAGCATGCTGGGAGTTATAGTTCCAGGTGCGCGTTTGCCCGATTCTGTGTCTATGCGCATGCTCAAGGTAGGGGCGGGACCCAGAGGCCTGATGGGAGTGGCTTTCGGTCGAGGAACATGGCGCCTACCATGCTGGTGCTGATTGTTCCGCCGTTGCCCGTAGCCCGAGGACTTCTCCGGAACTGTTGGAAGCAGCTGCAGCGGAAACTTCTGCAGAGCCGACCAGGTTTTCCCAGTCCTCCATGGGGTACGTAAAGAAGGCCTCCGTGGAGAAGGGTTTGGACTGGAGACCCCAGGCAGCGTGGTGAATTCTACTTGTATTTAGCCTACTCCGGTGTTCTGATGTTTGGCAGCGTGTAGGAGTCGTTGTCCGGACATTCACTTACTTAGGAACAAAGACAGCAGTTTTTGCTCCCCAGTCCCCTGCAAAAAGGAAAAGAAACGTCCTCTGACTGTCCCATTCCTACAGAGAATGTAGCCGAATTGCATTAACTTAGCATCAAGGGACACCGCTCTCTAGGTGTTCTTATCTTTTCTTTCCTGTCCAGTCCACCGCCTAAAGCAGTTTGCCTTCTATAGCGTTTAAACTGTGTCAATTGACTCTTGATCCTCTATTTCCCCTGAAAACTAATTTTAAATGGAAATATCTTGGGTGTTAAAATTGTCGTTACTTTGACATTTACATTCTACTCGATTTCGAAGTTATCCTGAACAAAATAATACTCAGGAGAGCCCACTAAATGTCAAGTGAAGTCGCTCAGTCGTGTCCGACCGTTTGCGACCCCATGGACCTGCGTCCATGGTATTTTCCAGGCAAGAATACTGGAGTGGGTTGCCATTTCCGTCTCCAAGGGATCTTCCCGACTCAGGGATCGAACCCGGGTCTCCCTCATTGTAGGCAGACGCTTTTACCGTCTCAGCCACCAGAAATGTCCCACTGAATATCAAAGTCAACATATATTTCGTAAGATCATCTCCACTACTATCCCTTTAGGTGTCTCCACTTTTCAACTGAAGAACTAGGCTCAGAAAGGCCCCAAGGTCACACAGACCTTCCATAGCCTGTGCTGTTAACCACTGGTCTATGCTTAGCAATACTTTCAGGTATATTGAAAAGGAGTATCAGTTGTTAAGTGTTAAACAGCGTTGTATATTTTTAAGAGCTCCTAAAATCAAAAGAAATATTTACAGGCCTGAGGAATATAGCAAGGAGAGGGTAAAGAAATCTTTTTTTTTTAAGTTTTATTTTATTTTTAATTGAAGGATAATTACTTTACAATACTGTGTTGGTTTCTGCCATGCATCGACATGAATCGGCCATACGTGCACATATGGTATACATAAGCATAGCCATAGGTATACATATGTCCGCTCCCTCTTGAACTTCCCTCCCACCTCACACTAATTTTTATAAACAGTTTAGAAAAACAAAAGTGAAACGTTGGTGCTCGCAAGAGTAAATTAGTATCCTAGAAAGAGTGATGAATTAGTTCTTTTCCTTAGAGTACTTTCCTTAGGGAACAAGACTAAATATTATGAGAACTAAGTGTCTTAAAGGGCCTATCAGATTATATGACTGAGGAGCTAACTCAGTTTGAATATAATAAAAAAAAGACAATCAGCATTTATATCTGTGCTGGTAAGAAGTGGATTTTGAAAGCTTCAAGCTTAAGATTTACTTGTAACTAGGTACTGCCCATCAAGTAGAATGTGGACAATTGAGTGAATTTTTTTTTTTTTTTTTGCCTTGGTTTGTTTATATTTGGTGCCTCTCACACTTTTATTCATGTTTACTACTAAACCCCTGAGTTCTGTATTTTAAGACAAGAAACTTTTGGTGGAATTTCACTGATTCATTTAAGCAAGTGCCATTAAGAAATATTCTGTTTTAAAATTATTTCAGGTATGAACTTTAAGTATATTTTAACAGCTAGTAAGGTTTCCTGTTAAATGTCTATTGAATGTAATGTTTTAAGTTACATAGGCCTGCTGATACATTACTTTTTGATTGTTAAAGAGAATGATACTTGGAAACGGTCATTTCAGAGCTAGAAACCATTCTGTATCTCCATGGTTTATTTTGTAGGACCAGCGTTAGCGGTCCAAGGTCCAGCTATATTTTCAGAACCAACAAATGATACCAGTGGAAGTACGGAGACGTCCAGCCTTTTGGATAGTATATTTTGGATGGCAGCTCCTAAAAACAGGCGCAGCATTGAAGTGAACCGGTGTAGGAGAAGAAACCCTCATAAGCTTATTAAAGTTAAGGTAATATGGTGATTTTTGTGGGTGTACTTTTTCTCATGTGCACCACTGCATAATCTCTTGATTTGTCCATATAACCTATGAGTAAATTATTTTTAGCTCCTGTATGTCTACCTTTCCCTGGTCTAAATAAATACAATATTCTTGTTATATATGTATGCGTCTACTGTTCTGTAGGCTAAATACTCGGAACACAGTCAAGGAGGGAGTTCAGAGTCTGGACAGAGGACTGGGTTATAAAGAGTCTGTGACTTTTGTATTGTGAGCTGTGCCAGTCCTGAGCTGTGTGATTTTGAACTATATGTAAATAAACATTTTAACTATTGCAGAGCCTAAAATTAAAGTCAGAAGTAGTAAATCTATTCGATACGGGGTTTTATTAACCCTGACAGATTTATTCTCTTCTTTTCCTGAGTCCAATGAGATTCTGTGAAGTAAAATCCTTAGATAAGTAGTAAAAATAGCTAATAAGTACCTATGATATATCTAAGTGCTTTACATGAATTATATTTTCAGAACAGCTCTCTGAAGTAAATATTGTTTTGCTCAGTTTTAGGATGAAGAAACTGAGACAATAAGAATTCACCTATGATCCCAAACTTAAGTGGTAGAACCAGCATTTGAGCCCTGGTAGTGTCCTATTGAAGTCCTGTCTCTTGAAACTTTTTGTGTGTGTGTTCCTATCCTTGCTAAGTCACTTTAGTTGTGTCCGACTCTGTGAGACCCCATAGACGGCAGCCCACTGGGCTCTGCCGTCCCTGGAATTCTCCAGGCAAGAACACTGGAGTGGGTTGCCATTTCCTTCTCCAATGCATGAAAGTGAAAAGTCAAAGTGAAGTCGTTCAGTCGTGTCCAACACTCAGTGACCCCATGGACTGCAGCCTACCAGGCTCCTCTGTCCATGGGATTTTCCAGGCAAGAGTACTGGAGTGGGGTGCCATTGCCTTCTTCGGTTCCTAAGACAATTCTAAATCTCAGTGCTCCTTCTCCGTCTCCCCACACACCAGCACCCACCCACCATCTCCCATGGGTACACTTTCTTCATTGATCTAGTAACAAAAACTATGTGTTTATTACCTTTGATTTATTAATTTATGGTTTTAACAGCCATGATTTGAGTTCATATTTATTCCATGGCATTCCCCAGGGCAGTGCAGATGGAACTCAAGGACAGAAAATTGACTTCCATAAGCCTCCACATTCAGTATTAAAACAAACCCTTAGAACATAAGCTCAAAAGTATTACTGAGTCATGGTTGGGACCACAGTTAAAATGTGGAACTGTAAAATACTTCATTAATTTAGACAGTTTTCTGTTAATATATAATTTGTTATGCTGAGGGCTTTGTTAGGAAAAGAGCACTTACTGACCATGAGTATTTTTTCAATTCCTCGAGTTGAATATACAATCCAGTTTTCCACATATTTGGAGTAAGATGAGAAGTCGGTGGGTCAAATGATTTTCAAGGTTCTTTGTTCCTTTTAGGGTTTCCCTGGTAGCTTAGAAAGACTCTGCCTGCAATGCTGGAGGACCCAGGTTTGATCCCTGGGTTGGGAAGATCCCCTGGAGAAGGAATGGCAACCCACTCCAGTATTCTTGCCTGGAAAACCCAACGGGCAGAGGATCCATGGGATCACAAAGGGTTGGCCATGACTGAGAGACTAACACTTGTTTCTTTTAGAAAATGAAGTTCTTGTTGTCATCTGCCTCGTAAATGTTTGTATGTTAGTCTTCAGACATGTTTAGAGTTTCTTTGATGTTCCTGTTTACTATTTTTCTTTATATTTTAAATCTATCTTTAGAACCCATTGAAAGGACTTCTTTAGAGGTTAGAATTGTCTTATTAAAATTGGATAGATGTATAAAAACTCATTAAAATACCCTCAAATTGTAATATATCAAGAGTTTTACATTAAGAAATAATCAGTGTTCATTTATAGGAAGAAAAATCACACCCCATACCAATTATATATCATACAGGAATTTGATTGCACTGTGATAATCAGGGGAAGCCCACTTGTAATGTGTTTGTCATCTTGTTCTTCCCAGGATTGATTGAAAGGAAGAGTGAATTCCCTTTGCCTTGGTCTCTTAGTTAAGATGCTGGCTGTGTGGATCACCCATGGGCTCCTTACCAGATGTTTAGTTTTTGAGGCTGGGGGAATGGAGTACCATTTCACATAGTAAGACTGTTGTATTTAAGTAAAAATGTACCAGATTCAAAGTTGGTAAACCTGGATTCTAATTCCAGTTTTCCTGGAATTCAAATTGATTAATTCAAATCAATGTGTCCTTAGTTTCCTGATTAAAATGAGATTGAACTGGGTATTCTGTGACCTTGTGCAGGATGAATATTTCCAAAGAAGTTTAAATATAAGCCTCATCCTTGATGATGTGTGCATTTTGTTGCCTCTCATTAAATTTTCTTTGTTTTTCTTTTTAAAGAACAATATAGACTTTTGTCCTGAATGTGGTCACCTGAAACAGAAACATGTCCTCTGTGGCTATTGCTATGAGAAGGTGTGCAAGGAAACAGCAGAAATCAGAAGACAGATAGGGAAGCAAGAGGGGGGCCCTTTCAAGGCTCCTACTGTGGAGACGGTGGTGCTGTACTCGGGGGAGACGCCCTCCGAGCACGATCAAGGCAAGAGGATCATTGAGCGAGAGAGAAAGCGGCCATCCTGGTTCACCCAGAATTGACACCAAACATGTTTCAAGAAGATAGCTTCACATAAGACCTTTCTCCTGAAAAAGGAATATTCTTTGCTTTTACATTGGTTGTGTGCTTATTTTTAAATCATTGATGTAGCTTCAAACATCCTTTATAAGCAGTTAGTTTTTTGCAGGTAATTTGCATCAGGAGTAAAGTCTAAATGTTTCTGCAAAGGCTCATTGGATTTCTGTCTGTTTCTATTATACAGTGATGTTTCAGTAGAGATAACATTTTCAGGTCAGAGAGTTAAAACATAATTTAAAATTCATAGCCAAAATTAGGAGTCTGGGTTCTAATTTTATTTGTTTGCGACTGGTTTTTCTTACTCAAAAATACTTAAACGTATTCTTTTGTTTAAGTAACACCTGGAAATAGGTTATGTAAATTCTCGGTATCATTTTTTTAAGATTTTAGATGTAGCAGTAAGAAAAAGATTGTTCTGTTTCTTGTTTTTCTTTTGTCTTAGCAAATTAAAATTGCCTTTGTATGGCACTTTGTATGAGATACAGTATGTTGCTTTTTTCAGGTGGAACAGTTCTTGACATTTTACATTAAATCATGATAATATTCAGAATTCATTAGATGTTCATGAGATCTGTAATGAATAGTTTTGGGAGAGAGATTTTTTAAAGGAGATGTAAGTGAATTCAGTAGCACACAGAAAATGTACTGAAGGGGTTGCCCTTGCATTTTCCTTCTAATATGCCCTTTTAGTTTATTTCACATTTCATCATATTTATCTCTATAACAATGGCTTTTTTAGCAATGCAATTCCTGTTTCTCGCTCCTTCCCCCATTTCTGTGTCTACTCTGAGTCCAGAGGTTGGTGTTTCCTGCCTCATGGAAAAAAAAAAATAATAGAAGTGAAATTGCTTATTAAAACACGAAGTAAAAAAATTATAGTTGAATGAAAAATCAGTAGGCAAAATAAGATAAAGCCCAGAGATATATTTAAAACAAAATGCATGCTGCGGTGTTCTGAATACTTACAAGAATTAGGCAGTGAATTCAACACTGAACTTGCTTTTGCTTGAAAAGGACATCCATACATGAGTCTCCACAAGTTGACACATGACCCAGAAGTGTACCTCTACCCTGGTATTGTAGACAAACGCCTGAGGTACATTTTGCCCCTGAAATGGCATGAGGGTTCTGTGATCCATGGTAACATGTTAACATCCACGTTAACATTCCTAAAAGCAAAATGACCAATTTCATGCAGTACAGTATGGACCAAAGGTACATTATTAGAGTGTGATTCAGTGAGAGCAAATCCTAAAATCTTCCAAAATAATGGAATCGCAGTAATTAGCTCTTTGAAGACTTAGCTGCACCTTCATGTATTTAAAAAAAAAAACAAAACCATTCTGAAGGAATTGGTTGAAGAAGGACTTATTCCAGCAATCCTCTGCAGATAATGATTTTTCCCTCTGACAAGCCTTAGAAGTGCCTAGTGTGAAACTTCAGGTATATATCTACTTGAGGGAGAATCATGATTCATGGTTTAGTCACTCAGTCGTGTCCCAACTTTTTGTGACCCTGGCAGGACTGTAGCCTGCCAGGCTCCTCTGTTCATGGGATTTTTCCAGGCAAGAATACTGGATGGAGTGGGTTGCCATTTCCTTCTCCAGGGCATCTTCCCCACCCAGGGATTGAACCTGAGTCTCTTACATTGCAGGCAGTTTCTTTATCAATTGATCTACCAGGAAAGCCCACATGATTCATGGAGGCTAAGGCTAATGAGGTACACACCTGAATCTTCTGCTACCTACTCGGCATCTCAGTTGACTATCAGGTTGCAAAGTATGTCTGGGTACACATCTTCCATAAATGTGGCAGAAGGCTACAGAGCTGAACCTAGTGAGAACATGTGGTCAGGGCCACTTTTCTGTTTGCTATTCATGGGAGATGAGGATTACTAAATGCATCCCCAAATTAGCAAAACCAGATACCTAGTTGATGTCAGAAAACCATGACATAAAGGTGTGCCTATCACTTTTTGAAGAGGTTATCCCACAAAGTTATCTTTATAATAGATTATATCAATTTATACCTCCAGTTTTTACTATCAGAAACAAAAATCATGAGTGTGTAAAAGATTTGTTCATGTTTTGAACACTAGCAATGACTGTCATCCCTACTTGCCCCTTTCATTGAGATGAGACATTTTACTCCTGGAGGAAGGAATTGTGAGGAGGTGATGTCCTCTCTGAGCTTGGTGGCACTCGCCTCCATCTTCCTATTTTTTTTTTTTTTAGCTAGTTCCTAGCAGATAGCCAAGTTCTGAAAACCTAAGCATCTGACTTCATTTCATCTCCCTGCCAGTGTCCTTTGAGCCCTAAGCATCTCTTTCCTAAGCTGTTAACAATGAACTTGCAATTACTAGTTTGCAGTCTTCTCATATTTCTCATACATCTTAATAGTTTTTAAATTACAGAAATAATACTATAATTAGTGAAACAACACAGAGCATATAATGAAAAGTTAAGAATCATTTCTCTACCACCATGGAGTATATGCTTCTAAATGCCACACCGCCAAGAGGTGGTTTCTGAAACAGTTTTGATTGTATCACTCCCTGATAAAAACCAGGCTCCTAATGAAACCCTGTCTGGTATCCTCGTGATATGTCCCAGTCTTTGTGCCTACACAAAGCATGGTATGTATGTGCACATAGCACGGTACACACCCCGCCCTCAGGTGGTTGAAGTCATAAATAACCACATTGAGCAGAGCATGCATGCATCTTAGCATGCGTCACTCCTCCCACTGTCCGCTTTTGGCTCCACTCTGTGGTACACCACTGAGTCTCCCTCCCAGGCCCCATTTCTGATCCACCCGCTTTCCCCAACCTCTAAAGAGAAAACAACTCCCCAGGTCCCCATCCTTGAGGCTCTCATACACTGTAGTGGCTTTAAACAGCAACTCTATCTTGACGCCTGCCAATTTGGTATTTCTTGCATGGACCTCTCCCCTGAACTCCAGATTCTTATTCAACTGTGAATTTGGCCTTCCAGTCAAATGTCTATCAGATGTCTTAACCCAGTGTCTTCACTCAGAATCTCTTCTCAGTAGGGTCCTACTGTTCCTCAGTCTTCTCCATCTCGGTTGATGCCAACTCTATTCTCCAAATGGTTCAGTCATCCTTGACTCCTGAAGTCCCTCTTTCTGTGTGTGTCTCTCTGTCTCTCTCTCATAGCCAACCTATGAGCACAAATCCCACAAGTTCTACATTTAAAATATACTTAGATTCTGATCATTCATCACCACCTACACGTCTGCCATCATCTTGCCTAGAAAACCAAAGTGCCACACTAAAAGGTCTCCCTGCCACCACCTTGGTCTCTTATAGTCCATTCCCAATGCAGCACCCAGAATCCCTTCAAAGCACATCAAGTCATGTCCCTTCTCTCTTCAAATTCCTTTACTTAAAACCTTAATTCACTTCACCCTCTCCCTCCCCTCCCTCTGTGTCCATAGGTCTGTTCTCTATGTCTGTTTCTCCATTACTGCCCTGAAAATAAATTCATCACTACCGTCTTTCTGGATTTCATATATATGCATCAGTAAACGATATTTACATTTCTCTTTCTGACTTACTTCACTCTGTATAATAGGCTCTTGCTTCGTCCACCTGATTAGAACTGACTCAAATGCATTCCTTTTTATGGCTGAGCAGCATTCCATTGTATACCTATGGCTGATTCTTCTTAGTGTATGACAGAAAACCACAAAATTCTGTAAAGCAAATATCCTTCAATTAAAAAAATAAAGTGGCAAAAAAACCTTAACTCAGCTGAAATGTGTAGGTACATACATGAGGATTTTTGCCTTATATTGATACACACACATATGTGTGTCTGTGTGTGTATATATATATATATATATATATTCCTTGTGAGTTTTGGTAAAATCAAAAATATTTCAGGTTTACTACAGAATGACCTCTAAAGTTTTGATTAATCTTTTAAATATATGAATGACTTTTTCATAATTTGTGTGGTGTGACTTTTAAGATTTCCTGTTAAAGAAGTACAAAGAGCAGGGGTCTTTCATACATCCCTGGCGTGGGGATCACTTCAACATTCCCCTCAGAGAACTAATTCTTACCCCTACCCCCAGCCTCCCATATCCAGTTGTTATGTTTTAGAGACAGGAATAGTCCCTCAGCATTTCCAAATCTGTGTTTTGGGACTCTACTGTCTATGATTAGCGTTTCTTTTCCTGGCACACATACCAAAATAGATGCTCTGTCTTTAGCTGCAGCTGGTAAGAAGCAATGTCATCCCGTGGCCTATATCGGTGCCTAGCATCTTAATTTGTGCCTCTTCGAACAGAACGCTGTCTCTTCCCGGGCCTGGCTTCACTCATCTCGACTGCAGAGGGCAGCCGAGAGCACGTTCCTGGTGCTTTAGGGGCTAACCAGCCCACTTTTCCCCTGGCGACTTTTACTGCTTTGGAAACACTTTCCATGGTCGTGCCTCTTCCGTCACCCAGCTCCTGCTCCTCTGCTTTCCTGCTGACGTCCTGTGCCTTCCTCTTCGCCACGTTAGGGAAGTCGCTAGTGTTAAGGACGCTATTTGGAGCAAGGACGGGAGGAAAGCTAGAAGGACAACGTGTTCTGTTCCTTACTCTCAGAAGCCAGCTTGACAGTTCAATCTCGAAATGCAATTCGGGATTTACCCGGCATCCCGAGCCGCCTCGCTAGGGGGCAGCAGGTCAACTGTACTGACATCTCCAGTGAAATAAAAATCCCTAGGGTCCAGCAAATGCTGAGAACCTGTCGTCTGTTGCTAGGAAAGCCGTCCGCATGTGGAGAGCAGACAGGATTTCTGCAGAGGGACAGGGCTTTCTGCAACATTGAGCCCAGGTGCTGGCTTCTTCCGCTGCCCTGAGCTTCAGCGACGCTCTTCCGTGGGGGCTCCCCTCCACCCTCTTTCCTTACCCCACACCCTTGCGGTGCACGCATCTTCTTGATCAAATTCTTTCCAAGAGCTTTCTGCAGGATAAAAGCTCAGAACGCCACTACTTTGTAGCTGTTTCTCCAACGTTCTCCAATATTAGCATCTCAGTGGCTAAAAAGAAGTACCATTGCCCTAATCCTGTAATTCTTAACCAGGGCCGATTCCCTCCTCGACCCCTGGAACGGGAAACGTCTAGGTGACATTTTTGGTTGTCATTACTTGGAATGGGGGAGGAGGAGAGTTACTGGTTTCTAGTGAGTAGACAGGGATGTCACTAAACAAGTCCCCATCAAACTCAATAAAACTAATTTTATTTTGAATAAAATATGTAAAAAGAAAATAGTTTTCCAGAAGTTTCACTTCCATTTGATCTTTTCCATACTTTAAACTCTCTTGATGACCCTCAGGTCTAAGCTTCCAGTCTAATTTTCCTATTGATCACCAGACCTACATATCCAAATAACACCAGGGATTTCCATCAGGATGTTACCTCCCAGTCTAACAACTTCCAAATCTTTCCCTCAAAATTTGTTTCCCTGGTAACCTAGCTTGGATCATTTTTTCATCAAACATCTATTATGTCTCTTATTTCTTTCCAACTATAGCATACTTCTGCTCAGCTGATTGACATTTCCAGATTAGCTCACAGAAGGCTATTGATCACCCCTCTAGCCCATCCCCATCAGCCAAACATGTACTTGACCCAAATTTTCCCATCTTGATAAAAGTCATTGTCTCGTGAAAAGTTGTTCAAGCAAAACCCTAGTCATTCTTGATTTTTCTCTTCCCTTTTCATCAGACACACAATTCAAAAGCAACTCTTCTTGATTTTACCCCTAGGATGTATCTGAGACCTGGGGCAAATGGTTTGGAGCCAAAGGCGGGGATGCAGAGAATGATTATGGAGGGGCAAGAATGGGTCTGGGGAGACAGGCCAAGGAACTCTGGCAGTAATCTAGGTCAGAGATGATACAGCACAGGCCAGGATGGTGGCAGTGGACATAGAACAAGGGGAAGTTGAGATATATTTTAGAATCTCGGACTCAGTAATTACAGATCAAGGATGATTCCCAAGTTTCCAGCTTGGCAACACAGGAGATGGGATCAAGGAAGCATATGTGAGGTGAGGGCAGGTTATGGGGGAAACTGAAAATATGCTTTTTTGACATTTTATTTGGTATACTATTGTATATCCAAGCTGAGATAGAGAGACAGCTAATGGACATGTGAGTGTGTAAATTCAGAAATAGCAAATGGAATTTTGGGGGCAGGATCTCAGTTCCCCAACCAAGGACTGAACCCAGGCCATGGCAGTGAAAGCCCAGAATCCTAAGCACTAGGCTACCAGGGAACTCCCCCACATGGGATGTTTCTAAAGCCATGGAAATGAATGAGATTATTGAGGGCAAGTACTCAAGAGAGAGAAAGAGCCATAAACTGAGGACTTGCTGCCCTGCCACAGATCCCAAGAGAGGAAAGCATGTCAGGAAGAGGGAGCTAGCCGTTCAGTCAAATGTGCCTGAATGAAGATGGAAAAGAGCCCAACGACTGCAGCAAATGGAATTGGTTTGTGACACGACAAAAGTGATTTCATTTGTGTGTTGGTGGCAGAAGCCAGATTGGAGTGGGCTGAAGAGCAGGTGAACTGAGGAGGCGGAGGCAGAGTTCCTAGACAGTTCTTTCCAAAAGTCATCCTCTGCAGGGGAGTGCAGAAGTGAGACGATCACTAGAGGAGGGTAGGGGATGGAGGGGCCAATGGAGGGTAGGGGATGGAGGGGCCAATGTGTGTGTGTGTGTGTGTGTGTGTGTGTGTGTGTTGCAAACTGAGAGAGCAAATATGTATTTATGCTTATGAGAATTATCTAGTAAAAGAAACTGTTGGCAAAATGATGGAGAGAAGACAGCCAGCCATTCAAACAGATAGACAGGGATATCTTTAGTGAAGCGAGAGGACAGGTCCAAGGCTCACTTTTTTTAGAAGAGGGATGCATCCTCTAACCTAGCATCTGAAGGTTAAACCAGGAGGATGACCTGGGACAAGACTGTGCAAACTTCATATCAAGGAAATGGTTTTGCTCATTAAAAGTAATGAGTAGAACTATATACAAAATAGATAATCAACAAGGACCTACTGTATAGCACAGGGAACTCTGTTCAATATTTTGCAATAACCTATATGGGAAAAGAATCTGAAAAAGAACAGATGTATGTGTATAACTGAATCACTTTGCTGTATACCTGAAACTAACACAACATTGTAAATCAACTGTACACCAATATAAAATTTTTAAAAAATGAGTAGAGAGAGTTGTAGTATTTATGGGAAAGAACTTAAAATTGGTTTTGAAAAAGACACAATTTCAGCCTAACTCTTTTGAATCCCCAGGCTGTTAGCCAAATGTGTGATAACTTTCCTTTGGTTTTATTTTTATGCTTACAACCTTATCCCATGTTGTCAGATTAACAAAAATAATTTCTTCAATTTTTCCATGATTTTTTTTTTCTTTGAAGCAAAGGGAGTTGGTGATGGACTGGGAGGCCTGGCATACTGCAGTCCATGGGGTCGCAAAGAGTCAGACACAACTGAGAGACTGAACCGAATGGAAAGCTTCAATCCATCTGGAATTAATTTTTAAAATGTATTTGTTTATATTTGGTGACTTTGAGTCTTCGTCACTACACGTGGGCTTTCTCTAGTTGCGGTGAGCGGGGACTACTCTCCATTTCAATGCACATGCTTCTCGTTGTGGTGGCTTCCCTTGTTGCAGAGCCCAGGCTCTAGGCACACAGGTTTCAGGAGCTGCAATACCTGGGCTCGGTTGTTGCAAGTTGTGGTTCCTAGAGCTCGTGAGCTCCAGTAATTGTGATGCATGAATTTTAAGTTGCCTGAGGCATGTGGAATCCTCCCAGACCAGGGATCAAACCCATGTCCCCTGCATTGGTAGGCAGATTCTACTGTACCACTAAGGAAGTTCTGGATATAATTTTGGTATGTGATATATGGACAGAATCTAACATGATTCTGTTTTTACCCTCAGGTGCATCAATGATTTCATCTTTAGAGAAATGTCTATTTGACTCCTTAGTCCATTTTGAATCAAATTGTTTGATTTTATTGTTGTTGTTGAATTGTGGGGGTTCTTTATATATTCTGGATATTAACCCCTTATAAAATATATGGTTGGCAGATATTTTCTCATGGGTTGCCTTTTCATTCTATGGATGGCATCCTTTAATGCACAAAGGATTAATACTGTTTAATGTTTACACACTTTTCTACTGTAAATTCTTCCATATGCTAGGATCTGTCTCAAGCTATTCCTTCCCATTTCTGTTCATGAACCAGGACAATGACATTTTAATTACTGCCACATTATAATGCATTTTACAGTGTGGTAAAGGAGGTATCTCCTCTTTACTCTTCTTTGTTTAAAAAAAAAAAAATAGCTCTGTATTTTCCAGAGTGGACTTTATAATCATCTGGGCGAGTGTTATATTCATTAGGATTTTGCTTAGGACAATATTAACTCTAAAATTTAATGAATTTGACATATTTAGTCTTTCTACATAGCAACATTAGTATTTTTCTCTATTTGTTTCATCTTATTTCCTACCTGTAATTAAGATTATCTGGTTTTCCTCAGACAGATCCCATGCACTCTTTGCAAGGATCAGTGCCCTTGACCCAAAGCATTGGCAGCAAAGAGGGGATTGTATCCTTTTACTTAGATGGTGAGACCTCCACCTCCATCAGACACGTCCATTTACTAAAGTAGCTGGAGAAGCCAAAAGAAATCTGAGAAGCCTAATTCACTTTCATACTTTTCTGGAATAAGCCTAGAAGTCTGAGTCTCTGACTCTGCCCTCAGGACAGCCCCATCTACAATTTTCCTTTTCCCATTTTCCTGCCATTAGACTTAGATGAAGCAAGTAATTCCTTTTGGTCTGATATATTGATGATTTAATGTTATGCGTCATGTGCCATTGCAGAGGCTTAATGGTTATTTCTGCTGATACAATCTTCTAGAATATGAAGGCCAGGGACATCTAAGTGTATACTTTGAGCTAACCTAGGATGTGGTTTATAGGAGATAAAAATGAGCACTAGGAAAGATAAATTCTCAAAGCCTTTTAAAAAATATTATTTTCAGTTAACTCTATCATTCAGAAACCATATTAGTCTTTAGGGACTTCCCTGACCATCCAGGGGTTAAGACTTCACCTTCCAATGCAGGGGGTACAGGTTCCATCCCTGGTTGGGGAGCTAAGACCTCACATGCCTTAGGGCCAAAAATCCGCAACACATAAAACAGAATCAATATTGTAACAAATTCAATAAAGACTTTAAAAACAATATAATGAAATTTAAAAGATAAAATGCCTTAAAAAAAAACTAACAAAAACAGTATTAATCTTTATATTAAAATCAAAAGCATTTTGCTTCAATATGTTGGTGAACATTTGCTGAATATATATTATATGTCAGGCATTTTGCATATGTTATAAATAATCTTTAAAATAACATTGAAGAACAAATATTAATTACCACAGCTATGGCCTATTGAGTGTGTACAACACATGAGGCCCAGTGCTGAATGTTTTACATAGATTATTGTATTTTTATATAGTATATATTGTTGTAAAATTCTGGGTTTTTTTCCTGTGATATTTCTTGTATCCGATCCAGAAAGCCAGATATTTTAATTTTTCAAAGATGGAAAAACAAAAAGGAACAAAAGAAAGCTTTTAAAAATCCTGGCCTTTAAGGGAGAAAGCAGAGAAATAAAGTCTTGGGGGAGGCACATGTTAGTAAATAGGACTCCTTGCCCCAGGCACTTGCTCAATGTCCTGAGCCAGAGAGTAGGAGAAAGTTCCCTGGGCCTTGCCTGTCCCACCCAGTCCCCAGTCACACTCTACCCTTGGAGGAGGGCTAGAGTCTTATTCTTTGGGTGCAGCCTCAGGGAGGCAGAAAGACTCCAGAGAAGAAGGGGCTGCATGGTATTTTTAGGTAGATGGGCCTTTTGCAGTATCATGGAGATGTGAAAAACTACAGAATGTCTGGTCCTGACAAGTCTTGCTTACAGGAGCCAAGGATGCTCCAGGTCGTGTGGATAGAAGACCAGGGGCTTCTCAGTGGACACAAAAACCCATATCTGCCCTGTCTCCTGTCTCTTATCACCAGGTAAATCCTCCAAAATCTAAAGGGAAAAAAGGAAAGGCATTCTTGAGAAAGGTAGGGTGCTGCATATGTGTGTATGGTGGGAGCGAGTGGGACCCATGACCCCTGAATTGGCAGCTGGGTCAGTCCCCTGATGGAATGCAGCCTCACTCTGTGAGGTAGACTCAGGTGCAGAAGCAATCCTGCCTGATGTCATACAGGGAAGGACTACAATTTGAGCCTAAACTGATTCTAAATCTGAAATCCTAGGGGTTTATTTGCAGCAACATGGATGCAACTAGAGATTATCAGACCTAGTGAAGTAAGTCAGAAAGAGAAGGACAAATGTCATACGAAATCACTTATATGTGGAATCAAAAATATGACACAAATGAATGTATCTATGAAACAGAAGCAGACTCTCAGACATAAAGAACAGACTTGTGTTTGCTCAGAGGGGAAGGCTGGGGGAGAGATGGAGTGGGAGCCTGGGATTAGCAGATGTAAGCTGTTATATATAGAATGGTAAAAAAACAAGGTCTTACTGTATAGCACAGGAACTATATTCAATATCCTATGATAAACCATATGGAAAAATATAAAAAGAAGGTGTATATATGTGTGTGTCTGTGTGTAACTGAATTACTTTGCTGTACAGTTGAAATTAACACAACATTGTAAATCAACTACACTTCAAAAATAAAAAGAGAAAAAAGAGCAAAATCCTAGGGGCTTATCACTGTGATAGACCACCTTTGGGTTTACAGATGGTAAAAATGACATAAACTCACCTACAGCCTAGAGCTCACAGAGGGGAGCTGGGATCCAAGGTCGGCCTTGGCTCCTATTCCCTGAGCCTTAAGGCCTCCACAGGGTGGCCATGTGCTCATCTTAAGGCCTCTCTTTTTAATTCTATGGAGTAAATGTTGGCCAGTCTCCCAGATGGCATATGGATATACATAGTAGAATAGATTATTTGAGCTTGAAATAACTTAGTCCAATGGCTTCATTTGAAGCTCAGGAAATTTAAGCCTAGACTTAACCCAAGATCACAAAGCCAATGAATATTAGATGAGAGTCTAGAACTGTTTACCTGGACCATAATGCCAGCCACACTTGACTCTTTAAATGTTCATTTTTTAAGAAATAACATAAATACCAAGCATCATCAAAAATGGAGATAATGAGACATTGTCATTGTAACTTCTGGAGGTAATGATACTTCTTTCTCCATGGTTATGATACCAGTTTATACAAACAGTAACAATTACCAGACCTGGTGATTTCCTTGTAACACTAGGGTTACCATGTTAAGAGTGCAGATGTAGAACATTTCCATCGTTTCAGAAAGGCCCATGGGACAGCACTGCTCTACAGAAAATCAATCAAGGAGTTAAATGAAGTTGATCGAGTTCACTCTAAACACTATCAATCTCCAAAATGTCCTTGGTATCAAAATGGTGGGGTTAACACATCCTGCACTCACCTGTGTATGTTATACAGAGGACAATATTAGTTAAATGAATGGCAACTTAATTTACAATTCCCCAGGCTTGCACGTAAAGATCCATCTCACTGTGACATCACCATCACTGAATACATTTTTTCACAGATGTATTTCTATTTTATGACGCTCTCTTCAAAAGAAGCAATTTTTGGACTTATAAATTTTATCCTCTTTTGCTTTTTCAATTTATTAATTCGAGTTTTGCCCTTATTTTTCAGAAATATCCATTCATCTAAACCATAATAAAACTAGTCACATCCAAGTATGTTTTTTTATCTGTTGTCTCAATCAAGGCTACGGTTTTTCCAGTGGTCATGTATGGATGTGAGAGTTGGACTGTAAAGAAAGCTGTTGCTGCTGCTAAGTCGCTTCAGTCGTGTCTGACTCTGTGTGACCCCATAGACGGCACCCCACCAGGCTCCCCCGTCCCTGGGATTCTCCAGGCAAGAACACTGGAGTAGGCTGCCATTTCCTTCTCCAATGCATGAAAGTGAAGTTGCTCAGCTGTGTCCGACTCCTATCAACCCCATGGACTGCAGCCTACCAGGCTCCTCCGTCCATAGGATTTGACAGGCAAGAGTACTGGAGTGGGTTGCCATTCCTTCTCTGAAAAGCTGAGTGCCGAAGAATTGATGCTTTTGAACTGTGGTGTTGGAGAAGGCTCTTGAGAGTCCCTTGGACTGCAAGGAGATCCAACCGGTCCATCCTAAAGGAGATCAGTCCTGGGTGTTCACTGGAAGGACTGATGCTGAAGCTGAAACTCCAATACTTTGGCTACCTCATGAGAAAAGTTGACTCATTGGAAAAGACTCTGATGCTGGGAGGGATTGGGGGCAGGAGGAGAAGGGGACGACAGAGGATGAGATGGCTGGATGGCATCACCGACTCGATGGACAAAAGTTTGGGTAAACTCCAGGAGTTGGTGATGGGCAGGGAGGCCTGGCATGCTGCAATTCATGGGGTCGCAAAAGAGTCAGACACAACTGAGCTACTGAACTGAACTGAGGAGTAATGCATTAAAACTTTCCATAACAATTGAGTTTTTGAAGTTTTCTCCTTGTATATTGAACATTAAAAGTTCCTTGTGATGATATGTTATTTTTCACATGGTAAGAAATAATACAGAGAGATCATGCATATAGTTTAACTCAATTCCCCCCAGTGGTAACATTTGTAAAACTGTAGTATAATATCACAACCAGAATATCAACAAACAATCCATGGATCTTATTCAGATTCTCCCAGTTTTACTTGTACTTGTGTATGTGACTGTGTATGTGTGTTTAGCTCTAAATAATTCTATCATAGTTAAGACACTGAACAAATCCATTACCACAAGGACCCCTCTCTTGATTTATATTTTTTCTGAGGAGTGCTTGAGTTCACATGCAACACTCTGGGGATATCTGGTTTGTGGGTTAAAGGGCAGGAGAATTCAGAAAGTGTATTTCTGAGGGGAAATAAAAGGATGTGGGTATAAGGGAAGAGAAAAAAGGAACTAAACTTCAGGCATAAACAAAGACTCAAGATTAGCCTGATATTTTGTTGCTGTTGTTCAGTAGCTACATCGTATCCAACTCTTTTCAATGCCATGGACTGCAGCACACTAGGCTTCCCCGTCCTTCACTGTCTCCCTGAGTTTGCTCAACCTCATGTCCATTGAGTCGGTGATGCTATCGAACCATCTCACCCTGTCACCCCCTTCTTCCCTTGCCCTCAATCTTCCCCAGAATCAGGGTCTTTTCCAAAGAGTTGGCCAAAGTATTAGAGCTTCAGTTTCAGCATCAGTCCTTCCAATGAATAATAGGGTTGATTTCCTTTAGGATTGACTGATTTGATCTTCTTGCATTCCTAGGGACTCCCAAGAGTCTCCTCCAGCACCGCAACTGGAAAGCCTGATACATAAATGCCAAAAGAGGCTTGGTTCACATTTTCAACATAACCTCAGTGCTAAACTTCATCTCTACCTACAGACCCAATAACCTTCTCTAAGCTAATATGTCCAAAAGACAACCCTTGATCTTTCTCCTCTGTCTGATCTTCTCTTCCTTCAGGCTTCCCTCTTCCAGTAAACACTAGCATTAATCATCTCCCATTCTTGGAGTTATCCTCTCCTACACATATCCAGTCTTTCAGCCAAACCTGTTGGCTTTACCTTCAAAGTACAGTATGAACCTGACCTTGTCTGTAGCCCCTCCTCCACCCCCATCCCGGCCCATTATCCTTCATTGTCTTATTGTGATGACTCATAACTTGTTTCCTGCTTTCTACTGTTACCTCTATATTTAATTCTTCTCTCAGTTGGAGCAATTCTTTTGAAAAAAGGTCAGATTATGTTTCCTTTGCTCAAAACCCTCCCTTGGCATCCACATCTTATCAGAATGAAATGTAAGTTGCTATTTTGGGCCTCAAGTCCATTCCCAAGTCTGTCTATCAGCCACCTACTCTTTCAACCACTTTCCCCTTTGCTCTCTGTGCTCCAGATTTTGCATTCAGATTTTGTCCTTTCTGTTCATCAAACATGCCCAACCCTGCTCAGTCCAGGGCTCCTTGACGTGCACAGCTCCCTCTGCTTGGAAGGCTGCCTGAAGCTGTACAGCATATTCCTCAATTCATTCAGGCCTCTGTCCCAGGTCACCATCTAAGAGAGGTTTTCCTGACTACTGGGACCTCAGCTCCCTCTCTTCTGCAGGAGCCCTTTGCCTAGTGTCACCCTAGTATTACAAACATGCTTTTCATTGGTCTGTTATCCTTCTGTTACTTGCTTTTTAGCCAATTGAAAGCCAGGGTTTTTCCTATTATCTCTCTGTTGTTGCCCCTGGACCTCTCCTGGTATCTGCCACATAGAAGACAACTTAATGAACCTTGTTTGAATGGATGAATAAACGTCACTGTTCTATACCATGAACCACAGTAAATGTGAAATGATGCAAGAGAATGAAGCCTCACAATAGGTCAGCATACTAGCTATTTTTAAATTCTCTGATGGGTGTTGGAAAAATGAAAATTTCTGGATGATCAGCTGAAGCTACTGAGTGCCACTCGTCACAACTCTTGTCATAATCAACTCATTGAAGTAGGGGAGGCACACTGTTTATCTAACTGAATGAGTGTAAACCAGGAAGGTGAGGGCACAAATGTAAAGTTTGTGGGTTGAAGTTAACGCGGAAAAGTGTAGTATTAAGTAAACATAAGTGAGCAGTGACACATACTCTGCACTGACAGACCTATACACCGTTACAGGCAAGAGGAATTTCATCTCTTGCAAAAGAGAGAAAAGAATGAAATGGAGAAGGCGAGATTGGCACTATTTAAACCTATGCCTTTATGTTTTATCTCCTAATTGTGACCCAAGGTTATAAATCAAGGTAATAAAAACTGATAAATGCATTGCCTTAATTTTCCCCCCAGGAGAGGTAAAGGCAGATGGAAGAAAGCATCGAAACAAAACCTCTCTGGCAGAGACTCCTCATTACTGTTCATTTTATTTCCTGGCATTCAAACACAAGAGTACAGTTTTTACTTGTCGTTGCAGAGGAGAGGGAGCCTGGGGTCAGATAATAACGGTGGAAGCCACAAGAGAGAAAGTTCCTTTTAGAGTGAGAAGTTAGAAGCGTTCTCAGTGACGCTGCAAATACTGTGCCCAGGTCCTTTGTGCTCACAACCCAAATCTGGGCTCCACGCTCGGCTCTGAGACAGAAATAAATATTCCTAACAACTTTACTTTCAGAGGTTTAGATGAAAGGGGCAGAAATTAACCAAAGTTGAAGGGAATTAATCTCTAGTTTAGCTGATTTCTTGTTCAATATCTACCTCCTGAGGTTCTACAGTCAAAAAGGAAGGCATTCTAGAGACTTAGCTTCTCCCCCTTTCTCTACTAAAGTGATAGAGAAATTTTTTTAAAAAAAAGAATAAGAATATATTCTCTACAGTATTTAAAAACACTCCTCTATTTCCAGAGATCTCCAGAGTGTGCTGGTAAGTTACTTTTATCTCTCATGGGAAATAGGAGGCAAATGAGTAATACAGGTAATCTCTTAGAAGCCTTCAAAATAGGAAATTTGGCACTGCCCTGAAAGTCCAGTGGTTAAGATTCTGTGTTGCCACTGAACCCATTGAACCCACAGGGGGCAAGTGTTCAGTCCTTTGTTGAGGAACTAAGATTCCATATGCGTGGCAAAAAAAAGAAAAAAAGAAAATTTAATCTTCTATGAAGACAGAAATTTACTGCATAAAACTAACTTAAGAAAATAATTTCTGTCTTCAAAAGTGTCCAGAGCTTGCAATGAAGGGTAAAATCCACACCAGAGTTCTCCTTCCTTGTCCTGCCCTTGTTCCCTGAGTGAAGGTCATGGTAAAGATGGAGTAAGATGAGAAGAGGCAAATGAAGAAGCTGGGGCTTGAATAATGCACACGCTGGAGCATTCCCATGGGAGCAAGTGGGAGTGAACTGTGGCTCCCAGGTCTCTAAACAGGGATCACTCATTCATGGCCAGCAGGCTGATGGTGCTTTGAGAAGCAGGGCAGGGTGTGAACTCAATCCTGGCTCCTCCCTGTGCTTCTTAGTTCAGTGACCATGAGCCCTCAGTTACCTTGTCTGTCAATTACATAACTTTTTTAAACATTTTTTTTATGGACCGTTTTTAAAGTCTTTATTGAATTTGCTACAATATTGCTTCTTTTTTTAATGTTTTTTTTTTTTTTACCTTGAGGCAAGTGGGATCTTAGCTCCCTGACCAGAATCAAAAATGCACCCCCTGCTTTGGAAGGTGAAATCTTAACCATTGGAATAAGAGGGATGTCCCTACATAAATTGTTAATTAAACAATGCATAAATGTACCTCCACTGGTACCTAGTGTATAGCAGGTGGTCCTAAAATGCCCATTTTCTTATCTCCTTATTACCTTTACTAAGAACAGGATGAAGGGCCCCGTACACTTGGTAAGGAGAATATACCCACAATAGATCATAAAGCACATTACTAGGTGTGCCATAAAAAGACACTAATAGAATTAGAGGAGGAGACACTAGCCAGAGGGGTCAAAGGAGCCTTCCAAAAGTAGTTTTCCAAGAAATCACCTTGAGGCCCCTGTGCCTGGTCTCCTATTCACATCTACTTGCCAAATTCCAAGTTCAGCTTTCTTTTTTTTTTTTTTTTTGGCCTCACCATGTGGCATGTAGAACTTCTCTGATCAGGAATCAAACCCATGCCTCTTGCATTAGAAGCACAAAGTCTTAACCACTGGACCACCAAGAAAGTCTTCTGCTTTCATCTTGATCTGGCTCCACCTTTACTCCCCCAACCATTTCATTTATGGACTTTGGATTCTCTAACTACCCCATTCTCTGACTTTTCCCAGGAGGCAGTTTCCTGCTCCCAGCACCCCACCCGGGAGACCAGCCTCACTGTGGGCAAGTGGCCCTGCTCTCACTTTTCCTCGTCTAACGGTTAGATCGAGGCAACTAGAAGTGCCAGGTTCAGCAGAACGAAACCTAGGCTTTCATTCCCATATCATGAATTTGCCTGTGTATTGGCTGCTGGGACCACATGGGTGTAAGCCCTGAAGTGTAAACGCCTTGTTAGGGATTTGAATGATTTTTATTTCCAAAACTAAATCTTAAAAATGTGATTTAACATCATCGTTGTCCTTTAAGTGCTTCTGATTTTAAAAGACATTCTATTAGCATCTGATACTATTAACTGAGGCATGAGCTTGCCTTCATCAGAGGCAGAAAAATGTCTTTGGAAGGAAATAATATCGTGACAACTCAAACATGCAAAACTGTATCAAATCAGCAATCTTTCAACTATTTCAATTTTAAATATTCTCACTACCTGTTGTTAATGAGTCTGACTCTTTGTGAGCCTGTGATGGCAACACCATGCCAATCTTCCCTGTCCTTCACTATCTCTTGGAGTTTGCTCAAACTCAAAACCTCCGAGGAAGATAAAGAAATAGAGGGTAACCTTGTCTTGAGAAGAAATTTAGATGCTCAGCTTTAGATGTGGTAGAGTAGAAAGGAAAAAACTGCCTGACTGATAAAAAAGAATGAAATTTTGCCATTTGCAACAGCATGGATGGACTTGGATGGTATCATGCTTAGTGAAATAAGTCAGGCAGAGAAAGACAAATACTGTATGATTACACTTATATTGTGATATCATATGTGGACTCTAAAAAGTAAAACAAACTAGTGAACGTAGCAAGAAAGAAATACACTCACAGGTAATAGAGAACAAACTAGTGGTTCACTACTGGGGAGAGGGAAGGGGGAAGGGGGAAGATAAGGGCAGGGGATTAAGAGGTGCAAACTACCATGTATAAAATAAATAAGCTACAGCACCGGGAATATAACGAATATCCTCTAATGCCTATAAATGGAGTATAACGTTTCAAAACTGTAAATCACTATGTTGAACACCTGAAACTTATATAATATTGTAAATCAACTATATTTTAATTAAAAAAAAAACCTGCCCGGCTGAACAGTGTTAAATTATTTACTACACTGTGCTCCTGCAGTGGGAGTCTGTGAAATGCTGTGTTATTTTTAAGCCTAAATAACTTCAGTGATTACCATAAACCCTTAGAAATTCTCTGTACCCAATATCAAGAATATAACTTTCTAAATAAATCTCAATGCTGAGAATTAATTGTGCATTGAATTAAAAGCTATAGAGAAGCTTGTCTCTAGCACTATGTACTCCCACCTTCAGTTCTGTTCAGTCACTCAGTCATGTCCAACTCTTTGTGACCCCATGGACTGTAGCACACCATGCTTCCCTGTCCATCACCAACTCCCGGAGCTTACTCAAACTCATGTCTATCGAGCTGGTGATGCCATCAAACCATCTCATCCTCTACCATCCCCTTCACCTCCTGCCTTCAATCTCTCCCAACCATCAGGGTCTTTTCCAGTGAGTCAGTTCTTTGTATCATGTGGCCAAAGTATTGGAGCTTCAGCTTCAGCATCAGTCCTTACAATGAACATTCAGGACTGATTTCCTTTAGGATAGACTGGTTGGATCTCCTTGCAGTCCAAGGGACTCACAAGAGTCTTCTCCAACACCACAGATCAAAAGCATCAATTCTTCAGCACTCACTTTCTTTATAGTCCAACTCTCACATCCATTCATGACTACTGGAAAAACCATAGCCTTGACTAGACAGACCTTTGTTGGCAAAGTAATGTCTCTGCTTTTTAATATGCTGTCTAGGTTTATCATAGCTTTTCTTCCAAGGAGCAAGTGTCTTTTAATTTTATGGCTGCAGTAACCATCTGCAGTGATTTTGGAGTCCAAGAAAATAAAGTCAGTCACTGTTTCCACTGTTTCCCCAACTCTTTGCCATGAAGTGATGGGACCGGATGCCATGATCTTAGTTTTTTGGATGCTGAGTTTTAAGCCAACTTTTTCACTCTCCTCTTTCACTTTCACCAAGAGGCTTTTCAGTTCCTCTTCACTTTCCGCCATAAGGGTGGTGTCATCTGCATATCTGAGGTTATTGATATTTCTCCCAGCAATCTTGATTCCAGCTTGTGTTTCATCCAGCCTGGCATTTCACATGATGTACTCTCCTCCCACCTTCCTTTATCCTAAAATTGAATATATCCCAAATCTAGGTCTTGAATCCCTGGTCCTCTCACTAAAGCATGCTAACCTAGGATTTGCTTTATCTTTGTGGCTCCACCTTCAGACCAATCACCCTTCTGATCCGGATCAGGTTTTCCTATTGCTTTTTGGATTTGGACAGCTTACCACATTCAATGTCTACCAGTGAGAATCCTTTCCTAAAACTGCTGTTTCTTCATGGATGCTAAAATCTGCCCTCTTGCATAACACCAGAATCTTGACTCCTTTAGCATTTTAAGTAGAAAAGGAGGCACTGCTAATTTCCATCCACTTGGGAAATTCTCTCTCCCCTAAATCCCCTTTTTTCTGACCATTTCTAGGTCACACCACCAGAGGCCCCCAGAGAAAAGTTGTTTAGTCCTAAGTCTTATCAGACTCTTTGTGACCCCATGGACTGTAGCCTGCCAGGCTCTACTGTCCATGGGATTTCCCAGGCAAGAATGCTGGAGTGGGTTGCCATTTCCTTTTCCAAGGAATCTTTCCCATCCAGGGATCGAATCCACATCTCCTGCATTGGCAAGCAGATTCTTTACTACTGAGCCACCAGGGAAGAACTTCCAGAGAAGAGTCATAGCCCAAACTTCTCCCTGAGTATTTAATGCCTAATTTTCAGTTCTCAAAGTATAAATAAATCTTAGAGACCTCATTTTCCCAGTAACTGCATATGATTTTGATGTCTTTTTCAAGAATTCTATTTTAAGAATTCTAAAATATACACTCGGGAATAAAAAGGCAAAAGTATTTGGGTGTGTTCCAGTAAAATATTCCCCACTATAAATTTTTGGAAGACTGAGTGCTTTCCCCTAAGTATCTTCATTTCAAAGCTCTTTTTGGTTTTCCAGGATTATTCCAATGTGGAGAAAAAGAATCAGTTCCTTTATGTCATATTTTGTTTAAGATCCAATATTTAGGTTTTTTTAAATCTCAAAGATTATATATGCTTTTCATTGTTTTCTATTTAAAGTTTACTTTTTTGGCCCTGTCTAGTTATGAACTGAACTAACATTATACGAGACTATGCACTTAAATGCTGAATTCAGCACTGGGATGAATTCCAGTAAATGAACACTTAAAACTCAGTAACTCTTAGTGTTAGATGGGAAAATGTTTTTTTAAAAAACACAGAGTTGTTAAATATATATATATATATATATATATATATACACATATATGCACAAGAAATCACAATCTAAACCCTAAGCTTTTTTTCTTTTCAACATTTTAAAATATATAAACAACTGATTGTAGGTGAATTCACTTGCTTTCATCAGTAGTAGCTGGGAATCATTTTCATTGTAAGTCAAAAAGAAGAGAACATTAAACACTGAATAAAAAAAATGTTACTTTCGTGGCATCAAAGTTAGAAGAATTTAGGGGGGAGCTGGAGCATTGACACTTCAGTGATTTGGAGGGAAGAGGTCTTAAAGCTATTTTGAATATCAAAGAAGAAATTCCTAATAAATGTTACTTTATATTAACCCACATTTAACAAGGCTGGAGCTCCGGAAGAATGACACTGTAAGAAGATGCTGAAATTTGATTTTGATCAGCTACACACTTTCATGACTCAACTAAGACTATCTGTAGAATTAAATAGTCAAGCACATAATTGGTATTCCTAACAATTCACTCACAAGAGCACATTTCTATTGATATGAAGCCTCCCCGGAAAGACAGTGGAATTGCCCCATGAATTATGAAGAGGCTTGTCTCCATGCGCAGCTCTTTGATAGTATCTGATGGGATCATTGCTCTGAGCACCTCCTAATGTATTTGCTACTGAATTAGTAATAGGTTTCCAACCTCAAGGCACTTTCCCCCACATTCAGCCTTTTATTGTGCAGCAGGCTGAGTTGAGATCTATAACTAACACAGCTTCCTTTTTCTTTATTTCTTTGCTTTTAAAGTGTCACCGAAAGATGCAACAAGAATATATAATATAATATCTACTTACAGTGCTTTAGCATGACAGGAAACGTTTTATTCTCCCCCAGAAATCTTACCTTGAATTTACTTTAACAACAACTAGGCTGATACAACCCTTTCACTGAACCTTGTCGTGTTCGGGTTCCTCTCCTGCCCCAGAGTTCATTTGCTTTTGAAAAATATCCAGATGAAATTTGAGAGAGAAAAGCTGGTTCTTTTGTCATTTAGAAGAAAAGTTCTGGCTAAAAACAGAACAGGCTTTTAGAGCCTTAGCATCAAATATGGTCATTAGGTAGTTCTCAGCCAACCCTGGAACAGTGCTGGAAAAGAACCCCATGGATCACCTTTGGCATTAATAGAATGTAAAAATACTTTCATCCACCTTGAGATTCTGGCTCAGGAACCACAGAATGCAGCTCAGGCATTCAACTGATGAATTTTATTTTTAAAAAGACATACAGGCTATTTCCATAAGAAAAGTTTGTTCTCCT
The DNA here is from genome assembly GCF_029407905.1 of Bubalus kerabau. NCBI lineage: Eukaryota > Metazoa > Chordata > Mammalia > Artiodactyla > Bovidae > Bubalus > Bubalus kerabau. The sequence goes on along the minus strand of NC_073631.1, from coordinate 81,323,773 downwards.
CTCAAAAGGAAAGCTATGGGGTGACATTCTAGAACAAGGAAATATTGCTAATAGAATGGTTTGGACCAGGGTCCTCCGCCCATTGGGGTTCCCTGGTGGCTCAGATGGTAAAGAATCCACCTGCAATGTGGGAGACCTGCGTTCGATCCCTGGGTCAGGAAGACCCCCTGGAGAAGGAAACGGCTACCCACTCCAGTATTCTTGTCTGGAGAATTCCATGGACAGAGGAGCCTGGCGGGCTACAGTTCCTGGGGTCGCAAAGAATCATACACAACTGAGCGACTTTCACTTTCCTCTGTTTATACAACTACTACTATTTATATCCAAATTAAAATTCACCTGTAAGGTGAGATATAGTCTCTTAGTGAACCTTATTTATTTACCTTTAACCTCCCTCTATTATTAAATCAACAAGCACATGTATTTAGTTTTATATTTAGGTATCCCCTATGCTGTAGGTTTGGCAATATAGACATTGTAACTAGAATCTATGCCATTTTCCCTTCTGTTCTATTTTTTCTTTCCTAGATTTAAAATATTTTCAGATTAGTGATCTGGAATATGTTTTTTTCTACTCTATCTAATTATGTCCCTGAACCTTCTATTACTCTGTGACTTACTGGAAAAGTTTTATAGAAAAAAATTTTTAAAAGGAGGAAGCGCTCTGTGCTAAGGGTTCAGCCACCATCACCTCTTTGTTTACTCCTGGGAAATTAGAGAAAAAGCAGATCACCCCTCAGGGTGGTAAACATCTGTGTCTTCAGGGAGTTTCTCTCTAATCCTGAGTATGATATAATTAGCAAAGTTGTGAACCTAACTAGCTGCCCAGGACTAGAGTGGACTAGTGAGTCCCAGGCCACCCGAACCTAGAGTAAATGCCTCTCGGGCTACTTCAATCTTGGTTTCAAGGAAGCGTGAAAAAGCAATGTCACTTCTCCAGAACACTGGCTCTCTCTTTTTCTATTAAATGTGTTTGCACCATAGGAAATGATATGAAAAATGTAAGAAAGTCTGGAGCTCTGAGGCCCTAAAATATTTTCCTTTGATGTTCAGCATAAGTTACCCAAAGAACATATTTCTTTTAGCCCTAAGTTTCTGAAACTGAGTGATCACCAGCCTCTTATGCATGGTCAGTCCTACGAAGAAATGAATTAGACTTCCTTACATTCATTTTATATTTTATATTTCTGTTTCCTTTTACTAAAGTTTACTTAGATCTCAGCAGGATGACTCTGATACACCTGATTGTGAAATTAATGAGAACAAAACTCAGGTTAATATTTTGAAACATCCCTCGAATAATGCAAGCTGTTTCCTTGAAAGCTTTCACTTTCTCTGTTACCCCTGGATGGGCTTCCTCGGCGAGAGCTTCATGCTGTTTGTCAAGTTCTCTGCAGGAACTCCACTCTCTTCCATCATTCCCAGTGTGTCTTTACTCTGGATGCTCTTCTGACTGTTTTTCCACGATCTCCTTGAGGCTTTTGCTCGTATTTTTGTTCCTTTTGGATCTACTTCCTCTTACATCCATATATCTAAATTAGAAATGTAAAATACCTGATCAAAATAATGCCCACGAGAGAGAAAAAAACATCTTTAATGAGAACTTTTGGAAAATATGGAAAAATCCAGAATCGGTTAGCACAAGTTATTTTTTTCTTTGTGTTTGTTCTGACTTATAAACTATGTTGATGTTTTATGTACCATTTAAGCCAGCTTAAATACATTTTAGGATGAGGTAAGAAAAAATATAGTATATAGTTATATGTATATATTGTCATTATATATAGTAAAAATATAGCATATAATTACAAGAGCAAACATTTACATAGTACTTGATACATGCCAGTTACTGACCTAAGAAATTTCTGTATAATAACTCTTCTACCTTGCTACTGCCTCATGGATTAAGTGCAATTATTATCCCTGTTTTTACAGATTAGGCAGTGGAGGCATAGAGTTTTCCATACCATGTGAATATCATCACATAACTAGTAACTGCAGAGCCAGGATTTAGACCTGAGTCATCTAGCTATGGCACTTACATTCTGACCACTGAGCCACACCCCTAATTCACAAATAAATTATTTGCTTAGTTAACATCTGAACTCCAACAGAAAGTTTTGGGTTTTTTTTTTACTTATCCTAATCCTCAACTAATAACAACATGCTTATCCCACTCTCAACTTCCTAATGATTGAACATTAAGATTTAGAACTTCCAGCCCTACAATCCTTCCTCTCTTACCCACACACTCTCATCCCCTCCTTCCATCTTTCAATACAGTTTCATACAATATTATGCATTTCATACAATTTTTGTTGTATTTTATTTTATTGTATTATTGTATTTCATACAATATTTGGTTAAAACTATGCTAGTTATTTTTCTTTCAATATTAGTTTTCTTGGTTTGGTTTGGAATATGTTTGGTTTTCCTGGGAGTTAATAATTAACTTGTTTTTTCATTTGCTTGAAATGTATACTATTGTTAAATATTTAACTATTGTTAAATCTTGCCAAAGCTCTAAAGCCTCTAGAATTCCTCAATACATTCACCAATCACCAGTTAGGAAATCTACCAAATCCAGGTTTCTTTTCCATCGTACTCCCAGGACCCTTTGTTCATCTGTCAGATCCTTTTGTGTCTCAGCACTGATGGTAACCTGGCTCTCCACTTCAGCCTCTTCCTGAAATTGCCCTCTCTCTACCATCTTGAATCCCCTCTCTTCATCAGATGACTTATCCTTCTGTACTAATTCATTTTAGGAAACATGGAGTTCAATTTCTGAGAAAGAATACAAGGAAGCAAATTGAGAGATATCACAGGTCTAAAACTCTGTATTCTACTCTCGCACTTGATTGACATCATGGTTAAGGTAGAACTAGAAGTTGATAACAATGTTCCAGAGACTGGAAGGCTTCCAGCATTGCTGTTATTAAGCACAACAGGATTCCAATCCCTGATCCTTTACATAAGCCCATTGCATTTATTTGTTTCTAGGAAACTCATAACCTTCTCTTCACCTCTCGTGTTCTGAAATTTCACAGTAATGTGCCTCAGTATGGGCTATTTTGAAGGGGCCCTTGTGATTTAAAAAACCATGTCCTCCCATTCTGGAAACATGTTTTATTGTTTCTTTGCTAATGTGTTCCCATCTACTTTCTCTCTTTTCTGTTTTTGAATCTACTAACCATTTAATACACATCTTCAAGATTGATCCTCTGTCCTATTTATCTTCATCTCTCTATTTCTTTGTCTTTCCAGGAAATATACTAGACTTTACCCCCTGGGGGGGTGTTGATACAACGTTTTTATTTTCTAAGAAACATTTTTATTTCATGATTTTTCCTTTTTTAAATTTTTTTGAGAATTATAAAACACATGAGAATAAGTGTTGTTTTTGGTGGTGTTGTGCAGTTGCCCAGTCATTTCTAACTCTTTGTGACCCCATGGATTGCAGAACACCAGGCTTTCCTGTCCTTCACCATATCCCAAAGTCTGCTCAAAATAAGTGTATAAGTAATAAATGTGTATCTTATTGAATTACTATAAAAATAAGCCCCGCTTAGCCACCAGTCTAGGTAAGAAATAGAACAATGCCAGCTGCCCAAATACCCATATCAGATCAGATCAGATCAGTCACACAGTCATGTCCGACTCTTTGCGACCCCATGAATCGCAGCACGCCAGGCCTCCCTGTCCATCACCAACTCCCGGAGTTCACTCAGACTCACGCCCATTGAGTCAGTGATGCCATCCAGCCATCTCATCCTCTATTGTCCCCTTCTCCTCCTGCCCCCAATCCCTCCCAGCATCAGAGTCTTTTCCAGTGAGTCAACTCTTCGCATGAGGTGGCCAAAGTACTGGAGTTTCAGCTTTAGCATCATTCCTTCCGAAGAAGTCCCAGGGCTGATCTCCTTCAGAATGGACTGGTTGGATCTCCTTGAAGTCCAAGGGACTCTCAAGAGTCTTCTCCAACACCACAGTTCAAAAGCATCAATTCTTCGGCGCTCAGCCTTCTTCACAGTCCAACTCTCACATCCATACATGACCACAGGAAAAACCATAGCCTTGACTAGATGGACCTTTGTTGGCAAAGTAATGTCTCTGTTTTTGAATATGCTATCTAGGTCATATTCTTGGTCATAACTTGGTCATATCTTGGTCATAACTTTCCTTCCAAGGAGTAAGCATCTTTTAATTTCATGGCTGCAGTCACCATCTGTAGTGATTTTGGAGCCCAGAAAAATAAAATCTGACACTGTTTCCACTGTTTCCCCATCTATTTCCCATGAAGTGATGCGACCGGATGCCATATGCCAAATACAATCCTTTCTCACTCCCTAAATATAACTTCTGTCTTGACCTTGGAAATGGCCATTCCTTCGCTTTGTTTACATTAATAATCACCACAAATAATGGGCCATCCCTGATGGCTAAGATGGTAAAGAATCTGCCTGCAATCCAGGAAACACAGGTTCAATCTCTGGGTCAGGAAGATCCCCTGGAGAAGGGAATGGCAACCCATTCCAGTTTTCTTCCCTGGAGAATTCCTTGGACAGAGGAGCCTGGCAGGCTACAGTTCATGGAGTCACAAAGAGTCAGACATGATGAGCAACTAACACTTTCACTTTTCATGCACTCTTAAAAACTACAGCTAAGTTTCCTTTTTTTAAAAAAAACCATGATTTAACTGGAATTATACTGTGTAAGCTATTTTTAATCTTTTGTTCAACATTATGTCTGAGAAATTCATCCATGTTGCATGTGAATTCATTTTTAGTCTTTACAGCCATCTATTGTATATATATGCTGTAATGTGTGAATCCTTTTGACTGTCGATGGATATTTATGTTAGACATATGCCTCTGAGTGGAATTTCTGGGTCATAGGGTGGGCATATCCTCACTTTAGTAAAGAAGAATAAAGTGTTTGCCCATATGTTCTCCCGATTCCCACCCCACTCAAAAGTGCGAGCCCTCCAGTTGCTCCTCACCAACTTTTAAACTTGTTTGCTTTCTAACTTTAGCCATTCTAGAAGTGGGAAATGGTAATTTAACAGCGATGTTTAGTCACTAAGTGGTGTCTGACTCTTTTGCACCCCCTTGGATTGCAACCCACCAGTCTCTTCTGTCCATAGGATTTCCCAGGCAAGACTACTGCAGTGGGTTGCCATTTCCATCTCCAGGGAGTCTTCCTGACCCAGGGATCCAACCCATGTCTCCTGCATTGGCTGGTGGATTCTTTGCCACCGAGTCACCAGGGAAGCCCTGTGGCTTTAATGTGTATTTTCTTGATCACAGATGAGATTGTGATTCATTGTTTTTTGTTCACTTCTAGGTTAAAATTCCAGAGAAGGCAATGGCACCCCACTCCAGAACTCTTGCCTGGAAAATCCCAAGGACAGAGGAACCTGGTAGGCTGCAGTCCATGGGGTCGCTAAGAGTCGGACACGACTGAGCGACTTCACTTTCACTTTTCACTTTCATGCATTGGAGAAGGAAATGGGCACCCACTCCAGTGTTCTTGCCTGGAGAATCCCAGGGACGGGGGAACCTGGTGGCCTGCCATCTATGGGGTCACACAGATTCGGACATGACTGAAGTGACTTAGCAGCAGCATTCTTTCTCAACAAGGTGTCATTAAATTTTTGCTTAGGAGTCTTAAATACTATTTTAAAAAATTAATTCATAAGAATTATTTTGATGCTATTGTCTATGATATCTTGTTAAAATTTTATTTTTTAATAAGATGTTGCCAGTATATGGTTTGCTATTATATATATTTTCTTCCTGAGCTGCTAGTATAAGGAATGCAATTAATTTTTGTGTATTAGCCTTGTATCTAATAAATCCATTATTCATTCTAATAAATTTATAGATGACTTTGAATTTTCTACATGTCCAGCCATATCATTAAGTGTGATATTAGCTCTAGGAATTTATAATATTTTTTTCAAACTAAGGAAGTTCTCTTCTACTTTTAATGTGCTAAAAGTGTTTATTATAACAAAATGTTGGATTTTACCAAATCCTTTTCATATAGACAATTTTATCATACTTATAAGCTTTGTCTTTTATTTGTGCTATTATTCTTTTCTATTGAATATAATGTACAATAGAATATTCAATATTTCTATCTAACAGAATATTTGAATATAATTCTATCATCTATACAATGTCTATTTTTCTCACTTATTCTATATCCTCTTGTCTCTCTTTTCTTAACTTTTACTGGATCAAAAATTGTTTCATTTTTTGGGCAGTATGGAGGACATGCACTCTTCCATTATTTCTGCAGGTCTTCCTGAGATCACAGCATGAATCCTGACTCATCAGAGTTGAACATTACTTTTGTACTTTTACCAGCTTTCTGGGCACTACAAGGACATTAGAATACTTTAGTTCAGTTTATTCTCCTATCATCCAATTTTAATTCTGCCTACAATGTAAACTTGATAAAAATAACAGCCTACAGTCCATATTTGTTTTGATTAATCCATATATTTATTATTTTCATTTCTTTCTGCATCTTAAACTTTGTATCTGGAATAAGTTTTCTTCTGCTTGAAGAATATCTATTAGTTTTCTCTCTAGGTCAGTTCTGCTAGTGATAAGTTATTTCAGTTTTTGCTTGTTTGAAAATATATTTAATTCACCTTCATTTTGGAAGGATATTTTTGCTGCAAAATGGGATTCAGAACATTGAAGATATTATCCCATTAACTTTAGACGTCCTTGTTCCTCTGAAAGTAATTTTTCTGACAGCTTCTATTTTTTACCTTTTATTTTTCCTTCTCTCCCTACCACCCCACCCCCAGCTTCCTGCACCACCACACCCACCCCCCGACCTTGCCCATCACCACCTCCAGTGTTATTATTTTTAGCTGCAGATTTCTTTTTATTTTTCTAGCTTAGATTTTCTCTGGAATTTTTGAATTTGCAAATTGATGTTTTTCATTTGTCTTAGAAAGTTCAAAGCCATATGTACATTAGGACTTGTAACTATATTCCTGTATTTCTTATCCTCTCTTTTATGTTTTCCAAATCTTTATTTTTTGCTTTCTTCTGGGTATTTTTCTTCTGCCCTTTTATCCAAGTGACTAATTTCCTTTCAAACTTTTCTATTTTCTGTAAGCTCTAACTCTGAGTTCTTAATTTTAGTTATAGTTTAGATATTGTTCTGAAATTACATTCTTTTTAAAGATATATTATTTTTTGTTTTCTAGTTCTATGTCAATGGAACTAGAAAAATTCAACCCTGTGCCCTAGCTACTAATTCATATTAAGGGAGTTATTTTAAAATCTATGTATAATAATTGCAATGTCTGGAGCTATGGAGCTGTTTTCTGCTCTCTGTTGTTAGTGCTGGTTCACCTTCATATAGTTGTTGCTGTTCAATCACTCACTCAGGTCCAACTCTTCATGACCCCATGGACTGCAGCACACCAGGCCTTCCTGTCCTTCACCATCTCCCAGAGCTTGCTCAAACTCATGTCCATTGAGTCAGTGATGCCATCCAACCATCTCATCTTCTATCTGCTCTTCACACCAGGTGGCCAAAGTATTGGAGTTTCAGCTTCAGCATCAGTTCTTCCAATGAATATTCAGGACTGATTTCCTTTAGGATGGACTGGTTGGATCTCCTTGTAGTCCAGGGGACTCTCAAGCGTCTTCCCCAGCACCACAGTTCAAAAACATCAATTCTTCGGTGCTCAGCCTTCTTTATGGTCCAATTCTCACATCCATACATGACTACTGGAAAAAACATAGTTTTGACTAGACGAACCTTTGTCAGCAAAGTAATGCCTCTGCTTTTTAATACACTGTCTAGGTTTGTCATAGTGTTTCTACCAAGGAACAAGCGTCATGCCTGCAGTCACCATCTGCAGTGATTTTGGAGACCAAGAAAATAAAATCTGTCCCTGTTTGCATTGTTTCCCCATCTATTTGCCATGAAGTGATGAAACCGGATGCCATGATCTTTGTTATTTTCAATGTTGAGTTTTAAGTCAGCTTTTTCACTCTCCTCTTTTACTTTCATCAAGAGGCTCTTTAGTTCCTTTTCTCTTTCTGCCATAAGGATGATGTCATCTGTATATCTGAAGTTATTGATATTTTTCCCGGCAATCTTGATTCCAGCTTGTGCTTCATCCAGCCCAGCATTTTGCATGATGTTCTCTGCATATATGTTAAATAAGCAGAGTGACAATATACAGCCTTGACGTACTCCTTTCCCTATTTGGAACCAATCCGTTGTTCCATGTCCGGTTCTAACTTTTGCTTCTTGACCTGCATACAGATTTCTCAGAGGGCAGGTAAAGTGGTCTGGTATTCCTATCTCTTTTAAGTATTTTCCACAGTTTGTTGTGATCCACACAGTCAAAGGCTTGTATTGACCTCTATTGTGACTTCTTCCTTTATTTTTTTCCTAAGTGAAGGGGAATGTTCCAAGAATTGTATTGTGAAATTTGTAGAAGTAATTTGAAGCCTGGAGTCATATCATTTTCCTCCAAAGACAATTTTTATTTGTTTTTGCCATGTTCCTATAGGATCCTAGCAGTCTAAATTACATTATTTCATTTTCATAGTTCAACATTTCCTGGGCCACTCAGCTGATTTGAAGCAGGGATGCAGTGTGAATGAGAACTTTCTTCCTGTTCTCTCTCACTACTAGGGTACAATCTTTTAGGACCCAAACCCAGGACACAGGCAGTTTGCTCTTGGTCTTGAACCCTTACTTCTTCTTGAATTCTTTCTTCTCTTGGACTCCACAAGGCTGTGAAAAATGCTGATAAGATGGTCAACTACTTTTTCTAGATTGACAGTTTGCCCTGTGCAGAAATATATCCCAAATGATGGGCTCATCTTTCTAGTTTTCTGGGTTTAGTATTTTTGTTTATTTGGTTTTGGCTGCCTTCTCTGATACTCAACATAGTTATCTCTATCTTCTGGTCAGGCCTCTGATAACTTCAAGCAGATTAATTTTACTGTGGTAAACTATATATAACTTACATAAAACTTACTGTTTTAACCATGTTTAAGCATCCAGTTCAGTGGGATTAAGTTCATTCACATTGTTGTGAAACCATCACCACTCTCCATTTTCAGAATGTTATCATTCCATACTGAAACTCTGTACCCATTAAAAAGTATATTCCCATTCCCTCCTCCTTCACCATTTCACTTTCTGTTTCCGTGGATGTTACTATTTTTGGCATCTCATATAAGGGGAATCATATTTGTCCTTTTATGTCTGACATTGCATTTAGCATGGTATCTTCAAGTTTCATTCATGTTGCAGCATATATCAGAATTCCATTCCCTTTTATGCCTGAATAACGTTCCGTTGCATGTACTCCACATTTTGCTCATCCATTCACCCATCCATGGACATTTCGGTTGTTTCTACCATAACAATTATGAGGTCTGCTGCTATGAACATGAGTGTGTAAATTACTCTTCGAGAACCTACTTTCAGTTCTTTTGGGAAAATACCCAGAGGTGGAATTGCTGGATCATGTAGTAGTTTTATGTGGAACTACTTACTACACATGGGAATTTGAGGAATTCCCATATTGCATCCCACAGTGACTATACTACTTTACATCTGCATTAATGATGCACAGGGATTTCAATTCCTCCACATCCTACAAGCACTTGTTTTCTGGTTTTGCTTTAAAAAAAATAATAGCCATTCTAACAGATGTGAAATGGAAGACCATTGTCATCCGCTTTTGCATTTCTCTAATGATTAATGATATTGAGCATCTTTTCAAGTGCTTATTGGCCATTTGTATATCTTCTCTGGAGAAATGTCTGTTCAAGTCCTTTGCTCTTTTTTGAATTGGGTTGTTTGGTTTTTGTTGTTGCATTTTAGAAGTTCTTTATTCTGGTTACTAATTCCTTATTATATATATGACCTAGAAACATTTACTCCCATTTTGTGGTTTGCCCCCCCCCACCCCCAACGCCTTTTTTTTGGCTACACTGTGCTGCACATGGGATCTTAGTTTTCTGACCCCTGCACTGAAAGTGTGGACTCTTAACCCTGTGGGTTGCCTTCTTACTCTATTAATTGTGTCCTTTGACACATAAACTTTTTTTTTTATTTGATGAAGTCCAATTTATCTATTTTTTCCCTTTGTTGCCTGTACTGTTGGTTCATAAGCAAGAAATCATTGCAAAATCCAGTGTTGTGATGTTTCTCCCCTATGGGTTTTTCTAAGAGTTTTATACTTTTAGCTCTTTAGATCTTTGACCCATTTGGGATATGGTGTAAAGCAAGGACCTAAAATAAAAGGTACATTTCTAAAAGAAATGAGTATTTCATTCTTTTCTATATGGATATTTAATTTTCCCAATATCATTTGTTGAAAGAACTGGGTCGTCCTTCCTTCATGCATGGCCCATGGTAACAGCAGCTGCCTGTGACCTTGTACAGAGCACTTAACTGTCCCAAGAAGTCATTTTCCATCATGGCTCATGTTACATTGCCCTCTGCTTATGTAATTCTCTTTCTGATTTTTCATATTTGCCAAATTTAATGAAATTTTACATCCACTGTGCCTCTCTTAATATCAATTGTGCTGGTGTCACCGTAAGCAGATTTTCACTTAATCTTCCCGCTTGACTGTGACCCTCAGAACTACCTACTGCCACACCTGATGCCTCTGAGTTCTGTGCCACATGTGGTCTTTTCCTTCAAAGAGTACATTTCCCTTCTCATGCTAGGGTAGAAGTGGGGCCATCACCTGACTATGTAGGGATAGGAGTTAGAGCTATGGATCTATATTTTCCTTGAAAAGTCTCTTAATAAATCCCCCTGTGTTTAGTGGACTCCCCATTCATGCCTCCAGTTCATGGGTCTTTCTGGAGTTCTGTGACACAGTCTGCCTGCTTCTTGCCCTTCTTCAAACATACAGGATTTAACTTTCTCTCCTAGGTAGGTTGCCACTTTTTCTCCCCCTTTTTATCTTATAAAAATGTATTGATATCCCTCATCTGCTATCCTTTTCTTCCCCATTCTATTTTCCCATATGAGTTTATATGCTTTTACTCTATTGCTCCCATTTTGATGGCATCACAGGACAGAGTAGGGGTAGTGTGTGCTTAAGCTCGCAGGTTTAACCTGAAGCCCACTTTGTTCTCTCAGTAACACTAAGAATAATTGTGCTAATTTTATATATGAAATTTCATGACATTCAATTAACAGAGGGTGAGGCTACACTTGGAACACATTTGTCTGGGTCGAGAAGATCCCTTGGAGAAGGAACTGGTAAACCACTCCAGTATTTTTGTCTGGAGAATGCCATGACAGAAGAGCCTGGCAGGCTACAGTCCATGAGGTCACACAGAGTCAGACAGAACTGAAGCAACTTAGCAAGCAGAACATATGCTATCATGGTATACCGTGATATGCTTGCCCTAATAAGACACTTTCTCCTCTAAATAAGCAAAGACTGCATTTAAAGAGAATACATCCATTAATTTAATGCAGAACAGCCTTAGGCAAAATCAAGATGTTTTCATTTTTTTCCTGGTAAAGAAGAAAACTTACCCCAAAGTCCTCAAATAATTATGCACATCTCAGAAAAAAGTCTTTCAATTCACATGTGTTTTACACCTTCATTGCTGCATGTGAAAGTTATTACTCAAAATGATATCAATAATAGAAAGTACATATGTTTATTAAACTCAGGTATGCATCCCAATTTTTAAAGAGTTGATATCTTATGTAAGCGCTAATTATATTGCAACCTCTTTCTCTCTCTCTACCTACATAAACTACTACATGATTAGGTGGACTTTTTTCATTTATAAAGACTGATTATCTAAACTCTACCATCTTGGTTTTAGGGAGCAAAATCAAAGCTGGCAGTGCAATTGATGACTAATTTGCTTTTTACTCCACCAGGGGGAAAAAAAAATGGTGGTCTCTTATTCTACACATTTCAAGGTAGGAAATAATAATAAACTACAGTGTGGATCACAACAAACTGTGGAAAATTCTTAAAGAGATTGGAATACCAGACCACCTGACCTGCCTCCTGAGAAATCTGTATACAGGTCAAAAAGCAACAGTTAGGACTGGACATGAAACAACAGACTGTTTCCAAATCAGGAAAGGAGTACGTCAAGGCTGCATATTGTCACCCTGCTTATTTAACTTATATGCAGAGTACATCATGTGAAATGCCGGGCTGGATGAAGCACAAGCTGGAATCAAGATTGCCATGAGAAATATCAATAACCTCAGATATGCAGATGACACCACCCTTATGGCAGAAAGTGAAGAAGAACTAAAGAGCCTCTTGAAAGTGAAAGAGGAAAGTGAAAAAGTTGGCTTAAAGCTCAACATTCAGAAAACTAAGATCATGTCATCCGGTCCTATCACTCCATGGCAAATAGATGGGGAAACAATGCAAACAGTGAGAGACTATTTTTTTGTGGGGGGAGGGCTCCAAAATTACTACATATGGTGAGTGCAGCCATGAAATTAAAAGGCGCTTGCTCCTTGGAAGAAAAGATATAACCAACCTAGACAGCATATTAAAAAGAAGAGACATTACTTTGCCAACAAAGGTCTGTCTAGTCAAAGCTATGGTTTTTCCAATAATCATGTATGGATGTGAGAGTTGGACTATAAAGAAAGCTGAGTGCATGTTTTAATGCCATTCTCCCAAATCATCCCCACCCCCCACAGAGTCCAAAAGACTGTTCTATACATCTGTGTCTCTTTTGCTGTCTCGTATACAGGGTTGTCATTACCATCTTTCTAAATTCCATATATATGCGTTAGTATACTATATTGGTGTTTTTCTTTCTGGCTTACTTCACTCTGTATAATCGGCTCCAGTTTCATCCACCTCATTAGAACTGATTCAAATGTATTCTTTTTAATGGCTGAGTAATACTCCATTGTGTATATGTACCACAGCTTTCTTATCCATTCATCTGCTGATGGAAATCTAGGTTGCTTCCATGTCCTAGCTATTATAAACAGTGCTGTGATGAACATTGGGGTACACGTGTCTCTTTCCCTTCTGGTTTCCTCGGTGTGTATGCCCAGCAGTGGGATTGCTGGGTCGTATGGCAGTTCTTTTTTTTTTTTTTATCCTTATTTATTTTATTTTTAAACTTTACATAATTGTTATTAGTTTTGCCAAATATCAAAATGAATCTGCCACAGGTATACATGTGTTCCCCATCCTGAACCCTCCTCCCTCCTCCCTCCCCATACCATCCCTCTGGGTCGTCCCAGTGCACTAGCCCCAAGCATCCAGTATCGTGCATCAAACCTGGACTGGCAACTCGTTTCATACATGATACTTTACATGTTTCAATGCCATTCTCCCAAATCTTCCCACCCTCTCCCTCTCCCACAGAGTCCGTAAGACTGTTCTATACATCAGTGTCTCTTTTGCTGTCTCATACACAGGGTTACTGTTACCATCTTTATGGCAGTTCTATTTCCAGTTTTTTAAGGAATCGCCACACTGTTCTCCATAGTGGCTGTACTAGTTTGCATTCCCACCAACAGTGTAAGAGAGTCCCCTTTTCTCCACACCCTCTCCAGCATTTATTGCTTGTAGACTTTTGGATCGCAGCCATTCTGACTGGCGTGAAATGGTACCTCATACTGGTTTTGATTTGCATTTCTCTGATAATGAGTGATGTGGAGCATCTTTTCATGTGTTTGTTAGCCATCTGTATGTCTTCTTTGGAGAAATGTCTATTTAGTTCTTTGGCCCATTTTTTGATTGGGTCACTTATTTTTCTGGAATTGAGCTGCAGGAGTTGCTTGTATATTTTTGAGATTAGTTGTTTGTCAGTTGTTTCATTTGCTATTATTTTCTCCCATTCTGAAGGCTGTCTTTTCACCTTGCTTATAGCTTCTTTTGTTGTGCAGAAGCTTTTAATTTTATTTAAATCCCATTTGTTTATTTTTGCTTTTATTTCCAATATTCTGGGAGGTGGGTCATAGAGGATCCTTCTGTGTTGTATGTCGGAGAGTGTTTTGCCTATGTTCTCCTCTAAGAGTTTTATAGTTTCTGGTCTTATGTTTAGATCTTTAATCCATTTTGACTTTATTTTTGTGTATGGTGTTAGAATACAGGAAGCTTGGGGCTGGTACACTGGGATGACCCAGAGGGATGGTATGGGGAGGGAGGTGGGAGGGGGATTCAGGATGGGGAACACGTGTACACCCATGGCGGATGCATGTTGATGTATGGCAAAACAAATATAATATTGTAAAGTAAAAAAAAATTTTTTTTAATTAAAAAAAAAAAAAGAAAGCTGAGTGCAGAAGAATTGATGCTTTTGAACTGTGGTGTTGGAAGAGACTCTTGAGAGTCCTTTGGACTGCAAGGAGATCCAACCAGTCAATCCTAGAGGAAATCAGTCCTGAATGTTCATTGGAAGAACTGATGTTGAAAATGAAACTCCAATACTTTGGCCACCTGATGTGAAGAGCTGACTCATTGGAAAAGACCCTGATACTGGGAAAGATTGAGGGCAGAAGGCAAAGGGGATGACAGAGAATGAGATGGTTGGATGGCATCACCAACTCAATGGACATGAGTTTAAGTAGGCTCCAGGAGTTGGTGATGGACAAGGAAGCCTGGCATGCTGCAGTCCATGGGGTTGCAAAGAGTCAGACACTACAGAGCGACTGAACTGATAGTGTAGTTGTTGATTGCAAGGACTTTGGTACTTAGTGGAGCTTTGTTCAAATCCTGGGGCCCACTAGTTGTGCAGTCTTGGTGAATAATATATCTCTAAACACAGAGTTACCTTAGTTAGAAAATGTGGGCAATAAGAATAAAGTCTAAGCTACTCTCGCACATTCCTTGCTCCGCTGCTCTGAGGTAACACTGCTCTGTGTTAATCACTCTCTACTTTATCTAAAGTTTCCTGCCTATCCCTGAAAGATGTATTTTTAGATCTTCCCCATCATGATCTTCTTGCAGGACATTATGTTTCTGTGATTCATTCATGTGGCTACAATTTATTCACTTTCAGGGCTATATTCCTTGGTACAAATATATCCCAGTGTATTCTTCCAATCTGACGTTTATGGGCATCCTCACAGTTTCCACTCTTTCCTCCTATGAGCATTCTTATCCACTCCTGTATCAAACATGCAATGATGTTTCCAGGGTCCTTATAAGGAATGACTTTATGCATCAATGTTACGTTAAAATGTATAAAGTACAAAATTAATTCTTCCTCCTTTCTTCACTCATCCTTAAGGAGGATGAACATTAATTGTCCATTTGTCATGGGATTTTAAAAGTAATTTCATGAGTTATTTTAGAGGGCAAGTCCCTAGATAGAAAGAATAATCAAATTTTAGAGCAAGAAGGAGCTTTAGAGATTGCTGGGGAGAATCTGCTCTGTCCATGGAGGAGGAGACCTAGGCTTAAAGATGTAAGCATTTGCCCAAGTTCTGACCATGGATGTTTGGAGGGTGGTTGAATTATCTGTTGATGAATCTTGAACTGAGGCAGAGGAATATTTTTCCTCATGGAAGACTAGCCGGGACAATAGCTCATACTTTCTTGTGACTCTTTGACACAACCACCCATCTTCAGGCATCCTTACCTTTCTACCTGGAGTAGAAGAAGAGAAGCAACATAGCTTCCATCTGTGGTCACAAACATCTGGTCAGCCTCAAGATTTTCCAACCCATAATCCCACCCATACCCAATCAAAGTTGTTTCAAGTATTTACAGTGGACTTAATATGAAGAATTTATAATATATAAAGTGTATCTAGTACATGGTAAGTTCTATTATTTTTATTGATTTTTTCCTCTATTCTTTCGCATTTCCCTTGGCCAGCAGAGCCTAAGCAACTGGGGTTCCAATGCATCCTCAAAAATTTCAGAAGGGAAATACACTTATCAACATGCAATAGATATCTATTGAGAGATCACAGAATCAAAAAAACCTATCCTAATGATGCTCCAAACCAAGTACATGTCTTGTCTTCCAATATCCACAACCTCTTATTTTTTACTGAAAAGTAAAATAAGCAATCTTGTTAATTCTTTCTGCAGATGCTTGTTCTACTTTTATCTTTGAAAAACAGTGTCTGACTAATGATCACAGAAAGAGAATATGATTTCTTTGATCACTTCTGGATAGAGAGGGAAACCAGCCCCCAGCTCTGCCTCTCCAAGCAGGATATGCTGTTCACAGTGCACAGGGGAGGAACTACACTTCTTTTTGTGCCCGTATTAGAGAATGAACAGGTGCCAAGCTGTGCACACATTAGCCGAATACAATAAACACAGTGCTGACTCAGCCTATGGTGCTGAGAGCAGCAGGATGAGGACAGGACCATTACGATGGATCTTACATTCAAAGAAGAGGAAGACGAACAAGAATGTGAGGTTCTCTGCTACATTTTTCTTTTAGCTCTATAAATTTGAGTCTAATTTACTCACACATACATAACCCTATCATTAAACAATAGGAAAGCACATTTAAAAAACCCATTTCTTTAAAAGAATGATTTTTATTCTAGATCAGTTTTTCTGGTGGAACTCACCAAATCATTACTGTCAACAATGAAGGCATGTGATTGCCTCACATGAGGCCTCCTTCTGGAGAGACATTGGAAAAATGGAGCAAAGAGTCTCATTGCTTCTGCCATGAGCCCCTTAAATTGACTGTGTTGATTGCTTTTTGGAAGCATGGGAAAGAAAAGAATGATTTAGGAAATAAAAGGGTTTGGCAGTGACGTTCCAGGGCTCTTTACAAACAAGAGCAGGCCACTTTGAGGGGCTGCTCACGCAACATGGTGACTTGTCAAGATCTTTGTTTCTCCCCCGCATAGTAGTGGCATGAGTCCTATTTCTTAGCACCTTTTGTTAAGATTGCCTGGCAGTCAGAGAAGAAAGAGAGAGAAAAAAAAAAGATTTTTCATCAGATAAAAATTATTACAGAATGCAACACTGAACATTGAAATTGAGAAGTTTTCTGAGCACACAGGGATTAATGAGAACTTTTCAAGTTTCCCAAGATGCATTATGAGTCTACTTAGGAAAAAAGAGTCATTAACATGAGCAAAAGAGGAAGAAATTATTTGGTACTTGTTGGAGACAAATAGATCTGGTATTTCACACAAATGTGTTGACTCTTTGCCTTCTTAATAGAGCAATGCCTAGGTCATTTTTAAAAGGAATAATTAAGATGGGTTAGAATCAAATTCTGGGAATAAAATATGAATGGTCCACCACTGTAGAGTGGGCAGGAAGGTGTGTGACATTTGTAATACTCTGCTTTTACTGCGGCTATTAGCTATACTTCCTGCTCCATTATTATAATCTAAGTTCCTTGAACACATTCTTATCTACCTTTGTATCCCTCTTAGCACAAGTGTTCTTGCTTGTACTGTGACGCCTCAATAATAATATAGTAATAATTGTGGCAACAAGTAGTTAATTAAATGAATGAATGACATATATCAACACAGTATTGTCAGGGGAAAACAGTTCTTAACCCGTGCTGTTTTCATAAAGTAGATTTATTTACTGTTCATTACTGTTTCATTACTGGAACTTGTTTTAATGGGAAAAAAAGTTAACTCACAAAACACATTTAATTGTTAATTCCAGGCTTAGAAAAAGAAAGTGCAATAAGCAGGAAGACATTAAATAAAGAATATTGTAAATAGATTTCATAGCTAGCACTTGAAAAGGCACTTGTTTTCCAAAGCAGTTCACACTTTACCCTTCCATTAAGGACTTCACAACGGGGAGCTGTGGCATCTTTCTAACAAAGTCATCCTTGGTATTCAAGCCATTGTTGTCTAATGGCAAAGCCCTTAATCCTGCCGACCTATCTTCTAATCTTGAATGGCAATACAGTTAGTTTGTAAAGCTGGAAAGAAATCTTGCACAGTTGACTAATTATCTGGGACACCAGGGTAATTCTTAAAGGAAAGAGTGTTAATTCTCAGGCCCCTCTCAGTAAGCCTCTGTTGTTTTTCTTGCATCAAAGAAAAGAGTTCACGTATCACTATAGGGTAGAGTCTCTGAAGAAATTTTCCTTCTCAAAAGAAAATAATGCCTTTGAAGAATTTAGGCTATATACAGTGCCATGAATGGTGTATTGCACAAAGTAATTATACCCCCAACATTATCACCTTTATAAAGAGTTTGAATATGTTTGGAATGAGGGTTACTGGTTTTTATTTTGTTTTGTTTTTAGTTACACTGAGTATTATTATGATTATTTCATGATTGAAGATAATCTTTGGATTTCACCATTTGGGCTTAATTTATTATCTTTTACATCCAAAGAACCAGTTAAAATTAAATTAGTAGGGACTTCCCTGGTGGTTCAGTGGTTAAGAATTCACTTGCAAAAGCAGGGAACACAGGTTTGATCCCTCTTCGGGGAAGATCCCTCATGCCACGGGACAATTAAGCCCATGTGCCACAACTTCTGGACCCTAGAGCCCATGCTCTGCAACAAGAGAAGCCGCTGCAATGAGAAGCCCATGCACTGCATCAAAGATCAGTGCAGCCAATAAATTAATAAATACATTTTAAAAAATTAAACTAGTAAAGCATAAGCCATTTCTATCTCAGTCCACCCCTGGTGGCTTAGTTGATAAAGAATCTGCCTGCAATGCAGGAAACCCAGGTTCAATCCCTGGGTTGGGAAGATCCCCTGGAGAAGGAAATGGTAATCCACTCCCGTATTTTTGCCTGGAGAATCCCATGGACAGAGGAGCCTGGTGGGCTATAGATGGGGTCGCAAAGAGTCAGACATGACAGAGCCACTAAACAGCAACAGCAAGTCATTTCTATCTCAGTCCAGCCCTCAAGTTTGGTTAAATACAGAACCAAACCTGACAGTTAGGGATCAGAAACTCTGTCCCCAGCTACCAGGCAAGCCAGACACCTGTAAGGGTTTGGCAATAGCAAAAATGGGGGGCTTCCCTGGTGGCTCAGAGGTTAAAGCATCTGCCTGCAATGCAGGAGACCTGGGTTCAATCCCTGGGTCAGGAAGATCCCCTGGAGAAGGAAATGGCAACCCACTCCAGTATTCTTGCCCAGAGAATCCCATGGACGGAGGAGCCTGGTGGGCGACAGTCCACGGGGTCACAAACAGTCGGACACCACTGAGAGACTTCACTTTCACTTTACACTTTCCAACCAAGTTTTAGCTAATTGCTAGTCATATTTGTTAGAGTATAATATTTTGTCTCATTTAACATGGCATTTTAATCAACCAGTCAATAATTAGTAGATATTCATTGAAATACTTTACTAGGCACTATAGGAAATACAAACCATAAAGACTAATTCCTGCCCTCAAGAAATTCATCTCCTGTTCTAGCCAATGCAAAACAAATTTAATACTTTGTACCCTTCTGGTTCCAAATCAGATTAACAGTCTTTTGGAAACTGTAACCTGAAAAATGGTACAGATGAATCTGTTTACAGGGTAGGAACAGAGACACAGAGGTGGAGAACAGATAGGTGAACACGGTGGGAGTAGGGGAAGAAGAGGGTGGGAAGAATTGGGAGATTAGCATTGGCATATATATATATACACTGCTGCTGCTGCTGCTACTAAGTCTCTTCAGTCGTGTCCGACTCTGTGCGACCCCATAGATGGCAGGCCACTAGGTTCCTCTGTCCCTGGGATTCTCCAGGCAAGAACACTGGAGTGGGTTACCATTTCCTTCTTCAATGTGTGAAAGTGAAGTCACTCAGTCGTGCCCAACTCTTAAGGACGCCATGGACTGCAGCCTACCAGGCTCCTCCATCCATGGGATTTTCCAGGCAAGAGTACTGGAGTGGGGTGCCATTACCATGTGCAAATAGATAGCTAGTGGAAGTTACTGTATAGCACAGGGAGCTCAGCATGGTGCTGTGTGCTGATCTAGAGGGGTGGATGGTGGAGGGCAGGTCCTAGAGGGAGGGGATATATGTATACATATAGCTAATTTATGTTGCTGTACAACAGAAGCTAACACAACATTGTAAATCAATTATGCTCCAATAAAAAATGATTTTAATGGGAAAGAGAAGCTGGTTTTAGGTGACAGGGGAACATAAGCAGTTCAGTTCTGGATGCATTTATTTGAAATGAGGGAGGTGGGGCCCTCTATATGACAATATCCCAGAAGCAGCTGATAAGAAAAGATTGGTGATCACAAGTGTATGTGAACTGGATATGTACTAATCGGGGTGAAGTGATCAAAGTGCAGGGGAAGTGCTTTCTTTCTCGCTTGCTAAGTTCTGTAGCTGGTTCTATGAAATCAACTGACAACAGGCAGATGAAAAGGAGAAAAAGTATATACACTTATTAATTTTTAATATTACATGCAAGAGGCATTCCAGGGGGAGAAAGTGAATACGCAAAAAAGCTTTGAGAGTTTATATACCTGTCTCAATAGGAGACGGAGAGAAAGGATGTAGGCAATTTAGGGGAGAAGAAAGGATGATGAATGGGCCTTTAACAGAATAGATGGGAGATACAATAGTGTGTGACAAAGTGTGTCTGGGTATGGTGGCAACTTCTCATTCCTCTCCGGTGATTAGTCAATCTTCCCTAGCTGATGAAATTTCCAGGGAGGGCTTATGACAACTGAGCTCCTTTTGGAGCATCAGGTTTTAGGCAGGTGAAGGGAGTTCAGAAAAAGAAACCTCTCCCTTTGCAAAGATCATCTATAGCATGTTTCTAGATTCCATACATTTGTTTTAATACACATTTGTTCTCTTTCTGACTTATTTGCCTGTCTATGGACATCAAGAGGGAAAAGGGAAGAGGTGGGATGAATTGGGAGCTTGGGATTGACATATATACACTATTGATACTATGTATAAAATAGATAACTAATGAGAACCTAAAGTATAGCACAGGGAACTCTAGTAGATGCTCTAACCTAAATGAGAAGGAAATCCAACAAAGAGGGGATACATGTATACATACAACTGATTTGCTTTGCTATATATACGGTAGAAAGACTCTGATGCTGGGAGGGATTGGGGACAGGAGGAGAAGGGGACGACAGAGGATGAGATGGCTGGATGGCATCACTGACTCAATGGACGTGAGTCTGAGTGAACTCCGGGAGTTGGAGATGGATAGGGAGGCCTGGTGTGCTGTGATTCATGGGGTTGCAAAGAGTCGGACACGACTGAGCGACTGATCTGATCTGATCTGAGAAACTAGCACAACATTGTAAAGCAGCTCTACTCCAATAAAAATTAATTTAAAAAACAGAACGAAAGCCTCCCCATGCATTTGCTCTTTCTCAAGTGTCACCAGTTCAAAATAATCTATATACCAAAGTACCAAATTTTAGCGTGGCATGTCCTGAACTCCTTCCAAAGAAAATAAGAAAGCGAACAAGGACCTTGAGCAGCCAGGCACAGTGAGAGAAAAACAGCCCTCAAATAGGCTGCAGGGTAAGGCTGTGGCCAGGGGACAGGAAAGAAAAGAAGGCAGAGAAGTTAGAGAAAGAAGAGTTGCTTCCAAGCTGGACTCTCAATTTCCCTTGAGTTCTAATTAGTCACAGAGCCCTATGACTGTTGCCATAGTTATATAAATGGTGTTTGAGACATTCAGAAGATCAAAGGCCAAGAAGGTATCCAATTAACCTTAGCAATGAAACAAATAAAGGCTGTTGAACTAAAAGACCAAGGACTTGTCAGTTACTAACTATAGCTTTGCATCCTTCCCAGATGTTGGTTATTTCCAGGGGCAGAGGTACTAAGGAGACGATGATTAAAGATGCAATCTCTGAAAGGAATATTTACTTACAGATTATTCTCTAAGCTTCTGGTAACATGGCTATGTGGGAGCCTGGAGAAAGAGGCAGAAGAAGGAGTTCAGTACCAATTCATTTCAATTAGTAAATAAAGGATTCTTTAAAGTTTAAAGAATTCTTAGATGTTCCTTGCATGAACGTTTAGCACACTCAAACTATTGAAAGAAAAGAGCCTTCTCTGAGCGTAGGATGGCATTTTATTTTGGTGTCTATAAGCCACTAGTAATTTCAAGAAATTTACAACTCTTTCTTTAAATCTTCCAGCCTCTCATTTTCGAAGGAATAGTTCAATTTCTCAGTCTTCTTGCCTGCTTCTCCTGATTTAAAAAAAAAAAAAAAAAAAAACTAGGTCCCTATCAGAGTAAATATTTTCTGGGGCACTGTGGCATAATTTTGAGCAACTCAGATAAGTTAAGCCATGGCAAGCTGCAGAAAGTCATTTCAGAGGAATATGGAAATGAGAATCTGGCTAAATGCCACCACATTGCTGATGCTCCATTCAACTGTATGCGCTGCCTCTGTAGGTGATGTACACTGAGGGCCTGGCTACGTCTTTGTGCTTCACTGCTCGCTTTCAGTCCCTACTCGGTCTGCTTATCTCAGAGTACAAAACACCATGAGGATTTTACCAATTAGAAAACACTTTAATTAATCTGGAGGAAATGACAGTTTCCCAGATTGTATTTATCACTGTCAAAAGAATCAGGCAAAATATTATTTAAAAACTTTGACCCACCAATTAACATCTCTCTGAGAGAGAAAAGGACCCTTTCCGCTTTGTGCCAGTGCTCCAGTGTGGCTTTTTATGATGTTTTGAGGTTAAAAGTGAGGCTTTTGAAAAGAAGGGGCAAGGAAAGAAACTTCCGTTTTTAGCTACACACCCTGTGCTAGATGCTATTGTCGATGCCTCAGAAATGTCATTTCCCTTTATTCCATTTGTGGGGATCTTTAAGTACATTTGCAGTTGGCAGAAATTTCAATTTTCATCAGGGAAGTAATAAATGGAATTGAGGATGACCGGAAGGACAGGGTGGCATTGAAAAAGATATTTGGAACCAAGATATATTTGGCCGGCAGCAGAGAATTGATGAGTATGAGAGGCGCCTAGGTCAACATTAACAGTCATCTCTAAGAGCAAGTTTGTGCAATGAGGAAATACAATAGCAAAAGTTGGTTGGCTGGATCCTAATTAGGTAAGAGGAAACACAATTAAACCTGCATTAGAAAGGACAAGGAGGAACATCTCTGGCAGTCCAGTGGTTAAGACTTTGCCTTCCAAGGCAGGGGGTGAGGGTTTGATCTCTGGTCAGGGAGCTAAGGCTCAGCTGGTAAAAACTCCTCCTGCAGTGTGGGAGACCTGGGTTCAATCCCTGGGTTGGGAAGATCCCCTGGGGAAGGGAAAGGCTACCCACTCCAGTATGCTGGCCTGGAGAATTCCATGGATTAAGTCCATGGATTCGCAAACAGTCAGACAGGACTGAGCGACTTTCACTCACTCACTCACTTATTCAGGGAGCTAAGATCCCACATGACTCATGGCCCAAAATCCAAAAACATAAAGCAGAAGTAATATGGTAACAAATCCAACAAAGACTTAAAAAAAATTTTAAAGATTCCATTATTACAAATCTTAAGTATTTGGCCTCAGGGTTTCCATCCCAACTGGGTCCCTGGTAGGGAAGGAAGGGCAGAGGAGCATTTTGAAGACAAGACAAGAAAAAGAGTCATGATTGTTTTAAATAATTGGAGGTCATTGGAGAAAAGAAAGTGAGCAGATATTCCAGACCCTGGAGGCTTATCCAGCCCAACTACCCCAACCCTCCCCTCCCTTATACACCCACCATGCTGACATTTGCTGTTCTAGAAAGTCATCATTTAGTGTGAACCATGCACCAGCTTTGCAGGTCTAGGAGGTAGGACACAGCTATGAACTGTAAGACTTTTGAGAAGCGAGGCGCTGTGGAAAGGTTTCTAGATTCCTTTGTGGAATTTGGCCACCCCAGGTGAATCCCATCTCTTGATACAGCTGTTGAAGACTCATGGACAAAATGCAGGGAAAAGGGAATGAGCTCAATTAAAATGTGTCAGGGAAATTATCTGTAAATGGTGAAAGGACACTTAGCTCCCTTAGACCAAGTTGGTGGGCAGAAGAAAGGTATTCCTCAAAGTGAATTTGGGATTAAATGTGTCAAATCCTTCCTAAAAGGGGACAGCCAAAGTGGATAAGGAAGCAGAGGAACTGTAACTAAGCAGGATCCTATGGAAATCAGTCCTGAATATTCACTGGAAGAATTGATGCTGAAACTGAAGCTCCAATACTTTGGCCACCTGATAAAAACACAAAAAAATAATAGAAGAAATTTTTAAGACTTCAAATTGATGAGGCTCTCAGAAGAGAGGTTTGTTTGCTTTGAAAACAAAGAAGCTTACATCTAAATGTCTTGGTGACATTTCAGATTTTTAATGATCGAGGATACAAGTAGTAAAACCAAATCAGCTTCAGGCTCTGTCTCCCATATTCTGTGTAATAGAATCATGCCAAAATAATGGAACAAAATCTACAGAATTTTGAGGGGAAAGGGAGTGGCCTGGAATTCTAAACAGAAACAATTTACCATTGCAGCACAAAGCTAAGTCACTTCAGTTGTGTCCGACTCGGTGTGATCCCATAGACGGCAGCCCACCAGACTCCCCCATCCCTGGGATTCTCCACGCAAGAACACTGGAGTGGGTTGCCATTGCCTTCTCCAATTGCAGCAGGAGGAAATGATAAATGTATTCTGAGACATGCCATTATTTAGAAAGTGGAACATCCACATTTTATTTTTTGATTGGAGTATAATTGCTTTACAAAGTTGTGTTAGTTTCTGCTGTACAACAAAGCGAATCATCTATATGGATACATGTAATCCCTCCCTCTTGGACCTTCCTCCCACCCTCCCCCCATCTCAAATGCATGAAAAGGAGGTAAAGGAGGTGAACAATAGCAGTACAATGAAACAAAGTCCCCAGTGAATAATTATTGTTTGGATGATTGTATGTAACTCAAACATCAAAATGGTCTTGAAAGAGAAGCTACAGAGTGAAAAACCTGTTAACTTTCTAGTTTAAAAATCTGAGATCATGCTAACATAATCTGGGAGGCAGAGAAAAAAGAAAAAAATGTAAAGCAAGTTAAATTCCTCATAGGAGACACTGAGGCTTCACTGATAATATTGACAAGGCAGTAAGGTTTTACATTCTATTAATGAAAGATGCTCTTGTATAGACTATGAGTAGAATGTATAATTTCCAGATCAGTAGAAAGATAAAATAACAATACACCTCCCCCAAACTCCCACAAAACCACAGGAAAAGTAGAAAACAGAACAACAGAGAAGTATGACACACAACTGCATCAAGTGAGATAAAGTGTAAATGGGTTCAGATGTCAAATGACACTTGGAATATAAGATAGGAAAATTCTCTGTGCAATCACAGATAAACTACTTTGGCATGCATACTGTTCAAATTTTGTTGTTCTGTATAAAATAACTATGAATTGGCATGTAATTTAGAGCTATCTTAGGTCTTTTTTTAGAAAACAAAGCTGAAATTAGTGTGACCTTCTGCTTCTCTTTTCTTTTTCCATGAAATACACCTTGAACTGCCTGTCCTAGGACAATGTCCTTCTGAAAATATTTACCACTTCAAGACAATAATTTGCCAAATCAGGCACCTGTTAAATTGCAAAAACACTGTATAGAATATCAACTGTTATTGCACATGCAATGAACACTACTTACAGTCTTTCAAATATAAAATGCAAATATATAAAAATAATATATGATAAAAACTGATAAACAATCCTGGAGACTGTCAATTAGAATTATAACACATTAGAAGAAATGAACGAGTCTTTTGTTACAACTGATTGTACTCTAAGTTGGTTATTTGAAATGCAAGTTGAACTGTTCCATTTAAGAAAAAATGCACTCAGGCCAGCCCCAGAAGCTCATTTAACACACAGTTCACTGAGTCATGTCAATACATGAATGAACACAGGTTTCTGGATTTTTCTACAAGAGAACATGCTTGACTGGAGGCCAGCTGGAGAAGACTGCAGCTCTGGTGGGCTCCAGAGGGCAGGTCCTGAGAGTTCCCAAAGGCTTCTCAGGAGAGGCTGATTCTCTGCTGCAGTCTTTCCTCACCAAAAATGTTGATGCTCTGCTTTTCTCTTCCTTGTGCATGCATGCATATGTGCTAAGTCACAGCCTTGTCTGACTCTTTGCGACCCCCATGGACCATAGCCCACCAGGCTCCTCTGTCTTTGCGATTCTCCAGGCAAGAATACTGGAGAGGGCTGCCATGCTCTCCATTTTTCTCCCTCATCCCTGTCTAACTATTAGTGGCTTTTTCATGGCTCAAGATGGAAGCCACTTGTGATTGACTTCTCTTTCAATCTTTATATATATTTTAAAGATTTTTTGCTGATGTGAACCATTTTGAAAGTCTTTATTGAATTTGTTACAATATTTCTTCTTTTTTTATGTTCTTGTTTCTTGGCCGCAAGGTGTGTGGGTTCTTAGCTCCCAGACAGGGGATTGAACTTGCACCCCTTGCAGTGGAAGCTTCCAGTCTTAACCACTGGACCTCCAGGGAAGTCCCTGATCTTTATATCTTTAAAAGAAGAATAGAAGCATTCTGTTTTCTAAATGTTTATGAGGATGTTCACACATAGGTAATTCAGAATAGAATTCTGCCCAACTTTGTAATGTGTTCAAGTATACGAGGTTCATTTTTGAGAGCCCTTTCCACCTGGATGTGTAGAAAAGGAATTGAGACGCCAGCCTATCTTCAGGAAATTCAAGGGAATCCTGCATCAGGAGTTAGCCTGAATAAACATGTCTTCAAAGTAAACTTACTCAAAATGAAGCTAGATTTATGGCAAGGGACCCAGTAGCACACCTTCATGAAAACCAGGTCCTCTCCCAAGGCAGGCTCGGTTCCAGGAGAAGCCGGTCAAAATGCCATGCAGACCGGCTGCTGCGCCCTTCCTGTGGGAGGGCAGAGAAATCTCCAAGTGTCTTGCCAGCACTCTTCTGTACCTGTTTCCCAAACTCAGAAGAGATACATGCATATCCCACTCGAATCACAGTCACACTCTACAACATTGGCCCTCTTGCCAGCACCCAAGCTATTGTGTCCTTTCCCTTGAGCGTTCTTTCTATATGAATCATTTCCCTTTTGTAAGAGTCCCTATCACAGACTTGGTCACCCTTCACCTCTTCAATGTACTACATCAACATTGTACCACGTTCAGTGTTGCATTGTCTTCCTTCATACTGCGTCCTCTCTATGCTTTCTTTTTTTGGAGGAGGGGATGTGCCCTGAGACATGTGGGATCTTAGTTATCCAACTAGGGATCCAACCTACGCCCCTTGCATTGGCAACATGGAGCCTAACTCTTGGAATACCAGGGAAATCCTTGTCCCTGTCAAGCCATGTCACCTCTTTCCTCCTCTTTCATCGTAACACCTGATGGAGATAAATGTCTAAGGAAAAGATTCTAGCAATTTCTTTGTAAGAAAAGATTCTTACAAAGAGATTGCTGTATGACAGTCTCCAGGGCCATCCATGTCTCTGCAAATGGCAGAATTTTGTTCTTTTTTATGGCTGAGTTATATTCCAGTGTGTATATATGCCACGTCTTCTTTATCCATTCCTCTCTTGGTGGACATTTAGGTTGCTTCCTTGTTCCGGTTATTTTTAAGGAAATTAAAAAAAGAAAAAAGGGGATTATATATATGCAGCTGATTCACATTATTGTACAGCAGAAAATAACACAATGTTGTAAAGCATCTATACTCCAATAAAAATTAAAACAAAATAGATTGCTAACTCAAGATTGCTCTTTCTGCTTCTAAAGATAAAGGTTTTCCATTGCTGATGAGATGACCTCTTGATGCAGGTCTTCTTGACATTATCCTAATTGTTGTCTAAGTCATAGTGAAATTTGAGAACTATGCTAATCCTTGGATGGAGTTTGAAAACTGATGCATTCCTTTTATATTTTTAAAATGATATCTAAAACTTTTTCATGTTAAATAGTTTCAAAGGATGTGATTTCTGACATATTGTATGTTGACATTTTAAAATAAAACTGTTACATTGCTCTGATAAATATGGAGTACATTATAAGAAATAGACTAAAAACATGAGTTTTGATACCCAGCATTATTCATTTTAAAAATACTTGAACATTTCAACAGAAAATTTACATCAACCATTTCTCTCTTAAAATCACACTCCCCTCCCCCCACAGAATTCTGCCTTAATCTAATTTTTATGCTTAAAAATATATTTTCTTATGCCATCAGATTTCTTTGAAACAAAAATATGCTCATGAATTAAAATTTATTTTTAATATCCTGATTAAAAATCTCTAGAGTTAAAATTTCTATTTTAAGTGGAGCAGTTATTATAGATCAAAATGCCTTAATCATATAATGAATTTTGACAAATAATTTTTAAACATAAAAAAATTGTCTTAGGAAAGTAGCTTTTAATAAGATGGATTGAAGGGAGCTCATGAGACCTTTATTAAAGGTGACTTTCCTAAAAGATGTTTGTGATTGTCCCTTTGCTTGGACCCCTAGAGTCTCTATACTTTGAGCCACTGTACCTGAGCTGGATTCTAGATGGGTGAATCTTTTTTAAGGTACATGAAGGAAGTCTTGATAACGGATGCAGATGACATGGGTTCCATCCTTGGGTCGAGAAGATCCCTGGGAGAAGGGAACGGCTACCCAACCTCAGTACTCTTGCCTAGAGAATTCTATGGACAGAGGAATCTGGTGGGCTACAGTCCATGGGATTGCAGAGTTGGACACAAATGAACAACTAACACCCTGCCCCTGCACCCCACACACAAAGCTTACTTCTTAGTATGTCCTGTTTTCTGTCTCCTTCTGCTAGAGTAAGAGCTCCATGAAGATAAGGGTCTTATCTGTTTTGCTCACTGATGTGTGTCATTGCCTAGAATAGTGCCTGGCACATGGTATGCACAAACTAAGTTTCTGGTGAATGAATGAATGAGTGGGATATAGGTTAAAATCACACATAACTCATCATTTAAAGAAAAGTTTCATTGTCCTAAAAATAGGAAACACTGGTGGAAGATTTAGATTCTCACACAGCATGTGGCACTAAATTCAAGAAACTCAAAGAGCTGGCACCAGATGAGCAATAGTTTAATGTTCCCATCTCAGGTGCTCACATGGCGTACAGTTCAGCCCATCTTCCTCTACGTTAACTTAGAACAATTCATATGCAGCAACTTCCAGAATTACAGTAAAATAAAAAATCGCTCTAATTCCTCCAGTAATTGTATTAGACATCTACATATAGTAGATTTAATAGCATCACAATGCTGACCTTATTTTCAAATCAACAGATCAGCTTTCCAAGTTACTATGTGATACAGCCTCAAAATATACACTCAAGAATTGTTTGCAAGAATTTTGGTTAAACACGGGGTCTATTACTGGAAAAGTCTTGAAATTATTTAGTATCATGTGGCCAATCAAACTGATCCAAACAAACATTCTCTAAAATTAATATAATTTAGGTTAAAATATAAAATGGATTGGGCTTCCCTG
Source organism: Bubalus kerabau (assembly GCF_029407905.1). NCBI lineage: Eukaryota > Metazoa > Chordata > Mammalia > Artiodactyla > Bovidae > Bubalus > Bubalus kerabau. Next base: position 81,294,330 of record NC_073631.1, on the reverse strand, counting down.
GTAGGACTAGTGGTAAAGAACCTGCCTGCCAAAGCAGGAGACTTAAGACATGTGAGTTCAATCCCTAGGAAGAGAAGATTCTCCAGAGGAGGATATGACAACCCACTCAGGCTTTCTTGCCTGGAGAATCCCTTGGACAGAGGAGCCTGGTGGGCCACAGTCCATAGGGTCGCAAAGAGTCAGACACAACTGAAGTGACTTAGCACACATAAAATGGATTAATATACAACTGAAACTAATGCTACTTTTTTTTTTTATTAAACACCATCTTGGATGATTTAGTTTCACCAAGACAATGTTGATTATTAGTAATCATAATTTAATATGATATTTTATACTTGCTCTTAAAATTTTAGGTTCATGGTTATGAAAGAGCTGAAATCCTAGGGCATTCATACTTAATTTCACGTTTGTCATATAAACTGGATCCCAACAGTCTTCACCTGTCACCTGTCATGTTTTGGGACAAATTCCACAAATAAAAAGTTGAGTAACAGGGTTTACTGAGGAAAGGAAAAAGCTGACAAGACCAGATTAACACAAGGGAAGACGTGGGATATTTCACCTTCCCACGAGGAAAGGAAAGCCAGAGCAGCCAGTTTGGGCCCCAGTGGAAGGACCTTGCCTAGGCAGGTCCTCCTCTTTACATGGCAAGTATGGGATGCAGTCCCCTCAATGGGGATAATCAAGCCAGCACTGGGCATGCCGGTGCCTGCTGTCAGCAGGAGTGGATCTGCAAAGCTCAGCTCAGGCCCTGCTGTTGGGGGAAAGGAGCTGCCAGCCACAGGAGAGAAGAGAACACCCCTGATTCCTGCTCATTCATTGCCCAGGCAACCCAGTGTGTATATACCACAGCTCTTCTCAGTGCATCACAATGTTCGTTGTATTTTAAGTAACAGTATAATAAAAATAATATAAATCAATAATAGATATCTGTTACTTTCCTTTAATGGGTTCTATATAACACTCAAGTTTTTAAAATGTTGCCCAATAAGCAATGTCATTTAAAATAGCCTCACCCACCAAGATATTTTAGTTTAGTATTAGCAAATAATTTAAGAGACCTGACCACCATACAACACCAAATAGAACCTTGCATTCTTGGGACTGGGGGTGAGAGTACAGTAGAAGTAAGTTCTGCCTACTTCCTCCTTCAAGGCTGTGCTGTTTTCCTTGAAGAGTTCTTCTGGGGGCTTTAAGGTTTTCCAAAGATCAAACGAAAGCCACTCAAGGACCTTGTCAGATAGGAATTAATTCACCTCTAACTCCATGTTCAAACATAGCCATCTTACAGTGCAGTCAGTCAAGAACTTTTTTCCCTTGTCACAAGAATTGCCATCAGCTTAACTAAAGACTAGACTTGTGTATATCATCTGCTGCATACACCTTGCACCAAACAAGGGTAATGAAATCAATGAATCTGGCAGTCTCTGAATTAAGGATTTTCTTTAAAAATTGATAACTCATCAAAAGTGCTATCTATTTACCTGACAAATGAAAATCCTAAAGGGTAATTTTATCACTTTGGTTTTCCCACTAGGTATGTTAAAAGACCATTTCAATTTCCACTAGGTAGTATACTTTTAAAGTCAAGATGACCAGTTGCTAGACCAATTAGTAAAAAGTGTTGACTCTTGACTTCCAGGAATTAGTACAACTACTGCATTTCCTGAAGGAATAGTTACTGTATCTTCTCCATTGGGGGCATATTTCTGGTTGTTCATTATTTTGATACTGCCACATCAATGAAAATCTTGTGCAATTAGCCAGAGTTCATCTGAAGTCTGTATACCTTTCTCAGGAAGCTTTATTGAAAGCTACACTTTATGATTCTGTTGCATTTTATAAGCATGAACTTTTTGATGAAGGATTTCCTTCCATCATCCTTTTGTCTGGTTAGTGTGTTTTACAATGACATGTGACTGAGTGATTGAAAGTCGCTCAGTCATGTCCAACTGTTTGTGACTGTGAACTATACAGTCCATGGAATTCTCTAGGCCAGAGTACTGAAGTGGGTAGCCTTTCCCTTCTCCAGGGGATCTTCCAATCCAAGGATCAAACCCAGATCTCCCGCACTGCAGGTGGATTCTTTACCAGCTGAGCCACAAGGGAACACCTTGTGGTTCACTCCAGAATACTGGAGTGGGTAGCCTATCCGTTCCCCAGCAGATCTTCCTAACCCAGGAATCAAACCGTGGTCTCCTGCATTGCAGGCAGATTCTTTACCAACTGAGCTATCAGGGAAGTCCCTAGAATGACATACTACAACTGAAAATGCAACCTAGCTGGCAGATTTTCTCTCGCCTTCTGGCAGAGAAGTCAACCTCAGCTCCTTCATATCCTCTCAACTCTGTGGTTGAGCATTGATCAAGGAAAGAACTCATTTTATTCGTAAAGCCCTTTGGCAGTTTACAAAGCACTTTCCCCTATAATTCAATTTGTTCTTTCCAATAGCCCTGGAAAGAATCCATTGTCATTTCTATTGAAAGGATGTAGTTAATCAAGACTTAGGGAAGTAGAAGCTTACCCTGGTAATGAGTGACAAATGAGGAATCAATGGCTTCCGATGGCCAATCCTGTGCACTTACCTTGTGTCATTTTACCTTGTGATACAACCAAGGCATAAAGTGAAGCACAAGCTTCCTACCAGCTGCTCTCCAGACACACTGGCTCATGCCTTTGATGACTCCCAGTTGGCAGAAGTCTGAAATATGCTTCAGATACACTACCATGCAGTAATGTCATAAACAAGATGATTATTGCTCTACTTAGAAAACATGTTGGAGTGAAAAATAAGGCCATTATTTAAACATACCCTGAAGGTTTATAGTGTTTGAAAAATCTATTTTAAAAAATCATTTATTTTTTTTTTATTACTAATTTATTCCAGTACTATTCAAGTCCTCCCTGAAGGATTTCTGGTGGAGAAGAAGATTGATTTACAAAGCCCCAATAAATCACATGCAAATTCATATTAAATATTGTCAATACAGTTTCTAATATACCGCAGTTTTGTAGCCCTTGGGCCATAACTACCCTCTACCAGTAGGCGGAAGATGAAAGGAAGCAAAATGAATGTCCTTAAAACCCAGCGGCTCACAGCAAGGTTTGAAGTAGGATGAGGCAAGTGATGCACTGGCCTTGGGCTCAAAGTTTAAGGGATGCTAAAAGACTCAGTAATGAAGAAAAATAATACTTCAATGCAATCTTGTGAAAAATCAAATGAATGCAAAACATCTGTGATGAATAAATATTAAAACTTTAAATAAATCCAGAATCAGCATTTCTGGTTTTCCCTTTGGCTGCAGGCTTCATTACTGCTTGACACTTGGTGAGTCAACGTACATTACTAACCCTATCTTCATTTACAATTTTGACATTTCATTCATGATGGATTTTTTTTGGTACACATTTTTGAGTTTTCAAAAATAATGTTTTAAGGACTTCCCTGGTGCTTCAGTGGTTAAAACTCTGCACTTTCAATCCAGGGGGCATGGGTTTTGATCCCTGGTTGGGGAACTAAGACTCTACATGCCATGGGGTGCAGCCAAAAATATATATAATAATGCATTGAAATTTTATTTATAATTTTGCACCCAAGGCAGGTGCTTACTTACCTTCCTCTGATCCTGCCTTTCAATATTTAAACACTTTCTCTCCCTGGATACCAACATCAGTAGTAACCTTTGGGCTGTGCAGGTCATCACGAGCATGGAGATGTTACCACCACCCCCAGCACTTTCAGCACCCCTCTTCTCACCAGAGCCCTCATTACAATCGAATCTATGTTCTGTTAGATACACAAAGTTGAGGAAAGCAAACAATCAGCACGCACATAACAAATACCCAGCCACAGATTCCCCGTGAACCACAGACAGCTTAACACAAACCTGAAGTTTCTCCTTGCTCAGCACGTATTTCTAAGACTTCATGGATGAAAATGCAAACACACTATAGACTAAGCACCTTAACTTACCTGCAGCTCTGCATACACAACAAAAAGGCCTTAAAAAAAACCAGCTGAAGTTCTACCCTTTAGAATCTCTCAGGAATACCCAACACAAACAGTGTCTCACAAAGCAAACATCTCACAGGAGAATCTCACCAGGACCTGTGATGAGCATGGCGGAGCCGTCAAGCTCGGGCCACACAGACTAACTATTATTTTTGTCTTGCTTGCCTGTTTTCCTTTGTTTCTGCATTTTCTCACTTCTCTGATTAAGTTTGCTCTTTAAAATGTGGGGAAGGTCGAGGAGGCTAAAGCTTTTCCACAAACAAGAACCAGGTGAGGGATACAGAGGGTGTCTGTCCCTGGGAAGACTCCATGGGGTCCCACTCGGTTTCAAAGATGAACGGTAGACCAGACAAGGAGAGGGGTCTTACCACACCTGATTGCTGGACCTGAGTGACTGCAGAACACTCACTTGTCTGGGTCCAGGTGGATGGGATCTTGAGGGACTTGCTTCTTGCACTCCCCAGCCTTTTCAGACAACACTCCTTCCCACTGTTATGATCATGGGATAGCAGTGGGTATGGGAGGATGAGGTAGCATTTTGACAGATGTGCTGAAGAAAGGATCGCAAGAACACAAGACACTAGGAGGCCAAGGAGTCATGGCCCTGTCAGCTCAGACCCTGCAGCTCAGACCAGCTGCAAGAGGACTGTGCTGGAGACTTGCACCATTGGGCTGGGCAGGCTTGGGGTCAGTTAGTCTCCAGTGACTGCCAATAAAAAGGAGACCAAGACAGCAGGCTATGGTTTTTCCAGTGGTCATGTATGGATGTGAGAGTTGAACTATAAACAAAGCTAAGCACCGAAGAAGTGATGCTTTTGAACCATGGTGTTGGCGAAGACTCTTGAGAGTCCCTTGGACTGCAAGGAGATCCAACCAGTCCATCCTGAAGGAGATCAGTCCTAGGTGTTCGAAGGACCAACACCCAGGAAGGGACTGGAAGAACTGATGCTGAGGCTGAGACTCCAATACTTTGGCCACCTGAGGCGAAGAGCTGACTCATTTGAAAAGACCCTGAAGCTGGGAGAGATTGAAGACTGGAGGAGAAGGGGATGGCAGAGAATGAGATGGTTGAATGGCATCACCGACTCAATGGACATGAGTTTGGGTGAACTCCAGGAGTTGGTGATAGACAGGGAAGCCTGGCGTGCTGCTGTTCATGGGGTCACAAAGAGTTGGACACGACTGAGCGACTGAATTGAACTGAAGACACCAGGAAACATGAGAGTCTGGATAGGGAGACACAGGGTCAGCTTGTGCAGCTGCTTCATTTCTTTCCCACGGCAACTTGTAAGGCGGGAATTGTTATCCCTAAATTACAGAGAAGAAAGCAAATTCAGGAAGGTTTATCAGTTTGTCAAAAGGCATGCACTGATTAAAGAGGTAGAGGTGAGACCCAAATATAGTCTGTTTGATCTCAAAGATCATGGTCTTTTTACCATATGACAAAGCCTTCGAAACTTCTACCTCAAACACTTTCTTAAAATACAAACAGATTCTTAAAGCAGTGAAGCCATTTGAAAACAGAATTACTGTCAGCAAAGAACAACAACAAAAAATCAAGTTCCAAACTAGCAAAAGGTCAGTAAGACTCAATGACCTCAAATTAGACTGATACCATGAAGTAAAAGATACATGAGGTTTAACAATGCTTTGAATTCACACTGACCTTGTTTTCAACAATGGAAAGACACCAATTCAAAAATACTAACTCAAGATGCTTAGAGGAAGTAAAAATACTATTATGACATCCTTGAAGGCTTTCCTCTATAGTCTATATTTTACACACAATTTTGCTATAAAAGATTTTAAAGCTTTGCTCTTTTTTTTTTTTTGCAAATACATTTCATTGCCATTAGGCACCAAATATATAAACCAGAAACCGGTTTAGGTTTTGGACTGAAAAATCAGATATTTTAGGGATTTATAGTGAAGTTTCCAAAATCTAATTCTGTATAACAGAATTAACATTTTATGATTCGGGCATAAATGAGATTCCATTTTTTTTTCAACTATCAGTCAGGAAGACAAATTAAAATGGGTAATGTTATAATAAAGACATGAACAGAGCCTGTGGCAGCCATGAGAATGCCTCTCACAACCTCTAAGTACCAGAAGTCCAGTTGACCAAGAGTCCAGCTGCTTGCTCGGCAATTCATTGCCCTGTTTAAGTCAAAGCCATGCTTCTTCCCATGGGACGTTTTCAGGAAGCAAATGAGCACAGCAGGGATATGAAAGTAAGCCCAACTGGGGAAGAAATGGGAATCCCTACCCCTACACATAGTCTTGCTTCTTTATGTTGGTTGCACCGGAGTCTGGACAGAATCCCATTCAGTCTTCCTTCCCTCTCTCCTCTTCGACAGCCTTGCAATGTAATCTGATAACTCTCCCAGCTTTTCCAGTCCCCTCTCCATTTTCTGTCTATTTTATCACAAGATGAAATCTTCACAAGTTTAATCCTGTCTTGGTGTCTACATCTCAAAGGACTTGGACAAACAGAGAGCATATAAACGTGAGCAGAAACTAAGGTAACTTTTTTTTTTTCTGCATTGATATCTAAGGTTTTAGAACTCAATATATAGTTCCTCCTGCATCATAGGTACTCCATCAAATTTGTCAAAAGTACAAATGAATGAATATTGAGATAAAAATCATATGAAGTATATGGCTTTTAATTGCTACTGATCCTTATGGAGGTCTAACAGTGTTTTATTAATAGGGAATAGTAAACGTGTCTAATGAAATCTTAGTTTTAAAAAATGTTTCTTGTACCAGCTGGAAATCAAATACATATAAGATATTAGATTAAAAAGTGTTTCAGCTCACTGCTTGAGTATTAATAATAAAAAAGAAGGAACAACTACTTCTATTCTCTTACTTTTCCTGGTCACTTGGAGTATTATCATGTCATATATAGGAGGCTTGGAAATCACCTTTCATTTCCCAAAATAGCATGAAAACATCAAATCTATGTTACCGCCAACTGAGTGGGTGCCTTGGAAACCAAGCTGGAGACTTTGCTCTCCAGTAATGATCCTTTTATTCTCATTGGCAATTCTAGGATGCTCTCAAATCCAAATGTTATCTCAATTTAGCCTAAGCAGAAAATAAAAGTCCCTTGAGTGCTTATCTTATGGTTTTTAATAAAGTGCTTTCTCACTTTCATAGAAGCTAGACAAAGTTAATTAGCTTGGATAGGAGAAGTCTTTCTCTGTCCTCTTTCCCCTCCAAGCACTAATTAATATTAATGAGTAAAGGATAAAATTACTGAGTACTCAGTATAATTGTGCTAGTGGATCATTTCCATGGGATGATTCTGAAATCCAGATAAATAGTAAATGTGGACCATTAACCAGAAGAGGGTTGGAAGTCCTTCATATCAATTTCACCAAAAAGCCAAAGAGGGCCCTCCCCACCTTGAGGGATGGATTTAAGAAGATTAGTGTCTAGGAGCTGATTGATTTACTAACACTAAAGTTCCCCTTTTCCTTTCCTTCTTACTGCTTGCTTTGATTTTTTTTTTTTTTTTCATTTGGCAGGGAGAAGTGGTGGGATTTGATATTCTGCCATGCAGATTGTTTTAACTCTTTCAGACACAAAGCTTTCAGGCCTTTATCCCAATACTTCAGGAGGCCAGGAAGACAAAAGACAGCACTACATTTTTTCAGTTCTTCAAAGGAAGATGTCAAAGAATGTTATCAGATGGAAAACTGCTTTGGAAATTTAGTTGTCACATCAAAATTTTTAAAATATGGGGCCTAAGTTCTTTGGGCTGCTGCTGTGGTCATCTTCTGCCAAGGTCTCAAGCTGATTTAAGAAGTTTTCAGCATATTAATTCAGCTTGCCCTGCCTTGAGACAAAGGAACCCACAGTCTCTAGGGAATTACACCACCCAGTTGTAAACCTCGACTTGCTACTTCTGGTATCTCAGGCACTGAACTATGACCCAGAAAAGTTTCATAAGGGTTAAACATTATCACTCTCTGGCCAAATATTTAAATAAGGCATTTTGTAGAAGTGCAAAATCTGAAAAATGAGAAATGCTGTAAGAAAACAAAGAGATAGGTCTCTTCTAAAGAGAAATCTATCATGTTAGAATTAAAGCAATAACAATTTGTAGTGAAATGTATACGTACTCATAAAAGCTATAATTGTATTTAGTAAGAAGCTTTATAAAGAGAGGGAAGCTCTTGTATGGATATACACCCTTAGAGGGCTTGTGTCTCTTTTTTGGTCAAAAAGATAAATAGAAATATTATATGGTTCACTGACAGAGGAAAAAGATTTTCAATTATTCTTACAATCAATTAAGAATATGGCCAGAACTCATTCAAATGGTGATGTAACAGCAGGACCTCATGGGGTCTTCCTGGGATAGGTCTTCCCCCATAGCTTCTGCTTTAGCTCCTCTCTGAAGTACCTTGGTGGAGGTAATGAAGATAATGGTGGCCTCCCTCAAAAAATGCCATGATGTACTGCCACACTCAGTGCTCCCAACCCTGCAGCAGGCCATCACCGACCCACGCCTCCACAGGAGGCTCCTGGACACCCACAGGCAAGTCTGGGGCAGTCTCCTGTGGGGTCACTGCTCCTTTCTCCTGGTCCTGGTGTGCACAAGATTCTGTTGTGCCCCCCGAGAGCCTATTTCCCAGTCCTGTGTAAGTTCTGGCAGCCCTATGGTCAGGTTAATGGCGACCTCCTCCAAAAGGGCTTATGCCATACTCAAGTCTGCTGCACCCAGAGCCTTTGTGCCTGCATCAGACCACCACCGACCAGTACCTCCCCAGGAGACACCCAAACACCGTTTTGTCTCAGTCTCTGTGGGGTCCCTGGGTCCAGGTGCACAGAAGGTGTTTTTGAGCTCTCTGAGCATCTCTGGCGGGAATGGGGTTTGATTCTAAACATGATTTCGCCCCTCCTGCCATCTTTCTAGGGCTTCTCCTTTGCCCTTGGACATGGGGTATTTCCTCACTGCTGGTCCAATGAAGCCCAGCCGCTGCTCCTGACCTTGGACATGGGATATCTCCCCTCTGCCACTTGCTGATCCAGTGCCCCGCAGCCACTGCTCACCACTCCAGCAATGTTTACTCCTTGGGAGAAAAGTTATGACCAACCTAGACAGCATATTAAAAAGCAGAGACATTACTTTGCCAACAAAGGTCCATCTGGTCAAGGCTATGGTTTTTCCAGTAGTCATGTATGGATGTGAGAGTTGGACTGTGAAGAAAGCTGAGCACCGAAGAATTGATGCTTTTGAACTGTGGTGTTGGAGAAGACTCTTGAGAGTCCCTTGGACTGCAAGGAGATCCAACCAGTCTACCCTAAAGGAAATCAGTCCTGAATGTTCATTGGAAGGACTGATGTTGAAGTTGAAACTCCAGTACTTTGGCCACCTGATGTGAAGAGCTGACTCATTTGAAAAGACCCTGATGCTCGAAAGATTGAAGGCAGGAGGAGAAGGGGATGACAGAAGATGAGATGGTTGGATGGCATCACCGACTCGATGGACATGAGTTTGAGCAAGCTCAGGGAGTTGGTGATGGACAGGGAAGCCTGGTGTGCTGCAGTCCATGGGGTCGTAAAGAGTCAGACACAACTGAGCAACTGAAGTGAACTGAAATACCTTGGTAATAGTATTTGATGCACATTTGCTGAGTTGTTTTGCAGATATAAAAAAACCTCCCCCTCTCCAACAAATGGAAGCTGTTAACTATTAACACTTGATGACAATGAGCACATAGCCCTAGGCCTCCTGGAGCCTAGGGACAGATGTGATATCACCCGGATACATCACCACCAAGCAATTAGAGAATTGTACACAAGTTGATCACAGACCCTGCGACCCCCTTCCCTCACTTGGCTTTTATTTTATTTTTTAAAATTAATTAATTATTTTTGGCTGTGTCTGGTCTCAGCTGCAGCATGAGGGATCTTTCATTGTGGCATGCTGGTTTCTCTTTAGTTGTGGCTCCAGGTTGCATGGGCTCAGTAGTTGCAGCTCCTGGGATCTCTAGTTGTGGTGCACAGTTTCCAGAGTGAGTGGCCTCTGAAGTTGCAGCGCTGAGGCTTTGTTGCCCCAAGGCAGGTGAGATCTTAGTTCTCTGACCAGGGATCGAACCGGCAACTTTGGAAAGTGACTCTTTACCACTGAACCACCAGGGAAGTCCCTGTGAACTGTCTTTGCTAGCAATTTAGGATGTTTGCTGCTTTGACAGTTTGTCTTGTCCTGTACTTTTTACAAAAGGTTTTATTTAGAACAAGTGGGTCAGGGAGTTAATACTTTGAATTTCTAATAATTCCCCTGGGGTCAAGATTAACAGAATAAATAACCAGCAAAAGAGAATAATTTCAGGAGCTCTAGAATTTTTTCATGTCCTATTACCCTTTAGTCCACGATTACAAACAAGATATAAAAAGTGATTATTTCTGAGAGAGAATATTAAATTCATAAAAAAAGTGAAAGTGAAGTGAAAGTCACTTAGTCATGTCTGACTCTTTGCAACCCTATGAACTGTAGCCCACTGAGCTCCTCTGTCCATGGGAATTCTCCAGGAAAGGATACTGGAGCAGGTTGCCATGCCTTCCTCCAGGGGATCTTCCCAAACCAGGATCGAGCCTGAGTCTCCTGAATTATAGGCAAATTCTGTACCTTCTGAGTCACCAGAGAAGCCCCCAAATCCATATAAGTCAATGATGAAAAGTATCCACTTTAAAAAATAAGAATATGGCAGTCCAGTGGGCAAGACTCCATGCTCCCAGTGCAGAGGGCACAGGTTCAATCCCTGGTCAGGGAACTAAGATCCCATATGCCACATGGTGCAGCCAGAAATGAAAACAAACAAACAAAATAATATGAAAAGCCCTTCATCTGCCTTCACTTTTTGGTTTGTGTTGAAATTCCCTTCCTTCCTATTGTTTCCCTGTTGAAGCCGTACACTCATTGAGGGAACTAAATGAAACCTAACTCAGTAGATCCATGTGTTTCACTCTCCTAACCATTGCTAATCTGACTTGGCCCTTGGTCCTCCAGTAAAATGACTGTGTCAGAAGTTATCATGCTCTCACTGCCAGGTCCAGGGCTTTCCATTCTGAGTGTGTCCATCTGAAACTTGGCTCTAGTGGACTCTTGGATGGCCTCTTAAAAATGATAAAAGTCTATCTTTTCTTGGTTTTAGCAATACTACTTTCCCTGGCTTCCCAAACTACCTTTGCGACAAATACTTTTATATAAGAATTTCAACTCCAAGACCCAAATTTTTAATGAAAGGAAGTCCTTGTCTGAAAGTAAGGAAAGGTGTGTGAGTGTGTGTGTGTGTGTGTGTAGGTAGGCACTTGTCAGTGTCAGACCAGCTATCTCAACTATTCCTCTCCCTTTCCAAAGTAAGGGAACCTAAGGGACAGGAAAAGGTCTGTTGTTTTTCAAGAAGGTCTAGAAACTAATGGGCCTGTAATTCCTAAAAGACAAGAACTTTAATGGTTGGTATTATAGTTCAGTTCAGTCGCTCAGTCATGCCTGACTCTTTGGGACTCCATGGACTGCAGCACGCCACGCTTCCCTGTCTGTCACCAACTCCTGGAGCTTGCTCAAACTTATGTCCATCGCGTCGGTGATGCCATCCAGCCATCTCATCCTCTGTCACCCTCTTCTCCTCCTGCCTTCAATATTTCCCAGCATCTACATATGTAGTTATTCATCCCCAATAATCCTCATCCTTCTTCTCCATATTCTGTCCCTCCCTAAACAATCTGCATAAGAATCTGAGGGCATCAGAGAAGCATAAATAAACAAAATTAGGAATGAAAGATGGAAGAGGGGAATAATTCCACAAACAAATTAATGCCAACACACTTTAAAATGTTCAGTTCAGTTCAGTCTCTCAGTTGTGTCAGACTCTTTGTGACTGCAGGGACGGCAGCACGCCAGGCCTCCCCGTCCATCACCAACTCCTGGCGCTCACTCAAACTCATGTCCATCGAGTCAGTGATGCCATCCAACCATCTTATCCTCTGTTGTCTGTTTCTCCTCCTGCTTTCACTCTTTCCCAGCATCAGGGTCTTTTCCAATGAGTCAGTTCTTCACATCAGGTGGCTAAGGTATTGGAGTTTCAGCTTCAGCATCAATCCTTCCAAAGAATATTCAGGACTGATTTCCCTTAGGATGGACTGGTTGAATCTCCTTGCAGTCCAAGGGACTCTCGAGAGTCTTCTCCAACACCACAGTTCAAAAGCATCAATTCTTCAGTGTTCAGCTTTCTTTATAGTCCAACTCTCATACCCATTCATGACTACTGGAAAAACCATAGCTTTGACTATACAGACCTTTGCTGGCAAAGTAATGTCTCTGCTTTTTAATATGCTATCTAGGTTGGTCATAACTTTTCTTCCAAGGAGTAAGTGTCTTTTTATTTCATGGCTGCAGTTACCATCTCTAGTGATTTTGGAGCCCAAAAAGATAAAGTCTGCCACTGTTTCCACTGTTTCTCCATCTATTTGCCACAAAGTGATGGGACCGGATGCCATGATCTTCATTTTCTGAATGTTGAGCTTTAAGCCAACTTTTTCACTCTCCTCTTTCACTTTCATCAAGAGGCTCTTTAGTTCTTCTTCACTTTCTGCCATAAGGGTGGTATCATCTGCATATCTGAGGTTATTGATATTTCTCCTGGCAATCTTGATTCCAGCTTGTGCTTCATCCAGGCTGGCGTTTCGCATGATGTGCTCTGTATATAAGTTAAATAAACAGGGTGACAATATACAACCTTGACATATCCTTTTCCGATTTTGAAAATGCAGACAAAATAAACAAATTCCTTGAGTAATATAGCTTAACCAAACAAACTCAAGGTGAAATAGAAAGCCTGAATATTTCTACAACCACTAAAAGTAATGTCTTTCTATACATACTTCAAACTCAGATGGTCTTACGGTCAAGTTCTACAAAATCTTCAAGAAACAGATCTCTTCAATCTTATACAACTTTGTAGTGAATCAAAAGAGGGAATATTTATTTACCAACAATTTTGATACCAAGTCCAGAAAATAGCACAATGAGAAAGAAAAATTTATGATCTAATATCATTTATAAATGCAAAAATTATTATAGATGCAAAAATCCTAAGTGACTAGTAGTAAATAGAATCTGCGTCGCTTCAGTCGTGTCCGACTCTGTGCGACCCCATAGACCGCAGCCCCCCAGGCTCCCCCGTCCCTGGGATTCTCCAGGCAAGAACACTGGAGTGGGTTGCCATTTCCTTCTCCAATTCATGAAAGTGAAAAGTGAAAGTGAAGTCGCTCAGTCGTGCCTGACTCCTAGCGACCCCATGGACTGCGGAGCCTACCAGGCTCCTCCGTCCATGGGATTTTCCAGGCAAGAGTACTGGAGTGGGTTGCCATTGTCTTCTCTGAATAGAATCTAGTGGTGTACATAAATAATACAACATAATCAAGTGAGGTAAATGACTCTAAGAAATGCAAGGATACCACTAAGAAGTGATTTCATGGACTATTACTCAGCCATAAAAATGAAAGATATAATGCCATTTACAGCAACATGGATAGACCTAGAGATCATCATATTAAGTCAGAGAAAAACATATCATATAAAAGATTTAGGGATTAGTGGTACATACTACTGTATATAAAACAGATAAACAAGCACCTAGTGTATAGCATGGGAAACTATATTCAATATCTTGTAATAATCTATAATAGAAAGCTACCTAAAAAAGAATACACACATATATATAAAACTGTACATCTGAAACATAAATCAACTCTACTTCAATTTAAACAAAAAAAGACCCCAGGGTCTATATTTCAAAACATTGGAAACAATCCAGATATCCACCACCAAGGGTATGAAAAAAATTGTTATAGAATAGTCACATAAAAGAGTGAAAATGAACATTTTGCAGCTAAATGAGATAAAGTGAGTGAATCAGCAATAAGTATTCAACTTAAACTGATGAGCAATGTAAATCAAATTACAGAGTACTATATTAAGTATTTGGAGAAGGAAATGGCAACCCACTCTAGTATTCTCGCCTGGAAAATCCCATGGATGGAGGAGCCTGGTAGGCTACAGTCCACAGGGTCGCAAAGAGCCGGACACAACTGAGCGACTTCACTTTCACTTTATATTAAGTATTATAACATGTTTTAAGGCTCAAAAACAAGTAAAGGTGAACAGCATCATGCTTAAAGATCTATGCATACATGAAAAAACTGTAAAGATTTCAGGATACTGGTTACAGTATCTTGATACAGGATACAGTAACTTTTCAGGATACTGGTGAGGGAGGCAAGAAGTGGGAGAGTGAAAAATCACATAGGTAACTTCAATGGTACCTGGGAAGGTCTTAGTTCATAACATGAATACTGGACCCACAGGTATTTATTTTATTATTAATATTATGCTTGTATAGCTTAAGTCAGAGAAGGCAATGGCACCCCACTCCAGTACTCTTGCCTGGAAAATTCCATGGGCAGAGGAGCCTGGTAGGCTGCTGTCCATGGGGTTGCTAAGAGTCGGACACGACTGAGCGACTTTACTTCCACTTTTCACTTGGATGCATTGGAGAAGGAAATGGCAACCCACTCCAGTGTTCTTGCCTTGAGAATCCCAGGGACGGGGGAGCCTGGTGGGCTGCTGTCTATGGGCTCACACAGAGTCGGACACGACTGAAGCAACTTAGCAGCAGCAGCAGCACAGCTTAAGTAAATGTTATCAAATTCAACTATTATATGATAAAAGTAAGTCAGTGAGAGAAAACTTTTTTTTTTAAAGAAAGGTGCCTGACTTGGAAAAGAATTGACTAATTTTTAGTTCTAAAGTATTTTGAAAAAATATTAAACACTTGAAAATTAAATTTAAATTTGCATTGTGTAAAGACAGATTTCTCGCTTTACTTAATGATTTTGCCTCTGAAGCTCTCAGTGTATATCAAGGTGAGTGAGAATTCGCAGGAGTGGATTCTTTCTGAGGCAGTATTACAGCTCTCTGAGCACTTTCACAGGGTTAGAAGTAGACGATGACTTCTTTTTGAGAGTATTAAATTGGCTGTGCTAAAACTATGGAAAACAATCTTCTATGTTCTTTTTTCTGAAGCGTTGATGCTTGAGGGACATAATTATCATTCCCCTTGAGCTTCCCACTTCTTAAAATAAAGTTTTCTTTCAATAAAGATTTACCTGTTGGCCCAGATCTGTCAAATCTGGTTTAATATCCTTTTTGAATTTCTGTGAATAATACCAGCATACAAATTCATTTTTTTGCCATGATTATTATATGCACCAATGAGTCTAACAGATTAAGTGTGAAGTTCATATAAACTGTATCATCACTGAGATTTTTTTGAAAGTTATATTTCTGTGTGTTGGGTAGCAAAAGAAAAAAGCTACATGATCTGACATAAAATGTAACAATATAATTTAGATTATTAGCTATATCCTTCATAGATTTTGACACATTTTTTTCTAAATATGTTCAGTATTTTTATTTAAACCATCTGGCATCCCAGTTCCCAGCCTTACTCTTCTTTAGCCCCTATTTCCTTACCTAGATATTTAAAATACAGTTTTATCTTATTTATTGATATTATATTTGTATCATTGAGCCTCTTTTGAGATTTTAAGAAAGGAAGGAAACCTGAAACTTTACAGAGTCCTCCTCTTAAGTAGCATGGATTAAAACATGCTCTCCATACAACATTAGAGAAATGTAAAGAACACTTGAAAATTGAAGGTAACTGTACTGTACTGTGGGCTTTGCAGGTGTCACTGGTGGTAAAGAACCCGCCTACCAATGCAGGAGACATAAGAGATGTGGGTTCAACCCTGGGTTGGGAAGATCCCCTAGGGGAGGGCATGGCAACTCACTCCAGTATTCTTGCTTGGAGAATCCCATGAACAGAGAAGCCTGGCAGACTACTGTCCATGGGGTCACAGAGAGACACGATTGAAGCAACTTAGCATACACACATGTACTGTACTGTGTTAGTCTGAATAAGCAAGTAAGAAAGTAGTTGCTGTAGCCAAATCCCTGAAGCTTAGCACAACAGAGGTTTAGGTCTAGATCTGCACTGGACCCAAAGTCCAGGGCAGATCTTCTGGCTGGATAGCTCTCCTCAGGAATTTGGGCTTTTCCCAAGCATTCTGGAGACC
This sequence comes from Bubalus kerabau, assembly GCF_029407905.1. Lineage (NCBI taxonomy): Eukaryota > Metazoa > Chordata > Mammalia > Artiodactyla > Bovidae > Bubalus > Bubalus kerabau. Next base: position 81,278,156 of record NC_073631.1, on the reverse strand, counting down.
TTCACTTCTAGCCATACAGAGGAGGAAAGAGAGTGAGCATGGGGAAGAGGGTGTTGGCCATTTCATGGCTTGGGCTGATGTTCCAATGGGTAGTCACAAGGTTACAACTGATGAGGGGTGGGGAAGGGATGCTTGCCTGAAATGTAGTTGGTTTTGTGTCCAGGAAGGAGAGAAGAACTCAATATTGGTGACCATGTCATGAGGACACACTTAAGCACTTCTGTGGAGGAGTCCCATGATGAGAAAATGAGGCATCCTGCTGGCAACCAGTCCTGACTTGTCACTGAGGCATGAGAGAGAATCATCTTGAAAGCAAATTCTCCAGCCTCGGGCTAGCTTTCAAATTACTGCAGCTCTGGGGGACAGCTTGACTATAACCTCATGAGACCTTGAGTCCGAACAGCTGCAACTTAGCCACTCCTGAATTATGGACACACTGAAACTGTAACATAATAAATGGTTATTGTTTAAGCCCCTGAAGTTTGGGTTATTTGTTGTGCAACAACAAGTAACAAATACAAAGTTAAAGCAAACAAACCTGAATGAAAGGATACATTAAACCTACTACAATGGCCACTAGCTTATCAGGGAAATGCAAACAAAAATGTGTTGTGGATGGATGTTCTTAATGTCAGTTGATGTAGATTTCAAGTCAAAAACTACAAACACCATTATCCCCTTCATATCTGAATCTGGAAAGGAGATCTAAACACCAGCTAAGTGGGGCTTAGTCCATGGTATATTGCATCATTGTCCAAGATAGGAAAATGTAACTGGAGAGAAAGAGCTGGTATTCAAATTTTCTCAGGCCTAGAAGGCTTGCTTCCTGCTGCTGCAGGGTGTTGAGTGACATATGCTCAAAGAAACTTCGGTAATATATATACTACTTGTGCAGGAGACATAAGAGATACGGGTTCAATCCCCGGGTGGGGAAGATACCCTGGAGGAGGGGATGGCAACCCACTCCAGTATTCTTGCCTGGAGAATCCCATGGACAGAGGAACCTGGCGGGCCAAAACTAATAGGGACCCAAAGATACTGACACGATTGAAGTGACTTAGCATGCACACACATGCTACTTGTTACTGGTGGTGTTTGTTTAGTTGCTAAGTCATGTATAACTCTTGTGACCCCATGGACTGTAGCCTGCCAGGCTCCTCTGTCCATAGGATTTCCCAGGCAAGAATACTGGAGTGGGTGGGTTACCATTTTCTTCTCTAGCTACTCGTTATTAGTCAGGATTAAACTGGATGGTTTCTCTTTTATAAAAACTGAAATGTACAAGGAAGCTGTAACTGTGAAGTTTGATGTGCCTAATAATATTTTGAAAAAGTATATAAAGCACAATTAGAAATACAAGGAGAACTGACAAAAAATGCAGTATTAGTGATAAACTTTGCCCAATTCAAAAGGCATTTGGAACAATCTAAAAATAGTTGGCTTGGAATGACTTACTGTTCCAACAGTTTATTAAAGGAAAGCAGCCAGCAATTGGCCATTGGCCCTCCTGAGCTTGGACCAAGACCTCGTGTTTCGGGGTCCTCTCTTCCCTGGGAGGGTGAGTCTGCTTTGTATAGACAGCTGTCTGGGCCCAAAGGTAGGTGTCTGCAAGCAACTTCAGCAGAAGAGATTTTTGGAGTTCGCCCAGCTAAGCATGAGAGAGTGCCTTCCCTTAACCACTGTTACACAGTATCTTTCCTTGTTTCCCCCTTTGGCAACTGTTTTGGTTCAATTCTTCTGTTTGGGTGAACTTGATCACCTTGCTTTAAGCATCTCAGCCAACTCCTTCTTCTGCACATCAGTGGTATTCTATAAAAATGAGTAATTATACAAAGTAATTTATGTTTGTGTGTGCATCAAGAAATTAGGGGAGGAAAGGATAAAGTTATGTCTAAATATAGAGAACTCCATAAAATATTGTCCAGGCTGAAAGTGAGTAATTTGCTCAGTTGTGTCCGACTGCGAATTTTCTAGGCCAGAATACTGGAGTGGGTAGCCTTTCACTTCTCCAGGGGATCTTCCTAATCCAGGGATTGAACCCAGCTCTCCTGCATTGCAGGTGGATTCTTTACCAGCTGAACCACAAGGGAAGCCCAAGAATACTGGAGTGGGTCGCCTATCCCTTCTTCAGCAGATCTTCCCAACCCAGGAATCAGATCAGGGTCTCCTGCATTGCAGACAGTTTCTTTACCAACTGAGTTACAGGGAAGCCTGTCTAGGATGAAAAACAACTGGGAAATCCAGATGATGAACAGATGGATTGTTCATTATACTAGCCTGCCAACACTTTTTATAGGTTTGAAATTTTTTACATAAAAGTGTGTGTGGGGGGGATGTAATTCTACATATTAAAATAAAAATCATCCAAGATATGGAGGAGTGTGGAGAAGTGAAGGTAGAGTTTAAACCAAGATTGACCTTGAACTGATAATTGTTAAAGCTCTGTGTTGGGTACATGAAAGTGCAAGTGAAAGTTGCTCAGTCGTCTCTGGCTCTTTGTAACCCCATGGTCTATACAGTCCAGAGTTCTCCAGACCAGAATACTAGAGTGGGTAGTCCTTCCCTTCTCCAGGGGATCTTCCCAACCCAGGGACTGAACCCAAGTCTCCTGCATTGCAGGCGGATTCTTTATCAGCTGAGCCACAAGGGAAGCCCAAGAATACTGGAATGGGTAGCCTATCCCTTCTCTGGAGGATCTTCCCAACCCAGGAATTGAACCAGGGTCTCCTGCATTGCAGGCAGATTCTTTACCAACTGAACTATGATAGTATCCTCTCTGTGCCTATATATGTTTGAGATTTTCCACAGTAAAACCTTAAAGGAAAAACAATTTGTTGACTGAGTATAGTAGAATTCCACATCAGTAAAAGCAAGCAAAGATACAAAGAAAGCAAATATGTTTGAAAGATTATGTATGAAGAAGGGCTAGCACATACCATGCTGTTAACACTGGTTATCTGAAAGGGATGGGTGAAGTGTCAGGGAGAGGATTAGCTTGTACATATTTTTGTAGCTATTTTTTAAAATATTTGGTTTTATTTATTTTTTCATTTGGCTGTACCAGGTCTTAGTTGCAGCACCTGGGATCTTTACTTGCATCATGTGGGATCTTTAATTGTGGCATATGGGACCTAGTTCCCTGACCAGGGATGGAACTCGGGCCCCCTGCATTGGGAGCTAGGAGTCTTAGCCACTGGATGATCAGGGAAGTCTCAACTTTGTTATACACATTTATTTATGTACATATATATATATATATAATTATATAATATATATAAATGTACTGTTTGACATTATACAACATGCATGTACTATTGTTATAATTTTCAAAGCTCAAAAAAGAATCAAAACATGGTACCATAAAGGGAAAGTCTATTTCTGAATGCTTGCAGGGTTTTAGATGATGTGAATATATGACAAGGCCTGGGAATTTGGGGAACTGTGGCAAACATGAATGAACTGGCTCAATTAAGAAGATATCCACTGTGTACATTAAAACAAACATCTCCAGTTTTCAACTCTGGACAGATGCTTTCTTGATATACCCAACACAGGTAACTTAACAAACAGTGTGACAGCCTTACCAAGCTGGAAGGGCTTCTCTTACACACCCTCTAAAAAGAATTCATTTGCAATCTCTGTCACTTATATTCATGGACCAGCAATCAGTTCTTGCTGAAAGCTCATAGCTTTTAACATACTAAATTCAACCTTTGGCATTTTCCAAATATATGGCATTGGAGACTTTAATAATAATAATGGCAATATACATATATTATATATATATTTCACATTAGTAGAATAAAGGAGACAATCCATTCAAAAATTTCTATGAATGTGGAGATGTCAACTTTTTGACTGTGTGCAGTGACCACCCAGCATCAGAACCATTTTCACATGTTTGGAGAATCCTGTACCTTGTGAGTACTGGCGTGACGTGAAGGTGAAAGTTGCTCAGTTGTGTCCCACTCTTTGTGACCCCATGGACTGCAGCCTCCCAGACACCTCTGTCCAAGAATACTGGAGTGGGTTGCCATGCTTTCCTCCAGGGGATCTTTTCAACCCAGGTCTCCCACATCGCAGGTGGATTCTTCACCATCTGAGCCACAAGGGAAACCCAAGAAGACTGGAGTGAGTAGCCTATCCCTTCTCCAGGTGATCTTCCTGGCTCAGGAATTGAACTGTGGTCTCCTGCATTGCAGGCAGATTCCTTACCAGCTGAGCTACCAGGGAAGCAGCTTCTCTGGCATCCAGGACACGAGTACACATCCTAGGATTAACCAACCACACTGACACCAGGTTTAAATCCAAATTAAGTAGGCAAAGCTAAGAAGTAGGGGCAGTGATGGTATCACGTCCCAGCTCTGGGGCTGCAGGGAAGCTGTGCTGGGGAAATCAGCTGGGTCACCTAGCATTCAACAGTGATCTCGTTGCACTGAGTCATAGAATGATTTGGTTGGTCTTCCTGGAGATGCCTCTCCCCCTCAACTTCATGAGGATTTTGCAGGCTTGGTTCCCCTCTCCCGGGCATGATCTGTGCTACACAGGAGCAGTTAGACTTAGTTTTACTTGGAACTGAGATCCTGGAGTCATAGAGGCTGAAAAAGTATTTGTAAAATTAATCATTCATCCTGATTTTAAAATAAATGCCTAAACGGAAAATTTAAGAAACCAAAATAAAATGTGACTTGTTTAATGCAATAAATATCTACCACTCTATTGTAATTAATAGGGAAATACTGAAAACATTCCTATTAAAGTCAGGACAAAACTAAGCCTGATGTCACTGAGTTCTCAACATGTTTGAGAGGGATTAATTAATGCAATAAGAAACTGGAGGGTGAACAATGTAAATATGAAAAAAGAGGAGAAAATTATTACTACATGCAGATGATATGATTTTTATCTGAAAAAGTCAGAAAAAATAGCTAAAAAAATTAGCAAGTTCAAAAGTAAATATTGAAGTCAGTGAATTTTCCTATATATTAGTAGTCACTCAGTTCAGTTCAGTCACTCAGTCGTGTCCGATTATTTAAGACCCCATAGACTGCAGCACACCACACTTCCCTGTCCATCACCAACTCCCCGAGCTTACTCAAACTCATGTCCATCGAGTCGGTGATGCCATCCAACCATCTCATCCTCTGTCTTCCCCTTCTCCTCCTGCTTCAATCTTTCCCAGCATCAGGGTCTTTTCTAATGAGTCAGTTCTTCTCATCAGGTGGCCAAAGTACTGGAGTTTCAGCTTCAACATCAGTTCTACCAATGAACACCCAGGACTGATTTCCTTTAGGATGGACTAGTTGGATCTCCTTGCAGTCCAAGGGACTCTCAAGAGTCTTCTCCAACACCACAGATCAAAAGGATCAGGGACCAGAAATACTTGGACATGGCCGGGCCACCAGGAAAACAAGCTGGGGGTTGCACCACCACACAAACTTGGGCAGTCCCTCGACGCCTGGGACGCTGGCTCCAGGCCACTCCTGGAGCCTCCCATGACCCGGCCCCTACTCCAGGCCCAGCATGCCACAGCCCCGCCGCCTGCAGTGGAGGGGACCCATAGTAGTCACTAGTTCGTGCTGCTGCTGCTAAGTCACTTCAGTCGTGTCCGACTCTGTACAACCCCAAAGACGGCAGCCCACCAGGCTCCCCCGTCCCTGGGATTCTCCAGGCAAGAACACTGGAGTGGGTTGCCATTGCCTTCTCCAATGCATGAAAGTGAAAAGTGAAAGTGAAGTCGCTCAGTCATGTCTGACTCTTAGCGACCCCATGGACTGCAGCCTACCAGGCTCCTCCGCCCATGGGATTTTCCAGGCAAGAGGACTGGAGTGGGGTGCCATTGCCTTCTCCGAGTTAGAGCTAGTAGTTACTAGTTCATGCTAAAATAGAAAAAAAAAAAAAAAAAACAACTTCAAATAATTCCTAGGGGGGAAAAAAGGCTAATAAGAAATATGTAAATCCATATTAAAATTTATAAATATTTATTGGAAAATGATGTAAACAATTATTGATAATTATTTATTGAGGAATGCATTGAAGAGACATATCATATTCCTGAGCATAAAAACTCAATACTGCGAGCATGTCACTTCTTCATAATCTGTATTTTTAATTCCACTCAAAACATATGTCTAATGAATTATTTTTAGAGAATCTGACAAAATTATACCCGTGAATGAGGACCCTAAAAGAGTCAAGAGAATTCTTTGCAAATATTACATAGAACAGGGCCTTGCTCTGTGAGTCATTAGATCATCTTAAAAAGGGAAGAAAAGTAAACAAGGTGAGACGGCTGCAGGATTAAACAGAAAAACAATAGGATAGCAAGTCCAGAAGCAGAATCAAGTACACAAAAGAATGTGGAAGTAAAAGTGGTGACAAAGAGGGATTCTGCTTCTAGACTAACATGGCAAATTATGACATAATAATTTGTCAAATGCAGCTAAAACTATGCTTATATAAAACTTAAATATACATGTGAGAAAAGAAGAAAGACTAGAAAACAATGATCTAAGTATTCATCTAAAGAAATTAGTAAAAAGAACATCAAAGACTGAAATGCAGACTGAAAAAATTTAATAATACAGCAAAGACTGAAAAAAATTAATAATACAGCTAAATGTAAAAAGTAATGACATAGTAGTATATTAAAAATAATAATAAAATGGAGAGAACCAATAATACCAAAGGTTGATTTAAAAAGAAATACTACTAATCTCCATAAACTCCTGGCAAGCTGATCAAGAACCAAAAACCAATGATATTTACTTATATCGAGAATGAAAAAGGGACATCACTGTATATCTTGCAGACAGTAAAATGATAAAAAGAGAATATTGTAAATCAAGAGAGTAATCCCCATTTTATATTAAAAAGCCAGCCAAATTTTGTTACTATAACCTGATAAAAAAAAATCTTAGTATATATAATAACATGTAGAAAAGATAATACATTGCAAATGTGGATTTAGCTGGGGTAAGTAAGGCTGATTTAACATTACATATATCAAAATCATTATATTAATTTACAGTATAAATGACCAAATTAACAAAAATAAGAAAAATTTACTTAACAATAAGAGTGGAGAAAGCATTTGACAAAACCCATCTACTCATTGGGGGAAAAACTCTCAGTGAGTTAAGGAGAGAAGAGAATTAACTCCTTAACTTGGAATGCTTACAAAAAAAAACCTGTAGCAGATCTCTGAATGGTACACTGTTAAAATGTTAGAAGGTTTCTAATACTGGGAACCAGATAAATATTTCTGCCCACTTTATTTCTATTCAATATTATATTAGAGGTCCTAGACAGTGAAATAAAACAAGAGACAGAAATAAAAGGAAAAAGATTAAGAAGCTAGAAGTAAAATTCTCACTATTCTCAGATGATTGTATGTAATGACCTAAAAGAATCTGCTGATAACCCATTATAATTAACAAATAAATCAGCAAGATCTATGGAAACCAAATTAAGAATATCTACAGAGACAATTAGAAATTGGCAAATTTTTAAAATATGCCATTAAAATGATATCAAAACATCTGATACACAGGAATAAACATAACAAAAGGTATTCAAAAGTCCTTCACAGTATCTAAAACATTGTTGAGGCTAGTAAAGACTTAAAAAGGAAGAATATACACTTCCAACATGGTAAAAATTTCAGCATACCCTAAAATTGATGGAAGATTCAATGCAACACCAATCAAAATTCAAGCATTTTGAGAGAAGCAAAATAAGATGATTTTGTAATTTACATGGAAATGGAAGGAACCACCTTATAGTCATGACAATCTTGAAAAATAAAGAGACCTTCCACTATTGAATATCAGGACCTATAAACCTACAGTAATTAAGATAGTGTGGGAATGATCTAAGGACTGACCGATGGACAAATCTTTCAGAAATGTCCAGAAAGAACACTTAATTGGCATTAATTTATGACTGATACTACAGAATAGTGCAAAAAGAATGTTCTGTTTAATAGTGTTCCTTTGTCAGTTAAACGTCTGTTTGGAGTGGAGTGAAATTTGACACTTTACCTTGCACAACTATTAACTGCTGATGGATGGTATATCTAAATGTGTTAGCTTCTCTAGAATATAACATAAGAGAATATCTTCATGATGGTAAGAGTAAGGGAGGAGGAAAAGACTTCTTTAAAGGGCTGCAAAAAGGAGCCAACCATGAGGGAAAAAATACAATTATGAGAATGTAGTGGTTTAATCGGAGAAGGCAATGGCACCCCACTCCAGTACTCTTGCCTGGAAAATCCCATGGATGGAGGAGCCTGGTGGGCTGCAGTCCATGGGGTCGCCAAGAGTCAGACATGACTGAGCGACTTCACTTTCACTTTTCACTTTCATGCATTGGAGAAGGCAATGGCAACCCACTCCAGTGTTCTTGCCTGGAGAATCCCAGGGACGGGGGAGCCTGGTGGGTTGCTATCTATGGGGTCACACAGAGTTGGACACGACTGAAGTGACTTAGCAGCAGCAGCAGCAGTGGTTTAATGGTATTTATTCAAATTCAGTTCACCTGGAATCCATGAATATTAACTAACCTTACATGGCAAAGATGTGATTGATTTGAAGATTTCAGGATGGGATCATCGTGCATTAGGGTGGGCCCTGAGTCCAGTGAGCTATGAGGGACCCGGGTTCAATCCCTGGGTTGGAAAGATCTCCTGGAGAAGGAAATGGCAACCCACTCCAGTATTTCTGCCTGGAGAATCCCATGGATGGAGGAGCCTGATAGGCTACAGTCCATGGGGTCGCAAAGCGTCGGACATGACTGAGCAACTTCACTTTCTTTCTTTCACTCTGAGTCCAATGATGGGAAATAAAGAAGACGAGGAACAGACATGGAGGCACAGAAGAGAGCACTTTGTAGAGACAGAGACAGTTACACAAGGGATAATGTTAATATCCCTCATAGCTCAGTCAGTAAAGAATCTGCCTGCAATGCAGGAGACCTTGGTTTGATCCCTGGGTTGGGAACATCCCCTGGAGGACGGAATGGCAACCCACTCCAGTATTCCTGGCTGGAGAATCCCATGGACAAAGGAGCCTGGCAGGCTACAATCCATGGGGTTGCAAGAGTTGGACTCGACTTAGCAATTAAACCACCACAATATTAATATGGAGTCAGATATTGAAATGATATGTCTACAAGGAAAGTCAAAGAAAGCAAGGAACACCCGGAGTCACCAGAAACGGAATAGATTCTTCCTCAGAATCTTCAGAAGGAACCCACCTTGCCTGCACTTTGACTTTGGCCTTAATGGCCTTCAGAACTGTGAGAGAGAAAAAAAAATCTGCTGTTTCAAGCCACCAAGTCTGTGGTAGTTTGTCACATCAGACCTAGGAAACATATAAAGGGTGACAAAACTGTCACAGCATATACTAAGATATTGTGACATATATATATACATAAACACAAGGGATTTTTTTTCCAGAATGCATAAAAGTTCCAATAAACCAATAAGAAAAAGACACGGAATCCACTAAAACAGTGGGCAATAGAATTAAACATACACTTTACAAAAAACTATATCCAATGGCCAATACATCTATGAAAGTGTTCTCAACTTTATTAGTCATAAAATAAGTGAAAACTATAGCTAAATAAGTCAATACATTCACCAAAAGAGCTAAGATTAAAAAGAGTAACAATAATAAATACTGCTGAAGATACTGAATACCTGAAATTCTCATGCTGAAAGTAATGCAAATTTGTATGTCACCTTAAAACTGATTGGCAAAATTTTACAACATGGTCCAGCAATTTCATTCTTATGTACATGTATACTTAACAGAAACTTGTGTGTATATATATATATATATATATATTTTTTTTTAATGTACAAGAATGTTTACAGTAGCAATCTAGCCCAAAGTTGGAAACAACCCAAATGTCCACCAATGGTAGAAGAGATAAATTGTGAAATATTCAAATAATAAAATACTATACAACAAAATATACATTAGCACAACTTGAATTTCACAAGTATAACTTGAAGTCGAAGAGAGCACATCACAAGAGAGTATGTGGGTTCATCTGTACATATAGCAGTAACCTTTGGTGGGGAAGAAACATGGTGACTAAGAAAAAGCCTGGCAGTGGGTGTCCTAGGTGCTGGCCGCGTTCTGGTTCTTGAGCTACTGGGGTATTTTCATGAATGTGTTCACTTAGACAACTCATTGGACTGCATTTATATGATTTATGCAGTCTCTTTGTGTATTATACTTTAATAGAAAATAATTAAAGAAAGTAGAAAAGCAATTTATCAACAGATTAAGTTATAACATCTGGTTAAGTTCTGGAAGAAAAGTTTGGATACTATTTCATAGAGTATTGTAAAAATAAATGCCAATAAATCAGATAATTAAATGTAGGTGTGGGATGATTTAAAGCCCATGAAGAAAACCTAGAACACATAACCCTGGGGGAGGAGGAAGAGGCATGGAAAGCAACTTGACATATGACCCTTAATGCACAACACTGCAAAAACAGAAAGATGTTAATGATTATATATAAAACTATGCAAATAAAAACAATAAACTGGGAAAATATTTATAATACATAAGAGAGCCAAAGAAGGGCATCCCTGGTGGTCAAGTGGGTAAAACTTCACCTTTCAATGCAGGGGGTGTGAGTTTGATCCCTGGTGGGGGAGCTAAGATCCCACATGCCTTGCATCCAAAAGAACCTCAGAACATAAAACAGAAATAATATTATATAACAAATGCAATAAAGACTTTAAAAATTATCTACATCAAAAAAAATCTTAAAAAAAAAAGATATTAAAACAGAGAGGCGGAGGTGGGGGTGAGACTGTGATCTCCCAAGAGCCCTTGCGGTTGGCTTCATCGCGAGAGTGTGGTTCATGCCGTGGTACCCACCCAGTGGACTCTGCGGTTCTGGTTTTCTGAGACGCTGGCATCCACCAGCGCAACCCTGGCATCCTCTGCTGCTTGCCTCCATCAGATCCACGCTTGCTGCCCTACACACCCCAAGCCTTGGGAGCATCCTTTGGGCTCCTGTTTGCCTTCCTCTGCCTGCCAGGACCAGGACCCGGCCCGCAGGCAGCCCCCACGTTGTTCAAAGGAGATTTCCTGCTGGCGGGGCCCCTTGGAAGGGGCTGGAAGTCGACTTGGGGCGGGAATGCAAAGCCCAGAGGCTACTCTCCAGGTGAAGGACTCAGGAGTCAGCTGTGGTCTCTTGGGAAACGTTGAGACACCCCGCAGCTGTCAGGAGGAATAACAGGCCCAAGGATGCTAGTTACCAGGATTTCAGCTGCATTTCTTCAGCGTCAGCACCGGCTCCCTCCTTACTCTGTGGCTCAGGACAGACTTCACCCAGGGAGTTAAAGCCTTGTATGCAGGTAACATCTGGTTTCCCATTCTCTCATATGTTGGAGAATTATAAATACTACCTCCACCTTGACACTGGAAGTAGCCTTATATGAAAGTGGTCATTAGAGAACACAAATTTCCAAAATATCAAACACCAGGAAAATCTCTGAGCTAGTTTTAAACCTGCATCTGCTGATTTGATCCTGTGCTTTTTCTCACGTACTTTATTTACTTAATGCCTGTTTACTGTTGGGTTGTAGAGATAGCCTGAATAGCTTTCAGCATTTTATGAAGTCAGTGCCTCTTTTTACATGTGTACAATATAATACATACATGTGGGATTCTTGTAGAATATACACACATTTTTCTGTGTGTGTGGCATGTATATTGTATATATAATTCACACTTTTATCTGAAGCTTGGCTTGCAGTTAAAATACATATATGCACACCTGGAGTTTTTCATAAGGAAATTAAGAACATAGTAGACTGATTTATTTCTGATCACTTGGCTTATTATGTGTGTTGGAGTTACCATAGAAACATGGAGACACAGGCTCACACCACTCAGATTCCCAGGATATCGTGGGTGCTCAGAGTATTTGTAACTTGAGACCAATTCATAAAATTGCTGTGGTGGAAACGAGACCAGTTTTGTCTGCCACGTCATAGTGATGTGCATTAGTCCATCAGGACAATGCTCTGTTCTAATTACCAAATTGAAAAAAAAAATATGATCAGAAAGCTAGGGATTGGAAAGTCCTAAGATTAACAATAGGACTGCTGGATAAAACATCCTTTTTAAAAAATTCTGCAGATGTATTTATTAAATTAATTGAAGAGATATGTAGCCACTATGAATCCATCCTCACTTTCTACTACTACTACTACTAAGTCGTTTCAGTCGTGTCTGACTCTGTGCGACCCCATAGACGGCAGCCCACCAGGCTCCCCTGTCCCTGGGATTCTCCAGGCAAGAATACTGGAGTGGGTTGCCATTTTCTTCTCCAATGCATGAAAGAGAAAAGTGAAAGTGAAGTCGCTCAGTTGTGTCTGACTCTTCGGGACCCCATGGACTGCAGCCTACCAGGCTCCTCTGTCCATGGGATTTTCCAGGCAAGAGAACTGGAGTGGGGTGCCATTGCCTTCTCCTCACTTTCTAACTTGCTTAAATACCGCATTGACTCATTCTTATCTGTTTCCACTTGTCTTGACAACCTTGCAGTTGCATTGCTCTGTTGAAAGATACTTCTGGAACACAACGCGAGTTCCCAGATATTTTTTCTATGAGTTAAATATTTTTTAGGCAAACAAGGCACCAGCAAGCAGCAGCATTTCTTCTCAAAATTACACTGTACAAGAAAAAAAAAAGTTTTTCCTGAATCTGCTTCCTCCAGACAGTCATCTTTGTGATGGGCAGGTTACTCTGTGCTTCAATTACTTCCTAACAAATGATCTAACCTTTTATTCAATCACCCCCTACCTTTTGAGTTCAAGGCCTTCAACACTAAATGATAGGTGAATACTCACCTTCGGGAGAGATCACGTTGCTGTACAGAAGAAACTAACACAACATTGTAAAGCAATTATCCTCCAACTAAAATAATTATCCTCTAAAGTAATAAAATTTATAAAAAGAGAGAGTCCAAGAATTAAAATACTCACTGCCAAGTCGCTTCAGCTGTGTCCGACTCTGTGTGACCCCATGGACTGCAGCCTACCAGGCTTCTCTGTCCATGAGATTCTCCAGGCAAGAACACTGGAGTGGGTTGCCATTTCCTTCTCCAAAATACTCACTAAAAAGGTATAAATAGGAGGGATTCTTTTTTAAGAGATTCATACAAGTGAATAACAATTTCAAAAAGTTCACTGGGGAGAAGCACAAGCTGGAATCAAGATTGCCAGGAGAAATATCAATAACCTCAGATATGCAGATGACCCCACCCTTATGGCAGAAAGTGAAGAGGAACTAAAAAGCTTCTTGATGAAAGTGAAAGTGGAGAGTGAAAAAGTTGGCTTAAAGCTCAACATTCAGAAAATGAAGATCATGGCATCTGGTCCCATCACTTCATGGGAAATAGATGGGGAAACAGTGGAAACAGTGTCAGACTTTATTTTTTGGGGCTCCAAAATCATTGCAGATGGTGACTGCAGCCATGAAATTAAAAGACGCTTACTCCTTGGAAGGAAAGTTATGACCAACCTAGATAGCATATTCAAAAGCAGAGACATTACCTTGCCAACAAAGGTCTGTCTAGTCAAGGCTATGGTTTTTCCAGTGGTCATGTATGGATGTGAGAGTTGGACTGTGAAGAAGGCTGAGCGCCAATGAATTGATGCTTTTGAACTGTGGTGTTGGAGAAGACTCTTGAGAGTCCCTTGGACTTCAAGGACATCTAACCAGTCCATTCTGAAGGAGATCAGCCCTGGGATTTCTTTGGAAGGAATGATGCTAAAGCTGAAACTCCAGTACTTTGGCCACCTCATGCAAAGAGTTGACTCATTGGAAAAGACTCTGATGCTGGGAGGGATTGGGGGCAGGAGGAGAAGGGGACGACAGAGGATGAGATGGCTGGATGGCATCACTGACTCAATGGACGTGAGTCTGAGTGAACTCCGGGAGTTGGTGATGGACAGGGAGGCCTGGCGTGCTGCGATTCATGGGGTCGCAAAGAGTCGGACACGACTGAGCGACGGAACTGAACTGAACTGGGGAGGTGGAATTTTGTGTACAGTAAATTTCCTACTATAAATAAGATAGAAGTGTTCAAAACGTATGAAATAAGACACATCACTTGTGAAATGATCACGTTTATTTGTTCTTCAACCAAAAATCACAAGCCTAGTATTCAAATCAAGAAGTAGAAACTCATCTTTATGCAGCAGGGTGACCTCTCTCCACCTAACAGCCAAGGTTGGGTTGTGACTGAAGACGACAGAGACCAGATCTGGGAGCTGCGCTGGTTCTCCTCTGATGGTTCTCCTCCCTAAAGGGCAGGCAGAGTCTGTGGACCAAGGGATTGTGTCTGTGTGGTGCTCACTCAGGGCCTATCTGAAGCCCACTTCCTGGTTTGACGACCCTGCAGAGCTTCCCTCTGGGGTCCACGTGCCTTTTTTTCAGAATCTTTCCTCCCTCAGATGGGCATATAGCAGGCATGTGTCACATCTAAGCCAGAAGGGGGTTCAAGGTGGCTGTCATGAAGGCTGCACAGAACCTGAACTACGTGTGAGTGCCCTTCAGAGTGTGGGACACAGCCGGAAGTGGGAAGAGAAGGGGAGCGGGCTTGAGAGTATCTCCTCATTCTGGTTCAGAACGTTCCAGAATTTAATTCCCACTTGCTTCTCAGTTCCTCAGGCATATTTGTTCATCAGAAGGATGGGAACATATTTTACATAAGAGTTATCTTGATTTATGACTAAAATGTTTAGACACATACATTTGAGTTTCCCTTTGAACTTTGCCTTGTCCCTTATACATTACATGTGGGCAGACAGCTACCGAAAGCCCAGGGGGCAGAATGAGCTTGAGGCTAGAATTAGGGGTGCCTCTTCCATTGTCATGAGAGAGAGTTAAACAGCTATGGGTGTAAGTCAGGAAACTGTAGGTGTCAAGATAGAACTGGAGAGAGGACCTGTCTGGCATATTCTTTTCTGTTCAAGAGTTGAGAATTTTCCCTGTGGTTGAAGAAAGTGTGTAGGATAGGGTATTTGAAGAGTGATGAAGATTTGAATCGTGTTAAGAAAAGAAGCAGCTTAACTAGGGAGATGGCTTTCTCGCCTTTATCCTCCCTTAAAAATGTCACAAATATTTTTTCATATCATACATAATCTTTCTAAATTATCATTTTCAACTTCTGCACAGTAGTCCATTTTAAGAATGTGCCATCTTTTAACAAATCTACTTTTTTAGATATTGACTTTATCATTTTTTATTACAAAAAAATACTCCATTCAGCATCACCAGAGATAAGTAGTTAAATATTTCTTAGATATGTTTCCTACAAGGGAAATTTGGGGATCAAAGGATAAAACTTGGAACACATTGTCAATTTGCCTTCTACAAAATCTGAACCAACGTATCCTCCTATTCTATGCTATTAAGAAAGTGAAAAAAATGAAAGTGTTATTTGCTCAGTCGTACCTGACTCTTTGCAACCCCATGGACTTTAGCCCATCAGGCTCCTCTTTCTATGGAATTCTCCAGGCAAAAATACTGGAGTGGGTAGCCATTCCCTTATCCAGGGAATCTTCCTGACCCAGGTATAGAATCCAGGTCTCCTGCATTGCAGGCAGATTCTTCACCATCTGAGTCACCAGAGAGAGTGTCAATTTATTACTCCCATCAGCAAAATCAAGTATTTTTCTTTTTACTGCACCATTAATATCAGCAAATATCTTAGGCAAAATGAATCATTGTTAGTCTTAAATTTGATTATTTTAGATTGCCAGTAAGGTGAACATTTTTCATATTTTTTAGTCACTTGCAATTCTTTCATAATTAGATTATTTTTTTAATGGATCACTCCTTTTTCTCATTGATTTGTAATTATTCTTTAAATATGGATTTCTCCATCATATGGGTGACCAAAAATTTGCCCAGTTTTTCTTACTATTTGCATTTTGCATTTATGCTTAACTTAAAACAATTCAGGTTGCGGGATGAAATTTGAAGGAACAAGAAGGCTTCTTGAGACTTATTTTTTCAAAAAGATAGTGAGAACATAAACTTTTCCCCCCAGATTTTAGGAAATTATGCTCTTCAGGGAAAAAAAAAGCATAGATTCCAAAATTAATCTTTGTGTGCATATTTCTAATTATAAGAGTGCTATTTAAGACACATTGCTTGTCTTCTCCACTTGACGAAGGCAACTGTTGACTATAAGTCACTTCTGAGAGCCAAAGAAAAAGAGGAGCGTGGCTTCCCAGGCAGGCTCTGCCAGCACGTTGGCAATGTATGCTCCCACTATTCCCCAGGAGAGAAAATGTGCTCTTCAATATGCAGAGAAACCAGATTGTCACAGATGGGCTTTATGTTCAAGAGGAAGCTCGGAAATCTGGATGTTTTTGAGACATGGCCAGAAAAGATGTCATGTGGATATTCTCCCAAATCTCTCTGATCCCCTATCTAGGCTTCTATTTTATACATTGTGTGTATGTAAGTATACACGTATGTGCAGAAAACATGGGAGTCCATCTATTTTGCTAGTCTGTCACTAGAGAGAGATTAAATTATGTATGGAGTCAGATATTAGGGGAAAAAAATGGGACTTTGTAGGGAACTCTGTTTTAATCCTGCAGTTAGATTTTCAAATAGCCCCTGTCCACCTCTTCACTGACATCAGTTAACATTATCCCCCCTTACTTTATAGGATCAAGGAGACTCTTGGGTCCATATATGATAAGTATGATGAAGATAAAAATTATTAGCATACATTGAACACTTGTTTGTGCTATGTAGATACAGTGCTAAGTGTATTTATTTTTTTAATCATTGATCATAGACTTTTGCTCAGGACATCGTTATTATTCTCAGTTTCAAATGAAGGAAACTGAGAGAAAGGTTAAAAAACATACTCAAATACACATGAGCTACTTTGCTGGAAATAATTAGAAAAAGAACAATCTAGGCTTTGGGGCTATATCATACAGTTTGTAGCTCAGACAATAAAGAATCTGCCCACAATAGAGGAGACGGAGGTTCAATCCCTCGGTCAGGAAGATCCCCTGGAGAAGGGAGTGGCAACCCACTCCAGTATTCTTGCCTGGGAAATTCCATGGACAGAAGAGTATGGTGGGCTATAGTCCAGAGGGTTGCAAAGAGTCAGACACAACTGAAGCATCTTAGTATGCATGCAAGGTGGTACAGTATAGTAGAATTTGAGAAGTTTTTACCTTGGGATGAATAAACCTTAACTTTAGAAGAGTATTCTTACATCGTCATAAAAGAATTGACAGACTGTACTTAAGGGCTACATCTCTGGGACTACTGAAAGATAGCAAGAAGTCATAAAATCAGGAAAAGTGTAAGAGAAAAATATTTTTAATGTTTATGGTCTCTATAGTTAATAACAAATGTTAAAAGTTGAATAGCAGCCCTTTGGGCTTGGCTGAATGGTTTGTGTGGGAAAGTTTGACAGTAAGAGTTAGCAAAAAGCTATATTGCTGTCTACAAAGGTGAGGAGAAAAACTATTTCAGTTTCTAAGGGAATCTGAGTGGGAGGAAGTAAGAAATAGAGGAATGAGACGAGTCAGTGAGATGGGGCAAACTCCTGTGACAGGATGCCCAAAAAGAATTTTAACAACAAGACTGTTAAATGTTGATTCAGGAAATGTTTTCAGTGTCATCTCCCCAACCTCCCCTCCACGCTCCTGCTACCCAACACACACACACAACCTACTCCTAGCATCCAGAAAAAATTTTGTGAGTAGTTTTTTTTTTTTTTTTTTTTTAACCTTTCTCTCTCTTTTTTTCCTTTTGGAGTATGTGATGAACAGCATCACATCTGTGTTAACAAATTGCATTATGAAAACACATGGAAAAAGTTGTCCATGGCCAGAGACAAATATGAGGATATAAGAGTACCAGTAATTTGAAGAACTCTTGAAAAGGGTTTTTAAGAAAAAGTTCTGCGAAGAACTGACTCATTGGAAAAGACCCTGATGCTGGGAAAAATTGAAGGCAGGAGAAGGGGATGACAGAGGATGAGATTGTTGGATGGCATCACTGACTTGATGGACATGAGTTTGAGCAAGCTCCGGGGTTGGTGATGGACAGGGAAGCCAGGCGTGCTGCAGTCCATGGGGTTGCAAAGTCCGACATGACTGAGTGACTGAACTGAACTAAACTGAAAAGGCTTTGTACTTTCTTAGAGTGTGGAATTAGAGTCTGAGCCAATTATGAAGATAATCAAGAATGATAGTGAAGAAAGATTATAGGTGACATCTAGGTCATAAGTCATTGAATATTTAGGTGAAGATTTTGTTTTTGTTGTGCAGTCACGAAGTCATGTTCAACTCTTTGCGACCCGATAGACTATAACTGACTGGTCTCCTCTATCCATGGAGCTCTCCAGACAAGAATACTGGAGTGAGTAGCCATTCCCTTCTCCAGGAGATCTTTCCAACCTAGAGATTGATCCTAGATCTCCTGCATTGCAGGCAGATTCGATGATGCTGTCAAACCATCTCATCCTCTGCTGCCTGCTTCTCCCTTTGCCTTCAGTCTTTCCCAGCATCAGCGAGTCTTTTCCATTGAGTTTCAGCTCTTCACATCAGGTGGTCAGAGTACTGGAGCTTCAGCTTCAGCAACAGACTTTCCAATGAATATTCAACATTGATTTCCTTTAGGATTGAACTGGTTTGGGTGAAGATTAGGGCAGTGAAAAATGATGCACACAGGTGGTGCTAGTGGTAAAGAACCTGCCTGCCAATGCAGGAGATATAAGAGATGCAGGTTCAATCCCTGGGTCTGGAAGATCCCTTGGAAGAGGGCATAGCAATCCATTCCAGTATTCTTGCCTGGAGAATCCCACAGACAGAGGAGCCTGGTGTGCTACAGTCCACAGGGTTGCAAAGAGTCGGACATGACTGAAGCAACTTACACACACACACAATTTGCAGTAAAGCAAAACAAATTTATAACCCTCTCTTTGTAGGTAAACAGGAATGATATTTATTTTCTTAACTGTACAGCATGTGAGAACTTAGTTCCCCAACCAGGGATTGAACCCATGCCTCTTGCATTGGAAGCACAGAGTCTTTAACCACTGGACCACCAGGGAAGTTGCTACTTTGGAATTCTTTAACAAACTATCTGCTTACAGCACACTTTGAAAACCAGAGTTCTCTATGACAGGGTTTTGAGAAGCCCTTAGGTCTTACAGTTACTGGCAGGCACCACTGAAAATTGGACTTAGGATCTTATTGTAAGAGAGTGTTGCAGAGGATCCTTGATAGGTCACCTATGTCAGATTTCTGATAAGAAAACAGTGGGACCCTGGGACCTGGTGACGGGATATTTGGTTGATTGATCTGAAAGTCCCAGGCCTGCCACTTTCTCTTCCTTGTTGGAAGAGAGGTGCCTCCCTCAGGTCTTGCAAAGGTTCACCTGACACAAGAGCCTAAAAGATGTTGCAAATCCTTCATCTTTTGTCCTTGTCTCCATCCAGATAAATGAGGGTCAAGTACTGATGATTACTGTCTATATTCCAGAAGGAAATAGGTTTCACACTGAAGGAATTGAGGACCTGGCTAATGTATGCTAGCAAGATCTGAGCTTTTGCAGTTAAGATATAGGAAGAAATAACCAGAGAATATTTATTTTATGGAGGTAAATGTGAGGGAATGCAAATGTATTATTATATGTGGAGTATCAAATATCTTACTTTAGATGTTCTGGAGGTTTACTTTGTAGCCTTATATGTAAGCCATTTTTATAAATATTGCATGGCTGCTTAAATAAAGCACATCTGTGTAATTTTTGAAGCATTTGCTATATGTCTCCTAATTGAGTTTTTTTCCCATGATATTATTCTAACCGTATGTACTTTAAATTTTCCTGGTCCATCTGACATTGACTGGTTGAGGCATGCTAAACTCTCCTTGAAAAGATATTAGGAACACATGTGTTTAATGTTTGCTAACATTTTGATATAAGGCTATTCTCCACATTTTGACTTCTTTTAATTTAAAAATTAAAAAAAAAAAGTTTTGGTTGCAGTACATGGCATGTGGGATCTTAATTCCCTGACCAGGCATTGAACCCATACCCCTGTATTAGAAGCATGGTGTCTTAACCACTGGACCACCAGGGAAGTCCCATGATTTTTAAAACTTCTTATAGATGTTTAATATCAATAGAAAATTATTCATTATGCATTGTTTTGCTTTGTTGGTATTTTTTTTAACTAATAAATCATTTACTTTATTCACCAATATGTTATCTGTAACTGCATTCTAGACAACACGTATCACACTTAGCATCATCAAAGAGAATGCTTTTTTGGCCCCTACTCTTTTTTTTTTCTTTTTAATTTATGTTTTTATTGAAGGATAATTGCTTTACAGAATTTTGTTGTTTTCTGTCAAACCTCGACATGAGTCAGCCATAGGTATACATATATCCCCTCTTTGAACCTCCCTCCCATCTCTCTCTCCATCCCACCCTTCCAGGTTGATACAGAGCCCTGTTTGAGTTTCCTGAGCTGTACAGCAAATTCCTGTTGGCTATCTATTTTACATATGGTAATGTAAGTTTCCATGTTACTCTTTCCATACATCTCACCCTCTCCTCCCCACTCCCTGTTTCCACAAGTCTATTCTCTATGTCTGTTTCTCCATTGCTGCCCTGTAAATAAGTTGTTCAATACCATTCTTCTAGATTCCATATATGTGTTAGAATATGGTATTTATTTGATATTAATATGATATTACTATTTCTGACTCACTTCACTCTGTATAATAGATTATAGGTTCATCCATCTCATCAGAACTGATGCAAATGCGTTCCTTTTTATGGCTGAGTAACATTCCATTGTGTATATGTACCACAACTTCTTTATCCATTCATCTGTCGATGGACCTCTAGGTTGCTTCCTTGTTCTAGCTATTGTAAATAGTGCTTCAGTGAACAATGGGATACATGTGTCTTTTTCAATTTTGGTTTCCTCGGGGTATATGCCTAGAAGTGGGATTCCTGGGTCATATGGTGGTTTTATTCCTAGTTTTTTAAGGCATCTCCATACTGTCTTCCATAGGCTGTATCAATTTACATGCCCACCAAAAATGCAAGAGTGTTCCCTTTTCTCCACACCCTCTCCAGCATTTGTTGTTTGTATACTTTTTGATGAGCCATTCTGACCAGTGTGAGGTGATATCTCATTGTAGTTTTGATTCGCATTTCTCTAATGATGAGATGTGTTGAGCATCTTTTCATGTGTTTGTTAGCCATCTGTATGTCTTCTTTGGAGAAATGTCTGTTTAAGTCTTTTCCCCATTTTTTGATTGGGTTGTTTGTTTTTCTGGCATTGAGTTGTATGAGCTACTTGTATATTTTGGAAATTAATCCTTTGTCAGTTGTTTCGTTTGCTATTATTTTCTGAGGGTTGTCTTTTTACCTTGCTTATAGTTTCCTTTGCCGGGTAAAAGCTTTTAAGTTTAATCAGGTCCCACTTGTTTACTTTTGTTTTTGTTTCTGTTACTCTAGGAGGTGGGCCATTGAGGATCTTTCTTTGATTTATGTCATCAAGTGTTCTGCCTATGTTTTCCTCTAAGAGTTTCAGTTTCTGGTCTTACATTTAAGTCCTTAATCCATTTTGAGTTTATCTTTGTGTGTGGTGTTAGGAAGTGTTCTAATGTCATTCTTTTACATGTAGCTGTCCAGTTTTCCCAGCACCATTTATTGAAGAGGCTGTTTTTGCCCCATTGTATATTCTTGCCTCCTTTGTCAAAAATAAGGTACCCATAGGCTCATGGATTTATTTCTGGGCTTTCTATATTGTTCCATTGGTCTATATTTCTGTTTTTGTGCCAGTACCATACTGTCTTGATGACTGTAGCTTTGTAGCATAATCTGAAGTCAGGAAGGTTTATTCCTCCAGCTCCATTCTTCTTTCTCAAGACTGCTTTGGCTATTTGGGGTCTTTTGTGTTTCCATATGAATTGTGAAATTTTTTGCTCTAGTTCTGTGAAAAATGCCATTGGTAATTTGATAGGGATCACATTGAATCTGTAGATTGCATTTGGTAGTATAGTCATTTTCACAATATTGATTCTTCCTACCCAGGAACATGGAATATATCTCCATCTGTTTATGTCATCTTTGGTTTCTTTCACTAGTGTCTTATAATTTTCTGTGTACAGTTCTTTTGTCTCCTTAGGTAAGTTTATTCCTAGGTATTTAATTCTTTTTGTTGCAGTGGTGAATGGGATTGATTCCTTAATTTCTCTTTCTGATTTTTCATTGTAAGTGTATAGAAATGCAAGTGATTTCTGTGTATTGATTTTGTATCCTGCAGCTTTGTTGGTATTTTTAAAGCTTGAATTTTGTCTTTTAACAGGGTTGCAAATGCTATTTTAATGTATTCACTTGCTTATTCTAATTTGTCTACTGTTCATTTTTCATTTCTTTATGTTAGCATTTTGAGGCTTTTAATATATGCATATATAATTTATGTGTGTGATTTAGTCTGTTGTATTTTGTTTATGAAGAATTTTAATGGGGAAATTGAGCATATCTGTTTTTCAATGGGGTAACTTCTGTCAGCCCAAAACAGTGTGCTTGACCTCAACTCTGTCAATTGCTTTATGCTATTAAAAATATGACCTATTAATTGTTTGCTTCTATCTTCTGAATTGAAGAAATGATTGAAATTTTGTTTTAAATTCTACTATTTATATATAAAAAGTGATGTTTTAAAGTCTACATTTAAGTAGTTGAATGAATCCCTATTTTAAATTTTACTATAATTGGTCAAAAATTTTTTGATTACCTATATACTTGTCTAGTCAAGGCTATGGTTTTTCCAGTAGTCACGTGTGGATGTGAGAGTTGGACTGTGAAGAAAGCTGAGTGCCGAAGAATTGATGCTTTTGAAGTGTGGTATTGGAGAAGACTCTTAAGAGTCCCTTGGGCTGCAAGGAGATCCAACCAGTCCATTCTGAAGAGATCCGCCCTGGATTTCTTTGGAAGGAATGATGCTAAAGCTGAAACTCCAGTACTTTGGCCACCTCATGCAAAGAGTTGACTCATTGGAAAAGACTGAAGCTGGGAGGGATTGGGGGCAGGAGAAGAAGAGGACGACAGAGGGTGAGATGGCTGGATGGCATCACTGGCTCAATGGACATGAGTCTGAGTGAACTCCGGGAGTTGGTGATGGACAGGGAGGCCTGGCGTGCTGCGATTCATGGGGTCGCAAAGAGTCAGACACGACTGAGCGACTGAACTGAACTGAACTGAGTTTAAAGAGGGACACTAAGTAATTAATACATCATATCATTAAGAGCTAGATTTAGTCTGAGATCTTTCCCTTGAAAGTCTGTCTCTCTTGATTCTAAAAAAAATGAGAAAACAAAAACAAAATAAAAAATGATGCAGGCAATGGCAGGAGGTGGCATAAATTCCACAGAGGACAAGCAGATTATATTCCCTAAGCATAACCCATCATGAGAAATAATTGGGCTGGATGAGGCACAAGCTGTAATCAAGATTCCCAGGAGAAATATCAATAACCTCAGATATGCAGATGACACCACACTTATGACAAAAAGCAAAGAAGAATTAGGAGCCTCTTGATGAAAATGAAAGAGGAGAGTGAAAAAGTTGGATTAAAACTCAACATTCAGAAAACTGAGATCATGGCATCTGGTCCCATCACTTCATGGCAAATAAGTGGGGAAACAGTGGCTGACTTTATTTTTTTAGGAGGGGTTCCAAAATCACTGCAGCCATGGTGACTGCAGCCATGAAATTAAAAGATGCTTGCTCCTTGGAAGAAAAGTTGTGACCAACCTAGATAGCATATTAAAAAGTAGAGACATTACTTTGCCAACAAAGGTCCATCTAGTCAAAGAACTTCCCTGATGGCTCAAACGGTAAAGCGTCTGCCTGCAAGGCAGAAGACCTGGGTTCAATCCCTGGGTCAGGAAGATCCCCTGGAGAAGGAAATGGCAACCCACTTCAGTACTCTTGCCTGGAAAATCCCATGGACAGAGGAGCCTGGTAGGCTACAGTCCATGGGGTCGCAAAGAGTCGGACACGACTGAGTGACTTCACTTTCACTTTCAGTCAAAGCTATGATTTTTCCAGTAGTCATGTATGGATGTGAGAGTTGGACTATAAAGAAAGCTGAGTGCTGAAGAATGGATGCTTTTGAACTCTACTGTTGGAGAAGACTCCTAAGAGTCCCTTGGACTGCAAGGAGATCCAACCAGTCTATCCTAAAGGAAATCAGCCCTGAATATTCATTGGAAGGACTGATGCTGAAGCTGAAATTCCAATACTTTGGTGACCTGATGTGAAGAACTGACTCATTTGAAGACCCTGATGCTGGGAAATATTGAAGGCCGAAGAGAAGAGGATGACAGAGGATGAGATGGTTGGATGGCATCACTGATGTGATGGACATGAGTTTGAGTAAGCTCTGGGAGTTGATGATGGACAGGGAAGCCTAGTGTGCTGCAGTCCATGGGGTCGCAGAGAGTCGGACACAACTGAGCGACTGAACTGAACTGAAGTATAACCCTAACAATTTTTAAGGTAAATAATATAAATAACTCAAGTTTATACATAAAGGAAAATTTAATGTAAATAATTTTAAGAACTCAGAACAAGTAAATGGTAAAATCACATTAAAAAAATTTTTTTTTGGCTACACCACATAGCATGTAGGACCAGGGATCAAACTCACATCCCCTGCATTGCAAGTGCTGAGTTTTAACCACTGAACCACCAAGGGAAGTCCATAGAATCATATTTTAAAACCATATTGTTTGAAAATCCAAACTCTTCACCACTACCCTCCTTTCCTAAATAGAGATGTTACACTTCTGAGGACAGGGCACCCAGTAACATTTGGTTTTAGTTTTTCTGTCTGGCTGTGTTTCAATGCCTAATCCATGCTATCATTAGTGAAAAATCCTTCTGGAGCATGATAAATTGTGATAAACATTCATATTTCATAATGGCCTGCCACTTTGTGCTCTTTAATAAGTTTTAAATATATGCTATGCTAAGTCACTTCAGTCGTGTCCAACTCTGTGTGATCCCATAGATGGCAGCCCACCAGGCTCCCCCGTTCCTGGGATTCTCCAGGCAAGAACACTGGAGTGGGTTGCCACTTCCTTCTCCATGGAGGAAAACAACAGAATGGGAAAGACTAGAGATCTCTTCAAGAAAATTAGAGATACCAAGGGAACATTTCATGCAAAGATGGGCTCGATAAAGGACAGAAATGGTATGGACCTAACAGAAGCAGAAGATATTAAGAAGAGGTGGCAAGAATACACAGAAGAACTGTACAAAAAAGATCTTCATGACCCAGATAATCACGATGGTGTGATCACTCACCTAGAGCCAGACATCCTGGAATGTGAAGTCAAGTGGGCCTTAGAAAGCATCACTACAAACAAAGCTAGTAGAGGTGATGGAATTCCAGTGGAGCTATTTCAAATCCTGAAAGATGATGCTGTGGAAGTGCTGCACTCAATATGCCAGCAAATTTGGAAAACTCAGCAGTGGCCACAGGACTGGAAAAGGTCAGTTTTCATTCCAATCCCAAAGAAAGGCAATGCCAAAGAATGCTCAAACTGCCGCACAATTGCACTCATCTCGCACGCTAGTAAAGTAATGCTCAAAATTCTCCAAGCCAGGCTTCAGCAATATGTGAACTGTGAACTTCCTGATGTTCAAGCTGGTTTTAGAAAAGGCAGAACCAGAGATCAAATTGCCAACATCCGCTGAATCATGGAAAAAGCAAGAGAGTTCCAGAAAAACATCTATTTCTGCTTTATTGACTATGCCAAAGCCTTAAACTGTGGAAAATTCTTCAAGTGATGGGAATACCAGACCACCTGATCTGCCTCTTGAGAAATTTGTATGCAGGTCAGGAAGCAACAGTTAGAACTGGACATGGAGCAACAGACTGGTTCCAAATAGGAAAAGGAGTTCGTCAAGGCTGTATATTGTCACCCTGCTTATTTAACTTATATACAGAGTACATCATGAGAAATGCTGGACTGGAAGAAGCACAAGCTGGAATCAAGATTGCCGGGAGAAATATCAATAACCTCAGATATGCATATGACACCACCCTTATGGCAGAAAGTGAAGAAGAACTAAAGAGCCTCTTGATGGAAGTGAAAGAGGAGAGTGACAAAGTTGGCTTAAAGCTCAACATTCAGAAAATGAAGATCATGGCATCCGGTCCCATCACTTCATGGGAAATAGATGGGGAAACAGTAGAAACAGTGTCAGACTTTATTTTTTGGGGCTCCAAAATCACTGCAGATGGTGACTGCAGCCATGAAATTAAAAGACGCTTACTCCTTGGAAGAAAAGTTATGACCAACCTAGATAGCATATTCAAAAGCAGAAATATTACTTTGCCAACAAAGGTTCATCTAGTCAAGGCTATGGTTTTTCCTGTGGTCATGTATGGATGTGAGAGTTGGACTGTGAATAAGGCTGAGCGCCAAAGAATTGATGCTTTTGAACTGTGGTGTTGGAGAAGACTCTTGAGAGTTCCTTGGACTGCAAGGAGATCCAACCAATCCATTCTGAAGGAGATCAGCCCTGGGATTTCTTTGGAAGGAATGATGCTAAAGCTGAAACTCCAGTACTTTGGCCACCTGATGCGAAGAGTTGACTCATTGGAAAAGATTCTGATGCTGGGACGGATTGGGGTCAGGAGGCCAAGGGCATGACAGAGAATGAGATGGCTGGATGGCATCACTGACTCGATGGGCGTGAGTCTGAGTGAACTCCGGGAGTTGGTGATGGACAGGGAGGCCTGGCATGCTGCAATTCATGGGGTCGCAAAGAGTCAGACACGACTGAGCGACTGAACTGAACTGAACTGAAATATATATATATTTAGCTGCTCTGGGTCTTATTTGCAGCATGTAGAATCTGTATTTTGTTGCAGCATGCAAACTCCTAGTTACGGCATGTGTAATCTAGTTCCCTGACCAGGGATTGAACCTGTGTGCCCTGTACTGGCAGCGCAGAGTCTTAGCCACTGGACAAGGGAAATGAAAGTAGCTCAGTTGTGTCCAACTCTGCGATCCTATGGACTGTAGCCTAACAGGCTTCTCTGTCCATGGAATTCTCCAGGCAAGAATACTGGTGTGGGTTGCCATTCCCTTCTCCAGGGCATCTTCCTGGCCCAGAGATCGAACCCAGGTCTCCCAGATTGTGGGCAGATTCTTTACTATCTGAGCCACCAGGGAAGCCTCCGGATCACCAGGGAAGTCCCTTTAATAAGTATTTTGATGGAAAAGTGGGCGAGGGCAAATTAGTCAACTGCCATTCTAACCTGACACTTCTGTTATCAAAACATTATAAACTTGAAGTCACAGTGAGGATTCCCAGGTGGCACAGTGGTAAAGAATCCATCTGCCAACATAGGAGACGCAGATTTGATCCCTGGGTTAGGAAGATTCCCTGGAGCAGGAAATGGCAACCCACTCCAGTATTCTTGCCTGAGAAATCCCATGAACAGAGGCTACAGTCCACAGGGTTGCAAAGAGTCGGAATGACTGAGCAGGAGCATATTTAGATTACAAATTTTGTTATTTGACTTCCAGACTTTAAAATCTTTATGGTTCTCCATTACTTACAGACTTAATTCTAAAATCTGGAGCAAGGAATGTTTGGCCTTTTACAATCAGTCCCCAATCTTTCTTGCCAGTTATCCCGGAATCAACTCTCTCTTTTTTCCAGTTAATTTGAACTATTCAAATGTAACAGTTTTCAAGTACATTCTTCCTTCAGTCCCTATACTATTCTTGCTTCTTAGGATGCACTTCCCCATTTGTTCATTCAATGAACTCTTGTTCTTCTTTTAAAGCCTTCTTAGTGGAGGCCTCCAATTTGCCTGGCCATAATTAGCAAGCTTTCTCAGATTATAGACAGCACACCTCCATCTTAGCACTTACATCATATTGTACTTAAATATTTAACTTGACCACAAATTTGTATGCTCTCTAAGTATTATTCATCTTTAAAATGAAGCTCAGCAAAGAGTAAATATTGAATTAATTAATAACATTTAAATATACTCAAGAAATAGAAAAATAGCCAGTTAGAGAATACAAACAAACAAGAGGCATACAGATTGAAAAAGACAAAACTTCCTCAATTCACAGACAACATAATTGTCTACATTGAAAATTCCAAGAGATCTACACAAAAGCTCCTTGAACTAATAAGTGAGTTTAGCAAAATCACAGGATACAAGGTAACTATATCCCCCAAAAACTCATATTTTTCTCCATTCTAGCAATGAACAAGTCTGTGTCAATCATGTTTTCTATTTTCTATATTTCATGATGTCTTGACACCTTAGGGGACTTTAGGGGAGAGATTGCCCCTCCCAGGGCTAGCTAATTTCTACAGGCAGAAAACAACTTTCCCATGAGCACATCTTTCATATACAAACCAATTCTGAGTCCATACTCCCAGTCATCTCCTATATCTAACTCTCACACATCAAGCCAGTATCTTTCCTGCTCCAAGTCACCGCTGGACCAAGTACAGAGTAACTCGGTCCCCCTAGCCCAGAGTCCACTGAAATTATTCACACCATCAAATCCTAAATTTGTTTAAATTTGCCTGCTCTGATTCCTCTACGCTTTCCTGCAAAGGACAATATAGAAACTCTCTCTGGGCTGTGCCCTCCCCTTGCCCTTGTGCCCCTGTGCTTCCCCACATGGCTTCTCATGGCTCTTGTTTCTAGGGATCTGTGAGTATAAACTTCCGTGAAAATCAGTGTTGTCTCTGCATATCTCCATGTCCCTAACTGATTAAAATAAACAGATACATTTTAATACAAGGTGAAATTCAAAATTAAAATTAGTGCCTTTTACAGTAATACCAAATAAAATAAATGCTTAGGTAACAAAATATGTGTAGAATCTGAGTGCTGAAAACTTCAAATTCTGATGAGGTCATAGAACCTAAGCAAATTCAGAAATATATTAATTTTATGGATTAGAATAAGAAGTGGGAAAATCATTAAAATATCAGTTTTTCTGAAATTTATCTATAAATTTAACATAGTCACAATCAAGACCCCAGTAGGAATTTTTTTTGTAGATACTGACAAACTAAATCTAAAATTTATAACACACGAATACATTTGTATGATAGTAAAGCACAGAATTGAGAATAGCCAAAACATTTTGAAAAGAAGAACAAAATTGGAGGACTCACACTATCTGATTTTAAGACAGTATAAATCTATATAATTAAGATAGTGCAGTGTTGGCAAAAGGATATATAGATCAGTGGTATAGAATAGAGATTCCAGAAAGAGATCAATACAAATTTGGTCATTTTATTTTTGAAAATTTTCAAAGGCAATTCAATTAAGAAAAGGTAGTCCTTTCAATAAATAATGCTGAAATAATTGGACATTTTATGTAAAACACACACACACACACAAAACCCATGACTTCACCATAAAAATAAACAAATAATGGACCAAAGACCTAATTGTAAAATTGAAAATTGTAAAACAAAACAAAAACTCTTTGTAAACTTGAGTTATTCAAAGAGTTTTCAGGTATGATGCTAAAAGCTTACTTCATCAAAGAAAAAAGTTCATCAATTTAACTCCATTAACGTTAGAATCTTTGCTCTGTGAAAGATACTACCAAGGGAATGAAAAGGCATACCATTTCCCTGGGAGGAAGTATTCAGAGGTCACAAGTCTGACAAAAAACTTGTACCTAAAAAGGACAAAACACTTTCAAAAGTCACAATATGGAAGGAAATAATCCACTTAAAAGTGGGCAAAAGTTTTAAATAAACATTTCACCAAAAATGGAAAATAAACTTTATGTGGCTGCTTATCCTCACTAGTCATTAAGAAAATACAAATTGAAATCACAAAAAGGTTCTACTCTACCTACACAACTGTCTGCATTTCAATCAGACAGAAAGTTTCTTGAATATACTACAAATGTTACTACCTATCTTCTGACCTTGCCACATTCATCTGGGATACCCTGCCTTCCTTCACTGCCAGCTCCTACTGATTCTTTAATACTCGAGTTGGACACCATTGATTCCAAGAAGTCTTCTGTTAGAACTTTAGCTTCATCCCCTTCACTTGGGTCTGGATTAGGGCCTTGATGGCCCTCCATGTGATCCATCACTTCATGCGTCAAATATATAGTACTAACTGGTTTAATGGTGACGTGACTGTAGCCATGAATTTAAAAGACGCTTGCTTCTTGAAAGAAAATCTATGACAAACCTAGACAGCATATTAAAAAGCAAAGATAGCACTTTGCCCACAAAGGTCTGTATCATCAAAGCTGTGGTTTTTCCAGTGGTCATGGGCAGATGTGAGAGTTGGACCATAAAGAAAGCTGAATGCTGAAGATGCTTTTGAATTGTGGTGCTGGAGAAGACTCTTGAGAATTCCTTGGACAGGAAGGAGATCAAACCAGTCAATCCTAAAGGAAATCAACCCTGAATATTCATTGGAAGGACTGATGCTGAAGCTGAAGCTGAAGCTACAATCTTTTGGCTACCTGATGTGAAGAGACAACTTATTAGAAGAGCCAACTCATTGGTGAAGACCCTGATGCTCAAAAGATTGTCAGGAGAAGGGGGTGACAGAGGATGAGATGGTTGGATGGCATCACCAACTCAATGGACGTGAGTTTGAACAAACTCCAGGAGATAGTGAGGGGCAGGGAAGCCTGGCATGCTACAGTCTATGGGTTGCAAAGAGTCAGACATGACTTAGCAACTGAACAACAACTGGTTTAATTAGATATTTTAATATTCTCAACTCTGATCTCCATTAAGTCAGAGATTCCATCTCTTTAATATCTCCAGAAATTAGCATATTTTAAAAATTGTTGAGTGAGTGAATAAATTTACATGAGAAAAGTTCTGTGTTCCTTCATGTAATCTCAGCCTCTGCTTGACCTCCCTGTCCTAAATCGACCCAAGATTTTCTTAACTGCCAAGACAGCCACTGACATTTTTCAGTCATGTGGAGGTATACTCACCCTTCAAAATTAAAATCCTTTTTTCCCTCATCGGAAAAGGTCTGCTTTCTCTGGGAACTTGCTCAGCTGACCAAGTCAGAAACCTGCCTTCTGAATTATTATCCTAAGCCTTTGGACCAGGGGAATCTTCAAATGCTAATTTTATATCATTGGCTAGAGTTAGTCCTGCAGAGACAGACTGTGTCAGACTTGGGAGCATTAGCACAACTCCAACAATACCACGTTTTTACTACTGACATTATGATGTAGGTCTGTTCCTTAAGGTGAAGCCCTTGGTCACCCCAAGTCATAGCTTCTTCAGCATTGTAGGCACCACTTGCTCTGTTTGCTTGTCTTTCCCTACATGTAGCCTGAGATGGGCAGGCATGCCAACCCCTCCCTGCATCCTGCTGGACCCTGAATTACAAAAGATGGAAACACAAGATTGCACCAGCATCATGATAGTACACAGAGTATGTATCAGTTCAGTTCAGTTCAGTCGCTCAGTCGTGTCCGACTCTTTGCGACCCCATGAATTGCAGCATTCCAGGCCTCCCTGTCCATCACCAACTCCCGGAGTTCACTCAAACTCAGGTCCAACGAGTCGGTGATGCCTCATCTCATCCTCTGTCATCCCCTTCTCCTCCTGCCCCCAGTCCCTCCCAGCATCAGAGTCTTTTCCAATGAGTCGACTCTTCGCATCAGGTGGCCAAAGTACTGGAGTTCCAGCTTTAGCATCAGTCCTTCCAAAGAACACCCAGGACTGATCTCCTTTAGAATGGACTGGTTGGATCTCCTTGAAGTCCAAGGGACTCTCAAGAGTCTTCTCCAACACCACAGTTCAAAAGCATCAATTCTTCGGTGCTCAGTTTTCTTCACAGTCCAACTCTTACATCCATACATGACCACTGGAAAAACCATAGCCTTGACTAGACGAACCTTTGTTGGCAAAGTAATATCTTTTCTTTGTAATATGCTATCTAGGTTGGTCATAACTTTTCCTTCCAAGGAGTAAGCGTCTTTTAATTTCATGGCTGCAATCACCATCTGCCGTGATTTTGGAGCCCAAAAAGATAAAGTCTGACACTGTTTCTACTGTTTCCCCTTCTATTTGCCATGAAGTGATGGGACCGGATGCCATGATCTTAGTTTTCTGAATGTTGAGCTTTAAGGCAACTTTTTCGCTCTCCTTTTTCACTTTCATCAAGAGTCTTTTCAGTTCCTCTTCACTTTCTGCCATAAGGGTGGTGTCATCTGCATATCTGAGTTTATTGATATTTCTCCCGGCAATCTTGATTCCTGCTTGTGCTTCTTCCAGCCCAGCATTTTTCATGATGTACTCTGCATATAAGTTAAATAAGACTTCTCCAAATACCCACATTATCTTATACCATTATGTGAGATTAGTATTGTTGGGGACATTGGGACTGTGACATTATTATTGTATTTTAACAGTTTTTGGAGTGTATTAGAGGCTTGGTAAATGTGACTAATAAATGGACGATTTTAAAATCCATGGCAAGTCGAGATTTCTCCACCAAATATGCCTCATTTAAGATTAGGGTAGCTGATTCAGCTTACTTTAGATTTGAGGTTTTCTGGGGGAAGTAAGATGGTAAGGAAATTATAGAGCCCCATGTAGCCTTGTTTTTCACGTCCATAAAGTAAGATGATGCTATTCCCAGACCATGAGAAATAAACAAGATCGTGTGAAATGAGAGATAAACAGGACAAAATACAAGCGTGTGTATGTTGCCACTGGACTTGGCGTGTAGAAGGTGCTTGACAAGGACTTTATCTATTCAACACGTGAAAATGGGAAACTTTATGTACTTTAGCCTTCAGTATAAGAAAAGAAGCTCTTCACTTCTTATAAAGCACAAATAAAGCACATCTCAGGATTGTTGCATCAGTAACTTTTATGAGAGACATAACTTGTCAATTTATCTCCTTGACAGAGAGAACAGAGAGAAGGAACTCTGAGCCAAGTTGATGCTTCATCACTGAAAGCAATGAGGTGAACATCCTGGTAATTAGTGGAGGCAAAGAATTATCCTCTTTTTTTAATTTGGGAAGAATGGTTTACTGGTTTTCTCCAAAATCTTGTCATTGGTTCTCTCTTTTAAAAAAAAATGATATAATTTTTAAAGGTTACTTTCTCTTTATAGTTATTATGAAATATTGGCTTTTATTAATTAAAGGGATTATTCTTTATTATGGTTTGGTGATCCTGTGCTAATTTAGAAATTGTGGATGCTGGTTTATGCAGAGTTCTTGTTTTTATGTAAGCTCTGGTTGGAAACATCACACAGTTGGTTGATATTGCTGTTTACTGCTGCAGCCTACATTAGTTTGTTCTTGGAGGGTTTTTTTCACCTAGGAGTAATTGAATAATTAAGTCAGTTGAGTCAATAATAACTGAACTGTAAAAGTCTTTTGGAGAAATGTATGTCCAGCTTTCTGCATGGATCTTAGCTGAGATTTGAAAATCTCAGCTTTTATCTCATCTGACTGGGAGATCTAAGGCAACTGGCAAAGAGAGGGGCTGTCCGTCAGGGAAGGGGGAGACCTGGCAGCCCCATCTCCAGGGGAATGAGGAAAGTCAAGTCCTGATGAATATGTGTGTGTCTCCTTGGAGAAAGGGGGACAGCTGGTGAAGCTGCCTTCATTATCTTCCAAGGCTTCCAGTTCTGGAAAGTTCTGGCTTTGAAAGAGAACTCAAAACCAAGAGTTGAGTTGTGAGAAGCAGCCCATCTCACAGTCTGGGACTTGGATTTCTGTCCTCTGGTGTTCAGTCAGGAGTCTGGAGTCAGGGCCTGCCTTTTGTTTAGCTTAGGGAGGATTACATTCAACACATGGGAAGAAAAAAAAAAGAAGATAACTTCTCAGAATGTGAACAACATCTAATGTAAACGATGCTGAGCTGGGAATGGGAGAAATAGAAAAGCTTTGTGAAGAATGCAGTTGGGTCAGAAAGTCAGAGTCTGGAGATTATGTCCTTCTAGTTCCAGCATTCTGACTGCGTGCAGTTCAATGTAAAACCCAGTTTGAAAGCTAGTCTTGCCCAACAATAGATTTTCCCGGGAAGAGGGCTATTTTCATCCTTTGCATTTGTAATTACCATGTTTGTTTTGTGTGTTTGCCATGCGGGTACAAGAAGGTGCCCAGGTAGGTGTGAGTGCTCACAATGATACAAAACAGGAAAGTGTGTAAGAACGAGGCCAGGAACACCTGTCATAGGGTGCCCGCTGGGGTGTCTGTACCACGTCCTTTCTGAACGCACTGTTTGCACACACACAAAAGGGTTGGGGCTGGATATGCCCAGTACGCGTGCCGAGTGTTGGAAGGATGGGGCCGGCGGTAACAAGAATCAATATATATTTACGGCAGGGGCGGGGGAGAGGGGTGCGCGGAGGCTGCAGGGCGGGGCAGCGTTAATGAGAGCAAGCCCGGCTTGTGGTTGGTTCCGGAGTCTGGTACCCACAGAGGAGCAGGCAGGGAGGGAGGGGATGCGGGCGGGAGGATAAAGCGATGAAGTGCGCTGCGTTACCGCGCATGAGGGGCGGTTGTTGGAGCAGGAATCCAGTGCGTCTCTGACCCAGCGGGCCCTCTCCTAGCGCACACACTCATCAAATCGCACGCGCCCCTCCACCGCGGCGGTGGCCGCCGCTCTCCCCCGGCACCCAGAGCGTTACGAGAGCGGGTGAGTGCCACGGTCATCACCACCGGCAGGTCCCCGGGGTCCGGCGCACCATGCAGGGCAGGAGCGCCCCCCGTCTCTAACCTGCGCGCGGATGGGAGCATGATCTGTGCCCAGGCCGGAGCTGCCAAGGTAAGCGGGCTCCGGGCGGGGACTCTGCCTACCGCCCCTTCCCCCGCCCTCCTCTGGGTGGCTTCCCAGCGGCTCCGGAGGCCCCGTCAGCGCGCCCTCCCTCCCCAGGGTCCGGGATCCACCCTCCTCCCCACCCTCTTGCTTCTCCCGCGAGGTTCAATTGTCAGCCTGGGGAGCGCCGCCACCCGGGCCGGGCAGGCATCCCCGGGTGACGACCCCGGTTTGGGTACAACTGGCACACCGGGCCCTCCTGCAGGGCACAGAGAGAAACAAAGAAGCCCCCAAGCGGGTTCGTGGCGCCTCCCCCGGCCCCCGGCGCCCTCCCAGTGGTGAGGAGGTATCAGGGGAGGGGGCGGAGAGACCTACGTAATCCCCGTTACCAGCCCACACCCACCCCTTATGAACTAGAGCTCTGGATTTGGGTTTGCCTCGGGCTCCCTTTTAGACAATTGTGTCCCAAGCAATGCCCAGGGTTAGCCAGCGAGCGCCTGCAGCCCCGCAAGCGCTTGCTCGTGCTCGCTCAGGGGGAGCGTGGCAGGTGCGGCCCTTGCTCCCCTGGGTGGTGGCAGGCGGGGAGGATGCGCGCTGTGGGTGCTGCTTCAGCGCCTCCCTGTCCCAGGCTGCTCTGCCTGGCCTGCCACCCGAGTTTTAGCGGGAGCAGCCCGTCATGTCGCCTACCGTATTGCGACCTGCACACGGGCGGGGAGGGCGCCGCCGGGAAAAACGCGTCCGGTCCATTTTTGGCTGGAGGTGCAGTTGCTCCTACCCCTACATTCCTAGTTCGTGACAATGCAGCAAAATCCGAGGGCTCAAACCCCCGTGCCTCCCATGCCTTCTGATGGCCCTGCCTTTTTGATGTCGCGGCCCCTTGGCCGAGTCGCGGAGTGTTGGGTGCGTGGTCTGCCTGCCTGTCTTGCATACAGAAGCTGGGCATCATAAGTTCTTCCTGGCGAATTTCAGCGCGTGGGGGGAGCTGGCAGGGACACAGGCTGCAGAGCTGCCCGGCTTCCTGTGATTCCGGGCACAGCGCACCCCAGTCTGCATTGGGCTGACACCAGACAGCATGTGGGGATTTTCCTAGTTGCTGAAGATATTATTTGACGTTGCTGTAGTTTTGTGCTTACTTCTCTTGGGATCTGCAATGGTGCAATTCTCTTGTTTTTATCTTTTTTTCTCTTTGAAAAGATAAGGCTGTGTTCAGCAGAAATGGATACAGGAAGAGCAGCATAGTTCAAAGACTAAGGGAGGCATCTTCTCTCTTTTCCTGGAATCTTAAGGCGATTTAGGAGGGCAGATGCCCTACCCGAAAAGGCCAGCCTTTAAAGACCCCGGCAGTGTCGTGGTCCAAGGCGTCTCAAAGCAGGTGGCCAGATCTGCGTTTCTCCTCAGCGGACTCGCTCCGGCTGTGGCTATTACGGTAATTCGTTCTAGATCGGGGATTCATTTTGAAAATGTGTGTTTTCCACTAAGAAGGGATTAGAGTCCACATGTCTACCCTGGTATGGTGTGTGTGCCTGTTTGGTAGAGAAATATAATGTGTAGAATTCCCTCTTGCCCCCTTCCTTTGCTTGCCCCCTTCCTCTGCTTGCTACCTCCGCCGGAGTGTGGCATTGGGACAATATAGCATTGTTTTAATTCCTAGACCTACCTACAGGCATATTGGACTTAAGAGTTTATGCTTAATAAACTGTGTTCTGACTAATTCTGGGATCCCAGGCTAGTACAAGTTGGCAGCTCTGTGGAATGACTGTTGTTTTTGTCTGGGGTAGTTATTTCATAAAGGCAAATTGCCTAAGTTTGTTCAGATTGTGACGTTATTGACTGGATAAGGAGACTACATCCTGAGCTGAAACAGCCTATCACCGCATCAGTGTTGAGGGACTGCAGCTGCTGTGATGTGTGTATGTAGCATCACTTGGTTCCTTTCACACTTCTGGCTTTGAAAGATGGGTGTTTTCAAAGACTGCTTTAAGATTTACCTACTGTGGTACTTGCATCAGTATTACTGTTATTATGGGAAATGCTAAAAGGCCAGATGTGATCACGGGAAGGCAAGTCTCAGGCATCTCCTTCCTTATCTGTAATGTAAGTTGGACTAGCTGGTTTCTGTCCTTCTATCCAGTTCCAGTATTGTGTGATAATGGTGGAGAAGTAAGAAAAGTTACTAAATTTAGCAAGGCTAATTATAGCCCCAAACTATATGCACCAGGGATTGATGATAGAATTTATGGTTTATTTTTACACCTGCATTGTTTTTAACCCCAGCGTCTGCATATTTCCCATAAAAGAAATTAGCCAAAGACTCAAACAGGTCATTTTCTGTCCACTATATCAAGAGATTTAATAGGGATGGGGGATAGAGAAGAATGTTGGATTAACTGGATAACAGACTTTTCTCCTTGTTGTGGCTTAATTAGCAGTTCCTGCCCTGTCTTTTGTAGCTGATTTCCGATGATTGATTCTGTTTGTTTGCTCTTAATGAAAGGCTCAGGATAACTGTTTAATTCTACATAGCAATTATTAGTAGCCTGCCACTTACTTTCCCCAATCGTATTTGGTATTGCTCATAAAACTTATTAGGACTGTTGCCTGTTATAAAAATAAGGCAACAATTATTCTAAACAGGCACGCAAAGTGTTTTCAAGTTCTTATAGTAATTTTTACAGTTTAGGGATTGTTGAGATATTTGGTTATTGATTTATGCTGATCCACACAATTTTCCCCTGTGGTGTGCTCTTTTTTTTTTTTTTTTTTAAGTTACAATCCAAATAACATCCTGGAATAATTATACCTGCCAAGCATAATGAATCACTGCCCGTCTTGTTTTCCCACAGCCTTTTCGTCCATGCCGCTAAGGCAGCACTTATCATATTGCAGTTACCTAAGTTGTGAATGGGCGCAGTCCCCCAGTCTCACTCCTTGAGGACAAGGGCATTGTTAGCTTCTTTTGTCTCATCTCTCTAACACCTCAGACTTTGCCCTGAACATGGTGTGTTCTCAGGAATATTGACTGTGGACCTCAGATCAGAAAAAAAAAAAACGCCCTCTACTTGTTTAGGCAGGAGGTAGGTGGGAATTCTTCCCTTCATGAGTCAGATAGGCAAATCAGAGGTTATGTAAGACACTGAAGGGAACCAGTGATCTGGGACTCAAATCCAGGCAGAGAGAGGCTCCAGCCCCACCCATGTAGACTGCAAGTTCAGATCCTGGAGGTTTGGGTTCTTTTTTTTCACTTGGATGACCTGGATTGTGCATGTTGAGAAAATCAAGGTGATCACTGCCCTGTTCTAGCTGTGGCCTTAGAAGGAAACATGTCCAGTACAAGCACTCTGTGCGCCCTTACCTGCACTTAGAAAGGGGAGCATCCCTCAGCCCTCCTTCTCTCCACCTCTTGGTCTCACCGCCCAGAGCTTGCTAGGATGACAGACTCATCCAGGGGAAACCACTGACCAGACCCATTGTTTGTTCAAATCACTTTTAACCACCATCAGCTGAGCTTCTGAAACAAGCCAGCAGTTAGCCCACAGACAACCCTCTTTCCTGCCCCTCTCACCCTGATGGGATCTCCCAACAGAGAGACCCCTGCTTCTCTCCCATCACTTCCTTCCTGTCCATCCTAGAAAACAGCATAGGTTATGGTTAGGAAATCCGGAATTTCAGTGCCCACGTACCATTTCTATAATCCAGTCCTGGGTATGTTTGCTGTTCAAGGACTTGTAGAGAACACAGTGTGAAATGTTCAGGGGTGTGTTTATCAAATCACTTTTCCTCTCTGAGGTTAAGTTTCTTCTTCCTCAAAAGGAGGGAGTTGAAGCAAGTAATCCCAAAGGATTAACAGCATGATTCTGTGATTGTTTTTCTTGGTTTATGCGATTTTACCAGTTGAAGGGTGAAAAATATTAATGAGAATTTAACTTCGCAATATAGAGAGTAGAGATACTTAAGGCCATGTGGGTCAGTCTCTGGGTTATCTAATAATCCCTTTAAGTTCTCTGTGAACACTGTTCTCTGTAAATACAGTAATTCTTTCTTATTTGTAAAACTGAATTTACTATATTGAAGGGAAAAGTTTGTGGCAGTTTCTGATCCCAGTGAGGAGGGCAGTGGGCCAGATATTTATAGAGTTTTAGGGATTAATGGTCAAAGGTTCCAAGAGCTACTATGAAGCATTTTTAGTTTGGTCATTGAGTGTGTCTTCCAGCTGAGTAACTCTTACACTCAAAAGTATTTCCTAAGATTCATAACAATGTACCTTTCCATTTCTGTCTGCTTCTCATTTTGCTCTTTCTGTTTGTTTTTGCCTCTTCTTTTTAACTACACTGATGTCCTGTCACATCCATAAAACATGCCTGTTAGAAGCACTTCCCACCCACTCCCACTCTACCCCACCAAATACAAGTGTCAGAGCCTCATAACTTTCCTCCTTGTCTCAGCCTTTTCATTTTTCATGAGCATTGCTTCTCAAGTGAAGACGCAAGGATGGATAGAGGCAAACCAGCTCGCCTGCTGATTTTGCTTATGGTACACATTTATGTCTCACAGACTTTCTGACCACCGACATTTGTGTCTTAAAGCCTCCTTAAATACTTGAAGAAACCATGTCCTAGATAGGAGATTTATTGGTTTGGCCAAAAAGTTTGGGTTTTCCTGCAAGATGGTATGGGAAAACCCAAACAAACTTTTTGGCCAAACCAATATATATCTCATCCCATAATGTTTGGTCATGTGGGTATTGGTAAGTGGCTGTCATGTTCTGTGACTTGAGAACTGTAGGGAAAATGATAAGTAGCCAACGTGGGATGACAGTAATGTCATCAACTCATTGGCAAGATGTCACAGGGACCACTGAGCTCCCAGGTCACTGGAGGAAGCATCTGGATTCCATGGCAGTAAGTGATGTGCGCTGCTCACAGGATGCTTTTCCTGACTTATTGGCCCCAAGTTTGATGCACAAAGAGGACTGAAAAATGAGAGTTCATGGTACACATGGGCTCTCCTGGTGTTATCAGGCATCTATTGCATTGCAGTATTTTGGGGCAAATTCAGTGGATGGAACTTAAACTGATATTGGGGGTGGGGGAAGGTGGGGAGATCTGGGAAAGGATGCCATCTGGGCCTGTGATGACGAATGCTATCATGGAGACTTCATGCGGGGTCCCTTTTATATATTTAGTAGAGCAGATTTTCCCTTTCACACTCTCTAGATCTATTTGTATTGCACAGATGTCAGGAAAATATCATGAGTGTGAAAGGAAAAAAAAAAAAGACTAAAATTCACATCCATGGCCAGGGATTGTAATTCAATCACTTTGTCCTTAAATTGACACCCATTTAACTTGCACAAACGTTTCCTGCTTTTGCTTTGGGGGGGTTAAGTCACAGCAGTTTCAGAAACAGAAATCTCAGTCCTACATATTGGAACTCAGAGATTTAGGTTAAAGGGAAAAACCGTGGGGAGATACATTAGACCTGGCTTGCTTACTGTCAGGACCAGAGCTAATGGACCCACCAGCCATTTGTCATCTTCCTTCCTGTAATCCACTGATCAGCCAAAAAGCTGCAGGACACAATCAATGGGTTTTTATCCTTAAAAGGACTTTTCTTTTTCCTTACTGTTATCCCTAATGCCCTTTGCCATCAAAGCTTTTTAAAATATTTATATTTATTTATTTGGCTGCGCCAGGTCTTAGTTGCCGCGGGATCTTTGATTTTCATTGTGGCACGTGGGATCTTTAGTTGTGACGTGCAGACTCAGATGCTGCCTGTGGGATCTAGTTCTCCAACCTGGGATTGAACCTGGGCCCCCTGCATTGGGAGTGCAGAGTCTTAGCCACTGGACCACCAAAGAAATCCACCGTTGCCATTAGAACTTAAAACTACTTAATGAACAAACTTCCCCTTCTCTTCCTATCACATTTTTGTGGAAGTGAGTTTTTCAAAGTTGAGAAAAAAAATAATTGAGGGTTTTGCTGGCATTTTCTCCCCACCCCACCCCTCAGTGCCGCCTCTGTCCACAACCAGACACAGCACCTGCAGGTAGAGGGGACGATAGTTACAGACGCAGTTGGCACACAAGTGTGCTGTTAACATATTACGTTTTATAGATCCTTCCTGACTCCAGACTCCCCACCATGGATGATCTCTTTCCTCTTCTGTAACATAGCTTGAAAAGTTTTCTACACTGGGTTTCTTCACTCTCTCTGTCTTAGCCTGTAAAGACATATTTTAATGTATAATATTTTATTCAGACAGATGACACGTTTAGCACATACGTAGATGATGAATCAAAAACAAATACCCGCCATGCAGCAGAGCACTGTCAGTTCCTTTGAGACTCTCTGGTGCCCTGGCCTCATCTCTCTCTTGGCCTCTCTAGACAGCATCCTATCCAGGCTTCTGTCCCCTTCCTTCTGCTCTTCCCATGATGATCACCAGTGCTCTTTGCCCTGTACTCCTGTGTGGTCAGTTCTCCATCCCAGTGTTGTGATCTCCCAACATCTCACACCCAGGACCATTCCCTCTTTCTCATGCCCCTGGCTTCTAGGATGCTGGATTCTCCTGGTGTTTGTTTGTTTGTTTGTTTGTTTTTACTGTCTCCTTGGGTCTGCTTTCTTAGGCTCTCTTGATGGCCCCTGAGTTTTTATCCCTGCTGATGTACTGATTTTTGACCTGTACGTGATGGAATTCTCCAGAAAGGGCCTGGCTGTCAGGTCTCTTCTTACCTATGTGTTCCTTCCTTCAGTCTCAATACTGCCTTCTTGCTGATGATCTCGTTTATTTCCCCAGTCCTGACTCATTCCCAGAATGCCAGACTTACATATGCCACCAGCAGCACCACCCCTTGAATGCCACACAAAAGTTAAATCTACAGGTGCAAAACACAACTCTGGATTTTCACGCCTCAAACCCGCTTATACCCTCCCCGCCCCAGGAGTGATCTCTGTAAGGGACAACTGTCTTTCCAGTTGCTCAGGCCAAATGCCTTTGAGTCCCCGATTTCTCTCTCTCACCCCAGTCTAGCTTTCAGCAAGTCACTGTTCCTTTGCTTCACCTGCTCCATCCAGCACCACCACTCCTATCTAATCTACCATGATCACTTGCCTTTTGCACTTGACCACTAACCAGTTTCCTGCATTTCTTGTCCAAATCTCTTCTCTTACAGAAGTCCAAGTGATACTGACTAAATATCTGCTAGGTGTCAGGCATTGTTTTAGGTGCTGGCATGTAGCGTAAGCACAACACACAGCAATCACAAATCCTGTTTCAGTAAGTCCCCTGCATATGAACCTTCAAGTTAGATACTTTCAAAGATGCGAACATGTGTTCACATGTTCAATTACGTAAGTTAGTTAACGTATCTGGCGTACATTGTTACGTGCACGCATCCTCTACACGTGGTTGTGCTTTTATGTACTTCACTGTACAGTATCCTATAGAGTACAGTATCTTTATTTCAAGCTCGAGATGTCCGGCAGCAAGCATAAAAGCAGCAGTGATGTATTGTACAGCCAGTTGTGTTAACTGAGTGCCTAGGCTAACTTTGTTGGATTTTCGAACAAATTGGACTTAAAATGCACTCTTGGAGTGGATCTCAATTGTATGTAGGGGACTTACTGTATTTCTTTGCCTACAATCCCCCTGCTTGCAATGAAATTCAGACCCCTTTCTTAGCTTCCCTGATAGCTCTGTTGGTAAAGAATCTGCCTGCAATGCAGGAGACACTGGTTCAATTCCAGGGTCGGGAAGATCTGCTGAAGAAGGGATAGGCTACCCACTCCAGTATTTGTGGACTTCCCTTGTGGCTCAGCTGGTAAAGAATCCACCTGCAATGTAGGAGACCTGGGTTCGATGCCTCGGTTGGGAACATCCCCTAGAGGAGGGAAAGGCTACCCACTCCAGTATTCTGGCCTAGAGAATTCCATGGACTGTATGTATAGTCCATGGGGTTGCAAAGAGTCAGACACAACTGAGTGACTTTCACTTTCACTTCTTGGCCTCCCACTCCTGCCTCACTCTCTTCTTGTCCTGTACATCGGGTCCCAGTCCCCAATCTCCTCATTCTTCCTAGAATATGTGGGGTACATTCTCATCTCACATGCTGTTCCTTCAACCTGGGAGATGTCTCCCAGTTTCCTAAGCTTGCCCCCTGTGTTAATGAAACAGCAAACTTTCCAAAAGGCTTTCCCTGACCATCTGTTTACACTGTGCTCTCTTCCATCAACTTGCCCTCTATTCTTACACCCCTTAGGACCACCTGCTTTGTTGTACATATTTTTTTAACTTATGTGTCTACTGTCCATCTCCCCTTCTAACTTATGAACTTAGATCAAGGACCCATCTCTTTGCCAGTGCCTGGAACCATGCCTGGAACA
This sequence comes from Bubalus kerabau, assembly GCF_029407905.1. Classification (NCBI taxonomy): domain Eukaryota; kingdom Metazoa; phylum Chordata; class Mammalia; order Artiodactyla; family Bovidae; genus Bubalus; species Bubalus kerabau. Next base: position 81,234,874 of record NC_073631.1, on the reverse strand, counting down.
TAGTGGACACTCTTTATAGGATACAAATCTCTTTATGATACGCTGGGTTGGAGTTTGGATGGTATTCTTAGGTGTCTGGATCCTCTGAGAACACTCCTTTTCTTCCCTGTTTCCCCCACTCTTCAATGTGGGGGTTGGGGTCTTTATTACTGGGCATCTGGTTGGCATGGGGTCTCCGTGTCATTTATCCTGGCTGGCACTCTCTGACCGAGCTCCAGCTTGTCTTTGCTTCCCCCTCAGCATCCAGACAAGCAGCTGCAGGTCACTCAGTTATTGTTGAATCTATGTTGTTCGCCAGGTCCATTCTGCGTTGTTCCTGTTGTTGCCAGGACTTTATAAAACTGCTCTCTGCTCTCCCGTCTCTGTCTTCTCTGGGCCACGTGACTTTGTCATCTTCAGTGTGAGCCTGTCACTCCTGTGTTCAAAACCCTGCAAGCCACCAAATTCTATGCAACAAAGAACCAGCTACCCAGCCTAGCCTCATTGGTGTATGGGCTGTGGCCTGCTCTATGCCTGATATACCCCTTGACCTCAGGATAGACAAATGGACTTTTTTCCCCATTTCTCCAAACATGCTCTGTGCTTTCCTATAATTATGTACTTTTTCCATACATACTTTTTCTACTCTTAGATTCTCTACCCTTCTATAAATCTGCCCATTTTTAAGATCTATCCTAAATCTCAGCTTGTAACAGAAGCCATCACTCTATTTCCCAATAGATATGACTCTCCCCCACTGAGCTTCTGTGTAATGAGCATCATTTTACGTGTGTTACTAATGCTCCTACCTTTCAGCCTCCCTACTAAAAGATGACTCCTCAAGGTTAAGGACTGTGTCACCCTTATTTTTGTATCCTTATTTTGACATTTTTCCAGTATTGGCCACTGAAGGTACCATCAGATCAGATCAGATCAGATAAGTCGCTCAGTCGTGTCCGACTCTTTGCGACCCCATGAATCGCAGCACACCAGGCCTCCCTGTCCATCACCAACTCCCGGAGTTCACTCAGACTCATGTCCATCGAGTCAGTGATGCCATCCAGCCATATCATCCTCTGTCGTCCCCTTCTCCTCTTGCCCCCAATCCCTCCCAGCATCAGAGTCTTTTCCAATGAGTCAACTCTTTGCATGAGGTGGCCAAAGTACTGGAGTTTCAGCTTTAGCATCATTCCTTCCAAAGAAATCCCAGGGCTGATCTCCTTCAGAATGGACTGGTTGGATCTCCTTGCAGTCCAAGGGACTCTCAAGAGTCTTCTCCAACACCACAGTTCAAAAGCATCAATTCTTCGGTGCTCAGCCTTCTTCACAGTCCAACTCTCACATCCATACATGACTACAGGAAAAACCATAGCCTTGACTAGACAAACCTTTGTTGGCAAAGTAATGTCTCTGCTTTTGAATATGCTATCTAGGTTGGTCATAACTTTCCTTCCAAGGAGTAAGCGTCTTTTGATTTCATGGCTGCAGTCACCATCTGCAGTGATTTTGGAGCCCAGAAAAATAAAGTCTGACACTGTTTCCACTGTTTCCCCATCTATTTCCCATGAAGTGATGGGACCGGATGCCATGATCTTCGTTTTCTGAATGTTGAGCTTTAAGCCAACTTTTTCACTCTCCACTTTCATTTTCATCAAGAGGCTTTTTAGTTCCTCTTCACTTTCTGCCATAAGGGTGGTGTAATCTGCATATCTGAGGTTATTGATATTTCTCCTGGCAATCTTGATTCCAGCTTGTGCTTCTTCCAGTTCAGCGTTTCTCATGATGTACTCTGCATAGAAGTTAAATAAACAGGGTGACAATATACAGCCTCGACGTACTCCTTTTCCTATTTGGAACCAGTCTGTTGTCCCATGTCCAGTTCTAACTGTTGCTTCCTGACCTGCATACAAATTTCTCAAGCGGCAGGTCAGGTGGTCTGGTATTCCCATCTTTTTCAGAATTTTCCACAGTTTATTGTGATCCTGAATGTTAAATGAATGATGTGAGAAGGTCTGTATTTTATTTATTTTTATAATTTTATTTATTTATTTCTGGCTGTGCTGGGTCTTCCTTGCTTTTCTCTAGTTGCAGTGAGCAGGGTTCTCATTGCAGTGGTTTTTGTTGTTGGGAAGCATAGGCTCTAGGGCACTCAGACTTCAGTAGTTGTGGCAAGTAGTCTTGTAGTTGTAACTCCCAGGATCCAGAGCGCAGGCTCAGTAGTTGTTTAGCTGCTCCAAGGCATGTGGGATCCTCCCAGATCAGGGATCAAACCAGGTATCTCCTGCATTGTCAGGCAGACTCTTCACCCCTGAGCCATCAGGAAGCCCGTCTGTATTTTATTGCTTCTAGAGTGGCATTATGCACAATGTGTGCATCCATGAACTGTGTGTCATAATGGTAAGTATTGACAGAAAGGTGGGAGAGGTGAACTTCACGGGAGAGGAATTTCTATCTGCTTTGTTCACTGATTCTCCTAAGTGCCAAGAACAGTGCTCAGAAACAGAACACAGTAACTGCTCAGAAGACAACATGTTTATGTTCCTGCACTGGGTTCTCTTTCTGCTTATGTGGTCCATTCATTTTGCAAATGTAGATACCTGAGCAAATCTGGACTTTTGACTTTGGTGGGCTACTCTTGGGGATCTTGCTTAAACCTGGTGTCTGCTTGAAACAATGAGAGGTTCTCTGTTACAGAACCACTCCAATGAGAGAAATAATTGGCAGTGAAGTTATCTACTCCTAATTTAAACAGGGGTCCTATTGGTGATGCTGCTCCCATCTTTACTGAACTTTCAACGGCAACCAAGCACGATTTTTGGTGAGGTATTGCCACAGGAACTTTTCGAGCATTTGCCACCTTTTTGTTGCAAGCAAGTAAAATTTATTTTTCTTAGAAACATGCATTCACATCATGATGTGACATCCTTGAGAGAAATAGTTGAAGATCACAAATTGTTATTTTCCTCTTTTTCCCAGAATAGAGGAAAAAATATCACCATATGCATAGTGAGTGTTAAGGAGGCGTTCAGGCTTCTGACGAGAAATTTGACCAAGGGACTGTTGGACCACAAACCAAAATTTAAAAATTCATTGTATGTATGTATATGCACATTTCTATATTCAAATACATAGAAATATATGCATATATATTTTAAAATCCTTGTTAACTGTTTTCAAGTAATTTTCAATTGCTTATTCCCTCAGAAGACATTTCTTGAGTTTCTATTTTATGACAAGTCTTTATGTTGTGTGCGCTTTCTCTATCCAGACATAAATCTGCTTACAGCTTAGGATGAAAATGTGCAAAAGACAAAGCAGAGTTAAGTCCCTGCAGTGGAGAAACATCTAGTTTGAGAGACAAACTGAAAAAGTTGTGCCCTTTAAGAGTGATAATTTTATTTTTCACACTCTTAATGGAGAATCTATTACACACCCTGCAGTTGGTTGGGGACTGGGTTACTATGGTGAATAGGTACACAGCCACATTCTTAGAGTGAGGTCCTCAAATTTACAGTGTTGCTTCCTGTTCATTAAACAGACGTCACCCTTGTCAGGGACTTAGAACTTACTTACTGTGATATTCTTCAATTATGCTTAATTTTATCAAAATTGAATGTTACTATCCTAGATCTTAGGCACCTTAGGGTCAAGGCACTAAGTCTTACATGAGAACTCACTGCTGTAGGAACGTGCTCCTCCTGACTTGCGGTTTTGCCACAAAATTTTTTCCACTGATCCAGAGAATCTTCTAGAGCAAGAAGCACTATTTTTTTTTTTTTTTAATCAGACTCACCACCTGCTCAGGGCACAGAGGCTCCCAAGAGCAGGTGAAGTGAATGGCCTGGCTTGGTGCACAAAAGTGTCTGAAATTCACAGACTACCCTGGACATCAGGCCCCAGCCTGCTTGCCTGCCTTATGCTGTGAAATAGTGATGCCATAGCTCTTCAGATGGGGTGGAATTCTGGTCAAGAGGGGAGAGGAGGCAAGAAGACCAAAGGCCAAACCCTTCTTTCTAGAGATCTGTGTCTTGCTCCAGGTTAGATGGTATAGATCATGCTAACCTAGCATATTTTTTAGTTTCTTGGAAAAAGCATTGAATGAATCTTCTCAGCTAGATAAAGTTAAGGATTTATGGCAAGAGAAATAAATCTATCCCGGGTGGCTCAGGGGTAAAGCATTCACCTGCCAATGCAGGAACCTCGGGTTCGATCGCTGGGTAGGGAAGATCCCTGGGAGAAAGAAATGGCAACCTACTCCAGTATTCTTGCCTGGAGAATCCCATGGACAGAGGAGCCTAGCTGCCCACAGTCCTTGGGGTCACAAAGTCAAACTCAACTTAGTAACTGAACAGCAACAGCAATAAAACCAACATTGGTATCTCTAGGTATGGGAGTGATTGGGGAGGGTAGGAATTGGGTTGAAGAAGGGTCAAGCTCACTTTCACTATAGTTCTGTGGTCAGGACCCCTCTCTTTTTCCAGGGTTCATTTATCTCTACTGAATAATGTCATTGATGGGCTATTTTTATAGAAACATTAAGCTTTAGGGTAGGAAGTTTTTCTTCATTGTTAGAATTCTCACCTTTGAAATTTCATTTTAGAGGCGAAAGAGGGTGAATGACTTTGCTTTTTACATTTGGCTCATCTTGTTATGAATTTGCAAATGGCTTTTGAGGGATCCAGATATTTTATTTTTCAAATCTATTTTTTTTTTCCAAAGTGCTATTAGCAGGTTCAACTCATGACTTCAGGCATTTTTCAGGCAATGAGCTCAGTGAGATTTGAAAATTAGCTAAGCCATTTATAGATTCATAGAATGCTGGCTGGGGAAGGAACCTCAGCCACATCCCACTTAACCCCCTAATATTCCATGTGACAAAACCACCATCTCCCAGTGTCACAGTTGTTAAACCTGGGGTGGGAAGCTGTCTCTGGGCTCCTGGCTCAGTGCTCTGCAGCTCCTTTGCTAGCTCTTTTAGGGCAGGGCAGGAAACGTGGATATCTTTGGGGTCCAGGCAGATGTGGGTTTCAGAGTCGGAGGCAGGTAAGGGGACTGTACTGGAAACCAGTACTGCCAGGGCAAGTTCTTGTGCCCAATGCACAGTGAGGCCAAACAAACAAATGTTGGAGTTGGCAGCAGAGAAAGGTTTATTGCAGGGCCATGCCCTAAAAAGCCCCATGCTCCCCAAAGTGTTTCTGCAAGGCATTTTTAAAAGCCAGGTGTGGGAAGGGGATCACAAGGTAGGTGGTCAGCTTGTGCACAGTTCTCTGATTGGCTGATGGTGATGGAACAGGGTGGTGTGGGAGAGGTTAACATTATCGGTTCTTAGGCTCCAGGAAGCCTGGGGCTATGTGCTCATTATCATCCACTATTAATAGTTCAGTTCAGTTCAGTTCAGTTCAGTCGCTCAATCGTGTCCGACTCTTTGCAACCCCATGGACTGCAGCACACCAGGCCTCCCTGTCCATCACCAGCTCCTGGAGTTTACTCAAATTCATATCCATTGAGTCGGTGATGCCATCCAACCACCTCATACTCTGTGGTCTCCTTCTCCTCCTGCCTTCAATCTTTCCCAGCATCAGGATCTTTTCAAACGAGTCAGCTCTTCATATCAGCTGGCCAAAGTATTGGAGTTTCAGCTTCAACATCAGTCCTTCCAATGTACATTCAGGACTAATTTCCTTTGGGCTCCAAAATCACTGCAGATGGTGACTCCAGCCATGCAATTAAAAGATGCTTGCTCCTTGGAAGAAAAGTTATGACCAACCTAGACAGCATATTAAAAAGCAGAGACATTACTTTGCCAACAAGGGTCCATCTAGTCAAGGCTATGGTTTTTCCTGTGGTCATGTATGGATGTGAGAGTTGGACTATATAGAAAGCTGAGAGCCAAAGAATTGATGCTTTTGAACTGTGGTGTTGGAGAAGACTCTTGAGAGTCCCTTGGACTGCAAGGGGACCCAACCAGTCCATCCTAGAGCTTCCATTTGGTGGGGGGTTTTCATATCTGCAAAACAACTCAGGAAATGTGCATCAGATACTGTTGTCTATTTTGTAGTACTTCAGAGAAGAGCTAAAGCAGAGAATAAGAGGGAAGACCCCAAAGGATCCTGCTTGGTTAGAGTGCTGGTCGTTAGTCAGCTTCAAGCTAGTGTTGACACTGGGATGGTGATCCAGTGTTGCTAGTTCATCTGATTTTTCCAAGAAAACCAAAATACTCGATATTTAAGAGAAATTCTATAATTTTAAGATGTTTTTTCATTAATTCAATCTAATGATTTTATAATACTCAATGGGCTCAACCAGGCAAAACTGTAAATATCTAGTTTGTAACTTCTGATCTAGGAAAACTGTGCTTTGAGGATTACTTAGATGGAAAGAAAGGACCATGATCATGGCTTCAAATACTTAAAATCTGAAAGGTGGCAGAGGTACTTGTTCCAAGTCTGGAACAAAAACTAGTGGGCAGAGAATTTTGGTTCAGTAATAAAAATTTTCTCTTAACTCAGAATTTTTTAAGAGGAGTGAGGTATTAGTGTGCCAGGGTGCCACTGAGTAGAGGTCACTGAGCTCTGTGTTGGGATGCTGGATAGTGGCCTGGGGTACTGGCAGTTTCCGTGGCTCCTTGGTGATAAGCTCCAGGGTTGTTCTCTAACTGGCTTTGCAGTCATCCTGGGAGCCTCCCACTGCCTCAGTATGCCCTGGGAAATGGGCCAAAAGCTTTCAGGGCAAATCCAGTGAGATGAAAGTTATGTGTATATAGTTTGCCCTCAGTCTTTCTTTTTCAAATAAAACCCCATCATTTCGATTCCTTCTTCCACCAAGGGATTCCTTTCTATCTTCCCCTCTAATGGCTCTGTTCTCTCCTATCCATAAAACACTGTGCAAGCCTTCGTCACCTTCTGCATCCCCACCCACCACTAGGAAAATTCGTCTTTTCTCAATTTTTGGCTATACCACTTAAAATTTTTGTTTTCTTTTAAATACAGCACGTATGTATCATTATTTAAAACAAGAGTCTACAGACTAGGGCTGACTTGCCTCCAGTTTTTGTACAGTTTTTATTAGAACACAGTCACAGCCATCATTTACATGTTCTCTATGGCTATTTTCTCTACAGCAGAACCAAGAAGTGGAGACAAAGACCATAACCCTGAAAAGTCTAAAATATTTACTAACTGGCCCTTTAAGAATGTTTATTGACCCTTGATCTATATGAAAATGATTATACCAGATAGATAATCTGAAAAAAAAAAAAGTGCAAAGGATAAAGTAACAACAATTTGCAATGACCAGATAAAAAAACCATTGGCTTTTTAGTGTATTTTAATGCATATATACGTTATAAAATTAAAATCACACTAGAAACACAATTTCTTGTTTAACAACATGCATTTTCTTGATATACAACTTTTAATACTCTATTTCTATGTTATTTTAATCAGCTATATAATAATCTCTGTAATACTCCAGGTATATATCTATTATGCAATTTTTTTTTTTTTTTTTTTTTTGCTGTTTGGCTTGCAGGATTGTAGTTCCCCGACTCCTGGGATGTTGGCAGTGAAAGAACAGAGTCCTAACCATTGGACTGGGAAGTTATAATATGGGATAGTCCCCATATTATGCGTTTGCGTGGCTGCGTGCTTAGTCCCTTCAGTTGTGTCCAACTCTTTATGACTCTATGGACTATAGCCTGCCAGGCTCCTCTGTCCATGGGATTCTCCAGGCAAGAATACTGGAGTGGGTTGGCATGCCCTCCTTCAGGGGATCTTCCTGACCCAGGGATTGAATCTGAGTCTCCTGCATTGCAGGCAGATTCTTCACCCACTGAATCATCTGGGAAGCCCCATATTATACATTAATTTTTATTGTGGTATTTGAGGTATATTTTAAATACAAAATTTTATTTAATCCTTTTAAGTGCTTATGTGGGAAATATTAATTTTACAAACGAGACATGAAGTGTTTCTGTGACTTGGCTAACTTATACAGGTAGGCTATCTGACAACCAAGCCTGTATTTTCAACCATCCAACTATTACTGAGCATTGAAGTTAATTTTATTCTTTTGTTTTTATTCTGGGGAGAGATGCCAATTAGAAATATTGCATTAATGAATATCAATATACATAAACCATTAACTGCATTTCACATTATTTCCATAGAACTCATTCCCCAAAGCAGAATTAATAAATCTAGAGATTCATTGAGGTTCCTCAGACACCCCAAAGAGTCAATGTTCAGAAAATTTGTAACAACATATGCTAACAGCCTGTGAGGGTGCCACCCTCCAAATATTCAGTACCAAGTACTATGCTTTATCCAGTCTATTTTTGTTCTTTTGTCACAGGAAGAGGGATCCTGGAGGCTGACTCTTTGTAGGTAGTTGTGACCAAGTGACTCCTCTGAGAATGACTTCTGGGAAAGATGTTCCCTGGATAAGAAAGGACAGGCTGGGTGGGCACAAGTCTTTTGCCCTTTGCCCTTACACTTCTTCTAGCAATCTTGGGACCAAGCACAGGAAGCTGCAGGCTGGGAATGGCAGGTGCGAGGAAAGGTGGATCCTTGTGGGTACCTCGTGGGAAAAATACCCCAGATTAATGAAGCCTCTGTTGCTGGGTTTCTTGATACTCAAGTAGATGCAATCCTATCCATTACCAGTGAAGGTAAAAAGGAGCAGCGAGGCTGTTTCTGTAAATTCTTTTTACCTGTATTTTGCCAATACCTCTTCCCCAGGCAAGGTTTTAGTGCTTCTTTTTCCAATTTGTATGAATCTTTATATATTATTATAGATATTAAGATACAGATATTTGAGATTGTTGTGTCTTTTAATTTTATTTATGTGACTTGCCTGTTAAGGTGATGTCTCCATCTAAAGGTACACATTGTCTTCACAATTAATAACAGGGACAAACTTCTATTTCCCAATAACCTGTCACTTAATTGTTTTATCATCCATTGTTTCCTTCTCAGAATCTGTTATCCTTGGGAACTGCAAATCTGTGGCTTTCCAATGATCTAATTCCTTCCATGTTTATCAGCTGCCATTCTTCTGTGAAAAGAGCTTTCCCTGTTTTTCTGCTCTATTCTTTTGGGAGGAATTACTGTGTCCTGATCGTCAAGAAGCAACAATTAAAACTGGACATGGAACAACAGACTGGTTCCAAATCGGGAAAGGAGTATGTCAAGGCTGTATATTGTCACCCTGCTTATTTAACTTATATGCAGAGTATATCATGTGAAATGCCAGGCTGGATGAAGCACAAGCTGGAATCAAGAATCCTGTGAAAATATCAATAACCTCAGATATGCAGATAACACCACCCTTATGGCAGAAAGTGAAGAAAAACTAAAGAGCCTCTTGATGAAAGTGAAAGAGGAGAGTGAAAAAGTTGACATAAAACTCAACATTCAGAAAACTAAGATCATGGCATCCGGTCCCATCACTTCATGGCAAATAGATGGGGAAACAATGGAAACGGTGATAGACTTTATTTTTTGGGGCTCCAAAATCACTGCAGATGGTGACTGAAGCCATGCAATTAAAAGATGCTTGCTCCTTGGAAGAAAAGCTACCACCAACCTAGACAGCATATAAAAAGCACAGGCATTACGTTACCAACTAAAGTCCGTCTAGTCACAGCTATGGTTTTTCCAGTAGTCCTGTGTGGATGTGAGAATTGGACTATAAGGAAAGCTAAGCACCAAAGAACTGATGTTTTTCAACTGTGGTGTTGGAGAAGATTCTTCAGAGTCCCTTTGATTGCAAGGAGATCCAACCAGTCCATCCTAAAGCAAATCAGTCCTGAATATTCATTGGAAGGACTCATACTGAAGCTGAAATTCCAATACTTTGGCCACCTCATGCAAAGAACTGACTCATTGGAAAAGACCCTGATGCTGGGAAAGATTGAAGGCAAGAGGAGAAGGGGACGACAGAGGATGAGATGGTTGGATGGCATCACTGACTCAATGGACATGAATTTGAGTAAACTCCTGGAGTTGGTGATGGACAGGGAAGCCTGGCATGCTGCGGTACATGGGGTAGCAAAGATTCGGACATGATTGAGCGATTGAACTGAACTGAACTGTGTCCTTATAAATTTTTATTGATTCAGTGTGATATAATCAATTACAGTTGTGATTCTTTTTCATGTTCAAATTAACCCACTTTTGGCCAGGGGGAGCTTTTATGTTATTTCTTTTTTTTTTTTTTAATTTTATTTTTTAACTTTACAGTATTGTATTGGTTTTGCCAAATATCAAAATGAATCCGCCACAGGTATACATGTGTTCCCCATCCTGAACCCTCCTTCCACCTCCCTCCCCGTACCATCCCTCTGGGTCGTCCCAGTGCACCAGCCCCAAGCATCCAGTATCATGCATTGAACCTGGACTGGCGACTCGTTTTATATATGATATTATACATGTTTCAATGCCATTCTCCCAAATCCTCCCACCCTCTCCCTCTCCCACAGAGTCCAAAAGACTGTTCTATACATCAGTGTCTCTTTTGCTGTCTCGTATACAGGGTTATTGTTACCATCTTTCTAAATTCCATATATATGCATTAGTATACTATATTGGTGTTTTTCTTTCTGGCTTACTTCACTCTGTATAATATGTTATTTCTAACACAAGAAATTGAATGGTTACATGTCTTAAGTTTCTACCCTTTCTTCCCTCCATCCCTTCTTTCCTTTCTTTCTCTCTGGCTGTGGGTGGGAATTGTTTATAAAATTGGGTAAAATGGCAATGGCACCCCACTCCAGTACTCTTTCCTGGAAAATCCCATGGACGGAGGAGCCTGGTAGGCTGCAGTCCATGGTTTCGCTAAGAGTCCTACACGACTGAGCGACTTCACTTTCACTTTCACTTTCATGTATTGTAGAAGGAAATGGCAACCCACTCCGGTGTTTTTGCCTGGAGAATCCCAGGGACGGGGGAGCCTGGTGGGTTGCCATCTATGGGGTCGCACAGAGTCAGACGCGACTGAAGTGACTTAGCAGCAGCAGCAGAGCAATATGAAGTAATAGTGGTAAAAGGAGGTCTTGCCCTTGTCTTTAATTAAATTGGATTTAGTTTTCCACTATTAGATAGTAGAGGCTGTTTATTTCAGTTTAAAAAAAAGTTAGTGTTACTCTATTCCTAGTTTAGAATTATGTTATAAATATTGAATTAAAGGGGGAATTTGCTGAATTAACCAGTATGTTTTCTCCTTTAACCTAATGAAATGATCAATTACATTCATAGGTTTCTTAGTAATTAAACTATCTTTATGGTCTTCAAATGCACTAAACTCAAACATTGTTTATTATTTTTTGAATTCTGCACTGATTCAGTATGCTCAGTTTTATATATACATACATGTAATAAATATATTTACTGTATTATATATATATATACACAGTAAACTATATATATAACTACATATAGATGAATGAATGGGATTAGTTTGCATCTTTATTATACTATGTATTTGAAATTTATGAAAGTGAATCAGGAAACTGTTAAGTTCCCTTGAAAAATGTATATGATGTCAGGATTATTATTACCTAGAATTCAGAAAGCTTTATCTGTAAATCTCGTGGGCTTTAGGCCATTTTCGGGGTCAGTCTGATAAGTTAATTCATTCAACTCATGGCTATTGCACTATTTATGTTACTGAACCAAGCTGGGATCTGCTTACCTGTGCACAGTAAAGCCAATCAACTGACAGCTGGGTTGTGGTGAAGGAAAGTGCAGTGTTTATTGCAGGGTAGCAAGCAAAGAGTACAGATAGCTAGAGTTTAAAAGGCCTCGACTCCCCAAGGCTTTCACGGATAAGTTTTTAAAGACAAAGTTGGGGGAGGGGTGGTGTATGATCAGCCTGTGGGTATTCTGATTGGTTGGTGGTGAGCTAATTGGAAGTCAGCATCTTCGGCCCTCTGCTTCCTGCAGGTCTGGGGTCTACTTGCCTGTGGAAGCATTCAGTTAACTTTTTCCACCTGGTGGGGATTTTAGTATCTGCAAAACAGCCCAAAGGACATGGCTCCGAATATTATCTGTAGCCCATGTTGTTGTTCAGTTGGTAAGTCATGTTTGACTCTTTGCAACTCCATGGGCTGCAGCACGCCAGGTTTCTCTGTCCTTCACTATCTCATGGAGTTGGCCCAAACTCATATCCATTGAGTCAGTAATGCTATCTAACCATCTCATCCTCTGTCATCCCCGCTTCCCCTGCCCTCATTTTTCCCAATATTAAGGTCTTTCCCAATAAGCTGGCTCTTCCATCAGGTGGCCAAAGAATTGGAACTTTAGCTTCAGTATCAGTCCTTCCAGTGAACATTCAGGGTTGATTTCCTTTAGGATTGACTGGTTGGATCTCATTGCTGTCCAAGGGATTCTTAAAGGTCTTCTCCATCACCACAATTAAAAAGCATCAATTTTTTGGCACTCAGCATTCTTTATAGTCCAACTCTCACAACCGTACATGACTACTGGAAAAACCATAGCTTTGACTATATGGACCTTTGTCAGCAAGGTGATGTCTCTGCTTTTTAATATGCTACCTAGATTTGTCATAGCTTTTCTTCCAAGGAGTAAGCATCTTTTAATTTCATGGCTGCAGTCACCATCTGCAGTGATTTTGGACCCCAAGAAAATAAAATCTGCCACTATTTCCACTTTTTTCCCCATCTATTTGCCATGGAGTGATGGGACTGTATGCCATTATCTTGGTTTTTGGAATGTTGAGTTTTAAGTCAGCTTTTCACTCTCCTATTTCACCCTCATCAAGAGGCTCTTTAATTCTTCTTTGCTTTCTGCCATAGGATGCTGTCATCTGCATATCTGAGGTTGTTGATATTTCTCTCTGCAGTCTTGATTCCAGCTTAGGCATTCAGCCTGGCATTTTGCATGATGTACTCCACATAGAAGTTAGATAAGCAGGGTGACAGTATACAGCCTTGACATACTCCTTTCCCAATTTTGAACCAGTGCATTGTTCCATGTCTGGTTCTAACTGTTGCTTTTTTGTCCTGCATAAAGGGGACAGATAATGTGGACTGGTATTCCCATCTCTTTAAGAATTTTCCACAGTTTGTTGTGATCTACACAGTCAAAGGCTTTAGTGTAGTCAATGAAGCAGTAGACTTTTTTTTTGGAATTCCCTTGCTTTTTCTGTGATCCAACAGATGTTGGCAATTTGATCTCTTGTTCCTCTGCCTTTTCTAAATCTAGCTTGTACATCTGGAAGTTCTTGGTTCACATACTCTTGGAGCCTAACTTGAAGGATTTTGAGCATTACTTTGCTAGTATGTGAAATAAGCACAATTGTACAGTACTTTGAACATTCTTTGGCATTGCCTTTCTTTGAGATTGGAATGAAAACTGACCTTTTCCAGTCCTGTGGCCACTGCTGAGTTTTCCAAATATGCTGGCATATTTAGTGCAGCACTTGCACGTCATCATCTTTTAGGATTTGAAATAGCTCCGCTCGAATTCCATCATCTCCACTAGCTTTGTTTGTAGTGATGCTTCCTAAAGCCCACTTGACTTCCATTCCAGGATGTCTGGCTCTAGGTGAGTGATCACACCATCATGGTTATCTGGGTCATTAAGACCTTTTTTGTATAGTTCTTCTGTGTATTCTTGCCATCTCTTCTTAATATCTTCTGCTTCTGTTAGGTACTTGCCATTTCTGAGGAGGAACCCTGAGCCTCTGAGAAGGAACTAAAATCTTTGTCTTTGTTTAATGGCTGAACAGTTATTATTTTGTCTTACTTGACTGGTTTCCTTTCTTTATGCATTTTCTCACTTCTCTGATTAAAGTTACCCTTTGGAATCTAGGGGTGGCCTAGGAAGATAAAGTTCTTCTACAGAGAAGTGGCAGATGGAGGACACTGGGGGTGAGGTCCATTCCGGGAAAATCTCATAGGGTCCTACTTGGTTACAAATAGAGTTTCTACTTCCACTTGAGATAAATAAGTTCTTTTCCTAACAAATGGTCTGTTTGCCAAAATTCAAACCATTGTCTATTATTCTTTGGTAAGTTTTAAGTTGCCTGCTTATCTATGGTCTTATTTCCTTTGGGTTTCTTAAATTTTATATTTCCCGCCCTCCCTCTCTCACCCTTCTCTCTTTCTCTCTCTCCCTCTGTTCCTCATTCTGTTTTAAAAATAAGATTGGTTAGAAATTTGTCTATTTTATTTTTTAACCCAAGAACTAGTGGTGGCATTCATTTTATTTAGCACTTTTTTATAGCTAATGTTTTCATCTGTGTATCTATTTTTAATAATGTGAGTTAATTATTTTTATATAATTATTTTTAATATTTGTGAGTCTCTTTTGCTATTCTCTTTATGCTGTCTTGGATAAAAAGCTAACTTGTTTATTTCTGTCTCGTCATGTTAGTAATTCTAAGCCAGTCATCCTTTCCTGCTGAGCCCAGATTTGTTCTAAGAATTCTCAACATGGCCCATACACTGTTAAATGTAGGGTAGAGGGTTCTGCTCTGTCTGCCTTTGGAAAACACAACTGGTTGCAAGTCTTCTCTACTGTGTTCAATAAGCAAGTGAGCGCTCAGTCGTGTCCGACTCTTTGTGACCCCAGGGACTGTAGCCGCCAGGCTCCTCTGTCCCTAGGATTTTCCAGGCAAGAATATTGGAGTGGGTTGCCATTTCCTTTTCAAGGATACCTTCTCAACCCAGGAATTGAACCCAAGTCTCCTGTGTCTCCTGCACTTATTCTTTACCCACTGTTCAAGCTCACTCAAATTATGGTCTGTTATAGCCCATGTTTCCCATTCTGAAATTTTACAGTAAATTTATTCATATATATATATATATATATATATATATATACACACACACACACATATTCTTTTTCATATTCTTTTCCCATATAGTTTATTACAAGATATTGAATACAGTTCCCTGTGCTGTGAGTACAGGGATATCTGTCCTGTTTATCTGTTTTATAGATAGTAGTCTGTATCTGCTAATCCCAAACTCCTAAATTATTCCTCTCCCACCCCCTTTCCCCTCTGGTAACCATAAGTTTGTTTTCTATGCTGTGAGTCTGTTTCTGTTTTGTAAATAAGTTCCTTTATATCATTTTAGAGTCCACATATAAGTGATATCGTATTTGTCTTTCCCTTGTTATGATAACCTCTAGGTCTGACTGATTTCATTTCATATGATAACCCCTAGGTCTATCTAGAATAAATGTATTCTTAAATATGAAAAGAATGAGTTTCTTATTCATAGATTTGGAAGGAAAATATGTTTAAGCAAGGTTTTAACGTGGCTATTTTCTGATTTCTGGGGGATATTTTTCTCTAACTTTCTTTCATAAATAGGTTTTGGACTGTAACTATCATTTTTGTATAATAATTGCCTCAAGACTCTTGATATTATTTTGTGATCGTTTACTTTTGAAGATCATCGATAAGTTTGAGGATAGCCTAAATTTAAATTCTTTGTAGATAATATTTTAAAAAATTCTTGCTTGTATACTTTTAGGATTAAAAAAAATAGAATTAGAATATTTCATCAAGATATTTAGGAATGTAGGTTTTCTATTGCTATTGTTTTGATTGGACTTTACTGGAAACATGTCAAAATCTTCTGATTTGTATCAGAAGAAGTCAGCACAGGACAATTTTCATCTGTATATTTTTGTGACTTGGCTCTGCTCCTTTGTCATTTATCTCAGGAATTTTGTTATAGGCTGCTATTTGTCAACCAATATCTCCTCTCTCCTTTTTTCTTACTCATAGAACTCTGATTTAATTTTGGAATGGTCTCAGTTTAAAAGCTCTATTTCCCAGTCTTCATTGCAAAAGGTAGTCATATATCATACTTGAGGCCAGTGAGATATATTTGGAAGTCATTGGGTGGGGGCTTCTCGGAAAGCTCTTTAAGGGGAGCTGACTCATCTGGCATGCTGCATTTGCTCTCTCTTCCTCCATATTCAATCTGGAATGTGGTTATGATGGCTGGAGTGCCAGCAGCCATATTTTAAGCTGGGGAAGAAAGTGACACACTAAAGATGGTAGAGCAAGGGCTAAAAGAGTCTGAGTTCCTGGTAGGGTAGCTGCCCTATCCAGCCCAGATCTGTCATTTCTATACTTCTTGCTACAGGAGGGAAAGATAAGCTTGTCTCTTTGCTAAGCCACCATTAGTGGCTTGTTTTGGTCAATGTCTTTGAACAAAAATCCTTCTGTGATAAACAAATACTTCTTTCCCTAAGGTAAACTGTATATGGTTATCATCTTTTCATGCATTGCTTTTTCTTTTGACCCTCTCTTTTGTTTCCCTGAGTTAGGAAGATCCCCTGGAGGAGGGAATGGCTACCCTCTCCAGTATTCTTGCCTGGAGAATCCCATGGACAGAGGAGCCTGGCGGGCTGCGGTCCATGAGGTCGCAAAGGGCCAGACACAACTGAGTGACTAACACTTTTTGTTTTCTTAGAGAGCTTTTTATTTCTTTTCTGCATCTCTAATTTGAATTTCCAGAATACTGTATTTCTAT
Source organism: Bubalus kerabau (assembly GCF_029407905.1). NCBI lineage: Eukaryota > Metazoa > Chordata > Mammalia > Artiodactyla > Bovidae > Bubalus > Bubalus kerabau. The sequence continues at coordinate 81,218,379 of NC_073631.1, read as the reverse complement.
TTCTATTATTACTATTATAGTCCTTACTCCCTTTTTATTTTATATATTTATTTTTTGGCCTTGCCACATAGCACATGGAATCTTAGTTCCTCTACAAGGGATCAAACCCACAGCCCCTGCATTCGAAATATGAAGTCTTAACCCCTGGACTGCTAAGGAAGTTCGCATATTTCTATTACTGACTTTTAGGTTTTCCGACTATATTTTTGTTGTTGTTTCAACTTGGATTTCATTCAATTTCTTATCTCTGAATTTTAAGTTTCCTCTGAAATTAAGTTTCTTAAGTTTATTTGAAACTCCAATACTTTGTCCACCTCATGCGAAGAGTTGACTCATTGGAAAAGACTCTGATGCTGGGAGGGATTGGGGGCAGGAGGAAAAGGGGATGACAGAGGATGAGATGGCTGGATGGCATCACTGACTCGATGGATGTGAGTTTGAGTGAACTCCGGGGGTTGGTGATGGACAGGGAGGCCTGGCGTGCTGCGATTCATGGGGTCGCAAAGAGTCAGACTCGACTGAGCAACTGAACTGAACTGAACTGAAGTTCATTTTCACCTCATTTCTCATCTTGTCTCAAAAAGCATTTTGTTCATTTACTGCATTTATTCAAAATGCAAAATACACTCTGAAAAGTGAAAGTGTTAATTGCTCAGTGGTCTCTGACTCTTTGTGACCCCATGGATTGTAGCATCTATCCATAGAATTCTCCAGGCAAGAATACTGGAGTGGGCTGTCATGCCCTTCTCCAGGGGCTCTTCCCCACCCAGGGATGGAACCTGGGTCTCCCACGCTACAGGCAGATTCCTTACCTTCTGAACCATCAGGGAAGCCCCCAAAATGCACCCTAGACTTCCCTTTTATTTGCTGCCATTGTTGTTGTTGTTTAGTCACTAAGCTGTTTGCTCCTCTCAAAGTATGCTTTTCTCTGGATCTTTATTGCCCTACTATTCTTATGTCCTGTTTTACACTTTTGTTTTTCAGTTTATTCAACTTTGGACAGTAGAACCATCCAGGCTGGTGTTTACCAAATGATGTTTACATAGGGGCCTCTGTTCCTGTCTGTTCTCCTTGGTTCTGTGTTCTGATAGAATCAGAAGAGTCCCAGTCTTAACTAGGCATGCTGGGATACCTGTTCCAGCCAGATTTTAGTGCCTTCTTGGTATTTACGTACTGGGGCTTATCTGATGGGGCTTACTTTGAACAAGTAGCTTCCCAGAGTTGCCATATATGGTTCTCCAGTCACTGGCAGGGGGTTTGTTCTTGAAGGGCTTGTCCTCTCCCTAAGAGATGCTGACTCCCATCCTGAGCCTTGGTGATCCTGTAACCAGATGAGGCCAATACTGAAGCCCAATTCAGCTGCTTGCCATTCAAAGGCCAATACTTGAGAGAAAAGTGTCAGTGGGGAAAGTTTTTTGTTCAGGTCAGCAACCTGGGGAAATGGTGGACTGATGTCCTAAGAACCATCTCCAAGTTTCTGGTTAGGAGACAAGGGTTTTAACGGAGCCTGAGGGAGGGGGCTACAGGGTTCATGACTAGCTCACCCATGATTCTCAGATTGGTTGGCATCAAGGCAAAGTTTCAAACGTTGCTCATCTTCCAGTTTCAACCAGTCTGCATCTACATTATTGTGGTCAGCAGCTTTCATCTGGTGGGGGATGATCTGCTTTCTGTAAAAACAGTTTGGGAGTTGTGTCATACCTTTATCTGTATCTTTCATGGAACTAGAAGTTCAGTGACTCTGCTATATGGCTGGTTGATAATCTAAATTGTAACCAGTTTCTGACAAGTTTCTACATATTCACATTTCCTTATCATTAGCTCTTGAGACAGCCTTTTGAGATTCAGGGGAGTCTTGGGAGACTAAAACTTTTCTACAAAGAAGAGGCAGGTAGAGGACATGGGGGATTGAGGCTGTCTGTCTGTCCTTGGAAGGCTACATAGGGTCATGCTAGATTACCCTCCCTTGTTGAGGAACTGCTGTCCCCTCCCTGTGACCTGTGACACCAGGTTCAGAGAACCCCTGTAGCCGAATTCCACTCATCCACCCAGTGTTACTTCCCACTGCTCTCCAAAATGAATGCTCACCTCATTATAGTTTCTTCATGTCCATGCTGTACTTAATCCTCAACCCTTAGATTATGTTCATGATGTTTTTACCTGTTTGGAATGCTTTTTGCAAGCAAGTTAGATTTTTCTCCAAGCTAGAGCTCACCTGCGTAATGATGATTCCTCAGCTGGGTAAACTATGGTGAGGAACCTCATCTCCCAAAGGATGTACAGAAAGAGTACTCAGGGAAGAGCGCCAGTAAAAACAGATGACCCAGGGAAACAATTCCTCCAGCACTGGAGGAGGCAGACACGTTCTCAGGTAGGGTGTGGCTCTTGCTTCATTTCTGAAATGGGATGGTATGCTACAGGTAGAAGCCCCCTCTCACTCCCCTGTTTTCTTCAGAGTTACCCCCTTGCAGATCACAGTTTTGTAATCCAGCTTATCCACGCTGCTCTAAGAGATATTTCTGCCAGGGAGCTGAAAATATTGGTGTCCTCAATTCCCGGGGCTGTACTTTCAGGACCATTACCCTCAATGAAAGTCCACAGTCACCTCTGTTTTGGTGGTGGCCAAATCTAGCCCAGGATTGTCCTGACCTAAGTCTGATCCCACTGAGATTTCAAGGCATTTTGTCTGAGAAATCCTCTTATCGCTTCAAGTTTAATATGTCTAAAGCCAAATTTATGACCTCCTTATAATAACATTGTAATTCTCCTAACCCTTAATACTTGACCCATGTCCAAGTCAACATGTTGGAGCTAAGCCCCAGACACAAGAAGTACCACCTTCTGCATGCCATTGAGATTGTTTCAGAATTTCACTTTCCATCCTTTCCATTCTCATTGCTGCCACTATTGTGCAGGATTTAATTACTTCATGTCTGAATCATCAGAGGAGCATTTCTGTTCATCTCCTTCCTCATGTCTCTTCACCGCTTCCCTTCCACAGGCAGATCAATTTCAGGTTGATCTTTTGTTAGGCAGAACCTCAATGATGCTACTACTTTGCAGAGGAAATGCTGTCTCCTCCCTTTGACCTGTGGGATCTGGTTCAGAGGCCTTTCATAGTTGATTTCCACTTATCCACCAAGTGTTACTTGCCACTGCTTTCCAAAATAAATACTTAAAAATAAAATGAATATTCATCTTGTTAGTCTATTCCGTACATCCCTTCTGTACTTGTCATCAGCTCTTAGATTTTACTTTGATTTATTTTTCTAGTGGAATGTTTTCTGCATTCTTTATCACCAAATTAGACCTTACTCCTATTCAGAGACCCAGCTTAAATTCAGTTGTCAGATTGGACTGACTGATACTTTAAAAAAAAAAAAAAAGTGATTCTGGTCATTATAAACTGGATAAGAGAGACATACATATTTAGAAATTATTTCTGTGGATTTCTGTATGACTCTGGGGCTTCCCTGGTAGCTCTGCTGGTAGAGAATCTGCCTGCAATGCAAGAGACCCTGGTTTGATCCCTGGGTCAGGAAGATCCCCTGGAGAAGGGATAGCTACCCACTCCAGTATTCTTGGACTTTTCTGGTGGCTCAGATGTTAAAGAATCCACTTGCAATGTGGGAAACCTGGGTTCAATCCCTGGGTTGGGAAGATCCCCTGTAGAAAGGGACACTACCCATTTCAGTATTCTTGCCTGGAGAATTCCAGGCTACAGTTCATAGGATCACAAAGAGTTGGACACAACTGAGCAACTTTCACATCACTCTCATGTATCTTATTTGTGCTATGCCTAAAAAGAATGTGCAGTAAATAGACCTTTCTCCCCCTAGCTATAAGTCAGAATAATAACCATCCGACTTTGGAAGGTAATGTAAGAAGATGTTCTTCTCTGCAGATGAAATTGTGCTGCTCAGGTTGGTAAAACCCAATTGTACAGGAACTTTTGAAATGTGAAGTCACCATTTTATATTTTATACTTTCTTGGCACATGTCTTCAATGGTTGAATCTGTGTTTAAGATTATATATCTCTTTATTAAAGACATAAATTTCTGGGGACTTCCCTGGTAGTCCAGTGGTTAAGACTTTGCACTTCTACTACAGGAAGCACTGGATGGAACTCTGGTTGGAGAACTAGGATCCCACATGCTGCATGGCAGGGCCAGGGAAAAGCAAGCTCCAAACCAAATAAAACCCCCACACATCTCTGAGTTTTTTGCTTCTGCTTTTTGTTTGTGGGTTTTGTTGTTTTAGTTTTGGTTCTTAACACAGGTGCACTGCCTGTAAATTAATCACAAAGACCCAGGTGGCTTTTCTTCTGGAAGGTGGGAGTTTAGGGTCACTTTGGTGGATTTCATCTATCATATCCTTCCCCCCATGTTTCTCTGTCCTGAATTGCTGCTGTAGGAAGCCTAACTTTTCTCTCCGCATATGTACCTGCCTACACGATGTATTTGGGTTTCCCAGGTGGTGCTAGTGGTTAAAAAAACCTGCCAATGCCAGAGACATGGGTTTGATCCCTAAGTCAGGAAGATCCCCTGGAGGAGGGCATAACAACCAGTATTACCTGGAGAATCCCATGGACAGAGGAGCCTGGCAGGCCACAGTCCATAGGGTTGAAAAGAGTGGGACATGACTGAAGCAGCTTAGCATGCAGGCAGGCACAGTATATATTTACCACCCCCACAGAAGCATCGTCTTCCTGATTTATGTCTGTAACATTTGCTTTTAAGTAAATCAGATAATTCAGACAGTGGTCTGTCCATTAGTAAAAGACTATCCTCTCTCTTAGACCAAGTGACCCATTGTTAGGACAGCATTTTCAGAAGCACTTCCCATAAAACTGCTTTAGGATAAAAGCAGAGCTTATTCAAGGGGAAAAGATGGGGCTGGGGAGGGGGATTTCTAAGATCAATAAAAGGCAGTGTGAACAAAAAGAAACATGTTTCTATGCTGCAGGACTTCTCAGTACTTTTGGCAGCCTCATGCAGGCTCTGCCATGGATTGTGCCCCTGGGAGGGGCCCAGTGAGGTGACCCCAGTGGGGACTAGATCGACGTTCCAGAAGTACCTCGCATGAAGCTCTTTTTCTTAGAAGAGTATCTTTCAGAAATAGTGTGTAATGGAAAGCACAGGGTCAAACCTCAGCCTGGGCTGTTGCAATTCCTGTCATCAAAGGCAAATTGGAGCTTTAGCTTCTAGTTTGGCTCAGAAGTGCTCAAAAGACCCTCTTCACAGCATATGTGTGTTAAAACTGGCAAGTTAGTCCTTTGGACAGATCATACCGGGAGAACCCATTTCTTGTGTAGGCATTCCTGCTTTCCTATGTTATTACTGTCACATTTTCTTTTCTCTAACACTCAGTATCTCAGCTTAGAGGAGGGACCTCACAGTATTGAAATATGGACCTCTTTTGAGGAGGATTTTGTTCTGTTGGTGCTGTGAGCTTGAAGGAGGGACCCAGTGGGACTGGACTAGACTTCCCAGGAGGGAGGACTAATTGGTTACTGATGGTTCACTGACGGGAGAACGGTCAGGCTGCGTCTTCAAGTATTGGAAAAACCACAAACTGGATTCAGCTGCTGCAGAGGTGAAGCACTGATGCTACAGGTGAAAACAATTGCTAGGGTACTATGGACCCAGAACAGGAAGAAGAGGGGTGGAGCTAGTTCCTTCTTCCTCTTTTAGCTTCTGTCTTCCAGTCTGGTACCTCCTATAGGCCAAACCTGGGCAGGCCATAGGCTGCAAAGTAGAAATGAAGGGGACAGCCCCAGCTTTAGCATCACAGAGTTTAGACTAGAGGGAATGGACTCAGAAGAGAACTCAAAAACTGGCAGAGCACAATGGTGACCTAGCGAACTTTTCCCTCATTGCTCATGTGACAGGTGAAAATGCAGAACTTGTTGTAGTTTTGGTTAGCATTTTTTCTTATGGGCTGAGGTTGAATACCTTTTAACTTTTAAAATTGGTTTTCCTTTCTGTGAACTATCTTTTGATATCCTTTTTCCATCTTGTTTTCCTTTGCTTGTTGTTTTTGTTTCTTAGGCATGAAAAGAAATTAGACTTTTGAATATATTTGGAAATATTTTTTCCCAGTTTGTCATTTGACTTTTGATATATGATGGCTTTTCCATATATGTGTTTTTATTTTCACAGTGTTGAGTTTTATCAGCATTTTCTTTTGTGACTTCAGGGTTTTTGTTCACCTGTAGAAGGGCCTTTCCAACTGTGAGATGATAAAAAATGTTCTTCCTTTTTTTTTCCCCCTATAATGGGAAAAAAGTTCTATAATGGCTTTGGTTTTAAAATTTAAATATTTGATCAATTTGGAATTATTCCTATTATTATGAGATACCAATTCCCATGTGTTTCCTTCTTCCTGATTTACCATCCAGGTGTCCCAACACCATTTATTGAACAATCCATATTTTCTCCATCAATTTGAAAATTCCCCTTATTATAATTCTTATATGGTTAAAACATATTTTTGGTCTATTTCTAAACTTTCTGATCTGTTGTGTTCCTGTGGCTGTTCATGTACTAGCACCATACTGTTTTAATTACTCTAGCTTCATATTATGGTTAAATATCTCCAACAGCATTTCTTCCTCACTAGTTTCCCCTTTAGAATCATGTTTGTTCTTGATTTTTCTTTCTCCCATAGGAATGTTAGAGTCAACTTGTCTAATTTTAAAGCCTATTGGTAGTTTCATTGAGATCATATAACAATATAGATTAAGAAAGTGCTGAAACTGTTGAGTTTTTCTATTTGAGAACATGCTATTTCATTTATGTGGTCAAATACACTGGAATTCGATCCCATTGACTGCAAGAAACCCAGCATTTGTCTGTCATCAAATATTTCTGGGAATGTCTAAAATGACAAATGTTTCCACAGATATACTCTGAACTTCATTGCCACCTCAGCTAGGCGTCTGTCTCTCATGTACTTCTCAACCATCTGCAGTTAGCATTGCTCTATCTCAAGACCAAGTATTTTCAACCTGAACTAAATATTTCCCTGGGCATAATGGCATTCCAAGCAGTAACAGGAACAATGATTCTAGATTCTCAGTTTCCATATGTTTGCTTCCCTGAAATTAATCATCCTGAAAATATACCAATGGACTGTAGGTTCTCTCTTCCAACTTCTCCTTCCACTCTTCCTCATTTACACATTGTTAATGAAAAGCATGGGTCTCACCTATCCTAAATCTTACTATGTGCATTGACTTGGGGGTGGAAAAGCATCTGGGGAGCAACCAAGGGGGCACATGAAAATCCTAGGGCTTCTTGAGAAAGTGAATGGCTGTAGTGACTGATCACAAATCAAGTGTTTCCAATTCTTGGCTTTCATTAAAGCTGAAAAAAGACTTAAAATAACTATTTAAATTAATTTTGTTGATGATTACTATGTTTTTGTTTTGTATGTAGCTTGTAAAGAGTTAAAGAAAATAAAGGAAGTTAGCATAATAAAGATCCTTGCATTTGTACCTACTTCTATATATGAACAGTTGTGAGAAATACTTAAAGTGTAAAATTGATGATAAATTGTCTCACGTTAGTTAATGCAAAACCTTCATCTGTGTATATATAAACTCATTTCTTTTATTTAAGTATAGTTAATTTGCAATATTGTGTTAGTTTCAGGTATACAGCAAAGTGATTTAGATATATATAGATATATATATATATATATATATGTTTTTTTCAGGTTATTTTACATTATAGGCCATTACATGGTATTGAATATGGTTCCCTGTGCTATACAGTAGGACCTTGTTGTTTATCAATTCTATATATAGTAGTGCTACTGCTAAGTCACTTCAGTCGTGTCCGACTCTGTGCAACCCCATGGACGGCAGCCCACCAGGCCCCACCGTCCCTTGGAGTCTCCAGGCAAGAAAACTGGAGTGGGTTGCCATTTCCTCCTCCAATGCATGAAAGTGAAAAGTGAAAGTGAAGTTGCTCAGTCGTGTCCGACTCTTAGCAACCCCATGGACTTCAGCCTACCAGGCTCCTCTGTCCATGGGATTTTCCAGGCAAGAGTACTGGAGTGGGGTGCCATTGCCTTCTCCCATATATAGTACTATGTATCTGTTAACATCCCAAGTTGCTAGTTTAGCCCTTTCTGCCCCTTTCCCCTTTGGTAATCATAAGTTTGTTTTCTATGTCTGTGAATCTGCTGTTGATTTGTATATAATTTCATTTTTATTATTTTTAAAATTCCACACTTCAGCCCCTTCAGAGCAGTCAGTGGGAAGTATGGGACTTGAGGAACGGCTTCACTTCCCCCTTCATCACCTTGGATGATGCTGACATGTAAGCACCTGGGACATGACTGCCCACTCTGTCTTTCCCCTTGGCAGCTACACACTTCTCCAGTAATCTTAAGATGAGTGACCTGGTTTTGGACTTTCTACTCCTCTGTGGCTCTCTTGCTCCTCTCTGGTTACCTCAGACTTTCTTTGTCAGGTCATACGCCTCTCAGTATAGTTATGAAGTGCACAGCTGTGAAGCAGCTGTTAAAGTGGACAAATGTGAAGGGAGGTCAAGAGCATGAACTCTGCATCCATTTTTAGCTGTGGGCCTTTGGAAAATTTTAAAACTTGTTTCTTCCTCTGTAAAATTGGAATGATTCTGGCACTCATCTAGCGTTATTATTGGCTTAAATGAGAAAATATATGTAATGTGGTTAACACTGTGACTGGCCCTTTAATAGCTATTAGTAATTGTTCACTATTACTAACAGGTTCTCATTCTGCCCTCAAATTAACCTACACACAGTTGTCCTGGAGCTTCTTGGACACAGGCTGAGAAGAGGAGAAAGTGTCAGATTCAGTGGGAGACTTGGTGCTCTCTGAAGAGCTCTGAAGCTTATGTCATGGGTTTCATCTTTTATCTCCTAATAAATTAAGATTTTTATCTACTGCACCTTGAGGTTTATTTTCTAGTTCCTAATTTGAAAAGAGCTATTAATGCACTCAAGCATACATATCCTCACTCACCCCTACACACTCAAAAAACAATGACCTGCTAACTGATTGGACATGTGAATCAGAATTTGAAAAGGTGACCAGTATTTCTTAGCAAATTTATATCTTTCTAAAAAATTTCTGTAGCTTAAAACACACACACACACACACACACACACACGCACATGCACACGCGTGCGCACACACACACACACACACACACCACAAAGCATACATGAGTTTGGGAGATGCAGTGTTTGGCTGAGAGTGGTGATTGATCCTGGGCTGGCCCAGTTCTGTTTTAAAGTTTAGTTTTTGATTTTTTGTTACTTTATAACTCAAAGAAAGATGCTCCTGAATTTTAAAAATTAGGAATTTGAAAAATTTCCCAGCTGTCTAACCAAAGTACAACTCATTAATTTAAATATTGTAGACCTCTACCCCCTTTCTGGAGAAGGAAAGGGCAGCCCACTCCAGTGTTCTTGCCTGGAGAATCCCAGGGAGGGGGGAGCCTGGTGGGCTGCCGTCTATGGGGTCGCACAGAGTCGGACATGACTGAAGCGACTTAGCACCCCCTTTCTGATTAGGTATTCACAACCTTGCCTTGCAAGTCTGGTTAATCTACAAAGTAGGAGAGGAGCACGTAAGGGACACATGGAGACCTTCTGTCACTGGAAGTGTTCCAGGACACTCTGAGGGCCAGTTTATTTACTCTCATTAACTCTGAGAGGGCACCATCCTAGGGCTACATATGTATGGTGTGTGGCTCATCTTTTCTTTTTTTTTTAAAGGAAGTCCTTGATGCCCAAAACTCAAACTGTGGGTACTGGTGCTGAATCAAATCTCAGAGACAAGAGTTTTGGGTGAACTAGAAAAGAATAGCTTCGTTGCTTTGCCAGTCAAAGGGAGACACTGCAGGCGCTTGACTCTCAAAACTGTGTGTCCCTATTGGTTCAAGGGTGGGGGTGCTGATAAGAATTAGGATGTGTGCAGGGCCTGCACTCGTAATGTGGTCTCAGGTAGGTCTTCTGAGGAAATTTTTGGTTCCTTTAGTCTGACCTCAGGTGGTCTTCTCTGGAATGAAGAATGATAACATCCTCCATTTGTTGGGAGGTTTTATTTCTGAAGAAGAGCTCAAAGATTTTGTAGTCTGTATCCCTTGAGGCAGAGCCAGGACCCTGCCCCAAGTCTACCCTATTGTTTCTTGGCTGCTCCTTCTTTGTCTCTGCATCCCCTCCTTTTCCTGATTAGCAACTGTTCAAATCTACCATTTGGAACTCAAGGAAAGTCATGGAGGCTGGAGTCTGTTCTCTACCAGCAAGAAATGGGGGACGCAGAAAGATTTCTGTGCCCAGGAGCCCCATAATGTCTTGCTCAGGATTACATTCAATCCTTAAGTCTTCTTCCTGTGACATCAATCAGTTCAATCACTCAGTATGACTCTTTGTGACCCCCTGGACTGCAGCACTCCAGGCTTCCCTGTCCATCACCAGCTCACGGAGCTTACGCAAACTCATGTCCATTGAGTAGGTGATGCCATCCAACCTTCTCATCCACTGTCATCCCCTTCTCCTCGCGCCTTAATCTTTCCCAGCATCAGGGTCTTTTCCAATGAGTCAGTTCTTTGCATCAGGTGGCCAAAGTATTGGAGTTTCAGCTTTAGCATCAGTCCTTCCAATGAATATTCAGGACTGATTTTCTTTAGGATTGCCTGTGACAAAGACTCTGACAATATCTCAGACTTTCCTTGGTTTTGATTTGATGACCTTGACAGTTTTGAAGAAGACTGGTCAAGTATTTGTAGCCTGTCCCTCATGATTATTAGCCTGGGGTTATGTGTTTTGAGGTGGAGGTAAAGCACTATTTTCATCACATCATATCAAACGTACATGCTATCAATGTGACTAGTTTGTCAGTGTTGATGTTGACCTTGATCATCTGCCAGAGGTGGTGCTTGCCAGGTTTCTCCACTGTAAAGTTCCTCTTTTTTCCCCTTTCCACACAGTGCTTTTTGGAAAGAAGTCATTATTTACAGCTCACAGGCAAGGAGTGGGGAGTATGCTTGACTTTCCTTGGGGGCAGAGTACCTACATAAATTATTTAGAATTCTTCTCCATAGATTTGTTCCTTCTCCTCTACTTATTAGTTTATTCAATCATTTATTTATGTTAGTATGGACTCATGAATATTTTATACTTCAAGTTATATTCCAGCAATACATTATTTTGTTTCTCAAATTTTCCCAGCTTTGGCTATTGGGAACTCTTTCAGTTGACTCCTATGTCCTTTTGACAAGCCCATCATTGTTTGTGGTTTTTGTTTTTTGTTTTTTTTTGAGCACTTTCTTTCTTCCTAGCACTAAAAAAGATACCCAGGCTTGTCTTAAATCTTTCTTGTTTCAGTCCTAGAATCAGCCATTTTTCCAAGGAGCTCTGCAATTTGCTGAAACTTTGTGCACTGGTGCCAAATTGAATCTTGGAAACAGAGTTTGGGGTGAAGTAGAAAATAGCTTTATTGCTTTGCCAGGGAAAGGGGGACACAGTGGGCTAATGCACTCAAAACTGTGTGTCCCCACCTCAGGGGATTTGGTGAGGAGTTTTACAGCAATGGTTCAAGGGAAGGGCTGCTGATGAGGAGAAGAAGTGAAGTTGCTCAGTCGTGACTCTTTGCGACCCCATGGACTGCAGCCTACCAGGCTCCTCTGTCCATGGGATTTTCCAGGCAAGAGTACTAGAGTGGGTTGCTATTTCCTTCTTCAGGAGATCTTCCTGACCCAGGGATCGAACTCAGGTCTCTTGCATTGTAGGAGACCCTTTACCATCTGAGACACCAGGGAAGTCAGATAAGGATCAGGGTGTGTGCATTTCTTTGATCAGGTCTCAGTTGGTCTCATGATGAGTCTTATCAAATCTCTTGAGAAATTTGTATGCAGGTCAGGAAGCAACAGTTAGAACTGGACATGGGACAACAGACTGGTTCCAAATAGGAAAAGGAGTTCGTCAAGGCTGTATATTGTCACCCTGCTTATTTAACTTATATGCAGAGTACATCATGAGAAACGCTGGGCTGGAAGAAGCACAAGCTGGAATCAAGATTGCTGGGAGAAATATCAATAACCTCAGATATGCAGATGACCCCACCCTTATGGCAGAAAGTGAAGAGGAACTAAAAGCCTCTTGATGAAAGTGAAAGATGAGAGTGAAAAAATTGGCTTAAAACTCAACATTCAGAAAACGAATATCATGGCATCTGGTCCCATCACTTCATGGGAAATAGATGGGGAAACAGTGGAAACAGTGTCAGACTTTATTTTTTTGGGCTCCCAAATCACCACAGATGGTGACTGCAGCCATGAAATTAAAAGACGCTTACTCCTTGGAAGAAAAGTTATGACCAACCTAGATAGCATATTGAAAAGCAGAGATATTACTTTGCCAACAAAGGTCTATCTAGTCAAGTCTATGGTTTTTCCTGTGGTCATGTATGGATGTGAGAGTTGGACTGTGAAGAAAGTTGAGTGCTGAAGAATTGATGCTTTTGAACTGTGGTGTTGGAGAAGACTCTTGAGAGTCCCTTGGACTGCAAGGAGATCAGCCCTGGGATTTCTTTGGAAGGAATGATGCTAAAGCTGAAACTCCAGTACTTTGGCCACCTCATGCGAAGAGTTGACTCATTGGAAAAGACTCTGATTCTGGAGGGATTGGGGGCAGGAGGAGAAGGGGACAATAGAGGATGAGATGGCTGGATGGCATCACTGACTCGATGGACGTGAGTCTGAGTGAACTCCGGGAGTTGGTGATGGACAGGGAGGCCTGGCGTGCTGCGATTCATGGGGTCGCAAAGAGTCAGACACGACTGAGCAACTGAACTAAACTGACTGAACTGAGTCTTATCAAGGCCTTATATACTTTACCAGGCCCATTCCCACAACATACATCTTGAAACTAACAATAGAAAGGTCTTACCAGACCCACTCATACAACATAAGTCTTAAGGAGATTAGTCAGAAGTTTCCTGTTAAGGAGAAACATGTCCTTAAGCAAGATATATTGTTATTATATAATCATTAGTACAGAACTTAAGGAAAAAGCATACCCTTGAGCCAGATGGTTGTTCTGTTGTGTAATCATTAGCTCTGAGCTTAAAGAAAGTTAGTCTTAAAGATTATTGTCCTAACAACTCAGAGTTTAAGAAAAAACATCTTATGTGACTAAGACAAAGCACTGTAGAAAAAAATGTTTGTCCCTTGCCTCCTCCTCAGGAGCCCCAGACCCCTTTCTCCTCCTTGAGGGACCCCTTATAAACCTACCTAATAATTAACTCTCTCACCAACCCAGGGATCAAACCTGGGTCTCCTGCAGGCGGATTCTTTACCACCTGAGTTCTGTAAAACTGTACCTCAAAGGTACTATTATGTGTATTCCTTGAGGCAAAACCAGAATCCTGTCCAAAGGCTGCACAATTGTTTCTTGACTGCTCCTTCCTTGTCTCTTCACATCTCCTCCCTTTCCTGAGTAGCTACTGTTTGAACCTGTCCTTTGGAACTGATGGTTTCATGGAGGCTGAAACCTGTTCCATTCCAACAAGAAACTGGGGACACAGAAAAGCTTCTGTGCCCAAGTTTCAGTGCTTCATTTTAGTTTCTTTTATTGGACAATGAAATTAGACACTAAAATCTGGGCCTTGGGTTTTATGGCATTTTTTGTATGTTCAATACCCAGGCAATTCAATCTTATTTAATAAAATTACCAATATTTTACTTACTTGGTTTGCAAGAAGTGCAAACTGAAGGTGCCTTCTTTCTAAGAATAGATGGATGGATGACATGAATTTAGACATAAATAATCTGCACATATGTCCTTTTATTTCTTGGCTTTATTTTTTAACATTTGAATCTTTATATGAGCTTTATTTTTGTGCATGGCATAAAGTAGGTATTCTACGTTTTTCCAAAATAAATTACTAGTTTATCCTCAATAGGATTAATTTTACACTTTTAAAGTAATTTTTTTTTTTTTTTTTGGTCTTTAATTCTTGAGATATGGACTGATGGGATTATGGGTTAAACTGTGAACTCAATCTGATCTCAAGGGACACTGGAGAATGTGTCACTGGTAAAATCAATTGTTTTGTTCCCTCCTTTTTTCTTAGTGAACAGTTTCTAAATGCAGTGGATGCATATCTTCCTGCTGTGGGTGTCTCATCTTGTTTTAGCCACTGGGAGCTCTTTCAGTTGACTCCTCTGGAATTCCCTTCATGGAGAAGTCTGTTCTAAATTATTGCCACATTATAACTTCAAACTCTGTTGCTCAAGTATTATCAAGGTGTGACTGTGAGAAAGAGGACACATAAAACACAGGTGTATGAAAGATCTATGGTCTATCTGAAACCGACCTGGGACCCTCTGCTACAGCGCTGCAGTGCTTGTACCTAGGCAAATGTCTCCTCGAACAACAAAATACAAAGAAACTATACTGGACTAAAAATAACTGCCTGCATGCAGCAGTTTGGCAAATTCTGTATTGAAAGATGCAAAAAGACCAAAAAACCCCCACTACCACTTCTGAAGAACCAAGAGCAAAAGCTAGATGTTGGGAGCAAAAGCATAGTACTGAACATGCCCCCTGCACTCAACACCCCAAAAGGGTGGGCAGAACACCCAAGCCATCCTTCTGACCTGACCCCTGGGCACACCCCAACCCTCACCCCATGTACGGAGCCAGCTTATCCCCCACTTTGGGGAGCAAGCAAGAGGGCCTGTTATTTGTTTTCCATCCCTTCTGCAGCTGGAGCAGTAACCCCAGTAAAGCCTTGCCTGAAGTTCTTGTCTGACCTATAGTCAATTTCTGTTGATTTGGGGGAAGGCCAAGAACCCTGGTCAGTATCATATCCAACGCTGTTACCCCCAGGGGAGAACAGAGCAAAATAAAACTAAGCAGAAGTGAACTCAGGTCTTCTGGTTTTCATCCTTTGTCTTGAGTTGAATTTTGTTTCATCCTTGCACTGGGGGCTGCTATGAGAGCTAGCCTCACTGAAACATGCTTGGGTTCGTTGTTTGGTGACTTTAGGATGGAAGATGGAGTTCTCTCCATCACCACCCTGTATCTCCTTTCTGCTTGCCTTAGGAAGAATTCTTAACAGTCTTGTGAGCCAACAGAAGGTGGCTCAGACAGTAAAGCGTCTGCCTACAATGCAGGAGACCAGGGTTCGATCCCTGGGTAGGGAAGATCCTCTGGAGAAGGAAATGGCAGCCCACTCCAGTATTCTTGCCTGGAAAATCCGGTGAACGGAGGAGCCTGGTAGGCTACAGTCTATGGGGTTGCAAAGAGTCAGACACGACTGAGCGACTTCACTCACTTCACTAGGAAGAATTCTTATCAGTCTTGTGAGCCAACAGAAACTTCCCGAGGGTGGTTTGTGAATCATTTTTATTTTACTGATCACATGGTATTTCCCTCTTTGGTTTGGCTGATAGGAAGCTCAGAGCCAAATTTGTGGTTCAAATATGGCAAAATACTTGCAAGCTTCTGACTGAATTTTACTATCCTGCTGCCAAATTTTGCTTTGTCCTTATTTCCTTTTCCATTCAGTTTTTTACAATGTTGGATTTCGGGTTTCTCTACCTTGGCATCATTGACATCATGGACTTCGTGAGCCTGTTTTGTGGGGATGTGCCCTCCACTTTGTTGGGGGTTTAGCAGTATTCCTGACCTTTGTCCACTAGTAGTAGCCCCCCACCCCCACCCCTGGTTGTAACAAGCAAAAATTTCTCCAGGTAGTTCCAGATGTTCCTTGGAGAGCAAAATCGCCCCTTCGTTGAGAACCATTGGATCATATGTGTTTATGTCATCTTTAAGGGGATCTTCCAACCCAAGGGTCAAATCCATGTTTCTTATGTCTCCTGCATTGGCAGATGAGTTCTTTACCACTAACACCTCGGAAGCTCATTTTTGGCCATAAGACAATGTGTAAAATGTTAATTAATAAATAAATAATCATTAAATGGGTGGGGAAAATTGGGGAATGGAGTATTTATATATGGACCGAGAAATTAAGAGGAGCCTTGTGGGCTACAGTCCATGGGGTCTCAAGAGTTGGACACGACTCAATGACTACACCACCCGCCCGCATCATTGCAGCAGCTCTGACCCATTCACCTGGCAGTTGTAGAGCAGAATTTGGTGTTTTTAAAGAGAAGCTTCTGAAGCAGAGAAATAGGGGGCATGTAATGGACCAGTTCCTGTGGGTCAGGTCACTCCACTTGTTTGCAAAACAGGAAGACAAGTGGGGCTGATCAGCAGCCCTCAGTGGCAGAGCACTGACCAAGCCCCATGTCTACACACTGTGAGGGGAAAACCAAGGGAGAGAACATGAGTTGATCATAAAGATGGTCAGATCAAATTGGGACACAGAACTGGGTTATTTGGCACTCTGGGCGGGGGCTTATTGCTTCTAAAGACTATTTTAAGGCTTCTTGATGTGCTAGTACAATTGTGTACCCCTTGAGGAACTTGCCTCTGGCCAGCAGTGGGTAATGGAAATTTTGTACTTTTAAAATTTTTCATGAAAGACCATTAAAGTTGTCTATCATCCAAGGAAACCTTTACTAAGCTTTCAAAGCCAGAACTCCAGAATAATAGGTAGTGCCCAGATGAACATATTAATATGCCTGTTCTGATTTTTCTCATGGTTCAGTTCAGTTCAGTCGCTCAGTCGAGTCCAACTCTGTGACCCATGGCCACAGCACACCAGGCCTCCTGTCCATCACCAACTCCCGGAGCCCGCCCAAACCCATGTCCATCAAGTCGGTGATGCCATCCAACCATCTCATCCTCTGTCATCCCCTTCTCCTCCTGCCCTCAATCTTTCCTAGCATCAGGGTCTTTTCAAATAAGTCAGCTCTTCGCATCAGGTGGTCAAAGTATTGGGGTTTCAGCTTCAAAATCAGTCCTACCAATGAACACCCAGGACTGATTTTGAGAGGATGCACTGGTTGGATCTCCTTGCAGTCCAAGCGACTCTCAAGAGTCTTCTCCAACACCACAGTTCAAAAGCATCAATTCTTTGGTGCTCAGCTTTCTTTATAGTCCAACTCTCACATCCATACATGACTACTGGAAAAACCCTAGTCTTGACTAGACAGACCTTTGTTGACAAAGTAATGTCTTTGCTTTTGAATATGCTATCTAGGTTGGTCATAACTTTCCTTCCAAGGAGTAAGGGACTTTTAATTTCATGTCTGCAATCACCATCTGCAGTGATTTTGGAGCCCAGAAAAATAAAGTCAGCCACTGTTTCCCCATCGTATTTACCATGAAGTGATGGGATGAGATGCCATGATCTTAGTTTTCTGGATGTTGAGCTTTAAGCCAACTTTGTCACTCTCCTCTTTCACTTCCATCAAGAGGCTGTTTAGTTCTTCTTCACTTTCTGCCATAAGGGTGGTGTCATCTGCATATCTGAGGTTATTGATATTTCTCCTGGCAATCTTGATTCCAGCTGTGCTTCCTCCAGCCCAGTGTTTCTCATGATGTACTCTGCATATAAGTTAAATAAGCAGGGTGACAATATACAGCCTTGACGTACTCCTTTTCCTATTTGGAACCAGTCTGTTGTTCCATGTCCAGTTCTAACCGTTGCTTCCTGACCTGCATACAGATATCTCAAGAGGCAGGTCAGGTGGTCTGGTATTCCCATCTCTTTCAGAATTTCCCACAGTTTATTGTGATCCACACAGTCAAAGGCTTTGGCATAGTCAATAAAGCAGAAATAGATGTTTTTCTGGAACTCTCTTGCTTTTTCCATGATCCAGCGTATGTTGGCAATTTGATCTCTGGTTCCTCTGTCTTTTCTAAAACCAGCTTGAACAACTGGAGGTTCACAGTTCACGTATTGCTGAAGCCTGGCTTGGAGAATTTTGAGCATTACTTTACTAGCGTGTGAGATGAGTGCAATTGTGCTGTAGTTTGAGCATTCTTTGGCATCGCCTTTCTTTGGGATAGGAATAAAATTACCATTTCTCATGGTAATGCAGATTTAATCATGTAGGAATGTTATGTGTGTGTGTATTGTAACAACATTTCAGGCTAAAAGATCTTTCATCAGAGTAAATAATCGAGGTTTACATGATTTCTACCTGTTGAGAGTGACATAGAGTGTCATTTTGACTTTCAGGTACATTCATTTGCAAAAGCAGCACAGTGTAGTTTTCCTTTTGTCATGTGGAGCAGTTGAAAGTGCAGAGAAACTTTTAAAAGTACTTTGAAAAGCAGGGCTATAAAACTCGATTTCACATTCTTTGTGACTTGGATGTCCAGTAACTTGCTGACACTTATTTCTGGACTTTTTTTTTATCAAGGGTAAGCAAAGAGTTGTTCAGGAAACAATGAGCTTCTTTAATTTAAACTCCGGTCTTGTCTTCATTTTTTTGTTTGAAAGTGAGTGGTTACCCTCTACCTCCTGACTCTAGGGTTTTCCAGTGGTGGATGGTGCTTGATGAAGCTGTATCAGGATTCTAATATTAGGGGAATTTGGATTGAGACTATACCAGCCAATGGCCACAGTAATTTTATCAAAATAGTGTTTTGGTTGATTGTACCATCTTGTTTTAGTCTTCCCTATTTAACAGCAAGCAGTGTTTTCCTGTGCTCTCTCTGCATTTCTATAACTAGCACTGTGCCAGATGCATTATAGGTATTTAATATGATTTGGGTCAATTTGCATTTAGTGTTATGGACAATATGCAAAGGTTATCCCCAAGGCATAGCAGTTCAGTTCAGTCGCTCAGTCGTGTCCGACTCTTTGCAACCCCATGGACTGCAGCATGCCAGGCCTCCCTGTCCATCACTAACTCCCAGAGTTTACTCAAACTCATGTCCATTGAGTTGGTGATGCCATCCAACCATCTCATCCTCTGTCATCCCCTTCTCCTCTCGTCTTTCCTAGTATCAGCGTCTTTTCAAATGAGTCAGCTATTCGCATCAAATGGTCAAAGTATTGGAGTTTCAACTTCAACATTAGTCCTTCCAATGAACATTCAGGACTGATTTCCTTTAGGATGGACTGGTTGCATCTCCATGCAGTCCATGGGACTCTCAAGAGTCTTCTCCAACACCCCAGTTCAAAAGCATCAATTCTTTGGCACTCAGCTTTCTTTATAGTCCAGCTCTCACATCCATACATGACTACTGCAAAAACCATAGCCTTGACTAGACGGACCTTTGTTGGCAAAGTAATGTCTCTGTTTTTTAATATGCTGTCTAGGTTGATCATAACTTTTCTTCCAAGGAATAAGAGTCTTTTTATTTCATGGCTGCAATCACCATCTGCAGTGATTTTGGAGCCCACCCCACCCCCCCCCCCCCCCCCCGCCAAAATAAAGTCTGCCACTGTTTCCACTGTTTCTCCATCTATTTGCCATGAAGTGATGAGACTGGATGCCATGATCTTCGTTTTCTGAATGTTGAGCTTTAAGCCAATTTTTTCACTCTCCTTTTTCACATAATAGTTGTTCCTGATTCTCAATACAGTTTTGTATTGCATGGCAATTTGAGTCCTGGAAATGGGCTCTGAAATATTTAGTATGTTTAGTCAAGAGTGCCTCTGGAGCTGAAGTGGTTGTCAGGGTTGTTCTGTGGGACCAGAATGGTTGGGCCTTTATATACTTGTCTTTGGATATGGGTCACCACTGGAGGTCATGACCTTGAATGAGGCAGCTCTCTACCACAGAGACTGACCCTGGAAGGGCTGAAGGCACCACTGAGGTTGAGTGTGGATAGCACTCCCAACAGCTGGGTCACATCAGCATGCATATCTCTTTGTCAGTCACATGCCACATGCCAGGTGCTCCCCGGATATTATCTCATCTTCCCTATTATCCCTAATTTAATATTTTCATCAATTTACAGATGTGGAAACTGAAGTTCAGAGAGGTTAACTTGCTTGCCTAAGAATGGATCGGTAGATAGGCAGATAAACAGTGTTGAATATTTAAATTCAGTTTCAAGTTTAAAGCCTGTGTGCTTTGTATTTCCTTTGGGAATGGATCAACCAAGTTAGAAGAGGAGCATGAATTGAGAGTCAGAAAACAAGTGTTGGCTGACTCTGCTAACTCAAAGCAGGACCTCAATTGTCAAGCACCTTAATAAATGTGAATGAGTTTCAAAGCACACGAATTACTCAGTCTTGTTAAAATGCAGATTCTGATCCAGTAGGTCCCAGTGGGGCCTGAGATTCTGCATTTCTAACAAGCACTCAGATGATGCCAAAGCTGCTGGCATCTGAGGTCTCAGATCTTAAGTTTCCTCTGGCTCTGAAACTCAGTGGGTGTCAAACATGTAGGGACAGCCCTTCCTTGCATAAGAATTCCAGTTGGTAAATTTTGAAGAAATTAAGGAAATAGAAAATTACCATTATAACACCCCGATAACAGTTGTTTCATGTGAGATCTGTGGATGGATGCTGAAATTAGACCATAAAAGTGTGAAGAGGAACAGGATATTTATATAGTATTGAAGCATCTCCCCCAAGGATTTATTGATCACAGAGGAAAAAGGTAAGTTTGTTGGGTTTCCTTTTCTCCTCTTCCTCCTTGTCTGGTAGAAGCAAAGATTTGAAACCACAGACCACTTGTAGCTACATACTAGAGCTTAAGCAGGAAACAGGCAGTTAAAAAATAACACAAATCAGGGAAAGGACCGCCAAAGAAGCACACAGACTTTTCTATACTTCTCTTTTTATACTCTGTTTCCTCCCTGTGGAGCCTGATTGGCTATGCCCTATGCAGAGAGGGGATGTACTGTCCCTGGGGTCTGATTGGTTTGACCCTATGCAAATAGGGGATTATACTAGCATTCACCCAATTAGTTGCACCAAGGACCAATCAGAGGAAAACAACAGAATGGGAAAGACTAGAGATCGCTTCAAGAAAATTAGAGATACCAAGGGAACATTTCATGCAAAGATGGGCTCAATAAAGGACAGAAATGGTATGGGCCTAACAGAAGCAGAAAATATTAAGAAGAGGTGGCAAGAAGACACAGAAGAACTGTACAAAAAAGATCTTCATGACCAAGATAGTGGAGGTGATGGAATTCTAGTTGAGCTATTTCAAATCCTGAAAGATGATGCTGTGAAAGTGCTGCACTCAATATGCCAGCAAATTTGGAAAACTCAGCAGTGGCCACAGGACTGGAAAAGGTCAGTTTTCATTCCAATCCCAAAGAAAGGCAGTGCCAAAGAATGCTCAAACTACCGCACAATTGCAGTCATCTCACACGCTAGTAAAGTAAATTCTCCAAGCCAGGCTTCAGCAATATGTGAATGTGAACTTCCAGATGTTCAAGCTGGTTTTAGAAAAGGCAGAGGAACCAGAGATCAAATTGCCAACATCTTCTGGATCATGGAAAAAGCAAGAGAGTTCCAGAAAAACATCTATTTCTGCTTTATTGACTATGCCAAAGCCTTTGACTGTGTGGATCACAATAAACTGTGGGAAATTCTGAAAGAGATGGGAATACCAGACCACCTGGCCTGCCTCTTGAGAAACCTGTATGCAGGTCAGGAAGCAACGGTTAGAACTGGACATGGAACAACAGACTGGTTCCAAATAGGAAAAGGAGTACGTCAAGGCTGTATATTGTCACCCTGCTTATTTAACTTATATGCAGAGTACATCATGAGAAATGCTGGGCTAGAAGCACAAGCTGGAATCAAGATTTCCGGGAGAAATATCAATAACCTCAGATATGCAGATGACACCACTCTTATGGCAGAAAGTGAAGAGGAACTAAACAACCTCTTGATGAAAGTGAAAGAGGAGAGTGACAAAGTTGGCTTAAAGCTCAGCATTCAGAAAACTAAGATCATGGCATCTAGTCCCATCACTTCATGGGAAATAGATGGGGAAACAATGTCAGACTTTATTTTTTTGGGCTCCAAAATCACTGCAGATGGTGATTGCAGCCATGAAATTAAAAGATGCTTACTCTTGGAAGGAAAGTTATGACCAACGTAGATAGCATATGGAAAAGCAGAGACATTACTTTGCCAACAAAGGTCTGTCTTCAAGGCTATGGTTTTTCCAGTGGTCATGTATGGATGTGAGAGTTGGATTGTGAAGAAAGCTGAGCGCCAAAGAATTGATGCTTTTGAACTGTGGTGTTGGAGAAGACTCCTGAGAGTCCCTTGGACTGCAAGGAGATCCAACCAGTCCATTCTAAAGGAGATCAGTCCTGGGTGTTCATTGGAAGGACTGATGCTAAAGCTGAAACTCCAGTACTTTGGCCACCTCATGTGAAAAGTTGACTCATTGGAAAAGACTCTGATGCTGGGAGCGATTGGTGGCAGGAGGAGAAGGGGATGACAGAGGATGGCGTCACCGACTCGATGGACGTGAGTTTGAGTGAACTCCAGGATTTGGTGATGGACAGGGAGGCCTGGCGTCTTGTGATTCATGGGGTCAAAGAATCAGACATGACTGAGCAACTGAACTGAACTGAACTGAGAACCAATCAGGGAAAGGGGTGTGCTTTGGGCATGTTTCCTTGCCGGAGGTTCTCACTCTGGTCCTTCACCTCCCCTTTCATGGGCCTATTTTTTTTTTTTTTTTTTTTAAACCTGCTGAGTGATTGTGCCATCTTGGACTCTCTTTTATGTTCTAACTACCTGACAAGTTTATACCCGATTTCATCTTAACCAAGTGTCCAAGTTGATATCACCACTAGTAAGATATAGAATGCACTGAGAGGCACACGTCACTAATGAGTATACTTACGCAAAACACGGAACCTCGGTCTAATCATGAGGAAGTATTTGACCCAAATTGAAGGATGTTCTACAAGATAACTGACAAGAGTTCTGTAAAAGTATCAAGGTCATGAAAGGCAACGGAATGTTGGAGAATTGCTACAGATTACTGGACATGACCGGAGAAGGCAATGGCACCCCACTCCAGTACTCTTGCCTGGAAAATCCCATGGATAGAGGAGCCTAGTAGGCTGCAGTCCATGGGGTCGCGAAGAGTCGGACACGACTGAGTGACTTCACTTTCACTTTTCACTTTCATGCACTGGAGAAGGAAATGGCAACCCACTCCAGTGTTCTTGCCTGGAGAATCCCAGGGGCGGGGGAGCCTGGTGGGCTGCCATCTCTGGGGTCGCACAGAGTCAGACACGACTGAAGCGACATAACAGCAGCAGCAGCAGCATACCTCTTCTCGCTGCCTCCCCACCCTACCCTAGAACTCAGTTTGAAATCATTGTGGCAATTTTAGGTATCTTCGTAACATTACTGACTCTGGAGATTTTTACAGTCAAAAATAATGATAACAAGCATTTATTTTGTTTACTGCAAACCAGGTACTGTGCTAAATGCCCTAAATACCTCATCTCATTATTCTTCCTAATAACCCTCTTATTGTGAATTTACAGGAAAGAAAATATTTAGAGAAGTAAAATAGCTCGCTCAAGTTCACAGAATAATTTGTGATGCCAGGATTTAAATTGAGGTTATTTAAGGTCAGGACCTAAGTTTTAAGTTACATTGTCTGCAACACTGCTTTAAAATATTAACAATTGATTTCAGATAGATTTATTTTTAACATGGAAGAGTATCGTCATTGAACCAACATTTTAAAGGTGAGAGCAGCAGAATGATCAAGAAATCAGTCAGTAGCTTTTGATCCTCAGCCCAGTACAGGCAAAGCAGAGAATCCCTAGAAGATGGGTGTCTTGAGCAACCCCTCAAAATTGTGGCCTTGAGCCACTGAGCTTAGGAGGGTAGGATGGGAAACGAAGGACTTTGATACTTGTCCCTGAGCATCTCCCATAGACCTCTGTAGCCTCTCTCCCATCTTCACTTGATGGACGGCTGGCTAGATAATTGGTTGTGGACCCTGGCTGACTCCCACCTGGGCAGACGTCAAGAGGTCTGCAGTGACTCTGCATATGTACAATAAATACAGAGAGGGACTTACCTACCAGTTCGGTGGTTGAGACTGTGCTTCCACTTCAGGGAATGAGGGTTCGATCCCTATGCACAAAACTAAGATTCCCACATGCTTGCTGCATGGCCAAAAAGTTTTTAAAAAAAATTAAAAATATAGTTGTACAGAAAAGAAGAAGAAAATATGGTTCTTGTGCTCTTCCCAGACTTTCTCTAAGCACTCCCAGCTCTGACTTGCACAAATGTCCCCATGGTTCCAAGCAGAGGCAGAAGGAGCAAGATTGAGGGACTGAAAGATCTCAGTAGTTTGAACAGAATCCCTAACTCACCACAGAATCCTATATCTTTTCACCTCCAGGTGACACTCAGGGAGGATAACATTTATCTTAGATTTGGGGGATTTATAGGACAAAGTTTATATTATTTAGTACTGTGTTTAGCACACAGAATGATTTATACTTTCATTTGATAAATATGAGCAAATAATAAGAAATTTTAACTGAAGTTATCTGAAAGGAAATAGCAGGGCAGATTGGTGGGATATGGAGTGTTCAGAGAAAACACATAAAATAGAATTAATTGAAACAGAAGAGACATTTAAACACAACCCAGCTAGCAACCTCAAGGAAAGTTGAGGGGGATATTGTGCTAAGAAAGTAGACAGCTATGAAAAAGGAAATTGAAAATTTGGTTGCTGAGAGTCCTACCAATATTGGCAACAAATACCAATTAAACACTGCTAAAAATTGAAGTGGGAATTTTGAAACTAATTTGAGGAACGTTCACAGAACGTAGAGTGAAAATATAAATAAATAAAAATTATAAAAGATAAGTGAGAGGATAGACTTAGTGTATCTGACATATGTTTATTCCCCTCATCCACTCTAACATACAGCAGATGGAGAAGTGGTAATATTTAAAGATACATGAAAGAGAATTTATCTGCACTAAAGAAAGATCTGAGGTTTCTGCTGAAAAAGTCCTCCCAAGCCTCTGTAGGGTACTGAAAAAGACAGGCACATATATGTATCCTAACAATGTTTTAATTTCACGGGTAAAGAGAAGAATCCTATAAACATTTAAATTTTTTAAAATGGAAGAGACCAGCAGTGTTGTCAGTTTGCCATGCTGCCTGATGACAAAAGGAGGTTCACCAGGATTGTGGACCTAGAGTACTGCGTAGAGACAAACCAGGATTTATACCGCACAAAAGAAATACACCCGGGACATGTCAGCACCTAGGAAATAGTCTGTCAGTGGCACTATTTCTGGAAAAAATACTCATTAAAAGCCATCGGAATGCTGAACCAATGAAAGGGAAAGTGCATGCAAGAAACAGTTATAAGCACTGAAACTGGTGATTTCATTGATAAGCCAAAATATGTTTTGAACCATATATTTGTGGAATTTTAATATAACTGTGAACAAAAAAATCCTTATATAAGACACATAAATTAACATCATAATAACAATCTGGAACTGAGGTTCCAAATGATTTTTAAAAATTATGTAGTGGAGAGACAAATATTTAATATTTACTTTTTTGAGAGCTTTAGATTACTCTTTACTGTTATTTTCATAGACTCTGATTCTTGTTTTATGGATCAATTCTCTTACGTAAAGGCATACATTATCTTTTTTGCCCGATGTTGTTAGTTTTCTTCTGCTCCTTTATGTGTTTCTTCCAAATTCTTTTAACCTACCTGTTTGTTTTGATCTCTGTGTTTCTCTGGATCAAATATCTGGTCATCCTTGGCCATCTGGTCATATTTAAGAATAAGGATTAGTCCATCAATTGGTGGGCTTCACTTCATTGGAAGACCGCCTCTAACCCTCCCATATGTAGCTGTTTCCCTTGAGCTGGTCATTTTCTCCCGGAGAAGAAGCCTCCAGACTTCCTCCTGTGACAGAATTTGACTGTAGAGTTCTGGGAGCCGAGACAGGCAGGCTCAGCATCCTCTAGTTCAGCAGTGCACCTCTCCCCGCCTCTGTGTCTAGTGCCTCGAAATTTAGAGCTGCTTTTCAAAAATTTCCTCTGAAAATAAACTATTTATTGCTGCGGTGGGGGAGAGACCAAATTTCCCTGTATGCACTTTCTCCTATTTTTGTCCCCTTGTTGGTCTCACCCTTTCAGTTCTAGAACTTTTTTTGATTCTGTGATGTGAATTGGCTTTTTCCCTGCTGATTGCCTTTTCTTTGGGCTTGTTCTTTGCTTCTTGCCTTTTAATTTAAGTCACATCTCTATACCATCCATTGTTCCAAAAAAAAAAATGTGGATTATCTCTCATTCATTGTGATTATCTCTTGTATGTTCTTGTGGCTTTATGGCTTTTAAGTCTTCTACTGCCTTCTCATCAGCTTGGAAGAAAGGGGCAGAGCTAAAACAGTGCCTTCATTCCCTGTTTATGCATATCAATGAACTTAGGGGAAATGTTTCCACAAAAAAGCTATCCCCTACAGAGGAAAGTCTCCTTGGGATTTTATTTTTTTATTTTTTCTTTATTATTGGTTTTGCCATATATCAACATGAATCCATCCTTGGGATTTTAAATCTGTACATTATTTTGAGAAGAAAAGATTTCTTTTTACTATCCAGTTTTCCCGTCTGGGAACATTGATGAACCTACATTCAGTTCAAGTGTCCTCTGCAGCATCTTGCAGTTTTCTGTGTATGGGTCGTGCTGATCAAAGGATGGTAGGGAGTGAAAAGACTCTGAAGAGGCTTTGAAGAAGGACAAAGGTTCCTGACCTGACTCTGCTGAGAGCTGTGTCATCTGACAGTTTACTCAGTTGTCCTGACCTCATTTTCTGCTGGTCCCAGTGGGACATAACAGCGACCTGGTGGAGTTGTTGTGAGAATTAGAAGGAGCCTGTGTGAAAAGCATACAGAATTGAGATAAAAAGCAATAATTATTATTTACTATTTTATTAACATAATATACTTCCAGGTCCATGTGCACTTATTCTACATTTTTTGTTGTTACAGTAAATGGAAAGTTTGTGTTTAATATGTTGTGTTTTTTGATTGTTATTGAAAAGCAATTTCTCTTTGGAGGATTAGCTTTAATCCTGATATGTTACTTGACTTCCGTATCCATTCTGGTTGCATTTTTTAAAGCAATTCTTGGATTTGCATTATAATGAGGAAATTTCCAGAAAGCTCTCCATTTGAGTGCAGGCAGGTAGAAGTGTTAAGCTGTGCTGGGGTGTTTCTTAACTGAGGCTCCATAAAGGTCCGGTCATGGTCCTTCCAAAGGTCTCTGTTCTCTTACAGCTACTGTCATTGGTAGGTTCTCAGATATATTTTTGCAGAGTAAAGTTTCTTACATAGTGAAACAATATTTTGTGAAATTGTTAGGACTTATCTTTTTACAATTATATAAGCTTTGAAATATAGAAAGAAGATATTTAACCTCAGAACTGGAACACTAGAACACCTCTGACCCACGAGTGGACCTGTCCCTGACCCGGATTCTTGGACTCCTTAATCAATAGAAACTGGAAAGAGATCAGATGAAAAAGTCAGCCAAGGCTTTACTGGGACTCTTGTTGCAGCACAAACAAGAAACAGGTGCCCTTGCTTGCTTCCTAATGTGAGGGGGTGTTGAGCTTGTCTCTTAAATGGAGTGAAGATAGGGGCCGATCCATGGGTCCAACTGAGGGGTGGCTTGGGTGGTCTGCTCACCCCCTTGGTGGGGCTATGTGCAAGAATCATGTGCAGAGCTTTTGTTCTGGACATCTCAGAAGTGGCAGCTGGGTTTTTGGTCTCTTTGTATCTTGTTCTTAATTTGTCCCAACTGGTGATGTACACAGTTACTTTTAGTCCCTTTTAGTTTCTTTATATTCTGTTGCTGGAGGAGACATACGTCCAAGTGCAAGCAAGAAACAAAGGGTTCCAGGCCCCAGCCTGTCACACCTGCCACCACTCTGGGTCTGGGGTTTGGATTTTGCATGTCCTTTCAAGGAGTACAGACTGCAAACCCGAGACTGTGGCTGAAGTCCTTAGTGAGCCTGCCTTTTGCTTTCAAACCTTGCAGTACATCTATGTTACCTAACAGCCCCCCCGGGTGCCTGACTAGTAACATAACCTTCAAATTAACTAACCTGTGCTTCACTTTGCCTAATGAAATAACATACAGGAAAGTTCCTAAAAAGTATGGAAGTACATATCACTATAAATGTCCTTGTGAAGATGCACTATATTGCAGTCAGATTTTTCGATCTTTCGAATGTCCTCAAAAACATAAAATTGTTTAAAATAAACAATAAAGACCACACCACGGAGATTAGGGTCCATGGCAACTGGAAACGGGAAGAACAAAGAGGACTTTGGGGATCAAAAAAGCTTTAGAACTCAGAGACATTTTTTGTATAAAAAACAACATGTAAAGAAGAACACATAGAAAGTATAGGGTAAAATTAGAGTATAGGGACAACAATTCTATGTTATAAGAATCTAACTTTATCAAAAATGACCAGGCAATTTTATGGAAATTAACTTTTATTTTTGCCAAAGAATTGTAAATATATGTTATTTAAACATGTGAAGATCAATTTATATATGCTGGTTGATAGATTTATTTGGTATGTATTCCTATATTCATTGAATATTAAATTAATGTTTTGCTGTTGATCTATGATAATTATATTTACTGCAAGATAATAAAAATTGGCAGGCATTTATCATGGAATACAGCAAACACCTATTTTATGAAGTGGACTTGGTAGAAACCCTTGCAGTCGCCAGCTTGCTGTGCCTACATAGATCCTTCCAGCCTGTGTGCCCACTGTCATCACACAGGTGTAATGTTTGATAAATTTATGAATGAGTAGAAAAGGCATCTGCCCAATAAAGGCTTTTATTCATGGATGAAGCCACTTGAACTGGCAAGAAACAACATTTCATTTGTCGCTTTCTCATTTAAGTGTTTAAAACAATAAATCCAGAATAAACTGTATGACAGCTAGACAAGAAGAAAATTAGCATCTGCAGATAAGTAAAAGAACATTTAATTAGAGAAAGTAAATTATACCAATTCTGAGCTCTGATGAAAAGGATAGATGATTAGAGAAGTTTTTTTAATTACTTTTTAACAAAGTTATAAAAGAAATGTGATATCAAAAGTCTAATACATAAAAAACTATCATATAAAGATGAAATTATTCATTCCAACACTCTTTTGGTGTACCTCCCTTCAGCCTGAAGCCAGACTCTGAGGCTTAGTCATTCTCATAGCCCCAGCATCTCTTAGGTATCTGGGCAAGATCAGGTCTCGATAGATGTTCACTGAATCAAGTGAATGAATTATGGGATGCCTCAAGCCATTCTTTCTTCTCTCATTTTTTTTATTGGCCATTATTAACCAATGGTTATTTCTTCTATCTTTGGAAAGATACCTATGGAAAGATATGGGAAAATGAAACTAGGGAATAAAATTTATAATAAATATGAATTTTCCACAGATGATGAAATAAAAGTAACATATTTCAGCAGTGATACAACTGTAATGTCAGGGAGATATATAAAACTTGTCTATTTCTGTGTTTGGTTCTGTTAGTACCAAAAAAGATAAACTGACATTGTAAACCGTCACCAGTGGGGAAATATATTAACAAGTACTAACAACATCATGGTTCATTCTTAAAAACCTTTTGTGACAGACTGTAATACAGTCATCAGATACCTTTGGCTCTCCATCTGCCTTGCATGGGATAGGATTGTACTTCCCGGCCTGTGGAAATTAGGTTTGGTCATGTGATTTACACTGGCCAGAAGGACGAGTGGAAGTGATCTGCATTCTATCTAGGGTGAATTTAGGAGGCTATTCACCGCATTCTCTTTCTTTGTTCATTCTCTCTCATTCTTTGTTCGATAAAGCATGTTTCACTCTGAAGCTACCATCAGTGTCTATTTCTGATAAACAGACCTCCCTTGCCAACCCAGATGTGGCATGTAATGTGATTTAGAAAGGACACTTTGGTTGGATTTAGCCAGTGAGACCTGGGGTTGTGATTTGTTCCCACAGTGTAATTTAGCCTATCCTCAGTGATACACATTCATTTACAACTGATGTACACATACATAGGCAAAGGGCATTGTGCTAGCCATAGTGGAAGCCCATACTAGTAAGATATGCATCTTATTTCAGAGACGTTTACCTTCAAACAGGACAGGCAGATGCACAAAAACATACTGGTCAGCCTATATAAGCACAATAAGTACATTTACAAGATAGATTAAAAGTTGTGGGAGGTGTTGCTTTACCAGTTTCAGCACCACCCCTTATGGTTAGTTTACTTTTGTACATGGTTCCTTTTAAAAAATTTTCAAACTCCCCAATATGAATGTCCCATCTGGTTCCTCCTAGAACCCTTTATTTACACACTCAACAAGAGGTTCTCAGACTGCATTGTGCAGGCATCAGAATCACTTGGAATGTTTCTTAAAGCAAGGATTGCTGGCATAACCCTCAAATATTTGTGATTCAGTAGGTCTAGGAAGAGCCAGAGAACTTGTATTTTTTAACATGTTTTCAGATGATGCTTGCAGGGGCCACACTTTGAGAACCATTGCACTAAAATTTGTTCCATTGTGTGAATCTGACAGTTTATATCCATTTTCCTTTATCAAGTAACTCTGACATTTATATCCTTTTAACTAAATTACACTAAAATTAGTTTCCTTCAAAAATTTTCCTAAAGGTAGAGCTTGGGTCCATGTGTATGCACATTTTTTTTGGCCTGTATTGCCAGATTGTCCATCAAAAGCTTTTTATAAGTTTATAATTCTACCAAAATATACACTATTAAAAGTCAACATTTCCATGTAACTTTGCAAATATAGTAGAGTATTTTATCATTCATTAAAATCCCTGCCAGTTGATAGATGAGAAAATGAAGCTGTTGTTTTACTTCAAGCTATTTTGGTAAGCGGTGAGATTAAACGTTGAAAGGACTGATGCTGAAGCTAAAACTCCAAAACTTTGGCCACCTAATGCTAAGAACTGACTCATTGGAAAAGACCTTGATGCTGGGAAAGATTGAAGGCAGGAGGAGAAGGGGATGACAGAGGATGAGATGGCTGGATGGCATCACTGACTCAATACATGAGTCTGAGTAAACTCTGGAAGTTGGTGATGGACCGGGAGGCCTGGCGTGCTGCAGCCCATGGGGTCGCAAAGAGTCAGACATGACTGAGCGACTGAACTGAACTGAGATTAAACAGTTTTGCATATACTTTTGTGAATCTGCTCTTACTGGTGGCATCTGCATGACCTTTGCCCATTTTTCTACACATCAATTTGTTGTTTTATAATTTCAGCTACTCTTTATTTGTAAAGAATACCAACCTTTTATACATGTTTTCAATATTTCACCTTATTTCTTCTTTGCCTTTAAATTTCTATGATTATTTTTCAGACAAAGAATTTTTTCCTTCTATAGTCAGACTTCTCAACTCTTCACTTTATGGTGCTGGGTTTTAGCTTTATGGTTAGAAAACAAAAGCCATGTTTACGCCCAACCAGATATAACTATCTCTGCGGCTTTTTAAAAAATAATTTTATTTATGTATTTATTTGTGGCTGTGCTGGGTCTTCACTGCTGTTTGGGCTTTTACCTGGTTGTAGGAAGTGAGGGCTACTCTCTAGTTGTGTTGGGCAAGCTTCTCATTGTGGTGGCTTCTTTTGTCGTGGAGCATGGGCTATAGGGCACAGGCTCAATAAAACGGGCTTAGCTGCTCCACAGCATGTGGGATCCTCCTGGATCAGAGATCGAACCTGTCGCCTGCACTGGCAGGCTGATTTTTTTACCACTGAGCCATTAGGGAAGCCCCTCTGTTTTTAATTAATACTTTCATTGATTTCTTTTTTGTGTTTTAGTGTTTAGACCTTTAAAAATTTTATGAAGTATAGTTGATTATCAATGTTCTGTGTATTTAGACTTTATCTTGATAAGATAGTTTTTCCTTCATAAATGTCCTAGAACCGCTTGTTGGGTAATTGATTCATGCTCCATCATTTGAAAATGCCGTTTTTATCGATTACAGTTAATACATTTAACAGTGTATTAGGGTTTGCTCTTAGCATTTTTTTGTTACATGAGTCTATTGGCCCTTGTCCCACTTTTAATTTTACCAACATTTTAAATGCTTTTAATGCATCTCATTAATTTTGTCTCTCCCTCCTCCCCCACCACCAAACATCTTTAGCAACTATAATGACTTCCAAAGAAAATGTTATTTTGTCTCATCTCAGGCCAGTAAAATTGTGTCACATTTCACCTCAAGAGAAAATTCTTCCTTTCATGAGTTTCAGCTCTTCAACTACTTTGGCCTATATATAGTACAGCCCTTTTGTCCATTGATTTCTTTTATTTTAGTTACCTTATTGAATTGATTTACCTTATTTAGTTTTTGTAACTTATCTCTCCCTCATTTGTATAGATGAATTATCCTTCTGAATCACCAACTTTCTTGAGCAGATGTGGCCTCCAGGTGTGTGTTTCCCCTGGACCCCCAGGGTAGGGAGTGAGGCAAGGCTGGAGGGGCTGCTGGGACCTTTGAAAGCTCAGGGCCCAGGGCAGGGGTCTCTCTTGCCAGGTCCATGTGGAGCTGTGTGTCCTAACTGATTGAGAGAGAGAATCGGGAAGGAAGAGTGATAAAATAATTTGATATATTGTCACTTTTCCAAAAAGTTCTGTTACTTACTGGTTTCTATGATACTGCTTTTTTTAGATTACCTTATTTATTTTTTTTTAATGCTATTGATACAATTATTTTCTCTTTATTCTGTTTAATGGAATTCATATTGATAATGGTTTAGACTTAGCCTGAAAATGACAAGAGCTGAAGGAGGGAAGACTGGCTAGATATTGTCAGATGGGCTGAAGGCCAACCTGGGTGCTTGGAGGCAAGAATAGTTGGCATGTGTTTTTCCCTGGGCTTCTCCCTGGTTCACTCTGCTCAGCTAAGCACAACCTAGTTATTTATTTTTTAAAGCACGTCCTATTTATGATCAACCTCTCCACCCAGATACTCCCTGGCCCTTTTTCCTGCTTGTCCATCCCTTGATAGACTATATGTTTTCCTAATTATTTCGTTTATTGGCACTGTCACCAACTATTTTCTGTCCTCCACCAGAATGGAAGCTGCATGAGCCTTGGGTGTTTTATTTATTTCCTTCTCTGTGTATCCTCACCATTGAAAATAGCACATTTTAAGTGGGCTCAAAAATATTTAACTAAGTGAGTGAAAGCCTGGACCCTTTCCTGCCAGAGAAGTCCTTCATTTTATATACACACACACAGACACACACACACCCTTCATCAGACTGAGACTTAACTTTAAGGACTCAGCTAATTGACCAGCTCTTACAGAAAGCTCTCTCTGTTAATTTCCTCCTTCAGGCGGGCTTCCCCTCCTCAGATAGCCTGTCGTAACTGTGTGAGCAATAGTGCAGTGTACTCATCTGCTCCCTACCTGCCTCACCCTGTGTGACTGTCTCTGAAGCCTCTAGATCCTTGGTTATTATAATGCTTGGTTCATAGGTCTGGTCACCATCTGTTCAATGAACTAATGCAAAAATTTGTAAAGTTCTTAAATCAGAACCATCACCAGTGGATAAATGATACAAGGAGATATCTTTTTATCCTGTTTTGGCTAAGAAAGCTATTTCAAAGAAAGCTTTCAAATAATGCAAACTTGTGAGGTAGTAAGGGCCCCGTTCCTAGAAGTATTCAAGCATTGGCTGGAGATCAGCTGTCAGTAGGCATCGTGGAGATGATTACTACCTTCATTCTCTTGGCAGATGAGGTCCCTGTGTCACTAAGATCCAGTGTTTCTGTTATTCCTGGCTAATTAAGCTTATGCTTTTAATTTTTCCTTTCATTTTTATCCTCGACCTAGTTCCCTTTATTCATTTCTTTACAGAGTTCGTTTGTCATGTTGCTTGCATGCTTACGTGTCCTCTTAATGATGAGTGCAGCTACCATCCATCTCCTGATAATTCCTTGGGAAATGCTGTTGCCTTTCATCTGCTTGCTCCTTTCAGAGCCCATTTGTCTTTATTTAATATGCAAATATGATGGAAGCATCTGTCACTTGCTCTGTGATCTCCTTTTTCATAAATGATGCAAGGAGAAAAAATGATTCCACATTATTAAACACCCCAAACAGTTGGATGTCCATTTCAGTGAACGTCAAGATTTATCAATTAGGATATTTACCTCTTTGTTGAATTGCTTTTTGCTAGTTTCTGTTTGTTTCATTTTGTTTTACAAAACAAATTAAAATTTTAAAATGTAAAAAATAAATCTAAGATAATTTTAAACATGTATTTATGTGTATTGGCTTCCTGGGGCTGCCATAACAAATTACCACAAACTTGGTGGTGTAAATGACAGAAATTTATTCTCAAGGTCTGGAGGCCAAAAGTCTGAAGTCAAGGGGTTACAAAGCTGTGTCCCCTCCCAAGTCTCTGGATAAAGTCAATTCCTCCACTCACTTGTGGAGGAATGATCTCCTTGCATCATGTATCCACTGGTGATGGTTCTGATTTAAGAACTTTACAAATTTTTGCATTAGTTCATTGAACAGATGGTGACCAGACCTATGAACCAAGCATTGTAATAACCAATTACAAAGTCAGTTCCTCTTCTCACTTCTGGTGACTCGAGGAGTTCCTTAACTGGTTGCTACATGGGTCCCATCTCTGTCTCCTCCTCTTTCCTCTGTCTCTTTTCCATGTATCTCTTCTAAGGATACTTGTCACTGGATTGTGGCCCACTTGGATAATCCAGAATGTTCTTCTCATCTCAAGACCCATAACTTAATTAATTACATGTGCATACTTTCCCCAAATATGGCCACACTCATAGTCCCCGTGAATTTGGATGTGGACGTATCCCCACCATGGAGGCTACCATTCATGCCATTACAGGCAGTAAACCAGGAGATCTTGTAGGCAGAAAAGGAAACTGAGTAGGATTTCACTGGTGACCCTGGGGATGCCACTTACTACTGAGCTGTTGTTTACTCACTAAGTTGTGCTCTACTCTTTTGTACCCCATGGATTGTAGCCTGCCAGGCCCCTCCACTCATGGATATTCCCAGGCAAGAATAGTGGAGTGGGTTACCATTTCCTTCTTCAGGGGATCTTCCCAACCCAGGAATTGAACCCATGTCTCCTGCATTTTTAGGCAGATTCTTTACCTCTCAGCCACCAGGGAAGCCCACTACTGAGTTAATATATTACATATATGTTAATATATGTATCATGAGGTTACAAAATTAGAAAACAGTGTCAAGGAAACTGTGCTTTTGAGGATATGTGTGTATGTATGTGAATGATCAAAGCATCTTCTGACATCCAGCCTTCTTTCATTCATCACAGGTTATTCATCCAACTCAGTTATCCGTAAAGGTGTAAGAGGTTTATTCTGTGATGTTTAGATCACTTTGAGAATATCAGAGTGTTTTTATTTTTGCTCTTTGTGCATTTGAAAGGGATGTGGATTTCCTATATAGAATTTTTTTTGCATTTCTTTGGGGTTTTTAATCCATATACAAACGTTGTAAATCTAGTTTGTTTACTGAACTTTTTTTGGTAGTGATTTCCCTGTCAGTCAATCATGTCAGCTGTTATGAAAACATACTATGAGCTGTATATTCAGACAAGTAAGTTAGAGGCTATGTCTATCAATCAGTTGTGTCAGAGGTAAGAAACCATGTTATAAGCCACTGCCACGTGTTGAAACTCTGGGTTCCAAAATGAATCTTCCCTTCTAATTCCTTGCCCATTCATCTATTTACTCAATTTTTTAACCACTGTCTATGAGTACCCACATGGTTCAAAGCACAGCTACAGTCACTGGGTCTCAAAGATGAAAGGGACACAGTTTCAGGCCTTATATTCTGGTGAAGATTGATGAGGAATCAGATGGTTTTAATATGCTAAGTGTTAAG
This sequence comes from Bubalus kerabau, assembly GCF_029407905.1. Classification (NCBI taxonomy): domain Eukaryota; kingdom Metazoa; phylum Chordata; class Mammalia; order Artiodactyla; family Bovidae; genus Bubalus; species Bubalus kerabau. The sequence continues at coordinate 81,182,493 of NC_073631.1, read as the reverse complement.
CTAGAAGCTGCCCAAGATACAACATTATCTAGTGTGAAAGAAATACCTACTCAAACTGCAAGTCAAAGGTGGTTGAGGGAAGGTTGCCTGGAGAAGTTGACCCCTGAGCCAAATCTTTATTATTATTGATACTTTTAGCAAGGATGACAATTACATTTAAAAAAAAATTTCCCTTTGCTAAAAATATGCTAATAATTGTTTAATTCACATTGCAGATTGTATGTTTCAGATTACATTTTATAGTTTATTATAGATGATAAGTTACTTGAGAGAAAGTGTAGTAGAAACCTTTGCCCATTAGAGAGTAATAAAAGGAATTAAGGTGAATGACCTTAATCATTCTATAGTCATTATGGTTGTTGAGTGGAGGTGTTCATTTGAATTCTTTTTTTAAATTGAAGTATTGTTGCGTTACAATATTAGTTACAGGTGTACAGCATAGTGGTTCAATACTTTTTTATAGATTGTACTCAGAGTTATTACAAGATATTGGCTATATTCTCTGTTCTACACAATATATCCTTGTAGCTTATATTCTATTTGTATCTCTTAATCCCCTATTTTGCCCTTCCACTCTTCAGTCTCCCCATTGGTAGCCACTAGTTTGTTCTTCATATCTGTGGGTCTACTTCTTTTTTGTTATATTTTATTATATCAATTCATTTTATTTTTTAGATTCCACATATGAGTGATAACATAGAGTATTTGTCTCTCTTATTTCTTACTTCTCTGAGCATTGTACCATCCACGTCCATCCATGTTGTTGCAGATGGCAAAATTTCATTCTTTCATGTTTAGCATTATTCTGTTGTATGTTTATACATGTATATACATAGAGTATATATCACAGCTTATTTACCCATCCATCTGTTGATGGATGCTTAGGTTGCTTCCATGTCATAGCTATTGTAAATCATACTGCTATGAACATTGGAATGCATGTATGTTTTCATTTTCTTCAGATATATACCCAGACTTCTTGATCTTAGAAAAGACTAGAAGTAATCATATGTCAGGCTGGGTAGTGGGGCCAGGAAAGACAACCGAGAAGCGTGTCTGGTCAAGAGTGATGACAGGAGCACCTGCAGAATTCAGAAATGGCTTGATAGGAATGCCAGAGATTCTGGGCAGCCACTAAGGGATGCTAGGCAGGCAAGAGGCATGATCAGAGAGGGATGTTTCAGAAAGATCCTATGTGATCACATTCTAATAGGATGGTGGGTTAGTTTCCTAGGGCTTCTATAACAAATTCAGTGTCTTAAAACAATAGGAATTTATTCTCTCACAGCTCTGGAAGCCAGAAATATTATGTCAAGATGTGGGTAGGACCATGCTCCTTCCAAAGGCTTTAGGGACGAATCCTTCTGTATTGTTGTCCAGCTTCTTGGGCCTGTAGGCATTCCTTGGTTTATGGCAGCATCACCCCAGTCTCTGCTTCTGTTTTCATATGGGTCTCTGAGGCGTTTCCCGAAGGATAGTAATTACTGGATTAAGAAGCCACTATAAATCCAGGTTGATTTCATCTGGAGATCCTTAGTTAATTCATCTACTAAGACCCTATTTCAAAATAAGGTCACAGTGTGAGGTTCCAAATAGACATAAATTTGGGGGATACACAAATCAATCCATCACAGGTGGGAATAGAGATTGAAAGAGATTCTGATAATCAGATTCCAGAGGGTCCTGCAAAAATATAGAGCAGCACCTATAAGGGGAAGGAATGAGAGCATGGATAGGCAGGTTTCAATAAGAATGTGTTTAGGTAGAGTGCAGGAAGACAGTTTAAAAAGAAGGATGTGTGCTTATGTAAAAGACTGTAAAAATACAATCTTACAAAATTTCCTTTTACACATCTAGGTGCTTTCTATCATTTAAGTCCTAGTTCATGTGCCACTTTCTCTAATAATATTTTTTATCCTTCTCCTTATGGCGAGCACTGTGCTAAGAGTGTTGCTAGCATTAGCTCATTTAATTCTTTTATAAAAATTAATTTTTATCAGAATATACCTGCTTTACAATGTTAGTTTCTACTGTACAGCAAAATGAATCAACTATACATATACATACATCCCTTCCCTTTTGGACTTCCTTCCCATTCAGGTCACCACAGTGCATTAAGTAGAGTTCTCTGTGCTAAACAGTATGTCCTTATTATTTATCCATTTTACACATAGTATCAATAGTGTATATATGTCAGTCCCAATCTCTCATTTCCTCCCAGTCCCTTCCCCGCTTGGTGTCCACATGTTTGTTCTCTACATCTGTCTCTATTTCTGCTTTGCAAATGAGGTCATTTATATCATTTTTCTAGATTTCACATATATGTGTTACTATACAATATTTGTTTTTCTCTTTTTGACTCACTTTCTAGGTCTATTCAAATATTTGTCAGAAACAGGCACTGTTGTGCTCATTCCCCATCTCTTTTTAAAGGTGAAAACATTGTCTTGGAGAGGTCGGGTGACTCGTTAGAAAAGAAATACTGTAACTGGGATTTAAACCAGGCAGCCACACTCCAGAGCCAGGGCTCCCAAATACTCACACATCACATTCCCCCACTGCCACCTCCACCAGTAAAGTTAGTCTTTCTTTCTTTGAACCTTACCGTGTGGTCTATATTTCTCTTTGGGCCTTTGTAAATTTCTAACTAGCTTATTTTTATTTATAGAATTGTGTACATGTCTTGAGAGCAAGATTTGGACCCTTTCACTCTTGCCTGGTGCCTCCAGTATCTTACACTTTGCATCGCACAAAGATCATATCCATAAGTGTTCACTAAATAAGGGAAGAGCCTCGTGTGAAGCCAAAACACAATTATATGTCCAGCCTATCTAAGAGATAGATGAGGAAATGTACAATTATTGAACAGTGAGTTGTGTGTCAGGTAGAGGTGTGCATAAAGACCTTTGTATGCTGCTCAGGGGGCACTTAGCTCAGACTTATTGGGAAGAGAGGGTAGGTTCCTGGGACTGAAGCCCGAGCTGCTCCTGAGTAGGTAGGTATAAGTAGCCCAGGAGGATTCCAGATAGAGAGAGTAGGGTCTATTTGGAGTCCTGCATGTGGCTTAGTTTAGCTAGAGGTAGGGATAAGATGATGGTGGCCAGAGATCAGCTTAGGCAGGTGGGCAGTGGCAAGACTATCAGAACCTTTTCTGTTATGCTGAGGAGTTACGGAGGGTTATCAGAGCAAAGGCACGTCAAAGTAACTGAAACCCCACTCAAAAATCAGTGAATTCTTTGTTTCAAACAGCAGTTTTATGTAAATCTATTTTAGGAAGATTTAAATGAAAAGATGAGAATGTACATAGTCAAAACTTGTTCTGCTCGCTGAGTAACAGGCCAATGAATTAGAGACGAGGAGTTTAGGCAAGGAATGCGACTTTATTTGGAAAGCCAGAAGACCAAGAAGATGGCAGACTAATGTCTCAAAATAACCATTCTTGGGGGGTCTAGATGCCAGGTTCTTTCACTGAACAGAGAAGGGGGGGAGGTGAGAAGTAGACAGGTCATAAGTCTTATAAATATCTCCTGAAATGGCCAGCCTCAGAGAAGAGATGTGTTGATTTCTTCTTTCTTGTAGAATATTCAGGCAGAGGAGCAGGGTTCCCTGAGGCAGGCTATTAAATATGGACAGTATCCTTTTAGTGAACAAAAGCAATGGGAGGCATCAGTTAAAGAAACAGGTCCAGCATGGAGTCAGAGTCAGATTGTGTTCTTCCCTGTAACAGGGACACTTAACTAGGTCTTTCCAGTGTCCAACCACTCTTGTGAAGTCCTGTCTTTCTAATTTGCAACTTGTAGTGATTTCATCTTGGGACCTTATATTCTTTTCTGCCATGACCTTGCATGCCTGTTCATTTCATCAGACATGTCTATATAAGGCTTTAGCTTAACTGAAGGGTATGGGATTTGGCTTTTTCTTACTGAGCTTCTAGGTCTCAGGAAAGTCAAGGATTGTAGATAAATATCAATATCTGTGTCTCTGAACATTTAAAATATAATTATGTTGTTTGTCTATCCAGAGAACATAGAAATCACTGACTGTGAAAAGGATGTGGAAGGCAAAGAATGACAACAGCACAAACTTTATATGAAAATTTGATGTTAACCCAAGTAATATGTTGTGGTACATATAAGTAACACTGTGTCTATCATATTAGAAGCATCCAATTAGTTAATGTTTGTCATTTTTTCTCATTTCCTTATGTGAGTAAAAGCTGGGAGACATGGTAGCAGGATTCCTACCTTGTTATATTATTACTGTCCAAATACTACTAATTTTTATGGGACTGTAAGAAGTGTGACAAATGATATTGTTGTTGCATAAATGCAAATTACTATATATAAAGTGGGAGTGGAGAGAGGAAAGGGTCAAGATTGACCTATGATGTGGGCCTCGGGGGAGCAGCATTTGGGAGGAGGGAACTTAATGATTTGGCTTGTGGCTCGGTGAGCTTGCAACTCTGTGCAGATATCTTAGGGGTGGCTGGGTCTTACATCCTAAACCCCCTGCATTATAGGAGCTGTTTGAATAATAGGAGGTCTGCATTCTAAAGGAATGAATTTTAGAGTTGGGAGGCAGTGTTGGGAATTACCTAGTTGGGAAGACCTTCTTAAACAAAAAAACAAAAGATATACCTTTAAGAGAAACACTTGGCAAATTTGACTTAATATTGAAAGCTTATGTTGAAGAGAGCCTAACAAAAATAAAATACAAAGGAAGCAGATCTGGGAGAAACTACTTGCAGTATGTATGGATATAATTGTCATAGTATTTATGTGCTAATGAATAGGGATAAGGGATAAGTTTTTATCTAATGATACAAATGAGCAAAGGAAAGGAACAGGCAATTCTCAGAGGAAATAAAAATAATCAAGGAACATATACTCAATTTCACCTGCAATTAGCAAAATGCAAGTTAAACAACAACAGATATTATTTGACTACCACCAGATTGCTGAAATAAACAATTTAAGGAGGGTAGGAAATTTGTTATCACTACAGAAAAATACAACCAAACTGAGAATAAACTGAAATGGTTACTTCTGAGGGCAAAGGGGGCTGGTTGCTAGGGAAACTCTATTTTTATCTGTAATGTTTAAATTGTCTTACTAGGAGAATGTGTTCATGCATTTCTTGTCTATTTAAAATTAATAAAGAAATAATTATCTCCCCTCATTTTGTGTTATTGGATAATTACAAGGAATCATTGTTACTTTCACAGCAGAAAAATTAGGACTTACATTACCAATGTATCTTTCCATCACATTTTGATGGTGAGTGAGATGAAATCTGGAAATAAAGGAAATGCTAGTTTAGAGGGGGAAATATAGTGTCTAGAACAGGATTTCTCAAGAGGAAGACTATTATTTATTTTAGACCAGGCATTTCTATGTTGTTGGAGGCTGTCCTATGCAACATAGGATGTTCAGCAGTGTCCCTGGCTTCTACCTGTTACCAAACCAAACTTGGGTCTGCTTAACTGTGCAGTAAAAGCAATCTACTGCTACTGGGCTGTGGTGAAGGAAAATGCAGTGTGTATTGCAAGCACCAAGCAAGGAGCCCAGGCAGTTAATGTTCAAAAGACAAAACTCCCCGACAGATTTCTGGGAAGAGTTTTTTAAAGCAAGGTGAGGAAGGGCAGTTGCAGGGTGTGTGATAAGTTTGTGCAGTTCTCTGTTGGTTCATGGTGAGGTAAGGGGGTGAGTGAGGTGTCACAGGGGTTAACATTATCAGTTTTCAGGCTCCAGTTGGTCTGAGGGCTATGTGTTCATGGTCATCATGTAGTTAACTTCTTCCATCTGCTGGGGGTTTTATAATAGTATCTGTAAAAACAACTCAGGAATGTGAATCAGATACTATTATCTATGTCCTTCAGGGAGGAATTAAAAATCATGTGACTGCCATATGGCTGATTTACTGTTTAAATTGTTATGAGTTATTCTGGCCTGTCTGCTATTTTTTGTTACTACATATTTGTATGTTTCAGTCATTAATTTTTGAGCCAGCCTTCTGTGATTCTGGGGAGGCCTGGGAGACTAAAACTTTTCTACAAACAAGAGGCAGGCAGAAGACATATGACAGTCTGTCCTGGGAAGGTCCCATAGGGTCCTGCTCGGTTGCATACCCACCTCCAATTTGAGACAACCAAAAATGTCTCCTGACATTGGCAGATCTCCCTTGGATGACACACCCTTCTCTTCAGTAAGAACCACTGGTCTAGGGAAAGCCCCAGAAAAAGAACATAAGCATCCCACTCAGCCCAGGTCTACTTCTGCAAGAAAAAAATATAATGGACTTAATTTTTATATACAGTACTTTTCTATTGCCTAAAATGACAGCTACTGTATATTCCTTGAAAAAATTATATTTAGTGCTTTTTAAAAATCTTCGTACTGTAGATACAGTCCCCACACCCAAGTAAGGGCAACTCTCCACTTTCTGAGGCTCAGTGGGTTTTGACCCTCCAGAGTAGCTCACAGCTGTGCAAGTGCAGAAAGGAAGTAGTTGTTTTGTCTGAGCATCATCAGCACCACTGTATAGACTGTCATTCCAGTGGATATACTTGCCTTCTAGCCATATATGCATTAGGGATTTGGTTGTAACAGAAACCCACACAAACTAATTTAAGCCCAAAGATGGGGTCAGTCACCATAAGATTATAGCTTGTGTATAGCTCCTCAAGGGAGAGGCACAGGCAGAGATCAGAGAGCTGGAAAACAAAGTCAGAATGATGGCGGGGGAACTTGTCAGTATTATGGATTATGTGTGGTTTGTCCAAAGGGAAGAGAAGGTGTTAAGTCGTGGATCATCCAGGCCTAGAGGCTGGATGGGGAGTGAGAGCAGGGTGGGGAAGAAGCTATTGAGCAGATACCAGCAGCCAAAGAGAAATGAAAGTTGTTCCACTGATCATGGTGTCAGTGGGGACAGAGCAAGTACGTGGATCCCAAAGAAATCAGACAATGGGTTCAGCTGGAAATAGGGCTGGGTCAGCGCATGTGCAGGGCAAAGGTCCTTTTACACACAAAGAGGAAAGAAGAATATTCCTGCAAAAGATTAGGCAGCAAAGGGAACAAAGAATCCACCTGCAATGCGGGAGCCTTGGGTTTGATCCCTGGGTGGCAAGATCCCATGGAGAAGGGAAAGGCCACCCACTCCAGTATTCTGGCCTGGAGAATTCCATGGACTGTGTAGTCCATGGGGTCACAAAGAGTTGGATATGACTGAGCGACTTTCACTTTACTTTTTTCACTTTAACTTGGAAAAAGTGATACCTGACAGTAATAACCTGAAGTCTTGGTTTGCAGTCACGCCCACTTCGACTTTCTTGTATGGGATGAAAATTATGACTCTATAACCAAGGAGTTCTAAAACTATCCTGAGTTATGAGAAAAGTAATTCAGTCAGTGTTGAGCTGCTCAAAGTCATGAGTCACACGCATGCACGCATACACACACACACATGTTTAAGTTCTGGTCTCATTTTTCAAATCATATTTCTTTAGCTCATGCACAAGCTTGAGTGAACATTTAAAATTTAAGCATTATGCTTTCAGTAAACCCACTGTGCACCAGCCAGACCCCATGGAGAGTACACTTATGAGCCCCAGTCGAACAACCTAGTGGGAAATGGCAGTATCATAAAATATAAGTCAATACAATGGACTACAACAGAAATATGAGAAACACTGGAAGGAAAACGGAGGGACCTTTATGTAGCTCCTATCCTAGAAAAATCTTCAGTTCTGAAATTGTAAGAATTTCCTGTGAATAATAAGCTATCAGACTTAAAAGTGTTTAATACAGTCTTCTTCAAAGTCTCTTACCCTTCTTCCTGTTGTCAGCTACATTTCAGGAAATCATTTCCAGGAAGATGGCTCTTGTAGATAATAAAAGTAAAATGCTTTCGGGGTATTTCATCTGACAGCTTTTGAGATTAATGTTACTTGTGTGCTGTGAGCCTTAAAGTCTGATGAGTTGAATATTTGAGCAGATACAAGATTTTTACAGTTACAGAGTGCTACTCATATCCATTTTATATGAAAAATAAAAAAAACTACAGCGTTTAGTATTTTCATTCTGGGCTTTAGAGACTTTTAGGATTTTTTATGAATAAATCCTTTCATATATGCCTGTGTTTGAAATCAAACACATATATACACATTTATAGGCAGGGTCAAATCATACTTACTATTAATTAAACTGTTATTATAGGCACTTGAATATAATGTGTTCCTTAAGGTTCAATATTACTTTTATAAACACGTTTTAGGTTTGAGGAAAATAATCAAAAGAGACATGAGATGCTTAGGGTTCAGCCCTTCTTACCCTATTCCATTCACCCAGAACTCAGAATCTTCTTAATTGGCACAGATCCCTATAGGGAACCAATGTGACAATTAGAAAGCTGCCCTCGTTATAAGAGACTCAAAGGGATACATGATGTTGGGAAATACTCCTATTTTCTCAGTTGCATTGTAAGCAGTCGTTGGTCACAGCATGAAGAGACTCTGTAGAAAGCCATGTGTGCAGTTAAAAGGATGCCTTTTAACTCAGGATGGAACAGATGAGCAGCTGGAGGACACAAACAACTAGACCATTTCAACCTGGGCTGTTTGCTCTTGTTAAATCCCTAGCTGGGCCTTGAAGCACCCACTGTTTTGGTTTCCTAACCCTGATTCCTTCCAAGGTAGTGATTTATATTCTGTATTCGCAAAAGTCTCAGGTTCTAAGGGAGAGTTCAGACCTCCCACCCCTTATAACCAAAGGTTCCCTGGTTTTCTATTTTATATGTTTCAGTTTTGTGTAAAATTTTATCTGAAACTAGGGTTCTCTGGGGAAAAAATAAAGACAGCAAACCCTAGATTTCAGATGTAAATGACTGCCATGAGAACATTCCAGCCATACCTGGGCCACCTCAGAGTGGTCCTAAGGTTGGTGGTAAATGAGGCATGGAGCAGAGGTTCTTTCTTTAGTGAAGAAAGCAGTAAATCTTGGAACTCAAGGAGAAGAAACTAGTCTTCTTGTGGACAGTCAGACATAAAGTCCTGATAGGATTGTCACTGTCTTGGCACCAGTGACCATATGTTGCCTTCGAGAGGATGTCCACTCCTAACCATGTATCAGGAAGACACTCTGGTAAGAGTTACCCAGGGTCTGGTTGATTCAGTATAAGCCATGACCAGCTACCTAATTCCCTGTTACTTTAAAAGAATCCCATTAAGTGGTATTGGAAGTAGGACCGTAAAGATGGCGCAAATGTCCTTCTGCTTAGGGAGGGGGTTCGTATCCTAGTGCCTGGAACAGCCGCAGTGTCTAAGGCATCATCTTTGCCACTGAAGGATCCATGGAAATCTCTTTTTGAAGAAGCTGAAACCATGTTAATTTGGTTTCCTGAATCATGTGTAGATGGTCTCAGGGCAGTGCCCCCTCCTGTCCCAGTCCCCAAACACCCCAAACACTCTCTCTTCCTTAGCTTCTGAAACTGTTCTGTTCCTCACTCCAAACTGTGTCTTTGCTCTGCGTACTTTTGACATGACTGAGAGATGATCCCTAATTCCTGTTCTGCTTTCTCAATCTTCTCCAGTGTCAGACTGGACCAAGAAATAACTTTGCAACCCAGTCTTGAATCAGGGGTCTTGCTTCTTAGGTGCTGGAATAAGTCTTCAGTCTTTTTGCTCATAGCAAAACAGATATTCAGCTCACAATAACAAAAACACCTCCAGAGAATTTTGTTTCCTTATTCCCGGATGCACAAAAGTTTTATTTCAACCAATTGGTTGATACATGGGGAACACTGTCAAAGTGTCTCTTCTGGGCTGTCCACAGATAGCAAGAAAATAGAATGACTTGAAATAGTTGACATTTGCTCTACTCTCAAAGCAACTCAAATGAAATACACTTAATTTCCTGTGATCATCTCATGTTGCTCCATTTAAATTTTTTATTATATAATATTTAGTAAAAAGAAATAAGTATTTTATGTATATATAAATGATGAGTTATAGTAATGAAACAAACCCATCTCAAAACTTAAGAATTAGAACACTGAAACTGTTACCAAATTCAGGTTTGGTTGCTTCTGCTTGAAAGCCAATACTTGAGAGATATGTATTCGTAGGAAAGGAAAGTTTGCTTTATTCAGGAAACCAGCAACCTGGGGAGAAGGTAGACTCGTGTACACAAGTCGACTCCATACTGTCGATTAGGGGAAAAGAGCTTTTAAAAGGGAGTTCAGGAAGTGTATACGCAGAGGGAGGGGGTTATGTGCAGAACAGCACAGTTAGCTCCGACAGTCTCCTTGAAATTAATCATGCAGTGGTCTCATCGATGTCATCTTAATTGTTTTAAGTACAGATAACCTTCAGTTCCAGGGTCAGTGTATTCGCATTTTCTTGAGAACAGTTCTAGGAATTGTGTAAGGTGAAGCAGCTTATATCATAGCTACAGTTTGGTCATCATGTTCAGTTCAGCTCAGTTGTGTCCGACTCTTTGTCACCCCATGGACTACAGCACACCAGACTTCCCTGTCCATCTCCAACTCCTGAAGCTTACTCAAACTCATGTCCATCGAGTCAGTGATGCCATCCAGCCATCTTATCCTCTGTTGTCCCCTTCTCCTCCTGCCTTCAGTCTTTCCCAGCATCAGGGTCTTTTCCAATGAGTCAGTTCTTCACATCAGATGGCCAAAGTATTGGAGCTTCAGCTTCAGCATCAGTCTTTCCAGTGAATATTCAGGACTGATTTCCTGTAGGATGAACTGGTTGGATATCATTGCAGTCCAAGAGACTCTCAAGAGTCTTCTCCAATACCACAGTTCAAAAACATCAATTTTCAGCACTCAGCTTTCTTTATAGTCCAGGTCTCACAGCCATACCTGACTACTGGAAAAAACAAAGCTTTGACTAGACGGACCTTTGCTGGCAAAGTAATGTCTCTGCTTTTTAGGATGCTGTCTAGGTTGGTCATAACTTTTCTTCCAAGGAATGAGCATCTTTTAATTTCCTGGCTGCAGTCACCATCTGCAGTGATTTTAGAGCCCCAAAACCTAGATATTGGTATTGTTAACTACATGGTCATCATGTAGTTAACTGTTATCACCAGATGGGGTTTCAGTATCTGCAAACACAAAGGACATGGGTTAGAATATTATCTAGAGCCCTGGGGAAGGAGCTAAAGGTCTTTGGTTTTGCCTAATGACTGAACTGTTGTTGTTTGGTGTGATTGCTTGCCTTTGCTTCTGCATTTTCTCACTTTCTGATCAAGCTTATTTTTTGGCTAAAGTTTTTCTACAGACAAAAGGCAGCTGGAAGACACTGGGAGGTCTGTCCTGGGAAGGCCTTAGAGGGTCTTGCTTCATTATACAGCTACACATGTGCTCCCCTTGCTCATCCTCCTGATTTCCTGATATTATTTCCCCAATATTTTATTAGGAAAATGTCCAAATGCACAGGAAGCTTTAAAGCATTTTAGTGTGAATATCCCCATTTTTAAAGTTAAAATTTCTTCTGGAATGTTAAAGACCGAGTTTCAGTAACAAAATAGTCTTATCAGTGCTGGTTGATACCTATTCAAGTAGGTAGGAGATTTCTTCGCCTTGTAGGTTGTGAATTTTCAGATGAAAGGCCATTTATAAACATAACAAATCACTTCCAAAATGCTGCTGATTTGAAGGCAAGCAGAGTAAATCTCCTAACATTTGCCAGGTCTCCTCTGTGGTGTTAGATGCATTATTTTGGGAAAAGCATGAAGCCTTTTTTATGCTCTTATGCCCTTTTATGAAGAACTCATGGGGGCACTGGGGTGGCATTTTATTCATTTCTTTTCCATAAACTACCCATTTTATAAATTCAACTTTTCATGAAGGGTTTTTGATATTCTAGTCCTTCTCACAGTCATTCCTTCTTTGAACAGTCTCTGAGTTCTGCTGCCTTTTCAATATCTAATTATGTCTCAAGTTTTATCTTTTTCCTTACCCCGCCAGAGCACATTACCTCTTAATATTCATAGTGGCTAATGGCCTGCTCACATTTGAGTAACCTTTTAGATGATTTTTCTCAGGGAGCCACATCATATTTTCTTGGCATGATGCTTACCTATTTTGCAAGTACTCCTTGAGGAGGAAAAATGGATTACCTGCTAGAGATGGTATTTGCAGACAGGGTGGCAAAATGGGCAATTCCTAATACATGATGGTGAACCTTCTGCACCCCAGTTTCAATTCTGGAGTCTATTGCTGTGTGCACAGTGCTTTGTGGGAAGACTGTTGGGAGACCTCAGTGTCTCTTTTTGCCCTGCCATATTTTTTTAGGAAAGAGACAGGCTACAGTCAGAAGAATTATACACTGGAGTTGTAGTAGGGGGCTGTGAAGAAGCAAAGTAATTTTGCATCTTGGGGCCCTTTTTCAGTGTGCACCTGTGATGCTCTAAAATAGGGATTCTTCTTCTGGGGTCTGGGGACCTCTTGTTGGGAATTTGCATTTTAAACAAGCTCTCCTGGCTCTCCTTTATTGTACATTGAAGTTTAAGAACCACTTCTTTAGTGGTTTAGGGTTCGAAGTTTCCTGAAATTGTATGCAAATATCCTGATGATTTGCATGTGAACATTTTTCCATGATAGTTAAAATGTTGGGAATTACTCCTGTAGAAAACTGAACTCTTGAGTCCTGAAGAAATTAATACTACTCTTTTATGATTTAGGATTGAGTGGCTTGGCTTTTGTAGTAAATGGCACCCAAAGAAGTTTAATGGCTCAGAGAATTTGGCAGAAACAAGCCCCAAGACTTGGTCCTCTAGTCCATAGGTGATGAGGATTTTCACAGTTATTCTGCCAGTTCTTAGTTCTGATCTTGTTACCTCTCATTTCAAAAATTCCCCGTGCTTTCTGCTACCTAGTCAAGGCTGTGGTTTTTCCAGTGGTCATGTATTGATGTGAGAGTTGGACTGTGAAGAAGGCTGAGTGCCGAAGAATTGATGCTTTTGAACTGTGGTGTTGGAGAAGACTCCTGAGAGTCCCTTGGACTGCAAGGAGATCCAACCAGTCCATTGTAAAGGAGATCAGCCCTGGGTGTTCTTTGGAAGGAGTGATGCTAAAGCTGAAACTCCAGTACTTTGGCCACCTCATGCGAAGAGTTGACTCATTGGAAAAGACTCTGATGCTGGGAGGGATTGGGGGCAGGAGGAGAAGGGGACGACAGAGGATGAGATGGCTGGATGGCATCACTGACTCGAGGGACGTGAGTCTGAGTGAACTCCGGGAGTTGGTGATGGACAGGGAGGCCTGGCGTGCTGCAATTCATGGGGTCGCAGAGTTAGACACGACTGAGTGACTGAACTGAACTGAACGGAACTGAATGATTTTTGTAGCTGATTCAAACAGCAGTTGAAGCTGGGCTGGTCCCTAAGCAAGTTGTTCAGTATATTCCTCCCAGCCGTCCTCCATGTGCTGTCATCCAGCCAGGGTGAACCACTCATCTTTGTATCCCCATGTATTGCAGAGTCAGACAGTCCTAAGCTCCAGCCATGGCACTGCCTTGTGTCAGCTGTATGATTCCAGGCAAGTAACTTAATCACACTGAGTCTCAATTTCATCCTTAATAACATGAGAATTATTGGGCTTCTCAGGTGGGGCAGTAGTAAAGAATCTGCCTGCTAATGCAGGAGACACAAGAGATGTGGGTCCGATCCCTGGATCAGGAAGATCCTCTGGAGTAGGAAAAGGCTACCTACTCCAGTATTTTTGCCTGGAAAATCCCATGGATGGAGGAGCCGGCAGACGATAGTCCATGGTGTTGTAAAGAGTCAGACATGCCTGAGTGATTAAGAACAGTACAATGTGAGAATAATTGCCTCAACCTCAGGAAATCTTGGTAGCCCAGTGGGTAAATAACCTGCCTGCCAATGCAGGAGATGTAGGAGACATGGGTTCCATCTCAGGGTTGGGAAGATCCCCTGGAGAAGGAAGTGGCAACCCACTCTGGTAGTCTTTCCTGGGAAATTCCACAGACAGAGGAGCCTGGTGGGCCTACAGTCCATGGGACTGCAAGGAGTCGGACATGCCTTAGCGACTAAGCAAACAGCATAGCAAATCTTTGGGGGAATTAAACTCATCAGTGCAAACGTGGAGCTTAGCATGCTGTCTGGCACCAACACTGGCACTGCTGCTCCTGTCTCCCCACTTCTCTACTCCCTGCCTATTCATCTCCTTGAAGTCTTCTTGGATCTTCCCATGACTTCCTCCTGCAGGAGGCACTCTTCTCCTCTCATTAGTACTGGTAACATTTTCTTCTTTTTTTTCTTTGGTCTTGGCCACTCCCTACTTTGTGTGACTTTTATACCTGTCTTATCTCCCTTGCTGCCTGTGGACAAGAATCTTGTCTGATTATCCCCAGGGACACAGCCAAAAGCCTTCTTGCACACAGAAGTACTCAACGGGAAGTTGTATTTTTTTTTTTTTTTTTATTGGAGTATAGTTGATTTACAATGTTATTTTCTTCTATACAGCACAGTGAATCAGTTATACATACATACATATACACACACACATACCTCCACTCTTTTTTTTAAGATTCTTTCCCCCATATAGGTCATTACAGAGTATTGAATAGAGTTTCCTGCGCTTTAATAGTAGGTTCTTATTAGTTATCTAGTTTATATTTAGTATTATGTATGTGTCAATCCTAATCTCCCAGTTTATACCTTTTCCCCTTGGTAACCATAAGATTGCTTCCTATATCTGTAACTCTATTTCTGTTTTGTAAATAAGTTTATTTCAACCATTTTTTAGATTCCACATATAAGCAATATTATACTATATTTGTCTTTGACTTATTTCACTCAGTATGACAATCTCTAGGTCCATCCATGTTGCTCCAAATGGCATTATTTCATTCTTTTTCATGGCTGAATAATATTTCGTTGCATATATGTACCACATCTTCTTTATAGATTCCTGTGTCGATGGACATTTAGGTGGAAGTTGGTTTTAATACTAGTCGTAACAGATGGGAATTTAGTGTGTCTATCATATTGCTCAGGAATTTGCTAAAGGAGGGACTTTATAACAGAAGACATTATCAAATATCAAATGATTCTCCAGTTTGACCTCCAGACAGCTTTTTCCAGTCATCTGCTTTATATTAAAGTTTTTGTTTACTGAATAGCTGTTTGGTGTTTATTGTGCACTAGTCACTCTGAAGATTTACATCATCTAATCCTCACAGTAGTCCTTTGATGTGGGTTCTCTTACACCAAATTTAAAAGCGAGAATGTGAAAGCTTAAAGGGGTAAGGAAGAGGTGCCCTGGTTCCCAGAGTTGGAGATTGTACAGCTGTTGACTGAAAAAGAAAAGCACAACCTCAAAGCTGAGAATTAGGTTTTATTTGGTAGGCTTTCTGAGAACTTAAGCCCAGGAGGCAGCCTCTCAGATAGCACTATGGGACTGCTCCAAAGAGGTAAGGCAGGAGCCGGGATATATGGGAGTTTTTGCAAATGAAAAACAGAAAGTCAGAATATCAAAGGATTACCATTAATTAACGAAAAACCTGACATCGCAAGTTAATGAATTTAGCACTTTTCTATGTATGGGAAGATGCAAGAGTCTGGGCTTTCTGAAGTCATTCCTCTGATATGCATCTCAGCTATCCCTGACCAGTATCCTGTTTGTCTCCTCCTGAATCCCATCAGGGGCAGCTGCAATGGCTGGTGGCTTGATGGCTGCAACATCCTTTGTTTACTGATATGGCAGGCGACATTCTTGGTCCACACAGCCATAGGGAGCTCATGCTTTGAACTGCTGCACCACTCTGCCCCAGCCTTGTCCTGGGCCACTCAGAAAAATCTTAGAAAGGTCCTTTGTACATTCTTTAGACAGGACACAGTGAAGTAGAAAGCTCAGCTGAAAAGCTGGTGTTTTCAGAACTCTTCCTGAAAATATCTTCTTCCTGGAGGATAATACCTGACTTAAATTAATGAAACTCTGAACATAATATTGTCTAGAGGATAAAGCCCCAGAAAATAGCAACCACTTTCTTGGAAGTGCCAGGCCTTTCACAAATATCACCAAGATAAAAGAAAGCATTTTCTCCAGAATAATTCATCCACTTTTCTCCTGCAGTGAGAAACCATCAAAATTGTTGACATTCAAGAGATATTCTTTCTTTCCCCGGGAAATAATAAATGAAAAATAGCCATCCTAGGATGCTGGAGAGAGTGGCTGACAGCTCCACCCAAGGGCTCCAGTTTGAATAAAATTGTACTATTGGTGAGACATCAGAAGTGAAGCTGAGATCTACTGCAGTGAGAGCAAAGGAGATTGTTAACATCATGTCTTACTCCCAGTCTTAGAGCTCCGAGTACAATATTAATGCCAGCCTTAGCTTGAATTATTTATACCTTGTTTCCATAGAAGTTCCTTGTGTGTAAGAGCCTAGGTGTGGTATTCAAATTGAACAGTTTTTACATTTTATTAGTACCTGAACCAGAGAAGGCAATGGCACCCCACTCCAGTACTCTAGCCTAGAAAATCCCATGGACAGAGGAGCCTGGTAGGCTGCAGTCCATGGGGTCGCTAAGAGTCGGGCATGACTGAGCAACTTCACTTTCACTTTTTACTTTCATGCATTGGAGAAGGAAATGGCAACCCACTCCAGTGTTCTTGCCTGGAGAATCCCAGGGACGGGGGAGCCTGGTGGGCTGCCGTCTATGGGGTCGCACAGAGTCAGACACGACTGAGGTGACTTAGCAGCAGCAGCAGTACCTGAACCTCTTAATGTGGTTATGTTCACTCATTAAAATGAAGACTGACGTGAAGTGAAGGTTGCTCAGTCATGTCTGACTCTTTGCGACCCCATGGACTATACAGTCCATGGAATTCTCCATGCCAGAATACTGGAGTGGGTGGCCTTTCCCTTCTCCAGGGGATCTTCTAAACCCAAGGATCAAATTCAGGTCTCCCGCATTACAGGTGGATTCTTTACTAGCTGAGCCACAAGGAAATGAAAACTGGGAGGTTATTATATATGGTTTTTTGTTTGTTTGGCTAAGAGATCAAATAAATACAAATGCAAAAATGATATTTCCAGTTTTAAGAACAGATGAGTACCAAAAAATTTTGGTTTTAATATATTTGTTATTGTATATTGTCCATATTAAATACTGCAGTGAAGGCTATGATTCCCTTATTTGTATCTTGGAGAAGCTAGGTCCAAGTTTTCTTAGTCGGAAGCTTTGGAGTTCTATAAAAGCACCTAACCAAGAGTTCATTAGCCAGAGCATGGCTGAACTTTACTTATCACCATCCAGACCAATCCTAAAAGGTTTGCTAAAGCACAAGGGATGTTAGGAGTAGTTTTTCATTTGTGACATGAGTAAAGGTCCAATTTAACCTAGAAAGTTTTACAGGCACCTTTGCCAGCAGAGGGTAATATAATCAAAGACTGGGGATATGACCAGTGTGCAGAACAGGTGTATGACTGTGTGCACTTGTGGGTGATGAGCATTTGCTTCTAACTGAAAGGAGCTTTCCTGCCACTGTACCATGGCCCCTGGTACAAGCCCCTCTAGGTCCGTCCCCTCTTATGGTTAGAGGCCATCCAAAGAATCCAAAGGTTTTGAGTATCCAAATCAACTTAGGCTCATTTGCACCAAGAACAGTCTTCTTTTTGTATATTTTTCAGTCATTTAAGCCTAACTTTGGCTGTAACTGTCAAGGGTACCTCCCCAGGCATCCCTGAAGTGCCTGTATGACGTCCCTGTCAGTTGTGTACAGTTCTCAGTTATAAAATGAAAGCAACTCTCACTGCATCTTTATTTTAATGCAGGTTTTTGCCAAATATTTATCAAGCATCTACCAGGCTCCGTGCCTTGTAAGGGTAGGAGCTGGGTTGTGAAGCAAAGGGTGTAAGATGTGGTATTTGTGTGTGATGCTCACCTGTCATTTACATTTGACCTCACTGCTCCAGTTACAGTTGAGGTCACAGTAAAACTGACCTCCTAAACCTTTCCCCTGTGAAAATAGCTTCTGTCACAAGCTCTCCGTCTTGCAGATCTGGATGGATCCTGTAGATCCATCAGGCTGGAGACTAGATACCTACTTCTCCTGCCTTGTTCATGCACTCCTGCTCCTGACACCAAACATAGATACCCGAACATCCCTGCCCCTCAGCACGGTCCCTGCCATGCATTGTTGGTTTATTATTAAGAAAAATAATTTACATATTGTAGGCAGCATGATTTAGTGTCAGTGGTATGCTAGTAAATGTTTAAAACCTGACTGTTCTTATAAAATGAAATATGTTCTTATAAAAATGAAACATTTTTTGAAAATTTTACTGATATAAAGGATGTGTAGTATGCATTTTACACACAGTGAAATATAGTCTTTTATGTCAGTTCTATAAAGTCAATTGATTTTCATAGCATGTTTATGTTTATTTTTGTCAATTTTTTTGTATCCATAGTCAACCTGTGGTTACAACTGACAGATGAATGAGCATTGTTTGATATTTTCATTTACTTTAACTAGAAGGACAAAAGTGAAACAGTGAAGATACATGTTAGACCCTCATTCATTCTTCCAAGGTGAATTGGATAAATCTTTTTTAATACTGGGAGAATTTGTGCTATTAAAATGTAGCCAGTATAGAAATGACACACTTCAATGTGCGTTAGTAACCTCTTCACCATTATTTTCTAAATAATAGAGAATTAAAAAAAAACAAAAGTCCTGGTTTGTAGCATTTACCAATTCCCAGGGTGTAAATTCTCCCATCATGGCTGATTTCCAGCTACCAGTGTGATCCCACTGCACAAGCAGCTGGGGAGAAGCGCACAGTGTTGGACCATTAGTCAGAATTTCTACCATATAGACTCAGTACACACAAACTACCTAATAGCATAAAGGAGTAAAATAATTAGGATGTGATGAATATTCAGTATTTAGTACCTATTTCTTTAATATAGCTGATTTAATTTTATGTACTTTACTTTTTCATAATGATTTCATGGTTTTAGTTAACAACTGACATGCAGTCTTCTCTTACAAGCCAGTATGAGCTGGCTCCAGTAAGCCAGAATGGCATATGAGTTAGGTTCTATATTGAGTCCTCACACGTTTGCAGAACAGGAAGGGTCTACTCTAATTGGTAGGTCCTGGGTAAGGGACAGTTGCCAGGGCTTCTCTGCCCAAAGGTCAAGAGTAAGATCATCCTCAGAGAGTTCCTCTGGGAATTTCATGCTTTGAGATCCACTCTGTCTTGAATGAGAGGGTCCTGTTAGAACACACCTTGTTTGACTACTTTCTAATGTCTATAGATGATGTATTTGCTTACTTTAAAAATAGGTCTAACAGTTTGTGTTCATTATCCATTTCTGCTTTGCATATAACCTAAAATTTAGTAACTTAAAATAAATACTTACCTTCTCATCCAGTTTCTGAGAGTCAGATGTCTGAGGGAGGCTTAACTGAGAGGTTCTGGCTCAGTTTCTCATGAGGTTGCAGTAGAGATGTCAGGTCAAGGCTGCAGTATCTGAAGCCCTGGCTGGTCCCAGAAGAGCTGCTTCTGAGATGACTCATCACAGGGCTGCTTCCCTTGCCATGCAGACCTTTCCATAGGGCTGCTTGGGTATCCTCACAATATAGCCACTGCTTCTGCCAGAGCCAGAGATCCCAGATAAACAAGGCAGGAGGCCCTGAATATTTCCATGACCAGGTCTGAAGTCACACACCATCACTTCAGCTTCATTCTGTTCATTAGAAGTGAGTCACAACGTTCAGCCCACTCAAAGAAAGAGAAATTAAGCCATACCTTGTGAAGAGAGCGTGAAAGAATTTATGAACTTATTTCCAACTGCCACATACCATAGTTTTAGATAACTTTAGTTCATTTTGTTATTCTAATTTATGCTTTCAAACTTTACAATTTTATTTACTTTTTAATAGCTCATTGTGTTTTGTTTTTAGTTCATTGTGGGTTTGTTGTTGTTGTTGTTATTTTTATAGACATTATGGACTTAAAAAAATATTCACAACCTAAAAGTTGGGAGTTGTGTTTTATTCAGTGGGAATTTTTAGGACTTAAACCTGGGGGGCAGCATCTCAGGTAACCTTGAGAGAACTGCTCTGAGGTGGTGAGGGGTGGGGGGCAGGTTATATAGAAGTTTTGCAACAAAGGGTAGGTAGTCACAATATGAAAAGATGACTTTTTTAAAGAAAACCAGATATCCAAAATTAAGGAATTACGCACTTTTCTAAGTATGGGAAGTTGCAAGAGTCTGGGCTCACTGAAATCATTCCTTTGATATGCATACCTCAGCTATCTAGGGTCAGTATCCTGAGTTTTCACACCCTGAGTTTTCCCAAGTCTCACTGTAGGGAGTGGCTGTAGTCTGATGGTTGCTGTATGGCAGGTATTCTTTTGCTTCCTGAGTTCCCATCAGGTCTCAACAGCTTACTTTGGAGGACTGCAGTCACTGATGACTGTGACATTGTTTACTGATATGGCAGGAAATATTTCATTTCTCAGCACTGTTATCCTTTATTCATCCTAAAGACTTGTTTGTGACTTTTGTCGCTGATATTATTCATTGATGTTGTTTATCTGAAACATTTGTTGATTTTAGGATTGAATTCAGAGTTTTCATTTGTACTTTGCCTTTTCTATTTTAACTATTATAATCTTTTAATAATTGGATTTATTTTTAACTTCCTATGCTTTCCTTGTTTATTAGCCTACTTTCTTGATTTGAAACTTAGAACTATTTTATGTTTTAACTGTTGCAAACTGACCCAATTTAACCAAACATGTTCTTATGACAATTCTCAGGTCTTTGATAATTATGGCATTATTTAGACATTTCGAGGTGAGTGGGAGCTATGGTTTCCCCACAACTGAAACTGTTGAGTGTTGTTTGGGAGATTCCAAAGAGCTCCAGTACCATACTCCTTTATGTCTCAGCACAGAAAAGATTTCAGCAAGAGGCAAAGTGATAACAGGTGATTTGTTAGAATAGGACACTTGTGAGGACTACAAGTGGGTGGGCAGGGGGGGTGCTGTGCCCTGAAAACTTACTGGGTTACAGTTTTATAATCAAAGGAAAAATGGGGAGGGGGAGGAGAACTTCTTTGACTTTCTTGAGTAGACGTGATATTTTCATCATTAGCTCCTCCTCCAGGTTGAGCTCGGGAGTTTTCTGTCTTCATCGTCAAGCTGGGTCCACAAATGATTGTTTTTCATGTGTGCAGAGAGCATGTCCTCAGGATCATTAACTTGCTGAGCTCACTGGGCAGGATGTGGGTCTCCTGCCACCATTGTTTTATTGTTTGGGGCATGTCTCGTGCTTCTGCTGAATGGTTTTGTTGCTAAGCGAGCCTGCTTGGTTTTTGTGGTTAAGCAAACCTGCTCTCTTGAACAATCATTATCCTACTGGGGTCTTTCATATTTTTTCTACTTACAGTTGCCTAGCTGGATTAACTATTTAATCACCTACTTTGTCCCTTTACTTTGTCCCTATCATACATAGCCACACTAAAGAGTGATATGTTAGGACAAAAGAAGTCTTTGACCGCATTTGGCCATATCCTTGGTGGTAAAGATTCCCTAGAGGAGGAAATGGCAACCCACTCCAGTATTCTTGCCTGGAGAATCCCTTGGACAGAGGAGCCTGGTGGGCTACAGTCCATAGGGTTGCAAAGAGTCAGACAGGACTGAGCGAGCAGGCACAGACACAACACAGCCATGTCTTGTCTATAAACTAAATGAAGATTCCACCTGCTGCCATTTCAGCATTCTGCCACACACTTTATAGGAAAGATAGGGGAAGCACACTGACTGAAACCGCCCACCTTGGCCAGGCACCATAGTAATAACTATCTGTGTGAGTTATTTTATGACAGAAGGTTCCAGTAAGGAACACAGAACTAATAAATCACCACCAACCATAAGAGTTCAGGAAAGGTCAAAAGGAGATGCCACATGTCCTACCGCCTCCCAGAATCCTCACTGGCATCTGTCTTGGCTGAACAATGCATGTGCCACCAGGAAGGACGTTGAGTCAGAAGGATTGACTAAAGACAACCTGGAAACTAACCACATTACCGTAAAACCCGTGACTGCGAGCCATGTGGCAGTGCAGCTCTCCTGGGTTGGCTGATGGTGAGGTACCGGGTGGTGTCACAGAGGTTAACATTATCAGTCCCTGGGCCCCAGGAGGTCTGGGGCTATGTACTCCTGGCCATCAAGTAATTAATATCATCCATTTGTTGGAGAGGGGAGGTTTTTTTACCTCTACAAAACAACTCAGGAAATGTACATTATTATCTAGGTACTTCAGGCTCAGAGGTTAAAGCATCTGCCTCCAATGCGGGAGACCCAGGTTTGATCGCTGGGTCGGGAAGATCCCCTGGAGAAGGAAATGGCAACCCACTCCAGTATTTTTGCCTGGAGAATCCCATGGATAGGGGAGCCTGGTAGGCTACAGTCCACGGGGTCACAAAGAGTCGGACACAACTGAGCGACTTGACTTTCTACTTCATTTTCACTTTCAGTGGCAAATAGATGGGGAAACAATGGAAACAGTGAGAGACTTTATTTTCTTGGGCTCCAAAATCACTGCAGATGGTAACTGCAGCCATGAAATTAAAAGATGTTTGCTCCTTGGAAGAAAAGCTATGTAAACCTAGATAGCATATTAAAAAGCAGAGATATTACTTTGCCAATAAAGGTATGTCTAGTCAAAGCTATGGTTTTTCTAGTCATGTATGGATGTGAGAGTTGGACCATAAAGAAGGCTGAACCCCAAAGAATTGATGCTTTTGAACTGTGGTGTTGGAGAAGACTCTTGAAAGTCTGTTGGACAGCAAGGGTATCAAACCAGTCAATCCTAAAGGAAATCAATCCTGAATATTCATTGGAAGGACTGATGCTGAAGCTCCAATAGTTTTGGCCACCTGATGTGAAGAGCTGACTCATTGGAAAAGACCCTGATGCTGGGAAAGACTGAAGGCAGAAGGAGAAGGGGAGGACAGAGGAAGAGATGGTTGGATGGCATCACCGACTCAATGGACATGAGTTTGAGCAAGCTCTGGGAGATGGTGAAGGACAGAGAACCCTGGCATGCTGCAGTCCATGAGTCAGACATGACTGAGCAACTGAACAACAGCAAAGTATTTCCGAGAGGAGGATATGGGGGAAGGCTTGCCTCCCAATCCAAGACCCCATGGAATCCTCCTTGGCAACAACTTTCTTTGAGGCTCCTCTTGGAGAACAACTTTTTAACAAGAAAAGGAATAAAGATTTAGATAAAAGGAGATTAATTGTGAACTTGACAGAGGTACCCACAGAGTCCTGCTCAATTACAATAACATAAAATTTAAAGTCTTAAATTTATTTTTACCTTATATATTAATCATTTATATTATTCTCTTTATTGGGTTCTTTGTGCCTTTAACTTCTCAGTCACTTTTTTATTTAGCACATTTTTAGATTTCACATTTCCTTAATAAAGGATTTAACTACCTTTTATTTTTACTATGAGGTTGTTTTTTGTAATCATAGGCAGTGAGCATGGAGAGCGTAGTCCACGCTATAAACTGTAGTAATTTAAATATTTCTTCTTTTCTGTCTCTGTGTCTGGCTTTAGAATCTCCTTAGTGGATTTAATAAAGAGAATTAAACAGATTCTCCCAATACTGCCGCCCTCTATTTCATCCTATTTAACCGTAGAGAGTTGCAGATTTAAACATTTGTAGGCCAATAAAGATTCTCCCTTTGTCAAACACTTATTTGAATCATTGAAGTTTTATTATTTGTCATGTTTCACACCTTTTATTGTCTAAATTCTGTAATGTATGTAGTCAGGGTTCTCCAGAGAGACAGAACCAATAGGCTATATATAGATAGATGTAAGGGGAGATTTATTATAGGATTTGGCTCACACAGTTAAGGAGGCTGAGAACTTCTGTTATACAATCTGCCATCTGAAAGCCAGTGGTATGATTCAGCCCAAATCTGAGGGCCTGAGAACAAGGAGCTCCAATGTGTGAGGGCAAGAGAAGATGAAAGTCAGTTCACAGAGAGAGCAAGAATTCACCCTTCTCTGCCTTTTTGTTCTATACAGAGACCCAAGGGTTGCCTTATACCCAACCCCTTTGGTGTGGGCAGGTGTCTTTACTCAGTCTGATATTCAAATGCTGGTCTCCTCCAGAAACACATTTACAGACACCACCCAGAAACAATGATTTACCAGTGATATGGGCATCCCTTATCCCAATCAAGTTGACACATAGTTAACCATCCCAGTCACCCAATTACAGGTAACTATACACTCAGGGAAAGAATACTGTCTTGGTCAGAATGGACTATATTCTGCTGCAGTAAACCCCAGAACCTCAGAATGTCAGTGGTATCTCCTTTTTGCTGAGTCCCTTTGATGCTGCTGGTCTCTTGACCAAAGGAAAAGAGAGTTCTGTGGAGGGTCTCATGCTAAACATTACATGCTCTTGCTGGAAATGACATGTGTTAGTCCTCACAACTCATTGACCCTAGGAGCCTCCTGCCCCCAGCCACAGGTGGGCTAGACAGAGCCATCTTGGCAGGTGTCTGGAAGCTGGAGAATTGGAGATGCTTGGCAAAGACACAATGTCTACCTCGAACACCCTCCTATGGTGTCATTAGGGTTAAAAACAACTTGCAAAAATTCATTAGTGAATAGTAATTACAATGGCATATCGGTGCCGGCAGTACTGGCAAAAGGAGAAGAGGGTGGCAGAGGAGGAGACAGTTAGATAGCGTTACCGACTCAATAGACATGAATTTGAGCAAACTCTGGAGATAGTGAAGAACAGGGAAGTCTGGCATGCTGCAGTTCATGGGGGTTGCAAAGAGTCAGACACAGCTTAGCAACTGAACAACAAAACTGGTGCTTTTATTTATTTATTTTTATTGGCTGCACTGTGTGGCGTGTAGGATCTTAGTTGCCTAACCAGGGATGGAAACTGCACCTTCTGTGTTGGAAGAGCGAAGTCTTAACCACTGAACCATTGGGAAGTCCCAGTACTGGTGGTTTTAAACTGTCTACCTTTAATCTACTCTCTGAATTAATAAAAACTGTCTCCTCTGTCAAACATCCGAAATGGTGCCCACAGTGTGATGAGCCCTCAGCTAACCACACCACTCATGTCCCCTCCCACTGGGTGAGTTAAATACTTCCAAAGAGTCAGTTGTATATTCTTCCAAACTTGTTTATGCCAGTTATGCTTATTTTTTGTAATTATATAATTCAGTTAAATAGTACATAATATTATAAAATATGAGGGCAGAAAGAAGCATGGATAGATCTCTTAAAAAACTGCTACTGACATATGTAAAGGCTACATCAGTGCTAATCAGATTTTAATATACATACAAATCACCCAGACATGGTGTTAGAAGGCAGATCTGATTCTGCAGGTCTGGGTGGGGCCTGAGACCTTGCATTTCCAACTGGCTCCCAGTTGACGGTGATACTGCTAGTCCACAGATGACCCTGTTAAAAGAAAATTCTGAGACAGTTACAAAAGCTGATTGGAACTTCATTAAAATCCAGAAGGATATGGCTTCCAGGTTGCTCTGTTTGTGCTTGACATTTTCTACAATCTTGCTCCACTTTAAGGAAGCTGGACGTGGGGAGCATGCATGGAAGTGAAACCATTAGGCTGTGTTTTGGGGAGCTCAGAAGAGCACCAATCTTTTATGTTTCAGCATAGAAAGAATTCAGCAAGAGACAAATTGATAGATAAGAAGTGACTTATTAGAATAGGATGCTTGTGAGGCTTACAAGAGGGCCAGCTTGAGAGTGCTGCACCAAGAACTTAGTGGACTATTGTTTAATAATCAAAGGAAAAGTAGGAAGGGGGGAAGACTGCTTTCTTCCTCACTTTTGAGTAGACATCATGCTTCCATCATCACCTCTTCCTCCGTGTTGGCAGGGAGTTTTCTTGTCCCTCCATGGTTGAGCTGGAATGTCATTGGCACTATGGAAAAATTATTTCAGGTTTCAGTACAATGAGGTTCTTTCACTTTGAAATGTCACCTTCCCATAAATTATTGTTTTTTATGTGTGCAGAGAGTGTGTCCTAAGGGTCATTAACTTACTAAGCTACCTGGGCAGAATGTGGGTCTCATGCCACCAGTGTTTTATTGTTTTGGGGCATAACTCATTCTTGCGCTGCATGGCTTGTTGCTAAGCGAGCCTGCTTGGTTTTGTGGTTAAGCGAACCTGTTTTCTAAAGTGATCATTAACTTACAGAGGTCTTCCATATTTTTTCTTACAGTTCCCTAGTGGGATTAACTATTTAATTACCTACTTTGTCCCTTTACTCAGTTCAGTTCAGTCGCATAGTCGTGTCCGACTCTTTGCGACCCCATGAATCACGGCACGCCAGGCCTCCCTGTCCATCACCAACTCCCGGAGTTCACTCAGACTCATGTCCATCGAGTCAGTGATGCCATCCAGCCATCTCATCCTCTATTGTCCCCTTCTCCTCCTGCCCCCAATCCCTCCCAGCATCAGAGTCTTCTCCAATGAGTCAGCTCTTCTCATGAGGTGGCCAAAGTACTGGAGTTTCAGCTTTAGCATCATTCCTTCCAAAGAAATCCCAGGGTTGATCTCCTTCAGAATGGACTGGTTGGATCTCCTTGCAGTCCAAGGGACTCTCAAGAGTCTTCTCCAACACCACATTTCAAAAGCATCAATTCTTCAGCACTCAGCCTTCTTCACAGTCCAACTCTCACATCCATACATGACCACAGGAAAAACCATAGCCTTGACTAGACGGACCTTTTTTGGCAAAGTAATGTCTCTGCTTTTGAATATGCCATCTAGGTTGGTCATAACTTTCTGTCCGCCTCAGAAGTTGCATGAGAGTTGCAACAGAGTTGCTCAGGGTTGTAACCTGTGTCACAAAGGTTGTGTGAACCCCACTCTGGAGAAATAGTCAAAGAAAAGACCTTGACCCAGTTATGAAAAAGTAGATATTTGCTGTTAGGAATGAAAGTTTCTGGTGCTTTTTTATTGTTTTTAAGTAATTCCCTACTCAAAGCACTTTTTCCACTGACAGTTATATTGGAGAAGAAGGCTAGTTCCATAGAGTTTGTGGTTTTACAAGGCTAGTTCCATATTACAGGAATTTTTAGGACTTCAGGCCCTGGAGGCAGCATCTCAAGAAACCCTGAAAGAATTCCAAGGAGGCAAGGTGGGGAACCAGATTATATAAAAGTTTTGCAACAATGGGCAGGTAGTCTGAATGTCAAAAAATTATTGTTAATCATAGAAAACCGTATATCCCAAGTTAAGGAAGTTAGCAGTTTTCTGTATATGGGAAGATAGTAGAGTCTGGACTCGCTGAAATCACTCCTTTGATGTGCACCTGCACCTCAGCTCTTATCAGGCCCAGTATCCTTTGTTTTTCACATCCTGAGTTTCCTCAGGGCTCACCTTGGGGGATGGCTGCTGTCTAAAGCTGCTCCATGGCAGGTATTCTTCGCCTTCGTGAGTTCCTTCAGGGCTCATCAGCGCCTGTTGGAGTGCTGCAACTGCTGATGATTGTGACATCCTTTGTTTACTGATATGGCAGGCAATATTCCATTTCTGTTTAGCAGTGAAAGTCACTAACACTTTTTGCAATTAACCAGGCACCAAGCAGATGCATCTGAAAATTTCAGCCAAGGGCTACCTCATTGCTAAGTTTCTAGGATACCTTTTATATAGCATATGATAGCAGACCTGCAGCATATCTTGAACCTTGGAGTGTTTTATATATTGCTTTGTTTTCTAATGCAGGGAAGATTATTAACTGTGGTAGATATTCAACACTTCAGAATTATACTGGGGAGAGAAGCAGCTGAGCTAAGTGGATTCAAAGTAAATAATCCTCTTCACTCTGATATTTCCTTCACTCAACCATGGTCATTGGTGAGGAAATATATTTTATAGTCATAGTGGGAAAGGGGAGGGAGAATTTCTTCATGGTATGATTAAATCCTGATAAGCTTGAGTGATTTTCAAAAGAATAATGACAATGAAATATATTAGTGTGGGGGAGTCATGGGTTGAGAATTATTTCTCATAAAGTATCCAGTTGGTCAGTGATGTATTTATAACAAGAATAATTTCGGTTCCTCATCTTCTAGAGACTGTCCAAGGACCAGAGAGCTTGCAGCTGTAGGATAAATTGAGAAATGGCTCCTCTAACAGCCATCCCAACTGGGGAAGTCTCATGGTTTACAAATAAACCCATCTGTACACACAGCCTTTTCCCACAATGCTTACCCTCCATATTCTAAACTCTGCTCTACCTTGTTTAATTCCGTTAAGTTTGTAAAGGAGTATTCTACACAAACTATTTATTTATTCCTGATCTAGGTCCAGTCTTGGTTTTTGACTGCTGATAGGTTCACTGGGTGAATTAACATTAAATCTCAAACTGGAGTCTATCTCAAGTATCATTCTTTATTTTTTAAATTTTTATTGGAGTTGCTTTACAGTGTTGTGCTAGTTTCTACTGTACAGCAAAGTGAATCAGCTATATTATATCCCCTCTGTTTTTGGACTTTCTTCCCATTTAGGTCACCATGGAGCTCTGAGTAGAGTCCTCTGAGCCTTACGGTATGTTCTTATTAATTATCTGTTTTATACATAGTATCAAAAGTGTATATATGTCAATCCCAGTCTCCTATTCTTCTTGAGACCAGACTGGAATAAAACATTTCCCTTTCCATGTGCATGCTGAGTAGGACCTCCATGCAAGTACCTACCAGGCAAGACTGGAGGAGGGGGAGGAGGTGGGAAATGGGCGATTGATGTCAGGGGTGACCTAGCTGTCAGCTCTTGACTCCATCTGTCCATCCATTCCTAGCTTTGACTAACATTTACATTTGTGCCAGAAAGTTCATCTGGGTTTTTCCATAAGGTCTTACAGAAAAACCTGAATGAACTTGAACAATAATGGAACAATATATTCCATTTTCTATGTATTTTTAGCATTATGGGTTTCTAACTTACTGTCGGTATATAGCACATGCTGTGATTTTTGTCCATGCCTCGCAGGCCACTTGCTTAATCATCGTCTATACTTAATCTGCACTGAGTCTATCCAGTGCCTCACAAGCCACTTACTATGCCTTATATTGCTTATGCATGCCATCATTTTATTTGCTTTTCTTGTCTCTGTAGCTGAGTTGAATAATTTCAAAAGATACAGCAGATTCACATAATGCAGTAAAATAGGAGGACTGATGGGAAAATACAATGTGAAAAACGCATTTTTTATGGCTTAGCCTAAAATTGCTGCGGCTTTAACAAATGGTACATTACTGAAGATTCTTTTTAAAGAAGTTCTTCAACTAATTCTCCTGATTGTACATTATTCATTTTAAGAAATTGGAAAATACAGAAAAGTATAAAAAAGAAATGAAAATCATCCTTGATACCCCCACCTTGTGTTCATCAATGGCAACATTTTGGTGTGCTATATTTTTTTAGTCTTATTTTAGTAGACATCTTTCCTTAACTGTTAAGATTTTACATGTTTTTCTGTATTTTGGCTTTCCCCTAGATATTACAACATACAACATACACATCTTCCTGCCATTAATTCATTTAATGGTGCAAATAGATCTTAGAGTTTGTAACTCAGTGAATCATGTCCTTCTTTTTGGATTTATTGAGTGTTTCTATAATGTATGTAGCCCTGCCTGAATGGATTTATGCATAAGGCTTTTTCCTCTCATACTATTTACGAAGAATGGTGGTAGGATAACTATTTGAAAAGAACTAACATTTTTAAGGCTTTAGACATATGGAAAAACTAGATTCCATTAGGATTGTTTCCGCTTGTATACCCATGGTTCCTGAAGCTAGAAAGGTTGGATTGAGGATATAGTCTAATTTCTGCATTTATTGGGAATTTAGTCTTGTGTTAAGTGCTGACCTAACATGAGATTTTCTGTCTTTAAGAATTTGGGGTACTCTGTCATTCTCCGATTAGAAGCAGTATATGCTGCTGCTAAGTCGCTTCAGTCGTGTCTGACTCTGTGCGACCCCATAGACGGCAGCCCACCAGGCTCCCCCGTCCCTGGGACTCTCCAGGCAAGAACACTGGAGTGGGTTGCCATTTCCTACTCCAATGCATGAAAGTGAAAAGTGGAAGTGAAGTCACGCAGTCGTGTACAACTCTTCGCGACCCCATGGACTGCAGCCTACCAGGCTCCTCCATCCATGGGATTTTCCAAGCAAGAGTACTGGAGTGGGGTGCCATTGCCTTCTCCGGAAGCAGTATATAAAACACTAATAATCCCCATGTGTGTGCTCACCTCCCCCTCTTTCCCTTGTTTCCACAAGACCTCACCAAATTTCAGAGATGCTGTCTTTCCTTGATTAGCTCCCCTCTCTTTAATTCCTTGTGGCAACCCAGCTCTGTGCATACAGCCAGGCAAATGTCTCAACAGGAGCAGAGGTGGTGTTTTAACCTATTATTACTTTCCATGAGCCAAAAGGTGGGCTGTGGCAGCAAACGTTAAGCCCTCTGCTAGCTCCTGTGAGGCAGGTTCTGAGAGAGTTTGATCTGAAGGAGACACTGAAGAGGAGGCAAGCCTATTGTTTGATGAGCAAGAGTTTTTTTCTCACAGAAATTTGTAAATCTCTCTATTCCCATTGCTGTTGCAACAGGTATAATTTGTTTTCTAGACAGAGGGACACCTAGATGATAAAACTGACTTGAAAACTATAGGGAACTGTCACTTGTTACTAATTCTACATATCTTGAAAGAAAAAGAATCGTTAATGATGTGATTATTACTGCGGTTACAGGCTTATAAGGGGGGCAGTTAACTTGGGTCACCCGAAACAGCGTGGCTGTGTTCTGTGCTTTATGTGAGAAAGCTGCACAGTCCAGGGTGAGCTCTGTTACCTTCCACATGTTTCCTAAGAGAACTCTCAGCTTGATCACACACAGAAAGGCACCTCCACTAGGAAAGACCGGCGGGGCTGCTGGTGTACTTGGTACTTGAACCCAGGTTCCCGGGTGGAGCCAGGTCCTTCCCTCCTCTGCTTCAGAGGGCAAATCTCATGGGATGTGTTGCTTCTCAGGCTGGCACCATCAGTGTTAAGATAAATGGAAATCCTTTCTAATGACATGACTGACTGTCTTCCTTCCTCCCTGATTCTATTAGAAGATAGTCCTTTTTGTTTGTTCTTAATTTTGACATTTTGTAGGACTTCAGTTTTTTTGGTATTTAAAATTTTTTTGTTATTTTAATTCAAAAAATAGAATGTCTCTTCACCCGATTTTATGTTTTTTAAATTAATTTTTTATTGGATTATAGTTGATTTACAGAGTTCTGTTTTAGGTGTACAGCAGAAAGAATCAGTCATACGTATACATATATCCATTCTTGATTCTTTTCTCACATAGGTCATTACAGAGTATTGAGTAGAGTTTCCTGTCCTATACAAAAGTTTCTTATTAATAATAGTTATCTATTTTACATATAGTCGTGTGTAGAGTCAATTCTAATCTCCCAACTTATCCCTCCCCCTACTTCCCTCCTGGTAACCATAAGTTTGATTTTATCTTGACCCAAATGTGTCTTACTATTTCTAAGACAATTATTTTATTAAATATCTAGGGTTTAGACAGGATTGTTCACATTCAGTTGTTTTGCTTTGTAGGGAGTGAACTGCACTTTGGTGACAAACAGCCCCTGAGTGACAACCTAATCCAGCATTTGTGTTGTCCAAGGCTGGGGCTGTCGCATTTCCCAGCTATTTGGCTCTGACTCTCAGAAGGTAATTGTTTGTGCATGAAATCTCCTGCCTCCTTGGTTCAACACCCTCAGAGATGCAGCTGCCTGCTCCAGGGTCAGAGCCATCCTGAGTCGGAGATGTAACTGGGCTCAGATTGAGATGCTAGGAGTGTGAGTTCAGTGGCTTCTTTTACCATACATCTTAGCTAATAAGTCACTTCTGTTGGTTTTTAATTAAGTTTTAGAGTTAAACTGCATACCTTTATTTACTGAAAATTTAAGCCCTTGGTGGGTTTAAAACCCTAAAGAATAGTTTGTGATAAGAAAAAAAATAAATTACGTATAAGAATTTTATTTTTCCTCTCCACTTGAGCTGTTTTTTTTTTCCAAGCATGTGTGCGTGCATGTTCGTGTGTCTGTATGTTCATTTCATAAAAGCCCTCATTCATTATAGGATTGTTGTTTAGTTGCTAAGTTGTGTCTGACTCTTGCAATCCTGTGGACTGTAGGCCCCCAGGCTCCTCTGTCTGTAAGGATTTCCCAGGCAAGAATACAGAAGTGGGTTGCCATTTCCTTCTACTGGAGATCTTCTGATCCAGAGATCAAACTTGTGTCTCCTGCTTGGCAGGTGGATTCTTTGCCACTGAGACACATGGGAAGCCTCATTATAGGATACCAGTGAGCTATTTTGAGGACAGGTTCATCTATCTTGAACCCACTCACATAGTCCAGTTAATTCTTAAATAAAAGGAAAATGTATTATTAATTGGAACATAAAGACATCCCCTCCCTAGTCCTAGTGTACCTTTATAAGGTGGTATAGTCAAAAGGACAACTGTTAGAAAAATATTTCTTATTCTGTGTACATTCAAGGAAACTAGGAAGGAAGAGAAAGGAAGAAAGAAAAAAGCAGAATTTTTTTTTCTTTTGGGGGTATCAGCAAGGCTCACTGTCTTACCATGTGAGGCACTCATTAAGTGAGAGGGAAGCAGAAAGCTCCTTCCTCCTTAAACACATTTTCTGTATAATGACCTCATATGAATTAGAGAAAGGCACTGCTTCCTTAGAACTCTCTGTGGCATTTGCGGATGGCCAGTACTGCAGCCATGACATTAAAAGACAGTTGCTCCTTGGAAGAAAAGCTATGACCGACCTAGACAGCATATTAAAAAGCAGAGACATCACTTTGCCGACAAAGGTTCATCTAGTCAAAGCTATGGTTTTTCCAGTAGTCATGTATGGTTGTGAGAGTTGGACTATAAAGAAAGCTAAGTGCCAAAGAATTGATACTTTTGAACTGTGGTGTTGGAGAAGACTCTTGAGAGTCCCTTGGACTGCAAAGAGATCCAACCAGTCCATCCTAAATGAAATCAGTCCTGGATATTCATTGGAAGGACTGATGCTGAAGCTGAAACTGCAATACTTTGGCTACATGATATGAAGAGCTGACTCATTTGAAAAGGCCCCGATACTGGGAAAGATTGAAGGTAGGAGGAGAAGGGGATGACAGAGGATGAGATGGTTGGATGGAATTACCAACTTGGACATGAGTTTGAGCAGGCTCCAGGAGTTGGTGATGGCAGGGAAGCCTGGCGTGCTGCAGTCCATGGGGTTGCAGAGAGTCAGACATAACTGAATGACTGAACTCAACTGAGTACTTATATGCTACAAAGCTGTGATATCTGCTGAGTGAATGGCTCCCCTGAAGGTATACATGGGCATCTGGACAGCTGCGGGCAGTGACCCTGCAGAGAGGGCAGAGGGGTCATGACCCAGGTGGTTGCTATGAGTCTTCTCTCTTATCTTCCCCAGCCCTGAGCCCTTTCCTGATTTCCTAAATCTATGTAAGGCTCTGCCCAGTGAAAAAACTGGTGGGACATATGCTCATCATCAGGGCTGGTGGTTATAGGGAGATGATGGAACAGGATGGGGGGTTGGGGACCCTATTATCAGGGCATCCCCTTCCAAGACTGGCTCCATAATTTATGAGGCCCAGTGAGACATGAAAATGTGGCATACCTTGTGAAAAAATTATTCAGAATTTCAAGGTGGTGATAACAGAGTGGGGTTCTTCCAAGTGCAGGTACGGGTCTCATTGCCCATGAGACTTACCCTGGACCCTAGTGGGCCCTTTCAGCTGTCAGTATCTTGTGCAGTCTGAGCAGAAAAACCCACATCTTCATGGCTCTGCCTCTGACCCTCAACACACACACACATACACACACACACAACAACAACTTCCCAGGATCACTTTGGACCACAGACAATTGTAGAATGGAACCATACTTTTCCATTATTCTTATTATGAAGACCCAACTGTGTATTGTCTTTCTAAAGGTTCTAACAGTGTGCTTCCTATTTTGTGTCTCTTCAATAATGCTACATGCATTCCTTTCCCAAGTCCAAAGCCTTGAATGGCTTCATAGTGTCTATAGAACGAAGTCCAAACATTCTACCTCAATGCTCAGAATTCTCTAGGCCTTCATTCCATTCTTCCTCTCTCTACTCCTTTATCCAGAGAAGCTAAACTGCCTCTCACTCAGGGATCATCCTCTGTGATTCCCTTCGGATATTTGGAATATTCTGTCATGCCTGCCTGTCCTTATTGCCCCCTTTGGCTCACAGATTTTTTTCAGCTTACACTGTGTATCTCTGTCCAGATAGTTGCTGCAGTAATGGTCTTCAAAGTCTTTCACACAAGTCCTACCTAAAATTATTTTTTTTAAAGTGTAGCTTTATGCACTTTTAAGTTGACATTCAAAAAATGTTCTTTATTAAGTCTAAACAGTTGCAAAGTATGCTGTGCTGTGCTTAGTCGCTCAGTTATATCCGACTCTTTGCAACCCCATGGATGGTAGCCCTCCAGGCTTCTCTGTCCATGGGGATTCTCCAGGCAAGAATACTAGAGTGGGTCGCCATGCCCTCCTCCAGGGGTTCGTCCCAACCCAGGGATCGAACCCGGGTCTCCCACACTGCAAGCGGATTCTTTACCAGCTGAGCCACCATACCATTTCTAATTTTAGTATTGAGATTTTACAATAAAACTCTTTATTTTTTAAATATGTACCCAGTGGAATCTAAATATTATAGTACTTCAGTAGTCACCAGCATGATTGATTAAATACTCGTAAAGCTTTCCTTTAACAGTTGGACATTTGCATTACACTTTGTCCCCTGGAACTAATAGTTCTAATTTCAGTGACTTCATTGAGTTTTATTCTAATATAAATATATTATTATGCAAGCAACTCTTATTCATCATTGTGTCATATTTTGTTGCAACAAAACTATGTACATGAGTAGGAATTAAGTTTTTAAATTCCTTATGAACATTTAAGTTTTTCTATGTGTTAAAAATATGAGTCTTCATATTGTTGCAATTATGATTAGTACACAATAGATCACAACATAAATATAAGTCTTTAGCAAGAAAAATATAAAATTTTATTAGAATTGTATCTCTTAGTAGGAAGGGGCATTTATCTCTCCCATGTTCATCTACCCATGGATGAATATTATTTACTGCTAGACTAAGACAGTATTTAGTATCAATCCTGTGTATTTAAAAAAAGTCCATATTTAAAAGTCATGAGAACGGTTTTCAGCTTTAATTCTGTTCAGTTGTGGAGACATGGTTATAATAATAATCTGTGAATGAAATGGAGAAGACGTCACTTGATGTCACTCAGTTTTTTAAAACTCATTCTGGGGTCCATGGCAAAAATCACAAAAATCATTTTTAAAAAAATGATTTGAATATAGTTGGTTTACAATGTTGTGTTAGTTTCAAGTGTACAGCAGAGTGAATCGGTTATACATATATTCATTCTTATTCAGGTTCTTTTCCCATATATGTCATTACAGAGTATTGAGTAGAGTTCCTTGTATGATACAGTAGCTTCTTATTAGTTGTCTATTTATATATAAAGGTGGTTCTAATAACTGGATTAGGTTCTCCTTCTATTTGTTTCTATAGGTATAGAAACCAACTGACTTTTAAAAGGACTGGATTGGCCCAGTCATCAGAGTCATTTATTTCCCCTCTTTCTGGAATGTGTAACAAAAAAGGCTTTCCTAAATGAGTATTAGTTATACCTGTCACTCACTTCAGAGGCACCTTCTATGACTTGATCTGTGTAGTTAGAAAATGTAGGATTGAAGTATTTTGAATTTAATGTGCCTCTGATAATGTGATACAATATTTTTTAATCCTACATTTTTAATGTTTTTCTCAAACTTCAGAGTTGCCAATTTTAGCTCACTTATGTTGTTCTAGGAAAAATGACATACGAGAGGATGGTCAGGTCTCAGGTCTCGAGTGAGTCCCTGGGACGGCCCACCGTGTGAGAGTCTTTGGCTTTGGGCAGGAAAAGAATTCAAGAGTGAAACACAGTAAAGTGAAAGCAGGTTTATTTACAGAGGTACATACTCCGAAGACAGAGGGTAGGCCTTCTCGGAAGGTGAGAGAGGTGGCTTCAGGGCGTGGGATAGGCTCTGAAAGTGAGAGTGGCCCTGAGACGTGGGCGTGGTTAGTTTTGAGGGGCTGGGTGATTTCGTAGGCTAACAAGTGGGAGGATTATTCCAACTGCTTTGGGGAAGTGGTGGGGATTTCCAGGAACTGGGTCACTGCCCAATTTTGGCCTCTTAGGCTCAGTCTTGGTACTATCGTAGTGCCTGCGCATGTGCCATTTAGATGCTAAAGTATTACAGTCAGCATCTGATAAGCCTTAAGGTCTATAGGAAGTCAAATCTCCCACCATCTTGCACTTAGCAGGTTCTAACTGGTTTTGTCGAGTCATTAGTTCCATGAACTTGGGCAAACTTCAGGAGATGATGAGGGACAGAGAGACCTGGCATGTTGCAGTCCATGGGATCAGAAAGAGCGGGACATGACTCAACAACTAAACAACAACAGCAACAACATTAGTTCCCTGTGCTGTTTTTAATGGTTATGTGACTCTTTTCATGGTTGCACCCTGCCTCCTTGCTTCCTGTCCCAATGTCATTTAATTGGTGAAATAGTCACTTTTAACCAAATGTACAAATCAATTAGTCAAACCAGATTTACTCTGTGTCAGAAAATTTTATTTTTCTGTTTTTTTCTTTTAGATTCACAGTGTGTGTTAACACATGTTGCTGAGACAGCCATCTCACTTCTGAATTCTCCTTCTGAGATAATTACATAGATAAGACCCTGAGCTTTGCCACACATCTCTTGTTGATGAAATAAAGCCCTCTACCATCAATATTTTGTACAGTGCTGTTTGCTTTGCTCTTGTGGGAGTCTCCCTCAGGAGCCATGTACTACTTGCCATCAGTTGGAAAATAGGAGAGGAAGGGTCTTTATTACCAGTTAGTCTTCCCATTCGATAGTATATCTTATTACCTAGCCTGGCACTATGAGCTAAAATGCTCATTTCTGACCCTGTGTTTCCATGCTTTGCCCTTAACAAAAATTATTATAAAACTTTGCCCAAAGCACCTTGATTGAAAAAAAAAGCTTCAGGAGATGTTCACATTAGCCTTTGTTTTCCAGAAGATTTTATGTCCACAGTCAGTGTAGGATTCATGATGAGGGACAGATAGACCTTCAGTTTTTTTGAAATGTGGAAAAGAGTGCACTGGTGAAAGGGGAAGTGTGTGCAAATCCATTTTGAAAACTGAGAACATGAAGTGACAGCCTTACTCTAGGCTGATTCTTTTCTTTCTTCTGGGTTGCTTTATAAGGATAAATCCCCAGGAAGTAGATTACTAGACTTTTTTAGACAAGAGCTTTTTTGTTGCTTGCAAAAATAAAGTCATTTCAAATGGGTGACTATGTGGTCATCAGTAATGTAATGTTCTATGCATTGCTCCACAGTGTCGCAAGAGTTGGTATATTTTAATGTTAAAATCTTCAGGAAATTACCCCTACTTTATTAAGTTATATGTATTTAATATCTGACTCTCACGTAGTAATAGCTTGTATTCATAATTTGAGCTGTATATTGCTGAAAAAAGCAAAAATTGAATTATAAAACAAATCTCTTTGCCTTACTCAAAGGATTTATTTTGAAATAATTGCAAATGAAATTTTATTTAACAAGAATACCGACGGGGCTATTTAACTCAGGGGTATGAATAATTCCTGCATTTCTTGGCAGATTATGTTTAGAAAAAGTTTACCTATCCTTGCACCACAATAAATATTTTTGCTTGCTTCAATAGGAGGTGTCAAAGCAGCAGATTTTGTTGTTCTGTCATTGTGTAAGTTCTTTCTTATGATGAAGAAATCATTGACGAAGGCTTGAAACTAAAGACTATTTTGAATGAATCATGCATGCATAGTTTATTGAATAAACAAGTCATCTAAGCAGTGAGATCACTCCATTTTTTAAATCAAATTTCCAGTCAATTTTGTTTAAGAAACCGTAACTCATTTTCTTTGTGAATCAGTTTGTCCAGAACTGTATTGTTTGCAAGATGGCAGTTAAAGGGAGCAAGGCATTATCAGAATCCAAGACAACAGAAAAAAAAACCTTACACTCACTTATTCATTATACAAATATTTATTGAGTACCTTGACTCTTCTGATAACCAATTGTACAAGATAGGCATAGCCTTGCCTGGATGGAACTTACAGCCCAGCTGGGGCTGTCAAAGAAAAACAAAGGTGGCCACTAGTTAAAGGCAGTGAGACAGATTTTACTCAGTGTGAGTGCAGTAGGAGAGAGAGACTGCAGTGTAACCTTAACTCAGTTCTGCCAAAACAAAAGGAAGAAGGCCTTTGAAACCTGGGGCTGCTTAAAGAAAGGTAATAAGGATGTTAAGGGGCTGGGGGGTGAGGGGAGTTAGGCTGATGATTAGGTTCCCTGGGTTTGTTGGGTGATGGTTTTCTGGAGGAGAAATAACCTCATATCTTTGCATGTGTGCATGTGAAGTTGCTCAGTGGTGTCCAACTCTTTGCGACCCCATGGACTGTAGCCTACCAGGCTTCTCTGTCCATGGGATTTTCCAGGCAATAGTACTGAAGTGGATTGCCATTTCCTTCTCCAGGGGATCTTCTCGACCCAGGGATCGAACCCGGGTCCCCCGCATTGTAGACAGATGCTTTACCGTCTGAGCCTGCAAATAGGAGCAAGGCAGTCATAGAAGTTAGGGTCTTACTCTTCCACAGAAGTTGGGAGACAGGAGTATCTCCCAGGTGTCCACATCTGAGAGGTGGCTTCTAGGACCTCTAGGAGACATTTATGGGTGGTAGAAGATTTACATCTAGAAGAGGCAGGGGAAAGATTTATAATAGCAAACTCTCTAAGTGCTTTAGGCTAAAACAAACAGTTAATTCTGCAACATTGAGTTTTCTCAGGCAGCATCATCATAGAAACACAACCTTGAGCTGATAGGAACTGTGCTAGTGTTTGTTCAGATCTCTTAGTGTTTGTGTGTGGGAGAGGATGTGGGGGGAGTGAATAAAATTATGCTGGGTGTTGCACTTCTTATAGGCCAAGGTTGAGTCCAAGTGGAGAACTGGGTTCAGGAATCTAATAACTAAAGTTTGGTCAAGAAAAGCGTCTTTGTCAGGATACAGCCAATTAAAACAAGGCTGATCATGTCAGTGCCCAGAAGGCTGTGCAAGTTGTACACTGCACAACTCTAGAGGTGCCATTTACTTCATAGTCTTCGTGAAAGACTACCTACCCATGAGTTGTGCAATGCATAGCCTACAGAACTGCATGCAAGAATCCTATGACCACAACTACTTTAGATGGTAAAAGAAATTCCCAGTTGGTTCTCTGTAGTTCCATCTTGGCCAGTGAGTAAGTTTCCTTCTATCTTATCCCGACCCATGATATGTAACTCCCTCATTCTCATTTTGGGGAGAGTAAGTCTGTTGGACTGTTTGTGATCAAAAGTTGCTGGGTAGTGGATGCATATACTGAGCAAAGCTCAGCCCCAACTTCTTTTCATCCTGTCCTTTGGTCCTACAGGGAGAAAGTTTTTATTTACTTTCCCATCCAGGACATCCTTCTGCTTGGAGACTAAAATCTCTATAAGCAGACATCATCTGACACCTACAGCTGGGCCTCCTTCCTGTCTTCTTTTACCCTTTGCACTGGGGGGAACAAATTAAAGAACACAGGAAATACACAGACAAATACATCTAGATGAGCCTCTGCCAGGAACACTTAGTGGAAAAGATTTAAAGGTTCTGATGGGAACGTAAAGGAGCTCTGGAAACAAGATACCAGGGACACATCAGCCAGGCTGCAGCAGAGACACAGGAATCTTCCAGGAGGCATCAGCACTTCCCTAAACAAGGGTAGGTAGGCAAAAGGGAGGAAGACAGTGCAAAGGGAGGGCTGGATGAAAAAGCTTGCCATGCTTGTTGTTTGTCTTCCTTTATTCTTCTTGCCATTGAATCAGTCACATTTTCTTTATGGTTTTATCCCCTCTCCCAGGAAGTAATGTGTTTTGTTTCAGTTCATTTATTGGTTAACTTTACATTTTTAAGAGGCATAGTTCACTTTACAAACACTAAAACTCATTAATCTCTCCATTGTCCTCTAACAACACAAAAGCTTTAAAATGCCCAGTTCCTCCTCCCTTGTCTCCCATATTTGGCACTGCTTTTATTTCCTTCTTTTCATGAACTTTCAGTTCTGGTCATTTATCATTATTTTTACAGTCATTTCACATTTAGATGAACCAAAGTGTTCACCAGTTTCTTTGATTCATATGGTGTCTTAAATCCAGTTCACTTCTAGACTCAATATCCTGTATGCTAGAATAGTCTGTAAACTAGAGTGGGAGATGCTCTCAGTCTTTGTTATATCTGAAAGTTAACCCTTGCTCTTGAATTACAGACTTGCTAAGTATCTAATTCTAGGCTAGCTGCTCTATTTTTCCTTGGCACTTTGCATATATTATTACATTGTCTTCTGGAGTCTTTTGTTGCTTAGGGAAATAATGTGCTTTTGTCTAATTTGCACTTTAGAGAGTTTTTCCTTTTCCTTTTGGTGATTTTTTAAAGTATTTTTCTCTGTATATTCTGTAGATTATCTTGTACCAAGGGTCCCCAACCTCTGGGGTCTAATGCCTGATGATCTGAAGAAAAGCTGATGTAATAATAATAGAAATAAAGTGCACAATAGATGTTATGCCCTTGAATCATCCTGAAACCATTTCCCCACCCTCCAGGCCCTGGTCCATGGAAAAATTGTCTTCCATGAAACTGGTCCCTGGTGCCAAAAAGGTTGGGGACCACTGCCTTATGCTGACTGGGACTCACTGTGCTGCTGCAAATCTTAGGAATTATATTGTTCTTCATATATGGAAACTTCTCCACTGTCAGTCCTTCAAACATCACCACTCTCCCATTTTTAGTCTAAGTTTTTAGAACTCCTGTTAAGACACGGTGGACATTTTTCATTCTTCACTATTATTTAAACCCAATTTTCCATATCTTTGCTTTTTACTTCTGCTTTCTGGGTGATTTTCTCATATCTATCTTCTAATAGGCTAATTCTCTGAGTTCTCTTCAGCCTGTGTGTTGATTTATATGTTTTCATGACTATGTATTTCATATGTAGACTTTCTTTGTCTCTTTGGCAAATCAGCTTGTTCTTTTTCAGTAGGATCCTATTATTGTCTTATGAGGCTTCCCTCTTGGCTCAGAGGTGATGTGTGCCTTCCTTTATCTCTTTGAACAATTTAAAGTGACGTACTTCATTTGTTAAAAAACAATATTCAACCAAGTAAATTTGAAAATATAGTTGGCTTTATTTAATGATTTGTGAATTGGGCAACATTCTACCTAGCAAGCAGAGGACACTCCAAGGAAGAGTTCAAAATGGGAAACTTTATGGAAAGAGGATGGGGCAAGTGAATTATTAGCAAAAGAAAAGAGAGGGTTATTTGGGGCCAGGTCATCTCTTTTTTAAGGGAAGGGAATTGCAAAGGTTTTATCATACAGACATCCTCTTCTTCCTATGGGGGATGGAGAAGGCCCCTGTGGCAGGTTACCTCATTGGTGTTAACCAGAAAATCCAACTGCTGATTAGATTACATTTCAGAGGCAAGTCAAAACTGCAATTAGGTTAGGTATTAAATTTAGGTTTAGTATTATGGGTTTTTAGCACAAGTGATGACATTTTAGGCCCGTGGTTTTTCTCTTTAACAATTCCCCTCTTTGAACAAATCGCTCAACCTGAAGGATATGATCAAAATTTAAGACATTATTAGTGCCACTCTCAGCTAAGGTTCTCACAGAGTTGTTGATCTTTCAGGTACCCAGAGGTCATGATGTTTTTTGCTTAATTTCTATGATGTTCACTGGTTACAGTTTTAGATTCACTATCTTTGACAGTCATTCTCTCTGTTGTTTTTCTGATGTTCCAGTTTTAGGGAGATATTTGCTTGATGGTTAGCAGCTGCAAACATACATTTAAAGGTTTTGAAATAAAATAATGCAGCAGGAGGGTTATTATGATTTTAATAAACAGGATAATTTACCTCTCTTTTTTGATTCTTCTGGATGGTCTAAGAGTTAAATTGACATGAGATAGGTTAACAAGGGAAAATTAAGCAAAAATTTAACAACATGTGTAAATGGAAAGGTGCAAGAAATCTGGATACCTCACCAAAACAGCTGAAACCCTCACCTTAAATGCCATCTTCAGCTAAAGACTGACGCAATTGGCGTAGTAGTTGGGAACCTCAAAGGGGAAAGAGGCAGTTGACATGGAAATGAAAAGCAAATGTTTGGTTTAAACAAAGAAGTATTTGCTGGGCCATGCAGAGACAATGGGACACCTAGGAGTTTGACAGACTTTGCTAGTTCCCTCTTGTCTACACACCTAGTCTGTACTATAAATATCTACAAAAATAGCTCCCCTCCTGGAACAGGTCCTCCATCTGCATTCTTTTAGGCACTTGGGGGGAAAGGTTCTTCTTGAGTTTTTTGGGCCTTGTTTTTAGCTTGAAATAATCCACATATCAAAGAGACATTTTGGGGTGGCAATTTTGTTCCCATACAGAATAACTTCATAACCACAGTCCCCAAGACCAAACCAATCAAAGAAAGACCATTTTGAAGGGGTTTCCTTTTCAAGCCAAGTGGCTTGGTGAGTGATCTTGTGTAATTGTTTCAGTTTCCCCAGGTGTGTTAATCCAGATAGAGCAGGCTACCCTATTATTAAGAACAGCTTTGGCCAGAGAGTCCCGTGATTTTTGCTGGCCAGCTTATGTTGTGGCTGTGGATTCTACAATACTGTCAAGAGTTAAGAATCAAGATCACATTCTCATTGTATTCATTCCTAATCAGGGAAACATGGCCCTGTCAAAGGAGGTGACACCTGAATAGTGAACACCTCTTGGTAGGTCCTTTCTAGAACAGGGAGGCGCATAGTTAGATAACCTGAGAGGCATTGTCTAGTTATGTGACAGTTATTTAGGTATTCATAGGCCCAAGGATAATGATAACTGTACAGACAATGGCTTATTAGGGCACAAACCATTTCCACAAAGATGGCACTGCTGATGGATTCATTCACAAAAATTTGTTGTATCTGCCCGTTCAAGTAAGGAGTCAGTTAGACTTTATCCTAACCCAAAGTAAGTGAAGTCACTCAGTCGTGTCTGACTCTTTGCAACCCCATGGACTGTAGCCTACCAGGCTCCTTCGTCCATGGGATTTTCCAGGCAAGAGTACTGGAGTGGGTTGCTATTTCCTTCTCCAGGGGATCTTCCTGACCCAGGGATCGAACCTGGGTCTCCCGCATTGTAGGCAGGTGCTTTACCATCTGAGCCACCAGGGAAGTCACCAACTCAAAGTAAAGTTGTTATAAATTCCAGAGGTTATCCTCCTGAGCATGCCTCAGAGGTATGGATGATGATGTTAGTTTTCCAGGTCAATGCCGAAGTAAAGAAAGAAAAGAAAAGAAGTTTCATGTTAAAACTGAAGTATGAAGTCTTGATCTGTCATCTTGGGTGGAAGCAGGCTACCTCAGTGTCAACTTCTTCTTTTCCTGGTCAATTGTACTTGGAGGCCTCCAACTGTGCAGGACCAAGTGTCAGGTGGAGTCCTCTTTAGTTATGAAATGTATACTCAAGGCTCAATACTTTCTAGTTTTTCAGCAGGATCAGTGAATAGGGCTTGAGGGATGTCTTTTTTCTTAGTGATTCTAAATCAGAAGGATGGGATAAAATTGGAAATATTAATTTTGTGAATTTTAACCAGATATTTGAAGAAACTAGAAGAATTCAGGATCCAGGCAGGTTTACAGGTATATAACAAAACCTCAAAGACAATTAATAGGACTAGAATCTAACATCTACAAAGGTACAAACATAACTCTTCTCTCCACAATTACCTCCATGTTTTTACTAGAGATAATCACAGTAAAACTGATTTTTTAATATTTAAGTTCAGATCAGTCGCTCAGTCATGTCTGACTGTTTGCGACCCCATGAATCGCAGCACACCAGGCCTCCCTGTCCATCACCAACTCCCGGAGTTCACTCAGACTCACGTCCATCGAGTCAATGATGCCATCCAGCCATCTCATCCTCTGTCGTCCCCTTCTCCTCCTGCCCCCAATCCCTCCCAGCATCAGAGTCTTTTCCAATGAGTCAACTCCTCGCATGAGGTGGCCAAAGTACTGGAGTTTCAGCTTCAGCATCATTCCTTCCAAAGAAATCCCAGGGCTGATCTCCTTCAGAATGGACTGGTTGGATCTCCTTGCAGTCCAAGGGACTCTCAAGAGTCTTCTCCAACACCACAGTTCAAAAGCATCAATTCTTCGGCGCTCAACCTTCTTCACAGTCCAACTCTCACATCCATACATGACCACAGGAAAAACCATAGCCTTGACTAGATGGACCTTTTTTGGCAAAGTAATGTGTCTGCTTTTGAATATGCTATCTAGGTTGGTCATAACTTTCCTTCCAAGGAGTAAGCTTCCACCTTGAGTCATCC
Organism: Bubalus kerabau; assembly: GCF_029407905.1. Classification (NCBI taxonomy): domain Eukaryota; kingdom Metazoa; phylum Chordata; class Mammalia; order Artiodactyla; family Bovidae; genus Bubalus; species Bubalus kerabau. The sequence continues at coordinate 81,137,761 of NC_073631.1, read as the reverse complement.
TAAATGCACTGTGGCAGATGAAAGATGGCAAAAACCAAAATAGGATTTGCCAGGAAGCTGGGGAAAACCAAGTGGCTGTCTTGGGTTTCCCATAGCCCCTAACTGATTGTTTAATTTGCAGCCATTGTGTGCCTGCCTTAATTTCTCTGACTCAGTAGCAGACTGTTTCCATGTTACAAGGACATTAGGACAGCAAAAGTCTGGCAATGAGGGGCCATTCTTTGCAGAGGCAAAAAATGTCAACTTCATCCACATGTGCTGCAATCTTTAGAGATTCTGTTGCTACTGTCTCTCTGCATGAAAGTCAGCCAGGGCATTTCCCTGACACTCAGGTGCAGCCCTTTTAGTCTGAGCCTCAATTTTGATGACAGCAATCTCAAGAAGTAAAAGAATAGCAGTAAGAAAATCTGTATACTTGTTTTTCATTTTTGATTGGGGTCCCAGAGGACATAAGAAAAATGTCTTTGTTTCCATAACATCACTAAATCATAGACAACCCCAAAGGCACGTCGGTTGTCAGTATAAATCTGAACAATTTGTCTTCTGATAACTTGTATGGCTTGGGTAAGGGCATGCAGTTTTGCTTGGGTTGATTTAACTTGTGGGAAATTTCCCCTTTTGAGTAGGTCATGTTGGGTAGTAACAGCATAACCAGCTTGAAAATTCCCTTTTTTATTTCTACAGTATGACCCATAGTAAACAAGATTAAATCAGGATTGGCTAAAGGGTGTCTTGTAAATCAGGATGTAGTGTCACAGAATAGAATCTTATTACCTTGCAGTCATGGGGCTTGCCTTTTACCAGGGAGAGGTTGTAACATAGCAGGATTTAGGAATGTTGCAGTGTTGAAGATACAGATTAGAAGGTGAAAGCAGAAGGGTCTCAGAGGAGGTTGATCGCTATTGGAGAAAAGTTGAGTCAATTCAGAGTTAAGACTTTCGACAGCATAAAGAATTTGTAAACAAATGTCATTTCCTAGGAATAGTTCTGCTGAGGCTTCTCCTAAATTTGCAGTTGTAGCAATATCCTTAGATAGTCTTAAGACAGCTGGAATAGGCATGAGCCACTGAACCGAGCACAATACTGTAATAGGCAGCGTTTATGGGGGACTATGTTTATGGCCATCTTTATCACCATGCTCTTGCATGGGCACTCCCAGGGCTTGGGTATCTTTTTCATCCACAAATAACGGTTCTTGGAGTACTTGTTTTAGTCTTATAAAAGTCTGCTAATGTTTATCTTCCTAAGGGAAGGGTACAGGGGCTGAAACTTTAGTAAGTTCGTAGAAGCTAATAGGAAACTATAAAGAAGAATTAGGAACCCATATTCTGCAATAACCATCCAGATCTAGAAATCCATGAGATTGTCACTAGATATGGGTCTAGGAAATTCTTGGGTTGATACAGTTCTTTTTGGAGATAGCTGGATTTCTTTAGCACTTAGATGATGACCTAGGTAATAAACAGTGTCACGACTGAGCGACTTCACTTTCAATTTTCACTTTCATGCATTGGAGAAGGAAATGGCAACCCACTCCAGTGTTCTTGCCTGGAGAATCCCAGGGACGGGGAAGCCTGGTGGGCTGCCATCTATGGGGTCGCACAGAGTCGGACACGACTGAAGCGACTTAGCAGCAGCAGCAGCAGAGATAATATTAATTTTTCCTTAAAGACTTAGTGACATTTTACAGCTAACTGTTGCATTAAATAAATGGAATCTTTTCTGGACACCTTTTGGGTTACTGAGCACAGCATGGGATTGTCTACAAATTGTGTAAAGGCTGATTTCCCAGGGACTGGAGGGTGCTCACATCTTAGAGGAGCACATGGGACAAATAAGAAGGGGCCTCAGTGAGTGACTGAGTCATGTGTGTCCAGGTATATTGTTAATCTTTCCAAGTAAAGGGAAATAGATATTAAGTATTGGGTTCTACAGAGATGCCCAAAAATGCTGAACAAAGATTTACAGCAGTGAACCCTTTTGAGTCAGGCAGAACTTGTGATAGAAGGCTCTCCAGGTTTAGAACAACTAGAAAATGTGGGCATAACTATCTTATTAATAGCTCTCAGTTTCTGGTCAAATCTCCATTCCTAGCTATTAGGTTTCTGGACCAGCAAGATCAGTGTGTTACAGGGACTAGTGCAGGTAATGATTAGTCCCTGAATGATTGTCTTACACTGTGGGTATGAGGCCTTATGTGGCCTCGGGCTTTCATGGATATTGAGGTAATTGAGGAAGAGTTCAGTCTTATATATGTGAATATAGGTTCTGAAATTTTTAAAAAACTTATTATTTTATATTGGAGTATTGTTGATTAACAATGTGTTAGTTTCAGGTGTATAGCAAAGTGATTCAGTTATATTTATATGTATACATGTATCTATTCTTTTTCTAATTATTTTCCTTTTTAGGTTGTTACATAATGTTGAGCAGAGTTCCCTGTGCTGTACAGTAGGTACTTGTTGATTTTCTATTTTAAATGTAGCAGTGTGTACATGTCAATCCCTAACTCCCTTACTATTCCTGCCCCCACCCTTACCCTCAGTAACCGTAAGTTCATTCTCTAGGTCTGTGAGTCTGTTTCTGTTTTGTAAATAAGTTTATTTGTATCATTTTTAAAAGATTTGGCATATAAGCAATATCATATGGTATTTATCTTTGTCTGATTTACTTCACTTACGGTGATAATATCTAGATCCATCCATGCTCCTACAAATGGCATTATTTCATTCTTTTTATGGCTAAGTAATATTCCATCATATATATATGTACCACATCTTCTTTATCTGTTTCTCTGTTGATGGACATTTATGTTGCTTCTGTGTCTTGGTTATTGTAAAGTGTTGCAGTAAATATTGTATGTATCCTTTCAGATATAGGTTCTGAATTTTTTACTCTCCCAATATCAGTGTTATAAGTAGCCTACAAATTTTTAGGCACCTCAGCTAAATCAGGGGACTTTTGTTGAAATCCTTCTTCTTCTATATCAAGGACAGACAGCAAGGAATATAAAAGAGCAGGTTCAAGTTGGTCAAGGGAATTCTAAAGTGAGGTCTCCATCAAAGGTAAGACACATCAGTCCTTTTAATTTAGACAGGAGACCTTTGCCTAATAGATTGTCTGGGGCTATTTCACATAGAAAGAAGGACTTTTTTTTTTTTACTAAACAATCCCAAAGTCATTTGTATTGGTTGAGATACAAATTCTGTCTTAAAGTTATTAGATACCCCCAGTACGGAAACCGCCTTTTTACTCTCAAAGATTTATTGTATTTTGTTGTTCTCTGAGGGTGGGGTGGAAAGTGTAGCTCCAGTATCAACTAGAATTTGACAAAGTGATTAATTTTAATTTTGATTTCCCCTTGTCTATTTAAGGAAATTACTGGTAATAGTTTCCCAGAGATCCCCTCAGGGCCCTGTCAACTGTGGAAGGGGCCCACATGCAGGTAGATATGAGGGCATAAGAGGAGTTTGCATAGGACCTTTGAGGACAGCCTCTTTTCCAGTGACCCAGTTGATTGCAATTGAGACATCGATCTTTGGACCAGTGTTTGATGATGGCCCCTGAGGGATGCAGTGAAGGAGGCCTGGGTGTTATTTTGGGTCTCTGGCTTTGGTATCTGTTTTAGCTGTAGAGCTGTTAGCCTGGTGGATTTTTGTTTATAATCTTGCTCCAGGGTCCTTTAAAAATGCTCAAATGTAGTCACGAGCTTTGTCAGGCCCATAGCCTCCCATCCTATTTTCTGCCTTTTTATTGATCTCCTAATCTCAGGAGACAATCCATTTACAAGGAGGGCATCTAGAGCAGCCTGGGTAACCTTATTTATTTTTTTGGAACCCAGGATGCCAAAAGCAGAGGGCTTCTAAGGAACTTTTAAAGTCGGTCAGATTCATCTTTTTTTTGTTTGTTTGCATGTTTGAATAATAGATGGTCAGTGAAGTCAGGGAAGACTCTAAGAATAGCTTGTAAAAGTTACTTGCTATTTTTTGAGCCCTTTCCAGTTGAGAATCTCGAATATTATTCTCCTGGTTTTGCCATCTAGCTTTCTGCATTCATTGTGTAGGGGGGCTTCCCCAGGTCCTACCAGCGTGTGCACACATTGATAAAGATCTGGCAACCTAGGCTCATAAGCCGTGATAACAACTCTAAATTCTTCAAAAATTTTGAGGGTTCCTCCCTAGGTTTAGGAAGCTCTTTTTTAAAATTTATTTTTATTTATTTATTTGGATGCTCTGGGTCTCAGTTGTGGTACTCGAGATCTTTGATATTCATTGCGAACTCTTAGTTGTGGCATATGGGATCTAGTTCCCTGGCCAGGGGTGGAATGTGGTCCCCCCGCATTGGGACGGTGGAGTCTTAGCTACTGGCCTACCAGGGAAGTCCTAGGAAATTCTTTAACTGTGCTCTTAGTTCAGTCTTTGACCAAGGTGTGAAAAATACATGAGGAGGTTTGTCTGTAACCTCAGGTAGTTTTTTGATTTAAATGCCAACTGTCTAATAGTCTCTTTGAAGTAGAAACAGAGTTCAGACAGAGAATTAGTAAAATGTGCATACTCTGATGAGAAGGAAGGGGAAGGAGCCGAAACAGTCATATCAGTCCTATCGTCTTTTGTATTAGCTACCTCTTGCATCTTTCATTTTTCATTAGCCTTTTGTAATGAGTCTTTTAATGAAGCCATTTTGGAAAATAGAAGGCTTTTGTAAGCCTCTGCATACCAATTAAAGCAGGAATCCCATTTTATTTGTCTAGTTTGGTATTCCTTGCTCTCAAGTACATTTCTTAGATAAACAATCCTATTTAATTGAAACATTTCCCAAGATGACTATTGTAAATCTAGGTTTTTAGTAAAATCGTGCCCTCTTGTTAGATATATGCAACTTCCAGGGCCACAGTTGTTAAACATAAAATAACCAGTTGAATCAGCAAACCTCAAAGTATGGGGACTGCAGACTGATTCCAAACAAATGGAGACCTGCAGCTGCCACCAAGAGTTCCCAATGACCTGGAATTTGGAAGAAGGATTCCCAACAAGGGGAACTATAGCAATTCCCAACATGCAATCTGGGGGTAGAATTAAGGCCTGGAATTTTCCATTCAAGGAAATCGTGGTCTAAAAAATCAATTAGATCTGATGCTTGAATGCAAAACGAGCAGAGATCAACTGAGAGAAACTCACCAACAGCCCTTGGAAATAGCAAGAAAGACAGTGTACTTGAGGTGGGATTCAAGGGCACCCTGCCTTGATTCAGTCTGATTCAGTCTTGATCCTACTATTGAGCTGTTAAAAAACAAAATTTAAATATATTTGAAGATCTACTTGATTTTGTTTAACAATTGACAGTATCCCATATAGCGGCTGTGGAGGGGTACAGAATGGAAGATGGTTTATGGACAGGAAGCTGGGGTAAGGTAGTCATTAGCAAAGGGAAAGAAAGGGTTTTGTGGAGCCAGATCATCTTTTATCATGCAGAAACCCTTCTCTTCCTCTGGGGGATGGACAGGACCCACCTGATGGCTTACCTCACTGGTGCTGATCAGAAGATTCCAAACTGGTTGATTAAGAGTACCTTTCTGGGGAAAGCTGAACTAGTTAGGTGAGGTGTCACATGTAGGTGTGCTATCAGCGAGCCCCAGTGCTGCCATTTGGAGCCCGTGGTTTTTCATGTTAACCAAGTTAGAGCTTCTCTCAGATTGTTATGCTCTTTCTGGTTTTAGGTTTAAAGTCTCCCCCCGCCTTTTTTCTTTTAACTGATGACTGTCTCTGACAGAGCATACCATGTTTCTGGGCCACCACTGTGTCACAGTGGGTTAGTCATGCTTACTATCCAGACCACATGCCATTCTCTGGTTCAGGGTGATTTTTTAATGGTAGTTTTTGGCTGTGTGTATTAATTTTTGATCACCTGTGTAGTAATTTTTGACAGCCCATGTCTGTTGGTGGGTTAGGTCTGGGGCATGTTTCTCTTACATAATTCCCATCACTCTTGGCCTCTTTGTTGCTTCTGTTTCCCTGGGCTGGTGTTTCTTCTCTACTTAAGCACAAGTCAGCTCTCCATGGCATCCAGCTTCTAGCATGGAACTGGGGGTCTGGACTCATCAAAAGCCATGTTCCCCACGGTTAAGACCAGCATCCAGCTCTGAATCACTGTGCTTTCCTTTGCATCCAGCTCTGAAACATCTGTGCCTACCTTTGGCTTCAGCTTTAGCCAGACTGCTCTGGCTTTTAGTTTTCTCTTCATTCTTAACATCTCTTTTGGTATTGAACTTGGATATAGACACAGATGTACAGTCTACCCTTGAACAAGGACTTCCCAGTTGGCGCTAGTGGTAAAGAACCCACCTGTCAATGCAGGAGACACAAGAAATGCAGATTCAGTCTCTGGGTTGGGAAGATCCCCTGGAAGAAGGCACGGCAACCTACTCCAGAGTCCATGAGATCACAAAGAATCAGACAGGACTGAAGCAACTTAACATGACACTTACATGACTTAACATGACAAGTGACTTAACAACTCGAGCGATATGGTGTTGACTCTACACAGTCAAAAATCCGCATATAACATATAGGTGGCCCTCCATATCTGTGGTTCAGCATCCAAGGATTCAACCAGTGAGGACTGTGTCATGTTGTAATATTTACTATTGGAAAAAGTTTACATTTAAGTGGGCCTGGGCTGTTCAAACCTATGTTCTTCAAAGGTCAGCTGTATTTGAAGCAGGTAGGAAAGCATCAAGAGTGGGAGGCAGGGACCTTTCACGTCAGCTCAACTGGCCCTGTTTCATGAAGTCTCAAGTAGTTTTATGAAGCTAGCATAACGTTGACATCAAAGCCACCAAGCCTTCCTGATAAACTTGCCTATGATCCTATGGTGATGAATGGTGTCTGGGTGGCATTGGGCCCACTGGCCCTCTGAAGATGATGCTTCCCCGTCACTCCTGTGACTCAGAAGCAGAAGAGCCCTCCCAGGCAGATGTCCTCAGTCAGTGACCACAGCTGTGTGACATTCTGCAGACACAAGAGGCATCACTTTGCTTCCAGAGTAGCACCTTCTGGATTCCAGTTCTCTATTTCAGGCTGATGTGTTTTTCTTTCTCAGGGATATGTCAGCTCTCCTGTCTGCTCTGTGAAGCTCTGTAATATCTGTTAGAGAACTTCTCCCTATCTCTCCTGCCTTTTACTGATTGGAATTAGCAAGAAGGAGCCCCCACCTCATTTTTTCCTCTGTGAGAGAAGTTTCAGGTGGAGGGTGGGTTTGCAACCAGGATACAACTGGCAAAACTTTGAGAGAGACGTGGAGGAGTGAAGCCCAGAGTATGTGTTTCTACAAGTCTGCTGAGAAAGGAAGAGAATAAACTAATTATTAGGGTGAGAGGAACATAGGAGAGGAGCCAATGTGTTTGAATGCTTATGAGAAGAAGCCAAAGTAAAATGAGGCCGGGTTTCCAGGAGAGTAAGGAGTAATTAGGGCTTCCCTGGTGGCTGAGATGGTAAAGAATCTGCCTGCATGTGGAAGGCCTGGGTTCGATCCCTGGGTTGAGAAGATCCCCTAGAAGAGGGCATGGCAACCCACTCCAGTATTCTTGCCTGGAGAATCCCATGGACAGAGGAGCCTGGCAGGCTACAGTCCATAGGGTCACAATGAGTCAGACATGGCTGAGTGACTATCACTTTCACACTTGCAGGAATAAGGAATATCACAGAGTCACAGAGGAGAACCAGGAGTGGTGTTTTGCGATGGGGTCATCTGACATCCAGAGGCCCATGGCTTCTCCATTTAAGGTGATCTAGTGGAGGACTTCCCTCTTGCTCAGACAGTAAAGAATCTGCCTGTAGAATCTGAGCCACCAATAAAAGGTGGCCACCAATAAAGGCCTGCAATAAAATTTAAAAAAAAAAAAGAAGAAGCTTACCCATATTTAAATGTAAGCACTTCTTCACATCTGTCCTCAGTTCTCACCACAAGGGCCATTGATTCCAGATGTTTCCTGAATGATCAGCATTTTCAGGCTATTAAATAAATGATCAGGCTATTAAATAAAATTCCTCAGGATAACTTTTACCTGGCTTCTTACAGATTAGCAGTATGTTTTTTTAATTAAGGCAGGCAAATCCTAGTTTTTCAAATCATATCATAGATTCTTTCTTTATAATTGTTTTTCATATTATGAAATGTTTACTATTTTTTTCCTACTACAATTAATAAAAAATAAAATTTTAATGTATCTAGCTGCTAGGTTAATTATTTTTAGCATTGTATTCTTTTCACTTTAAAAAATTTTAATAACTACATCTAATGAAATTATTGGAGTTATTTTGGATTTTTATAATACATGAGATTCATTTAATTGTCCTTCAGAAGCAAATCATATACACACAATTATAGAAGGAATGCAAAAGCTATTATCATGCTCTTCTCTTCTCAAATAACTGGTAATTTTAGCTGCAAATTACATTTCACTAGAACAAAGTAAGTAATGAGAATGATTTATTATCTTGTTTATATAAGTTACTATAAAAAGGACAAGTATTAGATTTTTTATCATTTTGACCTTACTGGAATTTTTAGTAATCTAACTTAAAAGTTGCATCTTTCACTTTATTTCTAGTCATATTTATAATACTCTTTGAAATGTGCATTAGCACATCAGTTTCAAATTTTAGAATGAGGTCAGACTTTTTTGAATCAAAAAAGTCTAATTTGGATATTTGGTTTGATAAAAAGAACTGACTTTACCATTTATATTATATGGTAGATATTTTCTACAAATAGAAATTATTAGATCTGTAGCTCCAGGATTATGACAAAAGTATATTTAAAACACAGAATGATAGAAAATAATTTTATTAAAATATTTACTGGTAAAAGTGAAATGAAATTAATAATATATAAATTTCCCCACCTTTTCATGAGTTAATTGATATACCTCTTAGTGAAAGCGTAATCCTGATTACCTGATAAATCTTGGTAAATCTTTTGTGTATACTTCCCAGAAAATGAACAACACTGAACAAATCTTTTCCAAGTCAAGTGTTCGGTTTTTTACTTTTTCCAAACTGAAGCAGAAACTAATTGATTTGTTGGCATATGATCATTAAAAATAATTTTGAAGAAGAATGATGATGGGACTTAGAGTATAAACCTTGGAAGTAGTTCAAAGACTTGTGTAATAGTGCTATAATAAAGTCATTTCCATTCATTTCTATTTATATTACTAATATACCTTATTCCTTAATTCTGTAGTAATAATAATAATAATTTTTAAAAGGAATTGCATTAACTTGGAAGCCTAAATCATTCTAGCAATGTCATATTAGTCATGAATACATGAGCTACTTGAAATGACCCTATTTGTATGATTGAGAGATGCATTTCTAATAATGTTTTAATGTCAATAATTTTTAAAATCACTTTGTATTACATTTATTTGGATCAAAACTGTATCTTATTTGTTATTGTTTGTTAGAAGCATGCTTTCTTTTTAAAAATTTTTATTGGGATATAGTTGATTTACAATGCTATGTTAGTTAAAGGTCTACAGCAAAGTGAATCAGTTATATGTATACATATATCCACTTTTTAAAAAAAATTGTTATCCCATATAGGCCATTACAGAGTACTGAGTAGAGTTTCCTGTGCTATACAGTAGGTCCTTAGTAGTTACCTATTTTATATATAGCAGTATGTATATGTCAATCACAATCTCCCAATTTATCCCTCCCCTCCTTATCCCTTGGTAATTATAAGTTTGTTTTCTACATCTGTGACTCTACTTCTGTTTTGTTGCTAAGTTCATTTGTACCCTTTTTGTAGATTCCACATGTAAGAGATATCATATAATATCTGTCTTTCTGTGTCTGACTTCACTTAGTAATGACAATCTCCAGATCCATCCATATTGCTGCAAATGGTATTATTTTGCTCTTTTTATGGTTGAGTTATACTTAAAGCTCAGCATTCAGAAAACTAAGATCATGGCATCTGGTCCCATCACTTCATGGCAAATAGATGGGGCAACAGTGGAAACAGTGGCTGACTTTATTTTTCTGGGCTCCAAAATCACTGCAGCTATGAAATTAAAAGACGCTTACTCCTTGGAAGGAAAGTTATGACCAACTTAGTATATTAACAAGCAGAGACATTACTTTGCCAACAAAGGCCCGTCTAGTCAAGGCTATGGTTTTTCCAGTAGTCATGTATGGATGTGAGAATTGGACTATAAAGAAAGCTGAGCACCGAAAAATTGATGCTTTTGAACTGTGGTGTTGGAGAAGACTCTTGAGAGTTCCTTGGACTGCAAGGAGATCCAACCAGTCTATTCTAAAGGAGATCAGTCCTGGGTGCTCTTTGGAAGGAATGATGCTAAAGCTGAAACTCCAGTACTTTGGCCACCTCATGCTAAGAGTTGACTCACTGGAAAAGACTCGGATGCTGGGAGGCATTGGGGGCAGGAGGAGAAGGGGACGACAGAGGATGAGATGGCTGGATGGCATCACCGACTCATTGGACTTGAGTCTGAGTGAACTCCGAGAGTTGGTGATGGACAGGGAGGCCTGGCGTGCTGCAATGTATGGGGTTGCAAAGAATCGGACACGGCTGAGCGACTGAACTGAACTGAACTGAGTGATATAGTGATTTTCCCTACTTTCTTCAATTTAAGTCTGAATTTGACAGTAAGGTGTTCATGATCTGAGCCACAGTCAGCTCCCGGTCTTGCTTTTGCTAACTGTTTTTCAGCTTCTTTACCTTTAGCTGCAAAGAATATAATAAATCTGATTTTGGTGTTGACCATTTGATGATATCCATGTGTAGAGTTTTCTCTTGTGTTTCTGCAAGAGGTTGTTTGCTATGACCAGTGCGTTCTTTTGGCAAAACTCTGTTCGTCTTTGCCCTGCTTTGTTTTGTACTCCAAGGCCAAATTTGCCTGTTACTCCTGGTATCTCTTGACTTCCTACTTTGTATTCCAGTCCCCGATAATGAAAAAGACATCTTTTTTGGGTGCTAGTTCTAGAAGGTCTTGTAGGTCTTCAATAGAATCATTCAACTTCAGCTTCTTCAGCATTACTGGTCAGGGCATCAACTTAAATTACAGTGATAATGAATGGTTTACCTTGGAAATGAACAGAGATCATTCTGTCATTTTTGAGATTGCATCCAAGTGAGAGAGACTGGCTGTGGGTCAAACTGGGTCTTGCTCTGCTCTGGTGGGCAGGGCTATGCTCAGTAAATGTTTAATCCAGTTTTCTGCTGGTGGGTGGAGCTGTGTTCCCTCCCTGTAGTTTGGCCTGAGGCCCAACTATGGTAGGGGTAATGGCAGTAGTGGGCTTCCCTGGTGGCTCAGATGGTAAAGCGTCTGTCTGCAATGCAGGAGACCCGGGTTCGATCCCTGAGTTGGGAAGATCCCCTAGAGAAGGAAATGGCAGCCCACTCCAGTATCCTTGCCTGGAAAATCCCATGGATGGCAGAGCCTGGTAGGCTACTGTCCATGGGGTCGCAAAAAGTCGGACACGACTGAGCGACTTCACTTCTTCACTTCAATGGCAGTACTGGTGACCTCCTTCAAAAGTACTTATGCCAGCACACTGCAGCTCCCAGGACTGTTGTAGTCAGTGCCCCTGACCCTGTGGCAGGCCACTGTCAACCCACATCTCTGCCGGAGGCTCCTGGACACTCACAGGCAAGACTGGGTCAGCCTCTTGTGTTGTCACTGCTCCTTTCTCCTGGGTCCTGTGCACACAAGTTTTTGTTGTGCCTTCCAAGAGTCTGTTTCCCTGGGGGTTCTAAGTCCTTTTGCTGGATTTCCAGGTTGAGAAATCTGTTGTGGGCCCTAAAACTTTTGCAATGGGGGAGAACTTTTTTGGTGTAAGTGTTCTCCAGTTTGTGGGTTGTCTGTCTGCTTGGTGGCTCTACAGTGGCCCTAATGGTGACCTCCTCCAAGAGGACTTATGCCACGTGCTGCACATCCCAAGTCTGCTTCAGCCAGAGCCCCTGTCCCCACAGCAGATCACTGCTGACCCGTGCCTCCTCAGGAAAGACTCAAACACATAAAGGCACGTCTGACTCAGTTTCTTGTTGGGGTTCACTGCTCCTTTACCTGGGTCCTGGTGCACACAAGATTTTGTTTGCACCCTCTGAGCATCTCTAGGAGGTCTGAGGTTTGATTCTAAATGTGATTTTGCCCCTCCTACCATCTTGTTGGGGCTCCTCCTTTGCCTTTGAATGCAGGGCATCTTCTTTTGGCAGATACATTCTACCAAAATGGAGATAGGAGAACAAGATTCTCCTATTGATGGTTGTTCAACAGCTAGTGGTGATCTTGGTGTTCTCTCAGGAGAAGATTAGTGCACTTCCTTCTACTCTGCCATCTTTTTGTAAGGCCAAGACCTAATTTGTGTTAACCTCTGCTGTACAGCAAAGCAACTCAGTCATGCATATTTATATTGTTTTTCACATTCTTTCCATTATGGCTTATCACAGGATATTGGATCTAGTTTCCTGTGCTATACAGTAAGACCTTGTTGTTTATCCATACTAATTATACTAGTTTGCATCTGCTAATCCCAGACTCCCAATCCTTCCCCACCCTTACACCTTGGCAACCGCAAATCTGTTCTATAAGTCCATGAGTCTATAAGTCCATGAGTTCATTGATAAGTTCGTTTGTGTCAAATTTTATGTCCACATTTAAGTGATATCATATTGTATTTGTCTTCCTCTTTCTGACTTACTATGCTTAATATGATCATCTCTAGGTCCATTCGTGTTGCTGCAAAACACATTATTTCATTCTCTTTTATGGCTAAATAATATTCCATTGTATATTTATATACACCCCATCTTCTTTATCCATTCATCTGTTGTTGAACATTTAGGGTGCTTCTGTGTTGGCTGTTGTAAATAAGTGCTGCTCTGGATATAAGGGTGCATGTGTCTTTCTGAATTCAGGTTTTGTCTGGGTGGGTGCCCAGAAGTGGGAGTGCTGGATCGTATGGCAACTCTATTTTTAGGTTTTTGAGGAATCTTCATACTGTTTTCCATAATGGCTGCACCAATTAACATTCCCAGCAATGTAAGAGGGTTCCCTTTACTCCATACCCTCTCCTGCATTTATTATTTGTAAACTTGTTAATGATGGCTATTTAGATTGGTGTGAGGTGGTACCTCATTATATTTTTGACTTGCATTTCTCTAATAATCAGTGATGTTGAGTATCTTTTCATGTTCTATTGGCCATCTGTGTGTATTTTATGGAGAAATGTCTATTTAGGTCGTCTGCCCATTTTTTGATTGGGAGGCTTTGTTTTTGAGTTACATGAGCTGTTTGTGTATTTTGGAAATTAAGCCTTTGTAGGTCTCATCATTTGAAATATTTTCTCTGAATATTTTTGTTGTCTTTATGTTTATGGTTTCCTTTGATGTACAGAAGCTTGTAAGTTTGATTAGGTCCCATTTATTCATTTTTGCTTTTATTTCTATTGCTTTGGGAGACTGACTTAAAACATTAGTATGATTTATGTCAGAGAATGTTTTGCCTGTATTCTCTTCTCAGAGTTTTATGGTGTCGTGCCTTATATTTAAGTATTTAAGCCATTTTGAGTTTATTTTATATATGGTATTAGGGTGTGTTCTAACTTCTTTGATGTACATGTAGCTGTCCAAATTTTCTGACAACACTTGCTGAAGACTGTCTTTTTTCCATTGTATATTCTTGCCTTCTTTGCAAAGTTTAATTGTCTATAGGTGCGTGGATTTATTTCTACACTCTCTATTCTGTTTCATTGATATATATGTGTTTTGTGCCAATTCCATGCTGTTTTGATTACTGTAGCTTTGTAGTATTGTCTGAAGTCTGCCATCCACTATGTTCTTCTTTCTAAGGATTGCTTTGACAATCTGGGTCTCTTACAGCTCCATATAAATTTTAGGATTATTTGTTCTAGTTTTGTGAAAAATATCATGGGATCTCATTAAATCTGTAAATTGCTTTGTGTAGTATGGCCATTTTTAACAATATTAATTCTTTCAATTCAAGAACATGAGATAGCTTTCCATTCATTTTCATCATCTTCAATTTCTTTATCAATGTTTTATAGTTCTCGTAAGGTTTATTCCTTAGTATTTTTGATGCCATTTTAAAAGGGATTGTTTATTTACATTCCCTTTCTCATATTTCATCGTTAGTGTAAAGAAATGGATGGTGAATTTTATCAAGTGCTTTTACTGCATCTATTGAGATGATCATGTGGTTTTGTCTTTTGTTGAAGTGGTGTATTACATTGATTGATTTGCATATATTGAACCATCCTTGTGACCCTGGGATGATTACATAGTTTTTAAAAGATGCAGATAGTGGTTATGTGATCAGAATGTTTAAAGAAAGCAAAAGATGTATAATAAAGCCCACATGGAAATAACTCTCTCATGGTTATGTTAGTGTAATGATAAACATGGTAAGTATATAGCACATATCTCAGCCAGTATGTAAGTGAAAACTTCCCAGAGTCACTGATAACTGACCTGGGACTAGAAAAAAGTGAGGAGTAGTCAACCAAAGTGGATGATGAGGAATAGAGAGTAGGACCCTTTAGGGAAGCTGAAGGTGCCTATTAAGGTGTGTACTGTATAAAGTTTATTCAGCAGCATCCTATGCATGATCATTGAGATATTTTTCAGTGTTTTGTAATTATAGTAAGACTGCAGTGGATACCCTCATGCATCTGTGTTTTCATATTCTGGAAGTGAATCTTCAGTTTACTTTCCTAGAGGTGGTATTGCCACATGGAAGAGCAATGTATCCTGAAAACCATTTGCTCAGACAAAGGCTCACAATAAATAATTGCTACTTTTTCAGGAATTTGGGGAGCCTGGTTTTAAACCGTTGATAACTTGAAATCTGAAGTAACAGGCAAATTTAGCCTTGGAGTACAGAATGAAGCAGGGCAAAGGCTAATAGAGTTTTGCCAAGAGGACGCACTGCTCAGAGCAAACACCCTCTTTCAACAACACAAGAGAAGACTCTACACATGAACATCACCAGATGGTCAATACCAAAATCAGATTGATTATATTCTTTGCAGCCAAAGTTGAAGAAGCTCTATACAGTCAGCAAAAACAAGACCAGGAGCTGACTATGGCTCAGATCATGAACACCTTATTGCCGAATTCAAACTTAAATTGAAGAAAGTAGGGAAAATCAGTAGACCATTCAGGCATGACCTAAATAAATCCCTTACGATTATACAGTGGAAGTGACAAATAGACTCAAGGGATTAGATATGATAGACAGAGTGCCTGAAGAACTATGGACAGAGGTTCATGACATTCTACCAGAGGCAGTGATCAAGACCATCCTCAAGAAAAGGAAATGCAAAAAGGCAAAATGGTTGTCCTAGGAGGACTTACAAATAGCTGAGAAAAGAAGAGAAGCTAAAGGCAAAGGAGAAAAGGAAAGATATACCCATTTGAATGCAGAGTGCCAAAGAATAGCAAGGAGAGATAAGAAAGCTTTCCTCAGTGATCAATGCAAAGAAATAGAGGAAAACAATAGAATGGGAAAGACTAGAGATCGCTTCAACAAAATTAGAGATACCAAGGGACCTTTTCATGCAAAGATGGGCACAATAAAGGACAGAAATGGTATGGACCTAACAGAAGAGAAGATATTAAGAAGAGGTGGCAAGAATACACAGAAGAACTATACAAAAAGAATCTTCATGACCCAGATAATCACAATGGTGTGATCACTCACCTAAAGCCAGACATCCTGAAATGCAAGTCAAGTGGGCCTTAGGGAGCATCATGATAAACAAAGCTAGTGGGGGTGATGGAATTCCAGTTAAGCCATTTCAAATCCTGAAAGATGATGCTGTGAAAGTGCTGCACTCAATATGCCAGCACATTTGGAAAACTCAGCAGTGGCCACAGAACTGGAAAAGTTCAGTTTTCATTCTAATCCCAAAGACGGGCAATGCCAAACAATGCTCAAACTACCTCACAATTGCACTCATCTCACACACTAGGAAAGTAATGCTCAAAATTCTCCAAGCCAGGCTTCAACAGTACATGAACCATGAAATTTTTTTTTTTTAAATTTTATTTTATTTTTAAACTTTACATAACTGTATTAGAGTCGGACACTACTGAGCGACTTCACTTCACTCACTTCATACTTTATCACTGGAGAAGGAAATGGCAACCCACCTCAGTATTCTTGCCTGGAGAATCGCATGGACAGAGGAGCCTGGCAGGCCATGGTCCATGGGGTCGCAGAGAGTCGGACATGACTGATGTGACTAAGCACGCAGTGTAGTTTCTTTGTGGTCAGAAAATGTCATCCATCTTGTGCTAAATTTTGTAATTTATCCAGTGTTTGTTTATGATCCTTGTATAATACTTTTTATAAATGGTCCACAGATATTGGAAAATAAAATCTCCTCTTTGCTTATCACGATCTTGAAAGCTTTCCTCTTTATCTTGCTGGTCTTTGCTGACTCAAGAGGACTTGTAGGGATGGTATGGGAGATTCACGCAGAGGAAGGGGTCAGGAAGAAACCACTGTAGTTTCTTTGAAATACCTGACCCCCATGAAGGAGAAATGTTTTCCCAGTGTTTTATGGGAGTAGACTCAGGCCCTCTGAGTCAGAGAGCAGACTTGGAAGATGCATGGATGAATCTGACTGTCACTTTGTGCGATCTTGGTTTTATGAGATGAAATTTGAGTATGGTGAGATGAAACCGATTTTTGAAACCTGAAAGATCTCGGCTGTGTCAGCAAGCAGCCCCTCCAGCTTAGTCATCAGCACTGTTGCCTTCTTCTGTTTCCTGGGCCATAATAAGCTGAAGATATCGCCTGAGACTGCTCTCCAGATGTTTTGTCAGCCCAGAGGCCAAGGTCTCAGCACACATCCTGCTTGCCTTTAGCAGAGTGACAGACGTTACTCACTTGTCACATCCTTAAAGCATTCCTGGACTAAAAGATCCTTGGACTAGCTCTCAAGGGAATGCTGCTGCTGCTGCTAAGTCACTTCAGTCATGTCCGACTCTGTGCAGCCCCATAGAAGGCAGCCCACCAGGCTCTCCCATCCCTGGGATTCTCTAGGCAAGAACACTGGAGTGGGTTGCCATTTCCTTCTCCAATTAGAGTCCATTGTGGCACCTTTGAAACAGTCCTGCTCTGATTACACTGTCTTGTGTCCCACCCCTAGACCACACACATGTTTAATGACATCAGCTTATTACCAATTATATTACCAAACTGGCCTCTGATCTAATAAAATGAAATTTTAAAATCTACTAGAGAAATTTGAGACTCTCTTTTATATTTTCTCCCTATTTTGCTTCATAGACAATTTATGCCTGAAATCTGATCCTGAATCCAGTACTATAAATTATAATTGAGTCTCAGATTTGTGAAATTTATTCTTGGCTACAGCTAAATGAAGTCCCTCCCTGGGAATGCAGATAAGAAATAAGAAACATGTTTCTTCCTAGTTTAAAATGCATGAGTTCTGTTAAATAGGGTGGGCATTGGATTATGGTTGAATGTCTATATCAAATTAGATCTATTGCAGCTTCTTTCCATTTGTGGGTGAATCTCAGTGTCCTAGACAGGAAGGTATATCTTATTCCCTCTAGAATCATGGCTTGCAAGGAAGAGAACCTATTTAAATGATGACAAAAGAAGTAGAGAAGAAGCAGTGTTGTAAAATGATAGAACAGACAGATTCACTTGCAAAATTGAGAGGGGCTTAGGTTTCTCTCCAGTTTTCTTTCTGGACTGTATTCCTTTACTTGTCCATGTCTTTACATGGCCTGAGCTTTGGATGATCTCCTGGAAATAACATCTACCACCCACATGTCTTGGAATCAGCAGGAAAGGATCTCTTGTTGGTCACTGTCTAGCCAGTTAGCTCCAGTAGTTGCCACATCCACCTCTGCATTGGCCCAGGAGTGCTGTTATCTAGGGCAAGCCTGGATTATAGTACTTGCTCTTGTGAAGCTAGAGAGGGAAGAAGTTTCCAGAAGAGGAAAGTCTGAGCTGGAAGGAAAGGCAAGGAGGCTTGTGTGGTGGTCAGGAGCAGAGGGGCAGAGCACAACCAAGTCCTAGAAGCAGTTTTAGCCTCCCCTTTGGAAAAGGCCATGAAAATGACCCCAAAAAGTCCATGTCAAAAAGGATTGTGAAGCTTTTAGAACAGAATTTTGTAGGTGAAAACTGATAGTTCATCTTGTATTTTTAACTTAAAAAATCAATACCACAATGCTGGACCATTCAACTTATTTTAGATCATGATTGAATTCTTGTTTCTGAGCAGCAACATGATCTGAGAGAACAGTGAGAGAAGTCAGGAGGTGCTCGTTCTTTCTCATGCAGCAGTGCTGGGTCACCTTGAGAACTTGCTTTTAACTTCTCTGGGGCTTAGGTTATTTTGGCAACAAGAGGATAAGATGTATCATGGATTTGAAAATGACAGTGATTCAGTATAGTATGCCTGGGTGGATGGCCTTATCCTAGAAGCACCTGGGGACTGACATGTTGGAGTGGAGAAAGAGGAGGTGGGAAGGGGGTGTGGCTGGGCTGACGAAAGCCTGGCTGCTTGTGCCTGTGCCGCACTGCACACATCTCAGTGTCCTGGGAGGCATGGCAAGCCTGGACTTGGTCTGTATTTATATCCATGGGCATTTTACTGATGGACTGTTGAAGCCTTAGTCATTCTCTGGATTGATGGTACTTGATGAGGAAAGTTAAAGGTGAAAAAAATGTCATCTTTATTAGTTGGGAGCAAATCCCCAGGAGGTTTGGGAGGTGTAGAGGGAAAGCTTCTTCTGGGCAGAGGACATTGATACAGCATCAATCAGTCAGGCAGCCATCCAGGGCAGTGCTGCTCAGGAAACTGAGGCGGACTCTGGCGCCAACTCCCTGGCATTGGGCCACACTTCAGAGGTTAAGGCCTCCATACATCACTACCACAAGCCCCAGGTCCTACACTTCTGGGGCCCCAAGGTCGCTTACTCTTCTGACCAACTGGCTACAAATTCTGGAGTTCTTATTACCTTCCAGTTCAGTAATTCTCCAGAATGACTCAGAACACAGGAAAGTGCTATCTTTAAAATTGCAATTTTATCACAGCAAAGGATGCAAATCAGAACCAGCCCAAAGAAGAGACACATAGAACCAGGTCTGAGATGGTACCTGGTACCACATTACAGGATTAGGGAGAGTCTTTGGTTTCTGGTGCTGAGTATTCAGGTCATTTTATATTTTGATCTCTGTAGCCCAAGGATGATGTATATACAGGTCAATCAAAGAAGATACCTGAGTTGAAGACTATTGGTCCTTCCTAACTGGTCAGAACCATGACTTTTTAATCACCGTAATCTCTGTGTCTCTTGAAGCCTCTCACGTCAAGCCTCATGCATAATAAATGTTCAGTAAATATTTGCTACATGCAATGTCTGGAGAACTAGCTTTTAATAGTTCTAGTTGACTGCATTTTATTATCATACATGGTGATGTCAAATAACTTTTGTAGAGATGATTATGGAGTATAGATCCTTGCTGTTTGAAATGTGATCCTTGGACCAGATCGTGTCCTCATCTGGGAGGTTATAGTAATGTGGAGTCTCAGGCCTCACCCAGACTTACAGAATCAGAGTCTGCCTTTTAAGTCTGTGGGAAATTCAGTATTTTTCAAAGTTCCCCAGGAAAACCAGTAGGGTAGAGTACTATAAGTTAGGAGGAAGCAGTCCTGATCCATTTGGACAGTCTGGGTTTTTTTTTTGCTCTGGGAATGAAACTGTTAGGTGGCGTTTCAGGGGACTGATGGTGTTTCAGAGGACTCTGAAGAGCTCTGATCCTTTATCCTTTAGCACAGAAAGAATTTAGTGAGAGGCAGTGATAAGTGATGCATTAGAATAGGACACTTGTGAGGCTTATAAGCAGTAGAACAAGAGGGTGCTATGCCATGTGCCTAGTGGGCTACATTTTTATAATCAGAGGAAAAATTCTCAAATAGACATCATGCTTCCATCATCAGTTCCTCCTCCAGGTTGGGCAGAGAAGTGTTCTTGTCTCTACATGGTCAAGCCAGGACTGTGGATGTTGTTTCAGTTCTCTGTACAGTGAGCACCTTTCTATAAATTATTTTTGTGTGCAGAGAGCATGTCCTAGAGATCATTAGCTTGCTGAGCTCACTGGGCAGGATGCGAGTCTCATGCCACCATTGTTTCATTGTTCTGGGCCATGTCACATGCTTCTGCTGCATGGTTTTATTGCTCAGCAAGCCTGCTTGGTTTTGTGGTTAAGCAAACCTGCTTTCTTGAGTGATCATTAACTTACTGGGGTCTCCCATATTTTTTCTACTCACAATCCCCTAGTGAAATTAGCTATTTAATCCCCTACTTTGTCTCCTTATGCTGTTCCTATCAGAAATCAGACGCCACCATGTGAACCAACTCACCTTTCTTTCTGATTCCATCTCTTTATCTTACATGTCTTATAAAATTATGGTACATTTATGTCTGGATGGTGCTTTGTGTAAGTGTTTGCACTGGGGGCATGTTTAGTATAAAATCAGCTATTTTCCTAACGTGGACTTTGAAGAAGATGGTTGAAGTGGTTTGAAGAACAGCACAAGAAAATTACAGTGCCTCTTTCTGGGGTCATGGAGAAGGAAGTGGCACCCCACTCCAGTACTCTTGTCTGGAGAATCCCATGGACGAAGGAGCCTGGTGGGCTACAGTCCATGGGGTCGTTAAGAGTCGGACACGACTGAGAGACTTCCCTTTCACTTTTCACTTTCATGCATTGGAGAAGGAAATGTCAACCCACTCCAGTATTCTTGCCTAGAGAATCCCAGGGACAGAGGAGTCTGGTGGGCTGCCATCTATGGGGTCACATAGAATCGGACATGACTGAAGCAACTTGGCAGTTTCTGGGATCAAATATTTTAATAATTTTTTTTTTTTTTTTTTTTTTTTTTTTTTTTGCTGCTGCTATTTCTGAATTAGAATCTGGAGAAATTGTTTTTCTTCTACAAAAAGCCAACTTCAGTAGGGGGCAGCTTGCACAGATGCTTCAGTTTATAAAACTAATCTGGAAACCTGATCTGTGTGAGGTTTGTGACCTTTACTTTATCTTCCCATAGCCATGGAAAGACCTTCATGGCCACCTTGACTTCTGTGTCTCCTTTGCAGGTTCTTCCTCCTTCCCCTCTACTCATAGAGGTGCCCTTGGGCTCTAGCCTTGACTTCCTCTCTTCTCTCCACTCACCACCCCAGTGATCCCATCTTTTCTTAGGACTTTCAGTTTCACCTATGTACTGCTGACTTGCAAAGTTTTATTCCCATTTCATGCCTCCCCCCGAATGCCAGACTTGTTTTTATTGGTCTACCTGGATGTCTAATAAGCATTTTCAAACATAAAATGTCCAAAATGAAATTCTTGTTTTTCCTCTCAAACCCTGCTCCATTCCCTTTTCCATCTCAGTTCATGGCAGATCCATTCTTACAGTTTGCTCGTGTCAAAAAATGGAGTCATCCATCTCTTGCATTCATACTGCATGTCCAGTCCATCAGCTGACACTTGGCTTCTGTCTTCAAGGCATGTCTAGAATCAGCAAATTTTCACCACCATCCTAGTTCAAACCACCAATATTTCTCACTGGAATTATTGCCAAGTCTCCTAGTTTGTCTCCTTCCTGTTGTTCTTGGTCACCTTCAGGGTGTTCATAGCACCACACTCTGAGGGAGCCCATTACAACTTCTCTGCTCAAATCCCTTCCATGGCTTCCTGTCTCTTAGGAGCCAAGTCAGAGTCCTTACTGATTCATGAGCTGCCTGAATGTCTCCCTCCCTCCCTCCTGTCTCCATCTGTGTCTCCGACCTTCCTCCCCAGTCTCTGGTCAAGCTTTCCTCCAGCGCAGCGAGCTGGCATGCTTCCTCCTCTGGGCTTTTGCTCTTGCCATGACTTTTGCCTGAAAAGTGTGGCCCCTAGACAGTCACCTGTCTCCCTCCCTCCTTCCTTCCCATTTATCTTCTTCCATCGCTCCTTCTAGGATTCAGCCCTATCACAGCACCCCTACCCCAGCTGCTACCACAGTCCCTATCTCATGTCTGTGCTCACTTCTTCCCCAGAACTCACATCACTTCCTACAACACTAGATAACTCCAGTTTTGTTCATTAACTGTCTTCTCACTCTAGAATGTAAGTGCCATGATGATTTAAAAAAAAAAAATGAGTTTCTACTGTTTGATTTACTTTTGTATTCCTAGCATGTAGAAAAGGCATGCAAAATGAATGAATGGAAGTATTTGCTGTTCTAAAGAAGACTGAGCCCCATTTAATGTAAAATATCATGTGTGGGTCACCCAGTATTTACCAGACCCAACACCAGTGATGTGGGTCAGTAAAACATTAGTCATGCATCTATGAGCTAGGGACAGCACCATGTGACAAGGTACATGGATAAGAAGTGTTTCTGGAATCACTGGACAGCAGGATGTGGGCAGGAGTGGCTGGAATAATCCTGAAAGGAAAAAGAGGTGTGGCCAGCCTATGGAGGGTGAGTTTATAGTACTGGCACATTTGGATTTTACTCTAAGGCAGTGATGGACTTAATGATTTAAGCAAAGAAATAACATGATTATGTTGATGGCAGGTAAATACTTTTAGTGGAAGTGCAGGAGGATGAGGGAGAATGAAGGTCAACTGCTGAGAAGCTACAGCTTTGTCCGGGGCCTGGTAGTGGAATAAGGATGACCAAGGCACACAAAAGAGACATGAAAGGGTGATGGGCCTATTTTTAATACCCAGAGTCACAAATAGGAAATAAGTCATAGGCACCAGTAATATGAGAAATTAAACTTACAATGATATACTGTTTCACATCCATCCCATTAAAAACAAAGAAGGCTGACAGAGCAAGTTTGGAAGATGATAGGAATGTGGGAGCTATGCAGATGATGGGAGGATAAACTGGTTCTGCCCCTCTGGTGAGCACCAGCACTCCACCTGCGAAAGTGGGGATGAGTTGTCTTCCTGTTCAGATGAACCCATGCTGCTGCTGCTGCTAAGTCACTTCAGTCATGTCCAACTCTTTGCGACCTCATGGACTGCAGCCCGCCAGGCTCCTCCAACCATGGGATTTTCCAAGCAAGAGTACTGGAGTGGGTTGCCATTGCCTTCTCCGAAATGAACCCATACCCATGTATATCCTCGGGAACCTCTCATACATGTGCATAGTGAGTTGGAGGTAAGAAAGTGACATTGCTTGTAATAGCAAAAGAGAAAAAAAGGAAGCAAGCTAAATGCTTGTTGAAAGGAGACTAGATAACTACATTTTGGAATATGCATTAATGAGGAATTCTAGAATGATTAAACTGGAAATTGAGAGCTATTTGTTAATATAGGTAAATATTCCAAATATAAAATTGTTATTTCTAGAGCGTGAAGAACTTTTTTTCTTACTAATGTGAAATCATTCATGCTACCAAAAAGCTTAGTTAAAAGCCATGCATAATAATAGAAAATTCTGTCAGTTTTTCTATGAGATCAATACAGAATACACAGGACTCCCCTGGGGGTGCAGTGGCTAAGACTCTGTGCTCCCAATGCTGGGGGCCTGTGTTCGATCCCAGGTTGGGGAAGTAGGTCCTACATGCCACAACTAAGAGTTTGCATGCTACAACTGAGAGTTAGCCCAGCCAAAAAAGAAAGAAAGAAATATTTTTGAAAAATACAGAATACTCATAGGATTCAATGATTACCAGTAGAATACACCTCTGCTTTGCATTTTAAAGTTATTCTTAGATGCTGATATGAAAAGTCAAAATGCCACTAAATAGCATATTTTTCTTTGTAAAAATATAATATTTAATAAATATAATAAATAATAAAAATAGCATGGTTTGTGTGGATTTAGGTAATATGGGAGTTAAAGTAGAGTTTGGAATAAAAATTAAAAAGCTATAAGCACTGACCCTGGTTCTGTTTTTGTTATTATTGTAACTTTGCTCATGTCACTTCAACTCTCTAGGATTTCTGCTGTTTATCATTTGTTGTCATTTGAGGACTGGCATGCCTGCCCTGACTCTGACAGTGTGATGGTGAGCCTTTTCCCTTCAGGAAAGGGCTTGTACATTGCAAATGCCTCTCTACTTTTCCCTGTTAATTCATTCCCCAAATGCTGTTGGCTTTTTTTTTTTTTAATCTCACTGAAGTAATAGATTTCAAAATAACATTGTCACTCAGTTGAAAGCTTGAATATACTCTGTATGGACCAAAACAAATCAAAACAATTTATGTCTGTGTTACTCTGGGTCCTCTGAGCAGCAGGTGCCAAGGTGGGAGGAGCCAGGAGGACTGGGCCTGGTGTGTGTGTGTGGTGGGGGGGTGATCTGGAAGGCAAAGTTGAGGGGGCCTCACAGGTACAATGCGATTCTCAGTATCATCCATCAGGGCACCTTTCCTTTCCCAGGAATGGGCCTACCCGGGCATCCCTACCATACTCAGCCTTTGGTGGGAGCCACCTATAGAGGTGAGGCCTTGGGATGGTGTGAAGGTCATGGGTTCCACCTCTAGCTGTCAGAGATATGAGAGCTATGTTTTCATGGCTGCCACAGCCATGAAACAGTGTCACGAAAACTGCCTATGATCACATTTTATGTTTGAGGACCATAATTGCTCTTATTCATAACAAAATGACATTAAAAATATATTCATCTAGGTGTTAAAAGATTGAACTTAATGTCTATTTCAAATGAATGGCCAATGGTTCAACTTTATGTTAAATATATTCCTATAACTGTCAACAACAATATAAAGTTTATTGACCACCATTTCTAGTGATTATTTAACATTGATTTGAATTTCTGGCTAATGAAGTAAGATATAGAGCAAAAGTTCTGATGCTACTATAAAAGTGAGAACAAAATGATAAATATTTTTAGGGATATGATTGTAAGCCTGTAAAATATAAGAGAAATAGCTAGTTAATTGAATTATAAAGACAGTTTACAAAGTTAATATTCAGAATATAGAATTAAAAAGTCATGTGTAAAAGCCTCCTGGTAAAGAATCCACCTGACAATGAAGGTGATGTGGGTTCGTTCCATGTGTTGGGAAGATCCCATGGAGGAGGAAATAGCAATCCACTCCAGTAATCTTGCTTGGAAAAATCCTATGGACAGAGGAACTTGGAGGGCTACATGGGGTCGAAAAGAGTTGGACACTACTAAGCAACTGAGCGTGCACCTTCATAGTGATAATAAAACATAAAATATCCACATATACTCATAAAAACCAAAGAGAGTATATCAATAAAACTCCAAAACTTTACTGAGAAACACAAGAGACTTGTTTAATCTGCCAACACCCCATATTCTTTCATGAGAAAACTAAATATTGTGAAGTTGTTGATCTGTTTCATGTTAATCCATATACTGGTCATGATGTTATAATTAAAATATACTCAATTTTTCTTTTAATTAAAATATTTTATTAATTTAAATTAATAACATTATTCCAAACTATTGTGAAAGAATCAATAGGCCAAGAGAGGTGCATTTTATGTGGGTAAAAGAGGAAGAATGAAGCGAGGTGAGCATTTCCATATTTAAAGCTTCGATAATAAATAAAATGTGGCCTCAACTTCAGAAAAAGCAATAGGCCCATGAAACTGCATAACTCAGTAGATTCGAACACATGGCAAATGTGATACATGATAAGGAGCAATAGGTATCAGCAAGGAAGAGGGATGTGATTCACATGCTCCCATGTATGTTACAAAGAGCTGAGGTTTTCTTCACATAGAGCCATAGCATGCTGCATGTGGGCAGCCGGGAGGAAATGGGAGGCTTTCTAAGGTTAAAGCATTAGAAAGAATCAGAAAGAAGAGTTTTGACCACTTGAAATTGGAAGTCTTCCATTAATATCTGAATACACAAAATTAAAAGGTAAATAATTCCCTGGATAATATTTGCAACATAGAAGTTGTACAAAAGCTAAATGTTTTAGGGTGCACAGAACTTATATTCTTAAGTTAAAAATAACAACTAGCTTCAGTAGATGAGCACTCAAAGAGCAAGATCAGACAGTTAATAAAAGGGCCATAAAAATGGTAAGAGAAGGCTGAAACTGCCATCAGGAGGTAGAACCATGAGGACTCCCAGTGTTGGTGAGTGTGTGTGGACAGCAGCACTCACGTGACTTGTTAGCTGGCCTGTCAGTTGGAGAGACCTTTGTGTAAGGCCACATGCCAATACATATCCATAGACTTTAACTCAGCTACACACACTCAGGCCATAGTTTTTCCTGCAGAAATAAAGCAAAATGCAGAAAAGATTTTTTGTGCAGGCAAAATGTTTGTTCCATCATTATTAAGTAGCAGAAATATAAAAACCACCTAAGTGTCCAAAATAGAGGACAAGGAACTAAGTTATAGTATGTTTATCAAAGTTATCCATTTAGATTTATTTATGAGAAAATCTTAACAGCATTGGAAACACTTATATTTTGTTGAAAAATTAGAATGTAAAATGATATAGACTGTATGTCTTAAAAGGGAAAAACATGAATGCAAAGAATATACCAAATTGGTTAGTGGTGTTAAATTCAGGATCATGGGGGTCTTTTTTCCTTCTATTTTCTGCTTTTTATAGCATTCAAATTTTCCACAATAAAAATGACTTGTATAATTTTAAAAAAAAGAAGAACTAGCAATATTGTGTTGAAACCAGATGTGAAATGGCTGTAATTTAAACTCAAGAGGAATTGAATTCTTATTCCTTTTCTGGCAAATAAACTGCATTTCCAGTCTTCATTGTTCTCACCTTCCTCAAAATGAAGTCTTTGCAACCAGCTGACACTAGACAGGAACTCAGTTTTTACTGTATAAAGATGATTTATAATATAGTGGCATTAATGAGACTCATTATAAAATCCATTACCACGGAAGACATTTCTCAAAAGACAAAATTCAAAACATCTGTTAAGAAAGAGGCTGGGACCATCAAAACAATAACTGATTCAGGCAAAAATAATTGATGCTACAGGAAGCAGGTGAAAGTTTAAGGCATAATAATGTATTAACATAATCTCAAAGTATCTCTTCATGAGATACTTACAATTGCAAAGGATAAAGTAGTAATTTTATAGTGGAGAAATCTGGCAGAGATCACCTATCAAAGTTGACATCACGAGAAATGAAACTAGCGACAGCGTCTGCATTGGATATGGTACACAGAGAGCAAGCATGCCTTCCATGGTATTTCCAGCCAAAGCGCTTAACCTGAATTCAGACCACAAGGAAGCATCACACAAACTCAAAGTGAGGGCCATTCTTCAAAATCCCCAGCCTGTACCCTGGAAAACCAGCAGCGTCATGAAAGACAAAGAAAAGCAAAGGAACGTAACAAATGCTCTGGTATCCTGGATTTTCCTTTGCCATGAGGGACATTATAGAAAAAAAAAAGTGAACTCTGAATAAAGTCTGAGGTTAGATAATAGAACTATGTCCATGTCAATTTCCTAATTTTTATAATTGTCTTGTAGTTATATAAGGGAATTTCATATTTTTAGGCAATACATACTGAAGTTTTTAGGAGTAAAGGTACATCCTGTCTGCAGATTCCTTTTTTAAAGAAGTAATTTTTAATTTTTATTTATTTATTTCTGCTGTGTGGCACGTGGAATTTTAGTTCCCTGACTGGGGATTGGAAGTGTGGAGGCTTAACCACTGGACTGCCAGGGAAGTTCCCAGATTACTTTTGAGTGGTTCAGAAATAATTAGATATGCACACATGTGTGTGTGTATAATTATAGAGAGAAAGGAAATACAAATATAGCAAAATATTAATATTTGGAGAATTCCTTGTAATATTCTTGTAACTTTTCCAAAAGTTTGAGCAGAAAGTGGCCAGGTATTTGCCTGCTCAGC
Organism: Bubalus kerabau; assembly: GCF_029407905.1. Taxonomy (NCBI): domain Eukaryota; kingdom Metazoa; phylum Chordata; class Mammalia; order Artiodactyla; family Bovidae; genus Bubalus; species Bubalus kerabau. The sequence continues at coordinate 81,109,829 of NC_073631.1, read as the reverse complement.
CAAGGGTTAATATATCATTAGGACTCAGCTGGAGTATAGAGGCTCCTGTATCTTACACTTGATCCACTTTTTTCTCACTGAGTTCTCTCTGTCCTATTAAACAATAGATGCCATGTATTCTAGTGCTAGTAAGACTTTTGTCTCTATCTTTCCACTTATACCTGTTGACAGGGCTGTGGAGTGGTTACAATTATAATCTTCATGTATAAGTAAATAAACTATCATTTAGAAAGGTTAAGTAACTTGATCAAGATCCCAGAGCCAGAAATGGCAGAATGAGTTGAACTTGGGCTCCTCTACCTCCCTCTGCTCATCTGTCTATTCCATAACCAGGAATCATCTGTCTCTCCTATTACAACCCTTTCAATGCAACTCTGGGAGGGGGGGGGCGGGGGGGGGCGGGAGCAGTGTTTACCCATCTAAAAGCATCTGTGTGGTCCCTGCCCATGTGAATTTCCAAAACTGATTTACACTAGGATGTGCTACTGCACTTGGCTCAGCATCCCACTACTAAAATCATGTTAAAATCTTGCCCCCAAACCCCTTAAACTATTGAATTTTGGATAGGGAAAATGAAGCAGTGACCTATTCCATTAAGACTGTAGATCTGAGATCCTTTCAGCTCTTTGGCTTGACATGAGCAGTCTCTAACACACTCCAACTCTATTTTGTCAGAAGCCCCTCCTGGCCATGGTAGACAGTGAAGAGACCAGATGCTAACCTCCCCTGGCAGGTCTCCTCCCACTCGCTCCCTCCCTGTTCCAGCTGCCTTGATGTGAGGACTGCTCTTCACTCTGAAGTGTAAATGCCTCCAGGAGGACCCAGTTTAAGTCTGTTAACCTCCAATATTGTTATGGAGTTAGTGCCCTAATTCAGACTTGCTGTCTGCCAGCTGAGAGATTGAAAAGGACTCAAGACAGCAGATTCAAGGGGGAGAAGTAGCCCTTGGGTGGTGCTAGAGGTTTACTTACCCTGGTTTTCTATGCTTTGACATAAAAACCTGGTGAAAAATAAGAATTTAACTAGCAGTGCATAGCAGCAACACAGCAGTACAGCTGCAGAATTGAGTCCAGTCTTCCTCTTATGAGCAGAGAATGTTTCCTTGTGGGAAAGGAAAATGTTTCCTTGTGGAGGAGGAGATACCCTAGGGGTCCTGACCTGACAACTATTGGAAGAAATTTGACCTGGGAGTTGACAGAAACCGGGGGAAAAATGACCATAAAAAGTTTGGAATTTCAGTGAACGAGAAAAACCAGTAGATATAAAAAAGAAAAAGTAGAGGACTTGGTTGTTTGGGATGGTTTAAATGGGACACGGGCTTCCCTGATGGCTCAGTTGGTAAAGAACCTGCTTGCATTGCAGGAGACCCAGATTCGATCTTTGGCTCAGGAAGATTCGCTGGAGAGGGGAATGGCAACCCTCTCCAGTATTCTTGCCTGAAGAATTCCATGGACAGAGGAGCCTGGTGGGCTACAGCCCATGGGGTCACAAGGAATTGGATATAACTGAGTGACTAACACAAAAATGGGACACAGTAGAAAAGAAAGATGCCTCAGATTATTGCCACCTGGCAAGTCTATATTTGTACTGAAATTTCTCCCTGACTCATGAAATATAAGACTTTTCTTTCAAAGAAGGTCAGTTTAGGGACGTGCCAAGTGCTGGTTGGCATAGAAGAACCAGGATGACTCACCTCCCACTGAGCAGTGGGGTTCAGTTTAGAAGAGGGGTAGAAATGGAAGCTAGGAGTGTATTGCATTAGTCTGATTTGCTAGTTTTGTCGAGAAGCACATATCCACACAACTTTCTTTTGTTGCTTGGGCTGTGAACAAACATGTGCAGGGTCTCAGTGAGTTCCTCCACAAAGGTTTATTTCTTACTCATCCCACGTTTAGGTTGTTGGTCAACCACAGCTTGCCTGCACTTTATGGGCTGAGTTCAGATGGGCTGCCTGTGTCTTCTTTCTTCTAAAATGTAGGCTGAAGGGGTAGCGCAGTCTAGAACTAGAACACTCTGTTCTTGGGGAAGGGGCAGCAAGAGCAAGAGGGTTGGTGTAAACTCATGATGTCTCTTAGAAGGCCCATGATGCTCAGAGGTAAACATTATATTTTTCTGTATATAAAAGCATATTATATGGGCAAGTCCAAAGTCTGTGAGGTGAGGGTATATACTCTCCTCATAGGCACTTCAGGCAAGTCCCATGGTGGGAGGGACGCGTGATGCCCCTGAAGAGCATGGAATGACTGATGTCTGGATTATGATGATAATGGGCCGTGTAATAGTGAATGGCCCTACTGTCACAGCCAGTTCTCCTTATATTGTTAAGTTACACATCTACTTGTATTTATTTATTGTGACAGAAAACATGAGACTTCCAGATCAGAAAACAGACTGATTACCATAGCAATCTCATTATCATTTCCCAGTCTCCCATGGGGTGAAGTGATGAGAGCTAAATATTCCCTGTACATATAGGGGTTTATGCCACAGGAGAGAAACCCTGAAGTTATGACTATCAGGGCTTATACAGGAGCTGAAGGCACATCTGGGTCTCTTCCCCTCTAGAGAGAGTGTGGAATATAAAGAAATCTTCTCTGGGGAGAGGAGGCAGAAGACTCTGGGTTTACAACCTCTGGCACGTAAACAGATGTCTCCAAAGGAGATAACGACTATATCTTTCCAGAGGTCTCTATCCTTGCAGTGGCCACCAAAAATCCTTTCAGCCTAGGTGCCAGTGCCCTTTGCTCAGAAACATCAGAAACATGAAAATGTTCATAGAGCATTTTTCCTGGCCCTTGTGTATTTTAACTTTCTAACTTTTGTTGCTTAGTTTTAGCAGACCCGAGCTTTCAGCGTTGTGGAAGTGAGTCTCCCTTGGTTCACAGTTCTTGGAGGATAAATGGTCCCCTTTGGCTAATATACTGAGACCAGATCCAAAATCTAACACTCCTTCTCCCTTCCCAGCTGGTTGATGTTACGATGTTTCATATTACATCTGGAAACTTTTTACGTGTTTGAACACATCATTCTGGAAACAGAACAGTTACTGAAGAAACCATAACTTGGATATTATCATTTTTCTTGCCTCATAAGTCCTTATTACATTACCTTATTATCAAATGATTTATTTACATTTTAGCCCCCAGGACTTTTGAGATGCTTTTGTGGAAAAGACAAGAGTTGGCTACACACAGTCAGGTATCTGGGTCAGTGTGTGCTCACAGATTTTTTATCTTTAATGGACTACATATTCAAAGAAAAGCTGCTATTGTTTGTTTTTCAATATCTGAGAAATTCTTTAATGTAGAGTCTGATGAGCAAGTAAGGAGGAGCAAGCATGCCTTCTCAGCCTGCAGCTTGTGCTAGACAAACAAGGTTCATTAGAGGCATTATAAATCCAGTGCAGTACAGCCTCTCCAGTAACCTCCAGCCACAGTCCTCATCAAATTCTCACCATCTCCTCTGTCCTCACCCTGTTTGTGCTGTCTTTACGTCTTGCCTGGATTCTCATAAGATTTTGCAGTTTCCTCCCTTACCCTCCCTTCAGTGTGTTCTTAAACCAGCACCCAGAGACACGTTGCTCATGACCAGCCAGGTGGTGTCACTCCCTCCTCAGCTATTTAGCCACTCCTCACCTCACTCTGTGTGGCTACGAGTCCTTCCACTGAACTAGGAAACTTACCACCAGCTAGCCCTTAATCACATATTCAGCTCTTTCCTGCTATTTTCCCCTCTCTTCTTTTTGCTCTGGCCACAGTGACTTCCTTGCTGTTTCTCTGCAGAGCCAAACACTCTCTACCTCAGGACCTTTGCACTTTCTGTTTCCTTTGCCTGAAATATTCCTTCCCCAGACATCTCACTGGACACTCCCTTGTCTTCCTTCTGTTATTGACTCAAAATCTCTTCATTTTTGAGAAACCCAGTCTAAAATGTCCCTTCCTACCTACATCTTAGCACTTCATTTCTCATTTCTTTCTTCTTAAAATATCCTACTATCTACTATGTATCTTATTTATTGTGTTCTTTTGTTGTTCTCTCCCTCAAACATGAGCTCCACAGCCAGAGCTTGCAGTCTGTGGTTCACTAGCATTTGCCTCATCTCCAGGGCCAACCCCCTGCCAGATCCACAGTTTCCAAGTGTGGGCCACACCTGTCCCTGCAAGGCCCAGCCACAGCGTGTGTGCCTTGGAGGACCTGGGCAAGGGTACTGCTCCATTACAGGAAGAGGTGGATCCCATCCCCCAGGCTCCTCCCTGGACAGGGGGCCCCACGGAGAACCACTGCCCCTGTTCAAGCCCTGTTTCTTCAGGGGAAGGATATTTGAGCCCTCCCTCGAGAGAGGTATGGGTGCAATTCTGCCATCCCTGTTGGTCGACTCCAGACCAGCAAACATATTAATACTTGATAAGACATGATAATAAAACACAATAATACTGTAACCAGACAGAGCCAGTATCAAACTCAAGGTCAGCTGCTCGCTACTTGAAATGCTAATATTTAAGAGAAAAGTGTTGGTGGAAAAACAAAAAGTTGCTTTATCAGGAGACCAGCAACCTGGGAAGATGGTGGACTAATGTCCTAAGACCATCTCCAAGTTACTGGTAAGGAGACAAAGGTTTTAAAGGCCATGAGAGGGTGGGGCTGAGGGTGCATGATCAGCTTGTGCACAGTTCTCAGATCGGTTGGCATCAAGGTGGAATTTCAAACATCGCTCATCTTCTGGTTTCAACCAGTTGGGTCTACATGCTTGCAGTCAGTGATATTCACCTGGCGGGGAATCTGCTTCCTCTAAAAACAACTTAGGAATTTATATCTTTCAGGGAACTGGGAGTTCAGTAACTCTGCTATGTGGCTGATTGATAGTCTAAATTATTACCAGTTTCCTTGCCCATCAAGGATTTTTTTTTCCCTACATCTTCACATTTCTTTATCATTAACTCTTGAGTCAGCCTTTTGAGACTGAGGGGAGGTTTGCAAGTCTAAAGCAAAAACCATTACTTCAAAGGACAGAGACCCAGGGACTTACGTGTGGTTTCAATATCTGAGGATGGGATATTAGGCTGATAAAAAGATTCTGAAAGACAAGAAAGAGTAGAGGGCCATCATTCTTTAAAAATGCAGAATAGGGAAGGTATCCTTTGGTCTAATCCCATGATAATTTTAGAAACATCTCAAATTCTTAAGAAAGAAAACATGGATACAAACTTTGTGTGACCTACATAAAGGAAGCAATGAATATTAATTTTAAAAATCAAAGTGGGAATTTAATAATAGAGAAACAGATCATGCTCCTGGATGGGATAACTTAATGCAAAAACCTTCTCACATTCATTTGTTAGTTCAATTTAATCCAACCAACAATATCCATGTGATGTTTATGTTCTAGAAAGTAGCAATTGAGTGTTAGTATTGACTTCTATTGAATGTTGGGTGGGGAGTGTGGCCAGAAGTCCCCAGGGCCAGGCTCTGAATCCTGGCTCTGCACCTTACTCTTTGGGTTACGTTGAGCACATGGCATAACCTGCCCCTGCCTCAGTTTCCTCATCTGTAAAATGTAGACAATACTAACACTGCCTTGTGGGGTCATTGTGAGGACTGAGTGAGTTACTATATGTAAAGTACTTCAAATGATGCCTGGCATGTAGGAAACTATATAAATGCTGTGCGTGCTAAGTCACTTCAGTCGTGTCCAACTCTGTGACCCTATGGACTGTAGCCCGCCAGGCTTCTCTGTCCATCAGATTCTCCAGGCAAGAATACTGGGGTAGGTTGCCATTTCCTCCTCCAGAGGGTCTTCCCGACCCAGGGATTGAACCTGCATCTATCACGTCTTCTGCATTGGCAGGCAGGTTCTTTACCGTTAGCGCCACCTGGGAAGCCCACGTAAGTGCTAGATGTTAGCTTTAATAATATCACTGTGTTTTCCAGGGCTGAAGTGACGAATGGTCAGTACATGTTGAGTGACTCTGAGCCTGACTGCTATAGGCACCTCACTGACTGCCTCAGGGTACAAGCAGACCCCACCTCTCAAAGGCAACTGGTGACAGGCTTTGAAAATAGAGGCAGAAATGCAGTTCACCAGCCTTTTGGTTTTTCTTCTGCCACTTGGAGCATGAAAAGCACTGGACAGGACAAAGTCTGTTTGCACACCCGTGATGGGCGAGTTAAATAAGCTGTTGAATCCAGAGCAAGCAAGGCCCTAGCTGCTGAGGGCAGAGTTAAGCCCATATGTTTTGCATAATTCTGTCTCATCATCATACTGCTTTTGGTACAAGGAAAATGTTTTGATAGTCTGTCACTAAAATCTGTTTTTAATGAAAACATCCTGGGATCAGCTATTATTCTTATAAGACAGCTTTGTTGTGGAGTGAGTCAAGTATGGAGTTCTATTCTAAGTGTTTCCCCATCATAGACTTCCTACGATGCAGCATAAAGGTCAGGGAAGAGCAGAAGGCCCGAGCTGAGCAGGAGGAACTCACAGCTCAGGGAGGGAGGGGGTTGGCGGGGAGAGACCTAGATCTTGGTCGTGAACACTAACCCTAGAGGAGGACTGGCCGGGGGCTGCCCCAACCCTGCCCTCACTACCTTGGATATAGGTCTCAGCTTTGCTCCTTATCCTAGCACTGCCCCTCTGCTGCTCAGAGTTGGGGTCTGAGGAATAAGACACTAGAAGGAGGAGGCTGCACCTCCATTTCTGTTGCCTGGTCATGGAGTTGAAACTGCCCCTCAGATGGACATCTTTGGAAACTGTTTTCCTTAGAACCAGCATGAGCATCAGGTTGGGAAGAAAATGTCAAATGGGAAGTCCTGATACTAATAATGCATTATTAGTAGTAGAGATTTAGTCAGGGGTATGCTGCAGAACTGGAGAAATATATGAATACATGAAAATTCTAAACATATTAAAATAAGATGAGTATTAAGAAAATGAATAGCTCACTGGCAATGCCAAGTCCATGCTCTTCAAGTAAAGCCTGAACTGTTTTTAAGAGCCTTTATTTATTTATTTTTCTTTAATTTAAGAGAGATGATCTCTAAGAATAGAGGTGGGGGGACTTCCTTTCAGGACAGTGGTGAAGACTTCGCCTTCCAACACAGGGGATGCAGGTTCAGTCCCTGGTCAGAGAGCTAAGGTCACATATAGCTCAGGCCAGAACACCCAAAACATAAAACAGAAGCAATATTGTAACAAATTCAATAAAGACTTTAAAAATGGTCCACATAAAAAAAAGAAAAAAGAATAGAGGGGCCTAAGAAATTGGTATTGTAAGTCATTAATGACCAAAAATGATGTATTGGCTCATTAAAAGATCTCCTCCCAAGGGAACAAATTCTATGATAATATACCCTTAACACTGCATACATGCTAAGTCACATCAGTTGTGTCCGACTCTCTGCAACCCTGTGAACTGTAGCCCACCAGGCTCCTCTGTCCATGGGATTCCCAGGCAAGAATACTGGAGTGGGTTGCTGTGCCCTCCTCCAGGTAATCTTCCCAACCCAGGAACTGAACCTGCATCTCTTATGTTTCTTGCATTGGCAGGCAGGTTCTTTACCGCTAGCGCCGCCTGCGAAGCCCACCCTTAAGGTTAGTTAGTTAGTTAATTCAGTCACTCAGTCATGTCAGACTCTCTGCAGCCCCATGAATTGCAGCACGCCAGGCCTCCCTGTCCATCACCAACTCCCAGAGTTCACTCAAACCCATGTCCATCAGGGCGGTGATGCCATCCAGCAATCTCATCCACTGTCGTCCCCTTCTCCTTCTGCCCCCAATCCCTCCCAGCATCAGGATCTTTTCCAATGAGTCAACTCTTCGCATGAGGTGGCCAAAGTATTGGAGTTTCAGCTTCAGCATCAGTCCTTCCAATGAACACCCAGGACTGATCTCCTTTAGGATGGACTGGTTGGATCTCCTTGCAGTCCAAGGGGCTCTCAAGAGTCTTCTCCAACACCACAGTTCAAAAGCATCAATTCTTTGGCACTCAGCTTTCTTCACAGTCCAACTCTCACATCCATACGTGACCACAGGAAAAACCATAGCCTTATTTGATAGTAAATCTTACCTCTCCTGAGAATTTAACTGGGATCCAGACAAAGGACTGAAAAAGATGAGCTTGAGAGGAAACAAAACTAGTCAGATGGTAAAAAAAAAACAGTAGTGCTAATAATAGATTCATGGTCACAAAGTTGGACCTCAAGATTGTCATGCTGAGTGAAGTAAGTCAGGCAGAGAAGGAGAAATATCATATGACATCCCTTATATGTGGAATCTAAAATGATACAATTGAACTTATTTATGAAACAGAAACAGACTCACAGAGAATGAACTTATGGTTGCCGGGAGAGAAGAATGGGAGGAAGAGATAGGGAGTTTGGGATCAACATGTATACTCTGCTATACTTAATATGGATAACCATCAAGGTCCTGCTGTATAGCAGGAAATTCTGTTCAGTGTTATGTGGCAGTCTGGATGGGAGGGGAGTTGAGGGGAGAGTGGATACATGTATATGTGTATTCACCATACCAGGTGGCTTCCCTGGTAGCTCAGCTGGTAAGAATCTGCCTGCAATGCAGGAGACCCTGGTGGATTCCTGGGTCAGGAAGATCTGCTGGAGAAGGGATAGGCTACCCACTCCAGTATTCTTAGGCTTCCCTGGTGGTTCAGCTGGTAAAGAATCTGTCCACAATACGGGAGACCTGGGTTCGATACCTAGGTTGGGAAGTCCCCTGGAGAAGGAGACAGCTACCCACTCCAGTATTCTGGCCTAGAGAATTCCATGGACTGTATATTCCATGGAATTGCAAAGAGCTGACACGACTGAGTGACTTTCACTTCACAAAAGAAGGGTATTAGATTTTCTTGAGGGCTTGGGGCTACTGAAATGAAAACTGTAGAGATTTAAATGTCCCTACAACTTGGCATCCCTCCTTAGAATTCAGCAGATCCTAGATGTCAATTATCCATACTGAGGACAACTTAAGATGATTGATAGTCATGATGGCGGGATAATTGTAGTAGCTGAACAGGTTTCTGAGGATATGAGATACATCCACTTAAAGGCAGTGTAAATTCTCTTCCACTAGTACAAACCTCCTTTGAAGGCCAGCAACTCTGGGTCTCCTTTCCCATGATACCCACCTTCAGGCCAGTGGGACCTGCGGGGACCTGACCACCCAGGAGGTGGCACCTTGGTTAGACTTTGCTCCAACAGCTCCTTAGAACTGAAGAACCCACTGCCAATCAGAATGTCTGGCTTTCTTCAGGGGTGAGATTTTGGGTGACTTTTCATTGTATTATCTGCATGGCTTGGCTTTTTAGACAGCAAATGTACACTCTATAATTCCAAAACTGTTTTAAAATTCTGTCATCTTCTGTCATCTCACTTTTATCCATTCTGCCTCAATAATCTCCACTTATCAAATGCTGGTGGGAATGCAAACTAGTACAGCCACTGTGGAGAACAGTGTGGAGATTCCTTAAAAAACTGGAAATAGAACTGCCTTATGATCCAGCAATCCCACTGCTGGGCATACATACTGAGGAAACCAGAATTGAAAGAGACACGTGTACCCCAATGTTCATCGCAGCACTGTTTATAATAGCCAGGACATGGAAGCAACCTAGATGTCCATCAACAGATGAATGGATAAGAAAGCTGTGGTACATATACACGATGGAGTATTACTGAGCCATTAAAAAGAATACATTTGACTCAGTTCTAATGAGGTGGATGAAACTGGAGCCTATTATACAGAGTGAAGTAAGCCAGAAAGAAAAACACCAATACAGTATACTAACGCATATATATGGAATTTAGAAAGATGGTAACACTAACCTTGTATACGAGACAGCAAAAGAGACACCGATGTATAGAACAGTCTTTTGGACTCTGTGGGAGAGGGAGAGGGTGGGATGATTTGGGAGAATGGCATTGAAACATGTATAATATCATATATGGAAGGAGTCGTCAGTCCAGGTTCGATGCACGATACTGGATGCTTGGGGCTGGTGCACTGGGACGACCCAGAGAGATGGTATGGGGAGGGAGGAGGGAGGAGTGTTCAGGATGGGGAACACATGTATGCCTGTGGCGGATTCATTTTGATATTAGGCAAAACCAATACAATATTGTAAAGTTTAAAAATAAAATAAAATTTTTTAAAAATGCAGACTGATTGGAAACATGAGAAAAACCAAACTAAATTTATTTTAGCACACAATAAATCACCTGTGGCTTGAAGGCCAATGTCATGCTTTCTGAATTGGGTTTTTAATCATAGCTCATTGTGATTAGAGCAGGGTTAATATTGGTCCTGGAATAATATCTTATCTGGCTTATTTGATTTTTAATGATGGTGCCTTCTACCCAGGTGGCAGTAGCAGTGACACAGTGTCCCCTCCTTCCCACATTTCACAGCTTTTGCTGCCTTCAGCCTTGACCATTAGAAGGGCGCTGTTGGAGATATTTTAACAGGGTGCTAGCGTGGATGCACTTCATTGATTATACTAAAGTCTTTGACTGTGTAGATCACAACAAACTGTGGAAAATTCTTAAAGAGATGGGTGTACCACCACCACCTTACCTGTCTCCTGAGAAACCTGTATATGAGTCAAGAAGCAACAGTTAGAACTGGACATGGAACAATGGACTGGTTCAAAATTGGGAAAAGAGTATGACAGGGCTGTATATTGTCATCCTACTTATTTAACTTATATGCAAAGTACATCATGTGAAATGCTAGGCGGAATGAATCACAAGCAGGAATCAAGATTTCCTGGAGAAATATCAACAACCTCAGATATGCAGATGATACCACTTTAAGGGCAGAAAGTGAAGAACTGGACCTCTTGATGAGGGTGAAAGAGGAGAGTGAAAAAAGCTGGCTTGAACCTCAACATTCAAAAATCTAAGATCATGGCATCTGTTCCCATCACTTCATGGCAAAGAGAAAGGGAAGAAGTGGAAGCAGTAACAGATTTTATTTTCCTGGACTCCAAAATCACTGCAGGTGGTAACTGCAGCCATGAAACTAAAAAACGCTTACTCCTTGGAAGGAAAGCTATAACAAACCTAGACAGTGTATTAAAAAGCAGAGACATCGCTTTGCTGACAAAGGTCTGTATAGTCAAAGCTATGATTTTCCAGTAGCCATGTATGGACGTGAGAGTTGGACCATAAAGAAGGCTGAGCACCGAAGATTTGACATTTTCAAGCTATGGTGCTGAAGAAGACTCTTGAGAGTCCCTTGGACAGCAAGGAGATCAAACCAGTCAATCCTAAAGGAAATTACCATGAATATTCATTTGAAGGACTGATGCTGAAGCTCCAATACCTTGGCCACCTGATGTGAAGAGTTGATTCATTTGCAAAGACCCTGTTGCTGGGAAAGATTGAGGGCAGAAGGTGAAGGGGGCTGCAGAGGATGAGATGGTTCGATAGCATCACCGACTCAATGGACATGAATTTGAGCAAACTCTGGGACATAGTGGAGGACAGAGGAGCCTGGAGTGCTGTAGTCCATGGGGTTGCAAAGAGTCAGGCATGACTTAGCAACTGAACAACAACACATCTACTGAACAGAGTGGATACCAGGAGCTTGGAGAGCTGACACAGGGACCAGTGAAGGAACAGCTTGTCAGACACTGTCCTTGCTGTGCTGCCCATGCCCTCCTGCTGGGGCATCTACTGTAGGCACTGGTGCCAGGGTCTTCGGAGTTGTCTTTCTCACTAGACTTTCCTGCAGCCCTGTGCCCTGGGCTCCAAGAGTGTTCCCCATGGGTTTCAGCCCTTGGAGAGCAATAGAAGAAGTGGTTAAAGCTGCCTTTAAATCATGGGTACCTTTGAAGAAAGAATTGTGTAACCTCAGGTTATTTACAAGGTACAACTTTGTTGATCCCTAATACTGTCAACTGTCATTTCTCATGGGGTTTCCTGTGCTTGAATTCTTTGCGCTTATTCCTAGAAAGAGACCCTGTGGATCTGTGAAACTTAGTCTGAAAGCAGAGGGTAGAGACATATGTGGTTACTTTCATGTAGACAGGTCACTTGGTGCCCGTTTCATTCCTTAATGTCCTTCAGCTCCAGCTTATTCTCATGGAAAAGGATTCTGTCTAGGTCCTCTTTGATAAGGTGGCACAGGATTTGGGGATCAAAGGATGGATCCTTTTCTGTCTCATTCACTTTGTTTCTAAAGTCTCCACTTCTGCTCACCTCCTTGTTTGACAAAGTCAAGTTTTGCAGTTAAACAGTAAACTGTAAGAAAACAATTTACAGTAAACCGTAAAGTGAAATACTCCAGTATCCCCAGGCTAAGTACTAAATACCTAACATCTAATTTGAATGGTCTTTTTTCTTTTTTTGTTCTGCCGTCTCTTCTAATGTGTGTGTGTTTGATTAATTGGACCAGAATTTGGCTTAGGGCAGATGCAACAAAAGGCTCCTTTTACATCTTCTAAAGTCTAGACTGTGAGTTCAAGGGCATAGACAGTCCCCAATCATTTGTTCATTCATTTGTCCAATTCTCATTACATGTAGAGAACACTCCTTGTACTGCCCCAGCCCTGAGAAAGCTGGATCAACTCTGCAATACACTCATTATACAAATGATGTACCTAGTTCTTTAAAATTGTTTTCAAAACTACTAAAATAAATACAGAGTTCTGTTCCAGGGGCATCTGTTCTGACTAGAGGTGGGCGGGGGGTGGTCCCAGAATGAGTGAAAACTAAAGGTGGAGAACAAAGGCCTGAGGGAAGCATGTTTTAGATGAGGGAACATCATATGCAGCTTCCAGAAAAGGAAAAGGGAGTGCCTTGGAAGGCTGTGAAACTCCCTGAGTGGCCAGCAGGAGTGGGGATATCATTTGTGGTGGGGAGAGAGGCAGGGCCAGATCCATTTGGCCTATTTGTCTGAAGAAGTCTCAAACTGGTATTAGAACTTAAGCCTAAAAGAAGTGTGAGGTCACTAAAGCAAGAAAGTAATACAACTGGTCAGATGTTCCCTTTTTGAGAAGCATTCTGCCTGTTGTAGAGCAGGTCTTTAAGGTGAGGATGGAGACCAGTTAGGATCAACTGAAATTCAGGAGGAAAGGGAGACTTGCACCATGATGGAAGAGGTGGAAATGGTGGGAAACAGATATCTAGAACAGCTAAGAGGAAGGAGTGAATGAATTGGTCACTTGGTTGGATGCAGAGGATGGGCTTGGGGAGAAAAAGAACCAGAGGTGGATACCCAGGTTCCCCCATGGGAGATCTGGTGGATGAGGAAGACTTACAGAGTCAGGGCTGAGGATAAATAACTCCTTTGCACTGTGTTTGGGGGGCTCTGAGAAATTCCAGTTGATGCTAGGTTTGAACTTCAGATGAGAGTGCTAAGCTGTCAAAGAAATGTGGATGTTGTCAATTTTCAGAGAGTAATAAAGTCCTTTGGTTAGAATATGAGCCCTCATATAACTATAGGAGAGTCTGGGGACCTCCAACATGGGAAAGCCTGCAGATGGAACTGAGCTAGGTCAGCCTGAGGAGTGGTCATGTCCAGGAGAGGGGCCTAGCTCCTACAGAGCTGAGGAGCACTCAGCCTGAGCTTGGCACACAGCAGGATCTTAGGACATGGAGGCTGAACTCTCTTTCCTATTCAAATCTGCTTGGACCAGGGATGGAAAGATAATCCATGCACCCAGAGTGCAAGCTTCTGACTCGCTTCTTGCACGAACACATTTGTCAGGTTTCACTAGGATTTTGGAAAGCTGACATCCCATACTGCTTTCTTCTGAAATAAGACCATACCGGTTACTCTCACCACAACTTTCCCTTCAGAGGAAGATGAGTGTAGAAAATGAGGATGAAAAACTAGTGAACCAAAGTGATAGCCAGATTAAGAAGACCCTCATAGAATATCAGCCACAGTTTTCCTGGCATCTCTCTGTTCAAATTCTAATTGTTGACATGGTTTCTCTATTTAAAGTGGTGATGGTGTGGTGCATGGCTACCATTTGGGGTGATACACTTCAAGGGAATAGGGCTTCCTCTTGAGTCTTTCACATCTGAGTAAATGTCAGCAGTTTAACTATAGATCTGGTTGCTTTGTGGTTGCAAGGATTTTACAAGTGGAGCATATCTGAGGATGCTTGTAAATAGTTTTCTCAGATAGCTGGGGTGGGGGGGAACAGAACTCTCCCTCCCTGTAGGGCTCCCACACCAAATCTTTGTTTCCTGAAAGATTCTCACCCCTTAAACTTTAAAAATCCAGCATAAAATAATGCTGCTTGCTGTAATTGGTCCATTTTTTTTTTCTCCAAAATGAGTATAATCCGGGACTTGCCTGGCAGTCCAGTGGTTGAGACTTCACCTTTCAATGCAAGGGATATGGGTTCGATCCCTGGTCGAGGAGCTAAGATCCCACAGGTGTTGCAGACAAAAACCTAAAACGTTAAAAAGAAGCAATATTGGAACGAATTCAATAAAGACTTTAAAAAAAAATAGCCCACATAAAAAAAACTTTTTAAAAATGAGTATGAGCCTCATGTAATCTTTCCTTGTATGTGTCAGTTGCCCAAACCAGGTCTCTTGGTGGGGATGGGGCACAACATTCTTCATGGGGGGAATGTCACTGATTTTGTTTGCTTGGGATACACGCTGAGTTAACCTCGTTGGACTTTCCCCAGGAATTGATGCGCATACACGTGGTGGGTCATTATGCTGCTGCACCTGTGTAGTGTGAAGGTCAGTGTGTTTTTCTGATTATAAGAACCCATCCATGTCATTCCATTATAAACCACTCCACTCATAATGGAATGTGCCTCAGCCCGGAGCCCTTTGTGGTTGCCCCAGCCCAGGAATTCTCTCCAGTGCAGCCCTGACATTTGAGATCCATCACCCACCCCTCCCCCACTGCCTGCATCTCCCCCTCACCCCAAATTTGACTGTGCTCCATTTTGAGATGATGTTCTTTGCATGTTGCGTTCTTCTTGTGTGATGTGAATGTACGGTTGTCACAAGTGAATTTGTACCTGGAAGCGAACACTCTCTGATGCTGCTTCTGAAATGACAGCTCAGAGCCCTGCTGGGGTGTGGGTAAATACTTTGCAGTTGATACAGGCATGGAGAAGCATGCCTGGAGACCAGAGCAATGATTTCTCCTGCTGATTCTGAGTGGAACCAGCCACTGGGAGGTTACCAGCTCATTGCAGTGGGCCTCAAGCTGCTGGTGGCTCTCCCAGAGGATCCTTCTTCCAGATCCCCTCAAACTTCCCTCTAAGTCCTATGCTGCTAGGATTGCACAGTTTTATGACTTGAGGGAGCAGCCCTGGCTTGTAAAAATCACAGCTCATATTTACTTATTTGCACATATGCACGGTGCATCAGCATTTATGTTGCATACTTTTGTGAGTTCCTCTCTACTCACGACAATCTGAAGAGGTAGATATGACCATTGATGTACTAGAGAACTGGGCCAAAGAGGGCTCGGTCACTGCTCTAAGTCTCCCAGTGGGTAAGTGAGGAGCAGGGATTCAAACGCATCCAGGCTTTCTGAGCTAGCCTCCTTGTCCATGGGCCCTGGTGCTGCTCTGAGAGCATGCACTCAGCCAATCTTGAAATGAGGCTTTTGTTTACAAATAATAAAAGTTTACTTCTGCACAGTGCCTCACAAATGTACTAAGCATATTCAAGTGCAGATTCAACTAATCCCTGAAATAACCGTTCAGCGAGGATAAGAACGCATGGGGATGTTCCTTAAGTGTCCCGGTGGTGCCCAGCCTGTACGAGGATGAGCAGGCCTCAAGCTCAGCCCTTCTCTTCCATCCCACCCCAGGGCACCACTTCCAGAGCACCCAGAGGGGTGCTTTCTTATTGAGTGAGTTTTGAGGAATGCATTTAGAGAATGAGCATTTTGTGTGTTATATTCAGGAAGCATTAAATTGGGACCTAGTTGTGTGCTGCTAAATGTCCAGGGGCAGTCAGAGTGTGGTGACTTTAAATGTCCTTTTCTTATGGCACATCCCAGTCTGTTGTGCTGTCAGAGTTGGTTTCTCGAAGTTCACCCGGTTACTCCCACCCCTAGTCTTCCCCATCTGGGGAACACTTGACTTTTGCTAAAAGAACATTTTTCCCAATGCATGGCACTCTCATCTGCTTATACCCTGCTGGGACTTCTGAATTTTCTCTTTGGATGTAAAGATATACTCAGAAGCCTTTAAAAAATATCAAGTAGTTCCTTTGGGTGCATTTAACATTTTGGTAGAATGTCCCCCCTTTTCTCTTTCCAAGACTAACATCCTTGTAAAGTGGGGACTTCCCTGTCCTAGGGAATCTCAGCTCCTGTGCATTTTCAGATACAAACTGTTCCTTAAAATAAAACTCTCTGAATCTAGTAGCACAGTTAAGTGGGCACACACATCATCTCAGGGGATTTTATTCAGTGATCCAGGAAACACAACAGTTGAGCATCCTCCCCTAACATTTATGTGAGTGACCGCTCCCTGATTAAAAAGGAAGAGAAGACAGCGATCACAGCTGATTCTCCCAAAGGACATAATTTATGAAATGCAAACGTAACCACAACCTCTTGCATGACAATGACACTGGAAACCCGAGGGGACAGAATCAGCTGCTTTATTCCCAGTTTCCATTGCAAGTCACTGTAAAACTTCCTGTCCCCAACTCTGTAGGATAAAGGAAATCTGGCCCTATAACTTTTGCCTTTTTTGATTAAATCTTCAAAATAAAAAATGATCCCAAGGTTTTCTACACCTTCCTAATATGTTCCAAGAAGATCTACCATGTTGCAAAATGAGTGTGCAGCATTACTAGCTGTTAAAAAGGTCTAATAGGCACCCCTGGCTGAGAACTGCTACAACTGGTGGAACTAAGTGTTTATGAACAAGACAATGGAGAAGGAATCTACAAGGCAGATCATTGTGCTACAAAGAGGGTCTTCTTGCTCAAAGATAGGTTTCCTGAAACCTCTCAAAGCTCCATTTTGGAAAAACAAACAAACCTTATGGCTTGTGTGTTACAATGATTAGCATCTCTGTGTTTGTTGGGTCCCTGAGGACATAGACGCTGATTGTTCATGAGAAAAGTAAAGTCTGGAAGAGAAGAGGAAGAAGAATCAGGCTGGAAGTGCAGCCTGACAGTCTCTTCCAGACCAGTGAGCTCTCAGGAGCAATGCCTGCCTGTTTTGAGACACCCATATTGGGTAGGGTTAGCCAGGCCAGTCCATGGGGTCGCTAAGAGTCGGACAGGACTGAGCGACTTCACTTTCACTTTTCACTTTCATGCATTGGAGAAGGAAATGGCAACCCACTCCAGTGTTCTTGCCTGGAGAATCCCAGGGACGGGGGAGCCTGGTGGGCTGCCGTCTGTGGGGTCGCACAGAGTCGGACACGACTGAAGCGACTTAGCAGCAGCAGCAGCAGCCAGGCCTTGGTAGCCTCATGTCACTCAGAGCACCCTCAGAAGACCACATCTCAAAGGCTGAGGTGGACCTGAAGGAGTTGGGGGTTGTTAGCTGACGCCCTCCCGGAAGCTGGGCAGTGGAGTCCTTTCTTAAAGGGCTCTCTGAGAAGCTCATCTGCCACACTCTCCAGGGACTTCAGAAAATCAGTTTTTCTGGGCTTTTCAGAATTTGATCAGAAGCAGCTGGAGACAGGGAGACAGTGCTAAGATGTGATCCTTTGCCAGAATTCACAGCCTAATGTAGTGGGAGGGAGGGGAGTGGAAGAAAGAGAGCAAACTCCGGCTTATTAGGTTTCTCTCTGGGTCAGGGCGTGTGCTAGGTGAAGAGACTTAGAAGAATAGGCCTTTAAGATTCCAGGGATCTCAAAACTTCTCACACAGAAAGTGAGGCCCAGAGAGACTGTGCCCAGGATCTCCCAGAGATGGCAGGGCCCTGGGATGCCCAGGACTCAGCTCCACTCAACTTCCTGTCTGTTCCTGACCACACACCCCATAGACCTGTGTCTGCTCACAACTTCTGTTAAGTTATGGAGTGTTCCTGGTCTGTTGCTTCTTCTTGACCCCAGACTATATGATAAAGGAATGCTATGGCTCCCTGACATTTTGTGTTCTTGTTATATATTTCAAACTGAAAGTGGGCCCAAGACTTCCTATACCTTATCCCCACCCCTTTGTGTCCACGCAGGGTGAGCTTCATGTCTAGAATGAATTAGAAAACCAAGGTGTGAATCCTTGGGTGTCTGAAGTGCACAGCTGGCTCCCCTAAATTTCCACTATAGCTCTGTCTGGCTTTTCAGTTACAGTGTCATCCAGGCATAAATGGAAAATGTCATCAGAAGCCTCAGTTCCACCCTACAATTTGTCATCTTGACACCAATAGAAAGTCGGCATACCGTTATTTCTCTACACTTATTGATTTGGAAACTCAATTAAAAAGCTGACTGCTATCCTCTTCCTCCTCCTCCGATTCTCTTCTTTCCCCTCTTCCTCTTGCTCCTCCTTCCCTCTCTCTCCTCTCCTCTTTACTCTCCTTCTTCTCCCCCACCAAATAGTCTTCGGTTTCTCGAGTCCTAAGCCACGGTACTGCAGTGACTACTGTAGCTAAATCTCCCTGCATGTGAAGCCACAAGCTTTCGACTTTACCAAGTTAGGGACCACCATGGTCTCCCCTCTAGCCTTTCTCCAGTCACTGCCTTGAACTCAGTCCTCCTGGACTGGGAAAGAGAAATATTGTGATCCACACTGCTAACGGGTGAGCTGAGTTATGCCCTTGGCAGAGTCAAGGAACTATGTCAAGGAGACCAGTAGTCTTGAGTGAGTCTGGAAGGGGTCTGACCTGACAAGGGATGTCTTCTTCAGGGTCTGCTTGCCTCTGCCCAACAGGTGATGGGTGCTCCCCTAACCTTGAACTAGGATCATCTGGGGTGCCTTGGGTCTGCCTGAACCTGAGGGGAGAGCTCTGCCACCAGTATTTTCTCATTAGAAAGCAGCAGCCTCAGCACAGAGGTAAGACTGCCCTGCTGACTTGCTCACAGCCTGCCCCAATGATAGTTCTGAGCGTCATCGTGATGCAGCAGCCCCAGAGGACCAGGCCACACAGGCTCAATCGTTTCTGTTAACTACCCCCAGCAGGACCGGAGCTGCAAGCCCAGAGCAAGGCTGGGACAGTGAACAACTTCTCCGTCTGCTCTATAGAAGGTGTCTTGTTTTGAATACATAATCTGTCCTGTTCTTTCAAAGTAAGTGCTTTTATAAAAGGTCTGGACTGTCCTTTAAACATCTTTCTTTTTTTTCCCTCACTTAACAGGAAATGTATTTCTATCCTTTTGTGGACTTAACTTTAGGAAGGGAGCTTGGTAGAGGGAGGATGCTTTAGTGTGAAATTCAAAGATTGGTTTAAACTAGGGCATGCACATGGCATAGCTATTTTGTGCAGACAGCAGGTGGCAAAAACATGCATGTGTGGCTAGCTGTTTGGAGCTTTGCTTATTTGAAGTAGTGTATGATAAGTGGTGTTGTTTGAGCAAAGGACTACCAGCTTTATTTGCAGCCACAGAGGAGATGCCCTTCTTGCTGGGTAGTGCTAGATTTAGAGCCAGAATTTTCTTTTTCAGCAAGAACTAGAAGTTCCCCAGCGTTGCTTTTTATCCCCTCATGCCCATTTGTGTGCAGAATTCTTAGAGAACGCAGCATTGCTGATGTCCTGCTACACTCTCCGTACAGCACCGTGTGTCAGCAGATATGGGTCCTGGGTCTGTTTACTCAGCTCTGCTTTCTAAATGAAAGTTCTTGTTTTACACGGCTTCAGACAAGAAGTCAGGATTTTCATGATCACAGCTAAACATACACCATGAGTGAATGTGTATTTGCCTTTCTCTCTTGCAGATTTTTTTTTAACAAAGTAGAAGCAGGATTTAGGATTTATTTTATTCTCCTTCAAATTTTTGGATAGGAATTATCCTGAGTTACCCAAAGCAGCCTCGAGAACCCCTAGAAATTGGACATCAGACTCTGGCATAAGGGCCCTATAACACAAGCTCATCCTGGGTTTGATGTTTCAGATCAAGGCATGGATCAGTCATTTATTATTCACTGGGCACCTATTAATTATGCACCTGCTATTAACCAGATAACGGCCGATGTGTGAGAGAGACTACCAAGAGAAGACGGACGAACCCCTGCCCTCATGAAGAATTCATTCTGGTTGAGGGGAGGGGCTTGTCAGAAGGTGAACATCACAAATAAGTTTGTAACATGTTGTCAGAAATGGAGAGGGGCTAAGAAGAAAGAGCAGGGTAAGCATGTGTGGGGAAGAGAGGGCCTGGAAACACCATGTTCACCTTCTCTGCTGCTGCATCCCACTTCTGGGTTCAATCTCTGAAAACCCATGCTGTTTCTAAACTTGCGTAAAAATACAGTCCCATGGTTACTACCACCTCTACACTCCCTAAAGACGTTATTTTATTTAGCTGCTAGTGGCTTTTGTTGGATATGATTTTGTTGATGACCTGTAAAAAAAAAAATAGGCAATTTTACAGAAAAATTGGTTTCTTTTGGGAAAAAAAGCAAAAGTTCTTGCAGCCCTGAGCTCCAGTTCTGCTTGGCAGTAGGTGGCAAGAACTGAATGTGGTCTCTGTTAGGACCTTCTGATTGTCAATGTTCCCACTTAGCTCACCTCCTACTGGCCTCTAAAGGCAGCCATGGTTCCAGCCCTTCACAAGTTCAGAGCAGTGAGGTTTCCTGTATCAGAACCCTTCCTAACTAGATGGGCCCATGGAGCTTTCTCCTCCTTCCTTCCCCTTCAATCACTTTAGATAGGCTCAATGCTCTCTGCCAGCTACAAGGGGCTGTCAAGGTGCTGCCAAACTTTCACAGTTCCAGGCTAAGTTGGAGAAGCCATCTAGTTGAAGAATGAACCCTGTCCTTTTGCAGTCCCAGATTGCTTTCACATGACCCAGAAGAGCAGGCGACTCAATGCAGTTCACAACACCTAGTATATTTTCATTCTGGTTAGTTACAGGTTCTAAATAACTCAGATGTTCTTGGAGTTATAGTTTCATTACAGTTCCACCTATTTAAAATGAAAGCCCATTCTCTGGTTATTTCATCCTTTGTCCATTAGACAAATCCATCAACCAAATCTTCCCCTGACATGAAGAACAAAATGTATTAGCCAAAGCATATGTTCCAATTACTGTTTATTTCATTTCTGTTTGACTTTTCACAGTACCATGCCATTCATCACCTGACAGGTAGGAGTGTGACCACAATGATTGCAAGAGGCGGTGTCCCCTGAGCTAGACAGGGCACGTGCCACAGGATCCTTGGCTCATGGGATCCTCCCAAGAAACTCAATGTTCAGCAGCACCCTTCTCCTTGTCCCAGCTGGTCAATCAGTGTTGACCTAGAATTCACTCACTTACACAGAATATTCCCAAATGTATGTAACTATCATAACCATATGCTTGTAAGCCCTCTAATCAGTGTTTAAATTTGCTTAAACAAATAACCTTTCCCTACTCCATAGTAGATAATAGAGGTTTACTGGTCAATGCTTTTCATCTGTTCTTTTTCTCCTGTCAGAAGGATTCCTCGGACTGTCCTCTACAATTTTTTGCCCCACCCAATATTCCCATTGCTAGGGGGCAGTCTGATCCTCACTCATCAGGGCTGTGCTCATTCTTCTGAAGGTGGATCTCCTCATGGCCATTCTATGGCTACTGTTGCCTAGGATCCCCAGCAGCTTTAGCATCAGCTGGGAGCTTAGAAATGTTATACTGTCAAGCCCATTCCAGAAATGCTAAATTAATATATGCTTTTTAATAAGATTCCTGGGAAATTCACATAGACCTCCAAGTAGATAAAGCATATACTTTCACCACAGCCATTGGCTCTATCCACTTGACTAACAGCCTCTTGCAAGAAAAACTCCTTCAACCCTGAATGGATATTCTCTCATCACTGGTTGTGAGTTCCCCAGTCAAACACAGACCCTCACATTTTGTGATCTTAATTTTTGGTAGTTATTATATTCAGGTAAATGCCACCATATCATTAACAGTTGGCCACGGTATAAAGTATCCTTGGGAACTAAGTCTTTCATCTGAAACATCTAAATGGTCATTAAGGGAAAAGTAATCTTGCAGTATAGTTTAACAGTGGAGGTAGGATGTGGAAAATCCAATTAAAGTCATTAAAATACAGCTGTTAAATTAAATAGATTGTTATTTCCAGGCAGGCAAGACAGAAAAGTGGTTAAGCACTGACACGGGAATCAGGGACCAGCCTGGTTAGGGTCCAGCTTTGCTCCCAGCTTTGTGACCTTGGAGACGTTATTGAGCTCAGTCGTTCACAAATCCACCTACTCAAAATAACCATCTGTAGAGCTTGGAAATAAATTCACAACTGCTCTGGATCCATCAATAGAGTCTCTGCTTTAGGTTTTTTGTAAGACCGAGGCATCTGCATTTTTTAAAAACCCTCAGGTTATTTTGATATCTGAATGAGTTTGGGAACCAGTAGCAGCTTCATGGAGCTTGTAACTGAAACCATTAGGTGGCATTCCAGGGAGCTCTGAAGAGCTCCAGTCCTTTATGTCTGAAAGAATTTAGTGAGAAGCAAAGTGATAAGTGATTTATTAGAATAGGATGCTTGTGAGGCTTACAAGTAGGTGGGCAAGAAGGGGCCATGCCCTGAGAACTTACTGGGCTACAGTTTTATAATCAAAGGAAAAGTGGGGAGGGAGAGAATACCTTTATCATTCTTGAGTGGATGTCATGCTTTCATTGTTGACTTCTCCTCTGGGTTGGACAGTGGAGTTTTTTTGTCCCTACATGGTCAGGATAGGTCCACAAATTATTGTTTTTTTGTATGTGCAGAGAGCATGTCCTGACTTACTGGGTTCACTAGGCAGGATATGGGTCTCATGCCACGACTGTTCTATTGTTTTGGAGCACGCCTCATGCTTCCGTTGCATGGTTTTGTCACTAAGCAAGCCTGTTTGGTTTTGTGGTTAAGCAAACCTTTTTTGAGTAATCATTAACTTACAGGGGTCTCTCATATCTTTTCTACTTACAATCTGCTAGTGGGATTAACTATTTAATCACCTACTTTGTCCCTTTACTCTGTCCCTATCATAACCCCTTTGTTCTCAAATGAGGATAACAATGGAACAGTCTTGTGGATTTAATGGTAACATGAAGGGAAAGGTCCTGTCTCGTGCCTGAGACAGTAGTTGCTCAACATCAACAGTGATGATAACAATGATGATGGCGATGCTGATGATAATGAAGGTGGTGGTGGTAACAGTGATAATGCTAACGATGCAGGCTCCATTTACACATCAATTGGTATACACAGACCTACATTCTTTATTAGCTTTAATTTATAATGGGCCTCTGTATAAAGTGAAAGTGGAAATGAAAGTCCCTCAGTCGTGTCCGACTCTTTGTGACCCCATGGACTATACAGTCCATGGAATTCTTCAGGCCAGAATACTGGAGTGGGTAGACTTTCCCTTCTCCAGGGGATCTTCCCAACCCAGGAATCGAACCTGGGTCTCCTGCATTGCAAGTGGATTCTTTACCAGCTGAGCTACCAGGGAAGCCAGGCCTCTGTATAGAGGCCTATTAACATAAATTGCCAGATTAAATATGATTATTTTATTATGACTGCTGGTAGTTCTGCATCAAGCTTTGCTCCACACTTACAATAACACTGTTTTACATTTGTTTATTACTTTCAATTTTCCAAGTGCTTTAAAATCCACAACATTCCCTCCAATCTTAAGAGGTGGACAGAGCTATCACAGGAACTTGCCCACACTTGATAACTGAGGAAGCAGACTGAGAGAAGCAAGGGACTTCCTTAGAGCTGCCCCCTGAGCAACCTGGAAGAGGGCTCAAGTCTTTGCGCCCAGGATCTATGTAGAAAAACTTCTGTCTTTCAACCAAAAGCTCATATTAAGGGGGAGTTTCCTGGAAAATCTTGATTGACTATAAATAAGTCTCCACAGGTTAGATTAACAATTGTCTGGGAAATATCTTTGTTTCCTGAGTCAGTCTCAAATTTCATCTTATCTTTAGGTCTTTTCAAATCTGAGGAGACCAGTCACAGAGGATCCTTCTTTCACAGGAAAATCAATGACCACTCAGGGTAAAATAGCATAGTGAAGTAAAATAGCATAAGTGAAGGATAACACAATTTAGGTATTTGTTAGAAGTATGACATGGTCTACCAATCTTATATTGTAGCACATGTATCTGCACCTTTTCATGAATTCTCTCAAGCACTCTCACTGGAAAGTTGTGTCAAAGAGTTCAACAGAATATACTAGAAAGCACAGGATACAATCTGCTGACATCATATTCACAGGAACTCAATAAAAACTTCCTTGCCTTCTCCACCATTTTCTTCAGCAAAGGTTCAGACCTCCAGCTACCTTGGAACATGCTGTGTGAAAGTGTGCGAGGAGCCAGGCCCCTGTCAGCTCTACTTCCATTAAATCATTTCTCTCCTCCTTGACACTGGCCCTCCCTCCACCAGAAACGGTCACTCTCTACTTCCTTGAAAACCACAGAACCAGTTGTAACTGTTAGCTGTTTAAATTTGTCTTCATCAAAGTCACTTATAGCCCTAAGACCCTGAGGTGTTACTAGAATGAGGGTATTGAGTTACTTTCTCTGGGACCACTTTCCTCAGTGGGCTACCCAATGTCATCTCTGTGCACTCCATTCAGTAACCCACTTCCTTCTTCTTTATTGCAGACATGTATGGAAAAGTTCGATTACAAGTCAAGAATGGGAAACACAATGTCCTAGGGAATCAATACAATGAATTAACAATTAGAATCCCAGCTCTATATTATTAAAAATTAGGGCATCTGAAAGCTGAATGTGTGCCCAGTGGGATCCAAGTTGCTAACCCATTTGTTTTGATTCCTCATCTAGAATCGTCAGTTCAGTTCAGTTCGGTCACTCAGTCATGTCCAACTCTTTGTGACCCCATGAATCGCAGCACACCAGGCCTCCCTGCCCATCGCCAACTCCCAGAGTTCACTCAAACTCATGTGCATTGAGTCGGTGATGCCATCCATCCATTTCATCCTCTGTCATCCCCTTCTCCTCCTGCCCCCAATCCCTCCCAGCATCAGGGTCTTTTCCAATGAGTCAGCTCTTCGCATGATGTGACCAAAGTATTGCAGTTTCAGCCTCAGCATCAGTCCTTCCAATAAACACCCAGGACTGATCTCCTTTGGGATGGACTGGTAGGATCTCCTTGCGGTCCAAGGGACTCTCAAGAGTCTTCTCCAACACCACAGTTCAAAAGCATCAATTCTTTGGCACTCAGCTTTCTTCACAGTCCAACTCTCACATCCATACATGACCACTGGAAAAACCATAGCCTTAACTAGACAGACCTTTGTTGGCAAAGTAATATCTCTGCTTTTTAATATGCTATCTAGGTTGGTCATAATTTTCCTTCCAAGGAGTAAGCATCTTTTGATTTCATGGCTGCAATCACCATCTGCAATGATTTTGGAGGCCCCAAAAATAAAGTCTGACACTGTTTCCCCATCTATTTGCCATGAAGAGATGGGACCAGATGCCATGATCTTCGTTTTCTGAATGTTGAGCTTTAAGCCAACTTTTTCACTCTCCTCTTTCACCTTCATCAAGAGGCTTTTTAGTTCCTCTTCACTTTCTGCCATAAGGGTGGTGTCATCTGCGTATCTGAGGTTATTGATATTTCTCCCGGCAATCTTGATTCCAGCTTGTGCTTCTTCCAGCCCAGCATTTCTCATGATGTAGTCTGCATATAAGTTAAATAAGCAAGGTGACAATATACAGCCTTGACGTACTCCTTTTCCTATTTAGAACCAGTCTGTTGTTCCATGTCCAGTTCTAACTGATGCTTCCTGACCTACATATAGGTTTCTCAAGAGGCAGGTCAGGTGGTCTGGTATTCCCATCTCTTTCAGAATTTTCCACAGTTTATTGTGATCCACACAGTCAAAGGCTTTGGTATAGTCAATAAAACAGAAATAGATGTTTTTCTGGAACTCTCTTGCCTTTTCAATGATCCAGCAGATGTTGGCAATTTGATCTCTGGTTCCTCTGCCTTTTCTAAAACCAGCTTGAACATCTGGAAGTTCATGGTTCATGTATTGCTGATGCATGGCTTGGAGAATTTTGAGCATCGCTTTATTAGCGTGTGAGA
This sequence comes from Bubalus kerabau, assembly GCF_029407905.1. Classification (NCBI taxonomy): domain Eukaryota; kingdom Metazoa; phylum Chordata; class Mammalia; order Artiodactyla; family Bovidae; genus Bubalus; species Bubalus kerabau. The sequence goes on along the minus strand of NC_073631.1, from coordinate 81,083,654 downwards.
TGAGTGCAATTGTGTGGTAGTTTGAGCATTCTTGGAGATTGCCTTTCTTTGGGATTGGAATGAAAACTGACCTTTTCCAGTCCTGTGGCCACTGCTGAGTTTTCCACATTTGCTGGCATATTGAGTGCAGCACTTTCACAGCATCATCTTTCAGGATTTGAAATTCCATCACCTCCACTAGCTTTGTTCGTAGTGATGCTTTCTAAGGCCCACTTGACTTCACATTCCAGGATGTCTGGCTCTAGGTCAGTGATCACACCATCGTGATTATCTGAGTCATGAAGATCTTTTTGTATAGTTCTTCTGTGTATCCTTGCCACCTCTTCTTAATATCTTCTGCTTCTGTTTAGTCCATACCATTTCTGTCCTTTATCGAGCCCATCTTCGCATGAGATGTTCCCTTGTTATCTCTAATTTTCTTGAAGAGGTCTCTAGTCTTTCCCATTCTGTTGTTTTGCTCTATTTCTTTGCACTGATCACTGAGGAAGGCTTTCTTATCTCTCCTTGTTATTCTTTGGAACTCTGCATTCAAATGGGAATATCTTTCCTTTTCTCCTTTGCTTTTCACTTCTCTTCTTTTCACAGCTATTTGTAAGGCCACCTCAGACAGCCATTTTGCGTTTTTGCATTTCTTTTCCATGGGGATGGTCTTGATCCCTGTCTCCTGTACAATGTCATGAACCTCCATCCATAGTTCATCAGGCCATCTATCAGATCTAGTCCCTTAAATCTATTTCTCACTTCCACTGTGTAAGGGATTTGATTTAGGTCATACCTGAATGGTCTAGTGGTTTTCCCTACTTTCTTCAATGTAAGTCTGAATTTGACAGTAAGGAGTTCATGATCTGAGCCACAGTCAGCTCCCAGTCTTGTTTTTGCTGACTGTATAGAGCTTCTCCATCTTTGGCTGCAAATAATATAATCAATCTGATTTCAGTGTTGACCATCTGGTGATGTCCATGTGTAGAGTCTTCTCTTGTGTTGTTGGAAGAGCATGTTTACTATGACCAGTGCGTTCTCTTGGCAAAACTCTATTAGCCTTTGCCCTGTTTCATTCCGTACTCCAAAGCCAAATTTGCCTGTTACTCCAGGTGTTTCTTGACTTCCTACTTTTGCATTCCAGTCCCCTATAATGAAAAGGACATCTTTTTGGGGTGTTAGTTCTAAAAGGTCTTGTAGGTCTTCATAGAACCATTCAACTTCAGCTTCTTCAGCGTTACTGGTTGGGGCATAGGCTTGGATTACTGTGATTTTGAATGGTTTGCCTTGAAAACAAACAGAGATCATTCTGTCATTTTTGAGATTGCATCCAAGTATTGCATTTCAGACTCTTTTGTTGACCATGATGGCTACTCCATCTCTTCTAAGGGATTCCTGCCCACAGTAATAGATATAATGGTCATCTGAGTTAAATTCACCCATTCCAGTCTATTTCAGCTCACTGATTCCTAGAATGTCGATGTTCACTCTTGCCATCTCTTGTTTGACCACTTCCTATTTGCCTTGATTCATGGACCTAACATTCCAGGTTCCTATGCAATATTGCTCTTTACAGCATCGGACCTTGCTTCTGTCACCGGTCACATCCACAACTGGGTATTGTTTTTGCTTCGGCTCCATCCCTTCATTCTTTCTGGAGTTATTTCTCCACTGATCTCCCCTAGCATATTGGGCACCTACCGACCTGGGGAGTTCCTCTTTCAGTATCCTATCATTTTGCCTTTTCATACTGTTCATGGGGTTCTCAAGGCAAGAATACAGACCTCTCCACCATGACCCGTCCGTCTTGGCTGGCTCCACACGGCATGGCTTAGTTTCTTTGAGTTAGACAAGGCTGTGGTGCATGTGATCAGATTGGCTAGTTTTCTGTGATCATGAATCCTACTTCCAAGCAAAAAGATTAGAAATAAAAACCGTTAAGGAATCAAGTACTGTTTCAGATACTGCACTATGTTGTTTTGAGAACTTCAATCACTATTGCCTATAGCAAGATTTATTCCACAAATATGTTCTGTTTAACATATTGTTTATTCATAAATATTTGTGGCCCGTTTACTCTGGACCAGATGCTGTGCTAAGTGCAGGTGATAAAATGGTGAGCAAAGCCAGCCGTGACTTTCTAGACTTTCAGTCCAGTGAAAGGAGAAACCCATTCAAATTGTAGCCAATATAGATATTACGAAGGCAAAGAACGTAGCTCTGTGAGCATAGGTAAGTGGGGAGCTTTACCTGGACTGGGATTTAGGAAGTATCCCTGAGGAAAGGATGCTTACTTGGACATGGAAACATGAACTGTAGTTGATTAGCTAAGAGAGAACAATTTATCTTCCTTATTCTAAAAATTGATGTCACCTGCTACCAAGAAAATATGATCTCATTATCTAATATGAAGAGGTATAAAAATAAGACAAGCCAGTACTTTCTAGTTGATCTTTTCTAGAACCATCTTTTTAATTTTCAAAATGTATTCCTCCTTACCTTGCACATCAGCCCCAATTATTAGATAGATAGATTTTTACTCTTCTCTGGGAAATTGCTCTTCAAGTTCTTGCACACTCTGGGTCCATAATATAGTAGGCCCTCACTGATATTTTGAGGGTTTTCAAGAAAAAGAATAATGACTTTATTTGCTTTATTATGCTACCCAAAATAGTGAATGTGAAGGGTGAGTTTATTGTGTCATAAAGCTATGTGTGGAGTAAGAGACCTACAGAGCACTGTAAAAAGGAAGAATTACAGTTCAAACCTAGTAAGAATGTAGTAGAGTAAAAGATGAGCACCAAAGTAATTCTCCCTTATTAATAATATCACAAATACTGGAATAATTAATAAGTAATACATTAGCCTAATGTCTACCAAGAGAGTGATTAGTTCAGTAAGAGACACTGCACTAAAAGCAACATTTCCTAGGAAGATTATCCTCCTCTTTATCTCCCTTCTCTGTGTGGCCCCAAAAGGAAAGAAATGTATATAGATAATATATATTCCCTTCCCCACCCCCACATAAAGGAAAGAAATGTGTATAGACAAAGTATTGTGAATCACTTGTTTGGTTCCATTTAGACTGAAGTGACTTAGCAGATACTTCATTTCGATCTGAGTCTGGTGGGCTGGTGGCTCAGACAGTAAATAATCTGCCTGTAATGCAGGAGACCTAGGTTTGATCCCTGGGTCAGGAAGCGGAAATGGCAACCCACTGCAGTATTCTTGCCTGGAGAACTCCATAGACAGAGGAGACCAGTGGGCTACAGTCCACGGGATCGCAAAGAGTCAGACACTGAGTGACTAACACTTTCACTTTCAACCTTAGTCTAAACATTTTAGTATAATTGATAGAGGAGTCAGGAAACTAAAAGGAAAAATGTCCACTCTTTTCTCCTTCCCAATTAACAATTTGTGTTACAGTGATTACTGCTAGGTATTTGCTTTCTCTTTCTATCATTCATGCAATCTGTGAGCCTTAACTGATTTCTGCTTTAAGGGCTGTGGAGCATCTAAGGGAACAGGACACAGATGTTTACATGAAGACATATATATATATTAACACTCCAAGATGAGGAATCAATAATTGTCCATAAAAGGCTTCTGTGTTCACATAAACAGGGAAACCTGGACAACCCTAGGTCAAACAAACTATATCTGATTTCTTAGCTGAAGGGACTCTCAGAATGTTTGGTATGTGATGAGAGGGAGATTCAGAAATGCAGCATTTGTATGGCATTTTTTAAACGTATCATCTACTAACATGAGTCCTTGGGTACACTCCGGGGATGTTCTCCTAAGCAGTTGAGCAGGACTCTGCCTTATGGGTAAGGAGGCTGATATTAGCAGGGCAGGTTAGAGCCCTAAGCGAGAGGCATGGCGTCCAGGTCAGAGTTCTGACTCTGAGAGGGGCGTAGCAACAAGCCTCTAGTGGTAAGTTGGTGGGAAAACAAGACATCTAAAACACGGTCATCTAGACCAAGCCAACTAAATGAAGATTTACTTTATTTGCATTATTAATTTTAGTGATATTAATTATTAATAGTAAAAGCACTATGTTGAAGGTCAGTAAGTTCCAGGAATTTAAGCATGGTGAATAAATATAACTATAGGCTCTTTCTTCAGATTTTTTAGGTTTATATCCTTGTTTTACCACGACTGACTTACATGACTGAGGTAAATGACTTTGCCTCTTTAAAACTCAATTTTTTCATATCACCATGAGAATAATAATAACAGTATGAACTACAAAGAACATTGTGACATTTAAATGAGATAACATGGATGAAGCACTTAGCCTAATACCTGGCATATGGCAAGATTTCATTCAGAGCTCATTACTTATTAAATGCTCGTTAGTCCTCCCAATCCTATGAGGCAGATATTGTTTTCTCCATCTATGAGTAATGTAATTGGTTCTCAGAAAGCTTAATAAGATGCCAGTATCCCAGCTATAAAAAGCCGTGGGGCTAGCATTCAAACTCAGGTTCATTTAACTTCAAATCCCATGTCCCCATGTCTTTTCTAGTATAATGTTTTAATATGAAGCTCAGAGGGCATACAGCTACTGAGACTAATTATAGACTTTATTTTCAGGTAGATCTTGGTCAGGAATAGCTCAAAAACAGGACTAAACTAGCATAATTGAATAGGAATATAGACAGGCAGTTCAGACTCAGGCTTTTTTTTTTTTTTTTTTTTGATGTATTGGCCCAGAAAATCTAGAAACACTCCATTTGTCTAATAGGAGTCAAGTGTGATTGAAAATATCCTATTTGCTTGTTAAACAACCTATGCTCATAGACTTATCATTGGCATTGGTCTAACTTGTTGGCAAAAAGATTTGTGTGTGCGTGTGTTGGAACTGGCAGAGGCAAAGTTTGTGAACTAGGCAGCAGTTAAATTGTTGAGGGTAGAGAGTGGCTTCTGTAGGGTGAAAGCTAGGATAGAAAATCCATGCATCTAGCCATGGGAGATGCAGTCCAGATTTAAGCCAGCTCACCTCTTAATAAAATATGAAGGATCACTTGCTCCTCAAGTGATCATTAGGAAAGAGCTGGAACTCGAGTGGGAAAACAAATCAAAAAATAGTTCCATTGTTTTTATATGAATAATGTTTAAGAGATAATTTAGAAGATTACAAAACATGCGGGAAAGCAAGGAAATGTGATAAATCAACAAAAAAATCTATTGGTAGAAGCAGGTCCATAGATTAACCAGATATGAGAACTAAAGAGAAGGATTTTAAAACATCTATTGTGAATACCTTCAGGTATTTTCTGAAAAAGATGGCTACAGTGGATGAGTAGATGAAGAATTTCAGCAGAGAAATCGGAACCATAAGAAAAAGAACCACATAGAAATTCTAGAGTAAAATTACCTGAAATAGATTAGATGGGTATTTTAATCTGTTTGGGCTACTACAACAAAATACCGTAGAATGAGTGCCTTATAAACAGAAATATATGGCTCACAGTTTTGGAGGCTGGGAAGTTCAAGACCAAGACATGGTCAGATTTGATGTCCTGTGAGAGCCCACTTCCTGATTCTTAGGCAGCCATGTTTTACCATATATGGTGGTAACCACATATGGTAGAAATCTCTCTTGGGCCTCTTTTGTAAAGGCACTAATTTCATTTATGAGAGCTTCACCCTTATGATCTAATTGCCTCCCAAAGGCCTCATTTAATACCATCCTACTGAGGACTGTTTTTTAGCATATGAATTTTGGGGAACACAACATTCAGTCTGTGGCAGTGGGCCTAACGGAAGAACAGAAACTGTGACAGAAAAGATCAGTGAACCTGAAGACTGGTTAGTAAGTGTTCAAACTAAGACACAGAGAAAACTATTGTGAGACACTTTACTGATCATCAATTACCTGTCAAGTGGCCTAACATACATGTATTTGGAATCCCAAATTGAAAAGAAAGAGAAAGAAAATGGGCCAGAATATATATTTGAAGAAATAACACCTGGAAATTTTCAGATACTATGGAAAAATTTCAATCTACAAATCCAAGATTTCAGTGAACTCCAAATTGTAAAGGAACCTAAGCACATCACAGTCAAATTTCTGAAAACCAAAGATAGAGGAAAATATCATGCAAGCATCCACAGGAGAAAAATGACATTACATACAGGGGAACAATGACCAAAAATATCACGGCTGATTTTTTATCAAGAATAAAGTCAGAAGGCAATGAAAAGAGATCTCAAGTTGGGAAGGGTTGTGTGGAGGAAGAATATACCATGCTCTAAGGCAAATAACAAAGGACATGACCTAGTGAAGGGTCAGGAAAGGCTTCCTCAAGGAAGTATCATCTGAGCCAAGAGCTGAAGGATGAGATGTTAAGTAGGAGAAGAGTAGAAAAGATGTTCTGGGTATGTGCAAAATTCCTGTGGCAAGAAGAAACTTGCTACATGATAAAACTGAAAGGTTCAAAGTAGGTGGAACACAGATATCAAGTGAAAGATAGGAGCCTAGCTTTACAGGTTACAATGTGGACTTCTGTTTTCACTCTAAGAAAAAGGGGGAAATTTCAAAGAATTTTCAGCAGCAGGGACTATTTAAACAGATTTGTGTTATGAAAAACTCTTTAATCTCTGGATAAAGTAGAAGCACACCGGTGTAGCTGAGAGGAGAATAGAGGGGCATAGGAGTGATTCCAGTGAGACATGGTGGTGGCATGGACTTGGGTGGTATCGGTGAAGATGAAGAGAGGTGACGGTCCAACTCGCGAGAATATCCTCCTGACGCCTACACCAACTTGTCTGTGGGAAAGTATAAAGATGATGAATTTCAGGAGACAGAGACATTCATGTGGATATATAGGCAGGGAACTCAGAAGATAGGTTTGGGCTAGAGATGAATATTTGAGAGTTATTGGCATTGAGAAGGTAGATTGTCTTGGGTGTAGATAAAATTGTCTTTTCTGCTTAAAAACCTTTTGTCTGGAGTACCAACTTTGCTGCTGGGCTCTGCATAGCATCCCAGGTATGGTCTCTGGATGGGGCAGAAGGAGCAGTCTTTACTTGAATGGCTTCTGGTTACACAGCTGTTGGTCTGCATCTGTTTGCTGCCCTCTAGTGACCCTTGAAAGCTCTGCCCCACGGGCAAGGCAGTTTAACCCCTTGTGTCCTGGCTGCTTCTCGTGGGGCCTCAGGACGTGACAGCTCTATGACTCTTGGAATATGTGGCACAGGTTACAACTTCCACCTACTTGAAGCCTTCAGTTAAACAGGAGGGATAACCACATCAGCAGCCAGAAAGTGTTTTCTTTCATGCCAGGGCTATACTTTTTTTTTTTTTAACAAGTGGCTGTTGGCAAATTAATACTCAGATTTAATGAGTTTTGGCCATATCAGTTATATCTTTATTGTGATGGTAAGGAGCCCATCACTAGTGCTTCTGTCTTTTAACAAGTAACTGGCAGATTTTTATTTTTCAGTGTTATTTGCTTATTCCTTGCCTAGACAAATTAACCAGTAAAAATCTACAAATCTAAGAAATTGATAAATGTTTGGAGCTACAAGAAAGTTAGAAAATAATAGCTATCAGTCGTTGAGTAATATCTACACATCACTTATTCTATTTTATGTGATTTAACATTCACAGCAACCAATAAGGTATCGATATCATCATTTCACCCATGAGAAAATAGATTGGGGTATGTCATGAACCTTTTCCAGGAACCCATAACTACGGAGGTGGAGGAGACTCAAGTGGACTTCAGACTCAGTCTTTGTGGGGTCCTGTTTCATATGTTATGATGTTTCCAAATGAATCTATACTTGACTCCTGAACAATGTGGAGGTTGGGGTGCAGTCAAAAACTTGTAGTTAGCTCTCTATTTCTGAGGGTTCCTCCACATCTACGGTTAGGTTCCTCTGTGTCTACGGTTACCCGCCTGGGATTCATCCGAACATGGATCATGGAATACTTACTATTAAACAAAATCCGCATATAAATGGGGATGCACAGTTCAAATCCATGTTGTCCAAAGATCAGTTGTATAATTATTTAGCAGTTGTTTTATCAGAACTACATTATGAAAATATAAGACCTCATTTTCTTCTCCAAAGAGTTGTCAATCTAGTAATGAGGTTAAGGTGCATTCTACAGGGAAACAGACCATTAAAAATAATTACTTTATAGTTAAAAATGTGATTTCTGGCTTTGTTTCCTTTGCACAGCTTCTCTAAGTAGAGCAAAAAGACTGGATAAGTAACTGCTTGCAGTCCTGGGAAATAAGCAGGGCCAATATCTTTGTTTTTAGTTTACATTGACCTTCTCCCCATCTCGCCACCCCAGTTCCTCCTGCCATACATTCACATCCACGCCCCCAATTCAGCCTCTTACACAGTTTGACCTTGGCTAGAGGGAATCACCCCCACGTCACATTCTATGTTTGCTGAAAAAAGCAGGTTATCCCAAACCTGCAAAAGTCTTTTGATGCATAAGTTGCACTTAAAAGACTAGATACCCAAAGTACAAGAGTGGTTATTGAGGACTGGTAGGATGCTGAATACCTTTTCTCATCTGCATGTCCTGATACTACTTACCTTTGTAACAAACAGAAAACAGTACAATTTAATTTCTACATTCTAAAGAGAGAATAATTATTTTTTCCCTCAGAGAGGAAATTGCAATTTCACTAAAGCATCTAAAAACAAAAAGATCTCTGCCTCTTCAAAGAGACAAACAGGTGTGGATTTTCATTAATTTACTAATAAACACAAAGAATTATAGAAAATTGCAAATATTATTGTCAGGACTAGTACTATAGAGGACATCATCTATTGCTAAAATACTTTGAACTCTGTTACCCATAATGAAAACATAGGAAGAAATACTAGGGAAGGAGGGAGGAAGAGAAAGAGGCTCTAGGATTTATTTTATTCTTTCTAGTATTATATTTTTTAAAGTTTAAGCTCATATTTCTCTATACTTTGCATTTCTTTTTCATTATTAACCACTCATAAAATACAAAGACATGATAAAATGCATAAATCTAACAATTTTGCTCTTTGCTTTTCTTAGGACATCTGTCTTCAGTAAGAAATATTTACTATTATTAAGAAATGAATGTATCTACTGTCTGATTTCCCTTCATGAAATTTATAAAGGTAATTAGACTAAATGACTTAGTATATTAAATTCATCCCTCCATTTTTTCTTATTTACCGTGAAAACATGAGCACATAGAAGCAAAATTATATCATTCATATAATAAAGAAACTGGGAAAACAAAGTGGACAGAAAGTAAGTCAGGTTACAGTGAGTTATTTGTGGTAACAAACAGCCCCTCCAAATCTCAGTGACTTAAACAAATATTACGTTTACTCACTCAGTTACTAGTCCATGATTCTGCTCTGCACACGGTAGTCACTATAGGTGCTGGGTGATAGACAGCCACCATCTCCAGTGTTGCCACCTGCCATCTCAGAGGGAGGGAGAGCTCAGAAAGGTTCTGCAGAGTCATTTAAACACCTCAACATGAAAGTGGTAAACTTGCTGCATGGTTATTGGTCCAGTGGCCCTCCTAAACACAAGGGGACCAGAAATGACACCCTATCATGTGCCTGGACAGCTGAGGGAAGACGTACTTGGAGAAGGGCACAGATTTTATCATGGAAAGGAAGCACATGAGATAGAAACCCTAATATCAGATAACGTGTTGAAATGCACATAATTGCTAATATCCTACTTTGACCTACAAAAGTGGCAATCTCATAAACTCACACTAATAAGATTAAAACACCTTGTCTTTTATTCTAACACAAAGTCTGACACTGAACATGTGATTTCCCTATACCAATTCTCCAATTCTCCGATACCAACTGGGTGTCCAAAAGTTTGATTCAATTCAACACTAACTCCTAGAGAATTGTAGACTCTACAACTTAAGGCTTCAGTCCCACCTCACTGCCCCCACCTTAAATCCCACTGGCAAATGGAGTTCCCAGGCTACCCTACAGCAGACCAACTATAAGTTCTGCCCCCTTGGGATTCCCACAACTTCTTCTTCTCCTGGAATTTGATGATTTGATAGAATGACTTACAGAACTCCGGAAAACACTGTACCTGTTACTACAGTTTATCATAAAGGATATAAAGTGGACATCTAGAGGTACATAGGATGAAGTTCTGAAAGTCCCTAAGCATAGGAGCCTTGGTCTCTGTGGAATTGGGGTGCACCACTATCCTGGCATGTGGGTGTATTCATCATCTTGGAAGTTCCTTTAAATACTGCCATTTAGGGTTTTATTTATTTATTTATTTTCTTAATTGAAGTATAGTTCCTTTACAGTGTTATGTTAGTTTCTGCTGTACAACAAAGTGAATCAGCTATATGCGTACATATATTCCCTCCTTCATTTAGGGGTTTTTATGGAGGCTTCATTATATAGACATAAATGATTTAATCACTGGTCAACTCCAGCCCCTCTCACTTCACTGCAGTTTGAAACTTTCAACTCTTTAATCACATCTTTGGTTTTTTTGGCTGACCAGCCCTCATACCGAAGGGATCCACTGAGAGTTACTTCAATAGCATAAATTCAGGTGTGGTCAAAGGGAAGGGTGGGGGTCATTGTGAATAACAAAAGCACTCCCATCATGCAGGAAATTCCAAGGGTTTTAGTTGCTCTGTGCCAGGAATGAGGATCTATGGGCAGAGGTTCATGACATTGTACAGGAGGCAGTGATCAAGACCAGCCCCAAGAAAAGGAATTGCAAAAAGTCAAAATGGTTGTCTGAGGAGGCCTTAGAAATAGCCTCGCATCTTGCTGTGGGTGCCGTTTCCTTCAGGAGGCTTCGTCTGAGACTCCAGACCTGGACACCCATTTACTGCTCTCTCTTGGCACTTCCCTACAATACACAATATTTTAAGGTTCCAAGAAGTAAACATTTGGAACATATTTGGGTTGGGAAGACACTTTCATTACAGGAGTGGATGAAACTAGAGAAGATACTTGGAGAGCTAAAAAAATAGAAAGGGCAAGATCAGCCATCTATGAATGCAACAAATCTAAAGAATAACCAGTACATAGAACGCTGGGGCATTTCTCAAGCACTTATCAGTTTAGTCGCTCAGTCGTGTCCAACTCTTTGCAACCCCATGAATGGCAGCACGCCAGGCCTCCCTGTCCATCACCAACTCCTAGAGTTCACTCAGACTCACGTCCATCGAGTCAGTGATGCCATCCAGCCATCTCATCCTCTGTCGTCCCCTTCTCCTCTTGCCCCCAATCCCTCCCAGCATCAGAGTCTTTTCCAATGAGGCAACTCTTCACATGAGGTGGCCAAAGTACTGGACTTTCAGCTTTACCATCATTCCTTCCAAAGAAATCCCAGGGCTGATCTCCTTCAGAATGGACTGGTTGGATCTCCTTGCAGTCCAAGGGACTCTCAAGAGTCTTCTCCAACACCACAGTTCAAAAGCATCAATTCTTCGGTGCTCAGCCTTCTTCACAGTCCAACTCTCACATCCATACATGACTACTAGAAAAACCATAGCCTTGATTAGATGGACCTTTGTTGGCAAAGTAATATCTCTGCTTTTGAATATGCTATCTAGGTTGGTCATAACTTTTCTTCCAAGGAGTAAGTGTCTTTTAATTTCATGGCTACAGTCACCATCTGCAATGATTTTGGAGCCCAAAAAAATAAAGTCTGACACTGTTTCCACTGTTTCCCCATCTATTTCCCATGAAGTGATGGGACCGGATGCCATGATGTTCATTTTCTGAATGTTGAGCTTTAAGCCAACTTTTTCACTCTCCACTTTCACTTTCATCAAGAGGCTTTTGAGTTCCTCTTCACTTTCTGCCATAAGGGTGGTGTCATCTGCATATCTGAGGTTATTGACATTTCTCCCGGCAATCTTGATTCCAGCTTGTGTTTCTTCCAGTCCAACGTTTCTCATGATGTACTCTGCCTATAAGTTAAATAAGCAGGGTGACAATATACAGCCTTGACGTACTCCTTTTCCTATTTGGAACCAGTCTGTTGTTCCATGTCCAGTTCTAACTGTTGCTTCCTGACCTGCATACAGATTTCTCAAGTGGCAGGCAGGTGGTCTAGTATTCCCATCTCTTTCAGAATTTTCCACAGTTTGTTGTGATCCACACAGTCAAAGGCTGTGGCATAGTCAATAAAGCAGAAATAGATGTTTTTCTGGAACTCTCTTGCTTTTTCCATGATCCAGCGGATGTTACCCCTCGTCCAAGGTAAGGAGCAGCGGCTGCGCTTTGCTGGAACAGCCGTGAAGAGATACCCCACACCCAAGGTAAGAGAAGCCCAAGTAAGACAACTGAGACCTAGTGCAGGCAAATAGATGATTTTAAAATTTAAATATTTTTTCAAAAAGAGAGGCATGCCATAAAAATAAGAAATCTAAGATCACATTTGAAGATGTCCAGTTGTTGAACTAAAAAACTGCAGTGATTCAACTGAAATATCATTAGAATTTAAAAATTAAATAATATGTATCAGGACACAAAATCAGTATAATAGATATCAACAGATTTCATATAAACCAGGAATATCAAGTTGGAAAATGTGAGGGAAAGAAAATTCTATTTATAAAGTACCTAGAGATAGCTTTAAAAAGAAGTATGTGGAAATTCTGAAGAAAAATATAAAATCTCACTAAGGGACATAAGATTGAGATATATTAGAGCTCTGCCAGTTGGCTGGGGTGAAAACATGAACTTTATGTAACTTCAGTTTTCCACTGAAATTTTTCACTATAACTTTCAGTTTTCATTTATACAGGTTGGCTTCAAATCTAAAGTCTAAAGGAGATAGATTAATGTGAATATAACACATATAAATGGTATGTATTTCATTAAACAAGTCCAGAAATTATCTAGAAGAATAAATGGAACCACATAACCAAGAAACTTGGGGGAAAAAAGTGTACTTGTTCAGTTTAACATTAATATGTTATAAAGTAATTGAGATGGTGTGGTTTTACTATAGTCATATAATGGAAGACCAGTGGAACCATATACATAGCCCAGAAATTGACCCTAATAAAAATTTGTAAATAATAGTAGTGGAAACAAATCTGAATATAAAACATATTACACAACAAATTACTTTGAAAAACCCCTAAATATACTTTTATTCCTTTAGCCATACACCAGTCCCTAGTAGATTTGAGTTAAATTTAAATGTGACATCATAAGTCAAAAGAAAATATGGATGAATATTGTCTTGAGTTGGATGTGTGATTTCAAGCATAAAATAACAATGATAACAATGGAAGATAAATCCAAATATTTGCCAATATAAAATTTTAAACTCTCTGTAACTTGAAAAAAAAACACAAAAATGAAAAAACAAGTACATATTGATAAATTTTGTCATATTTATTAAAAGGGATGAATATCCCCTGATAGTTCAGTTGGTAAAGAATCCACCTGCAATGCAAGAGACCCAGTTTCATTCCTGGGTTGGGAAGATCTGCTGGAGAAAGGATAGGCTACCCATGCCAGTATTTTTGGGCTTCCCTTATGGCTCAGCTGGTAAAGAATTTGCATGCAATGTGGGAGACCTGGGTTGGGAAGATCCTCTGGAGAAGGGAAAGACTATCCACTCCAGTATTCTGGCCTGGCGAATTCCATGGGCTGTATAATCCATGGTTTTGCAGAGTTGGACATGACTGAGTGACTTTTACTTTCACATCCTAAACATAGGAGAGAAGTAGTAAAAAGTGCTTTGTGACAATAAGAAAAGCAGTAAAATCCTATTTCAAAAATAGGAAAGACATGAATCATCTCCCCATTGCTTATTCATCTGATATATATTTATCCAGCACCTATGATGTCCCAGACACTGTGATGGGTGTGAGTCATACATGTGAAAGATTATTAAACCAGTGAGAATATATTTAGCCTTACTAAGAAACAAAACAAAAATTAATGAAAAAACACTCTGCCATTTTGCCTACCAAACTGAACATTTTAAACAATACTACTCAGTGCCACTGAAGATATACTAGGTCGGGCACTCAAAAAATGCAGAGGAAGTGTACATGAGCCGAGTTCCTGTGCTTTAGCTGGCTGTTTAGCAGATCATATCAAGTCTATGCTGAATCTTCAGAGAATAACTAAACAGGACAGATACTGGTACAAAGAATAAGCATTAGCTGTTTATTTGCTGTGTATTTACAATAGTGAAAAATTAGAAATATCTTACAGAATCCAACAAAAAGATTACTTAAAGTACTGAAAGTAACATAATATGAAATGATAATAATATATAACCCTTATAAAACAGACCTCCTAAGAATATTTAATAAGACACTTCCCTGGTGGTCCAGTGGTTGGTAGACCAACCTTCCACTGTAGGGACACAGGTTTGATCCCTGGTCAGGGAATTAAGATTTAGCATACCTCTTGGTTTGGCCAAAAAGTTAAAAAAAAAAAAATTAAGATTTAATAAAATAAAAATTGTTTCTGACATGATATAGAAGTCTAGCACAATATTATTGCTATATGCAACATAATAATTTTCTAAAGATTCTTTTATGTGGGCCATTTAAAAAGTCTTTATTGAATTTGTTACAAAGTTGCTTCTGTTTTACATTGTAGAATCTTAGCCCCCTAATCCTATTGAACCTGTACCTGCTGCATTGGAAGAGGAAGTCTTAACCACTGCACCACCAGGGAAGTCCCTGTAGCACAGTATTTTTGGCTTAAAAAGCACTTATACTTGCACTGAAAATAGTTGGGAAGGACATTTCTGATGTATCAGTAGTGCTTACCTTGGGGTGATGGGACTTGAGGTGGTTTTTTGTTTCTCTCTGTTTGCTTTTGTTTTGTATATTCATAACTAGCATTGTTTTTTCTATCATAAAGACTGTCAATATGGAAAAAATAGTGTTAAGTTTTTGAAAAGGCAAGAGGAGGAAGTAATGTAGATGCGAGAAGCATCTGCCCAAATGATGGAGCTGCCTTACAGCCTGGTTGGTCATTAATTCATCCCTACAGAGAAGGCAATGGCACCCCACTCCAGTACTCTTGCCTGGAAAGTCCCATGGATGGAGGAGCCTGGTGGGCTGCAGTCCATGGGGTGGGTCGCTAAGAGTCGGACAGGACTGAGAGACTTCAGTTTCACTTTTTCACTTTCATGCATTGGAGAAGGAAATGGCAACCCATTCCAGTGTTCTTGCCTGGAGAATCCCAGGGATGGGGGAGCCTGGTGGGCTGCCGTCTATGGGGTCACACAGAGTCGAACACGACTGCAGTGACTTAGCAGCAGCAACTTGATTACTCACAGTCTCTCTGGCCCCTCACTCTCTCCCTCGGATGCAAACATACACACACACACACACACACACACACACACCCACACACACCATGCCACCCTCCTGCAGCAGATCTAGTCATTGTTCTTTCACTGGATAGGCAGCTTTGCTGCTGCTGCTGCTGCTGCTAAGTCGCTTCAGTCGTGTCCGACTCTTAGTCAAATACTTTGCAGCATTTTTGCCAATATTCTGCTAATTGATCCATGGAGCTGTTTCCTCTAGTGATTTATAGCATTTTTGTGGTGTCAGCTTCTATTGAATTTCCTTAGTGGATTTTTGTCGTTACAATTGTTTCATAAATTGAGAGCTGTTGTAGTGAATGGCATTCGATACTGGTGCTGGGAGGAAACAAAGGCAATTTTCAAGAACTGATTGTGCAGAACACCCGGTGTCAAAGGGCTCACTCTAGTTCCAGCTGATGGAGGCCCCGTGGTGAGAAGTGACCCTTTATTTATCTTGTTGTCTGTAAGGATAGCAGAAACAGTGGGAAATTGTGTTACATAAAAACCATGTGGTGGACAGTTGGTTTGGGATCCATCTAACAGATTGACTGACTGCCTGGTCTGTTCTTCAGAAGTGTCTACAGGCCAGCAACATTGATCTCCACGTCAGAACTCATAAATCCTCGTACGTGCGGCTCCCCCAGAGAATTCCCCTTCTGTCTCAGCAAGTGCCTAGAGACCCCGGTGATGCTGATCCCAGTTTGTCATTGATTTTAAAAATTTAATCCTCTCACATAGTGGCTTATAGAATTTAAGTAGATGTTAAATTTTTTTAAAAAATTCTATGTTGTCACATGCTATTTGAAATAAAATGTAAGCAGAAATTCACCTGATTATTTTTTAAAGGTTGTGATAAAGTAGCCCTTTCTCCTATACTAAGGAGAATTCCATCGTCTTTATGTCATTATCAATTATGAATCCCAATAAAATGTGGTTGGGTGGTTGGATCATACTATTTATTTTTATACAGCTAGGTGCCTTAAGCCAAACCTAGTCTTCTGGGATCAGGCCAAGAATGTGGGGAACATGTGGGAATGTCAGAACCTCTCCCAAGAACATGCCTATCCACTAACATATTTATTCCACATTTGAAGTAGACTTCAAACTGAAGCCAATTAATATTTGATAGTATATGCAGAATTAGCTCAGCTTTGCTGTCTCCTGAGGAGTGATTCCTATCTTTGGCACTTGCTCTGGTGTTCTGTTTTCTGTTTTGCTTTTCCTAAAGTGCAGTCAAGTAACCTGAGACACACAGGATGCACTTAACCCTCAGAATAGAAAGTTTGTTCAGCTGAAGCACTGATATCTCTTATCCTGCTTTGTCAGGTTCTCTTTGTCTCAGAAGACATCAGTTACTCTTCTCCGTGTCCGCCAGAAGCTTCATTTGGAGTTTCTCTTGGGCTCTCAGGATGCTCTGGGCTCTTTCTTCTCCTCCTCTTCTATCTGGCCCATCTTCCCTCTCCATATAATGTAGGAAAAAATTTTATATTTGTAAAAGAAAAACCAAGCCATTAATTAATTAAAATGTGATGATGAGTAAGTTTCCATCATCTCCTTCGCATCCTCCTACTTAGATGATAGATGACCCAGAACTCGCTTTCTTGAGACAACTGAAAGGATCAGAAAAACCTCCCTGCCTTGTATGGTGGAAAAACTACCCATGCGCCTCTCTAAACCACTTGTGCACCAGACCCTACCCTCCACCTCCTACTGATAGCACCACACAGCACCCCCTCCCTCTCTGTGATTTCGCCCTCAGCTCTCTCCTCCACATCTCCTCATCTCATCACCAATGTCCCTTGCGTCTCCCACCCATCTCCTCCTCTTCCTCATGGCAGAACTTCCTCAGTCAGGGGTCCGGACTGTCTCCAGTTCCCTTCCAGTTCTCTGCTCAAGCATCCTTAACTCGAGCTCTCGTTAGTCACCATTGGCCCCTAATTTGGAAAATCCATCCGTCAGCTTTCAGTTCTCACCTTCCTGCACTTGACATGGTTGACATGTCACAAAAGTCTGCTCTCTCCACTTCCAGGATAACATCCCTTCCTGGATTTTTTTCTGAATTTACCGATTACATCTTGAGCTTTTACCCTGACTCCCCCGAAACCTTGAACTATGGGCTGCCTCAGGGCACATAGCTTGGCCCCTTCATCCTATCTATACACACACCTCCTGCTTTGTGGTCTCATCCACTCTTATGAAAAACATTTGTGGTCTAGTGGCTTCCGCATTTATATGTCCACTGCAGACCTTTTCCCTGAACTCCAAGCTTGAATTCAACTCCTGCTTGAGATCTCCAGTAGGATGCCTAATACACACCTCATGTTCAAGTTGTCCAGCCAACATCCTCATCTGCTCACTAACCCCCTCTGCTCACAGTCGCCCTGGTGTCAGCTGATGGCACATTCTGTCCTTCCTGTTTCTCATGCCCAAAACTATAGCGTCATCCTTGCCTCATTCTTTCCTGCACCTCATATCCAAACCTCTGTCCTCAAAAATATGTTATTTCTCAGTGTGTCCACAGCTTCCCACTCTGGCCATCAGCTTTTCTCCCCTGATTACTGCAGCAGCTTCTAACTGCCCTACCTGCGTCCACCATTGGCACATATGGCAACAAATCCACCACCATATGGCTTTTCCAACCTGATCTGGAGCATGTCACTTCTCTGGTAGAGCCTCCCATGGCTCCAGAGCCAGTTCAGTGCCCAAGCAGGCCCTACATGATCCAGTCCCCTTTCCTTGGTCACTGTGCTCCAGCCGCATGGGCCTCCTGCTGTCCCTCTTGCACTCCAGGCACTCCTGCCTGGGGGTTTCTTCTTTGGTCCCCGCTCTGTGCCAGATGCTCTTTCCCCTGATGTCCAGGCAGTTTCCTTCCTCTCCTCCTCAGACACCACCTCCAGGAGGTCTTCCCTGACCACCCCATGTAAAATTGAAGCTACCCCCACTCCCTAACACCTTTTCCTTCTTGTCTTTCTCCACAGACCTTATCCCTTTAAATACAGTCTGTAGTGTATTTAAATGCCTCACTTACAGTTTCTCCCCCTTTAGAATTTAAGCTCTCTGAGGGCAGAGGTGTTTGTCTATTATTTGATGCATTATCTAGTGTGCCTAGCACAACAGGTACAAATAAAAGCAGTTGCATGAATGAATAAATCCAATGGTTGTCAGTGATTAAGAACAAAGACACAGGAGTAAATGCAAATATTATTCCATTGAGTTGGGTCTAGGCTACATTTCCTACTCATTTTATCTCATATGCAGCCTTTAGGGTGGGCTCAAGGGACAGGTATTTGATTTGAGTTATAAATAAGGCCACTTCCTTTCCAGCCAAGGTGACGCTGTGATAGTGAACTAAGTTTCATTTTCATGAGCTCATTTTGAATAGCAGGACAGTCTTGGGCTTTTGTATTGCCATTTTTTTTTCTTTCTTTCATTTTAAATTACTACTTAATGTATAATAAGAAATTATACATTTCCAGTTCCCATCTCAGAGCCTTCACCTGTGCTCTGCTTCTGCCTAGGAAAGCATCTCCTTCTTGGTTCACTTCGTTCATTTGCTCTCAAATCTCAGATGATGTATCACCTCTGCAGAGTGGCCTCTGCCATTATCTTCAAGGTAACCCTTGTCTTGAGTCTCTTAGTGCAGCTGATCTTCCTCCTTCGTGGCATATTGCAATTCTTTTTTAAAAGTATTTTTATTTATTTGGTTGCACCGGGTCTTAGTTGCAACATGTGAACACTCAGTTGTGGCATGTGGGATCTTAGTTCCCTGACTGGGGATCAAATCCAGTCCCCATGCATTGCGGGTACAGAGTTTTAACCACTGACCACCAGGGAAGTCCCTGCAATTCTTAAGGATATTTTTATGTGTGTGTTTCTTTCCTTGACTGTCTTGCCTAAGCTGTAAGGTGCCTGAGGACAGGGCCGTACCTGTTGTAAACGCAGCAGCTGGGAGACAGTCACAGTGAATGCTCACTGGGCACTTTCCTGTGATCAAGGATCACCAGCACTCCCTCCACTGGGTGTGCAGAGCCCATCTGGGATGCAGAAGGGAAGAAGATCAGAGAGAGATAGGAGTGCATCAGATACAGAAGGGAAGTGGTGAGTGCGAGAAGTCTGGCTCCTGCCATGAGTCTATCCCAGATACTGGGTCAGGACCAGGAATCCTTTCATTACTCACACACACACTCATGTCCAGGGCACATATCTAGCTGACACCAGTGCAGCAGAGCCCACCCATGCTTTCTCTTTCATTGGCGAATTATAGTTTATAGTGACTGGAGGTACAAGGAGACACGTTTCACAAATTTAACCAAGTCATATAAGAGCATACTCAAAAGTCTTTCAGGAGAAGGTGCAACGAGTTATGTGAATTCTAGCAAAATGAGAAAGCCAGCACCCTCTCTCTGGGTCATCATTTCGGTCCATGTGAGGTAATGTAATTATTTTGCATAAAATGTTATCCATGTTAATAAGTGAGTTATTATTGTTTTTAATGAGTTAATATGTATACTTAAATATTTTTCAGTTTCAATTTCATTTCCAATATGACAAATATTGATAGGTATAACCCATATAAATAAAAGTCCTTTGAGTTCCTCAATAATATTTGACAATGTAAAGCAATCTTGAAACCAAAATATTTAGAGCTACAGGAATACCAATTTAAGAGTAATAGGTATTGTTTAATAATATGAATGTCCCACAGCCTCTAACCTATAAAGTCCTAAGACCTCTACGACCCTGAATTGGAACAAGAAGAGAAGTAAGAGCTCAACTTTGCTGGGAAAGGGTACTTTATTGTGCAGTAGTCTATTTTATTTATGCTTTCTGAGAGACACATTTGACAAGTTAATGAAGTCTTCTTTTCCTTTTATCCAAGCACTGCCCTGTTCAAATTCTCCCCAAAGTAGAGGCTACTTCTGGGTCAGCAGTAGAACAACCACCCACCCCTTCCTGGTGCTCACAGTGGCTGCCCTTTGAGTAAAGGATGAGAGGAGTGCAGGAGGGGGTATGTCTCTGGGGTCTGGGGTCCCCAGCAGCAGGGGCTGTCATGTGTTTGAGATCTGTGACTTCTCTAAAGCAGAGTCCCAAGACTTGGAGCCTTTCTTTTGGGTCTGTAGACTCTCCTCGTCACAGGTCATCTTATTCTAAGAAGTGGGAGGACTATTTCCCTGAGGATCTGAAATAATTTTCATTCTATTCTGAATAGAACAATAACTTTATAAGACAAATTCACAAGCACTATTCCATTGTCTTCCCACCTGTAAAGTCATAGTATTTACGTTTTGATGTTGCAGATGAGGAAATTGAGGAGGTTATAGATTACAAATCTAGCAAGCAGTAGAGCAAAGCCATTAGCAGGATTTATCATTCAGAATCTTAAAGAGCCCTGATCTTATTCATTTTTGTGTTTTATTCACATCTGTCTGCTTTGTATATGGGTTTTTCTTCTTGTTTTAAGGCTCTGATTTTTACTTAAATTTATTAAACTAAGTTATATGAACTTAGTATAACTTTTGTTGTAAAATGAGCTGGATCTTTTTAAAAAGAGCAAGCCTTATCAATAACTGGGAATTGCTAGAAAAATATTTATAGACCTAACATAATTAATTCCTTGAACCTTCAAGGCAAAGGCAGGGGATGGGGGGGTTAGGAAAGGGAAATAGGGCATTGTGAGAGCTTCCTGGTATTAGATGCTAGACAAACTGAATCAGAGTCTCGCCTGTGGAGCTTTGAAAAACTGGGATGCCCAGGACATGTGTGTACTAAGTCGCTTCAGTTGTGTCCAACTCTTTGCTATGCTATGGATTGTAGCCTTCAAGTTTCCTCTGTCCATGGGATTCTCTAGGCAAGAATACTGGAGGGGGTTGCCATGCCATCCTCCAGGGAATCTTCCCAACACAGGGATCAAACATCTTTTACATCTCTTGCATTGGTAGGTGGGCTTTTTACCATTAGTGCCACCAGGGAAGCCCCCAGGCCACACTACCAGCCAATTAAGTCCAAATCCCTGGGGGTGGGAACCAGGCATGAGCTACTTCTTGTTGTTGTTCAGTTGCTAAGTCGTTTCCAAGTCTTAGTGACCCGTTAGACTACAGCATGCCAGGCTTCCCTGTCCTTCACCATCTCCCAGAGATTACTCAAACTCTTGTCCGCTGAGTCAGTGCTGCCATCCAACCATCTCATCCTCTGTCGTTCCCTTCTCCTCCTGCCTTGGGCTACCAAGTGCTTCCTGAGTGATGACCAGTGGACTGAAAAATCAAGAACCAGCCCTAAAAGATCAGTGGGAATTCCTGAAGTTCTTGAATCATATGCTGCTTGGATTCTAACTATTTATGGGAGTTCAGTCAGGAATGAAGTTGCTCAGAGTCACAAAAATGAAAGGATTCAGAGTGGTCTGAGGGGAAGAAAAGCAAATAACAGCAAGCTTTAATCTCTGTACTCCCAGGAAAATGCTTAGACATGGAAGAATAGGTCATACTGAAGGCATGAGGAATCCAAGTTGAGCAAAGGTCAGTGGTCTAAATGGGAGTACTGGGCAGAAGTCTCTTAGCCTATACTTACACCTTACAAATGAATGAGAGAGCACAGAGATGGGATCACAGAGGTCTTGAACCTGTGTCCAAAAGTGAAAGGACAGACCAGGGGCAAGTACATCATTGTCTTTGGTTCCAAGGGAGAACGCTGAGGGTTAAGGAGTCATGGAAGGTAGGTAGAGAGGCAAATTGAACAGAGAGGATGAGATATCAGCACAGTCCCAACAAGCTGCACTGGGGCTGCATGCAGCAGAAAACGTGAAGCCCAGTGTTGATGCTGCCAAGAGTGACCTGTCCTGCAGTGATGGGGAGCCCTTAGGATGCCCCCCTTTAGTCTGCAGCTAGGTTGGGTTCTCTGAAGAGTGTGTCACAGCAGGAAGCATGGCTGTGGCATTCTCGGATCTTGCTTCCTTTCTCCTGATTATTTAGTTGATCATAGTTCAGTTTATACTCTGGAGAAAGTAAAGTCAGTTTCATTTTATATTGTATATGATTTATACATTGATGTATTTCATTATATTTATAATTATTTAAAAGAATATTTCACAAAAATGCTGACAAATCATAAACTCTCAAAAATTGTCACTCTTGTTTTTTTCGTTACTACTCCTATTGGCAGATACACAGAGTTTCTGTTTGCCACTCTTAAAATGTTTTGTATCCAGTAGGAATCCAGACTGCCACCCCTAAAAGAAATATCTCTCACCTAGAATCCTCACCTAGAATCACACCATTTAGCTCTGCTGGAAAGGTTGTGGTTACAGTTAGAAAGCAATGGAGAGGGTTAAGGAAGTTCCATGATGCTCCATAAATGCCTGCCGTGAAGCACCCTGAACTTCCCAGGGTGGTCCTTTAAGGTCTCCATACTAACTAAATGGGAAAATCAATAGATCTGCAAAGGATTTACAACCACGATGGCAGTAACAACACTCCTTTATGCACCCACTCAAAAGTTATTGAGTGATTTGCTGTGGCCCAGGCTTCAGGGAGATACAGTAGTGAACAAAACAGTCCTGACTCTCAGGAAATGTGCCTTATAATGGAAGAAGATGAACAATGAACAAATGGATGCATATTTGTTGGTCACTGGTGCTAAGTGCTGTGAAGAGAGTGCAGAGGAAAGTGAACGTGAGAAAAGAATGCTAATTGCTTCAGGGCAATTAGGGATGAGTAGATGAGCAGGCGATGAGTGATGTTGGAACAGAGGCCTGACGGAAGGGAGATGGAGAGGTGGAGGAAGAGCACCTTCTTCCCCTGGAGGAAGAGCACCCTGGCCAACGGAGCACAAAGGGTAGAGGCCCTGTGGCACCACTTTGATCAGTGGACTGGAGGAATAGTTGAGGTTGTGGCTGCTGGAGCTGAAGGAGGAGGAGGAGAAAGATGGGAGCTGAGGTCAGGGAAGTAGGGCAGGAGGATGGATCAGGGAGGTCTTAAAGGTTTTGAATTTAGACTGTGTGAGAAGGAAACTATGGAGGGCTTGGCATACGATTTATATTTTTTATATTTATATTTTTTAAAGATTGCTCTGGCTGTTGAGTGGGGAATAGAATATTGGTGGAGGGAAAGAGACCCATCAGTCTGGAGGAGACTCTGGCAGCTGAAGTTAGGAAGACCACAGTGAGGGCGGGTGAGAAGTTGTCAGAGGCAGGGCCTATTTTGAAGCGAGCATTGTTGGGTTTAGGCCAAGTTGATGTGAGGTGTGAGCAGGAGAGGTAAGGATGTCTCCACGTGTACAGACTGAGTACCTGGAATAGTGGGGTCACCATCTCCTGAGATAGGGAAGAGCAGGCCAGGGGCTGGGCTGACCAGAGCTTGTTTAGACTTGCTGTGTTTGAAATGCCATTAGATGTTCATGGAGATGCAGCTGGTTGGAAGGAGAAACCCACCAGCATTAGTCATATGATTTTACTCACTCTCCCCATGTCTTTTCTCATCAGGAGCGTTATATCAACATCTTTTTCTTAGGGTTTAGCATCTTCTCCTAGAATTTCTCTTGAACCACCAGGACTGCTTTGTTAATGAGGGGAGGAGCAGGATTAGTGGACAGACTGTGTAGCAAAGGCTGATAGATGCTGGAGTCAAAGATCTCCTGAAAATTAGATGCGTTGAGGTGACACAGTCAGAATTTGGCGGGCAGAGCAGGGAGGGAGGAACAAGGTGCCCCTATGAATTTGGGGGAAAAAAACAACGGGGAATTCTGGTAGTATTTCTCTTGTTTGATATTTTTTTCTGGGAACATTATAATAAAGTTTTCCAAATCTTATTCTTGAAGATAAAATATGTATTTGGAGTAAATAACATTTTTGCTGGGAAAGGAAATACACAGACTAGATAGAAGTCTAGGAGTTACAAGCGTGAGGTCCAAAGCTCCACTTTGCTGCCCTTTGTCTCTGGACCCCAGGCAAGTCCCCCATCAAAGCCCAGCTTCTCCTCTGATGGGGACTATGATCTGTCTCTCTGGCCACTGCCATTAAGAGGATTATGTGGCATGACAGCTGAGGAAGCCTCTTGTAATTTGACAAATGTTATGCAAAAACTTGCTATTATTATTAATCCACCTCTTCTATCAGAATTGTTTTTCTAGAAGTTTGTGTCATCCCATTATCACCCACCCTTCCTGGAGAATGTATAATGGCATGTTCTTCCCTATCTGGGATCAGATCAGATCAGTCGCTCAGTCGTGTCCGACTCGTTGCGACCCCATGAACTGCAGCACACCAGGCCTCCCTGTCCATCACCAACTCCCGGAGTTCACTCAGACTCACATCCATCGAGTCAGTGATGCCATTGAGCCATCTCATCCTCTGTCATCCCCTTCTCCTCTTGCCCCCAATCCCCCCCAGCATCAGAGTCTTTTCCAATGAGTTAACTCTTCGAATCAGGTGGCCAAAGTACTGGACTTTCAGCTTTAGCATCATTCCTTCCAAAGAAATCCCAGGGCTGATCTCCTTCAGAATGGACTGGTTGGATCTCCTTGCAGTCCAAGAGACTCTCAAGAGTCTTCTCCAACACCACAGTTCAAAAGCATCAATTCTTCGGTGCTCAGCCTTCTTCACAGTCCAACTCTCACATCCATACATGACCACTGGAAAAACCATAGCCTTGACTAGACGAACCTTTGTTGGCAAAGTAGTGTCTCTGCTTTTCAATATGCTATCTAGGTTGGTCATAACTTTCCTTCCAAGGAGTAAGCGTCTTTTAATTTCATGGCTGCAGTCACCATCTGCAGTGATTTTGGAGCCCAGAAAAATAAAGTCTGACACTGTTTCCACTGTTTCCCCATCAATTTCCCATGAAGTGATGGGACCGGATGCCATGATCTTCGTTTTCTGAATGTTGAGCTTTAAGCCAACTTTTTCACTCTTCTCTTTCACTTTCATCAAGAGGCTTTTGAGTTCCTCTTCACTTTCTACCATAAGGGTGGTGTCATCTGCATATCTGAGGTTATTGATATTTCTCTCGGCAATCTTGATTCCAGCTTGTGTTTCTTCCAGTCCAGCGTTCCTCATGATGTACTCTGCATATAAGTTAAATAAACAGGGTGACAATATACAGCCTTGACGTACTCCTTTTCCTATTTGGAACCAGTCTGTTGTTCCATGTCCAGTTCTAACTGTTGCTTCCTGCCCTGCATACAAATTTCTCAAGAGGCAGATCAGGTGGTCTGGTATTCCCATCTCTTTCAGAATTTTCCACAGTCTGTTGTGATCCACACAGTCAAAGGCTTTGGCATAGTCAATAAAGCAGAAATAGATGCTTTTCTGGAACTCTCTTGCTTTTTCCATGATCCAGCAGATGTTGGCACTTTGATCTCTGGTTCCTCTGCCTTTTCTAAAACCAGCTTGAACATCAGGAAGTTCACGGTTCACATATTGCTGAAGCCTGGCTTGGAGAATTTTGAACATTACTTTACTAGCGTGTGAGATGAGTGCAATTGTGCAGTAGTTTGAGCATTCTTTGGCATTGCCTTTCTTTGGGATTGGAATGAAAACTGACCTTTTCCAGTCCTGTGGCCACTGCTGAGTTTTCCAAATTTGTCGGCATATTGAGTGCGGCACTTTCACAGCATCATCTTTCAGGATTTGGAATGGCTCAACTGGAATTCCATCACCTCCACTAGCTTTGTTCGTAGTGTTGCTTTCTAAGGCCCACTTGACTTCACATTCCAGGATGTCTGGCTCTAGGTCAGTGATCACACCATCGTGATTATCTGAGTCATGAAGATCTTTTTTGTACAGTTCTTCTGTGTATTCTTGCCATCTCTTCTTAATATCTTCTGCTTCTGTTAGGTCCATACCATTTCTGTCCTTTATCGAGCCCATCTTTGCATGAAATGTTCCTTTTGTATCTTTGATTTTCTTGAAGAGATCCCTAGTCTTTCCCATTCTGTTGTTTTCCTCTATTTCTTTGCATTGATCACTGAAGAAGGCTTTCTTATCTCTTCTTGCTATTCTTTGGAACTCTGCATTCAGATGTTTATATCTTTCCTTTTCTCCTTTGCTTTTCACTTCTCTATAGTAAATTCCAAAGATAAACTCCTCTGCCCACATTTGAGGCTCCCCAAACCCAGCCCCAGCCTGCCTCTCCTGCCTTATCCTCGCCTTCCAATTAGGTCAGTATTCTGGTGTGCTGGGCTTGACTGGATGCAGGCTTCATATGGGCAGGACCTTCTGGTCTCTTTAGTTCACTGGTTTGTCCCATTTTCCACAACAGTTCTGGCTGGTAGCAGGCATTCAGCAAATACTGTCCAATGAAGGAATGCAGTGCAGACCCCTAGGACTTGCTAATGCTGTTCCTGTATAAATAGTAGCACCCCCCAACACGGTGGGCATTCTGGCCCCTTTCTTAGCCTTCCCTGATGTCCTCACTTGCCAGGAGGTCTAGAATGGAAGAGAAAGAGGACCTGGAGACAGATATTAAACCTGTTGGTGGATCAGGTGTGTACAGGATTGGCCTGGCCCACAGGTGGACAGGAGAAGTGGCTGGGATGGTCATAATGTCCAGAGCTCATACTGACAAGTGGCAGGCCCCTGCCAGCAGAGTGTCCGTGAAACCCTACAAGAAGTATCCAGTGTATGAGGCAGCAGAGGGAGTCTTGGGTGCAGCATTTGGGGAGACTGGGTGTTGACATGGTGGAGACCTGAGAGCTGATGGTAGGACTGAACTGCAGGGGTAGTTTCCTGTCCAAATAGAATGGCAGGACAAGGCAGGGACCCAGTTGCAGAGGATAAAGGAGAGACATGAGGTTTCCATCAAGATAAGATGTAAGAATACTCAATAGTGAAGCTGAAACTTCAACACTTTGGCCATCTGATGTGAAGTACTGACTCATTTGAAAAAACCCTGATGCTGGGAAAGATTGAAGGTGGGAGGAAAAGGGGATGACAGAGGATGAGATGGTTGGATGGCATCACCGACTCAATGGACATGGGTTTAAGTAAGTTCTTGGAGTGGTAATGGACAGGGAAGCCTGGTGTGCTGCAGTCCATGGGGTCGCAAAGAGTCGGACACGACTGAGTGAGCTGAACGTGTACCATTGTCAAGAGCCCACCAGGGCCTGTTACCTTACCTCAGTTCTCTTCAATTCTTACAACCATCTGGGATAGTTGTCCAGCTGATGAAACTGAAGCTCAGAGGAAGGAAACATTAGGCCTTTCTGGCTGAGCATAGCTGACTTATGACTGCATCACTAATCACTGATACAGCCACTGCTTTGCATAGGAGTGTCCTGATCCAAAGCAGGTGCTCTCTCTTCCAGATCATGTGGTCCCAGGGAACCAGCCACAGTCACAGGGAGCCAAGGTAGAGATAAGTTACTAGAACAACCAAAGCCCAGCTAATAACCAAGTCACAAGGTCACAGCAGAATAGAAGCAAATTGGATTTCATGCTGCATCACCAAAGTTCCCCACTAAGGACGAAGCATAGGGGTGGTCCGGAGCCTCAGAAGGAGCTCAGGGTACCACCAGCAGTAAGAGGGGTGCTGGAGTACAGAGCTGGGCAGGTTGCTGATCTTGGACAACACCCTCCTCCACCCAGCCCTCTCCACACCACCCTGTGCTCTTCTCTGACTTTACCATGGATGCAGGAAACATCTCCCAGGGAGTTATGGTTGCTCTGCATTCAGCTCAACTCCTCTGTTAGTACAAGGTAAACTTGGGAAGTTTGTATCAAAAATGCTATATTGCCAGCATCTCCACCTTCCCAAAGTCTAGTCCTCAATCTTGAGCATCACGTGCTTTAGGGCACTCTCCAGAACTAAAATGAATTCTCTGGTGTGGCAGTGAGATTTTGTTTCTCTAAATTAGGAACAACTTTAAGTGCATTATATAACCCAACTTTAAACCCAGAGGGAAAAAGTCTAACACACATTAAAGGAGAAGCCTCTTGGTGCCAGCTGGCCAAAACATATTGCTGCATCCCCCATGTCCTCAGATGCTCGGGTACTTTCCAGATTTCCGTCATCTCTCTTTGAAAGCAACATGCACATCCACACGGGTGACCACGAGACCACAACAGGGAAAACCTTCAAGACAATGGCAGCAGTCCTACAGCCAGCCTTTCTGGGGCTTGCAAGTGGGTGGTGGGAGGGAGGATGTTTCTGAGAGAGCATTTTCTGGGCAGAGAGGAGTGAAATGACTCAGAGAAATCCTCAGTGGTTGGCTGCCACTGTTGCTGTAAAACTAGCTCCTTCCAGTCCTGTGGGAAGCAGCCTTATGTAAGGCTAAGCCAATGCAGGTTTGTCACTTCACTAACACCTGGCTCTTTAATCCCCATCCCAGTCCAGCTTTGGCTGTAGCAACCAGCCAGAGGAGGAGGAGGTCAAGTCTTATTTTGTTGAATCAGCTGAAGTTTGGAGGGTCTTCCCACGTGGCTCGGATGGTAAGGAATCTGCCTGCAATGCAGGAGACCTGGGTTCGATCCCTGGGTCAGGAATATCACCTGGAGAAGGGAATGACTACCCACTCCACTATTCTTAGAGAGAGCCAGTGATTTGTTTAGGATCACACAGCAGGTGGAAGAGTATTTAGGCCCAAGTCAGTCTGACTTCAGAAGCATTTTGCCCCAATACCTAGCCTTTATACTAACTGGGAAGGACATTCCCTTGTTCTGCCGTCTTGAATGCAGGCAGCAAGGTTGACTGAGGACCATACAGACACGGCCCCTGGATCAGCCCCTTCTTGGAGGTGAGGCTTTCCATAGAATGCAGGGAAGACCAGAGGACAGAGAGGTGGCCAGAGGCAAGAGGGAGCCTGGATGATTGGTGGAGGAGGATGTCTATGTTACACACGTATTTTCCAGCCTCTCTAAAGACTTTCAGATCAACCTTTGTTTCTGTTCAATTATCTCTCCATCTCATAGCCCATAGTCAGTCAATAGTTTCTACGTCTTTCCATCTCAGTCAGTAGTTTTTGCATCACTTTGGTGAGAGAGAAACAAAGTAATAGCAAGCCTATTCATACCAGACAAACAAAAGGAGAGTCACTAAACCAGTTTTAATATTAATGGCACCTGTGACATCACCATATTGGTTTTTTAAATTAATTTTTATTGGAGTGCAGTTGTTTTACCATGTTGGCTTAGTTTCTGCTGCTGCTACTGCTGCTAAGTCACTTCAGTCATGTCTGGCTCTGTGCAACCCCATAGATGGCCTCCTACCAGGCTCCTCTGTCCCTGGGATTCTCCAGGCAAAAACTCTGGAGTGGGTTGCCATTTCTTTCTCCAATGCATGAAAGTGAAAAGTGAAAGTGAAGTCGCTCAGTTGTGTCTGACTCTTAGTGACCTCATGGACTGCAGCCTACCAGGCTCCTCTGTCCATGGGATTTTCCAGGCAAGAGTTCTGGAGTGGGGTGCCATTGCCTTCTCCGGTCTTAGTTTCTACTGTATAGCAAAATGAATCAGCTCTACATATACATACATATTGTTTTTATGCATTTTTAAAATCCCAAATCTATAAATGAAATAATGCTTTTGACTTGAACATTTTCACTGATACATGGTCATGCCAGCTTAATAGCATTACTTATAATGGAGAAAAATTCAGTTCAGTTCAGTCACTTAGTCGTGTCCAACTCTTTGTGACCTCATGCCTCTAGGCCTCCGTGTCCATCACCAACTCCTGGAGTTTACCCAAACCCATGTCCATTGAGTCAGTGATGCCATCCAATCATCTCATCCTCTGTCATTAGAGCAATCTAAATTTCTAAAAATAGAAGTAGTGTGATGATTATTATAAATATATGTTAAAATATAACTTTGAAATTTACATGATGTATTTTTAATAAGAAGGGGAAATTCTTATATATTGTAACAGCTAAATGTAAAAACCAGAATGCAAAAATGTGTGTTCTCAACTATCTAACAAAATGCATAAATAGAAAAGGAAGGACATAATGGCAAATGACCATTCTGGTATTCTCTGTGTGGCAAAGTTAAGGGGGCATGAATTTAAAATTTTTTTAATTTTAATCTTTGCATATTTTTCAAACTTTTTAAAAAGTTCTTTAAAAATTTTTTAAAAATTAAAAAAAATTTTTTTTTTGCCACATCCCTTGGCATATGGGACCTTAATTCCCCCACTAAAGATCAAATTCACGCACCTTGTATTGGAAGATGGAGTCTTAACCACTGGATCGCTGGGGTTAAGTCCCACCATGTATCTTTTTTATACTCAAAAGTCCGAACTCAGAATTTCCTCAAGTGCTTGGAATTTGCAGAATGTGGCTCAGCTTTCCTTGATGCCCAGGAAAGGCTGTGGCCGTGTCTGCCCAATGGCAAGGGCGAGGTGTTGTGGTCCTTACAAGACACACCCACATGTTTGACTTTGAGCATGTCAGCAGCACAGCTATTGACACCACGGGGCAGTTCCAGCTAAAAGAACTGCTGAAGACAGTCTCCACTGTCATCCACCACCGGTGCTGTCAGGTCCAGAGCAAACTTTCCCATGTTACTTTCACTTGACAGCTAAGGTTTGTGGCCCCTCTGACCACTCTAGGTCCAGAAATGAGGCCAGATGTGAACTAAAGCTGCTGAATCCATTTAGGAACAAACTGTTCCAAGGTTCTTCCTGGCACCTCTCAAGACACTGCAGCCCTCAGGGTGTAGTTGGCAGCCTCAGTAGCTCTGCTTCTGGCTGGAAACTGCCTCCTTCTCCATCCTTTGCTTCACCAAGTCTGACCTATGCCTTTAAGGCACTTAATGTACAGTTGTTGCTAAAATATCCCAATAGCCAGCTCCTCTTTGCAGCTTTCTGTGATCACCACCCATTAGAGATAGTGATGAATGCTTCTGGGGGGATTAAAAATACAGCTACCTGAACCCTATCCCAGTCTGCTGAATCAGAATCTCCATGAAGGTGGGTCATTTGTTTTATTTTTAATTTTGCTCATACAGTCAGCTTTTTCTGCCTCACTTGTCTTGACTTGAGTCCAGGGATCATGTCTCAAACAGCTAGCACACACTAACCAGACTACATATTCAGTGGACATTGTTAAAGAGAATTGAATTATATACAATTGAAGCAAGGGCACAGTGCAGTCCTGGTACTTAAGTCCTTGCCAAAATGCCACAATAACTTTTGTTTGTTTATTTCTGACACTTCCTAATGGGCAGATGGAAACATGTTAATTATAGAGATTGCTTTTCATCATCTTTCAGATGGTTTTTGCATCCTGTGAAGCAGAGGCTGTGTGGAACTAGCCTTTTTGTTGTGTGTGGCTGGTATTCTCTAGGGATAGTGCTGCAGAGGCGGCCAAGAGGAGAAATGGCTCAGGTATACTCAGAAAGAGCCAATCACTGAAATGGTTTGCAAGGCTTTCCAATCATCACCAGTCCCAGCAAGGATCCTTCTCATACCTCCTCCCCTGCATAGGTAAAAATGAAAATTGCTACCCAGATTTTGTTGGTATCTCAAGATGGGGGAAGTGTTTTCTTAGCTACATGAGGAGCTGCATGGGGTTTGGCTCTGGCCATCCTTCTTCAATGTGTTGATAATGTGTCCACTGAGGGACTTTCCTGTTGGTGGACCAGTGGTTAAGGCTCTACACTTCCACTGCAGGGGGCATGGGTTCAATCCCTGGTTGGGGAATTAATGTCCCACATGCTGCATGGCATGACCAAAAAAATCCCACAAATATACAGTTGTGTGGTTTTTTTTAATCCAGTTTAAAAATATGTCCACTGAAGCACATATGAAATAGAGTCATTAGTTCAGTTCAGTTGCTCAGTCATGTCTGACGTTTTGCGACCCCATGAACCGCAGCATGCCAGGCTTCCCTGTCCATCACCAACTTCCAGAGTCCATCCAAACCCATGTCCATCGAGTCGGTGATGCCACCCAACCATCTCATCCTCTGTCGTCCCCTTCTCCTACTGCCCTCAATCTTTCCCAGCATCAGGGTCTTTTCAAATGAGTCAGCTCTTCGCATCAGGTAGCCAAAGTATTGGAGTTTCAGCTTCAAAATCAGTCCTACCAATGAACACCCAGGACTGATCTCCTTTAAGATGGACTTGTTGGATCTCCTTGCAGTCCAAGGGACTCTCAAGAGTCTTCTCCAACACCACAGTTCAAAAGCATCAATTCTTCGGTGCTCAGCTTTCTTTATAGTCCAATTCTCACATCCATACATGACCACAGGAAAAACCATAGCCTTGACTAGACAGACCTTTGTTGACAAAGTAATGTCTCTGCTTTTTAATATGCTGTCTAGGTTGGTCATAACTTTTCTTCCAAGCAGTAAGCATCTTTTAATTTCATGGCTGCAATCACCATCTGCAGTGATTTTGGAGCCCCCCAAAATTAAGTCTGACACTGTTTCCACTGTCTCCCCATCTATTTCCTGTGAAGTGATGGGACCAGATGACATGATCTTCGTTTTCTGAATGCTGAGCTTTAAGCCAACTTTTTCACTCTCCTCTTTCACTTTCATCAAGAGGCTTTTTAGTTCCTCTTCACTTTCTGCCATAAGAGTGGTGTCATCTGCATATCTGAGGTTATTGATATTTCTCCTGGCAATCTTGATTCCAGCTTGTGCTTCATCCAACCCAGCATTTCTCATGAAGTACTCTGCATATAAGTTAAATAAGCAGGGTGACAATATACAGTCTTGATGTACTCCTTTTCCTGTTTGGAACCAGTCTGTTGTTCCATGTCCAGTTCTAACTGTTGCTTCCTGACCTGCATATAGGTTTCTCAAGAGGCAGGTCAGGTGGTCTGGTCTCTTTCCCATCTCTTTCAGAATTTTCCACAGTTTATTGTGATCTACACAGTCAAAGGCTTTGGCATAGTCAATAAAGCAGAAATAGATGTTTTTCTGGAAAAATTAGAGTCATTAGAAAGTAGTAATGCAGTGTTTTTCTAAGAAAACTCAAACTGGGTAAGACTTAAAGTACATGTCCTAGATTCTTTATATTATGGTTGGGTAAGCACCGTCTTTCTTGTCAGGAATACCCACCCAACTCCAGCCCTGAATTTGTATTCTTCTCAGTAACTCTTACTTTGGCAGTTGAGTGTGAAATATTCATAGACTATCTTGGACTGTTGTTTTTAATACGAGTGTGACCTGGTTTTCCAGGGAAGATATAAACCATAGCTTTTACTCTAATTCATATTCCAGTATTTGACATGTGCATTGGCTGACTTAATGACTAAATAAATGAAGTTTGTCTGGGAAAGGCACTCTTAGCAGTTTAAAGCCATTCTGACATGTGGCTTTAACGACCTTGGAATAATTTTATTAAAGCAAGAGTAAAATGCTGGCCTTTGACTGTGGGTCTTAATTAACCTACCAAATTGGAGTCTGTCATCTTCCCAGGACTAGTGTGGATGAGACTGGTTGTCTGCAAAGAATAAAACTAACATCTTGAAAGTATATGCACTTAAGACTCATTAGCATGTACCTGTGCCTCTTGCTTCCTCAGAACTAATGTTTCATCTTGAACAGCCTTTCAAAAACCTGAATTACTTCATTTTCTCATTTTCCTTTTAATTCTGCTGTCTCTTGGGTCTTTGCACAAAAGCTTCACGAGCAGTTTGAAGGGCAACCCAGGCAGATGACAGACTGTCTGTCGCTGCCACCCCACCAAGTGAAGGCTGTGTCTGCCGCTCCCGCATCCCTGGAAGGATACAAAACTTTCATCTCTGATGTTTTCTGCCTACACGGTAAAATGGAAAATTAGCGATGTTATCTGAATAATTAATTCCAGCCTCAAATGAAAAAAAAAAAGTTGAACTATCTAGATTGTTCAGGCTTCTGAATTTCTATTTGTCTGAGTGTAGGAGGCTTTTCTTGTGAGTAATGAAGTGGCAGTGAGGGCCCTGAATATATTACTCTATCATTGAGACTCAAAACTTCTAGGCATCAGCCTCAGCGTGAAAACTGTCTTACCCAATTGATAATCATCTAGTTTGCTTCCTGGGGATGGCTACAGAGAGTCAAATTAACTTGTATTAAATTGTATGTAAACCCATACCGTACTATTGAGCAAAGATTTCCCCATGGTCAGGAATCAGTGGGATACTCCCTGGAATTTGTCATTTCACTGTGGCAGCTGTAGCTTCTGTGGATCCAGGCACTGGTGACAGTCCCAGGCATACAAACGAAAACTACAACTATGAAAAAACCGCTCCCTTCTTCTACCCTGTAAAATGAAAAATACTCTAAATCCCAGCAGACTACAGCTCTTTCCCATGTGTTCATATTGATGGAGCTTAGAGCTGCCTCAACTGAAGCAACTTAGAACAATCAAAAAAATTAATCAATGTGACCGATTAATGTCAGAAGGGACTTTTTCTGTAAAGTCTGTTCGAGAATTTCAGTAGCAAGTGTGGTGTGAGTGTGTTTACATGGTAGTTGCTGTATTTCTTTTCTCCACTGGTTGATTTTCCTTCCTCTCACTTTAGCCGTGCCAATCATTTTATCCTAAATCGCTGAAGATAGGCCTCATTCTTTTTTAATAGGCCTGGCTCTTTCTCATTTCCTTCTTCTTCCAAAGATAACTCTTCATTTAAACCATCTCTGCTGGCCTTCCTCTTATAGCCTGGGTGCTGAGATGGTACCCAGTGGGTAAGAGAATGAGTGACAGTTGAGGACCACAGGCGAGAAATATCACAGGAGTGACCACAAGGATGACAGGAAAGAAACCTGGGAAGGAACATATCACCCAGGATGTGAGCTGGTCTCTGCCTCTCAAGGGAGGCAGAGGATGGATATGAAACAGAGAGAGAGAGACCAGATGTGTTTCATTTATATTGCCAAATCATAAATAGTTTACTGTTCATTCCTGCTCTAAGTTGTCTTCCAAAAGTGGCTTTATTGTTGCTGTTCAGTTGCTAAGTCATATCCAACTCTTTGCAACCCCATGAACTGTAACATGCCAGGCTTCCCTCGCCCTCACCGTCTCCTGGAATTTGCGCAAACTCATGAGTCAGTGGTGCTATCTAACCATCTCATCCTCTGCCACCCCCTTTTCCTCCTGCCCTCAATCTTTCCCCGCAACAGGGTCTTTTCCAGTGAGTCAGCTCCTCACATCAGGTGGCCCAAGTATTGGAGCCTCAGCTTCAGCATCAGTCCTTCCAATGAATATTCAGGGTTAATTTCCTTTAGGATTGACTGATTTGATCTCCTTGCACTCCAAGGGACTCTCAAGAGTCTTCTCCATCACCACGATTATTAACAATTGAATTTATATCAGCTCTGGATGTGTTCTTCCCAGGCATGTTGATAAGAGAAGCAAAATACCGCTTCTGGTTCTGTTCCTCTGTGTCCTGGTGACAGGCGGCCATGACTAGGTTCACAGCCCTAGTGATTGGCTCCTTTGTTAGAGCTAAAGTCCAAGATGAGGCCTTCCTATCAGAGTCCTGAAAGGTGATCTGAAAAAGCAGTGTGGACAGTCTCCTATACCCCTGAGGTGACAGCTGTATAACGTCCATCTACCTTTCTGGTAACTTCCCTTAATAGCTTGGCAGAGACTTCTGTCAAATTACTCCTGAAGGAAGTTGTTCAGTAGCATTTCACAACATTTGTGAAAGCGCAGTGGAGGTGAGCCCACTACTGTATCTTCTCCTGTCTCCAGAAGGGCTCACTCTCCCCAAAGGAAACACCCCTCTTCTTACCTTGGTGCATTTGGCCTTTAAGTCAGTCTTGTCTCTACTTCAGTTCCATCCTTCCCCACTGCTCCTGTCTCTGACACACAGGTCTGCTTCCTGTCCCCTGAATATGTGTGGGCAGTCTTTAAAGCACTCATGCCTTTGTATATGTTTATTTTGCCTAAATTAAACTTTCTCCCCTTCTCCCTGAAGTCTTAATTTCCTTCCTCATTAGACAAAACAAATAGTTCTCGTCCTGTCCTTTGATCCTTCTAGACTTATTTTTCACCCTGTACTGAAATTATTGCTTATGCATCTTTCTTACCACAAGATAGTAACCAGCCCAAAGATTACAAATACAATATGTTCCAGGAAGTCTAATTTGCTCTGTATTGATGTGTTGGGCAAGCTTTGCAAATGAAGAGTGAGAAAATCTTGAAATGTACTTCTCTTGATTAGTTCTGATGAGCAAATTATTCTGGAGCACATGCTGCTAAATGAGGCAGTGTTTTCCAACAATAAAATTAGGCACAAGTACCATGTGTCGTAGGATGCACCCCATGGTACATGACACTCCTGTGCTCTGGGATGCATGTGAGATCCAAGTAGAAGCAGGCCACACAGGATACTTCTGTGGTCTCCGTAGCCGTGCCTTCAGATTGCTCTTCATTTACACACCCCCTCAAGGACCCAGGATGTACCTTGTCCGTTTCCCTCTCTTCCTCTCACAGTGAGATTCAGCACCTGCTTTGCAGATGGTACCGAGGGTTTAGACTTCAGGGACCATCTGACTGGTGGAGCTTCTCTATCCCTGTGGACTTGACTTTCAGAGTTGCTGTAGCACAGGCTTCCCCAGACACAGCAGGTTTCTTGCTCTCCTCCTCATTGCTATAGAATGATGCTTCTAAGTTGAGCAAATTGTATTATTTCCTAGATCAAATCTCTCCTGTGGCTCACCATCCTCCAAGGGAGGAGGTTGTTTGTCTTGGTGTGACGTGGAGACCTGCCTGCCGCTCTTCCAGCCATGCTGCCTGACTCTCTGGCCAGGGCCTGGGAGAAGCTCTGCTGAACCTAGAAGCACACCAGCCTTTTCTGCAAAGCTGTGTCTTTACACACTGAGTTCCTTCTGCCTGGATTGCAGTTCTCTCTGTCCTTGCCTGGCTGGTGACATTCCTACTGCTCCTTCCAAAGACAGCATTCCTGTTCCCCGCTGGAAAGTCCTTCCCAGCATCCATCTCCCTTCCACGGGGGTCCCTGCCCACCACTCCCTTGTCATTGTGTCATAGTTGACTGCTTAAATGTCTGCCTCCTGTGCAAAACTCTTGGAGGAGAGGAGTACTGTTTCATTTCTCTCTCTCATTTCATCTCATCTCCATTCTCAGTACTGAACACAGCTTCTAGTATATAGTAATGACTCAATAAGCATGTAGTCTTTGGGATCAAGGAAAGAAGAAGAAAACCAAGAGCAGAGTTTACTGAAAAATCCACCCATCTGGCCAGGTCCAACCTTCCAGGGGTGGAAGATTTTAAAAGAGAGTATCTATACAGCACTCTGAAGCTTTACAGTAATCACTTACTTTGGAGTATTAACTCCAGTATGTGTGCAAACTTAGTCCCTCATTTGAAACCCTACTGAAATGTCCTTACATCTATATTCATTGCCTGGCTGTGTTGCCTATTAGCTGCCACATCTAATCAGGATCATGAAAATGAGGGAAACCTCCTCACATTTTCCACAAGGCTGATGTCCCTCCTGAGAGAGGAAGGCCCTGGGTTCCCTCATGGCTCTGTCATGCACCTGCTGCAGTCAGGAGTGGCTGCTGCCCTTCTGGGGACCTCTGCTTCCTAGTGGGAAGGACAGGACCTCCCACAACTCACTCTAGGGTTCTGGGTGACTCAGTCCTATGGTCAGATTTGGGAGACAGGACTGTAGCCAAGCAGGGGCCCTGGGTGTGTGTGTGATGTCATTGACTCAAATGTCACTGGCTCAGCTGCCCTCTGGAGTCAGGAGCAGAGATGCAGAGTCAGGATGTTCCCCGTAGCTGCCTGGTGCTGGATTCTGAGAAGATCGGACATGCAGACATTCTGCTCCCCTACGCTTCCACCAGGGGCCTCCTGAGGGGTCAGCAGGGTCCCTCGGAGCTTGTATGGCCCAACCTGCCCTGACTGGGAGATAAAGCATTTGTTTTTCTCCTGCAAGCATCAATAGGTAAAGAAGGAGCTTTACCAACATCTGTTAGTATGGGACCCTCCTGAGGAAGAAAAAGACCTATTTAACATTGGAAAGATGGCAAGAATACACAGAAGAACTGTACAAAAAAGATCTTCACGACCCAGATAATCATGATGGTGTGATCACTCACCTAGAGCCAGGCATCCTGGAACGTGAAGTCATGTGGGCCTTAGAAAGCTTCACTATGAACAAAGCTAGTCGAGGTGATGGAATTCCAGTGGAGCTATTTCAAATCCTGAAAGATGATGCTGTGAAAGTGCTGCACTCAATATGCCAGCACATTTGGAAAACTCAGCAGTGGCCACAGGACTGGAAAAGGTCAATTTTCATTCCAATCCCAAAGAAAGGCAATGCCAAAGAATGCTCAAACTACCGCACAATTGCACTCATCTCACACGCTAGTAAAGTAATGCTCAAAATTCTCCAAGCCAGGCTTCAGCAATATGTGGACCGTGAACTTCCTGATGTTCAAGCTGGTTTTAGAAAAGGCAGAGGAACCAGAGATCAAATTGCCAACATCCGCTGGATCATGGAAAAAGCAAGAGAGTTCCAGAAAAACATCTATTTCTGCTTCATTGACTATGCCAAAGCCTTTGACTGTGTGGATCACAACAAACTGTGGAAAATTCTGAAAGAGATGGGAATACCAGACCACCTGATCTGCCTCTCGAGAAATTTGTATGCAGGGCAGGAAGCAACAGTTAGAACTGGACATGGAACAACAGACTGGTTCCAAATAGGAAAAGGAGTACGTCGAGGCTGTGTAATGTCACTCTGCTTATTTAACTTATATGCAGAGTACATCATGAGAAACGCTGGACTGGAAGAAACACAAGCTGGAATCAAGATTGCCAGGAGAAATATCAATAACCTCAGATATGCAGATGACACCACCCTTATGGCAGAAAGTGAAGAGGAAGTAAAAAGCCTCTTTTTGAAAGTGAAAGAGGAGAGTGAAAAAGTTGGCTTAAAGCTCAACATTCAGAAAACGAAGATCATGGCATCTGGTCCCATCACTTCATGGGAAATAGATGGGGAAACAGTGGAAAGTGTCAGACTTTATTTTTGGGTGCTCCAAAATCACTGCAGATGGTGACTGCAGCCATGAAATTAAAAGACACTTACTCCTTGGAAGAAAAGTTATGACCCACCTAGATAGCATATTCAAAAGCAGAGATATTACTTTGCCAACAAAGGTTCGTCTAGTCAAGGCTATGGTTTTTCCTGTGGTCATGTATGGATGTGAGAGTTGGACTGTGAAGAAGGCTGAGCACCGAAGAATTGATGCTTTTGAACTGTGGTGTTGGAGAAGACTCTTGAGAGTCCCTTGGACTGCAAGGAGATCCAACCAGTCCATTCTGAAGGAGATCAGCCCTGGGATTTCTTTGGAAGGAATGATGCTAAAGCTGAAACTCCAGTACTTTGGCCACCTGATGCAAAGAGTTGACTCATTGGAAAAGACTCTGATGCTGGGAGGGATTGGGGGCAAGAGGAGAAGGGGACGACAGAGGATGAGATGGCTGGATGGCATCACTGACTCAATGGACGTGAGTCTGGGTGAACTCAGGGAGTTGGTGATGGACAGGGAGGCCTGGCGTGCTGTGATTCATGGGGTCGCAAAGAGTCGGACATGACTGAGTGACTGAACTGAACTGAACTGAACTTTGGAAAAGGAAAGACAGGAATGTTTTTCATATCTGGGCATGACCATTCATGTTCTGTCTCTGTCATTTGTCTGTCTGTCTCTCTCTGTTCACACACACACACACACACACAGAGGAATACCACTTTCAATGAACTTTCCCTTCAACGTAGAACAGAATGAAGCACTAGAGATCAGGGATTTCTTGCAAACAACACAGGAAGCTTCCCTGCCCTTCCCCAAACTATCTCTTAACTTCCTTTCTCCCCATCCACTGTTTCACTCATACAAACCTCCCAGATTTTGACAGCTTGGTTCTTGGATGCCTCCAAACATAAACCTCCATAGAGACACAAAGCTTCATCAAGAAATTCCAGACTTGACTGAAGCAGTGAAGGGCACACACCCAACGAAGCACGGCAAAGCATCCCAGTCACCCATCTTAGGCACAAGCAGAGAGAAGGCATCTGGCCCACAAACAAACCCTTTCCTCCCCAGTCAGTGGGGCCCCAGAGAAGTGAGGATGGGACTGTTAACTCTAATCATTGTCTTATTGGACTTCATTGTCAGTGATAAGGCTTTGTGTGTTCCTAAAAGAATGGGTTGACCTTCATTTTAACCAGTTAAAATCCCAGCTTCCTATGTGGATATTCCCTGGCTTGGCTTGACTTGCTTATTAAAATCTTCTCTGCCTTGTGTTCCCTTTCAGCCAAAAACGTATGGGATTCTATTTCTTCTTTCAAGAAAAAGAGCCCACACAATTTAGTTTATGTAACTCTGTGATATTTTTCTGCACAATGGCTAGCATAAAAGATGGAGTTTTCAACACATGGCTATGAGGCTAAAAACATTTTGGAGGCACAGTTTCAGGGACGGGTGCCCAGCTGCTGAAGAGCTGGACAAAGATGACGCTATTGCAGCCACCTCCCACTCTTCCTCCTCAGACACACCCAGCCATCTGGTGGGGTCAGGGCCACCTCAGCCCCTCACACCCGCCTCTGTCCCACAGCCTCACTCACAACAACAGAGGTAGGAATGTACCGGCAGGACTCAGGTCTTGGGATATGAAATGGAAGAAGGGACCTCCCTGGGGGCCATATTTTGTCTCATTCTCAAGCCTCCCTTCTGACCAGTGTCATTTGAAAACCAATAATACGGGGGAATATGGGCACAAAGTTGTGTGCTTGAGACGAAAGAGGCACTGAGTTAAGTTCCTGAGAGCAGGGAAGAGAGCATCACATCATGGCTTCGAGACAGAGGAGGCAGGTGTGTCCCAGTCTTCGTCACCTACATGCCCATTCATTCATTCACTGAGCATTCACTGCATCCCAACCCAGCACTACCTTAGTTGGAAATGCAGACCTAAAGGGACTGGGCAGGGACCACACTGTCTTGGTGCCTACATCCTAGTGAGTGAAGTGAAAGTGAAAGTCGCTCAGTCGTGTCCGACTCTTTGAGACTCCATGGACTATGCAGTCCACGGAATTCTTCAGGCCAGAATACTGGAGTGGGTAGCCTTTCCCTTCTCCAGGGGATCTTCCCAACCCAGGGATCGAACTCAGGTCTCCCACATTGCAGGCGGATTCTTTACTAGCTGAGCCACGAGGAAAGCTTCTACATCCTAGTCGAGGGACACTAATAAGAAGTAAGTTAACAAGATAGTTGCAGAGAGAACATGTCTGTAAGGCTCTGGTTTACTCACATTATCAAGGAAAATAATAAACAGTCTATAATAGGAATGGAAAAGAGTTTTATTTGAGCCAAACTGAGGACAGCCTCTAGACAACTCTGAGGAACTGCTCCGGAGAAGCATGGCTTTAAGCATAGTTTTCTGTCTCGTCAGAACAAAGAACATCAAACAAGTCAGGGTACATTCCTTCAGAGTGTTCAGAAAAACAGACCAGCACGTACATAGCCAGTCAGTATGACCTTAGCACCTGGGAAGGGACTCTTATAATGGAAGGAGTACCAGCAATGGCGTCCCAGGAAGGAAGGCATTTAATCTTTACTTTTAAGATAGACATTCTTTATTTCTGGTCAGTGAACATTTTTCTTTAATAATTAAAGCAGATGTACAATGTAAGTTTGATAGGCCACAAACAGGCTGTTCTAGTTAGCATGAAATTTAAGTTAACTCATGTACAAGCCAGAATGATTTCCTCATACCTCAATACATGAAAGTTTATTTTATCAGCATCAAGGCCAGAGAGCGAGATGGAAGATAAAGAACAGACACCGAGTTGAGAGCAAGAGGTCTGGGGCCTCAGGAGTGCAATAAGCCAAGGGGACTTTTAAATGTGGTCAAAGCACATAGCAGAACCCATCCATTCAGCCCTTAATATACTCTGTATTATGACCTCAGCTTTCATCAAAGACTTGTCCAAGCAATCTGCCACTACATTTGTGATTTTAAGAAAAGATATTCTTTTATGATATTGTTTACCATATCATGCAGTGTTTCCTACATAAAGTTGAATATGAGCATCTTACAACTTAGAGGGGAAAAAATATTCCCATATTCTGATTGTGAGAATTACATTTTCCTTTATCATTTTGACTGCCAAGAATCTCAGAGGAGAATCTAAGTCTCAATTACCACAACTATATATTCCCATGTTATAATTTGAAGAGAGTGCATCTGAGTGATCGAAGTGCCAACTTATAATCACATTGCTGTTGTTCAGTTGCTAAGTCGTGTCTAATACTTTGTGACTCCATGGACTGCAGCATGCCAATCTCCTCTATCCTCTGCTATCTGCCAGAGTTTGCTCAAATTCATGTCCATTGCATTGGTGTTGCTATCTAACCATCTCATCCTCTGCTGCTCCCCTCTTCTTTTGCCTTCTATCTTTCCCAGCATCAGTGCCTTTTCCAATGACTCAGCTCTTCACATCAGGTGGCCAAAGTATTGGAGCTTCAACTTCAGCAACAGTCCTTTCAGTGAATATTCAGGGTTGCTTTCCTTCAGGTTTGGCTGTGGTTTGCCCTCCTCACAGTCACATAGAATGGCTCAAATCCCTACTTCCTGCTGCAAGAGGTGTGACTTTGGCATTGTTTATTAACTATTAAATATCTGAGCTGGGTTTCTCACCAACATGGAAAGAGGGATACTTGCTAGGATTTTAATGAGATAATGTACCAAGTTCCAACCATAGAGTAAATGTTCCTAATATTATTATCCTTTCTTATTGTTACTTCCCAATTTCTGCCTGGCTTATATTTCTCTATTTCCATCTACATTTCTTTTGTTGTAAATTTTCTCAAATCCACTGCAGAAAGAGATATTATATAATTTTTTTGAGTTCCATTACCCGCCTGATGGCATAACAAGAGCTGTGGATAGGATAAAAAAGCTTCAGGCATCTACTTGCTCAAAATCAAATCTGTTCATGAACTCAAAAAACTCTCATGTTCTTTCTTCCTGCTAAATAATGCCAGTTTCTATAACCTCAACTTGTATACTCTAATGAAGTTTCCTTCAGGGCCTGTGTTTTCCAGTCACAGCTTTTGATTTGAGTGTAGAGGCATTTATTAAGAATCACTTTCTCTATTCTAGATGTCTTTTGTCCACTTTCTTTTCATTTCTGAAACAGCGCTCACTCACAGCTTTATATTCCAAAACAGAAAAGCTATTAATGACTCTGTCAGTTAGAAATTGACACAGCCAAATCTTTTGTCTCCCTATGCTCTTTAAAAAACCAAAAAAAAAGATGTACATAGTAACTTGTTCCTTCCCTAGAAGTGATGTTTTTTGCTTTTAAAATTCTGTCTCCTCCTGGAAGGTTTTGTTTTTGCTATTGTTCTATGATGCATACTAAACAGATTAAACACACATGGCCTATTCCAAGATTTAAAAAAATAACTGAAGAATATAATTTAATTCAAAACATTTCAACACTGATGAATTATTTAAGTCAGAAAGCAAAACAAGTAAACATCATTGTCAGATCTGTGACAAATGGGAAATAAGCCAACAGATGGAATCGCACTCCCTGTGAATCAGGACATGATGTGATCAGATTGTTTTTAGTGCTCACTCATTGGACCTCTTTTTCAAGGGTCAATTAAAATATGTGCTTAGCATAGCCCATAACTAGAGCTATAATTAGAAAATTACAATGTTACTGAACCAATAATTAAAAAATTGTAGTGTAACTGAAATTGTTACTAATATTCTATGGTTTCCTTATCTGTGTCTATTGCCTATCAACAATGTAAGAGAAGATAAGTGACATTTGGATTACTTGATGGAATAGGGAAAAAACTGGGATACAGTTAGTAATATGGTTAACTTCTCTGCATCTGTCGAGTGAAGGAACTAAGAGAAAGAAGGGGAAGATTTGCCTTAGAGATGAGGAAGAATTGTGAAGTTATAAATATTGGAGTTGCTGTTAGGGAAAGAGTGGTCTTTTATCCAGGGCTATTTAAAAACAGGACAGATGCTCATCTCTCTCCCACAGTTCAGATGTGAGCAGAGAGTGATTAAACTGCTTCTTCTAGCTGGATGCGTCTATAGTTTAAACTAGAACACGTGTGAAAGTCTTGGGGGAACATGGCCACAAAGAAATGACATGTTGGAAATCAGCCATCCACCTGCTCTATTCCAGAAGCAGCTGTGTGAGTCTTTAACAAAAACACCTGTTTAGGAAGTGATGGCGTAGAGTCTGATATTAGCCTTCTTCCTACGTAACTGTTTGTCTCTGTATTTTTCATTCCCTGCACCATCTACTACTAACAT
Source organism: Bubalus kerabau (assembly GCF_029407905.1). NCBI lineage: Eukaryota > Metazoa > Chordata > Mammalia > Artiodactyla > Bovidae > Bubalus > Bubalus kerabau. Next base: position 81,039,116 of record NC_073631.1, on the reverse strand, counting down.
CACATCTTTCTGTATTTTATATATTAGTCATTTTAAGCTCTTTGTGGAATAAGAAGGGACTTCATTGAGTAAAATTCTATTAAAATTTTTAGCCCTTTTGTGTGTGTGTGTGCCAGATGTCATGCAATTTCCAGGAGATATAAAGAGCGGTAAACACTGGCCTCAGGGACTTCATAGCTTAGGGCACAACACGGGTCAACTAGAGATAACACAGTGAGAATCCTTGCAGGGAAAATGAGATTCCTGTGGGATCACAGAGTAGAAAGCCCCTCTCTCTTGGGAATGGGGAAGGCTATAAGGAGAGGTTACAGCTGAGCTGGTGCTGAAGCATAACCTCAAAGCAGAATGTAAATCCTTCCAACAAGCATGAGTGAGGAGGATGTGGACAAAGCTGGGGTGAGGTGACGGAGTGCAGTCTTTGAAGAGCAGCATTGAAGCTGTCCTTCTAATACCAGGAAAATGCCATTAATTCCAATCTAGTAAATTAATGAGAGACATCTTCCTTGAATAACATTTCTTTCTGTGCTTTTGTTCCCACCATGTGGATGGTGTAAACTGGTGTAATTTGACAGTGTCAGGAGACTTGCCTGGTTTCTGGGCAATTCTAATAAAAAATACCACAGCAGAAGTCTTCAATGAAAGCAAAGCACTCTATAATCTTCCTTGAGCCCTGACTGATAGGACATAGATAAAAATCTCTCAGCCTCAACATGGATGCAAAAAATATTCCATTCAAGCAGTAACCTGACAAATAAAGGGAAGTTTGTTTTGTTTTTTTATTTTTACCCACAAAGCAAAAGGAAGATTTATCCAAAGACTGGTAGATAGGACACCTTTCCAAACATGCTGGCCTGTTCAGTGTTCGCAGTGTCAGTTTTCTAAGAGGAAACCTGGAAGGTCATAACTAGGATGAGCTGAAAGTCTGCTGTTGAATGAATTTTACGTGTGAGGATCTGAGGACACATGTGAGGACCCTTGGCCAGTACAAGAGGCTCGCTGACTACCTGGGACCTCCATTTCAGTGGTGCTTTCTTACTAAAACAACGCTAGTAGTGTTTCAGTTCAGTTCAGTTCAGTCGCTCAGTTGTGTCCGACTCTTTGCAACCCCATGAATTGCAGCACGCCAGGCCTCCCTGTCCATCATGGACTCCTGGAGTTCACCCAAACTCATGTCCATCGAGTCGGTGATGCCATGCAGACATCTCATCCTCTGTCGTCCCCTTCTCCTCCTGCCCCCAACCCCTCCCAGCATCAGGGTCTTTTCCAATGAGTCAACTCTTCGCATGAGGTGGCCAAAGTATTGATGTTTATTTATTGAGCACTTACTATAGTAAGAGCTTTATTTGCATTTATCTCATAAAATTTTGACAGCAACCCATTTATAGATGGGGAAACAGAGGACTAGAGAGATCCGGTAAGTTGTCCAGGGATACACAGCTTGGAAACTGGAAGGTGATGCTCCAGAATTGCCCGTTGTTTGGTCTGACTCATAATTATATACTTGATTATCTCATTTAATTCCAAGTAGTCATTTTGTGTTTTTTTTTAATTAGACTGTAATTACTTTACAATGTTGTGTTAGTTTCTGCTGAACAACAGAGTGAATCAGCTGTATATATACATATATCCCCTTCCTCTCGAACCTCCCTCCCAGCCCTCCATCCCACCCCTCCAGGTCATCACAGAGCACCGAGCTGAGCTCCCTGTGTTACACATCAGCTTCTCACTAGCTACTTTACATGTGGCAGTGAATATGTCGGTGCTACTCTCTCAATTTGTTCAAACCTCCATGAAAACACTATAAGATTCAATCGGTGCACAGAAAGTACATGTAAACTGAAGAAAGGTTACACACCAGCAGCAGCCTTCCTTATTTTGGAGGCTTTACAAAGGTCTCTGAGCAAAGTCCCCTGTACAATGATCAGGTTCCTGTGATCCTCCTGGACTGTCTGGAAGAGCCAGGGTGCCTGTGAGGTGGGCTGTTCATGAGCTGTTCCCAAGCTCAAGTCTGCGCCTGTGTTCCTGAGAAGTGGACTGGTTTCCAGGCAACACCATGGTCCATCTATTTTCATACTGTTGCAGTGACAAACATTAGAAAGAAAGAAAAAAAAAGACATATGGTACCAATGGTGTGATAAGATGCTTTCTGAAGCCTGGCTTCTCTGCCAATAATAATTCCATGGTTACCACCAGTGGGGCTAGAAAAAGTCCCAACAAGAGACTCAGATGATGAATAAATAGGCCTGACATATGGCCATTAAGGCCCAAGATTCCAAATACCAACACTGTGCTTAATCAGGTTAATAGGCTTTTTACAAGTGCCCTGATCTTTGAAGATGGAAAAAGTATGGACCCAAATTACTGCTAAATAGACATATCATCTCAAGAGTAGACTGGTGCCGAGTCTGGTCCTCCTGGCTGGTTAACAGAAACTCAATATCTTGCATTTGATGGATGTGTATAATAAGTTACAGTCCTGGGATCTAAACTGCATGATGTAACAGATTTTAAGACCTTAATCTTCTCTTCTTAAAAACAAAAGTGCTATTAGTTGTACAACAGCAGGTTCTTTTATAGGCAGGAACCCCCAAAATGTACATTTAAATCCCAATTGTAGTATACTTTGATGAAATAAAAATCACCCCTGCTTGTTTCAGAAAAGAATCCTCATTCCAATTCTACAGGATGCCTTTCCCCCTGTTTTCAAAGCCATCTGTAGCAAAATAGTCATGTTATTGGTCTGTATCAGCTCAGCTAGTTTGAAATGCTCCAAGTTGTAAACAATAAAAAAAATGCATTTTTTTTCTCATCAAATACAATATTTTCTACAGTATTAGCTCTAAGGGAGACATGGTCTTCTGAGGTTGGATTTTGGTGAAAACTGCAGTGTTTGAAGATTACTAGGATATCTGAGATCCTTACGAGGCATTTCAGGTGGTACAGTGACCTGCTGTAGAATGAGAGTTGTAAATGAAAGACAGTGACCGCCTCCTCCAGCAGGGACTGCCTCTGATTCTGGGTTGTGTGTAGGGTCTCAAATGCCACAGAGATCACTAAAATGTGCTGTGATAATAACCATCATTTACCGTAAAGAAGGGTAAAGTTGGATCCAATTGAATTTAGCCAGAGAACTCAAGAGATGACACTTTGGGGGCCGTCGCACCACTGGGTCATTCTGTAGACATTCCTGGCCTTCTGATACCTAGCAGGCTGGAGGGGGCTGAGGGAGGCAGAGACCCCAGCAGAACAAGGAAAGGCGTGGCCCCTTGGTGAGTGTGTATTTCGTTCTTGCCTTCGCCACCTGAACCCAGAGCTACCACTTTGGCCCCGAGAAAAATGCTCTGTGTCTATTCCAAATCTTCCTAAAAGGGCTGCTCTCTCCCTGCTGGCTTCCCCCAACCCATCTTCCCTTCCCTGTGAAGCCCGTGACTGCCTGTGGAGCCAGCATCTCCCGCCCCTGCTGACTGACTGTTTGCCCCCACAGAATCTGTACCAGAACAGGTTCTTAGGCCTGGCCGCCATGGCATCTCCATCGAGAAACTCCCAGAATCGACGCCGGTGCAAGGAGCCGCTCCGCCACAGCTACAATCCAGGCCAGTACCACAGTGTGGCCATCAGGACTGGCCCCCATGGTGCCGTCACCATCCCCCGCTCCACCAGCGACACCGACCTGGTCACCTCGGACAGCCGCTCCACACTCATGGTCAGCAGTTCCTACTACTCCATAGGGCACTCGCAGGACCTGGTGATCCACTGGGACATCAAGGAGGAAGTGGATGCTGGGGACTGGATCGGCATGTACCTCATCGGTGAGTAGAACAGCACTTAGTGCAGAAATAATGGTCAGAGCACGCTGGTTCAGGCGTTCAACAAGTATGTAATGCATAGTTCACTTTAAAAGATGCTTTACTGTTTCAGTAAACGGGATCATTTCATTAAAGTGCATGATTCACAACCAAATGTGTTATATGCCACATTCTAACACACAGAAGACCACGCACGAAGGCATCACTTCCCACTTCTATTCAGTGGCAGAGAATTGGGAGGTAGCAGGGCAGGATGTAGCTGAACACAAATGTCATCACCATTGCAACTATACATTTGCTCTTCTACTTATGAGTGAGTGAATATGAGAAGCTTGATTTTAAAGTGAAAGTGTCATTCCCTCAGTCGTGTCTGACTCTTTGTGACCCCATGGACTGTAGCCTGCCAGGCTCCTTTGTCCATGGAATTCTCCAGGCAAGAATACTAGAGTGGAGAGTCATTTCCTTCTCCAGGGGATCTTCCTGATGCAGCGATCATATCCAGGTCTCTTGCATTGCAGGCAGATTCTTTACCATCTGAGCCACTAGGGAAGCCCTGCTTTTAAATCCATTTGTTTATAAGTCCAGAGCAATACAATATATGCAACCAAGATATGCACTTATATGTGGAGTAATTTCAGTTTAGTTTTCGACACTCAGTTTAGTTCAGTCACTCAGTCATGTCTGACTCTTTATGACCCCATGGACTGCAGCATGCCAGGCTTCTCTGTCCATCACCAACTCCTGGAGCTTGCTCAAACTCATGTCCATTGGGGCGGTGAGTCCATCCAACCATCTCATCCTCTGTCATCCCCTTCTCCTTCTGCCTTCAATCTTTCCCAGAATCAAGGTCTTTTCCAATGAGTCAGTTCTTCACATCAGATGGCCAAAGTATTGGAGCTTCAGCTTCAGCATCAGTCCTTCCAATGAATATTCAGGGTTGATTTCCTTTAGGATTGACTGGTTGGATCTCCTTGCATTCCAAGGGACTCTCAAGAGTCTTCTCCAACACCACAGTTCAAAGCATGAATTCTTCAGCACTCAGCCTTCTTTATGGTCCAACTCTCACATCCATACATGCCTACAGGAAAAACCATAGCTTGACTATATGGACCTTTGTTGGCAAAGTAATGTCTCTGCTTTTTAATGTGCTGTCTAGGTTAGTCATAGCTTCTCTTCCAAGGAGCACACGTCTTTTAATTTCATGGCTGCAGTCACCATCTGCAGTGATTTTGGAGCCCAAGAAAATAAAGTCTGTCACTGTTTCCATTGTTTCCCCATCTATTTGACCAGAAGTGATGGGACTGGATGTAATAATCTTTTTTTTTTTTTTTTTTTGAGTGTTTCCACAGGGCTCTAGTGAGCTGCAGTAAAGGATTAACTTTTCCTTTTAGACTAGCTTGCACCCTTCAGTTTTTCCACATTCTCCTTTCTGCCTATCTCTACTTTAATTATGATGGTTACTTGTTTAACACCTTAGATAATTAGGTTGTTGACCCCAGATCTATATTTTTTTTATTTGTTCTTGAGTAACTGGTTTAGTCGCCAAGTCCTGTCCGACCCTTGCAACCCCATGGACTAGGACCTTCCAGGCTCTGCCCATGAGATTTTCCAGGCAAGAATACTGGAGTGGGCTGCCATTCCCTTCTCCAGGGGATCTTCCTGACCCAGGAATCAAAGCTGGGTCTCCTGCATTGCAGGCAGATTCTTTGCTGACTGTGCTATGAGGGAAGCCCTCTTGAGTAATAATTTTCAAAGATTATAATTGTACAGTATTGAGAAGTATTAGAACAAAATGCAGTTATTGGAAGACAATTGCTTTACAATATTGTGTTGGCCTCTGCCACACATGAAAATCAGCCACAGGTATACATATGTCCTATCCCTCCTGAACCCCCTCCCATTTCCCACCCTAACCCACCCCTCTAGTTTGTCACAGAACACTGGATTGAGCCCCCTGTTTATAAATTGATATAGTCACTATGGAGAACAGTATGGAGATTTCTTAAAAAACTAGGAATAGAACTACCATGCGTACGTGCATGCTAAGTCCCTTCAGTCGTGTCCAACTCTTTGCAACCCTATAAACTGTAGCCCACCAGGCTCCTCTATTCTCCAGGCAAGAATACTGAGCGGGTTGCCATGCCCTTCTCCAGGAAATCTGCCTCACCCAGGGATCAAACCGACATCTCTTACATCTCCTGCATTGGCAGGCAGGCTCTTTACCACTAGCACCATCTGAGAAGCCCTAGAACTATTATATGACCCAATAATCCCACTGCTGGATATATACTCTGAGAAAACCATAATTAAGAGAGACACACGTACCCCACTGTTCACTACAGCACTACTTACAATAGCTCGGACATGGAAGCAACCTAGATATCCATCGACAGATGAATGGATACAGAAATTGTGGTACATATATACAATGGAATATTACTCAGCTATTAAAAAAAACACACACACACATTCCAGTCTGTCCTAATAAGGTGGATGAACCCAGATCTGGTTTTGAATCAGCTCTTCACAGCTGTACCTTCCTGCAGTGATGTCAATGGCATTTATTTCTCAAGTCAAGGAATAGTTGGAGTAGGAGCATGGCAGAAGAGAGAGGTGGAAACCTTCATCCATGGGAAGAGATGAAAGAATCTGGAGTTCAGCCCTAGATCAAGGCTGAGGTGTAGATCTGGGGTAGTTGTCCCTGAGAGTGGAAGAATTCACTCAGGGACTGTATGTAGAAATAAAGCACCAGAAGGTCCCTATCAGAAAGAGGGAGAGGCAGAGGAGGAACTCAGAAAGAAGGTGGAGGTTCGATGGAGAGGTAGAAGAACTTGGCAACCACGTCATAGAAGATGAGAGAGGGGGTGTTTGAGGAAGGGAGAGTCAGCAGTATCGAGTGTCCTGCAACTCCATGAATGAACAGAATCTGGTGTTAACATGACATTTCGACTGAGACAAAAGTAAACACAGCGCATCCTCTTGAGAATCTCAGTTTGACAGTTTGTTCTTCCCACAGTAGAACACATATATAACTGTGAAGTGATTTAATGCAAAATGCCAACACTTTCGGTGGCATAGCATTTCAAAAACAACTTCCACATCCAAAATTATCTGTGAATCTTAAAAGTTCATTATTTGTGAGTCCTTAGTAACTCATCTGCCAGATTCACAGTGCCTTGCCAAAGAGCAAATCATAGAGCTCAAGTGATTTCATCTAATCTGTCATTCCACAATTGAGGAAATGCCAAGTTAGTGGTTCCCAAGGCCACACAGCTGCCTACCCTGGCGGCAGACCCCACGCTGACCACGGAGACATCATGGGACATTTGGGGGTAACTTAACCTACAGGCCATTCCACATCAGTGGGGTAATCTAACTGTCCATGTGAGGCCAGATTTGTGGCCTCTCAACTCTGACCTCCAGAGCTCTCTAGACAAACGTGACTTTTCTTCTGCCAAAGTAATCTGGATTTGAAAGGGGACATGTGGCCCTGCTCACTGATGCTGCCACCAAGTCATCAGTGTTGTCTTTAGCCAGGAAGCCAGCCATAGCACAATAATAGAAGCATTATTGTTACTTTCACCATGAAATCACATTTGGTTGCCCTGATTTATGGGGTGGTTCCTGAACTCAAGAGTGTGATGAAGGATTCTCTCCCCTATGACACAGAATAGGGAAAGATATGGGGTTTCAGTGTCAGCTTGACCTGGCTATAGAGGAAAAACATAACTTTCTTCTCAGGATCATTGCATGGAATTGATGAGATACTGTGCACTTACTGCCTGTTGATCATTAAATTGCATCTTGATTTAACTTGTCAGGTAGCTCTAGTCTCTGGATGCATCATGGCAAATTACTCTAATTCCCAGGATTCGCTGAGCCTAGCCATGGTTGTCAAACATGTGCTCAATTGTTTCAGTTGTACATTATAAAATGTAAAAATGTCTTACCAAACCCAGAGGAACCTGGGAAGAGACTTTCATTGTCATTAAATGGGTAGAAGCTTATGGTTTGGTCATAGAGACAGATACAGTTTTCATCACTATTCCCAGGAAATAAGTTTCACATGACTTTGACAAGTGAAAGCTAATTGTTTGTGAGTCCTATACTTAGGGTTAAAGATTGAGCAATGCCCATGGCTTCCTCCCACTGAGAAAACAGTAGTATATATTTGGATTAGGATACATCAACTGAAGGATACTGTTAAAACCTCTAACCATTAGAATGCTAAGTTAATTAGAGTAGATCAATTCAAGTATTTTCCACTTCTTCATTTTACATCCCAATATGTTAAAAAGCTGAATATCTTAAAACCCTCTTTCGGATGATCAATTTCTAAAAATAGCCATTCCTTTGACTCTGTTGGAAGGAACCCTTATTAAAACTGCTGAAATATGAAATAAGTATGCAATTACCATTATGAAAATATAACTGAATAGGTAAAGTAGGCATCATATGCTTATAATTTGCAAAACTAACCTTCTTATTAACTTGAGGCTTCCCTGGTGGCTCAGATGGTAAAGAATCTGCCTGCAATGCAGGAAACCTGGGTTCAATCCCTGAGTCGAGAAGATACCCCGGAGAAGGGAATGGCTATCCACTCCAGTATTCTCACCTGGAGAATTTTGTGGACAGAGGAGCCTGGTATAGACTACAGTCCATGGGGTCGCAAAGAGTTGGACATGACTGAGTGATCTTATTAACTTAGCATTTTAATAAATCATGTCATTATTATATCATGTTATATACCATGCTATCCTTATACCATGCTAGAATCTGCTCAATACTTTAAATCATGATGAAACTAAAGTATATTCATGCATTTACATTTCAACAAATTAAGAGATGATAACTCAGATTGAAGGCAGGAGAAGGGGACGACAGAGGATGAGATGGTTGGATGGCATCACCAACTTGATGGACATGAGTTTGAGCAAGCTCCAGGAGTTGGTGATGGACAGGAAAGCCTGGCGTGCTGCAGTCAATGGGGTCTCAAAGAGTCAGACATGACTGAGTGACTGAACTGAACTGACTGAACTCGGAGTGAAATTAAGATTAAAAATTTTCTAAAATGGCATCTTCAAAGCATTTCCATAGACTGGTGCCTGAGGACATATATTCTCTTCCAATACCTTTTGGTTGCTTTATCTGTGTGAGGTTAGAGATTATGGCCTGGATCAAACTGATTTTTTTCTAATTTTTGAGGGCTTCTTCTGTGACCTATCCATGCTCAATGTTTATAAATATCGTAAAACAAGGACACAATACTTATATGTACATGTTTCAGTTCATAGGGCACCTCACAAAGCAAGGATTCCTTCTCTCTCCCATGTGTACATATGTATATTTAACTTCAGTTACATAAATTCTGCTGGGCTTCCCAGGTAGCATGGTGGTGAAGATAACACCTGCTAATGCAGGAAATGCAAGAGACGTGGGTTCGATCCCTGGATTAGGAAGATCCCCTAGAGTAGGAAGTGGCAACTTGCTCCAGTATACTTGCCTGGAAAATTCCATGGACAGAGGAGCTGGGTGTGCTAGTCAATGGGGTCACAAAAAGTCGGACACAACTGAGCAAGTAAGCACACATGCACATAAATTCAATTACCTATTGTATATTCTATTTTCTCTCTTCTGTATTTTGAGTGAGTATGTCAAAATCGGTAACAAAAATTTTTTGTTTTAATTTTGACTCCTGTATCTCTGCCTTTGCTTCTATAAGTTTTATACTTTGCAGATTTAATGCTGATTACTAAGTGCATGGATTTTCATGATGTTTACATCTATTTCCTCTACAATTTCTTATAGGTTATTGTTACCGATCTGGCTCTGTCCACTGTGCTATTCTTTGTCTTGAATTTTGCTTTTTTTTTTTTTAACTATTTAAGGCTGCTAGTCTCTCAGTTTTCTTCTGCTTCATATTTCTTTGATCTGTCTTTTCTTTATTTGCACTCTTTATCTTCTTTTTTAAGTGTAGCTCTTTCTGTGTGCTTTTTATTTCTTAACTCAAGGTCTCTTGACCTTTAAGTTGCTAGAATAGCATATTTACATTTATTACACTTACTGTTCTATTAGGACTTATTTTTGCCATCTTTCTTTAGGTACTTTACTGTATTTTATGTTTCTTTGATTCTTCTTTTCTTCTTCCCATTAGATCTGTTGATTTTGAAGTTATGCATTTTTAGTGCTCTTATGGTGACTCCAGTACTCTTGCCTGGAAAATCCCATGGACGGAGGAGCCTGGTGGGCTGCAGTCCATGGGGTCAGGAAGAGTCGGACACGACTGAGCGACTTCACTTTCACTTTTCACTTTCATGCATTGGAGAAGGCAATGGCACCCCACTCCAGTACTTTTGCCTGGAAAATCCCATGGACGGAGGAGCCTGGTGGGCTGCAGTCCATGGGGTCGCGAAGAGTCGGACACGACTGAGCGACTTCACTTTCACTTTTCACTTTCCTGCATTGGAGAAGGAAATGGCAACCCACTCCAGTGTTCTTGGCTGGAGAATCCCAGGGACGAGGGAGCCTGGTGGGCTGCCATCTATGGGGTCGCACAGAATCGGACATGACTGAAGCGACTTAGCAGAGCAGAGAGAGATGGTGACTCTTTTAATTATAAACCAGTAAGTCTCAATCAAGGGTAATTTTGCCTCCAGTGGACATTTGGCAATATCTGAAGACATTTTGGGATATCACATTGTAGAGGGTGTTTCTGGAATCTGCAAAGTAGAATCCAGGGATGCTACAAAACAGGATATAAAGCACAGGACATCCCCCGCTACAATAAAGAAAACAGAGTTAGCCAGCTGAAAATATCACCAGTGCCAAGGTTGAGGAGCCCTGTCTAGATCACTGTGCTTGCAACCACTGGCTTTTTAACCTTGTGAATATCTCTTCCAGTAGACTAGTAGTTCACCCAGCATGCTTTCAGATTCCTTTGGTCTTCCAGGACTTTCATTTTCCAGATGTGAACACTGTCCCTTTTATCCTCAATATCCATTAGTCTTTCTTCTGTATTTTGAACTTTTTCTTGAAGAGTTTCTCAATCAGATCTTCCAGCTTCCTAATTCATTTTTTTCACCAAAAATCATAAACCATAGTAGGATAATGCAATGATGGATAAAGGCCAAATGTAATGGCCATATGGATAGCACCCATATCCTATACATCAGTTTCATTGTATCTCAGTTATCATTCCATGAGGCCATAGTTCTAGGGTTCAAAAACAGTGGAAAATTTTGCCTACTTTGCCCCACTTTGCTGCTGCTACTGCTAAGTTGCTTCAGTCGTGTCCGACTCTGTGCGACCCCATAGACAGCAGCCCACCAGGCTCCCCCGTCCCTGGGATTCTCCAGGCAAGAACGCTGGAGTGGGTTGCCATTTCCTTCTCCAATGCATGAAAGTGAAAAGTGAAAGTGAAGTCACTCAGTCGTGTCCGACCCTCAGCGACCCCATGGACTGCAGCCCACCAGGCTCCTCTGTCCATGGGATTTTCCAGGCAAGAGTACTGGAGTGGGGTGCCGTTGCCTTCTCCTGCCCCACTTTAGGCTCACAATATATATTAAAGGTTTGAGAAGCTTTGTGTAAGCAGCGTGCTTTATTTGGTTTAACCCAGCATTTTTTATATTTCTTGAGTAAGAAACCCTTTCTTGTTTTCAATATTTGTCTGTGAGATATTCCACTGTGGAAAACCAAACAATAGCAGTTATAGGAAGCTATAGAATAAGTATGGAAACCCAGTCTTTGCCCTTAAGAAAAATCTAATGTGCTGAGCCTTAAAATGTAAAGTTTTAAGATGAAAGCCAAAATTGTCTCTTTGACTAGACATCTGCACACAGAAACTCCCAGAATGCTTCCTATGGACATCAGCTCTTGAAGCACTTTTTCTTTTATAGAGTTTTATTTTTTAAGTTTTTCTTTTTATATTCTTTATATTTTAAGTTTTTTTTTATAGCAGGTAATCTATTAGAATATAGAAGAGCTGAAGGGGGGACTTCCCTTGAAGCCCAGTGGTCAAGACTCTGTGCTTCCAATGCAGGGAGCATGGATTCAGTCCATGGCTGAGCAACTAAGATTCCACATACCACATGGCACAGCCAAAAAAAAAGAGTTGAAGCTATGTTTCCCAATTTTGGTACAACCAGTTAGAATACTGTTTTAAAGAAACAATCTGAAGGAAAAGCTACAGAAAAAAAGAGCGGCATTTATTTTTAAGGCCTCCCCCATCCTTTATCCCCAGATTCCCTTCCTGGAACAAGAGAACTCAAGAACTATAATCTTCGCTTAGTAGTGTGAAAGGCAAGTAGAGTCTCCCCAGATCTCCTGGCCTACTATTTAGTAAACCCATAGTCTAGTGATAGTGGGAGGACCTTGGAGACTTTTCCAAGGTTGGTTATCAGAAGGGGTGAGTTCCTCGGGGAAATGGAAGCTACTCTGTATTTTTTCTGGTAGGCTTAGGTAGTGGATCAACTTCCCTTTATTCTGTGCTCACTTGCCCATTCTGTTCTCAACAGCAATATATACTCTTCTTTTATAGATTAGAATGTCGGAAGCATGGCTACAGTTTTCATTTGGAAGACAAAGCATTTTGAAGACAAATGCAGTCCTTGTTTATTAGATGTGTTTCTTTCTGTGAGCTTCACTGGAACTTTCTGATTCAAAATTTTAATTACTTGCGAGAGTTTTTTTTCTGTAATAAATTGTGGAGCAGGAGGTATGATGCTTCATACTAGAAGAAATAAGTATCAACCAGCAAATGCAGTCTTTTTTGAGAAACCTGATATACCTCTATATGTTTTGTACAAAATGAGTGATGAGAAAAAATTCAATAGCACTAGCCTAAGCTAATGTTTCAGACTATTATTAATGGTTTTGCACATTAAGTATCAGGGAGCTTTGCCATAAAGGGCTCTATTTTTAGCCCAGACTATAAATACAAATAGCTACTTGTTAGATGCCTGACACTGTTCTTAGACCGTTACCTCTATTAGCTCATTTATTCCTCACAACGGACTTTGAGGTTGGAATTAATATTATCCCTCTTTTGTGGTGAGGAAGCAAGGACACAGAGGGATTAAATATAATGCCTAAGCTCACAATATCCACACAGTCAAAGGCTTTGGCATCGTCAATAAAGCAGAAATAGATGTTTTTCTGGAACTCTATTGCTTTTTCCCTGATCCAGCAGATGTTGGCAATCTGATCTCTGGTTCCTCTGCCTTTTCTAAAACCAGCTTGAACATCTGGAAGTTCATGGTTCACGTATTGCTGAAGCCTGGCTTGGAGAATTTTGAGCGTTACTTTACTAGCATGTGAGATGAGTGCAGTTGTGAGGTACTTTGAACATTCTTTGGCATTGCCTTTCTTTGGGATTGGAATGAAAACTGGCCTTTTCCAGTCCTGTGGCCACTGCTGAGTTTTCCAAATTTGCTGGCAGATTGAGTGTGCAGCACTTTCACAGCATCATCTTTCAGGATTTGAAATAGCTCCACTGGAATTCCATCACCTCCACTAGCTTTGTTCGTAGTGATGCTTTCTAAGGCCCACTTGACTTCACATTCCAGGATGTCTGGCTCTAGGTGAGTGATCACACCATCATGATTATCTGGGTCATGAAGATCTTTTTTGTACAGTTCTTCTGTGTATTCTTGCCACCTCTTCTTAATATCTTCTGCTTCTGTTAGGTCCACACCATTTCTGTCCTTTATCGAGCCCATCTTTGCATGAAATGTTGCCTTGGTATCTCTAATGTTCTTGAAGAGATCTCTAGTCTTTCCTATTCTGTTGTTTTCCTCTATTTCTTTGCATTCCATCGCTGAGGAAGGCTTTCTTGCCTCTCCTTGCTATTCTTTGGAACTCTGCATTCAGATGCTTATATCTTTCCTTTTCTCCTTTGCTTTTTGCTTCTCTTCTTTTCACAGCTATTTGTAAGGCCTCCTCAGACAGCCATTTTGCTTTTTGCATTTCTTTTCCATGGGGATGATCATGATCCCTGTCTCCTGTACAATGTCACGAACCTCAGTCCATAGTTCATCAGGCACTCTATCTATCAGATCTAGGCCCTTAAATCTATTTCTCACTTCCACTGTATAATCATAAGGGATTTGATTTAGGTCATACTTGAATGGTCTAGTGGTTTTCTAAACTGTGGAAACTTCTGAAAGAGATGGGAATACCAGACCACCTGACCTGCCTCTTGAGAAACCTATATGCAGGTCAGGAAGCAACAGTTAGAACTGGACATGGAACAACAGACTGGTTCCAAATAGGAAAAGGAGTACGTCAAGGCTGTGTATTGTCACCCTGCTTGTTTAACTTATATGCAAGGGTACATCATGAGAAACGCTGGGCTTGAAGAAGCACAAGCTGGAATCAAGATTGCTGGGAGAAATATCAATAACCTCAGATAGGCAGATGACACCTCTTATGACAGAAAGTGAGGAGGAGCTGAAGAGCCTCTTGATGAAAGTGAAAGTGGAGAGTGAAAAGGTTGGCTTAAAGCTCAACATTCAGAAAACTAAGATCATGGCATCTAGTCCTATCACTTCATGGGAAATAGATGGGGAAACAGTGGAAGCAGTGTCAGACTTTAATTTTGGGAGCTCCAAAATCACTGCAGATGGTGACTGCAGCCATGAAATTAAAAGACACTTACTCCTTGGAAGGAAAGTTATGACCTACCTAGATAGCATATTCAAAAGCAGAGACATTACTTTGCCAACAAAGGTCTGTCTAGTCAAGGCTATGGTTTTTCCAGTGGTCATGTATGGATGTGAGAGTTGAACTGTGAAGAAAGCTGAGGGTAGAAGAATTGATGCTTTTGAACTGTGGTGTTGGAGAAGACTCTTGAGAGTCCCTTGGACTGCAAGGAGATCCAGCCAGTCCATTCTGAAGGAGATCAGCCCTGGGATTTCTTTGGAAGGACTGATGCTGAAGATGAAACTCCAATACTTTGGCCACCTCATGTGAAGAGTTGACTCATTGGAAAAGACCCTGATGCTGGAAGGGATTGGGGGCAGTAGGAGAAGGGGACGACAGAGGATGAGATGACTGAATGGCATCACCGACTCGATGGATGTGAGTCTGAGTGAACTCCAGGAGTTGATGATGGACAGGGAGGCCTGGTGTGCTGCGATTCATGGGGTCACAAAAAGTTGGACATAACTGAGCAACTGAACTGAACTGAATTGAAGTTCACGTAGCTAGTAACGGTCAAAATACTTGCCTCAAGGTGGCTGTAGATATCCCTGTAATCAAATAAACAGCTCCACAAAGACTTGCACCCCAACGAAGGATGCAGAAAAAAGAACCTCGGTTGGTTGTAGGAAACCAGGGGGGCTGCCATTCCTCAGTGTGGTGGAGGGCATGGCTTGGCCTCCACCATCCCAGTCCTCTTTTCTTCTCCAGAGCCTCCTCTAGTGTAGACTCTGGTCCCTAAAAGTTACATTCCCCAGACTCCTGGGCAACCATTTTCCAGGTGCAAACTTGCTCCCTTCATCTAGATGCACCTGTGCCTCTTTGGGAAGGCAGAAGTGAGCTGGGTGGTTCCTCCTGATGTTAAGTCTGTGGTGGCCACAAGCATGGCTCTGAGGAATTAAGCTTTTCTGTCACAGTGCCCTAGCATCCCCACACTCACTTCCTGGGTGTCAGCAGGCAGCCATGTAGTAGTGGCAATAACCTACTCAGCTTGCCACTGGCTGGTCACTCTCATTGCAGGTGGAGAGGCAGTTGCTGCGGCTGTGCCTTGGATCCATCTTTCTAATACCTAATTCTCCGCATTAAATCCCTTACTGTGTAAAATATCTGGTCTGATTCTGTTTTCCTGCATCTGATCCTAACAGTACACCTGGATTCCCAAGCAAAGACTAGTAACTTCTAACAGTTGGCGGTACATACCTTGGAGAAGCAAGCTGACCGCTCAGCACAGATGGTCCGGGCAAGGATACAGACTACTCTGTTCTCTTGTGTGATACTTGCTATGAAGTGTTACAGTTACTGTAAGGGAATGGGATGCTCATCAGGATCAATTGGCAATCTCTTAATATGTGTTTAACCTGTACAATGGAACGTATCTTTGTCTCTTTAAAATGTGTGTTATTCTCTGCAGCCTTTTCTGATTTTCCCACCACTCACCCCCATCCTTTTTTCATTTGTTCCCTTGTGGTTAGATATTTAGCCCATTCTAATACCCACAGCCTTCTAAAGAAATTGCCTGTGTTCTTGAAAAAAAAAAATTCCTCAAATCTATTAGGAACTTCCTGAGAACATAGGCTCTGTCTTGTTCAGCAGTATGTCCCCAGGGTGTAGCATGGTAAGTGGAGCAAATACTCAATACACATTTACCTAGTGCATGAAGGAACACTCCCTTTCTAGGTGTTATTCTATGTGGGTACCTGACCATAACTATTAAAGTGACTATTCTGGTGATCAGAGTGGATAAATTCAGGAAAATACCTCTCCTTGGAGAATTGCCATAATGAGGCAAATTCTGTCCAGGTACTGAAGACCCAGGGAACTAGGGAAATATTATGCCTTTTTGTTTTTTGTTTTTGTTTTTGTTTTTGCTGAAATGAGACAATTACTGTAAAAGACGTATTATGCAATCATCTTAGTAACCCAAACAGGGCTGTGAGCATACACTGTGATTACAAAGACAGACAGATTTTGCAAACAAGTGATTTTCCAAGAGATACAAACAGTTCCTGATATTACTGAGGCAGAGACGATGCTGCTCTGCCTGATTGTCTTTGCCAAGGAAGGGGCAGCTGAAAATGTGCAGTCGACTTTGCGGGTCACAAGCACATTTACCGGTGATCTCATGTAATCCTCCCCAGCGAGGCCCCGGTTACCACCTGCCCCCTTGTGGATGAGGACCTGCAGCTGTAGGCATGACACTATTGGTAAATGACACACAGGTCCTGGAACTGGGTCTCTTAGCCACAAGCTCTTCTCTCTTTTCACTTCATCCCTGTTTCCCCATTCTGGCCAGATGCACAGAGTGAACCTCAGTTTGCCAAAAGGGCCACCATGACCTAGCCCCTCTCTGCAGAATCTGAGTTCTGGGTCTGCTCTCAGAAGCCCCCAAGTTCTGGTTGTTTCCCCAGCCACTGTGATGGATTTAATCTCAAAGATTAAAGTTGCAGATATTTTGGTGCATGTGTGCATGCTAAGTCACACAGTCATGTCCTATTCTTTGTGATGCTATGGACTGTAACCCAACAGGCTCCTCTGTCCATGGGATTCTCCAGGCAAGAACACTGGGGTGGATTGCCATGCCCTCCTCTAGGGAATCTTCCTGACCTAGGATTGAACCCACCTCTCCTGTAGCTCCTGCATTGCAGACAAATTATTTATTGCTGAGTTACTGGAGAAGCCCCGATATCTTGGCAGGCAAGGGGAAATAATGTAGTGGTTAACTATGGCTTTTGTCATTTTACTGGAAGCACAAACAGTGACATAAAGTGTTACCTCTTTCCTAAAGAGTATAAAAATGAGATTATTTATTCATAATAGTCAGCAACAGTAATGTTATCAAAGCCTTACTATGTACCAGGCAATCTTCTAAATGTTTAAAATGAATTAATACACTTAGTCCTCATAAAAATATTAGGTATAGATCTTATCATTAGCTTTCTTTGAAACATGAAAATAATGAGTCACAAAATGGTTCAGTACCTTCCAAATATCAAGTAAGCCAGAAAATGATAGAGCTGATATTTGAGCATGTGTGAGCTAGGGTCTAAATTCTTAACTAGTGTTCTATGCTGCCTTTCAGTGACTATCATGGACAAGTGGATACACTGTAAAGTCATCCACCATGATTCACAAACTTGTCCTCTTGAGTGAGAGCAAGACTTGTGACTTACTTCTAACCAATAGAACATGGCAAAGGTGATGGAATGTCACTCCCATGATGATGCTGCATTGCAGAAGACACTGTCTTAGTGGCTGGAGCAATAGACTCCTCGGTTGATTTCAAATAAGCAAGTTGATATGATGTGAACCAGCTATGGAGCAGGGCCACATAGAAGCAAATTATAGATAGCCTCTATGGGATTACAGCCTCAGTACTACAACTAAAGGAACTGAATTCTGCCAGCACTATTTTATCTTGGAAGAGACAATAAGCCTCAGAGGTGTTCAATGGACACCTGCTGCTGCTGCTGCTAAGGCGCTTCAGTCGTGTCCGACTCTGTGCAACCCCATAGACGGCAGCCCACCAGGCTCCCCCGTCCCTGGGATTCTCCAGGCAAGAACACTGGAGTGGGTTGCCATTTCCTCCTCCAATGCATGAAAGAGAAAAGTGAAATGAAGTCGCTCAGTTGTGTCCAACTCTTTGAGACCCCATGGACTGCAGCCTACCAGGCTCCTCCGTCCATGGGATTTTCCAGGCAAGAGTACTGCCACTGCCTTCTCCACCTAGGTAGCAGCTTATTAGTCCCTGAGCAAGGAACCAGGTTAGACTGTGCTCAAACTTCTGACCCAAAGAAACTGTGAAATAAAAATGTGTTTTTTTAAAGCCATTGTTTGTTGTAATTTCTTATGCAGCAAAAGAAAACAAATACAGCAATGTAGATATGATATTTACCTTTTCTAGAGCTACATTTGTCCTCTATTGTTCCCATGACCATACAAGCTATTGTTGTTGCTTTTGTTATTTTTTATTGTTATTGTTATGTTATCATCATAATGATGTTAAAACAGTAAGTCATTAAACAGTATTGTAACAGAGGAAAAAAAAAAACATGGATTTCTCACAGCTTCAGATCCATTTAGCTTGGATGGTTACTTTCTGGTAAAGTGGAAACTGCAAAGGCCCCATAGAAGATTAAGGTAAAATTCATATCACTGTTTTTGTGCTGAGAACATAATGTCTGGAACCAAGGAAGAAGCAATTGGTTATGTCTTTATGGATCTGTCCTCTCCAAGGATGCTGCCTTGCTCTCTGGACACCAGCTTTAAGAAGGACATTGATGGGTTACAATATGACATCAGAAGAAGGGCAGGAGGGAAAAAGAGCACAGTCCCCCCACCCTCCGCTCCTCTCAGTGCTTCCACGAGCAGACTCTGCCCTGCTCCAGGCTTGGATACCACATGGAGACCTTACTCCATCCTCCATCTCTACCCCGGTGGCTCTTTCTCATCCTTCATCTCTCCTTCAACCTCCTGTTGCCCTCCCTTCCTGTAGCTTCTTGTCAGAGCACTCTGTTCTTTTCCTTCCTCTCCCCTTTTGCAAGTTGTAATAATGCATTTATTTCTTTACTCAGTGTAAAATCTGTGTCTTCAATTGTTTGCAAGTTTTAGTTCAGAAAGGTTTTGCTCAACACTGTGGCCCCTGCACTTTCCCAGTATGGCAGATGGGTGGATCTCAATAAGTATCTGTTGAATGAACAGATGAATACATGAGTGCATGAAGGATGGATGGATGGATGGATAAATTCATGGATGGGTCCCAGAAGAGATGATATAAGATTGAACCCATGGGAACTGGGCCCCAAAGAAAAAGTGTGCTCAGATGTCTTCTTTATGCCTCATTCTTAGACCCAAATAGGGACCAGTTAATGAAAGCATTATGAGGAAGATTTTTGCACTGAGATTCTATACATGGAAGGGAAATGAACTGCCAGAGAAGCAATGATTTCTCTGTTTCTGGAGCGTTCAAGAACAAGCCAGATGTGACAAAGAATCTTCCTGCCAATGTCAGAGACACGGGTTCGATCCTTGGGTCACAAAGATCCCCTGGAGTAGGAAATGACAACCCACTTCAGTATTTTCCACTTATCTGGAAAATTCTGCGGACACAGGAGGCTGGTGGGCTATAGTCCATGTGGTCTCAAAGAATTGGACATGACTCAGCAACTGAGCATGAGCACAGATGATCACTTGCCGGGAGTGCTGAGAGGTAGGAAGGAGATTTCTGGATTAAAAAGGGGTTGATCCAGATGGTACCTGAGAACACCTCTTACTCTCTGTTTCTGTAACTCCAGGTGCTTTTTCTTCTGTTGAGCTGGAGGTGGCATTAATATCTTTTGCTCTTTTATTTTTTTCTAAAAATTCTGTTAGCTAATATGTTTCTCTAATATGTTTTCTCTACTCTGCTTTCTCCCTTTCCTGGGAATATAGATGAGGTCTTGTCGGAAAACTTCCTGGACTATAAGAACCGTGGAGTCAATGGCTCTCATCGGGGCCAGATCATTTGGAAGATTGATGCCAGCTCTTACTTTGTAGAACGTGAGTACTTTTCCCATTCCTGTTGCTCGGGATGAAGCAGAACACAGCTGCTTTTGTTCTTTGCTGTGCTGCATGGCCTTCTTTTAGAAGTGTGTCATAGAATAAATGTTAGACCCAATCATTGACTGTATGGTCCTACACTGGAAGTTTGGTAGAAGAGTCCTTCCTTATGACACACCCATTTTCTTCTTTTGAATTTTAACTAAATGAGAAATAAGACATAATTTAAGGTCTAAATACAGTATCAGATATGAACACAACTTGCAATTTTTTATCTTTTTAGAGTCAAGAAAATAAGTGTTAGGATACATGAAATCTCAGGATACATGAAATCTCATGACTGTTTCTTCATTCTGCATGAACCAATGTGAAAAGGGGGGATTTGTGTGTAAATTAATTTAGTACTGGTCCCATTCCTTTCAAAGCTATTCTCCAGGATTTCTGTGACATAGAACATTTCCTCCATGTTCAGTTCAAAAAACAAACTATTCAACATAACTGTCTTCATCAATTGTATAAAGATACACTTTAAATAAAATCATCTCTATAAAATATATAAAATATTATTACTGAGTGAAAGTGTATTCAAACTTGATGAAGTTGTAATGTCTTGGAATAAGTATGTGACTTACCATGTCATATTCAAAATAATTAAAAGTTGAACACTTTAGAAAACTGACATTTTTTCAAGTACAAACTTGGAAAAATCTCACTTCCCAGTATACCTCCTGGACTGACAACATCTCAGTCTTTTTGGAAAATGGATGAATTTCCATTTTGCAAATATATCATATGAATGACCGATATACTAGGAATGAAGTTTTCTGCACAAGTGTAGCATAATTTGTCAAAAAGTAAAAATTTATCAAGACAAAGCTTAATTGAGTTTGCAAATAATTGGAATATTGACTCAGGGCACACACATAAATCAGATAAATTAAAATGTAATAATAAATTATAGCTTTAGGAGTCAGTGCATTAAGACTGCATAAATTATGCCATAAGAATTTATATTTTTAATGTAAAGTAATTTGCATTTTCAAAATTGTTTTATAGAACAAGTGCCAAATTAAGGAACAGGAAGAGACTGGATGTACAAAATGTTCTAATATGGCTATCAAAGCATATGCAAATCAAAAATCTTCTTGCTATAATATAAAAATACAAAATCCAGGCCATATAAAAATGCAGAATCCCAAGCCATTATCCAGAAGGACAGAGAAGTTTTTGTTACAAATCGAAAATAAGACTCTTTGAAGTCTCTAAGTAGCAATAAACACATTAATCTCATTGGCAAATTATTGCTGCTTAAAATAAAAATAATTTTATAAACTTTGAAAATTGGCTAGATTTTAAATCTTGAAGTATAACAGAAGGGCATTTTACCTGGAAATTAAATTAGAATAATAAAATAACAAAGCTTTGTTTTGTCCATTTTTCTCTTTATTTTTTCCTTTTAGTGTTTACTTTTATGAGAGTGGAGGTATATGACTGATTACCTGGAATCTATTTTAATAACACATGTCTTTTGGAGTTAGTATTCAGTTTAGAATTAGCTAATTGCTATTATATAGGGCTTCCCTGGTGGCTCAGCGATAAAGAAAAGATTCTGCCTGCAATGAAGGAGACTCGGGTTTGACCCCTGGGTCAGGAAGATTCCCCTGGAGGAGGAAAGTGCAACCCATGCCAGTATTTTTACCTGGGAAATCCCATGAATAGAAGTCTGGTGGGCTACAGTTCTTGGGTCGCTAAAGAATCAGACATGACTGAGCAACTAAACAACATTAATTTATGTGGTTTTTTTGAAGGCCTGATTAAATCAGATTTTTAAAGTACTAATAAATTAGAAACATTCAAAACACATATTATCTGTACTCTCCAAGGAGTTAAATGCATGATAAAGTACAAAAGAAAATAACTCCTGACTTCTTTCCTGTTCTGTGACATAATTTATTCCTAGAGGGTACCTAGCTGTGTGACTATAGTAATAATTGTAATATGAGAAGTAAAAAGATGCAAATATTAGCACTGACAAAAGAAAGACTTCGTGGAATTTTAGCTTTACCTATCCTGTGGCTCAGATCACGAACTCCTTATTGCAAATTCAGACTTAAATTGAAGAATTTAGGTAAGACCTAAATCAAATCTCTTACGATTATACAGTGGAAGTGACAAATAGATTCAAGGGATTAGATCTGATAGACAGAGTGCCTGAAGAACTATGGATGGAGGTTCATAACATTGTACAGGAGGCAGTGATCAGAACCACCCCCAAGAAGAAGAAATGCAAAAAGGCAAAATGGTTGTCTGAGGAGGCCTTACAAATAGCTGAGAAAAGAAGAGAAGCAAAAGGCAAAGGAGAAAAGGAAAGATGCGCACATCTGAATGCAGAATTCCAAAGAATAGCAAAGAGAGATAAGAAAGCCTTTCTCACTGATCAGTGCAAAGAAATAGAGGAAAACAATAGAATGGGAAATATCTCTTCAAGAAATTTAGAGATACCAAGGGAACATTTCATGCAAAGATGGGCTCAATAAGGAAAGAAACAGTATGGACCTAACAGAAGCAGAAGATATTAAGAAGAGGTGGCAAAAATACACAGAAGACTATACAAAAGTTATACTATATATAATAATCCTATATATACTATATATAATGAGCTATATGAGTATAATGAGTATAGCTATACTATATATATATATTATACTATATATAATATATATAATGAACCAAGGCGAGCGGTGGCTGCGTGGCACTGGAGCGGCCCTCTGGAGATACCCCACATCCAAGGTCAGAGAAACCCAGTAAGATGGTAGGCACTGGAGCAGCTGTGAGGAGATAACCCATGTGCAAGGGCAAAGAAGCCCCAGCAAGATGGTAGGAAGGGTGAATTCTCGTTTAGAATCAAACCCCATTCCCACCAGAGATGCTCAGAGGGCTCAAACAAACCTTGTGCGCACCAGGACCCAGGGACCCCACAGAGACTGAGACAGAACTGTGTTTGAGCGTCTCCTGTGGAGGTACGGGTCAGCAGTGAACTGCCACAGGGAAGGGCTCTGGGTGCAGCAGACCTGGGTGTGGCATAATCCCTCTTGGAGGAGGTCACCATTAACCCCACTATACAGCAGCCAGAACTTACAGAGCACTGGGAGATAGACTCTTGGAGGGCACAACAGAACCTTGTGCACCAGGACCAAGGAGAAAGGAGCAGTGACCCACAAGAGACTGTCCCGGACTTGCATGTGGGTGTCTGAGAGTCTCAGGTAGAGGCGTGGGTCGGTGGTGGCCTGCTGCAAGGTTGGGGGCACTGAGTGTAGCAGTTCATGCATGGGATCTTTTGAGGTAGGTCACCATTATCTTCATTACCTACACGATAGTTTAGTTCAGTTCAGTTCAGTTGCTCAGTTGTGTCCAACTCTTTGCAACCCCATGAATCGCAGCAGGCCAGGCCTCCCTGTCCATCACCAACTCCTGAAGTTCACTCAAACTCATGTTCATCGAGTCGGTGATGCCATCCAGCCATCTCATCCTCTGTCGTCCCCTTCTCCTCCCGCCCCCAATCCCTCCCCAGGGTCTTTTCCAGTGAGTCAACTCTTTGCATGAGTGGCCAAAGTATTGGAGCTTCAGCTTCAGCATCAGTCCTTCCAATAAACATCCAGGACTGATCTCCTTTAAGATGGACTGGTTGGATCCCCTTGCAGTCCAAGGGACTCTCAAGAGTCTTCTCCAACACCACAGATCAAAAGCATCAATTCTTCTACCCTCAGCTTTCTTCACAATCCAACTCTCACATCCATACATGACCACTGGAAAAACCATAGCCTTGACTAGACGGACCTTTGTTGGCAAAGTAATGTCTCTGCCTTTGAATATGCTATCTAGGTGGGTCATAACTTTCCTTCCAAGGAGTAAGCGTCTTTTAATTTCATGGCTGCAATCACCATCTGCAGTGATTTTTGAGCCCCAAAAATAAAGTCTGACACTGTTTACACTGTTTCCCCATCTATTTCCCATGAAGTGATGGGACCAGATGTCATGATCTTTGTTTTCTGAATGTTGAGCTTTAAGCCAACTTTTTCACTCTCCTCTTTCACTTTCAAAAAGAGGCTTTTTACTTCCTCTTCACTTTCTGCCATAAGAGTGGTGTCATCTGCATATCTGAGGTTATTGATATTTCTCCCGGCAATCTTGATTCCAGCTTGTGCTTCCCCCAGCCCAGCATTTCTCATGATGTACCCTGCATATAAGTTAAATAAGCAGGGTGACAACCTTGACGTGCTCCTTTTCCTATTTGGAACCAGTCTGTTGTTCCATGTCCAGTTCTAACTGTTGCTTCCTGACCTGCATATAGGTTTCTCAAGAGGCAGGTCAGGTGGTATGGTATTCTCATCTCTTTCACAGTTTTCCACAGTTGCTTGTGATCCACACAGTCAAAGGCTGTGACATAGTCAGTAAAGCAGAAATAGATGTTTTTCTGGAACGCTCTTGCTTTTTCCCTGATCCAGCAGATGTTGGCAATCTGATCTCTGGTTCCTCTGCCTTTTCTAAAACCAGCTTGAACATCTGGAAGTTCATGGTTCACGTATTGCTGAAGCCTGGCTTGGAGAATTTTGAGCATTACTTTACTAGCATGTGAGATGAGTGCAGTTGTGAGGTACTTTGAGCTTTCTTTGGCATTGCCTTTCTTTGGGATTGGAATGAAAACTGACCTTTTCCAGTCCTGTGGCCACTGCTGAGTTTTCCAAATTTGCTGGCAGATTGAGTGCAGCACTTTCACGGCATCATCTTTCAGGATTTGAAATAGATCCACTGGAATTCCATCACCTCCACTAGCTTTGTTCGTAGTGATGCTTTCTAAGGCCCACTTGACTTCACATTCCAGGATGTCTGGCTCTAGGTTAGTGATCACACCATCGTGATTATCTGGATCATAAAGATCTTTTTTGTACAGTTCTTCTGTGTATTCTTGCCACCTCTTCTTAATATCTTCTGCTTCTGTTAGGTCCATACCATTTCTGTCCTTTATTGAGCCCATCTTTGCATGAAATGTTCCGTTGGTATCTCTAATTTTCTTGAAGAGATCTCTAGTCTTTCCTATTCTGTTGTTTTCCTTTATTTCTTTGCATTCCATCACTCAGGAAGGCTTTCTTACCCCTCCTTGTTATTCTTTGGAACTCTGCATTCAGGTGCTTATATCTTTCCTTTTCTCCTTTGCTTTTCACTTCTCTTCTTTTCACAGCTATTTGTAAGGCCTCCTCAGACAGCCATTTTGCTTTTCTGCATTTCTTTTTCTTGGGGATGGTCTTGATCCCTGTCTCCCGTACAATGTCACGAACCTCTGTCCATAGTTCATCAGGCACTCTGTCCATCAGATCTACACCCTTAAATCTATTTCTCATTTCCACTGTATAATAATAAGGGATTTGATTTAGGTCATACTTGAATGGTCTAGTGGTTTTCCCTACTTTCTTCAATTTAAGACAGAATGTGGTCCAGTGGAGAAGGGAATGGCAAAGTACTTCAGTATTCTTGCCTTGAGAACCCCATGAACAGTATGAAAAGGCAAAATGATAGGATACTGAAAGAGGAACTCCCCAGGTCGGTAAGTGCCCAATATGCTACTGGAGATCAGTGGAGAAATAACTCCAGAAAGAATGAAGGGATGGAGCCAAAGCAAAAATGCCCAGTTGTGGATGTGACTGGTGATAGAAGCAAGGTCCAATGCTGTAAAGAGCAATATTGCATAGGAACATGGAATGTTAAGTCCATGAATCAAGGCAAATTGGAAGTGGTCAAACAGGTGATGGCAAGAGTGAATGTCGACATTCTAGGAATCAGTGAACTAAAATGGACTGGAATGGGTGAATTTAACTCAGATGACCATTATAGCTACTACTGTGGGCAGGAATACCTTAGGAGAAATGGAGTACCCATCATAGTCAACAAGAGCCCGAAATGCAGTACTTGGATGCAACCTCAAAACGACAGAATGATCTCTGTTCATTTCCAAGGCAAACCATTCAATATCATAGTAATCCAAGCCTATGCACCAACCAGTAATGCTGAAGAAGCTGAAGTTGAATGGTTCTATGAAGACCTACAAGACCTTTTAGAACTAACACCCAAAAAGATGTTCTTTTCATTATAGGGGACTGGAATGCAAAAGTAGGAAGTCAAGAAACACTCTTATGGCAAATTTGGCCTTGGAGTATGGGATGAAGCAGGGCAAAGGCTAATATAGTTGTGCCAAGAGAACGCACTGGTCATAGCAAACACCCTCTTCCAACAACACAAGAGAAGACTCTACACATGGACATCACCAGAATGTGAACACCGAAATCAGATTGATTATATTATTTGCAGCCAAAGATGGAGAAGCTCTATACAGTCAGCAAAAACAAGACCAGGAGCTGACTGTGGCTCAGATCATGAACTCCACCATAGTTTGGCCCCAGGTAAATAGCAGTAAAGTAATGCTCAAAATTCTCCAAACCAGGCTTCAGCAATACGTGAACCATGAACTTCCAGATGTTCAAGCTGGTTTTAGAAAAGGCAGAGGAACCAGAGGTCAAATTGCCAACATCTGCTGGATCAGGGAAAAAGCAATAGAATTCCAGAAAATATCTATTTCTGCTTTATTGACTATGCCACAGCCTTTGACTGTGTGGATCACAAGCCAACTGTGGAAAATTGTGAAAGAGATGAGAATACCAGACCACCTGGCCTGCCTCTTGAAAAACCTGTATGCAGGTCAGGAAGCAATAGTTAGAACTGGACATGGAACAACAGACTGGTTCCCAATAGGAAAAGGAGTTCGTCAAGGCTGTATATTGTCACCCTACTTATTTAACTTATATGGCGAGTATATCATAAGAAACGCTGGGCTGGAGAAAGCACAAGCTGGAATCAAGATTGCCGGGAGAAATATCAATAACCTCAGATATGCAGATGACACCACTCTTATGGCAGAAAGTGAAGAGGAAGTAAAAAGCCTCTTTTTGAAAGTGAAAGAGGAGAGTGAAAAAGTTGGCTTAAAGCTCAACATTCAGAAAACTAAGATCATGACATCTGGTCCCATCACTTCATGGGAAATAGATGGGGAAACAGTGTAAATAGTGTCAGACTTTATTTTGAGGGGGCTCAAAAATCACTGCAGATGGTGATTGCAGCCATGAAATTAAAAGACGCTTACTCCTTGGAAGGAAAGTTATGACCCACCTAGATAGCATATTCAAAAGCAGAGACATTACTTTACCAACAACAGTCTGTCTAGTCAAGGCTATGGTTTTTCCAGTGGTCATGTATGGATGTGAGAGTTGGACTGTGAAGAAAGCTGAGGGTAGAAGAATTGATGCTTTTGAACTGTGGTGTTGGAGAAGACTCTTGAGAGTCCCTTGGACTGCAGGGAGATCCAACCAGTCCATCCTAAAGGAGACCAGACCTGGGTGTTCATTGGAAGAACTGATGCTGAAGCTGAATACTTTGGCCACCTCATGTGAAGAGTTGACTCATTGGAAAAGACTCTGATGCTGGGAGGGATTGGGGGCAGGAGGAGAAGGGGACGACAGAGGATGAGATGGCTGGATGGCATCACCGACTCGATGGACATGAGTTTGAGTGAACTCCGGGAGTTGGTGATGGACAGGGAGGCCTGGCGTGCTGTGATTCATGGGGTCGCAAAGAGTCTGACACAACTGAGCGCCTGAACTTACTTACTTAAATAGAAGGGAGAGAACACAGCTCCACCCATCACCAGAAAATTGGATTCAAGATTTACTGAGTATGGCCCTGCCCATCAAAACAAGACCCAGTTTCCCCCTCTGTCAGTCTGTCCCATTAGGAAGCTTTCATAAGCCTCTTATCCTTCATCAGACAGTCTGAAAACCACAATCACAGAAAACTAACCAATCTAATCACATGAGCCACAGCCTTGTCTAACTCAATATAATGACTCAGATAACCACAATGATGTAACCACTCACCTAGATCTAGACATCCTGGAGTGCAAAGTCTAGTGGGTCTTAGGAAGCTTCACTGTGAACAAAGCTAGTGAAGGTGATAGAATTCCAACTGAGCTATTTCAAATCCTAAAAGATGATGCTGTGAAAGTGCTGCACTCAGTATACCAACAAATTTGGAAAACTCAGCAGTGACCATGGAACTGGAAAAGCTCAGTTTTAATTCCAGTGTTGAAGAAGGGCAAGGCCAAAGGATGTTCAGACTACCACACAATTGCACTCATCTCACATGCTAGCAAAGTAATGCTCAAAATTCTGCAAGCTAGGCTTCAACAGTACATGAATTGAGAACTTCCAGATGTTCAAGCTGGATTTAGAAGAGGCAGAAGAACCAGAGTTCAAACTGCCAGCATCAGTTGGATCATAGAAAAAAGCAAGAGAATTCCAGAAAAAATGTCTACTTCTTCTTTATTGATTATGCTAAATCCTTTGACTGTGTGGATCACAAACAAACTGTGGAAAATTCTTAAAGAGACAGGAATAGCAGACCACCTTACCTGCTTCCTGAGAAACCTGTATGCAGGTCAAGAAGCAACAGTTAGAACTGGACACGGAACAACGAATGGATTCCAAATGGGAAAGGAGTACAACAAGGTTGTATATTGTCACCCTGCTTATTTAACTTATACACAGAGTACATCATGCAAAATGCCAGGCTGGATGAAGCACAAACTGGAATCAAGATTGCTGGAGAAATATCAATAACTTCAGATATGCAGATGACACCACTCTCCTATCAGTTCATGGCAAATAGATGGGGAAACACTAGAGACAGTGACAGACTTTATTTTTTTGAACTCCAAAATCACTCCAGATTGTGACTGCAGCCATGAAATTAAAAGATTCTTGCTCCATGGAAGAAAAGCTATGACCAACCTAAATAGCATATTAAAAAGCAGAGACATTACTTGGCAACAAAGGTCCATCTAGTCAAAGCTGTTGTTTTTCTGGTTGTCATGTATGGATGTTAGATTTGGATTATAAAGAAGGCTGAGCACCAAAAGTTTGATGCATTAAACTGTGGTGTTGGGGAAGGCTCTTAACAGTCCCTTGGATTGCAAAGAGAAACCAGTCAAACCTAAAGGAAATCAACCCTGAATATTCATTGGAAAGACTGATGCTGAAGCTGAAGCTGAAACTTCAGTACTTTGGCCACCTTATGTGAAGAGCCGACTCATTAGAAAAGACCTGCTGCTGGGAAAGATTGAAGGCAGGAGGAGAAGGGGATGACAGAAGATGAGATGGTTGGATGGTATCATCGACTCAATGGACATGAGTTTGAAAAAGCTCCAGGAGATGGTGAAGGACAGGGAAGCATGGTGTGCTGCAGACCATGGGTTCTCAAAGAGTCTGACACCACTGAGCAACTGAACAACAAAAGCTATCCTGACAAAATCTTACAATGTTGTATTATTATAGTAACTCAAATGTTATTTTTAAATTATTTTTTAGTTATTTCACCCTGTTGAGTCTTAGTTATGGTACTTGGGATCTTGGTTGCATCATGTGGGATCTTTCATTAAGGCCTGCAGTCTCTAGTTGTAGCATACAGGCTCAGGGGTGTGCAGCCTTCAGTAGCTGCATCATACATGCTTAGCTGCTCCACAGCATATGGGAACTTAGTTCCAGACCAGGGATGGAACCCGCATCCTCTTCACTGCAAAGAGGACCACTGGGGAAGTCCCTCAAATGTTATTTTTGTAATGTGTGCAATCTGGCTCAGCAGGCCAGTCCCAAGCCTTCAGGAGGAGCTTCCACAGTCCTTGTTGACCATGTGCTCCCAAAACAAATGTATGGTTACCAGGGGAGTAAGCGGGATGAGGGATAAATTGGGAGATTGGGACTGACTCACTCACGTGTCTGACTCTTTGTGACTCCATGGACAATATACAGTCCATGGAATTCTTCTGGCCAGAATACTGGAATGGGTAGCCTTTTCCTTCTCCAGGAGATCTTCCCAACCCAGGGATCAAACCCAGGTCTACCGCATTGCCAGATTCTTTACCAGCTGAGCCACAAGTGAAGCCCGACATATACACACTTCTATATAGAAAGTGAAAGTGAAAGTGAAGTTGCTCAGTTGTGTCCGACTCTTTGTGACCCCATGGACACCAGGCTCCTCCGTCCATGGGATTTTCTAGGCAAGAGTACTGGAGTGGGTTGCCTTTTCCTTCTCCAGGGAACTTCCTGACCAAGGGATCGAACCCAGGTCTCCCACTTTGTAGACAGATGCCTTACCGTCTGAGCCACCAGGGAACTCTACTATATATATATACTATATATATATACTATATATAAAATAGACAACTAATAAGAACCTATTGTGTAGTACAGGGAACTCATCTCAATACTGTATAATGACCTATATGGGAAAAGAATCTTAAAAAGATTGGACATATGTATATATATAATTGATTCACCTTGCTGTGCATCAGAAACTAACGCAACATTGTTAACCAACTATACTCCAATAAAAATTAATTAAAAAAAAAGAAGCCCTTCAGAAGTCCTTCTTGTCTTGCCAAGAGGAGGTGATTTCACAGGGAAGGTATCTTTGTTTTGATCTCTCCCCAGACCAGTTATATGTAGCTCCCTGTTCATCGTTGCTTCCCTTGGGTAGCAGGAAGAATAGCATAGTAGGCTTGGAAGGACCACAGATTATGGCCAAAAGAATTTTTCCCAAAGGGACTTCCTTTCTCCACCCATCTTTGGGTCAAGTCACATGATTATGGTCATGATTGCTGCCTTCTCACAGCTGTCCAGGCCTAAACCAGAAATCTGCAGTCATTTTTGACTGCTCGGTTTTGCTTCAGTTTCCTGTTCCCCCTCAGTACCACCAGTCACCAGGTCCTGCCTTGCCTCCAGCTCACACCTTCACATTCAGCCTTCTCTGTCTCTGCACTCACTTTCGGATTCACATCCTGACTGCTGCTTGCTCTGATTTCATCACTCTCTGCATTTGTCAGAAGAGTGAATATCAAAACCCCCTTTCAGAACATTATTTCCAAATCCTCTTTCATAATTTCCTCCTCCCAAATTAAAGAATAAACAACACAGTGTTCCTTGATTACACATAATAGAAATCTAAGCACCTAGCCCTGCTCTGAGGTTTTTGGGTTTTGTTTTTTTTTTTCAATTTTTTTGTATTTGAGTAGAGTTGATTAACAAAGTTTTTAACAACACTCCCTTAAGCATGGTGAGATGAAATTTACACAGGTCAGGGGTGGAGTTTGCCTCCCCTCGCCACCCTTCAGCAGGTGGCTTTAAGTGAGAGGCTTGTGGGCTCAATGGCCCTGTACTCTGAGATTTTGACCCTTCTCCTATAAAATGAAGTTAATGCACAGTCTCCACAATGACCCCATGAAGACTGAGAAAGCACACCTGAGGGGGGCCAGGCACATGTTTAGTATAGCCAGGTAGGCAGTCTAATAAGAAAGCTTTGAATGAGAGGTTGTGGTGCTTTTCTCTTTTGGGAATGGACATGGTGGTGCTTGTTGACAACTGTGAATTGAGTGGCTTATTTTGAGGGTTTCCTCTGGGGAAATCCTTTGCAGCCAGAGTTGGGGATCGAAGGACACCAAAGGAAAAGGAAGGGCTCCAGGAGAACTAGCTGACTCCCCCTTGTTAGAATTTCTGGCCAGTGCCAGCAATACAGCAGAACCAGAACAAGCCCTGCTGGAGCCAGAAGGTTCCCTAGATCTGCCCAGTTTAGCCACAGGGATCCCGCCAGGTCAACAATCCAGATGGTTCAGATGACATGTTGTTATAGCTTTTTATTTGAATCTGGATGTATTTCTACCGGGACTGCTCTGTGTTTTAGAACTGATATGGCTAAGAACTGCACTATGGGCTGCCATTTTCAGTCACTGTTTTCTTCTTTCCAAGGAGCTGTCTCCTTTCATATTGCAATAAATATTTGAATCATATGCTCTAAGAAAGTCTACTCCTTTGTAGGCAGAACTAGAAGACACATCTACCTTTCTTTCTTTCTTTTTCCCAATCTATATAACCTTATGGTGATCATGCTGCTTCACAGGTGTTCTTTTAGAAGCAGTGTGGCTCCATAAATATCTACATGATGCTGGGCATTTGATTATTATGCCACCTTATTTTGGGGCTTCCCAGGTGGCAGAGTGGTTAAAAAATCTGCTGCCAATGCAGGAGATGCAGGTTCCATCTCTGGGTCAGGAA
This sequence comes from Bubalus kerabau, assembly GCF_029407905.1. Taxonomy (NCBI): domain Eukaryota; kingdom Metazoa; phylum Chordata; class Mammalia; order Artiodactyla; family Bovidae; genus Bubalus; species Bubalus kerabau. The sequence continues at coordinate 81,006,871 of NC_073631.1, read as the reverse complement.
GATCCCCTAGAGTAGGAAATGGCAACCCACTCCAGTGTTCTTCCCTAGAAAATTCCATGAACAGAGGAGCATGGCAGGCTACAGTCCATGGGGTCACAAAGAGTCAAACACGACTGAGCACGCATGGACTAGATTTTTATTACATAATTCCATGGAAGTCATAACTACCCCCATCGCTCATCCAGGTTCACACTATCCTAAAGGGAAACCATGTTCAAAATTGCACTTTACACAATCATGAAGTAATTTCAATATAGGTTATGACCATATTTGTATTTCTTAAATCTTGAGAAAAGAATATGCAGTTCACAGCAACACTCCTAAAATGCATTTCCTCTTTCACCTGTGTCCTTTAACCACACAGTTCTGCTGGTGTTCCCTCCCCCACTGAACTCTGTAAGCTTGGCTCACACTCAAGCTGATTTTCTTTCCTTCCTTGCTTCTTGCATGTTTTGCTTTAAAAAACTAAATGAATCATCTTACTAGAGAGAAGCCTCTGGAGTGGTAGAAAAGGAGCCCAGGCCACCAAAAACACAATCACTCACTCTTTAGCAGATCAGAGTGAAATGGTTGGAAATATTCATACACTAATAATGTCCGGGCTGCCAGAGGCCAACCTAAAGGTGCAGCAGTTCAGATTGAAAGGGGCCAATGAGGCAATGGAGTATGGCAGTGCAGGGGCAGGGATCCATATGGGAAGATGGGACATAGGAGTGAGGGGACACGCATAGCAGGCTTATCCTCAGCCCACCCAAGGTGAGAAGCCAAACTGTGTGCAGTCATCTCTTACCACATCAAATAGTCCATTACACCCGCAGGCATCAAAATTCATCTTCCGTCCATAGATTAAATATCACACCATTAAAGAGTGACTAAGCATTGTTACAGAAAACAGCTACAAAAGATACAATCAAATCATTCAATTCAGATTTGCAACAACATATAGATGGTTCTGAGGAGAAGGCAATGGCACACCACTCCAGTACTCTTGCCTGGAAAATCCCATGGATGGGTGCAGTCCATGGGGTCGCTAAGAATCGGACACGACTGAGCGACTTCACTTTCACTTTTCACTTTCATGCATTGGAGAAGGAAATGGCAACCCACTCCAGTGTTCTTGCCTGGAGAATCCCAGTGACGGGGGAGCCTGGTGGGCTGCCGTCTATGGGGTCGCACAGAGTCGGACACGACTGAAGTGACTTAGCAGCTTAACAGCAGATGGTTCTGACTTCTAACTGGTTACCTGTCAGACTCTCCCAGTGAAATGAAAGCTCTTAAATAAATGGCCAGGGCTCTAGGAACCCAAAATGAGGCTTTTCTAGATTAACTTGAGTTGCTATTTCAGTAAGAGCTCGTACAGCCTCACCCACCTCTCTGAATCCTACAGTGCTGGAGGCATGCTGTGGACTGGAATGGTATCAAGGGACTCCAATCTATAGGTGAAGGCTTGGTCCCTGCCCTCCGAGGTTCTTACTTTCCAGGAGTGGGGACAAAAACATACTTCTTACTGTGTCCTATATCAGTGAAGGAGACCTCCCAGCCTGGCTTTGGGGCCCATGGTTAATCAGCACCCACAGATAAAAGGAGCCAGTGGGTGGACTTGGCCAGTGGAAAGGAAGGACTGGCTTTGGCAGCCAAGTGGTAGAGAGCTCATTCTAGCACCTGCAAAGGCATGAAGGCATGGGGAGGTGAAAGTTGAAGGTGAAGTTCTGAGAAACAGGAGAAGGAGGAGGAAGGAGTCGAAGGTAGAGCTGGAGGAAGAGACATCATCAAGTCAGGAAGATTAAGTATGACCACAAATTCTTTGACATTTCTTTCATCAAGAGGCTAGGTCCATGTCTCCTTCTCTTGGGCCTGGGAGTCTCTATGACCCTGTGCTGGCTTTTATGTTGAAATGATGCTATGACCATTGGGATGCATGTGTCTGTTGAATTACTGTCTACTTTTTTCAATTCTTCTGCTCATTTTTTTAAACTTTTATTTATTTTTAATTGAAGGATAATTGCTTTACAATATTGTGTGGGTTCCTGCCATACATAAACATGTATCAGCCATTGGTATATATATGTTCCCTCCCTCTCTTTTGCTCATTTTTAAAACAAGTTGTTTGGGGTTTTTTTGATGTTAAGTTGTATGAACTGTTTATATGTATTAGATATTACCTTTTTCAGTCATATTATTTGCAAATATTTTCCCCCATTCAGTAGGATGTCTTTTTGTTTTGTCAATGGTTTCCTTTGCTGTGCAACCTAATTAAGTTTAATTAGGTCCCATTTGTTTATTTTTGCTTTTGTTTCCATTATTCTAGGAGACGGATCAAAAAAATATTGCTGTGATTTTCGTTGGTGAACACCTATGTTTTCCTTTAGGGTGGTTTTATAGTATCTGATCTTCCATTTAGGTCTTTAATCCATTTTGAGTTTATTTTTATATATGATGTTAGAGAATGTTCTAATTTTATTCTTTTACATGTAGTTGTCCAGTTATCCCAGCAACATTTATTGAAGAGACTGTCTTTCTCTTGTATATTCTCACCACCTTTGTCATAGATTAATTGACCATAGGAGCATGGGTTTATTTCTGGTGTTTCTATCCTATTCCATTGATCCATAGGTCTGTTGTTGTGCCAGTACCATACTGTTTTGATTACTGTAACCTTGTGGTATGATCTGAATATAGCCTTTTATTTTATGCTGCTAAGAGTACTATGAGGTGAGTGCTATCACCATTGCATTTGAGGACAAAACTTAGTCTGAGACATGGTAACTGATGTGGCAAGTGGTGGAGCTGGGATTTGAACCAGCCTTATCTGCTTGTGCTCATCAGCCCCAGGGGAGGATCTATGGGGATAGATAGAGATGAGGATGGAGACAGATGGGGATAGATGAGGATCTATGGGGATCTACTGGAGATGTGGGACATAGAGGGATGCTTGGTGAACTGAGGTCCATGAGGAGTTGGAAGGAACAGGATGCAGAGAACTGTTAAGGAGTCCAGCCTTCCCTGGAAGCCCTTGACCTACTATGGACTCTGGTCAGAAGTGTGGGTGGGCAGGCTGGGGACCAAAGAGAGAGAAGGAAAAAATGCTTTGTGTTGACCATTCTATAGGGACTCCATTCTATAGTGACTCTTTTCTGAATCAGAAAGGAAATAAGGAGAAACAAGAAGAACCCAGGAGTGATTTTTACCTATACAGACATGGTAGGGTCAAATTAGAACTTTACAAAACAGATTCTTTTTGTCCCTCTCAAAGCCACTCTATACACAGAATGCATCTCTTTAAATCACAGACACAAGGATCTAGAAACAACCAGGGCTGCAGAGGCCTTTCCACATCTCTGCCTCCAGAGAGGGTTTCAGTAAGATAAGGAGAGCATATTAGAGAGAAGTAGGTCAGAAAGAGAAAAATTAATATTGTATATTAATGTGTATATGTGGAATCTAGAAAAATGGTACAATTGAACCTATATTGTACACAAAGAAGAAGCAGACACAGATGTAGAGAACAAACATATGGATACCAAGGAGGCAGAAAAGGGATGGGATGAATTGGAAGATTGTGTTTGACATATATACCCTATTGACACTATGTATAAAATAGATAACTAATGAGAACCTAGTGTATAGCACAGGGAACTCTGCTCAATGCTCTGTGGTGACCTAAATGGAAAGGCAATCTAAAAAAGAGTGGCTATACGTATATGTATGACTGATTCACCTTGCTGTACAGCTTCTGTAAGGCAACTATACTCGAATAAAAAATTTTAAAAATCTCCTTGAGACAGGAACAATAGCTTTCTCATAAAAGCCTGTGGCAGATCAGGGCAGACAGAGGCCAAATTGGCAGAAGAGTATGTGGGGCAGACAGGGAAACTGACCTAACTAAGACTCTGTGTCTGGACCTGCAGCCAGGTGTCTGAAGGACATGGCAAGCTCATTACCATAATGTCCAATTAGACACAGCAGATGGGCACAAGGTGACTCCAGCATCCCAGAAAGGTGCCTGTGCTTGTCCCTGGGGAATCTGTGCATGGCTCACAAGATCTCATCTCTGGGCTGTCATTTGGGTTAAGGCTGTTGTCCTGAATAGAGGAATAAGAACAATAACAGCAGCAACTAAGTATCTCTGAGCTTTCCCAATGTGCATGGCACCATGCTGAGTGCCTCAGACATCTTGTTCCATTTATCCTTCATGAAAATCCTAGGTGGCAGCTGTTATTTTTCCCTTTTTTGATAAGGAATCTGAGGTACAGGAATATAATGCAGTTGATCCAAGAGTCACTAGTAACAAACAAGTAGTGGGGCCAGGACTTGAACCCAGATAGTCTGACCTCCAAACCTGCTCTTTAGCCACCATGATGTCCTGATAAGACTAAAGTTGGCCAGAAAGGCTGCCACTAAAGTGGAGGTTCACTGTAGAGTTCCGGTCCTTTGGAGGGTAGGATGTTGAGTAATACACTAGATAGAACTCTGAAGTTGGAGTCCATGCTGGGGCTTTACCTCCCAGAGTGATTGGTGGGGAAATTGTCTGGGCATCACGGTAGGAACCAAGTTATCACTGGGCTGAGCAAATCCTTGACTAGAGGAAGGAAAGTTGAGATGGTTAACATATGGCTTTCCTCCCCTCCAGATGATTTTGAGTGGGGAGCTCCACAGACCCCACCATAAAAGCTATAGAGAAAGTCAAACTGGAAGACAGAGCCTATCCAAGATTTCAACCACTTCCTCCCACATAAATTCAGAATCTCCTCCATTTCAATGTATTTGTTATGTGTGTGTGAATCCAATTTGTGTACTCATTTTTTTAAATATTACTTACTCCCTATAGAAACATGAGAAAACTATCAAATGTCATCCATAGTTTTGGCAAAAATAACATTTTTAAAGATTTGTTTTTGTTGTTATTGCTGGTAGCATCTCCATTTGGAGGGGCTTAGTAAATATTTTTTCGTTTTATTTATCGGAATATAATTGCTTTACAATGTTCTGTTAGTTTCTGCTCTATGATGAAGTAAATCAACTATATGTATACTTATATCTCCTTCCTCTTGAGCCTCCCTCCCACCCACACCCATCTCACCCATCTAGGTCATCACAGAGTACTGAGTTGAGCTTCCTGAGCTTTTATAGCCGGTCTCCACTAGCTGTCTATTTTACACTTGGTAGTGTATGTATAGGGCTTCCCTGGAGGCTCAGTGGTAAAGAATGTGCCTGCTAAGTAGGAGACGGGGTCCGATCCCTGGGTCGGGAAAATCCCCCGGAGGAGGAAATGGCTACCCACTGCAGTATTCTTGCCTGGAGAATCCCATGGACAGAGGAGCCTGGTGGGCTGTAGCTTTTGGGGTCACAAAAGAGTTGGACATGACTTAGCAACTAAACAGCAGCAGTGGCGGCAGTGTACGATGATCCTCATCTCCCGACTTGTCCTACTCCCCCTCTCACACCCTGTGCCTGCATGTCCATTCTCTCTGTCTTTTTCTCTATTCCTGCCCTGCAAATTGGTCATCTGTACCATTTTTCTAGATTCTACATACATGCATTAATATACAATATTTGTTCAGTTAATGAATGAATGAAGTAAGCTAGAGCTCAAAATGTCTGTGCAGGAAGCAGAAGACTTGTGCTCAAGGGCAACAGCCATCATGTCTTATCTTTCCTACTAAGGGCCCCTGAGCCATCGAGATAGAGACAGGGAAACAGAGATGGAGAGTGGAAGCCAGGTGGCCCCTGGTCAGATATCACAAAGAGAACAGAGTCGACTGACCTACCCAGCTTCTTGGAATAGGGAGGCGGCAGAGAGGTACCACCTTTCAAAGCAGAGAACTCTGCTCTGTAGTGAACACAGCCTGGTCCACACTAGAAATTTGACTAAACGCTACAGCACCTCCTCCCTTGATTGAGGGTAGGGGAGTGGATGCTAGAAGAACAGTGGGAAGGGGGATTTCCCCCTTTTCCACATCATTCTGAGCTTATACCTCTCTCTTTTGACCCCCTGAGCCTTTCAGCCAAGTCTATAGTCATGCACAGCCGTAGGGTTCTTTGAGAGGATGGAGACCCACAGAGGGCAGGGAGATCCTTCCCATATACCACGTGTGCCTTCCAAGACACTTCCAAGACACTGCCACCATGTACCAGCCTGGGGCCAGTTCAGAGGTTACCCTCAGGACTTCTCTGACATTAGCCAAGATAGGTCTCTAGTCAACTCTAAGGCCATTTTCAAATAATGCCAGCTATACTGTCCATACCAGCTTTGGACAGCTAGGAAAGAGTTCAGAATCCAAATATTATGTTAAAAGTACAGACTCTCTCACAAAATCTCATGTATCACAATTGCCCCAAATTCCAGAGTTGATATAGTACTCAAGAACACTGCTGCTGCTGCTAAGTCACTTCAGTCGCGTCCGACTCTGTGTGACCCCATAGACGGTCGCCCACCAGGCTGCCCCGTCCCTGGGATTCTCCAGGCAAGAACACTGGAGTGGATTGCCATTTCCTTCTCCAATGCATGACAGTGAAAGTGAAGTCACTCAGTTGTGTCTGACTCTTAGCGACCCCATGGACTGCAGCCCACTAGGCTCCTCCATCCATGGGATTTTCCAGGCAAGAGTACTGGAGTGGGGTGCCATCGCCTTCTCCCAAGAACACTGCAAACCCCACAAAATCTAGAAGATGAAACCAGTGCCTCAATCCATGGTGGCAGCTGCTAGTCTATGCCCTGTTTCCCTCTTTCCAAGCAAACCCAGAGTCTGCAGCATCTGGCCCATTGCTAATGACAGCTGTTACCTGATGGAAGAGGGCAGACAAAAAGGAAAAAGGAGCTAATTGTCTTTAACCTTTGCCAGAATGAATGCCAGTATCTCCCAGGTTGCTCAAGGCTAACGAGTCTATAATCCAAACCAGAGAACTTATATTATAAGCAGAGAATTTTATCTTATGCCTCCCACCTCCTTGGGGAAAAGGACAGCACCCTCACCCTCTACCAGAGAAGGACATACAGGAAACACTCCTATTTTTATACAAAATCTATCCATTTGAGCCCATAGACTTAAAGTGTTTTCATGGGACTCCTATTCCTTATATTTAAAATCTGTCAGTCTCTTTTTCTCTCTCTACATGAATAGTTAGCCCTGACAAAAAGAGACTTACTTTACACTCTGAGTTTTCTGTAACAGAGAACACAAATTTCTAGTGAAAACTAAGCCTTTAAGGCCTGAGCCTTTAACAAAGGAAAAGAGAAGTAGTAAAGGGACAGAAAAAATATGAAATACTTTTCAGAAGGGTAAGAATAGATTATGTCAAACCTAAAAACAAAAACAAACAATAATAGAAGGAAAAAACAATAATCAGATCAGATCAGATCAGTCTCTCAGTCGTGTCTGACTCTTTGCGACCCCATGAATCGCAGCACGCCAGGCCTCCCTGTCCATCACCAACTCCCGGAGTTCACTCAGACTCACGTCCATCGAGTCAGTGATGCCATCCAGCCATCTCATCCTCTGTCGTCCCCTTCTCCTCCTGCCCTCAATCCCTCCCAGCATCAGAGTCTTTTCCAATGAGTCAACTCTTCACATGAGGTGGCCAAAGTACTGGAGTTTCAGCTTTAGCATCATTCCTTCCAAAGAAATCCCAGGGCTGATCTCCTTCAGAATAGACTGGTTGGATCTCCTTTCAGTCCAAGGGACTCTCAAGAGTCTTCTCCAACACCACAGTTCAAAAGCATCAATTCTTCAGTGCTCAGCTTTCTTCACAGTCCAACTCTCACATCCATACATGACCACTGGAAAAACCATAGCCTTGACTAGATGGACCTTTGTTGGCAAAGTAATGTCTCTGCTTTTCAATATGCTATCCAGGTTGATCATAACTTTCCTTCCAAGGAGTAAGCGTCTTTTAATTTCATGGCTGCAGTCACCATCTGCAGTGATTTTGGAGCCCCAAAAAATAAAGTCAGCCACTGTTTCCACTGTTTCCCCATCAAGCATAGGTTAATGCAAAGCTTCCAGGATAGTCCAAGGTCTCAGTGGGCACGCAGCTAAACTGAGTGCACGATGAAAAGAATTTCATAATGCCTGGTTCCTGCACCTAAAGGAAGTGTAGAAGGGAGTGAGTAGTAGAGTAAGTACCATACAAACAAGAGCCTGAATTTGATGTGTGGAGGGTCTGCTATTACCTCTCCCACCTCCACACACTTTCCTCCAGGACAGTTCTTGGTCATCTGGTATAGACTCATCTCTGAACCTACCCAGAAAGAGATGCTGAACTTTCCAGTTCAGGCAAGTCAAACGGATGCTGGACAAACAGAGAGGGAGCCTCTGCCAGCTGAACAAAGGCAGCACTGTTAACCTGCCTTGATAGTCCCCTGGTTTTACAGGATGGCATCTGTGCCTCATCCATCACTTGCTTCTCTGACAGCCCTGACACTAACTTGCCCTGACAGAGCATCTCATGTCTGCTGACTCTTCCCAGTTGACCTCCACAAATTGGCCAAATAGTCAAGATCAATGTCTCTACTCAGAAATGGATTTTTCCCAAGAGACAATGATCGCAGTAGACTCCAAAGCTGCAAATTTCTTTTCCCATGAAACCCACACCAATGGAGTGCAGTGTCCCTTTTTCAGGAAAGGAACTTGCTTACTGTGAAGGCTGCTTTTTTGGTATCAGGGATCCCTTAGAGGGACCCAGCATCCAGGTACTGTATCCCAGGTTAGAATTGTTGACCTAAAACAGACTGTCAGATATTGCTCCAGGTAAGGTCATTTATTCAGGATTAGCAGAGAATTGCAACCATGGTTCAGGGTCTGCAATCACAATGAGCCACTTGCAAGTCCTCTCACAGAAAGGGAAGGAGACCACTTATATAGAGAGGATAAGGAAGTTGGGAGGGTTGTGGTAAACAGAGAGTTCATGGCTTTTCGTTGGCTGAATCCTTGCTAGGAAAGAAGAGGAGTCTTTCTTCCTCCTGCTGATTCTGCTATCAGCACAGGGCATGAGTGCTCCCCCTTCTGGTCTCCCAACTCTATTTAATTTAGGTTTCTGTTTATTAATTTTTAGCAGAATCAACTGCAACTGAGAAACGCAGCAGCCAGTTCCATATGCAGCATGCCAGATGGCCTGGCATTTTCATATATGCTTTGAATTACCACGTCTGATGTGCCAGGAAGCCAAAATGGTGGGTGGGTTCTCCTGAGGCCCAGAATGCAGCTTTGAGTGCTCCTAGGCTTTGAAATTCTCCCCACAGAAAACCATGGTCATTCAGCCCATCTGCAGCTGACCAAGTTAGTCCCAACTGAGCAGCCAGTTGGGAAAAACTTGAATGATGTCTCCTAGATTCCAACGGAAATGGGTAGGGGTTGGTGGGGGTGGGGTGGGAAAGAGTGGTACCCTGAGAGGAAAGGGGGGAATTCAGGTAAGAACAGCTTTTTCCACTAGGATGGTCTCCTGTATTTCTTGCCAAGGAAGCATACCCCTGAGGATTTCACCTTGTTGTGCAGCTTGTTCACAAGATTAAAATATGGTTGTCTGTGTTACATATCTGTATGAGCGGTGTCCCTGGATTTGGTAACACTTCAGACCTGTTATTAAGGTCACAAGAATACCTGGTGACCACATATCAGAAATTATTTTCTGCCTCATACTGCCATTGCTAAGATCTGTGCATGGTCAAGGGTATACCCCTTTTAGCCCAAATGGTTACTGTACCCCTCCCAACCTCCAGAATAGCCCTGGGCTTGAATTCTGCCCTGCTTCACCATGAAATTGCATTGTATCTCATGCCCCAATATCATAAAACATGTACATCAATTAGATCTTCTAAAATACCCACTTTACATTCATCTGTGGCTCTCTCACATCCATCCAGTTTTGAAAGGTGATATTCAAAATCTCCCTGACTGTAAAGGATTCATTTGAAAGATTGCATCCCTCCCTCCACCCCCATGCTTTCAAAAACTCTACCCTTCATACATCAGACCTATGCCTCGGAGGATATGAGGATATCAGTATATCCTCACACTCCTTGGCACCACTAATCTGCATAAAGTACCTAAGAAAATGACATACTTCCCAGAAAGACCTCTGGAACACCTCTGGCAGGTCAAGAGCTGACTCAGGACATACGTCATCATCATAGGATATGGGGAAGGGTCTCCACATGGCCCTCACCCTTCATGCTTCTGGCCCATGCCCTTTTGGCCTTCTGGAGCTCTTCAGTATGTTGTCTGTCATTCTACAGCCTTCTGGTTTGTGTCCTATCTCAATTTCAGGGAACTCACTCCTCCACCAGCTGACCAGCCATGACCCTCCCTTTCAGTTGGACTGAAATACAGAGACCCACCCCAGTAATCCAGGATTAGGGACAAAAATATGTGACAGAGAAGGCACTTGACTTTGTGGTCTGTACTTGGCCTTGGAAGATCTGTTGGGACCCCTACCTGACCCTGAATGCTCCCGGGAGGCTCAGAGCCTGCTCAGCCCACTCCATCTAGGATGGAAGACTCCTAACAGTGCCTGCAGCTGTGTGATCCTCTTTTTCCATTTTACATGGTCTCCTCAATACCAAGAGACAGAACATTTTGGCTCACTCTTCCAATGTTTTCAGGATTAAGCAAATGTCTGAGGGGAAATCAGCTGGGTACTTGAGGCCTCCAGAGTTCTTCACTCTGGCCCCACATGGCCACAGTCACTCTGGTGACTTCCCTGCCACCAGGGCAAAGGGGCTGTAGGTAATCAGCTCATCTCACCAGTACTCTCCCATCTGGAATTTGTAGTCCTTGTTGCTTCCATTATTCTTCAGTTCTTTGACCATTCTGTTTTAAAATCAGCTTATCTAGTTAGCAGCAGAAACATTGATCTGCTACAATTACTGTATCCTACCAGGGAAAGGAAGGCTCTAATTGCCTTTTAGCAAACACTCTATGTGCAATGATCCCAGAGAACAGAAGCACTGTCTAGGGGGTGATAATAACCAGCTCTGAAATAGGAAACAAAAGGCTTTTATGGATGATTTTTTTTAGCTTGAATTTGGCCTTCTGATACCCAAAATAAGTATTTCTTTATAGTATCATTTCACAAAATGATTTATTTTAATCATTCTCCCACATTTTCTGTGTCAACATATTTAAAGCATTAACATAGGGTTTATGCTACTGTTCTAAGTAGGAAATTGGTCAAATAATATACAGCTCTTCCTATAAAAAAGTATATAGCAGTTAACTCAAAAAAGTTACAATTAACCATTTTTTCATTCAAATAATCATAATTTATTAGAGAAACATGATTGTATCAGAAGACAATTTTTATGTTATGCAAATGTGGAGTGCTTAAAGATGCAAACATCTTCTGGGTTTAATACAAATTTATGACTTTATTTTCTTCAGTTATTTTCAAATTTTGTACAAAGGTAATATGCCAAAGAATTGATGCTTTTGAACCGTGGTGTTGGAGAAGACTCTTGAGAGTCCCTTGGACTGCAAGGAGATCCAACCAGTCCATTCTGAAGGAGATCAGCTCTGGGTGTTCTTTGGAAGGAATGATGCTAAAGTGGAAACTCCAGTACTTTGGCCACCTCATATGAAGAGTTGACTCATTGAAAAAGACTCTGATGCTGGGAGAGATTGGGGGCAAGGGGAGAAGGGGATGACAGAGGATGAGATGGCTGGATTATATCACTGACTCTATGGACGTGAGTCTGAGTGAACTCCGGGAATTGGTGATGGACAGGAAGGCCTGGTGTGCTGCAATTCATGGGGTCTCAAAGAGTCAGACATGACTGAGCGACTGAACTGAACTGAACTGAATACAATCAGTCCATAATACAGCATTATAGATCATTTCTGGAAGTGCAGGCCCAAGTAAGATTGTATCTCTACCAAATTACAAAATTTTGACAAATCGATATCATATTCTCTAATACAGTAAGATTATTTCTTTCTGTAAGTGTCATATATTACTTTAATGAGAATTTTACTTAAAAAGTATCATCTGAGAACCAAATAAAAATACCATGTCTTTCAGAGCTGTTTATAGGAGAATGAAGTTTTTTCGTACAATTTAATATGGCTTATCAGATCAGATCAGTCGCTCGGTCATGTCCGACTCTTTGCGACCCCATGAATCGCAGCACGCCAGGCCTCCCTGTCCATCACCAACTCCCGGACTTCACCCAGACTCACGTCCATCGAGTCAGTGATGCCATCCAGCCATCTCATCCTCTGTCGTCCCCTTCTCCTCTTGCCCCCAATCCCTCCCAGCATCAGAGTCTTTTCCAATGAGTCAACTCTTCGCATGAGGTGGCCAAAGTACTGGACTTTCAGCTTTAGCATCATTCCTTCCAAAGAAATCCCAGGGCTGATCTCCTTCAGAATGGACTGGGTGGATCTCCTTGCAGTCCAAGGGACTCTCAAGAGTCTTCTCCAACACCACAGTTCAAAAGCATCAATTCTTCCGTGCTCAGCCTTCTTCACAGTCCAACTCTCACATCCATACATGACCACTGGGAAAACCATAGCCTTGACTAGACGAACCTTTGTTGGCAAAGTAATGTCTGCTTTTGAATATGCTACCTAGGTTGGTCATAACTTTCCTTCCAAGGAGTAAGCGTCTTTTAATTTCATGGCTGCAGTCACCATCTGCAGTGATTTTGGAGCCCAGAAAAACAAAGTCTGACACTGTTTCCACTGTTTCCCCATCTATTTCCCATGAAGTGATGGGACCGGATGCCGTGATGTTCGTTTTCTGAATGTTGAGCTTTAAGCCAACTTTTTCACTCTCCACTTTCACTTTCATCAAGAGGCTTTTGAGTTCCTCTTCACTTTCTGCCATAAGGGTGGTATCATCTGCATATCTGAGGTTATTGATATTTCTCCCAGCAATCTTGATTCCAGCTTGTGTTTCTTCCAGTCCAGCGTTTCTCATGATGTACTCTGCATATAAGTTAAATAAGCAGGGTGACAATATATAGCCTTGATGTACTCCTTTTCCTATTTGGAACCAGTCTGTTGTTCCATGTCCAGTTCTAACTGTTGCTTCCTGACCTGCATACAGATTTCTCAAGAGGCAGGTCAGGTGGTCTGGTATTCCCATCTCTTTCAGAATTTTCCACAGTTTATTGTGATCCACACAGTCAAAGGCTTTGGCATTGTCAATAAAGCAGAAATAGATGCTTTTCTGGAACTCTCTTGCTTTTTCCATGATCCAGCAGATGTTGGCAAATTGATCTCTGGTTCCTCTGCCTTTTCTAAAACCAGCTTGAACATCTGGAAGTTCACGGTTCACATATTGCTGAAGCCTGGCTTGGAGAATTTTGAGCATTACTTTACTAGCGTGTGAGATGGCTTATACACTTATATAATGTTCTTCTTTGGAATGAGTTCTTGCATGCAAGTTTCTGACATTAGATGTAACAGGACAAGAGTGTGTAAAAGACAACTGCTTTATGTTGTTGTTAGTCTAAAATGAGAGGCCACTGAATGAAGGCTTTAAAATTCTTAGAGATCCAACAGGCAATATCAATTTTAAATTAAAATAACTTTTCCAATGTTACATCTTTACACATGTAGTAGGATCTGCAGTGCTAGATGCCTTGTCAGTGTATACTAATGGCATTAGTGTAGTGCAGTATACTATACTGTATAGTGTATTACATAGTATATTGTATCGTATAGCCCTTCCCCCTTCCTTTTAATAAAAAATAAATTTTCTCTAAGCTGCTCGTTTCTTAAAATCCATTTAATTCATATTTTAAAATAAGTCAAGTACAAGTGAACATATTGCCATGTAAGACAGACTGGGAAGACCTCAGGTTTTATACCATTAATGTTGATTATTTCTTTGAAAGAACTGCTCTTGCTATTTCCTCTTACTGAAGCTAAATGTTCTTCAGACTCAAAATTTAATTTATATCTCATTATTCCACTGCTTCTTGATCTTTTTGAGCATTTGAAGATATTGTACTTTCTATTACTCCTTCTAGATAACTACTGAGACTGATTCTTTCCTGGTGATTATAGCTTAAGTTAAAATTGCCTTTCCTGGATTTTGAGGATGTGGTTTACATCTGTCTCATGTCTGTTTTGTGAATGAGATATTAGTACAGTTAAGTTTATTCTTCTCACTAAAGAATGTTACTGCATAGATAAACTTGGTTCCTTCTGCACAAATAAGTGATTCACAATGGAAGACATTCTGCTAATGCACTAATCCATATGTTTCTGTAGTTCATCAACTGATCACACTTCGTTCATGAGAGTTGGGCATTTCTGCACTGCAGATGTGGTGACATATGGATAGCTAAAACCTTGTCATGAAGCTCAAATATTTGTGGTGCTTCAACCTGTGCAATGTCTAGACAGCAATAGGAATAATCTCCTTATTCTTAAAGGACGTTTTTACCAGTTATAGAGTTCTCTACTGACAGTTATATTGTTTCAGCACTTTGCAGCTGTCATTCCTCAGTCTCCCTTTATTTCAGTTTCTATTGAGAAGTCATCTGTCAGTCTGATTTGCTGCTGTGAGGGTAATCTGCTTTCTTCACTGGCTGATGAAGTAATCTTTTTTTCTTCTTTTTCGAACTTTTGCAGTGATATCTGGATGCTGTGGTCGTTCTGGATTCATAGGGCTTTTTGTGTCTATGAAAAGTGAAAGTGAAGGTCGCTCAGTCATGTCCAACTTTTTATGACCCCATGGGCTATACAGTCCATGGAATTCTCCAGGCCAGAATACTGGAGTGGGTAGCCCTTTTCTTCTCCAGGGGATCTTCCCAACCCAGGGATCGAACCCAGGTCTCCAACATTGCAGGCAGATTCTTTACCAGCTGAGCCACTAGGGAAGCCCAAGAATACTGGAGTGGGTAGCGTAGCCCTTCTCCAGCAGATCTTCCTGACCCAGGAATCGAACCAGGATCTCTGCATTGCAGGCAGATTCTTTACTAACTGAGCTATGAGGGAGGCTTTTGTATCTATAGCTTGATATCTTTCATAACTTTTGGAGAATTTTTTAAATTAATTTATTTATTTTAATTGGAGGCTAATTACTTTACAATATTGTGGTGGTTTTTGCCAGCCCCAGGTGTAGCATCAATGTCTCTCCTCTCTCTTTTTGGATTCCAGTTTACAGGCATTTTAGACCATATCCTGGTTTCTCATATGTTTCTTATTTGATTCTATATTTTATATCCTTTTTCTATGCATACCTTATTCTGTTTTTTTTTTATGACCTATGCTCCAGTTTCCAAATTTTCTCTTGTATTTTGTTTAATCTACTTTAAACCTGAGTTTAAACACTGAGTACACTATTTCAAAATTGTAGTTTTATTGATCCAGAATTTTCTGTTTGGTTATTTTTCATAGACTTCATTCTTTGAAACATATTTTCAATCTTATCTTCTATTTTTTTGAATGCATTAAGTATATGATCATTAAAGCTGTGTATGATAACTCCAATATCTGAAAACCCCATGAGTCTGTTTATAGCACTTTCTGTTTTTATTGGTATTTTTTTACCAATAGAAAAGTACTTATCATGTGCCTGATTGATTTTAATTGAAAACTAGACAGTAAGCTAAAACTTGTAGAGAGAATTTGAGGCTTAGGATGATTTGTTTTCCTCCTGTGGGGATTTGCATTTCCTTCAGGGCTGTATCTAGCAATTCAGAATAACCTCAATTGAATTTTAAAGATCTGAAATGATTTGAGGGGCCAGGGCTGGTATATTTCTCAACAGTCTATCTGTTCTCCTATTCAAGGTTCCAATTTGGATCATGAGGACTTACCAGGCTCTGAACTCTAAAGTTTTTATTCCCTTTTAGCCCTGAAAGTCTGTCAGAAGTTCTTTTCACCTTTCCAGCCTCTCAGTGCATTTTTCTGGAATCAACACAGCCCCCCACAGGGATACAGCAACCCCAAATCCTGGGCTCATCTTCAAGTTTTTTTCTTCTGTATCTTATCTTCAATTTACCATTGTCTTGCTAGTTCTCTGATGTCCTCAGGTTAGGATTTCCATTTTTAGGAGGAAAAAGTTTATTGGACTCCCAATAAAATTTGAGTTTAAGGTAAAGAATGGATAACTTTTATAGTTTCTGTCCCATGTAATAATTGGAACAGACTTATACTGAGAACTTATTCTCTGTTTATCTGACACTCACACTTAGGTGGATATCCAGTGTTTTATCTGACAACCCTACTTCAGGCAGATTTATTTCCATATTTTTCCAGCTTGCCTAGATGTTCTTTGAATTACCTAGAACATCATTGCTGGAAGTGAAATTTCACTTTTGCTAACTGGTCAACAATCTTATGTTATTAAAAACATTTTTAAAGACAAATCACCAAATGAAAATTAACAGTTTCTTAAATCCTAGCTGCCATGAACTACATGTGTGACCTTGTATAAGTGGCCTTACATTTTTGGCCTCATTTTCCTTAAATGTAAAATAGGAGTGATAGATAACATTTATTGAGGCCTTGTTATATGCCAAGCATTATACTAAGTATGTTTTAAAAGGGTTAATAATAATTGCTTCTACTTCATAGGGATTTTTGTGAGAGCCAAATTAGAAAATAATATTCTAATGAGTGGTCTGGTGCATTTTCAAAGCTAATTAACTATTAAGACCAATTTGTTATAAATTTTAAACTAAATTGAACATTATGCAAATACTAGGGCTACTAGCATCATTGCGTGCTGATGTTTCAAGTGCTACAACAGGCCTGCGTGCGTGCGCGCTAAGTCGCTTCAGTCATGTCCAACTCTTTGTGACCCTATGGACTGTAGCCTGCCAGGCTCCTCTGTCCAGGCTAGATTACTGGAGTGGGTTGCCGCGCCCTCCTCCAGGCCTACTAATCTCTAGAAAGTAGAGAGGAAGAAAAGCAATAGTTTTATTCTTTCTTTAAGTGATACTATAAGTGAAAGTCTATACTTTTTAAATACATGCCTCCCAATAAAAACTATAGTTGTAAGCGCCCATATTTGTAGAGGTAGAAACTTCAGTTTTATTCCACTCTGTGATGAGCTAGTCACTCCTGCCCAACTCTGAAAGTAAATCATATGCCAGGCAAAAATAGCCAAAATGTTATAAGGTGATCAATTTCACATGCACCATTAACCTATAAGAGTTTAGGATGTCATATTCCTCTGAAAGGGTAAGAACTACACCCTTTGAGTGGAGCATGGACTGGATTTTGACTCCCTGCTCACTGCTTGACTAGACAGCTTTATGTAGGACATGCCTGAACAACTATACATGACAATCCTGTTGAACATAAATCGATATACAGTGAGGAAGGGCAACGTGTATGTGTTGGCTGCTTTGCACATACTAGGTTTCACACGTTATTTCATTTGCTCTGTGCAACAGCCATACACGAAACAATGCATACAAAGCTGGCAATGGTCTCACCATTCTACATTGAGACTAAGGCTCAGAGAGTCTATATAACTCATTCTGTTAATGATGGGCAAGTCAAGAATTGGACTTGCGTGTATTTGATCCCACATTCCTACTCTTTCCTTAGATCACTTTTCCTTCCTAGACTTCTGCTACTCCGTACATAATGAATCAAATAAACAACAAAATGGTTATAACAGAGATGCCTTGTGTTCAAACTTTGAGGGCATTTTAAAATTATTGTTATTTTTAACTAGAAAAGCAGAGAAAGATAGAACTTCAACCCCCTTAGATGAAGTATCTGAAAAAACAACCAACAACCCTCTAATATTTCTTGGCCTTTGCACCCTGATGCTTTCATTAGAGGCAGCAACAGTATAACAATGTCTTTATGCTTGAATCTGTTCTAAAAGTCATGTAATATTCAGTTTCAGTTCAGTTCAGTCCCTCAGTCATGTCTGACTCTTTGCAACCCCATGAACTGCAGCATGCCAGGCCTCCCTGTCCATCACCAACTCCAGGAGTTTACCCAAACTCATGTCCATTGAGTCGGTGATGCAATCCAACCATCTCATCCTCTGTCGTCCCCTTCTCCTCACCCCCTCGATCTTTCCCCGCATCAGGGTCTTTTCAAATGAGTCAGCTCTTCGCATCAGGTGGCCAAAGTATTAGAGTTTCAGCTTCAGCATCAGTCCTTTCAATGAACACCCAGGACTGATTTCCTTCAGGATGGACTGGTTGGATCTCCTTGCAGTCCAAGGGACTCTCAAGAGTCTTCTCCAGCACCACAGTTCAAAAATTAGGCCATAGGAAATTATCTATGAAGCATTAGGACCACTAGAATGTAATAGAGCACAACTGCACACAGCCCTTAGCACATGGCTATTGCTGCCAGCAGTTACCCACTCCACACATGCCCTGTTATCAGGCAACAGTTAGTGCCAGACCATTAATGGTCACTCAACCATTGCTCCGTGCCAGGCCCCTCCCCTAAGTGCTGCTGCTGCTGCTGCTAAGTCACTTCAGTCATGAGCGACTCTGTGCGACCCCATAGACGGCAGCCCACCAGGCTCCCCTGTCCCTGGGATTCTCCAGGAAAGAACACTGGAGTGGGTTGCCATTTCCTTCTCCAATGCATGAAAGTGAAAAGTGAAAAGTGAAAGTGAAGTCGCTCAGCCGTGTCCGACTCTTGGCGACCCCATGGACTGGAGCCCGCCAGGCTCCTCTGTCCATGGGATTTTCCAGGCAAGAGTACTGGAGTGGGGTGCCATTGTGAGCAGCTCGCAATGTTGTTGTTTAATCGCTTAGTCATGTCTGACTCTTCATGACCCCATGTACTGGAGCCCGCCAGGCTCCTCTGTCCATGGGCTTTCCCAGGCAAGAAAACTGGAGTGAGTTGCCATTTCCTTCTCCAGAGGATCTTCCCAACCCAGGGATCAAACCCACGTCTCCTGCATTGCAGGCGGATTCTTTGCCACTGAACCACCTGGGAAGTCCCGTTTGTCAGTGAGCAACCATTAATAGTCCTTCTCAGCCATTGGTTGGAACTGCAGTGGCCCTCCCCAATGCAAGCTGCTGTCAGTGAGCAGCCATTAGTGGCTCACTTAGCCAATGGTCGGTGGAGTGGTGGTCATCAGGCAGAGAGTGAGGCAGGAGGTGGGGGGTGAGGTAAGAGATGGAGACTTGGATTACAGGTGAACTGAGAGGCCCGGGGAACAGGCTGGGGGCTGTGTCCTGCAAAACTCCAGAGCCCTGGCCAAGGCTGTCCACTGGCCTTGGTCCAAGCCTTGAGGCAGCACTGAACCTCTCCCTCATCCTTGTCTCTGTGACCTAATGGCAGCAGCAGTCTGCCTGTGAAGTCGGTGAGACTTGGCCCTGGCTATTTGTGCAGCCTGAGGAGCCTGAGGGCCAGATGAGTTCTGGGTGCCTGGCTCCCTCAGTGATGACAGCTGGCACAGTCTGGGGACCTGGCCCTGAGGGAGCCTCCAGCTGAGATCTGCCTCTTCTTAGCCAGGATCTGGACCTCAAAAGGTGAAAGTTGTGCCTGGGGACCCTGACCTTTCTTGTCATAACAGAGAATTTGTTTGGTGGAGGTTTGCAGGGACATTGTTACATGACCGTGACCTGATCTCAAGAGCAAAGGATCTGACACCAAGAAGTGTGCAACAATTCACCGTACCCTCCCTCACCTTTCCTAGAAAAGGGCTTTGCTGAAAGCTTTCAGGGAGTTTGGGGTTTTAAAGGCACAAGTCACCGTCTTCTTGCATGGCCCTCAATAAAGCCTTCTCTGCTCCAAACCCTGATGTTTTGGTAATGATTAGCTTCACTGTGCAGAGACGGCAATGGCACCCCACTCCAGTACTCTTGCCTGGCAAATCCCATGGACGGAGGAGCCTGGTAGGCTGCAGTCCATGGGGTCACTAGGAGTCAGACACGACTGAGCAACTTCACTTTCACTTTTCACTTTCATGCATTGGAGAAGGAAATGGCAACCCACTCCAGTGTTCTTTCCTGGAGAATCCCAGGGACAGGGGAGCCTGGTGGACTGACAGTCTATGGGGTCGCACAGAGTCGGACACGACTGAAGCGACTTAGCAGCAGCAGCAGCTTCACTGTGTGTCCGGCACATGGACTGGCATTTCGGTAATGAGGGCAGTGTAGCTGCTCTTGGGTTAAGGAAGGCAGTGGAGTCAATCAAATGAAACCAATATTTCATCAGTCATTTTTCAACAGCCATTTCTTGAGAATCGCTGCATTACGTGTCACTGGAAATATAAAGATAAATAGTGCCTAGTCTCCTCCTGGAAAAATTCAGTGTGGGGCTAATCAAACAGACCAGTTGAATATAACAGTCACCAAAGAAGCATGGAAGTTTGCAAGACAAAGTGATATTCTAAAATCCATACCATAAATCATCTGTATATGATATTGTTCATGTGTTTTAACAATTGTAGGTAACTTCTCTATAGAGCCCATCTCAAATTATTATTCAGTCACTCAGTCATGTCTGACTCTTTGAGACCCCATGGACTGCAGCACACCTGTGTCCTTCACTATCTCCTGAAGTTTGTTCAGACTCATGTCCATTGAGTTGATGATGCCATCCAACCATCTCATCCTCTGTCACCTCCTTCTTCTCCTGCCCTCAATTTTCTCAGCATCAGGTTGTTTTCCAGAGAGCCAGCTCTTTGCATCAGGTGGCCAAAGTATTAGAGCTTCAGCATCAGTCCTTCCAATGAGTATTCAGGGTTGATTCCCTTTAGGATTGACTGTTTTAATCTCCTTGCTGTCCAAGGGACTCTCAAGAATCTTCTCCAGCACCACAGTTTGAAAGCATCAGTTCTTTGGTGCTCAGCCTTTTTTATGGTCCAGCTCTCACATCCAAAAAACAATTGAGTATCTCTTTCAAGTTTGAATAGGAAATTGTTTAAACAGCAGGAGCTATTTAGGTTAAATAAAAGGAAAATCCATTAGTAAATTAAGTTGCTGAACACTGGAATCTTAAAACGCTTAAGAAAAAAAAGAATTTGCCAGTAGTTTTTCAGAAAACAATCATAATACTTTGAAGGTTTCCATGAATTCTTGGCTCTAAACATGCACTGACCCTCTCACCTAGAAATAGGATTC
The DNA here is from genome assembly GCF_029407905.1 of Bubalus kerabau. Lineage (NCBI taxonomy): Eukaryota > Metazoa > Chordata > Mammalia > Artiodactyla > Bovidae > Bubalus > Bubalus kerabau. The sequence goes on along the minus strand of NC_073631.1, from coordinate 80,985,864 downwards.
AATAAAAGATTGTATATAATTTCCCTGACCTTTTTATGTGAAAGCATTGGAATAATTTACTTGAAAGGAAAGCTAGTAGTGCCTTTCTGGGATACCTGCTATATAAAATTTTCCTCCACACAACTAAACTTGAAGTGAAGCCATTTGGCTCCTCCATGCCCATCTCTCTGGCATTTACAGGCAGAGTAACTCATATTCTGAACTACAGTGACTCAGTGTGGTGACCTGGTTCACTGCTCAGGGTGCCTCCGTGATCCCTTGTCATTGTGGTTCAGTCACTCAGTCATGTCTGACTCTTTGCAACCCCATGGACTGCAGCGCACCAGGCTTCCCTGTCCCTCACCATCTCCTGCAGTTTGCTCAAACTCATGTCCATCGAGTCAGTGATGCCATCCAACCATCCCATCCTCTGTTGTCCCCTTCTCCTGCCTTCAATTGGAGTCTTTTCCAAAGAGTTGGCTTTTCACATCTGGTGGCCAAAATATTGGAATTTCAGCATCAGTCCTTCCAATGAATATTCAGGATTGATTTCCTTTAGGAGTGACTGATTTGATCTCCTTACAGTCCAAGGGACGCTCTTGGACTCTCTTCGAACCACAGTTCGAAGAGATCAATTCTTTGGTGCTCAGCCTTTTTTTATTGTCCAGCTCTCACATCTATCTGTCCATGACTACTGGAAAAACCATAGCTTTGACTATATGGACCTTTGTAGGCAAAGTAAAGTCTCTGCTTTTTAATACACTGTCTAGGTTTGTCATTGCTTTCCTTCCAAGGAGAAAGCATCTTTTAATTTCATGGCTTCAGTCACCATCCACAGTGATTTTGGAGCCCAAGAAAATACCTGCCTCTCAGGCTAAAACAGTAATATTGACTTAGCCAAAAAGTTTGTTCAGGTTTTTCTGTAATCAGGATGTATAGACCTATAGATCTCTGTATGTAGACCTTATGTGGGGTGCCTTGGAGAATATGGAACTAAGTTAAAAGATTGTCCACCAAGAGCTTAAAAGGCAATCAACAGATATGCAAAATCACTGCACTGCAAGGATGAAGAAGAAAGGAAATTTAAAATATTGATATTTTAAAGTAAAGTAAGAATATGTCTACAAAAGGTAAGCATTTGGCAGTGGGAAATCTTAACTGCGATTCAATGGATTAAAAAAAAAAAAAACTAAATTCAATGGCTAATTAAAAGTTGATTAAAATCTTTTAGAATAAAAATGAGATGCTATTTTAAACTTATATTTAATTGATAATATTCAATGTTAGCAAGGATTAAAGAGTTGATCAGAGTTACATTTTCTGGTCAAAGTATACAGTGCTTTGTAGAAAGCAATTTGGCCACAGAAAGGGAGAATCCTTATATAGTCCTGTCTTCTAAAGAAAAATATTGCAATTCTCATATGCTTTATATGATATATTGAAACTTTTCTATATCATCTAGGTTTAGGTTCAGCTACATATGCTAGAAACCCCCAAATAACAATGGCAAAGAGCATAAATGTGATCTGCAAGGGAGGCTACAAAACGTTCTTTAGCTGGGCATTACTACCCAAAATAAAACTGAAATTTAATCATTAAGGATGAAAAGGAGAATGAGTGTTGGTAGATAAGAAGCAATTTTGGCTCCATTATCATAGAGAACAAATTTGAACTTAAAAATAATTTTCAAAAAGGCATTAATTTTAAGGGAAAATCCCAAATTTCCAAGATGAGGAAAATATTTTCAAGTTACAAATTGATTCAGATTCCATAGAACAACGAATGTTATCTACAAAGCTTTGAATTGATGGTTGATGTTCAATCGCTAAATCATGTCTGACTCCTTGAAACCTCATGGGCTGCTACACACCAGGCTCCCCTGTCCTTTACTATCTCCCAGAGTTTGCTCAAACTCATGTCCTTTGAGTGGGCGATGCCATCCAACCGTCTCATCCTCTGTCACCTCCTTCTCCTCTGGCCCTCAGTCTTTCCCAGCATCAGGTCCTTAGATGGTTGAACATGCTTTATTAGCAATTTACTTTAAAAAGCGAAAGGTGTTATTATATACAGCGTATACACTCAAGTATGCAAAACACACTCTTAAAAGTGTTTTTTATACTTTGCTTCATTGTCCATATTTTCCATAATGAACATATTAAAATGAATGCTAAGAAAATTGTAGACATTATTTTTAAATACATTATAATTGAAGACAAATTCCCAGATTTGAGAAACAAGAACTCAAATTGGGAGAGTCCGCATGTTGTTCCAGACAAAATTAATATAAGGGACTAAGACAAAGCCCAATAAATTTTTCAAATTTAAAGAGAAAAAAACCCTATTGACAGTTAATTGGGAAAAGCAGGTCACCTTCCAATGAACCAAACTCAAGTTGGCCACAGATTTTGTCCTCTGCAAAACAAAATGCTAAAAAGTTATGGAGTTTCCACATTATTATCTAGTGATCATCATCAGAAAATATGCCTCTCTTCTGTGTATTTCATAATTTCTCAAAGTCTTCCTTCAAATTACCAACATACTAATCACAATGAATTCAATAAGAGAAAATTATAGAAGAAACAGACTGGTAGTGATCACCAAATCACCTAAAATCTTAAAACTGAGGGTTTAAAAGCAATAACTTCTAATGGGATAGGATGAATGCTGAAAAGTCTAAATGATAGATTGACCTTGGGTTAAAAAACACTAAGACCAAAACAAATTTTGATGATGCACATTCAGAAAAAAGTTGGACCATGAGGCCACAAGTAAAGCAAGGCTGTCAGGGGTGGCTGCCTGGGTGGGAGGAATTGGGTGGCAGTTCCTGGGGGTGTCCTCTCTGGCCCTGGCCTTTTCTCCCAGGGTTACAGCCTACTTCTCAGTCCCATTTTATTTTTGTCTTTCAGCTGAAACTAAGATCTGCTTCAAATACTACCATGGAGTGAGTGGAGCCTTGCGAGCCACCACCCCCAGCGTCACCGTCAAAAACTCAGCAGCTCCTGTAAGTCCTGTGTCCTCCTCTTTTGTCCTCCTCTTAGAACTAACTCTGGTGCTTCTTTACTTTGCTATTCTGTTCTTATGTTTTAATGTATGTGTGCTGGGGGTGGGGAATCTCCACACAAATATGGAGATATATTGATAGATTCTGAAAATATCTATATTGATACATATAATGATAGATTCAGACAGACAGAAGCACATCTCAAAATCATGCAGTGAAATGAGATCCCAAAGAAACTTATCAGAATGCATACATCCCACATTTTGTTAGAGAAATATCAGGCTTCACTAGATAACCAGATGTTTCTAATAGACTCACACATAATTGGGCTTCCCAGGTGGCATTAGTGGTAAAGAACCCACCTGCCAACAGAGGAGACATAAGAGAGGCAGGTTCGATCCCTGGCTTGGGAAGGTCCCCTTGAGGAGGATGTGGCAACATACTCCAGTATTCTTGCCTGGAGAATCCCATGGACAGAGGAGCCTGGCAGGCTACAGTCTGTAGGGTCGTAAAGAGTCAGACACAACTGAAGTGATTTAGCACATACGCGTAATTGCAGTGAATAAAAGTCTCTCTTAGGAATACATCTTTAAAATTCAACGATGTTAAATATTTAAATTACTGTATGTTTAAATTTTTTAGGCTTAAGGTAAATTTCTGGAATAGAATTTAAAGTTTTAGACTGATTTTAGTCATAGAATTAGAAAGTGATAGGCCTAGAAAAGACTAGAATCTCTGGTCCTTTTCTTCTTTTCTTTATATAAATGAGGAAAGTGTGATTTTACCGAGGAATTTAAGTGATATACCTAGGGTCACACAGTTAGCTAGCTGAAGATTGGAGATTTAAATCACACTGTTTCCTACTTGGTGGCTCTGTTGAGTACTATGGTGAAAAATGCTATCTTTTCCTAAATTACAGTCTGGTTTTATCTTTGTGTTGCTTCTTACCTTAGTTCTCAATTCATCAGATGAGGCTAACTGAAATCTTACAAATGGCATCCCTTTTCCTTTCATATAAATTAAAAATGACAGACTGGGGAAAGTTGAACAGAAACCACTGAGGACTTTGTAAGTAGAGTATCACTTTTACTTACTAGTGTAAGTAAAAAAAGATTTGAGGGTTTTTTCCCCTATGTAAAAAGAAAGAGAAATTGAATGAGAAATGAAATAAGAATGATTTAGAAAGAACCTCAGCTCCAAAAGACACCATTTGCTGTTTCACAAATCATTTTTTCCATGTGCTAAAGATGACTGTTTTGAGTCCTCAGTGGGGGCAGTAAGACAAACAGGCTTGGGAACCAGGAGCCTGTCTGCCTCCATCCTGACAGGTGAAGCAGAACTGGACTTGGGCTGGGGCAGAAGGAGGCTGGGGGTGGACAGGACTTTCCAGGGCTTCCCATGAGGGGACACGCAGCAGGCAGGGCAGGGAGAAGAGAGGAGGGACCAGCTACACTGTTCACTGGCTCTACCATTTCTCCCTGCACTCACCCTGTCTACTTATATGTGATGTTTGTCACTTTATGGAGTGGGTCAGAAGTCTTAAGTGCGATAATCTGAGGACATATCCCCAGAGTGGTGAGCCCAACTTCCAGGTCCATCTGTAAGGACCATCGCCCAAAGAGGGGAGCCAATTGTCCAGGCAGGAGGAGCAACAGAATAGAAGCAGTGAAACTGGAGCTGAATATCGAGGTGGACAAAGCAAGAAGGCTTTGAACACACAACAGAGAAAGAAGAGGCTGAAGGCAGAGTCTAGCTGATTCAGGAAGAGCCCTCCCCTCACGCTTGGCTGGTTTTCGCCACAGCACAGCGAGTCAAGTGATGGGGCAGCTTCTCCCAGATGCCTGAATTCCTCAGCCAAGATGGGCCTTGCCCAGGGATGGGACTGGCCTGCTGGCTCAAGGCTGGAATGAGACAGGAGAGCTCCTCACCTGCTCAGGTGGGCTGCTATGGGTGTGTCCAGCCCTGGAATTCCAGTGAATTCTTATCTTCTGGGAAGTCCTTTTTGGAGGAAGCTCTCTGGGGCATTTGGCTTCTCTGAACTCAGCCTACTGGAAACTCCAGTTTTAACCTGCTCCTCAGACTAATGCAAAATGTGATCTACATCATCAGAGAGGTATACAACCTAAGCCTAAAAAAATACAAGGTGCCAGGTACCTGGAAAACTGCCTAAGGTGACACTGAGGAAAAGCCCTCTTTGAGATGAGATCAGTTTGTCACCTGGCTTAGGCTTTCCAGGGGATGTGACATCAGAATCAAGGGCTTAGGTCTGAGGAGAGGAAACAGCAGGTTGTTTGACAGGCATGTTAAGGAGCTGGCCTGCTTCTGAGTCAGCACTGGCCCCACCGCGTTATCCCATGTCTGCTCCCGTGGCTTATGCTTAAAATGCAGACATCTGGAAACACTCTGACATGTTACTGTTCTTCTCTTATCTTCTCCAAGGTGACTTTCTTGTATAAATCAGTAGACACTTGGGTTGACACTTTAATGTACTTTCCATACACAACTTTTGTTTCTTTTCTTAATCCAAGAGCCTGACCTCCAAGCCCATGTGATGCCAGGAGTGGAGCGTAATCTTCCCACTGCCTCATTAGTGATGAGTCCTATGGCAGAAGGGAGGATGTACTTTCCTGCAAGACAACCTTTTAACATGCAGTTGGGTTTTGTGATGGTTAAACTTCTGGTGGCCTTTATTATTCTGTACCATGGTGCATTCTTCAAAGGCGATTTACTTGTATTGTTCTAATTGATTCATGGCATATTGGTGAGACAGTTGGGAAGGGTCTTTTTGGTTAAGTGACGATTGGCTATGTGGTTGTGGAGCTGAATTTAATCTAGCCTTTGCTTCCTGAACTCAGTTTAGTTTTTGAACTTTGCCTTTGCATTTGGTCTGTGGACTTAAGCTCACTGTTTCTAAAGGGAAGTGCTATTCAATTTTTCCAAAATCAGCTTGCCATTTTTAAACTGAGGATTGCTGGTGCCACCCTGATCTCTTATGAAGAGTTGTTTCTGTATGGCCATTCTATCATGTCCCAGTGGCTTGGTGGCTGGAAGTCCAAATCAAGGTGTTCACAGGATTGGTTTCTTTTGATGCCTCTCTTCTTGGCTTGCAGACTACTGTCTTCTCATTGTGTACAAAAATGGCCTTTTCTCTATGTGCCTGAATCCTTGGCATCTCTTCTTGTTCTTGTAAGGACACCAGTCCTATTGGATCAGGACCCAACTCTAAAGCCCTCATTTAACATTAATTACCTCTCTAAAGGCACAGTCTCCAAATATAGGGAGTTAGGATGTAAACAAATGAATTTGGTAGGGGGACACAAGTCAGTCCATAACAGAGACCCACTGTCTCCTTGGGCTGACTTGACAAAGTCTACCCCAGCCATCTGCTGCACAGTCCTTGTGTTCCAGCAGTAATAGTCCATCTGTCTATCTGGTAACTGTGATTATACACACACACACACAAAGGATTTGATTCTTATTTTCTGGGACTCTTTAATGAAACAACACTGGTGAAGACCCCTGATCTAAAAGAACCATTCCTGTCTCCCCTAGTCATACGCGCGCGCGCACACACACACACACACACACACACACACACACTTGCTTCCCAGGTGGCTCTAGTGGTAAAAAAAAAAAAAAGCCGCCAATGCAAGAGATGTAAGAGATGCTGATTCAGTCCCTGGTTCAGGAAGATCCCCAGGAGGAAGGCATGGCAACCCTCTCCAGTATTCTTGCCTGGAGAATCCCATGGACAGAGGAGCCTGGTAGGCTACAGTCCACAGGGTCACAAAGAATCAGACACAACTGAAGCAGCTTAGCACACATGCAGGCATATACACATATATGTATATATTCAGTTACATATATTGTTTTTCTTTACATCAACTTGATTGTTTCTATACAATCCAATAAACCAACTTTATACTCATCCATTATAATACTAACCATGAAATGCTAGAGATTTTTAGAACTACAATGAAGACCAAAATAAGTATAAAAGGTATCACCATTTTTAACATTAAAAAAATACACAAATAGTATATCCTCCTTGGAAATACTTATAAACAAAGAGGAAAATATCACTTGTAATTCCACCACTCAAAAGAGCCTCAGGAACTTGTCGAAAGGAAGGGCTTTTGATTGCCTCTGGCCTTGGAGCCGGCTTTTGGAGTAAGGTTAACAAGTGTCCTGGGGAGAGGGTGGCCAGCCAGCCCCTGGGCTCCATGGGCCTCAGAGCCAGTCAGCACTGGAGCTTTTACACAGAAAGTGCCTGATAAATGGCCGTCAGGTTGACGAAAGTCTAGCCAAACATTCTGGTTTTCAAATTCTAAATGGCCTTTCTATAAAAAGTTTGCTTTTTTTTTTTTTTTAACATTTCACTGAGGGATAAGAAATCTCAAATTACAAAGATGCTGACTCCAGATTTGCACCTTTCAACTCAAGTGTTCAACTCAGCGGTCACACTCTGGGAAAAGCACTCCTTCAGGGAAAGAGTCTGAGAGAAAGTAAGTAAATTAAACCTGACCCACAAGCAGAGTGATGAAGGCAGTGTGTCGAGCACCAGTAGGTCAGAGATACCTGGGATTGGCAAGGAGGGTCCAAGTTCTCCCCTACTTCAAGCAGGAAAATAGCCCCCAGCCACACTGGTTGAGATGCTGGCCAGAGAGAGAAGCACAGCCCAGGTGGTCTCCTCCTCACACCCAGAGGGCTGCCTTCCACTGGCCACTTCCACACCAGCCACTTTTCAGACATAATTAAAAGTTCCATGGTTATCCTGTACAACAAATTGACATCAGGGCTTTTGCCTTTCTTGGTCTATGCAGAAAGCAAAGTTCAGGTTGATTAACAGGCAGATTAACTCGACTCTTTTAATTTCTTTGGTTCAAAACACATGATCTGTAAGACTGACCCGAGGAGCCAAGCCCTCAAATGTGCTTACTCCAGGGTTTGTTGCTGCCCCTACCCCTCGCAATAATTAATCTTGGGTCTAGTAGATCATTAGGTCTGACCCCTTTCAACCACCTGAACTGAGCCCAGGATTTAAGGTTGCCCATTGGGCTGCCTGGGGAGGAAGACAGAGTCCCCACTTTTAGATTAGGGTTCTTCTCCAGGGCTTTTTCATTAAGCAGTCCCAAAACTCAGAAGCCAATCCTTGCATCTTAATCACAGAGATAAATCTTTTTTCTCCTTTGGAGTTTGTCTGTGTTGCTCTTAATAGAGGGAGCAGAAGCCCTTAAATGAGTAAAGTCCTCAGGCATGTGAGGGTGTAAAGGCTCTGTCTGTGCTCAGCCAAGGGTAAGTCAGAATTATTAGGCAGCGCTAGGATTGAGAGCAGAGTCTGACCCCTAGAGTTTTCTTATACCTCCCCCAGGGCTGTGGACAGTTTCCCTGCCCACGTTCTTGACCACAACTAACTTTGACGAAAATGGCTGCTCTGTCAGAACCTAAAGAGGACTGCATTTCAGAGGAGGTTAGTATAATCTTAGCACTAATACTTCAGTTTAGGGGTTCAGGTATTTGTGCACCCAAATAGATGCATGTGCACATAGCCACTACCGGGTTATTTTAAAGACTCCCTGAGTTTCATTGGAGCCTCTCTAATTTTTCAGCCAACTGTATGGTTTGTGTGTGTTACACTTTCAAATGACAAAAAAAAAAATCTTGCTTGCTTAAAATTGTCAACATTAACCTAATATTTTTTTCTTAAACTATTTGAAACTATTATTCTTTTTTCTTTCTAGACCCTTTCTAGCAATTGTAAGTTTCTTTAATTGCCTTTTTCTAAAGGCTTAGCCGAAATGAGGTGATTTTGCTTTCTTAGGGCATAATGACTACTGGTGAGGAGAAATAAGGAGGTTTTCTCAACTGGGAGACTAACATTTCAAAGAGTTGTGTATAACCTGAAACAACCATGTGGTTTATGGGTAGAGTTCTCTCAGATAACCTGCCTTAGGAAGATTCTGCATTGTGCCCTCAGATGTCCCAAATTTGCCTTTTTAGAACACTTCGAGCTGAAAAGAAAGGTATGGATAACCTCCATTCCAGATGCAGGACTTGGGGGTAATTATTGCTTATTTGGAGGGAGGGATGCGCGAGCACAAATATACTGTCCACTTCATTGAACATTAGTTCACTTTGTTGAACTAATAGGAGCAAGAAGTGATGATCACACTGAAATCAAATAAAACTGGATTCAAATCTCTGCTGTCTGACTTACTAGCTGTAGGCATTTGAAGGGCAGGAAAGGCGCTTTTTCAAGCCAACAGCATACCCAACCCCAAAAGTTATTTGGCATTTCTTTGCCTTATTCCTTTGCACACTCAATTCCTACTCTTAAAATCTTTTCTTGAATAATGTAGGGAAATAATGGAATAAAGTAATGTATAGTATCATTTTCTCATATTTTTTCTTCTTACTTGGGCTGCACAAATTAAAATGGGACTAACACTTTTCTCATTCATTTAACAAGAGTTTGTTGCCAAATATTAGAGAAAATACCCCACTGCTCTGTATTTCCTAAACAGTAAAACAGAGATGCCAGGAAATGAATTTATACTCCTGACCATCAGAATTACTCATGTAGAATTAAGGTCCAGATGTGGTAGTTATGGGTCCTGAGTTTTATCCTCTACAAGTTTAATCCTGAATAAAGGCATGAACAAAAATCAGTGACCACTGTTCTTATTATCCATAATTGTACTATAAAATGCAGCTAAGAGATAATTCTGTTGTATTTCTTGATGGCTTCCATATTCATATTAAAGAGACAATCTCTCCCACATTCTGGCCTCTCAGTTCCTATGGCCAACCTTCCTCAGCCATTGACTCCCACGGTTCTAGTCTAGGTCTTCCCAACATGAGTGGTTGCATCACTTCCAAATTCTCAGATCCCAGTATACCACTCTTAGACCATCCTCTTCCCACTTTGCAGCTCACTGGCCTGCCCCAAGTCTCTTGATCTTAACTACATAATCACACACGTTTCACCTCCCTCTTTAGCCTTATCACTGACCCATTCATCTCTTTGTCACTCTCACCTGGCAAAGTCCACCATGGTTAAACCCAATTTTGCCCACCCTTGTTCTAGGAAGTAAAAGAATTTTTATAACCACAAATCTCAAGAGCCCTTTAGCACTCCCAAGGAGCACTCAACTTTTCCCACATTCAAAGAAGGCTATTTCATATTTTCTTATTTTTCCTCAAATCTATAGCACCTGCCCCCTCTCCACCATGATGACCTGCTTTCCTTCGCTGAGAAAATAGAGGCCATCAGACCCTGATCAGCTTGCCTGCACATGGCCCACTGCGCTAGCCTACCTGAATGCGGGCTCACAAGCTCTGTTCCTTCTCATTCCCACTGTCCCGGGTCAAACTGTCAATTTATACATAGGATGCTAGCTCATCTTGCCTTCTAAGAAACTCTGATCCTGAGATTAGTATCTGTCTCCTGCATAGCCAATTCTCCTCTCTGTTGGAACTTTCTCAGCTCATCACATAATGTTTCTGCTCAAAATTGGCTTTTCTGTTCAACATTCTTTCCATAACCTTCCAGTCCTAGGTGGCCTGCCCCCGCCTACTGCTGCCCCCTCCTTTTCCATCTATTTCTAGTATCACTGGTTGTCTTTCCCACCCTTGAGTTCAGCAAGCCAGTCTGCTCTTAGGGCCTTTGTTCTTCATGTGAGGAACATGTCCCCCAGATATTGAAATGGCTTACTGCATCTTTTCATTTAGGATTTTTCTCAACGTCACCTTCTCAGTGGTCTCTGTAAGCACCCAATGTAAGAGAGTCTCCACACACATACAGGCACTCTCCAGGCTCCATCATGCTTTGTTTTCACTCGTGGTGCTCATGGTGCAGTTTCTGTGTGTTTAGTCCCCCTATTAAAGTATAACCTCTAAGATCAAGGATGCATTTGCCTGTCCTATTCAGAGCTGGTTCCCAGCACCAGCTAGAATAATACCTGGCATGTGGCAGGCCATCCATAAAACACTTGTACCCAATAGGTATGGTTTGAGGCCCTGGCTTGGCCTTTTAACTTGGTGGCCTTTAACTTCTCTGAGGGAGGCTCCATTTCTGAATCTACAGCAGTATAGAGGGATGATAAAAATAGGATTTGTTTCATTGGACTGTTAGAAGGTTATGTGAGGATGAGATGAAGTGATGCCAGGGATGTTCTCAGCACTGGCCCAGCATGTAGTGAGGATACAGTAAGAATTGATTGGTATTATGAGTCTCATGAGCAAATCCTGTTTCTCTGTGGGTCTCCTCCAGCTCTCTGGTTGCAAAAATACATAGATTTCAGTATCAGTATCATATAGAGAAGCTGAATGCATATTTGGACAATATACAGAAAAATTAAAAGTGCCAAAAATAATGAGTTTGTACCTGTAAGAATGGGTTTAATCCCTTCATTCAGGGTATTTTAAGAGGAAATCACTGTCCCATAAAAAGTACCTGTGGGATGGATGGAGAATAGTTCAAAATGGTGGCTGAACTGTGGATTGTAGTTTAATAAATATTTGTGAGAGAAGAACTAGACCAGAAGTACTTCAGTTTACTTCTTGTGCCCAAATGAGTCTGTTGCTTAGAGACATTGTCTTAGAAGATCACAATGTAGGCAACCAGAGAGTGGGCCTGGGCTTCCCACACAGCCCCTGGAAAGGCAGAGAGGAGAGATAACAGGTTCTTGATGCTGACCAGTATTTAATGAAAGAGTAAGAACTCCCCTCCAGATATGAGATAAAGGGAGGTGCCCACTCATCACATCATTCAGCAAGTTGTAGGGAGGAGGAACCTCCACGATGTATCTAGGGGAGGGCAGCCGTTTCTGCCATGGGGGTGTGAGGGCCCTGACGTGGCAGAGTACCTGGGCATCTGTGGACCTAAGTGGGCTTTTCTTAGTTTTTCATGGAAGACCTGTGTGCCATGTCATGGGACAGCAGACATTGCCCTAGAGAGAGACACACATTTTGCTTAGAACCTAAACACATTTTTATATTTTAAAATACACCTTAGAAATTTTAAAGCAAGTCATTGAGGAGATAGTTTGTATGAAAGTAAAATCAATGTATAGGCATCTTTTCAGGAGCATCATTCATTTTTCAAGGAGTAAATATTGTCACAGTCTCACCACACACTCTTGTAGCTGAGCCATGCGCATCCCTCCCCGGGTGAGCCCTCACATTGCCTGTCTGTTTAGTCAGAGGGAGTGGGTGGCTGCAAAGAGCTCTGTGCAAAATGCAGCCCTTGTCTTCCACTGATCAGACTGTCTGACCCAGATGGAAAGGCAGCTGACATACTTCCTATGATTTAATTTACCCAAAACTTTGCAGTACATTATTTTTTTTAATTGGAGGATAATTGCTTTACAATGTTGTGTTGGTTTCTGCTGTACAACAACATGAATCAGTCATAATTGTGTGTGTGTGTATATATATATATATATCCCCTCTGTCTTGCTCCTCTCTCCATCCACATCCCACCCCTCTAGGTCTTCACAAATATCGTATATTAACACATATATATGGAATCCAGAAAAACAGTACTGATGAACCTATTTACAGGGAAAAAATGGAGGTGCAGATGTAGAGAATGCACTTGTGGACATAGCAGAGGAAGGGGAGGGTAGGATAAATTGAAAATGTGGTATTGACATAAATACACTATCACGTGCAATACATTAATTTAATAGCTATTTTTAATAAGTAGAATTAAAGCAGGTTTTTTTTTCCCCCTTCAGCCACATAGATTTAGACACAAAGACCAAACTCTTGTCATTCTTCCATCCTTAGCTGGACTTACTGGCAATAAATGACAAAAACTAGGTCTGAAGGACAGTGATTTTGAGGAATTTTATAGTCTGTAAGAAAGTGATTCTAAATTCAGAGTACAAAGAAAGAGATCAGCCAAAGGAACTCCTCTCTTTTCCTCAACACCCTCTTCTAATCAGTCACCAAGTTCTACCCCTTTACTATCTAATGGTACAAGCCTCTCCTCTCCCCTCTGTCCTAATCATATTGTCAAAACTCTCATCGGCTGCCTCCAGATTAGTTCTCTGCCTCTGTCTTGTGCTTTCTAAACTCAGGCTTCTCAGCCTGGGGCCCACCATGGACTTGATGACAAAAACTTGGCCTCTGTGCACCAGTGACAAATTGAATCTCAGAGAAAGAGTTTTGGATGAAGGAGAAAAGATTAGCTTTATTGCTTTGCCAGGCAGAGAAGATCACAGCAGGCTCATGCCCCTCAAAAACTGTGTGTTCCAACCAAGGATGATTTAGTGAGGAGTTTTAGAGTAATAGTTCAAAGGGTGGGGTTGCTGTTAAGATTAGGGTATGTGCAGGGCCTGCACTCCTTTGATCTAGTATCAAGTAATCTCTTGATGAGCTTCTCTGGTTCCATTAGTCTGGCCTCAGGTAGTCTTTTCTAGAATGAAGAATGCTGACAATCTTCCATTTGTTGAGGGTTTTAATTCTGTAAAGAGCTCAAAGATCTTGTTATGAGTATCCCTTGAGGCAGAACCAAGACCATGCTCTAAGGCTGCACTATTGTTTCATGCAGCCATGCATGAAATTGTTTCATGTTGTTTCATGAAACAATAGGGCTTCCCTAGTGGCTCAGCTGGTAAAGAATCCGCCTACAATGTGGGGGACCTGGGTTCCATCCTTGGCTGCTCCTGTTCCCTGTTGAGCCTCATAGCCATCAAAAATTAATTAAAATATCCCAAACATGACATGAGTTGGACGAAGCTCAAGCTGGAATCAAGATTGCCAGGAAAAATATCAATAACCTCAGATATGCAGGGACCTCCCTCCTGGCTCAACTGTTAAAGAATCTGCCTGCAATGTGGGAGACCTGGGTTTGATCCCTGGGTTGAGAAGGTACCCTGGAGAAGGAAACAGCTACCCACTCCAGTGTTCTGGTCTGGAGAATTCCATGGACTGTATAGTCCATGGGGTCGCAAAGAGTCGGACAGGACTGAGCGACTTTCACTTCACTTCAGATATGCAGATGACACCACCCTTACGGCAGAAAATGAAGGGGAACTAAAGAGCATTTTGATGAAGGTGAAAGAAGAAAGTGAAAAGCTAGCTTAAAACTCAACATTCAGAAAACTAAGATCATGGCAATCAGTCCCATTACTTCATGGGAAATAGATGGGGAAACAATGGAAACAGAGACAGACTTTATTTTCTTGGGCTTCAAAATCACTGCCGATGGTGACTGCAGCCATGAAATTTAAAAATGCTTGCTCCTTGGAAGAAGAGTTGTGACAAACCTAGACAACATATTAAAAAACAGAATCATTTTGCCCACAAAGGTCTGTGTAGTCAAAGCTATGATTTTTCCAGTAGTCATGTATGGATGTGAGAGTTGAACTATAAAGAAAGCTGAGCACTGAAGAATTGATGCTTTCGAAATGTGGTGCTGAGAAGACTCTTGAGAGTCCCTTACAGCAAGAAGATCAAACCAGTCAATCCTAAAGGAAATCAGTCCTGAATATTCAATGGAGGGACTGATGCTGAAGCTGAAGCCCCAGTACTTTGGCCACATGATGAGAAGAGCCGACTCATTGGAAAAGACCCTGAGGCTGGGAAAGATTGAGGGCAGGAGGAGAAGGGGGTGACAGAGGATGAGATGGTTGGATGGATGGCATCATCGACTCAATGGACAAGAGTTTGAGCAAACTCCGGGAGATGGTGAAGGACAGGGAAGCCTGGTGTGCTGCAGTCCATGGGGTCACAAAGAGTCACACACAACTGAGCAACTGAACAACAACAATACATGACAAAACCAGCCCATGTTTCTTGTCCCCTGCAGATTCTCATGGCCACCTCAAATTCTAGCTCAGGGATGTGGCAGGACTTGTGGCTCCCCAAACATCAGGCTGCTGTGCTTCTGCTTGCCTTTGCTACTGCAGTTCCCTCTGCCTGTGGCATCCTCCCCCATCCTCCCCATCCACCCACCCCCACCCTCCCCATCCACCCTCCCCAACCCTCCCCTGCCTCATTTCCTCCTGTCCAGAGATATCCTGTTCAAAGGTCTTCAGCTTCCAGAGAAAGCCTTGGTCATGCCGCCTCCTGTGAAGTATTGAATCAATCAATTGTCGGAGATTAATTTGTTAACAGAGGATGCCAAGCTCCCCCATGACTCTCCAGGGCCTCAGTAGTGATGATGGTGGGCAAACCTCTCCCTGTAACACTCACATCAGCCGCTAACACCCTCTCTAACTGCACTTCTCCCCTTGTGCACTTTTGTGGCACCCTCTCCAACTTCCGTACCCCTGGCTTTTTTATTATATTCTGGAAAGGTTTGACTTTAGTAAAAGTATGACCTGTCAGTGCTTCAGCACACAAAACAGTTGCAGTTACAGAAGGAACATGGGGTCATAAAAGTATTGTTATTTAAAGGGAGGTTATCATTTCAAGGAGACTAGGGAGATAAGTCTTACACATATGATACAAAATAATTATTCTGTGCTATATTATAAGAATTATCCACACACACGTATATACAAAAAGTTGGGAAACAGAATAAACTCATCTTTAGACAGGTTAGCTATATTTCCAAATAATTATATTATTTGGAATTATATATATTATATATATTTCCAATTAATATATTTTTCTTTACCTCCAAACACCTTTCCAAGGGTTTTAAATTTAACACAATGAACTCAATAGCTCAATTAATCATGAGCTGCCAGTTTCTTGCCCCTACTAAGTGTCCTTTACAAACTAAAGTCTGTAAACACAAGGAATATTGTGCATTCTTGCCCGTGTGTGGATATGTGTGTGTATACACATGCACATGCCCTGGCTTGATCCACAAAGCGTTTTTAGGCTTATAAAATAGAGGAGCATGTACTTTTAGCCAGTGAAGGGTAGGACTCAGGTAAGTGTGCCTATGACAATTGCAAGCACATGTTTTACAGGGGCTGTGGTGGGGATTGATCTCTAAGTGTTCAAATAGTTCTTGCTACAAAAGGAACAAGGCTGGTTGTATTGTTCACAGGTTCCAGGGTGATGAAAATTGAGCACAGTCACTCAGGAGAAACATAACTATTGTCAGTTCTAAGATCAGGCAGATGTTTCTCTCAAGGCAAAAGAATGTGTTGAAAATGAGCTCTGGATGACCAAGGAAACAAACTGAGGAAGGTTGTCTTAGTTTTCTGTTCAGCTTAGTTCAGTTCAGATGCTCAATTGTTTCTGACTCTTTGCCACCCCATGGACTGCAGCACACCAGGCTTCCCTGTCCATCACCAACTCCTGGAGCTTGCTCAAAGTCATGTCCAGCAAGTCAGTGATGCCCTCCAACCATCTCATCCTCTTTTTGTCTCCTTCTTCAATCTTTCCCAGCATCAGGGTCTTTTCCAATGAGTCAGTTCTTTGCATCAGGTGGCCAAAGTATTGGAGTTTCAGCTTCATCAGTCCTCCCAATGAATATTCAGGACTGATTTCCTTTAGGATTGACTGGTTTGATCTCCTTGCTGTAAGGGACTCTCAAGAGTCTTCTCCAACACCACAGTTCAAAAGCATCAATTCTTTGGAGCTCAGCTTTCTTTATGATCCATATCTCACATCTATACATGACTACTTGAAAAACCATAGCTTTGACTGACAGACTTCGGCCAGCAAAGTAATGTCTCTGCTTTTTAATATACTGTCTAGGTTTTTCATAGTTCTTCTTCCAAGGAGCAAGCATCTTTTAATTTCATGGCTGCAGTCACCATCTGCAGTGATTTTGGAGCCCAAGAAAATAAAGTCTGTCACTATTTCCATTGTTTCCCCATCTATTTGCCATGAAGTGACAGAGCTTGATGCCATGATCTTAGTTTTCTGAATATTGAGTTTTAAGCCAGCTTTTCCACTCTTCTCTTTAACTTTCATCAAGAGGCTCTTTAGTTCCTCTTCACTCTCTGCCATAAGGGTGATATCATCTGCATGTCTGAGGTTATTGATATTTCTCCCAGCAATCTTGATTCCAGCTTGTGCTTCATCCAGCCCGGCATTTAGCATGATGTACTCTCCATATAAGTTAAATAAACAGGGTGACAATATACAGCACTTCCCCACGCTGGCACTGCTCAGTACCAAACTGTTTCAGCTGGAAAAGAGTTCTCCTCACTACGAAAGGGAAAGCAGGCTGAACAGCTGCTTTCTCCCAGGCTTTGAGGGCACTACACACAAAGATCTCTCTTGGCTTTCACTGCACCCAAACCACCAACGTCAAGATGGCTAGGAACAAGGAAGAAAAGCAGGATCTACCAATAGCTGCCATAAGGTGGGAGTAATTGTGGTTCACAATGACCAGCTCTATAAGCAAACCCAGTAGCTTTTCCCAGTGAAGAAGAAACCAATGACCAGCACAGCTGTTGTGGAATTCCTGCAGATTTTAGCAGCTTTTACCCCACAGGTATTCTTGTTTGCTCGGAGAAGGTGATGGCACCCCACTCCAGTACTCTTGCCTGGAAAATCCCATGGACGGAGGAGCCTGGTGGGCTGTAGTCCATGGGGTTGCTAAGAGTCGGACACGACTGAGCGACTTCACTCTCACTTTTCACTTTTCACTTTCATGCACTGGAGAAGGAAATGGCAACCCACTCCAGTGTTCTTGCCTGGAGAATCCCAGGGAGGGGGGAGCCTGGTGGGCTGCCGTCTGTGGGGTCGCACAGAGTCGGACACGACTGAAGTGACTTAGCAGCATTCTTGTTTGCTCATGCAAGCTACCTAAGTCCCTCCCTGCCCCTGCCAGAGCCTGGGAACCACAACAGGAGCTAGCCCAGGCCTCTGAGGATGCACAAGTGCAAGATGCCATCCTCCACACCCATGGCTGACCATCATCATCACACATACACTTGGGGCTAGCTCCTCCAGCTGTGCCCCTGCATGCTACCAGCCTAACCTTTGTCATCAGCCTGCACTGTGTGTGCACACCCGGGGAGACTGTGCAGCCACAGGACAGCACGACTAGCAGCCACAGCCTCCAGCACTGCAGCTGCTTGTGAGCCCAAATCAGGCTCTGTCTTCTGTTACTGGTGTGCACCAACTCTATCTGACATAGTCCCGGAAGTGTTAGCCAGGCAGAAAAGATAAATTAGAAGCATACAAATTGAAAAGAAGTAAAATCGTCTTGTTTGCGATGGTATGATCTTATAATGTATAGAAAACCCTAAAGACTACACAAAGAAACTGTTCAGACTAACCAATTAATTCAGTAAAGTTGCAGGCTTTTGGAGTAAAACTTACAGTTAGCTCTTGGGTCTCCAGCTTGCTGACTGCAGATCTTGGGATTTGTCAGCCTCCCTAAATATGTGACCCAATTCCATGTGTGTGTGTGTGTATATATACACACACACATACACACACACACACATAAATACACATGCACACATTATACGAAATGAAAGAGCCCATTCACAAAAGGCCATGTAGGATTTCATTTATATGAAATATCTGGAATATATAAATTCACAGAGATAGAAGTAAAATTAGAGATTTCCTGGGGCTATGGGAGGAGAGGCGAGTGGGGTGAAACTGCTTGATGCATATAGGATATAGGGTCTTATTTTCAATTATTAAAATGCTTAGAAACCAGATAGTGAATGTGCTAAAACCACTGCATAGTTCATCAAATGATCAGTTTCATGTTATGTGAATTTCACCTCATAAACTATTTTTAATAAAACAGAAAGAAGTAAAAATTATTACATACATACATACATGCCAGAGCAAACATTAAAAATTCAAAAGCTTCCAGATAGCCAGGTCAGGTCAGTGTCACATTTCATCAAATCTAAGGTGATTTTAAGGATTTTAAGGCCAATCATTGATTTTCACACCACCAGGCTAGAAAAAGCTTTCCAGTTACAAATAGGATGCTTTGGTGGATAGCCACAACCTGATTGCTGAGCCCTAAAATGGAAAGCACTAGTGTGTTAGGATTGATGCACGCAGTCCCAGAGAGGAGGGCCAGGAAGATGCTGTGTTTCTCAACAGGGTGGCAGTTTCTCAGCTTTAGTTGCTCCCTGCTAGATACTCTGATACTTTAAAAATCTGAAACCCACATTTTGTGTAAACCTTCTGATTTTTAAAAATATGTTGAAAACTAATATTTTGAAAACTCAAATATAGTATGAGCCAAAGAAAATATGTCACCAGGCCATACAGCCTGCAGACTCACTGGTGCCCCAGCAGATGCCTTTTGTCAGATTTGAATCACACAAGAGTGATAAGCCCACAGAGTAGAGTGAAGGCGCCTCACAGATTGAGGGACCAGCTGATTAGATGACAGTCCTCTAGGCAAGGAAGTAAGATCTGCAGAAAAGTGGATTGTTTGTCTTTAATAGAAGGTACAGGTTTGAATGCTGGAGGTGGGGGCTCCAGGGGCTAAGGCATTACAGAACCCACTTCTGGGGCTTGGAACTGCAATCAAGCCAGTTTTTGAGATAAGAGTTGGAGACATCTTTCCTTTACCATTTGAAAGAGGAAGACCCTTGATACTGATACTTCCCAGGTGTGGTCCCCCAGCAGCAAAAGCCTTACCTGAAACTTGAAGTACAGGCTCTCAGGCCTTCCCTAGGCCTACAGAATTAGACCTTCCATGGTGGGGCCCAGCAGTCTGTCTTGTATCAAGCCCTGTAGTGACTCTGAAGCAGCTCATGATAGTGAACTTCTGCCCTAGAGCAAACAGAGTGACTC
Organism: Bubalus kerabau; assembly: GCF_029407905.1. Classification (NCBI taxonomy): domain Eukaryota; kingdom Metazoa; phylum Chordata; class Mammalia; order Artiodactyla; family Bovidae; genus Bubalus; species Bubalus kerabau. Next base: position 80,966,186 of record NC_073631.1, on the reverse strand, counting down.
AGTCATTTTTTAGAATTTGATAGCGCTTGTCATGTGCCCACTTTCAGAGTAGTCTGTAGATACAGAAACTGTGTTCAAAAGAATAGCTAAAGAATCTAAAAGTCATCAGGGAAAATCTGCTATCTGATTACTCCTAGCTAGCATTCTCCTTCCCAGTATTTCTTACCCTTTTTAGGAAGCCAAATGCCTCACCTCTCAAACATAGCAGTCCTTCGCCCCAATCAGATTTGCTCTTGTTGTTAGTATCTGTCCCCAAAAGTAGTCAGTATAAAGAAAATCATCTCTAATCAACACATTGTGTCCAATTCACACAATGAAAACTAGGAGAAATGCCTCATTTTTCCAACCCCTCTCTTTTTCCCCATTGTGATTAGCAGAAGAGCCCTGAAATTGGGACGTCTGGATCTTGCCCTCAAGGTAATAAGGAAAACAGAAGGGATGAGGACTCTGGAAGCTGACTTGGTGACTGCAGGATCAGAAGGCAGAGATGAGCAGTAAGAATATGAACCAAATGTGAACAGAATATGAGCAAAAGAGAGCCAGTAGCCAGGCTGGGTCTGAAAAAATGACCCCAAGATTCCTCCCACTTGAATTTTGGGAAGTCATTGATCTGAGCTCAGCTTTCAAGTTTGTAAACTGCAGTGAGGATCATGAAGAATGTCTAATTCGCAATCTGTTAAAAGAGTGTGTCCACAAGAACTGGCTTTGTGCTTGGCACACCATCAGCTCTCATCCCTGTCACTTGTCTTCTTGCCCCTTGGAGGGGCCGTCTAAGTCTTTCATCACAGGTGTCCTGCAGGTTGGGGAAATTGCCTGAGGGTGCCGTTGACTGTTGGAATTTTATGTTTCATTCTTTTAGCCCCTTAAGATGGCTTTGTTCTTTGAGTTTACAGAACTTTCTGTAAACTTTCAGGACTTCAGATAAACTACATCTAACCACCTAGTCGTCATATTGTGAGGATTCCATGAAAGAAACGTTCTCAAAAGTGCTCTGTAAACATCTGTGAGGTGTGTTTATTTATCGGTTGTTCATTGGAACATTTCAGAGATTTGGAGGTAGAAATGGAACTTAGGCTTTTGATTGGATTGATTTTTGTTTTTTAAGGTGGCTTGGAGGTGTATCAGCTTATTTAATAGACTTTATCTTGGATGCAAAAGATATTGAACACAGGAACCACTGATTTCTGATCTAAAATGGAATCCCTGATTCCGTACTCTTGGTTACTGACATGCCATGGCTTGAAGATTTTATTAGTTATAATGTGATGCTAATTTGCAACTGATCTTTAGATTCACATTATCAACTATGGAGTCAGAGTTATCTTGGTAAGGTGAATATATAAAGGCTCAATGAAAGTCATGAATTTTATCCCCTGGTGTTACTGATGGGTTAATTGTTCTGTAACTAAACACAAAGCTAATCAACAATTTGGGCTCAAAGAAGTCATTATATTAGTTTGGAATAATCGTGGCTATGTAAATAGAGTTAACATGCTAGAATCAAGCATAACGTGTTCACACCCCTTTGGAAATGCCATGTGTGTTACAGGGAGCTTCTCCCACTTTTACCAAAGGAAGTTAACCCAGATCTGGGGCACTTGGAGAAGCAACTCAGAGTGGCCTTTCACATGCAAGAGAGTTCTTTGAAAACTCCTGATTACCTTCAAAATGCATCTATATTCTGTATTCAACTTTAACTTTCCTCATGTTTGCTTTTAAAATAGATTTACCCAAAATTCTGAGTAAAAGTGGTGCTCGAGGACAGGCACCCTTTCCCCCTGGCACACTTATCTACCCCTGGGAATAAGATCACACCTGTCTGAGAAGCCTCTGTGTTCTTAGAGACTGGAAGATGAAGCATATAGGTTAAAGAGCACATATGATGGGGTAATTGAGACACATGTGTTTTTAGCAGACCACCTTATCTTCATGCAGAGGTATCGTGAAAGGAAAGCTAGGATTTGAATGGTGTTGTAGGGATCTAATGAGAAGGGAGGCTGGTCAACTGAGCCATGTGTCTTCATGCTTCTGAAATGGAAGTTCCCCTGCAAGGGTATGAAGACTTTATCGTCACTCTGTTTTTTTACTGAATTTCACTTTTGGGCTTTACAACAGTATGTGCATTCATACTTATAACTTCAAAAAGCAGATGTAAAGAGGACATGAGAATGGGAGTAGGAGAGATACATGTGAATTAATCCCAAAGGTCTTAATTCAATTCCAGGAGCCTTCTTGATAACCCTACACAATCTTCTGCTGGCCACCAACAGATTTGGCTTTTTAAAAAATAAAATTATATATATTTTTTAATTGCAGCAAAGTGTTTCACTAATGAATACATTGTAATTTATTTAGCATTCCCTTATCCATTAACTTTTCATTTCCCCTCCAATCTTTTGCTCTATATAAACAAAGCCACAATAAATTTCCTTTTATACATAGTATTTAACACACGACTAATTTTGTGATAAATTCATAGACATGAAATGAATGGTCATTTGCCAGCTGTCTTGGGGATGTGTGTGTATCAATTAACACTCCCATCAATAATGAGAAGGAGAAGGCAATGGCAACCCACTCCAGTACTCTTGGCTGGAAAATCCCATGGACAGAGGAGCCTGGAAGGCTGCAGTCCATGGTCGCTAAGAGTCAGACATGACTGAGTGACTTCACTTTCATTTTTCACTTTCATGCACTGGAGAAGGAAATGGCAACCCACTCCAGTGTTCTTGCCTGAAGAATCCCAGGGACAGGGGAGCCTGGTGGGCTGCCATTTATGGGGTTGCACAGAGTCGGTCACGAGAAGCGACTTAGCAGCAGCAGCAGCAGCAATAATGAGTGGGACTGCCTGTGTCTTCACACTTTGGGCCACTGTATCAGTTAAGAGCAAATTGGATACCAAACCAGTTACTTAGAGTTTCATATGAATAATTGTTAAAAAGATTTTTTAAAAATCTGTTAAGAGAATTAAAACAAGAACCCACTCCAGTATTCTTGCCTGGAGAATTCCATGAACAGAGGAACCTGGTGGGCTACATACAGTCCATGTGGTTGCAAAGAGTTGGACATGACTGAGTGACTAACACTTTCACTTTCAAGGTAACGGTAAGGTAGTAAGTGCAAAAGAAAAGCTGCCATCTCTAAGGCTGGAGGAGTAAGTGAAGAGATTGAAATAAAACTTAGAAGCTTAAAGAAAGGACCTTACAGTACTGAAATGCAGACCTCTTTGGAGGAGGATTTTATTCAACAGTGCTGCAAGCTTAGAGGAGGGACCCCACGGACCCAGACCGGACTTCTGAGGTTACTGATGCCGCTTCACTGAGAGGGGAAAGGTCAGACTGACTTTTCAATGTTGGAAGAGTATTGGGAAAAACCCACAAACTGGATTTAGCTGCTGCAATGGTGAAGCACTGAAGCCCCGGGTGAAAACAGTTGCTGGGGTAATGTGGACCAGAACAGGAAGCAGAGAGGGCAGAGCTAGTCTCTTTTCCTTCTTTCCATCTTCCTCTTCCCCTCTTGTACCTCCTGTTGGCAGAGGCTGTGCAGGCACCATGTGGCAAAGCCCAGATGCTGTGAGCATTCTCCACTCCAGCATCACAGGGCTTAGAAGGGTGGGAATTGAGTCAAAAGACAGCTCAAAACCTGGCAGATCACCCCTGTGAGTTCTCAGGCTTTTTGCTTATTACCAATGTGACAGGTGAAAACTCAGTTTTTAGTTTTGATTAGCATTTTTTCTTCTTGTAGTCAAGGTCAAATACTTCTTAATTTTTAGAGTTGATTCTCCTTTCTATTAATATAAACTATCGTTTGATATGCTTTGTTCAAACTTGCTTTCTTTTGGTTGTTGTTTTTGTTTCTTAGACAAGAAAGAAAGTAGACTTTTGAATATGTGAGTTGAAAATACTTATTGTGGTGGATTCATGTTGATGTATGGCAAAACCAATACAATATTGTAAAGTAAAAAAAAATAAAATAAATTTTAAAATTAAAAAAAAAAGAAAATACTTATCCAGGTTTGTCATTTATATTTTGATATATGGTGGCTTTTCCAAGTATGCATTTTTATGTTTACAGAGTTGAGCTTATCAGTGTTTTCTTTCTTTTTTTTTAATTTTATTTTATTCTTAAACTTTACAATATTGTATTAGTTTTGCCAAATATCGAAATGAATCCACCACAGGTATACCTGTGTTCCCCATCCTGAACCCTCCTCCCTCCTCCCTCCCCATACCCTCCCTCTGGGTCATCCCAGTGCACCAGCCCCAAGCATCCAGTATCGTGCATCGAACCTAGACTGGTGACTCATTTCATACATGATATTATACATGTTTCAATGCCATTCTCCCAAATCTCCCCACCCTCTCCCTCTCCCACAGAGTCCATAAGACTGATCTATACATCAGTGTCTCTTTTGCTGTCTCGTACACAGGGTTATTGTTACCATCTTTCTAAATTCCATATATATGCATTAGTATACTGTATTGGTGTTTTTCTTTCTGGCTTACTTCACTCTGTATAATAGGTTCCAGTTTCATCCACCTCATTAGAACTGATTCAAATGTATTCTTTCTAATGGCTGAGTAATACTCCATTGTGTATATGTACCACAGCTTTTTTATCCATTCATCTGCTGATGGACATCTAGGTTGCTTCCATGTCCTGGCTATTATAAACAGTGCTGTGATGAACATTGGGGTACACGTGTCTCTTTCCCTTCTCGTTTCCTCAGTGTGTATGCCCAGCAGTGGGATTGCTGGGTCGTATGGCAGTTCTATTTCCAGTTTTTTAAGGAATCTCCACACTGTTCTCCATAGTGACTGTACTAGTTTGCATTCCCACCAACAGTGTAAGAGGGTTCCCTTTTCTCCACACCCTCTCCAGCATTTATTGCTTGTAGACTTTTGGATCACAGCCATTCTGACTGGCGTGAAATGGTACCTCATAGTGGCTTTGATTTGCATTTCTCTGATAATGTGTGATGTTGAGCGTCTTTTCATGTGTTTGTTAGCCATCTGTATGTCTTCTTTGGAGAAATGTCTATTTAGTTCTTTGGCCCATTTTTTGATTGGGTCATTTATTTTTCTGGAGTTGAGCTGTAGGAGTTGCTTGTATATTTTTGAGATTAGTTGTTTGTCAGTTGCTTCATTTGCTATAATTTTTTCCCATTCTGAAGGCTGCCTTTTCACCTTGCTAATAGTTTCCTTGTTGTGCAGAAGCTTTTAAGGTTAATTAGGTCCCATTTGTTTATTTTTGCTTTTATTTCCAATATTCTGGGAGGTGGGTCATAGAGGATCCTGCTGTGATGTATATCAGAGAGTGTTTTGCCTATGTTCTCCTCTAGGAGTTTTATAGTTTCTGTTCTTACGTTGAGATCTTTAATCCATTTTGAGTTGATTTTTGTGTATGGTGTTAGAAAGTGCTCTAGTTTCATTCTTTTATAAGTGGTTGACCAGTTTTCCCAGCACCACTTGTTAAAGAGATTGTCTTTAATCCATTGTATGTTCTTGCCTCCTTTGTCAAAGATAAGGTGTCCATATGTGCGTGGATTTATCTCTGGGCTTTCTATTTTGTTCCATTGATCTATATTTCTGTCTTTGTGCCGGTACCATACTGTCTTGATGACTGTGGCTTTGTAATAGAGCCTGAAGTCAGGTAGGTTGATTCCTCCAGTTCCATTCTTCTTTCTCAAGATAGCTTTGGCTATTCAAGGTTTTTTGTATTTCCATACAAATTGTGAAATTATTTGTTCTAGCTCTGTGAAGAATACCGTTGGTAGCTTGATAGGGATTGCATTGAATCTATAAATTGCTTTGGGTAGTATACTCATTTTCACTATATTGATTCTTCCAATCCATGAACATGGTATATTTCTCCATCTATTAGTGTCCTCTTTGATTTCTTTCACCAGTGTTTTATAGTTTTCTATATATAGGTCTTTAGTTTCTTTAGGTAGATATATTCCTAAGTATTTTATTCTTTCCGTTGCAATGGTGAATGGAATTGTTTCCTTAATTTCTCTTTCTGTTTTCTCAGTATTAGTGTATAGGAATGCAAGGGATTTCTGTGTGTTGATTTTATATCCTGCAACTTTACTATAATCATTGATTAGTTCTAGTAATTTTCTGGTGGAGTCTTTAGGGTTTTCTATGTAGAGGATCATGTCATCTGCAAATAGTGAGAGTTTTACTTCTTCTTTTCCAATCTGAATTCCATTTATTTCTTTTTCTGTTCTGATTGCTGTGGCCAAAACTTCCAAAACTATGTTGAATAGTAATGGTGAAAGTGGGCACCCTTGTCTTGTTCCTGACTTTAGAGGAAATGCTTTCAATTTTTCACCATTGAGGATAATGTTTGCTGTGGGTTTGTCATATATAGCTTTGATTATGTTGAGGTATGTTCCTTCTATTCCTGCTTTCTGGAGAGTTTTGATCATAAATGGATGTTGAATTTTGTCAAAGGCTTTCTCTGCATCTATTGAGATAATCATATGGTTTTTATTTTTCAATTTGTTAATGTGGTGTATTACATTGATTGATTTGCGGATATTGAAGAATCCTTGCATCCCTGGGATAAAGCCCACTTGGTCATGGTGTATGATCTTTTTAATGTGTTGTTGGATTCTGATTGCTAGAATTTTGTTAAGGATTTTTGCATCTATGTTCATTAGTGATATTGGCCTGTAGTTTTCTTTTTTTGTGGCATCTTTGTCAGGTTTTGGTATTAGGGTGGTGGTGGCCTCATAGAATGAGTTTGGAAGTTTACCTTCCTCTGCAATTTTCTGGAAGTGTTTGAGCAGGATAGGTGTTAGCTCTTCTCTAAATTTTTGGTAGAATTCAGCTGTGAAACCGTCTGGACCTGGGCTTTTGTTTGCTGGAAGATTTTTGATTACAGTTTCAATTTCTGTGCTTGTGATGGGTCTGTTAAGATTTTCTATTTCTTTCTGGTCAAGTTTTGGAAAGTTGTACTTTTCTAAGAATTTGTCCATTTCCTCCACGTTGTCCATTTTATTGGCATATAATTGTTGATAGTAGTCTCTTATGATCCTTTGTATTTCTGTGTTGTCTGTTGTGATCTCTCCATTTTCATTTCTAATTTTATTGATTTGATTTTTCTCCCTTTGTTTCTTGATGAGTCTGGCTAATGGTTTGTCAATTTTATTTATCCTTTCAAAGAACCAGCTTTTGGCTTTGTTGATTTTTGCTATGGTCTCTTTTGTTTCTTTTGCATTTATTTCTGCCCTAATTTTTAAGATTTCTTTCCTTCTATTAACCCTAGGGTTCTTCATTTCTTCCTTTTCTAGTTGCTTTAGGTGTAGGGTTAGGTTATTTACTTGACTCTTTTCTTATTTCTTGAGGTATGCCTGTATTGCTATGAACTTTCCCCTTAGGACTGCTTTTAAATTGTCCCATAGGTTTTGGGTTGTTGTGTTTTCATTTTCATTAGTTTCTATGCAAATTTTGATTTCTTTTTTGATTTCTTCTGTGATTTGTTGGTTATTCAGCAGCGTGTTGTTCAGCCTCCATCTGTTGGAATTTTTAATAGTTTTTCTCCTGTAATTGAGATCTAATCTTACTGCATTGTGGTCAGAAAAGATGCTTGGAATGATTTCTATTTTTTTTTTAATTTACCAAGGCTAGATTTATGGCACAGGATGTGATCTATCCTGGAGAAGGTTCCATGTGCGCTTGAGGAGAAGGTTCCATGTGCGCTTTAGAAAAAGGTGAAATTCATTGTTTTGGGATGAAATGTCCTATAGATTTCAATTAGGTCTAACTGGTCTATTGTATCGTTTAAAGTTTGTGTTTCCTTGTTAATTTTCTGTTTAGTTGATCTATCCATAGGTGTGAGTGGGGTATTATAGTCTCCCACTATTATTGTGTTATTGTTAATTTCTCCTTTCATACTTGTTAGCATTTGTCTTACATATTGCAGCGCTCCCGTGTTGGGTGCATATATATTTATAATTGTTATATCTTCTTCTTGGATTGATCCTTTGATCATTATGTAGTGACCATCTTTGTCTCTTTTCACAGCCTTTGTTTTAAAGTCTATTTTATCTGATATAAGTATTGCTACTCCTGCTTTCTTTTGGTCCCTATTTGCATGGAAAATCTTTTTCCAGCCCTTCACTTTCAGTTGTATGTGTCCCCTGTCTTGAGGTGGGTCTCTTGTAGACAACATATGTAGGGGTCTTGTTTTTGTATCCATTCAGCCAGTCTTTGTCTTTTGGTTGGGGCATTCAACCCATTTACATTTAAGGTAATTACTGATAAGTATGATCCCGTTGCCATTTACTTTATTGTTTTGGGTTCGATTTTATACACCGTTTTTGTGTTTCCTGTCTAGAGAATATCCTTTAGTATTTGTTGGAGAGCTGGTTTGGTGGTGCTGAATTCTCTCAGCTTTTGCTTGTCTGAAAAGCTTTTGATTTCTCCTTCATATTTGAATGAGATCCTTGCTGGGTACAATAATCTGGGCTGTAGGTTATTTTCTTTCATCACTTTAAGTATGTCTTGCCATTCCCTCCTGGCCTGAAGAGTTTCTATGGAAAGATCAGCTGTTATCCTTATGGGAATTCCCTTGTGTGTTATTTGTTGCTTTTCCTTGCTGCTTTTAATATTTGTTCTTTGTGTTTGATCTTTGTTAATTTGATTAATATGTGTCTTGGGGTGTTTCGCCTTGGGTTTATCCTGTTTGGGACTCTGGGTTTCTTGGACTTGGGTGATTATTTCCTTCCCCATTTTAGGGAAGTTTTCAACTATTATCTCTTCAAGTATTTTCTCATGGTCTTTCTTTTTGTCTTCTTCTTCTGGGACCCCTATGATTCGAATGTTGTAGCGTTTAATATTGTCCTGGAGGTCTCTGAGATTGTCCTCATTTCTTTTAATTCGTTTTTCTTTTATCCTCTCTGATTCATTTATTTCTGCCATTCTATCTTCTAATTCACTAATCCTATCTTCTGCCTCTGTTATTCTACTATTTGTTGCCTCCAGAGTGTTTTTAATTTCATTTATTGCATTATTCATTATATATTGACTCTCTTTTATTTCTTCTAGGTCCTTGTTAAACCTTTCTTGCATCTTCTCAATCTTTGTCTCCAGGCTATTTATCTGTGATTCCATTTTGATTTCAAGATTTTGGATCAATTTCACTATCATTATTCAGAATTCTTTATCAGGTAGATTCCCTATCTCTTCCTCTTTTGTTTGGTTTGGTGGGCATTTATCCTGTTCCTTTATCTGCTGGGTATTCCTCTGTCTCTTCATCTTGTTTAAATTGCTGAGTTTGGGGTGTCCTTTCTGTATTCTGGCAGTTTGTGGAGTTCTCTTTATTGTGGCGTTTCCTCGCTCTGTGTGGGTTTGTACAGGTGGCTTGTCAAGGTTTCTTGGTTAGGGAAGCTTGTGTCGGTGTTCTGGTGGATGGAGCTGTATTTCTTCTCTCTGGAGTGCAATGAAATGTCCAGTAATGAGTTATGGGATGTCTATGGTTTTGGGGTGACTTTGGGCTGCCTGTATCTTGGAGCTCTGGGCTGTGTTCCTTGTTGCTGGAGAATTTGCTTGGTATGTCTTGCCCTGAAACTTGTTGGCCCTTGTGTGGTGCTTGGTTTCAGTGCAGGTATGGAGGCATTTGATGAGCGCCTGTCAATTAATGTTCCTTAGAGTCAGGAGTTCCCTAGAGTCAGGGTTTGGACTTAAGCCTCCTGCTTCCAGTTATCGGTCTTATTTTTACAGTAGTTTCAAAGTTTCTCCTTCTATACAGCACCATTGATAAAACATCTACGTTAAAGATGAAAAGTTTCTCTACTGTGAGGGTCACCCAGAGAGGTTCACAGCATTACATGGAGAAGAGAAGAGGGAGGAGGAAGTTAGAGGTAACCCGAATGAGATGAGGTGGAATCAATAGAGGAGAGAGTGGGCTAGCCAGTAATCTCTTCCTTATGTGCACTCCACAACTGGACCGCTCAGAGTTGTTCACAGAGTTATACAGAGAAGAGAAGAAGGAGGAAGGTGATAGAGATGGCCAGGAGGATAAAAGGGGGGAATGAAAAGGAGGGAGACAGATCCAGCCAGTAATCAGTTCCCTAAGTGTTCTCCACCGTCTGGAACACACAAAAATTCACCGAGTTGGGTAGAGTAGAGAGGAGTTAGGGAGGAGACACGGGCAACCTGCTGGAGAAAAAGGAGAGTCCAAAGGGAGAGAGACCAGTCAAGCCAGTAATCTCGCTCGCTAGTGAAAAATCGGCACTGAAGATTGGGTTCTTAAAGGTACAAAATTGGTAACAAATACATAAAAGCAAAAATTAAAAATCTAGAGTAGAGTTTGGAATTTCAAAAATACGATGTTAAAGAAAAGAAGAAGGAAAAGAAAGAGAGAAAAAACTAACAAAAACAAGCAAGGTCGCAAAAATTATAAAGAAAATACAGGTACAGAATTGATAACTAATACCAAAAAGCAAAAGTTAAAAATCTAGAGTAGAGTTTGGAATTGCAAAAATACAATGTTAAAAAAAGGAGAAGAAAAAGAAAGAGAGAGGAAAAAAAACAAACAAGAACAAACAAAGTCGCTTAAATTATAAAGAAAATACAGGTACAAACTTGATAACAAATACCAAAAAGCATAAATTAAAAATCTAGAGTAGAGTTTGGAATTTCAGATATACAATGTTATTTAAAAGAAGAAGAGAAAGAAACAGAGAAAAAGAAAAAGAAAAAAGAAAAAAGGGTCACAGAAATTATAAAAAAAAAAAAAAAAAAAAAAAACTATAGGTACAAAATTGATAACAAATACCAAAAAGCTAAAGTTAAAAATCTAGAGTAGAGTTTGGAATTTCAAAAATACAATGTTAAAGAAAAGAAGGAAAAAGAAAAAAAAAAAAAAAGTCAAAAAAATTATAAAAAATATATATATGAAGTTTGCTTTTAAAAAAAATAGGATCTTTTTTTTTTTTGCAAAGTAATCGGTTATAAAAGTGAAAATTAAAGGAATAATAGAGGACTTAAAATTTTTTTTTAATTAAAAAAAAAATAAAAGAAAGAATGATTATAAAAATAGTAAAAATATATCTAGGCCTTTCTCCGGTTTTGTTGTGAGTATTGTGGGTTCAGTTCATTTTTGGCTAGTTCCTTGGTCCGACTTATATTTCTCAAGATCTATAGGCCCCTTCCTATGTAGTTGGTATTAACCACAGGGTTTTAATCTATTGCCTGTAGCTTCCAAGGCGGTTCCCTCTGTTATAGCTTCTTCTGTTTGCTGGGCTTTTCAGTGTCTGGTTTCTGCCCTGACACAAAGGGGACGGTGGAGGACACTTTTTTTTTTTTTTTTTTTTTTTAGGCTCACTTGTTCAGTCGCGCTGAGGGGAGGTAGGGAGGGATGCTGCAAACAAATAACACTGGCGTGTGCTCGCAGTACCTCAGCCCCACTGGGTCTGCCCCCCGTTCACTGCGCATGTAGCCTCCCTGCCCACACTGCTCAGGCTCTAGGTTGCTCCGCCAGGAATCATCTGTGGCCGGCCCTGGGCTGCCTGCACTTCCCAGGTCCAAGCCGCTCAGGTTCAGGCACTTGGATAGTCCTCAGACGTGCAGACTCTCGGTTGGGCCTGCGTTTTGTGCCCTTCCCAGATCCGAGCAGCTCAAGTGATGAGGTGTTTGGCACGCGCGATTGCTGTGACTTATCGCCTCCCCGCCGCTCGGTTATCTAGGAGTGCAACCGGCGCACCTTCTCAGGCAGATGTTGACCATCCAGACCCCCAAGAAGTTTTAGTTAGCAAAGAAGCCTGCTTACAGTTTTATAGATAATGTCTCTCTGGGGCTGCGATTGTCCCCTTCCGGCTCTGGCTGCCTATCACCGGAGGGGGATGGTCTACCGCCGGCTATCTCTGTTCAGTCCTTTGTTCTGTGCGCGGGCCTGGCGGTGTCTTAGGTTAGGGCTGGCTTTTCGCGTGGTAGATATCCCACAGTCTGGTTTGCTAGCCCAAATTATTTCGCTCAGATAGCGCTCGGGGTATTCAGGCCAGATCCTTGTGATGCAGCCCGCGCCGCGCCTCCCTGCCCAGCCCCCGCTTGCTAATGGCGGATGCAGGCGTCTGCACTGCTTCTCCGCTGGGGGAGTTAGCGTAGGGCTCGCAATGTGCGGGTTTTAATTGTTTATTTATTTTTCCTCCCTGTTATGTTGCCCTCTGTGCTTCCAAGGCTTGGCACAGATTCGGCAGTGAGAAAGTTTCCTGGTGTTTGGAAACTTCTCTCTTTTTAAGACTCCCTTCCCGGGACGGAACTCCGTCCCTCCCTCTTTTGTCTCTTTTTTTGTCTTTTATATTTTTTTCCTACCTCCTTTCGAAGACTTGGGTTGCTTTTCTGGGTGCCTGATGTCCTCTGCCGGCATTCGAAGTTGTTTTGTGGAATTTACTCGGCGTTTAAATGTTCTTTTGATGAATTTGTGGGGGAGAAAGTGTTCTCCCCGTCCTACTCCTCCGCCATCTTAGCTCCTCCCCTATCAGTGTTTTCTTTTGTGACTTCAGGGCTTTTCTTCACCGGCAGGAAAAACTCTTCAAGTTTGAGATCATAAAAATATTCTTCTATCTTTTTCCCCAATGCCTTTAGGATTTTGATTTTAACATTTAAATATTTGATCAATTTGGAATTTTTTTCTATTATATAATATGAGGCATTACTCCGAATGCATCTCCATCTTCCAGACTTACCATCCAGATGTCCCATTTTCTTCACTGATTTGAAAATTCACCTTTGTTATATTTCCTATTTTTTTGGGTCTATTTCTGTACCTTCTATTTTGTTGCTATAACTATTCATGTACCAGCATCACACTTTTAATTACACTAGCTTCATAATATGGTTAAGTATCTTTTACAGCATTTCTTCTTCATTATTTTCCCTTTTTATTATTGAATCTTGTTTGTTCTTGGTTTTTCTTTCTCACATAGGAAAATTTGAGTTAGTTTTTCCAATTTCAAATGCTCTTGGTAGTTGCACTGCGATCACATAATGATACAGATTAACTAAGAACGTACTGAAATTGTTACCATTTTCAAGTTTTTCTATTTAAGAATATGGTATAGCTTTTGGTTTGTTTTTCTACTTCTGCATTTTTCTTCAATATATTCCAGGGTGCTTACACTGCCTTTTCTTCTCCTTCTTTGCGGTCACATGCATCTTGACTTGGTGTCTTCCCATACCCCAGTTTTCCCTCCAGTGCATATAGCAGCCATACTTCATTCTTGTGTTCAGAGTTATCGATATCTTGTGGTTTTATTAAGGATGGAGTTTGCCTTTTGTTTTTCTTCCTGTTGCTTTTGCGTGATTGGTTCATGAGAGAATAGCAGGAACAGCATTTTCCTCTTATTTAAAACTCAGATGCTATTTCATTTACATGTTCAAGCACTCTGGGATGCTACCATGTTGACTGCAAGAAATCCAGCTTTTATCACTAAATATTTCTAGGAATCTTTGGAATGCTAAACAGTTCACAGATATACTCTGAATATCATTGCCACCTCATCTAGGCATGTCTCTCAAGTACTTCTCAACCACCTGCAGTTAGCATTGCTCTATCTCAAGTCAGGTATCACCCTTTCATCTGTCTCAACTGCTTTCAACAGGGGGTAAATATTTCCCTGGGGGTACATGATGATATTCCCAGGGGTAATAAGAACAATTATTTCAGGTTCTCAGTTTCCATATGTTTGAGTTGAGTAGTTGAGTTCAGTCGCTCAGTCGTGTCTGACTCTTTGCAACCCCATGAATTCTCAGGCAGATCAATTTCAGGAAAGCAAACATATGTGAAGAAAGCTGAGCGCTGAAGAATTGATGCTTTTGAACTGTGGTGTTGGAGAGGACTCTTGAGAGTCCCCTGGAGTACAAGGAGATCCAACCAGTCCATCCTAAAGGAGATCAGTCCTGGGTGTTCTTTGGAAGGAATGATGCTAAAGTAGGTTCTTTCTTCCAATTTCTCCTTCCACTCTTCCTCTTTCATATGTCGTTAAGAAAAGGCATGTGTATGTCCCATCCATTCTAGATCATACTATGTGTATTGGCTTGAGGATGGAAAAGCATTTAGGAGCAACCAAGTGGGGACTTCAGAATACTACAGTAGTGCTGGCGTTGAGAAAGTGAATGGCTGCAGTGATTGGTCACAACGGCTTTGCAACTTCAGTTCAGTTCAGTCCAGTTCAGTCGCTCAGTCGTGTCTGACTCTTTGCAACCCCATGAATCGCAGCACGCCAGGCCTCCCTGTCCATCACCAACTCCCGGAGTTCACACAGACTCACGTCCATCGAGTCAGTGATGCCATCCAGCCATCTCATCCTCTGTCGTCCCCTTCTCCTCCTGCCCCCAATCCCTCCCAGCATCAGAGTCTTTTCCAATGAGTCAACTCTTCGCATCAGTTGGCCAAAGTACTGGAGTTTCAGCTTTAGCATCATTCCTTCCAAAGAAATCCCAGGGCTGATCTCCTTCAGAATGGACTGGTTGGATCTCCTTGCAGTCCAAGGGACTCTCAAGAGTCTTCTCCAACACCACAGTTCAAAAGCATCAATTCTTCGGCGCTCAGCTTTCTTCACAGTCCAACTCTCACATCCATACATGACCACAGGAGAAAACATAGCCTTGACTAGATGGACCTTTGTTGGCAAAGTAATGTCTCTGCTTTTGAATATGCTATCTAGGTTGGTCATAACTTTCCTTCCAAGGAGTAAGCATCTTTTAATTTCATGGCTGCAGTCACCCTTAGGTAGTTCCAATTCTTGGCTTTCATAAATGCTGAAAGAAGATTTAAAGAGGTTGTGCATGGAGAGGCAATTTTAATTAATTTGTATTGATTGATTACTATGTTTTTGTGTTACATGTAGCTTGTAAAGGATTAAAGTAAATAAAAGATGTTACTATAATTGCACCTACTGTATAAACAGTTCTCTCAAACACTTATGTAACAAGGAAAAAATTGATAAATTCTCTCACTCTAATAATGAAAAATGTTCATCTATGTAGATGAAAACTAATTTCCTTTATTGAAGTATATTTAATTTACAATATTGCGTAAGTTTCAGGTATACAGCAAAGTGACTCATTATTTTTTCAGATTATTTTCCATTGTAGGTTATTATAAGATATCGAATGTAGTTCTCTGACCTAAATAATAAATCCTTGTTGCTTGTATTTTATGTATAATAATTTCTATATGTTAATCTTTACTCCTAATTCATTCCTTCCCTCCCTCTCTTTACCCTTTTTTAACCATAAATTTTCTGTGTCTGTGAGTCTGTTTCTATTTTGAATAACTATTACTTTGTATTTTTTATTTTTCACATATAAGTGATATTATATAATATTTGTCATTCTCTGTCTGACTTACTTCACTTAGTATGATATTCTTTGTTTTTCTTCTTGGTGCCCTTAGACTCCCTTCTTCATATTTAACTTTTGTCTTTTTAATTATGATATGACTTTGTATAGGTTTTTTTAGGTTCCTGTACCTGGATATCTGTTTCCTTCTTTAGATTTGGGAAATTTTCAGCCATACTTTCCTCAAATACATTTTCTGTTCCTTTCTCTCTTTCTTCTCCTTCTGGAACCCCTATTATGTGTAGGTTGGCACACTTCATATTATCCCATAGATCTTGCTTGTCACTTTTATTTTTTGGTTTGTCTTTCTGTCTGCTCTTCTGATTGGGTGATGTCCCTTATTCTGTCTTCCTGTTCATTTTTCTGCATTGTTTAGTGAACTACTCATTGCTTTTATATCAGTTTTTATCTTGGCAGTTGAGTTATCTAATGTTGATTGGTTCCTCTTTACAGTTTCTGGTTCATTGTTACAGTGACCTGACAATAATAATGTTTATTAATTCCTTTAGCATTTTAGGGACTTCCCTTGTGGCTCAGACAGTAAAAGCATCTGCCTACAATGCGGGAGACCCGGGTTCGATCCCTGGGTGGGGAAGATCCCCTGGAGAAGGAAATGGCAACCCACTCCAGTACTCTTGCCTGGAAAATCCCATGGATGGAGGAGCCTGGGAGGCTACAGTCCATGGGGTCACAAAGAGTCGGACACGACTGAGTGACTTCACTTTCTTTCACTTTCAGCATTTTTATTACTTCCTTTTTGAAGTTGGGGTCTGGTAGCCTGAATAAGTATTTCTATTTTTTGTTCTTTCAGGGGATTTTTCTTATTCTTTTAATTGGGAGTTTCTTAATTTCTCTGTCTCTATGAATTTAGGAGAAAATTATCCATTGTGGTCTTGAAGGGCTCTTTTTCTGTGGGAGCATCCTTGTGTAGACTGTGTGAGTCCAGTATTTTTGGTGCAAAGGCTGTTTTCTCAGTTTGCTGTCCATTATAGTGGGTGTGATTGGTATGGTATCCAGAGCCTGCACTGGATGTTGGGCAGGGCCACCTGTTTGCTCCATGGTTGTCACAGTCTTGTCAGGAGGCAAGGTCCTCTCCCCAGTTGTTGGAGTAGAAGGCCTATGGGTTGGGTTTCATAAAGTTCCATTTCTCTTGTGTCCTCATTCCCCAAGGAGCTGAACACGGAATCCACGAGGCTTATGTGGTCACAGGGAACCTATGCACTGGCTGTGCAGGCATCCGCAGTTTTGCCCATAAGTAACCCAAGGTCACATACCTTTTTCTATTGTGTTCATCACAGACCCTAGTGCTAGACTGGTGGTGGGGGCCAGAGCACTGTGACTGCAGGAATCAAGGTGGTTGTGCTGCTTCCTGGGACCTCGTCTGCCTCCTTGGTAGGGCTCTCCCCAGCCTTGTTCACTCCAGATATGGCTCCAAGCTGCCATGTGAGGAGTTTTCCTGTCAGGAAAGGAACTCCTGCATACTCCTCCCCAGGGGCAGCCCACCAGGAACACTGAGCCCATTATCAGTCCTCCCATAACGCTGGAGCCACAGTTTGCTGTGAGCACACTGACCATGGGTCTTCATCTGTTGACCTGTGCCCACCTGTGCCCCAACTGGCACCATGCTGAAAATGGTGGGCCCACATCATGTATCAAGCACACTAACAGTGGCAGCCTGGACCACACTCCAGGCTGTCTCTGTGCCCCTAGACTGAGTCCTCTCCAGGGTTCCTCCTCCCAAGTTTAAGTGCCTGGCCACTGTGTGTAATAGTAGCCCTGCTGAGCATGCGTTTTCTTTTTGGAGGTACAGAGATAATTTCTGTACAAAATAAACACTGATACCATGCACTGTGTCTGAGAGGCAACATCACAACCATGTGCCCAGTGGGTGGAATAACAGAAGGGAGTCAGACAGACTGAAAAGCCAAAAAAATGTGCAGACCAGAGAAAATAAGCACTTCCCCGATGGACTGTTTTGGCTGAGTTTCCACACTGTTTTCATAGTCAGTAAATGGTAGTGTCTCTTTGTGAGTACAACAGATTTCTTAACTTCAGACAAGCCTCTGGAGGTCATCTTGAACAAAAAGTTGAGTCACAAACAACTTTCCCAAACACCTTTACTTCCTGGAAAATGTTTATCACAGCTACTACTGCCTCCCTCTTTGTATCATCAGTCTGGCACAGAGATGACTTGATAAATAATGTTAGCAAAAAGCCAAGAGTTAGGGAGAATTTTGTGGAGTTTGCAATGTGTTTCTCCCTTCTGAGCTTGGTAGTTTTTGAAAAATATGCATTATCTTTTTGTCTGCCTACCTGTTTCAATCCAGTATACATGAAGAACCTTTTTGCAAATACCCTGAATACCCAACAGAAAAATCTTTAAATATGAGGATCAAAATATGTATGCACTAAGTAAGAAAGAACGAATACTATTCTTTGTTATCCTTGCATGTTTAAGTTCATTTAGCCTAGGAAGACATGCAGTTTAATCCTACACCTTATAAAAAATATAAATTGGAATGCATACACTCTAGACTTATATCTACAAGGCTCCATTAAAAGTAGAGTTTCTATTGTGCTCTCAAGGAACTTAGAAGATGAACTTCTGAGATGAAACAAGCTAGATGTTGACATCTTTAAACTGGAATTGGAAGCAGTCAGTTGTAAATGTCCCATCTAGGCAAGTATAGCACCAGAAGGGGGTGTGGCCAGTCTGCCCACATCACCATGGCCTTTGTCCAGGCGTAGGTTTGAAAATGAAGAAAAGTCTTCAACATGAAGAAATTTTGAATCCTGATTAGACCCATGCATATTGGCTACTTTGAGAGCTAGAAGAGTGGTCCAGCCTGAGGTTGCAGTCTCTGCTCTGTTTGCTGACCTCTTCTGCTCTGGGTCAGCCAGGCAAAGAGAAAGACAAACACAAACTGGGAAAGAGCAAGATGTGTGAAGAGGGCTGATACCTCAGACCAAGCAGTGTTCCAACTCACCCCGTTCCGTATGTCACGCATGTTGGTTCCATCTGCTGGGCAGCCCAGAATCCCTGAGATGCATCTTGTATGTGGGCCTAACAGCAGACATACTGGGAAGATTAGTGTATGAGCTGCAGCCAAGCATCGAAGTCCACCAGGGGCACCTGCTAAACAAAGAGGTGTTCTAATAATTATTTTGGACTCTCCTTGGGCCGAAACTATGAGCCTTAGTGATGCCCAGTCATTACTCTTAGTCTCAAATAAAGTAAATTGACAGTCACATCCAATCACAGCTCTTTCAGCATCAAGAGTACTGACAGGCAGAGAGAGATTAAGCCCACACAACCTAGAAACAAAGAGATTTTGAGTGAGAGGTCACTGAGTTTTCTGTTTTTCCCTTCTTCAGTATAGCTTATCTTCTAAAAAGTGGACCTGGTAGAGATTTGCTTTATATTCAGATTTTTTTTTTTTTTTGGTATTATTTTCTCCAAATATGTAACATATGCAAAGGTAACTCTGCCTTTGAATATATACTCAGAATCATTTCAGGGTAAAACTTGCCTAGAAGAGAATGGAAACAACTCTAGCTCCTTTGATTAATCCATTAACAGATTAGTGTTGAGCAATGATGGAAAATAAAACAGTTTAGCAACCTGATTTACAAATACCTAATAGATGAAGATGGGCTTCCCTTGCAGCTCAGCTGGTGAAGAATCTGCCTGCAATGCGGGAGACCTGGGTGTGATCCCTGGGTTGGGAAGATCCCCTGAAGAAGGGAAAGGCTACCCACTCTGGTATTCTGGCCTGGAGAATTCCATGGACTGTATAGTCCATGGGGTCCCAAAGAGTCAGACACAACTGAGTGACTTTCACTCTCACTAGATGAAGATGACCCATGTAACAGCTGTGTTCTGAAACTTCCCAGGAAGGCAGTTAAATAAAGAGACCTCAGAGTACTTCTTAATGTCATGCTCAGCTCCTCCCTAATAAACAAAATTTCCTGGGAATCTCTAGATAGTAGTACAGATCAGAAGAAATGGAGATAAGGCAGTTTTAACTATACTTTGCTAATAGAAACACTTTGTAATTACAACAGTAAACATCTATTGACCTCTCAATTTTACCGCCTCAGGGTCTGCTTTAATAAATACCTTTTTGCAAATTTGAATATGAAAAGGCATTATTTACATAGGTAGTTATAAAGGACCTCTGATATTACACTAATTATGTTTGCTGGTTTCCATTTCTCTGAGAAGTACCACCTCATCCTCACTAGCATTTCCCCTTCTATTACTGGAAAAGACATTAGGTTGCTAAAAGCTTATTCTAATCGATAGTAGCCTAATGAAATCATTATACTTCTGTGTTTGTATTCTGTAGTTACAGAAAGAACTGTGATTAAGCATGTTTGTACTGGAGTGTATCTATTTCAATGCTTCTTTTGCTTGTCTCCCATTTTCCTTCTTACAGATTTTTAAAAGCATTGGTTCTGATGAGACCGTGCAAGGGCAAGGAAGTCGAAGGCTGATCAGCTTTTCTCTCTCAGGTATGTTTTGCTCATCTGAAGGCCTTTGTGGAAAAAATAAGAATGTCAGTCAGCAATCAGGAGACATCTTCAGTTTGACTCTTACCTACAAGTTACTCAACCTCTTGCCTCAATTTCTCCATCTGTAAAACAAAATTTTAAAATATATTTTAAAATTCCCCTTGACCTTATAAATATTCTGGAGAGGTCAATAAGGAATAGGTGCATTCTTTAGATGAGATGAAATGATGAGAAGCTACTGTCTACTTTTCCTCCATTGCTAAATAGCAGTAATTGAGAACTTATAAGGTGGAGGTAGGGAAAATCTGAGACAAGAAGCAGCTAGCAGACCTTTATCTAAATAAAATCTCACATGAAATCCAGTTGGAAAAACAGATAAAAACTGAACTGCTCAAAACAATGCATCTGTGCAAAGAGCAGGGAAATCCAAATGAAGCCTGTAATTTTGTTAATCGTATCTAGTTAATAGTTAAGAGTCATTTAATTTTTTTTTAGTTTTCATCATGTACCATAGTTCTGGAACATGTTAGTAGGGAAATTGGCTAAATCTTCTTTAAATCTAAAATAACTTCAAAATTAAAAATATAAAGAAAAACAGAGTTGCTCTAGCAAAAATGATATAGAAAGTTCAGAGCCCCATTCACTTAATTTTACTCAAAGTGGTCTTTGCAAAGACACAATGGCACGAAGCTTTAGAACTCTATCAAGCCCAGTTTGAAAACTATTGCTTTAGCTCATTGTCAAACCAACAAATGGTTTGCAGGCCATTAATGTCAGAGATCTGAGATCAAAGAAATGAATGAGTGTTCATGAGTGTCCTTGGAAAATAAACAGTCAACCAGGGCTTTTCATGTCTAAGTGAGCCCCCAGTAAAGCAAACATGTGTCTAAAAATCCACTGATAAGTGATAATAACAAGATTAATATACAAAAAGTCAGTCACTTTCCTATCTACCACAATGAACAAATGGCATTTAAATTAAAAGCACATATCTATTTCTATTTAGCATCTCCCCAAATGAAGTACTTAGGTATAAATCTAACAAAATATGTATAAGCTATTTATAAGGAAAACTGCAAAACTCTAATGAATTAAATCAAAGAGCTAAATAAATGGAGATATATTCCATGTTCATGAATAGGAAGACTTAATAGTGTAAGGATGTCAGTTCTTCCCAAACTGATCTGTAGAATAGTGCAGTCTCAACCAAAACTCCATTAAGTCATTTTGTGAAAACTGACAAATTGATTTCTAAAATTTATAAGGAAAGGCAAAAGACCCAGAACAACCAACACAGTGTTGAAGGGGAATATCAAAGTTGGAGGATCGATGCTTCCCAACTTCAAGACTAACAATAAAACTGCAGTAATCAAGACAGTGTGGTACTTGTGAGGAAAAAAAAAGAAAAATAGATAAGTGGAATAGACTAGAGTACCCAGAAATAGTCCCCTATATAGTCAGCTGATCTTTGAAAGGTGAGCAAAGGCAATACAGTTGAGCAAAATAGTCCCTTCCACAAGTGGTCCTGAAATAGCTGGACATCCACATGCAAAAGAAAAAAAAAAAAAAAGAATCTAGACACAGACCTTTATGCCCTTTAAAAAATTAACTCAAAATGGATCACAGACCTAAATGTAAACCACAAAACTATATAACTCCTAGAAGATAACATAGGAGAAAGCCTAAATGACCTTGGGTAGAGTAGTGCTTTTTTAGATACAACACCAAAGGCAAAATGTAAGATGGACTTAATTAAAATTAAAAACTTCTGCTCTGTAAAAGACAATGTCAAGGACATGAGAACGCAAGCCACAGACTCAGAGAAAATATTTGAAAAAGACACATCTAGTAAAGTACAGTTAATCCAAAATATACAAAGAACTCTTAAAACTCAACAATATGAAAACAACCCAATTGAAAAATGGGCCAGAGATCTTCTGATCTTATCAGATATTTCACCAAAGAACCTATCACATCAGTCACTCAGTCGTGTCCGACTCTTTGCGACCCCATGAATCGCAGCACGCCAGGCCTCCCTCTCCATCACCAACTCCCGGAGTTCACTGAGACTCACATCCATCGAGTCAGTGATGCCATCCAGCCATCTCATCCTCTGTCATCCCCTTCTCCTGCCCCCAATCCCTCCCAGCATCAGAGTCTTTTCCAATGAGTCAACTCTTCGCATCAGGTGGCCAAAGTACTGGAGTTTCAGCTTTAGCATCATTCCTTCCAAAGATATCCCAGGGCTGAACTCCTTCAGAATGGACTTGTTGGATCTCCTTGCAGTCCAAGGGACTCTCAAGGGTCTTCTCCAACACCACAGTTCAAAAGCATCAATTGCTTGGTGCTCGGCTTTCTTCACAGTCCAACTCTCACATCCATACGTGACCGCAAGCCTTGACTAGACGGACCTTTGTTGGCAAAGAAATATCTCTGCTTTTGAATATGCTATCTAGGTTGGTCATAACTTTCCTTCCAAGGAGTAAGCATCTTTTAATTTCATGGCTGTAGTCACCATCTGCAGTGATTTTGGAGCACCCAAAAATAAAGTCTGATGCTGTTTCCACTGCTTCCCCATCTATTTGCCATGAAGTGATGGGACCAGATGCCATGATCTTCGTTTTCTGAATGTTGAGCTTTGAGCCAACTTTTTCACTCTCCTCTTTCACTTTCATCAAGAGGCTTTTTGTTCCTCTTTAATTTCTGCCATAAGGGTGGTGTCATCTGCATATCTAAGGTACAATAATCTCAGATAACCTCAGCAATCTTGATTCCAACCTGTGCTTCTTCCAGCCCAGCGTTTCTCATGATGTATTCTGCATATAAGTTAAATAAGCAGGATGACAATATACAGCCTTCAGTTCAGTTCAGTCGCTCAGTCGTGTCCGACTCTTTGTGACCCCATGAATCACGGCACGCCAGACCTCCCTCTCCATCACCAACTCCCGGAGTTCACCCAGACTCACGCCCATTGAGTCAGTGATGCCATTTAGCCATCTCATCCTCTGTCATCTCCTTCTCATCCTGCCCCCAGTCCCTCCCAGCATCAGAGTCTTTTCCAATGAGTCAACTCTTCGCATCAGTTGGCCAAAGTACTGGAGTTTCAGCTTTAGCATCATACCTTCCAAAGAAATCCCAAGGCTGATCTCCTTCAGAATGGACTGGTTGGATCTCCTTGCAGTCCAAGGGACTCTCAAGAGTCTTCTCCAACACCACAGTTCAAAAGCATCAATTCTTCGGCACTCAGCCTTCTTCACAGTCCAACTCTCACATCCATACGTGACCGCAAGCCTTGACTAGACGGACCTTTGTTGGCAAAGTAATGTCTCTGGTTTTGAATATGCTATCTAGGTTGGTCATAACTTTCCTTCCAAGGAGTAAGCATCTTTTAATTTCATGGCTGCAGTCACCATCTGCAGTGATTTTGGAGCCCCAAAAAATAAAGTCTGACACAGTTTCCACTGTTTCCCCATTAATTTCCTATGAAGTGATGGGACCAGATGCCATGATCTTCGTTTTCTGAATGTTGAGCTTTAAGCCAACTTTTTCACTTTCACTTTCATCAAGAGGCTCTTTAGTTCCTCTTCACTTTCTGCCATAAGTGTGGTGTCATCTGCATATCTGAGGCTATTGATATTTCTCCCAGCAATCTTGATTCCAGCTTGTGCTTCTTCCCGCCCAGCGTTTCTCATGATGTACTCTGCATATAAGTTAAATAAGCAGGGTGACAATATACAGCCTTGACGTACTCCTTTTCCTATTTGGAACCAGTCTGTTGTTCCATGTCCAGTTGCTTCCTGACCTGCATACAAATTTCTCAAGAGGCAGGTCAGGTGGTCTGGTATTCCCATCTCTTTTAGAATTTTCCACAGTTTGTTATGATCTACACAGTCAAAGGCTTTGGCATAGTCAATAAAGCAGAAATAGATGTTTTTCTGGAACTCTCTTGCTTTTTTGATGATCCAGCAGATGTTGGCAATTTGATCTCTGGTTCCTCTGCCTTTTCTAAAACCAGCTTGAACATCTGGAAGTTCACGGTTCACGTACTGCTGAAGCCTGGCTTGGAGAATTTTGAGCATTACTTTACTAGCGTGTGAGATGAGTGCAATTGTGCAGTAGTTTGAGCATTCTTTGGCATTGCCTTTCTTTGGGATTGAAATGAAAACTGACCTTTTCCAGTCCTGTGGCCACTGCTGAGTTTTCCACATTTGCTGTCATATTGAGTGCAGCATTTTCACAGCATCATCTTTCAGGATTTGAAATAGCTCAACTGCCATTCCATCACTTGCACTAGCTTTGTTCATAGTGATGGTTTCTAAGGCCCACTTGACTTTGCATTCCAGGAAATCTGGCTCTAAGTGAGTGATCATACCACCGTGATTATCTGGGTCGTGAAGATCTTTTTTGTACAGTTCTTCTGTGTATTTTTGCCACCTCTTCTTAATATCTTCTGCTTCTGTTAGGTCCATACCATTTCTGTCCTTTATTGAGCCCATCTTTGCATGAAATGTTCCGTTGGTATCTCTAATTTTCTTGAAGAGATCACTAGTCTTTCCCATTCTGTTGTTTTCCTCTATTTCTTTGCATTGATCACTGAGAAAGGCTTTCTTATCTCTTCTTGCTATTGTTTGGAACTCTGCATTCAGATGCTTATATCTTTCCTTTTCTCCTTTGATTTTCACTTCTCTTCTTTTCACAGCTATTTGTAAGGCCTCCCTAGACAGACATTTTGCTTTTTTGCATTTCTTTTCCATGGGGATGGTCTTGATCCCTGTCTCCTGTACAGTGTCACGGACCTCAGTCCATAGTTCATCAGGTACTCTATCTATCCGATCTAGTCCCTTAAATCTATTTCTCACTTCCACCGTATAATCATAAGGGATTTGATTTAGGTCATACCTGAATGGTCTAGTGGTTTTTCCCCACTTTTTTCAATTTCAGTCTGAATTTGGCAATAAGGAGTTCATGATCTGAGCCACAGTCAGCTCCTGGTCTTGTTTTTGCTGACTGTATAGAGCTTCTCCATCTTTGGATGCAAAGAATATAATTAATCTGATTTCGGTGTTAACCATCTGGTGATGTCCATGTGTAGAGTCTTCTCTTGTTGGAAGAGAGTGTTTGCTATGACCAGTGCATTCTCTTGGCAAAACTCTATTAGCCTTTGCCCTGCTTCATTCCGTATTCCAAGGCCAAATTTGCCTGTTACTCCAGGTGTTTCTTGACTTCCTACTTTTGCATTCCAGTCCCCTATAATGAAAAGGACATCTTTTTTGGGTGTTAGTTCTAAAAGGTCTTGTAGGTCTTCATAGAACTGTTCAACTTCAGCTTCTTCAGCATTACTGGTTGGGGCATAGACTTGGATTACTGTGATATTGAATGGTTTGCCTTGGAAACGAACAGAGATCATTCTGTCATATTTGAGATTGCATCCAAGTACTGCATTTCGGACTCTTTTGTTGACCATGATGGCTACTCCATTTCTTCTAAGGGATTCCTGCCCGCAGTAGTAGATATAATGGTCATCTGAGTTAAATTCACCCATTCCAGTTCATTTTAGTTCACTGATTCCTAGAATGTCAACGCTCACTCTTGCCATCTCCTGTTTGACCACTCCCAATTTGCCTTGATTCATGGACCTAACATTCCATGTTCCTCTGCAATATTGTTCTTTATAGCATCGGACCTTGCTTCTATCACCAGTGACATCCACAACTGGGTATTGTTTTTGCTTTGGCTCCATCCCTTCATTCTTTCTGGAGTTATTTCTCCATTGATCTCCAGTAGCATATTGGGCACCTACTGACCTGGGAAGTTCCTCTTTCAGTATCCTATGATATTGCCTTTTTCATACTGTTCATGGGGTTCTCAAGCCAAAAATACTGAAGTGGTTTGCCACTCCCTTCTCCAATGGACCACATTCTGTCAGACCTCTCCACCATGACCCACTCGTCTTGGGTGGCCCCACAGGGCATAGCTTGGTTTCATTGAGTTAGACAAGGCTGTGGTCCTAGTGTGATTAGATTGACTAATTTTCTGTGATTATGGTTTCAGTGTGTCTGCCCTCTGATGCCCTTTTGCAACACCTACCATCTTTCTTGGGTTTCTCTTACCTTGGACCTGGGGTATCTCTTCACGGCTGCTCCAGCAAAGCACAGCTGCTGCTCCTTACCTCTTTAGTTCTTCTTCACTTTCTGCCATAAGGGTGGTGTCATCTGCATATCTGAGGTTATTGATATTTCTCCCAGCAATCTTGATTCCAGCTTGTGCTTCATCTAGGCCAGCGTTTCTCTTTATATATATATATATATATATATATATATATATATATATATATATATATGAAGGAAATGGCAACCCACTCCAGTGTTCTTGCCTGGAGAATCCCAGGGATGGGGGAGCCTGGTGGGCTACTGTCTATGGGGTCGCCCAGAGTCGGACACGACTGAAGCGACTTAGCAGCAGTAGCAGCATATATATATATATATATATATTTTTTTTTTTTTAATTGGAGGCTACTTACTTTACAATATTATATTGGTTTTGCCATACATCAACATGAATTCACCACGGGTGTGCATGTGTTCCCATCCTGAACCCCCCTCCCACCTCCCTCCCCAGGCCATCCCTCTGGGTCATCCCAGTGCACCAGCCCCAAGCACCCTGTATCATGCATCGAACCTGGACTGGTGATTCATTTCACATATGATAATTTACATGTTTCAATGCCATTCTCCCAAATCATCCCACCCTCACCCTCTCCCATAGAGTCCAAAAGACTGTTCTATACATCTGTGTCTCTTTTGCTGTCTTGCATACAGGGTTATCATTACCATCTTTCTAAATTCCATATATATGCATTAGTATACCGTATTGGTGTTTTTCTTTCTGGCTTACTTCACTCCGTGTAATAGGCTCCAGTTTCATCCACCTCTTAGAACTAATTCAAATGTATTCTTTTTAATGGCTGAGTAATATTCTGTTGTGTATATGTACCACAGCTTTCTTATCCATTCGTCTGGTGATGGACATCTAGGTTGCTTCCATGTCCTGGCTATTATAAACAGTGCTGCAATGAACATTGAGGTACACGTATCTCTTTCAATTCTGGTTTCCTCCGTGTGTATGCCTAGCAGTGGGATTACTGGGTCATATGGCAGTTCTATTTCCAGTTTTTTAAGGAATCTCCACACTGTTCTCCATAGTGGCTGTACTAGTTTGCATTCCCACCAACAGTGTAAGAGCGTTCCCTTTTCTCCACACCCTCTCCAGCATTTATTGCTTGTAGACTTTTGGATCGCAGCCATTCTGACTGGTGTGAAATGGTACTTCATTATGGTTTTGATTTGCATTTCTCTGATAATGAGTGATGTTGAGCATCTTTTCATGTGTTTGTTAGCCATCTGTATGTCTTCTTTGGAGAAATGTCTATTTAGTTCTTTGGCCCATTTTTTGATTGGGTCTTTTATTTTTCTGGAATTGAGTTGCAGGAGTTGCTTATATATTTTTGAGATTAATTCTTTGTCCATTACTTTGTTTGCTATTATTTTCTTCCATTCTGAAGGCTGTCTTTTCACCTTGCTTATAGTTTCCTTTGTTGTGCAGAAGCTTTTTAGTTTTAATTAGGTCCCATTTGTTTATTTTTGCTTTTATTTCCAATATTCTGGGAAATAGGTCATAGAAGATCCTGCTGTGGTTTATATCAGAGAGTGTTTTGCCTATGTTCTCCTCTAGGAGTTCAATAATTTCTGGTCTTACATTTAGATCTTTAATCCATTTTGAGTTTATTTTTGTGTATGGTGTTAGAAAGTGTTCTAGTTTCATTCTTTTACAAGTGGGTGACCAGTTTTCCCAGCTCCATTTGTTAAAGAGATTGTCTTTTCTCCATTGTATACTCTTGCCTCCTTTGTCGAAGATAAGGTTTCCATAGATGCATGGATTTATCTCTGGGCTTTCTATTTTGTTCCATTGATCTATATTTCTGTCTTTGTGCCAGTACCATACTGTCTTGATGACTGTGGCTTTGTAGTAGAGCCTGAGGTCAGGCAGGTTGATTCCTCCAGTTCCATTCTTCTTTCTCAAGATAGCTTTGGCTACTCGAGGTTTTTTGTATTTCCATAAAAATTGTGAAATTATTTGTTCTAGCTTTCTGAAAAATACCATTGGTAGCTTGATAGGGATTGCATTGAATCTATAGATTGCTTTGGGTAATATACTCATTTTCACTATATTGAGTCTTCTGATCCATGAACATGGTATATTTCTCCATCTATTTGTGTCCTTTTTGATTTCTTGCACCAGTGTTTTATAGTTTTCTATATATGGGTCTTTTGTTTCTTTAGGTAGATATATTCCTAAGTATTTTATTCTTTTTGTTGCAATGGTGAATGAAATTTTTCCTTAATTCCTCTTTTTGTTTTCTCATTGTTAGTATATAGGAATGCAAGAGATTTTTGTGTGTTGGTTTTATATCCTGCAACTGTACTATATTCATTGATTAGCTCTAGTAATTTTCTGGTGGAGTCTTTAGAGTTTTCTATGTAGAGGATCATGTCATCTGCAAACAGTGAGAATTTTACTTCTTCTTTTCCAATCTGAATTCCATTTATTTCTTTTTCTGTTCTGATTGCTGTGGCCAAAACTATGTTGAATAGTAGTGGTGAGAGTGGGCACCCTTGTCTTGTTCCTGATTTTAGGGGAAATGCTTTCAATTTTTCACCATTGAGGATAATGTTTGCTGTGGGTTTGTCATATATAGCTTTGATTATGTTGAGGTATGTTCCTTCTATTCCTGCTTTCTGGAGAGTTTTGATCATAAATGGATGTTGAATTTTGTCAAAGGCTTTCTCTGCATCTATTGAGATAATCATATGGTTTTTATTTTTCAATTTGTTAATGTGGTGTATTACATTGATTGATTTGTGGATATTGAAGAATCCTTGCATCCCTGGGATAAAGCCCACTTGATCATGATGTATGATCTTTATAATATGTTGTTGGATTCTGATTGCTAGAATTCTGTTAAGGATTTTTGCATCTATGTTCATCAATGATATTGGCCTGTAGTTTTCTTTTTTTGTGGCATCTTTGTCAGGTTTTGGTATTAGGGTGATGGTGGCCGCATAGAATGAGTTTGAAAGTTTACCTTCCTTTGCAGTTTTCTGGAAGAGTTTGAGTAGGATAGGTGTTAGCTCTTCTCTAAATTTTTGGTAGAATTCAGCTGTGAAGCTGTCTGGTCCTGCAGCCCAGCGTTTCTCATGATGTACTCTGCATATAAGTTAAATAAGCAGGGTGACAATATACAGCCTTGACACACTCCTTTTCCTATTTGGAACCAGTCTGTTGTTCCATGTCCATTTCTAACTGTTACTTCCTGACCTGCATACAGATTTCTCAAGAGGCAGGTCAGGTAGTCTGGTATTCCCATCTCTTTCAGAATTTTCCACAGTTTATTGTGATCCACACAGTCCAAGGCTTTGGCATAGTCAGTAAAGCAGAAATAGATGTTTTTTCTAAAACTCTCTTGCTTTTTCGATGATCCAGCAGATATCATTAGGGAAATGCAAATTAAAAAGAGATACTACTATGTACTTATTGGAATGACCAAAATCCAGAACACTAAAAACACTAAATGCTGGCAAAGATGTGGAGCAAAAGGAACTCACATTTATTGCTGGTAGGAAAGCAAATGGTACAGACACTCTGAAATGCATTTTGGTAGTTTCTTTAAAAACTAAACATACTCTTACTACATGACCCCATGATCACATTGCTTGGAAATTACCCCCAAAAACCTGACACAGATGTCTATAGCAGTTTTTTTTTATGATTGCCAAAACTTGGAAGCAATCAAGATGTCTTTCAGTAGGTGAATGGATAAATAAACTGTGTTACATTCAGATAATGGAATATTATTCAGTGCTAAAAAGAAATGAGCTATCAGGCCATGAAAAGACATGAGGAATCTTGAATGTATATTACTCATTGAAAAAGGCCAATCTGGAAAGGCTTCATGCTATGTGAATCCAACTATGTCACATTCTAGAAAAGGTAAAACTATGAAGATGATAGAAACATCAGTGGTTCTAGGGGACGAGAGATGAATAGGTGGGGCACAGGATTTTTAGGGCAGTGAAAATACTCTGTTTGAGAGAGTAATGATGGATACATGTAATAATGCATTTGCCAATGCCATTGAATGTATAGTGCCAAAAGTGAATCCTAGTGTAAATTATTGATTTGGGGAAGAAAGGTAAAGTGTCTCTCATCAAAGTGACACTGTGATGATGATGTGTCAGTCTAGGCTCATCAATTGTAACCAATGTACCAATCTGGTAGATGTTGAGAATGGGGGTGGGGGGCTATGCATGTGTGAAGCAGGCAGTATAGGGGAAATCTATGTATTTCCTTTTGATTTTGCTATTAATCTACAACTACTCTAAAAGAAAGTAAGTCTTTAAAAAGCCCACATTCATCAATAGAATGTGTCTCAGTTTTTTTTTTTTTTTTTAAGAAAAAAACTCAATAATTTGTATTACTAGGACAGAAACAGAGAAGGCAATGGCACCCCACTCCAGTACTCTTGCCTGGAAAATCCCATGGACGGAGGAGCCTGGTGGGCTGTAGTCCATGGGGTTGCTAGGAGTCGGACACGACTGAGCAACTTCACTTTCACTTTTCACTTTCATGCATTGGAGAAGGAAATGGCAACCCACTCCAGTGTTCTTGCCTAGAGAATCCCAGGGACAGGGGAGCCTGGTGGGCTGCCATCTATGGGGTCACACAGAGTCGGACATGACTGAAGTGACTTAACAGTAGCAGCAGCAGCAGCAGGACAGAAAACTAACAACTCCTGATTTGTTATTCTTGTATTCCCATTGAAATGCTTGATAACTAACAATTATTTATACAAGCCTTCAGAAATAGTAGAAACCAGGAAAACTACTCTCTGTAAGAAATTAAGAATTTTCACCAACCTGAGCTCACTAAAATCCTAAAGTCTACAAGGGATGCCATTCAGGATAGACAGCATGGAACTGCGGAAAGAGACAAAATCTCCATTCATTGGTTCCCATTTTTGGCTCTGCCATGCAGACATGGACTCATAGACTGACCAGAGGAAATGAAACCACCCCACTACCATCACCAGTTTGGTTCAAAAAGCTACTTTCTAAGGATCAGGATTGGTTCATTTCCTATGGTCCCCAATATATAGGGGACCAATATATATGGGCTTCCCTAGTAGCTCAGATGGTAAGGCGTCTGCCTACAATGCCTGGAGAAGGAAATGGCAACCCACTCCAGTATTCTTGCCTGGAGAATCTCATGGATGGAGGAGCCTGGTAGGCTACAGTCCATGGGGTCACAAAGAGTCGGACATGACTGAGCGACTTCACTTCACTTCACTTCTTTCCTATGGTCCCCAATATATCATTTTTCTTTTTTTTTTTTTTTTAAACTTTGCATAATTGTATTTGTTTTGCCAAATATCAAAATGAATCCGCCACAGGTATACATGTGTTCCCCATCCTGAACCCTCCTCCCTCCTCCCTCCCCATTCCATCCCTCTGGGTCGTCCCAGTGCACCAGCCCCAAGCATCCAGTATCGTGCATCGAACCTGGACTGGCAACTCGTTTCATACATGCTATTTTACATGTTTCAATGCCATTCTCCCAAATCTTCCCACCCTCTCCCTCTCCCACAGAGTCCATAAGACTGTTCTATACATCAGTGTCTCTTTTGCTGTCTCGTACACAGGGTTATTGTTACCATCTTTCTAAATTCCATATATATGCGTTAGTATACTGTATTGGTGTTTTTCTTTCTGGCTTACTTCACTCTGTATAATAGGCTCCAGTTTCATTTTTCTTACAGTTATCTCAAGGCAAAAATTGCCAACAATGAAATGTGGCCGGAGGTATAAAATGAGCAACTAAAGAAGCATGCCTGGAATGGTAGTGGAGATATAATACTTTGTAATTGAGTATGTCTGTGTTTAACTCACTGTCAAGGAAAAGTAAATACTGCTTAAAGTATCATGATAAATGTCATGCCTCAAAGAAAGCTTAAAAGGTCATCAAATCTATAACTAAGCAAAACCTACAGATTATCAAAGAAGTTAACTAGATGCTAGTCATCTCCAGGTATAAAAGTAGGGATGAGGATTCTAACAGCAGCCCATTGTACAACCAAACTAACTAAAGATGGACAATACCAGGGCTACACACAACCTACTCACGGTCCTAAAAAATCTATGGAGAATGGGGAAAAAAAGTTGAAGGACATAACACTCAAGAGGAAAAAGGAAGTATTTTGTCACAAATATCCAGTGAGGAGAAGTAAAGGATATGTCACTCGTCTGCTTGTACACTCTATAAAACACAGGAAAGTGCAAAGTCTATCAGGTAAGAAGTCTAGGATGAAGAAAAATGATAAGGGAGGTCTTTGAAGCTAAAAGAAAGTCAATGTATTTGTTTCCTATTGCTGCTGTAACAAATTACCATGAAGTTAGTGGCTTGAAACAACACACATGTATTCAGACAGTTCTGGAGATCAGAAATCCAAAATGAATCTTAAGGGATGAAAATCAAGGTATCAACAGGCAAGGCTGGTTCCCTTCTGGGATCTCCTAGGAAGAATATGCTCATCTCTGAGATTCTAAAGTCTGTTATGCATGTTTTTGGCTCACGGCTGTATCACTCCAGTCTCTGCTTCTGCTGTCACATCACTTTCTCCTCATCTTGCTCCTCCTTTCTCCACTTTATAAGGACTCTTAGAATTACACTGAATCTCTCCATCTCAATCAAGATTTTTCAGCATGTCTGCAAAGTCCCTTCTACTGTGTAAGGTGACATATTCACAGGTTCCAGGAATTAGATCATGGTCATCTGTGTGAGACCATTTTTCTGTCTATTATAGTCAAGGAAAGATTTAAAATAAATTCTGAAAGGTACAGTCATTGAATTCAAAGTGAGCTTTGAGAGATTTTAGAAAGCAGCGAAGAGTATACTCACCACTACATTATTAGAATTGGGTAGACCAACTTGAGATTCTCTCATCGAAAACATAGAAGGGTCAGACTTTAAAAAGATAAGGAAGTAAAAAGATGGATGACAAATACAGAGCAATACATGGATAATTCTGATGAAGAGATCAGAACAAATAATAATAGCAGAAAGATTTTTTTGAGCTGGATATAATTTTACATCTTTAAATTTGACTATCATGTACTAGGAAAAAAGTATGTGCAGAGAGCAACGTCTAGACAAATGCCTTTTTTTAAACAAATTTTCAAATGCAAACAGAGTAGCCATCTGAGTGGAAAAAGCATGATACAAAAGAATAAACCTCATGTTAATTTCAGATTTGTCTTATAATACAGAACACTAAAATCATGAACAAAGGCTACAGAGCTTTAAGGGTAGCATATTTTAGCTGAAGATTTCTGTGCATACCAGATTGTCATTTATATGAGAAGGCAAGAGAAACACATTTTCAGGTTTTCAAGGGCTCAAAGAATTTCACCCTTGCATCTTATCTGAGAGTAATATGTGAATATCCACTCCAGTATACAGAGAGATTAAAAAAAAAACAAACCTCAAAAACTGGAGATACTGCATATAATTGGACTGCTTTTATTTTTAGGATATAAAATGAGAAATAAGCAGAAAGATAGATCATGGAAAATTTCAAGAATACAGTAGACATGGCAAGCAAGATTGTTGATGCAAATATTTTACTTTTCAAATCTGCTTATATATTCAGTTTTTACCACTTCTTGGTGGTAATAAATTTCCTATGTAACTATTATCCCTTTAATTTTCAAAGAATTAACACTGCAACCTCAACAAATTACAAATGCAAATAAAGGGTTTTTTCCCACAGGTATTGGAGACAATTTAAACATTCAAAATTACCACAGAGTCAAATAATGAAATACCATATACTCTTAAGAATTATATATACAAAATGTTCTAAAAGACATGGGACCAGACATTTTATTATATAATGCAGGCAAAAGAAAAAATTTAGAACAAGTGTTTATATATACAGTATGGTCTCAACTATGCAAATTACTGAAAGACAATAAAGAAAAAGTCTAGCAATGGCTGCCACTAGGCAGTACAATTTGAAATAACTTTAAAATTCTGTTTCTGTTCCTTCTGTATTTAAAAATGTTATAATAAGTGTGTATCATGTTTATCATCAGAAAAAAAAACTAATACAGGAAAAATGGAGTAAAATTAAATATTCTCCCATTAATGTATCATTTACTTTTGGAAAATCATAAAACTCTATGTGTTGTTATACACATCCGTTCCAACAATCTCAGAGTTGAAGAAATTGAGACCCAAAAAGTTACATCAATTTTCTAAAGTTATAAAATTCAACAGTGAGTGTTCCAGACTAAAATCTGAATATACTGACTCCCAGCTGAGCGCTATTTAAACTCCTAATTGACTCCTTAATACAGCAGTTTTCAAACATTTTACTCTGTGAAACACATATTTTAATAAGTATACAAATTGAATTTAAACTATAAAAGCTCACTGGAGGACATGAAATGAGGCATGAAAATATGAAGAAATATATGCTCCTGAGTATAAAGTTCCCATTTCTCCCAAAATTAATTATAAATTTAATACAATTCTGATCAAAATTCCAATTCTTTGGAGGCAGCTTTTTAAAAAATTAATAAGATTAATCTGGAAGAATAAATGTGTGAGTAGTAAAGAAAGATGTTTTCTTTTGGACAAAAAACAAGAACAAAGAAGCATGACTGGACTTATCAGGTATCAAACATGATAAAGACATATTATGCAGATTTAGATAAGTTGTTTGATGGAAGAGAATTTTTTCAAAAGACTTATTTATACATAAGGATTTAACCCATGCCAAAGTTGGAATTTTTATACAAAGGTAGTATCACATATTGGTTAAAAACACAGACTTTTGGAGTCAAAGAGGCAGGTTCAAATTTTATTTCTGACCTTGACCAACTATAAAAAACCTGTTCAAGTTACTTAACTCAGAAGCCTGTATATTTTCTTCCTCAAACCAGTGATATAATAACTACTTTGTAGAGTTTGTAGCTAGGATTAAATCAGATTATGTATTTGAAGGGCATAGAATGGGCCCCAGAATTTAGTAACTAATCAATAAATGGCCGGCAGTAGTGGTGGAGGTGATGAAGGCGATGATAGTCATATTATTTTATGGTGAATAAATCTATATGTCTATCACATTCTCAGCCATTGTCCCCAATACCACCTCCCAGAAATGATGATTCACTAGGAGAACTCATGAGTATTGTCATACTCATGACTAAAAAACATTGAAAAGAGAAAAAGCAAATTGCAAAGGAAAAAGGTACCTGGGATGAAATCTGGAAGAAAGCAGGTGCAAATTTCCATGAGTCCTCTCCCACTGGAGTCATACAGCTTGGGTTCATTTTCCCCAGCAACAAGTTGTGATAAAAATATGAATTATTATCTATCAAAAATTTTTTTAGTCACTCAGTCATGTCTGACTTTTTGCGACCCCATGGACTGTAGCCCACCAGGCTCCTCTGTCTATGGAATTCTCTAGGCAACAATACTGGAGTGGGTTGCCATTCTCTTCTCCAGGGGATTGTCCTGATCCAGGGATCAAACCCAGGTCTCCCACACTACAGGCAGATTCTTTACCTTCTGAGCCACCAGGGAAACAAGGAGGCTCAATAAAGATTCAGAATCCAAGGTTTTCACTGGGGGCTGCTCATATGGCCAAATTCCTCCTAGGACTTACTAAAATTCCAGACTCCCAGAGGAAAGCAGGTGTTCAGTGTAAACAAGGTAGTTTGCACAAACACTTGGGGCACAGAGATGAGATGAGTTCTTATCAGTTCTGAGGTGTGAGAACCCCCCGACACTACCGAAAGATCAACCCTACAAACAGACCTTTCTAAGGAGAAAAGATTCAGGCTGTCACACATTTCTATGGGTGATACCTGAGTTTTACAAATTTCTGTGATGTTTATATTTTCTAATGTTTATTCCACCTCACAGCAATATATTATAATGCAAGAGTGGAAGAACAGTTTTGTTACAGATTGCTTTGAATCAATTCAAAGTATCGTTTAACTAAATTCACATGAAAGCTTCTGTACTTTTTTCCATCAGTGACAAATTCCTCCAAAGACCTAACAACTTATACCATACTTGAGAATCAATCCGATGTATTTTTACCTTTTTCTTTCACTTATATGGTTGGATGGCATCACTGACTCAATGGACATGAGTTTGAGCAAACTCCAGGAGCTAGTGATGGACAGGGAAGCCTGGCGTGCTGCAGTCCATGGGGTCGCCAAGAGTTGAACATGACTGAGCTGAACTTCTGTACTTTTTTCCATCAGTGACAAATTCCTCCAAACACCTCATAACTTATACCATACTTGAGAATCAATCCAATGTATTTTTAACTGTTTTTTTTTATTTATGTATAAGTAGGAACAATTTTTTGGAAAATACTTTAATAATACAAAATTTTTAATGATGTTTTTGATATTATAAATTTATTTCCAATAAATATAAGATGATTTCAGATTGTTGGCAGAACAGCCATAAACCACTATCACCTCTCTGTCCCCTCTACACACAGCATGAAATTTTACATGATCAGATACTTTCAATTACAGGGAACGGCTCAGTTTTCAAAGCCTTTCCTCCTGACAGCATGGTCTGTCCTCAGAACTCTCCTCACTGAAGTACATTAGCTTCATGGAGGCCATGATTTTTTTCTTTCCTCCAATGCCCCTGCTCTTCACTCTTTTAATCTTCATCTTTCTCTTTTTTCTCCTAATTCTCTCTGTCTTTACTCAGTGAAGATCCTATTTACTGTGAGACTAGAGCCCTTGTTTTTCTGTCTCTACTTTGAAGAATTTTAACCTGGACTCACTGAATTTTCCAAGATGGATTTCCTCCTTCACTGTGCACCCAGGTTTCCTGAGGTAACCCTCAGCCTCATCCCAACCTGCCTGAAGAGCACCAGAAGTCCAAATCAGAAAGGGTCAACAGTCCTCTCTTGAAAAGCATAGTGACCACAATGCCAGTATTGATTTATTACATGCAGTTCTTACCAAACCAATTTAATATACGTCAGTAAATGTTCCATGTAATGGGTTCTGGAGACACATCAGTCCATATTTTGTAATGAGGTAAAAAATGGTGGTTCAAGATTAAAAATTTTTTCCGTTTTTCAAATGGACTCTTTTCCTTGTATAAAACCTAATATAATCTTTTGGGCCTTCCCTGATGGCTCAGACAGTAAAGAATCTGCCTGCAATGCGGGAGACCTGGGTTCAATCCCAGAGTCAGAAAGATCCCCTGGAGAAAGGAATGGCTACCCACTCCAGTATTCTTGCCTGGAGAATTCCACAAACAGAAAATCTTTAACCTTACTAAAACACGTAAAATTGAAATATCCTCTATTTTATAGATTTCCAGGCCATGGGGTTGAAGAAAGGGATGTTTTTCAACCCAGACCCTTACCTGAAGATTTCTATTCAGCCTGGGAAGCACAGCATATTTCCTGCCCTCCCCCACCATGGACAGGAGAGGCGATCCAAAATCATTGGCAACACTGTGAACCCCATCTGGCAAGCTGAGGTGAGTGCCCGGGCCCTGAAAATCAGGCTTAAGTGACAAAGCGAAGTGACTGACCATGAAGCCCACGTGCTACTCCCTCCCTTCTTGGAGCCCCAAACTCTTCTGCTTAGTTCATGGTTCTCTTGGTCCTAGAGTGGGGCCATGTTCTCCTTGGGTTGTAACTCCTAGGGATTTTTTTTTTAAGTGGGCGAAGTGGAGTTTTTTTAATATTTATTTTATTTTAATTTTTATTGGATTATAGTTGATTTACAATGTTGTGTTATAGCAAAGTGAATCAAGTATATAGCAAGAATATAGCAAAGTGAATCAGTTATACATATATCCACACTTTTTTAGATTCTTTTTCCATACAGGCCATTAGAGTATTGAGTAGAGTTCCCTGTGGTAAACAGTAAGTCCTTATTAGTTATCTATTTTACAGCTCAGATGATAAAGCGTCTGCCTGCAATGCAGGAGACCCAGGTTTGATCCCTAGGTCGGGAAGATCCCCTGGAGAAGGAAATGGCAACCCACTCCAGTATTCATGCCTGGAAAATCCCATAGACCGAGGAGCCTGGTGGGCTATAGTCCATGGGGTCACAAAGAGTTGGATAGGACTGAACGACTTCACTTTCACTTTCAATGTGTATATGTCAGTCCCAATCTCCTAGTTTATGCCTCTGCCCTTACCCCCTGGTAACCATAAATTTGTTTTCTACGTCTATGACTCTGCTTCTGTTTTGTAGGTAAGCTCATTCATCCATGTTGCTGCAAATGCCTTTATTTCTTTCTTTTTTATGGCTGAGTAATACTATATTATATGCATGTAACACATTTTCTTTATTCATTCCTCTGTCGATGGGCATTTAAGTTGTTTCCATGTCTTGGTGGGTACTGGAACCAGTACCCCAACATACGAGGGGGCGACTGTAATAGCCTCTGCATCTGATTCTGAGCCTGCAAGCAGAGCTCCCTCTCTCTGCCTTTCTGTGGGAGCAGGAAGAAATGCATTCTCACACACTTCCCACACGTGTGGCCCTTGAGTGAGAGTGACAAATTTAAACTGTGTCCGTCTGGACCAGTTCCAGAGATTCTCACACTGTCAGGTTCCTGGGACAGGTAAAACAATAAGCCCTAGAATAACATTGGGGTTTCATACTATTTGATTTAAATAGGTATAAATTTAAATAGATTTAAATCATTCACACCATCTTCCTGGTTTGCTTGGTGCTAGGCAACTTGCTGGAGCTTTTGAATAGTTTGATGAATAGTCTGATGAAGGTGATTTTCTTCTACATGTGTCTCCTCCGCCAGCTGGGAGCAAGGAGGTTCCTCAACAAGGCCTCATCTGGCTCAGCCTCACAGTGACTAAGTCTTGTCCTAGAGAACTAGCAGAAAGTTGCCACCCCCATTGACTGCCTAGCTCCCTTCTTTAGCTTGAGGGAATAATCTGCAACCTGCGTGGCTTAAGGAACAGGGAGGCTTAGGACATGAAAGTGCTGCAATATAATGTAGGAGTTAAAAGTACAGCTTTGCAGTGACACAGACCTTGGTTCAAATCCCAGCTTGGCTAGTTATTAGTTGAGTAACTTTGAGAAATCAGTTATCCTCGATCTGAGCATCAGATTATCCTTATCAGGCTGGTGCTGATGGTCCTAGGCACTCACTTTGGGCAGTATTCTTCTTTTATTCTTCAAAATAGATCATCTCTGATGCAGAACTTTCAAGCATCCTTGACAATAAAGTGTAAATATCTGAGGACAAAGATTTTCCATTTTCTGCTTCCTAGGCTTAATTAGGCTTTATAAGGGCTTCCCAAGTGGCTCAGTGGTAAAGAATCCACCTGCCAACATAGGAGACACAAGAGACTTGGGTTTGAGTCTGGGGTTGGGAAGATCCCCCAAAGCTGGAAATGGCAACCCACTCCAGTATTCTTGCCTGGAAAATTCCATGGACAGAGGAACCCGGTAGGCTACAATCCACGGGGTTGCAAAAGTAGGACATGTCTGAGCACCACACATGCTTTGCAGAAGGTGCCATAAGGGAGATAGAGTTGTATTTGAGCTTCTTACTACTTTGGTTCAACAGACTGAAAGCACGCATAGTACCACTAGTATGGAGTCATGAATCTTAAATTATTTGTTCCTACATTCCTGGCTATTCTTTGCAGTTATTTATGGACTTCTCACTGCATTCCTGGGAATACAAGATGCTACAGAAATTTACAGCACATGAAAAGAAAAAAGCCTCTTTCTTCTGAAGAATTTTAGAGAAGCTTGTACTAAGACCTTTAGCCATAAAGGTATTATTATAAGTCTCAAAGAGCATTTATAAAATCCAGCACCATCAGAATATGTTTTGGCTAAAAATGTCAACTAGATTCACTTTAGGTTCTGAAACAATTTCTGAATCTTTGGTTCAGATTTATTTTGCTCTCCAAGGACACTGCAAACTCTCACTCTTCCTCTGCTTCTTGACCTACTCGGGTCTTTCCAGCATGCTGTGGTGAAGGTTTGCATCCCAAAATAAGTTCTACCATGTGTCTCCCTCACAAGGCTCAGACTGAGCTTGTTTCACTTGCTTTCCCAAGTTAACCAGAAGAGTAACTGGCTGAGCTGTGATTTAAAACAGTGTGGTTTGTGTTACTGCAAAGCTGTATTTTCAAAGCCCCTAAATGAGCCTAGAGTGCCCAGTGCTCAAATGTGGATGTCTCAGCCCCAGTGGAGAATATCCGAGGCCTTCGATGACCCAGCGTTTTTTACCACTTGTGTCAGTTAGGGATGCCTCTGGCTCTGAACTAGAGAAAGCCTGGCCAGCTGTGACATTTCTCACAAACAGGAAGTCCAGAGGGAGGTGTTCAGGCAGTGCAACCACTGAGCACAGCCCCCAGGGACCCAAGCTTTCTGGGTATTCCTGCTATACCTCAGCAGATGGCTCTCCTCTTCCTGTCTGAGAGCTTCAAACCCAAGTTCCAGGTAGGAACAAAGCAAAAAAAAAAAAAAGAAAGAAAGAAACTTTCTTCTTGAAAGGCTTTCAATTTTTATCCTGTAGGAGAAGCCCTTTTCAGCAAAAGCCCTATTAACTGTCACAGGACCTCACCTGTTTGGGAAGATCTGATGTTTCACTTCCCCGACTCCAACAGGGAGGGCAGGGGAAGAGGCGGTGAACATGGGTGCTGAATAAATGGGTTTATAGTGTCCGCAATGTGCTTCAGTTGTACTTCCAGCACCTTTCACCTCCGACACTATACTGAAGTCACTCTCGGTGGCTGCTTTCACGTGGCTGCATAAATTGTGTCTTTGCTTACATCTGCCTAAAATGGACATCCTCAACTAATGCTACCAGTGATTCCTGCTTATCCATAGATTCTCAGCTAAAATACCACCTCCTGCCTGGTACCCTCTCCTAGGCCTCAGAAGGAAGGTGCTCCATCCTCTGCTCCTTTGTCCAGACTTCTACCAGAGTATCTTTTATTTGCACAGCTGTCTTCCTCGTGAGACTTTAAGCTCCTCAAGGAAAGAAATCCTGTCCAATTTATCTTGATACCTCCAGTTCCCAGAGCCTAATCCTGGTAGTTTCTATAGGGCTTACTATGCGAAGCCATGTTCTAAATGTGTTATATAATTAACTCATTTCATCCTCATAACAACCCTCTAAGATATGTACTATTGTTATCCCCATTGAAAGATGAAGAAACCAAGACACAGAGAAGTTAGTGATTTTCCTAAGATCATACAGCTGGTAAATGACAGAACCAGAATTTGAACCAGTTCAGAGCCTGATATTGATCAGTTTTGTGCATAGGTGGTTGTGAATAAATTCTGGAGAAAGTATCTATAGCTTGTATCAGATACTCAGAATGACCATTATATCCTCTTATTTTAGGTGAAAAAAATCAGTAGACATAGACAGCATTGTGTGATAAGGCCAAACTCAATTATCAAAAGCTTAAATTGTTCTTTCCAGCTAATTGTATGAATGCCTACTTCTGTAGAATAAGTTTAAAGGATAAATGAATTTTTTAATATGGGGAAAGCAAGGTGAAGTTCTCATGGTTGATTATTGATTCATTTAAGAAATATTTATTGTGCATCTACTCTGTAATAGAAGTTGAAGTGGCAGGAAGGACACAAAAACAATTCATAGATAAGACCCCACAGGCACATGGAAGGAAACAATACAGTGAAATAAATGTCCTAATCAAGGTGTGGACAGAATGCTGCAAAGCACTGAGGGAAGACCTCACAGAGGGTGCACTCTTGGACTTGGGTCTTGACAAGTAGTAGGACATTTTGGGGGAGAGGGAGGGCATTTCAGGTGCATATGCAAAGGTACCAAGGCATCCACAGACACTTAGGGGGCAGTTCAGAAATGTCTCATGGGTGTAGCTTCTGGTGTGCATGACGTGAGATGGCAGCTGAGCTGGGTTTACTTTAATCACACACATTGCGTGGTTTCCTGATTTCCTTACAAGTGAAAGCTAATGTTGGCTTCTGGGTCTCACATTGCAACCCATGGTGAATGAAATGAAGATTCCTTGCTCCTGCTGGATTTATGCAAGCCAGTAAATCTCTACGCAAGAAGGTAAATGAGGACCAAGTGTCCTACTTTCTGTATTTGCTGATTAACATTCCAGCGATGTTCAGTGAGAAATAATTGATGTTGCTCGCAGTTAAGAGCAAGAATACCCTTTAACATGTAGTTTAAATGCTAAATTTATTTCTGTGATTAATGTTTCATTAAAGTCTTATGTGATTTTTTCAAATTTATGCAAGTTCAAACTTGAAACATATTTTTACTGATTAAATATGCTAGCTAAATCTTAGAAAAATTAAAGTTACAATCAGAATTTTTAAATGAGGGGAAATAGAGAGAAATAGATATTAAATGTAATGCAGACTAAAAAAATTAAAAAGACTTCCAAGTTGATTGATTTATCTCCTCCTTTTTTATTATTACTGTAATTAGAAACTTCTTTTCACCCTGGGAACACTCTTCTTGATTTTAGGTCTGTTTACTTTCCAGGATGGATATAATGAGCATTTATAAGATTATAACTTCACAGAGAAGTTAAACAGAAACAGCAGCAACTAATGAGTTTTGGGTTATCTGTTCAGCATGCTTATATACAGAGTATACTTCTACCTCTAAATAAAACAGGGAATTCCTAAAAGTGGAGTTTCAGAAATATCAAGCAGGTTGAGCAGATATTAAAATTGGGCCTGGGGCCCTGGTGTATATTCATCTCTACCCAGTCTCTCTGCTTCTCTCAGAGCTGGGCTAATTAATCCGCTTACTACTCCAGTCTGGTCACAAGCTGAGAGGATTAGAAGACAAGTAACCTTAAGGCTTTCCTGGTGGTTCAGATGGTAAAGTGTCTGCCTACAATGTGGGAGACCCGGGTTTGATCCCTGGGTTGGGAAGATCCTCTGGAGAAGGCAATGGCACCCCACTCCAGTACTCTTGCCTGGAAAATCCCATGGACGGAAGAGCATGGTAGGCTATAGTCCATGGGGTCACAAAGAGTTGGACATGACTGAGCTACTTCACTTTCACTTTCTTTCTTTTTAACCTGAAGGAAACACCATCTCATAACATGATGTGTCTGATGGAGTAGAGCTGCCTTAGACTGCTGTGCTCCAGGAAGGCCTCTCTGAGTTGCTGTCATGTGAACTGAGAAGCCAGACATATGAAGAGCTGGTTGGATGTGCATCTCAGACAGAAGAAGCAGCCAATGTGAAGTCTTGGGTGTAACAAGCTTGCATGTCTAAACAGCAGGAAGGTCACTGTGGCAGGAGGATGTCAAGTATGGAAGGGATAGGGTCAGGTATAAGATAAAGTGTGAGAGAGAGGCAGGGAGGTGATTGGGATTTGATTGTAAATGTGGTAAGAAGCCATTGGAGGAGGGAAGCATGTGATTAAAATTTTATAAAAATTATCCTGCTTTTATATGCAGAATGGATTACAAAGAGACTGAGATGAAAGCAGTTGATTTCGCTTCTGGCTCTCATGGAGCAGCATGTGACACACTAACACAAAACAATGAGAAAAGCCAGTTAAAAGACAAAAATTAAAAAGTGATGATGACCTATGAGAATGGTTAAAACAACTAGAACTCATATGGTTAAGATCCTAGAGAGAAAGGAATTTGAGTGAGCCAACTTTCTGCTACTACTTTTTAAAAGAGGAGTAAGGTAGGCAAAAGGAGAAGGCAATGGCACCCCACTCCAGTACTCTTGCCTGGAAAATCCCATGGACAGAGGAGCATGGTAGGCTGCAGTCCATGGGGTCACTAACAGTCGGACACGACTGAAGTGACTTAGCAGCAGCAGCAAGGTAGGCAAGAAGCTACTGAAGGTTCAAGAGGAGTTTGATGTAATCTCATGGTACTGAAAAGACAAAGTAGGAGTTCTGAATCCTCCAAGGAGGAGGTGACCTAGAAAACCCCAGATTCTCAGTTGGACTTCTGGCTGGCTAAGTGTATGATCTGTGTGTGCTCAGTTGCTCAGTCATGTCTGACTCTTTGCAACTCTATGGACTGGAACCCACTAGGCACCTCTGTCATGGAGATTCTCCAGGCAGGAATACTGAAGTGGGTTGCCATGCCTCCCTCCAAGGGATCTTCCCAAGCCAGGGATTGAACCCAGGTCTCCCTCATTGCAGATGGATTCTTTACTGACTGGGCCACTAGTGAAGCCCAAGAATACTGGAGAGGGTCGCCCATCCCTTCTCCAGGGGATCTTTCTGACCCAGGAATTGAACCAGGGTCTCCTGCATTGCACACGTATTCTTTTACCA
Organism: Bubalus kerabau; assembly: GCF_029407905.1. Classification (NCBI taxonomy): domain Eukaryota; kingdom Metazoa; phylum Chordata; class Mammalia; order Artiodactyla; family Bovidae; genus Bubalus; species Bubalus kerabau. Next base: position 80,921,898 of record NC_073631.1, on the reverse strand, counting down.
GCTGAACTAGCAGGGAAGCCCATAAGTATATGATCCGGGCCAACCGATGGTAGAAAGCTTGAAGACAGCTCAAACAACTCAATCAGTCTCTGATTAAAAAAAAAAATCTGACCCCAGTAACGATAAAAACAGACACATGGAGGCTTATTATTGGAGTTTTTTAAATGTAAATTTTAAATACTTTGTATATGTTTTCAAACTTAAAAAGCTAGACATAGACAATAAAAAGATAAATATAAAATGTTCACTACCTTGAAAATTAAGCACAAAAAAAAAAACTCCTTAAAAATCTATGAGTCAAAGAAGAAATCACCAAAAAACAGGATGGGGAACACATATATACCTAGGGCAGATTCATTTTGATATATGGCAAAACCAATACAATATTGTAAAGTTAAAAAATAAAATTAAAAAAAATATTTTGAACTTATTAAGTTATAATGAGCATATGACATATCTAAACTTGCAGGATGCAGCTAAATTAGAAAAGAGCTAAATATCAGTGTTCTGAGTTCACATATGAATAAGCTACAAAATTAAGAGCAAATCAAACAAAAAGAGAGCAGAGGGAAGTATACTAGTATAATGAAGATAAATGCAAAAATCACTGAATTAGAAGACAAATGTGTAATATAGAAATTAACAAAAATCAAAATGTAGTGTTCTTATACTTATTAAAAAATAAGTGTATATTATAGTGTTCATGCTAATAAATTTGAATGGAAAATTCCTAGAGCAACATATCTTACTAAACTTACACAACAATAAATAGAAATGCTGAATAGTCTATTAAGGAACTTGAGTATGTAATTTAAAAACCTTTCCACAAGGAAATTTCTAAGACCAGAATTGTCACTGTTGAAATCTCCCAGACGTTTAATAAAATAACAATTATCTTGTACAAATTCTTCCAAAGAAAAGAAATTTGTTTTGTGAGGCAAACTTGTTTTATACAACCAACAAAACTTTGATACCAAAATCTTACAAGGTCAATACAAGAAAGGCAAATTTCATTCCAAACTGTCTCATGAAAATCTGTGCAGTTATCCTAAAAAAACTTTGGATAATTGAACCCAGGGACATAAAAAGGCTAATACTTGACCAAGTTGTGTTTATTCTGAGAACACTAAAAGCTCAGTTGATGGAGCTGTTTTTCTCTGGCACCCGTGTTGCCATCATTAGCTGAACTCCAGCTGAACAAGAAAGGGAGTAACTAGTTCTCTCTGTTATGATTTGTACTAGGCTTCCTACAAATCTGACAATGGTAAAACACCCAGGAAGCAATTAGACACAAAACTTGCTCACAGGAGTGTGCCACCATTACCAGAAGCTCACATAATTTGTTAGTTTATGAACTTCCCTCCAGTGTCTGGTATATATCTGCATAGGACTTCAAAAAGATCTGCAATTCCTGATCCCTGCTGTTGATTTCTTGTTCAGAGTCATGAAGCTGTATGCTCTCCACCATGTGTAACAATTATACCAAATGATATCTAGTTAGGAAAACTGCATATGGATAATGTGCTTAACATCTCCCATAGTGGTAAGTATTTCATTATCTAACAAAACAACAAAAATCTTCCTTTTACTGGTAATTGTGAGTATCAGATTTTTTTGTGTGAAGTATCTAACTGCAAATAGAAAAGCAGTGCATAGATGCACAGTTTGGCATTATAAGAGGTTTTGGGGGGTTTTTTTTTTTTTTTGGTCTTTAATCCTCCTTTCATGATTATTTTTATCTTTATCAGGAAATAACTTTATACATAAATATAATTTATTACAAACAAGTGGAAAAACTGCATTTATTTAAAACTGTTTATGTTATGACAGTTTTGTGTATTGGTAGTCACTCAATCATGTCCAACTCTTGTGACCCCATGGAGTGTAGCCCACCAGCCTCCTCTGTCCACAGGATTCTCCAGGCAAAAATACTAGAGTGGGTAGCCATTCACTTCTCGAGGGAATCTTCCCAACCCAGGGATTGAACTCTGGTCTCCTGCATTGCAAGGCAGATTCTTTACCATCTGAGCCACCAAGGAAGCCCAGTTTGTTCTTTTTGCTGCAAGTACCATTCAATTGTATGGCTATGCCACATATTGTTTATACACTTACCTGCTAATAGACTTTCAGATTGTTTCCAGATATTGACTGTTGTGAACAAAGCTGCTATGGATATGCAGGTACAAGTCTTCCTTGTCTCAAGAAATTCCTAGAAGTGGAATGGCTAGATCATTTTAGTGGGTGAAAACTGCCCAAAAGTTTTCAGTGTGGTTGTACCAGTTCATATTCCCACCAATAGTGTTTGAGAGTTCCAGTTATTCTGTGTCCTCATAAACACTTGGCATTCTTTCTTAATTTTAGCTATTCTAGTAGATGATAAATGGTAACTTAATGTGGTTTTACTTTGCATTTCTGTGATGATTAATGGAATTGAGCATCTTTTCATCTGCTTATTGGCCATTTGTACATTTTCTTTTGAGAGGTATTTAGAGATATCTAACTTAGGTTTGAGAGTTCTTTATATACTCTGATTCAAGTTCTTTGCCATATATCTATTTTACAAATATTTTCTCCCAGTCTGTGGCTTACATTTTTATTAGTACTATATTTTAAAGATGAAATGTTTTATATTTTTATGATGCCTAGTTTATCAGGTAATTTTTTTTGATTCATGCTTTCTGCATTCTATCTAAATCTACCCAAGTTAACAAAGATAACTATTAAGTTTTCTTCTAGGAGTTCTATAGTTTTCATTCAGTTCAGTCTCTCAGTCATGTCCAACTCTTTGTGAACCCATGGACTGCAGCACAACAGGCTTCCCTGTCCAACACCAACTCCCAGAGCTTGCTCAAACTCATGTCCATTGAGTCAGGGATGCCATCCAACCATCTCATCATCTGTCATCCCCTTTTCCTCCTGCCTTCAATCTTTCCCAGCATCTGGGTCTTTTCCAGAGTCAGTTCTTCACATCAGGTGGCCAGAGCATTGGAGCTTCAGCCTGAGCATCAGTCCCTCCAATGAATACTCAGGACTGATTTCCTTTAGGGTTGACTGGTTGGATCTCCTTGCAGTCCAAGGGACTCTCAAGAGTCTTCTCCAACACCCCAGTTCAAAAGCATCAATTCTTTGGCACTCAGCTTTCCTTACAGTCCAACTCTCACATCCACACATGACTACTGGAAAAACCATAGCTTTGACTATATGGACTTTGGTCAGTAAAGTAATGTCTCTGCGTTTTAATATGCTGTCTAAGTTTGTCCTAGCTTTTCTTCCAAGGAGCAAGTGTCCTTTGATTACATGGCTGCAGTCACCATCTTCAGTGATTTTGGAGCCCAAGAAAATAGTCGGTCACTATTTGCATTGATTCCCCATCTATTTGCCATGAAGTGATAGGACTGGATGCCATGATCTTAGTTTTTTGAATGTTGAGTTTTAAGCCAGCTTTTTCACTCTCCTCTTTCACTTTCATCAAGAGGTTCTTCATTTTCTCTTTGCTTTATGCCAAAAGGGTGGTGTCATCTGCATATCCTAGGTTATAGATATTTCTCCCTGCAATCTTGATTCCAGCTTGTGTTTCATCCAGCACAGCATTTTGCATGATCCACTCTGCATATAAGTTAAAAACAGCCTAAATGTACTCCTTTCCCAATTTTGAACCAAGCCATTGTTCCATGTCACGTTCTAACTGTTGCTTCTTGACCTGCATACAGATTTCTCAGGAGGTGGGTAAGGTGGTCTGGTATTCCCATCTCTTTAAGAATTTTCCACAGTTTGTTGTGTTCCACACAGTCAAAAGCTTTGGTGTAGTCAATAAAGCAGAAGTAGATGTTTTTCTGGAATTCTCTTGCTTTTTCTGTGATCCAATGGATGTTGGCTTTTTTGATCTCTGGTTCCTCTGCCTTTTCTAGCTCCAGCTTGAACATCTGGAAGTTCTCAGTTCACGTATTGTTGAAGCCTAGCTTGGAGAATTTTGAGCATTACTTTGCTAGCGTGTGAGATGAGTGAAACTGTGCAGTAATTTGAACATCCTTTGGCATTTCCTTTCTTTGGGATTGGAATGAAAACTGACCTTTTCCAGTTCTGTGGCCACTGCTGAGTTTTCTAAATGTGCTGGCATATTGAGTGTAGCACTTTCACAGCATCATCTTTTACGATTTGAAATAGCTCAACTGGAATTCCATCACCTCCACTAGCTTTGTTCATAGTGCTGCTTCCTACAACCCACTTGACTTTTTCACTCTAGGATATCTGGCTCTAGGTAAGTGATCACACCATCGTGGTTATCTAGGTCATTAAGATCTCTTTACATGGATCACTCATTTATGGTGTTTGTGTCAGGAAACCAAAGTAATAAAAGATGATTACTTTATTGAAAAAAAAAAGATCTTTTTTGTATAGTTGTTCTGTGTATTCTTGCCACCTTTTCTTAATATCTTCTGCTTCTGTTAGGTCCATACAATTTCTGTCCTTTATTGTGTCCATCTTTGCATGATATGTTCCCTTGGTATCTCTAATTTTCTTGAAGAGATCTCTAGTCTTTCCCATTCTATTGATTTCTTCTATTTCTTTGCACTGATCACTGAGAAAGGCTTTCTTATCTCTCCTTGTATTCTTTGGAACTCTGCATTCAGATGGGTATATCTTTCCTTTTCTCCTTTGCCTCTCACTTCTCTTCTTTTCTCAGCTATTTGTAAGGCCTCCTCTGACAACCATTCTGCCTTTTTGCATTTCTTTTTCATGGGGATGGTTTTGGTCACTGCCTCGTGTACAGTGTTAGGAACATCCATCCATCCATAGTTCTTCAGGACTCTGTATGTCAGATCTAATCCCTTAAATCTATCTGTCACCACTACTGTATAATCGTAATGGATTTGATCTAGTGGTTTTCCCTACTTTCTTCAATTTAAGTCTGAATTTGGCAATAAGGAGATCATGATCTAAGCCACAGTCAGCTCCCAGTCTTATTTTTGCTAACTGTATATTGTCCATCTTTGGCTGCAAAGAATATAATCAATCTGATTTCCGTATTGACCATCTGGTGATGTCCATATGTAGAGTCTTCTCTTGTGTTGTTGGAAGAGGGTGCTTGCTATGATCAGTGTGTTCTCTTGGCAAAACTCTATTAGCCTTTGCCTTGCTTCATTTTGTACTCCATGGTCAAACTTGCCTGTTATTCCAGGTATCTCTTGACTTCCTACTTTTGTATTCCAGTCTCCTATGATGAAAAGGACATCTTTTGGGTTGTTAGTTCTAGCAGGTCTTGTAGGTCATCATAGAACCATTCAACATCAGCTTCTTTGTCATTATTGGTTGGAGCATAGACTTGGATTACTGTGATTTTGAATGGTTTTCCTTGGAAATGAACAGAGATCATTCTGTCGTTTTTGAGACTGCATCCAAGTACTGCATTTCAGACTTTAGTTGACTCTAAGGGCTATACCATTTCTTCCAAGGAATTCTTGCCCACAGTAGTAGATATAATGGTCATCTGAGTTAAATTTGTCCATTCTGGTCCATTTTAATTCACTGATTCCTAAAATGTTGATGTTCACTCATCATCTCCTGTTTGACCACTTCCAGTTTGTCTTGATTCATGGACCTAACATTCCAGGTTCCTCTGAAATATTGTTCTTTACAGCATTGGACTTTACTTCCATCACCAGTCACATCCACAGCTGGGCGTTGTTTCTGCTTTCGCTCAGCCTCTTCTTTCTTTCTGAAACTATTTCTTCACTCTTCTCCAGCAGAATATTGGACACCTACCAACCTGGGGAGTTCATCTTTCAGTGTCCTATCTTTTTACCTTTTAATACTGTTCCTGGGGTTCTCAAGGCAAGAATACTGAAGTGGTTTGCCATTCCCTTCTCCAGTGGGCACACTTTGTCAGAACTCTCCACCATTACCTGTCCATCTTGGGTGGCCCTACACAGCATGGCTCATAGTTTCATTCAGTTAGACAAGGCTGTGGTCCAAGTGATCAGTTTGGTTAGTTTTCAGTTGTACAGTTTTAGCTTTTTAAAATATGCTTCTAGGATCAATTTCCAGTTAATTTTTGTATATGGTGTGAAGTAAAGATTGATCTTCATTTCTTCCATATGGATGTTGAGTAGTTCCACTACCTTTTGCTGAAAAGACTTTCCTGCTTCCTGTACTGTGTTGGTACCCATATCACATTTCAGTTGAACAAATAGTTGTGGGTCTGTTTCTGGGCTCTCTATTTCATACCATTGAGGAATCTGTCTTTCTTTCATCTTTGTTGACTGTCTTGATTACTGTATCTTTCTGGTAAATCTTGAAACCACTAGAAAAAGTCTCTCAACTTTGTTCTTTATTTTATATATATATATATATATAGATATATATAATTTTGTATTTATATAATTTTATATTATAAATTAATTTATAATTTAAATTATAAATTTTATATTATGTATATATAATTTTATTTATTTTTGGCTCTTCTGGGTATTTGTTGCTGTGTAGGCTTTTTCTCTAGTTGCAGCGAGCAGGGTTTACTCTCTAGTTGTAGTGTGAGGGCTTCTCATTGTGGTGGCTTCTCTTGTTGCAGAGCACAGGCTCTAGGGCCTGTGGGCTTTAGTAGTTGTGGCACGTGGGCTCTAGAACACAGGTTCAATAGTTGTGATGCACAGGTTTGATTGCTTTGTGGCATACAGGATATTCCAGGGCCAGGGATTGAAACTGTGTATACTGCATTGGCAGGTGTTTTCTTTATCACTGAGCCACCAGCGAAGCCCTTATTCTTCATTTTAAAAATTGTTTCAGCAACTTCCAGTAAGAAGCTTAGAAGTTGACCATCCATCCTAACAAGTGAAAATCTGAACAGACTGAAAAGTCAACCTAGATTTGAAAGAGAGGGGAGGACACAGAGTGAACTGGGGTAACCAAGATCAGAGAGACAGAATGCCAAATACAGGGTGTCATGACTTACCAGAGCAGAGACTCTTGGCAGAAACCTACCACATGAACCAATGATGAATTGTTGAAGGTCCAATATGCACAATTCGGACAGTTTAAAAACTCCAAAAGAATCCAGCTGTAGGGTGGACCCCACAGCATTGTAATATTTATCTCCAGGAGCTCGACCAGGTTCTCACAGTAAATATCAGAGAAAAAATTCCCCTCATTCTTCCAGCAAGGGGAGGGGACAAGGAAGCATTTTCAAAGTACATCAGAGCCCTCTGCTCTTAGCAAGGCCTGTACTCATAAAATTATTTAACCAGAGCCTAACCTGCTGGAGTATTATCAGATCCTAACTGACATGGGAGAAGAGAAATACTCACCTTCAGCCTACTCTAGCCATCCTGTCCCACCTAATGGGGGAAAATATAGAGAAACACTTAAGAAGTTCACATTTCAGAGGTGACAATTTTGCAGGGTACAAAATTTTAGATTATATGTGTGTGTGTGTGTGTGTGTTTTTCTCTTAGCCACTTTTGACATTTCATTCCATTCTCTCTTTGTTTGCTTTGTTTGTGAAAGTGAAGTCGCTCAGTCATGTCCAACTCTTTGGAACCCCATGGACTATAACCTACCAGGCTCCTCTGTCCATGGGATTTTCCAGGCAAGAGTACTGGAGTGGTTTGCCATTTCCTTCTCCAGAAGTGGCAACCTTCTGTTTGTGAGGAGAAGACAAATATGCTTCTAATCTTTGTCCCTCTGTAAGTAAGATGGTTTTTTCTTCTTGCTTCTTTCAGATCTTTTTGTATTTGATTTTCTGTAGTTTGAAAATAATATGTCTAGTGGTAACTTTCAGACATTTGTCTTGCTTGGTGTTCCCCAAACTTCCTAAATTTGTAGTTCAGTGTCTGACATTAATTTGGGCAAATTTTAATCATTGTAATTTTCTTTATTTCTTCTGTTCTTTTTTCTCCTTCTGGTATTCCCACTATATATATGTTATTCCTATTGTAGTTGCCCCACAGTCCTTGGATGTTTTGTTCTCTTCCTTTCAGCATTTGTTTTCCCAGTTTTTTATTTTGAGAATCAGAATTTTACTGATATATCTCTAGCTCAGTTTTTTTTTTTTTCCTCAGCTGTGTCCAGTCCACAAATCAGCCCATCAAAAGTATTTTTCATTTTGGTAACAGTTTTTTTTTTTAAATCTCTATCCTTTCTTTTTGGCTCTTTCTTAGGTTTCTCATCCCTCTGCTCACATTGCCCATTTGTTCTTTCATGTTGTCCATTAGAGCCCTTCCTATATTAATCACATTTCTAAATTCTTGGTCTAGCACTTATGACATCCCTAAACTCCAATACTTTGTCCACCTGCTGCAAAGAGCTGACTCATTTGAAAAGACCCTGATGCTGGGAAAGATTGAGAGCGGGAGGAGAAGGGGACAACAGAGGATAAGATCATTGGATGGCATCACCGACTCAATGGACATGGGTTTGGGTGGACTCCAGGAGTTGGTGATGGACAGGGAGGCCTGGCGTGCTGTGGTTCATGGGGTTGCAGAGAGTCAGACACAACCGAGCAACTGAACTGAACTGAACCATGTCTGGTTCTGATGCTTGGTGTGTATCTTCAATTTTTTTTTTTTTTTTTTGCTTTTTGATGTGGCTTATAGTTTTGCCTTAATAGCCAGATACAACATACCAAAGAAAAGAAACAGCAGTAAATAGAACTTTAGTAATATGGTGGTAAGGTGTGAGAGGATGTTTACAGTCCTATGAGTAGATCTCAGTTTTTTAGTGGGCCTAAGTATCTTTTTCAGCTTGATAGAGAATCTTTACAATTGTAAAGTTCTATAGTTGACAATATAATAGTTGATAATCTCAAAGGTTTCCCCCACTAAGGGCAGGAACAAGGCAACAATGTAACCTCTCACCTCTCTTTTTCAACATAGTACTGGAAATCCTTGCTAATGGAATAAAGCAAGAAAAAGAAATAAAAGGTATATATATTGGGAAGGAAGATTTAAAACTTTTTCACAGATTATATGATTGTCTATGTAGAAAATCCAAAAGAATCAACAAAAAACTCCTAGAACTAATAACTGATTATAACATGATTGCAGGGTACAGAGCCAATATAGAAAGTCAGTTGCATTTATATATATGAACAAATGAAACTTGAAATTAGAAACACATGAAATACTTAGATATAAACCTATCAAAATATGTACAAGATCTGTATAACCACAAAACTGAAGAATGAAATCAAAGAAGAACTAAATAAATTTAGATATATTCCATGTTCATGGATAGGAAGATATAGAGATGTCTGTTCTTCCCAACCTGATCTATAGATTCAATGCAATCCCAATCAAAATCCTAGCAAGTTATTTTTATGACTTGCTATGACTTGCTGACAAACTAATTCTAGAGTTTGTATAGAGAGGCTAAAGACCCATAATAGCCAACACAGTATTGAAGGAGCAGAGCAAAATTTTAGGACTGATGCCACCCATCTTCAAACCTTACTGTAAAGCTACAGTTATCAATACAGTGTGGTATTGCCAATACATACATGCATGCATACATACATACATATATACAAGTAAATCAATGGAACAGAATAGAGAGCCCAGAAATAGACTCCCATATGGTCAACTGGTCTTTGACAAAGGAGCAAAAGGCAGTACAATGGAAAATAGAAAATCTCCTTAATAAATGGAGCCAAAACAACTTGACATTCAGATGCAAAAAAAAAAAAAAAAATGAATCTAGCTATAGACCTTACACTCTTCACAAAAATAAACTCAATATGGATCACAGACTTGAGTGTGAGATGAAAAGCTATTAAACTCCTAGCAAATAAAATAGGAGGAAACCTAGATGACCTTGGAGAGAATGATGCCTTTTTAGATACAACATCAGAAACACAATTTGTGAAAGAAATAACTTACAAGCTGGACTTCATTAAAATGAAAACTTCTGCTCTGTGAAAGACAATATCAACAGAATTAGAGGAAAAGCCACAAACTGGGAGACAGCATTTACATGAGAATTATAAACATCTGATAAAGGCATGTTATCCAAAATATACAAAGAACTGTTAAAATTCAACAATAAGAGACCAAATATCCAAATTCTAAAATGTGCCAAAGATCTTAACAGACTACCAAAAAACAGACAGATGGCAAATAATCATTTGAAAAGATGCTCCACGTCATATATCATCAGGGAAATGCAAACAAACACAATAATGAGATACCACTACACACCTGTTAGAATGCTCAAAATCTAGAACACTGACAACAGCAAATTCTGATGAGGATGTGGAGCAATAGGGACTCATACATTGCTGGCAGTAATGCAAAACTGGTACACCCACTTTGGAAGACAGTTTGGCAATTTCTTGAAAACTAAACATACTTTGTACCATATGATCCAACAATCAAGCTCCTTGTTATTTACCCAAAGGATTTGAAAACTTAGGTCCACACTAAAGCCTGCACATGAGTATTTATAGAAGCTTTACTCTCATCATTGCCCAAATTTGGAAGCAACCAATATGTCCTTCAGCAGTTGAATGGATAAATGTTATAAAACTCGTTGTCCATTGTCCATCCAGACATTCAGTTCAGTTCAGTTCACTCAGTCATGTCTGACTCTTTGCTACCCCATGAACCACAGCATGCCAGGCCTCCCTGTCCATTACCAACTCCTAGGGTCCATCTAAACCCATGTCCATTGAGTCGATGATGCCATCCAACCATCTCATCCTCTGTCATCCCCTTCTCTTCCTGCTCTCAATCTTTCCCAGCATCAGGGTCTTTTCCAATGAGTCAGCTCTTCACATCAGGTGATGTGAAGTATTGGAGTTTCAGCTTCAACATCAGTCCTTCCACTGAACACCCAGGACTGATCTCCTTTAGGATGGACTGATTGGATCTCCTTGCAGTCCAAGGGACTCTCAAGAGTCTTCTCCAACACCACAGTTCAAAAGCATCAATTCTTCGGCACTCAGCTTTCTTTATAGTCCAACTCTCACATCCATGCATGACCACTGGAAAAACCATGGCCTTGACTAGACGGACCTTTGCTGGCAAAGTAACGTCTCTGCTTTTTAATATGCTGTCTAGGTTGGTCATAACTTTTCTTCCAAGGAGTAAGTGTCTTTTAATTTCATTGCTGCAATCACCATCTTTATTATGAGCTATCAAGCCATGAAAAGACATGGTGGAAACTTAAATGCATATTAAGTGAAGAAGCCAGTCTTAAAAGGCAGACTGTATAATTGCAACTATATGACATTCTAGACAGGACAAAACTATGGAGAGAGTGGAAAGATCATTTGTTTCCAGGGCTTTATAGAGGAGAAAGATGAATAGGAAAAGCACAGAGGGCTTTGGGAAAGTGGGAATTCTCTGTATGATATTATAATGATGGATGTAAGTCATCATGCATTTGTGTAAACTATTAAAATATACAGCAGCTAGAATTAACCCTAAGATAAACTCTTGACTTTGAATAATTGTAATATAGATTACATTTTATGATATGCTGTGTAATGCTGGATGATGCCTTGAATATTATAAATGCCATGTAGAAAACGTGCATTTTGTTATGTTGCTTCAAAAAACATTGAATTCAGCTCACACTGTCATGCATTTGGTTAAGCTCATGCACACGGATTAAGCTCACACTGTCATGCATTTGATAAGCAGTACCTCAGATCAGAGTTTGGTTCTTTAAGCCCTAAACCCAAGCTGAGTTCATTTGTCCTCTGCACTTATGATTCTGGGATTGACCAGAAACTTGGGCCAGGTTTATAAACAAAATTTGTCTCTCTTCTTTCTAGAGTTCCTCTTTCATTCTCTGGTAATGCTGGTTGCCCCAGGCTCCTTTGCCTGGTTCTTCCAGCCAGAAAGATGGTAGAATTTGTATTGGAGTTTTAGCTGCTCAGTACCACTGTTGAGTGACTATAGCTATTGATACATTCAGGTCAAAGACACCGAATAAGGAAAACTTATTCTATGCCAGTCTCTTGTTTCAGTGAACAAGTATCCATAATTCAACTATTAACAAACAGTTATTTCACATTTTTCTAGATCTTGTCAGTATTTGGATTATTTTTATATACGTAGCAGTGGTTTTCTGTATTGTTCTTTGTAAATGTTTTATTAAAGTGTAAGCTTAAAGTCCGTATGAGCCACCACATTGACAACATAAGGAAAAATATGTTTATTATAGTAGATCCAGAAAAAGTCATTAATAAAATTTGATATTCATTACTGATTTTTAACAACTCTTAGAAAACTAGAGAATAGAAGGGAACTTCTTCAATATGATTTTAAAAAGGAGGAATAATAATAAACTCTACAGCATACATCATACTTGATAAAATATTGAAATACATTTCCTTGAAATTGAGAACACGACAAGGATGAACCCTTTAGCCCCTCCTATTTAATATTGTACTAGCAATCCCAGCCAATACAATAAGGAAAAAGACCATCAGAATTGGAAAGAAAGACTGTGCTTATTCTCAGATAACATTGTATAAGTAAACAGTGTAAAAGACTCAACAAACTATTCAAATTAATATATGAATTTAGTGAAGTCACTAAATAAATAAAAGTCAATGTAAGGTATATTTCTATAGGCAAATAGAAATTTTAAACAACTTAAAGATACCATTTAGAATTGCATCAAAAAGCATTAAATACCTTGGACTAAATCTAACAAAAATGTGGACGATCTCTATATTAAACACTACATCATTTCTAAGAGAAGTTAAATGCAGACTAAATAAAAGGAGAGATATTATATGTTCAAGGCTTAGAAAATTAAAGTGTTAAGGTGTTAGTTTTTCCTCAGATCTGTAAATTCGATGACACATCAATCAAAATTGTAAGAGATATTTTTAATGTTAACTGGCAAGCTAATTCTAAAAATCTTTATAGAAATGAAAGAGACCAAGAAGAGGCAAGAGAATCTGGTAGAAGAAGAAAAGCAGAAGGACTTCTATTACAAGATATCATGATAAATATAAACCCATAGGAATTAAGATGGTATGGCATTCAGGACTTTTTGTGAAGGTGGTCCATGGAAGATTCCATGCTTCCACTGCAGGGGGCATGGGTTCGATTCCTGGTTGGGGAACTAAGATCCCACAGGCCTCATTGTGCATTGGCACCAACAGACAAGTAGCTAACGGAATAGATTACAACCCAGAAGTAGATGCACATGCATATTGTTATTGTTTTATGACAGTGGTAATATTAATACAGTAAGGAAAGATGGCCTATTCAAAACTTGGTGTTGGGTCAGTTTGCTGACCATGTAAAGAACAAATGAACCTTAAATGCAGTCTCACAAGATACACAAAAGTTCATTCCAAAGAGATTATAAATCTAGATATGAAATGATAGCAATAAAGCTTCCAATTCATAACAAAATATGTGAGAATGCTTCATGACCTTGTGGAAGCCAAAAAATTCTTAAGTTGAACACAGAAAGCATTAACCATAAAATAAAAGATTGATCAGTTGGATGATATTAAAATTCAGAATGTTCATCAAAACTCTATATTGAAAGCAAACCTCGAAAAATATTGAGCTATATCTCGATAGCAAAGAATTGGTATCTAAAATGCACAGACTATCCCTACAGATCCAGAAGAAAAGGACCAAAATTAACAGAAATATAGACCAAAGACTTGGACAGGCACTTCACAAAGGAGAATGTCCAAATGCCAATAAATACATTAAAAGAGTGCTCAACTTAAATAGTTATCCAGGACTAAAAATTAAAAGTACTGTGTGATACCACTGCAAATCCACCAGAATGGCTAAAATGAAGAAGATCAATATCTGATGCTTGTGAGATGTTAAATAAGACTTTCACAGTACTGACACATGTGAGGGTTGTGGGGGTGTGAGTGGAGAAAGGCGATCAGTTAGGAAGCAATTGAAGGAGCTAAGTGGGAGACGATGAATCTTGGACCAGAATAGTGGTGGTGAACATGGAGAAGTATAGCTGTAACTATAATTAGTTGTTGTGACTCACTTTTGTCTACTGGGTCCCTTCAATACCCCCAGCTACAGTGCACCTAAAGGAGGGCTCTGTCATGTGAGAGGAACATCAAACAGTACAGGGAGAGCAGGGTAGCTTCTAGTGCTGGGGTTGACTGTGAGTCAGAAACCAACAACAAAGACATTCCCTACAGTTAACCAAACCACAGGCCACTGCCCTGACAACCTGAGTCATACATGAGCATACACTCACAAGGGTCAGGCTTAAGAGTATTCTTTTATATACCAAATAATAATAGATTATTTACTAGTTATCATGTTCAGTCAACCCCATCTCATCATGAGTAAGTAAGAATGAGACCTACTGGGTGGGGAAATTACAAAAACCTGATTGAGTAGAGCAGGCAGACCAGCTTAGGTTAAAAACATCCCCTCTAGAGATAAGTACAGGTGCCTGGCTGAAGCCCTTGAGCCCCACAAAGTAAGCACAATAGCTTAGTGATTACTGTAATAAGCCAGCCCTAATGAGTTGTAACCAAACTAATTGATTTAAAATAGATTAACTTTAGTCCTGATGGATTAAAAATTAAGTAATTTAATCAGAAATTAAATTGCACTTGACCTGGACAAGGTAAGCAAGATTATAAACCAATTCACTTTTATGGAAGAAAAGCATTCTTCAAAATGCAAAGCTGGCACCAGTGGCTAGAATGCAAGAAGCCCTAACTAGCAGCCCTGCCCAGGACAATAGTTTAAAAAGACGACTCTTGAAGTTCCTTGATATAGACAACCACCATCTAAACACCAAATCAGTCCTTTCTTTAGCTAAACTCTAATAAAAGGGACTCATGAATGGAACACCAACTTAAAAACTCCAGTGGTACTGCCTCTAGATCCCAGGTGATGCCCAAGGCTCATCCACTAAACCTAGGACTCAAACAATTTGATGTCCACTGGCTAAAGTATTCCTTGTATTTGTCTGTTAGCATCATTTTGCAGCCTCCGAAAAAAATAAGATGGAAGTGGAGGTTTTGAGAGGAGCTGTAAAACCAAATGCCTCATAATTTCTCATGGAGAAATAGAGTGAACTGGATGAGGGGTTGGCTTAGGACACCCATCCATGGGACCAGTGGTGTGCCAGAGCCAGCACATGTGGGCTCCCAGGAGCCACCATGCACATCTCTTCCTGACTGCACATAATGAAGTGAGGTCAGCCATGGTGTACATATTAACACCAAGAAAAATGCAAACACTACAAATCAGAGCTGGAATCAGGTAGTCTCTTTCATAGATTGAAATTTATTAAGCTAAAGACCAACACCAGCAGCAACGTTATATTTTGGCTGATAGGAAAAATCAAAGGTAAGGCTAGAGTCAGGCAGAATCTATCAAAGTGGATTTCTGAGCATGCAGCCTTGAGAAAAATAGAAATCAACAATAGATGAGTCAAAGACATGGGTTTAGGAACCAGGATCAGTTGGTTCCTAAAAGGAACAGGCAGGCAGGTGGAAGAAAAACCCATGGAATTTCAGAAATGGTATGCAGTCGTCCTTGGCCGATCTGTACAAACTGGCCACATTTAAAAAATGAAAAAGAAATAGCCAATAGGGACTAAGTCATATTAATAGAAATGGCCAAATTCTTTGGACTCTCTTTCCTTACTGAGCAGAAAGTCCACTTCAGCAAGGCCCATTTCTGACTGATTCCTTTCTTCTGGGGCTCTACTAGGTCCCCATCTTTTTCTCTATCAGACTTGTATTGCAGGAAGTAATGCTGTGCCCAGTGAAAAAATCTCAAGTTATAACAGGCTTTAATTTATTTTGCTTTCTCAGCCTTTTTTAAGTACTTTGGATAATTAGCCTAGAATAAAGTTAATAAAGGAATACAAACAAAAGTCAATATAAACAACAGCATCTTAAGTTAAAAATATCAAAGGAAAATTAATAGAGTTCTTGTCATTTTATCAATGACTTATTTTGAAATCTTGTAATGACTGAATTACTGTGTTTAAGCTATTGATTTCATGTATTACAAAATTATTATTATAGTAATTCCATGATTAATTAGCTAATCTCACATTTTCTGAGATTTTATTTTTGTAAAAGCTTATGGTTAATATTTAGGCTGTATCCAACTTTGGCTAAAAGAATATTTTATTTAAGGGAGGCACTTAGTGGGTATGGCTATAACTTAGTATATCTGTCAGAGAGACATACAGAAGAAATACAGTGCAAGTCCAGTGACTTACAGGGTAAGTGAAAGGGGTAATTATCCAGCCCATACATAGTGTGGAACAGTAGATGGTAGATTCATAATGATGGAGTCAGCAGTAAGGTTTCAAACCCAGCTAAAATAACCAAGAAAATATTTGAGAAACAGATATTTTATATGCCTGCCAAACCACACACTATAGATAGATAGATGGGTAGATACACAGTCTGCTTAGTTGAGTTGCCTCAATTCAGTGGTGTGATATCATAATCATTTGTTAATCTTCCAGCCTCTGCATTCAGCCATGGTCAACTATCTCTTAAAGATGTCTTGGCCATATGCTATAACTTTCTGATCACTTTTAGTTGTAGATAATCCAATCAAGTCTAGTTTCGTGCTCAGTTTAAATCTCTTTTCCTCCTATTCATCATAGACCAGGATTCTGGTTTGAGGGTCTGGGACTGAAAGGAGACATACTCTGTTCTTTTCTCCCTTCCCCCCATTCCAACACCTTCAAGAGAAATGAAATCACTGTAGGTGTCTGGGGATCCCCTCATCTTTTCCTACAGGCATAATGGCTCAATTGTTGGGAACTATGATTGGGAAAGGGGGAGATAGAGATTTTCTCAATTTATGGGCTTCTAGATGGTAGAGGGAAGAGTAGGGGTTCTGGCCTCAACTTTTAGCCCATCTCTATACATGAACCGTGAACTTCCTGATGTTCAAGCTGGTTTTAGAAAAGGCAGAGGAACCAGAGATCAAATTGCTAATATCCGCTGGATCATGGAAAAACCAAGAGAGTTCCAGAAAAACATCTATTTCTGCTTTATTGACTATGCCAAAGCCTTTGACTGTGTGGATCACAATAAACTGTGGAAAATTCTGAAAGAGATGGGAATACCAGACCACCTGTCCTGCCTCTTGAGAAATCTGTATGCAGGTCAGGAAGCAACAGTTAGAACTGGACATGGAACAACAGACTGGTTCCAAATAGGAAAAGGAGTACGTCAAGGCTGTATGTTGTCACCCTGCTTATTTAATTTCTATGCAGAGTGCATCATGAAAAATGCTGGACTGGAAGAAGCACAAGCTGGAATCAAGATTGCTGGGAGAAATATCAATAATCTCAGATATGCAGATGACACCACCCTTATGGCAGAAAGTGAAGAGGAACTCAAAAGCCTCTTGATGAAAGTGAAAGTGGAGAGTGAAAAAGTTGGCTTAAAGCTCAACATTCAGAAAACGAAGATCATGGCATCTGGTCGCATCATTTCATGGCAAATAGATGGGGAAACAGTGGAAAGTGTCAGACTTTACTTTTTGGGCTCCAAAATCACTGCAGATGGTGACTGCAGCCATGAAATTAAAAGATGCTTACTCCTTGGAAGGAAAGTTATGACCAACCTAGATAGCATATTCTAAAGCAGAGACATTACTTTGCCAACAAAGGTCCGTCTAGTCAAGGCTATGGTTTTTCCTGCGGTCATGTATGGATGTGAGAGTTGGACTGTGAAGAAGGCTGAGCACCGAAGAATTGATACTTTTGAACTGTGGTGTTGGAGAAGACTCTTGAGAGTCCCTTGGACTGCAAGGAGATCCAACCAGTCCATTCTGAAAGAGATCAGCCCTGGGATTTCTTTGGAGGGAATGATGCTGAAGCTGAAACTCCAGTACTTTGGCCACCTCATGTGAAGAGTTGACTCATTGGAAAAGACTGTGATGCTGGGAGGGATTGGGGGCAGGAGGAGAAGGGGACTACAGAGGATGAGATGGCTGGATGGCATCACTGACTTGATGGACGTGAGTTTGAGTGAACTCTGGGAGTTGGTGATGGACAGGGAGGCCTGGCGTGCTGGGATTCATGGGGTCTCAAAGAGTCGGACATGACTGAGCGACTGAACTGGAACTGGATAGGTGTGGATCACTTAGTGACCTAACATTTTCTATGAGCACAGAAATGCCAAATCTGAGGTCACATAGCATCCTGTAAGTTCAATTCAGTTCAGTCGCTCAGTCATGTCCGACTCTCTGCAACCCCATGAACCACAGCATGCAGGCCTCCCTGTCCATCACCAACTCCTGGAGTCCACCCAAACCCATGTCCGTTGAGTCACTGATGCCATCCAACAATCTCATCTTGTGTCACCCCCTTCTCCTCCTGCCCTTAATCTTTCCCAGCATCAGAGTCTCTTCAACTGAGTCATCTCTTTGCATCAGGTGGCCAAAGTATTGGAGTTTCAGCTTCAATATCAGTCCTACCAGTGAACAGCCATGACTGATCTCCTTTAGGATGGACTGATTGGATCTCCTTGCAGTTCAAGGGACTCTCAAGAGTCTTCTCCAATACCACAGTTCAGAATCATCAATTCTTTGGCACTCAGCTTTCTTTATAGTACAACTCTCACATCCATACATGACCACAGGAAAAACCATAGCCTTGACTAGACGGACCTTTGTTGACAAAGTAATGTCTCTGCTTTTCAATATGCTATCTAGGTTGGTCATAACTTTCCTTCCAAGGAGTAAGCATCTTTTAATTTCATGGCTGCAATCACCATCTGCAGTGATTTTGGAGCCCAGAAAAAACAAAGTTAGCCACTGTTTCCCTATCTATTTGCCATGAAGTGATGGGACCGGATGCCATGATCTTAATTTTCTGAATGTTGAGCTTTAAGCCAACTTTTTCACTCTCCACTTTCACTTTCAAGGCATTCTTTAGTTCTTCTTTACTTTCTGCCATAAGGGTGGTGTCATCTACATATCTGAGGTTATTGATATTTCTCCCAGCAATCTTGATTCCAGCTTGTGCTTCTTCCAGTCCAGTGTTTCTCATGATGTACTCTGCATAGAAATTAAATAAGCAGGGTGACAATATACAGCTTTGATGTACTCCTTTTCCAATTTAGAACCAGTCTGTTGTTCCATGTCCAGTTCTAAACTGTTGCTTCCTGACCTGCATACAGATTTCTCAAGAGGCAGGACAGGTGGTCTGGTATTCCCATCTCTTTCAGAATTTTCCACAGTTTATTGTGATCCACACAGTCAAAGGCTTTGGTATAGTCAATAAAGCAGAAATAGATGTTTTTCTGGAACTCTCTTGGTTTTTCCATGATCCAGCAGATATTAGCAATTTGATCTCTGGTTCCTCTGCCTTTTCTAAAACCAGCTTGAACATCTTGGAAGTTCACTGTTCATGTATTGCTGAAGCCTGGCTTGGAGAATTTTAAGCATTACTTTACTAGCGTGTGACATGAGTGCAATTGTGTGGTAGTTTGAGCATTCTTTGGCATTGCCTTTCTTTGGGATTGGAATGAAAACTGACCTTTTCCAGTCCTGTGGCCACTGCTGAGTTTTCCACATTTGCTGGCATATTGAGTGCAGCACTTTCACAGCATCATCTTTCAGGATTTGAAATAGCTCAACTGGAATTCTATCACCTCCACTAGCTTTGTTCGTAGTGGTGCTTCCTAAGGCCCACTTGACTTCACATAGCATCCTATATACTCTTTCAAATATTTTTTTTACCTTTTTTTTCAGTTGAGAATGCTTAAGTTTTATTCTCTTAGAAAGTTTCAATTATACAAAAGTATTGCTATGATCATCATATTCTACATTAGATTCTAAGATTTAGTTATAACTGTAAGTTTGTACCCCGGCAGCCTCTCCCAACTTCCCCTCTCTCTCTCTCAGACCCTGGCAATTACCATTCAACTCTCTATGAATTCAACTCTTGTTTTTTTAATTCCACATATGTCATGCGCTATTTGTCTTTGGCTCATTTTGCTTAACATAATGCCCTCCAGGTTCATCCACGTTGTTGCAAATGGCAGGATTTCATTCTATTTTATGGCTGAATAATATTCTACTGTATACACACACACGTATAGATCATCTCCTTTGTCTATTTGTCAATGGACACTTAGGTTGTTTTCATACATTGGCTATTATGAAAAATGCTTCAGTGAACATGGTAATTTAGATATCTCTTTGAGTTATTGATTTTCCTTTGGATATATACCCAGAAATAGGATTGTTGAATTACATGAAAGTTCCACTTTTAGTTTCTTAAGGAACCTGTATGCTGTTTTCCACAGTACTTGTACCAGTTTATATACTCGCCAACAATGTACAAGGATTACATTTTCTCCACATCCTTACAAACATTTGTTATTGCTTATCTTTTTAATAGACATCTTAATAGGCACAAGGTGATATCTACTTATTCCTTTGTATTTCATGATGATTAGTGATGCAGAATACCTTTTCATGTCCCTGTTGATCATTTGTATGCCTTTGGAAAAATGTCTATTCGGGTTCATTGGCCATTGTTTAATTGGTTGGATTTTTGTTTTTGAGGTTTATGAGTTCTTTATATATTTTGTATATTAACCCAAAGGAAGAAGTAAAAGATCACAAATTTATAAGAGCAGCCTTTATGATTCAAAGCAATTAGATCTCCTGCAGATACAAGGCTTGCTTCCCAGCAGGATTCTGGCACATCTTTCCCAGAATAGAGTCAGGCTGCACACTGCTTGGAGGCAGGTCTCCTACACCCAGAATCCAGGAGCATCACCTCTTAATATGAAACCCTGTTGCTAGTGAGAGAGAAAAAAATATTGCTCTTGATTCAGTGATTGCTCTGCTAGTGAAATTGTTTTTCCATCTTTTGTTGACTTTAGGCAACACTATTTTTAAGTTCATTTTTTAAACTCAATGAATAGTGCTGCCTGAATTGAAAGTCATATAGCATGCATAGCTCTAAAGAGTAGCTGCAGTTTGCATGCTCCATTTACTCCCTTCATGCTTTCCTTCTCCTTTGTAAACTTTTGCACAGGAAACACCAAGCCTAGTCCATTTAACTTTCATTAGTAATTAATAATAGTGTTGACTGAATGGCACCAGGAAGCCTCTTGTGAATGGAGTTGGTATTTTATTTTCCCCTTATGTCTACAAGAGAAGAGAGGCAAAATTAGATGCCCCTTTAACTGCATATCATAACCCATTTCACACAACAATTAGGACCACTCCTTCCCCGCATCACCAGGCATCCAATCATGGCTTCAAGTTATTATTCCTGCCCTACTCCTCAGCATCCTCCTACCTCTTCAAATGTAACATGACCCAAAACAAGTTAACCATTGCTACCACTTTTCAATTCTCAACCTTTCCCAAATTCCATAAGTTTGTAAGTGGACATAAATGAATCAACAGTACTTGTGCTCTCTCAGACTGGGATCTTCTTTTCTCATACCTGTACCTAAATGTGTAAGTGAAAATACTTTCCAAATCATGCTGAATATGTCTCTGAAACTTCTCACAACTATTTCTTCCTTTTTGATTATGGTATCCTTTCTCACATTGATGTCCTTATTGCCGTGGTTACATCAAGGCAGCAATGGGTCCCATTTGTTACTCAGCTACAATTCGTCCTTTCTATCTGTGGCACTATCTTCCCTTTCTACCCAAGACCAGCCGTTGTCCTGGATGATCAGTTTCCACATGAATGACCTATCAGACATCCTATTTCCTCAACCTCCTCAAACTCATTGACCTTATTTCCATTCCAGTCATCCATTCCAGTGCTTATACAAAAGAGCATGTGAAAACATCACAAGCTCTCCAGGTCTCTCTTTACAATCTAATATTCTTCCATACCCAACCCCTATTTCTATTCATTGCTTTGAGAAATCCAGTCACTCAGCCCCTCTCTTCCAGCTATTCATCCTCCCACATGCCATCAATCTTGCAAACCCAGTCCTGGAAACCTGTGCCCTCTTCTTTCCCACATGCCATAGCTCTCACTGATGTTTAGCCTGTCCACATATGTGCTGCCTTTTCCTCCTTGCCTGCCAGGATTCCTCCTCATTTCTCAATTGTCTCACCTGATCTGTCTGCCTTCTGGCTTGACCATATATGAAATAAGGTAATAAATTTGAAAGAAATTAGAGAATCAGGAGAAGGAGATGCTAGAAGACAGGGCAGGTAGAGTCTGGTTATAAAGAGGGAAGGATGCAGTTTCATCTAACAGGACATGGACCTTCTTTTCCCAGTCTACAGTGGAAGAAGCTAAGGTTCAGTGAGGTCATGCATAAAAAAGTCAAGAACTGAGATGTGCACATGTAGAAAAAAAGCCAAGTCCACCTCACTCCACAAGTTCTTCAAGGGCTCAAAGAAGGAGCCAGGTCAGCAGCCAGACAGAATTCATCACCCTGGCCAAAGGCTCATGGGCACAAGTAGTTTGCTCAGGAATAGACAGGTTTTACATTTTTAGAGGTGCTCAGTGGTTCTTAAAAGAACCTGACCTGTGTGTGTGTGTGTTAGTCACTCAGTCGTGTTCAACCCTTTGCGACCCCACGAACTGTAGCCCACCAGGCTTCTCTGTCCATGGAATTCTCCAGGCAAGAATACTGGAGTGGATTGCCATCCCCTTCTCCAGAGGATCTTCAGTGGTTAAAGGGGACAATCAAGAATTACCATTTATGGGGGGAGGGGAAGGCAGTATTGCTGCGTTAGTGTAGGTCAGAAGCAGGATTCTCTAAAAATTCTGCAGCCATTTATTTACAGACATTCTAAACAGTTATATTTAAAAATTTTTAAACAGTTAATACACTAAAAATATAAAGTGACCTGTATAATGTTCTGTAATAACCCATATGGAGAAAGAATCTGAAAAAGAATAGATATATGTATAACTGATTCGCTTTTGCTGGACACCTGAAACTAACACAACATTGCATCTTAACTATACTCCAGTAACAATTTAAAACAGAGACCTAGCCTAGCTGAGGGTTTATATAGACTCCAGTAAACCATGGCATGGAAGTAAGGGCATAGTGGGGAAGGTCTGACGCCATTGATGAAGGGGTGGATATGGGAAGAGAGGCTGAGAAGGAAGACTTTGTGAAGGGAGGAAAGGACTCAGGATTTGCTGCCAAGTTTCAGAGTATGTCTTGGTAAGCTGACTTCCATGTCCCATATAGGCTACTAGAGCCAGAAATACTCTTGTTTTTTTAAAAGTGATTATGCTTTTCAATATAAAAATAATTCATGCTCATCAGAGGAAAAATGGTACGGGGGCAAAATCTTACTCGGTAAAGCAACTGCTATTAAAATTTGTTGTGATTCTTTCCAGTCTTTTTTCTATTCATTTCACTCACATTATTGTGATCATGAGTTATATGTTTCCTGCTTTTGTCACTTAGCATTGGAAAACAAACATTTTCTATCTTGTCATTTAATGTGTCATAATTGTAATTGCATATTTAGTATAATCATATATTATTGTGATTTAGAAAATTATAAACTATTCTATCATCTACATCTACTGCAATGCACTTGAGTCTATGGTCGAGCATTAGGAGGTCCATTATAGTACACTTCAGAATAGAATTACTGGGCAGAAGATATGGAAGTTTTGGGACATGAGATAGTTAGGCAGCCTGGATGCTCATGCAGTCAGGCCAGCTTGGAGGAGAATCCAGTTCCTGAGTTTCATCCTCAAGCTTAGCGTGTCTGTAAATCCAGTTTTGTCGGTGCCATAAATTATTGATTCTTGGGAATTACATAGATGTTTTGGGTACTTTTTTTAGTTAATTTTTAAAAGTTTTATTGGAGTATAGTTGATTTTCAATATTGTGTTAGTTTCAGGTGTTACAGCAAAGTGATTCAGTTATGCATATAAATGTATTCATTCTTTTTTATATTCTTTTCTCATATTGAATAGAATTCCCACAGGTCCTTGTTGGTTATCTTTTTTTTTTTTTTTTTGGCCACACTGCATGTGGGATCTTAGTTCTGTGACCAGGAATTGAACATGGGGCCCACAGAAATGAAAGTACCAAGTCCTTTCCACTGGACAACAAGGGAATTCCCTGGTTATCTGTCTTATGTACAGTAGTGTCTGTATGTTCATTCCAAGCTCCTGATACTTCCCTCCCTCCACCATACATTTCCTATTTGGTAACCATAAGTTTGTTTTTGATATCTGTAAGTCTGTTTCAGAACAGACTTATTTTGTAAATAAGTTCATTTGTATCACTTCAATACAATATTGTAAAGTAAAAAAAAAAAAACTAGATAATTAAGAAAATAAAATAAATAAATAAAACTAAAAAAAAATTAGATTCCACATATGAGTGATATCATATGAATTATATAGATGTTAACTAAAACTAATTTGTAATGGAAATTAGAAGCACCACATGGTGCACATGGAAGTCATTATTGCTGTTTGCCAAATATTTTTGTTCTGTATCTCCCAGACACATGGTAACATCACACCTCCTGTTCTCTGTGGGTGGCTGGGGTGTGTGTCTAGCTGTGATGAAGACTCGGGTTTGAAAGTGAGCACTTATTTGCAACAGAAAGACCCTCAAGAGTTCTCTTTCCTTCTGTCACTGTGGCTGGTAATGTTTGAGAGCGTGTCCACTCCATCAGCCTGGCTCCCTGAGTGACTAATGAGCACTTTCCTTTGCCAGCCACAGAGCCAGTGTGAGCAAGGAACAAAGCTTTGCTGCTGTAAGTCACTGAGACTTGGAATTTGGTCATTACTGCACTGTGCCTCAGCCCATCCTGACTGATATTAACATTGGCATACCTGATATACTAATATTTAACCTCTAAAATTAAAAATCAACTAAAGTAAAAAAGATTACTGTTAGGAATTAATCAGAATGGAAGAAAATAAATATATTTTACCTGTTTCACAACCCTTGATCAAGGATACTGTAATGTGTCATCAAGACCTTCCCCACCCCAGATAGGGCTGAACTGGGCAAAGAAAGCATTTACCTCTTTCTCCTTTTCTACAGTTTCTAGCCAAGACATCCATCTTCTGACGTTCACAGTCCTCCTTCAATTGTTGCTGCTCTTATTTTAAAAGCCCTACAGTATGCTGAATAAAAAATGAATAGTGTAGAATAAAATGAAAAAGATCTGCTTTCTCCCCCTCTCCCACCCCCAGGAGCCCACATACCCTCAAGGCCTTTTCTCTGCAATTCAAAGTAAAAATGGGTTCCCACTCTTCACATTTTTATTCACATCTTGCCTTTTTTTCACTTAATATGTCACATGTCATTTCATGTCAGAGAACATTTATTTACCTATTTCTTTTTAATGCCAGCAGAGTTCTGCATTTCAAAGATTTACCATCCTTCATTTAGCTGGCTTCCTATTGCTAGATATTTTTTACATTTTTCCAGCCTTTTATGATGGTTAATAATGCTCATTGAACATCCTTATAAAAAAACATAATTTTGAACACTCATGCAAGTTAATCCAGAAGGAAAAGTCCTAGAAGTATAATTCTGGGTTAAAGGGAATTTGTAATTTAAATGCCAATAAATATTATCACAAACTGAAGAACAATTATACCAAATAAATTTTTGCACTGTTAAGAAAGTTCTAGGAACCACAACAGATTTCCCAATGTGGGGATCTAGCAAAGGGACTGAGAACCCCCAGGGACTTTGACTTCGGAGGCCAGTGGGATTTGATTACATAGCTTCCACAGGATTGGGGAAACAGACTCTTGGAGGGCACAAACAAAACCTTGTGCGCACCAAGACCCAGGAGAAAGGAGCAGTGACCCCACAAGAGATTGACCCAGACTTACCTGTGAGTGTCTGGGAGTCTCTAGCAGAGGTGTGGGTTGGCAGTGGCCTGCTACAGGGTCAGGGGCACTGAGTGCAGCAGTGCATGAAGGGTACCTTCTGAAGGAGGTTGCCATTATCTTCATTACCTCCACCATAGTTTGGTCTCAGGTCAAACAACAGGGAGGGAACACAGCGCTGCCCAAGGACAGAAAATTGGACTAAAGATTTACTGAGCATTTTCCCATCCATCAGAACAAGACCCAAGTTCCCCCACAGTCAGTTTCTCCATCCAGGAAGCTTCCATAAGCCTCTTATCCTTATCCATCAGAGGGCAGACAGAATGAAAACCACAATCACAAAAAAAACTAGTCAAACTGATAACATGGACCACAGCCTTGTCTAACTCAATGAAACTATGAAACATGCCACGTAGGGCCACCCAAGACAGATGGGTCATGGTGGAGAGTTCTGACAAAATGTGGTCCACAGGAGAAGACAATGGCAGAATACTTCCATATTCTTGCCTTGAGAACCCCATGAGCAGTATGAAAAGGCAAAAAGATATGACACTGAAAGATGAACTCCTGGCCCATGTCAGTAGGTGCCCAATATGCTACAGGAGAAGAGTGGAGAAATAACACCAGAAAGAATGAATAGACAGAGCCAAAGCGAAAACAACGCCCAGTTGTGGATGTGACTGGTGATGAAAGTAAAGTCCGATGCAGTAAAGAACAATATTGCATAGGAACCTGGAATGTTAGGTCCATGAATCAAGGTAAATTGGAAGTGGTCAAACAAGAGATGGCAAGAGTGAACACTGACATTTTAGGAATCATGAACTAAAATGGACTGGAATGGGCAAATTTAACTCAAGATGACCATTATATCTACTACTATGGGCAAGAATCCTTTAAAAGAAATGGAGTAGCCCTCATAGTCAATAAAAGAGTCCAAAATGCAGTACTTGGGTGCAATCTCAAAAATGACAGAATGATCTCTGTTCATTTCCAAGGCAAACCATTCAAAATCACAGTAATCCAAGTCTCTGTCCCAACCAGTAGTGCTGAAGAAGCTGAACAGTTCTATGAAGACCTACAAGACCTTCTAGAACTAACACCCAAAAAAGATGTCCTTTTCATCATAGGGGACTAGAATGCAAAAGTAGGGAGTCAAAAGATACGTGGAATAACAGGCAAATTTGGCCTTGGAGAACAAAATGAAGCAGGGCAAAGGCTAATGGAGTTTTGCCAAGAAAACACACTGGTCATAGCAAACACCCTCTCCCAACAACACAAGAGAAGACTCTAAACATAGACATCACCAGATGGTCAATACCGAAATCAGATTGATTATATTCTTTGCAGCCAAAGATGGAGAAGCTCTATACAGTCAGCAAAATTTAGATCAGGAGCCGTCTGTGGCTCAGATCATGAACTCCTTATTGCAAAAGTCAGACTTAAATTGAAGAAAGTGGGGAAAACCACCAGACCTTTCAGGTATTACCTAAAATTAAATCCCTTACAATTATACAGTGAAAGTGACAAATAGATTCAAGGGATTAGATCTGATAGACAGAGTGCCTGAAGGACTATGGATGGAGGTTAATGACATTATACAGGAGGCAGTGATCAAGAACATCCCCAAGAAAAAGAAATGCAAAAAAGCAAAATGGTTTTCTGAGGAGGCCTTACAAACAACTGAGAAAAGAAGAGAAGCAAAAGACAAAGGAGAAAAGGAAAGATAAAGCCATTTGAATGCAGAGTTCAGAAAAATCACATAGAGAGATAAAAAAGCCTTCCTCAGTGATAAATGTTAAGAAATAAAGGGAAACAATAAAATGGGAAAGACTAGAGCTCTCTTCAAGAAAATTAGAGATACCAAGGGAATATTTCATGCAAAGATGGGCTCAATAAAGGACAGAGATGGTATGAACCTAACAGAAGCAGAAGATATTAAGAAGAGATGGCAAGAATACACAGAGGAACTATACAAAAAAGATCTTCATGACCCAAATAATCACAATGGTGTGATCACTCATCTAAAGCCAGACATTCTGGAATGCAAAGTCAAGTGGGCCTTAGGAAGCATCACTACAAACAAAGCTAGTGGAGGTGATGGAATTCCAGCTGAACTATTTCAAATCCTAAAGGATGATGCTGTGAAAGTGCTGCACTCAATATGCCAGCGAATTTGGAAAACTCAGCAGTGGCCACAGGACTGGAAAAGGTCAGTTTTCATTCCAATCCCAAAGAAAGGCAATGCCAAAGAATGGTCAAGCTACTGCACAATTGCACTCATCTCACATGCTAGTAAAGTAATGCTCAAAATTCTCCAAGCCAGGCTTCAGCAATATGTGAACCGTGAACTTCCAGATGTTCAAGCTGGTTTTAGAAAAGGCAGAGGAACCAGAGATCAAATTGCCAACATCGGCTGGATCATTGAAAAAGCAAGAGAGTTCTAGAAAAGTATCTACTTCTGCTTTATTGACTATGCCAAAGCCTTTGACTGTGTGGATCACAACAGACTGTGGAAAGTTCTTAAAGAGATGGGAATACCAGACCACCTGACCTGCCTCCTGAGAAATCTGTTTGTAGGTCAAGAAGCAACAGTTAGAACTGGACATGGAACAACAAACTGGTTTCAAATAGGAAAAGGAGTAAGTCAGGGTTGTATACTGTCACCCTGCTTATTTAACAGATATGCAGAGTACATCATACAAAATGCTGGGCTGGATGAAGCACAAGCTGGAATCAAGATTGCCGGGAGAAATATCAATAACCTCAGATATGCAGATGACACCACCCTTACGGCAGAAAGCGAACAAGAACTAAAGAGCCTCTTGATGAAAGTGAAAGAGGAAAGTGAAAAAGTTGACTTAAAACTCAACATTCAGAAAACTAAGATCATGGCATCCAGTTCAATCACTTCATGGCAAATACATGGGGAAACAATGGGAACAGTGGCAGACTTTATTTTGGGGGGCTCCAAAATCACTGCAGATGGTGACTGCAGCCTTGAAATTAAAAGATGCTTGCTCCTTGGAAGAAAAGCTATGACCAACCTAAACAATGTATTAAAAAAGCAGAGACATTACTTTGTCAGTAAAGGTCCATCTAGTCAAAACTATGGTTTTTCCAGTAGTCATGTATGGATGTGAAAGTTGGACCATAAAGAAAGCTGAGCACCAAAGAATTGATAACTTTTGAACTGTGGTGTTGGAGAAGACTCTTGAGAGTCCCTTGGACTGCAAGGAGATCCAACTGGTCCATCATAAATGAAATCAGTCTTGAATATTCATTGGAAGGACTGATGTTGAAGCTGAAACTCCAACACTTTGGCCACCTGATGTTAAGAACTAACTTATTGGAAAAGAGCCTGATGCTGGGAAGGATTGAAGGCAGGAGGAGAAGGGGACGACAGAGGATGAAATGGTTGGCTGGCATCAGCAATATGATGGACATGAGTTCAAGCAAGCTTCTGGAGTTGGTGATGGACAGGGAAGCCTGGCGTGCTGAAGTCCATGGTGTCGTAAAGAGTCAGACATGACTGAGCAACTGAACTGAACTGAAATATTGCCAATTTCCTTTCCAAGGGTCGAATCAATGTGCATGTCCATCAACACAGAGTGAGAGTTCTTGTCTCTTCCCACTGACCAGAGGCAGTGTATGAACAAACTTTAAAAAATCTCTGCCATTATAATCATGAAAAAAAAATGTTATGGTGTTGATTCCAAGTGCATTTCCTTAATTGTAGGTGAGTTTTGCTTGTTCTTTCTGAAGCTATGTTGGTAACTTCAGTCAAGTATGGTGAGGCCTGGGTAGCATTCTTTCCCTTTATGGTTGATTTTATTATTTGAATGTCAGAGAATAACCTTATTTTTAGGGAATTCCATTGCAGTCCAGTGATTAGGACTCAGAGATTCCATGGCCCTGGGCACAGGTTTGATCCCTGGTCAGAGAACTAATATCCCGCAATCCAAATGGCCAAAAAAGAAAGAAAAGAACCTTATTCTTAAGCACTGAGGAGGTATCTCATTGTGGCAATTATTCACTTCTGGAATAAACAGAGTTTACAGCATTTCTAAAACCTTGAGATAGGTGGATACACTTAGGTTGGCAAGTAGAGAGAGAGAGAAAGATTGCTGTGGGGGTGTTTGACAATGACATCATTCAAAGCAGATGGACTGGGGATTGGCCACCCCTCACACCTCACAGGTAATTGATGTCATGTGTTTTTTCATTGTAGCAATTCAGCTTTGTGTCCTTGCCCACTGATGTGCTGGAAATTGAAGTGAAGGACAAGTTTGCCAAGAGCCGCCCCATCATCAAGCGCTTTTTGGGAAAGCTGTCAATGCCTGTTCAAAGACTCCTGGAAAGACATGCCATAGGGTAAACCTTGACCAAGAGCTCTGAATCACTAGGCATCAGCCAGCAGGCCAGGCCCAAGAAAGGCAACAATACAGCCTCATAGAGACTCAAACTGAAATACTGGTGCTGTATTTCCTTGGCTTCTCCCATTACTACGTTGTTCAAGCTATAAGATTTTATTTAACAGACCCTTCTTTTTCCCCTAGTTTGTTTACCTCTGATTACTTATGCAGAACAGTAAAAATTTCTAAGATGCTAGTGAAAGAAGGCCTTGCTGCAGCATTTTTTTTCTGTACAGATAGAAATTAAAATTTGTTTTACCACGAAGGATATCATTTCATTCAC
This sequence comes from Bubalus kerabau, assembly GCF_029407905.1. Lineage (NCBI taxonomy): Eukaryota > Metazoa > Chordata > Mammalia > Artiodactyla > Bovidae > Bubalus > Bubalus kerabau. Next base: position 80,891,439 of record NC_073631.1, on the reverse strand, counting down.
ATGCCTGTCTTGTGTGTAGGATTTAATCATTTGTGACATTTCCATAAAAAGATGAAATACTGGGTTACTAGACTAGAGTGCCTTAAAAAATGCTAGTATTTATAGAAAATGCTAGAAAAGATGTGTAAAATTTTAAAAGATGTAAAAAATTTTAAAATCCTTATGGATTAACCACAATTATGCTGCTCACACAGTTGTATATGACCTGCATTTTGTATCTTCTATATTCATGTCCATTCAATGTTCCTGGGACTTTCCTGGTGATCCAGTGGTTTAGATTCCACACTCCCAATGCAGGGGGCCCAGGTTTAATCCCTGATCAGGGAACTAATATCCCGCGTGCCATGCAATGTGGTCAAAAAATAAAGTAAATAAATAAATAATACTCAGAATTCTCATTAACCTCTGACCAGATAAAAATCCTTGCACATAATATGCATTTCTATAGGTAATAGCAACTATATTTGAAAAGCTGTATGTGGTTCTCTGGTCATGGATATGCCTCAGTGCAACACTTAGAATGATACAAGGACATGTAATCAGAGCCTTATAGCAGAGAGCTGACATTTACGAGGCTACAGTTATGTGTCAAACAAGATGTTTGCATTTTCCACTAAAACAAGAATATACATAAAGAATATAAAGCTCTCCATGGCACATAGGGACTAAATGATTCCAAACTGTTCATTTTTAAAATAGCAAACTGTATGCCTTTTAAAATAAAGGCTGCTCGGAAGGTGCCCTTGATTCCTTTGCCTGTAACATCCCAGCCCTCAGCCATCTGCCTTTTACTGTCTCTCTCCTCAAGTCCTCTACTCTCACCCGCCTCAGCTTCATATTGGAAATATCACCGCTGCCTGGAACTCTTTACGTAAAGAACTCTTTGCCAGTCTCATGCCCCCAACTGGTATAAGCTATTTAAAGGCAGGGGTATGCATTACATGCTATGTTTCACCTGCAGCACTTTTTTACATTGCAGGGGCTCACAAAATATTTGTTGATAAAGTGGTCTCACTATCTAATATTGTCTTTAGGCCTCCTCTGATTCCAACTAGGTTTGGGGTTCAGGATCTCTTTCTTATGGTCATAGTAGACCTACCTCATAATATTGACCAAAGCCCTTGTCAATATTTTAGCTCATTCTAATTTTCCTGCATGTAATGCTTTATTTAATGAACTTCCTAGAAACTCCAAATATGAAACCAGGGCTTACCAAAGAGAAATGCTAAATCAGTGGACCCCTGGGATATATGTTGTTTCACAGTGCTGGTGTTTTCTAGGAAAAAACATTGGAACACTATTAGCCAGTGATTTACCTTTTTATTTGAATGTCACAAATGAATAAATGGGATGAATACATAATTATCTAAGTAACAACTGGTTTTGGAATATGTCTTTGTTATTACTGGGTAGAATGGATTTGTTCATTTCTGAATATCCCAGAGTAGTCACTCTTCCTATTTAGGCCAAGGGAAGGTAACTTGTATTCTGCTGAATCTGCATTGTTGATGAAACTATAATAGCAAACTATCAGATTGATTTCTCTCTGGATAATTGTCTTCCTAGTAATTAAAAATTGCCTTGGGTGAGCAAAGGGAGTGGTGCCAGGGTCCAGGGTGGAGTTTCAGAGTCTCTCTGTGGGACCCTGGAGTTGGTGTAATTGGAAGTCACAGGCCAGTGGACCCAAGCCCACAAGTCTTGCTTTGCTCAGCTCTGCAGCAGGTCTCTTTCTGAAGCACTCCACAGGGTCTCTGGGAATCAGGGTTACATCCTTCCATAGATAGATAGATAGCAGTAATTAGCTAGCTAGCTAGATTATTACAAGACAAGCATCTGCTGCTGGCCCTGTCCATAATTAAGGGCTTATTCGGAAAATGTCAGCCTGCATAGGAAAAGCAAGCAAAGGATATCCATGTCTTTTTTTTTCTTCTTCTTCTTTTCTCTGAAACACAAGTTGGCAAACTCTCTGTAAGGGGCCAGATAGTAAATATTTCAGGCTGTGTAGGCCATATGGCTTCCGTCCCAACTACTCAGCTCGGCAACTGTAGCATGAAAGCGGCCCAGACAAGAAGTAAACTGACAAGCATGACTGTGTTCCAGTAAAACTTTTATTTGCGGAAACAAATTTGAATTTCGTATCATTGTTACATGTCACAAAATGTTACTCTTCTACTGCGCTTTTTCTAACCATTTAGAAATGTAGAAAGCCCATAGCATTATGAAAACAAGTGATGGGCCAGATTTGGCCCATGGACTGTAGTTTACTGATCCCTGCCTTAGATTATTCGATAAGGATTTTATTGAAGTTTTCATTGCTGTTGAGCAAGTGTACTTTCCCATCTTTTCCTTAAGACCATCTTGTATAGTCCTGAGCAGACATCACCTCCTAATATCAGGGCCTCCCTGGGCTTGGGCGCCTCACCTGCTGGCATAGTGTGTGGTCTTTAGGAGAACAGGTATTTACCAGATCTGTGATGGTGCTTATTTCCTTCTAGGGACAGGGTGGTCAGCTACACCCTTGGCCGTAGGCTTCCAACAGATCACGTGAGTGGACAGCTGCAATTCCGATTTGAGATCACTTCCTCCATCCACCCAGGTATTTCGGCATGTATTTCATGTGTTGTCCTAGCCTAGTGTCATAGATGGTTCCTTTCTCCAAAATATAATAACCATGATTCTCTCCAGACATGTCCTAGGTTTTGTGGTTCTCTACCTGTCTTCTCCATTTGAGGCCCAGAAGCCAGTGATCTGTTCTGCAAGCCAGGTTGCTACCCTCCTTTTTATTTTTATTTTTTGGTGGTGCCACATGACTCATGGGATCTCAGTTCCCTGACCAGGGATTGAACCCGGACCCCTACAGTGGAAGCACGGAGCCCTAACCACTGAACTGCCAGGGAAGTCCCTTTTGTCCCCTTGATTGGCAGGCTCCTCTTTGTTCCAGTGACCTGAAGGTAGAGGGTTAGACAGTGGAGTGGGGATTGACAAAGAGGTCAACATAGGTATGGAGCCATGTCTAACTTAACATTTTACTCCCAATACCCTGGTGGCTCAGAGAGTAAAGAATCTGCCTGCAATGTGAGAGACCTGGGTTCAATCCCTGGGTCGGGAAGATCCCTTGGAGAAGGGAATGGCTACCCACTCCAGTATTCTTGCCTGGAGAATTCGATGGATAGAGGAGCCTGGTGGGCTATACAGTCCATGGGGTCCCAAAGAGTCAGACATGACTGACAACTAACACAACCCACACCCACACAGGACTTAATCAATAAATGTTGAATCATTGCATACATGAATGAATGAATGAATGTGATACATGTCACACTGTCAAACTGTGATTACTCAGTGGATTTTTACAATCTCACAGGAAAAATGAATATTGTAAATTGGACAGAAAACTTTTGAATCATCCTGTGTTCAATTTTTCAAGCCAAAACGTATTTCCAAATAAGATTGACAAGATGCCTCATAATCCCACTCCGACTCTTCTCTGGCAGCCCCCTCACAGGTAGAGATCATGCCGAGAGTTGTGAGTTGCCACTTTATTGGCAACACATTTATGAGTTGCCAGTAAAGCTAATAAGGCTTTTGAGAAGCAGGGTCTGGAGTTTATCACTGCACCTTTGTCAAACAAAAGTTGCGCATTTCTGTGCCCAGTCTACAAAGCAGATTGTAAGGAAACACTTGACTGTTTCATCCTTTCACATCCAGCCATTCCTCATCCTGAAAATAAAATTGATTCTTCCTTTAGTGTAGCAGTGAGAATAGCTTTACAGTGCACCAGAGAGATTGCTTTTCTTCAATGAGTGGATAGCACAAGGGCTTGAATTGGGAATCCACATCTGGCAGGGATCCAGTAGAGCAACTGGGGGATGGCAGAGGTGAACCATGGTTGCTGCTCCGTGAATGGGTGCTTGGTATGCAGACCTGGTTTACTTTCCCACTTCATTATTCTCCAGATGTTGGGAGGCTTCCGCTCTGAGCCACTGAATGACTGTGGTTGCCCCCTTTCCTTCTCTCTGGTCACCTAAGAACCCCATTCTGCCACACTGGGGGACTCAGCCATAGGAAACACTCTGAACTAGTATAATTAGCCCTGCCTGAAGCCAACAAGGAACTGTAAACCCCACCTCTCATCCCTGAGGTCTTCCGAATAACAGACATTATTAAGCACCTACTTTGTGCCCAGAATAGGGGTAGCACTAGGATTTGGGCATTTTGACCAAAAACTGAAGTCCCTTGAAACAGAATTGTCAAATACATTGTGATTGCATAAGGAGAACCATTTCTTACAGAATGGGTTTTAGCAGAGCTTTGGTCCATGGGAAACACTCATCAACCCCTCCATGCAATATCCTAAGGCAGAAATCCCTAAGATGCTCACACATCCTCGGGAGTAGACTAACACTGCAGTGACATTTTCTTCTTGTCCACAGATGATGAGGAGATTTCCCTGAGTACCGAGCCTGAGTCGGCGGAAATTCAGGACAGCCCCATGACTAACCTGGTGGCAAGCAGCTGTGGGGAGCCCCCGGATGCACCAGAGCCCTCAGGGACCCCAAAGCCTGAGCAGCCGAGCCAGGGCAGCACTGTGGGCCCTCCAGAGATCGAGGGCCTGGAGCTTACCAGTCTGGTTGAGGCAGCGGCAGGTACCACCGAGGCAGGAGATGATGATGGCACAGTCTCTGTGGGGCCTGAGGGGGCTGGGGAGCTGCTGGCCCCTGAGCCAGAGGACACAGAGCCCGCCCTAAGTGCAGAAGAACTGGCCGAGCGGCTGGACCTGGGAGGGGAGGCGGCCCTCCCGGGGCTGCTGGAGGACGGTCAAGCCCCGAGCAGCCCTGGGGAGCCGGTGGCTGAGGAAGGGGCCACAGAGAGTCGGGCTGGGGGACAGGAGGAGGAGAAGGAGCAGGTGGAGGAGGAAGAGGGGGACGTGTCTGCCCTGGGGCAGGGGGAGGACAGGCTGCACCTGCGGGCCTCGGTGAAGAGGAAAACCAGGCCGTGCTCCCTGCCTGTGTCCGAGCTGGAGACGGTGATCGCGTCCGCCTGCGGTGAGCCGGAGACGCCGCGGACCCACTACATCCGCATCCACACGCTGCTTCACAGCCTGCCCTCGGCGCAGGGCGGCAGCGCGGACGACGACGACGACGGTGCCGAGGAGGAGGCCACCCTCAAGGATGCCTCGGAGAAGGATGCGCTCAGTGAGATGGACACGGTCGCCGCGGAGCCTCCTCCCCTGGAAGAGGATGGAGAGGCCCCCGAGGGGGCCACTCCAGGCACAGCTCCCCTCGGCCACTCGGGCTTGGCCAACGGCTCAGCCCCGGATGGCGACGCGCTCCCCAGCACGGGGAGCGAGAGCGACTCCAGCCCGCGGCAGGGTGGAGACCACAGCTGCTGCGACGCATCCTGCTGCAGCCCCTCCTGCTACAGCTCCTCGTGCTACAGCAGCTCCTGCTACAGCGCCTCCTGCTACAGCCCCTCCTGCTACAACGGCAGTAGGTTTGCCAGCCACACCCGCTTCTCCTCGGTGGACAGTGCCAAGATCTCCGAGAGCACGGTCTTCTCCTCGCAGGACGACGAGGAGGAGGAGAACAGCGCCTTCGAGTCAGTGCCCGACTCAGTGCAGAGCCCAGAGCTGGACCAGGAGTCGGCCAACGGTGCAGGGCCATGGCAAGACGAGCTGGCCGCCCCCGATGGGAGCATGGCCAGAACCATGGAAGGTCTGGAGTCCCCCGTGGCAGGGCCGAGCAGTCGGAGAGAAGGTTAGACCTCACACCCCATCAGAGTGAGAATAGGACCACCACGAGGGGGACGCAGGTCTCACCAACATGGTTTAAAACCAAGAGGGAGAGGATCAGTCCCAAATAAGGGTGCTGCGGTGGCCACGTGTGCCTGTCTTGTACTTATATGTGTGCATGTGTATATGTGTATGTCAGTATTCCAGACTGTGGGTAGCTGACACCCCACCACCGCTCAGATACACCTCAGGAATGACAACTAGTTGGATGTGAGCGTGTACTTGTATGTGTGCCTCTCTGTTTTAACTAATCACTGATTATAGGGTACATATTACCCTCCAGTCTTGACAGCAGCAAGAGCATCAAAGCTAGTATCAAATGATATGAGCAACATTAAGTGGGTAATATGTCAATATCTGCTGACTCCCCACAACTTACGAAGATTAGCAATAAATGTTAATATAAGTGGAAGAACATTGATCTTACCTGTTTTAGAATTTAACCTGTGTACATATGAATATGTATAGCCTACATATATGTGTCATAATTTCTGTCTACTTGATTCTGTTATTGTTGTTGGTTTTGTTTTGTGTTGTTTTGTGGGATTGGGGAGCTATTTTGGCTAATGCAAAGGAAGGATACCATGAATGTGTAAATCACTTTGTCTCGAGTAAGATTCTAATCCAACAGGTGCCCTTTTTAGTCTAAAAATGTATTCTGTGTCCTAAACAAAGACCTCTCTTCTTAGTCATGCCTGTGGAAGCACATATAAAGTTAACTTGCATTTCCTAATCCAGAATTGGGAACCACCTGCCAGTCAAGTGACAGTGACATTGAGGGAAATAACTTAAAAGTCACATGGTAATATGAAATATTTCAGCTGTTTTAAAAGCGAAAAATATAGATTCTGCTATTTTGCTGTTCTAATTTGTTTAAATTAGCCTCCAAACAACATGCAGTGGTATTGTCTCTAGATTGTAAGCTCATCAAGGGCCAGAATTCATATCTTCTTTATGTCTGCTAAGCAAATGCCTGGCACCTGCAAATTTTTATAGGAACATACGTGAGTGTAAAAGAAATAATCTTAAGTACTTAAAAGTACCCAGTTCTACATTTTGGAGAAAGAAGGGGTGAGGGAAAGTGGCACATAGGATAAGGAGAAGCCCAAGGAAACTGGTAACAAAGAAACACAGGAAGAAAACCAGAGTGCCATACAGTAAACCATAGTGACATACCACACAATATGGAAGAGCGCCCGTGAGTATGAGAATGGGGTGGACAACCCTTTCTTTAATAGGGAGGTGTTGAGTCTCCTCTGTGTTCTAGGTCAGATGCTATGTGTGGAAGGCACTCAATAATTACAATAGAATTAAAAATAAGTATATCATAAGGCAATTTGGGGATATACCCATATGAGGGCACAACTGGGAGCTACCAGAGATGTTTCAGACCAAAGTTGGGAAAACTTTTTTCATAAAGGTCCAGATACTACACATTTTAAGCTTTGTAGGTCAAGACGCAAAACCAAAGCAACTCTTCTCATCAAAGGGGTGTTTTTTAAGAAAGAAAAAAAACATTTTTACCTTTAGAAGTATAATAACCATCTTTACCCCAGAGCCACAGAGCTGAATTTATAGTCTGTCAGTCTGTTGTAGCCAATGGGTATATTTGGACCCATGTCTCTCCAATGATAGGAGACAGTCCACACATGGGTAATTGAAACTTGACTCAGTATACATTGATATTTAAAAAAAGATATTACCCATGCCTTTGAAGGTCTAACAGTCCAGCAGTGGGGAACCCATCCCCTTTACCAAAGGATGAAAAAGCTTTTCAGGGCCAGAGTGGAAGTCTATGTTTCTAAAGAAATTTCCAGATTCCTGAAATTTTTTGCAGATTGTAAACTCCAAAAAAGTTAAGAACATATGCTTCACTATAGTGATTACTAGGAGCAAAACAAGGATTCCTGGGAAGGACTGTTGATCTCCTGAAGGCTGTACCTATGCTGGCACATGACTGCTACAGCCAGTTCTTCTCTCGCTTGGTAGGGAGTCCCCGGGGTTAATGAAGTCAAAGTGGTGCATCTGTCCCCACTCACCACCACTCAGCACCTACTCAGAAGAAACACGTATGCCTGATTACACGCACATGTGCCCTCTTCTCCCCTCACTGTGACTTTGCAGATTGCAAATTCTTTCCTGAGGTTATCTGAGGAAGGTGTACTATACCCACAGCCACGCAGGTGCATCTGCAGCAGTTTGTGGAGATGTCTTCTTCATCTACTTTGTGTTTCTTTTCCCTCCACATGTGCCTCTTTTTTCAGCTTCAACATAAAATGGTTTTTAAAAACCTTCAGATCAAATGAAAAAAAAAAAAAAGTAACATAATGCAATTATGGGCAGCTTCCCAGGTGGCTCAGGGGTAAAGAATCTGCCTGCCAAGCAGGAGAGGTGGGTTCGATCCCTGGGTTGGAAACATCCCCTGGAGAAGGAAATGGCAATCCACTCCAGTATTCTTGCTTGGAAAATCCCACGGACAGAGGAGCCCAGCAGGCTACAGTCGATGGTGTCACAAAGAGTCGGACACGACTGAGGGACTAAACAACAACAATAATAATGTGATCATGAGCTCAACCCTGGCATCAGGCTCCCCTGGGTTTATCTTCAGTCTCCCCACTTCCCAGCCATGACACCTTAGCCAAGTTACCTAACTGCTCCAAACCTCATGTGTAAACTGGGTGCAAAGTGGAACATACCCTAAAGGGGTTGGAAGGATTAACTGAGATGATTCCTACGAAGTGCTCAGCCTCTGAGTGAGGGTTCTTCCAGGTAGATGAGCAGCAAGACTCCCTTTTAAATTGGAATACATTTCCTTCTCAGAAGTTCTAGCAGGTCTGACCCTTGCTTTGTATTTGAGGTGAGGGGGATGGTGCGGAGCTGCGGCCTCGTGCAGAACAGAAGTGGCTTGCTTCCTCTTGCTTCCATTCCGTTGGCTGAGATGCATCAGTCACATCATTGCATTTGCTTGGGGTTCACGGGAAGGTGGGGTCAGCTCCATTAACCCGGCAAGCAACACTATTATGTTTCCACTAGCTTGGAGGAGTAATTAACCTGATTGGTTGAATTAATTACAACAAGGTAAGTCTGTCTTTTTTTTTTTTAACAAACTAAATTTAAAACACAGCAGCTGGTGACATAACAACTGTACCATTGTTTTTCTCTTTTTTTTTTTTTTTCAGTTTCTGACATTAAGCACATATAAATACGAACATAAGTGTTATATCCACTAAACACAGAGCCCAGCTTTGGAACAGGAGTCAGTTTGCAAGGAGCTATATGCTGGCATGAGGGAAGGGCACCGTCCTTGACTTTCCTTAGTCTCTGAGGACCCCAGGGGTGTGAGTCACACACCAGAGATTGCACAAGAAATGATGTTATATATTTAACATTTAAAAGGACCCTTTGTTCCTGAATACATTCCTGTTTTTGTTTTCCAGTTAGCTCAAGGAGTTAAATGGCTAAATTCATGTAATTTCCTTCCTAATTAACTTCTGCTTATGTTTTTAAGTCAGTTCTATAGATCTAGAACAGAAAGAAATAATCATCCTTTCCATGTATGGACACTCTGAGAAATATTTTTGAAATTTGAGCTCCCACAAAGATCTTAAACACTGGTTTTCACAGTTTGTCTCTTTCGGACCACAGAATAATGGAACACTTGATATTTGCATCAGCCGTGGAAGGACAAAAGAAGGAGAAGCCAGAGCTTTGTCCTTTGGCCAATAGGGACTATTGTGAGAAATCCAGGATGGGGTACAATGGGGGTTACCAGTCTGAGGGCTGGCTCATGGCCTCAACTTTTCTAGCTCCTCACTGATCAAGAGCAATTGACTCTGATTATGTGACCCAAACGGCTGGTACTGGAGGCCCCTCTACATGCAGTGTTACCAAGACCTGAAGACATCATGAAATAGGAACTCCATTGTAAAACACTATTCGGTTCATCATAGGTCTGCCTGACAGTAATATTAGCTGTGTCTATCATAATTGGGCCATGCATTCTGTGGATATGTTTATTTCTAAAATTTCTCCATGTCTGTCTGCTTCCCTCTATCCCACTTCCATGTTTCAAGTTCTCCTGTCTCAGTGTTCCTGCCTCTTACCTACTTCCTTCGTCTCTTGTCTTTTCTCTTTCCAGAACACCCTGGTTTGTCTGCTTCTTCCTCAGAATAACTTAAAACAATCACAAAATCCCATAGGTCCTTGGCTCCCCACCCCAGGCCCTAGGTTTCATGCAATAAGAATTTATCTTCTTGGCCCGTCAGTTCCTTAACCCCATCTTGAAATGGCAGCAGCTAAGAGTCTCATTCCAAACACAAAATCTGAAAGACAACCTCTTGGCAGCCCTCAGATGAAATCTATCGGAAAAAGGAGCTATCATTTTGCACAGTCCCAAAAATGTATGGGACCTTATAAATGCTGTTCTTCCCTCCAACAGGCCTGTTTCTTTTCCTGGGCTAATCTCAGGCTCTGCTCATTTTCTTCTAGGTCCCTTTCTGATGCCACCTTCCCCTCAAGAAAATTCAGGTCCCCAATCCTACCTGTTTGTCTGGTATGGTACAAATCAGAACCATGAAATGTTTGACTATTTGAGTTAAAAAAAAAAAAAAAGTTCCCTCTCTTCACTCATTCATGAATGGTTCTGAATGTCACAAACTGACAAAGAACCAAAAAATCAATTGCCCACTCTTTGGGGTTTTTTCTTGCAGTGATTTTGTTTTACAGACATGCTTTTTTGATGACGTTGCCACAGCAATGAATGAATCTGAATATCTTGACTATCTTGTCCGTAGGTGAATGTCCTATACTCCATAATTCCCAGCCAGTAAGCCAGCTTCCTTCCTTGAGGCCTGAACATCATCACTACCCAACAATCGATGAGCCTCTTCCACCAAGTAAGCTTTAGTTTTGAAAACCTGTGTCTTAATTCTTCCTATCAAATCTAAGCAGGTCAGTATGAACTTTGTATATAAACATCCAAACTCTTCCCCCACTCTGTACCTTACAGTGTGATCAAAAACCATTACGGCGCCTACCATAAAAATTGTTTGGTTGGTTTTTTTGTCAGATGGTTTCAGGACGTGATCTCAAATAGATAACCCAGTATTTTCAGTAGCCCTCAACTTCTGAAATGGAGAGCATTTCTTCACAAGACTTGACTAGTCCTTGCAAACTGTTCATGACCCTTATTTCACAAATTTTACTATTTTATATTCAAAAGTTTTCAGTTCAAGATGGGGTAATCCTGTTATTCTCCATGGGACCATTTATGGTTCAAGCATCTCCACATAATAAAACATTTCAACTTGCATTTTCCTTACTCTAAATTGTACCCATATGTGACAGACGCAAATTTTTTCTACAGTTCTTAGAGGTTTCCAGGCAAAACATCATCTTTAGGGGTAGAATTCAAGCACATTCTCCTGGTAACTGTAATGAGTAATTAATAATTATCTAGCTGATTATTTTAACTTGGGAAAATCACTTAATCTCTCAGAGACTCAGTTTTCTTATTTGTAAAATTTTAATGTTTTCGTCTGCTAAGTGCTAGATTTGGACTAGTCTCTAGATGTTGTCCCAATGTAATTTGCCCTTATAATATTCCATTATTATGTTTGTAAGAAGGAACTGACACCCCAGCTATTATATATTCACTTAGCATCACATATGTTCATGAATTCTAGAACATCCCTGTTTTGGTTTCAACTCATTTTTCAAACAAAGATAACCTTTAAAATTTGATAAATTTTACAACTGCAGAATCTTTCTAGGATGCAAAGAATCAGTGTTTCTTTACATTTTTTTGCCTGTGCTTACATTAACCCATTAGAGTTTTGAAAGAAGAAAGACTTATTCTTTAATTCATCTTTTGTTGACAATATGATATATTTAACATCTACACCAGTCTTCTCCTATTCAGTTGTAATTTATCAATGATAAAACAATGTTTTTAATATGTGGACCAATTTAAAGGAACACTATATTTGTTGGAAGAGACCAAGATAGGCATTATGTCCTTTACCTTTTGATGCCTGATTTCTTTGTTTATACACTGATTTATGGATATTCCATAAATGTCACTAGAGATACTTCTGACTTAGAAAAATACCTATAACATTTTCTCTCCAAGAAAGGAACATTTCCTCCACATCAAAAAACCTATCAGTGAGTGTGCACATGAATTGACCTTCAATCCATGCAAGAGTAATAACTAGTTATACATACAGATATTATAAATGAGTATAATATATTCTGTTTTAAAGAATTGCTTTATATATGCTGCTTTTGATAGTGAAAATAAATTTCTTCCAGACAAGTTTCAATTTTCTGTCCATGTAACACTGGAAAATATTAGAAAAGTTGGTAGTGAAGCTAACAGCTAAATTTTCTTAAATAATTTCACGTGGTACGTGAATGAATTCATCCCTGATAGTTATTCATTGGATAAATATTTATTGAACACTTATCCTGTGTGAGGCATTATTTTAGGTAAGGCAAACAGGTGAAGATCCCTGCCCTCAAGGAGCTTACAGTCTAGACTGGCAGAGACAGATAATAAAGAATAAAAAGAATAAATGAAGAAATAATGCAGCACATTAGAAGGTATTAAGTGCTGTGAAAAAGCAAAAGCAGAACAGGGGAAGGAAAATCTGGAGTGTATACTGATGGCCGATTTGCCATTTTAAATAGGGTGATCGGGTACACTTTATTGACAAGGCAACATTTGAAGCTAGACTTAAAGATGGTAAGAGAGTTATCCACCCAAGTATTGGGAAGGAAGAACTTTCTGAGCTAATAGAACAGCCTGCCTGGTGGGCTTGAGAAACAGCAAGAAGGTCAGTGTGTCTGGAGCAGATTTAGGAAGTGAGGAAGCAGCAGGTAAAGAGATCTATCAGGGGCCCAGATCACTCACGTAGGACTTTGTAGACCACTTAAGGGTTTGGCTTTTACTCTGGATGAAAGGAGAACATTGTAGTTTTCTGAGCAGAGACTTGACATTGTCTGACTTAGGACTTAAAAGTTTTTCTGTGTTGACATTAAATTGTGAGGAAAAAAAAAAAAATAGCCTGAGACCCAGCATAAGGTTCTTGCAGGTGAAAAACAGTGGTGGCTTGGGCCAGCAGGGAGCAGAGGAGGTGAAGAGAGGTGATCAGATTCTGGACAGATATTTTGTGGATAGATTTACTGACAGATTGGGTATGATGTATGAAATAAAGAGAAGGGTCAAGAATGACCCCAAGAGTTTTAACCTGGATTTAACTGAGACAGAAAGGGAAGGCTGCAGATAGAGCAGGTTTGGGTGGGGAAGAGCTGAAATTTGGTTTTGATCGTGTTATATTTGAAATGTCATCCAGGTATTGATGTCAAGAAGGCAGTGAGATGTGACAGAAGTTCAAGAGAAAGGCCCAGACTATAAACATGATATTGTACTTGTTAATGTGAAAGTAAAATTTATAGGTTTTATGAATATAATAATTAAACTAGGATACATTATTAGGCTCTACATTGTCCTTAGACTTCATGGATAATATGTAGTATAATATATGACAGATCCCTCAGTCACAAATGAATGGACGCACATGAATGACTACTGTCCCAAGGTCATCCATTAAGGTATCCTTTTCAGGAGTCTGTTTTGGTATCTCAAAGCCAAGTGAATTGGACATGCTGAGGCTGAAGTTCCATTCAGAAATTTTCTCTTAATGCAATATGGTTTACACAGTATTTGAAAGTAAATTCTTTTACAAAGCAACCAAGAAAACCCACTTATAATCTTTAATTATGCTTAGCTATTATTTTCTGAATATTTATGAGAGGTTTAATTAGCCCTCTGCCTTCCACATGTTTAATATATTAACAAGAGGGCCTGTCTGGCTTCACATTCTTTGCTGTGAGCGATTTGGAAATACGGAAACTCATAGAAATGATCATTATCATTGCACCATACTTCAGTCCTTTTCCTTGGAGAATCCATGAGACTGGAGTCTTGTCTTTGAAGGAATCCTTCCTTTACTATGGGGCATCTGGAGGGCAGGGGTGTGTGTTAGTCAGCAATGTGTCCTCAGGATCTGGCCGGATCTCCAGTTCATAGTGAGTAAAAGGAGGTGCTTGTTCAAGTGAATGAAGTAGCATGATACTCCTCAAAGGTTAACACTCATTCTTTGTTGGATGACAGTCACGTTGGGTTTAAAAAAAAAAAAAAAAAAAAAAGCCCAATTGCTGCTAGTTTGGGAATCACTGAAATTTTTTAATGTTTGGCTTGCAATTAATTACCCAGTAGTTACACAAATACACAATTCCATCAATGAGCTAATTAACATTTACAACTAACAGTTGACAGCTGAATCATCTAGTAGTCAAATTTAATCAAAACCTTCTAGAATATATTTATACAGCCTGACTATATATTTTTTCAATTTGTCTTATAAGCCGAATTTGATATTTTCTGATATTTTAGATTTCCTTGGGCATTATTTGGCAGTCCCTCAGGTAAATGTCAAACATAAGCCATAATGTTCACAAACAGATAAACCATGTACACATCAAACCATAACTAAACCAAATGTATTTTTTCATTTTAAAAACAATTGAGAGTTGCTATGTCATTACCTGAATGATACCTTTTCAACAGAATTGTTAAATATCTGACCTACTCCCAAAAGCTATGGCTTTTCTCATTTAAAAGGCTGAATAGCTTTCCTCATTTGCAGTCATTTTTGCATTTTATTCTTTAGTGTAACTCATTTTTCAGCATAACTTTATCATGAAGCTGTTATTTCCACCATATTTTTACATGTGGACTCTAAAAGCTTTGCCCATCTCTGGTACAGCAGACATTAAGCGCATCTTCGTTAAGCTCAGGTGTGTACATGTGAGTCCCAGCTCTCTCCGTTTTAAGGATTTTTTTCATCCTATCACCCCAGTCCGGCCCCTACGTATATCATGGACTGTATCATCTGCGCTTCTACCTTTTAGTTGGTTGCTGTTGTTATAAATTTGAGAAGTAAAGAATTTATCTTTATCTTGGGCTCCCTCTACTGTTTGGGATGGTTATTTATCAACAAAGAGGTACTTAAAAAGCTCGATGCTAGTTAATAGTCATGATTGGTTTTGTTTTGGTCAAGAAATATTTGGCAGCCACAGATAGGTTGGACATAAACTATGAATCACAACTTATCAAAGGATGATTTGAGTTTAGTTTCTAAGGGTCAAATCTTTCCATTCTTTCTCTCAAGAGGCAATCAATTAAGTCTGTGACATATTAGAGGTTATAGGAAGCTGCATCTACATGCAGTATTTTAGAACTGTAGTCAAACCTGGGTTTAAGAGGAGCCATTATTCCCTCCTAACCAGCCATCCTCCATCAGATTTAACAAAGAAAGGACTTTTTTCAGCATCAGAGTGTCAGCTTTCGCTGGAGGATATTCCTATCTTCCAGCTGTCACTTGGTAGCCAAGAAAATTGACAAGATGAAATTTTTTAAAGAAGGAAATAAATATTTGACTTTGCCTTTAGAAATTGTTAGAATTTTAACATAGGTCATATTCGAGGAACCCCAGTTACCGTCTCAAATGGTCCGGCAGAGAATCGGAGTCCTGTGGGCTCTTTCCTGGCACACCAACTCCATGCCAATGCCTCAGAGGTCACGCAGGTGCTCTGGGCAGTTCTTGGTCTTCAGCAAGTCACCAGCAGTGAATTCTACCTGCAGAAGACCTGGAAGTGCTTATCTGTTTCACATGGATCCGTAGTCTGTCCTTGATTTTTCTTTTTGCCTTTTTATCACGCGCCAGACTGGGAAGCTCGCATTGACAGCCACGGGCGGGTCTTTTATGTGGACCACGTGAACCGCACAACCACCTGGCAGCGCCCCACAGCCGCAGCCACCCCCGACGGGATGCGGAGATCTGGGTCCGTCCAGCAGATGGAGCAGCTCAACAGGCGGTGGGTGACCAGCATGCAGTGAGCCCCTAGAAACCACCAAACGGGAAGGGCGATTAATGAAATTCCCTCTTAGACTTTTCTGCTCAGATTGTATGAGGAAACTGCAAAGTAATTAACCACCTCATAGTTAGTACTTGGAAAGCTAAATTTATAATTCAGCAGCAGGACATAAGCTAAGCCTGAGTGTCATTTAAAGATGGGGAGTCCTCTGTACACCTTGATGACCCAGGCTCAAACCCAGGTGTTCTTACCCAGGGGCTCATGGACCACCCCCCACCCAGGTATTCACTGAGGGTGTCAATGTTCCAGGAACCGTTCAGAAACTGTAAGCAAATTATACATGGATGCACATTTTTCTGCCAGACATTCATATCTGTCATAAGAATCTCAAACAGGTCTGGAACACGGTTTGGAAACAGTTTGAAAACATTCCAAGGATAGGTTTAACAGAATACTAAAAGCTGCCTGGAAAAAAAGCTGTCTCATAAATTGCTATATTCATGCCTACTCCAGTCCCATAATTGCTACATACTCAGAAATATACATTCTTAAACAGCTTTCATCATAGAAAATGAAATATTTAAAAATACTTTTTGAGAATTGTTTTCTCTAAAACGTAGGCCCTTTACTAGTTTTTAGCACGTAAAGATGTCATTTTGTTTTCAACATGCAAACAAAACCCTCAATAGCGTCTGTCCCATGTTGTAAGCTAGTACAAGCATCATACTCAACATCTTGCTCCTTTAAGATCAGGGCAGTGGCTCTTGGATACTTTTAGTAGCCAGGAGTGCAAACTGCAGGCTCAACTTCGTTTATAACCACCTGATGTCTTGCTAGTGTGAAGTAAAGGAGAAAGGTGGAGAAGGACGAGAAAGCATAAATAATTGGACTTGGGGGACACAGCTCTGGATAACAAACATCCCTTGAAAGTTAACTCTATACTACAGAAAAAAATGGACAATTTAATACTATTAAAAATAAACAGAAAAAAAAAGTTGAACTTCTAGTTACTGCTGTTGTAGACAGCATGCGTTAGTCGCTCAGTCATGTCCGACTCTTTGTGACCCCATGGACTGCTCTGTCCATAGGATTCTCGAAGCAAGAATATTGGAGTGAGTTGCCATTTCCTTCTCCATGTTGTAGGCAGAGGAGGATACTTTAGGTGAAAATCAAGAGGATTCTTTTATCACATGAGCATTTGGAAGACACTTGCTTTCCATTTTTCCCCATCAATATCTGAGTGTCATTAATAAGAACCATAAAGCATTTTCATTGGCAGCATATTTCCCTAGTTATTCCCACAGAAAGAAATCATATTACAAGGAAGAACATATTGTATATAAATGTACCAAAAGCCATGGGAGTGTCCTTTCATGGTGTTTGCAACTAAAAATGCAGGGAACACAGCAAGCTCATTTTACATAGAGATCATGTTCAGATGCCACAGGCAGAAATAGCCTCAAGATCTGTCTTGCCAGACAGAGAAGTTGAACGTATTTATCAGACTAAGAAACAGGGAGAGTACCATCAGGTTGTATCTATGAGAGGTCCAGTTGAAACACTAAAACAAAACAGAAGCAGAGGTAAACACCTTGACTCATGACATAAAAATACTTGGAAGTTTGTTCACGATGTTCAGATTGTATAATATAAAAATGAAGCCAAATCCATCCTTAACCAGGCCTCTAGAGAAGTGTACAGGCTTTGGTGTATAAAGGCCTGTGCCCTCCAGTGGAGCTGAACATGCTTAAAAAGGCCAGACTTTGATGAACAGGAAGCTATATTTGCTGCATCCATTTGGACAGATAAAGAAACCGAGCAATTTGAGAAAGTGCTTATTTCTTGTGAAAAATCCTACCTAGGGAAACTTAGATAACCTTGAGATAAGTATCCAGGCCCTTCAATGCTTATTTTAGCCTATTGCCCTCCAGCACTTACAGTTTTTCAGTGATTCGGCCTGATAACAGCAGCCACACGAAGTATACTGTCAGTCTTGTATCCGTTGCAGATGTGACCACACATAGCGGGCATTTGTTTGATGACCTACAGTTATCAGGAGAAATTGACACCCATCACTGTCTCAGAGCAAAATGGAAATACTTCTCAGTGTTGCAAGAAGGAGTTTCTTTTGACTTCTGGCAGGGTGATTGTGAAAGGCAAATGTTTTGTGCAAAGAGATGTGCACTGCAAAATAAGGAGTTGATGAAGTAGCATGAGGTGACCACGTGCCCTCAGCCACTCCCCAAGTGGCCTTGGTGGCTTTGCCCCATGCTCCTACTGCAAGGGAGTCCCTCGTTACCTGCCTTTCACCTGGCACCTGTCTCCATCCTACAAAGATCCAAACCTAATGTTGTTTGGTTCCTGAAACCTCCCCAGAGCCCTCCGCACAGAGCCGGTGGCTCCCTCCTCTGCAGCCCTGTTACTGATGGGGCACCGTGCCCGCCACTCATACTGTCCTTACCTTCTTTCTCACTCTTCTCTGTCCCTCCTCACAGTGGCTGGATGGGGCCAGAGTTTACCAGGACTCAGTACAAGGCAATTTCCCAAGTTAATTCCTGCAGTTTCAGAATATCCCAAATCAACTAACTCTACCTTCTTCACAAATACTTCTCAAACAAACCAAAAATATAAATACGTAGTCTGATTTTAGATAGTCAACTCAAGTTTGATGTTTTAGTTATCTGGATAAAATTATACTATGGAGAAATGGAAGTCTTAAATATGAAAAAAAAAGATCTTGTAATTTTATACTCCAAGGATTAGCTTTTTTAAAAGATTAAACTGTCTTCGAGTTTTCAAGTTCCATATGCACAGTCTTGTATATTTAAAATGATGATATAGTTTTATATTCATTTTTCACTTACTACATTATTAGCATTTTCATATTGCTACATAGTCTTAAAGTTATCACTTAAGTGATAGTGTTCCAATGAATGAATGTTAATTTAGTTAATTTGTCATATTGTTGGATATTTATTTTTATCACTATTTTGGGCAAGACCCAAGGGCATGTAAAATGTTAGGATTGTTTTAGCATGTTTCCTTTGGGTTATATTCCCAAAATTTGATATCAGTGTTTGAGTATTTTTTAAAGTGATTCTGCAGATTCACTCTGCCAGCAATGGTACCCTCCCTTCCTTATCATCTTTTGGTGGGTTTTTACTGACTTAAGCAATTCTCCTGGTGTTTTGGTGCATCTTACATTTCACTTCTTGGAGGGAGGGTCTACTTCTGCTTCCATGAGCTCTTCTTTTACCAATTTTAGCTCCGCCTGTGAGAATTGTCTGTTCCTATAAGCTTAGTTTGTTTGGTTTTTGTATAGTTTGTTTTGGCTTGGCTCCTGAAGGGTTTTGTTTTGTTTTGCTTTGTTTTCCTTCTGGTTTGGTTTTGTGTGTGTTCCTCTGTGTGTCCATTTACAAATTAGGCATTCCAGCTGACTTTCTTATCAGTTTCCATAAACTCTATGCAATATAAATATTTAACCTTTTACTGAAAAAAAATAAAATGTGAGGGGTTATTGAAGGACTCTTCTTGATGAAACAGAAGAGAACCAGCTCTCTGACACTCTCTTTCATCTTCAGATCAAAGAGGGCCTCTGAGGCTACAGCCCTGCCCTCGCTGGGTGATCCTCCATGAGTTGCTCTGTGGCCTGCTTCTCCAGGACTGTCCCTTCTCCAGCAAAGGCCAGGGGTGGTGTCTGGCACTTGGGTTTTGAGGCTGCTGACCTAGTAAGGTATGGGATACTACAGGTCCAACCAAGGACATGTGGAGCAGGTTGTGAAATTTCAGACATTTTAATCATATAAAGTTATATTGATTCATTAGAATTCTCTTCTGCGGTCACTGCACTTTGGGAAGGAAAAGAGAGGCCACAGCATGAGGTTTGTCTAAGCCCTGTTGCAGATGTCTGTTGCTGAGGAACAAACCACCCCAGACTTGGCGGTGTAAACACCAGTAACTGATGATTAGCGCCATTGTTGTCATATCATCGCCCTCTCTCATGCTTGTCATGGTGGGCTGAGTTCAGTGAGCCCTCTCAGGGTATCTCATGGCTGCCGTCAGAGGGTGGCTGGGCCGGACAGGCACATATCTAGAGGTGGACACGGGCTGTTGGCTGGGACCCCAGCTGTGACTGTTACTCCAAGCACCTGCATGTGGACTTTCCATGTTGCCTGGACTTCCTCACAGCATGGCTCCTGTATTCCATCACAAGTTGTCACTTTCATTATTGTCTATGCATCCAGGAAACCACAAGACCTTCCCAGCTTGAAGGGGAGGGGACATTGATTCAACCTCTTAATATTAACAGTAGAATGATAAGATTCTGGAAGACCCTGTGGACTAAAAAATATAGTTGAGTCACTTTTGGACAGAATGTGGTCCACTGGAGAAGGGAATAGCAGACCACTTCAGTATTCTTACCTTGAGAACCCCATGAACAGTATGAAAAGGCAAAATGATAGGATACTGAAAGAGGAACTCCCTGGGTCAGTAGGTGCCCAATATGCTACTGGAGATCAGTGGAGAAATAACTCCAGAAAGAATGAAGGGATGGAGCCAAAGCAAAAACAATACCCAGTTGTGGATGTCACTGGTGATAGAAGCAAGATCCGATACTGTAAAGAGCAATATTGCATAGGAACTTGGAATGTCAGGTCCATGAATCAAGGCAAATTGGAA
This sequence comes from Bubalus kerabau, assembly GCF_029407905.1. NCBI lineage: Eukaryota > Metazoa > Chordata > Mammalia > Artiodactyla > Bovidae > Bubalus > Bubalus kerabau. The sequence goes on along the minus strand of NC_073631.1, from coordinate 80,871,026 downwards.
GTGGTCAAACAGGAGACGTTTACATTCTAGGAATCAGTGAACTAAAATGGACTGGAATGGGTGAATTTAACTCAGATGACCATTATATCTACTACTGTGGGCAGGAATCCCTCAGAAGAAATGGAGTAGCCATCATGCTCAACAAAAGAGTCTGAAATGCAGTACTTGGATGCAATCTCAAAAAAGACAGAATGATCTCTGTTCGTTTCCAAGGCAAACCATTCAATATCACAGTAATCCAAGTCTATGCCCCAAACAGTAATGCTGAAGAAGCTGAAGTTGAACGGTTTTATGAAGACCTACAAGACCTTTTAGAACTAACACCCAAAAAAGATGTCCTTTTCATTATAGGGGACTGGAATGCAAAAGTAGGAAGTCAAGAAACACCTGGAGTAACAGGCAAATTTGGCCTTGGAGTACAGAATGAAGCAGGGCAAAGACTAATAGAGTTTTGCCAAGAGAACGCACTGGTCATAGCAAACACCCTCTTCCAACAACACAAGAGAAGACTCTACACATGGACATCACCAGATGGTCAACATCAAAATCAGATTGATTATATTCTTTGCAGCCAAAGATGGAGAAGCTCTATACAGTCAGCAAAAACAAGACCGGGAGCTGACTGTGGCTCAGATCATGAACTCCTTATTGCCAAATTCAGACTGAAATTGAAGAAAGTGGGGAAAACCACTAGACCATTTAAGTATGACCTAAATCAAATCCCTTATGACTATACAGTGGAAGTAAGAAATAGATTTAAGGGACTAGATCTGATAGACAGAGTGCCTGATGAACTATGGACTGAGGTTCTTAACATTGTATAGGAGACAGGGATCAAGACCATCCCCGTGGAGAAGAAATGCAAAAAAGCAAGATGGCTGTCTGAGGAGGCCTTAGAAATAGCTGTGAAAAGAAGAGAAGTGAAAAGCAAAGGAGAAAAGGAAAGATATAAGCATCTGAATGCAGAGTTTCAAAGAATAGCAAGAAGAGGTAAGAAAGCCTTCCTCAGCAATCAATGCAAAGAAATAGAGGAAGACAACAGAATGGGAAAGACTAGAGATCTCTTCAAGAAAATTAGAGATACCAAGGGAACATTTCATGCAAAGATGGGCTCAATAAACGACAGAAATGGTATGGACCTAACAGAAGCAGAAGATATTAAGAAGAAGTGGCAAGAATACACAGAAGAACTGTACAAAAAAGATCTTCACGACCCAGATAATCACGATGGTGTGATCATTCACCTAGAGCTGGCATCCTGGAATGTGAAGTTAAGTGGGCCGTAGAAAGCATCACTATGAACAAAGCTAGTGGAGGTGATGGAATTCCAGTTGAACTATTCCAAATCCTGAAAGATGATGCTGTGAAAGTGCTGCACTCAATATGCCAGCAAATTTGGAAAACTCAGCAGTGGCCACAGGACTGGAAAAGGTCAGTTTTCATTCCAATCCCAAAGAAAGGCAATGCCAAAGAATGCTCAAGCTACCGCACAACTGCACTCATCTCACATGCTAGTAAAGTAATGCTCAAAATTCTCCAAGCCAGGCTTCAGCAATATGTGAACCGTGAACTTCCAGATGTTCAAGCTGGTTTTAGAAAAGGCAGAGGAACCAGAGATCAATTTGCCAACATCCGTGGATCATCAGAAAAGCAAGAGAGTTCCAGAAAAACATCTATTTCTGCTTTATTGACTATGCTAAAGCCTTTGACTGTGTGGATCACAATAAACTGTGGAAAATTCTGAAAGAGATGGGAATACCAGACCACCTGACCGGCCTATATGAGAAACCTGTAGGCAGGTCAGGAAGCAACAGTTAGAACTGGACATGGAACAACAGACTGGTTCCAAATAGGAAAAGGAGTACAACATTAAAGCTGTATATTGTCACCCTGCTTATTTAACTTCTATGCAGAGTACATCATGAGAAACGCTGGGCTGCAAAAAGCACAAGCTGGAATCAAGATTGCCGGGAGAAATATAAATAACCTCAGATATGCAGATGACACCACCCTTATGGCAGAAAATGAAGAGGAACTAAAAAGCCTCTTGATGAAAGTGAAAGAGGAGAGTGAAAAAGTTGGCTTAAAGCTCAACATTCAGAAAACTAAGATCATGGCATCTGGTCCCATCAGTTCATGGGAAATAGATGGGGAAACAGGGGAAACAGTGTTAGACTTTATTTTGGGGGGCCTCAAAATCACTGCAGATGGTGATTGCAGCCATGAAATTAAAAGACACTTACTCCTTGGAAGGAAAGTTATGACCAACCTAGATAGCATATTCAAAAGCAGAGACATTACTTTGCCAACAAAGGTCCGTCTAGTCAAGGTTATGGTTTTTCCAGTGGTCATGTATGGATGTGAGAGTTGCACTGTGAAGAAAGCTGAGTGCCGAAGAATTGATGCTTTTGAACTGTGGTGTTGGAGAAGACTCTTGCGAGTCCCTTGGACTGCAAGGAGATCCAACCAGTCCATTCTGAAGGAGATGAGTCCTGGGTGTTCTTTGGAAGGAATGATGCTAAAGCTGAAACTCCAGTACTTTGGCCACCTCATGCAAAGAGTTAACTCATTGTAAAAGACTCTGATGCTGGGAGGGATTGGGGGCAGGAAGAGAAGTGGACGACAGAGGATGAGATGGCTGGATGGCATCACTGACTCAATGGACGTGAGTTTGAGTGAACTCCGGGAGTTGGTGATGGACAGGGAGGCCTGGCGTGCTGCAATTCATGGGGTCGCAAAGAGTCGGACACGACTGAGCGACTAAACTGAACTGATTGGAAAATGCAGCCTGCCTTGAGCCACTTAGGGGATCCTCTGACAGCAGGTCCTTTGGTCTTTGACAGGCCTCACTCCTCCCCCAGGTCAAGGTTACACCCTTGGGCAGCTTCTCACTGGCTCATTGAGTAATCCCCCCACCCCTGCCCAAGGCTGCATTACTTGAGTCCCAGCAAGAATTCAGGAACATCACAGACAAGGAGCCTGCACCTTCCCTACATCCTCCCTGCCACAGACATGTGGGGGCTAAACACACATAAGCCTTTCTCTTTCTCTGCTTTTTGCTCATTCTTGTCCTTCCACATTTTCTCGTAAGAGGCCCTCTCAGGAATGCCTCCCACTAACTGCTGCAGGCAAAGCCATCATTCTGCAGGGTGTCAGGAAGGAGTGGCTGAGTCTCCTTAGCTAAAATAAAACCTCAGACCAGTGAATATGTAGATAATACCATCTGAATGTAGATAATATCATCTGAAGATTTGTTACAAGTGCAGATTTCAATTTTGCTCCAGTTTCTGTAATTATAATAATCACCCAGATTATCACTCTGGCAGGTAGTCTGGAAACCACACTAGAAAACAAAACTCCTTTTTATTTTATTTATGTATTATTTTTGGCCAAGCAGCATGAAGGATCTTCGTTCCCCGGACAGGGATTAAACCCCTGCCCCCAGCAGTGGGAACGTAGAGTCTTAAGACCACTGGATCACCAGGCAAGTCCCCAGAACTCCTCTTTAAAGGTCAAAGAAAGGTCACTGGTCTTCGGAATGCCATGACAGAAGACCCTGTGTGTGTGACAACATCTCCCATGCCCCTACCTTGGATTGCACTGACTACTCGCGACTCTGCAGATGCTGGTCCCTCTTCTCTTCACGCTTCTTCCTACACTGCCACATCTCTTCTCCGAGCACATGACCCACATAGCAATGCTCCCCTGACTATGGTCATTGTGTGACATCTGGAACCTCCAGGTCAACCTGTCCAAATCCATGCTAAAATCTTCCTGCCAACCTGCCCATCCCACCTGGTCTTCCTCATGGCTGGTGCCTCCACCCACCTGCTCTAAGCGGAAGCCCTCCTTCCCTCTTCTCCAGCTTCCATATCCAGGCCTCAAATCCTGTTAAGTCTACATGTAAAGTTATTACAGTTTGGCTGCTAAAGATCTCTTAAGTTCTGTCCCTTCTCTCGTTCCTACTGTGCCAGGAGGAAAAGGGAGGCAGAATTCCTGTCCTGTGCACCAGTGGGCTGAGAGACATCAGGCAAAGTCAAGGTCACACAGGATGGAGGAAGGAAGCAAAGCAAAGAGGAACAAGACAGCTGGACACCTGCATACAAAACACAGTGAGGCTTAGGCAGGCAGGTATACTTTAGGTATAGTTCAGTTTAGGCAGGTGTAGTTCAGGCAGGCAGGGAGGTTTAGGTAGGCAGGCGTAGGTGATCTTAGTATCCCTACAATATGTGGGTGTTCCCCTTGCCCAGCAGCATCCTAAGAGACCAGCATGATACACCACACCTGTCTGGGTCCAGGCTTCAGCATCTCCAGCCTGGACCGATGCGGTAGTTCTCAGCTGCTCTCCCTGACTCCAGGCTTTTCTCCTCCCCTGCACTCCACATAGGTGGGGTCAGTGTAGAGCTGAATCTGCCTCTTTCTCAGCAGCTGTCCAGTCCCTACAGCAGCAGTTCTCAAAGTTAATCCCTGGACCAGCAGCAGCGGCTGCATCACCTAGGAACTAGTTAGAAATGCACGTTCTTGCCTCCCATCACTCCATCCCCAGACCTACTGAGTCAGAGAGACTCTGGGGGTGAAGCCTGGCAGCCTGTTTTCACCAGCCCTGTAAGTGATTCTGATGTAGCTCTGGGCCTAGAGAACAATGTTCCAACCAGTGCTGGCCCCTCCTAGGTGCTTTCTGCCACTGTGCTGGTTCCCTGGCCCTGCCCAGTGCCTACACATCCTGGTGCCACCACCAAGCTTCTCAGAGTTCTCTCAGGTGAAGCCTTTGGCATGTTTTATTTCCTCTGTGTACCTTTCCTCCAAGCTCCCTGATAAGTCCATACACTGGCTTCAGAATATATGTGCCTTGGGTGTTTCCTTGTCCCTGTTCATAACTCTAATACATGTAGGGCATCATGTTCATATCACCAGAGTCATGGTCTACATGCCTTTCCCTTTTTTGCTGTGTCCTGACTGTGAGTGTTCAGAGAGTGAGGTCATATTCCAGTCTTCTCTTTGGTCTGAAAGTCCAGCACAGAGCAGGCCCCATTGGAAGAGTCAGTGAATATTTAGTAAGTACCCAGTTAGGTGACTGATTGGCCTACTCACTCATTCTCCAACTTGGAAAGAAAACTCAAAGGAACCTTCATATAAGCTGAAAGATTTATTTGTCTGGCAATGTTTTTTGTTGTTGTTGTTTAAAAATGTTATTTATTAAAAAAAATGTTATTTATTGAAGTATGGTTGATTTATGATATTGAGTTAATTTCTGCTGTACAGCAAAGTGATTCAGCTCTACATATATATATATATATTCTTTTGCATTATGGCTTATCACAGGATATTGAATATAGTTCCCCCTGCTATACAGTAGACCCTTGTTGTTCATCAATTCTGTATATATTAGTTTGCATCTTTTAGTGTATAATCTTTGCACACTCCTTCCTAGTCATACCAGTTAACTGTCAAATAAAAACGAGTAGAACTTTTAGTTTGTAGACTTATCACAATCAAAGAGAGGTGATTTGACATCTTAGTTGTAATATTTTTAAGTTCCTTCCCACACCATTATTTTAGACTCAGTCCAATTTCGTTTAATGCAGGGCAGAGGCGTTTTTTATAATGATTTTTTGTGTGTTGATTTTTTTTTTAAGTCACCATACTCATCATAGCTTACAAAACAAAATGAAGTCAAATCACCTAGAGATACTTGTCTTGCAAATGAAGTATCTTGGGAAAATTTTGAGCACTTCTCTCCTGACATTTCTTGACATCCAAGACAATTCTTTACGGATTTCCCCACTTACCTGACTCAGAGCATCAGCCCCTCAACAAGCCAACAAACCAAAGTTAACTCCTGTCTTTTCACTTTCTGATGCAAAGGTATCAAAACATTCAGCGAACCATTGCTACAGAGAGGCCTGAAGAAGATTCTGGTAGCCAAATTTGTGATCCAGTTCCAGCAGGAGGCGGTGGAGGAGGTGGGAGTGACTCAGAGGCTGAATCTTCGAGCTTAGGTAAGGCCAGTGGATACCCATGGGATGGAAGGTGGATAAGGGAGAGCAGGGAGGTGGGCAAAATCCAGGAGGAGAAAGATGCTTGGTGCCAGCAGGGTAAAAACAGACAGAAGTGTCTCACCAGGAATGTAAACGAAAAGTGGATTCACAGTGAAAAGAACCTGTACTTGTGCATCAAGGTGATTTTTTTCAGTGTCTTAATCATTTCTTGTTGTGTAAATTTATTTATTGGTGTCCTAAGGATGTTTTCCACTTGTAAGTAAAAGATCCAGTAAGAATTCAAGGTCTCCTTCCAAGGATCCACGTGACAACAATAGGAATAAGACTTGTTTGTATTTAGAATAAAATATCAGTACAGTCCCCCCTGAGAGAGGAACCTGGCAGTAAAGAGGTTTTCCATTGGTCTTATGATTTTAAATACACCACCACCCAGGAAAATTTTTTACCAAATACCATCAGCATCCACTAGGGGGTCTGGTGTTCATTTCTTTGAATCTGCCTGAATGGAACTCAGATGTAAATATTCAAAAAGCCTGAGATTGGCTTCTTTTTTGTTTGTTTTTAACTGAAGTATAGTGGACTCACAATGTTGTGTTAGTTTCAGGTGTACAGCAAAGTGATTCCATTTCAAACATATGTATTCTTTTTCATATTCTTTTTCATAATTGACTGTTGTAAGATATTGAATATAATTCCCTGTACTGTACAGTAGATCCCTGTTATATATTATGTTATATTTTATTATATTATATATGTGTTTAGTTGCTCAGTCGTGTCCAACTCTTTGTGACCCTATGGACTGTAGCTGGCCAGGCTCCTCTGTCCATGGAATTCTCCAGGCAAGAATACTGGAGTGGGTTGCCATGCCCATCTCCAGGAGATCTTCCCAACCCAGGGATCGAACCCAGGTCTCCCACATTGCAGGCAGATTCTTTACTGTCTGAGCCACCAGGGAAGCATCTATATAGTGATTAACCCAAAACTCCTAATTTAGCCCTCCCCTGCTCCTTGCCCCTTTGGTCACCATAAAGTTGTCTTCAATGAAAAGATTGGTTTCTATTTCTTATACCTGTAATAGCGTAAGATTATCACAGCAACATCCTGATAATCCAAATCTCTTAAATTGGGTAAATGATGGCAGATGACAGGTACAGAACAGTCTGAGAAAACAGCCACGTGTTTCGTGTCCTGCAGGTCTCAGGTCTCTCTGAAAAGCAGAAGAGTGGATACTTTCATGGCCTTTTTTAAATACACATATATAGTTCCACCAACAATTTTAATTGCCTCCATTCTAATAATTTTATCAGATATATTAACTAAACGGACTAGTTAAGGTTTTTCTATTATTAATTCCTTTGACTGCTGAGAGAGATTTGGTAAGGTGGTGGAATAATTGGAAATATGAGGGAAAAGGAAGAGAAAATTCCTTTTTGGGTTTGGTATTGGATCTGTTGGCATTTGCTGTATAACAAATTATCCCAAAGCTTAGTATCTGAAGCTCACAGCCATGCATTAACCTCCCCCTGCCCCAGTTCTGCAGGTGGGCAGTTTGAGCTGACCTCTGCCAGGTACTTCCTCAGGGCACAGGGCTCACCCATGCCTCCTTGGTCAGCTGTGGAATAGGCTGCAGGCTGGCTGGCCTGAAGTGGCCTCAGCCAAGGTGGCTTGTCCCTGCTCCCCATGGCTTTTCATCTTGTACAGGCTGTTCTCATGATGAGGGAGAGAAAGTAAGTGGGGACCTACAGGCCTCTCAAAACCCTGGCTCAGAACCTCTGGCAAATTTTGTTGGTTAAAGCAAAACTCAAGGCCAGCTTGATTTAACGTGGGGAGAGGCTACAAAGTCTCAGAGTGATGGGGATGAAGGGAGAGGAAAGATTGTGATCCTTTCTGCAAACAAACTGACATAGCTATGGTGAGCAACTTGTAAAGAAAATAAGAAAAAATCATTGGGATAAAAGGGACGAGTTATTCAAGGACTTGATCCAACTGAAGTTACACTGGAGTACTCTGGGAAATAATGAGTCTCAACTGAGACACAGTGCTGGGACACCTGGCCATCACTGTGGCACTGGTTGGCTCACCATTCAGAACAACAGTCCTCTCCAGCAATGCCAGTGAAGGCTTGCAGGCTGCTAGTGCCACAAAAGAGAAGTCCTCTAATTGAAGCGATCTTTTCCCAATGCATTCAGTTAATTTGTTTCACTTCTTCCAGATCTGAGAAGAGATGGGTCACTTTCTCCAGTGAATTCACAAAAAATCACCTTGCTGCTACAGTCTCCAGCGGTCAAATTCATCACCAACCCTGAGTTCTTCACTGTACTGCATGCCAACTATGTGAGTGTTCCCACACACAGAGGGGGCCTGGCCTGGCTTCTGGCAAGACCCGAAACACAACTTTGCAAAGTCATTGGACAGATTAAAGAGGATAGCATTCTAACTCAGGCAAAGGGGTAGGATGGGGTGGGGTGAGGGGTGGGGACAGGGAAGAGGAACAGAAAAAAGATGGTTCCTTTCTATTCTCTGTGAGTTTCCCCAAAAGGAGAAAAGCTAGATTTAGGAATGCTATATCTTCTTTGGGTTTTTGTTAGATTCAAATGGGCTAATGTCAGTGAAAGTATTTGGAAACAAAGGTGCATTTTTATTATAGTTAAAATTTTTAAGAGACAAAATTAGGAAATTGACAGATTCCCTTCAACCTGAATCATTTTATAAAATCACTTTCATTAAAGAAAGTTTAAAACAGATAATAGGTTTCCTTTTCATATAATTAGTTTATCAAATAACCTGCTTATAGTTAATTTAATGTGATTTTTACATATTTAGCTTTCTCTCTCTCTCTCTTTTTTTTTTTTGGTATCGTCAAGAAAGCAATGACATGATATTGGCATGCATGCTTGGTCTGACTCTTCGCGACCCCATGGACTGTAGCCTACCAGGCTCCTCTGTCCATGGGATTTTCCAGGCAAGAGTACTGGAGTAGGTTGCCATTTCCTTCTCCAGGGTATCTTCCTGACCCAGGGATCGAACCTGGGTCTCCTGCATTGTAGGCAGATGCTTTTACCATCTGAGCCACCAGGGAAGTCCACCTGGGAAGCCCCCCTGATATCCTGATATTACTGTAGTCATTGCTTTTTTCATTTGACATGTGTTTTCTGTGGTTCAGGCACAGATCTAGGTGCTAGATGTAAAGACAGATTAGGGTGATACCTGATCAGCAGAAGCTCCCCGTTTTGTTGGGCAGCAGACATGCAAAAATGAGTCTAATGTGATAGAACAAAGCTGTCCTCTAGGAGGAACAAAGTGCACTGGAAACACACGTGATGCTCTGGACACTCAGGGAGAGTGAGGAGACTGAGTCCTGAAAGTTGAAAGTTGACAGGGCAGAGGTTCCAGGCAGTGGGAGAAAGGACTCAGCCTGGGACTGGGTCTAGTGGGGCTGGAGTGTGGTGACAGGCAGAGGTGGGAATAGAGGGTGGAGAAGAGCAGCAAATTACCTGGTACATCATGGAAAGGAGCCTGGATCTACCTCAGTAGGCAACCAGAACCAGCTGCAGTCTCAGACATTATCATCAGTTACACAATCCAGCTGTTTGAGAGGTTATTTTCTCAGGTAGAATTGTGGGAGAGGGACTGAGAGGTTAAGACCAGAGCCTGGTTCAAGTGCTTGAGTGAGCAATAATCCAGGGCTTCCCTAAGAAAGGGTCTGGGAGCAGGGAAAAACAACTCAGCCTAGGAGATATTTCTGCAGGGAATCAATCATGAGGGGGGATGGAGGGTGAGGACCCAAGAAAGTCTGAGTCCTTTCTGCTTTGCCCCCCTGAGTTAGGTGTCCCCATTCAACAGTAGTTTGATTAGGTGATGGGAGCTGTGGCAGGGGAGGAGGGACTAGTTTTTGAGCAGGTTATATTTAGGAAGCCTCTTGGGCATCTAGTGATTAGATCAAGAGCTGCTGCCCAGTGGTACAGGGGTGAGTCACGGAGGACAAGAAAGCTAGATAGTGGTGCTCTCTGAGCTGTTCCCCAGCCTGCTCTGGCTACTCACAGTCTTTCCCTGAACCACACACACCCATCAGCCCCAGGTAGCATAAAATGGTTATGTGGCACAACTAGAAACTCCTGAAGCTTTCTTCATTTCTTCTCATCTTCCAACCCCTACTAACAGTCACGTTTGTACATAGAAAGGAGTCGCAGACCTTTGAAGATCAGCCCTAAAATTCATACCGGAGTGGGTTGCCATTTCCTTTTCCACCTAAAATTCACAGGAAACTTTAACTAATACACCCTGTTATATAGATGGATAAGAGGAGCAATCCCCTGGAGCAGGGAAAGGCTACCCACTCCAGTATTCTGGCCTGGAGAATTCCATGGACTGTATAGTCCATGAGGTTGCAAAGAGTTGGACACAACTGAGCAACTTTCACTTTCACTTTCAACACTTTGAAGAAGACCAAGGATGAATCTGTGCTGTCAGAGGAGGAACCAGGGAGGAGAGGGAGGAGATGCTCAGAGAGTCAGAAGGAGATTCAGGGGAGCAGAACCAGGCTGGGGCAGAGTGGGTTGGGGAGGGAGGAGGGGGAGGGGAACTTGAGATGCAGGGGAGTTGGACAGTGTCCTAGGATGCTGGAAGAGTGGTAGAGTTCAGATTGTGAGGAGATCCATGTGTGTTCGCGGTGGGCAGGTATTTACTTCTGGAGCAAGATCTCTGCTTCCAAGGCCTCCTCCTCAATGCTCACAATAAATCCCTGTGTAGCAACCACATCGCATCCCATTAAGGTGCTCAAAGTATGCTTGGTCTGTGTTTCTCCTAATCCCCACATCCTTCCCCATCTGCCTGGACCCCATCTCAGAGTGCCTACCGAGTCTTCACCAGTAGCACCTGCTTGAAGCACATGATCCTCAAAGTCCGGCGGGATGCACGCAACTTCGAACGCTACCAGCACAACAGAGACTTGGTGAATTTCATCAACATGTTCGCAGACACGCGGCTGGAATTGCCCCGGGGCTGGGAGATCAAAACGGACCAGCAGGGAAAGGTGAGCATGACTGCTGCTGGGGCCTTACATCAGAAGGTGAAGACCCATGAACAGGTGAGGAGGGAGGTTGATGATGAGATCAGAGCCTGTTCCTGAGACGTGCTATTGGCCACCAGGCAGAAGGGAGGGTAACTATCCGCATTGGGATTTCTGTCTCTTGATGTTTAGAATGTTTCCAAATGTCCCTGACTTCTGCCCACCGATGCTAACATCACCTCCACCAAGTTGTGACATTGCTGTGTTCCCTGGGTGGGGAGGAGGGTTGGGGGACAGTATCACACCCAGTTGAGAACTACAGGCTCCATATTTCTTAATTTAGATTTGGAACGTGAAACCAGATTCTATTCAATGACCTTTCTATTGTTTTGCCTCCTTAGTTCCCTCTCAGAGGATTAAATTATTAGTTAAATGGGAGTGACATTATTAAATTATTCATTGTAATTTCCCTAATAAGCCTTCAGTTCTCATTAAAACAGGGTGAATTGGGCCAATGAAGTGTTACTGGCTTGCATTTTGCTTTTGTGTGGCATTAACCAAAACTAGTCTTTCCCAGGGATGCTGTAGAAGCCTAGCTGAGTCAGCTAAGGCAAGAATGCTCTTTCTTAATCACCATCAATCACTTTCATGTATTTATAGGACAGGTCAAACAGGCTACCGAGGAATCGTCCCTGCATAATCTTCTATAAACTTTAGTAGAGAGACTCCTTCCCTCTTCTAGTGTCAAAAGAATCAGGAGTGTTGCCATCAAACATGTGTCTCAACAGGAAACTGCATCATGCAGCTCTCTTCGTCTGTGATTATGACCATGTAAAACCACAGTTCCCTAAAGTCGGCTGATGGGGCTTCACAGTGCCCTGGGAACCAGAAACCCCCCTCTCACACTTTGTCATGTCCCAGTACCTGAACCCTCTGAAACATGGGAGGAAAGATTGTGTCCTCTAATTGATGCAAGTCCACCAGTACAGTGAATCTCTATGACCAGCTCTGCAGTCAGGGATGAACTTGGCAGGGGGTGCCTTGTGTGGTGGAAAAACCACCATAGACAGAATCTACTCTTATTTACCAGATGTGGCCTCCACTAGGAGAATGACAGTGAAACATGGTGTGGGAAACATGCTTTCTATACAAAAGAAACAGAACAGTTTCCAGAAACTAGACCACCTTCTGGTTTCTCACCAGCCAACATGCTTCTCACTTTGTCAACACGTTCAGAGTCAACAGCCTTCACTTTTACTGTGCACCATGTAGGAAGAGGAGGGCTGGTCTGAGCTGTTTGGTGCCTTTGAATGCACATCATCCCCACAAGGAAGACCAAATGGCATCTGACTCACCTGTCATCTTGAAAACCTGGAGAGGGTGGACACAGCCTCTGCCCAACATCAATAGGGATTTTGTGCACCTCAGGTTGGCTCCAGGGTTGAGCTGTGGAGGATGGTTGTCGTCCAGGAGGTGGTGGGGCTCAGGCAATAGGACAGGTGACAGCCTGTCGGGGACAGGTGTGAGATGGAGGTGGCCTCTACTAAGGAATATGCACATAACAACAAAGTAATACGAGGCCTCTGAAGACCTGCTTTGTGAAGGAAACAGAATCTTTGTCTTGAGAAAAAGCATATCTTTTAGTATAATTTTCTTCAGAAAATAGAAATAAACATTTTAAAGATATCTGTTTATCATCTACACAATGGCACAAGAACGCATGCCTTATATTGAGCAAGAAGAACCCACACATAGAAAACAAGCCAGAGGAAAGCAGACAGAAGAAAACAGAACCAGCGCAGGATCTAGCAATCCTACTCTGGGTATTGATTCAAAAGAACTGAACTCAAAATCTCTGAGATATCTGTACTACTGTGGTTTAATCAAATAGCAAAGATATGGAAGCAACCTAAATGTCTCTTGATGGATGAGTGGATAAAGAAAAGGTGGTATATACATACAAGGGAGTATTATTTAACCTTAAAAAAGAAGAGGATTCTGACATACTACAACATGGATGAACCTGGAAGACATTGTGTTAAATGAAATTAGCTAGTCATAGGACAAAGACTGCATTATTCCATTTATATGAGAGATCTAAAACAGTCAAACTTATAGAAACAGTAAAATCGTGGTTGCCGAGGGATGGGGGCAGGAGGAAGTAGGGAGTTTCTGTTCAACAGGAATAGAGTTTTAGTTATGCTAGTTAAGTTCTAGAGATCAGCTATCCAATATTGTGCCTATAGTTAACAGTACTGTACTTTATGCACTTTAAATTTTTTCTTTTATTTTTTTACACTTTAACATTCGTTTGAAAGGAAACCTCGTTAAGTGTTCTTACTACAGTTAAAAACTAGAAAAGGATGTGGGCTAGATAAATGGTTTAAGATTTCATGGAACAACGAAATGTAACAGCATAGGGATAAAAGAGAGGAGAAATGACACTATGTAAAATCGAATCCTGGTTATAGAATATGAACATGGAAGCAGCCCCCAAAGCACAGAGAAGGTACCATTTTGCAACCAGTGAAGGATAAAGTGAAAAAAATATATGAAAACCAGAAAAAAATGTATCTCACTTTCTCAGCAAGAACCAATTTAATATCACAAACTCCCTTAAGACCCCTTGCCTGTGTGCTTCTTTGTAGAGTTTACATGTTTGTTCTATGTACTGTTTTGTCTGTTTCTCCTGGCAGAATTTTAAGCTCTTTGAGAGCAGGGGTCTTTGTGTTGCTCATTGATGAAACTTCTGAGGGCCTAGAATAGTGTCTGGCACATAGCTGGCCCTCACTAAGTCTCTGTTGGATGAAAGGCTTATAGATATTCTTGAAGAAGAAATTAATAGATACAGTAGCAATAAGTAAATATTAACTATAAATATTAAATTATTAATTAAATATTGAAAATAAAGCTTTGATCTACAACAGATTGTTCAGATGGGCAGATTAATTGGACTCACTGAGTTACAGTAAAATTAATTAAAATAAATGCTACTCTAGAATGTCTTTACATCGAGACTTTAAAAATCTTATCAATATACAGCCACGATAATGTGAAAGTCATTTACAAAAGAATTAAAAATCAGACAAACCTCAAACTTCCCATCCATAAAACCAAACTGTAGAAATCCACAGAACAATGACTACAGGTTATTGATGAGAAAGATGGCAGCTCAATAATCCTATTTCCAGAAAACATTGTTATTGAAGTGTGAAGACAGTAGGGAAAAATCCTCATGTGCAAGACTTCAGGGCTCACCCTACTGTTTTGCCTGCCCTAAGAAAACACCAAAAGCCATTCTCCAGATGGCTCACAAATGTCAGAAGGGAAAATCAAAAATGGGAAAATCATAGCATTAAAAATCTTTGGTGATGGGTATTTTAATCAATCAAATGCACAAATATAAATGTAAATAATTGCTTTAAAATTATAATGCTTTGTATTGAAAAAGCTCAATAAAGTATGGGAAAATATGTATAATAAAAATGGAATACTTGTATAAGAACAATTTGGATCAGTATCCCTGGACCAGAATTAAAAAGATGAGGAAACAGAGAGTCGACTGGCAACACAGCCCCCCAGCCTCTTACGGGGTGAGATGCAAGAGCCTATCCTTAAGGAAGAAATCAGGCCTTACTGGAGACATTCAAGCAAAGATTGGACAACTACTTTTCCAGAACAGAAAGGAAACTCATGCATCAAAAAAGGTGACTAATAATGTACCAAAAGAATATGGCTGCACAAATACTAGAGTCTAATCAGATAAAACATTTTAAGGAATTTCTTGGAACCTACAGTAAATTTATAGAAACCTGCTTTTTAGACTGTGTTAAAGACTTTACAAGAAAAGAAGTAAAACCTGAAGAGACCACCTGTTCAGAACATTGCTTACAGAAGTATTTAAAAATGACTCAACAAACATCTATGAGATTTTAGGAATATCATATTCAGCAGAATGAAGCCCTGGTTGCCAAAACAGGACTCCTTGGCCAGCCATGATCGAGAAGTCCTAATGGGTGGACTTTTGATGAAAGATTGCCAACAGCTATTGCACTGGAAATGAGGATTCACCTGATAGAATCCCCTGAAAGTAGTAGCCACCATGTTAAACCTGGCAAATGGAAACCACTGGAGAAACATTGATATATACGGGAATAGTCAAAATAGAAGGTCTTATTGTTCAATGAAAATAAGATGCAACACTTGTTGAGGCCTTAAGATTCAGCAGCTTGGTCACTTGATTAGAAAAATAAACCATTTTTTATTCAATAGTGACTGTTAATTTTAAAGCAAAATATGTGTTCAATCATGTATGAGATAGAAAACATTTTATTACTAAAAATAGTATAAATGAAAATCATTGGGGAAAAAAAATGAGGAAACAAAAAGTGGGTGGGTGAGAGGGCAGGGAAAGTGGGTACTAAGTTCCTAGTTGGGTGTAAGGGGAGCCAAGTGGATAATTTGAAAAACAAAAGCTAAATATAGTTGCTTGACAAACTTAAAAGGTAATCATTGTACCATTTAAAGCAAGATTTTTCTCTCTTGAATTCCTACAAAAGATAAAATCAAACAAAATACAGTGTTTGTATCAAAAACACACAAAAGAATCCACAAGGAAGCAAAGAAAATTAGAATATTAAAAATAAAATGACAACAGTAAAGCCAAGCATAACAGTTGTGGCAGCAAGTGGAAATAGAATAAACTTGTTACTCCTTACACTTAGTACTCCACATAGGGAATGGTATCTCCTTACCAAAAGGAGCTACTGTCAGATTTGATACCAAACAAATACAGCTTTAAAAAAGACATACCTAAGAGATAATTTAAAATGTTTAATAGTAAAAGAATAAATATTAATATAGTATGAAAACAATAACAGAAAAATCAGTGTTGGTGTATTAATATCATACAAAGGAGAGTTGAAATCTAAATCCTAAAAATGGGGTCAAAGAAAGATTTTATATTCATCAATGGCACAGTTTAAATTACAATAATCATATATACATTATGAGCCAAAGAACAAGATACATATTATATAAAGAAAAATAAAAGAACTGCAAAGGAAATGAAGAAATGCAAAAGGTAGGCAAATGTGTTTTATATCCATCAGTTCAATAGATTAAATAGACAAAATAAGATTTGAATACTTTCCTGTTAATGGAACATATATTAACTCTTTCATTTAAAATAAAGCTTACATTAACCTTAATTGCATACAATTTTTATCTGAGATACCTAAAATAGTCATATTAATAGAAACAGAAAGTAGAATAGAGGTTACCAGGAACTTGGGGGTGAGGCAGAGGAGAGAATGAGGACTTATTTCTTTTAATGGGACCATAGTTTCAGTTTTGGAAAGTGAAAAAGTTTAGGAAATAAATAGTGGTGATGACCGCACAACAATGAGAATGCACTTAATGCCTCTAAATTGTGCATTTAAAAAATAACTAAGATGGCAGATTTTATATGATTTTTAATAAAAATATACTTTTATTTATTTTTAATTGAGGTATAATTGAAATATAATATTAGTTTCAGGTATACAGCATGCTGCTGCTGCTGCTGCTAAGTCGCTTCAGTCGTGTCTGACTCTGTGCGACCCCATAGACAGCAGCCCACCAGGCTCCCTGTCCCTGGGGTTCTCCAGGCAAGAACACTGGAGTGGGTTGCCATTTCCTTCTCCAATGCATGAAAGTGAAAAGTGAGAGTGAAGTCACTCAGTCCTGTCCGACTCTTAGCGACCCCATGGACTGTAGCCCACCAGGCTCCTCCATGCATGGGATTTTCCAGGCAAAAGTACTGGAGTGGGGTGCCATTGCCTTCTCCGGTATACAGCATAGTGATGCAATATTTTTATAGATTATACTCCATCTACCATTATCATAAAATAGCAGCTATATTTCTCTGTGTCATACAATATATCCTTGTTGATTATTCATTTTATACATAGTAGATTATTTCTTTTAATCCCATTCCCCTATCTTGCCATTCCCTCCTTCCTTATCACCACTGGCAACCAAAACAAAAGCATATATGTTTTCTGTGTCTGAGAGTCTATGTCTGCTTATATTCATTAATTAGTTTTATTTTTTAGATTCCATATATAAGTGATAACATACATCACATATATAACAGTATTTTTTTCTCTCTCTGACTTACCTCACTAAGGATAATAACCTCTGTATCCATCCATGTTGTTGCAAATGTCAGAATTTCTTTCTTTTTTATGGCTGAGTAGTATTCCAGTGTGTGTGTGTGTGTGTGCGCTCGCGCATATGCGTGATGTGTGTATACCACATCTCCTTTATCCATGCATCTATTGACAGACACTTAGGCTGTTTCCATATCTTACCTATTGTAAATAATGCTGCTGTGAACATTGGGGTGCATGTATCTTTTGAATTAATATTTTCAATTTTCTTTGGATATATGCCCAGGACTGGAATTGCTGGATCATATGATAGTTCTATTTTTAGTTTTTTGAGGAACCTCCATTCTGTTTTCACAGTAGCTGTACCAATTTATGTTCCTATCAACAATATACTAGGGTCCTCTTTTCTCCATGTCCTCGCCATAATTTGTTGTTTGTAGACTTTTTGTGGAGAAGGAAATGGCAATCCACTCCAGTATTCTTGCCTGGGAAATCCCAAGGACAGAGAAGCCTGGTGGGCTACAATCCAGGGCATTGTAAAGAATCTGACGTGACTGAAGCAACTCAGCACAGCACAGACTCTTTGACATTAGCCATTCTGACCGGAGTGAGGTGACATGTCTCATTATGGTTTTGACTTACACTTTTCTGGTGATTAACAGTGTTGAGCTTATTGACCATCTGTATATCTTTTTTGGAAAAACATCTACTCTGATCTTATGCCCATTTTTTAATCAGATTCATTGAGCTGTATGAACTATTTATATATTTTGGATATTAAGCTCTTATCAGTCATATCATTTGCAAATATTTTCTCCCACTCAGTAGGCTGTCTTTTTATTTTATCAATGGTTTCCTTTGCTGTGCAGTAGCTTTTAAGTTTAATTCAGTTCAGTTCAGTCGCTCAGTCGTGTCCGACTCTTTGGGACCCCATGAACCGCAGCACGCCAGGCCTCCCTGTCCATCACCAACTCCCAGAGTTCACTCAAACTCATGTCCATCGAGTCGGTGAAGCCATCCAGCCATCTAATCCTCTGTTGTCCCCTTCTCATCTTGCCCCCAATCCCTCCCAGCATCAGGGTCTTTTCCAATGAGTCAACTCTTTGCATGAGGTGGCCAAAGTATTGGAGTTTCAGCTTTAGCATCAGTCCTTCCAATGAACACCCAGGACTGATCTCCTTTAGGATGGACTGGTTGGATCTCCTTGCAGTCCAAGGGACTCTCAAGAGTCTTCTCCATCACCACAGTTCAAAAGCATCAATTCTTCAGTGCTCAGCTTTCTTCACAGTCCAACTCTCACATCTATACATGACCACTGGAAAAACCATAACCTTGACTAGACGGACCTTTGTTGGCAAAGTAATGTCTCTGCTTTTGAATTACAACTTCACATTGTACCAAAATAATTTTCAGAAACAATTCACCAAAAATAAAGCTAGTAAAATATAATTAAGCATTTAACTGATCTATAACTAGAGACAAATAGTGGAAAGATTTATATACATAGGAGTAAAAAAAAAAATGCTGTGTATTAGAAAACAAAGCAAATAAAAATCAAAAGCAATTTGAAGGCACATAAGTAAGCACATTTAAAATAAAGAAAACCTTAACATCCCAACAACAAAAAAGGGAACAAGCAAAGTACAAAGACAGTACTCCAGTGAAGAGATTGAACAGTAAACCTAAGAGAAAATGTTTGGCTTCCCTTATAATTTATCATTATTTGCCATTCAGCATTTCTAAGAGTTCTTTCCAGTACTCAGCATTAGTAAAGTCCATAAAAAGAGTTCATGGACTTTTGGTAAGATGATAAATCTGTACTGTTCTCATGAAGATAGTTTGTTGATATGGATCAATAAATGTATAATGTTTTCCTAACTTTTAACCCAGTAATTAGTCAACTTTTAGGAATTTATACTAAAAGTTACCACATATACATATATATAACCCATTTAACTTTAATTTATAAACTTTAAAAGACATATAATTGAATAATAAAAATCTGCTTTTACTGTATATTAATTTAGCTTGTATTTGTATGTTTAAAATCCCATGTAAGCATGTTAATGTTGGGTTTTTTCACTCACATTTCA
Organism: Bubalus kerabau; assembly: GCF_029407905.1. Taxonomy (NCBI): domain Eukaryota; kingdom Metazoa; phylum Chordata; class Mammalia; order Artiodactyla; family Bovidae; genus Bubalus; species Bubalus kerabau. The sequence goes on along the minus strand of NC_073631.1, from coordinate 80,851,774 downwards.
TACTTATATGAATTCTTTACTAATATTTTTTAATGTCATTGTCATCATTTTTTGAGAATCTAACATAATGTTTCAGGGGAGATCATTTCAGTCCCCTGCATGTTGTTGGACATACAGCCCTTTTTGAGTCTGTGTGGGATGCTATCCTGGGAAATTTTATTACCAGCCACAGATACCAACTCACATGATACTCAGAAAGTTGTTGTTTACCTTTGTCCTGTGGGGAGTATTTTGATCTCCATTATGAAACAACTCCCTGTATGACATTTTATAGAGATCTTTAAAAGACTCATATACAATAACATCTAATACTCAAAATTATAAGCTCATGTTCACCCAAGAATAATTTCTAAATCTGTATATAATTTCTTGGACTACTTATGTCAGATGACACCTAAACATTTCTAAAATGAGCACTGATTGAGGTAAATTAGGCAAAGATATTGATACCAAATATTACCTTTTGTTCAAAAGAGAATATTTGAAAGATTTTTTTCTAGTACAGAAGTCTTTATTAAAAAAAATAAGTATTCCTTTTTTGTGAAGGGTAGCTAATTTTAGATTTAAAGAATGTCATTTGTTATATATTGGAACATACACACTAATCAGACATGCCTCAAGGCTTTGTGTACAGAAGTATTTATTGAAGCACTATTTTAAACCAGTAAAAAAAAAAAAAAATTAAGTGTCCCATGATAGAGGTTACCAAAGCTAATTGTTATGTATCTTGCAAACAGCAGTGAATAGAAGAGAAGTGAAGGGCAAAGGAGAAAAGGAAATATATACCCATTTGAATGCAGAGTTCCAAAGAATAGCAAGGAGAGATAAGAAAGGCTTCCTCAGTGATCAATGCAAAGAAATAGAGGAAAATAATAGAATGGGAAAGACTAGAGATCTCTTCAAGAAAATTAGAGATACCAAGGGAATATTTCATGCAAAGATGGGCAAAATAAAAGACAGAGATGGTATGGACCTAACAGAAGCAGAAGATATTAAGAAGAGGTGGCAAGAATACACAGAGGAACTATACAAAAAAGATCTTCACAACCCAGATAATCATGATGGTGTGATCACTCACCTAGAGCCAGACATCCTGTAATGCAAAGTCAAGTGGGCCTTTGGAAGCATCACTACAAACAAAGCTAGTGGAGGTGATGGAATTCCAGTTGAGCTATTTCAAATCCTAAAAGATGATGCTGTGAAAGTGCTGCACTCAATATGCCAGCAAATTTGGAAAACTCAGCAGTGGCCACAGAACTGGAAAAGATCAATTTTCATTCTAATCCCAAAGGAAGGCAATGCCAAAGAATGCTCAAACTACTGCAAAATTGCACTCATGTCACACACTAGTAAAGTAATGCTCAAAATTCTTCAAGCCAAGCTTCAACAATACGTGAACCATGAACTTCCAGATGTTCAAGCTGGTTTTAGAAAAGGCGGAGGAACCAGAGATCAAATTGCCAACTTCCACTGGATCATCGGAAAAGCAAGAGAGTTCCAGAAAAACTTCTGCTTTATTGACTATGCCAAAGCCTTTGACTGTGTGGATCACCACAAACTGTGAAAAATTCTGAAAGAAATGGGAATACCAAACCACCTGACCTGCCTTTTGAGATATCTGTATGCAGGTCAGGAAGCAACAGTTTAGAACTGGACATGGAACAGACTGGTTTCAAATAGGAAAAGGAGTACGTCAAGGCTGTATATTGTCACCCTGCTTATTTAACTTATATTCAGAGTACATCATGAGAAACACTGGGCTGAAGGAAGCACAAGCTGGAATCAAGATTGCCGGGAGAAATATCAATAACCTCAGATATGCAGATGACACCACCCTTATGGCAGAAAACAAAGAAGAACTAAAAAGCCTCTTGATGAAAGTGAAAGAGGAGAGTGAAAAAGTTGGTTTAAAATTCAACATTCAGAAAACTAAGATCATGCATCTGGTCCCATCACTTCATGGCAAATAGATGGGGAAACAGTAGAAACAATGACAGACTATTTTTTTGAGCTCCAAAATCACTGCAGATGGTGACTGCAGCCATGAAATTGAAAGATGCTTTGCTCCTTGAAAGAAAAGTTATGACCAACCTAGAGAGCATTTTAAAAAGCAGAGATGTTACTTTGCCAACAAAGGTCTGTCTAGTCAAAGCTATGGTTTTTCCAATAGTCATGTATGGATGTGAGAATTGGACTGTAAGGAAAGCTGAGTGCTGAAGAATTGATGCTTTTGAACTGTGGTATTGAAGACTCTTGAGAGTCCCTTGGACTGCAAGGAGATCCAACCAGTTCCTAAAGGAAATCAGTCCTGAATATTCATTGGAAGGACTGATGCTGAAACTGAAACTCCAATACTTTGGCCACCTGCTGCAAAGAACTGACTCATTTAAAAAGACCCTGATGCTGGGAAAGATTGAAGGCAGGAGAAGAAGGGGACGACAGAGGATGTGATGGTTGGATGGCATCACCAACTCAATGGACATGAGTTTGAGTAAACTCCAGGAGTTGGTGATGGACAGGGAGGCCTGGCGTGCTATAGCCCATGGGGTCACAAAAAGTCAGACACAACTGAGCGACTGAACTAACTGAACCGATCCATCAAACTGAACACCATATACTCAATAAAATTCTGTGTTAAAAGGATATTTAATAACTTAGAGAAATGCTCATAAAATAATAGGTGAAAAAATCTTATATAACAAAATTGTAGATGCTGATGTTAGGAAAATAGATGTACATTTGCATAGAAGAGAAAACAAAAAAAATCACGAAAACATTTTGTTGATTACCTTTAGCCTGTAATATTTGGTATGATTTTTAGTTATCTTCTTTGTATATTTTTATCCTTTTTAAGTTATTTCTCAATGAAACTATATTAATTCTATAATCAAAAAAGGGCATTTATTTTAAAAATAAACTAAATGCTCTCCAAATGATTAATTACTAGAATGACTTATCCTTCAAAGAATCTGTTTCTCTTATATTCCATGGTAAGATGTTACAATTGCTCCTCTGTAACTCACACCCGATAAAGTGTTTATCAGTGACTGGGGGCTTCACTGAACTCCTGAGCATGCAAAAGCAGAGGCATCTCCCATCTAGTTCTGAGTAGATGAAAAGGAGGGGCAAGGGAGCGGGCGGACATCTTGGGATCCGGAGAGTGGCCGGGCCGGCCGAGCAGAGGGCCGCGGACACCAGGTCTCTTCTCAGAGCAATGGGCTGCGAAGACTGAGCTGCCGCCATGATTGGAGGCTTATTCATCTATAATCACGAGGGGGAGGTGCTCGTCTCCCGGGTCTACCAAGATGACATCGGGAGGAATGCAATGGATGCCTTTCGGGTCAATGTTATCCACGCCTGGCAGCAGGTGCGCAGCCCCGTCACCAACATCGCTCGCACCAGTTTCTTCCATGTTAAACGGTCCAACATCTGGCTGGCAGCTGTCACCAAGCAGAATGTCAATGCTGCCATGGTCTTCGAATTCCTCTGTAAGATGTGTGATGTAATGGCTGCCTACTTTGGCAAGATCAGCGAAGAGAACATCAAGAACAATTTTGTGCTCATATATGAACTGCTGGACGAAATCCTAGATTTTGGCTACCCATAGAACTCGGAGACAGGTGCACTGAAAACCTTCATCACCCAGCAGGGGATCAAAAGCCAGCATCAGACAAAAGAAGAGCAGTCTCAGATCACCAGCCAGGTGACCGGGCAGATTGGCTGGCGGCGGGAGGGCATCAAGTATCGCGGGAATGAGCTCTTCCTGGATGTGCTGGAGAGTGTGAACCTCCTCATGTCCCCGCAAGGGCAGGTCCTGAGCGCCCATGTGTCAGGCCGGGTAGTGATGAAGAGCTATCTGAGTGGCATGCCTGAGTGCAAGTTTGGAATGAATGACAAGATCGTCATTGAGAAGCAAGGCAAAGGCACAGCTGATGAAACAAGCAAGAGCGGGAAGCAATCAATTGCCATTGATGACTGCACCTTCCACCAGTGTGTACGACTCAGCAAGTTTGATTCTGAAAGCAGCATCAGCTTTATCCCACCAGATGGAGAATTTGAACTCACGAGGTATCACACCACCAAGGACATCATCCTTCCTTTTCGCGTGATCCCACTAGTTCGAGAAGTGGGACGCACCAAGCGGGAGGTTAAGGTGGTCATTAAGTCCAACTTCGAACCCTCACTACTGGCTCAGAAGATTGAGGTGCGGATCCCAACCCCACTGAACACTAGTGGGGTGCAGGTAATCTGCATGAAGGGAAGGCCAAGTATAAGGCCAGTGAGACCGCCATCGTGTGGAAGATCAAGCGCATGGCAGGCATGAAGGAATCGCAAATCAGCGCTGAGATTGACCTGCTGCCCACCAACGACAAGAAGAAATGGGCTCGACCCCCCATTTCAATGAACTTTGAGGTGCCATTCGCACCTTCTGGTCTCAAGGTGCGCTACTTGAAGGTGTTTGAACCGAAGCTGAACCGCAGCGACCACGATGTCATCAAATGGGTGCGCTACATTGGCCGCAGCGGCATTTATGAGACCCGCTGCTAGCTGCCTGATGGCCGCTAGCCCACCTCCCCACCCACCCTCTTCCACAGGTCTGGGTGCCCTTGGCCACCACACATCAGTGTCTCCTCCCTCCTGCTTTGCTGCCTGCCCTTTGCAGTAGCCCCCGAGTCTAGGTCTGGACCAACCACATTGCAAGTGGGACTGGTGGAGCAGTCCCTGGACTCCCTGAACGGGGTGGTTTCAGAGGCTCCTGCTCCACCATCCATCTGCCTGCCCTAGCCCACTGCCAGGCTCCTGAGTTCTGTGACCAAAGCCAAGTGGGCTCCTTCTCCTCCCCTCTCCTATGGCCACATCTCTGGAGTGGGAGGGTTGGCTGCCCCTCACCTCGGAGCTCCCCCAAAGGCCAGTAACGGATCCCCAGCCCTCAATTCCTACTCTGCTTTGGGGTAGTGTGAGCTTCATTTTGTACACGTGTGACTTCGTCCAGTTATAAACCTAATAAACTCTGTAGAACGGAAATAAATAAATAAATAAATAAAAAGAAAAGGAGGGGCAAACATAAACCTGATGACTGAGCCCTGGAGTGCTCCTGGGTATCAGTCATTTTACTTGGCTGATTCTCACATGTATGTTCTTTCCTGGTCTGTCTGTAGTCTTTCTTCGTGGACCACAACAGTCGAGCTACCACTTTTATTGACCCCCGAATCCCTCTTCAGAATGGTCGTCTTCCCAACCATCTGACTCATCGACAGCATCTCCAGAGGCTCCGAAGTTACAGTGCTGGAGAGGTAACACCTCCTCTGCCCTTGGCCTCCCATTCACAGGACCACAGGGTCAGCCTGTCCTGGTGGGGCCAGGATCTAGAGTTGCCTTTTCCCCCAGGGGCTGGGCCAAATCCATATGCTCTTTAGTAGGGAGGCTGATGACTCGAGGCACCCACTTCGTGTCCTGGACCCATCCTCAGATTGCTGTCCTTCTGCCTTTCCTTTTTTCCTACACAGTCACGTTACTGAAAAATCCATCTAGTTTAAAGAAAACTGAAAACATAGCATCAAGACATCCCTATATTTATGGCTGATACGGTGTTTCCTCAGCCCACTGGTCGCGTGTGAATTCTTAAACAATGGTAGAACTACTAGGCAGCATATGACTGTTTTAAACTTCTCCCTCTCCCTAGATTTTGGACAAGACTTCATTCATGGACTGAAAACTGGGGAAATGAACTGGGCCACATGAATACTCTGTTCCCACCCTACCATCTGCCCTTCTCTGCTTTATATGTTCTTTCACTCAACATGATTGATTACCTTCTGCTGGGCCATGAAAGGCTGCCCCCTTTCTTAAGCATCAGGTTCCTTGCCTTTCTGAATTCCTTGTTCTATATCCCATATCCTTTCCTGTTCTCCCTTCTTGAACCGAAATTCAAAACATAGCTTTTTTTCCATTGCTAATTAGTTCCCTACAATAATATGAGCAAATCTCTTTTTTATGTTCTGACTGACATTTCCCAAGTATCTATACCTTCTTTTCATGGAAACCACCAGGGTCTCAGATGATACAGGCTCTGAGAACCATTTCCAATAAAGCAGCTTGTAGAGTTAGATTATAAAGAGGTAAAAAAAAATGGAAAAAGTACTGTAGAAAGAAAAAAAACATATATATGGTCCCACAGAGAATCATTCCAGGGAGAGCCACAGTGGACATCTCTAGAGGCAGAAAATAACCATTCACCTGTCAGCCTCTAGAGAGCAACCATGAGTCTCAAGGGAAGAGCTTATTTTATTGAAAGCTTAGTATAAAAGAAAAAAACCTTTACTAGTTTTTCAGGACACTCATCTGTATACACTGAGAAATGTAACTATTTCTAACCAGGGGCACTCACAGTTTAAGGCCAGTGTGATAAATTGAATTTTTCTTTCATGGAGTCATCTTAAGTATCATTGTTTTAGGGTACTATTGAAAGCATGTTAACTCTTACTGCATATACATAAAATGTGCATGTGACCATGCATGAGGGAGTATTATACACTCTACAGGGGTTTAGTGGGTGTCAGGACCCTCCAGATTCCAGGCACTCAACAGTTGACACATTCACAGGCTACAGAAAGCCATGCCCCAACTTCTCAGCTCAGCACATGTAGTCCCTCTCCCTTTTATAACACTTCAGAAACCACAAGATGTATTGTCTTGATATGATAATGGGTAAATTCAGAACTCTGCATCAACTTGAATATGCCATTTTAATCTATTTTAAATGTCCAAGCTCTTTAATATTATTAAGGTGAATTTCAGTATTAACATAGAGCATCACAGCATATGATAAAAGAAGCTCAGTACTGCCAGACAGATTCAGATTCACCACGGTCAATTTAAAAAAAAGTCAATTACTCAATGAAACCCCTAAACATGTAAATCTATCACATATATATGAAGTTAACCTGAAAATATAAATTTTAAAACCTTCCTATTGAAAGAACAAGATTAAGCTCATGAGCATCACTTTACCCGTTCCAAAACATTTCCTTGATGTTATTGACTAGTCCAAACACAGCCACACTGAATATCAATGTTAATAACAAAGTGCCATCTGCATCAGCCAAGAAAGACTAACACGTGATGAGAAAAGGGTGTCAGCCATCTGTATACTTCCTAATTCATTCACTCTCCGATTAACTGTCCATCAGGTTTTTAAGCCACTATCATCCCTCTGCCCAACCTTTCTCGGTTGGTAGCTTTGCAGTGACACAATGGAGAACCAAGAGGGAAGCTGGGAGGCAGAGAATACCTGATCCAGAGGCAGCACACCAGGAAAACAGGGACTCGGCCTCTATGAAAGCAAATACCTGATTCCTCCTACTGTGAGAACACAGCCTAGGGTATGAGGAGTCAGGAAGACCTCAGTGTAAAAACAGAGGGGGGCGGGGGGTGGAAATGTTCCTTGTATTTGCTCTAATATGATTTTGTTTCACAAATATTGATGAAGTACAGGGTTTGCTCTGAGCACTGTGAAGTGCAAAGACGTGTGAGATACGACCCCTGCCCTGGAGAAGTGTGTACTCTATTTCTGAAGCCAGGCCAGAAACATACACAGAGTTAAGTAACAAAAGAAATTAGAATATGGCTGAGTGCCAAGAGAGATGTTAGGACAAATGCCACAGAAGTTCAAAGGAGGCCAAGAAAATGTTTGTGTTAAAAGAAAGTGCTTGACCTAGACCTAGAGAAGTTGGTAAAACCTAGCAAGTACAAAGGCAGAGAAAGGGCAGCCCCTACAGAGAGCATAGCTGAAGGATAAGGAGCCGAGATGGGGTTGAGAAAGGTCTGAAGAAAGACAGGGAATAAATAGTTCAGTGTGACCAGAATAGTAAGTTTCCACTCAGTTTTTGTTTCGAAATTTGGAAAGCTTTGAATGCCACATGAAAGAGTTAGGAATTTTATAAAAAGTCCTTGGAATGAATTTGAGAAGAATAATATGATGATTTATATATTAAAATGGGCTTTTAGAGATCAGTTCACCCACTGTTTCACAAAAGGGGAAGATTATTAGGAATTTGGGGTGACAGTTCTCTGAAGTGTAGAATCATTTCTTGTCATTGCAGGATCTTTTCTCCTGGTCCCATTCATTAAATTTCAGGAGTGTCAGTTACTATGACAACAGAAACAAAAACCAAAACACCCTTGTGCTTAGTCGCTCAGTCGTGTCCGACTCTTTGTGACCCCATGGACTGTAGCCCACCAGGCTTGCTCCTCTGTCCATGGGATTCTCCAGACAAGAATACTGGAGTGGGTTGCCATGTCCTCCTCCAGCAGATCTTTCCGACTCAGGGATTGAACCCTGGTCTCCTGCATTGCAGGTGGATTCTTTACCTGCTGAGCCAGAGAAGCATCTCCATTAAGCGTCTCCAAACACTCCTAGGTGGTAATTTCACTCTGGTTAATCATCATATTTCACAATCAAGTAAACTGAAGTATCAAGAACTCAAGTCACCCAGTGAGTTCAGAACTGCAGTTCAGATTTCTCAATTCCCAGTCCAGTGTAAACTCATATTTTTAAAGGAGACAATGACAGCCAAGAAGAGATGGGATTGTGGCACAGGACGATGTGAGAAAGGCCATGAGAGGCCACTGCCACAGACCATATAGGTAATGAGGCCCTAAGTTGGGGTGACAAAGAAACAACACAACCTCAGGGGAGTCAAGGGGTGTGGAGGAGGGAGACTTGAGACTTGGGTCAGCAGATTGAAGTCCCATCTCTGGCCTCTCTGCAGAGGTGCTCTGGGTCATTGCACCTTCCTTCCCTTTCCGTGGTCTCAGTTTCCCCATCTGTAAACAGAGACAAGGAACTGAGATGGCCACTAAAGTCCCCTTCAGCTCTATGATTCTCAGCATCTGTGAGGCTAGACACACAGTCCCATGAATGGCTCCCAGATAAGATAAGCAGTAAAGCCAGGTGGGGAGTCTGGCAAGTGTGCCTTTATATAAGTCAATGATGAGGATCGAAACAGCAGGAGAGCCAATTAGAAATGACAGCTAAACAGTCAGAAAGATGAGACTTAGGAATATCAATGAAGTATTTCCATAATCCATGATTTTTCTGTGTCACCTCTCATGGGCAATAGGGAATTCACTCTAGATGTTTCTTAGACCTCAGCTTTGGGAATCAATATTCACCTTCGTGAGCCATTTCTTGAGTGTTGTTCAGGGGTTGATTTTTTTTATCCATTGTACTTAAGGACAGAATTAAAATCAGTTTACAAAGTCAAGATCCTAGACGGTAAAAATTCCCCTCAAAACCCCAACAATAGGTTATTAGTAGAGGCACTGCTCAACGTCTTTTTAGCCTTTACCTCACCTGAAAATTGTTGAGGCAGTTTCCTAAAAGCAGTTAATATGAGGAATATAGGATTCTATGCATAAAAAGATCATTCTTTGACTTTTTTTAATTAATTTTTACTGGAGTATAGCTCATGATTTGACTCTTTCACATGCATTTTAATACAGTGGCACATCCATCTGCAATATATTTAAGTGCCAACAAAACAGGCTTTATCACTTCCATAGTGTCCAGATGGAATTGGGCATGGATAAGTGGAAAAGAGCGGATCAAGATCCATGTCTCTATCAATAAGGAAATCACTGGAGGTCAGCTTTGCTTGTTTATATTGCAATTTGCAATGTAAATTACCATTAATAAGGAAGGATAACAGACCGCACAATGTTTGTTTCTTTCACCATCTTATCTTGGTCAAGTAAGAGAAGTCATTAGTCATAGAACATTTCTGGAAGGGTACATATAAAAATGCTTAACAGTAATTGCCTCAAGTAAAGGACAGGAGTCTGATAGGAAAGAGAAATTGACTTTTCACTCTCAAAGCAGAAGTCACTGTGAATCATACTTTGCAGTAAGCTGCTTTTATGGCAAAAGTCACTGTGTCAACTCTAATGACAGAGGCCATCATGCTGGAAACTGGCCTTTGGGGAGGGTAACTTTTGCACAGCTTCTTAAAATTGGGAATTTACCTCTTGATTCCATGTAACCTATACTTGATTACAAGTTTGTTTGGAAGTTTGTAAAGTTCAGATAACCTGTGAAAGTACACTTTTGAATTAAAAATGGTATCTAACGAGAATAGAAAATATAGGCACAGATGGAAAAGAAATCAAAAGGCTGGTATAGCTCTCCATCTGGAGAAAATTCCTGGTACGCAATGAAGTAAAACAGTTGAATTGTATTGTCTATGCTTCTGTATCTTCCTTTACCATTATAGCGCATTGTAGATAGTTTCCATGCCATTAAAATTCTTCTATACTTTATTCTATGGATTGCCATAATTTAATTCAAACCTTTCTCTTGTACATTATGTTTGTTGCCCACTTTTTGCCATTAGAAATATGTTGAAAAACCTCATAGATCACTCTTATTTCTGTATAGTTCTGCAAACTTTGTTAATGATCTACTTTTAGAATACAAAAAAATCTAGAGATGAACATAAATTCATCACTTGGGCTTTTCCTCTGAACTTACAATTTTTATCACCAGGTCTCCAGCATTTTTGAGACAGCATTAGCTGATGATGAACCCAAATTCAGTCTAAAACCTGAAGTTTTCGATCACAGATTTTTAAAAAAAAAAACACCAGTTTACATTTCCAAATTGTAACACAGAAGAGAAGCTTGTTTTCCAGTTGCTGGAAACTATTTTCTGAGCATATCTATTCTGTTTTGTCCAGAAAGCTAAATGTTTGAAGTTTGTGTATTTGCAATTATGATTAAAGCTATCTCAACATCAAAAGGAAAAGAAATCTAAAAAGCAGTCATGTGGGGCTCTCTTCTCCCTCCCTCCCCTGGCCCTGTGTCTCTCCTCGCCCCTCTTTCTCCTTCTCTCCCACCTTCTCCCGCTCCCTCCCCACCCTCTCCCTCCCTCCTTCTCCTTTCTCCCCCCTTTCTCCTCTCCGCCCTCTCTTTCTATATCTCTCTCTGTGTGCTTGCATACACAGGCACCCCTACCTGAGAAACTCAGTGACCCAAAAAGTGTCCAAAAGTGTCAAATTCTGGGAATTTCAGGGAGTCATATAATCTTGGTTTTAAATGGAAAATTCATTCTTTTCAGTATTTTAAGTAGTTAGGAAAGCAAATGTTAGCATCATATTTGCAGTGAGATCCAAATTAGTCACTCAGCTGATGGCAGGCTTCCCTCGATGGGCCACTTGTTACCACTTTGGGGCCACCTTTGCGATAGTGATAGTAAAGGACAGGAGAGCCTAGGTCATGCTGCAGTCCATGGGGTCACAAAGAGTTGGACACAACTTAGCAACTGAACAACAACTGAACCACAAGGGTCCCAGCACATACCAAGTTCTATGAAATCTTAGACTATTAGAGTCCTTTTTAGCTCTGCCTAAAATTGTTTCCATCCCTGTAAATTCCTAGGCCCTAGTTGGAGAAGCACGTTTCTATTTAATGCTATCATCCTCCAGTTCTCTCATCTGGAGTCCATCCAGTACCACTCTACAGTCACCTCCTTTTTCCTCAGCCGATGTTGCCATGGCTCAGGACTCCACAAGCCTCACCACTCCCCAGTATTGTTTCCTCTGTCTCGCTTATAGTCACGGTGATGCATATCCCTCAGCCAGTCAACTGCCTTCAGAGTAGCTGACCTTCCTCTGGTTCTGCAGTCTTTCAATCTGCCTTGGTTTTGCAGTAAGCAGGTAACCTTAGAAGCAGGAACCATTTTTCCCTAAAGCATTTCTACAACACATGAATTCCTTACAACCCACCCCCCACCCCCACCCCCGTGAAGAGAAGTGAGCCTCTTCCTGCTTCAAAGCCTTGTTTTTCTCCAGGCAAAGTTCAGTGCACAGCCAAGCCTTCTTGAGTTCCATTCTCAGGTCTACCTGCTTTCCCAATTTCTTTCTGTAATTCATCTCTTAGACAGCCTTCAGCTGTTTTTGAGATTCCTGTCTTTACAGCATTGCAGATATTTTCAGCACACATTACAGCAGACTGACACAACCCCTGGAAGGAAAAGAGAGATTTCAGTCCCAGGAAGCTTTTACATATTTATTAATCCATGGAAAGAGAAAAATATGAGACTAAATATCAGCCATCAGCAAGCCTTTCTTTCATGACTTTGCATTGTAACCATTTAACCAGAAAGTGCTGTTACAGAAATTCCAGCATCTAAATCTTGGTAGCTGGCTACACCCTCTGAAGAGAGCTGGGTGTTGATGGCATCAAAATGAGAAGTCAGCCAGAGTGACACATAATCTATTCCCCTTGTCCCTCAAGTAAGACAAGGGCAAGAAGAAGGATCAGGAGAGGAAAAAGATGAATCTGCATCCCTCCTATTCCAGAGGAGCAGTTCAAAGACTGCCACATACAGAGAGTGAACTGGTAGCGCATCTCATCTGAAGGATGTTATTCTTGTCTGTGTGAAATATGAAAGTAGAACCTAAAGGAAGACCAGCAATTACCATTTCAGTAATTAGGAAGCCCTACATCATCTGCCTTGAAGATTGTCACCTGCAACATCACACAGGGCCTAGTCTTAAGTGACCACTTTTAGATGAACCTGACCTTTCTGGGGTTTATGCCATAGGAGCTCATCACCTCTCCTGAATTCTGTGTGTGTGAATTCTGGTCTTGGAGAATTTTATTTCTTCTTTTTGTCTGGATATTTGAGCTCTTTATGAATATCTTCCAATGTCATCTTCAAAATTCTTAAATATTTTAAAGCCTAGTTTGACTTCTTTGTCACATATCATAGAGAGAGTCATCTACACCCATTGCCATATATCTGGTGAAAGTACTCCAGTTTGGAAACTCTGTGGTGCCTCCATTCAAATAGCTTACCCTGCAAGGGTCCTTCCAGGAGCAAAATATATATGGAATCATGGTAGAAACTCACTGTTATGCTCTAGAACCTAGGGAATTTATAAAAATTTAAAATCAAGCTAAATTAAAGTTAATCATCACAAATATCAGTTTTAAGCTAAGCAAATTCTCTGGCCCATGAAGTTTTGTCAAAATGTCCAACCCAAAATACTGGTTGCAGGCTAGTAGTATGGGGAATCTAAAAACAATTCTTGACAGTCAAGCATTAGTTAGTATTATGATTCTATCTCTTACAGTTAAAAATTTTGGAAAAACTTATTTTCTCTGATCCTCAAATTCCCCATTTGTAAACTGGGGTGAATAATGCTTATCTTGCCAAATTTTGTGAGGATATGAGACTGTATAAAGAGTATGCTGCTGCTGCTAAGTTGCTTCAGTTGTGTCTGACTCTGTGTGACCCCTGAGACGGCAGCCCACCAGGCTCCCCTGTCCCTGGGATTCTCCAGGCAAGAACACTGGAGTGGGTTGCCATTTCCTTCTCCAGTGCATGAAAGTGAAAAGTGAAAGTGAAGTCGCTCAGTCGTGTCCGACTCTGAGCGACCCCATAGACTGCAGCCTACCAGGCTCTTCCATCCATGGAATTTTCCAGGAAAGAGTACTGGAGTGGGGTGCCATTGCCTTCTCCTAAAGACTGTATAAAGAGTAACCAGTATAATAAATGTGAGAAAAGACGCTAAACAAAGAATGGCCTTTCGAGTATAATAAATACTGTTTAAGACAGCCAGCCCAGGCCACATTTGGTTATGAAGTTCAGTGCTGCCTCTTAGAGATGAAGATCATAGACCTACTTTACTGATAATATTCCCTTTAACATATTTCTGATGAGAAATATTTCTTAGCCTATTGGGTGTATTAATGAGATGAACATTCATGGCATTTGGCATAGTCACTTTCTTAAAAACCACAACACCAACCATTCTACTGAGACATTTTTTTCAAACATGTTAATTTTCCGTCATTTTTGGAATTATAATTTCATTCCTCCTTCCATTTAGGTGATGTTAGGAACTTTTTGCCACTTTTTGCCACTCATATTGAAAAATTAGTATTCAAAGATCATCCAAAATGGATGAGGTTTTTAACACTTACAATTTTATTTTGAAATTAGGCCTCAGAAGTCTCTAGAAACAGAGGAGCCTCTTTACTGGCCAGGCCAGGACACAGCCTAGTAGCTGCTATTCGAAGCCAACACCAACATGACTCATTGCCACTGGGTATGTATCACGCTTGTAAACCCCTGGATAGCCAACACCTGTTTTTCTTATTGTGACTCCTTTAATATTCAGGACTCTGTGTTTCCTTTCTAGTATTGTCTACTCCCCTACCGCTGGTTCCCATCTTCCTCTTACACCTCTTGCCTTTCCCTCCTCCTCACTATGTCCTTCTCTCTTCCCTTCTGTTTCTCTCCCCTCTTCCCATCTGTTTCTCTCCCCTCTTCCAGACCCTCATTCCCCTCCTTTTTTATTCTATTCAGTGGTTTGTTAGCTGGGTCCCCGGATAGCATAGCATAGATAAGGTGACGGATGTGGTTGCTTTTACATGCAGTTTCTAATTTAGACCTCTATTCCCGTGTGTGTATGAGGATAAGCTAGAAGAGGCTCCATTCCTAACTTCAGCTACCTCTTTCCAAAACACTTATATCAAGATGTGAAAGCGTCTACATGGATTTGGATGTTTTCATTATCCCTATTGGGAAATTCAACCAATGGCAGAAGTCATAAGTGCAAGTGCTCAGAAAAAGATGTCTTTGATTTTGCCATAATAACGCTGGCAGAATTATGAGAGAAGTTAGAAGGAGTAGAGTAGAACTCCACTCATGAAAGACCTATTTTATTCTCTTCCATCTGTTCACAAGGGGGGGGTGAGTTAACACCGAGATAAATTCCTACAATATTAAAGATAATTAACTTAGATCTGGTTCGCTTTGGGTTCGACCATTTAAAAATAGCCAGGTTATTATGTCACAGAAAAAAAAAGCCCAAGAGCTTACATTTTTTTTGATGAGTATGCTCTCTGCCCTTCAGACTCTCCTCCATTAATCCTGGTATCAAGCTGCCATTTTCCAATCATTAGTGAAATCATCTCTGGGCTGGAGACTCAACCACAACTTGCACTTTTGTCTGTTTCAGCATATAACGACAAGATTGTGGCATTTCTTCGCCAGCCAAACATTTTTGAAATGCTGCAAGAGCGCCAGCCAAGCTTGGCAAGAAACCACACACTCAGGTAGGGGCTTGTCTACCAGTCTCTAATTCCAGGTCTCTCCCACTGGTTTTCCAGGTGGAACAACCTCTGGGAGAGACGGCAGACACTTATGATGTGTTTTATTCATGCATTTAAATTATAACCTAAATACTTAAAATGAAGGATCCAGGAGTTCTGTTGCAATCAGAGATGGCTATCATGTCAGCTTACCAATTATTCACATGATGTTAAAATGCTTTCCATTGATTTGGAGGGAAGCACAGAAAAGGAGCAAAATAACTTTCATCAAAGATTATTTATGTAAAGCACCACGTGAATTATTTTATTTAAAGAATGTAATTGTTTAAATGTGTACTGGATATTAGATGACTATATTCATAAATGAACAAACAAAAAAGTTTCATAAGTGTTTTAACTACTTAAATCTTATTGTTCATTAGGGTCATTTTTGAATGAGTGTCTCTGAAACTCTGAGTCACTTCATTTGGAAGGGAAAACAACCCAAAGTGATAAAAAATTATCCTCTGAAGTTAAATCCTACATTCTCACCAAGGTATTAGAGTATGTCTCTCCTTCAGTTTACTACCCAACATTTCGAAAGCTAGAGGTGCACGGTAGTTAACTGTGTTCACTTGAAGTTTGAATACTTGCTCTAGCACACAGGGGCCAGCGATGGAGGCATGTCCCTTAATCCTCTACCCTCAGTCTCTTCTTCACTGAAACCAGGTCACAATGTGGGCTCCACTGAGATGCTTCTCTGGACCAGGTAACATGGGCAGGGAGGCAGCTGGTGACCCCCTCTGACTCCAGCTCCCATCTGGTGGTCTTTTGAGTCTGGTGGACAACTGTAATCCTCTACTTTGACCTCCTCAATGAGTCACCAACACCTCAAAATAATCTCTTTGCTATTCAAATCTTTATTAATCCTGCAAGGATGGATCACTCACTGTTCTTTCCCATCCATCACCACCCACTGACACCTGCTTTCCCTCTAACTTACATAAGTTAGAGCCTCCATCCTCCCAAATGCCCATCTCAACTCCTCCCTCTTTCTTCAGCTTCACATCTAAACACTTACCTCCTCAGTTTCTTCCAACCCTTCTTTTCTCTCCTCCCTGCATGGCCTATGCTTGGATCGTCATCATTTCTCTGCTGGACCTTGCAGGGATCTCTTAACAGATATCCGCTTTCACTCTACTATAAACAGCGTTACCTCCTTAGATCCCATGCCACCCATGCCCTTCAATAAAGCTTCCCATGGAGTATCCTTAGGGCTAGCTGCCACAAGGGCAGTCTTCTGCAGAACCTCAGAGCAGCTCAGTGTTAGCCCCCAGAGTTCTTGGCCTTCCCCAATCAACAGAAATTGACTAGAGGCCAGACAAGAAATTCAGGCAAGGTCATATTGGTACCTGCTGCAGCAGAGGGGAGCAAAAAGGAACAACAGGTCGCCTTGCTTGCTCACTCCCCTGGGTGTGGGGGGACTGGTTTCTTATGTAGGGGGAGGGGAGGGTGTATCCAGGGGTCGGTCCAGAGGGGTGGCTTGGGTGTTTTGCACCTCCCTTTATTTGGTGTTTTGGGCAGAGGGCATGCTCAGTTACCCAGCTTTTGTTTCTGACCCTCTACTTTTGCTTCAGGCTCTTCAAAAGTGGCACTTGCGTTTTTTGGTCTCTGTATCTGTTGTCCAGAATTTGTCCCAACTGCCCACACACACAGTTATTTCTAGTCCCATACAGTTACATTCTCTTCTGTTGTTCAAGGAGAGGTATGTCCAGGGGCAAGCACTGCAGCATGACCACAAAGGGATCCAAGTCCCAGGCCTGTCTCACTGGAAGCCTCTCTGGAATTTAGTCCTCAAGGAAATATGCCACATAATAGCAGGTGGAGGGGCAGTGGTGGATATGTGACTCTATCCTTACTGTCACTAAGGGGGCCAGCTGGGATCTTGTTTCAGGCTGGGCTGCTGCCCCTCACCCTCCCTGGGCCCTGATCGGCCCTGCCTTGGCTAATCCTGCCGTGGCTGCCCTAGCCAGGCCACTGAGCAGTTCAGGCCAGATTTGTGATTTGGGGACTCATGCCCACTTTATGAGGGTTTCAGAGACAAGTGAAAGAGGCTGTCCAAGTAGATCTTCTGCAGTTTTTTCTTCCTCTCCATTACGACAAGACCTTAGTTTCATGGGAGAGGGGGTGGAAATCTGGGTATAGTTTGAGAACTTGTGAAAAATGCATCAACTAATAAAATTGGTTTATTTACATGGGGCCCTTGGGGGGAATTCTTTGTGGGGAGCACTTCAGTTCCTTGTGAAACTCTGAGCTCCTTTACCAAAAAGGGACTGGTTTTGACAGAACCTTTCTTATACCAGAGGTCATGCTAAGGCAAGATGTAAGCCCTCTCGTAAGAGTGGAATTCTTTGCATCTAGTTCCACTAGATGCACTGTGGGTGAGTAGATGAACTGTGTTGAGACACTCCTACATCTTTTCTCTCCAGAATTTCAAAATGCATTAACAAATGCTTCCATTTTCATCACTCAGTACAAACAATACAAACAAAATACAAACAAACACAATACAAACCAAATAATGCCAAAAAACAAAAACTTCTCACCCTTCTCATGGCTCCTGTTGTGTATATAGTAAAGTCAAAATTTCTAAGCACAATTTCCATAGTCCCCTAAGTCAGGCTCTAATCTAACTCTCCATCCTGGGCTAGTTTTTTCTTCCTTCTGATGTCTTTCACCTCCCTCAAAGGGCCTGTAGTTTATCCTACCCGCAGCCTTCCTAGAATGGCTTTTCTCTTAAGGGCATTTCAGCCCATTTTAAAGGCTCAAATCAAATGCAAAGATTCAGTGATCTAGGCAGACTTTAGTATTTATTTTGCCTTGCTTTACTAGCATTTTTTTTGTACTTCTAAGATATTTTTCCTTTACCCGTTGTATTCTACCACTACTGATGTCTGCCTACAATACCATAAGCTCCTTAAGGCAGGATCTATATCTTTGTCTTTGTACCACTCTCCTGTCAGAGCCTGACCCTCTACTTTGAAGACAGGAAACAATGATCACTTTCAGATTGAACTAAAGATCTTTATCTTGAATGAGTGTGACTTCCATTTATTTTCAACTCTGCCCAAGTTTTATTACTGTGCCATGGAAGGCAGGGCCATATTTGGTTAATTCTTGGGCTGCTCTCTGACTCACACTGCATAATAATTTAAGAGAATCTCCAAGGGATTTTCAGAGGCATTGTACTACCTGAAAACTTCCTGATACATCACTGCTCTTGAACATTTTTTACCTTACTGACTCTACCACTAAGTAAGGAATTCGCTGCTTGCTTGTGGGAGAACTGTCAGCTCCCCAAAGACACTAGAGTCTTATTTAAATCATTTTAAAAGCAATAAAAACAATATTCTGTGAAAATAAAGACTGGAGTATATTTCCCAAGGGAAGTGAAGAGTTTCAGCATTTATATAGTAAACACAATGTGATTTTGTCACATTATAACAAAATCTAAGAAACCTTGAAGGTTCTGTTGCAGTGTTTGTACAATTACACTTTTCCAGATATAGGGGACATGAAATTAGGGAATGTTGGAATTAGAAAAAGTTTGGAAATTAATGTAGAAACTAATATCCTTCTTAAGGTTAAGGATGCTTCTGAGAATCTGAGGAAAGCTCTTATAGACTCTTCCAAATATAGAAATGTGAATCTTTGCATAAAATTTCAAACAGTTAATGGACCCTGAAGGACCTGTAGAGTCCAGATTGGAAATCCAAATAGCTCCTCAAAAATTGAAAACTCAAAGTGACATCAGAAACTCGCCATGAAATCAAAAAGGCAAAAGGAGAGCAAAAGCCCGCTCTTCAAGGGGTCAGGCTTCAAGGATACAAAAAACGGGGCACTACTCACTGTGACTGGGCCTTTGCCTGCCCCCCTAGCTGTGGTGTGAGGGTGAGTTAACTTGATTTTAAAGGTCCACGAGTTAAAAGGAAAACCTCCTCTCCCCATGATGCTGCCCAAAGGAAGAGCTTACTGCTTCCTCTGTGGTCCTCATGAGGGGCCCATGATCCCTGCTTGGTCATTGCTATTCTCAGGGAGCCGTGGACCCACTGTCCTGGATTCACAAAGCCAGTTGCTGGGTTAGACGATAGAGGACGAGTTCTCAGAAAACCGAGTTCAGCAGACAGAAGTGAATCATAAGGAAACCACACGGGAAGAGGGAAGACGCAATGGTAGCCATCCTCATTCATTCTTTCTTTCTTCAATGAGTGCTTTTATTGGGCAGGTATTCTGAATCAGGATGGCGCTAGGGCTTCATACCCAGTAGTGAAGCAAAACAGACATTGATCTCATGGGACTTATAATCTATTGAGAAAGACAAATGATAGACAGTTGTGACATTTTTAAGCCAAATAGATAGCTAAAGATTGTATTATGGGCCACGGAGGACATGATCAGAATTCAGAGATAATGAAAGAGGGGTGTCAAGGATTTCATTGTAGATATTGAGTTTTGAGATCTTTGAGGCCACAAATGAAGATGTCAGGATGTCAAAGAAGCAGGTGGCTCTACTGACCAGAGCTCTGACGGGAGCTTTGCACTGGAGAGTTATTGATGGGATGCAGGCTGGAGAGGCAGATGGCATTCTCACCCTCGGAGACCTCCCCACACCTAGGCCCAGAGCCTTTGGGCTGGACCCAGGGGCATTTGGAGGCCCCTTAGACTAGTATGTCTGCCTGAGATTTTCACAAACATGACAGAGAGTGTCATGTCCTCTGAAGAACCACCAAAACTCTCAGAAAACTCTGCTTGGATTTCTGACATGTGGATGTGGTTTGAGTGTGGGGAGCAGTGGTAGAACTACTGCAGGGAATGCTGCTTCCCCTGCCTGAGGAAGGCACCCGGCTGCCCTCGTGGACTTGACTCTCTTTGGTCTTCTTTTCCCCAGGAATCCTGGAATCCTGGAAATAAAGAGTGTCCCCTAAAATGTTCTCTCCCTTTTTCCCCAGGCAGGGAGACCAGGGGCATACCCAGATATGGGTCTGTTGGGGTAGCAGAGTGATTTGTCCCAGGGATATTGCCATTGGGAGAACACATCAATTTGACAGTCCTTCATGGGACTGAAGTCAGTAAACCAGAGGAGCAGGGTCCACAAGAGTCCTCCAGAGAAGAGGGCTGTTAGGCAGTGTCAGGATTTGAGGATAGCACTCGGGCGCGTGAAATCAAGGACACGGAGACACAGAAGGAGAAGCAACTGCTGGAGGAGGTGTGGTTCTCACACCCCTGGCCGGGCTTTCACCTGGTCCAATTTCCAAATCTCCCATCAGAGAAGCTCCTATGAGCACCCCTGGGTTTTGGAAATAACATTTACCACAACGGTGCTCTACTGATGGACTACAGGCGTTTCTCTGTTTAATTCTATTTTGTTGAAGCCAAAAAGTTTCTCTTGTCTCCTTAAAAAGTACCCACACCAAAAGGTCAATTTCATTATATTTTTACCTGAAAGCAGGCAAGTTATGATGAAGATTTAGATTCACATTATTATAATCAGAGAGAGAAAAAAGTTATATCTGCAGTATTTTTATTAATCTTTTTTTAATCGCCCATTAGAGGAAACTGACTAAAAGGTATACCAGATCACTCTTTATTAATTTCTTACAAGTACATGTGACTCTAAAAGCATCTCAAAATTTTAAACAAAAAAAGTGAAATTAATAAAATATCAATCCTTAAGTCTTCCCAGATTTCTGCTGTATCTCTTCAAGAAAGAGAAAAAACATCTGACTTCTTTGAAGCATGATTACAAGGGATGATTGTTGGCCATAGTGTTTGAAATTTTTGAATATTTGAATGTTAGGAAAACACATTACAAAGTTTATTTGATCAAAAGGAAAAATCCTATTTATCTATAGACTTATTGGAATAACTGCCAGATTGGAGTTGAAGGTTATAAAAAAGTCAGAATGCATGTGTTGTAATTAAACAGAGACAAATTGATGCCTGTGCTTGGATTGATGTGGGAGATCTCCTGTATTCTGGGGCTAGACCCTCTCTGGACTCAGTATGGACTTAATTCATTTTCCATTAGGCATAAGGTTTCTCAAGAGACATCCCCTGACTCTTTCCTCCCATGGCTTCTAAAACACCGTGAGCCCACAGCGGCCCTTCCCAGCTCCACTCCCAGCTGTGTGGCTCTCTAGGGACCCACCAGTGTTGTGCTCCTCAGCTTCTGTCCCCATGTGAGTCTGAGAAATACAGTTCCTAGACGAGCATCCTGGGAACCTATAATACGAACCCAACCTACCTCAGAACAATCTGGACATTAGAACATCACTGTTCAGCCCTACTGAAGGTGAAAAGGGGGTTGGAAAGGGATTCACTCCTTAGTTTTTATGTCCGTGCATAATTCTTATTTTCTTTCCCACATTTATCCTAGGGAGAAAATCCATTACATTCGGACTGAGGGTAATCATGGGCTTGAAAAGTTGTCCTGTGATGCAGATCTAGTCATTTTGCTGAGGTAAGGGGCTGAGCCTGAAACAGTTCTGGAAAAGCAACTGGAGAACCTGCTCTGGGTGGTTCTCCACCACAGCCTGGACTAAAACACCCACTGTTTGTTCTAGAGGAGTCTAGTGGCTGTGACTGAAGTAGGGCACCTGCCTTACACCTGCTGTTCATTTCCTTCTTTACATGTACGACTGGGGTATCCTAAGCTACATGTGCTCCTTAATGGAGACCTTGTTGTAGGACTAATTAGGGTTTAAAATAATAGGGAGAGTTTGCATGCGAGGATGTGCCCATCTAAGTGAATCTAAGCGCTTTTGTTGTCTCATGAGAATTATACCTACTCTTACAGCAATTCGTGAACATTCTCTCATGGACAGAGAACTAACTTAATTTTTTTTTTTCTACTTTGCAGTCTCTTTGAGGAAGAGATTATGTCCTATGTCCCCCTGCAGGCTGCCTTCCACCCTGGGTACAGCTTCTCTCCCCGCTGCTCACCCTGCTCCTCCCCTCAGAACTCCCCAGGTAACGTGAGGTTTTGGCTCCCTGTCTCCTGCCACTGGCGACCTGTGTTTCCACTAAATGAAGCTGCCCCCTCTCCCTTATTTCCTCTCAATTTTCTGATCGTACGCACACTAAGTTGGGTGTTGACACATTGCCACCTGTTTTAGTAATGCCCCCAAGCTATTACGTGTTTTGCATTTTTAAATGATTTGGAAACATTTATTGTGAAACTAATATTTCATGATCGGAGAAGGCGATGGCACCCCACTCCAGTACTCTTGCCTGGAAAATCCCATGGACGGAGGAGCCTGGTAGGCTGCAGTCCGCGGGGTCGCTCAGAGTCGGACACGACTGAGCGACTTCACTTTCATTTTTCACCTTCATGCATTGGAGAAGGAAATGGCAACCTACTCCAGTATTCTTGCCTGGAGAATGCCAGGGAAGGGAAGGGGGAGCCTGGTGGGCTGCTGTCTATGGGGTCGTACAGAGTCGGACACGACTGAAGCGACTTAGCAGCAGCAGCAGCAGCAATATTTCATGATATGAAAATTATAATGAAATTCATGCTTAATTGTCTATCAGTAAGATTTATTGAAACCCAGTGACACCTGTTTATATATTTTTTTCTCATTTAAATTAATTTATTTATTTTAATTGGAGGCTAATTACTTTACAGTATTGTGGTTTTTGCCATACATTGACATGAATGTTTATATATTTTTTGCGGCAACTTTCATGCTACAAACAGCAGAGCTGAGTAGTAGTAACAGACACCACAGGACCCCCAACATCTAAAATATTTGCTATCTGGCTCTTCACCAACAAAGTCTGTGGGCCCCTGCTCTAAATTGCTGGTTTTTTCTAAAGCATATTCTCAAAGCATTTAAAATGGAAGAGCTCTTTCTAGGACATTCTGCCTTATGAATCAGAATGTTATTAGTTACCAATTTGAGTATTTTTTTGTTAAGCTGTAAAGGAGTTGCTAGGTTCCATACTAACTAGGGAACACCTTTATATCCCCATGAAGATGTCTAAGAATTTTTAAATATGATATGAAATCATTCCCCTAAAGTTTTCTTAGAATGAATTTACTCATGATACTCTTTGTGGATATTTTCCATTCCAAATGAGGAAGTGTAAATTGAACTGTTTAGCGAAAAGAGAAGCTATTATTTCCTGGGTTCATCAAGATAATTAGCTTAAGACAAATTAATACTCCCAAACAAGATCCAGATATTGAAAAAATTTCCCCTATTGTCTTGATTTGCAGTGTCATGTTGTCATGGATGTTTGTGGTAAACTCAAATTTATTTTTATAACTTTAAAATTTAGTAAAGGAAGTTAGTTTTGAAAAATCTAGTAACTTCCTATCTCATAACCTCTAAAGTCAGAGTTCAAACTTTGCTTTTGAAGCCAGGGGGGAAATGGAGAAGAGAAACCGAATTTAGCAATATGCTCTGTCCCCCAGAAAGGATGTCTCACTCAGCTTGTGTCACTCAATACTGCCATAGGTCTAGAATATCTCAGTTCAGTTCAATTGCTCAGTCATGTCCGACTCTTTGCGAACCCAGGGACTGCAGCGTGCCAGGCTTCCCTGTCCATCACCAATGCCCAGAGTTTACTCAAACTCACGTCCATCAAGTTGGTGATGCCATCCAATCATCTCGTCCTCTGTCGTCCCCTTCTCCTCCTGCCTTCAGTCTTTCCCAGCATCAGGGTCTTTTCCAAGGAGTCAGTTCTTAAAACAGGAATACCTTTTCTTTGGTGCACCCCCATCAAGTCATTCAGAACTATCTCCCAGAGGTAGTTTTGCTAATCCTAAAATCTGTTTTTAAGTCAGTATCTCTTTGTTATCCCTTCTTCCACAAGTGTATCAGTGGCATTGTTGAGGAAATGTTCCATGAGTGCTCCCTCTGACATACAGTATAACTAAGATGACATGCTTGGGAAAAGGAGGACCGGGAGCTTTGTCAGAGGCAGCATCAGCACAATCAGTTGTTTCTGGTGTGCACGGGATGACTTACTTCTGGAGAGAAGAGCATTCCCATTTAGGGGACTTGTGTGTCTGCATGATGTTTGGTCCCAGTCTGAAAATGTGTCCATGTGTATGCATTCTAAGTCGTGTCTGACTTTGCAAACTCATGGACTGTAGCCAGCCAGGTTCCTCTGTCCATGAGATTCTCTAGATAAGAATACTGAAGTGGGTTGCCATGCCCTCCTTTAGGGGATCTTCCTGACCCAGGGATCAAACCCATGTCTCTTAGGTCTCCTGCATTGGCAGGTGGGTTCTTACCACACAGCCACCTGGGAAGCCCCAATGTGTCTACACTTAGGTCCAAACTTCTGACACTAGAGTATGGTTTCGACATCATTACATGGTGAAGATACCATCTTGCAAATAGAAAAACTAAGGGAGTATAAAGAGTTATTCGCTAAATGAGAATTATTTAGGTAAGTTTTTTTTTTTTAAGGAATCAGCATTCCTAATAGCTGTCTGGTGTCACACATTACTGACACCATGAACTCAATCATCCAATTTATGTATCAAAGTCCTTAATTCTTTACTCTCCTAGCTTTGATCACAGGATCTCAGAGTGTGTAATCCAAATATTTGATGCTAAATTTTACAATTCCCACATTTCTAGACCTGTATGACTTTTACCTGAGGCAACAGAGATAGCGACTCATGCATGCCAAAGCACCTCATGAGGCATAAATTATTACAGAAATGCATAGCAGTGACCATGGGCATAGTGGTAGTACCAGCAGTGAGAAAGTCATCTTATAAAATACACTGAAATCTGCTAGAAGGAAATTATACTTGCACCTGCAGATTTGTACTCTAGTTTTACCTACATTCTGAAACCTGGCGTTTCAGCAAAGACACTTTCCTCTTCAAGTGGTGGCTCGGTTCCTGCTCATAAGTCACCTCTTCAGTTGGCTTTGGTGACACCAGTGTAGGCATTTCATCCATGTCTTCGGCCACCTCTGCAGACTCATCCTTCCCTTCCTACCATCCTCAAGACCCAGTGCCAGGTTTTATTCTCCTCTCTTTCAAACTATGTCTCTTTCCAATCAAATAGTCAAAGGTACCACCATCAAAGACCAAGCTTGTGATCTCCCCACAAATCTGTGCTTCTTCCATTTGTCCCCATCTCAGTGAATGTCGCCAAAGTCCATTCCATTATAATGTCTGAAACTCACCTTTACTTACTACCTATATCCAGTTCATTGCCTCCTAAACACATCTCCAATCTGTCCTATTCTCATCCCCACTGACACCACCCTAGTCCAGTTTAGGTGGGCTAAATCCATTCTGGACCTCTATGGTTTTCTCTGTCTACTGCAGAAAGACTGAGGTTTCTATAACTCTAGATACATCATCTTGGCTCCTACACACTAACTTTCTGTTGTGTTTAACATTAAACAAAATCATTCAATTATTTAAAAGAGAATACCTTATCCTATTTGTACTGTATCCTATTTGACCTGTCTCCTGCCCACCTCCCAAGCTTTGTTTTACATCATTCTGGTCCTCACTCCCTGTGCTCCAGATAAACTGGAGCACCACTTTCCATCCTGCCTCAGTACCTTTGCACATGCTGGTGTTCTACCTAGAATCTTCTCCCAGCTCATCTCTTCTCTTAGCTAAACAGAAGCCTTTCCTAACTCACTCAAATTCATGCCTACTTATTCTACACATGTTTCCCAGGGAAGCCTTCCTGAACTTGGCTAGAGTGTCCTGTGATCTCAGAGAACTGAGTTCTCTTCCTTCACGGGTAACAATCGTCTCAACCTGTAATTATATTCTCATTTCTGTGAGTTTGATGGTGTCAGTCTTCTCCAGATTATAAATTCAATATCTGGAACATAAACTAAACATTAGTTGTTGCAGGAGCAAACTGTGATCCTAGCCATCTGGGAAACTTGCCAAAGAATGTTATCTTTTCCAGTCCTTTTTTCATTGAAAGGTATATAAAGATAATAAGGCATTTACAAAGCATTCTAAGTGATACAAAAGCTCCTTCTATAAAGAGTAAGGAATTATTATTAATAATAATATTCTTAATAATTTTTCTTTTATGGTACATGATAATCTAATATAAACCCCTAAATACCCTGTGCTCTAATAGGTATGTTTATATAAGCATCAAGGTCAATATCGTTAGAGCAGTACAATATCCACATACATTACAATCGTGGTTGCTCCATTGTAGTTACATTCACTTATGGCAACTTATAAGAGCCTAATTTGATTTATGTCATTTTCAAATATTTAGGTAAATTAAGCCAATAAATATGCTCCTCCAGGTATTTTGAAGAGAGATACAATTTGAAATGGAGTGTAAGATATAAGTACGTATTGTCATCAGAATTTATTTTTCTCTGCATCATATTATTTCTGGTTATTATCAAAGTGACTGAGGGAGTGATAGGGAAACTTCCTGAAGGAGAAAAATATGAAGACTTAGGATTGTGCCTCTGGTTAGGATCCTAATCCTAACCAGACTCTGGAAGACTTAGGATTGTCCTCCCACTACCATTGCTCTCTGCATATTTGTTCTTCAGTGAAAAGTGACGACCTTCAGCCCGTGTGCTTCTCTGCAGGTTTACAGAGAGCCGGTGCAAGAGCCCCTTCACCCTACAGGAGAGACTTTGAGGCCAAGCTCCGCAATTTCTACCGAAAACTGGAAGCCAAAGGATTTGGTCAGGGTCCAGGGAAAATTAAGTGAGTGATTTAACTGAGTTCCACTGAGCTTGGCACTGAATTCAGTTGGAAGATGTTTCTATCATTTTCTCCTCTATAACTTGGTAACATTTGTCTGGAAATCGGATACCATGGTATGACATCAGTCATGGTCATAAAATTGAGGAAAGAAAAAGTTAGGAAGTTGGAAAGAAGAAGGGAGGTTAGGAAATTGGAAGGGAGCCAGGAAGAGAAGGTAAGGAGAGAGAGGAAGAACAGTCGATTTCAGACAAAACCATGTATAAAATCAATGGCAGGCCTTCTCAGAAAACAAGGAATCTTGAACTAAATAAAAACTCTTATGTTTCCCTTTACATATTTTTGGGACAAATTTAACTACTCATTAGTCAAAAAGCTTTGATTTGGGGATCTAAGTAAGAAGTTGTTTCTCCCCGCTATATGATTACTATTTTCATCTTGAAAAGCTGAACCCAAATTCAGGTATTCAACTTAAGAGATTCTTCTTAGAATTGATAAAAAAAAAAATATCCTGACAGTAGTATAATATGGATGGAATGTGTCCCATTATAAACTGATACGTGCTGTCCTGGTACTTTTATCATTTTGAAAAGAGTGTCAGAGTAAGTGCATGGTTGAACTGATGGAATCTGTACCTTGATGAAGAGCCTAGGGAGTGAGACTGTCAGCCTGGGCCCCCACATCTCACCTAGAACATTCCCAAACATTGGAGCCCAAGCCCTTGCTACCTGCCCATATGGCTTCTCATTTCTAGGCTCATCATTCGTCGAGACCACCTGTTGGAGGGAACCTTCAATCAGGTGATGGCCTATTCCCGGAAGGAGCTCCAGCGAAACAAGCTCTACATCACCTTTGTTGGAGAGGAGGGGTGAGCCTCCAGCACTTTCACGTAGACACCTCAGTGTGGGTAGACCAGAGCCCCCAGGTCTTGGGTGATTTTCCTCAAGGAGCAGCGTGGCTCTAAGCCTTTGCCCCAAGGTGGTTCTGATCATATCCTCCCAGGAGGCCTTTCTCTCCAGGTGTTGCCAATCTTTGAATTTCATGTTCTCCAAAAGCCTAAGATGATTGGCATGTTCTAGAATCTGAGGTCACATGCTCAAAGTATAAGCCCAAAATATAGACCAATCTACTAGATCTTTACTTTTTCAGGATATACCCCGAAAGGTATCCCCTTGGTGTACCCATCCCTCTGAGTATCTGATCAAAGAACTCTTTCCCCAAGAGTGCACACATATGACTGGTGGTGGTGGTAGTGGTTGAGTTGCTAAGTCTTGCAACCCCATGGATGTAGCCTGCCAGGCTCCTCTAACATGGGGTTTACCAGGCAAGAATATTAGAGTGGGTTGCCATTTCCTGCTCCAGGGGATCTTCCCAACCCAGGGGTCAAACCCAGGTCTTCTGCATTGCAGGTGGTCTCCAGCCTTGTGGGCAGATTCTTTAATGACTGAGCCACCAGGGAAGCACATATATGACTGCTTACCAAATTTTTCATGTACTTTCAGTGATTTCATAGCAAACCATCTCAACCGTAGAAAGCAAGCCCACCCAGGAGGGCATAGCAGGACAAACTTAGCAGAAAGTGTTTTCAATTCATGCGCATGCACCATCACAGGAAAGTCTTTTCTGTCTCACACGACAAAGTCCAGCTGTGGACCAGCTATGTGTTTTATCCAGTAGGTGTGATGTAATTCAGGAAGAAGTTTAAGGAACACTGCCATAAATGTTTAAGAACATCATCCTCAAATCAATCACTGCATCCTCATTTTCTTCAGCAAATTAGGCTTCCCTTGGGATCCATTGTAACGCGCAGAGGCTGCCCTCTACTTTCCCGGCACTGAGTCTGAAAGGGCAAGCCAGGTCCTGCATAGGGACAGGTCCCCCACCTCCCTCATGTAATGAGCTTCCCGGACCTCTGCTTCCTTTGCAGCCTGGACTACAGTGGTCCTTCGAGAGAATTCTTCTTCCTTCTGTCTCAGGAGCTCTTTAACCCTTACTACGGACTCTTCGAGTACTCTGCCAATGACACCTACACCGTGCAGATCAGCCCCATGTCTGCCTTTGTAGAAAACCATCTTGAATGGTAAGAGCTGGAATTTTCACTTTCTCATATTGGGAAGTTCTGGTCTTTCAGTCAGAAGGCAGTGGTATTCCTTGAGGATCATTGTGTTTGAAGCACTGGCCCGATGTCATGAGGGGTGATGAGAGTAAACAACAAAGCATTGGAAACAAAATTCTCTCCTAGTTTCCACCCAGAATACAAAATGAATCACTAAAGATGCTGCAAATTTCCTATCAACTGCACACTGATGTAAGATACTACAGTTTTTCTTCTGAGGAAACACTGAGGTAAGTAGATATAGGTCCTGAGTGCTGATAATTCTACTAAAATCCTAAGCGTTCCCAGGGAGGGCTTCTTGAAGATATTCATGGGTTTGAGATTCTCTGATCTTGGACTGATGGCTTTTGCACTGTGGCCATCAGCTTCTGCATCTTGCTTTAAAATAAGGCTGTTGGGTTAGATGATCTCTCAGCATCCTTCTGACTTAAAAGTGCAACATGTCTGGTCCTCTCATCTTGAGGCAATTACCACTTAAACTGAAATGAGTAAGAAGATCAGTATCGGTCAGTTCTGTACACTTCTGTGGCTGAGATTCCTCAGATATGGGTGGAAGTCTCCAGAAAACTGCATGGGACAACTAGGATGCATGCACTTTCCTGTTTTGTCACCCCCACACGCGACTTGAAAAGTACCCCTGATTTCACTACAGGAGATCCTGTCATCAGGAGGGAAATGGGTCCCGGAAACTGCTGACATGGTTCTTATCTGACATAACTTACTGATGATGTGTCCTGGGGCTTCTGGTGAAGGGAGCTTCTGGGGTAACACCTAGCCACTGGGCTTACAGCCCAAATCCCCATAATTTGATTTCATAATATCAGAACAACACACCTCTGCTAAGGCTGCCAGCTACAGCCCACAACTTCTCTCTCCAAACACTCTCACCTCTGAGTTCTTCTTTTTCTTTAATTTTTTAAAGTTTATTTTATTGAAGTATAATTGATTTAGATTGTTGTGCTAATGTCTACTTTACAATAAAGTGATTCAGTTATACATGTATATATATTTTTTTCATATTCTTTTCCATTATGGTTTATCTTAGGATATTGAATGTAGTTCCCGGTGCAATATAATAAGACCTTGTTGTTTATCCATTCTGTATATAATAGTTTGCATCTGCTAATCCCAACTTCCCAAGCCATCCCTCCTCCCCTACTCTCCCACTTGGCAACCATTAAGTCTGTTCTCTTATGTCTGAGTCTGTTTCTGTTTCAAAGATAAGTTCATTTGTGTTGTATTTTAGATTCTCCATTTAAGTGATATCATATGGTATTTGTCTTTCTCTTTCTGACTTACTTCATTTAGTGTGATACTCTCTAGGTCCATCCAGCTTGCAACAAATGGCATCCTCCCTTTCTTTCTTTTTTGTGGCTGAGTAGTGTTCCATTGTGTATGCACCACATCTTCTTTATCTGTTCACCTATTGATGGACATTTAGGTTGTTTCCATGTAATGGTGATTGTAAACAGTGTGGCTATGAACATAAGGATTCATGTATCTTTTTAAACATAAGGGTACATACATCTTTTTTAATTATACTTTCATCCAGATATATGCCCAGGAATGGGGTTGCTGGATCATATGGTAACTCTGTTTTTAGTATTTTGAGGAACTTTCATACAGTTCTCCATAGTGGCTGCATCAGTTTACATTCCCACCAACAGTGTAGGAGGGTTCCCTTTTCACCACACTCCCTCCAGCATTTATTATTTGTAGACTTTTAAATGATGGCCATTCTGATCTGTGTAAGGTGGTACCTCATTGTAGTTTTGACTTGCGTTTCTATAACACTTATCAATGTTGAGCATCCTTTTACTTGCCTACTGGCCATCTGTATGTCTTCTTTGGAGAAATGTCTCTCTAGATCTTCTACCCATTTTTTTATTGCATTGTTTGCTTTTTTGTTATTGAGTTGTATGAGCTGTTTGTACATTTTGGAAATTAAGCCCTTATCAGCCGCATCATTTGCAAATATTTTCTCCTAATCCATAGATTGTCTTTTGTTTTGTTTATGGTTTCCTTTGCTGTGCAAAAGCTTGTAAGTTTGATTAGGTCCCATTTGTTTATTTTTCCTTTTATTTATCTTGCCTTGGGAGACTGACGTAAGAAAACATTGGTCAATTTATCTCAGGGAATGTTTTGCCTATGCTCTCTTTTAGGAGTTTTATAGTGTCAAATGTTATATTTGCGTCTTCAAGCCATTTTGAGTTTATTTTTGTGTATGGTGTGAAGGAGTGATCTAACTTCACTGATTTGTATGAGTCAGCTCTTGAGCTGAGCAAAGCATGTGCCTGCTCAGGGCATGTGCTTCAAGTGTTTGGCACAAGTGAAGAAGCAAATGTTGTTGCTTTTTTGTTGCTTTTTGCCTTTGTTGTTCCTTTTCATGTAACTTATCAAATAAGTGGATGATGTAGCTTGGGAGGCAGAAACACCGCTGATGGTGTGGGCAGAGCAGCAAGTCACTACAGTGAAGATTTAGGGCTAAGAACTGAAGACCAGCTCTAACTCAGTCACATTCCGGTAGTCACATTGTCTGACTCTCTCAGACAATGGAGAGTTCCATACCCCCATGAAACAAGAATATATGTGGGACTTCCCTGGGTCCAGTGGTTAAGAATCCTCCTGCTCATGCAGGGCACACAGGTTTGATCCTTGGTCTAGGAAGATTCCACATGCCTCAGGGCGACTAAGCCTACGCACAAAACTACTGAAGCCCAGGAGCTCTGGAGCCCACAAACCACAGCTGCCGGGCCCGTGTGCTGCAGCTACTGAAGCCTGCGCACCCAGAGCTCATTGTTTTGCCACAAGAGAAGCCCCACAATGAGAAATGCACACAGCACAACTAGAGAGCAGCCGCCACTCACACCTAGAAAAAAGCCCACACGCATCAGTGGAGACCCAGCACAGCCAAAAATCAATCAATCAATCAATAATTTTTAAAGACTATATAGGTATGCAGATTATACTTCATATAATCCCCCAATTCTCTCAGTCTATGTGCATGAAATTTAAGATGGTGTCTTAGAGGTCATGAATTAGAGTTAGCAATCACTAAGGAAATGCTTTCACAAACATGACAGCATATAGGACTCTGCTGGGTGTTGTGGGGATACATTGATTAACTGAACAGTTGTAAATCAAGTACATGCTGTGTGTTGGGAGAATACAAAAGCGAAGTGAATGCGATTTCTTCCTTCAAAGGGAGAGAGCACATGAGTAAATCTGTAATTCCACTATAGTATCTTAAATGCCAAGTTATACATATATAATACGTGTGTGTATGTAAGTCTGAGATACATATATAAGCCTGGGAATTGTATTAAATCATGAAGGAAAGTGTCTCACTCAACCCAAGGTAGGGGATGGTGCAGTGGGGAATAAAACCAGGGAATCTCATAAAAAAGGAATAATTGTGCCATCTTTTTTTTTTTTATGAAAAGGAGTGGATATATGTGCCAATCTTTACTGATAGTTGAGTAGGAGAATCAACAGAGCAGAGGATAAAAGTGTTTTGAGGAGCCAATAATGGAAACAAGAATTGAAAGGTGTGAGAGGAAATGGAGCCTTTGGCAAGCAGTGTAGACAGATCAGAACAGAGAATGGCTTTTGGGGTTGTGAGAATGAGGCTGGAGACAAAGAGAGAGGCAGATGGTCACATCACATAAAGAGAATACTGTCACTGGGTTTGTGTTTTTAAAAAAGTAAATCTTGCCATAGCGTGGGGAAAATTTTAAGGACAAAAGGCTGGAAAGAGCTGAGACCAGCTCCAGAGCGGTTGATACATCACAGGGAGAAACAGAATTCAAACTGAGGCAGAGGTGGGGTCTGAGAAAAGGGGGGGCTAACCTTAAGAACATCTCAGAGGGAGAAGAGACTCAGCTAGTTGTTTTACTGTTTGACTGTTGAGGTGAGAGGGAGAGAGAAATATAGAAAAAGTCTAAGGTTTCTGGTTGCACCATGGGATGGGTTGGGATGGTCACTGTGATGAGAATTACATGAAATAAACAATACTTAGAGGAAAGAGGAGGAATTCACTCTTTGACAGGTAGAAATTGCAGGTTCCATTATTAATACAGGTGGGCATATTAGTACATACCTGGAATATTGCCTTGGAAATCTGGGCTGGAAACTGAGATTGGCAAATACTAACACAGTCATGAAATTAAAAGACGCTTGCTCCTTGGAAGAAAACCTATGAGAAACATAGACAGCATATTAAAAAGCAGAGACATTACATTGCTGATAAAGGTCTGTATAGTCAAAGCTATATTTTTACAGTAGTCATGTATGGATGTGAGAGTAGGACGTAAAGAAGGTTGAGCATTGAAGAATTGATGTTTTTGAACTGTGGTGTTGGAGAAGACTCTTGAGAGTCCCCTGGACTGCAAGGAGATCAAACCAGTCAATCCTAAAGGGAATCAATCCTGAATATTCATTGGAAGGATTGATGCTAAAGCTGAAGCTCCAATACTTTGGCCACCTGATGCGAAGATCTGACTCATTGGAAAAGACCCTGCTGCTGGGAAAGATTGAGGGCAGAAGGAGAATGGCATCACTGACTCAACAGACATGAGTCTGAGCAAGCTCCGGGAGTTGGTGAAGAACAGGGAAGCCTAGCGTGCTACAGTCCATGGTGTCACAAAGAGTAGGACACGACTGAGCATCTGAACAGCAAAAACAACAGAGGCAGACTGGCTCAGGAGGAGGAAGGAGAGGAGGAGATGGGAGCTCGCAGAGGTGGAGGATACTGATGAGTCTGGGGTGGCCAGAGCCCCAGGTCCCTGGGGGAAGCTGAGAATGAGTGGCCAGGGTGCTCCAGCTTGGGAGGAGTAGGACAGGGATGGAGGTGCTCCAGTGAAGACCTGCTTCTGGGGAAGAAGGCAGTCCAAGAAGGCAGAAGCTGGAGGGGGCATACAGAGACTAGAAACGGGTCCCCAGGGATTCAGAGCACAGGGTTGGGAGGACAGAGCTTAGGACATCAGGGGATGATCACAGGAGCTGTGTTTGGATTGTGACAGAGGTTCATGAGGTTAAGTGCCCTAGTGGTGTGAAGGGGACCGAGTGTTCTGGAGGAAACCTTGGGGCCAAGCACAGGAGTGACATAGGGAAGGCTACAGACAAAGGCCTGATGGAATACACAGGAGACTCATTAGCCTTCTGGCCAACTCATTACCACTTGAGAGTGGCCTCAACAGATGCCTTGCCAGCTGCCTGGACCCTGTTCTCAGGCAGGCTCTGTTGTCTCTGAACATCTCCGGCTGGATGAGGCCATGTCGATGCATCAGTTACACCTGGAGGAAGGAAACCGCGGAGATGTTGCAAGAATTAGCAAAGCTCTCTGGATGGATCCTTTATAAAAGTCAAAGTGTGAAAAAGCCTGGGCCAGAGTGCTAGTTACCTGCTGTCTTTGCAAAGGAAAGGACTTCAGGACTTTCACCCACTGCTGTTCCTGCATTGAAAATATTTGCTGCGTAGTCCAGAAGTAAAATGGCAGGGAGCTTTCGGAGCAACTAGCAATCTGAACAGAGCTCAGGTAGGTGAGAGTTCACATGGAATGGTGAGTTGTTACGAAGTGATCTGGGACCTCCTCTCTGCTCTGAGGCTCTGACTCTGAACCTCAGTCTCCTAAGCCCCCGACTGACAAAAAAGCCCAAATGCAAAGCCAGTACTGGTCCCAGATTGAACCATGACCCTCACACAGGGTGGGGCTCGGGTTTCATTAGTGCCTCAGAGGTCCTAGGGGAGACAGGAGGTCACAACCAGTGGACAGAACTTGAGCCACTGGGGCCGAGTCTGCTTTAGCTTTGAAAAGGAAGCCCTGCTGGGCTGTGGGCGTTTGAACCAGATGGTAGCGCTGCAGTTATTCCTTCTGGATATTTTCCTGTGAGCCGTTCTGCACCCCAGGGTGAGGTGCTGGGCCATTTTGACAAAAGTGCACCCAGGAAGGGTCAACACCCGAATGAAGTCACTCCAGGCCTTGCACAAAGTGTGGCAGCAAGTGGGTGCTGAGACCCCTGCCTGGGGCTTTGTCACTGTGACTGCGGCAGTGGGGGCGGGGGTGGGACGTGCCACTGAGGAAACCTGAACCTGAGTTCTCAGATGTTGGGCCAGCCAGGTGGTGCTGACCCATCGGCCGGGTGGGCGGGGCTGTGGCTGATCCCAGATGTAGGCGCCTGGCCTTCTTCCTTTGCTCACTCCCCAGGTCACATGGTCCACATGGGCGGTGAGGAAGATGACACTTACTATGAGCAACACATCACTCATGAGAAAACAGAGACCAAAAGATTACAGGGCTGCTCACAGTCAGAGCCTTGACCTTGTAAAGCTAGAAATTGTCCCTAACACAGGATGGGCGAGGACAGGAGTCTGCCTGTAAGGGAAGGGACTCCCGCCCCCTGCCCTCTCTTCCCTCCGCAGACAGGCCTGTAGGCCAGAAATAAACAGAGAGAAAATCGATCAGCTTTACAGGATTAAACATCACCCTGGATGGAAACATTGCTTGGGTGTGGCTGGAAGAGGGCTCTTTGCATGGGTCATTTTTTAAATTATTATTCAAGTTCTTTATCTTTTCACTGGCCTTCCTCTGTGTCTCACACTCTGTTTTGTCTGTGTCCCCCTAGAGAGTAAGCTCCATGAAAGCAGAGATGGATCTGTCTTATTTAACCCTAGCACAGGCCTGGCACTTAAGGTGTTCAAAAGAACAGTTCATTGGGGTACATGAACAGAAGTTTGGGTGCATGAATAAGGCTTGTTCCACAAGCCACATGAGCCACTTCCTTCTACCAGAGCCATTAAGACAGAGGTCTCGTATAAACCAGGGGCAGTTAACTGCTCAAAGGTCACACTTTCATTTCTCATCTGTGGTTGTAAATCCCTTACAATGTTGGCGACAAACACACATGTCCCCTGGGAGCTTTGTACTCAGCTCTGCACGATGCCCGTACTCTGCTTATTACTGACACAAGGTCGCCCTACACACACTGCCCCTGCACCGTCGGCCTCTGCCAGTCACCTCCAGGCCAGGCAGTATCCCAGAGATGGGCAAAGGGGCCTCTGACCCCAGGTCCTTCCCCTGCTGGCTCCTCCCTGACGGTAGCTACTTAAAATTCTCTGCTTCCTGCTTTCTGTGTGTGGGCTTTGCATATGCTGGGATGCAGCCTGGAAATCAAAAGGAGGTTTCTACCTCCTTCCCTTTGTTTCTAGTGAAGTGCTGAGAGATACTATCATGAATAAATATGGTGAAGATTCTATACACACATAATAAGTAAACTGAAAAAAAAATCTATTTTTTTGACCTTCAGCCTAAAAGGACTTTCCATAATTGTTTCATTACTTGTTTGTATTACCCAGTTAGGTTGTATGAACCCTGCTTTGGCCCTAGATCCGGAGGCTCTCTGCAGTGGCACAGGAGGAGGGTTCTTCTTCCCCTTCCCCTTGGTTAGAGCAGCCAAATAACAAAACTGAAGCCGAGACTGATACAGCACAAGCTTTATTAAATAACCAAAGAATGGTGAAGCACTGACTAAGTTCACCAATCAACAACTCACCCACCAGATGGGAGGGATTTAATTTTTAGGAGTAAAGACAAAGGGAGAAGAAATAAGGCTAATGATGAAGAGACCTCTGCTTTAGTCTACTGGGGAAGGAGCAAGGCTTTTTCAAGGGAGTGTGATGCCCCACCTCAGCCTTTTTTGATACTTAATATCCAGTTGTGGTCAAAGGTAGGTGTGTCATTTAATATGCTAATATAGTAAATATCAGTGTCTGATGAGATTCAGGGTCTGTCAGATGAGGTCAGATTCATTGCCATCTTGTTTCCATCTGGTTCCTTCTGGTGTTTTTATTTGTAGCTATCTTTCTTATCTCTGGACCCTCTAACTTAAAGGTTTACATTAAGTCCTGCTAAAGGGGGGGATTGATGGGTTTTGAGCAGAAACCTGGAGTAACTCTAGCAACATTTGTACCACAGAATTTCCAAGTTGATAGGGACATTGTTAAAATTCCAAGGCTAGCACTCATGCCAAGTAAGAGAGAGGAGGTAGAGCTGGAACCCCATTGGGCCTCCCATAGGAACTGTGGTCACATAGAGACACACCCCTGCCCACCCTCAATCAGGTAGGAAAAGGCCAGGAAATAGCACAACGTCCTTCTTCCACCCACCAGTCCCACTGGCCAAGCCAACCATAGACCAGAGAGCAAGGAATCTCCAACTATTGCAGCAAGAATGGCCTATCCCCAGGGTCACAGAGTGGGACAGAAAATGGTGGGAAACCCATGAGGGGTGCATGACAGGGATTAAAAATACCTGAAAGAGCCTGTACAATTCAGGACTTTCAGTTCATCCACTAAAAATATTACCATTTCCTTAACTGTATGTGTCTTTGATCCAGAAATCTTAAAGTAATATTCCAAATTCCTTATCTTTATTCTTTGATTATGATCTCTATTTGCATATTAATGAGGTACTCATGCTGATCTTTTTATCCTTTTAATCATCATTGTATGCTGATTTTATGTCTCTCAAGATACAGAAGTGAATATAAAGCTAAACAATAAAACATTCATTGAAAATTTGTTAAACATGCCAAGCACTATTCTAGACACTTCCAACAGCCCTATAACCCAGGGCTATAGGAGAAACCCAGGCTATAGAAGAAAATAAGGTGCAAACATTAGCAAACTCAGAGATAATCACAAACCAGGCTGGGGTTGGAACCCAGAAAACCTGACTGCAGTAGGTTCTAGCCCCCTCTATTTCCGCTCTGGGCAAATTGCAATACAGTGTGATAAATGCTATCTGTACTTCTATTATAGCACTTAGCACGTTACATAGGTATCAGTATTAGGTATAAGGAGCTTTAAAAATGAGTGAGAATAGTTGGCTGGCAGAGATGGGGAAAGGAAACTTCCAGGGAGAGGGCCTGAAATTCACAGAAGGATGGCAGGTGAACAAACAGGTGTCAGTTGTGTTTGACTGAAAAACAGAGAAAAGAAAAGCTGTAAAGGCTTCTTGCACCAGATAGGGAAGCGCATTTAATGGCATCTAGGGACTTTGGGCTTTAGCCAGGCTTCAGCAATACGTGAACTGTGAACTTCCTGATGTTCAAGCTGGTTTTAGAAAAGGCAGAGGAACCAGAGATCAAATTGCCAACATCTGCTGGATCATCAAAAAAGCAAGAGAGTTCCAGAAAAACATCTATTTCTGCTTCGACTATGCCACAGCCTTTGACTGTGTGGATCACAATAAACTGTGGAAAATTCTGAAAGAGATGAGAATACCAGACCACCTGACCTGCCTCTTGAGAAACCTATATGCAGGTCAGGAAGCAACAGTTAGAACTGGACATGGAACAACAGACTGGTTCCAAATAGGAAAAGGAGTTCGTCAAGGCTGTATATTGTCACCCTGTTTATTTAACTTCTATGCAGAGTACATCATGAGAAACGCTGGACTGGAAGAAACACAAGCTGGAATCAAGATTGCCGGGAGAAATATCAATAACCTCAGATATGCAGATGACACCACCCTTATGGCAGAAAGTCAAGAGGAACTAAAAAGCTTCTTGAAAAGTGAAAGAGTAGAGTGAAAAAGTTGGCTTAAAGCTCAACATTCAGAAAACTAAGATCATGGCATCTGGTCTCATCAGTTCATGGGAAATAGATGGGGAAACAGTGGAAACTGTGTCAGACTTAATTTTTTTGGGCTCCAAAATCACTGCAGATGGGGATTGCAGCCATGAAATTAAAAGATGCTTACTCCTTGGAAGGAAAATTATGACCAACCTAGATAACATATTCAAAAGCAGAGACATTACTTTGCCAACAAAGGTCCGTTTAGTCAAGTCTATGGTTTTTCCAATGGTCATGTATGGATGTGAGAGTTGGACTGTGAAGAAAGCTGAGCACCGAAGAACTGATGCTTTTGAACTGTGGTGTTGGAGAAGACTCTTGAGAGTCCCTTGGACTGCAAGGATATCCAACCAGTCCATCCTAATGGAGATCAGTCCTGGGTGTTCATTGGAAGGACTGATGCTGAAGCTGAAACTCCAGTACTTTGGCCACCTCATGCGAAGAGTTGACTCATTGGAAAAGACTCTGATGCTGGGAGGGATTGGGAGCAGGAGGAGAAGGGGACGACAGAGGATGAGATGGCTGGATGGCATCACCGACTCAATGGGCATGAGTTTGGGTAAACTCCGGGAGTTGGTGATGGACAGGGAAGCCTGGCGTGCTGTGATTCATGGGGTCGCAAAGAGTTGGACACGACTGAGTGACTGAACTGAACTGAACTGAGGGACTTTGGGTTTTATCATGAAAATGTCAGTCTCTTTTTTTAGGGGAAAGAATGTCTTGAGTAAGTCTGTATTCTAGAAAGTCAACTCTGGTTATAGATAGATGAATTGGAGTGGAAGTTGAAGGTGTCAGATTTAAGTGGCAGTTCTTTGAAATAATTGTTTGAAAAGAGGATAAAGAATCAAACTAGGGTGGAAGCAGTGGGAATGAAAAGTTATTTCAGAAGAATGAAAAAATGAGCAATATTTAGTGGTGGACTATAGACAGTGGGTTCGGAGAAGGCAATGGCAACCCACTCCAGTACTCTTGCCTGGAAAAGCCCATGAATGGAGGAGCCTGGAAGGCTACAGTCCATGAGGTCTCTAGGAGTTGGACAGGACTGACCGACTTCATTTTCACTTTTCACTTTCATTCATTGGAGAAGGAAATGACAACCCACTCCAGTATTCTTGCCTGGAGAATGCCAGGGACGGGGGAGCCTGGTGGGCTGCCGTCTATGGGGTCGCACAGAGTCAGACACGACCGAAGCGACTTAGCAGCAGCAGCAGCAGCATAGACAGTGGGTGGAGAAGGAAATGGCAGCCCACTCCAGTTCTTGCCTGGAGAATTCCATGGACAAGGGAGCCTGGCAGGCTACAGTCCATGGGGTCACAAGAGTCTGACACAACTTAGCGACTAAACCACGACCACCACCATAGACAGTAAGGGTGTTCATTATATTAAATGTCCCACTTGCATAAAATGATGCATACAAAATGCCAGGTAAAAAGTTCTCATCTATTTTGAATGGAGGTATAAGAAACAAAACTGTAAATGTGGAAAGCTCCAAACTTACTTTTATGTCTAATCAATTATGAATAGTACACAATGCATGTATTTTCAGATCTTTATGCCTGGATAGGAAAGATTCACGTTTCAGCTGAAACATCTCCTCTAAGTGCCGTCCCTGAGCACTCAATTTAAAACAGCCCAGCCAGTTATAACTCTCCAGCTTAACATCTTAACTCATTATATCAGCAGAACTTACCACTCTCTAAAATAAAGTATATTTTAGATTTATATTGTACACTTGTAACTCCTTACTATTTGTCTTACTATTTATTGCTTACTAACTCCTTACTATTTATTTGAGAGAACGAGGTCTTGCTTTCCTAGTTACAAACTTTGCACTCAATAAATATGTGTGGAAGGAAGAAAAGAAACAAAGGACAGGAGGGAGAGAAGGAAGAAGGGAGGATGAATGGGTGAGTAGATGAGTGGATGGGTGGGTGGATGGATGGATGGGTAGATAGATGGATGGGTGAATGGATGATGGATGGGTGGATAGATAAATGGATGGATGGGTGGGTGGATAGATGGGTAGGTGGGTGAATGGATGGGTAGAGGGGTGGGTGGGTAGGTGGATCGATGGATGGATAGAAGGAATAATATTCAATTCAAACTCCTTGGTTGTGAGAGTTTCGATCTCATTTCAATTTTTAGTTCAGAATATTTGGGATTCAGAAAAATGGAGATCATTGTTGAGTGTCAGTTAAGTTTCTACTCATTGTTCTCTCTGAAATCACCACTGAAAATTCTTTATCTGTCTCAGTGATTCTGAATACCACTTTTCCCAGAGCAAATCTAAGACGCACTGAACAAATGAAAAAGGTGAACTCTTTTGAGTAAGAGTGCCAGAGTGTCGACATGCACTGTTCGTTAATGTATCGTTTTAAGAAGTCGTTGTGATATGAGTCACTCTTTACGTAATTGTCAGTGTGAGCAGAACTTTCAGAAGCCAGAGTTAGAGATCTGATGTTGTTTACTCAGTTTCTGTGCAACCACCAGGAGGTCCGAGTGTTCATTTCATGTTAGTGACGGTGACAAATTTAGCCTATCAGCATCATAACCAGAAATCCCGGGCCCTCTCAAGCCAGAATTTCCGAGGACCTCTGCTAACTGCGAAGCAGGCTTCTCCCTGTCCTTCTGCCCCTGCTATGCCCTCTCCCTTTCCAAGCAGACACAACCTGGGTGGCAGAAATCTGTTTTCACGTCTTTAGCAAGAGGAGGTGGAGGCGGGAGGGAGGCCTCTTGGAGCATGTTTAGAGTTTGGCCAAGTGGGTATTAAGTGTAATTGTAGAGTTTTATGGAACTTAAGAAGTCCTGGATAACACACTTTAAATATCCCTTGCTACATCTTCAGAGTCTGAATTAGTAGGTAGAAACCACAGTATCATGAGATTCCATTGAATGTGTCCTGGCCCTTCAACCCTCAAAGGCCCCTCCTGAAAGAATAGCTCAGTGTGTCTTGTTCATTTGAGTCATGGGTCAGATAAGCTCCCCCACCCCAACACCATCCCAACAGCAGCCCCTGTGTTCCTTCTTAGGCACCCACAAGAGCTTCTCTGGTCCCATTCCTGGCTGAATCCCAGCAGCCTTCCTAGCATTGCCCTAAAGAAACTCAGTGCACACGTTAGTTGAGAAGTCACCATAAAATATGCATGTCTGATTGTGACTGTGTCCGCTTCTTAACCCACTTTTCTTAAGAACTTGTGAGAAACCTCTAGTAAAGCTTTCAGAACTATTAAGGAGAACTCCCTTTCAACACTTGCATTATGCAGAAAAAGACCTAAGGCTGTGTGAGATTTATATGACAAAGATGGCACTTTAATTCAGTTGGAAAAGAAAGGACTACTCAGTTAATGATGGCAGCACAGCTGACTGTGCAACCAAAAAAGGAAAAAAAAATAGGCTAAATTCCTCTCTAGTATAAAGCACATGTAAAAATATGACAGTAAAGTGTCTTCAATAAACTCTAGAGGACTTTCTGTATATTCTAGAACAAACATTTTTGGGAATAGAAAACAAACTTCAGAAACTTTGAATAGTAGAGACTTTTTCAGTCAAGATTTGAACCCTAGAATCTGTAAGAGAAAAGAAAGATATATTTAAATGTATAAAAATGAAAATAGTTTTTATGGCAAAAAAAAACACCATAAAGGCAAAAGGTAAGTTTTGATTTTGAAAAATAATCTTTGTAAATCAGAAAAATCAGAGATTGAAAATCTGTAATATATAGATTTCAAAGAGCTCTTCTAATGCG
Organism: Bubalus kerabau; assembly: GCF_029407905.1. NCBI lineage: Eukaryota > Metazoa > Chordata > Mammalia > Artiodactyla > Bovidae > Bubalus > Bubalus kerabau. The sequence goes on along the minus strand of NC_073631.1, from coordinate 80,809,447 downwards.
AAAAGAAGTGAGAAATAACACTAGAAAAATCAGCAAAGTGAAAAAAACTGTTTAGAGAAGAAAAAATCCAAATAATCCACAAACCCATAAAATGAATTTCAACTTTATCAATGGCCAAATAAAATGACAATGATGTATCACTTTATAACAATAAAATTAGCAAAAATTAAAAAGAATTGTATCTTTTCAAGGGGATATGGGTGAAAGATTATTCTCTTGCATTTCCAGTAGAAACATGACTTTTGGTAGCCTTTTTTTCAAAGCACAATCAATGATATATACTATAACTTTTAAACCCATATACCCTTTGGCCCGTGATTCTATCTCATAGAAATAAAAGCACTGCTATAAGGACTCATAAGAGTTAATATTTATTGAGCCCTCATTATGGACCAGGTTTCTTTGTAAAGGCTTTGCATGAACTGCACATGCTGTTCTGATCCGCCTACTTCATAAATGAGGAAACTGATAACCATACAGGTTCAGTACTTGTCCAGGGTAACACAACTGGTAAATGGAAGAACCAGGAGTCCAACCTAGGCACACGGTTCTCCAGTGTAAACTTCTAAAAGCTATCCTATCTTCCCTAACAAAACATACCAGGATGCATGTGAAGACATACATCTGCTTCACAAACAGCTGTTTGTGAAGACACGAATGTAAAAGCATCCCAAGTATCTATCAGCAGAGACCAGTTAACTTCATCACAGCAGCTCCACACTGCACAGTGACATGAGGTGTTAAAGGGCTGAGTCAGATCTTACCAAATGATGGAGAGGGATTTCTTTAAGATATTGTTGAGGAAAGAAAAGCCAAAAAGTATGAACAACACAATTTAAAAGCTGAAAAATAATGACACAAAACCTGTATGTATATAAATATAGATAGATATGTAAATACAAATAAATTAGTGTATGATCCGTTGGATCATAGAAAAAGCAAGAGAATTCCAGAAAAACATCTACTTCTGCTTCATTGACTACGCTAAAGCCTTTGACTGTGTGGATCACTACAAACTGGAAAATTCTTCAAGAGATGGAAATACCAGACCACCTTACCTGCCTCCTAAGAAACCTATATGGAGGTCAAGAAGCAACAGTTAGAACTGGACATGGAACAACAGACTGGTTCCAAATTGGGAAAGGAGTACATCAAGGCTGTATATTGTCACCCTGATTATTTAACTTATATGCAGAGTACATCATGTGAAACACTAGGCTGGATGGAGCACAAGCAGGAATCAAGATTGCTGGGAGAAATATCAATAACCTCAATATGCAGATGACACCACCCTTATCCAGAAAGCAAAGAGGAACTAAAGAGCCTCTTGATGAAAATGAAAGAGGAAGATGAAAAAGCTGGCTTAAAACTCATCATTCAAAAAATGAAAATCATGACATCCAGTTCCATCATTTCATGGCAAATAGATGGGGAAACAATGAAAACAGTGACAGACTTTATTTTCTTGGGCTCCAAAATCACTGCAGATGGTGACTGCAGCCATGAAATTAAAAGACACTTCCTCCTTGGAAGAAAAGCTATGACAAACCTAGATGGCATATTAAAAAGCAGAGACATTACTTTACTGACCGAAGTCCATATAGTCAAAGCTATGGTTTTTCCTGTAGTCATGTATGGATGTGAGAGTTGGACCATAAAGAGGCTGAGGATCGAAGAACTGATACTTTTCAACTGTGGTGTTGGAGAAGACTCTTGAATGGTCCCTTGGAATGTAAGGAGATCAAACTAGTCAATCCTAAAGGAAATCTCCTGAATATTCATTGGAAGAACTGATGCTGAAACTTCAATACTTTGGCCACCCAATGCAAAGAGCTAACTCAGAAAAGACCCTGATGCTGGGAAAGATTGAAGGCAGGAGGAAACAGGGACAACAGAGTATGAGATGGTTGGATGGCATCACCAACTCGATGGACATGAGTTTGAGCAAGCTCCAGGAGATGATGAAGGACAGGGAAGCCTGGCGTGCTACAGCCCATTGGGTCACAAAGAGTTGGACACTGAGTGACTGAACAGCAGCAAAGAATATGATTAAATGATTTAGATGAAAAATATGGAAGCATACATCTTAGTCAACATGGGTCCCAGGAGATGAGATGAGGAGAGAACCGCCAACAGAGCTGACTGCTCAAGAAGACAAAACCAATGATTATTTTTAAAAGCATCCATGAGCATATTAATGAATTGACATAAAAATTATAAGCGTGTGTAAACTTTTAAAAATCCTTAGCAATTAAAATTGCATTTGGTTCAAATGGCTTAGCTAAGTTTTAGAGAGAAACAGTTGTCTGAGACATGAATTCCTAAATGCTCCCTCCTATTTCTGAGGGCCCAGTGCGGGATGGTGAGCCTCTGGTGTATTAGAAATGCCACATGACTGCACTGCAACCTCACTCACTCCACCTCTGGTATCTTCCATTCTCCATCCCATTTTGCCAGCCCCCTCCCTTTACTCGATCTTCCCTGGTAGCTGGGACAATCAAGGATCCACCGGCAATGCAGGAGACAAGGTTCCACCCCTGGGTCAGGAAGATCCCCTGGAGAAGGAAATGGCAACCCACTCCAGTATTCTTGCCTGAAGAATTCTACGGACAGAGGAGCCTGGTGGGCTACAGTCCATGGGGTTGCAAAGAGTCAGACACAACTTAGTGACTAAACAACAACATATACATTTATATCCTGCACCTCTGTAAAGATAAAGCATTTTTCTATCACCTCAGAAATCTTCTCGTGGTCCGTCCCGGTCTATCCTTGACCCTTCTCAACTCTGTTAAACCTCTGAATAAATCTCTTCAGCACCTATTTTCTTTGTATGTTCTAGAAATTCATAGAAATGAAATTATATATTAGTACTCTTTAGGAGTGATTCTCTCACTTGCTTTCATCATTTGCCTCCTGGACTCAATCAGAAGCAAAACTTGGCGCCAAGTCACACCCCTCAGGAATCAGGATTCCCATGGCTTTTCTGGGTGGTTGGTGGCGAGGAGTGTTCAGGCAGGTGGTTCTGTCACCTGCCCAGCAGCAGGCTACCCCACCTCTCCCTGCAGGCCTGCATGTGCGGGAGGACAGATACCACGCCTCAGTCTTCCCACAGATGAGGAGGGAACAATTACAGAGCAAACCACTGGCAGGAATGCCAGGACAAAGCTGAACCCACTATTAGCTGTGGAGATGGGAGACTAGCTTAGGGCCAAACCCTGAACTCAGCGGGCAGGAATGTGCACCCAGCAGAGGGAATGCAGACCACGACGGGTGTGGCATGGGAGCAGGGAAGTGTCGTTCTGCAAGTACGGGGGACTGCAAAGAGTCAAGACTCCACTTCCCAAAGGCTAACTCCAGAGCAGCTCCACAGCAAGGACGAACTTCTTGTTCCCACCTGCACCCCCACCCCCACCCCGTTTGTACATTCTAAAGGGAGCTCTGCATGGTTTCGTGTGTCTTAGCCATCCATAGCCTGGTCACTGCTCTTTCTGGAAGCTCAGCTGGGTGGGGCAGGTCGAAGGGTGCAAGATTTTGAGGAAACAATGTAAGAAGAGAGGGAAAGATTTTAATTATAAGAGAGGACAGAAATTGATGAGACAGGAGCCCTGGGGAAGCAGGAGGGAAGGTACTTGTGTTTAGTCACTCAGTCATGTCTGACTCTTTGTGACCCCATGGACTACAGCCCCCCAGGCTCCTCTGTCCATGGGATTTTTCAGGCAAGAAATACTGGAGTGGGTTGCCATTTCCCCTCCAAGAGGGAAGGAGATCTATGGCAAAAGTGAAAAGAGAAACCCTGAAACCTGAGCAGCCCTTCTTCCTCTGGACTGGAGGGAAGCCCCTGGCAAGTGTGACCACTTACAGGCTGGTGATACAAGAAGGAAATTAGCTTAGGAAAAACAGGAAGAAGCCCCCTTCTATGTAATGGAGCGGGAGAAGGCATGGATGCAGGTCGTTGGGCTGAGAGGAGGACAGGCAGGACACTTCACATCCTCTGCTTTTGGAAGAGATAGGTTTTTGAACTCCGTCCTTCTGTGGTACCCGTGCATAGAGTGCATTGACTGATGCCTAAGGCAAAACTTCACTTCTGACTCTGAGACCTTTTTTGGCTCATGGGATCTTAGTTCTCTTACCAGGGATTGAACCATGCCCTCAGCAGTGAAAGTGTGAAATCCTAAACACTGGAGCACCAGGGAGTTCCCCAGAACTTTTTTTTTTCTATCTTAAAAAAAAGGTGGGGGGATGAGGGACTTGGAGTCTGTGGGTCTCAAACTTTAGTCAGTAACCTCGGAACTTGTTTTAAAAGCAGATTCCCAGAACCCACCCCACAAAGAGTCTATTCTCTGGGCACTTGTATTTGAACAAGCATCTCAGAGACCCTGATGCCAAAGGAAGGATTGCCACCCTTGGGAAAACATTGCCATAGATGCTGGCAGCTTCATGCGCCCCCCCCCAACCCCCCACCCCACCCAGAAAGTGTCAGAAAAAGAAAGCTAGATATTGGTGCAGTTTTCACACAAAGACATGAAATCACCCCAGGCAGAAATGACAGATTTTCACTTCATTTACCAGTATGTGAGAAGTTAGAAAACATGAAGATCCAAAAAGGAAGGCAGTAATACTGGGTAAAGCATGGAAACAGGCATGGTGTGGGAATCTCATATTTAATGCACTCAAATAATGAGGTTGAGAAAGGATAATTATTTTTAATTAATCAAAGTTATGAGCATAAGGAAAGAGGAATATCTTTGAGATGGCTTTTTAAAATATAATAGAAGTTAGCAATTATGAAGTGCTTTTTCATCTTCAAAGAACCTATTAACATTAAATTACTCTTTTCTAAAATTCTCCCTCAAGGTAGGTAAGCGAAATTGAACCTTATTATCCCTTATTTGAAGATGGGAAGAGAAAAGGGGAGAGGCCAGGACATGCTATGTAGACCTAACATTGAAAGGATTTCAAAAAAAGAAAAGAAAAACAAGTTCCCACTGCAAAGACTGTGGAGATCTGGGTTTTCAGGCTATGATTTCCCCATTAGCTCTCCTGTATGCTTAGATGTTTGGAAAAGAAGTCACAGCACATTTTGTGTAAGTAACCGCTGGTGAAGGCATGGGAGAAGCTTCTGTGCTGCGCTAAGATGGGAGATGTCATTTCCTATTTTTCTAATGTCCCTGGTTTATTAGGATTTAAACTGAGGAAAGCTTTTAAGAGAATCAAAGTTAATTATTATTTGACCAGACTGTTTACATTACCTTACTTTAGCATCCTAACATGTAGCATGGGGATTAAAAATTATGCTTTGATTACGTGACTCAGACTGTTTTATGAATACATTATGACCTTATTAAATAAATGGAAATGGTTGATGCCCATCTTAAAAATTTGCTTTGAGGACAAAGGAAATGAAAGTAGTCTCTAGTAACAATACAACCCCAAGGATAGATACAACATGTGGTCAATATCACGGCTGAAAAATTCTTAGGCTTGACTCTAATTATAAAAATCTAAAATATTGGAAGTATTGGATAAGTCACTGAAAGATGCACTTTCCATGAGATGTGTTCATTTTCTGACTTATTTAAATAGAATTAACAGAGTCAGCAACATCTCATCTTCAAAAGACTTTCTATCAGAAGAGGTTTTTAAAATATAAGTTATATAAAGGTTTATTTTCTGTTTAACCTCAATTTCATTAAAGGATATATATATATTCAGAGCAGTGGGAAGGGTGAAGAGTTTGATTGCAACAGAAATGGGGATGACTAGAGGGCCAGGGCCGGAGAGGGCAGTGGCACCCCACTCCAGTACTCTTGCCTGGAAAATCCCATGGATGGGGGAGCCTGGGAGGCCGCAGTCCATGGGGTGGCTAGGAGTCGGACATGACTGAGCGACTTCCCTTTCACTTTTCACTTCCATGCATTGGAGAAGGAAATGGCAACCCACTCCAGTGTTCTTGCCTGGAGAATCCCAGGGACGGGGGAGCCTGGTGGGCTGCCGTCTATGGGGTCGCACAGAGTCAGACACGACTGAAGTGACTTAGCAGTAGTGGCAGTGCTCGTGGTGGTAGAAGTAGAGGTAGAAGTAGAAGTAGAGGGCCAGGGCCAGTGTCAACCACCTGGAAAGGATTTCCTAAATTGAGAATAGTAAAGCTATCTGGGAAAAGTGTTGAAAGGAACATTTGCACAGATGGACCAGAGACAAAAGTTCAACCATAATCAAGTTGAGAACAGGAACAAATTACCCAAATGGACATAGGGTCTGAGAAGGGTCATAATTGGTGAAGACATGTAAATCTAACGATCAGTAATATGTATGTGAAAGATACATGGAAATCATTCTAGATTTCTAAGAAAGTGTGTGACATAATCCAGAAACAAACCCTCAGGCACAGGCTGGGAACAGAGTAGACAGATGCCTTGGGACCTGTGTGGGCACAGACAAGACGGGCTTCCAGTTTTCAGATGATGAGTAGCAAACGTGGACTCCAAGATTGGCTTTCCCTACTACCCAGTCTTCTAGGGACTTTCTCCTTATTTTCTAATCTCAAAGAATATCAATTAATTCTATTACATAAAGAAAATACAATCAGTTGATAAATCTTCAAAACCACAAAGCTGAATAGAACATAGTTGCAAGCTCTGACATCATGTTGATTTATTATATTGTGTGTCCTTCCCATCCTTCTCCTTCACCAATACAATTAATTTAGAGCCAATTACATAAATAGCTTCAAGTATTCCCGGTATCTGGTTGCACCAGTACTTCCAGTATAGCATGAGGACGTGATTTGTCAAAGCCATTACTATTTCGCCAGTCATGTAGAAAGTACAAAATGTCACTTTAGCTGAGACTTAGGTAGTCGTTCAGTAATTCTAATACTTTCCTGAACCATAATGTCACTAGGCTGTATGCTCTTGTCTGTTGTACTCCAAGGACCCCAGCAGCTAGACAGTGCCTCACAAATGGCCTATTGAAACCATTTTCATGGATTTGTTAAAAGATTGAATGGATGGATGGGTGGATGAAAAACCTAAAAGTTGCTTAAGTTATATCCAGTTGATTATTTTTTTAACCTGATTCAGTTTTCATGTAATACTGTGCATTATATAATGAAGCATAGACAAGGAAATGGTATGACAGTTCAGGGGCCAATAGGGCACTGTGAGTTTTGCCTGGAGCACAGTGACACCACTATTCCTTTATTCTCTGGGCTGTGCAGCTCAGATAATCAAGGCCTTTTAAACCTTTACCTTCCTATTTTAATCAGTTGGATGAGGATATAGCAGATCTCAGAATGTTTTAGTTATCCAGGCAAGCAGCATGTTTTGTTCAATTTTTCAATATAATTTTGGGCATGGAAGCAAACTCTTTGTCTCATTGAAAATCAGAGTCTCCTCTTGCATGAAATTAAATATATGACTTTAGGGATTCAGCTTCGGAGAAGGCAATGGCACCCCACTTCTTGCCTGGAAATGGCATGGATGGAGGAGCCTGGTAGGCTGCAGTCCATGGAGTCGCTGAGGGTTGGACACGACTGAGCGACTTCACTTTCACTTTTTACTTTCATGCATTGGAGAAGGAGATGGCAACCCACTCCAGTGTTCTTGCCTGGAGAATCCCAGGGACGGGGGAGCCTGGTGGGCTGCCGTCTATTGGGTCACATAGAGTCAGACACGACTGAAGTAACTTAGCAGCAGCAGGGATTCAGCTTACAAACGCCACAATAATATGTTTAATAATCATTCCAGAAGACTAAGGAATAGGGGTATCCTCTTTATAGTACCCTGCACTGAGTACTGTATTGCCTTCCCAGACTTGCCACAGCAAATTTTCACACACTGAGAATTCTCCATTCTGGAAGTCCAAAATCAAAGTGTCAGCAAGCGGCTTCCCTAGGACTCAGTGGCACAGAATCCACCTGCCAATCCAATGCAGGAGACACGGGTTCGATCCCTGGTCCAGGAAGATCCCATATGCCGGGGAGCAACAAGGCCCACATGCTACAACCATTGAGCCTTTGCTCTAGAGCCTGGGATCCACAACTACTGAGTCTGTGTGCTCTGAAGCAAATTTTCACACTCTGAGAATTCTCCATTCTGGAAGTCCAAAATCAAAGTGTCAGCAAGTGGCTTCCCTAGGACTCAGTGGCACAGAATCCACCTGCCAATCCAATGCAGGAGACACGGGTTCGATCCCTGGTCCAGGAAGATCCCATATGCCGGGGAGCAACAAGGCCCGCATGCTACAACCATTGAGCCTTTGCTCTAGAGCCTGGGATCCACAACTACTGAGTCCGTGTGCTCTGAAGCCCACGTGCTGCTGAAGCCCATGTGCCCTACAGCCCATGCTCTGCAACAAGAGAAGCCACCACAGCTAGAGAATAGCTCTCATAGCAATAAAGACCCAGCACAGCCAAAAATAAACTAATAAATTAAAATTTTGTCAAAATGTCAGCAAGGACTTGTTCCCTCTCAAGACTCTAAGGGGAGAATTCTCCCTGACTTCATTCAGCTTCTGCTGGCTCCAAGCGTTCCTTGACTTATAGGAGCACCATTTTAGTCTCTGTTTCTATATCTTCTCTTCTGTCTCTTATAAGGACCTTTGTCAGTGGATTTAGGGCCCACCTGGACAATCTAAGATGATCTCAGCTTGAGATCCTTAATTATATCTGCAAGGACCCTTTTTCCAAATAAGGTCATGTTCACAGGTTCAGGGTTGAAGAAATGGATGCATCTTTGGGGGCACATTCAACCCACTACAGATAATCTGCACAATCTATGTCTGGAAGAACTTTCTCTGAGAGGGAGTCACCCACTTGGCCCACCATATTGCCACACTGAGGAACAAGCAGCTCTGATCTTACTCCTTTGCCTTCCCACAGGACTGATACTGATGGGGGCACTTGGCAGGGACCAAGGCTAGACATTCATTTCAGTTGCTAATTAGCGATCAGAAGGTCATATCCTGTCATTATCTTGTGTTGGCATCTTTTTCATGACAGATGAAGAAAACTTCAGATTTTCTCAGCTAATTTGCAATGCTGTTTCCACACAAAGGGAAGCTAGGAGAGCCAAACATAAATCAAGCAATATTTAAACAGTTTGAGAGGGCATGAGGGAGGCAATCCTTTATCCATTCCTTGAAATATCATCCGAATTAAAGGTATAAAGAATAGACCTAACTTCCTACTGTACAGCACAGGGAACTATATTCAATAATAATATGTAATAACCTATAAGGAAAAAGAATCTAGAAAAGAATATATGCATACATACATATATGTGTGCAACTGAATCAATGTGCTATACACCTGAAACTTAGACAATATTGTAAATCAACTATACGTCAATTAAAGTTTTTTAAAAAAAGACAAAACAAATACATACTAGTTTGGATTTAACAACAACAGAAAAAATAATAGACCTAAGTTTCCTAACCCCAGTGGCCTTGACCTACATTCCACTCCAGCCACCTGCTCCCACAATGGCCTTCCCAAGCTCATTATCACCCAAAACTGTGCCATATCTGAAACTGAAACTATAAAATCCCTACATCAATCATTCCACAGCCAGTGCTCCCACCTCCTCCCCTTACCACAGCTGCTCACCAAGTTCATTTGCACCTCAAATTCACCATCCGCTGCCCATCTGGCATGGCTTCCTTCACCCCAGGCCTCCTGCGTGCCTCCTGTCCCTGAACACAATTCCCTCTCCCCTCCGTGCTTACACTCCATCTGATGGGCTAAACGCCACATTGGAGCAATATGTAACTCACTCTTCCACGTTCGGGGCCGGAGCTGTTTCCTGCGCCTCTAGTATCGGATCAAAGGAGGTGACCCTGAGAGACAGTACAATCCTAAATCATACTCTCTGACCTCGGCAGGTTCTACAGCCAAGCTCACCAGTCCTTTGATGCATCTTTCGTTCCCTGTCTTGAAAGCCTCAACCAACCAGATTCCTTCACTTTGAGAAGATGACTTCAGATCTTGCAGACATGGAAGCACTGAGGAGGACCACCTCAATTTCCCACCACAATTACAAATACCCCCAACCCTGGCACTGTCCCTGCATTGCCCTCCTCCAGTTCCAGGCAGATCCCTCCACTGAGCCTCTGGACCCATTTGTCCCCAACTCCTCCACACCCTGCTCCTGGAGTTTTATCCTTCTCCTCCATCTTTATACTTTACCCTCTCCCCCTGCTTACAGCTCCTTTCCCTCATCCTCTACTTCACCTACTAAAATCTGACTTAAGTATTCAGCACTGAAATCGCTCTTTCTTTGAGCAGTAGACACCCACTGGTCACAAACTTAGGGGACTATTATCCCTCCCTACCTTAATGGAAACATCACTGCAGTAGATATGAACTCCTACCTAGAATTCTCTGGAAGTCTGCTCCCTTAGATCCTGAGACACCAAGAACTTCTAGTTTTCCTTTTATCGCTACTATATGTAAATATTTATAACTTTATCAGTAGTCAACATCCATTGTAAAAAACTTAATGGACATGAGGAAATATTCCACACAGAAATAAGTGCTATTAATATTTTGACTTAAGTCCTTCCATGCTATTTTATTAGATGGATAGATGGATAGTTGGATGAATGGATAGATGGATGGACAAGTGAACAGACAGACACATAGATGGAAAGACATAATTTTACATAATATACTGCAGAGTACATCATGCAAAATGCCAAGCTGGATGAATCAGAAGCCGGAGTCAAGATTGCCAGGAGAACAACCTCAGATATAGAATTGCTAAGTCACTTTAGTCGTGTCTGACTCTGTGCGACCCCATAGACGGCAGCCCACCAGGCTCCCCCGTCCCTGGGATTCTCCAGGCAAGAACACTGGAGTGGGTTGCCATTTCCTTCTCCAATGCATGAAAGTGAAAAGTGAAAGTCATGTCACTCAGTTGTGTCCGACTCTTAGCGACCCCATGGACTGCAGCCTACCAGGCTCCTCCGTCCATAGGATTTTCCAGGCAAGAGTACTGATATAGAATAGCATTTAGCAATATGAGAATAGCAACGTCAGATATGCAAATGATATCACTCTAATGGCATAAAGTGAAGAGGAACTAAAGAGCCTCTTGATGAAGGTGAAAGAGAAAAGTGAAAAAGTAGGCTTAAAACTCAACATTGAAAAAACAAATATCGTGGCATCCGGTGCCATCACTTCATGGTGAATAGAAGGGGAAAAAGTGGAAACAGTGACAGATTTTATTTTCTTGGGCTCCAAAATCACTGTGGACAGTGGCTGCAGCCATGAAATTAAAAGATGCTTGTTCCTTGGAAGGCAAGCTATGACAAACCTTGACAGCATATTAAAAATCAGAGATATTATTTTGCCAACAAAGATCTGTATAGTCAAAGCTACAATTTTCCCAGTAGCCATGTATGGATATGAGAGTTGAACCATAAAGAAGGCTGAGGCCTGAAGAATTGATGCTTTTGAATTGTGGTGCTGGAGAAGACCCTAGAGAGTCCCCTGGACTACATAGAGATCAAACCAGTCAATCCTAAAGGAAATCAACCCTGAATATTAACCGGAAGGGCTGATGCTGAAGCTGAAGTTCCAACATTTTGACCACCTGATGTAAATAACTGACTCATTGAAAAGACCCTGATGCTGGGAAATATTAAAGGCAAAAGGAGAAGAGGACAGCAGAGGATGAGATGGTTAGATAGCTTCACTGACTCAGTGGACTTGAATCTGAGCAAACTCTGGGAGATAGCGAGAACAGGAGAGTGTGGTGTGCTGCATTCCAAGGGGTCACAAAGAGTCAAACTTCACTTAGCAACTGAACAACAACAGCAACAAACAGCAGTTAAATCAAAGTTTGCTGTTTTATAAACTTTATTCTGTGTCCAAACTATGAATTTTAAATCTGTGTGTTTATCCTGATTTCTCTGTTGAGTTTCAAACTCTTACTTAACATCGTCACTTGATCCTCCTCCAAGTTAACATCTAATCTCTCCCAGGAGCCACTTCCTGTCATCCTTCTCTTTCTACTCAAATAAAGCTTCTTGTCTTATCAAGTTTCCCTTCAAGATGTTCCTCACAATTATCTGGACGTACTGTAATGCCCTCCAATGTGTCCCATTTTCAAATCTATCCCTCACATGGCTGCAGGTAGATTTCTGTAAAATGCCAAACCCTTGCTTAACCCCATCCTCTAACAGTTTAAAAGCTGAACAGGTTGGCCTGGAAAATAAGACCTCCCAGGATCTCCCGCTTCCTCTTTCTTCAGCATAATCTTGCCCCTTCTTCCTCTTTCTGTTCTAGTCATCTTGAATGTCTTGCTGTCCTAAACACATTCTGTTCTGTGCCTGCCTCTTTCTTTATATGATCTTATTTTCTTGGAAAGCCCTTCCTTGCCTTCTGAAGCAGCCTTCTACTCATTCTTCAAAGGTCACCTCAGTCACCACCTCCTCTGGGAAGCCTGCCTGGATTTAATCCCTCCCAAGTCAACTAAGTCTCCCTTCTCTGGATTTGCACACATTCTGTGCACTCTTCTACAGCACGTGTTATTTACATGGTAATGAAATGCTGCATTGTTAGTTCTCTCCACCTTCCTGACATGTACACTTTTTGGAATGAACGTTTGCCTTCATATCTTTGCATGCACCTGGCACATAGGAGGCACTCAGTAAATTTGTTGGAATTAAAAATGCATTTAAAAGCAATCCAAGCCTTCTTTGATGTCACACCCTCCACATATCACTTTGGTTCACTGCTCCACTTTAAAGAAGCATTCCTACAAAGAGTTATCTGTGCTAACTTGCTCTGCTTTCTCTTCTGCCATTCGGTCCAGCTTTTCTTCCCCTTTCCTGCTCTCATCGAGGTTACCTAATCCAGTGGGCGACTCTCAGACCTCCTATTATGTGATCTCAGAGGCATTTGACAGTCAGTCTCTGCCTCCTTCCTGAACAGGCTCCACAGTCCTAGGTTCTTCTCATTACTCATCGCCTGTTCCTGCTCAGTTTACTTTATCATCACTCCTCATCTTACAGATCCCTGGATGTTTCATTGTTTAAGGTTCAACCCTTGGTCCACTGCTCCATTTGCATGCACTTCCAAGGTGGTCTCATCCAACTTCATGAATTCATGTCGCTCCATCCATCGCTACCCTGATTGCTCCACATTAACATCCACAGCCTGGCCCTGTTCCTAGAAATCCTGACTAATTGGTAAAACTGCCCACTCAACAGCTCCACCCCAATATTTAATAGGCATCACAAACTTAATAGGTCTAAGTTTAGACCTATTAAAGAACTCTCCGGTTTCTCTTCTACACCTTCTCTTCTCTGGTGTTTCCCATCTCAGTATGGTACCACCATCTGCACAATCGCTCTGGCCCAACACCATGGACTGTCTTTGATGCCTGTCTTTTTCTCACATCTCTCATCCAAGCCATCAGCACATCCTCTCGGCCCTGTCATGAAAATATATCCCCAAAGTGACCTCATCACCTCCACCCCCACCACCCCAGTCTACACTGCCATCACCTCCCACCTGGATGACTGCAGGAGCCTCCAAACTGGCCTCTCTTCTCCCATGCTTGACAGCCTCACCTCTCTTCATGCAGGATCCAGAGGGGTTATTCCCAGCATAAGTCAGTTCATCCTGTGGACCCTATGGGAAACCTGTGATGGATTCCCATCACACTCTGGATGGACTCCACAGTCCTTCCCATGCCTGCCCAAATCTGCATGTTCTGCGGCCTGGGGAATCTCTACAGATTCATGTTCTCCCATCCTCTCTTTCTCTCTCCAGCATCCAGTCCTTGTGCCCTCTTTACAGTTATTCAGACAAACCATACATGTTCCCACCCCAGGCATTGTTTCCCCCTAGCTTGTACTGCTCCTTCTCCTGGGGGCTCACTCAGGTCAGACATCATTGCCTCAGAAAGGATGACATAATCTGGTACACTTGGAAGGAGTTATCCTCCCCTCCTGTCCTTTTCCCAAGAGAGTTGTAGACCTAGAACCCAAGTTCTAGGTCAGATCAGATCAGTCGCTCAGTCATTTGCAACCCCATGAATTGCAGCATGCCAGGCCTCCCTGTCCATCACCAACTCCCGGAGTTCACTCAGACTTACGTCCATTGAGTCAGTGATGCCATCCAGCCATCTCATCCTCTGTCGTCCCCTTCTCCTCCTGCCCCCAATCCCTCCCAGCATCAGAGTCTTTTCCAATGAGTCAACTCTTTGCATGAGGTGGCCAAAGTACTGGAGTTTCAGCTTTAGCATCATTCCTTCCAAAGAAATCCCAGGGCTGATCTCCTTCACAATGGACTGGTTGGATCTTCTTGCAGTCCAAGGGACTCTCAAGAGTCTTCTCCAACACCACAGTTCAAAGGCATCAATTCTTTGGCGCTCAGCCTTCTTCACAGTCCAACTCTCGCATCCATACATGACCACAGGAAAAACCATAGCCTTGACTAGACGAACCTTTGTTGGCAAAGTAATGTCTCTGCTTTTGAATATGCTATCTAGGTTGGTCATAACTTTCCTTCCAAGGAGTAAGCGTCTTTTAATTTCATGGCTGCAGTCACCATCTGTAGTGATTTTGGAGCCCAGAAAAATAAAGTCTGACACTGTTTCCCCATCTATTTCCCATGAAGTGATGGGACCAGATGCCATGATCTTCGTTTTCTGAATGTTGAGCTTTAAGCCAACTTTTTCACTCTCCACTTTCACTTTCATCAAGAGGCTTTTGAGTTCCTCTTCACTTTCTGCCATAAGGGTGGTGTCATCTGCATATCTGAGTTCTAGGTGGGAGTCTAAAATGATGTTTGGAGGACTTCCCTGGAGGTGCAGCAGTTAGGACTCCATGCTTCTGCTGCAGAGAGCATTGCTTCCATCCCTGCTTGGGGAACTAAGATCTCTCAAGCTGTGCAGTGTATCCAAAAATAAAAATATCAAAAAAAGAAAATATCAATAAAATGATGTTTAGTGGAGTAGGAAGGCACACTTAAGAGATCCAGGGAGTGATGAAAACTGCTCAGAGTGGAGCACAAAGCCTGGGGATTGAGACCTTCATTGCCTCAGAGAGCCCAGGAGAGGCAAGCGGTGCCATGTGTCACAAAGGGGACTGTGATCACCTATTAGGATATCCTGCCCTGAAGAGGGTGGTTTTGTCCCATACCCCTCAGCAGACATCTGGCAACATCTGGGGGCAGTTTTGGTGATCACAACTTTGAGGGGATGGATGGCACTGGAATCTAGTGGCAGAGGCCAGGGGTTGTGCGAAACACCCTGCAGGGCACTGGGCAGTAAATGTCGACTGTGCTACAGTCGAGGAACTGGCTCTGTTCTTTTGAGAACCTCTGGGATCTCTTAAAGGACTTTAACCCCTGCAAATCTTGGTCCGTTGCCAGGGAGCAGTGATGGGGGAAGAACCCAAAAGGAACAGGAATGGAAAACATGACTGCTGTGAAGAGAACCTTCTGGAACTCAGCCATCAGTCTGCAGGAGGTAGACCATGCACAGTGTGGGCGTAGTTGCAGAGTCATAGCTTGGGAGGCAGCCATTGTGGTGGTGCCTAGGGGGCATTCAGGCCCGGGGCAGTTTTAGCAGCCCTCAGGTTTCATTCAGTAACAACAAAATACTTTTGAGCCCCTGGGATTTGCCGGTGCAGTGCTGGTTCTGACAGTTGTTTGCGCTCCAGAAGATGATGTGGTGTTTGGAAGAGACCACCAGAGTCTGCAGACTGTGTGCCAGCTTTTGAGCAGACCTCAGAGTCCTGCCAGCTGTTCTTATATCTGCCCCAGCCCCTCACCTCTTCCTCAAGGGAAGCAAGAACCAAGCACGCTATCACCAAGTGTCCAGCTCTTTCCAGTTCCCTAATACATTGGGTTGGTCAAAAAGTTCGTTCAGGTTTTCCATAAGATCTTGTGGAAAAACCTGAACAAACCCTTTGGCCAACCCAAAACTATCTGATGCCCTTTCCAGGCAGGAAGGCCAGGAGATGGGGCCAGCTTTGAAGCTGGTACAGGAAGTATCTCTGATGCTGAGTCATGCAAAGAGAGATTGATAGCTTACAGGTCAAGAAAACCCTAAAAGGGTCACCGGAACCTAGAGACACTGTGGGATAATTGTTACAGGGCAAAGATTAATGCCAGAGGTTCAAACCAGAAAGACCATAGCAGAACCTTTCAGACTTGAATTGTTGCCTGGGCACTGTTTTGAGGGTGTCATTCCCTTTTTATATCGCTTTCATATAAGAGGATTAATGAGAAGCCTTTTAAAAGGGTTTTGCTGCACTATCCAGAATGTCCTTCCAGAGTAATTTGGTATTTCTATAAAATTTTATTGAAGTATAGTTGATTTATACTGTTGTGTAATTAGGCCTTTTATTTTCTTCACTTGGCAAACCGTACTACTTCCCCTTCCATAAATCTGATCTGTGAACAAGAAATTCCTCTCCCAAACATCCTGAATTCTTTGCCATTATGCAAACTGCTTTTGTTTAAACAATCAGTTGAAAAGTACACCGTGAAATCATTACATCCTACCTCCTGCTAAAACATGTTTCCACACAAAGTTTTGTTAGAGAGACAGACAGAGGAGAGAAAGGGAGGGAGAGACCTGCTAGTTCAGCTTCTGGGGGTAAAACATTCATCACATCCATCCATTGACTCAGTGACCTCAAATCTCTGCAGTTTGATCTTTCTGTACATCTTTCTGAATAGAGACCTACTCCAGATTTAAGAAATGTGAATAATTCGCTTCATTGAGCAGACTTCAAACGGTGCTTCAAAAATTTTCAGTAGGTTTGTACTGAAAAGTACAAAGCAAAAGTTTGCAGTCCTGCAACAGCAGGAACATGCAGGCTAGTCCTCTGGTCCAATCCGTATTCTCATCCTTCAGTCAGGCCTGGATGTGTAGTCTAGGGTCCTGAGCCTGGGAAAGGGATCAGACATGCCATCTCTGAATGAACACCCAAGTAGGCTGACTCTCCTAGTGGGAAGTCTTTCAGCAGTTGCCCTGTACTGTAGATGCTAGTATGATCCCATATGCGGATGAGCAAACTGAGGCTCGGGGATGGTAAGCAGCTTCCCCAAAGTCACACAGGTCAGAAGTGTTAAACCGAGACAGCCTGATACCAGAACTTTCAACTTTGTCCTCACCACCACACTGCCTTTCTTGGATTGCTGGCAAACTGCCCAAAGAGTAATGAATCAACAGTAATTCACTCAAGGGGAGAGTCATGTCTTTGCTGGGCCTTTTAAGCCATGTGAGAAGATGTGCTAGAAATGGGTGAAACTCCATTGCCTTTGAACACTCACTACAATGTACAAAACTCAGATGGAAGTGAGATAAACCCTTGCCAGTAACATTGGTTGCTTTCAGATCTGCTGCCATGATCTCCCTCAGCATTGTTAGGAAAGCTCAGAGTGGCTGCAGTTGCTTATCAGAGGTAACTCAAGTTCATCTCTCAGATGTCTGGTGAGGTGCTGATGAGACTGCTTAAAGAGTGACATCTGCCCATTTCAGAGTTTCTCCCGTGGTCCCAGAGTTGACTGGCTGTATGCTGTCCCTGCTCCAATACCTGTGAGCAGACGGGTAAAGATGAAAACCAGTTAGGTGTGCATCAGAATGGGAGGGGCTAAACCAAGCACAGGACATTCATAAAAATGAAATACTTTGGAGTTCATTTAAATTGGATGATGTAAACCTGTGTTTGCAGATATGTGAGGCTCTCTAGGCTGGGCTGTGGTGTGAAATGAAGCTTTAGAGAAACAAGAGTGGGAAGGAGACTCCATTTTCAAAAGCATGTGTGTGGTCACCACTGATACTCTCGGGGAAGGACCCACCAGGGTCAAGGATGTTGCTTCAGGAGATGGAGTTGATGCATTTTTATTGATATTGTCTATGTTGCTTATATTTTCCTTTGTACTAAAAAATACCCAATTCTATTATTTTTCTTTGACAAGAAGGTAAGGATTGGTGATACCAAAAATGAAAACTTGCAGTGTATTGAAAACCAAGGATTTGAAAAGAACTTCATGTTTCTGCAAGCCACAGGGTGGGTGGGGTTGGGTTCAGAAATCAAGCTGTGAGCTGCCCATGTTCCTGCCCTGAAGAAAGACAGACCAGGCCTTCTCACAAGACCCGTGTTTGACTGACTATCGGTAGAGGAGTTTTTTCCTATTAAATATGGGGTTGGTGGTATTTTGCTATACGATCATCTAATTGTGATGTCTTAGGTCCAAATGGGTTTCTGTGAAATCATCTCTGATCAGTAAATAAATAGAAAAAAATGGCTCGTGTGTTTCTTTAAGTCAGTAACACACCTTAAGGTGATGGCAAATCAGAATGTCCTAGGGAGTTTTCATGTGACACCAAGAGGGAGCTAGAGGAAAACATTCTCTTCCTCCATCCCCCGCCTTGAGGATTACTGATGGAGAGAGGCCTCATTTTTGACCCTCCAGGGTGTCGTATTCTTCAGGCAGTTAGGATGGAGGAAAGGCTGAGCCCCACCATCTAGTACCAGGGGACGGTCACAGTGAGACCCAGCCTGGCATAGCTGGCATGTGGATTTAGACATGCCTGGGACCTGCAGTTGGGGGACAGCCTTGTCTCCTCATGTCCTCCACGTCATATGTGCGTGTATCTGCTGATTTACCTGATAGCTGAGGCCTGTCCAGTGAAGAGAAGCGGTATAGTGCCCATCACTGGAATCAGACCCTGTGGGCACATCCCACATGCTTAGGAAGGAGTGGGGGCCAACAGGAGGCACACTGCAAGCAGGGCATCTGGGGTTTCAGAAGTGATGTGATCCAAGAGAAGCAGAAGAGCCACCCAACAAGTGGCCAGCAGCACTGAGGTTCAGATGTGAATGCGTGGGGTTAGGTGCCCCTTAGTGCTCCATGACTTTTTCAGCCTCAGGATGAAAGGAGAGGGAGTGGCCCCGTAAAACCCTCAGGGGCCCAGCAACTCTGCCGTGAGGCCCCTCCGACCCGAGCAGGTCGACACAGGGGAGCTGTTTCCCTACTGGCCCTACAGAAATGAGCCCAGGCCACTCTGAAGAGCACGTCTTGGGCAGCAGCCTGGGGGCCGGTGGCAGCGGTGCCAGAGCCTGCAGCTCAGTAACCATCCTTGGGGGTGTGCTGAGCTCAGTGTGCCTTTAGGAATGGCAGCCCATGACAAAGGAGGAGTGGTACCACACCAGGAGCAGGACTGGCCTGCAGCCTCAGAGAAGACCCCCCATGGGTCCCCTGAGAGGAAGGGGTGGCTACGGCCCTGCAGGTTCACATGGATGGTGGAAGGGGGCTCTTGAACTGGAGACCCTGGAGCCTGGATAAATAAAATAACACATGCCCTCCATGCACTGGGGAGGAAGAGGCTGCTCCTTCTGTAGGGACTCCCTTTCATTGATCCTTAGAACTCTTAATTTGTGCCTAGTAACTTAGATCAAAACAGAACTTTGGGGGTATTTTTTGCTTAAATTATCTGGATAGTTTCTCTAATAATCAATCTAAAGTCTAAGGAAAAGGACTTTCTTTCCATCTCCTAATTCCTACACATTACCAACCTGTGTTGACACCAGACACAATCAATCTCCCGGCAAGTAGTTGTCCAGGCTGGGTGAGACAAAGGAGATGTACAAGCCCTGAAAGATGTTTTCTTGTTCGTGAGATTGTCAAGGCAATTCATCAACCTGGAATGGTTTGCCATTCCAATCTCTGCCTTCTAAGCTGTTGTTTGGATTTGAATTGTACAGTCCCTGCAGTGTGCTTATACAAACACGTCCCAGATCATAGTTCATCTCTGTGGAATATATTTTACTGTATATACTTGACTGGCTGCAAGCCATCCTGTCTGTGTTTATATAAAGCCAAACCACATTATCATAGATTGCTTGCACAGCTATGAAAAAATATCGAGGACCTACTAGTTGCTCCCATCAGCCTGTGAAACCAATATAATTTTGTCTTTAGAAATTCCATCTATGCCCAACCCCATTCAAAGCAGATAAACAATTCTCAATGGGTGGTCTGTGTTGCAGCCCCCTTTGCTAAAAACAGCCCCATCTGCCTCCCTCCATCTGATCCCAGCCCCTGGTTGAGAGGCGAGCCATGGTGATCCTGGCTGTAAAGTGCTGAACCCAGCTCTGAGCTCTCCTCACCAGACCCTACTTTCAGGTTTGGTCCATGGTGGGCATCCAACCTGAGTTGGACAATCAGGAAATTATGCTGGAAATCTGAACCTAGGTCAATGAAAGTCAAGTTGGTCACTCTGG
The DNA here is from genome assembly GCF_029407905.1 of Bubalus kerabau. NCBI lineage: Eukaryota > Metazoa > Chordata > Mammalia > Artiodactyla > Bovidae > Bubalus > Bubalus kerabau. The sequence goes on along the minus strand of NC_073631.1, from coordinate 80,789,197 downwards.
AGGCTTGAACTCCAAGCTGAAAAACATTAGCAGTGTTGGCAGTGGGAGAGAAGAAAGAAGCAGATGTCCACAGAAAGGAACAAAAGGGAGACTTCGGATGAGGGTGGAGTCACCCCAGTATCTGAGCTCAACTGCATTCCTGACCCTGGATTTCTTGAGACACCACCAGAACTTTGTAACAAATTCCCCCTTCTAATGATCATAAGGAGGTGTTGGAAGCTAGCATAAAATAATAATAGCTATCACTTGAAGAATGCTGTTTTCCAGAAAAGGTAATGAAGAATAGGTGGTTAACTGTTGGCACAAGGTCACACAGTGGGCAGCCCAGCCCCTGGACCAGAGGATGAATTTTGCTGCCCTGTGGCTTCTCAAAATGGGCACAAAGGAAAAGACTTGGTCTGGCAACAGTCAGACATGGGTCAGTGTCCTCGCTGTGCCACTTCCCCAGTGCTAATTATTGACCTGTGATTTCTGGTGGAATGAAGACAGCCACAGTCATAAATAGAGCTGTTAGAAGAATCAGTGAGATAACATGATCTGTGTTGGTCTGATAGGCATTCCATAAAAGTTATTTTTAATATGTTTCCCATTTTTCACTTGTAGCAAACTACAGTGACTAGAACTGATAGAACATTGTGAAGGATGGTGATAACCAACATTCCTTCTATATCTTTATTGTCCTTCTATATCTTTATCTATATGATGCTGAGATCAATATCCTTTATAATGTAAGGAAACATTTTTCTACTCTTGGTTTACTATGAAATTTTTATTTTTCTTCAAGGAAATTAATGGTGGATCTTTTCAAGAAATTTTTAGCTTCTAACCAAAAAAAAAGAAAGGAAAGAAAAAACCATATGATTTTTGTCTTTTGATGTTAAAATTAATTTCAATGATGGAATGCCTAGTAATAAACTGTCCTTAGTTTCCTAGAATCAAGCATCCTAAATCATTTGGCATTATTCAGGGAATGGACTGGTACTTTTTCTTGTGTTTTACTTATGATTTTTTAGCGTGTGAGTTCAGTATCTTTAGTTTTCTTTCCTTTGCTCTTTTCCAGATTGTATTTTGTGATTATGGTAGTTCATAATGATGAATTAAGTTTTCTACCATTTTCTGGTTTCTGGAGCTATTTAAATATTTGGGGTGAAAATACCCCAACTATAAGGATATCCTATAGATATAGGATATATATATATATATATATCCTAGATCTATATATATATATATCTGTATCTATATATATCCTAGATCTATATATATCTAGGATATATATCCTAGGATATATCTATATCTATATATATCCTAGATCTCTATATATATAGATATATAGATATCTATATATAGAGAGAGAGATATCTAGGATAGATATAGATATAGATATCTATATATAGATCTAGGATATATATATCCTATATATCCTGTATCTATATATATCATATAGATATAAGGATATCCCTATAGATATAGGATATCCTTATAGTTGGGGTATTTTCACCCCAGATATTTAATATAGGATATATCCTTATAAGGATATAGTCCTTTTTCCTCAAAGTTTTGAGACATAGTTTATACTATGGTTATTTGTCTATTTACGTTCTTACTTTTTCTTAAATAGATTAGAATAATGTATATTTTGCTGGAGAATTTACAGTTTATTGAGATTGTCCATTTTTTAACATTGAGTTGAAAGTATTTTCATGTAATATTTTTAATCTGCTCCATTTCTGTAGACACTTTCTGCCCGCTGAGATTACCATTTCTCTTTATTAGGCCTTCCGGAGCCACCTCTAAGGGAGGCAGGTTCTTGGCAGGCATTTGCTCTCTTCCCACATTGGGCGGTGTTGCCAATTCCCACACATGGCCACAGCCCCACATCATGTTAGGAGCATCAGCTGTGATGCCCCAGAGTCCATTAGAGTGGATAAGCCTGCATGGAGTAGGAGTGAACAGTGCTTTTAGACGCAGGACTGTAGCCGCCAGGTTGGAGACCCGTCAGTTATTGGGAAATGAGGAAAGGCCACCAGGGGATGCAATACAGATGGCACAGTCTGGCCTCAAGGACTATAAGCGGTTCATCTGGTCCATGGGCCTCCGCATCCACAGTGCCCCGATAGCACCTGCACTCAGGTTCTGCTCACTTCTTGTCTCTCCAGAGCCAATGATATTTGCATGTTATTTCATGCAAAAAGAATGGAGGAGCCTGGTGGGCTATAGTCCATAAGGTTGCAAAGAGTTAGACACGACTGAGCAACTTCACTTTCATGCAAAAAGAATAGACTACTTTAAAGATGGCTATGTGAAGTGTTATTTATGATTGCACTTATTACAGGATCTTATGATCTATTCATTTAAACCCTTTTCATAGCAGTTACAGAGTACAAAGTCTTTTTAGTCTAAGAGCCTCATGAAAGGTTGTGGAGATGGGTTAGTTGGAAATTCCAACAGAGGATCTGAGAAAAGTCACAGCTAAGACTGTGTTTAGGTGAAAATCTAGTCAGATAGGAAGAGACAGAAAAGACCCCCTTAGGTCTCTGAACATAGGTACCAGAGATGGGCAGTACCCAGGGTGAGGGAGCCAGTGGGCTTGACCAGACAGAGGGAAGCTGATTTAGGAACAGGGCAACAATGGGACCCAGCTCTTAGGAGCTGCAGCATGCAGCTAGGCAGGTTGCCTGCAAAAAAATGCCAGAAAACTATTTGCTCCAACAAGGATTTAAATCAGTGAAGGCCCTTATATCTGGAGGTGGCCAGGTCTATGCAACCAGTTCCTCCCAGCAGAGACCTTGTTCTTCATGTGTGGCCATGTAGGCTCCATGTAGGTCCTGTGGCCATGACCGCTTACCACACTGGGATCCCACATACCTCACCTCTCTGACCATGAGCATGATCTCCATATGTGAGTCACGTTCAATTCCCCCACCTTCCAGCATAGGGTCAGGCACACATGAGACCTTCGGGTGGTATCTATAGAATGCTTGAATGGGTAAGAATGCATGGTCCAAAAAACTTTCCATATCCTTGGGTTCAGATCCTCAGGTTCAATGCTGGCTGTTTGTCTGAATTCCCCTTCATCAGCTCTTTTTCTTCTCTTGGGTCCTTATACAGTCAGGTCTGAGAAGAGGATTCCAGTAAAATGACTCTATTCGGTTACTTGAGGAGGTATGTTCATTTCGTACATACCAAGTTCATAGCCATTGTTCATGGTAAAGAATAAAAAGAATGGGTGCCTCTCTTGTGTCATCACTTGGCAAGTTTTTGAAGTGGCTTAAGATGAATACTACAAAGAAACACATCAACTAACAATACATGGCTCTGCCTTATCTGCGTTCTAGGTTCAGGTTCAGTGGTCGAATCCTAGGCCTGGCTCTGATCCATCAGTACCTTCTGGATGCTTTCTTCACAAGACCCTTCTATAAGGCGCTCCTGAGACTGTAAGTGTCCCCCCAGCCCTGCCTGCAGGACCAGAGGCACCGACCTCCCTGACTCCTCTGGCCCTTTTGTCACTGTTTTCCCTGCTCATTCCTGTTAGGTTTATGGTGGTTTACTTTTATGAGTGCTTAAGCTAGCACATAAACCTTTTAGTCCAGTAAAAAGACATTTGGAGATTTTATATAAGCATAAGAGAACATCATATACCAGATATAAATCAGTTTATATAAATAATTATAGTAGCATTACAAGCATTGTATGAAACTATTAAGTAGAGCTGATCTGTCCCTGTATGTAAATCATTATGCTGTGCACTCTAAACTTATACAGTGCTGTCTGTCAATTATATCTCAATAAAGGCAGAATAGGATAAAAGAAAAAAATTGATGCATAACTTGGTTATTTTTAAATGATACTCTTCTCCAATGGCCATGGAGAGTCCTTGAGTCAATAATTGTTTTGTGTTTGTTATTTTAAACATTTTAATACTTTCTTTTCCAATTACTGAATAAACTAAAGGTTCATGGATGTATTCAAAAGTATCAAATCACTAAAATACACCTGTGTTACTTTAGCCTAGAGTGATATAACCATATTTTGGCATGAGGTCTGAGTAGGTGTTTACTGAAACAATCTGTTTGCCTTTCTCCCTTTGAATGGACCCAGACCCTGTGATTTGAGTGACCTGGAATATCTAGATGAGGAATTCCACCAGAGCTTGCAATGGATGAAGGACAACAATATCACAGACATCCTCGACCTCACGTTCACAGTTAATGAAGAGGTTTTTGGCCAGGTTTGTGAGATGCGGGGCTTGGAAAAGACATTTTGAGTCTCGTTATGGAAAAATTGCATGATATGAAATTTACCATCCTAACCAGGTTTACAGTTCATTCAGTGTGGTTAAGTAGATTCATGTGTTATACAACCCATCTCCAGAAGGTCTGCATCTTGAAAAACTGAAACCATGTCCATTAAATAATAGCTCCCTGTTTTCCCGCCTTCCCAGTCCCTGGAAACACCCCACTTTTCTTTCCAAGAACTTGTCTGCTCTAAGTATCTCATATTCAGTGGACTCATACAGTGTTTGTCTTTTTGTGATCAGCTTATTTCACTCGGCATAGTATCTTCAGGGTCCATCCATGTTTTACCATGTGACAGGACTGCCTTCTTTTCTAGGGCTGAATAATATTCCATAGCATTTAAATACCATATTTTGTTTAGCTATTCATCAGTTGATGGACACCTAGGTTGCCTCCACCTTTTGAGTATTGTGGATAATGCTGGTATGAACATAGATATGCAAATCTCTGTTCAAGTCCCTGCTTTAAATTCTTTGGGATATATACTCAGAAGTGGGATTGTTGGATCATATAGTAGTGGGATTTTGTGTTTAAAAACAAGGACTGTCATTCATTCAAAATATAATTCTTTGGAAAAAAAAAACAAAATATAATTCTTTGAGAACTACTGCCTTTATTAAGGGAAGGTAATGGCACCCCACTCCAGTACTCTTGCCTGGAAAATCCTATGGATGGAGAAGCCTGGTAGGCTGCAGTCCATGGGGTCGCTGAGGGTCGGATACGACTGAGCGACCTCACTTTTACTTTTGACTTTCATGCATTGGAGAAGGAAATGGCAACCCAGTCCAGTGTTCTTGCCTGGAGAATCCCAGGGATGGGGGAGCCTGGTGGGCTGCCGTCTATGGGGTCGCACAGAGTCGGACACGACTGAAGCGACTTAGCAGCAGCAGCAGCAGCCTTTATTAAAATTACTCATGTCTTCTTTTCTCATTTTGACATGGATCTAGTTTATTGAGTTTTTTGAAAATCAAATGTGACAGTGGATCAGAAAGCATTTTTGTAAAATGTGCAATATATCTGTAAGATATTTCTCCTATCTGTGCAGCTACAACAATACTTTTTATCTCTAGCATCCAGATATTTACTCCTCCAAAATGTATCACAATAGTATTTTATATGAGAAGCTTCCCATTTTTTTTCTTCCAGTGTTTATATAACGTTGAATCGTCTGGCTTATAGTTTTATCAGACCAGCCTGATAGCCTGAGCAGATTTAACAATTAAGGTTTTTTGAACATCATTTGCAAGAGATTCAAAAGCCTATGACGTGTAATTTTTGTAATGGAATGCTGTAAGAAGTAAGCTGGGATACTTTATAAGTACCTTCATGACTGGGCAGGGTGCTGAATCTATGGGTGAGAGTTACCCACTGAACCTTGCAGACCACCCAACACCCGCATCTCAATCAAGAATCTTGTTCAGGTCCTGGAAAATGTTAGTGTTTTGATGCATTATCTTTGCATAAAAATACCTCTGAAGAATACTCTTTTCCACATTTGAGAAAAAAATTATTTTTTCTTACATCCTTAGAGAGTGTATTTAAATATATTCAAGAATATGTGATTCACTTAACTGTCCTCCCCCATGTACTAGATGAGCATGTAAGATACACTATCTTTTCTGCATGACTACTTTTAGCCCATCCTTTACATTTTCCCTATAGTAGGGTTAATTTGTAAAACAAACAAACAAAAAAAAAAACACAATTATTTAGCAAAATAGATTAAGACAAATGGGTATTCATCTTAAAAAACTTAAGTTAGATCCCAAACCTAACTCATTATGCTTAAATTAATTCCACATTGGTGAAAAAGCTGAGCGCTTAAAAGAACAATAAAAAGATGAAAATGAAAGAATTTTTCTTTTTAACTTGCAGTAAGAAATACTGTTGTAGATGTGACAAAGTCATGAAAGAAAAGATAGACATAGTCAACTAAAATTACTTTTTTAATACCTTATGTCAAACTACACCATAAACAAAGTAAAAATGGCATAATATTTGCTACATTGTAACATATAGCACCAGAGAAGACAATGGCACCCCACTCCAGTACTCTTGCCTGGAAAATCCCATGGAAGGAGGAGCCTGGTAGGCTGCAGTCCATGGGGTCACTAAGAGTTGGGCATGACTGAGCGACTTCCCTTTCACTTTTCTTTTTTTTTTTTTTTTTTTTTTTTTTTTTTTTTAATTTTATTTTATTTTTAAACTTTACATAACTGTATTAGATTTGCCAAATATCAAAATGAATCCGCCACAGCTATACATGTGTTCCCCATCCTGAACCCTCCTCCCTCCTCCCTCCCCATTCCATCCCTCTGGGTCGTCCCAGTGCACCAGCCCCAAGCATCCAGTATCGTGCATCGAACCTGGACTGGCAACTCATTTCATACATGATATTTACATGTTTCAATGCCATTCTCCCAAATCTTCCCACCCTCTCCCTCTCCCACAGAGTCCATAAGACTGTTCTATACATCAGTGTCTCTTTTGCTGTCTCGTACACAGGGTTATTGTTACCATCTTTCTAAATTCCATATATATGTGTTAGTATACTGTATTGGTGTTTTTCTTTCTGGCTTACTTCACTCTGTATAATAGGCTCCAGTTTCATCCACCTCATTAGAACTGATTCAAATGTATTCTTTTTAATGGCTGAATAAACGTAAGACCAGAAACTATAAAACTCCTAGAGGAGAACATAGGCAAAACACTCTCTGACATACATCACAGCAGGATCCTCTATGACCCACCTCCCAGAATATTGGAAATAAAAGCAAAAATAAACAAATGGGACCTAATTAACCTTAAAAGCTTCTGCACATCAAAGGAAACTATTAGCAAGGTGAAAAGACAGCCTTCAGAATGGGAGAAGATAATAGCAAATGAAGCAACTGACAAACAACTAATCTCGAGAATATACAAGCAACTCCTACAGCTCAACTCCAGAAAAATAAATGACCCAATCAAAAAATGGGCCAAAGAACTAAATAGACATTTCTCCAAAGAAGACATACAGATGGCTAACAAACACATGAAAAGATGCTCAACATCACTCATTATCAGAGAAATGCAAATCAAAACCACTATGAGGTACCATTTCACGCCAGTCAGAATGGCTGCAATCCAAAAGTCTACAAGTAATAAATGCTGGAGAGGGTGTGGAGAAAAGGGAACCCTCTTACACTGTTGGTGGGAATGCAAACTAGTGCAGCCACTATGGAGAACAGTGTGGAGATTCCTTAAAAAGCTGGAAATAGACATGCCTTATGATCCAGCATTCCCACTGCTGGGCATACACACTGAGAAAACCAGAAGGGAAAGAGACACGAGTACCCCAATGTTCATCGCAGCACTGTTTATAATAGCCAGGACATGGAAGCAACCCTTTCACTTTTCACTTTCATGCATTGGAGAAGGAAATGGCAACCCACTCCAGTGTTCTTGCCTGGAGAATCCCAGGGACAGAGGAGCCTACTGGGCTGCCGTCTATGGGGTTGCACAGAGTCGGACACGACTGAAGCGACTTAGCAGCAGCAGCAGCAGCAGCAACATATAGCACAGACAAAAGTCTATGTCTTTCAATATAAGAAGAGATCCTGCAGATCAATGAGAAATGAACAACAACACAATAGAAAATTAACAAAGAATATAAATGGATAGTTCCCAGGAAAGGAAATATTCAACATCATTCACAATTTTTTTTAAATATAAATTTAAATAGAATGAAATACCATTTTCCCTCATGAGAACATCAAGAATCAGAAAACTTCAGTTCAGTTCAGCTCAGTTGCTCAGTCGTGTCTGACTCGTTGCGACCCCATGAATCACAGCACACCAGGCCTCCCTGTCTATCACCAACTCCCCGAGTTCACCCAAACTCATGTCCATCAAGTTAGTGATGCCATCCAGCCATCTCATCCTCTGTCGTCCCCTTTTCCTCCTGCCCCCAATCCCTCCCAGCATCAGAGTCTTTTCCAGTGAGTCAATTCTTTGCATCAGATAGCCAAAGTATTGGAGTTTCAGCTTCACACAGTCCTTCCAATGAATACCCAGGACTGATCTCCTTTAGGATAGACTGGTTGGATCTCCTTGCAGTCTAAGGGACTCTCAAGAGTCTTCTCCAACACCACAGTTCAAAAGCATCAATTCTTTGGCACTCAGCTTTCTTCACAGTCCAACTCTCACATCCATACATGACCACTGGAAAAACCATAGCCTTGACTAGACTGACCTTTGTTGGCAAAGTAATGTCTCTGCTTTTGAATATGCTATCTAGGTTGGTCATAACTTTCCTTCCAAGGAGTAAGCATCTTTTAATTTCATGGCTGCAGTCACCATCTGCAGTGATTTTGGAGCCCAAAAAAATTAAGTCTGACACTGTTTCCCCATCTATTTGCCATGAAGTGATGGGACCAGATGCCATGATCTTCGTTTTCTGAATGTTGAGCTTTAAGCCAACTTTTTCACTCTCCTCTTTCATTCTCATCACTTCCTCTTCACTTTCTGCCATAAACGTGGTATCATCTGCATATCTAAGGTTATTGATATTTCTCCCAGTAATCTTGAATCCAGCTTCTGCTTCTTCCAGCCCAGCGTTTCTCATGACGTACTCTGCATATAAGTTAAATAAGCAGGGTGACAATATACAGCCTTGACATACTCCTTTTCCTATTTGGAACCAGTCTGTTGTTCCATGTCCAGTTCTAACTGTTGCTTCCTAACCTGCATATAGGTTTCTCAAAAGGCAGGTCAGGTGGTCTGGTATTCCCAGCTCTTTCAAAATTTTCCACAGTTTATTGTGATCCACACAGTCAAAGGCTTTGGCATAGTCAATAAAGCAGAAATAGATGTTTTTCTGGAACTCTCTTGCTTTTTCCATGATCCAGCGGATGTTGGCAATTTGATCTCTGGTTCCTCTGCCTTTTCTAAAACCAGCTTGAACATCAGGAAGTTCACTGTTCACATACTGCTGAAGTCTGGCTTGGAGAATTTTGAGTATTACTTTACTAGCATGTGAGATGAGTGCAATTGTGTGGTAGCTTGAGCATTCTTTGGCATTGCCTTTCTTTGGGATTGGAATGAAAACTGACCTTTTCCAGTCCTGTGGCCACTGCTGAATTTTCCAAAATTGCTGGCAGATTGAGTGCAGCACTTTCACAGCATCATCTTTCAGGATTTGAAATAGCTCAACTGGAATTCCATTACCTCCACTAGTTTTATTTGTACTGATGCTTTCTAGGCCCACGTGACTTCACATTCCAGGATGTCTGGCTCTAGGTGAGTGATCACACCATCGTGATTATCTGGGTCATGAAGCTCTTTTTTGTACAGTTCTTCTGTGTATTCTTGCCACCTCTTCTTAATATCTTCTACTTCTGTTAGGTCCATACCATTTCTATCCTTTATCCAGCCCATCTTTGCATGAAATATTTCCTTGGTGTCTCTAATTTTCTGAAGAGATCTCTAGTCTTTCCCATTCTGTTGTTTTCCTCTATTTCTTTGCATTGATCACTGAGGAAGGCTTTCTTATCTCTCCTTGCTATTCTTCGGAACTCTGTATTCAGATGCTTATATCTTTCCTTTTCTCCTTTGCTTTTCGCTTCTTTTCTTTTCACAGCTATTTGTAAGGCCTTCTCAGACAGCCATTTTGCTTTTTTGCATTTCTTTTCCATGGGGATGGTCTTGATCCCTGTTTCCTGTACAATGTCACGAACCTCCGTTCATAGTTCATCAGGCACTCTGTCTATCAGATCTAGTCCCTTAAATCTATTTCTCACTTCCACTGTATAATCATAAGGGATTTGATTTAGGTCATACCTGAATGGTCTAGTGGTTCTCCCCACTTTCTTCAATTTCAGTCTGAATTTGGCAATAAGGAGTTCATGATCTGAGCCACAGTCAGCTCCCAGTCTTGTTTTTGCTGACTGTATAGAGCTTCTCCATCTTTGGCTGCAAAGAATATAATCAATCTGATTTTGGTGCAACCATCTGGTGATTTCCATGTGAAGAGTCTTCTCTTATGTTGTTGAAAGAGGGTGTTTGCTATGATCAGTGTGCTCTCTTGGCAAAACTCTATTAACCTTTGCCCTGCTTCATTCTGTACTCCAAGGCCAAATTTGCCTGTTACTCCAGGTGTTTCTTGACTTCCTACTTTTGCATTCCAGTCCCCTATAATGAAAAGGACATCTTTTTAGGGTGTTAGTTCTAAAAGGTCTTGTAGGTCTTCATAGAACCGTTCAGCTTCTTCAGTGTTACTGGTTGGGGCATAGGCTTGGATTACTGTGATATTGAATGGTTTGCCTTGGAAATGAACAGAGACCATTCTGTCATTTTTGAGATTGCATCCAAGTACTGCATTTCAGACACTTTTGTTGACTATGATGGCTATTCCATTTCTCCTAAGGGATTCCTGCCCACAGTAGTAGATATAATGGTCATCTGAGTTAAATTCACCCATTCCAGTCCATTTTATCCATTTTAGTTCGCTGATTCCTAGAATGTCGATGTTTACTCTTGCCATCTCCTCTTTGACCACTTCCAATTTGCCTTGATTCATGGACCTGACATTCCAGGTTCCTATGCAATATTGCTCCTTATGGCCTCACACCTTGCTTCTGTCACCAGTTGCATCCACAACTGGGTATTATTTTTGCTTTGGCTCCATCCCTTCATTCTTTCAGGAGTTATTTCTCCACTGATCTCCAGTAGCATATTGGGCACCTACTGACCTGGGGAGTTCCCCTTTCAGTGTCCTATCATTTTGCCTTTTCATACAGTTCATGGGGTTCTCAAGGCAAGAATACTGAAGTGGTTTGCCATTCCCTTCTCCAGTGGATACATTCTGTCAGACCTCTCCACCATGACCCGCCGGTCTTGGGTGGCCCTAGGGGCATGGCTTAGTTTCATTGAGTTAGACAAGGCTGTGATCCGTGTGATCAGATTGGCTAGTTTTCTGTGATTATGGTTTCAGTGTGTCTGCCCTGTGATGCCCTCTCGCAACACCTACCGTCTTACTTGGGTTTCTCTTACCTTGGACGTAGGGTATCTCTTCATGGCTGCTCCAGCAAAGCGCAGCCGCTGCTCCTTACCTTGAACAAGGGATATCTCCTCACAGCCAACCCTCCTGACCTTGAATGTGGAATAGCTAGCTCCTCTCGGCCCTCCTGCGCCCGCGCAGCTGCCACTCCTTGGATGTGTGGTAGCTCCTCTTGGACACCGCCCCGACCTTGGGCGAGGGGTAGCACCTCTCCGATGCCCTGTGCAGTCCATCGCAGCCAGAGCACTTCTGTGCGGTCCAAGGAGTAAGCGTCATTTAATTTCATGGCTGCAATTACCATCTGCAGTGATTTTCAGATCAGATCAGATCAGTTGCTCAGTCATGTCCGACTCCTTGCAACCCCATGAATCGCAGCACGGCAGGCCTCCCTGTCCATCACCAACTCCCGGAGTTCACTCAGACTCACGTCCATCGAGTCAGTGATGCCATCCAGCCATCTCATCCTCTGTCGTCCCCTTCTCCTCTTGCCCCCAATCCCTCCCAGCATCAGAGTCTTTTCCAATGAGTCAACTCTTCGCATGAGGTGGCCAAAGTACTGGAGTTTCAGCTTCAGCATCATTCCTTCCAAAGAAATCCCAGGGCTGATCTTCAGAATGGACTGGTTGGATCTCCTTGCAGTCCAAGGGACTCTCAAGAGTCTTCTCCAACACCACAGTTCAAAAGCATCAATTCTTCGGTGCTCAGCCTTCTTCACAGTCCAACTCTCACATCCATACATGACCACTGGAAAAACCATAGCCTTGACTAGATGAACTTTTGTTGGCAAAGTAATGTCTCTGCTTTTGAATATGCTATCTAGGTTGGTCATAACTTTCCTTCCAAGGAGTAAGCGTCTTTTAATTTCATGGCTGCAGTCACCATCTGTAGTGATTTTGGAGCCCAGAAAAATAAAGTCTGACACTGTTTCCACTGGAGCCCCCCAAAATAAAGTCTGACACTGTTTCCACTGTTTCCCCCATCTATTTCCCATGAAGTGATGGGACCAGATGCCATGGTCTTAGTTTTCTGAATGTTGAGCTTTAAGCCAACTTTTTCACTCTCCTCTTTCACTCTTATCAAGAGGCTCTTTAGTTCTTCACTTTCTGCCATAAGGGTGGTGTCATCTGCATATCTGAGGTTATTGACTGCTTCATGTCCAGTTCTAACTGTTGCTTCCTGACCTGCATATAGGTTTCTCAAGAGGCAGGTCAGGTGGTCTGGTATTCCCATGTCTTTCAGAATTTTACACAGTTTACTGTGACCCACACAGTCAAAGGCTTTGGCATAGTCAATAAAGCAGAAATAGTTGTTTTTCTGGAACTCTCTTCCTTTCTCAATGATCCAGCAGATGTTGGCAATTTGATCTCTGATTCCTCTGCCTTTTCTAAAACCAGCTTGAACATCTGGAAGTTCACACTTCAGAAAGCTTAGCCATATTCTATTTTGGACATGGTGGAGAGAAACAGGCACTCTGCACAAGAGTGTAGGTGGAAGGAAGAAGAAATTTGTTTCACTGTCTATGAAAGGCACCCTATGATACCTATCGTCATTCTAAATGCACCTGCCTTTGACTCAGCATCTCCATCTAGAAATTTGACCTACAAATATGTTCACATCTAATTGAAATGACTAACGGATAGCAATCTTCATTGCAGCATTGTTGATCACCACAAAAAAAATCTGAACCAATATTAATGTTCAGCAGTATAACACTGATGAAATAAATTATAATTCATTCACACAATGAAATAGTAGACTAGTACGATATGTGGTCTGATACCCCAGCCCATCCATTTACATATAAATCATAAGCAATAAGACAGGTAGTATAACAATAACAAAGAAAGAATAAGACAGGTCTAAACTGGTATAATCCTGAAGGAAATCAACCCTTGAAAGACTGATGCTGAAGCTGAAGCTCCAATACTTTGGCCACCTGATGTGAAGAGCCGACCATTGGAAAAAACTCTGATGCTGGGAAAAGAGAAGGGGGCAGAAGAGGATGAGATGGTTAGATAGCATCACTGACTCAATGGACAGGAATCTGAGCAAACTCCAGGAGATGGTGGAGGACAGAGGAGCCTGGCATGCTGCAGTCCATGGAGTTGCAAAAAGTCAGACACAACTTAGTGACTGAATAACAACAACAAACCAGTATAAAACAATGGCCAATGTGTATCTTTAACTAAAAAAAGAAAAAAGCTTTGGTGTGTATGTGACCATGATAATGAACAGTGTATATAATATGCTACTGTTTGGGGAGAGAAACTTGTCTTTCACTGTATGGCTTTTTATAGTACTTGAATTGTTTTTTTCCATGGACACATGTTATCTACTCAAAAGAAATCAAGTAAACTACAAATGACTAAATACATTAAAATTAGAGGAAAAAATAACATTGAAAATAAAAAGAGCAATCCTTCATGTGTGTATAAGGGAGAAACTGAACAACTTAGAGAAAGTTGAAAACATTCCCAGTGATAAAAATAGGGATGTGTTATAGATCTAGAAAATGTATTTCTGTTTAAGCTTAAACTGATCCTGTATCTTTTCAAATGAGATCGCTAAGAGTGATGATTTTGGTTTTAGAAAACTGAGTCATAGCCAGACAGACAGATGTACCTGAAAGACACCACAGGCTTTTCCTCAGTGTGTTAGTTAAGATTAAGTTCAACTGCTAATGAAGAAACTCAATGACCCTGCTTAAATTAACAGTTTATTTTTCTCTTACATAAAAATGTGGAGGCAGGCAACCCAAGGCTTCAATTCCTACAATGGCCCCCTTCACCCACAACCTGATAAATATGGCGCCCCCAACCAGCACATCCGTGTCTGAAGTTGCAGGACAAAGGAGAAACAGCCCTGCTCTTTAAAGAGGCCTCATGAAAGTGCCATATAACACCCCCACTTGTACATTATTGGCCAGAATTTAGTTATGTCACATACTTAGAGTCAGGAAATAGTCTCTAACTGGGCAGGTAAAAACCAGAGGCTCCAAAGGATATGGATCTTAGGTGGTAACTATTATGTTATAATTGACCAATATTTCATATTTACCAAAGTCACCCAAGTGATCAAATAAAGTAATAAGCAGACTTCTATAAACTATTTTGTTTGGGTACTTTGCCCACGAGTGCCAAATATGTACATATATTTTTAATCTATAACTAAGTACATCTATGGGCTTCCCTAGTGGCTCAGTGGTAAAGAATTTGCCTGTCAATGCAGGAGACACAGGTTTGATATCTGGGTCAGGAATATCCCCTGGAGAAGGAAATAGCAACCCACTCCAGTATTCTTGCCTGGAGAATCCCATGGACAGAGGAGCCTGGAGGGGTATAGTCCACGGGGTTGCAAAAGAGTTGGACATGACTTAGCAACTAAACAATAACAGGTATAATTATGCCTCATTTTTCTTATATTAATCACACTGACCAGTGAGGTGAACCCCTTAAGCAAATTTAAGATAACTGATGCTTCCCCCTTCAAACACCAACACTTTTTGATAACAGTGTCTAATATATGTTACCTGCCTTCTTGCCTTTCAAAACAGTAAAGCACAAATCATAACTTTTCTTGTTAGCTTGTCCTAACAAACATGCATCTCCATACTAAGCAGCAACATCATTCTCTCCTTTCTCAAGGTCGAGGTGTCACCCTTCAGCCCCTGTTATACCTACTGCAGAAACACTCTCCCACCCTCCTTTTATTTTTTGCCAATGATCTGCTGTTGATAGGGAAGATTTTTTTGTTAAGAATGTGATGTAATTGGGACTTGGGTATAGTTAAGGACATTCTAGTCCACTTAGGGGTAACCAGGGGCATTTTTCTTTTATTTCAGTTAGGCCTCTTAAGTTTAAGAAACATGCTTCCTCTTTATGTAATAAAACTGTAGCTTTTCTAAGGTACTGATGTATCTACTTTAGAACAAGCAGAGCCTTTCTAGTAACTTCCAGGAAAGGAGAAAGAACCAAGGAGGTAAAGATGCTGAACTAGTGTAAAGAGAACTTTTTACAAATAGTTCATCCTCTTAAAACTGATCTGTTTCACTGCAAGGTAAAGCAAGTCAACAATCATCATGATCTTTGTTTCCCCACAAGGTAACGGAGAGGGAGTTAAAATCTGGAGGTGCCAACACGCAGGTCACAGAGAAGAACAAGAAGGAGTACATCGAGAGGATGGTGAGGTGGCGGGTGGAGCGCGGCGTAGTGCAGCAGACCGAGGCACTGGTGCGGGGCTTCTACGAGGTGAGACCCGGCCCGGCAGGGTCTTGTTAGGAGAAGGGAGAGGAAGAACGAGGCAGGAAGAGGGCTCAGCTCTACTCACCAGCATGCAGGGAGGACCCCCTGAGGGTGTTGGGAGAGGGGTCAGAGTTCTCTGGGAAACCCAGCTCTGTGGTCTCACAAAACCCGCATCAGTGTGGCCCTGCTGAGCTATTTGTGAAAACACGTGGCTCATCCTGCCAAGACGCATGTGTGTTGCATCCCCTTTTATTCGGTGAGATAAAAATGAGTGACGTGAAGGCACTGGAGGGAATTATCCACTCTGGCTAGATTTTTTATTTTCTTACTGGCAGATCTCTGAAATATTGCAGGTTTAGTTCCAGACCTCAGCAATAAAGCCATTAGCGCAATAAAGCGAGTCACATCAGTTGTTTAGCTTCTCAGTGCAATAAAAGTTCTGCTCATACTATACTGTAGTCTATTAAGTGTGCCACAGTATTATGTCTAAAAAACCAATGTACATACCTTATTTTAAAAATACTTTATTACTAAAAAAACCACCCATCATCTCATGATCTTGGGTTGCTGCAAACCTACAATTTGTGAAAAATAACATATCTGCAGAGTGCAATAAAGCAGAACACAATCAAAGGAGATATGTCTGTGGTGTCACTTTGTGCAACATAATCCATGCAGAGGTGCTAAATCAGGACAGTGACTTACGAAATAAGCTGCATGAAATCACATGTGAAACTTTTGAAAATTATAAAACACTATAGAATTTAAATAATCTGTCATTCAATAAGAAAGTTTTTTAAAAAGCATCAGAGATCAATAATAATTTTTTAAAAAAGAGGACACCGACAGCTGCTAGGCTTCCTGTTTACCAAAACTTGACAGAGTTAGATTTTTCCAGTTTAGAAACAAGGGCTTGGGTGTTTGAAGGTATTCTTTGCTGCTCTGCTGGAGATCGGAGTGGGTGACTGGCTGGTCCACCAGTGTGATTAAAGGAGGTGTCTGCTGTAGGTGTTCAGTGGTACCACATACATTCAGCAACAAGATGTAAAGCCAGAGCTCAGAACCCTCTAATCAAGCAGGTCCTCCCAGATCTTTGAAGGAGGGAGGGAAGAAGTGACAGGGAGAAGGGAAGAAAAAGACAATTGTTTTAATATATAAAGTCCATTCTCAGGAAATAAGTCCTAGTTTGTATGTGGAAGAGAGGATTCCTTTTAAGTGAAGTGATAGCACTAATAGCTACTGACTCCAAAGCAAATTGGACTTTTTGCCTTTAAAATGTAGTGTTACTGGGAAACTTAAATGTGACTACAGAAAGGCAAGTCAGTCTGGTTCATAACATCATTCCAAGAGGGAATATCAGAGGTAATGAAAAGCAGGGGGCCTTTTTTGAGTTCCCAGTTCATTAAAGCGTTGTGCTTCAGAATGTCATGATTTTGAACTTAAACGTGATAACACTGGGAGAGGGGGAAAAGGTTGTGAACAGTGGTGAGCTTCCCAGCTTAGCCCACAGAAGTGGTAATGATGAGTGTAACCTCTCAATAACATTGGATCTGTAGGCTAAAGCTTACTATGGATTTCAGGTGGTGGACTCAAGGCTGGTCTCCGTGTTTGATGCCAGGGAGCTGGAGCTGGTGATCGCTGGCACGGCAGAGATCGACCTGGCCGACTGGCGGAACAACGCCGAGTACCGGGGAGGTGAGCGAGCGGGGCTTGTGACGGCTCAGCTCCCATAGACACAAGCTATAACTTCTTAAAAAACATTATTGATTTGAAATTGACATAACAAAATTAACCATTTCTTTCCTATGTTACATTTTATCATTTTATTTTTATTGAAATACAGTTGATCTGCAGTGTTCTGTTAGTTTCAGGTACACAGCAAAGTGTTTCAGTCATATGTATATAAATTATATATTCGTTTTTCATATCCTCCTCCAATACAGGTTATTATAAGATATTGAGTATATAGTTAAAATTAACCATTTTAAATGCACAAACAATAAATTCTAGAGAGGGTATGGAGACACGGGAACCCTCCTACACTGTTGGAGGGAATCCAGCTTGGTATAGCCACTGTGGAGAACAGTATGGAGGTTCCCTAAAAGAGCTAAAAATAGAGTTACCATATAATCCTACAATTCTACTCCTGGGCATATATCCAGAGAAAAACATGGTCCAAAAAGATACAAGCACCTCAGTATTCATTGTAACACTGCTTACAATAGCCAAAACATGGAAGCAACCTAGATGTCCATCAACAGTGAAATGGATAAAGATGTGTTACATAGAGACAATGGAATATTACTCAGCCATTAAAAAGAATGAAATAATGCCATTTGCAGCAACATGGATGGACCTAGAAATTGTCATGCTGAGTGAAGTAAGTCAGACAGAGAAGGAGAAATATCACATAACATCCCTTATATGCGGAATCTAAAAAGAAATACAAATGAACTTATTTACAAAAAAGAAACAGACTCACAGACTTAGAGGACAAATTTATGGTTGTCAAGTGGGGAAGAATGGGGAGAAGAGATGGTTAGAAAGTTTGGGATCAACATGTACACTCTGCTATATTTAAAATGGATAACCAACAAAGACCTACTATACAGCGCAGGGAGCTCTTCTCAGTGTTATGTGGCTGCCTGGATGGGAAGGGAGTTTGAGGGGAATGTATACATGTATATGCGGCCTGAATGGGAAGGGAGTTTGAGGGAGAATGTATACATGTATATGCGGCCTGAATGGGAAGGGAGTTTGAGGGAGAATGTATACATGTATATGCGGCCTGGATGGGAAGGGAGTTTGAGGGAGAATGTATACATGTATATGTTTGGCTGAGTCCCTTACTTATCCACCTGAAACTATCACAATATTGTTAATCGGCTACCCCCCAATATAAAGTAAAAAGTTAAAAAAAATAATAACCATTTTAAAGGGAACAGTGCAGCAGCATTTAGTGCACTGTAGATGTGGTACAACCCTCCCCTCTCAGTGGTTTCAAAACATTTTATTTGTCCCCAAGGGAAACCCAAGACCTGTGAAGCAGTTGCTCCCCATTCCTCTCCCTACTCCCCACCCCCAACAGCCATCAGTCTATGCGGATGTACCCATGCTGGATATTTCATATAAATAGAATTATACTGTTTGGCCTTTGGGGTCTGGCTTCTTTCACTTAGTAAGGTTTGTTTGTGTTAGTATGACTCAGTGTTTCATTCCTTTTTATGGCTGAATAATATTCATATATATATTCTATATGTTCAGTTCAGTTCAGTCCCTCAGTAGTGTCTGACTCTTTGCGATCCCATGGACCACAGCACCCCAGGCCTCCCTGTCCATCACCAACTCCTGGAGTTTACCCAAACTCATGTCCATCGAGTTGGTGATGCCATCCAACCATCTCATCCTCTGTCGTCCCCTTCTCCTCCCGCCTTCAATCCCTCCCAGCATCAGGGTCTCTTCAAATGAGTCAGCTCTTCGCATCAAGTGGCCAAAGTATTGGAGCTTCAGCTTTAACATTAGTCCTTCCAGTGAACACTCAGGACTGATCTCCTTTAGGATGGACTGGTTGGATCTCCTTGCAGTCTAACGGACTCTCTCTCAAGAATCTTTTCCAACACCACATTTCAAAACCATTAATTATTTGACGCTCAACTTTCTTTATAGTCCAACTCTCACATCCATACATGACCACAGGAAAACCATAGCCTTGACTAGATGGACCTTTGTTGGCAAAGTAATGTCTCTGCTTTTTAATATGCTATCTAGGTTGGTTACAACTTTCCTTCCAAGGAGTAAGTGTCTTTTAATTTCATGACAGCAATCGCCATCTGCAGTGATTTGGGAGGCCCCAAAAATAAAGTCAGCCACTGTTTCCCCATCTATTTGCTATGAAGTGGCGGGACTGGATGCTATGATCTTTGTTTTCTGAATTTTGAGCTTTAAGCCAACTTTTTCACTCTACTCTTTCACTTTCATCAAGAGGCTTTTTAGTTCCTCTTCACTTTCTGCCATAAGGGTGGTGTCATCTGCATATCTGAGGTTATTGATATTTCTCCCAGCAATCTTGATTCCAGCTTGTGCTTCATCCAGCCCAGCATTTCTCATGATGTACTCTGCATAGAAGTTAAATAAGCAGGGTGACAATATACAGCCTTGACGTACTCCTTTTCCTATTTGGAACCAGTCTGTTGTTCCATGTCCAATTCTAACTGTTGCTTCCTGACCTGCATACAGATTTCTCAAGAGGCAGGTCAGGTGGTCTTTCCCATCTCTTGAAGAATTTTCCACAGTTTATTGTGACCCACACAGTCAAACGCTTTGACATCGTCAATAAAGTAGAAATAGATGTTTTTCTGGAACTCTTTTGCTTTTTTGATGATCCAACCGATGCTGGCAATTTGATCTCTGGTTCCTCTGCCTTTTCTAAAACCAGCTTGAACATCTGGAAGTTCACGGTTCACATATTACTGAAGCCTGGTTTGGAGAATTTTGAGCATTACTTTACTAGCGTGTGAGATGAGTATGTAGTGACAATATAAATATAAAATAATATCACTTTTGAAGACTACAAAAAACTTGGTCTTATTTTCAGTACACGTGCAGAGTACGTTCTAGTCCATGCCTTCTCCCCTTCACCTACTGCCCTCCGTTTCCAACCTAGACTTTCCTTCAGGCGACAGTAACCCCCAGGTCATCTTTAGCGTAACTCAGTGTAGGTGTGTACCAGAGAACACCACTAACCACAGGCCAGCTCTGGAGCTAGGTCACGTGCTGCTGGGAAAGTGTGTTCTGCTTCCTGTAGAACTGAAGCCCTCCTCACCTCCATCCTGATTTGTTGTAACAGTTCTGTCATCTCTCCAAATCTAATGTCTAATTCCTCCTAACTCTTCACCTTCACACAGCCAAACCAGTCTTCCTGAAACATTCTTTTCATCAGGCCATTTACCAATTCACAAAACAAGCAAGCTCCTTATCACTTAGAGAAGAGATCTTTGAAAGATTTTTTATGCTCAAAACCCTTTCTTCACATAAAATATTGCAGGAAAACTCCTATCAAAACAATAGAGGGTGCGCCAGGAGCCCACCTTCTCAGCCCCTCTGTTCTCCCCGATACACTCAGCCATGTAGGAGGAAACCTCTGTGGAACCTAGGCCCTTCCTGGCTTGGAAGGAAAGCCACCAACCTAAGGTGTCAGGTAACAGTGTCTCTGCCTAGCTATCAAGGCCTCTAAGCCCCCAGTAAGGTCCCTTCAGTCCTCACCAGCAACCGCTCTCTGCTGGTCTAGTCAGCTTGCTGTTCCCTGCATATTTATTCTTCATTCTCATCATTGTAGCCCCTCCTCCACTCACACAAGCCTTCACATGCTTAACTCACACCTCTGAGGTGAGTTACATCTTCCGTTTGATGAAGCTTTCCTTCTTTCTGCCCCAGCCCAGCCTTCTTTCTTCATCTTTGAGTCCTTCTTGCACTTGCAGTCTATCATTTTCCTTCAGCGACTACCCCAAGCCTGGTTTCTGTACTGTCCTGTGAGGCCCCATACTCCTTCCATGGGCCCAACTCCTCTCAGGCCAGGGCTGGCCAGAGCACAGCAGCTCTAAGGGCACCATGGGCTACGGGGAGAGCCCAGCATCCTCCGTTCACCAAGACTGACATTCACCTTTCTTAAGTCCTAGATGCTCCCACAGTACGTGGTTACCAAGAGCTAAGACATCAGAACAAAGACAATATGAGGAAATGAACCCCAAAGATCTCTGCCAGACCTCACAACTCATTGTGTACATTTATCTCAGGCAGGAAAGTGACTCCTAGGAGCCCAGTTGTTTAAATAGAAAGCAGACATCTCTGAGGACATCCCTGAGAATATAAAACCTTTTTGTAAAATGCCTCTTTTCTCAATTGGCTTTTGTTTTCAAACTTGACTCCATTACACAAGTTGTTTCAGACCTACCTGAAGGCCACCACTAGAGAAATAAGCAGATCTAGAGCAGCTGTTGAGTTCTTAGCACGTCTGATGTGTATTTCATCTCCCCCCACCCCTCCTCCCCTCTCCGCATTCCTCTCCGTCGCCCTCCTGCTTCCGCTCAGGTTATCATGATGGGCATCTTGTGATCCGCTGGTTCTGGGCCGCGGTGGAGCGTTTCAACAATGAGCAGAGACTCAGATTACTGCAGTTCGTCACAGGAACATCAAGTGTGCCCTACGAAGGCTTTGCAGCCCTGCGAGGAAGCAACGGGCTTCGGCGTTTCTGCATAGAGAAATGGGGGAAAATTACATCTCTTCCCAGGTATGGAGCTCCCACCCCTGCTTCAGGAAACCTGCTGAAGAAGGCCAAGTCCACTGTATTATTTGAGCTTGAGCGATCATCCGTTGGGATGGAATTCTTTCCTACTGCCCAGTGTATTGTTCTGAGTCATCAGTGAAAGGTGTGGGGGAGAAGTCTCAGGGAAGTCCATTCAGGTCATACTCCTAGTCATTTTTTGATGATTGATGGTATTGGGGCTATTGGTTTCATGGTCCATGGGTCAGTCATATGTGGCCCAGTTTAATTTAAAGAGGAATGTCTTGCCTGGAGGAAGGGGGATGCCCAGAGGCTGGAAGCCCAAAGTGGCCCTTCCAGCACTGAGTCTGCAGTTCTGTTGTTTCTGACCAAGGTTCTTGGACTCTTTAATCTATAGAAATTATAGAAAGAGTCTAGAAATCTATAGAAAGAGACTAGGTGAGAAATTCAGGCAGAGGCTCCTCCAACTGCAGCCTAAGGGAGAACAGGCAGCAGGTCCCTTTGCTCACTCCACCGGGGGAGTGAGCTGGTCCCTTAAATGGCGTGGGGTGGGAGCTGATGGGTGGCTCAGGCTGGAGCAGTGGCTTAGGTGGTCTGACCACCCCGTTGATAGTGCTGTGTGCCATCCCCCACTTTTGCTCTCAGCACCTCAGAAATGGCAATTGCATTTTGGCCTTTTGTATCTTATTGTTCATATTAAACCCCTGGCTGTGCATTATGGGCAGTTATTTTTAGTTTCTTTGTGTTCTGTTGCTCGAGGAGATGTTTGTCCAGGTGCAAGTATTGAAGTGAATGGTGCCAGGTCCCAGCCTGTCTCACGAGGGCATATCACTTGATACACAGGGAATTATGTACATATTGTGTTTTTCTACTATGTTTTAAAACATGTGCAGACAAAAACCGTATGTATCTTGGGTCTCTAGAGTAGCTTCTATACAGTAAGCTATCGAGGAAATTATTGTGTGATAATGCAGAAAAGGAGGCACTAGAGCTCCAAGCAGTTTAACAGAATCTTTTCCCTGCGCCATGAGTTTTCATCCCAACACATCTTCTGTGCTTTCTGTGCCGCTTTGGATGGCATATTCTCCTGCTTGGTGAAATAAGGAGCACTAAAGAGAGGCTTCTGTGTAGCTACTAAAGTCATAAATCCCGCTTAGCAAATAGAAGAAAAGATTGATCCACATTACTCTCCTCTACTGTGATGTTTTCTAATTGTAAGAGAAGATTCATATTTAATTCAGCTCTGTTTCTACATGGCCTCTGAGATGCTTTGCTAATCCCTTTTGTGGCAGGATTTATTGAACTATAATTTTTATCTAGCTTTCCTACTCTTTATAGCATCCTGGAGATAATTCATGTGAGCATAGGAGGCCCAGGAAACAGAGCACATGCCCCGCTGGTTAATAACAGCCCGAAGCCTTGGGCGCTTTTCAGCTCTGTCTTCACCCAATTAGATCAGCAGACCCTCAGTGCTCATTTGCATGGTTCTGCTGACAGCTGAACCTCCTGAATGAAGTCTAGCAAGAAAATCAGGCTCAAAAGGCAAGATTTCCATTTGTTGGGTTTAATGATAGGTTTGAAGGATGAGGTTCTTTGGAAGCATTTTGTTCTTACTTTAAAGACATGAGTTTGAGTCACATTTGGTGATATCCTACTCCCAGAGTAAGCACCTCAGTGTGTGTGTGGATGCGGATAAGGGGGCGTGGCTGAGCTACACAATGCACCTGCCCAGAGGGGCTGAGTCCAGGGAGGAACAGAACCAGATGGTGCATAGTTACAACCCCAGTTGGAATCAGAGGAGAGCAAAGAAGAGACAGTAAAAGCATGGATGCTATGAGGTTGTAGGACAGAGGCCTAATCCTGACTGAATTGACAGGAGAAGATGTCACAGAGAAGCTGGCATTTAGGTGAGCCATGAGGGGCAAGGAAGGGCAGAGGGGATTCCAGGCTGGAGCAACAGCAAGAGCAAGGCCTGGAGGTGGAAAGGTCAGCTATGTTCAGGAAGGAGCGCCAAGCAAGCATGGAGGACAAGCTGTCTAACGTGACATTTGCAGGGGACATCGTTGAGAGAGCAAGTTTGGTGGGCCACAGAGAGAAGACCCCATTGAGAAGTCTGTACTATTATTTAGGAAACAGAAGTCGTTGCTTTTGTCACTGAGGTCAGAAATTGAGTCTAATTACATATATGCTCTGGGAAGCTTTGAAATTTGTATTAATCCTATTAACCCACACAGAGAACTAACAGAGTGGGCATCAGCTTATGAAAAGGAAATGGCAGCCCACTCTAGTACTCTTGCCTGGAAAATCCCAAGGACAGAGGAGTCTGACAGGCTACAGTCTATGGGGTCTCAAAAGAGTCAGACATGACTGTGCAACAAGAACAACACTGACCTTCTGAACAGGCTCTGCACATCTGTGCTAAGGCATCCCTAAAAAAGTTGCTGTGCTTCTAGCCCCCGAGAGGGTTCCTGGGGGAAGCAGGGACTTCATCCTGGGCCAGAAGAGCCCCAGGAAGAGCTGAGAGGCCTCCAAGAGGACAGTGAGGATGACCCTCTGAGTATGAACCCCCAACTAGTCTCCCTTGTATCTTCGGAAGATTCAAGAACCTAGAAAGTGTCACCTAGGGTGGAGAGAAAGAAATAGCCTCTGAATTTCAAGAATGGTAGTTCAGAAAGACCTGGCTAGGCCATGTGGCAGGTGTCAAAAGCCCAGGCAAGCAGGAGAGCCACGCACCCATGGGGTGATCCAGCTCTCCAGAGACTGTGAGCCTCGTGTGCACTGCCCACACTCAGGAGAGATGGTCTAGGCTGCCTTCTCCTCAGACCTTCCCTCTAGAAAGACAGCTGGCCTCCTAGGTGAGGGAGCCAAATAGCATCACACAAAGCCATGCATCAGTCCAAGTCCTTGCCTTCTAGAGTGTGGGGGGTTAGAACAAAGACTCTGGGGGCAGGGTTTATAGTTTCACAGAGCCTGGCGAGAAAACTTCATAAATCACCTTCACTAGAGCATAGCAGGGGTGGGATGGTCACTGGGGCTAAGGTCAAGGAGCTGGCAGGCCAGGGCTCCGAACAGTCAGCCATGTGAACTCAGAAGCTACACAGTATGGTGGGAAGACCCGAAGTGGAAAACATTTAAGCCAATTACCAGAAATGTTAACCAATGTGTTCCTCAGGGGGTCAGAAGGTATGGAAGGTAGATCTAGATCACTGTGGTCAAACGTGTTTAACACAGAGACAGTCTAAGCAGGCATACTCCTGAGTATGTATCTGAAATGCTAGTTCTTCAGAACAGTTGGTGTTTAGTCACTAAGTCGTGTCTGACTCTTTTGCAAACCCTTGGACTGTAGCCCACCAGGCTCCTCTGTCCATGGGATTTTCCAGGCAAGAATACTGGAATGCGTTGCCATTTCCTCTGCAGGGGATCTTCCTGACCCAGGGATTGAGCCCACGTCTCCTGCATTGGCAGGCGGATTCTTTACCTTTGAGCCACTATACCTCATCCTTATTATCTATAGGTAGTACTGTCTATTTTCTACCCTGTCCTATTTGTTAAAATAAAATGCCAAACAAAACTTGTAGTTTGAAGAAAAATGGCATGAGATTCAGGGGAGCAGAAATTTTTTATCAAAAAACTGAAAGTAATGATCTAGAATCAGCAATGGGGAGTGAAAAAAGTGTTCATCCATCCACAGCCCAGAATGCAGCCAGGTGAACAATGGCTGTCTCCACTCATGAGGGCTGAGAATGCTAAGGCTTGTAGGCCAGACCAAAAGACGGGAGTTTCCTTACTGTGAAACTTGGTAAGGAAAAGCGTAGAAGGAAAGAAGACTTGGGAGCTAGTCAGGGTAGACACAGCACAGGCAGTGTGGAAATAGAGTAAAGGAGAGGAGGAAAGCTTAGGGGGTTACATTTCAAGTATGGACGAGAAAAACAGAATTGTGAGTCCAGAGCAGGCGAACTGGACTAAAATTCTAATATGAACATGTTTCACTGCAGAGGTAAACTGAGCCCAAGCCCAGGATGGAGGTGGAGACTCGGTTAAGTTAGTATCGGCTTACTCTATAGTGATGGTTTGTAAGGGTGGAGGCAGGGAAGGTGATTTTGTCCCCCAGGGCACATTAGCAATGTCTGGAGACATTTTTGATTGTTGGGTAGGGGTTCTGCTGGCCTCTATCAGGGAGAGGCCAAGGATGCTGCTGAACACCTATAAGACATGGGACAGCCCCTCCTGGTGAAAAGTCATCAAGCTCCAAGTGTCAGTGGTGCCTGAAGCCCTGCTCTCTAGGCTGACGGGCTACAAAGGAGGCATGAAGGAGCCATTGGGAGTCCCTGTGAGAAACTGACAGCCACTGAGAAATTGTCCAGAAGTGAAGGGAGAGAGATGTTCATAGGAAGAGCTGTCAAATGTTTCAATGAGCTTGGGGAAGTGGGCATAGAGAATGCACCTCTGAATGGGGGAATCAAGAGGTTATTGACAAATTTGGAAAAGAGTAGATTCAGCAGTGATAGAGTGAGAACCTGCCTGGTTACTGAAGCTATAATTGGGAAGTGGAAGAAGATGACATGAAAAGGAGACACGAGGACTTCCCTGGCAGTCTAGTGGTTAAGACTTCATACTTTCACTGCAGGGGACATGAGTTTGATCCCTGGTCGGGGAACTAAGGTCCCGAAAGCCAGTTGGTGTGGCCAGAAAGAGAAAAAAAAAAAAAAGACACAACTTAAGTAACTGACCTCACAACTGGCTATACAGCCAGCTACAGTGGGTAGTGATGCTGCCCCTTTTTGTTATAATATTTACTCTTAACCAACCTTAAAGTGGTCTCTACTGCAGAGAAGCAAGACTGACTTTGGCCCTATCTTGGTTCACATTTTGATCAAAAACTTGGAAAACATTGAGGAGACAGGGAGATGAATTGTGTTGATGACACGGATTAGAAGTATCACAGATAATACTGTGATGGATTGCAATCCAAATCCAGCATGATCTCAAAATGCTGGAACCCCAGAATAATACTGACAGAGTGCAGTTTGACCCAGCACAACTGATCAGACCCAGTGGAGTTCCAAAATGTCAGCTGCACAAACACGAGATGAGGACAGTTCATTTGCCAGCAGGCAGGTGGAAAAAGCCAAGAGTCTGAAGTCCTCACAAAGGGGACACAGTTCCTAAAATCATGATTGCAACTGTGTTTGCATTATTAAGAAACTCTGATGCTTAAATGATGATTCATGGCTTACGAAAGGCACTTGTGTGTACTCCATTCTCACACCAACCCTCTGATGCGCATGAAGCATGTACTATTACCCCATTTACAAGTGAGGAAACTGAGGCCCACAAAGACTCATTGACTTTCCCAAGGTTGTAAAACTAGTCAGTGACTGGACTGCAATCAGAATAGAGGCCTTCCAAAGTCTGGTTCTGTGCTGTCTCCAAGCCCCACCTCACCTTGAGAGCACTGGATCTAGTGCCCAGGGAATGATGTACTCAGGTCCTCGGTGCTGTCAGACCACATGGAGGGGAACGAGGACTTAGGAATGCAGAATCCAATCGTGATTTGATAATGTTTATTCATTCTAGATTACTGACTAAGATGTATCAATATTTAAGAGCTAACCAAGGCTATAGATGAATACAGTAAGAGCAGCTCTTGTTCAGACTAGGTCTTGAAGAGGTGCCATTTGCTAAAGTTTCAGTTTATTTCCAGAAATTAACTTCTATAGAATCAATCTGATCCCAACTGTTTTGTAAATAGATGATTTTTTTTCTGTATTATTTCCACTCATGAGTGATAGTTAAAATTACCAGATTAAGAAAACCAAGAAGATTCTATCTGCCCGTATCCTGCCCCTGGCTTTTGGAATTCAGCCAGTTCCAAAAGTACACTTGGCATTTTTCTGTCCCTCTTAACTTAGTTGGGCTTCCCTGGTGGCTCAGTTGGTAAAGAATCTGCCTACAATGTTGGAGACCCAGGTTTGAGCCCTGGGTTGGGAAGATCCCCTGGAGAATGGAATGGCTACCCACTCCAGTATTCTTGCCTGGGAAATCCCATGGACAGAGGCGCCTGGGCAGAGGGCTACAGTCCATGGGTCACAAGAATCAGATCCGACTTAGCAACTAAAGCACCACTACCACCACCAATTAAGTTGGTTAGCAGGGTGTAGTCCTGGTCCACACACTGGCACGTGGCAAGGGAAGCCATTCTTCATCTAGGCCAGACACTGGCCCACAGAGATGGGCCTGCAGGATGAAGAACATGACAACATAAGCAGAACCCAGGGCAGGTGGCACTGGGATGCTGCTGGCCCCCAGGAAGGATTATCCCACAAATGCAGCTGTTCTTGGAAATGCAGCATCTTTGCTCCAGGTTACGCAAGCCCCACTGTGAACTGTAAAGGAGTCAGACCATCTTCAGAACACACCTGCCTTGATGGAGTATTGGATCTCAGAGCTCCATGGTGTCCATTGGCACCTCTAAGTCAATACACAGGGTTTACAGAAGCCCAGAATTCAGAGTTGGGCAGGGAGACTTGGGAATATGACTGTAATACTAATGTTTTCTGCCTCCTTCACTGACCACATTCAGCTTCATCTCTTAATTGTAGAATGCCACTGGTTTGCTAGTACAGTGTTGGTATAGTGTGGTTTGCTTCCAAATGCAGACTCCCCCAGTTCTAGGTATTCTAGTCCCGTAACTGTTCTATTCACATCTGGAAGGCTGTGGTTCTTTGCAGCGTGTGCATGGTGGTGCTAAAACACAGTTCCACTCCATTTTGATTCGCTTTTTGATTCACAGATTCAGACTGATCACAGAAGTAGCCAAGCCAGTTGTATCACTGAAACAAACACCTTGACCAGCCTTTTCTCCCCCATTCAGGGCACACACGTGCTTCAATCGATTGGATCTTCCACCTTATCCCTCGTACTCCATGTTGTATGAAAAGCTGTTAACGGCAGTAGAAGAAACCAGCACCTTTGGACTTGAGTGAGAAACTGGCAACTTCCCTGACATTTTCCTGGCCAGTGACATCATCCTTTCCCTTTCCCTGAATCAACTCTCCTTTGATTTTGGTATTCTGTGATTTTCATTTTCAAACCAAATCAGGATTGACGAGCTGTGCATGAAGAATTGCCTTCTTCTAAGATCTAACCTTCAGGCTTATCTCCTCTACTTTCAATGAACTGCTAGCCTGTATGCAATATTTAAAAAAACAGCTGTCTCAAGGTCTGTGTATATCTCCACATACCTCCATTACTAACAATGAAATATGAATGAAAGTTATGCTACACTTGACCAAATGGTAATAAATGTTTACTTCCATTTCTATGATTTAAGGGGAAATTTGAGCATTAAGCATTCCAAGCTTTTCTACACCCATGTCTTCTGAGCAGAACCACCATTTTTTTTTTTTTTTTATAATTTCTAACAACCAACTTCAGAATAGGAGCTGATCAACTCTTTCTTTTCTTCCCATTCTAATTTTCCCTGGGCATCCAATCCATCCAAAAACAGCAGTGGCTAAACCGAAATTTTGATATATTCAACTCATGATTTGTATGTGGCATCAGCCCCATCAGCTGGAACTAGCCTAGACATATGGTGCAAATATCATGCTTTCCCACCAATAATAACAGCAAGAAAAACACCTCCTGCTGATGCAATGCAGGGCATCCCAGTGGCTGTGGGGATTATGGTTCGACTTGAGTTCAGAGAAGTCTGGGGGTGGGGACACACCCCCTGTGAACACCCACCACCCAAGAAGCACAAACTTGTGCACACGTCCAAGAAGGAGATCGCATTATGTAGCATAAACAACGAGGCTTCTACCCCCTGATGTTGTATAGAAGTGCTGAAGCAAACAGGAGAAAGGGGGAAAGGACATCAGGACGGTTTAGAAGGACATATTCAGTTGCTCTGAATACCTGGGTTCTGTACTGTTTTATTTTGCTTTGTTTGATCACAGGTCTCTTTCCCAGAGGAAAAAAAAAATGTCTTGATAATCTCATGACTTCCGTTCAAGCCAAGTAATTACTTGTTTGGCAAACAAACTTTTATTTCAACTTTGATAGCATTTTTATTTTTCATGTTTACTTTTCAGTTTTTCTTCACCATGGTGTTCAAATTCCTTCACATCTGATTGTCCACAGGGACCACACTAAACCAGAAGCTGCAGAGAGCGATGGTGCTTGTTAGGGATCAAGGGCAAAATAATACATCTCCTTCCTCCATAGCAATCCTCCTGGAGCAGAGACCTAACCCCCCAAGGGCATACCGATTTGTGTCAAATAGGGATCCAGTTTCTTTTAGCATTCAGTAAAGAGATGTCTCAGTAAATGTAGTGTTTCAGAGTAATAGTTGCAGGCTCCAGAGACAGCCTGACCTCTTGATTACTTTTGGAAGAAACCCGAACATGATGGTCATTTGCTATTTTTCTAATGTTGTTATCCATGTCGTCTGAAATATGTTGTAAATGAAAGTGTTTTTCTTCACTGGGAAAAGAAATGTTGAAATGTTACATTGTTGTCCTTCAATATATATTAAACAAGGGGAAAACGTGAGAAACATGGGCAAGTTAATTTCATCTGGAACCATGTCTTGTATTCATGTTGGTTTGTGTCCGGACAATGCATCAATTGTGTTCCCTGCCCTCCTTAAGGAAACATTCCTTTAGTAGGAATTCGAATGCTCAGCACCCCTTGCTGCTGTGTACCTGTGGTCCATCAAGGAATATGTATGTTACAGAAATCTGGCCTTCTGTTGTTGTCTATAAAGAATATTTACTGACATAGGATGATGGAATGTGTAAGTTCCATAATGCAGAATCTGAGGGATCTGTATAATTCAGGACATGTCTCAGCATCTGGAAAGTCATGGATTCCAGTGGAGCTATTATTTATGAAATCAGGACATAAGGATAATGCAACTCATTTCACCATCATATATAGAATAGCATCTTTAGTAAAAGGAGCATCTTTCACTTTTAGAACTTGGTGTTAGATATATGTAAATACTTGTTAATTCAAGCATTCAGTTCTTTTTTTTAGGACTCATATGTTAGGCTTTGGTAAGAGAGAAAGCTGTTCCAAAATGGAGCCTGTTCCCAGGAATCTTCACAATTTACACAAATATCTGATTAAGCCGTTAATAGATTAACTGATGTCTATTCTCCCCAATACAGAAGGAACAAGGTATGCTAGAAGATATATGGAGATAGAAAACTTAGACATGAGTGGTTTTCAACTAATTTCTCCTTATTCCTACTGCCCTGCCCAATGCCATGGTTCAGATATATCCCAGAAGCATTACAGGAACAGTATTTCATAAGAGTACGAAATTCCAGAAAGAAATACTGATGTCAGAGTCCCTGAAAAATGTGAAGTGTGCTTAATAGGGTCTCAGTTTCCCTTACAGCCTTGCACAGACTCCCTGAGGAAGGAAGACAAAGACGACAGACAGTTGTTATGGAAAGATCTTTATTTCTCTTTGTTCCACATTATGTTTCATTACTTAATATATGTATAACATAATATATATATGCAATTACATGTATAACAAAACAGCTATATGACTCAATTATGCTCTTAATTTTACCATATGGAGGTGCAAACCACCCCAAATCATATAATTCATAATGAGCAAGATAGATCTCACCCATTTGTTACCATGTATAATTATTTTTAAAGTATTTGTTTTCTCCATAGAGGCACATTATAAAATTAACCACTTTTAAACCACGCTTTCCCTAAAACAAGATCTTTTAAAGCTATTTTTAGTAAGAGTATATTACCTTTAATTGGGGGACAAAAAAAAGTAAATAAGAGAATACTTACGTGTCAATTTGAAAAATGCTTCAAAAATAATATGAAGTATTATAATAATTTTGTGTATATTCCATTTTATTCTATTATATGAAAATGATAATCTAAAAATAGAAATGGACTCTGCAGAGTCAAGAGAAGTACTATGAAGCTGCTGGTTTCTTTGTAATTCCTATGTCTATAAGTTGACCGTGGTTGGGAAAATTTTTAACTACCATCACAATTGTCATTCAAAGAGAAAATTAAGAAAAAGAGGTATACGATTTGTTGGCAGGCTTTAAACATACAGAATCTCGATCTTTTTCTCTTCTAACACATGATCATATGTCATTTAACAGTAAGTGCATTTGTATGACCAGCCCACAAGCTGGACCTTCCAGAACAGTTCTGATGTTAGATCTGTGGCACCATCGGTCCATGTGTCAAACCACGTGTCCCAAATTTGGGTTCAGAAAATTTCTCAGTTGCCACAAATGTTTTCCCAGTCAAGGTAAAACACTTTCAAATGAAAATAGTTAGAACTTTACATAACAATGTGGTGCTTTATGATTCTTATTACTATTATGTACTTCAGTGTTCATTCTTAAAACTACTGCAATACTATATCATCAAAGTCTGGGATGGATGTTCCAACCATCATAAGGTCCAAAAGAGAACGTGTTATTTTCCTGTTAGTGACATGTAGTCCCTTTGTTCTAGTATAAAAAAAAAAAAAAAGGTGCCTAGAGGTAGTATTTAGAGTAAATATCGTTCCATTAGCCTACTTCCTGCAGCTTCCAATTTACCTAAAGAAATGTCTATAATGATTTTGTTCAAGTCTTTGTTCTAGACAATAGCAGGAGAAGTCCTTGTTCTTGGGCTGCTTTTGCTTCCATCGACAAGAGAAATGTCACGTAATACTCAGGCCGAGCTTTCTCTTCCATCCTACCACCTTCAAGGAATGTCAATAAACACTTTGGTATGGCATTGTGTGTGCTCCTTATTGCAGACAGAAGGCTAGGGTCACACACAACAATTTGTACCATGCCTCTGCTCTCGTTGAGTATAGGCAATAAAACCACACAGAAGACAACAGCTGCTGTGGTAAGTACTCCCCTGGGAAAATTATTTATCAGAAAAGCATAATAATGTGCTCACAAGCCGTGAATAAAGGGACAGGTTTTGTAACAAGTTCCTGGTGTATGCCATTTAGAATAGCACACAAAGTGTGAAATTAAGGAGTGACCTTTCTGTCGAACCAGGCATCCACTGGCTTATTGATTCCCTACCTGTTGAGATGCTTCTACCAAAGCTTCAGGCCACAGCCTGATACCTGGTGTGACCCCAGGACAAAGTTTAGCTATAGACAAAAATGTTGTGTCCAGTGGCATATACCATGACTCCCAGTGCCACAGTGATGTTCTCTTCTTATCTCCTTCCAAATTTCTAAAAGAAAACCATTTGACTCTCACTAGGTGGCCAGAAGTTGATTTATTCTTTGAGGAAAATATATTTTATTCTTAGAAAAAAGTATGGGTAGAATTAAGGAAAAACCTGAGAGATCTCGTATTGTTTTTATACCCATGCTGGGTTTATGTTAGACTCATTCAAACTGACGGAGAAGGCAATGGCACCCCATGTACTCCAGTACTCTTGCCTGGAAAATACCATGGATGGAGGAGCCTGGTAGGCTGCAGTCCATAGGGTAGCTAAGAGTCACACACAACTGAGCGACTTGACTTTCACTTTTCACTTTCATGCATTGGAGAAGGAAATGGCAACCCACTCCAGTGTTCTTGCCTGGAAAATCCCATGGATGGAGGAGCCTGGGGGGCTGCCGTCTATGGGGTCACATAGAGTCAGACACGACTGAAGCGACTTAGCAGCAGCAGCATTCAAACTGAAAATAATTTTTCTCTTAAGAAAAAAAATTAGCCTAGACCATCATTGACAAAGAGGGGTAGATGATTTTATTTTGTCTTTCAATCTTATCATTATTCTGAAATCAAGATTAAATTTCAGATCTCCTGATTTCTATGACCATACCTTTCCAGTACACTGTGCTGATAATTTATGAATTATATACTGTAAAAAAAGAAAAAACTTGACACACAAAGCTTATACTCAAGATGTGGTTTAAATATAGAGGACTCTTCTCTAACAGAATAAATGGAGTTATAGAGAGTTAGGATCACCTTTATCAGTGCAGTAGGAATCACGTTTTGGAGAAGGCAATGGCACCCCACTCCAGTACTCTTGCCTGGAAAATCCCACGGACAGAGGAGCCTGGTAGGCTGCAGTCCATGGGGTAGCTAAGAGTCAGACACGACTGAGCGACTTCACTTTCACTTTTCACTTTCATGTATTGGAGAA
Source organism: Bubalus kerabau (assembly GCF_029407905.1). Classification (NCBI taxonomy): domain Eukaryota; kingdom Metazoa; phylum Chordata; class Mammalia; order Artiodactyla; family Bovidae; genus Bubalus; species Bubalus kerabau. Next base: position 80,755,177 of record NC_073631.1, on the reverse strand, counting down.
GAAAATGGCAACCCACTCCAGTGTTCTTGCCTGGAGAGTCCCAGTGATGGCGGAGCCTGGTGGGCTGCCGTCTATGGGGTCGCACAGAGTCAGACACGACTGAAGCGACTTAGCAGCAGCAGCAGGAATCACATTTATAGCTGGGAACAGACACTTAGATACTTTTGTCTGTCTAGTTTATCTTGGAAACAAGGAATAGGAGACCAGAAGAGGTGACCTGCTCAAGCCACTAAGCTTTATCTTGGGAACAGAAGTTATGCCCTGTCACAAAATATCCCTTGGGGTCCTGTGCTCCTGAAGCTAACATAACTCTTCAGAAATTTGCCAGGAAAACAGAAGAAACAGAACCAAAATCTACCATAGTGGATGTCAGGAATCCACAGCCAATGAGTATTCACCTGCTGTATGAGTTTGCTGGGGCTGCCATAACAAAGGATTACAATCAAGTGGCTTAAACATGGTTAGAAGTCCAAGAGCAAGGTGATGGTGGGGTGGTTCCTTCTGAGGCTGAGAGAGAGATTTTGTCCCATCCCTCTCTTCCAGATTCCAGTGGTTTGCTGGCAGTCTTTGTGTTCCTTGGCTTGGAGATCTCTGCCTTCATCCTCGGGTGATGTTCTCCCCTTCTGTGTGTGTCTGTATTTTAATTTCCCTTTTATATAAGGATACCAGCCATATTGGCTTACAACCCACCCTGTGATCTCATATTTTAAACTTGATTACGTTTATAAAGACCCTAACTCCAAATAAGGTCACATTCTGAGGTACCAGAAGTTAGGACCCCAGTCAGCTCCTTTGGAGGACACAATTCAATCTATATCATCCTCCCACCTCCACACTGCTGTCATCAGTCCCAACAGTAATAGTAATAATAAAGGCTAGCATATTTAGAACCACGTGATTCACCATCAGTTTACTAAAGGCTTTTTAATTGCGATGATAATCATGGAAGAAACAAAATTGTTACCTATAAATTACTATTTAAAATAGTTTAATATAATCAACTATACTTCAGTTTAAATTTTTTTCATAAAAATGAATGATTAAATTCTATTGGCCCCTTTCAGCTAAATACTTATTGTGTTTGCTTTTCACAGAAGTAAACATTAAAACATTTTTATGGTCCTTTTGCAGTATTTAAATAGGAGTGCCTTATCTATAACATATAATAAAATAGCTTAATATAGTAAATCAATGATTAATATTACAGAAAATTCCCTGGTGGTCCAGTGGTTAAGACTCTGAACTTTCACTGCTGAGGGCCTGGATTCAATCCCTGGTTGGGGAGCTAAAATCCTACAAGCTGCAAGACGTAGTCAATAATTAAATAAACATCAAATATCCACTTTTTTTAAGAAAATTAATATCATAGTATTTGTTTAATCAATGGATTATGAAGAAGATGGGATCACAATAAATTTTTCACTACTTAAAAAAAACCCCAACTGGTACTTTTCATGTATTATCCTAGCTATAGTATAGGATCCTATACTATCCTAGCTTTTCATATTATTATCCTAGTAAATGTATAGCCAATATTTGAACAAGGAACCTGACTTCCGAGTCTAAGTACTCAACCACCAGTACCCACTGCTTTCATTCCTTTAAGCATTTTTTGAATACTTATTACACCCTGGGCCCTGTTCTCAGGAGTCTTTGCCCTCAGGGAGTCCATGGTCCAGCCTATGACACTGCATTCTTCCCCCTTGTTTGAAATTTGGGCCCTGTTTTTAATATGCACAGCCCCTGTCCCACTCACCACCCCAGCTTTTGTGTAAGATGGGATGGCATTGTAAAATAGTGATAATAAATAAGCAAAATGCTATGGGGAAAGTGAACAGGAGCCATTGGCTGTTTTCTGCTGGAGAGAAAAGACAGACAAAGATGTGTTTATAATTGAGACAAGACTTGAGCGTGTATAAAATTGGGGACAGTGACTTAAATTTATCACCAAGAGGGAAACATGTTGTTTTTACTGAAACAGTAAACAGAGAAGGACCTAGAAGTGAGTAAATCAGCTTTAAAACCTTCTCATCTTGAAGACCTAGGAGAACATAGCTACCAAGAAATTTTTTTTAAGTGTCTAGAACCTCTGAGTACCAAAACTTGTTTCATTAGGCATCTCCCAGGATGCCCAAGAACTTGCATTTCTTTTCATTTTATTCCAAGGAGTTTACATTACAGTTTTCTTTTTGCCATTATAGTTATGTGATTTCTATTTTCTTTTTTGTGTTGAAGAATAGTTGATTTACAATATTGTGCTGCCTATTACTTTTTAAGTGTAATAAAAATTGGGTCATGACTTTTACCCAAACTTTTATATTTGTCCATGAAAAAAGCTTCTCTTCTTTCAAGCTTATTCAGTACAATAGGGAGTATCTCTTTTCTAAGATTATAGTAGATATCATAAAATGGCCTCAATTCCTCACTTATAGCCACACCCTTTACTACACCTGTAACTCTGCTATCACCTCCTGCAGGGAGCCAAGCATTCCAAACTCTAACCCACCTGTTTTGGCCAGCTTACTGCAAACAGAGGCTTATAAAGCACTTGCAGAATTGAGCTTGACCTCTCTTTTTCTCTCTTGTTGCTCTCCTGTCCTGAGGAGTGTATGCCTGGTATAAGAGGAGGATGAGAGACACAGGGAGCACAGCTGAGACCAGGCTAGACAACCAACAACCAGTCAAGTATTTGGGCAAACTCAGCCAAGATCATGAAAGCCACCTAGCCAAACTCCAGCTGAGACATGATTATATGCCAGTGGTATTTTATGATTATTGTACATCATTATGATGGTAACAGACAACTAATTCAAAGATCATTAGGCATCCTTTCTTTACTGGGATAACTTGAAACCAAGTACTGAAAGTTTGGTTTAACCTTTCGAGTGAGTCCACTATGCCTGGTGGCCACTGTTTAATTCGAATTAATAATAATCCTGAAGCAAGAAAAGAAATCAGCATATTTATATGAGCTCATAAACAAAAAAATATAAAAAATGTGAGGAACCCCACAGCCAGATAGAACAAACAAGGAGAACTTGAAATGATACTGCAATCTAAAAGGTGTTAAGTAATTACTTCTAAATGTTCAGACAGACTGAGAAAGTATAGAATATATAAATGAAGGACAGAAAATCATAAACTTTGAGAAGCCAGGTAAGAAAAGAATAATACTGTGCCTTTTTCTGTTTTTTTGTTTTTTTGTTTTTTTAAGCATTTACCTTGTAGGAAAATGTGTATCACCTCACAATATTTGACAGATATTGCTTCTAAACTAAGTGAATCTATATTCTTCATATGTTTATAAAATGTAGTTTTATCATAATTGTATGATAAAAGCAAATATTGCTCAGTTAATGTTTTAAAAATATTTATTTGGTTGTGCTGGGTCTTAGTTGCAGCATGTGGGATCTAGTTCTCTGATCAGGGGTCGAACCTGGGCCCCCTGCATTGGGAGTAAGGAGTCTTAGCCGCTGGACCACCAGGGAAATCCCAGTTGATTTTTATTTTGTAGATTAAACTATTAGGTTGAGATAAGAACTCTGAACTTCTACCCTGTGAGTGCTGAGCCCCAAAAAGTTGACGTGTAAGTGCTTATTCAATGTCATTCAAATCTGTTTTTGTTATAAGAAGTAGAGTTTGTTTCCTTGGTCTAGAAACACACACACACACATAAATGTGATTTGATTTGTTAATTATTGTTATTTGTTTTGGTCCATTTTAGAAATAATTTATAAATCAAAATTCTTTGAATTTGTAATTCAGTAAGCTTCATTTATTTTGAGTCTGTGTATCATGCATATATAAGTTAATGATGGTTGGGTCTCCTTGGTGGCTTATTTATTTTACAAATATGTAATGACCTTCTTACTCCCCAACAATATTTACCTGCAATTTTGTTCTCTTCATTTTTAAGAGTTCTTAAGGATTTTATGGATAATCCATATCCTACCTATTGTGTGGATACCCATAAAATCTTTTATCCAGAAAATATGTGTTCTTCCCAAGTACAAAAGACTGTTCCTAAATAAAGACTACAAACAACTCAATGAATGCCAAAGAAGTCATACTCCTACATTCTTTGAACACAATGCAATGCAATTAGAAGACAATAGTTTTAAAAGTTATTTATTATAGGATACTGATGCTGGGAGGGATTGGGGGCAGGAGGAGAAGGGGACAACAGAGGATGAGATGGCTGGATGGCATCACTGACTCAATGGATGTGAGTCTGAGTGAACTCCGGGAGTTGGTGATGGACAGGGAGGCCTGGCGTGCTGCGATTCATGGGGTCACAAAGAGTCGGACACGACTGAGAGACTGAACTGAACTGAATAAAAAAAAGACTAGATAGCCACAAATCATGGATATCACTAATATATCTCTTACATTTTATATCCAACTGGTTCATGAATATCTCTATTCAGTGGGCTGATAAACAGATCCAACTGTATCAGTTAAGGTTTTAATCAGGGAAGCAGTCACTCTGAGTGATACAGAATAAGGACTTTATTATAGGGATGGACCTTACACAGCTCTTGGAGCTGGTAAATAAATCTCTGGAAGCTTTTACAGCCAACGGTTGGTCTGAATCAGGAAGAGAAGCCAGATCTGCAGCAGGGGAGGAAAAGGAAGCTCACAGGGATGAACTGAAACACGTGAGAACAAACTGGAAGCCACAGCAAGAACACTGGTCCTTGGCAAAAGTATTAGTCCCTCTCGTGATGGAATTACCCACATACCTGATCCAAGACTCAGAGAAACGGCAGAAAGATTCCTTCTCTCAAGCTCTTCATCTAATCCACCAGCAGTTTCCAGCGGGACCTACCCGGAAAGAATATCCATTTCTTTTCACCAGTTCCATTGCCACCTCCCTTAGTCCAGCCCACAGTGATTTCCCATTTGTATTATTGTCATAGTCCCCTTTCTGGATCCAATTCAGCACCCTACAGTCTATTCGCCACCCTGTAGCCAGAATAAGCCTTATAAAATATGTGTTAAATCACATCACCCTCCAGTTCAAGCCCTCCAATGGTTTCTCATCAGTATATAAATGCCTACATGATATGCTTCTGGCTACCTTGCTTACCTCTTACCTCTCTCTCCCAGCCACACACCCAAACACGTTTTCACCTGAGAGCCTTTGCAGTCATGATTTGCTCTGCTTGAAATGCTCTCCTCCTTCATGTCTGCAATGTACTCTTTCTCTCTCCATTAGGTCTCTCCACATCTATCATCTTCTCAGAGAGACTTTTATACTCAACATTTCTGAAGCACAGTGCCCAATCCCTCCCAATCTCATTTTCTTGTTTCATGCTTTTTCATACTTCTCTCAACCTTATATCTCTGTTTATTGTATCTCCTCCATAAGAATGGAAGCTGCAGGAAAACTTGTTTTGCTTACCCTTATAGCACCAAAGCCTGAAACAGTTCTGGCTAAATATCAATGTAATGAATTCATTCCGTTCATTAATTAATTAATCACTGGATATTTTCTTGAATAAATGAATGAATTCATACAGGGAGTAAAAAATTAATAAGACTTTCAGTTTCCAGTTCCTCATGTAAGGAGCTTATTAGTCATCACTTCGTCCTGATGACTCAGAAAAAGCAAAGGCAGGCTGAAAATTCAACACTTCTTGGATCCATGAGAGAAAGAAAGACACGAAGCCAACTGTGGCCCCAAGATTGGAAAGACAGTCGGGCAAATATCAGGAGTAGTGATTGATCAGAGAAAAGACTCAGAAATTGCCACAGGAGCCAGTGCTGAAGGAGGAAACTCAATGTGAACAAGTCTGAGAGTTAAAAACTCCAGGAGGATTTAGTCATAGTGAGGTCCCCAGGGTCTTGTGAGACTTCCTTCCAGGAGTTTAACCAGGTTCCCACAGTAATTATCAGAGAAAAATACCCTCAAGCTTCTGGCAGGGGGAGGAGAAAAGGAACCATTTTGAAACATGCCAGAGCACTTTGTTCTTTTTAACAAGTCCAGCCTACAGGGGAAACTAGCCAAACAGACCCTAACCCGCTGGGGTATTACCAGAGCCTAACTGACTTCAGAAAAGGGAAATACCAAACTCCAGCACACTCTGGTAATACTCTCCCACTTAAGGAGGGAGGAAAAAAATGGAGCAACACTTGGGAAGTTCACAGTCCAGAGGCAAAGGCTCAGTAAAAGACTGAGACCTGATCATGGGCCTGTAGAGTGCTTCCCCTCCCCCCTCACCATCATGTGACTAAAGGCCCATTTACAGCACTTCCTTCTACACAGCGCCTCATTTCTTGTTATTAAGAAAAGCATTACTAGGCTTACCAAGAGGAAAACAACAGCAACACTATTTGAAAAGACAAAGCAAGCATTAGAACCAGACATAGCAAGGGTGTTGAAATTACCAGAATGGGAATTAAAAAACACTATGACTATTATACTGAGGGTCTAATGGATAAAGTAGACAGCACACAAGAACAGATGAGCAATGTGAGAAGAGAGTAGAATTCCTAAGAATGAGAAAGAAATGCTGAGAAAGATAAAACACAATGTAACAGAAACGAGGAATGGGCTTATTAGTAGACTAGACATGGCTGAGGAAAGAATCTCTGAAGTTGAGGATCTCTCAGTAGTAACCCTGAAAACTGAAAAACAAAGAGAACAAAGACCAAAAAATACTAAACAATATCCAAGATCTTTGGGACAACTCAAAAAGATATAATGTGTATATAATGGGAATACCAGAAACAGGGGAAAAGCAACAGAAGACATACGTGAAACAGTGATGACTGAAAATTTCCCCCAATTTCATATTAGTCCAGACCACAGATCCAAGAGGTTCAGAGAATCAAAGCAGGGGAAATGCAAAAAACAAAAACAACTGCTTTGGCATATCATTGTGAAATTACAGAAATTCAAAGATAAAAGATCCTGCAAGTAGCCTAGGAGGGGTGGGAGGAAACCTTACCTATAGAGGAACAAAGACAGTAATTATGTCCAACTTCTCAGAAATTACGAGAGTGGAGTGAAATGTCTGAAATGTTAAGAGAAAAAAAAATCCACTAACCTAGAATTCTGTACACTGCAAATTATCCTTCAAAAGTGAGAGGGGGACTTCTCTGGTGGTCCAGGGGTTAAAACTCCACTTTCCAATGCAGGAAGTGTGGATTCAGTCCCTCGTTGGGGAACTGAGATCCCTCATGCCACAGGGTGAGGTCAAAGAAAAAGAAAAAAATGGAGGAAAAAAAATTCTCAGAGAAAACAGGAAACTTACCACTGGTAGGCGGCCTTGAAAGAAATGTTAAATGAAATACTTAAGATGAAAGGAAAATAATATAGGTCAGGAACTCAGAACTATATAAAGATAGGACAAATGAACAAATGAAGAGTGAATAAGTGAAAGTTAAAGCCAAGTCCACAGAGGAACAGGGCTGCTTCTGCTTCACAGCTGGGGCCACAGTCACCAGGCCAGCCAGTGTGCACCAGCCTGCCTTCTTTAGTCTCCTTAGTCTTGGGCTGCACTGAGGTCTCACAGCCTCCCTCCTAGATCCTGGGAAGTGTGGTCTGGGAACCGTCTACTCCACCATATTGCTAATATCACCAATACCACACTATCTTGATTGTTGTCACTTTATATTAACTGTTTAAGTCTTAAAATCAGGTAGTGTCAGTCCTCTGACTTTGTTGCTTTCCTGCAATATTGTGTTAGCTATTCTCAGTCTTATGCATCTCCATATGAACTTTAAATCTGTCAGTCTGTCAATATCCACAAGATAATTCATTGGGATTTTTCTTGGGATTATGTTTTTATCTACAGATCAAGACGATGTATTCTGAGGCCTCAAGAAAGTACAGGTAAAATTTTTTAAACACTGCCTAGAATACCTTACTACTACTAAGTGACTTCAGTCGTGCCCGACTCTGTGCGACCCCATAGACGGCCGCCCACCAGGCTCCCCCGTCCCTGGGATTCTCTAGGCAAGAACACTGGAGTGGGTTGCTATTTCCTTCCCCAGTGCGTGAAAGTGAAGTCACTCAGTCGTGCCCAACTCTTAGTGACCCCACGGACTGCAGCCTACCAGGCTCCTCCACCCACGGAATTTTCCAGGCAAGAGTACTGGAGTGGGGTGCCACTGCCTTCTCCATAGAATACCTTAGGGATTTAATAAATATAATTTCTGGCTAAACAACCTTATCTGCATAGCAAACAGAATTTAGGAATGAAAGCATTCCTATGTCGGGCCATTTCACAACAATTACTTCTGTGTTTCCAGAGTCTTTGCAGACTATAAAAGGCTGACCTTGACTTTCATTTCCCAGGAGGAGATCATCAGAAATTATTTTGTATGCATGCTAATTAATCTAATTAATCTTGTTTTCTACCTGTGTCCTCAGACCTCAGAACTGTAAATTGTAGAAACTAATCCTAGAGTCCATTATATGATTGTTTTTTTTCTCCTTTTATTTTCTAGAGCTCATGTGGTTATTTCCTCTAGGCATCTTCTTCATGAGTGTTTAAAGGAGAAGTTAGGAGACAGGATCTCGGCTCCTATGCTGCTGATTCTTCCTGAGACGGGGAGGTTCTTTTGATGATGCTGTTGCCTCTTGCTCAAAGCTTTCCATCAATCTATTATGTATTTTGCAGAATAATAATAATTCAAAACTTTTGAATTGAATTCAAAAATTCAATTACAGTCAGTAAAATACCAGTTATATTACATTTTCAACCAATCTGAAGTGGATCCACATCTTCTGTATTGAGCTGACATGTCCCTTTTAGAGTTTACTCTATAAAACATAGAATTACAGACAATTTCATTCAGTTCATGAATATATTTCTTTTGCTTTTCATTACCTTATCTACACGTATTAAGATGTTTAATTTTTTTTCTTTTTAATTGGTCAACTATTTTATTTTTCAGACATTTATTTTATTTTTACTTTATTGAAATATAGTTGATTTACAATGTGTTAATTTCTGCTATACAACAAACTGATTCAGTTATACATACACATATGTTCTTCTTCATTTTCCAAGGTGTTTAATTTTATTAATCAATGAACACCTCAGAAGTCATATAGAAAGTTTTCATTTGGGAATTGATTTGCCCCTTTACCAATATTCAAAGCATGTTCAATTCAGTTCAGTTCAGTCGCTCAGTCATGTCTGCCTCTTTGTGACCCCATGGACTGCAGTACATCAGGCTTCCCTGTCTGTCAACAACTCCCAGAGCTTGCTCAAACTCAGGTCCATCGAGTCAGTGATGCCATTCAACCATCTCATCCTCTGCCGTCCCCTTCTCCTCCCACCTTCAATCTTTCCCAGCATCAGGGTCTTTTTTAAGGAGTCAGTTCGTAGCATCAGATGGTGAAAGTACTGGAGTTTCAGCTTCAGCATTAGTCCTTCCAGTGAATACTCAGGACTGATCTCCTTTAGGATGCACTGGCTAGATCTCCTTGCAGTCCAAGGGACCCTCAAGAGTCTTCTCCAGCACCACAGTTCAAAAGCATCAATTCTTCGGTGCTCAGCTTTCTTTATAGTCCAACTCTTACATCTCTACATGACTACTGGGAAAACCATAGCTTTGACTAGATGGACCTTTGTTGGCAAAGTAATGTCTCTGCTTTTGAATATGCTGTCTAGGCTGGTCATAACTTTTCTTCCAAGGAACAATCGTCTTTTAATTTCATGGCTGCAGTCACCATCTACAGTGATTTTGGAGCCCCCCAAAAATAAAGTCTGTCACTGTTTCCATTGTTTCCCCATCTATTTGCCATGAAGTGATGGGGCCAGATGCCATGATCTTCATTTTTTGAATGTTGAGTTTTAAGTCAACTTTTTCACTCTCCTCTTTCACTTTCATCAAGACACTCTTCAGTGCCTCTTGGCTTTCTGCCATAGGGTGGTGTTATATGCATATCTGAGGTTATTGATATTTCTCCCTGCAATCTTGATTGCAACTTCTGCTTCATTCAGCCTGGCATTTTGCATGATGTACTCTGCATATAAGTTAAATAAGCAGGGTGACAATATACAGCCTTGATGTACTCCTTTCCCAATTTGGTTATTCCCTGTCCAGTTCTAACTGCTGCTTCTTGACCTGCATACAGATTTCTCAGGGGGCAGGTAAGGTGGTCTGGTATTCCCATCTCTTGAAGAATTTTCCACAGTTTGTTGTGATCCACACAGTTAAAGGCTTTGTCATAGCCTATAAAGCAGAAGTAGATGTTTTTCTAGAACTCTTGCTTTTTCTATGATCCAGTGGATGTTGGCAGTTTGATCTCTGGTTCCTCTGCCTTTTCTAAATCCAGCTTGAACATCTGGAAGTTCTCAGTTCACGTATTGTTGAAGCCTCGCTTGGAGAATTTTGAGCATTACTTTGCTAGTGTGTGAGATGAGTGCAATTTGTGCAGTAGTTTGAACATTCTTTGGCATTGCCTTTCTTTGGGATTGAAATGAAAACTGACCTTTTCCTGTTCTGTGGACAAGAAAACTGCGGAGTTTTCCAAATTTGCTGACATATTGCATACAGCACTTTAACAGCATCATCTTTTAGAACTTGAACTAGCTCAGCTGGAATTTCGCTGGCTGATGATTTCATTAGATTCCACAACATTGACCAAACAGCTGTTGAATGACATTGTGACATTGTGCTTCATTTCTGTTCTCTCAGATCCATGTGCTTTCAAATCTCTCAGATCCTCAAATGTGTGTGAGTTTATCTGCTCTCCAAAGTTATCTTATATAATTTATATAACTCTGGCAGAATAACTGTGATTCTCTCAAATGTAGACTTTATTTAGAAAGGCTAAAGAGAAGAGATGATCCTGTGAGGTGATTCTTCCTCAGCTAAATACTGAAAAATGGTCATACATTTGACCGAAATGCTATATAATTTTGGCACCCATATGAGAAGTACAAGTCAATCTTTCTTTGATAGGAGGTGTCAAAGGTTACTTATTTGAAATGCTGATCTCAAAGGCATATGCATCCTCAAAGAGCTTAGCTCTATATAACCTACATGTAATTTCCCAGACAGTGCTATAGTATTTTAAAAATAACCAAAGTTTAGACATACAACAAGCTTTAATTTGAAGTAGAAGAAAGAGAATGTGACTTAATCCCCCATCAGTAGATGGAAAGACAGGGAGCATCCAGGTATGTATGAACTCTGTTTAAAATAACTATATTTCATGCCTGGATGGCTCAACTATGGAATATTTATTTTAAAAACAAGGCTTAAAAATTTTCACTCAAGTATAGAATCAATATATAACCAATCAAAGACATTTAGAAAATACAAAATATAAAAGAAAATTACTCAACGATAGATAACTCATAAAGAATCACTATTTGAGTGTAATAACATCACCTGTTTTCAATGCAATTTAAAATACATACTATATAATAGAAAAAATTTTGAATCATTCTTTTTTTATAGCTGTCATTGCAAGACAGCTATATTGATTTGCATTCTAAGTGTATAATTTTCTATTTTCCTAGAGAGGACAGAGATCATTTATTTCTGTATCTCAGTATGTGTACAGAGAAGGCAATGGCACCCCACTCCAGTACTCTTGCCTGGAAAATCCCATGGACAGAGGAGCCTGGTGGGCTGCAGTCCATGGGGTCGCTAAGAGTCGGACACGACTGAGCGACTTGACTTTCACTTTTCACTTTCATGCATTGGAGAAGGAAATGGCAACCCACTCCAGTGTTCTTGCCTGGAAAATCTCAGGGACGGGGGAGCCTGGTGGGCTGCCATCTCTGGGGTCACACAGAGTCAGACACGACTGAAGTGACTTAGCAGCAGCAGCAGTATGTGTAAAGTGGACCTCCATAAATACTGGTAAATAAATGTGGTTGAACTGAATATGCAACACTCTGAATGTCTCCCTGTAGGAAATAATTAATGAATTGCCATTGCAAGGAGGAGAAGGGGACGACAGAGGATGAGATGGCTGGATGGCATCACCAACTCGATGGACATGAGTTTGACCAAGCTCCAGGCGTTGGTGATGGACAGGGAAGCCTGGCGTGCGGCAGTCCATAGGGTTGCAAAGAGTTGGACACGACTGAGTGACTGAACTGAACTGACCTGCAAGACAATAGTGCGGTATTATTCAGTTCAGTTCAGTCACTCAGTTGTGTCTGACTCTTTTCGACCCCATGGACTGTAGCACGTCAGGCTTCCCTGTCTATCATCAACGCCCGGAGCTTGCTTAAACTCAGGTCCAAGTCGGTGATGCCATTCAACCATCTTATCCTCTGTCTTCCCCTTCTCCTCCCGCTTTCAATCTTTCCCAGTATCAGGGTCTTTTCCAATGAGTCAACTCTTCGCATGAGGTGGCCAAAGTATTGAAGTTTCAGCTTTAGCATCAGTCCTTCCAATGAACACCCAGGACTGATCTCCATTAGGATGGACTGGTTGGATCTCCCTGCAGTTCAAGGGACCCTCAAGAGTCTTCTTCAACACCACAGTTCAAAAGCATCAATTCTTCGGCGCTCAGCTTTCTTCACAGTCCAACTCTCACATCCATACATGACCACAGGAAAAACCATAGCCTTGACTAGATGGACCTTTGTTGGCAAAGTAATGTCTCTGCTTTTGAATATGCTGTCTAGGTTGGTCATAACTTTCCTTCCAAGGAGTAAGCGTCTTTTAATTTCATGGCTACAGTCACCATCTGCAGTGAGTTTGGAGCCCAGAAAAATAAAGTCTGACACTGTTTCCACTGTTTCCCCATCTATTTCCCATGAAGTAATGAGACCAGATGCCATGATCTTCGTTTTCTGAATGTTGAGCTTTAAGCCAACTTTTTCACTCTCCACTTTCACTTTCATCAAGAGGCTTTTTAGTTCCTCTTCACTTTCTGCCATAAGGGTGGTGTCATCTGCATATCTGAGGTTACTGATATTTCTCCAGGCAATCTTGATTCCAGCTTGTGCTTCTTCCAGCCCAGCATTTCTCATGATGTACTCTGCATAGAAGTTAAATAAGCAGGGTGACAATATACAGCCTTGACGTACTCCTTTTCCTATTTGGAACCAGTCTGTTGTTCCATGTCCAATTATGTTAAAATGTTTTGCTAATTTACTGGCAAAAATTGAGCCCCAATTGTTAATTTATATTTCTTTGATTTCTAGCAAATTTGAACATTTCATATGAGTTTGCTGTATTTATCCCTTTAAAAATTACATTTTATTTTCTTGGATCTCTTTCTAACATAGTGTTGCCATACTGCTTATTGGTTTATATGTTCTTTATATACTAGGGTGTAATTTTTATTTAAGTGGATAAATTTAATAAACTCATATGAAATGTTCAAATTTGCTAGAAATCAAAGAAATATAAATTGATTAGTGGGGTTCCATTTTTTTTGCCAGTAAAACTTTTCCCAATTTGTCTGCCTTTTTGTTTTGTATATAATTTTTAAAATATATGCAAGAATTTGAATTTTTAGGTAGTCAAATAGTTTCCTTTGAGGTTTTTTCCCATGGCTTTAGAAATTATTTCTCCTATAGAAATCAGTTAATCATTATATACAATTTATTTCCAGATTGTAGTCCTTTTATATTTAAGTAATTTATTTTATAATCAATTTAATTAATGATTTATATTTTTGGACCTGTTTCATTTTTGTATATAGAATAACTCAAAACTATGCATCTATTATACTGAGATGTCTTATTTCATAATATATTTTAGTGTCTATTAGAACCATTCTCATCTTACAAATCTTCTTTTCCAAAATTTTCCTAGCTATTCACATTTGAAAATTCTTCATGATAAACTTTAGGATAATTTTAATAAATTCCAAAATAAATCATTTGGTGATTTATTAGAATTTTGTGAAATATGTTGATTGATTAACAAAGAATTACAGAATCAAAACTCTTCATTGAAAAACATGCTATGTGTTTCTATTTGTCTTCTTTTATGTGTCGTAGAATAATTATGTTCTATATAGCTATAAAGTAAAATGTATGCTTTATGCTTTTTTGTTAGGGTTGTTTCTGCATGTTTTATTTTTCCTTCTATTGCAAGTAGAAAATTCCCTATGTCCTCATTCCTTATATTGTTTTTATTTATGAAAGCTGGTATTTATTTTTATAATCACCTTTTTCTAATTTTCGTATTTTCCAGTTGCTTCTTCTGGGTGGTCTAGAAATGCCCTTGAACTGTGTATATTCAACAATGTTACCTTTTCCTTTGGACCATCTTCAGGCTTCCTTTCCAACAAGAACCAGTCTGGTCTTCCTGCAACGTTGAGTAGGAGTCACAAGAGCAGGTGTCATCAGCGTGCCCCTGACCTCAATTACAGTGCTCCTGCACGTTTTGAGACATGTCTTATTAACTTTAGGGTATTCTTTTTTATTTGAGGTTGCTCAATTAAAAAAATAACTAACCATGAATGGGTATTGAATGTTATAAAATATTTTCCAGTATTTATTAAGTTAATAGAATTTCTTTCCTCCTCTAATCTGAACATGGAGTGAAGCACCCTGAATTGTCCTGGGATAAAATCTACTCTGATATGATGTATATTTTCATATATTGCTTAAATTAATTTTGTTTAATATTTTTGAGGCCATGTTCTTCCATCGGTTTGAAAATTTCTGTAAAACAGAAGTTTTTATAAAAAATAAAGGGTAATTTAAATAATGCATATATCCATGCAAGCCAGAGTAAAACTAGGTTATTTCATCAGCCCAGCAAATCTTGTTTTGCTTCTTTTCAATCTCTTCCACCCTGAAATCAACCCCTCTTCTGATTTCTATCACCATAAATGAGGTTTCCAAGCATTTGCGATTTTATAGAGCTTTCAGTTGTGGTCTTAGTTGTATGCCAAACCAATAGGTGATGTTTGGTTTCTTGCTTAATTCCACTATGGTCACAGAACATAGTATTCTGTAGAACTTCAGTTCTTCGAAATTGTTGAAATGTGCTTCATGATCCAGTACATAATAAATGTTCTTGCACCAAAAGGATGTATAGCCTGCAGTGTTTTATTTACATCAATTATGTTGTTTGTTCATTGTGTTGTTCAAACTGCTAAAAATGTTTCTTTGTTTTTTATGTGCTTGTCCTATCACATAGAGTGTGCTAAAAATCTCAGGTTCTGATTATATTTATTTCTCCTTTTAGTTCTGTCATTTTGCTTTGTATATGTCAATGCTATATTTTTAAGACCATACAAATTTAGAATTTTTATAACTTACTCACAGATTGATCCTTTCATCATTAAGAAATGTTACCCTTTATCTCTAGTAATGCCTCTTGCCTTAAAAACTACTTTATCTAATATATGCATAACTACACCAACTTTCTATTAGCTCCTATTTATATGGCATAAATCTTTCTATCCTTTTAATTTCAACCTTTCTGTAACTTCCTAGTTAAGGTGTCTTATTGAAGCACAAACAACTATATCCTGTCTACAACATTTGTCTTTTAATCTAGGGTATATCAAATTCCATTCAAGTTTGCAGTAACTGCAGTTTTAAAAAAACAACTTCAGTTTGCTTAAACATATCATCTTACTACGTGTTTTCTATTTGTCTTTTCTTACTTTATGATCCTTTGCTTTCTGTTCTTACTTCTTTTGAGTTTTTTTATTATCCCATTCCCTCCCCGCAATGAATTTGTTTTTCATTCTTTTTCTATTATTTTCATTGCTAATCTAGAGATTATAATATTAATTCTTGATTTAGTAAAGCCAGGTACTTTCATGAATTCCCACTCAATGCTAGAACTTTAGCATATTTTCATTCCATCTCTTCTTTTGTGCTATTATCGTATATATTTTAATTCTATATCTATAAATATTTAAATTTAGAAGACATCATTTTTATTGTTATATACAGTTCCTATTTATATCTAGCCACATATTAATCCCTTTATTCATCTGCATCCCTACAGACATTCTCACAATTTTATCTGGGATTATTTTTCTAGCTACGTAAAGAACTCCTTTTTTCAAATTTCCTTTAATGTAGGTCAGCTGATGATCTTAGTGTTTGTTATAAAAATGGCTGTATTTTACTTTCAATTTTGAAGAACATTTTTACTGGATAGTATATAATCTATATTGGCAGCTAATTTCTTTAAGCATTTTGAAGATATCTGAAGATAGTTATTCTCCATTGTTTGAGAATAAGCTCTTGATCTTACTGTTGCTCTTTTGCAGATAATATATATCTATAATATATATATTATAGATATATATATCTCCTTTCTATAATATATAATATATATATTATATATATAATATATATTTCCTTTCTCTATTTTTTCAAGATTTTTGTCTTCAATTCTTAGTAGTTGACTATGATCTGCTTAGTATGATTTTCTTTTCTTGAAACACTGCTTGATATTTATAAAGTTTCTTGATTCTATGAGTTGTTGTCTTTCATTAGGTTTGAAGAATTCCTGGCCACTATATTTTAAAATATTGCTTCTTTTTTCTCTTCCCTCTCTTTCTGATACTTCAGTTATACATATGTTAGAACATCTTAACACATAGTACCTTATGTACTTTAGTCTCTTTTCTGAACATTATTTCCTATCTCTCACGTTTCATTTTGCATATTTTTTTTATCTATTAAGATCCCTAATCAGGTCCACTAACTCTTTCTTAAGCTTCATAAAATCTGTTATTAAACCCATCTATTCAGCCGTAGTTTTAGTTCGTGGGGTTTTCCCCCAGTTCTAAAAAGCCCATTTTATTCTTTGGATTTCTCAGTTCTGTGCTGAAATTCTCTATCTTGTCATTTAATTTCTTGAAGATATTAAACACAATTATTTAAAATATGTCTTTAAAATTCATATCTGCATCTTCTTGTTTATTGCTTTTTCTATTTTCTTTTTCTCTCAGTTTCTAAGATAATTCTTCTTGTGTGCCCCCCTTTTAAATTAAGTGCCCAACATTGTGTATAAATATTGTAGAGATAATGTTGACCTTGGGTGATGGTGTTTTCCTCCAGAGGGGATTTTCTATTGCGTTTTAAAGCTGTTCTTCAGTCCTTGAGAGAGCTTGTCTATTTCCCTTTACCAGTTCTCCTAAGAGGTAGCACTTTGGGGTGCCAACTACAAGTCTAGAGTGTCTACCAGCTCCTCCTTCTTAGCAGATCCCTAAACTCCAGTTTTTTGTCTCTCCAGCCTGATGAGATGCCTAAAGCCCTGCTTATTTTCTCACCCTTCCAGTCATTGCTTTGGAATTATCAAATGCTTCATGGGAGAGGGGTGCCATTCTGGGCCACCCTTCTTGCCAGGATCTCAGTGGTTCAAGTTCTTGCTGCTTTTGAAACTCTCTGATGTTTCAAGTAGAGGACTATCTGATTTAAAAATTTTTCCCAACTTTGTCAGTGAGAGTATTGATCACACATAGACTAACTCATCATTGCCAGAAGCAAAACTCTGAGTAATTACATGATCTAATTTAGATTTTTTAAAAGATCACTCTGGTTGCCTCAAAAATAAGAGATGTGGAATTGAGGAGGAAGAGGGATGGTAGCAGATAGCCTAGTTAGGGAGCTATCACAATAATCCAGACAAGGGAGAATGGTAGTTGTGGTCATGTGGAAATAGAGAGGAGTGATCAGATTCTGGATATGTTTTGAAGGTAAAGCCAAGAGGATTTACTTATAAAATGGATGAGGAGTATGAGAGAAAGAGAGGAGTCAATGTTGACCCCAAGGTTTTTGGCTTGAACCACTTACTTTGCCAACAAAGGTCCATCTAGTCAAGGCTATGGTTTTTCCAATAGTCGTGTATGGATGTGAGAGTTGGACTGTGAAGAAAGCTGAGCGCTGAAGAATTGATGCTTTTGAACTGTGGTGTTGGAGAAGACTCTTGAGAGTCCCTTGGACTGCAAGGAGATCCAACCAGTCCATCCTAAAGGAGACCAGTCCTGGGTGTTCTTTGGAAGGACTGATGCTAAAGCTGAAACTCCAGTACTTCGGCCACCTCATGCGAAGAGTTGACTCATTGGAAAAGACTGATGCTGGGAGGGATTGGGGGCAGGAGGAGAAGGGGACGACAGAGGAGATGGCTGGATGGCATCACCGACTCGATGGACGTGAGTCTGAGTGAACTCCAGGAGTTGGTGATGGACAGGGAGGCCTGGCGTGCTGCAATTCATGGGGTCGCAAAGAGCTGGACATGACTGAGCGACTGAACTGAACTGGAAGGATGGAAATGCCATTTACTGAGGTGGGGAAACTTGCTGGGGCTGCATTTATGAAGGATGATCAGGAGATGAGTTCTGCTCGTTAAATCTGAGATGCTAATCTGGCATCCAATTGGTGATGCCAAGTGTATACTTCAATGTATGAGTTTGAAGTTCAGAGAATGGTTGGAAGCTGGAGATAAAAATTTTGTAGTCATGAGCATACGGATGTAATTAAAACCACAAGACCGGATGAGAGCACCTTGAAAGTTAAATATAGAGAAGACTGTAGGGCTGGTATGCGGGCTTAAAAATATTTATCCATCTCTTGCCTTCACGTCCTCCTCTCAGTGTGGGAAGGCACCAGATGCCCCAGGCAACTTCCACGTGCTGTACAGCAGCCCTGATCTGAGTCTCATCACCTCTCCTGACCAGCCCAAGGGAAGGGATCGTGAAGCTCTGGCTGGTAGCTCCTACGCATTTTCATTAATGTAGGGCTCAGATTTGCAACACTCAGATGCTCAGCAGGTGCGTAACTGGCTGACGCAGCCGGTCCTCCAGTCAGAAGGGTGGTGCTGTGGGTCGCCTGCAGATTGCCGGGGCGGGCTGCCGGGCCCCCCGCCAGGCTGCACCTTCTCCCCCTCAGCTGCAGAGGGCGCGCGCGAGGCACGCGGCGCTCAGGAACCCACGGGAGCTCAGAGAGGGGCAGGGGAGAGGCGGGGCCGAACGTGGGGCGGGGCCAGGCGGCCTGGAGGCAGCCGGCCGCAGTCTGTGCGCAGCTCCGGGCAGAGCTGGTGGCATCCTCGCGCCGGCTCGAGGCAGCTGGAGGCGGGGCCGTTAGCCGCCGGGAGCTCCGAGCGAGTCGTGTGGCAGGCAAGAAAAGCACGCCCGAGCGCCATGATTCCTCTCGAGAAGCCGGGCAGCGGCGGCTCTTCTCCGGCTGCCGCCTCCGGCTCGGGTCGGGCTGGCCGGGGTCTGAGCACGCCGCGCCGGCCGCCGCCCCCGACCCAGGCCCGCGGGCTGCTGACGGAGATCCGCACCGCCGTGCGCACCGAGCCCTTTCAGGACGCCTACACCCTGACCCCCGGCCGGGAGTTGGGCAGGTGAGGCTGGCGGGCGCGCGCAGATAAGTGCGGGAAGCTGGCGGCGTGGGGGCAGATAGCGCGCCGGGACCGGGTACAGACGTGGGTGCGGGCGGCGATTAGGGCGGCGGGGCCCCTGGCCACGAGTCCACGCGCGGCGTCCCCCAAAGCCGTGGTAGCGGCCTTGAGAAAGGCTCCCCCCAGAACCTTGACCCCTCCCTCTGTTTGCTGCGGGCGTCTCAGCCTCTGTGGTCCCTTGTGCGGTAACTTAACGAGGCGGCGTGGGAACCACGCTGCGAACCTTTCCCCGCGGCAGCGAGTCTGAAGTCAGCACAGGTGTGGAGTCAGCTTTGGTTTTGCCTGTGGGTTCCTGCTTCTCCCTCTGTGGCTGTGACAGACGAGCGCAGAACCCCGAGCGTGACAGCTTCTTTCGCACCAGCCCTGGGCCAGTTTCCGTCAGCCGCTTTCTGCTGACTTCAGTTGCGATTTTTTGGGTTTGTGCTGTTTGCGTTCTGAAATATTTAGGTCCGTGTGCTTTTTTAAGTTCAGATCGGTTTCACTTGTGGACTCGGGGCCCTTGTCTGACTCTACGCCGTGATACAGCCCTTGCTTTTCTTCCCCATCTCGTTGTTTTGTAGGGGTAGGGAGTGCTTAGAATTTGGTCTGTTTTTAAAATCGCAAAAGGTGAAGGCTGTTTGGATACTCTACGTCTTGTATGTTGAAGAGGGGTCACAGAGTGATAGGTTTTGTTGTTTAGTCGTAAAGTTATGTCCGACTCTTTTGCGACCCCATGGACTGTAGCCCACCAGGTTCCTCTTGTCCATGAGATTTCCCAGGCAAGAAAACTGGAGTAGGGTATTGCCATTTCCTTCTGCAGGGGATCTTCCCGACCAGGGATTGAACCAGCATCTCCGTGCAGGCGGATTTTTCTTGCTTGCTTGCTTTTTTTTTTTTTTTTTTTTTTTTTTTACTGCTGACCGACGAGGGAACAGTAGAGGTTTGGGGACCGACTTTTTCTCTAAGAACAGAGAAGAAAGACAATTTCTGAAGAAATTGTCAGAAGCACTGGCTTTGGGGTCAGACCCGAGCGCAGATCCCCACTCTGCTTGCTCTGTGCGCCTTTGGACGGTGACTTAGTCTCCCCAGCCTCACGTTTCCCACCCATAAAATCAGTCAGTGTAGTGACAGTACCTCCCTCATGGGGGTGTCCGGAAGGTGCAGGGGCTGTACAGGTCAAACCACTGGTCCTGGCACACAGCATTTGATAAGTGTTAGCAGCTGTTGCAGACATTTATCAAGGTTGCAAAATCTCACCATGTTGTAATGGGGAATGGGCCTGACAGTTACCACAGCCTTCATTTGAGGGTCTTGGAAAAAGGTCTTATAACAGTGATTACAACGTTAAAAACAAGCCGCCTTACAAATATTAAGGTAACCTTTAGAAATCGTTTTTTGGCAAAGAAACTGACCTTAAAAGTGTCTTATTTATTCCACATGGGAAAAGGAAAAACGTCTTCCAGGGCCAAGCTTTACTTCACTCTGCTAGGCACTAATTAACTGGATCTGTGTGCACTTTATGACAAAAGACGACAGCTACTGACTCATCTAGGTATTCTAATTGGTGAAAATTCCAGACATTCTGAAGTAACTGATTTCTTGAGGAAGGAAAACCAGGACTCTCCATTGTTTGGTTGGCTGGCTTCATTCCGCAGAAGGGAAAACACATTACACAACTGAAAATCTTCAGGTGGCAAGCACTGTCTTGTAGACTCGTAATAGATGACTTAATCGTAAAACAATTGATTTGCTCCCTACCAGGTGTTGTGACAATCCCTCCGGGAACCAAGGAGGTTAAATCAACTTTCATTTTAATCTCTATTATAAAATTAGTTTGTCTATTAAGTTGTGTTCCTTTGCTTGAAGCCACTCCAGTACTCTTGCCTAGAAAATCCCATGGGCGGAGGAGCCTGGTGGGCTGCAGTCCATGGGGTCGCAAAGAGTCAGACACGACTGAGTGACTTTACTTTCACTTTTCACTTTCATGCATTGGAGAAGGAAATGGCAACCCACTCCAGTGTTCTTGCCTGGAGAATCCCAGGGACGGGGGAGCCTTGTGGGCTGACGTCTATGGGGTCGCACACAGTCGGACACAACTGAAGCGACTTAGCAGCAGCATGACATCTTTTACATATCTTATATGAATTTCTTTACATAAGCAATAACTGCTGAAGCACAGAACAATAAAATTAGATAGGTACTTGATACAAGAGCCTAAAACTGAAAAAGAAAATGAATGTATTTGTTTCTTTTTGGTTCCCTTTTCTTCATGGAGAAGTATAACGCAGTGGTTAAGAACATGGACTTAGGAGTCAGTCAATCTGTCATGGAGTCTTGGCTCTTTACTTACTGGATTCCCTGGTAGCTCAGACGGTAAAGCCTTTACCCGCAATGAGGGAGACCTGGGTTCTATCCCTGTGTCAGGAAGATCCCCTGGAGAAGAAAATGGCAACCCACTCCAGTATTCTTGCCTAGAATATTCTATGGATGGAGGAGCCTGGTGGGCTGTAGTCCATGGGGTCACAAAGAGTCGGACACGACTGAGCTACTTCACTTTATATATACTTGAGTGAGTTACCTAATCTCTGATTACCTCACAGAGTTGTTGAGAGAATTAAATAAATTAACAGCATATCTGTAGCATAAAAGCTGTGCTTGACTTAGGGCATGCACTCAGAAACTGTAATGCGTTGGGTAGCTAAGTGAATGGTATTTTACATGTAACCAAAATGCAAAAACAGGAAAACCTGCACAACTTCCAAATGTGTTTCTATCTGTTGCAGAAGTAGAGAACCTCATTGCAAAAGCCCAGGGAACTGTTTGGACGTCCCAGGAAGTGAAAGTTCTGTTTTGTATTAGAAGCAGTTGCTGTTTAAGGTTTATCGATTTTGCCTGAATGTTGTAGTTTTGACAGAATGAAGTGTGTTTTTGTGTAATTCTTTCAGTTGTAAGAAAAGTAGCCTCTTTTCCTAGGTGTTCACTCTGGTTGCATTTCTCATATAAGGTAATTGATCTCATGCTGATGTAGAACTTTAAAATTACTCGTGTTATACTTGAATGATGTGGTATGAAAAACAAAGGTCTATTCATTTTGTTCTCTGGCCTTTCATTTAGTGAAAATGTTGAGGTGTGAAGAGCAACTGTTCAAAGAAATCAAGTTTTTGCAGGCATTCCCATGATTTTATAGAAATATAAAGCTTTCAGTGAAATGGTTGTTTGGAGAAGACATTTTAAATGATCAGTATTGATTCCCTACTAATGAGAGGATGTAATGTTGATTATTTTAAGAAATACCACATTCTTTCATGTCTCCAGCAGAGTCCATAGCAGCCTAAATGTGGGTAAATATATGATGTAAAATTTTCTTTTATTGCTTGAAACTTGACTTGTTATTCCTGAGGCTTGTTACCTTTCTTTTGAGTCAGGACATGTGCCAATGTAAACCACAGTAACGATTCAAGGTACAGGAGACATGACCTTGGGTTCCAAGAATTTTTTCAAAGAGTTGACGTCCATGGAGCTTTTATTGATAGTGTAGGAACAAAAAAATGTTTCTAGAAATTTTAAATTATACTAATTTCACATCAAATGATTTGCCTAGTCTTCAACATTTTTTTATATATTCATAAATTTCATCTTAAGAAAAAAGATATTTTTAAAGCCAAAAGAATATCTTGTTTTTTATACTATTATATACTGATGGTTGAATTTCCCTGTGAGCAGAAAAGGTACAAAATCCAAGTTCTCTGTTGAAATGGGTACTTCATACATGGGGGCTTTACAATTTTATAGGGGCTTTCACATACATTATCTCATTTACTTGTTATCACAAGCAGATTTGGGAAGTCCTGTTTTTCAGATGAGAAAATCAAGATACCAGTAGATTGAGTCATATGAGAGACAGCTGAGCTGGGACTCCTTGCAGTCACTTCCATTATGCCGCAGATGTTTCTCAAAAAAAAAAAAGCTGTAGTCTATCTTGTGGCTAAAGCAATTTGCCATCGTTTTTTTAAGAGGACATGTTAATGGGTTCCAAATTGGAGCAAACACTGCCAAGCTTCAGTGTCATGTGGTTCCCTCCCCGGTTGTGTTACCCACCTGGGTCCCTGGACTCTTTAATCAATAGAAATTGATAAGAGGCCAGATGAGAATTCTGGGAGAGCCTTTTCTGGGACTTGGGCTGTATGTAGCGCACAAGAGTGAAAACAAGAACCAGATGCCCTTGCTCATGCTCCTGGGTGGGAGGGGAAGGGGGCAAGCTGGTCCCTTGGGTGGGGTAAGGTTAGGGCCCGATGGGTGGGTTTGGCTGGAGGGGGGCTTCAGTGGTCCGCCCACCCCCTTGGTGTGCAGGCGCCTGCTTTTTCTCCCGGCACCTCAGAAATGGCTGTCAGTTTGTGGCCTTTTTCTAGCTTTTTGTTCATAATTGACCCCACCTGCGCATGCATGAAGTTATTTTTGAGCCCCTTATAGTTCCTTTGTATTCTGTTGCTTAGGGAGATGTTTGTACAGGTGCAGGCACTCAGGTGAAGGGTCCCAGATCCCAGCCTGTCGCAGCTGGGCCTCATGGTGGGTAGGGACATCCTATCTCATTCTCCTCAAAGCGGTTGGGAGTAATGGGAACAAGGAAGGATTTTTACCAGAAAATAAGAGGATGTACAAACTGAAGAGGGTGCCCAGGTGGAGGTGTTTTAGAAGGTGGATCTCCTTTACCTAGATTCATGTCTGTAGGTAATGGCTTCAGGTTGAGGACCTTACAACTACTTGAGCATATGGTCATAAATTGTAAGTCATAATTTCTTTAGAAATAAAGATCCTTGTTAAATAATACTATCCATGTAAAAATTGTGCCTTGTTTTAGGAAAACTATTAAGATTTCTTGGCAGTTTATCATCAGTTTGAAAGATATTTACAGTTTCGGGTAATCTGATATTTTTGGATGGATAAAGACAACTAGCCGTGTTTGCGGTTCAGCATCAGACATTGCTAGGAAGTATGGCTCCTGCTCTAAGGCATGTGCTTCCTTAGGTCAACTTTTAATTTTGAAAAGTTGGAGCTTATGTTAAAAGTAAAAATTTAAATATATAAACCTTCCAATATAAAATCAAAGTTTAAAAATATGTAAACTTAAAGATTTAGTGAATTTCCGCCACTTTACAAACCTAACAAAATTTTATAAAATCCGATTATTGAACCAAATGCATTAGAAAGTTAGGTAGCTATAATCATTGGTTTGCCTGTTCAGGAAAGGAAGGAGGAACTCAATTTGTATAGTAAATTTATGCATCAAATAGAGAGTTCAAATTAAGTTGCCTCCAAAACTCTTCAGTTCTGTGTGATTTTTTTTTATAAATTATCATAGATCTGAAATTAATGCCCCAGACAATAAAAATAGCTGCTGTTACTGATTGCAGAGCATTTCCTGAATGGACACATTGGAAATGTCATTTTCTTTTGTCTTCACTACCCTGCAGGGTTAGTGCCATCAACCTCATTTTGTAGGTGAGGAATCTTAAGACTCAAAAAAGTTGAACAAATTGCCCAAATTTCAAACCAAGTCTGGCTTTTGGCTCTACCTGTTCTTGTCTCTCATGCTGACTTATCTGATGGACTTGCTGATTTTTACACTTAGGATCAACAGATGGTTTAGTTTTTGTTCTTTCAGAGGTAAGGAAGACAGATCTGATCTAGGTCATTCTTGAACAGAACCTCTTTGCACCTAAGGCTGTACCCCAGTGCTATTAAGCAAATATTGGACTTGGCATGTTGAGCACACAAGGCTCTTTGGTAGGCTCTGGAAATTGTTCCCAAATCTAACAAATCAGTCACTACTCCTTTTATGGGCAAAGTGACATGCCACATGGGAAAATCTTGTGGGGAAAACAACATTTGAGCTGAGCCTGAAAGAATGGATGGAATTTCAGTAGCAGTAGTAATGCAAGACACTCCAGCCATTGGCAATGAAACAAGCACTGTGCAGAAGAATTCAATGAAAAAGAGAACAGCAAGTAGCCCCATGTGGCTAAAATATTAGACCTTATGAGGCTGAGTTTGCTAAATAGAACTTCTGTTTAGCAAAATAACAAGAACAGTGTATGTATCTAGGGTGTTATCTGATGTTGTATTTGAGCACCTGCCATATGCCAGGCACTACACATGGAGATGCAAAGATGAAGAGGCCAGGTCTCTGAAACTCATAGTGGGGCCAGGAAGACAGTCATAGCCAAAAAATTGTAACATGTCAGAAGAACTTAAATAATAGGATACACGTGGAAACAAAGCCCTTCACTGTAATCTAGAATCAAACCTAGAACCTTGGAACTCACTTTTATTTTGCTTCCTCTATATACACTCAAATCAGCACCTCCACTTTTTTATCTTTGCCCGAGCCTTATGTATTTTAATGTGTGTTCATCTCTGTGTGGTAGCCCAACACTGGTTATATTTGGAATCAATCTATTAGTAAATAAAATTCTCTTTACAGAGAAAGGCACCTCAAACTTCTCCCATTTGAAGCCTAACACATACCCCTCTCCCTCCACCCTCTGCACATCTGTTACCATTCTTCTGATTTTTCCTCTCAGTGGATGGTACCACGTTACCCAGGACCCAGGGCAAAGATCTCCAAGTCCTCTTCCGCCTTTCCCTTCTGCCCTCATCTCTGCCGAAGCTCAGTCTGTCTTGACCTTGAATGCCTTGTAAATACTTCCTCTCTTCCCAGCCTCTGCTGCTGCTACTTTCGTTCAGACCCCTTACTTTGAGCTGTTTTCTTGGCTTCCCTAGTTTCTAGTTAACACTTGGCAATACACTCAGAATTGGCTTTTTAAAACATTTATTTTAGCTTTTTAAAACTTTCACTAAGGTAAAAGTCTCATAGGTGCCCATTCTTACCTTGAGAAATAAAGCACCAGCTACTTAGCCTGTCATACCTAAGTCTACCTACCTATGTTCACTGAGCCTTCCTAAGCTTTTCCAGTTGCGCACTGGTAATACAGAAATCAGTAGAAACCCAGTCCTTGTTCCGAAGAAGCTTAGACTGGTGGGTCTGACTCAAATGTCTCTTCCTGTTGTTATCTTTGTTTATCCTTCCTGTCTGACTACCCTGGAGTGTGTTATCATTGTTATTTTGAAACATACTCATTCCTAATATCTCCCCCTGCCACCCCCACTCCCTGCCAAATGATTAATGAAAATCCGAGTTTTCAGTTTAGTGTGTAATAGTGAACTATAGATGTTTGTGAAATGCGT
Organism: Bubalus kerabau; assembly: GCF_029407905.1. Lineage (NCBI taxonomy): Eukaryota > Metazoa > Chordata > Mammalia > Artiodactyla > Bovidae > Bubalus > Bubalus kerabau. The sequence continues at coordinate 80,728,636 of NC_073631.1, read as the reverse complement.
GATGAGCTCTGGAAACTGAAACATCCTGATAATCTAGGAAGAATTTTGGCTAAGTCAGCTAAGGAAGTAAACGTGAAACAGACATCTTACGTCCTTTGAACCTCATCAGCCTCAAGTCCCTGCATATAACTACGACCCCGAGAGTCAGAGAAACATCATTTATTTCATGCTTTGGAGAGGCCTCAATAACTTAAAGGGTTGAGATGCAATCACAGTTTTGACCATGAAGTTGTGGTAAAGCAGGCATACCAGAGCACTGCAGGGTGTGGAATTTAGGGAAACCGTGACTGGCTAATTCTTAGTGTGTTCACTCAACCCCCGCACCTTGAAGACTGAGTCTCACGCTTCTGTTTGCCTCGTGGCTCTAGAGAAAGAACAGTTCTGCGAAACCTGGCTTCATCTTCTGACTCCCTGAGTAGTTTTAAGGGTTCCCCTCCATCGCCCCAGTCATCCTGAGATGAAGGCAGGGCTGGTGTCCTGGGACCTACTGTCCTGCTGTCTGCTTCAGTGGCGTGCAGTATCAGAACGGTGGAAGAGTTTTCTTCAGCGTGGATTAGGGCACTAGTTGGTCACCCACTGCTGGCTGCCTGTTTTGATGAGGCTCATTAGCTATATAGAATGATCTGTACATTTTTAAATGATTGAAAAGTCAAAAGACGAGTCATTTAATGACATGGAAACTATGCGAAATTCACATTTCAGTGCTGGTAAAGTTGTGTTTTGTTTTTTTTAAACCCTGCCTCGCCTATTCATTGGCCTGTTGTCTGCAGCTGCTTTGACTGTACAGCAGACTTGAATGGTAGTGATAAATCAGCGGGCCAGCAAAACCTGAAAGTATCTGCTATCTGGCCCTTCACAGAAAGGTTGACTGGCTCCCAGGATAGCGCAGGATATGGGGAGAGAAAGGGTAAGCCTACAGCTGAATGCTTCCTCAAAAACAAGGGTGGTGTCAAGATTAGTGACTGGTGTGCGAACTACTATGGGGACCCAAAGAAATGGATGCCTAGCGGGCGACCCAGGCTAAGTATAGAGGTCTCCTCTAGTTTCTTCTGGCCTCTGAATTAAGCAACGGCTTTTTTATAACAAGGGTTCCCAGAGTTTATAGGTTAGGGATTCATTCATCTGTTGCATCTTCGGAAATATAGCGATACATTCAGGACAGGTATGTAAGCAGCAGTATTTTACTATAATTTTACACAGGACTGTATTGCCTAGAGTGTTAGGTGTGGTAACAGTAAATACCTGTGTGTTTGCTGTGGGAGTTCTTTGAGGCCAATTCAACCCAGGCATTTTAATTTAATAGCAGCATGTTTGTTGTCAATTATATGTTGGTCAGTTTTTTACAAATTAGATTTTCTCTTTTTCCTCTTTTGAAACTTCAGAAATATAGGTATAAAAAAAAATCAAATGATTAATGATTTTTTTTCTCTTCCTTAAAGAAATCCAAAGATCATTAGGAACCTTTTAAAACTCAATGGAGATGTTATTAGCCTAATGATTTTGTGGGGCTAAATAAAAAGAGGCATTAGCCTGTGATGCATAATTTATTGTTGAATCTTTCTAGTGACCTGAGGAAGTGTGTCATCTCACATTCCTGTTGAGCGCAGAGAGCCTTGTTCTGAATTAGGGTGTTGTTAGGTAGATTGCCACCTAATTCATCAGCTGTAGGGCTGTGCCTAAGGATTTTTCATGTAACATTTTTATTGCTGATGGTAACAAAAATTCAGAGGGGATGAACATCATATTTGTGGTTAACAGTAGCAAAGAAGGAAGGATCAGTCCTCAAAATTACATTGGTAGTCTAGAATGCTGGGCCCAAACCTAGAAAGTAGAATTTAACAGCAAATTAAAGCCTTGCATTGAAATATTTTAAAGTATATTTCCAAAACATAGTATCAAGACACTGGCTTGAAAGAATCCAAGAGGAGAAGGTTTTATTTATGAAATATGAAAAACCTGTCAAGTTTTTTTCACAAGGCATATTAATTTGTATCGGGCCAACCTCAGCAAAATAATAATCATGAAGCACTTTGAGCAGTTGCTTCAGATTTGGTTGACGCATTTTACCAGCAAAGACCCTAAGGGGATGAGGAATGATTGGAAAAGGGAGTAGCAATTAACAGATCACGTCAGCTGTGTCCAGTACCTGATGGACTGTCAGGTTGGTCCTTCTGTATTGCTCAGCAAAAGATATGGACAACAGCTCTTCTCTTGAAGCCAGGTTTAGGCTTGTAATGAAAACCTTACTAAAATAATGTGTGCCCACAAGAGGAAAAGACTACCTCACAGTTTGAAAGAAAGACATTGGCTTTGGCATTTGGCAGTAGATTAAAAAAAAAAAATTTTATTTCTAAGTTGCCTTCCAGCTTGAGTATTGGGTGTTTATGGGTGATAATTATTACAGGTCAGTGATTTGTTTGCTTCATAATATTTTATTGAGTATGTGGCAAGGACCATGCTAAGCAGTTGACATGTATTCTTTAATTCTCACAACAACCCTGTGAAATAGATTCTGTTTGTGTTCTCCTTTATAGATTAAGAAAATGAGATTTTTTCTTAAGTTAGAGCTTAATTTGCCCAAGGTTATGCATTGAGTGAGTGGATGGAGCCATTCTTTGGGATTCATGCCCAAATCTAATTCCAGACCTTATTCCATAATCAATATGCTGTGCTGATCCCCTGTGTGACTTATTAGTATAATAACGTGGCACAGAGTCGGACACGACTGAAGCAACTTAGCAGCAGCAGCAGAGGGTATCAAAGAAGGCTTGTTATATCGTCTTTATAGAAAAGCTAGACATTTCCAGCTGATGCTGTAGTTGAAATGATGTCATACAAATGAGGTCCCTACCTTTAAATAACTTTGGGAGGTGATTGGGTCTTTTTAGAGTCAATTAGTGACAGTGAAATCCATTATTTTAGGAATTTTGATACCAGCCATAAGTCAGATGGCTTTTTTTAAGATTCAGAGTATTTTATGTATAAATGTGTAAAAATTAAGTTATTTATATATATATATATATATATAAAATGCTGCAAAGAAATATTGGCTTAAATATTTGGTTATCCTCTATTTAGAAGAATGAATCTTGCAGATTTGCCCATTACATTTTATTTATAGAGAGGTGTTTCCCAAGTTATATTGCTACTTGAGTGTTTGCATATGACCTAAATTTAAAAATCCACTGATGACTGTTTGGAAATTACATTAAAATTTATCACCTCTGAAAAGTCAGCTTTAACAGTGACTGTGTTTTGCTTAATTCTAGAGGGAAATTTGCAGTGGTGAGGAAATGCATAAAGAAAGATTCTGGAAAAGAATTTGCTGCCAAGTTCATGAGAAAAAGAAGAAAAGGCCAAGATTGTCGGATGGAAATAGTTCATGAAATCGCTGTACTCGAGCTAGCCCAGGACAATCCGTGGGTCATTAATTTACATGAAGTCTACGAGACACCATCGGAAATGATCTTAGTTCTGGAATAGTAAGTATTGTCCTCCTTACTGAGTTTGTTTGCTAGTCCACACTCCTTTATGCATTCCACTCATCCGTGATAACCTGGCAAGCCCTGCTTCTCTGGAAATCTGAAGATTTTCCAAAACTTTTTTGTGTATTTATCGACATATCCCAGATTTGCAAGGATACATATATGTTGTGTTTTTCGTCTTCATTCTGTAATGAAATTCTTTTAAAAATAAAGTTCTCTTATGTTCTTATTAGAGGCCTTCTTAAGGAGGTAACTGGTACAATATTAAAACAAAAGGCATTTGATATAATTTCTTATATGTTCATATGGTCTAAGTTAATAATCCTTTCAGAAATAATTGTTGGGATTCATACCATGCTTTCAATTTGGGTAAGTAGGTGGGACAGCAGAGTAAAGAGTTTTGGAACATGAAGGACAGTTTTTCTTCTTAAGAAGTCCTGTCAGACATAGAGAACAAACAGATGGACTCCAAGGGGGAAAGAGTGGAGTGGGCTGAACTGGGAAATTGGGATTGACATAAATACAGTACTATGTGTAAAATAGATATCTGTATCAACCTAGAGGGGTGGGATGGGGAGGGAGACGAGAGGGGGTTTCAAAAGGGAAGGGATGAAAAAAAAAAAAAAAGGGAAGGGATGTATGTATACCTATGGCTGATTCATGTTGAGGTTTGACAGAAAACAGCAAAATTCTGTAAAGTGATACTTCTCCCTCTATAAACTTTTAAACTTACATAAGTTTATAGAAGGAGAAGTCTGGATGGCTTCTAAAAAAGTCTAAAATAGTGTCATCCTCTTGATAATATAATTCAAGAGCATTGTGTTTATATATTTCTTTAATTCAATAATTTCACTTGTAGGAATCCTTCCAAAGAAAAAAATTTTAAATGTGAACAACAAAAAGCGTGAACATGTTTTCCACTGTGAATTTTTCATTATAATAGAAATGGCCACAAATGAGTGAATGGTTAAGAAATGTAGTCTCTGTGGATTATATCTCAATGAAGTTGTTTTTCATTTTCAAAAAACCTTGGTTTAGAGGTTTCTGGTCTTCAGTTTGTTCTGGAGAGGGTTGGTTAGAATTAGAAATTGATCCGAAAGGGACTGTCTGAAATGTGATGCTCTAATCATCATCTTGTCTCTCTCCCGATCTCACAGAACCCGCTCTTAACCTTCCCTCCTGTCTCCCCTTGGTCCTCCATCATCTCCTGCCTTCACTTCCCTTACATTCCCTTCACTTCTGGGGTAGTTCCTGCAGCTAATCCCTCACCAGTGCTTCATATTATGCTTTTCTTCTTCTTGCTCTTCCTCTGCAATCCATTCTGCCAGTTTAAAACACGGGACCTAAGCTGTTGTCCCTCCTCCTTCCCATTCTTGGGAGGATTTGCATAGCCTTCCATCTGCTTATTACAGGAGGAAGAGTTCCCTCCTCAACTGGGCTCTTGGTGTAGTTTTGTAATTCTTTACCTAATCTCTCCTCCCCGTCTTTTAACATCCCCAGCAGGAGGGCAGGAGCTTATGAAATCCTTGGTCATATGTGCTGTCATCGACTTTCCACTTGTTAGATACCAAGCCTCTCTTCTTTTACTGAGAAAATAAAGGCCATCAGATGCACACTGCTCAGCATCACCCACTCTTTACACTCTCACTGCCTTTCCTCTGTTCCCAGGAAGAGAGTCCATTCCTTAACTCCAAGCCTACAACTTTGACTTCTGTTCCTTAATCCTCTTCTGCCTTTCCTAGGACCTGTGTTGTGTGTTTTACTCACTTTTCTAACCTCTCTGAGAGTCCCTCCCCCCTCAGGTGATTCTTTTCCATCCATCTTCCAATAATTCAGTCACTTCTCTCCTAAAATTCCTGGTCCTCAGCTTGGACTCTCTTGAACTATTGTCCTGCCCTTCTCTTCTGAATTTACAGCTTTCCTCACCTTCTAGTCAATTTTGTTCTACTTCACTGAACCATCCATTTGTTGAGCTGCCAATACTCCATCACTTTTCAATCTGATGCCACCTGCTCCTCTAAAACTTCCATGAGGTCATCAGCCCTGTTTGCAGGAATCCATCTCCTCATTTTAGTGTTCATTCTGCTGCTTACGCTCTTTAAACACTCGATGTTATACCATCTTCACTTGAAATTATGTTCTTCCTTAGCTTTCATGGCTTTTTTTTTATCTTAGAGCCGTCCCCCTTCTTCTACTATGTAAGTGCTCCCCACAGTTCATTAGTATTACTCTTTGTCATGCGTTTATGACCTGCACATTTACCCTGGCTGATAACTCTGTGGCTTCAGCTATTATTTACATGTTTCCAAATCTTTGTCTCCAACATGAGACCTTCCCTAAGCTCCAGCTGCCTAGCGCGTATCCCTTAATCCACCCACACGTTGTGACCAGTGCAGGATCCGTGTGTGTGCACCCCTGCACTGCTGTTCTTCTAATGCCTGTGTTTTGTTCCCCGTCTCCACTGGTGTCCCTATTTATTTCATCACTCAAATATAAACCTTGGCTCTGCCCTTGATTGCTTTATCTCCTTTAATGCTCTTGTGTAATGAATCACCAAGTCTTCCACTTACCCCTCTCCCCTGCCGGGGCCTGTTCCTTTGTGCTTGCTGTTTTTCCCCTGTGTTGGGTCCTCACTGCCTCTTCTGTGGACTTTCCCTGTAGCTGCTTTGCTGATCCCCCTGGCTTCAATCCTAGAGCGTCCCTCAGGCTCCCATTGGGCAGGTAACCAACACATAGATGTGGGGACACTATTCCCTTGCTTAGAAGCTTTTGGTGGCTTCTGTTGCTTTCATGGTCACGATTCTAGAACCATGAAACCATATGGTTTGGCCAAAATGTTTTGTGTTATGCATTTTGCTTGAATAGGAAGTCTTAGAATTAGACTTTAGACACTGAGGTCTTGTTGCTATGGAAGCAGACAGGTTTATGAGTACTGTGTTACTCACTCCACCTGCCCTGTGCACTGAATACTAATGGGTGCTGGTGATAGGAAAGTAAAAACAGCATAACCCCTTCACTCCAAAAGATGTTTAGTGAAGGAGATAGTTTTTTTAATTTTCTCCAGCTTTACAAGATATAATTGAGATAAAACATGTAAGTTTGAGGTCTGCAGTGTTTTGATGTACTTATATCTTGCAATGTTAGAGCATTAGCTAACACCTGCATCACATAATTACTATTTCTTTTTTGTGGTGAGAACATTTAAGATCTATTCTCTTAGCAACTTTTAAGTATATAATACAGTATTATTAACTATAATAATTATAGTTACACATTAGATCCCCAGAGCTTCTAACTAGAAGTTTATACTCTGACCAACAGCTCCCCTATTCCCCACCCCCTAGTCCCTGGTAACCACCATTCTAATCTCTGTTTCTGTGAGCTTGGCTTTTTTAGATTTCACATATAAGTGATATACAGTATCTGTCCTTCTCTGTGTGACTTGCTTCACTTAGCATAATGCCCCAAGTTTCATCCACATTGTTGCGAATGTAGAATGTCTGTCTTTCTCACGGCTGAATAATAGTCCATTGTATATATACTGCATCTTCTTTATCTATTCATGTTTTGACAGACACTTTATGTTGTTTCTGTATCTTGGCTATTGTCAATAAGGCACGGGAGTGTAGATATCTCTCTGAGATCCTGTTTTCATTTCTTTTGGATGCATACCCAAGAGTGGAATTGCTGGATCATATGGCAGCCCTACTTTTAATTTTTGGAGGAACCTTCATACTGTTTTCCAGAGTGGCTGCACCAATTTATGCTCCCATCAGCAGTGCACAAGGGCTCGCTTTCTTCCACATCCTTGCCAACACTTGTTGTCTCTTGTCTTTTTGATGATAGCCATCTTAACAGATGTGAGTTAGCTCACTGTGGTTTTGATTTGCATTTCCCCAGCTGTTAGTGATGTTGCAGACCTTTGCATGTGGTCTGTTGGCCATTTGTACATCTTCTTTGTGAGCATGTCTATTGTTCCTCTGCCAATTTTTAAAAAATTGGAGAATTTGGTTTTTTGCTATTCAGTTGTATGAGATCTTTATATATTTTGGATACTAATCTCTTATCAGATATATTTTGCAGATATTTTCTCACACTTCATAGTTGCCTTTTCATTTTGTAATGATTTTCCAAGCTCTGCAGAAGCTTTCTAATTTGATGTCATCCCAGTTGTTTATTTTTGCTTTTGTTGTCAAATCCAAAAATATCATTGCCAAGACTGATTTTAAGGAACTTACCCCCAATGTTTAGGACTTTTATGGTTTCAGGTCTTACATTCAAGTCTTTGATCCATTTTGAGTTGACTTTTGTGTATGCATAAGATTCATTCATTTGCATGTGAATATTGAGTTTTCCAAACACCGTTCATTGAAGAGACTGTTCTTGCCCTGTTTTGTACTCCTGGCTCCTTCATAAATAAAGTGATGATATGTGCATGTTTTTTATTTCTTGGCACTCTGTTCTGTTCCATTGATCTGTGTATCTATTTCTAAGCCAATACCATACTGTTTTGATTACTGTAGTTTTGTAATATATTTGAAACTGGGAAGATGCCTCCAGGTTTGTTCTTTCTCAAGATTGGTTTGGCTTTTTGGAGTCTTTCGTGGTTCCACACAAATTTTGGGATTGTTTTTTTTTTTTTCTGTTTGAAAAATGCCACTGAAATTTTGATAGGAATTGCATTGAATCTGTAGATCATTTTGGGTAGCATAGATATTTAATGATATTAATTCTTCCAGATCATGAGCAGACTATCCTTCCATTTATTTGTGTCTTCTTTAGTTTTTTTCCACCAGCGTCTTAGTTTTCCATGTACAGATGTTTGATTTCTTGGTTAAAAATAGTCCTAAGAATTATTCTTTTTGATGTTACTGAAAATGAGATTGTTTTGTTGATTTCTCTTTCTGATAGTTCATTGTTAGTATATAAAAGGAACACATTGACTTCAGTATACTGATTTTGAATGCTGCAACTGAATTTATTTACAAATTTTAGAACAAGATTTTTATGTGTGAGAAAAATATCAGAATAATAATTCAACCTAAGATCACACGACAAGTAGTAGAGCTAAGATTTAGCGCAAGAGTATGTGAGTCCAAAGCCTTTAGCCATGAGCTGTGCACCTTTACTCCAAGGGAGAGGCTCAGGAGTGCCCTTGGAGGAAACATTTAGCATTATATACTAGCCATCATTGCCTTACCCAGGACTTTTCAGGTTGTTTGGACCACATCCCATGCTTTTCTGTCTGACTTCTGTCTCATCTACTGCTAGCACTCCAACCTCGCCTTCCATTCTGGGCACGCTTTTCTCAGTTCTTTAAGGTGTCACTGCACTGTCACCTGCCTTACATTGCTTATGATGAAGTCGGCGTTGATTCTTAATTCCCCTGTACATGTGCCTTTTTAAAGATTTTTCTCTTTCACACTGGTTTTCAGCAATTTGTGCAAAATGTGCCTTGATTTTCTTTGTTTATCTTGCTTGGGGTTTATTGAGCTATGTGGATCTTTTAGTTTTTAACAGATTTGGGGATTTTTCAGCCATTATTTTTAAGAGATATTTTTCTTCTCCCACTTATCTTGTTCCTTCAATTACAATGTGTTAAACTGTTCGATCCCTGGATTCAGAAGATCCCCTGGAGGAGGGCATGGCAGCCCACTCCAGTATTCTTGCCTGGAGAAGCCCCATGGACAGAGGTGCCTGGCAGGCTACAGTCCATGGGGGGTTGCAAAGAGTCAGACACAACTGAGCAACTAAGCACAAACTGTTCCATATTGTCGCTCAAATCCCTTTGTTGTTGATTTCCTTTAGGATTGACTGGTTTGATCTCCTTGCAGTCCAAAGGACTGTCAAGAGTCTTCTCCAGCACCACAGTTTGAAAGCGTCAATTCTTTGGTGCTCAGTGTTCTTTGTGGTCCAACTCGCACATCTGTATATGACTGCTGGAAAAACCATAGCTTTGACTATACAGACCTTTGTCTGCAAAGTAATGTTCTGTAATATTCTATCTAGGTTTCTCATAACTCAGGTCCCTAGGTCTTGTTTATTATTTTCTCCACCCCACCACCCATACTTTAGACAGATGGCTTCCATTTCTGTCTCCAGATTTGCTGGTGGTTCTGTAGGGTCTGATCTGCTCTAAAGCCGGGTGAAATCTTCACTATAAGTGTTTTTGTTTTTATCTCTAGCAGTTCCATTTGGTTCTTTTCATACTTTCTATCTCCTTGTTATGTTCATATTTTACTTTAAATCCCTGGGTGTATATATAATACCTGTTTTAAAGTCCTTACCTAGCAATTCCATCATCTCTGGGTCTGTTTTTATTTTCCTGTTAGTTGTAAGTTGTGGCATTTTCAGATGTCTAGTAATTTTTGGAAGGATGCCAGATGTTTAGAATGGCATAGTGCTTGGGTGGATTTTATGATCTTCCACCAAAAGAATGCTGGTGTTTGTTTTGGCAGGCAGTTAAGTTACTTGTGGATCAGCCTTATTAGTTCAGGTCTAGGAGAACTTTAGCCTTTAATAAGACTATAATATGGCATCCTGGGGGGTCTGCTGAATGCCCCAGGTGCTTGGCATGGTTTTTCTACTAAAAATGGGCAACATTCAAATATCTTCTGTCCTCTGTGAATGCTAAGAATTGTTCAGCTTATGATTTCCTGGCAGTTTTTTGCCTGACCTCACAGTTTTACCCAGTGAATGTGCATATAAGTATCTTGTCTAAGACTCTGGGATATGACTGAACAGATGTCTACAGATCTCTCTCTGTGTAGAACCCTCCTCCCTGATACTCTGCTTATGAGATCCAGCTGCCTTAGCCTTGCCCAACTCCCTACCTTCTCACTTTAGCAAGGCTGCCTGCCATATTCTGCTTGGGTTCCTCCCCTGCCCTGTACCACATTCCATAAATTACCTCCAAGCAGGAAGTAAAATGAAAGTAGCTCAGTCATGTCCAACTCTTTGTGATCCCATGAACTATACAGTCCATGGAATTCTCTAGGCCAGAATACTGGAGTGGGTAGCCTCTCCCTTCTCCAGGGGATCTTCCCAACCTAGGTCTCCCACATTGCAGGCGGATTCTTTACCAACTGAGCTATAAACTGAGCATGGAGCTCAGCTTCTTTGTGCCCCCACCTCAGGGATAATGGTCTTAACTGCCTGTTGTTCTTATGTCTGAAAATAGTTGATTCATGTACTTGGCTCATTGTTTATGGCTAGAGGGCAAGTTCCATAGCATTTGGCTGCAAGGGGAAGTAGCTACTTATCCTTCTGGAGTATATCCTGTATTTTCACACCACCCTTATACGTGTCCACGCTTCCTAGTATGGACTCTTTGGGGTTATTTGTTTTTTGGGGTTTTTTTGAGTCTTTATTGAGTTTGTTGCAGTATTGCTTCCGTTTTAAGTTTTGGGTTTTTGGCCTTGAGACATATGGGATCTTAGCTCCCCAACCAGGGATCCAACCCACATCCCCTGCATTGGAAAGGGAGGTCTCAACCACTGGATCACCAGGGAAGTCCCCTCACTCTTGGCCATTTCATCTAGTGGATTCCTGTTCATTCTTGAAGACTGAGAATAAGTATCATCTTTCTAATATTTTTTTCCTTCCAATTAATTGCTCACTTGCTAAATTATCAATAACTTGATGTGTAATTTCATACCTATATATACTTATGCATTTGTTGTTATTTAGTCGATAAGTGGTGTCCAACTCTTTGCAACCCTGTGGACTGTAGCCCACCAGGCTGCTCTGTTCATGGGACTTCCCAGGCAAGAATACTGGAGTAGGTTGTCATTTCCTCCTCCAGGGGATCTTCCATATTCTTAAAAATATCTTTCATTTTTTTCTTCCCCACTAGTATAAGAAATCTCATACATACTTATTCATAATTTATCTCTTTATCCCTAGCACATAGCACAGGGCCTCTAATATATTTGAATGATATTTGTTAAATTTGAATAGTGAGGGAGTAAAGATCCATACTGGGCCTCTAAGCAGGATAGAAATGGAAATGCTAGTTTAGATAGAAAAAGGAGTGTTTGGTGTGAGGTTGGGAGCTATGAGCTCACTAAGGGTTACTCTTACCTTCTAAATGTCATATGACTATGAATAATGTAAACAGAGATACTTATAATTTTCTGAGGACCACTAGAAAGTTGAGGCTCATAGATCTTAATATTTTCTATAAAAATAGTTTAAGTAAAATTTTTTGAAAAATCCTTCAGTTAATCATTCTGTGAAAAATATTTGGATAAAAAGTTATATGAATTAAACTTAGTTTCTGAATAATTTAAAGTCATGGAAAATAAGCACTACTAGAGTACTACAATAAAACTGAAAATTTTGCTGTAGTGAAAGATGGGCCCAGCAAAATTCTTCCTGCTGTTCTAGCTTCTGTGTGAATGAAGGTGCTTTGTGCAAAGCAGTTGTTAACATTTTTGTATTTTCTGTTGCCACACTCGACAGATGCTTTTACCATCTCAGGTTGTTCCATAGTAAAACTTCACTTGGTTCCATTAGTTAAAATGACAGTTGGTTAATGGGTCAGGCTTAAATGTAAACAGGGTAAAATGACTTGGTGATGGTACATTGTACCTAGAGGGGTATGTAAGCCGTACTGATCACTGAAGGCTAGCTTATATAGCTTCTTTACAGTAGTCTCTGAAGTGTTGGATTGGCCAAAAAGTTCTTTCAAGTCTTTTTTGTTTGTTTGTTTGTTTTTTCCTTTTTCCCCATAAGATCTTGTGGCAAAACCCATTGACCAACCCAATATAGCCTTCAGAATTTTTAGAAAACTAATTTTGCCCTTCATATCTTGTGTTTGGGAAAACAGAGGAAACCCTTTTGTTAAAGCAAGAATGAGTGATAGCTAGTGGAAAAGACTAATAATAAATTGTTCTTAATCTTAGGTAAAGAGATCCTTGAATTTATGTAAATCAAGCTCTATTCAGTTTTATTGTGGATGGTAGTGTTGAGCTGAGGGGCCCAGAGGACAGAAAATTGAGATTGAGAAACTCTCTGGCAACCAAAAGACAGTTCTGTCTCAGCTGAGGAGCAGAGGCCATCCTGAGTGTACTCTGCAGATTGTAGACTGTATGTGCAGAGAGCCTGTGCCCTGACTGTACATCGCGCCCTAGTACGTCTGTAGCTGCTGGAGACCGGGTGGACTCAGCTCTTCTTATCTCCCTGTTCACAGCAGACAGCACTGTCAGGCTGTCATGAATTTACTATTTTTGTGTGTGTGTGCGCTGTAAATGCTCACTATTTCCTTTCTTTCAAATTAAATAGTACTTTTAACTTTGCCTGAATATGTCATGGCCATTTTACAGTTAATTACATAAAAATTGTTTTGATGTTTTCACATATAGTTTTCTCATACTGTAATTAAAATATAACAAGAGAGACAGTTGTATAGGTTTAACCAAAATGAAAATCTAAACCAGTCAATGAGTTATTTTCTTTCACTCTTATCACCTGCAGTTCTTATCACCTGATTTTTGTGAAAATTTTTGTTTCCTTATCTAGACACAATTTGGAGAATAGGTTGCCCTAACAAAAAAGAAAGAAAAGGACCAAGTTACCTTATGAAAAGGAAATGAATGAGCAGCTTTTGTTTGACAGAAGCATGGCTGCCTGGTGTTATATATTTCACATTAATCCTGTAGCAACTTCATGGACGCAACCCAGTCTTTTTTTTTTTTAAACACAGGAAAATTTGAAGTGTGACATGAGTTGTCATTTATGGTAAGGAAAAATTGTTTAAATATGGAACTTCTGCTGAAAGGAAAGGAAAAATTATAAATGATTTTTTTATTAGCAAAATTATTCAGAGGGAAAAACCAGAAACTGAGTTGCTTTGGCCAGAGGGTGGGAGAAACTAGAGTCCATGCTGCTCTTCTGTGAGCCTGAGTCAGCCACCGCAGCCTCAGCAACACAGTCCCTTCACTCCAGCACTTTTCTCCCAGTATCCAAGTTGAAGACTGCAGGCACAGGAGCAGACCAGAACATTCATGCACCTTCTCATCACGACATTGTCTATAATCATGAATAATTAGACAGAAAAAAAACCCTAAATGTCCTTCAAAGGGGAACAGCTAAGTAAATTATGAGGTTTTTAAAATTATTTTATTGAGGCATACTTTACATAGTATATAATTCCCAGGCTTCAAGTGTGTAATTCAGTGGGTTTTAGTAAGTTTACCAAGTTGTACAACCATCACAATAAACCCTTTTTGAAACATTTGTATGTTTTCAGTAGCATCCTTATGCGCATTACACCCCCCTGCCCAGGCAGCTATTTCTGTGCTCTCTTTCTCTATAAATTTGCCTTTTGGGACGTTTCATATAAAAACTATGGTTTATCTATTCACAAGGTTGCAGAAATGAAAAATCATGAGGTAGATAGATAAAAAAACCATCATGGAAAAAACACATAAGCCATGTTTAATTTAAAAAAAGTAAGAATCAGTAGAATGTGTCTTTGTTACCATTTATGTGTTCTTTAAAAATGCACGAAACTAATACTTTTGTCTGCATTTTAAGTGTGGTTTTTAAAAACAAAACTGGAAGTGTGGAGTATGCCCAGGTGCTAAGAGCGTGCCTCCAGGTGTGGCTCTTGCATTGGGGAATGGCTTGTCAGTGGGGGTATTTGCTTTATTTTCATTATTTGCATTTTTCGCAAAAATAATGTTTTTATGTATTCTGTAACCAAAAATTCTTGAAATATTTTTACTTGAAACTTTGTTAATATATTTTACCACTTAGGTTTAGTTCTTAAAGTTCTTAAGCTGTTTTTATTTAGCTTTGGAAATGCTAAAATGAGCTCATATTAAAGATTTTACTGTTTATTTTAAAAAGTGGATTTCAGCATGTAAATAGACAAAAGTTTACACACATTCAAATTAATAGTCTATCTAAATAAGAATTCCTAGTGTGTATAAATATTAGAAACAAAAAGACTCAACTACTTTCAGTGAGTCCTTTTCCTCTTAAATTGTGCTTCTCCTCTTTTCTAGTGCGGCTGGAGGTGAAATCTTTGACCAGTGTGTTGCAGACAGAGATGAAGCCTTCACGGAAAAAGATGTTCAGAGACTCATGAGGCAGATTTTAGAAGGTGTTTGCTTCCTACACGCTCATGATGTCGTTCATCTTGATTTGAAGGTAAGAAAACTGAATCACTTTCCAGTTTTAAGGCTGCTGGAAAATCATACCCCAGATGTGAAGTGTTTCACAGTGATTTATTCAAACATTTGTCAGGTCTGCGTGTGTCATTGGGTTACCAGGAAGTAAGAGTTAAATCTTTATTCTTATCCTCTAGCCAGTTTTACAGGGAGAATATGCACACGTGTGTACCTGGGAAGATAAATAGTGACATGTTGCCCTAGAAATGGAGCTTCAGCAATATTTCTGGGTGGGTGCAGGCTTCCTGGTGGAGACAGGGCTTGAAATGCTGGTGGTGGTGGTTTAGTTGCTCAGTCATGTCTGACTCTGTGGACTTCCTGGTGATGCCAATCCTGGAGATCCAGGCGCCACCCACAATTACTGCTGGATGGCACACTCTGACACCTTACACACACGATGCTGTACACACACCATACTGCAGGAGTGTCAAAAGTGGGCGGTTACACTGCAGTAGACCATGGGAGTGCTTGTGGGACATTTTTTGAAGGCAGGTGTGGACACGTGTGCACCCACGTGTAGTCCCAGGAGGCTGATGCTGCAGTGGCCTTAGAGATCATCTGGTGAAACCCTGAGAGCATGCACCAGGCAGCTAGAGCTCTTGTTTTTTCCCCTGAATGTATCGTGTGCATTAGAAATTCAAAAATCCTCTCTGCAAGACATAGCCACCCATGTTTCCCAAGGGAACACTTGCCAGGAAGGGATGGTCTTTGCAGTCCAGACTTCAGTGAACTCAGACTTTTAAGAAGCCTCAGTATCAGATATGCAAAAAAAAATTCCCCAAAGTTGTGTTTGTGCTGAGCCTTCTCTCATGTTTGGTTTTACACACTCAACTTTGTAAAATCATACATTTAATTTTGTGACATTTTGCTAGTTTTATGATGTAGAAAGGACCTCCATGAACAGAACCCCAATTTAAATAATATCACACCTTTAGGAAATGAGCTCTCGATTTATGACAGCTCCACCTGTGACATTATCCAGACTAGAAACTAATTAAGTAGCGAGTCAGACAGGTTGCCGACACCGTGTGTCATGCATCTTTGATGTTACTTGAAAGCAGTCAAGGGTGAATATTAAGTTCTTGACTACAGGTTCGACTGTGTATTTACACAAGGAAATTATATCCCTTTCTCCCCAATACACTCAGTATAAATTGTATTCCTTTCTCCCCAGTATACTCGGTGTAGAATACTTTCCAGATTTAATAGAGGCTTTGATGATGGGCCTTTGATGTTGGAAACAGGACTCTTCCATGTTTCCCAGACCCAGAGGAGCTTGAAGACAAGGGGGCCCGGAGGGTTCTCAGCCTCTCTCCTGCCCTCTCGCTCTTCACACATGTAGTCCAGCTCGGCTCCTAGTGAACTGTGGAGGGAAAGGTCAGAGGTGGGGTTGGAAAGGCAACCATGCAGACGGGAATGATTTCTACCAAAAGGTCATTCCCAAGTTGGCTTCCATGACCCTTGTGAGTCTGGACGAAGAGTGTCTACTGTCCTTTTAACAGCCATCTGCCCAGTGACGGTGTGTTTATAATGTTGACTCTCAGTCTTGATAAGAGCTTGAAAGACTAAGCTACAGAGCTAAATGTATATTTGGTGTGTGCTAAGTTACTTCAGTCATGTCTGACTCTTTGTAACCCCATGACTGTAGCCCACCAGGCTCCTCTGTCCATGGGATTCTCCAGGCAAGAATACTGGAGTGGGTTGCCGTTTCCTTCTCCAGGGGATCTTCCTGACAGGGATCAAACCCTCATCTCTTATGTCTCCTGCATTGGCAGGCGGGTTCTTTACCACTTGCGCCACCTGGGAAGCCCTGTAAAAAACGATAACCCCAATATATATGGTAACTTTGAGTCATTAGACCATTTTTATTGCCCATGATGATGAAAATGGGCAATTCTTGTCCCAGAGACAGAAGTTAGTTAGTTAGGCAACTATTAGATTTGCCCCTGTGAAAAGAGATAATTGCAAGAATGGGAAATACACTCTTCAGTAGGTAAGAACCCGGGCAGTCAGTTTGCCCAAAGACTGATTCACTGAAGACCCTCCGCCAGATGCAGGCAGACCTCAGAGAAGTCGCAGGTTTGCTTCCAGACACCACAGTAAAGTGAATATCTCAATAAAGAAAGTTTCACTATCTTTCCCAGTGCCAAGGTTATTGATCATGGATCAGCACAACAAATATAATGAAAATGTGTGAGGTATTTCAAGGATTACCAAAATGTTCAGAGTCAGGACAAAGCTCAAGTCTCAAAATCATTTCAGTAATGTGAGCTGGTCCTGGGCGTAGTGGCCTGCTTTTACATCAGCCAGGAGGAGGACTGACCAAAAGGGGCACAAATATCAGTCTTAAAACCCAAGGTTGGGGCTTCCCTAGTGGTCCAGAGGTTTAGGCTCTGCACTTCCAATACAGGGGACGAAGGCTTGAGGCTTGATCCTTGGTCGAGGTACTAAAATCCCACAGATTTCCAAAAAATAAAAGTCAAAAAATAACCAAGGCTCTTTGTGTTCCAGTGGTCTTATATTGGTCAGATCGTTCACCGTTCTGTACTAGGTGTTCAGTCATTAAACCTGCCCCCACTGCCATGTGTATGATGGGAAGGAGAGGAGCAGCCTCGGCATTAGAAGCTGAAACTTCCATTTGAGATTTAAATTGATTACTGAAAGTTTAGGCATCAGCGTTTTACTTGAAAGATTGGTATCATGTAACATTTCTAAACAGTTCCTCCAATTTATTTAGGCAGGATTATTAACCTGTTTCTGTATTTTGACCTGGGTTTTAGAGCATAAAAAGTCAATTAAACTTTCATTGCCTGATAAAATGTTGCTCAAAATTTTGTCCATGGTATCGTAAGCTTTATTGAGCAGATTAGCCTCAACTTTACAATGGTCTTTATCCAGTGGTGACTCTCAGTAAATGGTAAATAGACAATGTGCAGAGGTGAAGATATCCAGGTAAAGAAAAGGATTCCCACTTGAAGCTGAGAAATAAGATTTTGGGAAGGTGTCTCTATTCCCGTTGTCTGAGGATGGTTTGTATGTTTCCTGTGTATTCCACTCCCATTACCCCTCAGTGGACCTTCTTCCTTTCTTTCTTTCTACTCGGGATGAGTGCATCTTAAATTAGAATTAAGTATTGTGAGCCACAGCGTTGATCGTGAACTGGATTCTACAAAAAGGAGAACTGACTGAGCTGTGAATTTTAAGGTCCTTATCTTTGTTTTTAGCACTTATTTTCACTTATGGAAGTGGATTTATTTCTCCATCAGAGACTGATGGAGACTAGAGTCTTTTATTTAGAGGAGTAAGTTCTACTTTAAAAATGTACTGGTGGTCAAACCAGGGCACAGTTGGTCGAGAGGACACAAAAAACATAACTGAAATTCCATGAAATGGCTGTGATTTTATTATGAGATGTGTGTTTTCTCTAGTAATCTCTTTCAAGGGTTTAAGGTCTCTCACTTTGGCAGATCACGGACACTTGTGACTAAGCCTCGATTTCAACTACTACAGTAACATTCTAATAATTTGGTCACACAAATACAGAATTTATTGCATTACCACTCGACCAGCAAGCTTTTGAATAACAACTAAAGAAAGCAGTTCCCAGGGAATATAAAGGGTAAACCAACTGTAAGGGAAAAACATTTAAGGGAATAAATGGCATTTACAGACATCCCCAGAATGAGCATGTCATATTAATCACAAATGGCCCTTCAGATCCAGTGATTAGCAGTACTTCTCTTGGCGTTTTTGGTGTACTGGGAAGGGTGAAACATGCGCAGTGATGAACATATATTCAGAGCCAAACACCTCTCATCTAATTTGCCTGAAAAATGACATTTGATTATAAGTAGTATTTCTTTATTGTAATAAAATTACAGTTGCTTTGAGAAGTCGGGGACTTACAATCACAGTGCTGTATAGGATTTTTTTTCCCTGAAAAATTAGCTAGAAGCTAAGTAACAAAGAGAATGTGGCTTTATAAGGAGGTTTATGTTACCAAAACCTCATTGAAAAGAGAAATTGATTCTAACACTGGTCAGTTAAGCTTCTCAATCTTTGGGGGCAGGAGAGCGCTTTATCTGGTTTGGGTGTTTATAACCATTGAGCATGCCTCTGCAATGGAGCCTTCTGTAGTGACAGCAGTTTGTTGTTTTAGCTTTTTATTCAGTTTCAGGTGTTTACTGTAGCCAAATTTTTTGTAATTTAAAAAACAAAACAGGTGTTTATACAAAATTAGAGATAATACTGGCCACAGTATGGTTTTTTCAATATAGGCAGAAAAGCCGTAGTTATTCTATGAATTTGTTTTCAGAATAAACTCTCATTCCATTAATTGCATAGTGGTAATAATTAGCACATTGAGTAAGAGACACTCAGAATTCTCTGACCATTTCTTGGGGTGTCATTTGAATCTTTTTCCCCCTCTTAAAAAGTTTATGGCTACACCATCAATCCAGTGCCACTGGCTGCGTGGTGCCGAACTGAAATGGGCTCCAAGTGTGAAGTCCACACCAGAGCTCCGAGACTTGGTGTGAAAAAAAAAGTAAAATATTTCAATAATTTTGCATATTAGTTACCTGTTGAAGGTATGGACTTTTAGATAAATTGAGTTAAATGAATATATTTAATTTCACCCATTTAGTTTTTGTAATATGGGTGCGAGGTAATTTTAGGCTGCATTCTGTGACTCACATGACCTTTCTGTAATGGGGCAGCACTGGTTTCAAGGGCATCAGGAGGTGTTTAAGCCAAAACAACCGGTACTATATCTCTCAGCCTCTCCATTCATCTTTCTGCCTACTGTAAGCTAGTTTTTTCTCCCACAACTTTACCAAAAGTTACCTTCCCCGAGTTCCTTCATGGTCCTCGTTCTTCCTCTTGTCCTGTTTGATGGAGCGATTCTTCATGGCTCCCCTCCTCTGATGTTACACCTGGGTTCTCACTCTCAGACCAGCTTCTCCTCCTCCTTGATTCTTGTTGTGTCCCCTAAACCTAGTTATCAGCAAGCCCTTATCCTGGCCCACTGCTCTAATGCCACATACACACTTCCTCTTGTTTGTGTCATGCTTAATCTTTCCCGTGTGCTCTTGGCCCCAAAGCCCTGTCCTTGGCCTTGCTCTCTCTCCAGATTGAATTTCCAGCTGTCCTGGGTGGTCCTGAGAAAACTAAGTGATGGTCCTGTCTGTGGACCTGACGGATCAGTCAGCGAATGACAAGAGCTCCCTCTTTCTGTTCTGCATGTCATCAGTCTCAATGGCCTGTGCATTTTGCCTCTAACGTGTGAGATTTCTTCTCTTTCATTCCATGCTTCATCACACCTGCCTCAGTCTCTCTCCCTCTGGAGGCCTTTAAAAACAGGCTACAGGCGCGTGTTTTAGAAGGCTGTTCCTGGCCGCAGGCATGCATCTGGCAGCCCCTGCACGCACCGTGCTGTGGGATGGCTCCCTGTTGTCCTTTGGCCATACTTCCCTGGATGCCCTCTTGTCCCTCCCCTCGCTCTGCCTCCTGCCAGGCACTCCCAAACGGCCCACAGAGCCCTGCAGGCCCTGTCCCCAACCCCATTTCCTTCCAGCCTCACACTTGCCTCTCACCTCTGTGTTTGTCTGCAGCTTGCAGTTCTTCCTTTTGCCTCCCCCAACCCCGAGATTCTCCACCATGACTGGCTCCTTCTTAACATTTGTCTCCCTTCAAATACTGCTTCCTCCAAGAAACCTTCCCTGACTGTCCTAGAAACAGCATCCATACTCATACGCACTTGCGAGGCATGCTGTCACCCTTTACCCACTCTGGGTTTCCGGTACAGCTAAAAATTACCTGGAGTTGTACTATCTATTGGTACTTATTTGACCCGGTTGGAAGGGGGAACACATCTTGTTTTCTGCCATTTCCCCTGGTCACAGCTCACTAGGCAGTCCATGAAACTTGGCTGAGTCAATGGAGAAGTCCTTTTTCCCCTTCAGGGTCTGCTCCCTGGCCTCCTCTGGAACTCTCCAAGGTAGAATCCCTTCCTCTTGTTCATTTGGTGCCCAAGCACTTTGTGGACTGCAGTACTTAACGATGCACAGCAGAGCCAGTTGACCTGACAGGCCCATCTGTTTCTCTTCTGACTATGAACTCGGGACAGTAAGGGCTTATTGTTCATAGTCATGTTACCACCTAGCCCGACACGAAGTAGAGACCCTCTCAGGGCTTTTTTGTAGAGTTCCCTTTCTTCATTTACTCAGTGAATACCAGTGCCTGTCTGCGAGGGCGGGGCCCTGAACCTGGTGATGCCTCCGTGACCAGGGCTGTGGCTCTGGTTCCCACCAAGCTGTAGACTCTTCCCACTCGCCGCTTCTGAATCCAAACTGTGATAGACCTAGAGCACTTTCATAGTAGAAAAGGGTAGGCAGGATGGTTGGGTCAACAATAAGACACCTTTTCCTTAAATTTTTGTTGTTGTTTGTTTTTAAATGCCTTTTAAGAGTTTTTTTTTGGCCATGGGGCACCTGGAATCTTAGTTCCCTGACCAGGGCTCAAGGCCGCACCGCTTGCACTGGAAACGCGGAGTCTTAACCACTGGCCCGCCAGGGACGCCCTGCAACCCCTTTTAAAGAGAGGGCCCATCTGACCCCAGCTTCCTGCGTCGTAGCACAGCCCTTCACGACACTGCTTTCCTCCCGTGCTAGGTCCTCTCACCAAGTTGATAGGCAAAGCAGAACAGAGAAGAGTGCTGTATGTGGGGGACAGGCGGTGTACAGAGATGCTGTTGTGAGAGAGCAGCGCAGGTGTGAGGGGCTGGCAGTGTCCCAGAGCCTCACTCTGCCTGATTGCGGGAAGCAGCTGCGTGAGGAGTCTGGGGAGCCGGGCCAGAGCTCGCCCTGCCAGGGGCTTCTGGACCTGTGAGCAGTGGGGAGGTTATTGTAGGAGCTGGGGACAGCTACTGAAAGGGTGTGGGCATGGCACAGAGGACAGAAGACCCTGCTGGCTGCAGTCCGGGCAGTTTTCTGTACAACTAAGCAAACAGTGATGGTAGCTGGAGTTAGCAGCCTGTGGTGGGAGAGAAGGCAAAGTCTGGAAATGCCTGCATCTGGGATTTAAAGTCAGTAGGATATGGTGACAGAATAGCTAGAAGGCAGAGCAGTGGGAGGGAGGAGAGACGGAGCTGCTTCTCAGTGTTGTGTCCCAGCGGCTACGAAGAGCATCAACTGAGATGCCCACAGAGGGCTGGGGGAGTCTGACTTGGGAGGAAAATAGGAGTGAGTCTGACTGGAGCTTGTAGACTTTGAGGCGCCTCTGCGACATCAGAGGGGAGAGATTAGGTAGGAGTTGGTTGAAGAGATCTGAGCCAGAGATGGGGATGGTGACTCCTGAGCGGCGGGCGACCGTTCCACCTGTGGTGCGGGTGGGTGCTGTGTGGCGGGAGTGGGGTGACGGGACGAAGGAGCCTCCAGGTCAGGCTGCGGGGACCTGGCGATTAGCGGGCGGGTGACGGGAGACCGACAACAGAGGGGATAGCAGCAGCCGAGAGTTAGGAGGAGAGCCAGGAGAAAAGGAGTTCACAAGCAGGGAAGGAGCAGTAGAATCAGGTGCCACTGAGATGGTACGCAGAAGAGAGCCCCAGCCCTCTAGTGACCCTGCAGATGAGAAGATGGAAGTCGGATGGAGCAACGGGGTGTGAGTGGAAGGGAAGGTGGGTGACCATCAGTACCACCCTCGAGAGCACAGGTGTGATGGGGGAAATAGGAAATTACCGTTAGAGCAGTTTGTCTTGTATAAGCCTTTGCAGAGGAGACCCACGCACTGTGCCTGGAGTGAGGGGCGAGGATAAATTTGTCAGGCAGTGCGGAACGGGGCTTCCCAAGCAGAGGCAAGGCCAGAGCTGTGTACCATGTGTGTTGTTTAGGGACTACAGCCCGATCGATTGGGAACAGATTCCCCACAGAAGCCCCTGGAGAGGGGCGTGGCAACTCACTCCAGTATTCTTGCCTGGAGAATCCCGTGGACAGAGGAGCCTGGCAGGTACAGCCCATGGGGTCGCCAAGAGTTAGACATGACTAAGTATGCACACTTTTCAATTTATCTTTGGAAATATTCTTAATAACAAAAGACAGTAAATGCAGACCCTTTATGAAGCAAATATAAACTCTTTCACATCTCATACTTTATTTTAAAAAATTCTAATGAATCTTACATTCTAGTCCATAATATATCTGCTTGACTTTTCGCGCCAAAGTGTCTTCTTCAAATGAGTGAAAATGGCTCCAGGAATATGAAGCTTATTGATCTGTGGATTTGGGTCATGCTCACCATCACCATGTGCATCCACCCGCTACCCCCACTCCATTGGAGTTTTGTGTGTTGGTGAAGAACGGCAGCTGGACAACATAGGGAGAATATCGTGATCAGACTTCCATTATGGGAAGATTATTGTATGAGAAGGATGGGCTGAAGGTAGGGAAAACTAGAGACGCAGGGTCGTGTCCAAGTAGGAAATAATGAAATCCCAAACTTTAAGCGGAGGAGATGCTGAGGTCTAGGAACTAGAATGAGCATGACTGGTGACTTCATTCGATCTGACAGTGGTAGAAAATGGAGACAGAATTTTATGATGATTCCCACTGTTTGACTTGGGCACTGAGACGGGAATCTGTAACCCGAGGTGTTGACTGCATTGAAGGCCTTGCCCCGAGGCAGAAGCCGAAGGTGTGGCACATTTCAGCCAGATGAAAAGATCTGATTTTAATTGGTGCTGTGAGTCTGGAGAGGACTGAAACTTTGCTGGTAGATAAAATTGCTGAGAAATAGAATGCAGAGTGTCAGGAGAATGTCAGTCAGCAAGAGATCTTGAGCAACACCAATACTTAAAAGGAGGACAAAGAAATCCCAAGAAAAGGATCTATAGAGGGGGATCCATAGAAGGAGGGATATATCCAAGAGGGACTGTAAGGATGTACACAAGCTCCTGATTGTCCAGCGGTGAGTGCCTGCAAAATAGTGCCTGCAGGACACCCGGACTTGGTGGGCCTTCGACTATTAAAGATAATGTGCCCTGTGAGAGCAGACTGAGCCGAGGGGGCAAATCCTGATTCAACTGGATTGAGAAGTGGTCATAGGTCAAGTGACCTTGGTTTCAACAGCTGAGCTTTGAGGGAGGGAGTGGATTGGGTAGAAAGAAATTCAGGGTCATAGGGGAGGGTTGTTTTTTTTTAAATAAGTGGTTTGGTTTTTAAGATAGGAATAGATGCATATTTATGTACTGAGGAGGAGCTAGCATCAGAGAAGAGATGGTACGAAGCCTCCTGCCTTACACATAGGAAGTGTGCTGTAAGCAGAGCTGTTTAATGAATGACTGTCCACTGGTAAATTTCTCACTCTGTTCCACAGGTGAAATCTGTATGTTTTACAGGCTGCCTGTTCTTTTTGCTCTTCTTACACAATCATGATTTATTAATTTGGGGGTATCATTTTTTAGCCTCAGAATATTCTGCTGACAAGTGAATCTCCACTGGGTGACATTAAGATAGTGGATTTTGGTCTTTCAAGAATAATGAAGAAGAGCGAAGAACTCCGAGAGATCATGGGCACTCCTGAGTATGTGGGTGAGTATTTGTCAGAGTGGGGTGTGTCTTCTGTTTAGGGACAGGCATCGCCTTCACCGGGGAGCTCACATGTGGTATGATTAGTGGTGGGGCCAGCTATCCACTGTGTTGAAATTCTGCTGTCAGAGAACCCTTCCTTTGAGTTAAAAAACGGAAAACTTTAAAGAGTATGATACCAAATTGGTGCTTCATTCTAAATGGAGTGGGCTTCCCTTGTGGCTCAGCTGGTAAAGAATCTACCTGCAATGAAGGAGACCTGGGTTCGATCCCTGGGTTGGGAAGATCCCCTGGAGAAGGGAACAGCAATCCACTCCAGTATACTGGTCTGGAGAATTCCATGGAATGTGTAGTCCATGGGGTCGAAGAGAGACAAGACTGAGTGACTTTCACTTCACTTAGCAGCATAGGATATCAGGTTATCTGAGGGTGGAAGGATATTGAACAAGTAAAGGACCTGTTAGGAACTTCAAGTTCGTAACAAACATCGTGAAAGTCATTGCAAGGCCTGTGATTGCACATGTGTGGGAAATACCGGGTATTCTGCTACGTAGAGGGGAAAGGTCCTGGCAGAAAGAAAAAGGAGAGAGCTGTTCAGGTCATGAACCATGGCTTCTAGGTTGGTAGATAAAGTAAACTGACTTTTTTTTGATAGACAGGTAGAACACAGAAGGATTAGTGGTTTGAATGAGGTTTAAAAAAGAGACTTCTATAGAAGAGCAAAGCAGTGAAATAATTTAAAGGTTGTGACCGGAGATTACCGTTTTATTTAAAATCTGAGTAGAAACGGCTCTTTCTGATGGCAAGACCTTGGGTGATGGCAGCCCTGGGAGGAGGAGGATGGCTTTTGTGGCCTCAGGTGAGAGCTGAAGATGAGAGAGAAGACTGTGGCCCTGTCTAGGGGGAAAGGTTTGCCTGCAGGCAGAGGTGTGAAGAGGACAGGAAGTCTCCTCCTAGAAGGTCTGGAGGCTTGGCAAAAAATAGAATGAGAAAGGAGAGTGGTATGTAGAAAGGAAAAAAGGATTCCAGGGCATCCAGAAAGCCCCAGGGCACAGTTAGGGTAGAGAAAAACAAAGCTATAGGGCTTTTTTTTTTATAGATAGCACAAAAAATAATTTGAAATTTTAAATTGCTTTCTAAAGTCCCAATTTGAAACTGCAGACCCTTTATTAGCTAATAAAAGATATCACAGGCAGAAAAACACCATTCAGATATTGGTTTTGGGGTTTTTTTGGTGGACTAGAACACTTAATTTCCTGTATGCTGATTGATAACGCCTCCTGAGCACAGTGTAAGGGATAGGAATGTGGCTTAATGTGCTGCTTCAGGGCGAGTAGCCTGATGTGTTAGCCAGTAGTGGGTGGCCTTGTAAACAGGAAGAAACACAGACAACGCAGACTGAAGGGCTATGGACTAAGACGCCAGCAGGAAGTACTGCGCTGAATGAGTTTTGGGCTTTGTTTGCTTGTTTTCCAATGTTTTCTGCTCTGTGGTAAATTCTCTATTTTCTATCGAGAGCTTTTTTCCCTCCAAAAAAATAAAACTTTATTATAAAAAAATAGTATAAGCCCAATTGGGAAAAACTGAAAATAATTCAGGATATAATACAGAAAAGCGTGAGGGCTTTCCTGTCTGCCTTCCGCTGGCCTGCCTTTTAAAGGGGAGTTGAAGCCGCCTCTGCCCCAGTGTGTGCTGCTCCACGCTGGTGAGCTGTGTGACCTCGGTCCCCAAGCCTCTTGGTGCTACACATCTCTGTCCATGAAACAAGGCTGTGCAAGTCCTGCCTCATTGGATCTGCTCAGTGATGCTCTTCTGTCAGTGTGGAGCACATCATAAACACTCAAAAAAGTAACCAATACCTCCTCCCCCTCTACCCACCATCTACTGGTCTCTTGGCTGTTTTACTTTTTCCCGTCCAGTAATTTGGATTTTATGCATTTGATTTTAAATTTCCTAGTAGTTTCTTTTGAAACTTTTAAGTAATATTCATAATCTGTTTCTCAGCTTGACGTCTTCAGATAGGAGTTGAGGAAATCAGCCCTCCCCACTTCTCCCCCTCATATCCTCCCCCTCCCCCACTTCCTCCCCTCATATTCGGGGGCAGGTTTGACCCCAACTACTAATGCATGTGTGACTTTGAGTGTTTTGGTTTTCCCTGAAACATTTTCATTCCCTTTTTTATTGTAATTACCAGTTTTTTAGTCTTTGATCTGTTTTTAAATGGATTCAGTACTTAACTGTCTTTGCATAGCCTGGCCTTCCTATCTGTATACTCGTGAAAAAGAAATCATCTTTGGGTTGACTGGCTTGTATCAGTGAGTAGTTTCCGAGGAGGAGTCTCCTGAATTTCCCCTGTGGCCTTGCACACTTGGGGCTGCCCTTCTGTTGCCTTGTCTGGATGGCAGCGGTCTAGTTAGATGGTAGCAGAGCAGACTGCTCTCTCAGCCCCGTGGAGTTGTCCTTGTTTTCTGTGCCTGATGCCATGTCATCCGACGCCCAGGCTGTCTTCTACCCTCATTGACTGACGTTGAGTTAACGGGCATTTTAAAAGCTCACTCCAGGCTCGGCTTAGAGTAGATCAGAGGCAGGTCCAAAAGGGGTCTGCGGGGACATACTACAGACTCAAGGCTTGATTTAAAAGCAGGAACCTGTTAGAGCTGATTGATACTTGATTAGATAGAGGGTGTGGGAAGAGGAGGGAAGAAAGTAAAAGTTATCACTTTATATGGTAGTATTTATGTATGCAAGTATTTTTTTTTAATTGCTAGGATCCAGCATTGAAGGTTAGAAGTAAAAAAGGAATTAAGTTAATTACAAATGTCTAGTTAGACTTTACACTAATTCATATTAATTTGATTTATACTGTGAACTTATTTTATTTTAGCCCAAACCTTGATAATGTCATATAGTTTTGAGTATTTAAATTTTTATCTCTAACAGCAAATTTTACATTTTTCCACAAAACTAAATATTTTCTTTTGTTTCTGCTACTAGCTCCTGAAGTTCTCAGTTATGATCCTATCAGCACGGCAACAGATATGTGGTAAGAATCATTGATGAAAAACTGATCAAATCAGTTTTAAGAAATGAATCTGATACTGATTTTTCTTACCTCTTCATTCTGATTTAGGAGCATTGGAGTGTTAGCATATGTCATGCTGACAGGAATATCGCCTTTCCTGGGCGATGATAAACAGGAAACTTTCCTCAACATCTCACAGATGAATTTAAGTTATTCTGAGGAAGAATTTGATGTTGTGTCTGAGTCAGCTGTTGACTTCATCAAGACACTTTTAGTTAAGAAACCTGAGTAAGTATTAGTCAATACTGATCTTTATCAATTTTTGAGCCATCTACTCTGAACAAAAGCAGATTAACAACTGAAACCCCAAAATGAAGACATGAAAACGTAGACATAAAACTAGATTAAAATCTTTGACTTTTTACGTCTGTTGAAATAAAAGTGGCAGAAATGAAAATGTTTTCAGAAAATGTGAATCACACCTCAGTGTAACAGATATTTTCCATCTGTTCTTGGTCTTTCAAGGGGGCTTTTCAGAGATAACTTGCTTAAAATACTATTTTTCAACATTATGGGGAATGGTTTTGCAAGCAAATACTAAAACTTCGTTTAATTCAGGAACTACAGTAAGATTTTTACCAGCTCTTCATATGTTGCAAAATATAATCCCTTAGGCTCTGACTTATGATTGAAGTTTTAAGCCATCTTAAGTGTAAACTGTGTATCCCTATCCAGAGATCGCGCCACTGCAGAGGAGTGTCTGAAACACCCATGGCTGACTCAGAGCGGTGTTCAGGAGCCTGCTTTCAAGGTCAGAGGGGCCTTAGAAGAAGCACATGCCCTCCAGGAAGCAGATCCTGTGTCTGAAAGTAATTCAGATACTCAGAAGCCAGAAACCGAGGAATCCATCGTAACAGAGGAGCTAATTGTAGTTACTTCATATACTTTAGGACAATGCAGACAGTCTGAAAAAGAGAAAATGGAGCAAAAGGCCATTTCCAAACGATTTAAATTTGAGGAACCTTTGCTACAAGACATTCCAGGAGACTTTATCTACTGAGCAGTATTTCCCTTTAGAACTTTAAGATTTCTACATTGGAAACATTATTTATGGACTTCTGGCCAAATGGTACATGGACTGAAAGTGGATAGCCAGGTATCAGTGATAGAAACTTAAAATAACTTTGTCAAACTTGTGGAGTGAGAGAAATCAAGCTGGATTTATCAAGTGGCCAAGGAGGAGGCTTAACGGGTGAAGTTACCTTTTTCAATGTTCTTTTTAAGGGAGATGTTTGAACCTTTTATTTCTGCATCCTGCTTCTCCAGAATGAGAATTTGTATGCAAAGACATCTGTATTCACTTTCTGTAAAAATCCAAGTAAAAGTGCCAAAATTAACACCTGTGTAAATCTGTTTTGCATTATTCATATGTATATCTGCATATATATATGTTGATACCTTTACTAAAATTGATACTTTTTCACTTTGGGTTTTTTTAGAGGGAGTAAGATTTTAATTTAAGTATTTTCTAAATTTTTGAGACCTAGAATAAATCCACTAGTTTAAAAATGTCTTATTTATATATTACTGCTTTATGTTGATTTAATTTGGCTTCTGTTGTCTGTTTTTTCCTCTAATGCTTGTCACCCCATCAGTGAAAAACCCTGGCTAATTTGTTTTTCTTCAACATCACTAGTAAGAGTGGTGTGATTTTTCACCTCTGAAATGGTTCTGGTTTTCAAGGCCAAGGTTAATTCATCCTGTGATATTCCACCAGTGTTAGCCTGCGGCTCCTTCGTCACACCTTCCTTCATAGACGCGTCCCTGCGTAGGTCTGTCACTTTGGTCTCTTAGAGAGTTACCTCTTACATGATCGGATCAACACAATGGTGCTTTGGTCAGTGAGAAGATGGTATAATGCTGTTTTTGTTAATAAAATCCCTAGGTGTCAGGATAAGAAATAACAAAGCATATTCATGCTGACCATTGAGCCTCTACTTCTGCTGAGTTGTATTAGCCCCCAAACTATATTGGGAAAATTTACAAAAAGCCAGAATATTTATAAACCTTTACTTTGTTCATAAGCAATTTGACTTTGGAGACTTTGTCATTAGGGAGGTGCCCTTCCTTGTCCCCAAAAGACT
Organism: Bubalus kerabau; assembly: GCF_029407905.1. NCBI lineage: Eukaryota > Metazoa > Chordata > Mammalia > Artiodactyla > Bovidae > Bubalus > Bubalus kerabau. The sequence continues at coordinate 80,699,227 of NC_073631.1, read as the reverse complement.
TAGAATATACTCAGTAGCATTTATTTAGGGTTGAATACTTTTGAGTTGTATCTGGGCCCCACAGTGAACAGTAAATTCCTATTTTAAAAAATGCAAATGTAAAAGTGGATGCTGTATAACTTAAAGCAACTAAATATCCTTCTTACATGGAACAGTCTGAGAGTCTTTATCTTGTATTAGGTCCTAGTATCAGGTTAATACAACCTGTCTGTGACCTGTATGCCGTGTGTACACACGTGTGCTCTGTACTGTGAACTACTCAGGCCAGTCCCTACACAGTCTGCTAGGGAATCATACAATGCTCTCTTCCCAGTCTGGTTGCTCAGCTGTCAGCATCAGGATGATGGGGGCACCAAGCCATCTGTTTTTAGGTCTGTGCAGGGTACCAGGCTGGACTTGGACATGCCTGGTCTCCGTGGGCTCCCAGTCCTGCCACGTGAGCATCGCAGCCTCTGTTGTTCCAATACCATCAGATGAAACTGATTAGGTAGTTCGAACCCTCAGGTTGCACTGTTTTCTCACTAAATTGGCATATTGATTTGTACGGTTTCCTAGAAATGAGCGTTTCTAAACAAGCTCTAGAAAGAGGAAGAGGAAATGCTGCAGTGGCAGTTTTTAGTGAAAACGCACAGCCGCAATGCTAAGTCTCAGGTAAGTCTTGAGAAGAGGTAAAATATAATTTTAGTCAAATTTTTATATCTCCAACAAAAATAGGTGAGGAAAAAAAAAATACCCAGTATTTGAACAATGCAGTTTTGTACTTGATGGATTTGTTCAGTTTTAAAATCAGAATCATGTGGACCACAGTTTATAGACTTTTTCCAAACAGTTTTAAAATTGTATTCATAATGAATACATTTAATTGCTGTACTTGTAAAAGAGAAAAGATGTATTTTCTTTTAGCTGGACACTTTGCCACTTGCAGTACACTACTATCCTTAGCTGTTGTTGTGCCTTTTTTTTTTTTTAATTCGCATATTTTTACTTTAGCATATAAGGGTAAGTTTCTTTGATCTTTCTGATAGGTCTGATGCATTTAAAAGGTCAGGTTTATACAATGCTTTTATTATTTTTAAAGCCCAGTACCAATTATTTTATTGGGTTGCAGAAACCTGAACGGATCTGAATGTATGTCAAGCTTCATTCAGTTCAACAAGAACATCCTCAACCCCCTCCAGCTCCCTAGATCACGCCTGCCTGTGATGGAAGCAATAGTGTCAAGTCAACCGTTTGAATTTGTAGGGCATTTTGCTAATATTTTTCTTAAATATTTGCTTTTGTGTCTTGAAGTGAGAAATTGTACAGCTTCTTTAGAAGCACTTTTTGGTTTCTGTAATATAAATAGAGCATTCAGAGTCTTCACAATTTTGGACCAAACCTTTCCATTACTTTATTTACCAAATAGCTCTGCACTTATCTAAAGCTGTTCATGTTAATTTTTTCTTTTCACTAGTTTACAAAGGACTAAACTATACTATTGAGTTATCTATGCAGTTTAGAAATCCAGTTTTAATTATAGTAAAATTCAACATTATATTTTAGCTTGATGAATTGTTTATGAATTATGCAAAATGTACAAATGGTTTCAGTCAATCGGGAAACTGTGTCCTAATGTTCCATTTTGTTTTCACCTGAAAAGTAGAATATGGCTTTTTCCAGTAGTTACAGAGAAAGGTCAGATGCTAATTGTGGTATATCTTAAGCTTTTCCTATGGACTTCAGTTTGGAAGAAAGTATAGAAGAGGTCACTACGAGAATGCTGGACAAGAGGTGAGCGCTGTGTGGCTCTGTCCGTGGAGGCCTGAGCCAACAATGCTCCCTGGATACCGACATGGATCATTCCAAGGTACCAACAAACCAATCCTGAATACATTTTAAGATCACACTTGTAGGACTTTGAATTAGACTGATAAAAAAAGATAGTCAAAGCTGTTAAAGATCATCTAGCACTTGACCTTCAATTTGTTACAGAACTAAAAGAGCTGGATTAAAAATGTTAATCTCAAGAGCCTTAGCTATTTTATTGTAGGAAGGGGGATATAATTTACAGGTAATGAAAATGTACAGCTCTAAATCCATAGCAGCCTCTCTTGAGCTTGACAAATGAATATATTTGTATAGAGGGAAATGATACGGCATGTCCCCCGGTGTGGCTTTGACCCTGGTGACTGAGGCTCATTCACATAGGGAGCTGACTCAGCCGTGTGCTTCTTGTTGCCATGTGGTGCTGTTTGCACACACCACAGTTTATGTAAAACCGTATTTCTGTTCGTGGACCCCAGGTCTGTTTCAGGTTTTATCTAACATGAATAAAACTGCTATAGATATTCTTGCCTGGGAATTTTTTATGGACACGTTTTCATTCTTTTTAGATGAAATAGAATTTCTAGGCCACAGGATAGATGGCTGTGTATCCATCTTTTTGAGAAAATGACCATTTCCAAAGTGATTGTTCATTTCCATTCCTGCCAACAAAATATGAGAGTTCTGGTTGCTTCAATTTAGTGTTGGCCATCTTTTATTTTGGCCGTTCTCATGGGTATGTAGTGGTGTCTCAAGGTGGTCTAATTTGCATTTCCATGATGACTAATGAACAAATATTTCACATTTGAACCAGTTTTTTGTCCTTTTTAATTGGATAGTGACTTGTGATAATCTTTTAAGATATGGGCCCTGGGTGTAAGTCCTTTGTAAGATTTATGGTAGGCATTTTTTCCTGCCATAAGTTGTCTGTTTTCTCACGTGTCTTGTGATGAGAAGGTGCTTTTAACTTCAGTGAAGTCCAATTCATCGATTTTTGTTTTATGGTTAATACTTTGTATCCTCTGTAATAAGTCTTTACCAACCCCAAAGTCAGGAATATCTTTTTAAGCTTTACAGTTTTAACTTTTGTGTTCAGGTCCATGATCCACTTTGAATTTAAAAACTTTCCCCTTTGTTATTAGGTAGGGGTCAGAAATGGCAACCCACTCCAATATTCTTGCCTGGAGAATTCCATGGACAGAGGAGCCTGGCAGGCTACAGTCCATGGGGTCACAAAGAGTCAGACATGATTGTGCAACTAACATACAGGAGTCAAATATCTTTGTTTTCCATATGAATATTTAGTTTATTCCAGCAGCATTTGTCACAGCAATTTTCCTTTACTCATTGAATTGTTTTGGTGTCACTGTCTAAAACCTTCAGACCATAATGTCTGTGGATCTACTTATGCACACTCTTCTGTTTCATTAATCTGCCTATCTTTTTGTCAGAACTTTATAAGTCCTGATGTCCAGTACAACAGGACTTCCAGTTCCTTCTAAGATTGTTCAAAAATGCAAAGGAACTAGAAAAAACAACATAGTGTGTATTCCTACTTATTTCACTTTAATTTTTCTCAACATTGTTTAATATTTTTCAGTGTAGAGACCTTGTACATCCTTTGCTAACTTTATTCCTGCATATGTCGTAATTTGAAGATATTGTCAGTTTTGGTTTTTGATACTCCTAATCCTCCAGTGGTAAATTTTAACTCATTGTGCTTAATCAGACCTACATTATAAATTATTCAAGTAAAAATGAGTGTACCTTTCTTCCAAAACTCTTCATTTAAAGTCTTAAAGTTTTGTTCGTAAGACTGGAAGGAATTCTGCTGACATTCATAGTACCAAAATTAGGAAGGAATAACACTCCCTCCTGTAATTCTCTCAAAGCAGAGATGAAGTGATAGAATCTCAGAATGTGTGATTTGCCTGAGATCTTACAGCTGCTGATAAAACAAGGATAGAGTCATTGTGCTTTCTAGGGCTTTTACTGCAGTGGAGTCTACCTCTGGCTACATCTTAGATATGTTCACAAAATAATGATATCTAAAAATTATTTCAGTGTAGCTAGATTGTGGATGGATCTTTTTTTAATAATGAGGATAAGTATCCTGAGATTAGGCGGGTACAAAGGTTGGCGCCCTATGCCCTGTGGCGCGTTTGATAAATGAAGCTTTCTTGGGACACAGCCCGTTCATTTACATTTGTCTGCAGCTGCTTTCACAGGACAACTCCAGGGCTGAGTAGCTGCAGCAGACATCCTAAAGCCTGATCAACCTAAAATAGATACTATCTGGCCCCTTTCCGAATAAGTCTGTCAACCCCTGGGCTATTGTCATCTAAACATATTTTAAACAGGAGATTTTCCTATTTCAAACCAGTACTGACACAGTCCGTTGGGGAGCAGTTTATTTTACATGACAGAAGAATCTAAGTACTTTGCATTCCTTCTTATAGTTTTTATTAAAATAAGTGAGTTTTTATCTACTAAAACTAAACTATTTTTACTAAATATGTTACCATCAATAGTATGACTTTTTACATACAAATGCTTAGTGTTGATATACTGTGATGGGTTTTCATGAGAATTAGTATCATGTTAGTTCTCTAACATGATATATTATCAAGTGACCAGCTTTCTAATAAATTGTGAGAGAAATATACCTAGAAGAAAAAAAATCAAGATACTTAGGAAGAGATATGTTTAATCCTCAGAGAGTAGAAATCACTCAGGAGGGAAGGATTATCCGTCATCCATGCCCCCTTCAAAACAACATATTCTGTGTCCTCATCCTACATCTTTAAAAGCTTTGTGTTTTGAAATAATTACAGACTTACAGGGAGTTGGCAAGATAGTACAGACACATCTTATGTAGCTGTAGTTCAATAACAAAACCCTTTTATCACATGTAGTTTCCTGTAACCACAATTTATATATATAACTCTTCAATATTAACAAAAAGGGGTTGGTATCAACATTTTACCAGTTTGGGTAAAGTATTATATCAATGTTATATGTTTTATTTCCACTATCAAACAACTGAGAAAACTCAAAGAGAAGGACAGTTTATCATATTTACCTGTTCAGTTCAGTTGCTCAGTCATGTTCAACTCTTTGCAACCCCATGAACCGCAGCACACCGGGCCTCCCTCTCCATCTCCAACTCCCGAAGTCCACCCAAACCCATGTCCATTGAGTCAGTGATGCCATCCAACCGTCTCATCCTCTGTCGTCCCTTTCTCCTCCTGCCCTCGATCTTTCCCAGCATCAGGGTCTTTTCAAATGAGTCAGTTCTTCCCATCAGGTGGCCAGAGTACTGGAGTTTCAGCTTCAACATCAGTCCTTCCAATGAACACCCAGGACTGATTTCCTTTAGGATGGACTGGTGGATCTCCTTGCAGTCCAAGGGACTCTCAAGAGTCTTTCAACACCACAGTTCAAAAGCATCAATTCTTCTGCATTTTTGCTCAATTGTTCCTCCTTCCTGATGTTCTAAGACTCTTTTTTTTAAGCATTTCCTTTCTATTTCAAGAACTTCCCTTAGTCACTCTTTTAAGGTAGGTCTAGTCAGCAGATTTGTTTTTGCTTTCCATCATCTGGCATGTCTTTATTTTTCCTTCATTCCTGAAGGATAATTATATCAGATACAGAATTCAGAGTTGACAGTTCTTTTAGCATTTGAAGAATTCTGTGCCCTTTTTCTGTCCTCCACGGTTTCTGAGGAGACATCTCTCACCTGGATTATCTTCCCAGGGTAGGTACGGTGGTATTTCTGTCTTGCTGCTCTCAAGCTTTTTTCTTTGCCTTTGTTTTTCAGAAGTTTGTCTTATTGTTGATTTCTTTAGGATTACGTTGTTTGGGTTTCACCCAGTTTTGTAAATGTATAGGTTTATGTCTTTTGCCACATTTGGAAACTTGTCAGCCATTAATTCTTTCAGATGCTTTTTCATCCCCACCCTTATCTTCTCTCCTGGGATTCCAGTGACATGAATGCTGGATTTTTTTATTATAGACTCACATGTACTATTTTTGGACTATTCTCTTGGTTCAGATTGGGTAATTTCTAAGTTCCTGATCCTTTCCTTCTTTTTGAGATTTTCCTTGTTCTTGGTATACAAAAATACAATTTTCTCATTATACTGGACACTTGGTTTTATGTTAAAAGACTCTGGATCTTGTTTCAATCTTCTGTTTTAGCACATCTTCTCTGACACCATGCTGGTGGGCAACGTGGGGTATGTATGCACACTGCCTCCTCGCTGCTGCCCATTGTAGGGTGAAGGTCCAGGTTCACCACTTGGCCTTCTCTGACACCCTGGCAGGGGTTAAGGTACCTCTTTATTGTCTAAAGAACATGGGCCTCATTGACACCATGAGAATGGTGGGCAGGTGTCGAAGTGTGGGCTGGCTCCCTGTGTGGCCTCCACTGATGCCACAGGGGTGGAGAGAGGATATCACAGCGCGGGGATGGTGTCCTAGCTCCCCACTGAGCCTTCTCTGCCACCACCCCTGCAGAGGACCAGGGCAGCCTCATGAGAGCTGAGTAAGGAAGAAAGTCTGGGCTCTCCACCTGGCCCCAGCTGACAGGGGAAGGCTGGGGCCCTGTTTTTATCCATGGTGTCTGGCAATTACCGTGTGGAAGTTCTTTGGCTTGAGAAAGCCAGCTTTTCTTGGCTTCAGTTATCTCTGCCATCGGGGTTTTGAGGCTGCTGGTTTTACCAGCACCTAGTCTGGGAAAAATGAGGTAAAAGAAAACACAGGAACTCATTGCTATGTCACTATTTGGGTCCAAAGTCCTTAGCCAGTCTGCTGCCTTTTCATTTTTCAGGTTGTTTCTGTTGCTTTGATAAATAGCCCGGGTTTTAGCTGTGCTTAATGGGAAGAACAGAGAAAAGGTCTCTATCTTGTCCCTTCTAGGGGGTTTTGCTTCTTAGAGTTGACAGTGGTTCTGTGTATTTTAGGTCTGAGAAAATTAGTGAATACACCTCAGATTATGAAAGCCAGGTCTGTGGAAGGAGGAAGTCTCCAGTGAATGAGTGTGAGTGTGTACACGTACACACACACAGTAACACTAGCCCAGTGGTAGTTTAAAAGTTCTTGGGATTCCTTTCTTGCCAGAAGGATATATACCACTAAGGATGTTGAGGCAGAAAGTCACTAAAAATATTTTAACAAATGAGTCATACAGAGAAGAAATATTTCAAAAGTATTTTAAAGATTTTTTTTCTTTGCAGTTTTATTTTTTAATTATGTAAAAATAAAACAGCATGGTTTCAAAGTCTCAACTATAAGACAAGGTACTTTGTGGAAATTACAGTTCCATCCCTGTTTCCTGCTTACACACCCTTGCTGTTTACTTCCCCAAAGGTAACTACTGGTACTGACTTTAGTTATTCTTCCATTGTTTCTTTTTTGAAAGTAGAAGCTAATATATACATACATATAAACATGCATATATAAAATTCCTTTGCATGAGTACAGACTCCTCAATTATAAGGAAATCCCAAAACTGATGTAACCCAGTCTCTGTTGATGGATAGTTGGGTTACATTCAGGTTGTTTACAGTTTTTGCTATTACAAGAATGTTGCATTAAATAATCTATACATAGATGGCATTTTTGTATCTTTTTTGCCAGCGTATCTTTGGGATAGAATCTTAGTACAGTGGGATTGCTGCAGGAGGAACACTGCCTCACCTGTAAGACTGGTAACCGATAGGTATTTATTCATATCTATTCATATCTTTAATATGGACAAGCTGAAAACACCAGAGTCCATAGCCTAAGGCTGCTTGCCTTCAGAAAGCCCTAAAGCTGCTGTTAAGAGAACATTTCTCTGGCCTTTCCACTGGGAAGAGGAGGGAGGCCACTGTTTGCCAAGTGCTGGTAGCTTCATGTGGATGTAATTTAGTTTCATCTTTGCTGAATACAACTTTACCAAAACTGGGAGTGATAGAACCTTGTCTCAGCGGGTATTATTAAATCCCTGGACTGGTGAATGGTTGGAAGGAAGACAGGTAGGGGGAAGCCAAATCTAGAAAAATGGGATAAATGACAGTAAAATCTGTGACTTCTGAAAGTCATACAGGTCTTATCAGTATAATTTGGTACATTCTCCTAACAGTAGAATCATATACTTACTCCAAAATCTGATGGCTATAAGCTGCATGTAAAATGCTAACACTGGTCACCTTACCTGTCCAGAGCTTGCTTTTACTGTATCTTCAGCTAACCGGCCAAAGGGCAGATCATCTTTCTGGAGTATAGCTCAATTTCCCTGCTGAGACCTTTTTTCATGTTCTTTCTGTCTGTAAGGCAGTCTCCATCATATCTGAAATCTTAGACCTCAAGGCCCATAGATAACTGGTCTCTCTCTCCTACTACGTCATTTTCGCACTACTGCTTGGAACTCTGCTGGTCCAGTATCATGGAAACTGCTGTGAGCAGAGACCAGGCAGCATCTTATTTAGTAAATGCCAGTGGGAGTCCTCCTGCCACTTGTTGGCTGTGATTGCTCGTCTGCTGTTTTCATAAGTCTGTGATTCTTACAATGCTAGTGAAGCCCTTTCTCCAGTGCTGGCTTGGAGCATTTGCTCAGTTGGTAAAAAGTCACCTTTGCCTCTGATGATGATGTGTATTATCCAAGATGTCTTCAGGGTCATTGCTGGGAGACCATGGCTGAGGCACAGTGATTGCTAGATACACAAGTAGTGGGCTGCACATACACAGCACCAATTCAAGAAAAGAAAGGACAGTGTCTACTTCAGTGACTGCATTTCTGGCCTGTTCAAAATCAGCCATGCAGGCATTAAGAAGTAAATACACTGAAATATGCTTAACTGGAAAAAGTACCCAAGATGGTGACTCAAATAGAAATTAAGGATCTTTTTACTACATAATACTAGAGGAAAGCCTCTTAATCCAAATTTTACACAAAAATTGTTACTTGCTTTTCCTTCAGAACAGATGATCCACTTGGGTTTTCTACGGTTTGGCCACACCAAGAAAAAAATCCAGCAAACACTGAAAGGAAGTAAAAGCTGTTAGAGAACAGAACGGCACATAAATTGTCAAAGAACAGAGCAGCGCAAAAAAGACTCCACAGGTCGTAATATTTATCAACACACACACTGGAAAAAGTGCCCTCAGGGAAAGACTTCTCTACTTAATATTCTATTCAAAGAGTATTTTTTAAAGAAACAAACTACAGAACAACGATGAAAGGCCTCATACTCTACCAGCACATTTACGCATAACCTTTTTGAAGTTTCCCTTCAATGAATATTAAGAGCGCAGGAAAAGAGCTGATGAACATCCCTGATTATAACTACATTAAGCTTAATAATACTGAGGAGTTTAAATTGGCCTTTCCAAAGCAAAAGTGGCAGATTTCTGGGATTTATAGGCTCTGGTGCTCAGAAGATCTTGTCCCCCTGCAAGACTAAGAAAACCTACAGGTAAGATTCTCTAAAATGTGGTTGTTTTAAGCTTTTGAAATGTTTGGGTTAAAGCAGTTATTTTGTGAATCTTCATTTAGGCAGACAGTTGGTGACTAAAACAAGAAAATAAAACAATGAAGAAGAAAAACTCATAAGTACTTGAGAGTGACCAACAAGCTACTTAACATAAATTTAGGGTACAGCGACCAGACAGAAGTGCTTGTCTGTCTCCCTTGGCATTCTGATGTTAACACTTAAAAACGTCAGTGCTAGAAAACTTCATTGAAAACTTTTTTTTTGGCGGGGGGTGGGTTGGTGAGAGATGAGAAATCAACATTATTAATACTGATTCCCTTTATTCTATACTTCTGTACAGAGGACTTTCAAATTCTTATAAATTATAGTAAGTTTCTGATTAAAAACTTCAGTAGGGTTCACTGTGGTTAAATTAGAATGATACAGAGATCACCATATGGCTGCACCTGCAGCCCCGGGGGACGCGTGGTGACCAGGGAGGCCAGGAGCAGAGGGAGCTGATCATTTTCACTCCTTTTTCCCCTCGTCGTTGTCCCTGCTGAGCTTGAACAGGGGAATCTGCTGACCATCCTTGAGCTCTAAGAAGACCTCCTGAAGGTTCCACCTGAGAAAAACCAAAAGTATAGTCTCTCATCAATGAAACACCGAGGCAAGAGACATGGTTTAAAAGGAAATAAACAGTTGTTTGGAATTTCTTAAATTTTTTAAACTATTTTATGTTAGCAGTATGTTAACAATGTTTTAACCTTTTATTGCAGGCTATCTTTATTTAAATCGCCATCAAGGCAAGTTTCACAATGAATGGCTGAAATCAGAGAAGGAGCACCTCATTCCTGGTTTCCTAATTCCCCTCGACCTTCAGCTCCTCCTCTAATCCCAGGCTCAGGGGTCAGCGAGGCCAGGCAGGGACTGCCTTTTGTCCCCAGGAATTAAAATACATCCTGGCTAAACAGCAGACATCTCAGAGAGAGGCTTCCCGTGGGGGAAGTGACTGACTTAGCTCCTGGCAACCAGACAAGAAAAGCCAATTAATGGGGTGGAGGGAGAGCTTACATAAAGAATGTGATGAATAACTCTGGAACAGGAACCCAGGCCTTTATTCACTTGTAACGACAGAGGCAGCAGTGTTAGAAACTGTGACACAGCATGGCAGACCTAGACCACACCAACTAAAGCTCCTCAAATTCAGTAGTTTGCATTGGATAAAATGTCCGGACTGAGCTAAGAGCAAAAGCACTGGCATGCATGTTGTCCTGGCTGTGAAACTTCTGAAGCTTTGTAAAACTAATTCTTAGTGCCGCAATCATACAACTGCAGTTGAAAAGGGAAATCAAGATTGTTTCCAGAAGAAGGTTCTCCTCCTGCTCCCCACCCACTTCCCCATCATACCTCTTAAAGGGGGCATCTCTGGATGAGCTGACATAGAGATGGCCCTCTGACTTTGGTCCAGAGACAGGGATCTTCAGCTGTGGGGTATAAAGAGACATATAAGTGGATACAATGCTATCCTCTCAGAGATGGCTATAATGTGAGAAGAGCATAAGGCCCCTCTCAGGTGATGGGAACAGTCTATATCTAGGTAGGGGCTTGAGTTGCATGCTGCTGCTGCTGCTAAGTCGCTTCAGTCGTGTCTGACCCTGTGCGACCCCATGGACTGCAGCCTACCAGGCTTCTCCATCCATGGGATTCTCCAGGCAAGAACACTGGAGTGGGTTGCCATTTCGTTCTCCAATGCATGAAAGTGGAAAGTGAAAGTGAAGTCGCTCAGTCGTGTCTGACTCTTAGCAACCCCATGGACTGCATAGGGGGATGCATTTGTTAAAGTTCATCAGATCCTGAGAGTAAATTTTACCTCAAAAAAAGCAACCATAAACTCTGATTAATTATATACAGCTTATGAATTTAAAGGTGAAGTGTATGGCTATTTGGAAATAATAAGATAGGTTCATGAACAAATAGAGGTAGGCAAATAGGTACAGGATAAAGCACACTGAGCAAAATATTACAGAATCCAGGTAGCAGATACATGAGTTCCACAGCATAAATTCTTTCATCTTTTCCATATACTTGAAACTTTTCATAATAGAAAAACAAAAAATAAGTCCACTGTTTGTTTAAAAAGGGTAACTATTAGTAGCAAATTGGTCCATACTCTGATCTGGACTGTAAAGGAGTTAGAAAAAGAACAAAGCCCAAAGTCAGTGAAAGGAAATAATAAAAATCAGAGGAAATTAATAGATTAAAAAAACAACAGAAAAGATAAATATAATCTAGAGCTGGGAAAAGATAAAAATCAACAAACCTCTAGCCAGACTCAAGAAAAAAGGAGTAGACCCGAATGAGAAATGAAAGAGGAAGAGCCACAACTCTTAGTACAGACAGATACAGACTCATAGAAGACTACGAATTATATGCCAACAAACTGGACTAATCCAATATAAAATCAACTAGACAACAATTAAAAGTTTTTTTAAACCACTATTTTTAGCAGAATACTTGAATACAAATTGCTTTTGTAGTTAGGGGGAGAATTCCAATAAAACTGTTCCTGTTAAAATTACAACAAGAACAAAAATAAACTAGGTCAGATCAGCTCACTCTTATCCTCCAAATATTCCAGGCCTTCTGCTTGTCGCAGAATCAAGCGCACACCTCCCAAGATGACGTCACAGCCCTTTCACTGCCTCACTCAGCCCATTCTCCCAGCCACACCTCCGCTGAGAACACACTGGCAGAGGGAACCACAGCCATAAACTATAAACTCCCTCCAAGTCTTCTCTGTATTCCTCTAACAGACAGAAGGAAAAAAATGCTTTTTATATTCAGTTGAGTTTTATCAGTTGAACTATATAAAAGTGAAATACAGCTGAAAAAATGGACTGGCATTGCATGGAAGCTTTTATATTTAAAACTGGAGTTTAAAGAGTTTTTAGATTTGAATGAGCACCGATTAGCTGTAGGTATATTTCAAGTTCAAAACTGAAATACTGGCAAACCACCACTGATCATTTCTCGACAACCTTCAGTTCAAGATGGTGACCTGAGCACAAACAGCTTTTCCCTTGCCACATCAATTCCCCGGAAAGGGAGAAAACTTATGTGGAAGTTAATTAGTCCACAGTGCTTTTTTTTAAAGGTGCTACGTAACACCTAGTGGCAGTTTCACATAGTGGATTTTCCCATCTCACATCTTTTCCTCCAGCTTGTTCCAAGACTCTTTCCAGATTACAGCAGCCCCTCCTCAACCCAGTAGGCACCCAGCCTACAGTTCGCAGGGGGAGCAGGTTACCTTTGCATCAGCGATGTCCACGAAGTTGTACTTGTCGGTGAGTCGGAGGTAGTGAACGTTGAGAGGAGTGCCCAGAGCTTCCAGTGCCTCAGGGTGGCTGTGCAGCTGCTCCAGGGCCAGCTGGTAATAAGAAGCTCTGGAAAATGTTTCTAAGTGGAAAACAGAGGGGTTACATGTATTTCCTTTACTGAACTTGTAGAAAGTTAAATGACACAATTCATGTACAGCATGGAAAATAGAAACAAACATGAAATCAACAGGTGGAATTATTATTAAGGTCTCATTTTGGAGACACTAAAACATAGGAAGTCAGCATCTGTAGGGGCATGGCAGGTGACCTTGAGCAAGGTATTGATCCTTCTGTGTCAAGTTCATTTCTTATTTCCTCACCTCATTCACTGCCTTTCTCCTTCACGTAAGGCGTCTGCTCAGACCTTCTCTAACTTTCTTTCTATTTCTATGTCCTGTGATATCTGAAGCACAGTTGGGGCCAGAATCTAACTTGACTTCCGAACATTACTCCTTCCACTAAGAGGAAGGTCCTGATAAACCAAAATATAGAGAGACTGCACCACCAAAAACAAAACCCTTAGGCCAAGTAATAGGACTTGATAGCATGAAATAGCATGAAAATGCTAACTTGTCAAGTTTACAGATTTATGCCAACATTTCATGTAGATAAACTGCTCTCAGCCTCAGGTATCCTTGGCCCAAAGACTACTGGTAACTCCAGGAAGCACTTCCCTGAAAGCATCAGGTACGACAAGCCTCCCCAGGGAGAGACCAAAGGAAGCTAAGCTTCTCAAGTATGGTTGTCAGTGTGGCAACAAGAAAGACTTGTAGGCCAGATCACAGTAATGGACAGGAAAGGCGGCTTGAGCCTGGAGAGGTCAAGGAGAATGCCCTTCCAGGATGGCCTCCCAGGAGAGGGCTGCAGGCGTGAAAGAGGTCGCAGCCATGACAAGTGGAGGAGCAGAGGTGGCATCCAGACCACCTTCCCTGAGCAATTCCTCCGTATCCCACAAGTTGTGAGACTGATTTAATTTTTACAACAAACTCACACGGAGGCCCTAAATATTACCCCTCATCACATAGATAACTCAGGCCCAGGAAGAAATCAGACTCCCCCATAAGGTCACACAGCTAGGCCAGAGTTGGGAGTTGTGATTCAACCCAGGCAGTTGGTCGCAGAGCCCACTGGACTATCACTATCAGCTGACCCCAGCTCCCTCAGAAGGAAAGGCTGCCAGGCCCTCAACCTGAAAATGTATTCATTTTTGTCACGTTCTGCCTCCGTTGCTCTGGCAAAGGGGCAGTGGTGCTGAGCTATTCCAGTCTGAATTATCCCTGGGAATGCTCATCTCTGACCACCTCTAGATCCAGAGATCTCTGGGTCAGCCCTGAAGGAAGGTGGGGAAGAACGGGTGGAGGGGGCTGAGGCTATCTGCCTGGCTGTGGGTGATGCTCACATCAGGGCAGGAAGTAACAGGGTGAGGAGCCAAGCCAGGCAGGCATAAAAGATCTTCAAAGAAAGTCAGTCTTTCTGCTGCTGCTTCACAACCAGTAGCACTGAAATGCCCTTAAATGTCTTGGCTGCTCCCGATGATCGTGGTCTATCTTTACAAATTCAAATTTAGGTGCAGTGGGGCTGGAAGCCGCATCTGTCAGGATTTTGCCAGCCTAGACTCTGCTTTTGCAGAGTCTTCTGCTCCTGCCCCAGTCCCCAGCTCAAGGTGTCCTGTCCGCCACTAACTGAACAGCAGAGAATGGCAGGGTGAACAGGCTGAGGACACTGGAGAAAGCCAGTTTTCCACACCTGGGAACCATCTGGTAGCCCCCTTTCCTTTGTTCTTTACATAATCTCAGAAATCTTGATGGATCCCCTGTGTGTGCACAGGGGTGAAAGCCCATCTTGCTTTTTCAAGGCTTCTTACGCAAATGAGTCCTGTTCCTTTTATTTGTTCTTGTGGCTCCTGGGAAAACTGGGATTACAGGATGAGAAGGAAGCTATAGCCAATGGAATGGTGTACTGGCTGCTCAAAATAGCCCTTTCCTTCTTTCTCTAATCTGCTGAAAGCATCTGAAGTATTTCCTTTGATGGAGGAAGGGGCCAAGAGAACTAGGAGGCGGCCTTGCCGTGGGCGCTTCACCGGATACTTACTCTGGACCAGGTAGTACAGGATGGCGCAGCTCCCACTAGCTGCCACTCCGGCGAAAAAGACCTGTTTCCCCAGAGGCATTGGCATCCTGCTTCCTAGAGACTTAGGAACAAAAGATGTGAATTTATGGTGGGATTCAGGTTCGTGCCAAGGGTTCTGCCTGGATCGGGCCCCATGGGGAAGGGAAAGCTAAGGAGGAAGCCAGCAAGGAGGCAAGGCCGCCTTCCCTTTCAGAAGGCCAGGGCCAGTTGTGGAGCCCAAGTGAAAGTGCCCTCCGGAGGGTGGCCTGCATCCAGGACCGGGGCCACAGGGGCAAGGGCTGAGCACAGAGCAGGCATTCAGCCCTGCAGTCCTGATGGACAGAATGTGGCCCACGTGCCAAGTCCCGCACAGCTAGGAAGCACAACCACTTTGTCTCACGCCGGCTGGTAAACAGGAAGCTTCTCCCTTTGTGGCAATAGCTGGTCTTGTAAGCCTACAAGCGGGCCAGAGCAGTCACTGGCTGCTTTCTTTCATATTTCGAGAAATGCCACCCCCCCCCCCCACCCCGGATAAGGAAACTGGCCATGACTTTCGGGCTGAATGAAGAGATGGAGAGGAGCCAGCTCAGCAAGTTCAGTGCACCAAACCCATTGCACTGGACTCAGATCAGCGAGTGTCTCCGCTAACCAACCTGAGTCAAGATGAACACATTCCCACTGTCTGTTCCTCCACCTTCTAGGCGATGGAGAGTAAGAACAGCTGCCTGCCTATCATTTCTGCAACCTGAAGGTAAATGAATCCTGAAGGTTCAGAAGAAGGCCTGTTGGAGAAAGTTCCTCATGTAGATACTCTTTCTGGGAACTGGTCATTAAATACACCCTCTGACAGGGCTAAAGTTGACCAGTTCTACACAGAAGTATCAAACTCAGGGTTTAGATATATTGAATTAAAAAAGTTTCAGATCATCCCTATATTGTTTACTCATATACTGTTTTATTCAACTAAGGAAAGGGTACCAAAACTCCAAATCAGTGTCCTCCAATGCTGTGGGAGTCTCTGCTATGCTCTCTGGTAGGTAAGGATATTTCTCAAAGTGGAGGGTAAACTCAATTACAGTAGTGCGATCTGGGAAAAAAACATTTAGTCTCATGATGAAAACAGGCAGAGCATCTCCAAAGAATGCATTAGTCAGATCTTGCTTAACGTGAAGGAGAGCTCAACAGGGTGTGGCGGTGAGCAGGAGTCATGCACAGCTTCCTACACGGCTGTCGTTTCTCAAGCGAACATGAGACGGGAGAAAAAGTCTTAAGCAATTCAGAGAAGGGCCACCACATCCCTGACGTGGTCTTGCAGCCAGCCACAAGTGAACAGTGAGGACCAGGGGAATCCACGACTATCTGGGGAGAGACATCCATCTACTGTCTAACTTGAGGACACCAGGAGGCATCAGATGCGGAGCTAGGCCCCAGAACAGTCATTACCTTTGCCACTTCGTAGCCCAGTTTCCTTGAAAACCATCTAAGGAAGGTTGCCCTGCAATCAGACAAAAACTTTACATTAGAAGAACTTTTTCAGGGAATTCCCTGGTGGTCCAGTGGGTAAGCCTCTGGGCTCTCACTGCCAAGAGCCTGAGTTCAATCCCTGGTCAGGGAACTAAAACCCGACAAGCTGCTTAGTGCAGTGAATGAATTAATGGATACATAATCACTTTCTCAAATACAATTTTCTTTGGTTGATAGTTTTACACAGCTAAGACTTATTACCAGTCTAAGCTTTGGAGAAGTTAAGTTCTAAAATGAGCCTTATCTGGGTTTCCCCTCTTTCTCTTTTGCTATATTAAGAAGAAAAAACAAAGCCTGCTGGTTTCCTGTCAGCATACTGTGCATGTTCTCCTGCAGCAAACCAGAAACTGGTGCGGGAAGAGAGGGTGTTCAACCTCAGCACACAGAATGCGGCCAGTCTGCAGCTACTGACACGGGATGCTTAGCCATGTAAGCTGTGCTCCATGGATTAAAACAGCTTTTCAGGGTTAAAAGGAAACAGCAATATAGTGAGTGTCTATGTCGCCTTTAATGGTGCTGCTAACAGCTACTACTCATATCTCTTACTATTTATTATGTGCCTGGTGATATTCTAAAGTGAAAGGAAAATGAAGTCGCTCAGTCGTTTGCGACCCCATAGACTGTAGCCTACCAGGCTCCTCTGTCCATGGAATTTTCCAGGCAATAGTACTAAGATTGCCATTTCCTTCTCCAGGGGATCTTCCCAACCCAGGGATCGAATCTGGGTCTCCTGCATTGTAGACAGACGCTTTACCGTCTGAGCCAGCACTGCACATATATGAATCCACTGACCTCTCACTACAACCCCAGGAAGTAGAGAACAAACTACTGTTAAAGCTGAGGCACGAAAGGATTAAGTAAAATGCCCAAAATCTCACAAATAAGTGTGTGAGTGGTAGCCCTGGGATTCAGGCCCAAGTAGTCCAGCTCCAGGGGCTGTGTCTTCACCTACCACAGTCCACTGACTAAGGTATCTGTCATTTCAGAAATACTGAGATGTGGGGGGAAAAAAATACATCTCGGCATTATAATATATTCGTAACATTCAGTGCAAAAGCCTTGTCAAGTGTGCTTTCCCTGCTATTTTTCAGACAAGAGCATGGCGTGAATTCACACCTTTGTTCTTCCTTTAGCTTAGCAAACAGGTGTTGAGGGCCTGCCCTGGCCAGACTGATGGAGCTGGGGATATGGACAATTCCCTCCAGTTACAACACGGGCCATGGAGCACAAATGCACAGGCAGGCACACCCCTCTACCCCCACCCCCACACATTCAGGGCGCCCCTCACAGGGTAAACAGCCTGGACTCATACATTTATCAGGTGGGCTTCCGGTAGTAGGAAGTCCTATGCAGTACCTTGTTCTAATTTGCACAAAGGCCCCTGTGGGTGAACAGCCCAGTTAGTGTGACCCAACACATGAGCAGGAGAGGAAGTAGCACCCAGGAAGTGGTCCGCCCTGCTTTCACAGAGGAAACCGACACAGAGCAGAGAGAGATGAAGGGGTGGGAAGAGGGCTTCAGGTTCAGAGAAATGACAAGCAGAGGGAGGGCAGAGTGGCAGAACCAGAGCTGCAGAAGTACAGAAAGGGAACCATGGGAAATGGGTCTAGAAATGGAGGCATTTGCTCAGAGAAGCATCTACCCTGTGTGGCTGGGTCGACTCTGCAAGAAAGGGCTGCAGAAAGGAGAGGGATGGGATAGGGCACGACCAGCCAGGTAACTTCTGCAACAGCCCAGCCTACAGCTCAGACCAGAGTGGTAAGAATCCATTAAGAGGACGGTTTCTTAAAATATTTAGGACAGTTCTTACATATTTGCTAATTTATACACCAACTTCTTCTAAAAAGAATGATGGGGCTAACAAGGATATTACATGTCAGAAGAGAAGTAAACAGATGGATAAGGAAATGACAAATGGAAAACAATTTTAAGAAGAAAAAGCTGGGGTAAAGTTAGTACCCCAAACTATACACTGTCATGCACTAGCCGTTTCCTCAAGGTGGCCACAGTCTTGACATCAAGTTTCCTATCTGCTCAGCAGAAAAGGGAGCCTAAGTAGCTACAAGGTCCAGAGCGTCCATTGAGGAACACCACCCTCCTAATACCATACCTGCTATCTCTCCCACGCGTGTTCAGAAAGGCAATCTCTCAAGTGGGTGGTGTTACAAACAGCACCCCTAGATCTTTTTATAAAATATCATAATCAAAACCACAATCGCAGTCCAAGAAAAAAAAGCATAAATAGAAACTCACAAGTGACCCAAATAGTGAGGACTTAGTGGGGAGCTCTACTGGGCTACTCTGACTCCGTGGAGCGCTAAGGCAGTCAGGATCCACCTGGTCTCCAGAGAGCCACTGAGTGTGTCCAAGCAAGGAGAAGGGATTGGGATGGGAGAAAGGGGGGGCTCAGTCCTTTTCAACCAGCTTCAGGTTCCCTGCCCCATCGGCTAACTTTTGAATAAAGTATTCAGCAACCCCTAATCTCACAAAAAATTTCAAAAAAGCTCTGTAAAACTAGAGACAGACTTTAGGCTACCTCCAGGAAGGTGACATTTTATATATAAGGGTTTGATAAGAATTGAAAATTTTTTAACAAAGTGAAAATCTCCCAAGAAACTCAAATTCAATTACTCTTCTTATTGGTTAGTCATTAAGTTGTGTCTGACTCTTTGCAACCGCAGGACGGTAGCCCGTCAGACTCCTCTGTCCATGGGAATTCTCTAGGCAAGAACACTGGAGTGGGTTGCCATTTCCTTCTCCAGGGGATCTTCTCGACCCAGGGATCGAACCCACATCTCCCGCATTGGCAGGTGAATTCTTTATCACCGAGTCACCAGGAAGCCCTCAGTTAGCCTACTACATAGCCAAGAAGAATTTTTTTTTTTTTTTTTTTGCTTTACAATTAACCAAGAGGAAAGGGTTACAACTCATTTTGAAGACTAAGGGATGGTTAGCCACAGAAAGGTGGAACAAAATACAGGCAAGATGTCTCCAGAAAGCAGTCCTAATAGTTCTGCTCTGACACACAAAGGGTACTTGGGCCCAGTGGTTTCAAAATACTGACCCCCTTTCTAGAATCAAAAGACGATCTGTTAGACAGCTGCGAGAGCCGGCATAGGGTTGGAGACTACCTCTTGGCTGCTCCCCTCAAGCCCCTGCAGATGAAGGAGGTCTGCAGAAGTTTCACCAGCAGGGTGGACAGAAGAACCCCTGAGGGTTCAAGCCACAGAAAAATACCTGAGCTGGAAGGAGGGAAGCAGTCTCATGGTGCAATCTCAACCTCTGCACATCAGAATCCCCTGAGGACAGCTTAGGGTCACATAGCTCTTACATAGCAGAGCTATGACGTCCGTCTGTCTGACCCTGCAAGCCATGGTCCTTCCACTGAGTGACAAAACACACGTTACAGATCATAGATTTCAGAATAATCAGATTCTCACACAGGTGGTACATGCTGTCCAAAAGCCACTCTAAAGTTCACGTGTCAATATATCCCCAAGTCATCATTTCAAGGGTCAAGACAGAGAGAACACTGACTCAGAAAATACTGGACGGAGGAAAGGCAGGTCTTCCCATCTGTTGAATGACACTGTCTACAATACTGCCACTCTTAGAGGACTACACATCCTTCCAGCCTTTAGAAAATCAAACCATGAGGGGAAGAGAGGGCTGAGGAGGGGAGGACATCCGACTTAAGAAAACAGACATGAAAAAATTAAGGCAGTAAGAAATAAAGTGAAAGAACAAGGAAGGACTAGACCAAAAAAGACCAAAAATAGACAAAAAATAAAATATAAGAAGTGTGACTAGCAAAAAAGAAAATTGGGGCTAAATTTTAAAAGAATGAAATGTAGTGTTTTGAGGTAAGGGAGACAAAAGAGGCTAAAAACAAAAACCAAAAATATAGCAGCATGCAAATACATGTGATTAAAAGATGTTTTAAATTAAAAGACAATAAATATTCTCCCCCAAAATAAATAAAAGTTAAGTGATGGATTTGTTAGAGGGAATCCATTTACAGTGTTTACATTATGTATATTAGATCATCACAGTTGTATATTTTAAATATTTGACAATTTTATGTCAATTATACCTCAATAAAAATGAGAAATGAAAAAAAAAAAAAAAAGGTGATCATGTTAAAATGAGACCAGGAAGGTGGAGCTCTAGTCCATTTTGACTAATATACTCATAAGAAGAGGAAGAGACATCAGGGATGCAGGTGCGCAGAGAAAACCACGTGAAGAGGCAGCAAGGGGACCACCTGCGAGCCAAGGAGAGGCCTCAGAAGGAACCACCCACCTACACTTTGGTCTTGGTCCTCCCAGCCTCCAGAACTCTGACAATATAAATTTCTGTTGTTTAAACCCCTTCCCTGAATTAAAAGACTACGAAGGTAAGCATTTTAAAAATTAAGCTTTCTAACCAGGTTTGGCTCTGGAGTCTTAGAATAACCAAGTGTTTCTAGAAGAAAACTTTCTGTTCTGAACTCAGGATAATCATGAGGAAAGCACCTGGCAGGAGGCAACTTTCCCCCAGGTAAAGGTGAGTTAGGAATGCTGATAAAAGGCTGCCCAGTGTTGATAATAGATCCAAGTACCTGGTAGTGATTCCAGGAAAACAGTGACTACCTGGAAGAGATCCTGGTGCCAATAAAAAGGACTGTGCTCAGTCGCTCAGTTGTTTCTGACCTGTGACACCATGGACTACAGCCCGCCAGGCTCCTCTGTCCATGAAGTTTTCCAGGCAAGGATACTGCAGTGGGTTGCCATTTCCTACTCCAACAGATCTTCTTGACCCAGGGACTGAACCTGCGTCTCCTGCACTGGCAGGTGAATTCTTTACCACTGAGCCACCTAGAAAGCTCCTTAACATTTTTTTTTTTTTTTTTAAATAATGAAATATAGGATGAAAACAAAATGTAGCTTAAGAGGGCACCAGGCGACCTGACATGAATTTTTAAATCCCATTTAAAACACCTATAAAGACACACACAAGAAAAGACAGAAAGCAGAGCCTACTTCAGACAGTAACATATTACTAAAATCTGGGAGAAAGTTCCACTAACTAGTGTGAAGGAAGACACAGTTCAGTGGCCAACCGTAGCCCCACCTACCTCTGAAGGGTAAGAACACAGCTGCCAGGAAGTGCGTGGGAAGAAGGCGCAGCCCTTCACCTCTCTCCACCCCCAGCCCAGGGTTCCTGGGTTTGCAGCAATCAGGAAACAGGCAGCCAGCCCCACACTGGGTGAGCCCTGACAGCCACGATCCCTTCCCCATCCAGAAGTTCTTCTATATCCATTCAGAGGCTACAATCCTAGTCAGTAAAACTTCACAGCAAGTAGAGAAAGGACTGGCACTGGCAACAATTTACTCCAAGAAATAAAACAATATGAAGAAGAGCATTGATTTGGACACATCCTTAGTTATTGAAAGACACTGCCTGTAAGAACCAAGTAAGATGGGCTTCCCTGTTGGCTCAGACAGTAAACAATCTGCGTGCAATATAAGAGACCTGGGTTCAACCCCTGGGTTGGGAAGATCCCCTGGAGGAGGGCAAGGCAACCCATTCCGATATTCTTGCCTGGAGAATCCCCAGGGGCAGAGGAGCCTGGTAGGCTACAGTTCATGGGGTCACAAAAAGTCAGACACGACTGAGTGACTAAGAACACACAAGATGGGAATAAAGAGACATCGTGCTAAGAAGGAAACAGAAGAAACTCAGGTAAGATTCCAAGGAAACTCGAAAATGCAACAGCACACCTGACATTGAAATGAAGTCGCTCAGTCGTGTCCGACTCTTTGTGACCCCATGGACTGTAGCCCACCAGGCTCCTCAATCCATGGAATTTTCCGGGCAAGAGTACTGGAGTGGGTTGCCATTTCCTTCTCCAGGGGATCTTCCCGACCCAGGGATTGAACCCAGGTCTCCTGCATTGCAGGCATACACTTTACCGTCTGAGCCACACTGACATTAGCACTGGAGAAAAACAGCAGAATTAACATGACCAGAAAAGCTGAATTCATAATGAGGAAGTTACATTCAAGAAGTTACATTCAAGTCTTCCCTTGAAGACTGGCCCAGTGGCCCAGTGGTTAAGACTCCATCTTCCAATGCATGGGGCGCATGTTTGATCCTTGGTTGATCACAGAACTAAGATCTCACATGTTACGTGGTGTGGCCAAAAGTTAACAAAAGTTTTCCCATAATGTACAATAAAAGAGCAAAAATAGAGTAAATGACAAATGCCAATTTCAGAACTAAGATCTAACAAACCTGATCATCATAACTGCTGTTAAATTGAAGACGAGACAAAACAGAATTATACTAGAAGAAAACAAAAAGAAAAAAGACAAAAATGTACACCATCTTCCAGATCTATTCACCAACCCTCACTGGCAAAAACTTTTTATTACAGGGGGAGAAAAAAAATCCCAGTACCCTAAAACGGTATACCCATAAATGACAATAAATTTCCCAAGACAAAAGAATAATAACAATAAATTCCTGGGAAGCACTGAGTGTAATCCAAGACCTCTAAAACCAGGAGTTCCCTGGCAATTCAGTGATTAGGACTCAGCGCTTTCACTGCTAGGGGCGCTGGTCAAGGAACTAAGATCCCACAAGTCATGTGGTATGGCCAAAAAACAAACAAACAAAAACTTTATAGCCAATCAAACTCTGTGAAGACAGAGGAAGTCATTATGTATTTGGAAAGAACCCAGATGTTACATAATCCACATTGCCTTCCTGAAACATTAGTTAAAGATATATTACATTTTATCAAAAAACAAATACAAATTATCTAGGGAAAAAAGTGTATTAGGAAAGACAGCATGCAATTAATTAGATTTAATTAGATCTAGATGAACTCCGGGAGTTGGTGATGGACAGGGAGGCCTGGCGTGCTGCGATTCATGGGGTCACAAAGAGTCGGACATGACTGAGCAACTGAACTAACTAGATCTAGATTTAATTAGATCCAATTAATTAGATCTAAAAAATTATTGTTTATGCTGTTACAAAATGAATTAAAACATCTAAAACTTTTAAAAATATATATACAATATTCAAATTTATAACATGGCCTAAAATTCCACATAATATATATATAACATAAGTAAAATCATGCTGAAGCCCCCAATCATCATAACTTATTCCATGGTGCAGCCTGCAAGGCTCCTCTCTCCATAGAATTTTCCAGGCAAAAATACTAGAGTGGGTTGCCTTTCCCTTCTCCAGGGGATCTTCCCAATCTAGAGATCGAACCCAGGTCTCCTGCATTACAGGCAGATTCTTTATCAACTGAGCCAGACTGGAGTACAAGTACTATTACTTTTCTTGATGTTGATACAGAAGTTAACAGGATTAAAAGCATATGCAAATTCACAAAAGGAAGTAAAAGTCTGAGCCCTAAGAACAATATCATGTCAATTAAAATAATAAATGTGAAGGGTTTAGACTCTCATATTGTGGTAAACAGGCTCCCAGGATGCCCTCAGTGAACCACACCTCCTGGTATTCACACCTTGATACGAATCTGGCCTGGCTCTAGGACTCCTTCGGCCAACAGAATGAGGCCGAACTGACCCTGTGGCAGTTCTATGCCTCAGCTTTAAGGAGGCCTGGCAGCTTTCACTTCAGCACTGTTGGGGGTCCCAAGCCATTATATAAAAAGTATGGTTACTCTGCCCTGCTGTAGAGATCCCATAAAAAGAATAAGTGAAGACACCACTGGTAAGGGTGAGGACTGAGACTAGATAGTAGGTAGACAGATAAACAGTATGCCCCAAAGTCCCAAGAACTATCCCTGCACCAAGGCACTAATAACCACGTGAATGAGCCTTCGTGGACATTCTAGTCCTAGTGAGCCACCAGATGACTGCAGTACCACCTGAATAACCATGGAACAAAAGAACTATCCAGCTATTCCAACTATAAATCAGGAGAGTTAACAAAACAGTTCTATCTTAAAGCCACTACGAGTTGCCCCGCATCCGACATCAGGGGCAGCAACGAGAGGAGTTACCCCACGTCCAAGGTCAGGGGCGGCGGGCAGGAGGAGCTACCTCAAGCCTGAGGCCAGGGGCAGCAGCCAGGAGGACCAACCCCACACCTGAGGCCAGGGGCAGTGGCCGGGAGGACCAACCCTACCTCCAAGGAGCCGTGGCTGCACAGGCACAGGAGGGCCTAGAGGAGCTATCCCACGTTGAAGGTCAGGAAGGGCGTAGGTGAGAAGATACCCCTCGTCCAAGGTAAGGAGCAGTGGCTGTGCTTTGCTGGAGCAGCCGTGAAGAGACACCCCACGCCCAAGGTAAGAGAAACCCAAGTAAGACGGTAGGTGTTGCAAGAGGACATCAGAGGGCAAACACACTGAAACCATACTCACAGAAAACTAGTCAATCTAATCACATTAGGACCACAGCCTTGTCTAACTCAATGAAACTAAGCCATGCCCGTGGGGCAACCCAAGACAGGCGGGTCATGGTGGAGAGATCTGACAGAATGTGGTCCACTGGAGAAGGGAATGGCAAACCACTTCAGTATTCTTGCCTTGAGAACCCCACGAACAGTATGAAAAGGCAAAATGATAGGAAAACTCCCCAGGTCAGTAGGTGCCCAATATGCTACTGGAGATCAGTGGAGAAATAACTCCAGAAAGAATGAAGGGATGGAGCCAAAGCAAAAAGAATACCCAGCTGTGGATGTGACTGGTGATAGAAGCAAGGTCTCATGCTGTAAAGAGCAATATTGCATAGGAACCTGGAATGTCAGGTCCATGAATGAAGGCAAATTGGAAGTGGTCAAACAAGAGATGGCAAGAGTGAACGTCGACATTCTAGGAATCAGCGAACTGAAATGGACTGGAATGGGTGAATTTAACTCAGATGACCATTATATCTACTACTGCGGGCAGGAATCCCTCAGAAGAAATGGAGTGGCCATCATGGTCAACAGAAGAGTCCGAAATGCAGTACTTGGATGCAATCTCAAAAACGACAGAATGATCTCTGTTCCTTTCCAAGGCAAACCATTCAGTATCACAGTAATCCAAGTCTATGCCCCAACCAGTAATGCTGAAGAAGCTGAAGTTGAACAGTTCTATGAAGACCTACAAGACCTTTTAGAACTAACACCCAAAAAAGATGTCCTTTTCATTATAGGGGACTGGAATGCAAAAGTAGGAAGTCAAGAAACACCTGGAGTAACAGGCAAATTTGGCCTTGGAATACGGAATGAAGCAGGGCAAAGACTAATAGAGTTTTGCCAAGAAAATGCACTGGTCATAACAAACAGCCTCTTCCAACAACACAAGAGAAGACTCTATACATGGACATCACCAGATGGTTGACACCAAAATCAGATTGATTATATTCCTTGCAGCCAAAGATGGAGAAGCTCTGTACAGTCAGCAAAAACAAGACCGGGAGCTGACTGTGGCTCAGACCATGAACTCCTTATTGCCAAATTCAGACTTAAATTGAAGAAAGTAGGGAAAACCACTAGACCATTCAGGTATGACCTAAATCAAATCCCTTATGATTATACAGTGGAAGTGAGAAATATATTTAAGGGCCTAGATCTGATAGATAGAGTGCCTGATGAACTATGGAATGAGGTTTGTGACATTCATTGTACAGGAGACAGGGATCAAGACCATTCCCATAGAAAAGAAATGCAAAAAAGCAAAATGGCTGTCTGGGGAGGCCTTACAAATAGCTGTGAAAAGAAGAGACGCGAAAAGCAAAGGAGAAAAGGAAAGATATAAACATCTGAATGCAGAGTTCCAAAGAATAGCAACAAGAGATAAGAAAGCCTTCTTCAGCAATCAATGCAAAGAAATAGAGGAAAGTCTTTCCCAAAGAATGGGAAAGATTAGAGATCTCTTCAAGAAAATCAGAGATACCAAAGGAACATTTCATGCAAAACTGGGCTCGATAAAGGACAGAAATGGTATGCACCTAACAGAAGCAGAAGATATTAAGAAGAGATGGCAAGAATACACAGAAGAACTGTACAAAAAAGATCTTCACAACCCAGATAATCACGATGGTGTGATCACTGACCTAGAGCCAGACATCCTGGAATGTGAAGTCAAGTGGGCCTTAGAAAGCATCACTACGAACAAAGCTAGTGGAGGTGATAGAATTCCAGTTGAGCTATTCCAAATCCTGAAAGATGATGCTGTGAAAGTGCTGCACTCAATATGCCAGCCAATTTGGAAAACTCAGCAGTGGCCACAGGACTGGAAAAGGTCAGTTTTCATTCCAATCCCAAAGAAAGGCAATGGCAAAGAATGCTCAAACTACCGCACAATTGCACTCATCTCACACTCTAGTAAAGTCATGCTCAAAATTCTCCAAGCCAGGCAATATGTGAACCGTGAACTTCCTGATGTTCAAGCTGGTTTTAGAAAAGACAGAGGAACCAGAGATCAAATTGCAAACATCCGCTGGATCATGGAAAAAGCAAGAGAGTTCCAGAAAAACATCTATTTCTGCTTTATTGACTATGCCAAAGCCTTTGACTGTGTGGATCACAATAAACTGTGGAAAATTCTTAAAGAGATGGGAATACCAGACCACCTGACCTGCCTCTTGAGAAATTTGTATGCAGGTCAGGAAGCAACAGCTAGAACTGGACATGGAACAACAGACTGGTTCCAAATAGGAAAAGGAGTTCGTCAAGGCTGTATATTGTCACCCTGTTTATTTAACTTCTATGCAGAGTACATCATGAGAAACGCTGGACTGGAAGAAACACAAGCTGGAATCAAGATTGCCGGGAGAAATATCAATAACCTCAGATATGCAGATGACACCACCCTTATGGCAGAAAGTTAAGAGGAACTAAAAAGCCTCTTGATGAAAGTGAAAGAGGAGAGTGAAAAAGTTGGCTTAAAGCTCAACATTCAGAAAACTAAGACCATGGCATCTGGTCCCATCACTTCATGGGAAATAGATGGGGGAAACGGTGGAAACAGTGTCAGACTTTATTTTGGGGGGCTCCAGTGGAAACAGTGTCAGACTTTATTTTTCTGGGCTCCAAAATCACTACAGATGGTGACTGCAGCCATGAAATTAAAAGACGCTTACTCCTTGGAAGGAAAATTATGACCAACCTAGATAGCATATTCAAAAGCAGAGACATTACTTTGCCAACAAAGGTTCGTCTAGTCAAGGCTATGGTTTTTCCAGTGGTCATGTATGGATGTGAGAGCTGGACTGTGAAGAAGGCTGAGCACCGAAAAATTGATGCTTTTGAAGTATGGTGTTGGAGAAAACTCTTGAGAGTCTCTTGGACTGCAAGGAGATCCAACCAGTCCATTCTGAAGATCAGCCCTGGGATTTCTTTGGAAGGAATGACGCTAAAGCTGAAACTCCAGTACTTTGGCCACCTCGTGCAAAGAGTTGACTCATTGGAAAAGACTCTGATGCTGGGAGGGATTGGGGGCAGGAGGAGAAGGGGACGACAGAGGATGAGATGGCTGGATGACATCACTGACTCGATGGACGTGAGTCTCAGTGAACTCCAGGAGTTGGTGATGGACAGGGTGGCCTGGCGTGCTGCGATTCATAGGGTCGCAAAGAGTTGGACACGACTGAGCGACTGATCTGATCTGATCTGATCTGAAAGCCACTGAGTTTTGAGATGGTTTGTTATGCAGCAGTAGAGAACCAAAACATCTTTTAAAAGCTTTTCTAAAAGGATTTTTAAAAAATCAACTCTTTCAAATTTACATTATTTTTAAGAGCAATGATCTAAAATGCAATGAAAGGCTTAAAAACAGAAGACTTGGCATATTCATACAAATACAAAGCAGAGTGGAAACAAAGAGTCAGTTCAAGGCAAAAAGCACTACTTGGGATAAAAGTAGACAAAAATACAATAGTTATAAAAATTAGTGGCAAACAACACTAAAATATACTGCCAAAAACAACTAAAGATAAAATTTAAAAAACCGAAAACCACCATAGTAGGAGACCAACATGTCATTTGCCATCTTTAACAAATCCAATTAACAAAAAAGCTATCAAGAACAGGGAATTTGCATAATTTTTTTGAACCTTGCAAGCTCAATGTGTGTGTGTATCGATACATATTTGAACATACTGAGACTTTGCAGTGTCTTAACAGGCGGCATTCCTTCCATAAGGCTTTGTGGGACTGATGCAAACATTCTCCTGTTTTCACTGCCCAACCCTATGACAACTTCTTGGAGAATAAATCTGTATAGCTCATGAGAGGGCAAAACAAGTATAGATCAGTAATTAGATGTTTTAAACCAATTAATTTGAGCCATTGTGGAAATTCATCTCATACTATTACAAGTGGCTATTATCCTTAATTTTGAAGATAAAATGGTAAAATTTTGAAACTGAGTTTTAAATAAGAATATGGAAGAACATAAATCAGCTTAATACCATTTTCATTAAGAATAAAACAAACTAAAAATGTTAACAGTGGTTATCCATTCAATCAACAAATATTTGTCATCCCCAATACCAAGCACCATATTGTGCACTGGAAATATAGTAGAAAGCAAGACAGTTGTTTGTGGATTTTACACTGTAGTGGGAGGAGATATACAATAAACAATAAGACTATTTTAGTTAGTGATGAATACTTTTGGAAAAAATAGTGTCAAGAGAATGAGAAGACAAGCCACAGACTAGGAGGAAATATTTGCAAAAGACATATCTGATAAAAGACTTTTATCTAAAATATACAAAGAATCATAAAACTCATTAAGAAAATGAATTAATTAAAAATGGGCAAAATTTTTGAACAGTTCAACAAAAAGAAATTCAGATGACATAAGCATTCAAAAGACAATGTCAAATGTTACTAGGAAATTACAAATTAAAACAACAATGAGATATCATTATGTATCTATTAGAACTACTAAAATCCAAAACATTGACAACACTAAATGCTGGATGTGGAACAACCACTGCTGATGGGAGTGTACATCCACCTTGGAGGACAGTTTGACAGTTCCTTACAAAACTATGCTACTCACTTACTTACATACGTACAACATAAACGTGACATGCTAGAGAATGAAAATGGGAAAGAGCAACTTCAGCTGTGGAGTGAGGGAAGGCCTCTCTGCCAAGTTCAGAGTTGAGACTGAAGGAGTAATCTGAAAACCAAGGGAAGGGCTAAGGCCCTAAAGCACCCACCACCTTGGTTTGTTCAAACCAGCAGGAAGCAGACTAGTGTGGAAACAAGGGTGGGCAGGGTCTTTACCACATAAAGCTTTGTAGGGTATGGTATTGAGTTTGAATTTTATTCCAAGTATAATGAGAAACTGCTGAAGATTTCTATCAGGTTTTGTTTTGGGGGGTGTACTTTTTAGACTTCTCTAGAAGGGGAAAGAAGGAAGGAGAAAGTCTAATTACAAGCCTATTGCAGCAGTCCACACTGAAGATGATGGCAACTGGTAGAAGACGAGCTGGTAGCAATGGAGATGCAAAGAAGGCAGCAGATGTCTGATAGGAAGCAAAATAACAAGGGTGAAGGACAAGGCATGTAGCAGACTGACTTCACAGAATTTATCATTACACGTAAACCTCTTCACAAATACCTTGAGCATTCAAAACTACCATGCAGTTAGAATTTAGAAATGATAAAAAAGAGTCTTGGGAGAAAGCTTTACACAGTAAACTAGGATTCCTAAAATGTGAACATCGACATTTTAAGAATCCGTGAACAAAAATGGATGGGAATGGGCAAATTTAATTCAGATGACCATTATATCCACTACTGTGGGCAAGAATCCCTTAGAAGGAATACAGAAGCTCTCACAGAAAACAAGAGTCTGAAATGCAGCACTTGGATGCAATCTCAAAAACGACAGAATGATCTTGGTTCGTTTCTAAGGCAAACCATTAACATCACAGTAATCCAAGGCTATGTCCCAACCTCTAATGCTGAAGAAGCTGAAGTTGAACAATTCTATGAAGACCTACAAGACCTCCTAGAACTAACACCAAAAAAAGATGTCCATTTCATCATAGGGGACTGGAATGCAAAAGTAGGAAGTCAAGAGATAACTGGAATAACAGGCAAGTTTGGCCTTGGAGTACAAAATGAAGCAGTACAAAGGTTAACAGAGTTTTGCCAAGAGAACACACTGGTCATAGCAAACACCCTCTTCCAACAAGACAAGAGACAACTCTACATGTGGACATTACCAGATGGTCAGTACCAAAATCAGACTGATTGTATTCTTTGCAACCAAAGATGGAGAAACTCTGTACAGTCAGCAAAAAAATAAAATAAAAGACCTGGAGCTGACTGTGGCTCAGATCACTAGCTCCTTACTGAAAAATTCAGGCTCAAAATGAAGAAAGTATGGAAAACCACTAGGCCACTCGCGTATGGCCTAAATTAAATCCCTTATGATTATAAAAGGGCTTCCCTTGTAGCTCAGTCAGTAAAGAATCTGCCTGCAGTGCAGGAGACCCAGGTTCAATCCATGGGTTGGGAAGATCCCCTGGAGAAGGAAATGGCAACCCACTCCAGTATCCTTGCCTGGAAAATCTCATGGACACAGGAGCCTGGTGGGCTGCAGTCCATGGGGTCACAAAGAGTTGGGCACAACTGAGGAACACTTACTTACTTTAAAATTATACAGTGGAGGTGACGAATAGATTCAAGGGACTAGATCTGGTACACAGAGTGCCTGAAGAACTATGGACAGAGGTTTGCAACACTGTACAGGAGGTAATGACCAAAACCATACCCAAAAAAAGGAAATGCAAGAAGGCAAGGTGGTTGTCTGAGGAGGCCTTACAAATAGCTAAGAAAAGAGAAGCAAAAAGCAAAGGAGAAAGGGAAAGATATACCCAAATGAATGCAGAGTTACAAAAAACAGCAAGGAGAGATAAGAAAGCCTTCTTAAGTGACCAATGCAAAGAAAGAGAGGAAAACAACAGAATGGGAAAGACTAGAGATCTCTTCAAGAAAATTGGAGATACCAAGGGAACATTTCAAACAAAGATGGGCACAATGAAGGACAAAAATGGCAACAACCTAACAGAAGCAGAGGATTTTAAAAAGAGGTGGTAAGAATACACAGAAGAACTGTACAAAAAAGCTCTTAATGATCTAGATAACCATGATGGTGTGGTCACTCACCTAGAGCCAGACATCCTGGAGTGTGAAGTCAAGTGCACCTTAAGAAGCACTACTACGAACAAAGCTAATGGAGGTGATGAAATTCCAGATGAGCTATTTCAAATCTTAAAAGATGATGCTGTTAAAAGATGATGCTGCACTCATTATGCCAGCAAATTTGGAAAACTCAGTGGTGCCCACAGGACTGGAAAAGGTCTGTTTCCATTCCAATCCCGAAGAAAGGCAATGCCAAAGAATGTTCAAATTACTGTACAATTACACTCATTTCACATGCCAGCATAATTATGCTCAAAATTCTCCAACCTAGGCTTCAACAGTACATGAACCAAGAACTTCCAGATGTACAAGCTGGATTTAGAAAAAGCAGAGGAACCAGAGATGAAATTGCCAACATATGCTGGATCACAGAAAAAGCAAGGGAATTCCAAAAAAACATCTACTTCTGCTTCATTGACTATGCTGAAGCCTTTGATGGTGTGGATCACAACAAACTGTGGAATATTTTTAATGAGATGGAAATAACAAACCACCTTTCCTGCCTCCAGAGAAACCTGTATGCAGGACAAGAAGCAACAGTTAGAACCAGATATGGAACAACGAACTGCTTAAAAATTGAGAAAGGAGTTCATCAAGGATATATATTGTCACCCTGCTTATTTAACTTATATGTAGAGTACACCACATGAAATGTTGGGCTGGATGAATCACAAGCTGGAATCAAGACTGCGGGGAGAAATATCAACAACCTCAGATATGCAGATGATACCACTTTAAAGATAGAAAGTGAACAGGAACTAAAGAACCTTGTGATGAAGGTCAAAGAGGAGAGTGAAAAAGCTGGCTTAAAACTCAACATTCAAAAAACTAAGATCATGGCATCTGGTCCTATCACTTCATGGCAAATAGATGGGGAAAATGTAGAAAGTGTCAGATTTCATTTTCTTGGGCTCCAAAATCACTGTGGATGGTGACTGTAGCCACAAAATTAAGACGCTTGCTGCTTGGAAGAATAGTTATGAAAAACCTAGACAGTGTATTAAAAGCCAGACACATCACTTTGCCAACAAAGGTCCATATAGCCAAAGCTAAGGTTTTTTCAGTAGTCATATATGGATATGAGAGTTGGGCCATAAAGAAGGCTGACTGCCAAAGATTTGACGCTTTCAATCTGTGGTGCTGGAGAAGACTCTTAAGAGTTCCTTGGACAACAAGGAGATCAAACCAGTTAATCCTAAAGGAAATCAACCCTGAGTATTCATTGGAAGGACTGATGCTGAAGCTGAAGCTCCAATACTTTGGCCACCTGATGTGAAGAGCCAACTCACTGGAAAAGCCCTGATGCTGGGAAAGATAGAGGGCAAGGGGAGAAGGGGAGACAGAGGATAAGATGGTTGGATGGCATCACTGACTCAATGGACATGTGTTTGAACAAACTCAGGGAGATGGTGAAGGACAGAGAAGCCTGGCATGCTGCAGTTCATGGGGTCTCAGAGTCGTACACAACTTAGCAACTGAACAACAAGGATTCCTAAATCTGACTACTTGTGATGTCTCATCTGTTTGAACAAAATACATTTCAAGACCATTCTACCAAAGATTTGAAAACACAGCAAGATAACTGAGTATTTTCCAGCATCCAAAACTTCAAATAATAGACTGATTCATAACTATTTTGCAAGTATGAGTAAGGCAAACCCTATAAAACATTTACTTCAGCATTTCTATTAAAAGCTCCCATTTTATAAAAAGAAAAGTAAAATAGTTTGTTATGGGGGATTAGATGATTTCGAATCTGGGAGTCTGTGGTCTCCTCTATTATCCCTGAAGTCCTCCGCTTATTTGCACAAACTCAGTTCTCTGTTTTCCTGTTGCCTCTCTGGCCAGGCCCCTTCAGTTTCTCGCGTCATCTTTCGTCCTCTCGCCATCCTATATTCTCCCTTATTCTGTGTTATGGACAGAACTTGCCCTCCCACGGCCCACCCACCACATTCATATGTTGAAGCCTTAATACTCAGAATGTAATTGTATTTGAAAATAAGGTCTTTAAAGAGGTAATTAGGGCTTCCTTGATAGCTCAGTTGGTAAAGAATCTGCTTGCAGTGCAGGAGACCCCAGTTTGATTCCTGGGTCAGGAAGATCGGCTGGAAAAGGGATAGGCTACCCACTCCAGTACTTTGGGGCTTCCCTTGTGGCTCAGCTGGTAAAGAATCCACCTACAATGCAGGAGACCTGGGTTTGATCGCTAGTTGGGAAGATCCCCTGGAGAAGGGAAAGGCTACCCACTCCAGTATTCTGGCCTGAAGAATTCCATGGACTGTACAGTCCATGGGGTCGCCAAGAGTTGGACACAACTGAAAGACTTTCACTTTCTTTTTCACTTCAAAGAGGTAATTAAGTTAAAATGAGGTCTTTAGGGTAAGCGCTAATCCAATAATGACTGGTGTCCTTATAAGATGAAATTTGTACAGGGACACGTAGGCAAACGGAGGAAGGACCGAGTGAAGACAAATGGAGAAGGTGGCCATCTACAAGCAAAGGAGAGAGGCCTCAGAAGAAACCAAAATTGGTTACACCTCTAGAACTGTGAGGAAATCAATTTCTATTGTTTAAGCCACCCAGGCTGTTGTGTTTTGTCATGGTGGTCATAACAAACTAACATACACCATTTCCCCTCTTTCACCAAATTTCATTCTCATCAAAATCTTCACCTAAGATGTTATTCAGTGACTTGAGTCTGAGTCTACTAAGATTCCTAAATTTCTATCTCTAGGCCAGGCATCCCTGGGGGCTTAAACTAAATCTCTCTTCAACACTTATCCATATCCCCAAGTGAGCTCCTTTCCCTCCTCTCCTTTCCATGCCAGCTCTCCCTTACCTGAATTCCCTACTGCAGTGGATGGAACCGACGCAGGCAGTTCCTGCAGATAAGTAAGGCATCCAGGAGTCATCTTCATAAAAACAAAAATAGCTACCACATATTTACTAAACATGTGAGAGCTTTACACACATCTCCTCAAAGAAACCAGAACACTCATACACTGCTGCTAGAGTATAACCACCATGGACAACTATTTGACAGTATCTATTAAAGTGTACAGGTACGTACCCAATAACTCAGAAATCCCACTCCAAGATACACAGAAAAACATACACACATACATCAAAAAGCACATACAAGAATGTTCATAGCCATATTATTTATAATAGGCCCCAAATAAGAATGGAGAATAAAACAGCAATGAAAATGAACAAGTGAGAATAAACCTTAGAAACACTATATTGAGCAAGAGAAGTCTGGATCCTCAATATTGCACACTGAATAATTCTCAGCACATAAAATGTTTTTCCTCCCCAAACAGTGCATGTGTGTGTGTGTGTGTGTGTACACACACACACGGTAAAAAAAACACACAACATACGATGACATCAGCAATAAGGCAGAGTAACAGACCCCAGCCTCCATCTCCCAACAAAGAACAATTAGCCAGCTATCCATAAAAGAAAATAGCTCCTGGGGAGTTCATGGAGTCACCTAAGAACCATCAGCAACATAGTAGAACAAAAAGCCTGAGAATAACTGCACAAAAAAGGTAAAAAGATTGATTTGCCTTTACCAGCCCATCCCCAGGCCTGCACTATTCAGTGCTAAGAGGGAAGGAACTTCCCCATGGGAGAGAGTTCTCCTTACCAGGAAAAGGGAAGCAGGTGAGCAACCAGCTTTCCCAGCCTTCCAGGGCACTGCACATAGGACCTGCTGCAGTTTCACCCCACCAGAGACTAGCAAAGCTGGCCTGTATAGAGAGGGCTCAGAAAGGGAGGAAGGGCCAGGGCTTCAGCCATGCGGCAGGAGTAACACAGTTCCCAGTGGCCTGATCTGCAGAAGATCCCAGAAGCCTTCACCTCTGAGGACAACAACAGGCCTTGTGGACACTGCAGATCTGGCATCTTCATCCCTGAGGACCTCACTGTGGACCCCAGCAGATGGCTCCAGGCAGGACCCCGGTAGCTTTCACAGCTGACAAAACCAGTAGCCAGTACAGCCACTGTGGACCCCCTGCAGACTTCACCACTGAGATTCTCACCCATAGGTTTTTTCATATTCACAGTCAACAGGGCCCATGTCCCTCCCTATTCCTTCCCCCAACCTCCTGCTTGAGCCCAGGATCCTCACCAGCAGCCAACTCTGGCTGCCACTGCTGCATGAGAGCAAGGCACCAGCCTGCCCCATGGCTAGTCCTGGCAGCCACACACATGCACATCAACAGGTGAGGCCCACATAAGACTCTGACTCCCGTCACGGGTCTGCACAGCTTCACATGCTGGCAGCTAGCCCCTGCAGGCCACTGACCCCAGTTTCTGTCACAAGCCTCCAATGCCATGTACATGCCTGTGGCAAGGCCCTGAAGCCACACAAGTGTATGCTGACAGCCTGGGTCCCCACAGCTGCTCAGGCACCCAGAGCAGGCCCAACTCCTGTCACTGGCCTGCACTCACATGTGCCCAAGATTGACTCAGAAGCCACACCCCTATACTCAACCACCTTGATTCCAGATGTTGTTTAGTCACAAAGTCGGGTCCAACTCTCTGCCACCACATGAACTGCAGCCCGCCAGGCTCCACTGTCCACAGGATTTCCCAGGCAAGAATACTAGAGTGGGTTGCCATTTCCTTCTCCAGGGATCTTCCTAACCCAGGGATCAAACCCACAGCTTCTGCATTGGCAGGAGGATTCTTTATCACTGAGCCACCAGGGAAGCCCAGATTCCAGATACTGGCTCCCAAAGTTACGCATGCCCCTGTGGCTATGTCCTACAGATTTATAAGTAAACTCTAACAGCCAGGTCTCCTAGAGCTGGCCCCAGACACTGCTACTCTGGCCTTGCCATTGCACATGTATCTGCAGCCAATCCTGCCCACACAGGCACCTGTAGCAGCCCTCACACTCAAGCATGTACATCACACCAACCCTGGCCACACCAGGCCACCACCACCACTGCCTGTCCTGGTACCTAACTGCTGGACCTACAGGCACTGCTGAGGACCTCGGGAGCCTTTGCAACCACAGTGGACCGCCTCTGGCTCTCAGCAAGGGTCACACAGTTGTCAGTGCAGTAGACTGACTGCTTGAACTGACAAGATACCACATACCAGGGGGCCTAGAGATGCCGTTCATTTGGCACCTTGCACCACTGGACCTAAGTTTACAGTGCAGTCCAGTGGGCCTCTACCTGGAGGTGAAGGTCTTTCCTTAGTGAAGTCAGTCCATAAAGTCTATGAATACAGAGATTCATACACTTTGAATACAGAGATACCTATTCAAGGCTACAACTGTCAGAAAGAAACAAGGAAAAATGAACCAAACACACACACACAAAAATAGTAAAATTCCAGTAACTGACCTCCCCCCAAAATGGAGATAGATAAATTACCTAACAAAGAATTCAGAAAACTATTATAAAGATGGTCAGCGAACTACAAGAGATCACACATAAACAATTTAATGCCATCAGGAAAATCATACAAGAACAAAATAAGATGTATAACAAAGAGATAGAAAAACTAAAAAAGTACCAAACAAATTTTGGAGCTGATCAATACAATCACTGAACTAAAGAATTCAATGAGAGCTTCAACAGCAGACTAGATCAAACAGAAAAAACAATTAACTCAAAGACAGGTCATTTGAAAGTATCCAGTGAGAGGCATGAAAATAAAAATGAAGAAAAGGAATGAAGAAAGCCTACAGAACTTATGGGACATCATGACAAAAAATAAACAGTGTATTATGGGATTCCCCAGAGAAGAGACAGAGAAAGGGCTGAAAGCTTGTTTACAGATACAACGGTGGAGAACTTTCCAAATTTGGACATCTGAGTTCTTGAAGCTCAGAGGTCTCTAAAAGATTCAATCAAAAGATACCTTATCCATGATACATTATAATAAAGTGTTAAAAAAGTTAAAAATAGAATTACCAAAATATCCAGTAACTCCATTTCCGGGTATATATCCAAAGAAATGAAAAAGACATATATGTACACCCATGTTTAATGCATCCTTATCACTATAGCCAAGACAGGAAAACAACCTAAGTACTTGTCCACAGATGAATGGATAAAGAAGATATGGTAGGCATGCATGTATGTGTACATACCATAAACATACAGTGGAATATATTTAGCCATGAGAAAGGAAACCCAACCATTTGTGACAACATGGATGGACCTTGAGGACATTATGCTAAGTGAGATAAACCAAAGACAAAGGCAAATACAATATGTCATCACTGATATCTGGAATCTAAAAAAGCCAAACTCTAAACAATAGAGAGGAAATTGGTGGTAACCAGGGAATTTAGGATTGCAGAATAGGACAGACTACATTGCTTAAGGGCACAAACATACAACAAGTAGCAAAAAGTCCTAGATATCTAATGAATAGTCTAGTAAATATAGTTAACACTATTGTATCATAATCAAACTTGCTAAGAGGCTAGATCTTAATTATCTACCTACTTAAAGAAATGATAATTATGTGATGTAACAAAGGTGCTAAACAGTGCTACAAAGACAATCATTATAATATAAAAATAAATACAATCAATATGTTGTATACCTTAAATTTACAGAATGTTGTATGTCAAGTATACTTTAAAAAAAAGATAACAACTGTTGGTAAGGGTGTAGAAAAACTGAAACTTTTATATACTGTTTATGAAAGTGTAAAAAGTAAAGTTGTTGGGGAAAATAGTTTGGAAGTTCCTCCAAATGTTAAACATAGAATTACCAAATAACCCAGCAACTACTCTCCTAGGTGTATACCTAAAAGAACTGAAAACAGGCATTCAAACAAAACTTACACAAGTTTAAACTGGGAAAAAATAATTCCTATACCCTAACTACACAAGAAATAGTATCCAGAAAATAAATCTTACAAACCAATTTAAAAAAAAAAAAAAAAAAAGCAAACAACCCAAAAGAAAAAATGAGCAAGAAACACAGACATCTCACAGAGGACTTAAGGAGAGTTAACAGTTGAAAAAGTGTTTAATCTCATTAGTTTTCAGAAAATGTAAATTAAGACCACAGACTAATACTGTATATCCATTAGAAATGCAAAAATCAAGAAACAAGAAATGTCAAGTGTTAGCAAGGATTCAGATTATGGGAATACTCATATACTGCTGATGGAATGTAAACTGGTACAACCACTTTGAATCACAACTTTGGATATCATATAAAATTCAGCATGCACATATGCTAAAACTCAATAATAGCAGCACTGCTCAAAATAGCAAAAAACTGGAAACAATTCAAATGCTCACAGAAAGACAAATAAACATATGGTGTATTAGCAGAAACGCATATTAGACAATAATAAAAATGAATGACTTACCATTAAAGGCAACATTAGAAACAAGAGTAGCAAAAAAAAAAAAAGGCAAAAATACTTAACATTTTTGTAAGGCCTCAAAAATAAGCCAAACTAGATTATACATGCATGCATGCATGTACACTCAGTCATGTCCAACTCTTTGCAATCTCATGGACTGCAGCCGCCAGGCTGCTCCGTCCATGGGATTTCCCAGGCAAGATACTGAACTGGGCTGCTATTTCCTCCTCCAGGGATCTTCCCGACCCAGGGATCAAACCCGCACCTCTTGTGTCTCCTGCATTGGCAGGTAGATTCTTTACCACTGGTGCCACCTGGGAAGCCAAACTATGTATTTGTAATATATATAATATATAGCTCACAAATTTGTAATTTTTAAAACTTATTTTAAAAAGGCAAAGAAATTGTAAAATTGAAGATAGTAATATTTCTGGTGGGAAAGTTAGAGGGTAGAATGGTAGTGGAGTTTTGTAAAACTTGACCTCAACTATCTTAAGACCTCTAGTTGGACCTGAGAATTAAACTGACTTCAGACAGATTAAAAGAAGAAAACATTATATTAGAACTATGACACTATAAAAGAAGAAAACACATTATTTTTTCATGTACATGTAAGCGTCCACAAGAAAATGAAGACTCCTCAAATTGGCAAAACCTAAGTGCTCATATATTAGGTGAACAAAGAGAAGCAACTGTGAGAAAAGAGTAGAGACAGGAGTTATTTTTACAAGGTTTGTTTGTACAGAATACTCCGTCTCAACCCCTGGCTCCTCTGATAAAAAATGTTTCCTCTTGGTATGGTATGGAAGGCATCTTTCACTTGAGGAGAGTTTTATCTTTTGCTTTAGGAAGAATGGGGTGGGGTGGGGCAGGGGGAGGGGGCTGTGGTCAGAGCATTCTTCTTGCACCTGCCATTTTTTTAAGTGCATTTAGCTCAAAATAATCCTTATGCCAAAGTTGTATATTTTGCCATTCCTTCAATAGTATTCGTTCTCACATTGTTCTTACTCTGGGTGATCAGCTCACAAAAATCCATAACTTATAAATGTAGATTCTTTGCCATGTCTTGAGTAATACATATTTTTAAAATAAAAAAAATTTTAATATAAAATAATTATATATTAGCTGTATGCCAAAAACACAGTAAATGTCCAAGAAATATTATTTTTATTGTGAGGGGAAAGTATTTAAGTAAAAGTATAATAGAATTCAATCATATATACGCTGCATGGTCTCAATAAAACAGGACTTATTTTTATGGATAAAGAATAACTTGAGGAAATAAATCGAAATGCTCACAATGACTCCTTCTAGAAAATGAGAGGCAGAGTAAATAAATAATGTCTTTCTGGATCTTTATGCTTAATATCATTTACAAATCTTCTGCATTAAGCATGCTTAAATTACTAAGAGTGACAGCAGAACCAAATAGAACAGTCAATGAATATAATGTCTGACACATATTATGCAATTAATCTGTCACAATAATAAATTTAAATATCTCATGCATTCAGTATTATCCAAATACTAAATGGTTTTGCTTTGCCGTTTTATTCTAGCAATGTGACGAAACACCAACACAGGATATATTCTAAAGGTCCCACACAGTTCCACATGCTACTCTACAAAGCTTATTTAATCCTCACTCTGTATCTCAAAAGACATTGCAGAAACACAGAAGCAGGGCTAAATACCCACTCCATTCTTCATTTGGTCTTTGTGGACCTTTATCACCCCAGTTGTAAGCCCAAACAGTACTCTTAAGAAGAATAATGGAGCTTATACCATAAAAGCAATGTGCACTCTATAAAGGGCAAGACAGCTTTGAGTTAACTCTTATCCTCCTACATTTTACATATCTTGGGGGCATACTCAGGTCTTTGTAATCCCAGTAACTATTAGAGTTTTTAAAATAAAACAAGAGGATCAATAATGGCTTCTTAAACAGAATTTTTAAATGTCCTCCTCTTCCTCCATCCAATAATAGTTCTGACACTTCTGTTTTATAGATTATAAATCTTCAGTGATTAAGATGGTCTTTGATAAAAACCAAAACTATTCTTAGAATTCAGCTGAGTGAACCTTTCTTCTGCTTTATGTGTTGTACTTTCCTAGAAAACTGTTAACCTGCAAGGAGAAACTGTGCTACTTGTCTTGGATTCAATATAATACAATGTGTGGCAAGTGGTAAGCATTTAATACATAACCAAAATTCTTTCTTTCTTGTTCCAAAAAGTGAAAGGGCTTTATAAAGCTCGATAGCTTTAAGGAAATGTTGGAGTAATCACCCTAAATGT
This sequence comes from Bubalus kerabau, assembly GCF_029407905.1. NCBI lineage: Eukaryota > Metazoa > Chordata > Mammalia > Artiodactyla > Bovidae > Bubalus > Bubalus kerabau. The sequence continues at coordinate 80,658,121 of NC_073631.1, read as the reverse complement.
ATAAAATTGCTGATGATCAAATTGCTGTGGGCAATTTGATAATAAGCCACTCCTTGCGTTATAAAAGAAACAATGAACATAGCAACGTGCTTTGTCCATGATTTCAGCCTGACGTAATCCTAAAATTGGAGAGTGTGATTTGTGACACATGGACCTGAGTCAAGGACAAGTTTCCCTTAATGAACAGGCTTTATTGAATTAGTCATCGAGGGAGTAAATGTGCACAACCCAGTATCAGGGCTTATCTTCAAGACTTACAAGGGCAGACTTCCCGTGACCACTCTAACGCTCTGCTCTTCAGCCCACACTGTGCTCTCTCCATAGCTGAACCACGGCACAAGTATCAGGTACGTTAACACTGGTGACAAACTGATAACATGTCTTGGTTGAAAGCAATTTTAAAAGTTAGAGGTCATTAGTCAATTTTTTTTCCAACAAATATTACAGATATTTTTTCACAGATACCCTCTATACCAGAATAGCCCTTCATGTTTTTTTCTTCTCCAACACACATAATATATGACATTTACAAGTGCAAATACCCTACCAGGCTATAGAATAAATAAGTACATTCACTATATTTTAACACCATCTCTTTCTCCCCTCTCAAGGAAGCAAGAAACAATAAGATTACATGTAAACCCCCCCTAATTCGTATTGTAAAAGTAATTAAAAATTTTAATTCAATTCTTAGATGTAACAAATTACCTGCTAAATACCTGACAACCAACTACTGCATTTAAGAGGATAATGGGATTCCCTGGTAGTCCAGCTGGAAAAGAATCCGCCTGCAATGCAGGAGACCCCAGTTGGATTCCTGGGTTGGGAAGATCCTGTGGAGGAGAGTAAGACAACCCACTTCTGTATTCTTCCCTGGAGAATCCCCACGGACAGAGGAGCCTGGCAGGGTACAGTCCATGGGGTCACAAAGAGTCAGACACGACTGAGCAACTAAGCACACACACATGCAATGTCACACAGAAGGGGTACACTCTGGGGATGAAAAGTGCTACTGGTACACAGTTCAAGAAGATTCACAGGAAAAAAATGTTATCAAGGAATCCTATAATGAATCTGAACAAAGTCAAATGTTATAAACATCTGAATAAAATCATTAATGCACTGCTCAACAGATCTCTGAAAATTACTACCTACGAATACTGACTGATTCTAGCTCTCACTTCTGGGAATCCTATACTTGCCTATTCATGTACAAATAAGAAATTTCTAAAAGAAATAAAACATTAGCAGTAAAGGGAACACTCTTGCACTGTTGGTGGGAAGGTAAATTGATACAGCCACTATGGAAGACAGCATGGAGATTCCTTAAAAAACTAGGAATAAAACCACCATATGACCCAGCAATCCCACTCCTAGGCATATTATACCCTGAGGAAAACAAAATTGAAAAAGACACATGTATCCCATTGTTCACTGCAGCACTGTTTGCAGTAGCTAGAACATGGAAGCAACCTAGATGTCCATCAACAGAGGAGTGGATAAAGAAGTTGTGGTACATATACACAACGGAATATTACTTGGCCATAAAAAGCAATGCATTTGAGTTAGTTCTGATGAGGTGGATGAACCTAGAACCTATTATACAGAGTGAAGTCAGTCAGAAAGAGAAAGATAAATATCATATTCTAACACATATATACAGAATCTAGAAGAATGGTACTGAAGAACTTATTCACAGGGCAGCAATGGAGAAACAGACACAGAGAATAGACTTATGAACATGGGGAGAGGGTGAGAAGTATGGAAAGAGTAACATGGAAGCTTACATTACCATGTTTAAAATAGATAGCCAATGAGAATTTGCTGTATGGCTCAGGAAACTCAAACAGGGGCTCTGTATCAACCTAGAGGGGTGGGATGGGGAGGGAGATGGGAGGGAGTTTCAAGAGGGAGGGGACATATGTATACTTATGGCTGATTCATGTTGAGGTTTGACAGAAAACAACAAAATTCTGTAAAGCAATTATCCTTCAATAAAAAATAAATTGAAAAAAAAAACCATTAGCAGTGTATCATTTGAAGATGGTATAATTAATATTTACTCTGTTGCTGAAATTTCTTAAACAGAGAGGTTGCTCCTCCATCTACCTAATTAAACCCGATTATTTAAATGACAGATTAAAATTTTGGATCTAATCCTTACTCATTCACTATTGTGGGGAAAACTTAAAACCACTAAAAAGAGATGAGAGTACTTTCATGATTATCAAATTCTTGGTAGTAAATTATGTCTTTGTTTCTTTCATTAGTAATTCAATCCTAAGTAAGACTTATAACCTAGAAAAATAAGATTTAGACTAAAGAATTATTTGGTTATTTAAAAAACACATATGGTGATAAACTGTACCTTTTTCCCATGAAAAGTGAAAAACTGCAACCAAATAGTATTAAAAGCTAAGGATAGACGCTATCTACACCCCTCCATATGTTTTACAGGATTTAGGTTGTCACTTGTACTCTCATTCAAACTGATTTAAAACATTAATGAATTTTCCTATTTTCAGTACAATGGTGAACTAGGTTTTGCGCATAAATCTTCCTGTTACAAAGAACTTAATGACCTGTAAAAGTATTTAAAAACATTTTTTTGAAAGCACTGAAAAATAATAAGACAGTAAAAAAATTATCAAGTCAGAAAAGTAAGAGGGGATTTCAAAAAATAGTGATGGAAAAACTAAATATTTACATTCAAAGAAAAAAAAATAAAGCTGGACACTTACCTTACAAAAACTAACTCAAAATGGATCAAAGACCTAAATGTAAGAGCTAAAAGTATAAAACTCTTCATAGACAACATAGAGAGAAAGTTCCATGACACTGAATTTGACAATGATTTCTTGGATATGACACTAAAAACATAGGCAACAAAAGGAAAAAAAAAATAGATAAACTGGACTAAATCAAAATTTTAAACTTTTGTGGATAAAAGAATACTATCAACAGAATAAAAAGGCAACCCACAGAACTGAAAAAATATTTGCAAATTACATACCTGATAAAGAATTCATATCTGGAAGCAACTCCTAATACTAAATTAAAATTGGGCAAATTAAAAAATGGGCTAAGGGACTTCCCTAGTGGTCCAGTGGTTGGGAGTCTGCCTGTCAATGCAGGGGACAAGAGCTCAATACCTGGTCCAGGAAGATTTCACATGCCATGGAGCAACTGAGTCTGTTGCTACTGAAGCCCATGCACCCTAGAGACCATGCTCTGCAATAAGAAAAGCCACTGCAATGAGAAGCCCGTGGACTGCACTAGAGAGAATCCCTGCTCACCACAAGTAGACAAAGCCCATGCAGCAACAAAGACCCCGCACAGCCAAACATAAACAAACAAAAAAAATGTAACGGGCTAAGGACTTGAATAGACACTTCTCCAAAGAAGACACACAACTAGCCAATAAGCATAAGAGAAGATGCTCAACATCACTAATCACTGGGGAAATGCAAATTAAAATCACAATAAGATACCACTTCACACCCATTAAAAGTTATTAAAAACAAAACAAAACAGGAAACAAGTATTGATGAGGATGTGGAGAAACTGGAACCCTTGCATGCTCCTAATGAAAATGTAAAATGGTGCAGCTGTTGTGGAAAATAGTACATTGATTCCTCAAAAAATTAAAAATAGAATTACTATATGATCCAGCAATTCCACCCATGGGTATATACCCAAAAGAAATGAGAGCAAGGATTCAAACAGATACTAGTACACCCATGTTCATAGCAACATTATAAACAACAGCCAAAAGGTAGAAACAAGCAAAGTTTCCAATCGGTAGATGAGCTGATAATCAAAATGTGGTATGAGTACACACAAACATACACACAGAGAGAGGAATATTATTCAGCCTTAAAAAGGAGTGAGATTCTGGTACATGTTATAACATGAACCTTATTGACATTATGCTAAGTGAAACAAGCCAAACACAAAAATACAACTACTACATGATTCTACTAATATGAGGTACTTAGAATAATCAAACTCATACAAAGTAGAACAGCAGTTACCAGGTGCTGAGGTGAGTGAGATAAGGAGAATATTGTATAACGGGTTCAGTACGAGATGATGAAAAAGTTCAGGAGACAGATAGTGCTGATGTTTGTACAACAATGGGAATATATTATACGTAATGCCACTGAACTATACATTTAAAAACAGTTAAAATGGTAAATTTTATGTTATATATTTTACCTTATATATTTTACATTATGTATATTTTACCACAATTTTCCTTTAAGTGAAATGGGAATGAAAATTCAGCATGGAAAGCAAATTCTAAAGCCACATTTCCTCTGAAAGGTCCTTGCTGATCTTGAAAAATTAGAACGTTTGTTTTTATTGATTCTCAGGGTGACTGATACAGAAATAAAACTGAGGGCCTAAGCCTCTCTCATAAGAAGCTGGAATTCCAAAGAGATACAACCTTAAGTGAGAATAACCTGAAGCAGATAACAACTTTGGATCAAACTGCTTTTCTCAAACTGTAAACCTGGGTTATAATGTATCCTGGATTGCAATACTCCCAAAGTGTCTGTCAAAAGCAAATGTAAATTTCCTAAGTATATACTCTATGGCCCAGAAAATATTCTTAACTTTTCAAATGTAGTATCCAAGGCCCAAATAAGGATAATGGAATACACAGGAAACTAAAAAGGAGTAAGAATTATCTGAAACAACAAAAAGGAAAAGGGGGTCAGGAAATAACTTAAGAAATCAGAATTATCAGATGTAGACCAAAAAACAATTTTGTTTTCTGTGATAGGATAAATAAAAGACAACTCTGAACTTTTAGAAGAGAACTGAAAAGTAACAGTGACAGTCACTCAGACTCTTTGCAACCCCATGGACTGCAGCCTGCCAGGCTCCTCTGTCCATGGAATTCTCCAGGCCAAAATACTGTAGCAGGTAGCTGTTCCCTTCTCCAGGGAATCTTTCCAACACAGGGATCGAATCCAGGTCTCCCACGTTGCAGTGGATTCTTTACCATCTGAGCCACCAGGGAAGCCCAGCAGAGAAGTGAAAACCATAAATGGTGACATAGATTTGAAAAAACAAAAACTGAGGCATCAAAACTCGAATAACCCCAATTAAGAACTGAATGGACAGGCTTAAAAGCAGATTGCTGTATGCTCAGTCATGTCCGACTCTTTACAACCCTTTGGACTGTAGCCTGCCAGGCTTCTCTTCCATGTGATTCGTCAGGCAAGAAGACCAAAGAGGATTGCCATTTCCTCCGCCAGGGGATCTTCCGGACCAAGAGATCTAACCCACATCTCCTGTGTCTCCTACACTGCAGGTGGATTCTTTACTGCTGAGCCACTGAGGAAGCCAAAAGCAGATTAGATGCAGCTTAAAAGATACTTAATAAATGGAAAGATAGGACAAAAGCCTAGAGGTATGCAAGACCTGGCCTGAACCAGTTTGTGAAAGTCAATTACATCCAAGTCTTTCTAACTCTGCATCAGTGAAGTCATGTTGGTTGTCTGAAACTTCCATGTTTATACTGCAAAAATCAACAAATGCTACAAATCAGGACTTTATTTTCCCCTGGAGAACCAGTTCACCAGCAAAACACTGGAAGCAACCATACAAGATTCAACACAAAGAGACAACAAGATCACAAATGCATGACAGAGGTTGAGATATGTGAAGAATATATGAGAAACTCTAATATATATTTAACTGGAGTTTCAAAGAAACTGAAGAAATTAAAGAACATGAGAATGGCAAAAGTAACATCTGATGAGAAAATGGGTACGATTTTTCCAGAACTAATGAAATCATAGGTTTAAAGAAGCCCAGTGAATCCACTACAGGATAAATAAAAAGAAATCTGCAGTGAAGACTGACCACTATAACCATTTACTTTTGAATCTATGAGTTCTTCTCTTTAAAAATTATAAATGCCATCAGAATTCAAACAGGTGGGGATTTATTTTCATTAATTTTACCTAGAACACAATGAGGCCTACACTTTGGACCTACCAATTCAGAAACCTGTCAGCCCACAGAAGTTTTCTTCTACTTTTATTTTTTGCTTTTGTTACATTTATTCTGATTTCTCCCTTAGAAATACCACACTCATCAGTTATTTTTCCTCTATCTGCCCTCAGTATTCATCATCTTTACCCTCATCATCTCACTTCCTGTCACCATTTTCTCCTTATTCTGGACAATCTCAAATACTCACTATAGGATTGATTCTGTTTTCTGTAGCATCAGCTCTGCTATTTACAACTGCCATTGCAGATTTTTATCCTGCTACTGCATTTTCAGGCTTTTTGGTTTATTTTTAATCTTCTTTCCAGTTCCTCCTAAAATCTTATTTTTTCTTATGCCTTTTTGTCTTGATTTTATAGAGGTCATATTTTTGCTTCCTTGCTGGGAATAAAATCTTACATTTCCACAAATATCTTCTGTATATCATCATAAATCATATTCATAATTATTAAGTCTTTCCTCATCATCTTTGGGCAATGGTTCCCTTCTTTGATGCTATATATTTCTTTCATAATTTCCATAAAGATTATTATCTTTGCAAAAAGAATATACACAATTTTTAAAATGGCAGAGTATGTAGATCATCCTTGATTCTCTCCATTCTTGCCACTATCCACTGGATGGTGAAATTTTGCTCACATCTTAACTTGGTCACGTTGTTAAGTTCAGTCCATAATGGTTCAGTTCAGCAAGCAATGCAACTATGCTCAACTGATTTAGATCTTCTATCATTCTCTCTTCTCATATTATGAGGAGAATTTATTACTATTACATCAGGAATGTGCTGTAGTTTGTCTTTTAACAGAAAAAAATAAGTGCTAATCTGAAATCCTAAGAGCACAACTGTTGCAGGGTTCCTCTTACCACCACTTCTACAGCTGCACTGCATCCCTGGAATGGAATATCCTAACAGTTTCCTTTCATTCTCTTCCACACTGCATATTGGAATTTTTAGCCTATGAACAGATGCACGGAGAACAGTGTTAAAGGTAGGTGTGGAGGTGCTAAGAGTCAGGAGAAATAGAGCAAATCTCTAGTCAAGTTAACTGGCTTGTAATACATCATGAAATACAAAATGTGAAGAAAACAGTAGGCTTCAGTCATTCATGGTCTCATTAGTGTGAATAAACAATGGGAATAGATTAAAACCCTTGTCTAACTTCTTCCCCTCATCTAATTTTATTCTCCAATATTAGAAGTCAAAGCATAAATATACCACTCGGGCTTTCTCAGTCTACTCCAACTTCAATGTAATAAGTAGTTAGGGGAAATGCCTCTAAAACTAAGTGGTTTACTGCTACTTAACTCTTTGGTGTTGTTCTGGAACTACCTGAGTATTTTAATGGGAAGCTGGAAGAAAACATATTACGCGTAGCTAGCCTAAAGTCAATATTTTAAACAAGTACATTTTTAAAAACAAAAAGAAACTGGTAATCTCTGTGTTTCAACATACAGTCAACTAAAATATCATGTTGACAGGTGCTGACTTATAGAGAAGGAGTAAAATAACTATAATTCCTTCACAACAAGATGAGCATCAAGACTTAAAAGGACTGTATACATTTTTAATGATCCATGATTTTATACATGGTGATGTAAACACTGACGTCTTCTCCATATCACTTAAAAGTGTGACAATCTTCTTTTTGTCCCTTTTTACATATCATGATGAAAATTTCATTAATGAAGTCAAGCTGAGCTATTTCTTACATGAGAGTGCTCCCCCACACACTTAGTGTCTAATGGATTTCCCCTAGTTAACAGCTAACATTTAATGAACCCTTCCTATGTGCCAGGTACTTCACTAAATGCTTTACATAATTAACTCATTTTTGTTTAGGAATACTATTATTATCATGAACATTTTAAAGATAGGAAACACAAAAGGGACACAAAAGTCAAATAATTTGCCAAGATTTTCATTCCACTCACTACGGCTACATCACACAATTACACCAAGTGTAGTGGCTTGAAAAACAATTTTATCACAAATGAAGTCTGTAGATCAGAGGTTTGGACAGAGCACAAAAGTAATGTACACTGTCTGAGGCTACAACTAAGAAGACTCGACAACTCGGGATGCTTCAATGGCTGGGGGTGGGAGTCATGTGGGAAATTTTCACTTGTGTATGTGACTGTTCTGCTACTGTGGTCTAGCATCTTAGCTGGAGCTGTCACCTGGAGCGCGTACATATGGCCTCTCTTGTGTCCTGTGCTTTCTCTGCAGCACGGCAGCTTCAGCACGTAGGACACCTTGAACAGCAGCACTGGGATCCAAGGGCAAGTGTCCTAGAAACAAGGCAAAGAATAAACTGTCTTTTCTGACCCAGCTTCAGACATCACTCAGCACTTTTGCGACATTCCATTAGTCATAGGCAAATCTCAAGCCTGTGCAGATTCAAGAGGAGAGGATAGAGACCCCTCCCCTCAAGGGAGGAGTATCAGCGTCATAGACTAGAAAGAGCAGGGGGCTGGAAATGCAGCCATATTTGGAAAATACAATATACCACCATCTGAGAGCAGAGATTCCCAGTGTTATGTTCTTAATGACCATACTCAACTGCAAGATTACAAACCGGCACTCTTTATGGCACTAACAATCACGCTCTTGACCCAGTCCAAAAGACTGTGTATATGCAATGCCAGAATTCCAGAAAAACATCTACTTCTGCTTCACTGACTACGCTAAGGCCTTTACTGTATGGATAACAATTAATTGTGGAAAATTCTTAAAAGAGATGGCATACCAGACCACCTTACCTACCTCCTCAGGGAGGTAGGTAGATTTGTATATGCAGGTCAAGGAGCAATAGTTAGAACTGGACATGGAACAACAGACTGGTTCAAAATTGAGAAAGGAGTTCATCAAGGCTGTATATTGTCACTCTGCTTATTTAACTTACATGCAGGGTATGTCATGAGAAATGCCAGGCTGGATGACTCACAAGCTGGAATCAACACTGCAGGAAGAAACATCAAGAACCTAAAACATGCAGATGATACCCCTCTAATGGCAAAAAGCAAAGAGGAACTAAAGAGCTTCTTGATGAGGGTGAAAAAGGAGAGTAGAAAAGCTGGCTTAAAACTAAACATTCAGAAAACTAAGATCATAGCATCCGGTCCCATCACTTCATAGCAAAAAGATGGGGAAAAACTGAAAACAACAGAAGATTTTATTTTCTTGGGCTCCAAAATCACTGTGGATGGTGACTGCAGCCATGAAGCCATGAAATTAAAAGATGCTTGCTCCTTGGAAGGAGAGCTATGACAAACCTAGACAGCATATTACAAAGCAGAAACATTACTTTGCCGACAAAGGTCCATAAAATCAAAGCTATGGTTTTTCCAGTAAACCATATCACATCATCCACAGATGTGAGAGTTGGACCATAAAGAAGGCTGAGCACCAAAGAATTGATGCTTTCAAACTGTGGTACTGGAGAAGACTCTTGAGAGTCCCTTGAACTTCAAGGAGAACAAACTAGTCAATCTTAAATGAAATCAATCCTGAATATTCACTGGAAGGACTGATGCTAAAGTTTCAATACTTTGGCTGCTGCTGCTGCGTCGCTTCAGTCGTCTCCGACCCTGTGCGACCCCATAGACGGCAGCCCACCAGGCTCCCCTGTCCCTGGGATTCTCCAGGCAAGAACACTGGAGTGGGTTGCCATTTCCTCCTCCAATGCATGAAAGTAAAAAGTGAAAGTACCTGATGCTAAAAGCCCACACATTGGAGAAGATTTTGATACTAGGAAAGATGGAGAGCAGGAGGAGAAGGGGGTGAAAGAGGAGGATGAGACGATTGGATGGCATCATTGACACAACGGACATGAGTTTGAGCAAAGTCCAGGGGATAGTAAAGGACAGGGAAGCCTGGCATGCTGCTGCTCACGGGATTGCAAAGAGTTGGACATGACTTAGCGACTGAACAACAACAACAATGCCATTCACAATTTGGAATGGGCAAAGGGACCAAGAGGAGAAGGAGTTCTGAAGAGGGTTCTTTAGGCTACATTCCCTTCAAGTCCATTCCCCTCTGGAAGCCATCAGTGAAGACAGGATTCTCTACACCACCAAGAAAACAAAGTGTCTCTTATAATCTCTCCACCATGATAGTATTTTGTGGTACTCAATTCCATCATAAAAATCATTTTAACTGTTTCTGAAAGACAGAAAGGGATGCCCCATGGACATCCTACTGTCATAGACTCGACCTCTGGTCTGCACACCATCTCTGATGTCGAATACGACAAACCTAACCCAAATCACACCTTGATTTCTGAGGTCACAGTAAAACTTCCACAAGATCCACATTATTTACAAATAAATCAACAAATATTTCATATTCAGATGGGAATCTGCATGTCTAAGAGTAAGTTTCCAGAACTTTTTGGAAAGTAGAGGAACTGGAGGAGCCATTCAAAGCAAATAATCTCTTTTTTAATCTTACCACTGATTCCTCTGACAATTTCAAGGGGTTTGGAAAAACTAGAGCAGAACTGCGAGACTGGAGAATCAGACTATTCAGAGACTCTCCAATGTTAAATCTTTCAGAATCAGATCCCTGGCACAAAGCCAGGTGAACAAAAGGTGCAAACTGACTCACTGGACTAAAATCCCACCCTTCAACAGCTGCCAGGAAGAATATTGTTTTAAAATGGTATGGTTATTATTTGGGCTGTGAACAAACACCTTCCCATTAACAGCCTCTCAGATTATTATTCTGCAAAATCTTGGTGTTACCAAGGAATTTCGTGAAATCTGTTGGGGTTTCCTTTGTTTTGTTAAAAATAATAAAATTATCATTGACTCCAATAAACTGTTGGTTGCTACAAAGGGAAAAACCAAGAATGCCTTCTACCTCATCTGGTTTACACACTAGGTAAAAGCATGAAAACACTGTGGCAACATTAGCATAACTAGTTAAGTGTTACTGATTTGAAAATACTGTATAGTAGCAATTTTTAAAAAAACAAAAACTGGTTTACTCGTTTAAGCTTTCATTTTGAATACAATTTCAATTAACACAAACAACTTGGGCTGGCCTATTAAAACAACCAAAGAGAAGAGGAGACGTTTAATGAATAAACTCTCTGGTAAACACTTTGTCTACATGGATTTTTCCAGAGGTACTGTGTTCTGGCTACGTGAGGCTGCCTTTGTTTCTTTCAATAAATCAAAGAAAGGAAAAAGGTGGGAAGGGGAAAGTGACAATCACACTTAATCCAGGCTGCCATATGTCACTTTTTGTCCTTTGCTGGTTCATTGATTATTCATGAATTCACTACCTGAAAAGTGCTATATTTATCTTTACAGCCACAAAGCTGTCAATTCAGTTCCAAGTATGCCTGCCTTTGTTTTCAATGAAATGCACAGTCTGGGTAACGGTCTTTTGCACATGACACTGCCCTAGGCCATAAAACAAGTATTAAAAAATTGACATAATATAGGTGAAATTTCAGTGTTGATACTGGCCTGAGCCTTATTATTATTTTGTAATGACTGTTTTATCAAAAGAAACATGAAGTAGTCTTGGCTTTTAAAGCCTTCGGCCTCTAAGGATTTCCAGAGAGGCCCTAAACCCTACTCCCTCCTCTATTTTGTTATCAATGGTCTTACTGTTCCCATTTCTTTTCTTCTTTTATACCTGCTTGTTTCTGGTATAGCAGAGGTATAGTATCCTCTGCTATTAAGTTACCTGCTCAAAGCTACCTAAATTCCAACCACTGCTTTCCGGGGATGCATTACCTCACTCTAGTTCAGAATCTGCCTCAAGGTTTCCTTTTCCCACATACAGTCACTGCCTTGAAGAATTCCACAGGTCATTTAAATTTCAACTTGTTTGCCAGCACCTAGGGAAGACATACTTTTAAAAAAGCAAAGAGATACTCAGCTTTCAACACTACCTACCAGGCAAGAAGACAGGGAAAACAAGCTTGCCTAAAGACATTTTAAATGTTTCCCTGGTTGGCTTCAAGCTTAAAACCACCACCACAAATCCATCACCTTTGTCCTGGAGAAGAAAGGTCAGAGGGAGAAAATAGATTACAAATATACCTGCATCCTAAAAATTCTGTGATTGGCTTAAAGGATAAAAAAGCGAACTGGAATCTCCACCAAATTACTGTCATTTCAAAGTTTTATGATAATAAAGCCAAAAAGGTAAACTCAATTTATTTTTCCCTAGGTGTGCTCAACAACAATTTTGACATGAAAGTTCAAACATGTGATAAATGTTAACAGTAAGTGACAGGGCAAAGACCTTATCCAAAGAGAAAAAAGCCCTTCATAAATAGTTTCAATATATCATGCATTCTTCCATGTTTTATTTCAATTAATCTTTTGAGGATCCCCAAACCTAAAAGTCTCTGATTCAAGAATGTGATTAAGATCTGAAACTCCGTTAACAGGAAAATGAGGCAGAGGGAGACTTAGTATTTTAGAACTCCATTATGATGTAAGACTAAGTCATCAAATTCCTCCCATGATTAACATATGAGATCAATGTTCATGTCTAAGAAAGCAAAAGGAAAAAGGATTCAAACTAAAAACAAGCTTTAGTCTTTTCATGTTTTAAAAAGTAATTTAACTGCTGAGATTTTCATGTGCTTAATTGTTTTATAGGATTATCTACCTTTAGAAGCCCCTAACCTGTCTGCTCTTTACCAAATGCATTACTACTTGTTCAGTCATCCAGGATTCAAACCTGGGCCTCCTCTGTCACCTAGCTTTCATTAGTCAGGATTAAGTTCGACCACATACGACAAGAGCAAAAACAGACAACAGATAAAGCCAATGGCTTACACAAGGTAATTGTATTCTCACGAAAAAAGAAGCCCAGATGCAGCTGGGCCAGTGTGTACAGGTTCACAGTGCCAGGCTTTTTCCCTCTTGATGCTGTGTCATTCTCAAAACATGTCCCCACCTTTAAGGCCCAGGGTAGCTGCTTGGGTGCCTGCTATCACGTGCCTATAATAGCCAGTAGGAAAGAGCGGAAGCAGGGTTCAATCCTTCTAATAACACTTTCTAGAAGTTGCACACAGCACTTCTTTCATCTCACTAAACTGAATTTAGTGATATGGTCACATCTAGCTACAAAAAAAACTTGATTTTCAATCTTTTCATTGGGCAACAACAGTATGTCCAACTGAAAATCTGGGTTCTATTTTACAAAGAAAATGTTTTCCAGGATGAGCACAGTCAGTCTTAGGGATACTTCTTACTCCACACATCAGTCCTCTCAGCTCTTCTCCACTATTTAGCTAAGTCAATCCTATCAGCATGGTTGTAATTCGCTTCATCATCATCTCTGCCTGAACGATAACATCTTGACTGAGTTCCTTGAGCCAAATGAAAATAAGGGGAAAACAGAGAGACTGGCTGCAGTCTGGTGTTTGTGCATTTGTGGATAGTCTTGCTGAGCTTTAGTGGTCAGAGATGAAGAGATGAGGGTCCTGAGAAGGAAATCTGTCCATATGTCAGGAAACACTTCTCAGTGGAAAGAATAAAAAAAAAAAAACAGAGAAAAAATATTAACAACATTCTATACTCAACACAAATATTTTTCACAAATGAAAGCAAAATAAAAACTTTTGCAGATAAATAAAAGCTGATAGAATTCACTGAAAACAGACATGCACTATGAGAAATTTTTTAATTGAAACATTTGAAATATACTGATGAAAGTAATCAAAGATAACAGATGGAAATATGTATCATGTTCTTGGATTGGAAGAATCAATATTGTGAAAATGACCATACTACCCAAAGCATTTTACAGATTCAGGGCAATGTCTATCAAACTACTAATGGCATTTTCCACAGAATTAGAACAAAAAATTTTACAATTTGTATGGAAACACAAAAGACCCTCAAGAGCCAAAGCTATCTTGAGAAAGAAAAAGAGCTGGAGGAATCAGGCTCCCAGACTTCGGGCTGTACTACAAAGCTATAGTAATCAAGATAGTATGGTACTGACACAAAAACAGAAATATAGATGAATGGAATAAGATAGAAAGCCTACAGATAAACCCACATATCTATGGTCACCTAATCTTTGACAAAAGAAACAAGAATATACAATGGAGAAAAGACAGTCTCTTCAATAAGTGGAGCTAGGAATACAAGAAAGCTACATGTAAAAAGAATGAAATTAGAGCACTCCCTAAAACCATACACACTCCAGTATTCTTGCCTGGAGAATTCCATGGACAGAAGAGCCTGGTGGGCTATAGTCCGTGGGGTCGCAAAGAGGCAGACATGACTAAGTGACTAACACTTAAACCTGCTATCTCCTGCATTAGGAGGCAAATTCTTTACCAAAGGAAAGGAAGCCCAAAGGAAGCCATAAATAAGACAAAAAGACAACCGCAGAATGTAAGAAAATATCTGCAAATAAAGCAACTGACAAGGAATTAATCTCCAAAATATACAAACAGCTCATATAGATCAATATCAAAAAAAACCAAACAACCCAATCAAAAAAATGGGCAGAAGACTAAATTGACATTTTTCCAAAGAAGACTTCCATACGGCAAACAAGCACATGAAATGATGCTCAACATCGCTGCTGAAAGTGAAAGTCGCTCAGTCGTGTCCGACTCTTTGTGACACCGTGGACTATACAGTTCATGGAATTCTCCAGGCCAGAATACTGGAGTGGGTAGCCTTTCCCTTCTCCAGGGAATCTTCCCAACCCAGGGATAGAACCCAGGTCTTCTGCATTGCAGGCATATTCTTTACCAGCTGAACCACCAGGGAAACCCAAGAATACTGGAGTGGGTAGCCTATCCCTTCGTCAGTGGATCTTTCTGACTCAAGAATCAAACCAGGGTCTCCTGCATTACAGGCAGACTCTTCACCAGCTGAGCTACCATGGAAGCCCAATATCACTATTAGAGAAATGCAAATGAAAACTACAATGAGGTATCACTTCACACAGGTCTGAATGGTCATCACCAAAAATTTCATAAACAATAAATATTGGAGACGGTGTGGAGAAAATGGAACTCTACACTGTTGGTTGGAATGTAAACTGGTACAACCACTATGGAGAACAGTATGGAGGTTCCTCAAAAAACTAAACACAGAACTACCATATGACTCAGCAATCCCACTCCTGGGCATACTCCTGGAGAAAAATACAATTTAAAAGATACATGATGTACGTCCCACCCCCAGTGTTCATTGCAGTACTATTTACAATAGCCAGGACATGGAAGTAACCCAAATCTCTATCAGCAGAGGAATGGATAAAGAAAATGTGGTACATTTATACAGTGGAATATTAGTCAGCCACAAAAAGGAACGAAATGGTGCCATAAGATGTGGATAGACCTAGAAACAGTCATACAGTATGAAGTAAGTCAGAAAGAGAAAAACAAATATTGTATATTAATGCATATATGTGGAATCTAGAAAAATGGCATAGATGAACTTATTTGCAAAGCAGAAATAGAGACACAGAGAACAAATGTATGAGTACCAAGAGGGGAAGGGGGAGTTGGTAAGGATGGGAGATTGGGATATATACACTACTAATGAAATAACTTTAGTCAGCTTTCATTCCAATCCCAAAGAAAGGGAATGCCAAAGAATGCTCAAACTACCGCACAACTGTACTCATCTCACACGCTGGTAAAGTAATGTTTAAAATTCTCCAAGCCAGGCTTCAGCAGTACGTGAACCGTGAACTTCCAGATGTTCAAGCTGGTTTTAGAAAAGGCAGAGGAACCAGAGATCAAATTGCAAATATCCACTGGATCATCGAAAAAGCAAGAGAGTTCCAGAAAAACATCTATTTCTGCTTTATTGACTATGCCAAAGCCTTTGACTGTGTGGATCACAATAAACTGTGCAAAATTCTGAAAGAGATGGGAATACCAGACTACCTTACCTGCCTCTTGAGAAACCTATATGCAGGTCAGGAAGCAACAGTTAGAACTGGACATGGAACAACAGACTGGTTCCAAATACGAAAAGGAGTTCATCAAGGCTGTATATTGTCACCCTGCTTATTTAACTTATATGCAGAGTACATCATGAGAAACGCTGGACTAGAGGAAGCACAGCTGGAATCAAGATTGCCAGGAGAAATATCAATAACCTCAGATATGCAGATGACACCACCCTTATGGCAGAAAGTCAAGAGGAACTAAAAAGCCTCTTGATGAAAGTGAAAGAGTAGAGTGAAAAAGTTGGCTTAAAGCTCAACATTCAGAAAACGAAGATCACGGCATCTGGTCCCATCACTTCATGGGAAAGAGATGGGGGAACAGTGGAAACAGTGTCAGACTTTATTTTTTTGGGCTCCAAAATCACTGCAGATAGTGACTGCAGCCATGAAATTAAAAGACGCTTACTCCTTGGAAGGAAAGTTATGACCAACCTAGATAGCATATTCAAAAGCAGAGACATTACTTTGCCAACAAAGGTCCGTCTAGTCATGGTTTTTCCAGTGGTCATGTATGGATGTGAGAGTTGGACTGTGAAGAAAGCTGAGTGCTGAAGAATTGATGCTTTTAAACTGTGGTGCTGGAGAAGACTCTTGAGAGTCCCTTGGACTGCAAGGAGATCCAACCAGTCCATCCTAAAGGAGATCAGTCCTGGAAGTTCATTGGAAGGACTGATGCTGAAGCTGAAACTCCAATACTCTGGCCACCTCATGCGAAGAGTTGTCTCATTGGAAAAGACCCTGATGCTGGGAGGGATTGGGGGCGAGAGGAGAAGGGGACGGCAGAGGATGAGATTGCCGGATGGCATCACCGACTCAATGGACTCGAGTCTGGGTAAACTCTGGGAGTTGGTGATGGACAGGGAGGCCTGGCATGCTGCGATTCTTGGGGTCACAAAGAGTCGGACACAACTGAGCGACTGAACTGAACTAAATGAAATAACTAATAAGAATGAACTATATAGCACAGGGAATTCTACTCAAAGCTCTGTGGTGACCCAAATGGGAAGGAAATCCAAGGAAGACAGGATATATGAATACATGTGGCTGATTCAGTTTGCTGTACAGCAGAAACTAACAACATTATAAAGCAACTATACTTCAGCAAAAATATATGACATATAACATCGTGTAAATTTAAGGTGTACAATTTATATTGTAATACAATTGCCTTTGTAGCAATAATCACCTTTATCACATTATATAACTATTTTCTTTTTAGTGGTTGGAATAACTGAGTTTGTTTCTTAGCAAGTTTGATGATTGTAACAATATTATCTGTAGTCTCTGTACTATGCATTAATTCTCTACCACTTATTTAACTACTTGGTAGCAAGTCTGTCCTCTTAAACATCTTTCCTATCCATCCACCTACGATCCTCTGGTAACCAACATTTTACTCTGTTTCTATGAGTTTGTTTTTTTCCGATTCTTCATATAAAAGATATACAGTATTTGTCTTTCTCTGACTTATCTCATGAGAAATATTAAAGTTCTTCTAGCAGAAGAAAAATACCAAATGGAAACTTGTAACTACAAAAAAGCCAGAGAGGCCTACAATGTAATACACATGGCAAAATGCTAAGGACATTTTTCTCTCAATTTTAATCTTTTTAAAGGTTAATTGAAATGACATCAGCAAGATGGCACAAGAGTTTTCTACTGCCATTTCCCCAAAGACCAACTGACTAGGACAATCACCTACCGAGAAGGCAGCTTTTGTAGAACTCCGGAGTCCAGCAGAGAAGCTCCAGGACACTACGGGAGCAAAATAAAACAGGGATTAGATGTAGAAGTAAAAGGACCACGTTACCCGCTCCCCCACGGTGGTGCAGCTCAGGATCTCTCGCCAGCAATTTTTCCCACCATGGAATGTTTGAGGGCATGCGAGTGAGTACTCAGCTTCCCCAGCTGGACAGCATACTGCCAAAAGGACCCACTTCTTTCCTGCCCCATCTAGGGGTACTGAGGTGAATGTACAACTGAGGGGCAGGGAGGGGCTGCCAGAGCCCGAGATGTGTCAAAGTAACATGGATCCTACTAACCATTTCGAGGACAGCATCAAGTCCACAGCTGAACTGCTGGGGAGGCCTCACCTTCAGTAACCTCAACGATCTGTGCACCTCACTCACACACACTCTCCCACCCAGTGGCAGGCTCCCCCCTGCTCCACACTTTCATGAGGGATGTGTTCAACACTCTGCATGCAACTAAAATTGTGTATAAAAAGATGTAAATACAATGGAATAATATTAAGCCATTAAAAAAAACACACACAAGGAAATCCTATCATTTGCAACAACCTGGATGAAACTGGAGGACATTATGCTAAGTGAGATAACCCAGAGAAATAAAAAGAAATATTGCATAATCTCAAATACTGGACAATCTTAAAAGAAAGCTGAACTCACAGAAACAGAGTGGTAGGGTGGTTGCCGGAGACTGGGGAAATGGAGAGAGGTTAAAGGGTACAAACTTTCAGTTATTAGATGAAAAAGTCCTGAGAATCTAAGTACAGCATGACTACCGCAAAAACAGCACAATGAAAGTACAGAATGGTGATTATATTCTGTATTAGATAACTGAAATTTGCTGAGAGTAGATATTAAAGGTTGTCACACACACACACACCCCCACACACACAATCACTAAGGTAATGGTTAAGTTGATTCTGGAAATACTTTCACAATCTATATCAATATCAAATCATCACGTTGCACACTTTAAATATAGTTTTGTAAATTATACCTCAAAAGCTGGAAAAAACTAACTGGCTCTTTAAAGAAAGTTCAATAATTAGGTATGTGGTTTATAACAAGTAGAAGTAAAATGTGATACAATAACATAAGATGAGGATGCAGAATTGAAGTATACTGTGTAAGATTCCTGTGTGAAATAGTATATCACTTAAAGATAAATTAATAATTAGCTATATAAACTCTAGAGTAACTACTAAAAAGTAAAACAAAAGGTACAGCTAATAAGCCAATAATGGAGATAGAATGGAATCACAAAAAAATACTGTTAATCCAAAAGAAACAAGGAAAACATGAAGAAAGAGGAATAAAGATGAGACATTTAGAAAACAGAGAACAAGATGGGAAACTTTAAATTGATCATGTTGATAATAAATGCAAATTGTCTAAACATTATGCTTAAATGTCAGAGATCATCCTAATGGAAAAAAGAAAAAAAGCAAGACTCAACAACATACCATCTGCAGAATTAGCTGATCAACAACACTCACCAAAGTCTCTAAGGCCTATAAAAATTTAAAATATCTTCTTCCTTATACCTGGGAAATTACTTGATGGAGAAGGAAGGAGGGCCCAAAAGGGGCTAAGAAATCTTCACAGTGAGTCAAGAAATTTTGCATCAATAAAAAATTTCCCTTCCAGACAAGGAACAAGACCTGGAAGTGATATATAGATTCAAGGCATTAGCTCTGATAGAGTGCATGAAGAACTGTAGATGAGGGTTCGTGACACTGTGCAGGAGGCAGTGATCAAGACCATCCCCAAGAAAAAGTAACACAAAAAGGCACAATGGTGGTCTGAGGAGGCCTTACAAATACCTGAGAAAAGAAGAGAAGCGAAAGACAAATGAGAAAAGGAAAGAAATACCCATCTGAATGCAGAGTTCCAAAGGAATAGAAATGAGAGAAAAGAAAGCCCTCATCAGTGATCAATGCAAAGAAATAGAGGAAAACAATAAAATGGAAAAGCCTAGAGATCACTTCAAGAAAATTAGAGATACCAAGGAAACATTTCATGCAAAGATGGGCTCAATAAAGAACAGAAATGGTATGGACCTAACAGAAGTAGAAGATATTAAGAAGAGGTGGCAAGAGTACACAGAAGAACTGTACAAAAAATGATCTTAATGACCCAGATAACCACGATGGTGTGATCACTCACCTAGAGCCAGACATCCTGGAATACTAAGTCAAGTGGGCCTCAGGAAGCATCACTACAAACAAAGCTAATGGAGGTGATGGAATTCCAGTTGAGCTATTTCAAATCTAAAAGATGATGCTGTGAAAATGCTACACTCAATATGCCAGCAAATGTGGAAAACTCAGCAGTGGCCACAGGACTGGAAAAGGTCAGTTTTCATTCCAATCCCAAAGAAAGGTAATGCCAAAGAATGCTCAAACTACCGCACAATTTTACTCATCTCACATGCCAGTAAATTAATGCTCAAAATTCACCAAGCCAGGCTTCAACAGTATGTGAACTGCGAACTTCCAGATGTTCAAGCTGGATTTAGAAAAGTCAGAGACCCAGAGACCAAATTCCCAACATCTGCTGGATCATTGAAAACGCAAAGGAGTTCCATAAAAACATCTACTTCTGCTTTATTGACTATACCAAAGCCTTTGACTATGCGGACCACAACAAACTGGAAAATTCTTCAAGAAATGGGAATAACAGACCACCTTACCTGCCTCCTGAGAAATCTGTGTGCAGGTCAAGAAGCAACAGTTAAAACTGGACAAGGAACGATGGACTGGTTCCAAATTGGGTAAGGAGTATGTCAAGGCTGTATATTGTCACCCTGCTTATTTAACTTCTATGCAGAGTCAGTCAGTCAGTCCAGTCGCGTCCGACTCTTTGGGACCCCATGGACTGCAGCACACCAGGCTTCCCTGTCCATCACCAACTCCCAGAGCTTGCTCAAACTCATGTCCATCTAGTTGGCGATGCCATGAAACCATCTCATCCTCTGTTGTCCCCTTCTCGCCCTGCCTTCAATCTTTCTCAGCATCAGGGTCTTTTCCAGTGAGTCAGTTCTTTGCATCAGGTGGCCAAAGTATTGGAGTTTCAGCTTCAGCATTAGTCCTTCCAATGAATATTCAGGACTGACTTCCTTTAGGATGAACTGGTTGAATCTCCTTGCAGTCCAAGGGACTCTCAAGAGTCTTCTCCAACAACACAGTTCAAAAGCATCAATTCTTTGGCACTCAGCTTTCTTTATAATCCAACTCAGACATTCATACAAAACTATGGGAAAAACCATAGCTTTAACTAGACAGACTTTTGGAGGCAAAGTATGTCTCTGCTTTTTAATATGCTGTCTAGGTTGGTCATAACTTTTCTTCCAAGGAGTAAGCATCTTTTGATGGCTGCAGTCACTATCTGCAGTGATTTTGGAACCCAAGAAAAGAAAGTCTCTGTTTCCACTGTTTCCCCATCTATTTGCCATGAAGTGATGGAATCAGATGCCCTGATCTTAATTTTCTGAATGCTGAGTTTTAACCCAACTTTTTCGCTGTCCTCTTTCATTGTCATCAAGAGGCTGTTTAGTTCTTCCTCGCTTTCTGCCTTAAGGGTGGTATCATCTGCATATCTGAAGTTATTCATATTTCACCCAGCAATCTTGATTCCAGCTTCTGCTTCATCCAGCCCACCATTTCTCATGATACACTCTGCATATAATTTAAATAAGCAGGGTGACAATATACAGCCTTGCTACTAATGCTGCTAAGTCACTTCAGTCATGTCCAACTCTGTACAACCCCATAATGGCAGCCCACCAGGCTCCCCCGTCCCTGGGATTCTCCAGGCAAGAACACTGGAATGGGTTGCCATTTCCTTCTCCAATACATGAAAGTGAAAAATGAAAGCAAAGTTGCTCAGTTGTGTCCAACTCTTAGCAACTCCATGGACTGTAGCCTACCAGGCTCCTCCATCCATGGGATTTTCCAGGCAAGAGAACTGGAGTGGTGGCCACAGCTTTGACGTACTCATTTTCCTATTTGGAACCAGTCTACTGTTCCATGTCCAGCTCTGTTGCTTCCTGACCTGCATACAGATTTCTCAAGAGGGAGGTCAGATGGTCTAGTATTCCCATCTCTTTCAGAATTTTCCACAGTTTGTGGTGATCCACACAGTCAAAGGCTTTGGCATAGTCAATAAAGCAGAAATAGATGTTTTTCTGGAACTCTCTTGCTTTTCTGATGATCCACGGATGTTGGCAATTTGATCTCTGTTTCCTCGGCCTTTTCTAATACCAGCTTGAACATCTGGAATTTGGCAGTTCACATACTGTTGAAGCCTGGCTTGGAGAATTTTGAGCATTACTTTACTAGCGTGTGAGATGGCTGAAATTGTATGGTAGTTTGAGCATTCTTTGGCATTGCCTTTCTTTGGGATTGGAATGAAAACTGACCTTTTCCAGTCCTGTGGCCACTGCTGAGTTTTCCAAACGTGCTGGCATATTGCGTGCAGCACTTTCACAGCATCATCTTTTAGGATTTGAAATAGCTCAACTGGAATTCTATCACTTCCACTAGCTTTGTTCGTAGTGATGCTTCCTGAGGCCCACTTGACTTCGTATTCCAGGATGTCTGGCTCTAAATGAGTGATCACACACCATCATGATTATCTGGGTTGTGAAGATCTTTTTTGTACAGTTCTTCTGTGTACTCTTGCCACCTCTTCTTAATATCTTCTGCTTCTGTTAAGTCCATACTATTTCTGTCCTTTATCGAACCCATCTTTGTATGAAATGTTCCCTTGGTACCTCTAATTTTCTTGAAGAGATCTCTAGTCTTTCCCATTATATTGTTTTCCTCTATTTCTTTGCATTGATCACTAAGGAAGGTTTTCTTATCTCTCCTTGCATTCTTTGGAACTCTGCATTCAAAAAGGTATATCTTTCCTTTTCTCCTTTGCTCTTAGCTTCTCTTCTTTTCACAGCTATTTGTAACAGACAGCCATTTTGCTTTTTTGCAACTCTTTTTCTTGATCCCTGTCTCCTGTACAATGTCACGAACCTCATTCCATAGTTCATCAGGCACTCTGTCTATCAGATCTAATCCCTTGAATCTATTTCTCACTTCCACTGTATAATCATAAGGGATTTGATTTAGATCATACCTGAATGGTCTAGTGGTTCTTCCCTACTTTCTTCAATATAAGTCTGAATTTGGCAATAAGGAGTTCATGATCTGAACCACAGTCGGCTCCCAGTCTTGTTTTTGCTGACTGTATAGAGCTTCACCATCTTTGGCTGCAAAGACTATAATCAATCTGATTTCGGTATTGACCATCTGGTGATGTCCATGTGTAGAGTCTTCTCTTGTGTTGGCTGGAGCGGCAGCTGCACAGCACTGAAGCGGCTGTGAGGAGAAACCCCAAGTTCAAGGGCAGAGAGGCCCCAGCAAGAGGGTAGGAGGGACAAACTCACATTTAGAATCAAACCTCATTACCACCAGAGATACTCAGAGGGCTCAAACAAACTTTGTGCACACCAGTAGCCAGGGATCCCACAGAGACTGAGACAGAACTGTGTTTGAGTATCTCCTGTGGAGGTATGAGTCAGCAGTGGACTGCCACAGGGGCAAGGCTCTGGGTGCAGCAGACTTGGGTATGGCATAAGCCCTGTTGGAGGATGTCGTCATTAACCCCACCACAGAGCTGCCAGAACTTACACAGGACTGGGAAATATACTCGTGGAGGGCACAAACAGAACCTTGTGCGCACCAGGACCCAGGAGAAAGGAGCAGTGACCCCACAAAAGACTGACCCAGACTTGCCTATGCAGAATGTGCATCATGCAAAATGCCAGTCTAGATGAAGGATAAGCTGGAATCAAGAGTGCCAGGAGAAATATCAATAACCTCAGATATGCAGTTGACACCACCCTTTTGGCAGAAAGCAAAGAACTAAACAGCCTCTTGATGAAAGTGAAACAGGACAGTGAAAAAGTTGACTTAAAACTCAACATTCAAAAAACTAAGATCATGGCATCCAGTCCCATTACTTCATGGCAAATAAATGGGGAAACGATGGAAACAGTGAGAGACTTTATTTTCTTGGGGTCCAAAATCACTGCAGATGGTGACTGCAGCCATCAAATTAAAAGACACTTGCTCCTTGGAAGAAAAGTTATGACCAACTTCAGTTCAGTCGCTCAGTCGTGCCCAACTCTTTGCGACCCCATGAATCGCAACACGCCAGGCCTCCCTGTCCATCACAAACTCCCGGAGTTCACTCAGACTCACGTCCATCGAGTCAGTGATGCCATCCAGCCATCTCATCCTCTGGCATCCCCTTCTCCTCCTGCCCTCAATCCCTCCCAGCATCAGAGTCTTTTCCAATGAGTCAGCTCTTCGCATGAGGTGGCCAAAGTACTGGAGTTTCAGCTTCAGCATCATTCCCTCCAAAGAAATCCCAGGGCTGATCTCCTTCAGAACAGACTGGTTGGATCTCCTTGCAGTCCAAGGGACTCTCAAGAGTCTTCTCCAACACCACAGTTCAAAAGCATCAATTCTTTGGCACCCAGCCTTCTTCACAGTCCAACTCTAGACGGCATATTAAAAAGCAGAGACATTATTTTGCCACCAAAGGTCCATCTAGTCAGAGTTATGGTTTTTCCAGAATAAAGAAAGCTGAATGCCAAAGAATTGATGCTTTTGAACTGTGTTGTTGGAGAAGACTCTTGAGAGTCCCTTGGACTGCAAGGAAATTCAACCAGTTCATCCTAAAGGAAGTCAGTCCTGAATATTCATTGGAAGGACTAATGCTGAAGCTGAAACTCCAATACTTTGGCCACCTGATGCAAAGAACTGACTCACTGGAAAAGACCCTGATGCTGAGAAAGATTGAAGGCAGGGCGAGAAGGGGACAACAGAGGATGAGATGGTTTCATGGCATCGCCAACTAGATGGACATGAGTTTGAGCAAGCTCTGGGAGTTGGTGATGGACAGGGAAGCCTGGTGTGCTGCAGTCCATGAGGTTGCAAAGAATCAGACATGACTGAGCAACTGAACTGAAATGAACAAATTTCCCTGCCAGGCAATGAACAAATGCAAGTGTCAGAATTATGCATTCTGCCTTTCCGTAACACAGAATGGAATGTGACGAGAAGACAGACATTTCGGGTAAATTCAAGCCTCCCGGCCACATGGAAAATAAGATTAATTTGAAAAGGCCAGTAGAGTTAGTTGTCCTAACTAATTCATATCACACTGACCCACTAAGGCTCCTGCAAAATTAAGCCCCCAACACCAGTTAATTCTACAATAGTCACCGGGCAATAAGAAAGAAGTTTGTGCTGTATCAAGGATTAAATCATTTGTAGGAGCCAGTAAATGTGTTGGCATCTATTAGCCAACATCTTGACAAGTTAGGCTATCAAATATGCACTTTAGCCTGCTGAGCAAGTCAGCCCAATAAAATAGGTAACCAGGCAATGACCCAGAATTTTCCTCCTCTGTCAAGTAGAAGCAAAATATAGATTTCACTGTCTCTTTCATAAATAGGAAGCTATACGCAAGTACATGTGTAGCCATACACATAATTTCCCCAATAAGCATTACAAGGTAACAAAAAAAAAAATTCTTAAGAGTTAGAATAGGGCAGTTAGAAACACTGGGTCAGCATCTGACCTTGAATTCCTGGAAAGTAGCAAACAATAGCAGAACAGTTTCAAAATTTTATGTAGCCTCTTAATACGGATTGTGGTTTGTAAAGCCAATGAGCAAATATTGGGAAGGTGTATCTGAAGGACAGTCAGAGCTGAGTGGGAGCAGACAGTCTTATACTGGGTTGTTTTATCCAAGGATCTAGATGAGAAACATGGAGCCAGGATTCATAAGGGAAATCAAGGCAGCCAATGAAATAATCAGG
This sequence comes from Bubalus kerabau, assembly GCF_029407905.1. Lineage (NCBI taxonomy): Eukaryota > Metazoa > Chordata > Mammalia > Artiodactyla > Bovidae > Bubalus > Bubalus kerabau. The sequence goes on along the minus strand of NC_073631.1, from coordinate 80,632,506 downwards.
TCATGAGTGAAGTGGGAAAGCCAAGTGGAGGACTTTTTCTGAGGAGCAGTACAAATGCTTGTATGAGTTTTCTATGGCTACTGTAACAAATTACCACAAACTCAGCGGCTTAAAACAACACAGATTTGGACTTCACTGGTGGTCCAGTGGTTAATAATTTGCCTGCCAATACAGGGAACGTGGGTTTGATCCCTGGTCTGGGAAGATCTCACATGCCTCAGGGCAGCCAGAACCATGTGCCACAACTACTGAAGCCCAGGAGTCCAGAGCCTGTGCTCCCCAACAAGAGAAACCACAGCAACAAGAAGCCCGTGCACCACAACCAAGAGTAGCCCCCTCTCCCTGTAACTAGAGAGTGCCTATGTGCAGCAATGAAGGCCCAGCACAGCCAAAAAATCAATACATAAACATTTAAAAAAATAAAACACAGATTTATTATCTTACGTTCTGCTCATTAGAAGTCTAACAGACCTCACAGGGCTACGATCAGGGTGTCAGTAGGATGTACCTTTTCTGGGGGCTTTACAGAAGAATTTCTTTCTTTGACTTTCCATCTTGTAGATGTCATCCACCTTCCTTGACTCATGGTCCCTTCCTCCATCTTCAAAGGAGCCTGGTCCTTCTCATGTGGCGCTCTCTCTGGTTCTTTCTTTTGATTCCCCTCTTCCACTTTTAGGGACCCATGATTACACTGGGATCACCAAATTAATCCAGAATAATCTCCATGTTTTGAGGTCAGCTGAATAGTAATTTTAACTCCCCTTACCATGTAACTCAGATGGTAAAGAGTCTGCCTGCAATGCAGGAGACTGGGGTTCGATCCCTGGGTTGGGAAGATCCCCTGGAGAAGAAAATGGCAACCCACTCCAGTATTCTTGCCTGGGAAATCCCATGGACGGAGGAGGCTGGTGGGCTACAGTCCACGGGGTCACAAAGAGTTGGACACGACTGAGCAACTAACACTTTCACTTCGCTTCACCACATAATGTAATATAATCAACAGTTCCAAGGTTTGAATGTGAACACACTAGGGTGGGGGGTAATGGAGGGGACAGCAACATTATTCTGCCTACCATAGTGCTGCTAGCAGCTTTCCATAGGGATTGCTCCACTGATTTCCATGAATAAAGCAAGTCTACGCTACTGTAGATCTTCAGGAAGGTGTGGACAAGGTGGCCAAGAAAGCATTAATAGTACCGCAGACTGGACCAGAATAGAGTAGCTGGGAAGCTTAGTGCCACTAAGAAGCACAAAGACACAAAAAATAGCGGGTGGAGGTGGGAGAAGGATCAGGGTTTGAGCCAAAGACATGGCACTGGCTGTAAGATCTTACTTGGGCAAGTCACTTAACTTCCGCATCCTACTTTCCTCATCCATAAAATGAAAAAGTTGATCTACATAAATAATCCTCTACAGTCTCTTCAAAGTGCTACAATGTAATGTATTAGGGGAGAAAGGAAAAAAGACCAAAAGTTTACTCTCTTTAAATTTAAAACCAGGGCTTAGTATTTCATCTTCCCATGGAAATGGAGAGTAGAAAAGTAGACTTTTTTATTTTGAGGACAAATAAATAACATCTTGAAAACACTAAGTATGTGGGAAAATCTGACTCTCTAAACTATTATTTGTTAAACTTTTGACTAATCCATGTAAATTTAAAAAGTCAAGAGATGACATATTCTGATGATCCTAATCACTTTGCCGACAAAGGTCCATCTAGTCAAAGCTATGGTTTTCCCAATAGTCGTGTAGAGATGTGAGAGTTGGACCATAAAGGCTGAGCGCTGAAGAATTCATTCTTTCAAGCTGTGGTGTTGGAGAAGACTCTTGAGAGTCCCTTGGAGAGCAAGATCAAACCAGTCAATCCTTAAAGGAAATAAACCCTGAATATTCATTGGAAGGACTGATGCTGAAGCTGAGGCCCCAATACTTTGGCCACCTGATGGGAAGAGCTGACTCATTAGAAAAGACCCTGATGCTAAGACAGACTGAAGGCAGGAGGAGGAGGAGATGACAGAGGACAAGATGGTTGGATGGCATCACTGACTCAATGAACATGAGTTTGAGCAAGCTCCAGGAGATGATGAAGGACAGCAAAGCCTGGCACACTGCAGTCCAGGGGGTTGCAGAGTTGGACACGACTGAGCAACTGAACAACAACAATAATTAAAATATATAAAATGATAATATTATACCATCAGGAAAAAAACGAAAATTTTAGAAGGTTAACCAATCTTTAGTTTTGGGGAGGAAAGATTGGGAACCATGTAGGAACCCGTTCCTAGGAAGTAGAAAGTGTCATTCAGGACAAATCATGAGTTATAAAACTGGTAACCAACAGATTAATAAACACCAAGAACAACAAACACTTAAATGTAAAAAAATGAATTAAATGTCTGTGATTTAAGAATACTAATTTTAAAAAAATAAAGTATGAAATATACTATGTAGTTAATCCTTAATACACAAGAATATTGTTCATGGTATTTGAATATTTATTGATTGTAGCAATTCTCAGCTATTCAATATAACTCAATCTCCAGAAACAGTACCTAGGCTTCTTACCAGAAAGAACTGATTATAATCATTAACATCCTACACAAATGTACCAGAGGAACACAGAAAAGTATAAAGAATTATAGTCAACCTAAAAGTTAAGGAGTATCTCCTCTAAGATAATAATCCAGATATATACTTTTGGTCTCAATTAACTCTTACATAAATATTAGAAAGGTAGGCTTTGGAAATTCAGAAATAAATATCTGGGTAATTTACACAGAAAGAAGAGAGCTACAGGTTTTGTAAATGACTGCCTGTTCTAAATGATAACTATGTTAAAAAAACAAAACAAAACAAAACAAATGTATATGGAACCAACATTTTAAGGACATCACAGATGAAATCAAGACAAATATTTATGTTCATGGAAGGAAAGCTGCGGTTCTGGGGATAATGAAGTAAACATTTGGAAGCCTAAGCCCTAGTCTCCATATCTCTAAAGGTCCAGGTTTGCTCATTTGTAAAATAAAAAGATTCTAGTATTTGAGAGGATAACAGTTATTTTTCACATTTACTGATGACAAATATTAAGAAGCAGGTGTATACTGTCATATGAAAGCCTTATGATAGATAAGGGAATAACTTTACATTAGACAGCATTGTTAAATATTACAACTTGCTATCAAAAAAAGCCTATAAATTACCTTTTAGTTTAGTAGCAAACTTGGTTTTTAGAACAGTTTTAGGTTCACAGGAAAACAGAGCAGAAGAGAGCTCCCATCTATCCCCAGTCCCATACATATAGCCTCTCCTACTATCAATATCCTGAGCCAGAGGGTCACATTTATTACAATCAATAAGCCTACAGTGACACATCATCTAAAGTCCATAGTTTACATCAGGGTTCACTCTTGGAGTTACCATTCCATGGGTTTTGACAAATGTATAACCACATGTAGCCACAATTATAGTATCATATAGAACAATGTCACTGCCCTAAAGTCCTCTTGACTTTGCCCCTTCATCCCTCCCTTGCCACCAACCCATGGCAACCACTGATCTTTCTACTCAAATTACCCTTTTTAAAGGTCAAAGGCTTACCTAGGACAATGCTTCCCTATGAAGAACTAAAGAGCCTGTTGATGAAGGTGAAAGAGGAGATTTAAAAAGCGGGCTTAAAACATATCATTCAAAAAACTAAGATCATGGCATCCGGTCTCAACACTTTATGGCAAACAGATGGGGGAAAAGTGGAAACAGTGGCAGATTTTGTTTTCTTGGGCTCCAAAAATCACTGCAGACAGTGACCGCAGCCATGAAATTAAAAGATGCTTGCCCCTCGGAAGAAAAGCTAAGACAAAACTAAACAGTGTATTAAAAAGCAGACACATCACTTTGTTGACAAAGGTCCATCTAGTCAAAGGTATGGTTTTTCCAGTAGTCATGTATGGATATGAGAGTTAGACTACAAAGAAAACTGAGCACCAAACAACCGGTGCTTTTGAGCTGTGGTGTTGGAGAAGACTCTTGAGAGTCCCTTGGACTGCAAGAAGATCCAACCAGTCCATCCTAAAGGAAATCAGTCCTGAATATTCATTGAAAGGACTGATGCTGAAGCTGAAACTCCAATACTTTGGCCACCTGATGCGAAGAGCTGACTCATTTGAAAAGACCCTGATGCTGGGAAAGATTGAGGGCAGGAGGAGAAGCGGGCAACAGAGATGGTTGGATGGCATCCCAGACTCAATGGACATGAGTCTGAGCAAACTCCGGGAGATAGTGAAGGACAGGGAAGCCTGGCGTGCTGCAGCCCACAGGGCACAAAGAGTCAGATGTGACTTAGCAACTGAGCACCAGGACAATGCAACCTAAAGGAGGAACAACTCCCTATATGGCCATTCGACATCCTAACCTATCTTTACTCATTCTCATTGCATCACTGAGCAATGGATATGAGAATGAAAATACTTCCCTCAAGAAATGTAATATCAGTAAGTCATTGGTACATTAGTTATAACAAACTCTGATACTATACTCATCTAAACTTCAAAGAATTTTAGAGAATGTGGTACAACGTGACTATCTGAAAGCAAGCAAGCAGTATTTTGTCCTTACCATTTTTTCCTAATTATCTTTAATATTTATGCCATTTTTGATTAGCTTTATTTTTCAACAGATGCTATAGGTATAGCTAAAATAAAAGAAACTGGTGCTTCCTGCTCCTGATAGTATAATAAAAAGCCTTCATCATAAGGCCCTATGAGCTTTTGCTTCCCTGCTTTTTGTCAAGAAATTCATAGACCAAAACTCCAGCTTTTACATTTTTTTAATAGCAGTGGTCAAAATACTGGAAATTAACAGCTATCAAAAAGCAGAATCTGGCAATGTACACTTATGAGACATATTTTACAGTTAAGAAAAACCATGGTGGCCACTCCTCAGAGCTCTTCCCTGACACAAGCCTGGCTTACAGCTGTTTCACACGCCCTAACCCTAGACTCTGAACCACAGTCAGGCAGGTATGGGAGACCCAAACCATCCTGGCTAACTGGGTGAGGCCCCTTGTCACCTAGAGCACATTTTCACTTGCCAAAACAGCTTGTTTCCAGTCAGACAGGAGTAGAGCTGATGAGAGATAAGGCTGAAAAGATCATCATCTCTTGTGCGTTTCCAACTAGAGTGCACTGCCAAGAGGCCAGTTTTCAGATGAAAAAATGTTATTGTGGATTTTCAAGCCATTTTCTATGTATCACATACCATGGCTAGGATCATTTTGGCTTCTCATATTATCTAAACCCAGTACACTTTAATATGAAATTTTGTTGTTCAAGGTAGGCAACATAAGATCCTTTTAAAAATCGAACCTAGCAAATGTGACTAGAAAGGGTGGGGGCTCAAATGTGGCTTCTGGATGCTAGTAACATTCTACTTCCTGATTTGGGTGCTCATTACACAATGTGCAGAGGTGCATATTATTTTCAGTATTAATGAAATACTTCAATAAACAAGCTCAAACCAAAATCAAACATTCACCAGTAGAAAACTAGAGTAATGGGTATGAAACAGGTAATTCACAAAAACTCAAAAGGGCAGTAAACTTTGAAAAGATGTCCCATCCCCTTGAACTTCAGAACCCTTTCCCTACTGCCCTCAGACACACCTCTATCATCCTTAATTACTCAACCTTTTCTCAGACGTTCCTGCTTGGGACACAACCCTGGCTGCACATACAATCACCTGGGAGTTTCAAAAAATTACTCAAGCCTGAGCTCCACCTCAGACTATTTGAGTCAGAATCTCCGGGGGCTGGGACCCAGGAAATGGTATGTTTACAAGCCCTCCCTGGTGATTTAGGTGTGCAGCCAGGGTTGAAAGTCACTGCCAACTGAAACCTGGCTTTCCCTGCAGCCCTCTGCAGTCTGACTGCCTTAATGCTCATAATCCTCTTCCCATTAAGCTGGAGACAAGGAGGGTGATCTTATTTCTCATCGCCACTTCCAAATTCATATCTCACTGGTCTCTAAAAGCTTCCAGCTTTCAACCTCACATTATCAGACCACACCATTCCTAATTCTGTTGTGGTCATCAACATGACACCCCCAACCTCACTCCTGAACAATTTTAGCTCGTGGCTGTGATACTCTCTCCAACACTGTTGTTATCAAACTGCATGATAAAAGAAATCAACAAATACCTCGAGACAAAAGAAAATGGAAAAATAACATACCAAAACTTATGGGATACAGCAAAAGCAATTCTAACAGGGAAGTTCATCATAAGGATAAATGCCTACATGAAGAAACAAGATAAATCTCAAATAAACAAGCTTATTTACACCTCAGGGAACTAAAAAGAGAAGAACAAATGAAACCCATACTTTATAGAAGGAAAGAAATAAAGGTCAGAGTAAAACAAAATAAATGAAATAAAGACTAAAAAGACTAGGAAAAGATCAATGAACTAAGAGCTGGTTCTCTGAAAAGATAAACAAAATGGACAAACCTTTAGCTCGACTTATCAAGAAAAAAAGGACTCAAAGTCCAAAATGAAAGAAGAAACATTATGATTGATACCACAGAAATACAAAGGATCATAAGAGACTACTATGAACAATTTATATGCCAAGAAATCTGACAACCTAGAAGAAATGGATAAATTCCTAGAAATAAAATGCATGATGATTTAAATATCTGCACAGATGATCCCTGACGGTCTCCTTTCCTCTCAGAATCTGGTCCTCACTTGACCGTAGCGACTCATTCCCATAATCATACCCTAGAACCTGTCATTACCAATAATTTGACCCCCTCCACCATCTCAATTTCTAGCATCCTACTCTTCAGCCACCCATTATTTTTTCAATTCACCTCCTCGAAAATCTTTTTTAAAACTCCAGTTCTACAATCCATCGATCCTACCACCTTTTCACTGTTCTTCACCAACCTAGAGTCCATGGCCCATCACTATACCCCGCTCTTTTGAACACCTTGTCAAACCCTCAACTACCTTGTCCCCTCTTCCCCTATAATCATCACTAGGCAAACCCCAAACCTAGATAAATCCTACCGCCACATCATCCACACAGGTGAGTTTTTTAACTCTGCTGACTGACCTCACTATACACCTATGATCAGAGACAAGCAGGCCAAGGTGTGGCCTTGTAATCCCAGACCATTTCTCTATTCTCCTGAATGACTGCTACTGTTGTCCAGTCACTAAGTTGTGTCGAACTCTTTGCAACCCCATGGACTGCAGTACACCAAGCCTCCCTGTCCCTCACTATCTCACAGAGATTGCCCAAGTTCACGTCCATTGAATTGGTGATGCTATCCAACCATTTTATCCTCTGCAATCCTCTTCTCCTTTTGCCTTAAATCTTTCACAGCATCAGGGTCTTTTCCAATGAGTCGGCTGAATAACTATGTCACACTTTTTCCTCTCCTCACTCTCCTTCATTTCAGTACTACACCACATTCAATGAGAAAATAAAAAGCAATCGAATTTATTAGTTTACCCCTATTTGTGCCAAAGGACTCTTACCTTCCCTTTGCCACCAGGATGAATGGTCCATGCTCCCACTGTTAATAAAATCAGTCCCTCCACGGTATGCTAGATCCCTCTTTCATCTATTCAACTCATTCCAGCAATTCTCCCTTCTCTCATGCATGATCAGTTCCCCGCATTTTATATATCACTCATATCAGCATGAAACATGCTGAAGTATCTCTTATCTTTGAAAAAACTTTCTTATCTTCTTCCAGCAATAGTCCCATTTCTCTACTCTGCTTTTGGAGAGAAATTCTTCAAAGGAGATGTCTATTTTTGCTATCTCCAAAACCTGTCTTCCCATTCTCTGAGCGGATACCAACCTAGTCTTGATCGCCTCACTACTCCACAGAAAAACCTCCTGTGAAAGTCTTTACTGACCTCCATGTTGCTAAAACCAAAGATCAGGTCTCAGCACTCACCTTACTTGATCTATTGGAGCATATCTGATATCACCAACCAGTCCTTTTTTAAAACACTTCATACTAGGCTTCAAAGACAATACTGCTCTGGTTCTCCTCCTCCTACCTGGGCACTCATTTTCAGTCTCTCCTGTTCCTAAACTTCATCTTTCTGACCTCTGAACACCGATCTGGCCCAGGGCTCTTCCTGGACATCTCCACATTCATCCCTCCAATCTCATGGCTTAATCCTCTCCTCAGTGTTGACATCCTTACTTCTAGCTATTACAGACTCTACTGCAGACCCTATTGACTTCTATTGCAGACTCATGTATCTAGGCGCCTCGTCAACATCTTAACCAAAATGCTGAGGAAGCATCTAGAACTTGCCAGTTCAAAAATCAAACTCCTGAATTCTCCCTCCTCCCCAAACCTACTTCTCCCACTGATCCTTTTCAATGAATGGCAACTCTAGCCTTCCAGTTTTCATAGCCAAAAGCTCTGCACTGACACTTATTCTCTCACAGCCCACATCTAATATATTAGCATACCTCACTGACTCGGCTTATAAATATTATAAATAATACATGTATCAGTTCAGTCGCTCAGTCGTGTCTGACTCTTTGCAACCCCATGAATCGCAGCACGCCAGGCCTCCCTGTCCATCACAAACTCCCGGAGTTCACCCAGACTCACGTCCATCAAGTCAGTGATGCCATCCAGCCATCTCATCCTCTGTCGTCCCCTTCTCCTCCTGCCCCCAATCTCTCCCAGCATCAGAGTCTTTTCCAATGAGTCAACTCTTCACATGAGGTGGCCAAAGTACTGGAGTTTCAGCTTTAGCATCATTCCTTCCAAAGAAATCCCAGGGCTGATCTCCTTCAGAATGGACTGGGTGGATCTCCTTGCAGTCCAAGGGACTCTCAAGAGTCTTCTCCAACACCACACTTCAAAAGCATCAATTCTTCGGCGCTCAGCCTTCTTCACAGTCCAACTCTCACATCCATACATGACCACAGGAAAAACCATAGCCTTGACTAGACGAACCTTTGTTGGCAAAGTAATGTCCCTGCTTTTGAATATGCTATCTAGGTTGGTCATAACTTTCCTTCCAAGGAGTAAGCGTCTTTTAATTTCATGGCTGCAGTCACCATCTGCAGTGATTTTGGAGCCCAAGAAAATAAAGTCTGACACTGTTTCCACTGTTTCCCCATCTATTTCCCATGAAGTGATGGGACCGGATGCCATGATCTTTGTTTTCTGAATGTTGAGCTTTAAGCCAACTTTTTCACTCTCCACTTTCACTTTCATCAAGAGGCTTTTTAGTTCCTCTTCACTTTCTGCCATAAGGGTGGTGTCATCTGCATATCTGAGATTATTGATATTTCTCTCGGCAATCTTGATTCCAGCTTGTGTTTCTTCCAGCCCAGCGTTTCTCATGATGTACTCTGCATATAAGTTAAATAAGCAGGGTGACAATATACAGCCTTGACATACTCCTTTTCCTATTTGGAACCAGTCTGTTGTTCCATGTCCAGTTCTAACTGTTGCTTCCTGACCTGCATACAAATTTCTCAAGAGGCAGATCAGATGGTATGGTATTCCCATCTCTTTCAGAATTTTCCACAGTTTATTGTGATCCACACAGTCAAAGGCTTTGGCATAGTCAATAAAGCAGGAATAGATGTTTTTCTGGAACTCTCTTGCTTTTTCCATGAACCAGCGGATGTTGGCAAGTCTGTATAAATAATACATCCAGACTGTGAACACTTTTCATCACCTTCATCAATTTACCACTATCTAGCTTGAATTGTAACAATGACATCCTAATTAGTCTCCCTGCTTCCTTCTTTAGCCTCTCTTACAATCTCCTCTCAACACAATACTCTATGATCCTTTTAAAGCCTAAATGAGACGATGTCATCCTCTGTTCAAAACCTTCACATTTCAGATGGCAATCACACTCAAGGTAAAAGACAAAGTCTCTATAATTGTCTATGAGGCTCACTATTCATTCTCTTGCCTCACGTCCTGCTACTCCCTTACTTACTCTATTCCAGCTGCCCTGGCTTCCCTGTGGGTCTGTGAACAGGTCACACCCAAGGGTCTTCTCATTCGTTATCCCCTCTGCCTGGAATGTTCCTCTGGTTATCCACAAGGTACTTGCTCTCTTCTTTCTCTCCACAGCATAGCACCATCTAAGATACTATGCATTTTCTCATCTATTCATTTATATCTCCCTTCACTAGGATATGGAGAAGGCAATGGCAGCCCACTCCAGTACTCTTGCCTGGAAAATCCCATGGACGGAGGAGCCTGGTGGGCTGCAGTCCATGGGATTGCTAAGAGTCGGACACGACTGAGTGACTTCACTTTCACTTTTCACTTTCATGCATTGGAGAAGGAAATGGCAACCCACTCCAGTGTTCTTGTCTGGAGAATCCCAGGGACAGAGGAGCCTAGTGGGCTATCGTCTATGGAGTCGCACAGAGTCAGACACGACTGAAGCAACTTAGCAGCAGCAGCAGCAGTCACTAAAATATAAGCACACAGAACTTAGCCAGTACTCAGTTCATCAGTTGGGTGAATGAATGGTGTTTAGGCTCATTAATAATTAGTAAAGCGAAAATTAGAACAGTATGAAAAACCATTACATACCAATCATATGCCAAGAATTTAAGTCTGATAAAACCAAGAATGGTTCGAATATGAAACAGAAACTATTATATACCAGTGGCAGGAGTATAAATTAATGCAAGTATTTTAGAGAACAATTTGGCAATATCTAGTAAATCTAAATATGCATATACTCTTCAACCTAACACCACCACTTCTACATATGTATCTCTTAGACTCTAGGGCCCAGAGCAACTCTCTCGCAAGTACACAAGGAGACCCCTGCAAGAATACTCAGTTCCATTTACTCAGTTGTTTGCAACCTAAATGCCTACCAACAGAAATATATAAATTATAATAAATACATATAAGGGAGTACAATCTCACAACTAAAACAAATTACCAACCTACAAATATCAACATGCTAAAATACAATGCTGAACAAATAAAAAACATGCAGAATGATATGTTTTATAGTATGAAGCTGCTTTTTTTGGAGGGAGGGGCGGTGTGTGTACTTTTAATACTAATATTTTTAGGATTAGCTTTTTTAACAGAATGACGTTTTCAAGCATTCTTAAACTTTAGTTTTAATATTCACAATGTTTAAGTTCAAATTAACAAATATTAGAGCCTACATGAAAAAAGAATGAAACAAGATTACCTTTTTTTATATAATTAGCTAAATTACTTTCAAGAGTAAGAAGTTAATACTAGTATTTAAAAACTTAAATTTCCAATGTTACTGTTTCAACCATACGTATATTACTTTAGGCCAGAGGACTACCCATTAGCCTTTCTTGTCAGAGAGCAATTAATCTCTTGAACTTTTCCTCTGCATCAGCTTTCTCAGTAAATAAATTTGGATGAGCCAGAGAACTGTCCTGGTACTCGATAGCGTAGGGATGCTGCTGGGTCTACTTATTTCTCATTACTCAGTGGATCAGCCACCACTGACACTGGTCCTGAGGCTGCAGTAGAATGCTTTTCTTCACTTTGTTCCACTGACTTTTTGACTTCTTTACTTGATCTGAATGTTTGCTGAAGAAAAGAATCACTTTCAATGACTTCAATTTCTTTGACTCTTTTTACATGTTCCACCAGGATGGCTTGGTCCTCCTCCTTTCTTCTCCTTGCTTCTTCATTTCTTTCTTTGGGTTTCAATAATTGAAAACATGGAAAACGAAGCTATCTTGTGCTTGACTATGAGTGAGTGCATGTGTGCGTGCTCAGTCGTGTCTGACTCTGCGACCCCATGGACTGTAACCCACTTGGTTCCTCTGTTCATGGAACTTTCCAAGCAAGAACAGTGAAGTCGGTTGTCATTTCCTACTCCAGGGGATCTTCCTGACCCAGGGATCCAACCCGCCTCTCCTGCACTGGCAGGTGGATTCTTTATCACCATGCCACCTGGGAAGTCCATGTCACTGTATTTATACATAATAATATACATCAGGACTGTGCTTACCTCTGAGGAGGAAGGAAGAAGAGAGAAAAATAGATTCGGGGAGGAATATACAGGGTACTTCAACTGTATCCATTTTGTTTCTTAAAAAAATAAAAGCCTATTCCATATGGGAAAATAGCAGAATTTGACAGAAGTAAATGATAGCTATATAAATATTTATGTCATTCTCTAAATTCTTCTGTAACCTTAATCCATAATTTTAATGGAACATATTACATCCTAAGAAAACTTATATGATTAAAATTTCACATTTTCCCAACTTTATAAATACCAACAGCCAGCTTCTTCTAACTGAAATGAATGTTAAGGCTGCCAGGGCTTTTTGAAAATTCTGAAATTCCATGAGAAGAGAGCTAGCTGGCAGCCAGCACACCCAAGTACTCCACCTCAGCTTCCTTTTCTTACAAAGAACTTCGAGTGGCATATTTCTATTTAAATATTAATCATCTGTAAACACTGCCACATAAATACACCCCTAGGGAGGGAGAGCTGTGAAGTGGAAAGACAATTTGAAGCAGATACAGCAACAGGCACCAGGATTCCTGTGAGCTTCTAAAATCACCAGTTGGTACAAATGACTGACATAAAGGTAGATAACTGCTCTTACGCTTAGGGCCTTAGCCTTCTGAATTACAGTTGGACCAGTGAGATCTCTTCTGTTTTCTCAGACCTTTTACCAAAACTAGAAAGTACCTATATAACTTGAACTCAGGAGAAAAATTCTCCTTAAGATTGCTTATTGAGGCTTTCCTGGTGGCTCAGATTGTACAGAATCCACCTGCAATGCAGGAGACCCAGGTTTCATCCCTGGGTTGGGAAGATCTCCTGGAGATGAGAACGGCTACCCATTCCAGTATTCTTGCCCAAAGAATTCCAAGGACAGAGGAGCCTGGCAGGCTATAGTCCATGGGGTCGCAAAGAGTCAGGCACAACTGAGTGACTAACACTTAGAATAATACAGGATAAAAATCCAGGAACATTAAAACATATTCTTTAGGAAAATTAATGTTTGGATGATAAAAACCAAATTTGTGGGATCACATATAATACGAAAAACAAATGTTTTAACCCTTAGATAAATCAGACAGGTTAATTTCACTGACATTAACACCACCAACTTGCTCTTATAAGCAAGATTGTTCTCAAAAATCTCAAACACGAAAACTGATACATAATATGCAGATACAGAGGCATAAATCCAGCTGGCTGGTATAAATGACAAACCTCTTGATGCTATGGTTTCCTTAATATAGTATCCCGGAAAGATAATAAACACCTGCCACCCACTAACATTTATACAGAAACTTTGAGAATCACAAGACAAAAGACAATGCAAAACGTGCTTTATTAACTAGAGTGAAGACACAGAGTTGATTCACTAGGCAGCCATGAGCCAAAAACGATGAGTCAACTAGCACAAGAACAACTCTATTATTCTAATTATTCGTATAAATTGTGTCAGTGGCTATGTGATGTGAATCATCAATAGCTTACCATACTTGTGATTTGTACTTGGTTGGGTTCTTAGTTTCCAAGGACACTAATCTAAACTAGAATGTGTTTTTAAAAGCCCATTATCAGTGATTACTGATTAAATAATCTGCACAAGTAGATATTGTTTGGAGGGCACACCAAGCACACAAATGTTCCATCCCTATAAGGACTAATATATACATCCTGAAAAGCATCTGAACATTTGAAAGTCACAAGCCCTCACCACCAGCTTATATTAGCATACACATTTTTGCAACTCTCTACCAGAAAGTTTCAAATTCCCAGGGCTTGGCTTTACCATCTAGAGCTTGGGAAAACTCACAACAGGGTGGGTTAGGAAAGCTACAATTATATCTTGACTGTGTTCATCAAATTACAGGAATGGGAGGTAAAGACATTAATTGAGACACTCATAAAAGAACACACCCTTAAAGGTGAATCCTGCACTCTGACACACTAGGATCAAATGCAGAAGTCACACTCTATCACTTGGTGAATTTTCCAGGAAGCAAAACAACGGGAAGTGCATATACGAGAGGAGACATTCAATGCACCTTTCTGCATACAACCAAGGTACTTATTACAATTTAATTAAAAGTTTTTACATCCAGGAGAAATAAAGCATAAGCTGGAATCAAGATTTCCGGAAGAAATATCAATAAACCTCAGATACGCAGATGATCCCACCCTTATGGCAGAAAGTGAAGAACTAAAGACCCTCTTGATGAAAGTGAAAGAAGAGAGTGAAAAGCTAGCTTAAAACTCAAAATTCAGAAAACTAAGATCATGGCATCCAGTCCCATCACTTCATGGCAAACAGATGGGGAAACGATGGAAACAATGACAGACTTTATTTTGGGGGGCTCCAAAATCACTGCAGATGGTGACTGCAGCCAGGAAATTAAAAGATGCTTGCTCCTTCGAAGAAAAGTTGTGACCAACCTAGACAGCATATTAAAAAGCAGAGACATTACTTTGCCAACAAAGGTCCGTCTAGTCAAAGGTATGGTTTTTCCAGTAGTCATGTATGGATATGAGAGTTAGACTACAAAGAAAACTGAGCACCAAACAACCGGTGCTTTTGAGCTGTGGTGTTGGAGAAGACTCTTGAGAGTCCCTTGGACTGCAAGAAGATCCAACCAGTCCATCCTAAAGGAAATCAGTCCTGAATATTCACTGGAAGGACTGATGCTGAAGCTCAAACTCCAATACTTTGGCCGCCTGATGCGAAGAACTGACTCATTTGAAAACACCCTGATGCTGGGAAAGATTGAAGGCAGGAGGAACAGGGGATGACAGAGGATGAGATGGTTGAATGGCAACACTGACTAGATGGACATGAGTTTGAGTAAGCTCTGAGAGTTGGTGATGGACAGAGAAGCCTGGCGTGTAGTCCATGGGGTCACAAAGAGTAGGACACAACTGAGTGACTGAACTGAACTGAACAAGTAATACCACAGCTACGTAGAATGCTGTTAACATCCCAATACCTAATTAGCATATCATAGACACTATCACTTCAGAATGAGAGCTGTCTTAAAAGTCATGGCCAAAGGCATTTGAGAAATAAGTTGAAAGAGAAATTAGGCAGGAGATGGGATATTCCTAGGGCATGATTAGAGTCAGCCTACCTTTTCAAATATACAAATACCAGGGCATGGGACTATTTTAAGTACATTTTTGGTCTGCCCTTTTGATTCATCATCTCGAAGATCTATATTAAGTATATAAGTCTATTTATATATTCAACATAACTTTTTATTAAAAAAACAATTTGTCATTTTATTTTACTAATGCTCATTGGTGTAAGAGGTGCTCTGAAAGATGCAGCTTTTTTAAAATTTCTCCTTCATTTTTTAAAATTTATTTTTAATTGAGGGATAATTGCTTTACAATATTGACTTTATTTCTGCCCTACATCAATATGAATTAGCCATAGGTGTACACATACATGTCCCTTCCCTCTTGAAACCTCCCTCCCACCTCCACTCTTTCCCACCTCCCTAGGCTGTTACAGAGCCCTGGTTTCAAGCACCTGAAGGGCAAGGGAAACTTAACTTCTACCTCTTTAGTGTATCCCACTAAACAAAAATCAAGACTATGCCAGCAAATCCAGGATGCTCTATGACTTTGATGGATCTTATCCAAATTAGACTTTAAATATTCAGCATCACCTGGTATTAAATTTATTCTTTAAATTGAAGAAAGTATGGATCACAACAAGTAATATAAAACCTCAAATCAATAATAATATTCCAACATTAGTGTGAATTAAAGCTTTTGGAATTGTCTGAAAATGCTAATTTTGTGTATATATGAAATTTCCCATTTTAAAAAAAAGCCTCTGCTGCTGCTGCTAGCCTTATTTGTCTCATGGAAAAATTCATTAGACTCACAGTCTAACTAATTCCGGCCTCAGATTGCAAATATAATTTCTAGTAACAGAGAAAAATACTAGCAGAGAAGAATGATAAACCTTCCAAAAATGTAGGATGATCCCTGTACGTAAATGGGGAAGGGGGGTAGGGGGGACTTAAATTTATAGTTTAATACTCAAGCTCATAGTGATCTTTTATTATAACAGTTTCATTTTTTAAATGGGATGGCAATGTTCTTTACAGTTTGCAAATGTACCAAGTTAAGAAAATGAAGCTATAGCAACACTAGCCTCTGCACCCAGAACACATACCTCTCCACTGGGTGCTCTGAAAAGAAGCATTAATTCTTCTCAGGTTATCGGAGACTCAGGGGTCCCCTGCCTCAAAGAAATTACAATATGGACCAACATATCATTTTGTCAACAGCACTAATGAGATTATGCCAATATATCCTGACTACCTTACCAGTTTTCATTTCTAAATGAGAAAGCTACAAACAAAATCAAAAACTTCTGTAGACGTAGAGCAATATATGACTTTGAAGAATCCTTTTCAGAGAGAATTAAAATACGTCTTTACCACTAAATTATTTTTAAATAAACTGTGAAAACTCTTTTAGTAACTAACAAATAAAAGTACTTACTAGCGAAAAAAATTTCATTTTTTATATTCAGTTCAGTTCAGTCGCTCAGTCGTGTCCGACTCTTTGCGACCCCATGAAAAGAAAACCTCTTTTACACAAATGTTTAGCATATTTTGATTCAGAAGCTAAAAAGTTATCACCACTATTAATACCAGTTGATATAACTGATATGACTATATGGAAAGATAATACAAAGAATTACTTAAAACCATTACCAGAAAATCAATGAGTTTAATCAAGTGTGATGTAAATGATAATCATAAAAATCAACACTTGTTATAAATACTCAATTACAAAAAATTTTCAAAACAATATTCCATTTGCAATTAGAAAAATAAATATATTGAAACTTTCAAAATTTAACCAGGAATGAACATAACTTTTACAAACCTCTTGGGTTAAAAACAAGGTTTGAAACAATAGAAAAAGTACCCCAAAAAAGTGATAGCTTCAACTATTTACAATTAAGACTTTCTACAATGAAAATTAAAACATTATACTTTTGTCATCTTTAAAAATATATTATACTGCTATTGGGTCACACAAAAACTTGAAGCATCTGAATTTTCAAAGCCAAAGTCACTTTCTGTACCGTGTGCTGGCTAAAAGAGCCCCTAAAGATTAAACTCTAATCTTTAAAGAGTTCACAAATTTATAAGTATATCCTCAAGCCCAAAATTAATCAATAATCAAAGGACATATGCAAATACAAATGAAATGGAGAAGAAGGACAATCTCATATTGACTATTTACTGGGCATTATAAAGCTGGGTGGTTCTTTTCTTACTGAAGTTGAACACAAGAAAAGCTCACAAAGCATAAATGTTCAGCTCAGTAAATTAGAACAAAACAAACACCCATGTACCCCTCATGCAGGTCTAGAAACAGAGCACTGCTAGTATCTGGGCAGCGAGGAAGAGACTGCCTCCCAGTCATAACCCCCTTCTTCCTCTTCAAGCGAAACTACCATGGCTTCGAAACACCGGTATCATATAGTGTGTACTCTTTAGCATGTGGGTTCTTTGGGTTAACGTCTTGTTTTTCAGATACATCCATTTTGTTGTGTGAGCTGAGTTTGTTCATTTTCATTTACAGTATTATATTCCTAGGCAGGAACATATAATAATGTACTTGCCTGCTATATTATGATGTACGTTTCTCACACGTCCCCAGTATGAAGCTAGACCAAACAGGGCTGCTATAAACATTCGTGTACACACAACTTGGTTGCACACATGAAACCATTTCTGTGGCAAGTGGAACAGCAGGGTCATAAAGTATGCACACATTCAGCTTCAATACTGCCAACCAGGTTACCAAAATGGTTGAACCAATTTATATATACCAAGAGTGTATGAGAATTTCCTTGCCCATATTACTACAAACTCTCTATTGTTAGTCTTTTTAATTAAGTGTTCTGGTAGGTGAAAAGTACATATATGCCATTATGGTTTTAATTTGCATTTCTCTAATGACTGTGGTCTTGAGCACCTTTTCTTATTTTTACTGGACATTTTGGACTTCTTTTTGGTGAACTGCCTGCTCAAGTCTCTCATTTTTCTATTGGGTTGCCTTTTTCTCATGGGTCTGCAGCAACCCCACTGCCACTCTGCTGCCACCCCTCACCTCCAAGGAATAATAACTCCAAAAGTGATGATACTACCAGACTTAAGCACTCCTGCATGCAAACACTAGTCTATGTCATCTCACTAACCCTAACTGTGTATGGTCGGTTCTGTATCCCTATTTTAGAGATGAGGCAAAAACACACAACCAAGAAATGAGAGAGAGAGAGAGAGAGAGAGAGAGCGAGCGAGCGTGTGCACGCCAGCAGGCCAGGGTTCAAGTCCAAGTCTGCTCTCCCAAACCAGGCGTCCCTCACTGCTCTCTGGCTGCCCTTGCCATCTGCTCACATGGTCTCACTGCTCACCCAGGAAGCCTGCTAGCTGCTGAGCACATTCCCAGGCCTATTCCCTCAGCATTGTAAATCCTATTATGCCTTTATTCATTCCACAAACTCTGTGAAAGGCAAATCAAAATGAAGTCAACACTGATAAGAGAGCTCTCTAAACTGGATCCAAAAGGCCACTGAGGAAGTGAAACGTCACATCTCAACACAAGATGGGAGAACCCTTTGTCAGAGTGCTGCCAGTAACTTCTCCCACTCTGTGGCTTACCTTCTTACTCTCTTAAAGGTGATTTTTGATTGACAGAAATTATTCATTTTAGTAAAATCCAATTTATAATTTTCTTTTTGTACTTAATCATTTTTGTGTCCTATTTAAGAAAGCTTTGCATACTCTAAGGCCACATATTTTCCTGTACTGTCTCCTAACAGATTTACTGTTTTGCCTTTCACAAATAGATCTATGATCCACTGGGAATTTGAGTGTAGTCTGAGATAGGGGTTTCGGTTCACTTTGTTCCATGTAAATATGCATGATGCTCGAGCACCATTTACTAAAATACCACATTTATACTGTTCTGCGTGCCACCTTTCCCACAAATCAATTGTCTATATATGTGTATGCTTGTTTCTGGATTCTTTATTCTATTCCACTGATCTACTGAAACAAGAGTATTGTATATCCTTGCACCAACAGAACAGTCTTTATTAATCTAGCTTAATTTTAATTTAAAATCTTGAGATCTATCAAATTGTTCTTTTGTTCTTGAAGAGTGTCTTGGCTTTTCTCAGCTTTTTGCATTTTCATATAAATGTATCTCTTTTAATGACTGTCACAACCCTTTAGGTAACTAAAGCTTATCAACCCACTTTAAAAACATGGCAAAGCAAACCTGGAAAACTGATATAACTTGACTGAGGTCAAAAAACTTCACAGCCCAGATCTGAACCCAGGAATGTGCTTGTGCTAAGTCCACACCTACAATATCCTGCATGCCTATAAACTTACACATGTGAAAATGTTAAACCTAAAAACAGACACAAGTAAAAATAACAACGAATTATTATTTTACTACCTACTGGATTTCCTGTAAGTAATGTTAAGATAACTAAATCTAACAATGCTGGCAAGTAAATTTATTATGAAATTGGTACAATAGTACCAATTTTGCCAACAGAAGTAAAAACAACTATTAATACAATCCTTTTAGAGTTCTAAGAAACTAAATGTGGTAACCGCTAATAAAGGTACAAGAGAAGTTGATATCCTGAAGCATTGATTTAGTTACTTTCTGCTTAAAGCCCAACTGTTTTAAAATGTGGGTCATGTCTTACTCCCATTCTAGTGCATTAAGAAGATGAAATGAATAGATCTTTGGTAGGTAAAGGAGAGAAAAGATTCATGGACAATTCCCAAATATCTGGCTTGAGCAAAGGGTACTCAAAGAATTAATAGTCTATGAACTAATACAATACCTCTTTAGCAACTACGCACTCACTGTGGTTAAGTGCTTGACATAAATTATCTCATCTCGTCCTACCAACTCTAGCAGGTATTACTGCTGCCCCAAACTACAAATGAAAAAAATAGGAATGGGAAAGAAAGTACTGAGTATCAGATCTTAACTGAACGTTTCAGTTGCTAAGCTCTTTCTACCATAACAAACTGCTAATATCTATGTGATATTTATTTGACAACTGAGCTGAAAAACTAGATTTTCCACTGGGGAATATACAAGTGACCCTAAAACAACAGCCAGGCAGCTGTCAGGATTTCACTGTAATTCAATGTAGCAAGTCACATGGGAGCCTTTTGACATTATTGCCCCTAGCAAAGTCACCTTTGAAAACAATATCCATTTGTTTGCCTGGGTTTTTCTACGTCTTTTTACCCTTAAAGTTTGGCACTGTAAACTTAAAAAAAAAAGTTTAGATCTTTAATATATGTTAGAAACAATACAATAGCTCACCCTACACTTTTTACAATCCCACTACAGTGACTAGTAAATTAAAACTAGTATGACATGGATAAACAACAAGTTCCAACTGTGTAGCATAGGGAATTATATTCAATATCCTGTGATAAACCATTATGGAAAAGAATATGAAAATATATATATATATATATATATATATATGTACCCACACGTATAACTGAGTTACTTTCCTGTACAGCAGAAATTAAACACAACACTGTAAATCAACTATACTTGAGTAAAATAAGAAAAAAGTAGGAGCAGAGGGTAAGATGGTTAGGTAGCATTACCAAGTCAATGGGCATGAATCTGAGCAAACTCCAGGAGATAATAGAGGACAAAGGAGCCTGGCGGGCTGCAGTCCAGAGAGTCAGACACAACTTAGTGACTGAATAACAACAAAATGTGTGTGTGTGCGTGTGTGTACAGTAGAATAATACATAGCCATAAAAAATGAAATTTTGCCATTTGCAACAATATGGATGGAGCGAGAGGGTATTATGCTTAGTGAAATAAGTCAGACAGAGAAAGACAAATACTGTGTGATATCACTTGTATGTGGAATCTAAAAAACACAACAGATGTGAATATAGATAAAGAAGAAACAGACTCACAGAAGTAGAGGAAAGACTAGTGGTTACCAGTGGGGAGAGGAAAGGTGGAAGGGGCAAGATAGAAGTAGAGGATTAAGAGGTACAGACTGGGACTTTTCTGGTGTTTGAACGGCTAAGGCTCCATGCTCCCAGCGCAGGGTGTGCGGGTTCAATCCCTGGTCAGGGAACTAGATCCCACATTCCGCAACTAAGAGTTTGCATTCTGCAACCAAAAAGATTCCACATGCTGCAATGCAGATCAGAGATCCTGTGTGCTGCAACCAAGAGTCAGCACAGCAAAATAAATGTTTTTTAAAAAGAGGTACAAACTACCAAGTATAAAATAAGCTACAGTGATACACTGCTCAACACAGAGAATATAGCTAATGCATTATGATAACTACAAATGAAATATAATCTTTAAAAATTCTGAATCTCTATCTTGTACATCTGAAACTGATATATCATAAACTATACTTCAATAAAAATAATTCAAATTTTTCTAATTACTTGGAAACAAAACTAGCATTAAAGACTCGTGAAAGGGTAAGAGATCACTATGATACATCTCAATAAACTGGGGAGAAGAGAATAATTTCCTTATATACACAAGCATGGGAAATACAAGTAGGAAAGATATGAACCTGCTTTACTCTGTACTCTTCAGACCACATCAATAATACTGGGCAATGCACTTAAGAGGACACCATATCAAATAGAGTAACAATTTTTACCTAACAGTAAGATTTATTATGTAGAGTCCTGGAAATTACTTATAAAAATAGGCTCTATTTCACTGAGTCTGAAGATGGGGCCTAGAAATCTGACTTTTTTTTTTTAAGTTTCTATAAAACAGGCAGAAAACAACAAAATGGCAATAAGCACATACTTATCAACATTACTTTAAATGAAATGGACTAAATTCTCCAATCAAAAGGGATAAGGTGGCTATACAAATAAAAAAACAAGCCCCAACTATGTGATGCATGTAAGAGACAAACTTCAGCTTTAGTTATACAAATAGGCTCAAAATGCAGGGATATTCCATGCAAATGGAAACCAAAAGAGAGCCTAGGAAGCTATATTTATTTCAGAGGGAGATAGCCTTTAACTCAAAAGTTCAAAAAAGAAACAAAGAAGGTTATCAGATAATGATAAATGGGTCAAATTCATCAAGAGGATATACTGATCACACATAAACATACGTACACACACACCTAACAATGTACCACATACATATCTTAAGCAGATACAAAGGAAGAAACAGACAACAATGCAATAACAGTAGGGGACTCCCAGTGCCCCACTTTCAACAATGGATAGGTCACTCAGAAACCAATAAGGAAACCTTGTTCTTGAACTGTATGTTAAACCAAATGGGTCTAACAGACAAATATAGAACATCCCACTCCAAAGCAGAAGCATACACAAAACATACTCCAACACAGATCATATGTGCAGTCACAAAACAAGCCTTAGCAAGCTTAAGAAACTGAAAGCACACCAAGTATCTTTTCTGACCTATATGATACCACTGACAGAAGGAAAATTGGAAAATCCAAAAACGTGAAAATCAAACAACATAACCCTGAACAACCAATAGGTTAATGGAGGAGTCAAAAAGGTAATTTTAAAAATCTTGCAACAAATGAAAAAGAAAACATAACATTCCAAAATTCGTGGGATGCAACAAACGCAGTCTTAAGAGGGAAGTTTATAGCTTTAAATGCCTACATTAAGAAAAAGAAAAATATCAAATAAACAACTTAAACTTCAACAAACTAGAAAGAGAAGATCAACTAAGTCCAAAGTTAGCTGAAAGAAATAACAATGATTGACAGCAGAAATAAATAAAATTGGGACTAGAAAAGCAATAGAAAAATCAACAAAATAAGAGCTGGTTTTGATAAAATAAACAAAATTCAAAATCCTTTAGCCAGATAAACTAAAAGAGAGAAGACTCAAATAAACGAAATCAGAAGTGAAAGAGAAGACATCACATATGATACCACATAAAACAAAGAATCAGAAGAGATTACTATAAGCAATTGTTGCCAACAAACTGGGATAACCCAGATGAAATGGATGAATTCCTAGAAGCATAAACCCTATCAAAAAGGAAACATGAAGAAATGGACATCTGAACAGACCCATCATGGAGTAAGGAGACTGACTCAGTGATGGAAAAACTCCTAACGACCACACTAGCATGTGTTTAGTTGCTCACTCGTGTCTGACTCCTTGTGACCCCATGGACTGGCAGGTCCATGTGGAGCCTGGCAGGCTCCTCTGTCCCTGGAATTTTCCAGGCAAGAATACTGGAGTGGGTAGCCATTCCCTTTTCCAGGGGATCTTCTCAACTTAGGGATTCTCTAGTAAATTCTACAAACATCTGAAAATGAGTTAACAACAATCCTTCTCAAACTCTTGCAAAAAAAACAAAAAGGAGATAAACTCATTTTACCAGACTAGCATTACCCTGATATCAAAGCCACATACAGACACAGATAATACAACAAAAGAAAACTACAGGCCAACATATCTGATGAATACAGATATAAAAACACTCAGCAAAGTACAAGCAAATTCAACAGCATATTTAAAGTCACCATGATCAACTGAAATTTATTCCTGGGATGCAAGAATGGTTCAACATCTGCAAATCAACAAATGTGATTTAACACAATCAAAGTTTAAAATCATATTATTTCTACAGATGCAGAAAAATGATTTAACAAAAATTCCATATGCTTTCATGATAAAAACTTCCAACACAGAGAGTAGAAAAGAAATGTACATCAATATAATAAAAGCCAGACAACAGTTAATATCATACTCAATGGTGAAATGCTTGAAGTCTTTCCTCTAAGATCAGGAATAAGTCAAGAATGCCCATTCTTACCATTCCTATTCAAAATAATATTCAAA
Organism: Bubalus kerabau; assembly: GCF_029407905.1. Lineage (NCBI taxonomy): Eukaryota > Metazoa > Chordata > Mammalia > Artiodactyla > Bovidae > Bubalus > Bubalus kerabau. The sequence goes on along the minus strand of NC_073631.1, from coordinate 80,608,558 downwards.
GTGTTAACCAAAGCAATTAGGCAAGAAAAGAAAATAAAAGGCATTCAAATCAGAAAGAAAGAAAAGTGTCTCTGTCTTGATGACATGATCTGCTATGTAAAACATCCTAATGACTATACCAAAAAGTTAATCAATAAATTCAGTAAAATTATAGGACATAAAACCAACATACAGAAACCAAAGCATTTCTATTCATTCCCTATAAAATATCTGAAAAAGAAATAACGAAAACAAACCCCTTTATAATAACACTGAAAAAATTAAAATACTTAAAAATATATTAGCCAAGAAGGTGAAAAATCTGTATTCTAAAAACCATAAGACACTAAATAAATGGGATAAATAAGTTGAAGACACAAATAAATGGGATTATAGCTCATATTCATAAACTGGAAGACAATATTTTTAAAAAAAAAAAAAAATAGCCATACTACCCAAAGCTATCTATCAGATCAGATCAGATCAGTCGCTCAGTCGTCTCCAACTCTTTGCAACCCAATGAATTGCAGCACGCCAGGCCTCCCTGTCCATCACCAACTCCTGGAGTTCACTCAGACTCACGTCCATCGAGTCAGTGATGCCATCCAGCCATCTCATCCTCTGTCGTCCCCTTCTCCTCTTGCCCCCAATGCCTCCCAGCATCAGAGTCTTTTCCAATGAGTCAACTCTTCACATGAGGTGCCCAAGTACTGGAGTTTCACCTTTAGCATCAGTCCTTCCAAAGAAATCCCAGGGCTGATCTCCTTCAGAATGGACTGGGTGGATCTCCTTGCAGCCCAAGGGACTCTCAAGAGTCTTCTCCAACACCACACTTCAAAAGCATCAATTCTTTGCGCTCAACCTTCTTCACAGTCCAACTCTCAAATCCATACATGACCACAGGAAAAACCATAGCCTTGACTAGACGAACCTTTGTTGGCAAAGTAATGTCCCTGCTTTTGAATATGCTATCTAGGTTGGTCACAATTTTCCTTCCAAGGAGTAAGTGTCTTTTAATTTCATGGCTGCAGTCACCATCTGCAGTGATTTTGGAGCCCAGAAAAACAAAGTCTGACACTGTTTCCACTGTTTCCCCATCTATTTCCCATGCAGTGATGGGACCAGATGCCATGATCTTCGTTTTCTGAATGTTGAGCTTTAAGCCAACTTTTTCACTCTACTCTTTCACTTTCATCAAGAGGCTTTTTAGTTCCTCTTGACTTTCTGCCATAAGGGTGGTGTCATCTGCATATCTGAGGTTATTGATATTTCTCCCAGCAATCTTGATTCCAGCTTGTGCTTCTTCCAGCCCAGCGTTTCTTATGATGTACTCTGCATAGAAGTTAAATAAACAGGGTGACAATATACAGCCTTGACGAACTCCTTTTCCTATTTGGAACCAGTCTGTTGTTCCATGTCCAGTTCTAACTGTTACTTCCTGACTTGCATACAAATTTATCAAGAGGCAGGACAGGTGGTCTGGTATTCCCATCTCTTTCAGAATTTTCCACAGTTTATTGTGATCCACACAGTCAAAGGCTTTGGCATAGTCAATAAAGCAGAAATAGATGTTTTTCTGGAACTCTCTTGCTTTTTCCATGATCCAGCGGATGTTTGCAATTTGATCTCTGGTTCCTCCGCCTTTTCTAAAATCAGCTTGAACATCAGGAAGTTCACGGTTCACATATTGCTGAAGCCTGGCTTGGAGAATTTTGAGCATTACTTTACTAGCGTGTGAGATGAGTGCAATTGTGCAGTAGTTTGAGCATTCTTTGGCATTGCCTTTCTTTGGGATTGGAATGAAAACTGACCTTTTCCAGTCCTGTGGCCACTGCTGAGTTTTCCAAATTGGCTGGCATATTGAGTGCAGCACTTTCACAGCATCATCTTTCAGGATTTGAAAGAGCTCAACTGGAATTCCATCACCTCCACTAGCTTTGTTCGTAGTGATGCTTTCTAAGGCCCACTTGACTTCACATTCCAGGATGTCTGGCTCTAGGTCAGTGATCACACCATCGTGATTATCTGGGTCGTGAAGATCTTTTTTGTACAGTTCTTCTGTGTATTCTTGCCATCTCTTTTTAATATCTTCTGCTTCTGTTAGGTCCATACCATTTCTGTCCTTTATCAAGCCCATCTTTGCATGAAATATTCCTTTGGTATCTCTGATTTTCTTGAAGAGATCCCTAGTCTTTCCCATTCTGTTGTTTTCCTCTATTTCTTTGCATTGATCGCTGAGGAAGGCTTTCTTATCTCTTGTTGCTATTCTTTGGAACTCTGCATTCAGATGTTTATATCTTTCCTTTTCTCCTTTGCTTTTCGCTTCTCTTCTTTTCACAGCTATTTGTAAGACCTCCCCAGACAGCCACTTTGCTTTTTTGCATTTCTTTTCCATGGGGATGGTCTTGATCCCTGTCTCCTGTACAATGAATGTCACGAACCTCATTCCATAGTTCATCAGGCACTCTATCTATCAGATTTAGGCCCTTAAATCTATTTCTCACTTCCACTGTATAATCATAAGGGATTTGATTTAGGTCATACCTGAATGGTCTAGTGGTTTTCCCTACTTTCTTCAATTTCAGTTTGAATTTGGCAATAAGGAGTTCATGGTCTGAGCCACAGTCAGCTCCCGGTCTTGTTTTTGCTGACTGTATAGAGCTTCTCCATCTTTGGCTGCAAAGAATATAATCAATCTGATTTCGGTGTTGACCATCTGGTGATGTCCATGTATAGCGTCTTCTCTTGTGTTGTTGGAAGAGGGTGTGTGTTATGACCAGTGCATTTTCTTGGCCAAACTCTATTAGTCTTTGCCCTGCTTCATTCTGTACTCCAAGGCCAAATTTGCCTGTTACTCCAGGTGTTTCTTGACTTCCTACTTTTGCATTCCAGTCCCCTATAATGAAAAGGACATCTTTTTTGGGTGTTAGTTCTAAAAGGTCTTGTAGGTCTTCATAGAACTGTTCAACTTCAGCTTCTTCAGCATTACTGGTTGGGGCATAGACTTGGATTACTGTGATACTGAATGGTTTGCCTTGGAAAGGAACAGAGATCATTCTGTCGTTTTTGAGATTGCATCCAAGTACTGCATTTCGGACTCTTCTGTTGACCATGATGGCCACTCCATTTCTTCTGAGGGATTCCTGCCTGCAGTAGTAGATATAATGGTCATCTGAGTTAAATTCACCCATTCCAGTCCATTTCAGTTCGCTGATTCCTAGAATGTCGACATTCACTCTTGCCATCTCTTGTTTGACCACTTCCAATTTGCCTTCATTCATGGACCTGACATTCCAGGTTCCTATGCAATATTGCTCTTTACAGCATGAGACCTTGCTTCTATCACCAGTCACATCCACAGCTGGGTATTCTTTTTGCTTTGGCTCCATCCCTTCATTCTTTCTGGAGTTATTTCTCCACTGATCTCCAGTAGCATATTGGGCACCTACTGACCTGGGGAGTTTCTCTTTCAGTATCCTATCATTTTGCCTTTTCATACTGTTCATGGGGTTCTCAAGGCAAGAATACTGAAGTGGTTTGCCATTCCCTTCTCCAGTGGACCACATTCTGTCAGATCTCTCCACCATGACCCGCCTGTCTTGGGTTGCCCCACGGGCATGGCTTAGTTTCATTGAGTTAGACAAGGTTGTGGTCCTAGTGTGATTAGATTGACTAGTTTTCTGTGAGTATGGTTTCAGTGTGTTTGCCCTCTGATGCCCTCTTGCAACACCTACCGTCTTACTTGGGTTTCTCTTACCTTGGGCGTGGGGTGTCTCTTCACGGCTGCTCCAGCAAAGCGCAGCCACTGCTCCTTACCTTGGACGAGGGGTATCTCCTCACCACCGCCCTTTCTGACCTTCAACATGGGATAGCTCCTCTAGGCCCTCCTGCGCCCACGCAGCCACGGCTTCTTGGATGTGAGGTTGGTCCTCCCGGCCACCGCCCCTGGCCTCGGGCATGGGGTTGCTCCTCCAGGCCACCGCCCTTGGCCTCGGGCGTGGGGGCGTGGGGGCGTGGGGTAGTTCCTCCCGCCTGCCGCCCCTGGCCTCGGGGGGCATGGGGCATCTCCTCCCGGCCGCGGCCCCTGACCTGGGACGCGGGGTAACTCCTCTCGTCGCCACCCCTGACCTTGGACGCGAACTCCTCTGGTCGCCGCTCCTCTCGGCTGCCCCCCCGACCTCGGACGCGGGGTAGCTCCTCTAGGCCGTTCCTGCACCATCGCAGTCTGGTACTCTCGACCGCTGCCCCGACCTCGGACGTGGGGTAACTCCTCTTGGCCGCCACCCTTCGGGCATGGGGTCCTCCCGGCTTCTGCCCCTGACCTCAGAGCCATCTACAGATTTAATGCAATCCCTACAAAAATCTCAACTGCATTTTTTTTACAGAAATAGAAAATAGTTGTAAAATTTGTATGGAACCATGAAAGACTCAAATAGCCCAAAAAATCCTGAGAAGAAAAAAAAAATCATACTTCCTGATTTTTACCTATATCACAAAGCTATAACAATCAAAACAGTATGATACTGGCATTAAAAACTGACATATAGATCAATGAAACAGAATTGAGAGCCCAGAAATAAACCCATGTATATGTGGTCAACCAATGTTTGACAAAGTAGTCAAAAATATTCAATTGAGAAAAGCCAATCTCTACAATAAATACTGCTGGGGAAATTGGATATTTACATGCAAAAGAATGAAATGAAACCCTTACACCACTCACAAAATGAACTCAGAAATGGATTATTAAAGATGTAAATGTAAGACCTTAAACATAAAACTCCTAGAAGAAAGCAAGATTAAAAGATCCTTGACATTTTCTTGGCAATGACTTTTTCAGATATGGCACCAAAAGAATCAACAAATGAGACTACATCAAATTAAAAAGCTTTTGCACAGCAAAAGAATCAACAAAATGAAAAGGCAATCTACAGAGTAGGAGAAAATATTTGCAAATCATGTATTTCATAAGGGCTAATATCAAAAATATATAACTCATAAAATTCAATAACAAAAAGCAAATAACCTGATTAAAAATGAACAAAGGACCTGAATGGACATTTTTCCAGAGAAGACATACAAATGACCAACAAGCACAAGAAAAGATACTCAACATCACTAATTATCAGAAAAATGCAAATCAAAACCTCAATGAGATACCACCCCACACCTCAAAAAAACAAGAGATAAGTGTTGAGAAGAACGTGAGAAAAGGAAACCCCTCTGTATTTTTGACAGGAATATAAATCAGTATAGCACTATGGAAAACAGTTGGAGAAGGCAATGGCACCCCACTCCAGTACTCTTGCCTGGAAAATCCCATGGACGGAGGAGCCTGGAAGGCTACAGTCCATGGGGTTGCTGAGGGTCGGACACGACTGAGCGACTTCACTTTCACTTTTCACTTTCATGCACTGGAGAAGGAAATGGCAACCCACTCCAGTGTTCTTGCCTGGAGAATCCCAGGGACGGGGAGCCTAGTGGGCTGCCGTCTATGGGGTCGCACAGAGTCGGACACGACTGAAGTGACTTAGCAGCATGGAAAACAGTATTGATATTCCTCAAAAAATTAAAAATAAAACTGCCATATGATCCAGCAATCCCACTTCTGGTTATACATCCAAAAGAAATGAAATCACTATGTCAAAGAGACTTCCATACTCCCTGTGTTCATTACAGCATTATTCACAGTAATGAAGACACAGAAATAACCAAAGTGTCCACTGATAGATAAATGGATAAAAATGGATATATACACATACACTAGAATATCATTCAGTCATTTTTAAAAAATGAAGGAAATTCTGCTATTTGGGACACATCAATGAAACCTGATAGCTGAACAAGTTAGAGAAAAACATTTTCTCTATGATACCACTTATATATGGAATGTATAGCACAAACTCATTGAAACAGAGAATGGTGTTTGCCAAGGGCTTGGCACTGAGGAAATGGGAAGAGGCTGGTCAAGAAACAAAAATCTCCCATTATGAGATGAATTAATTCTGGGGATCTAATGTACAGTGTAGTGACTACAGTTAATACTATTATATAACTGACAGTTGCCATGAGAGTAAATCTTAAATGTTCTCACCACATACTCACACACAAGTGGTAATTATGTGAGGTGACAGACTTATTAACTAACTGTACTGTAGCAATCATTTCAAAATACATACATGTACCAAATAATCACTTTGCACATCTTTAACTTACATAATGTTATGCATCATTATCCTCGAGAAATCTGAAAAAAGAGCAAGATCTTTAAAAAGAAACATTAATATAAAATGACAAATTAACATCTTTGTAAAAGGTGAAATACAAATGAAATTTTAAAATACACCATGTATTATTTGTCCTGTTCAAAAGTCTTTCATAATAAATATTCCAGATGTAGAAAAATTCCACTCATTTTGCATTGACATTGGTCAAATACAAAGTGTATCAAAAAAGAATCCCTCAGGTGAAGTATTGGGGCACATGTTACCTCTATAATCGCCTGTAATTTAATAATAAACTATTTTGCTTACTCTGGTTGTGGCTTGGCTTTGAAATACTGCTTTTAGTATTCAGATTTTATATTAAGTTCTTATTTCATACTGGAGAATTCCATAAAAAATTCATACCTTCATTTCCTTAGTATTCAGGGGGAAAAAAAAAAAAACCTACAGTTTATCAGTGAATATTCTGAACTTGAAAACACCATCAAATATTATTGGGTAATATTTATATATACAACATTGAGATCTCATAGCAAGGTTAACAATACTACACAAAATACTAAATTGTAACTGCCAATTTACCAATTTAGTTTGCTCCCAAACTTGTAAATTTCTTGGAACACCACTCATAGGATTTACAATTAATATAAACTTATTTTACTCCTAAGAATACCTGTTAGCAGCAGATAGAAGATGAAAACATATTTATAAGATGGCAAAAACTATGAGTAAGACCAGCTTATTAATCATGATTCTGCTTTTCTCCCAGATGCTTTCTCAGTTCCCAGACCTGTACTTTCTACTAAGTATGTCAGCATGCCCCATTCTTGCTTTCCCCTTGATGCCAGTGGAACTCTTAAAACAAATGGTAACCAATAGTATTGATTGTTAAACTGTAATTCTCAGGGAATTTTAAATTCCTTTTTCCTGTTTCCCTGACTATTTAAATGGTTTTCCTCAGCTTTTGGAATTTTAATAAACGTAAAATTTCCTGAGAAGTGCTAGGAATGCCTTCCCACATGGAAATCCTATTTTATCCAGAGATCATTGCTGTGAGTCTCCAGAATCTGTCCCAAAGTGAACAGCATCCGTTGGGAGTTACTAATCAGCAATATTCACCCAATCTTCCATTTCATCTCCCTTGTATCCCAATTTCCAGAGATATCTAGTATTGCCTAGTTTTTGAGCTTTTTGAGGATTTACAAGGTAAATCTGATCTGCCAATTTAGGGTTCATGAGTCTTGCATGTCTAGATAATTGCCATTCTTGTTTAAGCTTTTCAGTTTTGGGTGTCTAGATAAATTGCCACTCATTCTTGTTTAGGCTTTTCAGTTTTTCAAACTGTACTGCTCATCTCCTTGCCTGATGTTCTGTCCTTTGGATCTTTACTATAGTTTCAGTAGGGTTTCAATAGGGAGCTAGATCAGAAGTTAATTTACCATCTTAATCCAATAAGAATCTTCACTTTTAACTCGTGTCTTAAGTGACTGTGTTGCATGCAGTCTCAAAACACACTTTCAAACACTAAACCGGAGGACAGTCAGTAGAAAGTACCCAGAATAATGAGCAATACTTGAAGCTAAGGAGATTTACAAAGGAGAATATGCTGGGAGCCACAACAGCTACTTCAATAGCTAATGGGGGAAGAGAAGTTAGGCTTGTTCTCTATGCCTCCAGGGAAAGCTAGAACCAGTGTGGGAAAACTGCAGGCCAGAGATCTCGACAAGACAGAGAACTTAAACTCTCCCAAAAAGGAATGAACTGCCCCAGGAAGCCAGAAATGCAAGAACAGGCTGCGCTATTACCGCTTACTCGGGGTACCACCAACAGCATCTAAGCCCCAGGTGGTTGTGTGGTCCAACCGGTGGCTGCGGCAAGACTCAAATACATGAAAATCAAAGTTAATGGATAATTAAAAGCGAGAAGAATGACTTTACAAAGAGAGTCATTTTAGGCACACTGAAAGTTCTCAAATACAAAGCATTGTCTACACTTCAAATATACCAGGGTAATGACTGCCTGGTCCTAAACTTTCTTTTCTCAATCAGAATATAATCTTTTTCTACACAGAATCTGAACTCAGATGTGCTTTTATCCTGAGATTTGAGTGGAAAAGTGACCAAGTGATGAGTCCCCATTAGCCACAAATTTTAATATATTCCTAAGCCATCACTTCTTTACTTAAAATGCATGTTGGCTTAAAAACAGGTCCCCCTGCTTTTTTCTGCTCCCCTAGTCCAAACAAGGAACAAAGAAGACACCAGAGAAGATGGAGCATAGAGACCAAGGGAAAAGTGGCATAATGTGAGGCTGTAGCAGTAAGCAGAGAAGCCAGATCACAGGGAGGGGCTGGAAGGGTGGACTGTTGGTCAAACTAAATATTTCTGGCTTATCCTAAGCATAATGGTAAATAATAGAAAAGTTTCAAGTACAAGTTTGACATGATCACATTTTATATTTTTTAAAATAGTTTTTGTGTGAAAAATAAAGTTAGAAATATCACCTTTTGTTGTTGTTTAGTTGCTAAGTCATGTCCGACTCTTTACAACTCCACGGACTGTAGCCCACCAGGCTCCTATGTCCATGGGATTTCCTAGGCAAAAACACTGGAGTGGATTGCCACTTCCTTTTCCAGAGGATCTTTCCAACCCAGGGATCAAACTTGCACCTCCTGCACTGGCTGCTGCTGCTAAGTTGCTTCAGTCGTGTTCCCATAGATGGCAGCCCGCCAGGCTCCCCCGTCCCTGGGATTCTTCAGGCAAGAACACTGGAGTGGGTTGCCATTTCCTTCTCCAGTGCATGAAAGTGAAAAGTGAAAGTGAAGTCGTTCAGTCATATCCGACTCTTAGTGACCCCATGGACTGCAGCCCACCAGGCTCCTCTGTCCATGGGATTTTCCAGGTAAGAGTACTGGAGTGGGGTGCCATTGCCTTCTCCGCCTGCATTGGCAGGCAGATTCTTTATCACATTTAGGCAGACCAGTTAGGAAGTGGAATCTAGGTGAGAGATAAAGGTAGTTTGTACTTGGATGACAGAAGTAGAAATGAAGTAACCAGGTCTGAGAAAGTCTACCTAAAAGGTAGAATTAAGAGAATGTTGAGAGGTCTTCAAGATGATTCCCAGTATCCTGCGTGAGCATCCGGATAAATGGTGGTACCAATTCCCAGGGAAGTACATACTACCAGATACAAGTCAGGAATCCCTTTTTGAGTGAGTTAGGTTTGAAAACCTGAATCACCTAACTGTGAATGTCTCAGAGGCTCCACTTCATCATTTCTCGCTAAACATCTCCATTAAAGCTTCAAACTCAGGATCCTGGCGATCAAAATCTCCATCTTTCTTCTGCATCTGCTCCATTTGCTGATTAATTCATGCTATCAACTGTGAGGGATGTTATACATGGGGTTCTACCCGCAATAAAGAACACTGGAATATAGAACACCTGACGTGCGTCTCTGATAAACGTCTACCAGATCACAGGGAGGGGCTGGAAGGGAGGATTCACAGACTCACCCATAATACTGCAGGTATTCCTTCCACAGAGGTTAACCTTAAAGACTTAACTCCTAATTCTACAAACACTTAAAACTATCTGAAAACAAATACAAAAGAATTAAAGGATGCTTTCATCCATAGATTGCTTTGCTAGGAGTAAGACAGCTTTTGGAATAGATCCAAAGAAAGTGGATTCTAGAGTTAAATGTCAATTCTTAATTAACTGTCCTGTTTTCCTGAAGTAAAAACTTCTAGTTAGTTATTTAGCAGCAATCTTTGTGTCCTGTTATGGCCCAACACTGCCCCCTGTTGGAAGGCATCACAGGCAAAATGATCTTATTCCTAATGAAGTTTGTGAAAAAGTTTTGAGTTTCTGAAAGAAAATGAAAAGGGATTATGTTTATTTTATCCTTTTTAGTCCATCGCATTTGAGTAAAAATCACTGGTAAAGAGAAAAGAAAGGGAAATCACCTTACTGCTTCCCACAGTAAAAAGCACAAAATGACATTTACTTTTTGGTTACCTGGGTAACAGAAAAGTGACCCTGAAGAGAGCAGAAGGGAGTTTTTGAGGTGAGGTGTACCCTGACTACAGTAGCAGTTACACAAATCTATACATGTATTACCATTTACAGAACTAAACCAAAAGGTAAAATAGTCATGTACTGCATGATAAAGGACAGGACAGAATAACAGGATAAAAATACTCAGCACCACGTGTTTATAGAAAGGAAGAAAAATCCTAAAGTTAGAATGCAAAAACATTCACATAAAATTCAAGTTTTGCTGTTTATACCTCAATTTGAGCTATAGAAAGGTCCTGATCTGACACAAGCATGTTGAAATATTTAATATGGACTTGGAAACATTTCTAAAGGTTAATGGTGTACACCAGCAGTAAAATCACTTTATCCCTAGCAAAAACAAGTCTGATGAAAGGTAACAATCTATTACTAAAAACTAGGAGTTAATATTCACCTTTCTCTGGTAACCTCAAAAGAAGAATTTTATGAAAATTTTATGTGAGTGTGTTTAGTCTTACTCAAAAAGCTGGAGCATAAACAGTCCAGGCTGGATACTCAGCATCCATGTAATCTAGGTATTTTTGATGACAGGGAAATCCCATACAAATCTAAGTTACATTCAAGTTCCAAGAGTCTGGAGCACCCATACCCACCCGGGGACCTTTCAAGTGCATCTGCAGTTGCCAAATGAAATAAGATACCAAGAGCCCACACAACAGATGACCCGCTGAGAGAGCCCAGATGACCAACTGACCCAAACTGAGAGCAAAAGCCACGTTAACACCTTTGTTCCTTCCATCTCTCCTGATAATACGCTTGCTGTTTACCATGGGGTATGGGCTGTAACAGTGATGAGGAAATATTAAACAGGGAGTTTACGAAAGATGTTAGAATTGGAGCGGAAGGGGAAGAGACAGTCTGGCAAGCATGAGATCTTAGTTTTCTAAGGTTTGGCTGAGTCATACCTCTGTCTGTTTGTCTACACTTCCCCACTGATCGCAGAGAGGCCAGTTATTGAGAGGGATCCCAGTACCCACAACAACACAACACTTTCAACTTCAGGGGAGTAGTTGAAAAAATAATGGTATAGTAATAACAGAATAATATTGGTCATTTTCCCACTCTTCACTAATTAATGACATGGATATCTTTGCACTAAACTTGCCTGTCAGAAGCAGCAGTATTCACAACATACCAGAGTAACTGCCAAAGTACCCAATAAGATACTCAGCATAACAGAACAATCCAGACCTCTGCAATGATGCAAGTCTGCAAAATCACCGCCATCTTACCATCTGCCATGACAAGTAATTTCCCCAAAAGATTGAAAACACAGAAAACAAACACTGAAATCAAACAACAGCAAAAAAAAAAGGGGGGGGGGCAGGAGATTAGATCATAAACAAGTTTGGGATCTGGGAACCTATCCAGGTAAACTTATTTAATCTTAATTCTAGCACATAATTTTAAAACTCCAAGATTTCCAAAACCTAAGACTAAAATTCCCACATACCTTCAACCAGGAGATGGCTCTTTGAATTCATATTTTTAGAAAGGTAAATGTGATCATTAATACATGCCTAAGTTACACAATTCTTTTAAGCCTCATATTTTATGTGAATGACAAAAAAACACTGAAGCAAACTGATAGTTCCTCAAAAAATCAAACCAAGAATTACCCTGTGCTGTGCTTAGTCATTCAGTCACGTCCGACTCTTTGCGACCCTATGGACTGTAGCCCACCAGGCTCCTCTGTCCATGGGGATTCTCCAGGCAAGAATACTAGAGTGGGTTGCCATGCCCTCCTCCAGGGGTCTTCCCAACCCAGGGATCGAACCCAGGTCTTCTGCATTGCAGGTGGATTCTTTACTATCTGAGCCACCAGGGAAGCCCAAGAATACTGGAATAGGTAGCCAATCCCTTCTCCAGGGAATCTTCCCAACCCAAGAATCAAACAAGGGTCTCCTGCATTGCAGGCAGATTACTTACCAGCTGCGCTACTGGGGAAGCCCAGTATCCTATGGCCCAGGAATTCCACTTAACGGTATACACTCAAGAGAACTCAAACAATAACTGTGTACCAATGTTTATAGACGCACTATTCATAATAGCCAAAAGATGGAAACAACCCACACATCCATGAACTAATGAATGGATAAACAAAATGTGATATATGCATACAATGGACTATTATTTAGCCTCAAAAAGGAAGAAAATTCTGCAATATGCCACAAGGATGAATCTGAAAGACATGATACAAAGCAAAATAAATCAGACACAAAGAGAAATACTGTATTCTAGAGACAAAGTGGAAAGGTGGCTACCAGGGCTGGAGAGAGGGGGAACTGGGGCATTATTATGTAACAGGTTATACAGAATTGCAGTTCAGGAAGATAAAGGTTCTGGAGAGGATGGTGATAAGAGTTCCACAACAAAATGAATGCACTTAATGTCGCTGAATAGTACACTTAAATGGTTAGAATGCTAAATTTCATGTTATGGACATTTTACCACAATTAAAAAAAAAAAAAAAAGCAAATACTAGAGCAAGAAACACACAGTCCTCCCGACAAATCAGGCCATATGGAAATAATGAAGCCTCAGGTATTGCATGTAAATTAGAATTTTACATAGGAGCCATTTTCTAGGGAGCTATGATATATAGTTTTCCTCAATTACTCAAAAGGTTCAGAGACCCTAAAAATACCTGAATTACCACTACCTTTAAATCAATGAAATGAGCCAAATAATGTTAATAGGATTTTACAAAACTACTATTCCCAGCATGTCACAACCAATACAGAACCAGCATAGTTACACTCAAGCTCTGCACATATAAAATCTTCAAATAAACTTCTGCGGGCATGTGTTAAGTACCTGTATTTGACAACCAACTGTCCAGCACAGTTCTCAAAAATCTAATGCACTATACTAAACATGAAGATGAGAATAAGAAAATAACTAAGTGTTATAGAAAGCTTAAAGAACAAAGCTGAAGCAGATTTTAGCATGCTTTTCAAGGCAGAAAGACAGGGAGGCACAAGAGTCTGAAACAAGGAACACTCTACAGGCACACTTCGAGATGTTGTGGGTTCCGCTCCAGACTGTCACAATTAAGTGAATATTGCAATAAAGTGAGTTACATGAATTTTCTGTTTTCCCAGGGCATGTGATAGTTATGTTCACACTATACCACAGTCTATTAAGTGTGCAACAACAGTATTATACCTAAAACCAATATATATAATTTAAAAATAATTTACTGCTAAAAAAAAAAGCTAACCATCATGTGGGCTTTCAGAGTCACATCTTTATGCTGGTGAAGGGTTTTTCTCTGATGTTGGAGGCTACTGACTGATCAGGTGGTGCTGGTGGTAAAGAACCTGCCTGCCGATGCAGCAGACATGTAAGAGACATAGGTTCAATCCTTGGGTTGGGAAGATCCCCTGGAGGAGGGCATGGCAACCCACTCCAGTATTTTGCCTGGAGAATCCCATGGACAGAGGAGCCCGGCGGGCTACAGTTCATAGATCACAAAGAGTTGGACATGACTGAAGCAACACACACACACTCTGACTGATCAGTGTATGAATGCTGAAGGTTGAGGTGGATGCAGCAATTTCTTAAAGTATTGAAGTTTGAATGCATCCACTGACTTTTCCTTTCCTAAATGGTTTCTCTGTAGCAAGTAATGCTGTTACACAGCATTTTACCCACAGGAGAACTTCTTTCAAAATTGGAGTTAAGCTCTCAGACACTGTCACCATTGTATCAAATAAGTTGATGTAATATTCTAAATACTTTGTTGTCATTTCAACAATCTTCACATAATCTTCATTGGGAGTAGGTACTATCTAAAGAAATCACTTTCTTTGCTCATTCATAAGAAGCCATTCCTCATCCATTAAAGTTATATCATGAGATCACAGCAATTCAGTCACATCTTTATAGACTCCACTACTAATTCTAGCTCTCTTGCTGTTCCCACCACATCTGCAATTATGTCCTCCACCAAGTCTTGAACTCCTCACAGTTATCCATGAGGGTTGGAATCAACTTCTTCCAAAGTGAAAGTGAAAGTCGCCCAGTCGTGTCCAACTCTTTGTGACCCCATAGATTTAGCCTGCCAAGCTCCTCTGTCCCTGGGGAGTCTCCAGGCAAGAATACTGTAGTGGGTTGCCATGCCCTCCTCTAGGGGGTCTTCTCAACCCAGGGATCAAGCCCAGGTCTCCCACATTGCAGGCGGATTCTTTACCAGCTGAGCTACTCAGGAAGCCTGACGGTGTAATACCTGCTTTCACTTGAACACTTAGAGGCCACTGCAGGGTTATCAATTAGTCTAATTTCAATATTACATTTCAGGGACTATGGAAGCCCAAGGAGAGAGGGAGAAACAGAGTAACAGTCAGTTGGTGGAGCAGTCAGAACACACAAGTTTCTCAATTAATTTCACTGTCTTATATGGGCACAGTTCATGCACCCCAAAACAATTACAATGGCAACATCAAGGATCACAGTTGACAGATCACCATAACAAATTAATAATAATGACAAAGTTTGAAATATTGTGAGAATTACCACAATGTAACATAGAGACACAAAGTGAGCAAATGTTGTGGGGAAATGGCACCAATAGAGTTGTTTGATGCAGATTTGCATCAGAGACCTTCAACTTGTAAAAAAACACAATAATCAAAGCACAATAAAATAAGGCTTGCCAGTCAAGCTAAACATAGTACCAGCAACTCAGACAAACCAGGTAACTAACATGTCAGTTTCTGTAATTCCTATCATTTAAGAACAGTATCCCAAACGACCACCCAGGAGCCTTTTAAGGAAAACATTCACAGTACTGACCACATAAAAACGTAAAGCATTAAAATAGTAAAATACAGAAAAAAGTTAACAAGTAGTCTGAAAATATCTGTCCCATATCTAACAGCTAAGGGGCTAATATCTCTACAGAAAAACCTCCTACAAATCAATAAGGAAAAGGCAAAATTAGCAGGAATAGAAAAATTATATAAACTGTTTTCCATTGCTTCATCTTTCAAATCTTAAAATGCTGCTCACAGGGTCTTCGCATCAATTTTCCTGAGCCTGGTCTTTCACGCTTAGTAATTCACTCTGAATTACTCCCACAGATCTGTATAACATGGTCTCCAGGAAAAGTCAAAATTAAGCTCATGTGTTTCCCATTTAAAGGAACTATTGTATAATCCTGAAGACTGTCATACAGCTGATGAAAGACCTGACCTAGAATATATAAAGCACTCTTACAACTCAATGGTAAACAACAGCTTAGTTTTTAAATGGGCAAAGGAATGAATAGACATTTCTCCAAAGAAGATATACACGTGGCCAAGAGCACACAAAAAGATGCTCAACATTAGCCATCAGGGAAATACAAATCAAAACCACAACGAAACAATGCTTCACACCCACTAGGACAGCTAGAATTATAAGCAAAATTAAAAAGATAATAAGCGTTGGCAAGGATGTGAAGAAATCAGAACCTTTATACACTGCTTATAGGAATATAAAATGGTGCAGCTGCTTTAAATTCGGAGAAGGCAATGGCACCCCACTCCAGTACTCTTGCCTGGAAAATCCCATGGGCGGAGGAGCCTGGTAGGCTGCAGTCCATGGAGTCGTGAAGAGTCGGACACCACTGTGCGACTTCACTTTGACTTTTCACTTTCATGCATTGGAGAAGGAAATGGCAACCCACTCCAACTTGCCTGGAGAATCCCAGGGACGGGGGAGCCTGGTGGGCTGCCGTCTATGGGGTCGCACAGAGTCGGACACGACTGAAGCGACTTAGCAGCAGCAGCAGCAGCAGCTGCTTTAAATAAAAAAAAAAGTCTGGTAGTTCTTCAAAATGTTAAATGTAGAATTACCATATGACCCAGGAATCCTACTCTTACATACATAGCCAAGAGAAATGAAATCATTATGCTCACACACAAAAAAATGTGTACACCAACGTTCATAGCAGCATTATTTAGGATAACCAAAACAACTAAAACACCCATCAACAGGACCAATGGATAAGTAACTGGTGGTTTATCCACACAGTGAAACAATATTTAGCAATAAAAAGGAATGAAGTGCTGATACACCTTCAACATGTTAAGCGAAAGAAGACCACATGGTTTATTATTTATCAGCCTATTCTAGAATTGTCCAGAATTGACAAATATATTTATATATTCAGCAGATTAGTAGTTCCTTAGAGCTAAAAGTGGGGTAGGGTAAGAAGGAACTCAAGGGAGACTGCTAATGGGTACAAGGTTTCTTTCAGGGGCGATTAAAATGTTTTAAAACCGTGGTTGTCGGTTGTACAACTTTGTGAAAGCACTAAAAAGCAATGTGTATTTAAAAATTCCATGGTGTGTGAACTATATTTCAATCAAGCTGTTATTTTTCAAAAGGACTGCAGGTTGGGCTTTTTCTCCCCAATTTTAACTTCATTTTCCCCCCAGTTCCTAAAACAGTGTCTGGCAATAACCACGAAATCACTAAATTCTGACTGAATGGAAAAGTAAATTTCTAAACGTGGGTAAACCATTATAAAACACTATCATAGCCAAAGAGATGAAATTACTGCAGGATGGCATGACAGGGGCATACAGCACATATGTGTACGTGTGTTTCCCATGAAAGGAGATGAGACTGAAAAATTCAGCATAAACAAGACTTTGAAGTGTCTTCAATCCACCCAAAGGAATTTGTACTATCCTGAATCAATGGGAAGGCCAGTAAGGTTTTAAGTAGAGGATTAACAGTCAGATCTGTGTTTTAAATGTGTAAGTTCAAGTAGAGAGTTGTTTATATCCAAAGGTGAAGGACAGCAATGCCCCTCAGGTGAGAATAAAGAGGAATGCGGGGAAGAGACCAGGAAAAGTAGCAAAATATAATACTTGTGGGTTTTTTAAATTACAGCCCTTTCCACACACGCACAGACTGACAAATATGCATACGCACGCTTATACAAACACCCGAAAATCACTTAGACGCTGAAAATCACTTCTATGGTCAGCCCCCTTATGGAGCACAGCTGTGATGGAGACGAATTATGACCACCGAGCCAGAATATTCTTTTACACAATCATCTAGGCAGGGCCTCTCTCAAACTGTTGTAACCTGGGACCACCGACAAAGTGCACAGATCCACCTCTTCACAAATGTGCTCCTGGAAATGCTCACCAAGGACCACGGGGCAAGGTCAAGATTAGCCCACCACGGGTCCCCCAATCACGCAGCTCCAGGAGGTCGCAACCCAGCAACAACAAGGAGGTGGCCCCTGACGTGCTGCCCTAGAAACAGTTCGCCTCTCGCGCAAAAGCGGTCTCCAGAACGACGGGAACAAATGCTTTTGGAGTAGGACTGACCCGACTCTTTTCTCCCGCGTGGACGCTAACCTGTCAGGCGTAGAAACACCTAGCCACCGAGAGCGTGACATGCCCTTCCGGAAGTGGAGCGTGTGGGAGTGGGTGGGGCAAACGCCGGCGGGTGGACACGCCCCGCGAGGAGCAGTCGAGACTTCCGACGTCACCTCCTCTAGGGGCTAGAGCAGTCAGGACGCAGTAGAGCCGTTGAATGATTGCAAAATCGCGGCGCCAAAGCGGAGGTATCTCAGGCTGAAATTGGTTCGGCTGCCCGACTTCTCAGAAGCTTGTCGAGCGCGAGAAGGGCATTTGTCTTCTCAAGTCTCAGCTATTTGTTTTGTGCACACCATTAGGCCCCAACATACTGTCAGTCCATCAGCGGTTGCCCAGAAAATTTAAAACCACTGGTTCCTATTGCTCCTCGCAGGGATCTGGCGCTTCGATTGACCTCCAAGGATGCGAAACCACGGGCCATCTGAGCCCCGCTCTGGCACTGAAGTCCATCTTGCCGATTCGACTGAGGAACTTAACGCTAATTTTTTTATTCATTAAATATTTATTAAATTCTTACTGTGCTCCAGGGAATGGATTGTTAAGAAAAAATGTAATGGTCTCGGTTCTCATGGAATTTAGTAGCAAAGTGCATTAGTATTGCTGCTGCTGCTAAGTCACTTCAGTCGTGTCCGACTGTGTGTGACCCCATAGACGGCAGCTCACCAGGCTCCCCCGTCCCTGGGATTCTCCAGGCAAGAACACTGGAGTGGGTTACCATTTCCTTCTCCAATGCATGAAAGTGAAAAGTGAAAGTGAAGTCGCTCAGTCGTGTCCGACTCTTCACGACCCCATGGACTGCAGCCTACCAGGCTCCTCCGTCCATGGGATTTTCCAGGCAGGAGTACTGGAGTGGGGTGCCATTGCCTTCTCCAGCATTAGTACTAGTAATTACTTAATAAATCTATCAGACTCGTCTGGAAGTATGTAAGTGTTCAATAAATGCTAGTTATTATTTTCATCTTGATTATTTCATTGTCATCATCGCTACTGTTAACGTCACCCTTTAATGACAAGTTTGAAGTTCAAGTGTTACCTACCACCCAGGCCCTTGGATTCTTTAATAAAAAGAAACTGATAAAGGCCAGAGAGAAACAGAGCAGACCATACGGAAAAGAGAATTAGTAAGCTCAAAGACAGAAACCTAGAAATGATACAAGTAGAAGAGAAAATTAATATTAAAAAGAAGAAAAAAATGGGGACATTTTGACACAGGTAATTTGAGAAAACAATTGAGCAGGCCATTACATCTTATCATAAAAGTTAAGTGTAAACTAGACAATATTTACCTCAAAGACTAATAAAATTAGCATTAGGTAGGTTGGAATGAATGTCTTTTCTTCCTTATCTTACATACTGTCATCATGAAACTGAGTCCTGACAGTTTGTTTACAAGAAATTTTACAGTAAAACTTTCAGTTTTAAACCTGGAAAAGTTATTTGTAATCTTTACCAAAACATCATCCTTAATCCAAAGTCTATGCTTCCTCTATATGTTTTTTAATGGGGAATTGCATAGATCTACTATAGTTTTGGAGAAAGCAATGGCACCCCACTCCAGTACTCTTGCCTGGAAAATCCCATGGACGGAGGAGCCTGGTAGGCTGCAGACCATGGGGTCTCGAAGAGTCAGACACGACTGAGCGACTTCACTTTCACTTTTCCCTTTCATGCATTAGAGAAGGAAATGGCAACCCACTCCAGTGTTCTTGCCTGGAGAATCCCAGGGACGGGGGAGCCTGGTGGGCCACTGTCTATGGGGTCGCACAGAGTCGGACACGACTGAAGCGACTTAGCAGCAGCAACTATAGTTTTATATATAAAACTCGTATCTGTTATAAAAAATTGTACCTGCTCAAATATGTTGGTTGTTGAAAATGGGGACATTTTATAATGATAACGAGGTTAGATCATCAAGAAAATTTAACAATTCTAAACTTGTATGCTTTTGAGCTGTGGTGTTGGAGAAGACTCTTGAGAGTCCCTTGGACTGCAAGGAGATCCAACCAGTCCATCCTGAAGGAAACCAGTCCTGAATATTCATTGGAAGGACTGATGTTAAAGCTGAAACCCCAATACTTTGGCCATCTGATGAGAAGAACTGACCCATTGGAAAAGACCCTAGCGCTGGGAAAGATTGAAGGCAGGAGGAGAAGGGGACGACAGAGGATGAGATGGCAGGATGGCATCACCGACTCAATGGACATGAGTTTGGGTAGGCTCCAGGAGTTGGTGATGGACAGGGAGGCCTGGCCTGCTGCAGTCCATGGGGTCACAAAGAGTCAGACACGACTGAGCAACTGAACTGAACTGAAACATGTATGCAACATGTATCAGAGGTTTGATATATGTTAAATAAAAACTCCAAGGAGAATTAGAAAAATCAACAACTACAGTGAGTGATTATAACATTCATCTCTCAGTAATCAGAATTAGATAAAAACCTCGATAATAGATCCATGCAATTTCCCATTTAAAAAAATATATAGAAGACTAGAAAAAGATTATCAACCAACTTGCCCAATTTATAGAACCCTTGACCTATTAACCACCTTGACCTAATATCTCCTAGAACACTGCACTCAATAACTATAGAATACATATTTTTTTAAATGTCTACGCTTTGTTCACCAAGATAAACCATATACTAGTCTATAAAACAAATTCAATAAATTTTAAAAGACTGAAATCAGGCTTTATACTTTCTAATAATGATGAAATTAAGTTAGAAATAAGTAACAGGAAAATATTTGAAAAATCCCTAAATAGTTGGAGATATTTACGGGACAATGTAGAACTTTAAATACTTGTTTTCAAAGAGAAGAAAGGTGAAAATCTGAGTTTCCACCTTAAAAAGCTAGAAAAAGTGATCAGCATCATGGCATTATGAGATGGCTCTCCTTTGATCTACAACCAGAAAACATCCATAACTCAACAGAGGTGTCCCTGCCCAACACATCAGGCTGGCCAGAGAATGCCACACACTTGTACACTTAAAGGTGGGTAGATGGAACACATGGAAGAAGTGGAACCAGGGAAACAAAAAGGCAAGAATTCTGGAGTGGGTTGCCACTTTCTTCTCCAGAGATCTTCCCCACTCAGGGATCAAACCCATGTCTCCTGCATAGGCAGATGGATTCTTTGCCACTGGACCACCTGGGAAGCGGGACAGATGGGATAAAGGACGAAAAAGTGCTCTTTGTCAAATTATGCGGCTCAGGTAAGAGAAACCAAAAACCTGTGCTATAGCGCCACCTACTTGGGAACCAAGAGAATAGCCCCTAATTATTAATCTATTTAATCATTATTGTTTCAGTCCTCAAGTCATGTTCCACTCTATTGCAACCCCATGGACTGTAGTCCACCACGCTCTTCTGTCCCTGGGATTTTCCAGGCAAGAGTACTGGAGTGCATTGCCATATCCTTCTCCAGGGAATCCTTCTGACCCAGGGATCGAACCCACGTCTCCTGCATTAGCAGCTGGATTCTTTAACACATTCAGTTCAGTTCAGGTCAGTCGCTCAGTCGTGTCCGACTCTTTGTGACCCCATGAATCGCAGCACGCCAGGCCTCCCTGTCCATCACCAACTCCTGGAGTTCACCCAGACTCACGTCCATCGAGTCAGTGATGCCATCCAGCCATCTCATCCTCTGTCGTCCCCTTTTCCTCCTGCCCCCAATCCATCCCAGCATCAGAGTCTTTTCCAATGAGTCAACTCTTCACATGAGGTGGCCAAAGTACTGGAGTTTCAGCTTTAGCATCATTCCTTCCAAAGAACACCCAGGGCTGATCTCCTTTAGAATGGACTGGTTGGATCTCCTTGCAGTCTAAGGGACTCTCAAGAGTCTTCTCCAACACCACAGTTCAAAAGCATCAATTCTTTGGCGCTCAGCCTTCTTCACAGTCCAACTCTCACATCCATACATGACCACAGGAAAAACCATAGCCTTGACTAGACGGACCTTTGTTGGCAAAGTAATGTCTCTGCTTTTGAACATGCTATCTAGGTAGGTCATAACTTTCCTTCCAAGGAGTAAGCGTCTTTTAATTTCATGGCTGCAGTCACCATCTGCAGTGATTTTGGAGCCCCCCAAAATAAAGTCTGATACTATTTCCACTGTTTCCCCATCTATTTCCCATGAAGTGATGGGACCAGATGCCATTTTCTTAATTTTCTGAATGTTGAGCTTTAAGCCAACTTTTTCACTCTCCACTTTCACTTTCATCAAGAGGCTCTTTAGTTCTTCTTGACTTTCTGCCATAAGGGTGGTGTCATCTGCATATCTGAGGTTATTGATATTTCTCCCAGCAATCTTGATTCCAGCTTGTGCTTCTTCCAGCCCAGTGTTTCTCATGATGTACTCTGCATATAAGTTAAATAAGCAGGGTGACAATACACAGCCTTGACGAACTCCTTTTCCTATTTGGAACCAGTCTGTTGTTCCATGTCCAGTTCTAACTGTGGCTTCCTGACCTGCATATAGGTTTCTCAAGAGGTAGGTCAGGTGGTCTGGTATTCCCATCTCTTTCAGAATTTTCCACAGTTTATTGTGATCCACACAGTCAAAGGCTTTGGCATAGTCAATAAAGCAGAAATAGATGTTTTTCTGGAACTCTCTTGCTTTTTCCATGATCCAGCGGATGTTGGCAATTTGATCTCTGGTACCTCTGCCTTTTCTAAAACCAGCTTGAACATCTGGAAGTTCACGGTTCACATATTGCTGAAGCCTGGCTTGGAGAATTTTGAGCATGACTTTACTAGCGTGTGAGATGAGTGCAATTGTGCGGTAGTTTGAGCATTCTTTGGCATTGCCTTTCTTTGGGATTGGAATGAAAACTGACCTTTTCCAGTCCTGAGGCCACTGCTGAGTCTTCCAAATTTGCTGGCATATTACGATCACGTAAAAATAAACTGGCTGAGGAACAACTCATCAAGCACCATGAAAAACCGCAGTAACATGGAATATTGTGAGCTACCTCATAGAGTATTCAAAATAATTGTTATGTAGAAATTCAAGCTACAAGAAAACTCAGAAATGCAGTTCCGTGAACTCAGGAAACAATCAACGAGCATAAGGAATGCTTTACCAAAGAAGTTGAAACTCTAAAAAAGCACCAAACAGAAATAATTCTGGAGCCAAATAACTGAATAAGTGAGATTAAGAACACAATAGAAAGCACTGGAAATAGAGCAGACCATATGGAAAAGAGAGTTAGCTGGCTCAAAGGTAGAAACCTAGAAATGATGCCGGTAGAAAGGAAGAGAAATGTAAGATAAAAAAGAGATAGAAATTCTATGGAACTATCCAACTCTATTAGGAATGGAAATATTAGGTAATGGGTATCCCAGAAGGAGAAGAGAGGGAGAAAGGAATAATTTGAAGAAATAACAGCTGACAACATCTCAAACATAGGGGAGGAACTGGATATACCAGTCTACGAAGCTAATAGGACATATAATTACCCCCAGTACAAAAAAAAACACTTCTCCAATACACATTATATTAAACTGCTAAAAGTTAATGATAAATAAAAAATTTTAAAGGCACCCAGGGAAAAATGATGACAACCTACAAATGAGTCCCATTAGGCAATCAGCAGATTTCTCAGCAGAAATTCAACAGGACAGAAGAGAGTGGAATAACACACTCAAAATATCAAAAAATAAAACAGTCATCCCAAAGTACTCTATCCAGCAAAGTTATCATTAAAGATATGAAGGATAAAGGCTTTCCCAGCCAAACAAAGGCCAAGGGAATTTATCAAACTAAATTTGCCTTAAAAGAAATGTTGAAAGGAGCTCTTCTATTTGAAACAAAAAGGCAAAAGTACACAAAACTTTGAGTAAGGTGGAAAACATGCAGAAAGAATCAGAAAATTAGAGCTGTATATCAGAATAGGTAAACAGTTACAGTGTAAAGGTTAAAAGAGAAAAAGGAGTAAAAATATCTATAGTTACTTCAACTTGGTAACGAACTCACACTATAGAAAGGGAAAAATTGAGACAACAAAAGCATAAAAGGGGAAGAGAAAATGGATGGAAGTCGTACAGGAAAGTGAAGATAAGGTACCATCAACAGAAGAAAAACTGTTTTATTTATAAGAAGTTTCATATAAACTTCATGGCAACCAGAGAACATAAATCTGGACCAGAGGCATGATGCATTAGATAAAGAGAAAATTGAGGGCTTCCCAGGAGAAATATCAGCAACCTCAGATATGCAGATGATACCACTAATGGCAGAAAGGGAAGAGGAACTAAAGAGACTCGTGATGATGACCGTGAAAAGCAAGACTGAAAAAGTTGGCTTAAAACTCAACATTCAAAAAACTAAGATCAGAGCATCCAGTTCCATCACTCCATGGCAAATAGATGGGGAGAAATGGAAACAGTGACAGATTTTCTTTTCTTGGGCTCCAAAATCACTGCAGACAGTGACTGCTACCACTAAATAAAAGACACTTGATTCTTGGAAGAAAAACTATGACAAACCAAGACAGCATATTAAAAAGCAGAGACATCATTTTGCTAACAAAGGTCCATATAGTCAAAGCTATGGTTTTTCCAGTAGCCATATACAGATGTGAGAGTTGGACCATAAAGAAGTCCGAGCCCCAAAGAATTGATGCTTTCAAACTGTGGTGCTGGAGAAGACTTTTGTCTTCTCCATGAGAAGACAAATCCATGTCCATGAGAGTCCCATGGACAGCAAGGACATCAAACCAGTCAATCCTAAAGAAAATCAACCCTGAATATTCATTGGAAGGACTGATGCTGAAGCTTCAATACTTTGGCCACCTGATGTGAAGAGCTGACTTACTGGAAAAGACTGTGATGCTGGGAGAGATTGAGAGCAAGTGGAGAAGGGAGCGATAGAGCGGTTGGATGGCATCACTGAGGCAATGGACAAACTCTGGGAGATGGTGAAGGACAGTGAAGCCTGGAGTGCTGCAGTTCATGGGGTCACAAAGAGTCAGGCATGATTACCAACTGAACAATAACAACAACCGGTGGCTCAGTGGTAAAGAAGCCTCCTGCCAATGCAGTAGATACAGGTTTGATCCCTGATCTGGGAGGATCCCACATGCCACGGGACAATCAAGCCCATACATCACAACTATTGAGCCTGGGCTCTAGAGCCTGGGAACTGAGACTACAGATGCCTGTGCACCTGAGAGCCCATGCTCCACAAAAAGAGAAGTCACTGCAATGAACCCCACGCACTGCAACCAGAGCATAGGCCCTGCCTGCCACAATAGTAAGAAAAGCCCACACAGCAATGACGACCCACCACAGCCAAAAATAAAAGTAATTTTTTTTTAAATAGAAAATTTGAGAAAAACATCACAGAAAAACCACCAACTAAAATGGAAGACAGAAACACAAGGAAAAAGAAACACCGGAGATACAGAGCAAAAAGCAAGCAAAGATAAACTGGCATCCTAAATCCTCATGTATCTATAATCACCTAAATGCAAATGGATTGAATATACCAAGCAAAAGAAACAGATGGATTAAAAAATAAAACCAAGTGATGTGCTGCCTCCATTAGGCTCATCCTAGTTCTAGAGACAAACATAAGCTCAAAGTGAAGAAATGAAAGATGATACTCCAAGCAAATAGCAGCCAAAAGAAAACTGGTATAGCCATACTTAGATCAAACAAAGTAGACTTCAAGCTAGAACAGGTAACAAGAGATAAAGACGGGCATTATATAATAATAAAGAGAACAATTCCTCAAGAAGACATAACAGTTATTAATGTATATGCACCTAACCTAAAAGGATAGGCCTCCCAGGTGGATCAATGGTAAAGACTCCATCTGCCAATGCAGGAGGCACAGGTTCAACCCTTGGATCGGGAAGATCCCCTGGAGAAAGAAATGGCAACCCACTCCAGTATTCTTGCCTGGGAAATCCCAGGGACAGAGGAGCCTGGCGGGCTACAGTCCATGGGGTCACAAAAGAGTCAGACATGACTTAGCAACTAAACAACAACAAGCATAAGAGTACCAACATATACATCAAAAGGGAGAAATCGATAGTAACACAGTAATAGTAGGGAACTTTAATGTCCCACTTACACCAATGGATAGGTCATCCAGACAGAAAATCAGAAAGGAAAGACCAACTTTAATTAAATAATAGGCCAAATAAGCTTGACAGATTTATTTAGAACCTTTTATCTGATTGTAACTGAATACACACTCTTCTCAGGTACACATGGAACACTCTTAAAGAAATAATAGTGTATTTACAGGGTACAGAATGAATATACAAAAATCTGTTGTATTTATATACACTAACGACAAGCTAGCAGAAAGGGAAATAAAGAAAACAATCCCATTTACAGTCTCATCAAAAAGAATAAAATATCTAGGAATAAATTTAGCTAAGGAGGTTAAAGAACTGTACACTGAAAATATCAGTTATTGCTGAAAGAAATTGAAAAAGATACAAAGAGATGGAAATATATTCTGTGTTCATGGACTGAAAGAATTAACATTGTTAAAATGTCCATATTACCTAAAGCAATCTACTTAAATGTAATCACTATCAAAATTCCAAAGACGTTTTTCACAGAAATAGAACCAAAATATCATAAAATTTATATGGAACCATGAAAGACCCTGAATATATATATAGCTAAAGTAATACTGAGGAAAAAGAACAAAGCTGGAGGTATCATGGTCTCTGCTTTTGAATTTTGCTACAAAGCTATAGTAATTAAAATAGTACCTTACCTGCCTCCTGAGAAACCTGTATGCAGACCAAGAAGCAACAGTTAGAACCAGACATGAAACAACAGAGTGGTTCAAGATTGGGAAAGGAGTATGTCAAGGCTGTATACTGTCACCCTGCTTATTTAATTTCTATGCAGAGTACATCATGTGAAATGCCAGGCTGGATGAAGCACAAGCTTGAATCAAGATTGCCAGGAGAAATATCAATAACCTCAGATATGCAGATGAACTACTCTTTATGGCAGAAAGTGAAGAGCTAAAAATCCTGTTGATGAAGGTGAAAGAGGAGAGTGAAAAAGCTGGCTTAAACCTCAACATTCAGAAAACTAAGATCATGGCATCTGGTCCCATCTCTTCATGGCAAATAGATGGGGAAAGAATGGAAACAATGACAGACTTTATTTTCTTGGGCTCCAAAATCACTCCAGATGGTGACTGCAGCCATGAAACTAAAAGATGCTTTCTCCTTGGAAGACAAGCTATGACAAATCTAGACAGCATATTAAAAAGCAGAGACATTACTTTGCCAACAAAGGTCCATCTAGTCAAAGCTATGCTTTTTCCAGTAGTCATGTATGGATGTAAGAGTTGGACCATAAAGAAAGCTGAGTGCCAAAGAATTGATGCTTTTGAACTGTGGTGTTGGAAAAGACTCTTGAGAGTCCCTTGGACTGCAAGGAGATCCAGTCAGTCCATCCTAAAGGAAATCTGTCCTGAATATTCATTGGAAGGACTGATGCTGAAGCTGAAGCTCCAATACTTTGGCCACCTGATGCAAAGAGCTGATTCATTTGAAAAGACCCTGATGCTGGGAAAGACTGAAGGCAGGAGGAGAAGGGGATTACAGAGGATGAGATGGTTGGATGGCATCACCAACTCAATGGACATGAGTTTGAGCTAGCTCTGGGAGATGGTGAAGGACAGGGAAGGCTGGCACACTGCAGTCCATGGGGTTGCAAACAGCTGGACACGACTGAGCAACTGAACAACAACAACAAATCTATAGTAATCAAAACAGTACTGTGTTATCAGAAAAACAGACACATGGATCAGTGGGACAGAATTGAGAGCCCAGAAATAAACCCACATGTGTTTGGTCAATTCATTTATAAGAAAGGAGCATAGAACATACGAGGGAGAAAGAATAGTCTCTTTAATAAATGGTGCTGAGAATATGGGAAAGGAATGAAACTAGACTATTATCTCATACCATACCAAAAAATCAACTCAAAATGGATAAAAGACTTGAGTGTAAGAACTAAAACCATAAAACTCCTAGAGGAAAACATAGGCAGTAATCACTTTGACTTAGGTCTTAGGAGTATCATTCTAGATATGTCCCCTCAGGCAAGGGAAACAATGGCAAAAACAAACAAATGGAACTACATCAAACTAAAAAGCTTCTGTACAGCAAAGGAAACCATGAACGAGAGGAAAAGACAACCTACTGAGTGGAAGAAGCTATTTGCAAAGCATATATCTGATAAGGGGTTAATACCCAATTACAGGGTGCTGCTGCTGCTAAGTCGCTTCAGTTATGTCCAACTCTGTGCGACCCCATAGACGGCAGCCCACCAGGCTCCCCTGTCCCTGGGATTCTCCAGGCAAGAACACTGGAGTGGGTAGAAGGGTTCAATTCCTGGTAGGGGAACTAAGATCCTGCCTAGCACACAGCCTAGCACACATGGCCAAAAAAGACAGGTAGAATTTAGGCAAAGGAAGGGTAGAATATTTCTACCTATACAGGAAGTATTGTGAGACAAAGCAGGGAGATAAAAGGAACACCTAATTTCTGAAATTATATAAACATTACATGGATTGGCAAGTAATGCAGGCTGAAGTTTTAAAAACTTTTATTTTGCAATAACTATAGATTCACAGAAAGTTTGAAAAAAATGTAAAGGGAGGGCCTCTGCACCCTTCACCCAGTTTTGGCCAGTGGTAACATTTGCTATTGTGCAATAGCAAATCCAGGAAATGGACATTATTATAATCCACAGTTTATTCAGATTATACCAGTTTTACACACACTCGTTTGTGTGTGTGCATGTTTGTACTTTGAAGCAATTTTATCACATATTTAGACTGATGTTACCACTACCCCAGTCAAGACACAGAACAGTTGCATCACAAGGATTCCTGGCGCTACCTTTTCAGGTTGTTGTTCAGTCGCCCAGTCGTGTCAGCATGGACTGCAGCACACCAGGTCTCCCTGTCCCTCACCACCTCCCAGAGTTTGCCCAACTTTACGTTCATTGCATTGGTGATGTCATCAAGCCATCTCATCCTCTGATGATCTCTTCTACTTCTGCCCTCAATCTTTCCCATCATCAGAAACAAAAGAAAGTGAAGTCACTCAGTCATATCCGATTCTTTGCAACCCCTTGGACTGTAGCCCACAAGGCTCCCCTGGTCCATGGGATTTTCCAGGCCAGAGTACTGGAGTGGGTTGCCATTTCCTTCTCCAGAGGATCTTCCAAACCCAGGGATCAAACCTGGGTCTCCCACATTGCAGGCAGATGCTTTACCATCTGAGCCACCAGGGAAACTTTTCCCAGCATCAGGGACTTTTCCAATTAGTTGTCTGTTCACATCAGATTACCAAAATACTGGAGCTTCAGCTTCAGCATCAGTCCTTCCAGTAAATACTCAGGGTTAATCTCCCTAAGATTGACTAGTTTGATCTCCTTGCTGTCCAAGGGACTTTCAGGAGTCTTCACCAGCACCACAGTTTGAAGGCATCAATTCTTTGGCGTTCTGCCTTCTTTATAGTCCAGCTCTCACAACTGTACATGACCACTGGGAAGACCGCAGCCTTGACTATACGAACCTTTGTTAGCAGAGTAAGGTCTCTGCCTTTCAACACACTGTCTAGGTTTGTCATTGCTTTCTTGCCAAGAATAGCTTTCCTGCTTTTCATAGCCACAGTCAATTCCTGTCTTTCCTGCTCCACACTCTCTGTAACCTCTGGCAATCACTAACCTGTTCTCTATCTCTATAACTTTGTGGCAAGAGTGCTGTCTTTTCAATTAAAATATAGCTTTGCTGTTGCTGCTGTTTAGTAGCTAAGTCATGTCTGACTCTTTACTACCCCATGGACTGTAGCCCACCAGGCTCCTCTGTCGCTGGGATTTTCCAGACAAGAATACTGGAGTGGGTTGCCACTTCATTCTCTAGGGATTGGAGAAGTTCTTCCCAACCCAGGGACTGAAGTTGCGTCTCCTGCTTGGCAGGTGGAGTCTTTACCACTGAGCCACCTGGGAAGCACAAAATATAGCTTTAATCATACCTGATGTTATTTTGCAAGAAACTTAGTAGCATCTTCACCTTGGACTTAAAACTTCATCAGTAATCTTTTCATTTAGTAGTCAGATTTTATTCTAAGTCAGTCAGTTTATAGTCGGTCAATTTATACTAAGGTTATTGCAAACGAACTGTCTTTAAATTTCTATCCTCCAGTTCTTCTTGCCTTTTACTCTGAAAGATGATTTTATCAAATACTCTACAAAATACCTGTGACCATCAGGTGTGAGTGACTTTACTCATTAGCTGTGAATGGCTTCCAGCTTTGTTTTAAAAACTTTCTTCAGTACATCTTCACTGAGCCTTTCTTCCCCTTCTATGGAACAGGTGTTTTTATTCATCTGTTTATTGTGGAGACTTTCTCTGAAAGTATTCCCTCCTTCTCTAAGATAGTTATCCACACACACCTTTCCCTCTTTAACTGCTTCTTTTATGTGCATGAGTGTTTTTAACCCTATTACAAATCAATGTTGAGTATCCAGGTCAGGATAAGTTCTCAGCCACAAAGGAATTGCAGCCTAGCAAGGGAGATACAACCTATGCTAAGGGCTGAAATTCAGCCAGGGCACACCAGTGCAACCCTACTGGTTGCCAGATACCAAAATACTTCTGTTCTAATTGATAAAAAGCTGATGCTATGGACCCCATGCCTTGTCAACCCAAAACCACAACCTTTGGCACAACCAGGTCCTACCTCTGAGACCCACCAGACACCCCTATGATCCAGCAAACAAAGATCTGGAGTTTTAGACAGCTCTGCAATGATATTTTGAATATTGCTCCACCCTCTATCACTAAATACAATAAAGTATGATAAAATGCTATTATATATTGATGATTTAAATGAAGTGTTAAAAAAACTCAGAGAACGGAGTACATATTGGGATGGGACTAAGAAAGACAAGAGAGCATCCAGGAAAAGTTTACAGACTTCCAAACTCTCAATTAATAGTAGTAATCACATGAACTTCCCTGGCAGTCGTGGTTAAGACTCTGTGCCTCCACTGCAAGGTGTGCAGGTTGAATCCCTGGTTGGGGAACAAGATCCCTCATGCCTTGCATCACAGCCAAAAAGTAAGGGGAAAAAAAATTCATTCATTCATTCATTTAAAATATAGTAATAATAAATGCCATTTATTAAGTGCTTACTCTATCATAGGCCCTGTGCCAAATACCTTTAACAAATATTCACTTCATTTATTCCTCATAAAATCATAGGACATATACAATTACAATTCCACTTGACAGATGAGCAGTATTGATCTTCAGTCAGTTCACAGTGGTACAGCTGAACCAGTCATTCAAAGTCACCTGTTTTGATGGGTCACAGTGTTTGTTGCGATCAGTCAGCACTTGAACTCTATCAGTTACTAAGATTTTTGAATATCACCCCTACAAATAAGAAAACTGACCCTGGAAGATAAACCAGCTGCACAAGATCACATAATAAATAACAGAACTGGAGTTTCAATCCAAGACTGAGGAACTCTTAAGTTCATGAATACAGCTTTTTAAAAAATTCATAATATAATAATATGCTTAATAAATTGATATAACATATATTAATATAATATATATTATAACATAAACATAATAAAAACTTGGGTTGGTCCAAAAGCTTGTTCAGGTTTTCCCTATGGGTACAATAAAACTGGAAAGAACTTTTGGGCCAACCCAATAATATGTTTCCTTTCTTTGTATCTTCTGGGAAAATGACAGTGATGCTATATGTTTTTAATCTCCCTAAAGCTTCCCATAAAAACAGAAAAATAGGGTAGGAAAGCCAAAACTCAACAACAAACCAGGTGGCTGGGTATTCTCACAAACTCTCAAATTTGAGTAGGTAGGAATCAAACTCCAACAGTGGAAAATCTCACATGGTGTCAGCAGCAACACAAGGAGGTCTTCCGAAAGCTGGAGAGCCCCCCCAAACGACCACAGATATTCTTGGAAATGCTCCCAGGGCCAATCTGAGGAGCTTTGCAGACTCCAAGTCCCAAGTAAGAGCAGAAGGGCTGGAGTAGTGTGAGCCCCATAAACTCTCAACTCTAAGTGACCAAAGCTTTCTTCCAGGGCAAAGCCCACCTTAAGGAGAGACTGCGGAAACAGAATTGAGCAGAGCAAACTGAGCAGGTTGGGCTTCCCAGATGGCGCTAGTGATAAAGAACCCGCCTGCCACAATGCATGAGATGTATGAGATGAAGTTTCGATCTCTGGGTGGGGAAGATCCCCTGACAGAGGTTACGGCAACCCACTCCAGTATTCTTGCCTGGAAAATCCCATAGACGGAGGAGGCTGGCAGGCTACATTCCATGGGGTCACAAAGAGTCAACCACAACTGAAGCGACTTGGCACGCAAATTGATCAGGTCAGGAACAGAAAGAGGAAAGGAAGCAGAAGGAGTACTTTACAACAGCAGCAGCAGAGGGCGCTCTAGAACTGAGAGGTTAAAAAAAAGATACTAACCTTCACTGAAAAGTTGCTCAGTCGTGTCCCACTCTTTGCAACCCGATGGACTATACAGTCCATGGAATTCTCCAGGCCAGAATACTGGAGTGGGTAGTTGGTTCCT
Source organism: Bubalus kerabau (assembly GCF_029407905.1). Taxonomy (NCBI): domain Eukaryota; kingdom Metazoa; phylum Chordata; class Mammalia; order Artiodactyla; family Bovidae; genus Bubalus; species Bubalus kerabau. The sequence goes on along the minus strand of NC_073631.1, from coordinate 80,576,275 downwards.
TCTCCAGAGGATCTTCCCAATCCAGGGATCGAGCCCAGGTCTTCCACAATGCAGGCAGATTCTTAACCGTCTGAACCACCAGGGAAGCCAAGTACTCATTTCACTTAAACACGGGCAAGCAAATAGATCACATAACTGAAACTCATAAAAGTTACTATGAGAAAAAAAGGAATAAGCAGAATAACATCCCTACAGACAATAAAGGCACACTAAAAAACATGCCCACAAACGGATGAAAACATAATCTTATATTCCAAAGTAAGCCAAAAAATGAAATATTCCCCAAAGTTTTCTGAATCTGATTTAAAACAGTGGCAACAGCAATAAGCTGAGATTCAGGAACCTCAAGCAATCTCCCAAGACTTTCAGGAAACCACACTTTGACCTGCCATAATCAAATTACTAAAAACCAAAAGAGAAGAGAAAATCTTAAAAACAAGGAGAGCAGGAAAAGGACACATGCGTAAGAAATATGGCTGGTTTCTCTTCAGAAACAACAGAGGCAAGAAGGAAATGAAATAGTCCTAGTGTGGTGAAAAGGAAGAAACTGTCAACCTAGAATTCTCAATTTGTATTTTAAAACTTCCTACACTCTTGGGGAAAGGAATTTATAAAATTAAAAAGAATGACAATGAAATCACTATATATTGAAATCTATGAGATGCATGTAAAGCAGTGATCAGAGAAAAATTCATTGTACTAAACACTGTTAATCAAAAGTTTTATTAAATTAATTAAACTTCCAGGTCAAAACAAGGAAAATATAATAAACAAACCAAAAAAAAAAAAAGCAATAGGAGGAATAATGAAGATAAAAGCAGAAATGAGTGAGAATAGTAAAGCAGCAGGCATAAATCTAAATCCTATTTTTAATAGCTTTATTGAAATGTAATTAACTATAATTCACTCATTTAAAGTGTACTATTCAATGGCTTTTATATATTCACAGACTTGTGTAACCATGACCACAATCAATTTTAGAACATTTCATCACCTCAAAATGAAACCTCACATCCCTTAACTGTCACTTCCCCAATGTCCCCACCTACCCTCACAGCCCCAGGCAACCAGTAATCAACTTCTGTCTCTGCTGTGGTTGTTGCTCAGTCACTGAGTCCTATCCAACTCTGTGATCCCACGGACTGCAGCATGCCAGGCTTCCCTGTCCTTCACTATCTCCTGAAGTTTGCTCCAATTCATATCCATTGAGTTGGTGATGCTGCCTAACCATCTCATCCTCTGCCACCCCCTTCTTCTTTTGCCTTCAATCTTTCCCAGCATTAGGGTTTTTTCCAATGAGTCAGCTCTTCACATCAGGTAGTCAAAATATTGAAGCTGAAGCTTCAGCAGCAGTGTCCGCAGATATGCCTATTTGTGCCATGTCATAATAGAGTCATACAAAATGCTGCCTTGGCCACTGGCTTCTTTCACTTAGCAGAACATTTTCAGCCTTCGTTGTGAAAATGGTTTATATGTTGTATAGATTAAAAGAGAAATACTCAGAAGCAGAAATAAAATTATGCATATGGATGTTAACTGTGTTAATTGCATTCTGTATAATAAAAATTAGAAAATTGCCAAAATGTCTAACGGTAAAAAAATAATTAAGTTGACCTAGCATACCCTTAAGACAGAATATTTACATTGCCATTTAAAAATGTTATAAATATGAAATGAAATATGCACAAAGCCACTTATTTTGATACTATGTGTATTAGTAAAGACTGGGTTTAACTGAATATCCTATTAATTGGAGAATAGTCAGACAAATTATGATTTTCAATGGAGTTCTGTGAATCTCTAAAACGAAATAATGAATATCTCTTCACATGGCCATGGAGTGATTTCCAGGATATAGTGTCAAAAAAAAACCAAACTTCTATGAGTTAGAAGGATATGGATAATATGCTGTATTTTGTATAGAAAATAGGGGAGGGGAGAAAGATTAATATGCTTTTGCTAATTTTTTTTTAAATAGATGAAAAAAATCTAATCATTTTATAGGAAGTGAGTGAGGAACAGAGGAAAGGAAACAGGGATGGGAGCCAGACCACTCCAGATTTTCTAATTTTTATTTTGGAAACAAGTATTATTTCACATAATTAAAAAACAAAATTAAATTTATAAAACCTGTTCAAAGCAAAAATTAAACAAATGAACTTAACTCTGGATAAAGTTATTGGTATAACCACTTTTAGAAAAATTATTATGGCTTTAAAGCCCTGTATGGGCTCAGTAGTAAAGAATCTGCCTGCCAGTGCAGGAGACTTGGGCTCAATCCCTGGATCAGGAAGATCCCCTGGAGAAGGAAATAGCAACCCACTCTAGTATTCTTGCTGGGAAATCCTATGGACAGAGGAACCTCATGGGATACAGTCCATGAGATCCCCAAAGAGTCAGACATGGCTTAGTGACTAAACAACAATAACAATTTTGACTGTACACTTAAGGAAAAAAAAAACCTGCAAAGATATCTTAAATTGAATTCAACTGGTTTGTTTTTGTATTAATATTGTTACTTTGAAGGTATTACAATGGTTTATATGTAATATCAAATGTCTGTGTTTGTTGGGTAAAAAATCAAGTAAGTAATGACATTAGTGTTGTTGAAAACCAATTTTTTCACAATAAGAAAATGAGATGCAAAAATAAAATCAAAGAATGAAAAATCTGATACCCTTTATTTGAATTAAAAATACTGCTATAAGTGCAGGGTTTATTCATTTTCCTTTTCCTAAATAAATGCATATTTCCTAACCCTGACCACTAAAAAGGCCTAGAGATAATGACACTCCACTAGCAATGAACCCCTCCAGTGCTTATACTGTGGTTGCATAATATTATTCCTTCTTAAAAGAAACCAGACATTTGGAAGAAACACCTGACACCAGATATGGGACAGAAAGTATGAAAAATGTACTTGGGTTGTTTCATGAAGTATGAAAGCTGGGGCACTATCAAAAACTACTGGAGCCATGCTAGAACTTGAGCTCTTAACCAGAAATGTGTTCCCTTTGACCAACATCACCTCATTCCTCAACTCCAGCCCCTGGCGACCACCATTCTACTCTGTTTCTATGAGTTCAGCTTTTTTTAGATTCCATAAAGTGAGACTATGCAGTATTTGTCTTTCTGTGACTGACTTGTTTCACTTATCATGATGCCTTTAAGATCTGTCTATTTAGTTGCAAATGGCAAGATACACTTTTATTTTATGACTGAACAAATTGTATATATATAATAACTGTGTCCGTGTTTTTTCTTTATTCTTTTATCCATCAATGGACACTTAGACTGTTTCCATGTCTTGGCTACAGTGAATTATATGAGAGGCCTATGTTTAATTTTTTGAGAAACTTCCATACTATTTTCCATAATACCACACCAATTTACGTTTCCATCAACAATTCACAACGGTTCTCTTTTCTCCACATCGTCACCAACACTGGTTATCTCTCTTTTTTTTTTTTTTTATTTTACTTTTGTTTTGACTGCACTGGCTGTTCGTTGCTGTACAGTCTTTCTCTAGTTGCGGCGAGCAGGGGCTACTTCGCTGTAGCACCGGCTTCTCTTTGCGGTGGCTTCTCTTGCTGCGGAGAACAGATTCAAGGCGCGCCAGGCTTCAGTAGCTGCGGCTTGCGGGCTCTAGAGCGTGGATTCAATAGTTGTGGCACATGGGCCCAGTTTCTCTGCTGCTGCTGCTGCTGCTGCTAAGTCACTTCAGTCGTGTCCGACTCTGTGCGACCCCATAAATGGCAGCCCACCAGGCTCCGCCGTCCCTGGGATTCTCCAGGCAAGAACACTGGAGTGGGTTGCCATTTCCTTCTCCAGTGCATGAAAGTGAAAAGTGAAAGTGAAGTCGCTCAGTCATGTCCGAATCTTCGCAACCCCATGGACTGCAGCCTACCAGGCTCCTCCACCGATGGGATTTTCCAGGCAAGAGTACTCTGAGGCATGTGAAATCTTCTCAGACCCGTGAACCCGTGTCCCCTGCATTAACAGGAGGATTCTTATCCACTGAACCACCAGGGAAGCCCATTTGTTATCTCTTTTCAATAACAGCAATTTAGCAGGAGTGACTGATATCTCACTGTGGTTTCGATTTCCATTTCCTAATGATTAGTGACCCTGAGTACCTTTTCATGTACTTTCTGGCCATTTCTGTGTCTTCTCCAGAAACATGTCTATTCAAGTCCTTTGCCCATTTTTGGATTGGATTATCATTATTTTTTTGCTTTTGCATTGTATAGTTTCTTATATATTTTGGATATTAACTTCTTATCAGATATACTGTTTTTAAATATTTTCTCATTCTGAAGTTGCCTTTTCATTTGTCGATTGTTTTTTTGTTTTTGTTTTTTTTTTTTGCTGTGCAAGTGGTACTTAAGAAAACAAATTCACTGATCCCTTTAGTGGCTGTTAGGGCACCAATATAGTATTCAGAAAATAGATTAGTAACAAATAAGCATTCACCGGCATTTTCTCAACATATATTTCAGTTGAAGAAAGGAAATTCTTCTGAATAGAGAATTCCAACTAATGAACACAAGGAGAATGACAGGTTTATAAAATCACCTGGAGCAAGATAAGCAGTTGGACATAGAGGGTCAGAGCTCAAGAGAGCAATGATCCCTGGAGGTACACCCTTGGAAGTCATTAGGATATGATGTATGACAAAACCCTTGGGAATCTGTGGGACTCCAGGAAAGACTGGAAGAGAACCAAGAGTGTAATTACCTGTATGAAGGAATGGGTGGAAGAATCCTCTGGAGGAAGGATAACTAGTGAGAATAACTGAGTTGAATTAGTCAGGGATGTATGAAGAGAAACACACAAGAACAAACTAGCGATACAAAAGTCAAGTGGGAAGGGAAAACCCTTTCCCTTTAAGGAAATGATCTGGAAATTTTATGAGTCACCTATTCCCAACTGAAACTTAATCTCATGACTACATCTGGGCTGCCAAGAAGACTAGATAACATGGTCTGTTCTGGGCAGAGTGTGCCCAGCTAAAATTTGGGGCACCAAAAGCAGGAGAATGGATATTGAGATTGATGAGTAGTTTGTACCCCAGTATTCAATTTAGAGCCAGTTATGATTACGGAGCAGACATCTACTCCAAACAATTAAAAAAACAGTGGTAGAGAAGTCCAGGTTCCCAATGCAAGTGATAGGAGGTAGATGCATTTCTCAGTGTGGCTCAAATCAAAATCTGAGTTTGGAAAGACAGAGTAAAAGAAGTGAACAAAGTCATGAAACTCGTGAAGAATTTAATACTTTACTTCCTCCTGATATCCGAGAATTGAAGAGCAACCTTGAAACTTAAAGGTCGGAATTAGAGTAGTGGGTGAGGGTGAAGGGTGAGGCAGTTGGAAGAACAGCACCAGAGGAGATTTGCCACAATCTGGTCTGGCAGATTGGGGGTACACCGTCAAGGATTTGAAAGCAGAGGGAAGATCTGGGCATCTCCTGTAATTAGGCATCTCCTGAAGTCAGCACACTCGCTAGACCCAAAGCGGGAGTAGAAGTTAGGGGCTGGAGGTGTGAGACAAAACAGAGATAGCTAATGCTGGTTTGTCTAAGAGGCATCATCTCAAAGCTAGTGTATGAACATTTAGTGTTTCTACCTGCCCCAAACTCATCCTCCATGCTTTTGATACTGTTCCTGTTTTTTGAGAGAGCCCCCTGCCCCTACTCAAACCACATTCTTTGTGTGGAACATAGGACCTCAATCCTCCCAAATTGAATCACTGCTTTCCTCTAGGATAGTGACTGATACAGAGATAGGTGTGGCATCTTCTCCAAACCAAGGACTTGATGAGGCTCTGAAAGTAAAGCAGGGACTCTCTGCCACAATCTTGAACTTGGGAGGATATGGAAAAAAATGCCTTCTGTGGCCCTTAAGGAGATCTTGTCTAACAACTGAGCCAACAAGGAGTAGTTGACTGATGTAGACAGAGAAACCAGGTTCTGGAATGTTACTCATAGAATTGAGTCCAGCTGTGCCTGGAGCCAATGCTACCCTCAGAATTTTGTTACTGTCACAAGCCAATACATGCTCTTTTTGTTTAAGCCATGTTTAAGTTTTCTCCCACTTTCAACACAAGCACATCTAATACTGCCAGACAATTTAAATACATTATTTCATGTAATTTCACAATGTGGTTTGCAGGTATTACTATTCCCATTTTATACAAGTGAGGTGACTAAAGCTTAGAAAAATTTGGAAACTTGCACAAGATGCATAGTTCATTCAACCAAGTTTCAAACTCATATCTAGTTTCAAATTTTCTGTAACAATACAGTAGAGTCCCTCTTACTCATGTGATCAGCACATTAATGATCAGTTAACCAAAAGAGTAAAGGCAGAGAATTAGCTTTAAGCAACATGCACATACTCAGTGACCAATTTCTGGAAGATTTCAGAGATCTTGCTTTAGTTTAGTTATGACTTTCTAGTGTTAAATCACCTTTACATTCTTGATCTTATTTCACTATATTTAGTCACTGCATAATTCCGTTTGCTGGTATTTTAGCTGGATTTCTGCATCTATTTTTAAGAAATGGGCTTACAATTTTTCTTTCTCATATTTGTATGGTTTTCATATCAAGATTTGGAGAAGGAAATGGCAACCCACTCCAGTATTCTTGCCTGGAGAATCCTGTGGACGGAGGAGCCTGATGGGCTGCTGCCTATGGGGTTGCACAGAGTCGGACACGACTGAATCGACTTAGCATGCATAGCATGCACTTATCTCATATATTTTAAGACACATAAGTGTATATTTGTTTGCCAATATTTTCTTTAGGTTCAAGACATTTGTTTGAGTGTATGGCTGATGACTAGAGTTTTGTAACATCTTTCTTACATGAATCACACCAGGCATTGTGAAAAATTTGCTTTTAGCAATTTGAGTGCAGGACCCTACTTTTTTTCCTTCCAATAGACTACAATTGCTTGCCTACGTGTAATTCAACAGCAGGTTTTTCAAAGACTCACTCCTATCATGTCTTTCAAAGCATTCAACTTAAATCTTAGCTATAACAGGTCCTTTTTAAAAAATTTTTTTTAAATTTTTTATTTTCTATCATGTGTGCATGCATGCATGTTCAGTCATGTCCAACTCTTGGTGACTCCACAGACTGTAGCCTGCCAGGCTCCCCTTTCCATGTGATTTCCCAAGCAAGAATACTGGAGTGGGTTGCCATTTCCTTCTCCAATTTTCTATTGGCGTATAGCCAATTAACTATATTATGATAATTTCAGGTGAACAGTGAAGAGATTCAGCCATGCATATATACATGTATCCATTCTCTCCCAAACTCCCCTCCCATCCAGGCTGCCATGTAACAATGAGCAGAGCCCCATATGCTATACACTAAGTCCTCGTTGGTTATCCATTTTAAGTATAGCAGTGTGTATGTGTCCATCCCAAACTCCCTTACTCTCCCTTCCCCCATCCTTCACCCTGGCAACCATAAGTTAATTCTCTAAGTCTTGAGTCTCTTTTAACAGCTCATTTTTGCATTAATTCTTTGGTTGACATATTTACTTAAATTATAATGACTAATATAACTGGCGTTGGCATATACACACTGTGGTAGCTTTGTGTTGGAGAAGGCAATGGCACCCCACTCCAATACTCTTGCCTGGAAAATCCCATGGACGGAGGAGCCTGGTGCGCTGTAGTCCATGGGGTCACTAAGAGTTGGACACGACTGAGTGACTTCACTTTCACTTTTCACTTTCAGGCATTGGAGAAGGAAATGGCAACCCACTCCAGTGTTTTTGCCTGGAGAATCCCAGGGACGGGGGACCCTGGTGGGCTGCTGTCTATGGGGTCGCACAGAGTTGGACACGACTGAAGCGACTTAGCAGCAGCAGCAGCAGCTTTGTGTGGCTGCCGTAACTATCACAAACTGAGTGGTTGAGAACCACACAGATTTGTTGTCTCACAGATGTGCAAGCTAGAGTCTGAAATCAAGGTATCAGCAGGCCCACGTTTCCTATGAAACTTGAAGAGGAAATATTGTTCCTTGCCTATCTCTACTTTCAAATAATTGGCTGGAAATCTTTGGTGTTCTTGACTTGTAGACCTAATACTCCAGTTCTCTGTCTTTACATGGCCATCTTCTTTCTGTGTATGTCTGTCCAAATTTCCCCCTTTCATAAGAACATCAATGATATCTACTTAGAGTCTACTCTGAGGACTCTGATGTCGAGAATCCATCTCCAAATAAGGTCACATCCTGAGGTACTAAGAGTTAGGACGTCAGCAGGTCGTTTTGAGGGGACACAATTCAACCCTCAACAGTCCACCCGCTACACTGATGCTTGGTAAATTTACTGTTCGGCTGGTGGGAACAAAAGTGGGTGTGCCATACCACAGCTGCGAGTGTTTAGCATTGGTAAGTACATTTTGCAGGGAGAAAAGAAAATGTGGGTCGGTAAAAGGAGTCAATAAAGAAATTCCAGTGTAGGTTATGGCGGAAGATGCAGGGGATGGAGAGGTAAATTGATCGGGTGGAAGTTGACCCATTTTTTCTGTGTAGGCCACTTTAGCCACTGCTTTCTTTTACAAACTGGAGGTAGGTTTTCCTAAGCGGTATCTCCTGGGAAGGGAGGAGTCCCTCCAGATCTTAAAGTTGATGCAGATGGACATGAGGATTTTTTCTGATACAATAGAAAATATAGTAATCCCTTCAAAAATTTAGAATATATAGACATATTTATACATATTCAAAATTTACATTCAAAATTCTAGAATATGTAGATATATTTCTGGTGTTCTGAAACTTCCCCTGCCTGTGTATAAATAAGGTCACATTTGCATTTACTCTCCATTTTTTTCTAGTTGACCATTCCTGTCTACACATGCAAGATCCTGTGCAGTGCCCCCGTCTTCAGGTGGTATCTCAGAGGATTTCATAAAGAAGCCAAGGCATGCGGGATACTGCACTCTCCTGTTTCTGCCTGAGATTCTTCTAAAACTACAATGTCCTCCAAGTAATGCCATCTAGGACTGTTTCTTTAACGTGTTTTCCCAGTACCTTATACCAGTGCTCATACAGCATGTGCTCAATAAATAATTACAGAATGATGAACCCCTCTATGCCCTTAAGTGGCAGAGACAGTAAGAGCCTCCAGACATTCCCTTTAGTACCCCATAGTTTCTAGCCAGTTATAGAGTTAGATGGAGCCATAAGACTAATTCTAACCAAGGAGCAATACAAAGCCTTAAAATTGCACTCAGACGGCTTGGGGCAAGGGAATTGGAGCTTGATTCTGCATTTCTGCTAAGAGACCATAAGTAGAAATCAGAATCTCTTGGGTCTTAAGATCAAATAGGGCTTGATATTTGGATGGAGCAAAACACAGGGAGAAAAATACCTCTCACTTGCAGACTTTCTGCAATAAAGTCAAATGAATTTATAAGCAACTCGCTGATTCTGTGAGGGAGATCCTGAAATGGTTCTGACTGGCAAGGAATAATAAATGGAACCTAGGTGAACAGTTCCTATTATAAGATTTTGAGATAAACATACATGTGTGCATGCTACGTTGCTTCAGTCGTGTCTGACTCTGTGCGACCCTATGGACTGAAGCCCACCAGGCTCCTCCATCCATGGAATTCTCCAGGCAAGAACCAGGGGAACTTCCTGAATCAAGGATCAAACCTGTATCTCTTATATAAGTCTCCTGCATTGCAGACGGGTTCTTTACCACTAGTGCCACCTGGGAAGCCCTGAGAAATACATATATGATCTTAATTTTGGACTGGGATTTTTACAAACTCTTTGGAGGTGACTGTCACCAAGGACCTCTCTCCAGCAATTCTCCTGCCCTAAGATGTACTGTTGAAACCACACTCCTCCTCAGATGGTACTTGAAACCAGCCAAACCTCAGGCTGGGATTTGAACCCACAGGATGGGACTCAGACACAGCTGCACTGCAGATTGGGACTTAAATCCACAATCCCTGACTCAGAAGGGGACTTGAACGCACTCTTTTAATTAAAACTGCTCACCTGGTGTCAGGACTTACTGATAGTCAGGTCCTTTGGTCTCGAACCTGAGACCAAAAAGAATTCACTGTGGGGCTAAGTGACAGGAAAGAGTGAGCTTATTAGCATAGGGTGTTTGTAAGACATACAATAAGCAGGCAAGGGAGCGCAGCCCTGAGAACAACTAGGGCTGCGTTTTTATAACCAAGGAAAAAGTGGGGAGGAGAGAAAACCACCTTCTTTTTCATTCCTGGGTAGATGTCAAGGCTTACATGATTAGTTCCTCCTTTAATCCTATATGGTCTAAACAGAACTGTCATGGCACTATTTAAATCATGTATTTATTAGCAGAAGAGTGGTAACATATATTAAAATGCGGTAATTCATCTCAGGTTTTGGTGTAATGCCCCTTTTGCTTAGTTTCTTTCCCCTTTCACCTACATTCTTGGCTTGGCTACATATAGGAATGCAGTTTTTCTCAGGGCCCATTATCTTAGAGACCTCACAAGGTCAAATGCAGGTATTGTATCCATTTTTCTGTGGTAGTGACCTAAGTTAAGTCTGTTTAGTTTCAAAATGTTCTGATTGTTGCTTAGCTTCCAGGCATTTTCTGGTTGGTGTCTAGCTGATGGTATTCTCCTGAAGTCTCTGTCTTCCCCTGGTGGCATAGGATCCTTCTTCAGAGGATCCCTCTGCCTCTCTAGGCGGCTTTATTGGACTGGACCCAAAAGGACCGTCTCTTCTGCATGGCTTACACCTGACCATGGGAAGCACGAATGCATCCTATAAATGGACCCTCTATGCACGCTGACCAGTGCCAGCCAAGCAGCACACTGCGGGCTCTGCTTCCCCAGCCGGCTGCAGCGTGTCTTTCCCAGCTGAGAGTAGATGACAGTCCAGAGGGTTCTTCAAGTATACTTATCAAGGTCTCCAAGTGGTCTTCTGGAAGCCTGGAGGAATGATGCTGGCTGCAGTTTTCCTCAAATGGGGAGAAGGGGAATTCACAGCACAGCAAGAACTGATCAGAGATTTCATTACCAAATCATCCCTCCCCTTTGATTCCTTCTTATCTCCTTGGAGATCTGGTCCTAGAATTTCACATCTAGTGTATCTTGATTTCTTAATCAAAATCTATACAAAATCTGTCACTCGTAGGGGGAGGGGGGAATAGCAAACAGAATATCAGAGAAGTGGAGGTGGAGCCCTAACACAGCCCCTTGTTTAATGCCGTCTGAATGGGGGCTTCCTGCTACTTGTGGCCCGAGGCAGCCTGTTACTGTTCCCCACCTCCAACCTCCACAAACGCCTTCAGGTTGGAGAAGGTGACTTTTTATAATGGGAAGTTCTCATAAAAGTAGAAAATGAACATAAAATCAAACTACACAAGGATTAAGATAAACAACACTTTCATGACACATTACTACAAGAAAGGGCTTTGGCAGTATCAACTACAATTGGCACTTGCCTCGGGCACTTGCCATCCACCTCTACCAGGATTAAATCATGTGCTGCTGCAGCTGCTAACCTCCAACACTCCCTGAACGAGTCCAGAATGGAGAGCAGAAACGAAGCACTCTGTGTTCTGGGAAAACTGGCAGGGCAGGTCCTCAAATAGATATTCGTGGGAGCTGATTTTATGAGCCCAATTCTTATATCTCCTCATATCTAGAAAAGCACTAAAATCCTTCATGTGTAACAATTGTTTCTTGTGACTAGAAGTTTCCCAAGATCAGCAGAAATTTTCTACAAAAAAATATGTGCTTGATTGCAAGTGTACTCCCCCTTTACCAAAATCACATATACACTGTCCTCCCTGCCCTCTACCTCTTTGGAGCAGTTTCTCAGAGCTATCTGAGGTGCTGTCTCCCAGGCCCCAGTCCTCATACTGCCTCAAATAAAATTTGACTTGCAACTCGCACATTTTGCGGTTTTTTAGTCAGTAGCAGCCTCATCCTTACACCCTACACTTGAGGACACGTGTGGCCCCTTTCACAGACTTGCCCAAAGTTTCTCTGGGTGAGCTAGTCTGACTCAGCAAGTGACAATCTTGTGGCTTTTGCCTAGCCAGCATCTCTTCTCCTGATGGCAGAACACAGCATTTCCTTATGGGGAACCACCACTTCTCCATGCAGTTTATTTAAAATTATCTCACATTCAGACCCCAGAGTTTTGGCTTATGATCTAGGCCTTGCCTGTGAAACTACAGCACCCTTCTCATGGCAGTTAACTTTTTTTTTTTTTTTTTCAAGAAAGGGCATATCATGGCTCAAGTAGCAAGAGTAGGAGTAGATGAATGGAAGAGACAGATAATAAACAATAAGCAGAATAAATAAATAAATAATCGAGTATATTAGAAGATGATAAATGTTATGAGAAGAAATAAGCAAATTAAGGAATTAGGAGCAGGGAGATGATAATTTTGAGTAAGGTGGTAGGGATAGTTCTCACTGAGATAGAATTTAAGCAAAGATCAGGAAATGGGAATTAGTCATGCATTCCAGAGCAGGACAACCCAATGTAAAGGCCCTATGGCAGAAGCCTGCCTGCCTTTTCAAGGAATGGCAAGAAGGCCAGAGTAACTGAATTAGCCAAAGAGGGTTGTATTTTTTTGAGATCACTGAAGCACTAGGAAAGGATCCTCTAGGGCCTTGAGGGGTTTGGCTTTTACTCTGAATTAAATGGGAAACCACTGGAAGGTTTGGGAAGAGGAGGTACGTAATCTTTTATTTTTTTCAAGGTCACTCTGGCTACTGTGTGAGGATAAACTGCAGGAAAGCCAGGAAGAAGACCTCAGTGACTCAGGTCGGAGATGAACGAGATATGGTAAGAAGTAGTCAGACTGTATATGCTAGGAGGGTCCACCCAACAATTTCCTGGCCCACAGATGTGGGATGTGAGAGAAAGATAAGTCAAAGTTAACATTAAGTTTTTGGCCTGAACAGCTGGAAAGATGGAGTTGGTAAAGTATGGGAAGAGGGAATTTGTGAGGAAAAATCAGGGGCACAGATCTGTGCATGTTAAGATGGAAATGTATTTCAGACATCCAAGGAGAAATATTAAGTGGACTGTGAAAGAGAAGAGTATGGCGCTTAGGAGACGGGAATTTAAATGCAAGATAAAGACTTGTTTTCTCTCTTCTCACTTGGTTAAGCAGGTTTGTCAGGTCAAAGGATAAAGTGTGGGTGGGTTTGATCTCTGGGTCAGAAAGATTCCCTGGAGGAGGGCATGACAACCCACTCCAGTATTCTTGCCTCGAGAGGCCTGGCGGGCTACGGGCCATAGGGTTGCAAAGAGTCAGACACAACACAGGGTAAAGTGTGAAAACTGTTTGTCGAGGGAAATGCCAGTCAACCTACACGTCGCAGTCCTGATTATGGAAAGAATAGGACACATCAAGAATCTGTCTGCCTATCCAGACAACAACTGCACTGTCAGAATCTGTCCGAGGTAATTATTTTGGAACTCCGGAGTCTGCTGAAGGCTTTCAACTTCCAGGAGAAGATTTGGACAGCAAATTGTGGTTAATTTCAGCCAATTTCAACTGTTAGCACAGAAGCAGCTCCCCATCCTCCATCCCCAGCTGCATGGCAGACAGCTGTGCACATGCTCCTGGAATGGCTTATATAGAGCTTGCAGGAGGCAGGAGCCTGTCCTCTGAATATCTGCCTCTGAGCACAGATTACTACTCATGATCACAGAGGTGCAATCAAAGAGGGGGGCAGCCACAGTTGCACCTCCCTTCGTTGGTGCAAATCCTTCCTCCCCAACTGAAGTGACCTACAGAGGATTAAAAGGGCCCTTCCCCCACCACCTCCCCTTCCTCATTTGCTTTTTCCCCCTTTGGGAGCCAGACATTAAAGACTAGGACATAAAAAACAACTGTATGTAAGTGGTGAATTGGAAAGTGACCACACATACCCAGGAAAAGTCTCACAAAAGACCAGAGAAAACCTCAAATGTACATATTAGGCTGATCCTCATCACACAAGTAACCTACAACAATCAATAAAAACAAAAACAACAGAAATCAGTAGACCCTGGGGAAAGGGAAGATTTGATTTCCAGCATTACCACATTATTAGATTCAAATGATCAGCGTTACACACACACACACACACACACACAAAATCACAAAGCATACAGAGAAAGTATAGCCCATTCAAAGAAAAGAAATGAACAGAAACTGTCCCTGAAAAAGATCTAATGGCAGATATACTAGACAAATCTTTAAAACAACTGTCTGACAGATGCTCAAAGAACTAGAGAGATATGTGGGAAATGTCAAGAAAACAATGTGTGAGCAAAATGGAAATACATAGAAAGCCTAAGATGAAGTAGAAAAGAAATTCTGGAATTGAAAAGTACAGTAACTGAAATGAAAAATCAACAAGAAGGATTCAAAGGCAGATTTGAGCAGACTGAAGAAACAATCAGTAACTTAATAGGACAATTAAAGTTATCAGCTATGAGGAACAGAACGAAAATAAATGAAAAATGAACATAGCCTAAGGGACCTACAGGACATCAAGCAGAACAATATGCGCCTGTGAGAGACCAAGAAGAACAGAAGGGGGCAAAGAGAATATTTGCAGAAACAGTGACCGAAACATGCCCAAACGTGGTCAAATACATGAACATAAACATCCAATAAATTTGACCAACTCCAAATAAGATGAACTCACATATCCATACCAAGATACATATAGTCAAACTTACAAAAGCCAAAGAAATGATCTTAAAAGAAGCAGAGAGAGGAGAAAATCATCACATACAAGTATACTCAAAAAGATTATCAGCAAATTTCTCTTCCGAAAACTTGGAGGCCAGAAGTGGGCTGATATATCCAAAGTGCTAAAAGGAAAGCATATCAATAAGAATCCTAAATGTGGCAAAACTATCCTTCAAAGTTGAGGGGAAAATTAAGATAATCCCAGATAAACAAAAATTGAGGGAGTTTGTAACCATTAGATCTGCCCTGCAAGAAATGCTCAAGGGACTCCTGCAAGGTGAACTGAGAACACTCAATAGTAACTCGAAACTGTATGGAGAAATCATGGTTTCAGTAAAGGTACATGAGCAATTATAAAAGCTATATCATTGCAACAATGGTTTGTAACTGCACTTTTTGTTTTCTACATGATTTAAAATAATTATTCGTTTATGTTTTGGGGCACACAATGTGTAAGATGTAAATGTGCAACATCAACAGCCAAAGGAGGCGGGGAAAGAACTATAAAGGAACAGAGTTTTTGCATGTTATTGAAGTGAAGCTAGAGTAAATTAAAATTATAATGCTATAACTTTAGGATGTTAAATATAATCTTCTTTGGTGGCCACAAAGAAAATAGCTATAGAATATACACAAAAGGAAATGAGATAGAAATGTAATCATTTTACTATCAACTAAACACATAAGAAGATATTAATGCAGGAAATGAGAGACAAAAAAGGTATATAGAAAACAACTAGCATGTGACAGAAGAGCTTTGCTGTCAGTAATTACTTTAAATGTAAATAGATCAAATTCTCCAGTCAAAAGACTCATACTGGCAGAATAAATAAAACACATGATGCAACTCTATGCTGTCTGTAAGAGATGCACTTGAGATCCAAAGACACAAACATGGAGAAAGAGAAAGGATGGGAAAAGATAATCCATGAAAACAGTAACCCAAAGAGAGCAGATATGGCTATAATAATACCAGACAAAATCGACTTTAAATCCAAAAAGATGTGACAAGCACATTATATATTCATAAAAGATTCACTCAAGAAAGAAGATTTAACAAGTATAGACATATACACACTTTAATATAGAATATCAAAATATATGAAGCAAAAATTGACAAAATTGAAAGAAGAAATAGTTCTACAATAGTAGTTGAAGACTTCAATGCCCCACTCATAATAATGGCTAAAAAAAAAAAAAAGACAGAATATAAGAAAGGAAATAGAGGACTTAATACAGTAAACCAACTGATCTAACAGACATACACACAGCGCTCTACAACGGACTACACCTTCTTCTCAAATGCACCTTGGACATTTTTCAGGATAGATCACATGTTAGGCTGCAAATTAAGTCTCAATAGGTTTGAAAACATAGATATCATACAAAGTACCTTCTCTGACCACAACGGATGGAATTAGAAATCAATAACAAGAAGAAACCTGGAAAATTCACAAAGTTGTAGAAATTAAACAATATACATACAAACACCCAATGGATCAAAGAAGAAAATATAAGAGAAATTAGCAAATACTCAGAGATAAATAAAAATGAAGACATGGCATACCATAACTTATGGGACTTATCAAAAGCAGTGCTAAGGGGAAAATTTATAGCTATAAATGCTTACGTTAAAAAATAAGAAAGATTTCAAATCAACAACCTAAGGAACTTGAAAAAGAAGAACAAACTCAAAGCTAGAAGAGAGGAGACAATAAAGATTAGATCACAGATAAATGAAAAGAATATAAATGAAAAGAATATAAAAACAATAGAGAAAATCAATGACACCAAAAGTTGGTTCTTTGACAAGATCAGCAAAATTGGCAAACCTTTAGTTACATGGACTAAGAAAACAAAGAAGACTCAAACTATGAAAATCAGATAAGAAAGTAGTGCCAACACTACTGATGCTACAGAAATAAAAAGGATTGTAAGAGAATAGTATAAACAACTGTACAACAAATTGGAGAACCTACATGAAATGACAAATTCTAGAAACACAGAACCTATCAAGACTAACTCATGAAGAAACAGAAAATTTGAAATGTAGCTACAACTGGTAAGGAGATTGAATCTGTAATAAATACTTTCCACAAATAAAAGTCCTGGACCTGATGGCTTCACAGTGAAGCTATCATTTAAAGAATACTAATACTTCTCTAATTTTCCAGAAAAAAAATAATAAATGAAGAGAAGGAAATACTCCCTACCTCATTCTATGAGGCTACCATTACCCTGACACCAAAGACAGATAAAGACATCCTAAAAAAGGAAAACTACAGATCAATATCCCTTATAAACATTGATGAGAAATGCTCACCAAAATACTAGGAAATATAATTCAGCAGCATATTAGAAGGATTATTCACAATAACTAAGGACCGTTCAACATATGAAAATCAATCAATATAATGAGTCATACCAATAGAATGAAGCGGAAAAAGCACATGATCGCTCCAATTGATGTAGAAAAAGCATTTGACAAAATTCAACACCTTTTCATGATAAAAAACACTCAATACACTAGAGTAAAATGAAACTACCTCACCATAGTAAAAGTCATTTATGACAAACTGTCAGTGAACATCACAGTCAATGGTGAAAGACTCAAAGCTTTTCCTATAAGACAAGGAACAAGGCAAGAATAGCCACTTTTGCCACTTCTATTTGATACAATACTGAAATTCTAGCCAGTGCAATTAAGTAAGAAAAAAAAAAAAAGGTCATCCAAATTGGAAAAAAAAGAAGTAAAAGTGCATCTGTTCATGGATGATATGATCTAATATATAGAAAGGCCCAATCCATCATGGAAAAAAAACAAAACTACTAGAACTAATAAATTTTCATCAAAGTAACAAGTCATAAAGCCAACACACAAAAATTAGTTGCATTTTTGTACACTGACAATGAACTATCTGAAAAGAAATTACAAAAACAATTCTATATATAACAGCATCAAACAGAATAAAATACCTAGGCATTAAGTAAGGAGGTGAAAGGCTCATACAATGAAAAATACAAAACAATGCTGAAAGAAATTAAAGAAGACATAAATAAATGGATGTACATTCCATGTCCATGAAGTAAAAGACAATATTGTCAAAATGTCAATAAAATTCAACTAATCTATAGATTCAAAGCAATCCATATGAAAATTTCAACAATTTTTTTTGCAGAAATAGAAAAAACTACCCTAAAATTCATGTGGAATTTCAAAGGACCCCAAATTGCCAAAACAATCTTGAAAAAGAGCTAAAGTGGAGGACTTCACCCCTGATTTCCTGATTTTAAAACTTATCATAAAGCTACACTAATCAAAAAAGTGTGGTATTAGCATAAACACAGAGACATTGACCAATGGAATAGAATAGGGCATCCAAAAATAAACCCCAAATGTAGTCAAATTATTTTTGCAAGGGAGCCAACACCATTCAATGGGGGAAAGTACAGTCTGTTCAGTAAATGTTGCTAGAAAAACTGGATATCCACATTGAAAAAGAATAAAGTTGGACCCCTACCTGACATAGACAAAATTAACTCAAAAACAGATAAAGGACCTAAATGTAAGACATAAACTTCTACATGGATTTAGCAATGATTTCTTGGATATGACACCAAAGGCACAGGTAACAAAAGGAAAAATAGGCAAATTGGACTTCATGAAATTAAGACAAATTGTGCATCAAAAGTAAAAAGAGTAAAAAGGCAACCCATAGAATGGGAGAAAACATTTGCAAATCATATATCTGATAAAACATTAATACCCAGAATATATAGAGAACTCCTAAAACTCAACAACAAAAACCAAACAACCTGATTCAAAATGAACAAAACAGATTTTTCTCCAAAGAAGAGATCCAAATCATTAGGGAAATGCAAATCAAAACTGAATTGAGATACCACCTTACATCCATTAGGCTAGCTACTGCTGAAACGAACAAACAGAATATGAGTGTTTGCGACGACATGGAGAAATTAGGACTTTGTGCATTATTGGTGAAAATGTAAAATGGTATAGTCACTATGGAAAACTGGTGTTTCCTCAAGTAATTAAAGATAAAATTACTATGAAGTTATGAAGTGAAGTCGCTCAGTCGTGTCTGACTCTTTGCGACCCCATGGACTATAGCTTACCAGGCTTCTCAGACTATGGGATTTTCCAGGCAAGAGTACCGAAGTGGGTTGCCATTTCCTTGTCCAGGGGATCTTCCCGACCCAGGGATCAAACCCGGGTCTCCCGCATTGTAGGCAGACGCTTTATCCTCTGAGCCACCTATGATCCAGCAATTCCATTTGTGGGCATATACCCCAAAGAATTGAAAGCAGGGTCTCAAAGAGATATTTGTATACCCATGTTCATAGCAGCATTATTTGTAATAACTAACCCAACAAAGCAAGTCGTGTGCATCAGTGGATAAACAGATAAGCAAAATGTAAATATACATTCAATGGAATATTGTTCAGTCTTAAAAAGGAAGGACATTGTGTGATATGTTACAACATGGATGACTCTTGGGGTCATTATGCTAAATGAAATAAGCCAGTCAGAAAAAGATACATAATGTATGATTCCACATATACGAGATACACCAGTCAAAATCATAAACACAGAAAGTAGAATGGTGCTTACCAGAACTTGGGGGCAAGAAATAACCAAGGAGTCATGGTTTTATGGGTATAGAGCTTCAGTTTCACAAGATGAAAGCAGTTATGGATAGTGGTGTTTTTGCACAACTAAGTAAATGTATTTGATACCACTGAACTGTATACACTTTAAAAATCGTTAAGATCGAAATGTTATGTTACAGGTATTTCAACATACACACGGAGGAGAAAAAAATGCCTCCCTGGTTATTCCACCAGGGCCGGAGCTACTAACCCAAAAAAGATCCAGCGGGTTCCCGTGGCGGGAGTGGGGCAGAGGAGGGGGCTCCGATGCCCCCAACTAGAGATGGGGCACACGGTGCACAGCCCCAGACACTCTGCGGGCCCGGAGCACGAGCTTAGGGCTCCCCGCTCCCCTGCGGATGCGCGCCCTCAGCCCACTGGCGCCGCCAAGCAAGGCGCAAGGGACAGGGCAGGAGCTGGGCCGAAGACTGCCGCCTGGACAAGATCACAGCCAGTTCTGCGGCTCGGGTAACCTAGCAGAGTGCTGGGGCTGCGCCCTCGGGGGAGGAGGCGTAGGCGGGATCCCTTCCCCACACACTCCCCACCCCGCCCGGTTTCTCCTCCTTCCTCCGCTCGCCTCTCCCCGTCCCTCCGACTCGGCAGCCAATCCCAGCGCGCTCCTGCAGTGTTCGTAGGGCGGGTGGTGGCGCGGAGCCCGGAGGTGGCTCAGAGAGCTTCAGCTTTGTGCCCAGCGGCAGGTAAGGCGCGCGGGGGGATTGGGGTCAGGCTTTTCTGAAACCCTCCAGAAGGAGCTTAAAAACCAAGGCGCGCGGGAGACCCAGCTCCTGACCAGCCACCGGCCCAGAACTCTCGGCGCCGCCCGCCTCGCCCGGACCGGCAGGGAGCGGGGGCAAGCGAGACTCGGTTGGCCGGCGATCGCTACGGGCTCCTTGGGGAGGGCCTGAGTCAAATAAACAAAGGCCGAGTATTAAGAACATTTCATCCCTATTTCATTTATAAAATGGTGATGGTTTCGGTTTTTATGTAGAGGTATTCAGCTAGTGTTTCGGGGGATGCGGCGTAGTGGGGCGGCAGGGTGAGCGAACGGCTGTGCTCGGCATCTCCAGCGGGGGTGAGAACTCGGCCGGCTGGGACTCCAGGGTCCCGCCGGCCTGGGGTTCTGCTCCTTGGTATGAATCCTCCTCAGGTCACTTAACCTCTCCTGACTTAGCTTTCCTCTTTGGAAACTGTAAACTCTTAGCATTTCAGACGTTGTTCTGCGGGTTACATGATTTAAGTGCACTCTAGAAAAACTAAGGCTGAGCTCCCAGCAACACAAGGTTATCTCGACACAAATGTTTAGAAGTACTGATACCCTGAATTGTCCTACAAAGGAACTAGGGTGGTTTGCAACAAAATCATGTAGAGGCGTAGCAAGTCAGCAGAAAATAAATGTAACCAGATATGGGGAGCAAAGATAATGTAAGAGAGAAAGTAAGTCCAGGGGAAAAAATAAAGTGTGAACTTGCTGTGAAAATGGAAATGTTCTATATTTAATTAATTTACATTTAAATAGTATATGTCTGTTTGTTAAACAGTATGGAGTTTCCTCAGAAAACTAAAAATAGAATTACCATAGGATCCAGCCATCCCACTCCTGGACCTGAGAAAACTATAATTCTAAAAGAAACACACACCCCAATGTTCATAACAGCACTATTCACAACAGCCAAACATGGAAACAAGATAAATGTCCAGTGACAGATGAATGGCTAAATAAGATGAGATACATATAAACAGTGGAGTATTAACTCAGCCACAAAAACGGAAACACGCATGCAACTAGAGATTATCATACTAAGTGAAGTAAGTCAGAATGAGAAATACCATATGATATGACTAATATGTGGAATCTAAAATATAGCACAAATGAACCTATCTACAAAACAGAAATAGACTCACAGACATAGAGTACAGACTTATGGTTGCCAAGGGGGAGAGGGGGAAGGGACAGGGATGGACTGGGAGTTTGGGGTTGGTAGATGCAAAATATTACATTTAGAATGGATAAACAACAAGGTCCTAATGTATAGCACAGGGAACTATATCCAATCTCCTGGATAAGCTATAATGGAAAAGAATATTTTTAAAAGAATATTTAATATGTGTATAACTGAGTCACTTTGCTGTACAGCAGAGATTGGCACATTGTAAATCTGCTATACTTCAATTTAAAAAAATAGTGTGTGTCTAATGGCTACCTTGGGGCTTCCCTGATGGCTCAAGCGGTAAAGAATCTGCCTGCAATGCAGGAGCCACAGGAGATGCAGGTTTGATCCCTGGGTCAGGAAGATTCCCTGGAGAAGGAAATGGCAACCCACTCCAGTGTGCTTGCCTGGAGAATCTCATGGACAGAGGAGCTTGGCGGTCTATAGTCCATGGGGTTGCGGAGAGACATGACTGAAACAAATTAGCCTACAGTGGCTACCATATAGGACAGCACAGATCTATATTGCTTTTGTGCTGAGTCTTAAATTTGCCTCTAGGAAAGTAAACTTGGTCAGTTGCATACGTACATGTCATTTGAAAGTAAAGAATACTTCATTCATTCCTCAAATATGAATGACCTTGAAGGAAGTAGAGTCATTCCTTATAATTGGTTGTAAAGACAATTTTCTGGTTTTCATTATTAAAGCACCCTGATATATTGCCATGTGAAATTCTGTGCACTCAAGGAACTGGGGTTGGGAGGGATGGAATCAGTGAATATGGCATAATAGCTTCTGTTTAGAGTTTTAAATAATTATATAAATGTTAACTAACCTTTATTGCAAAATTTATTTTTATTTATTTATTTTTTTTTTTTTTTAGCAAAATTTATTTTATTAACTTTTTTGGACTGCGCTGGGTCTTCGTTGCTTAGTTGCAACGTGGCATGTGGAATCTTGGTTCCCTGACCAGGGATCAAACCTACATCCCATGCATTGAAAGGTGGATTCTTAACCACTGGACCACCAGGGAAGTCCCGCAAAATTTAAAATATATAGATAACCACAAAGAAATCACTAAAAATTCTACCACTCAGAGACATCTTTACAATTAATATTTTGATGTGTGTTTTTCCAGACTTTTGCCCCATGTAGTCATTTTATTTTCCTTGTTAGGCCCCAAAGTATCAGCTCCCTTCAAGAAAGGAAAATTCAGCCTAGGGGGTAAAGGTCATTTTTACCTTAACTCTTGGACCTCTCAGGCCAGCACCTGGCCCTGTCTGAGAAGGTCACCATCTCCCCAATCCTTCCCCCATTCTTTGTTGAGTCAGTGTGAGCACAGGTTGGAAAAGAATTTCCAGACATAGAGCATTTCAGAAGGGAATGAGTTTATTAAGAGCAAAGAGCAGAGATAATGTGAGCACAGTGGGCTGACCTCCTGACAGACCAGGGAAAGCCAACAATTTTCATGAGTTAATAGCCAATTTTTATAGCCTCAAGATGAAAAAAATTCCTGCTGAAAGGTTGGTGTTAGATGATTGATTGGGACGCTATAGTGTGTTTACAGGAGTGGGCATCTTTGCCTAATTGGGAGTCAGGAAGCTTGTCAGTGATATCAGGGGCTTTGGGCAACAGTTACAAAGGGGCTCAATCAGCTTTGGAGGTGACTTGGGTTCTGGGCTCCACTTCTGAGGCCTTGGTGCAAGGCACCTGGGACCTGGGGCAGGACTCAACATACTTCTGCCAGTGGCCTGGCTTGAGAGCAGTGGTTATAGGCATCTGAGAGCATTTTAGAGAGGAGGAAAGTCGCAGCTGTGAGTCGTTCTGCAGGAGGAGTAATCAACCTCGGAACTGTTGATATTTGGGCCTGGATAACTCCTTGTTGTGGGAGGCTGTCCCATGCATTAGAAGATGGTTAGCAGCATGCTGGCTCACTTCCCACTTCTCGTTCTAACAATCAGAAATGTTGATTGAGACCATTGGGTTAACGGAAATTGCCATATTATTCATGGTATGCTCTAGAGAGGTTCATATTCCAGTTTGCGCTTAGAAGAAAGACTAAGATGGAAAGAGAGGCATAGTTTAAGCCAAGGAAGCTGTTTAGTCCTAGCTGTACCATTCATTTACGGTGAGATTTTGGTGGGCAAGTATATTGGTTAGAATGGAAACAGGAAAAAAAAAACACAAAAATGCAAGACATTTTTGAAGGGACTCTATAGAAGAGGGGGTAGGTTTCACGGAACCAACAAATGACAGTGAGGCACCCAGGTAAGAGGGTTGGTGGGGTGCCATCCCCACCCCGGTCTGAAGGGGCAGGGAAGGGACTGTGGCTCCAGAGCTTGGAGGTGAGTGTGGGCGTGGAGCTCCCAAGGAGGGCTCGCCCTCCAGGGCTGCAGGGGGACCTTGGCAGAAGTCAGCCACTGCTGGACCACCAACTTGGTGGGACAGGACAAGTCGGGGATAAGTTCACCAGCCTCTCCTTTTGTCCAAACCCCGTACTGCTCAGCCACATGACTGGCTACTCAATCAAGAGACGAGGTGTTGGGGCAAAGTATAGTGACTTTTTGGAAACCCAGCAGACAGAGAAGATGGTAACCTAGTGTCCCAAGGAACCGTCTTACCCCTGAGTTAGAATTCAGGCTTCAAAGGGGGCAGGGGTGTAGCTAGTTGTTGCAGAAGTCTTGGTGCGGACCAGACCAGGAAGGGAATGTGATAATCCTTTGCTCTTGCAGCTGTCCCTGTAGGTCTGCTGTCAACCTCCAACAGGACCAGTGTGATCCTCTGTTGTGCAACTTTTTATCTTTATATAAATGAAAACTATTAGGCCTTGAAAGATCAAGCCTGGGAGGCAAAGCCTTGAGAATGTGCTGCCTTGCATATTTCAGGCCAGAGGCAACATTGTTTTGCAAAGAGGTAAGATCCAGAGTGACCAAGCAGGGAGTCAGGTTTGTTCTGTGTTACACCTTTCCCCTCCTCTGATCTCCCTCTCTGGCCAGTGCCAAGTGGAAGCTGGAGGGTGAAGCAGGCAGGAGACGCAGCATAGGGAGGTCAGCCAGTTCCTGAGGTGGGAGGAGGAGGGCAGATGGAGAACCACCAGCAGCAAGTGATTTAAAGTCTTCCTGTCTCTGCAGATGAAAGTTGGAGGGCTCTAACTTCTTAAGGGTTGCTGTGGGAATAAAAGGCGATAGGCAAAAATGTTTTTGAAAAAGAAAACACAATCACATGTAGCCTCTGCTGCTTTTGATCTCTGGCTGTTTTAAGTGGTAATGTCAAGTCATGTTGTTTTAGCTAAGGCAGGATTTTTTTCTTTCCAGTTTTATTGAGGTATAATTGACAAAAACATTCTAAGATACTTAAAGTGTATATAGTGTGATGATTTGATATACAGATAACATTATGAAAGTATTCTCTCCATGGAGTGAACTAATACACATTTACTGGTTTTGGTGAGAACATTTAGGTTCTGCTCTTAGCAAATTTCAATCATACATGACTGTTATCAACTGTAGTTACCATGTTTTACATTAGATCCTCAGACCTTATTCATGTTGTAGCTAAAAATTTTGTACCTTTTTACCTATCTCTCCCTATTTCCCCTACACTGGGTACCAGTTTTCTAATAGATTCCATTCATTAAGTGATGGAATCACTTATAAGTGATACCATGCATTAGTTGTCTTTCTCTGCCTGGCTTATTTCACTTAGCATGGTGCTATCTGAATTCACCTATATTGTCTCAAATAACAATATTTTCTTCCCTTTTTAAGGCTGAATAATATTCCATATAGAGTTGTCCCTCACTCTCTGTAGGGCATTGGTTCCAGGAGCCCCTGTGGATACCAAAATCTTTGGGTCCTCAAGTCCCTTGTATAAAATGGTGCAATATAATGAATATAGTCAGTTTCCTTATCTGTGCATTACACATCCTTAGGTATGCAGGGCTGACTCTATATGAATCACAGTTTTATCCTTTCATTGTCTGCACTTAGGTCTTGGCTATTGTAAATAATGCTGCAGTGAACATGGGAGTACATATATATCTCTTTGAGATAATAATTTTGTTTCCTTTGGATGTATACCCAGAAGTGGGATTGCTGGATCATCAGATCAGATCAGATCAGTCGCTCAGTCGTGTCCAACTCTTTGCGACCCCATGAATTGCAGCACGCCAGGCCTCCCTGTCCATCACCAACTCCCGGAGTTCACCCAGACTCACGTCCATCGAGTCAGTGATGCCATCCAGCCATCTCATCCTCTGTCGTCCCCTTCTCCTCCTGCCCCCAATCCCTCCCAGCATCAGAGTCTTTTCCAATGAGTCAACTCTTCACATGAGGTGGCCAAAGTACTGGAGTTTCAGCTTCAGCATCATTCCTTCCAAAGAAATCCCAGGGCTGATCTCCTTCAGAATGGACTGGGTGGATCTCCTTGCAGCCCAAGGGACTCTCAAGAGTCTTCTCCAACACCACAGTTCAAAAGCATCAATTCTTTGGCGCTCAGCCTTCTTCACAGTCCAACTCTCACATCCATACATGACCGCAGGAAAAACCATAGCCTTGACTAGACGGACCTTTGTTGGCAAAGTAATGTCTCTGCTTTTGAATATGCTATCTAGGTTGGTCATAACTTTCCTTCCAAGGAGTAAGCAATTTTAGACATAAATAAATAGTTAGAAACCAGGGTTACACAGATTCTTCCCTGGTGGAAGATTTATATTCCTTTGTCCCAGCCCCAACACACTTGTCATTTGTGCTGTGCTCGGATGTTCCAGCAGTTCATGGTTTCCAAAAGCACTTGGCCAGAAAGAACTAATCTCAGCAATAGGGGACCAAGGTTTTGACCTGGACTTTCTTGGGTATCAGTGCCTAACAGCATGTATGGGCCCTGGAATGTCCTTCTCTCAACCCACCTTTAAAATTGAGTTACACTCAGATTGTATTGCTTGCAATTATTTGAGTGAATAAGCTGCTCTTTTAAAGGACGGATATACCCTTGTTAGCAAATTGTTTCTGTTTTGTTTTGCTTTCCCCAGATCCTGTGGGAAAGCAGTAAAGTTCATATGTTTTATAGACTTTTTATAGGAAAGCTTTTCTGGAAGTTCTTATTAGAAAGGGAAGGCAAGCTTTAAGCAGGTTATTTATGCCAAAGTGTTGACTTTTTTCAATTAACTTTCTAGTGAACCACTGCAGCCTGAGCTGTCATTTGTAATTATGCAGTAATTCAAAAACTAATTTGAGATTCTTTTTCTGTTTTCTTTAAGTGGCTTCTCCTACAGAGGCATACCATATATTTCTGGGTGGGAAGGCTGAATGATTTATCGTAATTTATCAGTTTGATGCAGTCACAAGCACAGTCCCTGTGGAATTTTTTTTCTTAACTTGACAAAGCTGTTCTAAATTTAATCTAGAAGTCTGAGTGAGCAAGAATAGATAAGAATATGGAACAATTTAATGGGAGAACTTGAACCAGCAGAAAGCAGAATATGTTGTAAAGCACCAGTCCTATAAATAATATAGTATAGGTATGGAAATCGGGGTCAATAATGATGTGAAAGAAAGAATGACCATATTCATAAGAATTTAAATATGAGCCACTGGGGGAAAGAATGAATCTTTATGAGAATAAATAAATTTATGAGAATAAATGATATGAGAACAATTTACCTATTTGGGGAGATTACAGTAGTCTTCTCTTATGCTATATACCAAACAACTTAGATTGATTAAAACCCTCTGTGGTGTTGGAGAAGACTCTTGAGAGTCCCTTGGACTGCAAGGAGATCCAACCAGTCCATTCTGAAGGAGATCAGCCCTGGGATTTCTTTGGAAGGAATGATGCTGAAGCTGAAACTCCAGTACTTTGGCCACCTCATGTGAAGAGTTGACTCATTGGAAAAGACTCTGATGCTGGGAGGGATTGGGGGCAGGAGGAGAAGGGGACGACAGAGGATGAGATGGCTGGATGGCATCACTGACTCGATGGACGTGAGTCTGAGTGAACTCCGGGAGTTGGTGATGGACAGGGAGGCCTGGCGTGCTGCGATTTCATGGGGTCGCAAAGTGTCAGACACGACTGAGTGACTGAACTGAACTGAAACATGTAAATAAAGGGGGAAAAAGTTAAAAATCTAAAAGAAAAAATGTATATATAAGTCTTTCTAAACATAATGCTAAAAGTCAGAAACTTAAAGGCTTTAAGCTTTTAAATATTAAAATGTTTTCAATATTCTTAAAATATTAAACCCTTGAAATAAAAATCAAACAAAAGTAAATCTTGCACCCCAGTGATTTTTGCAGCACTATTTACAATAGCTAAGATATAGAAGCAGCCTAAACAGGGGAAAGGATAAAAAAGATGTGGTACATATATCCAATGGAATATTACTCAACCATAAAAAAGAACAAAATAGTGCCATTTGCAGCAACATGCGTGGACCTAGAGATTATGATACTAAGTGAAGTAAGTCAGAGAAAGAGAAATATAATATAGTATCACTCATATGTGTAATCTAATTTTAAAAAGGATGTTGCTGTTCAGTCACTAAGTTGTCTGACTCTGCGACCCCATGGATTGCAGCACACCAGGCTTACCTGTCTTCCACCATCTCCTGGAGTTTGCTCAAAACTTATGTCAACTGAGTCAGTGATACCATCAAACCATCTCATCTTTCATATTAAAAAGGATACAAATAAACTTATTTATAAAACAGAAACAGACTCACAAATTTCTAAAACAAACTTATAATTACCAAAGGGAAAATGTTGGGGGGAAGGGATAAATTAGGAGTCTGGGATTAACATACATAACATACACTCACTACTATAAGATAGATAACAACAAGGACCTATTGTATAGCACAGGGAACTCTACTCAATATTCTGTAATAATGTACAAGGGTAAAGAATCTGAAAAAGAATGCATATCTGTGTGTCTATAACTGATACACTTTGCTGCACCCCTGAAACTAACACAACAACGTAGATCAACTATGCTCCAAGAAAAATAAAAGAGAACAAAAAATAAAGTAAATCTTCTTGTTATAGAGTTAGGTCTTAGATCTTTTAGAATATGTTAAAATATAGAATAAAGTCCTCCTTGGGTTCTGTTCATACTGTAATGGTCTTGGCAGGACAGTGGGGAAAATGGGCAGGGCAGGTGTTAAAAGGTGGCCTGGAGTTGCTGCCTCCCCCAACAGTGCCATCTTATTACAAAGGAAGTTGAGACTTGGAGGAGGAGGAGAATGGAAAGAATCTGTCCACGATACTCCTGCTGAATGTGCTTTGTAAATGATAATACAGTTCATCCTTGGTGGTAGATTGCTGGTGCCTAGGGTGGTAGGATTTCCAGGTGGAGTTCTTTCTCATGTATGTGTAGCTCTGCAAATTGTTTCTGTTTTGTTTTGCTTTCCCCAGATCCTGTGGGAAAGCAGTAAAGTTCATATGTTTTATAGACTTTTTATAGGAAAGCTTTTCTGGAAGTTCTTATTAGAAAGGGAAGGCAAGCTATAGTATTTCTACAAGAACAAAGGATTTACCCTTTGGCGTCCACCTGAAACCATCACAACTTTTAATCAGCTATACTTCAATATAAAATAAAGAGTTAAAGAAAAAAAGAGGACAAAGGACTCAGGGCAATTTACTGATTTCTCCTGAATGTGGTTTGGGGTCTAGAGACAGAAATAGAAAGCAATGGTTATTACAAAATATTGAATATAGTTCTCTATGCTATACAGTACGTCTTTATTTATCTGTTTCATATATAGGAGTGTGTATATGTTAATCCCAAACTGCTAATTTATCCCTCACCCTATTTCCCCTTTGGTAACTGTAAGTTTGTTTTCTGTGTCTGTGAGTCTATTTCTGAGGGGTTTTTTTTTTCTGTTTTGTAAATAAGTTCACATATCATTTTTTAGATTCCACATATAAATGATATTATATGGTATTTATTTTTCTCTGACTTATTTCACTTAATATGATAATTATTAACTCTGGGTCCATTCATGTTGCTGCAAATGGCATTATTTCAATTCTTTTTATGGCTGAGTATTATTCCATTGTATATTTCCTCATCTTCTTTATCCATTCCTCTGTCGATGAATATTTAGGTTCCTTCCATGTTTTGGCTATTACATATAAATTTTGTGTGTATATGTGTGATATATATAATTGAATCACTTTGCTGTGCACCTTAAACTAACAACATTGTAAGTTAACTGTTAAATCTTGAAAAAAAATTTGTAATTAAAAAAAAGGGGGAAGCAGCAGAATTGCTAGGTCAGAGTTCATTTGCTTACATTTGGAATTTTAATGGATGTTGCTAAACTGCTGTCTGTGGAGATACCTATCTATAGTTCCCCAGTGATGTTAAGGAATTCACTGGTGGTCTAGTGGTTAGGACTCCGCACTTTCACTGCTGGGGTCCTGGGTTCAATCTCTGGTTGGGGAACTAAGATCCTACAAGCTGCAAAACATGGCAAAAAAAAAATCAAAGATATTTGACTAACACTCTGTGGCAAACGTTCTGAATTCTTTGTCAGTCTGATAGAGCATCTGGGTAAAGTCATTTCACAACTGAGGTTGAGCACTGTTTCAGGAGTCACCAGATTTTCCTATTTGGGGAATCAGTGAGCATTATAGAACTAGAAGAGACGTTAGAGATGAAGTCCAGCCGTTCAGCCTACAAATGGGGAACCTGTTTGACCGGGGTCACTTGAGCAGTCCTTGACTGAAGCCAGATCAAACCCTGTATCTCCTGTTTATTATAGCAGCTCTCTGGCTGAGTGTCAGACAGCCCTGGAAAGGCCTCTGGAGCATTCTGGGTTTGGCTCCAGAGCCAGAAAGCTGAAAGTTATAGCTCAGAACCACAACACGATGACTGTGAGGCCAAGTGCTTTAACCTACCCTGAACTTCAGGTCCCTCGTATGTAACGTGGAGTTGATATTATTAGCCTTTTTGTCAGTTTTCAAAGATTAGGTTCATGTAGATAAAGTAGCTGACCCAGTCCTCTCACAACTGTTATCCACCTCCTTGTGTTTGTTATCTGACTTTCCCACCCACATGTAAGCCCCAAGGGACACTCACACTAACATTCTCAACCGTATAAGTAACTTGCCATAGAGTGATGGAGAGGAATCTGTGAGGGGCAGGCTCCTCTGGGAGCCCCTGTAGTCTAGACCATTGCCCAGAACACATCCTTGACTTAGTTCTGGCTTTTTCTGGCTTTGCCATCAGTGTCTTGGTTATTCTTTGGAGGTATTTTATGAACAAGAAGACATCACGCCCATACTGACTCCCGAGGACCTGAGAAGAAAGCTCACCCTCTTTATCACTCACTCTCTGCTTTTTAGGGTCTGATTTCTAACAAGTTCCTCTGTTCAGATTTTCCAGGAAACTTAAAAAGCTTCCGTATGGCCAGAAGAGAGACAACATGTGTACTGACCAGCTTGGGTCATGAGACCCACTGTCAAAAGCAGGAAGAAGGAACAGGAAGGGAGGAGGGAAGGGAATTACTGAAAACCAGTTATTTTCAACACATAGCCTGGGGTGTTGATAGCTGAAGATTGCCAGGAGTCAAGGCTTTTAAAGATGGGTATTATTTTTGCTGTTGCTAGTCAGTTCGTTTCACTACGCGTAACCCTCTCATATTCTGAAAGAGAATAAAATCAAATGCAGGACTGGTCCAAGGACAGGGGCTACCTCAGCCTCCCTTTCTGGAGGCCCTGGAGGGCTCTCCTTCCCCTTCTCGGCTCCTCAGGAGCATCCTTTTTGTTGGCATCCCGGACAACCCCTCACCCCAGATGGAAGGGCTGGAGAGGCTTCCTTAGTCCCTTCTCTATCACTTCTGTCCCCCCACCCTCACTCACCATCCTAGTTAAAATCAAGTGAAAATTCTAACTGCTCTGAAAATGAATGAGAAAGTTCACTCTTTGGGACCCATTCATTCTGCTCTCAATTCTAGTGATTCTCCAAGAGTGGTTCTCTGACCGTCTGAGCACGGTCTCCTAGATGCCTGTTGAAAATGCACACTCTTAGCCTCCCTCCCCTGTAGAAGCTCTGGGGGTGCAACCCAGAAAAGCGCATTTCCAACAGGCAGCCCCAGGAGTCCATTAAAGTTTGAAACCCCCAAATTTTGGAACCCCACTATTCTGTACAAGTTCCTTATTTCTTTCCCTTCTCTCTCTTGTTTCCCCTCATCTTCTCTTTTTCTTTCCTTATTCCTTGTGACTCTTGCTCCCCTGTTTCCTCCCTTCTTCCTCCTCCTTAATGCCAAGGCTTCAGAGCAGCCCACTGAACTATTTTTTTTTTTAACTTTTATTGGAGTATAGTTCATTTACAATATTGTAGTAGTTGCAGGTGTACAGCAAAGTGAATCAATTACAATATATATACACATATATCCACTCTTTTTTAGATTCTTTTCTCATATAAGTCACTACAGAATATTGAGTATAGAGTTTCCTGTGCTATACAGTAGGTCCTTAGTAGTTAGCTATCTTATACATAGTAGTGTATATGCATCAGTCCTGATTTTTTAACATATTTAAGTCCCTGGGAAACTCAGCGAGGAGGGAAAAAAGAAGGTATATATTTCTTACTGCCTTGTTTGTCCCCATAAAAGAAGGGTAGACAGGAAGCTACCCTCTCCAAGCCCCAACCTTGGGAAATGCATCATTGTTTTAAGCACACAGAGGCATCCCTTCCAATATAGGAGAAAACCTTAGAGGTTGGCAGTATCCTTTAGAGAAACAGTACTGGTATGATGTCCCAGGGGCCCAGCGAGTACCTGCCTCAGAACAGACACCTGGGTCCCCTCACTGGAGGGCAAGGTTTGAAGGCATTTGAGGGAGATGGAGACAATTGGACAGGAAGTGGGGGAGAAGGGGTGGTGATCAAGGAGAGTGTCTGCGCAGAGTTGGGGGCAAGTGCCACCAAGGTCCTGAACTTCTGCTTTTGTTTTCACAGCTTCTACAGAAAGAGACCAAGATGAACACAGAGGTGAGTTCTCTAAGAGGACCGATTTAAGGATCCTTTTCTTGCAACATGCCTTATTTTTCCTTCACAGAGCGTCTTTCCCCCCAGAGCTTTTGGAAACATCAGCACAAACTTAAAAACATGTCCCCTGCATCCTGCCATGCACGTGGCTCTGGGTGATATGGGAAAAATTAGGCCCTTCTGAGCTCTTATCTGTGTCTGTCCAGCTTCAGTTAGATTAGAATTTATCTTCCTCAGTTAATCCTGAAACAACACTCATGTGCTGGGGTGGAGTGGGCTACAATGGAGCATGGCAGCCGCTGGGCCCTAGTGTTATTCTGGGGACAATTAACTCTGCTTAGAAGGACCTTCCTCTGCATCACCTCCCCTGTATTCTCGCTTCCACTGAACCTGTTCTTCAGTCCAGTGAGGTGCCTTGTTTGTTTGTACCTTTGTTTTTTTCCTGACCAATCAGCCCTTTCTGCTTTCACTGCCTTCAGTTCCAGCTAGACCCTGGGGTCTTCTCCCCTACCACTGCTGTGCTCATGCCCCAGCTCCTTTCCCCTTGTCTTCCTGATCCTGCATGGCCAGCCCAGAGGCCATGCCAAGAGGAGGGTGGTCTTGGGTGACTGGCACAGTTTCATGCTATTTGCAGCTGACAAACTTCTCAAAACCCTCATCAGGGTACTCAGCATGCCCACCAGGCCCCCTCATGGCTGCCAGCAGTGGTTGGGGCTACATGCATCCTCATTCACTCTGAGTGGGAGAAAGAGATGGATTCCTGCAGCTCTCCCAGAAGAGTGGGAGCCTCCTTTCTTAAAGTTCCACCAAGTGCCTTTTTAGGCCTCATTGGCCAGATCTGGGTCACATGCCCATTCCTGGACCAATTACTGTGTCAGAGGAGCCAGGATTTTCTCAGCTAGAGCATCTTCTCCTCTACCCCAGAGCTGGATCTGGGAAGAAGGAAGGGGAATGGACTTCAGGAAAGGACCCACTGCATCCCATCCCAGACATTTCTTGTGAATGTGAGTCGATTGAAAAAAATGCAAAGTTGAGAATTACGTTTTATGGGAAGACTTACTGAGAACTTAAGCCTGGGCTACGGCCTCTCTTATAGCTCTGAGGGACTGCTCTAAAGAGGTAAGGGACGTGCCAAGGATATATAGAAGTTTTTGCAAACAAACACACAGAAAAACAGGTAGTTGGAAGGTGATCAAAAGATTACTATTAATGAAAGGAAAACAACTATCTCAAATTAATGAATTTATCACTTTTGTGTGTATGAGAAGATGCAAGAGTCTAGGCTTATTGAAATCATTTTTTTGATATGCACCTTAGCTACCCCAGACCAGTGTCCTACTCCTTCCCATCTCGAGTCCCCTGAGGGTGCGCCGTTGCGGGTAGCTGCAGAGGCTGCTGGCTTGGTAGCCTCAACATCCTTTGTTTACTGGCATGACAAGCAACACTGTCCACACTCAGAACTGAAGACTCTGCTGCCTGTTCAGATTCTGTACCACCTCTCTGAATTCCTCTTTGACCAGCTGCATTGTTCAACTTGTTTCTACTGGTTCTTTCCCATCAGCATTTCCAACTGCTTTAGTTTTTACTTTTTCAGAACGAAACAACACCTGAGGTCTTCTCAAGCTACTGTAATCCTGTTTTCTCATCCATCCCCTTCAGAGGGAGGGTTGTTGACATGCTCAACCTGCTGTAGTCTTTTCCTAGCATTATACTGAAATTCATCTTTAAAAAGTAGTTTTTTAATATAATTCTAAAAGAAACATGTACCTCTATGTTCATAGCAGTACTGTTCACAATAGTCACAATACGGAAGCAACCTAAATGTCCATCGACAGATGAATGGAGAAAGAAGATGTGGTGCATGCATCCGATGGAACACTACTCAGCCGCAAGAAGAAGGAAATAATGCCATTTGCAGCAACACAGACACAACCAAAGATTATCAT
This sequence comes from Bubalus kerabau, assembly GCF_029407905.1. Taxonomy (NCBI): domain Eukaryota; kingdom Metazoa; phylum Chordata; class Mammalia; order Artiodactyla; family Bovidae; genus Bubalus; species Bubalus kerabau. The sequence continues at coordinate 80,542,007 of NC_073631.1, read as the reverse complement.
ACTGAAGTGAAGTAAATCAGAAAGAGAAAGACACATACTGTATCACTTGTATGTGGAATCTAAAATATGGCACAAATAAGCCTATCTACAAAACAGAAAGAGACTCATTGACATAGAGAGCATACTTCTGGTTGCCAAGGGCGAAGTGGGGAGGGAGAGATGGACTGGGAGTTTGGGGTTGGTTGATGCAAACTATTACATTTAGAATGGATAAACAACAAGGTCCTAATGTATAGCACTGGGAACTATATCCAATCTCCGGTGATAAACCATAATAGAAAAGAGAATGTATATATGTATAAAACAAAAAGCAAGTTTTTAAACAAAATTCATTTTTGTAGTAGTGTCCATAAACAGACCTAGAACAAAACTCAAAAGCTACAAAATGTTAAATAGTCAAAAGTGAGTGTCCTCACTACCTCATCACCCCAGCCTCCCCTACCCCAGGGTTGACCTCTGTTAACCATTTTCTGGTGCCTCTGCCCTCTTATCCGAAGGCCCCATGACTCGTTCTAATTCTCATGGTCTTGGAAATTGTGCAAAAAGAGTAGAAACTTTGCACTCATATTAAGCTCACGGAGCCTGGCTCAGTAATAATTCTGTTAATCGTCAACTACCCCTTCTGTTCTGTAATTTTGACTTTCCTTCTTTGGTGGCTTTTCTCTCTTAACCTTTTAAAAATATTCCCAGACCATGGGACCCCCTCTAACTAGTCTGCCTCCTCTTCTGCCTTAAACACCCTATGGCTGCCTTCTGTGACCCCCTTCTCACTTCATTTCCTGTCTGATCCCTGGGCAGCCTGACCTGGTCCTCACTGCTCCGGTAAAACATCTCAGAGCTCTCTGTCTCTCTGGAAGTGATACTTCCCTTTGTGAATTGCCATGGCCCTTTAATGATCACTTCTTTTGTGACCTTCCATTCTCTGACTTGGGTAGAGCTGTCTGCGTGCCTCCTTCATCTTAGCATCCTCACGGCATCTGACCTGGTGCCTCAAACACCACGTGTTCTCACTGAGTGGCAGTTGACTCAACAATGGGATGATTCAGAGACTGTCTAGTCATCGTGTACAGCAATCCAGAGCTTGCGTGGATTAGTGAAAATGCAGAGGAAGAGAAACCTGCAGTGACTTGAGGCTGGCTGGAGCGGGGAGGGAGAAGCAGGCTCTCAGCTGCAGTCAGCCCTTTGGTTTCAGAGGATTTGTCCAAGGCAGCAAAGACTCCCAGGATTTCCAGGACGTCACACTGGGTGCCTGATAGAATTTGCAGAGCCCCTGGCCTTTGCCCGGAAGTTCAGACCACAGTGGTCAAGTGAGGCTGGTGGTTGGAGTCTAGCACAGAACATGAGGGTCTAGGTCAGGGTGGGACGGCCGGGTGGAAATGCCCAGTTGGCATTCCTTCCTGGGTCTAGAGCTTGGAGGGGAGGGCAGCTCACCGTGCACGGTGTTGGAACCTTCAGCACAACGGTGGTCGTGGAAACCTTAAGAATGAGAGGCACCCCTCCCCTACTTGGGGAATACGTGGAGGAGAGATCAGGGGGACAGGATTGAACATGGGGGAATGTGCACCACCAGGGTGCAGGATGAAGAGGGAAAGCGGTGACGGGTGAAAAGGAAATCTCTCTGTGAGGTGAGGGAAGACAGGGAAGGAGTGAATTTTAAGAAGGTCCCCTCAAGTATCAAACAGGAGTGAGGTCCAGGAGAATGCCACCTAGGGAAAGCCCTTGAATTTGGCGAAGATCTGAGATGATCTATAATGAGGCAGAGAGGTTTGGTAGTGAAACCCAGATTACAGCTGAACTGGAAGGGTGAGTGAGGAGAGCAGACGCAGCCTGGAGTTGTGGGGTGTCGGCTGATTTGGGGGCAGTGGGCACCATCAGGGGCAGAGCGTCCTGGAGGGCGGACAGCAGAGGACACCCAGCTCTGTGGAAGGGAGCAGGGTGTAAGCCCAACTCTGTACAAACTGTAGAGTTCTCATCTACTCAGAGCATTCCTCGGATTTTCATATCTATCTTAAGTGTTTGTATTTTGGATAACACACATTCACATGATTCAAAATTTTAAAGAATTTCACACACACACACAAAAACTTTATCCTGAGAAGTCCTCTTCTCTCCCAGATACTCTATTCTCATGGTCCAAAGCAACTACCCTTACTGGTTTCTTGTCTGTCCTTCCAGAGAGATTCAAAACATATACAAGTATTGTTTTTCCTTCAGCCATTGCCCCGCCCTCCTTTTTTTTTTTTTTTTAACATACACTAGAGCACATACCTTACACTGGTCTGTATTTTGCTTTTCTCACCCAACAATGTATCTTGGACATCAGTCCCTTCCAGTACATAAAAAACTTTCTTGTTCTTTTTTTATAGCTATGTAGCATTCCATTTTCAAAGTATACCATAATTATTTAACCAGCCTGCTATTGATAACATATACTTTATATTCAGTCTTTTGCTGTTACAAGCAAGGCTGCAATAAACCTGAGTCATTTCACTTATGTATGTGTTTTAAAAATGAATTCCCCCCATGCCCAACAAAGAGTATTTGCATGTTAAATGTTTCCAAGCTGTTCTCCACAAAGGTTGCCTGTTCTCCTCACCCTCCAGCAACATATGAACATGCCTGTTTTTCTATGCCAGCCAATGTATGGTCAAACTTACTGATTCTTGTAAATGAGTGAAAAACATTGGGTTGTCCTTCCTGACTGTTTACAATCGTCATACCCCCTCCTGGAGTGGGAACCTGGCACTTGCCCACATACCTTCCACTTTGAAGTTCTACAGTAATTTTACATTTTCTTCTACCCTCCTTATCTCAAAACAAAATTTTTTTTTTCTGAGTTGGCAGAGCATGTGTTCTTAATCCCGGAATCCCATCATCTAATCTCGAGCTCCAAACACTTAGCTTCTCTGCATCCAAGACAGGGAGAGCTGGCTCACTTTGTGACGATAAGTTGGTCCCCAATTAGTTTTTGAGTCACTTTGCTGTTCTGTCTGTCTCTTTTCTGCATCTTGAAACTATTCCTGTTCCTTTGTTCCTTAAAATGGCACCTCTACAGGGCTAAATAAATAAATGGCAACCCACTCCAGTGTTCTTGCCTGGAGAATCCCAGGGATGGGGGAGCCTGGTGGGCTGCCGTCTGTGGGGTCGCACAGAGTCGGACACAACTGAAGCGACTTAGCAGCAGCAGCAGCGCAGGGCTGAATATATAGTGCATTTTATCAAAAGTTCAAGACAGCAGGGCACAGCAAGACAACTGAAATGGAATTTTAGACATTCTAGAAACCTGTTGCCCACCCCTCCGCTGGGCATATCTCACCATCTCCTTTCTCTGCATACTTCAGCCTCCTGATAATCTACATGCACGTTCCCCTTTCTATTCTTTCCTCCCATTTCCTCTGCTTTCTGCAGGTTCTCACCCTGAAAGTTTTAGCTACTAAATTGCAGAGGAGTTTAGCCATCTCTTTGACTTTTTTTTTTTTTTAAGCATTGTCCCACTCTTTGTGACCCCTATATAGTCTATGGAATTCTCCATGCCAGAATACTGGAGTGGGTAGCCTTTTCCTTCTCCAGAAGATCTTCCCAACCCAGGGATCGAACCCAGGTCTCCCGCATTGCAGACAGATTCGTTACTAACTGAGCCCAATGTTTAGTCTCCTTATATTTGGAGATTTTTCAGTTATTGTTCTGTGACTGATTTCTAGTTTAATTCCATTGTGGTCTCAGATCAGACATTGTATGATTTCTGTGTTTTGAAACTTGTGGAGGTGTATTTTATAACCCGTCTGTCTTGGTGAATGTTTTGTGTATGCTTGAGAAGAATGCATCCTGCTGCTATTGGGTGAAGCAGACTACAGATGCCAGTTTTGTCCAGTTGATTGATAGTGTTGAGTGCGAATGTGTCCTTCCTGATTTTCCTGCCTGTTCGATCTGTCCATTTCTGTTAGAGGGGTATTGGAGTGTGATGCAGCTGATTTTGGATTCATCTATTTCTCTTTGCAGTTCTATCAGATTTCACCTAATGTAGTTCGGTGCCCTTTTGTTAGGTGCACACGTGTTGGACCTTGTTATGTAATGCCCTTCTTGCAATTAACATAACTACTCCTGCTGTCTTTTGTTTATAGTGTTAGCATGATATATTTGTCTCCATCCATTTACTTTTAATCCATATGTGTCTTTATATTTAAAGTGGATTCTTGTAGGCAACATAGAGTTGAGTCTTGATTTTTGGTCCACTCCAACAATCTTTCTTTTAATTGATGCATTTAGACCATTAACATTCAAAGTGATTACTGATATAGGTGGATTAATATTTGTTATTGTTGGCAACCCACTCCAGTATTCTTGCCTGGAAAATCCCATGGACAGAGGAGCTAGTAGGCTACAGTCCACGGGGTCGCAAAGAGTCGGACACGACTGAGCGACTTCACTCTATTCATTGACTTTGTTCTTTGGTCCTGTTTTTGTCTTCCACTCTTCTTCTGCCTTTTGTGATGTAAGCTGAGTATTTTATATAGTTCCATATTCTCTTTTTTCTTAGCATATTGATTATACTTCGTTTTTTAAACTTTTTTATTGGTTGTGCCAGAGCATGCAATATACATTTACAACTAATTCAAATCCACTTTCAAATAATACCTGTACCACTTCACAGGTAGTCTGAGTACTGTAAAATAACAATCATCCCACTCCGTCTTCTTGTCCTGTGGATCCGTGCTGTCATTCATTTCACTAAGAGTCGGACATGACTGAGCGACTTCACTTTCACTTTCCATTTTCATGCATTGGAGAAGGAAATGGCAACCCGATCCAGTGTTCTTGCCTGGAAAATCCCAGGGTCGGTGGAGCCTGATGGGCTGCCGTCATGGGGTCGCACAGAGTCGGACATGACTGAAGCGACTTAGCAATAGCAATAGCAATATGCATTTACATAAACATAAATATATACATAAGCATAAATAACCCAATACTTTGTTGCTGTTATTATTTTATTTAGATCAACTAAGAATAAGAAAAATAAAGTTTGCATTTTACTTTCACTTAATCCCTCTTCCTTTCTTTAGGTAGATCTGAGTTTCTCACCTATAATATTTTTCTTCTCTCTAAAGAAATTCTTTTAATATTTCTTGCAAGCTAGGTCTACTACAAATTCCCTCAAATTTTCATTTGTCTGAGAAAGTCTTTATTTCTCCTTCACTTTGGAAGGATAACTTCACAGGGTACAGAATTCTAGGTTGGTAAGTTTTTTCCTCTTGACACATGAAATATTTCATTCCACTCTCCTTCCTTGTATGGTTGTTGAGGAGAAGTTGGATATAATTTTTATCTTTGTTCTGTAGGTAAGGTTTTTTTCCCTCTGGCTTCTTTCAGGATTTTTTTTTCTTTATCTTTGCTTTTCTGTAATCTGAAAATTATATGCCTAAACATCATTTTTTGGGGACAGGGCATTTATCCTGTTTGGCATTCTCTGAACTTCCTAGATCTGTGGTTTGGTGTCTGACGTTAATTTAGGGAAATTCTTATTCATTATTATTTCAAATATATCTTGTGTTCTTTTCTCTCTTCCTTCTCTTTCCGGTGTCCTCATTACATGTGTGTTACACCATTTGTAGTGACCCACAGTCCTTGGATATTCTCTTCCTTTTTTCAGTCTCTGTTCTCTTTGCTTTTCAAGTTTTGGGGGGTTACTATTGAGATATCCTCAGTTTTAAGGATTCTTTCCAGTGCCGTGTCTAGTCTACTAGTAAGCCCATAAAAGGCATTCTTCATTTCTGTTACATTGTGTTTGATCTCTAGCATTTCTTTTTTATTCTGTCTCAGGATGTCTCTCAATTTCTTATATTGCCCATCTGTTCTTAGATGTTTTCTACTTTATCCATTAGATTCTTATCATAGTAATCATGCTGCTGCTGCTGCTAAGTCACTTCAGTCGTGTCCGACTCTGTGCGACCCCATAGACGGCAGCCCACCAGGCTCCCCTGTCCTTCTCCAGGCAAGAACACTGGAGTGGGTTGCCATTTCCTTCTCCAGTGCATGAAAGTGAAAATTGAAAGTGAAGTCGCTCAGTCGTGTCCGACTCTTCGCGACCCCATGGACTGCAGCCTACCAGGCTCCTCCATCCATGGGATTTTCCAGGCAAAAGTACTGGAGTGGGGTGCCATTGCCTTCTAGGATAGTAATCATAGTTGTTTTACATTCCCAGTCTTGGTAATTTCAACACTCCTGTTATGCTGGTTTTGATGCTTCTCTCTTTCTTCAGATTGTGTTTTTGTCTTGTTATGGCTTGTTGTTTTTTCTTGATCTCCAGACATGATGTATCATATAAAAGAAACTGCTTTAAATGGTGGGGAGGTGTAGGGGGAGGGGACACATTCTACAGTCCCATGATCAAGTCTCAGTCTTCTGGTGAGCCTATGGCTCTACGCTATGAACCACAGAAGTATTTTTCAGTTTATTTTTCTTCCCCTCTTAGGTGGGGGAGTATGGCTAGAGTGGGCCAGAGTTGGGTGTTTCCTTTCTCCCAAATGGAATTCTAGAGTAGCCTGGAGTTTTGTACAGTTGACCCTTGAACAGTACCATGGTTAGAGGTACTGACTGTCTGTATAGTTGAAAATCTGCCTATAACTCATAGTCTGCCCTCCATACACACAATTCCTATCCACAATTCTGCATCCACAGATTCAACCAGCCACGATTGTCTAGTACAGTGATAATTTAGAATTGAAAAAAATCCACATATAAGCACTGTTCAAACCCATGTTGTTCAAGGGTCAACTGTTTTTCCTACCCTGCAGTCCGTTAGGGTCTAATAATACCCCAGCAGGTTAGGGTCTGGTTAACTAGTTTCCTGTAAGGGCAGTCTCCTTAGGAAATACAAAGCACTGGTGATTTCAAGAGTGATGCTTTTACCCAGTCTTGTTGGAAACATGAGAGGAAACATCTCCAGTATTTACTGTGAGAACCTGGTCAAGCTCCTGGAGGTAAATGTCACAAAACTGAGAGGGTCTTCCTGCGACTGGGTCCCTCTGGAGTTTCTAGGTCTCAGAGTTGTCCGCACTGAGCCCCCAGTCACTCGTCTGTTACAGTTCAGGCTTTCCTACCGCTTCCTGCTGTGGTTTCCACTCTTGAGTCTCTGCTCCACCAAGTTATTCTCTGCGTTAGTCCCTCGGTTTCTCCCGTTGTGGGGGCAGCATTTTGCCTCATGTTCTCACCTCTCTTAAGGATCCTAGAAGGGTTTGTTTTAGTTAGTTTTTCAGTCTGGTTTTAGCTGTTTATTTGTCCAGGTAGAGCAGCAGCTTTCAAGCTCCTTATGTGTGAAGTGGGAAACCAGAAGCCTTCATCTCTTTGATTTGCAGTTCCCTTTCAGAACATGCCTTGATGCCTCATGTTACATGAACAGACACAGGTGAAATGGTCTAGCAAAGTCATTTTTCTCAAAGATGAAGTTCTTTCCCAACGAGGAACTCAGTTGTTAATATGTCAGCATTTTCGCCCATATCTTGTCCCTTGGTATCAGTTTTGCAAGGAAATGTTGTCTAAACGAAATTTGAAAGCACTTTCAGTCAGACACTAACCCTAACCCAAGCCAGGTTTACAAGTGTGTGTGTATCATTAATTATTAAAATGGAAAAAGTGACTTGGCTTCTTACAGATAAGGAAGTTATGTCTTAACCTCATGCCTCTTTTAAAGCTAATAGAAACCTAGGATCCTCCTTATTTTCTGTAATGTAATTTAGTAGTTAATTTAGTAGTTAATCTTAATCTACTAAACTACTTAATCTATTTAAACTACTAAATCTGTAATTTAGTAGTTAATCTTAGGAATACCATAAATATTCAGCCTCATAAGGAGATTGCTTGTTTCCTTTTCCGAGTGATAGAAGAAACAAATATTTGATTAGTCTCATAAGGAAATTGCTTGTTTCCTTTTCTGAGTGAAAGAAGAAGCAAATATTTGATCAGACGTGTATTTTGGCTGTTCAGTACAGATTTCTCTAAAGACTGTCTTTCTGCTTCTTTGTGTATGAGACTGTCAAAAATAAAAATTAAAAGCTAGACTTGTAACCCAGAAGCACTAACTGGGCTAAACGGCCTATTGTCAGTTGGGCATTGTGGCCACAAGCTTAGAACTACATTTCCCAAAGTTCCATTTCATGTGTGAACTTGGCCAGTGAGAGGCGCTCCCGGGAGATTTGGAGGCTAAAGAAAGAAACTTATTCAGAGGGCATAGTTGCTCTTCCAAGCTTCAGGCTGCAGATGCTTTCCTGAGGTCTTGGCTTCCAGGCAAACTCTTGAGAATCACTTGCTTGATTGCAGTAGGAGATGGTCAGTGATGGTTTCTCTGGCTTTACCTCCCCAGTGGTTGCAATGGTGATGTAAACCTCTGATTCCCCATGTTAAAACTCTGTGCTTAGAACACATTACTGAATCCTGACTGGTACCTTGAGCAGTTTATAAGTTATGTAACAACAGCAGTACAAAGTCAGGGAGACAGGAAGTGGAAGTATACTTTTGTAAGGTTCTTATGTTTGAAATGATATAATGTTATCTCAGTCATGACTTAGCGACTGAACAACTCTCATGAACACAGATGCAAACATTTAAAATAAGATTTTAGCAAATAGAATCAACAGTATATGTAAAGGATAATACATTATGACCAAGTGAGGTTTATCCTAGGAATGAAAGGTGTCATTGTATCAATGGACTTTAAGAAGAAAAATATTATATGACCATCTCAATAGACACAGAAAAGGCACTTGACAAAGTTAGACCATTTATGGTTTTAAAATGTAAACAAAATATGAATAAATGGAAATATCCACATCCTGATAAAGGATATCTACAAAAAAATCTACAGCCAAGATCATTCTTCATGGTGAAAGAACAAATTTTATCCCCAAAGATTAAAAGCTAAGCAAGATTGTCCTCTCTTACTGCTCCTGTTCAAACTCATACCACCCAGGGCAGTCAGGCAAGAAAAATGAGTAAAGCACATACAGATTAGAAATAAAATCATTTCTAGTCATATCTCACTCTATGGTCTATGTGGAGAATTTAATAGAATTACAAAAAAAGCTGCTAGAAGTAATAAGTGAGTTCAGCAAGATTGCAAGATGCCAAGTCAGTATACAGAAATCAGTTGTATGTCTATATACGCACAATGAGCAATTGGAAATGGAAGGTAAAGCATAATTTCATTTATAAATAAAATTTATAACAGCACTAAAAATCATAAAAATTTAAGTATAGATTTAACAAAATGGGTACAGAATCTATCTACTGAAAATGACAGAATGAAAGAAATCAAGGACCTAAATAAATGTAAATATATGACATATTCATGGATTAGAAGATTCATTTTACTGAAGATCTTGGGGTTTTTTCCTCAAACTTATCCATAAATTCAATATAATCCCACTCAAAATTCTGGCAGGAATTTTTATTTTATTTCATTTTATTTATTTAGTAATTGATTCTAAAATTTATATGTAAAGGGAGGAGAACTAGAATTTTGAAAAAGAAAATGAATTCACAGTAATGGACTTCCATACTTACCATAAAACTATAGTAATCAAGACAGCTTCCACCAAGGTACAAAGGCATTTCAATAGAACAAGGTTGGTCTTTCTCAATACTTGATATTAGGACAATTGGATAGTGTATTCAAATAAAACAAAACAAAAAAGCTTGATGGCTTCCAGAGAGGATGACCTGTGAGCTGGGTTTAAAGACCCAGTATATTTAAAGACAGGCCTGGCATACCCCTGCCTAGTTGTAGATAGTTGATACAGCCTGCGGAATAATCAGACCTCACCAGTGGAAATTTGTAGATGGCAAGTAAACACATGAAACGGTGCTCAACATCGGTAGTCATTGCTGCTGCTGCTGCTGCTGCTAAGTCACTTCAGTCGTGTCCAACTCTGTGCGACCCCATAGACAGCAGCCCATGAGGCTCCCCCGTCCCTGGCATTCTCCAGGCAAGAACACTAGAGTGGGTTGCCATTTCCTTCTCCAATGCATGAAAATGAAAAGTGAAAGTGAAGTCGCTCAGTCGTATCCAACTCTTAGCAACCCCATGGACTACAGCCTATCAGGCTCCTCCGTCCATGGGATTTTCCAGGCAAGAGTACTGGAGTGGAGTGCCATTGCCTCCTCCGCATTAGTCATTATGGAACTGCAAATAGAAACCTCAATTAGAGACCACAACACACCTATTATAATGGCTAAAATGAAAAGAGGAGAAGACCTGATGATACCAGGTGCTGGCGAGAATGCAGAACCACTGGACCTCTCAGACATCAGTGACAGAATGCAAAACAGTATAAACGCATTGTTTTAAGTGGAAGCCAGACCCAAAAGACTGCATATTGTGATTTCACTTATATGATATTCTAGAAAAGGCAAAACTACTGGGATGGCAGACAAGTAGATGGTTGCCTGGCAGGGGAAACAGTTGACTGCAAAGGGGTACAGGTAATTTTGGAGGGGATGATAGAACTGTTCTGTATCTTGATTGTGGTAGGTATGTAAGTGTGTGTTGGTCAGAACCCATAGAACTGTACACGAAATGGGTGATCTTCATTATATGCAAAAAAAAAAAAAATCTAACTGATAGCATCAGGAAAGCCTTCATATGGTTTAAGATGCCCAAGTCTTGAAAGCTTTGAAGGCATCCCCCGTGGATGGTAGGGAGAAGCTCCTTCCAGGCAAAGAGAACAGGATTTGCAAAGACTGGGAGGGAGCAAACAGTTCTGTGTGTTCTTGGGAGGTCGGAAGCATAAAGTTATAAAGTGGAGGAGGTGACTGAAAGGCAGTGCTGGAGAAGCAGGCTGGAGCTGGGTTGTGGAAGGACTCGTGTTTGGTAGAAAACATGGACTTGGATTTTTTTTTCCCCTTCAATTGTTTTCTTACAAACTGTCTCATGATTTGGGCTGCTGTACAGTGCCACAGAAATTCTCTTGAAGTTTGGAGTCTAGAAGTCTGAGATCAGGCTGAGATATGGGGGGCCCCCTTTGTGGGCTGCAGACTGCTGACTCCTCATCATGTCCTCACGTGGGCGGAGAGAAGGAAGAGGAGTCAGGCTGTCTTGTGACTCTTGGAAAAGTAACAACCCCATTCGTGGGGGCTCCTCCCGCATGACTTCATCTCACCCTAATTACCCAGAGGCCCCACCTCCTACTACCATCATACTGGGGGACAGGGATCCCAATATGCCTTTTGAGGGATACAGTCATTCAGTCTGTAACAGCTGGGAAAATGAAGAGCTTTAATCAGGGGAAGGACTTAAGTTTTCATCTGAAGCATCTGCTCTGGCAGGCCGGAGTACCACCCATGGGAAGGGTGAGACCAGGAGGGGATTTATCAGATCATTAGGCAGGAGGCAAAGAAGTCCTGGGCCAAGACTAGAGCAGTAGATGCAGGAAGGGGTCAGGGGGGCCAAACTCTGTAGGAAATGGTGACATTGAGATGACAAAGGTGAAGGAAAGGGGAATCTAAGGGGGACATTCGAGTTTCTGTGCTTGGAGGCATCCAAGAAGAACTGGGTTTGAGGTTTATATATAGAGAGAATTTTTATCAGTTTGGATTATAGTAAGCTGCTATATAACTTGAAAAACTTGAGTTGATTTTTCATTCTAATACTGTATGCATCGTACCCAAATAATGAGTAAGCTGTCACAGTAGGGTGAGAGTGACATTAGTTGGAACACAGAAAGCCAGGGTGGTGAGGAGTCTGAATAAGGTGACTGTGTACCCACGTGCCCTGTCCCCCCGAATCTCACTGAGCATTGTCACTTCTGTATGACTCTCCGCTGCATCAGATTTGTGCGTCCACTGGAGGAGAGATTTAGGGAGGACAGAGGTACCAGACTAGGGCTGGGTACAGCTTCAAGATGAAGATCTTTCATTAGGGGGGAGGTAGCCGTAGAAGTGGGTGGAGAGCCAAGTGTGCAAGGAGCCTTTTCCATGGATAACACAGGTCAGAGCAGCCACAGAAATATTGTGGGGGAAGCTGACTTCTCTCCAACCCTGCATTTCAGGGAGTCTCATTCCCCTTCCCCTGCTGTGGGTTCTGTGATCTGTGTTGGCTCCTGGCTTGCTTGTCTGGTCCCTGACTGGTCCTGCCCACATGTCTGTTTTGCTGTTCTATGCTATCTGCCCAGACTGTTTTATTTTAGGGGGTGTTCTTTTAGATTTTAATAAATGTTTGTTGGATTTTAAATTTTGTCAGAATGAAAAATATTTGGTCTTTTCAGTTGATATTGTACTCAAGCCAAACAAGCTCAGCATCTATACATGGCAGGGAGGGACTGAAGTACTCAAACATTGTAAGTATGATCCTGGACCATTTTTAAACCCCACCTCGATCTCGTGTGTTTCAGCCCGAGAGGAAGTTTGGCGTGGTGGTGGTTGGCGTCGGCAGAGCCGGCTCTGTACGGATGCGGGACCTGCGGAATCCACACGCTTCCTCAGCGTTCCTGAACCTGATTGGCTTCGTTTCCAGGTGGCTTTGCTTTGTGCCCTGTAATTCCCTGGGAGCTGGGTGCAATGGATTAGGGTTCTCCAAACCCCAGAGAGAGCAAGCCAGCTCTGGGGTCATTCCAGGGAACTGTGCAGGGTCAGCCCCACAAGATCTCAGACGGGCCTGGGAACTAAAAAGTGCTGGCCCTGCAACTGGGATGTGCAGTGAGTCATCCTATAGGGGACCGCAAAGGCAGAGGCAGGTAGGGTGCGCACAGGGCCTGACGGTGACAGGAGGGGCACAGTGAACACACGTGGGTTGGCCTGAAAGAAGCTTTAGGTGTGTTCCATCAGTTAACTATGACAGCCTTCCCAGGGCCCTGGGCTTTGTAAGCCTGACCAGTTATTTGACATCAATGCCAATATCAACCTACTTGACAGATCCAGAAGCTGAACTGCAGAGGTTAAGTAATTTGCCTGATGTCTCACAGCTGGAGAAATTGAAGAGCTGGACAACAGTGCACGTCTATCCGATTCCAAAGCCTGGCTTTTAAACACCATGTGTTCATTTCCCCTTTGATAATTCTGAACCCTGCTTTCAAGGATTATCATTTATGTCCTGTAACTCAGCCAAAACCTAACTTTAACTGCATTTCTTCTTCCCTTATTCACCCTCAGCTCCTCCTTGACCCCCACCACTTCCACACACACTACTTACAAAACTCACACCATGGAACATCAGTTATCAGCAGTCATTGTGAACCTGAGGTAGGCCTTGTGTGAGCCCAGGCATTGGGGCAGAGAGCAAGTCAGGCAGGTCTCTGCTTTTTAGTGCTTTAGAGAAATCACCTAAATGTCAGTACTTAGATGAGCTTAAGTAACCATCATGATGGTCCATGTAGAAGTTCTTTCATATTTTAATTTATGGGACCTGCCTTCTTCCAGTTTACCTGTCTCAGAACCTAGCCCTTCCTTAAGGACTTAAAGTGAATTTAGGGCACAGAGGCAACCCAGAAGTGCTGGCAACCTGCCCTTGGTCAGTCTTCCCCTCGCAGGAGGAGTCTAAGGGAGCAGCACAGATGGGAGACTTGATACCATGATTAGCAGCACTGTTCCTCCCCCTGCTCCCCTGCCTGCATTTGGGATCTCACGAACAAGGGCTCTGGGCTGAAGGGGGGCTTCTGCTTCCCCATCAGCCCTCCTCTGCTAGCTGGTGCTATGCCTCACCTACCCAGGTCCCATAGCATGGCCAGCTCATCTTCCCTTCCTCTCGCTTTACCACCCCCCTGCTGTTATCACACTGTCCCCTCGCCACATGATCTGTTCCTCACAACCTACTTGCTAAGACCTGTCACCTCCCCAGAAATCCTCTTCTGAAACCCTGAACTGGGTGTTCCTTGCCTTCCTGGAATCTCCCACTTGTACCCCAGGCACAGCATTCCTCTGGTTATTTTTATTTGGCTATGCTGCATGGCGTGTGGGATCTTAGTTCCCCAACCAGGCGTCAAACCCGTGCCTCCTGCATTCGAAGCACAGAGTTTTAGCCACTGAACCACCAGGGAAGACCCCACCTCCTGTTATTCTTGTATTGTAGTTATGTAGTCTCTTCCTCCCTCTACCAGACCAAGCTTGCTAGAAGCTGAAGACTTTAGTTCATTCCCCACTGTTGAAGAATCCAGTAATTGAGAAACCAAGCACCACACTTGAAGAATTGGAAAACTCAGGTTTATTATGCCAGTGAGCCCGAAAGAGTCAACACTACAAGCTCTGAACCCCGAATAAGGGGGTTACAGAGTTTTTATAGACAGACTATAGTGGGCAAATCTAGCTGCTAATAGGGTGGTTTAAGGGGTTTCGTGAGTGTGGGAACAGCAGTCAAGATGGGGAGGAGGATGCTTGACCTTTACATGGACAGGCATGATTAAGCAGGTTTGCAGGGTTGGGCAACTGCAAACAGCAGGACAAGGGTGAGTGAGATAAGCTCCAGTTCCTAGTGTTGTAAGTCTTTCCGAGACTACGTGACCTATGTGATCCAGACTTTGCAAGGAGCAAGCTGAGTTACAGAGGCAGAACGAGCAGGAGGTTATGTAAAATTTTAACTTTTCCTCTTCACCACATCTTCCCTACTGGGAAGGCACAGGGAGGCAAGAGGCATTGGTCAGACCAAGCACTGCAGATGGGGTGGCCCCCACAGGAAAGAACCTACCAGAATGTTCTTCAGCAGCCAAACTCCCCCAGCTGCCCTCTGGCTGCTGCCATTCAAGGGAGCTCTGTGCTGCCCCCAAGCCTCCTGCCAGCTGCCCTGTTTCCTCTGTGACAACCTTGGTTGGAGGATTGCTCCTCTGCCCCAGCCTCGGCCCCAGGGCAGCGTGCAGCCAGCACTCTCAGCTGTTCTAAAGCAGGGCTCCTTCTTACTGTGTGGGAGTCAGAAGGCTCAGGCTCCTGTCCTCTCCCTACTACAGTTAGCTGTGGAGCCCCTGCCTGTCTGGGCTTTGTCAGCTTGGCTATAAAGGAGGCAGTGACGCCTGCCTTCTGCTTGATGGACACAAGGCCATGATGTACATGAAGGAGCTCAAAGCCACACAGCACTGGGCCCCTCAGAAGTGTTAGTGTCTTGGATCTGGATTAGGTTTGACAGTCCTAGTATCTGGCCAAGTGCTTGGAGCTGGCAGTGACCATAGAGATTACTTCTTATGAGATAACAGGAGATCCGTTCTTTTTATTTTAGAGATGACGTAAATTCAAAGGCTCCCGCATCATACAGGCTGTTAGCGGTGGTATCAGCACTCAATGCCAGTTCCCCAATTTCTTACTCTGTGCTGGAGGCTCTGTTTCTTACTCTGTGCTGGAAGTGCCGTGGAAATGAGATGGAAGAAATTGCTCTCTTCATTTCCAAAAACTGATCACCAGGACATTGTTGGGAGCTGGGGAGCAGGATGGCACTCATTTATTCTCAGCCGATGTTCTGCCTGCTTTGAGTTCCACTTGTCTATTCTTCTCAAACAGACGAGAGCTGGGGAGCATTGATGAGGTGCCGCAAATTTCTCTGGAAGATGCTCTTTCCAGTCAAGAGGTCGAGGTTGCCTTTATCTGCAGTGAGAGCTCCAGCCACGAGGACTACATCAGGTGGGTGTCAAGTCCTCACCCTGCACAGTAGTACAGGACAAGGAAAATGCCTGGGCTGACATCTTACACAGGGGTCTTAATAAGCAGTGGGATGGACCCAGGACTTTAAAAAATTATCATCAGAATGTTAACTCTCACTATGGGTTATAAAGGTATAAGGACATGAAAAATATAGTAGAACTAATATTTAGTTCACCATAATTTAAAACATTAGACATTAAGAATTAAAGTACCTTATTTCATTGTAAAAATTCTATTGAGAGTAGTTTGACTAGTGCCTACCTTCCTAGAATCTGCCTACAATGTGGGAGACCTGGGTTCGGTCCCTGGGTTGGGAAGATCTCCTGGAGAAGGGAAAGGCTACCACTCCAGTATTCTGGCCTGGAGAATTCCATGGACAGAGGAGCCTGGCAGGCTATAGTCCACCGGCCACAGAGTCAGACACAACTGAGCGACCAACATTTGCCTTCTTCTCAGCGTATAACTTAGGATATGGAGCCAATGTCTTTTTTGTGCCTTGGAGAAATGCCATAGTTCTTTCAGCTTCCAACATTTTATCCTTTGTACTTTAAACCATATGAAATCTCTCTGAGAATATCTCTAGGAGTTCTTTAATAGGAAGTGTTTTTTGCCATGAGATGATTAAGGAAATAGTGGTGGCCTAAGATTGGGGAGGTCGCATTATATTCATAGAGTAAGAGAAATGAGATGTCTCCCCAACACATACCCTACCCCCTGCCCCACCTTGGAATGCAAAGCCTAGAGCTCTCCAGGCATTTGGTGGCATGGAGCCTGGAAGGAAGAGCCCCATGGAAGACCTGGCAGCTAACAAGGCAGTGCCACCTGCCCCTAGAGCTCAGCTTTCCGTTTAGGCCCTGACATTAAACTACAGCTACTTCCACAGTGTGATTGCCCAGAAGTCAGCTGCTCTCTCTTTATCACACTCACTCTAAATGTGGACAGAGCACCTTTATGTGGATCCCCCTAACCTTCTTTGGCACCAGAGAAGACCTGAACGAAGTAATTATATAATTCCCATACTTATCAATGTTTGTCCCCTAGAATATCTGGAGCATAAAAGCCGCACTTCTGAGCACAGCACTCTAGGTCCTTCCCTTACATCAGACTCTCAGCTCCTTTTAGGATCTTGTTTCTCTCTCTCTCCCCTCCCCTGCCACACAGAAACGCTGAAATTCACACCATGTCTCAATGGACAAAGCCCCATAAATGCCCAAGCCCCTGCCTATGCTGCTCATCGTGAAACACCCTCATCCCCTGGCACCTGGAAAATGCCTGTTTACACTTTAAGACTCAGTTCAGAGCCTTAGTGAAATGTTTTCCAATTGCCTCAGACAGAGCTGGCTGCCACGAGTTTTGTAGTCTTTATTGATAGCTGTCATGTGGTAATGGAGCTACTAGAGGTGATAGAATTCCAGTTGAGCGATTTCAAATCCTAAAACATGATGCTGTGAAAGTGCTGCACTCAATATGCCAGCAAATTTGGAAAACTCAGTGGCCATAGGACTAGAAAAGGTGAGTTTTCATTCCAACCCCAAAGAAAGGCAATGCCGAAGAATGTTCAGACTACCACACAATTGCACTCATCTCACACGCTAGTAAAGTAATGCTCAAAATTCTCCAAGCCAGACTTCAACAGTACATGAACTGTGAACTTCCAGATGTTCAAGCTGAATTTAGAAAAGGCAGAGGAACCAGAGATCAAATTGCCAATATCCATTGGATCATCGAAAAAGTGAGAAAATTCCAGAAAAACATCTATTTCTGCTTTATTGACTATGCCAAAGCCTTTGACTGTGTGGATCACAGCAAACTGTGGGAAATTCTTAATGAGATGGGAATACCAGACCACCTGACCTGCTTCCTGAGAAATCTGATGCATGTCAAGAAGCAACAGTTAGAACTGGATATGGAACAACAGACTGATTCCAAATAGGAAAAGGAGTACGTCAAGGCTGTATAATGTCACCCTGCTTATTTAACTTATATGCAGAGTACATCGTGAGAAATGCTGGACTGGGTGAAGCATAAGCTAGAATCAAGATTGCCGGAAGAAATATCAATAACCTCAGATATGCAGATGACACCACCTTATGAAAGCTCAACATTCAGAAAACTAAGATCATTGCATCTGGTCCCATCATTTCATGGCAAATAGATGGGGAAACAGTGGAAACAGTAACAGACTTTATTTTTGGAGGGCTCCAAAATCACTGCAGATGGTGATTGCAGCCATGAAATTAAAAGACGCTTGCTCCTTGGAAGAAAAGTTATGATGAACCTAGACAGCATATTAAGAAGCAGAGACATTACTGTGCCAACAAAGGTCCATCTAGTCAAAGCTATGGTTTTTCCAGTAGTCTTGTATGAATGTGAGAGTTGGACGATAAAGAAAGCTGAGTGCCAAAGAACTGATGCTTTTGAACTGTGGTGTTGGAGGAGACTCTTGAGAGTCCCTTGGACTGCAAGGAGATCCAACCAGTCCATCCTAAAGGAAATCAGTCCTCAATATTCAGTGGAAGGACTGATGCTGAAGCTGAAACTCTAATACTTTGGCCACCTGATGCAAAGAACTAACTCATTTGAAAAGACCCTGATGCTGGGAAAGATTGAAGGCAGGGGGAGAAGGGGACGACAGAGGATGAGATGGTTGGTTGGCTTCACTGACTTCATGGACATGAGTTTGAGTAAGTTCCAGGAGTTGGTGATGGACAGAGAGGCCTGGCATGCTGCAGTCCATGGGTGCAAAGAGCTGGACATGACTGAGCAACTTCCAGTCGCTGCCCAAGGACTGCAGCACACCAGGCCTCCCTGTCCATCACCAACTCCCACAGTTGGGAACTGACTGTGGTAATGGACAATTTACCTATTGACACGGCTGTATTTCTTCTCCAGAATAACTGGTAAATATTACCTGGTTGGATATGTCAGTGAACGAATGGGTGAATGTTCAAGTGAGCACATAACTAGAAAGCCTTTCTCTTACTGCTTAATAGAAAATGGCATGAGATGCAGTTCGTCCTCCGCATCCCCTGGCCCTGACTCTCATCTGCATTCTGTCATGACACATTTACCTGGAGACTTGTGTGCATTTTTCAGTCTGTCATGCATGGTACTTAAGCAAAGCTTAATTGAAGTGCATTTTATCTGTATTTGTCCCTCTTTTCCAAAGGCAATTCCTGAATGCTGGAAAGCATGTCCTTGTGGAATACCCCATGACACTGTCTTGGGTGGCAGCTAAGGACCTGTGGGAGTTGGCCGAGCAGAAAGGTGATGTATGTTCTGTGCGTCTGGAGCGCACGCCCTCTTACTAAGAATTCCTGCCTCTAAGACTTCTATGGTACCAACTTTATGCTTTATAAACAACCCTGTGTCAGATATGTTACTGGCCCAGGGGCTCCCAGCCCAGCCTGCATACTGTAGGCACATAAAGCGCGGGGGTGGGGGTGTGTTTGTGGAGGAACAACAGGGCAGAGGGATGGGTGGGAATTGGCAGACTTTTGTTCAAGACTTACCAGCTCCTTTTACTCTAATGAAAAATATGAATTAGCTTCCACTTATGCTAATATTATATTATCTTGCTTTTATTCATGTGATACTTGTATTGCTAATGGGAAAATGCCTAGATTAGGGTAATTGATTGTCTGATGTGCACAGTTTATAGTTTTTGTTGTTTCTCAAGAGGAGCACCGTTTATTAATACTGGGAACTTGGAAACTCTTCTAAGCATATGTTATTTTGTTTAATTCTCTTAGAAATCCTTGGAGGTAGGTATTTTCTCTAGCTTATGTATAGGAATCCATGGCTCAGAGAAGTCAAAAATTTTCTACCAGAAATGGAGCATAACCTTCAAAAATTGTATGCCTGTAATGAGGGTCGGACACGACTGAGCGACTTCACTTTTACTTTCCACTTTCATGCATTGGAGAAGGAAATGGCAACCCACTCCAGTGTTCTTGCCTGGAGAATCCCAGGGATGGGGGAGCCTGGTGGGCTGCCATCTATGGGGTCGCACAGAGTTGGACATGACTGAAGCGACTTAGCAGCAGCAGCAGCAGCAGCAACTTATATAATATTGTACATCTACTATACTTTTTAAAAAAGTTTTGTACCAGGTCACAAAGCTAGTAATGTGACCACTAAATGAGAGGTGGAGATTTGATTTCAATCCTTTTGGGCTCTGAAGTCCACATTTTTCCCTCTGAGCCTTGCTGAACACCACAACTAGAGAGACGCCCACATGCCACCACTAAGACCTGATGTAGTCAAATATAAAGAAATATTTTTTAAAAGGCATATAGTCCAATGGAATAGAATAGAAAGCCCAGAAACAAACCCTTGTGTATAGATGGTCAAGCGATCTTTGACAGGGGTCTTTGAGATCACACAATGGGGGGAATGGACAGTCTCTTTAACAGAAAGTGTTGGGAGAGATGGATAGCCACATGCAAAAGAATGAAGTTGTACCTTTACCTTATACCATTTTAACTCATACAGCCCTAAATGTAAGGTGTAAAATTATAAAACTCCTGGAAGAAAATGTAGGGAAAAGCTTCTGGACATTGGCCATGGCAGTGATTTTTTTCTGGATGTGACACCCAAAGTACAGGCAACAAAAGCAAAAGTAGACATGGGATTTTGCACTAAACTAAAAAAACCTTCTGCACAACAAAGGAGACGTCAGCAGGTGACAAGGCAACCTACGGAATGGGAGAAGGTGTTTGCACATCAGGTACCTGATAAGGGTTAATATCCAGATGATATAAAGAGCTCTTAACATTCAACAACAACAATAAATAACCTGACTTTAAAATACACAAAGAACCTGAATAGGTACTTCTCCAAAGAAGATTTACAAATGGCCAACAAGCATACCAAAAAGATGCTCACTGTCACTAATGATTATCACATGGGAGAAAGGCCTTAAGAGTACACTAAATGTGGGAAATATTTTACGAGCAAATCTGTTTGAACACTGGAGAATTCACACTAGAGAAAGGCATAGATGTACAGGGCATTTGCAATTTCCTTGTTCAGTGTAGGGTCACTGGAGGAAACTGAGGGACCATCGGTCTGAATTGAACCTCACTTCCAAGTGCTTCTGAGAGCAGCCTGAATTTTTTCCTTACTCAAATTAGAGATTAGAGAGTATTGAGGCACTATTGAAGGGCGTGTATTTCTCACGTCTAAAAGAACCATATTTTGTGATGTCCACAATTCTTTGAGCTAATGTTGCTGTTTTTAAGACCATTGGGTCCAGGGAAACCATAATTGGTACAGAAACTTACATGGCAGCTGGTAAAGAATCCACCTGCCAATGCAGGAGACGCAAGATGCGATCCCTGGGTCGGGAAGATCTCCTGGAGAAGGAAATGGCAACTCGCTCCAGTATTCTTGCCTGGAAAATTCCATGGACAGAGGATCCTGGTGGGCTACAGTCCATGGGGCCACAGAGAGTTGGACACGACTGAGCAACTGAGCACACATCACTAATGATTAAAGGAATGCAAAGCAAAACCACATTGAAATATCTCCTCAAACCCATGAAGATAGCCACTATTAAAAAAAAAACAAAACGAAACTGGGACTTCCCTTTTGGTCCAGTAGTTAAGACTCCAAGCTTCTATGCAGGGGGCACAGGTTTGATCCCTGGCAAGGGAACTAAGATCCCACATGCCACATGCCACACAGTATGGCCAAAACAAAACAAAAAAATGAAACAAAACAACAAATGCTGGTAAGAGTGTGGAGAAATTAATTAGAGCCCTTGTGCCCTATTGGTGGGAATATAATATGGTTCAGCCACTCTGGAAAGCTGTATGGAGGTTTCTGAAAAATTTATAAATAGAATTACCATATGATCCAGCAATCCCAGTTCTGGGTATAAACTGAAAAGACTTTAAAGGATTTGGAAGAGATATTTGCACACTCTGGTTCATAGCACATTATTCACAATAACCAAGAAGTGGAAACAACTCAGATGTCCATTGATGAATGAATGGATAAAGAAAATGTGATGAATATATACAATGGAATATTATTCAGCCTTAAGAAAGAAGTGAATCTTGTCACAAGCTGCAACATGGAATAATCTTGAGAGTATTATGGTAAGTAATATAAGCTAGTCACAAAGAGATTATATGAAGTATCTAGAATATATTATATAAGTAATATAAGCTAGTCACAAAGATTATATGAAGTATCTAGAATATATTATAATTATATGAAGTATCTAGAACGAATTTAACTAAATTCGTAGAAACAGAAAATAGAAGGATGACTGCTAGGGAGTGGTGTGGAGGGATAGAGGGAGTTATTTTAGTTGGGTACAAAATTTCAGTTTTGCAATGAAAAACTTCTAAAGATCTTTTGTACAACAGTGTCCTTATAGTTAATACTACTGGACTATAGACTGAAAATTGGTTAATAGGGTAAATTTTATATTATATGTTTTACTACAATTTTTTTAAAAACTAAATAAATTTAGAAGAATCAGAGCAATCAGAATTGAAGAGAGGATTTGACCTCAAGTGGAATGTTGATGCACAATAATTAGAAAGCCCCAAATGCAACATCATTAATTTAACAATTTGGGCAAATCAAAATACGTATCAACGAATAGTAAAAAGTTCAGATCTTTTGTAAGCCTCATTTTACAGAAATACATAAAAAAATTATTTTGTACAGGAGTGTTCATGCCAACATTTTAAGAGCAAAAATTGGCACGCAAATTCAGTATCCAGAAGACAATGGTTAATGATTAATTATGGTATTTTCATCTGATGAATACTATTCAGGCTCTAAAAGTCATAGATTCTTACTGTCATAAAAAAGGTACATGATACATGATTAAATACAAAACAGTTTACAGAACTACATGTAGTATCACCTTAAAACAAATACAGATGTGTGGACAATTTGTTTTGATAGTGGTTATTTCTTGGTAGTGGTATTTTGGATGATTTTATTTACTTTCTATTTTTCTTTATGTTTCATGTTTCTTTATTTTTCATGTTTCATGAGCATAATTTGTTTTAGTAATATGAAATAATGCATTTTTTAAAATTGTTAAGAAGGTGCTTAATTGTATATACAGTATAGCCCCCCAAAACAAAAACAAATTTTAAAAAGTTACACATAATTTGGACAAATCACTAGAGAAATTTAAATATTTAATGTAAAGGGAAAAAAAATTAAGATATATTAAAAGCTCTCCATAGAAAGAGAAAATAAATTTATGTTGTATTGCTTCTGCTGGTAGGGGGTAGAATTATAGAGATGGAGATCTCATCTTCATACAAGAAAGAGTTTTCTAAGAATCATAACTGTTCCAACATATTTACCCAGGATGCCATAGAAAATAGTTTCAGCATTGGGTGTCATATAGTTGACTACTGCTTGGTTAAGGGTACTCTGCATTTAAAATATCACAAATAGAATGGAAAATCATATTTTTGTTTTCATGGGCACACATAAAATGAATCTCTAGCCCCATCTGTTACCTCATCAATCAGAGGGGATAGCTTGCCAAGTCTGACATATTTAAATAACAAGTGAGATGAGCTTTTCTAGCACTTGTGTCGGTGGTTAAACTAGTTACAAATCACGAACCCTATGACACAAGAATTTCTGAGAAGTACGTTTTATTTCTTCTACAAAAGGAGCTCTGAACAGGCGAACACCAAAGCCACTGAAGAAATTGAAGAAATTGAATCTGGTGTTCATCTGATTATCTGAGTTTTTGTAATTTGAGATAGAATTTCCTTGTGACAAATTCAGAGATTTTAAGTGCAGAGTTAAATGAATTGGGACAGAGTATATACCCATGTAATGATTACTCCAGTCAAGATACAGAACATTTTTATTATTCCAGAAAGTTCCCTAGTGCCCATGTCCTCTTGGTCATATATACCCACAGTAACATAGATGATCTACTACCAAACTGCCTTTCCGATTATCTCTCAGCTAGCATCTGAGATCTTTCCTGTATTACTTAAACATCAGTGTCAACATCATGTCACATATAAGGGAGGCGGAAAAAAAGCAAATGAAACAAAACGGCAACAGTGATTAACTAGTTACTCAAGGGAAAAAAAAACAAATGAAACAAAAGGCAACAATGATTAACTGGTAGCATTCTGAGTGGTTTCATTTTTTTCTTTATGCTCTTTCACATGTTCTCAATTTTCTACAATAATATAAATTTACATTTATACTTTAAAACTAAAAATAATTTTGTTTCTACCGTATGATCACAATCATGAAAAATAATTCACAGCAGAATGACAAAAGGGAAATAAACCAATATCTTAGTAGTGGTTCTTTCTGGTAAATAGGATCTTGATATTTTTACTTCTCATTTTCCTCCCAAATTTAAAAACACTTATTATTCCTAAGATAGACAAAACACCCTATTTTAAAAGATGAGGCCAAAAATAAATAAATAAATAAATAAAAGATGAGGCCAAAATGGTTCTTGAGAATTTCATAAATTACTAGTTATTTTAGAAAGCTGCTGAAATATGTGTGAGAAAATGAATGAGTTGAGACTTCAAGTCCGTGAATTGCAAGCTGCCCTTTCATTTTCTCCTAAGAAGTTCTGATTTCATAATCCATGACTGTTTCTGGCTTGCTCTCATATTTTTGTTGCTGTAACTATTTGTTTTGTTGAAGATTATTTATTTGAAATAATGACAGACTTCCAGAAGGGCAGTAAATATAATACAGTCCAGAGAACTACTTTTTCCTGAATCATATAAGAGTTGCCCAGCTGATCCCCTAATAATTTCATGTGTATATCCTACAAATAACACAGTTGATGATAACTGCCTTTTTCACTCCATCTTTGTCATGACAGGGAAAGTCTTGCATGAGGAGCATGTTGAACTCTTGATGGAGGAGTTTGCATTCCTGAAGAAAGAAGTGGTGGGGAAGGACCTGCTGAAAGGGTCTCTCCTCTTCACAGGTCAGTCCTTGATGGGATCACAGGTCATGTGTCCCTGGTGAGGCAGGGCGGGGTGAGGTGGGGAGGCTGAGTTCTTTCCTAGCTCTCTAGGATGTGAGCTTGGATTCATTTCTGCCAAAGAGTCTCTGCAGGCTGATTTAATTTTCCCAAATAGCCACAGACAATAAAAATATCTATTTTGCTTCTTTCCTCAAATGAGATTTGATTGCTTGGTGGGCCTTGGGTAAAATATGTGTTAGAAATCTGAAGCACATTTATACTTTTGGCCCAGTCGATTAGGCAGAAGCTTCTCTCATGAAATCCTGATGAATTGGAGATTATATTCTACAGGTTAAAAATGAAAGCTCTCTTTTAAAAAGGACTGAGAAAAAGGTTCCTTGGAGAAGAGAATATTTTTATACTTCTCTATGCAGCAAATAGAATATGCATAGCCCCTTCCTTCCTCCAACAAGTTATCAGAACATTAGCTGCAGCCAAAATATCTGATCTACTATATATTCAGCCATGTATGTTGGTCTTTCTACCTCCATTAGCAGTAGAAAATGAACAAGCTGGAGCCTCCAGCTCTGCAGTCTCCTTTGGGCGGACTCCTTAGATTTGTCTGTACCCTAAGGCATTAGCCGTAGAAAATGAACAAGCTGGAGCTTCCAGCTCTGCAGTCTCCTCTGGGCAGACTCCTTAGATTTGTCTGTACCCTAAGGCATTAGCATTAGGAAATGAACAAGCTGGAGCCTCCAGCTCTGCACCCTAAAGCCTCTGGGCCACCTTTCCCGAGGACTTGCATTACTGGAAGGAAAGTGTGACATTGTTAAGTGCGAAAACCATTCATCTCTTCACGAGTTTCCAGAAAATACAATGGAATCTCATTTCGGAATCCATCTTCATCCTTTATTTTATTCCTTTTTGTATGTTTTAAACTCTTTATTTTATATTGGAGTATAGCCATTTAACAATGTGTGATAGTTTCAGGGGGACAGCAAAGGAACTCAGTCATACATACACATGTAATCCATTCTCCCCCAAACTCCCCTCCCATCCAGGCTGCCATAACGTTGAGCAGAGTTCCCAGTGCTGTACAGTAGGACTTTGTTGGTTATTCATTTTAAATATAGCAGACTGTACATGTCGATCCCAAACACCCTAACTATCTCATCCCTGCTCTCTTCCTCACTGTAGAAGTTCATTCTCCAAGGCTGTGATCCATCTTCATCCTTTAAAATGACCATCTAATGAGTATTTGGCAACAAATAATAACCATTAATCTGCACAAGGAATTGTGCTAAGTATGTGACATGCATTATTTCATGTTAATTCATAGGATACTCCCATAAAGTGGGTATTCATTACCCCTATCGTACAGATGTTTTTAAATGAAGCTCAGAGGAGGGTAGCTTCACAAAGTTGACCCAAAAGTTATGACTCTGGGGCTCAGATTTGTGACGGCTGTTCAGTCCTCTGCGAAGATCAGGAGCAGACAGTGAGCAGCCCAGAGGGAGCTGTGTTTCCTGTGTAAGTTTGACACTTAGGTCCTAGTGATTTCAAACCATGTAGTCTGTGAAACTTACAGTCTTGGTTTGCTATTATTTACCTTTTTATTTGATTTGCTTGTGATCTTCTTTAGAACATACTCATAATTATGAGTTGTTTTAAGTCAGTATCAAGTTACAAGAAATCTGTGGTTTAAAGATCAGTGTAACAGATATGATATCTTTTAAATTGAAGTTATGTTTAAAATTTGGGAACAGAGGGGAGCAACATCTTGACCAGGTTTCTCACCCAGATCCTCTTTGGAATGTACTGTTGTGCCTGAGATGATAGATATTGAAGTCTAAGAAAACACCACTGTATCAATTTTCTTGATATTGATGTAGTCTATAGGTATTACTGTTTTCTTCACAGCTATCACGATTCCTTTGCCCTCTTGTAATTTACACAGCTATATATTTATAGGAACATAGGCTTGCAGGACTAAAATATATTAATTCTTCTTTTACTTCAAGTTACTAAGAGAATATATATGTATATGCGTGTACCACATATGTGTGTGTGTGTGTGTGTGTATACACACGCATACACATGCAACATATACACGTTAGAAGCCTGAAACATTTTTATTTCCCTGTGGGCCAGATAACCTGCAATTTCCAATGAAATATTTTATTTTACCAGCAAACTGAATTTCAGAAACAGGAGCAAAGGGAGACATTTTTCTGAAAGTCTCTATGGGAATCATCTCGCATACCCCCACTAGGAGGCAAGGTTGTGTGTTCTGATCCCCAGCCACATCTGTTGGCTCCCTGTCACCCCCCAATTGTCAGCCTTTCCCCTCCAGTCCCCGCCTTGTCTGTGATTCCCCACAGCTGCCCCATTGGAAGAAGAGCGGTTTGGCTTCCCTGCGTTCAGCGGCATCTCTCGCCTGACCTGGCTGGTCTCCCTCTTCGGGGAGCTTTCTCTCGTATCTGCCACTTTGGAAGAGCGAAAAGAAGAACAGTATATGAAGATGACCGTGTGCTTGGAGACAGAGAACAAAAGGTAGGTCGGGAAAAGCTGTGAGGAGGGGGCAATATAAGGACATCCTTGTGTGTTCATGAGGGAGAATTTGGGGAGACCCAGGGACCTAGACCCCCCACCCCCGACTCCAGAAGAGCCATCTGCTTCTGCAGTGGGACAGGTGCTGAAGTCTCACTTATGCTGCTTCACGCCTTCCTCCTAGTCGCCCCATAAGGTTAAGAGAAGCATACAGATCTGATATGTTAGATATGTTTAGATCAGAAGAGCCCCCGAATGGCTCACAATTAAACAATCTGGAAGTCAGAGGCCTTACAGAGGAGGAACACTCTAGTAATGAAGATGCCCCCGGGAGCTCCCTTGGACTTGAGGGATCCAATTCTAATTTTCCCTATGGGAGCCCTAGAGAAGGAAATGGCAACCCACTCCAGTATTCTTGCCTGGAGAATTTCATGGACAGAGGAGCCTGGTGAGCTACAGTCCCTGGGGTCGCAAAGAGTCAGACATGACTGAGCGACTCAGACACAACACACAGATATGAGCGGGTTGCCTAAAACACACAGTGAACAATATCAGATATAGGAGCAGAAGTCCAGTTACATCTGTGACCTGCATTCATTCCAACATTTTATTGTGAAAGTTGTAGGCACTGGTGAAGTTGAAAGAACTCTGCAGTGAGCCTCTGTAGAGCTACCACCTAGATCTTGCCATTAATATTGTACTCAGCTTGCCTGTATCATGCCCAGCTCTTTATCAGCTTTATCACATCATACTGTTGTAATGTTCCCCAAATACTGATTCTTTATTCTCCATACCAATCTTTTTTTTTTTTTTTTTTTTTCATTTAAAAATGTTCAAGAGACTTTAAAATAGTACAAAGATGTTCAGGTTGACTATAAGATCATACTGAGGTGGTGTCTGTTGGTTCCTCCATTGCTAAAGCCTCCATTTGATCCTGGTTCATTACACACCCTGATAATTCTTCCATTTGGGTAGTAGTAATACTCTTTGATTCCCAGCATCTTCCATAAATGGCTGCACGTCCATAAATGACAGAAAACACAATGCCAGAAATAATCACTAAATGTTTGCAGATTTTACTTGAATATCCTTAATGTGTTGTTTTTCGAAACCAAGTCCTCTTGGCCCATTTGGGAAACCAACATCATGATGGGTCCCATCTGGTACGAAATGCAGCTCTTTCACCAGCAGACCACCGTTCAAGATAAAAAGCTTCATAACAAGTCTTTAAAACATTAGGAGCCTCTGCGAGTTGTTTGCAGGCACAATTCCTTAAGTTAGAGCCGCCTTCCAACAACATAGTGGAACAGAGCAGAGCTGCAGCAGGGGATGAGGAGGTGGGGAGGCATAGCCTTGAAAGGTCACAGTAAAAGGACCAGTGAGACCAGGGTCATTGCCTGAAGCCCTGTTGCACAAAGTGCTAGTATTTGCTAACGTTTACTGAGTTCTCACCAATGTGCCAGGGCCTAGCACTTTTACAAGAATTTTCTCATATAATGTTTATACCAACTGTCTGGAATGGGCATTATGATCACCTGGGAAATCATGATCACCCAAGGCTCAGAGAGGTTAAGAAACTCGCCAAGGGCACACAGCTAATAAATGATTATGTGAGAATCATGCTCAAGCAGCCTGTCTGCAGTCCTCGAATGATCACGCCTTCTCCTCCACAATGCACAGGAAGGGCACAAAAAAGGAATATCATCAGGCCTTATCTTTACCTCATCCTTACCTATCAGTGAAGTAGGTATCATTAGCCTCAGGCCCCAGATCATCCAGGAAAACCCAGTGCAACTCACTTCCAAGCCTGTGTTCTTTCCATTGTACTAGCAGTTTTCAAACTTTGTAAAAATAAGCATTCAAACGTTTTTTCAACCCAAACCTCTATAGAAGAAGTGCACGTTTCAGTCCTCTTGTTGAAGCTGGTTGGTAGGACTGGGACCAGAGCCAGGTGCACCCCCCACCCCCTCGTCCTGTTAGAAGAACACTTGGAAATTGCCACCTCTGCTGTGCTTGAGACATGTGCTGACTAGAGGAATGTGGCTGTGGGTATACACCTTCCTATGGAAGGTGAGAAGTAAGAAGCATTTTTGCAGGTAGTCAGAGCTCAGGCTGGTGAATGCAGATATTTGCAACCGGAGGTTTCCAGAGAGGACCAGAGGAACCATCTGAGTCCAAGCTTGTGGTTTGGGTTGGGATGCCTAGAGCTAAGAGCTGTCCAAGCCCAGAACATGGATGGACCCAGGGCCACCTTTAGCTCCACTCTAATTGACAGTAAAGTCCCAACAGCTGATGTCCTCACTTTTAAATATGTGTACAGGGAGACTCCCCCTGATGGTTCACAGTTAAGACTCCCTGCTTCCAATGCAGGGGGTGGAGGTTCAATCCCTGGTCAGGGAACTAAGATCCATATGCTGCATGGTGCAGCCAAAATTATATACACACACACACACACACATATATGAACAGGAAACAGCATAACCAAGTTTTGAGTAGGTGGGACCACAAAAGGAGGAAGTTTCTCTGTCCACATCTCTCGTGATGTTTCCCTGCATGTGTGGGTGTTGGCATGGTTCCCCCTTTATGTACTTCACATATTTTTCTCTTAAACATTTTACTTACTCTCTAGTGTAGGTCTCGGTAAGCTGAAGGGAGGGTTCGTTTACCCTGAGCTTCCTGCAGTGCTCAAAACAATCTTAAATGATCCATTTGGGCCCCTTTCTTGCAACCTCACACCTTATATCTGTTTGGGTTTTTTTGTTTTGTTTTTTTTTTTTTTGGCCATGCCGCACAGCATGTAGGATTTTAGTTCCCTGAGTTTCCCAACCAGGGGTCGAACCCATGTCCCCTGCATTGGAAGTACAGAGTCTTAACCCCTGGGCCACCAGAGAAGTCCCCCCATACCTATATATTTAGCTTTATTATGTCCCATCCCTCTAGAGGCAGAGAACAAACAGAAGGTAGTTCGGCTTTGTCCTTAGCAACAGTGGTCTAAACTGCCCATCCTGGGCCTGCCTGACTGCAGCCTCGGGGGAGGGGGAAGGAATCCGAGGAGTGGTAATGGGAGACAAGACCCTGATGCCTGCTCAGGATTGAACCCTTTCCCTGTTCATATCACAGCCGTCCAACCAGATTGCCTTGTCCTTGACCCTGACTCAACCCTGTAGGAGAAGTAAGGACGGGAAGGCAAAGAGAAGTAGCCAGAGCAAGTCCTCTTAAGACTTCCTGAAACTCTGTTCCCAGAAGAAGGAAGGAAAACTTCTGTGTATATGTGTGAAAAGTTTGAATGCAGGCTATCCACATTAAATTAAAATTGGAAACAGCTTGAATATTTGGCAATAATAAAATAGTAAATGAATTATATAATCAGTTGTCCATGATATGCAGATGAAAATAAACATCATAGCAGTATCTGTAGGATGATATTTTTAAATAAACATAGTCAAAAATTAGTTAAACCTTAGGGTTTATATGCCACATACATATAGACAAATATTTGAAAGGATTGTCTCAAACTGAAAAGGTTTTTATTTAGGCGAAAGAATTATGGATTTTTTTTCTTTTTCTTGTAAAAGTCTTTAAATCAATGCTGTATTGTTTTTAGAATACTTTTTAAAGCAGATTTTGTATTTTTGCTGTCATATTATTCAGTGAAACTTCTTTAGATCAAAGGCCTAATTGGTCTGTCCCATTAGGACTGGAGATTTTTGTGAGTGCTGACCTTGGCCTTGACCTGGGGGGCACATGTGAAATGGAAGCAGATGCTTTGCGAGCAGGCAGAGAGTGTCTAGTCTTTTCTGGCATGTGCGGGGGATCACAGACCTCTTTGAAAATGGGATGAAAGCACTCTAAGAATTCTTTCCCATAAAAATGCACATACAGTTGGAAACAACAGTTTGCTCCAGAACCTCAGGTCTGCATCCTCAGGGCTCAGGGTAGAGAGTCCTGAATAATGAACTGATATTCACACCAAAATCATTGCACAGATTCCCCTGCCTGGTGGCAAAACTGAACAAAAGGACCGTTGGTCGGTAGAGTTGCCAACAGTCACCGTGGCCTCTGGGAGGCTGGTGGAGGTCGGGATGCAGCAGCTGCAGGAGAGATGGGCGCACAGGAGGATCTAGCAGGGGGTGCTCAGGTGCCAGCAAGCATCCATGTGCCCTCAGTGAAATTAACACTGTGCCTCTCGCCTCCGCAGCCCGCTGACCTGGATTGAAGAGAAAGCACCTGGCCTAAAGCGAAACAGACGCTTAAGCTTCCATTTCAGATCTGGGTCCCTAGAGAATATGCCCAACGTAGGCATCAATAAGAATATTTTCCTGAAAGATCAGAATATATTTGTCCAGAAACTCCTGGGCCAGTTCTCGGAAGAGGAGCTGGCTGCTGAGAAGAAACGCATCCTGCACTGCCTGTGGCTCGCAGGAGAGATCCAGAAACACTGCTGCTCGAAGCAGTGAGGGGAAGGGGCAGTGCTGCTCTGCTCAGCAAAACCGGAGCCTGATCTTTATCGAGAGTTGACCTTTCTCTCTATTCTTACCATTAAACATGTCTTGGGTAAACAGGATTTGCTTATTGTCACCAGCTATGTTGGGGCCTCCAGTGGGGGCTCCCACGGGAATGGAAAAAACAGCCAACCTTGGTTGAGCAGTGCTAAATGCTTTAAGATGCCTGGTTTCACTCAGGCTTCCCAATGGCCCTGCCAGATGAGTGTTATCAGATATGTTTTCCTTAGTATCTTCGAAAACCTTATTTGAAGTCACCCAGATAGTAAACGGTAGAACCAGCCTTTAAATCCCACTCGTACACTAAATCACCAAGAAACAGTGCCTTGAACCCTCTTCCCTGCCTTGGAAAAGTCTTAGTCACTCAGTCGTGTCTGACTCTTAGAGACCCCATAGACTGTAGCCCACCAGGCTCCTCTATTCATGGAATTTTCCTAGCAAGATCACTGAAGTGGGTTGCCATGCTCTCCTCCAGGGGATCTTCCTGACCCAGGGATCAAACCCGGGTATCCCGCATTGCAGGCAGATTCTTTACCATCTGAGCCACCAGGAAAGCCTTCTTTCCACCCACGCACCCCCACTCCTGCCCCGCCAAACTGGGTGATCATGCCTAGTGCTGGGGATCCCAAAAATGAGTAAGATGTAGCCATTGCCTTCAAAAACTCAATGTCCAGAGGGAAGCAAGTCACATAAACTAGTCATTGCCGGAGGTCCAGAGTGCTCCTGGCCATCTGGAGAAAGGTTCGGGGAAGATGTCCATGCCAGGTCCTGATGATGAAGAGGTCAACTGTGTGAAGGTCAGAGGAGGGCATTGTGGCTGGGAGCAGGGTGAACAGAAGGGAGTGAGGAACAGCCTAGCCAGTGCCCTGGGGCACTGGGTCTGGAAGTGAGAGTCCCAGGGAGGGAGATCTGATGGTGGGGGCCCTGTAGACCAGGTGAAGGGCTGGGGAGTTATTAGGCTGTGCAGAGGCACCAAACGGTGCTACTTAAAGCATGGGGGCGAGGGTGTGCATGGTTAGGTTTCTGGTTTAGTAGAGAACTAGGAAGGCTGCCTAGAGAGGAGACTGGAGACCCAGGAGGAGGTGGCCAGGGGAGCCACGCATGTTTGTAGCTGCAGCCCTTGGCTCCTCTGGACTCATGTCCAGTTCTGTCTGCTGACCTTGAGGCAGAGTGGAGTCCCAAGAAGCTGCTCTTTCGTTTCACTGGTGGCCCTGTTGCATCTTCTAAGTTGGTGTTAGAGTCTTGCTTCTGTCAATGTCTCTCTCAGTTTGTTTCTGCTCCTTACTTGCCTTTGTGAGCTTTAACTATTTTGGAATCTGTGAGATGGAGGCAAACTCCATTTTCTACCTCTGTTTCTATCACTCCATCACCTTAGTTGGTAAAGCAGGCAAATATATTAAATCTGAAAAAAAAAATCCTTTAAGGTTATTCTTTCATTTGCCACATAAAATAATTTGTAATAAATATTGGCCCACTGGTTCTCTTGTTTTATTATCCACATCAAATGTTGCTCAAGGCCAGGAAATACGGTATCTGTTTTTGTATGCTCAGCTGCATCTAGCATGAGGTAAGTGTTACAGATTCGATGACCAAAATACAGTGCTGTAGTCTCTCCCATTTGGGCTTCTTAACTCGACTGTTTCAAAATATCGGCCCTATTTGATACTGGCAGTAGGGTGGGTATCAAAGAAAACCAGAGCTGGACAGTAAAGTGGTATAAGAAGATTTTATTCAGGACGGTTGCAAAAGGGGAAGAGAGACCTCAGTACAGAACAGGACTCAATTCTGCACAGAGTGTGTGTAAGTGGGGATTTATAGCCATGAGCAGGTCAGTGGATGAAAAATCACTGAGAGGAAACATCAGGTGTGGGGGGGTTTCAACTACTCTGACTTGAGATGATTCTTGCCAAAGTCAGGCTGGCAAGATCAGATATGAAGGGTGAAGGATGAGGAATCTGATCAGCTATTGAGGAATTTATTAGGATTCTTGCTAAAACCGGGCAATGGAAAGACAGATGGGGAAGCCAGAAGGTTGAGGTCTAGTTGAGCAGAGGGTTCAGAGCCGCCTTACTAAACCTGGTCTAGAAAACAGTCTTTGTCATGGGCTATGTGATTACTAATTGATATTGATAACCACTGACCTCCAGCTTGTTTTGTGTTTGGTCAAGAGATCCAAAATGAAAACATTCATTGTACTAACTGGAAGGAACTGCAGAGAGAGAAGGAAGAGGAGACAGGAGAAAACAGGCGAGAGAGAAGACAGAGCAGCGGTCTTACTCTTCTGTTTACAGCTGCCCTCGCCTTCTGGGGCATCCGGAACCATCCTGGTTTCCCACCCCACCGCGGCTGCTCCCCACTGATGCCTTTCCCAAATACTCCTTTCTCCGAAGGCTACACTCAGCCCTCCAACACAGCTCCTCACAGAAGAAGCCACATGTAGAATCTGAAAAATAGGACAGGGACTTCCTTGGTGGTCCAGTGGCTAGGACTTCATGCTCCCAAGACAGGGGGCCTGGGTTCGATCCCTGAGCAGGGAACTAGATCCCACATGCGGTAACTAAAAGTTCTTGTGTGCCACAACTAAGATCTGGCACAGCCAAATTTTTTTTTTTTTTTTTAAATAAAAGCTTGTGTAGGGAGAAGATTTTCTAAGTGAGAAGTCAGGCAGTGCTTCCCGAAAGAATATGCTGAAGCCTGGAGGTTGAAAAGGACTCACCGCAGGCACAGGCAAGCAAGGGAGAGCAGGACATTCCAGGCAGAAGGAAGAACATGTGCAAAACCTGTGTCCAGCCAGGCCTGAGGCCAGCTCTGCCCTGGACGGAATAGGTTCAGGTATCTGAAGTTCCTTTTGTTAATTCCAAGTGGCTTTAAGCCTAGCTTTCCTTTTCTTTTTTTAAGGTGTGGGATGAGAATGATCTGCTAACATTGGAAAGTCTCTTTGGCTGACATTTAACCATATGAATTATTATTGACTAAGCAAGCAAGATGCCGCAGGCCTGTGCTAAGAGTTTTACCTCCCCCAGTTCACTTACTCGTCATTTCCACACAAGGACTTTTCATTCAAGATTTTAACAAAGGATAAAACAGACTCAGAATTTAAGCCACATGGCCAGGTTCCCTCATCTAAGTCAGCAATGCACAGCCTGCAGGCCACATCTGGGGTTCACTGAGTGTGTAAAGATTGGTCGGAACACAGTCACGTTCGTTGATGTAGCGGCACAGTTGCTTTCATGCAACAACAGAGTCGAGCCATTGTGACAGTAGTTGTATGACCCATGAAGTTGAAAATATTCACCGTCTGGCCCTTTACGGCAAAGATTTGCCGACTGCTGTTCTGGGTGAGGGAGCCCAGTGTTCAGCTCTAGGTCCCTCTCGCTGCACTTTTCTGTTCGGTCCCCATGTACCCACTCATGTCAAGGTAAAAGGTAAAGCCACTGTCATAAAGTCCAAACTACAGTCTGGAAATCAAGTGGGCAATTAGAACACACTTCCCACAGTTCACTGTAACTTCCTGGTTCCAGTATGCGTCCAAGATTCATTCGTTTGTATTTAGCTATGTTTGAGATGGCATTACTGACTCCATGGACATGAACTTGGGCCAACTCCAGGACATGGTGAGGGACAGGGAAGCCTGCTGTGCTGTATTCCATGGGGTCATGAAGAGTTGGCCACAACTTGGTGACTGAACAACAACGACGTTTGAGAGGTCTGCACTGTGTGAAGACTGCTGGTACTGGGCTCCAGGAAGACTGAAGTGATGAAGACTCAGCCTCTGGATGCTGACAGCTTACAAGGGAAGGGTTCATGCCAGCTTGAGAGTTTCATGTCCTAGGACAGGCAGCCTGAAGCCAAGGGACCCCGGAGGAGGGAGCACTTGTGTGTGAGAATTCTGGGAGGAAGCAGCATTGGGGTTGAGCCCAATAACAAAGTAGAGAACAAGGAATGTTAGAGGAAAGTTAGCCATGCAATTTGATAGCACAGAAGAGCATGGTGGGAGACCAGGCCAAGAGGCAGGAATGGGCTGAACCTGGAAGACTCCAGGGTGAGAGAGGGTGGAAGCTCAGGAGAGTGGCAGAAGGCTGGCTGCAGCCCCAGGTACTTCACTAAAGGGAGCTGCAACCTTGGTTTAAAAAAAAGGTCAATGTCTCTGGGGTTCTGTTTCCACATCTTAAGAGAAGGGATAGGAAACCAGATCATCTTCATTCCTTGCAGGAGGACTATGAGCAAGAAAGTAACATGAGTCAAGCTGCATCTCGGGCTGATGAAACCTGAGGAGAAAGGGAGTGGGACCCATGTGTTCTCCCCAGGCAGGTGACTGAAAGAGAGTTTAGCCTAGGAGAGAAAGAAGCTTTCACATGATGACAGCTGAGTTATAGTAAAGAAACAGAAGCGATACATTGAACCATAACTAAGTATCTTCCATAAAAAAAAAGTAAACCCCAAGAACTCTTTCCTGAATCTTAATCAACAGAACTGACCTTCACAGAAAGGTAATTTGGGACATTTCTATGGAGATTGGAGGGGCCTCTGAAAGAATGAGAACATCACCGACTCGATGGACATGAGTTTGAGCAAGCTCAGGAGTTGCTGATGGATAATGAAGCCTGGCGTGTTACAGTCCATGGACTGTACAGTCCATGGACAGTTGGACACGACTGAGCTACTGAACTGAATGAGAAACTGGAGATCAGATGTAAGAGGCTGCAACTAGGGCCCAGGAATGAGGTTAAAGCGTCTGCCTCCAATGCGGGAAACCCGGGTTCGATCCCTGGGTTGGGAAGATCCCCTGGAGAAGGAAATGGTAACCCACTCCAGTATTCTTGCCTGGAGAATCCCATGGACGGAGAAGCCTGGTAGGCTAAAGTCCACGGGGTCGCAAAGAGTCAGACACGACTGAGCGACTTCACTTTCACTTTCTTTATCTTAGGATCTAGAAAGTTTGGGCTCAGCATGAGGTAGGAGGAAAACTTAGGCAAGAAGGCAGAGTCTCTGAGAAGAGGGCACAGCTACAGAAAAGCATGTCAGAAAGTGTGTTCACTGCCTAATCCTTGTACCTCCTTCCTGAACCTATGGCAGATTTTTTTCACATGGATTAAAAAAGCTCCCATGGCAGTGGCCACCTGTACCCTGTATGAGAACTGCAGCCAGAGTCAAGAACCCTCTTAATGGTACTTTCTTTGCAAGGTAGTCAGTCCATATCTCATTCTTTCCACTTGGGGGCATGAGAGATTTATCCAACCAATGCTAACCCACCTCTAGTCTGCAGCCTGCCTAGCTAAACTTGTTGCTGTGCTGCCCTAGGTGGAGGACTGGTTTTCAGCAGCTCACAGAGGAGGGGAGGATGTTACAGGTGTTGAAGATCTCCAGGGACCTTGGACTCCTGTTCACATCAGGGAACTTGACTCAGATTTCCAGGAGAAACTAAAACTTAAAACTGAGATGCTTGCCTGAATTACAGAGTGGGTAATCTCATCCTTGAAAAAAGGGAGTACAAAACAGTTCTATGAAGAAGCGATAGTTTCAAAGAAAGGACCAGGCTGAGCTGAGCTGAAAGCCCATAGGGAGCAAAGGACCAGGAAGGGCAGCCCACCGCCAGCTGTGGTGCCCCCACCATGAAAGTGCCTTCAGAAGGAGGCTGTCAAGGTTGGACGGAAGGGACAGGGGTTTGTCAGCCACCCAAGAGCGACTTCTTGGGCTAGCTACTTTGGATGTGGGAGAAGCTGGAATCCATCACAAATAATTAACAAAACGCTTGGCAAGGAGGGGGGATGGGTAGGTGGCCTGGTGAGAGAATGATGTCCAGGAAGAGAGGCAGGGAGGGCTGGCCTCTTCAGCTTGACAGTTGGGGGAAAAAGAGAAAGCCATGGGACTCCAGTGTCAAAATCTGCATTTACAGAAAGACAGTGCTGAACCCACTCTCTGCTTTTCTGTGTGCCAGGGAGAGAGGGGGGAAGAAAGACTGCAGGGCAGCTCCACTTGGCAGGCCTTCTGCCTTGCACATGTGTGCTCGGTGTCCAGCTCTTTGCAACCTCATGGACTATAGCCCGCCAGGCTCCTCTGTCCGTGGAATTCTCCAGGCAAGAACACTGGAGTGGGAAGTGGTGCTCATATTTAAATAGCTTGTCAAAATATTGAAATCGATGTGACACATCCATGCAGGCTGAGAAGGATGAGTTGGTTTTTAAGTTCCAGAAATCGAAAGTATAAGCAGTTACATGATGAAAAACTTCCCTTCATTCCTGTCTGCATCTACCCATTTTCTCCTGTCTGCTGTCATGAAGGTGACAGATGTTGAAATTAGCCCCTACCATTTTAACCACCTAAAAGTGTATGGTTCCATGGGATGAAGTACATTTGCATTGTTGTGCAACCATCACCTTTATCCAGTTCCAAAACATCCGAAAAAGTAACTCTGTACCCATTAAGGAGTCATGCTTCAGTCCTCCCTTCCCTGTTTCCTGGTGTTGGGCTGCACTCCAGAGGCCTGCAAGCCTCATAACTGCCCAACCACAAGGCTGAAAAAAGAACCCAGAGACAGCAACAGACATCAGTGCCTTTTTGGACAGGGGACCTCACTCATCTGAAGCAAAGGGTCCTATAGGAACTCCCTACCACGCACAGCCAGCGGCGGGTCAGACATGACAATAATTTTCACTACCTGGAGAAGGAGACTGCCATTTATAGGGGGAATGAAATGGTTGGCTCATCAGTTACCATGGAAACCATTGGCTGGGACAAGGGGCAAGCACATAATCCGGCACATAAAAGTTACTGATTAAGCTGTATAATTAGGAGGATTGGATAGTCCTGTGAGTGAAGTTGGGCCTGGTCAATCAGGGAGTGTATAGGGAGCAAGAAAACAGCCATCTTGAGTGGCCTGACCATACACTCCACCACTATACACTTGCCTGACCCTTATAATTTTGGCCCATCCCTCTCCCGTAATATCTCTGAGGTCAGGTAGGTAGAGGGTCACTGCAACCAAATACCAAAATGCAATACAGACAAAAGCAGCTAGAGAGTATCAAGAGAAAGAGACCTGGTATGCTAAAAATATTAATAGTGATTCACGAAGATGTGAGCAAACTTTGGAAGCAGGCGCTTATCGGTGCAATTTTGCATGGAAGTCCAGAGGAGGATGACAGCAGCGTCTCACTATCGACCCAGCAATGAGACTCAGTTCACGGCAAGGCCACCCCTGCCACCCAGGCCACAAACAGATCCCTCTGCTCAGACTAGGGATGGACTGTAAGACATTTAACAGGCACAGTGCAGGGGAGATCATGACCATTAAGCAAAATACAAGCAGTGACAGCATCCTGAGATAACACCACCCTGCCTGTGGCTTTTGTCCCAGCCTGCAATACCATACTGCCCACCCACCCCAGTCCCTATAGCTAGTGTTGAATTCAGGACAGCTGGTATAACCAGAGATCACAAGGATGATATAAGAGTGCTCAGGTAGGGCTGGGTAGAAGACAGGTGAGATCTGTAAGCCCCTTCTGAATCCTATTCCCTACCGGGCAGCAAACCCAAATCACGAGGGACTTACCTGTCATTTCCAGGCCATTTTACAAGGTGTTCCCTTGGGGGTAGGTCCTGTGGTCAAGGCAAAAGCGAGGTACTCTCCTGACCCATGATTGGCAATGGTCCTTCTGGGGCCACAGTTGAACTTGGATGGTGTTGACTAGTTGCCTCTGGGTTAACATGACTGAGTCACAGGGACAACTGTTCCTGGAGTGTTCGAGATTGTAGTGTTAGTCACTCAGTCGTGTCCAACTCGTTGTGACCCCATGGACTGTAGCTCACCAGGCTCCTTTGTCCATGGAATTCTCCAGGCAAGAATACTAAGAGGTAGGTAGCCATTCCCCTGTCCAGGGGATATTCCCAACCCAGGGTCAAACGTGGGTCTCCTGCATCACAGGCAGAGTCTTTACTGTCTAAGCCACCCTTGAGTTAGCCTCCTTGCCCACAAGTTGAAAGAGGGTTTTGTTCTCTATTAAATAGTCTGTTCATCCTTTCATTAGCCTGGCAGCAGTGGGGTCATAAGGCAGGTGGAAATACCAGCATATATTATTTTTATCAGCACATTCCTGAGCTTTGTGGTCAGAAAACTGGGTTCCTTGGTCACTATTGATGTCCACGGAGGTCCTGTACATCACACACAGCTGCTCTAGACCCCCAACAGTGGTTTTTGCATTGCACAATGCTTGTGTGGACCTTCTGTAATGTCTTGCACCTGTTGTAAGGCACTGTAGAAGCATATAGCTGGCCCATCCTGCCATATCGTTGCCTGCCCCCTTCCATAGCTGGGACCAGAAGTCAAAGAATACTCTTATTATTTTGCCATTGCCTCAGGCCCCAACCAAACCCTTCTGGGTGACTGGCCATGTCCAGTTCACAAGCCTGTCCCTGAGTTAACATCCCTAAAGCATGTGTCTGTAATTGCTTAGGGGTGGTGGGTCGGGGGTAGGCTTGTCTTACCCAAACAGGTAACACCCAAGTAGCTGATAGATAATCCAAGTCCTTGTGTTTTGTCTGTATGCACCAGCCATCCCGGGCAGTCAGAAGGTCCATGAGCTGAGGGCTGTTACTTTTAAACTGGAAAGAGACTTAGACTTACAGGTCTCACATGTTAGCGGATGGTCACATCAGGATTTCCCCCACAATCCTCTGTTTCCCATCCTTATTTACCGACATCTTGGCACCCAACGGAGGTTTCCTCAGCTTCCTGGCTGGTTGCACCCTGAAGGCCTGCAAGTCTTGTATTGGCTCAACCTTAAGACCATAGGAAGAGCCCAGGAACAAATGACAGATACATCAACAGCTTACTGGACAGGGGGTCTTACATGACAGAATCAAAATGTCCTGGAGCGATAATCACCGTGTGCAGCAGATGACAGGCAGGGCACAGCAGCCACTTTGCTATGCGGGAGAGGCTGCCATTCATAGGGGGAATTGACGTCACGTTGGCTTATCAGTTACCAGGGAAACCAGGGCCGGGCAGGGGGCAAGCACATAAGCAGTTACTAATTAAGCCCTATAATTAAGAGGATTGTATAGTCCTCTGAGTGCAGCAGGGCCCAGTCAAGCAGGGGATGTACAGGGAGCAAGCAAACAGCCATCTTCAGTGGCCTGAACATTACACCTGGCAACCACTAATCTCCTTTCTTTCTCTATGGATTTGCCTACTCTTCAGTTCAGTTCAGTCGCTCAGTCATGTCTGACTCTTTGCAGCCCCATGGATTGCAGCACACCAGGCTTCCCTGTCCATCACCAACTCCCGGCGCTTACTCAAACTCATGTCCATTGAGGCGGTGATGCCATCCAACCATCTCATCCTCTGTCATCCCCTTTTCCTCCCGCCTTCAACCTTTTCCCAGCATCATGGTCTTTTCCAATGGGTCAGTTCTTTGCATCAGGTGGCCAAAGTATTGGAGTTTCAGCTTCAGCATCTGTCCTTCCACTGAATATTCAGGACTGATTTCCTTTAGGATGGACTGGTTGGATCTCCTTGCAGTCCAAGGGACTCTCAAGAGTCTTCTGCAACACCACAGTTCAAAAACATCAATTCTTTGGCACTCAGCTTTCTTTATAGTCCAATTCTCACATCCGTACATGACTACTGGAAAAACCATAGCTTTGACTAGATGGACCTTTATTGTCAAATTAATGTCTCTGGTTTTTAATATGCTGTCTAGGGTGGTCACAGCTTTTCTTTCAAGGAGTAAGCGTCTTTTAATTTCATGGCTGCAGTCACCATCTGCAGTGATTTTGGAGCCCCCAAAAATAAAGTCTGTCACTGTTTCCACCGTTTCCCCATCTATTTGCCATGAAGAGATGTGACCAGTTGCCATGATCTTAGTTTTCTGAATGTTGAGTTTTAAGTCAGCTTTTTCCACTCTCCTTTTTCACCTTTATCAAGAGGCTCTTTAGTTCTTCTTCACTTTCTGCCATAAGGGTGGTGTCATCTGCATATCTGAGGTTATTGATATCTCTCCCGGTGATCTTGATTCCAGCTTGTGCTTCATGCCCGGTGATCTTGATTCCAGCTTGTGCTTCATGCAGCTCAGCATTTTGCATGATGTATTCTGCATATAAGTTAAATAAGCAGGGTGACATTATACAGCCTTGACATACTCCTTTTCCTATTTGGAACCAGTCTGTTGTTCCATGTCCAGTTCTAACTGTTGCTTCTTGACTTGCATACAGATTTCTCAAGGGGCAGGTCAGGTTGTCTGGTATTCCCATCTCTTTCAGAATTTTCCACAGTTTGTTGTGATCCATGCACTCAAAGGCTTTGGTGTAATCAATAAAGCAGAAATAGATGGTTTTTCTGGAACTCGCTTGCTTTTTCAATGATCCAACGGATGTTGGCAAGTTCACCTCTGGTTCCTCTGCCTTTTCTAAATCCAGCTTGAACATCTGGAAGTTCACAGTTCTTAACATTGCATATAAATTAACATTTTATAAGCACATAAGATAACATTGCATATAACTTACATGCAATATAAGCATACAAGTTAACATTGCCTACTCTTAACATTGCATATAAATGGAATCATACAATGTATGGCCTATTGTGGGGCTTCCCCGGTAGCTCAGCTGGTAAAGAATCCGCCTGCAATGCGGGAGACCTGGGTTCGGTCCCTGGGTTGGGAAAATTCCCTGGAGGAGGGCATGGCAACCCACTCCTGTATTCTTGCCCAGAAAATCCCCATGGACAAAGCTGCCTGGTGGGCTACAGTCCATGGGGTCACAGAGAGTCAGACACAACTGAGAGACTAAGCACAGCACAGCATGATCAATTGTGCCTGGCTTCTTTCACTTAGCATAATGTTTAAATTAGTGTCTTCTGTGTCCAACCACAGTCAAACAAAAATGAATTCTGCCACATGTTATTCTGTCCCTCTAAAAAAAAAATACACAGAAATGGTAGCATATTATTTACACCGGGAAATTATTGTTGGGTTCTTTGTGACAGCGGCTGGTTCTCCTACTTCAGAATCCTGTGGTGGCTCTGTGTTCTCAGAATGGCAAGGACTTCCAGCTAAAGATTCTAAGCATCTTTGTTGAATCAGCCCTTGGTTACTTGCTCAGAGCACACTGCCTGCTCTCTGATTGGGTCAGGCTGCTGGGATTGATTGTCCCACTGCCCAGTGAGGCAGCAAAACTGCAGCCCAAGCCCGCCCCCCACCTCAAGGTGTGTCATAGAGGCTCCTACACACCTGGGCCTGACCTCCCAAGACTCAAACAATAGTGGGAAAACACTTGGGTTGGTTCCTCTGTTGAAAGAATGGTTACTTTAGAGTGGTAAGAAATTCCAAGTGAAGAAACAGTTTCGGGGGCTCTGACTCACATTTCCTTGGCAACAGTTTCTGGATTTCAACATGTTTGATAGACCAATTTCACTGATCTTTAAAATACCCAGTAGGTGTAGGGAGAGACAATCACTCCTGGCTCTGGATAGAGGCCTGAAAGAGGAGGAGTTTGAGACATCAAAAGTGAATTTGGAAGGGGGGCTTTTTCAAAGCCCAGGATGAGTATCATCACAATCATTATCAAATAGCACACATCTCCTAGGCAACTAGTAACCGTGGACTTAGGAAATCTGGGTCTATGGAAGAAGCATGAAGGAGTGACAAATCTAGAACTTGTTTCTTCAATGCACAAGTGACTGGATGAACAGGTTCATAATGGGATGTGCAGACTAGCTAGCAAGATGGAAAACAGCATAAATAAAAATAATATAAGATTGTATTTTCTCAATGACGATTGATTGGTATTGCCAAGATGTTTTTGTAGGAGTGTCAGAGGAATGGTTGTATTTAAATTGAAGAAGGGTCGTATTAATAAAGGGTGGTTAACGTTGAAGCCCAAGATTTGGATCTAGCATTTGCAGGGACCTCCAGCTTATCCATTTTGTGGAAGGTGGTCCTTCAAGGAAAGGAATATAGAAATTAGGTGTGTAAGCGAATATTTATTTAAAACAATAAAAGAACCCACAAACTACAAATTTCTGGATTCATGATTATTCAAGTGTATTCCCTATTGATTGATTCCCATAGAACATATAGGTTCTCTCCCCTCATATAAAAAAATCATTTAATTTTGGCTCTGCTGGGTCTGTTTCTGCACGGGCTTTCTCTAATTGTGGAGCACAAGCTCCAGGCCGTGAGGGCTTCAGTAGTTGCGGTACATGGGCTCAGTAGTTGTAGATCCTAGGATCTAGGGCACAGTCTCAATAGTCATGGTGCACGGGCTTAGTGGCTCCGAGACATGTGGGATCTTCCTGAACCAGGGATTGAACCTGTGTCCCCTGCATTGGCAGATGGATTCTTTACCACCGATCCACCAGTGAAGCCCCCTCCCCTCATTTTTATTCTTTATCCTTGTTCTGGTATAACTCTTTATTTCAAAATGCCTTTCTTCTAAGTCATTTGTTCTATTTTCCCTCTGCTTTACTACAGATGCTATTTCATTCTTCAACTCATTCACTGAATTCTTCAACTCCAGAATTTTTGTTTGGCCCTTTTTTTATATATTTTCAATGTCTTTCATAAGTAACTCATTTTGTTCATGTATCTTTTCCCTAATATCATTGAGCTTTTTTTTGGCTGTGCTGGGTCTGTTGCTTTTGAACAGGCTTTCTCTGTTTCAGCGAGCAAGGGCTACTCTTCACTGCAGCGCGTGGGCTTCTCATTGTGGTGGCTTCTCTTGTGGAGCACAGACTCTAGGCACATGGGCTTCAGTAGTTGTGGTTTCTGGGCTCTAGAGCGCAAGCTCAGTAGTTGTGGCACATAGGCT
The DNA here is from genome assembly GCF_029407905.1 of Bubalus kerabau. NCBI lineage: Eukaryota > Metazoa > Chordata > Mammalia > Artiodactyla > Bovidae > Bubalus > Bubalus kerabau. The sequence continues at coordinate 80,497,601 of NC_073631.1, read as the reverse complement.
TAGTTGCTCTGCAGCATGTGGAATCTTCCTGGACCAGGGGTCAAACTCGTGTTCCCTGCATTGGCCAGTGGGTTCCCATCCACTGCACCACCAGGGAAGTCCCACTGAGCTGTTTTAATTCTTTTTGTAGCTTACTGAGTTTCTTCAGTACCGCTATTTTGAATTCTTTATCAGATAGATTGCAGTGTGCTGGGACTTTGGGCTCAGCTCTTGGAGAATTGTTGATACCTTTTGGTGATGGCGTATTTCCTCGACTTTTAAAGTTCTTTGTGTTTCTGTATTGCTGCTTCAGCGTTTAAAGTCTCTTTACTGGTTATCCTTGATGAGGTACTTTTCTTCGGTGTTGCTTCTTCAGGGATCCTAGGTTTATAAGGGGTAGACTTGCTCCACTCTCGTTCTCTCTTGGGGTGGAATTCTTCCTTCTGTGTTTCCTCTTGTTCTCATAACTCACCACGCTGGCTGCAGGGAACCTCTCTTTTGTCTTCCAGAAGGTGGCACTATAGCTTCAGTTTGTTGATTCTCACTTGTCCACAGACCCTGGTCCATCTTTCTGAGAGTATTCCGATTACCTAACCTAGTCTCTGGAGAAGGCAGTGGCACCCCACTCCAGTACTCTTGCCTGGAAAATCCCACGGACAGAGGAGCCTGGTAGGCTGCAGTCCATGGGGTCACTAAGAGTCGGACACGACTGAGCGACTTCCCTTTCACTTTTCACTTTCATGCACTTAAATGGCAACCCACTCCAGTGTTCTTGCCTGGAAAATCCCAGGGATGGGGGAGCCTGGTGGGCTGCCGCCTATGGGGTTGCACAGAGTCGGACACGACTGAAGTGACTTAGCAGCAGCAGCAGCAGCAACCTAGTCTCACTGCCACACTTGGGAGCACCCAGGAGGAGCTGGCTGCAGAGTTGAGGGAAGGGGCTAGGGGGAGATATGGGTGGGTTTAGCACTTGGAGCTTTGAGACGCCAGCGGGGCCAGGGGGGGAATCTTCCAGTGGATACTCCCCAGAGGCTTGTGGGTGGTCCTGCTGAAGTCCTGAAGCAGCCAGCAGGACCCGCGCATGTTTAAAGCCCACAGATGTTATCACGCTCTTCCTTTCTTCTCCCTTCCCCATCATGGAGGTCCCGCCTCAGAAAAGCCAGTGCTGCTGGGGAGAAATAAGGTCCTCCAAGCATAACCTGCCCAGCAGGAGGAGCCAGGCAGTCACTCACCATTTTCACTTTACCTGTCCTCCATCAAGAGGCTGCTTTCAAACTACTCTGCCTGAGACCTTGCTGCTGCTGCAGCTGCAGGAAGCCCAGCCTTCTACATCTTTGCCGTGGGGAAGAGGCTCCCTTGGCAAGTGCTACCCTTTCCTCTGCATCCAAACTCTACCCCACACTGATGCATGACACAGATCTCCCCTCAGGCAGACTTTTTTTAGTTGCTCAGTCATGTCTGACTTTTTGCGACCCCATGGACTGTAGCCCTCCAGGCTCCTCTGTCCATGGAACTCTCCAGGCAAGAATACTGGAGTGGGTTGCCATTCCTTTCTCCAGGGATCTTCCCAACGCAGGGATCAAACCTGGGTCTCCTGCCTTGCAGGCGGATTCTTTACCATCTGAGCCACCCTGGCCCTCCTCAAATTCTTTATTGCCCATGAGCAACCACCTAGTTCTGTACTAACCAGCTCCCCTCTTACCCAATCCCAGGGCATAGGGGTGGGGGTGGCTTGCCAACTCCTTTGGATTCCATGACTGAGATCTGATATGTAAGAACTTCCTGGATATCCAGGTACAATGTGATGTGCAGAGGAACTTCTGTTTGGTTAAGGATATCCAAATAGTTGTCAATTAAAAGGGAGAGAAAAAAGAGATGCTCCACACCACCTAGAACACTGGTTATAAAAACCTCTCTGAGAACTGCTTGCTTGCAGCATTGAGAACAGTGTTATATCAGTGAATGAAGCTTATAACCTTTCTCCAGTGCATAGAGAGATGAATTTAAGAACAATTATAATACAGATGTTTCTAAAACTGCTATTTGCTTGCTGAGTTGAGAACAGTTTCTGTCAGTAAGTGGCAGTTCTAGGCATCAACAACGCATATACAGAAGTGTTTAAATACACTGGTCTTAAAGAAATTTCTCAGAACACTAACACTTGCTGCATTGAGAGCAGCGTTGTATCGGTGAACGGACGTTATGCCCATTCTGCTCTGCATGTACAGACATGTTGGGAATGCTTGTAATACACATTTTTCTAAGAAACTACTTGCTGCTGCATTGAGTACAGTGTTATATGTGTGAATGGAACAGGTTTTGCGATGCATGTGAAGTGTTAAGATTACCTGTAATACAGATGTTCCTAAGTACATTTTTTTTCTGGCTGCTTTGACCACAGAGTTGTAACAGTCAATGGAAGTGGCAAAAACATTTCTCAATGCATTGAGAAAAGTATTTGAGAACATTTGCAAAAAAAAAAAAGTGTTTTTAAGAATGGTACTTGCTTTATTTATTTATTGAGAACAGTGCACACTGGTGGATGGGAGTGACTCCATCTACAAGGCATGAAGAGGTGTGTTTAAGAACATTTATACCACTATGGAGGACAGTATGGAGGTTCCTTTAAAAACTAAAAATAGAACTATTATATGCTCCAGCAATCCCATTCCTGGACATATATCCAGAGAAAACCATAATTTGAAAATATACATGTGCCCTATTTGTTCACAGCAGCACTATTTATAATAGCCAAAATGTGAAAGCAACCTAAGTATCCATCAACAGATGAATAAAGATGTGGTACATCTATACAATGGAATATTACTCAGCCATAAAAAGAATGAAATAATGCCATTTGCAACAACATGGATGGACCTAGAGATTATCATACTAAGTGAAGTAAGCCAGACAAAAACAAATATCATATGATAACACACATGTAGAATCTAGAAAAATTATGCAAATGAAACATATATAAAACAGAAATAGATCCACTCATAATCATAGAAAACAAACCTGTGGTTACCAAAGTAGGGGCAGAGATAAATTAGGAGTTGAGGATTAACATTTACACACAATGCATATATAAAATGGATTAACAACAAGGACCTACTGTATAACACAGGGAACTACACTCAGTATTTTGTAATAACCTATAAGGGAAGACAAGCTAGAAAAAATAGATATATATGTATGTATAAGTGAATCACTTTGCTGTACACCTGAAACATACAACATTATCAACTATACTTCAGTTTTTAAAGAAGCATCTAAGGCAATAATAGCTATCAAAAAAAAAAAAGGAACACTTGTAATAAAGATGTTTCTAAGAGTGTACTTGCGGCTACATTGAGAACAATGTTAAAAGAGTGAATGGGAGTGGTACCCATGTGGCAACGCATGTAGAGAAATTTAAAAGCACATTTGTAATAAAGCTGTGTCTGATAACAATCCTTATTTGCTGTCTTGAGAACAGTATTATATCATTTAATGGAATTTATACCTATTCAGTAACTCATTTAAAAAGTGTTTAATAGCTATAATAAAGTAAATAGATGTCACTGTGAATGCTATTTGCTGGCTGCATAGAGAGCTGTGTTATGTGTCAGTGAATGGAAGAGGCACCCGCCCTGCAGCACATGTTGAGAAGTGAAAGAACACTGATGAGAAGACATTTCTAAGAATGCTACCTGATGCTGCACCGAAAACATTGCTTATACAAAAGAAAGGACCTGTCACCCACTCTGCAATTCACATAGAGAAGTGTTTAAGGACAATTGTAATAAAAACGATTTCAAGAAACACTTGCTTGCTGTGTTTAGAACAGTTTTATGTCAGGCAAATGAGCTTATACCAGTTCTATAAAGCTTGTACAAAAGTGTTTTAAACACTGTAATAAGATCATTTCTGAAACACCACTTATTGACACATTCTGTGTGGAGAAAAGTGATATATCCCTGGAGGGAGGGGCACTCCTTTTGCAAGGCATGTAGAGAGGTTTTGAGAACCCTTGTAATAAAGGTGTTTCTAAGGATGCTACTTGCTTGCCAAGTTAACAGTGTTTCCTGGGTGATAGAAGTGGCACTGTTTCTGCAATGCATGTCACGAAGTGTTTAAAACTACATGAAATAAAGATATGCCTAAAAACAATGGTTGGTAGGTGACTTGAGAGCAATATTACATCAGTGATTGATGTTATGACCATTCATTAAGGCATGGATGGAATTAAGAACAATTTTGGAAAGATTCTTCTAAGCTCACAATTTGCTTTCCGCATTGACAAAAGTCATATCAGGAAGTGAATGTTATAAAAAAGAATGTATATATGTATATAAGTGAATCACTTCTATACAGCAGAAATTAGTACAACACTAAATCAACTATACTTCAATTTTTTTAATAAATAAATGAAATAATTAATTACAACTAAAAAAAGAAAACAAATGTTATACACATTCCACAATGTACGAATTGAAGTTTTTACAGACACTTGTCATAAAGATGTTTCCAAAAACACTACTGCATGCTGTACTGAAAACAGTGCACTGCCGATGAAGACATTGTACCCATTCTCAAAGGCAGTCCAGGAGTCTTTCTCAACACCAGTTAAAAAGATGTTTCTAAGAATCCTACTTGCATGCTGCCTTACAACACTGTTTTATCAGTGCATCAACTTAAAGAAAAATGTACAACATAAGAGTTGTGAGTTTAAGGGAATTCTCTGGTGGTCCAGTGGTTAAAACTCTGCACTTCCAATGCAAGGAGTGAGAGTTCAATCCCTGGTCAGAGAAGTAAGATCCCCATGCTGTGCTGCCAAGGGAAAAAAAAAATAGAGTGTGTGTTTAAGTTTTATTCAGGGAACTTACTGGAGACAGACCAGGAGACAGCCTCCCAGTAGTTCTGGGGGAACTGCTCTGAACAGCTATGGAGGGAAGCTAGTTTATATGTGATTTTTGGCTATGGGACACTTAGAGTCTAGCATGTGTGTGCATGTTAAGACGCTTCAATCATGTCTGACTCTTTGTGACCCTATGGACTGTAGCCTGCTAGGCTCTTCTGTCCATGGGATTTTCCAGGGAAGAATACTGGAGTGGGTTCCCATGCCCTCCTCTAGGAATCTTCCCAACCCAGGGATCAAACCCCGATCTCTAATGTCTCCTGCATTGGTAGGTGGGTTCTTTACTACTGGTGCCACCTGGGAAGCCCACAGTCCAGCATATATCTTGCTAAAAGATTACTGCTAGTCACAAAGAACAGACATCTCAAGTGAATTATTTTAGTGCTTTTCTATATATGGAAAGATACAAAAATCTGGGTTCCTTAAAATTCTTCCTGAGATCTAACTATCTAAGAGAGCTGCTTGCCCAAAGCACAGAGAATCTTGTGATGGTCTTAATTTTCTCTTGGAGTGCACTGTCAGTCAGCAACTGAAGCCAGTTAAAATTAATCCTAATAGAATTGAATGGTGAGTGAAAACACTCTGTGATTTTCCAAGTGAATGGAAGTGGCACCCATCTGCAATGTATTTAGAGAAACGTTTAAAGACACTTGTTATAAAGATGCTTCAGAGAACTACTTATTCGCTGCATTAACAACAGTGTTATATCACTGACTGGAAGTTATAACCATCTGTAATTCATGTAGAGAAGTGTTTAAGAAAACTTGTAATCTAGCTGTTTCTAAGAATGCTGCTTACTGCTGCAATGAGAAAAGTGATAGTCATTTAATGAAAGTTATACTCATTCTGCAAAGAATGTACAGATCTGTTTAAGAACACATAATAAACATGTTTCTAGTGCTCACTTTAGCAGCACATATACTAAAACTGGAACGATACAGAAAAGATTAGCATGGCCCCTGTGCAAGGATGATACACAAATTCGTGAAGCATTCCATATTTTTAAAATTGATACAGCCACTATGGAAGACGGTATGGAGATTCCTCAAAAACTAGGAATAAAACCACCATACGACCCAGCAATCCCACTCCTAGGCATATTCCCTGAGGAAACCAACATTGAAAAAGACACACGTATCCCGTTGTTCACTGCAGCACTATTTACAATAGCTAGAACATGGTGGCTGCGTGGCGTTGAGCGAGCAGCCATGAGGAGATACCCTATGTCCAAGGGCAAAGAAGAAGCCCCAGCAAGACGGTAGAAGGGGCAAATTCGTGTTTAGAATCAAACCCCATTCCCACCAGAGACACTCAGAGGGCTCAAACAAACCTCGTGTGCACCAGGACCCAGAGACCCCACAGAGGCTGAGACAGAACTGTGTTTGAGTGTCTCCTGTGGAGGTAAGGGTCAGCAGTGGACTGCCACAGGGACAGGGGTTCTGGGTGCAGCAGACTGGGTATGGCATAAGCCCTCTTGGAGGAGGTCACCATTAACCCCACCATAGAGCTACCAGAACTTACATAGAACTGGGAAGTAGATTCTTGGAGGGCACAAACAGAACCTTTGCACTAGGACCCAGGAGAAATGAGCAGGGACCCCACAAGAGATTGACCCGACTTGCCTGTGAGTGTCCAGGAGTCTCCAGCAGAGGTGTGGGTCGGTGGTGGCCTGCTGCAGGGTTGGGGGCACTGAGTGTAGCAGTACATTCATGGGATCTTTTGAAGGAGGTCACCATTATCTTCATTACCTCCACCATATTTTGGCCCCAGGTAAATAGCACAGAGAGAACACAGCTCCACCCATCAACAGAAAATTGGATTAAAGATTTACTGAGCACTGCCCGCTCATCAGAACAAGACCCAATTTCCCCCTCAGTCAGTCTCTCCCATTAGGAAGCTTCCATAAGCCTCTTATCCTTCTCCATCAGAGGGCAGACAGACTGAAAACTACAATCACAGAAAACTAAAAATCTAAATCACATTGATCACAGCCTTGTCTAACTCAATGAAACTATAAGCCATGCCGTGTAGGGCCACCCAAGACAGATGAGTCATGGTGGAGAGTTCTGACAAAATGTGGTCCACTGGAGAAGGGAATGGCAAACCACTTCAGTATTCTTGCCTTGAGAACCCCATGAATGGTATGAAAAAGCAAAAAGATAGGACACTGAAAGATGAACTCCCCAGGTCAGTAGGTGACCAATATGCTACTGAAGATCAGTGGAGAAATAACTCCAGAAAGAATGACGAGATGGAGCCAAAGTAAAAACAATACCCAGCTGTGGATGTGACTGGTATGGAAGCAAGGTCCGATGCTGTAAAGAGCAATATTGCATAGGAACCTGGAATGTCAGGTCCATGAATCAAGGCAAATTGGAAGTGGCCAAACAGGAGATGGCAAGAGTGAACATCGACATTTTAGGAATCAGCAAACTAAAATGGACTGGAATGGATGAATTTAACCCAGATGACCATTATATCTACTACTGTGGGCAAGAATCCCTTAGAAAAAATGGAGTAGCCATCATAGTCAACAAAAGAGTCTGAAATGCAATCTCAAAAGCAACAGAATGACCTCTGTTCGTTTCCAAGGCAAACCTTCAATATCACGGTAATCCAAGTCTATGCCCCGACCAGTAATGCTGAAGAAGCTGAAGCTGAACGGTTCTATGAAGACCTACAAGAACTTCTAGAACTAACACCCAAAAAAGATGTCCTTTCCATTACAGGGGACTGGAATGCAAAAGTAGGAAGTCAAGAGATACCTGGATGCTGCTGCGGCTGCTAAGTCACTTCAGTCGTGTCCGACTCTGTGCGACCCCACAGACGGCAGCCCACCAGGTTTCTTAGTCCCTGGGATTCTCTAGGCAAGAATACTGGGGTTGGTTGCCATTTCCTTCTCCAATGCATGCATGCATGCAAAGTAACTTCAATTGTGTCTGACTCTGTGCAACCCCATAGACAGCAGCCCACCAGGCTCCTCTGTCCTCAGGACTCTCTAGGCAAGAATACTGGAATGGGTTGCCATTTCCTTCTCCAAGAGTAACAGGCAAATTTGGCCTTGGAGTACAGAATGAAGCAGGGCAAAGGCTAATAGAGTTTTGCCAGGAGAACGCACTACTCATAGCAAACACCCTCTTAAAACAACACAAGAGAAGACTCTACACATAGACATCACCAGATGCTCAACACCGAAATCAGACTGATTATATTCTTTCAGCCAAAGGTGAAGAAGCTCTATACAGTCAGGAGAAACAAGACAGGGAGCTGATTGTGGCTCAGATCATGAACTCCTTATTGCCAAATTCAGACTTAAATTGAAGAAAGTAGGGAAAAGCACTAGACCATTCAGATATGACCTAAGCAAATCCCTTACAGTTATAAAGTGGAAATGAGAAATAGATTTAAGGGGCTAGATCTGATAGACAGAGTGCCTGATGAACTATGGACAGAGGTTTGTGACACTGTACAGGAAACAGGGATCAAGACCATCCCCAAGAAAAAGAAATGCAAATAAGCAAAATGGCTGTCTGAGGAGGCCTTACAAATAGCTGTGAAAGAAGAGAATCAAGCAAAGGAGAAAAAGAAAGATATACCCATTTGTATGCAGAGTTCCAAAGAATAGCAAGGAGAAATACGAAAGCTTTCCTCCATGATCAGTGCAAAGAAATAGAGGAAAACAATACAATGGGAAAGACTAGAGATCTCTTCAAGAAAATTAGAGATACCAAGGGAACATTTCATGCAAAGATGGGCTCGATAAAGGACAGAAATGGTATGGACCTAACAGAAGCAGAAGATTTTAAAAAGAGGTGGCAAGAATACACAAAACTATCCAAAAAAGATCTTCACGACCCAGATAATCACGATGGTGTGATCACTCACCTAGAGCCAGACATCCTGGAATGTGAGGTCAAGTGGGCCCTAGGAAACATCACTACGAACAAAGCTAGTGGAGGTGATGGAATTCCAGTTGAGCTACTTCAAATCCTAAAAGATGATGCTGTGAAAGTGCTGCACTCAATATGCTAGCAAATTTGGAAAATGCAGCAGTGGCCACAGGACTGGAAAAGGTCAGTTTTCATTTCAATCCCAAGGAAAGGCAATGCCAAAGAATGTTCAAACTATCACACAATTGTACTCATCTCACACGCTAGTAAATACTAAAAATTCGCCAAGCCAGGCTTCAACAATATGTGAACTATGAAATTCCAGATATTCAAGCTGGATTTAGAAAAGGCAGAGGAATCAGAGATCAAATTGCCAACATCCGTTGGATCATTGAAAAGGCAAGAGAGTTCCAGAAAAACATCTATTTCTGCTTTATTGACTATGCCAAAGCCTTTGACTGTGTGGATCACAATAAACTGTGGAAAATTCTGAAAGAGATGGGAATACCAGAACACCGGACTTGCCTCCTGAGAAATCTGTATGCAGGTCAGGAAGCCACAGTTAGAACTGGACATGGGACAACAGACTGGTTCTAAATAGGAAAAGGAGTACGTCAAGGCTGTATATTGTCACCCTGCTTATTTAACTTATATGCAGAGTACATCATGAGAAACGCTGGGCTGGAAGAAGCACAAGCTGGAATAAAGATTGTCAGGAGAAATATCAATAACATCAGATATGCAGATGACACCACCCTTATGGCAGAAAGTGAAGAAGAACTAAAGAGCCTCTTGATGAAAGTGAAACAGGAGAGTGAAAAAGTTTGTTTAAAGTTCAACATTCAGAAAACTAAGATCATGGCATCTAGTCCCTTCACTTCATGGGAAATAGATGGGGAAACAGTGGAAACAGTGAATGACTTTATTTTGGGGGGCTCCAAAATCACTGCAGATGGTGACTGCAGCCATGAGAAGGAAAATTATGACCAACCTAGACAGCACATTAAAAACCAGAGACATTACTGTGCCAACAAAGGTCCGTCTAGTCAAGGCTATGGTTTTTCCAGTAGTCATGTATGGATGTGAGAGTTGGACTATAAAGAAAGCTGACCACGGAAGAATTGATGCTTTTGAACTGTGGTGTTAGAGAAGACTCTTGAGAGTCTCTTTGATTGCAAGGAGATCCAACCAGTCCATCCTAAAGGAAATCAGTCCTGAATGTTCATTGGAAGGACAGATGTTGAAGCTGAAACGCCAATACTTTGGCCACCTCATGTGAAGAGCTGACTCATTGGAAAAGACCCTGATGCTGGGAAAGACTAAAGGCAGGAGGAGAAGGGGATGACAGAGGATGATATGGTTGGATGGCATCACTGCCTCAATGGACATGAGTTTGAGTAAACTCTGGGAGTTGGTGATGGACAGAGAGGCCTGGCATGCTGCAGTCCATGGGGTCAAAAAGAGACATAACTGAGTGACTGAACTGAGAACATGGAAGCATGTCGATAGATGTCCATCGACAGATGAATGGATAAAGAAGTTGTGGTACATATACACAATGGAATATTACTCAGCCATAAAAAGGAATGCATTTGAGTCAGTTCTCATGAGGTGGATGAACCTAGAACCTATTATACAGAGTGAAATAAGTCGGAAAAGAAAGATAAATATCGTATCCTAATGCATATATATGGAATCTAGAAAAATGGTACTGAAGAATTTATTTACAGGGCAGCAGTGGAGAAACAGACATAGAGAATAGACTTATGGACACGGGGAGAGGGGAGGAGAGAATGAGATGTATGGAAAGAGTAACATGGAAACTTACATTATCATATGTAAAACAGATAGCCAAAGAGAATTTGCTGTATGACTCAGGAAACTCAAACAGGGGCTCTGTATCAATCTAGAGGGGTGGGATGGGGCAGGAGATGGGAGGGAGGTTCAAAAGGGAAGGGATATATGTATACCTATGACTGATTCATGTTGAGGTGTGACAGAAAACAACAAAATTCTATAAAGCAATTATCCTTAAATAAAATAATAAATAAATAAATAAACACATTTCTAAGAATGCTACTTGCTTGCTGCCCTGAGAACAGTATTATAGCATTTAATGGAAATTATGGTCATTTGGAAAGCATGTTAAAATGTTACAAAACACTTGTACAAAAGATGCTTCAAAGAACACTGCTTGCTCTTTGCATTGACCAGTGAGGTTTAACAGTGAATGGGAGACATATATTCGGCAATGCATTGTAGATTAGTGTTTATGAACACTTGTAATAAAGGCATTTCAAAGAAAAGGCTCACAGAGAATAGATTTGTAGTTCACCAGTGGGGAGGGGGATAGAGGGTGGATTAGAAGATGCAAAATATTGTATATAGGATGGATAAACAAGGTCCTCCTGTATAGGACAGGGAAATATATTCAATAACCTGTGATAAGCCATAGTGGAAAATAATATGAAGAGGAATATATATATACAACTGAATCACTTTACTGTTCAGCAGAAATTAACACATTATAAATCAACTACACTTCAATACAATTTTTAAAAAATAAAAAACAAACCAAAAATGTTTTTCTAGGAACACTACTTGCATGCTGCATTGAGAACATGGTTTTATCAGTGAAAGGGCAGCACCTACTCTGTAACTGCATGTACAGAATTTTTAAGAACACTTGAAATAGAGACTTCCAATAACGCTATCTGCCTGTTACATTGAGAATAGTGTTACATCATTGATGGAAATGGTAGCCATTCTGACAAGCATTTAGAGCATGTTGTTTAAGAATCCTTGTAATAAAAAATGTTTTCTAAGAGTGATACACTGCTACTGGTCTGTTAGGAACCAGGCTTGTTAGGAACCAGGCCATACAGCAAGAGGTGAGCAGCAGGCAAACAAGCGAAGCTTCATTTGTATTTACAGCTGCTCCCTATTGCTCACTGATTCTTCATGCTACTGCTGCTGCTGCTGCTAAGTCACTTCAGTCCTGTCCGACTCTGTGCGACCCCATAGATGGCAGCCCACCAGGCTCCGCAGTCCCTGGAATTCTCCAGGCAAGAACACTGGAGTGGGTTGCCATTTCCTTCTCCAGTGCATGAAAGTGAAAAGTGAAAGTGAAGTCGCTCAGTCGTGTCCGACTCTTCACGACCCCATGGACTGCAGCCCATCAGGCTCCTCCGTCCATGGGATTTTCCAGGCAAGAGTACTGGAGTGGGGTGCCATTGCCTTCTCCGGATTCTTCATATGGTGAGTTATATAATTATTTCATTATATATCACAATGTAATAATAACAGGGCTTCCTTTGTAGCCCAGACAGTAAAGAATCTGCCTTCATTGCAGGAGACCTGGGTTCGATCCCTGAATTGGGACGATCCCTTGGAGAAGGGAATGGCAACTCACTCCAGTATTCTTTTTTTTTTTTTTTTTAATTTTTAAACTTTACATAATTGTATTAGTTTTGCCAAATATCAAAATGAATCCACCACAGGTATACATGTGTTCCCCATCCTGAACCCTCCTCCCTCCTCCCTCCCCATTCCATCCCTCTGGGTCGTCCCAGTGCACCAGCCCCAAGCATCCAGTATCGTGCATCGAACCTGGACTGGCAACTCGTTTCATACATGATATTTTACATGTTTCAATGCCATTCTCCCAAATCTTCCCACCCTCTCCCTCTCTCACAGAGTCCATAAGACTGTTCTATACATCAGTGTCTCTTTTGCTGTCTCGTACACAGGGTTATTGTTACCATCTTTCTAAATTCCATATATATGCGTTAGTATACTGTATTGGTGTTTTTCTTTCTAGCTTACTTCACTCTGTATAATAGGCTCCGGTTTCATCCACCTCATTAGAACTGATTCAAATGTATTCTTTTTAATGGCTGAGTAATACTCCATTGTGTATATGTACCACAGCTTTCTTATCCATTCATCTGCTGATGGACATCTAGGTTGCTTCCATGTCCTGGCTATTATAAACAGTGCTGCGATGAACATTGGGGTACACGTGTCTCTTTCCCTTCTGGTTTCCTCAGTGTGTATGCCCAGCAGTGGGATTGCTGGATCATAAGGCAGTTCTATTTCCAGTTTTTTAAGGAATCTCCACACTGTTCTCCATAGTGGCTGTACTAGTTTGCATTCCCACCAACAGTGGAAGAGGGTTCCCTTTTCTCCACACCCTCTCCAGCATTTATTACTTGTAGACTTTTGGATTGCAGCCATTCTGACTGGTGTGAAATGGTACCTCATAGTGGTTTTGATTTGCATTTCTCTGATAATGAGTGATGTTGAGCATCTTTTCATGTGTTTGTTAGCCATCTGGATGTCTTCTTTGGAGAAATGTCTATTTCCAGTATTCTTGCCTGGAGAATTCCATGGACAGAGAAGCCTGGCGGGCTACAGCCCATGGGCTTACAAAGAGTCAGACGTGACTAAGCGACTCACACACACACACACAATAATAATAGAAATACAATGCACAGTAAACGCAATGTGTTTGAATCATCCTAAAACCATCCCCCGCCCACCTGGTCTGTGGGAAAATTGTCTTCCATGAGACCGGTCCCTGGTGACAAAAAGGCTAGGGGCTGTTGCTTTAAGCTGATCTGCATGGCATTAGAGAAGTGTTTCAGTCAGTTCAGTCGTTCAGTCGTGTCCCAACTATTTGCGAACCCATGAACTACAGCACGCCAGGCCTCCCTGTCCATCACCAACTCCAGGAGTTTACTCAAACTCATGTCCATCGAGTCGGTGATGCCGTCCAGCCATCTCATCCTCTGTCATCCCCTTCTCCTCCTGCCTTCAATCCCTCCCAGCATCAGGGTCTTTTCCAATAAGTCAGCTCTTCGCATCAGGCGGCCAAAGTGTTGGAGTTTCAGCTTCAACATAAGTCCTTCTGGTTAATATTCAGAACTGATTTCCTTTAGGATGGACTGGTTGGATCTCCTTGACCTGAGAAGTGTTTAAGAATACTTACAAATGTTTCTAACCATTTGCTTGCTGCATTGAGAACAGGATTATATATGAATAAAAGTGGCCCCTATTGTGCAATGCATGTAGAGAAGTGTTTAAGGACATATAATAAAGATGTTTCTAAAAATTCTACTTGCTTGCTGTGCTGAGAACAGAGTTATCTCTGTGAATGGAAGTGGTATTCGTTCTGCAGTGAAAGGAGACACCTATTAAGATCACTAGGTATAATGCTGGAGAGCGTGTGGAGAAAGGGAACCCTCCTACACTTGGGGGAATGCAAATTGGTGCAGCTACTATGGAGAACAGTATGGAGATTCCTTAAAAAACTAAAAACAGAGTTACCATACAATCCAGCAACCTGGGCATATATCCAGAAAAGAGGAAAACTATAAGTAAAAAAACTACATGCATCCCTATGTTCACTGCAGCACTATTTATAATAGCCCAAACAGGAAGCAACCTACATGTCCATCAACAGATGAGTGGATAAAGAAGATGTGATATACGTACAATGGACTATTTGCTTAGCCATAAAAAATCAAATAATGCCACCTGCAGCAAGGGTGGACCTAAAGATTATTACACTAAGTGAAGTAAGTCAGACAGAGAAATACAAATATTATATGGTGTCAATTACATGTGGAATCCAAAAAATGATACAAATGAACTTATTTACAAAACAGAAACAGACTCACAGACATAGGAAACAAACTATGATTACCAAAAGGGGAGAGGAGGGGGGTGGGGGAAGAATTAATTAGAAACATGGATTAGGAATGTGTATCTGTTAATCTCATGTTCCTAATTATATGTAATAGATTTTATTTATATATTAGATATTATTATATCTATGTACTATATCTATTATCTATATAATGGATAACCAACAAGGACTTACTGTATAGCACAGGGAACTATATCCAATATCTTGTAATAACCTACAATGGAAAATATCTGAAGAAGGATATATATAGAAGAATATGTATATCTGAATCACTTTGCTGTACACCTGAAATTAACACAATATTGTAAATCAACTTAGTTCAATAAAAAAATAAACTTAAAAAATCCCTAATTATAAAGACTTATCTAGAACTTCTTGTGCTTGCTGTATTGAGAACAGTTTCATTCAGTGAGTGGAAGTTATACCTATTTTGTAATGCATGTACTTACATTTTTAGGAAAAACTGTAATAAAGATTTTCTAAGAATGCACCTTGCTTGCTGAATACAGTGTTATATCAGTTTTACCCACTCTAAGAGTTTTCTTTTTATTTATTTTATTTTTTGGCTGTGTATGGCTTCCCAGGTGGTGCTAGTGGTAAAGAACTCGCCTGTTAATGCAGGAGACATAAGAGATGCGGGTTCAATCCCTGGGTGGGGAAGATCCCCTGGAGAAGGGAATGGTAACCCACTCCAGTATTCCTGCCTAGAGACTCCCCATGGACAGAAGAGCCTGGTGGGCTACAGTCCAGAGGGTCACAAAGAGTCGGACACAGCTGAAGCAACTTAGCATGCACACACAGGTCTTCCTTGCTGTCAGTGGGCTTTCTCCAGTGGCAGTGAGTGGGGTCTGCTCCCTAGTTGTGGTGCATGGGCTTCTCATCATGATGGCTTCTCTTTTTGTGGAGCATAGACTCTAGGGTGCACGGGCTGCAGTAGCTTCAGCATCCAGGCTCAGTAGTTGTAATGCACTGGTTTAGTTGCCCTGAGACACGTGGAATCTTCCTTGACCAGGGAACATGCATCAAGCCCATGTCCCCTGCACTGGCAGGCAGATTCTTAACCCCTGAACCACCAAGGAAGTCCTACCCATTCTGTACATGTATGGTAGTGTGTAGAGATGTTTCCCTAAAAGTACTAGTAGCTTGTGCTGTGCTGCAAAGTGTTGTTATCAGTGAATGAAAGTTATACCTGTTTTAAATTATTTTTAGTTGACAAATAATATTATATGAGTTTCAGTTGTACAATATTATTTGATATTTGTATATATATTGTGAAATGATCACAACTCTAGTTACCATCCATTGCCACACATGGTTCTATTTTTTCTTACGATGAGAACTTTTAAGATCTACTCTTAGCAACTTTCAGACCCACACTACGGGATTATTAACTATAGTCACCGTGCTGTACATTACATTCCAGTAGTTATTCACAACCGGAAGATTGCACCTTCGGACTCCCATCACCCATTTCTCCTCCCATCCCCTACCTCTGGCAACCAATCTGTTCCTTATATCTACGAACTTGGGTTTGTTTGTTTTAGATTCCACATATAAGTAAGATCATAGGTATTTGTCCCTCTTTGTCTGACTTATTTCACTTAGTGTAATGCCCTCAAAGCCCATCCACGTTAACACAAATGGCAAAGATTTCCTTCTTTTTTTAAATTCACTTTGTAATGCATGTAGAGAAGTAATACCCTAGTTAAAAAGATGTTTCCAAGAGTAGTACTTACTTATTACATTGAGAACAGTGTTATGTCTGTGATTAGACTTAGGTAGGGCTTCCCTGGTAGCTCAGCTGGTAAAGAATCTGCCTGCAATGCAGAAGACCCCAGTTTAATTCCTAGGTCGGGAAGATCCCCTGGAGAAGGGATAGGCTACCCACTCCACTATTCTTGGGCTTCCCTGGTGGCTATTCTGTAATGACTGTACAGAAGTGTTTAAGAGCTCTAGTAATAAAGATATTCCTAAGAAGAAATTGCTTGCTGTGTTATTGCTTGCTTGCTGTGTTAAGAAGTCTTATACCAGCGAATGGAAGTTACACCTACTCTGCAATGCACACATAGAAGTTTTTAAGGACACTCATAATGGATTGCCATTTTCATTTTAGAAGTTTTATTCAAAACTTACATCTCCCAATCTCCTTTATATGATTTTTTTTTTTTTTTTTTGCCACATTTCATGTGAAACTTCCCTGACCAGGGGTTGAATCCTGCCACCTTGGAGAAAGTGAAAGTGAAGTCGCTCAGTCGTGTCCGACTCTTTGCGACCCCATGGACTATAGCCTACCAGGCTCTTCAGTGCATGGAATTTTCCAGGCAAGAGTACTGGAGTGGGTTGCCATTTGAAGCATGGAATCTTAACCACTGGACCACCAGGGAAGTCTATCTTATATAATTTTTATTTTTTAAAAGAATTTAATTTATTTATTTTTGGCTGTGCTGGGTCTTTGTTGCGGCACTGGCTTTTCTCTAGTTGCAGCACACAGGCTTCTCTTTGTGGTGGCTTCTCTTATTGCAGAGCTCAGGCTCTTGGGCGCTTGGGCTTCAGTAGCTGCAGCATGTGGGCTCAGGAATTGTGGCTCCCAGCCTCTAGAGCACGGGCTCAATAGTTGTGGTGCACGGGCTTAGTTGCTCTGTGGCATGGGGGATCTTCCCAGATCAGGGATTGAACCCATGTCTCCTGTATTGGCAGGCGGATTATTTACCACTGACCCACCAGGGAAGCCCCTATCTTACATCATTTTTAAAACAAACTAACCAACTGCTTGGAATAGTTATGTCTGAAGAAAAAGCAAAATTAGTATTAAGAAAACTTGAACAAAATAATTTTGCTCACTATAAATTTGAGGAATAATATATATTACTTCTTTAATTCATTAATCTAAAAAAAGTTTTCTTTTTTTTTAGGAAAAGGGCTGGGAAAAAAAAATGGAAACTGGAAAAAAAAAAAAAAATGAACAACTCCTGAGTTGTCTCTTATGTTTGAGCTTTTGGAGAGTCATTGGTTAAGAATGTGAAAATGTGGCTTCCTACATCTTCCATCTGTCTGTGATTATCACTTTGGCAAGCTGTCAACACTCTAGGCAAGCCTGGGTTTACAAGCTATGCTCTAGGAGTAAGCTGTTTTTAAAGAAAAACTGTAATTATAATAATTTATAATATAGGCAATCATTTAACAAAAGTATGATTTGAGGCCTACAAAAAGGCTTATTTTTTCATGTATACTGATGACAGAAATATCAGCCAAATTAAAGAAAACGACAGCCATTGTTATTTATTGCTCACCACCTAGGGGCATACAGTAGAAAAGAGAAAACCACGAATTCATGTGAGAGAGGACTGAAGTGGGGAAGTGAAGCTTAAGTAGAAATTAAGACCTACTAAACAGGTCTTCTTCTAACCCTGAAATGCTACAATTCTGTGGAAGGGAATAATAAACACAAATCATAAATGTCTATTCTGGTCTTTTGCCCAATTTTAAACTGGATTACTTTTTAAATTTTTACTTTTGCTATTGAGTTCTACAAGTTCTTTATATATTTTGGTTTATTAACCCCTTATCAGATATACCTTTTGTAAATATTTTTCCCCATTGAATAAGTTGTCTCCACTTTGTTTATGGTTTCTTTTGCTGTTCAGGTCAGGTCAGTTCAGTTCAGTTGCTCAGTCATGTCCAACTCTTTGCGACCCCATGGATTGCAGCACACCAGGCCTCCCTGTCCATCACCAACTCCCAGAGCCTACTCAAACTCATGTCCATTGAGTCGGTGATGCCGTCCAACCATCTCATCCTGTCATCCCCTTCTCCTCCCGCCTTCAATCTTTCCCAGCATCAGGGTCTTTTCAAATGAGTCAGTTCTTCACATCAGGTGGCCAAAGTATTGGAGTTTCAGCTTCAGCATCAGTCCTTCCAATGAACATCCAGGACTGATTTCCTTTAGGATGGACTGGTTGGATCTCCCTGCAGTCCAGGGCACTCTCAAGAGTCTTCTCCAACTTTTTCGTTTGATGTAGTCTCACTTTTTGATTTTTTGTTTCTTATGCTTTAGATGTGATTTCCTAAATACCTTTACCAAAACCCATGTCTGGAATTTTGTTTCGTTTTTAAACTTTTTATTTTATATTGGTATAGCCAGTTAACAATGTTTCATAGCTTCAGGTGGACAACAAAAGGGCTCAGCCATACATAGTAAGGAGTTTTTTTCCCCCTCTGTTTTCTTCCAGGAGTTTCATGGGCTTCAGGACTCACATTTAAGTCTTTAATCCTATCAAGTTAATTTTTTTGTGAATGGTGTCAGTTAGAAGTCGTTTCACTCATTAACATGTGACTATTTCCAACATCAAGACTCTCTTTTCTCCACTGAGTATTCTTGACCCCCTTATCAATTATTAGTTTACTATATATGCTTAGGTTTATTTCTGATCTCTCAATTACATTCCATTGGCCTATTTTTTTTTTTTACACCAATACCATATGTTTTTATGACCAAAGGTTCATAGTATAGCTTAAAATTAAGAAGTGTAATGCCTTCTGCTTTGTTCTTTGTCAGGATTCATTTGGCTAAATGGGCCTTTTTGGTTTCATATAAATTTTAGGACAATTTTTCTATTTCTGTAAAAAAAAAAGTCATTGGACTCTTAATAGAGATTGCATATATAGATGGCTTTTAGTAGTTGACATTTTAATAATATTAATTATTCTAGAGATTTCCCTGGTGGTCCAGTGGTTAAGAATCTGCCATCCAGTGCAAGGGACATGGGTTCCATCCCTGCTGGGGAACTAAGACCCCATATGCTCCAGGGCAACTAAGCCCACATGCACTACAACAACTACTGAGCCCACACATTCTAGAGCCTGTGTGCCATAGCTACTAGGCCTGTGCACTGCAACTACTAAAGCCCGCTCACTCTGGAGCCCATGTGTGCTCTGCAACCAGAGAAGCCAGCATACTGCAACTAGAGAGAAGCCCCCATGTACTGCAAGGAAGAACCAGCATGCTTCAGTGAACACCCAGCACAACCAAAATAAAAATAATTTTTAAAAAAAGACTTTAGAGATGAGAAATTCTTTTTTTTTTTTCCTTTTTACTTCTAGACTAGTTTAATATAAAAGGATCTAACTCAGGAACAGCCAGATGAAAGAGACACACAGGGCAAAGGTACAGGGAAAGGTTGAGGAGCTTCATTAAACCTCCATGTGTTCCTTAACCCAGAAGCTCTCCGAACCCTGGCCTTCTGGGTTTTTATGGAGGCTTTATTACCTAGATATGATTGTTTAAGTCACTAGTCATTGGCTATTTTGTTTTGTTTATTTTTTCATTGGAGTATAACCACTCATCTGAATGCAATTTACAAATAGTACTGTAAGAAGCATGACATCCAGTCCCATTATTTCATGGCAAATAGATGGGGAAACAGCTACAGGCTTCATTTTCTTGGATTCCAAAATCACTGCAGATGGTGACTGCAGCCACGAAATTAAAAGACACTTGCTCCTTAGAAGAAAAGCTATGACAAACCTAGACAGGATATTAAAAAGCAGAGACATCACTTTGCTGACAAAGGTTAGTATTCCAGTAGTCATGTACAGATATGAGAGTTGGACCATGAGGAAGACTGAGCACCAAAGAATTGATGCTTTCCAACTGCGGTGCTGGAGAAGACTGTTGAGAGTCCCTTGAACAGCAAGGAGATCAAACTGGTCAATTTCAAAGCAAATCAACCCTGAATATTCATTGGAAGGACTGATTCTGAAGCTCCAATACTTTGGCCACCTAATGCAAAGCACCAACTCATTGGAAAAGACCCTGATGCTGGGAAATATTGAGCACAAGAGGAGAAAGGGACAACAGAGGATAAAATGGCTGGATGGCATCATCAACTTAATGGACATGAGTTTGAGCAAACTCCGGGAGATAGGGAAGGCCAGGGAAGACTGGCATGCTGCAGTCTGTGGGGTTGCCAAGAGTTGGACATGACTTAGTGACTGGATAACAATTTTAAGAAACACATTTATTACAAGTATTTTTAAACACTTCATTCCTTGCATTACATTTGTGTACAAGTCTTATTAAACACTTCAGTATATGTGTTACAAAATGGGTACATTTGTTCACTGAAAGAACACTGGTGAACACAGCTTGCAAATGGCTTGTAAGAACTCTCTTACTACAAAATCATTACAGACAACAAATAATAAAAGAACAATAAGCGAATACAACACTATGAACAACTCTACATACATAAATTCAATAGCTTAGATAAAACGGACTGATTTCTTTAAAGTCACAAACTACCAAAATTCACCCAAGGTAAGTAGATAAACCTGAATAGTCTGTATCTATTAAAGAAACTGAATTCACAGGTTAAAACCTTTCAAAAAAGAACTTTCCAGGCCAGAAGTTTCCACTGGTGAACTCTATTAAACATTTAAAGAAAAACTAATAATTCTACACAATATATCTTCCAAAAAATAAAAGAGGAGGGAATGCTTCCCAAAAAAAGTTTATAAAGTCAACAACAATGATACCAAAACAAGACAAAGGCAGTACAAGAAAACAGGAGACCAATATCCTTCATTAACACAGACACAAAAATCTTCAACAACATACTAGCAAGTTAAACCCAGGAGTATACAAAAAAGAATAATACACCAAGACTAAATGGGATTTACCCCTGGAATGCAAGGCTGGTTCAATATTCCAAAAATCAACCAATGTTAACCACTAAAGAAGAAAATAATCATGATCATATAACTTGATGCAGAAAAGTGAAGGTGAAAGTCACTCAGTTGTGTCTGACTCTTTGCAACCCCATGGGCTTAGTCCATGGAATTCTCCAGGCCAGATTACTGGAGTGGGTATCCTTTCCCTTCTCCAGGGGATCTTCCCAACCCAGGGATTGAACCCAGGTCTTCTACATTGCAGGCGGATTCCTTACCAGCTGAGCCACCAGGAAAGCCCAAGAATACTGGAGTGGGTACCCTATCCCTTCTCCAGCAGATCTTCCCAACCCAGGAATTGAACCAGGGTCTCCTGCATCACAGGCGGACTCTTTACCAACTTAGCTATGAGGGCATGATGCAGAAAAAACATCTGGCAAAACCCTACACACATTCATTATAAAAACTGTCAGAAAACTAATAAAAAAAAATAAGTTTCCTTAATTTTATAAAAAGACTTAGAAAAGCTCTGCATTTAACATTTTACTTAATAGTGAAACACTGAAACCAAAAGTTGGAACAAAGCAAAGATGCCCACTCTCGCTATGCCTAAGCAACACAGAACTGGAAATTCAAGTCAGTGCAATAAGCCAAGAAAAAGAAAAAAGGCAACCAGATTCTGAAAGGAGAAAGGAAATTGTTTCTGTTCACAGATGACGAGATTATTTATGTAGATAACAGAGTGGAATCTACCAAAATCTTTTAAAATTTAAAGTGAGTTTTGTAAAGTTTCAAGATGAACATACGAAAATCAATTTATTTCCATGTGTTAGCAATAAACAACTGGAAACTGAAACAAACAAAAGTCTAACAGCTTCAAGATAATGAAACATGTATAAATCCAGCAAAACAGGTACTGGTTTTATACACTGAAAAACTATTTATTTCACTCATGAAAGAAATCAAAGAAGGCCAAAGAACTTTCCTCAAATTGTTCTATAGGTTTAAGACAATTCCAACTGAAATTCCAAAAGAGTATTTCATAGACAAGTTGATTCTAAAATGTCTTTGGAAAGTCAAAGGAAATAAAATAGCCAAAACAATTTTTAAAAGAACAAAATGAGAGGACTCACACTACTTGATATTGAGCATTACTCTAAAATTCAAGTTAATCAAGTTTAAATAGTATTTTTAAGGGAAAAGACACTAGAGATAAATGGAACAGAATAGAGTCCAGAAACTGCACCACAAAGATAGCTAGCTGACTTTTTACTAAGGTTCAAAGGCAATTCAGTAGAGAAAGGATGGCGTTTTCAAACAATAGTGCCAGAAAATTTGGGCATCCATAAGCAAATAAATGAATTTAACCTAAACCTTCCACTTCAAACAAAAGTTAACTAAAAATGAATTCTAGATATAAATGTAAACTGTACAACTATAGAAGAAAACAGATAAAATATTTATAACTTGGAGTCACCTGACATCAGAGGCATGATTCAAAAGAGAAAAAAAATGAGGGAAAAAAACTGGTAAACTAGACTTCATCAAAAATTAATATATTCTGTGGCAGATTCATTTTGATATATGGCAAAACCAATACAATATTGTAAAGTTAAATAAAATAAAATTTAAAAAGAAAATTAATATATTGACTTTGAAAAAATACACTGGTAAGAGAATAAAAAGATAACCTACGCACTGGGAGAAAATATTTACCAATCACATAACTAACAAAGGACTCTTATATAAAATACATAAAGAGTTTTCAAAATTCAACAATAAGAAGACTAACAATTCATTTTTTTAAATGAGCAAAAAATTTGAATAGATACTGCACCAGAGAGAATATACAGATGTAAATAAGCCAGTGAAAAGATGGTTAACATTGTAAGACATTTGAAGAACGCAAATTAAAGTCACAGTGAGTGGGACTTCCCTGGTGGTCCAGTGGTTAACAATCCACCTTGCGATGCAGGGAACATGGATTTGATCCCTGGTCAGGGAACTAAGATCCCATATAGCACAGGGCTACTAAGCCTGTTCACTGCAACTACTGAGCCCATGCACCACAACTTGAGAGCCCCTGCACAATGAAAGATCCTGCATGACGCAACAAAGGATCCCATGTGCTATAACTAAGACCTGACACAGCCAAACACCCATACCTGCTACATACCCCCTAGGGCAGTTAAATGCTCAAAATACTAAGTGCTGGCAAGGATACAGACTATCTGCCATCTGGTACATGTTTAACTTACATGTGTGGCTCTCCTCTCTAGTGATGTAAGTGTAACCTGGAAGGGTTAATTTTGACTCCATACTGGATCTACTTCTGTGACTTTATCATTTTGCCGCTTTTGTTGTCATAGGCATACATAATGGCCTGCCTCAGGGAGCCCTGCCTGTCCCCCAGCCCACAGCCTGACCCTTGGGCTAGGGTGCCTTTGTTTAGCTCACAGGGAGATAGCCTGGCCCTGCCCACCTGTGAAGGACTGTGACACCCTTGAGTTCTTCATGTTGGGAAACGGCGCCCCTCATCTGCTGCTTACAGACATGCTCAGAAATTCACATTTTGGGGGCCAGAACTGCAGATAGCTATGGCATCTCTGTTTACTGATATGACAGGAAATATTCCATTTCACCCTACCAGTGAAATGAATGTAAGGACGTGAAACGGACACATCCCCCTGCCTGAGGCTTGCCACTTTAGGAGGTATTTGCAATAATTAAATGGCCTTTTTACTTTGTTTCCTCAACTCCTCCCCATCTCTGATCCATAAAAGAACCTGGCATCCAGGCCCTGACAAGATGGTTATTTCCAGATCTTAGTCTGCCATCTCCTCATCAGCTGGCTTTCCAAATAAAGTTGCATTCCTTGCCTCAACACCTTCTCTCTCGAATTTACTGGCCTATCGTGTGGCAAGTAGAGTGAGCTTGGACTCTAACAAGCACTATGGAAAACAATTCTACACTTTCTTACAAAGTTAAACATACACTTAAGTGTATAACCTTGTAATCCTATGTCTCACCCAAGAGAGATGAAAAGCTCTGTTCACACAAAACCTCTATAGGAAGTCTATTCATAATCACCTAAACCTGGAAACAACTCAAATGTTCAACAAGTAAATGGGTAAACTGTGGACTATCTATGGCATGGAATGTTGTGCAACAAGAGAAATAGCAGCAACCTAGATGAATCTCCAAGACATGTTGAATGAGAGAGGCTAGCCCCAAAAGGTTATATATAGTCCAGATCCATTTATATGACCTTCTGGAGAAGGCAAAACTATAGGGACACAGAAAAACCAGAGGAGCAGGGACACATATGACCACAATGGGACAAAATAAGGGGATGTCTTGATTTTGGTTGAGGTGAAAGGGTCTAAACATGTGTTAAAATCTACACTGAAAGAGTCCATTTTCCTGCATGTTAATTTAAAAAATACATTTTATGGGGTGACTGGCCAGGGAAGTACTTACTAAATAAACTTCTGACTTGGAAGACTAATTCCAGGTGGATAGTATAGCAAGAGAAAAGGCCCTAAGGCAAGGAGCATGCCTGGGGATTTGAGAAACAGACGACACCATGTGGCCAGCACCCCAGTGAGAGGATGAAACACCCCCTGGCCTTGTGGGTGTCTGGGACAGTTCAAATGGGAAAGCAATGCGGGAATGCACCTGGCTCCTCACAGGGCAGTGGAACTTGAGAGAGGGATAGTGCAGGAGATAAGGCCAGTGGGGGTGCAGGTGGACACAGCAATACTAGAGCCCCAGGGGCCACAGTAAGGACTTTGGCTTTACTGAGAGGTGGGGAAATGTTGGAGCTCTTTGCTCTAGAAGTAAAAGATACCATGTGACCTGTTTTTAAGACTTCTGAGGATAGACCTTAAAGGAGCAAGGGTGGAAACAGGAAGACTGGGAGCCTGGTTGGGAGATGTGAGCTTAACTCAGGCAGGAGGCAATGCCTCTGCATTGAAAGTTCTCTTCCTCCCACTTCGCTACCCCTGGGCCCTTTCTCCAGATGCCCTAGCACACCCTTTAGTGCCCCAGACCAAACGCAGACTCCTAGCAGGCAAGAAACCTGTCTCTACTCCTCAGGTCAGAGACCTGGAGGCTAGAAGCTGAATCAGGCACTGTGCAAAGCACTTGCCATCCAGGCTCTATAAGAACCCCAGAAACAAAGCCCCATTCAGGTCCCCACTCTATAGGGGAAAGCCTGAGGCCTCTGGCCCAGGCTCACTCAGCTATGATGCCCTTGTTAAAAAAAAATTAATAAACATAAACTTCAGTTAAATAGAGCTGGGAGATCAGAAGGGGGAGCTCTCACACTCTACAATAGCAGATTGTTGTAGATTGTTGGGAAGAAGATTCTTCTCAATGCCGCCAACAACTCAGCCAATTAAAAGCCCTGCCAACTTCCCTTCTCCTGCCTCCTTCCCTTGTCACAGGGGGACTTGCCTGCAGCTCACTGTAGTTGCAGACCCTGAATTGCAATTCTCTGCTGATCTCAAATAAACCCAATTTTGCTGGAGAAGTAACTGGCAGTCTGTTTTAGGTCAACATTTTTGGTGGCTTTTACAGGGATCTAAAGAAGACCTCTGATGGGCTGGTAAGTAAATGGGTGGTGTGCCTACCTGAGCCCATTGCTGCTGATTTTCTCACTGATCTTGGAATTTGAAGGTACTTCTTTCTCCTGTATCTGAGCCTCTGCCCTCTTTGCATTTTGAAGCTCTCCAGGCTTTACCTGGGATCTGTTTCAAGGTTTTGTCCTTTCTGGTTAAGGCCTTGTTCTGTACCCAAGTACTCATTTGGAACTTCAGTCTGATTTTGAAGTCAGACTGTTCCAACTGGAACTGGCTAGGCTTCAGCCCATTCCTTTGAGCACAGAGGCTATTTCACTGGGATTGTGCCAGTTCAGCCTTCAGGCCATTCCTTTGGAACAGACAGAGGTCGTTCTATTGGAACTCTGCTGAGAAGCCTTCAGCCTGGCTCCTCTAGGACCAATCTCTTCCTTTAGAACTGGCTGGGTATTAGGTCTGCAGGCTGTTAGAGACATCTGAACTGTTCAGGCAAACTGTTTAAGCTACAAGCTGCTTGAGCTGTTGAGGGTTTTAAAAAATTATTCTTACTCTAGAAAAAACTTCTGAGAAATGGGATTCCAGTTATCTAAATATTTTGAGGGCACTCTATGTAAGGACTCTGGCTGATTCTGTGCTTAAAAATTGTAACCCTTCCTCATAAGAATTTCTAGCTAGACACATCAACCTAAGGCAATATAGAATATCATATGGCCATTATGGGGAACTTTAGAAATCGCCAAACTTACTTTTCTTAAAACTGAATGGGACTATCAGAGCCCTAAAATTTCCAAAACTGAATGGAATACCTATTTTGATTGGTATTTTGAGGTTTCCAAACATTATCAGCAGCCTAAAATTGACTAAAATTGATCTAAAATAAGACTAAGGCAAACAAATGATTAAAAAGTTAGAATGGCTCCCCGAGCCTCAGGCTATGCCTCCAGGGCCATCCTGTCTCCCCTCCCTCAGCCCCTTGAGCTCAGGCCCCAGCTCCAGGGCCATCCTGAATCCCCTCCCTCAGCTGCTTGTGCCCATGTGCCAGCTCTAGGGCCATCCTGAATCCCCTCCCTCAGCCGCCTGTGCCCAGGTGCCAGCTCCAAGGCCATCCTGTCTCCCCTCCTTCAGCGCCTTGTGCCCAGGCCCCAGCTCCAGGGCCATCCTGAATCCCCTCCCTTAGCCACTTGTGCCCAGGCCTCAGGTCCAGGGCCATCCTGTCTCCCCTCCCTCAGCCCCTTGGGCCCAGGCCCCAGTCAGGGTCATCTTCCTGCTTCTCTCCTAGGCCACCCACACCTGCTCCTGACCCTCAGTGCCCCAATACAAATTCTCCCACTGAACTTCCCCTTTTCTCTAAATTCTTCCCACTCCCTTTTCCTTTGAACTTATCAGAACCTGTCCCTTTAAAATTAAGCTGCCTGAGGATCCAGAGGATAAATGCTCTATTTTATATATTGCCTGGACTAAAGCTGAATTGTGAGCCATAGTCAAAGATTTTTTCTCAAGTAACTGGAGAGCCTCATAGATTTGTGGAGGAATTTAATACAGTCCTTCAAACTCAGCAACTTGTTTTCTTTGACTGAATCAGCTAGTTCATAGCTCGTCGCGAAGGCTAGGCCCAGCATTGGATGAAAACTGCTACTTGGGAATATCCTAAAATGTCTTTAGAATTACAACTGGGAGCCCTCCTAACTTATATGATCAGGCTCAGGCAATCACTAAGTGGCTTTATGGGGCAATTCCTACAGCTTTTCCAAAGCCTGCTGATTGGAATAAAATGCAAGCTTATACACAATACCCTAATGAATCTGTTCATGACTATTCCAATTGACTTCAGATCATTTTTAAAGAAAATCCTGGTCTTCTTTCAGATGTTAATCCTACACAAGCAGGTTTTAACTCCATGTTTATTAGTGGGCTGAAGCAGGACCACTCCCTTTTAGCAATAAGGACCAAGATGGAAGGGGAAATGTTCATTCCAGATTTAATTAATCCGGCAAACCAGCTCTCTCACACTCTAGAGGAGTCAGCTAAAATGGAAACAGCTAAAATCCTTTATCTTCAACTTGAGCAAATGAAGCCTCCTAAATAAACAAAAACCCTCCTGGTTTCTGCTATTATTGCAAAGATCCAGGACTCTGGGAAAGAGATTGTTACAAATTTAAGTGCTTCAGGCACCTTCAGTCTTTCAACCAGCCTTTTCAACATCCTCCCAATTCTCAAGGATTGGGCTCCAAAGAACTCCAGAGGCTCTTAACTGGCTTAGAGAAACATTTCTCCAGACTGGGGTCAATCTCTTCCAGTCCTGACACTGGAGCCACCCCACTACTATAAAGCAGCCCCTGCCTTAGAGTAAACAGTTCAAATAGCAGGGATCTCGAAGGAATCTATTCCATGTTGTTTTAGGCCCTTTGAGAAATATACTCTTTTCTCCTTAGTTCTTCCCCCTCTATCCATTTATTAGGGCAAGACTTTTTAGAGAAGTATCATGCCAGAATTTCTTTCTCCTATGGTTGTTTGGACTGTGAAGAAAGCTGAGCGCTGAAGAATTGATGCTTTTGAACTGTGGTGTTGGAGAAGACTCTGAGAGTCCCTTGGACTGCAAGGAAATCCAACCAGTCCATTCTAAAGGAGATCAGCCCTAGGTGTTCTTTGGAAGGAATGATGCTAAAGCTGAAACTCCAGTACTTTGGCCACCTCATGTGAAGAGTTGACTCATTGGAAAAGACTCTGATGCTGGGAGGGATTGGGGGCAGGAGGAGAAGGGGACGACAGAGGATGAGATGGCTGGATGGTATCACTGACTCGATGGACGTGAGTCTGAGTGAACTCCGGGAGTTGGTGACGGACAGGGAGGCCTGGCGTGCTGCAATTCATGGGGTCGCAAAGAGTCAGACACGACTGAGCGACTGAACTGACTGACTGACTGAGCATCTACATGAAAGACTGAAACATTAGTAGTCTGAACTGAAAGTGAAAGTGAAGTCACTCAGTCATGTCTAACTCTTTGCAACCTCATGGACTGTAGCCTACCATGCTCCTCCATTCATGGGATTTTCCAGGCAACAGTACTGCAGTGGGTTGCCATTTCCTTCACCTACTCGATAGATGTAAGTTTAAGCTAACTCTGGGAGTTGGTGATAGACAGGGAGGCCTGGCGTGCTGCGATTCATGGGGTCGCAAAGGGTTGGACACGACTGAGCGACTGAACTGAACTGAACTGAAAGGGGGAAATGATTCCAGAATTTGGCAGTACTCATCAAAGTAATCAACAAGGTGAATTAAATGACTCTTCAATATCTCTGCTCCATCTCTGATGATACTAGAGCTGATTCTGGAAGCACAGATTATCTGTCCCTATTGAATCAGCTACCATTATGGGCAAAATCTCCAGCTGATATTGGCAAAATTCACAGATGTCCCCCACCAAGATTCAAACAAATCTCTCAAAACCTCTTCCCAGAATCGACACCATATACGTAAAGAAGCCATTCCAAGCATAAAGGCCATAACAGAAGATACAAAGCTCAAGGCCTCATTATCCCTTGTATTAGCTCCTATAACACTCCCATTTTATAGGTGAGGAAACCTAAAAGCCAAGGGCATAGGTTTGTCCGGACATCAAAGTATTAAGCAACACTGTTAACTCTTGACACCCTGTTGCTTTTCTCATGAGTTAGTAACAGCCATTACTACAGAAGGTAAATGCTTTATTGTAATTGATTTATGCAGTACATTTCTGTAACATTCCAATTGAAGCAACTAAATACCTTTCTGCTTTCACTGAAGAAAAACTATTCTCCTGGACAGTAATACCTCAGGGTTTCACTGAGTCGCCTTATTTCTCAAAAATCCTGAAAGCTGATCTGATGATACAAAGTTTCCAAGAGGTTAAACTTTGATACAATATGTAAACGATTTTCTTCTCTTCTCTCTTTCTCAAACCTCCTGGCAGAAGTCATCATCCACCTCCTAAAGTGTTTAGCCTTAAAGGGACATAAGGTGGTGAAGAGAAACAGCAATCTGTCCCAAACCTAGGTTCATTATTTAGGGCATCTGATATCAGAACAAGTACTACATTTAGATCCAGGTAAGACTTCCTGGTATCCTAAGTTTCTCTAAACCCAAAACGAACCACCAACCGTGAGGTTTTCTTGGGTTAGTTGATTATAGACAAAATTGAGTTCCAAATTTCTCTTATGGCCAAACCTCTGTATGTTTTACCAAAGCAAAACCACAACCCAATTTTAAGGTAAGAACCAAATGACATAGCTTTTAAGGACTTAAAGGAGAGTTTGATGAACCCACTTGCCTGTGGGCATCCCAATAACCAGATTCCCTTTTTGTATATGAAAAGGAAGGGACTGCCCATGGGATACTCTCCCCAAAACATGGGGACCACCATCAACTCATAGGCCACTATAGCCAGCAACCGGACCCTGTCACACAGAAATACCCCTCTTCCCTAAAGCCATCACGGCCACTGTCGTTATTGTTAAGGCTGCTGAGAAAATCACTGTGGGACCTCCTTTCCATACCTCATGCAATAGCCCTCACGAATTCTCATCACACTCATTTCTCAGCCAGTCAGATCACCTCCTATGGAGTCCTTTTGTTAGCTGCTCTTAACATAACTCTTTTACACTGTAGTAATCTAAACCCTGCTACTCTGTCACCAATGAAGTACCTCACAACGGCTTAACCTTGACAGACCACCTCCTGACTCCTCATAATGATCTGTAGGAAATTTCATTGGGAAACACTGACTTTTCATGTTTACTGATGGTTCTTATTTAAAAGGAGACAATGGGAGACACTGTGTTGAATATGTTATCTCAGCTTCTTTTGATGTTGTTGAGGCAGCATCTTTACCTATGGCTACGGACAGAGGAGAGTGGTAGGCTACAGTCCATGGGGTCACAAACAATCGCACGCAACTTCACTTTCACTTTGGCCCAACAGGCTGAACAATGTGCTCTTACACAGGCTCATACTTCGGCCAAGGGCAAACCGCCAATATTTATATTGATAATAGATACGTTTTTGGAGTAGCTTATGATTTTGGAATGTTGTGGGAGCAATGTGGTTTCCCATACTCCAGCAGAAATAAAATTTAAAATGGCCCCAATGTTTAGGAATTATTGGATGCAACACTTTTATTCATCCTTGAATTATTAGTAAGATCCAGGCTATTCTAAACTTGACTCTCTGGAAGCTAAGGTAAATCACCTTGCTAAAATTTCTGCAAGGAATTCTGTCTTTAAAGGAACAGCAGCTAAACTTCTGTCTTGGTCCAAAGGGATATTCCCCTGAATGAGAACTTTAAAGCTCAAGAAGCCCCAAAATTGGCCTGAGGAAAAGAGAAACAAGATTGGAAATTCAATGACAGTTGGTTTGATAAAAAGAGAAAGCTCTGGTTCAGACCAAATAATTACCCAGTCCTACAAGAGACTGAAATTCCCACTCCTCACCCCTGTACATGCATTAAACCACTGGTAAAGAATCTGCCTGCAATGCAGGAGACCTAGGTTCAATCCCTGGGTTGGGATGATTCCATGGAGACGGGAAAGGCTACCCACTCCAGTATTCTGGCCTGGAGAATTCCATGGACTATATAGTCCATAGGGTCGCAAAGAGTCAGACACAACTGAGTGACTTTCACTTTCTTTCACACTGACAAAATGATAGGCTTCATGAGTCAATATTGTTGGGGAAACATTAACAAAGCCCCAGAAAGTACCTACCTCACTGTCCCCTTTGTCTAAAGTATACCCAGGGAAGACTGTTGGTACTGCTCCTGGAAATTTTAAATTGCTGATGGATCATTTGAGTTCTGGCAGATGGATTTCATGCAACTTCCTTCAGATCTAGGTATGTGTTAGTCATGGTCTGTACGTTGGCACACTGGGCTGAAGCTTCCCTTATAGATAGGTTGCTACCCTGTTCTATGACTAAAGTACTTTTGGAAAAGATTTATCCCTACCTGGGGAACTTCTTGTAAATTTCATAATGATCGAGGAATCCATTTCACTATCCAGGTGCTTCAACAAGTCTGCACAGTTTGGCCAGTTATACAACACTTTTATTGAACTTACCACCCTTAATTCTCTGGTCTGGTCAAACACACAAACAGCATTCAGTTCAGTTCAGTCACTCAGTAGTATCCGACTCTTTGTGACCCCATGAACTGCAGCATGCCAGGCTTCCCTGTCCATCACCAATTCCCGGAGTTTACCCAAACTCACGTCCATTGAGTCGGTGATGCCATCCAACCATCTCATCCTCTGTCGTCCCCTTCTCCTCCTGCCCTCAATCTTTCCTACTGTCAGGGTCTTTTCCAACGAGTCAGCTCTTTGCATCAGGTGGCCAAAATATTGGAGTTTCAGCTTCACCATCAGTCCTTCCAATGAACACCCAGGACTGATCTCCTTTAGAATGGACTGGTTGGATCTCCTTGCAGACCAGGGTACTCTCAAGAGTCTTCTCCAACACCACAGTTCAAAAGCATCAATTCTTAGGGACTCAGCTTTCTTTGTAGTCCAACTCTCAAATCCATACATGACTAGTGGAAAAACCATAGCCTTGACTAGACAGATCTTCGTTGGCAAAGTAATGTCTCTGCTTTTTAATATGCTGTCTAGGTTGGCCATAACTTTCCTTCCAAGGAGTAAGCATCTTTTAATTTCATGGCCGCAATCACCATCTGCAGTGATTTTGGAGTCCCCCAAAATAAAGTCAGCCACTGTTTCCACTATTTCCCCATCTATTTGCCATGAAGTGATGGGACCAGATGCCATGATCTTAGTTTTCTGAATGTTGAGCTTTAAGCCTACCTTTCACTCTCCTCTTTCACTTTCATCAAGAGGCTCTTTAGTTCTTCTTCACTTTCTGCCATAAGGGTGATGTCATCTGCATATCTGAGGTTATTGATATTTCTCCTGGCAATCTTGATTCCAGCTTGTGCTTCATCCAGCCCAGCATTTCTCATGAAGTACTCTGCATATAAGTTAAATAAGCAGGGTGACAATATACAGCCTTGACATACTCCTTTTCCTATTTGGAACCAGTCTGTAGTCCCATGTCCAGTTCTAACTGTGGCTTCCTGACCTGCATATAGGTTTCTCAAGAGGCAGGTCAGGTGGTCTGGTATTCACATCTCTTTCAGAATTTTCCACAGTTTGTGGTGATCCACACAGTCAAAGGCTTTGGCATAGTCAATAAAGCAGATGTTTTTCTGGAACTTTCTCGCTTTTTTGATGACCCAGCAGATGTTGGCAATTTGATCTCTGGTTCCTCTGCCTTTTCTAAATCCAGCTTGAACATCTGGAAGTTCATAGTTCATATACTGTTGAAGCCTGGCTTGGAGAATTTTGAGCACTAGTTTGCTAGCGTGTGATATGAGTGCAATTATGCTTTAGTTTGAGCATTTTTTGGCATTGCCTTTCTTTGGGATTGGAATGAAAACTGACCTTTTCCAGTCCTTTGGCCACTGCTGCGTTTTCCAAATTTGCTGGCATATTGAGCGCAGCACTTTCACAGCATCATCTTTTAGGATTTGAAATAGCTCAACTGGAATTCCATCACCTCCACTAGCTTTGTTCATCGTGATGCTTCCTAAGGCCCACTTGACCTCACACTCCAGGATGTCTGGCTCTAAGTGAGTGATCACACCATTGTGATTATCTGGGTCGTGAAAATCTTTTTTGTATAGTTCTTCTGTGTATTCTTGCCACCTCTTTTTAAAATCTTCTGCTTCTGTTAGGTCCATACCATTTCTGTCCTTTATTGTGCCCCATTCCTTGAAGAGCTCTCTGGTCTTTCCCATTCTGTTGTTTTCCTCTATTTCTTTGCATTGATCACAGAGGAAGGCTTTCTTATTTCACCTTGCTATTCTTTGGAACTCTGCATTCAAATGGTCTACCTTTCCTTTTCTCCTTTGCCGTTCTCTTCTCTTCTTTTCACAGCTATTTGTAAAGTTTTCTCAGACAACCATTTAGCCTTTTTGCATTTGTTTTTCTTGGGGATGGAGCTAGAGCAACTGTGAGGAGATACCCCACGTCCAAGAGCAGAGAAGCCTTAGCAAGATGGTAGGCGCTGGAACGGCGGCTGCATGGCGCTGGAACAAAGAAGAAGGGCAAAGGAGAAGCCCCAACAAGATGGCAAGAGGGGCAAAATCACGTTTAGAATCAAACCCTGTACCCACCAGAGACGCTCCGAGGGCTCAAACATACCTTGTGCACACCAGGACCCAGAGACCCCACAGAGACTGAGACAGAACTGTTTTGAGTGTCTCCTGAGGAGGTACGGGTCATTGGTGGCCTGCCACAAGGGCAGGGGCTCTGGGTGTAGCATACCTAGCTATGGTATAAGTCCACTTGGAGGAGGTTGCCATTAACCCCACCATAGAGCCGCCAGAACTTACACAGGACTGGGGAGACAGACTCTTGGAGGGCACAAACAGAACTTTGTATGCATCAGGACCCAGGAGAAAGGAGAAGTGACCCCACAAAAGACTGACCCAGACTTGCCTGTGAGTGTCCAGGAGTCTCTGGCAGAGGTGTGGGTCGGCAGTGACCTGTTCAGGGTTGGGGCACTGAGTGTAGCAGTGTGTGCATGGGACCTTTTGAAGGAGGTCACCATTATCTTTATTACCTCCACCATATTTTGGCCTCAGGTCAAATAACAGGGAGGGAACACAGCCCTGCCCATCAACAGAAAATTGGATTAAAGATTTACTGAGCATGGTCCCGCCCATCAGAACAAGACTCAGCTTCCCCCTCAGTCAGTCTCTCCCATCAGGAAGCTTCCTAAGCCTCTTATCCTTCTCCATCAGAGGGCAGACAGACTGAAAACTACAATCACAGAAAACCAACTAATCTAATCACACGGACCACAGCCTTGTCTAACTCAGTGAAACTATGAGCCATGCCGTGTAGGGCCACCCAAGACAGACAGGTCATGATGGAGAGTTCTGACAAAATGTGGTCCACTGGAGAAGGGAATGGCAAACCACTTCAGTATTCTTGCCTTGAGAACCCTATGAACAGTATGAAAAGGCAAAAAGATAGGACACTGAAAGATGAACTCTCCAAGTCGGTAGGTGCCCAATATGCTACTGAAGATCAGTGGCTAAATAACTCCAGAAAGAATGAAGAGGCGGAGCCAAAGCAAAAACAATACCCAGTTGTGGATGTGACTGATGATGGAAGTAAAGTCTGATGCTGTAAAGAGCAACATTGCATAGGAACCTGGAATGTTAGGTCCATGAATCAAGGCAAATTGGAAGTGGTCAAACAGGAGATGGCAAGAGTGAATATTGACATTTTAGGAATCAGCAAACTAAAATGGACTAGAATGGGTGAATTTAACTCAGATGACCATTATATCTACTACTGTGGGCAAGAATCCCTTAGAAAAAATGGAGTAGCCATCATAGTCAACAAAAGAGTCCAAAATGCAATACTTAGATGCAATCTCAAAAGCAACAGAATGATCTCTGTTCATTTCCAAGGCAAACCTTCAATATCAGAGTAATCCAAGTCTATGCCCCGACCAGTAATGCTGAAGAAGCTGAAGTTGAACGGTTCTATGAAGACCTACAAGAACTTCTAGAACTAATGCCCAAAAAAGATGTCCTTTCCATTCTAGGGGATTAGAATGCAAACGTAGGAAGTCAAGAAACACTTGGAGTAACAGGCAAATTTGGCCTTGGAGTACAGAATGAATCAGGGCAAAGGCTAAGAGAGACACTGCATTGGTCATAGTAAACCCTCTCTTCTGACAACACAAGAGAAGACTCTACACATGGACATCACCAGATGGTCAATACCAAAATCAGACTGATTGTATTATTTGCAGCCAAAGATGGAGAAGCTCTATATAGTCAGCAAAAGTAAGACTGGGAGCTGACTGTGTCTCAGATTATGAACTCCTTATTGCCAAATTCAGACTTAAATTGAAGAAAGTAGGGAAAACTACTAGACCATTCAGGTATAACCTAAACAGCATTATTAAGATTCAATTGGCAAAACTTGTAGAGACCCTCCAAATACCTTTTTCAAAAGCATTGCTGTTGGTCTTTCTAAATCGTAGACCCACCTCATTTAGAGCTCTCATACCCTTTGAGAAAATCACAGGATGTGCTGTGCACTGGCCTCTTGCCTCTTTTGACCCCCCAACTAAAAAAAGCAGAGGTACTCCAATACTACAAAGGCCTAATTGTTTCTTTTAAAAATAACCATGTTTTAGGACTTCCCTGGTCATCCAGTAGTTAAGAATCTGCTTTCCAATGCAGGGGACACAGTCCCCTAGTTGGGGAACTAAGATCCCACATATCATGGGTCAACTAAGCCGTGCACTGCAACTACTGAGCCTGTGCATTCTATAGCCTGAGTGCCACAACTGGAGAGAAGGCCTCATGCCCCAACAAAAGATCCTGCATGCCACAACTAAGACCTGAAGCAACCAAATAAATAAATATTTTACGGAAAAAAACAAAACAAAACAAAATCACGTTTTGGTAAAACAATCTTTTTCACAGTGCACTCTTAGGAGAGAAAGACCTTGATCATCGTATCTTGCAACCTGGAACTTTCATCTGTTGGAAAAGACGCCATGAGAAGGACGCTGCTATCAGTACTGCTAACCCCCCTGTGCTGCACAACTCCAAGGAATACAACTCTTATTTTCATATGATACACCTAAGGAAAGCACCAAACCCTGTCTAGACCTTCAAAACATCTGGTGACCTGAAAGCAGATTTCCCTGAATTGAAGCAGATGACAGCTGCTGAGACAGCTTTCCAAAGATATGTAGACCAGGCCTGTTGGAAATTTGTCACCAAACCTTTGATGACATAATGTTAAAGAACATAATGACGTATGTTCTTTAACATCTAGGATCTTGGTAACATATGGACTTTTGATAAAAAGTGCCTAAGAGTTCTCCCTCCTACCCCTCGTTTCTTAAATATGACCTCAACAGATCTCCAATCTGTGCATTTTCTCCCTGATGTGGGACACTACACCCAGGAAAAGCCTTTCCTTTCATAGAAGGTCAATAAGACCCTGAAACTAGAAAACCTGACTCAGATTAGTGATGCTTTCAGAAAAAGATCTTGATTGAAAGGGGGAAATGTTAAAAAAATAAACAGAAACCTCAAGAGTTGGAAGACCAGAAGGGCGAGCACTCATGCTCTATAATGATAGCAAGAGCCCAACAGAAAGAAAGACCTCCACTTCTTTCCTGACAAGGACTCAGCCAATGAAAAGCCATGGACTCATGTTTACTATAGGCCTCCCAAATTCCTTTTTCCCCCTCTATAAAAGTCTTCCTCTTCATTTTTGCTGGGGACTTGCACACAGCTTGCCATGGTTACAGACTGATTCTGTGCTGATTCTGAATAAACCCATTTTTGTTGGAGAAATAACTGGAAGTCTATTTGCTAGGTCAACATCCCCCACCCTCAATGACACCCCAAAGCTGACCTCTGGGCAGAACCAGGCACCGTGCTCCTCAGTCACCCACACCAGCAGCACATTCAGAAAATACACCTTCGTTTGTTCCACATGCTAATTTCATTACATCTTGAACTGGGTATAGGTGGGGGAGAGGTGGTTCACAGATAGGGCTCCCACATGGAAGGGGTAAGGACTTGGGGCAGCAGCACATCTTCTGCCTGGAAACAGTCAGGGGCCAAAAACACCAATAGAGTCTGGCTCAAATGACCCCCTCCATTTCCAGAGTAGAGGTGGGGTTGATAGGATCAGGCATTTCTCTGCTCTGGGGGAAGGTACTCAAGGTCCAGGAGTCTGAAGATGTCTTCCTCTGAGGCCACGTGGAAAACCGTCTTCTGCAACAAAATGCAGGCTTTAGGGCCTGGGGGCTGTTCCCTCCACTTCAGCAGATTCCCCGAGAAAGGTATGGGGAGGAGGCTAGAAATGCTGGCAGAGCCCAGCCCTATGGTAGATGCCTCTTGAGGGCCCTGTGGGTTTCAGGGTTGAGGGACCTGGGGCTGATTCAGACTGTGGGCCAAAGAGAAAGCCGTCTCCTACCCACCAGGCCTCCCATCACAGCAACACACCTGCTCCGGATCAAACAGACCATGGCTGTTCAGACAGAGGCCCCTCTCCTTCCTGCTGAAGCGGCGTAGCTCCCGCTCAAAATGCTGAGGAAAAAGTGACCACGTCTCAGCAGGGCCACCAGTCCCAGATCCCAGGGTCAGCCCCAGCAGCACACTCCCTACCTTGGAGCCAGTCCAGCCAAGCAGGGCAAAGGGGAACTGGCTGATAGGGGCAACCACCAGGTCCACCCGCACAGCCTTCCAGGCGAAGCAGGGCTTCTGGGCGCCACCTACAGCAGCCCCTGGGGGTTGCGGCAGGCGGAAAATGCAGAAACTCCTCTCAAAGGCATCCATGGTGTGGCTCTGCTGGGTCAGGTCGCCCTGCTGGCTGTGCTGGTGCTGGTGGTACAGGACAAGGCCCTGGAGGAGAACAGACATGTCTGGGCACTGCCAAGTGGGACTGAGAAACCAGGAGCTGGAATCCCAGCAGGACTCTCAGCAGGGGAAGTGGGAAGCCCCTCACCTGCTTCTTCAGGTAGCACATCACTCTGGGCAGCAGCCCTGCCTCCTGGCCCTCCTGCGGGTGGGTGATGAGGAAGTCCACGTCGTGGCCCTGCAATTTCCCCCTGAGGGGGCCAGTCTGACTTACAGATTCCATGTTCTCCCAAAACGCCTCCGTGAGGGAAGGCCCACCTCAGTGGTCCCACCTCAGACGTCTCCCTGGAGGAGGGCCTGGAGCTGAGCCGGACGGCGTGTCGAGTCCCCTTACCTCCGGAAGCCTCCGGCCAGCGTAACAGTAGCCCCAGGAAGGGCCTGCCTCACAGCTGCCTCCACCACTTGCTGCAGGGCCTCAACATCTGATTGCAGGATCGGGGCACTCAGGTCCTGGTGGTGCTGGAGTCCTGTGGACAGTACAGCTCTCCTCACTGGCCCAACCCAGCCCTCTCCAGCTATCTACCACCACCCCTCCTCTCTCTTAAATATTAAACTTTTATTTTGAAATAATTGTATATCCACATATAGTTGAAGGAAATAACAGAGGTCCTCTGTGCCCTCAGTAACATCTTGCAGAACTATTGTACACCACACCAGAATTCTGACATTGACACAATCAAGATACAGACTATCCTTTTCAACATCTCTGTTCTCCTATCCATAAAATGGGACTAGGAGGTATTAGATGTGAAGAGGATGACTCTGCCACTTAAGAACACCTCACCTGAACCCAAATCCATCTCCTCACCTGTCAGAGAAATCATTGTACCTTCCACACACTGTTAGGAGGGGACTAAGTGTGGGAGTTAGGGCCATTGGCACAGTGCGAGCTCAGTAAGCACTGCTGGCCATTCCTTGGGGAGAGGTGAACAAGTGGAACCAACAGATGTCACTACGGAAGTCACTACATAACGCTCTACTGGACACACGGCTCTCTGGTCTCACTTCCTGCTGACCAAACATAGACAGCTCTCCCAGGACCCCCAGGTGGCCTCCCTTCCCCCAGCCCCTGGGAAGGTGTTCAAAGAGGCAACGAGTGCTGGGCTGTGGGGCTCCTTCAGAAGAGCCCCCAACCCAGGCCATGTGGAGAGATGGAGAATCCACTCAACACCTGCTACATGCTGGTCCCACGCTGAAGAGCTCACAGAATCCCATGCTTTAGAGAGAACGTAACTGAAGCTCAGAGAAATCAAAACTCAGGGCCACGGTCTCCTACCTAGTAAGTGGCAGAGATGGAACTCAAATCCAGGCCTAGTCAGCTCTCAAGTTCATGTTCTTTCCATTGCATAGTGCTACCTCCCACTAGCAGGCTCCTCACTGAACCTCTCCCCACTGAGCATCAGCCAGCAGGCCAGGGCACCAAGCACCGCACTGTAAGAGTGTCCAGGGCCTGGGCTTCTCTGACCTGCTCTCCCTTCCATGAAATCAGGAGTAAAGCATCCATGCCTGGTTCAGGTCCAAGTCTAGCCAGGAGGCAGCTACTGTGACCATTATCATTCACTGAAAATGGCTTGCAATGGGTCCTGACTCCACTGGTTCAGGAAGCCACCAAATACAGATGCCTGTTTTCACACTCACCTTGCTCCCTGCCACACAGGCAGCCATGAGCACACGCCATGCATCAGAAGTAAGAGTTCTGTGGTGTGGGAGGCTTTCAGGCCCTGGTGCTTTGGGGAAGCCCAGAGCTCTGCCCTCTCTCAGAAAGCTCACCTGCTTTCTGCTGCTGGGTTAGTCTCTGGGACTCCACTCGGAGGTCGTCCAGCGTCCGGAGCCCTTTTCGGTACCACTGGTCAGCAGTCCTTACCCCGACCCCAAAGATCTGAGTGAAGAGCTGTTTAAAGGATGAGTACAGTGTGGTCAGGAGCAAAGCCCTTGCAGCAAGACGAGGATGGTGACACTGGCGTATGCAAGGCATGTCCTAGGACAGCACCCCGTGGCGCTGCACAAATGACCTCATTAAGTCACCATGTGGTCTGGCAGGTGGCATCCCTACTCACATTTTTCATGTTTAAATAATCTGCTCAGGCCACACAGTGGGTGCACAGGCAGGACTCAAACCCTGAGCCTGGCCCTGACACAAACATCACGGGGGATGGCAGGGAAGGATCAGGCCCCTCCTTGAAAAGGATCTCTCCTCAGAACTTGTACAGTTCTAGCCCATGATTCCAACATCACCAAAGGAGTCATCCTAACAGTCTGTCCACTCACTGGGAAAACCATACTGCTCCTACCCAACAGTAGCTGGGACTTATTACTGTGGCTCTGCCTCTTAAAACAGCAAAAACGGGCAGTTAACAGCTAAGGGTTCAGGATCTGGAAGGAATAGCTGGGGGCCGGCTATGGCTCTGTTCCAGGAACAAACACAGCAAGTGCCACTGGCTGGCCATGGGTCAGCAGAGGGGTCCAGGCCAGTGGAAACTATGCTGCCGGAGCCGACCTCTTATAGGGTGGCCGCCTGCCCTTGCACAGGTCTTCCACACACAGGGTGGGCCCTAGAAACTCACTGTTTCTTCCCTGACAATAGCTCATTAGTCAGGGGTGGGCACCTGCCCTAGGCCAGCCACTTAAGAGTCCCTCCTCAGGAACTTTTGGAGCTGAAACAAAAGGGCAACCTTGCAGTGGTACAGGCTGCAGTACACGCCAGGGGCACCTTCGTGGGGACGCTGCTGGCATGCACAGGAGGAAGAACAGCCGGGTGGCGCTCATGTCCCTGAGTCCTACTTCCTGCAGTCTGGGCTGTGTTGATCCCCTGAACCAACAGCATGAACTGGATCACTTTCACCAACAGACTCCTGAGAGGAAAGATGCTGAGAATAACCTAATCGTGTTTGTAACAATAAACCTCTCATTGTTCGTGTACTTCTCTCCCGGCCTGGACACCTTCTGGGACTCGGGGTACCCAGGAAGAGACAGATGGCTCTGCCCCTTCTTGGCACTCTCTACCCATCAACTCCTGTGTTGCTCCCACACCCCTGAGCCCCCATGCTTCATCCATGGCTCCTCTACCTCTCTGAAGCTCCCCACCTCACTGATGCTCACATCCTGGGTGACCTTCCACGGCACCTGACACACCCTGCTAGGGAAGCCCCAATTCCATGACCAGTGGCTGGGCTGACAACCTCGTCACAAAACTGGGGTGTCTGAGAAGCATGACTGAGCATCCACAGACCAGAAGTGGGTGGGAACAGAGAGAAGGTGCGCCGTGGACACAGGCAAGACAACACCAACAAATGAGCATGTGAGATCACAAAAGAGAGAGACAGTACTAGGATGAGCAGCCCCTCAGAGTTAATCCTCCCTGTGGCACCCAGGGAAGGGTTCTGTTTTGTTCAGGGTGCTCTGTTTAAGATGCCAGGGCATGTAATATCCTGGAGAATATGCCATCAATAGTAAAATAAGAACTGATGCTGCTGAGTGATCTAGAAAATTCCCTGTGCTCAAAACAACTTTCTTGCCCATCTGTTTGGCTGCCTCATGCATATCAGGTGTCCTCAGTAAGACCCTCTCTGAGCCCAGGGTGGGCCCTGCCACCCCCTCTTGCTGCCTGACATGGTGGTAACCTTGCTGTGGCTCTGGGGGAACACCGTGGAGCTGCGGGCCCTTGCTCAGGGCTGCCCTGTGTACCTTCATGGTCTGGTACCTCTCCGAGAGACGGACTCTCTCCACCTCATCACACACTCCGTGTTCTAGCAGTTCCTGTGGGAGAAGACATAGCCTCACTGTAAAGAAGAGGGCTGGGGGGCCCAAGGCCTCGGCAGAACTCCCAACACCCAGAATTGGGGTCTTTGTGGGGCCAGGATCCCAGGGAACTTGTAATGAACAACATACCCAGGGATCCTCCAAGCCCCTTGGGCGAGGAACAAGGGCCACCTCTCAGATAAACAACAAGCCTCGGGGTATGTCAACAACTGCTTTTTTAAAACATAGATGGAATTCAATAAGACTTCTTTTAAAAGCAGGGGATGTAGGTTCAGTCAGGGAACTAAGATCTCACGTGCCATGCAGCCAAAAAATAAAACAAATTTTCTTAAAAACAACACACAGAAGTGAATTCAAAAGTATTTTTTCTGTCATGATAAATTTGCTCAGTGGTAACGTACAAAAGGACAACTTCACATTTTAAAAAGAAGTGCTCATGCTCAGGGGTCCTCTCCCACCATCCCTCACAGTCTGGGCCAATGCCCACGATGCCAGCTATTAGCCTGCCAGACTCCTGGCAGCTCCCTTGGCTGAGACCTTTCAATCAGCCTCAGGCAGGTGGTGCAGACCCAATTTACACATGAGGAATGTGGGTGAATAGGGTGGTCTGCTGCTGCCTGGGCACCATCAGTGGCCACAGCTGGGCTCTGAGCCACCCAGTCACCTGCCCTCACCAGGCTCCCAGGCTTCCTCGCCACCCCCCATTCACATTCACAGCTCTGCCCTTCTACATGCAGTGAGCACAAACCTGGACAACCCTGCAGGAGTGTTCTCCGAAGTGGGGCAGGCCCTGCAGCTGGCTCAGGGCTGTGACCGGGCTGGGGAGGGCCTTGAGCACCGAGGCCGCTCTGTAGAAGGCGATCTGGCGGCCTTCACTGCCATCGAAGCCAGCAGCCTCTGCCAGCGTCTCCAGAGCCTCCTGCAGGGAAGGGTCCTTGGTGAGAGGCAGGGATGGCGGAGTGCATTACCCTAACCCTCCCTCCAAGGCTGGGACATGGGAGGGCCTGGCTCCCTCCCAGGGAGGCAGGGGAGCCACAGCTCACCGAGAGACTGGCATTATGGTGCACGAGGGGTGTGGGACGCTGGCAGGCATAGGGCAGCATCCATGCTGGGCTTGGCATCTTCTTTTTGGGCACAGCCACCTAGGGATGGGCAATGCACAGGCTGCTTTGAGGCTGCAGGGTTGGCAGAGGACCAGGCAGCCCTCCAAAGTCCCACCTCTCCTGGTAGGGGGGTCACCTAGGACTCTCAGGACAGGAGCCAACTCAGAGAGGGCAGAACTGCTCAAGGCACAGGGCAGAGGCCGGAGCAGCAGTAGCGGTACAATGCCACTTCTTACAGGGCACGTGTTCTGTCACTTCCTCTCAACTAAGCGGGCCTGACGTGCCTATCACCCTCACGTCACAGATGGGGACTCTGAGACCTTGTGGCTCATGGGCAGAGCCAGGATTTGAATGCAGGCAGCCCTGTTCTGAGCCCACACCTGAACCCCTCCACTGTGCTCACCCAGGAAGCACTGGGACCTTCCCCATGGCGGTCTGGATGGGGCCCTCACTGCCCAACTCATGGGAAGGACACTGAGGCACTGCTGCCATGTCACCTGGCCCAGCTGAGGTCTGGCCAGCACTGGGGCTTCCTCAGTGGCTCTACCCTAAGCCTCCACCCGGCTCACCTCCAGGCGGTGCCGGCATTCCACAGGCACAGGCTGCCCAGCTGCCATGCTCTCTGTGAACCAACTTATGTCTAAAAGAGCTGGGCGGGTACAACCTGGGGGAAGAGCCGATGTCTTGTGCTCCTGCCAGCAGACAGCCTCCTCCGCTGACGTCCCCTCCATCACCACGTGTGTCACCTCTGGGCTGGGTGGAGGGAAGAGATTGTGAGGTCTGGAACCCTGTCCCAGGCCTGCCATTCTTCCTGCTCCATTCTACATCTCCAAGCCTTCACCAATACTATCCCCTCTGCCTGGTGAGCATCTGTTCACTCCAGATTTTCAGCCCCTCCTCCTGGCAGCCAAACATCTCCATCACTCCAGCATCTGCTGAGCTGTGGTTCTCTGCTCTAGCTAGGATCATAAGCCCAACCCTTTTTTGGTGTTAATTTGTCTGTCTTCTTCTCCCCCAAACCCAGAGAAAGGAGAGGCCAGGGGCCTGGGGTCCAGGAAGCAGGGCGGGTGGGGGTGGGTGGGTCTTACTTCCAAGTGCTGGAGACAGACTACTTGCTTGGAACTTCAGCTCTGCCCCACACTTGCTCTGTGCCCTTGGGCACATCATTTATCTCTGTACTTTTGACTTCCAACTCTGCAAAGCATAGATATTAATATATCTACTTTGTAGGCTTGCAGATTAAATGAGCTAATAATAAGCAAAAGGGCTTAGACAGTGCCCAGTACACTCTAGGCTGCTGTCATCATCCTGAGTGGGCCTGCAACAACCCTGGGTATGGTTAACTAAGTTTCAGGAGGACTGGCCCCTGGTTCACTTTGCTCTCTCAACTTCAAAAACGATGGAGACCCTCCTCCCTTACTCTTAGCATTGCTTCTGTGACCATTTTGTTTGGTTTAATTCTACTCTTGG
This sequence comes from Bubalus kerabau, assembly GCF_029407905.1. Lineage (NCBI taxonomy): Eukaryota > Metazoa > Chordata > Mammalia > Artiodactyla > Bovidae > Bubalus > Bubalus kerabau. The sequence continues at coordinate 80,453,054 of NC_073631.1, read as the reverse complement.
AAGTCTCACTTAAATCACTCTCAGCTCTGAGGAAAGAGATCTGTTTAGCTAACAGGGCAAGATGAATTCACCTAACGAAACGTTACTAACCCAACATACACCCGCATGACTTTTACAAAGCCTCTGGCATGTTCTCTCCTTGTCCTACAGAAACACTCCTGGCCATAACTGCTAACACCCTTTTACAAAAAAGGAAATAAACGAAAGCCATATGACCATGAAGTGCCAGGGTTAACTTTGAATACAAAAACCTCAGGTGCCCCTCCGCCCCAGGGTCAGCTGCGTGGGAGTCTTTTCAGATCTCAATATCCTCAGCTGTAAGGTAACACCGTGTATACAAGTGGCTGCTGCTAAGTCACTTCCGTCGTGTCCGACTCTGTGCGACCCCATAGACGGCAGCCCACCAGGCTCCCCCGTCCCTGGGATTCTCCAGGCAAGAACACTGGAGTGAATTGCCATTTCCTTCTCCAATGCATGAAAGTGAAAAGTGAAAGCGAAGTCGCTCAGTCGTATCCGACTCTTAGCGACCCCGTGGACTGCAGCCCACCAGGCTCCTCCGTCCATAGGATTTTCCAGGCAAGAGTACTGGAGTGGGGTGCCATTGCCTTCTCCCATACAAGTGGCTGGTCAGCTGCAAAATTCCTAGCGGGGTTATTTTGTGCTCAGGCCATCATGCCACGCAGCAGCGCCCCCCGGCCGGCCCGGCGCGACGGCGCGGTGATACAGATATGGGCGTGCCACATTCCTCGGTGAGGCGAGGCCTTTGGCCAGCACCCGCCCCGCGCCCCTCGGAAAGAAAGCCCTGGAAAGGCGGCCCCGGGTAGGTGACCCCGCCTAGCGGCAGCTTCGCCACAACCGCGCACCTGTAGGCATTCAGGACGCGGAAACCCTTGGAGACAGCCAGGCGTGTGAGAAAAGCCTGGCGACTGCGGCCCATGTGTGGTTCGGCCAGGTAGATAGTGACGCCCGGGAAGCGCGCCGAGGAGGAGGGGGCGGCGCTGGGGGACGCGACCCGCGCTCGCCGTCGTTTCGGTAGCATTAGGGCCCCGGCCACCCGCGGCGCCCAGCGAAAGCAGCGGAAGCTTGGACAGAAGCCAGAAGAAAAGCGGGCGGAAGGTAGACAGAAGCCGGAAGCCACAACGGGCGGAAGCCGACTGGAACGGGAAGTGGCACCCGGCTCCACTTAAAGAGGCAGGCCCCGCCCCCTGCAAGTTAAGTCTCCGGGTGGTTCTCTCCGCCTGGGTCGTTCGGAGCGAGGTGGAGGTCGGCTTTAGAGGCCCCGCCTCTATGCAAATAGAACCGGAGCACACACCTTTTATTTAAATTACCCTCGTAGAAAGTCCCCTCCCGTTCCTGGGACCACCCGGGAGGAGGGACTAGGGTTGGGGGTGGGAGCTAAGAGGGAGGAGATGGGAGGTAAGGGAGACTTCCTCGACGTGGGTCAGGGGGCTTTGTCCTCGGAGGGTGGAGGTGAAGTCGCGGTAGTGGTGTCTGGGGGTTGTCCTGAGCGCAAGGGTGGGGAAAGGGGGTTAGTGGTTGGTCGGCGGCTGGTAGGAGTGGAATAGTTCTCAGCAGCGGAATATCCACTCCACCGCCTTCCCTTCGCCTCCTCCGACTGGATCTGGCCGGGTAGATGGGCCGCGGAAACCTGCCGGCGAGGGGTCCTTGGACCGCGCGGGCCCCGGCAAACGCGCTAGCTTGAAGCGTGCTGGTGGAGTGGTCTCTTCAAACCCCGAGAAAGGTTTTTCAGTCTTTTTTCAATCAAACGACGTTAGGACGACTGGCCGGCCATTTGGAAAAGTAGAAGTTGGCTCACGCTTAACACCAAAATAAAATCCAGATGGATCAAACATTCAAATCTAAGAAAGAAACAACACAAAAAATGTGCTGGGGAGTCGGTGAATGTTTTTTCAGCCCTAAGTATCACAATAAACCTGGAGACACGAAAGGGAAAATATGATAAGCTTTATATATTTTAAATTATTTAAAAATTAAAAGGCAAACGGGGGGGAATACTGTGACACATTTTGAATTTAATTCCTGTAATTAAGAAATTGTTCACAGATAAATAAGGAAAATAAAATGAGCAAGAACACCAGTAGGCAATTTACAGAAGACAGGCTTCTCAAAAACATACCAGGGACTTCCCTGGTGGTCCAGTGGCTAAGATTCCGCCTTTCCACTGCAGAGGGTGTGGGTTACATCCTTGGTGGGATAAGATTCCCCTATGTACCACAGCCAAACAATTATTTTTTTTCCCCTTTTAAAAACAAAACAAAAAAAATACATAACCAGATTGCCTGACGGGTCCAATCACCACACAAGGGCAAATTTAAATGAATACTTTTACCTGTCACATTAACCAATGTTTACAAATTGATCACACATGAGGGAATTGGAAGTTTGTAGGAGGGACTTTTTGGAAGCCAGTTTAGCAACCATACCCAACAAAATGAAAACAGAAATCTCACCCCACAATTCTTTTTCTAAGATTGGTATTGCACTGAATCTCTAGATCAGGTTGGGAAAGCAGACATCTTGACAACATTGAGTGTTCTGTGTGTCTCTCCTATTTTCAGGCACTATGTTTTTAATCTCTTTGTTATACCTTGTGATGTCCTTCATCTCCCTCCCCCACTCCCCACACCCCACAGCCCTTCACTAGTCAGTGGGCACAGGGCTGAGGGAGGCAGGTGCCTGAGACCAGGTCCCCTCTGGGCCTCCCCGCCAGTTCCCAGTCGGCCCTCCTGGGCCCAGCACACACACATTGTGAAGCTGGGAGGCCTGGGATGCAGACCCTCTCTCATTTCCCATGCTTATTTCTCCTGCCACGTGGGAAGGGGGAGCTCCCAGCTTCTTTGTAAGGGGTTACTCCCCCATCTGCGGGTGCTGCCTTTCCTCAGGGAGCAGTAGCCTATCCCCTGAAACCACTCCTGTTCCTTTTAATGGCCTCTGGCTCCATTTTGGGTACCTGAGTTCTCTCCTGGGGAGGCAGAGGCAACTTTTAATGACCCATCATACCTGAATACTTAAAACACTGGGTGGCTTGCAAAAATGAGGACCAGTGCACAAGGCAATGGCCTTGACGGTGGCCCTTTTCCTCTTCTCCCCTTCCTGGATCACTAGGTCACTGTCCAACCAGCTGAGAAGTGGAGACCTCAGCCCTCTCTTTCCAGTAAACCTGGCTTGGAGTTCCCAGATGTCTAAGTCTCATGCTGCCCACACTGAGACCAGCCCCCAGAAAAGTCAGGGGCTGCACAGGCCCTCTCAGCTGCCCTGAGGGTTGCAGTCCGCCCCCTGCTCTGCACTGTCGTATCTCATGCTGTGTTTTGGATTAGTTTTACCCAGATGTATGAGCTTGCATTTTTCCAAGATGAATCTCATTTAGCTATTTCCTGTTTCCACTTCCAGTTCAGAAAATGCCCCTGGGGGAGATTTTTTAGGCCTCATGACCTTCGCAAAGCCTCCCCACGGAGCACCTTCTTTGATGTTCACTTTAGTGCTGTTGGCGCCTATCCTTGGCCTGTTGGGGCCTGGACTCTGCCCTGGCTCTGAGGCCCAACCCGCCCCCTGCCGGTTCCCGTCCCCTGCCGGCTACTTGCCAGCAGCATTCCAGAGGGCGTGTGGTCAGACTGCTGATGCTGCTGCTGGACCGGAGCTCCTGCGGGCCACTGGCCCAAAGCTCTGGCCTCAAGTGCTGGCCCTGTACTTCCTTCAGCTACTCACCGCATCTCTGTGGGTTTGGGCTACCTGGTCCACTCAGGCTGACAGAACAAAATACCGCCTACAGGGCAGCTTAAACGAAAGAAACATTTCTCATTGTTCTAGAGGCCAGCAATCTAGGATCAAGGTGTGGCAAGGCAGGTTTCATTCTGAGGCCTTCCCTCCTGGTTTGTAGGCGGCCACCATCTCTCTGTGTGCCCATGCAATCTCTTTGTGTGCTCGTGGAGAGAGAGAAAGAGAGATCTCTTCCTCTCCCTTAAGGTCACCAGTCATATCAAATTAGGACCGCACCCCATGACCTCATTTAACTTTATTAGTCTTAAAAGCCCTTTCTCCAAATGCAGTCACTTTGAGGGTTAGAGCTTCAATAGATGAATTGGCGGGAACACAATTCAGCCCACAGCTCCCAGTGTATTTGGTCCTGTGGCTGCTATAACAAATAAGCACAAACTGGGTAGCTTAAGACAACAGAAATGCATTCTCTAGCAGTTCTGAAGACCAGAATTCTAAGCCATGTTCCCGCTGAAAGCTCTAGGGCAGCAGTCCCCATCCTTTTGGCACCAGGAACCAGTTTCGTGGAAGACAGTGTTTCCACAGACCGGCCCGCGGTGGCGGGGGTGGGGGAATGGTTTCTGGATGATTCAAGCCTATTACATTTGTTGTGCACTTTGTTTCTATTATTGTTACATCAGCTCCACTTCAGATCATCAGGCATTAGGTTCTGGAAATTGGGGACCCCTGCTCTAGATGACTATCCTTCCCACCTCTTATATCTTCTTGTGGCTCCCAGCATTCCTCGGCTTGGGGCTGCATCCCTCTAAACTCTGGCCCATCTCCAGTGGCTGTCTTCCCTCTGTCCCTTCCCCTTTGCTTACATTTTTTAAGGTTTTTAAATTTTTTATATTTAAAACCATCTTTGGCTGTAGGCAGGATCTGGAGTTGGAAGACCAGACCAAGGGGTGGAGAAGCATCCCTGACTCCCTCCCCCTATGGGGAATTGGCCTGAGAATGATGGAGAAGAGATGTCCTTAAAATGAAGGTTCTTTGAGTTCATTAGGGGCTTTCCAGATGGTGCTAGTAGTAAAGAACCCACCTTCCAATCCGGGAGAAGTTAAAGATGCAGGTTCGATCCCTGGATCGGGAAGATCTTCTGGAGGAGGGCATGCCAACCCACTCCAGTGTTCTTGCCTGGAGAATCCCATGGACTGAGGAGCCTGGAGAGCTATGGTCCATAGGGTCGCAGAGTCAGACCCAACTGAAGAAACTTAGCACACATGCACTTTGAGTTCATTGGTCCAACCAACTCTGACTCAACATGAGTCAGGAAGAATTACAAGAAGAGGGGTATTTACTGGGCACTTAGGAATAAGAGCAAGGAGCTGAGTGGCCAGACAGAGTGAACAGGGGTGGGACAGGAAGGGAGGCCCATCAGCAACTGACAGGACTGACTTCTACGTAGAACTTGGAGCACAGGGGAATATGATCCCACTCAGCTTTCACAAGACCACCCTGCCCCCGCTGCTGTCTGGAGAGCAAACTGAGGGGCAAGGCAGGAAGCCAGGAGACCCCTCTGATCCAGGTGGGGTGGACGCGGAGTGACTGGACCAGGCTGAAGCGTGTGAGTAGAACAGACCAACCTGGTCAGCGGGTCAGATCTGACAGTCAGAGACAAAGAGGAGAGACTTGCTCCATGTCCTGAGATGGGATAGCCTGTGGGGAGCTCTGGAGTGGGGCTGCAGACCAGGTCCTCTAAAATTCAGTAGAAACAGAGGTGAGGATTCCAGTCTGACAGCTGTGGCCAGCACCCCAGGAGGAGCGAGGTCTATAGCTACAAATTAGGGATTGCTGGGGGCCAGGAGGTCACCAGATATAGAAGACATGCAAGCACTGAACCCCGGATTCCCCCAAATTAGAGGTTAGAGACTGTCCCCCAGGGCAAGGGGTGGGGCAGGGGGAAGTGGGTAAGGTGGTGTCAAATGGAAGTCAAATGGTGTCAAATGGCAAGTGTCATTCACAGCACACATTCACTTTGTGCACACTTAGCACACATGCACTTTCCATCACAGCAGAAGGTATGAGCGATTCTATCAGATGCCTGGAGGGTCACCTGAGATGAAGACCGAGGAGTGACTAGGTGCCTGGGGTTGACCCAATTCTGGTGGTGATGGCAGGTTGGTCCTGCCCTCGTCTCTTCTCAGATGCCCTTCATCATCCATCCTCTTCAGGGTGGTGTGTGGTTTCTGTCACCAGTTATTTAGGTCACTTAATCAACCTAAGCCCCAGTCTGCTCATCTGTTCAGTTCAGTTCAGTTCAGTTGCTCAGTCGTGTCTGACTCTTTGCAACCCCATGAATCGCAGCACGTCAGGCCTCCCTGTCCATCACCAACTCCCAGAGTTCACTCAGACTCTCGTCCATCGAGTCAGTGATGCCATCCAGCCATCTCATCCTCTGTCATCCCCTTCTCCTCTTGCCCCCAATCCCTCCCAGCATCAGAGTCTTTTCCAATGAGTCAACTCTTCGCATGAGGTGACCAAAGTACTGGAGTTTCAGCTTTAGCATCATTCCTTCCAAAGAAATCCCAGGGCTGATCTCCTTCAGAATGGACTGGTTGAATCTCCTTGTAGTCCAAGGGATTCTCAAGAGTCTTCTCCAACACCACAGTTCAAAAGCATCAATTCTTCGGCGCTCAGCCTTCTTCATAGTCCAACTCTCACATCCATACATGACCACAGGAAAAACCATAGCCTTGACTAGACGGACCTTTGTTGGCAAAGTAATGTCTCTGCTTTTGAATATGCTATCTAGGTTGGTCATAACTTGCTCATCTGTAAGCGGGAGTAACAAGGTGCCCTTCTTCCCAGGGCTGATGTTCAGACTGAATGCAGACTGATAGATTTAAGAAACATTGGTCAATCACAGCACATGGGCCTCATTTGGATCCCAATTCTAAGTAAAGTGTAAAAACTGAAACATAGGGGACTTCCCTGGACGTCTAGTTGTTAAGACTTCCCCTTTCAGTGCAGGGGGCGCGGGTTTGATCCCTCATTGGGGAGCTAAGATTTCACATGCCTTGCAGCCAAAAAAAAAAAAAAAAACAAACATAAAACAGAAGCAATATTGTAACAAATTCAATACAGACTTTATAAATGATCTATATCAAAAAAAAAGTATGCTGCAATCAGAAAATATATACCCTGCTTGATATTAACATTGTATATTAAAAGAAATGTGGTTGAGAGTAATCACATGTAGCATTGGTTATGTTAGAGCAGGAGAGAGAGAGAGAACAAGAGGCAGGCAGGAAGAGTTCTTTCTTTCATAAGTACACAGTAAAATATTTCCTGGTGAAATCACATGATGTCTGGGATATGCTTCAAAATTAAGGTGGGGGAAAGGGGAGGACTCAGATGAAACAAGATGGGCCTGGAGTTGAGAATTTTGATGCCGGAGGTAGGCGAGATCATCTCTCCACTTCTGCATGTGTTTGAAATTTCAATAATAAAATATTTTTTAAGCACATGCGCTTATACAGGATGAGATCAGTGCTCTGCCAGGAGCAGATCTAAGCCCTTTACACGTGTCAGCTCATTCAGGCCCAGGACATTCTTGTCCGCAGACGACATCCATGTCCCCATCTTGCTGGGGAGAAGAGAGAGACACAGAGAGGTCAAGTGACTTGCCAGAGTTTGCACAGCTAGTGAAAAATAGCACTGGGATGCTGTCTTGGAAAAACACTCCTGTGTTCTCCTTTACTCTCACATGACACTCCTGACACTTGCCATGGATTTTCTGCACCCAGCAATTCTCCAGCACCAGTTGGGTGTCCTAAGTTTAACTCAGTTCTGACACTGACCAGGGTTAGTGCAGAACCCCTCCCCCACCCCCACACACACACAATTCAGATGCCAATCTTAGATCCAGGTTGTCACTTTGATCTTGAGTGGCCTGGTCTACAGTGACTTGAAGTGGGGGTTTTGGTTCCTAGCCAGAGATTGAGGTCAAGTCATGGCGGTGAGAGCACCGAATCCTAGCCACTAGACCTAGTGACAAGGCTCTGGCTCTTTAGCTTTGCAGAAAAGAACTGCCACAAAGACAGAAAGTAGTGAAACAAGTAAAGTGTTTACTAGGAGGGAAAGAGTACAGCATGTGTGGATAGACACACATGCATGCTGAGACATTTGCACCCTCATGGTGGTTTGAATCACTTTTAGGGGCATTTCTTCCAGGTTTCTTTTGTCTGGTTTTGATTTGCCTGGTTCTGTGGCCATATTTGGTATATCTCAGGGTCTGCTCATGTGTGCGTGCTCATCCCTTAGCCAAGATGGAGTCTAGTGAAGAGGCTCATGGGTGGTTGACATCACTTACTATGAGGTGTCATGCCCTCCCTTTTTGACCTCCAAGGAGTCTTTCTGCACATGTGTATTCAGGGAGGTCTCCTCAACTTTGAGAAGGAGGAATATGTGGTCTTCTAGCTCTTATCTGGGCAGAGCTCAGCCTTCTCCATCATCCTGCTTTTATGCAGTTTCTTCTATTATGGAGCTTCTGTCCACAGGGGAGAAGCTGTCCAGCCTGGGGCCCATCTATCTCCTCCCTCAACCTGTGCTTCTGAATGATCGGCTATTAGTTGGAGTTCCCACCATCCCCTCCTTCAGTTTGGTAATTTGTTACAACAGCTCACAGGACTCGAGACTACTAAATTCCCAGCTTATCACAAAGGATATTGAAGGATATGAATGAACAGCCAGATGAAGAAATAGGTAGGTTGGGGTCCAGAAGTGTCCTGAGCACAGGAGATTCTGTCTCCATGTAGCTGGGGTGAGCCCCCTCATATGAATGTGTTCACCAACCAGAAGCTCTCTGAACCCCATCTAGGTATTTTTATATAGGGGCCTTCATCACATGAGCATGATCAATCAATAACTCAATCTCCAGCCCACTCCTCTACCCAGATGATAGGGGGCAGGGCCAAAAGTGCCAAGCTCCTAATCATGGCTTGGCCTCTCTGGTGACCAGCCCTGATCCTGAAGCCATCCAGGAAGCCACTCAGAGTCACTGAATTAGAACAAAAAGATCCTTCTTTCTGCCAGTAAATTCCAAAGCATTATGAGCTCTGTGTCATGAACTGGGTTCAAAGATGAAATATTTGAACAAGAAACGCTCCTAGTGTTCTTATCACTCAGGAAATTCCAAGGGATTTAGGAACTCTGCACCAGGAACCCAGGGCAGAGACCAATACATATTTTTTTCTATCATTTCACAGATGTGACCCGGAGAGCCTTAGCTCCATCACAGAGCTCCTGATCTTTGTGCTTCCAAAACTCCCACATGAATCTATGTCACAAACCTACTTGTTCTCTCTGGAGGATCAGATGGTTTGAAATTCAGTAAAACATATCATAGTTTGTTATTTTGCCTACTTGTGTTTTCTAGTTTTTATACAATGAGCACACACCACTTGCATGATAAAGATATTTGTAATAAGAAAAGGTTTTGATAGACACAAAGCCAGCAGCAGTGAGGCCAGGTACTCTGGGTGGGAGAGCCCAGGGCTCCCACCCACTAGGGTGCAAGGGTTGCAGGGGAGTTACCCTGAGACTTCCCCATCCTCACCCCTGTTTCTGATGGCCCACAGCTGGCAGGACTTCAGACCTGGCCACGAAGTGAGCAGGACTGCTGGGTGTCCAGCCCAGGACATGCACTTGGGGCCCACTGAAGCCCTGCCCTGTGAGGGGCACAGACTAATTCTGGGGTGTGGCATCTCGAGGGGCAGGGGTAGGGCGATCCCTGAGGCTTGGTGAGAGTGCCAGGTGCAGGAACAGCTGCCTAGAACTGAGAAAGTGGAACAATGAGCGTGAACAACTTCTTCAAGGAGCTTGGTTATTAAGAGGAAGGTCAGGGTCAAGAGGGCAGCTATGAGTTCCAGCACTAAGAACTCTGGGCACAATAGGGGCTTTGGGGACATTCTGGCTCTTCATGCTAATGGCAGGAGCTGTGGAGCTGGGGACATGGCTGCTGAGGGTCCTCTTCCTCCTACAGAGCTTGTCACTACTTCTTGTTTTTGTTGGCTGGGCTTCTGGCTCAGGTCTGCAGACAAACATGCAAGAATGTGACTACCTTACACACAAAAAGGTTATAAAATGGCTAATACTATGATGTGTTTCTTATTCTTATACTTTCTTGGGGTTTCAGCTTTTACACCTTCTTCTACCAGATAGTACTTTTTTTAAAAAAAACACCTTTCTAAGATCTTGATAATCTTATCAGACACAAAAGTGAAAATAATGTCATCTGTAGCAAAGACTTTGTTGTTCCTCAGTGTCTATTGTCTCATTCTTATTTAGTAACAGAACTCCTGACATTTAGCTGGCACATGATAATCAGAAAAAGACTACACTTTTTGGCTTCCCTTATAGCTGGGTGTGGCCCATGACTGAGTTCTGGCCAAGGCCAATGGAATGAACTTGGAGCTTTGTGTGAGCTTCTAGAAAAAGTTCTTAAAGGAAGAAACTGTGCTCTACTATTTCTTTTTGCTGGCTGGGATGATGCAATGATGGCTGGATCTCAAGCAGCTGCTTTGTACCATGACATGGAAGCCAGATGCAGAAAATGGAGGCGTGACAACAGGAAAAGAAAGGGACTCTGGACTGGTCTTCATCTTGAAGACAGGATTACATCAATTATCGAGGCCTATTTGGTGTTTACCCACTGCCGTGCTCCTCACCAGTGCCAGTACTACCCTCTTTCCCTACTCAGTTCTGAGTAGTTCCAGGACTGTTGTCTGTCTCACAAGATCCTGTTAAGGTATTTATCCTACATTTAGCCATTTAACAGATATTTACTCAGGGCCTCTGCATGCCAGAGAGCTGTTGTAGTAAACGTCACAGCCCCCGATCCCCTGGTCTTGTGAAACGGGCAGTGCTGGTAGGGAGAACAATAATAAACATCTAGATAAGTGTTAGCTACTGCTGAGTAGCCAGCCACCCGACTCAGCAGATTAAAACAATCACATTTATTAGCTCACCTGCCTGCCGGCTGTCTGGGCAACTCTTCCCATCTGAGCCCAGCTTGGCTGCTCTTGCTGGTCTCCCTCTTGTGTCCAGCCTGTGGCAGCCTGTCTTGCATGGTCCCAGCTTGGCCCCCTGAGGTCTTGTCCTCAGCAGGACAGCCCAGGTGTGCTCACACAGTTCTGGAAGTTTGGAGGAGAGGAGACGGGATGCCACAAGCATTTTTTTCAAGCCTCTCCTTGGACTGAGTTTGTCCCTGCCTGACTGACCAAAGTCATGTAGTCAGAGTGGGAGGTTCCTACAAAGTTGCAGGGCACAGGGCAAAGGAAGGCTGCTTAGCTGGAGCCATTAGCACCATCAGTATAGCCTAATGGGTCAATGTGTCAGAAATAAAGTAGCCATGTGGGAAGCTGGATAAAGGCCCAAAGGTATGATGTCTAAGGGAAGGGCACTGCATGCAGAAAGAATAGCAATACATACCCCACGGCAGGACACGCTCATGGTGTTGGTGGGATTTCCTCCCACTAAATCAGGAATGTGTTGTATTGGTCTGGGGAGGAGGGCAGGGGAGGCTTTCTCAGGGGCTAAAGCAGTATCTCATTCCCGAGTGTCCCTGTGGACAGGTTGGACATCCCAGGCTCCTCACCTCCAGAGCCACAGGCTCCTTGCACCTTGAGGTCACAGTGTACCTCAGGGCAGGAGAGTCTGTCCTCGATGTGGGGGAGGGTTGCAGATGTGGGGTCACATGCTTGTTTATAAGGCTGGCATCCAGCTTCCCAAGAAGATGAGCCCAGGGCCTATCCAGCCCTGGAATCCTCTCATGGCTCCTTGGGAGGTGGCTGGCACACGGCCAATCCCTCCAGCAGCTGATTGGAATAAGGCACAGGGTAGAGTCCCATTGCCTGGTCTGAGACCCCTCTGGCAAATGCATCGAGCTGAAGTCCAGACAAGTTCTTGGGTGTGGAGGGGTGCTGAGCTGCAGAGGGACTCAGAGGCCCTCCATCCTACCAGGCACCTGTGGGATGATAGCCTGTCGGGGCTCAGCTGCTTTAGGGGATGTATTGGTCAGGGTTCCCCCTAGAAACAGAACCCACAGGATACATATACAGAGTGTGTGTGCTAAGTCGCTTTAGTCGTGATCGATTCTGCAACATTATGGACGGTAGCACACCAGGCTCCACTGTCCATGCAGATTCTCCAGGCAAGAATACTGGAGTGGGTTGCTGTGCCCTCCTCCAAGGACATATACAGAGAGAGACTTACAATGAAAGATTGGGTCACATGATTAGGGAGGCTTTAGTCTGCTATCTGTGAGCTGGAAGCCCAGGAGAGCTGGTGGTGCAGTTCAGCGCAAACCCAAAGGCTCAAGAACCAGGAGAGCCGATGTCCAAAGGCAGGAGATGGATGTCACAGTTCAAGCAGAGACTGGGGCCGCCCACCCTGGGGAGGGCCATCTGCTATTCTCAGTCCACTGATTTAGTTCGGCGACTCTCCTTCGGAAGTAGCCTCACAGACACATCCAGGAATAAAGATTCACCAGTGATCTGGACATCTCTTTCCTGATAGCTCAGTTGGTAAAGAATCCACCTGCAATGCAGGAAACCCTGATTCAATTCCTGGGTTGGGAACATCCCCTGGAGAAGGGAAAGGCTACCCACTCCAGTATTCTGGCCTAGAGGAGTCCATGGACTATAGACTCGAAAAAAGAGTCAGAGAGTCAGACTCTCAGTCAAAGAGTCAGACACGACTGAGCAACTTTCACTGTCACTAACCCAATCAGCGGACACACAAAGTTAGCCATCATAGTGAGTTTCTGTTCTTTGTAACAAGTGATCCTGAATGACAGCGTTTGATTACCCGGTACTGCCTCCACCAGGAGGGTTTTAATCTTTGGGAATTTGATATCGGAAAAGTAGTCCTCAGTGTATTTTAATTTGCATTTGCATATTTTTTTGTGTGAGGTCAACATGTTTGCATGTGTTTACTGGCCACTTATGTTTCTTCTTTTGTGAACTGCCTATGTCTCGGGGCTCACTCGTGAAAATGGTAGCAAGGTTGGACTTCCCTCGCGGTCCAGTGGTTAAGACTCTACACTTCCACTCCAGAGGGTGCAAGTTTGATCCCTTGTTGAGGAACTAAGATCTCAAATGCAGCTCAGCCAAAATAATAATAATAAAGGAAACAAGGTCAAATTAGCTTTAAAAGTGTAAAAAAAAAAAAAAAAAAAATGGGGCTTCCCTAGTGGCTCAGTGGTAAAGAATCCACCTATCAGTCCATGAATTAGATCCCTGATCCAGGAAGATCCCACATACTGCACAACAACTAAGCCCATGCACCACAACTACTGAGCCTGTGCTCTAGAGCCTGAAAGCTGTAACTACTGAGCCCCTGTGCTGCAGTTACTGAAGCCCACACACCCTAGAGCCTGTGCTCCACGACAGGAGAAACCACCACAACGAGAAGCCCGAGTGTCACAAATGGGGGCCAGAGAGTAACCCCCACGCACCACAACTAGGAAAAAGCTCACGCAGCAACGAAGACCCAGCACAGCCAAAAAAATAAAAAATAAATAAGTAAAGAATGGCTTCCCTTTATTGAAGAATTAGTACTTTTCAGTCCCAGCTTTCTAGATTTATTTCAATGAATCCTTGTGCCCTTTTCACAAGGGAGTGATAGAATTAATATTATCCCACTGTACAGAGGAGAGAAACTGAGGCTTGGAGAGAAACTCTGAGGCCACGGACAGTTCCTAAAATGTTTTTCTTTCTGATCTCGGGGTTGCAGGTATATTTCCAGTGTTTTGTCTGCCTTTTAACTTCACTTTCAGGATATTTTGAACAGAACTCTAGAGCTTTTATGCAACCAAAATTCTCCACCACCTACAGTTTCTACTTGGAAAGACTTCCCCCACGAAAATATAAGCACAGATTCCTATGTTTTCTTTTGCTACTTTGATGGTGTCTTTGTCAACATCTGCGTCTTTAATCCATTGGGAGTCAATTTAGATGAAGGTGGGAGGAACGATTCACATACTTTTTTCCACTAGAGCCCGTTTGGAACCGAACAGGCCTGGCTGATGGTCACATGACACCCTCGCCCTCATCCCAGTCTGCGGGCTGCAGAATTACTCAGGCACTGAAGGCCCCCCGCCTCCCGCCCCCTCAGCTCCTCAGCCCCCCTGCGGCTGTGGTGACCCCCAGTCTCCCGGAGGCTGAGTCCTGTGGTGAGTGGAAGGAATTCTGGTGAACTCTGCTCACTCAGCAGTCTGGGCCTGGGGAGCTGGGTGGGGGCACAGGACTGTGGAAAATCACATGTGGTTTTCAAGTTGTCGGAAACCAAGAAAATCATTCGGCCAGTTGTGCGGACGACTAGACACTGTCTGGGAGACCCTGGGTCCCCTGGCTCTGGGAACCACCCTCCTGGTGAGCCTGAGCAGATTTATCCCCTGGTAACATCCAGACTGCAGACAGAGGGCGTTTCCAGGCCCCCACCCCCCCCCCCACCCCCACCCCGCTCCGCCCACCCCCCCAAGAGGGAGGAGCAGAGAGACTGGGTGGACCTGGGTCCTTCTTCCTTGGTCCCTGGAGGCAGGACTCCAGGAGACTGGGAGGGCCTGGTGCTTGATCCTGGTGCCTAAGGTCCAGACACCATGCTTCCTGAGCCATCCAGTTTCACGCCTCCCTGGCCCCCGTCATTCTGGCCAGCTGGCCTGTGTCTGGGCTGCTGCCTCGGGGACCCAAACCTCCTGGTGCTCTGAGGCTGCCCCAGTTAGAACTGGGACATACTGGTCCGTTGGCAGGTGAGTTTCCCAACTCTGCCCAGGCTGAGGCACTAGGGTGGCTCCTGGTGATGCTCAGGTCTCAGCAGGATGGGCTGGTGGCCCCGTGGCCTTGTGGCCTGGTGCCAGAGACTATGTAAACTGAAGGGAAAGAGCATTCAGTCTGGCCTCACAGACATACCATCACTGATGAGGACGCGTCTCTTCTCCCTGAGCCCGAGTTTTCTCACATGAATACAGGGAAAGCTGCTGCACGTGCGCCACAAGAATTGAAATCCAGTCCACTGTCCACATGCTGGGGCCCAAGACATGGGTTACCGATGTGAGGAGTCTGAGCCTGGAGAAGCAGAACCTCTCCCACAAGGACCTCCCTTCCCTTTCACTCACCGGGCAGAGCTCCATATCCCTGGGGGTCAATGTTCACCCCTGTGCCCTCTGTTCCGGGGAGTCTAGTCACTCACATCCTGATCCCTCTGACCTGAACGTCTTCAGAGGAAGGCTACCTCCACAATTGTTGGGTCTCCGGGCCACACTCAGGCCTGGACCTTGTTGAAAGCTCTGTGGAGACCTGCCCGGTGAACACATGAGCTGCAGTCAGGGACACACACCCACAGTCACGTGCTCAGATTGCTGGGGACCCAGAGTGGAGGGGCTGGTGCTGTGGTGGGGTGGGGACTGGGAGGTGGCGGGTGATGAGATCACAGACCTTCTGGCCACAGTGACTTGGGATGAGGCAGTTCTGCTGCTGACATGGCTAGTGGTCCTGGCAGGATGGCCTGGGGACATTTTTTCAGGCACTCAGGAAGCTGAGACGTGGTGCCCCTTGGGGCAGAGACTCTGCTGAGACTGTTAGAATAGACCCACGGCTTGGGGCATCCTCCTCTAGGGACTCCTAACTTCCCTGGATGTGGAGAGTGGCTTGGATGGAGCCACTCCATTGTCTCCCCATCTCGTGGGGAGGGTGTGGTCACCAGGTTTGTAGGACAGGAACTCTGAGGTCTTGTGGTGGGGGGAATGGGGTCAAGGTCACCTGGGATCCACCCCAGGAAGGAACTGATCCTCCTTCTTCCCGAGGCTCCGGCCAGACTTGCCTCGAGGTCCAAATTGTCTGATGTGCAAAGACAGATGCTAATCTTGCTAGACATGGACTGTCTGAATGGGAGACCCTTCCAATCAGGGTTGGGGAGCTGCTAGTGGTCATGGAGTCACCCCCTCAACTTACAGCCTGAGAAAATCAAGTTATTCAAGGTCATAGTTTTAATAGTGGCTTCTGAGATGAGCTGGAGGAAGCAAGAAAGCCCTCTTACCCTGCCCCAGGTCCATCCTGGGTCCCTCTTCTCACCCAGGAAGCTGTCGCATCTGAAAGATTAACAAGGCAAGCCCGCCCTACAGTGATTTCCCTACCCCTGTACGAATGACCCTACCATAGTGGGAAGAGGGTGGGTTCCATTCCTTCCCATCTCTGCTCCATCTCCTCACCCCCTCCCAATGTGGGAGCTTCTGGCTCCCCACCCCGCTGGGGGCATTACTGAAAGGGGCCAAATGGCCCTGGTGCCCCAACATGACAGCTTTGCCTACATGTCCACCCCCTCCTGCCCTTCACTGCAACGCACAGGGCCTCCTCATTACACCATTCCTCCCAGATGGACCTTGCTACACACCTCTGGAGTGTCCCTGCTCCTGACCCAAGGTGGCAGCACCCTGCACCCCATCCCAGTCTCTCTCCTGGGGCCCTCCCAGCCTGGCAGGCAGCCCTCCTACAATGGCCTTTCTCAATGGCTCTCAGAGGTGAGCTCTTGGCCCATGAGCTAAACAGGACCCACCCCAGTCTGGTCAGAGCTTGAGAGCACAGGCCACACCCCTTCCTCTCCCCACCATGGCATCTGTGGGCTCCACCAGCCTGACCCTCACAAGGCTGCAGGAAAACTCCACGCATACCATCTCCCTCCCTCCCCAGCCCATGTCAGCTGCCCCCAGAATGCCCCTTCCCCACTCTGGAAGCAGCAAGGATAGGTCCACCAGGGTGAGACGTCACTTTGCCTCTGCCTGTCAAGTCCAGTCCTGTTGTGGCCCCTAGGGCAGGCCTCACTGTGCCCGAGGGAAAGGCCCAGACTTCTCCATAGGAAGCTGGAGGTGGGGGGTAGGGGGGGGCCCAAGATGGCCGGCAGACTCCCAGACTAGCTCAGGAGAATCCTTGAACCTGGATACAGATGCCCCACCCGCTGGCAAGGGGTGCTGGACCCCAGGAGGGTGAGTGGCAGCCACAGGAGACATCAAGCCTCCCACCTCTTGGCCTGCCTCTTCCTGGCCTGGGCTGCTGCCCTTGGGGAGTTTGGTTTAGATGACAGGGCTCCTCAGCAGACAGGCGTCTCCTCACGGGCCCAGGTCTGCGCGACTTCCTGAGTGCAGGTCTGAAAGCTGAGTGGAGTCCCAGCCCTGCTCCCTGAGGGGAGATACAGGCCTGGCACAGACAGCAGTCACCACCCCGCTCACCTGCCCAGACCTTCGAGGGAGGCGGGGAGGGCCCCCAGCCCCCTGCCTCCCCACTCCAGGGCCCAGCTTCCCACAAGCCCTTGCTCATGTTCCTGTTGGTGACTCACTGTGGCTGAGGAAAAGTTTCTCTTTATTTTTTAATTTTCTTATGGCTTCTATTTTCCCTGGCAGAGGATGTGGAGCTCAAATCTGATCCATGTGTGAGCCAGCTGAACTTGGGAGCTGTTCCCAGGGAAGTGACGTTCTAGAGCTGCCCCCTCCCCTGAGCCTCGGGCCTCCCTACTGGACACACTCAACTGGGGGCCACAGAACAAATTCCAAGACAGAAGTTTCGAGAACGATGATTCAGAGGCTCGCAGAGGACATTTATGGGTAAGAGCTTGCTCCATCCTACTCTGCCAGGACAGCAGGGCAGGGTCAGCACAGGGACAAGGAGGCCTGACTAGGGGTGGGGGTGAGGCGTGCTCCGAGAGCCCAGGTGGGTGGCCTTGGTCTTCTCAGGGAAGCGACAGGAGCTGGGAGTGAAGGGAGGGCCTTGGAAGAAAGAGGTGAGAGAAGGCAGAGCCCCCTGGGTCCTGCCCCTGCCCCCAGTTCGGGGCTGAGCCAGCAGCTCCCACAGCGCTCCTCGGCTGCCTCCTGTTCATCATCTCAGGGCCTCCTGAGACAGACAACCTTGATTCAGGGCTGAGTGCTGCTAAACTTGTCCCATAGGCTCCAGGTGTACTTTTCTTGCTTCCTTATCCCATCAAGGAGGAATGTTCCGGGAGCTCTGGCCTTGGGTGTCATACCCATCTGAGGCCAGCCAACACTTGCCCTTTGAGAAGCCACGTGGAAATACCAGGCACGCATGGCAGCACATGGCACCCATGGCAGACATTACTAATCGATCTGGGATTGTCTGACTACCCCATCTTTGTACCACAACCCCACACCCCCCCCTCCCCCCCCCCCAGTCAATGCGATAGATGGAGGCACAGGAAACACAGTTTTAAAAAACTAGGATCTGGTAAGAGGAAAGAGAGGAATGCCTGTTTGTCCTTGTTGGGATGTCAGCTTTTGGGAAAACAGTGTATCCCTAGAGGTCAAGCAATGTTCACCAAGGAAACAGTAAAAGAAACTATAGGGGAAGAGGTCTGCCCGAAAACATCTGTGGCTCCTATTCGGGTGGTGAGTGATCTGTTCCCATGGCAGGTTTCAGCACACAGCTTTGCACCCACCAACTCTCTCAGCTGGGGCACGTCCTCAGGGGTAGTGTCTAATCTGCTGCCTCCTGCCTCCTTTCTGGGGTTCTTAATCTGGGGTCCCTCCCTCTGCTGCTGGGAGTGCAGGAGAGGGCAAGAACGCCCTGAACTTGTATAGAAATTGCTGTGTCCGGGCTGAGTCCCTCCATGCCCCTGACAGCCCATTCCTATGAATGACACATACAATTTAATAAAATGTGAAAGGCATCTCCTCCCTCCTTGCTCCATCTCTGACTCCCCTCCAAACTTGTCCTTGTATGTCAGTATCGTCGGAAGGGAGAGGCAATCTTAAATGGGGGATCCTACTTCCAACAGAGCAGTTAGCCCGTCCTCAGGGCAGTTGTGCACCTGTCCCTGGCTACAGTGAATTCCCAAAGTGTGGTGTCTCCCTGAGGGCCAGCCTAGGAACGGGCTCTCATGGACCTAGGGGGTTAGCTGAATGTCTGATTGAAGACTCCAGAGACAGGAAAGGATGGGTTGGGACTCTCCTGCGGGTCTGTAGAGGGGGTAAGGTCCCCGAGGCCAGAGTCCATAGCTTAGCTCTGCTCTCAGGGTTCCCGCTCACCTCCAGCAGGCTCTGGGGCATCCCTGGGGCACCGCCTCCAGTTCCCATCTGGCTTGGAGGTGGTATTGCAGACAGAGCTGTGCAGGGGCGTCGGAGCCCTGCCACTAGCACCCTCAGGACCTCACAATCCCTCCAGCCCTCCTTCCCCTGGGCCTTCCTTCCTAGGCGCGGGGCCCAGGTCCGGGACACCGCCCGCAGTTCCCACTTCGGGAAGTGCCAAGCGCGCGCGGCGCCTGGACTGCTCAGCCCCCCCGCAGCCCCTCCGTCCACGCCCGGCTCCTCCTCCTCCTCCTCCTTCCCCCCGGGTGGGGGGAGCCGGCTCCGGAAGCCCCGGCGCCCCCGCCCCGGCCGCCACTGGCGCTTTGGAGAAGGCGGTCCGCGCGGGAGCGCGCCACGCGGGACCTGAGCTCCCAGCCGCCGCCAGCGCCTTGGAACCCCCTGACCATCCCTGAGCCCCCACCGACCCCTGAGTCACTGCCTGGCCCGGAGCAGCCCCGCGCCGCAAGCCGGAGTCCCCTACCCACCCCTGATCCTCCCACCCGCCCCTCCCCGGATCACCCCCCACCCCTCCCCGAGCAACCCCCGCCTACCCCCCGCCTCTCCGGAGTCCCCTGCCCGCCCCTCCCAGGACCCCCCTCCCCGCACCTCTCCCCCGGAGCCCCCTCCCCAGGGCCCCTGCCTCCCAGTGTGTGCTGTGACCATGGCGGCCCTGCTCGGGGCGCCCCTGCTCGGCTGCCTCCTGGTGCTGCTAGCGCTGTGCCCCGGGGGGCGCCCGCAGACGGTGCTGACCGACGACGAGATCGAGGAGTTCCTCGAGGGCTTCCTGTCCGAGCTGGAGTCCGAGCCCCGGGAGGACGACGTGGAGGCCCCACCGCCCCCTGAACCCACCCTTCCCGCCCGCAAACCCCAGACAGGGGGCAAGCCGGGGGCGCGTCCGGGGGTGGCCGAAGAGGGTAAGAGCTTTGGGTAGGGGTGGCCCTTGGCGTGATGGGGGGCCGCCCGGACAGCCCTGCACCACAGGTGAGAATGGCGGGCCTCGGTAGGGTTTGGCCGATGTCCAGTCTGCCCAGCGTTAGGAATGGATCCGAAAGGCACAAGAGAGCCCAGATGTCTGGCGTGACAGTGTGCCAGGCAGAGGTCAGCGCTGGCTGGTAGCCCTCTGAGGTTGGGGACACATCCAGCAGGTCCGCTGCCCAGTGGATTGGGTCCTCCCAGTCCCTGTTGCACAGCCGGCAAACCCCTGGAGGGACTAGACTCGAGCTAACAGGGGACTCGGCAGCCCCCTCCCCAGGGTAGTGTGAAGGTGAAGGGCCCTGCTGTCTCAATGGGGCCACTCAGCCTGATTGTGGCACACACTGTGCCACACCACTGCCAGAGACCCAGCCTCCAGCCTCCCCTGGGAAGGATCCCCAGCACTCTGCTGCCTGGCCTCCTACTCCAGGAGTACAGAGGCAGGGAAGGGGCTGCAGAAGACCTCCTGTCTCCTCAAAGCTTCCAGGAGCAGTGGGCAGTGGTCCGGGGTTATTGTGAGGATTAAATGAGGTGATACATCACCAAAGCATTTAGCCTAGTGCCTCTTATATAATCAGTTGTCAATAAATCTTAGCTGTTTATCATGACCTTCTGGAAGGTGGGCAAGGGTCTTTTTGATCTCTCTCCCAGGAGACTTCCAAGGCACCATCCATCATTCCTGAGGTCAGCAGCCCCTCCCCTTTGTCCTGCTCTAGATCTTTCCTGGCTCCTCCCCCACCCCGGGGGATGGGTTCTGGGACCCATCTCAGCACCCCTCTCCATTCCAGGATTGCTGTCCCGGCCTCTTGCTTGCTGCTGGGGCAGCTCTATTTCTCCTGGCTGTGTGCATTTTGTAGATTTTCCTGTATTTCAGTCACGTGGCCCCCACAACTCCATTATATTTTCAGCGGCATTTGCTCAGGGTCCTGGAAGATTCCTACAGGCAACCCCAGGCCCTGCCCTTGCTCCCTCCCTCCCCCAGACTCTGAGATGGGCAGGCAGCTGCAGTACTTGCCTGTCCCTCTGTCCTCTGCATGGCCCTAGGATACCCTGTGGTTATGGCTTCCAACCTGCCCCAGGCTCCTTAGTCCTGGACGGGGGATCGTGCATGCGTATCCCTTTTCTGTGAAGCTTTTCTAGCTCCAGGGGGGCCCCAGGCCCATGCCCTTTACTTTGTGTGAGAGGAATGAGACTGCCTCCCCCTTCAGACTGGGTGCTCCTTCAGGCCTGGTGGCTTAGTCACCCTCTGCTCTTTCCATGACCAGCACAGAATAGTGAGCCCTGACTGGCCAAGGGGCCATGTGGAGAAAGAGTGGATTGTGAGGTGCTCCTTGGACAGATGGGAGGGTGAGGGCCTGCTCCTGAGAAGCTGAGCCAACCAGGCCAAGGTGTGGTGGTGATAGAATGTCTCGCAGACAGAAAGCCTGGGTTCCAACCCCAGCTCTTCCATGACCACAAGTGGCTTAACCTCTCAGTTTCCTTAATTTGGGAAACACAGAACTACCAACAGCCCCTTTGCCCACCTTGCGTGGGATACCTAGGGCATAGAGGGGGCTCTTCATTGATTTGACCTGAATCTGCATCTTGAACAGTGCCTCCGGGAAAAGCCAAAGACAAAGGGAAGAAAGGGAAGAAGGACAAAAGCCCCAAGGCGACCAAGCAGCCCCCGGAGGGGTCCTCTAGGCCTCCCAAGAAACCCAAGGAGAAGCCACCCAAGGAGAAACCTCCCAAAGCCACCAAGAAGCCCAAGGAAAAGCCACCCAAAGCCACCAAGAAGCCCAAGGAGAAGCAGCCCAAGGAGAAGCCCCCCAAGGAGAAGCCCCCCAAGGCCACCAAGAAGCCCAAGGAGAAGCCCCCCAAGGCCACCAAGAGGCCTCTAGCTGGGAAGAAGCTCTCCATCCCAACCCCCTCTGAAAGCCCGCAATGGCCACTGCCCCCACTCCTCAGCCCTGACCACGAGGAACTACCCCAGGAGGGAGGTGTGTACTGGGCTCTTCTGGGGTTCAGCGGCTCTGACCTTCTGGGCTGCAGAGGGGTGGTGGTGAGGGTGGGTCCCTGAGTCCCTGCCTCTTGCAGACCCTCAGACCAGATGGGTGCTGGGGC
The DNA here is from genome assembly GCF_029407905.1 of Bubalus kerabau. Lineage (NCBI taxonomy): Eukaryota > Metazoa > Chordata > Mammalia > Artiodactyla > Bovidae > Bubalus > Bubalus kerabau. Next base: position 80,431,135 of record NC_073631.1, on the reverse strand, counting down.
CTCATTGTTGTCATGAACACAGCAATTCAGCTGAGGCTCCCACAGTACCACTCCTTCCCTGGGGAGGGAGTGTTTGGTGGCCTCGTGGGTGGGGCTAGCTCTCCACAGTCCTGGGCTCTGACCCTTGAGCCCCCCAAGAGCCATCTGACGTGTGTCACTGGGCTGTGAGCCTGCAGGGTACCCCCCTGCTGGGGCAGCAGATCCTCCCAGACAGCGGTGCCTGGATTCCCCAGAAAACTATCCAGCTCTCTGTCCCTCCAGAAGTGCCAGCAGGGTGCTAAGGGCCCGAGCAGCCCAGGCCTCCCTGGGAGTGAGCTGTTCAGAGGGTGTCAGCAGGGCCCAGGTCTTGCGGAGCCTTGCTGTGGAGCCAGTGGTCAGGGTAGGCCTCCCATCCACACGCCCCTGGGGTCTGTGTTGCAGGTGGACCCCTCCCAGATCCCTGGGGGGGTCCAGGAGAAGAGACCGACGTGGAGCACCAGCCTGGTGAGTGGGCACCAGCCACCTGGCCTCAAGGGACCAATCACCCTGGCCTGCTGGGTTTCCAGGGTGGGGCTAGGTGGGGGCATCGGGGAGTATCTTCCACGAGGTGGCCACAAGCACTCTCCCCCAGAGCCGGAGGAGGAGACGGAGCAGCCCACGCTGGACTACAACGACCAGATAGAGCGGGAAGACTACGAGGACTGTGAGTAGGGTCCACCGTCAGGGAGGCCCACCTGCCCTGCCCTCCCCAGCTAGATCCCGACCCCTGGCCCGGGTTTATGATAGTCCACTCGGAGGCCCCACCTTCCCTGACCTTGGCCCGGCTCAGAGCCCACCCTCTGCCCTAGTTGAATACATCCGCCGCCAGAAGCAGCCCAGGCCGCCCCCCAGCAGGAGAAGGCCAGAGAGGCTGTGGCCTGAGCGCCCTGAGGAGAAGGCTGAGCCGCCTGGGCGGGGCTTTGAGGCCCCAGAGAAGAAGATCGGTAGGATGTGGGCAGACTTGGGGTGGGGGTGCCAGGAGAGGGGGCTCTGGCCCACCCCTGCCTCCCACCTCCACAGAGCCGCCACCTCTGAAGCCCCTGCCACCCCCGCTGCTCCCCGACTATGAGGACGGCTACGTGATCCCCAACTACGATGACAGTGAGTGCCCAGGGCCCCCCGCCCACCACAGCTGCATCCCAAAGCCAAGCCGCCTGTATCTCCAGCTTGGTGGCAGTGACCTTACCAACCCCACTGCCCCCGCCACCCCCTCCAAGCTGCCTGCCCTCATCTGATTTCTTCCGTCAGGCTGGGTCTTCCTGGCTCCTGAACTTAGCTCTTCCCTGCTGCCCTCTGTTCTGGCTTATTCTTCCTCAGCTCCGTGGGCGTCACTCTCTGACCCTCCTGAGCTTCGGTCCTAGCCACCCCTCACCCCTCTGGACTTTCTTCCCTTCAAAGCTGCCGCCTTCCTCTCCCTCCTGCACGGTCCCTTTGGACTCCATTCCCTTCCTCGTCTTGCCCACTGGGCTCCTGTGAACCTGGCTAGGAGCTCCTGGGGTGGGGTCCTGGGACCAGCCTCAGGCCTTCTCATCAGGACTCTCCCTCCCCACAGTGGACTATTACTTCCGGCCTCCCAAGCCCCAGAAGCCCGACACTGGCCTGGAAACAGATGAAGAGAAGGAAGAGCTGAGTGAGTGGACCCAGACTGTCCCCACCCCTGGGCCAGCCCCCAGTGCAGGCCTGACTCCCACAACACCTGCCTCCTGAACTCCGGGGCTAAGCCAACAGGACCCTCCCACCTTCCATCCTTCAGAGAAACCCAAAAAGGAGGGCAGCAGCCCCAAGGAGGAGGAGACGGATGACAAATGGACTGTGGAGAAGGGCAAGGACCCCAAAGGTGTGTCTCTGGGGGCTGGGGGCTGAGCCTGCACAGCATGGGTCCTTGTGAGAGGCCAGCCAGACTCCCAGATGCTCTGGGACCCTTATCACCGCCTCCTCCCTTTGTTGCCCCCCAGGGCCCCGGAAGGGTGAGGAGTCGGAGGAGGAGTGGGCTCCAGTAGAGAAAATCAGTGAGTGAGGGGTGTAGAGGCTAGGGTGTGTAAGGACAGGGTGGGTTGGAGGGGTTGCAGGATGGATATGGGGACGGGGGGTGTGGTGGGGGCTGTGGGTATGTGTGGGGGCTGTAGGGTGGGTATGAGGGCTGTGGGGCGGGGCAACAGCAGCTGGGTAAGCATGATGGGAGAAGTGACCCATCCAAGGCCACATGCGAGTCCCAAACCCAGATTTCCTGCTGGCACTCTAGGCCTCCAGAACTCTCTCCTGCTCTTAAAGTCCTGTGGTGCAAAAGGGAGAGACCCTGGAGTGTCTGCCCTGGGCCTGACCCCAGGGACAGAGCTCTGGGCACAAGGCAGGTGTGCAGATGGCCCTGATACAGACAATGCCTGTGACGGGTCAGGCCCTGGGGTGGCCGTCCCTGTGATTTCATGTAGGCCTCATGGCCCCTTGGCACCTGGCATCCTCAGCACATTCCCCGGAGGTGGAAGCTGAGGCCCAAGGAGGGGAAGTATGGGCTGGGGTGGAGCTGCCCCAACTGGCACCTCCTGACGGAGGGGAAGTGGGTACTGGGCTCCTCCATTCTGGGTTTGGTGAAGGGAGGGACCAATGGAGGGATGGAGCCAATGGGCCACTAGCCTGGGGTGCCGTGTCTCCAGAGTGCCCCCCCATCGGGATGGAGTCGCACCGCATTGAGGACAACCAGATCCGGGCCTCCTCCATGCTGCGCCACGGCCTGGGTGCACAGCGAGGCCGGCTCAACATGCAGGTGGGTGTCAGGATGGGCCCTTCTCCCCGCTGCTTAGGGGCCCCCTGCACGCTCAGCCTCCCTGCTGTCCCTGACAGGCTGGCGACACTGAGGATGACTACTACGATGGGGCGTGGTGTGCTGAGGATGACTCCCAGACCCAGTGGATCGAGGTGGACACGAGAAGGACCACCAAGTTCACAGGCGTCATCACCCAGGGCCGTGACTCCAGCATCCAGTACGTCTTCCGGGCTCACAGGCACTCGGTAGGGATGGGTGGCTCCAGACATGGCTCTGAGTCCCGTTCAGAACCGTCTGGTGGGTTCTCCAGGGCCCCCACCCCCTCTCCTTGGTTATGGCCTGTCAGCTCCCTGAGTCCAGATAAGCAAAGCAACCACCCACAGCCGTGCAGCAGGCATGGCAGCCTCTCTAGACCCCCAGCAAGCCCCACATGTGCTAGCTCTGGGTTCTTGGGCCCAGAAGAGAGGGCTCGGGCCACCTGAAGGCCTGGGCCTTAGCCTGGGGTGGGGAGAGCAGCCTTGCCCTGACCACCATCTGCCCCCCAGTGACGACTTTGTGACCTCCTTCTTCGTGGGCTTCAGCAACGACAGCCAGACGTGGGTGATGTACACCAACGGCTACGAGGAAATGGTGGGCACCTGAGCTCTTGGCTCTACCCTCCTCGTCTGGGCCACAGGTGGGTCTCCGCCGGGGTTGGGGGCTGCTCTTAGGCCTGCCTCTTCCCAGACCTTCCACGGGAACGTGGACAAGGACACGCCTGTGCTGAGCGAGCTCCCGGAGCCGGTAGTGGCCCGTTTCATCCGCATCTACCCACTCACCTGGAACGGCAGCCTGTGCATGCGTCTGGAGGTGCTGGGGTGCCCCGTGTCCCGTGAGTGCCTGGGGCTGGCAGGGGCACAGACGGGTGGCTGGGGCAACCTGGGGTGGGCTGGAAGGTGGACTGGCAGGTGGACTGCTCAAGGTCCTGCCTGCCTGCCTTCCCCGCAGCTGTCCACAGCTACTACGTGCAGAACGAGGTGGTGACCACCGATGACCTGGACTTCCGGCACCACAACTACAAAGACATGCGGCAGGTGGGGTGCTTGTCCTGAGACTGGGGTCCTGTCCAGGCGCTGGGCTCAGGGCTAACAGGTGCTTCCCCACAGAACAGACAGGGCCATGGGAGAAGCATGGTCACTGGGGGTGGGTTAGGGGCAGGGTGGGGGCTGTGTAACTCCCTGTCTTTTCTGGCACCCAGCTGATGAAGGTGGTGAATGAGCAGTGCCCCACGATCACCCGCACATACAGCCTGGGGAAGAGCTCGCGAGGACTCAAGATCTATGCCATGGAGATCTCGGACAATCCCGGGGATCACGAGCTGGGTGAGGGCCCCCGCAGCCCCCAGGACCCCCTGGAAGCCTGGTCCTCCCGAAGCCCAACAGATAGAGGCAAGGCCCGGTATTGCAGCTGAGCCTGCACTATTGATGTTGCCAGCTCACCACCTCCCACCTGTGTCTTTGGAGCCCCTCCTGGGCCCTGCAAGCCTCAGCCACTCCCAGTCTCCTGGGAATGAGGCCGGTTTGGGTCCTTCCTCAGGTCCCCTGGGCCTCAGGCCTCAGGAGGCTGGCTGGTTGCTGAGGTTCCTACCCTCACAGGGGAGCCCGAGTTCCGCTACACAGCTGGTATCCATGGCAATGAGGTGCTGGGCCGAGAGCTGCTGCTCCTACTCATGCAATACCTGTGCCGCGAATACCGCGATGGGAACCCACGCGTGCGCAGCCTGGTGCACGACACGCGCATCCACCTAGTGCCCTCGCTGAACCCTGACGGCTACGAGGTGGCAGCGCAGATGGTGGGTGGAGGGAAGGGGGTCAGGGTGGAGCCTGGGTGCGGCAGGGCTGGGAATGGGCTGCTGATGCTGACCCCCTCTCTCCCGGCTTCCCCAGGGCTCAGAGTTTGGGAACTGGGCACTGGGTTTGTGGACCGAGGAGGGCTTTGACATCTATGAGGACTTCCCGGATCTCAACTCGGTGCTCTGGGGAGCTGAGGAAAGGAAATGGGTCCCCTACCGGGTGCCCAACAATAACCTGCCCATCCCTGAACGCTACCTCTCTCCAGATGCCACGGTGAGGCCACAGCCTGGCCAATAGGGCCTGGGGGCAAGTCCCGGTAGAGCTTGGGACTTGGGGGTGGGTTGAGGGAGACTGAGCTCAGGTGCTGAGACTGCAGGGGCTCCGAGGGACCAAGGGGATGTGAGTACTGCTGAGGGGTCTGTATGGCAGATGATGGAGGCTGTGGACCAGACCTCTTCCCTGGCCACCCCCAGGTATCCACGGAGGTCCGGGCCATCATTGCCTGGATGGAGAAGAACCCCTTCGTGCTGGGGGCAAACCTGAACGGTGGCGAGCGGCTTGTGTCCTACCCCTATGATATGGCCCGCACACCCAGCCAGGAGCAGCTTCTGGCTGCGGCCATGGCAGCCGCCCGGGGAGAGGATGAAGAAGAGGCATCTGAGGCCCAGGAGACCCCAGACCACGCCATCTTCCGCTGGCTGGCCATCTCCTTCGCCTCTACCCACCTCACCATGACTGAGCCCTACAGGGGAGGGTGCCAAGCACAGGACTACACTGGCGGCATGGGCATCGTCAATGGGGCCAAGTGGAAACCCCGCTCTGGGAGTGAGTTGGCCTGGGAGGGTCTGTGGTGGGGCATTTGGCATGGGCAGGGGTGACTGCGGCTCTGTCTGCCCCGCCCAGCTATCAACGACTTCAGCTACCTGCACACCAACTGCCTGGAGCTCTCCATCTTCCTGGGCTGTGATAAGTTCCCTCATGAGAGCGAGCTGCCCCGAGAGTGGGAGAACAACAAAGAAGCTCTGCTCACCTTCATGGAGCAGGTGTGGGGGCCACCGCGGGGACTGGCGGAGGGGTGGGGCAGCATTTGGGGAGAGGCTGGTGAAGGGCTGGGGGACCTCCTGGACAGTACAGGGAAACAGCCTGGGGGGAGGCCATGTAGACACCACCTTGCCTCCTCCCTGCAGGTTCACCGCGGCATCAAGGGGGTTGTGACAGACGAGCAAGGCATCCCGATAGCCAATGCCACCATCTCCGTGAGTGGCATTAACCACGGAGTGAAGACAGGTACACAAGTGTACAACTATACCCCACTTCTCAGGATGGGGGACCAAACCTATGCATGCCCTTGGCAAAACAAGCCTGGCCTGCCCTGCCCAGGAAGTCCCTGCTCCTCTGGATCTCGACCAGAGGGAGGGCTGGAGGGGCTGCAGGTTTCTCAGACAGAGCTGGGGCCTGGGAGGGAGGGGGCACTCCTAGGTAGCCAAACCCATCCTCCCTCTGCAGCCAGTGGTGGCGATTACTGGCGTATCCTGAACCCTGGTGAGTACCGCGTGACGGCCCACGCGGAGGGCTACACCCCAAGCTCGAAGACCTGCAACGTGGATTATGACATTGGGGCCACTCAGTGCAATTTCATCTTGGCTCGCTCCAACTGGAAGCGCATCCGTGAGATCATGGCCATGAATGGGAACCGGCCCATCCCACACATCGACCCATCGCGCCCCATGACCCCCCAGCAGAGGCGCATGCAACGCCGCCGCCTGCAGTATCGGCTGCGCATGCGCGAACAGATGCGGCTCCGACGCCTCAATGCCACCACGAGCCCGGCCACTACCCCCACATCGCCCACATCGCCCCCTCCCACTCCAACACTGCTCCCCACTGCCGACCTTGCCCCCTCCCCAGCCCCAAGTTCTACACTGGGGCCCTGGCAGTTTCTACCAGAGACCACAGTCAATTGGGAGGAATCGGAAACGGAGACGGAGACGGAGACGGAGACCTACACGGAGGTGGTGACGGAGTTTGGGACAGAGCTGGGGCCTGAGGAGGAGGAAGGGGAGGAGGAGGAAGGAGAGATGGTCACGGGCCCAGACTTCCCCTTCACCACAGTTGAGACCTACACAGTGAACTTTGGGGACTTCTGAGAACAGGTCTGCCAACGCACGAGCTCGCACCAGTAGTCACACTGCCCTGGCCAGTTCCTCGGCCATCAGCACAGGGAAGGCCCCCTGGTGTGGGTTCTGCCAGGAGGGGGCATGAATGTGATGGAGACCTAAGAGCCAGGGTCACCTGCTGCTCCGCTGCAGGACTGGGATGGGGCTGGACGAGCAAGCCCCAGGGCAGACTTCTCAACCACTTGCCCAGGCCACACCAATAAACCAAGCTCACTGGCAGATGTATCACTGACCACTTGCCATCCTGACCAGCCGGGAGAGGGGAGGAGTAGGGAGGCTCCTTCCACAGGAGTGCCCCGGCCCCACACAGGGACTGTCCAGCTCAACACCAGTGAATAGTTAGGCTTTATTTACAGAGCCAAAGCTGTCGTGGTGCTGACGCCACAGGGAAAGAATGGCCAGGGCTGCTCTGGACAAGGCTGCCTTTGTGAGTCAGGGACCCAGACCCAGGCCTCCCAGGTCCTCGTCCTCTGCCCCAAAGCCTGAGAAGCTGATGGGCTGGCAGGCCAGGCTGCGCAGGTTCACGAGACAGGCGGTCTGGGTGGTGCTGAAGTCTGGGACAGCCACCAACAACACTGTCTGGTCTTCGGGGCCTGCAAAGAAGCCAGGTGGGAGCCCATCTTAGGTTCTGGGTGAGCCCGGTCTCAAAGGGAAGTCACAGGAGGTAAACAGGAACCCTCCCCCACCCCCTGCCATCAGCACCATGGAGCGCTGACCACAGAAGCTCCTTGAGGCCAGAAATGAAAAGGGCCAAGAACACCGTAAAGGTCCAAAGCTAGAGCCACACTGCCCAGGATGAGCTCTGGGCAAGGACAATTTCAGCCCTTGCAGAGCCTGGCCTGTCCACCCCACAGGGGCCTGGACACCCAACACAGGCCTTCTCTGTGAGCCTTGGGAGAGCATGTCCCTCGTGACAGCCCAGGCCTGGGGCCCCCAGAAGACAAAACTTACCTTGGATGATTTTGGAGCCAAAGCTGGGGGTGTTGCCACAAAAGTAGACGTGAGGGCACTCCGGAAAGATAAATGGGTCGGTTTTATAGAAAGGGTAACAACCTGGAGGAGGACGAGGTACAGTTGAGAGTGGGACTTCTCAACCTCACACAGGAGACATCTGCACGTTCGGGATGGGGCTGTCCCATGTAGGACGTGGGGCTCCATCCCATACACAAGACCCTGCAGCCGTCACAACAAAAATCCCTCCAGACTTGGCCCCGTGACCCCAGAAGCAGGGCAGTGTGTTGTGCTGCTGCCGCCTCTGTCCTCGGTGGGCAGAGGGCAGGGTGCAGGACTCTTGACTGGCTCAAGCTCCCAACATGCTCCCACAGCCTTCAGCCCTAAGCAGGGCCTTGGCCATAAACAGAGATAAAGACTCCAGAGTAGCTCCCAAAACAAAGGTCACGCTTTGGGGCTTTTCCTCAGACAGGTCATAGCAAGGCTGGTGGGTGCAAATCCACGCTGGGAACACTCTGAGCATCAGTGGAGCCCCTTTGGTCTTCCCCGACCCTTTGCTCCCACCTCACGTGTCTAAGTCCCGTTACCTAGGGTGTCAGGGGCTGTGGGGCTGATGTGCCGGACTTGCAGCGTCCACTCCAGGATCTCCAAGTGATCCTCCATGCTGCTGTATCGGAAGATGTCACTCACGTTCTGTCCTGACGTCCCCAGGAATCTGCAAGTCAAGGCTCGGCTGACCCCACCCTGGGGGGGCCATCATCTGTGCTCCTCCCACAACAGCTGGCCTGGCGCCCTCATAGCAGGTTCCCAAACCCCACTTGAAAAAGAGCCCAATCCCAGGTGGGCTTTCTTGCACCCCTGGGCCCCATCCTCCCCTCTTGCTGTCACCAAGGCAAAAGGCCAGGGATCAGGCTGGAGTGGGGCTACCTGACTCCATCGATGGTGGCCTGGTAGGGGTTGGTGACCAGCTGGAGTGTGGAGTAGGCAGTGGCCAGAGGGAACATGCAGGGGTGCAGGGGCTGCTGGGGGAGCGTGTAGTTTGTTGGGTCAAATTCGCCCGGCATCACATCCACGGGCACGGAGGCCTGGAGGGCACAGGGGCAGGGGAGCCTGTGGGGCCCAGTGCCCTCCACAGTCACCCTGCTGGAGTCCGCTCCCCCTGCCCGCCTTTCAGTGCCCATCTGCACCGCCAAACACTCCTGGTCGCAGGCGCTGGCCTGACCCGGCTCACTCACGCTCAGCTGCAGAAGGATTTCATCTAGCATCTTGACAGCCTCCACACTGGCAGCCTGGGTTTTCTTGGTCAAGTACTTGGCCTGGGAGTAGAAGTACATACACAGGCTGTCAGGTCTCAAGGGAGACTTAGATCAAAGGGACACCCAGAGCCCCTGCCAGGAGGCTGAGAGCGGAGCAAAGCCTGACTTATGGAGGGACAGTAAGAGTTCTGGGCCTCTGTCCCCACGCTACCCTCAGGAGGGAGGTTTGAGAACGAGGCTGGGTCCCAAAGCACCAGAGATTCCTGGGTCATCAGATCTGCAAGACCCCATCCCCAACCCTCCGTGGGGAAAGAGAGGCTTGAATGCAGGCAGGCGGGCACCATACCTTGTTGATGGAGTCTCTGCTCTGCGTGTTGTGGCTGAGGAGGTTCCCGGCAAGGATGACCCGGGAGACGTGGGCGGCGCTGCACTGCTCCCCTTCATCCCCAAGCTGCCCTGTCACCACGTCCACCAGCAGCTGGGTGCCCAGCAGGCTCTCGCCCCCGCCTCCACCCAGGCCCAGACCAGACACCAGCAGCACAAACCTGCCAGAGAAGTCGGGGTCCTCTTGGGTGCTGGGAAAGTAAGGGGATGTCCCAAGAGGGCTGTTTGGAGCTACTGGTGGGGCTCCTCACCATCACAAGGAAGCAGGGGGGATAGAGGCAGCAACTGTGACTCCCCTGGACTACTGCCCGGACCCTGGGCCCCAGCTCCTCACCTGTCTGTGTCGAGGGGGTGTGCAGGCTTCTGAGGGGCAAGCCCTGCAAAGCAGTGGTCCTCCACCAGGAACTTTCCATCATCTCCCGCAGAGCCCAGCACAGCCAGGACCGTTCCTGGGGAGGAGCAGGATCAGGTCTGGGAGGAGCCTCCGGGAGGCTACCACCCAACATGCTACCATAGTCTAACCCTCTCCCTGAACCCAAACTCATTGCTCCGGGAATGCGAGTGTGAGCCAGCACCCAGATGCACAGGCCACCCCACCTCTCTACTCCCTACCTGTGACCAGCTTTGACACATCAATGGTGCCCTCCAGTTTGATACGCTGCAATTCATCTTCCAAGATCAGTTCATCATCTGGGTGGATGTATTTGCTCCGAGGAGGCTGGGGGAGCAGGTTGTGCTGGAATTCAAAGATGGCAGTGGTCATGAGGCCAGGGCCCAGCAAGGCTCCGGTGCTGGATCAGTGAGATGGCCCTGCAGCCAGCAACCCTATGGCAGAGGCCCAGCCCTGATTCTCTGGATCCAAGGCAGGTAGCCCCATCGTGCCCTCTGGGATGGGAACATTGTTCTGGGGATGGCGTGTGTGAGCCAGCTGGCCTTACCTCTTCGCTGACCTCCCGTAGGATGGAGGGCTGGAGTGGCATGGCCTTGAAGAGGGTCCCCACCACACAGCACTTCTCCCCGGGCTGCAGTTCACACAGCTTCTTCACTAGGACTCCACTGCCTGGGGTACAAAGAGAATGTGCTCAGAGACCAGGTGGCCCTCCTCTGCCCCATGAAGCACGGGCCCAGTCCTCACTGAGCACTGTGGCCCTGGGGCCCTGTTCTCCACCAAGAGGGAGAGAACATCAAATGCAAGGACCCCCTGGACCTAAAGGATCGGCCCCAGGAGGACAGAGGGGCTCTGGATGCCGGGTGTCCTTGCAGGAGAGGCAGACATGCAGAGAAGGCAGCGTGAAGATGGTGCAGGGGCAGAGACCAGAGGGATGCGGCCACAGGCCAGCAGTGAGGGGTCAGTCACCAGAGGCTAGAAGGGCCAAAGAAGGATCAGAGGGAGCGTGATGCTGCCGACACCTGGATTTCGGACCCCTGGCCTCCAGAGCTGGAAGCGAATACATTTCTGCTGTTTGAAGGCACACAGTTTTGGCCTTGTTGTTTATGACAGCAGCCATGGGACGCTAATGCAGAGTTCCCTCACTTATACCTAAAGTATAACACTGATTTTTAGAAAGAGGTATGCCAAGTCTCAACACAGCCCTGCTTGGACAACACTATAATTTCCTTTGCAAGTTTATTTTATCGACCCCACAAGTGCCTTGTCTTCTGAAAAGAGATACCCTAAATTCAAACTTCATATACCCATCCACCCCGTTCTGTTCTTTGTAAAGTCAGACAGCCCTGTTCACTCTGAGCTCCTGAGATCCCAGAGAGAACAAACAGGAAGCGTCAGGGATGAGGAGCAAGACAGGCGTGGGAGAGCCATGGAATTGCAGGGGTCACTTGGGTGGGCAAGAGGGAGGAGCCAAGGCCCCAAAGGCCTGAGAGTTTGTTAGGACTTAGACCCTAAGCCTGGAGGAAACGCTAACAGGGTTATGGGATGATGTGGACTTGGGACCAGCCCTTTCGTTAGCTGGGTTCTCCAAAACAAGCCCTTCTTGCCCTAACCCTAACCAATAACATTCCACAGATCTACACCCTGGGGAGCAAAGGAGAGTAATTCAGAGTAAGATAGGGAGGGCGGCACAATGCCGCCATTCTAGATAGAATGCCAGACACCAACGGGAACAACCCATCTCAAAGCCGTGATATCCACCGAGCCTTCACTCAGCCCCAGGGAGCTGTGCCCAGCCCTGAGCCTGGAGCTCTTTTACCCCCGACAACACATCACTGGAGATATTACACACTACCTGGCTGAGGAAACTGAGGCACAGAGAGATTAAGTAACATGTCCAAGGCTACACAGCTGAGATCCAACATGCACGTCTGAGCACCAGGCAGAACTGCACACCCCTGTGCTGACGGGAGGACATCCATCCATTCCAGCCTGTGGGCACCAGGCCAGGCTCCAGCACAGAGAGTGAACCCGAAGGCCCATCCTTGCTCTCACTGAGCTTCCGGTGCAGAGGGAGAGGCAACAGCAGGAGATGAGGGATCCACTGCTGGGACAAGTGCCACGAACAGACGGGAGCGAAGGCAGTAGATGCCGAGAAGGCCCTCCTGGCCCAGGAAGCCTCTCAAGGCACAGGACTTTTAAACTGAGGTCGTGAAGGAAGCCTGGGGATGGAGCATGCCAGACGCAGAGAGAGCTGACAGCAAGAAAGGGCTTGAGGTGTTCAGGAAACTTGTGAGTAGAGACGAACTCTGCCAGAGGCTGAGCTCTGGGGAGGAAACCCGGCCACATGGAGAAGCCACGTGGTGAGTGAGGGATGCTGCCCCACTGTCCTTCATCCAGTCAAGGCCCCACTTATCATGGGCTCCTGTCCGAATTCCTGGCCCTACTCTGTGAGCAGAATAAAACGGCTGTTTCCTGTTACTGGGCAGCTTTGTGAGAAGAGAGACCTGGTACCACAGCAGGTTAAAAGGTGACATTGACCTTGGCTCGAGGAGAATGTCTTTGAGGACGTCAAGGAAAATGAGAGAAAGGCCAGAGGAAGGAGACCCTTCTTATGTGGCGGAGAAAAGGTGAATGATACTTCTGCCTGAAGTAAAAAAAAACGGAAAACATCTTTAATATGATGATGTAGCTAGGAGACTGGGTCACGTATTCTCCTGACTGCCTATAATATTAATAAAACCAGAGCTTCCCAGGTGGTGCAGTGGTGAAGAATCTGCCTATCAATGCAGGAAATGCAGGAGATGTGGGTTCCCTGGGTCAGGAAGATCCCCTGGAGTGGGAAATGGCAACGCACTCCAGTATTCTTGCCTGGAAAATCCCATGGACAGAGGAACCTGGTGGGCTACAGTCCATAGGGTCACACAAAGTCAGACACAACTAAAGTCACTTAGCACACAGGCACACAACCCAGCTAACCTGACGGGATAGAATGGACCTGGGAGCCAGAGCTTTACAAAGCTTTTCAAGTGCTTCCAATGTGCAACCTGGGCTGAGACCCACAATGCCTGGTGCCAGGTGGCGGTTGGGGGTGGGGGGAAGGCAATAAAAATGAGTAAGACACAATTTTACCTACAAAGTTTCTGTTTAAAGGCACAACAGATTAATTCAAAACTACATGGAAAGCCACTCTTTTTTGGTTTTTTTTGCTCACCAAGTGGCATGTGGGATTCCAATTCCTCTACCAGGGATGGATTCCAATTCCTCTTCCATGCCTCCTGCATTGGAAGCGTGGAGTCTTAACCACTGGACCAGCAGGGAAGTCCCAGAAGCCACTCATAAATATTAAGAACGGGGTGATGCAGCATCACCTGAAAGTTGAATGTGGTGCGGGGTGGGGAGGGTGGGAGTCCTGCTTCACCCGGAATAACTTAAAGCAGGAGAGATCACCAAGGAAGAACCAGGAAGAAAGAAGAAGGTCTGCACTGTCCAGGTCACTTGATTAGGAAAGAGAGACGACCCCAAGGGGCAGGAAATACATACCCAACAAACCTGGAAGCATTTCCCCAACCTCATTACTTACCCCAGCGCTGCTGGGCCCGGCTCACCACGAAAGGCCTCATCTGGATAAGACGGGTGGCATAAATGTGAGCATACTGCCGGCTAAAGCTGCGCTCTCCCAGCCGGAAGGGCTGCGAGGAGTTGGTGTAAGTCACCACAGGCACCCTGGCAAAAGTGGCATTGCTGGCTGATGGCGGAGACAGCAACGTGTGGGCCCTCTGGGCAGCCTGCTCAGAAAACATGGCCCTGCTCGATGTGTCCAAGCCAAGGAGGAGGTGGTCCCTGTGAAAACACAAATGCAGTCCTGCAACCCCAGCCCACATGCACAGCAGATGGCCAGAACAGCACCTGGAACTTACTGTGTTGTCTACCAATGTCTCACCCAGGAACCTGCATCCAAAAAGGGAGATGGAGCAAGTTAGGGAATGCATCTCCCACCTAGAGCTCTCGAAACCCGGCTCAAGTGTCCACTGCCCATTCCACACATCTACCTGGATGACTATCAGGGCTTCAAACTCCACACGCCCCACATGAGGGGATTCCTCATCTGCCCCCATCCAGCTCCCTGGCACCTGCCCCATTTCAGGGCGTGAAGACAGCCTTATTATTATACAAGCCTACCATAAAATAATAAGCTTATGATTAAATAACAAAACATACGTCAGTCACTCCTCTGCTCAAAACCCTCCAAACGGCCCCCGTTTCATGGAATAAAACCCCAGGTTCCTACAGTGGCCTATGAGATCTGCCCCACTGGTCCTGCCCTCCTGCCCACCCCGCCCCCACAACCAGGAGAACTGCTCTCCTCCCTCCCATACAAGTATGGTCCACTGCCGCCTCTCCTTCAGGTGTGCTCAAACCTTCTCCTGCATCCCTCCCCTGGCATGTCTGCTCCTCCAATGTTTATTGTTTTTCATAGCATTTACCTTTCAACAAACAATAGCTTTTAAGCTTATTGTCTGCCTCCTCTGAGTAGAATAAGAGCTCTAGGAGACCAGAGGTAGCAGCATTTAAGCCCACTTTTCAAAAGCAGCCCCGAGCCTGAGTGAGATGTGCCAAGAACGTCAAATCCACAGCAGGTTCCAAGATCAATACGTGGAGCAGCTCAGTCTATACAGACGTGAAGGGATGGTAACAGTTCGCATGTAATGGGTTAAATAGTATGTGGTACTAAAACCGGTATCTAACCCCACCGCGTTTTTTAACAGCTCTAAGTGGCTTGAATTCTGTCCCTATCGAACAGATACTGGGCCGGGACTGTATCTGAATTAACTTTCTGCCCCAAAGTGCAGAGCAGTGGCAGCACTCCGGCCGCAATCTGCACTCCGGCCGCAATCTCAAAGGAGCCGCTCGGTCTGAAGCCCCAGACCACGGCCCCAGCACGCACCCTGGGGCCGTCTTGGGGGATACAGCAAAGACCCTGCTCAGACTTCCCTCGCGAGATGCCGCTTAACCCGCCGCCACGCGTGGACACCAAGAGAGCTAGCCCACCCAGTCTCCACGAGGTCCAGGGAAGCAAGACCCTACTCACCTCTCCGCACGCCACAGCCCCGCCCCCTGCCGCGCGCCATCTCCCGCCAATCCGCGCGCCTTGCCCCGCCCACAGAGGCATCCCACCAATCACCGCGCGCTCCACCATGCTTATCACTGCGGGACCCGCCCGCCGCCGCGCACCTCCTCCCGCCACTCCGCGCACCTCGCCCCACCCTTGCTGTATCTCATTAGTCACCGAGCGGTTTATTATGCTAATCACTGCGGGGCCCGCCCACCGTCTCGCCCCGCCCCCCTGCCAATCCGCACGTTCACTGCGCAAGCCAAGACACGTACTCCGCCCCTTAGCCCTGCGCGTGCGCAGGGTTACGCCCCACGGGTTGCTGGGCAACGAGGGGAGGGGGCGGGGGGGGGCCAGTGGCTAGGGACCCGTGCGCATGCTTGTGCGCACTGTCGTACAGACCCCGGCCCTTCGTCCGACTAGTCACCTCGCATTCTCGAGAACTGGCGCTCTTTGCGCCACCACAGGACCCCTCTGGGTGCCCGCCTCTGCCGTAGGCACTGCTGACAACAGGGTGGGCGGACTGAGGCCAATGGTTGCAGCGATTACTCCGCCGCAGGCCCGAGGAGTAGGTGGGGCACTGGGATACTGGAAGTCGGGAGAGGGCTTAGAGTTACGGTCAGGACTAGGGAAACTGGCTGTCTAAGGCCCTACGCACAGGGTTAACAGGCCTCCCAGCCTCCGCCCAACACTGCTCAGTCTCTGTTGTCCTCACTGCCCCTCATCTTTCTCACTCCTGCCTACCCACCAAGACTTTCCCATGCCATCCTCCACTTCATGGGGGCTCTTTTCTGCATCTCCACCAATACACAGAATTCCTAAACGAGCCCTAGTGGCCCTTCTTCATGAAGTTTCCTATTGGCTTCAACCAGAGCCGGGATTCAGTCTCAGGCCTTTCTGGTTCACTCTGCATCTGTTTCCCAAGTACCGGTCTTGTCTTTGGAACAAAGTAGGAAATGGCAACCCACTCCAGTGTTCTTGCCTGGAGAATCCCAGGGACGGGGGAGCCTGGTGGGCTGCTGTCTATGGGGTCGCACAGAGTCGGACAAGACTGAAGCGACTTAGCAGCAGCAGCAGCAGCGGGTAATAAGGATAACACATAAAAGCCCTTTCTGTGGACCTGACACTGTTTTAAATTAATTCAACTAATCCTCAAATAACGCTTTGAAAATGCGGAAACTGAGGCACAGGTCACATGGCAGGATTCACCATGTGAGTAACAACCAGGATTCATCCCGAGGCAGCCTGACTCTTTGCCCTAACATGTATGTGTTCTGGCCCTCCTCTTGTGCAGGTCAGCTGAACTTCCCATCTAATTACCCATTACTTCATTTTGCCCCTGTCATTTAATTAGGCATTTGTCAAACATCCAATTAGACTGAACTGGATAAGTTTGCCCTCAGAGGATGTGTGGAAACCTAGTCTCGTTCACTTACCGCAGTGCTTGGCATGTAGAGACTCCCAGATTTTCTTATATTTATAAGGTATAAATAAATATAAATAGATGAGCACTTTTTGGGTGCATAGTATATACTAAGTGTCTTAAGGGTAAGGCAGGTCCTAGAATTTCCATTTTACAGAAAGATTCACAGTTGCACAAGGTCACACAGCCAGGTAACCCAGACCAAAATTGGAACCAACCTGCCTGATTATCTTGCTCAGACATGAAGCTGGGTAGCCTCTCCACTGAGCTCTGCTCCTGGAAGGCCTGTGTCAGGCACACAGTTGGGGCAGCTAAGGGGGTCTGGGAGAGACCCTGAGACAACAGCCACAGTAGGAATGATGGTGGCTGGGAAAGGGGGGATGGACAAGTGGGTATAGTTCCATGGGTGGCTTGCACTTCCCAACTGTCTTCCCCTGGCTGTCTGCAAGGATGGAAGGGCTAAAGTGTTGACTTTTTAGGCCTCCCTGGCAGTTATTGGTGATGGTGAGATCAGACCTGGCAGAGACATAGGGGAAGTCTGGCAAGGATGGTTGGGGTGGGGGGTGTGCTGCGTGCGGAGGCAGGTTGGGCTTCTGAGAAATCTGGTTTTGTGATAAAAAGGAAAAGCACAGGCCTGGAGGGGAGGGGAGTTTGGGGGGAGACTGGGTATATGTATTTGTTTGGCTGAGTCCCTTTGCTGTTCATCTGAACCAATCACAACATTGTTAATCAGCTGTGCCCCAATACAAAATAAAAGTTTAAAAAAGAAGAGACATCAGAGAGCTTTCTCTCTCCTTACCACATGAACACCAAGAGGTCATCTGAGCACACAGTACTTTCTCTATAAACAGGGAAGTCTTCATAGAACCCAAGTGTGCTGGCATCCTGATCTGACTTCTAGCTTCCAAAACTATGAGAAAATAAATTTCTCTTGGGTTAAAAAAAAAAAAAAAAAGAAGGAGGAGGAGAACCACAGCCTACTCCCTTTCCTCCTTCTTTCTGTAATGAATAGAGTTCCTGGCAGTGTCCTACCAAAGATGCCAACCCGTATACCACTTAGCTACTGGATCAGGACCAGCAATTGCTAACTTATTTCACTTTAACAAAGGAACCCTTATTTGTTTTCTCCACTTTGAGTTTTCTGAACGTGAAACCAAGCATGTTCTTAAATGAATTATGTAAGGACTTCCCTGGTTGTCCACTGGCTAAGACTCTGCACTCCAATGCAGGGGGCCCGGATTCCATTCCCTGGTCTGGTAACTAGAACCCACATGCCACAACTAAGATTTTGCATACAATGACTAAAGATCCTGCATGCTACAGCAAAGATCAAAGATCCATTGTACCACAGCTAAGACCCAGTGTAATCAAATAAATGAAAAAAAATTTTAATGGAGTATGTAGGTACATAAAAGAGCAGAAGTCTCCTTAAAGGCTTAACAGAAACAGTGTCTTTGGGATTGGGCCTCTCAAAGTAAGTCTCGTTTCCACTGAAAGCAAGGCCTGGGTGGAATGACATTATAGGGACAGGGCTTTCTGTGATGCTCATTAGTGTGTTTTTATTTTTTAAAATGTTTTTAATTGTGGTGAAACATAATATAAAACAGCATTTTAGCCATTATGAAGCATGCAGTTTATTTGATGTTTTTGTTTTTCTGTCGCTTAGTCATGTCCGACTCTGCAACCCCATAGACTGCAGCACGCCAGGCCTCCCTGTCCTTCACTATCTCCTGGAGTTTGCTCAAACTCATGTACATTGAGTTGATAATGCCATCCAAGTTTATTGGCATAAGTATATGTCATTAAGTATATGCAACCATCACCACTGTCCGTCTCCAGGTTTTTCTTGATCCCAAACTGAATCTCTGTATCCATTAAACAATAACTCTCCATTCCCTCAACCCCAGCCCGTGTTAATCTCTAATCTACTTTCTGTCTTTGTGAATTTGCCTATTCCTCATATAAGTGGAAATTAACAATATTTGTCTTTTTTGTAGCTGGCTTATTTCAATTAAAATACCTTCATGGTATATCATGTTGTAGAACCTGTCAGAATTTCATCCCTTTTATGGACAAATAATACTTCAATGGCACCCCACTCCAGTACTCTTGCCTGGAAAATCCCATAGATGGAGGAGCTTGGAAGGCTGCAGTCCATGGGGTCGCTGAGAGTCGGACACGACTGAGCGACTTCACTTTCACTTTTCACTTTCATGCATTGGAGAAGGAAATGGCAACCCACTCCAGTGTTCTTGCCTGGAGAATCCCAGGGACGGGGGAGCCTGGTGGGCTGCCGACTATGGGGTCGCACAGAGTCGGACACGACTGAAGTGACTTAGCAGTAGCAGCAGCATGTGTATAACACATTTTGTTTATTTATCCGTTGATAGACATTGATTTGGGTTGTTTTCATCTTTTGGCTATTGTGAGCAATGCTGCTAGGAACAGGGGCATACAAATATCTGTTTTAGGTCCTGCTTTCAATTCCTTTTGGTATATGTCCAGAAGTAGAATAATTGGATTAAATGGTAATTCTGTTTAGTTTTCTGAGGAACCATCATACTATTTTCCACAGCAGCTCTACCACTTTGCAATCATACTAAGAATACACAAGAGTTCCAGTTTCTCCAGTTTTTCTATATCCTTACCAACACTTGTTTTCTGGCTTTTTTGGATAGCAGACTTTTTCTCCTTGGAAGAAAAGCTGTGACCAACGTATACAGTGTATTAATAAGCAGAGAAATTATTGCTGACAAAGATCCATGTAGTCAAAGCTATGGTTTTTCCAGTAGTCATGAGAGTTAGATCAGAAGCTGAAGCTCCAATACTTTGGCCACCTGATGAAAAGAACTGACTCATCAGAAAAGACCATGATGCTGGGAAAGATTGAAGGCATGGGGAGAAGGGGATGACAGAGGACAAGATGGTTGGATGACATCACTGACTCGATGGACATGAGTTTGAGTAAGCTCCGGGAGATGGTAAAGGACAGGGAAGCCTGATGTGCTGCAGTCCATGGGGTCACAAAGAGCTGGACACTACTGAGCGACTGAATAACAACAACAAGAAGCCATCCTAACGGATGTGACATGGTATCTCCTTGTGGTCTTGATTTGCATTTCCCTATTGATTAGTGACATTGCACATTTTTTCATGTGCTTGTTGGCTGATTCATGTCGATGTATGGCAAAAAAAATCACAGTATTGTAATTATTCTTCAATTAAAATAAATTAATTTTTAAAAAAGAAATTTTCATTCCTGTATCTTCCATTTTTTAAATTGAGTTGTGTTTTTGTTGAGTTTTAGGATTTCTTTATATATTCCAGATGTGAATTCCTTATTAAATATGTGATTTGCAAATGTTTTCTTCCATTCCGTGGGTGGCCTTTTACTCTGTTGATGGTGTCCTTGGATGCACAAAAGGACTCAGCAGTGTGAGTAGACACAAGAAATCAAGCAAGCAAAATCAGTAACTATTTGAACACTATACGAACATTCTTAGTTTCCTTATGGAGAAGGAAATGGCAACCCACTCTGGTACTCTTGCCTGGAAAATCCCCTGGATGGAGATGTCTGGTAGGCTACAGTCCATGCGGTTGCAAAGAGTCCGACACGACTGAGCAACTTCACTTTCACTTTCTTTCAGTTTCCTATATGGCCTAAGACAAAGATTGAATTTGTTGACAGTGATTCTTGAGTTTCTAAAAGTTGTTTCTTCCATAGGCCCAATGATAAGTTTGTAAATTAGCATGAAATGAAGACAAGTTATCACCATTGTTTGAAACATTTTTTTTATGTGATTAGTATGAAGTGGAGCAGAACTGGATACACACCTGGCAGACTGGGTGGCCCTCAGCTTCCCCAGGAAGACAGGAGTGTCACTTAGAGGCCACAGTAGGAGGCAGGCTGGTTTGATGTCTAAGCCCTGTGGCAGGGTGTGTAGGACGGAGCCACATCACTGGTCAGGGCAGCTTGGGAGCCATAGTGGAGCAGAATGAGCAGGAGGAAGAGTCAAAGCAAAGGTCAAGGTGCAGTGGACCAGGGCCAGTAAGCCTGGAGGTAGAGGACCCAGACAGGGAAATCTTGGAGATGAGGTAGGGGACTCTGAAAACCAGGATGCTTTCAGCCATTCTTTGGTCATGAGAAACCTGGCTCAAGACATGGTGGACATAAGACCAAGATGGTGGCCATCCTCATGGCTGTGGGATAATATACCCTGAAGGGGACTGAGGCTTGAAAGACTTCAGCACTTGAAAAGTGCTGAAGTCGGGCAGAGTCAGCTGCAGTTCAGTGTATCATGTGGTCATGGCCAACTTAAACCTAAGGTAGTTGATTACCTGGATATCAGGGATACACAGCATTGGTGGGAGGTTGGAGGACAGGTTTGCAAGCAGACAGGGCCCACAGGAGAGCCATAGAGCTGGGAGCACAGCAACCGTCTCCTATCTGGAATTCTCTGATCTGATGCCAGCCCTGGGATGGATAGCCTCCAGAGTTCCCTCTTCCCTTGGATTTACTCGCTCACAAAACAGTCTGGGAGAGGTAGTCTAGCTGGCTGGCAAGTGCCCGCTGCCTGCTGTGTAGAAGAGGTCTGAGCCCCCACGTCTCTGTAGGGTTGGTTACTAGGAACTACCCGCATCAGAGCCACACAGTCTGAGAGAAGTTACTCCCCATGGGAAACAGTGCTTTGGGAACATGGACAAGCACTGACCTGGTAGATGATCCCTGTCCACTGCAGGGCACCTCCTTACAGTATGGAAGCAGAAAGCTGTGAGCATCTGTGGGGAGGGTCCAGGGGTCAGGTTAGACCGGCAGCTGGAGTTGGAGCTGTGGAAGTCCCTCGAGGGGTGACATGGGTGAGAGCAAGATGAGGCTGGCTTGGAAGGAGGCATTCTGAATGGGGGTGTGGGGAATGTGCAGGGGAGACTATAAGGCTGGTCTACTTTCCAGAATCAGGCCTGAAGTGGGGACCTGGGTCCTGATCACAAGTCATGGGAACCAGCTGGAGGCAGATTAAGCACAAGCTAGGTCTCATCACAGGGGAAAGCCCCACGGGACAATGGACAGGATGGGCGGCCCCCCTCCTGTCTGTCACTTGGCCTCAGGGCTTGTGTCTCTGCCCCTGTCCGATCCCATACCTTTCTCTCCCCCACAGACCGTCTGCCTCTGGTCTGTGTCCCTCTGGGAACAATAGCCACCCCAGTCCAGTTGCCTGGGTGGAGGCAAAGTCCCCATCTCCTAAGGGGGCCACAGCAGGTAGAGGCTCTGGATATAACCCAGCGGGACCTCAGTGTGGCTCAGGCTAGGCAGTGCCTGGAGAGGGCAGGTGGACTGACCGGGACACTTCACTGGGGCCTGGGGTGGCTCTGGGGAGGGCAGCCTAGTAGGGGAGGGGGAGGAAGTGGAGCATTAAGGAGGGGGTCCCAGGAGGAAGATGGGGGAAGTGTTGCTGACGGCAGAGCAGGGCAGGCAGGGGTGATAAGGTTCTATTTTGGACCTGGGTGTCTCAGCACGTCAGCAGAGCATCTTGTGAGGACAGGCAGGGCCGAGACAAATTGGCAGGTGGGAAGTCAGAGCCTGTTCCAGAGCCCTGGGGTGGGGCAGACAGGCACTGAAGGGCAGCAGGTGGCAGAGCTGGGGGTGCAGGAAGCAGAAGAGCTTTCCCCTCTCCCCAAAGCCACAATGCCTGCCTCTTTCCTCTGTGCCCTCACCTGCAGCCAAAGCCTTGCTGGAGAGAAACCAGAGACCCCGCCCCGCATGTACCCACAGAGTCTACAGAGCCTCCTGGTCTCAGGCTCCAGAGTCTGGAGACTCATAGTATCACCTTAACTGTTCATGAAACATTCCCTGAGCACCTGCTACATGCCACACTTGGTGCTCTGGGTGGGATAACTCTCATCTGCCCTTGTGGTGCTGAAGTTGGGAAGCTGGGCCGATCTCAGGGTGGGCTGGATGAACTCTAGGTGGAGCATGGCCCAGACCCGCATCGGGAGAGGGCTTCCTAGGGACGTGACACCTGTGCTGGGGCCTGAAGCCCAAAGAGGCCAGATGCGGGATCTGTGAGGGGCTGGGCACAGCACGGATGATGGCCAGAGCTGTTCCAACACCTTCTGGCTCAGTTCCCTCCAGCCTGGACTCTGGGCACCTCTGTGTCCTGTGTCCCCCATCAGAGGAGCCGATCAGAGGAACTGGGGGGTCCAAACATCTCAGTTCAAACTCCAGCCTTGGGTGGGTTGGCCAAGGGTCAGATCTCCCTCTCATGTGATCTTTATCCTGGGCTTTATCTCAACACAGTGACTTCTGGGTTCCAAGAAAGTGAGGACAGAACCACAGGCTGCTTGAGGCCAACAAACCATAAGCCAGCCCAGATTTCTGATTGGAGAAAATAACTTGGTCTCCTGATAGGAGCAGCTCTGCCCAAACATGACATTCAGAAGGCCTTGACTGTGGTGTGATCGCTCCACTGTGGTGAGCGGATGAGCTATGTGGCTGCTAGGGGCTCTGTCATCTCAAGGCAGACAGCAACTCCTCCAACTTACCGCCCTTTCAAGGCTCTCTCTGTCCCTCCTCTCATTGCTGCTAGGAAATTGTCATCTGTGCAGACAGCACCTGTGGACTGTCTGGGGTACCAGTCTACCCCAAGCCATCTGCATGTTCCTCCAGCTGCACATTTAACCAGAAAAACAAAGTCAAGGGCTGTAGTGGCCCCTCATTTGCTGCTTACCAGCACAGCCCAGAAATACACATGTGGGGAGGTCAGTCACAGATAAATGTAGCGTCTTTGCTGATATGACAGGAGATATTCCATTTCACACCACCCTTGAAATGACTGTACAGAAGCGAAACAAACACATCCTCCTACCTGAGGCTTGCCGTTCTAGGGCAAGTAAGGATTGAATAGTCTTTTTACTTTGTTTCCTCACCTCCCCCCATCTCAGATCCATAAAAGAACCTGGCATCCAGGCCCCCCAAAAATGGCTAGTTTGAGGCACTAGCCTGCCATATTGGAGAAGGCAATGGCACCCCACTCCAGTACTCTTGCCTGGAAAATCCCATGGATGGAGGAGCCTGGTAGGCTGTAGTCCATGGGGTCGCTAAGAGTTGGACATGACTGAGCGACTTCCCTTTCACTTTTCACTTTCATGCATTGGAGAAGGAAATGGCAACCCACTCCAGTGTTCTTGCCTGGAGAATCCCAGGGATGGGGGAGCCTGGTGGGCTTCCATCTATGGGGTCAAACAGAGTCGGACACGACTGAAGTGACTTAGCAGCAGCGGCAACAGCCTGCCATATTCTCAGCCAGCCAGCTGAGACTGAATAAAGTCCCCTCCTTGTCCCCAAACCTCATTTTGGATTTATTGGCCTATTGTGTGGCAAACAGAGAGAGCCTGGACTCTGTAACAATTTAGACCTATTATTGACTAGTCTCTCCAGGATCACTGTATTCTTGTCACAGTGAAATCAGAGCAAAGCGCCAACACCACCATCTCTCAGATCCTCTCTCAGCCTGCTGGGAGAGGCCTGGAGCAGAGGATGGGCAAGGTGGGCTGGGGACCGTGACAGCCATCAGACCCTGTCAGCTAATCCTCCGGACAGGCCACATCTTCTGCAGAAGCAGACAGATCACAGATTTCTCATGCCAGAGCTGGTCTTTATCTGTGGTGTTAAAATAGCTAAAGAAAGAAAGAATGTGAACACTGCCTCCAAGATGGAGTGGGGGCAGGGCAGGGACCGAGGCCCGGATTGGGGGCTGAACAGCCTCAGGATAAATTTAGAAAATACAGTGAACAGAGGCCTGGATCCACACTGCCCACCCAGCCAGGCTGGCGAGGCCACTCTGCCCCCAACTCCCACCCAATCCACCTCCACCCCCACCATCCAGGCCGAGGCTCTGGTGGCATGGGACCAAGCTGAGGAGATAATTCAAACAAAACATCTTGCCAATCCAGAAAACCTCTCTACCAAAGTCACAAGAAAGGACAATATGGTCCTGAGCAACCACTGAGCCCAGCCCTGTGCTCATCACAGAGACATCAGAGCAGGAAGTAGTCCCTCACCTTTCAAGGCAGTTCAACCCATCCGTCCCCCAGAGAAACAGAAACCAGCCCTGTCACATAGCTCACCCCCACCCACCCCCGGCCCCACTGGGACTAGGGGGGAGCACCTTTGTTTGCTGATTGCCTTATCTGGAGGAAAGGCAAACTTCTCATCTCTTTACAACTGGAAGTACACTTACAAGCCGGGCCATGGTAGTCAGGCTCCTGCGTCCCAGGATAACTGGGCAAGGAAGGTGCTACTCTCTTCAGAGAGATGTCCCCAGGTCCTTGGGAAATATTTCAGGGTTGTCAGACTGGCGAGAGGCTGATTTAGCTTTTAAACAGATTTACACACACACACACACACAAAAGGAAGGGAAAGAACTTACAGGTTTTCTAAAGGAAATGCTCTAAGAAGAGGGAGGAGAAAAGTGCTTACTTTCTCTGCATCAGGGAGTATTAACATCTTCTCATTTTTAACTTGCATTTGCCTCTACAGCCATCTCTGCGTGCACTCAAAACACAGGGGACTGAGCAGCACAGTGGGCTGGCCCTGGCTCCAGGCCCTCCTGCGGGTCTCACCGAGGACTCTAGCCTGAGAGATGGCTACTCAGTTAGCTCTGAGGAACTGCTTGGAAGAGGAAAGGGAGAGGCCAGTTTATATGTGATTTTTTTTTTTTTTTTTTTTTTGCTAGAAAACACCTGCAGTCAAGCATACATCATGGTAAAAGAGTACTGCTAGTCACAAAGAACAGACATCTCATGGTAATGATTTTAGGGTTTTTCCATGTATGGGAAGAGATGACTCTGGGGTCATTGGAATCCTTCCTGAGATATGCATCTAACTATCTAGGAGCCTGCTTATCCAAAGCACAGAGTGCTTCCTTCTGTTTCCATCCAGATGGTGGGTGACTGCTGTGGGTTGTGAGTTAACCCTTGTAGAACTGGGTGGTGAATGACACTTTTTTTTCTTTGTTCACACATCTATGATTTTTTGGTCTGTTTCAGAGTCTCTCACAACTTTTCCTTGTAGAGGCTTGAATTATTAAATCATCCCTTACTTCTTTTTTTTAATATTTATTTTTATTTATTTGGTTGCACCGGGTCTTCGTTGCAGCATGCTGTATCTTTAGTTGGGGCATCTGGGCTCTAGTTCCCTGACAAGGGATCAAACCCAGGCCCCATACATTGGGAGCACTGAGTCTTAGCCATTAGATTACCAGGGAAGTCCCCATCCCCCACTTCTTGAAATCAGTTTGATGAAAAATCAGAACTCATGAGCTAAACTCATAACACCTGCTTGATCTTATTCACACATCTTCACAGCAAGCATGCTGGGAGGGAGAGTTTGCTTGCTCCCTGATGAAGATTCAAGCAGTGCCACAACTTCTGTGATCACAAATAAGCAATAGAGAACACCACTGATAACTTTATATCTGAAGTCTCAATGTAGGAATTAAACTTGCCAAGTCCCAGGTAAACATCAAAATTGAACACCTCTCGGGTGAGTTGCTTTTCCTCGTTTGCCTTCTGGAGGGACTGTGGTCAGCTCTCCCTTCTCCCTCACCTCCTCCCACCTCCCCAACCTGTAGTCGGGGCGGGGTACTGCATCAGGGCTTGGAGGTGGGAAGGCGTCAGGTGAAGAAGGATTTCCTGTGTTCTAGGTCTTGCCCTCCCCTCTGCACCCTCCTGCCCTCTCCTCTCCCCCTCTCTGCTGCTGACACCCTGGAGGTTGCCCTGCTGCCCTTCCTGTTCCTGTGATGAGGATGGGTGCCCCCAGCTCCTGGTTTCTGCAGGTGAGGTGGGGGACGAACACGCACAATTCCCTCCAGAGAAACCCTCTCCTCTCTCCAGCAGCCTCATCTTTTCATCCGGAGGCATGAGGCCAGTTTCAGAGTACTTCCCTTAGCGCCTGTGTGTGCTCCAGCCCCTCCGTTGGTGTCAGGGCGCCTCACTTGTGTTTTCACATGGGTCCCTCAGTGCCTTTCACACAGGGCCCAGCACACCACATGCGTGTGCAGAGAGGCCCACCTGAGCCTGGGTGCAAAGATGGGGGCTGTGAGGGGGAGGGGGTTCCCAAGAGGGCAGAGTCCCTGGGCCGTTGGCAGATGTTTGCTGAGCAGAGAAACGTCATGTAGCTCATTCTGGGCCTGGTGGAGATGAGCATAAAGGCCCCATTTCCTCTCCTAGAGGAGTGGCCTTGGGTGCCATGCCCACCCTCGCAGGCCTCAGTGTCCTCATCTGTAACCTGGGCACATCAGGGTTCATAGGTCACAGGGCAGTGTGGGGTGCATGCAGGGGGCTGGCAAGGGCCAGGCTGGTTCTCACAGCAATCTCTGCATTGGCCCTTCAGCTCACCTAGGCGCCCCCACCCCATCTGCCACAGACAGGCCACCACTGAGATCTAATTCGGAAATAGCGTTTATTGAGGTGTCCCCACAGGCCTGGCCCTAAGTCCCAGTCGCTGGCACCTCGGGCTCACTCCTCCTTCTCGTCCCCATGGGTGATGATGTAGCACAGGGACTTATAGTCGATGTTCCCTGCCAGGTCCATGGGTGTCAGGGCGAACATTTGCTCCACCTGCGGAGGCGCTGGTCAGAGTGATCTGACAGAGGCCTGTGACCTTCGCCCTGCCCCTGGGGCCATGCACTGCCCCTCAGCTTTTCAGGCAGAGGTTGGGGCAGCAGTGAGGGGTGCGGTGGGTCACAGGGCCCACCCTGCCCACAGAGCCGCCCTCCCTCCGGTGTTGCTAAGATGCTGTTGTTCAGATGCTAAGGTTGACTGCACTCTCACCCCTGAACCTCTGCACACAGAGCTCGCACACCTCCTCTGACTCCACGTCCTTCACCCTCCAGATTCCAACAGATGCAGCACCTCCTCCAGTAAGCTGGGCTCTAAGCCCACAAGGACAGTGGGTCACTGAGGCCCCCACCCCCTGGACCCTGTGGGGTGGAGCCCTGTGAAGGGGCCCAGGAGGAATGATTGAAGGAGCCCGGAATCCTCACCTCAGCTGGAGAGAACTTGTCTGCCTGGGTCAGGAGAAGCTGCTTGAACCTGAGGGAATAAGTGGGGAGCAGTGGGGAGAGCCTGGTGGGGCTGGCTGCACGGGCAGGGGATGGAGAATCTCACAGCCCAGATGGTCAGCTCCCCCCAAAAGCAGAGAGGACCCCAAAGGACAGGTGGCCACCCTCACAAGGGGACCCCTCCCTCCCTGCTTCTGGCACAGTGCCCCCAGCCACTCACTCCATTGTCCCACTTACTCATCCTTGTTCACCACGCCTTTGCCACTGGGGTCAAAGAGGCGGAAGGCGCTCAGGATGGCCTCTTCAGGGTCTGTCCCTGGGAGGCCAAGGGAGCCAGGTGAGCACCCACACCGCCAGCTTCCCAGCCCCACCGAGGAGGAACCCAGAGTGTGGGAGGGAACCTTCCAGATCACAGAAAGCCGGGAGGGGGTGCCCGATACAAAGTGCTCCTTTGGGCTCAGAGACGCTGGGATTGGCTGTCTTTCTGAAATGCCAGGCTTGGCCAGGAGGTTGGGATTGGGGATTTGGGAGTGAAAGCGAAGGCATACTTCCCAGCCCTGAGTCTTGGGGTGATCGGTGCTCATGGAATGCAGAGGTGGGCCCCACATCCTCTGGGTGGGCAAGGGCCAGATGGGGTCTGGACTGGCTCTGGGTGGGATTCAGGCCGGGTCCAGGTGGAGTGCACACTTGCTGCCCAGCCAGGGACTCCAGACCTGCCCCTGGCTCACCATTGAGCTTCTCCCCAAACAGTGTGAGGAAGACAGTGAAGTTGATGGGCCCCTTCCCTTCCTGTAGCATGGCATCCAGCTCCTCTTCTGGAACATTCACCTTCCCTGTGGGGGTGTTAGATGGACACAGGGCCCTTGAGTGTCCCTGAGTAGGGCTGGGCTGCCCCTGCCCTATCCTAGCCACCGAGGGTAGAGAACGCTCACTGAGTGGGGGAAGTGAAGTGGAAGGAACGTGTTCTAGGGGTGGGTGGGTGGTGTGAGCCAGGACAGGAGTACAGGCCGGGCCAGGCAGCAGCTCTGAGCCGGGTCCCTGGTGTGAGAGGGGCTGGGCCAGGCAGGAGACGGGTGCCCTCACCGAGCTGGGAGTAGGTCTCTCTAAGGTCCGACTTGCAGATGATGCCGTCACGGTTCTGGTCGATGCAGCTGAAGGCCTGTGAGGTGGAGGGGCCACAGTCTCCAGTGGGAGCAGCCCGCACCCCAGGCAAGGCAGGAGGTGAGGGGGTCCTGGGTGGTGGGAGGAGCAAGGACAGGGGCCAAGACCCCTGATCTACGGGGAAGAAGGGATGTATTGGGGGCATGGTCCCCAGATGGGGCCCAGGCTAGTGGGAGTGGGGCACTCACTTCCTTGAACTCCTGGATCTGGGCTTGCTCGAACATGGAAAAGACGTTGGAAGAGCCTCGCTGGGCCTGCTTGGTGGCCGCAGCCTTGCCCCGGGTCCCTGCCTTCCTGCTGGCCTGCAACACCACAGGTGGGGATGGGTCCTCTCCCTAGCTCCCCAAAGACTCCCTGCCATGGACAACCGCAGAACATTCCCGGGAGAGCCGGGGCCCAGGGTCCTGCTTCTCTCCCTGGAGACCACCTCTCTGGGCCCAGCACAGGCACAGAAGTACCGGCTCCACACCCCCAGCCCAGAGGACAGCACCTTGGAGGCTGCCGACCTGGAGTCCCCCACTTGCCACTCACCATCCTCTCTCTCTGCAGCGGCCTGGTTGCCTCGAGGGGCCCACAGCCCCCTTTATGTCTCAGCCTTATCACCTGGAACGCCAAATAAGGACAGGAGGAGAGGATAGGCCCAAACTTGGCAGCCTCTGCTTGGGCTGGGGGAAGACAGGGCCCCTGAGCAGATTCCAGCCACGTTCCCAGCGACCTTCAGGCCCCCGACAGATGTGTGACATGCAGTGTCTGCCCGTCTTGGCACTGCGAAATGCACTGCCTCCTGAGAGCAGAGCAGGCTTGCAGCTCTCGCCACTCCAGGGCTGAATGAGGGGCCCCTGTTACCCTCACCAGACTGTCCTTCTGCAGTTCCAGCCCAGGCCACAGGGACAGCTGGGGTGGGGCTGGCCTGAGGCCTCCACTGGGCTTGGGAAGGCAGTCAGAGGCTCTGAGGATGGTCTCCGGTCTGAGACCCCCCCAGGGATTCCCCGAGGTGAGGACATTTGGCCCTGGCCTCTCGACCCTCTGACCAGGGGCAAAAGGTAGCCCTGAGCTGATGGCTACCCCAACCAGAACTTGCATGTGATGCTGCTGGAGCACGGAGCACTGCCTGGACCCCAAGCATCCCCTGTGACCCCCATGGAAGTGGGTCCCAAGCCCTTCTTGTGGAGCTCCACTACAGAGTAAGGGGCCTGGGCGCCCTCCACTGTGCCAGAGCAGCAGCCTCTCAGCTGCCTGTGGGCCCAGGGCAGAGAGGGGCTGGGGGGCTGGAGACCTGCCAGAGCAGGAAGAGTGGGCGGTTGGCGGCTCCCCTGAACCCAGAACAGGAGAGGGCCCATGGCTGTCCCTCTGCCCACTGAGGCGAGGATGCAGGGAGGCCAGCCAGGAGAGCAGGGTTCTCATCCATCAGACCCAAGGTCTCTTTTGTGTAACAAGTATCTTGTAACACCACTTTTACTCTCCCGAAATGAAATTCATAGGCTATACCTATAACCTACCTCCATAGAGAATTTTAAACAATCAATACAGGGCCCTGAATCACAACATAAAGTACACCTAGAAAATAATTTATGGTAACATGAGATCCAACAGGTGAATGCTGGGACATGAGTACATTAGTACTGATAATGATGTCATCAAAGGCTCGCACAGACTTCCAATGCATAATTTAGACTTGAGAGAACCAAAAAGATCAGAAGTAATTCCACATGTGGCATACCATAAAATGGGACAGCATCTCAAGGAGGGCATGAAAACTCAAAATCACAACTTTGGGTTAAGTACTGAATGAAACAACATAGTCATTCCAGATTTGCTGGTTTCTCTCATTGAAAAGTGAGTGTAATACACACTACGCATGTGTGCTCAGTCACTTCAGTCGTGTCCGACTGTGTGACCCTATGGACTGTAGCCCACCAGGCCCCTCTGTCCATGGGATTCTCCAAGCAAGAAGACTGCAGTGGGTTGCCATGCCCTCCTTCAGCAGATCTTCCTGACCCAGGGATTGAACCCATGTCTCCTGCATTGCAGGTGAATTTTTTTAACCACTGAGCCACAGGGGAAGCCCTACTATGTATAAGATAATCTACAAAGACCTACTGTATAGCAAAGGGAACTCTACTCAGGATTCTGTAATAACTGAGAGGGGAAAATAATCTGAAAAAGAATGGATATATGTATATGTATAACTGAACCACTTTTCTGTATACCTAAAACTAACACAACATTGTAAATCAACAATGTGCTAAGTCTCTTTAGTCATGTCCAACTACTCCAACATAAAATAAAAATTAAATTAAAAAAGATAACAACATCCAAAAACCTGAAAAAAAAAGTGAGTGTATGTTGCTGCTGCTGCTGCTGCTAAGTCGATTCAGTTGTGTCCGACTCTGTGCGAGCCCATAGACGGCAGCCCACCAGGCTCCCCCGTCCCTGGGATTCTCCAGGCAAGAACACTGGAGTGGGTTGCCATTTCCTTCTCCAATGCATGAAAGTGAAAAGTGAAAGTGAAGTCGCTCAGTCGTGTCCGACCCTCAGCGACCCCATGGACTGCAGCCTTCCAAGCTCTTCTGTCCATGGGATTTGCCAGGCAAGAGTACTGGAGTGGGGTGCCATTGCCTTCTCCGGAGTGTATGTTAAAATCTTACAAATACATGTTCATATGTAACTGGGTTTGTGTGTAAGAAGGTCTTAGCCCTGAGGCTTGGCTGATGTGAAACAGGCATTTCTTTCAGGAGTAAACTTGAAAGGATCACAGAAATCATGTGACTTCTTTTAAAAAAAATA
Source organism: Bubalus kerabau (assembly GCF_029407905.1). Taxonomy (NCBI): domain Eukaryota; kingdom Metazoa; phylum Chordata; class Mammalia; order Artiodactyla; family Bovidae; genus Bubalus; species Bubalus kerabau. Next base: position 80,399,824 of record NC_073631.1, on the reverse strand, counting down.
TTTATTTGGCTGCACTGGGTCTTAACTGCAGCCCACAGGATCTTCTGTTGCAGCATGAAAACTCTTAGTTGTGGCATGGGGGATCTAGTTCCCAGACCAGGGATGGAACCCGGGCCCCCTTCACTGGGAGTGCGGAGTCTTAGCCACTGGACCACCAGGGAAGTCCCCACGTGACTTCTTGTAATTCTGTCTCCGACACCTTCCATCACTGTCACAACCTAAGTGGCTCCAGGGACTCCCTGCTGAGACCGATCTGCAGCAGGACCAGTCCCCGGAGATCAGCCCTGTTCCCCCTTCTTAGAGTAGCCCCACTCCCTCCAGGATTTCACCTGGAAGCTCTCAGAGACCTCAGAGCTGCTGAGTGATTACAGACAGGTGGAACCACACCCTGAATCCCACAGGCTGGTGGGCAGAGGCCTGGTCAAGTCCAGGACCCCTGACCACACCCACGCACACCATGCCATGCCATTCCTGTTCCTTCATCCTTGTGTGTTACTCTTCATAGTCCCCAGCATGGCTCACCAGAGAGGATGGCAAATTTCAAGACACACCTTGGCCTGCAGAGTGTCTGTGTGCACAGGAGCACGTCTGTATGTGTGCTGTCCCCCAGTCTCATACACAGAGCTCAAAGAACAGTGGACAAGGTCATGTTCTAAACTTTTAAAACTTTTAATTAAAAAAAAAAAAAACCCACACAGTTCCAGGTTGGGCATGGATATGCTGGTGTGGTACATGGAAGTCTGCTAAGAAGAAAGAGGCCTAGCTTGTCCCTTGGGGTGTGTGCTGTGTGCTGCTGGGCTTTCTGAGTGCCCAGGGCCATGGGAGCCGGGGACTCGATCCCAGAGATGTTCCCAGGCCTGTCTGTGGGTGGGGGGACTCCTCCTTTTCCTGGGCCCCTCTGGGCAGAGGCTTTGGGGACTCTGTCTCCTGCATTTCCTGTGAGGGTCCATTCCAGAACCACAGACCACTCAGGGATGGCAGGATGGGAGGGAAAAGGCTGCCATCTCCAGGCCTCGGGGTACCTACAGGCTCTACTGTGGAGCTTGTCCCTTCCATTTCCCGGGCCTGAGTGATCAGCAGCTCCCCGGGGCCCCTGTGGAATCCAGGTCTAGGTCTGGCCAGGTGAGGAGGGCTGCCTCCCCACGCAGGCTGAGCTCATGGGGAAGCCAGGCCATAGTAGGGTCCAGAGGGCACCCCCTTCTCAGAGCCAGGGTTGAGCCAGGCTGAAAGCTCCAAGAGACAAGCAGTGCAGAAATGCAACAAAATCCTGAGTGAATAACTCCCTTCTGGGTCCTTGATTCCAGCAAGAAAGGCGAGGTACTTTGAGGGTTCTCCATTCCTGTTCATTTCTGCTCCCGACCCAGTCAGGGCCCTAGGGCTAGCTCACCAACTGACCCTGAGAGAAAAGGCCTGCCTGGGCCCTCCGCAACCTCTCCAGAGGCTTTCCCCCATCTTCTGGAGGTGACAGCTGGGATGGGAGGCATCCAAGGTCCTCAGAAGGAGAAGCCTCTCGATTGGGCCAGGTTGGGGGGACTTGTAAGGAGAGTGTCCCCTGGAGCCCAGTTCCAGTAGCCGACCACAGCTTCCTTCCTGCCTTGCAGCCTTTCTTCTTACTGGCCCAGCATGCAGGCCTTCTTACAGGCCACCGCGGAGATCAAGGCCGCGCCCCGGCCGCTGCCCTCCTCCGACTCAATGAAGGTGATTTCACAGCTGGGCGTCAGCCTGCGCACGATGGCGTGGAACCGCTCCTTGAAGCTGTGTAGAGGGGAAGCTTGGCTGCCGGTACCGCGCTGAATGCACGGCAGGGGGTAAAACAAGGGAACCCTCCTCCTGTGTCTGGGGTCCAAGGGAGTACGGAGAGTTTAAGAATTCTCGGGACCTCGGAGAGCTTCCCTCTCTGCCTGAGTATCATAGATGGAGACCAACGCCCGGGTTCTCCCCTAACGTTGCAAACTCACAAGGGGCAGGTTGGACCAGGGTTCGACCGGCAGAAGGCCGCGCGGGCTCACCTGGGGTGCAGCTTGTACACGGAGCCGTCCACGCCCACGGTGATGCGCATCACGTCCTCGCTGCGGCTCTCGCGCATCCGGTTGATGACGCCCGCCAGTCCCGCGGCGCACATGTGCGCGGCGCGCGTGGACACGCTTTCGCAGGCTCGGCGCACAATGTCACAGTCAGTGGCCGAGGGTCGCAGCCCTAGAGTGCTCAGGATATTGTAGATCTGCTTGCGGTCACCGGAATCGCTGCGGGGAGGGGATGAGAGGACATTGCGGGAGGGTCTCTTGGTCTGGGACCAGCCAGATCCCCACCGCGGCGGTCTCTGCCCCTTCCCCTGCCCACTTCTCCCAGGCAGAGAGCTTGGGTCTACGAGTCCCGAGGGGAGAGGGTCTGACTCCGCCGGGACCAGCAGCAATTTGGTCATTACTCGTCTCTCTAAGCCCAGGGTCTCAGCCCTAAAGTGGACAACTGCCGCGCCTCTGGACTGTTGAGTGGATGAAATGAGACTAGGCCCACGGCGGGTGGGGGAGCCGCAGAGGGGAGGTGTGGTCTCCGTCGATTGTCCTGAGGGAAGTTCCTTCGGGAGCCGGAAGCCACACCCGCCCCCGGTGCCCCATCCCTGGACCTTAGCCGGTCCTGAGCCCCTACGCCCTGAGCCTTGCCCTCTGAGCCCGGCTCCCAGCACACGTCCCAGGACCTCACCGCTACCCTGGGACCCAGATTTGGGTCCCGGCCCCGCCCTCTGCCCCCTGAGCTTCGCCCAGGTCCGACCCATACTTGGAGCCCCCCCCTCCCCCCGACTTCTGCGTCTGGGTCCTGGAACCTCTGCGTGCACACCGCCGCCCGTACCCTACCCCTATCCCCCAAGCGCCCCGCGTACCTCTCCACCTGAGACACGAAGCGTGTCTCGAAGGCGCCGCGCGTGCGCAGCTGCTCCGAGGCCTCTCCGTGGAAGAGCAGATTCTCGTCCACAAGCTTCAGCAGCACAAGCCGCACCAGCTCACCCATGTACTTGCCACCGATGAGTTTCTCGTACCTGGGCAGAGGAGGACAGCCGAGTCATTCCCCGCAGGGAGGTCCCCACGAGCAGACGGAGATCGGCCACCGCCCCATCACAGCCAAAAGGAGGCCATGTGGGACGCTGTGACACTGGGTTCAAGCCCATTTCGGTATTAATCCACCTGGGCTTTTGAGAACGCTCCATGGTGGGGCCACAGTTCAGTCCTTCTAAGACCTTCCTCCCAAAGGACCCTGAGCTGAGCCCACTTCGATCTCCCCGCATTTATGTGATAGGAGCTCTTCTCATCACCCAGAGACAGTTGGGGAAGCTCAGGCTCAGAGGGGCTAGTGGCCAGCCTGGAGCAGGCCTCTGCCCATTTGCTAGGGCTCCTAGGGTCCCTGTGCGCCTAGAATCCACCGAGTTGGCACATCAGCCCTAGAGTCTGTAGGCCTCCAGTGTTTTCCTCTTTTATTGAATACTACCGACCTCCCCGAGGTTTAGGAGAGCCAGAGAAGAAGCTCAGGTGCCTGGTGCAGAGTAGGCAGTTGATAAAGGAAAGCCCTGACAAGCTCTGAACCTGCAACATCCTCCAGATTACGCCAATTCATTCTGGTAACTTGTTCAGAGCCGTACTTTGGGGATCTCTTGATTAAGCCCAGTCAGCCTTGCTGGGGGCTTCTCAGTCTTCCTGTGCCAGTGGTCACCTGCTGGAACGGGGGAAGTCCCTGCTCATCTGTCCACAGGCCCTCTTTTTAAAGACTAATCTTGGCATCTCTATTTCCGGTTCACAGAGGGGCACACGTGTCTGAGCTGAAGGAAGAAACGAGCCAGCTTATGAAGAGATTGTCAGTTTGCTTTCCCCCAGAACTGTTTAAAAACAAGCCCATTAGCTGCGGGCCGGCCCCATCTGCCGCATGGTCGGGGGAGGGGCGGTCCTTACAGCTGCTGGCCGGGGTTCAGGGAGTTCTCATCCACCACGCGGTCGTACTCCAGCAGGAACTCGTCCAGCTCGCCTGAGTCCCCGAAGGCGCCCCACTCGGTGTTGACACACATGCGGCCCTCGTCCCCTTCCACCAGCTCCACGTTCTGCATCTCCTCCATGTAGCAAGCGTTGCAGCCCGTGCCTATGGGAAGTGGCATCGTTGGATCCCACTTGGGATGCCAGCTGTCCTGGGTGCATCGCCCCTGCAGGAAGCCCTGTGTGGCCCTGTCTTCCCAGCTTCTTTGAGCCCTCAACCCTCACCACTCCCTCCATCTCTCTGCAGCAAAGGAAAACCAGCTGTCCCAGGAGCTGGAAGGTCTGGGTTTGCTGTGTGACCTCAGGTAGATAAGCCCACCTCCCTGGGTGGTTCTTCTTCCCCAAAAGGGGTTGGTAACACCTACTCCCCCTGTTACCTGGAGTTGAGAGAAGTGAGGGAAAGAATATATGTTAAAGTGCTTTGCCAATTACAGATGGGTGTGGAATGTTATGATTTTGTCTTGTCTGTGCATCCCTCTTGTTTTCTGGCACTTTCTAAACATCTATTTGAACTCTGTCTCAGCCTCTGTTCTTTTTTGAGGGGGGCCACCCAGAGGTCAGGCTTCCCAGGTGGCTCAGTGGTAAAGAATCCATCTGCCAATGCAGGAGATGCAGGAAGTGTGGGTCCAGTTCCTGGGTTGGGAGGATCCCTTGGAAGAGGAAATAGCAACCCACTCCAGTATTTTTGCCTGGAGAATTCCATGGACAGAGGCGCCTGGCAGGCTACGGTCCATAGTGTCGCAAAGAGTTGGACACGACTAAGAGGATGAGCACGCACGCACACACCCAGTGGTGACTGAGGCAGCGTGTGGGCCCTTGGGAGCAGCACACAGGTCACTGCAGGTGGGCCTGGCCATGGAATTTATAATCTGCAGGGTCCCATGCAAAGTGAAAACATGGAGTCCTTTGTTCATAAATTGAGTTTCAAAATAGTGATAGCAGAGCATCAATCTGAACGTGACTGCACACCCCTCAAGCTGTGAGGGACAGCCACTCAGTCATACCAACCTCATACCAGCAGTGGAGCTACCTGGGATCCAGGCCCAGTGATGCTGGGCCTTCCAAGATTTTGTGGGGAAAAAAATACAGAAATTCAGACTTTGACGTGATTTCTCCCAATTTTTAGGTTTTGGTAATTATCATAAACATGTGTTTAACCGCAGAGCAGAGACACCAAGACTGTTGCAGGGCGAATGTGATCACTAGCTCCTCTACCATCTCTGCTCCAGAGGCGAGCCTGAGGCCATCGGCCACAGAGCCCAGGTGGAGGTGTGCTGGGGAACTGACCCAGGCAGTTCTCTCTCCTCTCAGGGACGAGAGAGCCAGGGCCCCTGGGGCTTCTGTTTAGGGGTGGACTTAACTTTCAGCTGGAAGGTGAGGGTGGAAGGAAGAAAAGTGAGAAACTAGAGGAGAGGCAGAGTCGACCAGGCTGCCCCTTGGGACATGTTCATACAGTTGCAGAGAGATGGTAAGAACATGAATACAGAACCCCTCAGGGCTGACTCTGAAGGGGCCGTGGAAGCAAACAAACTTAACGCTGCCTTTCTGGGTAACCAGGGCCCAGAGAGTCCAGGGAAATACCCACACACCTGTGTCTTCACGCATTGCAGTAAACATTGTAAAGGCCTTGGGAACTTCTGGGAAAGCCCCACGGTTGGTGGGAAGGGCCCACTGGGGCCCACATTGTCCCCTTTCCTGGTACCTGCCTTCATTTCCGGCAGGGTGGCTGGCTGCCCTGGGGTGCAGTAAGACTGTCCAGGAAGGGATGACGCCACCCAGGTTTATCCTCTTCCACTTGGACAAATCTGTCCAGGTTGGTCAATTTACCACATGAGGTGATTTAATTAAATCCTGACGGGCCAGGTGGACATGCATGCAGCTGGTGTGCCATCTGAGGCAGTGACTTGCAAGTGTTGAAATGCTTCCTACCAATAAATAGCACGTGCATTCGGGACACCCATGCTGCTCACAAGACCACTCTGGGCTCCAGCACCTTGGGTGGCCGTGACGGAGGCACAGAGGCACTGTGTAGTCTGCTGTAGATGAGAAACCTCAGCTCTGTCTTTGGGTGGCTAGGGCTCCTGGGTCGGGCAGGGCGTGCATCCTTACCCACAATCATGCCAACCTCACACCGGCGGTCTTCATAGTAGCAGGAGATCATCGTGGCCACAGTGTCATTCACCATTGCCACCACGTCCATCTCAAAGTCCTGCCAAGAGGTGGAGAGACAGCGGTGATAAGGCTGGTTGGGGGTGGGGGTCTCAGCTTAGTGGGCTCCGAGCCGTTCCAGCCAGGCGCAGGAGGCAGAGACCCCTTCCTGAGGGGACACCCAGCAGGCCCTCGCTAGCATCCTGGCCTAAGGCGGGGGGAGGAGGGTCCAGGGCAGTCACAGGGGCAGGTGGAGGTGCCACTTACACCTCTCCGCTTGATGGCATCTCGCAGGAGCCCCACAATGTTGTTGCCTTCTGCTCCCGAGGCCTTGAAGCCCTTGGTCCAGTTGAGAAGGATGCCCTGAGGGGAGAGGAGGGTCTCAGTGACTGCTGGATGCTGGGGGTAGGTGTGCAGGTATGGAAGCTAACTCAGACCACAGGGATGTGCACCCACTGTATTTATTTATTTTAAACTTTTGGTCACGTGGCTCAGCATGTGAGTTCTTAGTTCCCCGACCAGGAATCAAACCTATGCCTCCTGCATTGGAAGAATGGGATCTTAACCACTGGATCTCCAGAGAAGTACAATGTGAACCCACTTTAAAGCTGAGGAAACTGAGGCTCAAAGCAGCCATATAACTTTGAAAAGTGTTGGAGACAATTCTCCATCTATATCTCAAATTTCTGCAGAGTTAGGTTCCAGCCAATTTAAGGATGCCTGTATAGTTAAGCTTAGAGTCATCATCCCTGAGTGAGGAGGAGGTCCAGAGGGGAACAGCCAATGTAAGTTCAGGGCTCCTCTCCTGTGTGCAGCTTTTGTCTGTGAAGGTCCCATCCGGCCCCCAATGTCCAGTGGGGACTAGGGATTGGAAAACCAACATAAGATGTTGCTCCCACAGCTGCCTCTGCCAGGAGTACTGACTTTGGCTTTCTCTCTGACCCAGAGGTCTCATGTGTTATGTATAATTGTGTGTATGTATGTATATATAATTCACATACACATGTATATACATTAGTATAATTAATGTGTGTAGATGAGTATGTATCATTTATCTGTGAATGTGTGTGTATATATATATGATCACATGCATATACGCATGTAGGTATGATTGACATGTGTAAATATGCAGGTGTAATTTACATGTGTATATGTACATATACTTGATGTGTATAATTTACATGTATATATGAATGTATAATTGACATGTGTAGATATATACAAAAAATAACTGACCTGTGTGTGTATATATGTTTGTATAATATATTTATGTATAAAAATTTGCATGTACAACTTATATGTTTATATATGTATATTCAGCATGAGTGCATGCATGTGTGTAATTTAAACACATGCATGTATAATTTATGTGCACACATGTGATTCACATGCATAACTTATGCACATATATACACATAATTTACATGTGTCTGTGTGTGTGTATAATTTACATATATGTGTGTATGTGTGGAGGCATGTGTAACTGACAGGCTAACTTACCTGCCAGAAGGCAGGGTAAAGCTGCAGCCCTGGGACATTGCCGCCTCCCCAGCAGAAGGTACAGCATAGTGATGACACGCTGGTGTGTTGGAGCCTGGCTGCCTGAGTTTGAACCCCAGCGCTGCCACTTCCCACTGTGGGCAAGTTGCTATGCCTCAGTTTCCTACTCTGTAATGGGGGTGTTATGCATACCTCATAGGGTTGCAAGGAGGCTTGAGGCAAATAGTAAGAATCAGCTAATATTATGATTATTTCCCAGAGTCTCACAGGAGGTAAGTGATGGAGCTTGTTTGAGTCCAAGTCTCTTTCCCAACGTGGGATGCTGCATTTGAAAGCAGCCCAGGGCAGAGCTCATGGGCCCTTTTCTCTGGGGTGCCTGTCCACCCATCCATCCACCTCCTCCCCTGCCCACCTCACACCTAGCCCCACCTTGTCAATGTCTTCATGCCTCACGGGAAAGGAGAAGGTGAAGCCCAAGGGCAGCTTCTTATGCTTCATCTGATGCTTATCCAGGAAGTCAGAAATGCACTCAGAGATGTAGTCAAAGAGCTGGAAGACAACACCAAGGTGGCCATCAGCTGCAGAAGGCAAGCCTTGTGCCAGGGTGCTTCTCAGCCCTTGCTGAACCATAGGCCCCTGGAAAGCATGGCCTCTGGACCTGCCCTCAGTCCCCTGCTCCTTATCACCACTGCTTGTCCGGACTCAAGCAAGCCCTGTGCACGACCCCCATGCCAGAGTTCCACTGATAGCAGTCCTCAGGACAGGCAATGCCAGGACAATGGGGTTGGTCCCCAGCGCAGCTGTGCTCTGCCAGTCTGGCCCTCCCAGCTGGACCCAGCAGCATCCAGCCTCAGACTTTGGACAGAGGTGTATCCCTGGCTATAACTATGGTTTCTAGCTTCAACACCCAAAGTGTTCTTTGCTGCCTCCAAGTGTCCTGGCCACCCAACTCCTGGACCTGCGAGGACTGGCCACCACCCCACTCACATAGGCCTGTCCACAGAGCTGGGCGTTACTGAGTGCCTGCTGATCGATTAAGCTCCCCAGTGGGTTCCAGGCCCAGGGAGGCAGCAACACTATCCTGCTTCCTGGATGCACGCCCGGTCCTGCAGCATTCCAAGGAAATTGGCTCTTAAAACCCTGTGCCTCAAGGAAATCGGCTCTGGCTCCATCCATCTCCCCTAGGGCTCATTCTACTTCTGTGGTCCTTCTTGAGTCCTCCCCATGGGCAGATATTATCATTGCAGTCATGGCCCCTGGCATCTATGTTGGTGGAGGGTGAGGGAAGGCCATGTGGGAAGGAAGTAGAATGCATTCATGGACTGTGAACCTGTTGGACTAGAGTGTTCTCTTGACTGTCCTACCATGTTTCTGATCCTTCCAGGAAACTGGGCAGTGGTGCAACTTGCTGGGGCCATGCCCCACGACCATCCACCTGGGCCTCTCAGCTGCTTCTCTTTCCTGTAGCAGGGCCCCCTGAAGTTGGGCCCACAGCCACCTGCCCTTGATGAACAGGTAGGCCCTAACACCAGGACTAGCCAAGCTCCAAGATCCTGGATGGTCTTGACCCTGGTCCCTGCACTCCCTCTCCCACCCAGCCCCTTGTTCCCTAGCCCAGGGTGCTCACCATCTCAGCAGTACCCGTCATGGCATCCTCGGGGATGGAGTACATCTGGTGTGTGGTCTTCACACTCCACTGTCCCGCCTCGCCTTCTCCCACCTTCACCAGCATCACCCGGAAGTTGGTGCCACCCAGGTCCAGGGAGAGGAAGTCCCCAACCTCTGCAGCCACAGACAAAAGTACATCAGTCTCATGGGCACCGCCTGGCAGGACCCCCGAGACTGGAGAAGAGGAGGTAAAGGCATGGTGGGGGCACCAGAGGGGCCCCTGGTACCGGACCCCAGAGTAAACTGTGGAAAGGGTCAAAGGTGAACTGGGTAAGTCAGCAGGAATTCCTTGCCTTGGACTGAACTCCCCCCAAGCCCAGAGCCCACCTGAAGATCTAGGAAAATGGTCCAGACTCGGGATTGGGCTGAGAGTCCCCCAAATGACTATAGGAAACCATTTTTCTCCTTGTGAAATGAAAAAAAAACAGTTTCTCTGAGGTCAGAATGAGCCTGAAGGCCCCAGGGCTGAGCCAATGGAGCCAAGAGTAAGAACAGGCCAGTGTCTGGGGCCCAGCATGCTGGGGCTGCTAGGAACAGTCAGGGCTGTTAAGAAGGGCCTAGGGCACTTCTTCCTGCTGGAGCCAGGGGACAGCTGCCTCTGGTTGAGGACCTGCTGGCTCCCATGTGGGTTCCATCCCAGCCCTGTCCTGGACCACGGTACCTGAGCCCTCTGGGGTGGAGCGCACATAGGTGGGCAGCATCTTCACACTGGCCTCCTTGTGGGTCTCCAGCCTCAGGCCTCGGTCCATCTCCTTCTGCATCCGCCTCATCACCTTCTTCAAGTCCTCCTCCTGCAGCTGGAACTCTGCCAGGATCTGTTCCGCCTGCACAGGGAGGGGTGGAGAGCAGTTGGGTGGGAGAGGAGCTGTGCAGTTAGGGAGGGGGAACCTGCGGAGTGGGTATTTCTCACCCACACTGAGGGTCTTCTTTTGTCCCCTCACCCTGAGTCTAGGATGACCCATCATTTCAAACTACTGCAGTTAAAAGCAGTTGGAAAATTAAGACAGTGGAGTTCCAACACCCCTTCTAAACAAATGCAGCCTGGGGGTGAGGGGCAGAGGGCAGATGAGGCACCCGCTTTGTACCCCTGATCCAGGTCAGGGGAAGAGGGAGGTGCTAACCAGGAGAGTGGGTGAGACACAGGCTGGAAGAGCCTGTCTGGAAGGCGATGGGCAGCTGGCCATTATTGTCTAAAAGATCCAATCATTCTACCTCTAGGAGTTTATGCTAAGGGAGTAAATGGGCCAGTGGTGCAAATTTTCATTAAGTGTTAGTCAAGGCACCAGTTAGAGGTGACACCAGTTAGTTAGAGGTGTCTGTTGGACTAAAGCATGGTGTCCACAGCCTGGAAGTTGCTGAGGCCATTAGAGGGAGGAAGGGTCCCTATATATAAAAGATAGATTCAATGTCACCATTCCTGTGAGTATGGACAGCCTGGGCAAGGGTCTCCTCCCACACTCTTTGAAGGAGTGGCCACTCACTCACCCCTTCATGGTGGCACAAGGTTGGGTGTAAACACAGTACCCATGTCCATGAATCCCCAGAAAGCAGAGACCCTGCTCTGACCTTGCATGTGGACAGTGGTATGGCAGCCCTTCCTTCTTTGCACAATAGCATGTATTCATACAGAAAAGGCCATTTTTACTCCCTGGATATTCGGACCAAAAAACAAAGGGCAGATACTCGAATAAAAACCACAGATCCACTCTTCAAAAACCTCAGCCTCTTTTGCTGGCAGTTTTCCATGTGAGCTCGGGGGTGGAGATGCTCTGAATTCCAATAAGGAGATGACACAGCTATTTGCCCCTTCTTCCTCAGTTTTGATAGCCCACATTTTGTTGGGAGACTGGGGGGCAATCACCTTAAAGGAAGACAGCCCCTCACCAGGCTGAGGCGACATCCCATGATTGGGCTAAGCCAAGCCCAGTTATCCTGTCCTGTTTTTGCTGGTGATTTGGTTTACAGTTGGGCATGTGGCCCAGTTCTGGCCAATGATGGGTGAAGGGAAGCCTGTTTTTAGCAGGAGGAGGGCCCTCTGGGGAAGGTCAGTGCCCTGCCAACTTTGTATACACAACTGTATAAGAGTGTGATAACCGGCACTGTAGCAGCTATCCTGAACCATGAGGAGACAAGGCTGAAGAGAAAAGGCTATTAGCATATTATAGATGGCAGTGAAGAGAGGCAGAGTGAGCCGAGCCCTGATGACGTCACTGACATGCTGAGTCAGCCCCGGACCCACACACCTCCCTGTGCCGCGTGTGGAAGCAAGCACTCATCACTTAAGGCCATGGTTAGTCAGGTGTTTCATTTCCTGAAGCCCAAAGCATTCTTAATGGGTACAGATCCTTACTTAGGAACCAGTTCTCTTACCAAGACCCCCTTGTTTAAAACTTAAACCCACGGAAGGTCACACAGGAATGGAGCTGATAAAGTCTACAACAAAGCACAGAGAATCAAACACCAGTGTTTGCTAAGCTATTCCGCAGCTCTGGGAATGGGGTGGGGTGCACCTTGCCCCAAGGCTCTTCTTACAGGACACAACCCTGGAGAGGCCCCCATGCTCTGTGAAACCATCCAGGCTGTCCTCAGAGGCCCACGCCTACAGCTTGGACCCCTCTCTCTCTCACACACACACTTCCAAACATAAAACATGCCAAGAAGGAATAGTAACATTAACATTCGCTAAATCCTTGCAGTATGCCAGGCGCTGAGCTGAATATACTACACAAGCTTCCTCATATCCCTGGCACAAGGGGAGGTGTTAGCATTTGCTCATCTTTTAGATGGTAGCCACAGGCAGCCAACACACAGCATGGGTCCAACACCCAAGGCCAGGTACATAAGGGCTGCCTGGCATCTTTCCCCAAATAGGACTGTGCGACATCACAGACTCTTATCAAAAGTAATGCTAATCCTGCAGAGGTCCAGCCCTCGGGCCCCGCTGGGTTTCATCCCGTCTCCTTACATCATGGCAGTCTGACCCATAGCCGTAAGCCTGGACCCATGAGGGGTTGTGACCCAATGGCTTCACTCTGTGTCCAAACCCATGTGGGCACATGTTTGGAAAGGGGCTGGAAGGTTCCGTGGCTGCAGACCAACACTGCAGGCCACAGACTGACATGGGCCTCCAGCTGACCTCCCCTCTGGCCGTGGGGAGCATCCTCCAAGATTGGTACAAACCCCTTCCTTGAGTGAGTATCTGCAGGTACCACACTTAGTCACCCTGCAACCCTGAGAGGAGGTGCTCCTAACTGCACAGTCCCCTCAACTCTCAAGGCTGTGTGTCCAGGAGGGTATGGGTGGGGTTCAAGTCACAGGGAAGAGGTCTGCCTCAGAGACCCCCTGCGAACATCCCCAGGAGCAGGCGCTGTGCACCAGATCCTGCCCAGGGTATCGCCTGCTTAATCCCCTGGGACCCAGGCATTTTATTACCCCTACTTCCTTTCCAAGGCCACAGATCTAGACAGCTCAGAGCTGGCTTTGAACCCGGGTGCTGGCTCTGAGTCCACCTCCCCTCCCCACCCCACTGGGATGCCCAGCCCTTCCCAGAGCCCAGGCTGGGTGTCCATGCATCCTGGCTTAAAGGCCTTGTTGAGCAGCCTAGGGACTGCAGGGAGTTGCCTGAGGAACCCCAAGAAGCCACCTGTCCCCCAGGTCAGAGACAGAGCCTGTCCCCCACTCTCACCCCACAGCTGCACCCCTGCTTGCTCACCAAGAGGTCACAGGACACAGCATCAAGGCTCACAGCTACACCCGAATATTGTGTGTGTGTGGGGGGGTCTCCTGCCTGAGCAACTCTTCTATGCCCCAGGCAGGGCCACCGCCGCCATCTGGCAGTGCCATGGCCCCCAGGATCCCGGCTTCTGGTGTCCCGGCCCTCTGGCTCTCCTGGGTGCTCCCATCTTGGCTGTCCTGGGATTCTCAAGGCAGGTCTGGGGTTGGCAGGTTGGGGAACTGTTTCCCCAGGAGTATGTGGCAGCTGGCCCAGGATCACCCTCTGTGTGTACACAGCCATCCAGTGGCTGCAGCTGGACACACATGGGGCTCACACTGCCCTCCTGGGCAATGGATGGGCTCTAAATCTCACAGGGTGTCCAGCATTTGCCCAGGGGTCCCATGCCCTGGCCCTCTGGGGCCCTCCCAGTGCTATGCTGGGATGGGAGACACTTTCACACCTTCACGTGTCTCATCCGTCAAAAGGAAGCCCTGCAGCATGTCCTGCCTTCTTTCTTGAGCCAGGGAAGTGGGGTCCCAAAGTGCCAAGTACGGCATAAAGAGAGCAGTTGTCCTCAACCAAGTTCCACAGACCCAGCCCCCATCATCTCTGCCCACCAACTTGGCCCCTCCCACTTTGCTTCCAACCTGTACATCCAATGGCTTTGTCCAGACCTGTGGCCTTAAGGACTATATGCATACTGATGGCTGCACACTAGGACGGGAGGTCCCACAGACCGAGAGGCATGGGTAGGGCTGGGGGAATCCACCTGGTCTTGGCATGTCAGGGTGTCTGTTAGTCAAGGAGAGATTGATGCCAAGTAGCGGTTGGATTTGTGAGGCCAGTGCACAGCGGACAGTCTGGCACTGTCAGCCCAGGAGCAAGTCCCCAAGAAGACACTGTCCACGGAGAAACCCCTCCTAGAGAGGCTGGACAGTGGAGGGATCGGCTGCCACCTAGCTTCCATGCTTCCTTCCAGGGGGTCCAGCTCCTTCCCCACTTCTGCTGTCCCAGCCGTGGCCCCAGGGACCACTCACCTGGCTTTGCAGTGACCCTTACCAGGTTCAAAGCTGTCTGGGCCCGGATCCTTGTGGCTTCCATCACCACTTCTCTGAGAGGCCAAGAGGTAGGTTTGGGGGGAGGTGGAGACTCTCCTTCCTGCTGAAGCACAGGGGTGGCCTGTAGCCTGGAAGTCAGGGGCCTACCTGTGCAGGTATGGGCCATGGAGGAGAGAGCTGCCCACTCAGGTTGCCCGGGCCTTCTTCAGAGAGCATTCAGCAGGCAGCTGCTAAGATACTCTGCCTACTGCCACAGGTCAGATAGGGCCAAAAGGACAAAGGAGGCCTGCGTGGGGTCATGAGTGACAGGGCTATGGAGTGGTGGCCCATGCCTGCAGCCCAGGGATAGACATTTGTTGCCCAGAGTTTCTGGAGAGGGAACAGAACCAGTCTATGTTCCCTTCAGTCCTTGGACGTCCAGGGTGGACAGTCTTCACGCTGCCCAGGTCAGGAAAGCACATCGAAGAGCTGGCAGGCTGGAAGGGGCTGCTGAGGGCCTGACCCTGTGCCAGATGAAGAATCTGAACCTGGTCTTGGTCTTGAGCCACGGGGACCCCTGGCCAATTTTCCCCTGAGGCCTGTACTGCAGTTGGGAGGGGAGAGGCAGGCTGGTGGCAGGGAGGCCTGGCCTGAGGACCTGAGCAAGGAAGACTCCTTGTGAAACTGGGGTGCAGAAGGTGAGACCTCTTGAGACTCTTGGCTCCTCTCCTGAGCCCTCAAACCCTGCCATTTGCCCAATCAGGCTGGTGGGTTGAATGAGGGGTTGGGGGGTGTGCCTAAGACATCATTTGGGTCATTGAGAGCCAGGCTCAGGCCTGGGCTGAGGCAGGGGTAGGGGCTGGGGGTGAGGGTTGATGGTAGTTGGGGGCTGGGGGTGGGGCCAGGAGGTGGGAAGGGGAGGGGTGGGGCAAGTGTGGGGGAGTAGATGGAGGCAGGGCACCACTCTGATGACTGGCCCCATCCTTACCTCAGGGCCATGCCCCCTCCTCCCTGCCCAAGTAGAAAATGCTTGTTTTCATCAAAGGTCTTCAACCGTAAATCATCAAAACCTGCCTCAAAAGGTGGCGAAGGTCATTCTTTGGTTTGGGGTCTGCAAAGTCCAGGCCAGTGCTCACTTTGAGAACCATCCCTCCTCCCCACTCCCAGCTCCCTGCCTGGGAGTGAAGTTGTCTAGTGGGACCTGCCTGCAGCTGCCAAGCACTGCTAAAATTAGCAAGAGCTCACAGTGGGCCGGGTGGCTGGATAGAATGCCAGGCTCTCCAGCCAATGGCCAGTGTGGTCATCCCCAAGGAAGCTCTTGACATGATTGATCTCTTTCCCAAAATAGAGCAAAAAGGGCTTCACCAGACCCACATGTGACAGATCACTGTCCCACCAGACCCTGGCTCTGTGCCTCTGTCTTCACAGAGGGGGCAGGACTCATCCCTGGGTTTGGAGTCCCCACACTGGCCTTCTGGACTGGCCAGACCAAGGAGCAGCTGCCCTTCTATTGGTCCAGGCTCACAGCACCTGAGAGGAGGATCAGAATCCCCCAGCCCTGTCCTCTGGGAGGCTGGAGAGGACAGGGCTGGGCAGAGGTCAGTGGGTCCCTTTCTGGTTTGCTGGACTTCTGGGGCCCTCTCTGGCTTTCAATTTGACCAGTGAGCATCCTTCCCCAGACCCCTTTCCCGGGCTTCCTCCTTGCACCTGTGAGGGCAGGAAGGAAGGAGGCCAACACCCCCACTTGGCCACACTAGTTAATCCTCCAGAGCCAGACTCTCATGTCTCAGCCAGCTCTCCTGTGCTCCCACCACAGGAGCTGTGCCCTGTCTCATCACTTCCCTTTCAGGTGAGGGAGTGACACCAGAGGGTCAGCACTGGGTTGGAGTTGAGTAACTGTAGCAAGTGACAGACCTGTCCAGGGAAGAGAGGCCAGGAGAGGAAGGACATCAAAGATAATGGCTCCTGAGCAATGCCCAGGACACAGAGTGGTCGGTATTGCAAGGGTTGTCCTGAGGATGTTGGATAAATGTGGTCTCTGCTTAGACTTTCTCAAAAATAAAAACAACTGGACTGCCCAGCAATGGGCCAGAATGTCTCAGCAGATAGTGAGCTCCTGACTTTATGGGAGAGAGAGATGTGGGCTATTAGAGAGAAGGAGCTGAAGGACTTCTATTGTCCTAGTCAGTGTCCTCATCCTTTGGTTGCTCAAGGAGCTGATTGATAGGCATGGTTTAATATTCTTTTTAATTTATCTCTAGGAAATAATCTAGCAAATTCAGTGATGGATATTCCAGGTTACTCTTTATAGGATCAAAAAATGAGACATAATCCACACATCCAACTTTAGGAAAGTGGTTAAATAAACTATGCTACATTTATATGCAAAATGATAAGATCGATCTGCCTCTGTTGGCATGGAAAGATGTTAATGACATTTTGTTTAAAGAGAATGTGGGACTTCCCTGGCGGTCCAGGGGCTAAGACGCCATGCTCCCAATGCGGGGGGCCTGGATTTGATCCCTCACCAGCGAACTAGATACCATATGCCACAGCTAAGAGTCCTAATGCCACAGTGAAGATCAAGGATCCTATATGCCCCAGCTAAGACCCAGCAAGGCCAAATAAATAATTTTTTTTTTTAAGAGAGAACACGGTGGCTACCCTCTGAAAGGTCCTCCAATGAGCCTCACATCTGGCATTCAAGCCGCTGTGTAGGCTCCACCCGTGCTGAATAGGTCTAGCCTATGTAACTAATAAGCTATTGCAGAAATGATGGACTGTGAAATGTGAGGCTAGGCCATCAAAGACAATGAAGCTTCCACTTTTCTCTATTGGTTTCTTCACTCTATGGGAAGCCAGCACCAGGTTGTGAGGACACTCAGGTTCTATCAGGAGGTAGATAGTTTTTCTACTGAGAAAAACTGAGGCCACCTGCTAATGGGCATCTCCAACTTGCCAGGCAGGTGAGTGAACCACCTTGGGAGCAGATCCAACAGCCCCAGTTGAGCCTTCAGATGATGCAGCCCCAGGCAACATCCTGACTGCAACCTCAGGAGACATGCTGAGCCAGAACCTCCCAGCTGAGCCACTCCTGGATTCCTGGCCCACAGAAATGGAGTGAGGTCAAGTTTTGTTGTTTCAAGCCACTAAGTGTTGAGGTAATTTTTTACATAGGAATAGATGACAAATACAGAGGAGAAACAGTTTAAAAATATAACACAATCCATTTTTCTCATATATATATATATATATATTTAAATCTCTCTTTTTTTTTTTTTGGCCACATCACACAGCATGCAGATCCTAATTCCCCAGCCAGGGATTGAATCTGTGCCTCCTGCAGTGGGGGCTTGGAGTCTTAACCACTGGATCATCAGGGAAGACCTTGTCATATATATGTATATGTGATATACACATGGGAGGAAATATAGAAAAATAATAATAGTAGTTATCATGATCATGGAAATATGAGTGACTTTCTTTTCCTCTTTGCTTATCTATATGTCCTGTGTTTTCTGCAATGGATTTGTACTAATGAAGTAGTATTTAAAAATCAACTTAAAAACAAAAAGGTTGGGCCTTATCTGCTATCTTTGCACAGAGGCTCTGAGACCCAGACTCTGAAGGATGGAGGCTCAAAGTTAAATGGGTCAAATTACCAGACTCCATATTCCGTGGGAAAGAAAGTGAGGCTGGAAGCTGGAGAATCCCTCCTGCAAGCCCCTTCCCCACTGGCCTGCCAGCCCTCCACACCAGCTGGGCAACAGCGTGGGTACTCCCTGACCTGGTACAACAGGGCCTGCCGGTCAGTATGGTGTTGCAAGTGTTTGCTCACAGCAGGGTCGACTGGAGGCTGGCTTCGCCCTTGTGTAAGGGCAGTCCAGGGGCCTGGTGATGAGAGGGTATCAGGTAGTGTGGCTGTGTCAGAGACAGAGAAAGGGGGAGATGAGCCAAGAGACAGCAGAGTGGGCTGGGGCCCCGGTAACCACCGCTGGGGAGTACCCAGTGCCTTCCGCAGGCCGGCTGCTGCGCTAGATGCTTACGTGGATCACAACTGGCCGCCAAGTTCAGGGCAGTCATTTTAAATGTGGGGACGCGGGGGCCCCTGGGAGTGAAGGGATTTCTGATACACAGCAGCCATCAGTGACTTAGCCAGGATTCACCCCCAGCTCAGCCTGACTCCGGGTGTGCTGGAAGATTAGTCTGACTAGATGGGGAGGGTCCCTCCAGGGTCAAGCACATGCTGGGAGTCCGGAAGTAGCTCTGGAGCTGCTTCCATGATGGAGATGTTCAGAGACCTCAGCTTCAGCCAGGGGAGGTGGGGAGGAGTGAGGGGGTGACGGGGCGGGGGGAGCCACAGCGGCCACAGAGGTCTGTCCAGCACAGTGCTTGCCTCTGACAGCAGGTGGACCTGGAGGCCTGGGGCCAGATGTTGGGGTGAAACGTAAAGGCTGGGGCCATGGGAGGGATGGGGGCAGAGAGTGGATGAGGAACAGGGTGTGTCCTGCACATCAGCCAGCTGCAGGATCGTTCAGGACCCAAAGGAGGCAGGATAATGCTGGGGTAACATGGGAGCAAACACAATTCTGCTCTGTAGATCCATTTCCTGTTTGGTATTGGTTACAGCAATTAAACCTGCCCTAATTAACACTCAGAATGAAAGCACCAATGACCCGAACAGAGCTTCAGAAGGGATTGAATCACACATTTATTTAAGATTTATTGAACGTCTAATTTGTCTGAGGTTATGAAAATGACTAGTTTTTAGTTCTCAAGGACCTTACACTCTGGCAGAAGAGACAACCAAATAGCAGATGCTAACTGATACTGGCAGAGCTGCAGAGTCTTGAGGGAACATGAGAGAGACTGGGAGGGTTCTCTGGAGAACAGGGTTTTTCAGGACCTCTTCCCGCAGTCCCTGATGTATGAGCAGGAAATGGCCAGCAGAGAAGCACATTCTAGATTGAGGGGCCAGCAGAACAAAGTCAGAGGCGTTTGGAGAAATACATATATTTATAGTGACTTGAAATAATGCACTCAAAGGGTACACAAAGGAAATTAGGCTGTTGTAAATGGCATTTGGGCTAAAGAGGAAATCTGAGTTGGGTCACACCCCCCTTTATAAATGTATAACCATGAGTATACCAAATGTAAAAAGTACAGATAATAGCTAAAGCACCATGGTGGATGCATGTTGATGTATGGCAAAATCAATACACTATTGTAAAGTAATTAGCCTCCAATTAAAATAAATAAATTTATATTTTAAAAAAATAGCTAAAGCAAAACTGAAAGGAACCCTTAATTCACTTACAAAAAAAATAAATGAAAAATCAACGAGCAAAGCATTCCTCTAAAGGTATTAAAAAAAAACCCCAACAAATAGAATATAAAGTAAACCTAAGAATAAAGGAATCAATAATGATAAAAGTAGAAACAAATTGTACAGAAAACACGCAAATATGGCTGTACTTATGGCTGATTCTTGTTGATCTATGACAGAAAACCACAAAATTCTGTAAAGCAATTATCCTTCAATTAAAAATTAAAAAAAAAAAAAAACAACCAATAGCAAACTTGAGGGATTTCCCTGGTGGTCCAGTGGCTAAGACTTCATGCTCCCAATGCAGAGGGCCTAGGTTTGATCTCTGTTTAGGGAACTAGATCCCACATGCCACAACTGAAGATTGAAAATCCCACAACTGGGACTTCTCTGGTGGTCCAGTGGTTAAGAGTCCACCTGCCAATGCAGGAGACATGGGTTCAATCCCTGGTCCGGGAGGATCCCTTATGTTGTGGGGCAGCTGAGCCTGTGAGCAGCAACTACTGAAGCCTGAGCGTTCTAGAGCCTGTGCTCTGCAACAAGAGAAGCCACTGCAACGAGAAGCCCGTAGCACTGCAACGAGAGAGTGGCCCCTGCTTGCCACAACTAGAGAAAACGCTCTCCCAGCAGCGAAGACCCCATGGACTGTAGCCCACCAGGCTCCTCCGTCCAGGGATTCTCCAGGCAAGAATACTGGAGTGGTTTGCCATTCCCTTTTCCAGGAGATCTTGACCCAGGAAATCTTGACCCAGGGATCAAACCTGGGTCTCCTGTTTTGCAGGAAGATTCTTTACCATCTGAGCCACCAGGGAAGCCCAAAGAAGACCCAGTGCAGTCAAAAATAGACAAATTTTAAAAATTTTTAAGAAAATCCCACAACTAAGACCTGGTACAGCCAAATGAATAAATAAATATTTTAAAATTATATCTATAAAAACAAAACAGTAAACTTGATTAAAAAGGTGAATTTCATTGCATGCATTTTATATCAACATTAAAAAAAGAAGAGTGACAGATGAAGTAGAAGAGTCAGGGGTCCCAATTGCAGATGGAAAGAGACAGGGGCCCCTGGAGAGAGCTGCCTCATCCTCAAGCCTCCCTGGGCAGTGGTCTCTCCCTTGTATGAACCATGACCCTGGAAGTCCTTGTTCCAGCTCCCTCATGGCACTTGGAACAGGAAGAGGGAGCTGGTGGACACTTGCTACCTACCTGATCTCAGATAAGTGATTCATTCAAAATTTCAGTTTCTGTGCCTATAAAAAAGTCCTGAGCCTTGGCCCTGGTCAGGTGGGTGGACTGCTCCTGGGCAGTGCCCTGGACATGTGTGCTCTTAGGGGTGGGGGCAAACATTGTTTCTTGCCACCCACAGCTGGTTCCCCTTCATTCTTACTCAAAGAGCCTCCGTTTGTACCCAATGCACCCAGTACTGGGGGTTGGACCTGCCTTGCCTCACCTCCTTCCTCGTCTGGAAACAACAGGAGGGAGGCAGCTAGGGAACATGTGGCAGTGGAAGCCCCACAGCTCTTGCATTTGGAGCATCACTGGATCTGTTGGTACCCCATACAGCCATGAAGGGGAGGACAAGACAACCCGCGGGGTTGACCCAGAGTCTGACATCAGGGTGTCGTTGTATGGGGGTGGGAGCCACCTCTGGACTATTTTTTATGTGAGATAATGAGCCTATCAATGAATTCAGTGTTAGCTGGGTGTCTGGTACAGCCTAATGGACCATAATTTCCACATGAGGACTAACAAGTTATTCTGCTTTTCTTCATGTGAGCAAGCCCAAAGAGGGGGAAGCAAGGGACAGTGGGGCACATGTTGGTAATCACCCTCAACAGAGTGGCTCAGGAAAGACCACAGGAGGTGAGGCAGGAACTGGACTTCACTCCCTTCAAGGTTATGGAAACCCAGCTGGAAAATGTTTAACAACCGGCTCTCCAGGGGAAAAGACCCGAGTGAAGGAAGTGAGCAGAGACGGGCTACAGCCACTGCCCCCAGCCTCCCTAGGACCTGTCCTCTGACATAGCTAGGCCACCTCGCAGAGGCTGTGGTTCTGGCAGGGACAGTGTGACCACAGCATGAGGGGCTCTGCCACACGTTCTCCTATCACTCTGGCCCTACCACCTGCAGATGGAGTCGGGGCTCTGTCCCACCCTCTGACTTTCGCCAGGTCTAACGACGCCACTGGTCAAGCTAGGTCTGCTGCTGCTCCCCACATGGATTCCCTGCATGGTTGAACTATACTCATAAGCTTTGCAGTCACTTTGAAAACATCTTAGGGAACTAATTTACAACAGCTAGAGCATACATTCCTTGTTTTAAATGAAAGGCAAATGATGCCCATCCAAAAACTCCATCCAATTATCCAGATATCACTAAAACTCTCTGCATATATAGCAACCCACCAGTGACTTTTGCATAATATGGAACATTCAAAACACCAATTACCTAATTATTTAACTCTTAAAGAGCTCAGTGGTGGCTGTAATTGTATGGAGTACACAGCAATTCTGTTCATGTCACAACCTATCACGTTGTAGATGTTGGAGGCTGCCATGATCCCCTTGTACAGGTGCTGTGCCTGCCCCCACCTGCTCCAGTTGGCTGCCAATAGCTCAGCTGGGCCCTTCTCCTAAGACTCGCCTTCAATCTACTAAGTCATCCTGCCCAGAAATACCAGGGAGGTTATGTGCCTCCAGGGTTGGCGGAGAAAATACAGTATGTCATGCAATATTCAGGACATATATTAAAATTTTATTTGCTGTTTATCTGAAATTCAAATATAACTGGGCATTTTTTTTTATTTGCTAAATTTTTATTTGCTGAATCTGGGAGGCCCTTCCCTCCAACCAGGGCCCCCAACCAATGACTGCCCAGTATAGAAGGGCAAAGTCTACCTGGCCTCAGGAGAGACGACTCACACATGAGGCCATTCATGCCCCAGAGCTCCCCATGGGATTAGACTGTGGCTTGACTTCTGCTAAATGTGAATCTGCCTCCATCCTTGTCTTACCACGTCCCCCATGCACCCGGCCTCACCCTATGAATTCTCCTGCTCTCTGTCACAGTATGGTCCCAAGAGACCTAAACCATCTGGTCTACACAGACCAGAACATTATATCAGCTCACCACATTGACGACATCATGCTAGTTGGACACAAGAGGCGAGTATCATGGATGCCTCGTGGTGAGGCACATCTCGGAAAGCCTCAGGGGCTGCCACCTCCGTGAAATTTGCAGGGGCCCAGTGGTCTGGGACGTGCCAGGGACAATTGCTTTAAAGTGAGTAACAAACGATCGTGCCTTGTTTCTCTTATTGCTAAGAAAGGTGTGTAGTGCTTAATAAGCCTCTTCAGATTTTGGAAGCAGCATATTCTGCACTTGGCAATACTGTTCCAACCTATTTATTGGATGAAACAGAAGGCTGATAGGTTAAGTGGAGCCAGAGAAAGAAAGTGCTCTGCAGCCAGTCGGCCACAGTCAGCCCTGACTCGTAGGCCATGTGACCTGGCAGCTGTGATACTTGAGGTGTTACACTGTGTGGAGTGTGATAAATCCCAAAAGGAGTGTCACAGACTGGACCCTAGGCTCTGGACCAAGGTCCCACCACCTGCAGCAAAGAACCAAATACCACTTGAAAGGCAGCTCCTGGTCTGTCTCTGGGCCCCGATAGAGACAGAACATCTAACCACAGGACATTGAGTGACCGATCATGTGGCCAGAACTGCCCATCCTGAGCTGGGTGATGTCAGAGCTGCTAAGTCATCAGATCGGGCAGACGACACAGCCATCCATCATAAGACGGAAGGAGGGTGTCTGCAATCAGGCTCAAGCAGAGGCAGGAGGCTCAGACCCACCTCCAGTCACTACCACTCCTCACGAATGCCCCCGTGCCCCCCTCAGCTCACACAGATGGCTTTCCCTCTGTCTGGCTGCCGGAGAGGTCAAAACCCACCCACTTGGTCCACAGACAGGTCAGCTTGGCCTGTTGGTGCAAGCTGGAAATGGGCATTTGCCAGGCAGCAGTCCCACTCAAGGGTGGCTGTGGAAGACAGAAATGGGGAGAAAGGCTCTCAAGAGTCAGAGTTTGGGGCAGGCACCCAGTAACTCCCCTTGTGAAGAGAGAGAAATGGCCCACAGGTCAAGGTACCCATAGACCATGGACAGGAGGGAACAGCTTAGCTGGAAGGAGTGAGATTAGAGGACTGGGAACAGGAATGGGGCGGGGAGGAGGAGTGTAGAGAAATCGAGCTGCCTGAGAACAAGTCGGCGGAGTTCCAGCCTATGAGAAACCACCTGCTAGAGAAAAGGCACTGAACAAGCACGCGGAGGGCTGGCTGGTAGCTTCACGTTGGTAGCTTCTCAGCGTTAACACAATGCCCTCACAAACCATTAACCATGGCGGCGGATGTGGAAGCTGTGTCTACGCCCCAAAGCATAGGCTCCGTCTTGCCAAGGCCAGCCTAGCTTTTGCCGTTGTCAAATGTATGACCTGCCAGTGTCAGAGACCAACCTTAAACCTCTGGGGTGATACTGTTCCTCCAGGGCACCAACTGGCCACAACCTGGTCCAAGTTGATCACACAGAACCGCTCCACTCTAGAAGGGGCAGCCATTCATCTGCTCTTCCAGGCACACGTCTGCCTTTCTTACCTTCAGTGTCTCAGCCAGTGCCACCAACCAAGGAACCTCGAATCTACTGATCCGAGGTCCCCCACAACACGACCGCAGAGGAAGGACCTGCTTCTTGGCAAAGGAGGCTTGGCAGTGAGCACACGATCAGGACACACGAGTCCTCCCACCTAGCAGCTGCCCCTGCTGATAGAGCAGTCAAACAACCTCCTGAAGGCACAGCTGAGCTGCCAGCTTGAAGATGCTCGCCCCCCCGTAGACGGGACCAGTGTCCTCCAGGGTGCAGAGTCCACTCTAACAGCCACTGGCTGATGCTGTGTCCCTAAAAGGTAAGATACATGGTCTGGGAACCAGGGGCTCTTCATCATTCCTCACGACTGATGTGAGGGGATTCGTTCTTTCTGTACCTGCAACCTTAGGTTTTGTGGGCCCAGGGGTCCTGTTTCTCAGAGGAGGGATGCTTGCACAAGAGCTACAGGAAGAGCCCCACAGAATTTAAGGTTATGACTGCAACCTGGTCAGCCCTGCTCCTGGGGCCAGTAGCCAGGCAGGACACCTATAAGAGCCAAGTCCCAGGAGCTGGGCTGGGTACAGTGAATGCACTAGGTCTAGGGCAGCCAGAGTGTGGCTGCAGATTTCAGGCTGCAAGGCTACAATTTGGGATGTCTTCTGAAGGTCTGGCTCTGTGCTGATGTCATGGGAGGCTCTGTGCAGGGGAAGCCCACCTGGAATTGCGCTGATTTGGCTCACTCTGGATGCAGTAGGGAAAGTGAACTGACTCGCAAGGCGAGAACCTGGAGTGGGACAGCCAGCAGAGGCAGGTGGAGGGGGGAGGACAGGAGAGCAGAAAGGCTGCTGGGGGCCAGTTGGCCACAGGAGAACACACGCAACGATGTACTTTGCAAGACAGACAGGTGGTCTTGGGCCAAAGCCAAGAGAATGCCGGTGAGTGGCTTGATAAGGGGAGCTGGGCGGCCTGGAGACCACACTGCAGTAAGGACAGGCATGGATGAGGGCCCGAGGGCATGCCCAGAACAGGACCCTTGTCCTGTGTACCCGCACCAGCTCTCTGACTCCAGAAGGCAGCTGATTCTAGTGCCTTAGGGAGCCAGCGCCTTGGGAAATCCAGTGGGTGCGCTGCCCGAGCAGAGCCCCAAGTCCTTCCTGGGAATCACGTGTAGCAGAACTCACAGAGAAGAGTTCTCCTTTCGCTCTGATTGCAACACTGTAAGGCTGTGAGCCTGGAGTTTCTGTGGCTGCATCCCCGCCCAGTGGAAAATGCACATTGTCCGGAGGGGAAAGTGACACCAGCCCCAGACAGAAGTGGACAGAGGACCCTCGGTCACGGTTGGACCTCAGATCCTGCTCCCCTCCCCTCCCCTCCCCTCAGCACATGGAACTTGGTCCCATCAGCCAGTCCATCCCTTCTTTGCTTCCCCTGCTTCCATTGAATTTGCATTGCTTATGGCCAGAGAGCCTGACGAACCCCTGGACAATCATCTATCAGAGTAGCTGTGAACTGCACTGTTCAGGGTGGTAGTCACTGACTACATATGGCTTTTTGTCACTTGACACATGGCAAGTCCAAATTGGGAGAAGCTGTATGTGGAAGATACACATGGCTTTGAAAGGCAATACAAACCACAGCGTGTAAAATATTTCATTAACAATTTTTATGCGGCTTGCTTGTTTCACTGATAATGTTCAGGGTTTTTGTTTGGTTCTGTTTTGTTTTCGACCATGCTGCACAGCATGGATGCTGCGTGACCTTAGTTTCCTGACCACGGATCGAACCTGAGTCCTCAATAGTGTAGTGGAGTCCTGACCACTGGACCGCCAGGGAAGTCCCAATAATATTCTGTTTCTGTGTGTTAGTCTCTCAGTTGTGTCTGACTCTTTGCAACCCCATGGACTGTAGCCCACCCAGCTCCTCTGTCCATGGAATTCTCCAGGCAAGAATACTGGGGTGGGTAGCCATTTCCTTCTCCAGGGGATCTTCCCAACCCAGGGATCAAACCCAGGTATCCTGCATTGCAGGCAGATTCTTTACCATCTGAACCACCAGGGAAGCCCTTAATATTCTGTTTATAGTGGGTTAAATAAAGCTTTATGATAATTAATCTACCTGTTTCTTTTTACTTTTGTAACATGGCTACTAGAAAACACTGCATTTCCCCTGGACAGTGATGTGTGGAGTTGCGCCTGCATTAGAGAGAAGGCTGACACCTTGAGAGCCACCTTCGGACACAAGCAGAGCACATGGCTGTGCACAAGGGGAAAAGCAGTCAGCTCCTGGGTTGCTGTCCCTTCATCCTCACAGACAGGAAGTGTCAAGTCCAAGTACCCCTCCCCTAGGAAAGGGATTCTCTCCAGCACTAGGATTCTTTCCTGTCACCCAACATGTCCCCTCCTGGATGTCCTTCCTGCCTCCAAGCCCTCACAGACACATCCTGTCTGGGCTGGCTTCCTCCACAGGTCCCTATGCAGTATCCCTTCTTGCCAGCCTTCCTGGCCAACCCACCTGGAAAGAAATGGAAAGGAAGGCCAGGACTTATACCTCATCCCAAACCCTCTAAGATGCCCACAAGCCACCCTTTCTGGTCCTCAGTCCCTTCCTTCCACTGTTAGTAGACCCCTAGCCCCTCCCCTAGCCTGGCCCCTCCTGCCCTCCAGTGGGCCATGCGGACACTGGTACCAATTCCCAAATGCAAGGAAAATGCAGGCTGTGACCTTGCATGGGTATGGGTTTGGGAAGCCTCCTCCTTTGCCCTCCTCAGGGGTTGCCCATGAGGGGAAATAGCTCTGTGTGGTCTATTTTATTTTGACTAAAAGTGTCAGAATTTGATTAAAAGTGTGTGTGTGAGAGAGTGTGTGTGTGTGTGTGTGTGTGTGTGTGTGTGTGTGTGTGTTGGGATGGGGGAGGTGATGTACAGCTGAAAAGAAAAAGTCCTCGAAGCCAGTGAGCCAAAGTGTAAGGCAGGCAGGCAGGGCTGTGCTCATCACTGAGGTGGGGGTGGGGCAGCGTGGGAGGCAGAGCCACAGCCCCCAGGACATTCTAGTCCTTGGAATCTGTGAAACATGACCTTACATGGCAAAAGGGAGGTGGCAGATGTTTAAGAACCCTGAGATGGGGAAATGGTCCTGGATTATTTCATGGGCCCAATAACATCATAAGCATCCTTGTAAGTGGGAGGCAGGAATGTCAGAGAAGATGTAATGACAGACACAGAGGCTGGAGGGAGCAGCTGCCAGCTTTGAAGATGGAAGAAGGGACCATGAGCCAAGGAATGCACATGGACTCAGAAGCCAGAAAAGCCAAGAACATGGACTCTCCTCTAGAACCCTCAGAAGAACCGGCTCTGCTGACACATTGTTTTTAGTCCAGAAGACCCATTTCAGACTCTGACCTCCAGAACCGTCAGTTGATAAATTTGCTTTGTTTTAAGCCACTATTTGTTATCATTTCTTACAGAAGCTATAAGAAATCCATGCAGAGAGGGACCAGCAGTTATATTATTTCAACTGTATGAATATGTGCTCAGTCGTGTATGACTTTTTGCAACCCCATGGACTGTAGCCTGTCAGGCTCCTCTGTGCATGGGATTCTCCAGGCAAGAATAGTAGAGTGGGTTGCCATTTTCCACTGCAGAGGTTCTTCCTGACCCAGTGACTGAACCCACATCTCTTATGTCTCCTGCATTGGCAGGTGGATTCTTTACCACTGTGCCACCTGGGAATCCCTTTTGCTGCTAAGTCGTTTCAGTCGTGTCCGACTCTATGCGACCCCATAGACGGCAGCCCACCAGGCTCCCTAGTCCCTGGGATTCTCCAGGCAAGAACACTGGAGTGGGTTGCCATTTCCTTCTCCAACACATGAAAGTGAAAAGTCAAAGTGAAGTCGCTCAGTCGTGTCCAACTCTTCACAACCCCATGGACTGCAGCCTACCAGGCTCCTCTGTCCATGGGATTTTCCAGGCAAGAGTATTGGAGTGGGGTGCCATCGCCTTCTCCAGGGAATCCCTTTTAGCAACTACTAAATGCATAAAAGTGTCCACATTAATAAATATAAATCTGAGCAATTGTGCTTCCCAGACATGCTATGAGGGATGAACAGTGTTGTGGGGTGGGAAGGGATCACCCTACCACATGTGTCCCCGGCTGGTGCCCACCTTTATGAGGACTGCCAAGCCTCAGAGTCCCCCTGGAGGAGGACTGTACACAGCAGCAGGTGGTCACTGGCCCAGAGCGTGGCAGAGAACCTGTGAGGCCTGGCATCCAGGCTGAACGGGTCCAGGCTTTCTTGGAAGTCCAGAGGTCTGGCTATATCTCGGCTCTGCAGGTTCCCACCTGTGTGACCTTGGGCATGACCTCTGAGGGGGCCCAATTCATCACAGGCAAATACAGGTATAGAGGTGCACCCCATCTCATGGAGCAGTTTGAGCATAAACTGGCTGGACTACAAAGGAGCAGACCTGGCCACCAGCACCTGTTGGACCAAGGCACCACGTGTGGGCATGTGGACCCCACTGGACCCAGGCGTCTCAGAGAGAGGGTGTCGGCCACTCTCTCATGTCCCCCTGACACATCCTTCCTTGCCTGAGGTCTTGTGGTGACTTACAAGCATTTGCTTGTACTATGGGATGAGAGGTAGGCCTGTGACAGACCTGGTCAAGCAGGTTGCAGGCAGGTGCCCTCTCTTAGGTGCAGAGGTGGTGAACGTACACCCACAGAGGGAGCTGGATGACACAGGGGGAGGGGCTGGCATCCTGCTCTGCAATGCTGCTCCTCTTCCATAAGCTCCTCCTGGGCAGACTCGGGCTCAGTCATTGGAAAACCCGAGTCCTGCTTGATGGTATTTTTTTCACACTACTATTATAATTCCCAAGTGATTTGCTTCTATCAGTGATGATGTGATTGTGTGTGTGTGTGTGTGAATAGGGAAACATCCACTATTTCTTTGTAATGGACTGAAATCACCGCACAGTAGTGGGCCCCTTGTGGGCTATTTTAAAAGACATCTATCACCATTATCATTGACTTTTGCTTTACAAATGTATGCATTGGCTTTTTTCATAGTATGTTTAAGGAACATCCTGCCTGCAGGTGAGCCTGAGGGGATTACATGGGCCAGGGCCAGGGGAAGAAAGCAGGTGCTCTCCCCCAGCACACCAGCCTTGATGTTTTTCCCTGTGTGCATGGCCCACAGCCCCATCAGCTGACACAATGCTGCCCTGGAACCTCTGGAGGAAGGGGGACCTTGGCCAAATCCAGGAGCCATGCGGGTCATATACATATGTATTTGATGTATATGACATGGGTTTCATGTGAGCCTGTGGATGGGAAAATGATGTCCCAGGACATAGAGTGAGGATACTGTATCTTCTGGAAGAGGGTATGTCATGGTGTGGCATCACCTTCCTCCTGCCTGTCTACTTGTGGGACTTCTCTGCCTTCTACTCACAGTCGGAAGCTGTCCTGGAAAGGTCAGCGCTTGGTTACCTAGCATGAGGGGCTCCTCTACTCATCCCTTTGAGAGGAACACACTTAGGGGCTCACACCCCCACAGCAGCCCTGGCAGGCCATAGTACCAGAGGAGAAACTGAGGTCTGGAGGGATTTCAAAGTTACCAAGCCCACCCTGCTAGGGAAGGGAAGAGCAGGTTTGAACCCACAGCCCTACCAGGCACAGGCTGGGAGCAGAGGGCAGTCCTTGGAGGTGGGGCCAGCCTCCTTCCCTGCTGGGTGCCCAGACTGGTTCTTCTCTTCTGGAAGTGCTAACCAAAGGAGTTCTTTATTTCCTCCCACCCCTCCCCTCCCCTGGGGATGAAGGATGGATCTGCTGGGTCTTCATGGGCAGGAAGCACATCCACCCAGGCCTGTCCCCACTCTCTTGTGGGGGGTCAGCAGAGCTCCCCCCTGGGCAGGATGGCCGGCAGAGTGGGCCTCCACAGGCCCTGCATGAAGGACCGGGGCGCGTGGGGAGCTAGCTCACCACTCCCCAGCATCTATGTGGTTTGCCCAGGGCTTAGGGGTCTGCCAAGCTGTGCTAGGCATGGTCAACTGGATGACCAGCAGGCGTCTACAGGCATTCATTGGACATAAGGCTGTGGTCCTGACTGCACATCCCCAGGCAGGCTGTGCTAGGCCCCTTGGAGGGGTGGGAGCCCAGGAGGCAATGTAGTCAGTGTCCATGCTGGAGCAGGGAGCAGCGCCTTCCTTCATAGAGTGGGGTGGGTGTGGGGATGCTTCCTCCACCCAGAGCCCTGGGGCTCTCAGACAGCATAACTTCAAAAGCTCCTGGTTCCCCCAGTCTCCATCAGATCACCCTCTGGCCAAACCTCACAGAAGTCTCCACATCCAGCCCATGTGGCACACGCTGCTATTAATCCATTTTAAGGACCAGGCAGGTGAGGCCCAGAGCCACCCAGATCTCACCATGCCTCGAGGAAGCTGACTCCAGAGCCCGGGCAGGCTCTGCCCTCGCCAGCAGCTGCCTTTGGGCTCACGAAGTCACTGCCTAAGAACAAATTCGCTCACTGAACCCAGGTCTCCATCACTCACCCCTGTGACTTCAGCAACTCACAGGGCTTCTCTGCCTGCAGAGCCTTCTTTCTGTGACATTAGGGGCAGGACAGCCTCTGAGCACCATCCCCCAGAACAGCCAGTGGTTGAGCATCGGGCAGACCTGGCCGGTGGGGACCTGGGACCAAGGACCCGTCACTGGGGCCCTTCCCCTCTGTGAGACTGTGGCTTGGGCCCAGCACTGGGTGGTGGTGGTAGGGAGGTGGTACTTGGAGCACTCCTCCCCTGCCCCTGCCCCCACCTGGGCAGGTGTTAGCAAAGGGAGCAGAGCAGAGGTGGACTAAGATGCATGAGGAGCATGGGAAGGGATTGGGGATCAAGAGTAAGGCAGGACGACTGCAGGGGGGCCTGAGGAATTGGGGTCCAGGGGGTGCTAGCTGGCCACCTGGAAAGGTGGGCTCTCTGGTATGGCTAGCCCCCACACCTGGGCCCTCGTCCCCCTTACCCCGCAGGATCGCTCTTGGTCCAGGAACACCCTCCAAACTTCGTGGCCTCTGGAGCCCTGCTCCTTCCAGTGCCCCTTCCCAGTTACCTCCCTGCAGTCTAGCTTATGGCTGGTGCAGTTCCCACTGAATCCAGCTGCTGGTGGGACCCCCAGCATCCAGCTCAAGGAGCCTGTGGGAAGATTCAGAGCTGGAGCACCCTGGCCCACCCCAGCCCTCAGGAGGACAGCCAGGACCTCTGGCATCGATGGCTGGAGGAGGATGAGCCAGAGTGGCCTTTTCAGGGGTCAGGGAGAGGCCTGGACCAGAAGCTCAACTCTCTTGGAAAGGAGAGTTCAAGACCAAAGAGAGGAAATGTGGACACTTGTCCAAAAAGCAAAAAAAGACACCCCCCTCCCCCCAAAAAAAGCCATCATCCGAGTCAGGGGGAAGTGGTCCCTTTTCTGGGGTAGAAGGTACATCTCTTTCCAGATCAAAACCCCGCTTTTTATGAAACATGCCAGATGGGTTTAAACCTCACTGAGAAAAGGGGAGACTAGAGCTAGTGCTCTAGCTATACGTGAAGCGTGAGTGACTGCAGCGAGGGATTCCTTGAGCAGAAGTAAACAAACAGAAATGGATCCTCACCAGGCACGTGTACTTACTGGAACTTAGTCCCATAAAACAGGCTTCTGCAAATAGCTCGATGGCCTGTACACAAACTGGTCGCCAGGAAACGGCTGCTCTTTCAGAAATAAAGGGATAGAATACATGGCCCAAGAGAAGAGGTGGCAGCGGTCAGAGCACCAGGGGCCTTGGCTGACGCCAAGCAGCTTCCCCAGAGGCCCTCAGAGGCTGAGAAGGGAAGGGGCCTGGGACAGGAGGGTGTGGGCCCAGGGACACCCCAGGCCTGAGTACAGCAGGGGTGTAGAGGAGGGGCCAAGGGGATTCCAGTCTGGGAGGGACCTGGGCAGGGGCAGACCCAGACCTGAGGGGGTGGTGTGGAAAGGAGGGGGTTTGGGGAGGAAAAGGGGGCCTCTTTTCACTGTGTGTCCAGCCAGAGAAAGAGAGAGAGACAGAGACAGTGAGAGACACACAGAGATGACGAGACAGAGAGACAGGAGATGGAGAGAGACAGAAAAACAGAGAGAAAGAGAGACAGAGGAAGAGACAGACAGACAGACATGCACGCACACAGAACTGTATTGTCCTTAGGATCAGTATCTACCTGAGAAGGGAAGGGAGATGAAGGTGGAGGGGAGGGGCCGGGCCTGCCCCTCTAACATAGGATTGGGGGAGCATTCCAGAACCTTCCCTGGAGGGCCTCCCTTCACCACAAGTCTCATCTCTCTTGCTGCAGAGTGGTTTCAGGGCAGCTCTGCAGAAACTGAGGGAGGAGGCCGAGAGCACTCTGTGCCTCTCTCTCTCTTCCTCTCTCTTCCCCTGTCTCTCTCACCCCGTCTGCCCTCCGGTCCTGCTCTTGCAGGAGCAGGCATGGGCCTCGCCGGGTCCATACTGCCTCTCACTTCTGGGTCCCCTTGGCCTGCTCCCGACCCCAGAAACCCCAGACAACAATGCCTCTCTGGAGCAGGGAGATGTTCGGAATTCTAATTCTGTTTCGGAAGTGCCTGGGATGCAGGCGGCTTGCTCAGCTCTCCTGGACCAGTCTCTGCTTCATAGTCCGCCAGCCCAGCCCGGCTGCGGGACTGCAGGGACAGCGTGTCACATGCTCAGAGCCAGCAGCTCCTGCTTGAGAGGGGCCCAGGGCAGGCAGGCATGGCCCCAGCCCCCACTGCTGAATCCACAGCTTACTGGGTCACAAGAACCCTGCCGCCCCACGCTCAGGGTCTTATTACCACTCTGTTCAGTGGAGCCATCTGCTCCTCCCCACTCTGGCCCCTCTGCCAACACATCTGCTTGGGGGCCACCTGGACCTTTGTGTCCTCCTGAGCATCTGGCAGTAGTAGGGCCTCCAGCCAGCTCAGGGGGCAGGGGCCCAGATAGGCTGGGACAAGTCCTGCGGGGAAACTGGGAGAGCGTGACTGCCGAGTGATGCACCCTCACCCCATCTCTGAGCCTTCTGCTTCAGCAGCAAAGTGCCCAGGGCAGCTGTGGAGGCTGAATGAAGAGAGGTCCGCCCCCTCCCCGGCTCTACCCCCATCCCCAGGGCTATAGCCTGAATCGTGTTCTCCCAAACCCATATGCCAAAGCCCTAACCCCCAGTGTATAGTATCAGGGTGTGGGCCCTTTGGGAAATGATCAGAGTTAGGTGAGGTCATGAGTGGAGCCCCCACAAGAGGAAGAAACCAGCATGCTCTCTCTTACCTCTGCATCCCCCCGCCACTGTGTGAAGACCCAGCAATAAAGAAGCTGTCTGCAAGCCAAGAAGTGAGCCTGCCCCAGAAGTTGACCATGCTGGCACCCTGATGTCAGACTTCTGTCTTCAGAACTGTGAGGAAGCAATGTCTGTTGGTTAAGTCACCTGGTCCACGGTATTTTGTTTTGGCCCCTGGGCAGACTAAAACACCTGGAGGGTCACCTCCCCAGTTTTCCTCCTGAAAAGTGCTCCCCAAATCCACCACACACAACCAACTATATGGGCTATGGAGCCCCCATCCCTCCTACCCACCAGCAGAGGGGCACAGATGAGAGAGGGTAAAGAATAGACCAGAAACTTCCAAGGGGGCTCCAAGAACCCAATCTGAGGCCACTCAGAAGTGGCGGCCATCAAGAGATAGAACTCTATAGCAACCTGAATGTCCACTGACACATGACCAGGTAAAGAAGATGTGGCGTGTGTGTGCTCACTCACTCAGTTGTGTCTGACTCTTTGCAACCCCATGGACTGTAGCCCACCAGGCTCCTCTGTCCACAGGCTTATCCTGGCAAAAGTACTGGAGTGGGTTGCCATTTCCTCCTCCAGGGGATCTTCCTGACCCAGGGGTCAAATCCGAGTCTCTTGCAGCTTCTGCGTTTGCAGGCAGATTCTTTATCACTGGGCCACCTGGGAAGCCCTAAAGAAGATGTGGTACATATACAATGGAATACTACTCAGCCATAAAAAAGATTAAAAATAATGCCACTTTGTAGCAACAAGGATAGACCTAGAGATTATCACACTAAGTGAAGTAAATCAAACAAAGACAAATATCATATATATCACTTATATGTGGAATCTAAAAAAATAATACAAATGAACTAACTTACAAAACAAAAATAGACTCACTGGCATAGAAAACAAACATATGGTTACCAAAGAGGAAAAGAGAGGGAGGGAGGGAGGGGTAAATCAGGAAATGGGGATTAACAGATACACACTACTATATAAAAAATAAAAACAAGGATCTACTGTATAGCATCAGAAACTATATTTAATATCTTGTAATAACCTATAATGGAAAAGAACATGAAAAAGGATATATATATATATTCAGTCCAAGGAATTCTCCAGGCCAGAATACTGGAATGGGTAGCCTTTCCCTTCTCCAGGGGATCCTCCCAACCCAGAGACTGAACCCAGGTCTCCCACATCACAGGTGGATTCTTTACCAGCTGAGTCACAAGGGAAGCCTATATAGATATATAGATATATAGATATCTGAATCACTTTGCTGTATACCTGAACTAATACAAATCAAAAAGTTCTTTTAAAAAAAGAAAAAGATATTTTTAACCTATCTATAGATGATGAAACTATAGAGAAAAAGATAGAGCTCCATGCCAAGGGAGTTGAGGTTCCAAGGCCACAGGCTGGAGATGAGGGGAAGCGGCATCATAGGAGCAGGCCTGCTCCCAAGGAGCTCTAGAAGAACTATGTATGAAGCTGCCATCCCCCCGGGGAAGCCACTGAAAATGGTACTGAGGCCACACACTCCTGCAAATTATAGAGGAAGACCCCAGGTGATCTGAGATGTCAGCATAGGCAAGAGGCACCAGGGAAACAGAAAGAGCAAAATCAGCCACACTTGAGGTCCCTCCAATGCAACCAGAATGCTCTCCTTCTGGAAGCCGGCAGTGGATACAGCCCCAGCCAACCTGCTGGGGACAATTTTGAAATTGCTCACTGCTCCAGGCCAAATGGCTTGTTTTGGGGATAGCATTTCCCGGGGGTGCAGGGCTGGACCTGGGCGGGCCTGGCAGCAAAACCTGAAACCCTTAGGATGGCCCTGAAACCAAGCTGAAGCTTCCCGGCTCCCAGACAAGAAGTGGGCCCTCTGGGCAGCCGGGACAGACCAGAGGGGTGTGCACATCGCCAACAGCCCCCGCCTCCCTCGTCTGGCCCTGGCAGCCTGCTGACTGGCGCGTAAGGGCAGCCAGCACAGGCCTGAGACAAGTGAACAAATCAGCAGTACTTGGGCCCTCTTTCTTTGGAAATTCGGCATTTTGCTCATCAGAATTTTTTGCATTGATGTTTGATTTTTTAGAATTTGCACTAAAATATTCATCTTGATGATTGATGTTTCTGGTGCCCCCTTAAAGCATGGGCCAGAGGAGGGGCCTCCCTCTCCTCTTGGCCCTGACAAGGCTGTCAGTGACCCACATCCCCCCACTGCTCTGGAGCGAACCAGCACCCCACGCATGTGGGATTTACCATGGGGAGCATTGTGTCCCCAAGACAAACAAGAAAGGGGTATGGGCCAGCCCCTGTCTGATGTGGTGGACTCCCCACAGCAGGCCACAGGCCCCACCCCTCACTGCCACCGTGCCAACTCTCTGCTTGAGCCGAAGACCCCATCTCCCTTCTCTCCAGCTGGCCCCCATGGCCCCTCCACGTAGGATTTCTCATCCAAACTCCAGCCAGAGCCCCGGTGACCAGCAGATGCGGGCTTCCTGCTGCCTGCAGCTTGTGGGCGCCCTGACGTGGGCTGGTTGTTTTTCTCCTAACATCATTAGCTCTGCCAGGAGCAGAACCAGTCCAGTGTTTATGCTGACCTCGTCATTTCACAGAAGAAGGAAAAGAAAAGACATGTGAGGGGGAAACCATGCCAAAGGCACTGGATCCTGGCCCTCTCCCCCATTTCCCCCGCCCCGCCTGGCTGAGGGGAGCAGGCAGGCGCTCCCCTCCACCCTGTCACCAGTTCTGGATCCTTTCCTCACTGCTTGGGCACAGAGCTGGCTCACAGGATGTCTGGATTTTTCTTTGTTTTGGAAAAAGTAACTGCTCTCCACTTCTTACCAGGAGCAATGGTTCTTAGGCTTAAGTGATTCTTGCGGGGAGGTGCAGACATCTGAGAGCTCTCACGATGTCTGTTGAGTCTTGCCTCATGGCTAGGTAGTTGGTTCTGCCACTAAGGTCCCACATCCCCCCACCCCCCTCCCCAGCTGGGGTTTTAAATTCCCCAGACCCTCTACCCAACAGGGGTCACTTCCCAGGCCGCCTGGCAGTCCAGCCCTGTGACAGGTCACAGGGCTGGACTCCAGAGCAGCAGGGAGAGGACTCAGAGTGCCCAACCAAGTCAGTGCCCCACAATTCACTCCCAGCAGATTGTCCCTAAAACGCCTGCGCGTACACTCAGCTACGGAGGCACAAACACTTGGTCAAGTTAAACAAACCACTGAATGCAAGAACATGGAAGAAACTCTTCTAGAAAACTGAATGTGGCAGAGAGCTACCTTTTCCTTCTTGGAGATCTCCATCCTGGCTCTGTCATCCAGCATTTGTACCGCAGCCAGCCCAGGGGAGCTGGGACCCCTCAGCGTTCCTCGACAGGCTTCCAAGGTGAAATATCCCCAGCCTTCTCCCAACCAAGGGTCACGGCTGGCCCAGGTATCTGGTTGAGTATGGTCCACCTTCTGGCTGGTTTCTGGCTTGATGTTCAATCACAGAGTTTCCTCCTTTTCATTGTTCTTCAGCTTTCTCTCCTGGGTCATAGTCAGGACCTTTCCCCACTGAGGCCTTGTCAGGCTAGGTATGGTCGGGGGAGGACCATTGCTGGGCTCCCAGGGCTGGTCAGCTTTCTCTTCGGGCTGTGCTGAGCTGTGACGGCGTGGTGCTCTCTAAACAGACTCAGCAGAAAAGGTCCTCCTTCCTCCGGTGTCTGGGGGACAGCCTTTGAGTCATGAGGCTGCAGACGACTGTGCGTCTCTCATACACCAACCTGCTTCCCTGAGGCTCAGTCACCGCCCAACACTTCCTGCTCCGACCAGGTGTGGAGTGGGGAATTCTCCTGCCAGGGCTTTCTGCGCTCCTGCGAGGGCCCACGCTGTCATGGCAACCAGGAGCAGGCCTCTGTGCTCACGCCCTCTGGCCTCTGCAGGGCTGACCATCCTGTCATTAGAGCTGCCATGCAGAAAACTGGGGCTGATGGCAAAAGGCCTCCATCTTGACATCACCATAGCGACAGCCTGATCGCCCTATCGCTGTAGACTTTGCCACCTGTCCAGTTCCCAGGGGAGACTCAGAGGGTCTTCCAAACTCATGTCCTAAGGGGGAGAGGTCCCTGGGGTCTGGGAACCAGAGGAGAGGGGACGGGTGGCTTACCACTGGCATGGCCACACGTGCTCAGACCACTCTCAAGCTTGGTCACTGCCTTCCCTGCCTACCATCTGGAAATCTGAGCTCCACTAGTATCCAGCAGAGGGAGCAAGGAGGAGTGGCCAGGGAGAACTCTCCAAATGGATCCACTGTAACATTTTTTTTTTTTTTTTTAATTCCTAATAAGCACTATTTTATTTTTTTTTTTAATTTTATTTTATTTTTAAACTTAACATAACTGTATTAGATTTGCCAAATATCAAAATGAATCCGCCACAGGTATACATGTGTTCCCCATCCTGAACCCTCCTCCCTCCTCCCTCCCCATTCCATCCCTCTGGGTCGTCCCAGTGCACCAGCCCCAAGCATCCAGTATCCACTGTAACATTTTTAAGCCACTTATGTACTGATGGTCATCTGGGTAGTTTCAGTTTTTCTCCATTGCAAATCTTGGTCTTTTAACCAGAGTCAACACATGCATGTGATTCTTCTGGATGGTTCCTAGAGGCTGAATTGCTAGGTCAGACGCTGGGCACATTTTAGGATTGCTCGCAGAGGACTACATTACCCCCTCAAATGGCTTCACCAATTAATCTTTCCACAGTTATTGGGAGTCTGGTTCCATGCTGGCCAATCCATGAGTTGATGAATCTTTATAACTTTTACTTATCTGTTGTGTTTCATTATCATTTGAATTGCAAAGTGCTGGACACCTTTTCATATGTTTATATGTTTATTGCATTTCTTTTTCTAAGGATGATTTGTTTTTATTACTTAACTATTTTGTTATTAAATTGACTGCTACTTTTCAGTTTGTATTAACTATTTTTATATTCCATCCATAATTACTAATAATCCTTTGTTTTGTTAAATATGCTATAATACCTGTGAGTATGGTTTCAGTGTGTTTGCTCTGTGATGCCCTCTTGCAACACCTACCATCTTACTTGGGTTTCTCTTACCTTGGGCGTGGGGTATCTCTTCAAGGCTGCTCCAGCAAAGCGCAGCCATTGCTCCTTATCTTGGACGAGGGGTATCTCCTCACCGCCGCCCTTCCTGACCTTCAATGTGGGATAGCTCCTCTAGGCCCTCCTGCACCCGTGCAGCCACGGCTCCTTGGACATGGGGTTGGTCCTCCCGGCCACCGCCCCTGGCCTCGGTCATGCGGTTGCTCCTCCCTGCTGCCACCCTTGGCCTGGGGCTTAGGGGCGTGGGGTAGCTCCTCCCACCCGTGGTGTTGGAGAAGACTCTTGAGAGTCCCATGGACTGCAAGGAGATCCAACCAGTCCATTCTGAAGGAGATCAGCCCTGGAATTTCTTTGGAGAGAATGATGCTAAAGCTGAAACTCCAGTACTTTGGCCACCTGATGCGAAGAGTTGACTCATTGGAAAAGACTCTGATGCTGGGAGGGATTGGGGGCAGGAGGAGAAGGGGACGACAGAGGATGAGATGGCTGGATGGCATCACTGACTCAATGGACATGAGTCTCAGTGAACTCCAGGAGTTGGTGATGGACAGGGAGGCCTGGCGTGCTGCGATTCATGGGGTCGCAAAGAGTCGGACACGACTGAGCGACTGATCTGATCCTATCTGATAATACCTGTCCCCCATCTATTGCTAAGCATATGGATTGATCACTGATGTCTTTCATCACACAGTATTTCTTTTTTTATGAATCTTATTCTTTGCTTTATTTTGTGAAGCTCTTGTCTTATTAAGAAAAGCATTTTCCACTCAAATTAGAAAAATGTTGTTCCACATTTCCTTCTAATATTTTCCCGATTTGTTTATGTTCAGCACTTTTTGTCCCTCTAATTAGTGCATAATTTGAGGGTAGGAGTCTAATGAGTTTGAGCAGGCTCCAGGAGTTGGTGATGGACAGGGAAGCCTGGCGTGCTGCAGTCCATGGGGTTGCAAAGAGTCTGACATGACTGAGCGACTGAACTGAACTGAATTGAACTGAGTCTAATACTCATTGGCTAGACTTTTCCCACTGACTTGTGCTGTTGACTGCACCACAGTTTGTGCTCCATTGTTGTATTTCTCTGTTGTGAGGGGACGGTTCAGCTCTGGTCACCTTGCAGGTGTACGCATAGGCTAAGTCTGAAGCACAGCTAGCCTAAGCACTTTGTGGTGTTCCAGGAAGTGAAGCTGGACGTGGGAGGAGCTGTGCCAAGGCCACATCACGAGGCTCTCCTCTCCACCTGCCCAGGAAGCATCCAGTAGGGTTTCCCCTCCTCTCTGATTCTGAGATGTGAGGCTTTCTGCCCCAGCCCCTCAGCATGTAGCTGTCATCTTGACTGGGCTCCCATCCAGAGGTAATGCCTTGGGGTGACCTGAGGAGCAGGCATCCTGCCTCTTTGGTTGAGTATCATCCTTTCCAGTACATGGGACAAGGATGGAAAGCAGCACCTTTGGGTGCTCTTCTTTTTCTTTCCTTCTTTTTCTCTTTTAAGTTGCTGCCCATGTCAGTAACAAATTGTATGAATGTAAAAATGACTCTTAGAACTCTGCCTGTCCTGCCTTAGCCCCAGAGTTGCCTATGAACTAGACATCTCTCTGTCCATTCCTGTGGATACCACACTCTTTCAGTCAGCATAACTTTTTAGCTTTTTCTTATATCTTTTGGAACAAACATCTCCCTTTTTTTCCCTACAAATTTTTTTTTTTTACCATAAGCCTCTTATCTTTCATATAAACCTTAAAATCTTCTCATCCCATTTCACTAAAATAATGCTGCTGATAATTGCACTGGAGAGGCATTGAATTTGTGGATTAGGAGATTTTAGAGAACTGACATCTTTATAATGTCAAGTCTTCTCATTCAGAATTTGGTACATGCCACATTTGCTTAGGTCTTCTTTTATGCCCTTCAGCTTTATTATTTTTCTCTTACAGATAAATAAATTTATTAGATTTATTCCTAAAGAAAGGAAATATATTTAATAGGAGAAGGAGAAATTGTCATTATAACTACTATTGATTAAAATGTTTATGATTGACAAAGTACTTTTGTATTCATTATGTCATTTGATCAGATAATCTTGAGGCAGTGGTATTATTTTCACCACTTTTTTCCCCCATCACTTACAGATAAGTTCACTGAGACTGGGGAAGTTCAAGAATTGGGCTGGAAAGAACTGTGATGCTCACCATCCCCCAAGGACAAGAGAGAAGGCAATCCTCTTGCAGAGCCCTGCCCGCCCTGGCCACAGTTGATATGTTACCTAATCCAAGGGCAGCCACATGCTGCACACTGGTCAGAGTCTTGGGGGTGGCCCCACAGGAGACATTTACTCAACAGGGACTACTTGAAACAACAGGTTGTAATTTGGAGGTCTCAAAAGGGCAAATCTCTGAGCATTCAAGTCTTCAAAGTAAAGTCCTGCATCCTCAAGTATCTGTGGAGCAGGAGGGGAGGGAGCGGCTCCCTTTGCTTCCCCTCTCCCCCACCCAGGTCCGGGTGTTTCAGCCCTTCACTCTGCTAAACCCCCACCACCTGTGCCTCTCACCAATTTAAACCTTTCCACCTTGGTTGCTGCTGCTGCTGCTGCGTCACTTCAGTCGTGTCCAACTCTGTGCGACCCCATAGACGGCAGCCCACCAGGCTCCTCTGTCCCTGGGATTCTCCAGGCAAGAATACTGGAGTGGGTTGCCATTTCCTTCTCCAATGCATGAAAGTGAAAAGTGAAAGTGAAGTCGCTCAGTCATGTCAGACTCTTAGCGACCCCATGGACTGCAGCCTACCAGGCTCCTCCATCCATGGGGTTCTCCAGGCAAGAGTACTGGAGTGGGGTGCCATTGCCTTCTCCATCCACCTTGGTTAGTATCTCCCATTTTTTGTCCTTCTCCTGCTCTCTTTATGTCATTCTAGTGGAGTTCATATAAACATACTTATTTCATCTTCTATGTTTAACCAGAAATTTGTACCTACAGTTTGAGGTTCACTGACCTTTTTCATCTGAGCAAATCCCATTGCTTCTCCCAAGCCTTAAACACAAAGTCTTGGACTGTGCCCTGGTTAGATAGCCTACCCTGTGGTCTGCATTGATTGCCTGAGGCCTGGGTTAGGTGCCCAACTGTAGACCAATCTCTGAGGCAGTAGGGAAGGCCTTGCATTGATTGGCTCAGACTTTCTGGCACCCACGTGCTAGCAGGGACGCAGAGCTTCAGAGGGTGGAAAGATTGGGGAAGGGGAGGGGACATAAGCCCCCTGCACGGGGCTCGCAGTCCTCTCAGTAGCTTGTGGTTTTAGATTCTTCATAGTGCCTTTTCCTTTGTGATGTCTCCCATTCTGCTTTCTGCTCTCAGAGGTCCTGGGGACCAGGCTGGTGCAAGGCCCAGACTCCTCTTTTGTGGTGGCCGGCTCTGTCCCTCTTGCTCCACCTCCGTCTGCCTCCCTGCCTTCCTTCCTATTCTGCAGAATTTCTCCCACTTTTTTGTGCAGGTCAGCGCCATAGTGGTAAAGGTGCCTCAGGTCAAGTCACTAGTCTAAATGACTGTGTATCCAGCGTGGGCTCTGTATCCATCCCTAAATGCAGAGCAGGGGAGCAGTGCCTGGAGTTGCAAATACAGATCCTGGCAAGGCAATTCTGAGGGGGCCTGTCCCTCTATTCAGGGAACTCCCAGCTGGGTCCTGTCTTCCTTGGCTGTGATCACTTCCTGCCTACTGCCTCCAGGTAAACCTTCTCATAGTGTACCCCGTCCCCTCCTGCTCTGACATCTTCTGTTCCCTTTGGGCTGGTGGCAGCTCTATGTCTGGGTCTGTCTTCCCTGTGGCCTGGAGAACCTGGTGGAAGCACAGGACAGGTAGGTAAGCGGTCACGGGAGTGAGCAGCATCCCTGGAGACTGAGTCTGCTAGTCGACCCTGGTGGATAGCATCAGGTCCATGCTCCTTAGACTTGGTAAG
Organism: Bubalus kerabau; assembly: GCF_029407905.1. Taxonomy (NCBI): domain Eukaryota; kingdom Metazoa; phylum Chordata; class Mammalia; order Artiodactyla; family Bovidae; genus Bubalus; species Bubalus kerabau. The sequence continues at coordinate 80,357,391 of NC_073631.1, read as the reverse complement.
CTACTAAGAAAAAATTCTCCTCTGCCCTCTTTGGTTCTCCAGCTGGGCCAAACAATTACACTGACAGTAACAACAGAAATGCATACAGGTTTTATTTAAAATTTTAGTTGCATATAGGAGCCTTCACAGGAGAATAAAGACCCAAAGAAGTGATGAGAAAAAAAAGCGTTTATACTTTTATCTTTTTTTTAAAAAGGCAATACATTTGTGAAGAATTGAAAGGACAATGGTGTTGGGTAGGGAGAGTAAATTGCAGAGAAGTGACTAAAGAAGATGAGTGTTGGTTCAAAGTAATATGTCAAAGTAGCATATTTAAGATGACATGCTCTGAACTCTTTTAGAAGCCTGACTACATTGATGGCCCCTTTCAAGGCCCCTTTCCTGGGTAATCTGTGGAGGCTGGTGTTAGGCTTACAGTGAACACAGCCCTATTGCCCTAGCCTTGACTGGCCAGACACGGGGGTATGGGGACTGAGGCCACTGAATGGCTGGGTTTCCCCCCGGGCTGGGCCTCCTGGGGTATGCCCCTAGCCTGCCTTTTATTTTTTTTTTTTAAATATTTACTTGTTTATTTGTTTGGCTGTGTCGGGTCTTATTTGTGGTATGCGGGATCTTTGTTGAGTCATGCAGACTCTCCAGTTGTGGCACAAACGCTCAGTAGTTGAAGTACATGGGCTTAGTTGCTCTGTGGCCTGTGGGATCTTAGTTCCCCACCCAGAGGTCAAACCCATTTCCCCTGCTTTGCAAGGTGGATTCTTAACCACTGCACCACCAGGAACGTCCCTCTGCCAGCTATCATCTGGCATCCTAGAGGCTTCTGCTGTCCAGCTAAATTGAGTACCTTCTGTGAGCTGAGCAAAGCCTCAAAAGTGGGTAGCAGTCTGCCTTGCCCAGCAGGGGCTAATTTAGAGACTCTCAGCCATTTGTCATGGACAGCCTTGTTCCAGTTCTGTCTGCAGGGCCCAGCACTGCAGGGGGCCCGTGCCACCCCTGCCTGTGTGCATGCTGCATGTATGACGTCAGCACCCCTGCCCTACAATCTTTCCTAGCCCCATAATTTCAGACTTACAGGACAGCTGCAAGAACAGTACAGCAAACCCCTGGATACTCTTCATCCTGACTCTTCTCTTTTTCATCCTGTCTCTTTGAATTTATCATATTTACCTTTAAATATATTATGGGTTTCCCAGGTGGCTGAGCGGTAAAGAATCCACCTCCAAAGCAGGAGACTCAGGTTTAATCCCTGGGCCAGGAAGATGCCCTGGAGAAGGAAATGGCAACCCACTCCAGTATTCTTGCCTGGAAAATCCCATGGACAGAGGAGCCTGGTGGGCTCCAGTCCATGAGGTTGCAAAAGAGTCAGACACAAATCAGTGACTAAACAACAACTTACATTTCCTTAAAAAGAAAAAAAAAAAAAAAGAATTCACTTACATAACTATAACACCATGATACCATGATCAAAATCACTAAATTTAAACAGATAAAATACCATTTTGCAATCTATAGCCCTTCCTTAGATTTCAGCTTACTGTCAAATCTCCACTTCCTATAGCCTGCAGGATCCCTATAACCTACCATGATCTCTTCTCCTTTTTTGTCATGAATGATAACAATACACATAATCATCATTGTTAAACATCTATATGACCAGAGCTTGGAATATAAATCTTATCATTCCTAGCAATGTGCCTATGGGAAGGACATTTTTCCAGTTTTACAAATGAGAGAAAGAGACACACACACTCAGAGGGGTTAATGGTTTGTTCACTTCTGTGGTTTTGTGGTTTGTGGCTAGGATTGAATCCAAGTTGAATAACTTCTGGGGTGATGAAGTGGAAGGTGGATCTTACTTTTCATTAAGACAGATGAACGTGGGGAATTGGTAACCACATAGACCAAGAGAGGCTATCTGGGGTGATGGCGGCTGAGCAAGGCCAGAGACGGGGGAGAGAGCTGTTAGAGCTGTATGAGAGAATTTGTTCCTCGTTTTGGTGTTGACACATTTCTCTTACCAGCAATTTCCTTAACCTGAATCTCAGTTTGTATATCTGTAAGGTGGTAATAGTATCTTCCTGTTTGTGTGAAGATTAAATGAGGTCACATATGAAAAGTGCTTGGTGTAAGGGAAAGTTCAGGACGACTAATACTATGTTTCAAGTGAATACATTTAAATCTATTCCAACCAAACACTATCCGCTTGATTCCTCCTTTTGTTTGACGGTCAGTGGCCAAAAAAAAAAAAACGGACTCAGAATTTTCTTAGGAAATGGCTCTCACATGCCCCCTACAGGGCAACTGTGTCAGTGCAGTCAGGATGGGTTACACACGGTTCAGCGTCCTGTCTTTTTGAGACACTGGCCTGGCATTGGCCTCTCTGTTTCTGAGGTTTTGTACCAAAATGTAGGGGATGGGAAAAAGCCCTTCTGCACACCCCTGCACTTGAAAATACCCAGGGTCGATAAGGAGGGTGCTGAGTGAAAAGGCAGGTGGTGGGAACTTCCTTTAGTCAGCAGAATAGTGCATTTGGCAATGTCCCAAGACGTTTTTGGTTGCCAAATGGCCATTGGGGTACCACTTGCATCTAGTGGGGGGAAAGGCCTGAAATGCTGCCTACGATGCATGGACTGCCCGAACAACAAAGAATTATCCTTAAATCCAAAATATCAACAGTGACAAGACTGAGACACTCTGATTTAGAGTCATGTTTTGAGGGATGCTGTTGGTTTTTCAAACATACCACCTCTTTCCCATCATTTCAGATCTGGCTGCTTCTAGCATGATGGTTGTGTAACCTTCCTGCCAATTTCCAAAGATCAAGGTCCTTTTAGCTGTGTCTGTCCTGCAAGATGCTTTCTGATAACATACCATTTAACAAACAAGAAGATAAAAGATGTACTACCCTCAGAGATCCGCTGGATCATCGAAAAAGTGAGAAAATTCCAGAAAAACAATCTATTTTTGCTTTATTGACTATGCCAAAGACTTTGACTGTGTGGATCACAATAAACTGTGGAAAATTCTTATAGAGATGGGAATACCAGAACACCTGATCTGCCTCCTGAGAAATCTGTATGCAGGTCAGGAAGCAACAGTTAGAACTGGACATGGAACAGACTGGTTCCAAATAGGAAAAGGAGTACATCAAGGCTGTATATTGTCACTCTACTTATTTAACTTATATGCAGAGTACATCATGAGAAATGCTGGACTGGATGAAGCACAAGCTGGAATCAAGATTGCCAGAAGTATCAATAACCTCAGATATGCAGATGACACCACCCTTATGGCAGAAAGTGAAGAGGAACTAAAGAGCCTCTTGATGAAAGTGAAAGAGGAGAGTGAAAAAGTTGGCTTAAAGATCAACATTCAGAAAACTAAGATCATGGCATCCGGTCCCGTCACTTCATGGCAGATAGATGGGGAAACGGTGGAAACAGTGGCTGACTTTATTTTTGGGGGCTCCAAAATCACTGCAGATGGTGATTGCAGCCATGAAATTAAAAGATGCTTACTCTTTGGAAGGAAAGTTATGACCAACCTAGACAACATATTAAAAAGCAGAGACATTACTTGGCTAACAAAGGTCCGTCTAGTCAAGGCTATGGTTTTTTCAGTGGTCATGTATGGATGTGAGAGTTGGACTATAAAGAAAGCTGAGCGCCAAAGAATTGATGCTTTTGAACTGTGGTATTGGAGAAGACTCTTGAGAGTCCCTTGGACTGCAAGGAAATCCAACCAGTCCATCCTAAAGGAGATCAGTCCTGGGTGTTCATTGGAAGGACTGATGTTGAGGCTGAAATTCCAATACTTTGGCCACCTTATGCAAAGAGCTGACCCATTGGAAAAGACCCTGATGCTGGGAAAGATTGAGGGCAGGAGGAGAAGGGGACGACAGAGGATGAGATGGCTGGATGGCATCACCGACTCAACAGACATGGGTTTGGGTGGACTTCAGGAGTTGGTGATGGACAGGGAGGCCTGGCGTGCTGCAGTTCATGGGGTCGCAGAGTTGGACACAACTGAGCGACTGAACTGAACTGAACCTCAGAGAACTGAGCCTCATTCACCCCTATCCACTGAAAAAGCATTATTCCAACATTTCAAACAAAATGAGGTTTTCCAAGTCATGGTATGCCAAGTGCTCCCTCAGTTTGGAGCCGAATTTCTGCTCCTTTTGAAGTGAAATGGCTCTGCTACTCTGAGGTTAGCAGTTGGCTCCCAGATCAGTGGTTGGGCAGCTGATTTCACAGGTAGTTGTTAGGCCCTGGAGAACTGAGGCCTGCAGGCTCGTGCTCAGAGGGTCCTGTGTCCAGAAATTTACTCTTATGCAGGCAGGATGCAGGTGTGGGAAGGGCAAGAGAGGGTTCAATTAACTGAAAATGAGATGCAAGCCTTCACCTCCCGGCAGGTGCCCTGCCTTTCACTCAAAAAGCAGATCTGATTTACAAAACACTTTTCTAGAAGGCAGTTCGCGCATAAATCAAAGTCCCTGGTGTAGGGTTTACAAAGTACTGGCGTGTGGGTGGGGCTCTGTGTCTAACTGCTCAGAGGAAGGACATCCCCCGTGACACAGGTGTTCCTACAGTACTCAGAAGGATCGGGAAGAAGCAGGGGGCGCTGGGAGGACTCAGGAAGGCTAGGGAAGGAGGGAGAAGGCCTCGGAGGGATAAGGACAGCGGGAGAAGGGTAAGGACTCCCACTGAGACAGCGAGGTGGCCTACGAAATCCCCACAGCCCCTCACGCGCACGCGCAGAACCCTGCACCACCCCCCTCGTTCGTGTTTCCGGCTGCTTCTTTCTGCATCCGGGGCACGAAAAGACTCCGTTAGGCCTCGGGCGGCAGCCCCTGACCGGAACCGGAAGTGGGCCCCGAGCCAGGAGAAGGAAGCCGGTGGCCGACCCGTCAGCAGCCGGCGGCGGCCTCGAGGGGCGGCGCTACGCTGCTCCCTGCGAACCGGTGCCGCGGCCAGGCGGGTGGCCGGCCCAAGGGCCCGGCGCCATGAAGCTGTACAGCCTAAGCGTCCTGTATAAAGGCGAATCCAAGACGGTGCTGCTCAAGGCCGCATACGATGTGTCCTCCTTCAGCTTTTTTCAGAGATCCAGGTGAGCGGGCCCTCGAGGGCGGCGCCCGGACGGGGAGGCCCGGGGTCCGGGTTGGAGACCGCCGGGGAATCGAGGCCCGGGGCTTGGCCTCCCGCATTGGAGCCGGTGGCCTTTTCCTCGGCCTGTAGCCCATTCTGGAATGTAGTCCGTAATCAGGGTTTTTCAAATTTTCCATGTTTTAAAAATGACCGGGGGGCTTTGAAAAAGTGCAGATTCCCCTAGGTTCACGCCCAGTTGAGTTCCAGCAATCTGTATCTTAAACCAGCAACTCCCCCTTAGTGGTTCTGATCCAGGAAGCTCACGTGCCACACCTAAAGCGCCACGTTTGTATTATTTGGCTGGGCTTTCCAACAGTTCGGTGTGAGAGTTCCTGGTACACTGTCATATTACGGAGGAAGTCACTGAGGCCCCAGGAGATGGATACCAAACCAGCCAGGACTCCAACCCAAATTGTATGCTCTTTACGGTTGGGCTCTGGTGGTACAAAAGGGTTCTACAGTGAAGATTTGGAAGGAAGCATGGAGGTTTTAGGGCTTACAAGCCTTTGAACATTTGCAAGGCACTTTAATGCAATCAAGTCCGTGTTAGAAGTAGCACAGACACTTAACCGCCTGTTCGTGGGAGGGGTGGCGGTGACTCAGGCACAAAGGGAGAAAGACCCTACAAAGTCTGTGGTCACCCAGTCTCCAGGTCTGGTGGCATCTGGATTCTGTTTGCATTACTTCATTGGGCTGTTTTGTTCTTGATGAGAGTGGCTTGCTGGTGGGATCTCAAACAATTCCTCCTGTTATTTTGTTGAAACTTTCTGCTGCTTTTTGGGTCCTTCTTGGTACTTAGCATTCTCTGTCATGACCTCTAGTCTCTGTTCTGTGTTGCTGCTTTTCTGTGATGGAACTTTGGGTGCTAACTTGGTTAACTCTTGATTCTTTTCCTTTCTCTCTTTCCCCTACCCACATTTACTGACGATCCTCAGAGATTTCACTTTAGGACTTTCATCTTACTGGTTTTCAGTATCCAGACCAGTTTCAGATAATTAATACAACTGCAGTACTGTAGGGAAATCTCTACAAGTGTCTCTTAAAACAACACATAGTCCAGTTGAGCCCATTGTTTTTCTCATAAGTCCTCCTGTCTTCTGTTCTGCCCACCTCATGATTACCAGAATGCGAACATCAGACCTTCAAAACGTTTTCCAGCTTTTCTAGCACTTGTATGCAGAATGTCACAATGAATGCAGTTCTTCCTTTGTCTAATTATAGTTCTACTCTAAGCTCTGTCTCTTTAGTTTTATTGCAAGGACTTCCTTATTTTAAGACTTACCTCTAAGGGATTTTTCTGGTCCTATTCACTCTCTCAGGATAATAATAACAAGTAATATTATGCGCCAGACATCGTGCTAAATGCTCATTTAGTCATCACAGCACGTCTCAATATATAGACGCAGTAAGTCCCTTACCAGAGGTCACACATCTCATAAGTGGTGGAGCTGGGATCCCAGCCAGGGAAGTCCACTCCAGACGTGAGTCCTCACTCTGCTGCATGGCTCTTGGTGTGATCTCAGGAGTATATGAATCTGCTGGAACCAACTGTGGATTCCACAAGTCAGGACCCTGCGCTGACAGCCCTTTATATGACATTTCCAGTCAGAGGCTTCTTGTTAACGCTGGTTCCTCCAGCTGGACTGTGACTCTTCTATGCTGGCCACATCTTTTTCTTGGGCCCATGAACCTCCTCCTCTCCCTCAGCCGTGGTACAAACCAGTTTCCGTTTCCTTGTCTTGGCTGAGCCCTTGCCCTCAATTCCGTCCAGAATGTCCCTGGCCCGTACAATGGATTAGCCCCAGCCGACCTGAGGCTAGAGCCAGCATTCACTGAGGATGCCTGTTGCATTGCAGGGTCCAGCGTGTGGCAGCTGCCATAACTGACTGTGCATCCGCTGAACAGTTTTGACCACTTAGGTGTCTCCATCACAGATTTTCTTTCTTCCCGCTTCATGGGAGTTAGTAGAGCCTTGAGAACAGGAGCTGGCCTCTGCTTCACTACTGTGTCCCAAATCATACTCTGACCAAAATGTTAAATTAACTATAACCTGTAGAAGATTCCCCAGAAGTCTGGAAGTGGGTTGTTTGGGTCTGCTCGGTAGCAAGCAAATGTGGTTTGAATGGTTGTGATAATGTGTAATTATCTGTATTCATGGTCATCGACAGAGTGTTTATTAGTTCTTCCTAAGGTTGGGAGGGAAGGAATGAAACCAGGAAGCAATGTCTCCTTAGTGTATAAGCTCAGGGGTCACTTTGCATTGTATTGGGGACAAGGTGACAGGAACAGGTAATATGTGTTGTGTTTCTTAGCGTCCAGGAGTTCATGACCTTCACAAGTCAGCTGATTGTGGAGCGCTCAGCGAAAGGCAGCCGAGCTTCTGTGAAGGAACAAGGTGAGAGGGCCCACCACCTGGTAAGCGCGTGCTGGCCCAGCCACCCCACTCAGGGGGCCCAGAGCTCTGTCCACAGGAGGGCTGCCTTGTGACGGAGAGGGCTCCCAGGCCCACAGTCCTCTGCTGGCTTCTCTCTTCCCTCCTCCTCCATTTCCTGGTATGCAAAATTCTATGCCCACTGATGGTATGTTGGTTGCTTGGTTAAATCACCCCCAAAAGCTTAGACTCGCTTACAGCTAGGGTCTGCCTCTCTTGGAGCAGTAAGCAGCCTTCCTGCTTTGTCCTCTTCTGCCTTTGCAGTTGTAAACGTCTCAGAAAAGGACCTCCACCCAGCTCTGTTGAGGAAATACTGTATTCTGTGCTGCTTAGTTCTTTTCCCCATGAACCTGGAGACCCCTTATTTTTCCTCATGACCTTAGTTTTTTCTTCCTTATGATTCAGGTTTCCTGTAAGAATTTTTATGCATTTATTTTAGGGGCATTTGGTTAGCTATGATATCTCTGAATCCTTTCCAAATGACAAAAAATCATTTCAAGGATTGTGACTGTTTTGCAGGAACCCTGTACAGGCTGTACCCTTGATAATCCGATGATGTCAGCACAGTCGTACTTGAGACCCCAGCCAGCAGTGGCTCATTCTTTTCTGGATTGGCTTTATCTCTTCCTCCCTCTCCTGCCCCATCCCCACCAAGGCTCACCACAGAGTGGAGCAGGCTAGGTTACTGTAGTGAGGAAGCCTGGGGCCCTGACAGGTGATTTCCTCAAGCCAGGAAATCTTTTACCGAGTTTTTTGTGTATATATGAAAATGGAAGCCACTTAGCTTGTCCAGAGTTCCATCAGCTTGGGAGCAGAGCAGAGCACCTCTGAGGGTTGCAGCTTCCAAGACACAGGGGAGCCTGACCTCGAGCTCAGGGTAGGACCTAGACAAGCCCCTGGGGCCGTTTCCTGGGATAGTTCTGCGCCACTAGTGGTCCTTCGACCCTGGCTTTGCGCACTGGGCCTTGGGACTTTCACTCACCCTGAAGCACGTGTTGGTCCACACTGCCAGCAGAGCCCCCACACATGCTGCCCTATGTGCAGGGCTTCACCATAAGCCTGGCTCAGAGCCGCTTTGCTGACCCAGAGGACAGAAGCCCAGCACTCTATCAGTCCAGCGGCTTTGGAGGGTGAGAAAGTCTAAAGCCCTCATGCCATCCTCTTGTCTCCTTAGAATATCTGTGCCATGTCTACGTGAGAAATGACAGTCTTGCGGGAGTGGTCATTGCTGACAGTGAATACCCATCCCGGGTGGCTTTTACCTTGCTAGAGAAGGTGAGTGTGTAGCTTGGCTGGACTGTACTTGGGCAGTCAGGCATGGACTGGGGCCAGGAGTGACGTAAGGGATGAAATAGTGTGTCCAAAATCAGCCTGCTTTCAGCCTCTTCACTCTAAACCAAGAGACAGTCTGGGAGCCTTCTCATTCCTGTCTGTCTCATCCTGCCCTACCCTGGTCCCCCACTGATTTCTGCTTCTCATCCTACTAGTGTCCCTGGGGCCACCTTGGCTCTCCTTGTAAGCCACAGAGTGCCAGCATCTCCCCTTCCTGGTGGGGCCTTCAGGTCAGCTCTGGCTGTGCTTTCGCCCCCACTCACTCCTCTTGCCAGCTGTGCTCCTGCTTCCGCCCTGAAAGTCGTGACTTTCAGTTCCTTCTGAGCCACACTAGGCTGCATGTTCTGCCCCATGACCCATCTCCCTTCTTCCCCTCCTCCCCTCTTTCAGGCCATCCCTGCACACACCAGGCTCCTCCCCACCTGCCGCGCTTCTGCTCAAGGAGTCCCCCTGCTGGCCCATCCTGCAGTTACAGCTGCTCCTTTCCCCAATGTGGGGCTGGTGCCTCCTCATTCTTCATTGTGTTTCTTTGTGGTGCGGATGATAAACTCCTCAAAGACCCTGACCCCACATCCCCTAAAACACTCATGCGTAAAAGCACATGAAGTCTGGTGGCTGCTTAAGTTCAAAAGGCTACTTAAATTCAAAGGATCTAATTACCTTTTTGAAGAATTGTTTTGAAAAATTAAAGCTCCAATATCCTTTTTCCTGGAAATTCACAACCTGAGAAAAGTGGAAATCTGTAATTTGAATTTCTAATAATTTATCATTCCCAGATGAGGTTCATATCAGGCTGGGCATACTTGGATTTTAATTCCAAGAATACTGAGGAAGAAGAAACTTGGACCTAGATTTTCTCCCTTGCAATTAGCCATCCTCCTCTGCCTTCTTCTGTGGGTCCTGGGGTCCTGAGAGCCTCTTTCGGATGAGCGCTGAGATGGGATTGTTGAGCTCCTCTGTCTTGCAGGTGCTAGACGAATTCTCCAAGCAGGTCGACAGGATAGACTGGCCAACTGGATCCCCTGATACCATCAAGTACGCAGGCCTGGACAGTCAACTCAGTAGATACCAGGTAAGGTGCAAAGGCTGTGAAACAGAAAAGCCAATGGCCATGATGGTTGTGACTCTGGGTGATGTGGAAGTTGATGTCCTCCTGAAGATCGCAGGAACCTGCGTTAAGACCTGAGCGCCTAGGCAGCCTTTTGCTTTTCCAGCATGTGTTTAAGCAGCCTGTGGTTTTTAACTTCCGAAAGTATATCCAGCTTGCTTGGTTTTGAGCCCTGTTTCCAGACAGCTACTCCAGTCCTGACATTTTTATTTTTGCTTCTTCCCTAGAACCCCCGAGAAGCTGACCCCATGACTAAAGTGCAGGCTGAACTGGATGAGACCAAGATCATCCTGGTAAGGAAGTAAATTAGGGGACCAAGTTCAGGAACAGAGAGGCAAAAAGATTTGCCAGCAGTCAAGCCCACGCAGCTGATGCTTGTTTTAATCATAGTCCAAGCACTTCTGAAAGTGGTGGTGGCCCACCTGTCCCTGTGCATCAGAGGCTTGAAAGCCAGACTCACTCAGACAACCACTCTGTGGTTCTGCCTCCATGGTGCCTGCCTTAGCCTGACCCACAGCCCAGCAGATTCCTTCTTTTCAGAGTGTGGGTTTCGGTGCATACTGAGGCTCTCTGACTAAATACAGGTCCCGAGTTGTCAGAAACAGGCCTGATTCAGAAGAGCGGGAACCCTGCATTTTACCTGAAATCTAGTTTGCAATTGCTGTTTTCTGCTTTTGTTTTTAAACTCTGAGCTACCTTTGGCTTTGGAATGAAAATTAAGAGATGAAAGCCTTCAGGCACCTCTCTGTCTTCTGTAACGTTTCTCCAGGTTTCCTAACCAGGCCCTGTCCCTGCCTTCTGCTGCCTCAGAGCCTCAGTCTGTGAGCAAGCACACAGAGGCAGGGGACACACCCACTGTCTTTCCTTGTCTCTCCACAGAGTGGATGGGTCCAGGTCACCCAGCCCATTCTGGCTGCAGTGGTAAAATCTGGATTACTGGTCACGCTGCCTTTTATCCATCCCATTCATGTCTTGATCCAGTTAACTTTTTATGGTGGAAATCTGAGTTGCTCAGCCGTGTGTAGAGATAAAGAATGTTTTTGCTCATTTCTCATTCTGTGCCATTTCATATGTCCAAACCTAGGGTAATGCCAATTGCCTCTGAGGGCCTTGCAGTTTAAGCAGTGGCCATCTGGGGTGGGAGCAAGTCAGCCACTTCCTGATGGCCCTGGTGGAGGGGCTAGGGGCTCTTGTGAGGACCTCCATCCCTCATGTGTTTGGAAAGGGTCTGTCTGCCCTAAGTGCAGAGGTGCTCTCACAGAGCTGATAGTCATGAGATTTAGACACAGTTCCGCTGGGGGAAGCATGACACAGCTGTGCAGTAGGAATGTGTGTGTGTAAACACGGGCACAGGGGGCCTCTCCTGGAGTGTGGCTATCTAAGCCTGTGCTTTGGAGGATTTGGGGCAGTGCTTTAAGTCCAGTTAGAACCTTCTAGGTCCTCCAAGAAGGTCATTAGGCCCTGTGTCCTCCACAGGTCTGGGTCACTGTCTTGATGCTCACATGTGGGGGAGGAGCCAAAGGAAGCACTTTGCTGTGACTGAGCTTCGTGAGGGACTGGCGTCTGCTCACCTTGTGAACAGAGCAAGGCATTCTTTTGTGTCTTTCCTCTTGTCCAGCACAACACCATGGAGTCTTTATTAGAACGAGGTGAGAAGCTCGATGACCTGGTATCCAAATCCGAAGTGTTGGGAATACAGTCTAAAGCCTTCTATAAAACGGTGAGTGTGTCCTGGCCGCTCCTGGGCACCCCGTCAGTCAGCTCTCCCTGCCTCTGGGCTGCTTCTCCCCCTCCCCCAACCTCCCCAAGGCGAGGATGGGTCCTCCTCACCCCTGCTGTCTGAGGGGTGCCACCTTCCCAGAGAGGTTCCGACATTTCTAATTTGTTAACTTGGACTGAAGTGTTGCACCGTTTGGACAGTAGGGGTGCTGCATTTGCTTGATCAACCCACACGCGTTTGCTGTCATGATGATGGCCCTTGGAGGGAGATGCCTTTGGGGTTAGGAGGTATCTGAACAGGAGGTGAAGGAGAAGGTAACAGAGGCCCCATGAACCAAGTGGCTACCTCTCTGTTCTCTGAAGATATTCTCAGTAAGAAATACCCCCATGGGGTCAGATAACTTTATGGGGAGTCAAGGCTGGAGCGAAGGAAGAGACATTCTTGTTCTTTATACTCGGCTAAACAACAGGAAGTTTCCTTCCTTATCGATAGCATTAATGGAATGTGGACAGAATAATCTTGGGACTGTGAACTACTTCTGGATGGCTTCCCTCCACTTCTCTCTCCTTGGTGGTTCCAGAGCCCCTAGTAAGGCCAACTGGTCCCCTCAGAGCTCCCAGTTCTATATGTGCTGAGGTCTACCTCTTCAGCTCTGTTTTGTCTGTCTCAAGGCCCGGAAACAAAACTCGTGCTGTGCAATCATGTGACGGCTGCCAGCAGAGGCCCCTGCGCTGGAACGCCACCATCATTCACATCAGAACCACGGCCCCCCAGGAAGCAGAGCCACCTTGTAACAACCCAAGTGGGAGAGACTCAACTTCGGCTTTGGAGCTCCTGGGAGAAACCGAAGGGTGGATGGGGACCTGGGGGTGGGGAACGTTCAAATTCACATGTCTAGTTATTTCTGAAAAGATACTGAGGCCCCTAAATGTGTATTTGGGGGCCAAATGGAACCATAAAACTCAGTGACTCCATAGATGTTACAGGGCTCATTTCTAATCCCCTGGGAAGGATGTGGTCCCCCAACTTGTGCAAGGCCCATGGGGGGTTCAGAGCCAGCTCTTTGTGGATCTTCACATGTTTGGGTTTTGTCTGTATACTAATTATTAACACTACAAGGAGCAGGGTGCCCTGACTCCAGGACTGGGGAGGGACAGCCACTGTGGGGCTGCAGTGGGCATGGGGGCGGGGTGGGGGGCTCAGGCCAGTGCTTCCGTGTTGGGAGGAGACAGCTACTGGACTTCATAAATTCTGAGACCTAGTTTGCATTCCTGCTGAGATTGACTTTGACTTTCTGCGGTACCCATCCAGCAAGCAAGTTCGTAAAGAACGCTAGAAGTGGGGGAGGGGGCGCTTGCCCTGACTTGCAGTTTGGCTTTGAGCATCTGGATCAGAGCACGTGTGCTGCAGTCTCGTGAATAGTTGTCATTTGCCTCTCTGGTGACAAGAAAGACTGTTCTGACAATCACCTGGGACTTTTGTCTTAGCAAGTGACCTTCACTGTGGCCACAATTTCTAGGCACCAAGAGAAGATGCCAGCCAGCCTGGGGGCTCCCAAGCATCCACTTGTGGTCTGAGCTGTCCACACTCCAGCCCAGCCCCCAGCAGAAGCACTGCTGAGCACCCCGCCCCCGCCCCCAGCAGCATGAGGCCTATGGCTCTGAGGCCCAGCCCTAAAAGCAGGTGCAGGGAGCAAGCCAGGCAGTAGCCCAGGAGGTTCCAGCTCTTCTCAGCCTTGCTGGTCCCTTGGCCCTGCTGCCGTGTTGTAAACCGCCTCCTAGTGCCCTGCTGCGCTTCCTGAGGACGCAGGCTCCGGACACACCCTTGAGAACCAGTCTCTGTGGACGCTCCTGTTGGAGCGGTATCAGTGTGGTCTCATCCTCCGGTGTCCTTCCCTGAGCCCTCTGTTCTTGCCCTGTCGAGGAGGTCCACTGCCCTGACAGGAAGTGCCTGTGGCCTTGAATTCCCTGGCATGGGCCAGAAGTGGGATCTGCGTGGCCTCCGAGGACCCACCCTAAGAAGTTTACCTGCCAGCTGCTTGTTTTCTCTGGCCACTGTACCACCAGAGGACTTGGCCTAAAAGTAGCCTACCCATGTGAGTTCTGCCATGTTTACCCCTGAAAGGCGCAGGCCTGGCCTGCTCACTGGTCTCTGATGTGGCCATGACCACCCCTTAGGGATGATTGAGAGTTGTCTGACTCCTCCCACTTTGGAGGGTACTGGGGGTCGGGGGGGTGGGGGTTGGCCAAGATTGGGAAGAGGGTGACAAGGGTGAGTAGGGCTGGCCGAGACCTCTGCATCCACCCTTCCTCCAGCTCCTCTTGTCTTCTAATGTTAAATCATTTGGCAAAGTGTATTTTAATAACTGCTGCCTAACTTTTCTCTGTGTTCTGTTTGGAAGGTTCCTATCTGGATAAAGTTGTCTTTTGAAATTCCAAAATAGTCTTGTGCTTTGTTTTGGGCTTCCCAGGTGGCAGTAGTGGTAAAGAATCCACCTGCCAATCCAGGAGACATAAGAGATGGGTTTGATCCCTGAGTCAGGAAAATCCCCTTGGAGTAGGAAATGGCAACCCACTCCAGTATTCTTGCCTGGAGAATCCCATGGACATAGGAGCCTGGTGGCTTACAGTCCATAATCACAAAAGAGTTGGACATGACTGAAGCAGCTAAGCACACAATGTGCTTTGAGCCACAGGGACCCCTTTCCACGGGAGCCCTGCCCCTCATGCCGTGCCCCTGCCGAGTGTGGGGTTCACCGTATCCTGGGGGGAAGCAGCCTCTACTTTAATGCCCCCATTCTCCTGTCCCCACCCCTTAGACCTTTCTAGCAGGAAGTGGGGGAGGGAGCCCCAGAGTAGAGAGAAGTCCTGCTCTGAGTCCTGTGACCTGGTCTTCACTGCACCGTAGAAACCACCTGGGAGGCTTCCTCACAGCCACAGCGCCGGGGCCACACACCCAGAAACTCCAGCTGTGTCTGCTGGGGTGTGGAGTGTCCTGTGCCCCCCGGATCCTTGCATCCTGGCAACTCTGGTCCTAGTTTAGGGAATGTCCTCGGCAGGTGGTGGTTAGACTGTGAGTGCTTCTCACCTATTTCATTGCTGGCCTGGGACTGACCTGGAGACCCCTGAAATAGGGAGTAGCCTGGGCATTTCCGGCTTTTCCTGCTCAGAGGACCCACCAGGGCATGCGCCCAGGGAGCTTTGCCCAAAGCAGGTGTTCTTTAAAATGACAAATGAAAGGCCCCTCACTGACTTCCCTCTGCCTATCCTGCCATCCCTACTTGGGGGGCTGCCAGAGGACAGTTTCAGAGTGCTGGATCACCTCAGGATTCCTGCAGGATCCCCAGTGGGGGTGGGGTGGGGCTGTGGCAGGTGCCCAGAGGGAGGCCTGGCCTGGAAAGCCGCCTCGGATTACAGCTGATAGGTGAGCGGAGCCCTAGATGCTGCGGTGGTGGTGATGACTCCTCTGCTCACTGGCTCTGTCCTAGATTCTCTGCACCAAGCTCTCTGATCTGCCCTGGTGCTCCCTGGGCAGCCCTCATGCCTGCCTGCACACCTGAAAGCCCCTACCAGCTACCACCCACAGGGCCAGAAAGGTGGCTGCAGCCAGATGCCAAGGCTGGACCAGGAGGCCTGTTGTGCCCTAATGGACAGGACTGAGCAGGCCTGAGGCAGCATTGCCTCATCAGAAGTCACTTGGACCCGTTGGTGTGTTTGGTGTATCAGATTGTTTGGAAGCCCGTATTTCTGTCCTGAGAAAGCTTAAGGTGTGAGGTACAGACAGGCAGCAGCACCTGGGGACCAGGAGTAGAGGGGAGGCTGTCCATCTCAACATGAGGGTGTCTCTGGGGTGTCAGCAAGACTGCCGGGGACTGCCCAGGAGGGAGGAGGGCACGAGGTCTTTGAGGAGCACAGGCAGGTCCCAACAGCCCTTGCCTGGCAGGGCCTAAACGTGTGCAGCCGTGAGAGAAGATGTTCAGAGAAGCAGGCAGCTTTGCATCAGTTGTGGCCATGCAGCTATGTGGCCGCGTGGTCAGAAAGCCATGGAGTCGGCCATGTGGCTATGTGGTCAGGCGATCAGACAGGTTGGATGGCCACGTGGTTAGGCAGGCATGCGGCCCGCGCTCGCTCAGCCGGTGCAGGCCAGGAGTGTTCCCAAGGAAGGTGCAGAGGCTTTGTATCCCTGTGGTGTGAGGGTGCAATGGGTGACTGGGTGCCGTGTCCCTCCCTCCATGTTGGGGGTGAGCTGCAGAGGGAAGGCTGGTGGGGAGCGCCTGGCTCTGCCCACCTGGGCCCTCAAGCCCCTCAGTCTGGGCCCACCTGGGAGCCTCTGTACCTGGCATCCCTCTGTCGCCCAGGTCTCAGCTCTGGGCTTCTGCTGTTCGGGTCTCCTCATGGAGCCTCTCCAGGCCGTGGCTGTCATCGCCTGCTCTGTCGTCTTTGTATCCCAGCCGCCACCACTCTGCTCCTGGCGTCGGTGTCTCATGTCCGTGCGCTGTCTACACAGCCCGCGTGCAGGCCCACAGGAGCAGCCCCGGGGGCTGCAGGCACCACGTGTCCCAAGCAACACGCACAAAGACCAGATAGGTGGAGGGAGAGAACGGACAGGGCAGCAGGGCTGGGGCCTGGAGCTCTTCCCATACAGATCTGCCCTCCTGATCTCATCTTCAGAGATCGCTAGAGTGACCAGAGGCTGGGGGTCCTAGGACTCAAGGCGTCATTTTTGGTTCCTGTGTCTGGGGCTAACAGAGGCCTTCGGGAAAACAGGAGGGAGGTGGGAGCAGCTGGCAGAGTTTGACCTGCAGCCTCACGGAGGGGCCCCACCTGGGCATGCCGACTACCCAAGATGGGCTTGGGAACATCTGGCCTAGGGCTTCTGCAGCCTGGCCAGCCCAGGGCCCACATGGCAGGGGAGGGACCTGCCTAGAGGTGAAGGGTCAGCTAGATACTGGCAGAGAGCACCCAGATACACCTGAAGCAGTTTGTCCTGTTTTCCATTTATTTGCAGTTTCCCGAGACAGAACAAAATAATAATTTTGTACACTTACAAGGCTCAGAAAGAAAAGACAATGAAACTCAGCAAAAAGAGAGAAGAGGAAAGGCCGGCCAGCACCGTGGGCAGCCGACCCTCTGCAGGGCGGGCCGGCCGACGCCGCCACACCGCGGACATCTAGCTAGAGGAGCGGGTGTGGCTTGCTCATGAGGGGTCATGCAAAAGAACTCTCCCCCAGAAAAAAAAAAAAAAATCCCCAAATTATCCCAGACAGGCAGCTCCCTGGAGAGAACGGGTGAGCAGGGAGAGGAGAGGAGGAGGCCCCAGGAGGTGAGGGCAGCTGGGCCGCATGCTGTCCACGGCGAACCCTGCCGCTGCCCAAGGCCCAGGGAGCCCTGCAGATGTTTACCCTGTGTCCATGGGTGGGGACGGCTGTCCTGAGCACAGCCGCAGACAGGCAGGTGAGCATCCACTCTGAGTGTCTGTCCATGGACAGTCCCCCTTGGAGACCAGCATCCTGTGTCCTGTGCCCCACTCTGGGCCCCTCCCTTGGCTTGTGTAGGGGGAAGATAAAGAAAATCCTTGTTGAAAACAACATGAGTTGAAGGGGCAGATATTGGGGTGGGGGGGTGCGTCCTGCACCTCTGGGATCATGACCCCTGACCACCCCCCAAGTACAGCCCAGGAGGCCAGGTTATACCCACCCCCATGCCAGGCCAAACACTTGGCTCTCTCTGCCACCACCTGACCATGCGGCCCATCCCAGAGGCTCACCAGAGTGCCCACCAGCACACAGGGGGACCCACCTCCCCACCCCAGGGTCCCTGTCGCTCGCAGCTCAGTGCAGCCCTCTGCTCCCTGCTGCTCTGGCCCAAACTCTAAAAGTGCAGCCTCTTCAGCAAACACTTGCCTGGCCCCTGCCTCAACCTGGAAGCCAGAAACACCCGCCCACCTCTGACCCCTCTCTCCTTTCTGCCTCACACCCACATGGGGATGGGGGAGAAGGTGGGCAAAGACGGAGAGGTACCCAAGCAGAAGAGAGGCCAGCCCAGGGGTTCCCTTCCTCAGCGGGCTACTGCCAGCACTGTCTTCGCCCATGTCTCCCGCCAGGTGTGAGATCTGAAACTAAGGTGTGCCTCTCTGCAACCCCTCCCCCAGTGCACCTCCCTGGCCCCGACTGGGCCAGAGCTGGATCCCTGAGCCTCCTTGGATGGCTCAGTATCCTCCCAGAGAGGCTGGCCCAGCCTCTGCACTGCTCACCCATGCTGGGAACACGGGGAGCCCACATCCACACCTTCTCAGGGAAGAGAGGAGGGAAGGGAAGTGGGAGGGAAGTCAGCCGTGCTTGGGCCCCCTTGCCACCCCCCCAAGCCCTCCCCCGACAACACCTGACACTCCTGACCAGGAGCCATGCACGGCAGGGAGGATGCAGGCTTTTTGGGGGGTGGGCACCACCTAGCAAACACTGTTCCTCGGGCGGCAGGCCCTGGTGGACAAGTTCATTCCCCCGGCCAGTCCCTGGAGGAGGCCAGGAGTGGATGGACACGTGGAGCTTGGGTGGGGTGCGGCCGGAAGGTTCGAAGCCCCACAAATGCCAGTGATTTTTACAGCTTTTTCCCTTGTTTAGTTTTTTTTTCCGCTTCATCGACGTCAATTTTGTGTGTGTGGTTGTCGTTGTCATCTTGTTTTTAAAAAGAAATCACATCTGGTCTTGGTTTTCTGCAGACACAGGCACCAGGGGAGGAACGAGGCAGACACAAACATGCGACAGGCAGGCCGTGTGCCCGAGGGCAGCTGGGCTCCAAACACCGAGTCTGTCCCGTGGTGAAACCAGCCGCAGTGGCTCTGAAACAGAGCGGGTGCCAGGACGAGTGGGTCAGCTCTGGGGGCAGCTCTCCGTCTGACCCGGGTTTGGTGGCTGCAAGGTGGGCACCTGCAGGGCTGCCCTGAAAGGGGCCTGGAGACCCTGACCCAGCACCCCCACTCCCCTAACACCAGGCTTGCCTTATGCCCAGGAACCTGCTGGGCCACCCCTTCTGGCCACCCTTTCCGACAGCCTCCCCCAGGCTGCAGCCCCCACACCCCGGACTGCACTCCCCTCCCCCAGGGTCTCACCTTCACTGCAGCGGGGCCACGGGCGCCCCCGAGCAGTGGAAGTGCACGTTCTGCCACTTGCCATCTCGGCGATGCCACACACGGGTCTCCTCGGACTGGCTGGTGCGGGGCCGGCCTTGCCCGTCGATATACTGCGTGAGGCGGATGTAGGCGATGCAGGCGGCGTCCTCGCCGATGACGTGCACGTGCGGGTTCAGGATGGTTGTGTGGATCGGCTTGCTGTTCTTGGCGAGCACTGTGGGTGGGTAGGGGCTTGGGGTCATGCCTGCCCCCACCCAGCCCCTCTACCAGCCCAGCCTCCTCCAAGAGCACCATCTGGCTCCCCATCCCTCTCCCTGTGTGTCCTCACCCCTCATCCCTGTGGCTCGGGGATTTCTGCCACAGAGGGTGGAGCAGTGGCCCCTGACCCTGAGCACAGAGGGGACAGGGCTCCCCTGGGCCCCTGACTGGGGGTCCGTGGGCTCTCCAGGGGCACCCACCCTTTTACCCTCCCCCCGCCCTGCACTCACAGTTCTCGAAGTAGAATCTGTGGAAGTCCATCCCTTCAACCAGGTTGCCCAGGGCTTCAGGCTCAAACGAGGTCAGGCCTGGGTCGCAGATTTTCCTGGGGGGCAGACCCAGGTGAGGAGGGGCCCCTCAGAACCCGGTGCTTCCATCCAGCCCCCTCCATGTGGGGAAGCCCTCCAGGTCCACCCCCCCATCCCAGAACAGGCCAGGCGCCCCGACTCACGCGTAGGCCTCGAAGTCGCCATTATTGACAGCCTCGATGAGCTGCTCCGTGATCTTGATGATCTCCTGCTTCCGCGCTGCAGGGAGACAGCTGCCCAGTGACCCACACACCACCTGTGCCTGCCCAGGAGGGTCCGGGCAAAGTACCCCGCCCCCATCCCCATCCCAAGGCTGCCCAGCTCAGACTGCTCCCTTCAAGGCCACCCACAGCTTCCCGGTTTCCAAGTCCAACGAGCTTCCATCTTGTTTGTCTTAAATACAATATCCCTGAATGACACATACTGCATCCGTAGCACTGCTGCTGCTGCTGCTGCTAAGTCGCTTCAGTCGTGTCCAACTCTGTGCGACCCCAGAGACGGCAGCCCACCAGGCTCCCCCGTCCCTGGGATTCTCCAGGCAATAACACTGGAGTGGGTTGCCATTTCCTTCTCCAATGCATGACAGTGAAAAGTGAAAGTGAACTACCCGTCTGGAAAATGCAGGTCAGGGAAGCAAAGCCTGCCACGACCACCCTGCATCCCCAGTCCCCCCAGCCACGTGCACTGGACCCTCAGCAGGGGATGACCCTGTGACACTGTGACCACCCTTCCTGGCTTCTGCCCCCCAGGCATTGCTCTCTAGTCCTCCATGCACCCAACAGCTCTTGGGGGGTTGGGGGCAGGTGTCTACTAGGGGCCGGCTCACAAAGCAGGGAGTGGATTGGAGGCTGCAGGGCCAGGCCTCTGTGCAAAGGCCAGGAAGCAGAGCCCAGTGGAAAGCTAAGCGTGGGCCTCACCACCTTCTCTCCATGGAAGTCCACAGACTGCCGGCTGGCCTCCCGCCTCTTCCTGCCTCCACCTATTTGTGGTCCTGGGCCCCAGGCCAGTCCTCTGGCATCACTTTTCCATCCTGCACCCTCTACCTGAGGCCCTGGGTTGGCAGCCCTCTCCAGGTTCCTACCCACTTGACCTCTGGTCCTAGACCAACCCAGTCCCTGGGGTGCTTGCCTGGGGCCCCCCCTTTATCTCTTTAACTACCGTTTATTTTCAGGCTACATATTTTAAACACATGGAAGAAGCACAAAGAATAACATAGCCCACACCCTGCTGGTTCACATCTGAACAATTTTTATATTTGCTTTAGATTTCTTCCAAAGAGAGAAAAGCTTCCACATAAAGACAGGTGCCTGTGTTCCCTTGAGTCTTGTTCTTCACTCACTCTCCCCAGAGAAGTACCACCCTGAGTTAGGTGCTAAACCATGCCTGTGCAGATACGTCGACACCCAAAGGCACACAGGAAACACACACATGTGCGTGTGCACACAGCCATGGACACACCCACACATGGTGATTCCATAACGCAGTAACACGCCAGCAGTAAAACCCAGACCCAAGAAGAGCACTGAAGGCGGCACCCCAGTTCTCTCCACACCCCTCTCCAGTCACGGCCGTGCCAGCCACGCATCTGTGCACCCTCCCAGGGGCGTTGTGTCCCTCTGCTCCCCGCAGTACGTAGGACCACAGGCTCTCTGCAGGGCCACTCCTGTGGATGCACATTCCCACCCAAGCAAGCCTAAAGACAGGCGTCTGTTGCTCTCCAGTGTCCAGCTGCCAGTGCAGCTGGGCTCAGCACACGTGTGAGTTGATCCACGGCCTACATTCCCAGAGCAGGAGATGCTGCGTGTGAGCGGGGGCGTGCCCCTGGGTCGTGCGGCACACCGGCTCTGGACAGTGGCTGCTGGGTGAGCCCTGTGACACCCAAGGGGTCCAGTGCATCACGCGCAGGTGTGCACACGTGCCCCTTCGTGCACAAGGGTGCGTACTTGTGCGTGTGTCTGTAGTGCCTGTGCACGCCAACCTGCCAGCACACATGCGCTTCCCCGTCTAGAAGAGACCCTCTCTCTGCACTGGCTGTGCTTCTGCTGGCTTCTGTTTGTTTGGTTTTTTTCTTACAGAACTCCATGTCTGGACTGTAACAAGGTTTGGGCTTCAGGCTGTCTCTGCAGAACCCAGGCCCCCGCTGGAAGCTGGCCTCCAGGAAGGGGGCCCAGCTGCCCTGATGCCCCCATCCACCCATAGAGCTCTGTCCCAACACAGACACATGCGGGTGGTCCCTGTCCTCACCTGCTGGATACTTCACACCTCCTTCAGCACACCCACTTCCTCCCACCCCATAACACAGCTTCTCCCCTCTCAGTGCTTCCTCCACAGCCTGCCCACCTCTCGGCCCTCTGCCTGGGCGTTTCCCAATTCTGAAGGCCCTCTCTCCTCTGGACCTCATCAACCCCCACTCCCAGTTCACCTGTCATCTTCCTGGAAGTGGCCTCAAGCCTCAGTCTGTGATCTCCCACTGCAGCCCAGCTCCCCCACCAGATGACACCCCATGGGCCAGGGCCCCTGGGCTTGTCTGACAGCAGCACCTGGCGCCTGCCCCTCCCGTCCCTGCCCTGGGCGGCCGGTCACCCTGGACCCCGCTGCCTCCCTCCTGAAGCACCACATCCAGCCCCTGCTCAGGAGCACCCACCTCCCACTGTGAGCCACTCTGTCAGCTCCAGGCCATCCTGCTAATCTCGCTAAGAGGACATCTACACATCCCAACATCCCAGACACTTGTCAATCCCCCTCTTGACAGACAGTGTGAGCTGTCTCCCCTCCCAACATAAGCCCTCAGCCAATAACCTTGCAGCTGGAATTGAGAGACCTTTTTTTCTGTTTTGTTTCCCCAAGCACTCTGATTTTATGATCACCCTACTGAACCGTGGTAAGTGGGCCGAGTTTTCCACTTAATGAGGTAATAGTATTTTTAAACAAATCGTAATTAAAAATGGAGTCGGTGTAAAAAGAAAGTATTAAGTAAATAGAGCTCTAAGGTCACAGAACACATTGCAAAGTCTGAAGTTTGGGAAACAGCCCCCATGCCCATTCTGCAGATGGGAAAGCTGAGGTTGCACAAGCCCAGCCACAGCCCAGGAATGAGCCAGACACTCCTGACCTGTGGAGGGACTCTGCCCTCTCCTTCCTTGTCGTACAGAGCAATCCTGCCTCCCCAGGTGGCATACTACGCAAAGGGACTCCTGGTGTGGGGTGGGGGGAGGGCTGGCTATCAAGGACAAGCTGCCCCCACCAGGCAACTCCAGAAACAGAGCTGAGGTGCATGGACAAGAGTCTGGCTTGGGAGAAGTCCCAGAGTTGAACCGTAGCCCTGCATCCACTCTGGCTCTCTTGGGGAGAGCTAACAGGCTAGGGAAGCCCAGACATTAGCAAAGGGTCTAGGAGGACCCTAGTGACCCCAGGTGGACCCCAAGCAGCTGCAGGGGCGCCAGGAAGTCCCTAGCCACACCAGGGAGGCAGCTGCACAGGATCAGCCTGGATTGTGCATAATCCCCGATTATGGAGAACCCAGGGCAGGCCAATGGGCACCAACCCATTTACCATTGACAGCTGGTGGGTTGGCTCCCGGGAAAAGAGGCTGCCTGTGACCCACCCCAAGGATGGCCCTCTGCAGCCAGGCCTCTGTGCCAGTGGGGGAAGTCCCTGGCCCCAGAACTGGGAAGGGGGGGCCACTCCACTCTGGCGTTCACCCACTTGGCCCACTGAGTGCCAGAACTCACCCCGAAGTGACCACTCAGAAGTCCCTTCTCCAGGCTGGCCTGACCTGATCCCTTCACCCAGGACCCCCACACACATGGAAGCTGGCTGCTGGGAACCCCAGGTGGGAGGGCAGGAGGTAAGAGGGCCCCTCTTTCTGAGGGACACTGATAGGGGCCACCCCTCCCCTTGGTGCCCCCCCTCCCCAGCACTCTGTCCCTCCCCTGCACCCTGTAGGCCCAGCCACATGTGCCAGGAGTCCAGGCCCCGAGGTCCCCTCCACTCAATCCTGGTCACAGCCCCTTCTGCGGCCCCACCTCCAGAGTCAGGCTCAGGACAGACCCCCAAAGGGGCAAGCCTGTGCTGTGCCTCCCCTCCCCCACTCCATCAGCCTGTCCTCCGAGCTCCCTACCTGGGCTGGGCATGCCCCAAAGGCGGGTCATGGCCTTGGGCCGGGGTAATATTGCAAGGAGCCCTTGGACACAGCCCTCCACATCTGCTACCCTCAGCTTCGTTATCTGTGAAACTAGAGGCCATGAGGGTCCCGGATTTGGGGACACGGAGGCCTCTAAACTGGAATAAGACCCCGCACAATTGGGGACGGGCAGAGGCTCCGCTGTGTGCCCACCAGCAAGACTCAGCTCTCTCACCTCTGAGACGCATCTCCACTTCCTCTAGCAGAGCCTGAGTTCAGGCCACAGCCCCCCGAACCCCCGGCCTTCCCCTCTGCTCCCAGGGCCTCCCTCCCACCCACCTACCCCTGCCCTGGCCCCCAGGCATGGCTGGCAGGGGTGGGTGGCGGGGGTCGGCACCCCCACAGCCCGGCACTCACCCAGCCTCTCCCCCGCCATGCCCGGCCCCCGGCCCCGAAGCAGCTTCGCCTCTGAGAGCCCGGTGTCTCCCCGGAGGAGGGGGTGGCTGCCGCCCTGGGATGTCATCCATCCCTGTAAGCGATACTGGCGAGCAGTCGGCAGACGGGCTGCAGACGGCAGTGGTGGCTCCTCCCTGCCCGGGGAGGTGGCCCAGCCCCGCGCCCGCCCCCAGCCCGCCCCCAGCCCGCGACTCACCAGCCGGGCCGACCCCAGACGGCACACGCCCCTTCCTCACTACCACTACGGAAGAAATCTGCAGCTCACAGCCCCTGGGAGGGAGGCTCTAGTTCAGGGAAACCTGCCTCCTGCTTCTCTCCCCACAGGTGCGCATCCTTAACCGAACGGCAGCTTTGTGTGGAATTCCCTGGGTCCCCCACCCAGGAGCCAACCCCTTCCCAGAGCCAGGGGGTGGCGCACCTCAGCTGGAGGTCTCCACACCCGAGAGCCCCCAGGAGCAGCCAGCGGGGCCACTCAAGGTGCTACTTACACGGGGTGAGTGGGGGGCCTGGGAGAGCCGGAGACAGGCAGGGTGGGGGGCCCTGGGCTTCTGGGGTCCCCGAACCCCTCCTCACCGTGTTCAGGATGTCAGAGATCCTGGGGGCTGGGGTGGAACAGACGAGACGTGAACACGAGGCAGGCGGGGGACACGCAGGAGAGAAAACCTATGGGCTGATGAGCCAAGCCAGAGAGAGTGGGGGGGTACGGAGGGGTCATGAAGGGACAGAGAGGGATGGAGAAGGGATGTGGGGGGTGGAGGGGGACGTGAGGGACAGGGGTGACAGAGAGGGGCGTGGGGGACAAGGGGGAAGCTTCAGGGATGTTCAGGCAGCTGCACCTGTCTGACCAGGTGGGGGTGGGGAAAGCTGCTGTGGGCAGAGGGTGCCCTCCATAGAAGGGCAGCCTGGCCCAGGAGAGGAGAAAGTAGTCCCACCTGGGACAGGCCCAGGGTGGGCACCCCCAGGTGAGGACGGGATGGGTGAGTGGAGGAGTGCACAGAACGCCCAGCCCCTCTGGAAAATTAGTTCTGCAGGGAGGTCAGGCCCTTTCTTCTTCCTTTAAACCCATAGGCCTCTGGTCGAGAGGATTTCTGTAACAGCTCCTCGTGCCTGGATGCCCATATGAAGTCAGCATGACTGACAAGGTCACGGCCCATGGCCCAAGAGGCAGGGTACATGGTTGCTCCGGGTGTGGGAGACCCTCAGGGGGTGAGGTCTGGGGCTGGACAGCAGTGCAGGGAGCCGTGTGGGAGGTGGGGGCGGGGGAGCCGGGGGAGAGCTGCCTTGCAGAGTTAGCGTGTGCGCCCCCTGATGCCTAGCCAGGCCGGACAGTTAGCCAGGCCTCGGCAGCCTGGTCCAGGGGCAGTTGAGGCCGTGCATGGCAGGATGCGGGAGCCACTTGGCAGCAGAGGCAGCAGGCCTGGGGCACTACTTACATGGGGTGGGCAGGGGCCCCTCGGCTTCTGGGGTCCCCGAGCCCCTCCTCACGGAGCTCAGGATGTCAGAGATCCTGGGGGCTGGGGTGGACAGGAGCAGACACGTGAGGAGGCGGCGGGCCAGGCTGGTGGAGAGGAAGCAGGCCTCCCGCTCTCTCCCGCCCCAGGGTGTGTCTCAGGACCAAGGAGCCCCAGTCCTGAGACCCCCCCAGGCCAGTGGAGAAGGCCCAGCTTGAGGGGCAGAGGTGCTGGGGAGCTGCGTTGAGGGGCTGTGAGGGGCAGGTTGGTGCCCGAGCTCAGCTGGCCCTTGGCCCTTGAGTGAACCCTCAGAGGAGCTGCTGGCCCCTCCAGGAGACCCCCACAGCAGCAGGGCCCGGCTACTTACATGGGGCGGGCAGGGGGCTAATGGGAGCCGGAGACGGGCAGGGCGGGGAGCCCTCGGCTTCTGGGGTCCCCGAGCCCCTCCTCATGGAGCTCAGGATGTCAGGGACCCTGGGGGCTGGGCAGACAGACGAGACGTGAACACAGGCAGGTGAGCACACGCAGGAGAGACAAGGGGGTGCAGGAGGATGAGAGGAGGCTAAGCTGGAGAATCACACGGTGGGGTCCAGGGCTCCTGGGGTACCGTCACCCCCGTGTGCCCAGGGCTGTGAGATCACAGCAGGTGTGTGAGGAAGACACAGGACCACCCACAGGGCTGGACCCAGGGCGGGAGGGTTGTGTACAGTGCCTGCCAGGACCAGCAGAGGGCAGGCCTGAGCCCACTGGGGCTTCTCTGCATGTGATGGATTGCCTAGCTGAGGCTGAGACTCCCCCGGCCCCTGCCCCGTGAGGCCCCTCAGGCATCTGCCGATCGTCTCCCAGCCAGACAAGGGGTTGGCATGAGGCTGGCTGGCTGGCCCTCTCCCCTGGGCTCCTTCAGTCTTGGGCCGTCTCAGGCCCCCGCCCGGTTGGGGCGAGGGCATACATGCGAGGACAGGGCCTGGGGGAGATCTGTGTGACCTCCAAGCTCCATGCCTACGGCTCAGGGCCCACAGTCTGGGGAAACCACACGAATGTCCACTCGCTCTACATCCAGAGGCCAAAGCCTTGTGCTCGCTCACTTCCACTCTAGGGCAGTGGGGGATACTCAGGACAGGGTCATCGCATCTCCCAAACTGGCAGAGCGGCCACCGCCGGCCCAGCGCTCATCTATGTAGAGTGTGGCTGAGAGGCAGGCTCCCCAGGCAGGGGCCAGTCACCTGGCATAGGTAGAGTGCAGACCAGATCCCCTCCCTGGGGCAGCTGAGAAAGCTGAGGGTGGAAGAGGGGCACCGGGGTGAGCACACACCGCCCGGTACCCTGGGGCACTGGTGGGGCTCAGATAGAGCCTAAGCCAGCTTGGCCTGGGATCCCTGAGTGGGGAACGGGGCACCTGTCTCTGCAACCTGCCCCCCAACAATGAGCGCAGGAAATGCCCCTTGCTGCCCATCCACGTATCAACTGCCAGCTGGGTAGGCACAGGTTTAAGGACCTTTGAGAGAAGAAACAGCAAATTCAACCATGGAAACTGGGTGCACAGCCCCTGGAGCAACTTGGGAGCCCATGCAGAGAACCGTCCCATCCAGGGCAGTAGCTTCCACGCTGGTCAGGGCGCCCAGGTCCACCAGGCTCTGCTTGGATGCTCTGCCCAAGACTGCCCAGTGCCAGTCTGTATCCAGCCTCAGATGGGGCTATGGGCCTGAGCAAGTCAGCCCCTCATCACAGGACGTGGCCTTTGCTGTCCCTGCCCCCCACCTGCCAGTGGCCTGCCCACCAGCCCTGCAGGCGGGGAGGTTGGATACCTTTTGTGTCTTCATCCTCTATGGTGGTGTGGGTGCTGTCAGATGACTCCTGGGGAGACATGGGGAGGCAGCGGGTCAGGACATGGCCTCTGCCCCCATGGGGCCTGGGCCCCAACCCCAGAAACCTACAGGAGGCAATGGCGCTCACGCCATACGCAAGGGTCACCCATTTCTAGGCTGGGCCACCCACATCCCCAACAGCTGAGGACCCCAACTTCTCCTTCTGCCAATGAGATACACCCAGTGGAAAGATTAGCATGCTCAGAAGACACTCTTTAACAAGATAAAAACTGTTTTGGTTTTTTTTTGAAATTCCAAGACGCCTGGGGAAGCAGGAAAGCATCCACAGCCTTCCCACTTTGGCAGACAGGGTGGAAGCTGCCAGTAGGTCCTCGGGAAACTTGACCCAGCCCGGTCAGAGTGCGGCAGCACCATACCTCCTCCCCAGGCCTGCGCCATCCAGCCAGGCCTGGCTTTACCTCTCAGGTGGCCTGAAGGGCAGAGAGGTAGCCCCAGCACCTCCTCCCTCACCCTTGGCTTGCTGCCCTTCAGATATAAAACCAGATGCCCTCCACCTGTGACCGAGTTCCCAGAGAGCTTGCTTGCATCTCAGAAGGAACATCTTAACAGGGTTCCCAAGGAACCTGCCCCCGCCGCAACCCCCTTACTAGACACTGCTCTGGGCTCTGGGCCAAAAATGGGGCATCTACAGGTTGTAAGATCAGGGCCCACGTCACAGAATGTTGTCTCAAGGCCCCTTGCAGGGAAAGCAGGGCCCTCACCCCAGACACCAGGTCCCAGGAACACCTATCCCTGGCCTCAGTCACAGTGGATGCCCAGGCTCTTCCTAGCACCTCGAGGCTGGGTCAGCCCAGACGCAGTGGCCCACAGCACCCCTGTCCTGGTCTGTGGCCGGGATGTGTGGGGACCCTTTGAGGATCTCAGGCCCAGGTGGGAGTCTGGGTAGGGGTAAGGTAGTAAGGTCCTAGAAATGCAGCTGGGCTGCCCACCCAGCACTCCCACCACCCCAGAAAGCCAGCCCCTTCCCTGGCCGCAGGGTGAAAATGCTGATGTGATGGGAGCTGATGCCAGAGCAGAGGAAGAGCAAGGGAGGGGTCAGCTCAGCGGGAAGCACTGGGTGCGGTGGGCAGAGGTGAGCAATGGGTGAGGGCAGGAGGGTCTGTGCTGCCCCCCTCCTCCTGGCCCCATACTCGGGGGCACGCAGGGCAGCCCCCATTGGCCCTTCTCCTCTGGAACACCCAGCCCTTGGCCACACGCCGCAAAGGACACCTGGGCTCTTTCTGGCACCCTGAGCCTCTGAAGTGGGCCCTGCCTTCGGCTGCTCCTGATCAGGCTGGGCCTGGCCACCCCCAGGGCAGGATGGAGAGGATCTGAGAAGCGGAACCTGCTCAGGATGGGAGGAAGCCCAGGCTCCCGTGTCTGCCAAGGACTTGGTACAACTGTGCCTCCAAGGACGGCACCTGGGGCTTTTCCCCAAAGGAGCAGCCCGTGGACTTGGGGGCTCTGTCCTGCCTCAAGGGGGGCAGGTCACAGTACACCTGTCTCAGCACAAATGCTTCCCCAGGGTCAACATCCCAGACCTTCCCCAGGGCCAGGGGTCTGCCTCCCGGCTGAGCAGACGCCCCGAGAGGGTGGCGAGGAACACGCAGTACCTTGATCCCGTCCACGGGGTTATGAATGACGGTGGTTTGAGGCTCCTACAGAAGAAGGAAGCACAGAGGAAGGAAAGAGTGCAGTGAGAAGAGGAGAGCAGAGGCCCCCGGGCAGGAGCCTGGGAGAGGAGAGGAGAGGGTGGCAGCGGAGCAGGATGGAGGCAGATGTCCAGCAGGGAGCGGAGCAGCTGGAGAGGGACCTGGGGCGATGCGGATGGGACGAGCAGACCAGCCCGGGGCCTCGAGGGCACCAGTGGCCAGAGGCCGATAGAGAGAGTGGGCTGAGGGCAGGGGTGAGAAGCTGCACGCTGGGGTCCCTGCCTCGGGCGCTCTGCCCTCTCTCTTTGCTGCCAGACCTCCTGCCCGCCATGGGCAGGGCACAGGTTTGAAGATGTCATGGAGTGGGGGTGGCACATGGGATGGACGGGTCCGAGACGGGGCTGGCTGCAAGGCCGGCGTGCGGGACCCTTCCCTCCTGGGCCAAGGCCACCCCCCACACCTGTGCTCGTGGTGGATGCCCGTTTGGCAAATCTAGCCTCCCCACGGGTAGTCCAGGGCTCGCTCCCAGAAGCAGGGCCTGAGGCCCGTGGGGACACCAAGTGTACTTTCTGCAAACTCGGGACCTGTGGACCAGCAAACCGCAACCTCTTGGGATTGCCTGCTCTACACGAGACACCATAGGCACACAGCAGCCTGGGCAGGAGGGCCGTGCTACTGGCCACAGCCCTGCACCACCGGCTCCATCCCCTGGACAGGACCCTCCAGATGAAGGCTGGAGCTGGTGGGTCCCTGTGATCTCATGTCTACACACCCGTCCCCATCAAGGGAACCCCGGAACCCTCCAGGCAGCCACAGGCCAGCACAGCCATAGAAGTGTGTCTCCCTGTACCCACCGTGGCCCTGTAGGACATGGACTCTGATGGGGAACACCATGGCTGCCACTGCCCTAGACCCGACAGCCACTGCTAGGCTGTCACCAGGGAAAGCCAAGGGGTCTCTGTCTCCCTCCAGATCACTGGGTGGGCTCTGAAGCTAAAGCCAGGCTCATCCATTCTCCCTAGGGAGAAACCAAAACCCGCCCCTCCCAGACAATGCACCCCTGCAGCAGCCAGGAGAGGGGCTGGCAGCCTGTCACCACCCCCAGCCTGAACCACGCCCCCTGCAGAGCCAGCCCCGCTGAGTTCCCGGCCAGCCTCCTGAGAGCAGAAGAACCGAGGTTGGTGCCTGGACCCTGGGTCTCAGTCTCACCGGGCCCCTGATGGTTCCCACTGCTGACCATAAGTCAGCAGGGGGCTGTCCACTGCACCCGAAATGGGTTCCCTGGCACTGGGGTCTTCCCTCACCCCCACATCCTAGAGCAGAGGGGCTAGTAAGGCTAGGTGTTGTCTGTCAAGAGACAGGCTGGGAACCAGACCCTGGCTTTACCCCAGGCCTCCTGACAGTGGCCACCACACAGCCGGGGTACAGGAGAGGATGGCCAGGAAGTGGGGGCAGAGGGGTTCAGTACCAAGGCGGCTGGAGGAAGCGTCCCCTTGGGGCTGGTGGCAGCAGCACTGTTCTTGGTGCTATTCGTCTGGGGCTGCAGAGAGAGGAAGAGAGGCCATTAGGGGGAGCATGAGGCTCATACCCCTTCCTTGAGTCGGGGGAGGCCCAGAGGAGCTTTGGGGACTGGGCCACGCTGCAGGCTGAGGTAGGGGGCCCACCACTGCCCCCCGGGCCGAGCCAGAGCCTCACCTTAACTCCATCTGCTTTCTTGTTGAGTAAACTCTTGGCTGCTGCATTGGAGAAAACGGACATGGTGAGTGAGGCTCCCACTGCAGCCCACCCCCTTGGCGTGAGGCAACCTTGGGTGCCTGCAAGGACCCCAGGTCCCCAAGATCGAGTGAGCGGGCCACCCCAGGTCCCAAGGCAGGGTGACTTCTGCCACCTGGGGCCCGCTGGGGACAGAGCAGGTCTATGTCCAGTGCTGGGCAGGGCCACCCTGCGGGCGGCCTGGCCAGGGTGGCCTGAGGACCCTTGTCCCCAGGACAGGGGCTTCCCCCAGCCCTCCCCCATGACCTTGGAGGACAACAAGACTTCTCTTCCCACCTGAGACCGCAGCTTCCAGGCGGGCAGCACGTGGGATCCCCCAAAACGAGGGCAGAGCACTGCCCTTGCCCCAGATGAGAACACAGGACAGGGCAACAGGTTGGGGTGGTGGGCACCTCCCAGTGATTCTCCATGTTCTCAGGCAGGGATAAGTGGGTTCTAGCTGGCCACCCACATAGGGAGGGACTTGTCCCAAGCCCAGGTGCCTGCCTGCTTTCAGCCCCCCAGACCCCCTCCCTCGGCAGACAGCACTTGGAGCTCTGCCCCACGGCCAGGCCCCAGGCCATGCCTCTCGGTTCAGAGCACGCACACACAGGGCAGCCTCGCTCTCCCTCCTAGCCCCCCCGGCAGCCCCGGCTTTGGGCCACTTCTTGGCCTTGCTCTGGCAGCACTGACAGGGCCAACACGGGCCTCCGTGCCCATCCACCAAGGACCTTGAGCTCTGAGTCAGGCAACAAGAGGACACGCCTGGGGGAGGGTCCGAAAGGCCACCTGCACCCCAGGGTCCCACCACCTCTCAGATGCACGGCAGACAGCCCATCTCACCCCAACCTTCCACCCCACCGAAGAGGTCAGGATGGCCCACTCGGCGACTCTGCCTCTCTGTGCACCGGCTTGAGAGGTGTGACCTGCCACACCCCTACAGGCCCTCAGCCTCCAGCGCCTGCCCCCTCCACAGCAGTTAGTTTTAATTACAGAACTTAAAAAAAAAAAGAAGAAGAAGAAGTCAGCTTACCTTATGGAAAAGGAAAGGTGAGGAGAGGAAGAGAGGGAATGAGGAAGGAAGGAAGAGAGAGAAAACAAGATTTGTGGAGGTTCAGGCAGGGAGCGCAAGTCTGCAGCCCGGGATTGAGCGGCTCCTGCCTCGCCCGCCCTGCCCACGCTCACGCCAAGCGGTGCCCCAGGACGGCCGGTGCAGGTTAGAGAAGCAGCCCAGGTCAGACGCCAGGGGCAGGGTCCCTTGCTCCGGAAGAAGGTGGCACAGCCCCCAAGGCCGGCTCTGAAAGCTCTGGCTAACCAGCCCTGAAGTGGGGGCTGCCTGCTTGGAGGGACCGGGGAGCCCCAGCAGGTCTGCGGGGGGCACTTTGCTGCTGGGGACATCCCCGGAGACTACTGACTCTGGACGGCACATCAGAAAGACAGGCACTCAGACCCAGAGGGATGCAGCAGTTATCAAAATGGGCCCGCTCCCCACCAATAATATCTGCATCACATAGCCTGGGCCAGCCCCAGACCTCCTGGGTGGGCTCAGTTTAATTGTTCATTTACTCTGAGGGATCCTGATGCTGTTTCAGTTTGAGAACCACTGATCAAGGTCTCCAGTAGGGTGGCCAGGCCAGTCCCCAGCTGCTGGGCCCCCACCTGCTGATGACCTTTTCCTGTCCAGGTGGCCATCGCCGCCCTCTGGGCTTTGTATGGGGACACCAATGACTGTCCCCAGCCAGAGGGCCCTGTGGGGTCATCGGAGAACCGCTACACTGGGCGCAGCTTTAGTCCCCAGGCTTCCTCCCCAATAGCCCCCCAATACCCTTGATTTCCTCCTAGGATTCACAGGGCAAAATTTAATGAAAAGCCGGACTCCTGGCCCCACCTCTTATCTGGTGGGCCTCACCCCATGAGAAGCACCACAGGATCCCAGTGAGTGAAGGGACCCCAGGCCTTTTCTTGTCCCCCAACCTGGCCGCTCTGCAGAGAGCGGCCGCTCTCTCACTTGGTGAGGCTGGTCTCAGGACCACACCCTGATGCCAGGGCAGCCCTGCCCTGCAGGCCTCTGGGGCCACGTCCCGCTTCCACTGGGGGGATGCTGGAAAACCTCCCCTGGTGGCAGCCACGTCTGCCTCCCTGTAACTCAGCACGGAGGAACCGCCCAGCCCGTCAGATGTGGGAACTCCTGAGCCTCCAGGGCCAACAGCCTGACTCCTGAGCAGCAGGCCACCCCTGCTGACCTCACCTCTCTGCTCCCTTGCCCACCTCCAGTGCGCAGGGAGGGCGCCACCGCCCCTGAAGTGGGAGTCATGCTGTGGTGACAGAGCCCAGGGACCCTGCCTGTGCTGGCCAACCAGCTGGCTGGACAGCCTGGAGGAAAGTGGTGTCCACCCCAACTTGAAGGCACTTGTCGTGAGAGCTGAGCAGGTGAGCAAACTGACCCCCAGCCCCCAACTTAAGGTGGGCAGTCTGGGGAGAGTCACCTCCCAGTGCCACGCAGCAGTGATCAGCGGCACTCCCAGCCAGCTCTTCAAAACCAGTGCAGGCCAGTGCCAGTCTGAGAAGTCCAGCCGGGGCCAGCTCAGGGCCCTGGTGGAGGTGGAGTCAGCTGTGCCTTGGGCTTCCCCTTGGGCAGGAAAGGGGGCCCATGGGTCAGAGCCTGGGTGGAGGCAGATGGAAACCCTGGGACAGCCCTGGGTCTTAGGAGGGTCCCCTTCAGTCCCTGATTCTGTCAGAACCCACATTCCAGACCATGCTATTCAAGACAGTACCAGTTCCGCTCCCTAAAAGCCATCCTTCTGGGGACACAGACCACACCACGGCCCAGGCTCTGGGAAGCCTGCAGCAGACACCTGTTATTTGAACTGACTCCCACATGCTCCTCCCTGGGAATCCCCAGACCTCCATGTCTGGACACACAGCTGCCCCCATCCTGACCACAGCTCCTGTCTGCCACATTTCCTAGAAATTCACATCTCTGGCTGAGATTAACCAGGATCCTCTTGACTCCCATCTACATTAACGGTTGAAGGCATAGGGAGTTTCTTCGTGTCTTCTCAAGTCAAATTCATTACTATGCGGCAGGAACTGAGGTGAACCAACTAGGCACCCTAGACCCCCGAGGAGACAAGCAGAGCCCTCTGCTCTACCCCACCCCGGGTCCTCAGGGCCACGCCATCACTGAACCCCAGCAGTTTGGCTGAGTCTCCTCTCGGTGAAGGCCAAGTGGGACCAACCAGGATGCTTTGATGAACTGCAAGAGATCTACAGACACCCAGTCTTCCGCTGGCCGAGCGCTCTATGTCACCCTAGAGGCCATCATCCACAGAGAAGCAATGTCCCTGGGACTGAGCCCCCTCACCCGCCATGTCTGCTGGGTCCAGCACATTGGCTGAGGTGGGCTGTCCTAGCGGGGGTGTGAGGGCTCAGCCCACAGGGCCCAGCCATTACCTCATCCCCTAGCTCGTCACTCACGGACAGCCATGCTGGGCTCCGTCCACATGCATGGACCACCCCAGGACACTGCGGCCCCGGGCGCCCAGGGCGGAGCCGCACATGCTCGCGGCCTCATGCACCGACGCCCCACATCCACTTGCAGGCAGCGGGCAGTGCAGGCGGGAGCCCCGGGCAGAGAGCGGCTCAGAGGCGCCTGCCTCGCTCACCGCCCTCGGTCTTCACCAGGAGCCCCTAGTCTCACCGTTCCCTGCCCCCCTGCCCCTCTGCCCCTCCCTCCCCCCAGGCACTCCAGAAAGGCCCAGAAAATGAAGCTGACTCAGGATAGCCCCCAAAAGGCCGTCCCACTGGACCTGTCCACTGGGCTCACAGCAGGAGCGTGGACCCTCCTACCCAGGATGATCCTGCCCTGAGCACCCCAGGAGGCAGCATTTGGGGTCCTCTGGGTGGGCAGGCTGGCCTGCACATTCTGCAGTGTCAGGGGGAAAGAGCCAGGCTGGACATGTAGGGAAGAAAGGGCCTAGGCCTGGGAGCGGCTGGGCGTCTGCCCTGTCCCCGCAGACACTTGAGGCAGCAGCAGGAAAAGAGGGCTTCTTCTAGCCACACAACCCCATCTGGGGAGCTCCTGGCTAGCCCTCAGCTGCAGCTCCGCCCCCCTAAGCTCGTGCCACCCTCAGCTTGGGTTAGGGCCATGGGCCCCCTAGGAGGTCTTGGGGTCTAACCTCATGGGGTCTAGCCTCATGGGGTCTGGCCAAGGTCACAGTCGGGTGACTCCCTGGGGGGTCTGCCCTTCACAGGCAGGGGCAGCAGATGGGCGGACTCTGCCTCTCCCCTCATGGGCTGGGGACGAAGTGAGGCGCCTCATAGAAGGAAACCAAGAGGAGGCCTTCAGTCATTCTCTGGGAGGCCGAGGGCCACGTCTTGGGGCTCACAGGGCAGACATACGTGTTTGAGACTAAGTACAGACCACACTGGCCTCATACGGAGCATGAGTGACGGGGAGTACAGTGCACGTCCCTGAGGGCAGGTAGGGGCCAAGTCCGGGGTGGATGGGGAGGCGAGTGGGCTCTCGTAGGCCAGGGTCTCTGCCCATGCCCTTCTCCCCAGGGTTCCCATTTGGGATTCAAACCCCCTCAGCAGCAGCCCCAGAAAAGAGGTTTCCTGTCTTTCTAAATAGGCTCTTGATGGACAAGTGGGGAGTGAGCCTCAGAGAGCAAAGGGCTCGGACCAGAAGTGGAGTGGGGGTCTCCCGACCCCCAGACTCAGGCATCGGGACCGGGGAATTTAGTCAAATGCACGCAGGGTGACACGGCTCGGGGGTCACCTCGGTTGGCCCCTCCTATAACAGGCAAGGCTGCTGGGACATGGGTGCTGGCTCCCTGCCCAGGGTGGGGGCTCTGTGAGCGTGTCCACGGCGGGAGCAGGGGCTCCCGGGGCCTCTGGGGTGGCTCTCAAGGCCCTGCTGGCGGCTGCGTGCAGCGAGGGGAGCTGCATGCCGACAGGCGGGACGTCTACCTTGTTCCACCAGCCCCATGGTGGCGCCGGAGGCCGCGGTGGACATTGTGGCCGGAGCGGTGGTCTGTCTGCCCACTGTTAGCACCGGGTTAGAGACGAGGGGAGGGGCGGACACAGACGAGGGGTGGGCGAGGTGAGGGAAGAGAAGAGACAAAGGAAGCAGAAGAAGATTAGAGTCAAAGTTTAGGTGACGGATGGTTCCAGAACCCCTTTCACAGGAGCGTGAAAACAAGATGGAGACCGATTGACATTGGGAAAAGCATTTGCCTCCTTTCTCCTTGGAAAACCCCAGTGGGGCCTTCCGGGTGCCCGGCCGGGCATGCGACAGGACACGTCCTATTAGTGTTGGCGTGACAGCATCCCCCCGGCCCGGCAGCACAGTATCACAGCAGGGTAACAGGATGGGGCGGTGCTGACGCAGACGGACAACGAGGACGACCACAGACGCTCCCGCGCCGGCATCGCGGGCGACAGACAAGCCACAGGAGAGCGAGGGCGCGGCAGCCCCGCCTGGGGCACGTTGTCCCCGCTAGGCCTGCCCTGTCCCGAGGCCTCAGGGCCGCCGATAGACCCTCGGAGCGGCCGCACGCCCCCAGCCCCACCCACCCTTCGTGCCCAAGCGGGCGGCCGCCAACCAGCGTGTCCGGAGCCTCCCCTCGCCTCCCCTCTCCCAACACAGAACGGGTGCTCAGAGGATTCAGGACAACAACGAGGCCACAGAGGTGCTGACCAACGCCTGGACAGACACACGGAACTGCGGCCCACCGGCAGGCAGCTCAGACACAGACCCAACACGCAGGGACGGGCCCTCGTGGGGCCCGACCAGAGCCCAGGCCTCCTCTGAGGCCCAAGGGTCTCAGAGGGAGGAAGGCCGGGCCGGGCCGGCAGCAGAGGACGGGACTGTGGGGGCGAAGACAGGGCAGGCGGCTGGTGGAGGGTCACTCCCCAGGCTTCCCGCCGCAGGCCTGCTGCTCCCGGAGATGGCTGTTCTCACCTGAGAAATTCCGTGTGGCCAGCATGGTGGTGAGGATCGCACCCTGGAAAGAGACATACGGCTGAGGCCAGGTGGAGACCCCCCCACCCCAACCCCAGGACCTGGGGTCAAGGACTCTTAGAGAGGCAAGAGTTCTACACATCCACCAGCTGCACCCAGAAAAGTCATCTCATGCAGAATTAACAGTGACCTGTCCTGGGCCCTAAACTATCCACCAAACCAAGCTTCTAAAGTGCTTCAAGACCCCTGGGGGCACTGAGGCTGGGGGTCTGCCTCTCCCCACAGCCCTTCCTCTCCCTGAGAGGTGCGTACATAGCAGCCAGGGGCCTGGTCAGGCTTGAACACTCACCCTCAGCACAGAGCAGCCTGTAGGCAGGACGGGCCTGGTGCCCAATGGCCTCCTTGCCCAGGGTCCCCTCCCTCCTGCCCCTCTGAGCAGCACAGCTTGGCTGTTCTCCTGACCAGAAGTGCCCTGGGTCAGAAGCTTCTCAGCTCACTCCCACCCAGACAGCATGACCAACCACAGGGCATGCCTCCCAGCCCCCTGCCACAAGGGAACCCTAGGAACACCTCGTGGGCAGCATGGGAGACTGAGGAGGGGCCAGCCGACATCTGGGCACCTTGGGTGTCATTGCCATGGAAGGACCAAGTCCACCTGGCACACCTGGGATAACACCAACCAGCAGCCTGTCCTGGGTGGCTAGGACCCCTGCCAGGCCTGCTGGGACCCCTCTATCCACCCCCAGTGCAGGGCCCTTGGCACCTCCAGGTAGGTGAGCACGTGAGCATGGCAGGGCACCCTGGCCACACACTGGGGTCAGCATCTCACCTTGAGCTTCCTCCGAGCATTGAATTTTTTCAGGCACTCCACGGTCTCCTGCCTGTGCATCATGGAGGCCACAGTGGAGCGTTGCTGCAGGAAGGGAATGAGGGAGGGCGTTACTGCAAGGAGCCTTGAGGGGCATCAGCTGTGTCCCCAAGGGGGGCTCAAAAGAGGGGAGGTCAGAGAGAGGCTCAGGGCAGCAGCACCCCTGGGGCTCTTGTGCCAAGAGCTACCAGCTACTCACATCAGCCGGAGGCCACCTGTCCCCACTGCCTGCCTAATCTCCCAGTCCGTCACCTCCTATGGCCGTCCACTCCACCTGTCCCCATCACCACCTGGCCCTCACCCTCCTTTGCCACTTCATCCTCTCACACGCTAGATGGCGCCTCTTCTTCTCATGGAGCTCCTGTCCTCCCAGGGACTGAGGCCTTTAAGTCATCAGCACGTCCCAAGCCACATAGCATGTCCCATGCTCCCATAGCCCTCAGGAGACCACAGGACCAACCCACTGGATTCGAGGAGAGGGCCCAAGGTTAACATGCTAGGGGGTGGTCTGGGGCTGGTGCAACTTACGCAGACCCATGGGTGTTTCAGTGCCTCGTGTGCCGTGATGCGCTTGGCGGGGTTGATGGTCAACATCTGGTTAATGAGGTTTTTGGCTTCGGGAGTGACCGTGTCCCACTCAGGGGACGGGAACTAGAAAGGAAAACCAGGCACAGGGGAGCCTGAAGCCCCCTCCCCAGACAAGAGACAGAATTCTCCAAAGGGCCTCAACTGAAAACAGGGGTGTCACCCCACACCCTGCCTCTGCCAGCCTGCCTCCCCCAGATGGGGAGGGATGGGGGTTCCTGGCACTCACATCGTAGGCCCCGGCCTTGATCTGCTGGTACAGCTTGTGCTGGTCCTCGTCCCAGAAGGGTGGGTAGCCCACGAGCAGGATGTACAGGATCACCCCTGGGGAGAGCCAAGAGCCCGGGGCCTCATGCTGCTGCCCTCACTGCCCACGCCCAGCAGCCCAGCGGCCCAGCGGAGCCCACCAGCGCAGCCACACACCAGTCACATGCTGCTACGGGGTGTCTGGCGTGTGATCCCGGGATGGGAATCAGATGCCCAGCCCTGGTACTTAACAGCTACAGGACCCTCAGCTAGTTTCTCAGCATTGGCTAGGGTGGGGGTCACTGCCCAAAGCCAGCAAGTCCCATGAGGACACTGGGGTCCTCAAGCACCCCCTCCTGTCCATCCCCACAGCCAGCGTCAATCAGTGTCCCTCTTTGGAGACCCTCATGTTTGCAGAATGGCATAAACAGCTCCTCTGCCCCCGACCCTACTTCACAGGGGAGGCCCCCCCCACTGCACTGACTATGGGGGAGACGCCCCTGGCAAGGAGGCAGCCCTGCCAGGGTGGTCCACACAGCCTCCGCCCCTCCGGTATCCATCCCCCATCCGGGCACTTGCTGCCCCTTCTCCAGACTGCTCTGCCGAGCGCAGGGCGGGCAATGGGTTGGTGGGCTTCTCAGCAACAGCCAGGGTTGTGTTAGTAATTCCGGTCTGGGTGGGGAAGGTGCTCCCAGCTGGGGGCAGCCAGGTGTGGGTCTGGTGCAGTGCTTGTGGGTGCAGCCCACCTCGCCCAGCACACCAGCCTCACCGCACGCCCAGATGTCCACCGGCTTGCCGTACGCCTCCTTGCGCAGGACCTCTGGAGACAGGTAGCCCGGCGTGCCAGCGAACCCTAGCATGAGGGGAAAGGGTGGTGTGAAGGACCACAGGGGCGGCCAACACCCCCGCCCTGTTCCCTGGCCAGCCAGCCGGCCAGGTACTCACCAAACCACGCCTGCTGGTCCCCCTGCACCTCGATGGCCAGGCCGAAGTCCGCCAGCTTCACCGCAGCCCCTTTGCACTTGCTGGCCAGAAGCAGGTTCTCGGGCTGTGGGGAAGGTGAGCAGCCCGAGGGTGTGGGGTGACACCCAGGGGTGTCACCAGAGAGAGGGGGACAGAATACCCCTTGGCAGACAGGGGTGCACAGGTCCCCTGACCACATGGGTGTCCCCCCAGCATAGCTGACACCTTTGGCTTGAGCACACCCCAGAGCCTGCACCCCACAGTCTCTGTCCCCCACTCACCAGGGGCAGGGACGTAAGCCCTAGAGCTGAGGGAAGCTGGTTCTCAAAGTGCAAGCTTGTGAACTCGGGGTGCTGGGACCAAAACAGCACACCCTGGAGGCCCCAGCAGGCCATGCAGGACCCAGACCCCTGCTGTAGGAGGGGTTCCCTCCACCCACCAAGGCTGGCTGCACAGTGAGAGCGGCTGCTGGAAGGTTCAGGCACTTGCTGCAGGATGGAGACTCTCAAAGGGCAAGGAGAAACAACCAAGGGCCCCCGCGGCCTGAGCAGTGTAGGACATACAAGTCCCACCAGCCCTGGGCTGGCTGCTCACAGGAGGGGAGGGTCCCATGCCGACCTCCCGGCCTCGGGGAGCAGCGCCCTTGCTCATGCAGGAAGAAAGGGTATTCATCCCTGTCCCACTGGGGTGCCAAGGAGGCTGCTGCCCTGTGACCAGGAACACTTGGCCCTGAAGGCCCGAGGAGTTCCCTGCACACTGCGTCCTACATGCTAGGCTCCTTCATCCCAGCCTGTCCCACCGGCCTCGCCACCTCCCAGAGGGCAGCGCTCAGAGCTCAAAGCCGCTGGACTTCCTCATCCCTGGCTGCCTGGCGCTCTCCCGGCCCTGAGCCCCCTCACCAGGCCACCCTCCCGACAGGAAGGTCTGCTGACACCATGCCGCCCACCTTAGTGCCACCAAGAAAGACAAATGCCGCCAACTGAACTGAGTTAACCCTGCTTGGACACAGGGGTGTGAGGACAAATCGTGTGGCATAGATGAAGCATGCCAGCCCACGAGGCAGAAACCAGAGCTTCTCCAGGCCCCACACAGCTGGTGGTCGAGGCTCCATCACTCCAGGTGACACGTGCTGGGGATACCGTCTGCCCAGCATGGCCGGGAGGCCCCTGAACACCTTGATTTTGCCAGTGTGAGTGGGGCAGGGGGAACCCCTACCTCCCCACAAACCCCACACCAAGAAGTCTGAAATAGAACATTGCAAATCAACTATACTTCAAATTTTAAAAAATTGTTTTTTTTAAAAAAAGAAATCTGAAATACTGCAGCTGGGGGCTTGACCCAGCTTCTACAGATCAGATTCCCCCAACCCCAAGGAAATAAACCAGCATTCTTTGGCTTCCCAGGTGGCGCTAGTGGTAAAGAACCCGCCTACCAGTGAAGGAGACATAAGAGACGTGGGTTCAATCCCTGGGTCGGGAAGATCCCCTGGAGGACAAAATGGCAACCCACTCCAGTATTCTTGCCTGCAGAATCCCATGGACAGGGGAGCCTGGTGGGCCACAGTCCACGGGGTCACACAGAGTCGGACACAACTGAAGTGACTTAGAATGCCTGTCTGGGAAGAAGGAGCTAAGGGAACCTGGTCCCTGGGAAGAGCTGGGCAAGAAGGCTCCTCCCTGGGAGGAGAGGGAAGGAACCCAGCTGGGTTGCACAGGGATGTTCCCACCGCCGGGCTCCACCCTGGCTCCCTCATAGGCACCAAGATGGCACCAAGCCCTTCTGCTCTCTCCACCCTCCACATCTTGGCTGAGAGGAAACCCACCACAGTACTGCTTCTGGAGGTCTATCTCGGCCAAGATGACAGAGGCCTCTCTAGAGGAGGAGGGATAGCCTGCTTCCCCCGACACCTGGTGGGAGAGAGGAGACCAACTGGTCCTAACCCCTTTTTCTTTTTCTCAGCAAGGATTCTGTGTGCCCTGAGGCCACACCTGGGCTGGGGAGAGCACCCATCTGCACTTCAGAGCTTTGGGCTCCAGGTCTGTTATGCATCATGAGGTCCAGGATGAAGGAGGGATGCGTGTCCTCTTCCCTGCAGCCCCTCCCCCAGAGGCCCCTGAGTGAGGCCCATGCAGACAAGACACAGAGACAGAGGGGTACCCACAGGACAGGCAGTCAAGGAGGGGAGCCTGGGCAGACCCTTGAGAGGACAGGGGACCACACACCACATGCAGAGTGGGAGCGAGGACACATGAGGGCACAGGGAGGGTCCCAGGCCTGTTCCTGGTGGGACATCCCCTCAAGAGCAGCTCCACAGCATCAGCTCACACACACACACCCACACACCTCTGGGTAGCCCTAGAAAGATGTGACTCCATTCAGCCCTAGCACCCACGAGAAGGTTGGTCTCAAATACCACCAGCAGGGATGCAGGCCCAGGGGTCCCCCCACCCCCTGCAAAACCAACAAGAGAAGAAACTGACCCAAACTCAGACCTGGAGAAAGCTGAAGTCAAAGAAAGGAGGAGAGATTGAGAGGAGGAGGAAGGGGGAGGCGGAAGGGCAGGAAGGAGGAAGGGGGCGGGGGAAGGCTGCAGCTCCCCCTGAGGGCCCCTCCCACCACACAGAGGCCTGTGGGTGACAACCCTTGTTTTAAACGATTTGCATTTTGCCCAGAGCTGAGCCAAGGGCCACAGAGATGAGTAGAAAGGACTGGAAGTTTGAAGAGACCAAACTGGCCCCTCACCTCCTGCTCCCAAGGCATCAGCCCCACCTGCGGGTACATTCTCTGTGTCCCTCCTGCCAGGTCGGAATCTCAACTGGAGCCCAGAAAGCGAGACCCCGCGTGGACATGTGCTACTAGGCTGATTCTTGACAACTGTCCCCTCTCAGCCCTGAAGCCTAGAGGCATTGGGAGGGATGTGTACAGACACTTGCATGCGCACACACACACAAACACACATGCACACACACACAGTCTCACACACATGCACAAATGCACGTGCATATGTACACATGCTCACACATACACACGTGTGTGCACAGACCCACATTCTCACAAGCATGCACCTTCAAACACAAACACATGCACACACATGCACACACATTCTCATAGGCACACACCTTCACACAAAAATACACAGGAACACACATATGCAAACATCTCCCCCACACACATGTCTTCTGGTGCACTGCCCTACCCCCGAGCCTCCCCTTAAACACGACATGCAGTTACAGACGACAGACACCTGGCACAGAGCAGGGGGGGACTCACCTTGAGGTCCCTGTGGACGACCCCCATTTGGTGGCAGTGGAGAACCGCCTCCAGGATCTGCTGGATGCAGTGACTGCAGCAAACAGCAGGCGCGTTAGTGCGGAGGCCCCGGAGGGGTGGGCGGGGCGCAGGAGAAGGGTGCTGTGTGCGAGTGGTGGGATCTCCAGCCCAGTGGGGGCCCGGGGGAAGCAGGGAATCACGGTGCTGCCTGCCACATGGGAGAGGAGACGCTGGCTAGGAGGGGGCCTCTGGGGCTCCCTCTTCACCCTCAAAGGTCAACACAAGGCATGCCCTCCCCTTTAACCAGGCCCACAGAGGAAAGATGCCTGACCTCAGTGCACTCCACCCCAGGCTCATGCTGGCCATGCCTGGCCCTGAGCTGGGTGCCCTTGCGGAGGGAGGCCAGGGCTGAATCTACACCCTGCAAGGCAGCTGGAGACCCAGACAATGGGAGGGGAGGGTAGAGGTGAAAGGGCAAGGGAGAGAGGGCAGGCCAGTGCCACAGTGCAGGGGTGATGCCCTGGGCACCAGTGCCCCTCTCTGTTCTGAGGCTGTGCTAACGCTCCAGTCACCAGCACACATGTGTGAGAACGGGTGTCATTTCATTAAAATAAACTTCATGTCCACGCTGGCTGCTGGCTGCCGTGCTAGACAGCTCAGCTCCATAGCAGCACTGGGGTCTCTGGGGGCAGCCTGGCACTATCCAGGGCCCCGAGCCAGGGGCTTCCTTCCAGA
The DNA here is from genome assembly GCF_029407905.1 of Bubalus kerabau. Classification (NCBI taxonomy): domain Eukaryota; kingdom Metazoa; phylum Chordata; class Mammalia; order Artiodactyla; family Bovidae; genus Bubalus; species Bubalus kerabau. The sequence continues at coordinate 80,314,031 of NC_073631.1, read as the reverse complement.
TAAGGGAGAAGTCCAAGCCTCCTGGGGCATCACTGCTTGGAGAGAAAAGCCCAGGCTCTCCCCAGGCACCTCCCACACCTGGGCTTCAGCAATGGCCTTAGACATCAGACCCGGGTGCCTCCAGACCTAGATGCCCCCAGCCCTGGTGACCTGCACCTGCCTCCTCTTGGTGGTTGGGAAGTATCCAGCTGCCCCCAGAGCCAGGCACAGACCCCTGGAGTTCCACAGCGCCCCTGGAGCATTACCAGCCACCAGAGACAGGCATGCCACAGGCTGCCATAGCCCATCCCTGGGGTCTTGGCCCCAGCCCCTCTGGTGGGGGCGAGGGAGGCACAGGCGGGACTGCTCCTGCCGCGGCTAGACCGGGGAGGTGACTGAAGGTCAGCTGGAGGGATGGACTTTGTTTTCCTAACAGCAAACTCAGAGAAGGGACAAGAAACCAGGAGAAGGGACAAGAAACCGACCCATGTTCTCAAACAGCTCTGACCACAGAGCAGGTGGTCTCCACCTGCTAGAAAAGTAACCTGAGTGTCCACCCTGAAGAAACCTAGACCTCGGAGTCCTAGTGATGATGGATTTCCTGAGGTTTATGGGATCAGAAGGAGCTAGGCCCAAACCTGTGGGTAACAGTCCCCCAGCAGCCCCTCCCTTTAGATGCCTCTAAGGGCTGGAAACCCCACCCCCGCCCCAAGCCCTTGAGCTCTCCTGTCCCACCTGCTCCCAGGGCCTCTCTCCCTGCTTCTGTCCCTCCCACCATGCTCTCATCTGCCAGCCTCGGTCTTTTGTGGTCCTCACCCTCATCCCTGTATCCCCAGCTCCACATCCAGCCACTACCAGCCCTCCCGAGACTGTAGACATGGGCTCAGCCCCTCCAGGCTGCCCCATCAGGGGAAGTTCATACAGGGGCCTCTTTCGTCGTGGGCAGAGCTCAGCCTTGAGGTCTGGGGAGCTCCTCTGGGGTCAGAACTAGCCACTGGGTGGAGGCAGAGGCCAGAGGAAGCCCCAGCACTTGCAGTTGAAGCCACTGAGCCAGGGACCCGGGGCATGGGGCACTGGCTTTCCCAGTTCCTGGGAATCTGAGCCCTGGGGAGCCATGCTGGGACATCATTGCATCCTCCTGGAGCTCAGCCCTGAGTCCCTGGACCACCTGCTCACTGCAGCATCCCACCCCACCCAGGGGTTCAGGGACCCTCAGGTCGACCAGCCCCTGCCTGTGTTGCTGTGGCCAGACCCTGGTTCTGCCCCTGGGGGTGTCCACCTGAGCTGTGTTCCCTGCCATCCATGTGGAACCCCAAGCCTTCCTCCACACCATCAGCAGTCCTCACAGCCACAGGCTGGAGTCCCCTGGGCCACTGGCCACTCCCTGAAAGCCCTGGAATGACCTGGCTCCAACCTCAGGCCTGCTGAGACCCCTGCAAGTCTTGATGTTAGCTTTGGGTCAATCCCATCTTCTTTCTTCACCCTCATGACCTTGCCTCCGCTCTCAACCTCAGGACTCTCTAGACCTCCCTCCGTGTGGAGCGAGGTCGGGGCTCCCACGTCATCCCCGCTGCAGTCACTTGGCGGCCCTGCACTCTGGGTGGCGTGCATCTCGGCACTGGACTGTGGCCTCCGTGACCGCAGAGACATGTTAATTCTCTCCTCTCATTGTGTCCTCAGCCTTGCAGGAAGGTTTCTTGGACCCGGGAGGCACCTGCCGCAGCACCAACTGATACATCAGCTCAGATGTGGGTGGGCAGTGCCCTCTGTCCTCCTCCACATCCCCTCCTGAGGATTCAGGGCTCCAAACTCGTGCCAGGATGGGGTGACTACACCTGCTGAGCCAGCACCAGTCTGCATCTCTCCCCGGACATCCTGGGACTCAGCCCGGCTGCTGAAATCAAGCCCTACAGTTCTGACACAGCCCTGTCCGCCCATCCTGCAAGCCCCAGCCCAGAGAAAACTGTGCGGGTATGCCCCTTCTCAGAGCCAATGTGGCAGCCCTGGCCTGTCTCCCAAGCCTTTTCTTCACAGCATCTCTGGGACCGTCGGGCAAGTGGCCTCCACAGCCAGCAGGTAGATGGGACTTTCATGTGCCTGGAGAGCAGTCCATTCTGGTCAGCCCACCCTCCAGGGACCCCTGGAGACAGCTCCTGGCGCCCTTCTCAGCCTGCTCCCACCCTGGTCTCCAGTCTGAGACCAGGGCCTTGGGGAACATGAGACTGACTGGCCCGTCACGAGGTCCCTTCTGCCTTGCATTCACATTATACCATCATCCTCATGAGGACTCCTTTCAAACGGAACAGTTTAGAAAGTCACTTTGTGGTCAGAATTGCTCCCCAGCGTCATTCCAGATGCTGGCCGGTCCTGGACATTACTCTCCTGGTTCCAGGCTCTGCTGTTACCTGGGATATAAGCCTTCCCCTCCCTTCCTCTTCCTCCTCCTCCCTCTCTCCTCCCCCTCCTCCTCCAGGATCAGCCAGCATTCTCACACACACACACCCCAAGCACCTCTCATGAACCATACTGTTTTCAGGGTTTTTTAAAAATGGATTTGAACTTTGCCTTCCCAGGTTTGAAAAAAAGACCCCTCCTTTTCCCCACAAACTCCAAAATAAAGATTCCACTTTCTCTTCAAAGGACTCTCCAGCCTTCTTGGTTAGAAAAGCATTCCGAAAAGCTACTCCTGCCTTGCGTCCTCTTCCTCTAGAGATGTGACACTTCAGGAATTCATCAGATGCTCAGCTCTGAGCAGCACGGCCCCAGACAGGGCCCTGGAAGGGGGTGGGTGTGCTAGATGGGGGCCAGACTGCATCGTGGTTAGGGAGGTGCCCACCACTCTGGCCAGGTGTCTAGGGCTCCAGTTTCAACACAGCCCAGATCCCTGTCAGAGGAGGTCCCCCGGGGAAACACCCTCCCAGAGTGGAAGAAAGCCTTTACCCCCCCTTTCTGCCAGAGCTCCTGGTGATGCCCGTGGGTGACCCACTCACATGGGCATCCACATCACTCTCTCAGACCCTCCTGCCTATAAGCTAAGCACCAACACAAAGGTCAAACACACAGTTCCAGGGGCCAGGATTCCTGGCGAAAACAACAGCCAGACATATGGGTTTAATGCGTGGGGCTGGCTGGGAGAGATCCCCAAGAGCGGCTGCCTCTCACCCTCTTCCTCATAGTCTGGCTACCAGCAAGGTGGAGCCTAGGAAACTGAGCATTTGTTGGTGGTGGGGGACCCAAACTCCAGAGAAGCCTCCACAACAGAAGCCCAGGGAGGAAGATCCAGATCCCTGCCACCTGGACGGGTGGGAGGCAGCCACAGAATTGGAGGGGTGGGGTGGGGCAGAAGGAGGGGCACTGGAGTAGATGAGGCCAGGAGGTGAGAGTGAGCAAGGGTGGAGATCCAAGGACAAGGTGTTGGGGGGTTGGGGGACATGGAGTGCGGCGGTAGAGGTGGGCACAGGGGCCTCCCAGCCAAAAGCAAGGCTCCGCTGTGGGTCACATTCCCTCTCCAGCAAGACCATCCCCAACAGAGTGCAGGAAGATGCCAGGCCCCAGGCCGTGCTCCGTGATGGGCACTGAGGACCAAGGAGCCCTGGTAGGATGCTCCAGGAGGGGGAAAAGAGCACAGCTAAGGTAAGCCCTCCCGCACCCCCAAGGCAATCGGGGGGCACCGGAGGCAGAACTGGAAGGCAGCTCTCCTTGTCCGGGTTCTGCCCCAAGCCATTCCCAGGCTGTCATGAAAAGTGAACGCCCTTCTTCAAGGAGCCTCAGGAAAGCAGCTAGTGCCCATGTACCCTTGGGAGCCAGAGCCCCTACCGGCCACTCCACCCCACCACAGACCCCAACACCCGCCAGGCCCCTGGCCTCCTGCTGCCCAGGTAGGGGCCTGGGTGACACCAGAACCACTCCCACCCTCTCAAAGGGGCTCAGGCTGTCACTGACAGACGAGGTCGTCTGGGGGTGCACAAGCCAGTCACAAATAGCTACTTGTTAAAATAATGTTGATTAGAAAGAAAATACATATTCATTAAAGCCCCAGCAGCCTCGCTGCAGACAGCATGTCTGAAAACGTCAGTCCCCTTCAATTCCCCCTTGAGGGCTGATAAAGTCCCTTCACGCCCCCCCCCCCACCTCAGGCCCTAGCTTCCTGCTCACTGCCCCTCAGGGAGCCCAGGAAGGAGGGCCAGTGGGCACTTTTCCCACCAGCCCAGGCCCCCATGGCCTTCCCTTTCTGCCTCCAAGGTAACTTTGGGAGGATATCACAGAAAGGGGTTCCTGGCCTGTCTTGGGCAAAAGCATTTGGAAACTGTGAGTCTCCACAGGGAAGGCCTTGGTCAGACATCCTAGAGGGGCAAGAGGAGGCCCACCACCACTCTCCGTCCGCTCTCCCACCACCAGCCACCCCAAGGAGAGCCCCTCTGTGGGCCAGTTCCCACACTGGGGCAGGCTTGGGCCCTCTCTGACTTGGGACACGTGAGCTGCCGGCCCCCACCCTGACCCTAGGACCTCCCCAGAGGGCTCTGAGGAGGGCTTTTGCCCAGCTGACCATCTCCCTGGACCATGTCAGGGACAAAGTGCACGAGAGAAGATGGGGGCCAGAGGAGGAGGAGCAAGGCTTAGGGAGGGAGGGCCGGGCAGGAAAAGACGGGGAAGAAGCATGCGAGGGCTCTACACCCACCTGGCATCCGCCTCACTGTAGTACTCTCTTGCCACAATGTCCTCAAAGAGCTCCCCACCAGTGACCCTGTGAGAAGAGCAGAGAGGGCCCCTCCATCACCATCACCATCCACACCCCCACCACCATCACCCCCACCCCGTGCTCATCATCACCACCACCATCTCCACTGCCCTCACCTCCACATCCCCAGCACCACCAGCACCTCCATCTCCAGAGTTACTCAGGACTGACATTCCCCTCTCCATGACACTGGTCTCTTAAGCTCAGAAAACTGAGCTTCAATGATCTCAGTGACTTTCTCAGAGTAGGCAGCCCAGCAGGAGTCTGTTCTAGGCCTCTGCACTGTTACCCAGGCTTTGTGACTAATTCCAGGCCTGAGAAAAACTGGCTGACCCTCCTCGAACCCCCCAAGGCCAGCGATACGGCCCCTGCACAGGGTGGAGGGGCCAGAAGAGACAGTGCCTGGATGTGGCCTCCCCGGTGAGTGAGGTCACGAGGCATTCAAAGTCCCATCTCCAAAAAGATAGTAGGACCTCCATCCACACACTCTCTTGCCGGTTGTCCCCTGCCCAGGAAGCAGCTTCAGGTCCTAAGGTCAGGATGGACCCCCTGCCCAGGGCAGAAACCATTGCCTGGAGAGCCTCAGGGAACCCAGCAGGGATCCCAGCCACTCAGGATCCCCTAGCTGAGAATGTGGGTGTGGACAGCAAGGCAAAAAGCAGTGGCCAAGGTTGGATGCACAGGGGAGCAGGAAAGCTCCATCCCTGGGTCTGTCCAAGCTCCTCATCCCACTTGGCCAGCTCCAAGTCCACCAGAAGGTCCATCTAGAGCTTTTCTACCCCTGCAAGGTCTAGAGTCTCCCTCCTGTGCCCTGTGGGGACACCAAGGGACACACCCTCTGCAAACACACCCTCCTTCCACACCCGCTCCAGCTGTGCTGGCCCCACATGTTGGGATCTCCCCACTTGCTTCTCAGTTCCCATTCATTCTTGGGAGCTGGGGCTTGGGTTGGCCTTGTTGCCCAGCACTCAGGGCCAGGCTGGTCCACGGTGACCACAGGCGTGGGCACTGCTGAACAGTGGCCCTGGCGTGGGCAGGCTCTCTCTTAGAGAAACACAAAACTGAGGATGCAGTGAGTGCTAGAATGCCCCTGCTGGAGGCTAGATGCTGGCCCTCAGATCCTGGGGCCAACTACCCCAGTAGTGAGGAATTTTTAGGGTTCCACTTTGCCATTGGAGGAGACTAAAGCTCAGACCCTGATGATGGAAAGATTGAAGGCAAAAGGAGAAGGGGACGGCAGAGGATGAGATGGTTAGGTAGCATCATCTACTCAACAGACATGTATTTGAGCAAACTCTGGGAGACAGTGGAGGACAGAGGAGGGTGGCGTGCTGCAGTTCATGGGGTCGCAAAGAGTTGGACACGACTAAGTGACTGAACAACAACAAGGCTCAGAGCAGGTGACTGTCCAAGGGAGCAGAGCCTCATGTGTCTGTGTGTGCTTGTGTATCCATGTGTACATGTATGTGTGTGGAGCAGGAGGATGGAGTACTAGGTCCAGCCCAGAAGAAGAGGACTCGCTGTTTATTTTTCTGCACCCACAATTCACAGGTCAGGATCTGAAGGCCCCAAGTCCAAGCACAGGGCAGAGAGGAAAAGGCCACAGGTACTGACCAGGGCTGCAACAGGGGCACGGGGAGCCCCCCAGCCCAGTAGGTCCTGCTCTGAGCCAGGGACAAGACTTCTAGGTCCCCACATCCACAGGAGGCTCCAGCTGTGCTGATGGGCGTCAGGGGCCTTGTGGTCCAGGGTTGCAGGGCGGGGAGTTGGTTGCGGGGGGCGGGGGGCTACCGTCTCAAGCTGGCCAGGAAGGGCATGGTCTGGAAACCAGCATTCTCCCTTTCCTCAGATCCCAGCCACTCAGCATGGCCAATTCTGGGCTTCAGCCACAGCCTCCGGGGAAGCCCCTTCCTCTGTCCCCAGGCCTGGTCCCCAAGACCACGTGACATTCTGAGGCATGGAGAGTGGGGAAATCTGTCAGTCCCTGAATCCACAGAGCCCCCCCAAGTCGCCTATGTCCAGGGGTCTCCTGAAGGTGATGCCAACTCAGGCCAGACACTTCTCCCCAATTCTGGGGCCACAGAGTCCCAGAGGGTCCACAGTGTGGCACAGGAAGGCTGCGTGGGGCTGGGCATGGGAGTGGCAGGGTCTGGCAGCATCTCCATGCTTCCACTCCTCCCCTCTCCCTCCACAGCCCCCCACTCTGTGCAGGCCCTCCTGCCCCTACCAAACAACTGCATGAGGCCTAGCAGTGTCCTGGATGCCCCAAAGAGGCAGCTTCAACAGGCCTGAGGGCCACAGTGGTTTGTGGGGAGGATGTGCAAAGCCCAAGGCCTCCCTCCTCCCACCTGCTCCAAACACACCCACCAGTTTCCTCTCACCAGCCCCCCTCAGCCTTTCCCACACTTGCCTATTGCTTGAGCCTATTGCAGGAGAGTCAAGGGCTCCCACACTCGTGCATGCGCTTGCATGGGTGTGCATACATGTACACACACGCGCACCTGCACACACATCATTCTGTCCCCTTTTTCTGCTCCTGAATCCCACACATCCTCCTGTCTGCTACCAGGGGCCTGGACTTGGCCACCCTCCAACCCGGGGCCTCTATATTTCCTGGAAAAAAGCTGGTGGAGCTTTTGGGTCTGGGGACCCATGGGGTTGACAGCAAAGGGTCCATGAAACAGAACCTTCAGGGCACCGCCTTGGCCCAGCACAGGCAGTTGTATCACAGGTCAGCCTGGTCACCTGGCTGGTGTCTCAAAGTGGTGTCTGGTGGGACACGGGGGGCTGTGGGGGACAGTTCAAGCATCTCCAGAGGACCAGAGGACCCCAAGTAGGCCAGAGGTTCATTCCTCAGGCCTCCACACCCCATGGCCAAGGCATCTGTCATTTGAGGGAGGAGGTCCCTTCAGGACACACCCTGTCCCCGTGGCCAGGGCCCCTGGGCTGGGCTTCCCAGAGGCCACACGGAGCCACCCCAAACTACGACCGCTGGCCACCGCAGGGTCCCGAGTCACACTGACTCAGGACAGCTAAATAGAGCCCCGCTCAGCCGGAGCTGTCGGGGAGTGAGGTGATGAGATCACTGCTTCTAAATCCAGCAGGAAGTGAGAGGAGGCAGGGGCCCCAGACGCTTTTACTCAGCACAGCTCACACATACATGTGTGCACATATACACCCATGTACACACTGAACGAATCACACATCCACCATCTACATCCACCCTCACAAAGCACACATGCAAATGTGCACACATGTGCATGTATGATTTGTGAGAGTGGATATATATGCACACACACCCCCCACAGATCATACGCATATACACACACATGCACATACACACCCACAAGCCACATGCATGTGCTCACATGCACCCGTGGAAATGCATGCAAACAGGTACATTCTCCCACAAATCATCTGCACACTCACACTTTAGGCAATCATACACACACTCTTACATGCTGATGCCAACATACACCCATGCACACATGTGTATGTTCACACCCCACATGTCCACACCAACACACACACATTCACACACACCACAAATCACACATGTACATGTGTTCATACAATCACACACACATGCACACACTGAAACCCACTCATGCACATGCCCCCACAGATGCCTGCTCATCAACATATATGAATGCACACACACAATCACAAACACACAGGCAGTCTTATGCACCCAAGCATACACTCATGCCAGCCCGTGGGCCCCAGTGCAGCAGTGATGAGAACACCAAGGAAGGTAACAGAAGACTGAGGGCCAGACCATTCCTCCAGGATCCTTCCCTCCCTTCTTCCCCTGCCTTGGCCTCCAGCACACCCTGTTCTGGGTAGTTGGGAAGGGGCCCAGCTGGGCAATCCCATCCCTGGGGGATTCCATACACCAATGCAAAGCCAACAAACCAACGAGGTAAGCTGGTGGGTGAAGTGACCCAGGAGTCGGGGGGCTGTCTGCCAGGGATACGAGGGACCCAGCCCAGGCCCAATGCTGGGAGCAGACGAGAGCCCATGTCCCTGGGCTCCGGCACTTACAGATCGAAGACCAGGTAGTGGAAACCTTCCTCGGAGATGCTGTCATGGAGGCGCACTGTGGGAACAGGAGAGGCCATGAGCAGGGGCAACAGCCCAGGGCCCACCCACACTGCCCAGACACTCACAGGCCCACAGCCAGCAGCACAACCCTCCAAGGAGGGCCCACCACGCCAAGGGCCTGTGGCTTCACACAGTTCAGGCTGGGGAGGGCCCGGGTGGGCACTGCAGGCAGAGTCTGAGGGGTAAGCCGTGCGCCCTTCAGGCCAACTGGCCCCAAGCCAGCATTCAAGGGCCTCGAGGGTCTGGTCTTTCCTTTCTTTTCCTTTCCTTTGCAGGAGGGAGACCCAGTCCCCTCTCAGTCCCTGGCCAGGTCCCCTGCTCCCAAATGCAGCAGAGAGCCGCAGGAGGGGGCAGGGTGGGGACGAAGGCCCACACCACCAGGACTGGAAAGGAGCCGCTGAGGGACTTCATGGGAGAGGAGGGCTGAGGGCTCCACTGCCAACCCGTCAGGATAGGCTGAGGTGGCAGGGACCCCTGGGGGAGAACCACCTGCCCAGGGCCCAGTATGGCATCACTGCCGAAGAGTCAGACCCTGATTTCCCACTTCAGATCCTGCAGGGTCAGCAGGATGGCGCCACAGCCACCCATGCCCTCTCTGCTTTAGTTTGTTTTCCCCCTCTCCTGAGCCTGGAACAAGGCCTGGCCAGAGCTGTGCTGGATAGGAGTGGACGGATGAATGAATGAGGGAATGAGTGAGTGAACAGCGAGGAAGATTTCAGCACAAAAAACACAACTCCAAGGCCTCCTTTTCCCTAAGCTGGAGAAATGCCCGGCACTAAACGGCAGGTATTTCTAGGAAATTTTAGACACTTCCCGCCAGGTGAAAGATCCTGCCTTCTGTATCAGAAACCTACAGTGTGCCCATCAGTAACCATCCCAATCATCCTGAGAGGTTACAGATGCAGCAGCTGGTGCACAGAGAGGGTAGTGACTGGCTGAAGGCCACACAGTTCACACAACGCTGAGCAGCGGTGTGGACAGAGCTCCCGCTTGGGCCCTCTGCTCCCTGGGTCTCCTGGAAGTCTTGCTCTCCGCCACGATGGACGGGACTGCGGGAGCTGGAAGAGTGAAGAGCTGGCTTCTCCCAGGCCCCACAGGTCCCTTCCTCATGCCCTCAAAGCTGCTCTGGTTTCTAGCTGGCTGTCGGCATCCTTTCTCCTCCAGCTCTGGACTTCCTAAGGGCCCGCCAGCAGGGTCCTTACATCAGGAACCCCAATCTGGCTACAATGGCCCCAACCTCAGGCAAAGCCTGGCTCGGGGAGCAGGCCTCACTCACTCCCAGCAGGCAGGGCACCTGCTCACTAAGGACAAAGTGCATGGGCGGCTCCAGGGGGCACCTCCTCTCACACCCTGCTTCTCTCACCATCTCCCCCACCCACTGCTCGCTCTGGATCTCTCTGCTCAAGGGGCCGCTATCCAGCTTCATCTGATCCAGATCCCGGGGCCAACGCCTGGCACCCTCTCGCTCCCACCCAGACCTCAACTCTACCAGGCGGGTCTGCACTTTCCTAACATACAACAGACCGCCGGCTCACTGCGCCATCCTCCAGGACTCTCCTGCAAAATCACTGAGTGAAACTCTCCTCCCGCCAACTCCTTTCTGGTGGGGCCCAGCAGGTCGGCCCCTCTGAGCAGCCTCCCCTGCCCCCAGCCGCTTCCCCTGGAACTCCAAGCAAAGATGGGCCCAGGGTGGAAGGGGGAAGGGAGTGGAGGGGTCTGCCTCTACCACCCTGCCAGGCCTGCAGACAGCACCCCCAGGGGGACACTCCTAGGGGGACCCTTTTCTCTTCTCATGCAGGGGAATCCTCCTTCCCCAGGGGAGTCCAGGGGTCCATAAATCTGGGGTCCTGATGAACTTCCCCTCCTCCCCCACAGTGGAGGCCACCCCTGCCCTTAGGCCCTGCCCCCTCGGAGCAGGTGAGAAGGGGCTGGCAGGACCCTCAGCCTGAAAGTCAAGGCCATGTGCACACACTCTCCCTTTTTTTCACTTAAACATTTTTAACATTTAAAAAATAGTTATGTACTACTTTAAGGGTTTAGAAGAACACCCACCTAGCACAACAGACCCGTGATTTCACAGACGGGGCTAAGTAAAAAACGGAATTGTCACAGAATCTATTTAAGTAAAAACAGTAAGTAAATAACACTGTGGGTGACATATAATGGCTGCAACTAGAGTCCAGGTAGTTCCTGAGAGTCCAGCCTGGGAGCAAGGGGTTGGGGGACACCAACAGCCACAAGGGGGTGTCAGGAGCCCTGGGACAAGCCTCCCACTGTGGGGCTTGCTCCTCCAGGGACCACATGGAGTCCCAGGCTAGGGGGCTTTCAGTGGGGGTGGTCCTTCTGCCCCTCCCAAACTGCCCCTCGAACCCCTCCATGGACTGCAGTACTGCAACAGGAGGAAGGACCCCAGGACCTATCATATGATCAGCTTTGGGAGGGAAGGGCTGTGGATGGCAGCATGGGTCCTGAGCTGTCAGAGACTGGAGACCTTTTACCCTCCACTCCTGCACTGGCCGCCTCATCTCGGCAGGAAGTCCTCCCAGGGCCATCGTACTCCCTGGGGCCCACTTGCCCAGCTCCTAGATGGACTGTCCTGCAAGGGAGGTGGGAATTTGCCATCCATAAGCCAGGCCCAGGAGAGAGGGTCAGTGTGCAGAGTGGAGGCTGGAAGGAGGCTGAGAGGAGGCTGAGGGCTGCCCTCCTCAGAGTCAAGGCTCATGGCTCTACTCACTCCTGATGGGACCCATTTTAAAGGCTGTAGATGGTTCTGCCTACGATGGGCTCTGGTTATTCTGTCACCCACAGCTCCAGGGGCAGGGAGAGAAGCTTGGGACATGCTCACCTGCTGAGTGGCAACCTCTCAGGGTGGCCACGGCCCACCACTGAGGTGAGAGTGGAGGAAGCCTTGCCCTTGGCTAAGTCTCCACTCCAGGCACCCACCGGCAATGGGAAATATGCACCGAATAGGAATTCCAGAGACCCCAGGTGGAGGGGGCCAACCTCACGGACAGTCGGGTACAACACGGACATGTGTGTGGAGGGTACAACCCACAGTGAGGCCCTGGAGCTCATGTCCATCCTGGATACCCTGGCCTGCTTCCTGGGGATCCACATGGTGCAGTGGGGCTGCCCAGTCCCCACAGTGTACCCACACAGGGCACTGCCAAGGCAGCCCTTACCTGTCTCCTCTGCCCAGGTGCCTGCTTGTCTCTGCACAGAAACTAAAGCCCCGAGTGGTGCGGCTCTGCCTGTGGGCTGCTCCCTGGGGGCCTGACTCTGGGTACCCGCTCCTGACCAGACAGCCCAGCCAGCAGCCAGGAGACACCGTGTGCTACCGTGTTGGTTATGAGGGGCATTCACATCCTCTGATGAGCCTCCTTTAAGAGGAGAGCTGGGCTCCTTCAAACAAACAGAATAAGGTAAGGCGGCGGCATCACCGCTTCCTGACCAAACCATCAAAAGGCATGGTGCTTCTTCCAAAAGTTAAACACAGAAGCACCACATGGTCTAGCCATTCCACTGCGAGGTTTACCCCCAAAGGACTGAAAGCAGAGATCCAGAAAGAGACTTGTACACCCATGTTCATGGCATCATTAGTCACAATAGCCAACAGGCAGAAAAAGGCCGAGTGTCCACTGACGGATGAATGGATAAGCACAATGTGAAACATACACACAGTGGCATATTATTCAGCTTTAAAAAGGAAGGGAACTCTGACACCTACTACGACGAGGATGAGGCCTGAGGCCATTAGGCTGAGTAAAATAAGCCGGTCCCCGAAAGACAAACACGGTACGGTCCCATTGATGAGGCTCCTAGGGTGTCGAATTCATAGAGACAGAAAGCAGAATGGTGGGTGGCGGGGCCTGGGGGTGCGGGTGGGGGTCAGTGTTAACGGATGCAGAGTTTCCACTGGCGATGATGAAAAAAGTTTTGAGTACAGATAAGGGCGATGGTTACATAACATGTGAATGTACGTAACGCCACAGAACTGTACACTTAACACTAGTTAAACTGATAAATATTGTTCTGTATATTTTGACACAAATGTGGGGCACTGTCTTCCTTGTTCTCCTTCCCTCACCATCTCTCTGTCTCCGTCTTTATCTCTGTCTTTTTCTTTCTTTCTCCGTCTCCCTATGTGTCTCTCTCTGTTTCCCTCTGGCTCTGGCTCTGCTTCTCTGTCTTTTTCTTTCTGTGTGTCTCTCTCACTTTCTGTCACCCTCTCTGTCTCTGTCTGTCTGTCTCTGGAGCCCTGAGCATGGCTGGCTCAGAGCCAGGCCACCTGCCCAACTGCCCCAGGCCCCTAGACTCAAGAGAATCCTACCCTGCTGTTGCTGTCTTAAACGTCATAGTAAGTATTGAACAAAAGCATTGATCCCGTAAAATGTGTGGCAGCCTCAATCACTCAGCTGAACTGCTCCTGAATCCACAGAAATGGAGAAAATCAGTGCCTGTTGGTTGAGTTTTGGGGTGATTTGTTGTTAAGCCTGGACCACTGACACACTTGTGAAACATGCCCAGTCCACGAACAAGAAGACTGGGGCTCGGAGCAGTTCAGTGATTGCTACAGCTTCTCTGGGCGGGTGGCGGGACCCGAATCCAGGTCTCTGAGCTTCAAACCTCTAAACACTGCCTCGGAAATGAGGGTCTTCACAGCTTATGCCCTGCTTCCCAGAGGAGCCCTCTCAGCTCTTCCCAGGGTCCCTCTCTGTGGCCGAGGCCCTGATCTGGGAGTGGCATGGACACGGCTGCTCAGCACAGCCTGGCATCCCTTGAAATAGAGTCCTGGGCACCATCCCAGTGCACCTGAGTCAAACATGGGTGAGAGGGCCCAGGAATCCACCCTGACAAGTTCCCTGGGTGCCTCTGAGGCCACAGGCCCTCCATCCCCTCTGTGTCTCCTGGCTACCTCCCAGTGTGGGCAAGGTCTGGGTCCTGGGCTCCTCAGAAGTCCCTATAGGGATGAGAAGTGAAGAAGGACAGGCAGCTGTGCTGTGGGGTCAAGGGGCCCCTCACAGCTGAGGCGGGTGGGCAGAAGCTGACAGGCCCCAGGAAATCTGCACCGACTTCCAGGGTCTGGGGTCCCAGCAGCTCCTGTGACCATGTCTGGGCTGAGTCTGTACTTAGTCTGGAGGTTGCAGAAAGAAGGGACCTAACGCAGGCAGGGCAGCACACTCCCTGAGGCCAACACGCGGGCTCCGGGGACTCCGCGGGCCCCCAGGGCAGCTGATTCCCACCCCAGACGGCAGTTCCAAGAGCCCTGGGCTGGGGGAGAGCAGAGGTCCTCCAGAATCAGACCTCGGTCCTCAGACCTCAGACCTCAGAGCTCAGGCTGGGGCTGGGCTCGCTGTGGTCTTTGGTTTCCAAACTTTTTTCCCTGTAATCAGGCCATCACATTGCTTTTCTGAAGCATCAGAATGTTAGGCTCCTGTGTGTTATCACCAGGATCTTGGCACAGAGTTACAGAGTGATGGGCAGGGACACATCCAGGAGGAACCCGGCCTTGAGGGGGCTGCCCCAAAGCCTGTGCAGGAATCCTTCTGGGTCAAAAGGAAGAGATGTTTCCAGGGGCCTGAGGGTGGGAAACCTCAATGGGGAAGGAAAGGGACGCCTTCAGGGTCCTCCTGCTGTCTGTAATGGGGGAGCTGGGACCCCCTCCCCACCTCCCACCCCACCATGGGCCGCTCACCAATGTTGGAATGCTTCAGGAGACGGCAGATTCGAGCCTCTCTCTCCAGCTTCTGGTGATCTGGGGAGAGAAAGGGACACAGCATCACCTTGTGACCCTGCAGCCAGCGGCACCCTGGAGTCCCTCGACAGCATGCTGGACGGGCAGCCAACCATGAGACTCACGGCTGGGGGACGTGGCCAACACTTCCTGCGATGTCTACCCGGCTGACCACCACCCAGGGGACACGTCAGGTTGTGCCCCTCCCCATGCCCGGACCCCCAGCTGGCAGTGCTGGTGTTGGAATAGGCTGCCCAGGGCCTGGAGCGAGAGGCCCGGGGGAGGTATGGTTGGTGCTCACTCGGGGCCAAAAGTTTCCCCCACGTGGTGCAGGAAGAGAAAATGCCGGCTGTCAGCAACAGAACTGACAGCACCAGTTTAATCCTTTCCTTATCTGTCCTAATTCTGTTCTCTGTGGAGCTTTCTGCTGAGGCCTAGTTTGTTCATCAGAGGCAGCCGTGGGCTGGCAGAGCGGCGCTGTCGGCCGACTGGGGGCGTCCGAACAGTGTGTGGGGTCAGCCTGGGGCCAGGCCTTCCTTTGGAGGGACATGGGCGGAAGGGATGTGTGACCTGACAAACCCGCCCCCCACCCCACGCACAAACCTACAAAACACAGGCCTGCATTTTGACGGGTCCTGGTGTCGATGCCAGGTCAGCAGGAAGAAGGGTCAAGGCCTCAGAGGAGGCCTTCCACAGGATCTAACTTTTTACACAGGCAAGATGAGGCTCCCTAAAATTATGTTTTAGAGAGTCCTTTTGAAATTTATGAAACAAAGTGGTCATGGGCATGCAACAGGATCCCCAGATTTTCAAAATGGTAGACTTCGGACCAAGTCTTAAAAATTAACAAGCATTACTCAGAAAGCTTGAGAGAAATAAAAATTCCCTAAGTCATCCAAAAAAAAAGCCTCAGAAGGAAGTCGCCCCAGGCAAGACTGCTACTGATCCTGAAACTACCTCTCCTTGCTCCAGCCCTGTGTGCCTCCTTCCACCCCCAGAAGCACAGAACCTCAATTCCCTGCCCCCAAGGGCTGAGCAACTTATCAGCCAGAAGTTTTATCTTTCAAACAAACAGAGGTGCCAGGAGGATTTTAAAAGCTGATGAGATTATAATGGCAAAAAACTGAAAAAAAAAACACAAAAACCTATTTCCACTGACCAGAGACGGCAGAAATAAATCACACAACAGAATACACCCATCCGTGTGCATATCACCCCAGTCTCCCAACATGAGGCCAAGTGGAAGAAGCCGCTCACAGAGAAGACCCAAACTGCACTTCATTCACATCGAGGCCAACAAGCAGGGCACTGGCACACGTGCGGCCGGATGGCGAACAAAGGCAGGGGATCAGGAGGGGGGTGCCACGGGGTGGGATGTGACTGGAGAGGGGGTGTCCGGGGCCTGGAACACCTGCCCCCACCCCTGCTTGCCCTGGGCCCTTCACAGTGAGGGCCTGAGGACAGTAATATACCAGAGAAGCCCACAGGATCACCTGATTCACTAGGGAAGTCCTGACAGCCCCACTAGCAGGACTCTCCTCTCAGGATGGGCACTCAGCCCGCCGCCCCTGACCCCCGCCGCTGCCCGGAAATGCTAATACCTCCCTGAGCTGCTCATCTGGCTCCTACCTGTCTTTCCAGACCCCTTGAGACTGGGAGGGCTCTGGCAAAACCACAGGGCAGTGGGTGGGCCTTCGGGACAGACCCGCACGTCTTGCCTCACTCCATCTCCAACTTGCCCTCACCTCCATATCCAATGCAGCAAACGCCCCCCCATCCTGCTGGGGGGTGGGTACAGCATCAGTAGACAAGAGGCAGCCCGAGTCACCCACCATTCGGAAGGATACGTGGAAAACAGCTACAGAAGGACACAAGCAGTATGGCTTCCACTTTTCCGCCTGTATGAAGCTCATAAACAGGCAACACCAAACCTAACAGGGTGGGGGTCAGGGTCCTATCTGCGAGGCTCACTCTAGAGGGGAGGGGAGTGGTCCTTACAACAGCCAGGATGGCAGCTCCCCTGCAGGCCGGAGTAGGGAAGCCTGGAGGTGCAGGCTGGTGGGTTCGGGGGGTTGTTCGTTTTTGCTTAGTGTTTTCTTTGACACTATCTGAAGACTTGTTCAAACTTTAAGCTGCAAGAATAGCACAAAGTGCTAATGGATGGGGCATTTCTGTATCATCTCTGTTCTTCCCATGCACGTACTAACTTCCTCTGCAGCATGAGCAAGTAAGCCCCATACTTCATGTCCTCTCACCAGGCTAACAGCTCGGTGTGTATTTTGTAAGAACAAGGACATTCTCTTACGTAATCTCAATGCAGTTACCCTACTCACTAAATCCAATGCAGATACAATACTCAGTCCAACCTACAGTCCATATTCCAGTTTTGTCCCTGTCCCCATAACGTCATAGCTCATTTCCTCCTGATGTGGATGGCTAATGAATAGCTCACCAACATGCAGACAGGGCCGGAGCAAGGCTGAGGTCAGAGAAAGCCCAGGATGGTAAGGTGATAAGAGCAGGGGTGGTCATCTTTCCTGGAAAAATTGCCTGATTGCAGTCATAAATAAAAGTCAGGAGAAAATTCATGTGGAGACCCATCTTTGGGAAGCAGATCATTTAAACAACTGTATTACTGAGTCTTATCATCAATGGCAGAGCCCCATCCCAAAAACCTTGACCTACTCTTGAGTTTGTTTAGGGGATAAATTACTTGTTTGGGGCCAAGAAGGGGCACCAGGTTGCCCAGCCCAGGTGCAGATGTCTACCCCATGGCCACGCAGGTTATTGACCCTCTTGGCTGTCTCCTTTCCATATCAGGCACAGCAGCACTTGACCAGAGAGCAGCTCTGAAACTCTGTATCACAACACATGTTCTAAGTTGGTCAAAGTCCAAGTGCAGGCATCTCATTAAGATCATAACTGCTCTGCTGTGGGTGGCAGAATTATGAGTAAGTTTTATTCTTTATATTTTTTCCCCAACTTTGACAACAACTTTGTGTTACTTTTGACACAGGGAAAAATACTGTTTTGTTTTGTTTAATTTGGTCCTGTCTCCAGTAAGCACAAAGTCAATGGTTAAATATGATGAAGGTGTGTTCTAAAAGCTGCTGAAATATTTGCCCTGAAATTAAAAATCTAAGCTGATATTCTGTGACCTTGGATGGGAATCAGAAGCCATAGGAAGGGGCTGGAGAAGGAGGCTGTCGCTCTCGGGTCCAGTAGGCTGGCCTCAGGCCAGGGATGTGGCTGTGGGAGGAAGAACCCAGCATCCCAACTCTGCCCACATCCTCTGATTTGCTTTCAGATCTTCCTGACCCAGGAATCGAACTGGGGTCTCCTGCATTGCAGGTAGGTTCTTTACCAGCTGAGCTACCAGGGATGCCCCTCTAAGAAGTCGAGGAGCTACTATCTCTGAATTTCAAAATTAACATCGTAATAGACAACCATAGACATTGTTGGGGGAGTCAAATTTAACCCTGTCTGCTTCGCACAAGAAGTGCATCCCAGTCCTAAACTGTCAGTGAGAACCTGGGAGGACACTCCACCTAAGCCATCCCCTGGTAGACAGCAGGACATGTGGCGGGCCAGCGACCCTGAGCAAGCTCTGGGGCTTCTCGGGGCTGCCACACCTGCTCAGCCTGCCACCCGCCTCCCTCCCAGAACTCTGGCCCCAGAGACCTGTCTGGACTCAGAAGACCACAGCAGTGACCACCAAGCAGGCCCATGGAGAGAACACGGTCAGAAGGCTGCCCACCCCAACCAGGACCCCTCAGCATGCCGGGCACCCCAGCCTGGTGCTCCCTCCTGAGGAAAGTCCAAGAGTCCTCTTGAGCAGCCAGACCCTGCCATGCCCACTGCAGTGATGTCCTGGCTGGGCAGGCAGTGAGCAACCCCCAGAGGGGCCAACCAGCAACTTCCAGGGCTCTAGAGGTCATGGGGGCATTGAGCCCAGCTGAGAGGCTCAAAAGGGCCCTCCCACAGCTACAGCCTGGTGCCCCTGAAGGGTCTGGGTGTCCAGAGTTGCCCTGAGACCCAGGCACCTGCTGCTTGTGACTCACTGCCATGTCAGCTAGTGTTTAGTTACTAACACTGGTGTGTGGCTCGGCATGTGTCCCACACCTGTGCAGGTTTGCATCCAAGGACGAGTGAGCCCTGAGAATCCACCCCACTGACACCCCTATGCATCCTGCCCCCAGACGGTGTTGGGCCCCCTCTCCCGCATTGGTCCCTTCATCTCCCCTCACGTACACTGGCTCTCGGGTCTCAGGGTAACCTCCAAAACAGGGTGTGGAAGAATGAGGGGCCAGGGAGTGAGGGCACAAGCCAAGCTCCCTCCAGCCTCCAGAACCCCACCCTGTTGAAGGGAGGCCTCTCTGCCCTCCTCCCACCCAGACTGAGCATGTCCCAGGAAGCCCGGGGACACCCGTCCTGGGTCCCAAGGAGTAGAGCAGCAGTACCATGAGCCCCAAGGACAGCAGGGTAGGGGGTGGGAGGACTCACGGGGGATGCCAGAGGGGGGGTTTGGAAGAGTCTGCCATTCCTGGGGGTACAGCTTCAGTTCTCACACCCCCTCTGATGTGATGCTCTAAAGGGAAACTCCTGAGTTCAGCCATCTTGTAAAAGCTCAGGCATCTTATGGATTTGCACCCATGGAGACCCACCTAAGTATCTGTGGGCTGGTAGCCAAAGATGACTGGTGTGGTGCGTCTGGGGCAACCTGACGCACACACATGACGTTTACACCTGCTCCCCAGAGTCAGCAGAGGCAGAAACAAGCTATTTATTTCTCCTGCCAGAGAAACACCCCCTGATAAAACACAGCATTCACTTACACCCCATGAAAGTGCTTATCCAACAAAACAAAAAGAAAGTCAAAGACACCAGCTACATGGGACCTGTGTTCAGTGGCTCCTGCACCCTAAGCTCCTGCCACAGCCCACGAGGCTTCACCCCGCAGCTCCGCAGCTTGTGTCTCTGGCAACGCAGGGCCTGGAAGCTTCTGAGTAATTCTACCTTGATCTTAATGCCAGGCGTGCCCCGCATCCTGGAGGTCCCCAAGGTGGGTGGCCAGGGGACCCGGTTAGGGAGGTGGCCCGGTGCAGATCCCAGACCCCAGGAGGCCCCAGGAGGCGGGGACAGGTCCATTTGGGGCTGCTACTCTGTTGTAGCTGGCACCCACCACCCACCAGGAAGGAGACGGGCAGGGGACCCCCAAGGAGCAGGAAGGGGCTGGCGTGGCCACACACAGCCATCGGGCCGCGGGCGCCACCTGGTGGTCTCAGCGTTAGCTGTTTCACTCTGATGCCCTGAAGAACGGCAGCGGGAGACTCAAACCAGCTCTGTACTATCCTAAACTCATCAGTGAGGCGGGCGCCCCCAGACACAGACTCCCAGATGGGAGAACCCAGAGCTGAGTCAAGAACGAAGAGGAGGCTGCTGAAGGCGGGAGGGGGGATGCAGCCCTTGGAGGCGGGAGAGGATGCCTGCACCCTGCAGGGTGGGGCACGGTCACAGTGCAGGAAACAGGCACCCAGAGGGCTGTGTCCCCAAGATCAGGACTGGACCCAAGGCCCGGTGACAGCTGCCATCCCCATCCCCCAGCCTCCACCTGCTCCCTGGCTGTGGGTGACTCACAGCAGAGTGGGGTGGGGGGTGAAAGGAGCCAGGAGAAGGGCGACAGGAGGGACGTGGGTGGGTGGCTGGCCCCTCGCCAGCTGCCAGGAGCAGCAGCAGTGCTGTGACCGGCAGAAGGACACCCGTGAGGCGCCGGGCGGGGCGGAGGAAGGACAGGAGGCCCAGCCACCAGGAGGGGCTGCCACCCGCTTCTCCCGGCTCAGCCTGGGACAAGTGAGGAAGTCAGAAGCGAGCATGTGTCATGCTGGATCGAACACAAAATCCTGCGTGGAAGGTCCACACTGCCCAGCACATGGAGGGGGCTCTGGGTTGCTCTCTCCTCCTGGGTGGCTACTGGACCTCTGGCCGGGGACAAGGAGGCTGGAACATGTCAGGGCACCGGCTAGAGGTCACGGGCCACTGTGACTGCTGCCTAGGACACCCCGCCAAACCTGGCAGCTACTGGACACTGAGCCAGCGGGGGTCCAAGCCTCGTATCAGGGTCAAGCCCCAACCTGGGGTCACTCCTGCACGAAGTGTGGAACACCCACCCCTTGTGGCTGAGGTCTTAGGGGAGAAGGGTGCCCACAGGGAAGGGGTGGACTGGGCCGGCTCTCAGGCTATGAGGTGTGGGAGTGTGTGTGTGGCCAGGCCCCAGGCAGCGACTTGTCTGCAGAATCACCCGCCTGAACATGCGGTGCAGGCGCAGCAGGAAGACACAGCTATGGGGTGCCCAAGCAGGAGCCCCTGCCCTCGGCTGCCTTCCTGTCCTCACCTGAGCAGCTGTGACCTCATGCCAGGTGTCCTGCACCAGCCAGAGACAGAGCCAACCCTCCCCCAGATGGGGGGATGCCAGACGTTGATGCTGCCCACCTCCGGAGATTGAGGAGAGCCGTAGCCTTCAGGGGGTGGCGGGTAGCTCCCACATCCTATCCTGTGTCCAGCTGTTGGTTCCACAGGATGGGTGCTGCCCAGGCTCCATTTTCTCCAGGCTAAACCACATGTGTGGCGGGCTCACACCAACATCATCAAGCTGGGGCATGGGAGGCTCACTTATGGGCCAGACTCAAGTGACCATGGGGATACTGGGCACAGAGCCCTAAACAGGGCCAAGCTTTGTGCTCCGAGTCTCTTTCCCATGTGTGAAAAGGGTTAGGGAGTGTGTCTGGAGAGAGGCCACCGAAGAGAGGAAACCCCCACTGCTGGCCCCTCCCCCAGAAGCTAGCCCCTCCCCGCAGCCTGCCCTGCAGAGCTGGGCACCTGGCCTGTCATCCTCCCTGCCTTTCCTGCTTCCCTCCTCCAGCCTCTTTCCAAGGCAACACTCAGCACCCCAGCAGTTGTCTCCCCTCTCATCCCCAGGGGCTTCTTCCAAAGGGATGTGGGAGTCCATGGCTGCACATGAGAACAAGGACCCACTGTCCCCCAGGTGAGCCGCCCCGCTGGGCCCTGGGATTCCTCATTCAGGGTTCCCTCCTCTCCTTCCCACCTGTCTCTACTGCCTACATCATTGGATGGCACAGAGCTTTCTAGAATCTTCAGAGGCTCATGGACATCCACATCCCATTTCCTTCAGGCTCATGTTGATCACTACCCAGCATCAAGTCCTTAACTCACGTGTCCCAAAGTTGTGAGAGTCCAGCGGAACACAGCACGGGAACACAGGCGGGCAGCTCTTATGGTTCCAAGCTGCTGGGTCGGAATCTAACAGAATACCCTGGACATTGAGAGCAGCCAGTGGAGTCCACAGCAGAAACTCTGGCACTGTCCACAGTGCCCTCAGCCTGGGCACTTTGTGCCACCACCTACAGGATCCTCAGGGTCCCAGGAAGGGGGTGGGCAGGCCTGGGGGTGGGTGCACCAGGGCAGACAGAGGCCAGTTCAAGTGTAAGCGCCAGCATCTGCCGGTTTGAGCCCACTGCTGGTTTAGCCTGGAGGGAACGGGAGCCTGGGCAGCGCCTACCCTGCGGAGCCAACAGCTGGACACAGAACAGGACATGAAAGCTTCCCCCTCCCCCCGAAGGCTAGAGCTCTCCTCAAACCTCCCGAGATGTACGGAGTCAGCATCTGGCCTCCCCCCACCCAGGGGAGGGGTGGCTCTGTCTCTGGCTGGTGCAGGACCCCTGGCGTTTGGTCACAACCACTCAGATCAGCAACGGTGATGCTGGAGGCTCCAACCTCAGTTTCATCCCCTTTCTAGGCACAGGATGGAAGGCTGCAGAGGAGGACAGGTCTTTCAGGAAGGACATCGCCAGGCCAGGGTCTCGGCGGCTATTGCCTCCTGACAGGGCTCCCAGGCCTGGGACATATGGGACAAACCAGCCCGACTCCAGGGGCAGCGCAGCGTCCTGCAGCAGGGCCTGACCATCCGGTCACTGCCACCGGGTACAAGCTGGTTCAGGGGGAGGATGAAGTTCGCAGGGGAGCACGGTCTGAGACCCTGGTGGTTCCTCCACTCCAGGGCACAGGAGTACCTCGGGACCACTGCAACTAGAGCTTGCTGTTTACAGACCAGCTCTTGGGCTCTTCACAGGCCTGCAGAACTGCTCAGGGCCCTCGGCTGCTATTAACATCGCTCCCAACTTTCCGAAGGACCCTGGGAAGGCTGGAGGGTGGGGAGAGTGGGGCTGGGCCACCACCCAGGGGGACTGGCCCAGAGGCCTCAGCCATCCCAAGGCCTTCCCACCAGGCTTCTCAAGCCTTCAGCAGGCTGACATGCTTGAGCCCAGCCTGCTCACCCAGGGAGTGCCTAGGGTCCTGGGGGCATCTCAACCTGCTCTGCACCCAGCACTGGGGGCCCCAGTAAAGTCTAGTCTCGCTGCAGCCCCTGGTGGCACCGGCAGGGCCATGAGGATGAAAAGAACGGCTGCCACTGTAGCTTCTTGTAGCAGATTTTGTTTCTAAAAGGCAGCCAGCAATTATCACACCAGCATCACCTGGTAGCCACACGGCCCAGCAAGGGCGCCTGTGCGCGTCCTGAGGCAGCTGCCACTGCCTCTCTGCAACAAAGAAAGGGCTCTCGAGGGGCATGAACAAGCTGCCAGGTGCCTGGGAGCTCGGCCGGCATCGTGCGGTTCCTCACCCCGGGGCACTGAGGCCTCTGAGCCAGCCATGTGGTCCTCAGAGTCCTCACTCCACCATCCCTCTGGTCTGGCCTTTCAGCGGCTCCTCCAGGGAGCAGAGGCGCCCTCTTCAGGCTCAGAGCCGTCATTACCCAGCATGTTACCACTGCATTAAGACGTGGCATCTCATGATTGAGGCCCCGTGTGATGCACTGCCCTGAAGTCTGGTGAAACCAGGAGGGCCCCTAATGGCCTAGCTGTAGGCACCCCACCCTGCTCCTCCAGCCAAGTGGCGCTTCTCCCAGGCTCAGACCTGACCTGTCCCCCACTGGTGGCCTCAGCCCCCTGCAGGCAAGGAATTATTCAAACAAGCGGCCACGGCCCCCTGGGGGAACAAGTGGCACCCCACTGTCTCATCACCATGAAGCCTGCCTTGCAGAGTCTGCTGCTCACTGTCCCATGTGGCTTGTGTGACGTGAGTGGCCTCCCCGGGCTCTGAGCCTGTGTGGCGCAGCCTGCTGTCCACCTCAGCTCTCTGGGCTCTGTGTCCTGGGTTCGGTTGTGCCCATGATCCTATGGCGGGCTCCCGCCTTGACTAACAGGCAACAAAGAAGTGATCCGGCTATAAATGACTATCCTCTCATGTCCTCAGTTTTGTCAGCTGTAAAGTGGGACAGAAATCGGGTCCTCAAACCTGCGGGTGCCCCTTGAACCCCTGGAGGGAGCTCTTGGTGCATGTGGGTGGGCAGGGGTGGTAGGAAGGAGCTCTTCAGATATTGGGGGGATAACAGGAACAACCGATGAAACAACCTCCAGAGAGTCCGGGAGCTCAGGAACATTTCCCAATAACCCTGGACCAACCCCCCTTTTGGGGCTGGGCCACCTCCCACACTCCCTTGACCTTCTACAGCCCAATGGGGTGGGAACTGCTGTGGCCTGACTACACAGAGCATGTGTATCATCCAAGCCACCAGGCCCCAGAGGCCACGGGACCCGGGGTTCACAGGGACAGCCATGCCCCAGAACCAGACACACCCCAGAAGCATCAGCAGGGCCACAGAGCTGCCACTCTCGCCTCCTCACAGGTGAGGCCACCAAGAACACGGAGGGGGTGTCCCCGAGGACTCCTGCCCACAAAGCCTGGCCCCCACCCTTTTTCTTCTCCTCCTCTGCTTTCGCCCAGTTTGGGGAAGTTTTGACTTAGCCTGTTTGGTTAACAAATTAATGACAAAGACCTGTTCTCTCAACAGTTCTGTTTAGCATTGCCTGATAAAACACAAAACGACCCGTTTGGGACTTCCCTGATCGTTCAGTGGTTAAGACTCCATGCTGCCATTGCAGGGTGCCACGGGTTTGATCCCTAGTTGGGAAACTAAAATCCCACTTGCTGCATGGTGTGCTCAAAAAAAAAAAAAAAACAGTTAAATCTTAATTTCAGATAAGCAACAAGTATTTTTTTTTAATATAAATATGTCCCAAGCGCAGGTAAACAGTTTTCTAATAGAAGCATGTCCCATGCAGTTTGGGACATATTTGTCTTCAAATATTTTTTATTGCCTATCTGAAATTCAAATTTTACTGCAAAATCTGGCCACCCTAGTCTGGTTCCCTCATTGCTCCCCCATCCTCCCAGTGGGATGGGAATGGGAGGGTCACCTCCCACAAGAGCCCCCAACCTTCCCTCTTACTCCCTCCCCACCTGCACCAGGACACCTGCAACTCCACACAAACCCACGCCCTGACAACAGAATCTGGGAGAAATGGGTCTGTCCAGTTAAAGATTGACCCTGGGGCAAAGGGAGGGACCCCCACTCCTTTGCACCTTCTGGGTCCCTAGAGAAACCCCCTCCCATTGCCCAGGGTCCCCTGGAGCCCCTACTCCAGAGTAAGGTGCACCAAAGGCTGGCTGGGGGCCTAGGACATACTTATTCTAAAAAATCATTTTTTATTTGAAATTAGGACATTATACAGTGAGGCCCTGGCTGGGGCCCTGGGGCCCTGGGAGCTGCAAGGGAGGGGGCGGGGCTGCGGAATGGCCCCGTAAGGGTGCTCAGGTGAGGGAGGGGTGCTCGAGAGAGGGAGAGTGGGGAGGGGAAGGGAGGGAAGGGTAAGGGAGCGGGGAGAAGGGGAGGGGAGGGTGAGGAGGGGAGGGGAGAGGAGGGAAGGAAAGGGGGGAGGGCGCCCCAGCGCCCGCTGCGCATGCTCAGCCGCCCCTGCAATGCGGAGCCGGCGGCGCGTCCTCCAGTAACCCAGTTCCGCGAACTCCCGGCGCCCATTATCCTCTGTCTCGGGATGTCTTCCCGCTTGTGGGTCGTGGGGGCCGACAGGAAACCGGCAGCACGGGTTGCAGCAGGAAAGCAGGGGCCGGGGCAGGTTTGGCCAGGGGTGTAGGCTCAGCCCCAGAGCCCCTAGAGACCAGATAACTCCTCCGCATTACACCGCCGACAGGGGCGCTCCCCAAGGCAGAAGGGGCCATCGGGACCCTGCGAAGGGCGTGACCCTACGTGAAGGTAGCTGGAGGTAAACCGAGCATCAGCCTGGGGTGAGGAGGAGGGTCAGAGGTGAGCCCCGATCTCATCGGTGGCCTCAGCCTTCTCACGGGTAGGGTGAGTCCCCCAGCTGTGCGGTGAGCACCCACTATGAGGTCAGCCTCCCACCTGGGAGGTCAGCCCTCACACCTGATCCCCCTGCGACCCTCGGCAGCTGGGTGAAAACTGGAGCTGCCAGCGTCCCAGGCTCTGCTCATCACAACCATGGGTTCCTGGGCCACTCTGCTTCTGTAGGGTTCTGTTTCCTCTTCCGTGGCACAGGCCTCCGACCACTGACCTCGCGAAAATGCTGCTGAGGGTCAGGGCACAATACCCAGGGGCCTGAGCCCCTGCTCCGGTGCAGGCGTGTCCCTCCTTTCTTCCTCTAGGTCATCCGCTGACCGGGGTCATTTCTGGGACACCTGCTCGGGGCCAGTGAGTACTAAAAAGACACTTGGGGCCAGTGAGTACTAAAAGAGCTCGGCCCACAGGGTGTCCTCCAAATGGCCACCAAACGAGCCCTAAAGAGCAGCCACTTGGTGCTGACAAGGAGCAAGGGGAGGGGAGAGGTAGGCGGGAGCAACAAGAAGTGCCTGATGATGATCGTCTTACCCCCACCACCCCCGTCAATTAATTTTCCTCTAACTGCTTTTGTTAATGGTAGTTTAATAATCTCTTATTATTCAGTACATTCACAGACTCTGAATGTCTCACAATCCTCTATTTAATTAAGTATTAAATTTAAAAAATCTAACTCTTACTGCCTTTGGCACAAGCTGGATGTAATCTGCAGTGTCCTCGTGGCTCCAAGAACTGTCAGTTACCAGGTGGGACAGATTTTCTGTGTCCAGTGCCAGCATCGTCCTGCCGCTTTCTTTATCACTGGAAGCCTTGAAGGACTAAGCCAGTCTCCTCGGATCAGGAGTGGACCCCCCCTCACTGCAGGGCTGGGTGAGGCCCCTCCACATTGCGCGGAAAATGAAACGGGCAGAAGAGGGGCTTCCCCTCCAACCTCTGAGTCTAATCTCTACTTCCCCACTCTCCCACTTGCCTAGAAGACTCCCTACCCATGGATCCCCTGCCCCCACCTTCCAGGACAACAGCTGGGGCAAGCATTTCTGAATGGCCTCTCTCGGAAGGGAGCGCTGTCTGGAGTCAGGACTCTCTGTGTGGATCAAGTCTGACCCTGCAGGATGCCGCAGGTGCAGGCTGCGAGGTGAACACCAGGACTCAGGGAGGAGCAGCGGGCTCCAGGCCTCCCCTCCTTGCTTCCTGACCACTCTCTGGCTTTGCCACAGAACTTCTCCTGGACTTGGACTTCCCAGATGCTCAGGTGTTTGGTGGCCAGGGATCTCCCTTGCAAACCCAACCCTGCAGCACACCTTCTTCTAGACTCTGCTCCACCCAGTCCCTGTCCCAGCTTCACACCTGGGAGACTAACCTGACTCCAGCATAGGCTGCACGTCGGCTCCTTCAAAATCCACTCACTCAAAGCATTCACTCATTCCAAAAGATTTATGGAGAGCTCACCACCTCTCAGGGCCTGGGTGGAGGGTAGGAGATACAATGGTGAACGAAACAGATGAAGTCCTGCCCACAAGGCCTGGCAGTGTGTGGGTGAGACAGCCATCAAATAAAAACAGGGTGCTTGGGTCCCAGATTCCTACTGGAGGCTCAAGGGAGACCCCTTTGAGGAAGTGTCATCAACAGGAGGTAAGCAGGTACAAAGTTCAGGAAAAGCATTTCTAGAAGGAAAGTGAAACTTGCTAGTCATTCAGTTGTGTCCAAGTCTTTGCCACTGCGTGGACTGTAGCCTGCCAGGCTCCTCTGTCCATGGAATTTCCCAGGCAAGAATAATGGAGTCGGTTGCCATGCCCTTCTCCAGGGGATCTTCCTGACCCAGGTATCAAACCTGGGTATCCTGCATTGCAGGCAGATTCTTTACTGTCTGAGCCTCAGAGAAGGCATGTGCAAAGGCCCTGGGGTATATAGAACCGGAAGAAGCCAGTGCCTGACCAGAGCTGCTGGGAGGGAGAGAGAAGACAGGGCCAAAGGCAGAGTTTCAGGCCAGGTGAGAACTTTGGGTTTTATGTAGCCAGCCCTCAAAAGGTAGTAAGAAGAGGGTGGGATGTTCATACATGTGTTTTCCCAGCCTCTGGGCTGGGAGCTGGGAAGGTGCAGAGATGAACTTCTGCATTTGCCCTCAAGGAGCAAATGATCAATGGAAAAATTTGTAAAGTGACTGCTTTCGGGCTTCTGGGTTTCTAAGCTGGTTGGGAGGACCCAGGGAGGCTTCCTGGAGGAGGAGTCCTAGAGCCTGCAGGCTGGGCAGGATAGTCTGGCAAGAAACGCGGAAGAAAGCAAAGGGTGTTCGGGCAGCACTGTGCTAGGCTGACTCCAAAGTACCTCACTCCTCTCTCCCTCACAATGCCCCTCTGGGGTAGCGATTAGATTTATCCCTATTTTACAACTGAGAAAACTGAGGTACAGGATGGCTAAGTAACACGGCCAAGGTCACACATTGAGGCAGTCAGGACCATGTGGCCAAGGCCACGTAGCAACCAAACCAAACCCATCAGCCAAACCCCACTGCTGGCCCACACTCAGCATGAAGATGAGGGTCAGGGGTCCAAGACCCTCTCCTTTTACCCCTCCAGCTGCCCATTCAGCTTGAAAAGGGTCTGGGGAGGATCAGAAGACCCTTGGGTTCCTGTACAGGGAGGTGGCTGGTTGGTTTTAGAATCCTTTTCCATTAGAGAAACATGCTGATCACTGTGGTAAAACGACGGGTAGTCTGGGATCTGCCACAAGATATGTGAGTGGAGGTGGAGCATGGGGAGGGTTACAGATGAAACAAAATTGCCCGAGCGTTGAAAACTGCTGTGTTGAAGCTGGGGGCTCATTCTGTCATTTTATCTATATTTGGGGGTGGTTGAAATTTTTCATGATAATGAGTTTAACAGGGTGGGGGGAACACCCAAGACCTTCACAGACCTGAGCAATGCAAGGGCCCAAGTGTGGAGGCAAAGCAGGAAGTGTCTTCACAGGGGAAGTGCTCCTGAGGGGACGTGACAGCAGGCGAGAGCTGGCTGCTCCAGTTCTAGACCAGCCCTGGCTAGCTGCCCTGCCTCCCACCACCCAACCCAAGCTGTGTCCAGCTGGAACACTGAGGCCGGAAGCAGGGCTGACGGAGCCCCAGGTCTGCACAGCCCCACAATGGTGCCGTGAGCCGGGATCTCTTTGGCCCAGCCTCTGGGACTCAAGGGCAGAGAGCAGGCTGGCTGTCAGGAAGCGGGCAGCAGGGCTGCTGCTGTAGGGGCAGAAGAAAGAGCAGGCGGTAATTGTGGAACACGGGAATTTCAGACTTCCACTGCTCTTGATCCTCAGTAAAGAATCTGCTTGCAATGCAGGAGACCCAGGTTCAATCCCTGGGTTGGGAAGATCCCTTGGAGTAGGAAATGGCAACCCACTCCAGTGTTCTTGCCTGGAAAATCCCATGGACAGAGGAGCCTGGCAGGCTACAGTCCATGGGGTCGCAAAGAGTCGGACATGATTCAGTGACTAACACTTTCACTTTAAGGGTATAAACAGTGCACTGTGAATATACTTGAAAGGAGCTGCCGGATTCCACAGAAACATACTCATACTCAAGTGGTTTTCTGCTTGAGCCTCACAAACTCCTATTCATCCTTCAAGACCCATCCAATCTCCTGTGCTCTTCCCTGGGCTCCCACCCCGAAGATGGGGCTGGAGTGGTTTGTTTGGATGTGTTTGCTCATCACCCTGTCCTCAGTACCAGGCACGTGGGAGGCGCTGGTTAAAGCTGGCGAATGAGTGAAGGTCTCCCTCAACAGTCCAGGGGGCACCTGAAGGTGGGCTCTCTCGCCTCCTGTGGCCTGGCACAAGCCTAGGGAATGAAGCAGAGTGCTCCTCCTGCTTTAGAAACTCAACGTGTGCGGACACAGCTCCCAAACACGTGTGACAACGGTATCTGACCAATGCCGCCCACCCAGTGTCAGGGAACACAGAAGCAGCCCTGCATCTGGCAGTACAGTACACAAAGCAAACGCTTGGTAAATATTAGCCTTCGTGTTATTGCTGTTATCAGTCTAGCTGCAGGATCTGAGCCTTCCTACCGCACACGCCCCAGGGCTGCACTGGCTCCAAGACCTCCTGTCTGCACAGTGCCCTGTGTCACCCGTCCCCTCCTAACAGCAGCAGCAAAAATGAGGACGCAGGACTGACCCCACTGTGCACAACCAGCTTCTCAAATGGGCTGGGACCGGAGTGCCTGCCCCTGGAAACACTCAGCCCCGAAGGCCTGGTACACAGCGGGCGCCCAAACACCCACACACGGCTCAGCGAACCACACAGCAGGCTCAGCCGCTCGCCCCCGCAGGCTGCTGGGCTAGAAGCTACAGACCCCACAGACGGAGGCGTTCTCTGCACCAACCGCAGGGCGGGATGTGGGCCAGGACTGCCGACAGTCAGGGCCTCTTGGAGGAGAAGGAGCCTCTCAATTAGATTTGTGTCTGGATGCTAACCAGATCGTAGGCGTGCATGGGAGGAGGTGGGAGAGGGCTTAACTCAGCACTGTCTGCCCAGGGCTCATCCGGCCCCTCTTGTCTAATCCTCGGTTAGAGATCTGTGGGATCCCCACAGCACTGGGGGGTGGCAGGTCCCACCAGACTTCTTCCCTGGTTCTCCGCCTTTGTCCCCTCACCTCTGTGCTCTGAATTCATCTGCTCGGGGAGGCACCTCCACCATGGCCTTGTCACACTCACTCACCGCATGTCATCCCCTCCCCCCACATCTTGCCCCACCCCCACCACATGGAACACCACTGGATCAGGGGTCTGTCTGTCTGCCCAGAACAGGCTGTCCCCCAGCAAGGGCCTGGAAAGTGCCAGATGGGGTGAGGCCACATGCCCAGGGCCAGCTCGTGGCCAGCATCACATCCATCCCTGCAGGTACCCCCCACCAGCCCTCCCAGGACAGTCAGATGAGTCCCCATGTGCATCCCTGGGTCCAGAAGACTGGCAGGGTCCAAGTCAGGAAACATGCCATTCAGGTGGCCCTTCAAGCATCCAAAGTCTTCAGGTCCCTATGTCCTCCTCTGGCCCATATTCTTGGGCAGATGACACTATCTGACCACGTCAGCCACCTGGTTGCATGGCTCTCCCCTCCAGCCCTGGGGAGAAGAGACGGGGGTTCCATGAGTCCCTAAATGAGAGCAAGAGTGCAATTCCAGGTGTGAGGGTGTGTGGGTGCCTCTTGCTCCCGGCCCCGCGCAGCCGCGAGCCCTGTTCACACCCCACTGCAGCCACGAATCCTGCTCCGATTGTGTCGCCAGGAGCCACAGGCCACTCCCCGTCCTCCAGCACAGGCTCCCCCTGCCCCCGGCTCCCACCAGCCAACACAGCCATTCTCTCCCTACCTCTGGCTGACAGCTTCTTGGTGTTGATGATCTTGGCCGCATACTCATGGCCGGTGCAGAGCTTGACACAGCGACGGACCACAGAAAAAGCCCCCCTAAGGGAGAAACAAGGAAACAGAGGCAATTAATCCCCCCAGTGAACACCCAGCATTCAGTCATGATGCCCGGCCTCGGGCAGAGATCTGTATGAGGAAGGGGTGTGTTAGCTGGTGTCAATGTTAGTTGCTCAGTCGTGTCTGACTCTTTGTGACCCCATGGGCTATAGCCTGCCAGACTTCTCAATCTGTGAAATTCTCCAGGCAAGAATACTGGAGTGGTAAGTCATTCTCTTTCTCCAGGGGACCTTTCAACACAGGGATCAAACCCAGGTCTCCCACACTGCAAGCAGATTCTTTACCATCTGAGCCACCAGGGAAGCCCCAAGAATACTGGAATGGGTATCCATTCCCTTTTCCAGGGGATCTTCCTGACCCAGGGATCAAACCAGGGTCTCCTGCATTGCAGGCAGATTCTTTACCATCTGAGCCACCAAGGAAGCCCTAAGGAAGGGGCACCCCTCCCCAAAAGACTTCCAGCCTCCTGGCACCACCCTTCATGCCAGCCCCACAGGGGCCTCTTTCCCAGCAGCTCGCAGATCCCAGTTGACTGGCACACTCAGCTCCTGTGAGACCCCTGGCCTCGGCATCCTCGCGGACCAGCAGGACTGAGGGCCTGTCTGGGGGCCTCTCAGTGAGCACCGTCCTTCACTCTATGCCAAGTCCTCGAGACCCAGGGTCCTCCCAGAGCAATGAATGCTGGCCCAGCTCCAGACAGTGGAATAGGGAGGTGCAGCCTGTGGGGACTCACTGAAGGTTCTGGAGGGAGGGAGAAGCATCACATAATTACGCTGCAAAGCTGGAGGTGAAGGTCCCTCCCCCAGATCCTCCACCGCCACTACACAGCAGAGGCAGCCAGTCCCACAGCGGAGGAGACATTTACCTGCACACAGCATCAGTGCTTCTGAGAGGAGCAGAGACCAGCCTGGAGGGCTGGGAGAAGGGAACCTGAAAGGTGGGGTGACCGCTGCCGAGGTCATTGAGAGGTTCTGCATGTGACTCCCCAAACAATGACCCTTGAGAGGAGGATGGTGTGCAGGAGGTGGCAGAGCAAGCCAGAGCCCCGAGAGCAGGCCCATGAGGGTCCTGGGGCCGGCGGGGAGCACAGGCCAGAGGGAGCCTGGGGTCCATCAGAAGATCCTCCACGGTATTCGACTTGTCACCACCGTTGGTTTAATTTGATTTGAGATCATTTTCGAAGAACATTAGACCCAGCATGTATGAGACAAAGCCAGAACAGGAAACATCTGGGGAAGGGTCCAGACTGGAGGCTGCCACGGGAGGTGGGCACAAAGGCTGAACACATGAACCAGTGGGGCGGGGGACACCCCTGACCACAGGCCCCTTCTCTGTCTTCCCTCCCCAGAGGCCCTGCAGGCACAGCCCCCATTGGAACCCAGCACCCCCCCGCCCCTGCTGCCCACAGAGCCTGAGAAGCCCACCAGCTGCTTTAGCCCCGGCTCCAGGTGGTGGGAAAGCAACGTCTTAAATACAGAACACATTTCTGCTATAATCCTTTTTGGGATAAAACTTGGGGGCTTTCCCTGGTGGTCCAGTGGTTAGGATTCTGCCCTTCCAACGCAGGGGGTGCAGGTTCAATCTCTGGTCTGGGAAGCTCCCACATGCCACAGAGAAACTAAGCCTGTGTGCCACAACTATTGAGCCTGTGCTCTAGAGCCCAGGAGCCACAACTACTGAAGCCCTCACGCCCTAGAGCCCATGCTCTGCAGCAAGAGAAGCCACCGCAGTGAGAAGCCCGCGCACCACAATGAACACTCAGCACAGTCAAAAATAAATATATGAATTTTTTTTAAGTCTAACTTACCTTTAAAAAATAGCAATAAGAATAATAAAATTAAAAAAAAAAAAACTTCATTAAGATGGACTATTCACTTCCTTGGGAAAAAAGTAAATATTACACTAGATCTAACTGAACATTTTCTTAACATCCCAGGTCTTTATGATCAATAGGTGTGCTTAGAGCTATATTTTTGCTTCTTCAAAGTCAGAACTTGGGAGACAGCATGTTGAGGCTTCAAGCAGGTCTGGGTTTGAACCCTGCTCTGTCTCTTCCTGGCTGCACCCTCTGAGCCTGTTTCCCCACCCACCCAAGGAGCAGCAAAGGCTCACGGGGCCACTGCAAAAGCTGAGCCAGGCCCCCAGCTGTCTGCCTGAGGCTGCTTTGGCCTCCTCCTCACCAGCCCGGCCTATCCCTGGTCCTCCCATCCACTTCCTGCCCAGGAGAGTGGAGGGTATCAGGTGTACAGGGCTGAGCTGCCACCTTTATGCTCTGGCCCCCAAAGGGCACGGACACCCAAGCACCGGCTCACAGGCCTCCATGGAATAGTCAGGGCTTCCAGTGCCAGAATCCAATCCCCACTGATGTTGGAAGTTCCAAACAGCCAGAGGGCTGCTCACAAGCCTGGTGGGCGCCGGGTGAGGCACCATGGGGCCCAAAGGTGAGCTCGTCCCTGGAGTAAGGAGGGGCCTACAGGGCCTGTCCACCTGCTGCTGTCCAGCCAGGGTAAGTACAGGACCAAGGGACAGTGAGCCGGGAATCCTCCCGGGTACACGGCAGGATGTGCCTAAAGTGAACAAGAGGAACAGCCAGATGGACCATCCCAGACAAGCTGCCCTGCTGCCCCATGTCCTTCTGGGTCAGACTCCACTGTCTCTTCTGCAGGGGGCTCTGGGTGAGTGATGGCAAGTGTCTGAGATGAGGGCAGGGCCAGGCAGGCAGGAGCCAGTCTCTGGAGGAACCAGGAACGTGGCAGGCAAGCTCCCGGCATCCAGCAAGCGCTCAATAACGGACCTTATAGGTGGCACTCAGGCTGGAGAACAGACTGCTCTTGGACACAGGTCTTTCTCTCCCAGAGTCCTGCCTGCTGGGAGAGGGGCACCTCTGGAAGCCCCTATGGGGTAGGGTTTCTCCTGCTCCAGTGACCCAGCTTGAAAAAAGTTTCTAGAAAAAGATGCCCTACCCTCCCCCAAGTCTGGTCACCCCACCCTGGTCTTCCTGGTCACCCAAACCTGCACCCCAGTGCCCATTAACTCTGAGGGAGGACCTGGGCCAGCTGAGGCTGTGCCTGGAGCAGGGGGGAGCAGCCGGAACCCTAGGGAGCCCTCGGAGCTCAGTCTTCCAGCTCAAGACCCATGGAAGTTTCCCTGAAAGCTTGGTCAGGTGCCTGACAAAGCTGACAAGCTAGAGGACTCTCCATGGCTTAACTACCTGAAGTGAGGGCACAGAGAAGCAGTTTGGCCCCCGATGACCACCACTCCTTAGGCCAGTCTCCCCCACCTCCCCTCTCCCATCCTTGAAGCCAGCTTCTCGGCCACCACCGTTTCCAGTCTCCTTCTGCCCCCTCCCCAGGCATCCACGCCCTTTCCAGCGGCTCTGCCAGTTGCTTGATGTGGATCACAAGCAGGCTCCCCAGAAGAGCTGATGCTAAGAAGCATGTGCAGTGAGGACCACGGGCCAGGCCCCTGACATCTCGAACATCACAGACACTAGTCAGGCGAGCACCTGCGCCATTCTCCCTCGAAATCTGCAGCATCTACCCACCTGAAACTTAGAATTACTGAGACAATGACAGGGACAAGAACCCAGGGCTGTATCCTAAAGCATAACCCCGCTGCCGCCAGGCAAACTTCTATGCATCCTTCAAGACCCAGTTCAATACCTCCTCTTGGAAATCCTCCCCAGTTGCCACAGGAAGTCAGCTCGGTCTCCTCCAGACACTGTACTCTACATGTCTTGGCTCACTTTGCCCACTCTATTATAATAATTTATCTGTTTCTGGCCCTCCACTGTGGCTCTCCATAGACAATCAAGATGCTGGGGACAGGCAGAGGGTCCAGACTGTGATGAGAGAGTAAGGACTGACCTCCAAGCACCATGAGCGGAAGTGAGTGGGCCTGTGGGACAAGAAGGGGCAGCCTTCTGGGAAAACAGGGACTGACTGGGAGGGGTCAGACTCTAGGGAACAGGCCAGCAGGGGAGGGTGAGCGCCCAAACCCTCCCTGAATGGGGAGGGGGCATCTGGTGGGGTGAACGAGTGTCTGTGGGAGGGTGGGGAGCGCCTGTAGGTGGAGAATGACTCCTGCGAGGCTGAGGCCATGGGGCCCTTGATCAAAGCAGAGGGCCACCGATGTACCAGGAGCCTAGCAGACCCCCACCCTGCCCACAGGGGGTCTGGGATGCAGACGCAGGGCACAGACCAGGCAGGTGGTGGGGCAACAGGTCCCTGGACTGCGTCTGGATAGGCTGCCTGATGCTCCAGTCGTCCATGAATGGCACGGCAGGTGGCGGCCAGCTGCAGGGTTGGAAACGCCACTTGGGGCACAGCTTGTGGGGGAGAAGCCAGAAAGGTGGGGGTCTGGGTGTGGGTGAAGTTCAGGGAGAAGGCGTGGTGGGGGCTCCCCTGAACCTCGAGGTCACCATGTGATGCCCGGTGGGGCACCTGCTGCTGCACTCAGGTTTAAAGTTATTTGAAGAATGTGATCAGATCAGGAGCCTCCTGGGCACCAAGTGGGGACTCTTAAGAATCAAGTAAAGCTAATAAAAGACAGAAAACACTTTTTCATAAAGCCATTTATAGAACGTCTACTGAGGAACCACAACAGCAGAGAGGCTGGCCAGGGGACGGGGGGTGGGGGTGGGGGAATGAACCCCGGAGCTGCCTGGGGTCTGGTCAGCTGCACATGGGTGCCCAGCACTGCTGAGGCCATGCCAGCCCATGGTGGCACTTGAGGGTCACTCTCCTGCACACTGGACAGAAGCAGCAAGCCAGCAAGTGGCTCCCAGCCCCATTTACTCTCTCATTCCTCCCGTCCAACCTGAGGGTATGCCCCTGACCCTGCCTCTCACCTGTCTGGGACACAGACAGCCCACTGGCCCTTGGGGGCAGGGTCCGGACTGGGTTTCCACCTGCAGGGCTCTTAGCTTCTCCCATGCCTGACCGCCTGCTGCCACCTGGAACTTGCCCTTGACATGGATTACCTGCTGTCCCCATGGCACTTGCTTTGGGGACCTGCCCCTCCCTGCTCTGCTGGCCAAGCCCAGTGGACCAGCCTACCTTCTGCCCACTGAGCTGAGCTGGTGTTGGTGGGAAAGGCTGATGGGCAGGAGGGTCTGGTCTTGCCCTGTCCCCACAGTGGGGCTGCAGAACAGGGAAGCGCTGACAATGGACGTCACTTCGGGACCCTGCATACTGGGCCTGGGGCTTCCTCATGCAGGATGTGTGGAGGCCCTGGCGCAGAGCAGGCATCAGACTCATGTAACCGGGGAACCCCTGCTTCTGCTTCTCCACGGCTGCTCGGCACTTCCACTGCCTCCTTTCTGGCGTAGCATTTCCTCTCTCCACCACCCCCATCCCTGTGGTCCATTGGAGGACAGGGCCCCTGCACCTGACTCTGGCTCTCTGCCCTGTCCTGGCCTCGCAGGTACTGGCCTGGCTGCCAACAGGGCTGACACGGCCCTGTTGTAGACACACCTGGTAGCTGAACAACCTGGGAAATCCCCATCCGCACTCTGCTAACTTGGATGTTTGGGAGCAGGAATTCTTGACAACCAGCCAGAGCCAAGGGCCCACATCATATGTGGACCAGTCCATGGGTTTCTTAAATTGTAGGGCCAAAAACAGCCAGAAGTGCTGAGTAAAAGAACCAAACCCTTGTTGTTCTGTTTTGTAAAGGCTTCCACACAAGTGAGAGGCTGGGATGTCCTCTCAGTGAAAATCGCCATCCTGGCCCCCCGACTTCCCAGGCAGATCCACAAAAGATCTTTCTGGAATGGGCTAAGCAGGCGGCAGATGCACTCGGCTGGTCCAACAGTTTTATTTCCCATGTAAATTAACAAACGGGTGTTCTTTTAAAGCAGCCTGATCACCCAGCCTGGGCCGCCCCAGTGGGCTCAGCTCAGAAGGGTCTGGGCCAGGGCTCAGGCGGGGAGGCTGAACAGTCCAGCAGATGCGCTCACTCACCACACCAGGCCCTCCGCTTGCCTGGATTTGTGAATTTCAACTAAATCAAGCTGCTGCTTATTTGTGTGGTAGCAAAAAAATTTTTTTCTACCTTTGATTAAAATGACGGGGGAGGTCCGTTTATATTTGTAATCTGGACCTAAGCAATTTGGTAGAAAATAGGGACTTGTACATGAAATTGTTGTGGGGGCTTTTTCTTGCTTATAATAATAATTTTAAAAACAGAATCCATGCTCGAGGCAGAAAACGGAGTAACCAAGGTGGTTTCAATAGAGCGAGTTGAAGCCGCCTCCACCTTCGGAACCCATTGCTAGAGTCCCACGATGCTCTGATGTGTCTCGGTGAGGTCTACGCCACAGGAAGGCTTTCCTCACCAACACTCAGGAATCTCTTGCTGTTTATATTCTGCTTCTTCCTCTTACTACTTCCCCACCCTGCAAACGGCTCTACCACAGTACCAACTGGCCGTTACATACTGCTGTACTGGTGGGCACCAGGGGGGTATGTGACCCTCCCTGGCTCCCTGGCCTCAGGGTTGGGCAGATGAGGAGAGCGTGCTGGCTCTGACAGGACTTGGGCAAATGTGTGCCGTGCCGGGCAGGGGCAGGAGGGCCCAGTACAGGGGTAATGTCCAGGCCGCAGGCCCATGAGGGCTGTCCGTCGTCGACGGCCCATGGAGCTCAGGGAACCATGTCGCCCTCCTGCCCTGAACCCAGAACATCCTGGGTTTCAGAAACAGGACCTGAAGTAGCCAAACTAGAAACCGATGCTAAACAACATTTAATTTTGTTTGTGAACACCCAAATCACTGTGGTCTCTGTGGCCTCTCAGTGTGCCTTTTATCAGCGGGTGAGTTCCGGCTTCGTGTTTGGCCTTTTATATTTAACATCACTTCACACACAGTTCCCATTCCCTGACCTAGATCATATATGTGTCATCTTCATAGTAGAGAACATTCCTTCCACGGATAGCCAAGCACTTCCTCGATTGGCAGGCACTTGGGATGTTTCCAATTTCCCTTCTCGTAAATGCCTGCCGTAAACATCTTGGTTATTTCTGTAGAGTTGATTTCCAGAGGCACAATCGCTGGGTGATTTACAACCATACCAGCGATGAAAATGCCAGCTCTTGCCACTGCCCCACTGTCCATCCCTGGCCTTTCCAAGGTCCTTCTCTGGAATCCCGGCAGCTCCTCGGCCCCAACCTCTGAGCTTGGGCTGGAAACTCAAGTCATAAGTCATCCATGCAGTGCTAGTGAACTGGGGTCACCACAACATGGTACCCAGGCTGGGCAGCAGAAACCCCAGATGACTGTCTCACAGTTAGGAGGCCAGAAGTCCAAGACCAAGGTGCTGGCAGGGTCAGTTCCTTCTGAGGCTGTGGGAGACTGCTCTAGGCCTCTCGTCAGCTTCTGGGGCTTCACGGGGGATCCTGGGCTTGCAGAAGCATCACCCCCATCTCCATCTTCATGTTCATATGGCATTCTCCCTGTGTGTCTCCCTGTGCCCAAATTTCCCCTTTTTATAAGGGCACACAGAAAGGGGGGTGGGACTTCCCTAGTGGTAAAGAATCTGCCTGCCAATGCAGGAGACACGGGTTCGATTCCTGATCCAGGAAGATTCCACATGCTGTGGAGCAACTGAGTTCAGCTGAGCAACTGAGCACCACAACTACTGAGCCTGTGCTGTGGAACCCGAGAACCGCAACTACTGAGCCCATGTGCTGTAATTATTGAAGCCTGCACTCCCTAGAGCCCATGCTCCACAACAAGAGAAGCCCATGCATCGTAACTAGAGAATAGCCCATGAAGCAATGAAGACCCAGCCAAAATAAATAAATAAAAAATAAGGACACAGTTGTACTGGATGAAAGCCCATCATCCACTTCACCATAACTAATTACATCTACAACCACCTTATTTCCAAATAAGGTCATATTCTCAGGTACTGGGGTTAGGACTCCACATCTGAATTTTAAGAAGACACAGTTCAACCCACAGCACATGCTGACCCTCCATTCTGCCTTAGGGAGTCGGAGTCTGCCCCTGTGTGTACCAGGCAAACATGTCCCAAATTACCATCCTCAAATATTAATTCCACAGGATACTAACAGATATTAGGTACAAAGGGGGGCTCTGTGGGCAAATACGTTTAGAAACCAGTACGTTAAACAGTGTCTTCCTCCCTCCCTCCCTCCCTTCCTCCCCTTCTTTTCTGTTGCAGGACTTCTGCACTGTGAATTTCCCACTAGTGAGTGTGAAGTGCAGCCTTTCTCTAACTTCTTTGATCAGAGCAATCTTTACCCAAAGACATCTCAAGAGGGCCAAGAGAGGGTAGGGCAGGGAGGTCTTCCAGTCTGCAGCTGCAGCACCAAATGGACCCATCGACAAACAAATGGCGAGAGGAGGACAGAAACGCCCCCTGAGGACGCCGCATCTCAGATGGAGAAAACCCACGCGGGGCCTCCTCTTCTCTCTGCCCCTCTGAACAGAGCACCCAGGCTACAGCGGCCGCCCCTCCCCGCGGATGCCCCCTCCCCAACCACACGGGCATCGAGGGCCCCCTCACGGCCCTCCTCCCGGACACCCTGGGGAGTGGAGTTTCAGGTGGATGAGCCAGGAATGTCACTTCAGAGAGGACGTTTTCTTCACATTT
Organism: Bubalus kerabau; assembly: GCF_029407905.1. NCBI lineage: Eukaryota > Metazoa > Chordata > Mammalia > Artiodactyla > Bovidae > Bubalus > Bubalus kerabau. Next base: position 80,274,106 of record NC_073631.1, on the reverse strand, counting down.
CTGACAATGCTGAGAGCAGATGGAACACTCCGTGAGCAGAGAAGGTGCTGTGTCCTGACCACAGAAGACTTATGACAAGATGCACCCTACAGCCTAAGGAGGTTTAGATGTAAATGACCACGAAGGGTAACCCTTTCATGTTTCTTAGGCATTAATGTCATCATCGTTAGGCTATACAGTCACATCAAGTTTATGAGTCCCACACAGATGAGTATAACTCAACTTTGACACGTGTCCATGGCACTGCATTCCTCTTAAACCCTCAGGCCTCACACTTCACACTGTCACCCTCAATACTGGCCAGACCCACCCACCACCACCCCTGCCATAGCCGGGGTCCTCAGGGCCCAGTTCCACCAGGTATAGACATCCTTGAGAAGCTTCCAGGAGGACTCAAGGCAGCAAAGCCAGTGGAAACAAGACGGTGGGCACCAGCCCAGGGAACGTGGTAGGGTCTGAAGGGAGTGGGAAGCACTGAGATTACTGAATGGGTACAGAGTTATTGTTTGGGGTAATGAAAAAGTTCTGAAAATGGGTACTGGTGATGGTTATACAACACTGTGAAGAGACTCAATACCACTAAACTCTACATTTGTTGTTGTTGAGTCACTGAGTTGTGTCTGACTCTTTATTACCCCATGGACTACAGAATGCCAGGCTTCTCTGTCCTTCACTATCTCCCGGAGTTTGCTCAAATTCATGTACATTGAGTCCGCAATGCTATCTAACCATCTCATCCTCTGCCACCCTCTTCTCCTTTTGCCTACAATCCTTCCCAGCATCAGGGTCTTTTCCAATGAATTGGCTCTTTGCATCAGGAGGTCAAAGTATTGGAGTTTCAGCATCCGTCCTGACAACAAATATTCAGGGTTGATTTCCTTTAGGATGGACTGGTTGGATCTCCTTGCAGTCCAAGGGACTCTCAAGAGTCTTCTCCAGCACCACAGTTTGAAAGCATCAACTCTTTGGTGCTCAGCCTTCTTTATGGTCCCACTCGCACATCTATACATGACTACTAGAAAAACTATGGCTTTGACTATACATACCTTTGTCAGCAAAGTTACATCTTTGCTTTTTAATATGCTATCTAGGTTTGTCATGGCTTTTCTTCCAAGGAGCAAGCGTCTTTTATTTTTATGGCTGCAGTCATTGCCCGCAGTGATTTTGGAGTCCAGAAAAATAAAATCTGTCACTGCTTCTACTTTTTCCCCTTCTATTTGCCATAAAGTGATGGGATCGGATGCCATAATCTTAGTTTTTTGAATGTTGAGTTTTAAGCCAGCTTTTTCACTCTCTTCTTTCACCCTCATCAGGAGGGTCTTTAGTTCCTCTTTGTCTTCTGCTATTAGGTGGTATCATCTGCATATCTGAGATTGTTTCATTATAATACACCAATCCTATCAGATTAGAGCCCCATCATTATGACCTCTTTTAACCTTAATTATCTCCTAAAGAACCTATCTCCAAATACAGCCATATAGAGGGTAGGGCTTCAACCTATGAATTTGGGAGGACACACAGTTCAGTCTACCACAAGCATTTATCAAAAAAATCTTCAACTAACATCATAGTTTTGGTGAGAAAGTAGATGAATTTGAAATAAAAAATGCAATATTATTCACATTATCACCAAAAAATAAAATACTTAGGTATAACTCTACAAAATATGATGAATGAAATATACTATACTGATGAATGAAATAAAAGAAGTAAATGAAAGGAGAGATATCCCATGTTCATGAAAAGGAAGACTGATGTCAGAATGTCTGTTCTTTCCAAGTTGATCTATAGATTCAATGTAATCCTAACCAGAATTGCAGGAAGTTATTTTATGGCTATTGACAAACAAATTCTAAAGTTTATATGGAGAGGCAAAAATCACTTCTCAACCTTTTGGTTCAGATCAAGTGTAGCAGACAGAAAGGCAAAAGACCCAGAATAGCCAACATAATATTGATGAGAGAAGAACAAATGTAGAGGATTTATACTGTCCGACTTCAAGACTATAAAGCTATGGGAATCAAGACAGTGTGATTTGGTAAAAGAATAGACAGTAGATCAATGGAACAGAACAGACAGCCTAGAAGTAGGCCCACACAAACATAGTAAACAAATTTTTGACAAAGAAATAAAGGCAATTCAAAGAAGAAAAGACTGTCTTTTCAAAAAATGAAGTTTGCTATGGACTGAATATTTGTTCGTGCCCATCCCCCACCACCAAATTCATATGTTGAAATCCTAAGCCCAGTGGGATGGCATTAGGAAGCGAGGCCTCTGGGAGGTGATGAGGTCATGACAGCAGAGCCCTCATTAACAAGACTAATGCTTTATAAAAAAGACTCCAGATAAATCTTTCTACCCCTTCTGACACAGGATAAAGATGACCATCTAGGGAGCAAGTTCTCACCAGACTCTGAATCTGCCAGAGCCGGGATCTTGGATTTCCAGTTCCTAGAACTGTAAGAAATAAATGTGTGTTGTTTATAAGCCACCCAGTTTATGGATGCTGTAGCCAGGCTATAGCAACCTGAACAATCTGAAACAGTACTGGAGCTAGTGAACATCCAGATGCAAAAAAACTAATCTAGACACAGACCTCACGCCTTTCACAAAAAGTAACTCAAAATGGATCACAGACCTAAATGTAAAATGCAAACTACAGAAGTCATAGAAGATCTTATAGGAGAAAATCTAGGTGACCTTGGGTTTGGCAATGACTTTTTCAGATACAACACCAAAAACATGATCCATAAAAGAAAGAATTGATATGATAAGCTTCATTAGAATAAAAAACTTCTGCTCTTTGAAAGATGAGTTAAGCAAATTTGCAAAGCACATATTTGATTAAAGACTTGTACACAAAATATATCAAGAACTCTTAAAATGCAATAATAATAAAACAAACAACCAAACAACCTGATTAAAAATAGGCCAAAGACTTTAACAGACTCCTCACCAAAGAAACTATACAGATGGCAAAAAATCATATGACAAGATGCTCCTTATCATATGTCATCAAACGCACATGAAAACAACAATGAGATACCACCACAAATCTATCAGAATGTACAAAATCAAAAAAACTGCCAACACGAAATGCTGGTGAGGATGTAGAGTAACAGGAGCTCTCATTAACTGCTGGTGGGAATGCAAAGCGGCGCAGCCACTTTGGAAGACAGTCTGGAAGTCTTCCAAAAAACAAAACCTACTCTTACCATATGATCCAACAATCATGCTCCTTGGTATATGTCCAAAGGAGTTGAAAACTTATGTCCACACAAAAGCTTGCACACAAATGGTTATAGTAGCTATAACTGCCAAAACTTAAACACAACCAAGACGTCCTTCGTAGAATGAATGGGTAAATGGACATTGTTGGGATGTCCCAACAATGAAGTATTATTTCTCTCTAAAAAGAAACAAGCTATCAAGCCAGAAAAAGACATGACGGAATCTTAAAAGCATATTACTAAGTGAAAGAAGCCAATCTGAAAAGACGACATACTGTATGATTCCAACTACATGACATTCTGGAAAAAACAACATTATAGAGACAGTAAGAAGTGGTTGTCTGGGACTCTGGGGGGTCGGGGGGTGGGAATGAACAAAGGAGCACAGAGGACCTGAAACGCTGTAGTGACAGGCACACGACATTGTATCTGTCAATCCTAGAGCTGTGCGACAGAGCGAGCCCCGTGGCAACTGTGGACTTCAGTTAATATTAACTGCATGCTTTATAAAAAGCATCCTGAGCCGTACTGGTCACCAGCTGTAACAAGTGTACCACGTCCGAAGGGAGATGGTTATAGGAAAGGGAATTGGGGCCCGGCTGTGAGGTAAATATGGAAACTCTCTACTTTTCATACAATATTTCTGTAAACATAAAACTGCTCTAAAAAAGAGTCCATTCAGTCTTCTTTTGAAGTATAAAGAGGAAAATTAAGTATTTTTATGACAGACATTGGGGTTGGGGGATTTTTTTAACCACATGTGGAAAAGCCTAAGGAAAACATCAGTATATCAGTCACATCGAAACCCTGACACTCCAGCGTGACCGAGGACCCGCACAATGTGAGAAGGGTGCTCGGGGCTGTCATAGACTCTCCAGACGCGACAGCTCCCAGGACTGCCCTCTACAGTTTCCAAAGTGTCTGTCCCCTGGGCTCTCAGGACCCCCGTGGAAGATGGGAAGGGTGGGGCACCAATGCCTTGCTGAACCCGTGGCACTGTGGGTGGCAGAGGCGGGACCTAAACGCAGACCTCCCTTTGATTTTCCCTCGTAGCACAGTTGGTAAAGAATATGCCTGAAATGCAGGAGACCCGGGTTCAATTCCTGGGTCGGGAAGATCCCTTGGAGAAGGAAATGGCAACCCACGCCAGTATTCTTGCCTGGAGAATCCTATGGAGAGAGGAGCCTGGCAGGCTACAGTCCATGGGGTTGCAAGAGTCAGACACGACCGAGCGACTAAACCGCCAGCACCGCCGCCCACCCTTCCTGCACATTCACCTACCAGGTGCCCTTTGTTGGCTCCGAAAGAAAGGGGGTTGGGTGGGGATGGATGGAATATTCCATCGAGGGCAGAGAAGGAGCAGGAGAAGCTGCGTCTGGGAGAGGAGGGGCTGTGGGTGTGTGGCCAGAGCCGAGGCTCAGGGGCTGCCTTCCCCCCGACCCTACCCAGGGGTCTGGCTCACAGGCCGGCTCTTACTAGTTACACAAAACCAAATGTTCTGGTGATGTCAAGCTTGACCTGGGTGTATTTACACCATAGGAATGGGGAAGCAGCATGGCTCAGGATACCCCCGTCCCAGCTGTTAACACTGATCAGCTGTCACTAGAGAGGGGACTATAACAGGGAATGCCACCGCTCCCCTCCCGCTCTGTGGATGGTGTGGAATGTGGGGAAAGGGGTGGGGTGGATGAGATCCTGGCCAGGCCAGAGGCCTCTTGAGGGCAGATAATCCAGGCTGTCCCAGGACAAGACAGGGCCCCAAGGTAAGAGCTGATCTCCGCCAAGGGCTCCTCTCAAATCCAACCTGTCATATGCAGCCTCGGTGGGCACCCGCCATTCCTGGGCCTCTTATGGGATGAGGCTCACGCCTACATGCTCCTTGCTCTCCCCTACCCCACCTCCCCTTCTCTGTGTTGGTGTCTGACCCTCTCCTTCTCCCTCTTTCTCTCAGGTACAATCCTTAGCAGCAAGCTCCCCAGATGACTCAAGTTGAGAGTTTGCATTAAGCAAAGACCAAAACAAGGACAGAGGTGGGATAGGACAAAGGGAGGCCCTGGACCACCTTGGACCCCTTGATGCCTGGGGCCCCCTCCTCCCACTAGGCCAGGGCAGAGCCTGCAGTTTGGACCTGGCCTTGTGCCCTGCAGTGACCTCTGCAGAGGGTGTTGCAGGGAGCAGGTAATGGGAGAGTTAGAGGCCCACTTGACGCATGGTGGGGGGGTTGGGCACGTGCTGACAGGACAATAGGAGAAGGAGCAGGAGGGGTAAGCAAGGCCTTCTGCAACTGCACAGCTCAGTATTGGAGGAGCAGGCACCCGCATCTCTAGAATTCCTCTCCTGCCTACACGAAGAGGCCTCAGCCCGGCCCAGCCCACCCACGCCCAGGCCCTCTGTTCATCAGCTTCGGGGTAGCTGAGCCTTGAGACTGACCGAGGTGGCCTCATCAGCCCACGGGTCACCCGGAAAAACCATCTCATACCTGAAGCACGAGGTGAACTCAGGGACAAGAGAGCAGTGGCTTTGGTTTCATTTCTGTTGATGTTTTCGCCGCCTGAAAGAACTTCCACTTCATCTTCTGTGAGCTGCCTGCTTAGGTCCTTCATCCCTATTTCAGTTGGAATTTTAGCTCTTTTCTTATTGACCTGTAGGACCTCTTTATATGTGAAGGCAACCCTTCCTCACCGCATGCAGCCTCCGTGGCCCACCTGCAAGGAGCAGGAGGCTTATTACACACTTGGCAGAGAGGTAGCAAGGCACATTTTTGTCGGTCCCTGAAATAAATTGGGATGCTTCAAGGGCAGGGCTTGGGTCTGCACTTGTTGGCTCCTAGAATCCCGATGGCACAGGATTCCAGCTTGTCAAGGGAAGCTGGCAACAAGCTGGGGGGCAGGGCAGCAGGAAGCCACATCTAGGCCTGCAGAGGCCTGGGGCCTCCACCACCTTGTGTGCCGGAAGCACCCCATTCAAGGCTCTCGTCCTGGGTCTCTGGCCTCCTCTCCTTACTCCTGGCCCCATTCCCCACCTGGGGTACCTGGATGTCCCTCTTGAGTGCCCAGCAAGCAGAAGTCAACTCACCCTGAATTATCAGACACCAGTGACCATAGAGGTTCCCAGAACCATTATGGACTTTTCACCTGTTTTCCATCAGAAAAACCAGCTCAGAGAGAGGGCCCTGGCCCTACCTGGACACCCACGCCTGCCCCTGGTCCAGCCATCTGGGGTGCTCTGGACAGAGGCAAGGTGTCACATCATGGACCTCCCTTTCACTGACACTTGGACAGAGAGGGCCAAGTTGTTCCACCACCAAATAATTGTAAACATTTTGGTATTTTCAGAAGCATTGAACATATTATGGGAAGGAAGTAAAAGTCCCCTTGATTATGAAGATGACCAAACCGTGTGGCCATGGAGGTGTCAGTGACGAGGCTCTGGGGAGCTGCCTGCCCGCCTCACCCCACAGATGCAGAGACCTGCTGTCCCGGCAAAGGGGTTCTGTGGTGGGGGGTGTACATGCGAACCCTGAGGAGAAAAGCTCACACCCTCAGGTTTCTGGTTCAAAAGGAAATCTGAATTTGAGAGTGTCAGAATCCTCAAGGCTAGAGGCCGAGGCTGTGTGTGCCCCCAGAAATCTCCATGGTCAGCGGCCCTCCACTGATGGCCAGGCCAAGTAGGCCCAGGAAGGTCCGGCAGAGGCACCGAGGAAGCTGGTACAGGAGTTTCCAACGAGAAGCAGCTCACACCTGCTCTGCTGGGGTCCCGGCCAGCCCACCTGCCCACCTCAGGCTGCCTGTCCTGATCTGGAGACACTGACATCACTTCAGGGCCACTGCACTCTTAAGATGCCTTTATCAGAGCCTGAGCCCAGGGCCCTCTCCAGCTGTGCTTCCATCTGCTACCTTCATGCTCAGGGGCCACCCTGGAGGGCCATGGAACCCGGCCAGCATCCCCAGAGCTGGATGCACCCAGCACCACTGCAAGGGCCGGTACAGCCCAGAAAGCAGCCCACGTGGCTGCCCTCCCTGTGTGACTGTCGACAGACCAAGGGCCGATTCAGAAGCCATGGGACCGCTGAATGCACACACAGCCGCAGCACCTGGGACCATGTTCCCAGCCTGGGTCTGTGAGCCGCGGCCCACAGAGCAACCTTCAAAAGCAGCTCTTCAAAGCCACGTCCGCCAGGCAGTCATCGATGGGGAAAGAACTGAGTCAACCCCCTGGGGGCCTGAAATTACTGCTGAGGCTGTGCAGCTCACGGAGGACAAGCAGGAGCAGACAAGGGAGGAGGGACAGCGACTGGAAGGTTCAGTGGCCCTGGCGGGAAGCAGGGCATCTGGGCGGGCATGGGAGCAGCACCGCCTGCCTGGACAGATGCTCTGAACACAGACGGCAACTCACCACCCACGGTGGCCCAGGCCCAACAGGATCTGGAACTTAGGAAGATGGGCTTCGTGGCCATTTGATTCCTTTTTCCTGGAAGGGGTAGGCATATCCATTAAAGCTCTAGGGACTTGTTTTTCTTTTATGTTTCGGGTCAATCAGACTTCATCCTCCTTAGGTTGTATTCTCCAGGAATGCAAATACCTGTGTGATTGGCTCACAGATGCCCAAGCATCTGACAGGTGAGCTTTGTGGCAAGTCTCAGAGGAAGGAAATGGGATTTCCACAGAGTCAATTCACAGAGCCACAAGGGACCCCAGAAGGTCATTTGACCCAAACCTCCTGGTTTCTCAGGCTTCCCTGGTGGCTCAGACGGTAAAGAATCTGCCTGCAATGCAGGAGACCTGGGTTCAAACCCTGGGTCAGAAAGATCCCTGGAGGATGGCAACCCACTCCAGTATTCTTGCCTGGAGAATTCCAGGGACAGAGGAGCCTGGTGGGCTACAGTCCATAGGGTCGCAAAGAGTCAGACATGACTGAGCGACTAAAACTTTCACTTTTCACTTTCCTGGTTTATAGAGGGGGAAACTAAACCCAGAGAGATTACACGGTGGCCCAAGCCACACAGCCCAGTGTTGAGAAGTCGTGGCCAGTGGGAGGAGACCATGTATTATGTCTTTTAAAACAGCCGCGAGGCCCAAAGTGTCCATTGACAGGTGAATGGATAAGCAAAATGTGGTCCATCCATACAATGAATATCATTCAGCCTCAAAGAAGAAGGAAATTCTGACACATGCTACAACATGCGTAAAACCTGAGGACAGTATGTTGAGTGAAATAAGTCAGACACAAAGAGGCAAATGCTATGTGCGTCCACTTACATGAGATGTTCAGAGCAGTCAAATTCAGAGACAGAAGGTACAACAGGGGGTGCCAGGGGTTGGGGGAAAGGGAAGTTTGTGATGTTTAATGGGGACAGAGTCCATTTTATCAGATAAAAATGTTCAGGAGATGGATGGTGGTGATGGTAACACCACAACAGAAATATACTGAACACCGCTGAACTACACACTTAAAAATGGTTAAGATGGTAAATTTTGTGTTATATATATTTTACCACAATAAAAAAAAAAAGGAAGACTGGTAGGATATGTAGCTGTATGTCTAAGAAATAAGTAAAAAAAAAAAAAAAGAGAGAGAGAGACTTGTACTTGTCCTGCTAACTTTAAAGTCAAATTTTCAAAAGGAGTACCTTTAGAACCACGTGCCATACCTTAACCTCTGCTGACAAACAAAGAACATTTAGAGAAAAAAAGCATAACAACCCCAGACAGAAAACCACGAGCTGAAAGGAACAGCTGTGACGGGCTCAGTGCTGCCAGGCACAGACAGGGTCCCTGATCTGTGGGCCAGGCCAGGGCAGAGACGACCCAGTGGGCAGGAAATGCATGCCTTGCCCGTGGATGTCCTCCTTGTCCCACCTGGCCTGGAACCACCCTCCTTAGTTTGGGCACAGAAAAGCGGCTGGTCCACAATGCCAACTGCACGGCACTGGTGTCCTGGACGGCCCCCTCTTCGGCTCTGGGCTGCGTCCTCCTTAATGGTCACCCCGGCCCCTCCCCCCAGGCCCTGGCCTCAGAGACAGTGCAGAGAAAGCTGAAGCACCAGAGGCCTCCAGACTGGGCATGGGCTCTGCCCTCTCTGCCACGTAGTCAGCTCCTTGCACTGTGTGACTGACCTCACAATGACACACCCCCTTCACAGATGAGGAGACTGAGGCTCTGAGAGGTGACCCTTCTGCCCAGGGGTGCAGCACCAACCCACTATCCCCAAGAGAATACACTCGTGACTGTCCCCTCCTGTTGGTAAGGACCCACTTCAATGCCCCTGCCACACAGAGCCCAGGCCTCGGTGTCCACTCACCTGGGAGCCCCAGACTGACTTAGGCACAGTGGAACCTGGAGATTGTGCAGGGGGTCCACACAGATAGCACCCCAATGGGGAAGCAAGGTGAAGACCCTGCACACTCCAAGAGGTGATGCACAGAAGTCCCCAGTGAGAGCAAGACCCAGACCCCCACCCAGTGCCTGTACTGACCGTTGGGGCTGGGAGATGCAGGAGATGGAAAAGCAGAGGGGACTGGAACTCAGATGACAGCTCAACCCGGCGGAGGAGCCTGAGAACGGGCAGGCCGGAGAAGGCAACCCCAGGACGGCCTCAGGAGAGACCCCTTTGTTGTGTGACCACTAAGTTGCATCCAACTCTTTGTGACCCCATGAACTGCAGCACACCAGGCCTCCCTGTCCTTCACTATACCCCAGAGCTTGTTCAAACTCATGTCCGTTGAGTCGGTGATGCCATCCAATCATCTCATCTTCTGTCGTCCCCTTCTTCTCCTGCCCTCAGTCTTTCCCATCATCAGCGTCTTTTCCCACGAGTAGGCTCTTCATATCAGGTGGCCAAAGTATTGGAGCTTCAGGTTCAGCATCAGTCCTTCCAATGAATATTCAGGGTTGATTTCCTTGAGGATTGACTGGTTTGATCTTGCAGTCCAAAGTATTCTCAAGAGTCTTCTCCAGCACCATACTTCAAAAGCATCAATTCTTCGGTGCTCAGCCTTCTTTATGGAGAGACCCTGAAGCATCCTTTAAGTAAGGAAAGGAGAGGAGAAGGGAAATGGATGGACCTACCCAGCCCCCAGTCCCTGCTCCACAAGGTCCAGCCAGCAAAATGAAGGGAATGCCCATTGGTCGCCATACCAGGAAGAGCCTGTACGCAGATGAAGGAGGAAGGGAAGAAAAATCTAAACTTGAATCAGAAAAGATAGCTTAACTCCCACAAGACAGGCCGTCCTAGGCAGTATGTCCCTCAGGCAATCAGTCAAGATGAGCATTTGTTCATGGGTCAGAAAATAAAAATGCAAGTGTACGAATGCGCCCACTCTCAGGCCACAGAGGAATCGTGAAAAGCACCGCCTTTCAGGCACCACGGTCAGCAAGCTGGAAGTCTCTCTCCTGCTCCACTGCCCCATCCAGATTCGAGGGGCCAGAGACCCTCAGGGAAGGAAGGGGCACGGATGAGGGGACCCTGGAGCCCACCCCACGCTGGAATGACAAGACTGCCGGAGCCCTGGACTCAGCACCCAGATCCCAGTCCAGGAATCATGGATGGTGCAGTCCCAGGGGGACCACTCAGGACAGAAACAAGTAGAGCCCCAGCACACGGATCAACACCAGGGCCAGAGCTCTGAAGCCAAGGCACCTACTGGTCCCTCGAAGTGGAACCCTGAGCTTGAGGTGTTCCAGCAGGGTCCGTCCCCGCCTGGTCTCCACAGAGGGTAGGAGGACACTCACCCCGTGTGGCACCTGGCCTCTGGATTCCCAGCCGGGCCCTGCTCCTAGGGACTCCCAGCTCCTGGACTTCTGGGGCCTTCCTCGGCCAGGGATTTGGGGATGAAGCCAGCAGGGTTCACAGCCTGCCCTGGGGGTGCCCCAGGGGACAGAAGGAGTGGGAGACATGGGAGCCTGGAAAAGGGGCCAAGGAGAAGAGAAGGAGGTAAGGAGAGGTGAGGGGGAGGACCAAGGCAGGAAGGAGGAGCACAGGGCAGGCCCAGAATGGAGGCAACTAGACTTCCCGGAATCACAGAGCCGGGGGTTTGGGGTTTGGGCTCCACCCCTACTCCAGCCCTTCCCATCACTGCCAATCGCACTGACAGCCTGTCCTCCTCCTCCACCCTCACCCATCACCCCACCCACTGGGACCCACCCTTTCTGCTCCCAGAGGAGCCTCACCCTCCAGCACCCATCCGGCATAACCCTCCTCCTTCAGTCAGGGCCAGGTGAGAGGTGAGAGGATGGGACTCTCAGGAGCTGTGTCCAGGGGCACGGTCTGGGTCAGGGGTCGGGCTGGGGTGCGGCCTCTTGTTGCTTATCATGGCCTTGTGTCCACTCTGAGACCACTCTGGACCCAAAGCCGGTCTAGGCTGTGGGAAATGAAACACCAACCAAGACTTGGCAGAGTACGAGGTGAGGTCTGTGGGTCTCCCCTCCCAGCCTCTCATCCCCCACTGTCTAGCTCATGCCAGCCTCCAGCTCCCAGGCAGTTCTCAGTTGCTTCTGGGCATGCTGACAGGTGTCCCGGGGTAAGATGGCGCCAAGGCTGGGGTAGAGGGAGCCGGGGGATGGTTGTCTTGGCCATGGCGTTGTGGGCCCTGCCCTCAGACACCACAAGCTGACTCATAATGTACTCCATTTCTTTTTCTGCACGAATAATTCTCCATTGTGTGGAAATAACACATTTTCTTTATCCATCCATCAGATGATGGACATTTGGTTCGTTTCTACTCTTTGGCTATTGTGGATAATGCTGTTATGAACAAGTTTTTGTGCGGATGTATGCTTTTTTCTCCACAAGATATCAAATATATTAATATTTCCCTGTGCCATACAGTAGGTCCTTATTGTTTATCTATTTATACATAGTAGTGTGTATCTGTTAATCCCACACTCCTAATTTATCCCTCCCCTGCTCCTTTCCCCCTGGGTAATCATAGGTTTGTTTTCTCTGTCTGTCCATCTATTTTGTAAATAAGTTCATTTATCATTTTTTAAGATTCCACATATACCACATAAGTAGTATCACATGATATTTGTCTTTCTCTGTCTGACTTCACTCAGTATGATAATCTCTAGGCCCATCTATGTTGCTTCAAATAGCATTATTTCATTCTTTTTCATGACTGAGTAACATGCCATTGTATATATGTACAATATCTTCTTTATCCATTTATCTGTCAATGGACACTCAGGTTGCTTCCAAGTCTTGCCTATAATAAACAATGCTGCTATGAACATTGTGGGCCATGATCTTTCCTAATTAGAATTTTCATCTTTTCCAGATACATGCACAGGAATGAGATTGCTGGATTCTATGGTAACTATTTTCAGTTTTTTAAGGAACCCCATACTGGAAGAAACACAAACTGGAATCACGATTGCGGGGAGAAATATCAATAACCTCAGATATGCAGATGATACCACCCTTATGGCAGAAAGTGAAGAGGAACTCAAAAGCCTCTTGATGAAAGTGAAAGTGGAGAGTGAAAAAGTTGGCTTAAAGCTCAACATTCAGAAAATGAAGATCATGGCATCCGGTCCCACCACTTCATGGGAAATAGATGGGGAAACAGTGTCAGACTTTATTTTTCTGGGCTCCAAAATCACTACAGATGGTGACTACAGCCATGAAATTAAAAGATGCTTACTCCTTGGAAGGAAAGTTATGACCAACCTAGATAGCATATTCAAAAGCAGAGACATTACTTTGCCAACAAAGGTTCGTCTAGTCAAGGCTATGGTTTTTCCTGTGGTCATGTATGAATGTGAGAGTTGGACTGTGAAGAAGGCTGAGCGCTGAAGAATTGATGCTTTTGAACTGTGGTGTTGGAGAAGACTCTTGAGAGTCCCTTGGACTGCAAGGAGATCCAACCAGTCCATTCTGAAGGAGATCAGCCCTGGGATTTCTTTGGAAGGAATGATGCTAAAGCTGAAACTGCAGTACTTTGGCCACCTCATGCGAAGAGTTGACTCATTGGAAAAGACTGATGCTGGGAGGGATTGGGGGCAGGAGGAGAAGGGGACGACAGGATGAGATGGCTGGATGGCATCACTGACTCGATGGACGTGAGTCTGGGTGAACTCCGAGAGTTGGTGATGGACAGGGAGGCCTGGCGTGCTGCGATTCATGGGGTCGCAAAGAGTCGGACACGACTGAGCGACCGATCTGATCTGATCTGATCTGATACTGTTCTCCATAATTGCTGCACCAATACATTTCCACCAACAGTGTGGTTCCCTTTTCTCCACACTCACTCTAGTATTTATTATTTATAGACATTTATTTTCTGATGATGGCCATTCTGACTAGTGTGAGGCAATGCCTCACTGAAGTTTTGATTTTTTAACAAGTTGTGTGTATTCTGACTGTGCTGGGTCTTCCTTGCTGTTCAAGGGCTTTCTCTGGTTGCAGTGAGCAGGTGCTACACTTCTCTTCTGTGCATGGACTAGTGTCAGTCGTTTCTCTCTTATTGTGGAACACGGGCTCTAGGGTGCACGGCTTCAGTAGCTGTGGCACATGGGCTCAGGAGTTGTGGCACACAGGCTTAGCTGTCCCATGGCATGTGGGAGCTTCCTGGACCAGGAATTGAACTGTGTCCCCGAGCATTGGCTGGCAGGTTCCAAAAGTCCCTTTAGCTCTGGTTTGCATTTCTCTAATAGTTAACAATGTGAAGCATCTTTTCATGTGTCTACTGCCCATCTGTATGTCTTTGGGAACGTGTTTTCATATCTCTTGAGTACATACCTAGGAAGGGAACAATCTGAGACACTGTCAGAATGTTTTCCAGAGCACCTGCCCCATTTTACATCCCCACCGGTAACACATGAGGGTTCCAACTCCATATCCTCACCAACACTTGACATTGTCTTTTTTATTCTACTCATTCTAGTGGAAATGAGGTGGGATCTCAATGTGATTTTCATTTGCATTTCCTAAATGACTAATGATGTTGAGCATCCTTTTGTATGTTTATTGCCTACTGGTATATCTTCTCTGGAGAAATATCTTTTCTGGTCCTTTGCCCATTTTTTCATTAGGTCATTTGTCTTTTTACTGTTAGGTAGTAAGCTCTTAAAATATTTTAAATACAAGTTCCTTATCAGATATATGATTTGCAAATATTTTCTCCCTTTCCATGGGTTGTCTTTCCACTTTCTTGGTGGTATCCTTTAAAGCACAAAAGTTTTTTTTAATGTTAATTAAGTCCAATTTATTTTTCTTCTGTTGTTTGTGCTTTATGGTGTTGTACCCAAAAAAACCATTGCCAAATCGAAGGTCACAAAGATTGACTCCTAAGTTTTCTTCCAAGAATTTTTTGGTTTTAGCTCCTACAATTAGGCCATTTTGAGATAAGTATGTTGAGCATCTTTTTGTGTGCTTACTGATCACTAATATATCTTTTTTTTTAAGTTTGTTTATTAATATTTATTTATTTTTGGCTGTGCTTTGTCTTTGTTGCTGCAAGGGCTTTTTCTCTAATTGCAGAGAGTGGGGCTACTCTCTAGGTACAGAGCACGGGCTCCTCGTTGTGGCAGCTTCTCCTGTTGCAGAGCACAGGCTCCAGGTTGCCGGGGCTTCAGTGGTTGCGGTGATGGGCTCATACGAGGTGCAGCTTGTGGGCTCCAGAGCTCAGTAGTTGTGGCACACAGATTTAGTTGCCCCATGGCATCTGGAATCTTCCCAGACTAGTGATCAAACTCATGTCCCCTGCATTGGCAGATGGATTCTTTACCAATGGACCACCAAGGAAGTCCTATCTACTTTCGTATCTGGCATTAGATAGGGTTCCAACTTCATCCTTTTGCACATGGATGCCCACTTGTCCACTGGTTAAAGGAACCATTATTCTTTTTCCATTGAATTGTCTTGCCATCCTTGTCAAAAAAAATCAACAGACCATAGATATATGAGTTTATTCTAGACTCTCAATCCTATTCCACTGATCTATGTGTTTATCCTTTAGTCACACTATCCCCACATTTATGCCAGACGATATCTGCTCTGACTTGATTGGTATAACAGTATAGTTAGTTTAGAAATCAGGAAGTAGGAATCCTCCAACTTTGTTCTTTTTCAAAATTGTTCTGGCTCTTTTGGACCCCTTACATTTCCCTACAAATTTAATTTTTAATTTTTTATTCTTTTTTAACAAGTAGCTGGAATTGTAATAGGTACTACATTGAATTTATAGATCAGTTTGGCATATACTGCCTTTTTAACAATATTAAGTCTTCAGTTCCATGGACATAAAACATCTTTCCATTTATCTAGATCTTGAATACTCTTCAACAGTAGTTTGTAGTTTTCAATGTTCAACTCTTGTATTACCTTTTTAAAAATTTCTTACTAGTATTTTATTCTTTTAAAATATGAATTTTCTTTCCTAATTTTATTTGGGGTTGAACATTGCAAGTGTAATGAAACATATTGGATTTTTGTATCTTGATCTTGTATCTTGCAATTTTGCTAAATTCATTTTTTAGTTCTAACAGCTTTTCAGGGATTCCTTGGGATTTTATCTATACAAGATCACAGTATCTGTAAAAAGAGGTAGTTTTACCTACTCCTCTCCTATCTGGGTACCTTTTATTTCTTTTTCTTGCCTAAGTGTCCTGGCCAGAACCTCCTGTACAATGTTGAATAGAACACTCTTTTCTTGATTGTTTCTGGTCTTAGGGAGAAAGCATTCAGTTTTTTGCCATTAAATATGTTAGCTGTGGAGTTTTCATAGAGGCCTTTTATCAAGTTGAAGAAATTCATTTCTAACCCTAGTTTGTTGAGTATTTCTAGCAGGAAAAGGTATTAGATTTTGTTAATGCGTTGTGTCTGCATCTATTGAAATGATCATACATTTTCTTTGTTTAATCTGTTAATCTGGCATAACACATTGATTGCATTTTGTATTTTGAACCAACTTTTTATTCCTGGAATAAATTTTGCTTGCTCATAATGAACCCTTTTTCATGCCGCTAGATTTGTTTCACTAGTGTTTTGCTGAAGTTGTTGCATCTGTATCCAAAAGGAATATTGGTCTGTAGTCTTAAGATGTCTTTCTCTGGCCTTAGTATCAGGGTAGTTACTGGCTTCATAGAGTAAGTTGGGAAGAATTCCTTCCTCTTCTATTTTTTGGAGAAGTTTGTGAAAGATTGGTATTAATTCTTCTTTAACCATTTGATAGAATTCACCAGTGAAGTTATCTGGACTGAAGGGACTTTTTTGGGGGGGACATTAAAAATTTATTAATTATTCACTTTAATTGTTACAAGTCTATTTAGAGTCTCCATTTCTTCTTGAGTCAGTTTCAGTTGTTTGTCTTTCTAAGAATTTGTCCATTTCATCTAGGCTACCTTTCACTTGGTACACAGTCATTCATAGGACTCCCTTATCAGCCTTTTATTTCTATAAGATTAGTTGTAATGTCCACTCTTTCATTCCCGATTTTGGCAATTTGAGGTTTCTCTCCTTTTCTTGGCCTGACCACTGTTTTTATAACTACAACCTTCCTGCTAACTGGTATTCTTGAATTTCCTTAATCCAAAATCTGAAGTATAAATCACCTTCTACCCCCATCACATAATTTGTTTAGGGTTTACCACCTGTTTCTCCCATCAGTATAAGCAGGCACCCTCAACTTTGTTCACTGTTTCCTAAGCATGCAGAAAATGCCTGGCAGATGATACGTGTGCAGGCAGATTTGCTGGATGCGTGAAGGAATCTGAAGTAAAGCAAAATAAACCAGGAAAGTTGCAAATAGTAACAATAATAATAACAGGAATGATCTTAAAGCTCTAAACATGTGAGGTCCAATAGAGTAACCACAGCTGGTGCGCAGCCCTAACAGCCTGGAGTGTGGCAGGTTCACGCTGAGACGGGCTGTAAGTGCAAAGAGACTCAACAGATTTCAAAAACAATATGTTTTTAAATTTGAGATAGCTTAACAATAATTTTTGTATTGGCTATATGTTGAAACAATATTTTGGATAAACTGAGTTAAATACATACACTACTAAAGTTCTTTTCACCTGTTTCTTTTTAGGTTTTTTCAAGTACCAGAAAATTTTTAATTACACATATGCCTGACATTTGTGGCTCAAGTTTTGTTTCTTCTAGAAAGCTCTGCTCCAGATGACTTGGATAGGGTCAGGGGATAATATCGAGTGTCTGAAAAAAGGAAGGCAAATTCCAAATGCGTGGTCAAGTAAGGCTCTTACAGAGCCCAGGGAGGGAGCGGGCGCAGGCACCTGGCCTTGGGCACAGAGGCCCCTTGCAGGGTCTGAGTCTGTGCTGCCCACTGATCACCACTGAGGGGCAACCACTCTCCTCCGGTCTGATTCAGCAGGTCTGGGGTGGGGTCTACAGGCAGCCGGGGGCTAGGATGCACCACCCTGATCGCCTTCTTCAGCAGGTACTGCTCCCAACTAAACCAGGACTCTTCACCCAGAAAGCCCCTAACAGATGTCTCAGATCAAATCAAGGGCTTTGAAAATCAGGCTGCACCTCAGAGTACAAGAACAAAAGCCACATGAAGAACTTCACTAAGAAATGGGCAAAATGCTTCAACCCCTTGGCATCCAGCTCTGTGGCCAGCACCCAAGTCATGCCACCCTTCACCAGGTGACAAGACAGGTGACCACTCAGGCCAGGCATCTGAGACCCCCAAGACCACCAGCACCTCCTGCCCCCAACCACCTGAAGGGCCCCCATCTTTTAGTGGGTGACACGAAGCCACTTTGTCAGGCACCACTATGCACTAGGCATGGTTCTAAGCCCTGGAATTCAGTGTGGGCTGAGTGACAGGGAGGCAGGAACTGCCCTTGGCTCTTCAATAGAAACAGGCACCAACCTGGATATGCCCAACACCATGGAGGGTGTTACATCCAAAAACAGGACACCTTTCCTGTTTCGTGGGAATGGTCACAGCATCTCCTCCCCTCAGGGCTCACTCACTGTTCATAAAGCAGGGAAAAAAGGTGGTTCTCAAATTAGGCCTGTAGAACAGCATGGTTTATGTATCCTCCAAAAAATGTTCTTAAATCTATGCCCAGCTATTGCCAATCTGTTCCTGAATTCAACAAAAGCTTGTATCTGGCTTAACAAAGAAGCATAACTTTAGTTATTTTAGGATCATTATGTCAATGCAAAAAAAAAAAAAAAAAAAAAAACAGTCCACCAGGAGTTTTGGCCACTGAACGACCTAGTGACCCTCTAACCTAGGAGACAAAGGCCACCCAAAAGTTATGAACCTAGGAACACCACTAGCTGCCAATAAGGATGTTTTCATTTTAAATAGATTCAGATCTTTATATGAATAAAATATACATTTCTCTGTAACATGCCAATATGGTAATTTTTGGAAAACCAAGTTGATACATAATGCATTTTTACATTTCTACACTAACAAAGTGACTTGCAGCTGTGAAAGATGCTTTAAAAATAACTAAATCAGATTCCATTTTGAGGCAGGGAGAGAGAAGGAATTAAAAATTTTGAAAATATATTTGAGATCTCCAGAAAGGCCTCATCTCTTGCCTTGGACCAGGTGGCCTCAGAGAGCAGTGGGAGGGACAAGATGTTTCCAGGGAGCAGACGCTGTTCATGTCACCTCCACTTGGTCTTTCTTATTAAAGCACTTGATAAATTCCAGGCAACTCAATGTGGACTCTCTAAGGGAACCATCTCTGATAGAATTTCACTTTAGGTAGAAGAAAGAAAATCCAACATTGCATCTGTCTTGCCTAGGCTCTTGGGGGATCCTTCAGATTGAAAAAAAAAAAAAAAGGAGAGGAATACGTTCTTGGCTTCTTTTTGATCAAGACCCCTGTGCCCCAACCCAGGACCCCACCAAAAAGTGCTCCTTCATCCACCATGATCATGCCCTCCTGATAACCCTGGGAGCCCCTGTTTCAAACACAGCATCCTCTCTTCCCTCCGTCTTGCTTGTCAGAGAACGGGTCTCCATTTGGGGTTTTAAAAATAAGGCCACCATATATACATCCATCTCTTGATTCTAAGAGAACTGGCAGGCACTTATCTGTAAAAAAAAAAAGTCTCTGACATGACGGATCATCATGAAAAAGTGTTAGAAGCAAACAAACTGCAGAATCACATATATGGTGATTCCATTGTGTTTTTAAACCATATATATGTGTGTGTGTGACGTATATGCATGTATACAAATGTGTACATATATATATACCACACATATCCTTATACTAACATTAAAACAGGCAGTCCAGGTTCCTCTGTGGAATGAATAAACTTGAGTGTGAAGGAGTCACATTTACTGCACATAGTTATGTATTGATTTTTCTTTTAAGATATTATCCCTGTTGTCTATTTCATCATTAAAATCAAATAAGACTTGCTGGCCCCAAATGGGGTAGAGTATTGGTTGTCACAGAGGGACAACCATAGGAAATGATGTCTTTACAAAAAGGAGCCATAGGACAATGCCTTGTGCTGGAAAAGCACAAAGAGGGCTCAGTGAGCAGCCTGTTAAGGACAAGTGAGACCCTGAGGAGTCCAGGGTCAGAGTGGACCATGAGTGGACAACCGGGCCATGAGTCAGAGAGTGGAATAATTGCCTTTTAAAAACACAGAATGGCGTACGGTCATGAGCTTCTGCGAGAAGCAGAAAGCAGATTCTAGTCAACAGCCTGGACTCAAACCCTAGCCCCGTGTGGAGTGTCTCTGAGTCTCAGGCACCTCTTCTCCAAACTGGGAGTGATCACGGTACCTATTTCACAGATCAAGCACCTTAATGTAATAAGCACCATTTAATTGCTAGCGACTGTTACCAGGAGAGAAAGAGTGCAGGTAGCAAGCACAAGATATATTCTTAGCTCTCAGCAAAGTAGGTTATGGTATAAAAATACCGTTCAATAGTAACTAAACTAGCCTCACCTTCATGTGCATCTCACAGCAGCCTCAACATGTGCGACTTCTTCTCTAAATACCCTACATTAGGCATCTGGACTCCGACCCTGGGGGCCACCCAGCAGGCAGAAGCCACTGGCAGGGTCACTCACCCCCTCCTCACACGTGCAGGAAACTCCACTGTGGGCAGGCCAGACACCCACCCGCCTTTGTGTCAGATGGTGCCCAGAGACAGGGGAAGACAGAAGCGGGGAGAGGCTAGGTGGGGGAGGAGCAGGAAGCGGGCATGAGAACCTCTCCAAGGGAGCGGCCAGGGGGATGAGCTGTGGGGCCATCAGAGGAGGGGGCAAGAGCACTGGCAAAGGTCCTGGGGCAGGAAGTACCCGATGTGCTTGAGGGCGGGAGAAAGCAAACACAGTGATGAGTCCTCCACCCGAGTCCTCTCTTCCCTGGCAACCAGGCTTCGGCGCTCAGGAGGCTCACCATCGATTTGCTCTGAATTTCCTGAGTTTATCTATTAACCACCAAGCAGGCTGGTGGCTAGTGGAGAGGATGTCAAGAAAGCACGGAAGGTGGATGGTGATGACCCTCCCCCTGAGGGGTCACACCCCAGGACAAGACCTGCTCTCCCCCAACTGGGGCACACTGGATAGAGTCAAGGACACACCAAGGTCAGCTCGGGGCCTGCCTGAGGTTCAGCGGAAGCTGGGAAGGACAGGGGTGCCCTGGACTGGGAGTGGGGGCCTTCCTGGCTGATGGGGGCATATTGTCCACTCTCTCTGAGCTGCAGTTCTGTGTCTATAAAATGGGAAGGGGGAGTATGAGGGGGGGTTCCCGAGCAACTCAAATCAAATAAAATCAGGCGTTCAAAGTAATGCGCCACTTAGAGGTTGTTACAATGGGGCTCACCTTCTCTCAAGGGGAGGGGTCCACGAACCCCTGAATTACATCCAAAGCCATGTGGGAGCTGCTTTCTCCTGGAGAGGGGGATCGCTCAGATTTTAAAGGGGATGACTCCCCAGAGTCTAAGCTCCGGGAGCCTGAACACAAAATGCACAAAATTCCTACTCAACAAACAGCCAGACAAGGTCAGCACCAAGCCCAGGAAAGGGGCTGTGGGGGAGTGGGCCCAGGGGAGACACGGAGAATGTCCAGACCCCCACTGGCACCCCCACCACCAGAGCCAAACTCTGAGGAAACCCTCGCCCCTGGGCACCAGCAAACCCATGGTGGGACTGGAAGAAACACTGGCAACACGGAGATTGCCACGAGGAGAGGAACACGAGGTACTCCAGGTACTACAGTCACTACACAGAGCAGCAGCGAAAGGCAGACAGCGTCCCCACACACAGATGCCCCGAAGACTAAGCTGCGGGAAAGCGCAAGTTTCCAGATGTTTATATAAAGTTAAAAACAAAGCACCCCCAAAGAATGGGGTATGTTAGTTGTGACTCTATCTGTGTGCAAATGAACCAAGAGTCTAAAAGGATAAATCTGAACACATCACAGTTGTTGGCGGAGAATGGTTACTTAACATTTCTTGGTAAGGCTTTATTTCTGATGTTTTTTTTAAAGAACTCTAAAGGACAGGGAGGCCTGGGGTGCTGCAGTCCACGGGGTTACAAAGAGTTGGACAGGACTGAGCAACTGAACTGAACTGAAAGCCAAAATGACAAAAGAAGAAACAGTTTCCAATTCCAGGTAGAAGGGAGACAAGTGTTTATTTTATTACTCCTGGAAGTTCTTTCCATTTAAAAAAATCTATCCAATATGAAACATTTTTAAGCCATGTTGCTGGCCAGTTCAGTGTTGGGCTGAGTGTTCCGCAGCCTTGATCTATAACTGTCTGTAACTTAAAGCCAAAGTTAAGGCTCTTTACCTGTATGCTGGTGTTGGGGAGCTGTGCCCTGGCCAGGCAAGGAAGGGCAGAACCCCAGAAAACAGCTTTTTCTGGCCCTTGAACCCAAAGCCCAGGCCCCCAAGGGCCGATCCCAAGCACAGACAGTGGCGGGCGGCAGGGGGGACGACAAGTTAGAGAAGGGACGGGGCAGGAAGGGGACAGTCCAGTGGCCATGTCACGCG
The DNA here is from genome assembly GCF_029407905.1 of Bubalus kerabau. Taxonomy (NCBI): domain Eukaryota; kingdom Metazoa; phylum Chordata; class Mammalia; order Artiodactyla; family Bovidae; genus Bubalus; species Bubalus kerabau. The sequence goes on along the minus strand of NC_073631.1, from coordinate 80,251,925 downwards.
AGCAGCTGTGGGCCTGTGGCCCAGCCCTTCCCGGGCAGGGAGCTCAGTGTCGCCTGACTGGTGCCAGGGGCTGCAGCTTTAAATAAACTTGGACTCATCCACCTGGACCAGGAAGCAATACCAACTGAGCGTCGGGCAGGCCAGGCATTGTCAACAACCGCCGACATGGTCACTGAGGACCCCAGCCCTGGGCCGAGGTGGTGGCCCCAGTGCCTGACCCTCCCTCCTGACACCTGCCCCACTGCAGCTCCCCCTGCACTGGCCCGGCCTCCTCCCCACCCAGTGGGGCTATGAGAGGCCCCTGGGCATCCCTCAGTGGGCCTGGTGCCTGGAGGCTCTGCCAAGGGGTGCTGGGCCAGCCCATAGGATGGGATACCTTCCCCTCCTCTCCCAGGCCCCTGGTCCCCCTCAACAGCCACGCTTCCTCACCTACTCAAGCCTCAGGTCCTGGCTCCCTTTCCACAACGGCTCACACTCCTGCTGACAGGAGGGGAGCCCGGCTTCCACTGCAGGGTCTACCCCCCTCCACACCCTCCCCGAGGGCAATCCCAAGGACCTCCATCCCCCAGTGTTGGTGTGAATCGCAGCAGCCAGGATAACCAGTTGTGGCCCCTGGAACTACAGCCCTGGGGTTGGGACGACCACCCTGCCGGGCCGCTGGCCCAAAGAGCTTCACAGAAAAGTGAAGGAGCAGTCCGTGGAGCCAGGTTCAGGCAGAGGAGATGGGGTGAACAGGAAGAGGCACTTCTGCAAAGGGAACGCGGGGTGCCTGGTGTGAGGGCCTGGGCACAGAGGAACAACAAGAAAGTCCTCTAGAATGGGGTGACCTTCCTTCCACTGCTGCCCCCTGCTTTGTCCCCATCTGAGAACCACCAGCCCATCACCCTATCCTCACAGGCTTGGTCCCAGACAAGCCCTGGAAGCTTCCTCAGGGCCCCGGGTGTATACACAGTCTGGGTGCTGGACCCCTCCCCCGCTTCTCTGCTCTGCTCTCCAGGTCCCCCTGCCCTGGGGACAGGCACTCAACCAGCCCCCCACCTGAGGGCCGAGGAATTTCTGAATCCCCAGGGCCCAGCCTCCTCCGACCCCATCATGGGCTTCCTCCATTCCACTCCTTCACTCCTCAGCCCCCCAGGCCTGACTGCCATCCTCCCCCACGTGTAGGGAGAGCTGGGGAATTCACATGCCCCCACACTCCTCCCAGCTCTCACCCACAATTATCAATGATCAGCATCCCTCGCCAACACAAGGTATCACCACAGACGTTTCTTAATAAAGAGGGAAAAAGGGATCTGCCGCTGGAGGTGTAAGAGGAAACCTCGCCAGCGCCCCCACCATGCTGGAGGGATGGGGCAGGATGGAGGAGAGTGGGGCTCTGGCCGCCGCCAGGCTGGAACCGAGGGATTTCAGGAGTTCTGGAGCCAGACCAGGAGATGCCAGGTGAAGCCACCTTGATTCACAGAGTGGAGACTCCCAGGCCAGAGAGGAGCCCCAGATCAGATTCGGGGTAGAGCCCGGCGGCAGAGCCCCGACTAGGGCCCTACACGGCTCACATCGGTGAGCAGAGCCCAGGAGCCACCTGTTCCCTCCACGAGGCCCGACCTGAAAAGAGCCTTCAAAGTCCGTCCTGTTGCCTCCCCGCAAATAACTCTGCGGAACTGCGCCCCCTCCCACCCCCACGACCCTGAGGGCCATCAAGCTCCTCATCTTCACCCCCGTGACCTGATCCCAGCTCCCTGACCTCAGCCCCCAGCTCTCCAGACTCCTCTCTCCCGGAGGATCTGGGGGGAAAGCCTTCAGAACCCCAAATCTCCTGAGGACCCACAGCAGAGGCTGTTCCCACGCGGCGCGGAGCGCAACGGGCACCCCCCGCGTAGATGAAGCCACGCGGAGAAGCAGGCGCAGAGCAGGTCCCGCCGCCCCCGCGCCCGGCCGCCCGGTGGGGGTGGGGACAACGTGGCCCGCTCCGGGGACGACACTCCGGGCCAGGGCCGCCCCCTCCCCCGCGCTCTAGGCCCCGCGGCCGAAACCGCGCGCGGCTCCTCTCTGACCTCCCGCCGCCAAATGCGTCACGTCTGCCGGGCGCTCCGGGGACACCTGCTGCCGCCCCCGCCGCGCCGAGCCCCGCGCCTCGAGCCGGGGCCTCCGGTCCAGCGATCGTGCCGGACAGGGCCCAGTAGGGCCGCACGCGCCGCTGTCCGGCGGCCAGGCCCCGAGGCTAGGGGGTCGAAGCCGCGCGGGGCCGTGCGCTCCGGGCCCCGAGCCGGGAGCAGCCGGGGGCGCGCGGGGCCGCAGTGCGCCCGGAGCCGGCGGCGCAGAGGGTCTGGGTCTCCAGGATCACCGCCCTCGGAGCTCAGCGCCCTTCGGGGTCCCCGGCTCGGCCCGCACGCGCCGCAGCTCTTACTTGCCAATATCCTCGTAGAGCTGGTACTCGTCGGTGAAGCGGGTGCAAGTCACCGTGGTGGCCATGGCGGCGACGGACGGGCTCGGCGTGCGCTCTGCTGCGCTCGGGCGGCGGCGACTCCGGCTCCCGCTCGCGGGCACGGCGGCGACACGGGCGCGGGCGCGGGCGACACCTCGGCTCGCGGCGCCGAGCGGGGGCCGGGCTGGGCTGCGCCGGGCGGCGAGCGCACGCGAGATCTGCGCGCTCCGTCCCCGCCAGGAGCGCGCCGCACACCTACGCGCGGGGAGCGCGGGCGCCGCTGTCACCGCCGCCGCCGCCGCCGCCGCGCCCGCCCCGCCCGCCGCCCCTTGCACGCGCCCCGCACCCGCATCCGCGCCCTGCACCCGCACACGCACTTGAGCCCTGAGCCTGCACCTACACCCGCACTCGCGCCCTTCACACGCTCTCGCACCCGCTCCTGCTCCCGGCATTCGTACCCGCACCCTCTCCCTGCACTTGCTGCGCTGGCACTCGCACCCGCGCCCAGGCGCCTGGGGCCACGCACACGGGCAACCGCTGGCTCCCTGAGCTGACTTCGCTGCCTCCTGGCGACTCCCTTGCCGCGCGCACATACACAGGGGACTACACGCAATGAACCCAGCCGCCTTTCTCCTCTGAAGGCCTGCTTCGACCTGGACCTCAAGAGGGGACGCAGGTGCACATGGGAAGGGGGGAGAGCCCTCCCTCCACAGACTCCTGACACCCCCACGGGGACATGCACAGGACCCCTCCTGCCCGCCCGGGTCTCCACACTCCACACACCACACCGTCCAGCCTCCCTGGCAGAGCCACCCAGGAGCCTCCCAGACCAGGTGTGCACACTGGGGACACAGGGAGTTCTAGGTGAAAGGGTAGAGGCTGCCTGCTCCCCGCAGTCTTAGCCCCTCCCTCTTCCTAGCACTTGGCACTAGGGGCTCCCGAGCAGAGGTCCCAGGAACAGACATTTCCTATTCAGAAAGAGGTCCCTGAATCGGGGAACAGTGTCTGGTCCATCAGCATCGTGGGGTCCTGAGAGCTCACAGCCCCCTTGCCCAGGTAGAGGTATGTATTCTTCCTCTCCCAGGAATAGTCCACCTACCTGCTCCCAGCTCTGGCCTGGAAGAAGATGGTCCATCTTGAGAGTGGCCCTGGAGAGAAGGACAAGTGAGCAGGAGGAGGGGCAGGAGAGGTTGTGCTGACCCCGTTTCCCACAGAAGAGCCTCTCCCAGGGCCACACCTAGGCGACCATCTAGAACCAGGACTCCAAATTCAGCAAAGACAATCTACTGGGCTCCACACCCCCACACTCCTCAGAGAGGAGAGGGCCAGAGTGAGTCTTGGGCAGGCCCAGAGGAAATGAAGCTTCCAGCTGCCAGCCCTGGATTTGGGTCGTTCTGCTGCCCTGCTAGGAGCCACTTACTGCATGTCGGGCTCCCCAGGAGTAGGGTCTGGGCCTGTCCTGCTCATCTCTCTCAGCTTGGTGGCCAATCCAGGGCTGGCTCTAAAACTCACAATAAATGTCTCCTGGATAGAAGATCTAATGCAGGCATTAGGGGGCAGGGGTGTACCCAGGGCCTCCTCGACCAGGATGCCTTTGGCACACAGCTGACAGGCATGTGAGCACACCAGGTGGTGACCAATCCCAGTCCCGGCTGGTTTTGCAGGCCCAACTTGTACCCAAAAGAGGGCTGGAGGTCGAAGAACACTTAGGGGACAAGGTGAGATCTGGACTGGGGGGCAGATAGGGCCCTGTGGTGGGCGTGGCTTTGATCTCTGCAGGGCAGGGCAGAGGTGAGACCTCCTCCAGGCCTCAGTGCTGGAACCAGAGTGCCCCAGGTGCCTCCCGATGGGCCGCCGCCCACTTCTCCTGGGGCAACCGGGGGAGGACTGGAGGCCCCTCATGGACTGACAGAGGCTTGCTCTTGGGGTTGTGTTCTGCCCCACAGGGGCCTCTCCCCAGACATGCTGGGCCATCTGCAACACTCTGAGCTGCGGAAGGAGAAGGAGGCAGTCCCACACAATAGAATACAATTAGCAAACAAACAAAACAAAATTGCACCCCTCAGTAAATCAGGCTCTCTCCAGGCTACAAGCAGACCTTGCACACTGCCAGGGTCACACACACTCCTTCCAGTGCGAGTCCATGCGACGACACAGTGGCATTAAAGTCATGATGACAGCAGACAGTGACTTACATATATGCATTCTACACGTGTTATCTCATCTAATTCTCAACCAGTCCTAGGAAGCATATACTATTATGATTCCCATGCTACTAGGTGGGACAGCAGAGCGACAGAGGTGAAGTAACTTGTCCAATGTCATGCAGCCAAGAAGTGGCTGAGGCTCAAACCTTATTTCCCCATTAAGACGCTTTTCTCTTTTATTTTCACACACACATATACAAACACACAGTCACATAGTACATACCCAGCACACACTCACACACATGCACAATGTCCTGCCACACTGGGCAAGGATACCACAGCACTCTGGGTATCTGTTTTGAGGTCCTTTCCCCTGGGTGGGGAGGCTGCCCAGATCAAGTTTACATGAGAAGTCAGAGTCACTAAAAGGGTGTGATTTGAGGCCCCCATGTTGTTCTTGTGAGCACTGGAAGTCAACAGGGCAGCCCCTCCTCTGGGCTGGGACATTAAAGGCATGACATCAAGTGACCCTGAGGGGGGCAGGGATAGCAGGGTGATCAGAGCATCACAGTTGAGAAGGAGTGAGCTACCAAAGAGACCCAGATTGTCCCTGCCTATACAGTCCCACCCCTCAACCCCACTCTCCACCTCCAGACCCAGAAGGCTCCTCTCCAGCAGAGTGGAAAAGCTGGAAGGGAGAAGGGCTGCCAGCCAAGACACTTTCAGGAGTACTAGGCCCCAGAAGCCCTCTCATCTGGTTTCGGCCTCCCACCCCTACTGCAGGAAGGGCCCTCTTCCACCCGCACCCCCACGTCATCTCCACCTCCCACCTCATCCTTTCTAGCTGGCTTTCGTCAGTAAGGAGGGCTCTCCCTCCCAGGTGGCAGCTGGGGCGGGTGTGGGGAAGATCAGTTCTGGGAGGTTATTGTTAGGACGGTCACCATGGCAACAAGCATCACATCTGCAGAGCCAAAAGTGCTGCACATGGGGCTCCTTCTCCCAGGAAAGCCACGGCCTTCCCTATCCCCCTTGCCTCAAGGGATTGCTGTCATGGGAGGGATGCCACAGCTGCCGCTTCTCCCAGGCCCAGCCGTCTGCCTGGAAGAGCAGGTTGCAGTACCCCAGAGCAGGAAGACCCTAGTTCGTCAATCTCCAGTCATCTGACCCTGACACGGCAGGCCGTGCAGGACACGGTGGCAGGCATGTGGGGAGCGGATGGTAGCGGTGGGGATGTGACAGTGGGGATGGTGATAACGTGCTAGTGGTAATGATGGTGATGGTAGCGGTGATAGTGGTGATGCTGACAGTGATGGCGGTGAAGCTGGTGATGGTGATAATGGTTGTTGTTGTTGAATCGCTCAGTCATGCCCAACTCTGCGACCCCATGAACTGCAGCACACCAGGCTTCCCTGTCCTTCACTATTTCCTGGAGTCTGCTCAAACTCATGTGCATTGAGTCGGTGATGCCATCCAACCATCTCATCCTCTGTTGCCCCCCTTCTCCTCTTGCCCTCTATCTTTCCCAGCATCAGGGTCTTTTCCAATGAGTCAGCTCTGCACATCAGGTGGCCAAAGTATTGGAGCTTCAACTTTGGCATCAGTCTTTCCAATGAATATTCAGAATCGATTTCCTTTAGGATTGACTGGTTTGATCTCTTTGCTGTCCAAGGGACTCTCAAGGGTCTTCTTTAGCACCAGAATTCAAAAGCATCAATTCTTCGACCCTCAGCCTTCTTTATGGTCCAGCTCTCACATCAGTACATGACTACTAGAAAAATCATAGCTTTGACTATATATATATCTTTGTTGGCAAAGTGATGTCTCTGCTTTTTAATATTCTGTCTAGGTTTGTCATATCTTTTCTTCCAAGGAGCAAGCATCTTTTAATTTTGTGGCTGCAGTCACTGTCTGCAGTGATTTTGGAGCTCAAGAAAATAAAATCTGTCACTGTTTCCACTTTTTTCCCATCTATTTGCTATGAAATGATGGGACCAGATGCCTTGACCTGATTTTTGAATGTTAAGTTTTAAAGATAGTGATAATGATGGTGGTAATGGTAATAATGATGGGGGTGATAATGGTGGTGATGGAGCCCCTACCATCACATCCGTGTTCCTAGTGGCCAGATAGCAAAAGGGAGGATGGTCTGAGGGCCCTCATCAGTTTTTGGTCACATAACCCTCTTCCTAACGGCCCATTGTCCAGAATCTATCCATGACTTCATTTAGCTGTGAAAGATCCTGGGGAAAAGGTCTTGACCCAGCTAAAATATGGAGATCCATCACTGAAGTAGAGGGGAGAATGCATCCTAGGGACAAGCAGAATTCTCTGCCACCTGGCCTGTGACATGGCCCACCAATTCTCTGGGTATCAGTCTTAAAGAGTCAATGTCTGCAGAGCCCACAGCTATAGAAAGAGACAGGGGCCTGAGTACATGCCAGCTCAGGGGTCTAATTCTGATCCCAACTGAGAGTCTCTGCTTTGTGACAAGAGCTAATATCTAATAGCTGTTAGGATTTACTGTTTTTAACAGATGCAAAATACTCTAAAAGAAAATGTACAGAATTAGGGACAGCCACTTTCAATAGCTGTTTGGCAGTTTCTTATAAAGCTAACCAAATACCTTCCCTATGACCCACTAATTCCTCTCTTAGGTATTTACCCAAAAGAAAAAAATGTATATCAAAAGAAGAAAAAAGGCATTTGTACAGCAATATTTATAGCAACTCTATTCATAGCAGCTGAAACTGGAAGCAGCGTAAATGTCCATACACTGGAGAGCAGGTAAACAAATCGGTGCATGTAAATAAGAATCACTACTGATACACTTGACAACATGAGCAAATCTCTCAGAACTAAAGTTGAATAAAAGAAGCCAGACACCAGACACAAAGAACACATGCTGCAAGATACCATTTCTACAAAATCCTAGAACTAGCCCATGGTTATAGAAATCATAAAAGCGGCTGCACAGCAGAGGCTCAGGGAATGCTGAGGTCAGCTCCCGGCAGCCTGAGGAAGATTCTGAGGTGGTAGAAATGGTCTCTGTTTCTTTGGGATTACACAAGGGTAGGCTTCCCAGGTGGCGCTAGTGGTAAAGAATCCACCTGCCACTGCAGGAGACACAAGTTTGATTCCTGGGTCGGGAATATCTCCTGGAGAAGGAGATGGCAACACACTCCAGTATTCTTGCTTGGGAAGTCCCCTGGACAGAAGAGCCTGGCAGGTTACAGTCCATGGGGTCGCAAAAGAGTTGGACATGACTTAGCGACTAAACAACAACAACACAAGGGTATACGTTTGTCAAAAGTATATACTCTACACAAACCATACTCTTAAAATCGATGCATTTTTATGTGAATGCAATTTACATGCCAGTGACATATCATTATGTATGTAAATTACCCCTAACTTTAAAATTACACAAAATGTTGGCATCATTTGTGGAGAATACATGTTCTTCTCAGTCACATGGAACAGTCTCAGAGCTTGGCCGAAGATCAGAAAACAGAGCGGGTCTCAAAAAATTTGACAAAAGCAGGCATCAGCGGCAACAGTGCAATAATATTAAAAAATAAATAACTAAAGGAAGCCAAATACATCCACTCGGCAGTAAATTTAAATGATAAACTACAGAAACTACAAAAGTGAAACATGAATGGACACAAGTGAAACCAGCGTGTCCATAGGCCACGGGTGCGGCCAAGCAGTGTTCCTAGGAGATAAGCCAGTTTGATTTACTAGAAAATGAGTGAGATTGAGAATAAGCTGAGATTTACAGCTGAAGATGTTGGCAAAGAAAAACAACCCCGAGAAAGGTAAAGGGAGGAGTGTGATAAAACCAAAGAGAAATCTGTGAAATAAAAAACAGCCAAGCTAAGCTCAACTAACCAGTAATACCAAAACTTGAAAAAAAAATTTCATAGTAAAATACACAAACTTTCGCCAAGTTTGGCCAATAGCAAAAATATGTCCCAAAAAAGTTGAAAAGGAGGACAAAAATGAAACAAAGAGATAATGATCACCAAAGAACACTATGCACAACATTTTACCAATAAATGGAAAAGCATAGTTGAAATGGAAAATTTTCTAGGAAAATATAAATGACTCATGGAGACTCAAAAAAAGAGTAAAATACCATAGAAGAAATGCAAAAACTATGGTGAACTTTGCACAAGAATATTTTCACATATTATATTTGTACTACAAAAAAGCCAATGAAAATATGAAAAAAAAAAAAGATAAGCAAACAAAAGCAACAGCCATGACTGGGGAATGACCAGGGCCCATCACACCTGACCTCTATCCAGTTGCACAGAAGAGTTCATTGCAAATTTAAAGGAATAAAACATTAGGAAATACTGGGTGCTCCTCCTTTACTTTTCGTTTGGTTTGTTTATGCCCGTGAGCCTGGCAGAGGCTGCATTCCCGCCCCTGGTGCCCTTTTGTGCACTTGCCAGGCCAGCGTCCATAGCAAGGGTCTATGCAGCGCAGGTAGGATGCGCCAGGAAGCAAGGAGGGTTTGGAAGGATGTGCTCGCAGGGCGCCGGTGCCTCGTGGGGCTTAGTTATTCAGGGTTTCAGAGGAAAGAAGGATTTGTAATAAAGACATGCACAGCGGTGTTATTTATAAACCAGAAAACTGGAAACAGCCCAAATCGCCCCCCTCTGGGACTGGCCTGGCAGATCTGCGGAGGAAGGGATGGAGATATTGGGCCACGTGACACATGGGGAGGGAGAGCTCCGTGGAAACAAGAGCCTTGTGCGTGGGGGGAGCCAAATATAATGCAGTTTGCACACAGCCACCGTAATTACGGGACACTGCAGACATGCGCACCCTTACAGGTGTCAGGCCACGGCCAGGCAGCAAACAGCCAGAGTAACTCGAGTGCTAGTCTAGCCGGAGCCTTCCATATGTGGGCACGTGGTCACCACTTTGCTAACGAGGACACAGGGTTCTGAGGCGTGGGGCTGATAGTGGTGGGGCCCAGTGGATTAGGGGTAGGAGAGTGGTAGGGGAAGCTCTCCCCAGGCCTGGGGGCAGGTGATCCAGCCAGCTGTGCAATGCCACCTGAAAGCAGTCCAATGATGGAAACAGCTGTAAGATCACAGGTCTTGGCCCCAGGGATGCAATGCCTACCTCTAAGCTAGCCGGGTCCTCCTTCCTAACTGCAGGAACAAAGCCTGGGTCTCAGGGAGCAGAGGGGAGGTAGCATTTTTAACTCTCCCTCTCGGACTACGTTCCCTCATCCTGCCAGGACTCCCCTGGGCCCTGCTCTGAGGTGCCCGGGTGCAGGGCCTCCCCCTCTTGCAGTCATCCCATGAAGGTCTCCCAGGTGTCTGGGCTCTCCTCCACCCAGAGGCCATGAGGGCAGTGGGTGGAAGCGAAGTGGCGGGTGGACCCTGAGGCCCACAGAATGGAGTGGCCTCACTCTTGCCCAGACCCCAGCCCAAGGTGCTTGGCCTCCGCCAGCTCCTGCCTGCATCTGGCCTTCCTAGTGGGTCAGGAGAAGCTTCACACCATGGATACAGCCCTCCTGCCACTCTCCCCAGTCTCTGACCCCTCTGCACCGCACCCCCAGGCTAGCAGGCCACAACAGTTTCGGGGCTGTCATACAGGACACTCATGGCTTTCCTGGTGGTTCAGATGGTAAAGAATCTGCCTGCAATGCAGGAGACCAGATTCCATCCCTGGGTCGGGAAGATCCCCTGGAGAAGGGAATGATTACCTGCTCCAGTATTCTTGCCTGGAGAATCCCATGGACAGAGGAGCCTGAAGAGCTACAGTCCAGAGGGTTGCAAAGAATCAGACATGACTGAGCGACTAACACAGACACATACAGGACAGTCACAGAGGGAGGAGGTCCCTGTCCTTCAGGGAGGTGACTACAGAAGCCCTCTCCATACAGTTGGGGCCTCAGCAGACTGGCTGGCAGGCCTGCTGAACAGCAGCTTGGGCAGGCTCTAAAGCAGCCACCCAATGCCAGCCAGTCCCCAGGCAGGCTCCCTTCACACCTCAGCAGCTCCCTGCCACGTGACTGGGTCTCTATCACAGTGACTGGTGTCCAGGTCTTCCTGCCTAGGGTTCTGCGGGGGGCCATGCAGATCCTTGTCCTCATCTAGGAACCAGGGTCTATTGAAACCTCCTCACCTTCCCCTCACCTCCCAAGAGAAACTGTTGAAAGCCACACCCTGGAAACTGCACATCTGACCTTCTTCATGGTGTTAATATTAATACTAGTAATAGCTACTGTCATTGGCAGGGAGCTAGAAGGTTCCCAGGTGACTCAGTGGGTAAAGAATCTGCCTGCCAATACAGGAGGTGCAGGTTCAATCCCTGGATCGGGAAGATCCCTTGCAGGGGCACAGCAACCCACTCCAGTATTCTTGCCTGGAGAATCTCTTGGACAGAGGAGCCTGGTGGGCTACAGTCCATGGGGTCACAAAGAGTCGGACATGACTGAAGCAACCGAGCACAGAAGGTATCCATTTGGAATTATGATTTGGTGGCCACTGCAATGGAGAAGTCAGGGGAGAGGAAATGCTGCATGACCACTCCTGCTGAGGGGGGCAGTGTGGGAGAAAGACACGAGAGAGGAACAGGTTTGAGGCATAGGTAGTAAGTTCCACTTCTTGGTGTTGAGAAAGAGCCTCCTGGCACCACCACCTGCAGTGTCAGGTGAAGATAGGCCCTCAGGCCAGAGCAAAGATGGGAACTGAAGATCCAGACCAGGGACTTATGTGAAGGAGGCGGGTGGGACCCATAGTGAATGTCAACTGGAAGAGAGTAAAGGCCATTTGTAGGTCTCCAGGGGAAGCCTGCAGGAAGGGGATGATCTGAGGAAGGGATGCTGAAAGAGATTAGAGGGAGAAAGCCAGGAGTTCCCTGGTGGTCCAGTGGTGAGGACTTGGCATGTTTAATGCCGAGAACCGGGTTCCATCTCTGGTTGGGAAACTAAGATCCCAGATCCTACAAGCTATATGTCATAGCCAAAAAACTAAAAATAAGGAGCAAACTGAGGGTGAGAGAACCAGAGAGGAGACGTTCTGGAAGCCAGGCCTGAGAAGTGTCCAGGCAGAGAAGTATCACAGGTGGTGGGGGCAGGGGGTGGAGACAAGCGTCACCTTCTCCATCAAGAAGTTTGCTTTCAGGACTTGCCTGGTGGGCCAGTGGTTAAGACTCCATGCTCCATGCAGGGGACTTGTATTTGATCCCTGGTCAGGAAGCCAAGACCCCACAAACTGCAACTAAACACTCTCACCGCAACTACTGAGCCCATGCGCTCTAGAGCCCATGAGCAGTAACTTTAGAGAAGCCCAGATGTTGCAACAAAGACCCAGCAGAGCCTAAATAAATAAATAAAAATTAAAATAATTTAAATAAAGAAGCTTACTTGTGACTTCCATGTCTAAATATTATGGACGAACTGGAACTAGAGTAACCTTTCCTCAGATAACCATAAAACTGGACAAAATGTATGCGATAACTCTTTTCAGGCTGTGGGTGACAGACCAGACTGGAATCCCAGAGAGGACGACTTACAATCTGCAAAGGTTTCCCACAGTGGTTTTTACCAAGTTACATTCCTACCAACACTGTGAGTTTGGGCTGCTCCATAGTCTAGGGAGTATAAACTGGTAAAACTTTGGGCCATTCAGGTGGGTGTGTATTACACAGTGATCCTAACTTTCATGTCCCTGACAACCTTCTCATATGTTTTAGGAACCTTTGGATATCTCTTTTTGTGAAGTGCAGTTCATATTTCCCCCCATTTTTCTATTGTCTGTCTTTTTCTTGTTGACTTGTAGAAATTCTTTGTGTATTCTAGATCAGGATCCTTTGTCAGATACATGCACTGGAAATATCTTTTGTCACTCTGGGGCTTGCCTTTTCACCTTCTTGAACATTATTTTTTAATTAATTTATGTCTTTATTTATTTTGGGCCACGTTCAGTTTTCATTGCTGCACACAGGCTTTCTCTAGTTGCCATGCACGGGCTGCTCACTGCGGTGGCTTCTCTCGTGGCCCGTCTGCTCTAGGGCACCCGGGCTTCAGTAGTTACAGCTTGTGGGCTCCAGGGCGCAGACTCAGTAGTTGTGGTGTACAAGTTAGTCTTCCCAGATGAGGGATCAAACTCATGTCCCCTGCATGGGCAGGCAGATTTTTATCCACTGGACAAGCAGGGAAGTCTGTGCACATCACTAATAGTGTATTTTGACCAGTAGAAGTTCTTAATTTCAATGTGATTAAATGTATCAATTTTTTCCTCAATGGCATTGTGCTTTTTACATCCTATTTAAGAGATTATTGCTTATTCCCAAGGTCATAAAGATATTCTCCTATTTTTTTTTCTTACAGCTTTATTGTTTATCCCTATGAATTAGTTCTACAATCCTTGTGAATTAGAGGTATGTGTATATGCACACATGTGTGAGTATTTGTGTGTGTATAGTATAAAGTAAGCATCAAAAGTAGTTTTCCATATGTATATTCAATCTACCCAGCAGTAATTTTGGAAAAAACTCTCCTTCCCCTAATTTATAAGAAAGTAGTAATTTTGTCATACATGTGTGGGCCTGTTTCTGAACTCAGTTCAGTTCCATTGGCCTATTTGTCTATTCTTGACTAAGGCCACCCTGGATATTTACTGAAGCTTTGCAGTGAGTGATGCTGCTGCTGGTACAAGTCCTACAGCCTTGTGTCTGCTGTTTCTCTGTTCCTCCTCCTTCAGTTCATCTTACCTTTCTTAGTCCTTTGAAATTTCAGGTAGGTTTTAGGATCAGCTTGTCAATTTCACACACACACAAACACACAACTGCTGATATTTTTGGGGGGTAATGTGCATTACATACATAGCTCAGATTGCAGAGAGTTGAAATTATTTCAGTATCATCTTCCAATCCACAAATATGGTATAGGTCCTTCCATTTATTTAGGTGTACTTTAATAAAGCTCTTAATTTCCTATGTAAATGTTTTACATGTCTTTCGTTAGTTTTATTACTAAGTATTTGGTGTTTTTTAATCCTATCAAAATGATAATTCTTAAAATATTTTAATTATTTTTGGTACATATAAATACAAATTTAAAAATATTGACATTATAGCCAGCAACCTTGCTAATTTCACGTATTAATTCTAGTAAGTTGCCTGAAAATTTTTTGGACATTTTACTTGCACAATAATGTCATCTCTAAGTAATGATCATTTTATTTCTTCATTTTCAAACTTTGGGTCTTTATCTACTTGCCTTTAGAACTGGATAAACTCTTCAATACTTTGGCCACCTGATATGAAGAACTGACTCATTGGAAAAGACCCTGATGCTGGGAAAGATTGAAGGCAGGAGGAGAAGGGGATGACAGATGAGATGTTTGGATGGCATCACAGACTCGATGGACATGAGTTTGAGCAAGCTCCAGGAGTTGGTGATGGACAGGGAAGCCTGGCGTGCTGCAGTCCATGGGGTTGCAAAGAGTCGGACCTGACTGAGCAACTGAATTGACTGACTGAAGCTCTTCAATACAATGTTGAACAGTAGGGTGATTATAGATATCCTGTTTCATTCCCAATCTCAGGGGGAATGTTTTCAATATTTCATCACTAAGAATGCTTTTATAGTTTTTAACAGAATACAAGTTACCAACCACTCCTAAGATGTGATCTGAATAACTTAAGTCTCTTAATATGTGTTGAAACTTATAGTTCAACCATATGATCAATTTTTGTAATGTTCCATATATATCAAAGATAACAAGTTTGTTAACTGTGTTATTCAGATCTTGTCCTTACTGAGATTTTTGTCCTCTTGTTCTCATAAATTAAGAGAGATGGGTTAAAGTCTTCCCTCTGCCAATTTTAAAGTTTCTCCTTTTAGTATTGTCAATTTTTACTTTATATGTTTTGAGCTTACTAGGTTTATACAAAATTCATAATCTTTGTGTATTTCTGGCAAGTACACTTTTAATTATTATGTCTATCTCCAGTTACCTTTATTTTCTGAGTGTTTTTTTAATCTAATGATAGTATAATCACATTAGCTTTTTTTTGGTTAATGACTGCATGGTATGGAATAAAGGGTTAACACACCAGACTTGGTTTGCCCAAATCCTGCACATTCCAAGAAAGGCCTGATCCTTGGCTGGCTTCTGTGAAATAACTTCTGAGCTCTTGGAATATCCTTGCTAAAAACCGTGTTTTGATATTCCTGAGATCTTGGGCCATGCTCCATCAGTTTGACCAGGGTTACAGGGAGGCTGGCGTGCTGCGATTCATGGAGTCGCAAAGAGTCGGACAGACTGAGTGACTGAACTGAACTGAACTGAACTGATGAATTTAACTGTGTCCGCTACAAATCCAGATGCTGAAACTCTAGTCCACAGTACTTCAGAATGTGACTGCATTTGGAGAGAGGGTCTTTAAAGATAAATAAACTACAATGAGGTCATTTGGGTGGGCCCTAGTACAATTTTGCTAATGTCGTTATAAGGAGACGAGGACACACAAAGAGATACTACAGAGGCAGAGAACAAGTCATGGGCAGACACACGGAGAAGGTGGCCCTGCAAGCCATGGAGAGAGGTCTCAGAGAAATCAACACTGACATCTCAATGTTCCAGTCTCCAGGACTGTAAGAAAAGAAATTTCTGTTGTTTAAGCTACCCAGTCTGTGGAATTTTGTTATGGCAGCCCTAGCTGACCTATACAATCACACAGCTGTGCTAACGTGACTTGTGGTGAATATCTGTTTCGTAGCCTGAGGCCCTGGGCTACCCTGTGTTGGCCTTATCTCTGGGGGCTGCAGACTGAGCAACTAAGCCTAGTCATTAGACAGTGCAGCCAATTCCCAATACAAACCCTTGACATCAAGGCTCGGCTGAACTCCTTAGCTGGCAATGCTTCATGTGTGTTATCAGGCTTCCCTGGTGGTTCAGACGGTAAAAAAATCCTCCTGTAATGGAGGAGGCCTGGGTTCAATACTTGGGTTGGGAAGATCCCCTGGAGGAGGGCATGGCAACCCACTCCAGTTTTCTTGCCTGGAGAATCCCCATGGACAGAGGAGCCTGGTAGGACTCTGCTCCATGGGGTTGCAGAGTCAGACATGACTGAGCAACTAAGCACACACAGCATACATGTGTATTATCACACTTTATCAGGAAAATTAAGCAGCTTCCCTGGGGGTGGTGGGAGGGCGGTTTCCCAGGTTATGCCAGTAGTGAAGAATCCACCTGCCAATGCAGGAGACGTAAGAGATGTGGGTTCAATCCCTGGGTCAGAAAGATTTCCTGGAGGAGGGCATGGCAACCCATTCCAGTACTCTTGCCTGGAAAATGCTATGGACAGAGGAGCCTGGAGGGCTATGGTCCATAGGGTTACAAAGAGTCAGACACAACTGAAACAGCTTAGCGTGCACACACACACACACACATTGGGAGGGATACCCCTGGAAGCTAGTGCCTGGTTTCCCCTAGATTTCATTCATGCACCTTTCCCCTTTGCTGATTGTAATCTATTTCCTTCTGCTTAAAAAAAAAAAAAGTAACTGTGAATATAACAGCTCCTCTGAGTCCTGTCAGTCCTAGTGAACCACCAAGCCTGAGAGTAGTCTCAGGGACCTGCGACACACATGGTCTATATTTTCCCATCCCTTTATTGTCAGACTCTCTGCATCCTTATATTTAAGATATGCCTCTTGTAGCAACATACAGTTTGTTTTGATCCAGTCTTTCTTAGTCTTTATCTTGGAATAATTCATCCCTTTATATTTAATATGGGCTTCCCAAGTCGCACTAGTGGTAAAGAACTCACCTGCCAATGCAGGAGACATAAGAGACTCGGATTCGATCCCTGGATTGGGAAGATCCCCTGAAATGGGGCATGGCAACATACTCCAGTGTTCTTGCTTGGAGAATCCCATGGACAGAGGAGCCTGGTGGGCTACAGTCCATGCGGTTGCACAGAGTGGAACATGACTGAAGCGACTTAGCATGCACACACATTCTGCCAATGAAGATATTCATTTTTAAATTTTTTCTATTTTTTCTGAGGTGTCTTCATTTCACCCTCACTTCTGAAGAAGATTTTTGCCACCAAATTCTACGGTATTCTAGGTTGGTGTTTATTTTTGCCAGCACTTAAAAATGTTTTTTTATTGCCTTCTGAGTATTCATTTGTGTTGAAAACTCTACTATGTCTGATTGTCACTCCTTTGAAGTTACACTGTAGTTACTTATTTTTAGTCTGGCTCCTTTTAAGATTATCTTTGTATTTATCCTGCTTGTGGGTTCATTGAGTATCTTGAATCTGTGGGCTGATAGCATTCATTTATTTTTAAAATCATCTGCCATTATGTCCATTAATATTTCTTCGCTCCTTTCTCTTCCTAGGACTCCAGTGTACACATTTTAGAACTTTTCAACATATTCCATATTTTCTTTTTTTCCATCTTTGTGCATCAGCCTTGATATTTTCTACTGTCCTGGCTTCTACTAACCCTGTCAATCAACTTTCATTAGTTCTTTATTCTCTTGTGTCCCATCATAAACCCACTGCTGCTGCTAAGTCACTTCAGTCGTGTCCAACTCTGTGTGACCCATAGACAGCAGCCCACCAGGCTCCCCCGTCCCTGGGATTCTCCAGGCAAGAACACTGGAGCAGGTTGCCATTTCCTTCTCCAATGCATGAAAGTGAAAAATGAAAGTGAAGTCGCTCAGTCGTGTCGGACTCTTAGCGACCCCATGGACTGCAGCCTACTAGGCTCCTCCATCCATGGGATTTTCCAGGCAAGAGTACAGGAGTGGGGTGCCATTGCCTTCTCCACATAAACCCACTGACTTATTTTAAATATCAATTATTATGTTTTCAGCTCTAGAATGTGTAATATATATTTCTCTAATGAAATTCTTTATCTCATCATCTATTTTCTTTAAAATATCAATAACAGTTATTTTAAAGCCTGTCCGATAACTCCAAAATCTGTATCATCTAAGAGTTTCTTGGTATGTCGATAATTTATCACTGAATGCTGGACACTGTCCATGACAATTGACTGAGGTTTCTGGATTCTTCTACATCTCCAGAGAGGGTTCATCTTATCCTCTGGGAGGCGGCTAGTGTGTGGGCAGACTACTTTAATCCAAAGTAATGGAAGGCAGGATTTTAGTCCTTCTGTCTCCTTCTGTCTTTAGTTCATGCCCATTCCCAGGGTATAGCCTTCCCCAGGCCCCAACTCAGATCCTAAGTTCCAATTTTTGTCTCTTCATAACCATGAGATTATTGAAAATTCCACTCCTCGGTTCTTAGCTTCTCACCATGCATTTAATATACAGGCAAATGCTTTAGGGGCCACATCTGAGTTTGGAGCTTCCAGTCTCTTCAGTCCTGGCTAATTTGTTGGCACTATAATTAAAAATGTCTCCTCTTCTCCTTGTACGCATAGAAAATTATGCTGGCTTCTGTGCCTTTTAGCAACAGCAGCCCTATGCTCAGATTCGTAGCCTCTCTAAGCCAAGAATTGGTTCACATCTGAAGATGTAAGTGGTGTGCAGAATGTCAGCTCATATCTCTCCAGTTCTCTTTTCTTGGGAAACTTGGCTCCTCAATTCATGGTTGTCTGCAGCTCTTAGATGCCTTCAAACCAATTGTTTCATCTGGATTTTCTAATTGTTCACAGTGGTCTAGCCAAGTCCTCCACCATAGCTGGAAGTAGAAACTCAAGGAAGGGATGACATCAAACTGGACAGGTCTCTCTCTCACACACACAAACACACAGAGTAAATAATTATGGCTGCTCCTCTCCAAGGAGCCCTCATCGTGTGCCAGACTTGATGCTAAGTACTTACGTGCATTATGCCATTTGATTTTTATAGCAGCCTCATAGGATAGGTACCATGTCTGTCTTCATTTTACAAATGTGGAAACGGAGACTTAGGAGGTAAATCAACTTGTCCAGGCAACCAGTCTATCCCTTGCAACTGAAATACACACACAAAATTTTAAGTTGTTTTTTATTATAGTAAAATATATATATATTATAAAAGTTACCATCTCAACCATTTTAAGTGTACAGTTCAATGATATTTAAGTACACTGTTGTGCAATCATCACTACTATTGTGCCTTTCCAAATTTTTCATCACTCCAAACAGAAACTTTGTGGTCATTCAGTAATAACTCCCCATCCCACCACCCTCCAGAGACTGGTAACCTCTAATGTACTTTCCGTCTCAATGAATTTGCCTATCCTAGATATTTCAGATAGATGGGATCATACACAATTTGTCATTTTTTGCATCTGGCTTATTTCCCTTGGGCTTCCCTGGTGGCTCAGAGGTTAAAGCGTCTGCCTGGAATGCGGGAGACCCGGGTTTGATCCCTGGGTTGGGAAGATTCCCCTGGAGAAGGAAATGGCAACCCACTTCAATACTCTTGTCTGGAGAATCCCATGGAGGGAGGAGCCTGGTAGGCTACAGTCCACGGGGTCACAAAGAGTCGGACATGACTGAGCGACTTCACTTCACTTATTTCCCTTAGCATAATGTTTGCAAGGTTTGTCCACAGTGTAGCCTGTACAGTAATCTCTCCTCATCCAAACACTCCAAGCTCCCCAGTTCAGTTCAGTTCAGTCGCTCAGTCATGTCTGACTCTTTGCGACCCCATGAATTGCAGCACGCCAGGCCTCCCTGTCCATCACCAACTCCCAGAGTTCACTCAAACTCATGTCCATCGAGTCGGTGATGCCATCCAGCCATCTCATCCTCTGTTGTCCCCTTCTCCTCCTGCCCCCAATCCCTCCCAGCATCAGGGTCTTTTCCAATGAGTCAGCTCTTCGAATCAGGTGGCCAAAGTATTGGAGTCTGAGCTTCAGCATCAGTCCTACGAATGAACACCCAGGACTGATCTCCTTAAGGATGGACTGGTTGGATCTCCTTGCAGTTCAAGGGACTCTCAAGAGTCTTCTCCAACATCACAGTTCAAAAGCATCAATTCTTCGGCGCTCAGCCTTCTTCACAGTCCAACTCTCACATCCATACATGACCACAGGAAAAACCATAGCCTTGACTAGACGGACCTTTGTTGGCAAGGTAATGTCTCTGCTTTTTAATATGCTATCTAGGTTGGTCATAACTTTCCTTCCAAGGAGTAAGCGTCTTTTAATTTCATGACTACAATCACCATCTGCAGTGATTTTGGAGCACCCAAAAATAAAGTCAGCCACTGTGTTCACTGTTTCCCCATCTATTTGCCATGAAGTGATGGGACTGGATGCCATGATCTTACTTTTCTGAATGTTGAGCTTTAAGCCAACTTTCTCACTCTCCTCTTTCACTTTCATCAAGAAGCTCTTTAGTTCTTCTTCACTTTCTGCCATAAGGGTGGTGTCATCTGCATATCTGAGGTTATTGATATTTCTCCCAGCAATCTTGATTCCAGCTTGTGCTTCCTCCAGCCCAGCGTTTCTCATGATGTATTCTGCATACAAGTTAAATAAGCAGGGTGACAATATACAGCCTTGATGAAGCTCCCCAGTAGATGCCTCAAACTTCAGATAGTACTAAGCACTATGTATATCGTGTTTTTTCTATACAGGCATAGCTGTGATCAAGTTTAATTTATATATTAGGCATAATAAGAGATTAACCATCATAACAAAATAAATACAACAATGTACACTGCATGTGCTCAATTGTATCCAACTCTTTGTGACTCTGTGGACTGTAGCCCACCACACTCCTCTGTCCATAGGATCTTCCAGGCAAGAATACTGGAGTGGGTTGCCATTTCCTCCTCCAGGGGATCTGCCCTACCCAGGGATCAAACCCACGTCTCCTGCATTGGCAGGTGAATTCTTTACCACTGAGCCACTAGGGGAGCAAATTGTAACAATATACTGTATAAAAGAATTATGTGAATGTGATCTCTTTCTCAAAATATATTATTGTACTATATTTACTTTTCTTGTGATGACGTGAAATGACAAAATGCTTACAAGATGAGATAAAGTCGTGTGAATGAAGTAGGCATTGTGATGTAGCATCAAACTATTATTGACCTTCTGATGATGTGTCATAAGGAGGATTATCTGCTTACGGTGATCCTGGAACATGGAGCCATGATGATGTCAGTGGCTGAATGTCATAAGCTGACAATGTCGATGATAGGGTATCTCAGAATGGTAGAAATTTAAGACTTAGGAATTGTCTGTTTCTAAAATTTCCCATTTTATATTTTTGGATTACAGTTGACCATGGTAACTGAAACCTTGGAAAGTGAAACTATGGCTAAGGGTGAACTACTATATAAGAAAGTCATTCATTTTTATGGATGAATTATATTTTGCTATCTGGATATACTATTGATACATTTTATTTATCCATTCATAAGTGGATGGACATTTCAGTTGTTTCTGTGTGTGCTAAGTCGCTTCAGTCATGTCCGACTCTTTGCCACTCTATGGGCTGCAGCCTGCCAGGCACTTCTGTCCTTGGCATTCTCCAGGCAGGAATCCTGGAGTGGGTTGCTGTACCCTTCCCCAGGGGATCTTCAAGACCCAGGGATTGAACCCGAGTCTCTTGCGTCTCCTGCATTGGCAGGTGGTCAGTTGTTTCTACCTTTTGGCTATTGTGAATAATGAGGCAGTCAACATGGGTGCACAAGTATCTGTTTGAACCTGTTTTCAATTCATTTGGGCATTTATCTAGGAGTGGAATTGCTAGATCATATGGTACTTCTATGTTTATCTTTTTGAGGAACCACCAAACTATTTGCTATAGCAACTTCACCATTTTTCATTCCCACCAGCAATATGCAAGGGTTCCAACTTTTCTACATCCTCACCAACACTTACTTACTTTTCTAAAAAAATTGTAACTGTCCTAGTACAGGTGAAATGTACCTCATTGTGGTTTTTGCATTTCTCTATTGACTAATGATATGGAGAATCTTTTCATCTGCTTATTGGTTGTCTATGCACTTTGAAGAAATGTTTATTGAGATCATTTCCCCATATTTTAGTTGGTTTGTCTTTTTCTCACTGAATTGTAGTTCTTTCTACATTCTGGATATTAAACACTTATTTTCTTCTACTCTGTATGTTGTATTTTCACTTTCTTGATAATGTCTTTTGGTGCCCCCCAATTTTTAATTTTGATTAGGTCTACTTTATCTAGTTTTCTTTTGTTGCTGGTGCTTTTTGGTGTAATACTTAAGAGGCCAATATAAAATCTGAAGTTCAAAGATTTGTTTTCTTCTAAGAGTGTTATGCTTTTAGCTCTTATATTTGGGTGGTTTATCCATTTTGAGTTAATCTTGGTGTATGGTGTGAGGTAGGGGTCCACCATTATCTTATGACACTG
Source organism: Bubalus kerabau (assembly GCF_029407905.1). Lineage (NCBI taxonomy): Eukaryota > Metazoa > Chordata > Mammalia > Artiodactyla > Bovidae > Bubalus > Bubalus kerabau. The sequence continues at coordinate 80,230,003 of NC_073631.1, read as the reverse complement.
GCAAGTTCATACAGACAGATTAGTGGTTGATGAGGCCTGGGGATGGGGCTGGGTGGGTGGAATAAGGAGTGACTGCTAATGGGTATGAGGTTTCTTTTTGGGATGATTAAAGTATTCTGCATTTAGATAGTGGTGATGGTTGCATAACTGTGAATACATTAACAACCACGAATTGTACACTTTAAAAGGGTGAATTTTATGCTATGTGAATTAGACCTCAATAAAGCTGTTATTAAAACAAACAAACAAAAAGAACAGCTGGTGGCCCGTAGGAGGGGGACAGGCCTGGCAGCCCCGCCTCCTGCTTCTAGGAGAGCAAGCATGCTGCCCTCCTGTGGCCTCTGATGGCCGCCAGCCAGGCTCCAGGACTGCCAGGGCTGTGTTCTAAATCAGACTCGCAGCCCAGACCCAGGATTTGTTCTCCTCTGCAGTGTCACAGTTTAGGAGGAAAGGGTCTTCTTTCACCAACTTTTCTCCACTTCGGACCCAACCCCAAATGTGACTGCAGTGGGCTTTTAATCCTGGCAAATCACCAAGATGGAAAGAGCATGCAGACACCAGCTCCTGTGCCGTCTGTCTCTTCCAGGGAGTGGAGGACGCGCAGAGGAAAGGCAGGAGCACGAGTGGTCCCAGTGGAGCCATGGGCAAGGCCAAGATCAAGCTCTGCCCTGAGCTCCCTCTGTGCGGGGAGGGGCTGGGACTCGACCTGTCCTCTGGCATGAACGAATCTGGCAAGGTGTCTGGGGGCTTCCTGCTGCAGGGCCAGCCCGGGTTCCACCTGGGACTTGAGCGCTTGAATTCATGGACAGCCTCTCAGGAGGCCCGATTTGCACTGGCCCTTTGCACGAGGCTGCTTTGTGGTCCCTTTTGTGGGTTGAGGGGATGGGAAGTTCTCTCATGGCTCCTGGGCATGGGGGTTTCAGGAAACCCACTGCCTTCCTGCACTTGGAGGGGCAGGGGCTTGGGGCAGGGTTGTCAGCATTCTCCCAGGGACTTTGGAGGTGCAGCCTTGGCAGCCTTCCTAAGCAAAGGCTGTTGACAACCTGGGCTAGAAAGGAGAAGGCGGCAGGCAAGGGGTGAGGACTGTGGCTGAATGACTGTGGATGGGTCCCTGGGCCACTCCCAGCCCCCTCATTATGACCAAGGCTCTAGGTTGGGAGCAGGGGGGCTGGAACCAGTCTGGTTGGTGCTATTGCTGTGTGGCCCCCAGTGGGCCTCTGCCTGGGAAGCTTGGGGTCCCTCAAGCAGGCCTTGGGGGCCCTGAGCCCTCTCTTGACTTTCCTGCCTCCCAACAGGGCTGGGGCCCAGGGGAAGCAAAGTGTGGGACTCTGGGTGGAAAAAACAGGCTTGAGAAGAAGGTCCTCTGATTCCCCCCGTGAAGTCTGCAAGGCTGGGAAGGAGAAGGACCAGAGGGTACACTGCCAGGAGGGCACAGCCCTCCCCTCTCCTGGCCTGAAGGCCTGAGGGGCCTGGCTGGCCCGCTGCCCCTGGTGTCAGGCACTTGCGGCTCTTCAGCAGGATTCAGGAACCACCTGGCCGCTACAGAGCTGCCTTGGCATTTTAATTACAGTCATTAAGATGCCTCCTGCCACTGCGGCCCTGTCAGCAGTTCCAGGCCTTTCCGTGTGGAGCACCTCAGCCTCAACTCCTCCGCCTGGCTGCTAATGCTCTCCCCTGCCCCTCCAGGGCTCACAGTCCCCTGGGGCTTCTGGCCCCCAGGTCCCACCTCCCCAGCTGGACAGGCACGGTTTTAGGCAGCATCTCCTGCCCCCCCACGACTCCCGCCCCATTCACACTGGCCATCAGGTCAGGCGCTGGGCAGAGGCCACGGTGACCGGGTGAGGGCAGAAGCACTTCCCACAGAAGGGTCCTCAACAGTGCCCAGACCACTGTCTGCCTGTCCCTCCGGCATTGGGAGCTCTGCCCAAAGGAGTTCACTGTGGTGCCCCTGCTCCCAGCCCAGCCAGCCAGCCCCTAGCCCCTCCCTAGTGGGACCCCTGGGCTCCAAGTGCTGCCTCTTCACAGAATCTGTAGAGTGGGGACCTCTTCCACAGAGCCACCACACCACCACAATTCGGGTGTGACAAGCACCCTGTCTGTCTGTCTGTCTGTCCCCTCACAAGGCTACAAGCAAAGCACCTGTCTCCCTATGCCTCCTCTAAGACCTGGGCCTGAGTCTGAGAATCTTAATTCCCAGAAAAAGCTGTTCAGCCAAACTTAGCACAGAATGGCAATTCTGGGGTTGAACTCTACCTAGCAACAAGATTAGCAGCTGATTTTGCAAACTGGTATTTTTATCCCTGGGACTGGAACGGCTCAGAAAAGTGGCCTCCTCCTGCACCACCTGGGGACCCCGCCTCCCCAGACGCTAGTCCTGGCCCCATGCCTGGCTCTGCCTTCCCTTCTCGCTTGTAGGGGTCCCTGAGTTCTGAGAGGTGGGGGGAGGATCGTGACAGCCCCCAGAGAGGAATGTCAATCCCTCGGTCCATGAGGAAATGCTGAATAGATGCTGAGGCTCCCAAAGTAACCTGTCCTCCCCTCCTCACTCACTACCTCCCTTTTTCTTTTCCTCATTCCTCTGTCTCCACATCCCAGATCACTGATACTTTCCATGTTGTGCTGCATTTTGTGCCCCATCAGCCGGGGGATCTGTGGGGCCAGTGTCACAGTGGGCTGGGCAGCTGTAGGATGCTTTGGACCATTTCCTCACCTCCCGCTCCCAGCTCCTCTCTGCTTGCCTTCTCTCTGCCCCCCCACAATGATCGGAACCTTCCGGCAGCCTAAAGCCCTAGTGCTGTTTGTGTGGGCTGCCATCTGCCAAGCTGTCATCTAGGAGTCATCATGGTTTCTTGTTTTAGAGAAAAAATATTGTGATGGTAAAACCTCCCGGAACTGGACTTTCAGTTCCAGAACAGGATGGATGGTGTGGACTCTCTTTTCCAGCTCCTCCTGCCTGGACATAATCCAGCAGACACCCATAAAAGGACCCTGAAAGCTGGAAAGGAGAAGGCAGGCAGCCTGGGGGTCACAGGACTTGAGAACAACATGCTGTGTGTCCCTGGGTTTCTTTTTATCCCTCATACATACCCAGGGTTGAGCACAGGGGCTTGCAATCTGGATTGACACCAGACATAGACAAAACAGACAAACAACAGGAAAAGCTACTCTCAGGCCAAAGGATGGGAGAGGGAGGCCCAGCGGAGCTGGTGCTCTGTGATCTTCCATCAGATGTCAAGGCAAGTAGCATCATGGAGCCCTGCATCTCCCCACCTCCATCCAGTGCCATGCAGAGCCCCAGGCCCAATAGAAGTGTGCCTGGCCTCACAGGCTGTGCCACCATGCAAGAACTCTGAAAACTAAATACTGTTCAGTTCAGTTCAGTCACTCAGTCATGTCTGACTCTTTGTGACCCCATAGACTGCAGCACGCCAGGCTTCCCTGTCCATCACCAACTCCTGGAGCTTACTCAAACTCATGTCCATCAAGTCCGTGATGCCACCCAACCATCTCATTCTCTATCATCCCCTTCTCCTCCTGCCTTCAATCTTTCCCAGCATCAGGGTCCTTTCCAATGAGTCAGTTCTTCACATCAGGTGGCCAAAATGTTGGAGTTTCACCTTCAGCATCAGTCCTTCCAATGAATATTCAGGGTGGATTTCCTTTAGGATTGACTGGTTTGATCTCCTTGCAGTTCAAGAGACTCTCACGAGTTCTCTCCAATACCACAGTTCAAAGGCATCAGCGCTTTGGAGCTCAGCTTTCTTTATAGTCCAACTCTCACATCTGTACACGTGGTAAACACTGTTGCCACAATCTATAAAAGTAAGCCTGCAAGTATACATTAAGCCTGAGAAGGGTGACTACCTGCTAAATAGAGGCGTTAAATAAGATCAAGACTCAACATAATAACCAAAATATCCAGGATATAACAACAACAAAAAAATCCATCATCATACCAAGAACCAGGAAAACCACAATTTGAATGAGAAAAGACAATCAACTAATGCCAATGCCAAGCTAACTTGGCAGTTAGAATTATCAGGCAAGAATTTTAGAGCAGCCATCATGAAAATGCTTCAATAAGCAGAAGTTTTGTAAGTTTTTTTATAAAAATTTTTCTATAAAGAAAAGTATTTTCTACAGAGTAAAAATTATACCCACAATTGTTGAGTTTTTTTTTTTTTATCATAAATGGATGTTGACTTTTGTCAAATGTTTTTTTCTGAATCTGTTTAGATGATCATATGGCTTTTATCCTTCATTTTGTTCTTTCACATGTGTTACAGTGACAGATGAGTAGATGTTGAACCATCCTTGCATCCCTGGAACAAACCCCACATGACCATAGTGTAGGACTTCTCTAATGAATTGTTGAATTCAATTTGTTCATATTTTGTTAAGAACTTTTGCATCTATGTTCATCAGGGATATTGGCCAGTAATTTTCTTTTCTTGTGGCATCCCTGTCTGGTTCTGGTATCAGGATATTGCTAGCCCATGAGTTTGGGAGAGTTCTCTCTTAATCTAGTATTCGGAAGAGTTTTAGGAGGTTTGATATAAATTCTTTGAATGTTTGGTAAAATTCACCAGTGAAAGCCATCCGGTCTGGACTTTTGTTTGTTGGGAGATTTTTGATTATGAATTCAATCTCCTTACTGGTAATCAGTCTGTTCAGATCTTCTATTAATGTTTCATCATGACTAAGTCCCGGTATGGGCTTCCCTGGTGGCTCAGACAGGAAAGAATCTGCCTGCAATGCGGGAGACCTGGGATCGATCCCTGGGTTGGGAAAATCCCCTGGAGGAGGATATGGCAATCCACTCCAGTATTCTTGCCTGGAGAATCCCCATGGACAGAGGAGCCTGGCGGGCTACAGCCCATGGGGTCACAAAAAGTTGGACATGACTGAGCGACTAAGCACAGCATAGCACAAGGTCCTGTGTTGTTAGGAATTTATCAATCTTTTCTAGGTTGTCTGATTTGTTGGTGTATAATTGTTCATAGCAGTCTCTTATGATCTTTCGTATTTCTGTGGTACCTCATTTTTCATGAAATTCCAATCTTATGTATATATTCTCTGTTTTTCTTGGCAAGCCTAGCTAAAGGTTGGTAAATTTTGTTTACCTTTCCAAGGAACCAGATCTTAGTTTCATTGATCTTTTCTATTGTCTTTTTATCCTCTATTTCACTTATTTCTACTCTAAGCTTTGTTATTGCCTGCCTTCTATGAGCTTTGGGCTTTCTCCTTCTTTTTGTTGTTCCTTGAGGTGCAAAGTTAGTTTGTTCAGGACTTTTTTCCCCTTGAGATAGATATTTATTGCTATAAACTCCCTCCTAGTAGCTCAGCTGATCGCAGCGCTACAGGTGTCAGCAGCCAGCATAGAGCAGTTGGAGAGGCCACAGTGAGAATGACTGGCTCCGGACAAGGTCTGATGAGCTGGAACAGCAGTGCAATGAGATAAACAGAGAGAAGGAGCAGAATATCCAGTTGAAAAGAAGAGCTGAGGATCTGGGGTCCAAGAAAAAGAGATGAAGCTGAAAGGCCTCTGAAAACACAGTGAAATCACACCTCCACTCACACCAGAGTGTGAACACATCTCTCAGAAGTTACAGGCAGCAGAGAGAGACAGTAGGAACCTGGAAGACAAGGTGTGTTCTCTGAAGACAGACATTGAGGAGAGCAAGTGCCGACACCACCACCTGAAGGTGGAGCTGGAGAGCTTCTCGGAGGTGCTGGGTGGGACGATCGGTGCCCTGCAAGACGTCCACCAGGGCCTCTCTAAGCCGGGTGCCAGCAGGCAGGGCTGCTCCTGAGTCCCCAGCGTGTGTGTGAGAGAGGGGGTCTCCTCCTGAGTCCCCAGTGTGTGTGTGAGAGGGGGGTCTCCTCCTGAGTCCCCAGTGTGTATGTGGGAGAGGGGGTCTCCTCCTGAGTCCCCAGTGTGTGTGTGAGAGGGGGGTCTTCTCCTGCGTCCCCAGCATGTGTGTGAGAGAGGGGGTCTCCTCTTGAGTCCCCAGTGTGTGTGTGGGAGAGGGGGGGTCTCCTCCTTAGTCCCCAGTGTGTGTGTGAGAGGGGGGTCTCCTCTTGAGTCCCCAGTGTGTGTGTGAGAGGGGGGTCTCCTCTTGAGTCCCCAGTGTGTATGTGGGAGAGGGGGTCTCCTCCTGAGTCCCCAGTGTGTGTGTGAGAGGGGGGTCTCCTCCTGAGTCCCCAGTGTGTGTGTGAGAGGGGGTCTCCTCCTGAGTCCCCAGTGTGTGTGTGAGTGGGGGGTCTCCTCCTGAGTCCCCAGCGTGTGTGTGGAAGAGGGGTCTCTAGTGGTAGCGCTAGGCTGTCCTCTCGTTTCGTTGCTTCTGTAAATGCAGGTGCAGTGTGTCGCGCTTCCGAACCCTAGATGCTGTCCACGCTCTCCTCCTCGGAACAGAAATCTCCCTTCGCTTCTCTGGCCTTATGAGCTTGTAGATAACTGAACGATTCTGACTCAGGAATCCAAAACTAGGTCTACCTTAAACATTTATGCTGTCAAGGCAGGGATGTTTATATCTTTCTTAAGGGTTGTTGCAACCACATGAACTGAAAAAAAAAAAAGTCTCTTCGAATCCAAATATGAATACCTTCCTTTGCCACTTCCTTTTTCTGAGTCGTGTTCAGAGTATTCGAATGTCCATCAGGCACCAGTGCGTGGGGATGTGCTGACAGCAACTTCCCTCTCAGTATACACGGAGATGTTTCAAAACAACCACGTAGTAGAGATTTGTCCCAAGAAAGAAAACAAGTTTCTGGTGGGTGTGTTTTTTGGCACAGGAATCGCCTGCATTCACTCTGCCCACTTCCACCCGCCCCTAGTTTGTGGGGTTGTGACAATTTTCTTTATCTTGGTTTTGTTTCTGAGCAGATTACAATGCTGTGGGGACACTACACACTGAGGGTGCCTAACACAGTGCCTGGCACAAAGCAGGCGCTTAGTAAATATGTGTTCAATTAAACACATTAAAAGAAACACTTCCCGCTTAGAACTGCTTGTGCTATACCCCATTAATTTTGGTATGCTGATCAGACATTTTTATTTTCGTTTGTCTCAAGGTATTTTTAAAATTTCTTCTTCAATCCATTGGTTGTTCAGTAGCATGCTGTTTAATCTCCACATATTTATGAATTTTCCAGTTTTCTTTGTGTAATTAATTTCTAGTTTCATACCATTGTGCTTAGAAAAGGTGCTTGATATGATTTCAATCCTCTTACATTGATTAAGTCTTATTTTATAGTCTGACATACAAGCTATCTTGGAAAATGTTCCATGTGCACTTAAGAAGAATGTGTATTCTGTTGCTTTTGGATGGATTGTTCTAAAAATATCTGTTAAGTCCATCTGCTGAACATGTTGCTTAAAACCAATGTTCCCGTACTGATTTTCTGTGTGGAAGTAAGTGGGGTATTAAAATCCCCTAGTACTATTGTGTTGCTGTCTCTTGCTCCTTTTAGGCCTGTTAATATTTACTTTATATATTCAGGTGCTCCCATGTTCGGTGCATATACAATTGTTCTATCCTTTTGTTGGACTGACTTCTTGATCATTACATAACACCTTTGTTGGTCTCTCATTAACAGCCTTTGCTTTAATGTCTCTTTTGTCTGACGTAAGTATAGCTATTCCAATTTTCTTTTGGTTTCCACTTGCATGGAAATCTCTTTTTCACATCTCTTCACTTTCAGCCTGTGTGTCCTTACATGTAAAGGGAGTCTCTTGTAGGAAGCCCATAGATGGGTACTGGTTTTTGTTGTTGTTGCTCATTTGTTTTTTCAGCCACTCTATGTCTTTGCAGAATTTACCCCACTTAAACTCTTTATTGACAGACATGTGCTTATTGTCATTTTGTTTATTGTTTTCTGGCTGTTTTTGTAGTTCCTCTGTTCTTCTCTTTGAGAGGACTCAAAAAAGTCCTCTTCTTTTGTGACTTTATTTCTTAAGCAGTATGCTTATATTCCTTTCTCTTTATCTTGTGTATTTACTGTAAGTTTTTGCTTTCTGGTTACCATGTGGCTTACATACAACAACTTATATCCTTAACAGTCTGTTTCAAGTGGATTAACAACTTATGCTTGAGCCCATTCTAGAACTCAACATTTTTGCACTTTGCCACCCTTGGCTTAATGTTTCTGATGTCACATTTTACCTTGTGGTTCAGCTGGAAAAGAATCTGCCTGCAATGCGGGAGACCTGGGTTTGATCCCTGGGTTGGGAATATCCCCTGGAGACGGAAAAGGTTACCCACTCCAGTATTCTGGCCTGGAGAATTCCATGAACTATATAGTCCATGGGGTCGCAGAGTCAGACACAACTCAGCGACTGTCACTTTTGCTTTCAACATATCCCTTAGCTAATTACTAAACTCAGTTTTACTACTTTTGTCTTTTTATCATCATACTAGCTTTACAAGTAATTAAACCACTACTATCTGTTTACGCTTACCAATGAGATTTATACTTTCATATGTGGCCTTTTACTACTTGGCAGCCTTTCTTTCAGCCTAAATAAGGTCCTCTAACATTTCTTGTTTAGTAGTAATGAACTCCTTTAGCTTTGTTTGTCCATAAAACTCTTCATTTCTCCTTCAATTCTGAATGATAACCTTGCTGGGTCAAGTATTCCTGGTTGGAGGTTTGTTTCCTTTCATCACTTTGAATATATCATGTCACTCCCTTCTGGCCTGCAAAGTATATGCAGAAAAAAATCTAATGATGGTCTTATAGGAGTTTCCTTGTATATACTAAGCTGTTTTTCTCTTGCTGCTTTTAAAATTCTCTCTGTATCTTTAACTTTTGACACTTTAATTATCACGTGCCTTGCTGTGGATCTCTTTGGAGTCCTGTTTTTTGGTAGTCCCTGGGTTTCTTGGATCTGGATGCCTGTTTCCTTCCCCAGGTTAGGGAAGTTTTCAGTCATTAGTTCTTCAAATAAGATTTCTGCCCTTTTCTCTCTCTCTTCACCTGCAGGACTCCTATAATGTGAATGTTACTCCATTTGATGTTGTCTCATAATTCCCTTAAGTTACCTTCAGTCTTTTCATTCTTTTTTCTTTTTGCTACTCTGCATTGTCCTCAAGTTTATTTATTTTTTTCTGCCTCATATAGTCTGCTGTTGAACACTTCTGATGTACTTTTTCAGTTCAGTTATTGTACGCTTTAGCTCTGTTATTTCTATTTGGTACTTTCTTTTATTTTCCATCTCTTTGTTGAAGTTCTCACTGTGTCCGTCCATTCTTCTCCCCAGTTCAGTGATCATCTTTATGACAATTACTTTGAACTCTTTATCAGGTAAATTATCAAGTAAATAATTAATACTATTTAATTACAGCTTTTTTCCTGGGGTTTTTGCCTTCTTCTTTCATTGGAAAACTATTTCTCTGTTGCTTTATTTTACTTGACTCTATGTGTAAGCTTCTATCCAATAGACAAAACAACCACTTCTCCTAGTCTTGAAAAGAGCTACCTTGTATAGAAGAGAAATCTTGTTCAACCCTGCCCCAACTTTTTGTTGTCTCTCAAATTTTGTGCTTGTCCAAACAGCCTATTACGTTTTTAATAGCTCCCAGTAGTTGAGAATGTGCCAAGACAAGTCAATGTCCCAAAGCACAGGATCTCTGTACTTAGGTTCATGCTGGCTGGAAGCCAGACCCTCAGGTAACAGCTTTTAAAATACACAAATATACACAGTCCTGTGGAACTGCAAGGGTAAGTAAGCCCCACTGGCGATCAGAGTTAGGTGACCTGGAGTTATCCGCTGGGCCACAGCCACAAAAATCAGGGCTCCAGATGAGTGTAACTCTTTTCTGGGTGACTCCAGTGAGCTGAAGCAAGACAGATGGAGAGTGTCAAGACGGTGACAACAGCCTACATTCCTTGAGAGCAGCTCTATAAGCCACTAAATGTGTGCCAAACCTGAAGTGTGCCCCTCAGGCTGATGCTCTAGGAGAAGCAAAGAAGCCTTTTTCACAGCAAGACTGGAGGACGTGCCTCAGTTCACAGTCTGTGCAGTGTCCTGGGAGTAGCAGCCTCACAAGAACCATCTCTCCAACTGCTGCAATCCTGTGGGACCCAGGAATAAAAGCCCTTCTGGTCATTGGAACCGGGTGATCAAGAGGTGCTTCCTGGGTGGGTCAGTCACAGAAAAATGGGCACCAAACATAGAAACAAGGGCCCTAATGCAGGTAAAGATCCCCCCACTCCCTGCCACCAGAAGACACGGCTGCTGTAGCATGGCAGGGGTAAGTAGAAAGGTAACATCCACCCTCCAAGGTCTCTGGAAAAGATTACAGTTAGCCCCTAAATGTATATCTAATTGGAAACCTGCCCCTTAGGCCTTCGTCATGATGATTAGCTAACAGGTTTTCTTCTTGCTCTGCCTGAGGGTGGCTGTTTAAGAACTCTGTCTCCATTGCTTACAGTCTTCAAAAAGATACACGTTCCCTCATGTTCACTGCAGAATTATTTACAGTAGCCAAGACATAAAAACAACCTAAGTGTCCACAGATAGATGAATGGACAAAGAAATTGTGATATATACATCTGATGGAATATTATTCAGTTATAAAAAAGAATGAAGTCCTGCCATTTGTTGACAACATGGATGGACCTCAAGAGCGTTATACTAAGTGAATAAGTCAGAGAGAGAAAGACAAATACCATATAATGTCTCTTATAAGTGGAACTTAAAAAAAAAAAAAGCTCAAGGATACAGAGAACAGATTGGTGGTTGACAGAGGTGGGGTTAGGGGTAGGGAAAAATTTTTTTATTAAAAAAATTAATATTTTCTATAAAGTATAAATTATAGAACTGAAAAATACACTAACCAAATTAAAAACTTTGCTGAATAAACTCTCCAGTAGATTGGAGATGACAGAGGATAGAATCAGTAAACTTAAAGAAAGATCAATAGAATTTACTCATTCTGAACAGCAGGCAGAAAATAGACTGAAAAATAAAATGAAGAGATCTATGGAACAAGGACACAAGATCCAACATTCATATTGTATCATTCTTATTATCTTAGAAGGCAGGAAGAAAGAATATGGGGCTGAAAAAGTAATTTAAGAAATGGTATCTTTTTAAAAATCCCAATTTTTACAAAAGAGATAAATGTACAGATTCAAGAAGTTGAGCAAACCCCAAATAGGAAAAACCTAAAGAGATCCACACCAAAACATCATGACTAAACTTCTGAAAACGAAGAAGAACTCTTCAAAATAGAAACAATAAATTTCTAATAGAGGAATATCATTCAAATGACAGCATACTTCTCACCAGAAACCCTGGTGGCTCAGAAGTGAGTGGCACAATTATCATATTATTTTTCATGTGCTGAAAAAAAGAGAACAGTCAATTGCAAAATCCAGTGAAATTACCCTTTAGGAATGCAGGGGAAATAAAAGTATTCCAAGATGAAGAAAAACTAAGAAAATATGTTGCTATCAGAACCTAACTTTAAAGAATGGCTAAAGGAAGCTCTCCAGATATAATGACAAAAGAAGGCAAGGACCTTTTTCAAGAAAAGAACAATGGAGAGGACAAATACAAAGAAAACAGGGAATCCCTGGTGACCCAGTGGTTAGGACTCTGTGTTTCCACTGCCAGGGGCTGGTTTTGATCCCTGGCTAGGGAACTAAGATCCTACAAGCCATGTGAGGTGGCCAAAAAATAAACAAACACAATAGACTACTTCACTTCATGAATTTCTTTAATAACATTTCATGGCTAAAGTAAAAATCCTAATACCATCTGATGCGGTTTCTCAATGTAGAGGAAATACTGAAGACAAATGTATTTTAAAACTTAGAAGAATAAAGAGACACTAACAAAAGTAAAATGGCTAGACTCACTCAAAGTGAGAAAATGTCAATACCACTGGACTGTGACCAGTTATATATGTGTATGAGATACTTAGGGCAATCACTAAATAAAACTATACAAGGCAATATACAAAAAAATGTTACAAATAAATCAGAGTAGACTTATTTAAAAGGTTCAAGAAATGAAAAGAAAGCCAATGAAAAAGAAACAGAGGAATGAAAAAAGGAACAAAAACAGAAAAGAAATATTAAAATGACAAACAAAAGCCTAATATACCAACAATTACTTTAAATATATATGGTCTAAATACACCAATTAAAAGACAGAGATTGGTAGAATGGATTTAAAAAGCATGACCCAACTATACACTGTCTACAAGGACCTTATCTCAAAACAGAATGATACTGAAAGCATGAATTATAAAAAAATTTTAATAAATTGGATCTTGCCAACATTAAAAACTTAAGCTCTGAGAAAGTCCGTGCTAAAAGATTAAAAAGATTTAATCATAGACAGGGAGAAAATATTTGCAAATCACATATCCAACAAATGACTTTTACCTAGAATATATTTTAAAAATTTAAAACTTTTAAAAACAATTAGTCCAATTAGGAAACAAGCAAAACATTTCACCAACATTTCACCAAAAAAGATATATGGATGACAAAAGGCACATAAAAAGATGTTTACCACAGTCAGCCATTGGAAAAATACAAATTAAATCACAATGAGAAACCAGCACCCACCTATTAGACCAGTTAAAATATAAAATATTGGCAGTGTCTATCACTCAGGCATGTTAATTTCCTACTGCTGCTTTTTAACAAATTACCACAAATTTAGTAGATTAAAAGAACACATTTGGGACTTCCCTGGTGGTCCAGTAGTTAAGAATTTGTTGCCAATGCAGGGTACGTGGGTTCAATCCCTGGTCTAGGAACTAGGATCCCACATGTCACAGGGCAGCTGAGCCGGTGAGGCAAGACTATTGAAGCCTGTGCACCCTAGATCCTGTGCTCCAAAATGAGAAGCCATCACAGGAAGCTTGCGCACTGCAACTAGAGAAGCCCCTGCTCGCCGCAACTAGAGAAAGCCCACAGGCAGCAACGAAGGCAGTGCAGTCAAAAATAAATAAATAACTTTTAAAAAAAAGCATAGTTACTTTCTCAGAGTACTGGAAGTCAGAAGCCCCAGATGGGTCTCGTGGGGCGAGAAGCAATGTTGGCAGGGCTGTGTTCTTTTCGAGGCTCTGGGAGACAGTCCTTCTCCTGGCCTTTTCCAGCTTGGAGAGCCTGCCTACATTTATTGGCCCACAGGCCCCCACCATCTTCATAGGAAGCAATGGCTGGTCATGTCTTCCCGTTATTACAGCACTCTGACGTGAACTCTCCTGCCCCCACTTCCAACACCTGAGGGAGCGTCGGTGGGCAGTGTGGAGCGAAGGGGGTTGCAGTAGCTGGCTCCGCCCACCTGCTACGGCCACAGCTGCCCGGATGCCACCTGTCTGGGTTCCCAAAGCTGTCAACAGAGCCCAGAAACTGAGACTTCTGTTAAATCTCACTTCCAATACCTGCAACGAATTTTTAAAAATTTTAACTGATATGGAATTTCGCTTTGGGAAGGTAAGTTCTGGACGTGGACAGTGGTGATGACTGCAGACCCACGTGAATGCACTTAATGCCACTGAACTGCACGCTTCAACATGGGTAGGACGCTAAATTCTGTCTCGTGCATATGGTGCCACAATAAACATGTTAAAGGGTGTGGTCATCTTCCTGCCTTGGGGTCAGAAGAGGAAGGGCTGAGGAGGTGAGGAGAGTGGAGGGAGGAAGGAAAGGATGGGAACAGAGGGGAGATGAAAGCAGTGGGAGAGGAGAAAAGGGGAGAGAAAAGTGGAGGTGGGGAGTGGGAAGGGGAAGGGAGAGAAGTATGAAAGCAGAGGGGAGAGGGGGCCGGAGCGGGGAGGCGAGCAGAGGCCAGGGATGGTTGGGTAGACTCACAGGTGCACCCACCTCTCCAGGTGTGAAGGCGATGGTGAGAGGGGGGCAAGCTTGGGGTCACGATGCCACTGGAGGGGTCAACGGGTGCCTTTTCAGGACCTGCCACCCTGCACACCTGGAACAGGCTTTCAAGACCTGGACTCATTGGGCCCTCACTGCCACATCCCTGGCCCCAGGCCCAGGGGCGTGTGGGGTGCCTGCCCATACCCTGGCCTGCCCCAGATCTCTGGGCTTCATGTGAGCCACTAACCCAGGGAGCTGGTGGTCCCAGAGACCTTGTCGCTTGTTACTGACCATAAACACGGGATGTGCTCTTTGTGACTGGCACTGGGCGATGCTGATCTAGAGTCCCAGGGGGTACCCAGGATGTCCTGATGGTGTCCAGTCCAACAGAATGTGATAGAATGTTCCAGAAACACCACCTGCTTCCCCCTAACCAAGAATTTGAACACAGGGTTCCTGTCACTGGGTTGATGCACTCAGAGACAGAGCATGGCTGCAGTGTAGCCCCCGAGGCAGTCGGGTTGGGCAGGAACACCAAGGGAGGTGTCGCAGCAGGTGGAACAGGCCAGTGGAATCCCCATGGGGAGGGGTGAGCCCTGCTACCCTCTCCACTGGAGGAAGCCTCAGACAGTGTCCTGAGGAACCCCGTATGCAACCTCTTGATAGGAACGTGGTCCAGAGACTAGGAGGGGCACAAACTCCCCACCTGCCTGCTGCTTGCTCTCCTTTCTTCCTTCCTTCCTCGCTCTTGGACCCTGAGTGTCCTGAAATGAGGTAGAAGGAATTTGGAGCACAAGAACACAGCCTCCTTCTCTAGCAAGCACCGCCAGCCCTCTCCTGAAGGCGGGCGAGGGCCAACACGTCAGTGGGCCCCAAACGCACTGCTAACCCAATGGTTGGATTCAGGGTGCTCCGCCAGGGTGGGTGGACAGCACTGCTCAGACTCTGGGAAGCATCTGAATTCCCACCTAGTTTCTGGCCCTGTAGGTCACATCTTAAGTCCTGCCAGGTGCTGGTACTGATGCTTGTATGAACCACCAATGTGTGTGCTGACACCCCTGGAAGGAGCTGGCGCAAACCCCACATGCTCAGGGTGGCTCCTGTGGTTGCTTTGTGCTCAATGGATGGGGCTGTTTAAGAACACAGCTTGTGTAGGGCTCGGCAGGGCCCTTCTCCTCCTTCCTGCCCCTGCCTCGCTTCCCTTTGCTGTCCTCTGCCCTCTGCTGGCACCTTGCACCTTGGACTGAGGTCTCCCACCCTGGGTCTTCCGCACCAGCCCAGCCCTGATGGGTGGTCATTGAGAATGCTGGCACCTTCTCCACCAGAGGCCCCGCTCTGCACCCCCTCCCTGGCCTCTGTTAACCCCAAACCCCCTGTGTGCACTCTGTAGGCCAGACAGACCCTCTTTGGGGGCTGCTGACTCCCCATGCCACAACTCTGCAGCTCGGGCCCATCAGGGGACACTCTAACCCTAACACGATGTTCCTGACCCTGGTCCCTGCAAGCTCATAACCTGAGCAGCTTCCCAGTGACTCTGTCCCTCAGGCAGCAGGCTCGCCATCCCTACAGGAGGGACCTCTGCCAACCACCCACCCCCCATCATTGCTCCGCTGTGGCTTCTGAAGTGCCCTGGGGGGCCTCTCTCGGAGTGTCTGGGCTGTCAGAGTTTCAGTGGGTGAATGGTGCTGGGGGATGCTTTGCACCCCTTAGGCATCTATATGCAGAGCCAGACCATCTCTGGGGTGATGCAAGAGCAGAGGCAGGGGGTCCCACTGGGAATGAGGACACAAGCGGGGCCCAGCTCACGCCTCAGTGGTGACACTTCCCCTGTGGCCATTGTACACAGGCAGTTTAAGCCAAAATGTCTCTAATGCCCCAGCCGGCGCTGGCCAAAAGCCTAGGATCCCTCCCAGGAGGAACCAGGACAGAGGTGATGGAAGGTCTGGCCTGAGCTCCCTGGAGAAGCCCTGACTCATCCTCGGGTCGACACCTCTCTTGCAAAGGCCTCCTCCAGAAAGGACAGGCCTGGGCCTGCTCTGCGGGAGGACGGCCACTCAGGCCCACGGGTGCCCTGTAAACAGGTGGTGTCTCCCTGCGCCACCAGGTTGACCCCTCTCAGCACCACCAAGTCTGAGTCATAGTAGCCAGACTCTCCCAGCGGGGGCTGGAGGGTGTGATTTCAGATGTCCCCTCCCCACACCAATGGCAGCAGATGCCAGATTCCGCAGAACAGGGCTGGGAGAGCAGGGAGTGGCGTCCAGTTCAAGGTTCCAGGGGCAGGGAGATCTAAGGCCCCACCTGGCATCTGATGCTCCTTTTTCCCCTTTGAAAGCAGACCAGTGATCCAACCTTGAGTTATAAAGAATAAACCCAAGGATGTAGATAAAACCAAGCTCGTGTGGACAAGCTGAGGGGTGAGCTGAGCCTGAAATCGCAGATGATTACTTTTTCCTCGCCCCTGAAGTTGTGATAGGGACTGAAGGAGAGGCCTTGGGATCCCTAACCATGTCCAGGGGGCATCAGCGAGCCGAGCGACAGCGTGCCAACCTCATGTCCAGGAGAGGTGTGCCTGGGAGCAGCCAGGCTTGGACAACCTGATTCCCAGGCCACGGGGGACCAGCGCCATGTGCGCGGCACTGTTCGGGGCAGGGGCTCTGCTCTGGCGCCTGCCCTCTGTCCACGAGGGAGAGAGTGCTCACCGAGGACTGCTTCCACGCCCACACTCCACTCTTTATTCACAGAAACAACTTGTCCGTCCTGGGTTGAGATTGCTGCCAGCTGGCCGCCTGGGGAGCAGATTGGAGGTGGGTTTGGGTCTGTTCCCCAGACTGTGCTCCCCAGACTGTGCTCTGAGTGGTCAGGTCTCTGTAAGGCAGCTGCCACCTCCTGGACACATTTGCACACAAAATACTCCTGACTTCTCCCTCCTGCACACTTTGGAGACAAACTATTGAAGACGGTGCTGTCCTACCTGGCAGATTATTTCTGCCCTGGGAGTTTGCTTGGTAATTTCACTGTTGAACTGTCTACATTCTTCATTCATTCAAGAAATACCCACCAGGTTCTGCCCATTGAGCTCGGCCCCTGCAATGGGGGTGGGTGGGGGGGAGGCCACACTGGACAGCCTGTGATGTGATTGACGCACCAGGACGTGCCACAAGCCTATTATGCCTGGAGGGGTGCAGGCACAAGCATGAGCCCAGCATTTTGGGGCCACTGCAGGTAAATGGGGCACCAAGGACCCTCTGGCTGAAGTCTTTCGAATCCTGCTTGGAAATGGATGTGAGCTCTAGAGCTACAATCTTTTTTCCTGATTGAAAGCTTATTATGTTTCTGAAAGCTGTGTGAAGTCTTGCCAGGATGCAGGCTGGATAAGAAACAGCTTTGGGAGCTATTTAGGAATTCCCATTTTGGTGTTTGCTGTATACATGGGCCTGATGGCTAGAATTCGGGTAATGACCACATAGTGAAAACTGTCTTGGCATAAAATATCACACACAGACCCAGAAGTGCTTAAATACAGATTTATTGCAAACCAACACCGGAGACAAGGTGATTTCGCAGGCGGGCACCCCATTTTCCTTGGACCTCAGCTGATGGAGCTCAGTGGCCAAACTGCTCCTGCCGTGTCTGAAGAGAGAAAACAGGCAGAGTGCACAGGTCCAGGGCCCAGGCCAGCAGCGAGGGGCGCAGGCAGCCCACAGGATGGCAAGCCCTCCAGCCTGCCACTCCCAGATGCCGGCAAGCTGCTATTACCCCCAGTGGGGTGGGGAGAAACGCGAACACTTGAAAATAAAATCAGGCAAAAGGAAGACAACTGACCATGGAGTCCACAGCTCCCAAACAGCCAAGGTGCAGGCCTCATACCCCACCCGGTAACGGCAGAGGACCCCTGGTGGTGGCGGAGGGGAGGAGACAGGCACGGCGCCAGAACGGTTCTCACACAGACGGGTGAGACCTCTCACTACATGGGACAGGTGAGACCCGGAGAACGCTGAAGGGGGGCCTCAGCAGCTCCATGACCAGCCTTGGTGACGAGAGCCAACAACAGTGCTCCGTGCCCCCTTGGTGGTGCTCCCACCAGTCACCAGGGGTACACACCTCCCGTGATGGCACCGGAGCAAGCAACTGCTTCCCAGGGATGTGTCTACAGGTCCCTGTGAGCCAGAAACCTGCCCCCACGCACGGCAATGAACCAGCTCCCACCCACGCAGCTGAAGGGGGAAGCTTCTAGAAGGAACGTCCCCAGCCCCAGGACTCCTCCTCCCCAAGTCCAGCACACAGAGTTCGAGGGCAGGTTCCAGGGTGCAGAGGCCTGCAAGGTAACAACCATTAGGGCAGCCGTGCGGTCCTGGCGGAGGGCAAGGGCTCTGGGTCCTGGGAGAGCCGCGGGAGCAGGGCCCCAAGCTCTGGGTGGCACAGTCTGGCTTCAGCCAAGAAAGGACCCAGGGCTGCAGTGAGCAGTGGCACACCGTGGGGTCTCCTGAGGGCGCCTGGCCCAGCTTGCTCTGACAAGAACCAGTCCCCCAGGGGAAAGTGCCAGGCTGGGGGCAGCAGGACAAGCCAATCAGAAGACAGAGACCCTGCTGTGCAGGGCCTGAGGCCACCAGAGACGCTTCCAGCATCCGGAACCAGAGACCAGCACCCTGGTTTCCGTGGCTCCCCGACGAGGAAGGCAGGGGACACATACAAACAGACGGGCAAGACTACACAAGAACACACCCAACAAGAGGGCAAGGCAGCAGCTTCCCCAAACTGGCCCTGAGCCCAGCCCTCAGCCTGCACATCCCTGCCTGAGCTTCCACAGCCTAGGGGCACCCACGCCCGCCCGAGCGCACGGAGAACAGCAAGCAGAGAGCACAGGAGCAGAGCAGCGAGTGCAGGGAGGGAGGGAGCGGCGAGCGGCGCCTGCAGGGCCCAGAGCTGCGCCCGCTGGGACAGCCCCTGCTCCCCACACCCCCTCGGCAAGGCCGCACAGCCCAGCCCTGCTCTCAAACAGTCTGGAGACGCAGGGCCAGGGGTGGAGGCCGGTTCACCCTTGAAAGAAAGGATGGCAAATGTGAACTAGACAGCGAGTCCCCGGCAGGAGGGAGCTGAGGGGCACGACCGAGGCCCCACTTCCCTGCCGGCGAGGGCGTCCTCTCCTCCAGTCATTAAAACTGCACAGCCCCCGGGGAGATGTTGAACATGGCGGGGTCGAATCGCTGGCCTCGGAAGGGAGAGCCTTCAGCGTCCCACCCCTTCTTCAGCATCTCATGGACTTTCTACAAACAGAAAACAGAGAGGTTACTGTACTCACCAGGCCTGCACGTCCCAGAGCAGAGTTCTGCTCTGCTTCCTCTGGAAGAGGACCCGCCTGGGCTGACAGCAGACCCTCTGCAAGCCCCTGCTCCCCACATTCGGGTTCCACCCCATCCTGTCCCCAGAGCAACACCGGCCACCTTCCTGGTTTGGATGCTGTCCCTGCTCACCAGGAGTATCTGTCTAAGCTCCAGAGGGCCTGAGGGCCACAGCCCACAGAGCCGACTGAGCTCTAGAGAGGGTCTCTACTCCCCTTTCATAGGGACAAGGTGGGTAGTCTCCAGGCCTGTGCTCTCAGATAGTCTAGGAATGTGACTCAAAGGGAGAGACCTCAGGATGTCTGACTGTGTACCCACCAATCACCGATCCCACAGCCCCTGGGGGCAGGGGCCAAAGCTGTTATCAAAGGTGGGCTCAATCATCCCAGTCTGTACCACCAGCCTTTGGGGTGGCAGCAGGAAGCTGCCCCCTGTCCCCTCCCACATCTGCCCTCCATGTCCTCCCTGCAAACACACTGGGCTGGAAACCCTCTCCCCTTCCTTCTGACCAGGAGAAATGAAGAGACTCACGGCCACAGGGCCAGAAAGCCCTGCCCACCTCTTAACCTCCAGGCTGACAGAGTGAGCTGAGGGGAAAGCTCCTGGTGTCTGACAAGACTGCAGGGCTCCTGACGGGGCCTTCTCTGCCCCGTTACTCCACCTAAGTGGTGCAGCAGCAAACATGTCAGACATGCAGTACATACTGCGCTCGGCTCGGCACACCTGACACACGCCAAGGACCTTAGAATAGCACCTGGCACAGCTGCCCGCAGGCCGCCCGAGAAGGGGATAGATGCCCAGCCCCGCCCACCTGCGTGCCTCTGGGTGCCGGCAGCCACAGGGCGAGCTGCATCCCATCCCTCCTCCTCCGGCTCGTGCCCACTGCCCACTCTGAGTCACCTCCTCCTCAAGCTCTCACTACACGCCCCTCATCTGAGCATCTTGAGACAAACCCTCTCCAGTGAGCTCTGACTTGAGACACACCCTCTGAGCTCGACCCACGGTGATGTCCCCGTACCCCAGCCTCGCCACGGGCAGTCTGATGGGCCCTCTTGCTCCAGCCCCACAGGGTCCTCAGCCGGCTCCCCACACTGGTCCTTCCCCAGGCCCCTCACTGCCACCTCCTACTTTCTTAAGCCGCCTCTCCTCCCACCACCCTCAACCAAAGCCACCTGCAGCGTGCTGACTCTCTTCTCCTTGGGACGCTCTCCTCCGGGGACCACAGTGACTGTGCAGGGCTTCAACGCCACAGAGGCCAGCTCTGTGGCCTCACCACCAGGCCACGCCAGCTCTGCCGGATCCTCATGCCTCCACGCTTTCCTCTCGGTTCCAACCCTGCTCCCCACACTGCATGTCCCTCAAGGCCCCGTGTACCGAAGACAGTCCAGGGGGACGCCTAGGAGGCCAGCCCCGCATGCAGACGTTCGTTCCCAATCCCTGCTGAGCCCAGAGGAGTCCCAGACAGCAGTGCTGGTGCCCCTGCCTCTCCTAACGCAGCCCCGAGGCACCGAGCCGTCCAGCAGCAGGTCAGCTGGATGAGGGGTCACCACTGAGTCCCACCGCCTGCACCAGATCCAAGGGCTCCCGTGTGTCCACTGAAGGCCTCCACAGGGCACTGCATTCAGCCAGGCACTCATGCCATCACGGTCAGCACTGCCGGGCCCTTGACAAGTCCTGCTAGAACCACCACCTCTGACTCAAACCACGGAAGCCTTTCCATCAGACCAGCGTCTTCATGTTTCTTCAGATGCTTCCTGATCGGTGGATCCCAGCCCTGAGCTCATCAGCAGGAACCTCTTGCTTCATATTTAGACCTCATGGCCTAGTGCCTGCCCACTCTGGGGCCGGACATCCAAACTTTCAACAGCTGCCCAGGGCCCTCTCCTGTCAGGTCAGTGTTCAGACTGCTCTTTCACCTGACGGCTACAGGCAAATGCAGCATTAACTGGATAAAACTGCCACCTAAACGTCCACAGAGGTGGTTGCACCCCATGTCCTATGTTAGGCCAGCTCAGGGATTACAGCTTGAGGCCACTTTCCACAGATGAGACTACCAGGTGCCTGGGAGCCAATGGTCAACCACAGTCCTGGCCTCCAGCCCCATGAGCCCAGGTAAGGTTGGTGAACCAGATCAAGGGATGATTCAGAGACTCAGGGAAGGATGACAGACAAGCCTAACACCAGCTCAGGGTTCAAACCCCACCCTGCTGCCAGACCAGCTACAGGACCTTGAAAACGTGCTGTGACCTCTACACCTCGACCCTCCTCTCAAATCTCCGTGTGGTTCACTTGGGACACTGAGAAGGGAACTCTCTTCTCTAAACAGCCCCTCTTGGGAGTATCAAACAGGAGAAAGACAGCACGAGTCTAATCTTCCTCTCTGCCACCACAGGCTCCAGACGAGCCTCCTCTCCAGTCACTGATGTCCTCCTGCCCTTCTTGGGCTGCCGGCCAGCCACGCTTCTCAGGCCTCTGACTTCGAAAGTGACTTGGAAGAATTTTCTTCCCCCTGGTCCTTTGTGGTCAAACCTGCACTGGACCTGAGGTAGGGCGGGGCCAGGCTGTTCCTCCTGTACTGAGGGTCTTGGAGGGGCTGAGGGGAGGAACAGCCCCAGTATGTGAGGTGAGAACACGCAGCATTACCAGGACCCTCTGGAGAGGCACCTCTCGGCCCTGCCACCTGGGCTCTCGGTCCAGGCACAGAACCAGAGCCCCACCCCAGGCAGTGACCAGGCCCAGGCTGCCGTGTCGGGACCCAGGAGGCAGCTGCACAGACAGCAGCATGCCCGGTCCACCCCAGCTCAAGCCCCAGGAAGTGTGAGTGCCCGTACCAGCTCGTGGCTCTGCGGCTTGCCCTGCAGCTTCTGGTGGTAGTCGAAGGTGAGCCTGTCCAGGACGGCGTGCTCCTCCTCGTCCACCGTGGCCATGGAGCGCTCCTTGTTGATTTTGTCGATGTCGATCTGCTCCTCACCCTCCAGGATGGCGCTCCACCAGTACTCACCCACCTTGTTCAGGCTCACCTGGCACACGAGGGCAGAGACAGGGTCAGGGCTGGGGAGGCGGCACTGGGGACCCGGGAATGTGGGGACACTGAGGATTCCATTCTCCAGAACTGGGACTGAGTGGTGCCTATGGTCCTTGTCTCCAGGTCCTCTCAGAAAAACAGTGACCCCCCCGACGGGCATCAGCAACCCTACCTGCTCAGCCACCAGAAGCCCAGCTTGCTCATCAGAGGGGACGTTTCCAGCTGCTCTGAGCTGCACCACCAGGGGTAACTGGCCCGTCACAGCCTCCAGAGCTGCTAAGGGAAGCTTGAGCCCAAACAGGAGCTTCTTTCAACATACACCTGTGGAGCCCCACTAGCTCACCACCCCTACAATGACCTTTCCTGCTTCCAAGTGCAGTAGCCAGTCTCCTGCCTGCTGGGGGCACTTGGAACCCAGGGGACCAAGCATTCAGCCTGACAGACTCCCCCACAACCAGATGCCCAGGCTTCTTTGTCCCACTGTCCTCCCTGGCCTGGCCAGGGCGACCACTGCTTGTGACTCACTTTCTGCCCAGCCTCATGGTGTAGCCCAGGGAGGAGACAGAAGAGTCAGGGGGGCATGAGAACTCAGAGACAAGGATAGCGGAATAGCAGGGCTTGGCCTGAAGGTGAAGCCAAGTACACGCATCCCAGCGTCCACACAGGGAGGGTCCAGGCCACACCCCTTCCTACACCCAGCGGCTGGGTTCTTGGGGAAACTCTCTATCAGCTGACCAAGAATTGACAGGTGAGCTGCGAACCTACCTCACGTTGTCCACTCTCGGACAGGATGAAACCCCCAGTCACGCCCAAAGGTGTGCAGAGGTGATAGAGATGAGGAGCCCACAGCAAGAGCAGCTCTTACTCAGAGAGCCATGAGGACAGTGTGACTGGCTAGCGGGCAATCCTGACAAGTGACATCTGTGCAGATACTGCGTGCTCACAGGCCACAAGTCAGCCTGCCCCATGGCTCACGGGCTGCGGGGGGCAGTGCTGCCAACTCCAGCCCTCTGCCCCGGTGCACCAAGAGCCCCTACGGAGCCCAGGTCCAGCAGAGCTCAGCCCCAGGCACCGAGAGCGGCTGAGGTGTGGGCGCTGATAGGGCAGGTCATGCAGTGCAGACAGCTCCAGAAAACCGCAAGCACGGAATCAACGTCAGTATCTCAGCCCAGTACACAAGGCTGCCCCACTTCTGACCATCATGGGTGGACGTGGACGGGCAGATGGCAGGGGTGAGGCGGCAGGGGCCCTGCCCTCCTCGTCAGATGAATGGCCTCTACCCTGCCAACACCACGGTTTCCAGTCAGAGTGAAGTCTCTGTGTCCAGATGCTCTGCCCAGCTGCTCAGCCCAGCTGCTCAGGCAGCTTTTTGCCCACTTACTCTCCTGCTTGCATGCATGGACCTGACTTGGCCCTCCAAGACCCCAGTGCCAAGCTCTGAGCCCCATCTTCATGGAACTGCCGATCTCTGGGCCAGTGCAGTGAAAGGCTTGAGGGGGAAATCCACTCTCTTCATATTATTCCAGGAGAGCTTCTGAGGAACAGTCAGCCCTCTATCCACTGACTCAACCAACTTCAGATCACAAATATTTGGGAAAGAAATTTCCAGAAAGTTTTCAAAAGCAAGACTTGAACTTGTCTCCTTCAGCCACAACTCTTTACATAGCATTTGCATTGTATTAGGTACATCCCATGAAGTATGAGAAGGGATGTATATAGGTTATGTGCAGACACAACACCATCTATATAGGAGATGAGAGCATCCTTGGACGTGGGTATCCTCTGGGGGTCCTGCAACCAACCCCCTGAGGATACCGAGAGACAACTGTACTTACAGAATATAAATTTCCAAAGAGAACAAACCCTTCGGATTTATTTTATTCGTGTCTTTGTTAGTGATCACTGATCTCAGCAGTGATCTCATTATCACTGCTGAGCTCTCTTAACATGTATCATTAGCATTAATCCAAGCCCTGTAAAATACACACTGTTACCTCTACCTGGAAGTCAGCACCTCACCTGGATTGCCCAATGCCACAGGCAGAGCAGAGCTGCGCTCAGGCCAACAGCCCTCAACGGCACTGTGGGGGGGGGGGGGGAGGGGAGCAGCTTGAACCCCACCCTGGTGCTCTGCTGCTGGTCCTTCTCACACAAACCACATGTGGGGTGTCCCAGTCAGGTCCACGCACACCCAGGCCTAACACGGCTCGGGGCACCACGGGACTGATCCTGACGAGGAGCTTGGTGGGCCTCACTACCTGTGCCTCCCGCCTCCACAGAACACGTCTGCGAGGGCACTCTGCACACCCAACAGGCATTAAGATGAGCCTAGCACCACCTTTAAGGTGGAATTCACAGCAACATAGAATTAGCCATTTTAAGGTGAACAGTTCAATGCATTCTGCATTCACAGAGGCTGTGTCTAGTTCCAGAACATTCTTGTCATCACAAAAAGAGAACTCGTACCCACAAGTGGTCGCTCCCCACTCTGCCCAGAGCCTTGCCCTCCCCCAGCTCTGGCAACAAATCATTTATTTGCCTTTTCTGGACACTTCCCAGAAATGGACCCAAAGGCTATGTGTCCCATGCCTGGCTTCTTTCACTCAATGCGATGTCCTCACATTCCTGTGCTAGTGGGTCAGAACTTTATTCCTTTTCCAGGTTGAGCAATACGAAATGTTGCACCCAGAGGACACGGGGAAAATGTTCTTGGAATAGGGCTGAAGGATTCAGGTCTAAAAATAATATCTTTGATAAAGTAGTCTGATGGTTTAACATTTGGTTTTGATTTTTTAACAGTTATTTTTTTTAATTGGGTTTGTGGGGGCGTAAGCTGGCACATAGTAAAACTCACTTGTGAGAGTAGGTCCACCCTATGAGTTTTGACAAATGCAGCCACACAACCACCACTATCAAGCCACACCCTAAAGTTCCTGGTCCCCTTGTCAGTGATCCCCTCAGCCCGCCACCTGCTTTGCCATCTGTTGGTCTGTGTCTTGGTCTGCTCTTCTCTTAGCATAGTGGTCTGGCGTTCAGCCACGCTGTGCATGCATGGAGGGGTAACCCCTTGACACGGTGGGCTGACGCACCTGTGGGTGGCCAGGTGGGCCTTTCCAGGGTTCAGCAGTCACCTACCAGGCTGCCTGCAGGGCTGTGTGTGAACATGTGTCTCCCTTCCCCTTCGTAGACACCCAGCAGACACCAGGGCTGCGGGGTCCTACGGTAAGTGTATGTGTAACTTTATGACCTTCCCATCCGTAGTCTAAGTGTATGTGTAACTTCATGGCCCTCGTCTCCGCAGGGGAGCTCCAGGGGCTCCACACTCTTGCCAGCACCTGCTACTGTTGATTCTTTTCAGGAGCCAATCAAATAAATATGAAGTGACATGTCACCGTGGTTTTAATTGGCATTTCCTTAACAACTAACAATGCTGAGCATCTTTTCATGGACTTATGTGCCATCTCATTTCTTAAAACATTTTATCTGGAACAATTTCAATATCACAAGTTACTAGAATTGTTCAAGTACAAACAATAGCCACACACCCTTTTCCTAGATTCACCCACTGTTAACACACTACCCCTTTTATTACATGCATGTGTCTGCACACACACTCTCACTGTGTGTAAGTTTATATATATAATATGTGGTAAGTTACATGACACTTGTTCCAGAATCTTGGCCCTTTACCCCTAATACTTCAGTGAGTGCCTCTTCCTGAAGATATGAAAGTTCTTCACTACTGGGTTGGGCAAAAAGTTCATCTGGATTTTTCTGTAACATCTTAAAGAAAAACCTGAACTTTTTGGACAATCCAGTAGAGTTCAGCTCCCCTTGCCTCCAGCACAGGATCCAGTCCAGGGTCCCGACTACATCTTAGTGGGCCTGTCCCCTTTAACCTAGAACATTCTGCCGCTGCGGTCTTTTGTTGTTAAAATCCATTCTTCAGGGTGGAGGGAGGAGGGTTCGGGATGGGGAACACATGTATACCTGTGGCGGATTCATGCTGCTGTATGGCAAAACCAATACAATATTATTGTAAAGTAATTAACCTCCAATTAAAATAAATAAATTTATATTAAAAAAACTATAATCCTTTGATCTAAATAAAAAAAAATAAAATAAAATCCATTCTTCATCTGGGGTTTGTCTAGTGCTTGCTCCTGATGACTCAGGGAGGCTCCCCCAGTAGAACCTTGCACAGGCGATGCTGTGCCCCTCCTGCGACGTCCCACCGGCAGGCACAGACGTCACGTGGCTGCGGCGCCTGGGGGTTCCTCCCTGACCCCCTCTCCCCCCCAGTGGCGGGGAGACTATGCTGCCAGCCCCAACAGAAGCTGTGGGAGGCCGGCAGGGGCCTTCTCTCGGCACCAGCTCCTGGATGTCCAGCATCTCAACAGCTCTCACTCACTCCAGTCCCTGACCATGCAGCACTCAGAGTGCCCCAGCCTGGCTGGTCAGGGGTGGCTGCTGTGACCTGATAACTCACCCTTATCCCTCGGCCTTCCTCCAGGTTGTAGCAACTGGTCCCGGATCGAGAATCAGTTTCTCAGGGGAACCCCCAGAGTGCTGGCTGAACAGTTTTCCCAAAATGTCCTCGCAGAAACTTCCACCTCCATGTGGATCGGCTTACCTCAGCACCCCAATCTGTGCTGATGACTCGCTGACACTCATCCCCCTCCCCTCCCCCCACAGAACCCTGTTTCTATTCAGGGAGGCAGTGTGCCCGGCAAGAGGACAGCTCCTCGCAGCTGCCCATACGTGGGATCAAGTTTGGACCAAGGAGATGTGCGTGAAAGTTGCGGGTGATGTTTCAGGGGGTTGCCTTGAAACCAGGACAGAAGACAGGCAGAGACAGCAGGGGGCCTGCTCAGCTTCAGGTACTTCTGCGGGGAGAACGTGATCCCCAGCCAGACCACTGACCTCTCAGGGCTTTGCCAGGGGCAGTACTGTTGTGGGGAAACTGCCAGTCTTTGATGTTAACAAATTTTTAAGCTTTAACATTAAAGCGCTGAGGTCCAGACAGAAGCTGGCTATGATGGGGGTGTGGCTGGAAGTGACCACGTGCTGCCGAGCTTCCTCTACTCTCTCCTCCCACGTGGGATGGAGGGGGTGCTTGCTCGTCCACTGGGAGCGTGGTCCTCTGGTTCGGCTTGGCACATCCCTCCTGTTCACTGGGCAACTTCTCCAGAACGGTGCTGGAACATGATGCCTTAGGCCACCTACTTCTCAACATCAGGCCTCAGCTCTTTCTGGCTGGGACCTGGGGATTGGCAATGATGCCAAAAATGTGACCAGCCTGAGAAACATGACAGGTCCCGGGAGACATGGGTACTGAAAGCCAAGAACTTGCATTTCACTCCCTGGACTAATTTCCAGGCTTGGGCTCTTGCCAAAATACTAACATAACTTAATCTGTATTTTAAGCTGAACAATGGTCCCTCAGGGCCAGGAAAGGGGCAGGTAGCCACCCACGAAGAAACAAAGATGGTGAACCACTTCACAGAGAAACATATATCCTCCCTAGAAAAATGGAAAGGAACAAATGGGATAAATGCAAATAAGTCAGCAAAGACAAGTTAAAATGAACAAGCCCAGTGCTGGGGTGCAAAGGGACCTGGTGATGTCACAGAAATCTGACATCCTTCAGGGAAGAGCCATGGCAATGGCCAAGGACAACAGTCAGCCTGTAACCCCGCTTCTGAGAACTGTAATTTAAAGAAATCATCTAAATATGGGGGTGCAGCATGCATTAAAACACTCCCAGGCTCAGGCACCAGACACACAGCCGTGTGAGCTTTAAGGCAAGTGGACAAAGGTCTGCAAACACTGCAGCTCCTGCACTGACTTTAAATGACTCGAGTGTGGGTCATGTCAGCGTGTGAACGGGCTTCGCCTCTCAAATGGCTACGAGACGTGGAGCATCACAGGCACGAGGCCGTGGCCTGCAGGCGCCCAGG
Source organism: Bubalus kerabau (assembly GCF_029407905.1). NCBI lineage: Eukaryota > Metazoa > Chordata > Mammalia > Artiodactyla > Bovidae > Bubalus > Bubalus kerabau. Next base: position 80,201,837 of record NC_073631.1, on the reverse strand, counting down.
GCCTGGCCATCAGCCCCACCTGCGGGGAGAAACCAGGGCAGTGAGCCAACGCGGGTTCTGGGACAGAACAAGACACAGGGGGAGGCTCTGGTTTCACGTCTCCGTAACCAAGAAAGGAGCTTGCTTGAGAATCAAGCAGCCTCGTTTAACATTCTCAAGTGTGGGAGGGAGGGAGGCAAGAACTGTCATCCGGTTTTAGCTGCCACCCCTGCCTGCTCTGAAAGGCTGCTTGGGCGTGTCTGATGCGGATCCCGGCTCAGGCGAGGAGAGAGCGGTGGCTGGGAATCAAGGGGCATGTCTGCATCAGCCTGCCTGGGAGGTGAAGACTCAGGCCATGGGCTCTGGCGAGGTGACAGGCATCCCTGGGGGGACCCCTCTTGTCCCAAGTGGCCCCCACAGAAACCGTGCCTTGTGGTACAGCCTGTGCGAGTGTCCCAGGGCAGCCGTAACAAAGCCCACATATGGTGGGCTTGCCACAAGATATCTATCTTCTCTGTCTGGAGGCTGGAAGGCCGACATCGAGGCACTGCCGGCCTGCACTCCCTCTGGAGCTTCTAGGGAACCTTGTCTGGCAGTCATGTCACCCTGTGTGTCTGTGTCTTTTCTTCTTCTAAGGACACTTGTCACTGGATTTAGGACCCACCTGGATAATTCAGGATCATCTTGTCATCTGCAAAGACCCTTCCTCCAAACAGGCCCTATCTGCAGGTTCTGGGGTTTGGCGAGGACATCTGGGGGCCCTTTCCAGTCCACTCAGAGTTTAGGAGGTGGGCCCTTGATGATTTCCCTCAATCGCCCCAGTGCCTAGCACAGGGTCTGGCACTTAGTGATAAGCACACAAGGCTCTGAGCCTCATTCTAAGACCAGGGAACAGAGGTACCGTGGGGCTCAGGCTAGTGGGACTGAGGCAGAGAGCAGGCCTGGTGACCACAACAGCCACATTGGTTCCTCCGGAGGCTCGAGGGAGTGGCACTGGTTCTTCGCAGCAGGTGCACCAGGGTCTTCACACATCCAAGCAGCGTGCTCACTGCACTACAGTATCATCTCAGACACATGGCACTCGGCGTCATCAATAAAATAAATAACTACACTGAAAACAAACCAAACCTCCAGCTCCACAAGTAACAGTGTCTCCACAACACACAGGCATTGGCTGTACCAATGGTCAGGAGGAAGGCGGAGACAGGCAGAGCCCCGCATCTCAGGAGAAAGTGCACGCCAGGGAAACAGGCGGCTGTGCTGTCAAGAAAGCTCCAGAGGAGGATATGATGCTCTAAACAAGTCCCCTTTCCCTTCTACAAGTGGTGCAGCATTAGCAATGTGACACCATCCATGGATGACGAAAGCCACTCAAAGGAACCAGGGAAAGAACCAGCGCAGCACCCGCAATCCCCGGAGGTTTCTACGTGGACCCTGCGCAGTGAGCAGGAGCAGAACTGAGCCATGCTTATGGGCGGCAACAGGTGTCCCTCGGTCCATAGCCAGGGCTGCTCCTTTGTAACTCCTTGAGCAGCGGGTGCCTGGCAAAAGCAAACTGGAAAACTAAATGGTGGCCAGGGCACAAGCTTCCTCCTGGACCAGAAGAGGACCTGGGCTGACCACGGGGCTTGGGCACATGACCGGCCACCTGGGCCACCTCAGCAAGGCTGGCAGAGACGGCGACACCCCAGTCTCCCTGCTGGCCCAGTGCAGCCTCTCACAAACGCCACCACACTGCTACCAGCTCTCCTCCCCTGCCTGCCCCCTCCAGGGTACCTTCCGGTTGATAGAGAAGGAGGGAACAGGAGGCCTCCGTGTCTGGGGTCTGGATCCACCCTGAGCAAGCCCTTCACCCTGAGTGTCAGCATCCTGGTTTGTAAAACAGGCTTGCTGAGATGAAACAGCATTGCCAGGCATCTCAGACAGCCAGGCCAGAGTGCCTGTACACAATAGATGGAGGCCTGAATTACAAGGAGTTAAGGCCCTGGCCACAAGCCACATCTGTGTTCAGATGTTAAGTTGTATAAAACACACAAGATGACATGACTCTGGAACAGGTGTGAAGAAGTCAGTGTTACCTCTTGTGACAAACACCCTAAAGAGTGAGCTACCTGGTAACAACCTCATTTTCACTGAAGTAATGTCAAATAAAGGGAATCCTCGGTATCCTGATTACAACCCTGACAGACCAAGTGGGCTGTAAACAGAGGCTGTGAACCTTCAGGGTCCAGCAACAAGGCCGGTCTTTCCATCCCAGGCACGGGCTCGGGTTTACAGGGCTGAAGATAGCAGAAGTGCCCCTCAGAGGGAGACCAGCACAGCAGTTGCCTGCTGGGACTGCTCTGGACGGCCCATCAACCCCACATAGGTGACGTCAGGCCTGGTGCCCGTGGACAACAGGGCAGCCAAGGTCACGAGTCCACATTTCTGGGACCACTTGAGCCATCACAGCAGCACCTGTGGAGGGCAGCCTGCCAGCCGCTGGCTCCCACTGGCCACTGGCACGACCTCGGTAGGCAGGGGGACAATGAAACCCTGGCTTTCTACCTCCCACAACCATGCGAAGTCCAGATGAGACCATGACCATGAAGGCAGTCTGCAAATGGAGGAACTGGTGATAAGAACATGGGCCATAGTTTGGGGAACGGCACTGCAAGTGGGGAGGCACAGGGGTGAAGAGATGAGGGACTGAGCCCCAGGGCAATGAGGGGGGATCATCACAACTGTCACACGCTCGTGCTGAGGACGGGGCCCATGCAACACAGCAAGGTCTAAACAAGACTCTGGCAGACCTGGCCAGCACTCTGCCACCGGTGTCCCTGCCACACAGAGGGGCTGCGTGCGCCCATGCGTCCCGAGCACACCAAGACCTCCAGCTGACCCAGCACTGGGGGTTCCTCTCTGTTCCATCCGGCATGGGTGTCTGCGAGCTGAGAGAAGCCAAACAGAACCCCAAGGGCCTGCCGGTTAGGACCAAACAGGCAGGCCCATGGGCATCTATTTTCCAGAGACAAGTAGATCTTGACGAAACTGTACATAAAGAACATTTCTACATAAAATTCTGAGGCTTTTCTTTGTCCAAAGACTTAATATTTTTCTTTTCATCTTTACCCCTTTCACCATGCCCCAGGTTAAGCACCCCAGGAGGAGGGAAAAGAATGAACCCATATATACAGTCTCCCTTTGGTGGAGGAAGCTTCCCTGCATGCTGCCCACTGAACAGGTGCAAGGCTCTTATGAAGGAAGAATGTAGTAACTGGAACACATTCCCCTTAGTTTGGATCCCACACCCTTGGTTAGCTTAGCCAGTTGAGACCCCCTTTATCAAATAAGGCTGTCTGAGTTTATTAACTCTGCATCCTCCAGATTGGCATTCATGTAAATGATCTGACTTTTAATTTTTAACTTATTTGGTTTTGCCTTTTAGATATAACTGAATCCCTGGAGAGAGAGGCCTCTGAGACTGAAGAGACACATCCAGTGTGAGCAGCACCGCCGCACTCTGGGGATGGTGCCCCGCCAGGACCTCCTCCGTGGTCACCGTGTGTGGTCTGTGTGTGGGCAGGAGAACAGACTGCACTCGAGGGCCCCTGAGTTTCTCACTGATAGGGGCTCCACCTCAAGGAGCCAAGCACTGGGACCCCAGGGGCCAAGGCTGCAGATGCAGCAGTGAGTCAGCAGAAGCCCACAAAGGTGCCTTCTGAGCTACGTGGGAAACAATGGGGCAACTCCCCCGCTGCAGCAATCAACACGCTCACAGCCTCACAACCCACACTTACCAAGACGCACTTCCCGGGTTCGAGGCTCCAGAGTGAGCTCTCGGTGTTGATCTTGTGGGTGAACTTTCCTTCCATGAGGACACGCTCCCCATTACCCTCCAGCACAGCCACCCGGATGGAGCTGCTGCTGAGGGTCACCGAGACCTGGAACAGAGCGAAAGAGAATCACCTTGTGCTCCAAGACAGGAGGGAACAGTGGTTTCCAAGGTGCCTGGCTGCACACGGTAGGAGAACAGGATGCAAGTCCACGCCAAGAGTCACCAGGTCCACTGAACCAAGAAAATAATACCAATTCATACATGAAGGAGACTGTGTTGTCATGTCCTTCAAGAGAATGCACTTACAGTTTCAACATGCCTAACAGTAACAGGGGGTGCTTTGTGGGAGCAGAATCTCCTCTCCAGTTAGGGGAGACCAACTCCCTGGACGGAAGGCAAGCAGGGCCAGTGTAGCAGGCGGCTACTCTCCCCAGGCCCACCTTGCTGTCTGGGGTCCCACCCAGAGGACATGCCCGGGGGCCGGAGCAGCCAGCTCCTCTTCCCTCCAGGAGCTGCTATGCCGGCTATGGCCACAGCTCGGCTTTCAGCCAGGAGGGTGAGGCCAGATCCTCTGGTTTTACATTTTGTCTCTGTTCTCCATATAGTCATTCACTGGATCTCTGCTCTCACACGTCTGTCTTCACACCTGCGCTGGAGCTGCTGGACTAGGGGCTTTGCTTCATGCGTGGATCCCAGCAAGCAGCATCCCAAGTACATTCAAATCAGTAAACAGTCCAGGAAAGAAAACAGAACTACAGGGATTTCCCCACCACCACCACCGCCCCCTTTTCTTTAAAATTCTAAATTCTGTGTTTTACAATGCAAAAATCTTTTTATAATAGTATTTACACAATGTATTCATTACATGAACAGAGGCTGGCTAACTTAGACCTTTCTCACCGGAGCGTGGGGTCAGTCAAGGTGTCAAAACAGTTTGCAGGTGGCCCTCCCATGTCACTTGGTAAGTGCGTATTAAATGCTTATAAAGCACTTGAAAAGATTCCCTCAGTGTCACAGAATTTTCGAACTGGAGTTTACACACACGTTGATGGAATCTGATACTATAACCTACCTGAATTTTAAATAACTATAAAGAGTGATGGAAAGGAAAACGATGTCTACACACACCATGCCCACAGGCCGGCCGAATGGGGCCCTGTAAGCCCCAGCTTCACTTACACTCAACTTCTGGGAGAATTACCACTTTCTCAACTGATTCTGCTATGGCACAGGCACAACTCACTTCACTCCCAGCTGCCCAACAGCAGCCCAGCTCACTCCTAGATGGATCCAGATAATCACTGGCCAAATCGTGTCCCTGACCATGAACTCAGAGATGCAAAGAACACTTGACAGAGTGGACCAAGGCTCCATCAGTTGGCCTCCCAGGAACAAGCTCACTTTAACAAATGAAATTCTCCAGCCAGCTTCACCTAACAGGATAATTTCCAAATCTGGGTGAGCTTCCACAACACTTGTCTCTTGTACAAAGGGGATGCACCCAGGCACCAAAGGAAACCAGGCAGGAGACGCTTCCAAGAGCTCCAGTCCAAGGCGTCACTCTGAGAACAGGCGGTCATCCTCTGACCCACAGAGATGACAGGAACAAAACACAAACAGAAAAACCCCGGACAGCACAAGGTAAATAGGGAGAGGCCGGGACAGACAAGCTTTTGACAGCTCTGTGGAGAGGAAGGAGAAGTGTGTGGGGACAGACACCACACAACAGGGACAAGCACAGCTGCGTGGGGCCTCCGGCTGGCAGTCACCAAGTACGGAGTGTGGAGGCAGAGCAGCTGAGTCAGTCCACAGGGCAGCTGGGCCAGCGAAGCCCTATCAGGAGAGACTGGAACCCACCGTGTGCCACTGAGCAACAGGCAGCCCAGCTCCAGAAAACCTGGCCAGCAGCTGAGGGGACTGGGTGGACACTGGCCCAGTACACCGTAAGGCAAAGCCAACCACCAGTCAAGCCCTCAGCTGTGAGCAGTGATGGGGGGAGCAGACCTCAGACATGTAAAGGAGAAAACCATCATCATTCCACACTCAAAAGAATGAGGACCATATATTTTTTAAATAAAAAAACTAATAGGGAAATGAGGATTGTATCCTATGAGAAAAAGCAGCAGTCCCCAAAGACAGACTTAGGTTAACAACAAAAAAAAAAGGTAAAGACTACAGAGCTACCTAAGTAAAAAGGCAATTTTAAAATATGTCCAATTTATATTCTTAGAGACCTGAGAAGATACTGTATCTGCAGAACCAGAATAAAACATGAAAACAGAACTAGACAAAACAAACAAAAGATACTTAGAAAAAAATAGAGTGAAAATAAAATTTTCAATAGAAAGGCTAGAAGATAAAAAAACTCAAGGTAGAATAAGAAACCAACCCAGGCAATCAGTTTGGCATCCCAGAAACTATGACAAGACAACGACCAGTGCTTAAAAAAAACATGTCTTCAGTTTGAAAGAACCCACTGAGGGCTGAACAGAAGGAATGAAAGATGACAATTCATATTGCTAAGTATTTAGAATAAGTTCCAAAAAGTTCTACGTAACAGGGGAAACATTTATGCACAAAGAACCGGAATGGAAGAGATCACTACAATCAGTAACAGTGGATGTAAGAAAAGAAAAGAATGACACCTACAATCATGCTAGGGGAGTCTGCTTATTTGTTTTTGCCACACAACGCAGCCTGCTGGATCTCAGTTCCCCTCCCAGGGACTGAACCTGGACCACAGCAGCAAAAGCCCAGAATTCTAGGTGACCAGGGAACTCCCAAGAAAGTATTCTTTAAAGTTAGAATTCCATATAAACTCAAATCACAAAATAAGTGAAAGGTTAAAATAACTGCATTTCTTCTGCTTTATTGACTACGCCAGACCCTTTGACTGTGTGGAAAATTCTTCAAGAGATGGGAATACCAGACCATCTGACCTGCCTCCTGAGAAATCTGTATGCAGGTCAAGAAGCAACAGTGGGAACTGGACATGGAACAACAGACTGGTTCCAAATAGGAAAAGGAGTACATCAAGGCTGTATATTGTCACCCTGCTTATTTAACTTATAGGCAGGGTACATCATGCGAAATGCCGGGCTGGATGAAGCACAAGCTGGAATCAAGATTGCCGGGAGAAATATCAATAACCTCAGATATGCAAATATCACCACACTTATGGCAGAAAGCGAAGAACTAAAGAGCCTCTTGATTAAAGTGAAAGAAGAGAGTGAAAAAGTTGGCTTAAAACATTCAGAAATGTTTCAACATTCAGAAAACTAAGATCATGGCAACCGGTCCCATCACTTCATGGCAAATAGATGGGGAAACAATGCAAACAGTGAGAGACTATTTTGGGGGCTCCAAAATCACTGCATATGGTGACTGCAGCCATGAAATTAAAAGACGTTTGCTCCTTGGAAGAAAAGCTATGACCAACCTAGATAGCATATTAAAAAGTAGAGACATTACTTTGCCAACAAAGGTCCATCTAGTCAAAGCTATGGTTTTTCCAGTAGTCATGTATGGATGTGAGAACTGGACCATAAACAAAGCTGAGCACCAAAGAATTGATGCTTTTGATCTGTGGTGTTGGAGAAGATGCTTCAGAGTCCCTTGGACTGCAAGGAGATCCAACCAGTCCATCCTAAAGGAAATTAGTCCTGAATATTCATTAAGGACTGATGCTGCAGCTGAAACTCCAATACTTTGGCCACCTGGTGCGAAGAACTGACTCACTGGAAAAGATCCTGATGCTGGGAAAGATTGAAGGCAGGAGGAGAAGGGGACAACAGAGGATGAGATGGTTAGACGGCATCACCAACTCGATAGACATGAATTTGAGTAAGCTCTGGGAGTTGGTGATGGACAGGGAAGCCTGGCATGCTGCAGTCCATGGGGTCACAAAGAGTCGGCCACGACTGAGCGACTGAACTGAACTGAACTGAAGACATTCGGGAGCACTGTATTTATTACCACACCATCATTCTGAGAAAGTTACTTGAGGCTGTAACATAACAAAATGAGGATGAAACTAAAACAGAGGAAGATCCTGGGTGAGGGAGGGTCAAAGAGTACAAACTTCTACTTATAAAATGAGTAAGTTCTGGGAATCTAAAGTATAGTGTGGTGACTATAATTGACAATACTTGTATATTTAAAAGTTGCTAAGACAGGAGAACTAAGTTCTCATCACAAGAAAAAAACTGTGACTATGGAAGGTGGTAATTTTAACTAAACTTATGGTGGAAATTATTTTGCTACATATATGTATATATATACACATACACATTTCAAATATTTATGCTGCACACCTGAACCTACTACAATGATATATGCCAATTATATCTCAATAAAAATAAAGGGGGCGGGGGGAAGGAGGAAGGCCCAGAAAGGATCTAAAACACAGTGAATTTAACCTAGAAGTGAGGTTAAAAAAAAGTTCTAGGATGCAAGCTATATAATATTGAACTAGAAAATAATCAGTCCAAATGGGAGTCATGGGTGAAATGGTCTGCAGAGAATGATTTCTAGACAATACAGATTACCTGTGAGAATCTGGGTAATTCTGAGTTTATGATGATAGTGTACTGCTTTTGACAAGAAAAAAAAGCAAGACATCAAGAAACTCCAGAAAAACAAAAAACTATTCAAGAAACTCCTGATCCAAAGGGATGTAGTGAAAGTGGAGTAAGTACCACCAAAACAACCTGACCAGAGTAAAACCAGAGACTGGAGCCCCGAGTGGAAGGGGCAGTGGGCTCAGGCACACACACTCTCGGGGTCCTGATAGATGAAGCTGGACATCAGGGGAAATTCTAGGTCCCCTGAGACTTTCCTGGGCAGCCACCTGCTGGTTGGCAGGCTCAGCTAAGGCGTGGGCAGCAGGGCAGCAAACAAGAGACCAGAGCCGCCCTGGAAGGGCCAATGTGGGCAATGGGAGTGTATTGCCTGTAGGGTCATGATGGTATCAAGTCATATTTGACAAGATACACATAGAAAACATCTGGCAGGACATCCCTGGTGATTCAGTGGTTAAGGTTTCCCCTTCCAATGGAGGGGGTGCAGGTTATTCCTCTTCAGGGAACCAAGATCCCACATAGGTCTTGTGGCCAAAAAACCAAAACATAAAAACAGAAGCAACACTGTAACAAACACAATAAAAAAATTTAAATGGCCCACATCAAAAATCTTTAAAAAAAAAAAAAAAAGAAAAAGGAAAGAAAGAAAGAAAACACCTGCCAAAAGATCCCAGAAACTAGGAATGTGATTTCTGAGGTTGGGGTGGGGGCTGGAATAGGATAAAAGGACAGAAGCAGGAGAGAAACTTTTCATTGTACATTTTTATTGTTTTAAACAGGTAAGTGTCCTATGCATTCAAGCAAAAAAAAATTTTTTTTAATAGATAAATGCAACCTATTAGCCTTTTCTGCTATGGAAGTTTCCTATAATAAAAGTCTTCCTACATTTTTTTCTAAACGCCTTCTAAGAAGGGAACACTGTGTTGCAGAGCTTTTTAGCACAAATTCCAACAGCTGCATTGAGCTCTGGGGCACAGCATCACTGTGCAAGACATGCCCAGGGGTCTTGGTGCTCTTCTGGAAGGTTCCCATGGTGAGGCTAGAGATGACATGCAGCATGGTCATGAGCCCACCAGCCCGCAGGACATCATTAGTCAGTAAAGACCATGCACCATCTCCGAGATGAATATTTCAAAGGAAATTAATTCACTTGTCACTCACTGTCATCCAGTCAGGACTGTGCACAACAATATCATGATATTTTCCACTCAGAAGATGACTGATCAAACAGAGAAGGGGGTGGGAGCTGGGTCCCGCTCTCTACTCCGCCACCATCTCACCAGACAGTGTAGGGCCTTAGCAGTTCACATCTCCAGGAAAGTTTTCTCATGTGCCAAGTGAGAGGTTAGACTAAAAATCTCTGGAGTTCAATTTTCCATCATTAAAATCCTATGATTCAATGAAAGGCCATGTATATAACCAGCCCCAGCTGCCTTTTGCGATCACACAAAGATCTCCGTCCTGACTGCAAAGTTCCTTCTCCCGACTTCATGGCTACGCTGAGCACAGAATGGGGAACTTGGCTGCTTTTCCTGTGCAAAGCAAAGATCTAACTATATCTCATGAATGAAAGAGACCAAAGCTTCATTTTGAGAAATTTTCCTTTAGATTCACCAGCAAAACAATAGAAATTACAAAAATTTAAAAATGGTTGCATGTAAAATAATAACACTTGAACATAAAGCATAACCCACATGCATTTAGCTGTCCCCCACTACACCTGAGAAGCAAACCCATTTCCACAGGAAAAAAAAAATCAAAAAGGAGTAAAGGAGAGGCAGTGTTCTGAGGCCTCAAGCACAAGCTACAGCTGAAGAAGAGGGGGCCCAGGACCGCCCTCCATTAACACTCGGTGCCTGCCACATCTACCCGTTATGCCCAACATGCCTGCCCCCCTCACAGAGAGCTACTTACAAACCCAGAACAACTGCGACTTCATCAGCTGACCTGCTACTATCACAGCTACCACCATGATGGTATCTGAAAGGTGCCACAGACAAAAACCAAAAATAAACACTGCCCACAGGTAGCTGTGACAGGTACTGCAGGGAACAACTGGAAAGGAGCCAGTCCAGAAAGAAACTGGCAACTCAGAAAAACCCTTAGGCCAGCAAAAGCCAAGAGATACAAAATAAACTTACTCTCAAACTTTTAAGTGCTGCTGCTGCTAAGTCGTTTCAGTCGTGTCCGACTCTGTGCGACCCCATAGATGGCAGCCCACCAGGCGCCTCCGTCCATGGGATTCTCCAGGCAAGAACACTGGAGTGGGTTGCCATTTCCTTCTCCAATGCATGAAAGTGAAAAGTGAAAGTGAGGTTGCTCAGTCGTGTCTGACTCTTCACGACCCCATGGACTGCAGCCTACCAGGCTCCTCCATCCATGGGATTTTCCAGGCAAGAGTACTGGAGTGGGGTGCCGTAAGTGAGGCATAACTAAATCTCTTAGATCACTAAAAACTAGAGAGATCATGAATTCTTAAGAAAAATACAGAATTTGAAAGTTGCTGAGGAGTGTATGTTAAAAGTTCTGAGCGCGCGCGTGCACACACACACACACACACACACACACACACACACACACGGAGCTCTATAGTATGGTGAGATGTTAACCAGACGTGATGATCGTTCCACAACACACAGATATCAAACCATTATCCTGTACACCTGAAACTAACACTGTGTATCAATCATACTCTTTTTTTTAATGTCATGGGGAAAAAATACTACTGGAAGAGAAAAGAAAATCTAACCACACAGGAGATTAGTGCAAATTAAATCAGCAAGTATCACAATGGGCCAGCACTAGATAAAAAACTGCCTTACAAAGAATGAGCCTCTTCCAGTCCCAGCATCACAAACACTCAGGTTCATCCACACACCCCCGAGTGCAGGGAGCGCTAGCTCCAGAAAAAGCCAGCCTGGAGACCCTGACCCTCTGTGTTTCCCCTTGTGAACCGCAAGGCCTCAAAGGACTGCTGGAGGAAGGGCCCTAGGGGTGCCTGGCTGCACAGTGCACGTTAAACAAACAGCCTGTTTACGCTCCACACAGCCTGGAACTGTGCTGGCGCACCTGCCTTGTTACCTGAGCCCCACATGTCAGCTCCAGTGCAGTCATCTCATACCAGTCTCAGGGACCATCATGGGCTCGGTAAATGTCTAATGCAGAAATGAGCAAAACCCAGGGCCATCCTCAGTGAAACCGAGGCCATCTCACCCCAGAGGTCAAGACAAGTGGAGCTGAGAGGCAAGGATGTGCCGGGGGCATGGCGGTCCGTCCCTTAGCACAGTAGGATGAAGGGCAGGCCCCTCACAACACACTGCTGGCGGCAGAGCTTGGAATCATGAGACTGACACCCCAGCGACTAGCGGGCACATCTGAGACGCTGTTTTCAATGAGTAGGCTTCCCAGGTAGCCATGGAAGCTCAGCAAGAGCTGTCAGGTGACCTAGGTCTCTTAAGTCAAAATACCTAGTTTGGGGTTTTGGGGGGGTGGGGTTTGCCTTTTGTGGGGAGGCCATGCTGTGCAGCTGGAGGAATCCTAGTTCCCCAATCAGGGATCAAACCTGAGTTGTCAGCAGTAAAAACATGAGAGTCCTAACCACTGGGTTGCCAAGGAATTCCCCAAAATAACTAGCTTTAGGTTGGGCCTAACAAAAGTCCTTCCAGAGAAAGTTCCCGAAGTTCATGGAGAAGTTAGAAGACACTCTAGACCAGGAAGCTCTAACATTTTTAATTAAGTGTGTAACCAACACTTTTCATAATTTATTTGCCTGCATACAAGGTAATCCTACCAAAAAAACATAATGAAAATCAACACCTGACCAACTAAAATTCTAAAGCATGCTGGGCAACACAGCCTGCACTGGCTCTGACCTACAGTGTCAGAGAGGACACAGTCATCAAAAGTAGGATTCTGTGGGGATGACCCCTAGGTACCAGTATGACCTGGATCCTAAAGCCCATCGGGTCAGGAGGTCACTGAGCCCTAGTGCGATCTCCTGGGCTAGTGGGGAAGGAGAGAAAGGGAGAGATGGGTAGACAGTGGTGCTGCAGCTGACACCATCCCCATGGCGCCCTGACACACACCCACAAGGAGCTGTGAAGACCCAGGGGCTCCAGTCCTGCTCCTGTGTTCCATGCTGCAGGATGAACTGCGTTTATCTGACACTGGTAGGAAGTTGCAGTCTTCTAGAGGCTTCCCCAGACCCACCCAGACTGCTGCAGAGGGCAGGTTTATTTTAGGTAGAGCCTGGGTAATCACAAAGGGACCAGGAGGGACCTCAGGATGGAAGTGGGCTAAGGGGAAGGTCTGGAAGGGCTTGCTCACTGCCTGTATCCAGACCAGCAGGAGCCACTTCACACAGTGGTCCTTTCTCTGAAACGTACATGAAACTCAACTTCCGCTTCATATGCTCTGGGACCGTCCCTTTTAAAGAAGGCTGCAGTTGTTTCTGCTTTTAAAGTGAGGAGTGGGACACAGGGGAAACAGTATGAGCTTTAGAAGCAGACACACCTGAATCAAACCACAGCTGTACCAGGGCACCCATTCAGTCACTCACTCCTTCTAAAACATTCAGACAGTGCTCACTGCTCCTGGCATAGCAAGAGTGAAGGAGACACATGGTGACTTTTCCATGTCAACTTGGATAACTGAGTAACTTCTCTCGGCCTCAATTTCTCATCTATAAAACATGAAAGATACCACTTACTTTGCAGGTTGTAGTTTCTCATGACAAATGAAATAAGAAAACAGTTTCTAGCATATGTAAGAATTTTTTACATTGTGGATTATAGTAACAATGTCCCATTTCACATGAGAGTTTTTTCTTTAATGTGAAGCCTGCCTACTTACAACGAGCTATAATAATGTTCTTCTCAGCAAGGTCCCCAAGTAAACATCTCTATCTCACTAAAAGATTAAATTTCTACTCACTCAAGCTCATTAAGATGGAGAAATCCACTCAAGCTGTAAATGTTACGGCTCCACAGACCACAGGACTGTCCGCTTATCACAACAGAACCTGTGGTGCTCCGCTTTGCCTCAGGACTCCACCTTCTCCAGTGTGAAATGGGTGTAACAATAACTGCCCTGCCTACTCTGTAGTGCTTTTGCAGAGACTAAAGACAATAAATGATATGAGAATACTATAATTAAAAAGAAAAAAAAAGCTCAGGTGCTATTCACATAGGAGGCTAAGTTGGGTCTCATACTTGACGTGGTTAAAGAGCACGGAGACTGGTATGCTGGTGACTGAAGACAAGAAGCAGTCTTGTGCTGGTGGCGAAGCAGCTCCAGTGCAGCCCACAGCCTGAAGCCTTTGCTTCAGGAAAGAAGCTGAGCAGATGAAGCTGGAAGAACCTGGCGGTTACCTGCTTGCCCTTCACCACGTGCTTGGGCACCGGCACCTTGAGCTCTAGGTCCGTGTAGTCCTGGGACCAGGTGTAGTTCTCACGCACAGCACCGTTGTAGCTGTCGGGGTTTCTCTGGAACTGCTCCTGTCTCCTGAGAAAGAACAAGAAGTAAGACGACAGCCCAGGCCCACAAGCAGGGCAGGAAGCCCACAGGGTCCCAGGAACATACTGTCTCCAGGTCCTGAGAACGTTCACCTAACCTTGCTTGGTTTTGCGTCTAAAACTCCCCTTCCCTCTGGCTGATTTCCTTTCTGACCACCCAATTCGGGCCTCAATGGGAAGTCACAGGAACAAAGGGAAAATCCAAGGAGAAGACCCTGTGTAGCACCCTCAAGGTTAGGAAAAATATCTGTCAATGCAGTCCATGGCATAGCCTGGCCCTCCTGGTCTTCACAAAGCTTAAAAACCAGACCAGTTCACAAGCCAAAGAGCCTAATTAATAACATCCTGGGGCTTGTGGGTGCCTGGTTTCCCATAAACTGCTTGGCAGGCCATATTTTTTTTTAAAAAAAGGCAGGGCGGGGGGGATACCAAAAAACCACTTTAGCCTGTAGCTACTCAACTTCAATTCTAATCCAAGCCCAGCCTCCATCTTCCCCTGGTAAATAAATCAAAGCCAAGGCACTGCACTGAACTGCAGACTTTCTTCAGATGTGAGCAGTGTGCTTATGAGACAGCCTAGGAAAGAAACTCCGTCAGCTGAATCTTCTTGTACGTGTATTACCAACCCAGCACAGATGTAAACAGGCATGGCCAGAAGCTGATGTCAAAAATAAAACACGATAAAACAATTGTCACAAAATTTAACTGTTAATAATAGTAAAAACACCACATAGAAATAAGTTGAGAGTCCATCATAGTAAGTTTTTGATCTAAATTAAAAGACAGAAACCTAGTTGAGGAGGAGACAACACCTATGAGCACGCCCATCCCAACAACAGGTACATGCAGCCCCGTTCTCCTGCGCGTGCGGAGCCCGCTGATGCGCCTGGAGGGAGAGGCTGATGGGTGGGCTGCCACACTCCCATGCACGCCCACATGTCTGCAGAGGAAAACACACAAGAGGGTCAAGGGCTGTACCCCATCAGCCTCTCACTTCTGGTCAGGAGGGGCCGCAAGTGGTGGTTAATGAGGATGCACTTTTCAGGTGAACGCTGTAAGCCAAGAACATGTTTCCCTCCTGTGGGTGTGCCTTCTGCACCTTAAATCTGAGGCTGGGCCTCTGCCACAGCCCAGGCTCTCTGGGCTGGTAAACTGGTGGCTGCTGCGGGCTGAACTGTGTCCCCCAAAATGAGTGTGTTCAAGTCCTAGCCTTCGGCACCTCACACGGAGACACAGTCTATACAGATGTAATCCATTGTAATGAGGTCATTAGGGTAGGCCTGACCCAATACGACCATGTCCTTAAAGGGAGGGGGCTCTGGACACAAAGACACACGCACAGAGGGACAACGTGAAGAACCTCGGGGAGAAGACAGCCAAGCGGCAGAGGCGAGCGCTGTGCAGCTGGTGGCTGTGGAGGGCGCTGGCCAGGGAGCATCACAGGGTGGGCAGCTCAGCAGGCACGCACACCTCCCTGCCCCCTGCAACCCTATTTGGACCTGCAGCTTTTCCCCAGCACAGATGAGCAAGCTTCTGGGTGTTTTTAACACTCTAAATCCACATTCTCATTAAATAAAGTTGATTATTTCCCACCGACAGTGTGCATAAAATAAGTCTCCTGTCACATGCAGGTTCTCTGGGCCCTCGCCCTCACCCTGTCCTCCCAGACCAGCCTACAGCCACACCCCTGCAGCTGCTGGCCAGAACTGGGGTGGGAGGGGGAAGGGGGCGGGGGGAGTGGGAAGGGTGGGAGGAGGAGCATGCGTCAGCAGCCAGGGTGCAGACAGGGAGCAGGCCTCACTGCAGCACCCACGCCTGATGAGCCGAATCAGCCCAGATAACAGGGTTGTGACTGTTAAAGAAAAGGCCCTCTCCAAAGGAGAGGGTCTGCAGGTGCCCACAGCCAGCAGCACCTGCACAGGTGGGAAAGGAACTCAGGCCGCCTCCCCCCTCCCTCTCTCCAAGCCCCTGCCCTGTGGGGGTGGCGGCGTGGGAGTGGGAGAAGTGGTGGGTAAAAGGGGTCACAGCCCCCAAATAAAGGCTTCTGTGCAGGAGGCTGGAGCCCATATAGGGAACAGGTTGTAATTCAGCAGGGGGCACTCTCAAGCCCCTTTCCAGGTTCCCAGGGTTTGGGGTGGGGGGAGGGGTAGATTCCCCACTATGTGGAGACAGGTGCTGGCCAGCACTCACCAGGTTCCTAGAGCCAGAAAAGAGCTGCTTCCACCCTGGAACACCCTGCCTCCACTCACTCACACCTGTCCCTCATGCTCTAAGGCAAAGGCCACCTCTCCTGGGTGTTCAGTGGTACACAGGTGTAACAGCTCCTCACCCACCTGTAGATGCCACTGTCCATGTACCCGGGGGAGAGGCCAGGGCTTGTGCATGAGGAATGTGGTGTGCGTGTGTACATGTGAGTATGTGCTGTGTACCTGTGTGTGGAGTACACAGTACACAGTGTGTGTGTGTGGAGTACACAGTGTGTGAGCACTTCCATGTGCATGTGTGCGTGTGTAATGTGAACATGTGGTGTGAGCATGTTCATGCTGTGTGTGCGTGCAAGCCTGTGTTGGGGGGTGTACATGGTGTAGCCAGTACGTGTGTATGTACATTAGCAGACAGTAGTTCATCCTCCCCCTTTGCAGAGCAGCCCCATCTCGCATTGATTTCCTGCTCTCCTCATTGATCCTACCATATCCCACACCTGGAGCTCGTGCCCCGCAATGAGAGCAGCCACCACGATGAGAAGCCTGCACACCATAACTAGAGAGTAGCCTCCACTCGCTGCCACTCGAGAAAAGCCCGTACAGCCAAAAATAATAAATAAAGGTACAACAGAATGAGATAATCACCACTGTGTAACCTACAATGGAAACGCTGAGTCTGGGCAGCATTCCTTGACGGATGCTGAGCTCTAGGTGAGAGGTGGATGGGAGTCTGCTCACAGAAGGACCGGAAAATTCTGCTGTGTCCACAACAGCAAGATACCAGGCACCTCCTGAGGGAACCTCACCTCTGGGGTAGTCCTGCCCTAATGCTGAGCCTTAAATCTGCTCCACACCACAGGTCTAACCACCAGACTACAGACAGCAGAAGCGGCAGAGAATGTATCCATCAAAACCACCAACATAAAACCTGCCAAGTCCAGCATCTGGGAAATTACAATAGACAAAGTTCTAAGTTTCTTTACAAACAAATGGTTACAAAGGGCATCACAAAATGAAAAAAAAAAAGAGGAATTATTCTAAATTAAGAGACTTAGAAGACAGAGAAACCAAATGTTATGTTTGGACTTGCTGGACAGGTATTTTGAAAAAACCAACTGTAAAAAGACATTTTGAGACAATGAGGGAAAAGTGAACGCAGTCTGGACATTAGATGATTACAGGGAATTATAAATTTGTTCAGTTGTGATATTCATTTAGTCCACTCTTCTTTTTTACTGAAGTACGCATGGGTGAAAGAAAGTTTGTGATTTCTGGGCTCTGCCACATCAAAAAAAAAAGGGATTAGAGAAAGAAAGGAAACATGAATTCTGACATATTGTTAATGAAGAAGTGGGGGAACCTCACAGACATTTATTATGCTATCCTCTCCTTTCTGTGTCACCAAACCTGAAGGATCTATCTTGACTATTCACCCAGGAGTGGATCTGCTGGGTCAAGGGTATAAAAGAAAGCATCTCACCCTTAAGAGACAGTGGCAAACTCATTTCCAAGGGCTGTCCCAATTCTCACTCAACAGTGGTGTGCACAGGGTCCTGCTCAACACTGGAACACCTTCTCAAGTTTTATCAATTAAATACACACAAAAAAATAGTGTTTCCGATTGGTCTTGATTCACATTTCCCTGCATATAATGTTAACTGGCCATATGCGACTCATTTCTGCAAAATTCCTGCCATGGCTTTTGCTTGTGCTTTCCCTGGTTTGAAGAAGTTCTCCATAAATTTTTGATAAAATTCTTTGTTGGTTTCCAAGTATACAAACGCCTTCTCCTGGCTGATAAGTTGTCTTCCTACTTCCTTCCTTCCAGATGTTTGATTAACTCAAGCACCATCACTATCATCAAACAATCTCACAGCTCCTTCCCTCCTTGAAGTCTGAAGGGCATCGCATCTATTTTCTAACAGGAATACTCTAACATTTTAATCTCTAGTTTTTGGAGTTATCATGCCCTTTGCATTCAACCTGGCTTCCTTGTGTAGTCTTTTCTTCTCTTGACCACTTGGACCAGGAGCTTGTCTAAACAGCAAGTCCAGCTGAGGAACACAGGGGCCAGCCGGGAACAGGACTTGCCGCAGTCACTGCATGCACCAGCCCAGCTCCTCTGGGATACCTTCTGGTCCTTGGCGCCCACTCCCCACCTTAAGGAAGGCTCAGTTTAATGAAAAAAATTCTTACAACAAGTATATTTTGAAAATGTGCTTTTAATGTTTTAAAATTAATTTTGCGGTACAGTTAAAAATATGAGCTGATTCTATATTTACCTAAAATAAACGAGGCAAGGTGCTTGGAGTCTCATGATATGCCCATGAATCACTTGACAGGTGTTAATGCAAATTTAGGGAATGTCTTTGACAATCTGTATCAGATGGTCAGCCAACAAAAACATAATCAATATTTACTACAAACTCTTCTAATTAACAAAAGATATAAGTTGGTTATAGTGAGACATTTTCTTAAATCATGTTAATTACTTTACAAGGGAAAGAGACATCCCAATTTTTTTTACAAGTGTATAAATGTGAAATATACATTTTAAAACAAAAAGATAGGGACTCTCTGTCCCACGTGCGTGCGCTCTTTTCTTTCTCTCTCTTTCTTTCTCTCTCTCTCGCGCGCGCACTCTCTCTCTCTCTCGCTCTCTCTCGCTCTTTCTACCGCCCCCCCCCAAAAAAAAAAAGATAATTTACTCCATAAATATGCTGAATTCTTAGTCTTTTAAATCAATTTTCTATTCCTATTCATCCAAAATCAGGACACGTATGACTAGCTTCACCATTTCAAGTTCCAACAGACTTCCCAACTGAGGGATATAAATGTATCTCAGAGATATGGTGGGTTCTGTCCCAGACCACCACACACCCCAATAAAGTGAGTCACAAGAATTTTCTGGTTTCCTAGTGCATGCAGAAGTTACATGTAGTCTACACTATACCATACAACTATTCTGTGTTAACTGTGCAACAGCATTATGTCTAAAAAGACAATGTACATACTTTAATTAAAATTACTTTATTGCTAAATACTACTGACCATCATCTGAGCTTTTAGTGAGTCAATCTTTTTGCTGGTGGAGGGTCTTGCCTTGATGTGGTGGCTATGGACCAATCAAGGTGATAGCTGCTGAAGGATGGGGTGGCTGTGGCGATTTCCTAAAAGAAGGCAACAATGAAGTCTGCCACATGGGTTGACTCCCCCTTTCATGAAGGATTTCTCGAGCAGACAATGCTGTTCAACAGCATTTTACCCACATGAGATCTTTCAAAATTGGAGTCAATCCTCTCAAATCCTACTGCTAAGTTTATGTAATATTTCAATGCTCTGCTGTCATTTCACCAATAATCTTCATAGCATCATCACCAGTAGATTCCATTTCAAGAAATCACTTTCTTTGCACATCCATAAGAAGCAACTCCTCATCCATTAAAGATTTATAACATACATATTAATAATGAAAAGCTTTGAAATGTTAGGAGAATTACCAAATCGTGACACAGAGACAAGAAGTGAGCAAATGTTGCTGGGAAAATGGGGCTGAGAGACCTGCTTGACACAGGATTGCCACAGACCTTCAACTGGTACGCAACACAGTATCTGTGAAGCACAATAAGCAAAGTGAGATAAAATGAGGTATGTGTGTAGTGGGACCAGAGGAAAACAACACCCAAACTTTCAGGAGCTGCATATCATCAGGGATGCAACCAGCAACACAGCCACGTGTCACAAACGTCCCATCATTAGTACTGAGAAGGCTAACGTAAATTTTATTTTGTTATATTTTCAAAGTGTTTTACTAAGACACTGTCTGAGATACAACAGGTCAGGGGTTGGTAAATGATAGCCCAGCACCTGTTTGGTAAATAAAGGTTCACTGGAACGAGCTACAGTAACCCATTTACAAAGCATCTCTGGCTGCTTTGGGCTCCAGAATGTGTGACCTGCAAAGCCTGAAATATTTACCAGCTGGCCCTTTAAATTAGTTTTTGCAATTTGGAATTTGGGGGTTAGTTTTTAATGAGGTTTGCTTCATTTGGGCTTTTTGTTTTTGTTATTTTTGAAAAGCCATGTTTCAAGAAAACTTTTAAAAGGCAACAATTTTAATCAATAAGAAAGCATCTGAAATGAAAGGACTCCAATCACTGGGACATGCGGCCAGATGGGGCTCTCCCCCCACTCCTGGTGGCTCCAACCTAGGAAGGGTCAGAGTGGACAGCAGACGGGCCAGGGGTTCAGGATGATGAGCCAGACCACTCACACCCACTCTGGGCTGCAGGCTCTTCATCCTGTTACCTCCCAGGATTCTCAGGTGACAATCACGTGGAAGTGCATGCACACCAGGCACCTGGCAACACACGTTTTATGGGATTTTATCTAGTGTTTCCCTCCCATAAGCCCTCCCAACACCCCATCCCTGCCCCTGTCCCGAGGAGGAGAGCAAATGGTCTTTCATTCTGGAAGCTGTCTGCTGCCTCTTCTCTCAACACCTTCCTGACTGTCCCCCTGACTAGACAATCTCACCCACCAAGTGAGGTGGGCACACTCAGGCTTCGGGCTTCCACGTCTCTAGTCCAGACCTTAGAGGGATGAGGATGAAGCTTGGAAAAAACAGAGGTAGGGGGATTAAAATAGAGACCAAAAGGGATATCAAGAATCACCAAGATGATTCCGAAGAGGACAAACCGGGGCGGGGGCAGGGAGCAGGGGACGGACACATCCCCTGCAAATGCCGACTGTGGCCCTGGCACTCAGGGAGCAAATGGTGAGCAGGAAGACCACCCAACCCTGAACCAGTGCCTCCCTCATGGACTTGGGTGGCACCAAGGTGAGGAAGAATGGCTGTATGACCAAGGGCGCCAACGCACAAAACTAAACCTAGACGTGATAAGCACACTTACACTTTAAACATTCTGTAGGAAATATTTTTACCACATCCAAGTAGAAAAGTATTAACAAGAAAATACATTATATATAAAGAATATTTACATCTAAATTAAATGTAATACTTCTAGAAGAGAAGGCCCCAAAAACACACAAAGTTAAAGACTTCCCTGGTGATCCAGCGGTTAAGAATCTGCTGGCCAATGCAGGGGACACAGTTTCAATCCCTAGTCCAGAAAGATTCCACATGCCTTGGGGTAACTAAGCCCGTGCACCACAACTACTGAGCCCACACTCTAGAGCCTGTGCTCTGCAACAAGAGAAGCCGCCACAATGAGAAGTCCAAGCACCACAACGAAGAGTAGCCCCCACTCGCCACAACTAGAGAAAGTCTTCTCGCAGCAACCAAAAATAAATAAATAAATAAAATTTTTTTTAAATACAAACAAACGGTAGGGCAAAGTGAGGAGGAAAATCTATGACACATAACCAACAAAGAACTGAAATATATAAAGGATTTCTACAAATTAGTAACAAAAATAGGAAAGTCGGCAAGGGCTATCAAGAAGACATTCAGAGAGGAGGAACCTGAACTGCCACTGAACACCAAACAACATGGCCTGCAAGTAACCACAATCATGAGCAAAATGATGGACTCACCCATCGACTGACAAAAAAAAATAATAAATAAACCACTGAGATAATGAGAGAGCAGGGTGAGAGGAGTATAACCTTCCATGAAGCCTTGGAGAGTGCATACCCTACAAAAGCACTTCTCAGCATGTGGGTCATAAAATCTACGTGTGGAACAGAACACAACAGGGAACAGAAAATGGGAAGCTGTATTGCAGAGAAAGAGCCAGCACAGCTTTGTGGAGCTGCCCCCACATCTGCACTGGGCATCTGAGGGCGCAGCCAAGAGAGTCTGCATGCTGCTGCCCAAGAGAACCCAGCACACATGCAGGAAAGGAGCTGCACCATGGCCAGGAGAGGCCGTGGGATCAAGAGAGGGTCACGGGGCCAGAGGAGGGCCCTGGGGCAGAAAGGGGGTCACAGAGTAGGCAGGACATCGCATCAGAGATCTATCTGACATCCAGGGGGGTAAGCACGACAGCAGGTCAATCAGCGTCCAGTGTATGAGGCTGCACAACTGGAAACACCGTTTAAAGACGAAAGGTGATGACTGGGTGGTGCTTGTGTTGGGGGTGGATATATCCACCAACACAAGACAGACAGAGAAGCACCTGGGGCTCACAGTCAACCAGTCAATCACAAAAGCAGGAACACCTCCTCCAGAACGCATCCAAGCTGGGACACAGAATTCACCTACTAGAAGGATTGGCCTATTCCATCGCAGGTTATAGGTGATAGGAGCCCTGTTCTCACTCTCAGAGAAAGGTACAAAGATTTCAATGCATTTCTAGAAAAAAAGATAATAAGCACATACACTGACAGGGCAGTGGTGGGGGGGCCCAGCGGCAGGGGTTCCCAGAAGCAGTGAGCTCATTCACTGCCATGTATGGTTTCTAAATATTGCCTGTAAAGAAAGCAATCAGGCTCCTTGGAGAACGGGTGTAAGAGAAAATGAGATGAGCCTGGAACCAGGCAATGCCAGAAAGTAAGGAAGCGCTCAAAAAACCACAGGATGCAGAATGTCAAGAGGATAAAGAAGCCAACCAGAGACCTCCCAATGGGGCAGAGCTGGAACTGATGTGAGTGGCTAAATACGTAACACAGTGTTGGACTACAAGGCAGAGAATAAAGTGATACCCGTGAGTCACTCTGATACAAATGAATGACTGAATAAACAAACAACTAATTAATAAACAGGAGG
Organism: Bubalus kerabau; assembly: GCF_029407905.1. Taxonomy (NCBI): domain Eukaryota; kingdom Metazoa; phylum Chordata; class Mammalia; order Artiodactyla; family Bovidae; genus Bubalus; species Bubalus kerabau. Next base: position 80,179,014 of record NC_073631.1, on the reverse strand, counting down.
AATGAGGGAAATATAAAATCAGTGTTAATACCACAGTGATAATTGCTGTAAGCAAGATTCACTGATGATGCTAAAAATAGTGGGTGAGATTTTTAAGGGGAAATGGGATATTTGCATAACCTCACAGTATCTCCCCCGAAACATTCATCAATGTGGTTTTAATCTATGTTGAGAATTTAACAAATTTAACAAATTCTCAGCAACTCCTCTACCCTCCTAGAGGTGGAGATGGGCTCAGTGACCAGAGAACAGAAGGGAACAGCAGTGACATTGGGTGAGGACGCCTGCAGACTTATCCTCAACCAGGCAACCAAGCCAACATCACAGTCTTAAGTCACGTTTGTATGACGGACACTCATAGGATGTGAGGGGAGGGACACAGCACCTCTGCGGTCTTCATCCCAAAATCCATACCCCAACTGGACCATGAGAAAAGACTGCTGCTGCTGCTAAGTCACTTCAGTCGTGTGCGACCCCATAGACAGCAGCCCACCAGGCTCCGCCGTCACTAGACCAACACAAACTGAGTGTCTACAACACACCTGATGTCTTCAGAAGTTTGACAGTCACAAAAACCAAAGGGACGGAGAAACTGTCCCGGGCTGAAAGTGACTAAAGAAACGACAACAACACGCAAGGTGGCATTCTGTTCCTTTCTGGACAGAAAGGGAACACTAGCTAGCGAAGGGGTGGTGGTGGTAGGACCAAAATCAGAAAACCCCCAAAAGACAAGTGCACCAGCCCACTTTAGGGGCAGAAGGGCGACTCCACTCTTAGGCTCACTCTACAGCCAGAACTCAGGCCCTGGGATTCAAGCTACCCCAAAGTTTGAATCCTGACTTTCACTGGGGCAAGGGTGTTATATGATCACATGTCTCAACCCCTTTAAAGCCTGGATTTCCTCACCTGCTTACTCACACGGCTGCTGAAAGACTTACATCAAACAATTTTCACAAGACCCCACCCAGTACTCCGTGTGCAAGCAGCTCCCTACGATGCAGGGTTGTTAATAATAGACATTCGCTAACATTTCCTGCCCGTGATGCTGAACCAAAGCCCAGGCAATGAGGCTTGGCATCATCTCCAATTCAAGATTACTGTATTTACTCTTCCCCCTCCTTTTCCTCCCTACCTCCCGAACTTCTCCAGCCCCACCAATTTTGAAAAGGAAATAAAAGGGCTTTTTCCCTCTGCATAATTTCCCTGCCGACTGCCATTGTTCATAGCACTCGATGTAGCAAATTCTGGCAGTGTTTTCCCATTTGCTTTATCTGGAGAGTGGTTATTTACTGCTCCTGCCGTTTTGGGGGCGACAGTGCCAGGGATCCACAAATAGCAAGGTGTGTCTGCACAACAGTTAGTCCGTGAAGGGCACTGATGAGCTGGCTTCCTAACTTGAACCACAGTTTGGCGACAGTGGACCTAAGGGATTTTAGCCTGAATTACTCCAATCTAGACTCAGAAAGATGGCTCTTTGTTTTCCTGCATGCACCAACTTCTGGGAGGAATTCCAGCAGAAGAGTTAAGCAATCTGCTGGGAAACAAGCCCCATAGCATCAGCATCAACCTGCCCCGTCCCGATTAAAAGGGTCACCCACATCAAATAGCCCAAGTTCTCGGCACACTCTGCCTGACCCCCAGCCCCGCTGCCTGGTATCTGCCTGGCACTGGCCTCCCTGTGCCACCCTCTCCTCAGGCCCCCACATTCAGCTCTGTCCAGGCCTGGCCACCAGCAGTGCCAAAGCCAAACCTCTGTGACTGCAGCATCCACACCCTTGCTGCTCAAGAAGTACCAGCTGAGCACCACTATGCCTACACCATTCTGGGTGCCAGGGCCTAAGAGGGGGCATCAAGGGCAAGGCCCACTTGAGTGGGGCTCAGACCACGAGGGCCAGTGGTGCACCGTGTTAATAAACGTGACTGGGTGGCCCCTACAGAGCCTCCAGGGCCTCCCACTGAGATCTGCTAGACGACAGGACAGGCTGCTCAGAAAGGCCACAGAGCCACATCTCTGGTCAAGGGAGTCACTCAGAGGCTTGACAGGCAGAAGGGTGCCTATGACCCCGGCAAGCAGGGGAGGCACGCGCCCAGCCCTAAGCCAGCTCTGCCAGCGACTTGCCATGTGACCCTGGGCTGATGCCTCAAGCTTCTCACCAGTAAAATGGGGACCTATCAGTACCAATCTCAGAGATGTGAGGATTAAATGAGTCAAGACGTACAAGCGCTGAGAGCAGAGCCTGCCCAGAGCAAGTGTCACCATCAGCAGCATTACTCACCTGGATCATCAATTCTGTAAACACTGTCACTGTTTTGTCAAAGACAAGAAGCAGTTGTGCCAGGTAAGACCTGGGCTTTTAAAACCAGGATATGGAATTTAATCAAAAAGTGATGGGTGGTCACCACAGGGTTGGAACCAGGAGTGATATCATTTGATGGCTTTAAAAGGTCCCTGCAAGGCTGCCATGTGGAGCTGATCAGATGGCAGGCCGCTCCCAGTGTGGGAAAGGAAGCTGGTGGGGGGTCAGCAGGGACAAGAAGAGGTTGGAGGAGAGGGTACTGGGGGCACCAGCCAGCAGGTGGCATGGGAGCCTAAAGGGACGGCGGGAGTAGCAGGAGGGCGAGCACCTGGAGGGCTGGCAGAGCCCAGATACTCAGAAGCTGGGGGCTGAGAGTCGGGGACTGGGTGACCCAATCACACTGGAGGCACGCCTCACCTCACCCACCCGTTTTCCTCAGCCCGCTCATCCATCCTTGCCTTTCCCCACCAAGCCCTTACCAGGACCAAGCTTCATCCCTGATGATAAGAGGGATGAATCCCCCCTTCACACTCAACACCAGGACGCAGACGGCACGCGTGGTGCTCTCTGCTCGTCTCACGCTTATACTTGGGCAGCAAAAGGCACAGCTGTCATGGGGCCCCACGTGAAATCACAATCTTCCAGAAGAAAAACCACACCTAACACGGAGTCTGCTATACAGCTGGACAAGCTTTGAACACATTAAATGTAAACCACAGAACTTATACATTCATCATAATCTTAAAGAAGACATTCTCACACTGTTTCTTTTAAATCCATCCAAAAAGTTTCAAGTTACCAATGTCTGAGTGTCGTTTTCCATCTGAGAAGAACACCCTGGAACTCTAAGCAGAGAGGGAGTCCATCTCCTCAGCTGTGAAGGCCTGGAGCCATCAGGGGTGGGGAGGGCTGTCCACTGAAGCAGCCTCAGGCCTGACCTGAAGTTGTCCTGCTGCAGGTCAGCCTCATGTCAGCCTTCTGCATATGCGCCAGCTTCCTCTCAGTAAACTCTAGAATGCCTTTGCAGCAGGCAAAAACTCACACCTGGAATTCAAGAGTCCCTTGGACTGCAAGGAGATCAAATCAGTCCATCCTAAAGGAAATTAGTCTCGAATATTCACTGGAAGGACTGATGCTGAAGCTGAAACTCCAATACTTTGGCCACCTGATGTGAAGAACGGACGCACTGGAAAAGACCCTCATGCTGGGAAAGACTGAAGGCAGGAGAAGGGGACGACAGAGGATGAGATGGTTAGACGGCATCACTGACTCAATGGACATGAGTTTGAGCAAGCTCCAAGAGTTGGTGATGGACAGGGAAGCCTGGTGTGCTGCAGTCCATGGGGTCGCAAAGAGTCAGACACAACTGAGTGACTGAACTGAACTGAATCCACTAAATTCCAATAAGTGAAAATCGATCACGAACTGCAGGCTGATGACCTGAGACAGGGCCTGGCATAAGGCTGGTTGACCAGCATGGGGGCAGCCACAGGCCTGGGCGCCATCCGGCCACTTCTATCCTCTCTGCTCTCCAGGTTTCTGAGATGGAACTGACCTGTCTCCTCCATTCTCACCTCAGGTTCCTACTGCCTGGCCCTCATCCACTGCTTCAACTGTAAATCCAAAGAGAAAGTCAAGGCAGGGGAATTAGCCCTTTTCTCGCCCAATCACCATCTTGACTCCCTCCACCCTCTCCACCCTCTGCCAGGCCAGGAAGAGGTGCACCAACCCCAAAGACCTTCACACTGGCGTGGCACGAATATATGTTGCAAAGAGAACTACTCCAGTGAACTAAGGTGTTAGTTAATGGGCTTCCCTGGTGGCTCAGACTGTAAAGAATCTGCCCACAATGTGGGAAACCTGGGTTCGATCCCTGGCTCGGGAAGACTCCCTGGAGAAAGGAATGGAACCCACTCCACTATTCTTGCCTGGAGAATCCCCATGGACAGAGGAGCCTTGCGGGCTACAGTCCATGGGGTCACAAAGAGTTGGACATGACTGAGTGACTCACACACACACAAAGTGAAGCATTCATTTGACATAGCAAAGTTCCACTCCTAACAATGCTATGGAACACAATTTCGATGTTAACTAGAAATGCTGAGCCCTAGGGAGCTGGGATGCTGCTCTTGCTTCCTACTGCCAAGATCAACGTTGCCAGGCCCCCTGACTGCTTCCTGCTTGACCCTTCCCATGGATATACTGTCTCTCACAGCCTCCAGCTCTTCTCATCTACTGCTACCCACCTCATTCTTCAGCAGACCTTAACAACAAACAAGGACTTAAAAAAAACCCCGTTCCCTACCAGCATTCCCTTCAGGAAGTCACTTCCTCTCCACCTAACCCTCCAGAGCACCCCACTGTGAAACTCTCTGGCAAGCCCAGCAACTTCCAAGTGTCATAGCCAAGCAGGGCTTTTGTAGTTTCAGAGCCTGCACTCCCCCTACAGTATCTGACATCAACTTTCTGCCCAAGACCTGGGCCCCCCTTCTCTCTCCTCCACATTCACACCCATCACCACCTGGTCCCCAGCTCTCTCCTCCACCATCACACCCATCACCACCTGGTCTCCAACGGCCAACCTTTCCTCTGCCCCATCCTCCCCATAAGCTCCAAGGGTCACAGCACTAACCCTGCATCTTCCACACACAGTGTTTCTCCGGAAACACTGCCAGTGAGGTATCCTGTTTGCACCCCCAGCTATGTCTGCTCCCTGTTAACTTGCAAACAAGCCACAGTCCCAAACTCGAGTTAGAAACCACTGGCGATTTCCCACAAGATAGACCCACTTCTTCAGCGTGAGTGAGGGTCCTTCACCAGGTCATCCCAGCCCCCAGGTACCGACAAGCCCTCTCTCCTCAGACCTCCCACAGGACCACAAGAACACCGGCACACCAGTACTGGAATTCCCCGACAGGGCTGCCTACCCTTTTCAACCTGTTGACCTCCCACACCATCTCCCTGGGAGTCTGGCAGAGTCTCCCCACTAACTGTGCCTGGTATTTCTGTCTTGTTTTGGAAGGGAGGAGGGTTGTTGGGGTACGTGTGTGTACACACACATGTGCACAGTAGAAGGTGCATTCCAGACTCTGACACAGCATCGATGGTACTCACAGTGTGAGGACCAGAATCAGCAGCTTATGTAACACTGAGAAGCAATGAGCACCTGACCCTAGAGAGAAAATGGAAGGCCAGGCAAAGGGGTTCACATGTCTGATTTAGTCAGAGCAAGGAACATCTTCGAAGGAATTCAGATTTAAAAAAAAAAAAAAAAAGGCAGAATAATTTCGTGCTCAAGGACACAGACTCTGGAGTCAAGGTCCCTGCTGGGCCAGCAACCAGCGATGGAACCATGGACAAGCTGGCCCAGTTCCCCAAGTCTCGGTGTGCTCACTGGTGCAATGGGAAGCATAACCCCTCACTGAGGAGACAGCACAGGCTTGTGCGCTAACAGACTGGCAGTAGCCAACCCCCAGAATCCACCCACAAGTTGTGTTGGTCCTTAGCCCCAATTTACACACATGAGATGGCACAATTCAGGTCCAAATTCAGGTTCAGAACTGTGACTTCTGGGTGCTAGCCACCTGCCCATGCACACGACCCTAAGCTCTGAGAGTGTATGGTCAGGCTCTCACACTGACAAAACACACTTCTCCACACACATCCAGGGTCTTGGTCAGAGTAGAGCTGTTTTCACAGCCTGACAACAGCTCAACATGGAAGAGATGGTGGCCCAAGAGTTCAGCCAAAGCAACAGCGTGCCATGGGAACACTAACGCCTGCTGGATTTCAGTCTCTGCAAATAGTACTTTCCGTTCTCATTAGTTACAGGCTGCCAGGGAATTTTAGCTGCGAACAGAATGAAGACAGGCTGGAGAAACACTCCTACTATTTATAAAGTTCTGTGTCAGAGACTCAATCCTCCCTAACAGCCCCCTCTTCTTGCATATATATGAGCTGAGACCCTCCAGCCAGTGCTGCTTTGAAGGGGGCTGAATGGATGGCTGGACAAGACCCAGGCCACAGGCTGGCCAGGTGCTCCCGTAGCCCGGGGTCGTGAGCAGTAGCACGATGCCACTCAGCCTCGCGGAGCTAGTTTGCTGTTTGGCTCCCGCTGCCTGTCCCCACACAGCACTGTTAATTTTACTGCCTCCTGAAAAAAGTGCTTTGGAGGAGCCTCTTAGACTACTGTATATATTTGCAACTCCCATACTTTTACCCTTTAAAGTAGCGGAACAAGATACTCTATTGAATCTAATTACCTCATTGGACTAACAATGCCTGAGGAACACAGCCCGGGTTCTGGCAATGCAGACTGGAGAGTTCTATGTAGAGGTTTACAAAGATCTTTCTTTACTATTGGAAGAGTCACAAACAAAACCAGCATCAGAAAGGCACCTCTGAGAGGCAGTCTTTCAAATATGGCACGTCTACTCGGGCTACTGATGGAAAACCACTCCTCCTTTCACAGAGGACACACTCTGCCTTCCTCGGGGACGGGCCCTGGCAGGGGACCTGAGGGTGCACAGGCCAATGCCCTGACAAGGGAGCCGACGCTGACTCTGCAGTCACACCCTCACCTCCCAAGGGATGGAGGAGCCGGAGAACCTGTCCTCGGGCACCAGAACAGGGTTCCCAATGGGCATCCTGCCATCCTAGAGACCAGACTCACAAATGGCCCACCAAGACAGGCCGTCACTGTCCGTGGTCAGGCCCAAGAAAGAAGGGGCTGGGACTCAGTTTCACCACGTGTCTGCTGTCACCAGCCACCCTCACACACAGGCCCCATCACATCCCAGGCATGCCTAGAGTTAATACTGGGATGTTAGGGTTAATGTTCCACATTAAGATGCTGGGCTTCAAAATCTGTCTTTAAATGTAAAGAGTAAGGTTCTTTCGAGTCAAGAAATGCAAATAAAAACCAATAATACCACCTCATACCTGTCAGGGGCTTCCCTTGTAGCTCAGCTGTAAAGAATTCACCTGCAACACAGGAGACCTGGGTTTGATTCCTGGGTCAGGAAGTTCCCCTAGAGAAAAGATAGGCTACCCACTCCAATATTCTTGGGTTCCTGGTGGCTCAGACTGTAAAGAATCTCCCTGCAATGCGGGAGACCTGGGTTCGATCCCTGGGTTAGGAAGATCCCCTGGAGGAGGGCATGGCAACCCACTCCAGATTCTTGCCTGGAGAACTCCATGGACAGAGAAGCCTGGCAGGCTATAATCTATAAAAATACTGGATCACTATGTTGTACACTGGCAACTAATACAATATTGTAGGTCAAACACATTGTAACATAAACCAATCATCTTCCATGTCAAAAAAGTAAGCAAAGAGCACATGAACAAAGGATCTGCTGACTTACCAAGTTCTGCCATCCCAAACGGAGAAGGCAATGGCACCCCACTCCAGTACTCTTGCCTGGAAAATCCCATGGACGGAGGAGCCTGGTGGGCTGCAGTCCATGGAGTCACTAAGAGTCGGACACAATTGAGCAACTTCACTTTCACTTATCACTTTCATGCATTGGAGAAGGAAATGGCAACCCACTCCAGTGTTCTTGCCTGGAGAATCCCAGGGACGGGGGAGCCTGGTGGGCTGCAGTCTCAGGGGTCGCACAGAGTCGGACACGACTGAAGCGACTTAGCAGCAGCAGCAGCAGCAGCCATCCCAAATATGGCCACATGGTTCAATGGGTGAGCTCAACTCCCTGAACTTGCTTTCAGTCCACTGAGACCCACCTCACCCTTCCCCCGACAGCTCTGCCCACTGTCCCAGCTCAGGTCAACAAGTCCTTCCTAGACCCTCTTGCTTTCAGATCCCCCTCTAGCCATCCTACCCCTCTTCACTGATTCTTCTTCTTCAGCCATCCCCAGATCTTCAGGACACTTTCCCCAATCTCTCACTGGCCACAGCCCTTCTCACTCCTTTCAGAGATAAAACTTCATTCCCACGATTACAACCATCACGTCTAAGATGATGAGTGGCTCCAACTTTTGCTCCCCTCCCTAAACTTCAGACTGACACACTCCTGTCAGCTAACCACTTTCACTCACAGGTCCCCACAGTCACCTCATACCTGAAACCAAACGCACACTCCTTGTGACCACAGAACCCCCAAAGGCTCTTGAGGTGGGGACACAGTTACTTTACGAAGTAGAGAAGTGGGGCTAATTACTAAGGACAGGATAAAGAATCTGTCTAGGAAAAATCAGCCCCCTCCCCTGTTCCACGAAACAAGCAACCACCCCTACCTACTCTGCAAAATCTCAAGGTTTACTCCACAGGGAACTGAAAATAGCTAGACACACACACACCCCCCTCCATCTTCACATACGTGTCCGTCCTCTCACAAGAGTGAGAGGATACTGCAGCCTTGAAAAACAGAATATTATGTTAAAGGACAGCAACAACCTCTTTCAGAAAACAAAGAAAAAGCTTGTGGAAATGAATAATGACAACAAAGTAAAAACTAACTCAATACAAAAGGACTGGAGGATGCAGATGAGGACATCGTGCATGAGTTTCCCAGAAAAAAAGTCAGAGACAGAGTATACAGGCATTATCACATTTTGACTGCGTTCTGCAGATACTGCTTTTAAAAAAAAAAACAAACAAATTGAAGCTTTATGACAACCTTGCATTCACTACCAGGTAAGGGTTAGCATTTTTTTAGCAAAAAAAAAAAATAATAATAATTTAATTAAGGTGTGTATATTAGTTTTTGAATTATAATGCTATTGCACACCTAATAGGCTTATAGTGTCAACAACTTTTATATGTACTAGGAAACAAAAATATTCATATCACTTTGACATTTGCATTACTGCAGTCGTTTGGAACCAAACCTGTAATATCTGCAGGGTGTGCCTATCACCAAAAGAAAAAAAAGAGTATTGGAACAAGAGATCCAATTCCCTAATAACAGAAAAATCAGATGAAGAATAAAGAAAATAAAGGGGAGAAGATAACCAGAAAGAATTTAAAGACATTTTGTAGAGATGAAGAATATCAATCTACAGTCTGACAGGCCCACCAGGCGCAAAGCACACTGAACTGAACGAGAGCCAAACCCAGAGAAGCAGAACACACTTTTGGAACAGCAGGAACACAGGGAAAAGTAAGCTCAGTAAGAGCAAGAACCAGAATGCCCTCTGACTCTCAGGAGTGCACTGTGAGCCAGAAGAAAACAAGGGAATGCAGGGCACACTGCCAGTCTAACACTCAGCACAGAGCCAGACCACCAATCCAGTATAAAGGCAACACAGACATGTTCAGGCATTTGGGAGAGTGACCAGCTTGCCCCAGTTTGCCCAGGACTTTCTTGGCTTCAGCACTGGATTCTCACATCCTGGGAACCCACTCAGTCATGGGCAATTGTCTGCCCACAAAACAAAAGTCCCTTTATCCCAAGAACCCCTTAATCCCAGGAAAATTAGGAAGCCTGGTGACATCTCAAAAACATTCTCTCATGGACACTTTCTCAGGAAGTTACTAGCAGGTGTTCTCAACTAAAACATAAGAGTAAAGGAAGACTAAGGTCCACAGTTCACATCACATTTAATGGTAAAAGTCTGACTGCTTTTCCCCATGTCTAGAAACAAGAAAAGATGTCCACTCTTACCACTCTAGTCAATGTAATACTGAAGGTGCTAGCCAGGGCAATTGGGCAAGAAAATAAATACAATGCACCCAGAAGGGAAGGAAGAAGTGAAAATATCTCTATTTGCTGAGGACATGATCTTGTAGACAGATAGATAATAAATAGATCCTTAAGAATTCAGTAAAAATTATGAGTTAAGCAAAGCTGTGGGATAAAAAAATCAATATGAAAAAATCAATTGCATTTCATAACAGTAAGTGAACAATATGAAAAAGAAATTAAGATAATTCCACTCACGACAGCACCAAAAAGAATAAAATGCTTAGAAATAAATTTAACAAAAAAATGATAAAACTTACACTCCAGGGACTTTCCTGGCAGTCCAGCAGTTAAGACTCTGTACTTCCATTGCAGAGGAACTGCTTTCCTAACTGCCACAAGCTGTAACACAGAGTGGCAAAGAAAATGCCATTCCTAGATGCAATACAAACATTAAATATCTGGATATTAATTGCACTTAGAATACATGAAACCTGTATATAATTCTCCAGGACAACTTTCTGTAACTGAATTTAATGAGAGAAGGAAAGGAAGCCATGAACAATGCAATGATATATCTGTTTTTAACACAAATTTTTTTTTTAATTTAATGGGAGTTTACTTGATAACATAGTGAGTTGCCCAAAATGTTTGTTTGGGTTTTTCCATCACAAATACCACAAGACACTCCACATGAAGAAGTGACTGTTATGCTTTTCACAAAATTTGCAGTAAGAGATTTTGGCTTTCTTGAAAAAACCCAAAGTCTCTGTTAAAGCCTATCTGAACTGCATGATGACTCATTTCCACACCCACCAATTCGAGGTGGCCCTAGACAGCAGACCCAAAGACTAGCCTGGCCACAACCCTGCCCATCTTATGAGTTCCTGAGCACACGCAGGGCCCTCACCTGCCTGCCTCCTGCCACGACATGGGCTGGAATACCAGGAAGCCCCCACTCCTAGCTCCTGGGGCCCTGTCCAGCACACCTTCTCCAGGAAGCATTTCAGATGTCTAAGCGGGTTGTCTGACCTCTTCCTGACACTCATCACACTGGACCACAGCTGTCTGCTGCCATCCCCACACCATGAGCCTGCAAGCACCTCCTGTCCCTCTGGCTGCAACGGCAGGGCCTGGCACGGGCCACAGAGACACAACACACAGGTAGGGTGAGAGGGTAGAAGGGCAGGACCATAGAGAGACACTTCCTCTAACATCAGGGTGGCCTGCGAAAAGAAGAAACTTCAAATAATCAGTTTCCTACCACTGGACTGATGGATTCCCACATTTGAGAGAGTGGAAGGGCAGAAGACAGCCCACCCCCATTGCTGAGGGTCAGGGACCCACACTCACAGCTGTTGAGCGCAGGCTGGGCCATCCTATGAATGGAGTGCTGCCATGCCTTCAGCCCCAGTGGCCGAAACTGAGGAAACTGAGGAAAAGGGAAGCCTGTGAGCCAAGCCCAGACAGGTGAGACACAGCAGTCCCTGGGGACACTGCCACCCTCCTCAGCAGCTGGCCCAAACTCGTGACCACATGGAAGCTGTCCACACTTGCGGTGAACAGGTGATGACAGGACAACTTCTACAGCAAACAACATCAGCGCTCACACCAGTCAGCCGTGCAGCAGATGTCCAAGAACAGGTGGCCTCCCTAGGAGACTATCTGTAGCATTGTAAAAATAAAGCCAGACACACACTCCCTGGGAGAGAAGGAAAGACAAAGAGAAATGCGTGTTACCTCTAGATCCTTGAGAATATTTCAGGTAACAGTAAAAGAACTGGATACATCCTGCTTACAAATGACATTTCACAAACTGCCCTAAGATTTCAACAGAAACTAATTTCCAGGGTTTTAGTCACAGCTACTGAACAAATGCAACTCTTCAGTGTGTTGTTAACATGTTCACTATGTAATAACCTATATAAATAAATCAACACACATGCAATTCATATGCCAAAATCCTCTAACAATCATGTCTCCAGGATGAGAATAAGTATAAAAAATTGATTAGAATATAAATTTGGGACTTCCTTGGTGGTCCAGTGGTTAAGAATCCACCTTGCAATGCAGAGAACTCAGGTTTGATCCCAGGCTGGGTCCGTCTAGTCAAAGCGATGGTTTTTCCAATAGTCATGTATGGATGTTGAGAGTTGGACTACAAACAAAATTGAAAGCCAAAGGATGCTTTTGAACTGTGGTGTTGGAGAAGACTCTTCAGCGTCCCTTGGACTGCAAGGAGATCTAACCACTCCATCTTAAAGGAAATCAGTCCTGAATATTCATTGGAAGAACTGATGCTGAATCTGAAACTCCAATACTTTGGCCACCTAATGCAAAGAACTGACTCATTGGAAAAGACCCTGATACTGGGAAAGATTGAAGGTGGGAGGAAAAGGGGACAACAGAGGATGAGATGGTTGGATGGCATTATCGACTCAATGGACTTGAGTATGAGTAGGCTCAGGGAGTTGGTGATGGACAGGGAGGCCTGGAATGCTGCAGTCCATGGGGTCGAAAGGAGTCAGACATGACTGAGCGACTGAGCTAACTGGGGAATTAATATCCCACATGCCGCAGAGCAACTAAGCTCACACTGCAACTACTGTGAGCTTTGCAGCCCATGTGCCACAATAAGAGACTCCCGCATGACGCCATGAAGACACTGAGTGCTGCAACTAAGACCCAAAGCCACCAAATAAATAAACATTTAAAAACATATAAATGTGTGCGTGTATGTGTATAAGCTTAACTTCTCGTGGAATAAAGAAACCTGAAAGCAGCTCATTCCACCTGTTCAAATGTGCATGAAAACAGCAAAGTCCTACCTGGCTGACAGATACCAAAGGGAGAGATGCCATGAAGCGCTGGGGGCCTGGAGGAAGCAGGTGACTCTGCCTACACACTGTCCTCTGCCCCCAAGCCTTCCCTCTAGACTTCAGGCAGCCTATTTACAACTAATCTGAGCCTGCAATAGAGCCTAATTTTAGAACAAAACCCTAACAATCTTTTGCCTGTCTCTCATCACACTGTGAATTTTCCAGGCGTACAACCGTGTATGAATCTGTTTGATTCTGGGCTCTCCTGAAAGTTAGTCACCTCTTTGAAAATGCTTGACTAGCACAGCACTTAAGTGACTTGCACTGGTAGACTTAAGTACCTGCACTGGTAAACTTCACCTAGGACAGTAAAGTGCAATGACACAAAATATTTCTTATAAAAAGGGAGCATGGTCTGGCAAGGTTAAGAAGCTAAGGAAGAAACAGAGTTTTCACTTTTTAAATAAATGAATGCTTAGCAACTCTTTGGAGAATCACCTCTTGATATAAACTTATAGAAAAGCAAAACAGGATCTAAAGTAGGGATCCCCAACCTCCTGGCCACGGACCAGTACCTCCAATCAGATCAGCATCGGCATTAGATTAGAAACAAAGTGCATAATAAATGTAATGTGCTTGAATCATCCCCAAAACCATCCTCACCAAGCCACACAGCTTATCCCCACAGACAAAGCCACCTGCCAGCCTCTGTGCCCACGAAGAACAGTGTGCACAGGGCTCAGGCCACACTCAGGGGACGCTGCAGCTCCACGCAAGACAACCGCTCCGTGCATGTGCAGGACAGAGGGCTGAAGGGACCTCAGAGATGATCCAGCACAATCCCCTCATTTACCCAGGACGGAACTGTGACTTGTCCACAGGCACTGTCCACAGCTCTGCTGCCATCTCGTCCTGACCCAGGCTCAGAGTGAGTCCACTCAGACACTTTTGGGGAGTAAGTGCTAAGCAGTGCCTCAGAGACTGTCTAGAACAGGGAGGTGAGGGAGCTTCTCCCAGCAGGAGCACTGCTTGACAGGCGTCTTTCAGACCACAGGACACTCCTGGACGATGTGTGGCCCCTCAGTGTCACCACTGCCTCAGAGAGGGCCACCGCTGAGCCAAAGGCCCCCCAGGGCCCAGACCTGTCGGAGTCCTCTTGCAAAACGCGGTCCCTGCAGTGTATCACAGATGTCATAAGGACACCTGAAGAGACATCTCGGAAATGGTAACACTGGATCCACATCTCACACATACAGAGAGAGCAAATGGATCTTTTATAAATATAAAAAAATGAGACCACACAAGGGTTTTATTTTCACAGAACTATAGAAAAAACGCATACATGTACTTGAGGAAAATGGCTGAAATCCTTCCCGAACTGAGCACAGGAAAAGCTTCCTAATTCAAACTCCAGAACTCTCCCCCCAAAATTGATTAATTTTATAACACAAACATTATGAATATTAAAAAATGCTTTTGCTTGGAGCAAAACCTAACATAAACAAAGTCAAGAGACAACCTGGAGGAAAATATTTATAATATATTACAGATAAAAGCCTAATTTCTCCAAAATAGAGAGCAAGCTCTTAAAAGTCAAAGTAAAAAAATAACAAACCCTAACAGAAAAATGAGCAAAAGACAGAGTACTCTCAGAAAAAAGATATACAATTAGCCTTAGCTGCATGTCACTATGCACAACTTTACACATGATAAAAGAAATAAACATTAAAAATATGATGTATCTCATCTTTCAAAGAGTAAAAAATTCAAAAGCTCAGCACACCCTCCGCTGGCCGAGCTGTGGGGACAGGCTCATAGACACTTGTGGTAGGAATGCAGACAGCTCAGCCTTCCACAGGGGAGTGTCCATGGCTGATCTAACAAAACCACGGACACACTCGCAACTGTAAGGGAGGAGGTGGAGGGAGCACATGGGCAAGTTTCCGGTTATTTCTCACTTGGGAATATCTTGTTCTGGGTGGTGATTCATGGCAATGCTCGCTTGTAAAAATACATCAGACTATACTTGAAAACTGCACCCATAACAGATGCGTGTGGTGTGTCACTCTGCCTAAGCACCCCATCTTCGCGAACTCCCTTCCCTGGGAGATTCTGAATTCAAGTCGGCCAGAAGCCGCCTGTGGATCAAAGTGAAAGTTTCACGGGGGCAGCAGCCTCAACTGTGAGACACAAGACACAGGCCTGGGGTGTCTGGTGGGCTCCAGCTCAACCTCATCACTTACAGCTAACCAGGTTTCCAGCTGGTGGCGGAACAGACCACCGTCAGGCCTGCAAGAACTACGACTACGCAGGATGTGGTAAATTTACCAAGTATTCCAGGGGCCTTCCAAGTCTGGAGCCAGGCGATCCAGTGTCTAGGGACAGCGGGAAGATGACGAGGCCAGGGGGCCCTCAGCAGGGGTGGCCTTGTCCCCTCAGCAGAGCCAGGGGCAAGCCCTGTACTGAGACGGCACCTTGCTGAGCCAGCTGGTGCTAATGCCTGAGAGCCCATGTCTCCCCAGAACTCAGGAGGGCATCCTGGGCACGTGGAGGGGGCAGTTCAGGCAGATGACCTTTCCAGTTTCTCACTTACAACCTGCTTCGGATAATTAGCTTCGGGGTGTACCCCTCAAGCCTAAGTTGTACTTATGCACACAGACCAAGTCTGAGATGCAGAAAAGGATACGTGACTAACCTCAGGCAGGCTGAACCCAGAACCAGTGGCATGGTCAGAGAAGGAGAAGGACAGAAAAGGAGCCAGGGAATAGAGGGGAGTGTCCTCCCAAGAGGGGGGACATTCTGGTAGGATCAGGGGATGAGCAGGGAATGAGCCGGGGATGGAGGCAGGCAGGGAGAGCGGGAGACAGCTCCCTGGGGAGAAGTCTGAAGTAAAACGGTGCAGAGTGTGAGGTTGCAGGACAAAAGCAATGGAGAGAAAGTGAGTGTCAACGAGCTAGGCTAAGTGACCAGAAGCCTTAGGTGGGGAGGGAGAGAGGAGGCCACCAGTTTCGGGGAATTATCTTACACACCTGCCTGAGTGTGCATGAGACTAAAGGGAATGGAGAAAGGCAACGAACCGAGTAGGAGGCTTCAAGCCCCAGTCTGCATGGAGGGGTCAAAGATGCTGAGATAGACCCAGCTCTGGTCTTGCTCAAATAAGAAGGCCAGTGTGCTGAGGGCAGGACAACAGAAGGACTACAGGTTCACCTCCTGCCTTCTTCCCAGCACACGCAAAATATGAAACAAGTGGCACCAAACCCAGAGAGCGTGGGGACACGTCTGGGGACACGTAGGAAGTGGTGCTCCTTTCCTGCAGAACAGAGACGGACTCAGTACAGCCAAGGCCACCCGTGCCCTGCTAAACACTGCTCGAGACCAGCTGTGAATCAATGACAGACTTCACAGACAGGGTAACTGGAGTCTGGAGCACAAAAAGGAACACAAAATCAGGAATCACCAAGCCCTGAGACAAGCCAGCTTCCCAGGGTGGGGGCCACCAAATTCTACAGGGAAAGAAGTGTTGCTGTGAGCCCCAGAAGGAACAGGGCACCAGGACCCCACAACAGACAGGATCACCCTTCCAAGCGATGGGAGGGATACTGCACTCTAGAAAATCCATCGGCCAGCTGAGAAACTGGTGATCACTGAAATTAAAAAAAAAAGGAAACACAAAAGGTGAACTCCAGGAAAGTAGTTGTCTCTGGGAGCACACTGCAATAGGGGTGGTTTTACCTGAGATTTATCTATGTTTCTGAGTGTACTCTTCAGTTATCTGTGTAAGTAAAAATTAATGAAAAATTTCAAAGGATCATATTTTCTGGATGAAATAAATGAGAACTCAGTGCTTCTATAACAGTCCCCCAAGGGGCAGGGCATCTAGAAAGGAAAAGGCCCCATGGACTAAATGCTGGGTTATATCACGTGTTTCTCTATTCCAGACCGACCTCCAGGTGACAGTGGCATGGCGCAGGCCAATGACACACGGACGTCTCAAGAACACAGCGGTCACAGAAACAAACACCTCTGCAGACGCCCAAACCTGTCTTTTTTTATTCTGTGGACCAAAAACCTTATGAAAACGGACAACCCCTACTCCTAGGCTTTTGAGCTGTCTCATTTTCCTCAATGAATATGTATTACTTCTGAAGACATTCTGAGGACTTTCAGAATCTAACAGTCTGGTCACCGTTCTCTAATTCCACAAGAAACATGGCCGACAGAGCAGACAGAGTCACCGAGCAGTTTACACAGCGGAACACGCCAGGCGGCCGCTCCAAAGAACACACAGCACCGATGAGGCCGGCGAGGACACATTTGTAAGAGTCGCTGTGTGAAAGAAGCAAGGGAAGAGCAGTGTACACAGCATGCTATCATCCCTGCAAAAATTCAATCTGAAAGACAGGGTGGTGACGTGGGGGAGGCTGTGCCTGTGGGAGCAGGCGTGCGTGGGAACTCTGTACTCTGCTCACTCTGCTGTGAACCTAAAACTCCTCTAAAAAATAGTCTGTTTTCTAAAAAGTAGAGGCGAGGCATAAATAAACATCTGCGGATCCTCAAAGACGTCCCCCGTGGTGACTGGCTCATGCCTGGAGTTGGGGTAGGGGGAGAGACACCTCTCTGTGGAAAGAACAGGAGGCGGGGTCATGATGAGAGGAGGACTGAAGTTCCATGGCTCCCCTTTCTGCTGCTACAATCCCTTTAAATATCTGCATATAGCATTTTTCAAAACATCAGTAAAAAACAGTTTTAAGGAAAAAGGAATTTCTAGTGCTAGACGGGGGCTTCCCTGGTGGCTCAGACAGTAAAGAATCTGCCTACAATGCTGGCGATCAGGGTTCAATCCCTGGACTGGGAAGATCTCCTGGAGGACATTATGGCAACCCACTCCAGTATTCTTGCCTAGAGAATCCCATGGACAGAGGAGCCTGGCCAGCTACAGTCCATGGGGTCACAAAGTCAGACATGACTGAGCAACTAAGCATGAGCATCAGGGCTAGAGAGATAACGGGAGGCAGATCTAAGTAGACACTGCAGCAGCAAAATCAAAGGTCCTCGGCCACAAGACCACAAAGTGGGAAAGAGATGAGCACAAGGAGCCAGCTGTAAAGAAATGACCACTGGACCCAGGGGCACAGCCTCTACCCTGCAGCCAACTGAAACTGCCAACCAGGTCAAGTGAGACTCCAGCCCCTGGGCCACCCTCAGCAGGGCTCTCCCCAGTATCCTTGGCAGAAACCTGAACACTGCTGTTAAAGTGAGATCTACTCTGAAAGAGGGCACTGCCAACCTGCTGGAGGACAGGGACCACACCCAGCTCCACAGACCCTTGCTGTGTGGCAACCATCCCCCTCCTTCCCCACCCTGAGCTCTGGGAGGTACTCCCTTTGTGTTTTGCTCTTCGGAGAGTTGGGGACTTGTTTTTCTTGGGATGGAGAACAGATTTCTTTCTGTTCTCTTATTCAGGACCCAACAGAGTGGGCTGGGGTGGGCGGTCCCACAAAGCAAGTTAAGAAACCAGTCGTTATGACATCGCTTTGTGCAGCACCCATTCTGCCAAGCATGTGGGCACAAGCGTCATGGAGTCCACATGCAGGTGCCGGGGTCATGGGGTCACCCCGTAGGTACCAGGGTCACAGGGCCAGCCTGTGGGCACCAGGGTCGCAGAGTCAGCAGCACTGCCTTCAGAAACAAGAGGCCAGAAAAGACTTGGAAGTTTGTTCTCCTGGGAGAACATGAGCATTTGAAATGACATTCCTCCTACTTTATTCAGCTTTCCCCAGGGACGC
Source organism: Bubalus kerabau (assembly GCF_029407905.1). Classification (NCBI taxonomy): domain Eukaryota; kingdom Metazoa; phylum Chordata; class Mammalia; order Artiodactyla; family Bovidae; genus Bubalus; species Bubalus kerabau. The sequence goes on along the minus strand of NC_073631.1, from coordinate 80,160,469 downwards.
CCAGAAAATGCTCAAGTGTTTTTAGGTCACAGCTAGTCCTACCTACCCACTTACTGTGACACTCTGGCAGCAGCAGAACAGAAAGCTCCCAGGGAGCGAGCCTGCCTGCCCAGGGACGCTGGCGGGGGTGGAGTGGCTGCCTGAGGCATAGGGCTTTGCAGGGGCAGGGGGAACAGCACTTCCTGCTGATCTGCCCCACAGAAAAGATTCTGTCTAAGCACCTGAGGGCTCATGGAAACCTGAAGGGCACTGACTCCGTCCCCCTCACCGGCCCCCATGCCGCACTTAGCGCGAGTCACACTCGACCCCACTCCACCCCACCCCACAGAAGAACTGGCCAAGGAAGGCAGAAAGGTTATGCCGGAGGAGGGGAGTAGTTTCTTCCAACTCCACACATGACAATGCCACCCACAGCCCAGCGTGGGGCTCGCTGCCGGAAGCAGAACGCACTGACAGAACCGGGACTGCTCATTTAGCTGGGGACAGCCAAGCGCCCACTCCTCCCCACGCCTCCCTCCAGCTCAGAGCAGCTCGGGAAGGCGGAGGCGTCCAAGGCGCTGCCCCTGCACCAGCCGGCCAGAGGGCCCACCGGGCCTGGCGCTGCTGCACGCCACGTGCCCCAGACCCTGAGACAAACCTATACGTGTATTCATTCCAGAAACACTTGCTGGATGAAAGAATCCAAGTGAGCCCTCCGCTTGAACTAACACTCTCATTTTACTGTCTCTCTTCACCCTCACAACAACCCTTTAAGCTGAGAATCATCACCCCTACCTGACATATGGAGAAACTAAGGCCCGAAGGCCAGACAGCTTAACAAGGTCTGAGCTGGCATCTGAATGCAGGGTTTCTGACTCCCAAGATGCACACCCTTAATCCATACCATGAGTTTGTTTTTTTTTAAGGGGGCGCGGAGAAGAACACTGGAAGTGAAAAGTTGGGCAGGATAGTTTCAGAGGTAAAGAAACCGGGAAACGGGCATAACCCAGGCCTAGTAGCCAGGACACAAGCAGTGACAATACACCTGGTGCCCAGATTCTCAATTTCAGACCATTCTCCAATTAAACCCGAGACCCAGGACTTCCTTGGGGGTCCAGTGGTTAAGACTCCACGTTCTAATGTAAGGAGAACGGGTTCAACTCCTGGTTGAGGAACTAAGTTCCCACATGTAGCACGGCAAAAAACAAAACAAAACAAAACAAAACAAACCCCAAGGCCTCTTGGAGAAAAAGCCGACTTCACAATAGGATGACATGGAACATCTTGTGGCACAAGCATGAGAAGTGCTCAGAAAATGATGTGAAGATGTCAAAAGGATAAGTCCATCTGACGGGCTTCCTGAGCAACAACACAAGACATGGGGGTCATAACTACAGAGTCAACATCGTAAGGCACTCCAACACACAGAAACAAGTGCATGAATGAGAGTGAGTGGAGGAGGAAGAAAAGCCATTCCTAACAATATAATCCCAACTAATAAATGTGGAAAGGAGGATATAAACGGGAAATCGCAATTTGGCAGACACCACAGCGGTAACTGTTTCAGGAGAGAATAATCAATGGTTGCTAAAATTAGTGGGCAATGTATGAGAAGAAACAAAGATATTTACAGAGTCTCAAAGTATTTCTTGCACAAGACACTTATTAATTACAAAGGGGAAAATAGTAACTCTTTAGCGCAGAAAAAAAGGAGTCACTGACACCACCTTGGCTGGTCAAAACAAAACATTAGACAAAAACCACACTGAGAGACATTTTACCAAGCAAACAGTGTCAAGGTCATGAGAGAGAAGACTAAGAAACTGTGCCAGAGAGCGGAGACTGAGGAGACATGCCCCTAATGCAGTGACGACGACAAACGCAACGCTGGCCAGGGAGAAAGGACCCTAGTGGAACAGTGGGTGAAACCAAACAAGGCCTTCAGATGTGCTCACAGCAGCCCCTGGTCACAGGAGGTACAAACATCTGGCATGCTGACAGAAGGATCCACGGGATTCTTTGCATGGTTTTTTCAACTTTTCTTTTTTTGGCAGGTCTTAATCATCTAAAACAGAAAGTTTTTTTTTTAAAGACCACAAAATAAATAGACCTTGAGAATTATATGCAAAAGCACATGCTGGCCCTTGTTTAGCTAAGAAACAACTGACTGCATTCCACTGCATCATTGAGACCAGGACATGCACTTGACCCTCAAGAGAAACTCAGAATCCAAGCTCACAACCAACTAGACACAGAATTCAAAGCGGAGTCATCGTAGATGACCTATTCCAGGGCTTCTCCAAGTGAACCTGGAGGTAGAGCCCTATGTCGCCAACTGCTGAGCCCCCACCTGTCGTACCTGGTGGCCTTCCCAGAAGGATTTCTCTTACCCACAGGAGGACGGATTCCCTGGCTTAAGAGAAAGAGACTAAAAACTCGGGCCTGCTTCAGCCTCCTTGCAGTAAAGCCTACAGAGCCCAAGGCCCACTCAGACTAGGGCTCTGGACTCCCAGTCCCAGGCCTGTCCCTCAAGGGTTCTTCACCAGCAGGAAAGCTAAGTGCCTGGCCTCTCCGTACAGAGACAGGGACTAAGGGCTCTGTGGTCACACAGGACTCAACCAGGGAGTTTACAGAATGCTGAGTTGCCATAAAAGAAGACAGGGATGAACAGAACATAGATGTGAAAGCTCTATGAAAATTTTCATAACTCTTTGAAAATTCAAGAAAACCTGAATGTTACTCGATAATGGATTTAGATAGGTTAAAATTCAAAAGTTTATCACTTTTGAATATGACTTTTAATATGAATCACTCATTCACTAGGCTGGTTACTAAGTGCCAGCTATGTGCCAGGGACGTCGCAGGCACTGGACACACGGTGGACAGGATAAATAGAGCCAAGGTGCACACAGTAACAGAAAAGCTGGGCTCTGTCCCTCCATCACTTTCTGCCAGCTGCCCTTCTCCTGGTTTTCCTGGTGAGAAAACTAACACAGGGGGCTAAAGATATAAAAAAGGCAGTTTACATGGGGACACACGGGAGCCGCCACCAGGGGCCAGAGACAAGGGTCTGAGCCAGAGGCCAGAGAAGCGCTTGCCACAAGGAGAGCCAACCAAAGAAACAGAGACCAGGGGAGAGGTCAGGAGTGTGTCCTGAAGGAAGGGAGTGACGACTGACAAAAGCAGGCCAAGGATGCGCAGGATGCAGCGGACAGCAAGCACAGGGTGGAGCAGCAGCGAATGTTGCACACGTGTCACCACTGGCCTCCCACCCTCGTGGCAGGGCACTTGTGGTTGTCCTGCTCTGCCCCCAATCACACACCCCACTCTCCTGACCCCAAGGCAGACGCCCCCTCACCTCGTGTATAGTGCCCCAGCTCTCAATCCTTGGACCTCTTCTCCATCTACACTCACTGCCTCATCCAGTCTGTGATCCAGTCAGTGGCTTCAGACCCATTCATATACTGATGCTTTTCAAACTCCCAACTCCAGTCCCGCCTACATCCCACCCTCTGAGTTCCAGACCCAAGATCACTAGCGTCCTCGGATTTTACCGACATCACTCACAGACCTCACACACATGACTGCAGCCGAAGCCTAACCTGTCACCCTCAGAACTAGCCATCCCTTACCCCGTCCCTTCAAGCAAATGTCAGCTCCACCCTTCCAGGGGGCTCAGAGCAACAAATTTTAAGGGAGAGAAAAAAAATGAATTTACAAAAATATTAAATATATATATAATGTATTACTAAACACAGTTGTCACTAAAACACTATAATAAAACTAAAGAGTTTATATTCCTAGAAAATCCAAGAAAATCAACTGAGACACCATTACAAAACAGTGAGAGAATTCAGTATCGGTGCACAGGACTTATTGAATAAAAACATTAAAATTTTACAGAAGAATATAAAACAAGACATGAATAAACAAAATGTACCCAGCTCTTAGACAGACTCAATAAGGTAAAGCCGTCATTTCTCTCTAATTACAATTACATATTTAATGTATTACCAATAAAAATTTCAACAGAATTTTTCACATGGAAAAATTTTCCAGAAAAGTCTGCTGACAAGGGATTAAACCAAGTATTAAAATGTGTCACAATAAAGCCATTGTAAATAAAACAGCTAGGTACTAACAAACAAATAGAACAAATGGTTTAGTGTTTATGAATAAATGGAACAGAAAAGAAAAAAACACATTTTAAGTAAAACCAATGGAGCAAAGGTAACAGCAGTCAAGAAATGCGTTAGGGCTGCTAGCTGGCACCTGGGGTTGGGTCAGGTACCCACCATCAGACATTCCAGGAGAGAGAGAACAAACTGTTACAACCTCTGTGAGACCACTCTAGCAACATCCATCAAAATTACACACTTCATACCCTTTGACCCAGTAATTTCTGTTCTGGGAATTCATCCAACAGATATTCATACACATGTTCCAAGAAACATGTGCAGGTACAGGACACTCGCTGCAGCATCATTTGTGACGGCGGGAGACTGGAAACAGCCTAATTACACTCCCTGCGGAGACTCACTAAACAATGACACCACGCCACGCGGGAGAATCCTGTGCGATAGCTGAAAGGCTGCAGTCAAGTCTGACCCTTAGCTACAGGCAGATTCGCCCAGAATGCTTCCGAAAACTCTGACACACGGTGGCAGCCAGGCCGGTTAAATTCGATCTCGAGGGGTGGGTCCAGCAATCAGCATCTTAAAAGTCCCGTAGTTGTGAAGACAGTGACCATGCATATCAGGAGAAAGGGCACCCAGCAACAGGAAGACTCAGTCCTTGTCAGCGGCCTGTCAGCTGCTCAGGGATGTAACTAAAAGTCCACACAGTATATCATATATAAATCAATATGAAAAATAAAAGTTTATAAGACAGAAAAATTTTACATCTAGTGAGATGGATGAACCTAGAGTCTGTAATAGAAAAGGAAGTAAGTCAGAAAGAGAAAACAAATATCGTATATAAATGTACACATATGGAATCTAGAAAGATGGTACCGATGAACCTATTTGTACAGCAATAGAGACACAGACATAGAGAAGAGACTTGTGGACACAGCGGGGGAAGGAGACGACTGGACAAATTGAGACAGTAGCACTGAAACATAAAGATGTCCATATGTGAAGCAGATAGCCAGTGGGCATTTGCTGTACGATGCAGGGACCCCAACCCGATGCTCTGTGACAACCTAGAGGGGTTGCGAGGCAGGAGGGAGGGGTATACTTATGACTGGTTCATGTTGATGTATGACAGAAACCAACAACATTGGTTATTTAATTATTTAATTATCCTCCTATTAAAAATAAATAAATTCAAAAGGTTTTTACAAAAGTATGGACAATGGCTGCCTTTAGGGAGAACTCATTTTCAGTATTCACATAACTTTCAAAAGTGTTCACCCTAAATCCAACTGCTAATTTACTCTGCTGCTAAATCACTTCAGTCATGTTCGACTCTGTGTGACCCCATAGATGGCAGCCCACCAGGCTCCCCCGTCCCTGGGATTCTCCAGGCAAGAACACCGGAGTGGGTTGCCATTTCCTTCTCCATTGCATGAAAGTGAAAAGTGAAAGTGAAATCGCTCAATCGTGTCCGACTCTGTGCGACCCCATGGACTGCAGCCTACCATTTACTCTACTACATAATAATCAGGGAGTGGGAAACTCAGCATATCAACAACCTGATTTTTTAAACAAATAAATTTTGAGAATAGAAAAGCAGAGGGTCAACTATAAGCAATATGTGGTTGGAGCCTTTAATTTATAGATTTAAACTTTTTTAAACATTATGACACTATGAAAAACTGGAAGTTTAAACACTGGTTGAAAACATTTATGGATGAAATGATGAGATAAAACTTACTTCTAAATAACACAGGAGGGGGAGAAATGGCTGGGTGCCAGGTTGGCAATGAGTACACCCAGATCCATGACATTCTTCCGTCTTCTCCCCTTTGTACTTAAAGTCAACTTAATACATTTTTCACAAGGTGCATATACTTTTTTTCCAACAGAAAAAAAAAGCAAGCATAAAAAGCTATACTTCTTTCAGTCAGTTCAGTTCAGTCGCTCAGTCGTGTCTGACTCTTAGGGACTCCATGAATCGCAGGACGCCAGGCCTCCCTGTCCATCACCAACTCCAAGAGTTTACCCAAACTCATGTCCATCGAGTCAGTGAGGCCATCCAGCCATCTCATCCTCTGTCGTCCCCTTCTCCTCCTGCCCCCAATCCCTCCCAGCATCAGGGTCCTTTCCAATGAGTCAACTCTTCCCATAAGGTGGCCAAAGTATTGGAGTTTCAGCTTCAGCATCAGTCCTTCCAATGAACACCCAGGACTGATCTCTTTTAGGATAGACTGGTTGGATCTCCTTGCAGTCCAAGGAACTCTCAAGAGTCTTCTCCAGCACCACAGTTCAAAAGCATCAATTCTTCGGTGCTCAGCTTTCTTCACAGTCCAACTCTCACATCCACACATGACCACTGGGAAAACCATAGCCTTGACTGGACGGACCTTTGTTGGCAAAGTAACGTCTCTGCTTTTCAATATGCTATCTAGGTTGGTCATAACTTTCCTTCCAAAGAGTAAGCGTCTTTTAATTTCATGGCTGCAATCACCATCTGCAGTGATTCTGGAGCCCAGAAAAATAAAGTCTGACACTGTTTCCACTGTTTCCCCATCTACTTCCCATGAAGTGATAGGACCAGATGCCATGATCTTCGTTTTCCGAATGTTGAGCTTTGAGCCAACTTTTTCACTCTCCTCTTTCACTTTCATCGAGAGGCTTTTTAATTCCTCTTCACTTTCTGCCATAAGGCTGGTGTCATCTGCGTATCTGAGATTATTGATATTTCTCCCGGCAATCTTGATTCCAGCTTGTGCTTCTTCCAGCCCAGCGTTTCTCATGATGTACTCTGCATAGAAGTTCAATAAGCAGGGTGACAATATACAGCCTTGACGTACTCCTCTTCCTATTTGGAACCAGTCTGTTGTTCCATGTCCAGTTCTAACTGTTGCTTCCTGACCTGCATATAGGTTCCTCTATACTTCTTCAATGCTACCAAAAAACACTCAAATAGAAACCGACTGTTTTACTTTTGAAAAGTATCTCTCAGACAGTTCTGGTAATAGCTGTTTTCTTTTTTTTCTTAACACAACAAAGAGAACATCTGGGCCCCAGAGCACACTGAGTACTGCTTCAATTCCCCTTGACTCTGGCCTTCCCTTCTAACTATGGTTTCAAGCAAAGCACTTCACACTGTTCCACCCGTCGGTGGAAAGGAAGAATGTCAGGCTCTGGCATCTTGAAATACACATTCCTGGGGTGGGGGGGGCTCCCTGGGGGAGTCTCACTGGCCCCCTCCTTCCCCACACACTCATGTTCACTCTCACAGGCTAGGACACCAGGTCATTTTTATGATGCGGCTTCAGTATCCAATAAACTTAAGTCACTGCTATAAGATATACAGGCTAACCTCTTCTAAATGAAGCCTAGAAGCTAGAAATGAATCCCAAAATGAAAACAGGAATATAATGTTTCTAGAGGAAAAAAAAATACTTCTAGCAAACAACCTATATCATGTTTCTTGACTTGTAATTTAAATCAAATCCTTGAGGCCTCTTACACCTGAGGTTCCTTAGAAAAGGGGCAGTTTCAGGGTGAATCGCTGGGTGGGAGAGTAGCTTCTCTACTGGATGAGACTGAAAACAGACCCTGAGGCAGGCGGGCCCAGCACAGCCCCAGTGAGGTCTGAGAGCTGCGTCTATGGGGAAAGCAGGCAGACATCCCTGGACCTCTGGCTTTCCACTTACTATTCTCAAAATACATGTTTACAGCCAACACCTTCATCTGAGCAAAAGAACCTCTTGGACACACGACACTCAACAGCACACACAACATGAAATCAAAATCAGCAAAAGGGATGCAGGAAATGCTCAGCATACAATGTTCAGCAAAACAGAAGCCAAGTGTAAGACAACTATATTATAAGCATACTGTGTGTGCGTGTGTGTGTGTGTTCAAACACATGCATGCACGTTTACATGCATAGGAAAAAACTGCAGAAATATCCCATAAAATTAAGGGGAAATGGTAGGATGTTTTCTTGTCTTTATACCCTTATCTTTGTTATCCAAATAGCCTACATTGATTATAATGAAGAAGAAAAACAGTCTGTTCTTATTTAAGTAAAGAAAAGCAATACCGAGAACAGTACCTACTTGAGGGCTCACTATGTGCAGGACTCCTGCTCATCAGGTCTTACACACTGACCTCAGTCAATCTTCACCATAAGCCGACAGGGTGGGTACTTGGGGTGGCATTCTGGTATGTCCACGTGACTCTATCAAAGGGCCTCCTGCAATGGGCACCTGAAAAAGCAGGGACCAACAAAGCAAGGACCCTGTTTAGAGACAAGCCCAGGAAGCCAGCTCTCAGGCAGCGTGACTGCACGCAGGGAGGATGCCCCAGCAGAAAACTTCTGCCTTTCTGCTCTTGTGACAGCCCATGCAGAGATGCCCTCTGCACCTCTAAGGCAGAGATGTCACAGGATGTGGGTGAGCAGAACCAAAGGAGAGGCACGAAGGAATGAACTCAGCATGCATCAGACACTCACCTAACATGGAACTAGGACCAGAGACAGGCTAAGTAAGTCTCTTCCCAACGCTGAAAGATGTGAGAACTAGTCATAAACAAATGGTAAGAGGAAACACACACTCAAAGGAGACGCAGTTACCTGTGGCAGGCAGCAGGACAGAAGGCTGGAAGACCTTACTGAGGGGACAGAAGCACTGAAGAGCGTGCTGTGCATGGGCAAATGCACCAGCACGATAAAGATGAAACATCTGTTGGGGATACTACTGGAAATCTGAAATCTGAAAGTGGAATAACTGAACACAAAGGCCATGCCACCCAAAATAAGAGAGGCACTGAGCAGCTTTCTAACACACCCTTTTTCTATCAGGACTTTACCACACAGGTCAATGCATCAAGTAGTTTCATGACACCACCCCCTCATGAGGCTCTTCTGTCTGCTTCCCTGTGCAGGAAGATGGGTAGTTCGGGAGGGACTCAGGAATTCTGTAGTACTGTAGTATTTGCTACTGAAAAAAATCCATGTATACATGAACCTGCACAGTTCAAGGTTGTATTGTGGAAGAGCCAATAATGCTTTCTTTCCTTTTTCTTCTTTTTAAAAAATTCTGTTCATGATTTTATAAAGGCAAAAGCCAGAGGTAGCACAGCCTTTCGGACATCTTTGTCAGCACTCCAGCACCAGCAAGTGCCATTATCACTGTTTTGCCTACAGCGACACCTGCCGATCCAGAGCAAAACTGCAGGACCTATTGCCACCAAAGTGGGACCAGACACAGAGATGGGATCAGAGGCAAACCCCACCCACCAGCTGCTCTGAGAGGTGTCCGATGTAGCCATTAGGATGTTGATAGTACTGATTTTGCATCCCTCTCCTTCCACAGCAGCAGTAACGTCATCAGCATTTCTGAAAGTTTCCCAGCAGTATCCCTAGAAGTCCTTTGAGCACAGTTCGCTGGGTCAAGTCCAATAGAAACACTGGGACTCGAAACAGTACTTTTTACAGTATCTTCACTTCAGACACTGTGAGGCTGTGAAGCTCCTCTGCAGAAAGTAAGCATGTTCTCAAAGCTATCTTGTATGGACAAGGAAATCTGTGTGCCCAAATGCTCTCTTCTCTAAGGAATAAAACTGGGCATCTTAAGCCCTGAGGTGGCATGTGTTAAAAATCTGCACGTGTTAAAAATCTGCACATTATTTTATGTATAAGCAAAAATGTACACTGCAAAAACTTTAACCTGTGGTTGGCAGGGCCTAGGTTGGGGACAAGGAGTTGACTCCAAAGAATGATTTGCCTGTAGACTGAGAGAAGCTGCCATCACCACTACCCAATATTGGGCAGAACCACCAGCAAACAGGTAGCAAGCAGGAGGAATCAGAAATCAGTCATCTCAAACTGGAAATCAGACTCTAGGTAAACTGGTTTTCGGACAGGGTACCCAGGAAAGGCAGTGCTCCTGTGTGGCTACCTCAAGAGTAACTGTCTTAGGTTATTTAATTAACAGAATCCCCAGATCTACAGGGGCTTCCTTGATGGCTCAAACGGTAAAGAATCTGCCCGCAATGCGGGAGACCTGGGTTCGATCCCTGGGTTGAGAAGATCCCCTGGAGAAGGGAACGGCACCCACTCAGTATTCTGGCCTGGAGAATTCCATGGACAGAGGAGCCTGGCAGGCTCATGGAGTCATAAAGAGTCAGACACCACTGAGCGACTTTCACTTTCTTTCTTTCACTTTCCAGATCTACAGTTCACAGGATAAGTGATTCTGGGCACTGACTGGAGGGACTTGGGGCACAAGGATGGCTTTCATGTTCCATTTCAGAGCTGCCCCAGCAGTGCCTGTCAGAGCAAGCTAGAGATCTGGACCACAATTTCTTATTTTGTTCATGGAAAATCAGCAAGTACCTGAAGGCCAAGAAGGTTCAGTCCCTGGAACCACTGAGCCTGTAGCATCAGTCTAAGGTTTTCTGGGACACACCCAAGTCTTCAGTCTATACTTACACCAGGGTAGGATTCACAAAACCCAGAACACAACTCTTTGATCTAAGAATAGGGTCTCTGCAAAACAACAAGGGAGCTATTCTAATCTATTACTCATGAATCAAAAACAAACCCCCTATTTTAATAGAGTTTTAGACATTATAAAAAGAATGCAAAAAATTAGTAAAATGAAGTATACAACTCATTGTAGAAAAATTAGAAAATAAAAAAAGAAAAATTAGAAAATATAGTAAGGAAGAACAAAGGCAATGAAAATCACTCACAATTCCACTCATAATGTATTTCCTTCCAGGCTTTTCTCACACATACAGTTAACCCCCTCTTGAACACGTGGTGGTTACAGGCACTGATCCTCCATGCAGTCGACCTTAGCCTTTCAGACTCTGCTGCCTTGCCCCAGCCTGTCTCCAAAAAATTCATTTTCCCCAGAACAGGTCACAGGCAGAGTGCAAGAAGAGGGAAGAACAGAAGGGAAGTTAAATTAGAAGGGATGAGGCAGGAGAGGCAGCCCAGGAGAGGGCAGGGAGCGGTCCTATTAAAGAGGGAAGAAAGCAGAGTTGCCTAAAAACAGCAACAGGCCAGGAGCAGCACAGTCTTTCAGACACTGCCTCAGCTCATACACAAGGAGGTATCAGCTCTTCTCACCCAAATGGGAGCAGCGAAGCGCCAGGGAGCGGAACCTCTGAAGAGTGGAGACAAGCACCAACACAGGGCCTGACTGAAGCCCTCCCACTCAGTAGCTGTATGATCCTTGGTTCATTCAACAGTCACGACAGCCAGTGAGGCAGGTGCTGTAATTACCACCTTTGCATTGCAAAGGCGAAAACGGAGACACAGAAAAGTGACCCTGCTTGCCCAGGATAATACATTTACTAAACGGCAGACTCTGGGGGGAACTCTGGGTCCACAGTCCCCCGTATCAGACAACATCTTCACGTGTCCATTAGACCAAGAGGATCGCAGGCCTGCATCTCAGCAGTTACTTCTGTAGGGGAAGAACAGAATCAAGACTCTGAGGAGAAACTTCCACACGGATAAGTAGGTCTCATGGAAAAGCATAACTCTATGAACCCAGTGCTCTAACTCTGGCTCAAGCTCTTAACTGGCTGTATGACTGTGGGCAGACTATTACCTTACCTTACAGAGAGAAAAAGGAAGAGGACTGAACTAGTTGACCTATAGCTTTCAAAATATACAAACAATGTGCAACTCAATAACAAAAAACAAAGAACCCAAACAAAAAATGGACAGGAGACCTAAACAGACATTTCTTCAGAGAAGACGTACAGATGGCCAACAGGCACAGGAAAAGATGATCAAATCACTGTTAGACAAATGCAAATCAAAACTACAATGACGTATCGCCTCACACTGGTCAGAATGGCCATCACTAAAAAACCTACAAATAATAAATGCTGGAGAGGATGTAGAGAAAAGGCCAGCCTCCTACACTGTTGGTAAAAATGCAAATTGGTACAGCCATGGAGGTTCCTTAAAAAACTAAAAATAGTGTTACCACAAAATCCAGCAATACTACTCCTATATCCAGAGCATATATCCAGAGAAAATTCTAATCTGAAAAGACATATGCACCCCAGTTTACAATAGCCAAGACATGATAGCAATGCAAGTGTCCATCAACAGATGAGTGGATAAAGATGTGATACACACACACACACACAATGGAATGCTATTGGGCTATTAAAAAAAAAGGAAATAATGCCATCTGCAGCAACATGGATAGATCTAGAGATTACCATACCCCATACCAAGTGAAGTAAGCCAGACAGAGAAAAAAACAAGTATCATATGATATCACTCACACGTGAAATCTAAAAAAGATACAAATGAACTTATACACAGAGCAGAAGCAGACCCACAGACACAGAAAACAAACTTACAGTTAACAAAGAGAAAAGGGAAGATAACTTGTCAATTAACAAAGAGAAAAGGGAAGATAAGTTGTAAGTTTAAATTATCAGACACATACTACTATGTATAAAACAGATAAACAACAAGATCCTCCTGTATGGGACAAGGAACTATATTCAGTATCTCGTAATAAACCATGATGGGGGAAAAGAAAAAGAAAACAAAGAAGCAGCCGAGTAGAGATTCTTACTTGGGAAGAGCTGGTGGTTCCCTGGGGGCTTCAGCAGCGCCAGCATCTGCTCCCGGTGCCTCTGCCTCCCCAGAGCTGACAGCCACTTCCTGCAGGGCGCCCCGTGGGCCTGGGGGCTCCTGGGGCCCACCTGAGTCTGTGGTGGAGTCTACCTCCACCTCCTGAACCGGGGCTGGGACTGGCTCCTGCTCCGCTGTGGCAGCTGCCACCGCCGTGGCCTCCTCTTCTTCCTTCCTCCTGATTTTCTCCTCCAGCTCTTTTCTCCTCTTTTCATCATCCTGACGGGCCATGTGGTCAAAGGTTTTGAATACCTAAAATCAAACAGCAATTCAGTGTTGAGTTCATCTGCCAGTACTGTATCACACAGTCTGTAGAAATACAGCAAAATCTGGTTTAAAAAAAAAAAAAGAATGAAAAAGCAATAGGTAAGAAAATGTTCCCACTGGCAAAATGGAAATGCACTTCAAATTCACCAAAAGCCACTACAAAAACAATCTTTAACAGGGGAATTCCAAAATCAATGAAAAAGTGAAACTTTTACAAGCCAAGGCTGACAATATTTACACACCTATGAGCCCAACATTTACATCAAAAGATGTGTAACTAAATGGTCTCATCTGTCATTACTTCTACAGCCCCAGAGAGTCTTGTTCAAAATGCAAAGAACCCACTGTCCTGGTGCTGGGAGCTATAAAGGCCCCAACAACTCAGATGCAAAAAGGGAAGATGGGGAATTGGTTGAATTTCAATCCACAATGCAGGCCGGCTCGCTGGGTTGCTGCTATCGTCCTACACTGCACGGGAGGAGGGACAGTGCAAGTCTCACCCTGGGAATTCAGAAGACATTCACAACGTGCCTACAACTTGCCAGGAGCGCCAAAAATCCAGCAACAGCTCCCACCCTTGAAGGACTCAATTTTCTGGCATGTGGATCAGTCATTAATCTTTCCTGGGACACAGTCACACCCAAAAAAGTACTGCAACTCTCCATCCAAAAAGTGCACAGGAAAACGGCATATTGCATGCACTATTCAAGGGTGCACATAACCCTGAAGTGTGGCCAGGACAGACCCAGAAGTGACAAGTCTGACAGGAAAGGCTGTGATAGATTCATGGGATGCCATCGGAATGTGGGTGCAAACGAGCATTCTGGAGACAGAGAGCTAAGGACAGCTCTTAGAAGGGGGTCTGAATCAGACCTTGAATGAAAGGTATGTCTTCCAGAGGAATGACAGGAGGAAATGTCACAGCGCCAAGAGGTGGGCTCATCAAGAAATATCTCTTATGGCAGCTGGACACAGGAAAGCCAGAAGATCCACGTTGAAAAGTGGGTGGGAGGAGACCCTTACATTCAATCCAGCAACCATGCTCCTTGGTATTTACCAAAAGAAGATGAAAACATGTACCAATAAAAACCTGTACACGGATGTTTATAGCAACTTTATTCATAATAGCCAAAACTTGGAAGCAACCAAGATATCCTTCAATAAATGATGGGATAAACAAACTGGTGCATCCAGACAATGGAATATTATTCTGCCATAAAAAGAAATGAGCTATCACCCATGAAGAGACATGGAGGTTATTTAAATGCATATTAGTAAAAGAAGCCAATTTGAAAATGCTACATAATGTGTGATTCCAACTATATGACACTGTGGAAAAGGCAAAACTTTAGAGACAATAAAAAGACCAGTGGTCGCCAGAGGTTGAGGGGAGAAAGGAATGAACAGGTAAGACTACACAGGATTTTTTTAGGGCAGTGAAAATACTCTGTGTGATGTCATAAGGAGGGATACATGTCATCATACATTTGTCCAAATCCCATAAAGTGAACAACACTAAGAATGACCTCCAAAGTGAAGCCTGGGTTTGGGTGACTATGATATGTCAATGCAGGTCCATCCATTGTAAGAAATGCACCACTCTGGTGGGGGATATTGACAACAGGGGAAGCTGTAGGGGTGGGGGTGGCAGGGGGTAAATGGGAAATCTCTGTACTTTCCCTTCAATTTTGTTCTGAACCTAAAACTACTCTAAAAAGTAGTCTTAACAAAACAAAAATGTTTTAAAGTGTGTAGAAGTCAGTTTCCAAAGGGTTAGAATGCAGACAGGGGCTAAATAACTGCTGTGTGCACTGGGCGAGAAGACAGAACAAGAGAAGTTACAATGTCAGTGTTTTTATAAACATTCTCTCACAACCCTCTGGAAAATGCTGTTAGGAAGATAGCACTGATATTTCAAAGACGAGGGAAAACTAAGCTCAGAGGGTAACTTGCCCAAGATCCTGCCAATGAAAGAAGAAAGTAAACAATTATACAGGAAGCACACTAAACACTGAAAGGAAATGGAGGCAGAGGAAGGCAAGGGAAATCCTAAGGTTAAAAACTAGAAACAGTACCTATCTCTGCTTCTCCAGAGAACCTGAGCCCCTGACTCACTCCTCTCACACCCATGTCAATGTCACCAGACACCAGACCCACTGCCCTCAGAGCCGTTCATCTTCCTGACACACCACATCTTCATCTTAACTCCAGAAAAGAAGTTAACAGCAAGGGCTCTCTCCAAACACTGGGACCTCCCTTGGACCCCAGGCCTCATACTCCTGATGACACTGTGGCCCCCACTGCCCTTGCTTACTCAGCACCCCCAGCTCCTCTAAGATGACATGTGCTTCACCTCTCACATCGCCGCTGACCTCAGCACTCATTTCAGAATTCTGGATTGCGGAGCTGGAAGACGTGTCCCTGACCTCCAAGCAACCTTCTCAATTGACAGAGAGAAGAGTGAGTCTCCCAAAACTTTCCAAGAAGCTCCGGGAGGAGCAAAAAGAGCTAGCTTTCCTGACACTCATGGGGAGGTGGGGTGGCGGAGGGTGGGGTGGGGTGGGGGGGTAACCTTTTAAGCAGGCTTCCCAAACTGAACTCCAGAATAAACACAGGTTCAACTGAAATGAACAAAATGTCAGTCTAAATTACTCTTTTCTTAAAATACACTAATAAATAAGGGAGTGGAATACAATTTCCACATGCATCTTTCCTGCTGAAGGTCCTTCAAACTGTACAGCCTGGCTGCACAAGCCCTTAGAACTGGGAGGAAAAATTGAAGAAGGTTTAAACCACACAAACATCCCATACCCCAAAATACCAGGGGAAAACAGGAGTTCCAGAATGGAGCACTACAATACTCCCATCCAAACTCTCTTTGCCTGAGTTCTGAAAAGACCCCCCAAGCACCCCACTGCCCAATGCCTCTGTGAATAAAAGAACAGCTCCCCAGGATTTACCCTGATCTACTCAACCACAATAACCAGGGGATATCTGCTCTTTTAAAGTTCCTTGGGCAATGCTGACGATTGAGAACCACTTTCAAAAAACACTACACCCCTCTTAACTACCTGCTAGAAATTGTCCCTCCTGGTTTCCATGGAACTTACTGCCCTGCCCACTTCCCTCCATCCCCCTCCCACTCCCACAGCCTCTTGCTTCTCCAATTCCTTCTCTGGGGTCCTTCCCTCCAAAGGCACCTTCTCTCTGCCGTGCTCCTTCACCTTCAGCTCCTCTCCTTCAAACCACTCAGATTCTTCTACCTCCCATGAGATTCAGTCCCACAATTCAACAGCCTATGGACAGAGACTTGTCTGTAATCTCCAATTCCGCTTGTCTAAAACTAAGCTTCTTCCCCTAAACTCATGTGACAATTCAGTGAATGCACTACTGATATTACAGTGCCCTGGTCTGAAACCTCGGGTCACTGCTGGCCCATCCCACCCATCTCTGCCTTGTTCCCCACCTCCACTTTATTAAACTGTTCACCAAGTCTTAACCTTTGAGAGTCTCTAAAACATAGCAGGTGTCTTACATACTGTTACCAGATTCATGAATTACCTCTGTCAGTTCACCTGTAAAACAAGGAGAAAGATCAACCTTTTCAGGTTGTTAGGAACAAAAGACAACCTAGAACAAAAACTACATAACAACTGCTAGGTGCTCAGTAAATGTTCCTTTCTTTTTTCTGCAAAAGATCACTCTAGACAAAAGTGTTGCCACTCTACAACAGACTGGTTAAATAATAGAACAGAAAGATATGGAATCAGAAAAATGAAGTTTTGAGCTCTAGCTCTATGAGGAGTTTGGTCAAACCACCTGATCTGCTGAACTAGCATCCTCATTTGCCACATAAAATTCAACCTTATCTACTTCTCAGGCTTCCATGAAATTATTAATTTGCCAAAGGATTTGCTAAAAACCATCTCTGACACACAGTTCTCTGATCACTTGGATGGTACTTAACCACTACAAGGATGAGGAACAGCCTTAAGTTTTCAAACGGAATACCCACCTCACTCCTCATTTGACCATATCATCTCTGGTAGTTATTCAAACATTCTAAGCTTTTGTTTCTTCATGCAGGCACTTAGGAAAGTAATATGGGACCAACCTGAAGTGAGTAGCAAGACTTCACGAGATGAACCTTTGAAATCACTTCATAAACTGTAAAGTGCTAGACAACAGCGAGAGGTATCGCCAGCATTTCTACCTTCTCAGGTTCCTGGCTCAATGCTTGACTGAGTATCCTCTTTCGATCCCATCAAAATTCCACCTCCTCTACAAAACTTGTCTTCATTTCCAAAAGATCATTTCTATTCCTTTCCTTCCAATGGCTCTGTCAGGTAACAGGCAAAGATCCCTGCTACTATATTTCATCTCTTTAAACAGAGCGTTAAGTGTCCCAAGCAGAGAAACCATAATTTAACCATCCGCATAACCAGTGTATCTCCAATGCCTGCGGCGGCTGAGAGTGTGAACTCTTGCTTACTACATTTCAAATACCCCGTCAACTTCAGTGAATGATAGCCTCCAACATAAGCTTAACCTGGGATGCACAGATTTATGCTCACATGTAAACTTATTAAGTACTATTATACTGTCTTCGACGTGAAAAGTCACGTTTCAAATAAGAGAACCACACCCATCACACAGCCTCCCCCTCGTCCAGTAGTCGTAGTTCTGAGGTGTGCAGGTGTCCGTGCTGCCGCCGCCCCTTCCCCAGTCTAGCCTGCACTGTTTTCATTCTCTGACTGGCCGGCCCTGTCACTCGAAGGGGTTACGCGCTGCTGGAGCTGACCCGGCCCTACGCTTCTGACATCCAAATGCACCCTATCGGACCAAGCTGCTCTAGAGCCGGCACCTCTCGCACAGGAGTAAACTGATAACAGACCAGCATCTCGGCAGAAGCCGCGGCCGCAGGAGGCGGGTCTGGGGAAGCGCCAGAGGATGAACTGAGGTCGGCAGCGGAGGAAGCGGCGGGCTCGCAGGAGCCTGAGCTCCCAGAGGGTGGGGGACTACGGGAGCGGGTTCGCAGGGGTCGGGGCTCCCACGATCTTCCCCCACCTCACCCCGAGCTTCCCGCCCACCGCGCGTTACCTGCAGCACCAGCGCCTGCGCAGCCCCCGGGGGAAAGCCCATGCGGTCCGACGGGTGGCGCAGCAGGCGGTAGAAGTCCGTTTTGCGGTAGAGGAAGCCGAAAAGCACACGCAGAAAGTCCTGAACGTTGCCCACGTGCTGCAAGATGCCCAGCAGGGCCTGATCGTACAGCTCGGCCGCCCCGGGCTCCATGGCGTCGCCGGCCGGAGGAAAGCTCACTCACTGCGGGCGCGGCCCGGACGCCGGCCTATGGCCACTTCCGGTGCTCTGCAGTAACGGCCTCGGCCGCTAGCGCGCCCGGGAAACTTCCGGTCCGCTCTTGTTCTCCCCCGCGGTGGAGATGGGCTGGACTGCGCTGGAGCCGACTGGACCCGGGCACCGCCCCTATTGCCCCCGGGCTTCTCGGGAGGTCTCGCTGAGGAGCAGAAGTGGGCCCCGAAGCGCAAGAGGGCCCGGGGCTTAGGCATTGAGGGCGCCTAGTGGCCATGTTGGAAACTGGCGGAGAAGTTGTAGCGCGGGCAACAACTGTTACGTGAGCCACGCTGTTGTCACGTGGTTTGTGGGCTGTGTTCCAGACTGGATATCCAGAAACAAGGCGGGACAGCGAGAACCCTTTGCTTGCGAGTCCAAAGAGGAAAATGCGACCTTTCTGTTGTTGTGTTTCCCGTTACTAACGTAGTCGTGAGAGAAATGCAAGGTGATGTGCATAAATAAAAGAAGACAAGATTGTCAAGTGAGTGCATGTACCAGTATTAGATGGAAAGAGCTAGATGCAGAATAATCTGGTGTGCCAGCCTGTGAAATATACATATACGCATATATATGTGTGTGTAGTATATATGCGTATGCATAGTATATATATATACACAGACAGCATGTATACATGTTTTAAGTGTCTTTCAAAGCATAATCTGAAACTCAAAACATAACACTTACTCAAATATATAATGAACACATCAGAGATTTATCCATTTTAATTAACAGTAACCAATGATATGATAAAGCTAGTTTGAAGAAGCTTTTCGAGAAACTGGGTATTTATAACGCTTTCAGAAAACAGAGTAAGATGGCTAGATTGGGTACAAAGCTGGCTGGTATCCTATAAAATGATGTAGATTATCTTTCCTAGTGGATAGAAATGATTTGCATCTCTACTGGCCTGAAATCGACAAGTTAACATGTATCTTCATAGTGTATGGACTCTAATGAATTGTAAACAAAGTCAAACTCAGATAAATTGCTCTAGAGCAGCGGTTCTGAAACTTTTTGGACATAGGACCTATTTACAGGGGATTCCCTGAGGGTCCAGTGGTTAGGACTCTGCACTCTCACATTAGAGTGCCCAGGTTCAATTCCTGGTCCAGGAACTAAGATCCCACAAGTGTGGCCATGGCCAAAAGGAGAAAAAAAAAAAGACCCATTTTCATTCTTAAAATATATCAAAGACTCTTTGGAGTCTTCCATAAATTTTATGTGTATTATGTTTATTGATAGTTACCATATTGAACATAAAAACAGAAAATGTTTAAATATTTATTTATGCATTTTAACATAATAAAAACATGTTAACATATTTTTGTAAAGAAGTAAGGTTCTTCAGAGCAGTAAAAGTTTATGAGAAACAAAGCATCCTTTTAAATTTTTGCAAATCTCTTTACTATCTAGCTTAATTGAATTGAAGACAGCCAGATTCTCACATCTGCTGCATTCACTGCATTGCAGTATGGTGTTTTGATTGAAGTATGAGAAACCCAGTCTTATACAAATAGCAGTTTAATTGCCTTTTCAAATAAATGTGAGGAGTATTCTTGGAAACTACATCAACATTCAACAAATTGTAGTTTCTTAAAGATTAGTTGCACTGTGAAATCTGAAATTGTATCAGTAAATGTCTCCTACTTCGTCACATTAATATCCATTGGTCTGTCCTAATACTTTGAGTGGATCTTTGTTCACAATCTAGTCTCTGTATACACAACACAGAGCAAGGAGAGATGGAAGAAAGAGGCAGACCACTTCAGACTGGTAGGTAGGAGATTTAATAAGCAAGGAAAGTTACTTGTCCTGGGCAGCAACAAGACCAGTATATTTTCACATCCACTTTGCCAGAATCGCAAGTGTTTATACAGACACCTTAACTGGGTTCAATCACATACACTGTCCAGATGGTCTCAAAAACACCTTACTCTCTCAAGGTATTGAGAGGAAGACGTTGTTGAAAACAACTCTCGCTGTGGGAATGGTACGCAGAGCAGCAGAGCATACATTACAAGGACAGAGGAAGGCGTGAGGAGTCTCCCATTGCCTGGGTCTAGCCAGAGGGTCAACCAGGGATCGTGTTCTCCTGAATACCCCCAACAAACTTTTACACACATGATTTTGTAAAATCAGAATGGAATAAAGAATGTGATGCAAGAATCTAACTATATTAAAAATGTATAAGGGCTTCCCTGGTGGTCCAGGGGTTAAGAATCCTGCCAATGCAAGAGAAATGAGTTCAATCCCTGGTCTGGGAATATTCCACATGCTGCAGAACAACTAAACCCGTACCCCACTACTACTGAACCCATGCACCTAGAGGTTGTGCTCTGCAACAACAGAAGTCACTGCAATGAGAAGCCCACGCACCACAACTAAAGAGTAGCCCCTGATCTCTGCAACTAGAGAAGGCCTGAAGGCAGAAACAAAGACCTAGCTCAGCCAAAAATAAATAAATAAATATTTTTTCAATGTATGAAGTAGCTTCTCTGAAAGGGATACTGACCCCATCTGAAAGATGCTAACCCAAGTAACTTTGGAAAGGAATGATGTCTGTAAGACTAAAGGCAAAAGGAATTGCACGTAAACACTAAATTCTAAAGTTGTTTTCCACAGGAGTATAGGTTATCATTTCTCAGACTCCTACATATGTATAAAGGTAATCAACAACTAAGTAAATGGTGAGGGTTGTGGAGCCCGGCTTCTCATTAGTGGCATGAGAGTCTACAGAGAAGCAAGAAAGGGGTCTAGAATGATTCATGTGGTTATGGGTTAGAACTGGAGGTATCGGCATAAAATCCTGTTTAGCTTAATGTAGATACAGATGGCTTTTCATAGAAATACTTCTAGAAATGTGTACATATACAGGTCAGTAATCACATATGTATGCCCTTGCTCTCTCAGCTGAGAGGATCAGAAGCAACAAAGCCCCAGCAGCAACACACACTGAATACCCAGATCCTGATTTCTAATCTTATCTCCAGATGAAGGACTGGAACTCCTGGGAGAAATGGCTGACTCTAGGACTGGGATAGAAATATACAAGTTGAGCCTATACTATCTTATAATGCCAGGAAGTACAAAAGTGCTCAAAAAGTGTGGGGAAACCCCACAGTGAAAGGAATACATCAAAGGGACCTAGGAGCCAACTGGAAGAGTTCCCAATGGCCAAATGTGGAGCAAATAGTCACTATATTAAAACCCAAAGTAAAAAATGAGCATCCTTGGTTCCATACTGATAAAGATAGCATACTGAATAAATAATAAATGGAGAACAATTTTCCTGTTCAGAAGAGTTCCAAATAATTTATGTAAACACTCCACCCTCCAGGAAGTAGAGCATAACCACTCACCCTTAAGTGTGGGCTGTGCATAGCAATTTCGCTGCAAAGAGTGCACCACGCAAACAGGTGCAAGATAAGTGTACAGAGGAGACGCCTGGCCAACACAACCTCAGCCAGGTGGTCAGGGCCAGTGTGACAGTGACAAGTTACGGTGACTGCAGGCACCCTTGACACAATAGGCTGAGACCGGCTCTCTGCCTCGTGATCTCCCTCCGAAAAACCCATCACCTTTGTCTAATTGGGAGAAACACTAGACAGACCCCATTTGAAGGACATTCTTTAAAATACCTGACCACTCTTCAACTGTCCAGGTCACCAAAACCAAAGAAAAGGAGAGCCTGAAACACTGTCACAAACAAAAGGAGCCTAAGTAGACATAACAACAGTGTTGTGGAGTGTCCTGGACAGGATCCTGGCTCAGGAAAAGGACCCTGGGTAAAATTGTGGAAATCTAAACAAAATATGGATTTGGGTTAGTAGTAATTATCAGTACTGGTTCATTCATGGTACACTGACAAGTGTATCACACTAATGTGTTACTCAAGTAAATTTTGGGGGGCGGGGGGCATACAGGAACTCTCTGTATTATCTTTGTAATTTTTCTGTAAAACTATTCTAAAATAAAAAAAGTTTTCTTTTAAAAAAGTATTTTTTAGAAAAGGATAACAATCCATAACCCCACTCCCCTCCCTCCCAGAAACAAGTGGAGCGTTGTGTTGGTATTGGTGCAGGGAAAGAGGCACCCTTATCCCCTGCTGGTGGAGCTGTGAATAGGGCAGACGCCCTGGAAGACACTAGTCTGTATCCATTCAGTGCTACAGCGATGGTAGCTCCCCACACATAGACAGGAGACGTGTAAACACGTGCTCATCACACAGGTCCATGGTTCAATACCTGAAATCCCATATGCGAGCTGAATTTCAGAATTTATAACATTTTTTTAGAAAGGTAATTTGATGCTTACAGTACATTAGATATTAGACCTCATCAGGATCTGGGGTAGCAACATGAAATCAAACTTGTTAATGTGCTGAAATATATGACTATTCACATCAAGTTGGTTGAAGAGTGTAAGTATCCTATTTATGGGGAAAAAAAAAAAAGAGAGAAGTGTTAGTCGCTCAGTTGTGTCTGACTCTGCAACCCCATGGACTATAGCCCGCCAGCCTCCTCTGTCCATGGAATTCTCCAGGCAGGAATACTGGAGTGGGTTGCCATTTCCCTCTCCAGGGGATCTTCCCATCCCAAGGATAGAACCTGAATCTCCTGCATTGCAGGCAAATTCTTTACCATCTGAGCCACCAGGGAAGCCTATTTATAAAGAGTATAAATAGATACATCATGTCTGATCAGTCTTTGCTATGAAATGAGTTTGTCCCAAACTTACAAAAGAAAAAAACAAACACACTAGGTTTTCAGAGTTCTGGGGGTTCTGAAATTCCACATAAGTGACTGTGGACTTATAGCAGAAAAAATAATTGAGGACAATGTGATTGCCCACTAGCAGGGGAATGGATAAAAAAACATCCTGTTCATTCACACAATGGAAAGCTGTGTTGCAGTTAAAATGATTGGACTAGATCTCCATGTATCGTCATGAATAAATCGAAAAAATGTATGCTGCATAAAAAAAAAAACCTTATTGCAAGAGGATAGGTCACGTATGGTATCAATTAAGGAAAATTTTAAATGTGAACAAATATGTTGTTCACATATATGGAACTAAAGTTTTAAAACTTGCATGAGGAGGACACATGTCAAATTCAAGAGATGGATTTGGACCAGGTCACACCCAAGCCATCACGTGGCACCTCTATCACAATCAGTGTCCTTATGGGTGAGATCTGGTGGCTAGAGGATGACCGATGGTGGACAGTCCTGTGGAGACAGCCTCTCTCAGGGCCTGGGGGAAGGATAGGTCAAAGGACCCCCAGGAGGAGCCTTCGTGGCCCCTCAGGTCATGGCTGATGAGCTTGGACAGGGTCTCTGGCCCCATCAGAACTTCTGCCTGTTCTCTGATGGAGAGCTCTCGAGGCCTCCTACACTCTTGGCAGGATGTTCAAAGCTGTAGTTGACGTAGACACCATAATCAGTGCTCATCGGGGTGGGGTGCTTTGAGCAAGAGGTCTCCTTGGCCGCAGCTGCCTCCTCCTCCTGCTTCTGCTGCTGCACCAGAGCTGGGTTGACATCAGGCCCTGCAGAGGGACAGACACGAGCAACACGGTCAGGGAGGCGGCATGCTGGGTGCGGGATGCAGGCATGTGTTGGAGCCTCAAATGGAAATTCTAGAGAGGGAGAGCTAAGTCCTAAGCCCCCCACCTCCCATCACTGCCCTTCACCCCAGCCCTCACTTCACCATACCCCCCAAAAGCTGGTAACTGTCAGTTGCCACCCACGCCCAGCCCCTGGTCCCCCCTGCCTTCCAGTGCAGGTCCCTGCTGTCTGGGAGTCTGGCAGGGGAAGCCCCAAGCCACCCATAGCCAGTGACTCCCTCCCCCTCCTCTCTTCCTTGGACACGCTGTGCAAGCATTCCTTGCTGAGAGAAGCCATTCCTCACTGTCATCAGATTCAGGTCAGAGAGGGGACCCGGATCCCTGCGCCTGCCACTCGCCTCTCTGTCAGGATCCCAGCCACTCTCCAGGGGGTGGGCCACTCAGAATCTCCAAGGGGTGGCCATGACCTATGGGACCTGTGGCTCCTCAGCCAGGTAGCCTCTGGGGAGGTCCCCAACAACCACATTCTCCTCTTCCAAAGGGGGTCAGGAAGTTTCTACAAGACTGGGGTGCCTTGCATAGGGGTGCCGGTGCTGTGTGGCCTCCAAATACACTGCATGTGACCAGCTCTATTACTGGGATGGAGGGGTCTCAGGTTCCTCATCTGTGAAATGGGGATGAAAACATCACCTACCTCCAGGGATGATAAGAGAATTAATATATATTTATTAGCACACAAACACGCTCTTCTATTAATATAAATGTTCCATCTAAAATTACCATTATTATTAGTCCTGGTGTCAGGGAACAGTGCAAAATTGAACTCTCAGCTTGCCCACCCTATGGGGGAATGCTCCATCCAGGGGTCCTGTTTAAATCTCTGTGGAGGGATGGGGTGTGTAAATAACTGTGCTCAGTAGGGACTTTTATAGTGGTCCACTGGTTGGGAGTCAGCCTGCTAATGCTGGGGACACAGGTTTGACCCCTGGTCCAGGAACTAAGATCCCACATGTCTCGGGGTAACTAAGCTCATGCACCACAACCACTGAAGCCCATGTACTCTAGAGCCTGTGCTCCACAACAAGAGAAGACCACGCACCACAACTAGAGAGTAACCCCTGCTCGCTGCCCCTAGAGAAAGCCCAGAGCAGCCAATAAATAATTCTTTAAAAAAGAATAATTGTGTTCTACAGTAAGCTCCAGGAGTTGGTGATGGACAGGGAAGCCCGGCATGCTGCAGTCCATGGGGTTGCAAAGAATCAGACTTGATTGAGCTGAACTGAACTGAATGCTCTACAGTGAGGAAACAAAAATGTACATGTTGCTAGTAGGAGTTTAAATGGTAAAACTTCTTGGAGGGTGTTAACAGTTGGAATGAACAATCAGTATTCATGGACTGAACTTTCTCTAGGATATATTGGAGAATGAGGTCAAGGATTCAGCCACAAAGGATAATCATTGCAGCACTGACAATAACATGCAAAGTCAGAAATAGTCTAGTTCTAGCTCTATTTCAGTTACTCAGTAGTGTCCGACTCTTTGTGACCCCATGGACTGCAACACGCCAGGCTTCCCTGTCCATCACCAACTCCCGGAGTTTGCTCAAAGTCATGTCCATCACGTCGGTGATGCCAGAAACAGTCTACTGTCCAGCAACTGGGGGCTGGCTAAATGGACTGTGGCCAATCCATACAAAAGGATATGTTTTTCAACTGCAAGTTGTCACCCATGAATGACTCATGAAATCAATTTCTCAGATAACACTGGAATTTTTTAAAAAATCAATGATAGAATAGAACAGAAAATACCTGAAGCTTCTTAGGCAGTGTTATTTTGTGAAAGGCCTGTTCTACTCTGCATGTCCATGTCCATACCTGTACATATCACCTCTCAATGTGAAAATCTATTTTTTGCTCAAGTCTTGATCAAAAGTTCAATGGCATGCAGCAGAGAACCATATGGCCACTGAATGTGTTTGAAACGCACATCTGACCCAAAAAAGATGCTTTCATATGCTAAACGAAAAACTGTAGCTTCCAAACCAGGAGGAACGGTGTGCCCACAATTTGGGGCAGTACCTGTTCCAGGTGAGGGGGTGCTGTGAGTGTTCCTGGCATTTTGCCTGTGGCTTGGAATCTTGTGGGAGGGGCCTGGCACTCACCCAGGTAGCTGAGGATGACGGGCAGGAAGACCAGGCCATGCAGCAGGCCCAGCACAGTGATGAGGAGGTTGAGACGGAAGAAAAAGATCTGGATGAGCTGCGCCTTGGCCAGGCCCAGGATAAGGATGCCAGGCAGGTTGGTCATGGCTACTCCTGCAAACACCTGGGGGTCACAAGCAGGTGTCAGACTGGGCAAAGGGTGGCTGGCCAAGGACCATACAAGGCAGCCTATCACTCACCGCACTGCCCATGGAGATGGTGGCCTCCTTAGCCCTCTCCAGCCGGGTGGGCTTGGTGCTGATGGCAAAGGAGCGGGTGATATGGGACACAAACTCCACAGAGATGCCCACCGCCTGAGGGAAGAAAGGGGGCTTCAGCCACCCAAGGGCAGGGGCAGGGGCCTTCACCCAGGCCAGCAGGCAGCACCTAGACTCTAGAAAGAATTGGGAGCCTCGTTTCCCACACTAGAGCCCTGACACTCCAGCTGGCGGGTTACCGTGACCAGGTTGATGAGGGACACAGCATTGTAGCTGATGTCCCAGAGCATCATGAAGCCCACAGTGTCCACCAGGATCATGATGATAGAGAAGAGGTTGAGGAGGCCAGAGCGGACGTCCATGCCCAGCAGGAAGCAGCAGACGACAAAGGTGGGCACCAGGCAGATGGTGAGCATAAAGAGCCCCTCGGGGACTATGGTCAGGTACTGCTCATAGAACACGTTGGTGACCCTGTGGGGCACAGAGCACAGTCACTGCTCCGCAGCTTCCTGTGCCCACTTCGGGATGAACACTGGGCCCAGGTGCAGCTGAAGCCCCTCTGCTGGAGCCCACCCCCACCTCGCGGCCACCCTTGCCAACCCAGCACCCTCACCCGCACCCCCCTCTGGAGCACATGCACTCACGAGTAAGGGAAGACCTCAAAATCTGGGTCGGTGCCTGGCACCTTCCGCAGGTCAGCAGTGATGTTGGCTGCCAGTGCCCGAGTTGCCCGCAGAGCCTCCGTGAAATCCTGCGAGTTCTTCAGCGGCTTGTTGTAGGCCATGAACCGCGAGGCTGTGAAAGCCAGAGCCTGCATCAGATACCCTCAGAACCCCCAAGAGGCAGTGCTCAGCTGAGTTCAGGGCTCCGCTGCCACCATTTGGGAACTCTTAATACATGTTGAGCAAAGGGCCCTGCATTTCGGTTTTCCCCCAGCCCTGCAAGCTCTGTAGCTGGTCCTACTGCTGTGCCAGACTCAAGTCCTGGCCCTGCCTCTGATGGATGAAACTTAAAGAGTTCTCCTGAGGGACTTCACTGGTGGGCCAGTGGCTAAGACTCCAGGCTCCCAGTGCAGGGGGCCTGGGTTCGATTCCTAACTGGGGAACTAGATCCCACATGCCACAACTAAGAGCTTGCATGCCATAACTAAGACCCAATGCAGCCAAATAAATAAATATATTTTTTAAAGAAAGAGAGAGATCTCCTGGATGAACCCAAACACTGCTCTGTCTGGTTTCAAAACATGCACTGGATTCTTAACATTAATTTCATTATTTTTCCAATGCACATTTTCCTATAAGAAAGGACCAGAAAGGGAGACAAAAAATACAACAGTTGACTTAACAGAGCTGTGGGTTGGGGGACCCCCTGGGTAAGTAGAATAGTCATTCATTGAACCGGCTGCCCACTGCCCACATCTGGGTGTGACTTGCACCTGAGAGAAGAGGAAGTAGGTGGCCCCCAAGTGCAGCATCAGCCACTGAGAATTCCTTGAATGTCACACTGACTATGAATTTAGGGGATGGGGAGAAGGAAGCAGGCAGACACGGGGTGGAGTCCGAGGACGTGAAACTGGGTGACATGAGTTCTGAAGACAGGATCAGGACAGTTAGAAGTCCCCCAGAAAGGAAGAAGGAGGGAAGGTTCAAGATGGAGAATCTGTCTCCTGGGACTCTTGGGGCCCCCAGGGCAGCTGACCCTGGTCTTCCCCTCCAGTCAAGGCCAGACTTACCTAAAATCTGGCCATCTGAGCTCATATTCACTGAGGTGCTGTATGCTGCCAGGCCACTGCAGGAGGAGGACCAGAACAGATTAGCCAAGGATCTGTCCCCTCTGTGAGGTTGGCCTATGGCTACCCCGAGAGGCCCCACACTGCCTCTTGCCCCCTGTGACCCTGCAATGGGCACCCACACAGCTGTCCTCCTCAGTGCCCCCCCACCACCGCCCACTGCCTACCCTTTGGGACATTTGATGTTGGGCTCGTCACTCAGAAACCAGGGAAGATATCTGTGGAACTGCTCCACTGATGGCCGGGCAGAGCCCGATGTGGGGCTCACACAGGTCTTCAAGCAGGCCAGGGAGTCTACAAAGAGAGTAGGGGGCTCTAGGCAGCAGCAACCCCCCAAGGCCAGGCAGACGATGCCCTGCCCCACCTTGTGCTCCTTTCCCATCAGGATCCCCATGCACTCCCACTGCTGTAACAAGCATGGTTACTGTGGAGAGATATGTGTTTGCCTCTACAGATGGGAGGAGTGCCCCTCTCATATATGGAAACTGCTGGTACCTTCAAGCAGGGGAGGAAGCAAAGTTCAGGGCAGAGAAACAGCCTCCACGGGGCCTCCCCACTCCACCTACAAGCGCAGCTGCTGAGGCAGGATCATGCACCAACCTCAACTCTCACTCCACTCACATGGCACTTGAGCACCAGTCTGCTCAGTGGGTATGGGCACAACTCAACAGGGCCAGGAGGGTGCGATTGCCTGGTAATCCAGCTGGACATCTACATATATAGGTGTAGCACCCCAACCTTAGCTCCTAGACAGGGCCCCTGCCCCAAACTGACCCGGTAGGAGGGCAGGAAGGGGTAAGAGATCCTCCACTGGTCCTGTCCTTTCTCTAGTCTCAATTTCCCCAGGCTATGGTGGGCCCTGAACTCCCAGAGGCCCCATACTCACTGACAGTCGAGGGGCAGAACTCATCTTTATTGGGACCAGAGATATAAAGGCGGCAGCAGGAAGATGAAGTCAGCCAGTCAATGAAATCGTCCACCCAGGAGGAGGCAGGGATGGCCAGGTAAGACCTGAATGTCAGGGAAGAGGAAGTCAGGGGACAGGACCAGATAGGCAAGCTGTTGTGGGTCCTTCCTACAGTCCAACCTCCACGCTGGCTCCCCTCAGGCGCATAGCAGCAGGTGGGCAGCAGGGCAGGAGGGAGAGAGACACACAGAGGTGGGCTGGGACACTCACATATCAGGGAAGTCGGTGGCGTACTGGATCTTCTGGGTTAAGGAGAAGTTGTTGCAGCCTGCACTGGAGCAGATGGCATTCATTCCTTCCTCACTGGAGAAGTTGTAGCCCCCAGTGGTAACAAAATAGACTGGGGCCCCCACCTCAAAGTAGCGGTTCATAAAGAGGAAATAGTCGATCAGGTATGAGTCCTGCAATGGAAGACAGTCAGTGAGCCCATAGCCAGACACACCTCCAGCATACACTCAAGAGATACACACACAGTGATACACACAGAGGTACAGGCTCACAGAGTCATGTGTACAGTTCCACTACAGACGTACATGGTCATAAGTATACCCACAGAGGCACACACACACTCCAAGATACACCTATCTAGGTATAATCACAAGTACCTACACAGAACACACTCAACGGAGGTACAAGCACAGGGCATCACATACCCCCCTGCGTGAACATGCTCTCTGACACACACATACGAACACATACACATAGTTTTACCCCTTCCTATCATCCCCTGTTTGGCACAGCCACAGTCTAGCAAGTTAGCCTATGACCACAGCCCACATGGATGCACATATATAAACACCCTCGTGCACACCCTCAAGGCTGTATGCCAGGCATCTTCATGGCTCATTCCCTTCTCCTGCAACATAAAACTTCAAAGTGACATCAGGAATGATGGTGGAGTAGGAAGTACCAGGATTTGCCTCCCCATCTAGATAATAACTGCACTGGCAGAATCTGCCTGATATAACTATTTTGGCACTCTGGGGTCTATTGAGGGCTTTAAGTTTCCAGAGAAAGTTCTGGATGGTAGATTGTGGTTAATTTGATCTACTTCAGCTCTTAGTATGGTACTAGCTAGTCATCATTTATCCTCCCGGACCTGTGGCAGGCAGCCATGAATGCATTCCAGGAACAGTCTGCACACAGCTTGCAGACCTACCTCTTAAATATCAAGGATCTGTGTTCTCATCACTCATTGCTGCTTCTAATCTCAGTAGAGCAGAAACAAAGTCAGGTGCCATTAGAACCTTCACCTCAAACTGAAGTGACTGCCAAGGTATTTAAAGATTATCTTTACTTGCCCAAGATATTAAAGGGCAAGTGCTAAATTTGTCTTCCCCCTTCATATTTCCCTTTATCTCCTTTTGAGAGCCAGACGTTTAAGAAACATGACACTCAAAAGCAACCACAAATACAAGGAAAAGTAGAAAGTCACTGCACATGCCCAGGGAAAAGCGGAGACTCAGAAAAGATCTGTAAAGACTTTACATCTCAAGCTGATCTCCAGGACAGAGACATCCGCAACAATTAACTTTTTAAAATAAATGAATAAATAAGCAAATTCTGGGGATAGGAGAGAATCTAATTTCTGGAGTTATTTTGGACTCAAATGTCCATTTTTCAAAAATAACAACAAAATCATAAAGCATGCAATGAGTCAGAAAGATATGGCCGATACCTGGGGACAAAAATTAATCAACACTATCCTTGAGAAAGACCCGACAATGGATATATTAGATAGAGACCTTAAAACAACTATCTTAGAGATACTCAAAGAGCCAAAATAACATTGTTTTCTGGACACAGTCAAGAAAACAATGTACAAACAAAATGGAGGGACTTCCCTGGTGATCTAGTGGTTAAGAATCTGCCTTCCAATGCAGGGGACACAGGTTCAGTCCCTGGTCAGGGAACTAAGATTCCACATGCCTTAGGGAAACTAAGCCTGTGCACCACAATGAAGACCCAGCACAGCCAAAACACACACAACACACACACAATGGAATGATCAATAAAGAGAAAATATAAAACAGAACCAAAAAGAAGTTCTGGAGCTGAAATGTACAATAAATAAAGAAATAACTAGAGGGATTCAAAGACATATTTGAGCAGTCAGAAGAAGAATGGCCACACATGAAGACAGGACAATTGAAATTATCAAATGAAGAACAGAAAGAAAAAAGAATACAGAAAGTGAACAGAGACTAAGGGATCGTGCAGCATCATCAAGCAGAACAACACACACATCATAAGAATCCCAGAAAGGAAAGAGAGAGAAAGAGGAAAAGAGATTATTTGAAGAAACAATGGCCAAGATTTCATAAATTTGATAAAAGATATGAGTATAAAAATCCATAGAACTTTAGCAAACTCTTAGTAGGAAAACTCAAAGAGACCCAGAACCAAGGCACATTACAATTCAAGTGTTGAACGATAAAGACAAAAAGAGAATTCTGAAAGCAACAAGAAAGAAGAGGCTTATTATATATAAAGATTATAAGCATAGTTCCTATCAGAAAACTTGGAGGCCAGAAGGCAGTGGATTTGTATATTTAAAGTACTTAAGTGGGAAAAAACTCTTAACCAGGAGCCCTATTTTTGGCAAAACTGTCCTTCAAAAATGAGGGGAAAAATTAAAGCATTAAAAATTAAAATAACTACAGAAGTCTGTTGCCAGAAGACCTGTCTTGCAAGAAGCTATAAAATGAGTCCTTCAAGTTAAGGTGAAATGATGCTAAAGCATAACTCAAAGTCATGTAATTAAAAAAAGATCACCGGTAAAAGTAAATACATGGGAAATTATAAAAGCTAGTTTTATTATAACTTTGGTTTGCAATTCCATTTTTTTATTTCTACATATCTTAAGAGATTGATACATTAAAAAAGTATTATTCTGTGTTTTTGAATACGCAATGTATAAAGATGTGATTTTATGATAGCAATAACTGAAAGGAAATGGAAAGGCACAGTAAAAGAACGGATTTTTTGTAAGCAATCCATGTTAACCTAGGATAAATTCAACACACTGTAGGATATTTAACATAATTTCCCTGGTAACCACAAAGGAAATAGTCATATAACATACCCAAAAGGAAATGCAAAAAGAATTTAAACATTTCACTATCAACTAAACACAAAAGAAGATGGCAATGCAGGAAATGAGAAACAAGCTATAAAGTGCATAGAAAACAAACAGCACAATAGCAAGTCTCTCCTCATCAGTAATTGCTTTACATGTAAATAGACTACTCTCTGATAAGAAGTCAGAAGTGGACAGAATGGGTTAGAGAAATAGGATCCAACAATATGATGTCTATAAGAGTCAGTTGAGATACAGAGACATCCACAGGTTGAAAGTGAAAGTATAGAAAAAGATATGCCATGCAAATAGTAGACAGTTTGCAAAGATTGCAAAGATATTCCATGCAATAGTAGGCTATCCCACTGCCAGGTAAAATAGGCTTTAAATCAAGAAAGTTTACAAAAGACAAAGAAGAACATTATCTATTATTAAAAGATTCAGTACAGCAAAGGTAAGTGTATACAAACAGTTCCACACCTAATGAGTGACCATCAAAATCTATGAAGCGAAACTTGACAGAACTGAAGGGAGAAATAGTAAGTTCTACAATGAGTTCAGTACTCCACATCAGTAATGGGTAGGACACCCAGACAGAACACAAGTCAGGAAATGGAGGACTTGAACAACGCTAAACCAACTAAATCTAGCAAGCTTATACAGAAACTCTGCCCAACAACAACAAAATGCAGATTCCTCTCAAATACACATGGGACATTCTGCAAGATAAACTAGGTATTTGGCCACATATTAAATCTCAACATTTAAAAAGATAGATGTCATATTATGTATACACCCTGACCATGACTGCATGGTTAGAAATCATCAACAGAAGGAAAATTGAAAAATTCACAAAGTCATAGAAATTATACATCCCAGCAATGATTTATCTTGAATATGACACCAAAGGCACAGTTAACAACAACAACAACAAAAATAGACAAATTGGACTTCATGAAGATTAAGAACTTAAGTACATCAAAAGATACTACCAATAGAGTAAAAAAGCAACCAACAGAAATGAAGAAAATATTCACAATTCACATATCTGATATCTAATATTAATTAATCAGATATTAATCCCACATATCTGATAAGGGATTGATTATCCAAGATATCTAAAGAACTCTTTAAACTTAACAATAACAAAATCCAGCCCAATTCAAAAATAGACATTTCTCCAAAGGAAATATACAAATGGCCAATAAGTAAATGCTTAACATCACTAATCATTAGGGAAACACAAATAAGCCACAATGAGATACCACTTCATATCTATTATGATGGCTGTTGTCAAAAAACAAACAAACAAAACTCAGAAAATAAGTGTTGGTGAAGACATGGAGAAATTGGAACCCTGTGCACTGTTGGTAGGAATGTAAAATGGTACAGCTATATAGAAATCAGTATGAAGGTTCCTCAAAAAATTAAAAATAGAATTGCCATATGATTTAACAATTCCACTTCTGGGTATATACCCAAAATAATTAAAAGCAGGGTTTCAAAGAGATATTTGTAAACCCATGTGCATAGCAGCATTATTTCACAATAGCCAAAACATGGAAGCAACCCATATCCATCAACAGAAAAATGGTTAAGCAAAATGTGATATATATGCATTCATACATACAGGAATATCATTCAGCCTTAAAAAGGGAGGAAATTCTGATACATGCTACAACATGATCAAACCCTGAGGACATCATGCTAAATGAAATAAGCCCATCACAAAAGGACAAATGGATGATTCCACATATGTAAGGGACCTGGAATAGACAAATGCAGAGACACAAAGGAGATTGGGGCAGGGGGTGCGCCAGGGACTGGGTGAGGAGGAATGGGGAGTTAGCGTTTAATAGCGACAGAGTCTCAGCTTTGCAGGATGAAAGAGCTATGGAGATGGATGATGGTGAGGATTGTACAACGTCCTTAATGCCACTTAAAAAATGGTTAAAATGGCAAATTTTATGTTATATTTTACCAGAAAAAAAATTGAAAGAAATACATTTTATATAGTCATAAGAAACAAATCTCCCCCAAAGGAAAATAAACAAAGAGCATAAACAAAACCTCAGATGGGGGACTTCCCTGGTGGTCCAGTGGCTAAGACTCCCCGCTCCCAGTGCACGAGGCCTAGTTTGATCTCTGGTCAGGGAACTAGATCCCACACGCCACAACTAAAGATTTCACATGCCACGACTAAAGGTTCCGAGCACGCCAACTAAGAGCCAATGCAACCAGAAAAAAAAAATCCCTCAGCTGGTCTTACAGCCCAGTACCACCTTCCTTCTCACTGGTTTGGCCTACCAGGCCACTAATATGGGACCCTCTTCTCTTCAGCCGTGTGAGCAGTCCCCAGGGCCACCGTGAGTGGCAAAGTCATTCTGGACCCTTGCTGGCTTTGCAGCCTCTTCTTGCTCCCTATGGTGGCTCGAAGGTGCCGTCCTGCCTGTCTGCTCTGCTCCCGCCTCATCTTGCTTCCAAGACCAGCACCACCAGAAGATGGCTACCAGGCCACTGAATCCAAGATTCCTGCCCACGCCCAGACCCCCATTGCCACCCTACAGTGGCCTTGGATGTCCAAGCCCTCATGATGCTCTCTCTCCCCTAGAGCACAGGTATGCACACTTGCTTCCCCCAGCCACCAGCCCAGCTCTGGTTGCATGTCCAGACAAACCTCAGGTCCCTGGCCTCTTTGATGTATGATTCCTGTCAACCTCATATGCTTGCTGGTCCTGGTCAGCACATTTCCCCACCCCGTCACCTACAGCGCCTCCAGCTCTCGGCCTTACTGCCTCTCCTTCCCACACCTACAGTCAGCCCTGCACACAGTAAAGGAGCCTTGGTGCGCCCCAACCTCCCATGGGTCAGTGCTGTGACCCTTGCCTCCTTCCTCTGAAAATCCCACTCATGCTCAGACACCCCTCAAGCCTCTCTTCCATCCAGAACCCTCAAGACCATCCAGGTCTTTTCTTCCCCAGAGCCCCCAACCCTCCCTGTCTTTCCGAGGATAGTCCAGGGATATTTGCTGCTGCAAAACCCAGGCCTGAGGACAGAGAGGCAGGCACTAGGCACTAGGCACTGTGCATCTGGCACTAGGCAGGCATTCACTGAGGTGTTGGTCATTCTGCCTGGACGATCGGCTCCCACGGCCAGTCACTTGGCTGCCTGGTCGTCTCCCTCTGGTGGCCTGGGGCTGGAACCGAACTCAGGCACTTTCCATGCAGAATATGGCTTCTCTTCCTAACTCCGCATGATGAATGGTCCCCCACCCCTACCACACCCCTGGTTCAGGCCAACCCATCCACTCTGTGCTGCTGACTGCCCTCACAGCCTTGGGGACTGAGGAGAGGGGAGGGAGGGCACCCACCTTGGGCACAGCCAGCTGCTGGTCCAGCCCCACATTAATGTAGCACATGAAATAGAGGCTCGCTGCGAACAGGGCCAGGAAGAGCAGCACCTGGGAAGGGAAGCGTCACTTGAAAGCCTCCCACCCAGCAACTCCCCAGTCTGGGTCTGGACGGGGTCTTGTAGGAAACATTCTGGAGTTGGGCCAACTTGAATCTTAGCACCCCCATCCCCGCCCCAGCTTCAACCCCTGGACCTGGGCAAGCTCCAGACCCCTCCGATGACCACGAGCAAGGATCAAGGCTAAGCAGACCCTCCCGCCCCAGACACTGCCAGGCACCCCCAGCCCTGGGTGGCATAAGGTCCCCCTGCTGCCCCTCTCGCCCACTCACCACGACCACGCGGGTGAGCCAATGCAACAGGAATGGGACGTAGAACTTGCGGAAGAATCGGAGCAGGAGCCCTTCATCCTGGCTCGGCGGGGGCAGCTTCCGGGCTGTCTTGCAACAGCAGATGTCCATCCGGGAGGCCTAGAAGGAGGAAGGCACTCAAGATGACCCCAAAACAGACCCTGGGGACCACTTCCCTCCCGTGGAGTGGGAGAGTCACCTTCCACATGTGGACTGTGCCAGCACCGCATGATGGGGACACGTCAGTGTGCTCTTTTCTTTATCTTCATTTTCGGCCTTGATAAAATACCTTTGAACTTTGCACCATCACCGAAACAAGAGCTCCCTCCCTGTCAATCTCTCATTTATACTTTATTTCACGACCTCAGGTACTTTTAGCAGGTTTGATCATATTCCCCCAAATGGCCAAAACAAAGTTAATTTTCCACGGGACATCAGGGACTTTGTGGCCTAAACATTCCAGCACGCTGTTCCCACACTCTGTCCCCATGCTCTGAGCCTTCTGTGCAAAGTGGAGCCACTCCATCCCCGGCCAAGATGGGGACCAAGGGTGAGTCCCTGGGCCTTGCCTCCACCCCTACCTCTTGCCTCCTGCTGTCGAGGGAGAGCAGGGCCACAAAGGCTGACATCTGTAGCAGGAAGTCAAGAAGCACTGCAAAACCGGAGGTCAGGGCAAAAGTCCGTACAGCTGGCATGGGGGTCAGGGCTCCTGGGGGATGGGGAGGGGGGTCAAGAGTGAATCTCAGGGCCTGGCACCTGCTCAGATGGGAATAGAGGGAAAGGGGGCTGCCAGCCTAAGAACTCCCAGTGCCTGGTGGGGAGGGGTTGCTCGGGCTCACCTAAGAAGAAGCAGATGGCCTCAGAGAGGCTGCAGAGAAGCATGCTGGGGGCCACTCTGCCCAGGGCTCGGCCGATGTGGGCCTCCCGTTCTTCCCCAGGCCTCCGAGGCAGCCTCTGCATGTGGATGGCAGGGACAGGGTCAAGATCTGACCAAGGGCTCTGTCCCTCACAGGCCAGCTGGGAGCTGCCACATGCCCTCACTCCCCAAGGCATGGGCATTGCCTGGAGATGCAGCCAGGCCTGAGGAACTACCCCCACATTCCCCAGTGGGGACAGTGGGGCAGTGACACTCTGCCCTGCCACATCTTCCACTTCTCAGGGTCTGGCCCAGAGAAACGCATGGTGTATTTTGGGATGTCCATAGCATCCTTCCTCTGACTCATCACTAGAACTCTAAATGTTCATTAACAAGAGAGGCTAAAGATTCTACTTGTCTTTCCGTGGAATACTATCTAGCACTACAAAGACAGAGGTGGCTCTATGTAGAACAGAGACGAACAAACATGACTCCATATTGAACCTCTAACCTTTGTGTTCTGTTGCCTGTGCTTAGTCTTGCTGTCTCTGGATCTTTTGTAAAAGGATGTTGCCCAGAGCCTGGAATATACATGACAGCCCATTGCCAAGGCTCTGACCTTTAAAGGTATAACACTTATCCATTCATATAGAGATTAAAAGGGTGCAGAACAGAATCTAACATTTGCCTTGTTGGAGGGGTTTAGGACCTACTTTGACAGCTGCAAAAATAAAAGATTCTGGCACCAAAAGGTTTGCAACACCCAGCCACACCACATCCCCTTTTAGTATAAAAGAAGTCTAAATTCTAACTCAGGTAAGGTGGTTCTTTGGGACACTACTCCACCATCTTCTCAGTCTGCTGACCTTTCAAATAAAGTCACTATTCCTTTCCCCAGCACCTCATCTCTCAATTTATTGGACTGTCATGCAGTGAGCAGTATGAGCTTGGGCTCAGTAACAGATGTGCTGTGTGACACTCTTGCCAGACACAATGTGGGGCTAACTGAGAGCAAGTTCAGGAGACATGTGAGGTACAAATACATTTATGTGAAAGATAAACACAGAGCACTGTTTTCTACAGGAATTGTACACATGGACATCAGTGCTTAGGAAGAGGCTGAAATAAACCCAGCAAACCCATGGGGCCATGCCTGGGCGTGTAGGGGCAGCTGAGGGTGTGCAGAACTCCTGTCCTCTTACCTGGTACTCAAGAACGAAGATGAAGATGTTGTCGGCCCCCACGGCAAGCACCAGGAAGGGCACCACTTGAAGGATCACCAGTGAGGAAGGGACACCCAGGTAGGAGAAGAAGCCCATAGAGGCCACGACTGCTCCCAGCACCACGGCCACCCCGCCCAGGCCCAGCGTGGCCTTGGAGTCCACCTGCAATGGGACCAGGCTCAGCCTCCTGGCTGCAGGGCTGCCCGATGTGCCCCAACCCTCGTTAGAGGAGAGCTGCATGCTCTGAGCTTCTGCACTTTGGCCACTCTGCAGCACCGTCCTCCCGAGAGCAGGCCCTGTGAGCCTGACCACTTCTTCCTCGAGCATGCATTGTAAGACTATGTAAATACCAACTTTGCATTTTCACAAGTCGAGGGAGTGTTGTCATGAGCAGAGTGAAAACTCGCATGGCCTTTCGAAACAGAACACTTCAAGAAGCATCACCCTTTGGAAGAGCCACCCTGGGTATGTCCACTTTGCTGTTTTGAAGTGCTCTAGAAAGTAGGTTGGGAAAGTTCTAGGCACCCTGATGGTGGGCCAGCTCACCCTCACAGCTCCCCTCTCACTTCTCACCGGTACCCGACGCCAGCTGGAGTAGCTGCCCAGGGCCAGGGAGATGTACAGGAAGATGACAAGGTAGCTAACAGCAAAGATGGGCAGGTCCTCGGCCGTGGTGCTGTTGATCTCATCCTCCAGGGAACGCTGTGGACACACACCCGACCAGACCCCCTGACCCAAGAGCTCAGCCAGAGGGCACCGTGTATGTGAGCCCCTGTGAACTCTGACGTGGCTCACAAACAGCTGTAGCATCACCCCATCCTCCTGGGCAGGCACCCGTTAGCTCAGGGTCACTCGGGATGGGTGAGGGCAGGATGGGGATACAGGACCCCACCAAAACCACCTGAACTGTCTGCCCCAGAGCCAGAGACCCTGCAGCCCCTACCTCCGCCATGAATGTGACCTGGAACACACCAGCCATCCGACGCTGAAAGGCTCGCATCTCCTCCAAGAAGGCTCCCTCCCAGAGCTTAGCCTGGGCCAGCTTGGGGTCCCCAGGAGGGTAATTGTTGAGGGAGAAGGTCATGATCAGGGCCTCTGCCTCAGAATAGTCCTTTCCTGGAAAGAAAAATGCTCGGCTACCTCCAACCACACCTCTGCTTTCCTCCCCCTACTCCAGCCTCACCCCTGCTTCCCCTCCCCCAACTGCAGCCACACCCCTGCCTCTCCTCCCCCACCCTCCTCATCCAAGTCATTGTGTAATTCTACATCCTACTTCCCTCTCTCAGTCAAAGGCAAAACCTGTGGTTTCAGGCACAGAACCAGACCACCTGAGCAGGGTTGGCGGAAGATGCAATAAGTGACAGAGAAAGGATGCAGGATGGGCAGTTCTGTCGTCCCCATGAGTCCCCCACTGACCCAGCCGCTCCCAGGCAGTGAAGCCCCCATGGCCACTCCCATCCTTCTGTCCATGACTCCTGCCCCCATATGTCCACTCACTGGCCTCCTGGGGAGGTCGGAGCTTACCTTTGTAGCCCCCCACGGCAAGGAAGGGGAAGATGGGCGCCCCATAGTCAGCCATGCAGCTCAGGGCCAGGGCCGTGCCATCTTTGTAGGTGAGGGGGGCACTGGTGGGAGAGAAAAGGACCTTTCCTGACCCCACTCCGACCACCATGGCCCCTGTGCCTCACCCCAGACCCCAGCACCAGCACCTGACCCCCAATCAGAACATTTCTTGGTCCAATCCAGAGTGAACTGGGGCTCCCTGAGCAGGACCTCAAGTTCACTTTCCCTTCACCAGCCTCATGGTCCTGGCTCCACCATCATCTCCTTCCAGATTGGCAGGGGGATGAGCATCACACACACTCCCCTGGAGTGGCGGCTGGATTCTGGTACAAGCCCCTCCCTGAGTCCTAAGCACCAACAGAGACACACAGGCCTCACACTGCCCTCAGGGGTCTCTTCCCACCAGCCCAGAACCCTCCAGGCCCTGAGGTGGGAACTCCTTCTTTCCTCATTCAATGTTCCAGCCCTGTAACTGTGGTCGGGTCTCCATGCCCCTCACTGAGGCCTTTCTGTAAATGGGTCATAGGCGCCTGGACAAAGCTCTCATTTTGAGTGCGTCTGTGAGTCACCAGCTGGCGGGGAGTGCCGGTTGCTGTGTGACCTTGAGCAGTTGACCACACCCCTCTGAGCCTCAGTTTCCCTGTCTCTGAAATGGGGATAATCAGGCCACCCAAGAGTTGTGAGCATCCAAAATCAAAATAAAGGCAATTCAAGGACTGGAATGGATGAGATGGTTGGGCGGCATCATCAATTCAATGGACATGAGTTTGAGCAACTCCGGGAGATACTGAAGGACAGGAAAGCCCGGCGTGCTGCAGTCCATCAGGTCTCAAAGAGTCAGACACGACTGAGCGACTGAACAACAAGGACTGGAAACCCGGAGTCAGAGCTTCTTCCCCTGACCTGCCAGTTCCAAGGGCCAGCCCTGGGGCTAAGGCACAGACTCCGGGAAGCAGCCCACACTTGGTTTGCCTGAGGGGTGGGAGCCCTGACTCTAATCCAGAGGTATTCAGGGTGACCCAGGGTCTCAGGAGCCCTAGAGACCCTTTCAAGGTCTACAAAGTCAAAACTATTTCCATAATAACACTAAGATGCCATTCTGTTTTCAGCCTTCTTTGATCTCAAGTCTGTGGCCTACAGACAGTTCACTGACATGGCCTTAGTTTCATATTGCAGCTAACATTTAAGAAAGCATCACTTGCTGAGTTAGATGAAGTAGTAAAGAAAACCCACAATTCTCTGGAAAGGCTTTGACAACACACTTCCCTCCTCTGGCTACATGGGTGGGTGTGCGGCCAAGCATTCTCGCTGCACTTCAACCAACAGGCCAAATGCAGAACCAGATGCCAGAATCCAGCATCTTCTGCTAAGCCAGACCCCAAAGAGATTTGCAAAGATGTAAAACAATGTTACTGTGATCACTCCTGATATTTTCAGTACAGAAAACACGATTTTTTTCATAAAAATATGTTATGGGACTTCCCTGGTGGTCCAGTGGTTGAGAGTATGCCTACTGGTGTGAGGGACGCAGGTTCCATCCCTGGTCCATGAGGATCCAACATGCTGTAGAACGGCTGGGCCCATGCGTGCACCACAACTAATGAGCCTGTGAACCACAGCTACTGAAGCCTGCGTGCCTTTGAGCCTGTGCTCCACAACAAGACAAACCACCGTAATGAGAAGCTTGAGCACCACAACAAAGAGCCTGTGTGCTGCAACAAGGACCCAGCACAGAAAAAAAAAAATTAATAATTTCCTTTAAAAATATAAATAAATAAAAAATGTTATTTGTGTCAGCATATAATGGGCCTATTATAGCTATTGTTACAGAATTAATTAACTATTTTGTCATTTCTCAGTTTTACTTTCTCATGTGGTAAATGTCAGTGAATATAACCTCTACCCACACCCCAGCTCTCTGGGGTGCTTGGTCTTTTGTCAAGAGTGAAGGCACCCTGAGACCAAGTGTTTGAA
This sequence comes from Bubalus kerabau, assembly GCF_029407905.1. Classification (NCBI taxonomy): domain Eukaryota; kingdom Metazoa; phylum Chordata; class Mammalia; order Artiodactyla; family Bovidae; genus Bubalus; species Bubalus kerabau. The sequence continues at coordinate 80,118,892 of NC_073631.1, read as the reverse complement.
GACCTCTGTCCACTCCAACCCCAGGGGCCTCAGTGCTGCTAGCCAGCCTGCTCCCTTCAAGGCTTGGTAGCTCTCAAACCTCCACTCTTGGTCCTAAGACCCATAAGCTTCACTGGCTTCCTGCTTGCACTACAGCCAGGTGGACGCAGCTGGGGACCAAGCCCCAAACAACCTGCACAGGGCACCTGGCCCAGGCCCAGGCCCAGGCCCGGGGCACCTCCTGGGCTGCCCACGGCCCTGCTGGCCTGCACCCAGGCCCAGCACAGAAGCAAAGAAGGGAAACTACAAAGCACACCAGTGAGCAGGGCCTTCAGATTGCTCTGTGACCCTTAAACCAAGAACATGCAAGGACGAGTCCAGCTACATCAGGAGCGCTACAGAAAGACCACATGGAGGCCAGGACAGTCAAGTGTGAATCAGCTATGGTGAGCGTGCACTCCACTGAGGATGCGGAACCCAAGAAGGAACTCGGAGAGACACGGCACATCACAGCCCACATGACCGAGAGGCAGAGCACCTCGACCATACAAGATGTGTACCCGGCCTGGGCCCCACGAGGCCCACGCTGACCCCAGAACCTGGTCCCGGGAGGACTCACTTGGCGCAGTAGAGGAAGTGGTCCCTCCAGTCCACCTGGGCGGTCTGCCCTGACAGCGTCTGGTTGGCTGTGAGCAGCAGCTGAGTGCGGTTGTTCTGGAAGTACTGCAGGAGGCTGTTGACGCAGCAGTCAGACAGACTGGCGTTATGTGGGTTGAGGGGGGCGTAGCAGGTGTCCCGCAGGGAGACGTTCCGCTGCTCCTCTGGCGACCACACCTGCAGATGCCGCAGCCTCTCCTGCAATTCCAGCACCTCCAGCAGCAGATCCAAGGACAGGATCCCGCTGAAGTTCTTGGGCCCCAGCAGCAGGGAGTCATACCTATAGCTGGGCCGGTGAGGTGCCGTCATGAACACCTGGCTGGTTCGGAAGAAGGGGCCAAAATACTTGTCGTGGAACGCCTTCTCACGTCGGGCTAGGCTGTTGGGGGCTGACCACAGCTCCACGGGGTCCGTGGTCAGTTCTATAAAAGCCAGGCCCCCTGCCATGGCCACCACCACAATCACAGATACTGCCAGGATGGTCAGTGGCCATGAGGCCACCCAAGTGCCCCAGCACTGGAAGCAGCGGCTGAGGAGGGTGTGGGTGGAGAGGCTAAGCCTGTGGGCCAGGCTGATGCTTGCCTTGGGCTTGGGCGTCTTGTGCTTGCCCCTGCACCACTCGGCCAGGCGGGACCGCAGGAGGAAGGCCGTGAGCAAGACAAAGAGAGAACAGAGAATGATAATGAGGACCAGGCTCCCTTCCATCCGGCCCAGGCGGAAGGTGGGGTCCAAGGCCCGGGGCTGGGCAATCACGGGGCAGGAGGCAGCACAGTCCTGGCAGGAACAGGCCGCCACACCGTCGCCCTGGGACTGATTGCAGGGCACGACCTCATCATTTAGAGGCTGTATCACGCTCCCCTCGGCCTGGCTAGGCTCCCACAGGTAGAAGGTGATGTCCAGGGGTGCCAGGCCATTGCTCGTGTCCCCCTGGAAATTGAGCCAGCGCTGGGCGTTGCAGAGGGCAGAGCCATAGACGCCACACATGGAGCCCACGGCCAGTGTGGCAGCTGCGGGGATGCGCACACGGCTGCAGGAGTTGTAGGTCTGCTCGGCGAAGCTGCGCTGGTAGAAGGCCTCGTAGGCCACCACGGCCTGGGACTGGCTGTCCCCCTGTGTGACCACTCGGGTCACATTGATGAAGAGGCTTTGGTTGGGGCTGCAGGTGTTGTGGCAGTGCAGGCTCACGAAGTTGTCAGAGCAGGCGGGACAGCGAGTGAGGAGGGCCTTGGTGATCCGCAGGCTCATGTCCAGGGCCACCAGCTGCTTGGAGGAGCAGCAGGCGTAGGTGGTGTTGGCGCCAGTGTAGAGACGGGGACAGATGCTTTGTAGGAGGGCCAGGTGGTCACCTGTGATGTGGCGAGCAGGCGAGTTATCCAGGCAGGACACATTGGACAGCGAAGCCAGGCTTCCGGACAGCTCCGGGTTCTTCCCGCACTCATCGTAGAAGGCACAGTAGCCAGGCTGGTGTATGGGTGTGTAGACCTCACTCTGGGCCTGTGGAACAGGGCACTGTCACCACGGGCCCCAGCGCTGGCCAGCACCTCTGGGTAGCTGATGGGGCAGTGGGCAGCCAGGGAGGGCGTGGGGAATGATGCCAAACAGGGCAGGTAAGGGGTGGACGTCGGGCAGCTCCACGATGCCAGGGGGTCCAGGGGAGCACTGGAGGAGATGGGATGCCCAAGTAGCACATGGGACTCTCGGCGGTATCTAAGGATTGTGAGCGGATGGGTGAAGGCCTGGTTGACCCTGAGTGACAGGGTCCCTGAAGAAAGAGGTGACCTGACATATCTGGGAGAGAACAGGGTCAGCCAGGAGACCCCTGGACCCCTGTGTGGTCCTCCTGAGAAAAAGTGGCCCCTGGACAAGTCGAGGGGCTGACTCCCAGGGGCCATGTGGATGCAGGCCCTGTGTGCCTCGGGCATCATTGCCATAGCAGTCAGCCACCACCATGCCCAAACTGTGGACCACACCCAGAGGCCGGGGCCCCTCTTGGAGATTCTGAGCAGAGCTTCCCCTGCCTTCACCTGCCGGGAGCTGAAAACCTTCACCCACCTCCTCAGACGTGGAAATGAGCAGCAAACTTGAGAGGTAAGAACCTCGAACCTCCTCCCTGGATGCCAAATCCTCTGTGGGTGATTCTCCCCTTGAATCCACCTCATCAGCACCCCAGGACTGGATCTTCCTTTAATCTCCCACCAGTCACCTTAGGCCAGGACACCCACAGCAGACCAGCGATGGGAAGAACCTGGTCACACCCAAGCCACCTGTCCCATTCCCCATGCTTGTGTCCATCTGACCCCATGATCTGGAGACTTGAGCAGCCCAAGACCCCCGACTTGCACCCCTTCTCTAGGGTGCCTGGCATCCCTCATCTATGTAGAAATTGCCCCCATCTGCAGACCCCTGGCCCTCTCTCACATTTGCCAAGCAGCCCTTGCCCAGAGTGGACACAGGGACTGGGACTCACCGAGTGCAGGAGCAGGGCCCAGAGCAACCAGCCCTTCAGGCCAGTCTCCACCATCCCGGCACTGGGCAGGGGTCAGAGGGTAAGTGAGGCCAGGCCTTGGGGACAACCAAGGGCCGGCTCCTGACAATGCCAGAGCCCACTTCAGCCGTACATATACTGAAACTGGGGACGGACTACAGGGCAGCTTCCCTACCAGGGCCAGCATCACCTGACTGGGTTGGGGACCAATGGGGCTGAGCCCTGTGCCTCCCAGGGCTCTCAGCTAGTTAATGATTGATCACTTGTCCCTCCCACCTTTGGTCCCACCCTCTCAGATGAGCCTCTCAGGGTCTCCCCTTTACCCACTTCCCAAAGTGGCCAAGGCCGGAGGGCTGGGCCAGCCAGCGACCTGCCGAGAGTTTCCCACACAGCCTCGGCTGCAGGAGCTACCAGGCCCAGGAGAAGAGGGAGACTCAGGTGGGTCTGGACACTGGCCCTCCGAAACTCTACCACCCCTACCCGCCACCCCAGATCCCAAGCCTCAGACCCCTACTCTCCTCAGTGCCCTCTTGGGTCCAGGCCAGCTCTGGCTAGGGCACACCCTTGCACTGTCATCCTTAGCAACTGTTGTTAATTAATATTAACAATCCGATAACAGAGGGGGCAGTGGGGAGTGGAGTGACGCAGGGACAATAGTCTCCTCCCGCGGGTAGAGGGGACGGCCCAGCTCGCTGGCGTCTGACAGCGCACAGAGACCCCAGGGCTGAGAGCCACAGCCTTGCTCTTCAGCCCTGGCCCCCTCCCTTATGTCCCTTGCCTGTGTCTGTCCCCACCCACCGTGGAGGGGGCTGAATGTTGCTGGGAGACCCAGGCGAGCAGCCCCACCCTCCATGGGCCCAGGTACTCGGCACTCACCCCTGCTCCCTCCAGATAGGGATCTCTGAAGGCTTCCTTGGGTTCACTATCACCAGAATGGGCCAGACCTTGGCCCCCATGCCAAGGCTGAGCTGATAAGGGCAGCCTATAGAGACTATCTCCCCTGTGGCCACCTGCCAGAGGCAGTTGCAGGAAGGAACCTGCTAACTCCCTGGTTTTGTGTTTGTTTCATGGAAACTGGCCTGACTCAGAGGGAGCTACCCAACACATACGGGGGAAGACAGAAGCCAAGAGGAAGGGAACCAGACGCCAAGGGGGGATGCGGGGGCAGGAGCAGACAGATCCCTAAACCTGGAATCAGCCACAGTGGAGAGGAGAGTCAATGGCCCAGGGACTGCCTGTGTGCAGTGACTTCCCTCCAGCATCTCCCTGGCCCTGCCCCCACACACCCTGACCGGCAGATGCTGAGGACTCCAGCTCACAGCTATGGGCTCTGTTCTCTTTCCCAGATGTCTTCCCTGAGAAGCAGATGCTGAGACAGGGATTCCAGTGTGAATAGTTGATTTGGAAGATGATCCCAGAGGGCAGTACCAGATAGCAGGGATGAGCCAGGACATGGAAAGAATTGACCAGGGTGCATTGAAGAGTGGGCTCTTGAGACTTCCCTGGTGGTCCAGTGGTTAAGACTCTCCACGTCCATTGCAGGGGGCATAGGTTCAATCCCTAGTCAGGGAACTAAGATCCCACACGCTATGCTTTATAGTAAAAAAAAAAAAAGAGTAGGCTCCCATGTGGGCATCTGTATGCCCACAGAGATCCTCTGGGAAATGGCGGGGAGACTGCCCCAGAGGGTGTGGGCTTGTCCATCATTTTCTTTGGTTACTGGTTGAGGATGCTCCCTGCAGATTCAGTCTCAGGCCCCCCCTGCCATGTGTGGAGCCCCCAGGCACACCCCCTTGATCTAGTTTGTTCCCAGGGGGAGGCCCCTAGAGATGGAGCCCAGATGTATGGTATCTGCAGTCTTCTCTGAGACACACACAGGATGAGAGCAGTACCAGCCAGTTCTGAGTTACAGAGGAAAACGCTCAGCCACAGACGCACCAGCTGCTCCCTGTGCATGTGGGGTCTCTGAGGTCATGCCCTGGGGCACAGACTTCAGTTGTGATCACAGTTTCTGCACACTCCTGTATCCCACTTTATCTCCTGACTTTTAACACAGACTCAACGCTTCCTTTACTCTCTGACTAGCACATGTGTCACTGGGCTGTGTCCCACAGAGTGATGGATCGTCTGCTTTCCTCGTGCCAAAGGTCAGGCTGCTTCCAATAAACAAGTTTTGGGTGACTATCTCCTTGCCTAACTCTGTTTCCTCTATTTCATGTTTACCTTCCTTGATCCGGGATTCTAGAGATGAGATTGGAGTGTTAAAGAGTACCAGGTTTACAACCCTAAGTGCACACAGTTCATCAGCTCTCTCCTTGGGCTAATCTAATCTAGGATATATTGAGTAATTTTCCTGATAATTACTGATCAGTGCTGATTGGTTCTGGTTGGTGTCTGGTGATGGTAGACACCCATGAATTTCCCCGGGTCTGTGATTCTTCTCACTGACACCAGCAAAAATCAAAAATGCCAAATCACTAGCCTCATCTTCACGGTGTGTTCGATCTGTTATCAAGATTTACACATTTAATAACTGTAAAAAGATGCCTCATTTTCAATTTTCCTTTATTTCTAATGGGATTGAATATGTTTGAGCAGTAGCAGAGAGAGAACTGGAACTGAACACCATCCCTAAGCTCAGGAAGTGGCAAGGACGGCTCTCCTGCGGTCAGGGATGCCTGGCAGACTCAGCTTCCCTCACTGACTGGCCTCTGTGCATCCCAGGAGCCTGCAGAGGGTCTGCAGTCTGGGCTGAGAGGTCAAGATATGACTGCAATGCTCTACTGGTCACTGGTCCAAGCCGTGGCACCTGGCCAGGTACGTGTGCTATGCTCTGACTAGCAGGGATGTGAATAGCCTCTGGTAATTTCTGGCTCCTGGGGGGTAACCAGCCTGCAGGTTAAGATTTCAAGCCTGGTCATCTTGTGGAGCTTTCATCTTTGCCATCAGATCCTGATTCTATTTGGTGAAGGGCTGTGTTTACAGTCCAGGTTAAAGATGCTATTCCCTGCTCTCCCAACCTCCTTTGCAACAAGCAGTGGTCCCGTGATCCTGTTCTGCCCAATGTGAAGACTTCTTTTGAAAAAAAATTAATTTTTGAGCAGTCTTATGTTTACAGAAAAACCAAGCAAACACAGCTTTGTAAATCTTTTAATTAAAAAAAAAATGTTTTTAACTAAGAAGAAGGTATCAGTTCCCAGATGCCCCTTATCCCTTCAAAAGTTTCATCTATTATCAACATCCGGCATTAATGTATGGCACATTTGTTGCGATCAATGAGCTAATATTGACATATTATTATTCACTGAATTCCATAGTTCACCTTCGAGTTCCCTCTTGGTGTTGCACATTCTATGGGATTTGACAAATGTATAATGACATGTATCCACCATCATCATATTATACAGAATAGTGTCTTGGCCTAAAAATCCCCTTGGTGTGCTCCACCTATTCATCCTTCCCTCTCCCCAAATCCAAACTGCTGAAAACCACAGCTCTTTGTGCATACATTTTTCTTACTGAAGTACAGTTGATTTGCAATGTTGTGACAATCTCTGCTGTATAGCAAAGTGACTCAGTTATACACACACACACACACACACACACACACACACACATATATATATTCTCTTCCATTGTGGCTTATCACAGGAGGTTAGATATAGTTCCCTGTGCTATACATTAGAACCTTGTTCATCCATTCTAAATGTCATAGTTTACATCTGCTAACCACGAACTCCCGGTGCATCCCTCTGCCTCTCCCCTTGGCAACCACAAGTCTGTTCTCTGTCTGTGAATCTGTTTCTATTTTATACATGGGTTCACGTGTGCCATCATTTTAGATTCCACATTTAAGTGATATCATATGATATTTGTCTTTCTGACTTCACTTAGTATGATCATCTCTAGTTGCATCCATGTTGCTGCAAATGGCATGATTTCCTTCTTTTTCATGGCCGAGTAGTATGTATACCTTTTTTATGGTTCATGAAATACACATAACAAAATTTACCATCTAACCATTTTTAAGTGTACAGTTCAGAGGTATTAAATACATTAAATATAAATAAATGCTACCATCAACATCATTTATCCTCTTAACTCATTTCACCCTGTAAAACTGAACTTCGATATCATGAAACATTGGCACCCAATCTTCCCCTCCTCCCAGCCTCTGGCAACCACCATTCTTTCTGCCTCTATAAATCTGACTACTCTACCTACCTTATATGAGTAGAATCATAGTGTTTGTCTTTTTGTTACTGGTCTATTTTACTTAACACAATGTCCTCAAGATTCATCTATCTTATAACATATTGCAAAATTTCCTTCTTTATTAAGACTGAATAACAGTCCTTGTATGTATACACCCATATTTTGCTTACCCATCCATCAAAGGACACTTGCTTCCACTTTCGGACTATTGTGAATAATGCTACTGTGAACACGGATGTACAGCATCTCTTCCAGACTCTGCTTCAGTTCTTTGGAGAATATACGTAGACATGGAATTATGGGACCATATGGCAGTTCTATTCTTAATTTTTTGAGGACCCACCATACCTTTTTCCACAGCAGCTATACCATTTTACATTACCACCAACAGTGCACAAGTGTTCTAATTTGTCCATTTCTTTGCCAACACCTGTGATTTTCTGGTTTTTTGATAGTACCCATCCTAATGCGTGTGAGGTGGTATCCCATTGTAGTTTTGATTTTCAATTCCTTTATGAGCATCTTTTCATATGCTAATTAGTCATTCATATATTTTCTTTGGAAAAATATCTATTCAAGTTCCTCACCAATTTTTTAAATAGGTTGTTTTTTTGTTTTGTTTTTTGATGTTGAGTTTTAAGAGCTCTTTCTATATTCTGCATATTAATCTTTGTCAGATATATCATTTGCCGATGTTTTCTCCCATCCTGTGGGTTGTATTTTTACTATGTTGACAGTGACTTTTGATGCAAAGTTAATTTTCATGACGTCAACTTTGTTTACTCTTCCTTCTGCTAAGTGTGCTCCTAGTGTCACACCCAAGGAATCACTGCCAACTCCAATGTTATACAAACTTTGTCCTATATTTTATTCTAAGAGTTTTGTAGCTTTTCAGCTCTTAAGTTTAGGTCTTTGGTCTCTTGCGTATATGGTATTAGTGTGGGTCTGACGTCTTTCTTTTGTAAGGGGATATCTAATTTTCCCAGCATGTGTTGAAAAGACTGTCCATTCCCCCGAATGGACAATGGGGGAATGGACAGTTTTTCCACTGAATGGTCTTGGTCTTCTTATCAAAAAATCATTTGACCATACATGCAGGTGTTTATTTCTGAGCTTTCTATTCTATTCTCTGGCTTTATGCCAATACTATGTTGCTTTGCTTACATAGTTTTGTGATAATTCTTTAAATTAGGAAGTGTAAGTGCTCTGTCTCTGTTCTTTGTCAAAATTGTTTTAGCTGTTGAGGTTCCAATATAAATTTTAGGATGTGTTTTTCTCTTTCTGTGAAAGCTATCATTGGACTTTTGATACAAATTGCACTGGATCTGTACATTGCTCTGGATAGTATCGACATCTTAACAATATTGTCTTCCAAGCCATGAACACTGGAAGTTTTTCAATTTATTTACATCATCTTCAATTTCTTTCAGTGATGTTTTGCTGTTTTCGGTGTATGAGTCTTTCACCTCCTTTTTACTAAAGAAGGTAATTCCTTGGTATTGCATTCTTTTTGATGCCATTATAGATGGAATTGTTTTTTGAATTGTCTGTACAGAATTGTGTCATGTATGGAGATTATGGGTTTACTTTGTATACTGCAACTTTACTGAATTCATTTATTAAGTTCTAACAAGTATTTTTGTGGAATCTTTAGGGTTTTCTACATATAAGATCATTATCTGCAAACAGTGATCATTTTACTTCTTCCTTTCCAATTTGGATGCCTTTTATTTCTTTTTCTTGCCTAATTACTTTGACTAGAACTGCCAGAACTATTTGAAAAAAAGTGATTAAAGTAAGTATCCTTGCCATGTTTCTGACCTTAGAGAAAAAGCTTTCAGTCTTTCATCACTAAGTACACTGTTGGCTGTGGGTTTTTCCATATATGACCTTTATTGTGATGAAGTATTCCTTCTAGTCCTCATTTACTGAGTGTTTTCTTTTTAAATCATGAAAACATATTGGATTTTGTGAAATTCTTTCCTGCATCAATTGAGATGATACAGTGGGTTTATTTCCCTTCATTTCGTTGATGTGGCACATTAAATTGATTGATTTTAGTATGTTGAAACATTTTTCCATTTAACAAATAACTCTCACTTGGTCGTGCTGTATAATTTTTTTTAACATGCTGCTAAATTCTGTTTGCTCATATTTTGTTGATGATTTTTGCCTCGGTTTTCATGAGGGATATTGTTCTGTAGTTTTATCTTCTACCTTTGTCTGGCTTTGGTGTCAGGGCAACGCTGTTCTCATAGAATGAGTTGGAAAAGTGTTCCTTCCTCTTTGATTTTTTGGAAGAATTTTAGGAGTATTAGTGTTCATTCTTAAAATGTCTGGTAGAATTCACCAGTGAAGCTGTCAGGTCCAGAACTTTTCTTTATTGGGAGATATTTTATTCTGCTTCAATCTGCTTACTAGTTTTAGGTCTATTCAGATTATCTGTTTCTTTATAATTTATTCTTGGTAAATTTTGCATTTCTAGGAATTTGTTCATTTTATATTTCTCTAATTTGTTGGCATGCAGTTGCTCACATCATGAGAAACGCTGGGCTGGAGGAAGCACAAGCTGGAATCAAGATTGCCGGGAGAAATATCGATAACCTCAGATATGCAGATGACACCACCCTTATGGCAGAAAGTGAAGAGGAACTCAAAAGCCTCTTGATGAAAGTGAAAGTGGAGAGTGAAAAAGTTGGCTTAAAGCTCAACACTCAGAAAACGAAGATCATGGCATCCGGTCCCATCACTTCATGGGAAATAGATGGGGAAACAGTGGAAACAGTGTCAGACTTTATTTTTCTGGGCTCCAAAATCACTGCAGATGGTGACTGCAGCCATGAAATTAAAGACGCTTACTCCTTGGAAGGAAAGTTATGACCAACCTAGATAGCATGTTCAAAAGCAGAGACATTACTTTGCCAACAAAGGTTCATCTAGTCAAGGCTATGGTTTTTCCTGTGGTCGTGTATGGATGTGAGAGTTGGACTATGAAGAAGACTGAGCGCTGAAGAATTGATGCTTTTGAAGTGTGGTGTTGGAGAAGACTCTTGAGAGTCCCTTGGACTGCAAGGAGATCCAACCAGTCCATTCTGAAGGACATCAGCCCTGGGATTTCTTTGGAAGGAATGATGCTAAAGCTGAAACTGCAGTACTTTGGCCACCTCATGCGAAGAGTTGACTCACTGGAAAAGACTCTGATGCTGGGAGGGATTGGGGGCAAGAGGAGAAGGGGACGACAGAGGATGAGATGGCTGGATGGCATCACTGACTCGATGGACGTGAGTCTGAGTGAACTCCGGGAGTTGGTGATGGACAGGGAGGCCTGGCGTGCTGCGATTCATGGGGTCGCAAAGAGTCGGACACGACTGAGTGACTGATCTGATCTGATCTGAATTGTTCACTGTACTCTCTTATACTTTATTTCTGTAGAATTTGTAGTAATGTCCCCACTTACATTTTTAAAATTTTATAATTGCAGTCTTCCCTCTTCCTTTTCTTGATTCTAACTAAGGTTTGTCAATTTTGTTGATGCTTTTAAAGAACCAATTTCTGATTTCATTAATTTTCTATACAATTTTTCTATTCTTCATTTCATTTATCTCTGCTCTAATCTTCATTATTTCCTCCCTCCTGCTAGCTTTGGGTTTAGTTTGTTCCTCTTTCTCTAATTCTTTATGTTGTAAAGTTAGACTATCAATTTGCAATCTTTCTTGTTTACAACTATAAATACCTTCTTAACACCACTTTCACTGCATCACATGGGTTTTAGTATATTGTGTTTTCATTTCATTCATCTCTAGTTATTTTCTAATTTCTCTTGTGATTTGTTTTTTGAGTGATTGATTGTTTAAGAGTTTAAAAATTAAGTATAGTTTCCACAAGTTTACAAATTTTCCAGTTTTCCTTCTATTATTTATTTCTAAATTCATTCAGTTTTGATCAGAGGATATATATCACATTATATCTATCTTTTCAAATGTTGAGACTTTGTGACCTAATTCCATTATATTTGAAAAAAAAACCCATGAATTTTAAAGAATGTGTATTGTGTTGTTGTTGGGCAGAGTGTGCTGTATTTGTCTGTTAGATCTAGTTGGTTTAACGTGTTGTTCAAGTCCTCTATTTCCTTACTACTGAGAGTGAGATATTGAACTCTCCTACTGTTATTGTAGAACTTTGTTTCTCACTTTAATTCTGTCAAGTTTTGCTTCATAGATTTTGATGGTCTGCCATCAGGTACATAAATGTTTATATACAATTATTTTTCTTGTATTGAATCTTTTATTAATATACAAGGTTCTTCTTTGTCTCTTGTAAACTTTTTTATTTAAAGTCTATTTTGGGGAATTCCCTGGTGAACCTGTAGTTAAAACTCCGTGCTCCCAATGAAGAGAGCCTGGGTTCGATCTCTGGTCAAGAAACTAGGTCCCACATGTCATAACTAAGAATTCAAATGGTGCAACTAAACATTTTACGTGCTCCAACAAAGATCAAAGATCCCGCATCCTACAACTAAGATCCAGTGCAGCCAAATAATTAAATATTTTTAAACGTTTAGTTTCTTAAAAAATATACTCAAGAAGGCAATGGCGGGGGGGCGGGTGAAGGTACAAAGAACTAAAGGAAATTAGGAAAAAATGTATTAACAAAATTATAATATCAACAAAGAGAAAATCTAAAAAGAAACCAAAAGGAAATTCTTGAGCTTGAAGTATAATAACTGAAATGAAAAATCCATTAGAAGGGTTCAACAGCAGATGTAAGTAAGCAGAAAAAATGATCAGTGGACTTGAATATAGAGCAGAAATAAAAAAGCATGAGACAAAACTGACAAGACTATGAGACTTTAGGACACTATCAAGCAAAGCAACATATACATTATGGGAGTCCAAGGAAGAGTAGAGACAGAAAAGGGAAGAAAGATTATTTGAAGAAATAATGGCCAAAAACTTCCCAGATTTTCTCAAAGATATAAATCATTGCTTCAAGTAGAATAAACACAAAGAGATCCATACCAGGATACATTATATATAATCAACTGTCAAAGGCCAAAGACAAAGAGATAACCTTGAAAGCAGCAAGAGAAAAGTGACGCATCATGTATAAATTTGCTTCAGTAAGATTATAAAGTGATTTCTCATCAGAAACTTTGGAAGCCAGAGGCAGTAAGGTATTACTTGTTTAAAGTCCTGAAAGAAAGTAACATCAATAATACTATATATATCATACTTACCCTTCAATAATAAGGAAGAAATTAAGAAATTCCTAAATAAACAAAAGCTGAAAGAGTTCATTACCACTAGATCGGCCCTACATGAAATACTAAAGGGAGTTCTTCAGGTTGAAATGAAAGGGCACAGAACTCAAAGATACTTAAAGAAATATAGGTCTCTAGTAAAGTAAATATATGTGCAAATATAGAAGCCAGTATTGTTGCAACTTTGGTTTGTAACTGTATTTTTAAATTTGCTACATGATTTAAAAGACAAATTCATGAAAATTATAATTTGATTTTTATTGGTCAAACACTGTAAGAAGATGTTATTTGTGACATCAGTAATATAAAGTGAAGATGAAGTTGTATAGGAATAGAGTTTTGTATTCTTTGACATTGTTATCATCAATTCAGATTAGATAGTTGTATTTTAGGATTTGAGAGCTGACTCATTTGAAAAGCCCCTGATGCTGGGAAAGATTGAGGGCAGGAGGAGAAGGGAATGACAGAGGATGAGATGGTTGGATGGCCTCACCGACTCAGTGGAAATGGGTTTGGGTGGACTCCGGGAGTTGGTGATGGACAGGGAGGCCTGGTGTGCTGCAATTCATGGGGTAGCAGAGTCGGACACGACTGAGCGACTGAACTGACTGACTGATTTTAGGATTTATATTTAATGTCCATGCTATCTACCAAAAAACGCAGCTATACACTATAAACAAGAGAAAACAAGAACAGAATCAAAATGTGTCATTACAAAGAAATCAACTCGGAAAGAATTGAAAGCAGAAATAGTTGTACACCAATGTTCATTGCTGCACTATTCACAACAGCCCAAAGGTGGAAACAACCCAAGCACCCATCAACAGGTGAATGGATAAAATGTGGCATATACAGGCTTGGAATATTATTCAGCCACAAAAAAGGAATGAAATTCTGATACATGCTACTACATGGATGAAACTCAAAGATATTAAACTAGATGAAATAAGCCAGACACAAAAGGACAAATACTGTATGATTCCACATATATGAGGACCCTAGAGTGGTCAAACTCCTAGAGACAAAAAAATAGAATGGTGGTTTCCAGGAGCTCCTAGAGTGGGTTGGAAGTTATCATTTAATGGGTATAGAGTTTCAGTTTGGGGAGGTGAAAAAGTTCTGGAGGTGGATAGTAGTGAATCCACAACAATGTGAATTTACTTCATATACTTCACCTTTCAGCAATGTAGATCATACACTTAAAATGATTAAGATGATCAAGTTTATGTTATGTATGCTTTACCACAATTACAAAAAAAAAAAAGATGGCAGGGCAGGAAGATGGAATAATCTGGATCCATAATGGTACTGCAGTGACGTTGCTCCAAGTCTACAGTCATCCAGTTGTTCTGACCCTTGTTCATTCACATCCTTATCCTGGAGTTTCTCTTAACACAGCTATATGCACTCCTGAGTAACATGCCTAGAAGCCCCTGCTCTCTCCCACCTGGTTCTCAGCATGCCCTCCCCTATTGTTGCTTGCAGGACTCCATGGACATTTTGAGCCTGATAACTCTTCAATGTGGGAGCTGCCCTGGGCTCTGTAGGATTTAAGAGCATCCCTAGCTTCAACCCCCTAGATCGCAGGAGCATCCACCACTCCCACATGTGATGATTTAAACTCTCCACTCCTTGCCAGAGGCCCCTTTGGGGCAAATCACCCCAGTTGAGAACTATGGCCCTATGCAGCCTTTGCTAAGCCAGCTAACCTGCTCACTGCTCTGCAAATGTGCTGTGGGTCCCTTTCCCCCAGCTCAGCTGTGATGCCACAAAACCCCCTCAAAGTCCTCCCCAAACCTGCCTGTCCTTCACAGCTCGCATGGAATTCTCCATCGCGGTGGGGACTTTGCCCACAATCCCCGGCCCATGCAGGCTGGCCATATGCTCCAGCCATCACACCACTTGGCTTCTCGGTTGCCTTATGTTTGTGTTTTGCTCTTGGAAGCTGAGTTCCTGGTTCCTGGAAGATATTGAACATATAAGGGTCCAATCTATGTATTTCAGTGAACGTATGAGACTATCTTTCCCTGGAACTCAGTCGCAGTCTGGATGCACTGGTGTGGAAGCCAGAAAGCTCAAGGCTGTCTGGTCCTTTGTCCCTATCCCCTGCAGGGAAGCTATCGGCATCTTGGGAGCCTGTTTCCCCAGCCCACTGCTGAGGCAGGGAAGGCCTGCAGGTTCACACGAAGGATGGCCCAGGCCCACAGCCCAGTCTCCACCTTGAGTCACAGAGGTGACTTGAAGGGAGTGTCCAGCCCTTCGGGTCGGGGAGCAGAGTCCAGCCTGCTTGGCACATCCTTCCTTTCACTTTTAAATGGAAATAGTGCTCAAGAGCCTCAGTTGGAGAGGAGAGAGGGTTATGAAAATGAATGACCCCCAAGGGACCAGGGACACTCTCAGGGGAAAAGCTTTTATCAACACCTGTGAGTCCCAGTTCCTGAGCCCAGGAACCCACTGACAACTCAGCATGGTGCCTGCCTCCAAGAGCTCCCAGGCCAGGGTAGAGACAAGGGGTCAGAGAAAACCCTAATGAGGTCAAGGGCAGTATTAGAGACATACTGAGAAAAAAATGCCCAGCCCAGGCTGGAAGTCAGACAGTCTTCCTGGAGGAGGCCATGTCCAGGCCACAAAGGTTTCACACTCCAGGGCTGTCAAATTTAGTAAATATGGAGGAAGACACCCAGGGAGATATTTTTTCTAACTTTGACCAGGCCACACAGCATGTGGGATCTTAGTTCCCCGACCAGGGATAGAACCCAACCCCCTGCATCCCTGCATTGGAAACACAGTCTTAACAGCTGGACCCCCAGGGAAGTCCTGACCAGTGGGATTTAAATTTCAAAGCAGCAGCTAATAATGTTTTAGTATGTCATAAACATTGCATGGGATATATTTAGGTTAGAAAGTTATAGGCTTCATCACTGCACCTCACAGATCAAGGTCAGACTCAGAGAAGGGACAGGGCAGGGCTGAGCCTTGGGTTCCAGAGTAGAGCCCACTGATCTGAGCACCCTCCCACTCTGCCACTTAACTGGGCAGCCCTAAGCTGCCTACTTATTCTCTCTGAACCTCAGTTTTCCAATCTGTAAAATGGGATGGGTGTGTGGCCATTAAAGCTTGCCTCTTAAGGGCTGGTCTGGGATCCCACAGCATCAGGCTCCCTCAGGAGGGAGGTTGTTAGAAATACAGAATCTCTGGCCCTGCCCCAAGCCAGCTGGATGAAACCTGCCTTCCGAGAAGAAGACTCTGTGATCCAGGTGTGCATTTAAGTTTGAGGGTGCTGTGAGCAGAGCCACCCCATGGGACCCAGGGGCCGACACAGAGCCAGGCACAGTGGTGCGGGGAGGGCTCCCAGGCTGCCTGGCCTCCTTGGCACATCTCACACACACAGACACTCAGAGGGGGTACTTTTTACCTGCACTTACAGCTGAGACCCCAGAAGAGGCCAAGAAAGGTGAGATGCCTCCCTGGAGGTCAGGCTGGCCGAGCTCAGGTGCCACAAAGGCAGTTCTTAGGATTGAAGGCCTTCGACATGCCCACACTCTCCAGCTCAGCCATGCCATGTTAATCTCGCTGCTTCTCACTGGCCTTGTGAGTGGACTCATGGACAGTCACTCAAGCTCTGAAGAGGTTCTGAGGTTCAATGAGGTTGAGTCTGCCCAGCGAGGTGCCTGGCACACCGTGGGAGGCTGGGCAGAGGCACCTGTTCCTGCCCAGAAGGATCACTTCCTTTTCCACAGAAAAATCACTGTGGCAAAA
The DNA here is from genome assembly GCF_029407905.1 of Bubalus kerabau. NCBI lineage: Eukaryota > Metazoa > Chordata > Mammalia > Artiodactyla > Bovidae > Bubalus > Bubalus kerabau. The sequence continues at coordinate 80,102,537 of NC_073631.1, read as the reverse complement.
AACGAGAAGCAGCTCCCAGCCCCACTGGCAGCCAGGACACCCCAAGGCTTTTTTCTGGGGGAAAGAGGCATTTGGCAGGAGCACCTCCTGGCACAAATTCAATTTAATTGGCGTTACCTCCAGGAGAAACTGCTCCTACAGACCAAAGTCCCGAGACCAACTAATTCCCCAAATGCTGAGTCACTGATCCTCAACAGATGGGGGAGAAAATTAGCTGAAATAGGAAATGCACTTGAATTGGTTTGTGCTCTGGGTCCAGAGGTTTCTAGGGACACTCTGTTGCCCATGTGTTATCACCATGGCTACTCAGCTATCTGATCAGGGTGTTCCCCTGCTTCAAATTCACCAGCACCTTTTGAATGTTTAATATGTAGCTGTATCGTCCTTTAAAAATAATTCAGGAACTTTCCTAGTGGTCTAGTGGTTAAGACTCCACACTTTCAATGCAAGCGATGTGGGTTTGATTCCTGGCCGGGAAACTAAGATCCCATGTGCTGCGTGGCACAGCCAAAACATAAAAAAAAATTTAAATAAAAGACATCAGTTTAGTTTTTCAGTTTTTCCCTGTTTCAGTGATGATCTCCTTGGTTTTCTTTTTATCCCCAAACGTGCCCAGGCACCCTCCCCCCTGGAGCACTTTCACTGTCCCCAACCCCCCTTCCAGTCTCACCTGACTCCTCCAATAGGGTGAGGCCCCAGGTAACCCTCCTGGCACCTGGGTGTCCCAGAAGGGAGATAATCTAGCCACAAGTGCGCCTGGCCAGAGGGCACTACCCACTCCCTCCCGCCTCCAGCCCAGCATCTACACCTGGCAGCCCCAAGTGATGGCGGAGCAGACAGATGCTTCGTGGAGTCTGCAGCTTGGGGAAGTTGGGATGCACTGAAAGTTTGGTTTTCAACCCCTCTAAAGCTCCTCGCATGCAGGGACTGGGCTCTGTCCATCTCCCCTAAGTCCAAGCACAGAGCCAGGAACACAAGGGCACCCATTCAAGCCTATGCGTGGGTGGGATTGTGCCAGCCAGAGGTGTGGAACTTCCCTGCACTCTGCTGACCCCTTTGCCATGAGCCCTGTACGTCAGCCAGCCTGGAACCTGCTGGAAACCTGCCGAGCTTATCTATTGTTCAGTGACCTCTTTCCTTCCAAACTCAGCTCACTTATCACGTGCATGCCCATGTCCCATGGCCTGTTCCATTCTATTTTGGACACACTTATCAAGGGCAGAGGTTTTGGTATCAGATAGACAAGTTCAACCCCTGAGAGCCCGTTTCCCTGTGTGTAAGTGGAGAGCAGAGCCTCCTCCCAGGGCTGTGTGATTGTATGAGACCTCTACACACCTTTCCTCTGCAGTTCCAGGCCACAGGAACACACCATTCTCTTGACCAGGCCCAATTCACAGATTCCACCAAGTGCCAGGGCCTGTTCCAGCCAAGCGTGGGTTATATAAACACAGAACAGGGTTATGTGAAGTGCCTAGGATGGCACCCACTCCCAAGCTGGTGAGACCAGGCTACTCCTTCACGGGGGTGGACAGTGGGCCAGCCTGGGACACCAGAGCAGGCCTGTGCTGTCCAAATCCTGTCCTCTTCACCCACCCTGTGACCTGTTGCCAGGTGAGTTCTGAGCCTCAACCGCCCCACCCAGAACTTGGGAGCAGCCCCGATGTTGGTAGAACACTCAGCGCAGGTCTCAGCACACACCTTGCATCTAGCATGTGGCCAACAGGCCCCAGCTCTGTTCCCAGACAGGAATGCACCCCACCAGCAGAGGCCCCTCTGAAAAGAAACATCACTGGAGAAACCCAAGGCACCCACTCTCCTGCGTCTGCGCAGACTCAACGTTAAGTTCATTGGCTGGGATGCCAGGAGGTGGCAGGCTCGGAGGAACAAGGTTGGCACACCATTTGAGCAGATCGCCGCCTCAATGTCCCAGGCTCTTGGGTCCCCAGGGCCAGGCCTGCCTCACACAGCAGGTGTGGAGGTCTGCAGCCAGCCGCCAGGCAGGGGTACAGGAAGCTCTCCAAGCTTGGCCCCTTCAACAAGGCAGTGACACCCATGAGGCTCTTGGTGCAGTTCTGGGACCCAACAAATGCTAAGTTGCCATCTTTGTTCAGCTCCATTAGCTCATCTCCTTAAGGTGCCCGAGCCATGGTAGGCTTCAGGAACCCAGTGGCAATGCACTGGCTGCTGTTTCACTCACTGATAATCCCACCTGAGCGGCAATCCCCACCATATGCACCTTGACTCCCTAGAAATTCTCAGGATGGCAGAAACGTGGAGACCCTAAACCTGAGGGCCCACCACCCCCTAATAGCAGCCAGAGACCCAGGCTCCCCTCACTGTGCAGACCAGCTTGTGCTGGTACCACTACCTGGTTCTGTTGGAATGAAATACTCAAGCACTTTCAACTTTCTTCCCAATTCTCTCCTAGCTCCCCTGCCAACCCTGCTGACCCTCTTCCACTAAGTATTCTCGCCAGCTGGGCCTTGTGAGGCCTGGTAAGTGGGTGACGGTGACACTGTGATAAGCGGGCACAATAAAGGACACAGTCATCAGCAGCATCCCCCTCCTCCAGACAGCAGCTGGGAGGCCCAGATATGAGCTGGGACCCTGCCATCAGAACCTTGCAGGTGGGCTGAGAGCAAATGGACAGGGCATGTGCGTGTCACACTGTCACTCATGCGCTTAGAACACAGCCAGGTGGGACTTTTCTGGTGGTCCAGTGGCTAAGATTCCACGCTCCCAATGCAAGGGGTCCAGGTTTGATGCCTGGTCAGGAAGAACTAGGTCTCACATGCCACAATAAAAAAAGATCACACGTGCCGCAACTAAGACTCCTTGCAGCCAAATTAATTAATTAATTAAACACACACATACACAAGAGTGCCAAACAGAGCAGAGCAGTTCAGGAGCAGAGACAGCTGTCCCTGGCTGCCTGAGGGAGTAGAAGGCTGAATTTACAACGTTCCATGGAGAAAGAGGTGTCATCAGGCAGGCCCATCTTTCCAGGAGGCAAAAAGTGGTTCCCAGGTTCAGAGAAGGGAGGCGTCAGCCTGATCTCAGAGAGAAAGCCCACAGGAGCAGCTGGTGCTAAGGCCAGAGAGCCAGATGCCGGCAGGTGTCTCCGGGCTGGAGGGCTCCAGGTTGCAGCGCTGCAAGGCTGACCTCTTCTGGCCAAGGAGGCACTGCGCACAGCAGGCAAAGAGCCAGGTGCTGCTTCCTGGAAGTGGTTTCTGATTCCCAAGGTTTCGATGGCTCCTTCCTACAGGCAGGAGGCACAAACTAGGGCAGCTAGAATCTTTATTCTGTTGTTATGGGCAAAGCACCAGCCTGGCCATCCGTCTGGAGGGCCACAGTTCCGCCTGCCCCGAATCCAGTCCATCCAGTCTGAGAATCAAGCTTCCTCCAGCAGGGAGGCCTGCTCCACACTCCAGCCTGGGGAGAGCCTGGGAAGGCAGCCAAGGCTGCCTGAACAACCTCAGGAGGATGCTGCTGTGGGTCTGCATTTCTCTCCTCTGTGCTTGAAGCTTCGCAGTGGGTTCTGTGTCTTTGCCTTCTGCGGGGGCAAAGTTACCGATTGACTGTGGGGAGCAGACGTCTGTCTGCACATAACGAGACAGACTCGGAGAAGTGGGTGGTACTGCTACTTGGCAGGCCCTGCAGGCCGCGAGCCAAGGACAGGTGCTGCTTCCAGCACCGCAGGCGCCCACCTTCCTCCTCCTGCAGCATGGAGGACGAGGAGGGCAGTGGGGCCAGGACAGCAGGTTCTCCTTTGCTCTGGAAGCTGCTCATGATGGCCAAGGGAAAGCCCCGGGCCCCACAACTCTTGCCAGCGGCCAGGGGTATGGGGCCGATTCTCCTTCCTCCCTCCTGAGGACAAGGGGCAAACACACCAAGCACACCCTGGTGACAAGGGAACCAGATTGGGGAGGGGGGGGCCTGCAGCCGTCACCAAGGCCCCAGGGGACATACCTTGGCCTTCTTAGAGGCGAGGGGCTTCTTCCGCTTCTTGTGAGGGTGGACGAGGCCGCGCAGAGCAGGAGGAACTGGAAAAGACGGCCGGCTCAGCGGCTGCCCCCGGCGCCCTGTGTGCCTGCTCCCACCCCTCTCCCGCCGGCTCCACCTCCAGTGGCTCCCAGCGTGCGCTCCCCTCCTGACCCGGGGCCTGGCACTCCGATCCTCACTGCAATCCCAAGAACACACGACTATCTAGGCTCACACCGCTGTCCCCAGGCATGTCCACTAAAACATGTCTCTGCAGTATGTGTCACAGTAAGTGTGAAACAACAGAAGGAAAATTAAGAAAGAAAATGCTGCTAAAATAGAAAAGCAGTCTTCACATAATTCCTTCCTCCGCGGTCCTTCCTCCCATACCCCCCCTCACCTGTCAGGTGCCCCCATCACTGCTCGGGACCTGCTACATGACCCCTGGCCTCTGTCCTCTCACCGACCCAGGGCATAGCTCAGGGTCCCCTCCAGCCAGGCCACACAGGTCCTGACAGGCCTCTGAGCACCACACCACCACACCCTCCCACGTCACCCCGACCCCTAAAGGCCAAAGGTTTGGGGCAATGACTCTGCTCCTGTGTGACAAGAGAGGATGTGATTCCCTTCTAAGGCAGGAGACAGATGGGCCCCAGGTTAAACATTTACAACTAGTTTCCTGTTAACACTTTGAAAATAAAAATAACAACAGGAACAGTGTAAGTAGCTGGACTTTGTCTCCTGAGGACACTTCAAGATAATGGGAACAGCAATAACAGAAAGGAGCTAAGCAAGCCCTGCCTAGGTAAAAAATTAAGGAGACCATGTATTCTTCATTCATGGGGTCAAGGAGACCTCCCAGACTATGCCAGCACAAAAAGGCGCCTCAGGGGAGGGGGCACTAGACCATAAGGTCTGCCAGCCTCCGAAAAGCCTGGCACTGGGATTCACCTTGTCTAAAAGATGCGCTTGCACATCCAGGAGGGCCCTGAGTCAGACCTGATACGGACTCGGAGCCACATAATGCAAGATGACTGGCCAGATGAAAATCAGAAAACTGCCTCTACATAAGTGGTCTAAACCATCCCGAAAGGGACTTCCCTGGTGGTCCAGTGGTTAAGAGTCCATCTGCCAATACAGGGGATGCAGGTTTGATTCCTGGTTCTGAAAGATCCCATGGACCGTGAGGCAACTAAGTCCATGGTGCCCCGCAACAGAAGCCGTGGCAACGAGAAGCCCACACACTGAAACGAAGAGTAGCCCCCACTCGCCGCAACTAGAGAAAGCCCAAGAAAACGCAATGAAGACTCAGAGCAACCAAGAATAAACAAATTAAAAAAAAAAAAGCTCATGGCTACTTCTCTCGCAGTCCACCCATCCTTTCTCCACATCTCTCTTCTCTCCTAATAAACACTTCACTTGCCTTTTTTGTTGTTGTTTAACTTTTCCCCAAATTCTTTCTTCAAACCAGGCAAGAGCCAGCGCCCTGCTCCCAGCCAGAAGTCTCTGGGTGGTCTAGTACAGTTAGGATACAGCACCTTCACCGCTGTGGTCTAAGTTCAATTCATACTCAGGGAACTGGGATCCCACTTCAAGCTGCCACACAGACCACCCAAAAGCCACCCAAGATCACACCCACTCCTCCCCTCTTCCCCTCCTCAGTCCTCAGACCACGACCTTGGTTGGTATCCCTTAGAGTTCACTTCCTGGGGAACCTGGCCCCATCTCTCTGGCATTTTCCCATCTCTCCTGGATCTTTCCCATCCACTTGCTTGAGGTTCTCCTTGCCATATCCACCAGCTTACGCTAATCCACAGGGGTACCAGGAAAATGGGTCTGCACTCACTTCTCTGCTTCCTTAATCCACTAAACATCTTCAGCATAAAACTCACACATATCCGTTACCAAAGACACAAGGAGTATCATTACCAGGTGCAAAGGGAGCAAGGCTCCTGAACACATCAGCTGGGTTTTGGTCTCATCTACACCATAGAAACCACTCTTGGGATCCATTCTTTTCTTGGCTGTGCCATGCAGCATGAAGGATGTGGGATCTTAGTTCCCTGGCCAGGGATTAAACATCAAACCCATGTTCTCTGTTCAGAGTCTTAACCACTGAACCACCAGGGAAGTCCCTCTTGGGGTCCATCCTTGACCTCATAACTGTGATCCCAATATCCCTCATCCCCACAAGGCTCAGGCAGGTCTATTCTCTATTTCCCACCCCCCGTGTCCCCGGTCAAATGTTCTGGACTCAGACACCCAAGCCCAGCTTGGCCTGGTCACTAACCCTAAACCTCCTCCAGCACAAGTGGCACTGTCTCCTACTCGCGACTCCCACACCATACCCGGTCACTCCCTTCTACACACAGGAGGCTGCTTGGCCAGGTACTGGCTCGCTCTTTCACAGGACCAGGCTCTAGATGTGAGACCCCTGGCCTTGAAGGGGCAGAGTGCTGTCTCCTTGAAGGCAGAGTGCTGGTTTCCTGTCTCCCCCACAGAGAGAGCAACGCCTACCCAGGGGGACTGTGCAGAGTTACGTCTGTGTCCATGCTCACTGCCCAGATCCCATGGTTGTGTCACCCTAGCGCACAGCAGCCCAGGGATGAATGCGCAGCCCGCCCCCAGCCCTGCTCACCCAGGTAGTCAGGGACGTTGCCCAGGTGAGGCTTTACCACAGCGGGGTGTAAGGGCAGGTCGTGCCGCAGCAATTGGAGGTCCCTCGGATTGTCTTCAAAGTATGTCTGGCAGGGGAGAAAAGCAGGCACTGCATGGTCGGTCCTCCTTTTGTAATTTCATGGGTTTTTTGTTTTTTTTTTTAACAGGGGAGTTTTTGAACAGGTAGCCTTTGTTCCAATTGTTAAGGCTGAGATTTCCCACTGCCTTGTCACTGGGGCCCCCTCCCAGAGGCAGCTCAGGCATGTGTCCCCGTTCTCACTCCCTATTCGGTGGGGGCAGTTAGGAGCACGCCACCCCCTCCTCACAGGGAACCACTCTATGGCCGTGCACCTTCTAACTGACACATAAACAGCTGCCTCCTCCTTTTCTGTGTAATGCATGCTGCATGAATGCACCTGACTCGGTTTACTGCGTCCCCAGGGTGGACTCCCTGGTGTTTCCACCTTGAGAATCGCAACGGAACGCAGGCACCCATACAGTTGTGACCTCACACAACTCTTACTACTGTGTCATGAGAATAAACCTCAGAAGCTGTGCTTCTGATGGACACAGCCACTGTCCACCTCAGAAACTCGGCCAATTCACCTCCCAGCAGGACAGCAGGCATCCTTACTCACTCTTGGCCTGTTTCCTCCCCATGACCTGCTAAAGGCATGGTCTGCTGCCCAGTTCACTGCCTCTCACACTCACAGCTTTGCCCCTGGCCTCCAGGACGGGCGATGCCCTGAAGCTTCCCCTTTGCCCACCCACCCCGACCACAGCCCCTTACTTTGAGCTTCTCTGAGTGCAGGAGCTCCTCTTTGATCTCCTTCAGCCTTGCCTCACGGATGGCTTGTTTAGTCACTGAGCGCATGGCATCCTGGGGGCAGACATCAAAGGTCAACATGGCAGGGCTGCCTGAGCCCGCCCTCCTGCCAGGGTGCTGAACAACAAGGGCCTGACTGTGGGTCCTAGAGGAGCCCCAAGTACCCACATCCCCACAGGGCCCCACTCACCCTGCAGCGGTAGCGGAAGCCCTCGATCTCCTCCATGTGGAACTGGTAAGGAAGCAGGACAGGGGCCCCACTGTCTGCAGAGAAGACTGCAGTGAGGGTCCTGCAGACTGAAGGCTTGGGCAGGGTCTATGCAGGCCTTCTGCTCAGAACCTCCCACGTCTGCTCCCTGGGGTGAGGCAGCCGGGGATCCAGCCCACTCTTTCCCACAATGCAGACGTGCAGCAAAAACCCTGGGTCTCATGGACAGTTCACGACAGGGGATCCACCCTGCTGCAGCCAGGGCAGTTTCCTGTCCCCACGTCCCAGGTCCTGTCATACCTCTCAGCCTTAGGACCTGCCCACTCGCCTACTCTCCTACTCTGAGGCCACTCTAGCCACAAAGTATGTGCAATGACAGCCACGGAGCACTAAGGAGCACCAGACCTTGAAGTTTAAAGTGTCACAACAGAAGCCTGGCCCTCTCTCAGGTCAGTGAGGGCGGGGCTCTTACCTCCACTGAGAAGCTCCTCAATCTTGCCCAGCTGAGACTGCTCTGTGGGCAGCACGAAGGTCAAGACTATGCCGGGGTTGTTGGCACGTGCCGTCCTGCAAGGAAAGACAACCCAGCCCGTGTCTCTGGCTGTGTCCCACAGTGTGCCCACAGCCCAGGTGCCCAGTCCACTACGCCTCAGTTCTCCTACCTGCCAGCCCTGTGTATGTAGGCCTCGGGGGAGGGGGGGAGATCAAAGTTGAGCACAGCACATACGTGGTGGAAGTCTATGCCCCGCGCCACGCCTGCCTCCGGATCAGAAGCCCTGTAAGAAAACATGCCAACCTCAAACTGAGCCCTCCGCTCCTCAGAGGCCATGTTCTCAAACTTATTTAATCAGCATGATCGCTCAACAAAGCCTGGTATGGAATTACAAGACACTCCTCTGAGGAAGATTCTTAAACATCATAACTGGAGCTAGGGTAGTGGGGGCAGCCAAACCCCGGAACTCACTGCCCACAGGGCAACCCGAGAACCACTCCAAGCCAGCCCACCCAAGAGGCAGACAGAGGCTGGTGGCTCCCTTTCTCCCAAAGAAAGATCCTTCCTGCAAGTCACAGCTAGTGGAGGCTGAGCCACCTTCCTCACAGGATGACAGCACGCCAGCAAGTCAGGCAGAATGGCCGTTCGTGCTGCCCACGAAGTGCAGGCCTGTGCGCCCTTCACTCCTGCCCCCACATGCTAGTTTCCCAGTCTTCTGAAAGGTGGCTCTCCCTGGCAAGGGCTGAGAGGAGATGAAAGTGGACTCACTTGTCCCGCTTGGGTCCTTTGCCCCGATGCTTGCCCTTGACTGGAGGCCCCAGGACTTCAGCATCTGTTGCTATGACGCAGTCGTAGAAGCCTTGGTTGAACTGCGAGATGATGTGGCACCTGTGGCCCAAGAGCAGATAAAAGTCAGACCTAAGAGCACTGGAGGTCCCTCCTCCACCCTCCGCCTGGTCATAACGGTCATCCTTTCTGACTCTTCCCTCTTCTTCAATTCTTCCCCAACTTAATCTTTGTGCTTCAATCTCGCCAAGTGAAGATGGAATTATAGTTGGTATTGCAGAGTTGTGAGAGATAGTCATTGAGGATCAGTCAAGCCCGGGGCCCTCAATCCACTAAGCACTTAAGAAACAGGAAGAGCGACTGTGTCTCCCCTTTTCCATCTTCACGTTCAACCAAGACATGGGAGTCGGCACACCTGGAGCGTAGTGGAAGCTCTCCATTGAGCACGCAGGCGGGGATGCTGAATTGCTCCAGGAATAGGCGCAGCCGGTAACTCCGCTCCAGAGTGTTGACAAAGAGCAGAGACTTTCCCCGAATCAACGACAGCTTGAGCAGGGCATACAGCAACAGAAATTTGTCTTCCTCAGTCTCACAGACCACCTGAAACTGCTGTAACTGGTCTGGCCCTGGTAGCTGGGACTCCTGTAACTTGAGGGTAACCTAGGGGAGGACAGGCCTGTGGTCAGGAAAAAAAAGAACACAGAAATGCTACTGCAAGCCGCTGGCTTGCCAACCACAGCGCTGGTGTGTTAGTGGAGGGTGCCCTTGGTCCCTTCCAACTGTGTAATGTCAGAATTCAAAGTATACTAACTACTGCAGTTTACAAAGGACATAAAACTACACACAATTTGGGGCATAAATCAAAGTGAAACACACTATAAATGACTAGAGTGAGAAGAAAACCCCTACAGTAGCAACCTTTTAGAAGAGTAAAGTTCACATAAGGGGAGAATTTTGATCGTGCCACTCAGAGCACCCTTTCTGCCCCTTGGGGGTCCCTGATCAGGCCTTTAGGCAAAGCATGGTTTGAAGCCAGCAGATACCTGGGACTACATAGTGACTTTAGGTTGGAGGATACAGGAGTGCCTAACATCGGACTTCTAGTGCCTCAGAACCAGGAATACTAAACGAGGAGTTTCCCACCCCAAATAACAAAGGGTTCCTTTGAGACGGCAGGAGTGAGTCCTCTGAGTCTCCCGATGGTCCCACGGGGCCCTTACCGGGTTATGTAGTACCAGCTCCTTAAGTGCTTGCACATCCTCATTAAAAGTAGCTGACATCAGAAAAGCCTGGTAAATCCGGGGCAAGTGACTAAAATGAAACAGAGCCCCATCAAACTCCAATTCTAAGGCCTCTAATGGGGGCAGCTGAATGGGCCCCCTCACTCCAGGCCCTATTGTGTATTCACCACCCTTTCTCCTTACCAGAGAAGACTCTTAAGTTCCTCCTCAAAGCCAAAGGAGAAAAGAAGATCAGCCTCATCGACCACCAGCAGCTCCATGGAGTCTCGAAGCTTCAAGTTGTCTTGCTGCAAGTGGTTTAATATGCGGGATGGAGTCCCCACCACCACATCGGGCTTCTCCATCAGCACAGCTCTGTAGATAGGCAACACCTCAGTATTAAGTAGAAGGTAGCAGCTGGGACCTCACCCCAAATCAGATTTCGTTTTTGCTGCACAAAAACCCCATCCCACATTCCAGTGCAGATTCATTCCCTCACAGTCCTGGTGTTCTAACCCACCTCTGAGAGGCTGAGTCTTCAGCGGCTGAGACGTTGGCCACCCGGATGTCTCGAGCACAGTAGGCAGCCAGTTGCTGAATCATGGATTGGGCCTGCCTTGCCAGCTCCTTAGTCGGCACAAGGACAAGGGCTCTCACAGCCTGCTCCACCACAGGGCCTGTCTGCAAGACACGAATTAAAGACTTCAGCCAGTCAGTTATCATCATGGCCACCAGATGCTTTTCTCTACCTCTTCCAGGCAATCTGATCACGTACTATGACTTCAACACAACAATCTAGTTGTGCTTTGATCACCCCTTCACTTACTTTACCCATCTCTGAATGTAGATAACAAGGCCCTTTCCCCAGGCACTGAACTCAAAAAGGATAACTTACTTTATCGTTAGAAAGTTACTTAAAATGTGCCAGTTACTGGTGAACCACCAGTTACTTCTCTGGTGGTCCAGTAGCTAAGACTCTGTGCTCCCAATAGGCTCAGGTTCAATCCCTGGTCAGGGAACTAGATCCTGCCTGCCACAACTAAGAGTTCACATGGCACTACTAAGGATTCCCACATGCCGTAAGGAAGAAGGAAGATGCCTCAACTAGGATCTGGAGCAGCCAGACAGGAGACCAAACTAGTCCATCCTAAAGGAAATCAGTCCTGAATGTTCATTGGAAGGACTGATACTGAAGCTGAAACTCCAATACTTCGGCCACCTGATGTGAAGAACTGACTCATTGGAAAAGACCCTGATGCCGGGAAAGACTGAAGGTGGGAGAAGGGGATGACAAAGGATTAGATGGTTGAATGGCATCACCGACTCCATGGACATGAGTTTGAGTAAGCTCCGGGAGTTGGTGATGGACAGGGAAGCCTGGCTTGCTGCAGTCCAGGTGTCGCAGAGTCAGACACGACTGAGAGACTGAACTGAGTACAAAGAATAATGGTCGCAAAGCCTGGACTAGAACCCAAGTAACCTGAATCCCAGTTCAGAGCGTTTACCAGAAAATCATCAGGTTCTCTTAGACCAGCCTTCATGTGTAAGAGATTCAAAGAAAACCCGGCTCTTGGGGAAGACGGGTGCGTGAGGGTGGCCGGCACAGCCTTCCAAGAGGGCACAACGGAACTCAAACGCCTGCATCTCCCTTTCTCGGCCTTTGAGGCCCCTCCCCCGACTCACCGCCTTCCTGTGGAGCAGCAGCTGTAGCATAGGAATGGCATAAGCGGCGGTCTTCCCGGAACCGGTGCGGGCGCGAGCCAGGAGGTCCTTCCCCTCCAGCGCCAGCGGGATGGCCTTCTCCTGGATCAACGTGGGTCGCGACCAGCCCAGATCAGTGACGGCCTAGGAGAGACAAGGGACGGCTCAGGCGGCGTGCTGCCCTGCCACCGCTCCCATCCACCGTCGGTTCGGCTCCTCAGCCCTCCCCGGTACCTGTAGGAGCCGGTGGTCCAGGCCCATGTGTTCGAAGCCCAACGATTCCGGATCCTCCATGCTGCTACTCTGTAGTGACAGCGCGCAGGCGCGACAGGAAGAGCACGACACGACGCGTGAGCCGGTCAAAGCAGCAGCCAATCAGTTTCAAAGGAGTTGGCCATGGCTTCCGGTGTTCTGGCTAGGCTCTGCGGCTGCTGCTGCTGCGCTCTGTCTGTGGGGTCTGGGAGAGGCGGCGGGCGGCGGAGAGCCCACGGGTCCTTGCCAGTCCCCTGACACTACCTCTAAATGGCGTTTTGGGTTAGGGTTACCTGCGGCAGAGGCGGGGCTCCGTGGAGGTGGGTGAGGTCCCCTCCGTGCCCGCCTTCGCCCACCGACACCGGCCACACAATCCTCCAGTTTCTCCACCAGGTTGCATGTTTATGGCTTTACCTTCATCTAGCGCTTGATTTTTAACAGCCTCGCCCTAGCAATTATGCCAGTATTAGTTGTAGGTATATTGGCAAATACATCAATGTTTAGAATGCTCGTCTGTGTACTGCCTAAGAAAAGGGATGCCGCGGGTGGTACCTTACCACGTTTGGGAAATACTGGTGAGTCCTGCGCCCTTTCCTGCCATTATGCATCTGGGGGATCTCTGTCAGGTTTATGTGCAAGCATTAATTGCTCTGCCACCGACTATGCTTAGGAAAAGTGCACCAGCATATGTGTTCCAGGGTTGTTTGCCTGTAGCAGTGGTGGGAACGTGGGAATCAAACGCAATGGCTTTCAGAATAAAAAGCAAGTGACACTGGGTGTACCACCATATAATAGAGTCCACCGGGGCTGGGCTAAGGTTTAGGGTCACAGGCAGAACAAGGACAGGCTATAACAATTGAACTGTCCAAGAATGAAGTTTGGAAGAATGAGTAGCATAAGAAAAGAGGAAGGTAGGTTGCGCTGGGGTTCTCAAAGGTAGCAACCTGTGTTGCCTGCACAGTGTGGTTAAAAATAATAATTCTTCAGCGTTCCCTGCAGGTCTGGTGGTTAGGATTCCAGGCTTTCACTGCTGTGGCCTGGATTCATTTCCTTTTGGGGGACTGAGATTCTGCAAGCAGTAAGACTCAGCCAAAAAAAGGGGGGGGATTTTTGGTCCCCACTTATATCTGTTTGCTATTGCTCCTGTAACAAATCATCATAAATTTGGTGGCTTAACACAGACTTACTATTTTACAGTTCTATAGGTCATAAGTGTGACAAGGCCTCTCTAAGCTTAAATCAGGAGGTTGGTGGGGCTCCATTCCCTTCTGGAGGTTCTAAAGGAATCATTGTTTTTTTTTACCTTTCGCAGCTTTACATGTGGCCCCCTTGTTCTATTTTCAAAGCTGTTAATGGAGGGTTGAGTCCTTGTGTCATATCATTACAACCTTCTTTTGCTTCCCTCTTGCATTTTTCAAGAACCTTTGTTATGACATTCGGCCCTCCCAGATAATTCAGGATAATCTACTTATTTTAAAAGCAGATGATAGCAACCCTAATTTCTCTTTGCCACGTTTGGTAACATATTCACAGGTTTCAAGAATTAGTACATCTAGTTGGATATTATTGGGAAGTTATTAGTCTGCCTACCATGTGTGTTAATGGGGATGCAGGATGTCCATCTCTTTGTGACCGCATAGACTGTAGCCTGCCAGGCTCCTCTGTCCGTGGAATTCTCCAGGCAAGAATACTGGTATGGGTTGCCATTCCCCTCTCCAGGGGATCTTCCCAACCCAGGGATTGAACCTGCGTCTCCTGCATTGTTGGCCGATTCTTTACCGTCTGAGCCACCAGGGATGCCCATTCTGCCTACCACACCACACCAAACATAAACTTAGTCAGACTGGACGTAAATGTTGCTCAGGAATCTATATGGATGAGTTTCTCAGGTGACCCTATGCATCTATTCTGACATGGACCCAGCATGAGATCCAGAAGTCAGGCTCTGGGTGTTATTAGGGTGAGAACTGAGAGCACCACAGGTAAAGTGAGGCTGGAACCAAAACATGGAGATGGGGACTGGGCCAGGGATAATGGGGTGAGTACAAAGAGTCCTGTGCCCCCACAGCCTTTTTGTATAAGGATAGAAGGCTATTTGGTAAGGATGTTTTATAACCTAAGAAAGCAAGAACTTCAGAATGGAATCAGGGTAGTATTGGGGGAAAAGGTCCCCAGAATTCCTTGGATGTAGCTTGAATTATTTTTTAAAAATTTTCCTAGGCTCTGTGGTGTCTGTGAATGCCACACACCAATGTGAAAACTTTTCCTCACACCTACCACCGATTAGCCTATCCTCTGGCAATCAAGATTCCAACTGTCCCATCAGTGTAAAGGTGTGATATACTCCCACCTTTGTCTTCACTCCATTCCCCTATCAAAAATTCACAAGAGGAGAAACCGAGTACGTACTGACCCATCAGCATAATTGAGATGCACAGATGGACAGACTACTTCGTGTATTCCTATAGCCTAGACGCCAGTGTGCTTTGCTGGGTAGATTCCTAGTAACAGCCACAGAGCAGACGTGTGTTCCCTTCCTGACATGTCCCATGCTTCTAAAGAGCCTCAGGCCAGAGGTCTACACATGAACTAGTTTCAAGGCCACCTCATTTTCCATTAATTCTAACATGAAGAATATTATGGTAAATATCCAAATAATTTTGGATGAGTCATTTATGGTGTTTCACCACACTGAACCGTTAACGTGGTCACCCCAAATTGGAATTTCTTAAATATTTACAAAAATATTAAGTGAAAAGGTCTATAAAATTAAATTGCTTATACTTTTGTAAGGAAAAATAGATACACATGTAACAGAATAGTATGGAAGATAAAAACAAGGGGAGAATTTAGTTTTGTATGTCAGATAAATAATGTATTTTAAATAAATAAAACCATGAAATAAAATATCAAGAATGGGCACCTAATAGTATTAAGTTTTATATGGCAGAAAAGCACGAGAGAAGTATGCTAAGATGTGTTTACACTTATGATTCCAGGGAGCTAAGAAATAGATACTTAATCTCTTCACAGGATTCCTTGCTGACAGGCCTATGTGGTTGCCCTGTGGTTACCACCACCCTGTCTGTTCCCGCACCCTAGCCTCACAAGCCCACATGCCAAGGTCCACTCCTGGTCAGCTGCAGAAGCACCCAGACCAAAAGCTTTTCTTCCATCTCCTTTTGTGCCTCCCCTCTGCCCACAGCCTCTTTATTTCATTTCAAACACAGCTACTACAACACGTTTTATTTCACTGGAAAAATCTGTATAAAGAACCAAATCTGGTTCCCGCGAGAAAAACATTTACCACAGCTTAAATAAAAGTTAAGGGAAACGGGAGGGTAAGAGTGTCCTGCCTTGTGTGAGCTGTCACTGCCTCACTCTTGAATTCAGGCCCTGTGTGATGTAAACCACAGGTGTCCTGGAGAATTCCCTGCCTGGCCCTCTGATTAGGCCTTGAGAGCAGCTGTGACATCTGCTCTCTGGCCTGAAAGCTGAAGTCCTGGGAGCTGCCATGGTAGTTATCAAGGATGTGTGCATAAACAATGCAGAAGGGACTGCACTGGTATCCAGCTAGTCACACAAAGGCAGTAACACTTCAACTAGGAAGGAAAATATATAATTTTATCAAAAAATAGTTCTAATATATAGAAAAACTTTTCAATCCTCTGGGGCCTTCGCCCCTATTTACATTCACAAAGCTGCTGAGTGAACCCAGGACTGACAGCAGAGCAGTGAGGCAGGCCTCCTCGGTGGAGCATTTTGGTCGCCTACTTCGTAAGTAGACGAAAGGTTAAAGGAGTAGGAGGGTTTTTCATTTGCTCATTTTATGAGAAAGAGGGGAATCACTGGAGGCGAAAGAAGCAAGACTTAGTCCTGGGTCAGTTCCAACTCTGCACAAACCCCAAGACAGATCTTTGAAAGCCTGGACCAGTGTCCTGTGTCCTTGAAAACCAGTGTTAACAAGTGGCTGATCTGAATGCTTTGTTGCCATGGAACCATTGTGGCTTATAGTCTTTTTTCACTTTTTTTTCCCTCAGAATCCAGGTGGATAAGATATTGGGTGGGGAAAGTACCAAATAATTCAGGTGACAGGAAAGGATCACATGGTGAGGACATTACACCAGCTTCTTGGCCTCAAAGAAGCTCTTGAGGTGACGCATCTGCCAGATGCCAGTGAGGATGAGGATGACGGTCTGAGCGATGGACCACCACAGGACCCTCTGGTTGGTGCTCTCGCTGATCAGACGGAAGCGCTCTTCACGATACTGCATAGGACAATGGACCCAGGATTAAATGTGCGGGAGAGACAGTCTCAGCTGTTGTGAGGTCCTTCCCTCCCATGCCACTGCTCAACTATGGGACCAAACACCTTTTGAAATACTGCCTCTGATTCCCCTGGGAGTGCCCCAAGGAAGTAACATGCTGCCCCTCCATGAGCTTCTCTGCTAGGACAGAAATCACACTCTTAAACCATTTCAACCAAGATCCCAAAATAAGGAGGCAGGCAATGGCTATTGCTAGAGTGTGAACTGTCCTCTCTACACTTTATTATACAGAGCTGAAAAATGGCTATCTGCACTGATAGCCTCTGTTCCAGTCTTTGAACAGCCTGCTTCCCAAGTAGGGAAAGCCCCAAGAAGCAACTTCCAGGAGGTGTAATGGGTATAAAGGTCAACTGCCATGGCCAAGTACAGTGACATGCCCTTACCCTTTGGTAATCCTGCTCCTTCTGGATCTGCTCCACCTGATCAAGCAGCTGGCGGGCTCGGAGCTGCAGCTCTGTCAGCTTATCCTTGGCAGCAATCTCAGGGTAGTTGTTGGCATGCTCCCCAACCTGGATGTCTAGGTGCACACGCTAGGAGGAAATAAGGTTGAACCCCAAAGTCAGAGCCATTCTGAGGTTATGATGTCTAAGTGATGCAATCTCTGATGGTCTGTTGCAGGCTATGGAACATACTCTTGTCCTTGTGGGACAGGAGGGCAACGTCTATTTCTTACTTGTAACTGTGCCACAAAGAGTTATAAATGATGTGCATGCTTGCTAAGTCGCTTCAGTTATGTCTCACTTTTTGTGACCTTGTGGACCACAGCCAGCTACGCTCCTCTGTCCATGGGTTCTCCAGGCAAGAATACTGGAGTGGGTTGCCATGCCCTTCTCCAGAGGATCTTCCTGACTCTTGGTCTCCTGCATCGGCAGGCAGGTTCTTTACTAAATCAAAACTTTGAAACCAAGTGACAGATTCTGAGCTCTGGCCAAGAGAAAACTGTTACCAGTCTGCCGCCAGCAAAGAGAGCCATCCTGGTAGAGTTGGAGTGCAGGCAGATCTGATGGTCACCAGGAGTGTGGGAAGTGAAGGTGAATCGGCCCTCTGAGCCGTACTGCCGGGAGAGCACCACCTGCAACAGAGTAGTCAATGAAAGCCCACACCTTTACTCTAACCTCGCCAAGTGCAAGCTCGTGTCTTATGAGCTCTGTCCACCCCAAGAGCTCTAGTGAAGATGGCCCTACCTTGCCTTCAGGGTCCTTCACCTCCACGTGCATGCCCAGGCCGGGGGTCGAGGGCAGGAAGACCTCCTTCTGCTTATCCCACATTTGGGTGCGGTAGTTCCCTGAGGAATAGACAGAGCAGTCACAACCCGCCTAGTCCATCCAGCTCCCACACTCCGCGGCTCCCGGGACGCCAGACGGGGGCACTGCTCTCCAGGTCACCGTCCGGCGTCCTCAGAGTGCCGCTGCGAGCTGAGAGCCCGACGGCGTCTTGGGGACAACTCAGGGCCCGATCCACCCTCGCCCCGCCTGACCGATGACCATGGTCTCGTCGGGAATTTCTTCGATGAAGCAGCGCTTTTCGGTCTCGCCGATGTGGAAATAAAGCCCCCGGGCGCTTGCGGCGCACAGCGCAAGGAGCAGCAACGCCGGCAACCCCATTGCCCGCCGACGCCCAGCCCAGACACCTGCCAACGCGCGCCCTCTGCCCAGTGCGCATGCGCGCACCTGCGCCCCGCTCCCTGACGACGCAGAAAGACCAGGCGCAGGACGCGCTTGCGCGGTGACTCCCGCTTTGCGTCCGCTCCGCCCCGCCCCGCCCGCGTCTTTTCGACCAAGTTACAGGGCCGAGGGGACAGTGCGCACACGCAGGACGCCCGGAGACTGGCTGGTCCCTCCCGCTCTCTGGAGGTGCAGTGGGCTCCGTCAACTGCCAACAAGCGGCTTCTGCTCAGTGCGCATGCGCGCGCTTGCGCGCTGCTCCCAGCAAGCGCGGCGTGGCAGCCAGAGTACGGAAACGTTGACACCTCCTTCGCCCCTGCTGCTTGCCCGTCAGCCTGCGCCGAGGCGTGGGTCCCGTATCCGGAAGATTGGGTCGACGTAGGCTTCCGAACTCGGGGTCCACCGAGAAAAGGAAAGTCGGAATCCGGGGACCGACAGACCGTTCCCAAGACCCCGACTAGGTGGATGCCGGTGTGAGAAATCGTGTAGGAGCCTCAGGCGCATTCGGTGCCGCCTGGAGTAGCGGCTCACCGAGGCTTTGGAAGCCATGACCCCGGGGTGGAAGCCTCACCTGGGTGGGGCTCCAAACAGACCTACAGGAAACGGTATTCCAAGCCCTGGGGCGCCAACAGGTTTAGGTGTTCCAGATTTTAGTTGATCAGTTTTGTTACTTGAGATGACGGTGTGGCAATGATTATTTTCTGACACTCCTCTGCTAGGGGTATACACCGAAGTGCTCACAGATAGTCACCCGGGGGTGCTTACCAGAAAGAGAAAGTGGAGATTGGGCTAAAGGTGAGAGATGTGTGGGAGGAGGGACGAATAGAGATGGTTCAGTGGTCACTAGACTGCACCCAAAGGGCGAGGCTTGGCGGCGTCTCCGCCTGTTTCCAGCCCTTATTGTTCTCTCTCAACTTGTCCAACTGCTCATGGTCTTCTAGGTGAAGATTTGGAACGTGCAGTCCTTTGGGCGGTGGGTCTGCTCCACTGTTTTACAGTGGTTTAGGGCTCAGAGTGGAGAGAGATGTGAAGCAGAACAAAATCCAGCCTTGTGGGTCTGATGGGCACGTGACAAGTGCAAGTGGGGGTCCAGAGCTTGTTCAGCTGCTCCCCATCCTTCCTAAACACAAATCCTGTAAAAACCATTCTTATCGTGCTTGGTATTGTGTTGGGCTAGTCACTAAGTCGTGTCCGGCTCTTGCGACCTCACGGACTGTAGCCTGCCAGGTTCTGTCCATGGGATTCTCCAGGCAAGAATACTGGAGTGAGTTGCCATTTCCTTCTCCAGGGGTCTTCCCCACCCAGGAATCTGCAGAGTTGGATATATTCCTATTTCTCTCTTAAAAAGTAGGATTGAACCAAGGCAAATATCCTAGTGGCATTAAAGAAGTTTTACAAGGAAACTTTTCCTGAGCAGCAGCAGTTGTGCGGTGAGGACGGAAAATAAGCTCTTTTTTTAGAAACTGGAAATTTAAGTATGAAATCTAATTTTTAAATATTAGCATATGACTCAGCTTTAATGAAATGGACAAGTCACAGTCTGGCCACATTCAGCAGTCAGTCATGCGGACAACTTGTGATCTCATCCAAATTCAGTAGGGGACAGTCTACTTGTTTAAGTGACGACCTCTGTGCAGGTTCCTCCCTTTTCTGTGACCTTCACCTTCTTTGAACAAACTGGTGCAACTTGAGAATGAGTATCTGGGCTAAGAAAATTGAGGAAAAGTCTTGAGGAAAACTTAGAATGAGGAGGTCTATGAGGCATGTTTACATCTCCTAATGAGAGCGTTCCTCTTGTGGGACAGAGGAAGGCAAAAAAGAAGCCAGAAAGGTCCTTACTGGGTGTGGAATTAGAGCAAAGGAAGGTTGAAAATTTGTCTTAAAATTTTTATTAAGAGAATTTCCAAACACATAGAATAGTTACAATGAGCTTTCATATACTAGCAACCAGTTTCAACAGGAATCAAAATTTTGCCTTATTTATCCATTTCTGCATTTTTTCCCTGAAGTGTGTTAAAGATTCCCTGGACATCATATAATTTTACCTATAATTATTCCAGTGTATTTCTAGCCAATATGGACTGTTAATAACTATCACACCCAAAACAAAAATAATTCTTTAATAATTCTAGTACTTAGTATATTTTTAGTTCCCCCACCCCCATCTCAATAAACTTTGGATTGTTAAAAAGGACTATTTACTACATTCATTGATACATCTTTTAAACCTCTTTTGATACATATTAGTCACACCTTATCTAAGGGGGATATGGTCCAGGACTTCCAGTGAATGCCTGAAACCACATCTCTCCCTCTCTCCCTCCCGTGTGTTTTATTCTATACATACCCATGGGAATGTTTATAAGTTAGGCACAGTGAGAAATTAACAATAACTAACAGCAAAATAAAACATACTGTCGTAAGTTATGTGAATATGGTATCAGAATGTTTTGTTGTACAAATTTAATGCCTTTTCCATCTTAACTAAGCAGGAATCATGTTGTGGTTGTAACTTTTGCAGTTTGAGGTTCAACAGCAAAACCAGCAAGAATTTTTCTTTCTTTACAATTTCACAGAAGTTTCACACTTTAACATAGATCTTAACAACTTCAGCATAAGATTTTTTTTTCTTAGTAAGTTGAGAATTTTCACCTTTTCACTTAAAGGAAGCACTTTGCAGCTTCTCTCTGGCTTACCTGAATTGCCAACCTAACTACTCTTGCACTTTGGGGTCATTGTTAATTAAACCTAAGCACTGTGATAGTGGTACAGCCAGTCTGATAACTAAGAGGGCCGCTATAAACAGGCAGGATATGCCTGGACAAAGAGATGATTCTTATCCCAGGCAGGACAGAGCAAGATTTACCATACTACTCTGAACAGTGAGCAATTTAAAATTTATGAGTTGTTTATTTCTGTAATTTTCTATTTAATATTTTCAGACTGCTGTGGACCACAGGAAGCCAAATCTGTGGATAAGCAATTCCCCTTCCCTTTCCATTGATGATGGTGATGCCATCTACTTATTGAAGCAACTTGATCATTTAACCTATAGAATTTTCCACATTCTGAATTTGGTTGGTTGTTTCTTCATGTGATATTTAACATGTTTCTCTGCACTTGGTATATCCTTCAAACAAATCTAGAGCCAGTGAGGATTTACAGTAAGACAGTGTGTTTCAGTGCATTAAACCCATTACCCTTTATAATGCTCAAATTCTCCAATAAAACATTGTTTTGCTATACCCTTTTGACACAATTGTAGTAGTCTTTAGGGTCTTCCTTGTTTTCCATTTTGTACATTTCCTGCCGTAGGCATAAAATCAGCCATTTATCCAAGGAATGCTAAATCACTTTAGCAAAAAATGGTATCTGTATTTTTTTTCCTTAAAAAGAACCCTGGAATTTGTCCTAATTGATGGGTAATCTTGGTATTATTGAGACTTTCCCGTCAGTCCAGTGGTTAAGTCTCCATGCTTCTGCTGTAGGAGGGTTAGAGATCAATCACTAGTCGGGGAACTAAAATCCTGCATAGCACAGCCAAAACAAAAAATTGCATTCCCCACGGGAAGAAACCTGTCTTAGGTAATCTAATTCCCCTGGTCCCAGACCTTTACCCTGCAAAGGTGGGAGGAAGAAATTCCTGCAAGCCTTGACCTAGGCTAGCTAGCCATTCATTCAACCAGTATCTGCTGAGTAGACATTTGTACCAGACACTTTTAAACCCTGGGAACACACTGGTGAATGAAACAAAAATCCTTGTCTTTGCAGATTTATTTTGATTATTGTCTATCAATAAGATAAATGAGTAAATATATAGCATGTCAGATGGAGGAAAGTATCAGGGAGGAAAAGAAAGGGAGTATAATGAGTTGAATGGTGGTCCCCCAAAGACATGTCAATGTTTGAGTCCCCAGAACCTGTGAATGTCACCTTACTTGGAGAAAGGATCTTGAAAATATAATTAAGGATCTTGATGAGATAATCCTGGATTATCTATGTGGGCCCTAAATCCAATGACAAGTGTCTTTATGAGAGACACAGATTAGGATGACTACTATTAACAAATAATAACAAGGCTTCCCTGGTGTTTCAGTGGTAAAGAATCTGCCTGCCAATGCAGGAAACACAGGTTTGATCCCTAGTCTAGGAAGATCCCACATGGCACACAGCAACCTGTGTGCCACAACCACTGAGCCTGTGTTCTGCAACAAGAGAAGCCATCAAAATGAGAAGCCCGCACACTGCAATGAAGAGTAGCTTCTGCTTGCCACAACTAGAGAAAAGCCCATACAGCAACAAAGACCCAGCATAGCCAAAAATAATTTTTTAAATGTTCATTATTATAATAACAGAAAATAATAAGTTGATAAAGTGGAGAAACTGGAACCTTTGTGAACTATTGGTGGAAACATAAAATGGCTCAACCACTATGTAAAGTTGTATTGAGGTTCCTCAAAAAAATAAAAATAAAATTACATGCATGTATCCTCAGTCACTTCAGTCATGTCCAACTGTTTGCAACCCTATGGACTGTAGCCTACCAGGCTCCTCTGTCTATGGGATTCTACAGGCAAGAATACTGTAGTGGATTACCATTCCCTCCTCCAGGAGATCTTCCCAACCCAGGGATCAAACCCAAGCCTCCCACATTGCAGGCAGATTGTTCACTGCTGAGCCACTGAGGAAGCCCCAAATTACCATATATCCTAGCAATCCCACTTCTGGATAGATCTGTAAAAGAATTGAAAGCAGGATTTTGGAAAGACATTTGCACATCCATATTCATAGCACTATTCACAATACTCAAGAGGTAGAAGCAACTCAAATGTTCATCAGTGGGTGGATAAAGGATAAACAAAATGTGATATATACATACTATGGAGTAGTATCCAGCCTTAGAAAGGAAATTCTGCAATATGATAACACTACGGATGAACCTTGAGAATATTATGCTAAGTGAAATAAGCCAGTCACAAAGGACAAATATATATGACTCCATTTATATGAGGTATCTAGAGTAGTAAATTCAGAGACACAGAATGGTGGTTACAAGCAGGGAGGGGGAGAATGGGGAGTTGCCTATTGGGTAGTTCAGTTCAGTCGCTCAGTTATGTCCGACTCTTTGTGACCCCATGAACCGCAGCACACCAGGCCTCCCTATTCATCACCAACTGCTGGAGTCTACCTAAACCCATGTCCATTGAGTCGGTGATGCCATCCAACCATCTCATCCTCTGTCGTCCCCTTCTCCTCCTGCCCTTAATCTTTCCCAGCATCAGGGTCTTCTCAAATGAGTCAGCTCTTCGCATCAGGTAGCCAAAGTATTGGATCTTAGTTTTATGAATGTTGAGCTTTAAGCCATGTGCAAAAAGATGATGTTGGATTTCTACTGCACATCATATACAGTTCTTCAACATCAGTCCTTCCAATGAATATTCAGGCCTGATTTCCTTTAGGATGGACTAGTTTGATCTCCTTGCAGTCCAAGGGACTCTCAAGAGTCTTCTCCAACACCACAGTTCAAAAGCATCAATTCTTCAGCGTTCAGCTTTCTTTCTTTATGGTCCAACTCCCACATCCATACGTGACTACTGGAAACACCATGGCCTTGACTAGACGGACCTTTGTTGGCAAAGTAATGTCTCTGCTTTTTAATATGCTGTCTATGTTGGTCATAACTTTCCTTCCAAGGAGTAAGCATCTTTTAATTTCATGGCTGCAATCGCCATCTGCAGTGATTTTGGAGCCCAGAAAAATAGTCAGCCACTGTTCCCACTGTTTGCCCATCTATTTTCCATGAAGTTATGGGACCAGATGCCATGATCTTCGTTTTCTGAATGTTGAGCTTTAAGCCAACTTTTTCACTCTCCTCTTTCACTTTCATCAAGAGGCTTTTGAGTTCCTCTTCACTTTCTGCCATAAGGGTGGTGTCATCTGCATATCTGAGGTTATTGATATTTCTTCCAGCAATCTTGATTCCAGCTTGTGCTTCTTCCATCCCAGCATTTCTCATGATGTGCTCTGCATATAAGTTAAATAAGCAGGGTGGCAATATACAGCCTTGATGTACTCCTTTTCTCATTTGGAACCAGTCTGTTGTTCCATGTCCAGTTCTAACTGTTGCTTCCTGACCTGCATACGGATTTCTCAAGAGGCAGGTCAGGTGGTCTGGTATTCCCATCTCCTTCAGAATTTTCCACAGTTTATTGTGATCCACACAAAGGCTTTGGCATAGTCAACAAAGCAGAAATAGATGTTTTTCTGAAACTCTCTTGCTTTTTTGATGATCCAGCAGATGTTGGCAATTTGATCTCTGGTTTCTCTGCCTTTTCTAAAACCAGCTTGAACATCTGGAAGTTCACGGTTCACGTATTGCTGAAGCGTGGCTTGGAGAATTTTGAGGATTCCTTTGCTAGCGTGTGAGATGAGTGCAATTGTGCAGTAGTTTGAGCATTCTTTGGCATTGCTTTTCTTTGGGATTGGAATGAAAACTGAGCTTTTCCAATCCTGTGGCCACTGCTGAGTTTTCCAAATTTGTTGACATATTGAGTGCAGCACTTTCACAGCATCATCTTTCAGGATTTGAAATAGCTCAACTGGAATTCCGTCACCTCCACTAGCTTTGTTCATAGTGATGCTTCCTAAGGCCCACTTGACTTCACATTCCAGGATGTCTGGCTCTAGGTGAGTGTGAGTGATCATACCATCGTGATTATCTGGGTCGTGAAGATCTTTTTGTACAGTTCTTCTGTGTATTCTTGCTACCTCTTCTTAATATCTTCTGCTTCTGTTAGGTCCACACCATTTCTGTCCTTTATTGGGCCCATCTTTGCATGAAAATTTCCCTTGGTATCTCTAATTTTCTTAAAGAGATCTCTAGTCTTTCCCATTCTATTGTTTTCCTCTATTTCTTTGCATTGATCACTGAGGAAGGCTTTCTTATCTCTCCTTGCTATTCTTTGGAACTCTGCGTTCAAATAGGTATATCTTTCCTTTTCTCCTTTGCTTTTTGCTTTGGGTAAAACTCTATTGGGTAGAGTTTCAGATTTGTAGGAGGAAGTTCTGGAGATCTGTTTCACAACCCTGTAAATGTACTCAATGCCACTCACCTGTACATGTAAAAAAGAGAGAAATACACAGAAAAAGAGGTGCCCATGTGATCACAGAGGCAGGCACTGGAGCAATGCAGCCACAAACTTAAGGAATGCTTGGAGCCACCAGAAATTAGACGAGACAAGGAATGAAATCTCTTTCAAAGCCTCTGGAGAGAGCACAACCCAGCTGACACCTTGATTTTGGACTTCTGCAATCTCTAAATGTAATAGAATGAATTTCTGGGTTTGTTGTTCTTTTTTTTTTTTTTTTTGGTCATGCCATGCAGCACATGGCATGCCAACCAGGGACTGAACCTTTACCGCATGCAGTGGAAGCACGGACTCTTAACCACTGGACTGCAAAGGGAAGTTCACATTTCTGTTGTTTTCAATGGACTTTATTTGTGGTAATTTGTTATGGCAGCCTCAGGAAACTTCACACAGGGAGTGAACGTGTGAATGTCTGGTCAGATGTGGGATGGGGTACAATAGAGTGGCCAAGGAAAGTTCACTGAGAAGGTGCCATGTGAGAGAGGCCCTCTAGAGGCAAGTGAACATGGATACCCGAGGAAACAGTGAAAGTGCCAAGGATGGTTGGTGTGTGTCTTGTGAGTTGAGGAAGGGCAAGGAGGCCAGTATGGCAGGAGGAGAGGCTGTGAGGGGAAAACTAGGAGGAAATGAGGTCATAGAGGGGAGTGGGAAGACTAGGTAGGGCTTTTAGACCATTTTAAGGACCTTGGCAAATAAATGAAATCCCCTTCAGGGATTCTGAGTAAGGAATGATTGATCTGTCTTAGATTTTTAACTGATCCTGTTCAAGCAAAAGATAATCATTGTAAAACATAATCAATGAATAATAAATATTTTTATAAGTAATGTTTAATTTCCATTAGGTTTTTTACTCATCTTGCAGTTTATGGGGAATTCAGAAGTTAGAAGACATCATGAGGAAATAATAAGGCAAATCCAGAATATGAAACAATTGACTCCAACCTTTCAAAAATTAAAGCCAAACAAAAGTGGGGGGGAGTGGGAGAAATGTACTAATTTAAAAAACTAAAGATGCATAATATTAAATAAGACATGTGAACCATGATTGGGCCTTGATGTGGTAGAATGTTGGCTTCCCAGGTGGCGCTAGTGGTAATGAACCTGCCTGCCAAAGTAGGAGAGGTAAGAGATGTGGGTTTGATCCCTGGGTCAGGAAGATCCCCTGGAGGAGGGCATGGCAACCGATTCCAGTATTCTTGACTGCAGAATCCCATGGAGACAGAGGAGCCTGGCAGGTTACAGTTCATAGGGTCTCAAAGAGTTGGACACGACTGAAGCAAATAAGCACAGCACAGCATAGCATAGCAACAAAGCACAGCACACAACTAAGCATACCAAGTGGTAGAATGTCTACAAAGGCCTTACCCAAACAATCCCTCCAATCCCCATGTCCACATGCTTTTCCCACTGAGGGCTGGCATCTATTTCCTTTCCCCTGGAATCTGGTTCTGGCCCCGTGACTTGCACTGACCCATTCAATACAATGGAAAAAAAGCTGTATGGCTCTGGTACCTGGGCCTTAAAAAGCCTTGTAGCTTCTCTTTTTGCTCTCTGGAATCCAGCTGATAAAAGGTCCAGCCTGAGCCTCCAATTAATAGAATGAGGCCATTCAGTTCCAGAAGAACTGCCCCAGCCAATACAACACAGGACAAAGATGAACTATCAAATAACTGGAAAAAATGAACACAGTCTTTATGGACTGATATATAAACTTTCTAGGATTCTTTGCTAAAGTTAAAAAAGCAAGGTACAGAAGATAGTACCTAATATGTTATCTTTAGCGTCTGTATTTGCATTAAAAATGCTAGAAGACTATATAAGACTATAAGTGGTTATAGGTAACATGAATATTCAGCAAATATACACCAGCATGGTTGTGCCAATTAAAATATAGAAATACCTCTGTCCTAGTTGGTAAATTGCCACTCTCCAAGCCCCTGAATTCCCTCCACCTCTGCTCTCATCCTGGAATACTTGATTGCTCCGTGATTTAACAAATAAAGAGTTACCTCTGGCAGGAATGGGGTTTGAGAGGCCAGCAGACTATGATATGGATGGTAACAGGCATGCAAGGGAGACTCTGCAAACTAGACCTTTTAATATTGTTCTGATTTCTGAACCAAGTGAATATGTTACCTATTTAATAAAATATATTTCAAAAAACAAAAGCAATGCAACTACCATTCTCTATCACAGTACCTTGTTTTACAGATTTCAAATTAATTGCTACCTTGCTGGTTTACCATAAAATGTTAGCACTATGACATTTTAGATATTGCCTGTGTTGTGTTCACTTCTATATTCCCAGCACCTAGAACCAACCAAGTAGAAATATTTGTTGAATGAATGCAGAATACATATTTTGGTGAAAAAACATACTGAGCAAAAGACACTGACTATAGTGAAGGCAGTGCTCAGAGGAAATTTTATAGTTGTAAAAGTGTGCATTAGTCAAGAAGAAAGGGAATTCCCTGGTGGTTCAGTAGTTCAGACTCTGTGCTTCCAATGAAGGGGGCATGAGTTTAATTCCTGGTGAAGATCTTACATGCCATGTGGCAAAAACAAATGAACAAACAAACAATAATCAATAACCTAATTTTACACTTTAATGAATTAAAAAAGAGAGGGAAAGAAAAAAGAGCAAACTAAACCCAAAGCTAGCAGAAGAAAGGAAATTATATAGATTAAAGGCAATAGGGGAATTCCCTGGTGGGCCCAGTGGTTAGGATTCCATGTTTTCACTGGCAAGAGTATGGGTTCAATCTCTCCCTGGTCAGTCAGTTCAGCTGCTCAGTCATGTCTGACTCTTTTAGACTCCATGGACTGCAGCACGCCAGGCCTCCCTGTCCATCACCAACTCCCGAAATTTACTCAAACTCGCGTCCATTGAGTCAGTGATGCCATCCAACCACCTCATCCTCTGTCATCCCCTTCTCCTCCCGCCATCAATCTTTCCCAGCATCAGGGCCTTTTCCAATGAGTAAGTTCTTCACATCAGGTGGCCAAAGTATTGGATCTTAGTTTTATGAATGTTGAGCTTTAAGCCATGTGCAAAAAGATGATGTTGGATTCCTACTACACATCATATACAGTTCTTCAACATCAGTCCTTCCAATGAATATTCAGGACTGATTTCCTTTAGGATGGACTAGTTTGATCTCCTTGCAGTCCAAGGGACTCTCAAGAGTCTTCTCCAACACCACAGTTCAAAAGCATCAATTCTTCAGCGTTCAGCTTTCTTTCTTTATGGTCCAACTCTCACATCCATACGTGACTACTGGAAACAGCATAGCCTTGACTAGACTGACCTTTGTTGGCAAAGTAATGTCTCCGCTTTTTAATATGTTGTCTATGTTCCTTCCAAGGAGTAAGCATCTTTTAATTTCACGGCTGCAATTGCCATCTGCAGTGATTTTGGAGCCCAAAAAAATAAATTCTGTCACTGTGTCTACTGTTTCCCCATCTATTTTCCATGAAGTGATGGGACCAGATGCCATGATCTTAGTTTTATGAATGTTGAGCTTTAAGCCATGTGCAAAAAGATGATGTTGAATTCCTACTGCACATCATATACAAAAATTAACTCAAAACGCATAGACAACCTAAATATAAAAGCTAAAACCATAAAATTCTTAGAAGAAGGATAAATCTTCATGATCTCAGATTTAGCAATGGATTCTTGGCTATGACAGATAATGAACTATGCAACAATAACAACAAACATGGATAAAATGTACTTCCAAGTTTAAAACTGTTGTTCATTAAAGAACGTTATCAAGAAAGTAAAAAGACAACCTACAGAATGGGAGAAAATATTTGCAACTCATATACGTGATGAGGGGTTAATATATAAAGAACTCTTCCAACTCAACAATGAGACAAAAACCCCAATTCAAAAAAGGGCAAACGACTTAAACTTTTCTCCAAAGAAGATATACAAATGGCCAATAAACACATAAAAAAATTGACGTAATTAGTCGTTAGGGAAATGCAAAACAAGACAACAATGATATCGCCTCACATACTAATATTGCTATAATAAAAACATTTTTTTAAGAAATTAAGTACTGAAGGATATGCGGAACAGTTGAAACCATCATGCACTGCTAGTGTGAATGTAAAATGGTATGGGCCCTGTGGGAAACAGTTTAGCACTTGCTCAGAAAGCTGGAGATAGAATTACCATATAACCAACCACTTATGCTCCTAGGAAATACCCAATAAAATTGTAAACAAGTACTTGACAGACACTTGTAAGCCAATGATCATTGTAGTGAAACCAAGCAGAACCCTGTGGGACTTTCCAGGGACAGACTCCAGTATCCAGTATTTTTTTTGATTTTAATTTTATTTAATTTTGGCTGTGCTGGGTCTTCATTGCTGTTCAGGCTTTTCTCTAGTTGTGGTGAGCAGGCTTTTCTATAGTTGGTAGTACATGGATTTCTCATTGCAGTGGCTTCTTTTGTTAGGAGCATGGGCTCTAAGGCATGCAGGCTCAGTAGTTGTGGCTCACAGGCTCTAGAGCACATGTTCAGTAGTTGTGGCACATGGGTTTAGTTGCTCCCATGTGCCCATAGGCATGTGGGATATTAGTTGCACATAGGCATGTGGGATCTTCCTGGACCAGGAATCTAACCCATGTCTTCTGCATTGGCTGGTGGATTCTTCACCACTGAGCCACCAGGGAAGCCCTACCCTGTCTCTTGTTTGTAGAAAAGCTTTAGCCCCTAGGCTTACCCTAAGTTCCAAAGAGCAAATTTAATCAGAGAAGTGAGAAAAAGCAAAAACAAAGGAAAACAGTCAAGGCAAATTAATAATAATTTAGCCATAAAACAAAGTCAAGGACCTCCTCTAGAGTTGTGGATGGTATTCTGAACCATATCCTTGAGTTGTTTTGCAGATACAAAAACCCCCACTAGGTGGAGGACGTTAACTGCATACTGAACACAAGCTCATAGAGCCCAGGCCAGCTGGAACCAGAAGGCTGATGACTGCAGAAATAGCACCTAGTTACTTCACCACCAGCCAATCAGAAGAATATCCTCCAGGCACCCTGTGACCCTCTACCCTAACGTTGCCTTTCAAAACACTTCCCTGGGAATTCTCTGGCAGCCCAGTGATCAGGACTCTGTACTTTCATTACTGGGGTCATGGGTTCAATCCCTAGTCAGGGAACTAGGATCCTGCAAGCCACATGGTACAGCCAACAATAAATAAAAATTAAAAAAACAAACAAAACCTTTCCTGAAAGCTTGAGGAGTTCTGATCTTTTGAGCACAAGCTGTCTTTTTTCCTTGCTTGGCCTTGCAATAAACATTGTATTTTCTTTCACCACAAACTGGTGTCAGTAGATTGGTCTTGCTGCCAGTCACGCAAGTAGACCCAAGTTTAGTTCAGTAACAGTAGCACTATTCACAAAAGCAGAAAGGTAGAAACAAACCAAATGTCCATCAACTGATGAATGGATAGACAAGATGCAGTATATCCATAAGACAGAATATTACTCTGCCATGAAAAGGAAAGAAATTTTGATTCATGCTATAGTATGGCTGAACATTGAAAACATGCTAAGTGAAATAAGCAAGACATAAAAGGACAAATACTATCTGTATGAGACATATACAGTACCTCATATGATACTGTATATCAGGTAGATGGAGTCATCAAGTTTATAGAGACAAAGTATAACAGAAGTTACTCAGAAGGAAAAAGGGAGGGGTGGGAAGTTATTGCTAAATGGTTACAGAATTTCTCCTTTATTATTTTTTTAATTGGAGCATAATTGCTTTACAATGTTGCGTTAGTTTCTGCCATACAATGACATGGATCAGCTGTATGCATACCTATGTCCTCTCCCTCTTGGACTTCCCCCCACTCCCCACCCACATCCCACCCATCTAGGCTGTTACAGAGCACCAAGCTCAGCTTCCTGTGAATTTCTCTTTGGAATGGTAAAATAGATAGTGGTTATGGTTGCACAACATTGTAAAGTGATTAATGCCACTAAATTGTACTTTAAAAAGACAAATTTTTTCTTATATTTTACCACAATAAAAAGAGAAAGAAAAAAAAATACTGGTTTGTTCCTTGATTCCTTCACTTTCTCCTAGTCTTCAAACCCTCAGAACACATATCAGCCTAACTTTGTTCTCACAAGAACTGATGTGTGTGTGTGTGTGTGTGTGTGTGTGTTCAGTCACTCAGTTGTATCCATCTCTTTGCAACCCTCTGGAATGCAGCCCACCAGGCTTCTCTGTCTATGGGATTTTTCAGGCAAGAATACCGGAATGGGTTACCATTTCCTCCTCCAGTGGATCTTCCTGACCCAGGGATAGAACCAGAGGCTCCTGAACTGCAGGAGCAATAAACTCATTCTTTACTAATGAGCCTCAGGGAAGCCCCTTACTTCCTACTTAAAAAACAAAAGAAAAAAAAAAAAACCCACCTCTACTTTGCCTTTCTCTTTTAGAAATGTGGGCTTCCCTGGTGGCTCAGCTGGTAAAGAATTGGCGTGCAATGCGGTAGACCTGGGTTTGATCCCTGGGTTGGGAAGATTCCCTGGAGAAGGGAAAGGCTACCCACTCCAGTATTCTGGGCTGGAGAATTCCATGGATTGTACAATCCATGGGGTCACAAAGAGTCAGACAGGACCGAGCAACTTTCACTTACTTCACTTAAGAAATTTTGCTACAAGTCTATATCATACTTGCCAGCAGGTGGCAAAATCTGTCTGAATTTCGGTCCAGATTCAGACACCTGTGTCCTCTATGGAGCTTTCAAGGTCAGATCCCTATGACCAGATGACTGCCCTTTGTCACCCCAGTATCCCCGGCTATGCCGCATGACACAGTCCTTGCCTTCAAATTGTGGGGAATAAACACGGAGGAACAATTCAAGACAGTGTGGAACAGCCTTTCCCTACTGTCAGTCATTTGGATGCCACATTCCCATACTAGTATCTAGTTACTATAGTTTTAAAATGGACATTTTTATTACAAAAGAAAAATTTGAGCATTACAGTAAATCAGAAAACCTATTACTTGCCATATATCTCAAAGATAACCTATCACAAATCAGGAAGACCAAGTAACTTCTACGTATATTATTGTCCACCAAAAGTTGTGAGCCTGTTTTATCTTGGTCAGAAAAGGGAAAGAAGAAAAAATGGAATTAAAGACACTTTAGCATTAAATGAGGCTTTTCCCTTGCTAATAAAGACTGAAGAACTGAAAGGACTTTCTCTGTATGTGATTGCTTACAACTTACCATATCTCAACAAATTTGAGATTTTTGTCCTCCACATTTTGAAAATAGTGCTGTATCTACGACTGAGGTGTCCTAGTAAAAGTGTTTTTGTTCTTTCCCTTTCTCAGCAGTAAGTAAAATAACCTCTAAAAGCGGATGACCACTTGGTATTCGATGAAATGGCATAATAAACCATCCATGCACCAAGTGAAGGCTCCCGCGAGCCCGTTGCCTACTTTGGGAAAACCTAGTGTCAGGGTTAGGACTTCCTGGTTCTCACTCCGTGGGTCACTGCCTGCGGCGCCTCAAGCGCGCACTGCCGACCAAGGTTTGTTTCTGACATCACATACCAGCTCAGTTCTCCATCAAAGGACTCCGGACAGCTTACTGCAGGAGACAGTACTTAGCAACATGCAGACCCCCTTTCAGAACTGTCACGCAAACAGGTCAGGACCGAACGTGCCAAAAGCAAGCTACAAACTCGGAGTTAACACTACTGCCCCAAGGCCGAGCCACCGGAGATGTAGGCGCGACTCTGTGACGTCAAGACTCCGCTCACAAGGTAGGGGCGGCCCCTCTCGTCTTAGGGCGGGGCGGCGTGCTGACGCCACACGCTGAGGCGGGGCCGAGAGTTTGGTGCCCCGGAGTGGGGTGTCGGCGCCTCATTCGGGTGGAGCTGAGCCGGAGACAGGTAGGCTTGCGCGGCGGCTGGGTCCCGCCGGATTTGGGAGGCTCCGCGCCGGTCAGGCAGGCGGCGAGGGTCTTGGCATGGGGCAAGGCTGCCGCGCCCTCGTTGTCGCCGCCACCCCGGTGACAGGGAGTGGAGCTGGCTGGAGCGGGGCTGACGGGGGGGAGGTGGGTGGGACGGAGCCTGACAGACGGACGTGGCAGCCAATGGTGTGGGGGGCGCCTCCTGGCGGGCGGAGATTGGCGGGTGCGGGCGAGCGCAGAGGTCGCGCGGGGCGCGGAGCGGCAAGCCATTGGCTGTGATGGGCAGAGGGGTGGGCTGCGCGGCGGATGTGAGGGAACGGGCGCAGCGGCAGGGGTGACCCCCAAGGTCGAGGAGGCGTCACGTGGGAGTCGTCAGGCTGTGTCCTCTCCCCGCCTGGACGGCTGGAAGGGTGGCGCGCCCTTGAAGAACCAGCTGTGAATTGTGGGCATTCGTTTTTCCCAGAGCGCGAAGACGCTGGTCGGCTTCTGTCCGGACTGACCCTTCGCCCCTGGGACGACCCTTTGAGGAACAGATTACTCTGCAGTACCCCTCTGTCTTGCAGTACTCCTCTGTCGTACTCATCCTTCCTGTGTTCCTTGGGGTGACGCCCTTGAGGAGCGGATTAGCCCACAGTATCCTGTGTATTCAGTACCCCCATACCTATCTTCCCTGCGCTCTTCTGGGGTGAACCCTGAGTGAATTACCCTCCAGCACTT
This sequence comes from Bubalus kerabau, assembly GCF_029407905.1. NCBI lineage: Eukaryota > Metazoa > Chordata > Mammalia > Artiodactyla > Bovidae > Bubalus > Bubalus kerabau. Next base: position 80,068,599 of record NC_073631.1, on the reverse strand, counting down.
AGTACCTCCACTATCCTCAGTACCTTTACTGTACTCAGCACTCATCGTTTCTATTCTCTGTGCTCTTCAGGGTGACACTCTTAATGGACAGGTTACTCTGCTGCATGCACGCTCAGTGCCCAAATACTCAGGATCCCTCCATGCTTAGCACCCATAGTACCCATCCTCCCTGTGAACTCTTTGGGGGCAACACCCTTAATGGGCAGACTAGCTTGCAGTACCCTACTGTACTCAGTACGCTTCTTTCTTCCAGGGATATGGTAGTTCATGTTGAGATGAAGCGCGTTTCCTCGAGGAACACACTAGTGTACCTTTTCCCTTTCGCAAAGCTACCTGAGTCAGTGTAAGTTGTGTAACGAAGCTTAGTAGAAAACTGGTGGCGAAACACTGAGTATAGATAAGGACTTGCTCTCTCTGCCCTTTACATGTAACAGAGGAGAGGTGACTCAGACCTGAGGTGTGAACTCTGTTTTGTCCTGGGGTTTCTCTGCTTTGTTTTACCTGTACTTTGAAGCAGGGAGTAGAGGCTGACTCCCAGGTTTACTGCTCTGAGCAGCTTTAAAAGGATAAATGGCCTGGATGAAGTCTTGCTTGCACTGTGACAAGAGGTGCAGTAGTCAAACTGCAGTTTTTTTGTGCAAGACCCTCACGGTCTGAAAATGTATAGAACTTATTCTAGCTTTGCAAATTAGCTGATCTTAGAAAGTTGAAGAAAGATTAGAGTATCCTGATAAAATTTTGAAGAGCATTTTCCACATTTCAAGTACTTTTTTTTTTTTCCTTAAACAGTTTTATTGAGATATAATTCATGTACCATACTGTTCATTCTTTCAAGTATACAATTCACTAGTTTGTAGTGTATTCATAGTAAGCAGCCATCACCAAAATTTAGTTACTTTTAAAGATTAACTTTAATTTCAGAAATACATTAGTTTCTGTTTTCATTTAAATTTGAACACACAGCTTATTAAAAGTGCAATATTTACCATGCTATATGTGTATCTTGCATATATATCTATGTATATCAGATCTGCTTTTAATTAGTCTTACTCCTTACTGCCCCATTTGAGAAAAGTACTGTACCGTCTTTAAAATTTTTAGATAGTTTTACTTTGGAATAATTGTACAATTACTGAGAAGTTTATTCTAGAATTTTGTAATTTTGAGAAATTGAACATGCAAATCAATTATATGCAATTATAACAAATAGTGCAGAGAGATCCCACTGTCCCTTTACCCATTTTCTCAAATAACATTTTTACAAAAACTTCAGAACTATATCACAACCAGGTATTGACAGTCAAGATAGAGAACCTTTCCATCATGCCAAGGGTCCCTCCTGTTATCTTGGTATGGCTGTACCCACTTCCATCCTGCCTGCAGTTCCTCAGTTCCTGGCAACCACTAATCTGTTTTCCATTTCTATAATTTTGACATGTCAGGAATGTTACATAAGGAGAATCGTACAGTATGTAACCTTTTAGGATTGGCTTTTTTCACTAAGCGTGATTCTCTGAAAATGCATGCAGGTGGTTGCCTATATCAGTAGTTCTCTTCATTTTTATGCTTTTGATGCTATTGATGTACCAGGCTATTGGTGTACCACAGTTGATTTAAGTCTCCAGTCATTGAAGGACATCTGGGTGGTTTCCATTCTTTGACTGTTAAAGCTGTTATAAACATTTATATACAGGTTTTTGGGGTTTCTTTTTCCTTCAAATTCCTGGTTTAATAAGGACTTTTTTATTTAGAGAAAAAAAAGGTCCCAAACATCAGGCTGTTCACAAAAATAACCGACAGTATCAACTTTAGAAAACAAATCTTAATATTACACCAGTTATTTTTCTAGAGGATGCATTTGACATGCCAACTCTCATTCACAAAAGTACATTATTATGTTTGTGTTGAACAGCCCCACATAGCACTCTTGTACGGGATATATATATATATATACACACAGGTTTTTATGTGAACAGAAGTTTTCATTTCTCTGAGAAAAATTCCCAGGAGTGTAATCATTAGGTCATAGGGTGGTTTCATGTTTAGTTTTTTTTAAAGTAGACAGACTTTTCTGTTCTACAGACTTTTCTTTTACATTCCCACCAATAATGTGTTTGTGACCCACTTACTTCATATTCTTGGTAGCATTTAATACCATTAAAAATTTTTAGCCATTCTAGTAGATGCATAGTGATTGTGGTTTTAATTTGCATTTCCCTGATGGCTAGTGATACTGAATGTGTTTATTTGCCTCTTCCGTGAAATACCTATTCATATCTTTTGCCCATTTTGTAATTGGATCATTTGCAGTTCTTAATGTTTCATTTTGAGAATTTCTTAAGCATTCTAGTCCTTTGTTGGATATGTGGTTTGCAGATATTTTCTCCTGTCTGTGGTTTGTCTTCATCTTCTTAATGGGATCTTTTGGAGAGCAAAAACTTCTTAATTTTGGTCAAGTCCTGTTTATGAACTTTGTTTTTTCTGGGTTGTGCTTTTAGTAGCACGTTAAAGACCACCTTGCTCTCGTTTCTCTTACATATTTCTCTATAAGTTTTATAGTTTTGTGTTGTACATTTAAATTTATAATCCACTTCAAGTTGATTTCTGTATAAGGTGTGAATTCTAGCTTGAGTGATTTCTTTCTTTTCTTTTCCGTTTATTCTTTCTTTTTTTCTTTTTCCTTCCACTATAAATATCCAACTAGCAGCATTTGTTGAGAAGACTGTTCTTCCTCCATTGAATTGCTTTTACATTTTTGTCAGATATCACTTGGTTGTGCTTGTGCGGGTCTGTTTTAGAGTCCTCTGTTGTGTTTCATCAGTCTTTTTGTCTGTCTCACCATCAGGACCATACAAAATGATTATTGAAGCTACATAATAAATTTTGAAATTAAGTAAATTGGTTCTTCCCACTACTATTGTCTCAGCTAATCTAATTCCTTTGCCTTCGCCTATAAATTTTAGAGTAATCTTACCTCTATCTACAGAAATTCTAACTGAGATTTTGATAGGAATTGTGCTAGAGTTGTGTAACAATTTGGAGATAATCTTCCAGTCCATGAACAAGGTATGTCTCTCATTTATTTAGGGTTTTTTATTTTGTTCATTGGTATTGTAGTTTTTAGCATACAAGCCTTGTACAGGTTTTGTTAGGCTTACACTGTTTCCTGTTTAAAAATTCTTTTTCATGTGTCCTTTGTAGTTTGTAGAGATACAGTTGGTTTTTATATATATTTATCTTGTATCCTATGACCTTGCAAATTCACTTATTCTATAAATGCTTTTGTAGGTTCCTTAAAGTTTTGTACATAGATAATCGATTATGTGATCTGCAAATAGTAGTAGTTTTATTTCTTCCTTTCTGATCTGTATGCCTTTTAGTTCCTTTTTTTGGCTTATTGCACTGGCTACAGTTCTCAGTAGTATGTTGAATAGTAGGGTGAAAATAGACATCCTTACATTGCTCCCAGTTTTAAAAAGATGCAGTCACTCTTTCACAATTAAGTAGTATGTATTAGCTGTAGGCTTTTGTGGAGGCTTATTATCAAGTTAAAGTTCCCTTTTATTCCTAGTTTTCTGAGAGTTTTTATCATAGTGGTTGAATTTTGTCAAGTACCTTATCTGCATCTATTGATATGAGCATGCAGTTTTTCTTTTCAAGCCTGTCAGTATGGTAGATTGCATTGTTTTTTGTTTGTTTTGTTTTTGGCATTGCCACATGTGGATCTAAGTTTCCAACCAGGGATTGAACCCATGCCCCCAGCAGTGGAAGTAGAGTCCTAACCATTGGAATGCCAGGAAATTTCCTGGAGTCTGTTTTCTCAGGAGCTTTTAAATTACACATGAAATTTCTTGAATAGCTATTTCAAACTGGATAAGTTGTTGTAGTTTGTACTTTTGAGTTTCTTGATTTCCTTGCTGACCTCATATCTAGCTTTTCTGTCTCTTGTTGAAAGAGGAGTTGAAGTTTCCAACTATAATTTAAATTTGTTTTTTTCTCCACTCACTTTTATTAGTTTGATTCACATATTTTGAAGTTATGTTGTTTGGTACGACATAGATTTAAGATTGCTATATTTTAAGATTTAAGATTGCTGTATTTTCTTGGTAGATTAATCTTTTGTCATTAGTATCTCTGGTAATTTTCTTTGCTCTGATGTCTATTTTGTCTGATAATAGTATTATTATTAGATGATGAAATAAACTCCCGCTTTCATTTGCTTAATGTTTGTATGATACATAATGTTTCATCCTTACACTTCCAACCTTCCTGTATTGTTATATTTGAAATTTCTTATATTATCAGATCCTGTTGTTTTATCCATTCTGCCTATCTCTAACAGGGGTATTTAGATCATTTACATTTAGTGTAATAATTGATATGTTAGGAGTTATGTCTGCTATTTTATTCTTTCTTTTTTGTTTTTTGTTCCTCTGCTTTCTTTTTCTTGCCCCCTTGTGGGTTACTTGAACACATTTTTCTTTTTTTTTTTTTTACTTGAACACATTTTTAAATTCCACTTTTAATTACATGTAGTGTTTTTTAGTGTATCTGTGTAGCTTTTTTAGTGGGTTTTTAGGTATTGCATTGTGTGTACATAAGTTGTACACACTTATGTGTGTCTACTAGTCACAGTCTACTAGTGTCATCATTTTATCATTTTGAGTGAAATATGGAAACCATATCTCTGTTTACATCACTTTATCTTACTCCACTTAAAATTGTCTTAATTAATTCCTCTACAGACACAGCATTAGAACCACATCAGATGTGTTGTAATTTTTGATTCATCCACCACACATCATTTACAAGATTCTAGAGGAAAGGAAACCCACTCCAGTGTTCTTGCCTGGAGAATCCCAGGGACGGGGGAGCCTGGTGGACTGCCATCTATGGGGTCGCAAGAGTTGGACACGACTGAAGCAACTTAGCAGCAGCAGCAGAGGAAAGGAAATTATATTTACCTATATTTTGTTTTCTTTCTTTCTTCATGATATTACAAGTTTCCCTTTTATCATTTACTTTCTGTTTACAGGATTTCATTTAGCCATTCATTTAAGATAAATCTTCTGTCCGTAAATTGTTTTAGTTTTTCTTCATCTAAGATCTTTATTTCCCCCTTTTTCCTGAAGGATGTTTTTGCTGGCTATAGGGCTCTGGATTAACAGTTATTTTCTTTCAGCACTTGAAAAGTGTTGTGCCACTTTCTCTTGGCCTTCATAATTTCTGGTGAGAAATATACTATTTGAGTTGTTCGTAGTTTTCAAAAGCTTATGATGTATCGTGGAATGTATTTCTTCGGGTTTATTTTGTTTGGGGTTCTCTCAGGTTCTTGAATCTGTAAGTTTATGTCTTCTGCTAAATTTGGAAAGTTTTCAGCCATTATTTTTTTGAATACATTTTCAGCCCCTTCCCCTTTCTGCTCCTCCTGAGATTCTGATGACATTTATATGCAGCATTAGGTCTTTTATTATAGTCCCACATGTCCCTGAGACCCTGGTTTTTTCCCCCCAGTCTATTTCCTCTTGTTCAGAATGGGAAATTCCTCTTGTTCATGTTTGTTCATGTTCATTGTTTCTTCTTTCTTTGGTTTAACTTATTTATCAGGTTTTTTATGCTAGTTATTGTAATTTTCAGTTCTGAAGTTTCCATTTGGTTCATCTCTATATCTTCTCTTTCTTTACTGAGGCTATTTTCATTTGTTTCAAGCATGTTCATAGTTGCTTGTGGAAGCATATTGATGCTGACTCTTCTACAACTTTGCCATGTAATTCTAATGTGTGTCATCTTAGTGTTGGTGAGTGCAACAGAACAGGCTTCTGACACTGCTGGGGGGATAGGAGGGGCTGCCTGGTTATTACTGGGTGGAAGCGGAGGCTCCTCACCTGGCCTCCTTGGTATCTGTGGGTAGGGATTCCTTGTCACTGCTGTGTGGTAATTTCTCAGTTAGACCTTTGTGATTCCACCCTGCCTTGTGCTGCTGGGCAGTAAAATCCAGGCTCCCTCCTGGCCTCTACTAATGTTATTGGGGGGAGGGGGTCATTGTCACTGGTGGGGATGAAAGTCACTGATCTTCTCTGATACTACCAGGTGGAGTGGGAGTGGGCCACCATTTTTCTGTGGGGTTGGTTGCAGTAGAGTGGTTATTGTCTAAAAATATCCTGTCCTGCTAGACTGCCCCATTCTCAGTCCGCTGGCCTGAGAGGGCAGACTTACGTTGCAGCTTTTTTTGAGTCTACAGTAGTTGGTATTTCTGGGTTGCCAACTTCTTCAGCACCTAACTTGGAATATATGAGGCAAAAAGAAAAGGAGAACTCAATTCTGAGTCCTCTGGGCCCCAAGGTCCCTTCCCAGTCTCTCCTCTCCACCTTTCAGAATCGTGATTTTTTTTTTTTAATGAAACATCTCTTATTATTAGCTGCATGTAGTGGGAAACAGAAGTTCTGTATGTACTTTTTAAGTTTTTAATAAATATTAACAACTGCCCTTTCTTTTCATAAAATTTTAATAATTTGTACTTTAACCAACACCTTTAAAAGATGCCAGCTTACCTATACCATGCATCACCACAGTCAGGGCACCTCTGCTAACAGTGTCAGTCTGGGGAAGGACAGCTCAGTCTTCAGGCCTGTGCACTGAAGCTTATTTAGGGTTCCTGGTTCAGAGGTGGAAGTCCTTCCTTACAGTCCGGTCAGTTACCCACTCCAAGTTTACTTCTGTTTAGGTTTACCTTGGAAACTTCAGCTTTTTTAAGAGATAGCATTAGCTGCGGGATTGCTTTTCTTGTTTTTTGTTTGTTTATTTGGCTGGTTGGTTGGTTTTTTGTTTTTCTGGTAAACTGTCTTTTAGTCATAAAAGTATTTTTAAAGTGTGTAAAATTCTTTCATTTTTGTATCATAGTTACAAAAGACATTGAGAAAGCAGGACTGATTGTTCCCTTCACTTTATGGCAGAGGAAACTGACCATAGATCAGGTGGCACATTTAAGGCTCACATAGTGAGAGGGTCATTCTGCTTTGTTTGCCCTGAAGGCTCAGCCACCACTTTCATCTAATGGTGGCAAAATACCTTTGCAGTTTAAGAGTAACCTGCACTACCTCCCTCTCAGTTTATGGTTGATGAGGCATCACAGGTGAAAGATGTTGAATTCTCCTTAGATTCTCAGCCAGTAAAAGAGAATTGGTATTTGTGCTCTCTCTGTACCTAATGTCTTTGTATCACTGCTAAAGCTAGAATATTGGAGTAACAGCCGTGGGTATGTAGCAAGCATGGTTTTCTTGACTTATTATGAGAATCTTGAGTCTGAAACGCCACCCCCCCCCAAAAAAAAAACCACCTTTCAAGGTAAGTTGTTCTTTTAAAATGGTTCTCAGGCAACATACAGTGGTAACAACCATTTAACTATGCATGTGCTTTTCCCTCAAAGACTCATATCCTGAGAAACTGTCCAAGCTGTTTTTACCTCTGATTACTCCTCTGCCTAGCCCTCATGACGGTCATAGACGTCAGGAGTCAGTTTATCTCCCCATCCTGTGAATGGGGAGGTGACCTTGGGTAAAGTGTGTGCTGCCTAACTGGGGAATGTTTAGGCGCAGATAAAGTTCTGTTTTATTTTCCTAAGGGCAGAGCACTTAACCCTTAAAAACAAATTTTGCTTTAGTTTTTGCTTTTTTTTTTAATGTTATTTTTCTCAAATGTATAGATTTATATACTTGTGTCTTGAAATTAACAGTTACAAAGAGTGTCACTTTGTGTACTTTATTGATATTGACAGATTCGTGTTTCTTCTTAGACTTTTTAAAAAACAACTTTATTGAGGGGTTTCCCTGGTGGTCCAGCAGTTGGGGCTCCACACTTCTATTGCATGGAGGTGGAGAGGGGCACTGGTTCAATCTCTAGTCGGGGAACTAGGATCTCGCATGCCGTTCTGTGTAGCCAAAAAAAGAATCAGTGAAGTTTAGGGTTGGGCATATTTGTTGACAAAGATGTAAAAAAAAAACTTTATTGAGGTATAATTCATATACCATATAATTCACCCATTTAGACTGTACAGTTTAATGTCTTACAGTATACCATAATGTCGTGAAGCCATCAGCATAATCTGGTTTTAGAATATTTTCATTTCTCCCTTCCCCCAAAAAACCCATACCTGGGCTTTCCTGGTGGCTCAGTGGTAAAAAATCCACCTGTCAATGCAGAAAGCCCATACCCATTAGTAGTCCTGTCTGATTCTTACTTCCCCCAACCCTGGACTTTATGTCTGTATCAATTTGCTTGTTCTGAACATTTCATATACATGAAGTCATACAATACTGTGTTTTTTGTGTGTGAATGACTGTTTTCACTTAATATATTCAAAGGTCATCTGTGTTGCAGGATGTATTGATATTTCATTCCTTTTTATTGCTTAGTTCTATTACATAGTATGGCTGTATCACATTCTGAGTTTTTCCACTTTTTGGCTAGTATGAATAATGCTGCAGTGAACATCTGTGTACAAGGGCTTGTGTGGACATATGTTTTTGTTTTTCTTGGTTGTATACCTAGGAGTGGAGTTGCTGAGCCACATGGTAATTCTATGTTTAACTTTTTGAGAAACTGTTTTCCAAAGTGGCTGCCCCAGTTTACACTCCCACTCGGATTGTATGAGGGTTCTAATTCTTCCTGTTCTCTCCAACACTTGATTGTATTGATTATATCCAGTCTAATAGGCCTGAAGTCCTATCTTGTTGTGATTTTGATTTGCAAATTTTTTTGCCTTATGACTAATGATGTTGGGTATGTTTTAACATTCTTACTGATCGTTTGTGTGTCTTCTTTTGAAAAATGTCTATTTGTATCCTTTGGCAGTTTTTTTGATTGGGTTACTTTTCATTATAGAGTTATATTTACATTTTTGAGTCATGAGTTCTTTATATTCTGCATGCATGTGCCTTATTAGCTGTATAATTTGCATATATTCATTTTTAGACTGCCTTTTTTGATGGTGTCCTTTGAAGCACTAAGCACTTCCCTTCTGGCTCAGCTGGTAGAGAATCCGTCTGCAATGCGGGAGACCTGTGTTCGATCCCTGGGTTGGGAATATCCCCTGGAGAAGGAAAAGGCTACCCACTCCACTATTTTGGCCTGGAGAACTCCATGGACTGTATAGTCCATGGGGTCACAAAGAGTTGTACATGACTGAGCGACTTTCACTTTGAAGCACTGAAGTTTTTATTTTGATGAAGTCCAGTTTGTTGTTGTTGTTTGTACTTTTGATGTCCTAAGACACATTGTTTGACTCAGGGTTCTGAAGATTTACTCCATTTTGGAAGTTAGAAACCTTCTAAGAGTCTTACAGTGTCAGCTCTTGCATGTAGGTCTTTGATCCATTTTGAGTTAATTTTGTGTACGGTGTAAAACAGGGGTCCAAAATCATTTTTTCACATGTGGATTTCCGGTTGCCCTGGCATCGTCTGTTGAAAAGACTGTTCTTTCCCCACTAAGAATATTTGGCACCCTTGTCAAGTAGAAATATTGTTCTCAACCACAAGTCAGAACACTTGGGGCTTTTTAACAACTCACAGCTTTCATGAAAGTGTTTGAACGGTTCAGCATTCCTACCAGAAATGCACTATTCTTAATGTTGACTCTGGAATTGGAAGGATGGAATCTGAACGTTCCAGAATCTGAAATGTATACCTGATGTCTGCTCTGTGGCTCTCTCAGATTGCGGATAGGGAACAGCTGTTCCTGGTCATCCTGGGGTGGAGGCAGGGGGATGTTGAGCTGTCTGCTGAAGGCAAAGTTTTCCTATGACTCATATGAGTCATCTTAAGGGAAGTTTGAAGATTGTTAGTAATTGTGCTGGGCAGCACTGAGCTGTTTGTCAGATTTTATGACTGTAGATAACTCGGTAACGTAGTTTGTTTACTGTATCATATTGGAAGGACTGCTTTAGGAAGAAGAGATGAAATGAACAGTTTTGTACTTGTCAGTGTGATGCCTGTTAATTGGGTATTGCAGCAACTGAATAACGACTGTTAATGGAGGTGATGATACTGCTGTGTTCTAGGAGAATACTCCAACTCAGAGTATTTCAAGCTGCCTAGATAATAATGATTGGCGAAGGAAATGGCAACCCACTCCCAATCTTGCCTGGAGAATCCCAGGGATGGGGGAGCCTGGTTGGCTTCCATCTATGGGATCGCACAGAGTCGGACATGACTGAAGCGACTTAGCAGCAGCAGCAGCAGATAATAATGACATTGGAGGAAAAAGATGAGTGTTGGCCTGAGTTTTTTTTTTTTAATTAATGTGAAAAGCAACGGTCATAGTATTTTTGCCATCAGTGTCTTTGATAGCTTTTTGTCAGCCTTAAACTTAATAGCTGAGAAAATTGGAATAGAGTTGGCAGTAGGAAGAACTACTGAAGTTACTTAAGGTTTTTTTTAAAAAAGGAGTTAAGATAGCATCCTAAAGATTGCATTTAATTTTTAAGGGGCAAGTTTTTGTTTGTTGTTTAGCTTTTAAATTCTACTTTTGCTGACCTGTCTTTTTCAAGCAGCCAAACAGGCCAGTGTCCTTTATGCATATGCTGATCATATTTGGATCAAGAGAAGGGGTTCTTACAAACAGTGTAGAGGATAGTTTATGTAACATTTATTTCTGGGTAATTCTCAGCCTGTCTCAAAGCTTGGATTTCCTCCAGGCTGGATTGGAGGTGGGGTGTGATTCCGACTAGACCATCAGTCACCACTTCCCAGGGCAGAGGGCTATGGTGAGCCTCACTTCTGCCCAATGGCTCCCCTCCCCTTCCCCAGCCTCTTTTGCTATGACTGGAAGAGACCACTGGGCAGCTGGGATTTTTATGGGAAGAGAAGCAGCACAGTGTCCTTGTCCCTTTCCAGAGGCATCTGAATGCTTACACATGATTGGAAGTGGTTCAAGACCCTCCGCTGCAGCTGCTTAGTCACTTCATTTGTGTCCAACTCTGTGCGATGCTATGGACTGTAGCCCCGCCAGGCTCCTCTGCCCGTGGGGATTCTCCAGGAAGAATACTGAAATGGGTTCCGTGCCCTCCTCCAGGGGATCTTCCCAACCCAGACAGTCTAAACTCTTTAATGGTCTAGTGGGTGCATCAGCTGCTTTTGTAAAGTGGATAGTGTAGTTAGAGTTATATATTATATTTAGTAAAATTACAACCATCAAACTCAAGATCCATTCAACCTTGGGGAAAGTGTAAACAAACTCAGAAGGGTGACCTATAAAGCAGAAGAGCTAATGCCTGCCTTGAGGGAGTTGATGGGTTCGGAAGAGTCCTAACAGGTCAAGCTACTGACTGTAGAGTAGAGTAGTGCGAGGTAGGTAGACTTTTCTGTGGTCACTGCTGTCCATGCCTTTGTCTTGCAGAGCCCCCTGCCTCCCTTGTTGGCCCTCTCCTGGCTCCAGTTTTAGGAAATGTGACATCCAGACCCTTGGCCGTCCAGCTAGTCTATTCCTCCAGCCGGCCAAGACAGTTCTTGCTCCTCCCCTGTGTTTTTCAAACTTTTCCATCTGTCTGATCTTTCTTCCTACTGATTCTTATAAATCCTTGCCTTCCCCTCCTCTTCAGAGCAAAGGCCTCCCTATTGTCTGTGCCCTTCCCCAAACTTTCCTGGCTGCTGGAAAGGAGCACTTAGGAGAAGTGGGTTCTCCCAGGGAGTTTTGTTGGTATTTTCTGTGCCTCTCAGGTGCTCAGTGCTTTTGCTGTAATTATTTTTAATATATTTTTTTCTTCTGCTCAAAGATAAATTATTTGAGGGTGAGCAAAATATTTTCCCAGTGTCTCTGTGTTCTCCAGAATACCAAGAGGCCATCAGGGCTCCGTAATCTCCTGATAGATTAGAAAGTATTTCTCCTTTTGCAATTAGTACTAACCTAATCCTTAATTCATCCTTGTTGCCTTTTCCTATAGTTGTTTTACACAACATATAAACTTACATGTGCTCAGTCATGTCTTAATTCTTTGCGATCCCCATGGACTGTAGGGATCTATCAGTGTCCTCTGTCCATGGGATTTCCCAGGCAAAAATACTAGAGTGGTTTGCCATTTCCTGCTCCAAGGGATCTTCCTGACTCCGGGATCGAACCTGCATCTCCTACATTGCAGGCGGGTTCTTTACTGCTGAGCCATCAGGGAAGCACCCCTGTCATGATATATCATAGCCCTCAAACTAGATCAAAACTTGCAAGTGAAGACCATGACCTCTGCAGCTGTGCTCTTGCCTCCCCATATTGAGTGCAGGACCTGTATGTAGAAGGTTGGTCCACTTGACTACTTCATGCTCTGCCGTGCTCTCTCAAGCAGAACACACAGCCACACGTGCATTTACAGACACTTTCTCCTCCAGCCAGAGTCAGAGGTTTTCCCCTCAGTAGCCTTGTCTGCTAAAATGCATTTTCTAACTTCTCTTTCTTTTTTTTGATGCAGACAGTCGTGAGAGAGACTTCAGGACAAGAATGTTTCACTTAAGGACTTGTGCTGCTAAGTTGAGGCCGTTAACGGCTTCCCAGACTGTGAAGACATTTTCACAAAACAGACCAGCAGCAGCTAGGACGTTTGGGCAGATACGGTGCTATACTGCCCCCGTTGCTGCAGAGCCTTTCCTCAGCGGGACTAGTTCGAACTATGTGGAGGAAATGTACTATGCTTGGTTGGAAAACCCCAAAAGTGTACACAAGGTAAGGCTCAAAGGAGCAGGTGTCTTCGTGTTTGGAGTCTTGGCCGGTGGTGGCTGGCCGTCCAGGTAAGTGCATGTGTTCTAAGGACCCTCAAGAAGGAAGTTAGGCAGGCGGCTAGAAGCCCCACCGACTCGAGTTCTTTGCATCAACCCAACTCAACCGTCAGCCCAGGCCCAACAGGAGCCCCCTTCTCCGGAGGGGCATTTCCCTCTCTCCATGTGCGGCGCGCTGAAGGCCTTGCTCCCTGGAACAGCCAACGTGTTAAACTCCCACGGCGGTGACGAAGCACTTGCACCACTCCCAGGACGTCACCAACGCTGCTACAGGACGGCAGAAGCGCACGGAAGGAAGGACCTTCAGGAAGCTCGTCCATTCCACTGTCCTCGGAACACCTGAAAACCATCTCATGAGATTTCTCTACAAATGACATTTTAGATCAGCATGTTTATGTCCCTCTCCTGTATTTAAAAGTAAATTCTGTGAAGGCTTCCTTCTAATTTCTCTGTGTTGACATATGAGGCTGTTCCTTAGAACCTCTCCCTTCATGTGGTTACTTGATACAGAGCATGCTTGGTGGCAGAACTTCTTCAGAGCATTTTGGCCAGTGATATTTATGAGTTTTGATAACTGTTTCTTGGCTTTCAGGTCAGGCAGCTGGCCCAGTACAGGTGCTGAAGGGTGGGTCCCCAAGCTGCTTAGCTCCTTGTGGCCCATTTGCAGGGTGTGGGAAGATCTGAGGAGACATTATATGCGAGGTGCTCAGGTCAGGGTCTACACAGAGGAAGTGCCCATCAGAGGCTGGCTGCCATCTCTGTTGATCTGGCCTCTTCCTTCCTTGTGAATTGTAGGGACTTGTCTTCAGAAAGCAGCCTGCTTCTGTCAGGCCTTCGAGTATAATCTTTACCCTTTACCCTAAAGTGTTAGTGACATTTAGGATTGGATACGTTTGTGTGACTGCAGGAGCCCCCAGCCCTGTTTTATCAGGGCTCTTGGTATGATAATGCCACCTCTTGGTCTGAACCTCCTTGCCCGGCAAAGGAGGACATCTAGCCAGGTCTCTTCCTTCCCTGTTTTCATGGCAACCTGGAAGCTGCATTGCTCCATGAGCAAGGTGAAGTCTGGTTTCCTATAGGAGGAGATCTGGGGTGTGTCTCCCAAGATGGTAGACAAGTGGACTACCCAGAAAGAAGTGCCCTATAAAACTGGCCCTGCCAGTGACGTCAGATATTAGCAGTTTCTGAGAACAGTTGCTGCAGGGTTCTCTTTCAAATAAACTTAGCCCAGAGGTTTTAGAATCAGACTTTCGTCTCATGTCCAGGCTGTCCCTCACCTTCCTTTTCTCAGATATAACCTCTTTGTAGAACCAAACAAGTTTTCTTAAGTTCTATTTAGTTTAGGGGGGAATAGCACTGGAATGAGCTCTTAGGAGATAATACGGATCTAGCCTTGGGGGTGTCCGTGTATGGATGCCCTGCGTCACGGGAATGGGTTGCAGAGAAGAAGCACACCACTCTGCGGTGCAGAGCTCTGAGAAGTGGAGCTGAAACCATCACAGTGACTGTCACCATTATTAGTATTTGTGTTAATATCATTACTGTTACTATTGCTTGAAAGTTTTTTTTAAGATTTGCTCTTTAGAGGAGTTTTAGGTTTACAGCAAAATTGGGGGGTAGGTACAGAGATATGCCATATACTCACTCCTTGCCCCTATACATGGAACCTCCCACACCATCAACATTCCCCACCAGACTTATGTTTGATATAATTGATGAACCTGCACTGACATGTCATCATCACGGAAAGCCCATAGTCTACACTAGGGTTCACTCTTGGTGGTGTGCATTTGTGGTTTTGAACAAATACATAATGACATGTATCACCATTACAATATATTATACAGAGTATTTTCACCACCCTAAAAATGCTCTTTGCTGCACTAATTCTTTTTTTTTCCCCCCTACCAATTCTTGAAAAGTATTTTTATCACATAGCATCAAGAAAGGTAGCATATGATGACTGGGAAGCACTTGGCGGCTCTCAGGCTGGGTGGAATGGTCACGGAGTCCATCTGTCCTGGAGTGAGGACAGCACAGCGAGAGGACTACTGACGAAACTGAGGCAGCCTTCTGAGGAAGGGTCTAGAGCAAGGGTTGGTTCCTTGGGCTCCACAGGTCTCCAGGGGTGTGGGGAAAGGATCTCCAAAAAGGACTTTGTAGTTTAATAAGAGAAAACATGCAGGTTGGCATCTTTGGGCCAGATTTCATCTGCTGATTTCTGTTGTCAGGTTCTCTGGGGACTCAGCGTATCCTAGAGGGAGAGGGGCAGGATGGTGTAAATCAGTGGACATTTACAGCGGCAGTGCCCCTTCTCGGGCTTCCCAGCAAAGTGGACTTGATCACCTCTCCACATTGAATTAGGCCCAGTAACTGATGTGTGCTTACTTTTTGACGGAGACGTTCCAGAGCTTTGCTCAGATTTTCAGAGGCATCTATGACACACAGAAGATCTTGGAAATTGTTGACTTTGTTAAAAATGCTTTATTTTGGTCTGTATTAGAAAAAAAATAGGGAGATATAAAGAAAATTAGCTTTTAAGATTTGGATTGATCATCTTTCTGATCTCTCATTTCTGCATCAGATAGGGGATAATCAGACTCCCTGCCTGAGAGCTGGTTCAGTTGCTGTGCTCTTCCCTCCATTTGCAGAGGGCTCACGGGGGAGCTGCTAGGACTGGACTTTTTTCAGCAGAAACAGAACACTAAATTTTAGTATCTCTGCCTCTCTGCCTTCCTGTTATTTCTTAAACTTTTTATGACCTTTCAAACATGTAGTAGGAGTGTCAACTGCAAATTCGCACTTGCTGTCTACCTTTCCAAAGATCAAATTATGAGCCTCTGCAGCCGCTAACCTTCAACACTGCTTGAAAGGAGTTCAAGGAGGAGGTCAGAAAGCAGGCGCTCTGGGCTCTGGAAAAAACTGGCAGGACAGGTCTTCAGGTAGTTAGATTATTTTCCAGGGAAGATTTTATGAACCCAGTTCTTTCATCTCCTCATATCTAGAAAAGCACTACATTCCTTCATAGTGACATCTACTCCTTGTGATTAGCAGTAACCTTCACGAGATTAGATCAGCCTTCTGCAAAGAATAAGTGCTTGGTTGCATATACTCTCCCTTCACCAAAATTACGAATATCCTGACCACCCTCCAACCTCCTTGGAGCAGTTCCTCAGAGCTATATGAAATGCTAACTCCCTGGCGATAGTCCTCATTTTGCTCCAAATAAAATGTAACTCACAACTCTAACATTGTGCTTCCCCCCCCCCCAGTTGACAGGAGTGTAAGATGAACCTCCACGAGGAGACCCAGTGCCCAGCTTCAGCAGCTCTCTACAATGTGCCAGACCTTAAAAATCTACTCCTTCCCTGCTTATTTCTCTGTTTGTTGGTTTGTTTTGTAAAATACTTCCCACTTGTGTTTATTAAGGCAAATCTCAAACCATTATTATTTCTGTCATAAATGTACCTGAGTGACTCTAACAAGGGAATGGTTTCTTAACCATACCTAACAAAACTAGCAAGGTAATTCTCTAGTACTGTAGTCTGATTCTCAGTCTGTATTTCATTTTTGACTTTAAATTTATTTTATAGTTTTGTCTTATTCCTCTTTTTAAAGAAGACTTTTGTTTCTAGATGTCTAATTATGAAAGTTATGTTTGTAGTAATCGAGCAGTTCAGGGGTGCAAAGCCCCCGGGCACTCCCTGCACCTCTGCGCCCAATTACCTGATCGGCCCTAGATCTGCCTTTGTACTCTTGTCTTCCTGTCCTTTGGTGTGGTCCTTTCCTGGACAGCCATTTCTTCCCCATCGTTTTCTCCAGTCCAGCCTCTGCACTTCAGTATTAAACACGTTGTCAAGTGAATCTAACTACACGACCCTTATAGGAACCTTCAGCCAGGCTTGGTCTGTCAGCATGCAAAACCCCCACTCATTAGGTCTTGGCCATGTTAGGGATAAGTCAGATTGTGACGTCTTATTTTTAATTACATCTAAAATACAGAGTCAAAGCCATATTGTCCTTGTTAGTGTTTTAGACAAACAGGTAATTGAGAGCTGCTGAACCCTCAGAGGACCCCACCCACAGGCATCATGTGGTGTCAGCCCTGCCTGGGAGGACCCAGGCTCAGGCGCTGTGCCTTCTCCTCCCTGTGGTGCCCTTCCTGCCCCTTCTGATTGGGCTGGCACGTTGTCCTTTGTCCGTTAGAGCTTGCTTCCCCTGCCTGGCCTTCTGAGTGACCTCTGCCCACTTCCTGAAAGCCTGTCTTCCTCCTCTGCTAACTGAGTCCATTTCCTCTCCTGCCTTTTGCCAGCCTGCCGCCAAGTGTAATAACAGCTTTCTTGTCTCGCATGGTCACAACAGGACCTCTGTAGGGACTTGAGGTGCGAATTCCAGGCTCTCGGTCCCACCTCTTTGAGCTTGGCCACGCCGCCCTTCAGGCCCACGCTGTTCTCCTTCTTTCTTCTCTGCTTATGAAACACAATCCTGTAATTTTCTGTAATTGAACCAGACAAGCAAAGCAGAAACAGATATGTGTCATCCCCAGTATGCAGTGACACCATTCCTTTTCATCCTGCCGCTTGAAACTGCCTTGGCTGCACTTTAAAAACAGCCATGGTGCTCTCTAGTTCTCTGCTGGCCTTGGAGAAAAACACGCACATGGTATGCTTAATGGGTTTTCAGTGAACAAGGCTGTTCAATTGCATTTTGAAGTTTCTCCATACTGAGCTTCCTACATTAGGAGGAATCTCAACCCTGGTGACTTTTTGTGTTAAATCAACTAAACCGCTAAGAATATCTTCCCTAACTCCAGTATGGTGTTTTACTCTTTAAGGATTTGTGTTTATGCAATCAGAGAAATAAAATTTGCACCTTTGAAAAGTGTAGGGGTCATGAAGCAGCACCTTCACTTTACGTGTGTGGCAGTTTGCAGCTCGTGACAATGTTTTTTGGAGGACTGAGTTGCTGTCAGGAGGTGTGAGCATTCAGGGCCCTCTAGCTCGCAGGCCTGTAAAAATTCTATAAGCAAAGCACAGTTAGAGCACAGGGTAAACCCCACCGGCTTCTGAAGGGAAGTGCCAGTCATACTGAACTTTGAAGGGTAAGGAATGGGCCTGACCAGGGACAGTGTGCCTGTGCCCAGGAAAGGCACTGCAGAGGGACAGAGGGTCGGGAGGCACTCAGCACTGGAGAGGGTCCTTCGGGGCTTGGTGCCTGGAGCCAAAGGCAGCACGTGAAAACCAAAAGTTTGAGCTGCAACATGCATTGAGAGGCCCCAGGGGTCAAGCAGAGGAGTGTTTGCTTATTTTGTGAAGCGCTGTGGGGGTGTGGACCCCTTGGCAGTTGGAAGAGGGTGAGGGCGTCGGGCGCTGACAAAGCTGAGCCTGCGGCGAGAGGAGGGCAGACTTGGAATAAAAGCATGCTGCATCTTTGGGAGCATGACTTTTTAATGATTACCCTTTCATACTGTATGCTAAGCAAAAATAGTGGGTTTTTAAATGTCAGTGATAACTGCAGAGGGATCCAGAGTGACCGCAAGGGGAAGGAGAACATCAGAAGCAAGAAAGGAGCGTCATCCTTGGGGCTGGGTCTGCTCTTGAGAAGGGAGCGGCGAGCTCCACCCCAGCCACTCTCCTGGCGCCTCTTTTCTGAGGAAGGAAGGAAGGAAACATTGTCAGAGGGAGGGATCCTTTGGGGCTTTTCCCAGAAAGGAGCTATGGTGGTTGGTGATCAGCATCAGCTCAGAGCCTCTAGGCCACTGGCTCTTCCTGTTCCATCTGTGCCAGACCCCACTGAGGGTCTGCCAGGCTCTGGGTTCTGTTGTCTGCGAGCAGGTCGTATGTTTAGGGCCTTCTCTCTAAGTGGTCATGACTCACAGACACACAGTTCTCTCTGGGCCCGAGGCTTGGCTTGGCTGGACTGGGTCCTCCAGGTGGGGTGCCCACTAGGCGCACGGGGGATCAGATGTGCGTGTGGTCCCACATGGCTGCCCTTGGAAGTTGTGACTCTGAGTTGACAGAATGCACTGTTGGCTGCAGCCAGCCAGGCAGAGGGCATGGGCTCTCACTTGCTGAGGAATCCCAGGAAGACTGCTCATGAGAGTGGTCACAGATGTCTTGCATATAATATTTTCCTGCAATAAAAATCTAGTTCCTGTGAGTGTTCATGAAATAAATAACCCTAAAAGCTAGCAACTCAAAACACCACCAGCAAAGTCTTTCTCCTGGTTCCCAGCTCCCGTGCAGCTGTGGTTCAGCTAGGCTGCAGCCCCACAAAGGACCTCCTCACATCTGGCATTTGGTGCTAACTATTCGCCAGGCCCTGCCGTCATCCAGGGACCAGAGTGACCGCCTCACAAGGCTCAGCATATCTCTGAGAGGAGAGGGGAGGGGAGGAGAGCCTGCTGGCCTTGGATGCCCCACCCAGAACTTAGACACTGCTACTCCTACCCATGGCTGTGATCAAAACAAATCTTGGGTCAGTCCCCAGGGACACGCCTCCAATGAAGGAGCCTCACAACCACTTCAGGGGGCCTTTGTGTGGACCTGGGAGGATGTGTGGCCACTGGGCAGCTTACCACAGTGCTTTCTATAGTGATATGATGGGGCCACCACCCTGCGTCTGGGTCAGAAACTCAGGAAGCATCATTCTCCATCAGCACTTAGGGCTAAGCCAGGACGGCTTTTCTTTGCTAACCCTGTGTGTTTATTGACATTTTACCCACACACGGATACAGAGAGAAGATAGAAGAACTTGTCTGGAGATGTTCTCTCGCCTGTACAACACTGTGGTTTTAAAAACAAAGCGTTGCTCTAATCAAGCACAATTCACTCAGCTTCTGTGGTTGAGGAATCCCCAAGCAGAGCCCCTGGTTTTAACTATAGAAATAGTTCTGTGGTGACGGGTCTGGCAGGCCCAGATCTTGGTTCCTCCTAGACATGGTTGTAGGCAGTGAGCTGGGTCGGGGCATGGCTCTGCCCGTCCTCAGCTGGGGATGGTTTGAACAAGGCCCTGCCTTGGTCGGAGGGGTCTGAAGCCCAGCACTGTGCATGGCTTTCAAGACTGCTTAGCTCTGAAGCACGAACCTTTGGTGGAGGTCCTGTGGCTGTCCACTAAGGACCTCCTCTTCCCCTCACCCTGGGCGGCGTCTCATCAGGACGTTAGGACAGTCACGTGGTGTTTTCAGAAAAGGCATGGAGCCCAGCAGTTAGCACAGGTGGCGCACACCAGGAGGGTGGTAGACACTGCCCAGTGCAGAGACATGAATCATTCGGCTCCATACAGTAGCTGGGCTGGTGTGCACAGAAAGCTGGGTGCTTAGGAATTAATGTACACTTTCTAAGCTGGAGGAGCCCTGTGTGGGGTGACTAGGGAGACAGCCTCGGAGAGGTGCCCACACTCTCCAGGGCACTGGGATCCTTGAGCCGTATCTGTTGGCCAGAAAGTCATGGGTGGCCATCTGTGGCTCCAGGAGCCACTCAGTTCAGTTCAGTCGCTCAGTCGTGTCCCAACTCTGTGACCCCATGGACTGTAGCACGCCAGGCTTCCCTGTCCATCAGCAACTCCCAGAGCTTACTCAAACTCATGTCCATCAAGTCAGTGATGCCATCCAACCATCTCCTCCTGTGTCGTCCCCTTCTTCTGCCTTCAGTCTTTCCCAGCATCGGGGTCTTTTCCAGTGAGTCAGGTCTCTGCATCAGGTGGCCAAAGTATTGGAGCCACTGCCTGTCCATTTATTGGACTGAATTAGCCTGAACCTGCCAAACCCTTGTTTGGCCATGCGTGAGTTTTCCCTGGTCACTTGTTCCCCTGAATCTCATGTTTGTGGCAGTTAAAACGCATTGTCAGCATCAGAACACAGTGAAACAGTTGTTTGTGACAGCGCTGGGGTCTGACGTCCAGACCTGGCCGTCATTCATATATCAGTTGTGGTGGCCTTTGAGCCTGGGGTTTGGTCCATCCAAGAGGTGGCCAGAAGCTCCCGCACCCACTGCCCGGGGCGGTTTTACGTCAGGGTCCTTGGCAGAGAGCCCAGCACAGGGTGGTGGCGGCTATTAGGTGACATCATGTTCCGTACCAGGGCACCTAGCGCGGGAGGGTGAGGATTGTTCCGTAGCGAGGGAGGGGCCGGCAGGGTGGCAGCAGGAGTTGCATCAGAAGGGGACTTTGGACAAGAGAAAGCAGTCTGTTCAGTCCAACATGCAGAGTTACAGGATTGAGCAGCGAGAAGAAGCATCAGTAACACTAGGGTTAAGCTTTGATCATCAGTTTCTTGAACAAATATGAGTCTACCCGCAGGTGCTTTTTTTAAGGGTATAAAATGCTACACAAATACAGGGCTGTCCTCCTAAGTAGTCCGTGCTCCATACTTTTATAGGCAAGTAATCAGGCAGACAGCTGAAGTGACTTGCACCCTCGCCCAGCCTGCAGGGGGCAGGACTGGGGCTCCCAGGCCCCCACGAGTGGGCAGGCAGCAGGCAGGCCCCCTCCGATGGGCTCAACATGTATGTGGCCCTGTGAGGTCACACACTTGCGCTGGCCCACATATCTGACACACGTTGGAGACCTTTGAAGTCGGGGAAAGGGCCCGTGGTAGTGTGTTTGCAACCCCTCCAAAACCAGACCCTTTGTGAACAAGTCTCTATTGTGACCTTCACCGTCAGGAACTTGGCCCCGAGACTCTTGGCAATCTGCTGACAATCAACAGGGTAAAGTCCGCTTGCCTCAGTGAACCGCTGACGCGCGTGTCCCCTGATTAGCACTGCCACCTTCACTGAGGTCAGCACCTCGTCTGAGAAGAGGACTCTGGACTCACCACGTCCTTAGAGCTGACGCCACGGCCACCACCGCACCTGATACCCCACCATGCGCAGCACTTAGCGTTATACCTGACACCATACCTAGTACCTCTCCAACCAGTGTGCCGGGCATCCCACGCAACTGCATCTGAAACCGCCCCAGCACCATTTTTGATAGCCCACTGAGCAGAACACCTCGCATCACACCAGTCCTACCGACGTTGCATCTGACACCACACCTACCAGGATGTGAAGGGGCCTGGTCCTGTCTGACCTTAACCCAGCAGGATGTTGAGCACCTCCTACGTGCCAGGCACCGGACCAACTTCCTTAGACGTTAGAGAAGTATTTGGAGCTTTGACAAGCTCCCCTAATAAGGGAGAAGAGGACGGGTGACTAAAGGGGAAACCCATGAGGCCTGTGTAAGAAGTCTGGGAGGTTTTATGGAGCAGTATAGGAGTGAGGGCTTTTGAAAACAAAGCTTCATGTACTGCAGTTAAATGCCTTTAGTTATCTAAAAGTAAACATAAGAATTCTGGTTTCATTTCAACCAGAATGTTATCCTTATTTGTACTTGAAATCATGTTTTGGTTTAAGTTGTTTCAGCAACAAGTTGGTGGCTTTAAACCCACTCACGGGAGGTGGGTGGCCAGCCCACAGCTCCTCTGAGGGCCAGGACTGCTCACCTCCATG
This sequence comes from Bubalus kerabau, assembly GCF_029407905.1. NCBI lineage: Eukaryota > Metazoa > Chordata > Mammalia > Artiodactyla > Bovidae > Bubalus > Bubalus kerabau. The sequence goes on along the minus strand of NC_073631.1, from coordinate 80,046,353 downwards.
GTATCAAGGCTGCGAAGCTCTAGGTGCAGGGGGCACGTGAGACCACACAGGCATCCTCTTCTTGAAGCTTTCTCTTCATTTGGGAAGGGCACCCCACTGACCTGTCACTTCATGGGAAGGGGCCTCGAACTAACCCATCACTTCAGCCTCATGGTCACCGTCCCTGCAGCAGGTCTGCAGACACTTGGTTCTGGCATCAGGGAAGCTGCTGCCAGGGAGATAAAACTGGCATCAGGTACGCACACAGGTAAATAGTGTCAAGCTGAGGTGTGTACACATGAGGGCTGCGATTATCCAAAGGAAAATCCTCCAGATAGTGACAAAGCCATGCATCACATCAGGCATCACATCTCGGAGATGAGTGTCCTGGGCGGTGGGGGTGGGGTGGGGTGGGGTGGGGTTGCAGATGGCTGAATGAATGCAGAAGCCAGGTCAGGTGTGGGGGAGGTGGGTAGAAGGGGCACCTTGGGGAACAGTGCAGCCGGAAGAGGAAGCATGGCTCAGAGTCCCAGGGCTGGTGAAACCTGTAAGCCAAAAAATGACCTTCACTGTCACAGCCTTTTTTTTTTTTTTTTTTAATTGGAGTATAATTGCTTTACAGTGTTTCACAACCTTTTTAAGAGGTCTGACTTCATTAAACTTTACCTGCTTTAAGTTGCAGTGCGAAGGTTTTGCAAACTGTGCAACCAACAATTGTCTGTCACCAAGTGATCATATCTGGTGAAGGGGGGCTTGCTGGTTGTTGGGGTGGGCTCCTTGGCTTGGCAGTCACCTGAGTGCAGGTGCCCACTCCTCCTGCCTGGAACTCGTGGGGGAGGGCCTGGCCAAGCTGCAGGGGAGCAGAACTGCGCACCAGCTGCTGTGTGCTGGTGGTGCGGGCGGTGGGGGTGAATTACAGGAAAGGAGGACGCTGCATTCCTGGCATATTCTTTCCCAATGGTTCCCAGCTCTCTGCAATACCGGTATGAACCAGTTTTTTCTGACTGCCTCCAGCTTGAGCAGAATTTCCGTCGTTGTTGTCCTCAGCCAATTGAAAATCACCTGGAGTTTTATCCCAAGCACAAAAGAAGGTCAGAGAGAGGAGGCCCGATAACTGCGATTTCCCCCCCACCTCCCTGGTCCTGGACTGGAAGGTCCTATAGCCTTTGTCTGCCAGGCCTGTGCTTCCAGGTGTCAGCACTGGAAATTCTTTGATTTTTTTTGTTTGCTGGCTTTGACAAGGGTCAGCCACCCTGAGAGACAATGTTTATCCTTGGGTTGCCCTGTTCTGACTCACTTAGCCTGATCAGCATCTCTGCCTGGTGGCCGCTCTGTGTCAGTCCTGCCTGCCTGCACCTTTCCCAGGAGGGTGTGGTTGGCACACCGGGTACTCAGATCATCAGTGTGATAACTTGCCCCCCTACCCAACCCCTGCAGCTGCCACCACTGTTCTTGTTAGTCAAAGCTGATTTTTCTGAAGAGAGATGAACTTGTGGTTTTTGCTGGGCCTTTTGGCTCTGGATCTTTTAGCAGCTGGTGCCCCTCAGGATGAGGGGTCGGCTTGCAGCCAGGGGACCCTCTCTATCCAAGGTCTTGTTGTTGGGCAGTTGCCACTGCATTTCAGAGACGTCTTCATGTATTCTGTGAGGCAGAAGATGGTGTTTAAGGCTTGAAGAAAGTGTGCTGCTCTCCAGAGGCTCCTTGGTTTCAGGGTCATGCCCTGCCCCCCAGGGCATGGCCCCACCCCCACTTAGAGCCCTAGGGTGTGTGTCCACAGCAGGACTTAGTGTGGACACAGGTAAGGGTAGGGACTCCAGTGCCAGAACCAGTTGGGGGCAAAGTAGAAACTAGATTGGGTTTTACAAGCCTGTTGGTTCTTGGCGTGCAAGGCTGGTCTGACTCTTGCCCTATTGCCTGCTATGTCAGCAAGGCTCCTTGTAGTCCAGGCCCTCGGTTACTGGACGTATGGGTGGGAGCCAGAGAGAGCCCTGGGCCAGGGCCACTCCCAGAATGCATGGAGCTTGCATGGCCTGCTGTTCAAGCTCCACAAAGTTGGAAATGTTTGGGGGTGTCCAGCATGTCTGCTTCTTAGGCCCTCATAAGGAACTAGGTGGATGCCAAGCCCGGGGCAGCCTTACCTTGCCCTAGGCTGCTGATCCTGAGACATCCTCTCTTTCTCTCACAGGACTAAGTCAGTTGCTTTCTCTGGTGGACATACTGCTTTTAATCCTGTTAGAAAACTCAGAGGGAGAGATTGGTCTTGGGGTTCCATGCCCCAGATGAAGAATGTCCTTGGTTGTCAGGTTGCGTGATGTGAGATTCTCTACAGTCAGTGTTAAGGCTGGCGCCACAAGAGAACCCCAGATCTCCCTCTACCATCAACTGACAAACTAAAAATAACCAGAACGGTAAAAACAATAAAACTTTGAATATTAAGATTTGTTAAAGCATTTTAAAATTGCTACTGAGATAGAATTCACATAAAAAATATACAGGTCTGATTTTTCATGTATTTACCATGTTGTATAATCATCTCCCTAATAGTTGGGTTTTTTTTAATTAATTTTTTCTGAATACAAAAGGAATATGTTCTTGTTGTAGAATGATATAAATGCTCTGGAGCACTCCCCTCAGAAACACTTTCAGTGAGAGGCCGGGCTGCCCTGTGTGATGCTCCAGGCCTGCGCCCGCCCCAAGAGGGTTGTGACTGGTGACACGCAGCCATCTCTTGGACCGTCCAAGTCATGTGTCTACGCATCCTAAAGAGCCTGCCTGAAAAAGCCAGACCTTCAGGACCAATCTCCAGGTTTCTGCCCAGACACAGACCCATCTGGTACCTGTGCAAGCTCCCAGACAAGCCCATCTGAACAACATCTTGGTCGCACTTACTAGGAAGATGCACACAAATCTAGTGAACTTTCTCCTCTCCAGGTTTTTCAAGGAGTCTCACCAGAGTTCACTGACAGAAGAATCTTAGAAACTGGAAAAACGCATGGCAGAGAAGAAAGACAGTGTTTTCACGTTTCTAAACTGCTTCTTGTTGTTTAGTCGCTAAATCATGTCTGACTATCTGTGACCCCGTGGACTGTAGCCCACCAGGCTTCTCCATCCATGGGATCTTCCAGGCAGGAATATTGGAGTGGGTTGCCATTTCCTTCTCCAGGGTCTAAACTGCTTGAGTTTTACTATATTTTTTTTGCAATGAAGTTTTATTAAACCTTAGTTTTTCTGACCTCTACATTTTTTTAAAATCTCACATCTTTGTCTGAGATAAACTATTACAGTTCACAGTATCTGTGCAAATTATAAATTGAATCAGGGAGTTCCCTGGCATTCCAGTAGTTAGGACCCCGAACTTCCACTGCAGGGGACACAGTTTCAATCCCTGGTCAGGAACTAAGATCCCACAAGCCACACAGCATGGACCAAAAAAAAAAAAATGAATCCTACACAAAATAGTCAAAAATAATAGGAAGAGGAGTTAGTTCACATTAGCACAAAGGAAATGGAAGCCAGCAGTATTTTCAGTTACTACCAGTAATATGAACTGCCTACCAGATTGTGTGCTGAATGCCATTAGTCTTTATTTTAAAAAAACTATGAAGAATATAGATTTTTTTCTCTTTGTCCTCATCTTACGGATGAAAAAAACTGAGCACATAAATTTAGGTTATTTGCCAAGATCTCAGAGCTCAGAATTAAGGTTCTGCCCCTGACAACACAACCTGAGCTCTTAACTCCCACGCAGCCTCCTCAATGAAGTACAGAAATGGCTATTTCTCTAGGGGTCAGTGAGGGGCCCTTGCGGCTTCACACATCTGAGCCCTGGACTGCCTCTCACATATAGCCCCTGATTCTGTTCTGTGTTCAGGAAGTGAGCATGAGCAGGTAGGCCTGGGCCCTGAAGGCTGTGCCAAGCCCCTGGGGTCTAGAAAGCCCCTGGCGTCTAAATACCTTCTGTCCCCCTCACGAGGTTCAGTGGGGGTTTGAGGATCTGGGGCAGTTGTAGCCCTTCAGGCAGGAGTGCCAAGAGCATTGGTCTGCTAGATTACCAGGAGGGGACAGATGGGGCAGGAAGTCCTCCAATCACCCCATCCTGGGCTGCCCGTGTGGAAGCAGTTGGCACACACAAGTGGGGCAGAGGTGCCTGGCCTTGGGGGTTTTGATGGGAGGGCATGTGCGTCATGGGGTTGGTGGGTGAGGAGGCCCATCAGGAGGGAATGATGAAAGCAGGGACCCAGCCCCTGAGAAACCCACCCTCAGAGTGTAGAAGCAGGTTGTCCAGAGTATGAAGACGTTGACCCAACCAGCCTACTGGTAGATGGACACAATCAAGACTTACCTGCCAAAAACAAAGACTTACCTGCCAAGAGAGGTTCTCTTTTTGACTAAAAATGCATCCTATGGGAGCAGTGGAGTGACACGTGTATTCCTTCTTTGTCTTCAGTCATGGGACATTTTTTTCCGAAACACCAATGCTGGAGCGCCCCCAGGCACCGCCTACCAGAGCCCACTCCCCCTGAGCCCGGGCTCCCTGTCAGCTGTGGCCAGAGCAGGGCCCCTGGTGGAGGCCCAGCCCAACGTGGACAAGCTGGTGGAGGATCACCTGGCGGTGCAGTCGCTCATCAGGGCTTACCAGGTAAGGTGGCGGTGGGCGGCCATCTGTGACAGCACCCTGCCGACCCAGTGAAGGTGGTTGATTAACTTTAACCCCCCACCAAACGCTATGTACTCGCTCCCTGCTCTGGGGTGGAGGGAGGCAAAAATGAAATATGACAAGAGAAAAGGAGCCCGGACATCCTCTTGCCATGTGAGCAGATCCCCTGCCACCCATGGCGCCTGTCCATATTTCTTTCCATGAGTTGGCAGGAATGTTTTGTGGGCAGGGAAGCTCATTCCATGCCTGTGTGGCCAGGGAACTGCTGATCCCCAGGAGGGAGTGGTGACCCCGAGGGTGTGCTGCTCCCTCAGGCACAGCCCCTTCTCAGTTGCTAACGCCCACATACAAAAAGAGAAGGTGAACCTGTAGGGTTTGGGGACAGAAGCAGAGCCCATGGAAGCAGGGAAAGGCAACCGATCCTCCAGAGGGGCCATTTCTCTATGAGCATTCCTACTGGAGGAGGGCCGGGCAGAACCGATGGATCCCATGGCCTTGCTCAGAGCCCAGAAGCCCCTTCCGGGATATCTGCCTGGCGTGGAGAGGAGCCTGGGATTCAGATCTTTCCATCTGCTCTGTGAGTAGTTCTCAAAAGGAGAAGAGGAACCGTTGGGCCAAGAGCAGCCCTTCTGAGAGCCCCCAGAATTTGGGCTCCCCTGCTGCCTCTCCTGGCATCGCTGCAACCTGGCAGAGGAGCCCACTGTGAAGTCCTCATCCCTCCACTGTTCCCTTTCCTGGAAATGGCCATATGGACTGTTTTTCTCTGCCCACCTGGTCAGTTGCCACAAGTGTCAAGACAGGCAGCACAGAGTGGATCTGTCCTGCTGGGGGAGCCTGGCAAGTGAGGCTTTGTCCCCAGGGCAAGTGAGAATAGATAGCCGTGTGCTCTCAGGTGCTGTTCACAGCAGGTGTTTCTACAGAAAAGGCACAGCTGGTGCGTGCTGACCACTGCCTGACTCATTCAGCCTCAGTCATTTCTGCGGTCTTCTAGTGACTTCATAACAGCTGTTCCTCTTCGCAAATTGCTAGCAGGAAACTGAATAAAATGTCCAAGAATTAAAGACACAAATTTGGAAGCTGGGAGGGGTTTTCCGTCCTTTTGTTTGCAAACGGTGCCGATCAGACGCTGCAGTCCCTGGTGCCGCTGCCTGCTCTGGTGCTTACTGCTCTGACCCCACAGCGGTGCCAGTGCACCTTCCTGAGGGACTTCAGGCTGTTCTCAGCTGAGTGGGTTTCACACTCGAGTCAGAGTCCCAAGCATTCCCATTTCTGTTTATCCAGGAAGACTGTGTCAGGATGCCAGGAAATGGGTCCTTTTAGATTGCCAGGTTTATCATAACCTGAGGAGTTTATCCCTTTTTTTATAGAAGTGCTTTTATGCCCAATGCCTGCATGCTAAGTCACGTCTGACTTTTTGCGACCCTATGGACTGTGACCCTCCAGGCTGCTCTGTCCATGGGATTCTCCAGGCAAGAATACTGGAGTGGGTTGCTTGCCCTTCTCCAGGAGATCTTCCCAACCCAGGGATCGAACCTGCGTCTCTTATGTCTCCTGCACTGGCAGGCGGGTTGTTTGCCACTAGAGCCACCTGGGAAGCCTTAATGCCCGATAGTGCTTTAAAATAAACTATTCTAAGGCTTACTTTTGGGTTAATTGGTGCTCTCAGGGAAAGGTTTGATCAAATGTAACTTTTAACCCCCTCACAGCCCACAGGACCTGCTTAATGACTGCTTGTATTATTGCTTCCAGGTCAGGGGTCACCACATTGCAAAACTTGATCCTCTCGGAATTAGTTGTGTAAATTTTGATGATGCTCCAGTAACTGTTTCTTCAAACGTGGGTGAGAATGAATCTGTAAACACTAATTTTAATGTAATTTTACTTTTTTTTTACCCCTTCCCTCTTTTTTTTCTCCTGTCCTTTTGTGTGTGTCCTTCCCTCTCCATCGCTGGCCCATTCGTAGATACGAGGGCACCATGTAGCACAGCTGGACCCCCTGGGAATTTTGGATGCTGATCTGGACTCCTCCGTGCCCGCTGATATTATCTCATCCACAGACAAACTTGGTGAGGGTCTGAGAGCGGCCAGCACTGCGCTGTTTGGCTCCTCTCTGTGTGTCCCAGCTCGTGGCAGCCAGGACGTCCACAGGCCAAAGGGAAAGACTCTTAAGTTTCCTTCGTTCTGATCACTTGACATTTATAAGTCATATAGCCTTAGTGAGTTTTGGGCAAGTTATTTTTAATCTCAGCTTTCCAGCCAGATCACATGAGCTCAATTGTCTAAGCCTGAAAATTGGAAAGTGAAATTTGGGGGCAGAAAAGGTTAGTGGCACAGAAAGACGTGACCCACCCAGGCAGGCGGGTCCCCAAGATACTCCAGGGACTAGCACATCTGGCTTCAGTTTCCAAATCTCAGGGCAGTGCAGCCTGTGCCCAGAGGGGGTCTTGCTCAGAATCATTGTCACACGCCCTGAAGCACAGTGCAGCCTGCCTTTGACGGGGCGAATTCCAGAGCAAGGGGTGCAGTTGAGGTGTCTCGATTCTCAAATGCCGGTGATCACACTGAGGAAACTTTGGAAGGCATCCCGAGCGCAGGGAGGCGCATGTGGCACACAGGGGGTTGTAGCCACGACCCCCACACCCCCTCTGTCGTGAGCACAGGGGCCGGGCAGGGCTCACACCTGTGGTCGCTTTCAGAAGTTAACCTGCTCTAAGTCACCGTGCTGCTAACCTGTGCTACAGAAATGATGACGTGACTAATTTTTAAATGGCCAGGTTGTTTAGGAGGAACACTGTGCATGCTAATACAACTGATGATTACCTACCTGCCTAACACTGCTCTGGGAGGGGACAGAATTTGCCTCCTCTGAATAATAGTCTCTAACGCCCCCCAGAGGCGGGTCTGGGTTGTGAGTTGAGAGGTCAGGCGCTAGTCAGGTAATACTGGAGTTCAAATAGCATTGGCCCCAGGATGGCTGTTAGAGGTTTGTCTCTGCTTTGTCTTCATTTCGGAAACAACCCTAGGGGATACAGGGTTTCCTCTACTTTGTAACTACACAAAGGCTTTGGAAGAAAGATTAGATCAACTCTTCTGAATATAAAATAGGGCCAGTCCAGATTATTGGCAGGATGTGAATTGAATACTGCTGCTTTATTGAGTGGTGACAGCTTTGTGCACCCCAGAGGTGGGCTTTTCTCTCCTCTGTCCCCCAGGATACTTGGATCCTCTCTCCTCCTCCTTACCACGTAACCCCCAAAGCACCCAGACCCCACCCAACCGGGACTCACTTATGCTGAAGCCCATCGGCACCGCGAGTCCCCTCCAGGTGCTTGGGCCAGGGCAGACCTCACACCCCCACCCCACCTGGGAGGCCTGTGAGCCCCCAAGCACTGGTTGCCTGAGGAATAGCTCAAGGTCCTGTGCCCTGGGGCTGTCTCTCCAGAGAAGGACTCTGACTGTGGGGCCTGGCGGGGCATGGGCCACAGAGGCTGGTGTTCCTGTGCGCAGTCAAGCGTTTAAACAAGAAAGGCATGGGGCGGGGGTGGGGCTGTCTAACGCTGCATCTCCCCTGTTCTTGTGCCATCCCTGATTGCCAGGTTCTTGATATCTGATCGGACCTTTCCCAGTGGTTCCCAACTCACAGGAACTGCCTGGGGAGCCTAGACCTCCTGTCTGTCCTGCCTGAGGCCGGTCAGGGTGGGATGCACCATGGCGACAAGCTCTGGCAAGGGTTTCTTGGAAGCCCCCAGGCCGTCCCAGCCCCGGAGTCTGTGAAGCCTGAGAGCCCCCAGCCCTGTTGATGCTGCCCTCCTCCTCAGGTCACAGCTCTCATGGGGCAGGCGCAGAGGTAGGGCCTCTGTCGTTCTTTCAGGTCCTTTCTAGGCCATCTTGATCTCCCCTTACAGTCAGCTCCGAAACAGTGCCCCAAGTATCTGTGCTTCCGTTAAGGTGCAGCGTCAACACAGCGAGGGTGAACCAGCAGGAGGATGTTATATACCAGAGACACACAGAGGTGGCCCCAGAGCTTCCTGAGCTCATCCTCTGGCTGGGAGCCTGTCAGAAACATCAGGAGAAAGTTGAGGAGCAGCCCCCTCCTTTGCAGGAGAAAAAATGCACTTCATCCTGAGAATTCAAAATAGTGTGATAGAAAAGTCATGGAAATAAGTGTAAACCCAGTATGTATTGATATTTGAATCTGTAGGAAAATAAGTCTTGAATTATCTCACCCTTGATGTATGTAGGTCTTTACAAAAACAACTGGATCAACAGGAGCGCTCTGTTCGGGGACAATGGACAGTCCCTAGAATGCTTTCCTGCCCATCATCTCATCCAACCCTCAGGCCTGGGCTCAAGCCAGCTTCCTACGTGGAAAGCCGGGCTCTGCCAGGACTAGCTCTGTCTTCTCACCTGTAAGGTTGTTGCAGTATTAAATAAACTCCTTAAAATAGTGCCTGGAGCTTACTAAGTTCCATGAAGGTGTGAGCTACTGTGATTGTTAACAGTCTTTTGAGATACATAGCTGCTAATGTCTGGAAAAAATGGATATTTAGAAATTGAGCAATGAAGCAAATAACCCATAGTTAGAGCCATAGTTAGTAGTAAGGACTGGGGTGGCGCCTGAGTGACAACAAAGCAGGCTAGCTCACGTGGCATGGTGTGCATGGCCCGTGTGTTGGTCTGGGTGGCTGAGTGACTGCAGGGGTGTGCTGTGCCACACAGCACTGTCCTCAAGCTTGCATCCCTCTGACAACACTTCCAGCTGTCTTTCCTCTCTCTGGTAGATGCGGCACAATTTCTCCATTCCCTTGTGGGGAAACCAAGGCCCAGGCGGTGACTACTCCCCATCCTTCTGAGAGCACTTGGTAGTGCGACTGGGGCAGCACAGGGGTAGAGGAGCAGCTTCCAGCCCCAGCTGAAGGCAGGAAGCCGTTCCCAAGGGCCGTGCTGGCCAGCACGGATATGCAGGGCGAGCGGGGCTGATGTCCCCTCAGAGTTTTTTAAATAAAGTGGAAAATGTGAAAAGTTTCTACTGAGTTCTTACCCAAATACTCAGAACCCTTGCAGTGACAGATGGAGAGAAGAGAGAATTAACAGGTAGCAGGTAGACAGCAGACCCAGCCGCCATGCAGAGCTCCAAGGTGATCCCAGCCTGTCAGGGTTACCGTCAGACGTGTGCACACAGACTGTGCTGTGAATGCAGCACAGATATAGTCGAGATGGTAGGGTTAGTGATTATTTATTACGAAAATTTAAAAATTATCATTAGAACAGTTTGGGTTTTTTTAGGTGTGGGTTATGCTCTAGAATTGTGCGGTGACTGCTAGGAGCAGGAGACCTTTGCCAGGATGTGTTATGTTAGGGGCTGGGTTCCAGGTCCCCAGAAGTGCATCTTAACTTAAACCAGGCTGAGTCAACCACACATCCAGTCGAGGAGGGTTGGGAGCTCCAACTTGAGATGCCTGGTAACATGATCCACATTCCTCCCTAGGGAGGTGCTGGAAGTCTCCAAGCCGGATCAGGTTTCCTAGCAAGGCCTCTCCTGGTTGACCCTAAGGAAGGACCAAGAGTGTGGCTTTTGACAGGGGTCCAAGTTGTTGCCACCTTAAGTAGAAACCAATCAATTGCAGGCGGCCTGTGCACTCTCACCTCCGGGCCTCCAGTCCTGTGCTGGCATCTGGTCCTTGCTTCGCTGGGGTGGGGAAGGGGCATCAGGAAGTCTTGTCTCTGGGCCAAGCGAGACTGCCCTGGGCAGGATGAGGATGTGGAGAAAGTTCTTGTTAACACGCACCCTCAATTTGCTCTCTTCCAAGTGCAGCATTTGAGTTAGATTCCAGCTTTAAAATGCCATGAAGTGGTTTCTCTTTGGATTCTATAGTATAACTATTCATAGTGAACAACAACAAAAACAGATTGAAATGTACTTAAATGTCAGATTGAAACATATTTAAAGGAGAACTCAAAACAAATTCTATAAATAAAATTAAAGAAGGCATGAAACTTCTGTTTACCATTAGTGTTTGCAAATTGTCAATCTTAGGAAATGAACTTGAGTTACATAGTTAAAAGGGCAATTCAGAAGTCCAAATAATGGCAACATTTTTGCTACTTTAAGTGGATTAGTTCATCTGTAGCACAGCAGAACATGAAGTCTCCCCACCCTTCTGACCTTCCACAGTGCTCTTTCTGGTTGAATGTTGTCCCCTTGATGGCTTGGAAGAATGAGCTAAAAATAGGGTTGAATTTTAATCTACTTTAGTAATTTCAGAGCCGTGGCGAGCAATTTACATAGCATTTATTAGTTGCTTTGTGCAGCCTGTGGTGCCACCAGACCTCCGAGTGAAGAGTTGGGATCAGATCACCCAAATGACTCAGGTGGGCAGGCCAAGCTAAGGTCATGGTGGGCACATGCACGTCCGCCTGCAGGGGTGTCCTCCTTCCTGTGTGCCCAGGAGCTGGCAGACCAAGGCACACCCAGACCTAGCATCACATCCCTGCTTCTTGCCAACTGTGTTTCCCTTGGAAACACCTCGGCCAAATCCCAGCCGCTCTGTCTCTCCAGCAGAGTGTCTTGTGCTCATCAAGAAGTAATTTTTAAAAATGTTTTAAGTGCTCAGGTGCAGGGAATCCCATGTGCTGTCTGTAAATGACAACCAGAATATTTACTGTTAACACTTTCCTTTGGTTTGTGTCTTTTGTTCACATTTTATTTTTAAAATACTCAAGAAGTGCAGATAAAACTACATGCCCAGTACCCAGAGTGAACAGTTATAAACTTTCGATCCTATTGCCTTTAGATTTCTTTAACAGATAAGCATTCACATTTCATTTTGAGGCTGGGGGCGGGGGTCCTGTAAGCAGCACTGATGGCTGCTTGGGATGGTCCTATGTCTTGATTCTGAGGATTAAAAGGAATAAATGAAGAGTCTTCATCCTTGCCTTAAGCAGCGCATCCTTACTTTTGTGCAGAACCCAGGTGTTCCATTGTCTTAAGAGCCATTGGCTCTGAGGTCTTTGGTGCTCTTTCACTGTCCTCGAGGGTGAGTAGAGCTTTACGCACTCAGAGCTGGTGTCCCTGCGTCCTCTCTGAGTCAGAGTTCTTGCCATCAGCATCCAAGGATGCATTGGCTGGCCTTCTGCTGCACTGCCACGGCTGGAAGCAGCCACAGTGCTGGTGACCATGCTCTGACCCCTTGGTCATCAGGCCCACATACCCAGGAAAGCAGGGTCAGCAAGTGTTTTGCGTGTCCAGATCAACATCTTGAGTTTAGCCAGTGCAGGCAAGCCTCCAGGTGTGGGCAGGAGTGTGTGCAGCTGTGCAGGCCTGTGGCTCTTAGCCTGCGTTCTCAGCAGCCGAGTTCCTCCATCCTGGTTCTGCCTTCTCGAGAAGGGAGTCCAAGGACCCATCTTCCACTCTTTAGAATCCAGAAGGAGCTTGAGCTTTAGGGTCTAGTCTGCCACCTGATGCTCCAGTTCTGAGGAATGGGCCTTAGAAACTAGGCTTCTCCATTTCTTTTCCCCAGTTGTTTCATCTCAAATCAGCCTAGGCTGGGTGGATTCAGCTTCCCAGGAGAGCTCTGTGTCAGCGCTTGTTCAGGGTGGGGGCATGAGAAGGTCCCAGCCACCACCACACAGTGGCTTCTCAGTGTCAGGAAGCGGCCTCTCCCTCCTTCAGATTCACCTGATTCCAGCTGCTCATGAACTGTTTCCACGTTTACCGAAGTCACTCTCAGACCATAGCCAGCCACCCCTCTGTTCTCCTTCAGTGTCTGTGTCTGTGACAGTGTTTCTGCTACCTGTTACTGCAGTGGTGTAGGGTTTGGGTGTTTGGGTTTTTTGTGTTGTTTTTTTTTCTCAAAACTAACTCTCACCTGTCTTTTTCCCTCTGCGCTCACCCATGCTATCCCACTCTGCCTCTCAGATCTTGCAGTTTTCAAGGAACGACTTCGAATGCTAACAGTAGGAGGTATGAAAATAAAGAGCCTTTCACTTTTCTGGAGCTGAGGACTTCATTTGAACAGGACATGCAACTTTCCCCAGCATGCAATTTGGGGAAAGTTGACACAACTCTGTTGAGTGTTTTGAAGTTTGTTCATTATTTTGAGATATGTTTTTCCTATCATTTAGCTGTTACCCAGCAGGTAGAGCTACTTACCGTGTCATTTTTGTTCTGTCCATTTGTGTTCTGAAGAGCATTTTCACCTCCACATGTCTCTCACCATCGCTTCGCTGAGCTTCCATCTTTAGCATAGGCTGTCTCTAGCTCCTGCTGTCGCCAGCGGGGACCTGAGGCCACACTACGTTCTGCATGTTGGCACATCCTTTCCTCCACGTTCTGCGCTGTGCCTTTGACTGGACTCTGGATTCTTTCAGATTCTGCTTCCTGGGCATTTTTGACAGTTTCTCTTTTGATCTTCCCATGTTTAAAGAGCTGATAAAAAGTTACTTAATGAAGTAAGGAATTCTTATTGACCCCTGGTTCTGGGCAGAGCACCTTTGAAGAATCCAGAGTTGGGTGCCCAGGGGTCCTGCCTGCTGTCACTCACCCCAGTAGCCAGTCTTCCTTCCATGCCAGGCATCACTCAGAAGTTCTCGTTTTCTTCCATTTTACTGATAATATTTGTGAGACTCCAGTTTTAAGTAAACTTTTCATTTTGAGATAATCGTAGATTCATACACAGATATGAAAAATAAGAGAGACATTCTCACGTGCCCTTCAGCCAGTTCCCCCACTGGTACCATCTTGTCCCTCACACCAGGATGCTGATGCTGATAGCAGTCAAGCCACAAATGTCTGCATCAGCTCAGCTGCTCCTTTGCAGCCACACTCACTCTCCTACCATCCGCTCCCCCCACGTTTGACCCCTGGCAACCACTGTCCTGTTTTCCATTGCTATAGTTTTGTCATTTCAAGAATGTTTTACGAATCACAATATGTAACATTTTGGAATTGGTATTTTTCAATCAGCATGATTTTGTAACACTAGTTTTTTCTTATTTGCTGAGTAACATTCCTTGCCATAGGTGTCCCACAGTTGTTTTAACCAATTTCTCATTGAAGGACCTTTGTGTCGTTTCTGTTCTTTGGCTAATAGGGTCTTTTACAGAGCAAAAGTTTTAAACTCTGAAGTCCAGTGTATCAATGTTTCCTTTTATGGATCATGCTTTTCGTATCAAGTTTAAGAACTCTTTTCTTAGCTCTAGAACATCCTGAAGATGTTCTCCTTTGTATTTTTCTAAAGGTTTTATAGTTTTGCATTTAGCATTTAAGTCTGTGATCCATTTTGAGTTCATTTCTTGAATGAGATAAGAAGTTTAGATCAAGGTTGGTTTGTTTTTGGCCTGTGAATGTCAACCGCTCCAGCACCATTAACTGAAAAGTTTGTCTTTCTTATCATTGAATTGCTTTCACACTTTTGTCAAAAATCATTTGGACTTATTTGGTAAGTCTGTTTCTGGGTTCTCTATTCTTTCCCTTAATAAGTGTCTTTCTCCACAAGTGCCACATCATCTTAATTACTATAGCTGCTGAACTTTATTTTCCTTTTTTCAGAATTGCCTTGGCTGCTCTTAAGGCCTATCTCTTTCCTTGTAAATTTTAGAATAAGCTTGTCTATGTTTATGAAAACTCTTACTGACATTTTAGTAAGAATTGTGTTAAACCTATAGATCAATTTTAGAGAGAATTAGCATCTTTACTATGTTGTGTTCCAATCCATGAACATAGTATGTCTTATTTATTTAGATCATCTTTGATTTCTTTCATCAACTTTTTGTAGTTTTCAGCATACAGGTTCTGTACATGTTTTGTTAGATTTACCTGTCAGTATTTCCTTTTTAAAAGAAAATTTTAATGTCCACCTGTTCGTTATTAATATCTTGAAATGCTATTGATTGTGTTTATGTAGTACCCTATGACCTTGCTAAGCTCACTTATTCTAGGACTTGTATTTTTTTGGTAGATTCTTTAGGATTTTCTGGATAGACGATCATCTCATTTTTATTTCCTTTTCTTGCCTAATGCCCTGGTTGGATCTTCCAGTACTGTGTTGAACAAGAGTCATGGGAATGAATATCCTTGCTTTGTTCCTGATCAGTGGTAGATTATATTGATTGTTTTTTCAAATGTTGAACCAAACTCTGCTGGAATAAACCTCAATTGGTCATAGTATATAATTATCTGCATCTATATTCATAAGAGATATTGGTCTATAATTTTTTTTTTTTTCTGACTGTCTTTGTTCTTAGTATCAGGGTAATTCTAACTTCATAAAGGAAGTTGAGAAGTTTTCTTCCTACACTCTTTTCTGAAAGAAATTGTGTAGAATTGGTATTAATTCTTCTTTAAACATTCAGTAGAATTCCCCAGCAAAACCATCTGGGTTTAGAGTTTTCTTTTTCAGAAGCTTTTTATATTTATGAATTCAGTTTCTTTAATAATTACAGAGTCATTCAAATTGTCTGTTTCATACTGTTTCATAACAGCAGTTTGTGCTGTTCTAAGAATGACTTGTTTATATCTGAGTTGTCAAATGTGTCTGTTGTTCATAGTATTCCCTTAGTATCTTTTTTTGTATCTGGAGGGTCTATAGTGATACCCCGTTTTATTTCTGATATTGGTAATTTGTGTCTTCTCTCTTTGTTAGTCCTGTTACAAGTTTGTCAGTGTGACTGATCTTTCCAAAGAACCAATCACCAGTTTCATTGATTTTTCTGTTTTGCTCTTTTCAATTTCATTGATTTCTGCTCTTACCTTGATTATTTCTTTACTTCTGCTTTCTTTGTATTGGTTTTCTTTCTTTTTTTTTGTCTTCTTTCTCTAAGTCCTTATGGTAAGGCCTTATAGATTAAGATTAAGACTTTATAGATTACTGATTAAAGAGAAGTCAGTTTCTTGTAGACAAGCATATGTTTTTTTAATTCACTCTGTCAATCTTTGTCATCTAAGTAGTGTATTTAGATCATTTATATTTAACTATTGATACGTTAGGGCTCAAGTCTGCCATTTTATCCTTCATTTTGTTTGTCCCTTTACCTTTCTTTGTTTTCTTTTTCCTGACTTTCTGGGTTTTTAAACCTGTACTTTAAAATTCCATTTTTATTTGTATAAAGTCCTTTTGATTTATCTCTTTGTGTTTTTAGTGTCTTTTAGGCTTTTTAGTGGTTGTGTAGGTATATGATATTTCATATACATAACTTGTCACAATTTAATGATGTTATCATTTTACCAGTTCATGTAAAGTGTACTTGCCTCCCTTTATATTCCTTCATTCTCTCCACATATAATATGTAATTGTCTTAAATATTTCCTCTGCATGTGTTCAGAACAGCACCAGATAGTATTACAAATTTTGCTTCAATCATCAAACATAATTAAGAAGACCCAGGAGGAGAAGGAAAGTCTGTTTTGTTTACCTGTACTTTTTAGTTCCACATTCTTTCTTCCTTCCTCCTGTCTCATTCCTTCATTTTTATTTATTTATTTGGCTGTGTTGGGTCTTAGTTGTGACACCTGGACTCTTTAGTTGCAGCACATGGGATCTAGTTCCCTGACCAGGGATCAAACCCAAGCCCCCTGCACTGGAAGCACAGTCTTAGCCGCTGGACCACCAGGGAAGTCCCCTGTCTCGTTCCTTCTGATAATCATTTCCTTTCTGTTTACAACTTCTTTTAGTCATTCATTTAGGATGACAGATTCTCTTAGTTTTTTTTCATTTGAAAATGTTTTGATTTCTCCTTCATTTCTATAGGATATTATCACTATATATGGGATTCTGGGGAACCAGTTCTTTTTTTCAGCTCTTTATATGTGGTGCCACTTCCTTCTGGCTTCCATGACTTCTGTAGAGAAATCCAGTGTTATTTAAGTTGTTTTGCCCTCTAGGCAAAGTGTCACTATATTCTGGCTGCTTTCAAGATTTTTTCTATCTTTAAATTCAGAGGTTTAATTGTAACATATTTCAACATGGATTTCGTTGGCTTTATTCTGTGAGTTCACTGAGCTTCTTAAGTCTGCGGATTAAAAAGTCTTTTGCCATATTTGAAAAGTTTTCAGCCTCCCTCTTTTTCTTCTCCTTCTGAGATTCATCAGCACAACTTTGAAATCTTTTGTCACAGCATCACAGGTCCCCAGGAGTTTGTTCCCTTTTTTCTTCCTGGTCTGTTTTCTCTGTATTCTTCAGATTGATTCATTTCTATTGTTCTGCCTTTAAGTTCATTGATCCTCTGTCTCTTGCTAATGCCATACTGAGTTTTCATTTGGTTTATTATATTTTGCAATTTCAGAATTTCCCATTTGGTTCTTCTTTGTGTCTTCAATTTTTGAAGAGACTTTCTTCACTGGGACTTAATTTTTTTCATGTCTGTCATGTTTTAATTGCTCACTGAAATAATTTGATAATGACTCCTTGAGAAGGAGATAATTCTAATTAGATAATTCTAACATCTGTGTCATTTTGGTGTTAGTGCCTGTTGATTATTTTTTCTCATTCAATCTGATATATTCCTGGTCCTTGTTATGAGTGATTTTTTAAAATATTGAAACCAGGACATTTTGGGTATTATGAGACTTGGGATCTTGTTTAAATGTTTGTTATATCAGGGCTCCTCCGAACACTGCTGTGGTAGGGAGGGGCCCAGCTAGTTACTCCCCAGTGGGAATGGATGTTTTGGGCCCCAAAGTCTCTGTTGACTTTGGGGTAGGGGAATGGATTAGTGCATTCCCTCCCAGAGGAAATGAAAATGTAGGCTTCCTCTTGGGCCTTCTTTGAAAGCTTTAAGTAGGGTCAGAGGTCAGAGTACATTGTAGCCTGGCATGGGTGTTGATGGGGCTGCAGTGTGTTATGTGTGTGGGTGGAATAGAGCAGTTAACAGTCTAGAAGTTTTCTGTTCTGCTAGTCTGTCCGTCTCCTGGTTCTTTAAAGAGAGCAGCTTTTGTTGGGGCTTTTTTAAAATCTACACTGGTAGAAGTTTCCATGTTCTTTGCTCCAGGTCTGGGATATGGGAGCCCAAAAGGAAACCCAAGGGCCCTCCTTGGCTGGTTGGCCTTTTACTCCACCCTTTGGAATCATCTTACATTTGTTTTGTATGCAATATCTGCAGTTTTTAGTTGCACTTAGTGGGAGAATAGGATATGTCTATGCTACCTTTCCAGAAGCCTACATCTGTAGATTTAAGTTATCAAATGACTGAGGAACTCAGAAGCAGGGCTAGCAGCTTTGAAGTTCAGTAATGATCCAAATAACTGAGTCCAAGAATGATCAGTTCAGGGTGGGGGAAGTGAAGCATCACACATACGGTGAGGCTGAGGGCTCCACAACAAGCCCACGTTCTTCTCTGGGACACACAGGTCACCTGGTTAACTCCACAATCAAAGTGTTCCTGACAGAGTATGCTCTCTTTGGATACTCTGGTTCCCTGAGCCCCCACTGCTGAGCATTTCTACCAGCTAGGAAAAGTGCCCCCACCCAAGTAACTCTGGTTTTTCTCCTAAACGCTGAGAGCAGGGCTATGAATGGCCAGGGCCACGCTTTATCAGACCCATGTGATGGCCCATCCTCATTCTTGATAGAATAACAGCAGGAAACAGGTGCAGAGCGTAACCAAGCCCCTCAACCATCACTACCACCACCCCAAGGTGAAAAGGCCAGGTTGTTTTTGTTTTAATTTTTAAAAGGGGGAGGAACAATTGAAAAACAGAATTTGATTTTGCTTTTA
The DNA here is from genome assembly GCF_029407905.1 of Bubalus kerabau. Lineage (NCBI taxonomy): Eukaryota > Metazoa > Chordata > Mammalia > Artiodactyla > Bovidae > Bubalus > Bubalus kerabau. The sequence continues at coordinate 80,028,004 of NC_073631.1, read as the reverse complement.
AAATTAAAAAAAAAAAAAAAAAAGGATCCTACGGCATTAGATCGGAAAAGGCAATGGCACCCTACTCCAGTACTCTTGCCTGGAAAATACCATGGACGGAGGAACCTGGTGGGCTGCAGTCCATGGGGTCGCTAAGAGTAGGACACGACTGAGCGACTTCACTTTCACTTTTCACTTTTATGCATTGGAAAAGAAAATGGCAACCCACTCCAGTGTTCTTGCCTGGAGAATCCCAGGGACGGGGAAGCCTGGTGAGCTGCCGTCTATAGGGTCACACAGAGTCGGACACGACTGAAGCGACTTAGCAGCAGCAGCAGCAGCAGCAGCAGCAGGGCATTAGATGAATCAAGGTAGTCATTCCCAAGAGCATTAGATGAATAAAGGTTGTCATTCCCAAGCCAGCTTGGGAAAGGGAACTTCATGGCCCACCCATGACCAGTTGAGTCAAGGTCTGGCTTTAGAGCCTGGAAATGTGCATTTTTACAACTCTCCCAGATTCCCCAGAGATTTGGATGCACAGCTGTGTTTACAAGCAACTGCTTGAGTCCCTTACTGGGCCTGTGTGTTATTTACACTTAATTAGGTCAAGAAATGGAAGAATGTCTGATCTTGAACAGTCAGGTGTTGGAGACAGTGGATACTCGGTTAGAGTTTCATGTTTCATGAGGTCTGGGATTGTGAACTGCAGCTTCCCTCATTCCAGCCAGTGTTCTGAGGGTAAGGTGCCTAACGTAGTGTCCCCTGACAGTTTTCCTCCATGTCTCTTCCCCTTTGATAATTCTGCAACACGAAACAAGCATGTGATGCCTAGGAAAAAGCCCGTGCACCACGTGTTTATCAGCTTGAAGTATGCTTTTAGATGGAGAGGCACCATGCTCGTGGTGCTCAGCAGATAGCAATGATGATTCGGTGATAGTGATACAGTAAATTCCTTAGCGATTAGTCAGTAAATATGTGTCAGTATTGGACTGGGAAGAGCGAGCACCAGATCTGTGAATGCCAAGTGCTGTTTGGAGGATGGTTCTTTATGTGCAGTTGGGAGTTCTTCCGGGAGAAGGCGCCATCCTTCATCAGATGGCTGTGGGAGCCTCTGCCCTGCTGCCCGGCAGCTCTCCCTGCAGGCCCCTTGGCTGTCCCTCACTTCTCAGTCTCCTAGCTTCCTGTCACTCACCACCAACAAATGTTGCCATTAAGACATAGGTGACCTAGTTCTAATCCAGTTCCTCATTTTCTACTTGAATTTTCTCCTTAACTATTTTTCATTTGCTTTCTGATTGACTTACCTAATGCCTTTTCAAACCTAAACTGCTTTGTGTCTTTGGGACCTTGAAATACATTTTTTTCTAAATTATGAATAATTGGTGCACTGGACTAATATATGCATAATATTAATTTTATTCTCATTTTCCTATGATGCCAGTAATATACTCAGCTTGGTTTGTTGCTAAAGTTCATGTATCTGGCTATAAGATAGTATTTATTTTCACATATAACAGAGGTTTTATGATTTTTCTATTCTCTTTTCTCTCCTCTGGGGAGTCCCTTCCCCTTTTCCTAAACTGTGGCCCCCGTGTGGTTGTGCCCCTCTCTCCTCCCCCCGGCAGGATTCTACGGTCTGGACGAGTCTGACCTGGACAAGGTCTTCCACCTGCCCACCACCACGTTCATTGGAGGGCAGGAGTCGGCTCTTCCTCTGCGGGAAATCATCCGACGCCTGGAGGTGAGAAAACTGGGCTGTTTCCCGAAAGCTCCAGAGAACTTGCGAGAACTTATGGAAGCCTCCAGACTAGGTGGTTTGCTTTCCCTTGGTCCTATATATTTTTTTAATGTAAGGGAAGAAACTTTTTTTTTTTAATATTTTATTGATGAAAATCCATGTTTTTGTATTTTTACAACCAACCATAAAAAAAAAAAAAAGGCAGAATTTGCTTCTAAGACTTAAAAAAAAATGTATCCTAAAGCATTAGGTAAACAAAGACTGCTGTCTGCAAGCCTGCTTGAATAGGAACACCTGGGGAAAGCCCTGGCCCACCCACAACCAATTGAGTCAGTTCCTGTTTTGGAGCCTGGAAATATGCATTTTTACAAATCTCCTAGAGATTGGGATACATAACTGTGTTTGCAGGCGACTGCTTGAGTCCCCATTTGTCCTGATCCCAGCATTTGAAAGGGGCAGAGAGCCCTGTGCGGCTCTTGTTTCAGTCAGTGCCAGAGCCCAGGAATTGGGCTCTTGTGGGACAGTTGGGCCTGTACTCCAGGGGTCCCAGCCGTAGCACCCCTGTCCCCAGAGGGCCCCACATCCAGGGCTCTTCCAAGAGAGCCTCCCATTCCAACGTGTCCTAACATGGAATGCCTCATTCTCAGGGTTTACAGATACTGTGTAAAGCTACCTGACTGTGGTGCGTTAGGTGTGTTTACACGTGATAATGTGCGTGCACTGGGCTGCTGTGTGACCTGACAGAACTTAGTGTGCTCTTGGTCCCGTGACATAATAGTCAACTTGTAGCTCTTTGAAAATTTAGAACAAGTGCAATTTCTTGTCTTCTTAACATAGAGAACCTTAGAGTCAGCACCTAAAACTCCCTGCCCTGCCCTTCTGGGGACTGAGCCAAGACAAGAAAGACAAAACATGATCCAGGAGCCCAGTAACTATGTGTTCCAAGTTAATAGCTGAATTCATGTTAGTAATGATGGAAACATACTGTTTTTGACCTAATCGTTTCCTTTGAGCTTTTAATTGTTCAGTAATGGAAATATTGCCCCATCAGGCGTTAAGTCAGGCATAAGGAGCATGGGTGGGGTTCTCCTGCCTGGGTGTGTAAAAATGAGGAGGGAGCCCCCCTTCCCTCTGCCTTGCCCTTCCTTCTCCCTCCTCCCCACCCCTCCCCTCTCATTCCACCTCTTCCTTTGCTCTCTACTAGGCTTACAACTCAAACCAAGGAAAACTCATCCATTTTAAGCTCATGGAGGAAGGTTCTAGGTTCATGTTTACAAACTTTGTGTCTGGTCTGTGTTTTCTCAAGTGTGTTTGTGCAGAAATATGCCATCTTCTGCAGCTCAGTAGATCAGGGAGCTGTACAGCTCAGGTGGAAGTGGTGACCCTCCCTGGCTCTGAAGTCAGGGTAGGCAGGCCCTCACACCCCATCCCTTGGCTTCTTGTACATTCAGTTTAGAAGTTCCCAGTTTATCATGTGAAGAATCATCAGGGAAATAGGGTTTGGGGTTAGTGAAAATACCTTAAACATCAAGGTCTTTTCCCAGCTCCATTTCCTCTTTTCATCTCTTGGCTAGGGTGATAGGGAGAATGTCGTGGTTGGCCTTTATTTGAGTCCAGGCAAATGTCCCTTTGTTTCATTATCACAGAGCTAATGTGCAGAGGTGCTCACCTCTGCTCTGGAAGGCGGCAGTAAGAGAGCGGGGGCCTGGTGCCAGGTCTGGGCCCACCACTGGGATCCCAGGCACATCTTTGCCCTATACCATGCCAGCCAGTTTCCATGTTAGTTGTGAAAACCAAAGAGGGTCACAGACAACCACCAAGCAGAACCCAGCATGCTTGGTTGGCATGGCTGCTGCAAAGGCATGAAAGGGCATTTGTGGGCCCTAAAACTCACTGTTGGGAGTTTCCTGGTGGCTTAGTGGTTAAGTTTCAGCACTGCCACTACCGTGGCCACGGTTTGATCCCTGGTTGGAGAACTGAGATACCACAAGCTGTGTGGCATGGCCAAAATATTAATTAATTAAGATTTAGTGGCACATCAGGGCATATCTTCTTTAATTCCAACACTGACTAGGGTTTGCTGTTGGCCCCTCATTCTGACCCCAGGACAGCCAGCAGGTGATGAGGGGAGAGAAGTGCTGATCACTTGGCTGAGGAAGGCTGTGTGGGCCCCTCCAGATGGCTCCCCAGCAGGCGCCTCTGTCTGGTCAGTGTCAGGAGAGACGAGAGAGGGCCCCCAGTTCAGCCCAGTACCCTGCCAGAGACCGCTCAGCACGGTCCCTATGACAGATTCCCAGAGGGCTGCCTCTCTGACTCTCGGTTCTCCCATGCCTTTCCTGTTTTCTCTCACTCTGATTTCCTGGCATGCATCCTGCTCAGGTCACCCTAGGCTTTCAACAGGACGCACGGCCTCCTTCCCAGCTGTGACATGTGAGTGGTGTCACGAAGTGCCTGCTCTGTTCAGGACCCTTCCTTTTGTATATGTGCAGTCATGCTTCTGTAGAACCTGATATCCCCAAGAGGAGTCAATTGTTAAAAGAAGAATGTAGAATTTGAAAGCCCGCTACAGTTAAGTGGCCTTTGAGCTATGATATCCACCAGTGGCACAGGGCCTTTTTTTCTCACAGTGCTGGGCACAGTCTGACCTTGAGGTCAGAGGAGCTGCCTTGCCCAGCAGCTTCCTTGTCCCCAGGCTGGTGATTCTATCCTCCCGCCATGAAAGGAGCATACCTTGACCCAGTGGTTCTCACTCTCCCTCCCTGCCCACTAGGCTCCATGCTACGTGGAAGAAGCATTTCATGGCCAAGTTCAGAGTGAGAGGAGGTCGCGGGCCCAGGCCTGGTGCCCCAGGTCACAGCTAGCTCTGCTGCATCTGAAGTGGAGGCCATCTGTTCCTCCCAGCCTTCTGGCTAAGTGGGCAGTCAACATACCTGGGTGAACATCCCCTTTATTGTGTGTTTGTGTGTGTGTGCATTAAATATAGATGGCCTACTGCCAGCACATTGGGGTAGAATTCATGTTCATCAATGACCTGGAGCAGTGCCAGTGGATCCGGCAGAAATTTGAGACACCCGGGGTCATGCAGTTCACCAACGAGGAGAAGCGGACCCTGCTGGCCCGGCTCGTGCGCTCCACCAGGTACAGGGCTGCACTGGCCCCATCTGTGTGGTACAGTCTGTTGACGGGGTTGGGTGGGTTTGGGGCGTGGCCACAGCTCTGTGAGAGCAAGGTTGTCCCTGCTGACATGCTTCTTCAGGGTGGCTTAGTTTCTGTCCAGGTTTGAGGAGTTCCTGCAGCGGAAGTGGTCATCTGAGAAGCGCTTTGGTCTGGAAGGCTGCGAGGTACTGATTCCTGCCCTCAAGACCATCATTGACAAGTCCAGTGAGAACGGAGTGGACTACGTGATCATGGGAATGCCACACAGGTACGTGGCCACCCTGTGAGCATCCAGAGCACAGAGGCAGGGCACTGGGCAAGCCTGGTATACAGTAACCCTAGTCCCTGCCCCAAGACAACCATCGTCACAGCAGCCCCTCCCTGGGCAGTCACTGTCACACTTGAGGTGGTTGTAGACAGACATTGGCCTCATGACCATGTTGGGATCCCAGGTGAGGGAGGCTAATCTAGAGGGAAGGTAGCTGGGTACACGAAGCAGAGACCTCAGCTTGAGGAGGCCCAGGAGGCCGAGGATGGAGCGCTCACTGCAGGCTGGCAGCATTCTCCGTTTTCTGCTTTTCTCCCTCCTGCCTCATCATGGCCTTGGATGCCAGGCAAGCAGAGGCCAAGTGTCCCCCATCAGTTCTGGTCTCAGCTCCTCTTGGGCTGAAGACTGAGGCACTGCCTGTCCCTCAGGGGAGAAAGGGGATAAAACAGCATTGCCTGCTGCCCAGGGCCCAGCTCAGACCCTGCTCACTCCTATGTGTCCAGGGGGAGACTGAATGTGCTTGCAAACGTCATCAGGAAGGAGTTGGAGCAAATTTTCTGTCAGTTCGACTCAAAGCTGGAGGCAGCTGATGAGGTAAGACACCTGATTTCTTTTAGAAACTAGCATAGCTCCAACCCATGCCAGATCCTGGCTTCATTTATTTCTCCAGAAGGACTTATGGGGTCTGGGATCCTCTATACCACTCACAAAAAAAGGAAGTGGCCAGTGGCTGACCTCCCAGAGAAGAGAGAGACGAGAGGCCTGGCAGCCCCCACAGTTTTCCCCGCCAGGGGTAGGGATGTGGCCCTCTAGTTGAGGGACCTCCTCCTTGTACCCTGGGTGGAGCCATTCTGGAAAAAGCCTTTCCATCCTAGGAATGAGAGTTCTGGGTGTAGAAATAACACAGGACAGGGCTGTCACAGAGAGTAAGTGTCTCCCTGCCTAGGTAAAAGCCTCACCGTTTGTGCCGGCAGGGTTCTGGAGATGTGAAGTACCACCTGGGCATGTATCACCGGCGGATCAACCGTGTGACCGACAGGAATATCACCCTGTCGCTGGTGGCGAACCCTTCCCACCTGGAGGCTGCTGATCCCGTGGTGATGGGCAAGACCAAAGCTGAGCAGTTTTACTGCGGGGACACCGAGGGGAAGAAGGTGAGACCATGTGGGCTGGCCGGGGGCGGTCCTGAAGCCAGACAGTCCAGGACAGGCTCACAGCCACAGGCACGCCCCAGACCTCACATTTCCGGAATTGAACAAAATGTTCTGAGTGGACTTCCAAAGAGTAGCAATAGTAAACCAGCCCCAGTTACAGATACGCTTCCTCCCAAGTTGTGACCACCAGGGCTAGGTGGGGAGTAGTTTGCTTTTGTTGTCACCACACCTGTGGAGAAGCTAGTCTTGCAAGATAATCATGATGGTCAAAGAGGTTTTGTCATTGAACAAGAGGACAGGGTCTTAAGGAAGAGGTGTGGATGAGCCTAAAGGAGGAATTGTGAAGCTGACAGATAGAAGAGATGGCCCAGTCAGTATTAGGGTGGCACCATTTAGAGATGGAGGACAGCTCGAGGTCTGGATAGTCCTAGTACAGAGGTGGAGAATAGCTCGGGGTCTGGATGGCCCTAGTACCAGCATTTTCGAGATATGTGATGGTGAATGCTTAATGTTGATTAGCCAGCCTGCTGGTATATATAAATCCTCAATGGGTTGTAACTGTTTGTTCTTGTTTGATCTCAAAGTGTAAGTCTGTCTTTTACAAATTATATAGTTCTTACTAAAGACAACCTCAAAGCCAAGCAATCAGGAAAATCAACTTTTTGTAGTGTCTGTGTGAGCATTCTGGGGCGTGTTTGAAGTCAGCATCTCCGCCGTGCTCTCAAGTGTCTATTCTTCCTAGAAACAGGGTCACCTGTGAGAAAGCAATAGAACATACACATTGAGGTGTAAAGCTGCAGGTTAACTGGTAAAGAACTTCAGAAGAGGGATACATGGGTATGGAAGGAAGTGGAATGAAAGGCAGTCAAATCTTCTCATTGATAGAGCAGATAGTTGTCATATTTAGTTAAACAGCAGGACTTAGGTAGATGGGAAGAAAAGAATGTTCCCTGGAGATTGTGGTGGGTGGGGGGTGGCGGGTGGGGGAGGTGCTACGGGCAGAACAGGGATGAAGTGGGTGGGAGACAGCCTGGCTGAAGGATGCCCTGGTGAGCCTCAGACTTTTTAGAGGTGGAGCCAGTTATTAGTTGACTAGGTTCTTTAATTCAAAACACTGTAACTCTATGCATACTGTGTTTGGATGGTTTGAGGGTAATGGGGTCCCAGCCGGAGGTGGCATTGGGAATAGGAAGTGGTTCCTGCACCACAGAGAAAGAGTATAGCCGTGGGGAGGATGTTGGGACATGAGAGTTACTTCCCTGGGCTTGGGAGCCTGGACGGTGCCACAGAAACTCCAAACAGGCACAAAGTGGCTTCCTGTGCAGCCCCCAAGGCCACCAGTGACACTGTGGCAGGGGAGGGATGGGGAGGAGAGCAACATCAGTGACTGGTACCTCCAGCATTTCTGCTGTCTGTGGCTAGGACACTTTCCCAGGCATTTGTGGCCAGGGAGGGGAACAAGATTGCAGAAAACATTATGTGATATTCACATTCATAAATTACAGACACAGCCATTCAGGCATCGCTTGCTCAGAATGCTGAAAACACCCTCAAAAGTAATGAAATAACTAGAGAAAAGCGATGGAGCACATCTAACATGCTTCAGATGATAACAGCAATCAATCCTGTGAGGCCAGGAGAGGCTGGTTAGCCCCATGTGGTCGCCAGGTGCTTGTTTGAGGGAGTGCCCGGTCCACGGGGTTGCCCTGCCCAGTGTGAATGGCCCGTGCCCACAGGCCCCCAGCCTTACCCCTCTCTCTGAGCCAACGCTTGCCCTGCTCAGTGGACGGGTCAGACCCCACCAGTCCTCCACACTTGCCGTCCTTGCTATTCATCCCAAACCTCTAGGCAATTATCTGATTTCTGTTAAACCCAGAATCCAGGAAGCTGGATTATTTGTTACATAACCTTCAGTGTTTCATAAAAAAAATATGTAATTTATAAATGTGGCCAAGGTTATTCTGTAACCTGGTGCAAGATCGAGCCTGACCCAGCTTGGCTCAGGGTTGGCCCTTGGGACGTTCATGTGGGAAAACAGCTCCCCAGTGCTGCAGGCAGAAACCTGCTCCTACCAGGAGTAGGTAGGAGTATGATTGCAGCAGCTGGTGCACCCTGGAGACTGCAGGGACGGCAGGTAGCCTGGCGAGTGGCCCAGTACAACTTCACCAGAAGAGCAAGAGAAATAGCTAGAGGAGAGGGGAGGCTAGCCTGAAGTGCCCAAAGGCAGGAGGCCAAGGTTGTATAGAGAAGGCTCTGCAGAGAGGAAACTTGCATCCTGGTGATCAGGGAGAGGCGCTGTGTCCCCTGGTTGTTCGGGACCTGGCAAAGCTTCCCTCCTCTGAGGAGGTTCCTGTACAAACCCAACACTTGTGTCTATTTCTACCCGTCCTAGAGAGCGCTCCTGCATCCACCATGGCAGGACACATGGGGTCTGCTACAAAAAGAATCTAGATTTTGTCTCTGAAGAGCACATGGACCTTCCCTTCCTGGCGTGAGGACCAGGGAGGTGAGAGGAGCTGAGGACACATGGCAAGAGGGCATCAACGAATAGGGGCGACAGGGTCATGGGGGTAGCAAGCCAGCAAGTACTGAGGACAGTGGGTATGGTGTCTGACGGTGCAGGAGGTGTTTATAAACGTAGAAGGAGGGAGGCACAGAAAAAGGATTGGAACTGGAGGTGTTGTAGTTATGCAGTGTGTAAATTGAGAAATCTCTGTATGTGCACTTAGTATCCATTTTTTGGTTCTGGGCTGAAAGAGCCTAGAAGTGATCATGTTCTAGTAGTGATGAGCACACAAATAGTCTTAAAGGCGGTCCTGCACTGAAGGAACCAGGCTCCTTAGAGAAATGTCCAATTCCAGGGCTGGGCAGGAGGCTGAGAGCTCTTGTACCAGAAAGCAGGGAGGGCCCCCCCGCACCGTGAACCCAGGGGCATGTTCAGACGGCATGGGGCTCCCACACCAAGTCCGTCCCAGGATGATGTGAGCGTCAAAGTTACTATTGATATTAGTCAGTTACAGCCCATTGAATACAACAGGAATCCGTGAGCACATATTAATACAAATAAAAGTCAAGAGAACACTGTTACATAACACGAGTGCATAAAGGTAGGGGTGATACCTGGCAGCATCCAGGAGGTGCCACGGAGGCTGCTGGGTGGGTGGGAGGAGCAGGATGTAAAGGTTCTCCTCATTGTGCTCCTTACCGAGGAGAAATGGTGAGTTTAAAGGGAGAAACCTGGACAACTACCTGTCTGCATTCACATGGGGCAGGCCACCTCGGGTGTCCCAGGTATGGCACGCACCATTCCTGAGTCTGTTCACGAAGGACTGTTGGAGCCCAAGCCCTGTCCAGAATGTGGAGACAGGAGAGACAAGGGGCTGCTCCGGGTCAGAGAAGCCGAAGAGGCGTGGCCCTGAGAGCGCGTCTGCATGGGATCTGGGGAGGATGGGCTCTGGGCCAGCATTGCTTTCCTTTGAAAGGGTCCTGCATGGTGGGTTCAGGGGCAGTGGGCATTGGCTTTGCAGCAGATGGTGGTAGGGTGGCAAGTGTGTGGACGTGGAGCACACCACCTGGAACACATCACAGGGGAGGGCTGGGAGGGGCCTGGGGGTCTGTACTTTCCTGCCACTTTCTTTCTAAGTTTGAAATGATCTCAAAATACATCATTTTTGGGCTTCCCTGGTGGCTCAGTGGTAAAGAATCCACTTGCAGTGCAGGAGACATGGGTTCGGTCCCTGGGCTGGGAATAGCCCACGTGCCACAGAACATTTAAGCCTGTGTGCCACAACTACTGAGCCTATGCTCTAGAGGCCAGGACCCGCGACCGCTGAGCCCTTGTGCCATAGAATCCGTGTTTTGCAACAAGAGAAGCCACCGCAGAGAAAAGCCCGTGCACCACAGCTAGAAAGTAACTCCCACTCTCTGCAACTGGAGAAAAGCCCACACAGCAGCAACGACCCAGCACAGCCAAAAATAAATAAATACTACATCATTTTTTGAAAAGTGGATCATGACGTACTCTCCCACATGCCTTGTGGACATGGTGGCCAGGACCACGTCAGATTTGGGTTCTCCTTTGCCTGTCTGTAGGTCATGTCCATCCTTCTGCATGGGGACGCCGCATTTGCTGGCCAGGGCATCGTTTATGAGACCTTCCACCTGAGTGACCTGCCATCTTACACAACTCATGGCACTGTCCACGTGGTCGTCAACAACCAGGTAACGGGTGGCTCTGGGGTCTTTGCAGCAGAGCAGGCTAAGGAGGCCACATCAGCAATTAGACTTTGTCCTGAGGCTTCTTTGCTCACGTCAGTCTTACTTAGAGGGACATGTTCTTATCATTTAGTACGTTTGTTGTTTTCTGATTAATAAACTTGGACAAACAGGATACTTTCTTTAAAGTAGAGAGGTTTTAATTATGCTGTTTTAAGAGCATGATATTATTTTGGAATATTTTCTACTAGACCCACAAGCATTTAGATGGCTTTTCTTTCTTAAGAAACTGGGGTTCTATATACACAGTTTTACATCTACTTCTTACTTACCACAGTGTTTTCTCATGTCATTATATATTCTTAAAATATTAATTTTGATAACAATATACATTATAGGTTGTTTCATAAAACATATTGCTGTGTTGTTAGACTTTTAACTAAGATTCTTATTTTTCAGTTTCAAATAACACTTGTTGAACATTCTTAAAAGTAAATATCTCTGCCCAACTCTAAAACATTTAACATGGTTATATCTGTTATTTCCTGTGCCGTGCATCCGAGAGTTCATCCCACCAACTTGGGTGAGCTCTCATATAATAGATATTTGAGTTCCTTTAAGTACTGGTGCTGTGTCAGGTAACAAGCAGAGAAAGGGCACACTGCCTGTCATTATAGAGCTTATAGTTCTGGGTGAGGGGGCAGGGGGCCTACCAGGCATTGGGTTAGCCTGCAGATGTTTCTCTGAGGATTTGACCTTTAGGTGGAAATGCAGGGTCAAGTAGGCAAATGTTAGGGGGCAGCGGAGCAAGTCAGGGAAGGGTCCCCTCTGTCCAAGGGAGGTGATAAGGCTGTCACATCTAAGATTTGAGGGGTTTTTTTGAGAGAAAGCAGCCATCAGCTGCTTCTGCATGGCCCCCAAGAAACAGGGTCTTACTCCAGATGTGTTGAGAGACCTTCGGAGGAACGAAACCAGGAAGTGACGAGACAGTTTGATTTATGAAGATGGTTTGTTGATACATGTGGAATGAGTTAGAGGAAGACACACAGTTGCAACTGTCCCAGCAAGAAATAGAGAGGAAGAAGGGAAAATTTAAACATGAAAGTAAATGTGGTAGTCAGTACATAGTGAGGGCCCCAGAACTTAAAATGTGCAGTATCAAACACAAGACGAGGAGCATTAGGATGAGTGTAACACACAGTATAACCGCTACTGCTTATGGAGTGCCTCCTGTGTGCCTGACTAAATTAGTGACTTCACATCCTCTAACTTAAAGCATGATCCCTGTCTTACCCATGTGGTAGGTGCGATCATTTCCATTTACGCAGGAGAAAATTGAGCAGAGAGTTGAATAGCTTGCTTGAGAGTTGATATTTGAATTGCTTCTTTTAGAAAACAGTATTAGAAAAACATCAAAGAAAGAGAAAGGTCTAAAAAGCAAGGCATCACTGAACTGTGTTTTATACAGATGACCAAGCACAGATAGTCTTTAGTGCTTGTTGGGTAGGAGCTGAGTTGCCAGCAGCATAGTCTTCAGTCTGGAAACAGTACAGCAAAGATCATTCAAAGGGATTGGAAGCCCAAGACACAGGGAGGTTTTTTTTTTTTTTTTTAAGAGAAAAGTTTTTCTATACGTAGTCTCCAGAGTCAGATGAATTTCATCCCAGGAGATTATTTTATTTTTTTTTGAAAATATATTCTGATGGCAGAATCTATTTCATAATCTCTTATGGATCCTGGCACGTAGGAGAGGTGCCAAAGTCTTTTAAAATTTTGTTTAGGGGATTCCCCTGGCAATCCAGTGGTTGAGACCCCATGCTTCCACTCCATGGGGGCACGAGTTCAGTCCCAGGTTGGGGAACTAAGATCCCGTAAGCCGTACAGTTCAGTCACAATGTGTGTGTGTGTGTGTGTATCACTGCTGCACAATTAATATCTTAATGAAATTGGAAGAAAGATGTAAATATATAAAGCTGAAATATATAATCATATGGAGGGGCATTGTGGGGATGCCCCACAATGCTGCAGCAAGACTGGAAACCAAAACTTGTACCACTGCATCAGTAGGAAGCTGGTAAGTAATTTATGATAGATCTATACATGTGTTACAAAGCTTTAATGAATTAATACATATAAATCATATACATATACAGCCCTGGCACCCCACTCCAGTACTCTTGCCTGGAAACTCCCATGGACGGAGGAGCCTGGTGGGCTGCAGTCCATGGGGTCGCTAGGAGTCGGACACAACTGAGCAACTTCACTTTCACTTTTCACTTTCATGCATTGGAGAAGGAAATGGCAATCCCACTCCAGTGTTCTTGCCTGAATCCCAGGGATGGCGGAGCCTGGTGGGCTGCTGTCTATGAGGTTGCACAGAGTCGGACACGACTGAAGTGACTTAGCAGCAGCAGCAGCAGAGTGTTTAGAATAGAGCCTGGTGGCGCTAGTGGTAATGAACCTGCCTGCCGATGCAGGAGACATAAGAGACACAGGTTCCATCCTTGGGTCGGGAAGATCCCCTGGAGGAGGGCATGGCAACCCACTCCAGTATTCTTGCCTGGAGAATCCCATAGATAGAGGAGCTTGGTGGGCCACAGTCTGTGGGGTCGCAAAGAGTCAGTCAGACATGACTGAAGTGACTTAGCACACACGCATAAATAAGCACTAATGTGAAGTTAACAGCAACCACAGTGTAATAAAGCCATGTGAAAGAATGGATCTATATATACTGTGGAGTACAGCTCTCTCTGTGAGTGTGTGTGTCAGTGGGTGCACATACACCCACCATATACGCTTAAAGATACAGAAGTCAGTAACAGTGGCAGATATTGGGGAGGGCGTCTGGGGGACTGAGACCTCAAAACTTCGAAGCAGTTCAGTTTCTGTGAGGTTCTAGCTGTAACATGCATGTTATGATTCCTATCTTACCTGGTGCCTACCCACATCTCCCTGTGGGGAGTCCCAGATAGGCCATGGGATTGTGCATGGTCTCTGTAAGTGTTCATCAGAATTCTCGCTGGTACATCATTTTTTAATGTTCTCATCAGTGTCTGACTAGTTCTAATCTTTTCTTTAGTCAGTGTGATAAAGAAGTTTATGTAAAAGCAATTCATCATAAATAAAGAACTCTCAGACTTCTGTAAAAACCTACAGTTTTACTAATGTTTTTTTTCAGTCTTTCTGCTGGTTTTGGTACCATCTATCGTGATGTGGGGTCGGTTAAGAAGATCTGTAGCAGGAAAAGAGAGGCCTGCTTGGCTGGGCTCTCATTTCTCTAAGAACACACCTAGGATTTCCCCTTCTACATTTTTCTCCTAAGGAAGCCATCAGATGCAAACTATTTTTGTTTAAGAATGTTTATCAAAACCAGCGAGTCTTTGTATAAATTTTGGCAAAACTGTAGGAAACAGTATTATATAATCATTAAAATATTTAATATCCTGGCGAAACAGTCACAGTATGGTGAGTGAAAATGCAGGGCACCCTTGCTGCTGGGGAAGGGTGCGTGGCCCAGCCACTTTGGAGAGCGCTTGCGGGTATTCGAGTGTAGAGCTCAGACCCTGTGGCTTAGTTTTCCCTTCCTAGGAGGACTCAAGTGTTTGCACATAACTCAAGTGTTTGCTGGAGAAAACTGGTGTAGGACTGTGTACAGTAACAGTGTATTAATCATAAGTTGGAAACAACATCCACAGACAGGAGAATGGATAAATGAACTGTGGTACCATTTAGTACTTAGATTTCACCAAGCTCTGCTAGGAAAGGAGAAGTCCATGTTTCAGCCTGGATGAACCATGAATATAAATTTGAACAGAAAGCAAGTTGAAAAGAATCTGTACAGCATATAGAGTATGCTACCATATGTAAGGTACATAAAAAGTATATCTCTGTAGTTTAAAAGACATGGAAATACTCTTCCAAAATGTTAGTGTTATGAAAACCAAAAAGAGTAAGGAGCCTTCCAGATTAAGAGCGACCACAGAGAGGTGGTAACTAATGCACAGTGAAGTGCTGGGTTGAGTACCGGGCTGAGGCAGCAAAGACTGGATATCATTAGGACTACTGAAATGTGTGTGCTGAGGGGTCTTATAACAGTGTTCTATAATGTTAAACTGAGTGAGCTGAGAACTGCACTATGGCTGGTAAGGCTATGTCCATGTTTTAAGGACTAGGGACAGTCTTGGTCTACAACTTACCTGAAAATGGTTCAGAAAAAATGTGTGTGTGTGAGTGTGTGTGTGTAACGGAAAGAGCCTGTATAATAAAAGGGGCAAAATGGGAACCGTTGTTGAATCTGAATAAAGAATCTGGGAGTTTTCTGTAGCTCCAACTTTTTCGTGAGCCTGAAATGATACCAGTAAGCCTTTTTAATTTGAATAATCAGGACTTCCCTGGTGGCTCCGACAGTAAAGCGTCTGCCTACAGCGCAGGAGACCCAGTTTCAATCCCTGGGTGGGGAAGATCCCCTGGAGAAGGAAATGGCAACCCACTCCAGTATTGTTGCCTGGAAAATCCCATGGACAGAGGAGCCTGGTAGCCTACAGTCCATGGGGTTGCAGAGTCAGACATGACTGAGCGACTTCACTAAGCCTAAGAAGGGGCTTCCCTGGTGACTCAGTGGTAAAGAATCTACCTGCAATGCAGGAGACTTGAGTTACAGTTCTGGGTCAGGAAGATCCCCTGGAGAAGGAAATGGCAATCCACTTCTGTTATTCTTGCCTGGAGAATTCCATGGACAGAGGAGCCTAGTGGGCTACTGTCCTGGGGTTGCAAAGAGTTGGACACGACTTAGCGACTAAACAGCAACAACAAACCTAAGCTATCGATATACTGTTTATGGACATATGGGATACATATAGCAACGTGTGGAAACCATGTCATCTACTTTCAGGGCCATGTAGTATCATACTTTTTGGATGTTTGAAGTAGTTCATAAAAATAAAGTTTAAATGCAAATTATAAAATTACAAATATATGATAAAGTTTTAATGTATCTAAGTGATGAGACCTTTAAATTTTCTTTTCAAAGAAAAAATACTCATGTTAGTGAACAGAGTGCAAAATTATAGAAATAGTAGGATCTGAAATTTTATATTTATATTGGCATGTGTATTCATGCAAAGAAAATCATCTAGAAAGGAAAGCATCAAGATATTTACACTGAAACTGGTAGAATATAGATGATTTTAATTTTTCATACTCTCTTCCAAACTGTTCAACATGTATGAATTTTGTTACCAGATTAGGAAAAAAAAAAATTTTTTTTTAAATAGCCCTTTAGGGACTGTCTCAAGCGTAGGCCACACGCAGCCAGGTGACCTCCAGCAGGTGGCCTTCGGCTCTTCCCTGCCTGCCATTAGCCCCACCCTCACCCTCAGACATATCCACTCTCACCCCAGCCCTGTCCCCACCGTGCCATTGGCCTGGGGGTAGGCTTGCCCTGGCCCACCCTCCTTCTGTCCTGCTAATGCTTAGCAGTGTGCCCAATCCCTCTGGCCAAGCTCCCTGTCCCTTGCAGATCGGCTTCACCACAGACCCGCGCATGGCCCGCTCCTCGCCCTACCCCACTGATGTGGCCCGAGTGGTGAATGCCCCTATCTTCCACGTGAACTCGGATGACCCGGAGGCAGTCATGTATGTGTGCAAAGTTGCAGCCGAGTGGAGGAGCACCTTCCACAAGGATGTGGTGGTGGACCTGGTGAGTGACCTTAGCTTGTGTCCTGGAGAGAGGGGTTAGGGCTCCCTAGGGCCAGGGCACACCTTCCTTCCCCTCCCAAGAGCTCCTGTGTCTTTGGGTGACCCAACCTGGGCAAGAAGGTAATTGGGGTCCTGTCCCAAGATAGTCCCAGGTCACTCTTGTTTCATCAGGGGACAGTCAAAGCAATTCTAGTGTGTGAAGGAGCAGGAAATAGGACCCTATTTCTAGAGGTCAACTGAGGTGTCAACCAGGAGAAATGGGATAGCTCCTCATAGGTCCTAGGTCCCGACCGACATGGGCCCTGATGCTGGGGTATCCCGGTGTGCCCAGGTGTGTTACCGGCGCAATGGCCACAACGAGATGGATGAGCCCATGTTCACCCAGCCGCTGATGTACAAGCAGATCCGCAAACAGAAGCCCGTGCTGCAGAAGTACGCAGAGTTGCTGGTGTCGCAGGGCGTGGTCAACCAGCCTGAGTACGAGGTGCGTCCCTGGCCCTGTCCTGGTGGCTCTTTCCGGAGCCAAGGAGGGATGGAGAAGACCCGCCACGGGGCCAGTGCTCACTTCTGCAGAGCACTTAGGGTCCAAGTGAGAACGTGTGAAATATTTACAGCTACAGCATTTCAGCACATAACCTGGAAGGTCCAGGCTACTGAGGGGTTAGTTACATGAGGGAGGTGGGACCTGATAGGACTTCACTGTGGCCTCTGAGGCCCGTGGAGCCCAGTGCAGAGGGGTGAAGGGGAGAGAGGATGGTGAGGGACCCACCTGTGAGCTGGTCTCTCTGGCTGGTTATGAGAGGGAAGGCCCATGCAGGGTGATGGAGAGAGACAAGCGGTATGGGTCATGAGCATGCAGAGTCAGGGGCCTGTGAATGAGGGTGGTGCTGGGATTAGGGGCAGGTGCCGAGATGGCACTCAGGTTCAGTCCTCCTGAGGCTATGCTTGGAGCCCGAGAACTGGACCAGTTCATCAGGAAGACTGGAGGGAGGGTAAGTAGGACCCACAGCCTGCAGTGGAGAAGCCGCTGGGACGAAAACACTGTACTAGGCTTCCCACAGATCTCCCAGAGGTGATGCGTGTTGGGAGGAGAACCCGGGGGCCCGTGGGGTCTGAGGGACTCCGCACCAAGAAAGTGCCAGTGTGTGCTGGCTCGGTGTGTACTGGCTGGGTGCCTGGCAGGCCCTGTGCACAGCAGCCCTGACGGCTGCATTGTGCCCAATCCTCTAGGAGGAGATCTCTAAATATGACAAGATCTGTGAGGAGGCCTTCACCAGGTCCAAGGACGAAAAGATCTTGCACATCAAGCACTGGCTGGACTCCCCCTGGCCTGGTGAGTGAGGCATGCCACCGGAGAACCTCTTCCGCCCACACCCCATGGGTCCCAGAATTGGACCCCTGACTGCCATTCTCAAGGGAAGAAGATCTCAGCCACCTCTCGGCAGCATTTCACATGTCCACAGTTCCTATGTCAGCCTGCCCTTTCTGTCCCAGGCTTCTTCACCCTGGACGGGCAGCCGAGGAGCATGACCTGCCCCTCCACGGGCCTGACGGAGGACATTCTCACACACATTGGGAACGTGGCCAGCTCCGTGCCTGTGGAGGATTTCACCATTCACGGAGGTGAGGGTGCCCTGCCCCGCCTCTGCCACCACCCGGGCCTTCTGAAGTAGTGCCGACTCCCCTCTGGCCTAAGACTGGTCCCCACCTGGCTCAGGTTCCTGCCTCGTTCAAGGCCGAGCAAGGTGGTGGGATGAGGGTAGCCCTGTCACCTCACCCCTGCCCCAGCGTGGTCTTCAGCCAGCAGAGCGGTGGATGAAGGCACAGGATGTCACAGCCTCCCTGGTCCAGACGCCACTCCTCTGGCAACTCTGGACCCCAGAAGCTGGTGCTGTAGGGAGCTCTTGTCCTAAGAGGGTGTTCGGGGCGGCTGGTGAACACCGTCTGCCTCTGCAGGGCTGAGCCGGATCCTGAAGACCCGTGGGGAGCTGGTGAAGAACAGGACTGTGGACTGGGCTCTGGCGGAGTACATGGCTTTTGGCTCCCTACTGAAGGAGGGCATCCATATCCGGCTGAGCGGCCAGGATGTGGAGCGGGGCACTTTTAGGTAATGGCCTTGGTGTTCTTGTGGGCCCTTCAGAGCGGAGGAGACACAAAAGAAGGTCTGTGGTATTTGTCTTCCAGAAGAAAATCACTGCCAGGAAGCAGTCATTAGATCCCATTGTCTCAGGCCCAGAAGCACCCTATTCCTGCTCCGATTAGATGCTTCTGTTAAGAACCAGGCTCTGTGCCCCCAGCGGCGGCTGTGCATGGAGTCTAGTCTGAGCTGCATGCAGGGCTGGGTCCTGCCTGCTAATCTGTGCTGTTCTGCCTCAGCCATCGCCACCACGTCCTGCATGACCAGAATGTGGACAAGAGAACCTGCATCCCCATGAACCACCTCTGGCCCAACCAGGCCCCCTACACCGTGTGCAACAGCTCACTGTCCGAGTACGGGGTCCTGGGTGAGCACTGGGGCCCGCAAGGCCCTCCTCCCTTCCTCCCCAGCCACCCTCTCCCCACTGCTTCCCCGACCACCCCTTCTTCCCTTTTCACCCCCTCTTCCCCACCTCCCCTTTCCACCCACCAGCTGACTGCTGTCTGGTCTCCCTTCCTCCTACTCTGCAGGCTTCGAGCTGGGTTTTGCAATGGCCAGTCCTAACGCCCTGGTCCTCTGGGAGGCCCAGTTTGGTGACTTCCATAACACGGCCCAGTGCATCATCGACCAGTTCATCTGCCCAGGACAAGCCAAGTGGGTGCGGCAGAACGGCATCGTGCTGCTGCTGCCCCATGGCATGGAGGGCATGGTGAGCCCCCTACCCCTTCCCTGGCAGACCTAGGAAGGGCCTGCCTGGGACCCTGGTCCCGAGACTGGCAGGTGCAGGCTCTGCTGGTGTTCCCCACCTGCCTTGGAGGCAAGAGGCAGGCCCTGCTCTGTTCTGGGTAAGAAGTGGGGATGTGGCTGGGCCTCTTGGGTTCAGGCAGTCCCTGTGCTCTCCCTCCCTCCTCCCCCAGGCCCTGTGAGGAGTTTTCTTAACACTCCGATTTGGAAGCTATGAGGAGCCAGGAGTACTGGGCCCTGTCCTGATGTGGAAACTTCCCCTCTACTCCATAGGCAGGAGAAGAAGGAATTAAACTATTGGCAGGAAAGAGATAACTTGGTGTTTTTCAGACCAGAAATGAGAAAGTTGGTTAAGGAAGAGAAGTACTGAATGCAGCTGTCAGAATGGGGGAAGCTCCTCATCTGTAACTTGTGTGTCTGGTTCCAGGGCCCAGAACATTCCTCCGCCAGGCCAGAGAGGTTCCTGCAGATGTGCAATGATGATCCAGACGTCCTGCCGGTAAGTAGCCACCACCTGGGCGTCTGTGGGCGCCTCTGAAGGTACCAGTGCTCTGTCCCTCTCAGGAGTCACAGGTGGGCCCAAGCCTGCTTGTGTCCTGGAAATGAGAGGCCTCTTCAGAGCATAGAAGATACTACCAGGCTGCTTCCTGCAGCAGAAGCTTTTAGGAGTAGTACTGTCTGTGTTTTGATTCAGGCAAGTTATTTATTGCAGCTTTCAGGATCTTAGTTCCCTGGCCTGGGATTGAACCTGCGCGCTCGGGAGTGACAGCTCAGAGTCCTAACCACTAGACCGCCAGGGAGTTCCCTAGGCAAACATTTTAGAGGAAAGAACTCTGGGGTGATTTTAGTGAAACTCCAAGAGCTGAGAGGAAATTACTGGGAGTCAGTTTCTAAGGAAAGTCTGAATTGGTTTTAGCTAGACCCTGTGTCTGTCCTAGGCCAGGCAGTAGTTTTCAGAGACATAGGGATAAATGTGGGACTGAGAATTCCATTCAGAGCTTAGAGCTGGCTGGCTGAGCTCCGTCAGTGTCCCCTTTGTGTGCATCTCAGAGGGAGCTGAGGTGCCTGAGGCTGGGACCCGGGTCCTTCTGAAGCTGTCTGCCTCAGTGCCTCCCACAGCAGGGTGCTTAGAGCCATTGGGCCTCTGGCCTTTTCCCTCTTTGCTATAGGACCTTAAGGAAGCCAACTTTGACATAAATCAGCTGTATGATTGCAACTGGGTTGTCGTCAACTGCTCCACCCCTGGCAACTTCTTCCACGTGCTACGTCGCCAGATTCTCCTGCCCTTCCGGAAGCCGGTCAGTTGAGGGTATCCCTGCTCAGAGAGGCCTGGCCTGAGGACTCCAGGGCCCCAGCCCAATGGGAGGATGGACATGTGAGCGGGGGGTTGTAGGTAGTGTGTTGAGCTTGGAGGAGAGGTGAGCCCCCTCAGGGGCCGAAAGAACAGAGGGTCCTCAGGAAGCAGGCTCCTTGGCAGGGTGTTGAAGGGTGAGTGGGAGTGTGTATGAAGGGTCTAAGGGGAGAATGCCTCCTGCTGCTGCCAGTCACCGTGCAGGGCCAGGCAGGCGCATGGAGCAGGGCAGCCCTGGCCACAGGCAGGGACGCCCAGGAAAGGCTCAGGTGTCCTTCCCAGGTAGAGGGTAGTGGTGCCCAGGGTTCTGAGCAGACTAGGGCAGGCCCTGGAGGAGAGGGTGCCTAGCTGAGCAGAGCCCAGCATCTCAGGGCAGAGGAAGAGAGCCCGGGGGCAAACAGCATCATCCTGTTTGCTCTTTTCACCTCACACCTGTGCTCCTCCTGATTATAGAGCCAGGAAGGCAGCAGGAGGGCCTGTTCTGAAGACAGGCCTGGGCAGCCCCTTACTGCCCTCCTTCTGGAATACTTAGAACCTGGTCTGTCATGAGCCTGTGCTTCTGTCTTTCAGTTAATCATCTTCACCCCAAAGTCCCTGCTGCGGCATCCCGAAGCCAGGTCCAACTTTGACGAGATGCTTCCAGGTAGGCATGAGGGGGCTGGGCATTTGGAAGGGGTCTTAACTCTTGCTGTGTAGGGGGCTTGTCAGTCTCACTGTGGTCCTTGCCACATTTTTGGTTATCGGGTAAAGACCACTGAACACGACAGCCAGGGTGTCAGAGCTTGTGTGCAGATTGGTCCAACAGCGTGTCTTCTCTTGTCCCACCAGGGTACACAGCCTTTGCTGGGTGCATCCCTAGGACTCTCTTAGAGGCAGTGAAATGAGTCCAAAGTTAGAGTGCACCCTGCTTCCCGAGCACTGCTCCTGGGGGCTGACAGCAGCCAGGGACAGAGGAAAGGCACTGGGTGGGTAGGGCCTGCCGCATAACACCCAGCTCAGTGGTGTGAGGTGAGGCCCACAGCATTGCAATTTCTTTCACCCGGACAGCAGACAGAGGCGGCTGGCAGCATGCAGCAGCCCTGCACATCCCCACTTGCTGCCAGCCGTGGAGCCCCCTTTAGTTTTCTATCACGGTAAATCCTTTGGTTTTTTTCCCTTTTATTATTATTATGGTGAAATATGCATTATATAAAATTTACCATCTTAGCCACTTTTAAGTGTACAGTTCAGTGGCATTAATAAACACATTCACCGGACTTCCTTGGTAGTCCAGTGGTTAAGATGCAGCACTTCCACTGCACGAGGCACGGGTTTGATCCCTGGTTGAAGAAAGGCAACTCCCCCATCACCCCTTCTCCCCCAGCCCCTGGCGCCCACCATTCTGCCTTCTGTCTCTATAGGTTTGATTCCTCTAGGAACTGCATATAAGTGGAATTGTATAATATTTGTCTTTATGTGACTAGCTTCTGATATCCTCAGGGTTCATCCATGTTGTAACATGTGTCAGAATTTCCTTCTTTTTCAAAGCTGACTAGTATTCTATTGTATGTATATGGTATATACACTTTTTGTTTGTTCATCTGTCAGTGGACACTTGGGTTACCTCCACGTTTTAGCCATTGGGAATAATGCTGCTATGAACATGGGTGTACCAGTCTTTCTTCAAGACCTTGCTTTTGATTCCTTTGGATATATACCAAGAGGCAGAATTGCTGGGTCATATGATGACTCTTTAGTGTAACGTGCTGTTTTCCATAGCGCACTTCCATTCCCAAGAGCGCACAAGGTTCCATTCTCTCCACATGGCTTGCCAACCGTAGTACTGTTTTCTGATTCTGTCTTTGTTTTGCAATAGCCATCCTCATGACCGTGAAGTAATATCTCACTGCAATTTTGATTTTCATTTCCCTAATGATTAGTGGTGTTGAGCGTCTTTTCATGTGCTTACTGGCCATCTGTATGTTGTCTTTGGAGAAATGTCATACGTCCTTGCACATTTTTTAATTGGGTTGCTTATTTTGTTGTTGAGTTGTGCAATTTCTCTCCATTTACTGGATATAGATGCCTTATCAGATATATGACTTGCAACTATTTTCTTCCATCTGTGTTGTCTTCTGATGTACAAAATTTTTTAATTTTCATAAAGTCCACTTTTTCTATTTTTTTCTTATGCTGCCTATGCCTTTGAAGTCACATCTAAGAAATCCTTGTCAAATTCAGTGTTTATGTTTTGTAATTGCAGCTCTTGGTCTGCCTTTAATCCATTTTTAGTCAGTGTTCTGTGTGGTGTAAGGGCCTACCTTCATTTGCATATGGGTATCCAGTTTTCCCAACACCATTTGTTGAAGAGACTGTCCTTTCCCCATTGGATGTTACTGCTTCTCTTGTCAAAATCATCTGACCATGGATGTGAAGCTTTATTTCTGAACTCTGTTCTCTTCCACTGGTCTGTATATCTGTCTTTGTGCCAATACCATGCTCTGATATTGTAGCTTTGTAATAAGTTTTGAAATCAGGAAACATGAGTCTTCCAACTTTGTTTTTCTTTTTCAAGATAGTTTTGACTATTTAGAATCCTTTGGGATACCATGAATCTTAGGATGGATTTTATTTCTGCAAAAAAAATGTCTATGTCCTTGGGATTTTGATAAGGATTGCGAATCTGTAGATTGCTTTGGTCGAATTAACATCGTGACAGTGTTAAGTCTCCCAGTCCATGAACACAAATGACTTTCCATTTATTGGTATCTTTAATTTCTTTCAGTAATGTTCTGTAGTTTTCAGTGTACAAGTTTTTCATTTTCTTGGTTAAGTTTATTTCTAAGTGATTTTATTTATTTGATGCTGTTTCAAATAGGATTTTTTTTTTTTACTTTGGGATTGTTCATAGAAATAAAACTAAATTCTGAGTGTTAATTTTCTATCCTGTAGTTTTGCTGAATTCATTTACTAGTTTTAACAAGTTTGTGTGTGTGTGTGTGTGTATGTGTGTGGAATCTTTAGGGGGTTCTACATATAAAACAAACAGATGATTTTACTTATTCCTTTACAATTTAGATACCTTTTATTTCTTTTCCTTGCCTAATTGCCCTGGCTAGAATTCCAGTGTTATGGTGAATAGAAGTGGTGAGAACGGACATTCTTCGCT
The DNA here is from genome assembly GCF_029407905.1 of Bubalus kerabau. Classification (NCBI taxonomy): domain Eukaryota; kingdom Metazoa; phylum Chordata; class Mammalia; order Artiodactyla; family Bovidae; genus Bubalus; species Bubalus kerabau. The sequence continues at coordinate 80,004,417 of NC_073631.1, read as the reverse complement.
TGTTTTGATCTTAGAGCAAATGCTTTCAGTCTTTTGCAGATGAGTATGATGTTCACAGTGGGTGTCTCATGTCTGGCCTTTTTGTGTGTGAAGGTAGTTTCCTTCTAATCCTAGCGTTTGCGTGTGTGGCGTGAATGTGAGCATGTTGTGTGCTGCATATGTGTCACTAAGTGAACCCCTCATTTTGAATGCAGCTTTCTGAAGTCAGCCTTGTTTCCAGAGGGATGGTTCAGGCCATGAGTATCTGAATATTTGTTCCAGTTTCCAGTGTGGAAAGTTTTGGTATTTGTAAACTCAGGAGGAGTCTGAGCAGAGCGGTCATGGGGTGCTCTACCAGTCCTAGCTGTCCCCCATGTCTGAGGCAGATCGTTCTGAAGAATGAACCAATGTCACTTGCTCTCCAAGGCTGTTAGGCTACCGTGCCTGTTAGGCTCTCTCAGTGTGGATTAATTCAAGGATGTCACAGGCTGGTGGGAGGAGCAGTGTCCTAACCCTCAGAAACCGTGTGTTCTGGTGTCAGCCATGGTACAGCCCCACCTCACAGAGGGAAGGCCCTAGACACCCTCCGCCAAGTCCTGAGCAAACCCCCTGGCCATGGGGATTCTCTCGTAGGAACCCACTTCCAGCGGGTGATCCCAGAAGATGGCCCTGCAGCACAGAACCCAGGAAACGTCAAGAGACTTCTCTTCTGTACCGGCAAGGTGTACTATGACCTCACCCGAGAGCGCAAAGCACGGGACATGGTGGAGCAGGTGGCCATCACCAGGATCGAGCAGGTGAGGGCGTGTGGTTCCCAGACCAGTACTGGCGGTCCTCCTCCCGGTGTCCGGGCCCTCGAGCTTTCCCAGAGTTTCTGGCACGGACATCTTTTAGGGATCACTGAGCTCCCTGCTGGGGACACCAGCCTTGCCTCTTGCCACTCTGAGCATCTTCTCCTGACAGTAGCTTCTCTCTCTCCCCCCAGCTGTCGCCTTTCCCCTTCGACCTCCTGCTGCAGGAGGTCCAGAAGTACCCTAACGCTGAGCTGGCCTGGTGCCAGGAGGAGCACAAGAACCAAGGCTACTACGACTACGTGAAGCCCAGGCTGCGAACCACCATCAGCCGCGCCAAGCCTGTGTGGTAAGGACTCGGGCAGTCAGCTGGGGCCAGGGAGGGTGACGAGCCCCGTTCCCCTCAGTGGCCCTCAACGCTCACTGTCACCGCCCTCAGGTATGCTGGCCGGGACCCAGCAGCAGCTCCAGCCACCGGCAACAAGAAGACCCACCTCACGGAGCTGCAGCGCCTCCTGGACACAGCCTTCGACCTGGACGCATTCAAGAACTTCTCGTAGATGGCGCCTGGGCTGCTTGGGCCGCCCTGCACCTCACGACTGCCCCTCGCTTCCAACTAAAGCATCGTGCCTCCGCACTGCCCGCACCTCTGCCCGTCCATACCGCACGCGCCCCGTGCTCACTTAGGAACTAGGCTGTTTGCCCCCTCCTGTGCTTGGCTGTCCCCCAAGCCAGATGCCCCCCCGGGCGCTACAGCTTCTGTCCAGCTGAACAGCCTTCATGGAGACAGTGGGGAGCGGGAGGAGGAGAGGGAGCCCCTGCAGGTATCCTGGGAGGGAAGATCTGCCCCGACCCCGTCCCCCCAGCTCACCCCACAGGACCGGCCTCATGCGGCATCCCCCTGTGCCAGCAGTCCTGGTCACCCAGCAAAGCGTTCCTGCACCTGGACAAGAGTGGCCTCCTCTCCCCAAGCTGAGCCTCCAACCCCTCCCAGGAGCCGTCAATGTCTGAGGGTTTGTGGGGTGGGTGGGCTCTAGCAGGACCCTCACCATGTGGTGGACCAAGGGCACTGCTGCAGGACGGCTGCTGGGAGATGGCCTGAGACTGACCTGGCACAGAGCGGGAGGGTCCACTCTGCAGCGACCACTTCCACCGCTCCAGAGGGTCCCGGCCATGTGCGGGGCCGTGCACACTCCACCACCTGGGGCTGGGTGTGGCCAGGAAGTGCCGCTCAGGGCCGGGGCGCCGGCTGCTCCTCTGGTCCTTCCCTTCACTTCCAAGCCACCTCCTTTCCTCTTCCCTTCAACTCGATGGAGACTCCGAAGCATTCTTCTCTCTACTGTGCCAAAGCTGGTCAGAGGGGGAGAGGAGGGGCAGGAGTGAGGGGCAGCACAAGGCCAAGGGGCCAGCTCCCCCGGCCCGTCACAGGGACAGATCTGATTTATTTATTTTGGTTAAAAAAAGTAACAAGAACAACTTTGCATTGCATTTGGCTCGACCCATAAAATCTGAGTTCTCCCTGAGCCTGTGTATGGTGTCATTCTTTCTGCTTCGCCGTCTCCTCCAAAGAAAAGGCTACCGCAGCATCTCTGCCCTGCCTGGGAAGCGGCTCTCCTCTTTGCCGGGCTCAGGTGGACCTCCCGCCTCCTGACCACCTCCCTCTGGTTGCCAGCAGCGCCAGGTGATTGGCCACCATCCTCCTCCTCACCTGGCCTCTCCATCCTTATCGTTGAAGATAGTGTCTGACGCACCCTTATATCTGAGTGTGCCCTGCTCCTAGGTCCCCCAGCACACTCCACCTAAAAAAAGTATTCAGCCATCTGAGCCAGCGTGCATGGTGGGCTCACCCTAGGACACTTGTTAGCACCCTTCAGGAGCCCAAGCCACTCATCGGACCTCGGGAGGCGAGCCATCATACCAGCCGAGCCTTCACAAGGCCCTGTCCCCTTTTGACAAGAGCCCCACTGCCTTCAACCCACACCATGCCGGGCTTGGTTCCCTGGAGGGTAGACAGGTCTCAGCACTGAAGGAGAGCTCAGGGGAAGGCCTGGGTGTGGACATGAGGGTAACTTCCATCATGGGGCCCCCTGACGTTCACCCAGTCTTCTGGGCCACACCAGGGTCCCTTGTCCTTGAAGCCTTTTCAGAATGTCTTCATTTTGTCCAGGGGTTGCCCAAGGGTCCTCCCGACCTGCCATTGTCTCAGGCGGGTGGTGGGGAGGGAGTGGGAGATGGGACAGCTGTCCCTGTGGGCTTCAAAACCAGCACCCCATCCATCTGATGTGGTCAGCCAGGCAGGTTAGAGCTAAAAGAGACAAAACAAATGGCTCAGGAGCCCCTTTCCTGGAGAGACTTCCAGCGCTCTGAGGGGGCAGCTGTCCTGAACTCTGGGAAGTTAGAGTCCAATCCAGAGCACATAGAGCTAAGACACAAGATGGAAGCTGGGCCCTCACATCCTGCTGCTTCCAGTCTGGTCAGGGAGTGCAGGGGAGCCAAGAGCCCAAGGGGTCTGGTTACTTCCGGTAGGGGGGCTTCTGAGGAAGCCACCACCATGGGCCCTTCTTTCAGGGCTGGGGCCACAGGAATGGGGCAAGGGACTCAGCAGGTCTCTCCCACTCCCACGGCTCCGAGGGGGTCTGCAGCCCTGCCCACATCCAGGGAGAGCAGACCTGAGGCTCTGAAAGATGAGGCATAATCAGACCATGCTGGGCCACACGTTGGGCAGAGACTACTCTGGTCAGCTCTGTTCTGCTTCAGTCATCAGTTGCCTCTCTCCTAAAATCAGAGCAATGGTGGGAAGGAAGGAACCTCACAGTCTAGGAGAGCAGCCTGTGACCTTACACGGGATTTCGAGGGGACCTGGACCAGTGTGCAGGTGCATGCACAAGTGTGCATGTCAGTGTGTGCACATGTGTATGTGTCTGACGTGCCTCTGTGTGTGTGTGTGTGTGTGTGCGCATAAGCGTGTGTGTGCCTGAGAGTGTGCCTGGGCCACTTGATGCAGATTCCTGGCCTTTCTGGATATAAAGGCCCATCTCCCATCTGCACCTGTGAAAGTATCGGAAGAGGGTCAGCATGCCTGGCAGGAGGGGCTGTCCCTGGGAGGGGCACCCAGGACAGGTGGGCCTGAGCCAAGGAGAAGCCAAGGGGTTCAAGTCCCAGCCATGTGGGTTAGAGTCTCAAGGTGAGGTGAACGGTTTCATTGGGAGGTGCTGATGGACCTTTCGAGAACCAGAGAAGCCGTGCAGGAGCATCTGAGTTTCCAGTGACTGTCATAACAACAAATCACAGTACCACAAACCGGAGGTGGGGGTGGGGGACCATAGGAACTCACACTGTCACTCTGGAGGCCAGTCTCTGAAAGTGAGGTGTTGGCAGGGCCATACTCCCTCTGCAGGCTCCAAGGAATCTTCCCATTCCCAGGCTGGTGGCCTCACGACTGCTGTCTCAGCTCTGTGGTCACATTTCTGTCTATGTCTCCATCTCTAAGCTCCCCTAGCCTTTCTCTGATGTTTTCAGGGTCCACCTGAAGAATGCACGATAAACTCGTCCTCTGATAACTCACACCCTTTGCCATATGAGGTGATAGATATTCAAGAGACTAGGATGTGGACATGTTTTGGGGGGGCTTCCATTTGGCCTACCGTATGGAGCTACATCCAAGGACAAGAAGCAGGTACTACTGTCAGCAGGTAAGATAGGGGATCCCCAGAAAAAAATGAACCAGGCATGGGTTTCTTGGCATAAGAGAAGCTATTTTTTTTTTAACCGGTTTTCTTTGGCTACACCGGGTCTTAATATCAGCACACAGATCTTGTAGTGACAGCATGCTAATTCTTAGTTCTAGCATGTGGGATCTAGTTCCCTGACCAGGGATCAAATCCAGGCCCCCTGTATTGGGAGAGTGGAATGTTTGCCTCTGGGCCACCAGAGAAATCCCTAAGAGAAGCCATTTTGTGACGTAAGCTTGGTTACTGTGCTTGCTCTTGAACAACCCACTTCAGTATTCTTGCCTGGAAAATCCCATGGACGGAAGAGCCTGGTAGCCTACAGCCCGTGGGGTCGCAAAGAATCGGACATCACTTCACTTCAAGGGGGAAAAAGATCGATGGTTATCAGGCAAGAGAAGTAACAATAGCTAAGATAACAGGTCACTTGTAAAGACTTCAGTTCTAGTTCTTTGGTAAAGACTGGGAAGCACTTTCCTGAGCTGTTATGCAGAATTTAAGCCCGCCTCAGGCATTCAACTATCAGATCAACTGGAACCTGCGGTTGATGATAATGATGATAATGTTAACCTTTTCTGACTCCCATGTGTGTGTGTTAATTCCTCAGTCCTGTCTGACTCTTTGTGACCTCATGGACTGTGCAGCCATGGGATTCTCCAGGCAAGAATACTGGAGTGGATTGCCATTCCCTTCTCCAGGGGATCTTTCCACCCAAGGATTGAATGGGCTCTGACCCCCATGCATTCAACCAACTAAAGCCTGGACTCTGTCCACTGCCCAAGCCCTTTTATGGACATGCATGTTGTTGTTCAGTCGCTTAGTGTCCAACTCTTTGCCACCCCATGGACTGTAGCACACCAGGCTTCCCTGTCCATCACCAACTCCCAGAGTTTACTCAGACTCATGTCCATCGAGTTGGTGATGCCATCCAACCATCTCATCCTCTGTCATCCCCTTATCCTCTGGCCTTCAATCTTTCCCAGCATTAGTCTTTTCTAAGGAGTCAGCACTTCACATTAGGTGGCCAAAGCATTGGAGCTTTAACTTCAGCATCAGTCCTTTCAATGAATATTCAGGACTGATTTCCTTTAGGATTGACTGATTTGATCTCCTTGCAGTCCAAGGGATTCACAAGAGTCTTCTCTAATACCACAGTTCAAAAGCATCAATTCCTCAGCGCTCAGCTTTCTTTATGGTCCAACTCTCACATCTATACATGACCACTGGAAAAACCATAGCTTTGACTAGATGGATCTTTGTTGGCCAAGTAATGTCTCTGTTTTTTAATATGCTGTCTAGGTTGGTCATAGCTTTTCTTCCAAGGAGCAAGTGTCTTTTAATCTCATGGGTGCAATCACCATTGGCAGTGATTTGGGAGCCCCCCAAAAATAAAGTCTGTCATGGTTTCCATTGTTGCCTCATCTATCTGCCATGAAGTGATGTGACCAGATTCCATGATCTTCATTGTTTGAATGTTGAGTTTAAAAGCAGCTTTTTCACTCGCCTCTTCCACTTTGATCAAGAGGCTCTTTAGTTCTTCGCTTTCTGCCATAAGGGTGATGTCATCTGCATATCTGAGGTTATTGATATTTCTCCCAGCAATCTTGATTCCAGCTTGTGCTTCATCCAGCCCAGCATTTCTTATGATGTACTCTGCATATAAATTAAGTAAGCAGGGTGACAATATACAGCCTTGACATACTCCTTTCCCAATTTGGAGCCAGTCTGTTTTTCCATGTCTGGTTCTAACTGTGGCTTCGTGACCTGCATACAGCTTTCTCAGGAGGCAGTTAAGGTGGTCTAGTATTCCCATCTCTTTAAGAATTTTCCATTTTGTTGTTATCCACACAGTCAAAGGCCTTAGCCTAGTCAATAAAACAGAAGTAGATGTTTTTCTGGAACTCTCTTGCTTTTTCAATGATCCAAAGGATGTTGGCAATTTGATCTCTGCTTCCTCTGCCTTCTCTAAATCCAGCTTGAACATTTGGAAGTTCATGGTTCACGTTGAAGCCTGGCTTGGAGAATTTTGAGCATTACTTTTCTCAAGACCAGGAGCTGACTATGGCTCAGATCTTGAACTCCTTATTGCCAAATTCAGACTTACATTGAAGAAAGTAGGGAAAACCACTTCCTGTACAATGTTACAAACCTCCATCCATAGTTCTTCAAGCACTCTATCAGATCTAATCCCTTGAATCTATTTGTCACTTTCACTGTATAAGCATAAAGGATTTGATTTAGGTCATACCTGAATGGTCTAGTGGTTTTCCCCACTTTCTTCAATTTAAGTCTGAATTTGGCAATAAGAAATTCATGATCTGAGCCACAGTTAGCTCCCCATCTTGTTTTTGCTGACTGTATACAGCTTCTCCATCTTTGGCTGCAAAGAATATAATCAATCTGATTTCAATATTGACCATCTGGTGATGTCCATGTGTAGAGTCTTCTCTTGTGTTGTTGGAAGAGGGTGTTTGCTATGACCAGTGCATTCTGTTGACAAAACTCTGTTAACCTTTGCCCTGCTTCATTTTGTACTCCAAGGCCAAATTTGTCTGTTATTCCAGGTATCTCTTGACTTACTACTTTTGCATTCCAGTCTGCTATGATGAAGAGGACACCTTTTCTGGGTGTTAGTTCTAGAAGGTCTTGTAGGTCTTCATGGAACTGTTCAGCTTCTTCAGCATTAGTGATTGGGGCATAGACTTCAATTACTGTGATATTGACTGTTTTGCCTTGGAAATGAACAGAGATCATTCTGTCGTTTTTGAGATTGCACGCAAGTACTTCATTTCAAGTGCTTTTGTTGACAATGAGAGCTACTCCATTTCTTCTAAGGGATTCTTGCCCACAGTAATAGATATAATGATCATCTGAACTGAATTTGCCCTTTCCTGTCCATTTTAGTTCACTGAATCCTAAAATGTTGATGTTCACTCTTGGCATCTCCTGTTTGACCTCTTCCAATTTAACTTGATTCGTGGACCTAACATTCCAGGTTCCTATGCAATATTGCTCTTTACAGCATTAGACTTTACTTCCATTGCCTGTCACATCCACAACTGGGCATTGTTTTTGCTTTGGCTCTGTCTCTTCACTCTTTCTGGAGTTATTTCTCCACTCTTCTCTGGTAGTGTATTGGGCACCTACCAACCTGGGGAGTTCATCTTTCAGTGTCATATCTTTTTGCCTTTTTATACTGTTCATGGGGTTCTCAAGGCAAGAATACTGAAGTGACCCTACAAGAGACTGACCCAGACTTGCCCGTGAGTGTCCAGGAGTCTCTGGTGGAGGCATGGGTCAGCAGTCACCCACTACAGGGTCGGGGGCACTGAGTGCAGCAGTGTGTGCACAGGACCTTTTGAAGGAGGTCGCCATTATCTTCATTACCTCCACCATAGTTGGGTCTCAGGTCAAACAACAGGGAGGGAACACAGCCCCCCCCATCTACAGAAAAGTTGATTAAAGATTTACTGAGGATGGCCATCAGAACAAGACCCAGTTTCCCCCACAGTCAGTCTCTTCCATCAGGAAACTTCCATAAGCCTCTTATCTTTATCCTTCAGAGGGCAGACAAAATGAAAACCACAGTCACAGAAAACTAGTCAAACTGATCACATGAACCACAGCCTTGTCTAATCAATGAAACTATGAGCCATGCCGTGTAGGGCCACCCAAGACGGATGGGTCATGGTGGCAAGTTCTGACAAAACATGGTCCAGTGGAGAAAGGAATGGCAAACCGTTTCAGTATTCTTGCCTGGAGAACCCCATGAACAGTATGAAAAGGCAAAAAGATATAACACTGAAAGATGAACTCCCCAGTTTGGTAAGCTCCCAATATGGAAGTTCCAGTTCAGTTCAGTTCAGTTGCTCAGTCAAGTCTGACTCTTTGCAACCCCATGAACCACAGCATGCCAGGCCTCCCTGTCCATCACTAACTCCTGGAGTTTACCCCAACTCATGTCCATTGAGTCGATGATGCCATCCAACCATCTCATCCTCTGTTGTCCCCTTTTCCTCCTGCCCTTAATCTTTCCCAGCATCAGGGTCTTTTCAAATGAGTCAGCTCTTCACATCAGGTGGCCAAAGTATTGGAGTTTCAGCTTCAACATCAGTCCTTCCAATGAACACCCAGGACTGATTTCCTTTAGGATGGACTGGTTGGATCTCCTTGCAGTCCAAGCGACTCTCAATAGTCTTCTCCAACACCACAGTTCAAAAGCATCAATTCTTCTTTGCTCAGCTTTATAGTCCAACTCTCACATCCATACATGACCACTGGAAAAACCATGGCCTTGACTAGATGGCAGGAGCAGCCAAGAGGAGCTACCCCAAGTCCAAGGTCAGGAGCAGCAGCTGTGCTTTTCTGGAGCAGCCATGAAGAGATACCCCATGTCCAAGGTAAGAGGAATCCAAGTAAGACAGTAGGCGCTGAGGGGAGGGCATCGGAGGGCAGACAGACTGAAACCACAATCACAGACAACTCTCCAATCTGATCATATGGACCACAGCCTTGTTTAACTCAATGAAACTAAGCCATGCCATGTGAGGCTACCCAGACGGACAGGTCATGGTGGAGAGGTCTGACAGAATGTGGTCCACTGGAGAAGGGAATGGCAAACCACTTCAGTATTCTTTCCTTGAGAACCCCATGAACAGTATGAAAAGGCAAAAAGTTAGGACACTGAAAGATGAACTCCCCAGGTCGGTAGGTGCCCAATATGCTACAGGAGATCAGTGGAGAAATAACTCCAGAAAGAATGAAGAGATGGAGCCAAAGCAAAAACAACGCCCAGTTGTGGATGTGACTGGTGATCGAAGCAGGGTCCGATGCTGTAAAGAGCAATATTGCATAGGAACCTGGAATGTCAGGTCCATGAATCAAGGCAAATTGGAAGTGGTCCAACAGGAGATGGCAAGAGTGAACGCTGACATTCTAGGAATCAGTGAACTAAGGACTAGAATTGGTGAATTTAACTCAGATGACCATTATAGCTACTACTGTGGGCAGGAATCCCTTAGAAGAAATGGAGTTAGCCATCATGGTCAACAAGATAGTTCAAAATGCAGTACTTGGATGCAATCTCAAAAATGACAGAATGATCTCTGTTCGTTTCCAAGGCAAACCAGTCAATATCATGGTAATCCAAGTCTATGCTCTGACCAGAAATGCTGAAAAACCTGAAGTTGAATGGTTCTATGAAGACCTACAAGACCTTTTAGAACTAACACCCCCAAAAGATGTCCTTTTCATTATAGGGGACTGGAATGCAAAAGTAGGAAGTGAAGAAACACCTGGAGTAGCAGGCAAATTTGGCCTTGGAGTACAAAATGAAGCAGGACAAAGGCTAATAGAGTTTTGCCAAGAGAATGCACTGGTCATAGCAAACGTCCTCTTCCAACAACACAAGAGAAGATTCTACACATGGACATCACCAGATGGCCAACATCAAAATCAGATTGATTGTATTCTTTGCGGCCAAAGATGGAGAAGCTGTATACAGTCAGCAAAAACAAGATGGGGAGCTAACTGTGGCTCAGATCATGAATTCCTTATTGCCAAATTCAGACTTAAATTGAAGAAAGTGGGGAAAACCACTAGACCATTCAGGTATGACCTAAATCATGGCAGTTCCAAGGCACTGTCAAAAGACCAAGGAGTGGGTGGTGACCCAGTTCCTGGAAATTCCCACCCCTTTCCCAAAATAGTTGGAATAATCCTCCTACTCATTAGCATATGAAACTACCCAGCGCATAAAAACTAACCATGCCACATTTTGCAGCAGCACTTACCCTCTGCAATGGCCCACAAACTCTGTCTTTTTAGTGTGCTTCTCTCTTAATCTGAATAAATCCACTTCTTACCTATCATTTTGTCTCTCACTGGATTCTTTCTGCAATGAGACATCAAGAACCTGAGCTTCATTAGGTCCTGAAATCAGGTTCCATGGGTTTTGGCTGGGTTCTAATTCCATGCAGGGTTTTGGCTGGGTTCAAATACTGGCCATGTGGGTTTGAGCCCCAAATGGGTTTTTGCTGGGTTTGAGTTCCAGCACATAGGTTCAAGTCCCACTCTTGAACCTATGGTTTCAAGGGAACTAGATCCCACATGCTACAACTAAGAGTTCCTATGCTGCAAATAAAGATCCTGCATTTCACAACAAAGACGGAAGACTCCTTGTGCCTCAACTGAGACCCAGCACAGTCAAATAAATACTTTTTAAAAAGAAAAGAACTGGGCATGTTTATCTTCCAACAGAAGATTCCAAGGCAAAATTCTCATTGTATACAGTTGTAGATGGAAGACTTTAGGGAGGCAGATTTTTCCAGTAAGTAAGGGAGAGTCTTCTAACAATCTGTATAGTCAAACATGAAAACACTATCCAGAAGGGAACCGGCATCAAACAGCATCTCCTAGGGCTGTTGCACTGGGGAGGTAACAGACCTGCCTGCAGAGTTCAAATTCAGGACCCTACTGTGGCCATTTCTGGCCTCTTCCCGGAACTTGCCAGCAACTCCCCCAAACTCACAGCCTCCTGGAGGCAGAAGCAGGTCATATTCCATGGTGCCTGCCTCCCTCATCATGTGGGTCTCTTCTGGGGCCAGCTCTCCAGAGAATCTTCCTCTGCTCTTTAACCTATTTCCCAGCAGTCCCCATCTTCCAGTTTTCTTTTATTTTTCTTCCTAACCCTCACATTGATGGACAGATTGTTACCTGGTGAGTCATTTCTTTCTTTTTGTCCCTTCTAGTGGGAGCAGGGAGGAGAGGAGTTACTACCATGGTCACTGGGGTGTTCAGAGCCCAGTGCCTGGTACAGCAGGCCACCATATTTGTTCAATGAATTAATGGTTCTCAAAAGATACAGAGTTCAGGTAGCCTTGAGGGAAGAAATTTCAGCATTATTACAAGTTAATTATGAGGCATCCATCAATGGAGGAATGGATAGACAAAAGGTGGTATACACACAAAAATGAAATACTGTTCAGCCTTTAAAAGGAGAGAAATTATGCAAGCTGTAATGTGAATGAACCTTCAAGACATTCAGTTCAGTTCAGCTGAGTCGCTCAGTCGTGTTCAACTCTTTGCGACCCCATGGACTGCAGTACGCCTGGCCTCCCTGTCCATCACCAACTCCCGGATCTTGCTCAAACTCATGTCCATCGAGTCAGTGATGCCATCCAACCATCTCATCCTCTGTCCTCCCCTTCTCCTCCTGCCTTCAATCTTTCCCAGCATCAGGGTCTTTTCCATGAGTCAGTTCTTTGCACCAGGTGGCCAGAGTATTGGAGCTTCAGCTTCAGCATCAGTCCTTCCAATGAATATTCAGGACTGATTTCCTTTAGGATTGACTGGTTTGATCACCTTGCTGTCCAAGGGATAGGCTACCCACTTCAGTATTCTTGGGCTTCCCTTTTGGCCCAGCAGGTAAAGAATCCACCTGCAGTATGGGAGATCTGTGTTCGATCCCTGGGTTGGGAAGATCCCCTGGAGAAGGGAAAGGCTACCCACTACAGCATTCTGGCTTAGAGAGTATGGGGTCACAGTTGGACATGACCAAGTGACTTTCAAGACATCAGTCACAAATGGACAAATACTGTATGATTCCACTTCTATCAGGTCCCTAGAGGAGTCAGATTCAGAGACAGAAAGTAGAATGGTGGGTGGGAGGCGGATGGGGAACTATTGTTTGATGAGTACAAAGTATCACTTTTAGGAGATGAAAAAGCTATGGGTGGTGATAGTGGGGAATGTGCTTAACACCACTGTACACTTAAAACTGGTAAGGATGGTAAACTTTGTTACTGTATTTTACAATAAAAAAAAAATGTGGGTAATCAGGAGAATGTGGTCTTCCTAAAGGAAGGGTAGATAATAGTCGAGAATAACTTAAAGACTGATAATAGCATATGGAGATGCCAACCCACCAGAGAGGTTGCTTCATCTGGCTAGAAGTCGAGTGACTAACAATGTTTTAACAGGACGCACTCTAGGAAGATGAGAGAACAGTGAGGAGAATGAGTTGTGTGATTCCGCGTGGTTTTTCCTACAAGACACCTCCCAGAAGTGGCCCATTGACACGGGGTCACCTCCGCAGACCCGGCCTCCGACAAGACTCCGCCCTCTTCCAGGCCCCGCCTCCCACCCGCCCGGTTCCACCCCTCCTCCTGGATCCGCCCTCTTTCAGGCCCCGCCTCCTCTGCTCCGCCCCGGCAGAGAGCGGAGAGCAAGCGCTGGTGACTCCGCAGACGCTGCGCCTGGAAAGGTGTGGAAGGGGCGGGGAGCGCAGGTCATCCCCAAGCCGTCCTCCCTCCCTGCCCCGCTCCTGGCCGGCCAGCCGCCCTAGCTTGCGCAGGCCCGCGGCCACCCGCGCCTGAACGTTGGCTCGGGGCTCCACTGCTCTGGCCTGGGGGCGGGGCCGGCGCGCGGCGTCATGCATATGCATGAGCGACTCGGCGGCTCCATTGTGCCCTCGGAGCGGGCGGCGGCGCGATGGCGCGGGCGGCGGCAGCCCCGGGGCGGCGGGCGGCGCTGAGGGCGGGCTGAGCGCATGGAGCAGCGCGGACCGGGGGCCGCGGCGGCGAGGGGCCGGGCCGGGCGGCGAGGAGGTGAGCGGACCAGGCAGGCAGGTGCGGGCGGCGGGGGTGGCAGGTGCGGCAGGTGCGGGAGGCAGCAGGTGCGGCGTCCCCGGGCCCGGCGCTGCATCGCCTCGGCGGGGCCCCGGCGGGGCTGGAGCAGGCCCTACCGCCCACCTGCCGCACCTGCGGCGCGTGCGTCGTGGTCCTGAGCCGACTGGCCCGCTGCGCGCCGAAGCGACCCCTCACCTGAGCCTTTGTTGGGGCTGGCCGGAATCCGTCCAAGCGCCCGAGGTGTCTGGGCAGGAGCCTCACACGGGCCCTCACCCAAACTGGCCCCGCTCCCTCCTTTCTGCGCTGTGGCCTGAAGGCTCACCTTTAGGGCCCCTCCGGGCCGTGCGTGCCGTTGGCACGCGATGTGAGACCCGCGAAGGTGTGCTCTGGGGCTGGCGACCCTAACCTTTCAGCCCCCAGCCGAGATTTTGGTGGAAATACCGTTTTCCCAACAGGACATACTGAAGCTCAGGCGGGACCGTGTCCAGCCCTCCCTCCTAGGGGTGTCCTACCCTAGCCTCCCCTATCTGCTCCCAGCTGCCCTGTACCCCCCAACCCTGCTGCCCCTACCCTGCTCCTCCGAACCTTCCTTGCCTCCCCTAGACCTGCTCCCCTACCTCGTGTTCCCCGTACTCTCTTCCTGATAGTTGCGGAATATCCATGGTGATGTATTTAAGTCATTTGTATTATCTCAGAAGATTTCACAGGGAAATACACAGAACATGTGACTCAATCTGTAAGACAGTTGATAGGGCGATCACAGACTCACCCACCAAATCCTGTCACACTGGAACCAGAGGGCTTCCCTTGAAGAAGCTAGACAGAGGTAACAGGATAGGTGAAGGATTCCTAACCTCACCCAGTGAGTACTGGCTTTGGGGACTTGTCACACCCAGAGGGTGGTTCCTGGCTGGAAAGAGAAAGGTGAGATAATGAGTGACAGATTCAGAAGGACTGGTAGGATGTACCTGGGGAGGACTCCCGATCATAGGATTGATCTCCAGAGGCAGCCAGGCCTCCGCATGGAGTGTCCACTAGCCCATGGATCCAGGGTGGGAGCTGGGGCTGATGATTTAAAGGGGGTCATGTGTCCTCCCCTCTCTTGGTCCTAGAGTGGCCACCACGTACCCATTTTCCACATTGTAAACTGAGGCTCAGGGCAGGGCAGCCCTTCAGCTGTTCTCTGGAATTTCCCACACCTGGGCCGTTGAGCAATGCTCCTTCCCGGGCATCTTGAATGAACTCTGAACACTTCAGCCAGTCAGTGTGTGGCCTTCCAGGTCGAGGGGCAGGACTTCAGCTACTTGAGCATATGAGCCCCCCACTTTTATGTCCTCCTGGGACTCTTGAGCTGTTAGTTTCCCTTCTCTGAGTCTGTTTGACTCCAGTGTTCCTCTGTTTGGGGCCTGTCACCAGGAACTGTGGATTCCCTGTGCTGGAGGAGGCAGCGAGTCCCTGCTCTATGACTGTGTTGGCACTGCCCTCCTGGGGTCTGGTGGGTGGTTGCGAGGCGTGCTGCTGCTGGGTGCCTAGGCAAGGAGCATGGAGTGAGGGCAGAAGAGGTTGACCCATGGTAACGTCTGCCTTTGGAGACAGCAGTGCGGATGCTCTGAGGTCCTGGGAAAGGGGAGTGTGAGAAGTGAGTTGTCTGTAGCTCTTTTACTGGAGAAAAATGTGATCTGACCCCCAGAAAGCCATGTGGCCTTCTAGACTGACATCACACCAGGGCTTTCTGCCAAGGTCCTGGCTTCCAGTGAGAGCTGATGTACAGGGAAAGCCCCCCGCCAGCAGGAAGCCACCAGAGGCTGGCCCTGGCCTTGCACACACCCAGGTTCCTTCTTAACTCTTCCTCTGACGGCCAGGAGGTGGGAGGAGGGTCTGCACTCACACCACATCTCTCTCCCTTTGTCAGGAGCAGAGGGTCCCCCAGTCCCCAACCTGGAGAGTTTGGGGCTTGTCAGGGAAGAGAGCCGACTTGGTTCAGGAGCTTGGCAGGAAGTCACTGCCCCCGCTCAGTAAGCTTGGGGGCGGGGGGAACTGGAAATGTCTGTGGTCTTGTCCACAGCAGAGAAGTCATAGGGGTGGAATTCCCCAGACTCACGTGATGTAGGAAGCTGCACTGGGCCCCAGACCAGCAGCCTCCACAGGGGCCCCCGCCCTGCACCTGCCCTGTCCCCCCTCCTCCCCAGCTCTCCGTGGCTTTCAAACTGTGGTACCAGCAGCAGCACCTGCAAACTTACTGGAAATGCAAGTCTTTGGCCTCACTCCACCCTCTGAACTCAAAGTGGGGCTGAGTTCTGGTGAGCTGCCGTTGGAGAAGCTGCAGTTGTGAACTAATACAGCCTGCCCTGGGACTCTGACCCGGGCCAGGGGGCCCTGTCTTCTTCTTGCTCTTCCCTTTGGGACAGCAAAGTGGGCCTGGCCGATCCAGCCAGCTTTAGTGTGGGAAATGATGGCCCTGGGCATCTCTGTGGGGAGAGAGAGCTGGTGGTGGTTGAACATTAAATAAATTTGTAGTTTGAGAGAATTATAGATTCTTAAGATGTTACAAGAAATAACACAGAGAGCTCTGTATCTTTTACTGGGTTTCCCTAGTGGTAACATCTTGTAAAAGTGTAGCACAACATGACTGGAGAGTACAACTCCATCAATACAGTTGATACAGATATTCCATGCCCACCTTCTATATTCCCACTGGCTTTGCTTCCCTGCTCCCCACATTTAACCCCTAGCTGCCACCCGTGTGCTCTCCATTTGTGTAATTCCGTCATTTCAAGGATGTTATGTAAAGGGAATCATACAATGTGTAACCTTTGGGGACTGGCTTTTTCCACGCAGCATGGTTCCCTGGAGATTCCTGCAGGTTGGTGCCTGTATCAGTAGCCCTACCTTTTTATGCCTCCAGGCTCACAGTTGGTTAACTCTTCACCATTGAAGGATATCTGCGTTTCCATTCTTTGGCTATTAGGAATAAAACTATATAAATATTCACATACAGATTTTTGTGTGAACCCAGGTTTGCCCTTCTCTGAGATAAGTGTTCAGGAATGCAGTTGCTAGGTTGTGTAGTGTGCTGTGTGCTTAGTCGCTCAGTCGTGTCTGACTCTCTGCGACCCCATTGACTGTAGCCCACCAGGCTTCTCTGTCCATGGGGATTCTCCAGGCAAGAATACTGGTTGCCATGCCTTCCTCCAGAGGATCTTCCCAACCCAGGGATCAAACCCAAGTCTCCTTCATTGCAGGAGGAGTCTTTACCATCTGAGCTACCAGGGAAGCCCTGGTTGTCTAGTAGCTGCATGCTTTGTTTTATAAGAAACTACCAAATCATTTTTCAGAGTGGCTGTACCATTTTATATTCCCACCAACCATGCATGAGAGACCCAATTTCTCCTAGCCAGCATTTGATGGTGTCACTTTTTTTGTTGTTTCCTGTGACAGGTCTTAATTGTGGCATGTGGGATCTTTGCAGCATGTGGGATCTAGTTCCCTGACCAGGGACCCAACCAGGCCCCCTGCACTGGGAATGCAGAGTCTTAGCCACTGAACCACCAGGGAAGTCACACTGTTTTTTTTATTTTAGCCATCGTGGTAGGTGTGTAGTGATACCTCGGTGTGGCTTTAATTTGCATTTCTCTGATGGCCAGTGATGGTGAACATCTTTTCGGATGTTTATTTGCCATCTGTACATCCTCTTTGGTGAAATGTCTCCATATCTTTTGCCTGTCTTCTAATTTTAACTTTTGTGTTTTGAGAGTTCTTTATACATTCTAGATACTTGTCCTTTGTCAGATATGTGGCTTGCAGATATTTCTTCCAGTCTGTATCTTGTCTCTTCATCCTCTTTGTGGGGTCTTTCACAGAACAGAAATATTCAATTTTTCCTTTTAGGAATCATGCTTTTGGTGTCAAACCTAAGAAAGTTCTTATGATTTTGTGCTATATGTTTAAAATCTATGACCCACTTCAAGTTAATTTCTAAGTTTAGGGGGTTTTTTTTGGTTTATGTTTGTCTTTTGCATTTGCATGTCCAATAGGTCCGGCACCATTTGTTGAAAATACTGTCTTTCCTCCTTTTTGCATCTTTGTCAAAAACTTTGTCCATTGGGTATGTTTGCATGGGTCTCTATTGAGTTGTCTAGTTTGTTCTGTTGACCTCTGAGTCAATCCCCCTGCCAACACCACAGTCTAGAGTAGCCTGCCTATGGTCTAAGTCCTGAAAACCCCGTATATTGCTCCAGGCCCCACTCAGCAGGTCTGGGGGGAGTTTCTATCTGTTGGCAGCTTCCCCATCCCTCATTACAGTGTCACCATCCTGGTGGTTGCCCCCACTGGGGACCATCAGCCTTCCCCTGCCTGGCTGGGTGATTCTGGCTCCCAGGCCCGAGTCCAGCGACCCCTGAGCCTTCTGGAGCCACCAGCCCCTTGCTTTTTTGGCCTCTGCTTCCTGGTTGTCACATGGTCTGGCGCTTGACTCCTCTGGGGAGGACCATAGGGAAGGGGGGCAGGGTCAGGTATGAGGTGGACAAGCCCACCAGATGCCTCCTTCCTCTGCTTGTCTAATCCATCACCTCCCCTCCCAGTTCCGGGACCTGCTTACCCCAGTGCTCTGTGGGGGGCCTGGGGCCCAAGTCACAGTCCCCACTGTCTCCTTGACCTGCTCTGGGGTCCTGTGGAGGGACTGTGGAGGAGCCCCCTCTCCATGTGCCTTCAGAACGGTTTTTGTACAGGATGTGATTGTAACTCTGCCTCCCTGGGGCTGCCCTGTCCGTGAGGTCCTGATGGAGTGTGAGCTCTGGGCTTGAGTGAGTCCCAGGGCTGCCCGCTCGCTCCTGAGCCAGAGGGAGGCAATATGAGTTCTGAGGAGGCAAGACTGAACCTCTGCAAGTTAGCTTCCCCAGGTAGTGTGTGTGTGTGTGTGTGTGTGTGTGTGGCAATATAAGTTCTGAGGAGGCAAGACTGAACCTCTGCAAGTTAGCTTCCCCAGGTAGTGTGTGTGTGTGTGTGTGTGTGTGTGTGTGTGTGTGTGTGTGTGAAAGTGGTCCTGGGAGTGCCAGCAAGGGCCCTCGGCCTGGTAGGTGAAGGGTTTGCTTGTGGTGGTGTCTGAAGGCGTTGGCAGCCTGGAGGAGAAGCCAACCACTGCTTCGCTGGTTTTCTGAGGTGCTAAGTGGAAGAGAGCTGGCCCCACATGGTGGGGCGAAGCATCCCCCCTTTCCAGCATTGGCACACAAGTTCCATGAGTGTCCACTGGGTCGCCACCAGCCCTCTGCCCACTGTGCTGTGTGTGCGTCCCTGCTTTGTTGCATCATCACCCTGGATGTCAGGCAATCTGTAGGGGTCAGGTCTGCCCCAGGCAGCCCCCTTGGCCTCAGAACGAGGGAGTGGGCACATGTCACCCTTCTGCTGCCCTGGGGTGGGGGTGCTGCCAGCCAAGGATGAGCTGCTGACCCCACACTGAGTTCCAGCAGGCGTCCCCCCCACACACACCCCCACCCCCCAATCTGGCTGGAGGATAGCTGACCCTGTGACTCTGGCATCTGGAGGGCCTGCCCACCATGGGGCAGGGTAGTGTGCCTCATGGTGGCCCCCTGTGTGCTTCTGGCCTTGCCCTCCACCCTGGGGCCTTGTGTGTGGTTGGAGCAGAGGGGCCGGGGTGGATTCTGGCAGTTGGGTCCTGAATGCTCCCTGGCTTTTATGTGTATCCACGCCTTCATGTAGGGAGGGAGAATGTGGAAGGTTTTGGGGATCAGAAAGCCTTCTTCCATCTTCCAAAGGTATTCCAGGGGCTCGTGGTGGCAGGGCATGACCAGCAAGGGCTAATGCTAGCTTCTGGGCTAGATGTAGAGGGGTGGTGCGAGCAGAGGTTTGCCAGGGTGGGCAGTGTAAGGTCGGGCCAATGCCAGGGTGGCCTGACTGCTCCCCCCGCATGCCGAGTGGGCCCCCGGGTCCCCATCACCCTCCCTACCTTCCAGAGCAGAGGCAGGACAGGGCTTGGTTCTCCCAGGTGCATCTCCACGCACTTCCGTCCCCCTTGTCCCCGCAGCCAGAGCAGCCAAGTCTCACGTGAGCACCGGTGAGGGCCGCTTCCTGCCTCCCGCAGACCTGGCCTTCAGGCTGTTCCCAAGCCAATGAACCCCATGAACCCCATGAAACCTGCCCTGCCCCCCGCACCACACAGGTGAGTGGGGGCTCCGGCTGCCCTCCCCTCTCAGGCCTCAGAACATGGGAAGGTGGTGGTGGAGTGGGACCCCGCTGCTCTCAGCCTTCAGATCCTCCCCGGTGGGGTTCTCGGCACCTGAGGCCTCCTGACCCAGGCTCCCCACCTGTGCCTCTCTGTGCAGTGATGGTCCATTCGCATATGAGGCGGTGCCTTGGCAACAGAGTGCCACTCAGCCAGCAGGATCGCTGTCTGTGGTCACAACCGTGTGGGGAGTCGGCAACGCAGCACAGAGCCAGGTGAGCCCAGCCCTGGCCCCACCCTGGGAGGCATCAGTGCCCAGCTCAGGTCTTGGAGGCGTGGAGCTAGAGCTTCCTGAGTCTCCCACGTCCTCAGAGACTAGCTCTTTCATGCATGGCATGGGATCTTGGCCTCCACACCCCCACCTGTGCACAGCTCCCCACGACCCCTCTGGACCACCCCTCCCCTCTGCCCCCACCTCCACCTCCTCACCTGCCAGGCCTCTTCTTTCCACCACTTTAGAACCACTGCACTAAGCAGATTGTTTGCATGGTCTCCTTTAGTGATTCTCGGTTCCTTGTAGGTTTTGGGGAACCCCATGGGCCCTGCAGGGAGCCCCCCCGGCAGCTCTGTGATGCCCGGCATGGCAGGCGGCAGCTCTGCCCTGAGCTCCCCACAGTGCCTCGGACAGCAGGCGTTCGGTGAGGGTGGTGCCAACAAGAGCTACGTGCCACAAGGGGTGTATGGCCGCGGGGGCTACCCCGGGGGCCCCGGCTTCACTACCGGGTAAGCAGGGCCCTCCTCCTCTGGCAGGTGTGCCAGGAGCCCTCTGGGGGGGCGATGCTTCTTGCTTGGTGGGCACCAGGGAACTGTGTGGTCAGGAGTTACTATGACTCTGCTGCTCCTGCCAGCTCTGGAGCTAATGATGGGGTGTCTGGGAAAGAATGGGGCTCCCCATAGGTGCCATGTGCCCCCGAGGAGAGGCCAGGGAAGTGCCTCTGAGCTGAGCCGTCTGTCTCTTGCAGGTATGCAGGTGGCCCAGGAGGTCCGGGGGGCCTGGGCCTCCCCTCACACGCCACACGGCCATCCACCAACTTCACTCAAGCAGCGGCGGCGGCTGCAGTGGCTGCTGCCGCCGCCACGGCCACCGCCACAGCCACGGCCACCGTGGCCGCCCTCCAGGAGAAGCAGAGTCAGGAGCTGAGCCAGTACGGAGCGGTGAGGCCCCGCAGCTCCTCCTGTGTGGCCCATGTGTGCTGGCCCAGAAGACGGGGGCCTGTCAGGCAACCAGGGTGGAGGACTTGGGGACATGCAGGCCGTATTCCAGGAGTGATGAAGATGAGACAGGAAGGGAGTGGGGAGCTGAGGGGAGAGGACCCGGGCTGGGGACAGCCTGCCTGCAAGGGGTGGGCTTGGGGGTGGCGCCCACACTGGTGGGTAAGGTCTGGATGGTTCTTGTCTTCTTTTCCCAGATGGGGGCCGGACAGTCTTTTAACAGCCAGTTCTTGCAGCACGGTGGTCCCCGAGGGCCCAGCGTGCCCAGCAGCATGAACCCAGCCAGCGTGGGAGGGCTGATGGGCCCCTCCAGCATGAGCCCCATGGGCATGAACTCCACCCGGGCAGTGGGCATGGCGCCCCTCTATGCAGGGCAGCGCCTGCCCCAGCAAGGGTACCCGGGCCCCCCCCAGGCCCAGCCGCTGCCCCGACAGGGTGTCAAGAGAGCCTACTCGGGCGAGGTGAGTAGCTGGGCTTCCCTCCCCATGAGGGCCATCAGAGCCGTTGTATGTGAGAGAACTGGCCATGCCTGATGAGGGACACCATCGTCCCTTTGTGGGAACCGGCTTCCCTGACACCTCTTCTTGTCATTTTGCCTCTTCCTTCTTCAGGTGTACCCTGGGCAGCAGTACCTGTCAGGAGGCCAGTATACACCTGGTGCCACCCAGTACGTACCTGGCCCTGGGCAGCCCCCTGCCCCATCCTCCTACCCCGGGCACAGGCTGCCGCTGCAGCAGGGCACAAGCCCATCCCTGTCCACCGCCAGCCCTGTGGGACCACACTACAAGGTAGGGCCGGTTCACCCCAGCCTCTGTGACCCCGGCTGGCCCCACGCCCAGCACTGTGGGACACAGACAGACCTTGAGGCAGCCAGGGCCAGCTAGGGAGTGGGCCCAGAGTGCTCAGGTGACCAGGCAGCCACAAGCTTCGCAGGGGTCCTAACCAGTGTAGGGCAGCTCCCAGGACAGGTGTTCAGGTTTGAAAGGAGCCTCTGTGAGAGGCTCCTGCACCATGAGATATGGTATAGGGAATAGCAGGGAGTATCAGGCAAGTACCAAGCCACTTTAGGGAAAAGTGTCCCCATTCCCTCAGCTTGCTGCCAAGTAGCCCAGCGAGGGGACAGGCCAGAGGGGTCAGGAAGGGCCTGAGTGATAGAGGTGCTGCTGGAGAAGGGCGAGGAGATGTGAGTACCTATGTCCTTTCAGCCTCTGTGGCTTCCCTGTAAATCTCTCTGATGTGTGGGGTCAGCTCTTTTTCTGTAGTGGTAATTCTGTAAATTATGACATCTGTGTGTGCTCCCTGTAGATTATTTGGAAAACCCAAAAAGTGTATAAAGAAGAAAAAAGACTAACACCCACCCATGCATGTGCCGAGTTCCCTTGTCCCCAGCCCTCTCCTAGAGTCAGTTCCAGGCCCTGCTCAGAGGCAGGCGGCAGCCCCAGGCTCACGCGGTTTTCTCTCCTGCAGCCTGCAGAACAGTTCAACGGGCAGGGTGCCAGCTTCAACGGGGGCAGCATCAGCTACAGCCAGCCTGGCCTGAGTGGGGTATGGCCAGATGGGCAAGCGGGCGGGAAGCTTACGGGGTGGGTGCAGGGAGAGAGGGCACTCAAGCAGGAGGACTTGTGGAGGCCCAACCAAGCCCCCCTGGGGCTGCCCCCACCCCTGGCCTGACCGTTCCCGGCGGGTGCTCCAGGAACAAGCACCCCCTTACTAGTCCACCTCCACTGTTTGCTCCACCCCACAGCCCACTCGTTCCATCCCTGGCTACCCCAGCTCCCCACTGCCCGGGAGCCCCACACCACCCATGACCCCCGGCAGCAGCATCCCCTACATGTCTACCAGCCAGGAGGTCAAGTCTCCCTTCCTGCCTGACCTCAAGCCCAGTGTGAGCAACTTACATCCATCGCCGCCTGGTGAGTGAGGTCTGCTCTCAGGACAGGTGGGCAGGAGGCTCTGGAGAGTCCTGCAGAGAACTTGAGGGGTGAGGGGAGGGCTTCACCTTTATTTTCTGTTAATGGAGCTCTTTGCAAATCTAATCAAGGTGTAGATCACCTCTCTAGAAAAATAGCCATGCACCCAAAGTTTTGGTGTGGTTCCAGGGTATGTATGGGCCCCCAGAAGCCCACTCCTGATATCTGGGAGACCACCGCAGCAGCAGCAGCTGGGGTCTTACAACCCTGACTTGAGCACCGGGGTGGTGGCAGGTGGCCCGTTCACACCTCTTCTGCCTCCTGCTCCCTCTGAAAGCACCAGAAGTGCCACCCTTTTGGGTGGGGAGCATGTTCTCCGAGAGTCATGATGCAGGGATCACTGGGCCAGGTGACTGAGGCAGGGAAGAATGGCAGGACACCAAGATCCTGTTTCGCTGGAGGTGAATGCCAAGCCCAGTGTCCTAGGAGAGATGCTGTCCTAAGCCCCAGCCCCATGGGAGGGGAGGAGGGGCCACACTCCCCTCCACCATGGGCCCCACGATGGGGGCAGGGGCAGGCTGCCTGGCCTGGTGGCCATCAAGGGCCGGTGGCCTGCTCACACCTGCGTGGCCTGCTTCCAGGCAGCGGCCCCTGTGACGAGCTGCGGCTGACCTTCCCCGTGCGGGATGGGGTTGTCCTGGAGCCCTTCCGCCTGCAGCACAATCTGGCGGTGAGCAACCATGCCTTCCAGCTCCGAGACTCCGTCTACAAGACCCTGATGCTGAGGTGAGCGGACGCCTGCCCCACGGCTCACGGCCCCACCCGCCGCCCCCTGACTCTCAGCGTCCGTCCTCCCCATGCAGGCCTGACTTGGAGCTGCAGTTCAAGTGCTACCACCACGAGGACCGGCAGATGAACACCAACTGGCCAGCCTCCGTGCAAGTCAGCGTCAACGCCACCCCGCTCACCATCGAGCGCGGCGACAACAAGACTTCCCACAAGCCCCTCTATCTGAAGCACGTGTGCCAGCCGGGCCGCAACACCATCCAGATCACTGTCACCGCCTGCTGCTGCGTGAGTGCCCGTAGCAGGGCAGGGTGGGGCCGTCATCACTGAAGAAGATGCCACTGGCTCTCCTCCTTGCCGTGATGGGCCTTTGAGAAAAGGGTCTCAGTTAAAAATGTCCTGGCAGCTTTCCGGTTAGGTTCAGTAACTAGATTTGATGCTCGTGTAAGCTTCAAATGTTAATTATGTAAGAGAAGCAAGCTAAGCTTGCCTCTTTTCCTGGAAGAAGCTTACAAAGTCCGGAGTCCCAGCTGACCCTGAAGGAGTCATCTGGGTTCCGGCAGCTCCAGATGCAGCACTAGAAGAAGCACTTAGATGCACAGCTCTGATCAGCTTAGGTGGGAGGGAGCAGAGGCAAGGCAGCCCTAATGCAGCCCTGTGAGCCTGGGGTGTTACCACGTGGACCCAGCATAGGATACCAGTGGATGCTGTAGGCAGGGTGCACTCAGGGGCCTCTCGAATAATTGTGTTTCAACAGAGAGGCCCTGGTTGAACACTGGTGCAGACACACAGTGAGCTTTACTGATAGCTGTGGGTGTGGGCTCCTGACTGCCCGGGGAGGCGCGGCAGTAGCCTGCCTGTGCATTAGCTGTGAGAGAGAGTGGGCCAGCACAGAGCCTCCCCGGGCCGCACCCCACCGACCACATCCTCCCGTTGCAGTCCCACCTCTTCGTGCTGCAGCTGGTGCATCGGCCGTCCGTCCGCTCAGTGCTGCAGGGCCTCCTCAAGAAGCGCCTCCTGCCTGCTGAGCACTGCATCACCAAGAGTGAGTGGCCCTCGCGCTCCTCAGCCCTGCTGGGGCCACTGCCACACCTGGCACGTCCACATGTTAGACAAGGCTGTCTCCTCTGGGTCGGGGGCTCCGTGCAGAGGGTAGTGGTCAGTCCCAGAATGGCCCTCAGAGGTGCTGAGCTAGCAGTGGCCTAGTCCCGCTTGGCTGCCCTCGCTCACATCCTGCTTTCCCCTGTTGGTGTCAGTAAAGCGGAATTTCAGCAGCGGAACCATCCCTGGCACCCCAGGGCCCAACGGAGAGGATGGGGTGGAGCAGACAGCCATCAAGGTGGCCCTCAAGTGCCCCATCACCTTCCGCAGGATCCAGCTCCCTGCCCGGGGCCACGACTGTCGCCACATACAGGTGGGTGGTCACCACAGTGCTTTGCCAAAGATTTTGCTGCCATTTAACTGTTTTTGGCAGATGTGGCCTCTGAGCACCTCGGCTAGTGGTCGGCAGGGCAGGCCAGCCAGTGGACAGGCGGCCTGGCTCCCCTGCCCTCTTCCCTCTGACTGGGCTTTTGTTTCTTCTAATATTATCCTAAGGATAACAGCCGTTTTACTGGGTTCTTGAGGCTTCATTGTGTTTACTCATCTCCTCTTTATTTACTTATTTGGGTGCACTGCGTCTTAGTTGTGGCGTGCAGGTCTTCAGTCTTTGTTGCGGCCATGTGGGATCTTTCAGTTACTATGGGCAGAATCTTTAGTTGCGGCACATGAACTCTGAGTTGCAGCATGTGAGATAGAGTTCCCTGACTGGGAATCAAACCCAGGCCCCCTGCATTGAGAGCATGGCCCCACCTGGACCATCAGGGAAGTCCTGGGGCTCCGATTTCAAACAGCATCAGGGATGCAGGGCACAGTCTGCTCCCTGCCTTGCCCCCAGGAGCAGCACCTCAGGTTCTTTCTGCAGAAACACTGTGGGTAGACAAGTACCCGCACCTTCCCCCTCACTCCCCACCTTTTGGTTACATAAGCAGTATGCCCATCGCTGTACATCATGGAGGTTGTTCCCTATCAGCACGGTTGGCCAATTCTTGCTTTGGCCACACGTCATTCCCATGAAGGCTCCGTAGGCATCCTATCTCTTACATGAGGATGGTGCCATGGTGAAAGCCTGGCACATGCGCCTTCTCAAACATGCAGTAAATAAGCCCCACGTCCCTGGAACTGCAGGGCTGGCTCGCAGGGCATGGCTGGGTTACCTCCAGCCCCAGTGTGAGTAACTGTCTCCCCTTTCTCTGCAGTGCTTTGACCTGGAGTCCTATTTACAGCTTAACTGTGAGCGAGGGACCTGGAGGTGCCCCGTGTGCAAGTGAGTGCGTCAGAGATGGTCCCCGTGGCTCTGGGGGTGGGTGGCACGTCCTCAGGGACTATTATCAGTCATTTCCTTCCATCAGCACTGAGAAGTGCCTGCCCCAGATGTGGGGCTCACAGTACAGGCCTGGAAGCAAGGTGCTGCTCGAGGCAGCGACCTCACGCAGGGTCATCTCACACGGGGTGGAGATGTGATGGGGCCCGTGCTCCAGGTGAGATTAGGCCAGCCTTCTGAGCTGTGTCCCCTTGGTTTTCTACAGCAAGACGGCGTTGCTGGAGGGCCTGGAGGTGGACCAGTACATGCTGGGCATTCTCATTTACATTCAGAAGTAAGTCTTTCCTACAGCCCCAGAGGGCAGCCCTGGGACAGGCGTGGAGACACCCCGTGCTGACTCAGCATGGAGCAGCCTCGGCTCCAGGCCGTGGACGGAATCCATGTCCAACTTGGATGCCACAGGCACGTGGAGCGTGCTGGGCGGCCACAAGCATTTGAGTGGAAGGTTGGCCTAGGAACAGTGCAGGGCCGGGAGAGACAGCAGGGCAGCTGGTAACCAGCCCTGCTGTGCCCGCCCAGCTCTGACTTCGAGGAGATCACCATCGACCCCACGTGCAGCTGGAAGCCAGTGCCGGTGAAGCCTGACTTACACGTCAAGGAAGAGCCAGATGGGCCAGTGCTGAAGCGCTGCCGCACTGTGAGCCCTGCCCACATGCTCATGCCCAGCGTGATGGAGATGATCGCCGCCCTGGGCCCGGGTGCCACGCCCTTCACCCCCCTGCAACCCCCCTCAGCCCCGGCCCCTGGCGACTACCCTGGCCAGGGTGAGTACAGGGGACTCGCCCTGGAAAATTAGGCCCCTGGGCGATGATCCAGCCTCTCCCACCAGTCTACCGCCTGTGAATACGTTGCTCTGAGGGCCACAAGCATGGGGGCCTGGTTGGGGACTTGGGGGTACAGATGCCCAGCTGGGTGTGGGGGGTGGGCAGCAGGGCCTGGGCTGTGGCTGTGCCCACCTCTCCAGAGGTTTAGAACAGAGGTCTGTGTTGGCACACTTCCAGACCAGCCCCATCCAGCCCTGCGGGTGGGAGTATCTGGGTGTGGTGGGTCCCATTCCTGTCCCCTCACAGCCTCCTGGCAGTGTCATGACCACTTCCCCCGGCAGCAATGAGAAGAAATGCCCTTTTCCAAGTAGCAACTTCCATAAAGGCCAACATCCTCTGGGCGAGCGCCGTGAGTCCCACCCGTGCTGTGGCCAGTCTGCCCTTGTGGCTCGGCCAGCGTGAGCCCCCTGCCCTCACCTGGACCTGGCTCTCCTTTCTCAGGTTCCAGCTTCCTGGGACCCGGGACCTTCCCTGAATCCTTCCCACCCACCACACCCAGCACCCCAACCCTGACTGAGTTCACCCCAGGGCCTCCGCCTGTCTCCTATCAACCCGACATTCCCAGCAACCTCCTGACGCCAGAGAAGTCTGGCCCCTGCCTCCCAGGCCAGGTCAGTGTCGAGTCGAGGGGCTGTGGAGGTGTCCCCCCAGGGAGCCCTCGAGCCGTTTTACTAGGTTATTCTCTCCTCCTCAGATGGCACCAGCAGGTCACCTGGACCCAGCCCATAACCCTGGGCCCCCGGGGCTGCACGCCCCTAACCTTGGAGGCCCCCCAGGGCCCCAGCTGCATCATCCAAACCCTCCCCCAGCATCCCGGCCAGCTCTGGGCCCAGTGAACTCGGGGCCTCTCAGCGAGCTGGCCTTCAGTGCTGCCACAGGCATGATGGGGCCCCCCGTGTCTGGGGCAGGGGAGGCCCCGGAACCGGCTCTGGAGGTGAGTACTGGGTCCTGTGCTGGGGAGCACTTGGAGCTGGGGATCGGGGGTGCTTATCTGTTGTCCCCAGGGTTCATGCACTTCATAGAAGGAAAGACAGTGACTCCTCCATGGCTTCCAGACTCGGGGAGAGCTGGCTGGGTGATGCCAGCATTTTTGTTGAGTGTCAGGTGTCCAGAGTAGCTGTGGGGTGATTGTGTCCAGGCACCTGGTTCTCGGGACCTGTGCGCCAACGTGGCACATGCAGAGTCCCTGGGAAGACTTGGCTTGTGGCCAATGATACAAGGGTCTGACTTGACTTGTCTGACTCACAGGTGGTGTGCGAGCCAGAACCAGTGCATAAAAGACAGGTGATTGTCCCTCCATCCTGATAAATGAATACAAAGTTCAGTGTGAAAAAATGTGGAAAACACAGCTCAAAGTAGAAAATTCCACCTTCTGCATTCATGCTGTTCGTGTTCAGGACCCCTCACGGGCCGGTGTGTCCCATGTTGTCCTTGGACAGCTTAACAAAAGTGATTCCTGGTTGCAGAGCAGTCTTCGGCAGGAAGATGCCCTGTGAGGAGCAGACTGAGGGGCTCCGGTGGTAGCCTGTGTTGGAGGCTAGCGGGGGGGCACCCCACTTCCCGGCTGGGCCTGGGGACCCACCCGGTTGGGATGATGTGGCAGGTCTGAGGCCAGAGCTGCTATCAGGTTTGCTTTGTCCCCAGCTGCTTCCAGAACTGACTAACCCCGATGAGCTGCTGTCCTACCTGGGCCCACCTGACCTCCCCACGAACAGCAACGATGACCTGCTTTCTCTCTTCGAGAACAACTGACCCTATCCGTCGACCACCTGGCTGGCAGAGACATGCCCACCGATGTCTCGCACCCTTCTTTCCAGCCCAGCCCCACCTGACACCAGCGGCCCTCCCCACGTGTACACCTGGAGCTGGGACCCGCCCCTGACACCTGGCTGCTGGAGGCCGCACTGCACTGGCTGGGAGAGGAGCCCTGGGGCAGGGTTCTCACTGGCCCGGTTTGCAGCTGCAGAACTGTTTTTGAGGAGATGCCCAGCCCTGCCCCCATCTGTACCAGCCCATGCTTGTCCAGCCCTGCCTGGTTCATGCATACCCACCACCCCTGAACTCCAGCCTCACCCAGGCCCCCACCCCACTTGCTCCCACCAGCCTGCATCTTGTCCAGAGTTGACCTTTCTGTTTCAATGACCCATTTGGCCCTAGGCCAGCAAGGAGGGGGTTACTCTGTCCTGGGGCCTAGTCTCGCCCAACCTGCTATGGCAGGGGCTTCAGGCTGAGGCTGGGGGTGGGGGGCTCTAAAGCACAATAGTGTACATAGTGTAGAAACACTAATAGATGTAGGATGGCTGGTCGCTCTGTGCAGCTTGGGTCTCCATGGGCTCCTGCCCTCACCCATGTGCAGGCTGGGAGGGGTGGGGGGCAGCAGGCTCCCTCCTACTGGCGGTCGGGCTCAGACTCAGCTCCATGTGCAGATTCTCCAGCAGCCTGTTCCCCCCAAGTTGCCCTTTTCTGTACGAGTGAAGAATTGGTCCCACAGTGTTTTTTAAATCCACCTGTCCTCCCACGTCCACCCTGGGGCCACGCCAGGTGGGGGAGGAGGGGCCACCACACTCTAGGTGCAGGGCCAAGTCGTGTCCCCTGTCTGCCTGTCTCTATTAAAGGACTCCCTCGTGGTGGGCCTGCAAAGTCCCTCCTTCCTGCTCAACCTGCTTACCACACATGGGCGGGGCTCCCTGCTTAAGGCAAGGCCCAGCTATTTGCAACCCGTGGTAAATTTCCTTGTCCCTGGAATTTTCCAAGTTGGCTCTGGCTAGAGAGCTATTTATGAAGTGTCACCAGGGCTGGGAGACACATCTGCCACCACGTCACCGTGTGGGCTTGCCTCAGGCGTGGAGCCAGCTGTGGGGCCAAGGAGCAGGGTCTGAGTGCCTGACCAGCTGGACACTGGTTCATCTGTGTGCTCACTGCCCAAGTGGCCCCATGGGCCTTCCAGTCCAGCAGAAAAGGCTTATGAGCCCTGTCAGGGAGAGGGGGTAGCACACCCACAGACCGGCCCCAGTGGACGTGGGGCAGTGTCCAGGATGGGGGGGCTCCAAGTTGCCCACTGACATCTTGAAACCCCAGGTGTGTGCCTTCCTATCCCTCTGCAGCCGTGTTCCTGCCCAAGGGTACAAAAGGAGAGAAAGGCTTAGGGAGGAACAGTGCCCCCAGGGTTTGCCTAGAGGCCCACCCCAAGGACAGGTAGGCAGTGGGATCAGGGACAGGCCCAGCAGAGCCCACCCCTAGGAGTGGGGGAGCGTGCTCCCCTACCTGTTCTGGGGGACATTAGGCATAGTTGGGAATGTGGTCTCACCAGGCCTCTGCACCCTCAGCCTGTAACATTCTGGATGTTGGGTGGAGTGGAGAGACCAGGAGGTGGGGATGAGCCAAGATAGCTTCTAGCTACTTAAACCACCCAGGGCGGGGGTGGCAGGGCGGGGGGTGGCGGTGGAGCGGGTCTGAGGGGCAAGTGCACACCATCAGGGCCCCCAGCTCCAGTGTCACTGCAGCATCTTCTCAAACAGAGCAGGATGAAATTAAGGTGTGGGAGCCGATGAAATGTGATGGCATTCCTATAAAACATGACACCGAATATATACATTTCATGGATTCACACACATGAAGCAGTGATGAAGGGAAGCAAGATGGTCGACATGTTGGCCACAGTGCTCCCCGTCGGAACAGCATGGGTGTGTCCAGGGAGGGTGGTTAGTATCAATGGTGTCCTTATCCACAAGGGGAGCGGCGGTTTCATGAGTTTCACATGCTTCATATATTGTATATCCCAGTAAGTCCTTGATGGCTCAGCAGGTGAAGAATGTGCCTACAATGTTGAAGACAGGAGATGTAGGTTCTGTTCCTAGGTCAGGAAGATCCCCTGGAGGAGGAAAATGGCAACCCACTCCAGTCTTGCCTGGAGAATCCCACAGACAGGAGCTTGGAGGGCTACAGTCCAAAGGGTCACAGAGTTGGACACAAATGAGCGACTAAGCACAATGTACATAGCAAATACACATCTTAAAAAAAAAAAGCCAACTAGGCCTAACAGAACGGTTCACCCAACAGAAGCAGAGGACATGTTATTTTTAAGTGCATGTGGAACATTCTCCAGGAGAGACCACGTGTTAGACTGTAAAACAAGTCTCAATAAAAAAAAGGTTGAAATCATACAAAGAATATAGTCTGACCACAGTGAAATGTAGATAACAGAACAGAAGACTGTTATCTGCTGGAAAACTCAAATATGTGGAAATGGACACTTCAAAAACTGAAGGGTCAAAGGAGAAACCACAAATGAACTACAGTATAAAACACTACACAAATTGTTTTTTTGTAAGCAAATTTTTTTTTTTTTAATTTTATTTTTGGCTGTGCTGGGTTCTTGTTGCACAAGCTTTCCTCTAGTTGCGGCGAGAGGGGTCTATTCTTTGTTGCAGTGTGCAGGCTTTTTATTGTGGCTTCTCATTTTGTGGAGCACGGGCTCTAGGGTGCTTGGACTTCAGTAGCTGTGGTGTACGGGTTCAGTGGTTGTGGTTCCTGGGCTCTGGAACATGGGCTCAATAGTTGTGGCTCATGGGCTTAGTTACTCTGCGGTATGTGGGATCTAACCTGTCGTCTCCTGCATTGGCAGATGATTCTTTACCACTGAGCCACCAGGGTAGCCCTACACACCAAAATTTAATATGCAATTAAGCAGGAAGAGAAGGGGACGACAGAGGATGAGATGGCTGGATGGCATCACTGACTCAATGGACATGAGTTTGGGTAAACTCCGGGAGTTGGTGATGGACAGGGAGGCCTGGCATGCTGCGATTCATGGGGTCGCAAAGAGTCGGACACGAGCGATTGAACTTAAAGCTTAAGTAGGGAAATTTATAGATGTAAATGTCTACAAATAGAGAACTCAGTCAACCTAACTACAACTAAAGGCAGTAGAAAAAACTAAATCCAGAGCTCATGGAAGGAAATGACAGAAGAGCGAGTAGGAAAACAATAGAGAACCATTGTCAGCAAAGATGTTTCTTTGAAAAGCAACAGAATGAACAAACCTTCAGCTAGACTGACTAAAGGAAAAGAAACAAATGACCAAAATATGAAATGAAATCCAGGGAAATTATTAATGAGCTCATCTTAGGAGGATCAGTCAGTCAGTTCAGTTGTTCAGCTGTGTCTGACTCTTTGTGACCCCATGGACTGCAGCACCTCAGTCCTCCCTGTCCATCACTTACTCTGAAGCCTACTCAAACTCATGCCCACTGAGTAGGTGATGTCATCCAACCATCTCAACCTCTGTTGTCCCCTTTTCCTCCCACCTTCAATCTTTCCCAGCATCAGGGCCTTTTCAAATGAGTCTGTTCTTTGTATCAAGTGGCCCAAGTATTGGGAGTTTCAGCTTCAACATCAGTCCTTCCAATGGACTATTCAGGACTGATCTCATTTAGGATGGACTGCTTGGATCTCCTTGCAGTCAAAGGGACTCTCAAGAGTCTTTTCCAACACCACAGTTCAAAAACATCAATTCTTCGGCACTCAGCTTTCTTTGTAGTCCAAGTCTCACATCCATACATGACCACTGGAAAAACCATAGCCTTGACTAGATGGACCTTTTTTGGCAAAGTAACATCTCTGCTTTTTAATATGCAGTCTAGGTTGGTCATAACTTTTCTTCCAAGGAGTAAGCGTCTTTTAATTTCATGGCTGCGGTCACCATTTGCAGTGATTTGAGGGCCTCCAGAAATAAAGTCAGCCACTGTTTCCGCTGTTTCTCTATCTATTTTCCATGAAGTGATGGGGCTAGATGCCATGATCTTAGTTTTCTGAATGTTGAGCTTTAAGCAAACTTTTTTGCTCTCTTCTTTCACTTTCATCAAGAAGCTCTTTAGTTCTCTTTCTGCCATAAGGGTGGTGTCATCTGCATATCTGAGGTTATTGATATTTCTTCTGGCAATCTTGATTCCAGCTTTGTGCTTCTTCCAGCCCAGCATTTCTCATGATGTACTCTGCATATAAGTTAAATAAGCAGGGTGATAATATACATACTCCTTTTCCTATTTGGAACCAGTCTGTTGTTCCATGTCCAGTTCTAACTGTTGCTTCCTGACCTGCATACAGATTTCTCAGGAGGCAGGTCAGGTGATGTGGTATTCCCATCTCTTTCAGAATTTTCCAGTTTATTGTGATCCACACAGTCAAAAGCTCTGGCATAGTCAATAAAGCAGAAGTAGATGTGTTTTTGGAACTCTCTTGCTTTTTCGATGACCCAGCGGATGTTGGCAATTTGATCTCTGGTTCCTCTGCCTTTTCTAAAACCAGCTTGAACATCTGGAAGTTCATGGTTCACATATTGTTGAACCCTGGCTTGGAGAATTTTGAGCATTACTTTACTAGCATATGAGATGAGTGCAATTGTGCGGTAGTTTGGACATTTTTTGGCATTGTCTTTCTTTGGAATTGGGATGAAAACTGACCTCCAGTCCTTTGGCCACTGCTGACTTTTCCAAATTTGCTGGCATATTGATTGCAGCACTTTCACAGGATCATCTTTTAGGATTTGAAATAGCTCAACTGGAATTCCATCACCTCCACTAGCTTTGTTCATAGTGATGCTTTCTAAGGCCCACTTGACTTCACACTCCAGTATGTCTGGCTCTAGGTGAGTGATCATACCTTCATGATTATCTCGGTCATGAAGATCTCTTATCCTTAGGAGGGTAAGAGAATATTATAAACAGTCATGCACCAACAAATTATATAACTTAGGTGAAATGCTTTAATTCCTAGAAACACAAATAACCAAAACTGACCCAACAAGAAACAAAATAGGAGCAGACTTACCAGTACAGAGATTGAAACAATAGTTAAACCTCGTCCAACACAGAAAAGTTCTGGGGGCACATGGCTTGAAGGGTGAATCCTACCATGTAAAGGATTACACCAACCTTCCCCCCACTTCTGTAAACATTGACAAGGAGGGAATACTTACTGTTTCTTAGAGGCGGCTCCCTACGTTGCCAGCCTTGTCTCCCTCTAGGTTTGGCGGTCTGTGTCCTCTCCCTGGGGCTTCCAAAGCGGTGCTAGTGTAAAGAACCTGCCTGCTGAAGCAGGAGAAAAGAAATGAAAGGTCAATCCCTAGATCAGGAAGATCCCCTGGCAGAGGGCATGGCAACCCACTGCCGTATTCTTGCTGAATCCAATAGACAGAGGAGCCTGGTAGGCTACAGTCCATAGTAGCAAACAGAGTTGGAACCACTGAAGTGACTTAGCACGCACAGCCCGCACACATGTCCTCTCCTTGCAGTAGGGGGCTGCCGTGCCACCTCGTTCCTCTTAGCTCCACTCACTGCAGCCCCAGCCTCTCTGCCTTTCCAAGCTTGGGTGGCCGTTGAGAGTGTCCTTACCTGCCACAGGTTCAACGAGAGAAGGCCGGGATGGTAGGGCAACGGTTGGAGGGAGTCGAGACAGCATTAAGGAAGTGTTTCATCAGCCCAGGGACTGTGGAAGATTTTTTTCTTTTTTTTACTGTTTACTTTTTGTGTTGGAAGTCATTGGCCTGATCCATTTGTTTAACTTGACATACAGAAGTGAGTTCTCTAAAGTCACGCACCTGTGGATCCACTGTCGCAGCGAAGACAGAATTTTCCACCACTCCCCCCACCCCCTCAGCTATCGCTGATCTGGCCTCTTTCACCAGAGATTAATTCAGCCTGGACTTGAGCCTGATATAAGTGAATCATCCCTTGGTTAGCTGCCCCTTCCTTAAAGTTCATGTCTTTATTTCCATGTAAGTTGCTCCTGTTTCTTCATTCTTAGCTGTGACTAGCAGTGATTGACACTGCTCCCCCAGTGAGACACCCAGCTCTTTCTGGCCAGGGCGCTCCTCTATTAAAACCTTCTCCATGGGGGTGTTAGCCACCACCCAGCTGCAGGTGACTGTGACCCAGCCAGAACCAGCTTGCAAAAGAAGGGTTCAAAACTACCATCCTGAAAGGGCCGCCAAGGACCTTGGGGTGAGACAGGCTGGGACCCTGGGCCCTTTGCTGCAATGCTGGTACCTGGACAAATGTCTCTTTGAGCAACAAAATACAAAGATACTATATGGGACTAAAGACAACTGGGTGTATGTGCAGCTGGAGCAAATTATGGACAAAAAGATACAAAGAGCCTCAAAACCCAACTGCCACTTTTGAAGAGCTGGGAGGAAAAAGTGGGTGTTGGGAGCGAAAGCAGGGTACTGCGTATACCCCCTGCACTCAACACCATCCAAGGGATACGCAAACCACCTAAGCCACGCCTCCAGCTCAACCCCTGAACCTACCCCTACCCTCACTCTGTATAAGGAACCAACTCACGCCTCCAAACATTTCATCTCTACATACTCCAACATGCACCTTGGAGAAACAAAAGCATTCTCTGCTACCATTATCACACCTAAGAAAATGAACAGTAATTCCACAGCCTCATCTATTACATTCAAATTTCCCATTTGTCCTAAAATGCAGCCCCCAGTTTTTTGGTTACACTGGGTCTTTGTTGTGGCTTACACAACAAAGACACATGTACCCCAATGTTCAATGCAGCACTATTTACAATAGCTAGAACATGGAAGCAACCTACATGTCCATCGACAGATGACTGAATAAAGAAGCTGTGGTACATATATATGATGGAATACTACTCAGCCATAAAAAGGAACGCATTTGAA
The DNA here is from genome assembly GCF_029407905.1 of Bubalus kerabau. Classification (NCBI taxonomy): domain Eukaryota; kingdom Metazoa; phylum Chordata; class Mammalia; order Artiodactyla; family Bovidae; genus Bubalus; species Bubalus kerabau. Next base: position 79,969,205 of record NC_073631.1, on the reverse strand, counting down.
TCTGTTCTAATGAGGTGGACGAAACTAGAGCCTATTATACAGAGTGAAGTAAGTCAGAAAGAGACATGTAAATATCACATACTGACACATATATATGGAATCTGAAGAGATGGCACTGATGAATTTATTTTCAGGGCAGCAGTGGAGAAACAGACATAGAGAACAGACCTATGGACATGGTGGGAGGAGAGGAGGGAGAAGAGATGTATAGAGAGAGCAACATAGAAATTTACAATACCGTTTGTAAAATAGATGGCCAATGGGAATTTGCTGTGTGACTCAGGGAACTCAAACAGGGGCTCTGCAACAGGCTGAAGGGTTGGATGGAGAGGGAGGTCTGGGAGAGAGGGGACATGGGTGTCCCCTATCTATGACTGATTCTTGTTGATGTATGACAAAAATTCTGTAAAGCAATTATCCTTCAATTTAAAAATTAAAAAAAGACACCCCCCCAAAAATGCACCCCCCCTTTTTTGGTTGCACTGGGTCTTTGTTGTGGCTTACAGGCTTTCTCTAGCTGTAGTGCACGGGGGCTTCTTTAGTTATGGAGCACAGGGTCTAGAGCACACAGGCTCAGCAGTTGCGGTGCGCAGGCTCTCTGGTTGAGGCACGTGGGCTTAGTCACACTGTGGTGTGTGGGGTCTTAGTTCCCCAACCAGAGATCGAGCCTGCATCCCCTGCATTGGAAGGCAGATTCTCAACCACTGGACCACCAGGGAAGTCCCCTGAAATGCATTTTATCACTTTTCTTTTTCAATCTGGGATCCAATCAAGGTTTACTTTTGCAACTGGTTATTGTATCTCTTTAGTCTCATTTAATCTACAACAGTCTTTGGCCTTTTTTCCCCTTACATTGAATTTTTTTTTTAACAGTTCAGACAAGTCACATTATAGAATGTCCCACACTCACCTGGCTGTTCCCTCCTCGCATTGCTCAGTTTTCTCCTTTATCTCCCATGTGTCCTGTCCCTACCAGGGAAGTCTAGAGCTTGATTAAACATTCTTGAGCAGAGGAGATCATAATTTTTATTTGTTCTTCCCCACAAGACTGTGAACTCCGTGAGGGCAGGGACAAGATCGCTCCTGTATCCTGATTTATTCCGACGCCCAGAACATTTGTCAAAGAGATTAAGGCAGGAACGAATAGGGTGGATGCAAAGCTGCCTGCGGGAGGTGCCGTGGCCTGGCCCACGCTCCCCAAGGGCTGTCACATCTGCCCGTTGCTAAGCATCTCACAAGCACACTGCACTCTTGTTGACATCTTCTCCATTTAGGTGTCCAGGGGGCATTTGCAAGTTTGATTGAGGAAGAGTTCTGCCCTCAGCTTTGATGCTTGGTGGCAGAGCAAGACCTAGACATGGTAACCTTGCCCTCCCCCGGAGAAGCAGCTTCCTTCCTGGCTCCCTTGAAGCTCCTTATGGCCCCCTTCAGGTGCTGAGACCCTGGCTGGCTTCAAGGGGCTGTCTCCTCCGTCCTGCTCTTCCCTCCTGCTGCTGGATGTGGGCGGGGGTCAGGACTGGACCAGGAGGTGAAGGAGGGTGGAGCAAGCTCCGCCAGATGGACTGGCCAACCGACCCTGCTGACATCAAAGGAGACCACGTGACCTGAGCTGATGTTGTTTGGTGTTTCCAGTCTGTAGCCAAAATCCCTCCTGACTGCGACAGAGTGGGACCACAGAGCCCGAGGTGTCCAGAGGCTGGGGTCTGCTCTTTTTCCCACCCTATCCACAGGAGCCCATATAAGAAGAGTCTGAAGTGGAGCTGCTGCCTACTCCCAACAGTGTCACTGTCTGCTTGACTTTCTTGCAACCCGAGCAGGAAATGCTGCTTTTGTATAGAAAATACACACTCATGATAAAAAATAAAACACCAAGGCAACAGGAACCCTCATTCACAGCTGGTGGGAATGCAAAATAGTCTGTCCACTTTAGAAAACAGTTTGATGGTTTCTTATAAAATTCGACACACTCCTACTACACAATCCAGCAGTCAGACTCTTTGGTATTTATGCAAAGGAGTGGAAAACATGTCCACACAAACTTGCACACAGATGTTTATAGCACCTTTATTCACAATTGCCAAAATCTGGAAGCCACCAAGATGTCTTTCAATAGATGAATGGATAAATAAACTGTGGAACAATCAGACAATGGAATATTATTCAGCACTAAAAAATAAGCCATCTGTTGTACACCTGCAACTTTTATAATATTGTGCATCAACTACACTTCAATAAAAATTTTTTAAAAAGAAATAAACAGTTGAACTGCATAGAGGAAACTTAAACGCATATTACTAAGTGAAAGAGTCAACCTGAAAAGAATACATACTGTGTGATTTTCACTATATGACATTCTGGAAAAGACAAAACTATGGAGACAGTAAGAAGATCAGTGGTTGCCAGGGTTTGGGGGATGGGAGATGAACAGGTGAAGCACAGGGGATTTTTAGAGCAATAAAAATGTTCTGTGTAATCCTTAACAGTTCAGTTCAGTCGCTCAGTCATGTCCGACTCTTTGCGACCCCATGAACCGCAGCACGCCAGGCCTCCCTGTCCATCACCAACTCCCGGAGTTTACCCAAACTCATGTCCATCAAGTCCGTGATGCCACCTAACCATCTCATCCTCTGTCATCCCCTTCTCCTCCTGCCCTCAATCTTTCTCAGCATCAGGGTCCTTTCAAACGAGTCAGCTCTCTGCATCAGGTGGCCAAAGTATTGGAGTTTCAGCTTCAACATCAGTACTTCCAATGAACACCCAGGACTGATCTCCTTTAGGATGGACTGGTTGGATTTCCTTGCAGTCCAACGGACTCTCAAGAGTCTTCTCCAACACAGTTCAAAAGCATCAATTCTTCGGTGCTCAGCTTTCCTTATAGTCCAACTCTCACATCCATACATAACTACTAGAAACACCATAGCCTTGACTAGACGGACCTTTGCTGGCAAAGTAATGTCTCTGCTTTTTAATATGCTGTCTAGATTGGTCATAACTTTCCTTCCAAGGAGCAAGTGTCTTTTAATTTCATGGCTGCAATCACCATCCACAGTGATTTTGGAGCCCAGAAAAATAAAGTCTGACACTGTTTCCACTGTTTCCCCATCCATTTGCCATGAAGTGATGGGACTGGATGCCATGATCTTTGTTTTCTGAATATTGAGCTTTAAGCCAACTTTTTCACTCTCTTCTTTCACTTTCATCCAGAGGCTCTTTAGTTCTTCTTCACTTTCTGCCATAAGAGTGGTGTCATCTACATATCTGAGGTTATTGATATTTCTCCCCGGCAATCTTGATTCCAGCTTGTGCTTCTTCCAGCCCAGCGTTTCTCATGATGTACTCTGCATATAAGTTAAATAAGCAGGGTGACAATATACAGCCTTGACGTACTCCTTTTCCTATTTGGAACCAGTCTGTTGTTCCATGTCCAGTTCTAACTGTTGCTTCCTGACCTGTATACAGGTTTCTCAAGAGGCAGGTCAGGTGTGGACACTTGTATTTATATGTTTGTTAAAACCCATAGAAGGGACTTCTCTGGTAGTCTGGTGGTTAAGACTCTGTACTTCCAAAGCAGATGGAACAGATGGTTCCATCCTTGGTCAGGGAACAAAGATTCCACAAGACATCAGGCATGGCCAAAAAAATCCCCAAATCCCATAGAATACACAACACCAAGAGAGAACCCTAATGTAAACTGTTTGGGTAAGTACAAGGTGTCTATGCAGTTTCATCAGCTGTAACACATACACTGCTCTGGTAAGCGATGTTGATAATGGGGAGGCTGGCAGGGCAGGGGATGGGTGGGCGAGGACAGGGAATGTACAGGAAATGTCTGTGCTTGCCCCTAAATTTTGCTGAGTCTAAAACTGCTTTTAAAAATAGTTTCTTTTTAGAAAGTCTGTTAAAAAATTGACATCTTATGTATTATTTGTAAATACAATTCTTAGTTATTGTTACTGACTTAAAAACAAAGCAGAACAAGGACTTCCCTGGTCATCCAGTGGCTAAGACTCCAGTGCAGGGGGCCTGGGTTCGGTCCCTAGTCATAGAACCAGATCCCATAAAGCTGAAAGTAAGACCTGGAGCAGCCAAATTAGTAAATAAATAAATGCCTTTAAATAAATCAAGTCTCTGCCTTATGACACAGGCCATCACTGGGTCTGGCTCTATTAACTGTTGTCTTTCTAGATGATGGGTCACTTTATCTAGTATTTTTTTTTTTTTCCTTTTCCTTCTTTTTTGTGTCTATATTTAGAGTTCTCCAGAGAAACAGAACCAACAGGAGATATGTATATTTGTTTGTTTATTGTGAGGAATTAGCTCACATGATTATGGAGGCTGACAAGCCCCAAGATCTGTGGGGTGAGTTAGCAAGCTAGACATCCAGGAGAACCAAAAACGTAAGTTCCAGTCCAATGGCAGGAAAAAGTCAATGCCCCACTTCAAAGGCAGTCAGGCACGAGGCATTCGATACTGAATTCCAGACACAGTGTGTAAAGAGCAGCAGCGGCTAAAGTAAAGGGTCAGGACACCCAGGAAATGGAACATCCTTGCTTGTCAGCTGTTGGGCTCAGCCCGCCTGGCCTGTGGGTGAGCTCTGTTGTGGCGTTAGATTCAGTTCAGCACAGACATAGAGGCCCCACATGCCTGTCCTTCGGAAGGTCTTGGCTCTCCTGCCACATCGCCAGTGGCACGTGGTGTCAGGGTTGGCATGGTTACTCTCAGGCTCCAGGAGCCCCACATGCTTGAGCCTCAGACCCAGGTCTCACTCGTTGCCCCCTCAGGGGCAGACAGTCACTGCCGGGTGCTTACTGCCAAGCCTCTGTCATTGGAGGGTCCCTCAGGCCCCTGTTCCTCCCCCAGAGCCTCAGGTAGTCTCCATCTCCTGGACCAGCCTCCACTCTTCCTCATGAGCACTTGGTGATGGCCTTGGAAAACAGGGTGTGTGTGTAAAGTCCCCTGTGCCCAGGGCTGCCAGGCACCTGATGCTTTGCCACCAAAGGCAGTGGCAGAGCTGGCTGCAGGAGCTGCTTGTAACCCCCGTACCACCACCCAACCCCTGCACTTGGTTTAATATTCTGCTGTCTCTGTCCTGGAACCCTTGATAATTTTTTAACAAGGGGCCTCACATTTCATTTTGCTCTGCGCTCTGTACATGATGGGCTTCCCTGGTGGCTCAGATGGTAAAGAATCTGCTTGCCATGCAGGAGACCTGGGTTCGATCTGTGAGTCAGGAAGATCCCCTGGAGAAGGGAATGGCAACCCACTCCAGGATTCTTGCCTGGAGAATCCCCATGGGCAGAGGAGCCTGGTGGGCTACAGTTCATGGGTCGCAAAGAGTCGGACACGACTGAGCAACTAAAACAACAACACAACCGTATGTGCTGTAGCTGCTCCTGGGCAGTGGGCTGAATGGTCCTTGCCTCAGTTTCCTCTGCTGGCTCTGTCTTCACCTGCTGCAGTTCTGCCTTCAGCATTAGAGAAAGAGGCCTGGATGATCACCACAGGGACTTGGCTGAAATCACCCCAGGAACCTGGAGAACTGGGCTCTGTGGGTAAAGTGACCTTCCCTTTCTGGTAGGACTCAAATACACACCCAAACTGAGTGTGACTTATCACACAGCCAAAGATGAGATCAAGATAATGGCTACAGCCTGGGCACTCAAAAAAATTCATGACACTATCAACAGAATGAAAAGGCAACCTACAGAATGGGAGAACATATTTGTAAATTATATATATGGTAAGGGATTAATATCCAGAATATGTAAAGTCTTCCTAAAACTCAACAACAAAAAGCCAGACAACTCACTTAAAGAATAGATTAGGCTTGAACAGATATTTCTCTGTTCAAGGAAGACATACAAATGGCCAAAAGCACAAGAAAAGATGCTCAACAGCACTAATCATTAGGGAAATGCAAGTCAAAACCACAACGAGGCACCGCCTCACACCCATTAGAACGGCTCTTATAAAAACAAACAGAAAATAACACGTTGGTGAGGATGTGGAGAAATTGGAACTGTTGTGCATGGCTGGAATGAATGCAAAATGGTGTAGCCGTGGAAATGGTGCAGTATGGAAGTTCCTCAAAAAATTAAAGCAGTATTATTGTCTGATTCAGAAATTCTACTTCATAGAATATGCACGAAGAGATTGAAAGAAAGGACTCACCAATGTTCATAGCAGCGTTATCCACGATAGCCAAAAGATGGAAGCAACCTAAGCGTTCATGGATAGAAGGATGGATAAACAAAGGAATATTATGCAGCTGCAAAAAAGAAGGAAATTCTGACACAACCTGAATAGAGCTTGAGGACATTATGCTAAGTGAAATAAGCCAGTCACGGAAGGACAAATACTGTATGACTCCACTTATGTGAAGTTTCTAGAATAAGCAAATTCATAGCGGCAGAAAGCAGATTGATGGGTGCCAGGAGCTGGGAGTGGAAGATGGGTAGTTAGTGTTTAATGGGGACAGTTTCAGTTTGGGAAGATAAAAAAGTTCTGGAGATGGATGGTGGTGATGGCTGCATAGTAATAGGAATGCACTTTATGCCTATGAACTGTACACTTATTAGTTAAAATGGCAAACTTTATGTTACATATATTTAACATGATTTTTAAAAATTTCAGGACGTGGCGTGACAGTGAGTAGCACAGGACCAGAGCCAGGTAGAATGGGCATCAACCCTGGCTCTCTCTCTCCAAGGAAGTTACTCAACTTCTCTGAGCTTGTCTCCTCTTGTGAAAAATAGCAAAAATAATAGTACCTACTTCAAAGGACTGCTGTGAGAATTAAATAATGATCTTAATAATGGCACCCAATTCCTCCTGGAATCCTGACTTAACTATCGTAAGCCTTATTTATCCTTGTTTGGTTACTGTGCCCTTTTCTGCATTAGGGAAATGCCCCACCTTCTGAGTGGGAAATACATGAGAACACCAGACATCACTTTTCCCAGCCTCCTGTGATCGGGGAGATTGGAATGATCAGGGCTCCACTAAGCAGATGCAATCCCCACTGTGCCATCAGATCCAACATTTCTGGTGGGGGGGGGCATGGTCCTCCCCCACCAGGCTGAGTGGGGTTTCTCCCTGTGCACTATTGTGCAGGTTTCCTGAGGACTGAGAACGCCCCCATCCCTCCCAGTCTATCCCTTTTCTGCTGGGTGACAATAGTTGGTGCCTTGGATGCTGCCTGTTATCTCCCAAAGCATCCATTTTGCCTTCCTTCTTACTAACAGAAGCCGGGTGGCTCGGTTGGCAATGTGCCCAGATCAAAATATTCATCTTCCTGGATTCCTGCAGCCAAGGGTGAAAGCCACTGGGTGGGGCTCCTGGGAAAGCTTAGCCAACAGGATTGTGGTGGCGTAATTTTCGGGCTTCTTCCTCTTTCCCTTTCTCCCTCTTCCTTAGTCTTCGCGGCAACCAGCCTATCTTGAACATGAACTTGGGGCGATGCAGGAGGGGAGGGGAGGTGGTGGCACCACCCGGAACTGTGAAGTCACCGTCCTGAGGACAGAAAACCAAAGGCCCTAGGGCCCTTGACATGTAAATTGGAGTCCTGCAGCTTCTTTTTTATGTAAAAAAGCTACTCAGTGTTTGTTATATTTTATATTAATTATATTTTCACAACTGATATTTAACTTATTAAACTACCATTTTAAAACCTAGTTCTTTAGCTTGTACATCATATTAATCTCTTTATAAACATGGCAGATTTGAATTCTTTTACTACATCTTCCAACATTTAAACTGCATTTATAGGTGTAATACATTTGGTTTCCTTTTGAAGTACTTAATTGTCCAAATTAGCAAAGAAAAAAACCACCTCGAGCAATAAATAGTTCTAATAGGCTTTCGGATATGTTGAACCTAAAGTTCTCTTAAATGTTTAAACACAATATATAAACTTTATAGTATTTCCATTTTAAACCACAAGTCTAAATCACTTTTTAACTACAGAATTTTAAAAGCAGTTGCTGGGTGGAAACAAGGAATTACTAAAAAAGGGTACAAGGTACTTGGGGTGAGGGACATTTTCTAAAATTAGACTGTGGAGATATTTGCACTGCTCTGAATTTGCTAAAAAATTACTGAATTGTATGATTAAAACAAGTGAATGTCATGGTATGTAAACTACATCTCAATAAAACTTACACACCATGAAATTCACTTGTTAAAAGCTGTTCAAAAAGAAATGCAGGGACTTCCCTGGCAGTTTCTGAACCAGTTAAGACTCTGAGCTCCCAGTGCAGTGGGCCTGAGTTTGATGCCTGGTTAGGGAACAAGATCCCACATGCCCTAACTAAAAATCCTGCATACCACAACTAAGACCTGGCGCAGCCAAATAAATTAAAAAAAAAAAAAAAAAAAGGAAATGCAAGGAATCCCCTGGCAGTCAAGTGGTTAGAGCTCTGAGCATTAACTGCAGAGGGAATGGGTTCGATTCCTGGTCAGGGAACTAAGATCCCTGCATGCTGGGCAGTGCAGCAAGGAAAAAAAAATTGCATACCTAAGTCAAAGAGAGAGAGAAACCTACTGCACGTTTTAACACCTGACTCAGGTCAATAATGGCCAGGCTGGCCTGGCTGCAGACAGACTCCTTTTGGCCTGCCGCAGAGGCCCCCATCTTGGCCCTGCACAGAACAATCTGCCTTCCTTTCAACTTGAATGAATCCTCAGCTACATAAACATCTTTTCTGTCCGCATCTGATCATCTCTGTATGTGGTAGGCATTCTGAACTCCTGTATAGACTTCCCAGGCGCACATAACTCTCAGGGGTGGGAAAGTGGTCCTGCTGGAATTTCTATCATTCCATGCGGCTTTCCTAACTTCTAACCACAGCTCAGTAGGCCCATCTACTCAGCACCACTCTGATCAGCGCCCTGCCATGGATTTCTATTGTTGAAACCGGCTCCTGCCTGAGGTTTCTCCTGCTTGCTACTGAACACATTCTGAACAGCAGGTTGGGTACCTGGGGCTGAGAGCTCAGAATCCTGCAGCATGATGGGGTCAAATGCCAGCGGTCATAAAGCAAATGAATCTCAAGTTTATAAATGCGAGGTCCCTGGAGGCCTTGGCTAGGGCAGCTTGGGGTTAAGGGTGGGAGCAGGAGTCTGATGACATGTATGGAGTGGGGAGTGATTGGACAGATCACAGAAGCGTGGACTACTCTCGTGAGTGAATTAGGAGGGAAGAGGAGGGTGGCAAGGATGTGGTCTTCAGGGACTGGTGGATAAGGAAGACCAGGTAGCCAGAGGAGATGCAGGAAGCTCTTTTCCTCTAAGGGGAAAGGAAGAGCAGCCATGGGGCTAGACAGCCAGGATGGGCCTGGATAGATGTGGACAGGAGCGAGGATGGAACCAGCAAGGAGTGAGGGTGCGGGCAGGCATCCTCCGCAGATGGGCGGACATATGATGGGGCTGAAGTGAACATCTTCAGCGCCTGAACGATGATGTTCAGTGAGGAGCTGCTTGTCAAGTGGCTGGATGATTACTGATGCCTGAGTTGGGTGCAGAGTCATCAGCTCTGAGCAGTGTGTGCAAATTAATTAACAACCCCATTGACGAGTCACACTACAGGGCCCTCTTTTGTTTTTTAAGCAGTGTGGCATGTGAGATCTTAGTTTGTCCACCAGGGATTGAACCCTTGCCTCCTGTTGTGGAAGACCTAAGGACCACCAGGGGAGTCCCCAGGGCCAGGTTTTGGTTGGCCCTTTCTTCATGGATTTATGCATTCATTCAATACATGTCTTCTGAGTTTTGAAGCTGCAGAGCAGACCCAGTACCTCTGGGAGAGCTAAGGAAGATTTCCCATGGGGACCACAGGGTGAGGTTTGGTGGCACAGGCCACAGGCAAAAAAGGAGTACTGGAAAGGCAGGGTAGGGGTGGCAATGAGAAACTCAACATGGCAGGAAAAATCCCAGCCAGGAGGCTGAAGAGCAAGTTAAGACCAGACTGTGAAGGGGCTGCCTGGTCACTATGGGTGACCAAGAGGTTGTACAGCTTGGGAGTTACAAAATCGGATTACTTTGCAAATGACCGTTCTAGAAATAACAAGAAAAACCTGGGCCAAGTAACCAGTTAGGAAGCTGCTGCAAAAGGCCAAGCCAGAGTTGTTGCGGTGGGGAGGGAGAGCAGGCCTAGGGGACGGAGAGGCCTGGGGAAGAGGGGTAGGTGGCAGAGCTCTGTCTGAGGGTTTATTCTTGAGGAGAGACCCAGTGGGCAGGGAGGAGCCACCTGCAGCTCTGGAGTAAATGTGGGCCTGGAGCTTGGTTGAGAAGTTACCTGAGAATCTGAGCCATGAGAGTGAACAAGGTTGACCATAGCCAATGTGTAAGGAAGAAAACAAGATCAAATATATGACTATGACAGGACAAATGTGTGGAACAGTTCAAGAGGAAAAGGTCAGGGTTGGAGAAATGGGAGAGAAAAGTCCAGCCCATCAAGGAAGCAGGAGGTTGTGCCTGATGGAGAGTCATAACAGGGAAGATGTGGCCTGGAGAAAGCCATGGGTATGTGGGTTATGATGTCACTGCAGGTCTCAGCAGCAGCCACGTGGCAGAAGCACAAGCGAGGCCCTGGGCAAGAAGTGCATATGAGACAAGTTACCATCTTCCACCATCTACCATGAAAAAAAAGTAGCCTGTTTTTATAATTTTGAATAACCTGACTTTTCCCCCTTTTACATTCTCTCTAGAGACATTTTTGAAGTAAGCATTTGTTTATAATATGCTCCATGGACAAAGTCACAGACTTCTGCTTACCAGTTGGTGGTTGGTATAGTACCCCTCCAGCTAACCAGATCAGGGCTGTGTTGAATTCAGTTGGATTTGCTTTTGGTCGGAATCATCCAAATAAGGCACTGGACGGCCTCACATTCCTGAGGTTCTATGTCTGCTGAAATTTTACTCGGTAAGGAAGTCCTATTCAAGAGATAATGCTAATAAAGGATCCCCTACAACACTGGCTCCCCCTTTAACAAACAAAACACGTGCATATTTATTTTCTTGAGTGTACATATGGTATACCTGTGTGAAGTGAGAGGATGATAGTAAAGAGAAGACTAGACTTTGAATAGTAATGTGAGGGAACCCATAAGTGATGCCCTTACTATTCATTCATTTATTTCTTAGGAGGGGTTCCTAATTGCTTTAAGATTCAGAGTGAAGGAGATAGAAGTTGAGAGAGTTTACCCCTGAGGGCCTTGGGTCATCTTTTCTGTATCAGATAAGGACAAGCAGCTTCCTCAGGGTCATAAAGCAAAAGGTGATGTGGAATGAGCAAAAAAAAAAGGCAGTTCAGTTTCCAGTTCTGGCTTTGTTAATACTCCTAAACTGGTTATTTTGAGCAAGCTATTTAACATGGAAGATGCTTACTTTCCACTTTTCTGTAAATGGGGATTATGGGGTGGTTGTGAGAACAAAACCACACTCTATAAATTCTGAGCACATGTAAGCTCACAATGCCATTATTAATAATGATGGCATGATGCCAGACACTGGATTTCACCAGTCATAAATTCTCATTTGCTTCTCAGATCCCTATCCTGGTTTTGCAGATGAAAAAACTAAGTTTCAGAGATATTACATAACTCTGAATGTTGCAACTAAATGTTGGAGGATATATAAATTTTTTTCTCAAGGTTTTCTGAACAAAAAACCAGGGTCATATAAGTGCATTCAGTACTAGTAATAAAAGCATTATTAATATCTTTGACTAAGGGAATTCATTTTTAAGTTGGGCTTTGTCTTTCACCCAGAACTCAATTCTGCCTCTGAAAGACGGGGTGCGGGGTAGAGAATTTAAAAGATTTAAAAGGAAGGCAAAACTGCGCAGCGTGTCTTTATAGATAAGTGTCTGCCAACCTCTTGCTTTAATGTCTTCCTCCTGGAGAAAATTCAAGTAGAGTGTGCAAGATATTTTCGGAAAGTAGGACATTTTGGAAACATTTCATAACCTCTCAGACTAGAAGGGAGAGGGGGAAGCAAAGAGGGAGGCGACTGGGCCTTAATTAACCTCATCTGCAGTGAGAAAATGGTGATGGCCAAGGCCACCTAGCCTCCCAAAGAGGCGCGCTCCCTGGACCCCAAGCGACCTTGGCGGGCGGCGCGACCTTGAGGCCTTCGTTCGCCTCAGTTACCCACTCTGAGCAATGGGGAGACATCCTGGTCGCGAGGCCAGGCAGGTGCACGGCCCTCCAGCTCCCACCGGCCCACCAGGGAGATCGCCACGCCCGATCCCCATCCCCATAGCAGTCGCTAGCGCGCGACCCCACGCCGCAGCGCGGAGACGGAGCCCGCGGGCGGGAACCTGCCCGCAACGCCCAGCACGCACGCGCGTCTCCAGACCTGCCTCTAGGGCGCCATCTCTACTCATAGGCCAGCCATGCCGTCATTTCGATTGACCCGTGGTCGCGATTGGCCAGAGATGAGGCGCGCGACCGGCTGTGGGCGGGGCTTGAACTGGCTATAAAAGAGGAGGGCGGCGGGGCTCGTGCTGCCTTGCAGACGCCGTCACACCGGAGTTTCCTTTGCTGTCTAGCCATGGTCAACCCCACCGTGTTCTTCGACATCGCTGTCGACGGCGAGCCCTTGGGCCGCGTCTCTTTTGAGGTTGGGGCAGGCGGCGACGAGCCGGGTGGGCCCGAGTGGGCGGCGGGGGGAGAGGCGGAGTAACCGGGTGCGGGCACCCTGCTTGAGGAACGCGGGCGGCGCGGCGCCATTTCCTGACGAGGGGCCATTTTGGGAGGCCGGGGGCGGCGGGTAGACAAAGGCGGGGCGGGCGGGGGAGGGGCGGCCGCGCCCTTCCGGCCGCGCACGTGCTCGGGCTGCTAGCTGTTGGTCGCCACGCGGGACCGCAGGCCCCAGAGGGTCGACAACGCCCTAAACGGAAGGCAGACGCCGGCCCCAGGCCGCTGCCACCGTCCCAAGGCCACTCTCGAGGGCTCGGAAGCGGCTCTCTTCGCGCTGGCGCGACGGTCGCACCTGAAGGCTGCTTTTCCCGCCCCGGGCGCGTCAGGGTCGGTGGGGTTAGCAGCCTAGCCCTGGTCCCGGAGGACGCCTGCTAGTTCAGGGTTGGGTTATAGGGCTGTGGGGCTGGCAGACTCCAGGGTTTCCCCAGATGTCTTAAAATCTTGAGATAAATGTAGAAAGAGGCCCCTCGTGCCCCTCCCGGCCCCCACCCCGAGCGGAAATGCACTGGCGGCCTTCTCTCCGCTGGCGCCGAGGCCCGCCTTCCGCTGCGGTGACGGTGGGTGGGTGGGAGGCGCCCGGGCTCCTCCCGGTCGTCGTCCTGCAGAATGGGCTAGTCCAGACTGGCTCCGCGGCAGGCCACCTCTGATGGTTTCTTAACTAGTTAGAGTACTTATTAATCAGTTTGTGGTTACAGCAAGGTAGTTAAGTTACTTGGCGTGCTCTTGAAACGGTAAATGCGATTCCGTTACAGTTAACCGGTAGGACTTGAAGTGTCCAGTCGCTAAATCGTGTCCAACTCTGACCGCATGGACTGCAGCACGCCAGGCTCCTCTGTCCTGCTGTCTCACTTAGGGTGTAGCCCTAAGTGGTTTTATCCTCCTTAACGACCTCTCAAAAGCTGTCAGTGGTTAGTTTTAGGATCTTATCCCAAGGATGGATAGGCCCCCATGCAGATGAGGGCAGAGGGTTTCCTGTCATGATAACTGTCCACGTTGGAGACACATAGAAGACGCCTAAACCCTGTGAGAAAACATTAGGTCCTATTGAGTCTGTACCTACTCGTAATGTAGTCAGAGCTAAGAATTGGTAAGGGCCCATGGGGACGCTTGCCCTGAGGTAAAACTCTTCGGAGAAATAATAGATCCTATTGATCTACGCCCCACTTTTATCTGTAGTCAGCTGATAATTGATTGGGAGCCACGTGGAAACTTGGCCTAAGCCTAACGCTTCCTAGCGTGTGTCTCCGGTTAGCCAGAGGGCTTAATGGAAATGAGATAGGAGCTCTTGGCACATCCATTGGTGAGAATAGAGATGGAACTGCCAGTACGGACTTTTAAGGGAAGCGGTTGAGTACAGGATTTGAGAAACGTTAGACTTAGGAGAGACCATATGTTTTACATATAATATTTAGAAGCTAAATAACTAGATGTAAGAAACATACAGGATTTCAATAGATGATTTAGTCACAGATCTCTGGAATAGTTCATAAAATATTTTAAAGGGTTTGTTTAAGTGTGATGTTTAAGCATTTTTGGGCAGAATGTTTTATATATGCAGGAAAGGTTTGAAGCAGTTGTACTAGAAACCAATCTTTATTTTTTACCCCACTACTAGGTAAGGGACCTGGAAACCAAGAAGTGACTGCTCATCCAATCCGTAAAGCTATGTTAACAGATTGGAGGTAGTAGCATTTTCATTACCAGTGACTGAAATTACACCTGTTTACTCCCTGATCAAGCAGGAGTACTTGCTATTCCTGAAAATCTTGTCCTTAGGTTCAGACTGAAGTTGGGGGAGGTGATGTACATTTGAGAAGCCATATATCTGTTCAGAAGTAGGTGTGATAACACATAAAAGTTTTAAGTCACTTTTTAGAAGCCTCACACTATTTGAGTCATTGCTGGTTCTGGATTTTTGGCACGTCTTTGGGTTTCATGTTGCTAACCCAACACCACAGGACTTAAGGCTGTCAGGAACAGTTCTTATTTGGGGTTCAGAGCAATTACTGAAGAAGCATTATGTTCTTGTGAGAAAATGAATTTATGATTCAGAAACCCCTAAAGACGAGGGTACTAAGCAACAAAATATGCAAACAGATGTTGTTAATTAACTGTCATTTTTCTCTTAACAGCTGTTTGCAGACAAAGTTCCAAAGACAGCAGGTTAGTTTAACAAAGGTATTCTGATTACTATTTTTATTATTCTTATTCTGTTCTCTGTGTGTGTGTGTCTCCCTCTCTCTCTCTATATATGTATATATACTTTATTTTAACAGAAAACTTTCGTGCTCTGAGCACTGGAGAGAAAGGATTTGGTTATAAAGGTTCCTGCTTTCACAGAATAATTCCGGGATTTATGTGCCAGGTATGAAATAGACTGATACTGACTTGGGTTGTCTTAATTTAGGATTGAACTAGAATACTCCAGAATGTGTATATATGGTTTGTCTGCACTGGTGCCAGTTTGCTGTTAAACTTTTCTGGTCCATTTGTTTATTTTACGATTTTGCACTGATAGGATGCCATCTAAATTGCTATAGGTCTAAAATGTTATTAAAAAAAATATGTGCACATACGAAGTGCTGTTCTACCATTTTGGTTCCAAGTGACCTTTTAGTTTTATTTATTTAATATTCATTTATTTGGCTCCGCTGGGTCTTGGTTGCAATGTGTGGGATCTAGTTCCCTGACAAGAAATTGAACCTGGACCCGCTGTATTGCAAGCACAGTCTTAGCCACTGGACCACCTGAGAAGTCCCTTGACCACCTTGTTTTGAACTTGAGTCTTAAAAGTTTGAACCTTGTAGACATGGCATGTTTTCTGACTGTCCAAATGTGACATGTTTCTCTTTATGTTCACAGGGTGGTGACTTCACACGCCATAATGGTACTGGTGGCAAGTCCATCTATGGCGAGAAATTTGATGATGAGAATTTCATTCTGAAGCATACAGGTCCTGGCATCTTGTCCATGGCAAATGCTGGCCCCAACACAAATGGTTCCCAGTTTTTCATCTGCACTGCCAAGACTGAGTGGTAAGACAGGGCATGGCAAAGGCACCCTTTCCCTGCTGTTGCCTGCTCTAAGGTAGTGGAAGGGCATGGACCATAGTGAAAATTTCTAGAGTGTGCTTATAGAAAGTAAGTGGAGATACTCTAGCAAAACAGGGCATTTAGCTGATTGGTTTAGTTACAAGTGGTGCTTTCATCTAATTTGCTTGTGATTTGTTGGTTCTTTTTAAGGGGTCCGTTCTAAAATTAGGATTCTTAACAGTGGAGACTCTTTATGTTTCTTAGACTGGCCTAAAGCAATCTATTGGTGTTGCCAACTTTTTTTAGGTAGAAGAATAAAAATGTTTCCAGTATTTAACATCTCTGGCCACAGGTAATAATGTTTATTATTCTCTTCTAGGTTGGATGGCAAGCATGTGGTCTTTGGCAAGGTGAAAGAGGGCATGAATATTGTGGAAGCCATGGAGCGCTTTGGGTCCAGGAATGGCAAGACCAGCAAGAAGATCACCATTGCTGACTGTGGACAAATCTAATAAATTTGACTTGTGTTTTACTTAAGCACCAGACCATTCCTTCTGTAGCCCAGGAGAGCACCCCTTCACCCCATCTGCTTGAAGTATCCTATAATCTTTGTGCTCTTGCTACAGTTCTTTGGGTTCCATATTTTCCTTATCCCCCTCCAAGTTTAGCTGGATTGCAAAGTTAAATTTATGATTATGAAATAAAAACTAAACAATTATCTGTCTTTGTTTGCATTAGAGTATTGACGTAGGTTTCATTTTAAGCAGCAACAGGTTACTTCTAAGACAAAAGTTGTGTTTAGAATCAGCTTTTGTTCAGTTGCTAAGTTGTGTCTGACTGACCCTATGGACTATATTAACATGTCAGGCTTCCTTGTACATGGGATTTCCCAGGCAAGAATACTGGAGCAGGTTGCCATTTCCTCCTACCCAGGGATCAAGCACATGTCTCCTGCCTTGGCAGGTGGATTCTTTACCATCAAGCCACCAGGAAAGCCCCAAATCTGCTTTATTAAGGTACAGTTTCTTTACAATCAGTGTCTTAATGCTATTCTCTTCCAACCCCACCATGATCTAACTTAGGTTTTACATATTTGAAAGTCGCTCAGACATGTCTGACTCTGCAACTCCATGTACTGTAGCCTACCAGGTTCCTCTGTACATGGAATTCTCCAGGCAAGAATACTGGGATTCTTCCCTACCTAGTGTTTGAACCCAGTTATCTTGCATTGCAGGCAGATTCTTCACCATCTGAGCCACCAGGGCAGTCCCTAGTTTGCTGTGTGTTCAGTCGCTCAGTAGTATCCTGTTGCAGCCTCATGGACTGTAACCCACCAGGCTCCTCTGTCCATGGAGTTTTCCAGGCAAGAATACTGGAGAGGGTTGCCACTCCAGAGGATCTTCCCAACCCAGTGATCGAATCTGCATCAGTGGATTCTTTACCCCTAGCGCCATCTGGGAAGCCTATCTGATTGTTAGATGTCTTTTTAATCTAGAACAGTCCTATTTTCTAACAATTTCTATTAATATTAAAAACTATTGGTATTATAATGTGTAATACACACTACATAATAAACCAGGTGGCGCTAGTGGTAAAGAATCTGCCTGCCAACGCAGGAGATGTTAGGTAGATGTAGGTTCAACCCCTGGGCTGGGAAGATTCCCTGGAGGATCTTCATGGCAACCTACTTCACTATTGTCTGAAAAATCCTCTGAACGGTGAAGCCTGGTGGGCTACAGTCCATGGGGTCACAAAGAGTTGCACACAACTGAAGTGAGTTGGCAGACAAGCAGGTATATACCATATATGGTATGTATATACCATAAAATTCACCCATTTTAAGAGTACAGTAGTGAATGCAACCATCCCTGTAATCGACCACACTAGGAAGAACCTCATGCCCATCTGCAGTCCCTCTGACTTGTACTCTTTAAGTCCAGCACATTGACTTGGTGAATATCACTGGAGCTGCTGCCAGTGTCTCCACTTTGTGTTACTTGCTGCTGCTTCTACTTCTTAATTATCTGTAAATTGGAAATTCGAGAAGCTTCAATGGACACAAGTTCAATGTTTAAGCAGAAAGGCATCGTTCAGTTCGATCACTCAGTTGTGCCTGACTCCGTGACCTCATGGACTAAAGCATGCCAGGCTTCCCTGTCCATCAACAACTCCTGGAGCCAACTCAAACTCATGTCCACTGAGTCCGTGATGCCATCCAACCATCTCATCCTCTGTGTCCCTTTCTCTTCCCGCCTTCAATCTTTCCTAGCAACAGGGTCTTTTCCAATGAGTCAGTTCTTCACATCAGGTGGTCAAACTATGGGAGTTTCAGGTTTAGCATCAGTCCTTCCAATGAATATTCAGGACTTTTCCTTTAGGATGGACTGGTTGGACCACCTTGCAGTCCAAGGGACTCAAGAGTCTTCAACACCACAGTTCAAAACTTCGTCGGCACTCAGCCTTCTTTCTAGTCCAACTCACATCCATACATGACTACTGGAAAAACCATAGCTTTGACTAGATGGACCTTTGTTGGCAAAGTAATGTCTCTGCTTTTTAATATGCTGTCTAGGATGGTCATAGCTATTCTTCCAAGGAGTAAACATCTTTTAATTTCATGGCTGCAGTCACCATCTGCAGTGAGTTTGGAACCCCCCCCCACAAATAAAGTCTTTCCATTGTTTCTCCATCTGTTTACCATGAAGTGATGGGACCGGATGCCATGATTTTAGTTGTCTGAATGTTGAGTTTTAAGCCAACTTTTTCACTCTCTTTCATCAAGAGGCTCTTTAGTTCTTCTCTTTCTGCCATAAGGGTGGTGTCTTCTGCATATCTGAGGTTATTGATATTTCTCCCAGCACTCTTGATTCCAGCTTGTGTTTCTCCCAGTCCAGCGTTTTCTCATGATGTACTCTGCATATAAGTTAAATAAGCAGGGTGACAATATACAGCCTTGATGTACTCCTTTCCCAATTTGGAATCAGTCTGTTGTTCCATGTAGATTCTAACTAGGGCTTCTTGACCTGCATACAGATTTCTCAAGAGCCAGGTCAAGTGGTCTGGTATTCCCATCTCTTAAAGAATTTCCCACAGTTTGTTGCGATCCACACAGTCAAAGGCTTTGGCATAGTCAATAAAGCAGATGTTTTTCTGGAACTCTTGCTTTTTCTATGATCCAACGGGTGTTGGCAATTTGATCTTGGCTTCCTCTAACTTTGCTAAATCCAGCTTGTACATCTAGAAATTCAAGGTTCATGTACTGCTGAAGCCTGGCTTGGAGAATTTTGAGCATTCCTTTGCTAGTGTGTGAGATGAGTGCAATTGTGCAGTAGTTTGAGCATTCTTTGGCATTGCCTTTCTTTGGGATTGGAATGAAAACGGACCTTTTGCAGTCCTATGGCCACTGCTGAGTTTTCCAAATTTGCTGGCATACTGAGTGCAGCACTTTCACAGCATCATCTTTTAGGATTTGAAATAGCTCAGCTAGAATTCCATCACCTCCACTAGCTTTGTTTGTAGCGGTATTTCCTAAGGCCCACTTATCTTCTCATTCCAGGATGTCTGGCTCTAGATGAGTCATCACACCATCGTGATTATCTGGGTCATGTAAATCTTTTTTTGTATAGTTCTTCTGTGTATTATTGCCACCTTTTTTTTTGTAGTGGTTTTTTGTAGTCATGCCAAACACTGACATGAATCAGCCACGGGTGTACGTGTTCCCCATCCTGAACCCCCCTACCACGCCACCTCTTCTACCTTCTGCTTCTGTTAGGTCCATACCATTTCTGTCCTTTATTGTACCCATCTTTGCATTAAATATTACTTTGGTATGTCTTTTTTTTTTTGAAGAGGTCTCTAGTCTTTCCCATTCTATTGTTTTCCTCTATTTCTTTGCATTGATCACTGAGGAAGGCTTTCTTCTCTCTCCTTGCTATTCTTTGGAACTCTACATCCAAATGGGTATATCTTTCCTTTTCTCCTTTGCCTTTTGCTTCTCTTCTTTTCACAGCTATTTGTAAGGCCTCCTCAGACAACCATTTTGCCTTTGCATTTTTCTTGGGGATGGTTTTCCTGCACAATGTCACAAACCTTCGTCCATAGTTCTTTAGGCACTCTATCAGATCTAGTCCCCTGAATCTATTTCTCACTTCCACTGTATAATCATAAGGGATTTGATTTAGGTCATACCTGAATAGTGGTTTTCCCTACTTTCTTCATTTTAAGTCTGAGTTTGGCAATAAGTAGCTCATGATCTGAGCCAGTCAGCTCCCGGTCTTGTTTTTGCTGACTGTACAGAGCTCCATCTTTGACTGCAAAGAATATAATCAGATATTGTTAATTCTGCCCCTTGTCAGTTGGCATATGAGCTTAGACTCAACAGACCATCAGCTGCTCCACTGGAAAGGTACTTTGTACACTTCCTGCTGAGTAGGTAACCTGTGGGATGGTACTTTGCCTGTGTGAAGACTCTGTTCCCAGATCTTTCACCTGATTGTTTTGTTTCAATATCAATTACTGGTCTTCACCTGAATCAATTAAAAAAAGTTTTTGGCTGCATCACATGGCTTGAGGGATCCTATTTCTCTAGTCAGGGAATCAGGGATGGAACCCATGCTCTCAGCAGTGAGTGTATGAAGTCCTAACCACTGGACCACGAGGGAATTCCCCTCAATCAATTATTCTGTGGTTGCAAAAAATTGAGAAATCTTCTAATCTCTCCCTCCCTCCTATCACAATAGACTCAAGGATTTTCAATGTATTATGATTGCACTCATTATTTTTGATGTTCAAATCATCCCAAATTTGACTAGTACAAGCCCCCCTAAATTGACCTCTGTGTCTCTTTGACATAATTCCAGGAGCCTTTAGGCCTTTCTAAAGTTTATGCTTCCTTTAGATTACAAAGCAGTCAGAGGCCTGGGAAGTGTCAGGGATATTCAAATTTTCAACCCAAAACGAAACTTTTTGTGTTAACATGTAAAATGGAGTTTAAACTTCGATGCATTTTTCACATGCACAAACATCTGATGTTTGGAAGTCAGTGGGGCAGTCTCAGGCATTGTAATACATCCAGCACTACCCCCATCTATTGTCAGAGGCCCACACATTTTCAAACTGCCTTCTGGCTAAAAATCACTGACATAATGAGATAGGATGTAGTTGTTAAAAAAACATCTCCAGAATAGCATCAACTAGACTTTTAGGTGAAAAAAAAAAAAAAAAGGCAGTAGAATGCAATATAACATATACTGTTGTGATTAGGCTAAGTCGTGTCCGACTCTTTTGACTCCAAGGACTGTAGCCCGCCAGACTTCTCTGTCAATGGGATTTCCAAGGCAAGGATACTGGAGTGGGTAGCCATTTCCTCCTCCAGGGAATCTTCCTGACCGGGGATCAAACCCAAGTCTCCTGCATTGGCAAGCAGATTCTTAACCACTGAGCCATCAGGGAAGCCCTATAACATGATAGTTTTTGTAAAAAAGCAGAATAAAGTGTATCTTTGTGCTTTTATATATCCTTCGGAGAATACAGAGAAATGTTTTCCAGTGGGTGTCTTTGGGTAGAGGGGTGAAGGCCTATGGGCAGAGAGGACTCTCATAACACATTCCTTTTACCTGTACTAAATATTTAAAATTTCAAAAACATTAATTTTAAAACAAATCTATAGTATAGTTTGTCCTCCATATCCACAGGTTTTATGTCCACAGATTCAACCAATCATGGATCAAAAATATTTGGGAGGGAGCTTCCCTGGTAATCCATTGATTAAGAATTCGTCTGCCAATGCAGGGGACATGGGTTCAATCCCTTGTCTAGGACAAGTCATGTTGAAGGGCAACTAAGCTTGTGCATAACTACTGAATCTACATGCCCTAGAGCCTGTGCTCCACAAGAGAAGCCATCACAATGAGAAGTGCCCACACAACTAGAGAGTAGCCCCAACCCTCCAGAACAAGAGAAAATATGCCTTCAGCAGTGAAGACCCAGCATAACCAAAAATAAATATTGGAAGGACTAACCTGGTGTACAGCAGTTAACACTCTGCTCTCCTTAACGCAGTGGGCCCAGGTTCCATCCCTGGTCAGAAAACTAGATCCCACATGCTGCAAGTAAGAGCTGGTGCAGCCAAATTAAAAAATAATATTGGAGAAAAATATTCCACAAATTTCCAGAAAGCAAAACTTGAATTTGCCATGCACTGACAACTATTTACAGAACATTTACACTGTATTTACAACTATATATAGTATTTACAGTGTTTTAGGTAGTATAAGTAATCCAGAGATAAGTTAACGTATTTGGGAGGATGGTCCAATCTTGTGTGCAAGTGTTACGCCATTTTATATAACGAATTTGAGCATCTTGTGGATCTGAGTATCCGAGGGGTCCTGGAACCAATCCTGCATGGATTCTGAAGTATGACCAAATTTGGCTCACTTCAAATTATTATTGGGACTTCCCTGGCAGTTCAGTGGTTAAGATTCCATGCTCCTAAAGCAGGGGCTCAGGTCCATCCTGAGGGAACTAAGGTCAGGGAACTAAGATCCTGCATGCCACTCAGTGTCAGGGAAAAAAAAAAAAAATCACACACACACATACAAAAAAACATGTAACACACACACACACACATAAACCCTTCCTAGTTACCTGTGAAGGTACAATAGATGAAATTTGATGGCTGGGACACACTTTACAACAAGCCAGGAGGAGGAAGTGGTATACAGATGCAGCAAGATGGACCAAACGTGAGGCTGAGGCCCAAAGAACCTGGGCCAATTGCTCTAGTTTTCTTCCATTAGAAAACAAAAATACAATCCTGGGAATACAGGACATAGCAAATAATTACATTACCAAAATTTGAAGCAATTCTCCAGAGAACTCTATTAAAACTCTAGTAATTCTGTTAAGATTATTTTGCCTTCTTTTCTATTGCTCCTGTTTTCTAAAAACTACAAAACTTCACACATGATAATTGTAGATCTTCTCAGTATAGAAGCTTCTTCAAAATGTGCGCCAAGATTCAGTAAAATCCACACTTAGAGACAATCCTATAGAACTGTTTCTTCAAAAATTAAATTTTAAGGAAAAAAAAGAGACCTATAAAGAGAAACTGAAGAGCTATCAGTAAAATGGAGACATAGTGTATGGATCCTGATTCAAACAAACCAACTGTAAAATTAGGAAACAATCAGGAATATTTGAATACTGACTGGATATTTGTATTACAAAATGTCTTAGCTGTCTTAAAATAATGGTATTGTGGTTATAGTCTAAAAAGTACCCCTTCTTTAGTGACACATACTTAAGTATGTAGATATGAAAATTATTCATGCCTGGAACAGGATAAACTAATCAACATGAGGGCTGAGGAGGGATATAGGTAAAACAAAATTGACCACAGGATAACTGCTGAAGTTGGAGGATGAGTACACGGGGGTTCATCATACTATTCTCTTTATTTTTGAAAATTTCCATAATAAAATAAGTTTTTAAAAATGAGAGTTTTGTACTGGTATTGTATTAGAAAACATTCAAGAATTTCCATTGTCAATGAAGACTTCCAGGCAGAAAAAATATAATTTCCTGATGGACCATTAACTGGTACATTAACTTAAATCTTACAACAGTACTTAGAAACTGACAAAAATATTTTTAAAATATTGTACAAATTACTGAATATTACTGTACCAATAAAAGATCACTAAAAGCTTGAATTTTAAGCCAAAAGCAGACAACTTACATAACCTTCACTTCAATTCTAGGTTTAAGTGTGTGGGTTCTGGAGTCAGCCAAATCTAAGTTTGTATCCTACTTCTGCCTTTTTCAATCTACTGGATAAATGTTTTCTGGCAAGCCATTTAACATCTGTGAGCCTCAGCTTCCATACCTTTAAGATGGGGGTAATAAAATTTCATCAGTAAAGCACTTAGTACAGAACCTGTCATATAGTAAGTACTCATTTAATTCAAATAATTTCACTCGTATTTCATCAGTTCTTGAAATATTCTAAGATCTGAAATTTGGATGCATCTTATAATTGATGGCATATCATGGTTTAATTGGCAGTTTTTCTTTCTTTAGTGGTATGTAAAATAATTGTACATACTACAAATAGGTAGCATCTAAGATCCAATATAATATGGTATCAATGATAGAAGCTGATTCCCAATTTCTAATTTTTCTGAATATATAACCAGTTTGAAATATTAAAAATTTCAAAGGATGAGCAAAATATTTCCAACACAGCACAAACAGAACAGTTTTGAGACAAGTTATTTTTTTTAAAAAATGGTTTATCAATTCCATTTTTGTATAAAACACAAGGGAGAAACCTAGCCAATCAACACAACTGTTGCCACATGAAAAGGTACTTTTATCAAACTTCGATTCTAAGAACGTACAAATGTTTCTTTTATCATGTCTACAGTAATTGTCTATGGTTTTCCATTTAACTGTTTTAAAAATTCCACATAACCCCATTATTTATTCTGTCCCGTTACAGTACAGTGACAGGGAGGAAGAGGGCTGGTTACGACAGCTCTCTAAGCAGTTTTCTGCTGTCCCTTCTTTCCAATCAGAGACTTGTGGATGTGAGGGATCACTCCTAGAATGAAATGAAATGAAACTGTATTAGCAGAAAAACTTTATCAGTTCAGGCCCTCAACCCCAAAGAGCAATTCACAAAGAGTGAAGGTGTTTTTTTTTAAACTGAAGGATAACTGCTTTACAATGCTGTGCTGGTTTCTGCCGCACAACAACGTGAATCAGCTCTAAGGATACATATATCCCCTCCCTCTGGAGCCTCCCTCCCACCCCACCAGGTCATCACAGTGCACTGAGCGGAGCTCCCTGTGCTATACAGCAGTTTCCCACTAGTCATCTATTTTACACATGGTAGTGTATCTATGTCAATGTTACTTTCTCAGTTCCTCCCATGCTCTCCTTCCCCCTACTGTGTTCACAAATCCATTCTCTATGTCTGAATCTTTATTCCTGCCCTGCAAATAGGCTTATCAGTAATATTTTTCTAGATTCCACATACGGTGTTAATATACGGTATTTGTTTTTCTGTTAGAATGAAGTTTACTTAAGTATCTATACCAAGGGATCTTCATCTTGGGGTCTGGGAACCCCCTCTAAAACTGTATGTAAAATGGTGTGATTTTGGTTTTTTTGGTTTGTTTGTTTTTTTGTTTTTGAGAAGAGTAACCACGGCTTTCAAGAGGTTCTCCAAATGTAATCCAAAAAGGATGAAGAACCACCAACTTATTTCTCACCTTCACTGATTCTGACTCATTCAGTTACCCTAAGTCTGACTTTCAAGAGCACCACATTATGCAATTTCTCAAGATGATTTTTTTCAAACACAGTTTAAAGGATACAGGAAATATTTTAAACACTTGGTTTCAAATCTCATCTATGAAATTTAGCTGAAAAACTTCCTTTTAATAACAGCATTGTATGTGGAGAAGAAATATTCAGATCATGAGAAGAAGCCTAGAATAGTAAGACTTAACACTTTTGGAATTTAACTTTCTATGTTCTCAGTACTGGATCACTGATCTGAATTACGTATTAGTCATAAAGGCCAATAACAGTCTACGTTGAAGAGTAAATAATACATACCACCCCCAGCTATGGTAGCTTTGATAAGAGAATCCAACTCTTCATCACCACGGATTGCAAGCTGCAAGTGGCGTGGAGTGATCCGCTTAACTTTGAGATCCTTGGATGCATTACCTGCCAGCTCCAGCACCTACAAAGCACCCATGAGACAGCATATCAAACAAGGGTGAAGTGTTTAAGGATTCTGTTTAGACTTGCAATTATAGCTAAAAGATCACTGTAGCATCTACACATAAAACACAAAAGATACATAAATAAACCAACAATAATTTATTTCCAAATTTCTACAGTAATGTTAGGGAACTCTTAGTACTTCATTTGGTCCTTTTATATTAATTCTCTGCAAAATAACTAGAAATGAGCAAAAATCATCAACTTCTATAGCAAGAAATAAGTGTTATTATCCCTTAGCCAAGATTCTAATTGTGAACATCTAGAAAATGATTATATTTTAATATACCTGAGTAGTCTAATTTTTCATAGCCCTTAACAGCTGGAATTTATTGCTTACGACTTGTAGAAAAGTTTAAAAGTATAAAGATAATTCCTTATTCAGAATTTCTAACACCGCTGGGCTTTATAATATGTAGGCGGTATGCCAGAAGCCCTTTATTCTATAATGGGAATTTTCAGCAAGAGTAATTTCAAAGTCCCAGCTAGCCATAAAACTGCATTTCTCTTTTCTCCTCCATAGACTGTACTGGCATTATAAAACTTTTGATGGAAACAATACAAAACTAACTCCACAGAGCCTCCTGATTTAAGCAGAGTGGTGGAAAGCCTTGGTATACATATGGAACAATCAGTATGCTTTAAAAACCACCAGCACTCTCTATTCCATTCTCCTCTGCAACTCTGAGTAGACTGAGGTGAGGTCAGGCACCACCATCTTTTGAAAGCTTTTGCAAGTGATTCTAGTGTGAAACAAACACTGAAAAGTTAATTACCTCCAAACTCAGATTTCAGTATTTCCTTTACTTCTAAAACCCCAAACTTAGATATCTGGAAGATACGTGTTGATTATATATGTGTATATGCTTGTGTGTGTGAGTGAATGTGTATATTTACTTTATTATTTAATCTTAACCTAAAAAGTCGTAATCAAAGTTCGTAAGAATAAAGAAAATGGGAATTCAGATGGGACATGAACGTTCTGAAGCAGAAGCCTGTATCTTCACATAAATGAACAAAATGCATACCTTTCTGAAAAGCCTGCAGCTAAACAAATATTAATAAAAACTGATATAAAAGTGATAGAGGAGACAGGCTCCTAACTAGTACCAACAAAAATATTACCAACACAAAAATCCCTCCTTGTGACACAATAAAGTTGACACTATCAATGTTAAAGTAAATGGTAAATCTCCAGTGGGAAAACAAATGATTTGGTAAAGTTAATGAAATGACAGCAGTGATAATTAACACACAGGTTAAACCTAAACCTTTCAACCTAGCTCCCAAGCACATCTTTCCCAAGTAAGAATCTTCCCCTTGCTTCTACTAGACTGGCTAACTCTATCACTTGACTTGCTTGCTACTCAAATTACTCTCCTGGTTTGGAATGCAGTTGAAGGAGTCTCATGATGTCCCTTTTGTTTTACTTAGGAGAGATTACTATGGAGGAAGTGATGGTCCATGAATTAAGAACTTTTGTCCAAATAACTTATCTAATTTCCTGAAAAGTCAAACTGAGTTAAGATAGACCAATTTATGTGTACAACCACAAAGAGCACCAGGATTGATTAAGTCTTTTACCAAATTTCATGTCATCATATCATCATAATAAGAGTTGTGATGGACTTCCTTGGTGATTCAGTGGTGAAGAATCCGCCTGCCAATGCAAGGGACATGTGTTTGATCCCTGGTCTGGCAAGATTCCACATGCCGTGGAACAACTAAGCCCATGTGCCAAAATCACTGAAGCTTGTGCACCCTAGAGCCCCTGCTCCACAACAAAAGAAACCAATGCAACGAGAAGCCTATGTACTGCAATGAAGATCCAGTGCAGCCAAATTAATAATATAACATTAAAAAAATGTATGATCACACTGGTAAAACGTTACTTCACTTTAAATTTTTATTAACTAAGAGTTATCCTGTAACTTTACAAATACTTTTTTTTTTTTGGCCATGATGCCCAGCATTTGGGAATCTTTCCTGACCTGGGATCAAACCTCCCTGCAGGGGGGTGCAGAGTCTTTACCACTGGACGGACCATTAGTGAAGTCCACAAATATCACCTACTGCTTATATACATAGTTCAGAATTTGTTTAATTAGCAGTATGGTATTTAAATTATTTTACACTTGTTTGTCAAGTCACTTAAAAATATGGATTACTGACGCTCAGTTCAGGCTTTCCTGGTAGCTCAGCTGGTATAGTTCAGTCGCTCAGTCATGTCCTACTCTTTGCGACTCCATGGACTGCTGCACTCTAGGCTTCCCTGTCCATCACCAACTCCTGGGGCTTGCTCAAACTCATGTCCATTGAGACTGTGATACCATCAAACCATCTCATTCTCTGTCATCCCCTTCTCATCCCGCCTTCAATCTTTCCCAGCAACAGGGTCTTTTCCAATGAGTCAGTTCTTTACATCAGGTGGCCAAACTATTGGAGCTTCAGCATCAGTCCTTCCAATGAATATTCAGGACTGATTTCCTTTAGGATTGACTGGCCTGCTCCTCCTTGCAGTCCAAGGGACTCTCAAGTCTTCCCCAACAACACAGTTCAAAAGCATCAGTTCGTCAGTGCTCAGCTTTCTTCAAGGTCCAACTCTCACATACATACATGACTACAGGAAAAACCATAGCTTTGACTAGATGAACCTTTGTTGGCAAAGTAATGTCTCTGCTTTTTAATACGCTAAGTTAGTCATAGCTTTTCTTTCAAGGAGTAAGCATCTTTTAATTTCGTGGCTGCAGTCACCATCTGCAGTGATTTTGGAGCCCCCCAAAAATAAAGTCTCCCACTGTTTCCATTGTTTCTCCAACTATTTACCATGAAGTGATGGGACCGGGTATCATGATTTAGTTTGAATGTTGAGTTTTAAGCCAGCTTTTCACTCTCCTCTTTCACTTTCATCAGGAGGCTCTTTAGTTCTTCTCTTTCTGCCATAAGGGTGGTGTCATCTGAATATCTGAGGTTATTGATATTTCTCCTGGCAATCTTGAGTCCCGCTTGTGCTTCATCCAGCCAGGCATTTCAAATGATGTACTCTGCATATAAGTTAAATAAGCAGGGTGACAATATACAGCCTTGATGTACTCCTTTCCCAATTTGGAACCAGTCTGTTGTTCCATGTAGGGTCTAACTGTGGCTTTTTGACCTGCATACAGATTTCTCAGGAGGCAGGTCAGGTGGTCTGGTATTCCCATCTCTTGAAGAATTTTCCACAGTTTGTTGTGATCCACACAAAGACTTTAGCATAGTCAATGAAATAGAAGTAGATGTTTTTCTGGAACTCTCTTGCTTTTTTGATGATCCAGAGGATGTTGGCAATTTGATCTCTGGTTCCTCTGCCTTTTCTAAATCCAGATTGAACATCTGGAAGTTCATGGTTCATGTACTGTTGAAGCCTGGCTTGGAGAATTTTGAGGATTCCTTTGCTAGGGTGTGAGATGAGTAGAATTGTATGGTAGTTTGAGCATTCTTTGGCATTGCCTTTTTTTGGGACTGGAATGAAAATTGACCTTTTCCAGTCCTGTGGCCACTGCTGTGTTTTCCAAATTTGTTGGCATACAGAGTACAACACTTTCACAGCATCATCTTTTAGGATTTGAAATAGCTCAGCCGGAATTCCATCACCTCCACTAGCTTTGTTCATAGTGATGCTTCCTAAGGCCCACTTGACTTCACGTTCCAGGATGTCTGGCTCTAGGTGAATGATCACACCATCGCAGTTATCTGGGTCATTAAGATCTTTTTTGTATAGTTCTCCTGCATTCTTGACACCTCTTTTTAATATCTGCTTCTGGTAGGAGAAGGCAATGGTAACCCACTCCAGTACTCTTGCCTGGAAAATCCCATGGGTGGAGGAGCCTGGTGGGCTGCAGTCCATGGGGTTGCAAAGAGTCGGAAACGACTGAGCGACTTCACTTTCACTTATCACTTTCATGCCTTGGAGAAGTAAATGGCAACCCACTCCAGTGTTTTTGCCTTGAGAATCCCAGGGACGACGGAGCCTGGTGGGCTGCCGTCTATGGGGTCGCACAGAGTCAGACACGACTGAAGCGACTTGGCAGCAGCGGCAGCAGGTCCATACCATTTCTGTCCTTTATCGTCCTAACTTTAAAAGTGAGCACACCAAAGTTCTGTTTGACACTAGTACTGGCTGATAAGATCCATCTAAAAACTGCTATTAAAAGAAACTAACAAGAGTGAGTCTTTTTGTTTCAAACTCATATTCCATGGGTTTCAGCCATTTATGTCTAGGACAACTCTGGGATTCCAACACATAATTATTTCCACCACTAACCTCAGCGGTGAGGTACTCCAGGATTGCAGCACTATACACTGCAGCAGTGGCACCGACCCTTCCGTGGCTCGTGGTACGAGTCTTCAAATGTCTATGGATGCGGCCCACGGGAAACTGAAAGAGAGACCATCAAAACGGGAAACACTGAAGTTTTAACATCACGTAACTGAACATAACGAACAGCCGAATGACATAAGTAAATCAAGATAAAAAACTTGGTTACACTTATTAGAAGCCAAAATTATTTGCCAATTAACAGTTCTTCGGGCTTGTAAGTTAGTATGTCCTAATAATTAGCCCCAAATGGTCATGCCTAATTTTACACCCCCTGAAGACAGAATTTAAAAACAAACAAAAAACACAGTTTTACAAATTAATTCCTGCATAATATGGAGTCATTATACAAAATAAAGAGAAACTATGCAGTATAGTCACCAACTGCACATTCCACAGGGCCTAATAACCGTATTTCTATTTAATTAATTCCTTCACATAACAGGCTCATGTGACTATGAACCTCTACCACCTTCTTTAGGCCCCAACTTTATTCTTCCTTCCTCAGTTTCAAGAGGTAACCTGATAGTTAAGAAAACCAACATTGTGACTTCCTACTTTATGAGAATAGGTACTTTCTTATTTCTACAGTACCCTAATCCCACTTATCTATGCCTCTGACTACATCCACCCCACCCCCCGACTTTAAGGACCTTCCTCATCCTGTTACTGCTCCATCATTTAACAACTCGATTACCTCCTTTTTGCTGGCTCCTTTTCTGCACAGTTCAAAGGTCTCTACACGTCTAGTCTAGTCTACTGTAACTGCCTCCAGTTACAGTCTAAACATTCCTTTCCAAAGGCAAAATTTAAAAGTAAACTTGAAACCTCTTTCTTGTCACCCATTTTCTCCCAATCCAAACTTGGCTTCTGTTAAACACCATTCTTAAAGATCAGCAATAACATTTTAATTATCAAATCTACTAGCCACTTCCAGATTGCGTGTTTCAGAAGAAAATGCATGACTGTTCTATTTACATTCCTTCCCTAATTCTAAGGCCCCCAAGACCAGGATCTATGCCTTACTCCCTTTTAGATCCTCAGTGATTGACATGTTGTCTGACACAGAGGACCTCAAAAACCATTCTTCTCAGGCCACAGGGATTACACAGTTCTAACACTGACTACTTTTCAGTCTTCATTGTTTGACTCAAATATGTCAAATACGATGAGGAGTCCACCAATGCCTTTTTGTTCTTTTCTCAAGCACTACTGAGGAAACTCATCCATATCACAAACTACCCATTTTACTTAAGTGATTTTAAATTTGTAATTCTTTTGATCACTTCTCTTGGAAAGCTAGACTCAAATCTACAACTTTTGGATATTTTCACATGGATATTTTACTGGAATTTCCAAATGATTCCACTTAAATTTTTATTTTATAACTTGCTCCTACTACAAACTCTCCTTAGGGTCTAGGCCTTAGAGAAACTTCTGACCTTCCTCTCAAACCTGTACCTCTCCTCTCATTTTTTAGGAGCATATACATGCCTTCTATTCTTTTACATCCCACTCAAGTTCAAGTTGGAGAAGGAAATGGCAACCCACTCCAGTACTCTTGCCTGGAAAATTCCATGGATGGAGTAGCCTGGTAGGCTACAGTCCATGGGGTTGCAAGGAGTCGGACACGACTGAGCAACTTTACTTTCTTTCTTTCTATAGTTCCTCTTGGAGAAGGAAATGGCAACCCACTCCAGTGTTCTTGCCTGGAGGATCCCATGGACAGAGGGGCCTGGTGGGCTACAGTTTATGGGGTTGCAAAGAGTCAGACACGACTAAGCAACCAACATACACACACACACATGTAAGTTCAAGTATGCGTTACCTTATTCCTAAACCACTGCAATAACCTGTAATCTGTCTTCCACCTGCAACTTCAAGGTAAGGATACTTCAAATAAATTCCACTTGTTTTTTTTTTGGCTATGCAGCTTGCAGGATCTTAGTTCCTTGACCACGGATCAAACCCGGGCTTTTTGCAGTGAGAGGACCAAGTCCTAACCGCTGGACTGCCAAGGAATTCCCTCAAATAAATTCTAATTGATATTTGCATGATGCTCCAAAACAGAGAAAGTACCCGTAAAGGGTAAGTTCTTGCCCCCCCACTTCCTTCAGTACCATTCAGAAAATGTCATCTTCTTCCTTAAAAATTTTCCATCACTACCTTATAGTCTGGCCTTCAAACTTTCCTGTTTAAAAGTATCTCTTATATGTAAGGCAATTAATTCTTACTCATCCAGAAAAATTTGAGTTTATGGATTAAAGTTGCAGCAATTCATATATATAAAATTTGAAATTATCTAGTGTTCTTGAGTATATATAACTTAGTCTACATTTGAAGGTATTGGGGAAAGACTCAGAGGACTAGTGGACAGTCCATTCTTCTATTTCATCCTGAAAGCTGATATACCACTACAAACACCTTCTTCAAAATGAAAGCAACAGCATACTCACTTCAATATGATAGTTTATAAAAGTACTAGAAACATAATTATTATCTAGAAATAACAGATTTTAAGACCACAAAATCACCAAATTTGCCTAAGATGTTTTCCTAACTTGTCGCTGCTTAGAAGAGAGTAAAAATTAAAAGGCAGTTGCTTTGTTGTTTATATTTTGACCAATTAATTTCACTATCAGAGGTCAATAATACATTTTTGTAATTAAAGAAACATTTGAGTCATGAGTTACAACTGTTAAGAAATTAATTTAATAATGAATCGGTTACCTGTAGCCCAGCTCTCTGTGAGCGAGACACTGCCTTGGCCTTGGCCTTCCCACTGTCCTTTCCAGCTTTGCCTCCAGCCTAAGTGAAAAAAGTTCCAGATGAAGAATCAAAAATGCTATTTCAAAAATATCTAGGAAACAAAATTTCTTCTAGTTTTATTTTAGATAGTTAAAAAAAATCTCTTTCAATTTTAAATATACATGCCATATCACCATTTATTGATTTATATAAAGACGAAATCAAAACTTAAATATTTATTTAAAATGAGATTTCTAAAAATTTGAACATATTTTTCAAATTTCAGACTGAAGAATATTCATCAATGTAACTCTTATGTTAGAAATAGTTTATAATAAAATAATTTTTAAATGTTAGCATCTATCATTTCCATAGAAATATTCACAACTTACCTCTTTTGAGAGGAAAAAAAATACCATCTTGAGAAAAAAAAAAACCCTCAAAAAATTAAACACAGAATTACCTTATGATCTAGCACTTCTAGGCACATACTCAATAATTGAGAGTAGGGACTCAAATATATTTTGTATACTATTTGCTATTTTATTCACAGCAGTATTATAAATAGCAGCTAAAAGACAGAAACAACCTAAATGTCCATCATGGAAAATTGTGGTACATACTGTAAGAATGAAGGAAATTCTGATACATGCTAATGCACGAATAAATCTTGAAGACATGATGCTAAGTGAAATAAGCCAGTTGCAAAAGGACCAATATGTCTGATTCCACTTAACATGACCTACCTAGTCAAAATCACAGGAACATAAAGCAGAAGGCAGAAGGGTGGCTGCCAGAGGCTGGGAAGAGGATGGAATAGAGACTTGGCAGGCATTTAAAAAATTGCAAAATGGTCACTGTTATGTGTGTTTAAAAAAAAGAAAAGACATTCAAACTTATTCTTAAGGAGTTAAAGAAAAAACACTTTCAAATGATAGAAATGTTTCTCAAATAACCTGAATGTTCACAAATAGGACACAGTATATAAATGCAATGGAATATTATACAGCCATTTCAACAAATGAATTATAGACATGTGCTGATATGGAAGAAATCACAATACATATTTGGGTAAAAGGCAAGGTATGTGCAAGCGCAGTGAGCTTTTGTTTATGTAAAAATGAGGTACTGCAGAGTATGTGTATAACATACATTTCTAGAAGGTCACACAACACACCAGAAAAGTTATTTGCTACTAGGGAGGGAATACTAAGGATCTGACTTGAGAAGGAAACCAATAATCCCTTTTGAACTGCTCGATTTTACTATTTAAATCTATTTCTTGTCTGTTTAAAAAAAAAAAAAAATCAGTTTACAAAACTGGCCAGTTGTTTGAGGGTATTTGTGAAGTAGAAATGGCATATCCCTTTTGTAATGCTTTTATTTTTTAGACTAAAAATCAACTAGGTATGCCCCATACCCCATGTTTCAGTTGAGCCAATGTTTATCTCTCAAATCTATATTTAAGGGAAAAAAATAAAAGGCCTTGGCAGTTGTTAGGAGCAGGAACAAAAAATGAATAATTAGTATCTTTCTTAAATTTAATAATCTAGCAAGAGAGACTGATTTAAGTTTAACAAAGAGAACTGAAAATCTTTAGATTTCTACAAGAATGCCTCATATATTTTTAATAATTTCTGACCATACTGCTATACAAGAAAAAGATACTGCATCATCTTTGGATTTCTGAGGTCGTTCAAGTAACCATGTGTTTTCACTTATTCTTCAAATAAATCTTTTCAGCTCTATTTGCCCTGATGTAAAACGTAAGAAACATCTCAACTAATGAATGAGGGTAAAACTATAATCATTATTTCTCTATGACTGAATTATGAAACACACAGTTATCAATAAAAAAGTTATTAACTGCAAAACTCCTCAGGTTTCCCAATTTACTTATCTTAAGCAATTTTATCCCTACCGTTTCAAATCCATTACATTTGCTGTATAACCTATTTGTTTTTTAAGGAAGTAGGCAGGAAATCAGTTTTTAAAAATCTCAGTAAATTAAATGACTATTTCCGTGGCTTGGAAGAGTCCAGATACATTTCTTATACTCAACAAAAACAAAATTTTAATTAAACTTGTGAATATAAAATTGCATAGTAAATGAATACTTTCGTTTCACAACCTCCTCAAAGTCTATAAACACACCCTCCCAACTTCGCACAATCATTTTAATACGTTTGCTGAGAAACAAAATACAAGAACGATAAAATTTTTTATTCTGAAAACTGAGTTAGTATTAACCTGGGCTAAGTAAGCATATCCAGGTAGAAAATATGCCTATGGAGGCTAATGGAGTATATTTCATTCAGAAAAAGTCGCAAACTGGACGTCAAGCAAGTTGCAAATTTGTTTAACAGATAGATGTTCACTTCCCATCACGTTTAAAATTTCAAAACAAGAATGACAACTCCACGCCTCCTGTATTTTTAGCCATGCGAACGTGTATGTATTTTTAGCTGCTGGTAAAGGGACAGCCAGTATATGGTAGGTTGCTAGAGATTAAATGAGTGACACCTTTTGAAACCAGCAAGCATCACGAGAATTGTCGGCTCGAACAAATCAGTTTACAGAACAGATGTAATCTATGCCAGAGTCTGCCTGTGAAAGCGCTTCCGTTAACGGCACAACAAGTTACAGAGCCCGGGTGCTACCATCCGCAAGGTCGACTCCAGATCTAAGACGCGAGAACGTCACAATAACCACAATTTCTGTTTGTGGTTCAGCCTCTGGCAGGGCTGTCTCCGGAGGGCGCTCGGGCGGACACCACTCATCGCCTCGGCTTTACTGCTTCACTCCCGCGCAGGGCACGGCCCCCCTCCAACGCCTTTCCCTCTCAACTTCACAAGGAGCCCGGTTCCCTCCATTCGCGTTTCTAAAAAGCCGCACTTTTCTTACCAACGCACAATTTAGGACTCAAAGTCAGTCGCAGCAGCAGCGGAGGTGCTGTGGAGCCGCGAGGGTTGTCCTGCTCATGGACACCCGGCCTCAGCCCGCGCACCTCGATTCGCGCCGGCGCCGCGGCGAGCGAGGCCGGGACCGCTGGCAGCCCGGGCGCCTGACGCCCGCCCCACCGATGTCGTCGCCGCCTGACGCCCGCCGCCTCAACAGGTAGCGGCGCCACTCGGCCATCGCCGCCCTCCCGGCCGCCCCGCAGCCCTCACCATGGTCTCGGCCGCTCGTGCCCTCGGTCCCGCCGAGCCGCCGCCGCCGCTAGCGCAGCACCGACCGCCGTTGCCGCCGCGGCCGCGAGAGCCCGGACAATAACCGGGGCCCGCCTCGCGCCGCCCCGGCCAATGCCCGCTCGCCTTGCTCGTTTGAACCCTGTCGGCTGCCCAATCGCGCACTTCCTTCTAACCAGGCCCCGCCCCTCAGCCCCTCCTCCCTAACGGCTGTTTGTTTTTGCACACGGCACGCGGAGGCGGAGCCTCCTACTCCTACACAGACGCGCCTGTGCGCGACTGGGGGCGGAGCCAGACGCCGTTCTCCGCCTGTCTACAAGGCCCAACCTGATGAACGGAGGAGCTGACCAATGAGAGCTGAAGGCTGGCGGAAATCAGCCGATAAGAACATCGCCCGCGAGCAAGGGAGGCGGACCTTAGGGAAAGACAGCGCGATTGGCCAATGGGTGGACAGATTGGTGGCTGCGCGGGCTTTCCCGCTCTTTCTCAGCGTCGACTCTAGGATTTCTGAGATTTGATTGGGAAGGAAACGGTCGTGTTCGTTGTTTCTCCTCGTGGTTTTTCACAGATTCCGAGGATTTCTCTGTGCTAGCGGGGACTCGCTCCGCGGTGGGCACTATTTCCAGGCCTGGCAGCCCTTCTCCGCAGCGCCTTCCCGTTGGCCTTAGGTTAGATGCTCGTTGCAAAGGGAGAGAAATTCGGAAATGGGGTTGGAGTCCCCGCGCCCGCTGCGAAGCTGAGGGACCGGCTTGAAGCAGGGCTTTCTCACTTGTCAGCCTACGGCTGCTCCCCACTCCCCGCAACCGCGGCAGCCCCTAGGCGGTGTGCTGGCCTGATCATCCCCCGGACCGCACCGCCCCTGGTTGCCGGGTCCCAGGCCCAGGCTCCGGGCCAGTTCTCACCCGCTGCAGTTAGGAACCTTTGCTTCTTTTCACAGTTGTCTGCAGTGACCGCGCCGGGCAGCGTTCCTGGTGTGTGGAGCCGATGGTCCCCGCGGAGATTTTGTTCTGGCGGGATTTACCAAGGCCGGAATTTCAGAAGTATACCAGATGGGCAGATCCTATCCCAAAGTGAGAATTCTCTTCTGATATGGAGAAGTAACATGTTGGGTGGAGGGACCCCTGAGTCTCTAAGGAAATGTAACGAGTTCCAGGAGAGGAAAAGGCAGAGCTTCTACATAAGAGTTTGGAAAAATATCAGTCAGTTCAGTCGCTCAATCGTGTCCGCCTCTTTGCAACCCTATGAATTGCAGCACACCAGGCCTCCCTGTCCATCACCAACTCCCGGAGTTCACTGAGACTCACGTCCATCGAGTCGGTGATGCCCACCAGCCATCTCATCCTCTGTCGTCCCCTTCTCCTCCTGCCCCCAATCCCTTCCAGCATCAGAGTCTTTTCCAGTGAGTCAACTCTTCGCATGAGGTGGCCAAAGTACTGCAGTTTCAGCTTTAGCATCATTCCTTCCAAAGAACACCCAGGACTGATCTCCTTTAGAATGGACTGGTTGGAGTGAGAGTGTTTGGAAAAATAATGAGTGAAGGTGTAGATGAACGTGAGGAAGGAGGTGCCTGAAGACAGGGGGAGGGAACCCTGAAAAGGTGCAAGAGTTGGGAGTCAATTCAGTAAGCAATAACCATTTTTAGTTAATTGCTGCTCCTCCTTTCGTGTTTTTGGCCTCAGTGGATGGCATTATACGTCTGCCAAGGCATCCATCTGTGACTTCACCATCAACCAGTCACCTAGTGGTTTGTTGGCACTGTTTGAAGGCACTGTGCTAGGTCCTTGGGATTCAGGGATTGGCAAAATAGACTTGTCCCTGCCCTAACAGTCCTTGCTAGCAGGGGTGAGATCTTAAAGAAGTAAACAGTCAAATGTGTGAATTATAATAAATGCAAGTGCATAGTAGGAAAAGAACAAGGTGTTTTGAGAGAAGAAGTGGAGGAGATGTAATTTACAATGTTCAGCCCCTAAGCGGTGTCTAACCCTTTGTGACTGCATAAACTGCAGCATGCCAGGCTTGCCTGTCCTTCACTATCTTCCTGAGCTTGGTTAAACTCATGTCCATTTAGTCAGTGATGCCATCCAACCATCTCATCCTCTGTCATTCATTTCTCTTCATAAGGTGTAATTTAGCAGTGTTCTGTGAAGAAGAAAGCAAGTATAAAGGTTCTTAAGGTGAGAAAGAATTGTCACAATGAAGGGACTTTAAAAGCAAGCTGGTGTGGCTGTTGCAATTATATCCAGATCCCTCTACTTTCTGAATATCAAATCTGGCTTCTGCCCCACCCCCACCCCTGTGTATTAACACTGATTTAGTTTAGCATGGACGGAGGAGCCTGGTAGGCTGCAGTCCATGGGGTCACTAGGAGTCAGACACGACTGAATGACTTCACTTTCACTTTTCACTTTCATGCATTGGAAAGGGAAATGGCAACCCACTTCAGTGTTCTTGCCTGGAGAATCCCAGGGACGGGGGAGCCTGGTGGGCTGCCGTCTCTGGGGTCACACAGAGTCGGGCACAACTGAAGCGACTTAGCAGCAGCAGCAGCAGTTTAGCATTTGCCATTTTCCACCTTAATAGTGCAAAAACCTCTTAACAAATGTCCTGTCCTTTTCTTCCTTCACTTCACTCTTTCTTAAATACAATTCTTGATATATTTTCCTTTAACCTCATTGACTTTAGAATAAAATCCAGATCCTTAGCATGGTGTAAAAGCCCTACATTTTTCTGGCTTTTGCTCATCTCAGATTTTGTTTCTTCTCCTTACCACCCCTGAAACTCAATCTTGCCTTTGCTCATGCCTTTGCTTGGAACATTCCTCCATCTTAGCTTCTTTTTGGCTAACTTTTAATCATCCTTCAAGGGCCAACCTAAATATCACTTTCTTCAGTATGTCTTCCTTGACAGCCCTGATTTGGATGCCTTGTATCACCTAGTATATTCTGCTATCATCAGTCCTTGTCATGCTCAATTGTGTTGATCTCCCTTGGTTGTCACTCTTTGCTTGGTACAGTACTTAGTACCCTGAAAATGTCACTTGGCAAATGAAAAGAACTAATTTTTAGATAGGCAGTGTGGTCTGTGGAAAGATTTGAGTTTGAATCCAAACTCCTTACTTACTAGTTGTGTGATCTGGGTGAGGGATTTAATATTATCTATTTTGTCATTTGTAAAACTGAGAATAGCAAAACCTATTTTACAGGTTTTGAATTAAGACTAATTCAATGATGTATAAAAAGGTACCTAGTATGTAATAAATTGGAGAAGGCAATGGCAACCCACTCCAGTACTCTTGCCTGGAAAATCCCATGGACAGAGGAGCCTGGTAGGCTTCAGCTATGGGATCTTGAAGAGTCAGACACGACTGAGCGACTTCACTTTTACTTTTCACTTTCCTGCATTGGAGAAGGAAATGGCAACCCACTCCAGTGTTCTTGCCTGGAGAATCCCAGGGACGGGGGAGCCTGGTGGGCTGCCGTCTATGGGGTTGCACAGAGTCGGACACAACTGAAGTGACTTAGCAGTAGCATGTAATAAATAGCCAGTAAATATTAATTTCTTTCCTTAACAGGAAGTTCATTTTCTCACTTGCCATTCTCCATTTCATTGATTCACATTTTGATGAAAATGGAATCAGGTTGAAAGAAACTGGTTCTCATCACAGACAATAGTAATCTCTTTAGTGATTTATACATCCTGTTTAGGAATTAAATACATCGAAGCCCACAGACTTAGGGAAAATGGATGCAAGTTTTCTGACATCTGTAAATAGAAAAACTGCCTATTAACTCTATGAAGCAAGTGTGTTAGTGAATAAAATCTAGTTTACAGTGAACTGGGGTTGCAAGGAAGGCAGTATTGACTCATAAGGAGCACATCTAACTAGAGAATCTTAAGTATTAGCATCTATAAATTATAAACTACCAAACATTAACAAATTATTCACCTTTGCTAGATTTAACCCAGTAAGGCACAGTGTGCTATTGTTGTTTAGTTGCTAAGTTGTGTCCAACTCTGCAACCCATGGACTGTAGCCCACCAGGCTCCTCTGTCCATGGGATTTCCCAGGCAAGAATACTGGAGTGGGTTGCCATTTCCTCCTCCAGGGGATCTTCCTGACCCAGGGATCAAACCCCCATCTCCTGCTTGGCACTGAGCCACCTGGAAAGCCCCAGTATTGGTTCTCAAAATGTGATCCCTAAACAGCAGCATCAGTACCACCTAGAACTTGTGAGAAATGTAGATTCTGACCTCCAGCCTACACCTACTGAATCAGAAACTGCGGTGGGGCCCATCAAGCCCTTCAGGGGAATGTGGTGCACACTAAAATGTGAGAACCACTGGTATAGTATAAACTATGGTCTATAGTTCAGTGTTGACTGATTATTGCCTAGTAGTCTCCTCCGAGGAATTGTACTTGCTCAAAATGAGCTGCAACACCCAAGTTTAACCCCTTTTCAGCAGGCAGCCTCCTTCCAAGGACTGGTAAAGTGAGATAGTTGCCCAGCTGCTTTGCCTTAATTTGGGACAACTCTCTAAAGGGTCATTTCAGGTCCAGAATTTTCTGTGTGATTAACACCAGTGTTTGAACTGTGTGGCAGTTCAACTTCTCCCTCTACTTAATCCTATTTCCTTCATTTTCTCATAATAATGTTGCCAAGAATATCACTGTGGAATCACAGTAAACTTCATGAAGGTAAATTAGAATCTGGGGGTTGTTGTTTAGTCACTGAGTTGTGTTGGACTCTTGCGACCTCATAGACTGTAGCCTGCCAGGCTTCTCTGTCCATGGCATTTCCCAAGCAAGGATACTGGAGTGGGTTGCCATTTTCTTCTCCAAGGGATTATCCTGACCCAGGAATCGAACCCACATCTCCTGCATTGTAGGCAAATTCTTTACTAGTGAGCCACCCCAGTGAAGCCTCAGAGTCTGCTGGGAAGCCTGATATAAGACGATGGTGTCTCTCTGAAAAAATTTAGTTAGTTTTTGATAGGGCAATATATTCACATGTACAATATTTTAAAGGTTCGAAGGATATACAGTGAAAAGACCCTTCCCATCCCTTACCCAATTATCCATTTTACCTCTGGATAGGCAACCAATGTTGTCAGTATAGTAGAAATATTTTAGCCTTTAGAGAGGAGGGTCTTAATCATTACATAGATTCCAGGAGTTTTTAATTTCTATGTTTAATTTTAAATTCCCCTTTAACACTGCAGTACTCCCCTCAAATAATATAAAGCTGTTAAGAGACAGAAATTTTCTTTTAGTCACTCTAGTTATAGGACAAATTCTTTTTATTTTTGAAAATATTCCTGGAGGTTAATGCCAGATCCCAGTGGCTGGGCAGCCATTTACATGAGCCAGAAGCTGTCAGATTCTAATGAGGTCAGTCAGGATGCAGTATCCACCTACCTACATTGAGCTTTGTGATTCTGAGGCTGGGACTCTGCAAACATTTCTGCTTTGCCTTCTGCTTCCCTGCTAAGGCTTTGCCCGTTAGGAGCACTAGAGGGAAACTGTAAGAGTGGAGGAAGAAGGGACTTGCTGCTTTCTGTTCCTCAGCATCATCCCCCACGCAGTGCTTCTTTACTCTGGCAGCAGCAGTTCCTTTTGTAAAAGCAGCTAAATTAGCTTTCTCAACACTTGAGAAACCAGTCTCATTCCTCCCTCCCCCTTTACCAGCAACCAGCTCCTTTCCCAGAGGTTTGAGTTCTTTCTAGCTCCACGGGGCCCTTCCTCTAGGTTTCTAAGGCGTTCCCTTTGTTTCTTCAGGGTAGCTATTTGTTAACTTCCATGACACCTTAGAGTTCTCTTTTTACCATTTAGCAGTTAACAACTTCATATCCAGTTAACAGTAGTACTCTGTTAGTACTCTTTGTTCAAATAATTGGTATGTTTTCTGCACACCGAATGGACCCTGATTGATGCTAAAGCTGAAACTCCAGTACTTTGGCCACCTCATGCGAAGAGCTGACTCACTGGAAAAGACTCTGATGCTGGGAGGGATTGGGGGCAGGAGGAGAAGGGGACGACAGAGGATGAGATGGCTGGATGGCATCACTGACTCGATGGACGTGAGTCTTGGTGAACTCCGGGGAGTTGGTGATGGACAGGGAGGCCTGGCGTGCTGCCATTCATGGGGTCGCAGAGTCGGACACGACTGAGCAACTGATCTGATCTGATCTGATGAGATATATATATATTTCTAACTTTTTATTATGGAAAGTTAAAGATATACAAAGTAAAGAAAATAGTAAAATGAACCTGATGTACAATGTCATACAATTGTAATGATCATTAATTCATGGCCACATTTGTTTTATTTTACGTTCACATTTACATCTGCCCCTCCCCTAAGTGGGTTACACTGAAACAAATTCAAAGTAAAGGAAAGGGACAATAAATATTTTTACAGGAAAATAGTTTCCTTACAAAAACGGGTCATCTTGAATTTGTACAATATACATTCATTGCTTACCTAAACAGGAAGACAAAAAAGAAGAGCAGGACTTCCCTGGTGGTTTAGTAGTAAAGAATCCGCCTGCCAATGTAGGATACACAGGTTTGATCCCTGGTCCAGGAAGATCCCAAACTACTGCGGAGCAACCAAGCTTGAATGCCACAACTACTAAGCCTGTGCTCTAGAGCCTGGGAGCTGTAACAGCTGAAGCCCCTGGGCCTAGGGACTGTGCTCCGCAGTGGGAAAAGCCATTGTAATGAGAAACTTGTGCGCTGTGACTCGAGTAGCCCCCACTCACCAGAACTAGAGAAAAGCCCACAGTAACAAAATCCCAGCACAGCCAAAAATAAATAAATAAATATTTTTTAAAAAAAGAGCAAACAAAAAACAAGCAGAACCAAGAAAACAATAAAGATTAGGAAAAAAAAAAAAAGGAGAAGGAATTGGCAACCCATTCCAGCATTCTTGCCTGGAGAATCCCATGGATGGAGGAGCCTGATGGGCTACACCCATGGGGTCTCAAAGAGTCAGAGACGACTGAGCGACTAACATACACACACACACACACACACACACACACACACAGAAATAGAGAATAAGATCAATAGGAAAAAATGAAATCAAAAGTTGGCTCTTTGTAAAGTTCAACAAAATTGACAAATCTTTAGAAAAGAAGAAAGATTCAAGTTACTAAGACGTTAAAGAGGGTAAATCACTACTGAGCTTACAGAAATAAAAAGGACTATTGGAATCCTTTTGGACAACTGTGTGCCAGCAAATTAAATAACCTAGATGAAATGGGTATTCTTAGGAAGAAATAAACTACTGAAACTTACTCAAGAAAAAAATAGAAAATCGATAGACCTATGACAAATAAAGAAATTGAATTAGTGATTTAAAATCTTCCAACAGGAGGCCAGCCCTATGCTCTGTGATGACCTAGAGTGGTGGGATGGGGAGTGGGGTGGGAGAGGCACAAGAGGAAGGGGAGATATCTATCTATCTATCTATCTATCTATGTATCTATCTCTGTGTGTGTGTGTGTGTGTGTGTGTATATATATATATATATATATATATATATATATCTGTACTTATGGTTGATTCAAGTTGTTATGTGGCAGAAACCAACACAACATTGTAAAGCATGTATCCTCCAATTAAAAAAAAAAAACTTCCTACAGAGAAAAGCCCAGTCTTTACTGTTGTATTCTATCAAATGTTTAAAGAAGAATTAATACCGGGCTTCTGTCGGGGTCCAGTGGTTAAGAGTCTGCCTGGCAATGCAGGGGACGTAGTTTTGATCCCTTGTCCAGGAAGATCCCACACGCCTTGAAGCAACTAAGTTCTCACAACATCAAAGACCCAGTGCAGCCAAAAATACTTTTAAATCAATTTTTTAAAAAAAGAATACCAATCCATCACAAACTCTTCCAAAATATAGGAGGGAACATTTCCACATTCATTGTATGATGCCAGTGTTACTCTAATATCAAAAAGAGACAAAGATACAGCAACAAAACAACAAAAAACCTACAGGCCAATATCCTAATAATTCAATCCATATAACGTGCCATATTAATAGACTAATGGACAAAACCACATGATCATTTCAATGCAGGAAGGAAAGCGTTCAACAAGATGCAATAGTCTCATCAAAAAACATTCAACAACTAGGATTAGAAGGGAACTTCTTTAGCCTGATGCAAGTCATCTGAAAAACCCACAACTATCATACTTATAGGAAAAGATAATATTCCTGAGATCTGGAACAAGATGGGGATGTCTACTCTTGCCACTTTTATCTAACATTTTACTGGAACTTCTAGTAAGGGTAATTAGGCAAGAAAAAGGAATCCACTAAAAAGCTATTGAAACTAAGAAACAAGTGCAGCAAGACTGCAGTATATAAGATCGACATACAAAAATCAGTTTTATTCCATACACTAGCAAAGAGTGAACTGAAAAGAACTTCCATTTATAACAGCGTCTAACAGAATAAAGTACTTGGGAATGAATTTCACAAAAGAAACACAAGACATACTCTGAAAACTACAAAACACTGGTGAATAAAGTTAAAGATACAACCAGAATCTCAGCATGCTTCTTTGTACACATTGATGAAACCATCCTAAAATTCATATGGGAAAATAAGTGAGCAAGAACAGCCAAAATAACCTTGAAGAAGAGTGAAGTTGGAGGACTTACCCTTCTTGATTTCCAAACCCATTTCTGCTTATTTTAATAGCAGTAGAAAT
Organism: Bubalus kerabau; assembly: GCF_029407905.1. Lineage (NCBI taxonomy): Eukaryota > Metazoa > Chordata > Mammalia > Artiodactyla > Bovidae > Bubalus > Bubalus kerabau. The sequence continues at coordinate 79,924,663 of NC_073631.1, read as the reverse complement.
AAATATTACCTTGTAATAAAAGTTGGACAAATGGGACACTGTGAAAACAGACAAAAATGGGAGGGTCCAGAGCAAACACGACCTGTGGAAAGAATGGAAATGCGTAGAGAAGACAGTTAGGAACAAGACTTTTCAATTTCCTTTTTATATTGTTTTGATTTTGAAATATGTAAACATTCTTTATTTTAAAAGTTAAAGAAAAGCAAGAAGTAAAATAATTTATAGGGACTTCCTTGGTGGTCCAGTGGTTAAGACTCCACCTGCCAACGCAGATTTGATCCCTGGTCCAGGAAGGTCCCACATGTCATGGAGCAACTAAACCCATGTGCCACAACTACCGAGTCTGTGCTCCCCAAGAGAAACCACTGAAATAAGCCCATGCATGCAGCGAGGAGTAGCCTCTGCTGGCCACAATTAGGAAAAGCCTGCACACAGCAATAAAGACCCAGCACAGCCAACAATTAAATAAATTGATTAATTAAAAATTTAAAAATAATATATAGAATGTCATCTATTTATTAAAAAAAAACCACCTGCCTATAATTTCTTTTTCTAAAGACTACCAGAAATTCTTTTTTAAAATATTTATTTATTTATTTGACTGTTCCAGGTCTTAGTTACGGCATGTGGAACCTAGTTTCCTGATCAGGAATTAAACTCAGATCCCCTGCATTGGGAGCTCAGAGTTTCAGCCACTGGACCAGCAAGGAACTCCCTATAATTTCTTTTTAAACAATATTCTGAGGCTCCTCAAATTTGACTTGTAGTCAGTGAGAAGTCAAAAATATAAGGAAATCCTTTTGTTATTCCAAGTAAACTACTCAGCTTGCTGTAAAAGCAAAGGTTAGGATTATACTATCAGTGGCACTCCACTCCAGTATTCTTGCCTGGAAAATCCCATGGATGGAGGAGCCTGGTAGACTACAGTCCACAGGGTTGCAAAGAGTCAGACACGACTGAGCGACTTCACTTCATTAGTCAGTTCAGTCGCTCAGTCATGTCTTTTTGACCCCATGGACTAGCACACCAGGTTTCCCTGATCATCACCAACTCCTGGAGCTTGCTCAAACTCATATCCATTGAGTCAGTAATGCCATCCAACCATCTCATCCTCTGTCCTCCCCTTTTCCCCCTGCCTTCAATCTTTCCCAGCATCAGGGGCTTTTCCAGTGAATCAGTTCTTCAAATCAGGTGGTCAAAGTATTGGCGTTTCAGCTTCAGCATCAGTCCTTCCAATGAATATTCAGGACTGATTTCCTTTAGGATGGACTGGTTTGATCTCCTTGCAGTCCAAGGGACTCTCAAGAGTCTTCTCCAACACCACACTTCAAAAGCATCAATTCCTCGGCACTCAGAGTTATTTATAGTCCAACTCTCACATCCATACATGACTACTGGAAAAACCATAGCTTTGACTAGACGGACCTTTGTTGGCAAAGTAATGTCTCTGCTTTTTAATATGCTATCTAGGTTGGACATAACTTTCCTTCCAAGGAGCAAGCGTATTTTAATTTCATGGCTGCAGTCACCATCTGCAGTGATTTTGGAGCCAAAAAAATAAAGTCTGACACTGTTTCCACTGTTCCCCCATCTATTTCCCATGAAGTGATGGGACCAGATGCCATGATCTTCGTTTTCTGAATGTTGAGTTTTAAGCCAACTTTTTCACTCTTCTCTTTCACTTTCATCAAGAGGCTCTTTAGTTCTTCTTCACTTTCTGCCATAAGGGTGGTGTCATCTGCATATCCGAGGTTATTGATATTTCTCCCGGCAGTCTTGATTCCAGCTTGTGCGTCATCCAGCCCAGTGTTTCGCATGATGTACTCTGCATATAAGTTAAATAAGCAGGGTGACAATATACAGCCTTGATGTACTCCTTTTCCTATTTGGAACCAGTTTGTTGTTCCATGTCCAGTTCTAACTGTTGCTTCCTGACCTGCATATAGGTTTCTTATAGGAGATATTATATATTCATAAAGATGCTGTCTTAATTCTGAGCAAAATCTTCAAGATTAGAAGCAGCTAGATATAGGTATAATTTTTTTAAATCTACAAACAGAATACTTCACTATAGGTCATATAACAAAACCAAGTTTTCTTATTCATAACAGTAATCTCTTAACATAAAACCTAAGGGTATGGGTACCTCTACTCAGCTGAATGGATTCTCAGCAATCATTTCATTTTTGAAAAAAATTATTTATTGGCTGCACTGCACAGAATGTGGGATCTTAGTTCCCTGACCAGGTATCAAACCCATGCCCTCTCCTTGAAAGGCAGAGTCTTAATCAGTGGATTGCCAGGTTAATCCCCAATCACTTCATTTATTGATTTATTAATTTTTATGCACATTGTTTACCTGAAAGAGAAACACAAAGTAGAAAAGATCTATGAAATGCAATCAGTAAATGCTCATTTTTCAGACCTCATGGAATAAAGACATTTTTCTCTAAACCTAGAGGCTGGAGAGTTTTTTGTTTTACCACCAGAGAAGATGTGTTTGCCTGTGATGGAACCTAAAATAATGAAAATTAAATTACTTTTCAATTTAATTTCTCCATGAGTTGTTGGCTTTGTGGCACAGCTTAATAATAAAGTGTGTACATTAGAAAATATCACAGGCAATAGTTATCAGTGTACCTAACATGAACTCCTTATTAAACCTATTTAGTTAATATAACATTTTTTCAATGTATATCACTACATATGTAAATGTGATGGCCATTTAATCCTGTTGAGTTTTTTTTAATTATCAAAAAATTTCAGAAGGATGTATGCTAAATTATGTAACAGTAGTTACCCTTAAAAAGTGGGTTTAGGGACTTCCCTGGCAGTCCAGTGGTTAAGACTCTGAGTTCCCACTGCAGGGGCTACAGGTTGGATTCCTGGTTGGGGAATGAAGATCCCACATGCTGTATGGCTCAGCCAAAAAAACAAAAAACAAAAGTGCGTTTGAAGGAAGAGAGCACATTCATTTTTGTTTCTTTACAGTGATTCTCTTTTGTTCATACTTGTTAAATTGACTGCATTCATTTTTATGATGAAAGTTTGGAGATTATAACTGCCAAAAATGATGCCCGCCAATTATGAGGGGTACTGAATAAACAGGCAAAGGACAAGGCAGTTTTGAGGGTTGGACATCTAGGGACAGCTTCCTGGTAGAGTCCTGAAGGTGAGAAGATGGGGAAGCCCACGTAATGGTTGTGTCTTGGCCAGTCCTGTACGTATAGGCTTGAGAGCCTCACTCCATCTTCCCCAACATCTGTTCCATAAAATACCTGTGGGAATCCAGATCTAGAGTTGCATGTGGACCACTGCTCATTCTCGGCTATTTCTTGGTTTGACACCTAAGATAGGAAAAATACAAAATGACATAGAAAAGAGGTATTTTCAGATCCATATTGCTTTATGTTGCTGATTTCATAGTGAGTACCTGATTCCAATCTGCTCTGGCAACATGACATTGTAACCATTTGTATTCTGATGAGGACATGATTTTAACATGTAGAGGGTGGGCTGCTGGTACTTATGATTGAAATGGGGATCCTAAGCTGTTTACCCTGATAGAAGACTAGAATTTTATTTTTGGTCATTGATACAAATGAATCAGACTGGTATGTTTTTATCTTTTTTTTTTTTAAACTAGAGGAACTATTTTAAATTTGGTTCTCAGAGACTTTATCCTGAAAACATTAACATGACCCACAGTTTCTACATCTAACTGCCTCTGGGCAGAAACTTTACTCAGTTCTGCAGAGTTTTGTGAAATACCTGTGGATTCATCATGTGTCATCTTAGGCTCCCAGCACAGGAATGCACTCCTTTCTGTGGCTCTGTGGTGTAGCAGCTGAGAGAACCAGTTTAGATGTGTGTTCACTCTTGCCGCTAATTAGTTTGGAGACCTTAATTGGGTCCACTGAGACGTCTTCCAGGGTACCACAGAAGTTGAAGAGAAGTTACCTCTTGTGTGGAGAACATTTTTATTTACAGTTTTGGTTATTTATTTATTTATTTGGCTGTGTTGGGCCTTCGTTACAGCACACGAGATCTTCAATGTGGCATGTGGGCTCCAAAGCTCACAGGCTCAGTAATTGTGGCACACAGGCTTAGTTGCCCTGTGGCATGTGGGATCTTCTCAGACCAGGGATTGAACCCATGTTCTCTGCATTGGGAGGTGGATTCTTAACCACTGGACCATTAGGAAGTCCCTACAGTTTCTTTTTTTTTTAATTTATGCTTTTAGCTTTTGTGTTTAGTTCATTTGCATAGTGTATATATTTTTTAATTTTTAAAAATTGGGAGTATAAGTATAATTGCTTTACAAAGTTGTGTTAGTTTCTGCTGTACAAGTTTTTATCAGCTATGTACATGTATATCCCCTCCCTCAAGAGCCTCCCTTTCCTCCCCCCATCCCATTCTTAGTATAGTTTCTCTTGTCTCCTGTAAGGAGTAAAAGGCCTGGGGCAGGAGGCTTGCAAATCAAATTCTCTATTGCCTGGATTGAGGGAGACTTGTTTACTCAGATCTCACTAGGAACTGATTTACGGAAATAGAGGAAAACAATAGAATGGGAAAGACTAGAGATCTCTTCAAGAAAATCAGAGATACCAAGGGAACATTTCATGCAAAGATGGGCTCAATAAAGGACAGAAATGGTAGGGACCTAACAGAAGCAGAAGATATTAAGAAGAGGTGGTAAGAATACACAGAAGAACTGTACAAAAAAGATCTTCACGACCCAGATAATCACGATAGTGTGATCACTCACCTAGAGCCAGACATCCTGGAACGTGAAGTCAAGTGGGCCTTTAGAAAGCATGCCTATGAACCAAGCTAGTGGAGGTGATGGAATTCCAGTTGAGCTATTTCAAATCCTGAAAGATGATGCTATGAAAGTGCTGCACTCAATATTCCAGCAAATTTGGAAAACTCAGCAGTGGCCACAGGACTGGAAAAGGTCAGTTTTCATTCTAATCCCAAAGAAAGGCAATGCCAAAGAATGCTCAAACTACCGCACAATTGCACTCATCTCACATGCTAGTAAAGTAATGCTTAAAATTCTCCAAGCCAGGCTTCAGCAGTACGTGAACCGTGAACTTCCAGATGTTCAAGCTGGTTTTAGAAAAGGCAGAGGAACCAGAGATCAAATTGCCAACATCCACTGGATCATCGAAAAAGCAAGAGAGTTCCATAAAAACATCTATTTCTGCTTTATTGACTATGCCAAAGCCTTTGACTGTGTGGATCACAATAAACTTTGGAAAATTCTGAAAGGGAAGGGAATACCAGACCACCTGACCTGCCTCTTGAGAAACCTGTATGCAGGTCAGGAAGCAACAGTTTAGAACTGGACATGGAACAACAGACTGCTTCCAAATTGGGAAAGGAGTACTTCAAGGCTGTATATTGTCACCCTGCTTATTTAACTTATATGCAGAGTACATCATGAGAAATGCTGGGCTGGATGAAGCACAAGCTGGAATCAAGACTGCCGGGAGAAATATCAATAACCTCAGATATGCAGATGACACCACCCTTATGGCAGAAAGTGAAGAAGAACTAAAGAGCCTCTTGATGAAAGTGAAAGAGAAGAGTGAAAAAATTGGCTTAAAGCTCAACATTCAGAAAACTAAGATCATGGCATCCGGTCCTATCACTTCATGGCAAACAGATGGGGAAACAGTGGAAAACAGTGGCTGACTTTATTTTTCTGGGCTCCAAAATCACTGCAGATGGTAATTGGAGCCATGAAATTAAAAGACGCTTACTCGTTGGAAGGAAAGTTATGACCAACCTAGACAGCATATTAAAAAGCAGAGACATTACTTTGCCAACAGAGGTCCGTCTAGTCAAAGCTATGGTTTTTCCAGTGGTCATGTATGGGTGTGAGAGTTGGACTATAAAGCTGAGCACCGAAGAATTGATGCTTTTGAACTGTGGTGTTGAAGGAGACTCTTGAGAGTCCCTTGGACTGCAAGGAGATCCAACCAGTCCATCCTTAAGGAGATCAGTCCTGGGTGTTCATTGGAAGGACTGATGTTGAAGCTGAAACTCCAATACTTTGGCCACCTGATGATAAGTGCTGACTCATTGGAAAAGACCCTGATGCTGGGAAAGATTGAGGTCAGGAGGAGAAGGGGACAACAGAGGATGAGATGGTTGGATGGCATCACTGACTCAATGGACATGGGTTTGGGTGGACTCCAGGAGTTGGTGATGGATTGGAGGCCTGATGTGCTGGGGTTCATGGGGTCGCAAAGAGTCAGACACGACTGAGCGACTGAACTGATGGAAGGGTGGGCAAGAAAGAGGACCTACAGGGCCTTGTCAAAGCCCAGTGCTGGTGCTCACTAGCTGCATAAGCTTGGGGCACACGCCCCAGCAATGGGACCTCTCCCCTCCCAGGTCCTGTGTGGTGAGAATGCAGATCAGGGCTCTGAGCAAACTCTCCTACTCCTTCCTTCCTCTGTTCACCTACGCTGGCCCACTTCCTCCCTGGGGTCTGGGGAAGTAGCTTCTTAGGATCTGAGACTGCACAGAGGTGTTTTACTGAGGAAGGAGATATGTCTAGTAAATTTGAGCTGCAAACCATCGGAGCCTCCTGAAGTTCTAGGGTCACAGGGATCAAAACATTTGATCCTAAATATACCTCAGTCCAATGTAACTTAGTTCCTCCTAGTTCTTCCTAAAAGCTTTTTTTTCCTCTGGAATAAACTGTTAAGTTCCATTTGGATCATGGACCATATTTTCTACACCTAGTTTAGCACCTGGCATATAGTATGCATGAATTTACAAATGGTATGATCTCACAAAGGTTATTAAAAAGATTTCAGTACTGACCAGCAGGTGGCTCTCATCTTCCTAAGACCCAGTGTCTTCTCTGGGGAAACGGGACACTGTTGTAGGACCTTAAGGATTTTTAAGTGTTAAAGATACTATCTCAGACTCACACTATCAGTTTATGACAGATTCGGGGACAGAACCTAGCTCACAACATCCAAAATACAGAAACTATGTGGTAACAGCCCTATTCCTTGAGGCACTGGCTCCAATAAAACTGCAGACTATATAGCCTGGTTACATTTCATCCTTAAATTTGAGGTGACAACTTCACATCAAGAAAAAAAATTCAGCAGGGCTGTGGCAAACTGATGCATCAGGGTAAAGGCTTCCTGACCTCTTGCCACCTTAAATTGGTGGCAATAGCTAATTTTTCCTAGAACTTTCATGATTTCTGCTGCAGAATCCCAAAGTGTGATCCTCAACCAGCAGCAGCAGCACCTGGGAACTTGTTAGAAATACAGCTTCTCAGGTTACACCCAAACCTGCTCAGAAACTTGAAACAGCCGGGCTGGTGGTGGTTGGGGGGAGGGGACAGAAGGAGGTGACTGATGCACACGAAAGGGTTCTCTCTGCTAATAAAAGCCACACATTTCCCCAGCGAGGGGACTACCAATGCAATGCTTGATGATTCCATTTGCAAACTTTTCTCAAGTTTAGTTACTTGGGGGTTTAAGTGGACTTCGTGTGGGTAACTTAGGCAACATATATATGTTATATAAAAGCATAATTCATATAACCAGGCTAGTTCAGCGGGTCTCTAAGAGTGATCCAGAAACCTCCAGCAGCCCCAAGACCTTCAGGGAGTCCAGAAGTGTAAACTACTTTCCCAATTGTTAGCTGCTTTGTTCACTTTCATTCTCACAAGTTTATACTGTTTTCCAGAGGCTAAATGATGTGATGTCACTGCTTTGAGGCAGATGGAATGTGTACTGTTGTCTTAAAAAAGTTCTTTTTCATATGATAGGTATCAATTGATACAGGCCTGAAATAGGATTGCTCCTTGAAGGTCTTTAGTGAATTTTAAGGAAGTAAAAGGGTTCCTGAGACCAAAAAGTTTGGAACCACAGCCAGGATCTATCAATACAAAATTTTTATTTTTCCTTTAGCTTGGGTTATATAACACTGGCTTAACCTACTTTCTAAGCAGTTAGTTATGATAAATGACAAGTGAACACATGAGTTTCTTTACAGCCATTTGAAGTGATAGGGCCTAAGAGCAGGTAGAATAGGAAGAAATTAGGGGAAGCAACAAGCACTTCCTCTGGAATATGAACCAAAGCATGAAACCATTTGCAACTTTGATTTACTCCACAGACTGCTTACTAACTAGAAAAGGGTTATGCAAACCCAGAGGGTCTGGAACTAAATGGCTGTATCTCAGATGAAATGTGCAAACAGCTTTTAAATCACTTCAAGTGGAAACTCACCCAATTCCAGACCCATTTATGAACCCCAGTAGAGGGTGTGTGCTATTTCCCTCCCAGTCAACACGTAATTCCTTAAATGAGAGACAACCAGCACAAGACTGTCATTCACGTTTCCGCATACTTTATTTGTTACAAACATACAATTTTTTAAATATAGACTGTAAAACTCCATTTGCAAAAGTCTGTTATTGTAAGGAGTGCACACCAGCAGTAAGGATTCTTTTTTCTCTATGAGTTTTTCTGTCAGTTTTGCTAGTTAGTGGTAAATACGGGACCCGCCATTTTACAGACTGACTGAAGCTTTTGGCTGTATTCACATTGTTCTTTTGAAGCAGCCCTGCTCGTCTCAAAATTGACCGGAATCAGCTTCAACCTCCAGGCAGTGAGATCAACAGCCCGTCTAGACTATGCTTTTGAATGGTTTCCAGGAAGTATGAGTTCTGAATGGGTACTGCACTTCACGGATTTGTTTGAATTGCCCATGCAGCTGTGTTTGTTAAAGTGCATTCTTCTTTTAAAAAATAAGAGGAATAATCTTTACTCTTTAACCAAGGTACTTAAAAAAATGAACTTTTTGGTCTCTCAGCAGATATTCCCAAATTGATCCTATCACTACAAATTTTAGTGTTCTATTTACAAATATTTATAGGGTAACAGGTGGAGGGGACCTTATAAAATTAAAGGTGCAGCTTCTCTTGAAGCAGAAATCAGTTCTACAAATTCATACATAGGAGTACACACTTGGTTTACAATGCACAAGCATTTGGATATTTACAGAGACTGAAGACATCCCAAAAAACCCTCTTTAAAGTAACTTCCAACCTAAACTCTAGTTGTACATCTAGATCAGGAAGCTCTGTCTCCTGCTATCAAGATTTGGTTTTAATTCATTCTAATTATGTCTGTAGATTCTCTATGGGCAGGACATCAGTCCCAACTTTGGAATGAAGAATCATCTAGTCTAAGGAAGCCCCTGGTAGATCTGACTGGCAGTGAAGGTTACTATAGAAAGTGTGTTATTTGGAAATATGTCAGAAAATAGACAGACTTCAAAAAATGGACTTGGAAAAACATCTGCATAGAGGTGCAAGACAGAATAAATACTAATCATTTTAGAACTTTAGAAAAAGAGAAACCCAAATATACTGATAACCACAGTTATTATTCCAATTACTGATAATCAGTGGGAAAAAACTCAAATTTACTTGCCTGCTACTGTAACATGCACAGCTCTCAAATATGCCCTGTACTTATTTAAAATCAGTTTCTGGACTTCTGCCCAATCTATTAGCTTCTAGGAATACAGGCAGCTTTTGAAACAGAAGTGACATGTGGGCTAGGAGAAAAGGGTTTATGCCTCATATCTGAACAGTTTAAGATGCAACTCTCAAATTTCTACAAATGTTTCTGTTTTTCAATTTTATTTCTCTACCTGCAGTTATGTATGTCCTTGAAAAAGGAATTTTAAAAGGGAAGAAATCTACCACTTGCCACTCTACTTCCAAATATGTATAATAAAGACTTTTTGAGCCAGCTTGATCTTGTAATATAGGGCAAGAATGGGGATGAGTTTAAGAAATGAGACAATCTACATAAATTTTCTTGAAAGATTTACTCACTGATGTCTTTGAAGTAGGGAAGAAAAAAAAAAAAAAGACAAACTCATGTCTTCTTCAACATGCTAGTGGACAATGAACTTGGATAGGTTTATTGCTTTCTCTCCAATACTCTGGGCCCACATTTCATCACACTAAAGGTATGATCAGCCCTCTCTTATCCATGTCAGTAGGCATTTTATATATATAATATGGGGAAAATGAAATTTGCTCCTAGACTCAAAATTCCATGTTAATAAAGTACAGTCATATTCTTTTATCAAACCATGTTAGAATCACCTATGGAAAAAAATAACATTTCTGCATCAAATAAAGCTTTTTACAGGAGGCTGTAATTAGAAGTCCTACTAAGCAGTGACACTACCAATACAGCATTTGCTGTTATTTTAACATAGCTTTACCTATCCCCATTGCAATGTCTAATTCAAGAGGCATGAGTTAATTTTCAAATGAAGAGTAAAAGGTTGCAAATAAAGGCGATAACATTGATGGCATATTCCCTATTTCATTAGGAAATATAAAATACATTCATAAAGGTCTTAACTTGGATCGGGGTACAGATATCAACTAGATATCAATTTCTAGATATCTAGAAATTACTAATGTCTTCATGACGCAGTATTTTTCAAATTTAATTTTCATCCTGACAATTGGACCACATTTATTAAATAAGAGTCTGTTAAATCCATCAGTAATGAAACTAAGTTTTAAGACTGAGGGCTGCGAACAGCGACTTTAACTGAATAGCAGGTAAACATATCAAGAGAAGTCATCATTCAACAGTCCACTCTCTCTTGAAGCTTCTGGGTGTTACCATTTGAAAATTAATGACTTTGTTTTTCTAGATTAAAAACAGGGGAAATGAGGTGATAATGTCCATTTCCACCTTATGCCTGGAATTCCAAATGGGCACTGTCATGTACTTTTGTGTGTCTATACATATATTTTTTAGGTAAATGTGGTTCTTTTTTTCTTTTTCTACAAACAATCACCACCCGCCCCCCCGCCCCATTATCCAGTTTATTCAACGGGAATAGTAACTGTTTAGGAAGACACCTAATCGATTTACAGTACTCTAAAACCAACCCTGAAAACTGGCAATTTCATTCATTTACTGTAACTTCAGTGCCGTATTGACAGAAAAAAAAAGTTACCTTAAGGCTCAAGGGAAAGTAACTTATTAAATTGTGAATGCAGCATTGTTTACTCTCCCGTCCATTGGAAACTAGCAAAATGCATTCTAGATCAGTAATACAAACTTTCTAACATTAGCAAAGATTTCTACTTTTCTTATACAGAGTTAAAACAATATTCAAAAGCAAATTATCTAGGGGAGCCTGAGAAACCATGATCCACATCACACACAGATTCCATGTATTTCATGATCAAAAAGTGCTTTATCTTTGAGAAATATGTCAGGGCTAAAATGGAAATATACAAGGAAAAAAATCACTTGACACTTTCTCAAGTGAAGTACAAAATGGAAAAGGAGCAAAAAGATGGGAGGCGCTGCTCTTTGAACAGGCCTTATGCAGGTGACTTTTAGGGTATACTAAATTAAAATTGTTTTAAGAGTTAACAGTGGAATTTTACACCACTATATGTATTCTAAAACCTGAGATTGTACATCAAAGCAGTCTACTTTCTTACTTATCAGAGCAATTCTGATACTTCCTAAAAATAGAAGACAACTCAATTGAATTAATAACTCCAGGGTCAAAAACATTAACTTTCCCCAATAAACAAGGAGACCGACCACATTAGATACCAAGAGTGCTACAGAATGCCTCTCGACAAAGAGTCATTTTTACATAAGCAAAAAGTCACTTCTCTCCTTCCCCTTCTCACAGATCAAGGCCACACTATTCTCAAATGAATATCTACTGAGAGATCAGCTGTGCATTGGACAAAGTACCATAACTGGGTTAAAAATGAAAACAAAATTTACAGTGAAGAATACCTATGTGCATGGCTTACACACTCAAGCTTCTCAAGTTCATCCACCTCAAGAGCAAGGTAGACACAAATGGGTAGTTACCTTTTAATACCTTGTGGAGAGCACATTCTACCCCCTGTAAAGCCAGTCAAGGTCACATTTAACAAAGCATTCTCAGCAACTATAGTGCCTGAAGTGTGCAGCCATTTACAGACCACTCAATATGAGGGCATTATTATAACCAGCCTCTTTTGCCCACAACCCTGCATTTTCAGATAAGTCAGGATAATTGTTTTGTTTTTTGAGAAAACTGAAGCTTGAATCTCTTAAAAGACCTGCAATTTATTGCAAAGTGATAGAGAGGTAACAGGGAAGCAATAGGTTAACAGCCTGCCTGCACCAAAGCCTCAATCATTTTGCAGTAAATAATTATGGAAAGTGACTTGACGAGTAGCCATGTGTGTATCACAGCTACAGTCATTTATACCACCTGCATGCCTCCCATAGTAACATAGGGTGTCTGGGTTTTTGGTTTGGTTTTCACTTTGATTTTTGGTGCCATACAGACTTACACTGTGTACTGTGCAGCATATGCACTGAAAACTTTCTCTGCTGACTAGAACTGCCATTCTACTTGAATGAAAGGTAGGGACAATAGAAACCAGAAGGCAAGAGTAGTATCTCATCACAAATTTTTGATCCTTTGATTTTGTTCTTAAAATTTCTTGTGTCTGCAGCAGTTTGAGAAACAGACATTCTACCAATTCTCCGAAAAAGAATTTTAGTTTCCTACTTCTCAGGAATATGACTGTTTTGAACACATGATCAGCTGGGATGTTTGCCAAAGTTGAAAAACAGTCCTAAATCACTGTTCATAGTAGTGGCTGAAAGACAAAACACAAAATTGCTTTCCCATAGTGTGTATAATGCTATTTTCTGACTGGAATTAACAAAGATCATTTCCTTTAATAGGCAGTATTTATGAATGAGTTCTGAAAGCCAGCCTGTTAATATCACTTTGTTTAACAAACCACACACCGAAAGTGTAGTCTGTGCTTTGCAGATTTCTATTGTCCCTAGTACTGAATGAGGATCAGTGAATGCTACAATTAATCCACATCCTCCTGTAATCTTCCTGCAGTGAGAAGAGAGGCCATGAACCACCCCCTGCAGGAGAAACAAACCTTTGAGATTGGTTAAGACTTAAAAACCCACCACTATGACATTTACCATTTAATCTTACATAGGCAGGTCAAAATTTTAATATAAATTACTTTTTCCAACACATAGCTTATGCATTCTTTGCTCCTTTTTTTGGAGGATTCTCAAATTGATATCTAAAGATTTACATATGATATATTACTGTTATATGGTCTAATGACTAAGAAAATTTCTCTGGTAACCAAAGCTGATGCCATATATGGTAGTGTTCTTGGCATATACTCTATATGCCTCAGACCACTTCCACATTCTTTCTATTCAGCTAATTATAGCTTAGTAGCCACTGGTGAAGGATTGTGAAGACCCTGTCATTTCTACAGAGTAGAAAGGCAAGGCTAGTTACTGCAATTCAGCCAAACAAAAAGAAAAGAAAAAAGAATAAACCAACCCCTTAAAAAGGAGAGGTACTGCACCTTTGCAAAATTGAACTGGCTCACTGCAGCTGAGCAATAGAACCACCACTGAAGCAGGAAAACAAGTTGGTCTATACAGGAATTATACATGTTTTGAAAATGAAAAAGTTACAGCAATCAACTAAGAGCTGCAACTTTAATCTTCATTGCTGCCTCAGAGTTTGAAACTTATAAACAGTTTATGCAAACCTAATAATGCTATCTTCTCAGCCCCTTTACTAAAACTATTTAGGGATTTGTTCTCCGCAGCAAAGAAATAAACACTCAAAACACATAGGTAAATACAGCAGGACATTATTGAAAACAGCTGCCTTGTAGTACAAAATACAGTACAAGTATACAGATGTCATTAAAACATCAAAAATACTATTGCTCCCATACAATTTAGGAAACATTCTTTGCAACGGAGAAAATTTTTTTTTAAAAAAGAAAAGCTTAAAAAAAATCTGTTTAAAAAGTCTACTGTGGATGATGAGTAGAGAAATAGTCTGAAAAGGGCACCAATGTTTGTGGCTCTTCCACTTTTTAAAAACAAAAACAAAAAAATCTAACATCAATGATATTCTGAATCAAATCTAATTTTTTAAAAAAGCCTAATTTTATATACACAATTATTCCCTCCCTCTCAGCCACAATTCATGAAAACGACCTTTTTGTATACTACTTATTTCCCAATAAATACAAAAAGATTGTAGGTTGAATAATACCAAAATAAGATAATAAAAAGGTATGCAATAAATTAAAAGGCAGCTCAAATAAAGGGCAGGCATGCAGTTTAAAAAAAAACGAAACTAAGATTGTGGAGGTGGGGTTACTTGCCTCCTTGTTGAGAAGGTGTCGCACAAAGTATACCTGAAAACTTTGGAAAGACCATTAGCTCCCATTCAATTCAAAGTTACCTAGGTCTATGACACTTCTAGGAATACCTTTTGATGGGGTGGGATTAACTTGATTAGTAAAAATCATACTGAAAATCCATTTAAAATATAGAAGAGGCGATCCTTGAAAACCCCAACTTTTATTCTTGAAAGACAGCTGGATAAACTGGCAAAAGCCAGTTTGTTGAAATTTCAAGATGGTATAAAAATGCTTCCAGGATATAGTCAGCATATTCACGTTCATTTCAGCTCCATTCAAATGGATTTCAGCTTCAAAGGGCACGCTGCTTGAATCACTCATCCATCATTTGCCAACTTTGATTGTGAGGTACTGATACAATGGACCAAGTTCTTAAAAATTTATTTTAAAAGAATAAATGATGCTGGAATTCTGGACCTGAGGATCTTTAGTATTTGAACAAATCCACAGATTAAACTGAAGGTAGATGACTTCAGTTTTGGTTACTTTCAACTTTTCTGTGTGGACTTATATTCCATTAAAGCTCAGGCTTGTAGCCACAATGTTCCTTTTGTAAAGATGTCCAAGTTTTATGGTTTAAAATCCAGCCAACCAGTGGCCGAAACAGCCGAATTAGCCATAATTCACTGGCTCACACGGTGGAGCCACGGGTATCTGGCTCTCATTCATATCTAAGCCATGACCTCCATATTTGGAGATCGGGGAAGAACTTTAGTGAGCAGCAACCAATCCACTCAAACAGTTTTCCTTGTGCTTTATGCCTGATTTCTTATTGTGCCTACCTCAGCAACCCCCAATGTAAAACTGCTTTTATCTTTGAAAAATATCTGCCAACTTCCAAAACATTATAGTAAGGGATTCTAGTTCAAGGATTGACATCTGAATCCATTTGCATCCCGGAAAATAATTCTGCAAAGACAAGACATGGGCCTTGGTCCAGGTTCTATGCAAAACCATTTAAAAATGGATCCAATTTGTTTCTGTCCCTGGTGGCTTCTTTAATTCTTATTTTGCCCTGTCTATGATTATGTAAAGTTGCATTCCTTTTCATGAAACTTGTACCCTCAGGACTGGGTAACTGCAAAGGCCTCTCTCTTCACAAGAATTCCATGAAGATCTAGATCCAAAACGCTGATTTCAATGGAGGTGAAGGGATAGACACTACAACAATGAGGTCTAGAAAGATCTTTAGATCAAGTTACCCAAATATAACACAAATTGAGCTGTCATCAACGGGTCTGGGTAACTGATGAGGTGTTCCTTGGCCAGCGTGCAAGGATCTATCCCATCCAGGGTTATCCTGATGGATTTAGGAACCTTAGCTGGGAAGGAAGAGAAGCTGAGACTTCTGCTCAGGTGAGGAGACGCTGTTGTCCTCTCTTTGCAGATTACTGTCAATTCCTTGGAACTTTACTGCTTTTCTCTAATTGTCCTGACTGTTCTCTTATGGTTATTTCTCTTAATTAACTATATTATTTAAAATTTTGTTTTCCCCCTCCGGGGCCTCCCTTGCTTCCCCTCCACTAGCTCAATGGGGATGAACAGGAAGGGGAGTTCTCTAGCCAAGGAGACGGTGGTGGGGTGGGGAGGCCCGTAAGGGAGGAAGCCGCGCGTTTCAATCCTCATCCACCTCCTCTCCCTCTGACTCGTCTCCGCCGCGTCGCTCATAAAGCTTATCCCTCTGCCGTTCCTGGATCTCTTTCATCTCATCCGCATATCGGCAAAACGCGCCCCCGAACTTGCCCCAGGCCTTGAAAGGGACCGTGATGGCGTTGCGGTAGGACGGCTTCACCTCGCTCACACGCAGGAACACTCCGTACTTGTTACAGCCCACGTCGAAGAAGAAACGCTTGGAGTCTACCGTGATGGAAGTGCCTTCTGGGAGCTCCCCGTACAGGCCGCCCCCAGGGCCTCCGGCGCCGCCGCCCGGGCCCCCCGCCAGCTCGTCATCCTCGCCGCCGTAGTCGTCGATGAGCTTGGCCAACGCGTCGCGGAACTCTATGAGGCCCTGCGCGGGCAGCGCAATGGTCTGGCCGCTCTGCAGGCCACCGGGTCCCGGGCCACCGCCGCCGCGGTTGACCGTCTGGCGGATGCGCAGGAAGCGGCCGCGCTGGTTTTCCTTGAGGTCCAGGTAGTACTTGCGGTTCTCGCGCACCAGGAACTCGCTCTTGAGCGCGCGCCGCGGCCCACCGCCCTCCTCGGCGCCCGCCGCCGCTGCCACTTGCTCCGGGCTGCTGGGCCCCAGCTGCGCGTAATGCTCGATGAAGTCGCCCAGGTAGTCACGGAACTCGGCGGCCACCGCCATGGACAGCGTGAGGCGGCTCTTGGAGCCGCCCGCGCCCACCTCGGCGATCTTGAGAAAGCGGCCTTTGGCGTTCTGCTTCACATCTAGGTAGAACCGTTTGTTCTGGATGTCCAGCCGCTTCGAGGCCAGCTCCTGCGTCTCCTGCTCGCCGCCGCCGCGGGACGCGGGCTGGAAGCCGCCGGGCCCGCCACCGCCGCGCTCGCTGCCGCTGTCGCCGTCCGCCATCTTCTCGGCCGCCGCCGCGCCCAGGCCGCCGCCCGCCGCCCGCCGCGCTCGCGCCCCTGCCCTCCGCCCTGCGGCTCGCTCTCCCGGGCCCCCCAGCCTCGCTCGCCGGCCCGCTCACGCGCTCCCGCTGTTCATCGCCGGCAGCCGCCGCCGCCGCCCCCCCATCGCCCCCGCGCCCCGCCCCGCCACTTCCGCCGGGCCAGCTTCCGGCGCGCGCCTCCGTGACGCCGCCCCGCTCCGCCCCCACGTTCTCGTTGCCGGAAGCGCCGCGCAAGGCGGCGGCTGCGGGGCGCAGGGCAGTGACGTCACGGGTCCGCGGGGGTTTGGGGATCCTGGAGACCCAAACTGGGAAGGAACTCGGGAAGCTTACGGGCGACGGAAACAGTCTGCATCTTGTTTGTGGTGGTGGTTTTACAGATAGCCGAAAGTGATTCAAATTACGGTTTAAATAAATGTGGTTTATTCTAGGGAGATTATACCGGAGTACAGTTATTATTTACGAAAGAGGAATTAAAGGGAGGAAGATGTTGGGGTACTCAAAACAAAACTAACCTAATAGGATTGCTGTATAAGAATCCGTGAGTGATATTTAGCATAATGACTGAATTATAGTGAGTGCTCAATAAATACGTACTCTTAGTTCGTGGAATACTGTACAGAGTGCCTGGAACATGCTTGGTAACATCATCATCACCGTCTCAGTGGCGTAAGATAAAATGATGGCCTGAACTCAGTAGTGGTAGTGGGGATGGAGAGTTTAGGAAAGGAGTTAATTTTTATGAAGCACGTATGTACAGGGACTGGTAACCGTTTTACACGTTAACTTGGAAGAATACTTGTTTCATGTGTTACATTGTGTGGAGAAACAGGAATGGATTTAAAAAGTGAACAGTGGGACTTCCTGGTGGTTTGGTGGCTGAGATTCTATGCTCCCAATATAGGGGGCTAGATCCCACATGTTTCAACCAAGAGTTCACTTTTGGTAACTAAAGATCTCAATGCTGCAACTAAGACCGGCAACAGCCAAATAAAGTGAAAGTGAAAGTCGCTCAGTCGTGTCCTACTCTTTGCAACCCCATGGACTGTACAGTCCATAGAATTCTCCAGGCCAGAATACTGGAGTGGGTAGCTGTTCCCTTCTCTAGGAGATCTTCCCAACCCAGGGATTGAACCCAGGTCTCCCGCGTTGAAGGCGGCTTCTTTACCAATTGACCCACCAGGGAAGCCCAGCCTAATAAATATTAAAAAAAAAAAAAAAAAAAAAGTAAAATGTGTATCTTTTGATGGGGGGAGGTGTGTGCTAAGAGTCATTCTGCCTGGGTCTGAATCCCATACTAGTTGTGAGGTTTTGGGTACGTCAATTAACCTCTTAAGCCTTAGTTGCATAACTTGTTAAATAGGAATAATAGTAACTATCTTGTGGAGTTGCTATAAGAATTAAGTGAGATAATGCACATAAAGCACTTCACCTGGCACAGAAGAAGCACTCCCCAAGTTTTCCTTTTTCTTTTTTTTGGATGTGTCATGAGGGATATTACTTCTCCCGCCTGTGTTCCCTATGCTGGAAGTTCTGAGACCTAACCACTGGGCAGCCCCTCCCCAAGTGTTTAATCACTCTTCGTCCTGATTCATAAAAAAGACCTTAACAAACAAAATTAGAGTAATACCTCTCAACTAAACACAGAAGAGTCCAGGGGAAAGCATCAAATTTGGGGTCTTGAACATTTCAGTCTTGGAGTGAATTTGGACATATGAAATCCCTAGGGAAGAAATCTGATGTCAGGCATCACTTAACCTTCATAAAAGATGTCCATGAAGCTCCTTCTCTAATTTCTTGCTAACCAAACCACTTTCTGCATAGGGGACCCCAACACTCAGTTCATGTGAAGGACTTTCTACCCATATATTCATTCCTTATCAGTTCAGTTTTAATGTCAAATCCTATTTAATGAGTTAGACATATTGTTTTATTTCCTTTTTTTGTCTGTGCTGTGCGGGATCTTAGTTCCCCAACCAGAGATGAAACCTGTGCCCTCTGCATTGGGAATGCAAGTTTTAACCACTGGACTACCTGGGAAGTTCCTGCTTTGTTTCCTTTGAAATTTCATTCTTGGATTTTAAGCTTAGCATCTTCTCCCTTTTTATCTATTTGAAAATTATACATTTTCCAGACTTTTTACAGTTCAATTTTTAATAGGTGTGATTATATCATATATTTTTATTTCATCTTTAACTCTAGTTTATCTTGAATACATTTTGGTGAATAGTATCAAGTGAAGAATCTAAAAAATTTCCTTCAAATGACCAATTGTCCCAGTACTATTTATTAAATAACCCTTCAAGGACAGATCTCGACAGGTGGAGATGAATGTAGGTTATTTTGGGCAGAGGGAACATGTGTTCCCAGATGGTGAAAAGTCTAGTTTGGCTGGAGCCCAAAGTCTGTGAGGAGTGGGTGGTGAACAAAAGAGTTGGAGGCAGTTAAACCTGGGCCCAGTGGGGAGGCCTTCACTTGTTGGCAGGAGACTGGGCTTGAGTTGAGGGG
The DNA here is from genome assembly GCF_029407905.1 of Bubalus kerabau. Lineage (NCBI taxonomy): Eukaryota > Metazoa > Chordata > Mammalia > Artiodactyla > Bovidae > Bubalus > Bubalus kerabau. The sequence continues at coordinate 79,905,274 of NC_073631.1, read as the reverse complement.
GAGCTCCTGGAGCTATGTGAACAGGAGCGTGACAGAGAGGAGGGGACCATGGCAGAGGATAGCATGGGTCGGCTTAGTCAGGAGGCAGCAACCACCTGGCAGACCCAAGCCAGCGGGGGCTGGATGCAGCTGATTGAGTGGGAAGGAGCCACTGGGGCTTTGAGGACATGAGAAAGGACCAGATTTAAAAACTGGATGTGTAGACGGGGGAGAGGAGTGAAGGGTGGTTTTAGAGTGTGTGTTCTGAGTGACTGCTCTCAAGGCTGTTGTTTGAGATGGTAAGAGCACTGATCTAAGACTTCAGAGATTCAGGTGCTGCAAATGTGAGGTTTTCCTCCCCTATGAAATTCACAATAGACAGGACCCAACAGGAAGAACTGCTTTGATGCATTTTTGGAATACCAAATTCTTCCCTGGGAAGTTTATTACCTCTTGGTGGCCTTAAGCACTTGTTGGGACTGCCTTTTGGCAAATCCAGCATGAGTGAGTGTGAATCTTAAGTACTGGCATGTGAAGTCTGAGCAGCCAGCTGGGTGCTGGGCGGGGAGTGTCCAAACAGCTGTGGGACCCAGAGAAGCAGAGTCAAGACGAGGGGCACCTGTGGAAATGCTGGTTTGGGAGCTGCCAGCAGACAGCATGGATTTGACATCAGCTCCCAGAAGGCCGAATAGAGAAAACAAGGACAAGTGAGAAAGATGGGGAGAGAATGAGGCCAGGGGTCAGGTGTCACAGTTCACACTGAACCTGACCAACGTTTCCTGCCCATCCTAGAAATATGTGGAGAATCACACAGCTCTTAAGGAGTGGAGCAGAGGCTGCAGCTCAAGTCTCCAATTCTAAATTCTGTCTTTGACGCTGCCACCTTGGGGGAGAGCATGGAAGCCATATGTTACAGTGCTAGCGAGGGCAGGACTATGGGTTCAAGAGCTGCCCGGGTGACAGAGGGGATTGTGTGTGTTAGTCGTTCAGTCGTGTCCGACTCTTTGTGACCCCGTGGACTGTAGCCCATCAAGCTCCTCTGTCCATGGGATTCTCCAGGCAAGAATACTGGAGTGGGTTGCCATTTCCTCCTCCAGGAGATATTCCTGACCCAGGGATCAAACTCCTGTCTCTTATGTCTCCTACACTGGCAGTCGGGTTCTTTACTGCTAGTGCCATGTGGAATAGTAACCAACAAAGAAAAGCATGAACCTGGAGATGGGTATAGGAGGTGTGGCTGGGCCATGGGAGGCAAGAATCTGTCCTTTTGCTCATGATACCAGGGAGAGTGGAGGAGAGACACAGGAGCTTCTGGTGGACAGCAGAGAAGCTGGAGCTGTTCCTGCGTCTGCTCCAGTGCCCAAGAGCAAGGCCATATGCCAAGAAGGAGGCCGAGAAGACCTGTGAGGCTTGGCTGGGATGAGAATCCCTAAACAGCTCAGAATCCTGCTAAGACCAGGGCAGAAGCACACTGTCTCCAGCCACTTGGAGCAGCTTGGAGGCTGAGCAGGAGGCAGCAGATGGCAGCGAGCCTTGCCAGGGCTGGGGAGACCTGTGAGTCAGGGGGGTGGGGGAGGAGGCTAGGGGCCAGTGTCCTCAGATGGCCAGAGCCTTCTCCTGGTTTCAGGCCAGGAGAAGGAGAAAGGGGTCAGACATTGTAGGTCACGCCTTTGTTTTCCTGTTATTTTTTCCTATTATGCTTAAAGTTGAAACTCAGAACAGTTGAGGAATAGTCCTTCTCACCCAGATCCCCCAAATGGTACCACATTTGCCTCATCACCTCTCTTTCTCTAGTTTTTCTTCCTCCTGAACCATTTGAGAATCACTTGTGTGATGCCCTTTAGCATCTCTTTCCCAAAGTAAGGATTTTTCTCTTGCCAACCAGAGTATAGTGATCAAAAACAAGAAATGAACACAGCGAGGTGGGTGAACCTAGAGCCTGTAATACCAAGTGAAGTAAGTCAGAAAGATGGTACTGATGGTCCTATTTACAGGGCAGCAAAGGAGATGCTGACATAAAAAACAGACTTGTGGACACAGTGGGGAAGGAGAGCCTGGGATGAATTGAGAGAGCAGCATTGAAACACGCATTACCATATATAAAGTAGATAGCCAGTGGAAATGGAAATTTGCTGTATGATTCATGGAGCTCAAATCTAATGCTGTGTGACAACCTAGAGGGGTGGGATGGGGATGGGAGGTGGAAGGGAAGTTCATTGACAGACTTGAGTTAGATATTGCCAAATGTCCCAATTATGTCCTTTGTAGCAACAGAAGGTCCCATTGCATCCAGGGGGCCCTCACCCTTCCTCGTTTCACTCTGTCTGTGTCCTTGGCATTGACATATCTGAGGGGTAAAGGGGCCTTATTTCATAGACTGTCTCCCACTTTGCATCGGGAGGCACTTCTTAACCTCAGTCTGAATGCACATCCTTGCCCTGGCTAACCTAACTCCCCACAGCAAGCGAAGTGCTGCCCACCACCTAAATGAGCCCTGATGCCAGAGCAGGGGGGAAGATGAGGTGGTAGAAGATTCCAGAGTCAGCAAGGAAGGCAGGAGAGACTGGGTGGGGGTGGGGAGTCAAATGTATTCGTGGTCAAATCCATAGCGGCCTTTTTGCTGTGAGCTGCTCAGAAGCCGCATGACCTCCTGGCCTGTTCTGTCCTTTTCCATCTAGAAGGAAAAAAGAGAAGAAGGTGAACTTAGCAGAATCCAGTGTGGAGGGGCGCCATCCCTGAGGGCATTGGCACAGTGATTCCCAGACAGGGCACCCAACCTTGCAGATGCATCTCAGCTGATGCTCTGGACCCAGAAGTCGGCTGGCATGTGTTGGGGTCTCCAGGGATGTTTTCTTGAGTTTGGGTGTCTGCAAGCAGGTGTGTTCTTCTAGAATAATCTAAAGAGATCGCTGCATCCGGCCTGGGAAGAAGGCCTGCACCTGCTGTTTATTCTAGGGATTTTTGTCTTCCAAGAGGTAGAAAATCAATTCCTTGCATTGGTGTTGGGTTCCAAGGGGTACCGTTTCTCAGCCTTGGGACTTAACTCAATAGCCTTAACCCTCCCTGATTTATAGCTTCTCTTGACCTTAAAAAAATAAAACCCTTGTGGCACTCCCAGAGGCTGAGAGACTGCTTTCTGCACACCCGTCAAGCTTATTTACCTCACATTCACCACCTCCCACGTAGCTCCCTGAGTCCCTGGAAGAGCTATGTGTTCTTTGGAATGTGGCAGGCCTCCACTGTTTCACTCCTGCTTCCCAGCGGTGAGGTGTGTGCACACCATTCAGTGGTGCAGCTGGCACATGAGGGCCCCAAACGGCCTTGCCCTTTGAGTGTAATTCATGGATGTGACTGAGCTTCCTCCAGACATCTCCTCCAGGCTCCACATTCTGCAGAGACCCAGTGTTGAGTTGAGAGACCATGAACATAAAACCCAGAGGGACTTTCATCTTTCTTTAGGAGGTACATTTGTTGGACAAGAGAGTTGATATCCCAAATACAATTATTGTAAAAAGGAACGGCATCCCTAAAATAGAAGAGTCGGAAAATGTATCAGCTGGTGATGGATAAGCAGGTCTGAGGAGGCTGTAACTCAGGTCACTCGTGTTTGAACCCACTCACACCCTAAGTAGCAGGGGGCTGGCCTCCTCAGTGACAGGAGGATATGAGGGGCCTCCTCCCAGCTGTCCTGGTGGCTCAGCTAGAGCCAGCTGTGCCCACAAAGCCTCTAGTCAGGACTCTCCTCCCAGCTGCCATGGGGAACAGGTTTGCCCTTTCTAAGCACCCTTAGGTCACTTGTGGTCTTTCCATGGAGCCGGCCAACAGCCATCTGTTCTGCTTCTCATTTCATCCAGAAAATCCCAGTGTTCTACCCCCCTGCTCTTAGGGGTTCTGCTTCAGCCTCTTCTGTATCTTCCAGAAGGCTGTCTTGCTCTGAACCGGGCCCCTGCTGGGTTCCTCCGCCTGCCCTTCATTCAGTTAGACAATGACTGGCAATGCCCAAGTCCATGCTGAGCACAAGCAAGGCCATATGGAAGGGAAAAGGAGGTTTCCAGGGCCAGCAGTAATGATGAATGACCTGAACTCCATCCACAGCCTTTAAAGAAATCTTTACCCGGTAGAAGTTAGGAATGTAGCCTGGAAAGAGGAGAACATGCCCTGTAGGGCACTGGCTTAGAATCAGAGGTATCAATACGAGCTAGTGGTTTCATTACACAGACATGCGCACATGCATGCACATACACATACAAATAAACATATGAACACACACACAGATAAATATGGAAATAGACACATACAGAGATGTAGCAGTACACACAGAGACATATGTATGGATGTATTTATTTATATACATACTTCCTAGAAGCAATGACACCCTGGGAGCAATGAGCACTCCTAGTACCCAGACCTTGGTTTCTCAATACCATTCTGTACTGAAAGGAACCAGAGTTTCCTGGAGAAATGGCTGATTTCAGGGCTGGAGGAGAGAAAGCACAAGTTGAGCCTAGAATCTCTTGTGTCAGAAAGTAAGTAAATGCTCAAAAAGTAAGTGGGACATGTCAAAAGGACACCCCTCTTAGCCAAATCTGAGATAATTTAAGCATCAAATAAAGAATAATAGTAACAGATTATGAGCCAGTGAATAAAACAAGATGTATTCCATATATATGTGCTGATATTAATATGTAATTGAGAGAAAGAAAATCTCTTTACAGTAGAAAGCAAAGTGACAAGTATAGAAGAAATGATGGAATATGAAGCATAATAGCAATCATCACAGTGACAACTGATTCAGGCAAGAATCATCAATGGATACTAAAAACAGTAAGTGAAAATTTGCTGAGTAAAGTGAATATTGACCTAGTCTCAAAGAATCTCCCTGAAGTACTTGTTAATTCCAAAAGGAAAAGCAGTAACCCTGCATTGGAGAAGCTTGGCAGCCACTGCCCTAACCAAGTGATCACGGATAACATCACCCCGAATGGGATAAATCAACCTCAGGTGTCTCTTGATACAATCACCGAGAAGGACACATATCACTTCTGTAGTATTCCTCTCAGAAATACAGAACCTGCATCTAGTCTGGGGGAAACAGCTGACAAACCTACACTGAACGAACATCCACAGAATCAGAGGCTGCAAACTAACTTCAGAAATGCCAGTGCCACGAGAGACGAAGACTGCAGGATGAAGAGAAGGGACAACTCAATTTGGGCATTTCTTTGCCATAAAGAACACTCTTGATGAGATCCGAATAAGGTTTGTAGATCAGAAAATAATACTGTGTTAATGTTAATTTCCTGATTTTGATCATTTTCCTTGTGGCTTTGTAAGAGGATATCCTTATTTTTAGGAAATACACTCTGAAATATTTAGAAGTAAAACAGGCATCATGGCTGTAATTTACACTCAAAGGATTCAGAAAAAGACACACATGTACAGAGTGCAACGAAGTAGATATGGGAAAACATTAGCAGTTGGAGGATGAGTGAAGTATATAGAGTTCCTTATGCTAACTTGGCAACTTCTTTTTTTGGGGGACTGTGCTGGGTCTTCATTGCTCCTCAGGCTTTTTTCTAGTTGTGGTGAGTGAGGACTACTCTCTAGTTGCAGTGTGCAGGCTTCTCAGTAGTGGGCTCAGTAGTGCAGCTCCCAGGCTCTAGAGCACAGGCTTAGTAGTGTGGTGCACCGGCTTAATTGCTCTGTGGCGTGTGGCGTGTGTCGTGTGGAATTTTCCTGGACCAGGGATCGAACCTTGTCTCCTGAGTTCGCTGGTGGATTCTTTACCACTGAGCCACCAGGGAGGCCCCACAACTTTTTTTTTTTTAATGGATTTGTGTGTTTCTAACTGGCCTTTTCTAAAAAAATTTTTTCTTTCTTTATTTGGCTGCACTAACTGGGTCTTAGTTGCAGCATGCACAGTCTTTGATCTTTGTTGCAGCACGCATGACTTTTAGCTGCAGTATGTGAACTCTTAGTTGTGGCTTGTGGAATCTAGTTCCCTGACCAGGGATCGAACCTGAAACCCCTGCGTTGGGAATGCAGTCTCAGCCACTGACCACTAGGGAAGTCCTGAAAGTTTTCTTTAAGTCTGAAATTATGTCCAATAAAAAGTTAAAAGTAAATCCTCAAGTTGTTGAAATGTTGTATAAATCATCCCAAATAGAAGAATTCCCTGGCAGTCCAGTGGTTAGGACTTGGCACTTTCACTGCTGTGGGCCCAGGTTCAGTCCCTGGTCAGGGAACTAAGATCCCGTAAGCCATGCAGAGTAGCCAAAAAAAAAAAAAAAAAAAAAATCCCAAATAAATTTTGCTACCCTCCTTTTCCTCTTGTAACCTTTTCATTTTCACTGCCTGCTTCAGCATGCAATCTCCTGGACTGATCACTTGCCCATTTAGAATTTCCATAAAGGTTTTCAAAGCACCTCTGGGCTTTGGGGCCACCTTGCTTGGCTGAAACACACAGCAGTCAGGGTATTCTCACAGCTTCTACATGCTCTGTTCTGTGGTCAGTTATTTCCCAAGATTTATTTTCCTACTGGTCTGCAAGCTCCTTAAAGGTAGGACCATGTCTTATCTTTGTGTTTCCTTTACAGTGAACACTTGGTAAATATGTAACAGAATTAAGTTGAAAAGAAGAATGAGATCTTCAACTCCGCATGTCTTTGACCACTCAGTACTGCATGAAAATAGCACACAATAGGCAATCACAGTTAAGTTACAGCTGTGCATCCTGGTGATGTTACTGAGTTTTCCCTCCTGTTATTAGGAAGCAAGCTCTTTTAAAAAATATTTTTTTATTGTGGAAACTGGAAAATACAGAAAAGCAAAAGTAAGAGAATATAAATGACTTAGACTGCATCATCAGCTCTTCCCTGATGAAGACCCACCCCCTGCCCAGAGACAGCAGTGTCTGTCCTTTTGAGCTTTTCCTATGCAAAATTTTAAATGCGAATCTACACATATATGTGTATATACATATATTCATAATATACATACTGATGTATGACGCTTTTATTTTATGCAGAGAATTAGATTGATCAAAATCTTTGGTCTACCATATATTAAAAAAATTTTTTTTTTGCTTTTTTATTGTTTGGTTGTGCTGAGTCCTTGATGCTGTGAGAGAGTGCTCTCTAGTTGTGGTGAGCAGGGGCTGCTCATCGAAGTGGCTTCTATTGTCGCTGAGCACAGACTCTAGGGGTGTGGGCTTCAGCAGTTGTGGCACACAGGTTCAAGAGCTGTGGCTCATTGGGCCTAGAATGTGTGGGCTTGGTAGTTCAACCCTACAGGCTTAATTGCTCCAAGGAATGTGGAATCTTCCCAAAGCAGGGATCGAACCTGTGTCTCCTGCATTGGCAAGTAAATTCTTTACTGTCTGAGCCACCAGGGAAAGCCTTTATTCAAGGGAACCCAGGTTTTTTTTTTTTTCTTAAGGCCTTCAACTGATTGGATGAGGCCCACCCACATTATGGATAGTAATCTGCTTTATTCAAAGTTGACTATGTAAACATTAATCTCGCCTACACAATATCATCACAGAATCAAGACTGGTATTTGGCTTAGTGCTAAAGAATCTGCCTGCCAATGCAGGAGACATGGGTTCAATTCTGGGTTGGAAAGATTCCCTGGAGAAGGAAATGGCAACCCATTCCAGTATCCTTGCCTGGGAAATCCCATGGACAGAGGAGCCTGACGGGCTACAGTCCATGAGGTGATAGAGTCAGACACAGCTTAGGGACTAAAAAACAACAACAAATTTGACCAGGTATCTGGGTACAGTGCCCTGGCTAAGTTGACACATAAAATTAGCCATCACCTAAGTAGCTTCCTGGACTTCATCTTCTCCACAACACATCATATTATAAAGATCCAGATACTTTTGTTTTTTAAGCTGGTGTTGATTCACGTTCACTGCTAGAAAATGCCCCTACCCTGTTTCACCTTCTGCTGGTGGACATCAGGGTCACGGCTGCTGTCACAAATAGACTGGAGGACTCTCTGAAACTTGTTTCCTGGGGTAGGTGTTCGGGGCTTCGTCTTGGGTAATACACCAAGGGGCAGTTTCCTTTACAAGGAAAATCCAGGTGGTTGTTAACACTGGTTTCACTCTCCTTGGCCGTGTTCAAGAGGCTGCTGGTCCACAACCTCTCTAGCTCTTGGCATTGTCAGATTCTTCATTTGTCATAGAGTAAGTGAAAAATGCTTCTTTCTTGCTGCCTTGATTTATATTTCCCTGATTAACAAGGAGGCAAGCACTATGGAGAATAGTATTGAGGTTCCATAAGAAACTAAAAATAGAGCTACCATATGACCCTGCAATCTCATTGCTGGGCATATACCCAGAGAAAAACATGATCTGAAAGGATACACACACCCCAATGTTCCTTGCAGCACTGTTTGCAATTGACAAGACGTGGAAGCAACGCCTTGATGTCCATAAACAGAAAAATGGATAAAAAAGATGTGGTACATATACACAATGGATATTACTCAGCCATTAAAAAGGATGAAATAATGCCATTTGCAGCAACATGGATGGACCTGGAGATTGTCAAACTGAATGAAGTAAGTCAGACAGAGAAGGAGAGATATTGTATCACATCCCTTATATGTGGAATCTAAAAAGAAATGATACAAATGAACTTACTTACAAAACAGAGACTCACAGACTTAGAGAACAAACTTATGATTGCCGGAGCAGGGGAAGGAAGAGGAGGAGGGATAGTAAGGGAGTTTGGGATGGATGTGTACACACTGCTGTATTTAAAGTGGGTTACCAACAAGGACCTATTATATAGCGCATGGAACTCTGCTCAATGTCATGTGACAGGCTGGGTGGGAGGGGAATTTGGGGGAGAATGGATGAGTGTGTATATATGGCTGAGTCTCTTCTCTGTTCTGAAACTGTCACAGCGTTGTTAATCAGCTATATCCCAGTACGAAATAAAAGTTTTAAAAACATACAAACAGCAACAACAGAAAAACAAGGAGGCCAGGCATCTCTTTGTGTGCTTGTTGGCTCTAGGTGTTTCCTTGTTGGTGAAATGCCTGTTTGTGGTTTTTGTCTACATTTCCATTGGGCTAGGAGTTCTGTATACATTTTTAACACAATTATTTGTGCTCCTGCCCTGATCACCTCCCACTGCCACCCCTTTGGGGTCCCAGTGGCCCGTCACACCTTGTCCTTGAGTGTTGAGGGACTCTGAGCTCTCACTGCTTTCCAATGGGTCATGTCCTCACCAGAGCCCTTGACCTTCTGCCTGTGTTGGATTCTCTCACTTGCTGGATAGAGCTGCCTGTCCTGTCTCCATCTCAGACTCGGTGTGGCTGAGACCAACCCCTGTTTTTCTCTAGCCCTGGTCCTGGCTATCCCCACTGTTGGAGCCTCTGCCTCACCATCTGCTCCCAAGCCACCGGCTGTAGCTGAATCTACCCCAAAATGGAACCTGACACCAAGAGGCAGAGCCATGGATCAGAGCCTTGAATGTGCTTTTATTTCCAAAGTCTGGCTTCTCTGGTCTTCAGAGTAAAAAGGGATAAGCTCCCGGTCCAGGGAGGGGGTTATACTTTCTCTCTCTCTTTCCAAACAGTATTTTCCTGCCTGCCTAGTGGGTTTAGCAAATGAGACATCCCCCTTCTTATCCTTCTACTGAGTTGTTTCTTTGTTGAACACAAGCTTTAGTTCAGAAGATAGAAATATTTTTAAAGTGTCATCTATTAAGACTTTCCTAAAACATTAAAGGAAGTTTAAAGTGAAAAAAAATTATACATAATCTTTCCTTTTTATTTTTCTTGTTCCCTTCTAGTTTCTATCAACATGCATATCTATTTTTATGTTGTAATTAGAGTGTGTAGTTATATATAGTATATTGAATATGAATAGTTTCCCCCCACACTTTACATGGCATATTTTTATTGTCGCCATATTTTTATTGTTATCTTATGTGTGGGCGTGCTCATCACTCAGTCATGTCCAACTCTTTGTGACCCCTTGGACTATGGCCCGCCAGGCTCCTCTGTCCATGGGATTTTCCAGGCAAGAATACAGGAGTGGGTTGCCATTTCTTCCTCCAGAGGATCTTCCAGACCCAGGGATCGAACCCTCATCTCCTGCATTGCGGGTGGATTCTTTACCCACTGAGCCATCAGGGAAGCCCATTTAATGATCACCAATTTAAATGAGCTGGAAGCATTGAGTGTCTTGTGGCTGGGAATCTAGGTTGTTTCCAGTTTTGTGTTTGTTATAAGCAATGTTCCTGTGCCCAGTTATTTTTACTTGGGAAATCTGCCGGGCTGGCCCACTGGGTCAGAGGTAGCGCTTGGACATCTGCGTTTCCACCTCTGTGGCTCACAGTGATTTATTTTCTTTTGTTTTAATTTGTAGGGGTTTGGGAGGGGGCTGTGCTTGGTCTTCACTGCTTTGCACAAGCTTTCTCTAATTGTGGCTTGCGGGCTTAGCGTGCAAGTGTTTCAGTAATTTTGGCACATGAACCTAGTTGCTCTGTGGCATGTGGAATCTTCCCAGACTAGGGATTGAACCCACGACCCCTGCCTGCATTGGCAGGCAGATTCTTGTTCACTGTGCCACCAGTGAAGTCCCAGTGTAGATTTCTAAGTCTGCTTCCCCACAGTCTGTTTTATCATTTTCCTCTAAATGTGACTTTAAGAGATTGGAAACTAATAACTTCATATGGTAAAACTTAAATGCCCTGTGTTCCACATTCCGTGGTCGGGAGCATCCTTCACTTCCCCCAGGCTACTCCTCAATCTCCTAGATAGAACTCGAATCACCTCCTCCCTCTTGGCAGGATTACACATGTCTGGTGGTTTAGGACCAGCCAGGACTCCCAGGAACATCAGTGCCTCTGAGAAACTGGGGTAGTGACTGGAACTAGACACAAGTCAGAAGGCAGGGGCCACCTCTCATGGGAGTGTCGGGCAGTTTGAATGGAGGTTGGGCTGCTGAAAGTGTCTGCAGAACTCCAACCCTGGTACAAATGGTCTGATGTAGAACCTCCCTCACAAGCTAGACAGAGACAAAGAAGAGATGCATCCATCGATGCGTGTGGGGGAAGGCAGAGCCTGCAGGGACCAGAGGGCGGCTGTGTATTGGTCAACTCTGGTCACCATAACAAATACAACAGACCGGGGTAGGGAGGGGCGGGGCGGTGGGGTTAAACAACAGACCTTTAATTGCCTCAGAATTCTGAAGGCTGGGAGTCCAAGATCAAGGTGTCTACAGGACTGGGTTCTCCCGAGGCCTCCCGTTAGCGTGGTGATGGAGGCCCTTTGTCTGTGTCCTCACGCAGTCATCCCTCTGTGCGAGTCTGTGTCCTCATCTCCTCTTCTGATGAGGACACTGGTCTTATTGAATTAGGCCTCTTTTTACCTTCTTCACCTCTTTGAAGACCCTATCTCCATATACTGTTAGATTCTCAGGTCCTGGGGGTTAGGGCATCAGCATGGGGTTTTGGGGTCAGAGTTCAACCTATCAGCAGCTATATAACTCTGGGAGCTCAGTACAGTTCTGAGCTTAGGCCCCTTGGGGTAGGGACTCCACTGGCTGGAGAACACACACAGCAGCCTCCCACTAGCCAGGAGCTTCTGCCATTGGCTTTCACAGGTGGGGTGGTGGTTAGGGGCCCCCTCTGCCTATACGTGTCCTAACTCACCTCTGCTTTGACCAGCCCCCCCAAGCTCCCAGGCAGGATCACTGTTCCTTCCTTCACCAAGGAAGGCTTATCATGGGTGAGACTCCCCACCCAGGGTTTCAGGGATGAGGAGCAAGCCTCACCAAAGAGGTTTCCAACCAGGTTCCTGGGAACAGCCAGGGCAGCACCTGCAGGAGTCTTGGAGTCACTGGAGCATGACTGTGTGGGGCTCACAGCAGTGACTTCCAGGGTGCTCCAGTGGGTGGAAGGGTTGGCCTTCCCCTCTGCACACAATCCCCACCCCAGCCTTGGCCATGTTAGGGAGGAATGTTGGACCAGAGATGTTGGACCAGACACTCTACTTGTGTCCTAGAGTCACTCTGATTGGATTTAACCCCTATGGCCTGGCTGGCCTCTGTCCTCCAGGTACTGCTGACCTTCCAAGGCAGGGCTCTGCTCTTCTTCTTGACAATCCTGCTCCAGAGCACAATGTTTGACACACAGCAGCTTCTTAATAAATATTTGCTGAAGGAATGACTGAATGGGAGAAGTGGTGGTCTTGTTCAGGGGTGGCTAGTCTCTATGGGGGTAGCTCATCTCCCTTCCTGTCTCCCCAGGGTCCCCAGGAAGATGGATTCCCCATTTCCCTCAGCTGAGAAATTAGGGCATTAACTTTGAAGTTAGTTGAGATGATCAGTTGAATTGTGTGTTAAGTGTTTTGGAAATGTCCCAATAAGTGTCTTGAGTCTTGCCTTCCAGCCAGTTCTGCCCTTGTATTCAAATACTGACATTGAGCTTAACATGGCAGATGTGGAATAAAGAGTAGCCACCCGAATCTTTCATTCATCCCACTAAAGCCTTGGATGACAATCATTCATTCATCCCATTTGGCCTCCCACTGAGCATGGCCTTCTGTTCAGTCAGTTCAACTCAGTTGCTTAGTCGTGTCCGACTCTTTGCGACCGCATGGACTGCAGCACGCCAGGCCTCCCTGTCCATCACCAGCTCCTGGAGTTTACGCAAACTCATGTCCATTGAGTCAGTAATGCCATCCCCATCTCATCCTCTGTCGTCCCCTTCTCCTCCTGCCTTCAATCCTTCCCAGCATCAGGGTCTTTTAAAATAAGTCAGCCCATTCGCATGAGGTGGCCAAAGTATTGGAGTTTCAGCTTCAACATCAGTCCTTCCAATGAACACTCAGGCCTTCTGTTAGATTATGAATATTTACCCACCACTTGCTGCGTGTGGCCTTCTGGAAAGGTCCTCAACTTTTAGAAGGGGAGTGGAGAGGGCGCAGACTACCTCCAAATGTCTGGGTGTTCTTCTTGGGTGAAGATGCTAACCAGGGTTTTTGCAAAAGAGCCCCCCACCAGGGACCAGAACGGATTGAGCAGAAACACAAGAAATCCGGCGGCCGCAGAGCGCCCGCGCCCCCTGCTGGCCATCGACTGCACCGCGCGCGGCGCTCCTCTTCTGGACAAGATCTCTGGCGACTTGGCCTTGCTCTGGGTTCCTTGGCCCACTCACTGGTTGGTCCTTAATGGTTTGCGGGCCTCCAGAGCTCTCCACTTGTGTTCTCTGCCGGCAGCCACAGGGCTATGAACACTTGCAATCGGGCGAGTCCAAACTGAGATGTGCAGCCAGTGGAAAACACACACTGGATGTCAAAGACAATACCTCCAAAGTTGAATGTGGTATTAAATAATTTTATATTGGTTCCAGGTTGAAATGATAATATTTTCAATAAATTGTGTTGAATAAAATATGATTAAAATGCAGCGTGGCTGCTAGATAGCTTAACATTCCATATGTGGGCTGAATCCTATTTCTTTCGGTTGGATAGCGCTGTCTCTAGACCATCGATCGCCTGGGATTTCACGGATGAGCAAAAGCTCCCCAAATGTGACTACCAGTTTTCTACTTTGCTAAGTGATGATGTTTTAAAAAGTACTAACCCCGCTATTCCAATGAGGATGGGCTTTCTGCTACTAGGGAGGCAGGGTGCCAGGGTCAAGAGTAGAGAGCCCGCTGAGCCACTCACTCAATGGCCCATCGATTCTTTTTCTCACTGAGCTGCGTCAGGCACTGAAAGTGGGGCGGCTCTCTAAGGGGCTTCGGTTGCCTTCTTCTTTCTCGGTGTCCACACCAGCTGCAGCCCGATATCTGCAGGTGCCCCACGAGGCTCTGGGACCCCGGAAAGCTGAGGAGGCAGGGAACTGCAGACCGTGGGTCTGTGGATGTCACATGGTCCTTAGAGTCATGCCTATGGTGCAATGCTGAGAGGAGATGGAGGCAGCTGTAATCAGTTCCCAGGAGAAAGGGTAGGCTCAGTCCCTAGACCCTAAGAATCCCATCACTATCCCCTGATCCCTGCTGCCCACCCTACTCTGCTCAGGGGTGGAGGGAAATATGCTAGGGAAGGAGAGAAATATGCTAGGGAAGGCTGCATTCCAGACCCACATCCCCAGGCTCACTGGCACAGTTCCTTGTCACGGGTGTGATCTGGGCTCAAAATATCTTTTTTTCTTACTGCCACATAAAATTTGTTCAGAGCATAAACTTCAGAGGATAGAGCTGAGTAAAAGGAAATAAAGACACAATGAGGTCATATAAAAGACAGCACCTTTAGCAGCAAGATCTCTTTCCTGTCCTGCCTCTTTAACACACAACCGTATAATTTGCAAAACTGCAAGCTATAATTATTCTATACTTACATATTTCATTTTGCTTAGGTTAACATCTTCCCATGTCATTAAATATTATTTCAACAGTCTTAATGGTAGCATTATGTTCCTTTCTGTGCTCAACCACGGTTTACTGAACTCATTTTTGAACATTTAAAATTTTTCCAAGGTCTTAAGTTTAAATACAATATTGACTTGATATTTCTGCTGTGTCAGTTTTGAAATGAATGTTGTTTCCCTAGACTACTTTTTAAGATGCATCCCTGCTTGTCATAAACCATGTGAAAGTGTGAAAGTTGGTGTCTCATGTTTTCATTCTCGTGTCTTATTACATTCAACATTTAATATTTTTTCATGAATTTATAGACCATTTGTATTTCTTCTCTGTGCAAGTCGTATATGTGTACTTTTTTCAGTTTTCCAGAAGTCTGGCAATATTACAAGTGATTTGTAAGGACAGTATCAGTTCAGTTCAGTCGCTCAGTCGTGTCTGACTCTTTGCAACCCCATGAATCACAGCACGCCAGGCCTCCCTGTCCACCACCACTCCCAGAGTTCACTCAAACTCATGTCCATCGAGTTGGTGATGCCAACCAGCCATCTCACCCTCTGTCGTCCCCTTCTCCTCCTGCCCCCAATCCCTCCCAGCATCAGAGTCTTTTCCAATGAGTTAACTCTTCGCGTGAGGTGGCCAAAGTATTGGAGTTTCAGCTTCAGCATCAGTCCTTCCAATGAACACCCAGGACTGATCTCCTTAAGGATGGACTGGTTGGATCTCCTTGCAGTCCAAGGGACTCTCAAGAGTCTTCTCCAACACCACAGTTCAAAAGCATCAATTCTTTGGTACTCAGCTTTCTTCACAGTCCAACTCTCACATCCATACATGACCACAGGAAAAACCATAGCCTTGACTAGACGGACCTTTGTTGGCAAAGTAATATCTCTGCTTTTCAATATACTATCTAGGTTGGTCATAACTTTCCTTCCAAGGAGTAAGCGTCTTTTAATTTCATGGCTGCAGTCACCATCTGCAGTGATTTTGGAGCCCAAAAAATAAACTCTGACACTGTTTCCACTGTTTCCCCATCTATTTCCCATGAAGTGATGGGACCAGATGCCATGATCTTCGTTTTCTGAATGTTGAGCTTTAAGCCAACTTTTTCACTCTCCTCTTTCACCTTCATCAAGAGGCTTTTTAGTTACTCTTCACTTTCTGCCATAAGTGTGGTGTCATCTGCATATCTGAGGTTATTGATATTTCTCCCGGCAATCTTGATTCCAGCTTGTGCTTCTTCCAGCCCAGCGTTTCTCATGATGTACTCTGCATATAAGTTAAATAAGCAGGGTGACAATATACAGCTTTGATGTACTCCTTTTCCTATTTGGAACCAGTCTGTTGTTCCATGTCCAGTTCTAACTATTGCTTCCTGACTTGCATATAGGGTTTCTCAAGAGGCAGGTCAGGTGGTCTGGTATTCCCTTCTCTTTCAGAATTTTCCAAAGTTTATTGTGATCCACACAGTCAAAGGCTTTGGCATAGTCAATAAAGCAGAAATAGATGTTTTTATGGAACTCTCTTGCTTTTTCGATGATCCAGTGGATGTTGGCAATTTGATCTCTGGTTCCTCTGCCTTTTCTAAAACCAGCTTGAACATCTGGAAGTTCACGGTTCACGTACTGCTGAAGCCTGGCTTGGAGAATTTTAAGCATTACTTTACTAGTGTGTGAGATGAGTGCAATTGTGCAGTAGTTTGAGCATTCTTTGGCATTGCCTTTCTTTGGGATTGGAATGAAAACTGACCTTTTCCAGTCCTGTGGCCACTGCTGAGTTTTCCAAATTGCTGGAATATTGAGTGCAGCACTTTCATAGCATCATCTTTCAGGATTTGAAATAGCTCAACTGGAATTCCATCACCTCCACTAGCTTGGTTCATAGGCATGCTTTCTAAAGGCCCACTTGACTTCACATTCCAGTATGTCTGGCTCTAGGTGAGTGATCACACCATCGTGATTATCTGGGTCGTGAAGATCTTTTTTGTACAGTTCTTCTGTGTATTCTTGCCACCTCTTCTTAATATCTTCTGGTTCTGTCCATACCATTTCTGTCCTTTATCGAGCCCATCTTTGCATGAAATGTTCCCTTGGTATCTCTAATTTTCTTGAAGAGATCTCTAGTCTTTCCCATTCTGTTGTTTTCCTCTTTCTTTGCATTGATCACTGAGGAAGGCTTTCTTATCTGTCCTTGCTATTCTTTGGAACTCTGCATTCAGATGCTTATATCTTTCCTTTTCTCCTTTGTTTTTCACTTCTCTTCTTTTCACACCATAATCACAGAAAACTAGCCAATCTGATCACATGGACCACAGCCTTGTCTGACTCAATGAAACTAAGCCATGCCGTGTGGGACCACCCAAGACGGGAGGGTCATGGTGGAGAGGTCTGACAGAATGTGGTCCACTGGAGAAGGGAATGGCAAGCCACTTCAGTATTCTTGCCTTGAGAACCCCATGAACCGTATGAAAAGGCAAAATCATAGGATACTGAAAGGGGAACTCCCCGGGCCAGTAGGTGCCCAATATGCTACTGGAGATTAGTGGAGAAATAACTCCAGAAAGAATGAAGGGATGGAGCCAAAGCAAAAACAATACCCAGTTGTGGATGTGACTGGTGATAGAAGCAAGGTCCGATGCTGTAAAGAGCAATATTGCATAGGAACCTGGAATGTCAGGTCCATGAATCAAGGCAAATTGGAAGTGGTCCAACAGGAGATGGCAAGAGTGAACGTCGACATTCTAGGAATCAGCGAATTAAAATGGACTGGAATGGGGGAATTTAACTCAGATGATCATTATATCTACTACTGTGGGCAGGAATCCCTTAGAAGAAATGGAGTAGCCATCATGGTCAACAAAAAAGTCCAAAATGGATGCAATCTCAAAAAAGACAGAATGATCTCTGTTCATTTCCAAGGCAAACCAGTCAATATCAAGGTAATCCAAGCCTATGCCCCAACCAGTAACACTGAAGAAGCTGAAGTTGAATGGTTCTATGAAGACCTACAAGACCTTTTAGAACTAACACCCCAAAAAGATGTCCTTTTCATTATAGGGGACTGGAATGCAAAAGTAGGAAGTGAAGAAACACCTGGAGTAGCAGGCAAATTTGGCCTTGGAGTACAAAATGAAGCAGGACAAAGGCTAATAGAGTTTTGCCAAGAGAACACACTGGTCATAACAAACACCCTCTTCCAAAACACAAGAGAAGACTCTACACATGGACATCACCAGATGGCCAACACCAAAATCTGACTGATTATATTCTTTGCAGCCAAAGATGGAGAAGCTCTATACAGTCAGCAAAAACAAGACCAGGAGCTGACTGTGGCTCAGATCATGAACTCCTTATTGCCAAATTCAGACTGAAATTGAAGAAAGTGGGGAAAATCACTAGACCATTCAGGTATGACCTAAATCAAATCCCTTATGATTATACAGTGGAAGTAAGAAATAGATTTAAGGGACTAGATCTGATAGACAGAGTGCCTGATGAACTATGGACAGAGGTTCGTGACATTGTACAGGAGACAGGGATCAAGACCATCCCCATGGAAAAGAAATGCAAAAAAGCAAAATGGCTGTCTGGGGAGGCCTTACAAATAGCTGTTAAAAGGACAGTATATATGAATATGAAAACTTTACATATATGCTATGATTTTTTAATTTCATCATTTCTCATTAATTTAATTTGAGGTTTTTTTTGTGGATTAGAGAATTTTGCTTTTACATGCTGCTGCTGCTGCTAAGTTGCTTCAGTCAAGTCCGACTGTGCGCGACCCCATAGATGGCAGCCCACCAGGCTCCCCCATCCCTGGGATTCTCCAGGCAAGAACACTGGAGTGGGTTGCCATTTCCTTCTCCAGTGCATGAAAGTGAAAAGTGAAAGTGAAGTCGCTCAGTTGTGTCCAACTCTTAGCGACCCCATGGACTGCAGCCTACCAGGCTCCCCTGTCCATGGGATTTTCCAGGCAAGAGTACTGGAGTGGAGCGCCATTGCCTTCTCCATTGCTTTTTACACAGTTATATATACATATATGCAACACATATATATGTGTATATATACACACACATACATTTTGCTGTATTTTATGTCTTTATTTTTTTTAATATTTTATGTTTTGCTCTTATGTTTAAAAAGATTTCCCACTGCCATGATAATATAAAATTTGATATATATTATTAATAGTTTTCTTTTACATTTAAAACTTTACTCAACCTATATTAATTTTAGAAAGCGATGATAAACCAAGACAGAATATTAAGAAGCAGAGACATCACTTTGCTGACAAAGGTCCATATAGTCGAAGCTATGTTTTTTCCAGTAGTTATACACAGATGTGAGAGCTGAACCATAAAAAATGCTGAGCGCTGAAGAATTGATGTTTTCGAACTGTGGTGTTGGAGAAGACTCTTGAGGGTCCCTTGGACTGTAAGGAGATCAAACCAGTAAATCCTAAAGGAAATCAACCCTGAATATTCACTGGAAAGACTGATACTGAAGCTGAAGCTCCAATACTTTGGCCACCTGATTCGAAGAGCCAACTTATTGGAAAAGACTCTGGTCCTGGGAAAGGTTGAGGGCAAAGGGAGAAAGAGATGGCAGAGCATGAGATGGCTAGATAGTATCACCAACACAATGGACAAGAATTTGAGCAAACTCTGGGAGATAGTGGAGGCCAGAGGAGCCTGGTGTGCTGCAGTTCATGGGGTTGCAAAGAGTCAGACATGACTTAGCGACTGAACAACAAAACATGTAGTGCAATAGAAACCATTTTCCAGATACCTAGCAGTTTTATCCTCAAAACATTTATTAAGAAGGCAGCAATTCTTTGTAGCTGTATTTGTCATATTTCTTATCTTTATAATAGAATTCTGCTTTTGGAATTCCTAATTCATTTCATTGGTCTGTTCTTTATATTTGTCCTGGTGTCAAGAAGGCTCAAAATTAGTACCAATATGTTAAAATTTGTAGTGTGTGTCCTCCTAATTTATCTTCTAACTCTGTACTTTTCTGGTTATTTTCATATATTCATGCCTTCCAGATGAATTTGAAATATAGTAATATAATTAATATAGTCAATATAATTCAAATAATATATGACAAGCCTCTCCATAGATACAAGACAGATAGTTGAACAAAATTCAACTGCATTGACAATTTAAAGTTACTCAATAGTATAAGAAATGTGTAAGTTTTATTAATAACCTCAGGTCAAAGCCAAACCCACCATATGGGAGAACTATATAGGCATTCCCTTTGAATTCAAGGAGATAATGACTTTTACTGCCTGCTTACTATTTAAGTTTTGTTTTCTACCACATTTTTCATGTTTCAGTGTTTGGTAGGGCTTTTGACTTGTGATTTCCTGGCTATTGTATCCTGATAATTTTTCCCTATGAACTTTCATATCAACTCATCCATGTTCACAAAAGATCTTGGTGTTTTTATGGGAATTGTGTTGAATTTATAAATTAACTTAGGGAAACTGACATCATAATAATATTGACGTTCTATCTAAGAATAAGAAATACATATCTTCCATTTATTCACATCTAGGCTTGTGTCTTACAGGAATACTTTAATGTTTCCCTTCTACAGGCTTTATACATTCCTTTTCAAGTTTCTTCCTAAATAGTTTATTCTCTTTCATGATATTGCATATCATTTGCTCTACCACTGTATATGAAGGCTGTTTGTGATTTGTGTATGTGAAGGCTATTCTGCATTTCTCTGTGTTAATCTTATATCCTCTCACCATAGTGAATTCTTATATTGTCTCAGTTAAGATTTATCATTGCATCTCTAAACATGGTCTTAATCCTAAACTAACCTTAATTCTAATCCAACCTTTAACACTAAAACTCAATTTAACCCTAAATCTAACCTTAATTTTTTTAAAGGTACATTTTTGTCATTTTTAAAAATTTTTATTTATTTATTTATTTTAGCAGTGCTGGGTCTTTGCTGCTGCACACAGCTTTCTCTACCTATGGCAAGCAGGGGCTACTCTTCAGTGTGGTGCCCAGGGCATCTCCTGTTGCAGAGCGCAAGCCCTAGGCACACGGGCTTCAGCAGTCTCATCACGCGGGCTCAGTGGCTGTGGCGCACAGGCTTAGTTGCTCCACGGCATATGGAATTTTCCCAGACCAGGGATCAAACCTGTGTCCCTTGCAGATTCTTATCCACTTTACGATCAAGGGTGTCCTAACCTTAATTCTAACCCTAGCCCTAACCTGAAAATGAAAGTGAAAGTCACTCAGTCATGTCCGACTCTTTGCGATCCCATGGATTATACAGTCTGTGGAATTCTCTAGGCCAGAATACTGGAGTGGGTAGCCTTTCCCTTCTCCAGGGTTTCTTCCCAACCCATGAATTGAACCCAGGTCTCCCATACTGCAGGCTGATTCTTTACCAGCTGAGCCACAAGGGAAGCAACCTTAAACTTAACCCTAATGCTGAACCAAACTTTAACCCTAAACTTTTACCACCCTAGCACTAACACTAACCCTATACCTAATGGTAACTAACATTAACCCAAAAGTTAAGGCTGTCATTAACTCTAAATTTCATTCCTACCCCTAATCATAAATCTAACTATAACCCTGACCCTGATTCCAGCCTAATTTAACTCTGACCTGAACCCTAACCCTAATTCAGACTTGGAACCTACCACTCACAGTAGATGAAACATTGCCTTCCCGGGACTTCCCTTTTCAATGAGGGCACATGAGTACTATCCCTGGTCAGAACTGAGATCCCACATGCTGCCGCGCCACTAAGCCTATGTGCTACAAGTAGAGAAAGCCCTCACTCTGCAACAAAGACCTAGGGCAGCCAAAGAAAGAGAAACATAACCTTCCCTCAAACTGAGTCCTAATCCTAAAGCTCTCTCTAATCCCTGGCCTTAACAGGCACTCCACCCCCAAAATTACCTTAATCCTAACAGTAGCTTCCTCACTCTCGCGTGAGTCTAACATTACCTCTAGTAGTGACCACAGCCTACCCCTACCCCTAACCCTAAGCAGCCAACCATTCTAAATCCTGAGACTAACTAAGGCTGAATGTTTGTGTGCCCCCCAAACCCACATGTTGAAGTGCCAACTTCCACTGTGGCTGTATTTAGAGATGGGCCTTTACAGACGTAGTCAAGGTTAATAAAAGTTAAAGTGTTAGTCTTGTCTGACTCTTTGCAACCCCTGGAATTGTAGCCCACCAGGTTCCTCTGTCCATGGAATTCTCCAGTCAAGAATTCGACAGTGGACTGCCATGCCCTCCTTCAGGGAATCTTCCTGACCCAGGGATCGAACCCATGACTCCTGCATTGCAGGCAGATTCTTTACCATCTGAGCCACCAGGGAAGCCCGAGGGTTAATAACGTTATAAATAAATACGTGTGGGCCCTGTTCCAGTAGAACTACAGCTAAAACAAACTCCAACCCTAAAGTTAACTTAACCCCAAGCCCAGTGCCACCTCTATCACTAAGTTTATCCTTAAACCTAATACTATTCCAACAGGAAACTTAACTCTTTTACTCTCAATTTTGATTTGAATAAATAATCCAACTCCAATCTCTATCACTATGTTTATATTCCACTGTGTCATGAGATGAAAAGAACCATGCTGATAGACACATTTCCCCCTAACCTGCTGTAAATGTTGAAATTCTAAGTAGAAGCCACATGTTGGTTTTCAGAGAGACTGGTGCCCCTTCCAGGAAGGTTCCCTGTCTGATACCCTGATCCCATTACCAGAGCCTTGTGTGATCTTTCTCTGGAACCCCTGCCAGAGTGCACACAGAGCTGACCTGAGTTTTGGGGACTGATTCATACCAATAAAAATCTAACAGGTAAATGTATAAATCAAATTGCTGGCCTATTAATTTACTGGGTTCCATTTTTCAGTGGGGTCACCCATGTACTAGTGATTGGAGTAGTCCTGGCTACTGTTCACAAGACCATTGCTAAAAAGTGTTTTTTGGAAGACTGCTCTATGTGGCCGCTGCCTCACTGTTTTGATTCTTGTATTCAGATGTCCCTTGAACTTGAGGCAAGGGTCCCCACAGCCGAGGAGATGCCGATTAGCACCAGCCAATGAGAGACTGAATATACAGACAATGGCCAGGCAATTTATAAAAACAGACCTCTGACCCACAAGCCACAGCGGTCAGCCCAGGGAACCAACCCCTTCTCTACAGCAGCCAGCCCAGGAAGTCGGCTGCTGTTAAGTCAGACTTGAAGGAAGCCAGCCTACTGTCTCTAAGGACAACCCAGGAAGCTAAACAATAACCCCTGTAATGATTGGCCCCAAATGGCCAGCACTTTGTCAATAACTGACAGCTTCCCCAATTGCTGTCCCTACTTTCAACTCAGTACCAAGCAGAGAAAGCCAAGCACATGCGCCCTCCCCCAAACCAAGCACATGAGATGCCCCCTTCCAGTGACGGTGCCTCTAGCTTCCCCAGGCCCCCAGCTGCCACTGGGGCACACCTGCACCCCTTTCTCCCCCAGGAAGCTTGCCCACTCCCCTGCTGGCCCATGAGTTCTCCCCCAGGAGGCTTGCCCACTCCCCTGCTGGCCCATGAGTCTCTGCCAGACCAAGTGATGAGGGTGACTTCCTCAGTACAGGCAGCTCTGAACACACACTTCTGCCCTCCTCTTCTGGTTGGTCTTTAGGTATTTGCACCCCAGTCAAGGTCTTGCCATCTTCCCAGCCAACAAGAGGCTCGGGCAATGGCACAAGCCCAGTCCCTGGCCAGGGGTTCCTGGGAGAGATTTTCTCCTTGACTAAAGGCTTCAGGGTGGGCACATCCTCAATCCCTTGGGTGTAGCCCTGTGAGCACTGAGCCTTGAGTGATGCATCCTAGGGGCTGAATTAGACACCCGTCAGACAGGCTGCCAGTACCAGATTCTTGTTGCTGAAACTCTTCCAAGACTCTGGAAAGACCATGCCTCTCCTATGAATACTTACTTATTTCCAAACAAGACCTGAATCACCCTGACGGCCTCGTGTCCCCAGGCCTCCGCTCCACTCTGGCCTCTAACTCCATCATCCTCTCTCCTGTCCCTTCCAGCCTGTGTTGCCCGTCACTAGCTTCAATCCTGATACTCATGGGGTTTGCAGATCCCTGAGCTGCTCCTTGCCCTGGCCTCTCACCTCCACGTCCAGCCTTCCATTCAGACCAAGCCTCTTTCAGCTCTCTGGTCCTCTCGGTTCCACATAGGGTCATGACAGCCAGCTGGTGTAGCCCATGCTGCTTTGGGGAGGAATCCAGCCTGCCTGACTGCAGGGCGAGAGCAGGAGAGTGGAGAGTTTCTGTTCTGCTTTCTTCACTTGGGAAATGTATGGAATGCTTGGTGGCATGTTTTTGACCCTGGTAAACTGAGGGCAGAGTGATGGGGTGGCGTGGGGAAGTGGGTTTGGGGCCATGACTGCACAGCACTGTGATGGGGACCTTTGCATCATGCCCTTTCTCCACCTACAGCATCAGTCTCCTGTTTGCTCAGCTCAGTGAAGATTTAAACAGAACAGATGGTCGGCTCATTCAGATTTGATTTCCGGAATATTCTGTCCTTTTGCAGGCCAGAAGGGTATTTTTCCCCCAAGCAAAAGTAAAAAGCATAGTCTGCCAACTGACCTTGGGGGAGGAGAGAACAGGGCACAGCTCTGGCAAACCAGGCAGTGGGGTGGGTGGGGGACATAGGGAGCTGCCCTCACCCCATGCTGCATCTTGTCTCTGGGCTGCCTCCATCAAGACCCCATGCTGAAATGCTGGGCATCTGTGCAAGGCTCTCAGGGAAGGTGTCAGGGGGTTGACAACACTAGCTTCATGGTCTCGTAGCAGCGTGCCCAGTGCCCTGCCAGTCAGGCCAGCTCAGGTTGGTGATATTTATTGTAGAAATCTGAAAATGAAAAGCAACTGCAAAAATAGTCTAGAAACCACCTATAATCCCAACAGCCAGACACAAGCACCCTTAACATTTTGGTATCTCCTCCTGTCTTTTTCTACACAGGAGACACATAGACAGCACACATTATTCTGTCATATCAAATGTGGACCCCCCACCCCCCGGCTCCGGCTCTACCCTCCCGTACTGTTCCTGATCCATCTCACTGGCCCAAGGCCTTGCCTGGGCTCCTGGGAGGGAAGCTGTGGGGGCTGCCTGCAGTGGCTGGAGGACTCTCAGAGATGGGATGGCAGACCTAGGAACGCCAGCCATCCTACCTGGGATCAAAACAGAGCTTCTAGAAGATACTGCGGCATTCTCAAGCATGTGGGCTGAGCACACTTACTGGTGTGGGCAAAGCTTCATCCCTTCTGGGGTTCAGGAGGGGGCGGTGAGATCACCCAACACCCATGCTCACCTGCAGGACCACAAACACCTACGTGACCTGCTGTCTGGGTGAGCTCTGGGTTTTCACTCCACACGGCAGGTGAGGGGTCTCGGTGAATAGGGGCCAGACCCAGCCGCTCCTGGCTTGGAGGAGCACCGCGGTGACCACTAAGGAAGGGTCAACAGCCCACACATCATCTCACAGCACACACCTTTCTGAGATAAATGGTGCTCATGTGAGTCCACCTCTCCCCGCAGACTCGTGAGGCAGAACACCAGCTCACAAGCCATTAGGGAAACACTCAGGTTAGGCGTTCACTTAGAATCAGGATGAGGTTCATTGAATCAGATTGGGCTGAGAAGTGGGTCTCTCCTAGTACTTCAGACACACATTTGTTGATGTGCTCCCTCCCAATAGTCAGTGTAACTCTGGTTTTAGCCTACGCACAATATAAAACAGAGGCTTCCCCAGTGGCTCAGCCGGTAAAAAATCTGCCTGCAATGCAGGAGACACAGGAGACATGGATTCAATCCTTGGGTCGGGAAGGTCCCCTGGAGAAGGAAATGACAACCCACTCCAGTATTCTTGCCTGGAAAATCCCATAGACAGAAGAGCCTGGTGAGCTACAGTCCATGAGGTTGCAAAGAGTCGGACACAACTGAGCACATAAACTCATTACTCATTAATATAAAACAATGAAACCTTATAAATATTTAAAAAGTAGTAGAGGGACTTCCCTGCTGGTACAGTGGATAAGAATCTGCCTGCCAATGCAGGGGGCACGGGTTTGATTCCTGGTCCGGAAAAATTCCACATGCCAAGGAACAACTAAGCCCATGTCCCACAACTGCTGAGCCTGTGTGCTGCCACTACTGAAGTCTGTGCGCACTAGAGCCCATGCTCTGCAGCAAGAGAAGCCACCACAATGAGAAACCTGTGCACCACGATGAACAGTAACTAGAGAAAGTCTGCATGCAGCAACAGGGACCAATTAATTAATTTTTAAAAAGTAGCAAAGTATCTGGAACATATAAAGAACTCCTGTTGCTGTTAAGTTGCTTCAGTCGTGTCCGACTCTGTGCGACCCCATAGACGGCAGCCCAGCAGGCTCCCCCGTCCCTGGGATTCTCCAGGCAAGACCACTGGAGTGGGTTGCCATTGCCTTCTCCAATGCATGAAAGTGAAAAGTGAAAGTGAAGTCGCTCAGTCGTGTCCGACCCTCAGCGACCCCATGGACTGCAGCCCTCCAGGCTCCTCCATCCATGGGATTTTCCAGGCAGGAGTACTGGAGTGGGGGTGCCATTGCCTTCTCTGAAAGAACTCCTACAACTCAATAATCAAAGACAAATAACTCAATTTAAAAATAGGCTAAAGGAACTTCCCTGGTAGACCAGTAATTAACACTGCACTCTTCTACTGCAGGTGGTGCTGGTTTGATCCCTGTTCAGGGAACTACAATCCTGTATGTTATGTAGTACAGCCATAAAAAAAAAAAAAGGACCAAAAACTTGAACAAACATTTCTGCGAACAAAGTACATGAATGGCCATAAGCACATGAAAGTTACCCAATATTATCAGTCATGAGGGAAATGCAAATCAAAACCTCAGTGAGACACTACTTCATACTCTTCATGATGGCTGTTTTAAAAAAAAAACAGAAAATAACAAACGTCGGGGTTTCCCTGGTGGTCCAGTGGTTAAGAATCTGCCTTGCAATGCAAGGGACACTGCACTGGGTTTGATCACTGGTCTGGGAAGATCCCACGTGCTGTGGGGCAACTGAGCCCATGTGCCACAACTAATGAGTCTGCACTCTGAAGCCTGTGAGCTGAAACTTCTGAGCCCACACACCACAGCTGCCGGAGCCTGTGTGCCTGGAGCCTGTGCTCCACAAGAGAAGCCACAGCAACAAGAGACCCAAGCACTGCAACTAGAGGAGCTCCCGCTCAGCACAACTAGAGAAAGCCCGTGAGCAGCAAGATCTAGACGCCAAAAATCAAATAAATAAATATTCCAAAAAAAAATTCTGGGACTTCGCTAGTGGTCCAGTGGCTAAGATTCTGAGCTGCCAATGCAGGGGACCCAGGTTTGATCCCTGGTCAGGGAACTAGATCCCACATGCAGCAACTAAGAACCAGCGCAGCCAAATGAATAAATAAATATTAAAAAAGAAAAATTATCAAGTGTCTGAGCTACTTTGTAAAAAAAAAAAAGAGAGAAAATAACAGATGCTGGCAAGGATGAGGAGAAACTAGAACCCTTATACACATTGGTGGTGGGAATGTAAACTGGTGCAGTCACTTTGGAACCATTAGTGATTCCTCAAGAAAGTTAAACTTAGAGTTACTGTTTGACCCAGCAATTCCACGCCTAGGTACATATGAAGAGAACTGAAAACCTATGTCCACAGAAAAACTTGTGCACAATTATTCATAATAGTCAACCAAATGTCCATCAACTGACTAACAGATAAACAAAATGTGGTATATGCTAACAATAGAATATTATTTGTCTGTAAAAGAATAAAGTACTGGAACTTCACCGGTAGTCCAGTGGCTAAGACTTTGTGCTTCCAATGTAGGGGGACTGGGTTCAATTCCTGATCAGGGAAATAGATCCCACATGCAGCAACTAAGACCCCATGCAGCCAAATAAATAAATATTTTTAATTAAAAAAAAAAGAATGAAGTACTGACACATGATACAATGTTACAATATGGCTGAATTTTGAAGACATTATGCTCAGTGAAAGAAACCAGACAAATGAGATTAGATAGTGTATAATTCCATTTGTGTGAACTGTCTAGAATAAGCCAGATCTATAGACAAAAAAATGGCAGGGCTTCCCTGGTGGCTCAGACGGCAGAGCGTCTGCCTGCAATGCAGGAGACCCAGGTTCAATCCCTGGGTCGGGAAGATCCCCTGGAGAAGGAAATGGCAACCCACTCCAGTACTCTTGCCTGGAAAATCTCATGGACGGAAAAGCCTGGTGGGCTACAGTCCATGGGGTTGCAAAGAGTCGGACACGACTGAGCGACTTCACTTCACTTATAGACACAAAAAGTAGGTTAGTGGTTGCCAGAGGCTGGGGAGAAGGGAATGGGCGTGACTGCTAGTGGGTGGCAGCTTCTCTTTGGTGTGATGAGAAGTTCTAATATTAGATGATGGCGCTGGCTGGTTGCGGAACCTTGTGAATATACTAAAAACCACTGAATTGCCCAAATCAAAATGGTGAGTTTTGTGGTGTGTGAATTATACATCAATAAAAATAAGTGGCAGAAGTGTATGCAAGGTTAATTGAAAGAATTAAGTCTAAGCATTTTTTGAGGGGAGACCAATATAACTTCAAATTTTAAAAAAGAAAAATGGCTACCTTAATGGTTCTGTTTCCTCATCTGCCAAATGGAGATCACCTTTTCTGCTCCTGGGGTTGTGAAGGGACCATACACACTGAGGGAAGCCACCGACCGAGCCACGTACGAGATGTTCCTATCCCTGCATCTGGATAAGGCTCACCCCTGCGTGCTGGGCATCTTCCCCACAGCCTCATGTAGTCTTCCAAACAGCCTGAGAAGGAGGTTCCAGCAGACTCACTCTGCTGATAGGAAGACATGAGGGGGGTTTCCATGCCTGGGGCCCACAATTCTAACAGAAAGAGCCGAATTTGATGTTACTCTGTGGGACTTTGGGGTGGATGCTCCAGACCCTCACCTCAGCGTCATCTCAGGGAATGGCCCTCAGGGCCAGTAGGTTTGTTTTGTGGGAACATGGCCCTTATGGGCATCAAAACTCTTTTTTGTGACCATGTCCCATCCTACGTGGGAAACCTCAGCAGGTCAAAGCACAAAACTGCGAGAGCAGCCCCTTCTGTGGAAGACAGCCCTCCTGAGAGAGGAGGGGCTCAGGGGCTCTTGGGACTGAGCCCCGTCTTGGCAAACCTTCTCCAGACCCAAGCTTAGGTTTGCTTTCATTTTTTCACTGATGGGGCTTTCCCTGTCAGGATGCCACTCAGCAAACACCTCCTATCCTTGGTCAGTGAGTGGTCCCTGCATGCCCCACCAGGGCCAGCCCCGCACTGGAGCCACAGCTTCAGTGGTGAGCAGAGCAGTGTCCACCATAGAGCCACCATGACCAGCCCTGAGGACTGACTCGAGCAAGCAATAATAAAACCAATAAAATGTTTGCAGGTGACCGGGGTGCTGCATGAGAGATGTACTGTTGCATGATGGTTGTTTCATGACAAGGTGCTCTGCAGAAGGGGGCCAAGGGGGTGGGGCATGAGGGGTTCTCAAGGAATAAAGAACACGTAGGAGAGGACCTGAGGAAGGAGGCTCAAGCAGGTGAAGAGAGGCAACGGGGACACTCTTCCCAGAGGTAGACGCATGTGCAAAGGTCCCAAGGAAGGAGGGGGCTGGGGTCCTGCTGCCTGAAAGAGCTCTGAGCTTGTGGTGGGGGTAATTCTGGAAGTTTTATCTGATTAGGATTTGCCCTCTTCCTAAGAGCAGTGGGGGGCGGTGGGGGGCTTCAAACTAGGCAGAGTTCTCCACAGACAGCTGGTAGCCACGGGGAATGAGACCGCAGCAGGTTAGAATTTGAGAGAAGGTGGAAGTCCAGGGTGATGGCTGATAAGTGTGCTGATCTCAATGTTACTTAAAGGTGGAGCCAGTTTGCCTTGATGGGAGCCACAAATAATGAATGGAGGTGAAGCTAGGCTGCAGGATTATGGTGTGAGCCTTGGGGCAGGCGCGTACCCTAAGACAAGAACACTGGAAGGAAGGAGCCAGCTTAGCCATCAGTGCTGGGGGGAGACTCTGGAGTATGCCATGTGGGGGCTTTGGGGGTGGGCCTCAGGTCTGGGTTCTGAATCAAGCTGCTCTTGCAGGTCAGGAGCCGACAGACACAGACCTGCATGGTGGGGAGGTTACCCCACCCACCTCCAGGAGAGGAGAGGTGTGACAAGGGGAAGCCTCAGTAAGTTCTGAGCCCTTCCATGACACAGCCAGAACCACAGCAAACAGGTCGACCTCTGTCCACGCCAGCGGGTCACAATTAAGCAAGGATGCCCCCAAAATCAGAGTGCCCCAGGAAGAGGAAGGGAGCAGCTGTCAGAGCAGAGAGGCCACCTATCAAGAGAGGAGAAGGTCTGAGACTGGTGAAGGGCTGGGAGGGGAGGGGCTGGAGAGCTGGTGTGAAGGGCTCGGGGGCAGGGGGGTGGGGAGGACCCAAGGGGCTGGGGAGGGGATCTGCTCATCAGAGCGGGTAGAGGTGTGTCCACTCTGGCCTTCCCTGGGTTGGCTTCCTGTAGAAGCCCAGGCACAGGGATGCCCTCCCAGACTCTGGAAGGTCCTGGCTCCCAGCATCCCAGAAGTAGGGTTCTCAGGGCCTGGGATGGCCACACTCAGCACCGACACAGACAGCAGCCGGGACAGTGTGTGCCCCAGTGTGTTCTCTGCCCAAGCCCTGCCCCAAGACAGCCCTGGGACCCCCAACTTCCCCAGTGGCCCAGTAGGAACAATGGGCCTACAGAAGTGGGGGAAAGAGAAAGAGACCAAGGCTGTGGGGACAGTCGGAAACCCAAGAGGGGCAGCCTCAGATGTAGGGATCAGCAGAGGACACGGGTGACATTTGCCACGTTGGCGGTGGCTGGAGACTATACCCATAGACACAAGCCACGCCCATCACAGACTCAGCATCCTTTATTGCACAGCGAGACTGCAGTCTGTCACTGGTGTGGGCGCAGGTGGAGAACCTCTCAGCAGCTCGGCCACAGGAGGGTGAAGGCGCCACGGCTGCAGCGGAAATCCGGCTCTGGCTGCTCCGATCTGGGCTCCACGGATACCAGGCGCCGGGCCCCGCGCTGGGTCAGGGGGATGCAATCGGACACGCGGACCTCCAGGGCCCGTCCCTCCCTGAAGGAAGGAGGTCAGGGTCAGGATGGGCCAGGCCCCTCAGATAGGCAGCCGCTGCCCTGCCCGTGCCCAGGGACTCACCCCTGACAGTGCGCAGCCAGCACCCCCACCAGCTCCCCGATGCGGTTGTCCAGTGGCGGCTGGGAGCGATGCAGACACACCACCAGGTCGTCATAGCCCCTAGCGTGCAGCACCACCAGCTGGTCCCGCCCGCTGGTCACGCTCAGCCCCGTCACCTGAGGGGGGCAGGGTCGCACGGTGAGGGGTGTGGCAGGCCCTCCACCCCGACCTTGCATTCTGGAGGGCCCCAGCATCCCAGGAACACATGTCCGCCCCTCTGTCTTCCCCTCCCAGCACTCTGCCCTCTCCGGAAAGCCTCTTCGAGCTCCAGTCCTCCATCCTCCCTGCAGGCTCTACAGTCCTGCTGTCCCCTCTAGGTCCCCTTCCTCCCTTTCTGGTCCTGCCCATTAAGGAGAGGGTTGGGCAAGGTGCACCGCACAAGAGGACTTTTGCCGTGATGGAATATTCTAGATCTGCGAAGTCTAACATGGCACCGTTGCTCACCTATAGCTTTCTAGCACCTGAATGTGCTGGTGCAACTAAGAAGCTGAACTTTCATTTTTCTTTCCTTGTCAATTGCATTTAAAATATCCACACTGGTAGTGGCCATGCAGATGGTCCCTCATCCTGAGAGTTATAGGGACCTCCAGCCTCAGTTTCTGCCCTGGGTTGTCCTTTGTCCTGAGGGAGTATGAGCTGTAACTCCAGGGGTAGTGGGCCATAGAGCTGGGCAGAGAAGTGAAGGGAAGGGACAGGGTCCCATGGGTGGCAGCCACACACTGCAGCCAGGACCATGTGGTCCAGGTAGGGAGGACCCCAGGCAGGCTCAGGTGCAGATGTGGGGAAGAGGGGCCATTTGGTTCTGCCCAAGAGTACAGCAGGAGGAGGGTGAGCAGGAGGAGGGTGAGCAGGCTGAGCATGGAGTTTGGGGCCCTACACCCATGGGCAGGCTGTTCAGTGGGGGCTGAGGGGAAGCTGCCATCCTGAGCCGATGCTGAGTTCTAGATAGCTCTGGTCATCCCAGGGAGGCCTGAGGTCAGGGACCCAGCAGCAGTGCCCAGCAGGACACTGGGCCCGCTGGAGCCTGGCGAATGCCTCTGCCCTCTCACAGGACTCACCGCGTCCAGGGGCACGGCCCGCATCACCCGGTACTGCCGGCCTGGCTCCAGCTTGTAGAGGTGCCGATCTGTGAGCAACAGTGCCCGGTCCCGGCTTTTGTTGAAGCGATTCACCTGTAGGACGGGTGGTTTCAGGGTCACTGCCTGGCCCAGGGGACTCCCCAGGAGGTGTGGCTGGAGGCCTCCCCTCTGTGAAGCCATTCTCTCACTAACTGGGTTGGAGCTGAAGTTTTTGAAGTTCAAGAGTAGTTGTGAAACCTCTTAGCTGGGCCTGAACCAGGGCTGTCATCAGCCAGCAGCCCTGAACCCACTGCTCACCTTTCTGACGTGGCTGGAGAAGAGCACGGCTCCAAAGCCGTCTTTTTCCCGAAGCGTCTTCAGTCGCTGAGCAAACAGGCCTGAGGCTGTGGGGTTGTCTGTGGCCTGGGGACAGTTGGGGGTTGCTTAGGGTGAGGTCGTGGGACCATGCGTGATTGACCACGACTCTTAACGAATCCGCACAGCTATCCTTGACCTCAGAAAACCTCATCATGTCATGCACGGGCCTCCCAGTGGGCCCAGCCACCACGCTGGGTTCCCTGAAGCCCACCACACAGACCTCTGCAGCCCTAAGGTTCTAGGCACACATCTGAGCCCCCCACACCCACCCACCCACCCAGCTCCTCAGGCCAGGCCTGGATAGACACTGAAATGGAAGGGACCTGGTAAGACCTGGCTCCTCCATGCTAAGCCATTCATTTGGGCCAACCTCACACCCCTGAGGCTTTGGCCCCTGCAGAACTGGGCGAGGGGGCCACTCACAGAGCCCATGTGGGCCAACGGGAGCCACAGTGTTGGGTTCTGGTCAGGGGGCTGTGCCTAACAAGGGGGTCTGTGCCTGAGAATGGGGGGGTTGAGAACGGAGGAAAGGGAGTGGGAGTAGGGTAGAGGAGGCTCTCAGTAAAGCCTACGTCAGCTGGTTCTGAGTGAAAACCCTTAAACTGTGGAGGCAAGGGGCAAGGACACAGGGGGACAGCCCACAGGACAGCCAGGCCCAGAGACAGGACAGCTAAGGTGGCACAGGCAAGGTCTCAGCCTGGAGCCCCTCCCTGGCAGCCAGCCCCTGCAGCCCCGACACTTACGGAGGACAAGTAGTCCCGGGCCCAGGCCCGCCGGCAGCCCCAGTCCTGCCGTAGCTCCTGCAGGGCCACCATGGCAGCCACCTTGGCCTTGATCTGAGCCATGTCCGAAGGGGGGATGTTCTTCACCAGCTGCCGGGCCCGCCACCTGGAGAGGGCCAGGTAGTCAGATGGACCGCTGTGAAGGCCTTGCCCCTCCCCACTCCTGGTTCTGCTCCCTTTCCTGAGAACACACGTTAATGACTTTTCACATCCTTTACCCCAATAGGAGAAGGCCAAGCCCCTCAGCCTGGCACTGGCCGCCTTCTGTGTCCCAGCCTCCCTGGCTCAATGGAAGGTGGCCTCTCCTATTCTGAGCACACTGGTCGCCCTTCACACCTTGTCCTAAAGAATTCCTAACTCAGCCTTCAAAGCCTGGCTCAGTTACAGAGTTTCCCCCACTTCTAGCTTCAACCCACCACCCATTCTGCAGGGCCCTAGGAAGGAGATAAAGGCCTGCAAGCCCTCCAGATGTCCAGAATAGTGCTGGAGACATTAGGAATCTTCTAGCGGTTGTGAGGTGTAGGCTGTCAATGGATGCGCACAGCCCTCTGTCTTCCTGTTTATCCAATGGGACTGTGTGTCTCCTAGCTGGCTCTGTGGGGTTCAGATGACCTGGTCCAGGTGTTCAATGGGCTCTAGCTGAGTGGAAAAGACCAAGGTGGGCGGGGGCGGAGAGCAAGTACCTGGAGAAGAGGGCCTGGCAGATGTCCTGGAAAGGCTGCAGCACGGTGGGCGGTGGGGGCCAGACGAGGTCACGGCCATAGTGCGGGGGCTGACGCGCAGCCTGGAATCGCTGCTGCAGCTCTGTCAGGTGAGCACGCACCTTGTGCCTCCGGAAGCAGCTCATGATGGTGTAGATGGCCCTCAGTCGCCGGCAGCGCCTCCTGGCCAGCGTGCCCCGCCATGCCTGGGGGGCCGGTAGGAGGTGGTGCTCCTTCAGGCTGTGCCAGGCCCCACCTCCTCACATGTGCTGCTGTGCTGTGCTTAGTCTCTCAGTCGTGCCCCATTCTTTGTGACCCTATGGACTGTAGCCCTCAAAGCTCCTCTGTCCATGGGGATTCTCCAGGCAAGAATACGGGAGTGGGTTGCCATGCCCTTCTCCAGGGGATCTTCCTAACCCAGGGATTAAACCCAGGCCTCCCACATTGCAGGTGGATTCTTTACCATCTGAGCCACCAGGGAAGCCTCTCCCTCATATGGGGAGATCCCAAATTGGAGGGGTACCCTGAGAATGTGACCATCAAACCCAGACTGGAGACCCTACAAGGTAAGCAGCCCAGTGAACTCACAGATTAAAACCTGACTTGAACAGACTGAGGATATGATTGGGGACATGTGGTTACTGACTGGACGGGACACAGGAAGTCAGTAACAACTTTCTAAATCCTATTTCTGGGATGGTGTGGTGTTGTGTCATGTTCTTAAAAATAACCCTGTGTGTTAGAGGAGATATCAGAGGTAACAACAAAATGCAATGTGTCATCATTCATTGGATTCTGGGTTTTTAAAAGACATAACGGGTCATAGTGGGACCCATTCAAATTTCTTTAGGAAATTTGAATACGGCCTACATGTTAGATATTCAGCTATGTAGGTTATATTTTATCAGTGTTAGTTTTCTTGAATGGGCTAATGTTGGTGTGATTATAAAGGGGAATGTCCTTGTTCTCAGAATACACACCTGATGAAGGATTTAGAGGTCATTACTTTATGTGGCTAGGGAAAAAATACAAATATATGGGTATCTGTATGTGGATGTGGAGAGAGATAAAGACAGACAGAGATGGGGCAGTGGGTGAGAACACATAACTGTAGCTATCCAGGTGAATGGTACATTGTACGAATCTTTCCAGTTTCTATAGGTTTGAAATGTTTAAGTAAAATGTTATGAGAAGAGGTGGGAGAGTCCTTATCCTTTGGAAAGGCATACTGAAATGATTATAAACTAAATGACTTGATTCAAAATAACAGGAATGAAGGTGAGGTGTCTACACAAAACCACAGGGGTCATAAAGCAGGGCAGTCAGAGTGTGGGAATTTAGTACACCATTCTGCCCGATTTTCTCCAGGTTTGAAATATTTTAGGATAAGTAGAAGAAAGGAAGGGAAAAGAAGGAAGTAAAGGAGCCAGATTCCTGATTATCTTGTTTTGAGCACCTGAGCCTGAGGCTGGTGGCCACAGGACAGAGGTGACCTGAACAGAAATCCAAACTTTTTGCTTGTCAGTTTCAATCTCCGTTTGTCACCTGTGAGCAGGGGACTTCTCTAGTACTTGGAACAGTGTCTGTGGTCCCCTCAGTGCACGCACAGCAAACCCCCCCCCCCCCCGCTCCGGTGGTGCACACCCATCTCTCCCCTACCCCCAAGTAATGCTCAGAGCGCTCTCCGGCCCCCCTCTACACTGGCCCTGGCGGGCGTCCAGCCGGCCGCACCTTCTGCAGTAGCAGCACGATGATGGGGATGAGACAGGCGCGGCTCTGCTCCAGCGTGACCAGCGTCCGGGGCGAACGGATGAAGACCTTGCTGTGGCCAAAGGCCACGTCCCCCTGCAGCCCATGCTGCTCCAGGAGAGCGCCCACGGCCGCCTTATCTGAGCCCAGCAGATGATTCGGCCACGTGTACTCACAGGTCATCTTGTACCTGTCACGGCAGGACCGGGCTGTGGGCGCTGGGCCCTGGGGAGGGGTGTGGACCTAAACCCCCATCCTCTTCCCCTCTCCTCCCCTGACCCTCTCCCTCCTCCTCTCCTCCCCCTCCTCCCTCCGACCCTTTCCCCCAAGCCACTCCCACTCCAACGCCAGCTCCCTGCCACGCCCACACCCCGTGCCACGCCCACACCCCTCCTTGCCACGCCCACTTCAGTCCACCCTGCCTAGTCCCACCCCTTGTGTCACTCGAGGGGCCTCCAAGACTGGCAGTGTCCCCGGGTCAGCAGCATCCTGCAGGCTTCCGCACTGACGTCTGAAAAGTGCTCGTTGCTTTGGGCACCCCCTGCGGGCTGATGGAACTTCTCAAGGACCAGTCCCCCGCCATGGGAGAAGGGGCCGTACCTGAGCAGGAATCGAGGATAGGGCTGGCGGGAAGCGAAGCCTGCCCTGCGGACCCTCACGTTCTCCAGCAGCCCCAGGTATGCGACCTGGTGGCGACAGTGGCCCTCGTCCAGCTTCCCGGCCACCTTGTCCTCGTTGGGCTTGATACAGCGGACGTAGAAGGGCTCCTGTGAGGACAAAGGACACTCGGAGAGGCCAGTGTCACAGCCCTACAGTTACTCAGTTACTGGACAGGGGCAGCGAGGAGCTCAGGCCTGTCTCTAACCCTCCATGCTGCCATCCATAGGGTAGAGGATCTCTCAGGGGGACAGGGAGGCCCAGGGGCCAAGGGCAGGCAGAAGGGCAAGGCCAGCCAGGAGGAGAGTGGGTGTGAGGGCATGGTGGGCAGAATGGGACCTGGGAGCTCCAGTGCTGGGTGTGGGCAGGGTGCTGGCCCACATTCAGGTCCTGACAGTGCAGCAGAGCCCCTCAGCCCTTCCTCTTGCCTTCCCAGAGGCCCTGCAGAGTCTCTGGACATTCTACTATTAAGCTGGCCCTGGCATCCTCCCGCTGCCCTCTCTGACTTTGGGCCCCAATTTCTGCAAGATGGGAGTGCCACTTTCTTGTCCTGGTGCCTCCAGCTTCCAGAAAACTAATCCTGGCTCCAGGCAGGACCAGGGCTGGGCCAACTCAAGTTCTGGGTGAGGTCTCCCCTAGCCCATCTCTGAGAAGCAATGGGGCCAGGGGAAGGCTACAAGGATCTTGTGTTTACTCAAGCCTTGGCCCGGCTCAGGGCATCATAACCTGAGCAGTGGCAGGTCCCTTTCTGCTGGAGGAGGTATGGCTCACAGCAGACAGGAAAGGAACACCCTCTTATGATGCACAGAGGCAATGGAGGACCCAACCTGACATCCAGGCACAGACAGAAGAATCTGGAAGGATCCAGATTCAAGGTGGGGGGGGGCCGTACCTTGGAGGCCAGGTTTTCCACCAGGGCCACCATGGAGTTCTTGAAGAGTGTGCCGGCCGTCAGGGGGCGCTTGGTCACCTCTGTGATGTCCTGCTGCCCATCTGGCCACATGGCCCGCAGGGTGGGATCCTTGCTGTGGATACAGGCCGCATGCCCAGATGCCCTCCAGGAGGACAGCCCCCACCCCAGCTCGGCCATGTGTAAACTTCAAGACCTTGGGCTGTGAGGATCAGACAGAGTGTCTGAAGGCCCTTCCAGCCAGAGTGCCTGGGCCTTCACTGTCTGGCACCCACACACATGCCCAGAGAGCCCCCTTCACCTGTTGTACAGCAGACGCTTGAAGTCCTGGAAGAGGAAGTCTCTGTTCTTATCAATGAAGCCCTCCACAGAGTACCTGGGGGAGGGCCAGGGGAGGGCCAGTGAGGAGGTAAGGGGCTTCTGACCTCCTAGCGTGCCCCTCCCCCTCCTCCCACCTGGTCAGCCTCCCTTTCTTTCTCCTCATGTGCTCTTCTTCCTTCCCCTCTCCTGTCTGCTTTCCCTCTCATCATATAAGACCTCTTCCCTCAGATGTTTCTCTCCTGAAAGATGAGTCAAGGGGTTATGCCCACGGAGCCGAATGTTGCATCACTGAATCCTGGCTTTAGCACATACATGTGACATGGGACAAGTGACTTAAATTCTCTGTGCCTCAGTAGACATCACACCCTCAGAACAGTGCCTACTGAGTTTCCATAAATAAATGTCAGCGATTGCAGTTACAACCAGGAACTCCTGAGTCATTGGTCTCTTTGGCTTCTTGGCCTGGAGAACCTCAGATTCATCATTCTAGCCTTTGCTAGAAAGCTCAGTGCCAAAATCTTGGCTTCACTTGCAGTTCCTAGAAAGTCTCAGGGCCATGGGATCTGACTTCTGGCAGCTTCGTCTTTTTGATTCTATTTCTTCTCCTCATGAAGGACATGTGGGAGACTTGTGTCTCTCTCTGTGAGTCACCTCAGATCCAATTCTGGGTGAGATGTGTGACAGGGGAATTAATAATAATCATGGCCACTTCTGGAAGACACTAGGGACTTTGGTGCTCAGTGTGTGGCCTGAGGACTGGCCATGTCCACCTGGCCTGGGAGCTCATTAGAAACACATCATCTGGCCTCTCTGCTCCTCCTCGCTGACAAAAGGTGACAAGAACTGGCCCCAGGGCTTCCCTGATGCTCAGTGCTAAAGAATCTGCCTGCCAATGCAGGGGACGCGGGTTTAGTCCCTGGTCTGGGAAGATCCCACGTGCCACAGAGCAGCTAAACCCATGCTCCACAACTGTTGAGCCTGGGAGCCGCAACCACTGAAGGCTGTGAACCCTAGAGCCTGTGCTCTGCAACAAGAGAAGCCACCACAGTGGGAAGCCCGTGCACCGAAACTAGAGAGTATCCCCTGCTCTCTGCAACTAGAGAAACGTCCACACAGCAACAAAAATCCAGCACAGCCAATAAAGAAAGAAAGAAAGAATTTTTAAAAAATAAAAGTACTGGCCCTGGGTTCAGAACAGAGGTCCCACCCTAGCTGCACCTCTGAATCTCCAGCCACTCTACCAGAAATTGGCTTTTTCTTTTTTAAAGCTGCCCAGAAGATTCTAGGATGCAGCCAGGGCTAAGAATCACTATCTTAAAAGCCCTAATTGATACTTCTCATTTGTGAATCTGGTGAAGAGCATATTTCCAGTGTCTTAAAAAGGGGAGGGGGCGGTGAGGGGGAAACCAGACGCCCAGTGGGGGGCCCTTACGTGACATCCCCTGCGTAGTGCTTGATCCGGAAGTCTCGGCCAAACTCCATGGTCTTGTCTGTGGGGCAGAGCTATGGATGGGGACAGCACAGGTCAAGACCTAGAAGGTGTGGGGGGATCTAGGGGAGAAAGGGGAGACAGCCCTGCAGAGGAGGCTGAGCCACCACCAAGACCCCCTACCCACCCCAAGACAGGCAGTGTGGCACCGTGGGGTGCCCGCCAGTGCCGGGACCAGCTGGACGGGCACAGGGTGGGGAGACCGCAGGGGCAGAGGGGCACCTGGCGGCTGGTATAGTGTGGGTGGTGGCGGTGGTGTGTGTCCAGGGTCTGCAGGAAGATCCGGTCAGTGATGGGGCCCGCAGTGCTGCAGGCCTCATCCAGCACAGCGAGGATGCCCCGGTGGGGCCGCTCCACCAGGTCCACGATGGTGGCGTTGTTGAAGTATTCCACCTGTGGCAGGCAAGCAGGGCAGCTCCCGAGCCCTGTCCGCCAGCCTCCTGCCTGTGTTCCTGCCCAGTGTCCACATCTTACAGCCCTCCTCTGCACACCCGCCGACCCAGCACCGTCCCTCCCCCCATCTCCCTCCCACCCGGGAAACGCGGGTGCAGGGAGGGCCGGGCACCCACGGTCTGCCAGGCGATGCCTTCCCGCTCGTATTCCTCCTGCTCCTGCTTCAGGATGAGCTGGATGAAGAGCTGCTGCAGCTTCTCATTACAGTAATTGATGCAGAACTGCTCGAAGCTGGAGGAGGGGTGGGCAGAAGGACCGTTCAGAGTCATGCCTCGACCACCCACACTAAGGCTTTGGCTCTGTGGAGAGTGAGTGCAACCAATAGCAGCTGTGCTATGCTGTGCTTAGTCGCTCAGTTGTGTCCAACTCTTTGTGACCCCGTGGACTGTAGCCTGCCAGGCTCCTCTGTCCATGGAAGTCTCCAGGCAAGAATATTGGAGTGGGTTGTTATGCTCTCCTCCAGGGTATCTTCCCAACCCAGGGATCAAACCCAGGTCTTCCACATTGCAGGAGGATTCTTTATCATCTGGGACACCAGGGAAGCCCAATGAATAGCAGGGATCCCCCCAAATAGATGCCCTGAAGATCGCCTGAGGGGTCTGGAGCCAGGCACCCCAGTGGCCTCCCAGTAGGGGTGCATCTCTTACTCTGGGCTGCTCTTTTACCTGGTCCCTACTCCCTAGCCCACCCAGCACATGTGCCCTGAAGTGGATTGGGGAGTCCCTGTGAGGGGAAGTAAGCCAAGGTCTTGCCATCCCAGGCACCAGTGGGCGGTGGCACAGCTGAAGCAGGCTTGAAGACATGAGCCTAGGGGCCAAGGACCAACCGCGATGGACACTAGGCATCCTGTTCCTCTGCCCAGCCAAGCTCCCCAGGACTAAGAGTTGGGGTGGGGGTCAGAGTGTGGGATGTGGTGGCGGAACTACCCACCTATTGACGGGGAACACCTCAAAGCCATAGATGTCCAGCACACCAATGACTGTGTCCTTGCCATCACGCCGGGGGTCCCGGTCCCGGGGTTCCATGACATGATTAATCCGGTCCACCACCCACTCAAATAGTCGCTGGTACACTGCCTGGGGAGAGGCAAAGAGCCAGCTGCTTCTGACTGCCTCTGGCCTTGTCTCCTCTGGGAAGGCCTCTGGGGTTCCCCACCCACCCCCTAGAATACCTTGGCACAGGCATCCCGGGCATAGCTGGCCTCGGCCGCAGTGTGGCCCTTCTCAATGACCTCCCTGCCTCCAGAGGCCACAGTGCGAGCTAGTAGGCAGCGCAGCACTAGCTCCCGGGGTGTGGCCGTCAGCTCAGCCACGTGGTCCACCAACACTTCCTCGGTCACCGCCAGGCGCCCCTGCTCCAGGTTGTTCTCCAGCTCCACGAACTCAATGTTTCCCTGGTGATGGTAAATCGTCAAGAGTCAGGCTCTGTGTCTCAGAGGAGCCTGTACACTTATGCCCAGGGAAGGGAGGGCAGGGGCATGGGGAGCTGCTCCTGGAGCACACCAAAGCCTTCCCCAAGGCCTCCCACCGGGAATGTCATGTGAGCGGGCCCACCGTGTCCTCCTGTAACTGGTTATGTGCTGCCCACACCTCATGTTTCCTGAGAGAGAGCAGAGGCTCAGAGTCACTGAGTAACCTGCCCAAAGTCACTCAACTCTTAGGTGACAGAAGCAAGAGCCAGGTCTGCGTGTTTGTTGTCAGTTGCTAAGTTGTGTCTGACTCTTTGCAACCCCAAGGACTACAGCATGCCAGGCTTCCCTGTCCTTCTCCATCTCCCGGAGTTTGCTCGAACTCATGTCCATTGAGTGAGTGATGCCATCCAACCATCTCATCCTCTGTTGCCCCTTCTCCTCCTGCCCTCAGTCTTTCCCAGCATCAGGATCTTTTCCAATGAGTTGGCTCTTTGCATCAAGTGGCCAAAGTATTGGAGCTTCAGCTTCAACATCAGTGGTTCCAATGAAAATTTAGAGTTGATTTCCTTTAGTTGATTTCCTTTGATTGGTTTGATCTCCTTGCAGTCCAAGGGACTCTCAAGACCAGCAGTTCAGTTTGAAAGCATCAGTTCTTTGGTGCTTAGCCTTTATGGTTCAACTCTCACATCTGTACATGACTACTGGAAAAACCATAGCTTTGACTAGATAGATCTTTGTCGGCAAAGTGATGTCTCTGCTTTTTAATATGCTGTCTAGGTTTGTCATAGCTTTTCTTTCAAGGAGCAAGCATCTTTTAATTTCATGGCTGTAGTCACCGTCTGCAGTAATTTGGGAGCTCAAGAAGATAAAATCTGCCACTGTTTCCATTTTACTGAGCCCAAACTGTCCTTACCTGCTAAGTACAGGCTAAACTACCAAACGTGGACCAGGCACATTATGGGAACCCATAATCAAAACAACTTGGGTTTCAGCAGAGGCAGGAGAGGGCCAGTTACACTGCTGGGTTGTTAGAGGCCAGTCTTCTCCTTCAGGGGAGGTGCCCAGCCAGGCACCACATGGGGAAGTGGCTGCAGTGCCCACAGGCAGGCTCACCAGGTGCAGTATAGCGGCTAGGATCCGGTGCACAGAGGCCACCTCCTCAGGACTGAAGCCGATCACCCGCATGGCCTCCGTCACTGCCTGGTGGTGGCTCTTCTCATCGATGTCCATGACCTGGGGGGAAAAGGGCTCAGCACACCACTGCCACACTGAACCTCAATTCCTCTGCCTCAGTGCACTTGCTTGCCATTGCACCCCTTCCCCACTCTGAGCCCTGATTCCTCCAACTGAAAGCCTACAGAATCAGGCACCACCAGTCCTGCTGAGCCATTCATACCACCCTGGGCCCAGCTGAAGCCACTGGTCACCAGCCCCAGGGTTCTGGGACTAGGAGTGACTAGAGCCTGGGCTCCCTGCCCCCACTCACATTGA
Organism: Bubalus kerabau; assembly: GCF_029407905.1. Lineage (NCBI taxonomy): Eukaryota > Metazoa > Chordata > Mammalia > Artiodactyla > Bovidae > Bubalus > Bubalus kerabau. The sequence goes on along the minus strand of NC_073631.1, from coordinate 79,863,137 downwards.
GCCCCGCCCCCTGGCGGGTGAAATTATACACTGCAGGGTTTCTCTGAAGGTGCAGTTCTTGCAGCTCCTCATCCTCACAGCCCCGCAGCACCTGGAGGACCCAGACATCCCTCTGTTAGGCCCCTGAGCTCCAAGATACGCCCCCTCCCACCGTACACCCTACCACAAACAGATGGCATCCTTCAACCACTGCTGACCCAACGAATGCATGGTATGAGTCAGCACGGTGATGGTGTGGACAGTGCCTGAGCCCAGGGAGGACTGACTTCTAGGTCAGACATGGTGTAGATTCTGAACAAGTCTGATGAGAACCCACTCGATGTGGTGTAGACACCACTAGAATCCAGGGAGATCCCATTTTGGTGTCAGACACTGTGTAGAAACTGCCTGTGTCCTGGGAGGACCTACTTCAGTGATCAGACATATGTAAATATGGCCAGTGTCCAGGCACCCACTTCAGTGAGTCAGAAAGGATGTAGATACCATCTCCAAGTCCAAAGAGATCCCACTTCAGTAGGTCAGACATGGTGTAGACACCACCTGAGGTCTCAGTGGGTCTTACCCAGTGTAGACACTATCAGTGCCCAGAAACCACCTCAGTGTCAGACACAGTGTAGACACTTCCCTGCCCAGGTCCAGGGAGACCCCACGTCAGGGCCAGATGAGGTACACACACTGCCATGTCCAGGGAATTCCCAGCCCAACGGGGGCGGGGGAAGACAGGTGGAGGGGAGGGGAATGGACTGTGGGTGGGGCCAACAGGACCCCCCTTGCAGGTCCCCACCTGCCGGCTTTGGCTCACCTGATAGAAGGCGTGGAAGTTCCTTTCGCCTACGTGCTGCTTAAGGACCCGCGACTGTGGAGAAAGGGACAGCTGGACTCATGCCTGGGACTGGCCCCATCCCAGGGACCTGTCCCAGAGCCCCCAGGACAGGGCAGGTAGGGGGTGGCGGTAGACCTGGCTATGGAGGGAGCCCCGCCCTGTGAACCTGAGACATCAGAGAAGGTCTGTTCCTGCCTGCACGGCACCAGGGCCAGGAGAGTCAGCATAGTGGGACGGCTCTGCCTGGTCCCCCTGAGAGAGGCCTGTGTGCAGCCCACCTGCCCAGGGTCTTGGTAGCAGGGCCCACCTTCTCCAGCAGGTAGCTGTGGATGTGTCCCCCCACGGGGTCTCCTTTGAAGTCAAAGTTGATGTCCATGTACTTGCCAAAGCGGCTAGAGTTGTGGTTGCGGTTGGTGCGAGCATTGCCGAAGGCCTCCAGCACGCATGTGGACTTGAGCAGCACGTCCTTGACCCTGCGTGGAGTGGGGAGGTAGAGGGGCCAGGACTATAACACGAAGACCTTGCACTCGGGACTGTGTCCCCATGCAGGATCGCTGCCTGAGGCTTCCCAATCACAGGAGGAGAGGGAATCTGAGGGCCCGGCCTCACCCTGCGCTGCCCCTTGCAGGCGCTTGACTCTGAGATGCTGGGAAATGCACCTGCCAGGCACTCATGCCGGTGACCTGTGAAGCCTTGAGCCTTGAAAGGCTCTGGCCCTCCTTCTCAGACCAAAGTTGTAGCCCAATGAGGAGCTGGATCTGGACACTTGGCACTGCCAGGCATGTGTGCTTGGGAATTTCCATCGCTGCTGCCACCCCAATCTTACCCCAACCCCCACCTTACTCCACCTTACCCCACCTTAACAGGAAGAGGCAGGGCTCTCACACAGGAAGCTGCTCCCACAGATCCCTGTTGGTGAGCTGCTGGCAGGTAGATAGGTCCTGGTTTCCAGGTTTCTGGCCCAGCCCTGACACTGGCCTGGCATCCAGGGCTTTTCTTACAGGCAGCCAACCTCTCTGCTCCCATTGGGTCCCCGTGAGGGCCCAGCACCTATCTGTTGGCCCTCTCCACCTCCTCCCTTTCCCATCCCTAGAGGAAGGGCACCCCTATGCTGGGCCTCGCCTCTACTTGGGTAGAGAGGTCCTAGCTGTGGGTCACTTAGAGTCTTACTGACAGCCACTGAACTTGGCCTGAGCTGGGCTCCATTGTGTTTCTTGCCCTTCATCAGGCACGAGACACAGGCCAGCCCTTCCCTACCATCCCCACCCCCACTGGCCTCACCTCTCTACCTCGGCCCGCTGGCTTGGGTTGGTAACGGCTGCGATGTATTGCATGATGTGCTTGCTGGCTTCTGTCTTCCCTGCCCCACTCTCGCCTGCCAACAGATGGACAGTCAGAGTTTTTGGCTGCTCCCCCTTAACCAGCTCCCTGTGCCCACCTGTACTCCCAGGCACTCCAACCACCACACCATCATTGACAAATGAAAACACTGGGACCCAGGGAGGTTGTGAGCTGGCACCTGGGCCCTGGATGCTAGGCAGGTACCTGAAATAACAATGCAGGTGTCCCTGGACCGGCGCTTCATTGCTCTGTAGGCGGCGTTGGCCACAGCATACAGGTGGGGTGGCCTCTCATAGAGCTCGCGGCCCTGGTACCTGGCAATGGCTTCTGGCCCGTACAGGGGCAGCTCCTGGTAGGGGTTTACGGACACCAGCACCTCACCGATGTATGTGTAGATGCGGCCCTTCTCGAACCTGGCACAGGCAGGGCAGGTCCTCAGTGTTCAGGGCCAAGGGGACACACACATAGATTCTGGGGCATTGGGCCCAGGTGGGAAGTCTTGGGGCCCTGGCCCACCCCCAGGGCTGAGGGCAGAGAAGTGCGTGGAGGGGAAGTGGTGGGGTTGACTTGAGTCTTCTGTTGCCATCTTGCTGGGAGCCTCACCCACACACAAGGTAGTGTTGGGGTCCAAGCTGCTCTCCATGGGGTGGAGTCACAGGAATCCTGACTCTCTGTTTTATCAAGGGACTGACTTGCCCAAGGCCACACTGGGCCAGGCAGAACTGGCAGCTTAGGTGATGGAGTTGAGCTCAGGGAGGAGATAGGGGTGAGAGGTGGAGGGAGGGACCTCCAGTTGTTTCCGTCTCAAGACCTGGGCGGGGACCCAGAAGCAGAAGCAGGACCCGCTGAGCCCCACCCAGACAGCAGACTGGGAGGCACTGGGAGGGTGCCTGGTGCAGCAGTGCCGCCAGCCCCACCCTGCACTTCCTCAGATCTCTCGACCCTCAGCGTGAACCTAGTCACCCGCGAGGGTGCCTGTGTCCCTTGTCTCCTGACCCTTGTGCTCTGGGAGGAGCCCCAGCCCCCGTGCTCCCCGCGGTGTCTGGGACCCGCCCTGTCCCTGACTGCCGGTCCCAGGTTCCCCTTCCTCCACTGCTTCAGACACAGGAGTTCTCCGGTTTGGCTCCCTGCACACCCAGGACCTGCTGGAGACAGACTCTCCACCTGCAAGCCATGTGGCCCCGGGGTCAGGGTCCCGGTGTTAATATGGTGATGGTAGTACCTATCTCAGAAGCTAGTTTGTAATCTGCTTAGTTCTGTGCCTCATACAACAGAGAAGCTCATTTCCGGTCTGACTCTCCATCCCACAACCCTGGCCTTGACTCAGGGCCTGTGGTGTCTGACTTCAACAATCTGGGCTCAGGAGGACCTGTCCCTAGGCTCTGCACAGTGGGTTACCATCTGCTCCTCATGGCTGTTCAGGGATGAAGCCAGCTCCTGCTGCCACCCCTCATCACCACCAGCAGCTCCTCCCTGCCCTCTGCTCTCCGGCAAATAGGGCCCCGTGTCACTTCTACCAGCCACACCCTGAAGCACCCCACATGTCTCTTTGAGAGTGTCATCTCAGTTTATCCATCTGCACCCCAGGGAGGAAACTGACCACTTCCCTTTGAGCCCCTAGGGCTCAGCACAGCCTCACTAGGAAGATGGAGCGGCCACTCGGTCCAGATGCCTGGCACCTGCCTGCCCCTGCCAAGAGGAAGGCTCAGGAGACACCTGGGCTGTGTGGGAGGCACAGGCCTGGGGAGCCTGCTCTAGCACTGGCTGACTGTCCTGGCCCTGAGGGGACAGTCCTTCCAGCCCCGACATCTCCCTGAGGTCACCCAGATGGTGGGCTGATGGAGACCAGTTGGGGATGGGGACAGGGAGAAGGGGAGCCCACGCCCTGGGTCTACCTGAGTTTCAGATTCTCCATGAAGTCTTCCATGGTCACTTGGTCCAAAAGCACAAAGTCGGGCTTGCCACACTCAGGGCCTTCATCGTCCTCCATCCTGCCGGCGGGGAAGCACCCAGGCCAGGTTGCCCCAACCTTCCTGTGCAGAGCGGCTAAGGGGAGGGGTGCTCTCGCACAGGCCCAGCCCTCCCTGCCCGCAGCCTCCCCGCCTGCCGCCCCAGCAGTGTGGTGAAGTAGGAAGTGGGTTCTTCTGGCCCCGGGAAGGGGTTGCCCTCCCCACTTGCTGTCCCCTCCCAAGGGGCTCTGACCCCTGCTTCCTGGTTCCCTCCCCTCCGGGCGTGCCTAACGGTTGAGGTTGAGGCGGTCAAGGAAACTCTGACCCTCTGTGATCTCACCCTCACCCCAAGCAGAGGAGCCTCTGCAGTCCCCGGCCCTGCTGGTCACTTGTGGGACCCTGAGAAGAGATTTCTTGCTGTGGTCCTGGCTACAAAACTCTGTGTGTCTGTCAACTCTCAGACCTCAACATCAACACTAGGTGGATTTTTAGGCTGGGCACATTGTACCTTGAGAAAAAGTCAAAGAATGCTGGTACCCAGGCCTTTGGGGCAGAAACCCAGGCAGTAATTCTTCAAAGTGTGCGAGACCACACCGGGATAAATGACAAATGACAAAGCCAGCTTCACGGCATACCCCGCCATGACCAGGGGCCTGATGTTTTGAGTTCATCATGCTGACATTCAGTCTTCCAGGCTTCTGGATGCTTCCTGGGAAGAGTCCTGTGCCCTTGAGGCCCACCTGCCTGTCCCTCTAGTAGTAAGGACAGGAACTGCTTCAGGAGCCCCCCGTCCCACCTCGGTCCTCACCGCACAGAGGTGTGGCCTGACTTTGCTCTATAGACCACGCAGCACCTTTAGAAGTGGCCAGACTGGCCAGCTAAGATTTTGACCACATGGGGTCCAGGATTGGGGTTGAGGAGGGGACAGTTCTCTCTTATCCCTCCCCTCACACAGGGAAGACAATGTTTCCCAAATTTCAGTCATCTCTGTACTACCTTTGGGATTCTGTACTCAAAGAGCTAGTTTATTTTGAAATATTGTTTGATATGCAAGGGTTTTTTTCGCTTCAAATACCTTAAAATGACTCAATAGACATAAGTTTGAGCAGACTCCAGGAGATAGTCAAGGAATGGGAAGCCTGGTGTACTGCAGTCCATGGGTCATACAGTCAGATATGACTTAGTGACTGAATTAACAACAGCAAAATTGTAAAGTGCTAATTTTCAAATGCCTGAACAAACCAAGCCTCGCATTATTACACACCACTGTTCTGAGGGGACCCTTCTGTTAGGATCAAGCTTTGGTTCCACCCTGTGCCAGGCCTGGAGCTTCTTTTGAGCAAACCCTGGTCAGGTTTTATCCTCCCAGTCTCTTAAAGTCACCCCCTTCATCCCCTGCCTCTTGGGCTGGTGCTTTTGAAGGGTTTTCCAGACCAAAGTTCAGGAGTATCTGGGGAGTTCTCACAGAGCCTCAAGGTTTCACTTCCCCAACCTTCAGGCCTCCCCAACCTCCTGGCCCGGGGTTTACATTAAATTAACACGTGTAAAAAATGATATGGTTGTTCCAGTGAAACTTGAGACACTGAAACCTGAACTTGATAAAATTTTCATGTCACAGAATAGTTTTCCCATGTAAAGATGTCAAGATTGTTCTTAGGTTGGGGACTGGCCTGTGGGTGGAGCATGCCAGATCCTACTGCTGTGACCCTGAACTGCAATCATGACTACTCTCTACACTCTGACAGCTTGCAAAAGGACTTCCCATTCTGTACCTCGTTTGTCTCACAAGGCTGATGACAGCACACCAAACTCCTTTCCCTTCCTGAATCTGGCTGGACCTCTGGGTCTGCTGGCCCCTGCCTCTTCTCAGGCAGGGAAAGTGGCGGCCCTATTTGCCACTTCCCCCGGGGAAGGGTGTGACAATCTGGGGCAGTGACTAGCTAACAGGTGGGTGAGGAAGGACAGCTGGGAGGGGCTCCTAGAGGCTGAGGCTTAAGTTTCACTGGTTATCTAGGTCAATTTCAGGATGCCACCCTCTATACAAGTCCCTTCAATAACCCCCACTCTGGCTCCGCTTGCTGATGCCATTGACCTGTGTAGCAGGACTCCAGTTCCTATTTCTTAGCTCTCCTACACAGTTGTACCCATTTTAGGATTTGCTTTTACTTTCGCCTTGTCTCAGAGCACACTAGTTTTTATTGTAGGGAAAGGTCCATCGAAGGGCCCTGGAGCCACCTGCATCCGCAAAGGCCACATGACCCAGCCTGAGGGTGCCTGTGAGGAGCTGCTACCTCTCTTTCTCGTCTACCGGGGAGGCTGCCAGGAGGGTTTCCCCTGGTATGCGGTTCTGAGGTGTGAGGCTTTCTGCCTCTGCCCCCTCAGGATGTAGCTGCAGTGACTCAGGGTGAAGGGCCCTTTCGGTACTTTTCCATTCATGACATCAGTAACAAACTGAATGTAAATATGGTTTACTTAACTTTTTCTGGCTCAATCAGCCTTGGCCTAACCTGCTGACATTCCTTGAAAAGATCACCAATAACAAGCTAAATAGGCTTCAATTATAAAACAATTTATCAGATGAAAAAGATCATGAGGATGGAGCAACTCATCATAAAAGTATCAATCCACACGCTGGGGTCTCAATACTTTGGTGTGTAACCGAGTCTGACCCACACTGGTATAAAGGACAAGAGCCAGAGAACCCTGTCAAGCCAGTGGAACCCACTCTGGGATGCAAGGTACAGCTCCTGATGACAGGTCCTAATGCTCTATCAACCACTCTGCAGTCTCAAAAGCAATGAGAATGGGGGACACCTCAGGGGCTCCCTCAAACTTGGCTGAAACTCCTTCAGGAAGGGCAGGGCCCTCCTCTTTGTATCTAACACACAAAAAAGAGAAACAGAGACTGTGCTGAATTACAAATTTTAAACTGTTTTATTAAATATCGCTTCTCATTCAGGAGATGTCAGAGGGGCCTGGGTACCGATGTATAGCGAAGATCCTTGTTCTGGAAGTAGACAATATGGCATCCAAACCTGGGGTCAGAGGTCAGTCAGACGTGCACATGGCAGCTGGGCCAAGAACCAGAAACTCCTGACTCCTGGAAGGGGAACAAGTGAGGATTTAAACTTCTTCAGAAAACTGTGGTGCAAAGGCCTGAGTTCAAATTCTGCTGCACCTTCACCAGGGGCATCAATGCAGGCAAGCCACCACCTCAGTTCCCACTTCTTCATCTGTTAATACAAGCTGGAAACAGCATGGAGGCCTGCTGTAAAAATAAAGTGATGTAAGGATATATCCTGGGATTATTAAATTAAGTGGATGGTTTTGAACCTCTTGGCAGGGAGACCTACAGCAAATGAATAGAAATGATTTGCTAGGACAGACCCGGCATACTCACCACTGCAGATTCCCTGGAATAATCTATCATCCACGGAAGGGATCGCCTTTCAAGTCTCTTCTAGCTCTCACATCCTGGGATGTCTGCTGCTGAAGCTGGAGCAGGAACACAGTGCAGAGTCTGCTGGGTTGGGGGAGGTGCCTGTCAGCAACTGTGAAGGACCTGATATACCCACAACCAAAGGCAGGTGACAAAGTATGCCTGTCAGTTACATGGATGCTGGTAGGAGTTGCTTATTAACCACAGCAACATGCAGAGCATCAGTGTTCTCCAACTGGCCCCATTTCCCACAGGTGACACAAGGGGAGCCAGAAGGCACCTGCACATGCAGTGGGCTGCATCACAGAAAAGGCTCTCTGAGCACAGGAAAGCCAGGCACATCTGTTCTCTGCCCTAGAGGCACTATGTCAAACGTCCTAAGGCTGTCTGTTACTTGAATATCTTTGAAAATAAAGTCAAAAGGCAGCTAGCATCTCACTCCGAGGATTGCAGAAACATGAGACTCACCGAGAAGTGCCTCTGACAGCAACTTCAGGAGACGGGCGTGTTCAACGCTTGCACTGTAAGAGACGGATCCAAATTTGCTAGAAGCTTTGACCTTCAGGGGAGAAGGTGTGGTGTAATCCCACTGTCCAGGAGCACAGGAGCTGTGCTGCTCCTGCTACGACCACGCTGGCCACTCTTTCCGTCCTGGCATTTCTGTGCCTGGACCCAACAGCCCTCACACCAATGGCATTTCTCTCCAATCCAAACTTCCTACCCATTTCTGGATTTCATTCTCCCCTCCCTGTCTGGCATTCTGGAAAAGAGCAGACTGTAGGATTGGAGAGGTTTGACTTGCCATTTTCTGGTTAGGAAAGCTGGGCACACAATTCTGACCATGACTCCTTCAACTGCATTGGACCTAAGGCTATCTTATGGTGGTCCTCAAAGATTTAAATAGGGAAGTTGGGCGCAAAACCGAGTTCAACCAACATTTGTGCCCTCCTAGCCCATGAGGTCTTCCTTTACAATAAATGCATACTGACCTCACCCTCTTAAGTTCCACGAGTACCCAGACTGTTGCAGAACTTAGCCTTTGGGTCTGTCTTGTTTACCAGCTAATAGTAACACCCTGTATGTCAGTCCCTCAGGGCAGGGCCTATCCCCATTCTTTCTTTCCACTCTACATTCCCTGCTACTGGTCTAACTCCACCTTTACCACTCCCTCTGAGCTTCATTTTCTTCTGTGAGAATTTTGTTTGAAAGATATAATAAAATTTTCAAAGAGCCTGCAACACAGCTAACACCTAAAGTCCAAAACAATTTCTGCAAAGATAATCAATGTTCTCTAATCTGCATGGTCCAGTATAGTAGTCTCTTGCCAAATGTGGCTACTGAGCACCTAAAATGTAGGTAGTGTGAAGGAAAAACTGAGTTTTAAATGTAACCATATGTGTTGAGTGGTCACCACATCAAACAGTACAGGTCTGTGCGCTGCCCAGAATGCTAGAAAGGGAAGGGAACAGGCAACTGTCTGAAATTTCTATAACCTTGCTCTGGATGGAGCAGGGCAAGGCCTCAAACCGTTTCAAAATTTTCTTGCAAGCACTGTAGGAATGCACAGGGTCACTGCAGACCCAAGCACGCTGGAGGCTTGCGGCCCACATTCCTTCAAGTCCCTAAAGTTCTGGGCAGACAGCAGTACTTTCACTGAGCACCAGCCTGCACCAGAACCTGCAAGAGATCATGAGGTTCAATTAGGCCTACTTGGGTTTCCATGGACACAAATAAGACAGACAGCAGGGAAGGACAGACGAGGGACAACAATCTCTTCTGGCTCAGAGAGTGAGGGAAACGGCCCTGGGGCAGGCAACCTTATCAAGAAGCTGACAGAACAGGGTTAACTTTAACTTCATTTCTTACGAGATGAAATCCTCACCATCACATCATTATACAAAATATCTCTGTCTTCCATATTCTCGGGTGTTTTTTTTTTTTTTTTTTTACTACTCAGAGAATACTTAGGAACTGTAGACCAAAAACGGGGACCCACTTCTGGGAGCGGGGAGCTGGGCCGGAGTAGCGTCACTTACCAGCGCATCTTACAGGAGCTCTGCTGCGGAGGAGCCGAGGGTCGTCCACCTGGAGGGGGCACACGGTCAGCTAGAGGCAGGTCTCGTATCGCCTCCCTAGTTCTCGCCCCTTGGGAGGCCATACCCAAGACCCTATTCCTGCCGGCGCCGCCCGCCAAGCCCGCACGTATACTCCAAACAGGACTCGGAGAAGATCGGTTAGAGTCCCCCTGCAACCGCGGGATCGAACCGCCAGGGCCGAGCATCCGGAATGCGCACCGGACCGACGGGGCCAAGAGCGGGACAACTTGGGGATAGCGCGCCAGCTCCCACTGGGTCCAGCGCCCGGCACGTCACACCCTAGCAGGACCTCCAGCCTCCACGATCCTCACCTGTACTCAGCAGGTCGCAGGCACTAGCTGGCACCCTCGATGGCAGTGGATGGTAACAACGTCTAGGAGTACCCTCACCACCGCGATCACACATGCCTGCAGCTGCGCACATTCTCCTTGCGTCATCACGCCGCCCGCCGGCAGCGGTACGTGCATCACGTGACCCGCGATCCCGCGCGGCGCCAGGAGATGACGTCACGAGAGTGCCGGGGCGAGGCGGGGTACGCTTTAGCTGCTCATTTCAGCTGTCCTGAAAAGTGGATGAGAGGCGCGCCGCGTTACTGCTATCTCGGGGCGGGGACTGAGGGACTGGGGAAGCGGGCTTAGCAAAGGAACCGAAGTACCGGAGCCGGCGGGGAGAGGGGCGCGGGCAGGCTGGTGCAGGCCGAAGGCCGCGCACAACTCAAGATTATGTTTCAAAGAGCCTGGGAACCCTCTTTCTGAAATATTGTCAAGGGACTGAAACTCTGATCTCCTTGTGTCTTGGAAGGTTAAGAGCCCACTTGTCGCCTGACTTCAAATTGCATAACCTGCCTAGGGTAACGGGTTATGTGCTTTGAGCTATATAAGAAGAGTAGGATTTCTGTGTTTGCATTTTTTTCATTGTGATGCGCATCACATTCTGGTTTAATGCTTATCCGATAATAAAATTGTTTTCTTTCTCTTCTAACTTTGTGGAGAGGAGGTTCTCTGAGTTGAGAGGAAATTTTGTTTTTTGTGTGTGTATTTTTTTTGGCTGTACTGCGCAGCTTGTGGGATCCTAGTTCTTCTACCAGGGACTGAACCCTGGCCCACAGCAGTGAAAGCACTTGAGTCCTAACCACTGGACTGTCGGAGAATTCAGCAAGTATTTCTGCCACACAGGCTTAGAAAAGCACATTGGAAGTTACTGAGACTAGCAAGGGCATGGCTTGTTGGAGATACCGTAAGTACTAATGGGATTTTAAGAGTCTTCTACATAAGGAGATGGATGAGAACTACATATTCAAGTCTTCAACATCAGGCTAGGAAAGCAAGAACTTGGTTCTGTAAAGAAAATGAAGCAATACTGGAAACTCATTTTATGTATGTGTGCATGCTAAGTAGGTTCAGTCATATCTGGCTTTTTGCGACCCCATGGACTGTAGCCCACCAGGGTCCTCTGTCCATGGGATTCTCCAAGCAAGAGTACTGGAGTGGGTTGCCATGCCCACCTCCAGGGCGTCCTCCCAATGCAGGGTTCAAACCCGTGTCTCTTATAGCCCCTGCATTGGCAGGAGCGGTTGGGGGGAGGTGGGGGTGTATCTTTACCGCTAAAGCCACCTGGGAAGCCCATTTTTATGTCCAGTACTTAGTAAATATATTCAGTTCGACTTGGAGAATTTTGAGCATTACTTTGCTAGCGTGTGAGATGAGTGCAATTGTGCAGTAGTTTGAGCATTCTTTGGCATTGCCATTCTTTGGAATTGGAATGAAAACGGACATTTTCCAGTCCTGTGGCCACTGCTGGGTTTTCCAAATTTGCTGGCATATTGAGTGCAGCACTTTGACAGCATCATCTTTTAGGATTTGAAATAGCTTAACTGGAATTCCATCACCTCCACTAGCTTTGTTCATAGTGATGCTTCCTAAGGCTCACTTGACTTCACATTCCAGGATGTCGGGCTCTAGGTGAGTGATCACACCATCGTGATTATCTGGGTCATGAGATCTTTTTTGTATAGTTCTTCTGTGTATTCTTGCCACTTCTTAGTATCTTCTGCTTCTGTTAAGTCCATAACATTTCTGTTCTTTATTGTGGCCATTTTTGCATGAAATGTTCCCTTGGTATCTAATTTTCTTGAAGAGATCTCTAGTCTTTGTTTTCCTCTATTTCTTTGCATTGATCACTGAGGAAGGCTTTCTTATCTCTCCTTGCTATTCTTTGGAACTCTGCGTTCAAATAGGTATATATTTCTTTTTCTCCTTTGCCTTTAGCTTCTTTTCTCAGCTATTTGTAAGGCATCCTCAGACAACCATTTTGCCTTTTTGCATTACTTTTTCTTGGGGATGGTCTTGATCACTGCCTCCTGTACAATGTTACAAACCTCCGTCCATAGTTCTTCAGGCACTCTGTTTATCAGATCTAATCCCTTGAATCTATTTGTCACATCCACTGTATAATCCTAAGGGATTTGATTTAGGTCATACCTGAATGGTCTAGTGGTTTTCCCCACTTTCTTCAATTTCAGTCTGAATTTGGCAATAAGGAGTTCATGATCTGAGCCACAGTCAGCTCCCGGTCTTGAGCAAATGCTCAAAATTCTCCAAGCCAGGCTTCAACAGTATGTGAACCGTGAACTTCCAGATGTTCAAGCTGGATTTAGAAAAGGTAGAGGAACCAGAGATCAAATTGCCAACATCTGTTGGATCATCAAAAAAGTAAGAGAGTTCCAGAAAGACATCTACGTATGCTTTATTGACGACACCAAAGCCTTTGACTGTGTGGATCACAACAAACTGGAAAATTCTTAAAGAGATGGGAATTACAGACCACCTTACCTGCCTCCTGAGAAATCTATATGCAGGTCAAGAAGCAACAGTTGGAACTGGACATGGAACAACAGACTGGTTCCAAATAGGAAAAGGAGTACATCAAGGCTATATATTGTCACCCTGCTTATTTAACTTCTATGCAGAGTACATCATGTGAAAAACCAGGCTGGATGAAGCACAAGCTAGAATCAAGATTGCCAGGAGAAATATCAATAACCTCAGATATGCAGATGACACCACCCTTATGGCAGAAAGTGAAGAAGAACTAAAGAGTCTCTTGATGAAAGTGAAAGAGGAGAGTGAAAAAGCTGGCTTAAAATTCAACATTCAGAAAACTAAGATCATGGCATCCGGTCCTATCACTTCATGGCAAATAGATGGAGAAACAATGGAAACAGTGACAGACTTATTTTTTGGGGCTCCAGAATCATTGCAGATGGTGACTGCAGCCATGAAATTTAAAGATGCTTGCTGCTTGGACAAAAAGCTATGACCATCCTAGACATTATACTAAAGAGCAGAGACATTATTTTGCCAACAAAGGTCCATCTAGTAAAAGCTATGGTTTTTCCAGTAGTCATGTATGGATGTGAGAGTTGGACTATAAAGAAAGCTGAGTGCCAAAAAATTGATGCTTTTGAACTGTGGCATTGGAGAAGACTCTTGAGAGTCCCTTGGACTGCAAGGAGATCAAACCAGTCCATCCTAAAGGAAAATAGTCCTGAATATTAATTGGAAGGACTGATGCTGAAACTGAAACGCCAATACTTTGGCCACCTGATGCAAAGAACTGACTCATTGGTAAAGACTGTGATGCTGGGAAAGATTGAAGGCGGGAGAAGGGGATGGCAGAGGATGAGATGGTTGGATGAGGTCACCAACTGGATGGACATGAGTTTGAGTAAGCTCTGTGAGTTGGTGATGGACAAGGAAGCCTGGCATGCTGCAGTCCATGAGGTCGCAAAGAGTTGGATATGACTGAGCGACTAAAGTGAACTGATGATGTTCAGTTTATAGTATTCAAATCCCATCATTTTGTTAAATGTCATATGACAGAGTAGGAACAGTCTGCTAACATGGAAAGTGTGAAAAATGTGTAAGTGTTAGTTGCTCAGTCATGTCTGATTCTGTGACCCCATGGACTGTAGCCTGCTGGGCTCCTCTGTCTGTGGAATTCTCCAGGCAAGAATACTGGAGTTTGTAGCCATTCCCTTCTCCAGAGGATATTCCCGACACAGGTAAGATCCAGGTCTCCTGCACTGCAGGCAGATTCTGAGCCACCAGGGAAGCCCCAACATAGAAATTAACCTAGAGAAGTTAAATGGCTTGCTGAAGATCTCACAGAATGTTAGGGCTTGGTACAGGTTGTTTAAGCTCAGAATTTACTGCTCTCTCCATTCTGTCACTCTGCCATGAAATAAAGAGAACCAGGAAAATAAATGGTTATGAAGGGTCAGAGTATGGATGTGACAGGGTGTGTGTGTGTGTGACCAAAAATGGTGGACTTGCCAAGGACTGAAAGAAAATTTTTTTTCTGAAATGATAACCAACAAAAGTCACTAGAAAGGGCAAGATGCTCCAAGTAATAAAAAATGATACCAAAACATTAAAAACCACAAAATCAAAGCTCAACTGCCTTATATGAGGAGGCTGCATGAGGCTGGCACAAAGAGAGACAGACCTGTCAGCAGGATTTAACTACTTCAAATATTGAAAAGAACTTTTTCTAAAACCACATCTCCAGACTTTCCCAGTGGTCCAGTGGTTAAGAATCTGCTTGCCAATTCAGGAGACACAAGTTCAATCCCTGGTCCTGGAAGATTCCAAATGCAGTGGGGCAACTAAACCTGAGCCGCACAGCTACTGAGCACACACACAAGGGCCCATGAGCCACAACTACTGAAGCCCTTGTGCCCTAGAGCCTGTGTTCCACAACAAGAGAAGCCACCACAATGAGAAGCCCAATTGCTGCAACTAGGGGTCGCCAAGAGTCGGACACGACTGAGCGACTTCACTTTCATTTTTTCACTTTCATGCATTGGAGAAGGAAATGGCAACCCACTCCAGTGTTCTTGCCTGGAGAATCCCAGGGGCAGGAGAGCCTGGTGGGCTGCCGTCTATGGGGTCACACAGAGTCGGACACGACTGAAGTGACTTAACAGCAGCAGAGAGTAGGCCACACTCACGGCAACTAGAGAATGTTGGTACACAGCAACTAAGGCCCAACACATCCAAAAACAAATAAAAATAAAACCACATTTCCTAAGAGTAACTTCTTTATTCTTCCAAATCAATTGGGATGAATGCCTGGAAATAAAGCTAGTGATTTGGCTCTGAACGAATAAAAAAAAAAAAAAAAAAAAAAATATATATATATATATATATATATATATAAAGAATATATAGAGAGTAACAACAACCTGGAGACTTCAGTGATGGTCCAGTGGTCGACACTTCCACTGCAGGAGGCCTGGGTTTGATCCCTGCTCAGGGAACTAAATCCCACATGCTGCAACTAAGACCTGGCACGGCCAAACTAACAACCCTGATAAACAATAAGGAATCTGTTTTCCTGAATTTTGTGAACCATTCTAACATATTATTTGCGTTCAAGGAGGGTATCCTGGGAATCTCCAATTTATAGCTGGTTAGTCAGAAGTACAAGTAACAATATGAACTTTTAATTGTCATCTGAAGTGGGATGCAGGTCAGTCTTGTGGAACTGAGCCCTTTACCAGTGAGATCCAATGGTCTCTACAGGTCGCTGTATCTGAATTGATTTAAATATAGGACAGACAGCTGGTGTCAATAAATTGCTTGGTGTGGTAAAAAAGCCCACACATCTGGTGTCAGAAGTGTAAATATGGTAGTGTGAAAAAAGCAAGGGAGAAATACAGGAATTGAGTGAGTTTTTCCTAACACTAGGTTAAGGGAAGTTTTAGTAGGGTTATTTACAACATTATAGCATGATGAGTATGCAAAGGTACATTAGTGGAAGATCTAAAATATCAGGCCTCTTTTCAGTGAATGGTGGGGGAATAACCACTGAATGCATTGCATTATTTGTGTCTGTGAATGTGGGAAGCTTAATTATTGCAGGAGGGAGATTGAAAAGTCATTTCCCACACTTTGGCTTTATGTACCAAAGGGACTGGAATGCCTAATGCCTAATCCCTAATGCCTTCAGGGAGTACTAGAGACCACTCATTTCTTTGGTATCTTTATCAAATAGGGTTCAATCAGGAGATAGAAATAGTGTAGGAAACATTTACTATAAAGAATTATTAAGTATAACAGAAAATTAGGGTAACAAGGGAATGGGTATTAAAGGTGAAGAGAACTCTGAATACAAGAATAGTAGATATAAGGAGCAACTATTATACTGAAGGCTACTGCAGGGAACACAGGCTCTTCTTCCCCCTGGGGCTGAGGTCCAGACTTTTGTCAGAGATAGCATAGCTACAGCTCACGGAATGGCAGAGAGGTGCTGGCAAAGCTTGCTTAAGTCTACCCTCTACTGCAGGGGCCCCCAACCTTTTTGGCATAGCACCAAGGACCAATTTCGTGGAAGGCAATTTTTCCACGGGCATGGTAGCTGGGATGGTTCAGGTGGTACTGTGAGCAATGGGAGCCATGGGGAAGGCATATGAAGCTTGGCTTGCTGGCCCGCTGCTCGCCTCCTGATGTGTGGTGGCTTTGTTGCTAACAGGCCTCCCAGAGGATTGGGGACCCCTGCTCTAGAGTGCAGGGAAAACTGTTCATGGAGGGGGTCTTGCTGACCACTCCGGATATAAAATTTCTCAAGATGAGTACTGGAGGAATCTGCCGGCTGCTGGGTGTTGCTGGCAGGCCCCCCCTGCAGCGTCAAGTGCTTGGGCGAACCCTGAGTTGGAGAAACTACCCCTGATGTAGGAAGGTGCGCGCCTCAGAGGCCTCTTTAGGCATGTGCCTGCCAAGAAAACTCACTGAATCTAGGTAACAAAGCCCCTTCCCTCCCACACTGCCTCCAAGCAGTTTCTCCTGGCAAAGCTTCACACTGGGTTACCTGGCAAAGGACTAATGCTCAAAAGGCCCAGGTCCATCCCGCGATGAGAACTGAGAGTGAATGTGAAGCTGAGAGATAATCTACTGACCGCTGCTACAGGAGGCAATACTCTTAAAAAAGATCAGTTGAGGCAAACAGCGGTTTGTTTGGTGAGTTTACATGCTACGTGTGCTGCAAGGTTCTTACTGGCAGCTTAGTCGTGGCAAAAAAGTGGGTCTGCTGCTGCTAAGTCGCTTCAGTCGTGTCCGACTCTGTGCGATCCCATAGACGGCAGCCCACCAGGCTCTGCCGACCCTGGGATTCTCCCGGCAAGAGTACTGGAGTGGGTTGCCATTTCATTCTCCAATGCAGGAAAGTGAAAAGTGAAAGTGAAGTCGCTCAGTCGTGTCCGACTCTTAGCGATCCCATGGACCGCAGCCCACCAGGCTCCTCCGCCCATGGGATTTTCCAGGCAAGAGTACTGGAGTGGGCTGCCATCGCCTTCTCCGGGGCCTGCTGCTGCTAACTCCAATTTGCAGTGTACTTTTGGGCAAACCAATCCGTCCGGATCTCATTTTAAGACTGCTGTTACTTCTAGGTGACTGGTTAAAGTTCGAAGTTTTATTCTGTAGGGTCCGGACGTGTTCTGTTGCATTGAAACTTCCCTGACAGGTTTGAATAGGAAGTCTGGAACATAGGAAGTCTTCCCAGTGTCTGCAGGAATGGAAAGTAAAGGGAGAAAAGAAAAGGTTGTAGTCCTGCGCCCATTCCCCAGGCCCGACTCCTTCAGCAGGCCCGGCCTTTGGCTTCCCGCCTTCACCTTTCCGCAAGCCCCGCCCTTCTATCCCCGCCGGCCTCTCCCACCCACAGCCCCGCCGCCCTCTCCGCCGGTCCTGCCCCTTTCGTCAGCTCCGCCTTCCTCTCCCACAGGCCACCTCCCATAGAACCACGCCCTACCTTCTTCCCGTCCTTTACCTTCCCCACAGGTCCCACCCGTCCCGCCGGCCCCGCCCTCCGTTTCCTGTCGGCCCGAGCTCCCTCTCCCTGAGCGCGAGGCAGGCTGGGAAGTTGGCTGCCGTAAAGATGGCGGCAGACTTGAAAAGCTGGAGGCGCTCCTGTAGCTCTGAGGGGCAGGAGGACGGGCTGAAGGCGGGGCAGGCGCGCTCTGGCCCTCCCCGACGGGCGTTGGGGGTGGTGCGTAAGGGCGCGACAGACGCGCTCCCGCGGTCCTGAAGGGGCGAGGAGGGCAGGCTCGTTCTCAGCGGCTCTGAAGGGTTGGAGGCGGGGCGTGTGGGCCGAAGGGGCGTGCGCACACGGGGCGGGGCGTATTCGCGGGGGCGGGGCCGCGCCCTCGGCCCGGAAGTGCGGGGTGTGGGGTGCAGGGCGCGGACGGCCCCTGGCGGCCACGGGTGGAGACTGCGGCCGGGCGAGCGGCGCAGGACCGGCGGTGGCCGCGGGGCCAGGGCGAGCATGTAGCGGCAGCGGGCGGCGCGGCGCTCCCGGGGCGGGCCAGGCCGCGGGGGCCGCTCGCGGAGACATGGAGGAAGAGGGCAAGAAGGGCAAGAAGGTGAGCCTGCAGAGCGCGTCCGCCCGAAGGCTGAGCCGGGGGCGTGCTGGACCCCAGACCTAGGCAGGCGGAAGGCGGAGGGGCTGGGGCTGGGCGGGGAAGGGCTCGGGGGACATGGGAGGGTCCCTCGGGGCTGCCCGTCGGTCGGCCGGTACGGGGCGTGGGAAAGTCTGGCTTGGGAGGTCCGTGGAGGGGAGTTCTGATTTAGGAGGTTCGGTGTGGAGAGGTCTAGGACGGGAGTCCGGCGTGGGGAGGCCCGGCACGGGGAAGTCCGAGGTGGGAGTCCGGCGTGGGGAGGCCCCAGGTTGGAAGTTCGACGTTGGGAGGCCGGGAGACTCACTCTGGGAGGTGAGCGTGGTGGGCAGGCCGGGGCCCCCCGATGAACGGCGCACGGTCGGGCCCGGGACAGGGTCGCTGGAGTCAGTCTCCGCGCGGTGGAGTAGGAGACGAGCCCCTGGACAATGGGTTTAGGTGGTCTTTTGCCTGCAGGGCGCGCGGGGGAGGAAGGAGCCACGCCTTTCCGCCCCTTCCGGTCAGTGACTCTCCCCCAAACCTAGGCTCTCCACATGGCCTTCCCGGCGGGTGAGTGACCAGAGGCTGCAGAGGAGCTGGCCCCGATTATGGGCCAGAAAGTTTTCTAGGGATAGTGTCTTTGAGAAAATGGGGTGTAAGGTTAACGTAGAAACATTTGCTGCTTAATTGACTTCATTATTGGAGTATCAAGTAAAAACAAAAACTGCTACATGATACAGCCCGTTCACGCTTCGGCCGGCGCGGGCAGAGTTTTGCTCTACCTAGTACCAGCTGAGCGATTTCAGTGACGTTATATTTGGCAGTTGGATTTAGGACATAGTTCAAGAGGCTCCTTAGTCTGTGTACTTTTTAAACTATGTCTTTAATTACAGGCTCGAGTAATTGATAAAGAAACTCAACATTTTAAGGAGTCAAATAACCACACGGGATAAGCTATCATTGAAATGAATAGTGGATTTCAATGAAATGTATCTTTCTTAAGTACAGGCTTTATAATCCCAAGTGTTGTACTTGTTATTTTCATTTTCACCTATGTGCACTTTTATGCACAAGTTTAAAACAGACCTTTATAAATGTTCTGATTTTCTGCTCTTCAGAGCCAGCTGTGTCCTTCAGTTGAGGATTACTCATCACAAGGGGCCCCATTTCAAAAGGTATTCAAATGAAGTGCAGCCAGATGGTTTTCAGGAGATTGTGTCCTGCTTCTCTCACTTTCTTTATTCATTGCTTTGTTACGTTCTTAGCATGCCTGTCTAAATTCAAGTGCGGTATCAGTTGCAGTTACCTGCAAAATTGGCTTAAGTCTGGAAAACAACCCAAGAAAGTGATTCTGTAAGCAATGGACCACAGAGGGATGCTGCCCACCAAAAAGGGAGAAATCTGAGTTTAATGTTTCTACCAAAGCTGGAAGAAGGCTCCATAAGAAATGCAGTCAGTTGCATCCTTCCCTGTCACAGATAGGCAGGTGGGCCAATAGGAGGAGGCCTGTCACCAGCATTCTTGGCTGCCAGCATTCTGTAGATTAGCTGGCTCAGTTCTAGCAGAGGACCAATCCTAGCCACATGGTATCTTCCACAATCAGTCCAAACAGTGTCTGCTAAGGAGAATTATTCCTTTCAAGTGGGTACTAGTCTGTCTGTGACAGGGAAGGATGAGAATGACTGTATTTTTTCTAGAACTTTCTACCAGCTCTGGAAGAAATATTTGAATATTCAGCATATTGAGAGAGAAGTGAAGTGGTAAGACATTCCTGAGCTTTAGGAATAGAAGTAAAAAACCAGTGAAACTCAAGAATTTTATCATGGGGGGCAATGGAAAGATTTAAGCCTAGAGAAGATTAATACATTACATTGTCTATTAAAGGAGATAGTCTGTTAATTACATAGTTGCCTAAGCCAGGAGTTTTGTGTTTTCTCTGTATTTTGCCACTGCCCTAGCCCATTTTCCCACAGACGACTAGACAGAAGGCTCTGAGGCATAGATTCCTATCCAGGCCACGACTTAGCACACTTTATCTCTTACTCTCAGCCAATTGCAAGCCAGCAGAACCTTTCTGCTCTCTCCCCCATTCAATGTGAGGTCACATACAGCTCAATCAGTTTGATGCTTAAGTTCTCATTATGGTAAGTTAATCAGAGCTCTCTATTTTAAAGCTTCAACACCAATTCAAGCTAAAGCAGCAAATAAAGACTTAATAGTTTTATGAAAATAGCATTTGGACATTTAAATTCTCTTTCCAAGTTAGCTTCCTCAAAAAGTGCAGATTTAAACCTTAAAAAATGTGCATTGTAGGCTTTCCAGGTCTTCAGATACTTGTCTCGGTGTTCTGTCGAGCAGTTATTCAGGCTTGTTCTAACGTGGCCTATTTCCCCAGGACAGGACTCATCGAGCTGCCAGAGAACCAGTAGACCAGAGTGGATTTCATATAAAGTGCGCAGGTACAGCCCTGTCCTTTCTCAGGCTACCCTGGCACATATGATGAGGGTGACTTGAGCCAGTAATGCCCGGTGGAAGGCGCTGGGTGATGGGGTGTGGGAGGAGCTGGTGGGAAGGTGGGGAGGCCTGAGGGGTAAGCATGTGGACAGAGAGGTCCACTAGCTGCCAGAGGCCTGGGACCCGGGGAGTAGGAGTGACCACGGAGGTCCCTCTCCTGCCTAAATGTCCCCAGAGTAACTGGTGCCTTTCAGACCACAAGTCCTGCTTGAGGATTTGGAGAATAAGGCTGCCTCTTTATAGAACAGACCCAAGATCCATGAATTTTGATACTATTCTGTCAAGATGTAATTCTTTTTTGTAGGAAATTTAGGTGTACATTTGAGTTGTATTGTGTGCCTTTTTATAAAAACACTTGACTCAGATGAGGATCACAGCCCTTGGGAAGACATAGTTGTGGAAAGTCACTGTTGGCCCTCAACCATGTTCAGGTCCTGGTTTCTGCTGCTTCTGCTGCTGTTGGGTCTGAGGCCGCATGATTTCAGCCTGAATGAAATTAAATCTTTTTCCATTTATCCATTTATTTGTATTCTTTAAATTAAAAAAAAAAATTATAAAATACCCTAGAAATATAGGACTAGGTATAAATGATAATAAAGGGTTACTATTAATTTTGTTGGGTGTAATGTTTTGTATTATGTTTTATCAAGTTCTGAACTGATAGACGCATACACTGAGATACTTATAGGTGAAATAAGATGACTTCTGAGGTTTGCTTTACTCAGACTAGAGAGAAAAGAGGGGAGATGGCTGAGTGCTTTGGCAATGGGTATTCATTATTTGTTATTCTGCCTACTTCTGTGAATTTTTGAAGTTTCCGTGTAAGAAGTAGGGAGAAAAAATTCCTCTCGGATGTGGGTCCCCTGTTATCAGCTCATGTACCTGCCAAGTCATCCCCTAGCTAATGTTTGTGAGGAACTTGGAGCTTGTGGTACACCAGCCCTCAGGCAGCCATACGTTCCCCACAGGTATGTGTGGGTATGTACAAGTGTTTGTATGGCTGAAATGAAAGTTTAAAGAAAGAATTCTAACTATAGGTAGTGCACGCTGGCTTTTTTTGAACTGCTGGTCATGGCCTAGTAAATTGCTTTTATAACTAAATTGATTCTATAGGTGTCCCAGCCATAATATGGGTTAACAGAGTGACTTCGGGCCTCTATACCTTGTTTTGTTTTCTCTCAAATAGTTGCCACAGGGATTCTTGGGTGGCATTTTGGCGCCCTGGGCTGAGGAGGCCAGAAGACCACTGCAGGAGGTATCTGGTGGGGACCAGATGTCAGGCCATCAGTTGATGAGTCCAGAGTAACTGGCAAACATGGGTCTCATTCCTTTTCCGGTTTGGATAATTACCATTTATGTAGCATCATGTATTGATTACTTTTTTGCATTAGGAACTTAGATTCCCTGTTCTTCTTCAGTTGGGTTGATAATCCACTGACGATGATAGTTTAGACTCAGAAAGCTCATCAGAATCTTAGTACTTTTCTGTTTCTGCTCTGATCATCATTTGAGAGGAAGACAGTAAGGGAAGACATTTCTGTGACAAGTCTACAAAGGAACTGCTTTGGAATAAGAAGGGATGTCAGTATTCTGCCCTGTGTGGTCAAGGACAAGTGCCTTCTGTCCCCTATAGGTTTGGTCACTGCAGTTACTGTGGTCTTTTATTTCTTCATTTCTGTCAGCAGTAATAACCCAGCTGCCCCATCTTCATCACCACCCTGGTGTGACTCAGTTAAGTACTATAGATTTAGCTGATCTGTGTGAAATCATCCTGTTTATATATTTGAGTGCCTGTTTCATGCTTAGTGCAGTGAGAAGGGCTGAAGACATTGCATTTTATTTGCAGAGTAAGCTCTTTACACTATGTTAGAGAATGAGAGAGGGCCAGTGCCATTATATCAGGAGAGACACAGGCATCCGCTAATTCCTCTGGGGGACCATGGATGTCATATGCAGAAGCAGGAGAGGTGCTGGGGAGGGCTTGGGGCCCAGGGCATGGGAGGGCAGAGTTTGGTTTTGGTCCTGTGGACAGCTGAAGCCATTGGGGGGTTTTCATTCATTCCTTAAAGAACTGTTCATTGCCATTGACTTTGCGCTGGGTGCAGATGCTAAGGAGACAAGTGAGCTCTGTGGCCACAGAGCTTGAGGGGAAGCTCAGTAGACAGATGAGGATGGATTTTAATGAGTGTGATTTGATAAGAGTGAATAAGGAAACATTTTTGTTATGAAGACATCAAGTACAAGTATAGAGAAAATCTTTTAACAAAGCCCCTGTACCTCAATGTCAAGTATCGTCAGTGCGTGGGCAGCTTGTTTCGGGTACACTTTTTCCTCATCCACCACTGCCCCCCAGCTGTTAACGGGCTGAACTGTACACTGCCCCCCGCCTCCCCCCTGCCCCCGCCAATTCATGTGGTGAAGCCCTGACCCCCAATACCTCAGAATGGGTATGCATTTAGAGAAGGGCTTTTAAAGAGGTGATTAAAGATAAATGAGGTCACTAGGATGGACCCTGAAGAAGGCAATGGCACCCCACTCTTGCCTGGAAAATCCCATGGACGGAGGAGCCTGGTAGGCTGCAGTCCATGGGGTCGCTAAGAGTCAGATACGACTAAGCGACTTCACTTTCACTTTTCACTTTCCTGCATTGGAGAAGGAAATGGCAACCCACTCCAATGTTCTTGCCTGGAGAATCCCAGGGACGGCAGAGCCTGCTGGGTGGCCGTCTATGGGGTCGCACAGAGTCGGACACAACTGAAGTGACTTAGCAGCAGTAGCAGGATGGACCCTAATCCCATATGACTGATATCTTTGTAAGAAGAAGCAGTTTGGACAAAGAGACACCAGGGATGTGCATTCAGTAGAAAGACGACATGAGGATCAGGGAGAAGATGAGCGTTTCTAAGCTGAGAAAGAGGCCCTAGGACCTTGGTCTTGGACGCGCAGCCTCCAGCACTGGGAGAAATACCTGTTTTTGAAGCCACCAGGTCTGTGGCGCTTTGCTCAGGCAGACTAAGACAGTGGGCTATTGTGAAGCTGACCCTGAACATCAGGTTGATGTGCTGAGTCTGGTGTAGTCAGTCCTGTGCTAGGATGGTTTTGTCCGGTCTGTCTCAATCTAGCCCAGAGGTTCTGGAACCTGGTCTCCACTGTCACCTTAGACATGGACGAGCTGCTTTAAGAGGCGGCATCACCTGCATGTGCTCTGGGCCACAAACTGACCACTCTCTGTGGTTGTGTGGCCTTGGGTCTGTGGCAGGACGTGGGGCTGAGCTGTGTTGCCCAGCCTCCATGCTATCATCCTGGCTTGGGATTTTTGTGGGCCTTCTAACTACTCTGTTTCCTCTTTCTTATCTCTCAGTCCAAGGCCAGTGGCTCTTCTTCAAATGTGGTGCTCAGTTTTAACAGTTATGCAGTTGAGAGGGAGTTTAGATTTGGATTTGTCAATTTAGCAGGGATAAAAAGGACATTTTTTCTTAGGTGTGTGCCAGTGCCAAAAATGTTACAGGTTTTCCTCCTAAGTGTGCCTGAACAGTAGCAGTTTTCTGCTGGATTGTGTTAAGAATTAGGTGATTTGATCACAGGCATTAAATGTGTACAGTGCCATGAAAATAATCCTCTTTAGGGAGTGCAGTGGGAAGTTGGAGTTTGGGCTTTTGTTTGAGGCTTAGTATGGTGAACTGTAGTGCATATGTATCTTGTAACCCAGGAGGCGGAACGAATAGTTGAATTCCGAAAGTGAGAAAAATGGTCAGTCTGACCCTGTTGTGTTACTGTTCTTTAGTAAAACCTGTTATGGGAGTCACCCACTCGGGCTTGGGGTATATTGTTTCACCTGTGTGTTACCTGTGACTCTGAGAAGAGAAACTTTTATTTGAATCATTTATTCTTCATTCTATAGTTTGAAATTACATGCACTTATTTCCCCAGATATATAATGTGCTTCTATGTGTTGTTACAGTAACTCTCCAGTCAGGTGTGGTTTGGAATATTCCATTTTCCTTTTGCTGTTTACACGGTGGGGATACAGTTTTATTAATTAAAATGCCTCGAACAGACCTGTGTGTTAGGTATGTTATCCTCCTTGTCACGTGTCAGGAAATGTTCTGGGACCGACTGTGTCTTAAGTATTTTATTACTGCTGGTGGACATATCACTCTTCAGTTTTGTTCTGAGATATGCACAGTGTCTGAAGTGGACTTGCCCATGGAAATCTGATGTCAGACCTTTTTCAGCTCTGTTCTAAGGCTCCTTTCCGAAATAATTGTGCATCCTCAGCCCCACTTCTCGAAAGGGGAGTATGCAGCCATAGTCTGCTTCCTCCACACCCAGCGCCACCCTGAAACATTTTAAAGGGTTTAAATTTTTATTATGTATTTATTTATTTGGCTACACTGAATCTGAAATCTTCACGATGGCATGTGAGATCTAGTTCCCTGACCAGGGATTGAACCCAGGCCCCCTGCATGGGGAGCATGGAGCCTTAGCCACAGGATCACCAGGGAAGTCCCTACCCAAGCATTTTATTATGAAAAGTTTTGAATACACCAAAGTTGCAAGAATTTTATAGCAAATACCCATATATACACTGCCTAGTGTATTCTGCCATTAATGTTGGCTGTATTTGTTTTATCCCATATCTACCCATCTCTTCATCCTTCTACCCATCCATCAACCCATTTTATTTTTCTGATGCATTTCAAAGTAAATTGCAGACATCAGTTCACTATGATCTAAACACTTCAGCATACATATCATTAGAGTTCAATATTTGTTTACAGTTTTCTTTTACTGTAGAATTTATGTATGGTGAAGTGTATGCATCTTAAATGTATATTAGCTAGGGACTTCCCTGGTGGTCCAGTGGTTAAGAATCTGCCTTCCAATGCATGGGATGCATCTACTTCTCCATTAACTGTGCTAAAACCTTTGACTGTGTGGATCACAACAAACTGGAAAATTCTGGGATGGGAATTACAGACCACCTTACCTGCCTCCTGAGAAACCTGTGTGTAGGTCAAGAAGCAACAGTTGGAACTGGACATGGAACAACAGACTGGTTCCAAATTGGGAAAGGGGTACATCAAGGCTGTGTATTGTCACCCTGCTTATTTAACTTATATGCAGATACATCATGCGAAAAACTAGGCTGGATGAAGCACAAGCTGGAATCAAGATTGCTGGGAGAAATACCGATAACCTCAGATATGCAGATGACACCACCCTTATGGCAGAAAGTGAGGAAGAACTAAAGAGCCTCTTGATGAAAGTGAAAGAGGAGAGTAAAAAAGCTGGCTTAAAATTCAACATTCAGAAAATTAAGATCATGGCATCCAGTCCCATCACTTCATGGCACATGGATGGGGAAACAATGGAAACAGTGTCAGACTTTATTTTCTTGGGCTCCAAAATCATTGTGGATGGTGACTGCAGCCATGATATTAAAAGATGTTTGCTCCATCAAAGGAAAGCTATGACAAACCTAGACAGCATGTTAAAAACAGAGACATCACTTTGCCAACAGAGGTCCATCTAGTCAAAGCTATGGTTTTTCCAGTAGTCAGGTATAGATGTGAGAATTGGACCATAAAGAAGGCTGAGCGCCGAAAATGGTTTCTTTGGAACTGTGGTACTGAAGAAGATAGTTGAGGGTCCCTTGGACTGCAAGGAGATCCAGCCAGTCCATCCTGAAGGAAATCGTTCCTGAATATTCATTGGAAGGACTGAAGCTGAAGCTCTAATACTGTGACCATCTGATAAGAAAAGCTAACTCGTTGGAAAAGACACTATACTGAGAAAGATTGAAGGCAAGAGAAGGGTAAGACAGAGGATGAGACGGTTGGATGGCATCACCAACTCAGTGGACATGAGTTTGAGCAAACTTCAGGAGATAATGGGAGAAGGCAATGGCACCCCACTCCAGTACTCTTGCCTGGAAAATCCCATGGATGGAGGAGCCTGGTAGGCTGCAGTCCATGGAGTCCCTAAGAGTTGGACACGACTGAGCGACTTCACTTTCACTTTTCACTTTCATGCATTGGAGAAGGAAATAGCAACCCACTCCAGTATTCTTGCCGGAGAATCCCAGGGACGGGGGAGCCTGGTGGGCTGCCATCTGTGGGGTCTCACAGAATCGGACACGACTGAAGCGACTTAGCAACAGCAGCAGCAGGAGATAGTGAAGGACAGGGAAGCCTGGCATGCTGCAATCCATGGGGGTTGCAAAGAGTCAGACACAACTTAATGACTGAACCACAACATCAGTATTCTATTTTACATATATAACACAATTTGTTTTCTGTCACCTTTTATTGGACATTTAGGTTCTTTTTAGTTTTGTATTACAATGGAAAGTTTCTATGAACATCTGTGAATGACTCATTGTGCGGACATGTGTTGTCATTTCTCTTCCCCAGATACCTAATAATGGACTTGCCCAGTTATATGGGAACTATATGTTTAACTTTATAAAACACTGCCAAGCCATTTCCTACTGAATTTTTGTCTGCTAATTCTGTCAGTTATTGAGAGAGAGGTGAGAGGGGGTGTTAAAATATCCAGTTATTGTTTTAGATTTGCTTGTTTCTCCCTGTAGTTCTGTTTGTTTTAGCTTTGTGTATTTTTGAAACTCTTCTTATGTATATGCATATATAGGATTACTGTGTCTTGAAATGGTTGTTTTTTCATTATTAAATGACGGTCTTTATTTCTGGTAATCCTCTTTTTGAAATCTCTTTTGTCTGATATTAATATAGCCACACCAGCTGCATGTCTGCATGTTGTGTCTTTCTCTTTTTAAATTTTTGGCTGCTCTGGGTCTTCTTCGCAGCATGTGGGCTTCTCTAGTTGTGGTGCACAGGCTTAGTTGCCCCATGGCATGTGGGATCTTAGTTCCCCAACTAAGAATCAGCCCATATCCCCTGCATTGCAAAGTGGATTCTTAACCACTGAACCACCAGAGAAGTCCCCCAGAGCTGTGTTTTTATCATAATTACCAGAGGCAGAAAAACCCATTGCAGCACATTCTGTTGGTGGTATTTTATCACCTGGAATTCTCTGGGTAGAAGACATTCCACAGCCATGAATTTCCCAGAGTACCAAATACCTGCTTGGGAAATCCTTATTTCCAGAGACTCCCCAGCACCACATCCCTTTGGGTTTGCCTCCTCTGTCTGCCTCATCTCGTTGAACGCCCACTTTCAGCAGTGGAGTGTTGTGTTCTGCCTCTGTCTTTTTTCTTCCATTTTTGGATCTCAGATGCAGAGGAATAAGTCAATCATACATAATGATTGGTTCCTGCCAGGCCTGTCTGGTGTTTTCTGTTGGTTTTATTTCTTCACTGTTCTTTTTCTTTGAAACCCAGTCCTCACTCCTCTTTCATGCCCCTCTTTTATTGACAACCATCCTTACCTATTTCACTCAGGTCCTTTTGTTTGTGCATGCCCTTGTAAAATGTGTGTTGTTTTGCTATGTGTTTAAGAATCTTTTTATCTTGAGATAATTTCAAAGTTAAGGAAAACTGCAAAACTAGCTTGGGAACTCCTGTGAACCCTTACAGAATTAGTGCTGAGGTGGTGGCTGTCAGTCTGCTGTGACTCCCACAAGAATGAAGCTCCGGTGTCCCTCGGCATGTGCTGGCTTTGGGTGGCTGATGGAGAGTTCAGACAGTAAAGACCTACTGCTCACTTTGCCCAGGTGCAGGCAGACTGACTTTTGTTTTCTTCCCAGAGGGCACAGCTTTCTTTTGGAAGGCACTGGTGGTATCTGAGGCGGGAGACAGGGAGCTACCTATTGTAGCAACACATTCAGGCCTGGTTGCCATGCTGGGTCAGGTGGGTACAGTGACCCTGCTGTTTGAGGGCTCCATCAACCAGTGGCTTCTGTTACCCTGACTGGGTGGAACCTTGAGCCCAGACATGGGTTCAGTAGTGTGTCTTGGTCCCTTAGGGCTGCCAGCCACTCTTGCTGTGCATTTGACAGGGCTTGCCATGCAGGGTCACCTCCACCAGTCTCCAGGCCTTCACATCAGCTTCTCTCTCAGTTACATGGGTCAATGAAAACAGCTAGTACAGCTCAAACGGATAAACCACAGTCAGTGTTCAGTTCAGCAACGCAGGAATATGTAGGCCATGGGGGATCAGGCTCCTAAACCTTGTCCTCCTCCTAACATACCTCCGTGACTAGTTCTCACATCCCAGTCTGGGCTCATGTATCAGTAGCCATCTCCTCCCGCCCACTTGCTCCACAGCCTCCCTAGCCAGCTTGGCTTTTCCTTTTGTTCTGTTGGAATTCCAACCTATAATAGAAGATCCTATTTATGATAACAAATACATACTTTAGGGTTAAAATTAATAGAAACATCCAGGGAGTTCCCTGGTGGTCCAATGACTAAGACTTCAGGTTTCACTGCCAAGGGCATGGGTTCAGTCCCTGGTAGGGGAACTAAGATCTCTATGAGAGAAACTCCTGAAACATACAAACATGAACTTAAAGGAGTGGAAGACACTTTGTATTTGGGTAAATAAGGGCGTCATGGCTGTATCAGCTCTCCTTGAGTTAATTTTTAATATGATCCCAATAAATATACCTTTGAACTCTTTAATGGAGCGACATCACTTGACTTAAAGCTCATTTGTATTATAAACAGGCAAGAACGATCTCTGAAAAAGAAGAAAAACAAGGGAACAACCCCAGATTGGGTCATGCTGTCATCCCCCTGATGAAAGCTGTGGGGTTGTCCTGGAATAAGCTTCAGGAAGTGGAGAAAATACAGAAACAGACCTCACTTCATGGGGAACCTAAGAGCACAGTAAAATGGTATTTTGAAGCGGTGGGGATATTGATTGATGGGTGGTACTAGGGTAACTGGACAGATGTATGGAAAAGTATAAACGCAGATCCATCCTTCCTACACTAGAGTGAACAAAGGTGGTTCAGAGGTTTAAGTAAAAGCAAAAATGATTAAGCCGTAAAGGTACTAGGCAAAAAGATGGGTGAATTCTTCATTGATGTGGGCGCTGTGGAACCTTTCATTATCCAAAATTCAGAGCAGTGAGGGAAAAACTCAGAAGATCTGATAACATGAACATCAAAAAGTAAAAATTCTTCCCAGGTGACTCAGTGGTAAATAATCTGCCTGCAATACAGGCGACCCAGGTTTCATCCCTGGGTTGGGAAGATCCCCTGGAAAAGGAAATAGCCAACTCCCTCCAGTACTCTTGCCTGGAAAATCCTATGGACAGAGGAGCCTGGCAGGCTACAGCCCATAAGGTTGCAAACAAGAATGTGACTTAGCGACTAAACAACAAGCAAAGTAAAAAGACAACAAATATTTGCAACTTACAGAACAAAAAGTAGCTACTCCCTGTGTAAGGTGCTTCTAAAAATAAGGAAGACAAAAATAGGACCTGATAGGAAAAAACAAGTCAAGAGATGGGAAAAGACTGAAAAAGGAATGTAAATGGCTTTTAAATGTGTGAAAAGGCAACTGAGACTCTTGCATAATGAGGAGTGTAAATTAAGACCAAAGAAAAAAAAGAATGAGCTACCCCTGTTCACCTTTCAGGCCAGCAGAAATCCCTGCTTGGTCACGCATGAGGAACTGACCAGCACAGCCCTGACAACTTGTAAGGGGCAATGCCTGGCTGAACTAAGGTGCCCTGACTGACCCAGCATCTCACTTCCAGAAACCTCCAAGGAAACATTGGCAAAAACATGAAGCAGTTTGTGTACCAAACTGTTCCTTTTGGCCACTTTCCACTTCTAGGATACAGGCTCACTAAACTGTGGAACATCCTCAGCAGGGTGGGAGGCAGCATGGAGCCTTGTGCTTGGATATGGATCTGAATGCTCTGATGCTTTTTAGATTGTTATCTACTGGGGAGGGGTTAATCTCTTAGCATGGGCCTTGTGAGTTTGAAACCATGTTTTACAGTATTACAAGTTGAATCCAAACATTTTTTAAAAATAAAGTCATTTAAAAAAATCAAAAGCAAAGTATAAAAATGGCAAAACCAAACAAGATGGAACCTCACAGAGAGGAATTCTTTCGGTTAATTAAATCATAGAAATTTGACAGCAGGCTGGCAGTGGGACATGCACTAAGGACAAGAAGAGTCACAAAGAAACTTTAAACAAATTGTTTTCAGTAATCATTTTATTAGTAATAATGGTGGTGGCGGTTTAGTCACTAAGTTGTGTCCGACTCTTGCGACCCTAGGCCCTGTAGCCTGCCAGGCTTCTCTCTCCATGGGATTTCTCAGGCAAACATACTGGAGTGGGTTGCCATTTCCTTTTCCAGGCGATCTTCCTGACCCAGGGATTGAACCCTAGTCTCCTGCATTGCAGGCAGATTCTTTACCCACTGAGCTACCAGGGAAATATAATACTGGTATTGTTATTTTGTAACTGTTAAAATTGTTTTAGGATTTATGGAATATAGTTACATTAGCAATATTTTTTTTTTTTGGTTTAATTCATTTAATTTTTCAAAGCAGATTAATAAATTATCAATTAAACATTACTGTTCAGAGGTTGATTTATTATCTTAAACACACCTACTATATTCAATAATTTAAAAATAAATTCCAGTATTTATGATGACAATACCTATAGATACCATTCGTGTTAAATATATTTTTGAAGATTTTCTTTATCACATTACATAATGAACATTTTAAACAGCAATGCAGATGCACATAATTTTAAGTCAGAGACAATATATGCATATTAAAATTCTGTATATTTTGATAAGGTAAAAAATAAAGCTATATAAACTGATCTTTAGCTTTTTTCTGCAAAAGTAGAATCACACTTTAATAATACTCCGACACATCTTCATTAAAGCTTTGTTTATGGACATCAAAACGATTCTCACCCCCATTCACCTACCCTCTAACTAAAAAAAACAAAACAGAATGAATGCATTTGCCAGCTGACATTTTTCCTGTTTTTTAGAAATGGGAAACTTCCAAAAGAAAGTGCATACCAAGCTGTTACACTGAGTTGTTAAATAAATACCATTAATTTCAAGATAAGCAGAAGTGGTTGCATTAGGTTCTTCATAATCAGTGCAAAACAGGTGAACTTAGTGGTTTTAAAGAAAAAGGCCGGAAACTCCCCTTAGGTTGCCCTGAACTTGTGGTTGATGCCCGTGAATTTAAGAATAGTTACACTGTGTGCGAGGCATTGCTATAGTTCAAGCTGCAAAGTCTCACAAGGTGAACTAGGCGTCTGCGGCCTGTCACTGCGGAAGCTCCGCCCCCAGCGAGCCTCGCGGCCGTGCCCCTGGGGGTCGTTTGGTCTGTGTCTGCCCGTGGAGTCAAGGGCACAGGAATGGGCTGACTGGGGTTCTAACAGGAGTGGCCAAGAGCGCGTCTCTTCTCCCAGCCAGAACGTGGCTGCAACTGGGAGGGTCTGGCCCTGGTCCCGAGGGCGGGTCCCCTCTAGTGGGGACGCTAGCTCTGGGGGATGGCGGGTTGGGAACCAGACATCCGGACCGATGGGGGAGATGTTAATACGTGGTTATTGTGCAGCTATGAGTAAGATTTTCAAAACTAAGGAAGATACTTAAATTACTTGCTTTAAGGTCAGTTTAAGGCAAGTAAGCACTGCCCACCGCCAGGTGGGAGTCTCATTGTCTTGTCTGAAATGTCCCTTCCCTGGTTCTCGTCCTTCCCTGGCTTCTGGACTCATGCCCCTGGTCCATCTCACATTGTCAGGCGCAGTCACTTAGGAACTTCCCAAACAATTTTAAGAAGACATATCGGGGCGTGTAACGGTCAGTAGCTGTCCTAAGGAGACTTGAATTATACGAGGTAAGTGATAACTGTCTGGATACAGGCAGAAAGAGGACAGCGAACCGTCAAGAAGCTTCTGTTTTAAGGCTGAAGGATAGAAACTAAAAACTAAAGAAAGAGCAGATGAAATTGCAATGAACGGTGAAGAAAGAGCAGAGCAAATGATCAGACTCTAAATATGCCTTGTAACTACTCGCTACTGCCACAAACACCAAAAACAAAACAGGTGCAGAGAATAAAGTCAAATCTGAAAATTCACATTCATCAGATATTGAGACATTCAGCCAAAACGTTCATCAAAATTTAAATGTAAAGTGGCCAAAATGTCTTCAACTTAAAAAATAAAAGCTTTAAAAACATACTTTAAAAATTAGGTACGGTACGTTAACAAACGAATAAAAGAGGAAAACAGCTATGAAAATACTTCAGTGCAAAGGCAATTTTAAGATCTCTAAAAAAACACATTACAAAGAATTTGTTAACTAAAACATACAGAGAATCTGCCCCCCACAGGTATGACATTTACACCCATTTTAGGTTCTTAAAAACGGCTGTAAAACGCACACACGGCTGTTTACAGGGTCTGGTGCGGGCCTCACGCAGGACGCGGCGTGAGTGACGGCGAGGGGGCGGGCCCTCGGGCGGACGCCCACCCAGCTTCAGGCCCCTCGGCGTCACCCCACTCTTTGGTATGCTTGCCCTTCACCTGCTTTCTCCGCACCACCTGTGTACCCTGTTCTGGCGGTCAACTCCTCCCCTCGTTCAAATAAATATCTCACAGGTGAGCATTACAGCAGCGAATCACGCGGTCTGAGCGACTCGGGAGCAGACCCAGGTGGGGCATGTAGCGGGGGCAACGTTCAGCTTCCGTGTGACCCTCCCCTAAAACGCCGTCAGTTGTACCTTCTGAAGTTTGAACCTCAAACTGAAATGTTTTCCTTACGGACCATTAAGGCTACGTCGAATGGGTTATTTCTAGAAACGGAGATTCCGTTAAAGGAGAGAGACAGGGTTTACCGCCCGGCTGCCTGCGGGTGGCACGTGGGCAGCGGTATTGCTCTTAGGTCTCCAGGGCCGCCTCGGCGACCCTGGGCCAGGTGCGAATCTGGGGGCCCACGCGCCCGAGAGGCCGCTCCCCGTGGGGGTCTGAGCACCGCAGCAGAGGCCGGCCCCGGGTACCCAGACCCCCATGCGTCCCCGCAAACCCCGAAACACTCTTCCCACAACAGCAAACCGCGCCTGTGCCCTCGGAGCGGGAAGGGGCACCTCTCGGAACCTGTGCTTTACAGGCCAGGCCCCCCCAGAGGCAGCGGGGTACGGGGAGGGGGCTCCCCTAGCACGTGGGCAGCACCTCCCCCGGAGGGGCGGAGTCGGGCCAGATGCGACCCGCGGTCAGCGTCACCACGCGCAGGTCTGGACGGCAGCCATGGACGGGCCGGGGGGCCGGTCCGAAAGCAGAGGTGTCGGGCTCGGGAGGATGGCTACTCTGTAGTCTCCAACCCCGGGCAGCGCCCTGGAAGGCAGGGAACGCGGGGCCCCTCCTGCTCAGTCTCCCACCACCCGCGGCCCCAGAGGAGGCCACACGCAAGGGTCCAGCCCCGAAGGGCTGCGTGGCGTGTGCTGCTCTTGCGGCCGGAGGAGGAGGGAGGAAGATGGGACAGGCGCCCCTGAGTGGCGACCGAAAAGGACACGCACGAGCCCGCTACCCTCCCCGACCGCGTGGCGACGGGAAGACCTCTGCTCAAGGGTCTCGGTCCGGTCCAGGCACAGCCGCCCTACATTAGCAACATTATTCACTGGCTTTCATCCTAGGAGGATTGGGTGGGTGCAGAGAATACCAAAGAAGATAATCAATAGCCTTATAATCCTAAATTTGAATTCTATAAACTCGGGAGGTTTTTCTGTTAAACACAGAATGCTTATTTCCTCGCTCGCTCTGGCACAGAGCCCCAGGAGGCAGTAGCATCCTTGGTGAGTGGTGGTGGGCCTGAGGACAGCACTTTACTCTGCAACCAGCAGTGCCCATCGGAATAGTGGCAGATTCCACTATGCCACTAATAGTGGCGGGAGAGGCCGCCAATGGCCTGTGGTGTCCTGGTGCATCCATAAGAAGATGACTAAAAAAGTTGGCTTAAAACTCAACATTCAGCTCTTCCCTTCTGTGGCCATCGCTGAAGCGCTAGCGGCCAAAATGAAGTTCAATCCCTTTGTGACTTCTGACCGAAGCAAGAATCGAAAAAGGCATTTCAATGCGCCTTCCCACATTCGCAGGAAAATTATGTCTTCTCCTCTTTCTAAAGAGCTAAGACAGAAGTACAACGTTCGATCCATGCCCATCCGAAAGGATGATGAAGTTCAGGTTGTACGAGGGCACTACAAAGGGCAGCAAATTGGCAAAGTAGTCCAGGTTTACAGGAAGAAATACGTCATCTACATTGAACGAGTGCAGCGGGAGAAGGCTAATGGCACAACTGTCCATGTGGGCATTCACCCCAGCAAGGTGGTTATCACCAGACTAAAACTGGACAAAGACCGCAAAAAGATCCTCGAACGTAAAGCCAAATCTCGCCAAGTAGGAAAGGAAAAGGGCAAATATAAGGAAGAAACAATTGAGAAGATGCAAGAATAAAGTCATCTTGTCTACAGCTTTCATTAAAAACTGTTAAAATGAAAAAAAAACAAAAAAACAAAAAAAAAAAACTCAACATTCAGAAAACTAAGATCATGGCATTCAGTCCCATCACTTCATGGCAAATAGATGGGAAACAGTGGAAAAAGTGAGAGACTTTATTTTTTGGGGCTGCAAAAGCACTGCAGATGGTGACTGCAGCCAAGAAATTAAAAGAGACTTGCTCCTTGGAAGAAAAGCTATGACCAACCTAGACAGCATATTAAAAAGCAGAGACAATACTTTGCCAGCAAAAGTCCATGTAGTCAAAGCTATGGTTTTTCTAGTAGTCATGTATGGAGAATCCCAGGAACGGAGGAGCCTGGTGGGCTGCTGTCTATGGGGTTGCACAGAGTCGGACACGACTGAAGCGACTTAGCAGCAGCAGCAGCAGCAGCAGCAGCAGCGTGTATGGATGTGAGAGAGTTGGACTATAAAGAAAGCAGAGTACCAAAGAATTGATGCTTTTGGAGTGTGGTGTTGGAGAAGACTCTTGAGAATCCCTTGGACTGCAAGGAGATCCAACCAGTCCTTTCTAAAGGAGATCAGTCCTGAATATTCATTGGAAAGACTGATGCTGAAACTGAAACTCCAGTACTTTGGCCACCTGATGCGAAGAACTGACTCATTGGAAAAGACCCTGATGCTGGGAAAGATTGAAGGTGGGAGGAGAAGGGGATGACAGGATGAGATGGTTGGATGGCATCACCAACTCAATGGACGTAAGTTTGAGCAGGCTCTGGGAGTTGGTGATGGACAGGGAAGCCTGGCATGCTGCAGTCCACAGAGTTGCAAAGAGTCGAACACGACTGAATGAAGTGAACTGAATGGACCATTCACCTTGGGTGGTTTCAGGGAACCGGCATTTCTGTGAAAGCTATGGCCAAAGAGAAAGGATGATGCATTTAACTTTTCTGAATGATTGGTACCTCAGGGTTATCAGAGTCTAGGAGGGAAAAGCCCTCTTTATGTAAATATTTCTGCTAATAGAAGAAGAAGGAATGGCGGAATTAGACTGTTGAAAAATATCATATCCAAATATGAGGCAAAGGGGCCAGTCCATAGCCATCCAAGGCAGGTCACTGCCCCATATCATGTGCCCCCTGATGGAAGCGTTCTTGCAAAAAACATCACACTTGAGTTAGATAGAGCCTCACAGTCTGTAGGAAATGCCCCTCCCTCTCCCTCAACTGCATTTATGAATGCTGTTATCCTTGAATGCCTCTAAACCCTCTAGAATTTAAGTGCCTGTCCAGGCTCTCATTTGCCCTCTGTGCTCCCTGGTCTTTCTCTTCCATGCCTACCCTGGTGATCATTGCATCTCTGAGAGCAGAACAGGTAGGCTTACATGTGCAGCTGGTTGGTTTCCTTTAGTTTCCTCTGTTTCCCTGGGTGTGGCAGCTTTGGGGCCTTGCAAGGGTTGTGTGTGCATGCAGGGGGACCTGTTGGGGAGCAGGCAGC
Organism: Bubalus kerabau; assembly: GCF_029407905.1. Classification (NCBI taxonomy): domain Eukaryota; kingdom Metazoa; phylum Chordata; class Mammalia; order Artiodactyla; family Bovidae; genus Bubalus; species Bubalus kerabau. The sequence continues at coordinate 79,826,620 of NC_073631.1, read as the reverse complement.
AGACTCAGGCCCCACAGTCAGCCGAGATGAGGCATGGGGACCGCTCTGTATCCTGAGGTCTCTGTATCTCACTCTTGATTCCCTTCCCCTCAGGACCACCTGATCCTGCTCTGTGGGGACAGCTTTTATAAAGAAGGAGAAATTGGAGCCCAGATGGTACCTGCAGTGCCCTGTGTCTCTAAAGAGATATTCCAGACAGTACCAGATGTTTGTTCAAACAAATCTAGAGCGGTACTGCTTTCCTGGTTTACTGTATTTTCTACATCTGCAGCATGTGTGGTAGTAATTAAGGCATGAAATGACTGTTCTGAACCAGTCTTTTCAGAATCTAGAAATACTAAACTTTGTTGCAGTTTAAATTGAACCATATGAAATAGTCATTTTTATGGGCAGAAAACCACTGAAAATTAGCACCTTAATTTGATCAAATCTAACTTGGCCACCTGATGCGAAGAACTGACTCATTTGAAAAGACTCTGATGCTGGGAAAGATTGAAGGCTGGAGAAGAAGGGGACAACAGAGGATGAGACGGTTGGATGGCATCACTGACTCAATGGACATGTGTTTGAGTAAATGCCAGGAGTTGTTGATGGACAGGGAGGCCTGGAGTGCTGCAGTTCATGGGGTCGCAATGAGTTGGACACAACTGAGTGACTGAACTGAACTGAATCTAATGTTAATTAATATTAGTAAAATTGTATTATATTTGTTATGTTTTGAGTTGTGACTATATATGGTCACTCTAATTAACCAAAATGGTTAATTAAGTAGCTTCTCCTCTTTGCAACCATTTTGGACTATCTAGAGAGTTTAAGAATCTTCAGCATCAACAAACCCAGTTTCCCCCGTTCAGGATCAGATTTGACCTTGAAGAAGTTAAAAGTGAGCTTGCTCAGGGACATACTCTTTAGTTTCAAAGTTGTATCTTAAACTCAAGAGTCCTGGAAGCAGGTAGAGGCTTTTGTAGGCTGGGGGTCATGGAGGTGTGCTCTGTCCAAGCAGCCCTGGACTGCTGTGCCCCAAAGCAGACAACACTCAGCCTGAAACAGGCAGGTTGGGCGCTCCCACTGCATCAGGGACACTGCGTGGTCAGGAGGGGGAGCCCCAACAGTGCTCTCAGCTTGCTTGTTCATTCTTTCTAACTTTGTGGTTTGGTTTTGCAGAATGGTTGGACTTCCAAAATAATGTCTTTCAGCTGGCTATACCATATTGGCTAGAAATGTGGGGAGGCCACCCATAGGCTCTACATGCTAGAGATAGTAGGGAAGGTGTGCTGGTTTAGAAAGAAGATGTATTGGGTTTAGTAAGAAGATATGCTGGTTTATTTAGAAGATACGTTGGTTTAGTAAGAAGATGTAAAATGGTTTACTTTGACTGGTTTAGTAAGAGGGGCTGGTTAAATTAGAAAAATCCACTGGTTTAGTTAGAAGATGTTCTGGTTTAGTAAGAAGATGCACTGGTTTAGTTAGAAGATGTGGTGGTTCAGTAAGAAGATGTGTAGGGTTAGGTAGAAGACGCACTGGTTTAGTATGAAGATGTGTGGGTTTTCTTTGCATCTTTTTGTGCGCGCAGCCTGTTTGGATTTTGTCAGGAGTTTCAGGGTGTTGCCTGCCTCTTTAACTTTTTCAAAAAACTAAACAGCTTCAGTGGGGTTTGCAGAAGGAAGCTGTGGTTTATGGTCTTCCTGTTCATTCACATGTTTTTTTCAGAGGGAGGGCGAACATCTGACCATATTTTTCAACCAGATCAGAAGTGAACAGAGGAGAATGCACAGTAACTGTCGGCAGAGGGGGAGGAACCAGAATTCCTCCAGAGAAATTCCTCCTCAGACAGACTTTCTGACAGGGTATCCCATGGAGAACGAGGTAGGTGCAAGCCCAGTGTGGAAAGAGCCATCTAGAATGACTGTTGGGTCCTGTGACCTTCACTTTGGGAGCATGGGGTGGTGGAGGGTTCCTGCTGGCTTCCGGGTCTGAGAACCAGTGGCTGTTGAGAGAGATGAGGAGCTTTTTGTAGGTGGTTGGGTTTGTCCATCTTCGCCTAAGGAGTAAAAAGACTGTGGGTGTCAGGTCTGCTGTGAATTTATAGTCAGTCAGGACCCAAGATCTGAGTTTGAAAATGATTTAGGGAAAAGGTCAGGAAAAAGTGCAGTCCCAGTTGCGGACTCGTGCCTGAGTTTCATTTGTGACACCCAAGGGAAGACGAGGGGGCTGTGTAACCGGCCCAAGTGGTCTTGGCTGCCCGTGGAGGGTCAGACACTGGGTGTCAGTGGAGCAAGCCGCTGCAGTGGAGGGCAGGTTCACGCCCAGCCCTGAGATGGGGAACTTGAGTCTGTAAGGAGGTCCTGGGGCGCTGGCTGTGTCCTGTTCTTTATTTAGGACTCCGAGGCACCTAAGAAAGGCTCTTTTTCTGTTGGTAGGTGCTGAACTACTTAACTTTATAAATTTGTTGATTTGCATTACAGGGAGTGGTGGAAGGTAGTTGGAGTTAAGATAGGCAATATTGCGGTGCCGTTTTAAACAGTGTACTTATAGGAGAGAATTTGTGAGGGTGCCTTGCGCACCTGGCAGGTCTGAACCTGGGTGGAGTAGCCACTGCCTTGCCCAGCTGGACAGAACTGTGGCTCTGCCCACCCTACCCTCTGGCCTTGGTGTTTCCCCTGGCCTTGCCCTGCAGCCCTGTGGAGCCAGAGCGTCGCCGAGCTGCTGTCTTCTCCCTCCCTCAGCAGAAGGGGCCCTGGGGTGGGGACAGGGGTCCTTCAAGGTATAGCCCCAGTGCTGGGCACAGGCTCGATGCCCGTTAGACATTTGCTGAATGCCCAACTGAAGGACCCCAGGGCCTTGCTCTTGAAGCCTTTGTTCAGGGGCAGTTCTGTGTTACCTACTAAAGGAGTAAATAAGGCTTCCTGAGCACTGACTGGGGCATTCGAGATTCCCAGCACGGGTTTCTTTCCTTCACTGCCACACACTTTCTCCAGAATGTGCTGAGCTGTGAGTTGTGCCCGAGGAGTGAGTTGGTAGGTGTTTTCACCTTATCATTCCTTTTGGTCTCCAGGTGGAGGCTGCTTTTCCAGGAGTGGTTGTGCTGCTTCCTCAGCACATGCATTTCTTACTGTAAATTAATCAACAGACGCTCTGACCGAGAACATAGCCTCTGAGAATTTGTTTAGGATATGCAGATACTCAGAGCCTCGTCACCTCAAGTGAGAGTCTAGGCCAGGCTGTAATCTAACAATGCACCAGATCTTCGTTGCAGTATGTGGGATCTAGTTCCCTGACCAGGGATCGAACCCGGGCCCCATGCATAGGGAGTGTGGAGTCTTAGCCATTGGACCCCCAGGGAAGTCCTTTACCAAGAGTATTGTGAGGATCTAGGGATCACTTTCGGAGAAGGCAATGGCACCCCACTCCAGTACTCTTGCCTGGAAAATCCCATGGACGGAGGAGCCTGGTGGGCTGCAGTCCATCAGGTCGCTCAGAGTGGGATACGACTGTGCGACTTCACTTTCACTTTTCACTTTCACACATTGGAGAAGGAAATGGCAACCCACTCCAGTGTTCTTGCCTTGAGAATCCCAGGGACGGGGGAGCCTGGTGGGCGGCCGTCTATGGGGTCGCACAGAGTCGGACACGACTGAAGCGACTTAGCAGCAGCAGCAGCAGGATTCACTTTGGAGCTAGTTCTAGGAAGCAGCGTGTGTTGCGCATGCGACGTCTGCATGAAGCCCTGCGTCCGCTCCCTGGCTCTGTGCCTTGGACCCTCAGCCAGTTCCTTTCAACACTCAGGGCCCCGTTTCTTCACAAGAGACTGGGACGCAGATGCACTCCGGGTGGCATCAGTGCCAGGACAACATTCACCAAGAGAAACTGTGCTTGGTGTTGTGCTCTTTCCAGGGGCTCTTTCTTCCGTCTTTTGGGTCGAAGATTATAAAATCGTTTTGGTGATGATGAACACGAGTGCTCAATAAATATACCTGTTGAGTGAAGAGTAAACAATTGCAGAGGCTAAAACCATTTTTTAAAAAACTATTGATTTGGAGGCTATTCCAGTGAATTAAAGAATCCACAATCATTTAATGGAGTCCTGATTCTGCGTGTCAAGAATATTTTTAATTGTCAGTGTATTCTTTTTTTAAGCAACTTATTGACCAGAGACGTGTTAATATGTCTTGTTACCTGAATGTTATTGACCAGAGACATCTCAGCTTTCACTTACATAACAAATCACTGGCCACAGGTGTTAGTTTCTGCAAAAATCTCATGGTCAATAACGTATTAACTGGAACTTCCTTTTACATTTCATGTTTAAAAGCACCATTAGTTCCAAAACCCTGAGGTGCCGTCTTGTTCACTGTGTTTCTGGAAAAGCTGAGGTGCCCCCACCATGCCTGCCATACCCCAACTCCCAGCCAGTGTGCTTTCTAGCTCCTGCAGTGGGAGCTGGGCACGCATCTCCTGTGTCACATGCCTGCTGTCTTTGGGTGGAGCAGCTGCCCCCGTTCTGCACTAAAATGGGGCAAAGCAGCAGAGGAAGGCTGCAGGTTTGCTAGGGTGTCTTTCTTTACACAATGGTTTCAACATTCCACTTTCTAGGAAGGCTCAGCCACAGGTGAAACTTCTTTGGGACATTAAGAAAAAGCACATGGTGCCTTGTGTATGCAAGGCTAAGGACTGAGTTCGGGAAGCTGTGTCTGATTCCCAGTCAGTTAGGCCATATTCACGCTTGACCAGGTGGTCTGGTGTGCGGCCCGGGTTGCAGGGGCCGCTCCCTTTGCCTCTGCTAGCCTGTGAGCAGTGGAGGTCTGGCACCACGCTCCATCACAGGGCATGCCTTGTTGCCAGGGTAGCTCCTTTAAATACAGGGCATTTTGGCACTGAAGCATACCTTTGAGGCACCTGACTAGCAGTTCTCATTGTGGGTTTAGTCCCTGTTCATCTGCTGTGGGCTCGGTGGTGACCGCCTTGAGGGTGGGGATTCTGTCTCATGGCTCCGCAGCACCTTCCTGATGCCTGGCTGGCAGAGGCACCAAACCCCTTCATTAACCAGTTTTATTTCTCCCCTGTGGGGTGCTGGGTCACAAGAGGTAAAGGCAGAGGAAGGCGGGGTGGGGCTCAGCATAGGGAAAGCTGATCCCTGAGCAGTAGGGGCATCTGCAGTGGGCCGTCCTGGTTTCTTCGGCTGGCAGAGTGTCTCCTTAAGGTGGGTTGTAGGTCTTGGGCTCTGGGTCCTTTCCAACACAGACTGACTTTATAACCCGTCCCTCATTGTTAAAACAACAGCTTGGGTTGCATGCGGTGTGTGGCCCTGGTGGTTTGGCTGACCTTGGCAAAACCTCTCACCTCTGAATTGGTTTCCTGTTGCTCCCAGGTGTAGAGGAGTAGCAAGGTGGAACATCAGACAGATTGAACTGAGCTGTTTTCACGTACCGTCAGATTCAGGATCAACCATGTCTGTGCCCCCGCTGGTTATGATCTGAGAGAGTGAGTTCTGTGAGGTTAATAGGTAGAAATGGTGTAGGGACAGATGTTTACTCTGGCCAGTTTTGGACATAGGTCATCTCTGCAACGTGTTACATTCCTTGGTATTTCCACAGCCCTAGGGCAGTGCCTTGTACATCATAGAAGCTGGGAGGCTCTCAGCGCAGATACACAGTCAGGCAGAACAGGATTGAAGCGTCATCTGTGTGGGATGCCAGCCAGAGATGGAATCACAGTTCAGTATGGCCTGGCCTGGTCTGCCGCAGTCACACTGGTGAAACATGATGTTTATATTACTCCATTCCCAGCTTCCCTTTCAATGTAAAGTTTACTATCGGTGCTTGAGTGGGAAATTGTGGGTGACCGTTTCCCACCATTTCCATGTGAGCCCTGCATGGCAACAACCTGGTCCAGACCCCGCCCCCCACCCCCGAATTTCACCTGAAGTGCCCCACCTTCTTCCCTCCCACTCTCCTAACTTGTGCTAGGCTGACAGTGCCTGTGGGAGGGAGGAGAAAGAAGCCTGAGAGGACCAGGAGGGTGGTCTGTCTGAGAGCTGGGATCAGCCGTCACGGGGTCCTCCAAGGGGCACCCTCTGTCCACTCTGCAGTTCTGAGATGGTGGAGATGACGCTGTCTGTGTGATGATGGTATTGATTATCTTGTCCATGGCTTAAGTGTTCAGTTCAGTTCAGTTCAGTTCAGTTGCTCAGTCGTGTCTGACTCTTTGTGACCCCATGAACCACAGCATGCCAGGCCTCCCTGTCCATCACCAATTCCTGGAGTTTACCCAAACTCATGTCAGTGTAAGCAGCTGTAGATGGGAACTATATCCTTAAAATAACAATGTTTTGAACAATTTCACATATATAAACAAAAAGTAAATGAAGGCCCACATGCACGTTGTCATGATCATCACTAGCCCTGTGGGCCTCATATCAGCATTATTTTACACCCACCCCACCCCACATCCAGTATGAAGCACTGAGGGGCTGCACTGGAGTGTGGAGCAGCAACTAGGCGGATATCCGCCACAAGGAAGGGGTTCTCCAGGATTACTACTCTGGGGGATCAGAGGAGTAAAAGGCAGATATCCAGGTGCCAAGTACTCAGGGGTAATGAGCACAGACCAAGGAGCAGAGGAGAAAACCCCGACTCTGGCTAGAAGGAGCAAGAAGAATGCTGGGGTTCACTTTGTGGAGGGTATCTTTTGGGTGGGGTGGCCTTTATAGCTGAGCGTCTCAGTGGGTGTGGGGCAGGCCCTGCAGGATCTCCCGGGAGGCCCCCAAGGCCTCACCTGCGTTAGTGGGGGAGTCACGGCCCCTCTCCACCCGCCATCTGTGAGACTGATGGGCTGACGAGGCACCTCACAGAATCATCGGCTCTGTGGCATTCTTTTGGGTGGGATATGGCGGGTGGCTGAATTTCCCATGCAGAGGAGAAATGGAAACGAGAGCTTTTAGAGCATGTTTGGTGACATGTACATTGTTCCTATAAGTGTTGGTCAGAGGTATCCCTGCTGTGGGTCCTGCCCAGGCAGGCAAGCTGCGGCATTGTAGACAGGACAGTGAAAGGTGACTTCTCCGTCTGGGATGGGTCACCAGCTCTGGGTTTCGCTCCTGTGTTTAGTGACATTTCCCTGCCAAGTCTGCATGCTGGTGTGTTGTCTTTGCTTTTATGTTCCTTTAGGTGACTGGAAGTGGTCACCTCCAAAGAGCCCTTCGGAGCTGCCGGGAGGGGTCCAGACCTTTTTCTGGGCCCACAGGCGAGGCTGACTTCATTCTCCCTGACCTCCCTTGTTCTTGCTCTGCAGGTTTACTTTGATTGCAAGATTGGCCTTCAGGCTGGTCTAGACACTGATTTGGGGGTGAGGTTGCTCACCTAGGTGTTGGTCAGCGCCCTGAGCCCCTGAGGCCCTGGCAGAGGGAGGGGAGAGTGGAGCACAGGCCACACTTTCACAGGAGAGCGTAGAGGTGGCCTTGTGACTGTTGACTGCATTTTCTGTTGATGCCACAGGCCTGGGCACACCTCCCCACCTTCTCCAAAGACTGCAGTGAAGTGACCCGGCAGAGCGGGGAGGGGTGGAACAATGTAGCATTTTTGTCTTGTGGGGGAATCTCCCGTTTCTGCCCTGTTTTCGTCTCCTGAGTTTACTCACCTTGAGAACTGTCCTTTGAATCTTCTAAGTGTCTGTGAACAGGTGAGGGACAAGCCCCTCGGTACCCGAGGCAGCCCTCGGCCTGGTCCACCCTGGCAGCAATGGCCAGCCCTTGCCTGCACGGGGACTGTGGCAGTGGCTTGGGCCACTTCTGCTTGTTAGCCGTGGGTACAACACCAAGCCTTTGTGAATAATGAACTCCAACCATTGCCGTTTCTGCCTGCAGCCTGGAATTGTGTCGCCGTTTAAACGAGTATTCCTAAAAGGTGAAAAGAGTAGAGATAAGAAAGCCCATGAGAAGGTGACAGAGAGGCGCCCTCTGCACACTGTGGTGCTGTCCCTGCCCGAGCGCGTCGAGCCCGACAGACTGCTGAGCGACTATATCGAGAAGGAGGTGAAGGTAAGTCCACGGCCGCAGGACACACCTTGCCTGTCGCCAGCAAAGGCTCTGAGTGCACCACACGCTGCGGTCTGGGACCCGTCCCCACGTGCACCTCGGCTGACTCCCACTCGGTGGTGCACCCGTGGTGGTATGCCTGATACCCGGGTGCCCAGTCCCCAGATTGCTGTTTTCTGGCCCCATTTCTGGTTTTCTCTCCGGGAGCAAGCCGCCTCCTTACTCGTAGAGGCTGGCCGTGTGTTCCGGTTCCTTGGTAAAGGCTTAGAGCTGCCCCCTGTGTCCTTGTCACAGCCTAGGACACAGGCTTCTGAATCCTGTCAGAGACTGTGCCTGCTTGTGGATTAACAGAACGTGCACTGCTGTATTTTTAGTGCTTCCTCTAAACACTGGAGTGAGAAGAAATGAATACAAAGGTATAAAACTGTGCGGTCAGAGAGAATGGGAAAGGGTGCAGCATTAACGAGCGAGCCCCGTAAACTTGCAGAGGAGCTGATGAAGGTGGGGTAGCGAGTTCACGGAGCCCTCGGAGCTGGACCCTCGTCCCTCAGAGGATGCAGAGCCGTCCAGCTGGTCTCGGGGGTGTGTGGGGGTGTGGGGAGGCACCGTGCACATTGTGAGCGTGCGGAGGGGTCCGCTCTCACTTGGCATGGTGGGAAGTGGGAGGTCTCCCTGGTGGAGACTCAGCACTAGGGGCACTTTAGACATGGGGGCACCTGGCCCAGAGGAGGGTGGGGAGAGACCCAGTGGGAAGACGAGCAGATTGAGTCAAAACCTGTCTGGAACAGTGAGAATCGCCAACCCCGTTTCCCTCAAGCTTTCAGAAGGCCTGCAACCAGGCCTTTGCCAAGGGGGATCCTCAGAGGGGTGCTTTTATGTGGAAGCCACGCAGCCCACAGAAGTGCTTCCTCACATGACCCTGCTGTGACCACCCTGCCAGCCTGAAAGAAGCGATGCTCTGCAGCTCTGCCTGTGCTCATGGCTTCTGTCATGGGCAGCCAAGGAGAAGTACATGTTTGAGGAAAACATGTAACCTAGGGACAGAGCCCAGCACAAACACAAGAAGTAAACATGAATGCAGTGGCAACAGTGCAGAAACTGGAGGAAAAATAAAAGTATGTGGTATTGTCGGAAAAATAAGAAATACTGTTAACTGTGAGATAACAGGAAAACAGGTGGAAATGAACTTTTGGAATTAAAAATATCTTAATTATATATCATAAGCAATTCTTTAGAGGGGTCAAAAGGTAAAGAAAATCATCCAGAAAGGATAACCAAAAGATAAAGTAAACAAAGATGAGAGAGAAAAATTACAGAATCTATCCAGGATATTTAGCAGCTGACTCATGAGAAGAAGAAATGGAGGAGAGTGGGAGGAAGTTGTTAAGACAGCAAGGGTGTTTCGCAGAATTCACCAACAGACATGACTCTCAGATTGAAAGGATCCCTTTGTGGTCATAATAACCAGACAAATCAGCTCTCTAAAACCTGAGCCTGCAGAGCCCATTCTGACGAGGTTCCCGGGGGATGTACTGCCTTAGTGCGCAAGGATGCACCAGGGGAATGGAAAACACAGGTCCAGAACTGGAGTTTAGGCACAGGGAGGAGCAGAGGGAATTCCCAGGACAGGAATCTGGAAAACAGACCAGAGCAGCTCTGGGAGAACAGAGTGCGGATGGTTTTATATGTTGGGGTAGAGGCTGCTGATGAATTGGGAAGACAGAATGTGCTTTGGAAACAAAGCAAGTGAAAGGGTAGGCGTATATTACACCATGAAAATTTAAAGTTTGGGGGACTTCCTTGGTGGTCCAGTGGTTAAGAATCCGCCTGCCAGTCCAGAGGATATGGATTTGAACCCTAGTCCGGGAGGATTCCACGTGCAGTGGAGCACCTAAGCCCATGTGCTACAACTACTGAAGCCTGAACTCCAGCGCCTGTGCTCTGCAACAGGAGGAACCACCACAGTGAGAAGCCCAAGCACTGCAGTGAAGAGTAGCCCCTGCTGACTGCAACTAGAGAAAGGCCTTGCAGCAACAAAGACCCTCTGCAGCCATAAATAAGCAAAATACTTTTTTTGGGGAAAAAAAAAAAAAGTTCGGGGACTTCTGCTTCCAGGAAGATGGAGTCAACATTTTCCCCTATTATTCCCATTAAATACAACTAAAAATCCTGGACATTGTATATGTAACAACTATAAGAAGACTGAAAGGTAGAGAGATGGCAGAGCAGACCTCAGGACCCAAGCTGCGACCCAGTGGTGAGTTCCCCAGTTCTGTTTTCCTTCATGTATCTCAAGTTTGGGGCTGAAGAAGCTGGCAAACAAGAAGAACCAACAAAATTCACTCCCTCTGGCCAAAAGACCAAGAAAAGAATGGCTTAGCAGGACAGAAAATGTTTAACGGTACCTGCTCAGTTCCAACCAAAGGTGACTAAAAAACCTGTGGCCCCACCACTGCTTCTGCTTGCAAAGGCCAGGTGGGGACCAGAACCCACCCCAGAGGAGGCTGAGTAAGGAGCAGAGACTTTTATCCCTGAAGAATGCCTAGTGGAACTGAGGTGACAGTGGAGACGTAGGGAGCCTGGAATTCTGCCCTCAGACAGCAGCAGTGACACACACCAGCCCTCCTGTCAGTGGGGGCCACTTGGGGAGCTGGAAGGCCAACCATGCCCAGCAGGGAAGACGAGCCCCCCAACTCAGGTGGCAGCAGGGGCCAGTGGGGAGTCAGCCCCTCCACCTGTGCTCCCTCCCGCTGTGGAACTAGAGCAGATTTTCTGACATTTGTGTCATCAGAGTCCTGGAGGGAGAAGAGATGGCTGGCTGGGGTGGGGTGGAGAGAGCTGAAAAACTCATTAAAATAGTCATGGTTGAAACTTCTCTGATTTGGTAAGAGACAGACTTAAAGATTCAAGAAGTTGCGTGCACCACCAACAGAATAAACCCAACGCAGTGCACACTAAGACTTGTCATAGTGAAACTTCTGAAAAGTGAATACAGAGAGTCCTGAAAGCAGTGAGAAGGAACATTTTACCCATGGGGAAGACAGAATGACAGCAGACTTCTCATCAGGGGCCCGAAGGAAGTGACGGTCATCCTTCAAATGCTAGGCGACAAGGGCTGATGAGAGAGCACTAAAGATGACTCTCACCCTTAAACAGCAGCCCAGAAATGGGCTGGTTCCTTGAAGGGCACAGACTACCACAGGTCACTAGTAAATAGATCGCTTGAAGAGCCCTATAACTATTAAAGTAGTTTAGTATCTAATTTGAAAACACCCGTAAAAAACTTCACCAGGCTCAGGTGGTTTCTGGAAAATTGTATCAAGTGCTTAAAGAGTTAACAGGCTGCACAATCTTCCAGAAAAACAAGAACGGAGGGAACACTTTTTAACTCATTTTCTAAGGTTAAATAAATTGCAGACATGAATACAGTTGCTGCTAAGTCACTTCAGTCGTGTCTGACTCTGTGTGACCCCATAGATGGCAGCCCACCAGGCTCCTCTGTCCCTGGGATTCTCCAGGCAAGAATACTAGAGTGGGTTGCCATTTCCTTCTCCAACGCATGAAAGTGAAAAGTGAAAGTGAAGTTGCTCAGTCGTGCCCGACTCTTAGCGACCCCATGGACTGCAGCCCACCAGGCTCCTCCATCCATGGGATTTTCCAGGCAAGAGTACTGGAGTGGGGTGCCATTGCCTTCTCCAATGAATGCAGTTACTTAGGTATAAATCTAATGAAACACATTAGAGTTAGTATGCTGGAAGCTACACAGCATTGATGAAAGAATCAAAGATCTGAATAAATGGAGAGATATACCACGTTCATGGTTTGGAAGATTCAGCCTAGTTAACATGTCAGTTTTCCCGAAACTGATACATAGGTTTGATACAATTCCTATCAAAATTCCAACAAGATATTTTACAGATATGGACAAGAATATTCTAAAATTTATATGGAAAGGTTTTGAAAAGAAGAGAAAAATGAGAGCAGTCAGTTCACCTGATTTCAGGATGTACTTTAGAGCTTCAGCAATGAAGACTGTGTGGTAGCATCAGAGGGATCAGCATAGTAATCAGTGGAACAGCATCATGAACCCAGAAACAGACCCTCACAAATATACCCAACTGATTGTTGACAGAGGTGCAAAGGCAAGTCAGTGGAGGAAGGGCTGTCTTCTTAGCAAATGGTGCTGGAGCCAATGGACCCCCATGGGCAGAAAAATGAACTACACTCTAAACCTCACATCTTACACAAAAATTAACTCAGAGTGGACAATGGAATTAAAGGTAGAATGTAAAGCTATAACACTTTTAGGGGAAAAACATAAGAGGAAATCTTCAGGACCCAGAGTAGGCAGAGTCCTTAGACTTGACACCAAAAAGGGGACAATTGGTAAACTGGACTTCATAAAATTTAAAAACTTGTGTTCTGCCAAAGAATCCATCAGGAGAGTGAAAAGACGAGCTAAACACTGGGAGAAGATATTTGCAAGCCACCTATCTGCTAAAGGTCTTTTATCTAGAATATATAAAGAACTCTCAAAGTCTAATAATAGAAAAGCAAATAATCTGATTAGAACATGGGCAAAAGTCATGAAGAGACGTTTCATACAAAAGAAGGTATTCAGATGGCAATAAGCACATGAAGATGTTCAGCATCACTAGCCATTAGGGAAGTGCAAATTAAAATACAGTGAGACATCATTGCATACCTACCAGAATCACTAAAGTTAAAACATTAGTGAGAATACCAAGTGCTGGTAAGGGTGGGGAGGATCACTCTTGCATGGCCGATGGGCTTGTAAAATAGTGCAGCCATACTGGAAAACAGTTGGGCAGGTTCTTAGAGACTAAACCTGCAACTGCCATATGACCTGGCTGTTGCATTCTGAGTATTTCTCCCAGAGAAATGAAAATTTAAGTCCACACAAAAGCGTGTACATGAATATTAAAAACCACTTTATTCATAATAGCCAGAAACTGGAAATACCCAGATGTCCTTCAATAAGTAGATGGTTAAACAAGTGATGGACAGCCATACTGTGGAACCCTACTCAGCTGTAAAAAGGCGAGAATTACTGATTCCTTCAACAGCTTCCAGGAATCTGCAGAGCATTAAGCTCTGAAGAAAAACCAATCCCCAAAGTTACATACTGTATGATTCCCCTTTATAACATTTCTTGATATGACAGAGTTATTGAAATGGAGAACAGAGAGGACTTGCTAGGGCTTAAGGAGGGGACCAGGTTGGTGGGAAGTGGGTATGCCTGTAAGAGAGAAATGGGAGGGACCTGGTGATGGAATGTTCTGTAAATTGACCATGTAGTTAGTATCCCGGTTGTGGTCCTATGTGATCATAGGATTTTTATCTTAGGGGGTGACATGGCGTGGTGTACAGTGGATCTCTGTGTATTCTTTCTTACAACTGCATGTGATTTATAATTATCTTAAAGGTTTTTAAAAAAATGAAAGGTTATGCATAAAGTTGTGATTTCTGTATGTCTTGGCACAGTCATGAAGTAGAATTATACATAACAGAATGATATAAGTGCCAGGTAATGCTTAGGTAATAGATAATCTAAATTGTGAGAGGAAAGGAAGAAGTGGGAGTGGTGGTAGAAGAGAGGTGAATCTTTCTTTGCCATAACTGGAAATCACCAGCTCCTGTCTAAATTGATGAATCAGGCAGTAGCAACGTAAAGCCTTTATTTAGAAAGTTAGTCCTAGTCCAGAAGACCCAGAGTTGCTGCCCCTAGGGAGCGGTGTATAGCGTTGCCTGGATTGGGGCCAGATTGTTCTTTGTTAATAAACACTTTGGGGGACTGTGTAACCTTTCTTTAAACTGAGCACGTGTATTACTTTGATAAAATAAAAACTGTGACAGCAACACAGCCTGCTAGTGGTGAGGAAACTTTTACTCCCACATACTGGAGTATGGTTCTTTATGGAAAGTATTTTGTATTTAGAATGAACATTACTAACATGAAAGTGCGGATAAGGCAATGGCACCCCACTCCAGTACTCTTGCCTGGAAAATCGCATGGACGGAGGAGCCTGGTGGGCTGCAGTCCATGGGGTCGCTAAGAGTCGGAACTCGACTGAGTGACTTCACTTTCACTTTTCACTTTTGTGCATTGGAGAAGGAAACGGCAACCCACTCCAGTGTTCTTGCCTGGAGAATCCCAGGGACGGGGCAGCCTGGTGGGCTGTCGTCTATGGGGTCACACAGAGTCGGACACCAGTGAGGTGACTTAGCAGCAGCAGCAGCAACATGAAATTGAGAGGCACGTAGTAGTAGATTTCTCTGTGTTAAATGCTTGCTGTGTACAGCAACACTGTACCATTTTAACTCTTTTTCTCCTTGAATCCCTACCCTGCCTTTTTAAAGCAGAAGCATCCTTCCTCTAGTTGCCATCCCAAGCTGACATTTGTCCTGGAGGAACACAGTGCAGTGCAGGCTTGGGCCCTGTGAACTCACACTCTGGCTTTGAATTCTGGGCCCAGCAGTGGGCCACTCACATGTGTGATACCAAACCCAAACCCAGGATGCTTCCCCCACCTCACCCCGGGATGCTTCTTGATGAAGCATCTAGAAGCATCATTAAGCATCTTGGTTTCTTAATGTGTCTTACTTATTGTATTTTTAAAAGTTAAATACATAAGTTATGGACATGATGCAAAATTTAGATGGTGAGGAGATTCCTGGTGAAAAGAGGTTCCCTAGTCCCCACCCCCACCCCCACCCCACCAGAAGGAATTCCTGGCATCAGTTTCTTGTGTGCCCCTGCAAGGGGGATTTGTCTGTACATAAGATCACACGTGTGTGTCCCCAGATGATTACCTAGTGGGTCCTTTGCACCTCGCTGTTTACAGGCAACAACGGATCGTGACATATCTTGGAAGGTTGGGGCACATAGAGCTGCCTTGTCCATTTCGCTGGCTGTGTAGTGTTCCATTATTTAGTGGAACCATATTTTTATGTAACCAGTGATCTGTTCGTACATATTTGTCTCTGTTACACACATTTTACTAACTCTCTAGGTTAAATTTGAAGTAGAATTTCTGGGTGTAAAGCTTTCTTTCTATTTTGACAGACATTTCCAGGTTGCCCTTCATGTAAGATTTAAGCTGGTAGACACCGTTGTCAGTCTGGGAGAATGCCTGTTATCCACACTCTAAGGAGCGACACAGTGTACATGCAGCTTTTTGATCTTTGCCAATCTGGTGGTCTTAGTTAGTTTCATCACAGTTCATACTTAGTGAAGCTGTATATCTTTTCCCAAGTCAGATCTCTTAAGTGTCTTTCTGTAGCCGTTTTCCTGTTGAGTGGTTTGTGGTTTTCCATACATCTTCCCCAGCACTCAGTGTGGTTGGTAAGTTCCCCCTTCACCGGGAAGTGAGTTGTAAGTTTTCCCTGTTTGTCGCTTGTTGTTGTTCAGAGACGTCTGGGTTCTCTAAGAAGCAGAGTCTGAAACAGAGCCTGAAACTAGAGATTGTGTTGGATGATTCAGGCCATGTTCTCAGGAGAAGGGCAGGGAAGGAAGCAGGATGGGACAGAGGAAAAAGATGTGTATCTGCTCACTTATGGGCATGTAAGGGGCACCTGAAGGCCACACAGGCACCTCGCTGTCCCCATTATGCAGCAGCTTCCCTACCTCCTCTTCATGACCCAGGCCAGCCCTGCAGTACAGTGCCGCCTTTCTCTGCTTGCTTGTCTGTGGCATCAGGAGGAGACTGCAGTTTTAAGTGTACATCCCTTTTGTTTCCCCTCACAGGAGCATTTTATCAGTAGGGCCAGGCTCTCAGAACCTACAGAGCCAATAGTCTCAGGGCTGGGGGCACACGCTCCTCATGTGTGTCTCTTGGATTGATGGTGACCAGGGCCACTCCCACTGCCCTATTTTGGGCCCCCAGACCCATGCGTTCTGTCCACCGGGGACCAAGCTTGGTGTAATGACTTGCATCCAGATGTGCCCTGCATCTCTGAAGAGATGGCATGCTTTCAGATGTCCTCTCTGGATGTGCCGCCTCCCTGAAGGGGACCTTGCTGGCCACCTGGGCCTCTGAATTTCAACAGTGTCTCAGACCCTCTCTTCCACACACCTTGAACAGGTTTTCCTCGAAGTAAGTGATGGAATGGGGTGGTGGGGTGGGACATCCCTGCAGTATCAGTGTTACCAGCTCACTCTCTGGGGGCTTGGCCTCTCCTTCAGGCACTTTCTGAGACTCGAGTCTGGCTCAGAGATTGCTACCCTGCATTGGAGCAGTGCACTCAGTGGTGGTGTCCTTCTTTGTATACATCAGGCAGGACCCCAGTTGGCTCCCAGCAGCTCTCTCGACACTGGGAACCCCTCTACTCTAGTATCTCTGTAGGGCCTGCATACCAGCCTCGCCCTCCTGTCCTCTGCCTTGCCATTTGACCATTTACAGTAAGTTACTGCCCACTGCAGTGAGCAGCCTGCCTGTGCTCCTGGTGGCTAAGTGCTGCCCTCCTGGCTTCTGCTTTCCCAGGGTCCTGTTGTCCCCCTCACTCCAGGAAAAGTGAAGTGAAAGTCGTGTCTGACTCTTTATGACCCCATGGACTCTACAGTCCATGGAATTCTCCAGCCCAGAGTACTGGAGTGGGTAGCCTTTCCCTTCTCCAGGGGATCTTCCCAACTTCGGGATCGAACCCAGGTCTCCTGCATTGCAGGTGGATTCTTTACTATCTGAGCCACAAGGGAAGCCCAAAGCCTGGTTCTGAAGCATCTCCTCCCTTCACCTCAGAACAGCCACCACGGAGCTGCCTGGTGGTGCCAGCACCTCTGCCAGCTCATTTGTTCCAGCTTGTCCTTGAGAATGGGGTGTCTTCTTAGCCCTCCCAAGAAGCAGGGGTGGTCTTGGGGTTCTGTGTCTTACACGGTAGATCCTGTCCAACAGGCCTACCTCTCGGCGTGTTTTGAAACCTTTATCCACAGTTCTGCCATCTCCATTGGGTTTAACACAGGCTTTGAGTTTGCTGAGCTTCTAAGCTGTACTAGCAGCGAGTGAGAGCCATGTCCGGGCCCCTGACCGGGGTTAAGGTCTATGGGCAGAGCTTCATAGACAATGCTCATCTACATGGAGTAGTAGGGTTCCATCTGCCTCCATCTGGTACCTGCTGCTCCATCAGTGTTCAGACTTCTCCGTTTAGTAGGACCAGCAGGTCCCAGTCCTGCTATGCTGAAATTTGACTTCAGGAACAGGTCTTTGGCTGGGAGGGGAGAGGGCAGACCCCAGGGAGAAGTATTGTCAAGAGAGTTGCCCATCCAGTGAGGCCTGTGTGTAGTTTGCAAGCAAGGCAGGTGTGTGTGTATGTAGGTCTCAAGTGCATCTCCCTAGGTGTCCCCCATCCAAGTCTCAGAGTCCCTCCCTCCCATCAGCATCCATGCTCTGCCATAGGAAGCTTGTAGGTCAAGGCCAAAGAGGTGCATGTTATAGGGAGGCTGACTTAGGCTTAAGGTACAAATGGACTTTTCTTGTATCTCATTAGCAATTATTTTTGGAAGTGCTTCCGACTGTTTAGAGCTGAAGTGGTGAGCTCACCAGCACGCTCCTGAGTCAGCTGCAGTCTCTATACGGGCAGGAGAGAAAGCGGTGGGGATAGCCAGTGCCCAAGACAGTCCACTTTTGATACCAGGGCTGATTGAGCTGATGTGAGTGCTTGTCAGATGTTCCCTTGGTCTCTATTGTCCCATCACATTCATCCCTCTGTAGCAGTCCTTGACATGCTGGGATGAGTTTATTGGCACCTCACAGCAGGTGTGGACTGGTCCCTGATTTTGGTGTCAGAGGCACTATGTATTGGTCAGCACTGGCCAGGGAACTGCCCAGGGCAGGGTCAGATCTGTCCAGAAGGCCCACACTGTCCCATCTCGAGTTCTAGCAGGGATCAGAGCTGCTCGTTTCCTTTTTGGTAACATTTGTTTTACTAATACCCGTTGTACAGTGAAAAAAATCTCAAATGAATGAGGCCTCACCTCTGTGAAGACAGTAGAATCCTTTTTGGTGATTTGTGAGCCTGAATTTGAAGCATTGTGGCACTTTGAAAAAGACGAGACAGTGGTGGTGCCGTTGTGTCCCCCAGGCCATGTAAAGGCAGGGGTAGTTCTTGTGCAGCCATGCAGATGTAATACCGGGGCATTTTTATATGACCACAACTTAGTTTTTTTTTATTATTATTATTAAACTATTCGAATTTAAACAAAATTAGCAATTTTGGATGCTGCAAATCTAGAAGTGGTAACTAATATATAGTATAATATTGATTATATTTCAAAAAGCTTTTAGCAAATACAGTTATTGAGTAAAGCTATGAAAAGATTTTTTCATTGTGGCAAAATACGCATCACATAAAATTAACCATGTTTAAGTGTATATTTTGGTGGCAGTAAGTACATTGATATAGTTGTGCAGTCATCATTACCATCTACTTCCAGATGTTTTTAATCTTCTCAATCTGAAACCCTTCCCATTAAACAATAACTTCCTATTCCCTCAGCCCCTGGCAACCACCACTCTGCTTTCTGTCTCTAAATTTGACTCTTCTAGGGATGTCGTGTAAGTGGAATCATACAGTATTTGTCTTTTGTGATTGGCTTTAATTACATTTAGTATAATGTACTCAAGTTTCATCCATGTTGTAACCTGTGTCAGAATTCTTTTTTTTTTTTTTTTTTGAGACTAAATACTATTGCATTGTATATATATTCTCTTCAGCTGTCAGTGGGCGTTGGTTTGTTTCCACCTTTTGACTATTCCGAATAATGCTGCTGTGAACATGGGCATACAAAAGTTTGTTCAGGTCTCTGCTTTCTATTTTTTTTCTTTTTCTAATTGTGTTAAAATATAGCATAAAACATGCCATCTTAAGCATTTTGAAGTGTGCAGTTCAGTGGGGTTAGATGTGCACATGTGGCTGTGCAGCGTCACCATAATCCTTTTCATCTTGTAAATCCGAAACTGTGCCTAGTAAATAAAAACTTCCCATTCTTTCTTCCCCACAGCCCCTGGCAGCCATCTGTCTTTCTGTGTCTGTGAATTTGACCGCTCTAGAAACCTCATATTAGTGGAATCAGACGCTATTAGTCTTTCTGTGACTGACTTATTTCACTTAGCGTAGTATTCTCAATTTTTACCCATGTTGTAATGTATTACAGAATTTCCTCCCTTTTTAAGGCTGAACAATATTCTAGTGTATGGATATACCTCATTTTGCTTATCCATTCATCCATCAGTGGACACTTGGGTTGCTTCCATGTTGTAGTTACTGTGAATAATGCTGCTGTGAACATGAGGGTACAAAAACCTCTTTGAGACCATGCTTTCAATTCTTTTGGGGGGTGGTGTGTATGTGTGTGTGTATGTGTGTAGTGGAATTGCTGGGTCATATGGTAATTCTGTTTTATATTCCCATCAACAGCGCACAGGTGTTCCAGTATCTCTACATCCTCACTAACAACTTGTTGTTTTCTGTGTGTGTGTGTGTTTTAATATTTATTTGATTGTGCTGGGTCTTAGTTGGGGCACATGGGATCTTTGATTTATGTTGTGGCCTGCGAGCTCTTGGTTGTGGCATGTGGGATCTAGTTCCCCAATCAGGGATGGAACCCGGGCCCCCTGCGTTGGGAGCTTGAAGTCTTTGCCACTGGACCACCAGGGAGGCCCTTTGTTTCTTTGTTTTTGTTTTTCGTTGGCCATCCTAATGAGTGTGAGGCACTATCTCATTGTTGCTTTGATTGTATGTATCTAATGACTAGTGATCTTGAGCATCTTTTCATGTGCTCACTGGACATTTGTATACCTTCTTTGTGGCTTCTCTGGTGGCTCAGTGGTAAAGAATCTGTCTACCAGTGGAGGAGACATGGGTTCGGTCCCTGGGCCAGGAAGATCCCCTGAAGTAGGAAATGACAACCCACTCCAGTATTCTTGCCTGGAAAACTCCATGGACGGAGGAGCCTGGTGGTCTACAGTCCATGAGGTTGCAGAGTCAGACACAGCTGAGTGATTGAGCATGCTGCACACACATGTCTTCATTGGAGAAAAGTCTATTCAGGTCCTTTGCCCATTTGGCATCAGATGTCTTTTGTTGAGTTTTAGGAGTTGTCTTGTCAGATAGATGATTTGCAGATATTTTCTTCCATTCTGCTGGTTGCTGTTTTACTCTGGATAGTATCTTTTAATGTACAAAATTTCAAAGTCTGTCTGTTTTTCCCTTTATTGCCTGTTCTGTTGGTGTCATAACCAAGAAGTCATTGCCAAATCCAATATCACAAAGCTTTTGCCCTATGTTTTCTTCTAAGAGTTTAACGTCTGCTTGGAATTCTTTTACATGTGTATCCAGAAGTGGACTTGCTGGATCAAAGGTTAATTCTGTGTTTTATTAAGTTATGACCATACTGTTTTCCATATCGACTGAACCATTTTACATTCCCACCAGCGGTGTGCAAGCATTCCAGTTTCTCCATGTCCTCAGCAACGTATTATTTTCTGTTTTGAGAGTAGCCCTTCAGATGGGTGTGAAGTAATATCTCATTGTGGTTTTGATTTGCATTTCCCTGATTACTAGTGATATTGAGAATCCTTTTGTGTGTTGGCCATCTGTATATCACCTTTGGAGAAATGCCTATTTAAGTCTGTTGCCTATTTTTAAATCAGGTTGTTAGTTTTTGTTGTGGAGTTACAGTTCTTTGTATATTCTGGGTATTAACTTCTTGTCAGATATGTGATTGCAATTATTGTCTCCCATTGGGTAGGTTGCCTTTGGACTTGGTTGATTGTGTCCTTTGATGTACAGAGTTTTAAATTTTGATGAAGTCTGATTTATTATATATTTTTTTCTTGCTGCCTATGCTTCCCCCCCCCCATTAAAAGTTTTTCTTAAATTGTGGTAAAATGTACATAACGTAAAATTTACCATCTTAACCATTTTTTAAAAAATATTTATTTTAATTAGGGGCTAATTACTTTACAATATTGTATTGGTTTTGCCATACTATCTTAACCATTTTTAAGTGTACAGTTGAATGGTTTTTGTTTTTTGAATAGTTTTGACATTCACGTTGCTGTGCACCCTTTACCACCATTCATGTTTGGAATTGTTTTCACCTTGCCATACTGACACTCTGTACCTGTTAAACAGTAACCCTATTTCTCTTTCGCCACAGCGTCTGGCAACCACCGTTCTACTGTCTGTCTCTGTGAATTTGACCACTCTAGGTACTTCATATAAGTGGAATCATGTAGTGTTTGCCTCTTTGTGCCTGGGTTTATCCGCCTTGTTGGAAGGACTGATGTTGAAGCTGAAACTCCAATACTTTGTCCACCTGATGCAAAGAGCTGACTCATTTGAAAAGACCCTGATGCTGGGAAAGATTGAGGGCAGGAGGAGAAGGGGACAACAGAGGATGAGATGGTTGGATGGCATCACTGACTCAATGGACATGAGTTTGGGTAAACTCCGGGCGTTGGTGATGGACAGGGAGGCCTGGCGTGCTGGGGTTGCAAAGAGTCAGACACGACTGAGTGGCTGAACTGAACTGAACTTATCCATGTTGTAGCATGTGTCAGAATTTCCTTTTTAACAATGAGTAATATCCCATTGTTTATAACACATTTGGTTTATCCATTCTGCCAAGAATTGAGGTGTTTCCACGTTTTGTTACTGCCTGTGCTTTTGGTATCATAGCCAATAAATCACTGCCACATCCAATGCCGTGAAGCTGCTTTTCTTTATGTTTTCTTCTAAGAGTCTTAGAGTTTCAGGTCTTAAATTTAGGTGTTTGATCCATTTGAGTTAATTTTTGTATATGGTGTTAGGTGAGGGCCCAACTTTATTCTTTGTGTGTGGAATGTTGTTTTCTCAGTACCATTTGTTGAAAAGATTGTCCTTTTCCCATTGAAGGGTCTTGGTCCCTGTGTTGGAGATCAACTGATACTGTGTGTGCAGGTTTATTTCTGACTCTCTGTTCTATTTCATTGCTTTGTATGTCTGTCTTTATGCCAGTTCCTCACTATTGGTTATTGTGGCTTTGTAGTAAGACTTGTGGAGAAGGCGATGGCACCCCACTCCAGTACTCTTGCCTGGAAAATCTCATGGACAGAGGAGCCTGGTAGGCTGCAGTCCATGGGGTCACTAAGAGTCGAACAGGACTGAGCAACTTCACTTTCACTTTCATGCACTGGAGAAGGAAATGGCAACCCACTCCAGTGTTCTTGCCTGGAGAATCCCAGGGACGGAGGAGCCTGGTGGGCTGCCGTCTATGGGGTCGCACAGAGTCGGACATGACTGAAGCGACTTAGCAGCAGCAGCAGCAGCAGTAAGACTTGAAATCAGGAAATGTGAGGACAGATATGCAAGGGTCTGCATGTGGTTTACATGAGCGCATAAGAAGAGGATGGAAAGACCTCTGCTAACTGTACATCTGTAGAAACGTTCTGGAGTGTTCACTTGTGACACGCTAAGTATGAGCCAGTAATTAGATGTGCTGCTTATTTATTTCTAAACTGCTCTATCAGAGGAGTGGATTCTCGGCCCTGTAGAGTGGGGAAATAAATACACAGTTTGAAATGAAGTGAGGTGAAAGTCGCTCAGTCGTGTCTGACTCTTTGCGACCCCATGGACTGTACAGTCCATGGAATTCTCCAGGTCAGAATACTGGGATGGGTAGCCTTTCTCTTCTCCAGGGGATCTTCCCAACCCAGGGATCAAACCCAGGCCTCCCGATTGCAGGTGGATTCTTTACCAGCTGAGCCACAGAGGAATCCCAAGAATACTGGAGTGGGTGGCCTATCCCTTCTCCAGTGGATCGTCCTGACCCAGAAATCGAACCGAGGTCTCTGGCATTGCAGGCGGATTCTTTACCAACTGAGCTATCGTGGAAGCCCCAGTACAGAGTTTAGTCTTATTTTCTGTCCCTCACCCCCACCTTAGAAAGGATAAACTCTAAAACTTTTCAGAATAAGTATGCATTTCCTTATGGAGTTCCCCAGCACTCACTGAACAGCTTTTGGAAGCAGCTTTTCTGAAGTTTAGTAGAACTGACTGTGCTTAGATTCAGCCTCTATCTGCCACTGTGCCCTGTGTGAGCTTCTGCTAGTTCCTCTCCTCTCTGTGCCAGTTTTCTTCTTTGCGTGGGCAGGTGGTTGCCAGGCACAGCAGTTGGTGAACTGACTCAAGCTTCTGTGTTTACCTTCCTTGCATTTGATAATCCCCAGAGTGACCTGCCTGCTTGGTTCCCCGGTCAGAGAGGCATCTGCAAACAAAGTTTGATTTCTTTCCTCCCAATCTATACCTTTTATTTCCCTCTCTTGTCCTATTCCATCAGCTAGGACTTCCAATACAGTATTGAAAAGCAGTGGTGAAAGGGGATATTGTTTCCTTGTTCTGATCTTAGGCCATCTTAGAACTTCTTACCATTAAGTATTGATATTAACTGTAGGGATTTTGTACATGCTCTTTATCAGGTTGAGGAAATTCCCCTCTGTTTCAAGTTTGCTTAGTTTTTGTTATGAATGAATATTAGATGTCATCAGATGCTTTTTCTGCATTTATTTGATACTATGATTTTTCTTCTTCAGCCTGTTAATGTGATAGATCACATTAAATGATTTTGAATGTAGAGTCAACTTTGCATACCTGGGATAAATACCACTTGCTTTTGGTGTATAACTCTTTTTAAACATTGGATTGGATTTGCCAATATTTTGTTGAGGATTTTTTTTATCTCTATGA
The DNA here is from genome assembly GCF_029407905.1 of Bubalus kerabau. Taxonomy (NCBI): domain Eukaryota; kingdom Metazoa; phylum Chordata; class Mammalia; order Artiodactyla; family Bovidae; genus Bubalus; species Bubalus kerabau. The sequence goes on along the minus strand of NC_073631.1, from coordinate 79,802,844 downwards.
GAAATATTGATCTTTCCTTTCTTACAGTATCTTTGGTTTTGGTACTAAGGTAAAGCTGCCTCATAGAATGGGTTAGGGAGTATTTTCTCTGTTTTTGTTTTCTGGAAGAGTATAGAGACTTGGTATAATTTTTTCCTTAAATAAATATTAAGTTGAATTCACCAGGGAACCTGTCTTGGCCTGATACTTTCTGTTTTAGAAGTTATTATTGATTCAGTTTCTTTAATAACTCATACCTATTCACATTATCCATTTCTTCTTGTGTGAATGGTAGATTGTGTTTTTCGAGGAATTCCACTGGGATCTGAGAACATAACTTTATATGGTTTCTATTCTCTTCAATTTATTTAGGTGTGTTTTATGGCCCAGAATGTGTTCCATCCTGGTGAATGTTCATGTAAACTGGAAATGAAAGTATATTCTTTTGAATGATGTTGTTGGATGAAGTAGTCTGTTGATGTTAGTTATATTCAGTTGATTGAGAAGGTTGAGTTTGCCTTCATCCTTAATCATTTTCTGCCTGCTGGATCTGTCCATTTGTGAGAGGAGGTGGGTGTTGAAGTCTTTGATTGTATTAGTTGATTCATCTGTTTCTCCCCGTAGTTCTCAGTTTTTGCCTCATGTGAATTTTAAGCTCTGTTATCAGGTGCATATACATTAAGGATTGTTATGTGTTAGTGAAATGACTTCATTTTTATTTTATGAATTTATCTAACACCTGTCCTTAAAGTGGGTTTCTTGTAGACAAAAGATAGTTGTGTTTTGAATTTTTTTAGAATCTGACAGTTTTTGTTTTTTAATTGGTATATTGAGACAGTTCACACTTTAAGTGATTGTTGATATCAGTGGATTAATATTTACCATATTTTTAATTGTTTCCTGTTTGTTGTTCTTGTTTTTTGTTTGGTCTTCCACCTTTTTTTTTTTTTTTTCCGATTGCACTAGGTCTTCGTCGCTTTGTGCAGGCTTTCTCTGCTTCATTGCTTTGTGGAGGGATTCCCTGGTGGCTCAGATGGTAAAGCGCCTGCCTGCAATGTGGGAGACCTGGGTTTAATCCCCAGGTCGGGAAGATCCCCTGGAGAAGGACATGGCAACCCACTCCAGTACTCTTGCCTGGAGAATCCCATGGACAGAGGAGCCTGGTGGGCTACAGTCCATGGGGTCGCAGAGAGTCAGACAGGCCTGAGCAACTTCACTTTGACTTTTCTCTAGTTGCAGTGAGCAGGGGCTGCTCTCCACAGCAGTGCTCATGCTTCGCCTTGCAGGGGTTTCTCTTGCTGTGGAGCACAGGCTCTGGGGCGTGCAGGCTTCAGGAGTTGCAGCACACGGGCCTTAGAGCGCAGGCTCAGTAGTTGTGGCACACGGGCTTAGTTGCTTTGCGGCATGTGGAATCTTCCCAGACCAGGGATTGAACCTGTGTCCCCTGCTTTGGCAGGCAAATTTCTATCCACTGCACAACCAGGGAAGTCCCCTTTATATGGTTTTATTTGGGCATTTTGTATGATTCCATAGTTTCTCCTGTCTTAACATATCAGTTTTACTTCTTTATGAATACTTCTGGTGGTTGCCCAAGGGTTTGCAGAATACATTTATATCTAATTTAAATCCAGTTTCAAATAACATTACCTTGCTTCACAGGTGGTGCAGATACCTCATAACCAAATATTCCCAGTTCCTCCCTCTGTCCCATATAATGTGCTGCCATTCATTTCACTTTTCCCTAAGCTATAATCATTGAATACCTCTTACAATCTTTGTTTTGAACAAACTGTTATTTCTTAGGTCAATTACAATTAAAAAAGTAGAAGGTATTATTTTACCTTTGTATATTTCTTCTCTTGTGTTTTTTTCCTTGAAATAGATCAGTTGCTGACCAAATCATTTCCCTTTTCTCCGAATAAGTTCTCATTTCTTGCCAAGTACTCATGAAATCCCCCAATTTTTGTTTGTCTGAGAAAATCTTGATTTCCCTTTCACTTTTGAAGTTTCACCAGATACAGAAGTGTAGGTTGGTGGGTTTTTCTTTCAGTGCTTTAGTATCTCACTCTCTGTTGCTTGCATGGTTTCTGAGGACAAGTTTGATACAGTTGTTGCTATATTATTATTCTTGCTTCTTTGTAGGTAAGGTGCTATTTGCTGTTTACTTGTGGCTTCAGGGTTTTCTCTGTCTTTGATTTTTTTTTTTTTTTTTTTTTTTTTGCAGTTTGAATATGATATGCCTAGGTGCAGCTTTTTGGTTTTGTTTTTCGTTTTGCTGTTTATCCTGCTTGATGTCCTCTGAGCTTACTGGGTCTGTGGTTTTGGTGTTGAGGAAATTCTCAACCATTATCACTTCAGGTATTTCTCGTGTTTCTTTCTTTTTTAGCTGTGCCATGCAACTGGTGGGATCCTAGGTCCTCGATCAGGGATCAAACCTGGGCCCTCCAACAGTAGAAGTGCAGAGTCCTAACCACTGGATCACCAGGGAAGTCCCTTCCTGTGTTTTTTTCCTCTCCTTTTTCTGGTAGTCCCATTGCACATTTATTATACCTTTTGTGATTTTCTGTTTTTGAATATTCTGTTCCTTTTTTGTTTGTTTTTTCCTCCCCCCGCCCAATTTCCTTTTCAGTTTTGAGAGTTTTTACTGACATATCTCTGAGCTCAATGGTTTTTCTCTTGTCTGTGTCCATTTGCTGATAAACCCATCAAAAACATTTTTCATTTCTGTTGTACTGTTTTTGGTTTTTAACATTTCCACTAGATTTTTTTAGAATTTCCATCTCTTTGCTTACATTGCCCATCAGCTCTTGGATCATGTTCACTTAATTATAGCCCTTAGCATATTAATCGTGAAAGTATTAGTTGCTCGGTCGTGTCTGACTCTTTGCAACCTCATGGTTGCAAAGAGTCAGACTACAGGCTACAGGTCTGTAGCCTGCCCAGCTCCTCTGTCCATGGAATTCTCCAGGAAAGAATATTGGAGTGGGTTGCCATTCCCTTCTCCAGGGAATCTTCCTGATCCAGGGATCGAACCTGAGTCTCCCGCATTGCAGATTTGTTACCATCTGAGCCACCAGGCTAAGCAATTGTTAGTCACTCAGTTGTGTCTGACTCTTTGCGACCCCATGGACTGTAACCTGCCACACTTCTTTGTCCGTAGACTTCTCCAGGCAAGAATACTGGAGTTACTAATCATAGATGTTTTAAATTCCTGGTCTGATCACTCCAAAACCTCTGCTGTATCTGAGTCTGATTCTGATGCTTGCCCTGTCTGTTCAGTGTTTTTTTGCCTTAGCATGCCTTGTAATTTTTTGTTGAAAGCTGGGTGTGGTGATTCAGGTGAGAGGAGCTGAGGTAAAGAGGTGAGGCTGTGTATTTATGTGGTCAGGAATTAGGCTGTGTTTGCTGTTGGCTGCAGCTGTGTGCTATTAAAAGGGTCCGATACATGTCATCTCCTGTTGTACAGGCGCCCGTGGATGCAGTGGGGTTGCTGGGGAGGGGAGCGCACTAGCCCTCTGATGAGTAGGTCTCTGTCGTCCTGTGAGTGTGTGCCCGTCACACACATGTCTTATTTAGGAGGGACAGAGCTGCTGGGGGGCTGGAGTTGGTGTTTACCTTTCCCCAGGTGGGTCAGGCCCTGGTCAAATAGTTTTCCTTGAAAAAAGGCCCTTGTTGAAGAGAGCAAATTACTGGTCATAGTTGGAAGTGGTTTCTTCCCCCCGCCCCACCAGAAGCTGCAGAGAACTTCTGAGAATCCTGGCTAGGGGGGCCTCCTGGAGGTAGAGCTTAAGTAAACCTGGGACCCTGTATGACTGGCCCCAGAGTTTTGTCTTAAGCTCGTCCATGCCCACGTCCAGCCCTTGGTCAGCCCCCTTCCAATGCGCCTGCCCACCTGGCCCCTGCAGCTTCTCCCTGGGGGCTGTGATTCTCTGTCCCCTGTTGCTCTCTCCAGTTTTGGGGGAAGCAATTTGTGACCTCATTCTCTGATGGATCTGAGAAGACATGTTCATTTGTTCAGCTCTTTTCTCGTGAGAACAGTAGTGACGACTTTACATGTGGAACCAGGTACACAAAGTCCATTGTCATTCTGTTAACAGCGACCTTAAAAATTAGAGGATCAGAAATGTCGAGTGTACGAGATCTATTCTTGGAGAGGAATCAGTATAACCCATTAAAGCACATATAATACCTGTGGTAATTGGTGGTGATTTGAACACAGCTCTCACTGTGTCCACGCCACATTCAAGACCCTTGAGGTTTGTTAGCCAAGTGCTTCATGGCCTCTTGTCACTTCTTTCTCTGTGCTCATCGCTCAGCTGCCTGGCCCTTTATGATTTAATATGTTTCCTTTTTAGCAGATTGTTCAGAGCTATTATTTTCAATTTCCAACTGTGATCTGGAAACACAAGCCATCCTTGTCTTATCCTTTTATTTTTTTATCTTTTGGCCACACCATGTGGCTTGTAGGATTGAACCAGGGCCCCTGCAGTGGAAGCCCGGAGTCCTAACCACTGGATTGCCAGGGAATTCTCTTATCTGCCTTTTTAGAATACAAATTCCACCAAACTAGTTTTGAGGTGTCCTTTGCAAGACTTTGATGACAACATTGATGCAGTGTGGTGGGAAGCGTGGGAGTGTCCTCCTCAGCCAGTAGAGATTTTACTAAAAATTTGGAGCATGCTGCCTAGAGGAGGCCCCCACTGCGAGCTGGGACTGCGGCCAACCAGCCTGTGGTGGGAATATACAAGGCTTTGGCGATGTTCTATGGCCCTTGATGGTGTTGACTCATCTTCCCTTGCTCATGGCACTTCCTCTCTCCACTTTCTTTCAGTATTTAGGTCAGTTAACGTCCATACCAGGATACCTGAATCCTTCCAGTAGGACCGAAATCCTGCATTTCATAGACAATGCAAAGGTAACCCTTCTGCCTGACAGCCTGCTCTACCCCCATCCCTGACCTCTAACCCTCAGCCTGCTCCACCTCCTAACCCTGACCTCTGACCCTTGTTTTCTGACACCAACTCTTGGCCCTCTGACCCTTGGCCTTTATGACCATGAGGGGTGACCCAGTCCTATCACATTAAGGGTGCACTTGGCCCCTGGCCTTATTTTTCCTCAGTCTGCATATTAACTTTTATTCTCCAGGCTTGCTCCTCGTGGTTTTGGACTGTTTTCAAAATTCATGTTTTCAAGATATCCAAACCACACCCCACAGGTCTGAATCTAAAGGCAGTTCCAGAAGAATTCTCCATGTGGTTTGAACACAGCAGTATCCCAGGAGCAAGCATGGGAGTGGCGCCCTGCTTGTCAGCGTTGGCTGTGTGGGTTGCGTGCGCCACACATGCTGCAGGGTCCTAGGGGAGCCCATGGCCCTGTGTTTCTGATGCAGTGTGGTTCCTTTCAGAGAGCCCACCAGCTCCCCGGACACCTGACCCAGGAGCATGACGCTGTGATCAGTCTGTCTGCCTACAACGTCAAGCTGGCCTGGAGGGACGGGGAGGACACCATCCTCAGGGTCCCCATCCATGACATTGCCGCTGTGTCCTATGTGCGAGATGACGCCTCACACCTGGTGGTCCTGAAGACAGGTATGACCGGGGGCGGGGTCAGTAGGGTCCTTGCCAGAAACAGCCCCCACCTCTGTCCTGAGGCGTGCATTGTAGATTTCATGGCACTCTGGAGACAAGTTTCTACAATGTTGGGTCAGCCAACTGCTGCCTGCTGTGCCTGGGAACTAGCCCTCTCTCCAGAGAAGGGCAGTGACCCAGGAGGCTGTGGTCTCTGGGTCCTGAGCTCAGCCACTGTCACTCGGTGCAGCCCCCTTTGGGGATGCTGGAATGGCCTCTGGCACCCAGGCCTAGTAGACACCCTGGGTGCAGGCGGCTCCAGAGGCTGAGGGTGGGGCCTTAGCTCAGCCTAATCAACATTCAGGCCCTCCTTTGGCCACACAGCCTTCCCAGTGCTTTCAGTGCAGGGAGGAGACCCGACCAGCAAGGAGCTCTCGGTCTGTGAGACGCTCGGAGCATGTCCTTGTAGGAGAACCCGAGAGCCATCAGTCCCCGTCACCCAGCCCACTCCCCTCGCCTGATGAGGATACAGTATCACCTTACTTGGCACTTCCCAACAAGCTGTCTGTCGGGGTCTAGAACCTCTGCCCCGGCATTAGTCCCTGAGAAGTGAGGAGAGAAATCACGGTTCACTCATGCCACGTCCTTCCCATGTGGGTTCTCAGGTTGTCACATCCCTGGGCTCCTTTAGGCACTGGCAATGGCTGGGTTGCACCCTGGAGTTGTTCATTTTCAGGGTGCTGGTGGCGGTGTATGAGGGTGGCCAGCTGGATCAGCCTGGGCCACACACTGCTTTGGCCAGTGCAAAGGGAAAGTTGTGTTTCTGCTTGAGGTAGGTAGTCCACAGGGATCTGAGGGCTTATAAGAGCCAGGGCCCCTAGGAGCTTTCTCATTACTGACCCCTTGAGCTTCAAGGAAGTTCATATTAAAGGGCCCATGAATCTGGTGGGGATGCGGCAGGCCACCGGCACAGGTAATGGGAAGGTTTTGTGAAGGTGGCTGCTGGAGTGTATCATAGTCCCTTGACTTTGTATGGCTGTGGCTTAGTGTCCCCCGCAGAGTCACACACACACACACACCACACGTACTCACTGCACATACTTGGTGCGCCCATCCACACACACTCATTCACATGCACTCATGCACTCAGGTCCCACACACACTCACAAATGCTCACTTGTTCACACATACACACACACACTCCTGTCATACTGCACTTGAGCACGGTCCCCTCTGCTCTGCTTATTCTTCATTTCCCTTCATTGTGTTCAGTAGTGTTGTTGTTGCTCAGTCTCTAAGTTATGTCCGACTCTTTGCAGCCACATGAACTGCAGCACGCCAGGCTTCTCTGTCCATCACTATCTCCCTGAGTTTCCTCAAACTCATGTCCTTTGACTCAGTGATGCCATTCAATCATCTCATCCTCTGTCACCCCTTTTCCTCTTGCCTTCTATTATTCCCAGCATCACTGTCTTTTCCAATGAGTCAGTTCTTCACATCAGGTGACTAAAGTATTGGAGCTTCACCTTCAGCACCAGTCCTTCCAATGAATATTCAGGACTGATTTCCTTTAGGATTGACTGGTTTGATCTCCTTGCAGTCCAAGGGACTCTCAAGAGTCTCCTCTAGCACCACAGTTCAAAAGTGTCAATTCTTCGGCATTCAGCCTTCTTTATGGTCCAACTCTCACATCCATACATGACTACTGGAAAAACCATAGTTTTGACTATTTCAGGCCTTTGTCATCAAAGTGGTGTCTCTACTTTTTAAAACACTGTCTAGGTTTGACATAGCTATTCTTCCAAGGAGCAAGTGTCTGTTAATGCAAGCATTATTTTGAATAACACAAAGCTGCCAATTTTTAACCATTTTAATCTAAAAAAAAAATGCAGTTTAATGTGGCTCAAAGTAGTAGAAAGCATGTGGCATGAAAGATCTTGTTGAGTCTCCACAAGAAACCTGTAAGGAGGATTCTGTTTCCTTCCACCTTTACCGGTGGACTCACTGGGAGCAGTGGGTTGGGTGACTTGGCAGGGTCCCGGTTGTTAGATGGTGGCTGATCGGTTGAGGTACTGTGTAACTGCTTCCACCAGTGCTGCCCAGCACTGTGGTGACTGCTGTTCCCTGCGTGGGGACTGTCCCTGCAGGAGGCCCGTGGTATGGGGCCTCCCTGGGGACCAAGCAGTGAGGTGAGTGCTTCTGGCTGGGGGCCGCAGGCCTTAGCGCTGGTGGGAGGGGAGCTAACCCCTGGGTTTCTTGTGTCCAGAACATGTCTCAGTGTTAATTGTAGAACACATTGTCTGGAAAATGAGTAACCGATTTTCTAAGAGACAGAATGAGCACCACAGGAGAAGCTTTCCAAAAAGAGATGAAAATCAGGACCCCCCAGGGCTTTGAGAGCTTTCCAGTTAAAAGGAGAGTGAATTCCATTCTGTGTTCTGGAGGGCCTCCTCGTTCTAGTGGCTCTTTTCCTGAGGGAAGTCGCCAGCCCCCGGGGCCTCCCGGTCTCCCAGAGGCACCTGTCACAGCGAGTGGCTGTGTGTGAGGTGATGCACGTGGCTGTCCTCAGCACTGGCACTGGCAGTGGTAGCTAACACTTACTAAGTGCTTCCTACATAGGGGCCTGTCTTTTATGCCTCCCCTGGCCTGGGCTGTGCTGGCCTTGGGGACAATGTTGTGTCGGGGGTCAGGGTCAGGTCTGGCTGCAGGAGGCTCTGTGTGGCAAGCACGGCTTGTGGAGATGTCTCATTAAGGGATGTTTCTGTGGACATAGGAAAGTAGGCAGTGGATCTGAACCAGGACCTGTGGGGACAGCCTGTGGGACTGGGGATGAATGCTGCTGGGCGATTAGAAGTAGGCTCACTGTGCGTGGCTTTGGAGCCACACACTTGCTTCCTTGGGAGCAGCCACGGCTGTGAGCCATAAAGCTATTTAACATGTCCTAGAACATCTTGCCAGCGTGGTCAGTGTAGCAGTCACTAGTGAGCAGTCTCACGGTATTCTTTGTCCTGATTCTCAAACCCTGTGGGTGCTTTTCGTTTGGGGCACAGCTCAACGCCTGTGGCCCATGGCTGTGGGATGGTACTGCTGCTGCTGCTGCTAAGTCGCTTCAGTTGTGTCCGACTCTGTGCGACCCCGTAGACGGCAGCCCACCAGGCTCCCCCATCCCTGGGATTCTCCAGGCAAGAACACTGGAGTGGGTTGCCATTTCCCTCTCCAATGCATGAAAGTGAAAAGTGAAAGTGAATTCGCTCAGTCATGTCCTACTCTTAGCGACCCCATGAACTGCAGCCTACCAGGCTCCTCCATCCATGGGATTTTCCAGGCAAGAGTACTGGAGTGGGTTGCCATTGCCTTCTCCGGTGGGATGGTACAGTCAGGTTCTAACAGTGAGATTCATGGGGCTCAGCCTCCACATGGGGTGCCACCAGCCTTGCCCTACAGAGCCCTGGTCTTTGCTAGCCCATACACCCAGGGTCTGGCTGTTCCTAGCTGGGGTCCTCTCTCTCAGCACTGTCTGAGCTATGGGTGGTCTTCCTGCTGGGCTGGGCTTGCCCTGAGATATCCTGGCATCAGGGGAGCTCCAGCCTTCCCTGGCACTTCCTGCCCCCAGGTGTGTCTCCGTGGATGTGCCTGGAGCCCTGGGCCACAGCCCCCACTTCCTGCCTCAGGATTCCCCCACACATTCAACGAGACCTTGTGTGTGAGGAGGCGGTGTGTAGTGTTAACGAATAGGCAGGTGCTCTCATGGCTAGATCCCAATCTGGGCTCTGCCTCTCATGCACCCTTGGACCCAGCCCTCTGCCCCCTCTGCCTCAGTTTCCTCATCTCCTGTCAGGATTGTGTCTTAAGACTGTCAGTAGAACTCTGTGAATACCTTCTTTTGTGTAGATCAGAAGCAGCTAAATATTCGCAGTTTCCGTCTGAGATATTCACTCTGTCTTTGGCAGAGAAGCTAGACAGTCATGTTAAGGTGGTGGTTTTGAGTGGGCAGTGGCAGGGAAGGGTGCTCTTGTGAAGGGAAGATGAGGGCGGGGGTTTGCCTGGCTCAATCTGTCCCCACCTGAGTCAGGTAGGGGCTGCCCAGAGCCTACCATTGAGCTCCCACATGGGCCCTAACCTGCCATGGTGTTGACTTCCCAGCCCAGGACCCTGGCATCTCCCCCAGCCAGAGTTTGTGTGCAGAAAGTTCCCGAGGCCTCACCACAGGCTCCCTGTCAGAGAGTGGAGTGGGGCCTGTGGAGGCATGCTGCCTGGTGATCCTGGCCGCGGAGAGCAAGGTGAGCAGGGTTGGCACCTGGGACCCAGGGCCTGCCCATCCCCACCCATATCCTGACTCAGCCCCACCAATAGCTTGACCAGGCTCTACCCATTCTAGCCCAAGCCCTGCCCACCACCTGACCCAGGTCCCACTGAGTCCCGGTCTGATATCTCCATGCTGGTTCCTTCTTCTCTTGGTTGGCACCCCCTTTCCCTCCCCCATGTGGGGGCTGTTGTTTTCACACCAAGCTGTGACATTGGGGAAGACTCTGGGGGAGTGGCTTGAGGCCCACCATAGAGCTGCCAGCCTCAGGGAGCCCCTTGATTCCCTTCTGTTGAATTTTCACACCTTTAGTAAGACCAAAACACGGATGGTGGTCTTGGCAGCCTCTGATCAGTATCCCTCCTCCTCATCTCTGCCCACCTTCCACCTGAGTAGTTCTTCCTTCTGGGGCCGCCTCCTTGGCTTGTCCCCACTGGGAGCTCCTCCAGATGTTGTCCCCTGTCTCGGGGGAAGAGCCTCCCCAGATGGGACCCGCGTTGACAGCACACGTGTCAGAATGCTGTCCATGTGAACTGGCTCAGCTGCTGTCTGCTCTCTGCCCTTTTCCTGAGGCTGGCACGAGTGCTGAGATGGCTGTGGGTGGAAGAGTAGTGGAGGAGGAGGGCCAGAGGTGACGCTCCTGCGGGTCCAGAGAGCCTCCTGGGTGTGGCTGGCATCCTTGTGGCCCTAGTGGGCAGTGGGAGGCAATGGGCCCTGGTTCTAGGTGTTCGTTCTGCAACTGAGGTGTCGGATGTCTAGGAAGCGGCCTGGAAGGCTCAGCCTTGTCCTCAATTGGCAGGTCGCCGCGGAAGAGCTGTGCTCCCTGCTTGGCCAGGTCTTCCAGATCGTGTACACGGAGTCCACCATTGACTTCCTGGACAGAGCCATATTTGATGGGGCCTCGACACCCACCCACCACCTATCCCTTCACAGTGGTACGTGAGCAGCTGAGCTCCCTCTCCCCTTCCCACCAGGGCTTTGCTGCAAGCTCCTGGCAGAATAGCACCTGGGTGGCCACCGTCCAGGGCAGACTTTGAGTCAACACCCTTCGTTTCCAGACTTCACTGTTCACGTGTTCCCCCCAGCTCCCTCCTTTAGGCCCCCTGGTGGCTTCCTGCATAACTCTGGGGGCCAAGAACACTTACTCTGGAACCACTGGTGGCTAAAGTCACTGTACCAAACTTACAAGTGAGGCCCCACTATGGGTGTGGGGCCCCTTCCCAGGTGCAGGCTGCCCAGGGCAGGGTCGGGGCGGTGGCAGGAAGAGCAAAGAGCCCAAAGGCAGTGCAGGGGGACTGGCGCTCGTAGCTCAGAGGACTGTTTCTGGGAATTGTAAGCTCACAGCACACTTAGTTTACACATAGCCCACTGAAGCTCAGTCTTCTAAACACTAGGAGCATCTACTTTTCAAATAAATAGTTTATTGAGGATCTGTGGCTTCTGTCAGTCAGGGGAACAGGAAGAAAAATATTGGAGACAGCTCAGCGGTGGCCTCCAGGGCTGGAGGCCCCTGGTCTCTCTGTGGAGAGGAGTCCAGCCCCACTCCCTTCACTGCGACTCACACATCCTGTGAACAGCGCAGAACCCTCTGCATGTAAACACGAAGCTGCAGGGGCTCTTTGAGGAAGGGCTGGTTCCCTGGCTGCGTCCTCGTCTCGCTGTTTGTGCTGGAGCTGCTTGCAGCCCCACAAAGATAGCCTGGTGAGGCTGGTAGTCTGTCCTCATGGGCAGGTGGGAAGGTTGAGGCCCCAGTGGGCAGCAGGTGGTTTATTGAGCTATATTTAAACATTCAGCTTTAGTGTGATTGCTTTGGCCCTTGCATTTGTTTGTTTTTATAATAAACTGTTTTACTAAAAGATACACACAAATCGAAAGTGTACAGCTGAATGAGTTTTCACAAAGTAGACATAGGGATGTTCACTGTCTACTGATGAAGCTTCTCTTGTTCTGGCCACTGGGGAGCCTGCTTCAGCCCCACCACTTGGCACATCTTCTGGGGACCAGAGCATTGTCCTGGCTCCTGTCCAGACCCACGGCAGGTGGTGCATCTCAGGAGAAGAAAGTGTGGGTGCAGCCCAGGGGGTGCACCCCAGGGGTCTGGGCGGCTGCCCACCACCAGGGCTCAGCCTCTTCTGCTTAGCACATGAATACTGGACTCAGGGCCCCCTCCCTCAGATAACCAGAAGCTCCTGTGTTCTACATTTCCACACAGATGACTCTTCCACAAAGGTGGACATGAAGGAGCCATATGAGACGGAAGCCAGCACTTTGTGAGTACCCCTTCCTGGGTCTCAGCGCTGCCCACGCAGCTGCGTGGCCCCACCTTCCTTCCCCAGTTTCAGGAGTCTTCCAGTGAATGGGCTCCTCCGGGTCACACTAGTGATGTCACCGCTCCACTGAGACCCTGCTAGGCTGCTGGCCCCTTCTGGGTCCTTCCCTGCACATGTCCTTCTCTGTCTTTCCCCGAGCACCTCCTCCATGACAGGCCTCCTCTTTGTCTCAGCCCCTGGCTCTCACTGAATCCCTGGGGGTGAGGGTGAGGCCCGGGGCAGGGCTAGGGGGCCGCCCACCCATGTCTTGGCTTGCGCCTTGCAGCTCCTTCCCCGAGTGTGCACATGCAGGCGGCGTCTCGCCCTTGTCCTTCTGCATGCAGACGGCACCCCACGCCAAGACGGTCAGCGAGAGTGAGCTGAGCGCCACGGCTGCGGAGCTTCTGCAGGACTACATGCTCACGGTACGCCGCCTGCCACTTGCCCACCAAGGTCAGAAGACGCTGGCCCCGCCAGCAGGCCTGTGTGCAGCGCCTTCAGGCTAGGAGCTCCCTGGAAGAGATGGGAGGAAGGCTTGCTTCCCCGTGGGTGGAGCTGGGGGAGCATGGATGCCTTGCTTACAACTGGGCCTTGAAGTCTTTCCTACCAGGTCAGTTTTTGGAAAGAGCACGAGGTGGCCAAGGCCTGAGTTTGGGGCTGCTCTGGCCTCTGGGCTGAACCACAGACCTGTCTCTGGGTCTCTGGTGGTGAATGGTAGCATGGGGTGCTACCATGGAAGGGCCAGATGGGCCTTGTTATTGCTCAGCAGACTTTTCCCCTGTCCCTCGACTTCACGTCATTAAAAACTTGGTCAGTACACCAAATATCACTCTGGGCTCTGTGTGCAATTTGGTGGCTCCTGGCAGTGGTGTCAGACGTGCAGCCTCCACCCAGCCACCTGGTGGCCAGCCAGGTGGCAGGTTAAAGCAGATGGTGTAGGCTGGTCTCCGAGGCACTCTCTGCTGGTGTGGGGACCTCGGGGCTGGTGTGGGGTTCTCCCTCCTGCTGGCCCTCCTGCAGGGGTCAAGCTGGGTGTGGGCAGGGTGGAGGCATCGCCAGTCACCTCCCCGCGTGGTCCCACTCTTTTGGCAGCTGCGCACCAAGCTGTCGTCACAGGAGATCCAGCAGTTTGCAGCGCTGCTACACGAATACCGTGACGGCGCCTCGGTGCATGAGTTCTGCATCAACCTGCGGCAGCTCTATGGGGACAGCCGCAAGTTCCTGCTGCTCGGTGAGCACAGGGTGGGTGGGCTTCCTTAGGGGTGGGGGCCAGCCAGCCAGCAAGCCGAGTGGTTCTTCCGATGGCGCTTCCCAGTGGCTCTGGGGACCCTGCCCCCAGGGAAGCAGGAGGGGCCCCTTGGGAGCCAGACTCGGGGTGAGGTGGCCACTGTACTGCCCGGTAAGGGCTGAGGGAGGCTCTTCAGAGGAAGTTGGTGCAGGGACAGGTTTGGAGGAGTAGGCAGGAACTTGCTGGGCGGAGGAGTGATGACACCATTCCCAGTGAAAAGCAGCCTTAGCTGAGGCCCCGAGAGAAGAGCCTGCAGAGTCAGCAGGGCGGCCGGGTACTCAGTGCCTGCCACAGCCAGCCAGACGCAGCCCTGGATGTGTGTCCACATGCACAAGCACAGTGGAATGACTGCTTTCCCTGTGCTGATCCCAGAGAACATGGCTGGTGGAGGCTCCCAGGTCCTGGGCTCTGCCCCCGACAATCCAAGGAGGGTGCTATGCTGATGGGGTGGGGTGGAGGTGAAGGGTCAAGTGCAGACCTGCATCCAGTCTGATCTCTTGCTGACCCCACAGACCCCTTGGAGTCAGCCAACAGCTAAGCCTGGGGTCCAAGGCCTGTTTCATATTGTTCTCACATCAGAGTAGGTATTCTCACACCTACTTTCCAGGAAGTAGGTGGTCACTTGGGAGCTGGGCAGTGGGGCCTGGTCCTTGGAGCCCTGTGTCAGCCTCCCCTGCACCCTCTCATCTCCTGTGTTTGGAAGCCTGTAAAGTGGGGCTTTCCTGAGGACCGAGGGCAGTGATGTAAGAGTGTGGCTTCTGGCCTGCACCAGCCCTGTTGCCAAGGCAGGGCCAGTCCACAGCACCTGTCAGGACTGGGGCAGACACTTGGTGTGGGTGGGGTAGGTTTATCCAGGCCATGGGCCCCCTGGGACAGGCACATGTGTGCTTTCAGCAAGAGGCTTGGCTCAGGGTCAGGTGGGCCATGTGTCTGCAGGTCTGCGGCCTTTCATCCCTGAGAAAGACAGCCAGCACTTCGAGAACTTCTTGGAGACCATTGGGGTGAAGGATGGCCGTGGGATCATCACGGACAGCTTCGGCAGGTACCGCCGGGCCACAAGCTCCACCTCCACCTCCACCTCCAACGGGAACAGGGCGGCGGGCAGCTCTGACGACCAGTCCGTGCCCTCAGAGGGGGACGAGTGGGACCGCATGATCTCGGACATCAGCAATGACATCGAGGCGCTGGGCTGCAGCATGGATCAGGACTCGGCCTGATGGTGTCCGGGCCACTGCCAGTCGCCCTCCTGGGCCCCGGACATAGGTGGCTCTACTGTGAAGGAGGCACCCCCGTGCTGGGGCAGAAAGTCAAGCTGCACCCACCTGCATGCCACCCTGCCTCGGGAGGGGGTCCTGTCAGCCAGACCCTGGACAGCTGTCATTTTGCACACGACGTTTCTATTGAAACTCTCAGAGACCTTAAAAGAAGTTTACTGCAATGTGAATAATTTATCTCTGGTTGCCATTGTGTTTCTGCTCCAGTGGGATAAGAGCTGGGGACTCCACTCTGGCCTCTGTCTCAGACCCACATGCCCTGGCTGGGCACAATGGACTGAGCACTTGTGCCCGACACCTACAGGGAGGGCCTGATTTGGGTTTGTGGACACAGGGCAGGGAGCAGGTGTCTTGAGCACACGTGGACATGAGCACTGGGCTCTCGGAGGGGCTCGCTGTCCTCTAGCCCTTCACCCGAGCCCATGACCCCAGGCCACATTCACCGTCATGGTGGTTCACAGCAAACCTGCACACCACGCCTTTACCAGAAGTGCCATCCCCACCCTGAGAGCATGGCATCTTGGAGCCCAGGGTCCCTGGTCATCAGGGAGGCCAGTGGGGGCTAGTCAAACCCTGTGGCCTTGGTCCCCCCTGGGTGGGGCCCCTCCTGTGCCCTTGGGACATGGGGAGGTCATGGGGGTGACCTCAGGGCCATCTGCCTGGAGGCTGGGGCCTGGGCACTGCAGTGCAGGCGCGGGGAGGCCCAGCTCTGAGACTCCTTCCTCACCCCAAACATACTGCACCTCGAGGCTCCTGACTGCATATGCAAGAAGCCCCGGGCTCAGCAGGGTGGGTACTTGGGCCCCCGGGAGGGAGGGCAGAGATGTGGGCTCGCTGTCCAGCTCTGTGGGAACCAGGCAGGGGTCTGCAGTCCCCTAGGCTCCCTCCCTACTGACAAGGGGCAGGACTGGAGGAGAGATCTCAGACCTCATTCTGGCCCTGGCGGACCAGGTGCTGGTTGTGGGCCCGGGCTGGGCAGAGCTAAGGGAGACAGTTGGTAGATGCTGTCTCTAGGTGTGTGGAACAGCTAAAGATAGCAACGTGGGCCAGGGGCCATCCCTTCCATAGCCCACCCTGTGCTTGTGAACAGTGGGGACCTTGTGTCCCATGAGCCTTCTGTGACAGTCAGGAACTGCTCCTCTTCTCCAGGGGCTCCACCCACACGTGGTCCCGCACTCAGTGGTCTCCCTCTTTTGTCCTGGGACGTCACCCCCACCCTGCGGCTCCCTGGACTTTGTAGGAGAGAGAGGACAGGGAGAGGTGGTGACTCCTAGAGTTGGGCCACAGCAGGGGGCCAGGAACTTCAGGAGATTAAGTGCTGCTCACCTTAGCAGACACTACTTCCCGCAGCTCTTCCAGCTCGGGGGCCCCTGCATCTGGGGAGTTCCTTCCAGAAACTGTTATTCCCAGGCCCATGATTTGGGCCACAGCCAAGTGACTGGACTGCCCACAATCCCTGGGCAAGGTGGATTCCCTGGGACGTCAGGGAGGGACCACTACCCTCCTTAGGACCTGTGTGGCTTCAGGAAGTGTCTGCACACCTCCTGCAATCCGTTTAGCCAGAGCCTGCGCTGGAGGAGCAGAGAGGCGATGAAGGGACACCACTTTATTGAACAGCAGAGCTAGGGGGCAGGGGTGGAGCCGGGTCTGGTCAGCAACTACATTGTCAGCTCCTGTGAGAATTGTAGAAGGAGAGGGTCATGTTGGGGGACAGGCCCCGGCAGAGACAGTAGCAGGGCATTTGCGAAGGGGCCAGTCACTCACCATGATGGCGTTGACGATGTCACTCTGGTTGTCCCTCAGGGCCCGCACAGCCTTGGCCCTTGACACATTGGCCTGTGCCATCACCAGCTCGATGTCCCGCAGCTCCAGTCCTGCCTCATCCACCTGGAGCGGGATATGCAGGGAGGTGCTGGAGTGGCTCCCTCCCCCAGTGAGAGGCCCCCAGGCAAAGCTGCCCCCCTCCACAAGACTGAACCGTGGGCCCCTTGGCCTCACCTCCTCCTCGTCTTCCTCCTCCTCCTCCTCCTCGCACTCGGGTCTCACCCTCGGCCCAGGTGCTGACTCGGGCACCAGGGCGGAGGGCTCCGAGGGCACTTTGAACTTCTCAGCCGCAGCTCTGTGCACCTGCTGCGACAGGTCCTCAATCTGCAGTACAGAGGTCAGCTGTCAGCTGAGCCCACGCCCCAGACCCCCTCCCCACGCCCATGGCCAGCTGCTCAGACCTTGGCCTCGCCGAAGACCACGTAGGTGTCTGAGGCTGGGCTCTTAAAGACATCGGGTTTGGCAATGACAAAGAGGATGTTCTTGGACTTCTGGATGGTGATCCTGGTGACCCCCTGGATCTGTCGTAAGCCCAGCTTGGACATCGCCTGGAAGCACAACGGTCTCAGGCCTGGGCGTGGGCCCCAAAGTTCCCAGTCAGGGGTTGGGGGAGAGGAGCAAGTCCGGGGGAAACACCAGGGACACAAGGGTTCCACCACCCACCCTCTGTAGAGCCTCCCAGGTGGCTCCCCATGTGAGCAAATAGGACGTCGGACTCAGGCTGTGTCTGTTTCAACTGATAGCCCAGCCCCGGTTACTTCACCCAAGGCATCCAGTTACTCCCTTTATCCCAGGGCCCCCATCGATGGGATTCATAAGCTGTGGGATGGGAAAGGGTCCCCTTACGCTGCCAGCCCCACTCTTGGGGTGGTTGGGGTTGTCTGGCCAGCCTGGCCCCTCCTGGAGGGAGCAGAGTCCCAGCTGGGTGCCCAGCGCACCTTTCGGGCCTTCTTCTCACTGCGACTCTGCTTGGCTTTGGCGACTGTCTCCTCGCTCCCGCTGCCGGCTGGTGCCTGGAGAAGAAAGGGGGTCTGAGCACCCGAGGGCAGGGCACAGAGCCCTCCCCTGGGCTCACAACCTGGCTTTTCGGGCACCTGGGCTGGGCACTGTGCAGTCTGTGGTCCTGGGAGGTCCTGCTCCTCCAGCTCAGCTGATGACTCCCCGTGGCTGTCCGAGTGCTGGCCGGAGCCCAGAGCGCGGGGCGAGTCTGAGGAAGGGGAGTGTGAGGATGGCCTGCCCTTCTGGACAGGGGCACGGGGCGAGCAGCTCTGGCATCCCTGCCCAGCCCTCTGCCCCCTGGGTCCCTGGCTCAGGACAGTGTTGCCACCTGCATCCCACTCACCTTCCTCCAAACTGTCGCCATCATCCTGCTGCTCGGTGGCTGGGAGCCCTCGAGGGCCGGCTGGGCTCCGGGGCCCAGAGCCAGGAGGCACTTGGCGAGGGGGCGAGAGCCTCGAGGCTGGGTCTTTGGCATGGGTACCCCTCTTGGGGGCTGCCTTGGGGCTGAGGAGGGTGGGGTGGGGTGGCAGGCTGACCTGCCCAGCCCCAGGGGGGTTTGTGATCCCTGAGGAGGCAGCCACCGCCCGCTGGGCTCTTGGCCGAGGTGGTGGGTGGCTCGGAGAACCCAGGGGCTCTGCGCCCTCCACCAAGTCTTCCCGGGGGCCCCGGCAAGGGCAGGGGGCAGGCGATGCCAGGGGGGTTGGGACTGCCTCCATGACACCAGGAGCAGGGGGCTCAGGGCCCAGGATCCTGTCTTGGGGTACACTGGGCAGGCCCCCTCTGGGGCTTTCTGGAGGCTGCAGTGGGGAGGGGCCAAGGACTCCAAGTGCTGCCTGGGCCTGCTCTCCCTTGCCCGGGCCCAGCACAGGCTTTGGCTGCCTCAAGGGCAGTGGAGATGTTGGGGCAGGATCTTTGGCACAGTGCCCTCCCAGCTTGGGCAGAGCTCTTGAAGGAGACTCTGAGCAGGAGCCCAGCCCAGCCTCTGAGCCCACAGCCATGGGAAGCCTGTGCCCAAGAGTGGCCCTTCCCTCCTCCACTGGGCTTGGGGGCCCCAACTGGCCAACCTCCAGGCTGGCAGTAGGACACACCCCTGGGCCATGAACCACTGGCTTTAGGGCCTCACGCCCCTGGTGCTCAGCCCCCAGAGCCTCCTTTGGGGGTGAGCTGGACTCAGCTCCATCACCCCCATGTGCACAGATATCATGACAGGCTTCCTGCTCAGGTGCCAAAATGCCCTTGGCTACTTCCTCCCCACTGGAGTCAGGCTTTGGGGGACCTTGGGCGGCTGTGAAAGGCTCAGGTGTGTCTGGGATCTCTGTGGCAGGCTTGGAGGGGCCTGCATCTCCCTCCAAGGGTGTCCGAGCATCTGCAGGTAGGTCTGGGCCACCCAGATATATCTGATCCAAGGCCAGAGAGTCTGATCCTCCAGTGTGGTCTGGGTCTCTTTCCTCAGGCGCTGGCCTCAGTCCCAGGGTCTTTCTTCCTTTCCTATGGCCTGCAGTGGCTGTGGGCTCTGTCTCTTGGGTACAGCCTGTGTCAGTCATCAGGGCTTGAAGGCTGCCACTGGTGGCAGATACTTGACTGGAGGGGAGACCTGCATCCTGCAGGGGCGGGAAGGCTATCAGCTCCTCCTCTTCTGAGTGGGGCTCCAGGCTGGTCTCGGAGGCTGATCCCTGGACCAAGGGGAGACCTGCATCTTGCAGGGGTGGGGAGGCTGTCAGCTCCTCTTCTGAGTGGGGCTCTGGGCTGGTCTCGGAGGCAGATTCCTGGACCAAGGGGAGACCTGCATCCTGCAGGGGTGGGGAGGCTGTCAGCTCCTCTTCTGAGTGGGGCTCTGGGCTGGTCTCGGAGGCTGATCCCTGGACCAAGGGGAGACCTGCAACCTGCAGCGGTGGTGAGGCTGTGAGATCTTCTGACTGGGGCTCAGGGCTGGCCTCAGAGGCAGATCCCTGGACCAAGGGGAGACCTGCGTCCTGCAGAGTTGGCAATGCTATCAGCTCCTCTTCTGATTGGGGCTCTGAGCTGGCCTCGGAGGCTGATCCCTGGACGAAGGGAAGACTTGCGTCCTGCAGGGGTGGAGAGGCTGTCAGGTCTTCTTCTGACTGGGGCTCCGGGCTGGCCCCGAAGGCTGATCCCTGGACCAAGGGGAGACCTGTGTCCTGCAGGGGTGGTGAGGCTGTGAGATCTTCTTCTGACTGGGATTCAGGGCTGGCCTCGGAGGCAGATCCCTGGACCAAGGGGAGACCTGCGTCCTGCAGATGTGAAGATGCTGTCAGCTCCTCTTCTGACTGGAGCTCTGAGCTGGCATCGGAGGCATATCCCTGGATCAAGGGGAGACCTGCAACCTGCAGGGGTGGGGAGGCTGTCACTTCTTCTGACTGGAGCTCAGGGCTGGCCTCGGAGGCAGATCCCTGGACCAAGGGGAGACCTGCATCCTGCAGGGGTGGGGAGGCTGTCAGCTCCTCTTCTGATTGGGGCTCTGAGCTTGCCTCAGAGGCAGATCCCTGGACCAAGGGGAGACCTGCGTCCTGCAGAGTTGGGGAGGCTGTCAGCTCCTCTTCTTCTGACTGGGGCTCTGAGCTGGCCTCGGAGGCAGATCCCTGGACCAAGGGGAGACCTGCATCCTGCAGGGGTGGGGAGGCTGTCAGCTCCTCTTCTGATTGGGGCTCTGAGCTGGCCTCAGAGGCAGATCCCTGGACCAAGGGGAGACCTGCGTCCTGCAGAGTTGGGGAGGCTGTCAGCTCCTCTTCTTCTGACTGGGGCTCTGAGCTGGCCTCAGATGCAGATCCCTGGACCAAGGGGAGACCTGCATCCTGCAGGGGTGGGGAAGCTGTCAGCTCCTCTTCTGATTGGGGCTCTGAGCTGGCCTCAGAGGCAGATCCCTGGACCAAGGGGAGACCTGCGTCCTGCAGAGTTGGGGAGGCTGTCAGCTCCTCTTCTTCTGACTGGGGCTCTGAGCTGGCCTCGGAGGCAGATCCCTGGACCAAGGGGAGACCTGCGTCCTGCAGGGGTGGGGAGGCTGTCAGCTCCTCTTCTTCTGACTGGGGCTCTGAGCTGGCCTCGGAGGCAGATCCCTGGACCAAGGGGAGACCTGCATCCTGCAGGGGTGGGGAGGCTGTCAGCTCCTCTTCTGAGTGGGGCTCTGAGCTGGCCTCAGATGCAGATCCCTGGACCAAGGGGAGACCTGCATCCTGCAGGGGTGGGGAGGCTGTCAGCTCCTCTTCTGAGTGAGGCTCCGGGCTGGCCTCAGAAACAGATCCCTGGGCCAAGGGGAGACCTGCGTCCTGCAGAGTTGGGGAGGCTGTCAGCTCCTCTTCTTCTGACTGGGGCTCTGAGCTGGCCTCAGATGCAGATCCCTGGACCAAGGGGAGACCTGCATCCTGCAGGGGTGGGGAGGCTGTCAGCTCCTCTTCTGAGTGGGGCTCTGAGCTGGCCTCAGATGCAGATCCCTGGACCAAGGGGAGACCTGCATCCTGCAGGGGTGGGGAGGCTGTCAGCTCCTCTTCTGAGTGAGGCTCCGGGCTGGCCTCAGAAACAGATCCCTGGGCCAAGGGGAGACCTGCGTCCTGCAGAGTTGGGGAGGCTGTCAGCTCCTCTTCTTCTGACTGGGGCTCTGAGCTGGCCTCAGATGCAGATCCCTGGACCAAGGGGAGACCTGCATCCTGCAGGGGTGGGGAGGCTGTCAGGTCTTCTTCTGACTGGGGCTCAGGGTTGACCTCAGATGCAGATCCCTGGACCAAGGGGAGACCTGTATCCTGCAGGGGTGGGGAGGCTTTTAGCTCCTCTTCTGACTGGGGCTCAAGGCTGGCCTCGGAAACAGATCCCTGGACCAAGGGGAGACCTGTGTCCTGCAGATGCGAAGATGCTGTCAGCTCCTCTTCTTCTGACTGGGGCTCTGAGCTGGCATCGGAGGCAGATCCCTGGACCAAGGGGAGACCTGTGTCCTGCAGGGGTGGGGATGCTGTCACTTCTTCTGACTGGAGCTCAGGGCTGGCCTCGGAGGCAGATCCATGGACCAAGGGGAGACCTGTGTCCTGCAGGGGTGGGGAGGCTGTCAGCTCTACTTCTTCTGACTGGGGCTCAGGGCTGGCCTTGGAGGCAGATTCCTGGACCAAGTGGAGACCTGTGTCCTGCAGGGGTGAGGATGCTGTCACTTCTTCTTCTGACTGGAGCTCAGGGCTGGCCTTGGAGGCAGATCCCTGGACCAAGTGGAGACCTGTGTCCTGCAGGGGTAAGGATGCTGTCAGCTCCTCTTCTTCTGACTGGGGCTCAGGGCTGGCCTCAGAGGCAGATCCATGGACCAAGGGAAGTCCTGCATCCTGCAGGGGTGGGGATGCTTTCAGATCTGACTGGTGGTCAGGGCTGGCCTCAGAAGCAGATCCTTGGACAAAGAAGAGAACTGCATCCTGCAGGGGTGGGGAGGCTGTGAGATCTTCTTCTTCTGATTGGGGCTCAGGGATGACCTCAGAGACAGATCCCTGGACCAAGCGGAGACCAGCATCCTGCAGGTGTAAGGATGCTCTTAGATCTTCTGACTGGGGCTCAGGGCTGGCCTCGGAAGCAGATCCCTGGACCAAGGGGAGACCTGCATTCTGCAGGGGTGAGGATACTGTTATATCTTCTTCTTCTGACTGGGGCTCAGGGCTGGCCTCAGAGACAGATCCCTGGACCAAGGGGAGACCTGTGTCCTGCAGGGGTGCGGAGGCTGTCAGGTCCTCGTCTGAGTGGGGCTCAGGGCTGGCATCGGAGGCAGATCCCTGGACCAAGTGGAGACCTGCATCCTGCAAAGGTGAGGATGCTGTTAGATCTTCTTCTGACTGGGGCTCCGGGCTGGCCTCAGAGGCAGATCCCTGGACCAAGGGGAGACCTTCATCCTTCAGGGGTAAGGATGCTGTCAGATCTTCTTCTTCTGACTGGGGCTCAGGGCTGGCCTCAGATGCAGATCCCTGGACCAAGGGGAGACCTGCATCCTGCAGGGGTGAGGATGCTGCTAGATCTTCTTCTGACTGGGGCTCAGGGCTGACCTCAGATGCAGATTCCTGGACCAAGGGGAGACCTGCATCCTGAGGGGTTGAGGATGCTGTCAGATCTTCTTCTGACTGGGGCTCCAGGCTGGCCTCAGAGGGAGATACCTGGACCAAGGGGAGACTTTCATCTTTCAGGGGTAAGGATGCTGTTAGATCTTCTTCCGACTGGGGCTCAGGGCTGACCTCAGATGCAGATTCCTGGACCAAGGGGAGACCTGCATTCTGAGGGGTTGAGGATGCTGTCAGATCTTCTTCTTCTGACTGGGACTCCGGGCCAGCTTCAGAGGCAGATCCCTGGACCAAGGGGAGACCTGCATCCTGCAGGGTTGAGGATGCTGTCAGATTTTCTTCTTCTGACTGGAGCTCTGGGCTAGCTTCAGAAGCAGATCCCTGGACCAAGGGGAGACCTGCATCCTGCAGGGGTGAGGATGCTGCTAGATGATCTTCTTCTGATTGGGGCTCAGGGCTGGCCTTGGAGGCAGATCCCTGGACCAAGGGGAGACCTTCATCCTTCAGGGGTAAGGATGCTGTCAGATCTTCTTCTGACTGGGGCTCAGGGCTAGCTTCAGAGGCAGATCCCTGGACCAAGGGGAGCAGGTGTGAGGAGGCTGTCAGCTCCTCTTCTTCCAACTGGGGCTCAGGGCTGGTCTCGGAGGCAGATTCCTGGACCCAGGGGATACCTGCATCCTCCAAGGGTGGGAATGCTGCTGGATCCACTTCTGGCTGGGGTTCAGGGCTGGTTGCAGCGGCAAACCCCTGGCCTGTGTCTTTCTTCAGGGTTTGTAGAGAGTTGAGGTCTGCTTCTCCCTTCAAAATCCAGGGCTCTGGGCCTAACGTAGCAGTATCTCCCTCCTGCAGGGGCTGAGACATGATTGGGGCAACAGGTACTGGTCCCATGGTGGAGCCTGGCTCTTCTCCCTGGGCCTGAAGGCTCACCCCAGTGAGGTCCAGAGATTCCTGTGGAATGTGAGGGGCCATAGCAGAAGACACCTGGGCTGCAGCGGGACCCACCCTCATTATCTCGGAGATGGGTTCCTGACCCTTGGCAGCCTGGCCAGCCTCTCCCTTGGACACCCCAAGAATGAGCTCTGGGCCCCAGGAGGCAGCCTCCCCAGGGCTGTCCTGGAGCACTGTGGCGGGCTGTGCGTGGGGCTCTCCGCTGTACAGCCTCTCATCATCAGCCCCCGTGTAGGATGCCGAGTCAGGGTCAGAGGAGGCAGCCGAGGTGTCATCCCGGAAGGCGAAGGCCTCATCCACGCCCTCAGTGATGGACAGGTCAGACAGTGACTGCAGGGAGGATGCGAATGTGCTATCATCCTCGCCCTCCCCGGCTAGGTCCCCTCTGGGGAGGGGGACCTCCTGCTCCTCTTCTTGCTCCTCCTCCTCCACTTCCTCCTCCTCGTGGGGCAGGGGTGTCACCTCCACTGCCTCCACCTGGAAAATCAGGCTGCCCTGGAAGGGCAGGAGGTAAGCAGGGATCATCGGGTCGTTGGCCAAGAAGTCCAGCTCGAAGAAGTGGCCCTCCTGGCCCCAGGAAGAGCTGCTGTCTGCTGAGAGGCTGGACTCTGGGGACGAGCTGTCTGGGGTCCCGGCAGGGGGCAGCTCCCTCTCATCGACCACAGATCCAGATGGAGAGAAGCCCCAGCCGGAGGGCACATCCAGCCCTTCGGCCAGGGCCTGCAGGCTCAGGGAGCAGGATGGGGATGAGGCCCAGCTGTCCCCATCTGCCGTGATGTACGAGCCAGTGGGCGAGGCTGGCGGCGAATCCCCCAGCTCAGCCTGGGCATCCTGGGCGTCCCTGTGGGGCCCGGGGCCAGGGAGCAGGGTGGAGGCTGTCTTGGTGGGGGTGGAGGGAGGCGTGAAGTAGGAATCAGAGTCTGGGGCGGGGAAAGGCACAGGAGGGTCACCCTGAGAACAGAACTCGGGGGGTGGGTTCAGATTAGCATGCCCACCCTCCCAGTCCCTGAGCTCCGGCATGGTTGCCCTGGGCAATGGGGCTGCCTGGCATGTCTCCTCGCCCATGACAATCCGGGGCTCCAGGGAGGCTGGGAGAGGACCTTCAGTAGGCCGAACCTCAGCAGGCCCTGGACTGGGGCCGCCCTCTGCCTGGACTGCCCAGGCTGAGGGGGCGCGGCCCGGCCCTGCATCCCAGCTGGCTCCCTCAGGTGGGGGCCGGGCACCAGGCTTGCCGTGCAGGAACGTGAGAGCCAGGGCGCTGGGCCCAGATGTCAGGGCACAGTGCTCCAGTCGGTCCCCCTTTGGGGTGGTAGCCTCAGCTGCATCACAGGACAGATCTGTGGAGATAGAAGGGCGTGAGAAGGGCAGGCATCTTCCCTGAGAGGCAGCTCCCTGGCTGCAGCTGTCCCTCTCTCAGACAAGAATTGAGCACAGAAGTGGGGGCCCACGAGTGTGAGTGTCCGCTGAAAAGCGAGGTCAGGAGAAGGAAAGGGTATTGCTGTGCCCGAGGGATGATTTCCAAGAGTTCTTCCATGGCGAGCAGCTTGGGGTCTGGCTTTTCTCCAAGATGCTCGTTAAAGATGAGACCAGCTCCTGTCTCTTAGGACACTAACTTGCTGACTCCATGCACGTAATCTGTGCCGCCTCAGCTGGGCTTGCCAGGAAAGGTCTGCTCATGACCTCCTAGGTCGGTGGGCCCCCAGGGAGCAGGAAGCCTGCTCTCCACTCAGCTCTGGAACATTCCAGATCTCACACTTGCTGTGAAGTGGGAGTCTTGCTTCTCTGCCTCATCTCTCTCCTTTCTTTGCTGCCTTCACCTGAGGACAACCTGTCAGGGTCTCACTGGGCTCTGCTGCCCCACCCCTGTTTCCAGAGTTGGCACACACAAGAGGGAAAGCAGGGGCCATGGTGTGCTGTCCTCAGGCAGGACCTCCCAGCTCACTGCTGGCTCGGTGATGGCCAATGGTAGAGCACACAGGGGCCCCGCCCTGCCCCATAAGCAGCTCTGAGGGGCTGTGGGCTCTTGGGACTCTGAGTGCATCCGACTGAGTTGCCAGCAGCAGCCACCCTCACAGAGCTGAGGTTCATTTGTGTGGGTCCCATGGCAGTGGATAGGGGCTGCCCAGCTCTGGCCATTTTCTCTGGAGGCTTCCATGTTCACCCATGACCACCCACAAGTACATCTCCTGTGCCTCAGCGTTCTGCCTGCAAAGTGGAGGTGAAGCTTAGGGCAGCCCCCTCCCCAGGCTCTGCCCATCTGCTGCAGCAGTGGCAGAACCCTGGGCCCTTGGGCCACACTGCTGGGGTGCTGGCGTGGCCAGAGGGTCCTGAGAAGGGGGTCCTTTGGGTCCACGGGAGTGTGATGAACACCTAAACCCTGGAGGTGGGTGTGGCTGGCGGGGCTGGGTGCTGGAGACCAGGCTCTTGGCATTGGCCTGGTAGGGTACCCCTGCGCACCCTCACTGGACTCCAGGACCCTGAGACAGGCTGAGGGTGGGGTTGGGCGCCAAGAGGACAGAGGAAGGGAAGCCAAAGGTCAAAGATTTTTGTGCCTCATTCAAGGTTGTTAAACAGTCCGAGCAGAGACAGTCCCAACCCACTTTACTGGACCCAGAGGGAGGCCAGGCCCCTGGGCCCAGTATGGGTGTCATCGCCAGGGGACTTCTCACCCACAGCAAGGTGCCCTTGGCCCTCCTGGAGCCACACATGGCTGACCTCCTGTCCAGTGGCCATCCTGGCTGGTCTTCCTGGGCCTAAGGCAGATCCCCTCCAATGCTTGCTCCCTAAGTCTCTCCAAGGATTTGGGCTTGCAGTACAGGGCTGATGCTCCTAAGGCCTTGCTCCCCCAGGGCCTCCCACCTTCCAGCCCTCGGGCTTCCCCAGGCTCCAGCTCCAGCCCTGTTCCTCCCTCCGAGCCAGAACCAGTCACCCGCCAGCCGCTTGGAGGCAGCTCTCAAGCATGGGGGGGTGGAGGCGGGTGGGGAGTTGGGAGGGCAGGCGCCCCTCGAATCTGCATCCCCAGTGTCTGGGGTGCAGGTGACAACCCATGTTGCAGGGGCCGTGAGGCCCATTGCACCCCCCTTCAGACAATGGGGCGCGGAGGGGGACGCCCGCCCACCGGAGCCGAGAAGCTCACGCCTTCAAGTCGCTTTTGGCTCCTGGAGGACATCTAATCCACCCCGCCCTTTCCTGCGGTCCTGAGTAGGGGCCACGGTTGGGCTACGTTGGGCTAGGACTGGGGACCAAGGAAGGGGACAGGGCGGGGATGGACAAGGGACGGGAACAGAAAGAGGGCGGGGAGGGGGTCGCGAAGAGAAAATGGGACGGAGCTGGTAGAGGGACAGGGTCGGAGAGGGAGAGGGTAGAGACGAGAAGGGACGAAGAGAGGGGTTGGCAGAGACACACGCAAGCGGGAGGGAGAGCGCGCCGCGGCCTCACCTGTGCGGGGTCCCGGCCCGCCCGCCTCCGGCAGCAGCAGCTCGGCGCGGGCAGCCTCCCCGGGCATGGCCTGGCCGTACGCCCGTCCTTCCGTCCCCTGTCTGTCCGTGAGTCCGTCCCGCGGAGCCTGCGCGGCCACCGCCCCTCGGCCGGGGGGTGAAAGGGGTCAGTGGGTGACGTCAGCGCCGCCCCGCCCGCCCAGCGCCCCGATTGAGCGAGTGAGCTTGCGCGGGCGCGCCAGGCACTGCGGTGTGCCGGGAGCGCAGGGGGTGGGACAGCCTCCCTCCCTCCCTCCCCATACCCCACCCCGACTGCACTCTTCTCCCGCGGTCCGCGGCCCCGCCTTTCCCGCAGCATCCCAGCCCTTGGGCCCCCTCCTCCCCTCCACTAACGGGAGAGGGGCTCAGGGCCAGTCGGAGGTATCACCCATTAGTCGGGTCGGGAAGAGGCAGAAGGTCGTCAGAATTCGGGGTGCGGGGCCGGGGAAGGTGTTGGGGATTCTGGGGGACCGGCGCTTTGGGGGTGGCGGCGCCACAGCCCCCCTGCTCGAACACCCGGCCCTGCCTGGGCAGGGGTCCTCATCCTAGCCCGGTGCCTCCATCCAAGAGGTGAGCTGGCGCCGCAGCTCTTCACTGATTGGTCGGTCCTCGCACGTCGGTCTCCGTGGCAACCGCCTCCTGGCTCTATGGCAACCAGAGCCGGCAGGCAGGAGCGCATCAGGGAAAGCAGCCCCAGCGGAGCCTCCGGTTGACTGGTCCCCGGGGTTCCCCGCAGCTCAGTGCTGTCCCATGCTTCAGCTCTTGGGCAATGGAAGGAAGATGGAGAAGCTTGCCTTCCTCCATTCTCAGCAGACGTCCCTGCCACACCCCCATGGTTGCAAACCCTCCCTGAGCTTTCCAGAGATGCGCGCTTGCTTCCACACAGGCCCTCCCGCACTCAGATTCACCGAGCATCCGCCCCGTGCCAGGCTCTGGGAGACAGTTGAACATTGTCACCATCCCAGAGCTAGACGGGGGCGGGGGTAGGCAATCAGAACGGCCATTGTTGTAGGGGAGGCTCCTCTATCCTCAATCTTCTGTTGGCTCTACCCCGGAGCCCATGGAGCCAGGGGCTGCCTGCTGGGCATCTCCCCAACACACCAGGCATCAGACCCATCATGTTCCAATCTAAGCCCTGCATCTTGCATCCCTCTCAGTCGCTGGAAATCTGTCCATCTATCCACTGATGGGGAGCTCCTCTTCTTTGTCCCTTTTCTCCACACCCATCTTCATCCTCACCTCCTAAGAGTTTCTAAGTTGCCTCCTCCAGGGAATTCCCTAGTGACCCAGTGATTAGGACTCAGTGCTTTCACTGCTGTGGCCCAGGTTCAATCCCTTGTGGGGGAACTAAGATCTCACAAGCTGTGTCATGGCCAACAACAACAAAACTTGCTTCTTCCTATGGCCTCTCTCTCATCGCCTTAGCTGAGTCCTTCGTAAGTCTTCACTGTTCTGCCAACCTCCACCACCTGGCCAACACCACTGACATTCCAGAAAACAGAAGGCTTTCATCAGTGCCTGAGTAGCTTCCTGTTTGGACAGGATGACACAAGTTTGTCTCTCTGCTCCTCCTATAAAGATGTGGTAAATTAGAGGCCACCAGAACTGAACTAAGACAAAAAGAGAAAGGTGAGCTGGGGAGGGACCCCAGGATTGGAGGAACAGCAGAGCAGCCTACTCAACAGAAGGGGACCCAAGCCTGGCATTTCCTGTCACCATCAGCTACTACATACTGGGAGGACCAGGCATTCACCCTCATATGAACTGGAGCCTGTGACAACTCTAGGGAGTGTGGCAGAACTGATACTGAAAATCAAGGGGAAGCTTCCTGATAAGGGGCCATTCCTCCCCACCTCATGCACCCCCTCTCCATCTCTTGCCTCCAACCCGAGTCTCTGGAGGGTGGGGGGCACTGGCAAAGGAAATTGCACCACAGCAGGTTTTCAGCCCAGCAAGCTGGGTTCCCCACCCCACCCCGACCCCCCACAAGGGCACAGGATGGTCCAGAGCAGGAAGTGCCTCATATCCATTCAAGAGCACCAGCAGAGAGCCCAGTGGCAGGAGACCAACACAGTGCTGTGAGTCATGAGAACCACAGGCCATGTAGCCCAGGACTGCAGCCTGAACCCAAACAGGCTGACTGCCTGCTAAAATTTGAACATGACAGCCTCTCTGGGGTATGTGTTTTTAAAAAAACCACCCATCATACCAGGAAAATCAGGGACGAACCCAACAATAAGGAAAATTACAATGAGAATAAGAAAAATGTTAAGAAACACAGAACTGAAGTGAATGAAAATAAAAACATTAAATTATGTGGTCTGCAGGTAGAAATGCTGAGAGGGATATTTATAGCACGTTGGAAGAGAGGAAAAGACTCAAATCAATCATCGAAGTTCCTACCTCAGGAAACTAGGAAAAGGACAAAATCAACTATACTCAGCAGTAAGAAGGAAATAGAGCCAAGAGCAGAAATCAATGAAACAGAAAACAGGAAAACAGCGGAAGAAATCAATGAAACAAAAAAAATAATAGTTCTTTGAGAAATGAGTAAAATTGCAAGATGGACAAAAATAGAGACGACACAAATGACCAGTATGCCACAGGGGCTATGATGGTTACTTTTATGTGTCAGCGTGGCTGGGCTTAGGGATGCCCAGATAGTGGATTAAATTCTGTTTCTGGGTGTGTGTGCAAGGGCATCTCTGGAGATGAGCATGACTCAGTAGACTGACTGAAGAGATTCAGTCTCACCAGTGCGGGGTGGATATCAACCAATCTGCTGCTGGGGGGAGGGTGGGTAGGGGCAGAGAAAAACAAAAAGGCTAAGTGTGAATTCACTCTCTTGAGCTGGGATATCCACCTCTGACCCTCGAACATGGGAGCTCCTGGTTCTCCAGTCTTTGGCCTCCAGGGCTGACACCAGTGACACCACAGCCCCACCTGCCACCTCTCCCCATTCTTGGGTCTTTGCACTTGAACTGAATTTATACCAGTGGCTATGGCTTTCCTGGTTCTCCACCTTGAGAACAGCAAATTGTGGAACTCCTTGGTCTCTGTAACTGCAGAGCCAATTCCTATAATAAATCTCTCATGTTTCTCTCTCATATTCTGCTGGTTCTTTCTCTGGAGAATGCTGACTAATAACAGGGCTAACACTTGAGCCTGAAGACATTACAAGGATACTAAGGGAATGCTACAAACAACTTAATGCTCATAAATTCAACAACTTTGAAGAAATGGACAATTACTTGAAAATTAAAATCTACCAAAAATTCAAACAAGATGAAATAGGTAACACGAATAGTCCTAAAACCATGAAACTGAATCTGTAACTTAAAAAAAGCTTCCCCCAAGAAATCTTCAGGCCCAGATAGTTTTATTTGAGTTCGATGAAGTATTTAAAGTAGTTCAGTTCAGTCAGTCATGTCTGACTCTTTGCAACCCCATGGATTGTAGCACGCCACACTTCCCCGTCCATCACCAACTC
Source organism: Bubalus kerabau (assembly GCF_029407905.1). Lineage (NCBI taxonomy): Eukaryota > Metazoa > Chordata > Mammalia > Artiodactyla > Bovidae > Bubalus > Bubalus kerabau. The sequence continues at coordinate 79,772,351 of NC_073631.1, read as the reverse complement.
CTGAAGCTTGCTTAAACTCATGTTTAAATGAGTAGTTAATTCTCATTTAAAGTAGAATTAACATCAATTTTGGACAATCTCTTTCACCCAAATTTGGAACTTTTTGTGTTTCCAAGGACACCATCAAGAAAGTGGAAATATAGTCCACAAAATGGGAGAAAGTATTTGCAAGTCCTCTATCTGATAAGAGACTTGTTTCTATTTTTTGTTTGTTTCTAAATATATAAAGAACTCTTACAACTCGGTAAGACAGACTAGTTAAAAACTGGACAAAGTCTGAACAGTTATGCCGCTAAAAATTACATGTAAATAGGCCATAAGCACATGAAAAGACACCATTAGTCATCATGGAAAAATGAAAATCAAAGCCACAGTGAGATACCACCTCATACCCACCAAGATGACTAGAAGTCAGGTTAAGTGTTCCACATCCCTAGCCTTTAGGCAAATGCAAGTGAAAAGATGACTCCACACCCAACAGAACTGCTCTGGGAATCCTTGAGAACACCATAGGCTGGCTGGGATGTGAACTTCACTGCTTCCCACACTGCTGGTGGGAATGTAACACGGCATAGCACCTTTGGGAAACCTGGTGGCAGTTTCTCAAACAGCATATAAATCCCATATGACCCAGCAGCTGTACTCACAGGCACTTATCCCCGAGAAATGAAAACTTGGGTTTACACAAACACCCACACGTGGGACTGAACCACAGTCTAACAGCAATAAGGACCTACTGAATCAAACTCCAGAGACCTGTGCCTGTGAAGAAACCCAATTTCCAAGCTTCATATACTGCATCATTCCTGTATGGAACATTCTCCAAGTAACAAAATAGAAATGGAGGACGTGTTGGTAGCTGCCGGTTGGCTCAAGGCCAAGGGGGTAGGCATGAACATACAGGGCAACATGAGGTGTTCGATGGTGACTCAAGTGTCCTGCGCATGGGCTCTTGTTCTTGTCTAGTCAGTATCCTGGTGTGACACGTGCCCATCACATTTGAGGCAACTGATAGGGGGCACAGGGGACACTGTGTAGCTTCTTTCAGCTGTGGGGGGAATCTGTCAAAGTATCTCAACTACAAGCCACAGATCCTGAATGGTGAGCACGAGCTTTCCTTTGTGGGTGCTCCCAGAGGCCCCCGAACCTGGCTTAGCACCCCTGATGCTTGTCCATGCTGGCCCTTCACTTTGGCACACTCTCCCCCACTCCCTCACCTTGTCTGGGCTCTGAGTCACCGGCTTCAAAAAGCCATCTTGGCTGTTTTGTTCTCTGGGCCAAGAACCTCAGCCAGCCTGTGCCGAGTGCCAAGCACCCACATCCTCTGAGCTGCTGCTCTACAGCTCCTCCTCTAACCCAAAGCTTGTGTGACTCGCATTCTGAGGAACCACTTTGGAGGGAGTGGGGATCAGTTCAGAGGGGGGCCCAGAGAAGCCAGATGGCCCTTTACTGCTCAGCTCCATAACAAAGTCTCTTGTTCTTCTTCTAGTCTCCTGACTAGAAGCTAGAAAGCCTTTCTTTGGCCTTGGTACTTGGCTTGTGGGATCTTAGTTCCCTAACCAGGGACTGAACCTAGGCCCCCAGCAGTGGAAGCAAGGAGTCCTAACCCCTACACTGCCGGGTAAGTCCTGGTGGCTCTGCTGCTGATGTGGTGAAGGGGGCTCTGGGATCCTCAGGCAGATGGTTACCACAGCGGCAGCACACCACCATGGCATTCTGGTCCAGATGTAAGGACAGCAAGGGGTCTCTTCTGGCCCTGCAGTGTCAGTCAAGTACACTCCTTTCTTCTTCTCAGAGCCAGCGCCTCCTGAGGGACTGGCACTTATACCACATGGCAGCACCGGCCATCAGGGCGCCCCACTCACCCAAGACCAATGGATGGGAGGGACCTCCCAGGATGCCACGCACTGAAAACCCAACTGGCCTCCCCTGGGAAGGTCCTCACACGCTGACTGAGTTCAGAACTCCAGGACTCAGCCCGTATGGGGGCTAACTGCGGGCTTCTGAGCAACAGGCCAGCCGTGCACGAATGTATATGAGAAGGATCCTCTGTGGGTGGCAGAAAAGCCGGGATAGTCAGGCAGTTGATTAAGAATTTATTACTCATGAGAGAATGACCTGCTACTCAGAGATGTTGGCCACCAGCCCACTTCCCCACTTCCAAGGCCAAGGTCCTGCACTGAGGTCTGTCCTGGAACATGCCACATCTTGCCCACCCAGTGCCCATGGCTAGGCCTCTGGAGAAGTCTGGCCCCCTGTGCACACAGTCCTTGCTATGGGACAGGTCATTTGGCCAGCTCCTCTGCCACTGCTTTGCGCATCTTGTCCTTGAGATAGGCGCTCTTCTGCCATTCAGACTTGAGTTCCATCCACTCATAGTATGGGACCTGGAGGAGGCAGTGGAAATGAGTCAGGGCAGGTGCAGACCCCCGTCATGCCCCCCGCCCGGCACATCACATCCCTGGCCCCCAAATCCTGAAGGAAGACACCTATAGAGCTGGAGCACAATGGGTGGGAAAGAGACCCCCACTTGGTCCATGCTCAGAGCTGCAAAGGCCCATGAATAAACGGGACCAAGGGCGGCTTCAAGATTTTAAAAGCTGTATCAAAAGCAAAATAAAACACTCAAAATCGAGTCACTTGTGTATTTTCTGGCCCCATACAGGACAGCCTGCTCTCTGGTGCAGATGTCTCCACGGTGAGAACCTGGGACCAGGCCTGGGGCTGGCCCTCAGCACAGAGCCCCGCATGAGGCACAGGCCAGCACGAGGCCCTGGGCACCCGGTTTGTCTTACCTCTTCCTCTCAGAAACCCTGGCTGTGGAGATGCAAACAGCATCAGATACTTAAAAGCTGTGTGACGTTGGGAGAAATCTAACACCCTTCTAAGTTCCTATTTTCTCATGTGTGAAGGGGGAACCCCAACATGGGCGACCTCAAGAGCCGGGGTCCGACACTGGCTCCCATCAGCCAGCTGGGACTAGCAGATACTCACGTCGACCAGCAGGAAGCCAGCGGCCAGCAGGTGGCGCCGGGCCAGCACGAAGCGCCCCAGCAGGTCTTTGCTTCGGCTGTTGAAGTTGGGGAACTCCCAGCGAAGGAAGGCTAGCCTGGAGGGGCAGACGGGGTGCTGTGGATGGTGACAGCTCCCTCAGGCCCTCGGAGGGAAGAGGGAATTCCAGAACCAAATGCACACGGCCCCCAAGGGTGGTGTGGCCACCTACCTCTTGGCTCCAGGGGGGAGTGGCTGGCTGCCAGAGGGGGGCGCGAGATGGGGTGCCACAAAGTCCCTCAAGGGCAGGAGTTGGCTCTCAGTGTCGAGCAGTACCTCAGCATCTGAGGAGGGCAAAGAATGAAAATGTGGTGGGGACTATCCCTCAGAGATCAACGGGGCTCACAGCCCCTGCCCTTACGATGGATGACCAGATGGGACTGTGGGGAGGGAAGGGGACGATGGGTCCTCACCCAGAACCCAGCCATACTGCGTGGCCACCATGAAGCTGCCCTTGTCGGCACTCCCCAGCAGTCCCTTCAACGTCTCCTGCAGCTCCTTCTGCAACGGGGTCATCTTCTGTTCAAGGGCCGAGGGGCTGGGGACCAAGGCTGAGGTAGGCAGAAGGGGTCCCGTGTACTCAGGGTGCTCCAGCTGGGCAGTGGCATTGATATGCAACAGCTTCTGGAAGGTGCTTTGATCCTTTGGGGACTTGCCACCTAAGGGGAGATGATGGAGTGAGGAAAGAGGCTCAGGAGGACCAGGATGGAGGGACACAGGGGCCAGGTGGGAGAGTCGGCGACACCCTCCCCCACACCCAAGTCTCACCCTGGACTCTGGGTCAGGAGCAGCAGAAAGAGGGTCTGCCGGTCACCCACTAGGAGTGGACAGAGAAGGAGCAGATGCTGGGTGCGCCCTGGCCTGCCCCATCTCCCCAGTGCTGAGCGGAGCCCAAGGCTGACAACCAGGCAGCCATCCCAACTGCAGTGGTCCCTGGTTGAGGTGGGGAAGGGGGCACGCGCGGCGGGCTCGCCATCACTCAGGAGAGGGAGGGATGCCCCCCCCACCGCTCACCTAGAAACTGGGTGTGAAATTCAGGGCGGAGCACAGCCTGTAGCTCGGCCTCCCGCACCTGCTGCAGCACACACAGGGCCCACACCACGTCCACCTGCAGGGCTGGCTCCAGGCCCACCAGCTCTGACCCCAGCTTCTCATGCACCTGGGCGAGAACAGTGCGGGGTGGGGAAAGCAGGTTCTGCTCACTGGCCGCAAGCATCCCTGGGCGGGCAGCAGCTGGAGCGGCCCTATGACCTGGACGTGCTAAGGCCCAAGGGGGTGAGGCGAGTAACCTTGGCCGAGGCACCCTTGGTCAGGTTTGGGGGACCCTTGGTGGCAGGTACCAGAAACCCTCCTCTTCCCTTAGGCAGTTGGGCTACCCCTACTGCCCCCTCCTCCCACCCACTAGCAAGAACCTATGCACAAAACCGTGCCACCAGCACAGGGGAGGTGTTTCTGGCCCCAAGAGCTGGAGATTATGAAAAGGGAAGCAGCTGGCCGGCTGGGGGAACACCACTGTGGGGACCCGGGGTCATATCCAGTTCACTCATAGGAGGCTCTCACCCTGGCAACTGGATTGAGTCTCTGAGTCCCAACAGGGCATTAAGGGAACACCAGGAAGTAAGATAGCTCAAAGCTTCCCTGGTGGCTCAAACAGTAAATCTGATCACAATGTGGGAGGATCCAGGTTTGATCCCTGGGTCGGGAAGATTCCCTTGAGAAGGGCATGGTAACCCATTCTAGTATTCTTGCCTGGAGAATTTCATGGACAGAGGAGCCTTGTGGGCTACAGTCTATGGGGTCACAAAGAGCTGGATGTGACTGAGGGACTCACACACACATAGGAAGTAAGAACAGGGGTCCTCCAGCCCCACTGCCAGTGAGCCACTGGATGCCTTCCTGGTCCTTGGCTGCCATGCTGGCTCTCGCCTGTCCCCAGAAAACCCCTGGGATGTACGGCTCCAGCCGGCTCCTTCCACACTCCCACCAGGCTTTCTTCATTTCTGCCTCCCCACCTAGGGCTCCTCAGTACAAATCCGGTCTCTTCCCTCCCTCCTTCTCAGTCCCAAGCTCTTCCAAGCATAGCAGTGGAGGGTGTGAAGACTGTACCAGGCTGAAGAATGGATCCTCCCGTTCTGGGCGGAAGTTCACACGGGCGAAAGCCAGGAGCATGTTGCACAGGTGTGGCAGAGTGATGCTCTGGGCTCTGTCCAGGACATGCTAGGCCGATCAGGGAGGACAGAAAGGCAGGATGAGAGGGGCTCGGTGGTACACAGACCTGGCCCTCCCCCAGAACCCATGAGCTCCCAGCCCAAAGGGGTTAATTTACACAGGGCGATGGGCAGAGGGCTAGCCCCTGTCCTCCCTGAGGCAATCATACACACAGAAAAGGCCCCTGACAACAGCTTCAGATACTCTTCAGCCTATAGACACAGCTGCAACCTGCTGCACCTAAACCTCAATGCAAACATCCTCTTTCTTCACAACTCCCATTTTGCAGCTCTTGGAAGTTTAGGGAGTTTTGAGTGGATTCTAGGCCTAGCTCCCTGTACTGCTCCCTGCACAGTCACCCAAAGACACACACAGTCTGTCACCTACAAAGTTTGGTGAGAGAACGAAAGGGTTTCAACTATGCTTTCTTTCACAACTGAGTCATACTGCTTCTCTCCAAAGAAACTGGAGTAAGGACTCCATTATCTGCCACTAGAAAGTGTTCTAGACTGGCCGGGCCTCCCGTCTGAAATGCCCACGGAGTGTGCCTAAGCAGGGGGTCAGGCAAAGAGGGCCCTCAGAACCCAGGCCTCATGCCTGCGCCCCACTCACCTGGACAAAGGCCTCAAACAGGGGCAGGTTGAGCCACTTAAGGAAGGCGAAGGACTTGGTGCAGCGGGCTACCTCGCTGGATGTCATGCTTGGCGTGTGGGGCAGCAAATCGGCTGCCAGGCGCTGGAATACCTGGGTCTGGTGGAAGCCGAGTTTGCCTTGGGAACAGAGCCTGAGATTTAACTGGTGAGAAGTGGCAGGCCGCCCTCAGGCCCACCCCACCACCCATCCCGGTCTTAAGGAGTAAGAGCTTGGTGTCTGTAACCAAATTTATCCCTGAGGCCTAGCACAGAGGATCAGGGCCCATGAGTCACAGTGTTTCTGTAGCAGCCTTTTGGGCCAGTGCCTGCCATGGGTGAGGTAGGCACTGAATTTGACACAGCTGCAGCCAGAACCCTCCCCCTCCCAGCCTCACTCCCTGTGCACAGGGCTCACCATAGGCATAGGCCAGGTCCAGGAGGATGCTTTTAGTCAGGGGGAAGGGCTTCTGGACCAGGTGGTAAGAGATGGCCCGCAGCAAGGGCACTGATCTCCGGTTCTGAGCTGCTAACGTCACCAGCACCTTCCGCAGCTCCTCAGGGCCAAACTGCTCCACCAGCTCCAGGCACTGTCAACCACAGCCGGCAGGGGTCAGCTTGATGGCCCGAGGGCCAGGGGTCCCATGCACTGCAGGCCCTGCGAGACAGCAACTAGGCCTGAGCTTACTAAACATAGGTCCCATCTGGGCAGGGCCTGCCTCTGCTCCCACCCCAGGAGTCCCCAGACCGGGCATACCGTGTCCGAAGCCAAACTTATCCCCAGGTCCCAGGGCAGGGGACCCAGGGCCCATGAGCTGCGGAGTTTGCTGTGGCAGTCATCCGGGCCAGCCCCTGCTACCACGGGAACAGGGCTGAATTTGACTTGACTGCGGGGCTGAGGCAGGGGTAGAGCAGGGGGCGGCAGGCGTGATGTCTCTAGGAAGCACTAACTAAAGCTGAGCCAGTGGGGCGGCTGAGGCCACACTTCAGGAGCTGCTGGCCGTGCTGTTTCCAGGTCATGTGCAAGATGCAATTTTGGAGGAACTCCAATTTTGTTCAGGCTCTGCAACCCCCTGGATCCTTGAAGGAACCAGTGGGCACAAAGTGCTGCCTACAGCCACCTGAAGTGCTAGTCCTGCCAGTGCCATGCCCCAGACTATGGACAGAAGCCACAAGGCTCTTGTCCCTTAGTACCTTGTCCTCCAGGCGGTTCATCAGAGACTCTGAGAGGTGCCCAGTTTTCATCATCATGGCCACCACTGTGCGTCTGTCTTCAATTTCTGCCCAGCGCCGCTCGAGGTGCACAAGCAGCTCAGCCAGCAGCTCCCGGGAGCCCTGCTCCTGCATGTAGGTGGCGCTGGACTCGGCCAGGAAGGCCAGATGCTTGTACTTGAGCCTGCGCATGCGCCAGCGGACCTCCTGCTCCACTGACTGCAGGTCCTTGGAGGTGGCGGGGAGCCCCAGTGTGTAGAGGCTCCGGAGCAGCTTCACGAGGGTCCCATGCCAGACTACAGTTATCTAGGTGGGGGGTGGGGCGGGGCAGGAGAGACACACAGGCAAAGTCACACCTGGGACCTTATTGATCCTGACCCTCAGGGAAGGCAGTACGTGTTAAATGAGAATGGCTCTGCTGTCTGCTATGCTAAGGCTGTTAACTCTGCCTTAACTCTATTAACTCTTAACTGCTGTTAACTCTGTTAACTCTTTAAGTCTCCGGACTCTTCTGTGAAATGGGGCTGCACTGCCAAGAAAGGGAACTGAAATCATACACACGAGGTGAGGGGCAAACAGAAAAGCAGTGGTGTGAAGGGCTGGGCAGAAGGAGAAAAGTATGGGGGATTCCCCGGCAGGACAGTGGTTAGGACTCCAAGCTTTTACTGCCTGGGTCCTGGGTCCAATCCCTGGTGGGGGATCAACAATCCCACAAGCCAAGGTGCGGGGGAAAAAAAGAAAAGTATGAGTTTGATCTCAGCATCACATGAGCCTTCAGTGACTTCTGCTGTTTCTGCAGAATTCCCAGACAGTAGGGCTCTTTAAAAGAAAGCTTGATCAGTTTATATTTCTAAATCCTGGTTCATTATTGGCTTGTAATTTTGCTACAATATGTTTAGTCTGTCTCTAAAGCTTTTGGGTAAAAGGTTTAATAAATAATGAATAGAATGATAGTCTTAGAACAAGAAGAGATCTAATTAAGATAATTTATATGAGCTATATTCTCAGTAAGAAAAAAATCTGTACCATGACACACGGGCTCACAGTACAGATGTGTCTTTCAACTGAAGACAAAAACTTCCATAAAACAATACTTCTCTTACTATCTGTGAACTGTTTCCAATATTACTCTATTTCTACATCTACTATACTCTCATAACCTGCAGCTGAAAAAACTCATTTAACTCGACCCCTCCCTTGAGCTGTGAGTCTCCTCGTCATCCCTGACAAGCAGACATGGGCTCGCCTTTCCAGAGCAGCCAGGGTGAGGGTCTTTACCTCTTTTCTGTGTCACAGGCCCTTCGGTTCCAGCAGACCCCAGGGTGCCTGAAGTCTGCATGGAGTCCTTCACACTGAACAGGAACTGGGTTGAGTTCTTCCTGCACCCACCCCTGCCACACACAAGTCCCTTCTCTCCATGTTCCTCCTCTAAGGATCTGACTGGCTGGGATAACACCCATGGTCAGTTCAAGTTTCTGAGATTCTCCTAGTCACCCTTCATCTCCTCCAGTTTCAAGAGTGTGTCCCCTGTCAGCCAGACACAGAGGAGGGGCCACATCAGTCAAGACTGCACGGTGAGGGGGAGGCCCCCGATGCACTGACAAAAACCAGGCTCAATCCTTTTGTTTGTATTTACTGTGTCTGGGCTGCCTGTAAGATGAGGACAGCAATATGCACCTAACAGAGCTGTCAGGAGGATTAACAGAAGTGAAAGCACATTACAGTATTCTGGAATCTATAAAATGAAAAAATAGCACAGGATGCGGATGGACGAAGCACACAGCAGTTTCTGTCTATGCTGGGAAAGTGACTGGATCCTTTGGATTCCGTGGCCTCTGCTACGTTCTGCTTGCTGAACCTGCAAAAAAGGCTCCAGAACCCACCTGGCTGTTGACAAGATGGAGAAGTTGCCAAAAGCGAGCATCCTGTATGAGGGTGGCTTTGTCTTTTGGCTTCTCAGAGAGCAGGCGAGAAAGCTGGATAAGCGCGAGGGCGGCGTGGTTCTGCTGCAGACAGTGACCACTGCCCAGAAGCTCCAGGAGCTCCTCAGGCTGGGTGGCCTTCTCGATGAGCTGCTCCACCTCCTGGCGCCCAGTATAGGGAGTAAACACCTGTTCCTTCTCCACAAGCTCTGACAAGAGACCTGGGAGGCGCGAGCTGGGCGAGGTAGCTGAGGAAGTCAGCGGTTTCTGGGTTCCCTGGGGGAGTCTCAGCTGGCCGACGGGGGACACAGCAGGGGCCAGGCGGGTGGCCTCCCTTAGGAGGCACGTGCATCGCCTCACCAGCCGAGCGGCCATGGTGGCCTGGGCGGCAGGGAGGGGAGCCTCCTAGCAAGTGACTCCAAAGCCCTGAAGAGAAAAAGGAGAGAGAAAGGGGTGGTGCAGGGGCAGTTCCTGGTTCACAAACACAACAGAAGAACCTGACAAACCAAGGGAGCCACAGCCACATTCTCCATAGGGCAGCCCAAACTCCTGCTTTCTGACTGACCACCCACAGGCACAGGCATGTTCTGAAGCAAAAATCTCAGAGGGCTTTTGTTCAGTACAGAATGTAACCCAATACTGAAACTCAGGAGCATTACAGTCTGGGCTGGAGGGCTTCTAGTCCTGGTTGTGGAATTACCTAGGAATGGTTCAACACTTCAGAACCCCAGGCCTGGTCCAAGACCTCTTGAGTAGGAGTTTCTGCAAGCAGGGTTTGAATAGCATTCCACCCACTCCCCCCAACTCCCTTTCAAGTTTTAAAAGTACCCAGGATTAAAAAATTATTGGCTTACAGAGAAAATGAGACAGAATATTTTAAATTAGACTACTCCTAGAAAACCCTGGATATAGAATCCATATATACATCCCACAGCTTCTGTGGATGTATTTTTAATAACTTTATAGATATGTGAGTGAGCCTTCCCAAACCAACTCGCACTATTACATCACTAACCTACTAAACACACATACACCCCTTCTGAGAGCAAAATCCCTGAACCAATCATAAAAAGCAGTTCACAACATGGTGCAGAATTATCTTCCCAGTTGTACCTTTTCTTCCTCCCTGGAGCACACTCCCTCATTCTCCAGGCCTTCTCAAAGGCCTTGCACTTTCATTACACCTGGGCAGGGCAGGGCAGGGGAAGGCCTGCTGGCTCATTTTTTTTTACCCGCCATCATAGGGCTCAGGAAATCACCCTCCATCTTTCCTCACTCAGATAAAACATTACCTCCTCCCAAAATGTTACATGCCCAATGCTACTGCTTTTTAACAACTCTGTCTCGCGCACTAGCGTGATTAAACGACCTAGGGAAGGCAGACCACCTGCACACGATAAAAGGTTAACCCGGGCTCCCTTCTGCCAAAGCAGAGAGCGTGTTTGACCTTAGATTTCCCAGAACTTGGTCCGGAACATTTTAACATGAGCTGATTGTTGCAGCTGTAAAAGGTTTAGACTCACTGTACACAAAACGAGAGGCTCAGTGAGGAGAAATATTGGCCCAAGGGCAACATCCACATACATCCACAAAGCCCCAGCAGCGGGGAAGCACTGGAAACGATCCCTACTAAAGACAGTCCTACGAGCTAGTGAGGAAACGAGTTCAACTCAAATGGACCTAAGGATCCTTAACACCAACCCGGAAGTTCGGCCCTCATACGCAGAAAAGAGAATTACCTTTACAAAGAGCACGCAGCGACCGCGCCGAGGGTCAGCACGGGGATCGTAGGCTGTCAGGCGGGACCTCAGAAAAGGGGCGCGTGCGCACGAGCGGGCAGTGCTTTAAACCAGCCCCGGCCCCTGCCACCCACCCCGATCCACTGCGTCCCAGTGCGCCCTCCAGGTCTCCTCTCCCAGCCATGACCCCAGGTTTTCAGGACCCCCTTTCTCCCCTGGTCCTGATACGTACGGCGCCACCACCGCCGCCGCTACCGCGAGCTCCGCCGCTGACCTCCATGCGCCCCAGTACAGACCTCGGTCCACGCTGCGCGGCGCGCTCGTTTACGTCACTTGGAGCGCCGCAGGAAGCGAGGCTCGCCGCCTGCCGCCCGGCTGGAAGTCATTGCCGGTTCCTATTTCCGGCCGGGTGCCATCTTTGCTGAGATCGGGAACTAGGTGGTGGGACGGAGAAGGCAATGGCACCTCACTCCAGTACTTTTGCTTAGAAAATCCCATGGACGGAGGAGCCTGGTGGGCTGCAGTCCATGGGGTCGCGAAGAGTCGGACATGACTGAGCGACTTCACTTTCACTTTTCACTTTCATGCATTGGAGAAGGAAATGGCAACCCACTCCAGTGTTCTTGCCTGGAGAATCCCAGGGACGGGGCAGCCTGGTGGGCTGCTGTCTATGGGGTCGCACAGAGTCGGACACGACTGAAGCGATTTAGCAGCAGCAGCAGCAGCAGCAGCAGATGGTGGGAAGTGAATTAGATGTGTTGAGCGATTTAGGAAAAAATGGAAGGGATAAAAAACAGAAAAGTGTCCAGAAACGGAGGCTGGGGGGCTTGAGCGCCAGCCTCTGGTTAGTACCTAGCTTTCATAAGGCGTATAGGAGGCGACCTTTTGTAGTCAATCGGCCCCCGCGGCCCACCGCCGCGCCTTCCCCACCGGCCTCTATGTCTCTATAAAGAAGCCCTGGCTGTAGACTGTCTAGGAGTGGGCTGGGCTGTGACTCGCTGGGGAGGCCTCTCAGCCTAGGTCTGCGGAAATGTAGGGCACCATTTGCCGAGATCTTCCAGTTTTTCCAAAAAAGAATGTGGGATTATGGAACTGTATGTGCAATCTCTTGGTTTTTAAGTGTTTACCTTTAATTTCAAAAGCAACTGCGGGGTAAGCCAAGCAAGATATATTTGAGATCTGTATGTGGACTTGATTAATTTTTTTTCTTGCACAAATTTCAATTTCCATGGAATTAATTGCTTTTTGGGGGTTTGATTAAGATTCCATGTATTTATCACAAATTCTCCAAATCCTTCACAGCTTCAGAGTCTAAATCTCTCAAGATCTTCTGACACTTAAGATAGGTCACCAGGTTAATCTTACCGAAGGAGTCTCTTTTTTGAGGCATATGACCTCCAGTGTGGATTATCACCGCTATGCTCTCAGCGCAGGTGTCATCCTGGGATCTGTCTCCCTTTACCATGTGCTCGGTTCCTTTTGCTTCCCATGATGCTTGCTTTCTTATTTCCTGTCCTTTACCTTATTTCTTGGTTTATGCCCTTGTTTGGGTGGAGCACATCCTCCAGTACTTCTATGAGAAATGATGCCAAGGAGATTACGTTTCTAAAGGCCTTGCAGGTCTAAAATGTATTTTTTGTATCCTGCCTGATTGGTAGTTTGACTGGGTACTGTATTTTAGAAATCATTAATTTTGTAGGCTTAGTCTGTGAGCCTCTAGCTTTCATGCTTCTGGTGTTTGTGAGGAGTCTAGAAATTGTATGTGAGCTTTTTGTTCACCTGCCCTCCTTTCCTTCTTCCTGTCTTGTCCTTCCATCCGTTTTTAATTTTTCCCTCAAATTTCTAAAAGTTTGTATCTTCTTATTATGCCTAGGGTTATGATATTTCACAGTGATGTTACTCGGTGTGAGTCTATGTCTTATTGACTGAGCACAAGAAGAGCCTTCAATCTAAAAACTCATTTTCTCAGCAGTGAAACTTGTTATATATTTTGTTGAATATTTCCTTTCCTCTGCCTTCTCTGTTCTCTCTTTCTGAAACACCTAGATTTGAATATTGGCTTTTCTGGGCTGATACCTGATTTTCTCTAGCTTTCCCATTTTACCTCTTCTACTCTTTATCTCTTTATGGGTTTATGCTCTACTTTCTTGGAGATTTCCTCAACTTTGGCTTGCAGCTCTTCTGAAAATTTGATTTCTGCTGTCATACTTTTACTTTCCAAAAGCTCCTTTTTGGCTGTTGAATGTTCCTTTTTTATGATATGTATCTTTTTTTGTTCTTTCATGATTGCAGTGTTTTATCTCTGAGGATTTTTGTGATAAGGATTTTTTCTCTAAGCTTTTCTTCTCTTTGTAGAGTTGCTGTTCTTTTTTCCTTTTGTTGGTATTCATATTTGGTTTTTATCCTCAGATATCTACTTATATTTAAATATGGTAAGAAGGAACTCTCATCTTCTGCTGGTGGGAGTGCAAAAAAGTACAGCTACTTTCAAAGAGAGTTTAGTAGTTTCTTAAAAAACAAAACATACTCTTAAACCGTGTTCTGTGAACTGAATGTTTATGTTCCCTGCCCCGCCCCCAAATTCATTGAAACCTGTTGTCCACGGTGATGGTATTAGGAGGTTGGGCCTTTGGGAGGTAATTAGGTAATGAGAGTGGTGGCTTTGTATTGGGATTAAGTTCTCTTATGAAAGAGACCTCAGAGAGCTCCCTTGCTCCTTCCACCATGGAGAACATTGTGTGTGTGTGTGTGTGTGTGTGTGTATGTATGCACAGGTGCTCAGCTATGTCTGACTATTTGTAACCCTGTGGACTGTGTGTGTGTCTGTGTGTGTTTGTGTATGTGTATGTATATGCACAGGTACTCAGTTATGTCTGACTCTTTGCAACCCTATGGACTTTAGCCCTCCAAACTCCTCTGTCCTTGAGATTTTCCAGGCAAGAATATTGGAGTGGGATGTCATTTCCTCCTGGGGGGATCTTCCTGGCCTAGGGACTAAACCCACTTCTCCCACATTGCCAGTGGATTCTTTACTGCTGAGCCATTGGGGAAGCCCAGGAGAACACAGTAAGTCTACAATACAGAAGAGAACACTCACCCAACTGTGCTGATGCCTAATCTTGTACCTACAGCCTCCAGAACTATGAGAAATAAATTCTTGTTGTTTTTGGGCCACAGAATGTATGGTATTTTTGTTACAGTGGTCCTAATGGACTAATACAATCCAGCAACTGTGCTCCTTGTTATTTACGCAAAGGAGTTGAATACTTATATCCACACAGAAACCTGCACATAGATGTTTATAGCAAATTTATTCATAATTGTCCAAACTTGGAAGCAAACAAGATGTCCTTCAAGGACCTCTTTGGTGGTCCAGTGGCTAAGATTCTGCCCTCCCAATGCGGGGGGCCCCAGTTCGATCCCTGGTCAGGGAACTATATTGCATGTGCTGCAACCAAGACCTGGTGCAAATAACTGTTTTTTTAAAGTGAAGTGAAGTCGCTCAGTTGTGTCTGACTCTTTGCCACCCCATGGACTGTAGCCTACCAGGTTCCTCTGTCCATGGAATTTTCCAGGCAAGAGTATGGAGTGGGTTGCCATTTCCTTCTCCAGAGGATCTTCTCAACCCAGGAATTGAACCTGGGTCTCCTGCATTGCAGGCAGACACTTTACTGTCTGAGCCACCAAAAAGATATCCTAAATAAACTGTGATAAATTCAGACAGTGGAATATTTTTCAGTGTTAAAAAGAAATGAACTATTAAACCATGAAAAGAAATGGAGGAAACTTAGCATGTCAGTTATTAAGTGAAAGAAGCCAATCTGAAAAGGCTGTGTGCTGTATGACCCCAACTATCAGACATTCTGGGAAAGGCAGAATTATGGAGACAGTAAAAAGGTCAGCGGTTGGGGGGAAGGAGGGATAAATAGGTGGAGCACAGATTTCTAGGGCCCTCCAAATTGTATGATACAATAATGGTGGATACGTGTTACATACTTGCCTAACCCATAGAGTTCAACAATAAAAGTGACCCCTAATGTAAACTGTGGTCTTTGAATGATAATAATGTGTCAATGTAGATTCATTGATAATACATGTGTCACTCAAGAGGGTATGTGTGTGTATGTGTTTGAGGGCTATATGGGAACTCCTGTACTTTTCACTCAATTTTGCTATGAAGTTAAAACTTTTCTAAAAGAAAACAATACTAATTAGAAAAAAGAAATGAAAATCCGATTCACATAAGGACATACATGAATCTCAAGTATGTCGAATAAAAAAACTCATAACAATAAAATGCAATAACCCAGTTTAAATATGGCCAAAAAATTTGAATTGACATTTCTCCAAAGAAAATTCATGAATATCCATGAACAAATGAAAAGATTAGGAAATGCAAATGAAAGAGCTACTTCATATCCATGTAGGATGGCAGAAGTTAAAAGCCCAGAAAATAAGTTTTGGTGAAGGTATGGAGAAATTGGAATATGCATACATTGTTGGTGGGTGTAGAAGTGGTGCAGCTTTGGAAAACAGTTTGGCATTTTCTCAAAACAGAATTATTGTGTGACTCCTTAGTATGTAGGAAATGGAAAATGTTAACACCAAAACTTGTATGCAAATGTTCATACGAGTATTACTCATAACACCCCGAAAAGTATAAACAGCCCATATGATAACCAATGGATGAGTGAACAAAATATGGTATATTCATAAAATGGAATATTAGCCAAAATTAATATAGATGAAACTTTAAAACATTATGTTATGTGAAAGAAGCGTGAATGAAGAATGTTCCCTGCTGTATCAGTGAACAAATGAGTTTGCAGCCATCAAGCCACTACAGCTGTGTGCCTCCCACCCCACCCCCATCCTCAAGGAACTCAAGTTGGAGACAAACGGGCTGCCCTGGGCTGCCTGGCCCTCAGCTGCTAATAGCCACCCCTCAGTGATGCACCCTAAGGGGACTCAGAATGGGAAAGACTGGGATACTAGCCCTAGGTAACTAAGGTGCATATCAAAGGAATGATTTCAATGAGCCCAGACTCTTGCATCTTCCCATACATAGAATCTAGCGCTAAACTAATTAACTTGAGATGCCAGGTTTTCTTTCATTAACAGTAACCTTTTGATGGTCTGACTACATAGTTTTTGTCACAAAACTCCTACATATCCTGACTCCTCTTTTACCTCTTCAGAGTCATTCTCAGAGCAATCTGAGAGTCTGCTCCCCTAGTCTTGAAGTCCTCAGAAAGTCCACCAAATAAAACAGAATTCTCATCTTTTAGGCTGTGCATTTTTTTTTTTCAGTCAACAGAAGCCAGTCAGATGAGACTATATATTATGTCTTCATTTATATGTAATGTCCTAAAGAGGCAAGTCCGTAGACTCAAAAGTAGATGAATGATTTCCAGGGGCTGGGGAGATGGTGGAGGTGGTGATCTGGGTGGTGGCTGGGGAGTGGTGGTGATGTAAAAAGGGGAGTGATGGGTATGGGATTTCTTTTTGGGGTGGTGAAAATAATCTGGAATTAACTGTATATATAACAAGTCACTGAGTTCACATTAAAGAATGAACTTTATGTTAGGTGAATTATACCTCAATAAAGCTGTTACATTAAGAAAAAAAGAAGAGTGGGCTAAAAGGAAGGAACTCTAGCACGTGAGTAGAACAGATTGGAAGAATAGTAGAATAACCTTGCCATCAGGCCATTTTGTTGGGTCATCTGCTGTCATCTTTTTAGGTCTTCCCTCTTGGGCTGGTGAGATTTTGCAGAGGCGTTTCCAGAGTTGCCAACATTTTGGGAGCCTGGTTGAGGAGGACAGTAGGCTAATGAGCCTTCTGCCCTCGTGAATCCTGAACACTGCCAGCTGCTATGGCCCCACACCCCACGGAATGACTTGTCCAACCTTCCCTTTGCCCTTCTTTCCACCATGTTCATTGTACCTTTCCATCCCCTCACCCCTTGCCCACTCCCCCGCCTCCCGCAGCCTTCCACCTTGTCCAGCAGCAAGTCCTGCAGAGCCCTCTCGGTGCGGGGTGGAGAGGTGCACAGTACAGCATGCAGCACGGGGCCTGGGGGTGGCAGCCCGTGGGCCAGGTGCTGAGCTGCACTAACGGGGCCCTTCTTACGTTCTTTCCTGGCTTCCACTTGGGCTCCTGCTCTGGGGGCTGTTGTCACTGAGGACCTGTGTAGCAGGGGACAGCCTCTCCAGGCAATATAGTGGTGCTGAAACTGTGGGAGGGCCAGGGGATCAGCCTAGTAGGGAGCTCTGGGGTGGGCTGCTGTGAGCAAACCTTGAGAGGTGGTGGATGGGGAGAGAATCCCCTCACAGCCTCTGGTTCTCTTTGGGAAGGACGTCTAGCTCCCAAAGTGACTGTATTAAAATATAGTGTGTTAATAGACAATCTGAGATGACTCCCAGTGAAGATAGTTTATTATAGTTCCCAAGAGAAGGAGACACATCACTCCACGAAGGACCACAGGGGGAAGTGAGGGTCTGCCAGGAGATGGGGGGTGGAGTCCAGGAGAGGGGAGAAACTGGCAGGAGCCTTTACTGTGGTTTCCTTGGGAGAAGCGGGAGAGTCAGGATGTGCAGGCTTAGGACTGGCTTGTGTAAATAATGTCAGTGTGTTCTGGGGTGTAGGGGCTGCCCGTAGTCTGGTCCCTGGCCTTGCACTGGCAAAGTGACCTGGAGTATAAGACCTCCATAGAGGAGGTGGTGGTCTCTGGGTTGGTTAATTTGCACACCCAAGGAGGGAGGTGGGGGAGGCAGGAGGGAGCCGGCATATCATTGAGGTGTCCAGTATATGCCTGTAGGGCAGGTGTTAAAGGTTATAGAAGCTGGACACGTGGTTACTGAAAGGACTGGGGTGTGATGAGTGTTCTCTACAGGGAAGGAGTCTCCAGCATGGAGATGGGAGGCTGGTTTAATGTGGGAGACCTGGGTTTGATCCCTGGGTTGGCAAGATCACCTGGAGAAGGGAAAGGCTCCAGTATTCTAGCCTGGAGAATTCCATGAACTGACTAGTCCATGGCGGTCACAAGGAATCGGCCGCAACTGAGCGACTTTCACTTTCACTCTAAACACAAGTCAGGGTGGGCTGGGTACTGTCTAGGTTGGGCTCAGCATCCTCCAGAGATCATTCAGGGCTCACCTCTCTTCCCAGAAGCTCTTCCAGCACCTGCCCAGCACAGGCAGGGGTGGGGGAGTGTGTGCCCGCTGTCCTCTAGCTCCCGGAAGGGGCTTCCAGGAGGCGCAGTGTCACTGCGTGGTGGGTGTGGCTCCCCCAGGACCTGCAGACCCCTTTCTCAGATGGTGGAGTGGCCCTTTACCTGCCCAGCATTCAGGCCTCCCTCTGTGCATCCTTCTATAGCACCTCCTCAGAGAGGGTCTCCTCTCCTCTCCCGAGCTGTGCTCCCGGCTGTGCGTTACCCAACTGGAGAGCTTCCAAAGTGGCCTCCTGCGCAGTCCTCCTACCACCTGGCCTCCAATGCACCCCTGACTTGGGAAGGCCAGCCTTCTTTCTTTTTCACTTCCCCTGGGAGCAGAAACACAGAATTCCAGACCTTTGAAATCAGAGTTTGCATTTTGGTAAGATTACTGGAAATCAGGAAGCCCTGCAGTCTCACCTTCTTGACTTCCCGGAGCTGGTGGAGGGCCCCACCGGCCTTTCTGACCCAGTAGGTCTGGGTGGAGCTGTCTAACACCCCAGGTGATGGTGCTGCCTTTTGGGACCGCACTTTGGGAACCGCCCTAAACTGGCTGTACTTTGAGCCACCTGAGGTAGCAAACTGGTCTAGATATTTACCCTGACTGGACAGACAGGGGCTCACAGGGAGGTGCCGAAAACTAGGCTGCACACATAGAAACTAAATCTGGTCTTTGGCCCTGGCACACGGTTTCAAAAATTCTTCACATTTCTTGAGTGAAAGAGATAGAAGTCTTTTGTTGTTTGTAAAGAGCCCCCTTTCTGTATCTGTGTGCATGCGTGCTCGGTCGTGTCGGACTCTTTGCGACCCCATGGACTGTAGCTCGCCAGGCTTCTCTGTCTGTGGGATTTTCCAAGCAAGAGTGCTGGAGTGGGTTGCCGTTTCCTCTTCCAGGGGACCTTCCCAACCCAAGGATTGAACCCGAGTCTCCTGTGTCTTCTTCATTGGCAGATGGATTCTTTACCACTGAGCCACTGGGGAAGCCCTTTCTGTACCTGAGTTTACGCTAATGAGGTGACTCCTGGCGTGGAGGTGCCTAGGTAGCTTGGGAATGGGGCTGGTGGCCGGAGGAAACAACTGTGTGATTCGAGGACTTGGGCTTGAGTTAATCACTGATTGCTGGTGATTTTCTCATAATGTTTTTAATAAACATTATGAGAATAAACACATTAAAATAATAAACATTATTTTTAATAAACAGACGCCTCGAGGGAAACTCTGGATGCAGAAGCTCAGGGGTTGTCTGGGTTGGCGATGGTTAATGTGCTGGGACAGAGGCTCCTGTACCCTCTCCCCTCCTCACCTTACATGTCTCTTCATTTGGTTCTTCCTGGTCTGTATCCTCTGCTGCTGCTAAGTCGCTTCAGTCGTGTGCGATTCTGTGCGACCCCATAGACAGAAGCCCACTAGGCCCCGCCATCCCCGCCGTCCCTGGGATTCTCCAGGCAAGAACACTGGAGTGGATTGCCATTTCCTCCTCCAATGCATGAAAGTGAAAAGTGAAAGTGAAGTCGCTCAGTAAGTGTCCGACTCTTCGTGACCCCATGGACTGCAGCCTACCAGGCTCTCCTGTCCATGGGATTTTCCAGGCAAGAGTACTGGAGTGGGGTGCTATTGCCTTCTCCCCTGTATCCTCTGTAACAGAACTAAAACAAGCATTGTGCTTTCAGAGTTCTGTGGGTCTTTCTAGCAATTTATTCTGTACCTGAGTTTACTCTAGTGAGGTGACTCTTGGCGTTCTAGCAATTTATTCTGTGGGGGGTGTGGGAATCCCTGAATTTACAGCCTTGTGGGACTGAGCCCTTAATTGTGGGGCCTGACTTGAACCTTGGGTGGTTTTCCCTTTTTAT
Source organism: Bubalus kerabau (assembly GCF_029407905.1). Classification (NCBI taxonomy): domain Eukaryota; kingdom Metazoa; phylum Chordata; class Mammalia; order Artiodactyla; family Bovidae; genus Bubalus; species Bubalus kerabau. Next base: position 79,752,527 of record NC_073631.1, on the reverse strand, counting down.
TTTTTATTTTTTTTTGGCTGACCTGCACAGCTTCTGAGATTTTAGTTCCCAGACCTGGGACCTTGGCAGTGAAATTGAGGAGTCCTAACCACTGGACTGCCAGTAAATTCCCCTCTGGGTGGGTTTGTCAGAACTGAAATGAATTACCAGGCACTCATCAGGTGTGGAGTGTACATACTTCACTGGAGGTTCTAAAGCAGGCTGCCAGGGACTTCTCTGTAGCCCTGTGGTTAAGACTCTGTGCTCCCAATGCAGTGGCCTGGGTTTGATACCTAGTCAGGGAACTAAGATCCTGCATGCTGCAACTAAGGCCCAGTGCAGCCAAATATATATATATATATATATATATATAAACTCCAAAAACCCAGGCTGCCTGGGGAATGGCCTGTAACCCTTTGCCCTCCATGTGCTTCCTGAGCAAGTCAAGGCTAGTGAAATCTGATGACCTCTACACCCCAAGCCCCCCATGCAAGCTCTGTTCCTGTTCCCCAACCCGAGCCCAGAAACACTTCCGCAAGGGGTCAGACCAAAAGCCTGGTGGGAAAGTCCCTCCCAGCCCAGAGCCCCAGCTCCCAGCTCCTGGCTCTGCTTCCATACACACTCATCACCAGGTGGAACTGCCTGTTTCCAGGAGCTTCCAGGCAGGCCTGCTGGGGAGCTCCTGGAGGCAAGGCCTGTGTGCTTCGTCCCTCCCAGCAGGTGCCAAGGACAGACAGAGGATGGAGAGACTTGAGGCTGAGTGTGGGTTTTATTAGCAGCAGGTAGGAGGCATCTTGAGCTGTCTGGATCCTAGAGAGAAGGTTCCGGTTGAGCGGACTCAGACTGTCACTTCTGGCAGCCAGGGGCTCTCAGAGCTGTCCCTCACTGCAGAGGGTCCCCTGCAGGGGACACAGAGGCCTCAGAGGAGGAGGAACACAGCCACGGTGGGGGCAGGGGAGGGAAGGATGCTGTGGGAGGGCTAGTGAGCCCTCCACACCCACTATCCCAGACTCTCACCATCTCCCGGCAGCTCACAGCTGGTAGGGACTGTTATTTGGGAACCATGACTCTGGACTCCTAACGCAGAGCTCCTTTCCAGACTAAGTGGCATAGGCACAGACGTTGCTGGCGGGCCTAGCTGGACCATGTACCACCAGGCATGTCTCTCGGTTCCTCTGAGCCCCCTTGGCTGGTCTGAGACCCACTGTGTAACCCAGTGGCATGAAGGCTTTGCAGAAACCTGCAGCTGGGGCAACCCTGGTCGCTGCCATCTGAGCCCCTGCCCTCTGCTGTATCGTACTCCTCTTGGGGCCCTGTGGATGCCCCCAGGTCAGGGGAGGCAAAGAGAGAAGCCAAGCCCACCAGCCTCAGGGCGGTGTCTCAGGATGCTCACCTGTGGTGGGGACCATACACCTCATGGCACATGAGCTGAAGCAGCACTTCAGGTTGTCCCTACATTGGTCGTCCCTGGAGCACTCACTTCTTTCCAAGCAGAGCTTTGGGGTCAGTGGGGCCTGCACTCAGGGGCAGTGGCCAGCCTTCAGGACAGGTGCTGGTGGAGAGATGGGCCAGGGGTCACTGCCCGCTGGCTCACTGGGTCTGCTCAGCTGCTGGTCAGCGGGAGACACCCCCATCCCCCACCACCACACACCTCCTTGGTGGCCTGGAGCCTGCAGGGCCCAGGCTAGGAGGGAGACAGCACTCACTCGTACATCGTACATTGCTGGGCAGGGCCCTGGTGATGCTGGGAGGAGGAGGGGGAGCCTCAGCTGGGCCTCAGGTCAGTCCAGCTAGAAGTCCTGTTATGGGCGGGCTGAGTTCACGGGGCTGCTGGGGGGTTCACTGAGAGAAGGGTGTGGAGTGCAGGGCTGAGGGGACTCTTGACAAAGCTGGGCCCTCCCTTCCTCCAGTTTATGGGGCTCCGCTGGGGCGCAGGGTTGGAGGCCTTACCCACACAGGGCCGGCCGCAGGGACTCTTGGCACAGCACTTGGTTCCCTGGGGACAGCTCTCATGGTTGACACAGGAGGCAGTGCAGGAATCTTTCTCTGAGGAACTGAGCTCTGGGCACACAGCCTGTTCTGCACACAGGATGGGCCGGGGGTGGGGGATGGGGTGGCTGGGTCCCTCCTCCCATCTCCCCTTGGCTCCTCAGGGAAAAAGCAAGATGGGGCAAAGACAAAAACCATGGGGAACCCAGTCCCCAGCACCCCAATGCTCTGCTTCTAGGAAGGAAAAAAACTCTGCCAGAAATATGATCCAGCTGACAAAGCGTAAGTCAGCTGTGAAAATTAGGAAACAAGGCTGCAGGCCCACTGCAGGGGGTAGAGTTAAGCCTCTGAGGGGCCAGGACAGGCTCTCTCCATGCCCAGTTAAGTGCCCAGTCACATTTCACCCCAGGACATGGCCTCGGCCCTGCAGTTCTAGGCCTCCAGCTCATGGGCATTTCTGGGCAGCACCCTGTTACTCCCTTAGTTACTGGCCCTCCCCAGGGTGACCTTCCCTGTTCTTTCCTCTGGTCTCAATCATCAAACTGCCAGGTCTGGAAGTGTTTCAGGGGCACACCTGCAGTGGAGGGAGATCAGGATGACCCTCCTGGGCCTACCTGCAAGCTGAGGGCAGGGGCCAGGGTGAGGGCAGCCTCCAGGGTGATTAGGGTCAGAGCCAGGGTGGCAAGACACCGCATGGTGGCAGGTGGCAGGCAGGTGGCAGGTGGTGGCTTGTGGCCCTGGGGCACCTTTAAAGGGTGTGGCGGGGGGAGGACCATGGCGGGGCTGGCGCTGGCCCAATGGGGCTGAAGGGCTTCCAGTTTGGAGAGACCTTAGGCTGGGCAGTCGCTGCCTTGGGCCACATTTGTAAACAAAAAAAGAATTCCTAATATAGTGTACCATTTTTTTTTTTTTCCACTTTGAAAGTAACGCATGCTTACTGTGAGAATTAAGAAAATGAAGGGCAGAAGGAGGAAGAAATATCCACCATGACCCAACATGGTGTTGTTTTCCGTGGTCACAGAGGGGCCCTTCAGGGACAGAGAGTGACCGGTCCAGTTCAGCACGTGGTCCACAGGTAACGGAGAAGGAGAAGGAGCCCAGGGATGGGGTTATCTGGGAGGGCATTGTCTTTCTCCCATGGTGTCTTTTTGTCTTTTCCTGAATGTTCTACAGCAAGAAGGACAGACAGAAGGAAGAAATATGACCTTGTGTTTATAGGCTGCATGCTCTGTGAGAAGAATGTTAGGGATCCGAGAAAGGGAGGGGCAAGTTCAATGTTGGGGCCATTTCCTCGCAGCGTGGACACCGGGAAGGCCTCTTCCCAGAAAGGCCCCTCCTGTGCCCTGAGAGCGGGACCCGGGTAGGGCGGGATGAACACCCAGGTGACGTGCCCCTCCTTCTCTGGGGAAACTTCCTCCATCCTTCTGCCCTGAGGGCCTGGACAGGAAAGGTGGCCTTGGCATGACCACATGTGTTGAAGGTCAGTGCCCACCCCTGGTGCAGGCTGCACTCCTCTGTCTGGCCCATGGCCTCTTGACCTTTAACACAGAGCCCCTCAATGCTTCCTGGGTGCTCACATTTCCAGACGTTCTAGCCCAGAACACCCTGCCACTTTGACAAGCAGTGCAGGTCCCCATGGCTCTCCCTGCCCCGGGCCTTGTGTAGCACTGTCTTGGTCCCTATGACCCCTCAGCAGGGTTCTTGGACCTCTTCGCCCAGGCTCTTCCTGCGGTGACCAGCGCCAGTCTTCGGGGATGGGGGTCTGAGGTCCTGGCCACTGGTGACTTGCTGCTTTCTGGTGCCTCTCCATGCTAGCAGCTCACAAAATGTTTCCCTTTCAGCTGTTTCCCTCCTGCAGCCTGAGAAGAATGAAGTGCACAGGCCAGAGGGGGCTCTGAGGTTCAGAGAAGTGAGGGGTGGCCAGGCCAGGGCCACTTGCTGCCTGGCTCTGCTGGCCTTTCTCTCCCCGTTCTCTATCCCTCCCTCTACACCACGGCTGGGAGGATTCAAGCTCCTCCTTGCTCAGGTACTGCGTCTGAGGCCAGGCTGACGACACCAGGAACTCAGGCCACTGGGCCATGTCCTCACACTGAGTCACCAGCTTCTGACTCCCTGGGACAGTCTATTGAGACCTGCGGTCATAGGTTTACAAGGCCTGGTGCCTTCCTCCCTGACCATAGGACTGGCCACATACTGTGTGGGGTGTTTTGTTCAACAAGCGAGAAAAAAGTGTTGGTAAAGATACTAAACACAAAGTGAAAGTCGCTCAGTTGTGTCCGACTCTTTGCGACCCCATGGACTATACAGCCATGGAATTCTCCAGGCCAGAATCCTGGAGTGGGTAGCCTTTCTCTTCTCCAGGAGATCCTCCCAATCCGGTGGTTGAACCCAGGTCTCCTGCATTGCAGGTGGATTCTTTACCAGCTGAGCCACAAGGGAAGGTTTTCCTCTTTTCCACATCTTTCTTTTGTTTTTAAAAATAGTGTTTTATGTAAACTTTAAAAATAAAATAAAATTAAAAAAAATAAAATAAAAAAAAATAAAATAAAAATAGTGTTTTAAAAATTGTCACTCTAGGGACTTCCCTGGCCGTCCAGTGGTTAAGAATCTGCCTTGCAATGCAGGGGACACAGGTTCTATCCCTGGTCCAGGAACTAGGATCCCACATGCCTTGGAGCAACTCAGCAGGCGCGCTTAGTTGAGCTACTGAGCCCACGCACCACAGCTAGAGTCCACGCACAGCAACAAAGATCTGCATGCTGCTGCCAAGACCCAAGGCGGTCAAATAAATATTAAAAATGTTACTCCAGTTAAATCACAATTAATTGTTTGTTTATTATTATTATTAGTGTGTTATTAGTGTGAATATTATTAGTGTGAATTATTAGTGTGAATATTACCACTCCTCTTTATATTGTGCAATGCCAGTTTAAATGCAAACACAAGAGCATTTGACTCTTATGTGGAATCACCAAAATCACACCCTTCATGTTCCTGGCTGGGATGGGCATGTGTATTCCATTCTGCACAAAACTCACACTGCTTTGTCTTCACATTTTTTTTTTCCTTTTATTTTCAGATTCACTCTTGTTCTGAGGAGTCCATTTCCTTGGAAGCATTACTATTTTCCTGACTCAATGAACTGGTTGACTGCTTTTGTCAGACTGGACTCTCCATCAACAAAACCACTGTAACTCTTGATGGTCCTGACCACGCCCGAAGGCAGGAGGCCAGACGCTGCCTAGAGGTCTGGTTTGCTTCTATGTCCACTCATTTCTGTGTATATTTTTATACTAGAGAGGATCAATTTTTTTATTTTTATAAAAATATAAATTCTCTGTTTTTATCTTATTTTTATTTTTGTGTGTGTGTTAGTTGCTCAGTCATGTCCAACTCTTTGCAACCCCATGGAATGTAGCCTGCCAGGCTCCTCTGTCAATGGAATTCTCCAGGCAAGAATACTGGAGTGGGAAGCCTTTCCCTTCTGCAGGGAATCTTCCTGACCTAGGGATCAAATCCGGGTCTCCTGCATTGCCGGCAGATTCTTTCCTGTCTGAGCCACCAGGGAAGACCCATTTTTATTTTTCACTGAGATTTACTTCCCATGTGATAGGCAATGGCACCCCACTCCACTACTCTTGACTGGAAAATCCCATGGGCGGAGGAGCCTGGTGGGCTGCAGTCCATGGGGTCGCTAAGAATTGGACACGACTGGGCGACTTCACTTTCACTTTTCACTTTCATGCATTGGAGAAGGAAATGGCAACCCACTCCAGTGTTCTTGCCTGGAGAACCCAGGGATGGGGGAGCCTGGTGGGCTGCCGTCTATGGGGTCACACAGAGTCGGACACGACTGAAGCGACTTAGCAGTAGCAGTAGCAGTGATATAACTCACCCTTTTAAGTGGTTTTTATATATTAATAGTTTTGCAACCAACTCTTTAATTCTAGAACATTTCATTATTCCTAAAAGAAGCACTGTCCTCACTAGCAGTTATTTCCTATCCCTCCTCCTCCAAACCCAGCAACTGGCAACCACCAATCCACTTTCTGTCTCTGTGGATTTGCCTATTTTGGACGTTTAGTGTAGATGGCAGAGAAGGCAATGGCACCCCACTCCAGTACTCCTGCCTGGAAAATCCCATGGACGGAGGAGCCTGGTAGGCTGCAGTCCATGGGGTCGCTGAGGGTTGGACACGACTGAGAGACTTCACTTTTACTTTTCACTTTCATGCATTGGAGAAGGAAATGGCAACCCACTCCAGTGTTCTTGCCTGGAGAATCCCAGGGACGGTGGAGCCTGGTGGGCTGCCGTCTATGGGGTCGCACAGAGTCGGAAACGACTGAAGTGACTTAGCAGCAGCAGTAGCAGCAGTGTAGATGGAATCATATACTATGTGTCCTTTTGTGTCTGGCCTCTTTGAATGAGCAAAGGATCTTCCAGATGCATCCACATTGCAGTGTGTGTCAGTGCTTTCTTCCTTTTTATGGCTACATGATATTCCACCATGTGGATGGACCACATTTTGTATAACCTTTCACCCCACCAGTGGACGCTTGGGCTGTTTCTTCTTTTTGGCCATTGTGAGTAACACTGCTGTGAGTATTCATTATTTCACTTCATATTTTCACAGTCTGCCCACATTCCACCTGGCCGACTGGGAGTCTGCCAGTCTGAAGGAGAAGTAGCTCCTTCTGTCTCTCCCTTTCCTCCTCTGTCATCATTTTCTGAGTAACTGTTGGGTCCTATGGGGAAGAAGCTAGTTAGAAAGAGAAGGTGGGGTTCCTTGGTCTCTTGAGTTTCTTAGAAGCCCCTGCCCTCTCTCAGCATCTGAGGTCTCCCAGGACCTGGGGTGGTCTCTCACCTCCATCTGGGGTCCTGTGGAACATCATGAATGCCGTGTGCACGCGGGGTGGCCGGGCACGGAGGACACACGCATCTCCCTGCCTTCATGCAGGCTCTGTGTCTTATCAAGTATTCCACTGAGTATGACGTTAGAAAACCTGGGGACACTTTAAAAAATTTTTTTCAAAAACTGAAGTATAGTTAATTTACAATGTTGTAAGGCACCCAGGAGAGGAAAGTGAAAAAAGTTGGCTTAAAACTCAACATTCAGAAAACTAAGATCATAGCATCCTGTCCCATCACTTTATGGCAGATAGATGGGGAAACAATGGAAACAGTGACAGACTTTATTTTTGGGGGCTCCAAAAGCACTGCAGATGGTGACTGCAGCCAAGAAATTAAAAGACACTTGCTCCTTGGAAGGAAAGTTATGACCAACCTAGACAGCATAATAAAAAGCAGAGACATTACTTTGCTAACAAAGGTCCGTCTAGTCAAAGCTATGGTTTTTCCAGTAATCATGTATGGATGTGAGAGTTGGACTATAAAGAAAGCTGAGCACTGAAGAATTGATGCTTTTAAACTGTGGTGTTGGAGAAGACTCTTGAGAGTCCCTTGGATTGCAAGGAGATCCAACCAGTCCATCCTAAAGGAAATCAGTCCTGAATAATCACTGGAAGGACTGATGCTGAAGCTGAAATTCCAATACTTTGGTCACCTGATGCAAGGAACTGACTCATTTGAAATGACCCTGATGCTGGGAAAGATTGAAGGTGGGAGAAAGGGATAACAGATGAAATGGTTGGATGGCATCATGGACTCCTTGGACATGAGTTTGAGTAAGCTCTGGGAGTTGGTGATGGACAGGGAGGCCTGGTGTGCTGCAGTCCAGGGAGTCTCAAAGAGTCGGACATGACTGAACGACTGAACTTAACTGACGAAGGCACCCAGAGCTCCTGGGTGCCTGAATTTCTTCTATTGGAGAACAGCCTCCCCAGAACTTGTTAGTTTTAAGTGTAGAGGAAAGTGATTCATTTATACTCACATCCATATTCTTTTTATGGAGAAGGCAATGGCACCCCACTCCAGTATTCTTGCCTGGAAAATCCCATGGACTGAGGAGCCTGGTGGGCTGCAGTCCATGGGGTTGCTAAGAGTTGGACACGACTGAGTGACTTCACTTTCACTTTCCACTTTCATGCACTGGAGGAGGAAATGGCAACCCACCCCAGTGTTCTTGCCTGGAGAATCCCAGGGACGGGGGAGCCTGGTGGGCTGCCGTCTATGGGGTCGCACAGAGTCGGACAGCAGCAGCAGCGCTATCCACTTTGGTCACCCTAAGTTTGCTTTCAATGTCTGTGAGTCTAATTTCTGCTTTGTAAACAGGTTTACTTGTGCTGTTTGTTTGAATTCCACAAATAAGTGATATCATATGATATTTGTCTTTGACTTAATTCACTTAATGTGATAATCTCTAGGTCCATTCATATTGTTACAAATGGCATTATTTCATTCCCTGGGGACAGTTTCATACACATTATATTCTCCTAAGGGTTTGGGAGTCTGTCGCGTCTCATTTTTGGGTAAGATGAGTGACCTCTGTGGGTTGGAAGGCCTCTTTCTGTGTTTTTCTCCTTCTGTCTCTGGCTGCCGTGGTCTCACCCTCTCCTCCAAGTCTGGCCTCCTGTGAAAACGTGCCCCTCGATACCCCTCTGTCCCCCTTCCCTTCTCTCCTCAGCCCTAACTCCTCCAGTCTCCCTACCCCCGCCAGCCCCTCCTGGTGGGCCCCTTGCGCCCCACCCCGCTCCTACTGCTCTGCCTTTTTTGGGGTCACATGTTCACCTGACCCCCAGCCTCTCTGCCTCCCAGGTGTGGCAGCCTCTCCTGGGATGGGCAGAGGCCAGTTGCTGGCTTCTCAGGGCTCCTGGGCGCCCGAATCTCTTCTGTTGGGGAACAGCGCCCCTCCCACTCCCAGAGCTTGCAGCCTGGAGCCAGCACTGCCTCTTCCCTTCTGCCCTCCGAAGCCTTCACCCCTGCTGCTGCCCATCTCCCGGGCCGCTGCCCTGGGAAGACGCTCACAGTGCTGGGCTTCTGATGACTGCCTGACCACACTCATCTGATTAGAGATGATCTTAGTTATTTGTTGGTTTTTCTGTTCACTTTCTGCTCCTCCTCAGTGTAAGCCTCCTGTGGTTGGGCTCCCTTCTGTCTCACTGATCAAGTGTCCCAGCGTCTGGGACAGCATCCTTTATTCTAGGGGAGCTTCAAGGACACGTGGGTGTAGGAGAGGGCTGCAGCAGGGCTCCCCTTTCCGGAGTTGCCCACGCTGATCTTCCCCACCAGCTGAGCTTTCACAGGATCCTATCACCACCCCGCCCTGACCTCATCTGAAACTCTTCCCATACAGCCTGGAGGGCCAAACACACAGTGTGGTTTGAATGCCCTTCCTATGAGTGGCTGAAAGGGAGGTTTGAATGTTTGAGTGGATTGTTGCAGCCCTAGTGACCTTGAACTATTTACTGTTTTCTCACCTGTGCCTTGGCATGAGGATGATACCTAGGGGACTGACTTGTTGTGAAAGCATTTGACGCCCACTTCATAGCACATTAGCAGATATTCCTGTCCTTGACCTCCTCTTATCTTCATGGTCTAAGTTGGGACTTTTGGGGTCATGAGGGCTGTTAGCAGATCACATCTCAGAATGTCTTTTTTAATCAACACGAAGCACTGGCTACAATAAGTCTTGGCTAAGATTTGAAGGCTCAGGATTTAAGGCCCCCAGGCAAACCCATCATGGGAGGAGTCTGTCCTTGGGAGTCAGGCTGTGGTCTCATTAGCTGTGTGACCTCAGAGAGGTCGTTTCCCTTCACATGCTCCTCAGTTCTCCCATCTATGAAACAGAGACAATGGCACTGTTTCTCCTTATGGATAGGCATAGGCGTGAGGGTTACGTGATGTGCTAAGGTAATGAAGCTGCCTCTGAATCTAAAAAACTGTCTACAGATTTCAACTGAGATGATTTAGAAGCTAATATAAAAAAATTTAAATTGGAAAAATAACAGATACATGTTGTAAAAAACTTGGACAATTCAGAAAAGCATAAAGAAGAAAGAGAAAATCGCAGGTGATCTGTGTCCCAGTGCTTCCCTGTTAATGTCTTGGTTCACCTTCATTTTTTTTTTCCTCTGTAAGCACCTGTGTATGTACCACATCCTCCCATATATACACAGACTGTCCACCACCCCTTCCCCCTGCAGACAATCTTGTGTCCCTGGGGCCGGGCTGCAGGCATGGTGTGGTCACACTTTATCCAGAGCACTCCCATGCCCTCAAGACTTCTGGAAGGCATTGTGGTCAGTGGCAGGGAACCAGGTCACTTTACTAGCAGGCCACCACCATTAACCCATTTCCTCAGCTTCTAAGAGAACCCTTTACTCAGCAGCCATGGGATTGGGACTGTGCTTCTCACCTGGAGGGGAAGTGGAGGCTTGCTGTATCTGCTGGGGGCCGGGGAGGCCAGGCCAGGAAGGGTTGGGGGCCAGGGGGAGAAGCAGGACGTGTTGGCGGGTCAGGCCTTCAGGCAGGTGCTCGGCCCAAGGGCCGGACAGAGAAACCAGAAGTTTCCAGGAACCATGTTCCCTGGGCTCACCTGTCCCAAGGCAGGGTCATGGGGTTTCTGGGGCCCTGGAAGTGTTCATTGGTCCCACTGGCCTGGCCTCAGCCCATCTTCTTCCAAGGCCTTTTCTCTCCGCACATCTCCTGTGTGCTTGGATGGATGGGGAAACTGAGGCCCAGCTGTGATCTCCCGGAGCATCAGTCACATGATGGGCCAAGTGCATAGGGTCCCCACTGGTCCTGTGGGGTCAGCTGGGTCAGAGTTTCCTTCACACTCTCATGCCCCTGGGTGGGAGCTCTGTCCTCAGCCTTCCTCGAAGCCCCCGGGACCCTTTCCACCACTTTCAGGGGTTACGAGTCCTTTTGTTTGTTTCCCGGTAGGTGGCGCTATCTCACGTGTTTTTGGTTTCTCTTAGCCGAGCTGCCTCTGGTTCTATTTCAGCGCACTTTCCAACTTCACCATCCCTCTATGAAGTCCACCTCTGTGCCTTTATTGTCGCTTCTTGTGTCTCTGGGGTCATTGCTGCCTTGCTTCTGCCAGAGCTGCTGTCATCCCTAGGGTGGTATGGCTCTTTCCTTGCATCTGGGATCCCTTGAGACACAGGCTCCACTGTGGGGGGTGGGATGTCTGAAGGGGAGCCGGGGTCCACAGGCACCTCTCCTGTGTGTGGTGTTGTTAGGTTCCTGGACGCCACTACTGCAGATAGGAGGGTGCGTGGGCACCTTGGAATCTGGAAGGATGGTACCCCAGGCCCACTGTCGCTCGCTGCTGCCCAGTTACCTGTGGCCACAGGCGCCAAGTGCAGCTGGAGACCTGAGTTGTGTGTGCGACTGCTCCTGGGTTGTCTGTGGCCGTGGGCTCAGCTGCTGTGGTCAGAAGGCTGGAACTGCACACACCCACTCCACTGTTTCCACAATTCTGTCTTCCCTATTCCAATCCACCCACCTTTAGATGTACGGTTGTGTGGAATTTTCTCTGTCCTGCTGTTTTGGGCGGAGGAACCTTTGTTGAGTTGTGGATGTTTTATTGGGTGTAGACTGAAGGGGAAGGACAAAGGTAGTTTTTCACTCAGCCATGTTTCTGATGTCACTCTTTAACTTTTAAAAAAGGGTTTTACAATTACTGCTTGGCAGGTGGTGCTAGTGGTAAAGAACCCACCTGCCAATGCAGGAAATGCAAGAGATGCAGGTTTGATCCCTGGGTGGGGAAGATCCCCTGGAGGAGGGCATGGCAACTCACTCTAGTATTCTTGTTTGGAGAATCCCATTGACAGAGGAATCTGGTGGGTACATCCCGGGGAACCAGTCCATGGGTCGCAAAGAGTTAGACACGACTGAAGTGACTTAGCATGCGCTCAGAATGATCATAACAAATTAAAAAAAATTTTGACATCTTCCATGTTCTATTATTTTACATTAATTAAAAATTTAAAAAGCTGTTTGCACAGCAAAAGAAGAAACCATGCATCTCGCAGAGGTGGGAAGCATGCAGCAAGACCAGAGGAAGGACCAGCATTTGGGCTCTGTCTCTCTGCAGACTCGTGTTCTCCACAGGTCATGCCGCCTGGCAGTTTCATTAAGTTCAGCAAAGACTGCCTGTTCCAGGCACTCGATGGCAAAATGCATTTCCCTAAGTGCAGAGGGAGTGGCCTGGGGCCACCAGATGTGACAGCTGTGACCACAGAGCATCCTGGGCCCAGAAGTGGGAGTGTTGAGGAAGGAGCCAGGGATGGATGCTCAGAGAAGGTAACTCTGGAGCTGGATCTTGGTAGATGAAATTGGGGGCTGAACCAGGTGGAGACAGAGCACATCAGGTCAGGGGGGCAGACCCAGAGGACGGCCCCAGAGGCTAAGTGTGAAGGAAATGGTGGTTTCTAAGAGTAAGAAAAGTCAGCATGCTAAGTGTCCAGCAATAGCACAGAGAAACCCAGACAGGAGCAGAGGCCCCTTCCTGCTAGAGAGGACACACACAGCTCTCCCCACCAGGCTCAGTGCAGAACAGACCTGGCAGCCTCTGAAGCCACTCCTGCCAAGGTTCTGGTCACATTTGTGGCGTCCCTGGGCCTCATCCTCCTGGCCCTTGTGATGTGTGGTCTTCCGGTGCCCACTGTGACACCAGGTGCTTCTGGTTTTCCTCCCAGCCTTGGTGAACCCTTCTGGGTGCCTCGCTGGCTTAACCTCCTGCTTGCTTAACCATGTCTGACTCGATGCGACCTCACAGACTGTAACCCGCCAGGCTCCTCTGTCCATGGGATTTCCCAGGCAAGAATACTGGAATGGGTTGCTGTTTCCTTCTCCAGGGGATCGAACCCACATCTTCTGCATTGGCAGGCAGATTCTTCACCACTGAACCACCTGGGAAGCCCTGAATTCAACCTCTAAATGTCGAGGTTCTGAAGGCACATGGCTGAGCGCTCCGCTCAGAGAAGGTAACTCTGGAGCTGGATTGGGTTTCTGCATGATCCACCCCCAGGCAGTCCCATCTTTCTTCTGAGCTCTGGGTAGTCTCTTGAGCCTGGCCAGTACCCTAGGGGTTTAATTCCATTTTAATTTTGTGTCTTTAACTACTAGCAAGGTGACTACAGTTTATGTTACCTGCATTTCATTGCCTCTCGTACTCTGCTTGTTCATACTCTGGGGCCCAGCCACTTTCCATCAAGTTGCTACTGACTTTTAGGTATTCCTCTTACCTTTTGGATATGAATTCTGTGTGTTGCAAATATTTCCTTTCATTAGATTGTTTTTATTTCCACTTTATGGTATTCTTTTGTCTTGTGAAAGATGTAAAATTTTATGTGGTCAAAATTATCTGCTACTGGGACTTCCCTGGTGGTCAGTGGCTAAGATTCCGCGCTCCCAATGCAAGAGGGCTGGGGTTGATCCCTGGCCAGGGAACTAGATTCTATATGCCGCAACTAAGAGTTCATATGTCGCAAAAGATCCCACCTGCTGCAATGAAGATGGAAGAACCTGCATGCCACGACTGAGACCTGGCACAGGAAAATAAATTAAAAAAATTATCTGATCCTATATGTCTTCTTGCAATAACCCAGATGAACCTAGCCCAGAGATATAACCACATCTTTCTGTAGTTTTAATAATACTCTGATGGATTTTTTTACCTGAAGTTCTTCCTTTTAAAACAGCTCTTGGCTGCTCTGCACTACATATGGAATTTTAGTTCCCTAAACAGGGATTGAACCTGTGCCCTCTGCAGTGGTAGCTCGGAGCCCTAACCACTAGCCCACCAGGGAAGTCCCTGGGCACCCATCTTTGACCCCTCATTTTCTCACACTCCATCCATCCTTTCCGGGATCCCGTCAGTATCTGATGGCTGTGCTCTCCCCTCGACCAGAGGGGCCTATGAAAAGCACCAGCTAATTAGCTCTGCAGAGCAGACCGATCTCACACAGAGTAAAGCAGACATTCCCTGTGTTGCCCGGGGGTCTCCCTCCTTTTGGCTGGGCCCACACTCCTCTGAGGTTGGACGTCCTCCACCTCCCCTGCGCCCTCTCCTGCTTCTCCCGTCTCAAGTGCACCCCACTCCCCTGTGCCTCCCCAGTAACCACTTGTGTGGGGCTCACGCTGGTTCCTGGTGTCGGGATCTCCTTTGGGGAGCCCAAGCGGTGACGTAAGCTCTGTATTTGTTTTAGGGTGATGTGAGCTCTGTGTCTGTTTTAGGGTGACGTGAGCTCTGTGTCTGTGTTAGGGTGATGTGAGCTCTGTGTCTGTTTTAGGGTGCTCTGTATTTGTTTTAGCTCTGTATTTGTATCTTTTGCAACATGTGAACTCTTCGTTGCAGCATATAGGATCTAGCTCTGTATAGGTTATGTGGGGCTGCCATGACATTGACTACAAATGCAGCAGCTTGAAAGCACACTCATATCATATTACAGTTCTGTAGATCAGAAGTCCAGATCAGGCCCCCTGGGCTGCAGGGGAGGCTCCGTTTCCTTGTTTGGTCATGTCACTGGCAGAATTATCTTCCTTGAGGCTGTAGGACCAAGGTCTTTCTTCCTCGATGGCTCTCAGCTTCTGAAGTGTGTTTTCCTCAAAACATTTTCTGACAGATTTTACAAAAATGAAATCAAATGAAAGTTAACTTGTTTTGTTCACTTAAAGAGGAAATGGGTGACAATGAATAGATAAACGAAATGTGTATATACACAGAGCAGAATATTATTTAGCCTCAAAAAGGAAGGAATTCTGACACCTGTTGCAATGTGGATGAACCTGAAAAACATTATGTGAGGTGAAATAAGCCAGACATGGACAAAGGTTGTGAATTCTCTTGTGAGGTGGTCAGATTCATAGAGACAGAAAGTAAAACGGTGAGTGCCAGGGGCTGGGGGATGGGGCAGGAGGAGCTAGTGTTTAATGGAGGCAGAATTAAGTTCTAGAGATGGATGCTCGTCGTGGCTACACTGCATGTGAGTTTGCTTACTGCCCCTGAACGGTGCTTTGAAAAGTGGTTAGAGTGGTAGATTTTATGTGGTGTGTGTTTTACAACACCACCACCAACAACAACATAGAGAGTTGAGTCCTGGGCCCTGGGAAACAGCGGAGGGTCAGAGTCCCACTCTCACAGAGGGTTATCTCCCTGCGGCCCCTTTGTAGACAGACCCTCTGGCTCATTACATGCAAGTCTCAGGCCCCGAGCTTCACTGAGGATGGAGGGACAATGTTTTACCGGCAGGGGGCGCCAAGCACCCGCGTCCCGGCCCCGCTACGCAGATCTCTGCAGCCAAGTCTCTCAAGGCTTTGCAGGGTAATCTCCCGTTCGCCTGCCCTAAACTTCAGCTCCTCTCATGCTGGCTCCTAGACTAGATGTGCGGAGCCGAGCTGTGTTTCTCTGATTGCATTTGCTCACAAAACCTGCACTTAGAAAAGAGGCTCCTTTATTGTCGAGAGAACTTGCTCTTAAAACCATTACAAGAAAAATTACCGAATAAATATCTTGATAATACTGCCTTGGTCAGGGCTGGATTAGGAGAGAGAAGCCACATGGTAATTGGCACTGGTGCGTGCTAAGTTGCTTCAGTCCTGTCTGACTCTTTGCAACCCTATGGACTGTAGCCCACTGGGCTCCTCTGTCTATGAGATTCTCCAGGCAAGTATACTGGAGTGGGCTGCCATGCCCTCCTCCAGGAGATCTTCCTGATCCAGGGATCAAACCCAAGCATCTTATGTCTCCAGAACTGGCAGGTGGGTTCTTTACCACTAGTGCCAACTGGCACCGGAAAGCTTGATACAGAGATGGGGTGGCCTACCAAGGAATGCAGGACGGCAACTGTAGGGGCGCCTGGTTAGCAGACCCCTGCAGGGGCAGGGGAGGGGAGGTGAGGTGCACCCTTGAAAGGGGCGGGACAGGGTCACGCACTGCCTGGGCACATTATACATGGGGGTGGTAACCGAGCAACCCTGGGTCCCAGGTGATGGGGCAGCTACATCCTCTCTGGGGTTTCAGACCCTGCGGTCCCCAGTATAGACTGGCAGCAGCCCCTGTGGGATGCAGCAGTGGGCCCTGTTCTCTCCTCTTGGGGCAGGGGGGTCTCCTCACCCCATGACACCTTCTGAACTAGTTTCTGGGTGGCAGTGGCTCCCAGGCCACTCACAGAGGAGCAAGACCCCTTGGGTTTCTCCTTGAGGGCTCCGCTTACTGCAGGGGCCCTGAGCCTACTGAGAGTCACAGGGGAGAGGCCTGTTTTAAGGCAAGGGCTGGGGTCGGGGGTGGGAGTCTCATGCTCATCCAGTCCCTGTGTTCCTAGAGGAGCCTGCAGGGGCCTGTGGTTACTCAACACATCTGCTCGGTCTCCTACCCATGGCCAAGCAGGGGTGAGGAGAGTACCCTCAGGGGTCCTGTGGGCCTGCTACAGAAGGAGGAGTCTGATGGCCTTGCTGCTCAGGTGACGGGGCTGCAAGGAGGAGCCAGACAAGGCTGCCAGGCATGATGACTACTCTGGGACTGCCTTGGCCATCTGGTGCCTCTACCGTCTTTACCTCCACCATCTCCATTGCCCAGGGCCTGTGGATCTCAGCACAGAGAAGCTCCTTTGGTGTCAGTCCTCACCGCTGATCTGAGAACGAGGCTGTTATCCTCTTCAGTTTCAGATGGAAAATGCGAGGCTCCCTGAGTGTCTTGTGTTGGGGAGACAATGGAGCTTGGCTGGACCTATGTCTGTGCATCTCCCCCGCTCCTCTGCTCTGAGACCCAGATCAGAGCTGCTGATCTGGGCCACCATGTGGGGAGGGGGCCATGCTGGCGGTGTTGAATGGAGGGGCCAACACCAGGACTTAAACCAGATTTGTCATTTCAAGGGGAACTTTTCAAGCTTGGGGCAAGATCCTGTAAGAGCTGATTTGACCTGTTGTTCTCAAGGATGTGTGGGTTTAACCGGGGGCATCTGGAACAACAGGGGAGCAAGAGGAGGGCTGGAGGAGACCCCAGATGGGTTCCCAGATCCAAGGAGCGACTCTGGGATTCCATGCTTAGCAATGGAGAGTTGGGTTGCAGGGATGCCACCTCAGACAGCCCTGGGAGGAGCTAGAGGAACCCGCCTTTGGATGCCCACTGACCACCTGGGCTGAGTCCTGTGCTGTTTGGGATGCTGAGGTAGAGGAGAGTTGCCAGAGAAGAAGGAGGAGCAGACAGTTAGTGGGGATTATTTCAGAGACTGGGCTGAGCCTTGGCAGAAAGGACCTGACTGCCCCTGAGGAGCGGCTGGAGGACAGGGGCGGACAGAGGTGGGGGGCCAGGCCGAAGAGGAGGCCTGGAGGGTGAGCTGGGGGCCAAGCAGGTGTGAAGTCCTCTCTGTGGGCAGGGTGACTGATTCTTCTAAAAGCAAAGCCTGTGAGCCCAGGGAAGGAGCCAGACAGCAGCACAGCCCCTGGGCCTGTCCTGTCCTCTCTGCTCTGAGGCCTGCGGATGGCCACTGGCCTTCCAGACCTCGTCAGCTTGGCCCAGAGGAGCTGGTTGTCTTGTGAGTGGGGGCTTCTGTCCTTTCAGGGATCCAGGCTACATCCTGTCCTCCTCTTAAGGGCAGGCTGCTTGTGGATCAAACAGTGTCATCCTCGGGTAGCCTCCAGGGTCAGTCAGCATCTGTTGTCATGAGCACTGACCCTCACCCACCTGCCCAGGGCGTCCTATTACCCAGCCTCCACTGCCCCATGTTCCCTTCTCAAGCTCATTTTTCCACAGGGACAGCCCCTCCTGTCTGCCTGGAAGGTCCCATGCTCACACTCCTGCTCCCAGACCTAGCGGTGTACACAGCACACTCGTGTCCTTCCTCAGTAGCCTGGGGTGACCGGCTTTGACTCATCCAGGACCTCGGGGAAGCCAGAGGAATGTCAGGGTGAGCGCTCAGCTCAGGGCCGCCATGTGGCGGCTCCTTGTCCAACAGGCAGCAGCTTCGAGTAGCACTGAGCCACAGCCTCAAGTCCTAGCCCTGGAGTTTCCAGAATGTCTCTTCTTCTGCCGTCCAGAGGCCACAGCAACCACTAATGCTGGTGGATTGGATGGTGGGGGGCAGTCTAGAGTCTCTGATGGCTTTTGAATCATCTCTCTAGAGTGGGGAGGACCAGCTGATTCAGGGCAGAGGAGACAGTTCTGCACTGGGGTGGGAGTGTGGGGGGGTGAGGCGGTGGAGGAGGTCAAGGGGAAGAAGCAGCAGGGTGAGGCCACAGCAGGAAGGCCCCTCTGGGCCTCCCTCAGCCCCCTTCTCACCACTGGAGTGAAACCCCCTGCCCCAGTAGAGATGTGCTCTGTCAGGGCCATGGCACAGGGCATAGGGAGCAGAAGCCAGGGCCCTGCCACTCATGGACTTCCTCTAGTGGGGACAATGGGACGGTCTGTGGGCCTTGGGAGTTTGCCGTGGGGCACAGGGGAGCTCCATGGGAGTGGAGTGCGGGGACCTGAGTCTGCAGGATGGGGGAGGGAAGGGCATCCCAGACCGGGAAGCAGCTTCATCTGGGGCCCTGCCTCCCAGGATGCTGGGCAAGTTAGTACTGGTCAGCAAGTCACAGCCCCAGGCTGGAATGGGCTTCAGGGTACTGTCTGGTCTGCCCCCCATCTGATGACCTGTCCCCGCCTGCTAGCTGTGTGCTAGTTGCCTGCAGGGTCTGGCCTAGCCTCTCCCGGGGTGTGGTGTTGCCCTCAGTGAGTCTGCAGTCTCCAGGGGACACTGGCGGACACTGGGACTGTGCTGTTGGCTCGTCTCCCTTGGTGCAGGGCATCTGAGAAGCGGTGGCTGGCAGGAAGCACTGAGCTGAGGGGTAGCCCCTACATCTGCGCCCCCCACCACCTTGGGCAGAAGGCAAGCAGGAAGGGTGGTCAATTTTAATTAGCTTTAAGTCTCCCTTGAAATAATTCTGGTTCTAATCAGAAAAAGAACAGAAAACTTTGGTCCCTTATTAAGGGGGCTGAAGAGTTGACTCATTGGAAAAGACCCTGATGCTGGGCGGGATTGGGGGCAGGAGGAGAAGGGGACGACAGAGGATGAGATGGCTGGATGGCATCACCAACTTGATGGACGTGAGTCTGAGTGAACTCCAGGAGTTGGTGATGGACAGGGAGGCCTGGCGTGCTGCGATTCATGGGGTCGCAAAGAGTCGGACACGACTGAGCGACTGAACTGAACTGAACTGAACTGATAATGCAGGAAAGGTCAGTTTGGCTCCTCTATTTTAGATGCCTACACTAGAATTCTCCAGCACCATCTGTCTTTGGGGCAGGCCCATTACCTTCCTCTTACCGCTCAGAGGGCAGAGGTCTTGTCCAGGTGGGGAGCCCACTTGCTCCATTCCTCTGATGTGGAAAGGCCCAGGCTGAGAGTAATGAATCCCTAGGCCTTCCTAGTGCTGCTTTCCTGAGCCCTGAGATGAGGCACGGCTGGTGGGGGGTGGTGGACTATGGGCCTCAAAGGGCAGGGGTTCTTCATCAGTGACAATGTGACTGGGCGTCCGTGGGGCCAGGGTCTGTGCTAGGGGCTGAGGGGGACAGAGGTGACCAAACCAAGGGAGGTCATCTGTGGTTGAAGTACCCTGAGGCCCTTTCTCCTTTCCCTGGGAGCCCATAACACTTCACGAAGTCAGGCCCTGAGGGGTACCCAGTCACTCTCTTGGCCCTCATTTTGTCCCCTGAGGCCTCCAGAGGGCACAGGGTACGGACCGGGGCCTGAGGACTCAGTTCTAGCCATGGGTGGTGGGGTGTGTGTGTGTCAGTGTAGGTGTGTGCATGCCCCACCCTCTCTGGTCCAGAGGGGTGCAAAGGTTCTTGGCAGAGGGAAGACCCCAGGAAGGTATCCTAGGGCTTGAGGCCCCTAAGTACTTGGGGTTCTACCCAGAAGTCCCCACTTCTCACCCCCTCACAGAGATGCCTCCACTCACACCCAGCTTTCTCCCGAGGGGGTTGCCCCCTGCACCCACTTGCTCCCTCCCCGGTCTCCCATGGCACCGAACCACACAGCTATCTTTCTCCAGACACCTTCCCTGGCTTCTTTGTGGTCTGGGTTGAGGGTGGGTGCACCTGCTGGGTGCCCCCCACTCCCGGCCAGGCTCCCACCCGCCCCCAAGCCTGCTCCTCAGCCCAGCTGGACACCAGGTCTTCTAGGACCGCACCCTTAGGGCAGAAGGAAGGGGACATGCGCTGGGGAGGGGATGCGTCCTGGGGGAAGGACCGGTCAGTGAGGGGAGGCACGTCCTGGGGGGTAGGACGCGTCCTTGGCGGGGCTCGTCATAGGGATGGGAGGGTCCTGAGGGGCAGCACGTCCTGGGAGAGCGCGACCTGCTGGAGGGCACCTGTTGCGGGGAGGGAGGCGCATCCCAGAGGGCGGAGAGCACAGCCTAGGGGCAGGCACCTCCTGGGGGCGGGCTCTTTGCGGCCCCTCCCCGGCCTGGGCTCCGTCCCCGGGCGCCCCCAGCGGGGACGCATCTGCACCGCGCGCCGCAGCTGGACTGTGCGTCACAGCTGGACCGCGCGCGACAGCTGGCCAGCCATGGGGACAAGAGCGCTGCGGCACCCCTACTTTTTGCCACTGCTGCTGCTGCTGCTGCTCTGCGGTAAGGGAACGCTGGGTCTGGCGCCGGGGCGCCCCGACCTCCTCGGGGGTCGTGGGATCCGCGCGGTCTTTGGCATCCTGCCTCTGCACCTGGCTGCTCCTCCTCCTCAGCACCGACCTGGGCCAGCCCGGCGCGCCGGGCTCTGGAGGCGCGGTCCCCAGGATGCTCCAGCTGATGGTGACGGGCCGGGCTTGGAAGGAAGGTGAAGGGTCTCCTGCAGGCTGTGCTTCGGCAGCGGGCTCGGCCAGAGCCCGCTCCTCCCTGCTGCGATGTCTCCAGCCTCGCTGTTCTGGGGCTGGGGACTGGCGGGCGTGTCCATCTCCCTCCTCCCTGTGAGGCAGTGTGCTCCACGTCCGGGGCTCCTGCGTGCACAGCAGGCGCAGGGGTGTGGATGAGAGGAAACCAGAAGTGGGAGTGCTAGATCTTCCCTGCTATGTCTGTCCTCCGAGGACAGTGTTTCAGTGTGAGTGTGTATGCCTGTATCTGGAGCAACTGGCTGGAAGGGACAGAGGGCGGCTTTCTGAGGTTTCCCCTCCCAGATCCCTTCTCCAGCGAGAAAACACGGGGCTCCTGGGAAGACACATTGCTCACAAACTGGGAATGGATTGAATGAAATGCTTGTTTTGAAAAACCCTTCTAAGGAAATCATCCAAGAACCAGTGATAGGGTATCCGTGTTTGGGGAGGGCTTCCGTGGGAGAGCCTTCCTGAGCCTGGCCAGCTCTGAGAGGGGGAAGCCTTGGCCTGGGGGTCCACAGTCCCCTGGGTCCTTTGGGATGCTCCCATGTTCTCACTGGCCTCAGTTTCCCTGACTGTAAGATGTAAAATTGGGCTTGTTTGCATTGCCACTGTCAGCTTTGATGACCTGGAATTTGGAAAACGCTGCTTAGGCCCATTGGCATCTTGAACTCCAGGTTATCTTTCCACCGGTGATGTCTGGGGTGGATAAAGTATGACTTCATTTAATGTTCAGGGGTTAGAGCCCTAGGGTTAGCTGGGTTTTTGTGTTAGAGGAAAGAGTGATTGATGGCTTCCAGAAGTCAGGAGATCAGGAGCACACTGATACAGGATTTCAGCAAGCTTCAAATGCAAAGCCCTTGGATGAAGATTTTTTTTTTTTTTAATTTTTTAATTGGAAGATAGTTATTTAAAATGTGTTGGTTTCTGCCATACAACAATGTGAATCCATCATAATTACATATATATCCCCTCCCTCTCCCCACTCCCATGCCACCCCTCTAGGTCATCACAGGGCACCAGGCTGGGCTCCCTCTGTTACACAGCAGCTTTCCACTCATTATCTGTTTACACATGGTAGTGTATATATGTCAGCGCTGCTTTCTCAATTAGTCCTACCCTCTTCGTCCCCTGCTGTGTACACAAGTCCGTTCTCTATGTCTGGATGGAGATTTTGGTTCTTGTAATGGGAGAAGACTCTGATTCATTATGATGGAAACTGAGGCTCTCCTCGCCCACCTACAGCCTGGAATTGAGAAGAACCAAAGGCAAGCCCTGCGGAGAAACCTTCCATGTTAATAGCCTTGGGCTCATGTTGATGTGGTTCTGGGAGCCACTTCATCTTGTCTCATTGGACCCGGTGTCCCTCGCCCACGGAACCTGGGCTCAGGCTCCCCAGCCAGGGTCAGGGTCCAGGTCAGCTCCTCAGCAGACGCAGTCCAGTGCTGGCCTCATCAGAGTGAGGACCTCAGGAACTGACTCCTGACTGAGTCAAGGAGATGCACAGAGAGGCAGACCTGCTCATGGGCTCACACTGCTTTGTCATACATGGGATGGGTGCCATATCAGCCCTGGAGGCAGCTGCATCTTGAAGGAGGGTGCCAGGGCTGCTCTGGATGCTGACACCCCACTATCCCTGAGCTGTCTCTGGGTGGTACAAAGTGGGTACAGGAAGCTGGGCTAGCAAGGGGGCTGTTCCTAGTGATCATCAGGTTCCATTGAGGACAGGCTCTGAAGGACCCATCAAGGAAGGTGCTTTGAGAATTACAAACCCTAATTCAGAAGCAGGTGCTGCTGTGCAGGGCCCTGGGGTCGTGAGGTCCAGCAAAAGTCCACTCAGCTAGGGCTCTGCCTCTGTGCCTGTTACTGACTGGGGCTGAAACTGCACTCAGGTTTGACTGCTCAATGCTCAAAAATCAGTCTTCAAGACACAAGGGTTAGTGGGGGAAAAAATGCTTTATTCAGGAAGCCAGCAACCTAGGAAGATGGCAGACCACCCAAATCAACTCCAAGTTGCCAACCAGAGGGCAAGAGCTTTTACAATTTTTTTAGAATAATTTTATGTTTTTTAAATGTGGTCCATTTTAAAAGTCTTCATTGAATTTGTTGACTAACCTAGATAGCATATTAAAAAACAGAAACATTACTTTGTCAACAAAGGTCCATCTAGTCAAAGCTATGGTTTTTCAGTAGTCTTGTATGCATGTGAGAGTTGGACCATAAAGAAAGCTGAGTGCAGAAGAACTGAGACTTTTGAACTGTGGTGTTGGAGAAGACTCTTGAGAGCCCCTTGGACTGCAAGGAGATCCAACCAGTCAGTCCTAAAGGAAATCAGTCCTGAATATTCATTGGAAGGACTGATGTTGAAGCTGAAGCTCCAGTACTTTGGCCACCTGATGTGAAGAGCTGACTTATTAGAAAAGACCCTGATGATGGGAAAGATTGAAGGCAGGCAGAGAAAGGGACAACAGAGGATGAGATGGTTGGATGGCATCACCAACTCTATGGACATGAGTTTGAGCAAACTCTGGGAGTTGGTGATGGACAGGGAAGCCTGGCATGCTGCAGTCCATGGGGTCCCAAAGAGTTGGATACAACTGAGTGACTGAACTGAACTGATTGAATTTGTTGCAATATTGATTCTGTTTTACATTTTGGTTGTTTGGCCTCAAGGCATGTGGGATCTTAGCTCCCTGACCAGGGACCCAACCTGTATCCCCTATCCTGGAAGGCAAGGTCTTAACCACTGGACTGCCAGGAAAGTCCCAGGGCAAGAGCTTTTAAGGGAAAGCTTCAGGGATGTGCAGGTGGGGGCTATGTGCAGAACAGCACTGCTCAAATTGGAGCAGCTTGTATTATGGCTGCAGTTTGATC
Source organism: Bubalus kerabau (assembly GCF_029407905.1). NCBI lineage: Eukaryota > Metazoa > Chordata > Mammalia > Artiodactyla > Bovidae > Bubalus > Bubalus kerabau. The sequence continues at coordinate 79,728,933 of NC_073631.1, read as the reverse complement.
ATCAGGCAGTTAGCTCTTTCTCCCTGGTGGTTTTAGATTCTGTAAGACAACTCAGGAATAGGTATTGGACGGTGTTATCTAGTTCTTCAGGGAGGAGCTACAAATTCTGAGACTGCTGTAGGCCTAACTGCTACTTTTGTCACTCCATGTCTACAACCTTTCAGTCATTAATTCCTTTAAAAATATTTATTTCTTTTATTTATTTATTCAGCTGTGCTGGGTCTTAGTTGCAGCATGCAGTCTTTTAGTTGTGGCATGTGAACGTTAGTTGCGACTTGTGGGATCCATTCCCCGACAAGGGATGGAACCCAGGTCCCTTGCATTGGGAGCATGGAGTCTTAGCCACTGGACCACCAGGGAAGTCCTACAGTGTGTGTTAAATAGGTCACAAACAAGCTCTTTTAAATTAGCATAAAATTTGAGTTAAATCATATAAATCAGAATAACTTCCACATACCTCAATATGTGAAAATTTCTTCTATCGTTTTCCCCTTTTGATGGCAAGTCTTTCAGTAGAAAGCATTGATGATAAAAATATTTGTCCCTTGATCATGTTTGCTGCTTGCCCTGGGTCTATCCTCTGCCTTGGTGCTAGTCCTACTTTTCACTTATATGAAAAGTAGTTATTTTTTCATATGAATGAAAATTTCTTTTCGTTTTTTTTTTTTCATTTATATGAAAAGCCTAGTTATCCATGTTGGAGGAAAACTAATCAGACATAACAAAGGACTACAAAGGTATGTTGACAGTGGGACCTTTTATAGGTTATGTGTGTGTGTTAAGTTGCCTCAGTCATGTCTGACTCTTTGCAACCCTATGGACTGTTGCCTGCCAGGCTCTCTGTCCATGGGATTCTCCAGGCAAGAATACTAGAGTGGGTTGCTGTGTTCTACCCAAGGGGATCTTCCCACCCAGGGATTGAACCCATGTCTTTTATATCTTCTCCATTGACAGACTGTTCTTTGCCACGAGTGCCACTTGGGAAGCCCTTTATAGGTTACGCATCTTATCAGCTATATCCAATTGTCACACAAATGCTGTACATGCACTTCAGGCAGTAGACTTAAAGTAAGCGGTGATACATGTCATGAGTAGTTATACTCTGACAACTTCACTAGGTCAAGTTTTCATTTAATGGTCTCCATGAAGTTTAATAAACCAAATAATCTTGATTAGTTTAATATTTCTTTCAGAGATGCTTCAGGGGCCATTTGGAGAACTCAGTTAGCTAGAGAAGGAAACCTAAAATCTCTTATCAAAAACAGCTCAATATTCCAGGAAACATTGCTCTTTTAACAGAGTGAGAAAACCAAACTCCAGTCTTGTATTAGTTTACTTCTGATAATAAAATTCATTTATTTTATTAACTTCAATCTAATCTTATTCAATCCTGACCATGCATAAAACTTTTCTTAAGATTCCTTTTACATAAACCTCACGACTTCTGTATTCACGTAAGTCTGTCCCTTATCCTTTCCCCATCTAGAAACGATGAGCTCTAGGGCAAAATTGTTTTTCTTTTTTCTTTAACAAAACTATCTCCATTCTTTTTTTTTTTTTTAAATTATTTATTTAGCTGTGCCAGGTCTTAGTTGCGACACACGATCTTTGATCTTTGATCTTCGTCAGGCTTGCAAACTCTTAGTTGTGGCATGAGGGCTCTTTGTTCCAGCCTGCATATGCTTAGTTGCAGCATATGGGATTTAGTTTCTTGACCAGGGTTTGAACCTTGGCCCCCTGCATTGGGAGTGCAGAGTCTTAGCCACTGGCTACCTAACTTCAGTGTTCTTGCCTGAAGAATTCCATGGACGGAGGAGCCTGGCAGGCTACAGTCTATGGGGTTGCACAGAATCGGACACAACTGACTATTACTTTTAGTAGTTTTAATTACATATTTATTATAATTTTCATCCTTAAAAACCCTAATCTCTAGCAAAAAACAAAAGGCAAGTAATTGAACTGTTTGTTATACTAACATTTTCTAATTGACAAACTTATAAACATGTTCTATAACCTCTAAAAACATACATTTTTATAGCATAATTTCTCTCTTTAAAGTGATACAAACATCTTTAGTTTTTTCTCTCCTAAGAAGACAAAAGATTGCTAGACTTGTATAACAATCAATGTTTCAGTATTTTATCTTAAAAAAAGACCTAGACCTTCAATGAATTTTTCTCATTTAACTTAATTTAGCAAAACTTTTAAGTTTCAAGTTACTGAGAATCTAAAAAAATTAAAACATTATCATTTCTAAAGAGTTCATCTAAAAACTTCTATATCATTTTTCTGTATTTTACTACTTATGACAATATCATCATGGCAAATCAGTTTTTTGTTGATAATTTTTTCAATAGATATAACATGAATTTACTGACTTTCAGTAAACCTTTGTACAAGAGAAGTATCATATGTAGTACTGGTGACTCTGAAGACGTATCTGTATTAATTAACAAATCTTAATACTGGATAGTAATTTAATACTTAATATTCTGCAGAGCACATGAACCTGAAATTCATTTTGGTTTAGTTCAGTTCAGTTCAGTCACTCAGTCGTGTCCGACTCTTTGTGATCCCATGAATCGCAGCACGCCAGGCCTCCCTGTCCATCACCAACTCCCGGAGTTCACTCAGACTCACGTCCATCGAGTCAGTGATGCCATCCAGCCATCTCATCCTCTGTCGTCCCCTTCTCCTCCTGCCCCCAATCCCTCCCAGAATCAGAGTCTTTTCCAATGAGTCAACTCTTCACATGAGGTGGCCAAAGTACTGGAGTTTCAGCTTTAGCATCATTCCTTCCAAAGAAATCCCAGGGCTGATCTCCTTCAGAATGGACTGGTTGGATCTCCTTGCATTTTGGTTAGTTTTTTGTTGTATTTAGAAATGTTTGATTTGTAAGTGCTCACTTTTCTTTAGGACAGTTAAATAGAGATCATAGATTAATTTTGGTAATTTATAGATTAATTTTGGTAATATTATCCAAAGATAAGACACAATTATGATGTGGCTTCCTGGTGGCTCAGACAGTAAGGAGTCTGCCTGAAGTGCAGGAGACCTGGGTTCAATCCCTGGATTGGGAAGATCCCCTGGAGAAGAGAATGGCAACCCACTCCAGTATTCTTGTCTGGAGAATTTCATGGACAGAGGAGCCTGGCAGGCCATGGCTCGCCAGTCCATGGGGTCCTAAACTTACTTGCATTTAAAAAACCTTCCCCTGCCCCCCACCTTTTTTTTTTTCCTTTTGACTTGAAGTTCTACTAATTAACCCAAGGCCTACTGGCTCAGTTTCATGCCTTGCTCTTGACCAAACCGTTGGGTTTGGATATTACTCCTGGGGTGCCTCTCTCTTTGCAGCAGTTGATCCCCATGATCATAAAACATTTAGTGGCACTTAGTCTCAGCTTTTCCCACTCTAGCAACCTAGAAAGGGCTGTTGTGACTGCCAGTTGGGCTTTTCTGGTGACTTAGCAGTAAAGAATCCGCCTGCAATGCAGAAGATACAGGACACTTGAGTTCGATCTCTGGGTTGGGAAGATCCCCTTGGAGGAGGGCATGGCAACCCACTCCAGTATCTTGCCTGGGAAATCCCATGGACAGAGGAGCCCGGAGGGCTGCAGTCCATGGGATCCCAGAGAGTCAGACACGACTTAAGCAACTGAGCACACACGCATGCATGTGACTGTCAGTTGGATTCAGTCAGTTCAGGCCCCGTAACCCTGTGTGGGGACCTAGGAGTATGGAGTGAAGGACTGCATGTATGGGAAGCTCCTGCCAGTGCCTGGCACCATTCTGTGAACACTTGAGTTTGCTAGCATCTGTGGCTCCCAGGGGCCCACTTACAGCACCACACAGAGTGCCTGTGCCAGTGTGTCTGTGTATAAGTACAGCGCTGTCACTGTTTTTGTCACTGGTGGGAGTAATGTCCTGCCGTCGAGCCGTCTCCTGTCACGTTGGATTCTGTGCACTTGAGTGGGTCCAGGTGCAGTGCTGGATATCAGGTACCCCAGGGATTGCAAGGAGGTGCTTGGCTCAGAGGTGCCTTGGAGTTCCTCTGACGTCACTATATGGAAATTGAGGTCCAGGATGGGGAGGAACTTGCCAGACCACAAGGGCTGAGGGCAGAACCTTCCAGACCACAGTGTCCCAGAGCCATACTGGCCATGGCCCGTCACTGCTGAGCCCACTGAGGCCACGGTCTGCTTGCTGCTTGTTTGCACTGGAGGAGAATGAGAACTCCTGTTTTTCATTTCCAAATGACTGGCCATGACAGCCTTTTCTCTCGAAAATGCATCTGTTTGGCTGTTTATCATTTCCCAGAGTCTGAAAGTCCTCTAGACAAAAGAAACACAGTCCTGCCTTTTTTTTGTTTCCCTGATGGAACCACTGAAATGGTTTTCTATTCCAAGTTAATTCCTGAGACCTTTATTAATGCAGCTGGTAGCCTGAGTGGGTGGCAGCCATCTACCTTCCTGGTGTTGTCAGGAATCTGCATCTTTACCTCTCTTTTTTTTGTTGTTTTTCTTTTTAATTTATTGTTTTACTGAAGGATAATTGCTTTATAGAATTTTGTTGTTTTCTGTCAAACATGAATCAGCCATAGGTATACATATATCCTCTCCCTTTTGAACCTCCCTCCCATCTCCCTTCCCATCCCACTGCTCTAGGTTGATACGGAGCCCCTGTTTGAGTTTCCTGAGACACACAGCAAATTCCCGTTGGCTATCTATTTTACATATGGTAATGTAAGTTTCCATGTTACCCTTTCCATACATCTCACCCTCTCCTCCCCTCTCCCCATGCCCATAAGTCTATTCTCTATGTCTGTTTCTCCACTGCTGCCCTGTAAATAAGTTCTTCAGTACCATTCTTCTAGATTCCGTATATGTGTGTTAGAATATGATATTTATCTTTCTCTTTCTGACTCACTTCACTCTGTATAATAGGTTCTAGGTTCATCCACCGCATCAGAACTGACTAAAATGCGTTCTTTTTTATGGCTGAGTAATATTCCGTTGTGTATATGTACCACAACTTCTTTATCCACTCATCTGTTGATGGACATCTAGGTTGCTTCCATGTTCTAGCTATTGTAAATAGTGCTGCAGTGAACAATGGGACACATGTGCCTTTTTCAATTTTGGTTTCCTCAGGGTATATGTCTAGGAGTGGGATTGCTGGGTCATATGGTAATTTTATTCCTAGTTTTTTTAAGGACTCTCCATACCGTCTTCCATAGTGGCTGTATCAATTTACATTCCACCAACAGTGCAAGAGTGTTCCCTTTTCTCCACACCCTCTCCAGCATTTATTGTTTGTAGACTTTTTGATGAGGGCCATTCTGCCTGGTGTGAGGTGATTGTAGTTTTGATTTGCATTTCTCTAATAATGAGCGATGTTGACCATCTTTTCATGTGTTTGTTAGCCATCTGTATGTCTTCTTTGGAGAAATGTCTGTTTAGGTCTTTTTCCCACTTTTTGATTGGGTTTTTTGTTTTTCTGGCATTGAGTTGTATGAGCTGCTTGTATATTTTGGAAATTAATCCTTTGTCAATTGTTTCATTTGCTATTATTTTCTCCCATTCTTAAGGTTGTCTTTTCACCTTGCTTATAGTTTCCTTTGCTGTGCAAAAGCTTTTAAGTTTAATCAGGTCCCACTTGTTTGCTTTTGTTTTTATTTCCATTACTCTAGGAGGTGGGTCATAGAGGATCTTGCTTTGATTTATGTCATCAAGTGCTCTGCCTATGTTTTCCTCTAAGAGTTTTATAGATTCTGCTCTTACATTTAAGTCTTTAATCCATTTTGAGTTTATCTTTGTGTGTAGTGTTAGGAAGTGTTCTAATTTCATTCTTTTACATGTAGCTGTCCAGTTTTCCCAGCACCATTTATTGAAGAGGCTGTCTTTCCCCCATTGTATATTCTTGCCTCCTTTGTCAAAAATAAGGTACCCATAGGTACATGGGTTTATCTCTGGGCTTTCTATCTTGTTCCATTGATCTGTATTTCTGTTTTTGTGCCAGTACCATACTGTCTTGATGATTGTAGCTTTGTAGTATAAATTGAAGTCAGGAAGTTTGATTCCTCCAGCTCCATTCTTCTTTCTCAAGACTGCTTTGGCTATTTGGGATCTTTTGTGTTTCCATGTGAATTGTGAAATTTTTGTTCTATTTCTGTGAAAAATGCCATTGGTAATTTGATAAGGATTGCATTGAATCTGGTAGATTGCATTTGGTAGTATATTCATTTTCACAATATTGATTCTTCCTACCCAGGAACATGGAATATCTCTCCATCTGTTTATGTCATCTTTGATTTCTTTCATTAGTGTCATAATTTTCTGTGTACAGTTCTTTTGTCTCCTTAGGTAAGTTTATTCCTAGATATTTAATTCTTTTTGTTGCAGTGGTGAATGGGATTGATTCCTTAATTTCTCTTTCTGATTTTTCATTATTAGTATATAGAAATGCAAGTGATTTCTGTGTATTGATTTTGTATCCTGTAACTTTGCTAAATTCACTGATTAGCTCTAGTAATTTTATGATACTGTCTTTAGGGTTTTCTATGTACAGTATCATGTCATCTGCAAACAGTGAGAGCTTTACTTCTTCTTTTCCAATCTAGATTCCTTCTATTTCTCTTTCTTCTCTGATTGCTATAGCTAGGATTTCCAGAACTATGTTGAATAATAGTGGTGAAAGTGGACAACCTTGTCTTGTTCCTGATCTTAGGGGAATGTTTCAGTTTTTCACCATTGAGAATGTTTGCTATAGGCTTATCATATATGGCCTTTACTATGTTGAGGTAGGTTCCTTCTATGGCCATTTTTTGAAGAGTTTTAATCATAAATGGGTGCTGAATTTTGTCAAAAGCTTTTTCTGCATCTATTGAGATTATCATATGATTTTTATCTTTCAGTTTGTTAATATGGTGTATCACATTGATTGATTTTCATATATTAAAGAATCCTTGCATTCCTGGAATAAACCCAACTTGATCATGGTGTATGAGCTTTTTTATGTGTTGCTAAATTCTGTTGCTAAAATTTTGTTGAGGATTTTTGCATCTAAATTCATCAGTGATATTGGCCTGTAGTTTTCTTTTTTTGTGTTGTCTTTGTCTGGTTTTGGTATCAGGGTGATGGTGGCCTCATAGAATGAGTTTGGAAGTGTTCCTTCCTCTGCAATTTTTTGAAAGAGTTTTATAGGGATAGGCATTAGCTCTTCTCTAAATGTTTGATAGAATTATCCTGTGAAGCCATATGGTCCTGGGCTTTTGTTTTTTGGGAGATTTTTGATCACAGCTTCAATTTCAGTGGTTGTAATTGGGTTGTTCATAATTTATATTTCTTCCTGGTTCAGTCTTGGAAGATTGAACTTTTCTAAGAATCTGTTTATTTCTTCCAGGTTATCCATTTTATTGTCATATAGTTGTTCATAATAGTCTCTTATAATCCTTTGTATTTCTGCATTGTCTGTTGTAACCTCTCCTTTTTCATTTCTAATTTTGTTGATTTGATTCTTCTCTCTTTTTTTCTTGATGGGTCTGGCTAAAGGTTTGTCAATTTTGTTTATCTTCTCAAAGAGCCAGGTTTTAGTTTTATTAATCTTTGCTATTGTTTCTTTCATTTCTTTTTCATTTATTTCTGCTCGGATCTTTATGACTTCTTTCCTTCTACTAAGTTTGGGTTTTTTTTGTTCTTTTTCCAATTGTTTTAGGTGTAAAGTTAGGTTGTCTAGTCGATGTTTTTCGTGTTTCTTGAGGTAGGATTGTATTGCTATAAACTTCACTCTTAGAACTGCTTTTGCTGCATCCCATAGGTTTTGAGTTGTCATGTTTTAATTGTAATTTATTTCTAGTGATTTTTTAATTTATATTTTGATTTCTTCAGTAACCTGTTGGTTATTTAGAAATGTGTTGTTTAATCTCCATGTGTTTGTGTTTCTTACAGTTTTTTTCCTTGTAATTGATATCTAGTCTCATAGCATTGTGGTCAGAGAAGATGCTTGATATGATTTCAATTTTCTTAAATTTACTGAGGTTTGATTTGTGACCCAAGATGTGATCTATCCTGGAGAATGTTCCACGTGCACTTGAGAAGAAGGTGTATTCTTCTGCATTTGGATGGAATGTCCTGAAGATATCAATAAGATCCATCTCATCTAATGCATCATTTAAGACTTGTGTTTCCTTGTTAATTTTCTGTTTTGATGATTTGTGCATTGGTGTGAGTGGGGGTGTTAAAGTCTCCTACTATTATTGTGTTACTGTCAATTTCTCCTTTTATGCCTGTTGGTGTTTGTCTTATTGAGGTGCTCCTATGTTGGGTGCATAGATATTTATAATTGTTATGTCTTCGTCTTGGATTGATCCCTTGATCATTATGTAGTGTCCTTCCTTATCTCTCATAATATTCTTTATTTTAAGGTCTATTTTGTCCGATATAAGGATCACTATTCCAGCTTTATTTTGCTTCCCATTTTCATGGAATATATTTTCCCATCCTTTCACTTTCAGTCTATATGTGTCTTTAGGTCTGAAGTGGGTTTCTTGTAGACATCATATATATGGGTCTTGTTTTTGCTTACATTCAGCCAGTCTGTGCCTTTTGGTTGGAGCATTTAATCCATTTACATTTAAAGTAATTATTGATATATATCTTCCTATCACCATTTTCTTAATTGTTTGGGATTGATTTTGTAGATCTTTTTTCTTCTCTTGTATTTCTTGACTATATAAGTCCCTTTAACATTTGCTGTAAAGCTAGTTTGGTGGTACTGAATTCTCTTCACTTTTGCTTGTCTGAAAAGCTTTTATTTCTCCATCAATTTTAAATGAGATCCTTGCCAGGTACAGTAATCTTGGTTGTAGATTTTTCCCTTTCAGTACTTTATATATACCCTTCTGGCTTGGAGAGTTTCTGCTGAAAGATCAGCTGTTAAGAATATGGGATTTCCCTTGTCTGTTACTTGTTGCTTCTTCCTTGCTGCTTTTAATATTCTTTCTTTGTGTTTAGTCTTTGTTATCTTGATTAATATGTGTCTTGGCATGTTTCTCCTTGGGTTTATCCTGTATGGGACTCTTTGTGCCTCTTGGACTTGATTGACTATTTCCTTTTCCATGTTGGGGAAATTTCCAACTATAATCTCTTCAAAAAATTTCTCATACCCTTTCTTTTTCTCTTCTTCTTCTGGGACCCCTATAATTCAAATGTTGGTGCTTTTGATATTGTCTCAGTTGTCTTTGAGACTAGCCTCAGTTCTTTTCATTCTTTTTACTTTATTCTGCTCTTCAGAAGTTATTTACACCATTTTATCTTCCAGCTCTCTGATTCGTTCTTCTGCTTCAGATATTCTGCTATTAATTCCTTCTAGAGTATTTTTAATTTCAGTAATTGTGTTGTTTGTCTCTGTGTGTTTATTCCTTAATTCTTCTAGGTCTTTGTTAATTGATTCTTGCATTTTCTCCATTTTGTTTTCAAGGTTTTTGATCATCTTTACTATCATTATTCTGAATTCTTTTTCAGGGAGTTTGCCTATTTCCTCATTTATTTGGACTTCAGTGTTTCTAGTTTGTTCCTTCATTTGTATAGTATTTATCTGCCTTTTCATTTTTTTTTTAAATATTGTGTTTGAGATCTCCTTTTCCCAGGCTTCAAGGTTAAATTCTTTTTTCCTTTTGGTTTCTGCCCTCCCAAGTTTGGTCCAGTGGTTTGTGTGAGCTTGTATAAGGTGAGATTTGTGCTGAGTTTTTGTTTGTTTGTTTGTTTGTTTTTTCTCTGATGGGCAAGGCTGAGTGAAGTGGTGATCCTGTCTGCTGATGACTGGGTTTGTATTTTTGCTTTGTTTGTTTAGATGAGGCATCCTGCACTGGGTGCTACTGGTGGTTGGGTGATGTGGGTCTTATATTCAAGTGGTTTCCTTTGTGTGAGTTCTCACTATTTGATACTTCCTAGGGTTAGTTCTCTGGTAGTCTATGGTCTTGGAGTCAGTGCTCCCACTCCAAAGGCTCAGGACTTGATCTCTAAAATTCAATGAAGAAACAGCATGAACTTTCCAAAACCATCTATTTTCTTTTCTTTGAAATGGCAGTCAATTCTGGCATTTAAAGACTTTCCAAGTGTTTCATTCAGGGACTTGTAAATCTCACTTATCTTCTCACAGGCAAACCTCAAGCTCACCAAAGAGGAAAGTTTTACTTCCAAGTCCCAGTCTTGGTACCACTGAGCCCAGCCCCACATCCCTCTTGTCTCCTTGGTGTTGGACTTTAGATAGATACCTCACCACCTCCCATTCCGGTACCAGAAACTTTACCTCAGTCTTATAATGCTGGATGGATTGTTGGGTTTTGCTGGGAGTTCCTTAAGCCTGTGCGTCAGAAATGGTGCTCTACTTAACTGTCCCTCCATCCCCTCATGGAGGTCACTTGACAGGTGTCCCATGGTGCCTGTCCTGTGCATCCTCATAGCACACTGCCCACTCCCGCCAGGGGCAGGAGAAGTTATCCCAGGAAACTCGCCTCAGGATGTCACGTGGTCCTTGATGGCACATCCTCAGCCTGCTCTGGCCAGGCCCCTGCCATGTTGGTGTGTGGCGATCCCGGGACATATGGAGATTCTGGTCTATGAGGAATCAGGAAGGGAGAGGAGGAAGGAGTTCCAAGAGGGAGGATGTGCAGGGGGAAGGAGGAGAATGAGATGGAGGAGGAGGAAGCACTGAACTGGGTCTCAGTGATTTGACAGGTGGTGGCTGGGTTAGGTTGAGGATGTCCAGATCATCCAGGTCCATGGATCCAGGTCCAGTTGGGTTTTGATGGTGGTCCAGGGGGTCTAGATGGCCTGGTCTAGTTGGGCTGCACCTGGGAGGAGTGGCAGTACCAGTAGGGGCAAACCACAGTATGAGACCTGCCTGGCTCGTGCCCATGGGTGGAGGGTGGCACTCAGGGGACCCATGTAGGATACCCTGCAGAGACTGTCAGCAAGACTCAGGAATGGGCACATGGCTGGATGTGTAGGACATTCAGTGGACTGAAGCCTGTGTTGGGCTATCAATGAGCTGCAAGGAAAAAATGCCTGTGCAGCAGGGCGGCTGGTGGGGGTGGGAGGCGAGGCGGTGTGGGAAATGGAGCACAGGTGGCCTTCTCAGCTGCCTCCACACAGCCCGAGAGCCTGTGCCTCCCAGAGTCACTAACTCCAGGCCTGCACAGCCTGGAGCCAGGGCTGCACAGCCTGGAGCCAGGGCTGCATGTGGGTTTGGCCCCCCACCCTGTTACTGAGCAAGTGGTCACAGCGACTCTGTCTTGTTGGGCTGTTGCGGGGCTCAGCAAGTTGGACCACACTTAGGACAGGGCACTCAGTGGACATTGGTCAGTACTGAAGCTGAGGGAAGCCTGGCAAGGGGCAGCCAGGCCAGTGTTCATTTCCAGAAGGGGAAACTGAGGCTCAGAGAGTAGAGTGAGTGCATCTGGGCTGGGAATAGAGTCATGGTGAACATGAGGGGCTTTTCGACCACCTCTGACTCCTCAGTTCTCCCATTGTCTGTCTCTTAACTCTGCAGAGTGTGGGCAGGGCCTCTCAGCACCTGGAACTTGTCAGAGATTAGCATCTTGGTGCTGGAGGCCTACTGGCTCAGAATCTTCATTGCACAAGATCTCCATGCCTGTATGCATGTAATTGTGAGCTTTCCCTACTTGTTTGCAGCTCTGGCAGTACACTGGACTCACGCAGGGGTGGGTTTTTTTTTTTTTTTTTTAATAAATATGAATGTTTGGTCCCAATCTCAGAGTCACCCTTGCCATGGGCCAGGGCTGTGGCCTCAGGGAGTGTGGATGTACAGCCAAGTCAGACATCTTTGTTCCACCTCATGTGATCATCCTGAGAGACTCAGTGCTGAGAGGGTCTGGGAGGGAGGCCCCTAGCCCCAGAAATCTCCAGGTGGGCTCGGGTATGGTGGTCTGTACCAGCCTCAGAGGGGAATGGCTTTGTTCTGCCTTCAGAAGAATTGTATTACAATAGATTGCTTCCATCAAGGACTTCAGAATTGAGAGCTGTGTTAAAATAGAACTGGATCGACAGGCTGGGAGCACATAATCCAGACCTGCTGCAGCCTGTGAAGGGGGCTAGGTGGCTGGGGGTCCAGGCAGAGTGGTGTGTGGGTGGGGCAGTTGTGGCCAGATGGAGACAAGTTGAAAGAGATGCATGATTATTAACTAGTGAAAACACCCAGAATCAGTACCACTCTGTTTTATAGAGGAGGAGACACAGGCCCAGCAAGGTGAAGGGTCTGTCCAGAGTCACACAGCAAACCAGTGACTCCAAGGGGGTGGGGCTGGGCATCTGGTGGTTGTGGTTAACTTCAGAAGGGTACCCTCTTCCTGCAGAGATGGCAAGGCTCCTCTTTGAGGGGTGTCAGCTTCCGGCTTGGCTGCTGCCTGCCTGGGACCCCACGATGTGAAGGTTCTGAGGCTCAGGGTGGGTTCAGTGGGGGAGTGTGGAGTTTGAAAACCCACCTCTGCCTTCTGTTAGGCTTTAGATAAACTGGGAAGGCCTGCACACCTGCACTAGTCTGCCTTTGGGTCCAGCCTCCAACATCACTTCTTCCCCTTTCACCCAACTACTGTTAATGAATTGAGTCTTTAATTATTATGGAAAGACTCATCTCTGGTGATACTCTTGGCTCTGAAATATACTTTGTCCAGTATTAATGTAGCCACTCCACCTTTCTTTTGATTAGTGGTAGCATGGCATATCAGAGAAGGCGATGGCACCCCACTCCAGTACTCTTGCCTGGAAAAATCCCATGGTTGGAGGAGCCTGGTGGGCTGCAGTTCATGGGGTCGTGAAGAGTCGGACACGACTGAGCGAATTCACTTTCACTTTTCACTTTCACACATTGGAGAAGGAAATGGCAACCCACTCCAGTGTTCTTGCCTGGAGAATCCCAGGGACGGGGGAGCCTGGTGGGCTGCCATCTATGGGGTTGCACAGAGTCAGACACGACTGAAGCGACTTAGCAGCAGCAGCAGCAGCAGCATGGCATATTGTTCCCCACCTTTTACTCTGAATCTATTTGAGTCATTTTAAGGTAGGGTACGTATAAATAGCCTGTGATTGGATTTTTGATTTTGCCTTTTGATTTCATCTAATAATCCTTGTTTCATTTTTTGAATTTTGGCTATGCCCTGTGGCATGCGGCATGTGGATCTTAGCTCCCCGACTAGGGGTCAAACCTGCACCCCCTGGAGTCGAAGCTTGGAGTCTTAACCACTGGACCACCAAGAAAGTCCTAACAATTTTTATTTATCTGTTGAGGTGCTAAGACCATTTACTTTCAATATGATAATTTATTGATATGGTTAGTTTTAAATCTACCATGGTACCATCAGTTCGTGCCCCCCACTTCTCTCTTTTTCTGCCTTTTTTTAGACTTTGTATTTTTTTTCCACTTTTTTATTTCTCCTTCTTCTTCCCCTTCACTAACTGGCAGTAATTATTATTGATTACTTTAGTGGTTGCTTTAGGATTTGTAGTATCTTTAACTTATCACAGTCTAAGTGATATTATATCAATTCATGTATAGAATAAGAACCTTCCAAACCTTTCATTCCTTCCCCTACCCGCCACTGCCCACCTTGGCTGTGCCACATGACTTGTGGGATCTTAGTTCCCCAACCAGGGATTGAACCCAGGTCCTGGCAGGGAAAGCACTGGGTCCTAACCATTGGACCACCAGGGAATTCCCCTTTTTCTTATTTTTAAATGAGTCATTGCTCTTGTTTAATAGCCATAAGAGTTCTTTATATATTTTAGACACAAACCCTGTATCAGAGATATGATTTTCATATATTTGCTTTCATTCTGTGGGATGTCTTCACTTTTTCGATGGTATCTTTTGAAGCACAAAAGTCTAAAAATTTGATATAGTTCAATTTCTATATTTTTCTTTTGTTTGTATTTTTAGTGCCATATGAGAAGACTTCATCTTATACAAGGACACAGTGACTTTCTCCTATATATTTATTCTATTTAAATATTTTATTTATTTATTTTTGGCTATGTTGGGTCTTTGTTGCTTCATGCAGGCTTTCTCTAGTTGCAGAGAGCAATGAGAGCTACTCTCTAGTTGCAACATGCAGGCTTCTCATTGCAGTGGCTTCTCTTGTTGCAGACCATGGGCTCTAGGTGCTTGGGCTTCAGTAGTTGTGGTGTATGGACTTATTTGCCCCCATGACATGTGGATCTTCCCAGACCAGAGATTGAACCCATGTCCCCAGCATTGGCAGGTAGATTCTTAACCACTGGACCACCAGGGAAGTCCTCTCCTATATTTTATCCCACTGGAACCCATCTTCCCTCAGCCTCTCCACTCCCAAGACCCCCATCTCTCTGCATGCTGCCCTCCCTTGCCTGCTTCTTTCCATGCCTCACTAGAGGACTTCTTTCTATGACCCCTCTGGGTCCTGTCTTGGTGACACCTCAATGTGGGTTCCTCTTTCTGCACTGGCTTCAACCTTCTTGAGTTACATGGAGGCCAAGGTGATGGAAGAAGACTCCAGGGGGTAGACCTTGAGGGGCATCAGCACGAACCTTCAAGGGTCATGACAGTACCTAGCCTTCCTAGTGATGCTCACAACTCTCTCTTCTCTAGGGGAGTCTCCCCCGGTGGGTGGCTGCAATGAGAAGCGTATGTTGGCCATGCTGCCCCGCTGTGGCAAGACCTTCGCCGAAAAGATGAAGAAGGTAGAGGTCTGGAAGTGGTGCAACCTCTCGGAGTTCATCGTGTGAGTGTCCCTGCCCATGCCCTGCCCTTGCCCTGCCCACAGTGCCTGTGCTCCTCAAGTTCTGAGGTTCATTCCAAGCCTCCCAGCCCCTCACTCCCCTCACTGACCACACTGGCTGCTCCAAATTGAACACTCCAGGTTGTGCATCCCCCACTTTTCTGAGTGCGGTCATTTCTCTGGGAACCACCGACACCCACTCCCCTTCCTGAATGTGGTTGGTGCCCTGCCCTGGGGCGCCTGCCTCTCTTCACAGGCCATGCTGGGTGGAGTTGTCATTTTGGGTTTTCTTCACAGCACCAGCCAGGGCTGGGTCGGTAGTCAGGACCATTGGACCACAGAGAAACTGAGTCCCACTGGTTTCTACCTGGTGTGGTGGGGGCCCCACCACAGAGGGCCCCACTTTCTAGAAGCTTCTGAGATATTTTTCATCTCCTGTGATCACACCCAGCATCAAGTGTCTAGGGACACCTTTCACCTCCTCGGAAATCACTGATGGCCTGTGCCTAGCTTCCCTCACTTCCCACTTAGAAGTCTCTGTCTGGCACAGCGCTGGTGGCTGCTGCGTTCAGCCTGTCCTGTGGGCCATGCCTGCCTGGGACCCCTGGATTTCTAGCATTTGCATCAGCCCTTTCCACCCCAAGACCCTGGCTCCTGTGCTGTCTGTTCCCAGTGGTTGTTCTATGGGCTTCCATGGCCATCTCCCTAGGGGACAGTGGCTCCTTGTGGGCACATCCACAGCCCCCTCATGGACTCCACACATAGCTGTTCACTGAACCAAATGGAACACAATTTCTGTGTCTGCTGGGAAAGGGGAGGGGAGTGTTCAGGAAGGGCCTTGGCCGGGCTTATTATTGTCCTTGGAACCTGAACGCCAAGCCCAGAGTGGACACACAGGGGTGGAGGTTTAGGGAGGAGGTGTGAGTTTCCTGTCCTGGGCTTCTGTCACCTGCTAAAGCCTCAGTGAGATTAAACAGACATCCAGCCCCAGGGCCAGAGGACAGTAGAGGGGTCAGCCAGGAGGGGGTCTTGGAGGAGAGAGAGGCTGATGTCTACTGGACTAGGGAAAAGTTTGCTGGCAGAAGAGGGAATCTGCCAGGGGCAGTTTGCCTGCCTTCTGGGTTCCACATCCCAACTTTCCCCTCTGGACCATGGCTGTGTTTTTGCTCATTGTGAGAGCACCCCCAGGGGCTGGAGGGAGGGTGCTCTGGGAGACAGACTGAAGGGAGGGCATGGAAAGGCCCTGGGGTGACCAGAGTAGCTTGGGAAGAACAGAGCTTGTCGTGACCCTGGTTCCATGATGTCACACAAATGGCAGCTTCCTTGGGAAGAACACCGTGATTTTGTCTCCAGTTTGAACGCAGGCTGATGAGTTAACAGCACCTGGGACTGTGTGTGGAAAGGTGTGCATCCCTGGGTCATCTGCCTCCCCAGCCCTGGGAACGGTGGGGTGCTGGGCTGTGAGGGTTGACGTCTGCAACTGTTGCCTCGTGCCTGAGCGCCTGACCTTTGCTGTCTTTTATTGTAACAACATTTTCTGTCACAATAAGGAGTCAGTTCCCAGTGATCTTGAGAAGGAGCAAGCGTGGGCAGTCTGCCCAAACCCTAGCCTTTGGGACTCACCTGTGACCTCACTGAGAACCTCCTATGTGCCAGGCACTTACCAGAAGTGTATTCACAGCACTTAATTTGGTCTTTTCACCAAGGTGGGGGCTTTCACCTAATAAGGTCCACTACCTTATTGGCTGAGAATTATGAACCCCATTTACAGCTGGAGAAACTGAGGCTCATGGAGGCTAAGCAATGTGGGCAAAGTCAGGAAGATGGTCAGCCAAGCTGAGATTGGAAGATATCGGTTCCACATCCTGAGCCCTAAGCTGCTATCTTGTGCTGTTTTCTGTGCATGGGGGTCACATGGGCCTCAAATCACCCTCCGCCTCCTGCTCCTTGTACCTCAAAGTTGCACTGAGCTCTGGGGCAGGTGGGGGCTCTGCAGGGTGTCGGGTTAGAAGCTCTAGGGTGGCAGGCCACTGATAGGGCCCAGTGGGAGGGGTGGGTCTTGGGGGTGATGGTTTGCCTGAGGACCTGGTTAGTGAGGCGACCCAGAGCCTGGACCCATCCCAAGGACCACATCAGGGCTCTGCACATGGATTCCAGGCTGTAGCCTTTGTTTCCTGCTCTCTTGCCTTGTGTGGCTCTTCCTTGCCTGTGTTACCTGAGGGATGTGGGCGGATGTGTGCCTGACCAACCAGCCAAATGTTTGGGCTGGGAAACCGGTTGCCCCAGGGCCACCAGGAGGAGTGGCAAAGGGTCTGGCTGAATGGATCTGCTGCCCTGTTTCCCACTGCCTTTCCAGGCAGAGATAAGGTTGTGTACAGGAAGCTCCTGCAGGAAGCGGATCCTTCCTGTTGCTCAGGCCACCCTTCCTGGGTCAGTACCGGAAGGAGCAGGGTGGTTGCAAAGCCTCGTTCCCACGGGGAGCTGAGGCAGGAACCCCTTCCTGCCCCAAGCCTGTCCTGAGTGAAGCACTTTGCCAGGTGGGCAGTGGTCGGAGCTGGCACACTGAGGCAGATATTCAACCAGCCCTCTGACCACAGCATCTTGAACAATGGCTCCAGTCTAGGTCAGCAGCCCCAGAGGCCAGTAATCCTCGGTCAGTGGGCTTTTGGGTTGAATTCTGGGGACTGCTAGTGGTTACACTTGGTTGGCCACAGGGACCATCAGGAGCCTGGCTGTTTGATGGATGTGGCTCCTCATTCGTGGCTTGCTAAGTGCCTTTCCAGGTTTGGTCAACACAGACAGGAAGACCCTGGGCAGAGGGGGTCCCATGTCCTGTCAGGTGGGGGCTGAAGAAGGTAACTTTGGAGAGGAAGACAGGTTGGGGCTGGGCTCACAGGTGGGATGCCTCCCCCACCTCCCTGCACCACCCAGTCAATGCTGCCTTCAGGTAAATGAAGGCAGGCTAACTTGACTGGTAGGCAGCCGGCCCTTGGCCTCAGGGAGATTTCTTCCCCTGCTGCTGCTAAGTCACTTCAGTCATGTCCGACTCTGTGCGACCTCATAGACAGCAGCCCACCAGGCCCCCCCGTCCCTGGGATTCTCCAGGCAAGAACACTGGAGTGGGTTGCCATTTCCTTCTCCAATGCATGAAAGTGAAAAGTGAAAGTGAAGTCGCTCAGTCATGTCCGACTTTTAGCGACCCCATGGGAGGCCTATATAGTGGTCCTAGGTGAGAAGGGCCTTGAAGGTCAAGGGGCTGTGACCTTTGGCCTTGGAGAAAGAGCCCAGCCTCAGAGTGTCCTCTGGGAAGACCTGGGGGTGCTGGCACCCTGGGGGCTGAGTCCAGACCTGGGGTGTTGGGAGCTCCTTTCCTTGTAGGGAGGAGGTGACAGTGTGGATGACCACGATGAGGGCAGGGATGATGTACGAGATGCAGATGGGGGCATGTGGTATATTTTGGGGAGTTCATGGCCTCAGAGTTTCCTGCAGGGTATGGGGCCACCATGCAAAAGAACCTCAGGGCAAGGACACCAGGGGGATGGATACTGCCAGACCAGCAGGCCCAAGAGAGATTGTAGCATGAGGCCACTCTTCCCATGTGGCCTGGGGCCATGCTGAGAACCGGTGGCCACACAGCACTGCCCCCCACTTTCCTGTAAGTCAGGGCCAAAGTTAGAAGGGGTGGGAGAGCTGAATGGTCAAACTCTCTGCTTTCATAGGTACTACGAGAGCTTCACCAACTGCACGGAGGTGGAGACCAACGTGGTGGGTTGCTACTGGCCCAACCCCTTGGCTGAGAGCTTCATCGCCAGCGTCCATAGGCAGTTCTTCCAAAACTGCTCGGTGGACAGGCAAGACTGGGAGGACCCCCCAGACGAAATTCTTATCCCGCTGATCACCGTGCCCGTCCTGCTGACCATCGCCATGACTGGTGTGGTGGTGTGGCGCAGCAAACACACCGAACAGGTGTTGTGAGGGCCTGGTGAGCCCGAGGGGCCATGCCTGGAGAGATGGAAGAAAGTTCTGCAGGGCTGATTGAGCTGGTGCTTCAGCTGCCCCTGAACCTTGCCCCGGTGGTCTTGGGCTGGTGATAGAGAAAACGTGCTGTGGCTGGAGCTTGTGTGCTGGGCACAGATCACCGCTGCTTCACCTGCGCTGTCCCAGGCTGGGCTGGGGCCTCTGGTGTTCCCAGTACCAAGTCCCTTAGGGTCCTGCCCTGGCCTGACCTTGACCCTGCTTCCCAACTGACTCTACCCCTGACCCCACCCCTGGTCCTGGCCCCACCTCGTACTCTGACTCCACCCCCAGCCTTGGTCCCACCTCCTATTCTGATTTCACCTCCTACTCTGACCCCACCTCCTATTCTGACTCCACCTCTCACTCTGACTCCACCCCAGCCCTGACCCCACCTTCTACTCTGATACCACCCCCAGCCTTGGCCCTACCACAGTGTCTCTGCTCTGAAAAGGTGTGCCTATTCCCACCCGACTCCAGTACTCTTGCCTGGAAAATTCCATGGATGGAGGAGCCTGGTAGGCTTCAGTCCAGGCGGTCGCAAAGAGTCGGACACGACTGAGCGACTTCACTTTCTTTCATTCCCACCTGTCTGGGTGTGGGGCAGTAAAGAGTGTGGGAGGGGGCTTTTGTGGGTCCTCGCTTTGCAGGCCTTGGGTCCTCTTGATGGGGAGCCCACTTAGAGAGAATCTGGAAGACAGAATTGAACTGGGAGCTCCAAGGAGCCACAGGATAGCTTGCGACGTCCGGTCTGTGGCCGCAGCTGGTGTGGGCCTCCTTGGTAATGGGCCCCTCTGTGAGCAAGGCCTCGGAGTAGGGGCCTTGTGCGCTCTACTGGCTGAGCTCTGTCTGCTGTGCCTTTGCTTTCTGTGAGTAAAGAGACATGCTACTTCTGGGGTTTCCAGTTTTATTTCAGGGAATTCACAGAGACTCTGTCCGGCCTCTTAGAACTGGCAAGTCCCCCAGGCTCATTTTACAGACGGAGTGATTGAGGCTCCAGGAGGTCAGAGGTCAGAGCAGCAAAGAGAGCCTCAAACCAGGGGAGTGTGGGCAGGTGGGAGGGATCTGCTATCCAGCTCTCAGAGGTTTTGTGCTTCCCACTGACTCCCTGCGCTTTGAGGATGGAGGGGAGACTTAATCTTTCCGGCATTTCGAGGTTGCATCGGGCTTGCCAGGACCCCCGCCTGGTCCTGGGGACCTGGGAGCAGCTGGTGGAGGCGCTTTGTCCGCAAGCTTCTCTCTGGTCCCCGGCGGCGTTCCAGTTCCCTAGCCGATGCTTTCGAATGTGGGCGGTTTACTTCAGCACCGTCTTGCTGGGGCCCAGAAGTGGAGCCGTGGCTGTGAGTGGATGTGGAGGGAACCTAGCAGGGCAGTCTCTATGTCCTTCAGAGGCCCTGCTCCTCTTCCTGCCCAGAGGTGCAGGGGGTCCCCTGAGCTTGCTGGTTCCCTGCAGGTGCCCACGGGTGCAGGTGCCCACAGGTGCAGGGGCGGGATGGGAATCTCCTGGCACTTCCGGTTCCTGAGGTAGCTTCAGCCGAGGAACAGAGGCTGTGATCTCAACGTGTATCCACAGTGCCTCTGGAGCATCGCCCACCACGCAGATCTCTGCGGGTCATCTGTGAGCTGGACGTCTGCTGATGAGATAACCTGTGGAGGCCCGGAGGGGCAGTGCTTTTGGGTTTCAGACCATCTCAAGCCTTTAAAATGTTGGTTCTCTTCTCAGATGGTTCCCTGGGGGGGCCTGGCAGCTGCGGAGGGAGTGCAGCCCAGCCCCTGGCTGGCCCTGGCCATACCCTGTGTGGGGAGCCCCTGGAGGTTGTGTGTGTCTCCCCTGCCCCAGGGATTCTCACTTCCCAGGTCCCCTGAGAGCCCGGGCCCCCAGAGCTGCACCGAGAGGCTACTCTTGTGTGCACATGGCTGTCCAATGATGCTTCTTGGCTGAAGACCCCACTCTTACCAAGACTGGAGAACCTCGTAATTGTGGGCCTGGCACTGGGCCGCCTGGCCGCCCTTTTAGCTCTCCAGCATGCTTTCTTCACTATGCTAACTTTAGTTTAGTTTAACTTTAGTGATCCACTGGCCCCACTGAGACCTCTGACCTTCAGGCTAGTCCTGTCCAGCCCTGGCTTGCTGCCTCCCTCCCGCCCAGCCTGGTCTGCTGGTCACAGCTTTGCAGGCTCTGTCAGTCCTTTGGCCCCACATTTTCACTTATTCATGAGTTTTTCTAGGACATGGAGGGTCCTGGGTACCAGACCACACAAGGAATGTGTGTGTGTGTATGTTTGTGTGTGTATGTGTGTGCATTTCTGTCCCTCTTCCCCCAGCTCCATACAAGGGGATGCCATGTCTCTCTACTTTCTAGACAAGGAATCTAGATATAGTGTTTTCCTGGGAGGGCCAGGATTTCTCATCCCCTCCACTCCGAGCTCTGTGTTACAGAGACTAAATTCCAGGCATGAATGGCTGAGACGTCAGGCCTCCCTCTCCCTGGGCAGACCTCACTGAGGGAGCTCTACCCTAGGTTCAGCGCGCTCTCACTTCAGTTCACCTGAACAGGGGAGGCTCCTGCCAGGAGAGGCGAGTGGAGAAGACCAGAAGCTGCTGCCCGCACCCAATATGTTGTTCATAAAGTGAGAGTGTTACACTACTGTCCTCAACCCCAGCTCCAGGAGAGTGGGTCAGAGATCTTCCCAAGGGCAGAGGCAACTGTAAGGACAGGCAGCTCCGAAGCTCTCTCCATAGGAACTGACTTGATTTAGAAGATAGCGTAGGGAAGTCCAAGCCTAAGGGAGCCCTCGAGAACCATGAGAATTTTGGTGGTGAGCAGTGACAAGCGACCGGCAGCTCTACATTGGAGGTGAGCGTGAAAGGGCGCTGGCAGCTCCATGAGAGCACAGGTTAAACCACAGGCAGTTGGATTTCCGACCAGAGATAAGTGGGGACAGAGACACTTACAAGAGCCCTCATAGGGTCAGAGAAAACCTCATAGCGTGTGTGTGCTGTGTGCTCAGTTGCTTCAGTTGTGTCCGACTCTTTGCCACCCCATGGACTGTAGTCTCCCAGGCTCCTCTGTCCATGGGATTCTCCAGGCAAGAATATTGGAGTGGGTTGCCATGCCCTCCTCCAGGAGATCTTCCTGACCCAGGGATCGAACCTCATAGACTGGCCTTAAAATCACCCCACCAAGGAGCTCAGATTTAATTGGGTTAGAATGTGGAGCATTGATGTCCCAGGTCGTCATCAACACAACGGAGCAGTCAGCTAGACACCAGTGGAGTCTGACAGCTGACAGTGATACCCACAGAGACAACAGATTCACAGAGATCAGACACAAGGACATCAAAAGCAGCCCCAGCAGAGCCTCTGTGGTCTTGGGCATGTGTGGTAAGCTGAGGGCTATGCTCTCTGAGAACGACACTTGAGCTCATGCTGACATTCCAGCCAGTCCTTCCATGACCAGCATGCAAGTGTCAGTGTCTGTCCCAAATGTGTCCCTCGCCCTCCAGTACCCCTCACAGATGTGCTGGAGGCACGCATGCAGATCAGCCCAGGTCATGTCCCCTGGAGGGCGTTGGTGCAGAACTTGACTGGGGTGTGCTCTGTGTGGGCTTCTGCACAGTGAAGGGGTGCTGGTGCTGCATGGGGCCACCTGGGTCCAATCCCAGCCTAGTCACTTGTGACGTGACCTTCGACAAGTATGTGGCCTCTGCACAGGTAGGTTCCTGGTCTACACAGGGCCTTGGGAGGATGGGATGAGATCATCCACACAGCTTCCTGAGCCCGGCACACAGTGGATATGGTCAGTGTTACTATGGAAAGTCTGGGCTGGGTTCTGGATGGGGGAGCACCCGGCATGTCCCTTCACAGAGGGTGACACTGTGGGAGTGGAAGATGGTCCCAGGGATGTGTTGAGTGGGGAGCAAAGAGAGCTTAGGACAAAGCCACCCCAAGAGTTCTAACCTGAGGAAGGAGGACCCCAGGGAACAGCGAGGGAGTGAGAGAACCAGTTTCCAGAAGACATCAAGTGCTGCTGAGGGATCCAGTTCACAGAAACCAAGAAGAATCCCTGGGGTGTGGTCAGGTGGGAATCCTTGGACCCCTCCCAGAACCATCTCCTGTCTTGGAAAGCAACAGGGTCAAGAATATGTCACCCACGGTGAGAAGATTAAGTGGATTCGGTTGGGTCCTCATGGAGGGAGGGGCACTCCTGACCTCTTGATGTCCCCTCAACCCCAGACAGCAGGCTGTGACTGCACAGGGAAAGCTTTTGGGAGACTGATCCTGCTGGGACTGTTGAAGATTCCAGAAAGCAGAGCCGGTGGACGACTGGTGGGCCAGTGGGCTGGGGGATTGGATGGTCATGAAGGGTGTGGGAAGGGTGTTGAGGAGCAGGCGGGCAGCCACCAGCTCAGGACACTACAAAAATCCAATCAGAGATCTCAGAAAGGTATTAAACAGAGAGGCGGTCCCTTGGCAGGAGACTTGGGACAAATTTGAGGGATGGAGTAAGGAGTGTTGTCAATGAAGAGGCTCCCCCCACACCCCTGCCCCCTTCGTGGCTGGTCTAGCTTCTGGCAACACAGACCCATCCTTTCCCCATAAGCAGAGTTCTGAGTGGAGGGAAGTTGGGTGTCCTCTTGTGGAGCAGGAGTTCCCGACAGGGAGGCAGAGATGGGCAGGGGGAAGGGGGCCATTGAGATGTGTGAGAAGTAGCCAGGAGGCCGGAGTTAGCCTGATAGAGAGATGGAGGACTTGAGGGGAGAGCAGTGGAGGGTGGAGGTGGACAGACCCTGTGGAGCTGGGTGGGACAAGGTGAGGATTTGGTTTTCATGCTGAGTCATTATAGCACACATAGGTGGAGCCAAGGTACCGAGTAGCATTGAAATGATAAAGGCATGCTCCAGTTATCATGGTTAAAATCGCTCCTTCATATTTACTGTTATTTAATGAGAAGGAGTGGGACTTTCTGAATGATGCTGCTGTCTATAAGGCTTTTAAATGTAATTTTCAACCACAAGGCTTATACTATTTATACAAATTGTACATGTGGTTTCTTAGAGCTTTTTAAATGGTTAAAGCTTACTAATGGAGGGAAAAATAAGTGGATGCATTTGGGACTTCCCTGGTGGGCCAGTGGTTAAGAATCCACCTGCCAGTGCAGGGGACATGGCTATGATCCCTGGTCTGGGAAGATTCTACATATCTCAGGGTAATTAAACCTCTGCATCACAATGACTGAGCTCAGGCTATATAGCCTGCAAGCTGCAACTGCTGAGCCCACATACTGCAACTGCTGAGGCCCTAGCACCTGAAACTATGCTCTGAAACAAGAGAAGCCATGTAATGAAGCTTGTGCACTGCAAGGAAGAGTAGCCCCTGCTTGTCACAACCAGAGAAAGCCCATGTGTAGCAATGAAGATCCAGTACAGCCAAAAATAAATAAAGAAGCAAAATAAAAAAAGTGGATGCACTTAACTTGCAAAATTGTTGTTGTTCTGTCGTTCAGTCGTGTCCAAGTCTTGGCGACCCCATGGACTGCAGCACACCAGGCTTCCCTGTACATCACCAACTCCTGGAGCTTACTCAAACTCATGTTTATAGAGTCGGTGATGCCATCCAACCATCTCATCTTCTGTTGTCCCCCTTCTCTTCCTGCCTTTGATATTTCCCAGCATCAGGGTATTTTCCAAAGAGTCAGTTCTTCCCATTAGGTGGCCAAAGTATTGGACTTTCATCTTCAGCATCAGTCCTTCCAATGAATATTCAGGACTGATTTCCTTTAGGATGGACTGATTTGATCTCCTTGTAGTCCAAGGGACTCTCAAGAGTCTTCTCCAACATCACAGTTCAAAAGCATCAATTCTTCGGTACTCAGCTTTCTCTATAGTCCAACTCTCACATCCATTGGTCTTCCCTCATAGCTCAGTTGGTAAAGAATTCGCCTGCATTGCAAGAGACCCCGGTTCAATTCCTGGGTCAGGAAAAGCCACTGGAGAAGGGATGGGCTACCCACTCCAGTATTCTTGGGCTTCTCTTTTGGCTCAGCTAGTAAAGAATCCACCTGTAATGCGGGATACCTAGGTTCGATCCCTGGGTTGGGAAGATCCCCTGGAGAAGGGAAAGGCTACCCACTCCAGTATTCTGGCCTGGAGAATTTTACAGATAGTATAACCCGTGGGGTGGCAAAGAGTTGGACATGACTGAGTGACTTTCACTTTCACTCCAATCCATACATGACTACTAGAAAAACCATAGCTTTGACTAGACGGAGCTTTGTTGCAAAGTAATGTCTCGGCTTTTGAATATGCTAAGTTGGTCATAGATTTTCTTCCAAGGAGCAAGCAAGGAGATCAAATCAGTCCATCCTAAAGGAAATCAGTCCTGAATATTCATTGGAAGGACTGATGCTGAAGATGAAAGTCCAATACTTTTAATTTCGTGGCTGCAGTCACCATCTGCAGTGATTTTTGAGCTCCCAAAAATAAAGTCTCTCACTGTTTCCATTGTTTCCCCATCTATTCGCCATGAAGTGATGGGACCGGATGCCATGATCTTTGTTTTTTGAATGTTGAGTTTTAAGCCAGCTTTTTCACTCTCCTCTTTCACCTTTATCAAGAGGTTCTTTAATTCCTTTTCATTTTCTGCCATAAGAGTGGTGTCATCTGCATATCTGAGGTTATTGATATTTCTCCCAGAAATCTTGATCCCAGCTTGTGCTTCATCTAGCCCAGCGTTTCGCATGATGTACTCTGCATGGACGTTAAATAAGCAGGGTGACAATACACAGCCTTGATGTACTCCTTTCCTGATTTGGAACCAGTCCATTGTTCCTCGTCTGGTTCTAACTGCTGCTTCTTGACCTGCATACAGGTTTCTCAGGAGGGAGGTAAGGTGGTCTGCTTTTCCCATCTCTGAGACTTTTCCACAATTAGTTGTGATCCACAGTCAAAGGCTTTAGCGTAGTCAGTGAAGCAGAAGTAGATGTTTTTCTGGAATCCTCTTGCTTTTTCTGTAGCTGAAGCCAATAGAACCAGGAGGGTGAGGAGGAAGCTGCCAGAGGAAGATGTTCCTCTGAATGGTTCCAGTGTCCATCAGGCAGTTTCCAGGAAGATGAAAGAAGCCCCCAAATGTCAGTCTTCATGTCTTTGACCATAACTGGGTGTCAGCATCTGACAGGCTGATGCTGTCCCTGAATCCTGCGGGAGCAAGGTTGCTGAGTGTGGCTGCACATGTGCCCAGGACCAAGGCTCCTCCCCAGGAAAGTCCCTGGTCCAGCCCTCAGTCAGCAGAGGACATAGGATGGCAGCGGGAGAGGACCTACAGAAGCTGCCAGAACTGGGTCACTGGGACTTTGGTGACTGGTCATGGCTGAGCAGGAGCGGAGGGTCAGATGGGATCAGGACAAGGGAGGCTGGAGGGGAGGCCAGGTGAGACACAGCCTTGGACTTGGGAGGCTGTGGGAGGGGGCATTTCCTGAGGAGGAAGGTGGGGGTTGGGGTCTCCCCACACTTGCCTCTCGGTGAGAACCCTTCTTGTCTGGAGGCTTGGCTCTCACTGTCATAGGGTTCTGGACAAAATTCTGATGAACTGCAGAGTCAGTGGGTCCATGTGTCTGGTGCCTGGTGTTACCAGGAGGGACTCTGATAAAGGCTGTTCTGGCCTTGCTGTGTGCTTGGGGTGAGGGTGGGGTGGCACTGCCCCTGCCCTGCATTGGGTTTGACTAAAGGCCCTAGCAGCTTGGAGCAGGGGCGGGTTTCTCCCCATCACTTTGCTCTGCCAACTTCTGCAGTAGCTTCTGTGAGGCCACCCCTCTGGCTGGACAGGCTCTCCCTCTGAGTGCGGGTGCTGGCTCCTCCCACCATGCCCCAAGGACCATGGGGACAATCACAGGATACAGAATACTTACACGTGGTTCCCAGAACGCAGTGGACATTCAGGAAGGACGTGCTATTGTTTGTTCCTGGAAGGCCAGGTCCCATGTTCCTCCTCTGGTAGCTTTGTTGTTGGGAAACACTCTGATTTCTGGTGAAAGGAGCCACCAAGATTTCAGCCTTCGCATGGCCCCCTCCCTGTCCACGTCCCTCTGTCTTCCTTCCTGCAGGCCCAGGGGCCCACGCTGCTTCTGTCTCCTGCGTCACCCATTTTTTCTTCTTATGGGAATAGAACACCATCTCCCCAGCTCCCATTCCTGATGTCCCCAAAATTCGTCCTGTGAATTGAATTCACTGTTAGGAAACAAGCAAAGAAGGGGGAAGAAGGAGAAATACAGGGTTCAGAATCTCCCCAAATGTTTTCACTTTTGTCCTGGTTCCTGGACCCCTTTCTGAGGTCATTCTGCTTGCAGGCGAGGTTCTCCTGAGTGAAGAGGGTCTAGGATGGGGGGCTAGGATGGGGTTGCAGCCCTGAAGATGGGGGGCTGGGATGGGGGCCTGTCCTGAGGGATGAGGGGCTGTGATGGGGGGCTGTCCTGAGTGATGAGAAATAATGTGACCATTATTTAAAAAAATTTTTTTTCTGTCTGCCTCTATACATCCTTTTGTTTTGTTGTTTGTTGTTTTAGGCTCTCAGTCGTGTCTGACTCTTTGTGACCCCCCATGGACTGTGGCCCACCAAGCTCCTCTGTCCATGGGATTTCCCAGGCAAGAATACTGGAGTGGGTTGCCATTTCTTCCTCCAGGAGATCTTCCTAACCCGGTGTGGAGGACTCCAATTCCGCAATGATTAGGCCACTTGAAGTTGTTCTCCAGATCAATGATGTTTGTTTTTTCTTTAAAAAAGTTAATTAATTAATAAATCTGGCTGTGCTGGGTCTTTGTTGCTGAGGGGCCTTTTCTGTAGTTGCAGGGAGCAGGGGCTACTCTCCAGCTGCAGTGCGTGGGCTTCTCCTCGCAGTGGCTTCTCTTGTGGAACACAGGCTCTAGAGCATTTGGGCTTCAGTAGTTGCAGCACACACGCTCAGTAGATGACTTTTACACATATGAAAAGATATTCAACCTCACCATAATAAGAAATACACAATTTAAAATATATGATGATATCATCATTCTTCACTGATAAGACTGGCAAAAATCTAAAATTGCTAATACACTGGGTGTGGGAGGATTGGAGGAAACAGTTCTCTCCTATGTTGTTGGTGGGGATGTAGATTGGTATAGTCATTGTAGAGGGCACTTCAGCCATATCTGTCAACCAGAACTAGAAATGCATATACTTTTGGTCCACAGTTTCACCTCAACAAATTCATCTTCCTGACATACTTACATGTATATGTATGTGCATATGTGTATGCATACACATTCACTACATTCACTAGAGCAGAAGTTTGGGAGCAACTTGAATGTTCAGGAGCAGAACACTAGTTAATTGCAAGGTGGTACATTTGATGTGTATGGAGCTTCGTGTGAGTTTCATGATGTGTTGTCAACTTCAGGGCATTATGCATTTCACGGCTCCTAGTGGACCCAGTCCAGGGATGGACATGAGAAGGAGAGACTGACTTTCCATTTTATACTTTTTTGGTCATCTTTAAATATTGAACATGTGCATGTATTATCAATGATAAAAATAATATTTAAAATGTGTTGCTGAATCTTATTGAATTCCTCTTTATTAACCTGACCCCACTGCTACATCTGTCCAATCTCCAGGCCTTATTGATTCTACTATCTAAAGTTTTCTCAAATCTGTTTCCATTTCTATCCATTCCCTTTCCCATTTCTGCCTCCCTCTCTCCTTCAAGGAGAGATACTGGATGGGATGAAGCACAAACTGAAATCAAGGTCGCTGGGAGAAATATCAATAACCTCAGATATGCAGATGACATCCCCTTATGGCAGAAAGTGAAGAGGAGCTAAAGAGCCTCTTGATGAAAGTGAAAGAGGAGAGTGAAAAAGCTGGCTTAAAACTCAACATTCAGAAAATGAAGATCATGGCATCCGGTCCCATCACTTCATGGGAAATAGATGGGGAAACAATGGAAACAGTGAGAGACTTTATTTTTGGGGGCTCCAAAATCACTGCAGATGGTTACCATGAAAATAAAAAACGCTTGCTCCTTGCTCCTTGGAACAAAAGCTATGACCAACCTAGATAGCATATTCAAAAGTAGAGACATTACTTTGCAACAAAGGTCCGTCTAGTCGAAGCTATGGTTTTTCTAGTAGTCATGTATATGGATTGGAGTGAAAGTGAAAGTCACTCAGTCATGTCCAACTCTTTGCCACCCCACGGATAATACTGTCTATGGAATTCTCCAGGCCAGAATACTGGAGTGGGTAGCCTTTCCCTTCTCCAGGGGATCTTCCCAACCCAGGGATCGAACCTAGGTATCCCGCATTGCAGGTGGATTCTTTACTAGCTGAGCCACCAGAAAAGCCCAAGAATACTGAAGTGGGTAGCCCATCCCTTCTCCAGTGGCTCTTCCTGACCAAGGAATTGAACCGGGGTCTCCTGCAATGCAAGCAGATTCTTTACCAACTGAGCTATGAGGGAAGACCAATGGATGTGAGAGTTGGACTATAAAGAAGGCTGAGCACTGAAGAATTGATGCTTTTGAACTGTGATGTTGGAGAAGACTCTTGAGAGTCCCTTGGACTGCAAGGAGATCCAACCAGTCCACCCTAAAGGAAATCAGTCCTGAATATTCATTGGAAGGACTGATGCTGAAGATGAAAGTCCAATACTTTGGCTACCTGATGGGAAGAACTGACTCGTTGGAAAAGACCCCGATGATGGGACATATTGAAGGCAGGAGGAGAAGGGGACAACAGAAGATGAGATGGTTGGATGGCATCACCGACTCTATGAACATGAGTTTGAGCAAGCTCTGGGAGTTGGTGATGTATAGGGAAGCCTGGCATGCTGCAGTCCATGGGGTCGCCAAGACTCGGACACGACTGAGCGACTGAACTGAACTGAACTCCTGCAAAGTGTAATTTAAGGGCCTCACGTCCAGGTGGCGCTAGTGGTAAAGAACCTGCCTGCCAATGCAGGAGACAGAAGAGAAGTGGGTTCAGTCTCTAGGTTGAGAAGATCCCTTGGAGGAGGGGATAGCAACCCACTCCAGTATTCTTGCTTGGAGAATCCCTATGGACAGAGAGGCCTGGTGGGCTATAGTCCATAGGGTCACAAAGAGTTGGACACAACTGAAGCAACTTAGCATGCACACATTGTCTGTGGAGTCTCCCTGACCTTCTTCCCCTGGTATGAGCTCAGTTCTAGATATATTAGGTTTGGAGTGCTTGGGTTACATATCTGAAACTGGAGCTCAGGAGAGATTTAGATCAAAGATGCAGCTTTTGGAGTCTAGGTACATTGGTGGCTGTGTTTTGGGGCATGTGAGTTGACTGGTGGTTGCCAACCAGAAATGCTAGGGTTTTCATCTAGTACTGAGAATTGGGAACTGCTGTTTCCAGGATGGAATCTGGTTGTCAGGGGTAGTTTCTCCTAGGCCTCCAATCTGATATGGGGCTTCTGAATAGCTACAAGAGCTGCAAAAACATAGTGAACTGCATCTAGCAGGATTTCCTCTGCCTGCCCAGGAGACTGCACAGTGTGTGTTTTCCCACAGTTTGGATGCCATCTAGAAGCGCCTCCCATGCCCACAGTGCAGGGCTCAGCAGAGAGAAGGTGTTTCCCTCCATTGTCTCCTGGGACACCCCAGAGAGCTTCCAGTTGAGCAGCATGTGCATTCACGACACAGCTGCGTGTGATGCCCCTGAGCTCAGCATGGGAGCCAGCCTGGTGGGAAGCATGGGTGACAGGTCTGACCCCAGTGCCTTTGCTCGGTACAGCAAGGCTTTGACATCACCCAGCCCGGACATGGGAAGCAAGCCTGGCCCTGCTGAGGGCTGATTGACCTGAGGGTCAGGATGGAGCCATGTTGAGTGTGAGCTTTAAACAGGAAACAGGCAGGTCTGTCCTGGAAGCCTCTTGTCCCCTTGCTGAATGGCCATAGTTTTCACCCTTCCAGAGAGGAGAAGTTGTGAACCTGAAGCAGCAGAGCTGAAGGCCATAATGAATGGGCTGGCACAGCAGAGCCACAGGCACATCCCATTCCTCTTGGGCTATATTAACACCTCCAGCCTTCAGTCTGAGTCCCTTACATCCCTCAAAGATCCAGAAGAGCCAAAATCCCCTGTTACCTGTGCGCACTGTACTGTGAATGATGGTGGTGGCTATTCAAACATCAGACTGAAAGATTGTTGCTGAGCCATGAAAGACACCGGGATTCTTGGCCTCCAGAGGTGAGGAATTCAATCTGGGGCCAGTGATGAGGCTTGATCGCTCAGAGCTTTTGTGTAATAAAGTTTTATTAAAGTAGAAAAGAGATAGAGAAAGCTTCTGTCATAGACATCAGAAAAAGGCAGAAAGAGTGCCCCCCTGCTAGTCTTTAGCCAGATGTTATACAGCTACCATCAGGCTGCTAATTAGAGAAAGGGAATGTCTCAAACCTCAGAGACTGGCACCAGGCCCTTCACCCACAACATGCATTTTGAGATAACATTGGCACAAGGTGAGTCATCCTGGGTCATAAAACAATTGACATGAATCTTGATGAAAGGCAGGTTTCCAAGTAAATATATAGTTTCATTAACATAGATTAGGAGAACAATGTATGAGTAAAACATACTGGTTTGTTGAGCCCTTATTGGTTCTGAGTCTTAAGCAGAACCCACTTGAAGAAAGACAGAGTCTAGGGTACATACATACGGAGAAGGCAATGGCACCCTACTCCAGTACTCTTGCCTGGAAAATCCCATGGATGGAGGAGCCTGGTAGGCTGCAGTCCATGGGGTCGAGAAGAGTTGGACACGACTGAGCGACTTCACTTTCACTTTTCACTTTCATGCATTGGAGAAGGCAATGGCAACGCACTCCAGTATTCTTGCCTGGAGAATCCCAGGGACGGCAGAGCCTGGTGGGCTGCCGTCATGGGGTCGCACAGAGTCGAACATGACTGAAGCGACTTAGCAGCAGCAGCAGGGTACAGACATAGTTCATTAACAAAGTTTAAGAAAAACATTCCCATAAAAAAAATGCATTGGTTAGCTCAAGGTTTGAGAAAAATTAAGTTCAGGTGGAACCAGGTGTCTTCATGGCAACACAGAATTTTTAAGAGAAACCTCCTTTTAAATTTATATCAGTTCAGTTCAGTCGCTCAGTCATGTCTGACTCTTTTGCGACCTCATGGACTGCAGCATGCCAGGCTTCCCTGTCCATCACCAATTCCTGGAGCTTACTCAAACTTATGTCCATAGAGTTGGTGATGCCATCCAAACATCTCATCCTCTGTCGTCCCCTTCTCCCCCTGCCTTCAATCTTTCCCAGCATCAGGGTCTTTTCCATTGAGTCAGCTCTTCCCATCAGGTGGCCAAAATATTGGCGTTTCATCTTCAGCATCAGTCTTTCCAATGAATATTCAGGACTGATTTCCTTTAGGATGGACTGGTTGGATCTCCTTGCAGTCCAAGGGACTCTCAAGAGTCTTCTCCAACATCACAGTTCCAAAGCATCAATTCTTCGGCACTCAGCCTTCTTTATAGTCCAACTCTCACATCCATACAAGACTACTGGAAAAACCATAGCTTTGACTAGATGGACCTTTGTTGGCAAAGTAATGTCTCGGCTTTTTAATATGTTGTCTAGGTAGGTCATAGTTTTTTTTCCAAGGAGCAAGAGTCTTTTAATTTTATGGCTGCAGTCACCATCTGCAGTGATTTTGGAGCCCCCAAAAATAAAGTCTCTCACTGTTTCCATTGTTTCCCCATCTATTTCCCATGAAGTGATGGGACCGGATGACATGATCTTAGTTTTCTGAATGTTGAGTTTTAAGCCAACTTTTTCACTCTCCTCTTTCACTTTCATCAAGAGGCTCTTTAGTTTTTCTTCGCTAAATTTAGTTCTTAAATTTGTATAAGGAAGGGAAAAAATCTGACACATAGTTTGTTTCCTCCTGCTGCTTGAGAGAGATAAAAAACATCTGACACTTGCAGCCTATTTCCTTTGTTTGGAGGCCCCTAGCCTTCCTGCCTGTTACCCTCTCAAGACCAATGCACGTCTGTTTCCCCATCATCAGGTAGTCCTGTGGGCTCCTTCCTGCTGACTTTCTTCCACTCAGATAACAGATATGACAAAAACAATCACTGCTTGACTTTGAATTTCAAGACTGACTTGAATTTCCATTGAGGCAACAGGTCTAGAGAGCCAGGCTTCATTGTGCCTGAGATGGGACGTCTAAACTCCACACCTTTCAGGCAAAGCTCAGGGTTCTGAGGACATGGTGTGATGTCAGAGGGGTGCCTGCAGCAAAGAGATGGAAAGCAGTAACTGAAGGCGTGGAGACAGGCAGGCCTCAGTGGGTTGCCCAACCTGATCAGAGTCACGCCCTGTTTCTTCCTCAGTTTGGAGAGAACCCCCTGTGGGGTGTGGAAACTCATGGACAGGACTTTATATTGAAGTTAAATAGGTGGATTAACACGGTCATTTACCTAAACCGCACTAAACCCACCCAGGAGGAACAAGAGGATGAGGAGAATAACAGGAAACCACAGATGAGGAGAGCCAGAGGCACATTTTGGAGCTGGAAGTGGGTGGACTTTGCAAAGTGGAGGGAAGTAAGACCTAAGTGGAGTCTGGGTGGGCCAGGCTGACAGGAGACAAGTTGGGGGAGGAACTCAGGACTTGGAAGGAGCCAGGGCGCCAGCGTGGGTGGTGGGCTGGCTCTGTCTGTGGGGTGAGCAGTGAGGCCTCCACACCCTCTCCCTTCCACAGGAGACCCTGGCGACTCCAGAGGGGCTGAGGGGTAAAGGTGAGGGCCCAAGTGGGGAGGTGAAGCCCAACCACTTCCCCTACTCCTCCCTGGAATGTTCCTCACTTTCGCGGAGGTCGGACAACACCCCTAGAGGAAGCCAGGCAGTGAGGAGGCCAGAGCCGTGGATGCTGACCTCTGGGCCCCTGTCCAGTGAGGCGGTGGGGCTCATCCATCCCCAGGCCCTGCCTTTTTTGTTGGAGCCTCCCTCTAGTGTTTCAGTGTTTTCCTTCTAAATAGTCACAGATGCTCCAGGGTCTGATGACTTTCCCAGAGACCCTCTGTGATATTGTGATGTATAAGAAGAAATACATGTTCTTTGTTCTGTTTGTGGCCCAGAGCTCTTCAAACCCTTGTAATTTCTTAAGAGGAAAGATTGATAAAAGTGTCTCTTGTTATGTTAATGAAGTGATTTTGGAAAGCAACCTCTGGATGGGGCTGTTTTCCAGGAGATCCAACCTTGGAACCATGTGATTAGAGGGTAGGAAATTGCAATCCTAACACCCCAACACCCCACCTACTGGAAGGGAAGAAGAGTTGGAGGCTGACTCAATCACCAATGGCCAGTGATTTAATCAATATTGCCTATGTAATGAAGCCTCCATAAAAGCCCCAAAGAATAGGGTTCCGAGGCTTCCACTTGGTGAGCACTTGGAGATTCAGAGATTCAGGGTGAGGAGAGGGTGTGGAAGCTCCACCCCCTTTCCCCATGCCTTGCCTGCACATCTCCACTATCTGGATGTTCCTGAACTACATCCACTTGGGGGTTCCCAGGTGGTGCTAGTGGTAAAGAACCTGCCTGCCATCGCAGGAGACATAAGAGATGTGGGTTCGATCCCTGGGTTGGGAAGATCCCCTGGAGGAGAGCATGGCCATCCACTCCAGTATTCTTGCCTGGAGAATCCTATGGACAGAGGAGCTTGGTGGGCTACAGTTCATAGGGTGGCAGAGTCGGACACGACTGAAGCGACTTAGCATGCACACATATTAAACTGGTGATCTAGTGAATAGATGGGTTTCCTAGGTTCTGTGAGCCACTTTAGCAAGTTAATATCAAGCCTGAGGAAGAAGTGGGTCGTGGAACCTCTAGTTTAGAGCCAGCTGGTCAGAAGCACTGGTAACAACTTGGGTTTTCCAATGGCGTCTAAGGGAGAGGGTCAGTCCTGTGGGATCTGACCTTATCTCCAGGTAGATGGTGTCAGAAGTGAGTGAAATTGTAGGACACCTTGTTGGAGTCAGAGAATTACCTGAATGTATGTGTGGGTCCCCACCTCCAAACTTGACACACACATTGGCAATTGGTGATGGGAATTCCAGCTTCCAACCTGGAACACAGTGACTGGAACAAACACAGCAGCCTGAGGTACTGGGAGGGCCCTGAGACTGTGGGGAGGGTGGAGGGGAACACAGATACCACCCCCACCAACCCGAGAGTTACTGCCCCCAGCGAGACAGGAGGCCTTGTGTCCACCCCACTGGATGCCTTTGAAGGCCAATTCAGAAGGCAAGAGAGACACAAAAGCAAAGCACCCAGTGGAAGGGTGGAGAGGAATAGTTGTCCCCGTTCACTGTTCTCACCGTGTCCCACGCACCTGTCGTGTCTCTTCCTGTTCTACCTGTCGCCTCTGTCTCTGCCTCTTCTTATCTCTGCTGTCCCTAGTGTGCTGAACTGGTTAGGGGACAAGGGGTCCCCACACGTCTTCAGTAGACTCTTGCTTCTCTCACTGGCAATCAATCTATTGATGTGGGCATCTGAAAAGAGTGAATACATATGTTTTCCAGGCAGCAGGTTGAGGTAGACGAAGCAGTGGGGACTGCATGTTGGGTCAGCCAACAACCTGGTACATTGACTTGGTTATTCTCTTCCTGAAGATGCCAGGGTTGTCTGCAATCAATACCTTGCTGCCGCCCTTCATTTGGCGATGGACATCCTCCATAGACCCTTTCTTGGAGCCTTGTGAGGGTTTCTCTGGAAGGTCTGCTCTGCAGCAGAGTTCCTGGTTGTGGGCATGTGCCTGCTTCACCTTCTGAGTGCTGCATACTGCTTTCTGAGATGGCCGAATTCAGTTTATTCTCCTCCTGGTGGAGGAGGAGGATTCCCATTTCTTTACATCTTAGCCAGCACTTGGTATCATACCACTTCTAACTTTTGTGTATGATTCTATTGGGTACAAACTGGCCTCTCCTTTTAAAAGCTGTGCTTTATCCTATTAGCAGTGATGTCCCACTGGTGTTCCATAGACTCATTAGACAACGGGGCTTCCTTTCCCATGATTCCTGTTCATCCCCGTCTATCTGTTGGAGTTTCTGACTTTGCATCATTCATTCCAGGAATTCCTCACAGTCCAGATTTCACTCTGTCAGCTTGAGATGTGGTTTCATCCATTAATTTGAAAATGGTGTTCATCATTGGACAGAGTCCTTCATATGGATGTCATCAAATCCATCCCTTCTTCACTTTGTGGTTATGCTTTTATTTAAGAAGACTTTACTTATTATTTTCATTTTATTTAAGGAGACTTTCCACATCCCTAGTGATGAAGATGCTCTTCCCATGGTTTTATAACTATACCTTTCCAAGTGAGGTCTTTAATATGCATGGTGTCCACATTTGTAAATGTTGTGATGTGGGGTCTGGCTTTGTGTATCTCCATGTCAGGAACAAGGAACAAAACCTCCCACAAAACTGTCCTTTTTCCTCTGCTTTCTGGTGTTGCTACCTCCCATATTGAGCTTCTCACTTATTTAACTTAAATGCAGAGTACATCATGAGAAACGCTGGGCTGGAAGAAGCACAAGCTGAAATCAAGATTGCTGGGAGAAATATTAATAACCTCAGATATGCAGATGATACCACCCTTATGGCAGAAAGTGAAGAGGAACTAAAAACCCTCTTGATGAAAGTGAAAGAGAAGAGTGAAAATGTTGACTTAAAGCTCAGCATTCAGAAAACTAAGATCATGATATCTGGTCCCATCACTTCATGGGAAATAGATGGGGAAATAGTGGAAACAGTGTCAGACTTTATTTTTTTGGGCTCCAAAATCACTGCAGATGGTGATTGCAGCCATGAAATTACAAGATGTTTACTCCTTGGAAGGAAAGTTATGACCAACCTAGATGGCATATTAAAAAGCAGGGACATTACTTTGCCAACAAAGGTCCGTCTAGTCAAGGCTATGGTTTTTCCAGTGGTCATGTATGGATGTGAGAGTTGGACTGTGAAGAAGGCTGAGCACTGAAGAATTGATGCTTTTGAATGTTGGTGTTGGAGAAGACTCTTGAGAGTCCCTTGGACTGCAAGGAGATCCAACCAATCCATTCTGAAGGAGATTAGCCCTGGGATTTCTTTGGAAGGAATGATGCTAAAGCTGAAGCTCCAGTACTTTGGCCACCTCATGCAAAGAGTTGACTCACTGGAAAAGACTCTGATGCTGGGAGGTATTGGGGGCAGGAGGAGAAGGGGACGACAGAGGATGAGATGGCTGGATGGCATCACCGACTCGATGGACACGAGTTTGAGTAAACTCTGGGAGTTGGTGATAGATAGGGAGGCCTGGCGTGCTATGATTCATGGGGTCACAGAGTTGGACACGACTGAGCGACTGAACTGAACTGAACTGAACAGGGGCTTTTGTCTGTTTTGGAGCAGGATCAGCTTGTCTTTGAGATGGGTTATCAGGAAGAGCCCTGATTGGGTCATTCTTGTGGA
Organism: Bubalus kerabau; assembly: GCF_029407905.1. Lineage (NCBI taxonomy): Eukaryota > Metazoa > Chordata > Mammalia > Artiodactyla > Bovidae > Bubalus > Bubalus kerabau. The sequence continues at coordinate 79,691,628 of NC_073631.1, read as the reverse complement.
TTTCCTGGCCCAACACATGCACAGGGAAAGCTGTTAGTCTAGGGAAAGGAAAAAAGGAGGGAGAAGACGCCAGCTAGAATCCATTTTGAGTGAGAGATGCATGCTGACATCAGGACCAAATATGGAGCTGACTGGCCAGAGACCAACCCAGAAAATGCCCCAGATAGGCAACCTAAGCTACCCCTATTGGGTGCAACTCACCCTGAGCTCATCTCTGTGCTCTTTCACATGTATTTTTTTTTTTTCCACATGTACTTTGCTTCTAATAAACACTTTTATCTTTTCCACAATGTTGGTTTCTTGGCTGAATTTTTTCTTCAGTGAAGACAAGAACCAAGGTCCTTCTTCCAGCTTTTCACCTCTGAAATTAGTCTGAGTGCCTGGGAGAGCAAATATCCCTCTCTTCTTTTTCCAAAGGGCTCAGAGCTGTCTGCAGATCTTTTCTGTCCTATATGAATTCTAGAATGTGCTTGCTTGCGTTCTTCCAGCTGGAGTTTTGAATGGAATGGCATTGAATTTGTGGTCTATACAACTGCAACTTTACACATACTTGTGTTAACAGCCTGACTGCTTCTTACCTTCTGCATGGAGCCCAGGGTTGAGGCAGTGGTACAGCTGCCTCTGATGTCTGTGACTACAGCACTCAGCATGTGGGCTGCAGAAGGAGCCCACCAGTGCCTTGTCGGGTGAATCTGTGTTAAATAATGATGCCTGTGAAAGCGCTTTGCAAACCTGGAGGCAGCGTGCAGAGGGGTGCAAACCATGGGTCAGTGCAACACGGGGCTCAGTTCTGTTTCTCCCTCCCTGGGTGTGTGGCCTCAGGCAGGTAAGGGCTGGCTTCCTCACCTGCTTCATGAGAGATACCTGCAGTCCAGGGTCACTTAGGAAACACCACGTATGCATCAGCTATTAGCATTATTATTGAAGCTGATGTGAAGGTAAAATGATACTAATTCTATTTAAAAATCCATCTCCTGGTGGCTAATGTGAATCTGCTGGCAGGTTGCTTTGGCACACTTGATGTGTTTTCCATCTGTCTTAGTCAGCTCGGTTGCCATAACAACATACTACAGACTGGTGGCTCAAACCGCATTGATTTCTCACAGTCTGGAGGCTGGAAATCTGAGATCAGTAGGGCTGTGTTCTGGTGAGGGGCCTCTTCCTGGCCTGTCGATGGTTGCCTTCCTGCTGTGTTCACACATGTCAGAGAAACAGAGAGAGAAAGAGCAAGAGACAGCCCTGGGGTCTTCCTTTTATAAGGCCACCAGTCCTATGAGATTAATGCCCCATCCTTATGACCTCATTTAACCTTAATCATTTTCCTAAAATCCCCATGTCTTTTTTCTAAAAGTCACACTGGGGATACAGCTTCATCACAGGAATTTGGGGAGGCACAATTCAGTCCATTGCACTGTCCTACAGTACAGGATACAGAGGTGGAAAGGTTTCCCTGTCTGTTTGGCTGAGACCCCAGGACCTCAGGGGCCCACTGACTCCCTTTGTGGAGGGAGGTGACCGCCTGGGACTTACCTCTGAGGTAAAGCAAGGGGCAGCCGACCAGAGGGGACTCAGGGCGGTGGGGCCGCCATCCGGAGCCCTCAGGGCTGTGTTCTTAGCCCCAGTCATAAGCAGGGGATGGAGGCACAGAGTGCTCTGGGGCCTGGGGCAGAGGCTGTTCGCATAAACTCTGTGCACTGCCCTCAGAGAGGTCCCTGCCCTGCTCTTGTTCTCCAAGGCCAGTGAGGCCCCTCCTTCGTCTTCTGCTTGCCGCAGCACAGCTGTGCCCCTCGACTCCCCCTGCTTTCCATCTCGGGGTCCTCCATGCTTTTGGGGGTGCCCCTTGAGCAGGGAGGGGCCTGTGCCAGGGCAGTCAAGTGTTTGCCCACTTCCAGCCCTTGGGCCAATGCCTTTACTTGGAAAGTACTGGAGCAGTGACCTGGGGGGGTGGTGTCTGGGGAGGTGACAGTGGCTAGGTGATGGGCAGTAGGAAGACATAGGCCTGTGCTCTAAAACAGCTCTCCTGAGAGTGCAGAGGCTATCTCACCCTGAGTCTGTCAGGGCAGCAGAGTCTGGCCAGGGTCCCGGGAAACTTGGGAGAGGGGAGCTCTTGAAATAGCCCAGGCCAGTGGTTTCCAGAGGTGCTGGGATGCTGGATCTGCAGGGGACAGATTACGTGAGGCCCAGAAGCAGGATGGTCTTCAGGCTGCTGGTGGGTCAGAGGTCTAGTGAGTCCCAGAGAAGGGCCTGTGCGGACGGAGCTCACAGATGAAGCCCCACATTCATTTGACATGGGTTTGGTTATCTTTCCAGAAAACCCAAACCCTGGTTTACATATGATGTTATTTAAAAAATAAAAAACTGTTTATTTTGAATAATTTAAAATATATTAGGAAGGTTGCAAGAAATCCCATAAACTTTTTACTGGGATCCCCAACTGTGACCATGGCACACAAGCATGACCGTCTTGCACTCTTTCTGTCTATAGACCTACCCCTATCTGTGCACGTTAGTATATGCACACACATGTACTTTATGTACGTCTTATGCTCCTTTATGCACATGTGTGTACCAGGACACCAGGGTGCAACTGGACTATTGTAACTGAAAGTGGGGGCCAGCTGATCGCCACTCAAAAGCCAATAAAGAGGCAAGGTCGGTGGTAAGGAAAGTTTGCTTTGTTTTGGATGCTGACAACTGGGGATCGGTGGATGGACTCCTGTCCAAAGGCTGACTTCCCACCTCTGACAATCAGTAGGCATGAACTTTTATAATAAAACAGAGAGGGGGACTACATGGAGAGACAACAAATCAGCTCTGACCGTCACCTTGAAACTGGTCATGCCGTGGTCTGACCAGCGTCATCTCTATTGTTTTAAGTACAATTAATCTCTAGTTCCAGGGTTGATTTGTTCTCATTTCCCTGAGGCCAATTCTTGGAATTGCTGCAGCTTCTGTCATGGCTACAGTCTGGTCCTCAAGCAGTTAACTTCTTGCGTGCAGTGGAGGTTTCACTGTCTGTAAGACAGCTCGTGGATATCCTCCGAGTATTATCTGCCCTTGAAGAGGAGCTAAGGGTCCTTGACTTTGCTTAATGACTCAACTATTATTAAATGGTCTCCTTTGACTGTTTCCTTTGTTTCTGCATTTTCTTACATTTCTGATTAAACTTATTCTTTGGCTTAAGTTTTTTTCACAGACAAAAGGCAGGCAGAGGACATCGGGGTGGGGCAAGGACCATAGAGTCCTGCTCCATTTCACTATTGCTGGGTAAAGAGATCATGAAGCGACAAGAGTAGAAACACTGGAGCTTGAACAAAAGCCGGCAGACAAAGGGAGGAGCTGTTAGACCTCCCAGATGTGCAATGAGGCCGCTTGGCTGTGAGCCTGGGTAATCCTTCAAGGAAAGGTAAGGCCAACCTCGGGCTGGCCCCCCTCCCACTGCAGGCCTGGGTGCACTCACCGGGGAGGGCTGCTTCCTCCTCCCTGCCAGCAGGCGGGTGGCCACCGCCCAGTGCCTCAGGGACAAGCCTGCCCCCAGGGCAAAATGGCAACACAGCTGCCAGGGGAGCCCGGGAGGCCATTTCTTCCCTTCGAACCCAGGGTCAAACTCACATTATACTCAGGGTCACACCCTCACACGCAGGGTCTCACAGAACACCCAGGATCATATCCACACACTTTAAGGTCACACTCACGCTAAGCGGTCCCATTCCCTCGCTGGCCTGCTTTGGTTTCTCCTGGGTTAGGGCCTAGGCAGGCTTCCCTGGTAGCTCAGCTGATAAAGAATCCACCTGCAATGCAGGAGACTCCAGTTTGATTCCTGGGTGGGGAAGATCCCCTGAAGAAGGGATAGGCTACCCACACCAGTATTCTTACTTGCAAAATTCCATGGGCAGATGAGCCTGATGGACTACAGTCCATGGGTTTGCACAGAGTTGGACACAACTGAGCAACTAAACACAGCACAGCACAGGGGCAAGGTTCTGGCCTTTCTGAGCACTGCAGGAAGGTTGTGGCGTGGGGGCTGCCCGTGTGCTGCCAAGAGAAGTTTTGGTTCCTGGGAAATTACCCTGTGTTTCCCTCCCTCTCTTTGGCCTTGGGAAGTCCCCCTGGGGCTGCAGAATGGGCATCACTTGACACCAAAGCCCTGAGTCACCCTGGGTGTCCCCTCCTCCCCTCCTGGCCTCGCTCCCCCAACACCACAGCCAACCTTTGAGCTCTTCTGGAGGCGCAGGGTGGGATTCTTCTTAAACCAGGCTGGTTCCGTCTGGTACAAGGCTTCTTGGTGGGATGGGGGTAGGGGTTGTTGGGAAAGTTCGGAAAGAGAGGCAGTGATGGCCACTCTGGCATTTTTCCAGCACTCTCCAGGTGTGCAAGGACACACTCACCGCCTTGGCAGCCCCTCTTGCTTGCTGTAGACTCCCTGGGGAAGTGGAGGGGGCATGGTCCCCCTGGACAGTGGTATGCCAGCCAGTCCTACCCCACCCATTTCCTGTGATCTGGTTGTGTTGTGCTCAGTCATGTCTGACTCTTTTGCAACCCCATGGATTGTAGCCCGCCAGGCTCCACTGTCCAAGGGACTTCCCAGGCAAGCATTATGAAGTCGTTTGCCATTTCCTTCTCCAGCGGATCTTCCCTACTCAGGACTGAACCTGTGTCTCCTGCGTTGCAAGAGGATTCTTTACCATCTGAGCCAGCAGGGAAGCCCCACTTCCTGTGAGGGGAGAGCAAAGGCAGCTAGGTGGGGCTGGGCACTGAAATCCAGGCGGTTTTTCCGGGGCAGGCTTGAGGGTCCTACAGGCTGCTGAATCCTCAATTTGGAGGACTGGACAGTCCTTTAATGCTCAGAAACCTCCCACCCCTCAGGTGAGCACCCAAGACCCCTGAAGAAGACATACCCTGCCGGGAGCTGGCATATTGCATATTGAGTGCATATTGCATATTGAGTGCAGCACTTTCCACAGCACATCTTTCAGGATCTGGAATAGATCAACTAGAATTCTATCACTGCCGGGAGCCAGCATGAGGCACTCCACCCATGACAAAGGTCATGAGGAAGGAGGCTCAGCATACGCAAAGGCGGGATCGAGTCTCAGGAGTCCCCCTGGAAATTCTCAAGCATCTACCCCCAAAACCAGAGTCTGCCTACTTTCTGCTTTGTGCTTTCACCTACACCTCTGACTTTAGGGGGGCTGTCCCCCACTACCTCTCTCTGAAAAAAGAGTTAGCTTACAGCTCCAGTTAATAATTCTGGGTGTGACAGTGTTTCAACCTACAAACTCCTTTGGAAGTCCTCTAGCCTGCCTGAATAGGTTTTTCCGGCCACATGTGATTGTTCAGAGCTTCCCAACTGTGAGAGGCGGGAGATGTTCTAAACTGTCTAAACACAGATTCCTTTGAGTAGTTAAAAGATTGATTAGAAATTGTATTGGTGAAACGTTTTTCACTTATTGGGCCAATGTTTGCTGCTAAGTCTCCATACTCCTTACCTACTGTGTCCTTGGCAGTGTATTGATTGATATAATGGGTGTATAGAAATGTAAGTAGTAGCCTCAATGTTTGTAACCTTGGACCTTTAAGTTAATTCTTTTCTTGATTGAGCCCACCTCACCTTTGCCCTATAGGAATGCAGCTTTGTCCAATGCTCTTTTGGAGGCTGGTGCCTGACTTTAGAATGATCACCTTTAGAGAAAAATAAGTTTCTTAAAATGTTAACAGGCCTCCTGGCCAGAAGATGATGTAATTCACCTGAACTTTTGCATATGATAAGTTTGAAAGCCTGGCTTCGATTAGGACTAGGAGCTGCTGTCCTTGCATGACTCCACCCCTTCCCCCCATCCTCTATGCACAACTTAAGGTATAAAAACTACTTTGGAAAATAAAGTGTGGGCCTTGTTCACTGAAACTTGGTCTCCCCATGTCACTCTCTCTCTCAAATTCTGGCTGAGTCTCCTTCTGGAGCACGGAACCCGCCATGCTTGCTAACTATGCCTGGGCTTCTAAGATCCGACCGGGGAGGCCTCAGTGTCTCCTCTCCTTCGGGAGAACGGAAGGACGCCTGCGGCCTACGTAAGTGGTGCAAACTTCTTGTTTTGAAGTTTTATTGGTCTCCCGCGTAAACCAAGCTACTCAGCCTCTTTTCTCCACTGAATTTTCCTACTGAGCTATCCTCATTCTATTACTCTTTATATCCTTAATTAGCATTTAATTAAGCAGTTGTTTCCCGATCCTCGCCCACGCCATCTCTCCTTCGAATACCCTGGATCAGCCGGGGCTGGACCCAGGCAATACCCTGTCCCCTCCCCCGCCCCAGCATCCCTCCCAAAGTCGCCTAACTGTAGACCTGACATCTGGGAACCCTGCAGGGAGCACGGTGTCAATGCTTTTCCTCTTCTGGGTGAACCGAGGGCTTGGCAGCTGCACTTGGCCTCTGCTGAGTGACAGGTAGTTGATGTTCCCACACAAATTGCATATAATTTTAGCTCAAAGCAGAGCCACTAAGTTTTCTAGCTGTCTGATGTGGGTTTATTGAGAGCTGAGGCACAGGGCCCTGAGGTTTTGAAGGGGTGGATGGAAGCGTGTGGACTGGCCAGGCTGGGCCCTCTGGTCTGCAGGGCACTGGCTTTTACAGGGGTGTCCTGAGCCTCGTCCTTCCCCATACTGGGTCCCCTCCACACCCCCAGGAAGCCTCCTGCCTTGTTTCGTCAGGATTCTGGCAGACTGTGTAAAATCCCACCTTGCAGTTTACCTGGGTTCAACCTCAGCATCTTAATTCAGAGACTGGCTGGGGATGCTAGATGTGAGGGGCTCTCCCACAGCTGAGGCCCCTCCTCAGGGGCCTGCCTGTCCCGGGGTCTCTGTGGAAAGGTCTTGGGCCAGCCCTGTCCTGAGAGAGAGCAGAGCCCCTGGCCTGGCACCCTCCAGGTGTGCCCCTCACATCTCTGAAGACATGGAGGCCTTGCAGCGACGTGGCCACCACTTACCCCCTCAGGAGGCTGGATTTCCAGGTCACCATGGAGGTGACCTCTGCAGACTTTGGCCACAACCAGCCTTCAATGCATGTTGGAAGAACTGGCTGGTGGGCATTTGGCTTTTTTAAAAGTTAGACATTGAATATCATTATCCCATTTGTATTTCAACCACTGCCTTTGTTGTTGTGGGCCTGTCCTTCCTCACTGCACTCCTGGTCCTCGGGTGGCGGATGTGCCTGCCCTGGGGGCTGAGCTCTTCCTGGACCATCTGCTCTGGCTGACGGAGGGTGAGGATGCAGAGCCTGGGCTCTGAGTCAGTTCTGCCTGGGATATGGGATCAGCTTCCCATCTAAAAGTATGGGAAAACCCGTGCACTCATCCAGCCAGCCAGCCAGCCAGCCAGCAGGCAAACATTTCTCGGGTCCGCTCGGTACCAGCAACACTGTGAGACTGGTATGGGGTCTTTATTCTGGGCTCCTGGTTAAGCCCCAGGTGCAGGCTGAGAACCTGTTTTGCGGACATGACAGGACAAGCTCCATTAGGGACAGAAGGGCCTGCTGCCATCTCAGAGCCTCACACCCCAACGATCCTCACTCTTGATTTCTGTGCAGTAGACTATAAGTGGCCCCAGGCAGTCATGGTGCCCTTGGACTCAATAGAAACTCTCTCTAAATTCCACCCTGGACCACACCAGCCCTTAGTGGTCTGAGAGGGCTCCCCTCTGCAGACACCATAGGCTCTATTGCAGGAGGTCTGATCTGCACCACTCTTGAGCCAGACCCCATCTGCATAGCAAATTGAAAGTGAAAATTGGCCAAGTTATTCAGATAATAAGAGCAAAAACACATTCTTGTGTCCCAAGCCTTTAAACATTTTGGGGAAAATGGGGTTCCTGATGCTGGCAAACTAAGGGAAACTATGTTCAGAGGTGGCAGGGTAGGAGGTTTTAGTGTTGGCCTTGGGGAACAGATGGGTGCTGGGGGTGGGGCACAGCACGGAGTTGGGATGGAGCCTCTTTCTCAGTCAGGTCATTTTACAGATGTGGAAAGAGAAGCTCAGAGAGGCCAATGGAGTTGCCCAAGGACACACAGCAAGCAAACAGCACAGCCAGGGTTGGTGCTCAGGTTGGCCGTCCAATCAGCACCATGTCTACTGACTGTGTTTCTTAGATTTGAGGTTTCCCATCTGCTCAGTTGCTCAGTTGTGTCTGATTCTTTTCAACCCCATGGACCGTAGCCTGCCAGGCTCCTCTGTCCATGGGATTTGCCAGGCAAGAATACTGGAGTGGGTTACCATTCCCTTCTCCAGGGAATCTTCCTGATCCAGGGATTGAATCCATGTCTCCTGCATGGGCAGGCATATTCTTTCCCACTGAGCCACCTGGAAAGCTTGGGAACTAGTGAACTCCAACAGGGCCTGTGCCAGGGTGTCTGTGAGTGAGATGGGCTCACAGAGGAACAAGAATGAAGGGGCTGGCCCTCTCCACATATGCCTCCTGGACCCAGCAGACGCTCCCTGCCCTCCCTGCGGGCTGCACTCTGTGGTCCTCCTTCCTTGCCTATGCTCTGGTAAGCAGCCCCTTGGAAGCCCCCTCTATGGCTCCTGGTGAAGGTCAGTGCCTTTGTTCTGGTGACTTACTTTTTGGCTTTAAGGAATTTTCATTCCCTCCTGAAGGTACTTCCCCAGCCTGATTTTCACCCCTCCTGTGCTCACCAGTCATTTAGCTGATCCCCACCAACCTCCACCTGTCACTTCTCAGTGTCCAGTAAGCTGGTCTCTGCTCCCACTATCTGGTTCCTGGTTACTGCTCCCTTGGGTCTCTCTTTGTCTTAGACCTCTGAGGGGGCATTACCCAGGGCTCTGTCCTCCCAGAAAGCCTCTTTTCTGTTGGCGATTTTCTGTTGGATTTAATTCAGTCTCAAGGTTAAAGATCACTATTAAAAATATCATTCTCTTGCAGATAGACTAATTCACGTTAAAGCTGGATTTAACTCACTAGTGAGGAAACCTGCAAAGAAGATGAAGAGCTCTTGCAAGTTTGAATCAAGTTCTCCTTAATAATTTGCATTAAACACAGACCATTTCTAGAGATTTGTATCTGTCTGGAGGTTCTGGTCTCCCTTGTGTTCTTTTTTAAAAAGTTAAAAAAAATTAATTATTTTAGCTGTGCTGGGTGGGTCTTTGTTGATGTGCGGGCTTTTGCTGTCTGCTGAGAGGGACCTTCCTTGTCTCCTGTGATGCCAGCCCTAGAGCCTGAGAACACGGGCCACCTGCCTCCCAGGGCTTTGGGGGCTGAGATGCTGCCTGAGGCTACAGCCCCATTCCTGAATGACGGGCTTAGTTAAGGGCTGGATTGTGTTCCCCCAGATTCATATGTTTGAAGCCCTAATGCCCAGTACCTCAGAATATGACCTCATTTGGAGGTAAGGTTGTTGCAGATGTAGTTAAGGTGAAGTCATCTTGGAGTAGGTTGGTCTTAATCCAATGACTGATGTCCTTGTAAGTGGAAAATTTAAATGCAGAGGTGCACACAAGGAGAAAGCCTTTTGAAGTTGGAAGCAGACATCTGGTGATGCTTTTACGGGCCTCAGAACACCAAGATTGCCAGCACACCACCAGAAGCCAGGGTGGAGGCTAGGCACAGAGTCTTTCCCACAGCCTTGGGAGGAGCCAACCCTGTGGACACCTTGATCTTGGACTTCCAGCCTCCAGAACCGGGAGAGAATAAATCTCAGTTGTTTAAACCATCTGTTTCGTGGTGCTTTGTTATAGCAGCCCTAGCATACGAATGCAGCATCCAACTTTAGCTTCATGATACTTTTTTCCCCAGAATTTATTTATTTATGGTTGTGCTGGCTCTTCATTGCTGTGCGAAGGCTATCTCTGGCTGCAGTGAGTGGGGCTACTGTCTGTCGCGGTGTGTGGGCTTCTCACTAAGGTGGCTTCTCTTGTTGTGAAGCATGGGCTCTAGGCACACAGGCTTTAGTCGTTGGGCTTTAGTCGTTTAGCCACTCGGGCTCAGTGGCTGTGGCTTGTGGGCCCCAAAGCTGACTTCAGTAATTGTGATGCATGGGCATAGTTGCCTGTGGCATGTGGAATCCTCCAGGGATCGAATGTGTTTCCCCTGCACTGGCAGGTGGACTCCCATCCACTGTGCTGCCAGAGAAGTCTGCTTCACAATATTCTTAACCTTATCAGCACATGACAATTCCTATGTCCAAGTTATCATCCCAATGGAAACTTGAAAAAAAGCAAGTCTGTTTTTGTATACATGAACGTGTGTGATAACTCAATTTTCAGTACTTTTCTCTCTCTCTTTGTGAAATTTAATTTATTAAAAAAATTTCCAGATAAGGAACTTCCCTGGTGGTTCAGTGACTAAGACTCAGTGGCTAAGATTCCATGCTCCCAGTGCAGAGGTTGGATCTTAGTCTGGGAACTAAGACCCCACATGCTGCAACTAAGACCCAACACACCCAAATAAATAAAAATAAAAAATGAATATTAAAAAAATTCTGGATAATCAAAGATCAATCACTACTCAAGGACTTAGAGCCAATGAGGCATCTTGGAAGTTATTTTTCAGCCATCTGTAGCCACACGCTCCCTGAGGATGTTGTTGGCCTGACTGTTGACCCCACAGAATTTGCAGCCTGGTTTGACATGTACAACTGAGTTTTTAAAAATATAGACATTAGTTATTACAGTTCAGTTTGATTGAATACATGACTACATCCTCATAGCGTTAAACATTTAGTGGAAACGGTGAGAGTGGCTCATAAAACCAGAATAGGAAATTTAAGGCGTTCACATTAATTCAATGTATTAAGAGGAAATAAACACAACTACTTTGCCTGTATTGTATTCCACACCATGATTATAATACAGGAGAAGATAAACGGTAGTATTTTATATCAAAATGATCAGACCAGTTAAATTTGTCCAAGGATTAATTGTGACATGTAATATTAAACAAAATTTTTTTGTAATCCAAAAAATCCTTGTATAATTCTTTTGTGTTCTCAGAGCGTACTGACATTTAAAAAATCTTGATATTTTAGGCTTTTTTGGGTACTGTTTCCTTTTTACTAACAACTAGTCACATTCTTTGCTCCTGGTTCTGTTGCTTAGCAACAGCATCTAAATTCAAGGTTGGTGGACTTCAGTTCCATTTGCCTGTCTGAGGTGGAGTCCCCCCTCCACAGCATGGGGAATTTTTTTTTTTTAGAGAGTCAGCATATTCAAATTCAAAGGACTAGGAGGCTTTCATTTCCTTTTTAAAGGTCTTATGGAAATGCCTATTAAGGATCCATTAATCAATACAGATTTGCCTCTAAAATGTGAGGCTTACTGATTCCCTTGGGCAGGGGCATGTCCTTCTGAATCCATCTCCTGTGTTTTCAGGACTGGCTAACAGGCAAGGGCACAGAGCTAAGGGCTACACTTTCCAACTTGTTGTGGTTGCTCCCTTCTAGACACAGACCTGCCAGAGAAACCAGAATATAGAGATTTGCCCAAACATGCCTGCAGTGGAAAACGACAGAAAAGGGCCCCTGCAGGTACACAGAGGCCTGTCATGAGCAATCGGCTGCCTAATAAATTCAAACGGAGGCCATTGTTCCCTGCCCAGCAGTGAATGCCTCCTGGCCCGTCACCCACCAGCACAGTATGGGCCCGCAGGGTCCATCACAGAAGCCGGAGGCCAGGGCTGCCCCTACTGTGGGGTCTCCAAGGATTACACAGCAAGTGGCTGTCAGAGGTGTATTTGTCACTAAACAACAAAAGACACCCCCGCCCCCCCCCCTTCCCCAACATCAACGGTCTGTGTGTGTCTGATAACAAAACCACACCCTGGGCCTTCCTCTCCGAGGTTCCAGGGCTGTTGGCAGCCTGCTCTACTTGTCAACAAGGGTGATTACAAGCATGCAGGACCATGGTTTATATTTTCCCACAGCGGGAGTTGCAACTGAGGTTGGCCTCCCAAGTAGGGGTGTTTAGGAACGTTGGACTCCAATCCCCTGAGCCCTTGGGATGGACAGAGAGAGACAGATAGCAAGAGAGAACCAGATCTAGTGAGCCGGCCTAAGGCTGCAGATCCTCAAAATCTTTCCTTGGTTCCACCTGGGGGTCTCAGAGGCCTCATATCCATCACTGGGCAGCCCCAGACTGGAGGCCAAGGCATTGGCTCCAGTCTCCAGAATATTGGGGGCAGGGCTGTGGAACTCTGCCCTCAGCCTGTGATGTACCCAGGGCCTCCACACCTCATCAGACACCAGACACAGAAGTCGGGGTGCAGGGGGAACTGGAGACAAAGAAATCTGGCCTCTACAGAGCCTGCACTCCTGGGATGATAGCCTTGCCCCGGAAAGAGGGTTTGCTTTCTGTTTCAGGTTCCAGTTTCTGTTTTCCATCTCCTAATTTCTGCCATTTTTGTAGGAAGTGATAAGCCAAGTACCCCAAAGCACCCCTCCATAGAGGCAAACTAGACTGTTATATAATTACGTCTTTCAGAGAGAAATTTCTGGTGCCAGTCATATTTTGCATGGAGCCAACCAAATAAACATAGCAAGCTGAATCCTTTCCTTCCCTGTGAAAGAGGCCTTACTCAGAAAAAATCCCACCAGTTCTTCCACCTAGGGCTGAACTGCCAATTGACCACATCCCTGAAGCCTGTTACCTCGCTGTTCTAGTCGGAATGCTGGGTGAGGGGTTCCATACCCAGTGCCTTCACATCTCCTGGATGGAAAGTGGGACCCATAGATGCTTGCCATGGCCCATCCTAGCATCCTCCGTGCAATACTACCTCAGTGGGCTTGTACGGGAGGTCAATCCAAGAGGAATAAGAATCTAACCAGTTTTCCTGGGCCATGCCCCAGAATCCCACAATGAATAACAGAGTACTGATGAGGTACCACCTGGGATGGGTTACTAGGAGTCCTTTGGGGCTCTATCGCTAGGAAGGTAAGAAGGCTGATCACTTCCCATAGCTGATGGTCCGAGCTCATCTGGGACAAGGTATTTATCAACTGTGGAGGGTTTGGAGACATCAGAGGCTGTGCCTAGGAGTTGCAAGTCTGTTCCCCACAGGTATGTTTGTTGTGTTGTGTCCTGAGCTGTAGCCTTCCTTAAAGTGAATTAAACTTTGTTTGGAGTGAGGGCTCTTGGTTTTCAACAGTTCAAATGCTTGAACTCAGGGCGCTGCTGGCCACCCAGGGTGGGTGTTCACTCTGTAAGACAGGATGTCGCCTAGCTTACCTCTCACTTGTAATCATTAGGAAACTTCTAATGTTCTGGGCAGAGACCTCCTGAACACTTCTCTCCCTGCTCCTGACCTTGCCGTCTCTCATTTCTGTGATTCAGAAGAAAGGGTATGATCATTTCAGTAGGAGTGCTTGGAGATGGTTTCTGCAGGATTTGGCCTTTTCCCTGGACCCTGAAGGCTGGGTCACAACACAAGTGAGACCCGGCTGAGGATGAAGGCATCTGCATTCACGGAAAGCGTGAACTCTGTTGCTGGCCAAAATCTAGGCCTTCTCTGTTCACTGAAGCCAAATGAAAAATATGGAGACAGAGTTTGGAGGAAGTAGAAAGGTCGCTTTTATTCTCAGTTGGAGGAGAAGGGAACGCAGTAGGCTTGTGCCTCAGGAACTGTGCCTGCCTCCATGAGGAATCTAGCGGCTTATTTAAGGCAAGGGCTCCCAGTCAGGAGTCAGTGATGAGGAACAAAGGTGATAGGATCTTGATTTTTTTCTTCTTTCACTGTCTCGAAGACAGTCATAAACTGGTGAGAGCAACCCAGTAGTTGAGTCTGGCAGTTGTGTGGCTCTGCAGCCTTCTTTCTGATATGCAGGAGAAGGACATGGCTACCCACTCCAGTATTCTTGCCTGGAGAATCCCCTGGACAGAGGAGCCTGATGGGCTGCAGTCCATGGGGTCACAAAGAGTCAGACAAAACTGAGTGACTAACACTCCTGATGTGTAACTACAAGGGGAAGGGTCTTGTAAGGGTAAACACCAGACAGGAGATGTATTCAGCATAGAATCAAAGGAGAAAATGTAAACTGTAGCTCCTGCTGAGTTCAGTTCAGTTCAGTCGCTCAGTCGTGTCCGACTCTTTGTGACCCCATGAATCACAGCACGCCAGGCCTCCTTGTTCATCACCAACTCCCAGAGTTCACTCAAACTCATGTCCATCGAGTCGGTGATGCCATCCAGCCGTCTCATCCTCTGTTGCCCCTTCTCCTCCTGCCCCCAATCCCTCCCAGCATCAGGGTCTTTTCCAATGAGTCAACTCTTCGCATGAGGTGGCCAAAGTACTGGAGTTTCAGCTTTAGCATCAGTCCTTCCAATGAACACCCAGGACTGATCTCCTTTAGAATGGACTGGTTGGATCTCCTTGCAGCCCAAGGGACTCTCAAGAGTCTTCTCCAACACCACAGTTCAAAAGCATCAGTTCTTCAGTGCTCAGCTTTCTTCACAGTCCAACTCTCACATCCATACATGACCACAGGAAAAACCATAGCCTGGACTAGACAGACCTTTGCTTGCAAAGTAATATCTCTGTTTTCAATATGCTGTCTAGGTTGGTCATAACTTTCCTTCCAAGGACTAAGCATCTTGTAATTTCATGGCTGCAGTCACCATCTGCAGTGATTTTGGAGCCCCCCAAAATAAAATCTGACACTGTTTCCCCATCTATTTCTCATGAAGGGATGGGACCAGATGCCATGATCAATGTTTGAATGTTGAGCTTTAAGCCAACTTTTTCACTCTCCTCTTTCACTTTCATCAAGAGGCTTTTTAGTTCCTCTTCACTTTCTGCCATAAGGGTGGTGTCATCTGCATATCTGAGGTTATTAATATTTCTCCCAGCAATCTTGATTCCAGCTTGTGCTTCTTCCAGCCCAGAATTTCTCATGATGTACTCTGTATAGAAGTTAAATAAGCAGAGTGACAATACACAGCCTTGACGTACTCCTTGCTGAGTTAGGGGGCAGAAAAGTAAACTTAGTTACAGACATGCGGAGGTAGGAGCAGTTAAAGTAAAAAACCTGGGAACGTTCAGGCCTGCTCATTGTTCTTTTTATCTTCTTTGTTCTCAGAAAGGGGAAAGAGAAAAACCCATTGCTCTTTTTTCCCTTTTCACTCCAACAGCTCCCCTGGAGGAGAGTGTTCTCTGATCTGTGACCACAAGCCATTTAGGAATGTTCCAAAGCATTTAGGAACTGGAATGCTGTGAAGCTGCAGATCTTCAGCCAGGTTGGCCGGGACCCAGTCAGTCCACGAGCATGTAGTGTATACATGTGAGTGTAAAACAACACACTGAACGTGCACTTTTGAAATTTGTCTGTGCTGTGTGTTTTCACGCTGACTGGCTTGAGAACAGACGCCTTCACCCTGATGCTCCAAATCAACACGCCTGGTTTGTTGCCTCCATCCCAAACGCTGCTGTTCACACTGCAGAGCTGTGCACTGATAATCTTGCACCTTCTCGCTTTAATCATGTCATTAGTTTACTTCTGTAAACATCGTTTGCTCATTTATTTCTTGTTTCTCCCACCAGCGTGGAGAGGACAAGAAGGTTCCACGGTATTTAGTGGGTTGACATTTGCCGCTTCCGTTTTCTGAGAATTTCCTCTGAGAATAAATCTATTGCTTATTGAGAAAACAAATTAGAACGACTTCCTGGTAAAGACGGTATAATGAACTCAGGTCTTAGAACCTCCCTTATCCAATTCTTTATGAGATTAATAAACCAAAAAGATTAGCAAGAAAATTTCCAACTATCAAAGAAAGAGGTACAAATGCAGGCCATAGCGTTTGAGAATGGCAGCCATGGAAAGCAGGAGATGATGCTTGTGAAACATGGAACAGCTTCATAGTTCCCCGGAGACAATACTGGGAAAAGAGGAGAAAACAAAATTCTAATAGTTTTCAAGTAAATTTCCTAATTCTGGGAGAAGTAGACAAAGGGTGGGTGTACAGCCTGGGGAGAAGTTTCAAGAAGACTTCAACTTTGGAAGCTCTTATCTACCTCTGTGAAATGGCAAGATCTTGCAGAGGCAAAAAAAAAAAAAAAAAAATTACCAAGGTTTGACGTTTTCTAGAACTCCATGGTGAGTTAAAGGAAATGCCCACATAAGTACCCTGCGGAGGGCGCCAACACTCCTCTGAGTAGTGATAGAGTGACATTTAGTGCAATCTCAGGAAAAACAGCAGAACTCAGGAAATCCAACAAAGTCTGGTAGAGCAACATAAAGTGAAATTTTAGAACTCAAATAATATCATTTTTTTTAAACTTAATTTTTCTTCCTCATTTTATTCTATTATTTATTATTATTTTTGGTTGCACCGGGTCTTCACTGCTTCACGAGGGCTTTCTCTAGGTGTGGTGAGAAGGGGCTACTCTTCATCGCAGTGCTCGGGCTTCTCTTGTTGCAGAGCACAGGCTCTAGGAGTGAGGACTCAGTAGTTGCAGTGTATAGGCTTAGTTGCTCTGCGGCACATGGAATCTTCCTGGACCAGGAATCGAATCTTTGTCCCCTGCACTGGCAGGCGGATTCCTATCCACTGCGCCACCAGGGAAGTCCTCACGTTTTACATAATGAAAAAAATAACTAGAAATCAGAATATACACAACTAAATTTTAGCTAACTTTTCTAGAGTAAAGCTTTGAAATAATCGTGGACAAGTAGGAGCTGTAAGCAGATACTAAAACAATTAGAAAAAAAATCACGAGTTTGATGAGACACTTAGATGACCCAATAAAAGTAAAATTTATAAACCTTAATTAGAAAACCCAATCAATGAACAGAAGTTTTAAAAAATGTGGTAGAAAAAAATTATTAAAATCAAGGAAACCTGAACTTACAAATTGAAGAGATTCAATTAGGGGATAGTCTAGAAAAATTTATTATTAAATGGATGTAGTAAATGGGTATATTTTATTAGGTTACTGAACTTTAAGAGAAAAGATGTTTTGAGGAAAATGCAGTTCATATATAAGGAGGAGAAGGAAACCAAGCTAACCTCATATTTCTTAGCAATACTCAATGTGAAAAGATAATTGGGTAATTATCTGGGGGCAATTAAACAGTTACCCTAAAATGTTAAACTTAGTAAAATTGTTATTGAGTATAAGGGTAATAGGAGACATGGAAACATTCTTTAAAATTTCAAGATACATAAAGCCAATGAGTAATTTCATGCAAAAAAAGAAAAAAAGTCTCCACTGAGTTAATTCAGCTGACCCCAGGTGAGTAAGAAGGCTATGCCAGGGTTGGAGATCAATGATCACTGGAGAAACATCCAAAAGGTCCTGAGGAAAAGAAAGTGGGACCTGAAGGTTGAGTTTGACTCAACCTTCAGTTATAGTAGGGACTTCACTGTGGTGCAGAGGTTAAGACTCGCCTGCCAATTCAGGGGACATAGGTTTGATCCCTGGTCCAGGAAGATCCCACATGCTGTGGGGCAACTAAGCCCACGTGCCACCACTATTGTGCCTGAGTCTAGAGCCTGTGTGCCATAGCTACTGCAGACACAAGTGGAAAGGCCCAGTGTCAGTAGCCATCATGGGAAAAAATCAGGCTGGGCTGAGAACAGATTGTGTCTGGGTGTTTACCCGTCCTAAGCCTTGTAATTACTGAAGTTACGCAGATGAGAGCATGTATGATAAACATTGGTTGGGTCTGACTCTAATTTCTCATTGGCTGGGTACATTTTAGGTGTCAGTTCCTCTTTTATCTTTGGTGATGCCTGATTGATTTTCTCTCTGTGAGCAATCACTGTGCTATGGCAACAGAAAGCCCACTGCTGATGGATATTGGTCTCAGAGATGTGTGAATTCCTTGCCTGGGGCTTTCACCCTTTATAAATTCTCCAAAGCAATGTGCAAGCTTTGTGAGCACCACATGCATCCATCATCTTGGAAATATTTGGAATCAACAATCATAATAACTGAAAACATTTTGAGCAGTGGGAGCGGCTTATCAGCTGTTTGCAGACTTTCATTTCTGTTTTTAATAGTCTCTAAAAGGGAGTGCAGATTTTGTTCCTCCAGGGTGTTTCTTAAATATTTTGGTGAGGGTGGCTGCCTAGATACAGGTGTCCTAAGATTTTCCACCCTGTGGCTTTAATCAGACATGATTTATCAGTGGTTTGCATTTGCTGCTGTATTGACTGGCAGATTTTTTTTTTTTGAGTTTACAAGCATTTGTTCTTGTCAAACTGAGGAAATCTTTAGATAATAGCTTCTTGATGAGGTTTTAAAGGATCCTTCTGAGTCAGGTTCACAGACAAAAGTGTCTTACTTGTCTGGAAGTGCATTTTAGTTTGAATGCCATATTAGGCTCTATTGAAAAACTAGGACAACTTGGAATAGTGCAGACTGAAGATGCAGCTTGTAAAGCTCTATTCTTAATGCTTTGGAAATTCTCTTAAATATTCCAATAGTGATTTTTTTAAAAGGAAGGTTTTTTTAAAAATAAAATCTTATAGGATGACTATTATCCTCATTTCATGCTTTACATGTTACCAGCTTCCTAAAGGGTTCCAGGGCAGCTTAAAAATATAGGCAGTTGAGAAGGACTGACTTTTGGAAAGGTGGATCTTAGGAAACTGCTTTCCCGCAAAAGCAACAAACATAGTGACAAATCAATAAAAACCCCACCTTTTTAGAACTCTGGAAATTAATCACAGACACAGAACAAATTAAAAAACTTATATTTAAAAAAAATATGAATTTTCCTAAGAGGAGCAGAGTGCGTGGTGGTGATACTTAAGGCTATGACATTTGCCCTTGCACCCTAACTCAATGTCAAGAGAAGTTGGCAGACTCACAGCTGACAGAGGAATGACCATTTTGAGAGATCCATTAAAAGCCCAAAGCTTGGAACAGAGTCAACTGTTTGACCAACCTGGAAAATCTTCACTCCCCTGGTAGTCTCCATTTGATACGACTCAAAATTCAACTCTGAAAAAAAAAAGCCCTATCCAATGACAGAAAACACTAGCAATCTGCTAGTAATACGGTAGCCACACAGGCTCTAACTTCAGCTGAGGTGAAAAAAGCCTGGCCAAAAATGTAAAAGGAAGACCTTGAGAGCTAGATAACCACAGGAAACCTCAAAAAGCTCTGGCACATTCCTGGGCACGCAAAGGGCTTCGTCTACGCCCAGGAAGGAAATGGACAAGCAAAATGGCAATGGGTGGTTCATTGCATTGAAGAATATCATAAACTGACCGCTAAATGACACTGACCTTGGTGACTCATAGGAAGCCAGGCTTAAAAATAAAAATAATGAAAAAAAATGAACGCTAGCAGAGAACGCAATGTGCACGCGTTGCCTGGAGTACAGAATCTACAGAATTAATCCAGGAAAGTCACAAAATAAGTAGCAGCAAGAACAAGAACAAAAATGAAGCAGGAGCAACAGATTCTGTGTGTGTGTGTGTGACAGAGAGAGAGAGAAAGGGGATTGATTGTCACATCTTGATTTCATCACTGATTACCAGTTCTGCCTCTGGGTAAGGGGAACAGAAATGCCTGACTCCCTGCCCCTCACCTGAAGAGCCGGGGGATCTCAGCTGTGTCTTCCCTGCTCCTCCTGCTAGAGGCTGTGTGGCTCAGGTGCCCGGAGCTGCTCAGCCCGTCTGGCCAGAGGGCACTCTGTTTGTCTCCGAGGTGTGAGGGACACAGAGATTTGGATTGGCCCTAGTGGACCTGATCACAGTGCTCCTGCCCTTTCCTATGCATTCTGCTTCCCTCATCTCCAAGGACTCTGCCTTCTGAATTTTCTCTCCTTTGTTCTGTCTCTGAATCTTTGAATCTCTCTTTCCTTTTCCTCTCTGTTTTTCTCAATCTCTGTTACTCCAAGTCTGCCTGCCTGTCTGCCTGCCTATATCTATCTTATCTATCTATCATCTATCTATTCTAAGGAGCTGGCTTGTACAGCTGTGGAGCTGTCAGTTCTGAAATCTGCAGGGCAGAAGCAGGCTGGAGACCCAGGGAGGAGCTTATGCTTCAATCTTGAGTTCAAAGCGTGTATGGAGCAAAATTCCCTCTACCTCAGGAAATCTCAGTCTTTTTTCTCTTATAAGCTGCACCTGATTAGATGAGTCCCACACCTATCTTGGAGGGTAATGTACTTTGATTAGAGTCCATGGATTTAAATGTTAATCACATCTTAAAAATACCTTCATAGCAACACCTCGGTGGGTATTTGATCAAACACTGAGTACCGTGGTCTAGCCAAGGTGACAAAATAAGTCATCATAGGCATACTGTGAGATTGAAAAAAGAGCTTTTGTTTAGGGTCTGGAGGTGGGGAGGGGGTTGGAGTCTCAGCCATGCTCTCTTTTTGCCCACTCTGGAGTCTTCTTGGGGCAGAGGCTCCAGACAGTCATGAAGAAGCGGCAGCTCCCTTTGGAGATGTCTCCTGGAGGCAGAATCAGGACTGCTACCCAGCACTGCAGACCCCGAGCTTCGGGGGAAGGCCAGCGAGGGCATGGAAGCCGTCCCTGCCCTTCCTGGACGTGTGAGCCAGGAGCTGGAGGGCAGCCTCTCCGCCTCTGCTCTGACTGGTGATGTGAGGAGCAGGGATGGGCATGAGCCCCGGGACTTCACCTGCTGGACTTGCCGAGGCAGCTGGTGCCCCAGAGGTCAAGTTCCCGAGTCCCTCCTTCTAGAAGGTCGGAAAGCTGCCTCTCTCATTCTTTCCTCTTTGTACCTGGGGATCCATCGGCATAACTGCTCCATGTACTTGAACTGCCATGGACGGTGTGACAGACAGGGTGTGATAGACGGGTGTCAGGGGTGGGAAGAAGCCCAGCTGTGGCTTCAGGCTGAGTTCTGCAGCTCCCAAGGCACCTAATCAGTGATAAAGGTGAAATACATACATACACATGCACGCACATGCACACACACACGTGTTTTCTGTCACTCGGACTTCGGTGTTTTTAGCTGGTCTTTAGAGGTGGCAGAAAAGGCTTGACTACCCCTCTTCGCACCTGACTGGAGGTGGCTACAGCACTGTCAGCCGTGCCTGAAACTTTTGTCACCAAAAAAATCACAAATGGTTTCATATCCTTTCATTGTGTCAGAGAGTCTGAATGTGGTTTATCTTCATCATTCCATTTCATTAAAATTATGGTTCTGTTGTACACTCTCCTGGGTTTTGCTTTGTTTGATGTGTTAATAGGGCTTCCCATGTGGTCCTAGTGGTAAAGAACCTGCCTGCCAATGCAGGGGACATAAGAGACATTTGATCCCTGGGTTGGGAAGATCCCCTGGAGGAGGGAACTGCAATCCAGCCCAGTGTTCTTGCCTGGAGCATCCCATGGACAGAGGAGCCTGGTGGGCTATAGTCCATAGGGCCGCACAGAGTTGGACATGACTGAAGTGACTTAGCACAGTGTGTTAATAAAGAGGCATACTTATCACAATATCACAACTACATTGTGTCTGAAATTGTAAGAATCGTATCTGTGCATTCAAAAACATTATCCTGTACCTAGTCACATCCTGGGCTCTTAAGACTCTCTTCCCTAAAGTGCTTATAGTGCAGGTTTTTAAACAAAAAGACTCTCTTCTAACATGTCACGTGACTACAGACATGATCACACTATGAATGACACACAGTCAGGCTAAGGTCACAGATATGTTACTCGGTGAAACCTACTTACGATCTCAATACTGAAGAATCTAGAATCCAGATTTGGTTTTAGAATTGAAGAACCAGACATCCATTCCAGGAAAGGCAACATCAGAATTAAGCTAAGATCATTTAAGACAAGACCACTCTCAAGTGAAGAACGAAGGTGGAGGAGTCAGATGGCAGAGCACCCGCAACCCGTCCTCCCAGGCAGAGGCACTCATCAAAGCATTCACGAATAATCCTTTCCTGGCATTGAGTCTAACTACACCTTGCTAAATAAACAGGGATTCTTGGATCAGGAATCCAAATTTGGTTTCAAAATCAAAGCTCTAAATTCTTTGCCCAGAGGAATAGAGAACTCATGAAGCCTTAGAACAAAGTAAGACCAGGGACAAGGTCCTTGTGATGACCAGGCCTGGGCATCAAAGCCACCCAGAGGCCCTCTGGGGCCAGGACAGAGGGCATGGCTCTGCATCTGATGTCCTCATCCTGGCCTCACCGTCCCTCACTCCTCCTGGATCCTGCCCTTTGCAGCTGCAGGCTGCGCTTATGAAGATGCTGAGCAGGACTGCAGGAGCCACAGGTCTGAGAAGCACTGCCTGGCCCCACAGCGGAGCTCCGGGCAGTTAAGGAAACATGAACACAGAGCAGGGCCAGTGCCAGCAGGGTCGCCACTTTCAGTGGACATTTGATGACAGACAAGACACATTGTCTCAAAGAAGCTCCCACAAACTACTTAACTCATCACAAACTAATTTCAGTGATTTTACAACAGACAAACCTGTGGACGCCTCCTTTTTCAAATTGAAGTAGAGTTGATTTACAATATTGCCTTAGTTTCAGGTGTACAGTTTCAGACATACAAAGTGATTTAGAGTCTTTTCCATTATAGGTTATTACAAGATATTGAACATAGTCCCATGTGCTATACAGCGGGTCCTTGTTGTTTATGTATTTCACATATAGTGTGTGCTAAGTCGCTTCAGTCGTGTCTGACTCTTTGAGACCCTGTGAACTGTAGCCCACCAGGCTCCTCTGTCCATGGGGATTCCAAAGGCAAGCATACTGGAGTGGGTTGCCATGCTCTCCTCCAGGGGACCTTCCTGACCTAGGGATGGAACTTGCATCTTTTATGTCTCCTGCATTGGCAGGCAGATTCCTTACCACTAGTATCACCTGGGAATAGTGTGTGTCTACTAATGTCAAACTCCTAATTTACTCATCCCTTGCCCCTAGACTTCCCTTTTGGTAACCATAAGTTTGTTTTCTATGTCTGTGAGTATATTTCTGTTTTGTAAATAAGTTCATTTGTATCATTTTTTTAAGATTCCACATATAAGTGATATCATATGCTATTGGCCTTTGTCTGGTTTATTTCCTTGGCATGATAATCTCTAGGTCCATTCATATGGCTGCAAATGACATTATTTCACTCTTTTTTATGACTGAGTAGTATTCCATTGTCTGTGTGTACCACGTCTTCTTTACCCATTCCTTTGCTGATGGACATATAGGCTGCTTCCATGTCTTGGCTATTGTAAATAGTGCTGCTATGAACCTAGGTGTGCATTATCTTTTTGAATTAGCGTTTTTGCCTTTTCTGGATATAAGCCCAGTAGTGGAATCACTGGATCATATTGTAGCTCTATTTTTGGTCTTTTTAAGGAAACTCCATACTGTTCTCCACAGTGTCTACACCAGTTTACACTCCTACCAACAATGTAGGAGGGTTTCCTTTTTCCCACATCCTCTCCAGCATTTATTATAATGATGGCCATTCTGACCAGAGTGAGGTGGTACCTCATTGTAGTTTAATTTTCATTTCTCTAATAATTAGCAACGTTGAACATCTTTTCATGAGCCTGTTGCTCATCTCTGTGTGCAGACCCCTCCTTAATCGAGTGGTCAAGTTTTGTGTCTCTTGGGGGACATGCTGACACACGGTGTCTCCTGGGAGGAAGCGATGACTTCTGGAGTCTTATGAATTGAATCACGAGGAAATGCCAGATAAAGCCAGGTTGAGTTACTTCTGAGGAACTGGGCATCCTCTTCAGAGGCAGACTGGGTGGTGGTGGTGATAGGGGTGAGAAGGCAGGCTAATTTGGGAAACACTCAGGAAGTAATCTCATGAAGAGTTCTTTTCTGTGTGTAGCATATGCCAGTTTGTCTGTAAGAAAGAACACACACACAATGCACACACACTCACGAGTACATAACAGAAGCCTATTTGTCTGAAATAATGTTGAGGAAACTGGTAACTGTGGTAACCTCTGGGAAGGGGATGTGAGAGACAGACACACTTTCCATTATAAATCCTTTTATCTTGTCTGAATTATTAAAATGACCCATGTGTGTAATTTATTTAAAGCTTACTCTTTTACTTAACTTTACAAGATGGGCCTTGAGTATTAAATGAAGAAAAAAAAAACCCCACACGCACAAAGAGTACATATCATAAAATTCCATTACACCAATTCTGAAAGTTGAAGACTTATCTGTGGAGTCAGAGTTCGTAAGCGGGTCAGCCTCACTGTGAAGTGGAGCAGTGGCTGGAAGGGCTCCCTGCCAGCGGAGAAGCTTCCTGGGCAAGTCCTGGACACAGGGTGTGCCCCTAGTGGAAATCGGGCAAGCTGTAAGCTTGCAGCGCCCCCTACAGGTTGGGTGCAAGCATGCTCAGTCATGTCTGACTCTTCACAACCCCCTGTAGCCCACCAGGCTCTTCTGTCCATGGAACTTTCCAGCAAGAATACTGGAGTGGGTTTCCATTGTCTCCTCCAGGGGATCTTCCCCACCCAGGGATTGAATCCGAGTCTCCTGCGTGTCCTGCATTGGCCAGTGGTTTCTTTACCACTGTGCCACCTGGGAGGCCCTACATGTTACATTCCTATAAAAATAGTTAACAAAACCCAACAGTATTGGGGAGGTCTGTAAGGCTCCTCACAACTATTTCCTCACTCTGTCCATCACGAAGGCCTAAACTAAATCCAGCCTTTGTGCTCCGCCTCCCACCTCTTAGACTGTGGTCTCCTCCAAATCACTGCCAGGGAGAGATGGCCTATATTATACTAGAATAGGACAACCCAGGGATGTCTCACCTCCCAAGAGAGTTAGGGGGCCCTGGACAACTACCTGTGTCAGGACAAAGGGTTAAAGGCAAAATTATTTTTAATGGACATTTCCAGCTGATAAATGAAGAATCATAGATTGAAAACATCATCATTTTGTAAATAGCCTCATCATCCAGATACCATGTCTCTCACAGAAACATACTAAAACATTCCTGAGTATGACTGGGCCTCTAGATCTGACTGCCACTTACAGTAACTCAGGGGCAGAGGGTAACCCAACTGGTGCCATCAATTTTCTGTTAAGAGGTTGAGAATCTTTCCCAGACCAATGTTCTTATTTTCCCAGTAAAGTGGATTCATATCATACATTATCTTACAACAGACTATTTAACAGCAGTGGCTTGTGAACATTTTGCTATAAGCATTACATTCTTAAAAATGTTTTATTTTATATTGGAGCATAGTTGATTAGCAGTGTTAGTTTCAGATGTACAACGAAGTGGTTCAGTTATATACATACATGGATTTATTCTTTTTCAAATTCTTTTTCCATTTAGGTTGGGCTTCCCTAGTGGCTCAGACGGTAAAGCGTCTGTCTGCAATGCAGGAGACCTGGGTTCGATCCCTGGGTTGGGAAGATCCCCTGGAGAAGGAAATGGCAGCCCACTCCAGTATTCTTGCCTGGAAAATCCCATGGACCGTGGAGCCTGGTAGGTTACCGTCCATGGGGTCGCAAAGAGTCGGACACGACTGAGTGACTTCACTATTTCAAAATATTGAGCAGAGTTCCCTGTGCTATACAGTAGGTCCTTGTTGGTTATCTATTTTAAATATAACAGTGTGGGACTTCCCTGGTGGTACAGTGGATAAGAGTCCTCCTGCCAATGCAGGGGACTCAGGTTAGATCCTTGGTCTGGGAGGATTTCACCTGCCATGGAACAGCTAAGCCTGTGTACAACAACTACTGAACCTTTGTGCTACAACTACGGAAGCCCGTGCTCCACAGCAAGAGAAACCACCACAACGAGAAGCCTGCACACCATAACAGAGAGCAGTCCCTGCTTACACTGACTAGAGAAAGCCCACGCAGCAGTGAAGACCCGGGACAGAAAAAGTAAACAAATAAAAAATTTAAATAAAGCAGTGTATACATGTCCCAGCACTGTGTTTCTCACAAGGTCACAGGACTGAGCTGTGGCAGAGATGAAGACATCTGCCATGACCCTGAGGCATTTAGTATAGGGAAGACACATTGAGAACAAACTCAGTGACCTAAAGTAGCCTTAAATTCATGACTTCTGAGTTGCAAGCATCATTCTGAGGTGAACAGCAAGGAATCCTTAACTTGAACTCTCTGATTCACCCCAAACTGCCTCTACACCAAACTGTGTCCTGATCTTCACCGCTATTCATTTGTATGTTAATTAATTAATTAATTAAGCAAATGAGATTCTGTTCCCTGGGCCTTCCAGGTTGTGGCTATGTGGGGTGTGGAGAGCAGCGGGGTGTTGGTGGGAAGGTGCAGGCTTGTGCAATCAAACTCAGCTAGGAGTGAAGGTCAGCAGATGCAACTTTGCTGTAAGTATTCTGAACCCAGCTTCCTGGACTGAGTACCTTGGACACACCCTTGACCCACATCCCTACCTCAGCATCCTGGATGGAACATCCTGGACCCAACATCCTAGAGGGAGCGTCTTGGACGCAACCTAGGATACTGGGGCTCTGGGCCTCTGCATTGTGGCCTGTCCTCTGCTGCCCCCTTCTGGTGATACATTGCTCTGTGGGCATTGAGCTCCTTTCACACCCATTAGCTGCAGTCCATGGGGTCGCGAAAAGTCGGACACGACTGAGCGACCTCACTTTCACTTTTCACTTTCATGCATTGGAGAAGGAAATGGCAACCCACTCCAGTGTTTTTGCCTGGAGAATCCCAGGGACGGGGGGAGCCTGGTGGGCTGCCGTCTGTGGGGTCGCACAGAGTCGGACACGACTGAAGCAACTTGGCAGCAGCAGTAAAGGACAGAAGCCCCTTCCTGTTGCTCTTCAAGCCTCAAATGGCAGTCTTTTTTTTTTTTTTCTTCCCCCAGTGACAGTCTGCCTTCTTGAACACTATAGAAAAGAATGTCTTTCCTGCTAAGAGGAAGCATATTTTCTCCCAGATATCCCGACTTGTGCCCCCACACATCTGAGTGTCCCTCTTTCCTGAGGGGCTTAACGAAACGCTTCATTACAAAGATTACAGCTGGAGGGGCTTCAAGGATGCGTGGCCCCAACATCTCTGCCCTCTCAGGTTTTACAGATGGCGGGCGAGGCCTCCAGAGTGTGAAGGTGCTAGATAGCTAGGGTCGGGGCCAGGCAAGGGACCTGTCCCACCTGCATTTTTAACCCAGATTCCCTAATAACTCACGTGTCCTCAATAATCTGGGGAGGGTCTGAGTCTTCTCTTGGGACTCCTAGGGAGGGGACCAGGGCTGGAGAATGTGGGCCTGTGTGAGTCTGAGCTTATATGGCCTGAGAGGGTGGCTATATCCCTCAGCCTGATATGCTGGGTTTCGGCACCATTTTCCTTGCATTGCTACTCTATTGATGTTACAACTTTTTACACTTTTTTTTGGGTTTTATTTGTCATCCTAAATTAGAAATAAATCCTAGGAAAAGAGCGAAGATCATCTTAAAGTAAAAAGATTGCTTTATTTTTCACAGGGTTTGCAAACCATGACCTAAAGCACATTCTCAGGGAGGAGATGGGCCCGGGTAGGGTGGGGAGAGGGTTTGTGAAGTGAAGTTAAAGACGCTTAGTTGTGTCTGACTCTTTGTAACCCCGTGGACTATACAGTCCATGGAATTCTCCAGGCCAGAATATTGGAGTGGGTAGCCTTTCCCTTCTCCAGGGGATCTTCCCAACCCAGGGATCAAACCCAGGTTTCCCGCATTGCAGGCAGATTCTTTACCAGCTGAGCCACCAGGGAAGCCCAAGAATACTAGAGTGGGTAGCCTGTCCCTTCACCAGTGGATCTTCCCAACCCAAGAATTGAACCGGGATCTTCTGCATTGCAGGTGGATTCTTTACCAACTGGGCTATCAGGGAAGCCTGGGGGAGAGGGTTTGAGGTACGTTTAAAAGCAAAATCCACAGAAGTCACATCTAGGCTATCACATACATCAGTAGTTTATTGCTTTCTTTCTTTTTTTTTTTTTTAAGACAATTTTAAAAGAGGGGTTTTGGGTTGGCTGCAAAATTGAGGGGAAGTTATAGAGATTTTCCATATGCCCCTGCTCCTACACATGCACAGTCTGTTCCATAATCAATGTTCCCTACCAGAGGGATACATTTGTTATAATCCATGAGCCCAGCTTGACGTGTTACCATCATCCAAAACACATAGTTTACTTTAGGGTTCACTCATGACGTTGTATGTACAGTGTATGATGTGGACAAATGTATAATGACTTGTATCCACCATTTTAGTATCACACTGAGTGTCTTCATCGCCCTAAAAATCTCTGTGCTCCATGCTTCTCTGCCCCAATTCCTGGCAACCACTGGTCATTTTACTCTCTCTGTCTGAGAAAGGATTTTTTTTTTTTTTTTTTTGCTTTTGAAGGATCATTTGGCAGAGTACACAATCCTATGCCGGTGTTTTTATTTCTTTCAGTACTTTAAATATTTTGCTGGCATGATTTCTGAGGAGAAATTGGATGTGATTCTTATCCTTGCTCCTCTATAGGTAGGATTTTTTTTTTTCCCTTTTCTGACTTCTTTCAGCACTTTTTATCTTTGATTTTTTGTAGTTTGAAAATGACATGCATAGGTGTGGGGTGGTTTTTTGTGTGTGTGGCATTTATGCTGCTTGGTGCTGTCTAAATCCCTTGGATCTCTGGTTTGGTGTCTGACGTTAATTTTGGGGAAAGTCTCAGCCATTAATGTTTCAATATTTTCTTTCCCTTTTGGTAATCCTAGTAGGTATATTATAACCGTCCCACAGTCCTTGAGGATTCTCTTCTGCTCTGTTTTTTTCAGACTTTGTTCCCTTTGCTTTTTAGTCATATGAGTTTCTATTGATATATCCTCAAAGTCGGAGATTCTTTTCTCAGCCATGCCCAGACTACTAATAAGCTCATCAAAGCAATCATTCTTCATTTCTGTTACAGTGATTTTTAAAAAAATATCTATTATTTCTTTTTGGTTCATTCTTGGGATTCCCATCTCTCTGCTTACACTGCCCATTTGTTCTTACATGCTCTCTGCTTTATTCATTAGAACATTTAACACGTTTTAAATTCTCTGGTAATTCCAGCATCCCTGTCATGTCTGGTTCTGATGCTTGCTCTGTCTCTTCAGACTGTGTTTTTCCTTTTAGTATGCCTTATAATTTTTCCTGATTTGGACATAATGTACTGGGTGAGAGGACCTGTGTAGTAAATCCACCTTTAGTCATGTGGTGGTGAGGTGCAGGGGGAGGGGAAGCATTGACAGCACACCTCTGGACTGTGAACTTTACAAGTGTTTCTGTTTGTTTCTTCTCCCTTAGGTGGGACAGAATAGCCAGAGTGGGCTAAGGTTGGGTACTTCCCTTCTCTCTGCTCAGTTAAGCTCTGATAAACCCCAGAGCAAGTTAGGCTCTGGTTAGCTAGTTTCACCTTGTTAAAAAGAGCTCAGTGCTCTGATATATTTAAAAGTGATTCCATTTCCCCTCCTTCTGCTGGAAGTACAAAGGGATTTTTCTGTTATATTTACTGTGAGAACTTGGTTGTGTTCCTAGAGGTCAACTTCACAAATGTGTAAGGACTGTGTCTTTTTGGAATTTTTAACTCTCAGTCCAGCCCACATCTAGCCTCCAGTAACTCATTACAGGTCTAGTTTTCCTGCCTTGTACTGGTACCTGTGAAGGTTTCTGCTCCAGTAGGCTGCGATTTTCAGTGGGGGATTAAACTAGAACTGGGCAGAAGCAGCGCTCAAACAAGTGTTTCTGAACTGATTTGTATCCAGTGGAAATCAATGCAAAGCTAGGTCAGTGGTGGGCACCTGTTTTTTATCTATCAAATCATCCCCCAGTTCACCCAGGCTTTGGCCCTTTCTGGAAGCATTGCTCATCCTGCTTTCTGACCTCATGGTTCTAGTGGAATCCTCTAGGTGTCTTCTTGATCACGCTTCCTGATCACAGCTGATTAGGTCAGTTGGGCCCTTGACCCTGATCAACAGCTGGAGTCCCTCTCCTTAGTCCTTTCCCTTTCCATTTCTGCATCATTAATTAAATTATTTCAATTATATTTTATATTTCATCAAAGTAATGTGTACATGATTTAAAAGGACAGATGTACTACACTTTTAATGAGAACACTTACTTGCTCCATCCCTACTCATTCCAAATTCTTATTCCCCATCTGCAACCACTCTCAACTCTTTGAGGTCTGTTCTCTATCTCCCTATTTCCAAAGAATAAATTTCTACTGCAATTTCTTGGTTCTCCAGGTTTGGATGTTATCTCTTGTTTCTGCTGTGGACGATGAAGGTTTAGCTCTCTCGTGTGCTTCCCGCACGTAAACCCACACGTCCCTGGTACCTGTAGTGCTGGTATAGTTCCGAAACAAAATTTAGATCAATAGCTACTGATTACATTTTCTAATAGGTAAATATTATTTGCAGCTCCAGGACATGGAAGGCTATCATTTCATTTCCATTCTTATATCAGTTTTCATTCCTGGAAATTAATAATTACCTTGTTTTAGTGTTTACATAGGTCCCTGGGAACCTGTGGAAGAGATTGTTGTTCTGTTCTCTTCATGAACTGACACCTGTAACATTATGACAAGATTTCCTTTATTCCTTGTAATAGTATTTGTTCTGAAATCAACTTTGTCAGTTACTAATATGCTGTTGCTTTCCTTAGACTGTTAGCATGGTATATGCTTTTACGCCCTTTACATTTAACTTATTTGTGTCTTTATATTTAAAGTAGGTTTCCAGTAAGCAAGACATGCTTGGGCCTTGATTTTTTTTTCATCCGATCTGACACTCTCTGATTTTAGATGGGTTTTGGACCATTTACATTTTACATGATTATTGAAATGACTTGGCTTATATCTGTGGTCTTGCTGTCTTCTCTGTGTCCTGTTTGTCCTTTGTTCCCTTTCTCTGTCTTCTCTTAGAACTGTTGACTTTTTAAAAATAATTCCACAGCATTGATTTTGTTGGATTATTAGCTGTTGCCGTGATATTTTAGTGATTTCTTTAGGGTTCACGATACACATCTTTTACTAGCTGCAGTCTTCCTCTGAGTGATATTTTCCCACTTCTCGTGATGCAAAAGGAATTTACAATGGTTACTTCCATTCTTCCTTTCTGTTCTTTGTGCTCTTATTGTAATACACTTTTACAAATGTTAGAAATTCTACAATATATTGTTATTATTATCGCCCTAACCTGGAGAAGAAAATGGCAACCCACCCCAGTATTCTTGCCTGGGAAATCTCATGGACAGAAGAGCCTGGTAGGCTACAGTCCATGGGGTAGCAAAAGGATTGGACATGATTAATGACCAAACAATAAGAACAAAACTTTCCATCATCCAGTAGAAAGTTTTAGTTTATTTTTAAAAGTCTTTAAAATTTCTCATGTAGTTACCATTTCCCCTGTATCCTTGGCTTCAAAACCTACTAAACTGAAGTATCTGGGCATGAAAGGAGTTGAGGAATTCACCAGAAGCTCTGTTCCAGGAGACTGGAAGGAAGGAGGGGTACAGAATATGCCACCAGGCTTTCTGGGAGCATGTCTAGAAGGAGGAGCCTGTGGATTGACTGTGACATGTTCACACGCCATTAGTGGGTTAATAATGTGCTACAATTCAGCTCCATAAGCCTTTCACCCCATCCATGAAGTATCGCCTCTACTAGCAACACCATGAAAATTGAACATTTGGTTGTGGGGGTGTAGGAGATGAAAAAACTAATTATAGTGTTCTCTGGGGGAGACGGAAGCACTGGAATCACGGTTACAATTCTAGTCTATGTGGGATTTACTTGAGTTATTTAAAAGAAATTTCTACACTTGATATGACAATAGATTTACATAATGAACATTTGTCAAGGGTTTCAAGTCACAGTTTTTATAGATTTCCATCTTTTCTTGAAAGAAGACAGATTTTCGGAGTTTTTTGAATCTCATAACAATGTGGGCTGGCCCACATGGACAACTGATATGTTGTGAGGAATGGAGCTCATTTATGTACCACTGTTTGAAAGCTCTGAAATAACACCAGGGGCTAATCCTTAACAACTGGATTTATCATGCTGTTCATTTGCTTTAAAATTCATAATAGTACATAAGATGCAGAGGAAGAAATAGGCTAAAAGATTTGTGTTTAAGCCAAAGTCTTGTTACTTAAGATTAATTTATTGTTTCTTTGTCTAAGAGATATAACAACTTCCTGGTTTGGTCACTTCTTTGAGTCATATTTTTATGGACTCTTGTGCATATGAAATTAAATGTTTTTCTCCTATTGATCTGTCTTATGTCAATTTATTAGACAATCCAAAGAAACTAGAAGGGAAGAAAGGAAGTTTTCCTCCTTTATAGGAACATCTGTCTGCATACTGACCTATGTATACACACATATCCATATATCCATATATGTATATTTGTCCATATATGTCAATGTCCATTCATCTGGAAGCATGTTTGTATATTAGGTTAAACATGCGTTCTTAATGATGTCTCCAGCTTTCATCTGTGACCACATGGTTCAGTCTAGGTTTTCTCCCTTGCTCATCCATAAAATTACATTTAAAAAGGAACTTGTGGGTCATTTATTGCCATTTATTATGTTATTAAAAACTAGAAATTACATTTTCTTTCTCTTAAAATGGTTGACCTGGAGTGTTTAATCTACTTTTGACCCAGGGGAGTACAAAGCTTTTTGACTTTCTATAATCTGCCAAGATGACAGAGCCTCCTTATCCTCCTAGGTACATATTTGTGCTCTTGGAGAATTTGTTATGTTGTTGTTGTTAAGTCGCTAAGTCATGTCCGAGTGTTTGTGACTCCATGAACTGCAGCACGTCAGGCTTCCCTGTCCTTTACTATCTCCCTAAGTTTGCTCAAACTCATGTCCATTGAGTCACTGATGCCATCCAACCATCTCATCCTCTGTCTTCCCCTTCTCCTCCCGCCTTCAATCTTTCCCAGCATCAGGGTCTTTTCCAATGAGTTGGCTCTTTGCATCAGGTAGCCATAGTATTGGAGCTTCAGCTTCAGCATCAGTTCTTCCAATGAATATTCAAGGTTGATTTCCTTTAGGATGGACTGGTTTGATCTTCTTGCTGTCCAAGGGACTCTCAAGAGTCTTCTCCAACACCACAGTTCAAAAGCATCAATTCTTTGGTGCTCAGCCTTCTTTATGGTCCGACTCTCACATCCATACATGACTACTGGAAAAACCACAGCTTTGACTAGTTGGACCTTTGTCAGCAAAGTGATGTCTCCTTTTTAATACACTGTGTAGGTTTGTCATATTTTTTTCCAAGGAGCAAGGATTCGTTATATCCTTTACTAAAAGCAGAACAGTGGAGGAAACCCCTCATTTCTGTGAGAATAGGCTCTTTCAGTCATATTATCATCTTCTATGTTCATTTAAAATAAAGTATGTTATTTAGTTTAAATGGTAGTCAAACCATTCTTCTTAGGCACCTATTGTGCTATCTTAATTAAGTGACCAAATCTCCTATTATAATTCTATTGATATTTTTGTCTCATGGAAATTAAACCCTAAATTCTGGAAAATAATATATTTTGGAATAAAAAGCACTTAAAACTATCCTTGTTATTTCCCATGGAACTATCAGAAAAGCACAAGGGTTTGTTCTTTTATATATAAAATGAGCTATGGTAGAAATAATGAGATTTTTTTTTGTATGCTCCATGTTTCTTAATTAGTTCAACACTCATTAAAAACTGTATGAAAAGATCTGTCAAATCAAAGGAGACTCTCTGCCTTCCCAAGTTTTCAGGTAAAGCATCATTAATATAACTGTGTTTTAGAGACTGTACACTTTATAAGCAAGCTCTGGAGACAAGTCAGGGCCCTCACTTTCTGTGGGATGTTCTTAACTGCCAAAGAAACACTGATTAAACCCATATACAGTAATTATGTACTGTGCTCCCTCAATTTTCCTATTGTTGGTAGGTGTAATAAAATAACCAGAGCCTTGACATCAACAGCTGGTTTCTGCTTTCTTGTGATTGCCTGAAAGTTCTCTAAGTTACAGGCTGAGAAAATAGATGTTCAACAAAGAAGATTAATTTCAGAATCTAGCATGGAAAGGGCTGCACTAAGTACTGTCAACTACTCAGATTTTAAAAATTCTGTTAAGACTTTGGACTTAAGCTGATGTTGCTTAGATAACTTTCAGACTGCAACTCAATAGCAACAAACACAACACAAAACAAAACAAACACAAAACCCTCTCCAAACCCTAATAATTCAACTTAAAGATGGACAGAGGACCTGAATAGATATTTTCCCAAAGAAGTTACACACATGACCAATGGGTATATGAAACGATGCTCAATATCATTAATCATCACAGAAATGCAAACCAAAACCACAATGAGGGACTTCCCTGGTAGTCCAGTGGCTAAGACTCTGCACTCTCAATGCAGGGGGCCCACGTTCGATCCCTGGTCAGGAAACTAGATCCCACATGCTGCAATGAAGATCAAAGGTCCTGCAGGCTGCAACTAAGACCTGGTGCAACCAAATAAATAAATATTAAAAAGCAAAACAAATCACCACTGTGAGATATCATTTCACACCTGTTAGAATGACACTTATCAAAAAGACAAGAAACAACATGTTGCTGAAGATGTGGAGAAAAGGGACGCTTGTGCCCTGTTGATGGAAGTGTAAATTGGTACAGCCACTGTGGAAAACAGTGTGGAGATGCCCCAAAAGATGAGAAATAGAACTACCAAATGATCCAGTAGTCCTACTTCTGGGTATTTATTGAAAAAAATGGAAATTAGGAACGTGAAGAGATATTAGCACTCTCATATTTATTGTGGTGCTATGTACAATAAGCCAAGATGTGGAAACAATCTCAATGTTCATCAGTAGATGAATGGATAATCAAAATGTGGTACTTAATATACGGGAATACTCTTCAGCCTTAAAAAGAAGGAAATCCTGCTGTATGGATGAACCTTGAGGATATTATGTTAAGTGAAACAAACCAGTTACAGATGACCAACTGGTGCATATTTCCATTTATATGAGGACTCTAAAATAGTCAAGCTCACAGAAGCAAGGAATAGGATGGTGGTTGCCAGGGGCTGGAGGGGAAGGTTGGAGGGGTTGCTAACCAACCGGTATGAAGTTTCAGTTATGCAAGATGGATACATTCTAGAGATCTACTGTACAATACTGTGCCTATCAACAACAATATTGTGCACTTAAAAATCTGCTAAGAGGGCAGATCTCATGTTATATTTTTACTATAATAGAATAAGATTTAAAAATGACTAAAATGGTAAATTTTATGTTATATGTATTTTCTACAATTAAAAAAAACCAATGCCAATTAAAAAAAGATTTCCAGCAGGCTAGAACTGCTTCTTGAAAGTAGAATGCTAACCCAAGGCCCCATGGAGCAAGAGTTAATTAGGTGGGAATGAATGAGCTGATGAGAGAAATGTAACTGTGATTTTTCATTTGGAATGTTTTTGAAGCTGTATTTAATGATCTGTTTTCTGATGTGTATAAGGGTTAAGTCCATTACTTTTCTTACTATTTCTAACCTTCCATTTTATATACCGTGCTTTAGCAGACTGAAATGAAGTTTTAAAAATTATTATTTAGTGATATACCCTGTCTTTATAGCTTACATTATACTGTCATAGTTCTTCATTTTGGCCAGAGAGATGTTGTGGCAGATATTGTCAAACATCTTGTTTGCATCCAGGTGCATTTATTTCTTAGGTCTTATACCCTGGGCCTCCTTCTCAGATGGATCTTATGGAAAAGACAGCATCCTTCACCATGTGGTCTTTGGGACCCTGTTGGTGCAGAGATATCACTGCTTCTTTGTCTTGATGCATGGGGTCCTCGACTTATGTCCCAGACCCTTCATCCTTATCTGGGACCAGCATAGCATTCCAGGGTCTGTAGTTTTCTCAATGTATCTAAGAGTGATTCTGATACCAACACCAGTTCTGATCACCACTAGAAAGGAATCTGGTATCAATTCCAGTGTGTGTGTGTGTTTCCCCACACCTTCAAGGAATTCTCTACAACGCCAGCTGGGTATCCCATAATTCAGCCGAATTCTGACACTATCTACCCGGAAATAGCCTCGGATCCCAGGGGTTAAGGTCCAATCCTACAAGACTGGCCCTTTCTTTCTCCCATCAAATTGAGACTCCAATCTCAAGTCCAGGTTGTCACCTGTGCTTCAAACAAACCTGCTATAGATGGAGGTGCCAATGACTTTGCCTCTGGGTTTGATTAATTTGCTGGAGTGGCTCATAGAATTTAGGAAACACTTACGTTTACCAGTTTGTTAAAGACATGCTAAAGTATACAGATGGCCAGCCACATGGAAGAGAAGCGCAAGGCAAGGTGTGCGGGAGGGTACGGAGCTTCTGCAGCCTCTCCGCCTGCGCCGTTCTTCTCCTGCTCACCCCCTGCAAGCTCTCTGAATTCCAGCCACATGGAAGAGATGCGCAAGGCAAGGTGTGCGGGAGGGTACGGAGCTTCCGCAGCCTCTCCGCGTGCACCATTCTTCTGCTCACCACCTGCAAGTTCTCTGAACTCCGTCCTTTTAGATTTTTCTGGAAGCTTCATTACATAGGCACGATTGATTAAATCATTGATCAGAGGTGATTGACTTCACTTCTAGCCCTTCATGCCTCCTCAGGGGCCTTGGGGAAAGGTACGACTGAGTTCCAACCCTCTAATCACCTGGTTTGTTCTCCTGGCAACCAGCCTCCATCTTGAGGGGCTTTCCAAAATCACTCTTTAGTATAATAGAAGATAACTGTATCACTCTCAAGAAATTCCAAGGGTTTTAGGAGCTCTGTGCCAGATATGGGATGAAGACCAAAGTAAGCCCTCCATCCACTGGTGGTGTATTCATGGATTCAATCAAGCCTCAGTCAAAAGTATTTGAAAAAATATTTCAGAAAATTCCAAAAGGCAAAACATAAATTTGCTGCATGTTGGCAACTATTTATACTGTATCGACTATTAATATAAGTAACCCAGAGATGATTTAAAATATACAGGACGATGTATGTAAGTTATCTAAGGGACTTGAGCATCCATGGATTTTGGTATTCACGGAGAATCCTGGAACCAAACTCCCAAAATGCCAAGGGACAACTGCATGTATTTCTCATCATAAATCACAGTATCACAGTATCTTATGCGGTTTTGAAAATCCACTCTCATTTATCCAAATTCTATCATTCTCAATTGGTTCACTGGTCGCATTTGGAAATACAGTGGCTTGGAACCTGAGGGATATTAAGGAGTATCAACAACTAGATTCCAGAAGGCCTAGTGTGCCCGTCTGGCTGTGAATAAACAAATGGAACAATTGATGAACCGTTTCCTGACTCTGGCTTCTTATTGACTTTTAGGTTTCAGCTTAAATGATGCTTCTGCCGACCACCTGCCTGCACAGCCAGTACCAAACCACTCCGGAGATGCTCTCTTTCACGGCACCTGTTTATCTCACAAGGTTCTCTGTGTGTTTGTTCATGTGTTTAATGTCCACAGTCCCCCCGAGAGAAGGGACTAGCCCTGTGCCCTCCTCACCACTCATGCAGCTCTGGGTTGCCTCATGCACAGACTACACAGAAATGTCTGTTGGGAAATGATAGAGTTTTTATTCCTGGGATTTATATGATTGAGTAGAAGAATGAACATATGTGTAAATATCTCCAGGGTTGAAGGAGTTGGAAATTGTCTTCCCAGTGAGGAGTCTAGACCTGAAGAGCGGATGCCAGACCAGCATGAGTCAAAGCACCACAGACACAAAGAGAAGCATTGCAGGTAGATTGTTTACCATCTGAGCCACCAGGGACGTCCCAAAGAGAAGCACCAGCTCCCATACCAGGGTCTGGGTGTCCCCATGAAAAGATGGCCCGTGTCCCCACTTCCAGGAGGGACTTTCAGAGACTCATCCATAGAAAGATTCTCTGGGGAGGGGAAGAATTAGCCGTCCAGCTGATTCAAGGAAAGAATTAAAAATGGAAACATAAACCAACATTTTCAATGTCAGAGCTGAAAAGTAGCAAAAGAGGTTTCTGTAGAATAGCCCCATGGAATTTCAAATAAGGTAAGACTTGCCCTTAAAAGCAAACTGTAAAAGTCAGTCCACAGTGTCTCAGATGTGCAAGTCATCCTCAAAAGACATGGCAGGATGCAGACAACTTCAGCCAAGAGGCATGTGGCACTTGCTATGTACCTGGAGAGCTTCTAAGCTCTTTGTTGTCCTGATGACAACTGTGTGACTCATTTTGTAGATGAAGACACTGAGACACAGGGAAGGGAAGTACGTTGCTCAGCCACCCAGCTAAGTGGCAGGATTGGTGCACAGTGCAGGTGGTTGGCTCCAGACTCTGCCTGAACCACCAGCCCTGTTGATTCCTGGCCGTGACTGAAAGGAGAAGGGATATGTGGCCAGAACCTTTCCACTCTCTTGATGATAACTTTTGATGACAAGAGGCTTTTAACTTTGATGAAGTCGAACATATTACTCTTCTTTTATGATTAGTGAGTTTCGAGTCCTGAAATTTTTGCCTACTTGAAAGTCATGAAAATATTCTTGTGTATTTGAAGCTTCATAATTTTAGCCTCCACATTTGAGCCTGCAATACATCTTAAATTAATATTTGTATGGCATGAGATAGAAGTCAAGATTCCTGTTTTGATGTAGACATCTGGACACAGATGCATCTTTTATTTGAAAGATTTCTGTTTCTCAAATAAACTCCTTTGGTCCGTTGGTTGAAAATCATGTGACCAATTACATGTGAGTCTACTTCTGTACACGCTTCTGTTTCTCTGTGATGGTAAGGCAGGAAAAGAGAAATTATAGAAGATATACAGATGGCCAAAAGCACAACAAAGATGCTCAACATCATTAGCCATTAGTGATAGTGAAGTCACTCAGTCGTGTCCGACTCTTTGCGACCCCATGGACAGTAGCCAACCAAGTTCCTCCGTCCATGGGATTTTCCAGGCAAGAGTACTGAAGTGGGTTGCTGTTTCCTTCTCCAGGGGATCTTCCTGACTCAGGGATAGAATCCGGGTCTCCCACATTGTAGGCAGACGCTTTACCGTCTGAGCCACCATTAGGGAAGTATAATTTAAAAGCTCAATGAGGCATGATTACATACTTATTGGAAATGGCAAAAATAAGAATGTTGACAAAATCATTGTTGATGAGGTTGTAAAACAACTGTAACTTACACTCAGGGCTGGTCAGAAAGCAGGGTGGAAGGGCTATTCTGGAAAACAGTTTTATAATTTCTTAAAAAGCTGAGCATAGATAAGCACCTGAAATTCTGAGACTAAAACAGAATATCGAAATTCATAGCAATGAAAAAAAAATCTTGACTTCTAATTTCAGCTGTGACATATAAAGTACTTCAAAGTAATCATTCTCATAATTCAACAAAGAAAAGGTAGACAATCTGGAAATCAATGACTTTTCTTGGATCTACTAAGTAGCTGAAGTCACTGTACAAACCACCATCTCAAAATCTGGACAGTTAGGTGTAGGCAGAGAAAGAAAAGGTCAGAGTCTGCTTGCTTGAAACAGAAGTCCTTGAAATGCATACTCTGCTAGCAACACTTAAATGGTTATTTTGATGAATTATGGAGGCTGAGTGCAGAATTGTGTGAAATGAGAAATCCTATGGGTCTTAGTCAGAGTCCACACTTACATAGGCTTTTAGTCCAGCAACATTACCA
Source organism: Bubalus kerabau (assembly GCF_029407905.1). NCBI lineage: Eukaryota > Metazoa > Chordata > Mammalia > Artiodactyla > Bovidae > Bubalus > Bubalus kerabau. Next base: position 79,651,961 of record NC_073631.1, on the reverse strand, counting down.
CATTCTCACTGAGAAGATCCAGGAAAAACCTTCATGGTCCTGGAGACTTGCCCTGCAATCAGTGTTAAAGGAAATCTTTCAGGCTAAACAGAATGATATAATGTCAGAAATGCGGAGCCAGAGAAGAAATCAATGAAGATAAAATATTTTAGTTTTCTCTTCTTAATTGACCCCAAATAATTTTGCTTAAATCTATAACACTTCTGAGTATTTTTCAACTGCTTCAAAAAATTACATCCACAAAATGTCACACGCTAGTATCTATAGCAACTTTATTCATAATCACCCAAAACTGGAAGCAATCAAGATGTCCTTCAATAGGCGAATGGGCAAACAAACCGTGTCTGTTGTTATATGGAGGGATATTGTTCAGTGGTGAAAGGAATGAGATACCAAGCGGACTCTGTGTCTGGACAGGGTATACACAGGGTGAGCCTGAGACACCTGGTACTGCCAGAAGAGGAAGTGACTGAAAAAACATGATGTTGTCATAGGGACTTGGGAGCCAGTCGAAGGAGCTCATGATGGCCAAAGCTGGGGCCGTGATAGGAACAAAACTAATATAGTGGTGTTGGATTACAGCCCAAGAATAAAATGAATCCACCAGTGTGACATAACTAAATGACTGAATAAATAAATAAATAATAAATGGGGAGAAGCTACAAACCTTTTGTGCAGAAAAATTCAAGGAATGGAGATGCTCTGCTTTCTGGGAAGTGGAACGTAGCTCCCCAGTCCTTAAGTGTGGGCTGTACATAGTGGTGACTTCCTTCCAGAGAGCACGGTATGGAAAGGGGACGAGAGTCACTTCACAATGGAGAAACCTGAAGACATGACTTCAGCCAGGTGACCAAAGTGAGGATCATGTTATGTTGGTAGTACGCATCTTTGATATGCCGTGACGAGAAGAGAACTCTATCCTTGTGGTCTTCCTCCTAAAGCCCCGGTGTCATCATGGCAACACATCGGATAAACCTCAGTCTAGGTACAAAATACCTGACCAATAAGTCTCTAAACTGTAACAGTCATCTAAAACAAGAAAAAGTTTAGGGAAAAAAAAAAAGTTACAGCTAAGAGGAGCCTGAGGACACATGACAACTAATATCATATGGTATTTCAGGTGGGACCTGGGACAGGAAAAGGACCATGGATGAAAACTGAGGAAATCCAAATAAAGTGCCGACATCAGTGAATAATAATGTGTCAATATTGATTCATTAGTTTAAACATACTAAGATGTGGGCTTCCCAGGTGGCAGAGTCGTAGAGAACTCACCTGCCAATGCAGGAGGTGCAGGAGACGTGGCTTTGATCTCTGGGTTGGGAAGATCCTCTGGAGGAGGAAATGGCAACCCACTCCAGTATTCTTGCCTGGGAAATCCCATGGACAGAGACGCCTAGTAGGCTATAGTCCATAGGGTCAAAAAGAGCTGGACACGACTGAGCAATTGAGCACACTAACTAAGATGTGGACTATAACAATACATATTTTATATAAGATAATACATAATAATATAAATAATGGAAATGGATGTAAGTTATATGAGAATTCTCTGTACTATTTTCACAACTTTTTGTACATTTAACACAAATCTAGATTAGAAGTTTATTTTAAAATTATTTCCTTCAGTAATAAATCTCAAAAAATATAAAGCATAAAGATCATTAAAATAATCAGATCATTCATGCTTGTTATGTAATGTTAATATTCCATGTTTCACTTAACAGAGAGAATTTTTTATACTTGCATATGAAATAAAAATCCTATTATAGATTTGTTCTTTTAGCTTGCTATTTTTGCTTAGTAAATTGAAATCAAATTGCTTTTTGCAAACTCCAAAAGATAGAGTGATTTCCTGATTATTGAAGAATTTATCTTATAAATGTTTTATAAATGAAAATGATGTGTCCCCCTGGATTATTTTTATTGTTGGGAATTAAGGTAGTAGCAATTTAAAAGGTTTAAAAGGGACTCAAATTAATGAGAGATTTCTCTTGATGACTGTTTATAGTCTGCTATTTGTACTATGAATGTATCTTCTCCCAGTTAAAAACTTAGCTAGGGCGTTTTGGTACAATTTAACATCTGAATAAAGGCCTGTTTATCATGATCACTTGGGAAATGTCAATATTATACTACTTAATAACTTTGGGTATCATTTCTTTAAGGTATTTGTGTCCACAATTGGAAAAAACACAAATAGTGATTTAACCAACTGGTTTTTAGTTCTTTCAGTTTCATAAGTTATTAAGTAATTCTAGATTTACTCTGTTCTATTTGATAAATCAATGGAAGTATTTGAAACTAAAGGGCTATTATTTTATGAATGAATTAAAGATTTGAGTAGAGAAGATGGAAAAGTCAGAACAGAGAAGCAAATTGATTCTTTAAAATATTAATTTTATGCACATTTATTTCCAGTTTAAATACCAAGCTCAGTTGCAATTTTTTTTTGCTTCTTAATTAGAAAATTGAAACTCAAAAGCTTAGCACTTTGAGATAAATGCTTGCTGTGCTCCACTGTGACAAGATATTAATAATCTCCTTTTAAAAACAGCTGTTGTCTTTCTCCCAGTTATTTCTCACTCGAGTAAGGTTTCCTAAAATGCAGTGAGGTTCTCTTATTCATGGAAAGAGGCACTGTTATACTGTCTTTTTAAGAAACCACTGTATATTGGAAATAAAAGCAAAAATAAACAAATGGGACCTAATTAACCTTAAAAGCTTCTGCACATCAAAGGAAACTATTAGCAAGATGAAAAGACAGCCTCCAGAATGGGAGAAGATAATAGCAAATGAAGCAACTGACAAACAACTAATCTCGAGAATATACAAGCAACTCCTACAGCTCAACTCCAGAAAAATAAATGACCCAATCAAAAAATGGGCCAAAGAACTAAATAGACATTTCTCCAAAGAAGACATACAGATGGCTCACAAACACATGAAAAGATGCTCAACATCACTCATTATCAGAGAAATGCAAATCAAAACCACTATGAGGTACCATTTCACACCAGTCAGAATGGCTGCGATCCAAAAGTCTACAAGCAATAAATGCTGGAGAGGGTGTGGAGAAAAGGGAACCCTCTTGCACTGTTGGTGAGAATGCAAACTAGTACAGCCACTATGGAGAACAGTGTGGAGATTCCTTAAAAAACTGGAAATAGAACTGCCTTATGATCCAGCAATCCCACTGCTGGGCATACACACTGAGGAAACCAGAAGGGAAAGAGACATGTGTACCCCAGTGTTCATCGCAGCACTGTTTATAATAGCCAGGACATGGAAGCAACCTAGATGTCCATCAGCAGATGAATGGATAAGCAAGCTGTGGTACATATACACAATGGAGTATTACTCAGCCATTAAAAAGAATACATTTGAATCAGTTCTAATGAGGTGGATGAAACTGGAGCCTATTATACAGAGTGAAGTAAGCCAGAAAGAAAAACACCAATACAGTATACTAACGCATATATATGGAATTTAGAAAGATGGTAGCAATAACCCTGTGTACGAGACAGCAAAAGAGACACTGATGTATAGAACAGTCTTATGGACTCTGTGGGAGAGGGAGAGGGTGGGAAGATTTGGGAGAATGGCATTGAAACATGTAAAATATCATGTATGAAACGAGTTGCCAGCCCAGGTTCGATGCACGATACTGGATGCTTGGGGCTGGTGCACTGGGACGACCCAGAGGGATGGAATGGGGAGGGAGGAGGGAGGAGGGTTCAGGATGGGGAACACATGTATACCTGTGGCGGATTCATTTGGATATTTGGCAAAACTAATACAATTATGTAAAGTTTAAAAAAAAAAAAAAAGAAACCACTGTATTCTATTACCTATTTTTGTCTTTTCTAGGTTTTCTGTCTTTTTTAAATCCCCAGTTCCTCTCTGAATTTTCTTTCCCTTCAACTTCAGGGTGAGGGAATTTTCATCACAAGCTGTCCAGTTGCTGATGACTCATGAAAGATTGCTTGTTGGGGTCTTCTTTGCTGCATTTAAGAAGAACATCTTCAGGAACAGGTTATGTAACCACTCCAGTTTCATGAGATGACATATTCCAAAATGAAAATGAGTTGACTTTGATATTCTTTAAAATATTGAGATACATAATAAAGCTCACTGAGTCCTTGACATGTGGTTGCCTGTTCTAGGTACTCCAGTACTCTTGTCTGGAAAATCCCATGGACGGAGGAGCCTGGTAGGCTGCAGTCCACGGGGTCGCTAAGAGTCGGACACGACTGAGCGACTTCACTTTCACTTTTCATTTTCATGCATTGGAGAAGGAAATGGCAACCCACTCCAGTGTTCTTGCCTGGAGAATCCCAGGGACGGGGGAGCCTGGTGGGCTGCCATCTATGGGGTCGCACAGAGTCAGACACGATGGAAGCAACTTAGCAGCTGCAGCAGCAGCAGCAGGTGCTCTTCTGAATTAACTAATTTCATCCTCACAAGAACCCTGAGTTATACTGGATGCTCGGGGCTGGTGCACTGGGACGACCCAGAGGGATGGTATGGGAAGGGAGGAGGGAAGAGGGTTCAGGATGGGGAACACATGTATACCTGTGGCGGATTCATTTTGATATTTGGCAAAACTAACACAATATTGTAAAGTTTAAAAATTAAAAAAAAAAAAAAAAAAGAACCCTGAGTTAGATATTGTTTCTCTCCCAAACACTGAAAATTAAATATCAAGAGATCTTGAAAGCAATTTGAGGAAAACCATGCATTATTTACAGCAGAACAACTATTCAAATGACAGTAACTTTCTCATCAGAAATCATCAAGGCCAGAAGAATGGCTCATGCTATTAAAGCACTAAGGAAGGAATTGTCAACACAGAATTTTACAACCATCAAATTCTCTAGGAATGAAGATGAAATAAAATTTTTCACCGAAGAAGGAAATCTCAGAGAATTCATTGCCAGATCTGCTTCAAGAGAATTATTAGAAGAAATTCTCAAATGGATGGGAAATGATTCTGGAAAGACTAGTACATCAGGAATGAAGGAGTGTGACAGAAATGTTAAATATCTAAGTAAGTGTAATAGGTTATTTTTCACTTTTGGAGTTTTAAAGAATATGACTGAATGTTGAGAGAAAAAAAACCTATTGTCTGATAGTGTTTTCAACTTATGTAGATATAATTAAAAGATAAATAAATCATAAAAGGTGGAGGGTAAAGGGAATTATCTCATGGTAAGTTTATATTCTGCTGTTGCTGCTGTTAAGTTGCTTCAGTCGTGTCCGACTCTGTGCGACCCCATAGACGGCAGCCCACCAGGCTCCCCCGTCCCTGGGATTCTCCAGGCAAGAGCACTGGAGTGGGTTGCCATTTCCTTCTCCAATGCATGAAAGTGAAAAGGGAAAGTGAAGTCGCTCAGTCCTGTCCGACTCTTAGCGACCCCATGGACTGCAGCCTACCAGGCTCCTCCGTCCATGGGACTTCCCAGGCAAGAGTACTGGAATGGGGTGGCCATTGCCTTCTCTGAGTTTATACTCTAATTAGAGGATAAAAATTGATATCAAACAAAACAATCACTGAAAATATTATACAAGCAGATATGATGAAAAATCACAGTAGGCAAATTAAAATTGATATACCTAATGCTTAGCAACTCGAAACTAGACAGGAAGGGGAAACCGAGAAACAAAAGTCAGAAGAAACAAACAGAATACAAATAATAGAATGATAGACCTACCTAAGTGAATTACATTGAATGTAAATGATCTAAACAAACCAATTAAAAGAATGAAATTTTCTGTAGGGATAAAAAATGGAACCCAACTACGTGCTGCCCACAGAATCTCACTTTAAACATAATGACATAGGCAAATTAAAATTAAAAGAATGGAACAAGAAGAGTTTAATGTCACTCTCAGTCTATGATGGTTCAGGTGGACAAAAAAAAAATGTCATATAGAAGACACAATCCGTGTTAGAAGATATTATGAGTTAAGTCACATTCAGATTGTATAATTCAGATTTGATTTGTATAAATCAAAACCAAAGATTGTACTGTCTCCTAGAAAATATATCTTTTGCTCAAATACTCATGTAACATTCATAGAAATTGACCAATCTGATAAAAGCCCACCGAATAAGTTTGTTTGAGATACTGCTATTTTGTATCTCTAGAAACTCCATCTGGTTCTTTAAAATCTTCCCCCTGCCTCATTATGCTCATGTTTTCTTAAACATCCTGCTGTTAGCTTTGCTACTAGGAGCATAGAACACGGAATTTCTCTAATGAGAAAACATTGCTCTAACAGGCCAGATAGTAAGTATTTTAGACTTTATGAGCCATAAGGCCTCTGGCACAGCTTTAAGCGCTTCTATTACAGCACAAAACAGTCCTGGACAATGTGTGAACTACTGAGCATGGCTGTGTTCCAATAGAGCTGCATCTTACAGACATGGAAAATTTGAATTTAATCCATTTTTTACTTGTCATGAGATATTATTACCTCTTTGACTTTTTCCAGCTATTTTAACATTTACAAACCACTCTGGGCTCACTGGGGGAACAAAAACAGTGGTGGACAAGATTTGCCTCACAGGTCAGAGTTTGTTGGCCCCTGGCTCAGAGTATCTCCCACTCTGGGCACCCTGGTTTGGTGAAAGGGTCGGAGAGGCCGTATAATATCCAAGGACCCAGTGTTCTGACTGGCCATGGCGTAAATATTCCCTGATCTCTGTGAGGTCTGGGCACCATTCTGCTTAACCCAACCTGGCCGTTCTTCTCCCAGTCTTGTGGAGTTTTGCTCAGCACTTGCTGAATGACAGGCCTAACTTAGTACCTGGCAAAAACTCAAGGGTGGATCCCTGTGGTTCGGGGGTTCTTTTCCTGCATTCTGCCTTTCTTCCTGAAACTTTCTCTAGTCTTCTAGCCCCAGCAAGGCTGCCATACTCTACCCAGGTTGTCTTCTTTTCCTAGGGCCCGCAGCCAGGTCCTGCCTCTTTTTTGTTTTTTTTTTTTAAGAAATAAATAAAGTGTATTAGAGTGGGAAACACGGTTAGAACAGTGGGCCAGCTCAAGGGAGAACCAACATTGAACATGGGTCCTTAGTCCATTTTTATAGCCAGGGTACAAGAGGCGGGACGGGGCCCTGCAGGTTGTTTGCTGATTGAGTGAGGTAGGTGTACTGGGTGGGGGAGAGTAAGGCAAATACCTTCTCCCTGTGGGGTAGGAGGGGAGATGGTTTGTACTGCTCAGGAGGACCTGAAATCCGTTAATAGTTACAACATGGGAGAGGGAAGGACAATAAGGGTCTGTTTTTCTCCCATTCCTGCATTCCAAGACACTTCTTGTTTTTTTCTGTTCTTCTGTCCTTGGGACAGCACATTCCTCCCTCTCTTTATGTTTAGGGCCAATTCTTTGGCCCCTTTTGATACTCTATGGGCTTCCCTGGTGGCTCAGAGGTTAAAACATCTGCCTGCAATGGGGAGACCTGGGTTTGATCCCTGGGTCGGGAAGATCCCCTGGAGAAGGAAATGGCAACCCACTCCAGTATTCTTGCCTGGAGACTCCCATGGACGGAGGAGCCTGGTGGGCTACAGTCCACGGGGTCGCAAAGAGTCGGCCAAGACTGAGCAACTTCACTTCACTTTCACTTTTTGATACTCTGCTCATGTCTAACTATCTACCTATTTCCCTTTGCAGGCACTTGGGAATCCAGTCTCAAGAGAAAAGGGGTGATGGCTGCTCTGGCTTCTTCAGGCTGTATAGGGGCATCATGGGGCTCTGGGTTCCCTTTGCCTGCTCTCTGTCAGGGTGCATTTACGGAGGGAGATGAGAGTCTGCAGAATGATAAGATGGTTTGTTTCAGCATTGTCTGGGTGTTGGCCAGGGAATATTCTTGTTATGCTACCACTTGGAGATTTGTTGTATTCTAGAAGAAATAAACAAGAAAGTTAAAGGTAATGGCCCAAAGATTAATAGAAGTAGAAGAGCTGCTGAGGGGCTAGCCAGGAGAATCAGGACCAGACATTGGTTCGTGATATTAGTGTTTCTCTAGGTATGAGAAGATGTAAGAATTTGGGCTCATAAAAATCTTTACCTGAAAACATCTGACTATCTGAAGGCCCCACAGAATGTCTTATTTCTGAGCTCCACTCTGAACTCCTTTCAAGGGATGTCAAAGGTAAGCAGCTTGTGGTGATCATGACTTAGTGTTCGTAGAGGCAGCTGGCAAGTGCCAACTTCCATTCAGCAGGGCCCCTTCATAGCCATACATTTGACCATGCTTTGGGGGCATTTCATGTGGGTGCTGCATCTTGATGGAAAGCTGGAGTGATGTTGGGGCTCATGGTTCCACTGATGGTGATTCTTAGCTGTTCTGGTTCTTTCTGGTGGGAAGTTAATCCAAATCCTAACAATGTTTTTTGTTACACACACAACTGACGTAATACTTCACAACAGCTTTATTCTGGTTAGTGCTTGCCTTATATTTTTTCTTAGCATTTGCTTTACTTTATATTTGTCTTTTGTAAGTTGCAAAGCACTGAATTTTGCTTAATTCCATTTGATGATCTCTGCTTTTCAGGAGATGAGTTTAATGCATTTGGGTTTCTCTGGTGGCTCAGACAGTAAAGAACCTGCCTGCAATGCAGGAGACCCAGGTTTGATCCCTGGGTCAGGAAGATCCCCTGGAGAAGGGAAAGCCTACTCTCTTCAATATTTATGCCTGGAGAATTCCATGGACAGAGGAGCCTGGCAGGCTACAGTCCATGGGATCAAAAAAAAGAGTTGAACACGACTGAGCGACTTAACACTTTAATGCATTTACATGCTTTTGATTACTCATGTTTTTGGACTTGGTTTACTATGTACTTTTTGATAGTCTATTTGCCATGCTCTTTGCTTATCTCTTTAACCTTCCCTCCTGACACTCACATTGATCACATTTATTTCACCCATTTTGCCCTTTACTGGTTTGGAACTTTGCTTTTTAATTCGGTTCCTTCTGTGATCCTCATAAGTTCTTAGCATTAGGAATATAAAGCATGAAGTAAAAAAGAATTCTCCATCTTTTTTTCTCTAGTGTCAGTCACCCAGATTCATTGCTAATGTTGTGTGCTTATATTTTATCTCTCATTTCTATGTGTTTGAGACAGGAGGAAAGATTTTCTGCATCAGCTTAGTTCTTTGTATTTGCCAGAAGTCTGTTTTTCTGTATCTCAACTGACTTTCTCTTCCCAGCCCATCTCATGACTGGTAACAGAGAAGGTTTAAGTCCCATGAGTCCCTGAGTTTATCTTCCACTACCATGTTATTGTCCTTGGGTGTCCATCTAAGTTCTGGGGTGCACACACACCATGTACATCCAGAGTGTGGCAGGGGAGCACCGGACCTTGACAGGCAGCGGCCACCACTCAGCTGGCCTTCCGACCCCAGTTGAGCATAAGTGTGGTTCTGACTCTGGGTCTCATCATCTCCACCTTCAGATAGACCAGTGCTCGGCCTTCTTCAGTCAGCATCCCTACATTTGTGGGCGGCGCGGGAGAACCCATTTCTCCCACACGGATTTGGAGGCTATAGACAGCCTGTGGGCTGCTCTGAGTAGATGTGCCCTTGTGGCCACATTGACGCTTCTGCTCCCTGGCCTACCTTGGGGTCTCTGTGTCTCTTTGGGGAGGATTCTGCCACCTGCCTGTTTTCTGAAGCCCAAGCCCTAACCTTCTCTCAGAATCCCAGTGCTCTTGGGGCCAGACCTGAATGTATGTGGCTGAGATCCAGGAGCATCCAACTCCCTGCTTCTCCCTGGAGCACCTCTCTTCCCATCCCAGAGGGGTCTGTTCGGGGGTAGGTGTGCCTGGGTGCCCACACTTGCCCTGAGAAAGGTGTGTAGTAAGGGCAAGTGTGCCCCATAGCCATGCTGTCTGCAAGACTCATTGTCTGAACACTCAGAAGCCAATACACAAGTGCTGTGTCCTGTCTGCCTGTCTGTGAAGTGGAGGTGGTGCACGTCATTAGCACACATTTGGGTACACATGTGCAAAGTGCACACACACACAGTGGTGCAAACACATGTATTCTGACCACTGTATCCTGGACTCTAAGTCACATCTAGAAATTGAAAGGTGTTTAGATCAAGAATAAACCTTGATTTTCCAAACAATGAATAGAATTAGAGCTATATTCCTTAGAGTTTTCCTTTATGCCATATCTAAGAGGATGAGGGCACCTTCATTCTGTCCTCATTGCCTCTGACCCCTTCCTGTTGGGCTGGTGGGGAGTCATTTCAGCCATTCAGATGTGGGGTGAGTGGGGGCAGAAGACCCATCAGGAGGGGCCTGAACTCATGACGACCTTTGTCCTGGGCTTGTGGGGGAAGTGAGAGGTATAGACATGCGTAATGCTGAAGCTTCTGTTACACTGGTCTCAAAGAAGCAAGTGCAGAATTTGAGCCTGAAATTGGGCTGGCTTTAATAAAGTCTATAGTGCATGGCACTGGCTTAGTAGTTAGGCATGATGTGGGAGGCATGTGGGATGAAAAAAGACAGAGAAACCAAATACTGCACAATCCTGTTCATACGTGGAATCCACAAACATTGAATTCATAGAAACAGAGAGTAGATTCGTGGTTACCTGGGGCTTGGAAGTGGTGGAAATGGGGAGATGTTGGTCAAAGGGTACAAGGCCAGTAAGATGAATAAGTTCTGGGGAGCTATTGTACAGTATGGTGCATATTGCTAAGGATACTGTATGGCATATGTAAAAGTTGCTAAGAGAGGAGATCTTAAATTTCTCACCACTAGTAGAAATGTTGACCTATGTGAGGTGATGGAGGTGTGAACTAATCTTAATGTGGTAACCATTTCACAATACATATGCTTATTGAATCATTAGGTGGTACACCTGAAACTTATACAACGTTGTTTATCAATTATATCCCAATAAAGCTGGATAAACGAATGAATGGATGGTGGCTTGTGCTTCCTAGAGCTCCGAAGAAGCAGGTGTTTGCTACATAAAAATGTGGATGGAACTGAGCAGGTGACTTCATAGATGACTTAAAATGGAGCTGATACACCAAACACATTTATAAACCATGACTTTCAAATTTGGAGCATCTAATCAAGCTCTCACTTTGAAATTGGGCCTCAGCTTGTTTCCTCCGTGGTCTCCCAGCACGGGAGAGGCAAGGCTGTGGTACAGACTGTGCTTCTCTCATGTATCTTCAGGGTCAAGTGGCCTGGTGGGACCACCTTAGCTGCCAGTTCATTTGCTTTGACCCACTCAGCCCCAGGTCTCTGCAGATGATGAAAACCCACGGCATGAATGACTGGAGATGAGTTTGTCATCTGCGTGTCCTGCTCCTGGCTGCAGGACCCTGCTGGCTGTATCCTTGCCTGGTGATGGAGCCGGGCCCTGTAGGCGGGGGCAGCTGCTCCTGCGGCCATGGGGGAGCTCTCAGCACAGCACTTCCTTGGAAAAGTGATTCTATTTTCAAACGCTGGCACGGGACTCTTGCTGATGGCAATGCTTCTAATTAGTCTGAGAAAACAAATAGCTCTTCCGTCAGGGGAAAATTTTTGAGTGGCAGCCAGTAATCACCCTGTAGCCCCAGCTGCTGAGTCAGTCTTGGGCACTTATATCTTGCTGAGGAGCTTCTTGGGCCTCTCTCTGTACCTGCTGCCTCAGCTCCTGCTTCCACTCACAAGTACCTTTGCCATACCTGCATCAACTCAGACCCTATTTTTTTCTCTCCTGAAGGATGGTGTGATGAGTAAGTTTACGTGTCAACTTGGTTAGGCCATGTTGCCCAAATATATGGTCAAACACCAGCCTAGATGATGCTGTGAAGATATTTTTTAGATGAAATTAACATTTGACTCTGAATAAGGCAGATGACTCTCTAAAATGTGGGTGGGTTTCCTTCAGTCAGTTGATAGCCTTGAGAGAAAAGACCAAGGCCCTTCAAAGAAGAGAAAATTCTTCTCCAGACCTGGGCTGCAGCATTAACTCTTCCCTGGGTCTCCAGCCTCTTGCCTGGTCTGCAGAGTTTAGACTGGCCAGTTCTGACAATTTTGTTGTTCAGTCACTCAGTTGTCTCTGACTCTTTGTGACCCCATGAACTGCAGCATACCAGCATTCCCTGTCCTTCAGTATCTCCTGGAGCAATAGCATAAGCCAATTTCTTAAAACAAATATTCCTCCATCTGTATACATGACACACACACCTATAGGACACACACACACACACATTTTTGACCCATTGGCTGTTTAGGAGTGTGTTGTTGAGAGTCAATTGCTAGGCAGGTTGATAAGTCTGGGGGTCCCTGAGGAGAGGGGATCTGGGGTTCTTGAAGAGGAGATAGGGGTCTGGAATTCTCAAGGAGAAGGAAAGGACAAACATCTTTTTTTCCTCTACATTCCTTAGTCTTAGTCACATAAAACGTTTTTTTCCTTAAGCCCAGAACTGATGATTACACAACAAACAATTCAGCTTAAACTCTGTACTAAGGATTATATAACAACAATGGATCCTGCTTGAGGACAGTTTTTCCTTCCTGAAAAACTTCTGGCTAATCCTGTTATCTTAAAATGTAAATTATGGGAGTGAGTCTCAGTTCAGTTCAGTCGCTCAGTCATGTCCAACTCTTTGCGACCCCATGAATTGCAGCAGGCCAGGCCTCCCTGTCCATCACCAACTCCCGGAGTTCACTCAGACTCATGTCCATCCAGTCAGTGATGCCATCCAGCCATCTCATCCTCTGTTGTCCCCTTCTTCTCCTGCCCCCAATCCCTCCCAGCATCAGAGTCTTTTCCAATGAGTCAACTCTTCGCATGAGGTGGCCAAAGTACTGGAGTTTCAGCTTTAGCATCATTCCTTCCAAAGAAATCCCAGGGCTGATCTCCTTTAGAATGGACTGGTTGGATCTCCTTGCAGTCCAAGGGACTCTCAAGAGTCTTCGCCAACACCACAGTTCAAAAGCATCAATTCTTCGGCACTCAGCCTTCTTCACAGTCCAACTCTCACATCCATACATGACCACTGGAAAAACCATAGCCTTGAGTAGATGGACCTTTGTTGGAAAAGTAATGTCTCTGCTTTTGAATATGCTATCTAGGTTGGTGATAACTTTCCTTCCAAGAGTAAGCGTCTTTTAATTTCATGGCTGCAGTCACCATCTGCAGTGATTTTGGAGCCAAAAAAATAAAGTCTGACACTGTTTCCACTGTTTCCCCATCTATTTCCCATGAAGTGATGGGACTGGATGCCATGATCTTCATTTTCTGAATGTTGAACTTTAAGCCAACTTTTTCACTCTCCACTTTCACTTTCATCAAGAGGCTTTTTAGTTCCTCTTCACTTTCTGCCATAAGGATGGTGTCATCTGCGTATCAGAGGTTATTGATATTTCTCCCAGCAATCTTGATTCCAGCTTGTGTTTCTTCCAGGCCAGCGTTTCTCATGATGTACTCTGCATATAAGTTAAATAAGCAGGGTGACAATATACAGCCTTGACGAACTCCTTTTCCTATTTGGAACCAGTCTGTTGTTCCATGTCCGGTTCTAACTGTTGCTTCCTGACCTGCATACAGATTTCTCAAGAGGCAGGTCAGGTGGTCTGGTATTCCCATCTCTTTCAGAATTTTCCACAGTTTATTGTGATCCACACAGTCAAAGGCTTTGGCATAGTCAATAAAGCAGAAATAGATGTTTTCCTGGAACTCTCTTGCTTTTTCGATGGTCCAGCGGATGTTGGCAATTTGATCTCTGGTTCCTCTGCCTTTTCGAAAACCAGCTTGAACATCAGGAAGTTCACGGTTCACATATTGCTGAAGCCTGGCTTGGAGAATTTTGAGCATTACTTTACTAGTGTGTGAGATGAGTGCAATTGTGCGGTAATTTGAGTGGGTCTAGTAAGATCTTTACAACCTGAGACATTCCTTTGATTTATTGTAATAATTAATTAAAAAGTATATAACTCCCTTGCTAATGCTAGCAAGGGGGGGAGGGCACTCTCCATCCCCCTTCTGATGTCTATGTCAGAAGCATTCTCTGTCCCTTTTTATACTTTAAATAAAACTCTGCTACACAAAAGCTCTTGAGTGATCAAGCCTGGTCCCTGGCCCTGAAGTTAAATCTTCTTCTTCAGAGATCACGAATCCAACATCGTTCACCATAAGCTATCATTGTTTAATTTCCAGATATTCCAATTTTTTTCATTTTCTTTATTTCTAGTTTCATACCATCGTGGTTGAAAAAGACACTTGGTATGATTTTAATCGTCTTTCTTGGTTGTTTTGTGACCTAGTATACGATCTATTCTGGAGAGTGTTCCATCTGTGCTTGAGAAGAATGTGTATTCTGCTGCTGTTGGAGGGAATGTCTGTTAGGTTTTCTGTCTGGATGATCCATCCACTTTTGGAAGCGGGTATTGAAGTCTTCTGCTATTATGGATTTTATTTTTCTCCCTGGAGATTCCTTATACCTGCTAAATTTATTCAGGTGCTCTTTCTTTGGCTGCATCCGTAGTTACAGTTGTTAAATCCCCTTGACAAATTAATCCCTTATCATTAGGTAATGACTTTGCTGTAGTTACCATTTTCCTTTCTTGGCTAAACATTTATTTTGCCCGATACTAGCAGAGCCACCCCTGATGTCTTTTGGTTTTCATTTAGGTGGAATATATTTTCTATCCCTTTTCTTTGAGCCCAGGTGTCCTTGATGCTGAGATGAGTCTCTAGTAGGTAGTCCCCTCATGTAGGGGACTGTTTGGCTTGTGGTGAAGGTGGAAAGGACTGTCTGGGATGACAGAAGGTGGCTTTCATGGATTGTGGGGGAATTTGCTGCTCCTAATGCCTCACTCACTGTCCCTAGAAACCTCAGGATCTGGGACATGAAATCTGGTTGGAGAAGAGCCCTCTCAGTCTATACACTTGTCCATCTGATTCATCCTATTATCCTTGGTTCCACCTACCTTCTCCTGAAAGGCAGGAGTTCCTGTCCAGCTGGCCAGATTGGAGCCCTTGACACAGCCATGGTTGATTCTTCTGTCATCAAAGCATAAAAGCTAATGTGCATTTGTGAATGCTCTTTTTCTCTCTCTCCACCTCTTCTCAATATTCTGCTCCTCTGTCTTGGATTAGAGAGAGCCGATCCTGTGCCCTGGGCAACTTAAGTCACTCTCTTGTTCACTTTTATTTTTGTCTGTCCATCACCTCTTTGGAGGACTGTCCTTTCATCCACAATATGTGGTTCATGTACCCATCTCAGGCCCAGGTTGGGTGCATGCTTGGGCATGGCCACTGAGAGTGCTGCATTCCTCAGCCACAGTGATTGGCTCAGGGATGAAACATGACCCAAATCAGGACCATCAGAGCCAACCCCAGGGTGCTGCCAAAAGTATCGGGGGACGTGTTCCTTTCTCTTTCAGAGATGGCTGGAGCTGAGGACCAAGGAAGTCTGAGGTTGCTGGGAGCCCTCTTTGTCAGCAGCTGGAGGGAGTGTCCTGAGGATGAGAGTCCAAGCAGGGAAGAGAGGAAGGGGGTGGAAAGGAGAGAGGAGACAAGGGATTAGGATGGGGGGAGAGAAGGGGAGAGGAAGAGATGATAAAGCCAATATATTCCACCCTTGCTTTTTTGTTCTAGTTTGTGTTTTCTTAAACTGGTTTGTGTCCTGAGTAAAGCTCCCTGTGTCCCCATCCAGCTTCCCCAGTGAGGCCTTCCCCTGGATTGCTGGTCTGGTCTGTGCTCTCAGTTCGGCTGTGTTCTGTTGCATGTGTGTTTCTGCCTGGGATCAGGTTTGGAGGAGGGATTGGGGCAGTGGAGCCAAGCCTTCTGGTTTCCTGCTTTAAGTCCCTCTAATACTGTCAGAACTCTCCCTGCCCCCCATCTCCAGCACATCTCACTGACCTTTCCCAGGAGCCCGCAGGAGCACCGTTCCCCTTCCCACTTGCACGGAGGGACCGAGAGTCCCCCAGAGGCACTGAGAGTCCCCCAGAGGCACTGGGGCAAGTCCCTTCTCCTAGTCATGCTCCCTGCAGCCTCCACCCAGGGACCTGCACCCCAGGCAAAGGGGCAGGGTCAGCCCCGTGAGAGGAAGGGACATCTGGGCTTTCGTCACAGCTGTCCTGCGACTTCCTGTGTGGTCAGGACCTGGTCACCTGCTCTACCTCCCAGTGTCTACCCTGGAGGCTTGGGATCCACAGCCTTGGAGAGCTTTCCTATAACATCTGTCATTCTCATCTCATCCATCTGGATGTAGAGGAATCATATTTGGCCTTTGGCAGTTTCTGGGCAGTCTGGTCTTTGGTACAGCTCCCAAATGGCTGTGAGAGACTCCAGGGGACCTGTGTCTGGGGCTGAGGACACATTCTTTGAGTGTAGCTGGAATGGGGGTGGCAGGCAAGAGCCCCTAGTACAGGGTGACTGACCCGCTGAATTTCTGCCTGGCCTAGGGCCAGTCAACCCCAGGCCACCGTCAGCAAACCTTGGGAATGGGAACACAGGAACTCATGTCCAGGCATGTGACAAGTCTCTGGGAAGGGGAGACACAGCACTGCTGCCTTAAGCTCTCCCACTGGGCGCTTCCCAGCTCTTATCTTACATAAACCCAAGGTGCCATCAGCATCCAGAAGTTAAATTGAGGCACTTTGTGGGATAGCTTCAGTCTATAGGCACTATTTTAATTTTGAAGTAAAAAAGAAAGACTTAACTAAAACCACCTGGCCTGCCTCTGTATGTTTATTCAGTGGCTCACATTGTGCTGTGCTTCAGATGCCAAGGAAACCCCTGTTGGTCCTGTCACTGGGTTGGTTTCTGGGACCCGCACAGTTCTAGACGAAAGCAACCCGGTCTCCCTTCCATGCACCTCTGGGCAGGGCTAGTCCTTCTTGGGGATTGTGCTGGACACCCACAGTGTCTCAAATCTGTGATGAAAATGCCTGGTCCCAATTCACACGCGACCTCCGGGAAGAGTGGAGTCTCCTTGCCCTCCCTGACTTGAGTTTTGTCCTCTTTCCTTGTGTATCTACTTCCTTCCCTCAGCCCATGGTGGTCTTGACCCCTGGTGGTGGTGGTGGGCAGATGAGAAGGAGGAAGGTAGGAAAGATAGTGCCTGGGCTTCAGTCAGAGGCAGAGCAGGCTCCTGCACGCATGCGTGGTCCAGGCTGGGCCACCTGCTGCCCTTTTGCAGAGGAAGCTCTGCCTGTGTGCGTCTATTGTACCCACAACTTCATCTTGGGGGGAGGGCATCATTCCTCTGGCCACTCCTTGGGGAAGGTTTACAGAGGCCCTACTCCAGTTTTCACTGGTATTCAGTTCACTTTCAAGGGGACCATCCCCACAATTTTTATTTGGCAAACACTGAAGTGTGAAAATGCTCCTCTACCCCTTACAGACACCTTTTGCCAAGGTCCTCCAGTAAGGGCGTTTTTCCTTAAACGGTCCTCAAGTGTTTCACCTTTATTATTTAAAAGCCTACATTAAACTTCCTTTCAATTGCTAAAGTCACAGTCTCTGCAGCCTAATTACAATCTGTATAGGATCTATCTAAGAAGATGCCAGGCAGAAGAACCAGAGATCAAATTGCCAACATCTGCTGGATCATTGAAAAAACAAGAGTTCCAGAAAAACATCTATTTCTGCTTTATTGACTATGCCAAGCTTTTGACTGTATGGATCATGATAAACTGTGGAAACTCTTGAAAGAGATGGGAATACCAGACCATCTGATCTGCCTCTTGAGAAATCTATATGCAGGTCAGGAAGCAACAGTTAGAACTGGACATGGAACAACAGACTGGTTCCAAATAGGAAAAGGAGTACGTCAAGGCTGTATATTGTCACCCTGCTTATTTAACTTATATGCAGAGTACATCATGAGAAACGCTGGACTGGAAGAAACACAAGCTGGAATCAAGATTGCCGGAAGAAATGTCAGTAACCTCAGATATGCAGATGATACCACCCTTATGGCAGAAAGTGAAGAAGACTTAAGAGCCTTTTGATGAATGTGAAAGTGGAGAGTGAAAAAGTTGGCTTAAGGTTCAACATTCAGAATACTAAGATCATGGCATCCGGTCCTGTCACTTCATGGCAAATAGATGGGGAAACAGTGGAAACAGTGTCAGACTTTATTTTTTTGGCTCCAAAATCACTGCAGATGGTGACTGCACCCATGAAATTAAAAGATGCGTACTCCTTGGAAGAAAAGTTATGACCAACCTAGATAGCATATTCAAAAGCAGAGACATTACTTTACCAACAAAGGTCCATCTAGTCAAGGCTATGGTTTTTCCAGTGGTCATGTATGGATATGAGAGTTGGACTATAAAGAAAGCTGAGTGCCGAAGAATTGATGCTTTTGAACTGTGATGTTGGAGAAGACTCTTGAGAGTCCCTTGGACTGCAAGGAGATCCAGCCAGTCCATCTTAAAGGAAATTAGTCCTGAATGTTCACTGGAAGGACTGATGCTAAAGCTGAAATGCCAATACTCTGGCCTCCTGATGCAAAGAACTGACTCATTTGAAAAGACCCTGATGCTGGGAAAGATTGAGGGCAGGAGGAGAAGGGGACAACAGAGGATGAGATGGTTGGATGGCATCACCAACTCAATGGACATGAGTTTGAGTAAGCTCTGGGAGTTGGTGATGGACAGGGAGGCCTGGCGTGCTGCAGTCCATGGAGCTGCAAAGATTCGGACATGACTGAGCAACTGAACTGAACTGAACTGAAGAAGATTCCAGGTCCACACTGAGAGTGTGTGAGGGCTTGCTTGTTTGGGGGTCAGGAGGCTTCTCATATTAATATGTATTGGGATTATGCAATGCTTAGGAACTTCTATTGTATCTGACATTATTTGTATTGTTTACATTAAAATTTTTTACTGTATTTTATGATGTTGTGGCACCTTATAAACTCTTTGTGGCTGGGGAGAAACTGACTCTTCTGAGATAGCAAACCCTTAGAGACAGAAAAGGGCCCATCCAGGAACAGGTCTGTGAGATGGAAACTAAACAATCCAGTCCGAAACTCCTCAGTCCAAAACAATATTTCTCAGGAGACAATATTCTTCCACTTCAACCACCCAAGGACCAAGTACCAGACAACTAGGGACCATGTCTGTACCTTAGAGTCACCAGAATTGCTCAAACTAGCCAGCCCTAAGCTGTTCACCCTGCCCGGCTTTGCCCTTCTGTGCGTGCTGTGTGCTCAGTTGTGCCCTATTCTTTTTGACCCCATGGAATGTAGCCTAGCAGGCTCCTCTGTCCATGGGATTTTCCAGGCAAGAGCACTGGAGTCGGTTGCCATTTCCTTCTCCAGGGTATCTTCCCAAACCAGGGATCGAACCCGGGTCTCCCACATTGCAAGCAGATGCTTTACTGTCTGAGCCACCAGGGAAGCCCAAACCCTAATAAAGGCCTTGGCATTGGCCCTCCCCTTGCCCCTGTCCTCGGGCTCCTGATGACCCAGTGCTCCTCTGTGGCCCTTTGTGGTGTGTCATGTCTCCTGAGTATAAGAAATTTGTTCCTTTTTTTTTTTTTTTGAGTCTCTCGTCTGCCTCCTCTTGTGGCTGCACCTGAGTGGCCATCTCATAAAAGAACACAGAACAAGTGCTCAGACCAGAAGAAGAGACAAGTTTGCCTGTTGCCACAGAGGTCATTTCTTTCTTTTTGTATTGAAGTATAATTGATTTACAATATGATGTTTGTTTTGTTACCAAACCAAACTTGAGACCACCTTCACGTACAGTAGGGCTTCCCTGGTGGCTCAAAGGTTAAAGTGTCTGCCTGCAGTGCAGGAGACCCGGGTTCGATTCCTGGGTCGGGAAGATCCCCTGGAGAAGGAAATGGCAACCCACTCCAGTATTCTTGCCTGGAAAATCCCATGGACAGAGGAGCCTGGCAGGCTATAGTCCACGGGGTCGCAAAGAGTTGGACATGATTGAGCGACTTTACTTCACTTCGCCTACAGTAAAGCCCATTTACTGACACAGGATTGTAGTGAAGAAAAGTGCAATGTTTATCGCAGGCACCAAGCAAGGAGTTCAGGCAGCTAGTGCTTAAAAGACCCAAACTCCTCGATAGCTTTCAGGGAAAGGCTTTTAAAGACTGGGTTAGGGAAGGGGTTTTGGGGTGTGTGATCAGCTCCTGGACATTTTTATGATTGGTTGGTAGTGAGGTAATTGGGAGTCAACATTATCAACCTTCTGATTCTAACTGGTCTGGGGTCTACTTGCTTGTGGGCTGCACACAGTTAACTTCTTCCACCTGGTGGGGGTTTCAGTATCTGCAAAACAGTTCAAAGAACATGGCTCAGAATATTATTTATAGCCCCTAAGGAGGAACAAAAGTTCTTGACTTTAATGGTTAAACTATTATTATTCTGTCTTGCTTGACAGTTTTCCTTTGTCTCTGCATTTTTCTTACTTGTCTGATTAGATTTATTCCTTGGAACTCAGAGAAGGCCTAGGAGTCTAAAGTTCTTCCACAAACAAGAGGCAAGTGAAAGACATGGTGAGGGTTCTATCTGGGGTAGGCTCATAGGGTCCTACAGGGTCCAGCTTGGTTATATTTTAGGTGTACAACACAGTGATTCAGTATTTTTGCAGATTATGCTAACTGAAGTTTAGAAGAAAGCCTTGAAAGGATTGTGATAAACTGGGATATTTCCATCCACCTTGGGGCAATAACAGCTGCTGATGACAGCTATGGGCCCTGTGCAAACTGATCCCACCCTCTTTTATCTTCCAAGCATGACACAGCAACAGGGCATTCAGGGAAAACCTAGTACAGCTTTCTCAGCAGGCAGTTTGGCCTCACTTGTCAGGAGGGGCGGTGGTGAGGAGATACCCCTCGTCCAAGGTAAGGAGCAATGGCTGCACTTTGCTGGAGCAGCCGTGAAGAGATACCCCACGCCCAAGGTAAGAGAAACCCAAGTAGGACGGTAGGTGTTGCAAGAGGGCATCAGAGGGCAAACACACTGAAACCATACTCACAGAAAACTAGTCAATCTAATCACACTAGGACCACAGCCTTGTATAACTCAATGAAACTAAGCCATGCTCGTGGGGCAACCCAAGACGGGCGGGTCATGGTGGAGAGATTTGACAGAAAGTGGTCCACTGGAGAAGGGAATGGCAAACCACTTCAGTATTCTTGCCTTGAGAACCCCATGAACAGTATGAAAAGGCAAAATGATAGGATACTGAAAGAGAAACTCCCCAGGTCAGTAGGTGCCCAATATGCTACTGGAGATCAATGGAGAAATAACTCCAGAAAGAATGAAAGGATGGAGCCAAAGCAAAAACAATACCCAGCTGTGGATGTGACTGGTGATAGAAGCAAGGTCCGATGCCATAAAGAGCAATATTGCATAGGAACCTGGAATGTCAGGTCCATGAATCAAGGCAAATTGGAAGTGGTCAAACAAGAAATGGCAAGAGTGAATGTCGACATTCTAGGAATCAGCGAACTGAAATGGACTGGAATGGGTGAATTTAACTCAGATGACCATTGTATCTACTACTGCAGGCAGGAATCCCTCAGAAGAAATGGAGTGGCCATCATGGTCAACAAAAGAGTCTGAAATGCAGTACTTGGATGCAATCTCAAAAACGATAGAATGATCTCTGTTTGTTTCCAAGGCAAACCATTCAATATCACAGTAATCCAAGTCTATGCCCCAACCAGTAATGCTGAAGAAGCTGAAGTTGAACGGTTCTATGAAGACCTACAAGACCTTTTAGAACTAACACCCAAAAAAGATGTCCTTTTCATTATAGGGGACTGGAATGCAAAAGTAGGAAGTCAAGAAACACCTGGAGTAACAGGCAAATTTGGCCTTGGAATATGGAATGAAGCTGGGCAAAGACTAATAGAGTTTTGCCAAGAAAATGCACTGGTCATAACAAACACCCTCTTCCAACAACGCAAGAGAAGACTCTACACATGGACATCACCAGATGGTCAACACAGAAATCAGATTGATTATATTCTTTGCAGCCAAAGATGGAGAAGCTCTATACTGTCAGCAAAAACAAGACCAGGAGCTGACTGTGGCTCAGACCATGAACTCCTTATTGCCAAATTCAGACTTAAATTGAAGAAAGTAGGGAAAAAACCACTAGACCATTCAGGTATGACCTAAATCAAATCCCTTATGATTATACAGTGGAAGTGAGAAATAGATTTAAGGGCCTAGATCTGATAGATAGAGTACCTGATGAACTATGGAATGAGGTTCGTGACATTGTACAGGAGACAGGGATCAAGACCATTCCCATAGAAAAGAAATGCAAAAAAGCAAAATGGCTGTCTGAGGAGGCCTTACAAATAGCTGTGAAAAGAAGAGAAGCGAAAAGCAAAGGAGAAAAGGAAAGATAAACATCTGAATGCAGAGTTCCAAAGAATAGCAAGAAGAGATAAGAAAGCCTTCTTCAGCGATCAATGCAAAGAAATAGAGGAAAACAACAGAATGGGAAAGACTAGGGATCTCTTCAAGAAAATCAGAGATACCAAATGAACATTTCATGCAAAGATGAGCTCGATAAAGGACAGAAATGGTATGGACCTAACAGAAGCAGAAGATATTAAGAAGAGATGGCAAGAATACACAGAAGAACTGTACAAAAAAGATCTTCACGACCCAGATAATCACGATGGTGTGATCACTGACCTAGAGCCAGACATCCTGGAATGTGAAGTCAAGTGGGCCTTAGAAAACATCACTACGAACAAAGCTAGTGGAGGTGATGGAATTCCAGTTGAGCTATTCCAAATCCTGAAAGATGATGCTGTGAAAGTGCTGCACTCAGTATGCCAGCAAATTTGGAAAACTCAGCAGTGGCCACAGGACTGGAAAAGGTCAATTTTCATTCCAATCCTAAAGAAACATAATGCCAAAGAATGCTCAAACTACCGCACAATTGCACTCATCTCACAGGCTAGTAAAGTAATGCTCAAAATTCTCCAAGCCAGGCTTCAGCAATATGTGAACCGTGAACTTCCTGATGTTCAAGCTGGTTTTAGAAAAGGCAGAGGAACCAGAGATCAAATTGCCAACATCCACTGGATCATGGAAAAAGCAAGAGAGTTCCAGGAAAACATCTATTTCTGCTTTATTGACTATGCCAAAGCCTTTGACTGTGTGGATCACAATAAACTGTGGAAAATTCTGAAAGAGATGGGAATACCAGACCACCTGACCTGCCTCTTGAGAAATCTGTATGCAGGTCAGGAAGCAACAGTTAGAACTGGACATGGAACAACAGACTGGTTCCAAATAGGAAAAGGAGTTCGTCAAGGCTGTATATTGTCACCCTGCTTATTTAACTTATATGCAGAGTACATCATGAGAAACGCTGGACTGAAAGAAGCACAAGCTGGAATCAAGATTGCCGGGAGAAATATCAATAACCTCAGATATACAGAAGACACCACCCTTATGGCAGAAAGTGAAGAGGAACTCAAAGGCCTCTTGATGAATGTGAAAGTGGAGAGTGAAAAAGTTGGCTTAAAGCTCAACATTCAGAAAACGAAGATCATGGCATCCGGTCCCACCACTTCATGGGAAATAGATGGGGAAACAGTGGAAACAGTGTCAGACTTTATTTTTCTGGGCTCCAAAATCACTACAGATGGTGACTGCAGCCATGAAATTAAAAGACGCTTACTCCTTGGAAGGAAAGTTATGACCAACCTAGATAGCATATTCAAAAGCAGAGACATTACTTTGCCAACAAAGGTTCGTCTAGTCAAGGCTATGATTTTTCCTGTGATCATGTATGGATGTGAGAGTTGGACTGTGAAGAAGGCTGAGCGCCGAAGAATTGATGTTTTTGAACTATGGTGTTGGAGAAGACTCTTGAGAGTCCCTTGGACTGCAAGGAGATCCAACCAGTCCATTCTGAAGGAGATCAACCCTGGGACTTCTTTGGAAGGAATGATGCTAAAGCTGAAACTCCAGTACTTTGGCCACCTCATGCGAAGAGTTGACTCATTGGAAAAGACTCTGATGCTGGGAGGGATTGGGGGCAAGAGGAGAAGGGGTCAACAGAGGATGAGATGGCTGGATGGCATCACTGACTGGATGGACATGAGTCTGAGTGAACTCCGGGAGTTGGTGATGGACAGGGAGGCTTGGCGTGCTGCAATTCATGGGGTCGCAAAGAGTCGGATACGACTGAGCGACTGATCTGATCTGATCTACTCGTTGATGATTCTTCTCCATGTTGGCTGGATTGCCGGCTCGTGAGGCGAGATGCACTCCTGCCCTTGGCAAAGCCATTTCCACACTCCTTGGGACAGCTAGTGATTATTATGTCTTAAACAATTTTGTGTTCCTTTTTTTCTAATTCCAACACAACCCTTTTAAATGGAGAAATACAAACAGAAATAAAAAAGCCCCCTGTTAGCCCCACCCTGAAGCCCCACCTGCAAACTTCTAAATCATGTTCAACAGTCACAAATGCAGTTTTCAGGAAAGGGGCCACCCTGCAGAATACACAGGCAGATTTTATAACTTGACTCTATGTGATGAATGTATTTTCATATCACTATATTGTCTTCTGGTATGTTATTTCTAACTTTCTGCATAATCATACCATTGAATGAACATTGTAAATGCATTTAACCAATACCGTAATATTGGCCAGAATCAAGGGAAAATTAATCATCTGGACCATTTCATTATCATAAGAGCCTTGTGAGTCAAATCCTCACATGTGCAGTTTTCAACACATCCATAATCATATCTGCAGGACACATTGTAGACATGGAATCTCTTAGGAAGTATTGTATAGAGGCTTGTGATACTTGTTTGATGCCATTTTGATACCAAATTGCTTTCATAAATATTATATCAGTTTCTACTCCTCAAAGACTTTGTCAGATGCTTTCTCACCCACTGTGTTAACACTGGGATTATCCATGCTTTTAATCCTTGCCAATCGAATAGCTGAGGGAAAAAGTCATCTCATTATTATAATTGGTAATGCTCTGGGCCTGCTAATGGAGGTCAGACATATGGTGGTGATTATCTTCTGAAGTCAACCATTTAAAATGTCCTTGGTCTAAGTGGTTCCTGTTATTATTTGTAAGTGGAAGATTTAAAATGAGTTAATAAAAAATATTGATGTAATGTAACCAGTTTTAGCTAGAAGGCCACCTCTGAGCAAGACCTTTTCCTTTCAACTGCCATTAGGGTAAGGCTCTCCAACCTCCATTCTGCCAAGTGCAAAGTCTATAAGAAAAGCTGTCCAAGATGATAATGCGGGTGTTACAGTGACCCCAAAGCGATAAGCAAGTGAGGAATTTGTTATTAAAATAAGAATATCCTCTAATGAACATGGCGGTGTATTAATTCTCCAATAACATTGCTGCAGGCAACCCAGTGCTTGCTGGTTTCTAAAAGTTGATAAGTGTATTTATTCTATTGTTTTGACTTTGCTGTACTGTGAGTAATTTTACAAATCACTAATTTCAAATGCCACGATCTCGAAGCAGAATGAAGTTGCTACATTCTTCCAATTAATTAACCAGCAAATTAAATTTCACACTACAGAGCTTTGGAATAGCAACTGTTTACCGAAATTACCATTGCAAATAATGAAACTGAATGTTTAAAGAACCAACATTTAGTATTGTCAATTAAGTCTGGGCTAAATGTTAATAAATATAACACAGTGTGGGAAACCGTCTGCCAGAGGGTCAGTTTTCTGAGAGCCATCGTCTCGAGCAGCCTGGGGACACGTCCTCTGGGAAACAAGAGGTTATTGCAGTTTATGCAGCTACTTCCATCAGGGGACCCTGTCACTAAACTACCAAAAAAAAAAATGTCAGCAAGATTATTTCAGCTTTCAAAAGGTTATTTTACTGAGTAATCAGCAATGTGACAAACACCTCATTTAATAAACTTCATGTACAGTTCTGCCATGCGTCCATTTTGCCGTGTTCCTCCAGCCTTTACCCTTGAGCATGCACATGTCTTAAATACGTGCTGTACATGTAGCTGTCCCTCTGTATCCGTGAAGGATTGGCTCCAGGACTCCCACAGACACCAAAGTCCATGACTGCTCAAATCCCTTGTATAAAACGGGGCAGAATTTGCATCTAACCTACACACATCCTCCCATATACTTAAAATCATTTCTGGGATTACTTACAACAACGGATACAATGCTAATGCTATGTAAATAGTTGCCAAGGCTTGGCAAATTCAAGTTTTGCTTTTTGGAACGTTCCAGAATTTTTTTTTCTGAATATTTTTGATCCTTGGTTGATTGAATCTGTGGATGCAGGGCCTGCTGACAGGAAGGGCTGACTGGATACAATTTTCTGTAACTGCATCACAACTATCTTTGCTTTCATTACTTGGTCTTTTTGTTATCACCCTGGCTTGCTGTGTGATAATTCATCACGTGGGTGGGCTGTGCTTTGCTTCACTTCTTTTCAATTATTGTCACTTGAGTTGATTCCTAGTGCTGATGATTATTAGCCATGGAGCGTGGGGGCTTTTCATACTTTGGTCTAATTTTCTTAGAATGAATTCCCAGCAGTTGGAACATCAAAGCAAAGGGGAATTAGCGTTTCAGTGCTTTGTGTTTCCTGCTGTCATAGTCTGGTTCTGCTTATCCCCTTGTCTGCAATACCCTGCCCATTCACTTCTTTGGATAGTAAAGTTATCTAAGATAAAGAAGCTTTATTTTCTAGGTTCTATTCTATCCCCCTGCACTGCCTCCATTTCCTCTAGGTTTCTGCTTTGCTTGCTGTGGAGGCTGTGTTCCCACTTAAGGGTGGGTGCTGTAAAGCTGGTGGGACATGTTGGATTCACTTACTTGGAGATTGGCCACTGGCAGGGTTTTCCTCCTGTCCCCACCTGAATCCTTATCTTTGAGGATATCAGTTTCAGAAAGGCTGTATTCCAAGGATACCCTGCTGTGCTGAAGTTTGGAGAGCTGGCCCCGGGGTGTGTACCTCTGTCTCTTTGGAAGGTTTTCAGACAATGCTCAGCCTTTGGTCTTACTCCTCACCTCTCTGCTGTCCCACTCCTGCCTCTTGTGCCCCAGACCTGGATCCTCTCTGCCTTCATTTCCCTGGAGAGGAAACCCTCAGTCTCCTAGTGAGAGGTAGAGGAATGAACAACCAGCACGGGGGGTGAAAAAGGGGCTGAGGACCCATCTAGCCTGTACTCCAGCCTCTCCTGGGTTCCCTGAGCATCACCCTACTCTGAAGACATCTGGATGCCAATGTCCTGCCCTCTGCTGGGTCACTTTCTGGCCTTTTGCCCAGGTTGAGCAAGCTAAGAAAGGAACCAATGACTCAAACTAGAGAGGCTTTCCATTAAAGCACCATTGCTCTGCCTGTACACGGTTCCCTCATTTCTGCCCTGGGCTTGGCAGAGGAGGGGAGGGCTCTGAACTGGGGCCAGCCCATGGGCTCCAAGCCTGACCCTGCCTTTGTCTGTGCCCTATCCTGTGAACTGTGTTTCAATCTTACTCCTCAAGCCTGTCCACTCTTGCCAGAGGTGAAAGTGCCTGGGGGCTTGCAGCCTACCCCATCAGGGAATGGTCGGAAAAGCTTTGTGGTGTGCTGGGGTGTGAGGAAGGGTGGCTGTGTGGTCAGTCTGCTGTGGGCACAGAGGTTGATGCTTTGGAGGAAGAGGGATCTGAGACTCACGTGGATCACATGCTGGTCTTTGAAGGAAACTTCTGCTCTCAGAGTGGACATACTGCTTTTAGAAATTTTAGAATAAAGAAGTGATAGTTCTGAATAGAAAGCTCCTGCGTCCACCTTCCATGGGCCTGCAGGGGCAGAGCTTGCCCTTCTCCTAGTCTCCCTCACCTTGCCTCCCCCCATCCCCACTGCAGCAAGCGAGACCCCTCCTCTCCCTTGGATAGGAATAGCAGCCTAGCCTGGGTTCAGGGGGGATTCTTGCAATGGTCATCAGGTTGCTAAGGCCAGGGGTGCTGGCGATGGCAGGCTGCCAGATTTAGCGGGCTCATCGCATTGGGTGTAAACAAAGGTGGTGCCAGGTTTCCACAGCTGGTCACAGAGGTTAGTGCTGGGGAGCTATTTGTTGAGATGAGAATGGCTGGAGGCGGAAGGTGTTGGAGGCTCGAAGTCCCAGACAACACACACTTGACTTCCAAGTGTCAAGTCCAATGTTGGGAAAGTTTAGGTGAGTGGCATGCACATGGCATTGCCTTTGAAACTGCTGGGGTTCAAAGCCACCAGACTGCAGTAGGGTGGACCCAGAAAGCAGGAGGACTGAGGACAGCCCCAGGGCACTTGATTTCAGAGGCTGGTAGGTTAGGAAGAAGGTGAGATGTGAATGAAGATGGTGCAGAGGGTGATCGTGGTGGCACTGATACTAACATGGTCATGGTCATCTTGGGTTCCTGCCAAGGGAGCCATGACCATGGTGCTGTGGGTGACGGTGTTCCTCTAGGCAATGGTCACAGTGTTCCTAGATGCCACTGTTCTTGGCCTGGGATGGACTCTAGAATTCTAGAATCATCATCTGGTAGCTGCTTTATTATTCTCTCATTACATCCCACAGCCTATGACGAGTCCCTCAAATTGAGTCATACACTAGTCTTCCTCCCAGCTCTCTGACCATCAAATATTCCACACTTGAATGAATTTTAAAATACATGTAATAAGATGCAGTGGCTTGCTACCAGACACTGGGAGATGAGCATTATCTTTTTGAGTCTGCTAATGTAGACTCTTTTGGCTTCTTTGGTGGCTTGGTGGTAAAGAACCTGCCTACCAGTGCAGAAGAGGCAGATTCTATCCCTGGGTCAGGAAGATCCCCTGGAGAAAGAAATGGCAACCCACTCCAGTATTCTTGCCTGGGAAATCCCATGGACAGAGGAGCCTGGAGGGCTATAGTCTACGAGGTTGCAAAAGAGTCGGACATGGCTCAGTGACTAAAGAACAATAACAACAATGTTGAATCTTAGGGTGGAACATTAGCTTACATCTTGTCTCCAGAAGCCAAATACCTTCCCCTACACCCCACAGCATACTGCTACTTCTTGAAATGACATCTGTTAAAGCTGAGATAGTATCTATCACAGTTGGTTGGAATGATGAGGAGTCATCCTAATGAAAATAAATACCCTGCCAAGCATGGTTTGCTCTTTTTGGATACAGTGTTTGGTTTTTCTTGACTTGACACCCATGGTAATGACTGCCCAGTTCTGCAGCCCAGGGAGGCAGCAGAGAAAACAGTGTTCACCTTCTGCAAGGCTCTGTCCAGCTGGAAGCTGTTTCTAACAACACCCGTCCTAGCCTCTGTAACTCAAAAATTGGTGTGGAATACACTTTGGAAGGATTCCAGAAGTAAAATTCAGTGCCTGGGTTTTGCTTGGGGTGGTTGGGTAAGCTGGCCACCTTTCCTCCACTCCCCCAAACTGAGCCCCATCCGATGACCACATGGAAACATGCGCTGTCTTGTCCCATTAGTCCTCCCTGCCTTGGCCTCTGCTCTTCTCGCAGCCAGAGGTTTGCTGTTTCAATCATATTGCTCCTAGTGAAACTTTACTCTTCTGCAGAATCTGGTGCCCGCCTGGGATAGTCGTGACTGCATTGTGTGGGGAGGTGTTCATTGTTGGGACTATTGCTTGTCTACACTGAACCACGCAGGGACCAGTTTCTGTCTTTTTTACCTCCCTGCTTCCAGCACATGACTTGGTGCTAGGTCCATGTTCTTGAACACATAAATAAAGGAGGAATGAGTGAAAAAGAAATACTATGATTGAGATGGTACTACCTGTCTTGTGCAGGGAAGCCTTAACCCTATGAAAGCATCAGAGTCCATAAGTCCTGCTCTGTCATACCCATGACTCTGGTCTCCATATGTATCAAATAGGGAGGACAGCCCTGCCTCCCCCATGCATTAGAGATGAGTGGTGATGCATGCACAATACGTGGTTCTTGGCAACCTCCTCCAGCCTCAGAAGGAACGGCAGAGGAAGGCAGAGGCCTGATCAGATTTATGTGGGACTGTGAGCATCAGGGTTACATGTAGCCTCAAAGCACCGGGGAAGGTTGCCGCCCACAACAGTCTTCAGAGATGTGCTCCTGAGACAACAGAAGGGCTCTATTTTAGTGGCAGAAACCTCAAGGTATCTTTTGAGTTGCTGGAAAACTGAAGTCAAAGGGCCCCCTGGATGTGCTCATTTGAAGACTATTTTCAGCAGGAAGAGAACAGAACATTGCTCATAGCTGCTTTTGAGCCATGCCAGACAATTTCTTCTGATTTCCTGCAAACACTTTTACTCTTAAAATTCTTCTTGGGGAGTCAGGGAGGAGTCTGTCTTGTGGGTGAGAGGTGGGTGGGTTGGAGGACTTTGTGATGGCATGGCCAGTATTGGAGAGAAGAATTGCGAGATGACTATACCATGCTAACCAGCTCAGCATCCTCATTTGACCAATGGAGACACTGAAGCCTCAAATAAGGAAATGCCAAGTAATGGATGGATTTCTCCCTTCCTCAGGAGCCTGGATGTCTGTTCCAGCACAACCTGCTGGGTGACCATGGACTAGCCTCTTCCCCTTGCCTGCTCAGAGTCCCTTGTGGGCTCTGCTTTGCTGCCAGCAAGAGAAAATAAATTATCTTACTGAGGGAATAAGATAAAAACCTGACTTCTCATCAAAAGCAATGGAGAACAGAAGGTGGTGGGTAACATATTCAAAATACTAAATGGAAAAAACTGTCTATTAAGAACTCTATGTCCTGCAAAAAAATATCTTTCAAAATAAGGGCTAAATGAAAATATTCTCAGGTAAATGAAGACTGAGAAAAGTTTTTACTAGCATACATACCATAAAAAAATACTAAAAAAAGTTTTGGCTGGAAGGAAACAATGCCAAATAGTAACTTTATTCACATGGAAAAATAAATGTACCAATAATGGTGATTAAACAGGTAATTATAAAAATCAGTGAAAATAAAAATATTTGATTTTTTAAAACTCTTAAATGATTTAAAAGACAACTACATAAAATAATAATGAAGATGTGCTCTTGGCCTTAGAAGAAAAGGTAAATTTGTGACAATGATAGCACAAAAGAGAAGACAAGGAATGGGAATAAGTTGGAACAAGGAATTAAACTGAAGGATAATATCCGCAAATCAATCAATGTAATACACCACATTAACAAATTGAAAAATAAAAACCATATGATTATCTCAATAGATGCAGAGAAAGCCTTTGACAAAATTCAACATCCATTTATGATCAAAACTCTCCAGAAAGCAGGAATAGAAGGAACATACCTCAACATAATCAAAGCTATATATGACAAACCCACAGCAAACATTATCCTCAATGGTGAAAAATTGAAAGCATTTCCTCTAAAGTCAGGAACAAGACAAGGGTGCCCACTTTCACCATTACTATTCAACATAGTTTTGGAAGTTTTGGCCACAGCAATCAGAACAGAAAAAGAAAGAAAAGGAATCCAAATTGGAAAAGAAGAAGTAAAGCTCTCACTGTTTGCAGATGACATGATCCTCTACATAGAAAACCCTAAAGACTCCACCAGAAAATTACTAGAACTAATCAATGACTATAGTAAAGTTGCAGGATATAAAATCAACACACAGAAATCCCTTGCATTCCTATACACTAATAATGAGAAAACAGAAAGAGAAATTAAGGAAACAATTCCATTCACCATTGCAATGGAAAGAATAAAATACTTAGGAATATATCTACCTAAAGAAACTAAAGACCTATATATAGAAAACTATAAAACACTGGTGAAAGAAATCAAAGAGGACACTAACAGATGGAGAAATATACCATGTTCATGGATTGGAAGAATCAATATAGTGAAAATGAGTATACTACCCAAAGCAATCTACAGATTCAATGCAATCCCTATCAAGCTACCAACAGCATTCTTCACAGAGCTAGAACAAATAATTTCACAATTTGTATGGAAATACAAAAAACCTCGAATAGCCAAAGCGATCTTGAGAAAGAAGAATGGAACTGGAGGAATCAACCGACCTGACTTCAGGCTCTACTACAAAGCCAGTTATCAAGACAGTATGGTACTGGCACAAAGACAGAAATATAGATCAATGGGACAAAATAGAAAGCCCAGAGATAAATCCACGCACATATGGACACCTTATCTTTGACAAAGGAGGCAAGAATATACAATGGATTAAAGACAATCTCTTTAACAAGTGGTGCTGGGAAATCTGGTCAACCACTTGTAAAAGAATGAAACTAGAACACTTTCTAACACCATACACAAAAATAAACTCAAAATGGATTAAAGATCTAAACGTAAGACCAGAAACTATAAAACTCCTAGAGGAGAACATAGGCAAAACACTCTCTGACATACATCACAGCAGGATCCTCTATGACCCACCTCCCAGAATATTGGAAATAAAAGCAAAAATAAACAAATGGGACCTAATTAACCTTAAAAGCTTCTGCACATCAAAGGAAACTATTAGCAAGATGAAAAGACAGCCTCCAGAATGGGAGAAGATAATAGCAAATGAAGCAACTGACAAACAACTAATCTCGAGAATATACAAGCAACTCCTACAGCTCAACTCCAGAAAAATAAATGACCCAATCAAAAAATGGGCCAAAGAACTAAATAGACATTTCTCCAAAGAAGACATACAGATGGCTCACAAACACATGAAAAGATGCTCAACATCACTCATTATCAGAGAAATGCAAATCAAAACCACTATGAGGTACCATTTCACACCAGTCAGAATGGCTGCGATCCAAAAGTCTACAAGTAATAAATGCTGGAGAGGGTGTGGAGAAAAGGGAACCCTCTTGCACTGTTGGTGGGAATGCAAACTAGTACAGCCACTATGGAGAACAGTGTGGAGATTCCTTAAAAAACTGGAAATAGAACTGCCTTATGATCCAGCAATCCCACTGCTGGGCATACACACTGAGGAAACCAGAAGGGAAAGAGACACGTGTACCCCAATGTTCATCACAGCACTGTTTATAATAGCCAGGACATGGAAGCAACCTAGATGTCCATCAGCAGATGAATGGATAAGCAAGCTGTGGTACATATACACAATGGAGTATTACTCAGCCATTAAAAAGAATACATTTGAATCCGTTCTAATGAGGTGGATGAAACTGGAGCCTATTATACAGAGTGAAGTAAGCCAGAAAGAAAAATACCAATACAGTATACTAATGCATATATATGGAATTTAGAAAGATGGTAGCAATAACCCTGTGTACGAGACAGCAAAAGAGACACTGATGTATAGAACAGTCTTATGGACTCTGTGGGAGAGGGAGAGGGTGGGAAGATTTGGGAGAATGGCATTGAAACATGTAAAATATCATGTATGAAACGAGTTGCCAGTCCAGGTTCGATGCACGATACTGGATGCTTGGGGCTGGTGCACTGGGACGACCCAGAGGGATGGAATGGGGAGGGAGGAGGGAGGAGGGTTCAGGATGGGGAACACATGTATACCTGTGGCGGATTCATTTGGATATTTGGCAAAACTAATACAATTATGTAAAGTTTAAAAAAAAAATAAAAATAAACTGAAGGATAATATAGATCCACAGGAAGAAATTAAGAATAGTGGAAAAGGTAAATTTAATCTAAGAGAATTTAAAGTACATTTTCTCTTTTTTCCTTAAAAATAAAAAAATATAAGATTATTATAGTAATAATAATAACAAAATGATTATAAAACACTGTATTTTTAAGTCTGTAACATATATAGACATAGTATGCATGTGTGCGTGCTAAGTCACTTCCATCACATCTGACTGTATGCATGTTTGACTGTAGCCCACCAGGCTCCTCTGTCTATGGGATTCTCCAGGCAAGAATACTGGAGTAGATTGCCATGCCCTCCTCCAGGGGATCTTCCCGACCTAGGAATCGAATTTGCATCTCTTATGTCTCCTGCCTTGGCAGATGGGTTCTTTACCACTAATGCCACCTACAGAGCTCAAGGAAAACAAGACAGTATTCAACAATAATATTAGGAGACATCAGTAATGGATAGAACTAGACAGAAAATCAAAAAGGATATAGAAGATTTGTAAACACTAGCAACAAACTTGACCTAATTGACATCTACAGAACACTTCACCTAACAATAGAAGAATACACTTTCCTCTCAAGCACACATGGACTTTTCCAGAGGAAACGTCATGTCTAGGCCATAAAACAATTGGGAAGCAGCTGCAGAACCAGCTATTGCTTCATACCAGTAAGGTAAATCAGCAGCTCAACACAGCAAAGTGAGTGTGGAGTTCCCCAAACATGTAAAGATTCTGCAATTTTCCTTCTACACTACTCCTTGGAATCCCTGAGCTCAGGGAAGACCAGACCTTCCTTGATAGGGCCTGCAACTACTTAAATCAGATCCACCCATAATAATCTTCTTTTTGATTAACTGTCAATTGACTAGGGACTCTAATTACTCCTGCAAAATCCCTTCACAGCAGCAATTAGAATAAATTTGACTGAATGACAGACAGAAGGTGTGTGTATGATACAAAATGGCATTTTCCTTCTTATGTCCTCCAATCATTATCCCTTGTAGTTTTCATTAACTGGAAAGGTACTAGACGGGGCATTCTAGGGAATGCAGTCTAGACAGTGTCTTTACTAAGGCACTCAATTAGTAATTAAAAATCTTCCCACAAAGAAAAGCCTAGACACATGTGGTTTCATTATTGAATTCTACCAAACATTTGCACTATAAATAATGCTAAATCTTTACAAATTCTTCCAGGAAATAGAAGAGGAGGGAATGCTTCCTAGCTTGTTCTATGAAGCCAATATTACTCTGATACCAAAGCCACACAAACATCACCAGAGAAAAAACTCAGATCAACAGTCTTTATGAATATAGATACAAAAATTTCAAAAAACAATTGCAAGCCAAATCAAAACATTATAAAAAGGATTAGATACAAGATCAAGTGGAGTTCATTCTAGGAATTTAAAGTTGATTTAAGAGCTGAAAATCAATTAATATGGGATATCAACAGGACAAAACCCATGATACAGACAGAAAAAGCATTTGACAAAATGTAATACTCATTTATGATACAAACTTTGGATTACCTAGGAATAGAAAACCCTTCTCAACTTGATAAAGGGCATTTATGAAAAACTCATGTTTGGTGAGTTTAAAGTCTTTCATATTTAAAGTTGAAAGACTACATATTTTCTTTCTAAGATCAGGAAAAGGCAAGGACTTCCAATCTACCACTTTTATTCAACGTTAGAAGTCCTAGCTAGTGTTTTAAGGCAAAAAAGGAGTATAAGACATTAAAATTGAAAAGGAAGAGGTAAAACTATTTATTCACAGATAACATGATCCCAGATGTGTAAATCCTAAATAATTCACACACACACACCCCAACAGGGACTAATAAACAACTTTAGCAAGACGCAGGATACAAGATTAATATCAAACATTTAATTATATTTCTGCATACTAGCAATAAGCAATCTTAAATGAAATTAAGAAGACAATTCCACTTATAATAAAGACTTAGGAGTAAAATTTAAAAAGAGGGACTTCCCTGGTGGTCCAGAGGTTAACAATCTACCCTGCAGTGCAGGGGATGTGGGTTTGATTCCCTGGTCGGGGAACTGAAGATCCCCCATGCTGTGGCCCGACAAAGGCAGCACGCTGCATCTACTAAGTCCAAGTGCCTGGAGCCCTCGTGCTACAATCACAGAGTCTGTGTGCTGCAAATAAGACCTGATGCAGCCAAGTAAATAAATAGATAATTAAAAAAAAACTTTATTTTAATTGGAGGCTAATTACTTTACAATATTGTATTGGTTCTGCCATACATTGACATGAATCTGCCACGGGTGTACATGTGTTGTCCATCCTGAACCCCCCTCGCACTTCCCTCCCCATCCCATCCCTCAGGGTCATCAAGAAAGTATAGAACATACACTGAACACTATACCCATTGTTGAGAGAAATGTAAGATCACAATAAATGGGGAAATGCATATGTTTATGAATTACAATGAAAATAGTGTTAAGCTATTACAAACAATACTGTTAAGATTATAATTCTTCCAGAATTGACCCATAGTTTCTACACACATTCTGTTGTAGCCCAGTAGTTTTCTTTCAGAAGTGAACAAACAAATGCTCAGAATAGCCAAACAGTCTTAAAAAAGAGACACAAAGTTGAAGAACCTATATTTTTGGATTTCAAAACCTACTATAAATCTAAGTAATCAAGACCATGATACTGATATGTCTAGATATATCAAGCAGTGTAAAAGAATAAAGTGATCCAGATAATCAATGGAAGTGAATAAAATGGTAAACCATTATATTTATGGTTGATTTTCAACAGATATGCCAAAACAATTTGGTGGAGAAAGGAACTTTCAACAAATGATGTTGGAACAATTGGATATCTTCATGCTAAGTAAATTAAACTTAATTTATTAAATTTAAACTCTTATTTCATGTCATATACTGCAGTTAACTCAAAATGAGTCACACTTAAATGCAAGCACTTAGCCCATAAAACTTTGGGAACAGAATGTAGGAAAACATTCTCATAATCTTCGGTGAAGAGGACTTAGGTGTTCCCCAAAAAGCATGATTTATAAAAGAAACTAACTGATCAACTGGACTTGATCAAAATTAAAAACCTTTTTATTTGAAAATGCACCACTAAGTAAATCATCAGTTCAGTTGCTCAGTCGTGTCCAGCTGTTTGAGACCCCATGGACTGCAGCACGCCAGGCCTCCCTGTCTATCACCAACTCCTAGAGTTTACTCAAACTCATGTCCATTGAGTCGGTTATGCCATCCAACCATCTCATCCTGTTGTCCCCTTCTATTCTGGCCTTCACTCTTTGCTAGCGTCAGGGTCTTTTCAAATGAGTCAGTTCTTTGCATCAAGTGGCCAAAGTATTGGAGTTTCAGCTTCAGCATCAATCCTTCCAATGACTACCAGGACTGATTTCCTTTAGGATGGACTGATTGGATCTCCTTGTGGTCCAAGGGACTCTCAAGAGTCTTCTCCAACACCACAGTTCAAAAGCATCAATTCTTTGGTGCTCAGCTTTCTTTATAGCCCAACTCTCACGTCCATACATGACTACTGGAAAAACCATAGCTTTGACTAGATGGACCTTGGCTGGCATAGTAATGTAACAACTCACAACTTAGCAAAAGTTAAATAATTCAATTAACAAATGGGCAAAAATTTGAACACATGTTTCACCAAAGATGATATATAGAGTCAATGAAAAGATGCTCAACATCATTAGGGAAATGAAAATATAAACCATGAGATCCAATTGCATAACCACTAGTATGGCTGATAAAAACCAAGACAAATAATAATAAAGGTCGTCAAGGATATGGGAAAACTGAAAGCCTCATGCATTTCTGGTAGGAATGTAATGGTACAGTCATGTTGGAAAACAGTTTGGCAGTTCCTTAAAATGCTAAACATAAATTTACCATATGATACAGAAATTTCACTCCTAAAAATCCCCTAGAGAAACAAAAACAGGATCATACCAGCATCAGTCTTAATAGTCAATAAGTGGAGACCATTGAAATGTGGCCCAACTAGAGAATGTAGAAACAAAATGTCTATTCCTACAGTGGAATTTTTTAAAAAAGGGATGAAGTATACAGGCTACAACATGGATGAGCCTCAAAAATGTTCGGTTGAGCTTCCCTGGTCGTTGTTGTTGTTCAGTCACTCAGTTCAGTTCAGTCGCTCAGTCGTGTCCGACTCTTTGAGACCCCATGAATCACAGCACGCCAGGCCTCCCTGTCTATCACCAACTCCCGGAGTTCACTCAAACATCATGTCCATCGAGTCGGTGATGCCATCCAGCCATCTCATCTTCTGTCGTCCCCTTCTCCTCCTGCCCCCAATCCCTCCCAGCATCAGGGTCTTTTCCAATGAGTCAACTCCTCGCATGAGGTGGCCAAAGTATTGGAGTTTCAGCTTTAGCATCAGTCCTTCCAGTTGTGTCCAGGTGTTTGTGACCCCGTGGATTGTGAGATTTTCCCTGGTAGTGCAGTGGTAAAGAATCAACCTGCCAGTGCAGGAGACACAGGTTCCGGAAGATCTCACTTGCCTTGGAGAAACTAAGCCTGTGTACCACAACTATTTTTTTCTCTTTCTTTTTTAGTTTTTAAATTATGATAGTATGATAACACATTTATAGGAGACTTGGAAAATACAGAACAAAGTTACATAAAGTTCCACTATATATTACAAATTATTAATTCTTAATATTAAATTTAATATTAAGTTCCAGGTCAGGGGACTAAGATCCCATACTCGGTATGTTGTGGCCAAAAGAAAAATTTCCAGAACAGGTGGATTTTATAGTTTGTGAATTATGATGTAATAAAGTAGTTTTTTAAAAAAAATCCTTGTGTCACCAATGTACTGCACAGTGAGGCTTCTTAAACATCTGTTGGCCTCCAGACGCTGCCTTCATGTCTCCCAGTTTATGCCACACACTCAGAAAGATCTCATGGCCCTTTAGAATCTTCACTAGTGACTAGGATTCATTCTCTGATATTGATAATCTGATTGAGTCTACATTGAAACTTCAACCTGATATCCAGTCCAGAGTCTCCCTGCCTCCACACTGCCCTGAGCTGTCCTGTGGCACCTGCTTTGGGGAAGTGGGCACGGTTTCCTCTGGCTGGCTTCCTGCAGTGCTCTGGGGAGCCTTTTCTTTCTGACATGCTGGAAGAATGGGGAAAGGAGATAGATGACTCTTCCATGAGTGGGGGACTTGTCCACGTAACCAGAGGAGCCTTCATGATATTACTCGTTGGAACTGGGTGCCAATGAGGGAGAGGAGACAGGAGAGGTTTGCATGTCACCAGGTGTTCTGGGGTCTGACTGAGGCCCCTGGGGGCTTCCCCAAAATGGCTATAGATGGGGCTGGGTCAGTCAGTGCTTTAACTTTTTATTGTGGTTGTTTATTCAGTTCAATGGAGAAGGCAATGGCAACCCACTCCAGTACTCTTGCCTGGAAAATCCCATGGACAGAGGGGCCTGGTGGGCTGCAGTCCCTGGGGTCGCTGGGAGTTGGACATGACTGAGCGACTTCACTTTCACTTTTCACTTTCATGCATTGGAGAAGGAAATGGCAACCCACTCCAGTGTTCTTGCCTGGAGAATCCCAGGGTCGGGGGAGCCTGGTGGGCTGCTGTCTATGGGGTCGCACAGAGTTGAACACGACTGAAGTGACTTAGCAGTAGCAGATTCAGTTCAATATCATTTCAGACAGAACAGGTGTTTTTGGGGTAACTAATCCGGAGCCCTGAACATCTAACCATGCCTGAGGTTCCTGGAGCCAGTTGCCTACTGTGCAATGCTTGCAGCCCCCACGGATGCACATGGAGCCTAGCAGCCAGCCGGGGTCACCAGGGTCACCCTGAGATCGTGTGGAAAGCCCACCCCTTACTCCCCACGATTAGATGGAGGGGAAGGTAGATGCGGTTGTCTCCTTGCAGGTGTGAACGGGGACACAGTCCATTAGGGACACCAGCTGTCCTGACTGGTGGGAGGGGTGCTGGAATACAAGAGGGGTCCAGGTGGGGAGGGGCTCCTGCTGGCTCCAGCACCCTCGGGACAGGGGCCCTGGAATGCCCTCAGGAGCAGTCAGGGTCCACATTTAGCTGGCCCAGAGTGGGTGGGGGTGTGGCTGGTCCCCTGAAGCTGTCCGGGATGGGAGGTCACTGGGGCTGCACTGGGGTCACTGTGGACACATGGAGGCTGTGTTCCTTCTCCTCTGTCTGTGGCCCCCTGACCCCCCGGCATGGGGATGGAGTTCACAGGCTCAAGAGGGAAAAGGAGAGTGCCAATTGTTCTTTGGGACTGAGGGAGGGGGCTGGTTGGAAATCTCCAACCATGACACAGGAGAGACCCTCAGGACTGGCTTGGTTTGGGCAAATGTGGGGCCTCCAGAGCCATCCTAGCCCTGCCGCCCCCAACCTGCTGCGGTGAGTCCTGCCTCCTCCTGCTCTCTGAAGGACTCTTGGAGCATGGCCCTACTGCTCCAGCCGCATCCAAGGCCAGGAAGACCCTTGGGTGGTAAGGAGCGGGCCAGGCAGCATTATTTCCATTTTGCAGATGGGTCGGAGAAGGCAATGGCACCCTACTCCGGTACTCTTGCCTGGAAAATCCCGTGGACGGAGGAGCCTGGTGGGCTGCAGTCTATGGGGTCACGAAGAGTCGGACATGACTGAGCGACTTCACTTTCACTTTTCACTTTCCTGCATTGGAGAAGAAAATGGCAACCCACTCCAGTGTTCTTGCCTGAAGAATCCCAGGGACGGGGGATCCTGGTGGGCTGCCGTCTATGGGGTCGCACAGAGTCGGACACGACTGAAGTGACTTGGCAGCGGCAGCAGCAACTGAGGCTTATGTGGGCTCCAGGCTTTCTTTCCCACCTTAGGGGCCCCTGGAGATGAGGAGAGAAGAAGCAGGTGGAGCCACACAACCTCACTGGGGCCTCTGTGGACACGTGGGTGGAGCCAGCAGTCCATGTCTGGCCGAGGTGATGTTTGTAATCGGCAGCTCTGTTACTGCCATCACTGATATGTGTGCTTTGAAAGATACTCTGAGGGATCCCTGCAGACCCTCTGGGGTGGGGCCGAGGGGCTGAAACGCAAAGCTGTGAGAGACTCCAGTTGGTCTTCCATGAAGTCCCATCTGCAGCACAGAGCAGGGATGCTGAGAAGCCTTCCTCACAAATGAGATCTGCAGCAGATATGTTTTACTTTTGAAAGCACAGACTATTTCCAGACTGGACATTCTGGCCTAATTGAAAAGTGTTTCAATTACTTTCCAGCTGTGAGAATGCCCTGAGCGGTCTCTTGGGTTTTCCTGGATCCCAAAACTGGCTTCCATCTTCATTTAAAAACCTAGGCAACAGGGAAGACCCTGCACTTCTGTTGCAGAGGTGGAGAATGTCCCTTTAATCCATTTTCATTGCAGCAAACGTAACACTTCACTTTCCTCATGACTCGTGGCTTGGCCCTGCATAGGCCTTAGCCATGCCGTTCACCTCGGCCACCTCTCAACCCAGCAGCATCTGGATCAGAGGGGCTGGCTCTCTGCCTGGTGCTGCCCTCAGCTGAGTTTACTGGAGGCATCATATTTAATGTAGGAGGTTGAATGTATGCACACATATTGGTAATGGAGGGATGCTCAAACCTGCTGGGCAGGGGGAGCTCAGAGGTGTGGAGGAGTTTTGTTTTAAGGGTGGGAGAGGGGAGGAGCCTTGGAGCTGGACTGTGAATGACCCAATATGAAAGGAGGTGGCATTGGGTGAAGAGGCAGGACACAAAGACGTGGCCCTGCTGATCCTCTGGTGAAGGCGGTGGGCTGGGCCTGGCCGGCTGGTCCTCACGAGGTGGACGGGGGGCACTCGGTGCCTGGTGACCCTCCATTCCCTTCTGCTCACCAGCTACACCGGGCAGGAGCTGCCCAGGAAATCATCCAGGTGCAAAGCTATATGTACCCACTGCTTCAGACAGCAGGTGAACTGCCCATGTGTCCTTGGGTGCCATGAGATGCTCGCTCTGCCTTGCCCACCTCTGTGACCCTCTCCTCATTCCACTTTCCCTCCAGCCAATGAGCCACCTAGTCCCCTGAATGCCAGGAAATGGTGGCCTCAGGCAAGCCTGTGGTTCCCTGTGCCCAATGTCTCACCTGCCTGGCCTGTGGGAAACTCGCTTGGCTAGCATCATGGGAGGGGCTGTTCTGCTCTGTCCAAACCAGCTACGCAAGCAGGCACTGCTGCTTTT
The DNA here is from genome assembly GCF_029407905.1 of Bubalus kerabau. NCBI lineage: Eukaryota > Metazoa > Chordata > Mammalia > Artiodactyla > Bovidae > Bubalus > Bubalus kerabau. The sequence continues at coordinate 79,610,160 of NC_073631.1, read as the reverse complement.
TCTCAGTGCACAGTTGCTGTTGCCTGTGCTGGGCGGTCGTGATGTGAGGGTTTCTGGAACCCTGAGCCTCTGGGTGGGCCTGGCCAGCACCCCTTGTGGCAGGGGTTGTCTCCCTCATGAGAGGGTCTGGAGAGCAGGCACGACTCCTGCCTCCTCCCCTGTGTCCGAATGCTGTCTTCTACCAACACAGAACCCTGGCATGCCATGGGCAGGTGGTTTAACCTGGCCTCACTGCAGGTGCAGGGGCACGGGTGGGTTTCTTTCCTCTCTCCCAGCTAAACCTTTTCTGGCATCGGAGAAGGGGTCAGATTTCTGTCTGTTCCACTGGCAGTTAACCACCATCTGGTCCTCCTGCAGGGCCTGGAGTCCTAGACGGTCTCCTCAGGCTCCCAGAGCACCTGTAAGCCCAGCCGGCTCTGCACACCTGTGCCCCAGCAGGGGCTCCCTTGGGTGCATTGCCTACCCTCTGCTTTTCTCAGGATCACCCAATGGGGGGCCTTGAATTGGAGGACATGTGGGTGTGGAGGCCCATGTGCCTGGGCCTCCAGGGATTCTGACCCACCTGCCCACACTCAGCCTGAAGGACTCATTAAAATTTCAGCTGTGCTCTTCTTCCCTGTGTTTTGGCAGCCACCCTGGGCTTCTCTGGTGGCTCAGCTGGTAAAGAACCTGTCTGCAATGCAGGAGACCTGGATTCGATCCCTGGGTCAGGAAGATGCCCTGGAGAAGGGAATGGCAACCCTCTCCAGTATTCTTACCTGGAGAACGCCATGGACAGAGGAGCCTGGTGGGCTACTGTCCATGGGATCGCAAAGAGTTGGACACGACTGAGCGATGCCACCAAAGGTGAAATAGTTTGGTGAAACCCTGCTCAAGTCACTTGGTTGCCTGGTGAACTTCAGCCCTCTAATGGGCTCAGAGTGTTCTAAGTGTATGTGGGTGTTATTTGCTTTAACACAGAAAACAGACTCACATATGATAAGGTGTGCCTAATGAAAAATGCTGCTGGTGGTAGTGACATAGTTTGCTCCTTCCATACTGAGAGCCCCTAGCCAATGTGACCGATCTGGGAACTTTACCTGCATCCCCCAACAGGCTATACACCAGCCTCATCTATAAGATTCTTGTGAGATTTAATTCCCTCAGCCTGAGGTAGGTGCTGTTATAGTCTCCACTGTAGAGCAGAGTAAACCCAGTTTCAGGTAGGTATCAACTTGAAAAAATAAGGGTGATGGGAGAGTTGTGCCAAGTTTTATTTGGGGCAAGATAAGGAGTATAGCCCGGGAGACAGCATCTCAGATAGCTCTGAGAACTTGCTGCAGAGAGGTAGTGGGGAGGTCAGTATGTCTGTGATTTTTGTGAAGGGGGAGTACATGCAATCAAGCACATATTTTTCTAGAAGGTTTCTGCTTGTCACAAGGAGCAATTGTCACCATAAAGGATTTTAGTGCTTTTCTAGATATGAGGAAATATAAGAATTGGGCTCATAAATCAGTTCCTGAAAATATCTAGCTATCTGAAGAACCTGTTCTGCCAGTTTTCCCAGAGCCCAGAGTGCCTCCTTCTGCTCTTCACCCTGAGCTCCTTTCAGGGGGTATTGAAAGTCAGCAGCTGCAGCAGCACATGATTTAATCCTTGTAGAGATAGATGGCAAGCACCCATGGCAAGTACCAATTTGTAGTTAACCTAAGGCTGTGGTGGAAGCAGGGCCAAAACACAGGGCGTGTCCGAACCTGAACTCCACCCCTCCCCCATGCTCCCCTGCAGCCCAGTCCTGTGAGGCCTGCTGCCCGGTGTCCCACATGGTCTGAGAGCCTGTGGAAACGCACCTGAATACCACTGAAATGACAGAGTGATTGGTGCAACCAGTACACCAGTGACCAGTGTCCTCCCACCTCAGAATGGACATGGGAATATGATTCAGGAAGGCTTCTCCCTAAGCCTTGCTCACATGGTGGAGAGATCAGCCTACCAGGCAGGGGTGGGACGAGCCTTGCTCCTAAAGCACAAGTACTCAGATGAGCTGGAAGTTACCATCTAGGGAGTTAGGCTGCTACCTCTCTGTTGTGTCCATAGGATAGAACCTCCCACCTAAAATCAGGCCCTGTGTGTGTGGAGGGGGGAGTGGGTTGCTGCATGGGTGCATTTACTAATGTAAACAGCAGCTACATCTTGCTTGTCAGCCACATCTGCACCTCCAACATGTGTGTCACTCAGAGGAAGTCCTTCTTGAAGGACACTTCCCATGATGGACACAGTCAGTGGCAAGGCCGGTGGATGGACTGCACACCCATGTCACTGACCGGCTGTCAGGGGCTGGACATGCCTCTTGAGATCACTGAGAATCTTCATGTGCATTTTCTTTTTAAAATAATGTTCTCCCCCCCCACCCCGAATCATTTAGTTATCTCAAAAGAGTAGCTCCCTCATCAATTTTCATGTTAAAAAGTTTCTTATCATGTCATTATTTTTTCAGATAAATTTTAGAATCTTTTGTTTAGTAGAAATAAATGCCATTGGGATGGCATTGCACTAAAACTCTACAATGGTTTAGGCAGAGTGGGCATCTTTCTGGAAGTTTTCTTATTCAGAGAAAACCCTTGACACAGTGCTGAAATAAAGTATTTGGGGGATTTTTGAGACTTTAATGAAGATTTGAAAGTGAGAGACCGATGTTTCATTACTGAAAGCAATAATTTCCTGTATTTTATTCTCAATAGAAATGGAATTCAAACTTCTTACATCATTCATGATGAGTTTTTAGGTTGTTCTTGCTTTTGTCATTTATTTAAAGCTTTTTTAAAAAGCTCTTTGGAATCTGGCATTTCTTAGAAGGTGTCAGCTCCATTTTAGTCGCTTTTATGATTTGTGGTGATTAGAAGGCAGGCATTGAGGTGGGACAAGGAGGACACCTATTAGGCTCTGTTTCTGGGCTTCCCTGGTGGCTCGGTTGGTAAAGAATCTGCCTGCAATGCAGGAGACCTGGGTTCGATTCCTGGGTTGGGAAGATCCCCTGGAGAAGGGAACAGCTACCCACTCTATTATTCTGGCCTGGAGAATTCCATGGACTGTATAGTACATGAGGTCACAAAGAGTCAAGACATGACCGAGAGACTTTCACTTTTGGGTTAAAGCTCCCAAAACGCACAAGGGCAGGGTCTGGGGTTGGAGACATAGCTGCAGCCCTGGGACCTGGGACATGGTAGTGAGTCTGAGGGTCAGCACTCATCACCTGGACTGTGAATTTGGCTGGGGCACCTGGGAGGCTGGGGTGGAGGGGTGTGGTTGAGAAATGCAGACATGGCATCCCCTCTGTCTTCAAGGGGTGGCCCTGGCGAGGGCCATGTGATGCGACCTCCACAGACTGAAAAGGCAGAGCATCATCGCCAGTTTCCATCTAAAGAGCAAAACTCCACCCACCAAAGGAGGAGGTGGAGTGGGCACCCCCTCCCACAGGGACATGTGAAGAGGCTACAGTCTGCTCTCTGACCCTGTGGGGACTCTGGGATTCTGGGTTCAGTGGCTGTGGATCCCACTCAGCTCTGGGTGGCTTGGCTGGTGGTTACACCAGGAAACCTGGCCGCTGCAGCTGCTGCTAAGTCGCTTCAGTCGTGTTCAACTCTGTGCGACCCCATAGGTGGCAGCCTACTAGGCTCCTCTGTCCCCAGGACACCTGGCAGAAGGGGACAAATGCTGCTTATCTTTCCATCACCTGAATCTACTTTCAGCCCTGGGAAGCCCTTTCCCTCCACCCCCTCCCTTCCTCTCCTCCAGCACCTTCTCTCCCCTGGCTCTAGGAACACCCTGCTCCACTCTGAAGCTCGGGGCCCAGAATAGCTGCGGCTCCAGATGGTGGGTGCATTTGGCTCGGCATCCCTCCATCGTCTCCTCCAAACCTTCCTTCCTTCCCAGTTCACGGAGATGCAGTCTCATACAGACAGCCAGCAGGCTGGGAGCCGTCCTGCCTTCCTAGCCCTCCCATCCCACCCCGGGCTCTGCCTTCAGCAAAACCAGCGTGTCTCAGCATCTCTGCCTCCCAGCTCTTTGTGCTGCGGCCAGAGGGGCTTCCTGGAGCTCAGCGCTGACAGCACCCATGCCAGTCTTTGTTCTTTTGTTAGCTCTTTGCTCCTTATTGGGCCCCCATCACCGTTTTGCTCACTGTGGGGTGAGAGAAGATGAGGGTAGCCACCACCTCTTTAAAAAATGGTAAATGATAAGGCAAGAAGAATGGGATGGGAAGTCCTCAGGCATGGGTGTGCTGGGCTATGTTTCTTCAATTTATCGAATAGCCAAAGCGATCTTGAGAAAGAAGAATGGAACTGGAGGAATCAACCGACCTGACTTCAGGCTCTACTACAAAGCCAGTTATCAAGACAGTATGGTACTGGCACAAAGACAGAAATATAGATCAATGGGACAAAATAGAAAGCCCAGAGATAAATCCACGCACATATGGACACCTTATCTTTGACAAAGGAGGCAAGAATATACAATGGATTAAAGACAATCTCTTTAACAAGTGGTGCTGGGAAATCTGGTCAACCACTTGTAAAAGAATGAAACTAGAACACTTTCTAACACCATACACAAAAATAAACTCAAAATGGATTAAAGATCTAAACGTAAGACCAGAAACTATAAAACTCCTAGAGAACATAGGCAAAACACTCTCTGACATACATCACAGCAGGATCCTCTATGACCCACCTCCCAGAATATTGGAAATAAAAGCAAAAATAAACAAATGGGACCTAATTAACCTTAAAAGCTTCTGCACATCAAAGGAAACTATTAGCAAGGTGAAAAGACAGCCTTCAGAATGGGAGAAGATAATAGCAAATGAAGCAACTGACAAACAACTAATCTCGAGAATATACAAGCAACTCCTACAGCTCAACTCCAGAAAAATAAATGACCCAATCAAAAAATGGGCCAAAGAACTAAATAGACATTTCTCCAAAGAAGACATACAGATGGCTCACAAACACATGAAAAGATGCTCAACATCACTCATTATCAGAGAAATGCAAATCAAAACCACTATGAGGTACCATTTCACACCAGTCAGAATGGCTGCGATCCAAAAGTCTACAAGCAATAAATGCTGGAGAGGGTGTGGAGAAAAGGGAACCCTCTTGCACTGTTGGTGGGAATGCAAACTAGTACAGCCACTATGGAGAACAGTGTGGAGATTCCTTAAAAAACTGGAAATAGAACTGCCTTATGATCCAGCAATCCCACTGCTGGGCATACACACTGAGGAAACCAGAAGGGAAAGAGACACGTGTACCCCAATGTTCATCGCAGCACTGTTTATAATAGCCAGGACATGGAAGCAACCTAGATGTCCATCAGCAGATGAATGGATAAGCAAGCTGTGGTACATATACACAATGGAGTATTACTCAGCCATTAAAAAGAATACATTTGAATCCGTTCTAATGAGGTGGATGAAACTGGAGTCTATTATACAGAGTGAAGTAAGCCAGAAAGAAAAACACCAATACAGTATACTAACGCATATATATGGAATTTAGAAAGATGGTAGCAATAACCCTGTGTACGAGACAGCAAAAGAGACACTGATGTATAGAACAGTCTTATGGACTCTGTGGGAGAGGGAGAGGGTGGGAAGATTTGGGAGAATGGCATTGAAACATGTAAAATATCATGTATGAAACGAGTTGCCAGTCCAGGTTCGATGCACGATACTGGATGCTTGGGGCTGGTGCACTGGGACGACCCAGAGGGATGGAATGGGGAGGGAGGAGGGAGGAGGGTTCAGGATGGGGAACACATGTATACCTGTGGCGGATTCATTTGGATATTTGGCAAAACTAATACAATTATGTAAAGTTTAAAAAAAAAAAAATTGGGCACCATTATCCCTGTCGCTTTTCAGAGATGAAATAACTGAAGCTCAGAGAATCTGAACACTGCCCTGGAACTTGAACTCACTGCCAGGGTTTGTACTTTTCTGGTCTGTGTGCAGACCCATTTTTGGAACAAAAGAAACCATACAGGGAAGGACGTGATATAGATGTGCTCAGTCACTCAGTTATGTCCAATTCTGCAACCCCATGGACTGTAGCCTGCCAGGCTTCTCTGTCCATGGGATTTTTTCCAGGCAAGAATACTGGCGTGGGTTGCCATTCCCTTCTCCAGGGAATCTTCCTGACCCAGGGATCGAACTCATGTCTCCTGTGTCTCCTGCATTGCAGGTGGATTCTTTACTGCTGAGCCACTGGGGAAGTCCATACAGGGAAGAGACATAAATAACTTGAAAAGACAACAAATAGGCAAGGCCATTTTGCTCTTGGGTAAAAGGTTCTAGAAGGATCACAACCACACATTACTCAGCATGAGCCTGCAGAGGTGGGTGCTGCCTCGCCAAGGAACAGCATGGTCCATATAAAGCAACCCCAGAAAAAGACCAGCTTGTTCCTCCAAGATCAGTTGAGCACACAGATGGATTCTTGTGAGATGTTAGCATCAGAGATTGTGCCTTCAACTTGGCACACAAAAATTTTAAGACTCACTAAATGCAAAGATATGTCTCAATTTGCTTTTGATTTAGTACCTCTGATGTGGGATCCTACCTGGCCACCCTGTCTCATTAATTGTCATCTCTTTTTCTGTCATCTTCATTGGGTAAAATTGTCAGGAGGGTTAGAAAACAGGGTAAGTCCAGATAGATGCCTGTGATTGAGGGCGGACCTCTCAGAAAAGTGCGGTAGTCTGGCAGGAGTGGGGGCAGGTAGCAGAGGAAGGGGCAGCCTGGAGGACCAGGCAGGTGGTGGTGATTGCCCAGGGCACCTGCCAAGCCATGTGGGCCAAGTCTGGAACATCACCTGTCTGGTGCTGTCCGAGAGTGATTTTCTGCTAATAGCATACTCAGTTACCTCCTGCACTTTCCTTAATATGGCCGCTTAAATCCAAGTAGGTCCCTATTTTTATTTGTAAGTGACTTTGTTCAGTTGCTTACAAACTCAGACTGCGGCTTGCATGTTTGTCAAAGCTCACAGGACCTGTGTGGGTGGGTACATACCCTCAGAGAATGCCTGCCAGTTGTGATTTGGCTTAATTTTTGAAAATGTAAATAGTGAGAGAAGCGGAATGTTGACATTCAGATCATTGTGATTTTAGATGTGCAGAAATGGGGATATGCAGAGCTGTGGTCACTAAGTAAGGCTTCATCTCTCTGGGACTGTCCAGCCACACTCTTCCCGTGCCTCTCCATGCCCGTGCTTCCTGCCCGACAGCCCCTTCGAGGGAGGGTCACAGACAGCTGTGCATTGTGTGTGTTGTCAAGGTGTTTCCTTTGTGCTCTTCTCAGCCCTGATTTTTGGGCAACAAGCAAGAAAGGTGATGGAGGGCTGGATGGCCCCTCCCTGATTCCCCCGCCTCTGTGCTGGTAGGCAGACTTCACTGTCTCTCATCCTATCACTTCATCTATAAAATGCGGAATAGTGCCCATCCCACATGTGCCCTGACTTCTTGCAGGGGTCAGAGAGACTCATGGAAATGTTATGGGTCAAACTGTGCCCCCCAGGTTCACATGCTGAAGCCTAACCTCCCAGACCTCAGAATGGGACTCTTCAAAGATCAGGCTTTAAAAAGATAATTAAGTTAAAGGGGAGTTATTAAGGTGGGCCCTAATTGAATATGACTGGTGTCCTCATAAGAAGAGATCAGGACACAGACATGCACAGAGGGACACTGCTGAGAGGATACAAGGAGAGGATGGTCATCTACACACCAAGGAGAGAGGCCTCAGGAGAAACCAGCCCTGCCAATGCCTTTGCTGGATTTGCTGTGTACAGAACTACAAGATGGTAAATATCTGTTGTGTATACTCCTTGAACTGTGGTCCATTAGTAGATTGACCAAGCAAGCAAGGCTCCTAGCCAAGACCCAAAGCCACTCCAAGGTGGACAGAGGGCCACAAGGACTCCTCTACCACACCTAGCCAGGCAGGTAAACATTCAGGCTGCACCTTGACTGCCCACCACGCCAGTGGCCAAGGTGGCCCGTGTACAATTCCAGATGCTATGCAGAGACTCTGGGCAGCCTCACCCACAGTGATCCCCTGGAGGAGGCCTTGCAACCCACTCTGGTATTCTTGCCTGGAGAATCCCATGAACAGAGGAGCCTGGTGTGCTGCAATCCATGGGGTTGCAAAGAGTCGGACATGACTAAGTGACTGAACAACAATAATAGGAGGGCATTCCTGTGACTACAGGTCAGTTGGGGGCCAAGAGCAGTTGGGAGGGCTGAGCCTTTCTCTCCACATGGTATTCCAGGAGATATGGCTTCGACTGGGTGTTGCAGCTGAATTAAATCTCTCAAATGTATGTGTTGAAGCCACAACCTGCAGGACCTCAGAAAGTAACTGTATATGGAGATAGGGTCTTTCAAAATACAATTTAGGTAAAATGTGGTCATTTGAGTGGACCCTAATCCAATAGGACTGGTATCTTTATAAGAAGAGATTACAACATAGAAATGCACAGAAAGTTGACCATGGAGAACACAAAGGGAAGATGGCCAAGCCCAGGAGAAAGGCCTCAGGAGAAACTGGTCCTGTCTACACCTTGGTCTTGGACTTCCAGCCTCCAGGACTGTGAGGACAAAGCTCTGTTGTCTAAGTGGCCTAGGGTGTGGTTTGTTATGGCAGCCCTAGCTGACTGGTACACTGGGCTTCTTCATGGCACAGGGATCCTAGGATTCCAGGTAAGCAGGCGCTTATCAAAGACTTGCCTGCCTCACACCCACGATGTCCCACTGGCCAAAGTGATCATATGGTGTCATGGACTGAAAGGTGTCCCTTCAAAATTCAAATGTTGACACCTGAAACCCCCACATTATGATGATATTTGGAGGTGGGGGTCTTTGGGGGGCAGGTCAGGTTTGGTGAGGTCATGAGTGTGGGGCCCACAGGATAGGATTAGTCCTTATAAGAAGAGGAAGAGGGCTTCCCTGGTGGCTCAGTGGTAAAGAATCCTTCTGCCGATGCAGGATTTGATCGCTGCTCTGTGAAGATCCCACATGCCTTGGAGCAACTAAGTCTGTGAGCCTCAACTATTGAGCCTGTGTTCTAATGCCTGGGAACTGTAACTCCTGAGCCCACACGCCCCAACTACTGAAGCTCACATGCCCCAGCTACTGAGCCCATGTGCCTCAACTACTGAACCCACATGCCCCAACTACTGAGCCCATGTGCCCCAACTACTGAGCCCACGTGCCCCAACTCCTGAGCCCACGTGCCCCAACTCCTGAGCCCACGTGCCCCAACTCCTGAGCCCACGTGCCCCAACTACTGAGCCCACGTGCCTAGAGCCTGTGCTCTGCAACAGGAGAAGCCACTGTAATAAGAAGACCGAGTACCACAACGAAGAGTAGCCCTCACTCACTGCAACTAGAGAAAGCCTGTGCAGCAGTGAAGACCCAGCACAGCCAAAAATAAATAAGAAAAGAAAATTATTAAAAAAAAAAAAAAAAGACAAAGAGGAAGAGACCAGAGCTCTCTCTCTGCCATGTGAAGATACAGGGAGAAGGTGACTGTCTGCACTCAGGAAGAAAGCTGCCACCAGACCCTGACCATGCTGCAGCCAGGATGTCCAGCCTCTGGGACTGTGAGAGAATAAGCGTTTGGTCTCCCAGCTGAGGGTGTCTTGTTTATGAAGGTGGAGTGAAGGCATACAGTGGTGCCCAGAATCACCACTGAAGGGGCTCACACAAAGGCACAGCCAGGAGCTGTGACCCCTTGGGGCTACCACGATAGCAGTCCTGCCTCCCTGGGCTTTTGTTAACACAATGTGAACTGGGCACACATGTACGGTCCTCAGGCTCTTAGGGAGAGCTGAGGAAGAGGAGGCTACGGTGAGCCATCCTGTGGCCACAGGGCCCCCTCCTGCTCATTCTGCCCACCGCCCCCGCTGCTCCACTCCTGGGGCTCACCCCTCAGGGGTGAGTCATGATTGTTCACCTCTCACATCAGCCCACACCCACATCCCCCGGGGCAGCACTCAGGAACCCCAGCCCCAGACTGTCAACACTCAGCCTTCCAGGGACAGTGATGGGTCAGCAATGGCCTCATGACCTGGTTGCAGCCAAAGAGTGTGAGGGCATTTCCCTGTTTTGAAGGGACAGCAGAAATAGCCTGCGTGTCCTCTGCAGGACAAGGGCAGGGGCCCTGCTGTGCTGCTGGCAGCCTTGCTGTGAAGCGGCCTCAGTGGATCCCACCCTGGGGCTGTGAATTCTAGCCTGGGGCCCGACCTGGTCCTGAGGGTTTCAGCCTGTTAGGGTGGGTTGTGTAGTTTGCAGCTGCAATAGTCCTGGCAGCTCTGCCACACAGACAAGAGGCAGGGGATTGAGACCACCCCTCTGGTCGCCTTGGGGGCAGGAATGGAGACAGGGAGGCGGGGAGACCATGGCCAGGAGTGGAGCCTGACGGTGGGGGTGCAGAGAGGGCTGGGGGGAGTGTGGGGCAGGTAGAGGCGGCATCCAGGGCTTGAGAGCTGGGCAGGGGCTGAGAGAGCCCTGGGGGTGGAGGGACACATCAGGGGGACCAGTTGTGGGGACAGGGAAAGCCGGGTCAGATGCAAGGCATCCTGGAGAACAGCACATGTGGGAGTTGTGGCCCAGGGGTACCAGCTGGTACCTCCCTCCCCCCCCCCCCCTCCCCCAGCCAAGTGACACATGGCCACTCACACTCATTTCACAGAGTGGAGTCTGGCCAGCACTTGCCGGGCCCGGAAGCAGACACTGTACTGATGTACCAGAGAAAAGAAAAGAAATCAAGCCATTGAATCATTTCCTCTTTTTCAGATTTTGGAGAAATTCACAAAGTTTGGCATGTGTATTTCGTGTAGGTTTGGTAATGGATGAATTCCCACCACGCAGCTCGTGCATTTCTAGGCATGGGAGGAGCATGGGGGCGTCTCAGCGTGTGTCTCTGATGTTTAAAATATCTTTTGGTTCAGTCTTTCTCTCCTCAGCGAACTTCCAACCGAGAAGCAAGGGGTCCTTTCATTTTTGGTCATGGAAACCGTCGAGAAAGCAGAGGGCGGCTTTGGGTGTCAGAGCAGGGACACTCGGGGAGCGGACGCTGGTCCTAGCAGACATGTCTGTGGGTGCTGATGAGGTGGTGAGTTGGACTGGGGCATCCTGTCCCCGTGTGCACATCCAGGTGTAGACACACGCATCCATGACACACATATACATACGTGAACACACTGTATGCCCATACACTTCAGATTCCCCGATGGCCCATGGGTGGGGACCTTCTACTGAGGGGCTGCACCTATGACCTCTGGGGAAGAGGTGGTTTCCTAAAGCACCCTCCTCACATTTCCTCATGCTGACTTGTTTGACATCCCATTTTAAGCACATTTTGAGATTTCAAAATGGACAGAGTCTTGACCTCTACAGGAGACTCTGGACGCAGAGGGCTCTCAGCTCCCTAGAGGTTTCATGAGGCCTGACCAGCTCAGGGGCTACAGTTTCTGCCTCTGGAGCCTGGGACTCCATGGGGCCTTTAGCTCTGCCCACTCAGCCCTGTGCACACAGCCTCCTCCACCCTCACCACCTTGAAGGCTCCTCCCTGCACTCCTTTGCAAACAAGTGTGCACACCTTTGCCTGCCGCCCCTGCCACCCCACAGACCCCGTACACATCACTGTATCTCAGGATGGGGCAGCTCCCTATCCGTGTGGTCCAAGTGTCTCCACGGGGAAGGCCGGTGATGGCCGAGATGGTGTTGTCCTGGGAGACCAGGTGGTGGGGCCTGGCCCTGGGGGTTGAGTTCAGCTGACCCTGCTTTGCCCACATACCCTCCAAGAGATATAAATCTCTTGACATACATGCAAACCACTTCCAGCCCCTCTCCAGCAGATCCTGGCTGTTAGTGTCTGATGGGACAGAGGTGGGTACTGATGGTATGGGCTTGGGCACACGCATTCCGGGCAGGTGTGTAGGTGTGAGGTCCATCCAGGGCCCAGGACAGGGCATGGTGCACTTGGCTGGGGTGTGGATGCGAGGAATGTGGGGGATGTCCTCACTGAGTGTGGGGACATGGGGTGTCATGAGCTATGGGAAGAAGCCCACAAAGACTTCATCTGGGCTTCCTGTCCACCCTTCCAGCCAGACCTCACCTACAGGCAAGGATGACATCACAGCTGCATTGCAGAAATAGAAAACTGAGGTCCTGCCCAGAACACACAGGGAGAGAAAGAGGTGGGTTAGCTCCTGGTCACCATCCTAAACTGGGTGCAGGCTGGTGCTCCTGACCACCACGTGTGCAGCTGGCACTGCCCTGTAGCGTGGAGACAGACCAAAGGACCCAGGCCCCTTTAGGTCCCATGGGTGGTTCTGGGCACCGGTGCCCTGGAGACCCGACAGAGATGACAGCTGCAGAGTGGGCTAGAGGCTGGACTGCTTCAAAAGACCACGGTCATGTGTCTCGACTTCCTTGTTTATTTCTATAGCAACAGAGACAGCTCCAAAAAAATTAAACATAATCCAACCTAACTGGTGAAGCCATGGCTTCAGGAAATTTTTAGTTTCTTTTTGTTTATTATTCCTGTAGGTCCTTGGTTACCCTGGGCTGCTGACAACAGCTAAGAGAATCCATAGAATCCCTAGTAATCTAATTAACCCCTCCTTTCACTGGATGTGGGCAGGAGAAGCCCAGATTCCCTAGTAATAAAATGAGTCTCCTTCGGGGCCAACTCTGAACAGGAGGGTGGGGAGCACTGGAGGGTGGGCCTTCTCTCATTCTGTGGTGTGAGCTGCCCTGAGCCTCTCCAGGCTCGCCTGTTCCGCCACTCCCTGCCCACTCCAAGCTCACCAGTGTCTTAGCCCTTTCTGCACTGTATTGTTTATTGCTTGTATTTGATTCTCTGGGCAGCAGGTTGTGCAGTTGAGTCTGTTTGTAACCTGGCGTGGATGGTCTCCTGCTGTACTTACCAGGAGACTTGCTTCTTTCACACATTTCCTGCCTCTTGGACCCTCCAAGCGGATGTGGTAGCAGCTGTGGACTCATTTCCCTGCAGGACAGTTATCCAGCATGAAGATGGGCCCTTGGTCCCAGGCTAAGACCTGAAGCCAGCTGCCCTCGACCCACAGAGGACCAAATGTGTGAGAAGCAACCTTGTCCAAGGCCAGGGAGATTTTCTTTTACTCCTGTGTATCATAACTAGCTTAAACCAACCTGGTTACATATCAAAAAACAGTTTAAAACAAACAAAAATCAAATTCAAAAGAACTTACGAGTATCTCATAAGTTATAGGAAAATACTTTTTCTGTTTAATGAAAAAAAAAGGAAAAAATACAATAAATATTTAAGGTATTTACATTTAATGAATTCAAAGATTTGTCTACATGATATTTGTCAAAATTTGGAATTTGGAAGTTAATAAAAGCTAACAAAAGTAAGCTAATTAAATATGATGTTTCAATAATGATATTCAAGACTTAGCTATTTAAATGTATATTGATATACAAAAATCACACACAACTTTATAAGGACTAGAACATTTTTAAAAATAGTTACTTTGCAACAGAAGTAGAGAAAAGATGCAGCACCATGAACAATTTCATTAGGACAAAATTTCTTCTGCTTGTGAGTATAAGTCAATGAACATCAAATTAATGAGGAAATTAGTGAACACTGGATAGAAGTTCCCATGTCAACTTGTGTCTTTAGATACCACCTCATACTGTTAGAATGGCTACTATCAAAAATTGTGCACCATTGGTAGAAATGTGAAATGGGGCAGTCACTGGGAATGGAAGCACTGTAGTGGTTCCTCAAAAAATTAAAAACAGAGTCACCTAGGACTTCTGTGGTGGTCTGCTGGCTAAGACTGTTTCTACTGCGGAAGGCACTGGTTTGATCCCTGATCAAGGAACTAAGATACCACATGCTGTGGGGCGCAGCCAAAAAAAAAAAAAAAAAAAATAGAATCATCATGTGATCCAGTCATCTCACTTCTGGGTCTACACCCTGCTTATTTAATTTATATGCAGAGTACAGCATGCCAAATGCTGGGCTGGATGAAGCACAAACTGGAATCAAGGACTGATGCTGAAGCTGAAGCTCCAATACTTTGGTCACCTGATGAAAAGAGTTGACTCATTAGAAAAGACCCTGATGCTGGGAAAGATTGAAGGCAGGAGGAGAAGGGGACAACAGAGGATGAGATGATTGGATGGTATCACCGACTCAATGGACATGAGCTTGAGCAAGCTCCTGGAGATGGTGAAAGACAGGGAAGCCTGGCGTGCTGCAGTCCATGGGGTCTCAAAGAGTCGGACATGACTGAGCAACTGAAAAACAGCAACAACAACCAAAAGAAATGGAAGCATAGTCTTGAAGAGTATTTTTAATAGCCAAAAGATGTAGTAATCCAAGTGACCATCAAAGGATAAATGGATAAATAAAATGTGGTCTGTCTATACAGTGCAGTATTATTCAACCATAAGAAGGAAGGAAATTTTGACATATGCTACAACATGGATGACATTATACTAAGTGAAAAAAGTGAAGTGAAAGTGAAATGGTAGTTGCTCAGTTGTGTCTGACTCTTTGTGACCCCATGGCCTGTAGCCTGCCAGGCTCCTCTGTCTATGGGATTTCCCAGGCAAGAATACTGGAATGGGTATTCATTCCCTTCTCCAGGGGATCTTTCCGATCCAGGGATCAAACCCAGGTCTCCTGCAGTGCAGGTGGATTCTTTATCGTCTGAGCCACCAAGAAAGCAAAGCAAGTTACTAAAGGACAAATAGTGTATGATTTAACTCTTATGAAGTCCTTCAGTTCAGTTCAGTTCAGTTGCTCAGTCATGTTTGACTCTTTGTGACCCCATGGACTGCAGCACACGAGGCTTCCCTGTTATTCACCAACTCCTGGAGCTTGCTCAAACTCATGTCCTTCAAGTCGGTGAAGCCATTCAATCCTCTTGTTCTCTGTTTTTTCCTTCTCCTCCTGCTTTAATCTTTCCCAGATTCAGGGTCTTTTCCAATGAGTTGGCTCTTCTCATCAGATGGCCAAAGTACCAGAGCATCAGCTTCAGCATCAGTGTTTCCAATGAATATTCAGGGTTGATTTCCTTTAGTTTGGTTTAATCTCCTTGCAGTCCAAGGGACTCTCAAGAGTCTTCTCTAACATCACAGTTCAAAACCATCAATTCTTTGGCACTCAACCTTCTTTATGATCCAACTCTTACATCCATGCACATGGCTACTGGAAAAATCATAGCTTTGACTAGACGGACCTTTGTTGGCAAAGAAATGTCTCTGTTTTTAATACACTGTCTAGGTTCGTCATAGCTTTTCTTCCAAGGAGCAAGCATTTTTTAATTTCATGGATGCAGTCACCATTTTCAGTGATTTTGAAGCCCTACAAAAATAAAGTCTGCCACTGTTTCCATTATTTCCCCATCTATTTGCCATGAAGTGATGGGACTGGATGTGATGATCTTAGTTTTTTGAATGTTGGGTTTTAAGCCAACTTTTTCACTCTCCTCTTTCACTTTTATCAAGAGGCTCTTTAGTTCCTCTTTGCTTTCTGCCGTAAGGATGGTGTCATCTGCATATCTAAGGTTATTAATGTTTCTCCCAGCAATCTTGATTCCAGCTTGTGTTTTATCCAGCCTGGCATTTCACATGATGTACTCTGCATATAAGTTAAATAAGCAGAGTGACAATATACAACCTTGACGTACTCCTTTCCCAATTTGGAACCAGTCCATTGTTCCATGTCCAGTTCTAACTGTTGCTTCTTGACCTGTGTACAGGTTTCTCAGGAGGCAGGTAATGTTGTCTGTATTCCTATCTCTGAATTCTGTTTTCTGAATACCTATCTTAAAGAGATAGGTATTCCTATCTCTTTAAGAATTTTCCACAGTTTGTTGTGATCCACACAGCCAAGGGCTTTAGCGTAGTCAACGAAGCAGAAGTTGATGTTTTCTGGAACTCTCTTGCTTTCTCTATGATTCAGGGGATGTTGCAATATGATCTCTGGTTTCTCTGCCCTTTCTTGTACATCTCAAGTTCTTAGTTCACGTACTATTGAAGCCTAGTTTGGAGGATTTTGAGCATGACCTTGCTAGCATGTGAAATGAGTGCAATTGTTTGGTAGTTTGAACATTCTTTGGTATTGCCCTTCTTTGGGATTGGAATGAAAACTGACCTTTTCCAGTCCTTTGACCACTGCTGTGTTTTCCAAATTTTCTGGCATATTGACTGAAGCACTTTAACAGCATCATCTTTTAGGATTTGAAGTAGCTCAGCTTGAATTCCATCACTTCCACTAGCTTTGTTCATAGTGATGCTTCCTAAGGCCCACTTGACTTTGCACTCCAGGATGTCAGGCTCTAGGTGAGTGATCACGTCATCATGATTATCCATGTCATTAAGATCTTATTTGTATGAGATCTTTAGTTTAGTCAGATTCATAGAGACAGAAAGCAGAAGGCAGATGCCAGGGGATGGAGGAGGTGGGATGAAGAGTGAATGTTCAGTGGGGACAGGGTTTCAGTTTGGGAAGATGAAAAGTGTTCTGGAGATGGATGATGGTGATGGCTATACAACAATGCGAATGAATTTAACACCACCAAACTGCATGTTTCAAAATGGTTAAGATGGTAAATTTTATATGTATTTTATCACAATTAAGCATTTTAAAAATGAGAAATTATTAAAGTGAGTTGATAAAAAATTTGCACTCCAATTTACATTGCTTGGTAGGGACTTATATAAAAGAATATTGTTTTATCTAAAGAATATAAGGGAATTTGACGACAGAGGATGAGATGGCTGGATGGCATCACTGACTTGATGGACATGAGTTTGAGTGAAGTCCGGGAGTTGGTGATGGACAGGGAGGCCTGGCGTGCTGCGATTCATGGGGTTGCAAAGAGTCGGACATGACTGAGTGACTGAACTGAACTGAACTGAATGAACAAAATATACCATGCAAATTGGTAAGCGTTTTGCTTGTCATTGTGCATGTACCACAGTTACCTACCATGAGTTTCTGAAAGAAACCTGCTCTCCTTAGAGCTTCTTTCACATGATTTCTGGTGCAGTATGTGTGTGTCTAGATCTGCGATGAAATGACTGTTTTAGGATGTGTGCATTTTCAACTATACCAAGTCAGCACTTGGGGCTATAAATATCCACTTCAGTAATATTTTCACTGCAGCCCACAGATTATTGTAAGTGGTAATCTTACTGGCCTTCAGTTCTAGGTATTATCTCATTTCCATGATGATGTCTGCTTTTATCCATGAAAACTTTAACGGTGTGTGAGGTTTTATTTCCAAATGTGTGGTGTTTTCCTCATCTTCCCTTTGATGTTGGTTTTTAACTTAATTGAACCGTGGTCAGAGAGTGGTGTTGATCATTTGAAATTCATTGACGTTACTAAGTGTTTAACAAGAATGTGTTGTCTAATTGCTGGTTGCAATGCTTTATCACTGTTCATTAGATTCAGTTATTCATTTTGTTGTTTAAACCTTCTATGTTCCTACTAACATTTTGGTCTGCTTGATCTACCTATTATTGTTGACAGAAGTGGTTTAAATTCTCCATTATGATAGTGCATTTGTCAAATGTTCTTAGTTTTCTGACGATTTTTGCCTTGTACAATTAGTGGTTATTTTGTCAGGCACTTACAAGCTTAGAGAGGTTATATCTTTTTGCTAACATGAACCTTTTATCAAAAGCTAATTTGCCTGGTATTTAAATGGCTACATTAGCTTCTGGTTAGTATTTGTCTGGTGCACATTTTTTCCATCCATCAACTCAAGGACTATCTTTGTGTCTGGAAGTTTTTGTTGTGTCTCTATAAAGTCGAGAACTGGTAGGCTGAATTTTAAAAGACACAGTCTGATATTTCTGTCTTGTAACTGCATAGCATATCCAGTTGAATTTATTCTGATTAAGACTATATTTGTATATAATTTTGTTATCATATTAGGTATGTTTTATGTCTGCTTTGTTTGTTCTGTTTTCTATTTCCTTCTCTCCTGCCATCTTTTTCATTGAATTTCTTTTGTTTTTATCTGATTCTATTTTTTAAACTTTTTTCAGGTAAAATGCTCTGTGCCTCATTTCCTAGTGTACTAGTAACCAACAGGGACCTACTGTATAGCCCAGGGAGCTCAGCTAAGTATTCTATAATAACCTAAATGGGAAAAGAATTTGAAAAAGATTAGATACATGTATATCTATAACTGAATCACTTTGCTTTGTACCTGAAACTAACACAACATTGTAAATCAACTATGCTCCAATATAAAAAAATGTGTACTTAATTTTACAGAACATTAGTCAATATCTGTATCTTTACCTCAATAATTCAAAGACTTTAGAATTCTTTACTTTATTCACATGCTATTGTTGTTTGTAATTTTTATTTTTCATCTTTATATTTTAACCAGAATTTTCAATGACTCAGTTAAGCAGGTCCATTGGGGTAGTTAATCCACCACACCACCAGAATCAAAGTTCAAATTCCTTTTTAATCTCAACATTCAAGGCCTTTCTTTGGTTTTTATGGGGGAATCACATGAAGCTCTCCATATTTGTATTTCTCTTAGTAGCCATTTACTAGAAATGTCCTGAATAGAAGCAAAAAATCTTCTGTGTATACACATAGTTGAAATTACTTAAAGTTGAGGAAGGAAGGTTTTATGGTATCTTCATTTTAAGTTTAACAAATTTCACTCACTGATGTTCTTATTTTTGCACTTAAATTCCTGAAGATATTGCTACATGATTATTAATATAATTTGTTTAAATTTGCTTGGCAAATTAAATCATTCTTTGGCATTGCCTTTCTTTGGGATTGGAATGAAAACTGACCTTTTCTAGTCCTGTGGCCACTGCTGAGTTTTCCAAATTTGCTGACACCAAAGAATGTTCAAACTACTGCACAACTGCACTCATCTCACATACTAGTAAAGTAATGCTCAAAATTCTCCAAGCCAGGCTTCAGCAATATGTGAACTGTGAACTTCCAGATGTTCAAGCTGGTTTTAGAAAAGGCAAAGGGACCAGAGATCAAATTGCCAACATCCGCTGGATCATCAAAAAAGCAAGAGAGTTCCAGAAAAACATCTATTTCTGCTTTATTGACTATGCCAAAACCTTTGACTGTGTCTGCTGCTAAGTCACTTCAGTCACTTCCGACTCTGTGCAACCCCATAGATGGCAGTGCACCAGGCTCCACCGTCCCTGGGATTCTCCAGGCAAGAACACTGGAGTGGGTGGCCATTTCCTTCTCCAATGCATGAAAGTGAAAAGGGAAAGTGAAGTTGCTCAGTCATGTCTGACTCTTAGCGACCCCATGGATTGCAGCCTACCAGGCTCCTCCATCCATGGGATTCTCCAGGCAAGACTGTGTGGATCACAATAAACTGTGGAAAATTCTGAAAGAGATAGGAATACCAGACCACCTGACCTCCCTCTTGAGAAACCTGTATGCAGGTCAGGAAGCAACAGTTAGAACTGGACATGGAACAACAGACTGGTTCCAAATAGGAAAAGGAGTATGTCAAGGCTGTGTATTGTCACCCTGCTTATTTAACTTCTATGCAGAGTACATCATGAGAAACTCTGGGCTGGAGGAAGCACAACTGTAATCAAGATTGCCAGGAAGAATATCAATAACTTCAGATATGCAGATGACACCACCCTTATGGCAGAAAGTGAAGAAGAACTAGAGCTTCTTGATGAAGGTGAAAGAAGAGAGTGAAAGAGTTGGTTTAAGGCTCAACATTCAGAAAACTAAGATCATGGCATCTGGTCCCACCATTTCATGGCAAATAGATGGGAAACAGTGGAAACAGTGGCTGACTTTATTTTTTTGGGCTCCAAAATCACTGCACATGGTGATTGCAGCCATGAAATTAAAAGATGCTTACTCCTTGGAAGGAAAGTTATGACCAATCTAGATAGCATATTCAAAAGCAGAGACATCATTTTGTCAACAAAGGTCCTTCTAATCAAGGCTATGGTTTTTCCATTGGTCATGTATGATGCGAGAGTTGACTGTGAAGAAAGCTGAGTGCTGAAGAATTGATGCTTTTGAACTTTGGTGTTGGAGAAGACTCTTGTGAGTCCCTTGGACTGCAAGGAGATCCAACCAGTCCATTCTAAAGGAGATCAATCCTGGGTGTTCATTGGAAGGACTTATGTTGAAGCTGAAATTCGAATACTTTGGCCACCTGATGCGAAGAGTTGACTCATTTGAAAGACCCTGACACTGGGAAAGATTGAGGGCAGGAGGAAAAGGGGACGACAGAAGATGAGATGGTTGGATGGCATCACCGACTCAATGGACATGGGTTTGGGTGGACTCTGGGAGTTGGTGATGGACAGGGAGGCCTGGCATGCTGTGGTTCATGGGGTCACAAAGAGTCGGACATGACTGAGTGACTGAACTGAACTGAACTGAGTGCAGCACTTTCACAGCATCATCATTTAGGATTTGAAATAGCTCAACGGGGATTCCATCACCTCCACTAGCTTTGTTCATAGTGATGCTTCCTAAGGCCCACTTGACTTCACATTCCAGGATGCCTTGCTCTAGGTGAGTGATCACACCATCATGATTATCTAGGTCATGAAGATCTTTTTTGTACAGTTCTTCTGTATATTCTTGCCACCTCTTCTTAATATCTTCTGCTTCTGTTAGGTCCATACCATTTCTGTCCTTTATCAAGCCCATCTTTGCATTAAATGTTCTCTTGGTATCTCTAATTTTCTTGAAGAGATCTCTAGTCTTTCCCATTCTATTGTTTTCCTCTATTTCTTTGCACTGATCGCTGAGGAAGGCTTTCTTATCTCTCCTTGCTATTCTCTGGAACTCTGCATTCAAATAGGTATATCTTCCCTTTTCTCCTTTGCTTTTCACTTCTCTTCACAGCTATTTGTAAGGCGTCCTCAGACAGCCATTTTGCTTGTTTGCATTCCTTTTTCTTGGGGATGGTCTTGATCCCTGTCTCCTGTCACGAACCTCTGTCCATAGTTCATCAGGCACTCTGTTTATCAGATCTAGTCCCTTAAATCTATTTCTCACTTCCACTGTGTAATCATAAGGGATTTGATTTAGGTCATACCTGAATGGGCTAGTGGTTTTCCCCACTTTCTTCAACTTAAATCTGAATTTGGCAATAAGGAGTTCATGATCTGAGCAACAGTCACCTCTTGGTCTTGTTTTTGCTGACTGTATAGAGCTTCTCCATCTTTGGCTGCAAAGAATATAATCAATCTGATTTTGGTGTTGGCCATCTGGTGATGTCCATGTGTAGAGTCTTCTCTTGTGTTGTTGGAAGAGGGTATTGAATAGTAGTATATAAAGCATGTATACTACTAGTATATAGTAGTGTCAGGAGAGTGTATGCTCCTCGGTTCTGTCTTGTCACAACAAAGATTTGAAGTGACAGACATTAAAGCCCTTGGTGCATCACAGCTCTCGGGTCTTGGACAGACTGTGTTATAGCTCTTAGACAAATCAGTGTTACAGCTCTATTTTGTTTAGAAAATAGCAGGAGAATCCATCCTCCAGGCATGAGGGCATGCCGACCCAAAGACGTGAACCAGTGGGAGAGAGAGAGAGAGCCTTTTGGTTCCTCTTTTTGTATGTGCCCCCCCCACCCCCCCAGGCCTGCCCTATGTAAATTGGGCTAGCCAGGAGTGCTGTTTATTCTATCTGAGGTTCTCATCAGGTCCTTGGACCTTCCTTTGTTTTATTTTCGTGGGCTTTTCCCTTCCTTGTCTTTTAGCCACCACCATTCTGGATTCCTGTTTCCTATTCTAACTACCTAACATTAGTCTATAAAGCATGAATAAACTACAGCTACAATCCACAAGAATGTGTCATATAAACATAATGTTGAGAGAAAGACATAATACAGAAGAGTGCATATGCATAGTAATATTTTAATAAAGTTCACAAAAAGGTACAACTAATCTAATGTATTAGAAGTTAGGATAATTGTTACTTTTGGGGAGAAAGCTGAAGGGAGTGACCCTGTGGGAGATCTGTGGTACTTTAAGGCACTTCTAATGATTTAACACAAGGAGCTTGCTACTTTGCGTAGTAAAGTTGGCAATATAAAATAACACTGATGATGTCCACATCACTAATACTTTCAAACCTAATTACTTTGTTAGAGAAACTCTCATACATGTGTGCAGGGAGAAAAATGGGAGAAAGTTTCCTGCAGCATCATTTTTAGTGAGAGAGAGATACTAGTCAAGCCTGGATCAAATGTGTTCAAGGAAAAGACTACCCTGTGCTGACACTCTCGGGGGCAGAACTCACAGGGTCCTGGCAAAGTCAGATCATGGCGGGTGTTTTAACTCTTCCTGCTGACTTAGGAGCTAGTTCCCAGCCAAGTCACAGCTGAGTCCATCATGCTAATGAATGTCACTAAACAGAGGTGGCTATTGCTAAACACAGCAGTGTGTAATGGCAATAGGAATTTAATAATAAATAAAGGAATTTAATGTTTCCCTTCTTTGGCTTCAAGCAGATAGTGTACAAGCTTAATTAAAGAAACCCCAAACCACAATTCTCACACAGATACAAAATGAACTTGAGTCAACAATTTTATTTAAGTCATTGAATGATGAAAGAACTAATGAGATGTTAATACTGACTCAAAAGAGAATTTGAAGAAGACACTTAGAGAGTTTTTCAGCCAAACAAATGCTGAAATGGATTTCCCAAGAGATACAACTGCTTAATATGCTATAAGGTAATAAATGGTGCTAGGAATTACCTTTCTTTCCAGGGAAAGTGGATCACTGTGCTATTGGGCAGGGGTCATTTGCATTCCATCAGTTCTCTGTAATGCAACTCTACTCTTAAAGAGTCATCAGTTCAGTTCAGTTCAGTTGCTCAGTCATGTCCGACTCTTTGCGACCCCATGGATTGCAGCATGCCAGGCCTCCCTGTCTATCACCAACTCCTGGAGTTTACTCAAACTCACGTCCATCGAGTCGGTGATGCCATCCAGCCATCTCATCCTCTGTCGTCCCCTTCTTCTCCTGCCCCCAATCCCTCCCAGCATCAGGGTCTTTTCCAATGAGTCAATTCTTCGTATGAGGTGGCCAAAGTATTGGAGTTTCAGCCTCAGCATCAGTCCTTCCAATGAACACCCAGGACTGATCTCCTTTAGGACTGGTTGGATCTCCTTGCAGTCCAAGGGACTCTGAAGAATCTTCTCCAACACCACAGTTCAAAAGCATCAATTCTTCGGCAGTCAGCTTTCTTCGAAGTCCAACTCTCATAGACTGCCCTAAAGGAAAGAGGAGAGGCAGTCACACAAAGGGTCACACACCTAGAAGAATCAGAAAATCCCCAGCACTGGCAGGCTTGATAGGCAATGCCCAAAACGATGCTGAAAAGACACCCCTTACAGCTCTTGGCTAGTTCTAAGTTTTGGATCATTTTTCTAAACACCAGGAAAAGAAAGTTTACTGTCATATAGAGGGCCAGGTGGGGAAGGATGGGTGGGCTGCTGACCAAATTGCAGGGCAGCCTGGATGGAGGGGTCAGAAGAGCAGCAGGAGGCAAGAGGCTCTTTCCTCCCCACTAAGTCCTTCCTGGGTGTGTGTGTTCCTGCTCAGTTACTCAGTCATGTCATACTCTTTTCCACCCCATGGACTATAGCCTGCAAGGCTCCTCTGTCCATGGAATTTTCCAGGCAAGAATATTGGAGTGGGTTGCCATTTCCTCCTCCAGGGATCCTGTTTATGGCCCTGCTAATATGGCCCTGCTGGCTTATCTGTAAGAAAAGGCTTCAATGCAAATGTCATTCCAGCTGACCATTCACCTCCTTCTCTCAGGCTGAAGCCCAAATGCCTGAACAACCTGAGAATGGCCCTCCATTTGTTTCCCTATAACCTATCTTTCCTTGATCAGGTCATGCTGTGTTTCTGCCCTCTTCCTCCCTTCCTACACCCATCTGGGGCTGTAAGCAGATAGGGTGGAGCGTCCCTAGGAAAAGAGAAGCCATCATGGGTTTTTTAACATTAAAAAAGTCATTTTGACCTAAGCCATTCTGTGATCTAAGCCTGAGCACAGTGGGTGACCTTAACAGGGCTCAGTAATTAATGATCTTAAGGGAAGTGAGGGAATGCAGGAACAAAGGAAAAGCAGTCAAGAAACAATAGTTCAGTGATGAAACAGTCCCAGGTTCTCCTCAAGGGATACACCTGACAATCTGACATGTATCTTTGAGTTTTGCAGGAACTTAGGACCCTCCTCAGGTGGAGGGTGATAACTTCATGCCGAGACCCCCATACTGGTGGGGAATGATGGTGTTGACCTTTTCTGACCCTTGTGACTTCAGTCAACTGAAGCTTGCACCCTGTTGCTCTTTGCCCCAATTCTATGCTGATTTTCTTCTCAAGCCCCTTCAAGAATATGCACGAACCCTTAGCTTATAACTTCCTCACTTCCTCATTTTGTTATTTGGGAGATGCTACTTTGTGAAAGATCCCTTACTTGCTGCAAGTAATCTATCCTTCCTTCTCCCGATCTTTGACTTGGTTGTGTCTTTTGCTTCAACACCCACCAAGAGGAGAGCCCAGCTTTGTCGGGGAACAGCATCTACCCATTTCAGACAGGTGTAAGATAGCTAAGTTTGCAAATACTTCTCTCACTGTCTGGACTGCCCACCCACCTGTGTGCCTGCAGGCCTCCTCCTCATTCTTCCATTTGTGGTGCCCCCTCCTATTTTCTAGAAGCTTCCCTTACTCATGCCTTCCCCACCCCCTCCTCACACACACCACTATGGTGTAGCCTTGTGCTTCCTTGGATCCAACAAGATTGTGAGCCAAGTCCAGCATCATACCTGATCTCCATGAATCCCTAAGGCCAGCACTGGGTCTGTCACGGTAAATGCTCGATAATGTTTGTTTAGTTTACATGAATTTGAGTTATTGCTCCTGTGACATGCGTAGATAATTCTGACATTTCTATTCCAAGGAGCACCTTTAGGCAGGGTTGGAGTTCGTGCATTCTGTTTAAGAGGATGTGAATTCCTAATGCAGGTGTCAATAGCAGCCTCTTCTCGTAATGCTCAGCTGTCAAAATGGTCTCAAAAGCATCAGCCTGAACCCTCCTAAAGCAGAGAACCACTTATTGGTTATATTTGTACTTCCTGTACAACCAATATGCTCATTTCAAATTTTACCAAATTTGTGATAATTAACAACTACTCCCCGGAGAAGGCAATGACACCCCACTCCAGTACTCTTGCCTGGAAAATCCCATGGGCGGAGGAACCTGGTAGGCTGCAGTCCACGGGGTCGCTAAGAGTTGGACACGACTGAGCGACTTCATTTTCACTTTTCACTTTCACACATTGGAGAAGGAAATGGCAACCCACTCCAGTGTTCTTGCCTAGAGAATCCCAGGGACGGGGGAGCCTGGTGGGCTGCCGTCTGTGGGGTCGCACAGAGTCGGACACGACTGAAGTGACTTAGCAGCAGCAGCAGCAACTACTTTCAAACCTGAAAACCAAACAGTGTGATAAACTTTAGGTCTGATTGATTGATTATGCAGCACTTTTCCTCCACCACACAGATGTGAAACAGCTGTCCCACTAGTTATTAATGGATGATTAGCCAGAAAAACTCCCCCCAATAAATTGCACATGAATTTTAATTGGTCTTGGAAAGTGACTAAAACCCTGCTCTCCAGCAATGTTGCATGCTCATG
Organism: Bubalus kerabau; assembly: GCF_029407905.1. Lineage (NCBI taxonomy): Eukaryota > Metazoa > Chordata > Mammalia > Artiodactyla > Bovidae > Bubalus > Bubalus kerabau. The sequence continues at coordinate 79,584,413 of NC_073631.1, read as the reverse complement.
AAGTATTAATGTCCCCATTAAAGATGTATATCTACTTTTAAAAACCTCTTGGAGATGGAGGCTCCTGCTGAGCAAGGTGACATCGGCCGCCACGGGGGGTGAGGTCTGTTGAGCGTGCGCACGCGTGGGTGGTGCCTGACTCACATTTGGGAGCCGCCCCAGTCCTGCCGGCACTAATGCCAGATGACAAGCTTGTGGCCTGTTATGAACAGCAGTGAACACAATCAATTATGAAACAACTCTAGTTCTGTGGGCGTGATCCGTTGTGACAGAAGAGAGAGAAGGGAGCAAATGGAAGTGGAAGTGCACCTGAGAATTACAGAATGGGCCTTTATAAACTTAGTTAATGCTGAGACAGCCCCACATGCCTGGGGAAACCTATATGGACCTGTCCTCTCAATCTGGTTAGTGCCACGGAAAAGAATGGCTGGATCCATGACTGTGGGCACTGGGTGAGTCATCACTCGAGGCCTGAACCTTAAATGGTGATGGAACTGCAGACCCCAGCAAATGGTACAGGGATGGAATTGTGATGAGCAACAATACCAGGTCACCTCCAGAGTAACTGCAAAGTGTATGTATAAACTCAGCGACTGGGACTTTCCTGGTGTCCAGTGGTTAAGACTCGTGTTTCCAGTGCAGGGGGCAAGAGTTCAATCCCTGGTCAGGAACGAAGATGCCACATGCCCTACCAGGCAGTGGGGGGCCAAAAAAAAAAAAAAATCTCTGGAAAAGGAAATGGAAGCCCACTCCAATATTCTTGCCTGGGAAATTCCAAGGACAGAGGAGCCTGGTGGGCTACAGTCCATGAGGTCACAAAAGAGTCAGACACAACTTAGAGACTAAACAACAACCCCTCTAGGTTAAAAGCAAAACAATGAGTGACAATGACTGTTAATCCTTAGGGACATTCCTATCTCCTCCTAAAGGAGGGTGGAGGAACTAAACTTGGGTGGTCAACTAAGCTTGACCACCAAACTTCTCCTAAGGAGCTGAACTTGACCACCATTCCCTGAATGGGCTAGAGGAGGTCTGGCCCATCTCGTGAATCCTGCATCTTTCACATGTAATAGGATGACCATGTCCCATGCTTGCCATACTGTGTCCGTACCCTAGATATGTGTAGGCAGGTCATATCCAATTCCCGAAATGTTTGTTTCCAGGTGGTGTCAGGGTCTGGTAGCAAAACACAGTCACACGTGTTTCTAGCTGTGTAACCTACAAATTATTTCATTCGACAGATACACACACACTTAGAAAACAAGAGATTTACTTCTCCCTGTTGAAAATAGGGAAAGAGATTTCCTTCTTTTCCCTCAGAACATTTACCCTAGAAAACTTGTAGGAACTGTCTCATCTCTTTAAAATGCCTGTCTTTGAAGACTAGAGAGGCCTTTTTTTCAGCTGGCGTTTTTTTTTCTTTCCAGTTTTAGGACTCAGAGATGTCTTTCTCAAGAACCTAGGACCAATCTCCTCAAACTGCAGACATCAGGGAGATAGCTCACCTATCAGTTCTTGTGGGAGGATAGGAATCTCATCTCGGTGGACACTGTGGTCCACTTAAAAAATCACACTGATGTATAGAACAGTCTTATGGACTCTGTGGGAGAGGGAGAGGGTGGGAAGATTTGGGAGAATGGCATTGAAACATGTAAAATATCATGTATGAAACGAGTTGCCAGTCCAGGTTCGATGCACGATACTGGATGCTTGGGGCTGGTGCACTGGGACGACCCAGAGGGATGGAATGGGGAGGGAGGAGGGAGGAGGGTTCAGGATGGGGAACACATGTATACCTGTGGCGGATTCATTTTGATATTTGGCAAAACTAATACAATTATGTAAAGTTAAAAAAAAAATCACGTCTTGTTACAAAGATGAGAAGTTTGTGTTTCCTCTGAATAAAACCAATAAGTTAACACAGATAGTCACTCCATCTATCAGGTAAAATTAGGACTCTATGAAATGGTACTGTCAACTCCTCTCACTGAGGACTAGTTATTGTTGATCTTGAATATGCAATGGGTATTGTATCCAACCAGATACACCCATTGTATCCAGATACAATGGGTGTATCTGGTTGGACATATAGATAGGGGAATTAGGTTTTTTCCTGTCTTTGTAATTTCCTAGTGGATTGCTTGTGATGCACTGTTATCCTCTAATGCTTATTCAACAATAAATTTGGGTTTCTCTCTCTCTAAAAAAACTCAATAAACCGAGTGACTGTATGTACTCCATTAAAATAGATGACCCTGGTAGACCACCACTGTGTACCTCCAGTGGCTGCCACTGTGAGATGAATGTATGGTAAGCAGAGTTCTGACTTAAACTCCTGATTAAATCTGAAAGGTGAATAGCTGGGCCTGGCTTCTGACATGCACAGAGGCACCAGACCACCAATCTCCAAAAGAAGAAAATCTGCTGAGAAAATATTAGCTTTTGCTTCAAAAGTTAGTAGTTATTTTAGGAACATAGTGCTCAAAGGTGAACAATTAAGATGTACAATGACAGAAGCTGCACTTAGAAATCACTTTGAGAAACATGCCTTTTTAGATCAAATGACTGTCATTCTAAATTATTTTTTCACTTCTATTTCTGGATTTTTTGCATATATCAAAAGTAAAGCTATATCTGTTCTATGTAGCCTCCATTTTCAGAAAAAGAACTTTATAATCAGTTAAATAATGTCAATTTTTCTTGTAGGCGTTAGAGTCTTTAAATAGAAAATTAGTTAATATGAAGTTTCTTTTTTTCATGGACTTCATGGAATCAACAGAAAGATTTAAAAAGTTTATTTCATAGAAAATATAATATCTGACATAATTGTGCATGCTATTGTAAATTTAATTTAAAAGTTGATATCAAAGATAAAATAAATTTTCTGTAACACTAATATGAACTCATTTTAGTGGAGTACCAGTCAGAGGAAACCAGTGTTCTCACTAAATTAAGAGATCATGGCACAGGACGTACATACTAGGTATGTGAAGAAACAAGAAAAGGTGATGGACAGTCAAGAAAACTAAGTCATCAGATGTAGACCTACATGGAATGCTGATGCTGGGATCAGCATCAAGGATTCGAAATGCCTACAGTAACTTTGCTTACAAAGTCCATGGGACAATATGAGTGTAATGAATGAAGAGAGTGGGATTTCAGGACAGATTTGAAAACTAGAAAAGAATCCATTGGAAATCCTAGAATTGAAAAATACCATATCTCAAGTCAAAAATTTACTAGATAGGCTTAACAGAAGAAAGGATCAGTGACCTTGAAGAAAGCTGGAGCACATAGATGAAGAAGACTGCAAAATGAATGAGTTTCAGTGACTTGTTGAACTGTGCCGAGGGGTCTACCATATGTACAAGTGATGTCTCAGAGGTAGAAGAAGAGGGAGGAAATGGAGTCTATACATGCAAAAAATACACATATATTTGACAAAATTTAGCAAATCTAATAAGTTCATCAGCCCACTCATTCAAGAATCTCTACAATCTCAAGCAGTATAAAAACTTCCCTCTTCCTCTTTGCCAAATTCACACCAAAACACACCAAATACAAACTCCTGAGCCTAAAGATAAAAATCTTAAAAACAGCCAGAGGAAAAAGACACTTTACCTACTGGGAAGGGGATAATGATAAGAACAATTCACTTCTCATCAGAAATACCATGGCAAGAAAAAAATGGAACATCTTTAAAGGGCTGAAAGAAAAAAATGACAACCCAGAATTCTATATGCAGATATTTTCAGAAATGAAAACAAAATGAAGTCACTTTCAGTATACCAAAGTCGAGAGAATTTTCCATCATCAGATCTGCACTAGAAGAAATGATAAAAGACTTTCAGGCTGAAAAGAATAAATACAGGGTGGAAATTCAGATCAACAGGAAGGAAGATAGATGTAAATGGTAAATAGGTTGATAAATATAAAAGACTGTTTTCTTTCTTTTAAAAAGTTTAAAATCAATTTACTATTTAAAGAAAAACAAATAATAACATGTTTAGGGATTATAGTGTTTTAAAGTAAAACATACACCCATAGTAGCAGAAAGGACAGAAGGGTTTTAAGTAAGATTTTGCTGTTGTAAGGTTGTTACATTATGCATGGTCTACTAGTAATTCAAGGTATATTGGGATAAGTTGTGGATGTATATTGTATTCTGTAGAGTAACCCCTAAAACATAATAAAAAAGATATAGCTAGAATGTCTATCTAATTTTGTTCTTGTACAGTGTTTCATGATTAGAATTCTTTTACGAATCCACATTAAACCAATGAGTCAGTCAAAAAAGAATTATTTTAAGAAATTATATAATTTCAATTAGGTTAACACCTTCCTGTCATTCTTTGGGGTTTCCTGGATTGACATATAAATTACAATGGTGTATGATACATATATATGAAAAGAAAGCAGTAATGAGTATTCATGTGTGTAAAGATTTGCTTGTGTGCTTGCTCAGTAGCTAGGTTGTGTCCAACTCTTTGCCTCCCCGTGGGCTGTAACCCTCCAGGCTCTTCTGTCCACAGAATTTCCCAGGCAAGAATACTGGAGTGAGTTGTCATTTCCTTCTCTGTCCAGTGGATCTTCTTGACCCAGGGATTGAACCCATGTCTCTTTTATCTCCTGTGTTAGCAGGCAGATTCTTTACCAATGAGCAACTTGGGAAGCCCAAAGATTTGCTTACCTTTTTTGTAATTTTCTTGGAATATGCCCCAAGGAAATTCTGAGTTGAAGAATATGGACATGTAAAGATTTTGAATTTTTTGGCCAGTGGTCACATCTGACCTAAGTACAGCACAGTATCAAAACTGGGTGACTGACGTTATTACAATCCATAGACCTGACTTAGATTTTTGTTTTATGTGCACTCATTGTGTGTGTGTATGCGTATGCGTGCATGTATAGTTCTAAGCAATTTTGTCATGTGCGGATTTGTGAAACCACAATCACAATCAAGACACAAAGATTCATCAACACAAAGATTCCTGTGATCCCTTTTATAGTAACACTCATCTCCTGATCACCACCCTGCTTCCTTGGAAACCACTAATCTCCATGCTTTTGTCCTTTAGAGACTGTTCCATAAATGGAATCATACCATATGTGACTTTTTGAGATTGGCTTTTCTCACTCAGCATATTCCCTTGAGATCCATACAAGCTGCTGGGCTTAACAATCCTTCACTGGCTACACTGTGAAGGAACATTCTGTGGCATAGATGTATCATAGTTTGTTTAACCACTCATCCTTTGAAAAACAGTTATGTTGTTTTCCATTTGGGGTATGACAAAAAGAGCTGCTATGAACATCTGTGTACAGAATTTTGTGTGGACATGTTTTCATTTCTTTGGGATAATGTCTTAGTCTGCTCAGGCTGCTATAACCAAATGCCACAGACTGGATGGCATAAACAACAGAAATATATTTCTCACAGTTATGGAGGCTGGACGTGCAAGATCAAGGTGCCAGCACAATCATGTTCTCATGAAAGCCCTCTCCTGGTCCATAGCCAGCATCTTCTCACTGTGTCCTGATGGGGTGGAAGGGGCAAGGGCCCTCTGGGTTCTCTTTAATAAGGGCACTCATCCCATCCATGAGGACTCCAGCCTCCTCACCTAAGACTCCCAAAGGTCCTCCTCCCAGCATCATCTCCTTGGGGATTAGGATTTCAGCATATGAATTCTGGGGGAGTACAAACATTCAGTACATAGCAGATAAATACCCTAAAGGGAGTACTGGTTTGCATGGTACTGGCTTGCATGGTAAGTGTACATTTAATTTTGAAATGAGCAATAAACCCTGCCAAATGAATTTCCAGAGTGGATATACTATTTATCATCCTACCAGTGGTGTGTGAGAAATCCAGTTACTTTGAATCCTCACCAGCATTGGATATTGTTATGATTATTTTTAGCTGTTCTAATAGGTGTGTGGTGAACCATCTCATCATGGTTTTAATTTTCCCTACCCTATTGGCTAATAATATTGAATACACTTTCATGTGCATTTTTGTCATCTGATACCCTCTTTGGTGATGTTTGCGCATTTCTTTTACTGTTTAATTTTGAAAAGTTCTTTATACGTTCTAGATATGAGTCCATTTTCAGATATACAGTTTGTGTTATTTTCTCCAAATTTGTAGCTTATCCATATCTTCTTAACAGGGTGATTTGCAGACCAAGTATTTTTTAATTTTGATGAAGTTTAGTGATTGTTTTGCTTTCTTTCATGGATCCTGCTTTTGATGGCATATAAAAAACCTTCATCTTCTCCTGATCCTAGATCGCCATGTTTCTTCTGTTTAAATTTTATGGTGTTATAAGACATTTAATTCTAGAATCTATTTCGGGTTAATTTATTTGAATTAATTTTTAAAAGGTTTAGATACTATTTTTCAATTTCACTTTATATCTTGCTACCTTGCTGAAGTCTTTTATTATCATTGATTATGTAGGATATTCCCATTTAAACTAATATAACACTTGCAAATAAAGTTTATTTCTTCATTTTCAATTCTTATGCCTCTAGCTGTATTTTCTTGTCCAATTGTATTGGCCAATACCTCCAAAACAATGTTAAAAAATGTGGGGAAATTGATCATACTTGCACTGATCCTGACCTTAGTGGGGATGTCTAATATATCTGAAAGTAAAATAATAGCTTTAGAATTGAAGTTTGTATTTTAGCATTTTAAGGAGGGATTCATGCATTTCTGTTTTTCAAGAGATTTTTATTACCACAAGTTCCTTATAAAATATAAGTTCAATTATGTTATTCTTCTGTCTAAAGGGGACTTCCCTGTAGCTCAAATGGTAAAGAATCTGCCTGCAATTCAGGAGACCAGGGTTTGATCCCTGGGTCAGGAAGATCCTCTGGAGAAGGGAATGGCAATCCATTTCAGTATCTTTGCCTGGAGAATCCCATGGACAGAGAAGCTTGGTGGGCTACAGTCCATGGAGTTTGCAAAGCCCTTCAATGTACAGAGGAAAATTAAAAGTTCTTAAAGTGGTTGCTTCTGTACCTCTTAACAGCTTCACCAGAACTGGGGAGATGGCGGGGTGGTGCAGCCCATTCCCACCCCACACTGGCTGAAAACTGTGGCCTGGTTTGTTTATAGCAGTGGCAGCTCCAGAATCTGGGTGGGTCTGACTGTAGCAGTCTGTCCCCTCTGCTGGTACTGTGATGCCAGGAGGCCTGGTGTCTCTCTATTATCTGCCCAGATCCAGTGGCTCCTGGCCCTCTGCCTGGCAACGGAAGATCCAGGCTTCTCTAGGTCCTCTGTCCAGTGGTGGCAGATGTTGGGCCATGCCCAGGGTCTCCTGAACCTTATACTAGGTCAAGAAAGTGGTCCAGGGAAATGCTTCCTTCACCCAATGCCATTAGGAGAGATGGAGTTAAGGGCCCACTAAAACTGGATGACCAGAGAACAGGCCAATAGAAACTCTTTATCCTACCTATACCCAAGGACGTGAGTGGTCCAAGGAGGCACTCCCCTCCACCCCAGTCAGCAGCATTATCAGGGAGCCAGCAGAAGCTCAAGAAGAATCAGAAGAACAAAGGAGTTCTTAATAGCCTGGCAAGGGCTCTGAAACTAAAGCCCACACAAGTAGGTCAGAGCCTACATACTAAACCTGGACAGGATGACTGCCTGCAAAAATAGAAGATTTATGTAGGACCATATAATCTCCAAAATGTCCAGAATCCAAAAAAAAAAAAAATCACTCATCAGAACAAGAGCCAGAAAAATCACAACTTGAGTGAGAAAAGATACCAACTGATGGCAACACAAAGATGAATGAGTTGTTAAAATTAGCCAATAATGATTTAAAGCTGCCATCAAATATACTTTAAGAAGCAATTGCAGAGGAGCGTGATGGCAAAGTAGGAGATACCAACCTTTGTCCCCTTCCCCAAAACACAATAATTAGGCAGATAACCACAAGTGAAAAGAGACTTCTGGGTGGGGCTCAAGAGTCTCATTAAGAACCTAACATAAAAAAAAAAAAAAACCAAACAAAACAAAACAAAACAAAAACCAGTGGAACAAAAAAGGAGAGTGACTGCACAGAGGGGATCACTGGGAAGATGGACTTACTTAAGATGCCTGGAGATGGCTAGGAATCATCAAAGAGCAGTATCAGCCACATGTATGCTGCTGCATCCCTCTGCCCAGAGGCAGGTGCTCTTGTGCCATCATGGGTTTGGGCTGCCACCCTCCAAGGCTGTAAATATCCTGGACCCCAGAGCCACTGGTGCTCTGTGAGCTCTTTCACTCCAGTCCCCAGCTCTATGGCTGCTTCATGAGCCTCCCTGGTGCTCTGGGAGCTCTTTCACTCCAGTCCCCAGCTCTATGGCTGCTTCATGAGCCTCCCTGCCTCACACATCATTGCCACAATAGGCTAGTAACAACATGCCCTATGGGACAAAAAGAGATTAGCCATTGCTACTAAAGACTCCAACAGCCTTCTTGCTGCTGCAGACACCTGCCATCCTGACTGCTGAGGATCGCTGCGGTCCTCACTGACACTGACCTCGGCTGACAGCTGCAGAGGTGACACTGACAGGTGCTCCCCAGAGCTGGAAGCACCACAGCCCACCCAGCCAGTGACCTCACACCTCCCCACAGGCAAGGGTCCTTCCCCCCAAAACCAGTCCATAAAATCCAGAAGAGCTAACTGTGCCATCCATACTCAGACATCAATACAAGAGCACAAGAAACATGAAAAAAAATCAATGAAGCTTGACATTAATGAAGGAATACAACATTTTTCCAGTCTTGATCCTGAAGAAATCTATGAATCAAGTGTTTTAGGGAAGCTCAGTAAGCTAGAAGAGAACACAGATAAACAATGCAATGCAACCAAGAAAGCAATATATAAACAAAATGAGGAGTTCAAGGAAAGATAGAAATAATAAGAAAAGAACTGAACAGAAATTCTGAAGCTAAAGAATACAATGAATGAAATAATATGCAATATAGAGCATCAACATTAGAGTTGATGAAATAGAAGAAAAATCTGTAAACTTGAAGATAAGTCATTTGAAATTATTCACAGGGAAAAGAAACAGAAAAAAAATTGAAGAAGAGTGAAGAAAGCCTATATGAATTATGAAATACCATCAAGTGAAAAAATATTCACATTATGGGAATTCCAGGAGAGGAAGAAGAGAGAAAGAGGTATGAAACTTACTTAAAGAAATAATATTCAAGAATTCCAAATCTGGGAGAGGTATAGATATCCAGGTTCATGAAATTCATAGGCCCCATACAAAATTAACTCAAACTTCAGTTCAGTTCAGTTCAGTTCAGTTGCTCAGTCGTGTCCGACTCTTTGAGACCCCGTGAATCACAGCACGCCAGGCCTCCCTGTCCATCACCAACTCCCAGAGTTCACTCAGACTCACGTCCATCGAGTCAGTGATGCCATCCAGCCATCTCATCCTCTGTCGTCCCCTTCTCCTCCTGCCCCCAATCCCTCCTAGCATCAGTCTTTTCCAATGAGTCAACTCTTCGCATGAGGTGGCCAAAGTACTGGAGTTTCAGCTTTAGCATCATTCCCTCCAAAGAAATCCCAGGGCTGATCTCCTTCAGAATGGACTGGTTGGATCTCCTTGCAGTCCAAGGGACTCTCAAGAGTCTTCTCCAACACCACAGTTCAAAAGCATCAATTCTTTGGTGCTCAGCCTTCTTCACAGTCCAACTCTCACAACCATACATGATCACAGGAAAAATCATAGCCTTGACTAGACGGACCTTTGTTGGCAAAGTAATGTCTCTGCTTTTGAATATGCTGTCTAGGTTGGTCATAACTTTCTTTCCAAGGAGTAAGCGTCTTTTAATTTCATGGCTGCAGTCACCATCTGTAGTGATTTTGGAGCCCAGAAAAATAAAGTCTGACACTGTTTCCACTGTTTCCCCGTCTATTTCCCATGAAGTGGTGGGACCGGATGCCATGATCTTCGTTTTCTGAATGTTGAGCTTTAAGCCAACTTTTTCACTCTCCACTTATAGCTACAATAATTTGTTAATGGATACACAATATAAAAAGATGTAAATTTTGCCATTAAAGACATAAAATGTGAATAGGAGAAATGAAAGTGTAGAGTTTGTATGCAATGGAGTCTAAGTTGCTGCTCATTTAAAATTGATTGTGAAAACTATAAAATGTTTAGGTAAGCCTTGTGGTGACCAGGAAGCAGGTGAAGATGTGTAGTAGATGCACAAAAGATATAGAGGAAGAAATCAAATTATTCCACTATAAAAAGTATCAATTCACAAAGAACAGCAAGAGAGGAAGAAAGGAACAAAGTAACTGCAGATAAGCCAGAAAGCAACAAAAAGATGGGACAAGTCCTTCCAGTCAAATCCCTTATGATTATACAGTGGAAGTGAGAAATAGATTTAAGGGCCTAGATCTGATAGATAGAGTGCCTGATGAACTATGGAATGAGGTTCGTGACATTGTACAGGAGACAGGGATCAAGACCATCCCCATGGAAAAGAAATGCAAAAAAGCAAAATGGCTGTCTGGGGAGGCCTTACAAATAGCTGTGAAAAGAAGAGAAGTGAAAAGCAAAGGAGAAAAGGAAAGATATAAACATCTGAATGCAGAGTTCCAAAGAATAGCAAGAAGAGATAAGAAAGCCTTCTTCAGCGATCAATGCAAAGAAATAGAGGAAAACAACAGAATGGGAAAGACTAGGGATCTCTTCAAGAAAATCAGAGATACCAAAGGAACATTTCATGCAAAGATGGGCTCGATAAAGGACAGAAATGGTATGGACCTAACAGAAGCAGAAGATATTAAGAAGAGATGGCAAGAATACACAGAAGAACTGTACAAAAAAGATCTTCACGACCCAGATAATCACGATGGTGTGATCACTGACCTAGAGCCAGACATCCTGGAATGTGAAGTCAAGTGGGCCTTAGAAAGCATCACTACAAACAAAGCTAGTGGAGGTGATGGAATTCCAGTTGAGCTATTCCAAATCCTGAAAGATGATGCTGTGAAAGTGCTGCACTCAATATGCCAGCAAATTTGGAAAACTCAGCAGTGGCCACAGGACTGGAAAAGGTCAGTTTTCATTCCAATCCCAAAGAAAGGCAATGCCAAAGAATGCTCAAACTACTGCACAATTGCACTCATCTCACACGCTAGTAAAGTAATGCTCAAAATTCTCCAAGCCAGGCTTCAGCAATATGTGAACCGTGAACTTCCTGATGTTCAAGCTGGTTTTAGAAAAGGCAGAGGAACCAGAGATCAAATTGCCAACATCCGCTGGATCATGGAAAAAGCAAGAGAGTTCCAGGAAAACATCTATTTCTGCTTTATTGACTATTCCAAAGCCTTTGACTGTGTGGATCACAATAAACTGTGGAAAATTCTGAAAGAGACGGGAATACCAGAACACCTGATCTGCCTCTTGAGAAATTTGTATGCAGGTCAGGAAGCAACAGTTAGAACTGGACATGGAACAACAGACTGGTTCCAAATAGGAAAAGGAGTTCGTCAAGGCTGTATATTGTCACCCTGCTTATTTAACTTATATGCAGAGTACATCATGAGAAACGCTGGACTGGAAGAAACACAAGCTGGAATCAAGATTGCTGGGAGAAATATCAATAACCTCAGATATGCAGATGACACCACCCTTATGGCAGAAAGTGAAGAGGAACTCAAAAGCCTCTTGATGAAAGTGAAAGTGGAGAGTGAAAAAGTTGGCTTAAAGCTCAACATTCAGAAAATGAAGATCATGGCATCCAGTCCCACCACTTCATGGGAAATAGATGCGGAAACAGTGGAAACAGTGTCAGACTTTATTTTTCTGGGCTCCAAAATCACTACAGATGGTGACTGCAGCCATGAAATTAAGAGACACTTACTCCTTGGAAGGAAAGTTATGATCAACCTAGATAGCATATTGAAAAGCAGAGGCATTACTTTGCCAACAAAGGTCCATCTAGTCAAGGCTATGGTTTTTCCAGTGGTCATGTATGGATGTGAGAGTTGGACTGTGAAGAAGGCTGAGCACCGAAGAATTGATGCTTTTGAACTGTGGTGTTGGAGAAGACTCTTGAGAGTCCCTTGGACTGCAAGGAGATCCAACCAGTCCATTCTGAAGGAGATCAGCCCTGGGATTTCTTTGGAAGGAATGATGCTAAAGCTGAAACTCCAGTACTTTGGCCACCTCATGCGAAGAGTTGACTCATTGGAAAAGACTCTGATGCTAGGAGGGATTGGGGGCAGGAGGAGAAGGGGACGACAGAGGATGAGATGGATGGATGGCATCACTGACTCGATGGACGCGAGTCTCGGTGAACTCCGGGAGTTGGTGATGGATAGGGAGGCCTGGCGTGCTGCGATTCATGGGGTCTCGAAGAGTCGGACACAGCTGAGCGACTGATCTGATCTGATCTGATCTGAACAATAATTACTTTAAATGTATTAATAGATTAAATTCTCCAATCAAAAGACAGAAGGTGGTTGAATGGATTAACTAGCAAGACCTAAATCTATGCTGCCTACAAGGGATTCATTTCAGTTTCAAGGACACACATAGATTCAAAGTGAAGGGATGGAGAAAGATTTTCATGCAAATGTAAACTAAAAGAGAGCAGGGGTAGCTATACTTATATCAGACAAAATAGACTTTAAGTGTATATAAAGAAACAAAGAAGCTCACTATATTATAATAAAGGGGTAAATTCATCAAGAAAATAAAACACTGTAAACTGTTCATTCTAATTGTAAATTGCAATGTTCATATAGATTGTAAATATATGTACGTATAATATCAGAGCACCTAAATTTATTAAGCAAATATTAACAGATCTGAAGGCAGAAATAAACAGCAACACAATAATAGTGGAGGACTTCAATCCCCCACTTTCAACAATTTATAGATCATCCAGACAGAAAATCAATAAGGACATATTGGATTTGAATTACACTTAGACCACTGTTAGTGGAAATGTAAAATGACACAACGTCCATAGAAAAGAATATGAAGATGCCTCACAAAAATTAAAATAGAATTACCATATAATGCAGTAATTCAAATTTGTAGGATATATTTAAAAGAATTTAAAGTAGGATCTGGAAGAGATGTATGCAGGTCAAGAAGCAACAATTAGAACCTTACATTGAACAACTGACTGGTTCAAAATTGGGAAAGCAGTAAGACAAGGCTGTATATTGTCACTCTGTTTATTTAACTTATATGCAGAGTACATCATGAGAAATGCTGGGCTGGATGAATCATAAGCTGAAATCAAGATTGCTGGGAGAAATATCAACAACCTCAGATATGCAGATACTGCTGCTGCTGCTGCTAAGTCGCTTCAGTCGTGTCTGACTCTGTGCGGCCCCATAGACGGCAGCCTACCAGACTCCCCCATCCCTGGGATTCTCCAGGCAAGAACACTGGAGTGGGTTGCCATTTCCTTCTCCAATGCATGAAAGTGAAAAGTTAAAGTGAAATTGCTCAGTCTTGTCCGACTCTTAGTGACCCCATGGACTGCAGCTTACCAGGGTCCTCCATCCATGGGATTTTCCAGGCAAGAGTACTGGAGTGGGGTGTCATTGCCTTCTCCCAGATATGCAGATGATACCAATCTAATGGCAGAAAGTGAAGAGGGAAAAAGAACCTCTTGATGAGGGTGAAGGAAATGGCAACCCACTCCAGTGTTCCTGCCTGGAGAATCCCAGGGACAGGGGATCCTGGTGGGCTGCTGGCTGGATGGGGTCGCACAGAGTCGGACACTACTGAAGTGACTTAGCAGCAGCAGCAGCAGATGAGGGTGAAGGAGGAGAGGTGAAAAAAGGCTTAAAACTCAATACTCAAAAAATGAAGATCATGGTGTCTGGTCCCATCACTTCATGGCAAATGGAGAAAACATAGAAACAGTGACACACTTTATTTTCTTGGGCTCCAAAATCACTGTGGATAGTGACTGCAGCCATGAAATTAGAAGATGCTTGCTTCTTGGAAGGAAAAGTGACAAACGTAGACAGCATATTAAAAATCAAAGACATCACTTTGCCAACAAAGGTTCTTGATCAAAGCTATGGTTTTTCCAGTAGTCATGTATGGATGTGAGAATTGTACAATAAATGAAGCTGAATGACGAAGAATTGATGCTTTTGAATTGTGGTGCTGGAGAAGTCTCTTGAGAGTCCCTTGGACAGCAAGGAGATCAAATCAGTCAATCCTAAAGGAAATCAACCCTGGATATTCATTGAAAGCTCTAATGCTGAAGCTACAATCCTTTGGAACCTGATGCAAAGAGCTAACTTATTTGAAAAGATCCTGATGTAGGGAAAGATTGAAGGCAAAAGTAGACAAGGGTGGCTGAAGGTGAGATGGTTAGATAGCACCACTGACTCAATGGACATGAATTTGAGTAAACTCCAGGAGATAGTGGAGGATAGGGAAGCCTGACTTGCTGCAGTCCATGGGGTTGCAAAGAACTGGACATGACTGAGCAACTGAACAATGACAACTGGAAAAGATGTTTGTACACCCATGTCTTTCTGGCATTGTTCACAATAGCCAAGAAGTGGAAGCAACCTAAATATCTATTGATCAATAAATTGATTAGGAAAATATTATATATATATTATATATATATTTATATATATACTTTGATGGACTATTATTTAGCCTTTAAAAAGAAGGAAAATTTGACACAAGCTGCACCATGAATGAACCTTGAGGACATTATGTTGACTGAAATAAGCCAGACACAGGAAGATAAATACTACATGATCTCACATGCAGAATCTAAAATAGTCAAACTCATAGAAACATAGAGTAGAACGGCGATTCCCAAGGGCTGGTGGAGTTGAGGGGAAAGAGAGTTGTTAGGTGGGTATAGAGTGGGCTTTACAAGATGAAAATGTTCTAGCAATCTATTGCACAACAATGATATTATGTACATAGTTAACACTATTGTACACTGGAAAGTCATGATGATAGTAAATTTTATATTATGTGTCTTTTACAACAATTTTAAAAAAAGATGGAGACTTCACTGGTGGTCTAGTGGGCTAAGACTCTGCACCTGCAATGCAGGGGACTTGGGTTTGATCCCTGTTCAGGAAACTAGTTCCTAAGTGCTGCCAACTAAGGGTTCTCATGCTGCAACTAAGATCTGGTGCAAAGAAATGATATGAATGACAGTATGCTGTGATAAGTAATATACACACAATGTAATGTCCAGAGAAACTATTGTGAAACACACACAAAGTAATATACTTAGAAATACTATAAACTAATAAAACAAACAGCATAAAAGAAAAATAGCGAGTCATTTGAGCAGATACTTTACAAAGGAGGCCATCAAAATGTCCAATAGATGTGTGACATATATCTGTTTCCCTATACATCTGGGAAAAGCAAATTAAAATCACAGTGTTATACCCACTGGTGGGTATACCACAGCATACCCACCAGAAGGTGTGTCATCTTTTAACAGCAAAATACTTGAAACAACCTAAATTTTCACCTCTGGGGGAAAGTTGCTGAACTATAACATAATCTTGTGTAGTAGACTGCACAGCTAATATTATAAGTTTATTTCCTAGAAGAAAGACTGGAAGGAAATACACCAGTATGTTAAGATTGATTCTCTCTGGCTGGTAGAATTTGAGATAATTTATTTTCCTTCATCTTTTCCCCATATATTTCAAGATTCATTACATAAGTATGACTACTTTTATTTTTAAAAAATTTACATGTGTTGCTTTCTGGAAAAGAATGACAAATGTGAATTTTATCATTCACATTTTTTTTCTAACTGATAAAGTTATATCTGTTTTTTCTTTTTCTGTCAATACCAATTTGGGTGTCTCTACAGGGTAGTTGCCGACAGAAATTTCTTTTCAAATTAGAGTTTAAAATGTGTTATGAAACATTCTAAATAAATTCTGGAAGAAAAAATTGCATCTCATTCAAAATAAACATTCCAATTTCTGTGTTGTAATTCTGAATAATAAAAATCTCATCACAGAAATGAGAAGAAAATTGCCTCAGTCATCTAGCTGATAAAACATAAGAGATGATAAGCATCACAATAGAATAGAATTAGACAATCAATATAGTGCACATAGTTAAGGTTTTACAGTATCATTGGCAATAAATATTCTGTCTTGTATCTTCATAGGAAAGAGGTAATAATATAAAAACCAGATTTCAAAAATTCAGATTCATTAATTATCATCTTCATTGCTGTAAGAGAAACTGAATGCAGTAATTCAATCATACAAAAAATCAAATCTTAGCACTTGAATTACAGCATTAACAGGCACACGACTGTCATAAATCTCTTGTGAGATATCCAGACATCAATTAGTCATGCACTCGACAGATGGGACCCAGAGCTCCCCCCAAATGAGATTTAACCCAGGTTGTCCTGACTGCCCAGTTACAGATGCTGGTCCAGACTGGTCAGTGATTAGTTCTTAATTTTGAGGATCCTCCATTTAGCCCTGAGGCCTCTCCACCAGCTCCTAACTGCCCAGGTAGGGTGAAGGTGAGGACGCTAACGGGGACCTCCTCACAGACGGAATGTCTTCTGGACCACGTTACGGCATCATGTAGGGGGCAGCCGGCTCTGAGATGCATCAGGGGGACGGATGTTCTCATGAGGAGGTGTGATGAGGAGTCCTGTTTCTGACAATAGTGGCCTGGAGAGGGAATAGGAGAGCTAGAACCAGACAAATGGAATCTTGTATCTTCCAAGAGGATATGAATGAGATTACTAATTTGCTTTGTGATTGAAAAGGAAACATATCTGAGTGAACTTTTGGAAATGATGGCATATAGTTCACTGTCTGTGAAGCCTGAGCTGACAGGAGCCTGCAGAACCCTCAGGGGGCCTGGGCCCCCTCCCTTCTGCAATCACTCTGAGAAGTGGAGGGAGAAGCAGGACTAACCCTGGCTCCAGGTGGCATTCTTTCCAGGCGGACTGGAGATGGGGCTCCCCATAACACATTCAACCATCAGGGAGTGCTGGCAGGAGTCCATGGTGCTGTTGTGCCCTTAGCAACAGCAGGCTCCAGAGCTACCGCTGCGTTACTTTTATCTGGAATTTTGCTCACATGAAAAGAATGTGCAGAAATGGCTAATGAACTGAAACTCGCACTGAGCTTGTCACTTCGCTTAATCCTTTCCAGTGGAGGCTGCAGGAAGCTTGCCACACATTCACCTACGAGGTTGGACTCCTTTTAAGAGAAATTACCTTGATTTTCTTAATTAAAAGAAAAATGATCCAGGTAGGTATTTCTTAAATGCAGAAGAACAAGTTAATAAATGACCAAAAAAAAAAATACATATATATATATATGTTCATGTGTAACCCAGGAGCCAGAGGGGCTCCCATGGCACACAGGATGGCCTCAGGAAAACATCCTCTGACCTGCCCCTCCCATCACACCCCCACTCTTCCAGCCTGTTTCCCTCTTTCTCGGCAAGAAACCCTCGCTGCTCACCCCGCTGAGTTGTTGCAGACCTTGTGATCAGAGCATCTCTCCTATTGTGATAACTGTGGAATAAGGTCTCCCCTTATTAAGCTGGGTTTTGTTTTTTATTTGACAAAACCACTAATTCCACGGCCTGTGGAAGCCCCAAGGTTCCTCTCCAGGTCAGGCCTGGGCTTCCCACATAGGCGTCGGGCAAGACTTAAAATGAAATATCTTGTGTCAAGTGACCGGCTCTGCCTGCCTGCTCCGGTGGGGGGCACCTGGTGGCTTCAGGCAAACAGGTTGCTCAGCTCTTGGGCTCCTAGGGGAGCATGAAGGACACGAGAGGGAGCCCCCAGTGGCAGCAGACAGGGCTCCGGAAGGGCCTTGTCCTGGTCTCCTGCTTCTCCTGGGGTCCTGTCCTGGGCACCCTTGTGCTGGTCATATTGACCAGGACATAAAACTCACCATGTCTTTGACCTTCCAAGCCAATGGGTTGATTCAAACAAGCCACCGCACTGAAAACACAAAATAAACTTTCATGCAGAGCTGGCTGGGGCGTGGTGAGACAAAGGCCTTCTCCAACATTCTGTGGTGCCCAGAGGTCAGGGCCTCCAGCAAGCCGCTCCCTCCAGACCCTCCCTTTCTTTTCTTTCTCCTGCTGTGGCCCTCCCTCCATCCCAAGAGGAAAAGGAGGCAGAAAACCTGGGTTCTCAGAGGGGTTTGGGGGTGTGGTGGTATTGTTTAGGTCAAACATCCAAACTCAGAGACAGCTTGGGGGTGGGGTGCTGGTGAGAGGAAGAGAGAGTCAGTTCCCCTCCTGTGCTACAAATAAGGTTCTTTTTAGACCACCAAGCCATCCACACCTCAAGTGGAAGTTCACAAAATCATCGGAAACCGAATTTTACTGATGAGCCAAAACGTATGGGCCAGATGTGGATAATTCCTTCCAAATGTAGGCTTACTCCCAGCCTGCTCCAAGCTTTTTCACATGTTACCAAAAGGAACCTGCTGACAGTGGGACCTAATTCCAAAGGTCGATTTATCAATTTATTCATCAAAACATTTATTGGGCACCTACTGTGTGCCAGGCACTGGCTCATTCTATGGTCATATACTGGTGAATCAAACAAAAATCTCTGCCCTCACAGAGCTTATGTTCTAGAATCCTCTTGCCACACTGCAGTGGGAAAACCTGGCTGCTCGAGGCAGTGAGAGCCTAAGGTGGTCCCTTATTAAATTCCTCGCCCACCAGCTGCGGGAGGAATGCCAGGTGTCACAGTCTCCGCTTCTGCCACTGTGGGACTTGGGAGGTAGCCATGCAAACTCCCAGGCGCTGGGAGATATGAACACAGAGTGATTTCTAGCGGCTGCTGAATCTGGAAGTCACTGGGTTCCAGCCAGGACAGGAGTAGCGCGGGCCTGGTTGGCTGCCCTCTGGTCATGCTCTGGACGAGAAGGGCTGCACAAAGTTCCCAGGGGCTGTGTGTGTGTGTGTGTGTTGGGTGAGGGGGGCAGCGTGTGCTGCCTGCCAGCTAGGAAGGAATGCTGTTATCAGAAACTGTAGGCCGCGGGGAGAGCAGATGGTGGCCAGATCTGAAAGATCCCTGTGGGGGCTGGTGGAGGCAGCCGGGGGCAGGCGTTCATGGAAGGAGAGACAAGACCCTGCCTTCACCAACTGAGCTGCAAACCCAAATTCCAAACCCCGTGAAGTTCACAAACATGGTGGGCACGTGCTCTAAAATACAGAGATTCGGGTATTCAGCGGCCAAATGAGTTCTCATTTCTCTCACTCCATCTGCCCTGGGAAGTCAGGCCATGCTTCAGTGTGCTTTGTACATTCTGTTCTTTCCTGTGGTAACATTTTGGTGCATGTTATGGGTTGCACTGTGTTCCCCCAAATCCATATGTTGAAGTCCTGACCCCCAGAACCTCAGAATGTGATTATATTTGGAGAGAGGGTCTTTAAAGAGGTGGCTGGAATAAAATGAAGTCATATGGCTGGGCCCTAATCCCGTATGACTGGTGTCTTTATGAGAAGAGGAGATTAGGACCCAGAAACACACAGATAAACTACCAAGCGAGGACACAGAGAGAAGACAGCCATTTGCACGCCAAGGAGAGACACCTTGGGAGAAACCAGCCCTGCCGACACCTTGATCTCAGACTTCCAGCTTCCAGCACTGTGAGAGAATAAACTTCTGTTTAAGGAGCCCAGCAGCTTCTTTGTTACAGCAGCCCTAACAAACTAATGCAGTCTGGCTTTTTCCACACCCCTGGAGTTTTTTATTCATACTGGATAAGGAGTAGTATGCTTTCCCAAAGCAGGTCACATACATGTCACCCTCAGCTAGCTTTCCCCACACAACCCCTCCCCCAGAATCAGCACCAGCTCTCCCTGAACTCCTCTCCTCTTACAGACTTAGGGACACAGCCAGGAGCAACTGAGATCCCTGGGCTTTTCTTCTATTGCTACAGCACATTTTTCAAACAACTGCTCATAAAAGATAAAAACAAGTGCATTTCTGAAGCTTCTGCATGTCTTGAAACCCTGCAGTGGGTCCTCAGACTTGATGAGTGGTGTGGCTACAAAGTTCCAGGTTGAAACTTGGAATCTGGAATAACTTGTGAACACTCTGATGGCCTTGGGCTCTGGTTCCTTTGTAGATGAGCTGCTTTTTCCTATGGAAGCTTCTAGAATCTTTTCTTTATCCTTGACATTCTCACAGTCTATTTTTTTTTTTAAAGGGGCTGGATATGTGATCTGTTTCAATCACTGTGAACTCTTGCTGGCTTCTGAAACTGAAGACTTTGTGTTGTTTCATTGATCAACCAGACCCTCCCTTTTAGTCCAATTATGGCCATCCTGCATTGATCTTCTGTCTCTTTTTAACTTTTCATTCACATTTTCTGTTTGGTCTTTTAGGTTCATATTTTATTGAAACAATTGATTTCATTTCTAAAAGTTTCCTTTGTTGCAGTATTCTCTTTTTATATGTTTGTCACATCTTCCTGAATAACTCTGAAAGTACAAACTCAAAACCTTTATAAAGGAGCTCTTCTGTTGCAGAATGATCCACTCTTCTGGGTCAGCTTTTCTGTGGATTCTCCCTTCTCTTCATTCTCCCTGCTGTGGACATTCAGACTCCTCCCTCCGTCGAGCCTGGAGTGGCCTCACTTGGTCCCTTTGGCAGTGCCCTCTCCCTGAACACACGGTGATGATGTGGGCTCAGGCCAGCAGGCAGGACATGCTATGGGCCCACATTCCAGGAGGGATGGGGCCGATTCTGGGTAGCAGCACCACTCTGGACATCTCTGTTTCTCTAGGGAAGAACTCTTTGTTTTTGCCTTTCAGGCGAGCAGCCTGTACAAGTGCCTGTGTCTGGACAGGGTGAGGGGAATGTCCAGGGGCCAGAACTGCAGCTGCTCCAGCACAGCTTCAATGCTGGTTGTCCGTGTCACTCCCACTCCCAGTCTCCACTACTCCCCATAACCTTGAGCTCTGGGCATCAGTGCAGACTTCTGGGATGTTCTGGACTGTGACCACCCTTGCTCTGTTCATCCATCCACACAGGCCCCTCTCCATCCTCAGCCTGTCTCAAGTCATCCATAGACGGGACAACTTTCCTCTTTCCTTTGCTCCCATGGGTGTATTTTCTAGACTTCTAGGAGGCCATTCAGTGGGGTTTCCAGAGGGGTAAGAGCAAACATATGGGTGACAAAAAGGCATCTCTTCCTGACTTTATTTTCCATTTCTTTGCTTACTAGTGAAATTTGATTTCTGTCACATATGCATCAGTCATTTGTATTTTCCTTGGGACTTTTCACATTCTTTGACAACTTAAATACTTGAGTTTTCATATTTTTCTTAATTTTGCATGAGCTCTTTATATAATAAGTTGTTCGCGGTTGTTTTAATATCTGCTGCAAATAGTTTTCAGTGTGTAATTTAAGAATAATGGATTCCTCTGAAGGAGAGTAACACCATGGTGAAAATGCATTCTTATCATTCACTGCTGTATCTGCATTTTAACTCGACCACAAAGCCGTTCGTATATCCCCTTGAATTTAACCCAAGCTACTCAGCACATCATTTTGATAGCCTCACTACACCTTTTTCTGATTCTGCCAAGCAGTACAGAAGCTGGATTAAACGTGGGTAGTCTGAATTGCCCAGAGAGAATATTATGTGCTCTCTGCAATTACTTGTTATTTAACAACTTGATCTATTTATGTTTATAAGAATCAGGTGGCACCAATCTGGCTCATGAAGAAGCCACTGCATGGTGTGCCATGTAATTGAACAAAGGCTAATTATATAAATCAGCTATTTGTGTTCCAAACTGAGCTTTGAAAGCTGTTCTAACTCTTTCAGTTGTTCCCCACAAGCAAATAGAATTATGCCCAGAAGGCCAAACTGCTTAGAATATTCAAGAGGTCACCATATCATGACAGCCTGTCTTTCCGCCCTAAGGGTCCACCCCTGAGCACCAGCGTGGATTGAATGAAGGAGCCTCTGCATTAATCTGCTTGCGTGAGTGTCTGCTCAGTCCCTTCAGTCGTGTCTGACTCTTTGTGACCCCATGAACTGTAGCCTGCCAAGCTCCTCTGTCCATGGATTCTCCAGGCAAGAATACTGGAGTGGGTTGCCATTTCTTCCTCCAGAGGATCTTCCTGACCCAGGGATCAAACCAATGTCTCCTGCATTTCCTGCATTGCAGGCAGATTCTTTACCCACTGAGCCACCTGGGAAGCCCTTAGTCTGCTTAGGCCACTGTAAAAAAGTGGCTTAAAAACAGAGATTTATCTTCTCACAATCCTGCAGGCTGGAAGTCTCAGCTCAAGGTGCTGGCTCAGCTGATTCTTCCGAGGAGGCACCTCTCTGTGGTGTGTAGATGGCTGTCTTTCCCCTGTGTCCCCAGATGGTCTTCCCTCTGTGTGTGTCTGTGTCCTAATCATTTCTTTTAATAAGAACACCAGTCATAATGGACTAGGGTTATATGACCTCATTTTACCCTAATTACTTCTTCAAAGTCTCCCAATATGATCACATTCTGAGGTCCTGGGAGTTGGGACTCCAACATATGAATTTTAAAGACACATTTTAGCTCATAACACCTGTGTAAATGCCTAATGAGATTGGTGTGCCATATGTGTATCCTAAATGTCTGCAAATGTTTAGACAGTCTCCCTAGAAGGGGTGATGTGAGGGACACAGATTATCCAATGGGTCCCCCTCTCAAGAACTAGCTGATTGCATCCTGCAGAGCAATGTTTGTTGTCTTGGTTCACTCGCTGCAGAGGACCTACACCTGTGGTGTTTGGGGACCTGACTTCCCCCTTGTAATGCTTGGCATAAATATGTGCTAATGATTAATCATCATGACAGCTATGGTGTCTTTAAAGCAGAAACCTCCAACCTTCCCTAAAACAGCAGCAGGCTGGTGACCACAGCAGAAGATATTATTGACTTGTGGAGAAGGAAATGGCAACTCACTCCAGTACTCTTGCCTGGAAAATCCCATGGACGGAGGAGCCTGGTAGGCTATAGCCCGTGGGGTTGCAAAGATCGGACACGACTGAGTGATTTCACTTCACTTAAAATTTGCAGGACAGAATGTTCTTCAGTGGTAGGATTATGCTCAAGATAGAAGGGAATCCACACATGTTGACTGAATAAACACATCTAGGAAATGTAGATGGAGTGTGGCACCTTGACTTAACCTGACTCCTTGTCTCCATTTCCCTAGTCTTGCACGTTTAGTCTGTCTTCATCACCAGAAATTCTTGTTGAATTGGCCAAAATTGCCATCTGTACATGGCAGTGCTCAATAAGGAATTTTGGTCTTGATTCTTCCACTAAGTTGCTGTGTGATCTTATGGAAGTCCTTGTTGGTTAAAAAAAAATAAATGCACGACATGAGAGTTGCAAGTTAAGTTTTATTTGGGCCAATATGAAGACAGTAGCCTGGGAGATAGCACCTCAGATAGCTCTGAGAAACTGTTCCAGGAGGTAATGGGGGGAGGATAGTATATATGTGATTTTGGTAAAGGGGGAGCACATGAAATCAAGCACATTTATTTTTTAGAAAGTTTCTGTTGGTCTCATGAAATTTCTGCTAGTGACAAGGATTAATTGTCATGTTAAGGATTTTAGTGCTTCTCCAGATATGAGAAGATATAAGAACTGGGCTCATAAATCAGCTCCTAAGAATATCTATCTGGAGACATGTCCTGCCAGTTTTCTGGGAACACAGAGTGCCTTACTTCTGCTCTCCACTCTGAACTCATTCAGGGGGTGTTGAAGGTCAGCAGCTTCAGTAGCACATGGCTTAATCCTTGTAGAGGTAGATGGCAAACAACCATGGCAATGCCAACTTGTGGCTGACATCCCCTTACCACCCCCTTCTTCCCCACTTTTCCCATCTGAAAAGTGGGGAAGAAGCCACTTGATGGTGTGCCATGTAATTCAACGTACATGTATTTGGCTTCTAAGGGCTCTTGAACTTCCTGTGTGAGGAGAAAGGACCAGCTGCTGAGTGTCTTGGGTGATGGCAATCTTGCTCATCTGTCAATCCCACCTGCATCCATGTCACAGCCCATCAGGCATAAGTGGGGCAAGGAGGTGATGTCCTGGCTTCACAACAGGGAGTTCACCTGTATTTCCTTCCTATTAGAAGGTTGACAGGTGACTAAGGGGTCAAAGCATTGAAATCACTGGGAAAATACCTTTTGAATAAATTATTTGACTACTTTTCCAATTTTACTTAGTAGGAAAGGAATACTTTACTATGGATCTCTCACACATCATTGGTGGAAATGTAAATTGTATAGCCACCCTGGAAATTCCTTTGGCAGGGTTTTTTGCGTGTTTTAAAATTGAATATACAAGCACCATGCAAGCTAGAAACCACACTTATGGGTATTTACCTGCTATGAACTGAATGTTTGTGACCCCCCAAAATTCATATACTGAAATCTCAATCCCCAAGGTGAGGACACTTGGAGGTGGGGCCTTTGGAAGGTGATTAGGTCATGAGGCTGGAGTCCTCATGAATGGGATGAGTGCCCGTATAAAAGAGGCCCCAGGGGGGTCCTTGTCTTTTCCACCACAACAGGACATGGTGAGGAGGTGCTGGCTGTGGACCAGGAGGGCCTTCACGAGAATATGACTGTGCTGCTGCTTTGATCTAGGACTTCCAGCCCCCATAATTGTGAGAAATATATTTCTGTTGTTTATAAGTCACCTAGTCTGTGGTATTTGGCTATAGCAGTAAGTATGGTTTAAGGAGACGTGTAAGGGTACCAGATTGACAAGAGATAGATTTGTGATGGTTAGTTTATGTCAACCTGTCTAGGCTATGGTGCCCAGTTTATTGGCCAAACGCTAGTCTAAACATTGCTGTGAAGATACATATCAGATGTGATTAAAATTTAAATCAGTTACTCAGACTCTGCTCAGTTGTGGAATAAGGTAACCAACCCTCTGTAATGTAATATTTGTAAAACACTATCAACCAACTTGGTCTAATTGAAATTTAGAGAGTTCCCCACTCAACAGTAGAATACACACTCCTCTCAAGCTCACATGAAGCATTCATGAAGATAGACCACATTCTCAGCCTTAAATTTAAAAGAAGCCTTAATTAAAACTTAAAAGAATTTTAAAGAATATAAATCACACAAAGCATATTCTCACACAGCAAAGGAAGTAAACTAGAAATGAATAGCAGAAAGAGGGATGAAAAATCCTCAAATAGATGGAGAATAAATGACACACTTCTAAATAACCCATGAATTTTGATTGGACTTTGCTCCAGAGAAACTTCTAACTTCCAGAATATTTTGGACCAAATGAAAATGAAAATTATCAAAATTTTCATTTTGATGTTTAGCTGTTAGGGGCAGCTAAAAAAGCACATACAGGGAAATTTCTCATTAGAAGTCTCAGATCATTATTTTGAACTACCACCTCAAGAACCTTGAAAAATGCAGAATAAACATGGAGCAAGCAGAAGTAAGAAGATAAAAAGGTGAGAGTAGAAATCAAGGAATTAAAAACACAAAAGCAATAAGAAGGCACACACACACACACACCCATACACACATGCCCACACACACACATGCCTGAATATCCTCCTCTCACCTTTTCTTCAAGAACGAGCTGAGTTTCTCTATTTCCTCTGGCATCTCCCCTTCCCAGCATGGAGAGATTCTGCTTGGATGATGTTCTTCCAGTTCCTCCAGGAACTAGGTGGGGCTGTGTCTTCTAGGCTGGGCGGTTGGTGTGCAGAAAGTTCCTGAACTACCTGGGTACCTCCTCTCGGGCTATTTGCATGTCACCAACACTCTTCTGCATATCAAACCCAAACCTTCTTTCTTTTTAAACTCTCTTGGTATAGATTCTTGCCTCTCTAACTTCTTTCCTCAAAGATGTGGGTCCATAAAGTTCAGGATTTCAGAAAGGCAAAAGGATCGTCCATCACCCATTGCTCAGAGTACTTTTCCCATTGCCCTGAAGGATGGTCTGGAAGAGGCTCGGCATGGCAGCCACCACCCCAGATCTATTTGTCACTTCTACTCTAGGGCATGGTTCCAGGTACTCAAATGACCTCTCCAGTTCTCTACCTGCAGGATGACCACTGTCCTAGGTCTGTACACCCTATTTCCAGGGATGTGCCCAGGTGCTGTTGTTGTCCTGTTGGTGATATACTGGCTCTAAGCTCTTGCCCTGCACAGAACCACCACATCTCTGGCTTAAGGAGTTATGTATCTTTTTCTATTTTTTTTGTTTTTCATTTTGAAATGTCTCAAATATACAGCAGATATTAAAATGGATATTCATATACACATTGCCTAGCTTTCATAGTTAACATTTTGTTATGTTGCTACAACTGCTGTTTTTAGCTGAGGTATTTTAGAATAAATAACACACATTGTGGCATTTAACTCTAATTAATGTTCTCCTCTAAAAATTAAGGGCTTTTTCCTATACAATACCAATTCTATTTTTCGACATGTAAGAAAATTGACAAGCATTCTTTGTCATTATCTTGTACCTATTGGAAAGTTAAGTGTCTCCAACTGTGTCTAAGATGTTTTTAAAATATGGTTCATGCAGATCAGAGTCATATCTGATGTGACTTTCTGATCTGATCTGATTTTTCTTTTTGATTTCTTTTATTGATTTTAAGCTAACTTGACCTTTCCCACACCTCCCTTTCTCACTATATTGCTGAAGAGGTCAGGTCAGTGGTCTTGTAGAGCGCCTGTCCTCTCTTGGGACTAAGTGTCCCGTGGTGCTTAATGGCGCCCTATCTCCTGTCTCCTGGAAACGAGGCTCCAAAGCCCTGAGATGGTTCTGGATGAGTAATTTAAGCCCAGAGACACATTAGGGTTCCTCGGGCTGCCTAACTCTCTGGCTTAGGAGCTGAAATCTGTTGGGGTGCATATCTGGAACCCTGAGAGTATCCAGCCTGGTCTACCTAAGCACCCTGAATTAATTCATCAGGGGCTGTGAAAGGGGATTTTCTCTTCCTATCACCTCCGGTTTATTGGCTGGCCTTATTCTGTAAAGAAGTATTTTTTTCTTATCAGCTGGAGATATTTAGTAACCCAAAATATGTATTCTATAGGAAAGGTGCATGAGGACTTCATTCCCCTCCCACCACCCCACCTAACTGAATTTTCAGAGGAAAGGCTTGCTATAACTCTTGGTTCCAAGGGAGGTGATTTAGGGCAGGATTTTTGTTTGCTTCTTTACTCTCTTTGAGAATTATTATGAGCTCATGGATTTTTTATAAATTGACTGTGCTTCAGTCAACCATGGTGATTATCCTTTCCTATGCCTTGCTTGTCTCCACTTTGGTCAGGGAGAACCCTGTTACGCTGCTCCAGCATCATTTCTCCTCTTTAGAATTTGTCACACCGGGCACTTTCGGGGGAACAAATCTCAAGCGTTTGCCTTCATCCCAATTAGACATGATAACTTGTTCAAGACAGTTAGTTCAGTTCAGTTCAGTCGCTCAGTTGTGTCTGACTCTTTGCGACCCCATGAACCGCAGCATGCCAGGCCTCCCTGTCCATCACCAACTCCCGGAGTCCACACAAACCCATATCCATCGAGTTGATGATGCCATCCAACCATCTAATCCTCTGTCGTCCCCTTCTCCTCCTGACCTCGATCTTTCCCAGCCTCAGGGTCTTTTTCAATGACTCAGCTCTTTGCATCAGGTGGCCAAAGTATTGGGGTTTCAGCTTCAGCATCAGTCCTTCCAATGAACACCCAGGACTGATCTCCTTTAGGATGGACTGGTTGGATCTCCTTGCAGTCCAAGGGACTCTCAAGAGTCTTCTCCAACACCACAGTTCAAAAGCATCAATTCTTCTGCGCTCAGCTTTCTTTATAGTCCAACTCTCACATCCATACATGACCACTGGAAAAACCATAGCCTTGACTAGATGGATCTTTGTTGACAAAGTGATGTCTCTGCTTTTTAATATGCTGTCTAGGTTGGGTCATAACTTTCCTTCCAAGGAGTAAGCATCTTTTAATTTCATGGCTGCAATCATCATCTGCAGTGATTTTGGAGCCCAGAAAAATAAAGTCAGCCACTGTTTCCACTGTTTCCCCATCTATCTGCCATGAAGTGATGGGACCAGATGCCATGATCTTCGTTTTCTGAATGTTGAGCTTTAAGCCAACTTTTTCACTCTCCTCTTTCACTTTCATCAAGAGGCTTTTTAGTTCCTCTTCACTCTCTGCCATAAGGGTGGTGTCATCTGCATATCTGAGGTTATTGATATTTCTCCCGGCAATTTTGATTTCACTTGTGCTTCCTCCAGCCCAGCGTTTCTCATGATGTACTCTGCATATAAGTTAAATAAGCAGGGTGACAATATACATCCTTGACACACTCCCTTTCCTATTTGGAATGAGTCTGTTGTTCCATGTCCAGTTCTAACTGTTGCTTCCTGACCTACATACAGGTTTATCAAGAGGCAGGTCAGGTCGTCTGGTATGCCTATCTCTTTCATAATTTTCCACAGTTTGTTGTGATCCACACAGTCAAAAGCTTTGGGATAGTCAATAAAGCAGAAATAGATGGTTTTTGGGAACTCTCTTGCTTTTTCAATGACAGTTAAGGTATCATTTTTTAGGTCATGGGCTGGCACCTGTCCTCCCCAGCCATCTGGACCTCTCCCCTGTACCAATGCAGCTTATTTCATCTGCAAACATGATAAGCTATTTGAATATAATTTCATGAGTACAAGAAAATACATGCAGGTTTGTCCAAATTTTGCATCACACTTTGCCTTCAGCCTCATGAGAACTGTGAGATTTCCTTGAGGGCCTGGAGGATTTACCTCCCGACTAGAGGACAAGCTACCGTGAGTGGATTAAAGGTGGGTCCTAACCAATGAAATTACACAGCCTGATTGTCACATGAGAGTCACTCTAGTGTCCCCTGAGGAATGACAGGTTAGATGTGTGGTCTGTTAACTCCCAAGAGATCGACTGGCAGAAGGGCCTGCCTATGATCAGTGAAGTCAGGGGCACAGCTTGGATGACCCCTCACATCTAAGAACTTCCCTGTAGTGAGATGTGCAGGAATAGATGTGATTCCATGAGACGAGGACGAGCGCAGAAGCAGAAATAACAAGGAAGCCAATGGATTGGGTGGATACAGAGCACACCTCTTGGGCTGTTGAGAAGTTGACACATGGCCTGTGACAGGAGGCACTGAGTTTGCTCCTAGGGGCTACCTTGTGACTTACAAGGGAGGAAACTGAGCCACATGCAGACCTGCTCTGTGGCTCCTACAGTCCGAGGTGGCCCCCATCCAGCTGGTGCCAGCTCTATGACAGACGGGACTGGCAGGCAGTGGGAAGACGACACTCAGGATGACTCTGCAGTCACTTACTTCTCAGGACTATCACCAAAGGAAAACAGGATTTCTGCCAGTTACACCGTAATGCATCAAAGTCTATCAGCCTACACTGCCATCTAATAGCTCACACACCCAATTATTTCACAAGAAACTGACATCAACCAACTGCCTGCCACCCACCTGCAGGAATTCTGATGCATAACTTCTGCTGATGACTCAGTGTTTATTTGGAGTATGTTTGGGGGGGTTCAGAAGATTCTTTCTTCTTATTACAAAGGAACAATAGTGATTGGTCCCCGTACTGCTGGTGCAGACTGGGAGAAGTTCCTCTAATTACAGGTTGTAAAATAGCATTTTCCCTGTTAACAGTCTGAATGGCTCTCACAAAGAGAATTAGGAAGTTTGTTATTTGGCTTCATGTGCCAAAACATGCCCATTAATTTCAGCAAATTGAGAGGGGAAAACAAACACTGACCTCTGGGCTGCATTTATGAGCATTAAAATGTTTCCATTCTGAAGTGTAGCCTTGAATACATTCTCCATATTTGCCTTTCCAGATTAGTTTAAAATTTTGAAAATTGAGCATATCATGCTTTTAAGTATATTTTAAAGTATAGACTTAGTTTCCTTGTAAGATTGAATATGGGCTTCTTTGGTGGCTCAGACAGTAAAGAATTTTCATGCAATGCTGGAGACCTGGGTTTGATCCCTGGGTCGGGAAGTTCCCTTGGATATGGGAATGGCTACCCACTCCAATATTCTTGCCTGGAGAATTCCATGGACAGAGGAGCCTTGTGGGCTACAGTCCATGGGGTTGCAAAGAGTCAGACATGGCTGAGTGACTAATACTTTCACACATGCTTTTTAAAATAAAAAGGGTGTGTGCTTCCCAGGATTCCAGTACCCTGCAGAATTTAGCCTGAGTTTGTTAGGATTTTCACTGTCTGGCCACTATGTCACACCCTAGTCTATGTCCCTACACAGGGGACAACATTTGTCAGGCACTGTTGTTGTGTGTACCGGCAATGTCTGCGACCTGTTGTTAGACTCTGGAGTGTTTTCATCTGTAAGTAATAGAAGAGGAGCTTAGTGGCTCAAATAAAACAGCAAAAATCAGACCTTGGCTTAGCAGCTCAAAAGTATCAGGGCAGTCATTTTAATAATAGTCCTTGCCTAGTCCTCATACAGCAGCATAGCTGCTGTGGCTCTAGCCATCATATCACCTTTCAGGCAGGAACACACAGATAAATGTGCTCACTTTTCAGTGTTCTCCAGGCTCTGTCAAGTGATCTTCACAGAAGGAAGCCATTAGGAAAGGGCAGCTGAGCCCTTCAACTTTTCAACTGTTTTGAAAAAATATATATATATTTGAAAAAAATATATAAAATATTTTCAAATCTCTTAAGTGGAAAAGGAAACTCCTTTGCATATGAATCTTGGGAAACAGACTGTCAGATTTTTTTATTAATTTTTTTCTGATTTTTGGAATACTTTCTGTTCACACTTTTGAAAGTTGGTAAAAACATTTGATTACCAGTTATGCTTATGAACAGATTTGGGCTACTATTTTTTTTTTTTTTTTTTTGCTATCAAGGCCATTCTTGATATGGATACATTCTCTAGAAAATGTAGTACTGGGAGAGAGGTGAAAGCATGATGGAGAAGCCTATGCTCAGAGCCCTCCAGGTGAAGGACCTCTAATGCATATCACTAACCCTAGAGCAAAGGCCTGGAGGCTCTGCTCTTCCTTGCACACATCCTTAAGATTTCAGTGAAGCCATGGTTCTTGAATAATACATAAATCACAGGAAAGAGATTATTTTTTTGAGTCTAATCTTGGAAATAATAGACCATGATTTCACTAAATAAGTGCTTTGTATATGTCAAGTGGCAGCACCACCTTTAGATCAGGGTCAGGGTGCCACTGTAAGGACAAGAATCTCTGCTCGCACAGGCCAGGTAGGTGCCCAAGGCCACGTCTACAGACTAGATAATGTGGTCCATCCATACAATGGAACATTATTCAAACTTAAAAAAAGAAGGCAGTTCTAACACCGGCCATGAACCTTGAGGACATTACATTAAGTGAAATAACCCAGACTCAGAAAGATAGTACTGCATGATTCCACTTATATGAGGGGCTTCCCTGGTGGCTCAGACAGTAAAGAATCCACCTGCAATGTGGGAGACCTGAGTTTGATCCCTGGGTTGGGAAGTTCCCCTGGGGAAGGGCATAGCAACCCTCTCCAGTATTCCTGCCTTTAGAATCCCCATGGACAGAGGAGCCTGGCAGGCTAGAGTCCATGGTGTTGCACAGAGTGGAACATGACTGAACGACTAAGCATAGCACAGAGTCAAACTCATGGAGACAGAAAGTAGATTAGAGGTGGCAGGAGGACGGGGAGTTACTCATCACGGGAACATAAAGTTTCAGTTGAACAAAATGAATGAACTCCTGAGATCTGCTGGACACCATTGTTGCCTGCAGTCTATGATACTGATTGTACACATAAACATTTGTTCAGAGAGGAGAACTCATTTTAAGTTTCCTTGCCACAATAAAAGCAAAATTAAAAAAGGAAGAGCAAGAAACACAGCCAGGCCTGATTCTGAGGCGCTTGGTGTTCTGCTTTGCCGTCTCCCACAGGCATCCACCAGCACCCATGGGTTCTGGTGCGGGGACCAGTGCTCTCTCTGGAAGTTTGAAGAGAGGAGACTTCAATTCTACCCTCTATCGTGGTCACTGTGCCTGCTGCTGGACCTTGCCTAGCCTGGATGGTGACCCCTCATGCAGCATTCTGGGAGGACTGCAGATAGGACTCTCAGGCTCTTTTCACAAGAGGCTGCCTGCAAGTCTGTCTTTCCCCAGACTTGAGGCTGAGGCCAAGGAAACGGCACAGTCCATGGTTGACAGGAGGGAAGTGGGGCAGCAGAGGTGCACAGGGAACACTGATGTCCATTAGTGTGCGTGCTTAGGTTGCTCAGTTGTGTCCAACTCTTTGCGACCCCATGGACTGTAACCTTTCAGGGTACTTTGTCCATAGGATTCTCCAGGCAAGAATACTCGAGTGGGTAGCTATGCCCTTCCCATCCAGGGATCGAACTTGGGTCTCCTGCATTGCAGGCGAATTCTTTACTGGCTGAGCCACTGGGAAAGCCCCGATGTGTATTTAAGTCATTTCTAATTAGTCCTACGTGGGGTCATTGAGATCAAAGAAAACTGTCATGTGGGAATATCTCATACTAAAATTGTTCATTGTTGGGACTTCCCTTGTGGTCTGGTGGTTAAGACTTCACCTTCCAGTGCAGGGGGTGTGTTTCTATCCATGGTCAGGGAGCTATGGTTCCAAATGTCTTCCGGCAAAAACACCAAAACAAAAAACAGAAACAATATTGTAACAAATTCAATAAAGACTTTAAAAATGGTCTACATTGAAAAAGAAACTTAAAAAAAATAATTATTCATTGTTTATCTGAAATAAATTATAAGTCTCTAAGTTACATACCTCTTTAATTTCCCTCATGATTTGACTTCCCTTATAGTTAATTGTTTTGCAGAATTTACTTATAAAATCCATTTAACAGCAGTTATTGCTGTTTTCCACTTCCATTGTGATACGCCTTCTACAGCAGCCACATGTCCCTTGACTATTTATTACTGAGAAGACATGCTCAATGTCAGCCCTGTGAGCGGCTCTGCCGAGCGTGTACTGTCAGGAAGTCAGCAGCTCTGAAAACTGTGCAGTGAATATGAATTCTGTAAATGCATCATACCACCTTCAGTGTTAGAATTTACTTTTCCATCCTTTGGATTCCACTACCTCTCTCATTCAACTTCTTAAAATGTTGTTCACACACACACACACACACACACACACACACACCCCGCACACGAGCACTACAGTCCATTTTTGTTCCCTTCCTCTCTGACACTAGAGTGATGTTCTACTTCTCCCTACATGGGGAAGGGTGTTTGCCAACATCCACATAAAAGAGAAGAATGCTCAAAGGGGTGAAATCCATTTCAAACATGGTCATGGCAAGTGCCATAGTAATGATCTATTTTAAGTCAGAATTTCCTTTTTTTGGTACATAATTAGCATCCCTTTGAAGAAGAGCATTGACACTTGAAGGAATAAATAGTTGTTCAATTTGTTTTAGCAAATTCAACAAGTTCCTTATTAAAGGAGTGCTTCTGCAGCACTGCCGGCTTCTCTGTCAATTTGCATAATCCTGCTGCTAAAGGGATGTTCAAAACTCTGAACAGCAAATAAGTAGGCTTCATTCAGTAAATTATTTACAAAACCAACAGGAATTTTGGGGTCTTTCTTCAGAATTGAAGTATGATTTCTTTAAAGAAATTATTTATTTTTAATTGAAGGATAATTGCTTTACAATATTGTATTGGTTTCTGCCATGTATCAACATGAAGCAGCCATAGGTAGATGTATGTCTGTCCCCTCCCTTTTGAATTTCCCTTACACCTCCCACCCTATCCCACCCCTCTAGGTTGTCACAGAGCACTGGATTTGAGCTCCCTGCATCATCCAGTAAATTCCCACTGGCTATCTAATTTTACATATATGTTTAAATGTATATGTTTCAATGCTTCTCTCTCAATTTGTCCCACCCTCTCCTTCCTCTGCTGTGTCCAGAAGTCTGTTCTCTAAGTCTGCATCTCCATCTCCTGTGCTGCAAATAGGTTCATCAGTACCATCTTTCTAGATTTCACATATATGTGTTAATATGAGATATTTGTTTTCCTGACTTCCTTCACTGTATAATAGGCTCTAGGTTCATCTACCTCATTAGAACTGAGTCAGATGTGTTTCTCTTTATGGCTGAGTGATATTCCATTGTACATATGTACCACAGTCTTTTCATCCATTCATTTGTTGATGGATATCTAGTTTGCTTCCATGCACGGGATTGTTGGGTCACATGATAGTTTTATTCCTAATTATTTTTTTTAAGGAATATCCATACTGTTCTTCATAGTGGCTGTATCAGTTTGCATTCCCACCAACAGTGCAAGTGTGTTTCTTTTTCTCCATGCTCTCTCCAGCATTTATTGTTTGTAGATGATAGCCATTCTGGCTGGTGTGAGGTGATACCTCATTGTAGTTTGGATTTTCATTTCTCTAATAATGAGTGATGTTGAGCATCTTTTCATGGTTTATTAGCCATCTGTGTGTCTCCTTTGGAGAAATATCTGTTTAGGTCTTCTGCTTACTTTTTGATTGGGTTGTTTGTTTTTTTGGTATTGAGCTGAATGAGATGCTTGCATATTTTGGAGATTAATCCTTTGTCAGTTCTTTCATTTGCTATTATTTTCTCCCATTCTGAGGGCTGTCTTTTCATCTTGTTCATAGTTTCTTTCACTCTGAAAAAGCTAGAAGTATGATTTTAATGCTTCAAGTAAACTGGGCTTCCCTGGTGGCTTAGAGGATAAAGCGTCTGCCCACAATGCAGAACTGGAGAGACCTGGGTTCGATCCCTGGGTAGGGAAGATCCCCTGGAAAAGGAAATGGCAACCCACTCCAGTACTCTTGCTTGGAAAATCCCATGGGCAGAGGAGCCTGATAGGCTATAGTCCATGGGGTCGCAAAGAGTCAGACACGACTGAGCGACTTCACTTCACTTCTCTACTGTATCTGCTAAAGAACGTGAGAGAGTGGAACACAACTTAGTGGCCAGAAAATCACCCAAGTCCTTCAATTGCTCAGTTTGAACCATACAAATGCTGAAATTAGAGAACCGTTTCATGCCAGTGCCTTTGATGTCCATAGAAAGGACCTAAGATGCTGTCTGAGCAGCATAATGTAGGATCTGGGAAGGAAAGCCCACACCTTCCATGGAATCCTTCATGCCCTGCTTCAACTTTGAATAAATGTTGCATCTTTATGCAAATATTTCCCAAATGTGTTTCTGTATGATCTAGAAGCAGTGCAATTTTATTCATTAACTCCTAACTCAATAAGAGAAACTCGGCATAAATTCACTATCATTATTCAAGACTCCACTGGAAGAGCTTTTAGACACAATAGACTTAAAAGCAAGATTTTTCAGGAGAAAAATATTGCACAAGCCAAGGGAATTTTTTTTCTTTAACGCGATGACTTGTGTCTGTAGCTGTGCTGTAAAAAGCTGATGCACTGAGATCTTTGATCATCTATGCAATGTCAATGGAGTGGTTACATTTTTGTCAGTGCAGGAGATTGTGTGCCGACACTTGAGAATTTGCTTCAATGTTGAAATCAGAAAATACTTCTGGCAGCAGCACGGGGAGACAGTCATCTAAGCTGAAGGACTGATGGCTGTGTGCAGTGGGAGTCATTACAGCTTCTGCTGCCATCATCTGAGCTTCTTCATATGAAATTCTGTTAAGCAAAAAAAAAGTTATGTTATTACATTCTTTGGTGCTCATTGAGGAAACCATACATCTCTATCCTTAACTGCTAGCCCCTGCTGGGTTTATGTCTGACTTGTGTCCTGAACAAAGAGCTTCAAGAGAACTTTTATTTCTGCTTAGTAAATGGCCAGTGTTCAAAAAGCTGATCAGGAAATTCGCACTTGCATTTTAGCATTTGGGGCTCACCTACACAAATAAAGTATAAATAATAGGAACCATGGCAAGAATCAAAAAAATTGAGTTAGGAAGCAGGAAATGGCAACTCACCTCAATATTCTTGCCTGGAAAAGTACCTGGACGGAGGAGCCTGCTGGGCTACAGTTCATGGGGTCACAGAGTTGGACACAGCTAAGCGTGCACACACACACTGTATAATATATAACTTTTACTGCTGTGTAAAGCAAATAAAGATCTTTCTCAAATTATAGCTTAAATTAAGTAAGAAAAAGACTGAGTTAGACAATTTCACAGCTGCCAGGACACACCTGCCCCTACCAAGTCCAAACCCATAACTGACCATAAGCGAGGATAGAACCAATGGAATTGATTCTGAACTTGTGAATTGGAAAGAAATGAAACCTAGTGCAAAAAAATGGAACTTTCGATTTGCCTGCCAGGAGAGCTGGATTTATAGGGCTCAGGTTCCCCCCATCAAAGTTCAGTTCACCTGACTGAAAGTTTCAGGGGCCTGGTGCTCAGGATTGGTGGCCTTGAGAAGCCCCAGTGCTCAGGACTGGTCCCTGGCTGGGGGCTGGTGCTGATGGGTTGGCTGACTGTCAGGGCAGGGCTTTGTCCTGGGTGCATCTCAGAGGCCCCAGTATCACTGACTTGTGTGAAAAATAAATGCTTTCCATTTTCAGCACTGCCCCTCCTTCCAATCCCATCCCATCCATGGGAGAGGCCCTCAGGGATCCCCAGACCTTCATCTGTAGAGGTCTGGCTTTCTGCTTTCTGAGCCCATATGTGATTCTGGCCTCAATTACTGTGATGGCAAATTAGCTCTAACTGCCAATTTTTGGGGTAATTTATTGATAAAAACTGAATATGGACCATTTAGGGCATCCTGACAAAGGTAGAATAGGAAGCAGGGAAAACCATGAAATACAGGTCATATCTTGTAGATGCAGAATGTCTGGCTACCCTAATTTAAGATTCTCTGGAGAGAAAGTGGGTCATAGCTTTTTTCCCCTCCCTCACTATTTTAAGATAAATGTGAGGTTTGACAGTGAGACAGGCTCTGCTTCAGATCCTGACCCTTGTCAGACCTAATGGGAGGGCTCCGTGTCACTGACTGCATGGTGGGGACTTTGTTGAAGCAGTTGCAGTGGGGGAAAAGGAATGAGGCCAAAAAGCCTGGCTTGAGGGCTCCTTTTTGCCAGTCACAGGCCATCAGGTCTCAACCACAGCCCCAGGTCCCTGCAGATGTGGCCAGGGTCGCCAGCGCCCCTCTGGACTCTCGTCTTTGCCCTGGAAGTCTCAGCCAGAAGATGCTGTGTGGCAGGTGGTGATGGGCAGATGTTTCCCAGAGTTTCTACAAAACCCATCAGACTTTGTAAAAGAGTTTGGTGACAAGAGTGGCTTCATAGCAAATATGCTAAATAAAAAGCATTCACTTCTCCAAGAAGATCTGTCAGAATGTGATGAGAAAGGCATTCACTTGGGAATAGAAACAAAAAGCATACAATGCATGGAAGAATGAGATTAATTAGAGCTGCACCAGCTACTAGGGACCTCCTGCAAGGTGTCAGAAGGGAAGAAAGCCACGTGGAAGGGATGTGTCACATGTTCAAGGGCAAGCAGGCAGAATATTGCAAAATATGATTGTTCTCCCTGAATTAATCTGTGGATTTAATGCAAATCCAACCCTTTAAACATCTTAAAGGATTTGGGAATGAATGAAACATTCGAGAAAAAAATCCTAAAGATAAAGGGAAAACATATGTGCGAGATTATCAAAGCTTCTGAAACAAAACAGAATTCAAGCTGTTTAAGATAGCTCTGATAAGCTAAAATCCATAAAACAATATATAAGCAAAAGTATAGACACACAGATCAAAAGAGAATGAAAACACACCAATGCTTGAAATTCAAAAGATAGGAGATGTTTCTAAGGAAGGGATAGATAGAAGGATTTGTTAATAAATGTCCAAAAGGAACCTGGTGGGCTATAGTCCATGGGGTGGCAAAGAGTCGGACATGACTTAGCGACTGAGCATGAATGCACACCCTTAAACCAAGTGGATAGCCATCTTCAGGGGGAACATATTGGATCCATACCTTCCATTGTGTGCTAAAATTGAAAACTAAATTAAAGCATTTTATGGAAAAAATCAGATTTGTAAAACTAGCAGAAAACATAAAATTATATTATCATGGAAGACGATCTTTTTTCAGTTTTAATGCAGTAGGAGAAATCACAGAGGAAAAATTTGATTCTTAATATAAAAATGTTAAACTATGATATCATTGAAGAAAAATACCCAAAGTCAAAGGGACAGAAGCTGATTGTTGAAAATATGCACAGCCTACAGATTTCCTGCAGCAATGAGAGCTAGGAGCTTGGGAGGTCGGGTCAGGTAGGGTTGGTTTGGAATCTTTCCCCAGGGAATTTCCTGAGGCTGAGTTTCTCCACCACTTTCAGAGGAATAATAATCCTTCTTTCTTAGAATCATAGAAGAAATGGTCACTGATAAAGGATGTAGAGCATCTGGCATAGAGATGCTAAAAGTGATAACTCTCACTATTACTACATAGACACAGAGTGTCTGATACATAAAGCCTCCACCAACACTTTTACAAAAGAAACGATAACCCCACAGATAGCTAGAGAAAGAATTTGAGGAGACAAAGTCACCCTTTCCCTATTTATACCTCTATTTAAATTCTTACTCCTTCATCTATTTAAAAAAGAAGAATACAAATAGTGGACAATCATCAGATAATCGACTCCTTTAGGATTTCTGAATGTCCAAATTAAAGCATCTTTGATTCCTTTAATCCAATTCAAAAATTTTAAAGAAGTATAGAGGATCAAACAGGTAAATACGCAGTGTTTACATAGAAGGCATTGAAATGGCCATTCCATCATCCCTTCATGTGAACCATCACAAGAACGATAGAGCATCCACAGCTGGATGCAGTGCCTAGAAATCCTCAAGGATAGGGTCGTGCTTTGGGCACAAGGGTGTGTCGTCCCGACCCTGCAGGGCTTGCTGCCTGGTGAGTACGGCAAAGGCAAATACCATGTTAACAAGGAGGGTTAATCCATTTGGTAAAAATAAGGAGGAAATACCCGGTCTCTTTCCTTAGAGCACCTACTTTAGGAAACTTGCAATTCTAAATTCCTCTCTGCCCCTTGAAAATGTATGGATATCTGTTTACAAGCAAAATAAGCAGGTCTCCAGTTTCATACCCAGAAGGGTCTTTCTCAAGGATCTGGAGCCATCTCTTTGGAAAGACAATCTGCGGAGAGATGGTGCCCCGTCTCCCAGTGTACGTGCGGGTGTTAGTGTTCCAATAACCTTGGTGAGTGCCTGGTCCCAGGTGGAAAAACCACTCCTGTCATAAGGAGAGATGTTTGTTCTTCTTTTGGTTAAAACCGATCAACAAGCGCAGGTGATCACCCCAATTACCAGGCGAATGTAGGATGAACTCTGTGTGACAAATGGTGCTGTCAAGTCTCTTACCTGAGAACTGGTTCTGTTTATCTTGGAAACAGTGGGGCGCGGGTTGCGTCTGCTTAGCGTCCGAGGTAAGTATCTTCCTGTCTTTGCAGTCTCTTAGCAGGTTGCCTGGGATACATGTCACCTTCTGTTTTATTGCTTCCTCAATAATACTACTGTTTTCTCTGCTCCCTTTCTGAAGAGGTTTCCTCTTCAGAGAAGCTTTTCGTTTGCAATCACATTCTCCCAACAGCTTGCAGTGGTGTTGGAGGGGGGCGGACCATGGCTGCAAAATGCTGAGCACAGGTGGATGACCTCACTGGTGACCAAACCCTCCTGGTGCCTAGTCAGTGAAGCTCTAGGTGTTATTGTGAGAATTAAATACTATATGTAAAATCTAGAGGTTCAGTCTATGCTCAGGGCTCTGGTGTTCCTGTCCCTTCCAGCCTGGTGTAGAAGTAAAGAGATAGGAAGCAAGCAGAAGAGGTGCCTGGCTGAACACTGCAGTGACGAGAGGTTCTGCCTGTGCTGACCTCAGCCTTCAAAGGGGATCTGAAGAACTAGAGCTTCCTCCCAGCACCCCAGCCTGGCCTAATTGGCCAGCATTTTATTGTCCAAAGAAACTTTGCTCTTTGAACATTTGAATGCTCATTTTGCACATTTAGAAAGCTTAGTTCAGAAACATTGAAACCTAAGTTCAAATTTCTGGGCTCATTGACTCACAAACTTCTAGGCCTCATGAAATGTGAGGGAGGCTGGTGGGACCAGATTTTCAGAGCCCTGGTGGTGTCTGGTTATGACCCGGAACTCAGCCTTCTGTCATCTGAACTATTTCTCACCAATCCATCAGCTTTGAAAGCGTGAAGGCCAGGGTTCAGTGTCTGAAAGCAATTCCTCCCTCTGTGCCGACATCCAAGGGGGCACTTCAGACCA
This sequence comes from Bubalus kerabau, assembly GCF_029407905.1. Lineage (NCBI taxonomy): Eukaryota > Metazoa > Chordata > Mammalia > Artiodactyla > Bovidae > Bubalus > Bubalus kerabau. The sequence continues at coordinate 79,544,044 of NC_073631.1, read as the reverse complement.
GCTCCTGGATTCTCATTCCTGAAGCTTCACAAATGACCCAAGTGAAACCAAAGCCAGGAAACCTTTGCAGCTCCCAAATTAGAGAAAAGTGTTATGAGTCACATGTGGCATGGGATTTCTGCTAGATGTGTGGGACCAGACCAAGGGCTGGGGCCTGTGTCCTGGGAAGTGAGTGATGGGGGGTCTGATGGCAGTGTCATGGGGGGTCAGGGTGGAGGGCTGGGGGCCTGGATGGGCCATGGGAACAGGGTTGTGCTGCCAAACAGCATTTGGTAGAGGATGCATCTGGCCAGACTGCTGGAAAAGTAATATGGAGTCCATTGAAGGAGGCTTTTCAAATAAAAGACTGCAGCAATCATAGCTAATAAGAGAGAAAAGTGCAGCATCTTTGTGAGAAGGAAACAGTAGTCTGTGCCCAATGCTTTTAGGGAAATTAGGGGTAAGGGGATAAAAACGGGATAATAAAGACTTTTGAGATGACAACAGGGACAAAAGGTAAAAGAAGGACTATGAGATCATTAGCATTTGTTTGTCCAGGTCTCCTTGCTGTTCCAGGGCCTCACCTGCCCCCACCTGCACCCATAGCCATGCACACCTATAACAGGTGGTCCTCGGGAGCACCCACTTTTCCCAGGGTAAGGCAACCAGGCCCTTCCTGATTGGTGAGTGATCCCTTAAAATACAATGATGCTGGGGAGGCTCAGCAGGGCCCAGAGTGTGGACATGTGCAGATTCTGCAGACCTGGGACATGCCCAGGACCAGCACATTTATTTGCTCATATTTCTTTCTGTCTCATCAGGTGCCACCCAGTTCCTCTTTCCTGGGGAAGGGGCCGCTGTTCCCCTTTCCCAGCTTCCTGGATTTCTGCCGACTCCTCTGGTAAGGGGGGAGCAGCTCCACCTCTGGAGGGGATACAATCCAGATGGAGTAGAAGGTGAGGGTTCTTGGGGCTCATCTTGCTAGCAGGTGTCAACTGCAGATGCTGCTCTGTCCACTGCTCTTGTTCTCATCCTTCTCAATGTTTTCTCTCTCTTTCCTTCCCCCAGCTCCCTTAGCTGCAAATACATATTATTGATTTAAAGAAGTCATTTTAAGAAGCAGAAAGTGGGTGCCTGCCCTTGTGCACAGGCAGGGTAGCCCCTCAGGATGCAGCCATGAGTCCCATACACTGAGCCCATACTAACTTATCTTTTCCCCCAGAAAACTAAGCTCTGTGAAGACAGTGCTTATCTGTGCCAGTCTAGACAAAGAAGGAGGGAGTATTTGAATGAATGAATAGCACGCTTAGTTGTTAGCCCTACTTTACCTTCATGTGGACCACGGAGGCTGACTCCAGCCTTTTGTTGGTGTATATGACATGTCAGTGAGTTTCTAGGGATAAACACCCAAAATGGCATTTACTCTGAGCTCCTGGGGGTCTCATGGCTTTAGCCCCAGCAAGATGTGCAATCAGGCCAATGGGACCAGGGCCAGAGCTCATGCCCCTGCTGCAAGCCCACCCAATACTGCAGTCCCCACCAAGTGCACAATCAGGAAGCGCTCACCTGTGTCTAGCTGTCCCAGTGTGTTCTTCAGACTCGCATGCTGTGTAATAACTATGTTCCATCCTCTCTTGGCACAAGCCCTCCCATGAAAACACCAGGGTATATATATCCTGAGGGTAAGATGTCATCTCCGTGGCTGGCCCTTTCCCAGGAGCTGCACCTTTGATGCCCTCAGAGTGGGGCTGGGACCACAGAGAGAGAAGCTGGCCAGGCAGCAGGGCCCTCTGGGAGTCCATCTGGCTGAAGATGGTCACTGCCACCAGAGCTTAGACTCCCCTTGTCAGGACCTGCAGGCGCACCAGAATCTGGGTTCTCTTGTGAGAGCAAAGGCAATCTGCCCCCCACCCCTTCACTGCAGCGTTCTGCTATTGGGTTGTATGAGAACATTCTGAACTGAATTTGCCAAACTTCAGTAGAACAGAGGGTGGCCCAGCCTGCCCATGGCCACAAGCTGTGTTGTCAACACTGGGCCTGAAGCTCTGAACTTGGCAGGCCATTCCAGCTCTCATGGACTCCCCTCCAAGAGGGAGAGGGTGTCTGCAGGGAACCTAGGATTTCTGAGGGGACCAGCACCCCAGAACCCAGGAGAGGGAACTCATCGGATCCTGTACCAGCTGGGGGAGAGGGGTGGCCAACATGAGACGGCTTCATTTCCAGACTGAGATGTGTCATCGAAGGGGGATGGGAAGCCACCAGGGGCTGTGAAGCAGGAAGAGACATCATCACTTCTTATTTTTTAAGGAAGATCCTCTGGATAAGATAGCGTTGGAAACCTGGCTGGGCGCAGGGATGGTGGGGATGCGGGAGGGGAGCAAGCATTGTTGGATGTGATGAGTGGGTGCTCCAGTGTAAAAACCAGGTCTTGTGATGCCCTTCAAGGGTTGACGAAATGAGTTCTCCATGGGAACATTGAACTTTGACTCAGGTGCTCACTGTCCTGGGCTTCCCCATGGTTCTTTACACAAAAGTGAGACAGGCCCACCCATCTCTGTCCAGAGAGGCCTGGAGGATGATGCACCCTGTTTAAGCAAAGTGGAAAACCCCCTGTATGTCAGGCATCGGCAAGAGGCAAGGGTAGTTCAGTGCCTGACGGGAGTGGGGAGGAGCCGGCCTGTTGGTGGTGGCTGCCCACCTTCCCTGGGCGGATGTCTGTGCTAGGCCACTCCCTTCCTTCAGGAAGCCCCTATTCCATGTGTCTGCTTCCCCTCCCATTACCTGGGACCTGCTTCCACAGAGGCCTTCACGGGGTCCCCTCCCACCTCCCATGGCCTCGCAGAGTGCCCTGCTCAAAGTGAGGAACACAGCAAGGTTTCATCAAGTTGGGCTGAGCTCCACAGCACTGTCAGTGAATCCCCCAGAAACCCTGTCTCCAAATCTCTGCCTCTGGGATCCTAGGAGAGAACTGTTTTTAGTGAGTCTTTTGTTTCCTAAGATGAATAAATGTGAAAGCCAAGTGGGAATCTGTCTAGTCAAGATATACTTGGAAGTGCTCCTTCTAATCTATGTAACTCACCCCGTCTATTTGGGGAGGGATGCCTGCCAGCTCCTTCTGCTCAACCCACTCCCCCCACCCCCTGGAGAAAGCAGACATGTGGCAGGAAGCCTCGGCCAGGGGGCTGGGTCTCCCCCTTGAAGGCACCGCCTGCCTAGCACCACGGTCCTGCCTTGTGGTTGTCCATCCTTTAAATAAACCCTTCAGAGAGTCCTGGCCCTGAGGGGCCTCCAGACGTCCACTCACTCAGGCCACAGATTTTACACATTTTCACAAACGTATGGTCTACTGAGTTACACAGAGATTATCTGCAGACCCACAAAGACAGAGGCGTTTGCAGTATGCTGTCTTGCATCATTTAATGTTCCCGACACCATGGTTCATCTGAGAAATGCCTACTGGGACAGTTCCTCTCCCTGATTGAGCCTGACCAGGCTCCTCTGAGCCACTTCTCCACTAGGTCTCAACCTTGGCCTTTCGATTCTTCCTGGCAGAGCTGTTCATAGCAGGAACTCTGCTAGCCCTGTGTAGAGAGAGGCTCCTTTACATCTGATCCAATTCCTCATCTCCCACTCTCCCTGCGTGATGTCTGATCATCCTGTCTGCTTGTGTGATGTCTGATCATTCTGGTCTGCCCTCAGCAAGAACCCTGGGAAGTTGGTTTAGCCTGAATCATCCCCACAACCCCTAACATCTCCTCATAGTGATTTTCCATCCACTGCCCAACCTGCTCCTTGGCTGTAAACCCACATTTGCCTATGCTATATTGGGGGTTGGGCCCAGTTCTGTACTAAGGTCTCCTTTCCCTAATGCAACAGTTCCTGGGTAAAATCCATTTTTACTTCTTTTACTACTATCCGATTTTGGTTCTTCCTAACAGCCAGTGGAAGAGAAGCTTTATCCTCTGAGCAAATGCAAAGATGCCTCTTTGCTCACAAGGATAGGAAGCTTGAGAGTTCTGACACAATTCTCTGACCCCAGATGGATGTCCCATAAAAAAGTGAAAGTAGCTCAGTCTATCTAACTCTTTGAGACTCTGTGAACTATAACCTGCCAGACTCCCCTGTCCAAGGCCTTCTCCAGGCAAGAATACTGGAATGGGTTGCCATGCCCTCTTTCAGGGGATCTGCCCAACCCAGGGATCGAACCCAGGTCTCCTGCATTGCAGCCAGATTCTTTACCATCTACACCACCAGGGAAGGCTGGTGCAGGGTGTCCCATGCTTCAGTTCAAATCTGACAGCAACTCCCTGGAGTTAGAGAAGACCCTTAGGTTAGGGGCAAGGTTCCCAAAGAGACTGCCCCACCTCAGACACCAACCACCAGTGGGTCCCCACTTCTGCCCACTGACTACTGATTTAGGGGTCACGAGCCCCTCAGGTCAGATGATTTGCTGACACAACACACAGAACTCAGGAAGGCGCTGTACTTGGCGATCACTGATTTATCCGGAGGGATATGGAGGAATAGCCAGAGGAAGAGCGCCATAGAGCAATGTGCGAGGGTTCCGAGTAATGGATCCTCTGTCCCGTGAGACGAGAGTGCACTGCCCTCCTGGCACATCAGTGTGCTCAAGCCCAACCCAGTAGGGTTTCCTGTGCACCACACAAGCAGGCCAGCCCACTCATAAACTCGTGTGACCTGTGTGCCGCTGTGTGGATTGCGTAGTAGAGTTTGCTCTCACTACATGCTGTGTATGGCCACCACTGCTGCTGGCAGCTCCACGTGCCCTTCTTTAAGAGACAGTGGCCACCGCAGCACCGCTGAGATCCTGACTGATTGATAAGTCTTGCCACCCTGGGAAAGGTTGGAGGAACTGGGATCACTGACCCTGGAGATTCCTCACACATCAGGTTCTATACCAGAAATGGGAATAGACATTTCAGCAGCCTCCAGTAGGATCAGAGGGTGGAAGCCACAGGGAGGCAGGCTTTGGCCCAACTGCAGGAACACTAATGCTTGTTAAAAGAGATGCTCTATGGCAGAATGGCCCCTGGTAATGAGGTGTTTCCCCAGGACAGAGAACTCAGTGAATTTCAGGGACCATTTGGCCAGCAGGCTGTAGGGAGGGGCTGTGCATTCAGTGTGGTCATCCTCATTTGAGCTCCCATGACGTGACGTTCACAGACATCCCTTTGGTCTGAGTGGACTTGGAGATGCAGTTCACAGCAGCTCACGTCATTCAGAGGTTGTATGATGTTGAGGATCTGTTGTATTTCTGTATGCTTTCAACTCGCTTTTGTTATCTCATTTTATCCTTGAGTTTCTTAAGATTCCATATTATACACACTTGTAACTTTAAAGTTTTCCTGACATCCAACAAACCACCTGAATTCCATTAACACTGAAGAACTTATCCTCAATTCTCCCTGTTCAAAGATTTCCTTTGTTCTCTGGCCTCCTCCTCTTTTTTTCACAATCCCTAAGGAAGAATATATGAGATTACATTTTAATGTGATTAAAGCTCAAGAAGGCAGCTGGTGGTTTTTTGGAAGTAATTATCACTGAAGTCAAGTCTAAATGGACGTCTCCATGACAAGTTGATTCCAGCGAGGATTTTGCGTTTTGATTCTTGGTTAGTGATTAACTAGTTTATTCATTTTCTGTGCCTTCACATATTACTACTAAACATGCCCAGCTCCCTCTTAACAACTTGATGTGGAAACTAGACTCGTGTCCCTGGTTATAAATTTTACCTTAAATTTCTTCTCATCTGAGCAAGGCCACGCTCAATCTACCCTCAATCTCTGGCAGATGTTTTGGGTCTGAAGGATGACTTGCTGGCTTTAGCAGTAAGTGACCAGACTAGCTCCACCCTGCCCAATCTCTTTCTTTTCTAGCCTAATTAGTGGAGGTATGAGTTGCTCAGTCACATCAGACTCTACGCGACCCATGGACCGTAGCCCTCCAGGCCCGTCTGTCCATGCGGTTTTCCAGGCAAGAATAGTGGGGTGGGTGGCCTTTCCCTTCTCCAGTGGATCTTCCCAACTCAGGAATCGAACCCGAGTCTCCTACATTGCAGGCAAATTCTTTACCATCTGAGCCACCTGGGAAACCAACCCAATTATATATTGCTGATTATTAATCTTGTGTCTCCATATCAATGAGTTTTAATCCTGAGTGTATACTGGCATATTTGGCTACTAGGTCACTTCTCTTGTTATTTTCAGACCTTCCTTGCCAAAAATATCAATAAAATCTTTTTAGTACCACCAACCTTCTCCACTCTACATGCACATGCTACTTTTCCTTCTATATTTAGGAAGGTGGGTATACATTTACATCCTCTCTTTTCTATTTTCTCTATCCCATTCACTGATCGATTATTAAACCAGAAAATCATCAATTTATTGATGAAGTGATTATACCTATATAATCCTGAAAATTAGTCTAGTCCACATATTCCACTCATCTTTCTAAGAAATTTTTTTTGGCTATTTTAATGACTTATTTTTCCAAATAAACATTAAAAGGAAGTTGCCAACAATTTAAGAAAAATGATCTCATCACAATTTTCTTTGCAAATTCATTAGACTTTCAAATGAAACACATCCGTAGCACAGCCTGTGGGAAAGGTAGATTGCACATTCAGCTATGTGGGGACAACTGATTAACCACATCATAAAACTGGAATCTATGTCTTCTCATGACATCAAAACACATTTATAAAGGATAAAGATTCAAATGTAAAAATTAGGTGGAGTTCTGGTTCTGGGTAAGATGGAGCTAGGACACTCTGTGTGTCTCTCCCATGGAATGAGGTTATGGATCATGGACACAGGGCCTGAAGCAAGGGCGTGAGATCCTGACAAGTCAATAATGATGGATGGATTGGGGAGGTGGACAAGATTTTAAGGGGCCATTAAACCAGCACTCGCTTCCTGGTCTCTTTTCTTCTTCAGTGTCCACTGGGCTGAACTCAAACTGCCCAAGCAGGAGTGGGCACTGACGTGACCAGAACCTCAGGAAGAACCCTCCAGCAAGGGCTCTGAGAGCGGGAAAAGACAGAGAGGGGTGAAATATTCCTCCTTTCCTCTTTTATTTGGGTTGTCCACCCTCCAGCCCCCAGGCAGACCCTACCACCTCAGGTGGTGGCAGTGGCAGCAGCAGCAGGGTCCCCAGGTTCTCAAAGTGCTAGAGAAAGGAACCTTCTCCCCAGTCGGAGGAACTGTTGTTCCAGGAAGGCAGGACGAGCTCCTCCTGCTGCTGATTTCTCCTTGGTCTCCAATCACTTGGCCCAGGAGGCAGGTGCTGACATGGGAAGTATAGGCGGAGAAGGATAACTATAGCACCAGCACTAACATGCAGATCCACAGGGATCAGAAAGCACCAAGGAGATCTCAGGAAAGAGGGAGGAAGCCATGTGGTTGCTGGTGAGCTTTATAAACTCCTGACTCCAAACACCTACCAATGACTTTGAGACCTGAGCCAGAGCAAACACCACCTCAAGGCCCCAGGCTGGCCGAAAGGTAGTGTGCGGGCGGGCAGGTCTGGGTAGTGGTGTAGACCTTTTGACAATAGAATAGGCACTGACCTCACAACCCGCAGAAGGTAGGTTGAGCTTGTGGTCTGAACCTGGCCTAATGCCACGAGTTCAGGGTACACTCCCAAATTTCTTAGCATACAAAGAACCAGAAAAATGTCAGTTTTGCACAGGAAAAAACTATCAACAGAAGTCAATGCCAAGTTGATTGCCAACCCAAGATGGCCATGGAATTCTCCAGGCAAAAATACTGGAGTGGGCAGCCATTCCCTTCTTCAGAGGATCTTCCTAATTCAGGGATTGAACCCAGGTCTCTTGCATTGTAGGTGGATTCTTTACCATCTGAGCCACTGGGGAAGACCCAAGATGACAGAGATGACTAAATTATCAAAGACTTTAAACCTGTTACTATGAAGTTACTTTAAGAAGTAATAGCAAATAATCTTGAAGTAAATGGAAGGATAGATAGTCTCAGAAAAGCAATGGAAAAATGGAAGGAAAACTAAATGGAAAGTTCCATTTAGTATAAACTTCAAGAATACAATAGCCAAAAATTTTAAAAATGCATAATGGAGAAGAGAGAGTAGCCAGATTTTAACACTGCAGAAGAAAATGGCTGAAAACAGAAAGCAGTGCCCAAGCCTTAGTGACTTATGGGGCACGAGCTGGAAGGGCTAACATTTGTGTACGGAGATTTTCAGAGAGAAGGAGAAAGAGAGTGGTGCAGAAAATGTATCTGAAGACATAATGGCTGAAAACTCCCAAAATTTGGCCTGAACCTACAAATTTAAGAAGCAAAGCAAACTTCAAGAAGGGTAAACTCACAGAAATACAATGAAACCATATTATAAGGACACTAAACCAAAGAAAAAATCTTGAAAGCAGTCACTGAAAAATGATGCAGTGCCTATCGATAAGAGAAAAATGATTGAAATGATTGTGGTAGATACCAAAAAGTGGAAAAACAGTTTTGAAAGAAAAGAAATGTCAATCCATAGTTCTAAGTTCAGGCAGAGAATATCCTTTAGGAAGGAAAGTAAAATAAAGATATTCTCAAATGATGGAAAACGAAGAGCCCTGAGTGCCAGGCAACTTCTCCCAAAAGAATTGCTAAAGAAAGTTACTCAGACAGGATGGGAGTTTTTACTAGATGGATATGGAACATCAGGAATGACAGGAGAGGAGCAGAAATTGGAAATATCTGGGCAAATGTAGTAACCTACAATTCTCTTGAATTCATTAAATTCTGTGACAACTGAAAGCAAAATACATAACATTGGTTGAAAGGGTTGTCAATTTATATAAATGCAATTCATAGAAAGTGGTATAGAGGGGAAGGATAAAGGATTTTCTATGGTGGTAAAAATTCTCTATTGCCCTGGAAGTGATAAAATGCCAATTCTAAGTGGACTGGGAAAAGTTAAAGTGTGTGTGCTGTAACCCAGACAGCAGTCAATACACCAAGTAGGTAAAACGATAGACATAGTCAAACCCCCAACAGAAACATTTAAATGGATTACTAAAAATGTTCAAATAATCAACATAAGGAGAAAAGGAGGGGGGGCAGAAGGATAAAAAGTAGAGGAAACAAACAGGAAACAAGTCATCAAGTGGTAGACTAAATCCAAAAGTAGAGACAATTATAACACATGTAAGTGGTCTAAGCAAACCAGTTAAAAGCGAATGTCAGAATGGATAAAAAATATGACCCAACACTATGCTACCTAGAAGAAACTTACTTCAAATATCATGATATAGTTAGGTTAAAAGTGAAGGGCTGGAAAAGGATATAGCTTACGGGTGCTGAGTAGGAAAGATGAAATAGCTACATTCTTTTCAAAGTAGACTTCAGAGCAAAAAACCTTACCCAGGAAAAGAATGGTTTTCCTAATGATAAAAAAAGAGTCAGTTTACCAAGAAGTCATAGAAATCCTAAATATCCATGTACCTAAAGCAAAGATTCAAAATACATGGAATGAAACTCCTACCCCTTGTTATAGCTAATAATTTTTAATATTAATATTAAACTTTCCCTGTTCAGTATAGAGACAGAAATCAAAAGCCAACAGAACTGAGAGGAGGAATAGGTCCAGGATTACAATTAGAGATTTCAATACTCCTATCTCTGTAATTTATAAAACAAGTAGACAGGAAATCAGCAAGAATGTAGAAGAACTGAACAGTGCAATCAGCCAACTGGATCTAATTGACTTGTATAAAACACTCTACCGCAACAGAATATATGAACACAATTTTTCAAGTGAGCATGGACCATCCATCAAATCAACCATCTCCTGCATCATAATTAAACCTTAACAAGTAAAAAGGAACTGAAATAATATGAAACAGATTTTCTCTTTATAACAGAATTAAAGTAGAAATCAGAAAACAGAAAAGAGGAACATCTCCAAACACTAGGCAATAAAGCAGCATATTTTAAAATCATACATGAGTCAAAGGAAAAAGGAAAATGTTTTACACTGAACAAAATTGAAATTGTACCAGAATTTCTAGGATGCAGCTAAACTAGAATTTGGAAGGAAATTTATACCATTAAATGCTCATATCTAAAAAAAAGAGATAAGAAAGTCTTGAATCAGTAATCTGAGTTTTCACATTAGGAAAGAGCAAAATAAAACCAAAGAAAACATGTTCTAAATAGATATTTATGTCATTGGCAAAAACTTTGGTGTTTCCTTTACAATGTTTGTACTTGTGTACTTTCTCCCCAACTCTTTTCATATTGCGTTGGTTAGAATGCCCAGGAAAAAATGCAAAATTTATGGTGATAGCAAAATATTCTCATTTTATTCCAGACACTAATAGGACTGTCTCCATTGTGTCACCATGAAGTATTAAGATGATAGATGAGCATTTGAAATGATTATTCTTTATTATGTCAAGCAGTGTGTTTCTTCTATTACTAGTTCAATAAAATGTTTTAAAATTAAAAATCGGTATTGAATTTAATTTTATTTGTGTATTATTTATTTTGAATGGACACAGGTAAAGGGAACACAATTCCAATGGCCTTCATCTTCAAAAGACAGAGTGCTTTTTTTTTTACCTTAGGGGAAGGGGGAGGAAATAAGAAATAAAAAGTAGATAGGAATAGAGAAGGGATGATTATATTTTCAGTAGTTATTTTTAAAAAATCATTATGATAAACTTTGTAGGCAAGTTTGGTAAAGTCCATTTGTTGCTAAAAGAATATATAAAAATATAAGGAGTGTACAATTTCCTTTAAAGAAAATTTTAAACCAAAAGAACAATTTATATAAAAATCTCTAGCAAAACTAATTGAGAATCCAGCCATAAAAACTATTGCAATTGCATAATCTACATATTATAGCCTGCATAGTCTTAATATTTCAAAGGGTAATAAACTATACTAGCCATCATCTCACGTTATTTCTCTGTTAAGTATTTTTACAGCAGATACAAACAAGTTAGGCAAGTTTTAAAAATAATCCCAAAAGAAAAAAATTACTTCAGGGAGTTAGGTATATGGTATAAATAAGGAAGGCCGACTGCTCCAGACCAAGGGTGCTTCCATTTCCTTTCCTCTGTTGTCCATAACGTAGAAGGTAAGATAAACGTGGCAGAGTGCTGACTTAGGTGGACAAGGCTTATCTGTCACACGGCTCCTTGGGGCAGCCTGACCCATGAGTTGCAGCCACTTGGCTGTGACCTCAAAGAGGATGTGGTGTGTCTTAGTCAGTTCTGGTGGCCATAACAAAACACTACAGATTGGGGATTTAAACCACAGACATTTATCTCTGCACACTGGAAACCCAAGATTGAGGTGCTGGCCAACCGGATTCCAGGGTTTGCAGACAGCAGCAAGCTCACTGTGTCCTCGCCCAACAGAAAGAGAGAGAGAGCGGCGAGCTCTGGTGTCTCTTCCTCTTCTTAGAAGGACACTAATCCCATCACAGGGCCCACCCTCATGCCCACTTCTAACCCTAAATCACCTCCCAAAGTTCTGGCTTCCTAAACCATCATATGAGGTGTTAGGGTTTAACATATGAATTTTGCCCATAACATGGTGCCAGTCAGAATCAAGGTCCACCAGGAACTCAGAGTGTGGCCGACACCCGCTTCTACACATCTTGCACTGATTGAGCCTTGAGCACTGGAGGAGCCTGGACGTCTGCCCTAGAGACTTCGTGCTCTGGTCATTCACCACTCGCTTGTTTGAGTGCTGGCCTCTGTATATCTGCTGGGCCTCCTTTACACCTATGATGTCCAGCATGGAGGCTGCATTGTGTCTTGTGAGGCATTCTGTCAAATTCAGGCCTGGGATCAGCTGATTTCAAGTCAGTGATCATGCTATATGGACATGAGTAACTTGTTTTAAGAAAATTCTTAGTATATGGAGCTATTCGTTTCTTGGGCTGCTAGAGAAAATGACCACAGATTTTGTGGCTTAAAATGATAGAAACTTACTGGAGAAGTCAAGGCGTGGGCAGGCCTGTGTGCCCTCCAGAGGCTCCAGGAAAGGATTCTTCCTGCCTCTTCCAGCTACTGATGGCTCCTGTGTTCCTGGGCTTGTGGCCACATCATTCCAGTCTCTGTCTTCATCTTCACGTGGCCTTTGCTCTGTGTATTCCTGCGTGTCCTCTCCTCTTCTTATCAGGACACTCATCCTCGGATCATCACCCTAAATCCAGGATGATCTCATCTTTAGATCCTTAACTGAATTATATCTGCAAAGACCCTATTTCCAAATACAGTCTTATTCTGAAGTTCTGGGCAGACACGAATCTGGGGAACACTCTCCAACCTGTGCCAGAGTGAGGAATATTGTACATTTGTTCTTAGACTCCCTAACCTACAAGTAGAATAAGCATTGCAAGGTAATAAAAGGTAAGTTCTTAAAATCATGTATCCATGCTAGAGTCTTTCTCTCTTCTCATTTCTGAATAATTCTCTACTCAGTTTTCCTCAACAGCCTTTCTTTTTTTCTGCTCAAGCTATGTCAGGAAGTATTGCAGAATTTTCCAAGGCCTGAGCCACCACTGACATTTCTTACCCTGGTTTTGTTGCCTCTGAGTGCTTTTCTTGGGAAGAGGCAAGGGGAATCAATCTTAGGCACCAGGAGGGAGGGATGGTCTGCAGGGTTCAACATGGGGTGGGTAAACCACCTTTAAGAGGAGTCCACGTGGCCATGTGGCCACCACCCAGGGCTCAGGGATGTGTTGGTGGAGGGTGAGCTGGAGCACTGACAGCCTTAAAGCAGACTAGCAGGTAGGGTTGGACTCACTCAACCAGGTGTGGGAAATGATTGGATCTTTCTGAGAAAGAAGTCTAATGGAGTTGTGGTCCATGGTCACTGGTGTGTTAATAGCAAGAGGGGAGAAGAGGGCCTGGAAGCAGTGCCAGCATCCAGAGGGGATTTTCTTAGTCTGGACAATAGCCAGGGAGCATGCAGAATAAGGCAGTGACCGTAGAACAAGAAATGAGAGCGACAGACTATTTACAATAGCCAATACCTAGAAGCAACCTAAGTGTCCATCAACAGATGAACACAGTGGAATATTACTCAACCACAAAAAGAAGGACATATTGCCATATGCAGTAACACGGTTGGGCCTAGAGAATATCATGCCTAGTGAAATAAGTCAGAGAAAGACAAAGACTGTATGTTTTCATTTATATGTGGAATCTAAAAAATAACACAAATGAATTTACTTATAAGACAGAAACAGACTCACAAGACATAGAAAACAAATTTATGGTTACTAAAGGGGAAAGAAGAGGGATAGATTAGGAGTATGCGATTATCAGATACATGCTGCTGCTGCTGCTGCTAAGTCGCTTCAGTTGTGTCTGACTCTGTGTGACCCCATAGACAGCAGCCCACCAGGCTCCCCCGTCCCTGGGATTCTCCAGGCAAGAACACTGGAGTGGGTTGCCATTTCCTTCTCCAATGCATGAAAGTGAAGAGTGAAAGTGAAGTCGCTCAGTCGTGTCCGACTCTTCGCAACCTCATGGACTGCAGCCTACCAGGCTCCTCCGTCCATGGGATTTTCCAGGCAAGAGTACTGGAGTGGGGTGCCATTGCCTTCTCTGTATCAGATACATACTACTATATAAATCACAGAGACTTACTGTATGGCACAAATTTATTCAATATTGTATAATAATCTATAATGGAAGAGAATCTAAAAAATATAGCTATAACTGAATCACTCTGCTGTACACCTGAAACTAAACAACTCTAGCTTCACTGTGACTGTGTAAGACGCTGCACTGGGAGTCTGTGCTGGGGGTGTGTCCCGCTTCTTCACTCTCACATGCTCACTCAGACAGGTAATTCACGGCATCGATCCATCTCCTCAGCACCTGTGGGTGATAGTGGTGCTCCCCATATTGACTGGGGGGTGGGTATGAGGACCCGCTGCCTTTCCTAGCAGAGACACCTGTGGGCCCGACAGGTCGGAGCTCCCTGTGGTGGGGCTGAGCTCTGTGTGTCTGCTGCTCAGCCTGCCTCTTCCACCCGCAGATACTCATCCTGAGGGGACACCCAGCAAACTTCCTGCACATGGACCCCCATCTCAGAGACAGCCTCTGGGGCCACCCAGTCTGCAGCAGGGCCTGGCGATCATCACACCTCCTGGGGAGGTCCTTCGGACTAAAGAGATGCCATTGGTGGGATATGAGGGGCCCTTGGCAGGTGGGAGCTAACCAGGGTATGTCACCTTCCAGACAGTGTTCCAGGGGAGGCAGCAGATAGTTAGGGCGGGGACTCAGAGTGAGGGAGAGATGCCCTCCTCATTAGCTGATGGGGGAACGCTGTGGATCAGCCGGCTTCACCGACCTGGTTGCAAAGAAAATGGCCACCATATTCTTTTGTTCTCCGTGGACTTGCAACAGGGAGGCAGGACAGGCTGAGTTTGCAGGATAGACCAGAATTAGACTGCAGGTGGTCACGGATCTGGAGGCCTTGGGAAAACGAGCACCAACGGCAACGTGGAGATGTTAAAAACTACACACTTAATTGCTCCAGAAAGTGCTGCGAGCATCAGAACTATATTTGGACTGGAAGGGCTTATTGGCAAAATATTGCAGCAGATGCTGGAGGGAGGTTTAATTGGAGGAGTCTGCATGCTCCATTTCCCAAGATTCTGAGTTTGATGCCACTTAATTTTTGCAAAATAGAACATCTTTTAAAAGGTTGAGAGCTACAATATAAGCCATTCATAGTTGTTAGAGCAGCATTTTTCTTTTCAAAGTAATTTAAAGTAATCTGTAATGACTGAGAAAGAAAATGTGGTTTCTGGGCGTGGGGTGAAGGAAAAACTGCAGCTGACATGCTCCATGTCATTATTTAATTTACCCTTCACACTGAAACCCCCGAAAATTAAATCATTTTCTTTCTCCTTTCAAAATAGATTAGGCATCATAGAAAGCCAGTGAATAAAATTGATTCTATCATTTCTAATGAGGAGAAAACATTGCACTTGAGAGTCATAGAGTTTTCAAGACACATTTACAAACATGTTTTACAGCATATTGCAGTAAATGTGGGGGGGCCTAACCCAGCTTTGTATCTAAGAATTGCCTTCTTTTTCTCCAAAGTTGTCCTCCGAGACCTTCTTCCTGGTCCCCAGGCTGGCTGCAGTTGGTTGGACTCCAGAGCATCACCTGACAGAAGTGAAATTTGGCCTTCTCCACTGGGTGTAGAAAGAGGAGGAAGGAAGAGACCACAGTGGCCAGACAGTGATCTTGGATAAAGGAGATGTGTATTCTGGGCTAAGTGGTCCTCCCCAGCACCCCCAGGCATCCCAACAAACAGCAATTCTGGGTTAGGGCTCCTCAGATGCATCATGGGCTACCATGGTGGGCTCAGTGGTAAAGAATCCACCTGCAATGCAGGAGACCCGAGTTTGATCTCTGAGCTGGGAAGATCCCCTGGAGAAGGAAATGGCAACCCATTCCAGTATTCCTGCCTGGGAAATCCCATGGACAAAGGAGCCTGGCGGGCTACAGTCTGTGAGGTCGCAAAGAGTCGGACATGACTTAGCGGCTAAACAGCAAGATGCAACACAGAATGACCCAGAGGGCGTGTTGCTGAGCCCCAGCAACAGCTTCTGATTCAGCAGGGCAAGTGGGGCCCCAGAATTTGCATGTCTAGGAAGTTCCCATATGATGCTGATGCTTCTGGCCTGGGAACCACATTTGAGATCCACCGCTCTAGATAAATATGATGATGCTTCCCATTCAAATACAGTGGATCCTAGAACAACTTGGGGGTTAGGGGCACCCACCGTCTGCACAATAAAAATCTGAGTGTAACTTATGGTGAACCCTCCTTAGTCATGGTTCCTTTGTGTCCGGGTTTCCTCCATATTAGTTGTTCTGCATCTTTGGATTCAACCAACTGCTGATTGGATCATGTTGAACTACAATATTTACTCTAAGTGGACCTGTACAGTTCAAATTTGGGTTGTTCTGTGTAAACGAGATTCACACAGAAATACAGGCTGGAGCATAGGACATTCTAAGAAAAAATAGGGAAGAAAGTCATTCCTCTACCCTGTACCCAGCCTGAGGTTAAGAACTTAAAGTAGAGGAGCCCCCGGAGTGAGTGTCAGAATGAGCTCCCCTCAGGTAGGGTGTGTGCGTGTGTGCTCAGTTGTGTCTGACTCTGCGACCCCATGGACTGTAGTCCACCAGGCTCTTCTGTCCATGGGATTCTCCAGGCAAGAATACTGGAGTGGGCTGCCATGCCTCCTACAGGGGTTCTTCCCAACCCAGGGATTGAACCCACATCTTTTATGTCTCGTGGATTGGCAGGCGGGTTCTTTTTCCAGTAGTTCCACCTGGGAAACCTGCCCTCAGGTAGGCTGCTTCTGTTAGGAAGCTAGCCAGACATACCTGCCCTGTACCCTGCCCCCACATCTGAGATGCTTCATCTTTCCCTCCCCCACTTGAACAGTGGTGGTTGGAGCATTACCTGAGGTCCTTGCTCTCGTGGTCAAGGACCACTGCTAGGTTTCCAGCCATAGGTTGGCACAGGTGCATCAAGACCTAAAAAGTGGCTCAAGGTAACCCAGGGTTCATCACACTGTACTTGTACTAAATTAGCATTGTGGTTTTGCCCTCACCTCCTTTTGCTTGGGTGCTTATGTGTGCCTGTGCACTAGGAGGAAAGTTATGTGACCTAAAGCTGTCAATCAACTTGTCAGTCAAGTGACACAGGACACAGAGAGGGACTTGCCACCTCTCCGAAACAACCAACCCCACCACGGGGCTGCTTCTGGTTTCCAAACAGCC
Organism: Bubalus kerabau; assembly: GCF_029407905.1. Lineage (NCBI taxonomy): Eukaryota > Metazoa > Chordata > Mammalia > Artiodactyla > Bovidae > Bubalus > Bubalus kerabau. The sequence goes on along the minus strand of NC_073631.1, from coordinate 79,527,243 downwards.
CGCTGTCATCCTTTCTCGGGAGTGACTTTATTTCTGCTTAATAAAAGTCTTGCTAATTTAAACTGCTTTATGCCCCTTTACTGAATTCTTTCCCCCGAGAAGGGCAAGAATGGAGGAAATTGCCATTCTGCCAGTGACACTTCTGGCAGTTACAAGTTCATAAAACAAGATTAGACAAGGCTTCTCCCTTTTATGTTTAAATGTAATAAACATACACACTTTTCTCAAGTCTGCAGCCTGCTGATTTGTTTTAAACCTGTGAATCCCCTGATACCCCCTGAACGAAGAGCCATAGAACATTCTCAGGGCCTCCGTCTCGCTCTTTCCCAGTCTGTCTCTCCATAACTGAAGTAACTGCTGGCTGATTGAAAGCAGCATCATTAGTGTGGTCATTGCTGAACTTCACAGGAATGAAAGCAGACAGCAGGCCCTCTCAGTTCTGACTTCACGGTCCTCTGAGATTCATCCAGGTGTTGCCTATAACAGCAGTTCAGTTTTCTTAAAGGTGTGCAGGCTTGGCTTTAAAACACTTTTCACTTTGAAATAATTACAATCTGATAAGAAGCTGTAAAACAGAGTGGTCTCCTGTTCCCTGCAGCTGGTTTCCCTGGTTGTAGCCTAACTGTGGAAGACTGTCCACACCGGGAAGTTGACACAGGTACACTGTGTGTGTGGTTATACTCCTATGTCATTTGTTACGTGTGCTGATGCCTGTAAATACCACTGCAATCAAATTACTGAACGATGGCAAAGACCTCCCTGTGCTACCCTTTTGTAGGCCTGTTCACCTCTTGGTGGGTATGGAGCCAAAAGACACAACCAAGCCAAAGATCAGGAAAAGGAAGGATTTATTACTTGTAGCAAGTAAAGAGAACACCAGAGATGTTTCCCAAAGCAGTGTCTCTCCCAAAAGCAAAATTGGGGAAGTTTTAAGCTAAGGGTACATGCATGTTCATGATGGGGCTTGGGTGGTGGACAGAGACCCAGCCTTAGTTGACTGAAGTCACAAGGGTCAGAAAAGGCCATCGTCATCATCCCTTAGGTTCTAGCTGAACTGGTGGTTGAGTTTCAGGCTAATCTTTACCACTGAAAAAGAACTGGAGGTCCTTACAACTGATATGTTATCTTTGCTATTATTACTTTTGTTCCTCCTAGCAGTTGTTTGTTCTTGCCTTCTTTTGTTCCCTTAAGATTATTAATTACTGAGCCCTGTCCAAGGGCCTGGTTCTTCCTTTGGGCATCCCCTGGTCTATCTGCTCACAGTCACCCTGCCTTCGTTCTCCCACGACCATCCCTGATGCATGGTAACCACCCATCTCTTCCCTACCCCTATGATTTTGTCATTTCAAGAGTTTTAAATTTATGCTATAATTATAGATTATATAACTAAACAATGCAGTATGGAACCACCCTTTTTCACTCGGCACAGTGTCCTTGAAATCTTGAAAATCACTGTGTGTATCAACACCTCTTTCCTTTTTAATATTCCTCAGGTTGGATGGTTGGAAAGGGAGAGGTTCCACCCCAACCCCTCTTGAGTTCTTTTGGCTAGTCTAATAATTAAATTGACACAGAACAGGTTAAGGAGAGGAAAAAGAATTAATTTGTGTTCATAGAGGTTTCATAGAGGTGGGACCTCCGAAGTGACCAAAGCAGACTATTTATGCATCATTTTTTAGACAAAGAAACAATGATCTGTGAAGTTTTAACAAAACAAAGGGGCTTATGCTTGAGATAGCAAACTAATGAAGAATTAAGATTTGTTTATACAGCTTTCTTAGTCTTGAGTCCCCCAACTCTGGTGATAAAGATGCTTTCTGTCCTCCCAGTATGGGAAGATGTGGGACATGTATTTCCTGATTTCAGAGGAAAAGAGTGGAAGGAAGTCAGAGTGTTTTTATATCTTTTTCTTTCACAGGCTGTTTCTCAACTTAATTCAAAATTTTCAAATATGCCACTGTGGCATACGTTGGGATGGCCAGCTCTGAGGCTCAGTGGGAGAAGACTAGTTTGTTTCACCATTCGTCCACTAAAGGACATTTTGGTTGTTTCAGTTTTGAGTTATTATTACAAACAAAGCTGATATTCGTGTACAGGTTTTTGTGCAGGCATAAGCTTTCATTTCTCTGGGATAAACAGCCAGGAGTGAGATTGTTGGGCTGTGTATTATCAGTGTATGTTTAGTTCTTTGAGAAACCATTATACTATTTTTCAGAGTGGCTATACATTTTACATTTGCATCAGCACCATTATAAAGCCAACTTTTCTGCATGCCTGCCAACATTAGTACCCAATTTTATGTCTATTTTAGCTATACTAATATTTAATAGATGAGGAGTGGTTTTTATTTGCCCTTCTTCTAATGGCCACAGATATTAAACATCTTCCCATGCGCTTATTTGTCCCTTGAATATCCCCTTCCATGATTCGTGTATCTTAATCTTTGCCCATTTTCAGATTGAAATACGTGTGGTTTTTACTGTTGAGTTTTGGGAGTTCTTTATACATTCCAGATATTAGTGTTTGCCAGCTTTGCAGTTGCAAAAATTCCCCACCCCCCCAGTTTGTAGCTTGTTTTTTAAATCCTTTTGATGGCATCTTTTGCAGAGAGAGCTAAGATTTTAAATTTTAAGTTCAATTTATCATTTGTTTTCTGTTATGAATTCTGTTTTGATGTCAACTCTAAGAGCTTTGTAACACACTCTAGATCCTGAGAATTTTCTACTCTGCTTTCTTCTAGAAGTGCTATAGTTTTACCTTTTATGTGCAGGTCTGTGGTCTTTGTTGAATTAATTTTTATAAGGTGTGAGGTGTGAAATTGAAGCTACGGTTCATTTTCCTGTCTATGGATGTACAAACACTTCAGTAGTGTTTGTTGAAAGCACTCTCTTCCCTCCACTGGATTGCTTTTACATCTTTCTCAAAAATTGCTTGACTGAGCTACTGCTACCCAGGGAAGGCAGACTGTAGGGGCCTGCCGGGACTCTACTCACAAGGAGGCTGGGCTCCATGAGGCTGCTCTTCTTGGATTCTTGGAAACCTCAACAGCCCTCCCCAGGATATTTGGGGCCAGCTGTCAGGACAAACCCCCTCTTTATTGTAACCTTTAGAGAACATTTCATGAGCAGACTTGCTCAGGACCACATTTTGTGCTGTCTGTGGTTTTCCCTTTATTATGAATAAGAATTTCATTCTCTATATTTATGTGATATTTACATTTCATTTAATTTCATTCTTTATATTTATGTGATATTTACAAAGCCTTGGTGAGGCTGGTTTAACTATTTCCCCATTTTCCAGCTGAGGGAGAAGAGCTGTGAAGGGTCCCAATCAAATCCAGTCAGTGTCTGGGGCTCAGCATGTCAGCCTGGCTTCCTAGGCCATGAACAGAACTGGCATCTAGGTTCTAACCAAGAGGTTCAGTCAATTATCACCACTGGAATTCACATAGTTTCAGGTCAAAGCAGCAATTCCTGAACTCCAGATGATTTTACCTGATTCCTTGATGCGACCATGGACCTGAGAGCCTATGGAATCAACCAAGTCATTCAGTAAACAAGGGTGACTGGTTGGTCATCTCTGAGGCAATGTCCTGGGGAGAAGTGAATGAAGTGCTGTACTTCATTAGAATCTGCAACACACATGATGCAAACTAGGGGGCGCCTCCTCCTGCACCCTAGGGGAAAGTGAAAGTGTCAGTTGCTCAGTCCTGTCCGACTCTTTGCAACCCCATGGACTGTAGCCCACCAGGCTCCTCTGTCCATGGAGATTCTCCAGATAAGAATACTGCAGTGGGTTGCCATGCCTCCTCCAGGGGATCTTCCCAACCAAGGGATCAAACCAGGTCTCCTGCATTGCAGGCAGGTTCTTTACCATCGGAGCCACCAGGGGAGTGATGGAATAAACACAGTGAAGATCTTTGCCATGATTTCTTCTGTCCTGTTTGGGGGCATTGAGCCTCACCTGAGCCTGGAGGGGGATGGTCAACAGTGGTTCTCCCTCTCAGGAAGCTCATGAATTTAACCTCATGAATTCAGATATTATTCTACTCTGGGAACAGTTTAATGGAAAAAAGGGAGAAGGGAATATTAACAAGTAATATTTATTGAGCACTGACCATTTCCTGGGTAGCAATATTAAAATATCCTTCCTTGCAATGGCCTTGGAGTTACGCTATTATGACTCCCATTATACAGATGAAAGTCAAGGCCCAGAGAGGTCAACCAACTTGTTCAAGGTTATTCGGCTAGACGTGTTGAAAGAGGGTCTTGAACTCAAGTGGTACTCTTGACCACTGAACTTATAACTAATCTGGGAGCAGAGTTTTGTGGCCTGAAGTTGGGGTGCAGAGGACAGGGCTCGCTCTACCAGGGGGAGGAGAGTCATGGGGCTAGGACTCCAAAGGTGGAAGTTGAGAGGTGAAGCAGGAAGGCTGAGCAAGGATTCCCAGGTAGAGAAGATGGGCAAGGGCAGTGAGGCAAAATGGGCTTGGAGGCCATGGTGAGCCAGGTGATTTCCAGAAACTACAAGCCCCTCGAGTTGGTTGGGGCCTGGGGTATGGGGACAGCTGGGAGGTCAGACAGAAAGGCAGGGGGAGCCCAGAGCACGTGTGACCTTTACAATCTGAACTAGAGGTGAATAGGAGGCTCTGGACAGTGTTAGGCACAAAGAGACACACCCGTATTTCCCTTTAGAGAATTCAGCTTAATGACAGTGGGCAGGTGGGGGTGGGTAAGAGAGCAGAGAAACCACCGTGGTGGGAAAACAGCTGAAAGGCTGGTGCCTCTCAAACAGCAGGGATGGGGAGAAAGAGATGCAGAGGTACCCACATGTCCGAGAGGTAGGCATGTGATTGGAGACAGGAAAATAGAAGCATTTAGCATAATCCCCAGGAGTTTTTCTTGGATGATGAGTAGATGGAAGAGTGATTTATTAAACAAAAATAAACCAAAGATCAAAACAAAACAAGAGAAAAAACTAACAAGGGCAAACCAGTTTGATTTTAAGGAGAAACCAGGGGGAGGGGATTTCAGTTTTTCACAGACTGAGCTTGCAGTGTTTGTTCAGTAAGCAGAGGAAGGGTCTTTAGAGAGGCCCTGGTGGGCATATTGTAGGCCAGGGGCTTCTACGAGAGGAGACTGAGAATAAACCGTCACTGCAGTTGCTGAATTTTGTTCTGTGTTTCCGGTGGTTCGGCTCTGAGAGTCTGTAAGACAAAGCTAAGATGAACAGACCACTGGGGAAAAGTGACTAAAGAGGCAGCGCAAGTGCAGTATGTGAGCCTTCAGGACAAATGGGAGGAATTCTCGCACATCATTATCTGGCCACTCAGAAGCCGGCCGTGGGCGGTGCGGGAAGTACCTGCCACCTCTGTCATTTTACAGCGAGGAGCTGGTCTGGGATGTGCAGGGGAATCTAACAGAGACATTAGTCCTGGAAGACAGAATGAATTAACCTGGCTCCTTTATTAACCCAGACACTCACCAGATGAACGGTGACGACTGAGCTGTGCATCGGCGCCAGGAGTGAATCCAGACAGGATTGACCCCGATTGATCTGAAGCTGTTAACAGGTGTCTCCTCTGGTTTTCGCCACAGAACCAACAGGCTTAGACGGGACCTTTTCCTTGGAAAAGGTCAGAACCCAGAGAGGGGAGGATATCAGCGTTCTGCTGAAATAATGTAGTTTCAAACGGATGTTGGAAAATCAAAACAGATCTTTGGTTTCAAAATAGAGTCTTGCTAAAATAGTCATTGCTTTTAGGGAAATTATTACCTGAGTGGGGGTGAAGGGACCCTGTTGGGGTGCTGGAAATATTTAATATCTTGATTTGAGTGGTACATCTGTGGGTTTATGAATAAGTAAAATTTAATCCGTATTCTTAACATCTATACATGTTATTGTATTTCGGCTGAATCGTGTCTCCCCAAAATTTACACATTGAAGTCTTAATCCTTAGAACCTCATAATATGACTTTATTTGGAAACAGCTACATCATTGAAGATGTAGCTAGTTAAGACGATGTCATCCTGGAATAGGGTAGACGCTTAATCCAGTATGACCGGTCTCCATATTAAAAGGGAAAATTTTGACATGGACACACACACACATGTAAGAGTGCCATGTGAAGACTGAATTATTCTGCCACAAGCCAAGGAACCACCAGCAACTGGAGAGAGGCCTGGAAAAGACCGTCCTGACACCTTAATCTTGGACTTACAGCTTCCATAACTGTGAGAGAATGGACGTTTGCTGTTTATGCTGCCTGGCCTGTGTACTTTGTTATGGCAGCTCAGGGACACTAATAAAGACCAGCGGCTAAGATTCCATGATCCTGATGCAGGGGGCCTGGGTTCAGCCTCTGGCTAGGGAAATAGATCCCACACACTGCAACTAAGAATTCCCAGGCTGCAACCAAAAATGCTGCATATCACAATGAAGACGAACAATTCCACATGCTGCAAATAGACCCAGCGCAGTCAAACAAATAGTAAAAAAACAAATATACAGCATTAATAGGAAAAAGGAGAAAATGATCATTTCAAAGGACACAGGAAAAGCATTTGACAAAATCCAACACCCTTTCACAATAAAAACACTCAACAAATTAAAACTAGAAGGAAACTTCCTCAATATGTTAAAGGTATCTGTGTAAAACTCATAGCTAGCATTATACTTAATGGTGAAAAGTTGAATGTTTTCTTTTAATATCAGGAATAAAGCAAGGATGTCTGCTCTCATACCCTCTATTCAACACTGTACTTCAGGTTCTAGCCAGGACAATTAGGAAAAAAAAAAAAAAAAAAAAAAAAAAAAAAAAAAGAGAGAGAGAGAGAAAGAAAGAAAAGAAAAAGAAATAAAAGGCACCCAGATTGGAAAGGAAGAAGTAAAACTGTATTTGAAGATGACATGATCTTGTAAAAGACAATCACAAGGAAGAAATTTATAAAATAAACCAGCAGAGCTAATAAATTGAACCAGTTTGTAGGATACAAGATCAGTGTACAAACCAGTTTAAATAAATGGATAAATGAAGAGATATCCCATATTCATGGATTTGAAGTCATAATATTTACATAGCAATACTCCCTAGATTATTAATATCTGCAGATTCAATGCTATCCCTCATAAACTTTCAAAGGCCTTCCCCATCCCCCATCAAAGCAACAAACTTATTCAGAAACCTACATGGAAATGCAAAGGTCCCAAATATTCAACCAATCTTGAAAAAGAAGAATAAACTTTCGAAGTTGGAGAGCTTATATTTCAATTAAAAAAAAACTTACTATAGAACTAAAGTAATAACAGCAATAACTCAGTACAGGAGTGAGAGCTGCCTGATGGAGTCCCAGATTACTGCTATGGGATTGCATGGGCAAGCCACCTGCAGCTCCGCACCTCAGTGTCCCCGCCTGTCCCCATGTCCAGGATCGGGCTGCAGGAGTCAAGAGACATAAAGTGTATCTTTACAGCAGGGCCTGGCACACAGTGAGGGCTCTAAATACTAATCCCTATTATTTATAGAGGCTTCCCTCATAGCTCAATCAGTAAAGAATCTGCCTGCAGTGCAGGAGACCTGGGTTTGTTTCCTGGGATTGGAAGATCCCCTGGAGAAGGAAATGGCAATCCACTCCAGTATTCTTGCCTGGGAAATCACATGGACAGAAGGTCAGACACGACTTAGTGACTAAGCAACAACAACATTATTTATAGGGACCAGAGATCAAATTGCCAACATCTGTTGGGTCATCAAAAAAGCAAGAGAGTTCCAGAAAAACATCTACTTCTGCTTTATTGACTATCTCAAAGCCTTTGACTGTGTGGATCACAACAAACTGTGGGAAATTCTGAAAGAGATGGGCATACCAGGCCACCTGACCTGCCTCCTGAGAAATCTGTATGCAGGTCAAGAAGCAGCAGTTAGAACTGCACATGGAACAACAGACTAGTTCCAAATTGGGAAAGGAGTATGTCAAGGCTGTACATTGTCACCCTGCTTGTTTAACTTATATGCAGAATACGTGAGAAACACTGAACTGGATGAAGCACAAGCTGGAATCAAGATTGCCGGGAGAAATATCAATAACCTCGGATATGCAGATAATGCCACCCTTATAGCAGAAAGCAAAGAACTAAAATCCTCTTGATGAAAGTGAAAGAGGAGAGTGAAAAAGCTGGCTTAAAACTCAACATTCAGAAAACTAAGATCATGGCATCTGGTCTCATCATGTCATGGCAAATAGATGGGGAAACAGTGGAAATAGTGATAGATTTTGTATTTTGGGGGCTCCAAAAGCACTGCAGATGGTGACTGCAGCCATTAAATTAAAAAACGCTTGCTCCTTGGAAGAAAAGTTATGACCAACCTAGACAGCTTATTGACTTTCCTGGTGGCTCAGAGGGTAAAGCATCTGCTTGCAATGTGGGAGACTCGGATTCAATCCCTGGGTTGGGAAGATCCCCTGGAGAAGAAAATGGCAACCCACTCCAGTACTCTAGCCTGGGAAATCCCATGGACAGAGAAACCTGTAGGCTACAGTCTATGGGGTTGCAAAGAGTCGGACACGACTGAGCTATTGCACTTTCACTTTCAGACAGCTTATTAAAAAGCAGAGACATTACTTTGCCAACAAAGGTCCATCTAGTCAAAGCTTTGGTTTTTCTAGTAGTCATATATGGATGTGAGAGTTGAACTATAAAGAAAGCTGAGGGCTGAAGAATTGATGCTTTTGAACTGTGGTGTTGGAGAAGACTCTTTGAGAGTTCCTGGGACTGCAAGGAGATCCAACCAGTCCTTCCTAAAGGAAATCAGTCCTGAATATTCACTGGAAGGACCGATGCTGAAGCTGAAACTCCAATACTTTGGCCACCTGATGTGAAGAGCTGACTCATGCGGGGACAGAGGATGAGATGGTTGGATGGCATGACTGATACAATGAACATGAATTTGAGCAAGCTCCAGGAGTTGATGATGGACAAGGAAGCCTGGCATGCTGTAGTCCATGGGGTTACAAAGAGTCGGACAAGACTGAGCGACTGAACTGAACTGATTATTTATAATCATTGTAGAAAATAGGAAAATATATTTAGGAAGCTGTGTCTTCTGTACATTGAACATTTTAACCTGCTTGGAATCATATGAATGCATAATGTTGACTTTCACTTTTTCCATTCAGCATGAGTTCATGAAAGCCCATTGTCTCATTAATAATTTTAGGTCTCTAGATGCACTGAGAGCTTTCTATTTTTGTTTGTGTGAATATATGCACTAGAAACTGTGGGGAGATCCAGTGCTTCCCCACTGAAACTACTCAGTCTGGATCTAGTCAGAATAAAACTCACTGAAGTCATCAACATTAATTTTTAAAGTGATGGAAAAACATTTAGGTAAATGTGAAAATTCTTCTTTTAGCTTTCAAATCCTGCTGTGCTGGGTTTAGCAATGTAAATTACAGTTCTGGTCCCATGGTGGTTTCCTCCCCTTGGTGGGTGGGAGTGGTGGAGCCTTCCCCCTTTGCTTTGCCTGCTGACCCACTCTGAGTGAGAGACAGCACAGTGACCACCTTGACAGTTTAATGGGAAGAGTCACTGCTTCTATAATTATGTAGTTATATATAGAACACATTATGTCTGTCAAATAAAACTGTTAATTTCCATTCCTGTTCAGATAATGGGAAATGCAAATTTTAATAATGTAAAAGCATTTCCCCAAGTTTTCAATCAGATTTTGGTGCTTTTATCTTATGAACTGATTGAGAAAATAGACCAACACAGGCTCTTTAGGAAGAAAGAAATATTTATTGGTAGTACTTCATAATAAATACAGTAGGGTCCCTGGACCAGTGGCCTCACATCACCTGGGAAATTGTTTAAAATGCACATCCTTTGGCCCCAGCCCATACCTACTAAACTGGAAGCTGGGAGAGGGGAGGGCAATCTCCAGGGGATGCTGATGCAGACTCAAATTTGAGAACCACTGGTGGCTCGGTGGCAGAGTCCACCTGACAATGTAGGTGACGTGGGTTCAATACCTGGAGGGGGAAGATCCCCTGGAGGAGGAAATGGCAACCCACTCTTGCCTGGAGAATTCCATGGACAGAGGAGCCTGGTGGACTGCAGTCCGTGCATGCTTCATGCTAAGTTGCTTCAGCCGTGTCTGACTTTGTGTGCCCCTATGGACTGCAGCCTTCCAGGCTTCTCTGTTCACAGAATTTTCCAGGCAAGAATACTGGAGTGGGTTGCCACGTCCTCCTCCAGGGGATCTTCCGAAGCCAGGAATTGAACCCACCTCTTTTACCAGCTCTTGCGTTGGCAGTCAGGTTCTTTACCACTAGCACCACCTGGGAAGCCCAGGCTGCAGTCCAGTCCAATCTTTGGAGTTGCAAAGACTGCGAGAGCACGATTCACAGCATGGGATTTGAGATAATATTCTCGACTACATAGTTCAGCAAAATACACAATACAAAAACAGTTTAAGTTTCTCTCTTACTTTCTTAAGTTTCTTCTCTTACTAGTGAGCTAGCAGTGAGGGGGTTCTGTCTGAATGACAGATAACTTGAATGTCTCTGTAGTTCAGCTTTTTTCTGATCTTGTGAAATAGGCTTTAAAAAATGTGTGTGCCTTCCTAAAGTTTCATAAGTTTATCTCTATAGGACTTGCACCTCTTTTGTTACATGTATTCTTAGGTACCTTACAGTTTTGACTATCATTATAAATGGGATCATTTGGAAAACTCTGTTCCTGCTTCAGAGATATAAATACATTCTTAAATTTTGCTGCTGATCTTCTAGCCAATCATATTGTTAAACACATATCATTTCTGATGATTTAGGTATGGATTTTCCTGAATTTTTGATGTATTTGTTTGACCAAAAAGCTTGTTCATGTTTTTCCATCGCATCTTACGGAAAAACTTGAACAAACTTTTTGGCCAATCCAATAGAATATCACATAATATTTAAATAATAATAGCTTGGTTCCTTATGATTTTCCAGTGCTTAAAGCATTTAGATCTTTAGAAACTCTTTAATACCATTTACATTGATTTAATACTATTTATTATACTTCGCCATGATCTCAAATAAATAGTGGATTTGTCTTATTCTTGATTTTTAAAGAAAATGATTCTAAGATTTCATCACAAAGGATAATGTTTTTGAAGATTTTCATTCAGAAGTCTGCTTCCATTTTTATTCAATTAGACTGATGAAGAATGTGTGAAGGATTTTATCAAATGCTTTTGTGGCATCAGTTGAGATGATGGTATGGTTTCTCCCTTATTAATCTATTAATTTGGAGAATGATATTTATAGATTTTTTTTCCTAATGCTAACAAGGCCTGCTGCTGCTGCTGCTAAGTCGCTTCAGTCATGTCCGACTCTGTGCGACCCCATAGACGGCAGCCCACCAGGCTCCCCCGTCCCTGGGATTCTCCAGGCAAGAACATTGGAGTGGGTTGCCATTTCCTTCTCCAATGCATAAGAGTCAAAAGTCAAAGTGAAGTTGCTCAGTCGTGTCTGACTCTTAGCGACCCCATGGACTGCAGCCTACCAGGCTCCTCCGTCCATGGAATTTTCCAGGCAAGCGTACTGGAGTGGGGTGCCATTGCCTTCTCCTCTAACAAGGCCTAGTAGTTCATAAAACAAAGTGGAGTGTACCCTCTTTTTCTATTCTCGGGAATTGTCTCTGATTCTGGAGCGATGGATTCCTCAAAAGTTTGGCAGAACTGATCACTAAAATCTCCCAGGCTTGCTGTTAACTACTGACCCAGTTCTTTTAATGATTATACCACTACTGAAATGTTTCATTTCCTCAAGATGTTATTCATAAGTTATGTTTTTTGCAGGATTCAGATTATATACGCTCTCAAATATGTTGCCACAGATTTGTAAATGGCATCATCTTAATTTCTTTAAACTGTAGTTTTGGTAATTAAGTCCTCTTTCATATTCCTAATATTTTCTTTTTTTACTTATGATTTCTATTTATTTATTTCAGTTATTTTTGGCTGCCCTGGGTCTTTGTTGCTGCCCTTGGGCTTTCTCTAGTTGCAGCAAGCAGGGGCTTCTCTCCAGTTGTGTGATGAGTTCTCACTGTGGAGGCTTCTCGTGTTGTGAAGCATGGGCTCTAGGCACAAGGGCCTCAGGAACTGGCACACAGCATTAGTTCCTCTGCTGCATGTGGGATCTTCCTGGACCAAGGATTGAGCTGGTACCCCTTGCAATGCAAGGCCTACCATTGCATCCACACCATTGGACCACCATGGAAGTCCCCCTAATATTTTCTTATACTTTCCCTCCTTTAAACCAATCAACTTCTACAAAGAACTGTCAATTTTCCTAGTCATTTTAAAGAACTTATTTGGCTTTGTTGATTTTGAAGATTGAGTATTTGTTTTCTATTTAATTTTAGAATTTAATTTAATTTAGAATTTAATATAAATTTAAATTTATATTTCACATGATATTCTATAGTTCTTTATATAGCCTCTTAGGTTGGGTTCTTAGTTTTTTATTTTTAGCCTCTCTTCTTTCTTATTAAAGTCTTTGAGGCTATAAACTTCCCATTAAATACGGTGTCCATTGTATCTCAAGGTTTGGTATGCAGTATCTTTTATTGCTCAGTTTTAAGTACTTTGAATTTTTCTGGTATTATTTCACTTTGAGTCATGAGTTATTTTGACATACAGGAACATTTAGTAATCATTTTATGTTTACACATATTTTACTTTTATTGTGGCTAGATGACTGGTTTGTAAATATCTGAGTCTTTGACTCAGATTTTTGAGATTTACTTTGTGACCTAGTGTTTAACTTTTGTAAATGTTGCATATGTACCTAGAAGAGTGTATTATTGAATAAATCAAGTTTAATAGTGTTCAAACCTAATTTACCTTTAGTCATTTTTTGTCAGCTTAAATTATTGATAATTGAAAAAGGAAGATTGATATCAACTACTCTGATAATATACTTGTTAATTTCTCTTAGTTCTACCAATTTCCTTTTTTTTTTTTTGGCCGTATCTTGAGGCATGTGGGATTTTACTTCTCTGACCAGAGACTGAACCTATGCTTCCTGCATTGGACCACTGGGGAAGTCCCAAGCCAATTTTTAATTTATATATTTGGAGTTGACTTTTTTCATGCAAATTCAGAATTATTATAATGTATGGATTGAATATTTATCTCCCTCCCCCAAATTCATATGTTGAAATCCAATCTCTAATGCAATGGCATTAGAAGGTAGGTCATTTGGGAGGTAATTAGGTCATAAGTATTGAGCCCCCATGAATGGGATTAGTGCCCTTCTGGAGAATCCCATGGTTGGAGGAGCCTGGTGGACTGCAGTCCAAGGGGTCGAGAAGAGTCGGACATGACTGAGCGACTTCACTTTCACTTTTCACTTTCATGCATTGGAGTGGGAAATGGCAACCCACTCCAGTGTTCTTGCCTGGAGAGTCCCAGAGACAGGGGAGCCTGGTGGGCTGCCATCTGTGGGGTCGCACAGAGTCAGACACGACTGAAGTGACTTAGCAGCAAGAAGAAGTCCAGGGAGTTCCCTGGTAGCCTCATGGTTAGGACTCTGGGCTTTCACTGCCATGGCTTGGGGTTCAATCTCTGGTTGGGGAACTGAGATCCTGCAAGCTGCAAGGCCAATAATAATAATAATAAGCCCCACAGAGCCAGTTTGACCTACTCCCACCATTGAAATAGAAGAGAAGTCAGCTGTTTGCAACCTGGAAGGGGGTTCTCACTAGAACTTTACCATGCTGGTACCTTGACCTTGGACTTCCAGCTTTCAGAGCTGTGTGAAAAGAAATGTCTGCTATCGTGGTGTTTATAGCAGGCTGAGCTGACCACAACTGTGTCTTCCTGTGGAGCTATTGTCATTATGCTGTGATCTTCTCTGTCTGCAGGAACATTTTCTGTATAAAGCTTATCCTGCCTGGTGTTAGCCTCATCAACCAGTTGTCCTTTGTTCAGTGTTTCCATTTGTTTCTTTTTTCTTGATTTTTCATCTGTGGGTGTTGTTACCTATTAACTCTTGTAATCAAGAAATTACTCAATTTTGTTCGTATGCCCAATATTTGTCTTTCTACTCCCCACACAGTTCAGATCATTTTTCTGGGTTCATTTTCTTTTCCTCCTGGAGCGCTCTTTTAGAAATTTCATTATTGTCCTTATATTGGTGCAATTCTCTTGATCTTTGATTTTCTGAAAATATATTTCATCCCCATTCAGGAAAGTTTTTTCTGCAAATTACACCATTCTCAGTTGAGAGGTATTTTTACTCAGTCCTTAAAAATTGTAATTCTTCTGTTTTGAGAGCTCTTTGTTGCTGTCTGAAAAGTCTGTTCTCAGGCCACCTGTTGTTCTTTTGTAAGTAGCAGATCCTTCCCTTCTGGCTGCTTTTAAGACATTGTTTATTGTAGTCTGTTGCTCACTCATTTCTGTAACTACACCTTTAATTCCTTAGGAAATATATTCATCATTAGTTGATACTCTGTATATGATCATTACACTATCTCAGGTCTTTGAGGGTCTAAATCCATGGTTGTTTGTTTTCTGTTGACCATCACTCTCAGTAGTTTGCTTTCTTATGTCTTTGATGATCTTTGAGTATGAACTCATGTTGTTTATCTTAGTCTGAGGAGAATCAGGTACTCAGACTAAGGTGCTTTCTGACGGGTAGCACTTGTGATTCTGTTGGTAGCCAAGGGGCACTTCTGGGTTGAATTTCCTGTGGGTCCCCTTCTTCCTTCCCTCCCTCTTCCCCTTTCTAACTTTCAATATAAAACATTCAAACATAAGGGAAAATGGAAAGAGAGTTTTCTTTGACTGAACCAATTTGATGAAAGTTATAGACAACTGATCTGCCTCCTGAGAAATTTGTATGCAGGTCAAGAAGCAACAGTTAGAACCGGACATGGAATAACAGACTGGTTCCAAATTGGGAAAGGAGTACGTCAAGGCTGTATATTGTCACCTTCTTATTTAACTTATATTCAGAGTACATCATGTAAAATGCCGGGCTGGATGAAGTACAAACTGGAATCAAGATCACTGGGGGAAATATCAATAACCTCAGATATGCAGATGACACCCCCCTTACGGTAGAAAGCAAAGAGGAGCTAAACAGCCTCTTGATGAAAGTGAAAGAGGAGAGTGAGAAAGTTGGTTTAAAACTCAACATTCAGAAAACTAAGATCATGGCATCCAGTCCCATCACTTCATGGCAAATAGATGGGAAATCAATGGAAACAGTGAGAGACTTTATTTTCTTGGGCTCCAAAATCACTGCAGATGGTGACTGCAGCCATGAAATTAAAAGACGCTTACTCCTTGGAAGGAAAGTTATAACCAACATAGACAGCATATTAAAAAGCAGAGACATTACTTTGCCAACAAAGGTCTGTCTAGTCAAGGCTATGGTTTTTCCAGTAGTCATGCATGGATGTGAGAGTTGGGATATAAAGAAAGCTGAGGGCCGAAGAATTGATGCTTTTGAACTGTGGTGTTGGAGAAGACTCTTGAGACTCCCTTGGACTGCAAGGAGATCCAACCAGTCCATCCTAAGGGAGATCAGTCCTGGGTGTTCATTGGAAGGACTGATGCTGAAGCTGAAACTCCAATACTTTGGCCACCTGATGCGAAGAACCTACTCTTTGGAAAAGACCCTGATGCTGGGAAAGATTGAAGGTGAGAGGAGAAGGGGATGACAGAGGATGAGATGGTTGGATGGCATCACCAACTCAATGGACATGAGCTTGAGTAGGCCCCAGGAGTTGGTAATGGACAGAGAAGCCCGGCATATTGCAGTCCATGGGGTCGCAAAGAGTTGGACATGACTGAGTAATTGAACTGAACTGAACTGAACTGAACTGATAGACATTGTGAAATTTCATCCCTAAATATCTCAGCATCCATGTCCTAAGAAACAAGACACTGTAACTGCAACATAATTATCATGCTTAAGAAACCAAGTCATCTGGTCACTTACTAATTCCCTGATATCATCTCAGACCCAGTGCATTTTCACATTTCCCTCATTGTCCCCAAAGGCTAGCTTATGGTTAAAAACTAGAATTCCAGAGGTTATCATATTAAGTGAACTAAGTCAGACAGAGAAAGACAAATATTATACAATATTGCTTATACATGGAATCTAAAAAATATTACAAATGAACTTATTTACAAAACAGAAACAGACTCACAGACATAGAAGATGAATTTATGGTTACTAAAAGGGAAAGGTGAGGGGATAAATTAGGGGTATGGGTTTAACATATACCACTGTATATAAAAGAAATAAATACAGATTTACAATATAGCATAGGGAGCTATATTCAATATCATGAAAAAGCCTATAATAGAAGTAAATATGAAAAAGAATAGATAGATAAACCTATATATGTGTAACTGAATCAGTTTGTACATCTAAAACAAACACAATATTATAAATCAATGGTAGTCCAATTAAAAAATAATCAACAACTAGGATTCAATCAAGGTTCATATATTATTATTGGTTATTATGTCTCTTTTATTCTAGAACAATCTCCCCCCCCCACCCTGTTTTTTTAATATATAAAAGTGGTTTTCACCTAACATGTAATTTCTCAAAGAGGAGTCTGGGACTGGCTGAACCTACACCAATGAACTTCAGCGGGTGCCCAAGTTGACTGCTCCAGGTTGTCCCTTTCTCCTTGCCATCAGGAAGGAAGGAGTGGAAGACAGCCTGTCCCCCAGCCCCTGAGCCACCCCTTTTCTCATTCCCACACTCCTCAATCACCCTCACCGGGGTGCTGACCCTCTCCTCTGTAGGTGAGGTGACTGGCTCCCCCTCCCTACAATCTCTTTCAGGGGATTTGTGGGGGGCTTTCCCCGACACCTCCAGAGCGGGCAGATCACCTCATGTTCACAGCAAGGAGGGGTCATCCATTACCCTCCTTCTAACAGATGAAAATGTCAAAGTTGAGAGAAGCGAGGCTGATGGAAGTTGGCTCTGGAAGACGGTCAGTGGTAGCAGCAAACCAGTGGCTGTGCAAGGCCACAGCTGAGCTCTGAGTGTTTTTGCAAAATGAACCTTGCCCCCACTCCCATATCTTCCACCAAATTCCAGGGAAGCGCCCAGCCTGCCTGCTGTGCTCAGGGGTGCAGGTGTGCACACTGGTGTGCTCAGGGCTGAGGCTGCACTCTGCCACACGGGGGACCTGGGCTATACCACTTTGTGCCCCATGAGCCTTGCACAGTGGGCTGCTACACTGTGACCTCCTCACCAGCATCCAGGACTGCCCATCCCCCCAGGTGCATTGGCACCTCCTTGGAGTTTGGATTCTTGCAGGACTTCTTAGCATCCTAACTCTCTGTTTCTTCCTGGGAACTTTAATTAATACATGATAAATAAGCATTTATTCCCTGCTTGTAACCGTCTGTGGGGAGAAGGATGCCCACCTGTAGTGTTCCAGCTCTCTTTTAAAACAACATCTGACCAAAAAAAAGTGCGTTGACCAGACTTCAGGGCAGCCCAAGGCTTGGTTTGCTATCACCTCCGGCCAGGTCCTGAAGGCAAGCGCATCTTTCCCCTGCAGGCCAAGAACAGGGACTTGGTAACTGAGAACTGAAAGCACATATAAACTGGCCTGCTTTCCTCTCACTGATAACAATTTGTCTTGACCTGAAAAAGACATATTACAATAATAATGTATATTTTGCTTATGCTTTACAATGGTTGAATTGTAATTTATCTATTCTGACTTATTTATTAGTCCTCATAGCAAACCTGTAATGTGTTAGATTTCCAACCTCATGATATTAAATTACATATTTATGATTATAAAAATTTTTCATAAAAATTTTATAAGCCACAGAAACATACATACATACATAGGAGAAAAAACAAACATCCATATTCTCTGGGAACCTGCTGAGGCGAGCTAAGCCCTGAGGGTAGAGGAGAGGGACATGACAATGAGAAGTGACCGTGTGCTCCAGGAGTTCACAAGGGAGGGAGATGGAGGAAGCGAAATAATTGTCTTTTAAGACTGTAAAAGTTTCCTAGGGCTGCTGTAAAAAAAAAAAATCCACAAACTGGGTGGTTGCTTTATGGTATAAATTTATCCTTTACAGGTGTGGATGCCAGGAGTTCAAAATCAAGGTATTGGCAGGGCTGTGCTTTCTCCGAAACCTGTAGAGGAATCCTCCTTTCAGCTTCCAGCTGAGGTGGTGGCTGGCCAGCCTTGGCATCCTTGGCTTGTGGCAGCATCATTCCAAGCTCTGCCTCCATCCTCACACGGCCATCTTTTCTTCTCATTTGTTATTATTCAGTTGCCAAGTTGTGTCTGACTCTTTGTGACCCTCATGGACTGCAGCACACCAGTCTTCCCTGTCCTTCACTATCTCCCAGAGTTTGCTCAAACTCATGTCCATTGAGTCAGTGATGTCGTCCTCTTCTCCTCCCACCTTCAATCATTCCCAGCATCAGGGTCTTTTCCAATGAGTAGGTTCTTGGCATCAGGTGGCCAAAGTATTGGAGTTTCAGCTTCAGCATCAGTCCTTCCAATGAACACCCAGGACTGATTTCCTTTAGGATGGACTGATTGGATCTCCTTGCAGTCCAAGGGAGTCTCAAGAGTCTTCTCCAACACCACAGTTCAAAAGCATCAATCCTTCAAGGCTCAGCTTTCTTTATAGCCCAACTCTCACGTCCATACATGACTACTGGAAAAACCATAGCTTTTACTATATGGACCTTTGTCAGCAAAGTGATGCCTCTGCTTTTTAATATGCTGTCTAGGTTTGTCATAGCTTTCCTTCCAAGGAGCAAGTGCCTTTTAATTTGGTGGCTGCAGTCACTGTCTGGAGTGACTTAGAGTCCAAGAAAATAAGTGTTTCCACTTAGACACCTAAATGTAGGATGATGGCATCTTGAGACCTTTAATTAATTGCATCTGCAAAGAATGTATTTCTAAAGTCCCATTCTGAGGATGAGTTCTGGGGGGACCCCATTCAACCTGCTACAGAGATAGAAGTTGATGAGTGTGGGAAGGCAGGGGAGTGTGGAGGGAATTGGTGTGGGGCTCCTTCGATAAAGAGGGAACTGAGCTGGTCCATAAATGGGGGTGTGCTGATGGTGTTTTATCCTACTAGCGTCCCAACCTTCCCCAGTTGACATGGTTCCAATGGGATGCCAAACCGTGTGTTTTCTTTATGCCCTCCTGCCTAGGGAGGAACAGGACCCAGACTCAGGCTGGCTGTTGGAGACCCTGGGCTCCTAGCACAGTAATGGTTCCAGCAGTGAGCACATGGGGGCCACTGGGCTGCCTCTGCTGGCACGTGGAGGACATGAGCTAACCTAGAATGACCAAGGCACAGGAGGCACCTGCCCTTCCTTGTATTGTTCCCATTGGTATCAGGAAAACACGATTTGGACTTCAGGACCCATCAGAGATGTTTGTGAACCGACCTGCCACTGTGGTTTCCATTCCTCTTGATTGACTTGGAAGGTTTCTGGCTGATATAGTGGATGAAACTCTGCAAGGCAGAGGAGAGGTTCAGAGAGGACCTGACAACACGGGGGATGGCAGGGAACAGTTAAAGAATTCCAGTCTGAACTGGGGGCAACCAGTGTTCAGTTGTGTAGGAGAGGGGACGGGTTGGGTGCCGGTCTGCCCAGCCTTGCCCAGGGCAGCACTCATGCTACACAGTGCCCCTAGGTGTTCCGTGGTCAAGTTAGTTGAAAGGCAGCGTTCAGCCAAGGTAAGCGGGGCTCCTGTCTGCAGCATCTCTTGAGAGCTTTCAGACACAGCATTTCTTTTCTTAGGGTTTTCCTCAGGACGCGTGTGCTGTAAAAAAACACGCTTGGGGGATGCTCTGAGGCAGTAGGAAGCATCTTTTTTTAGAGCATGGAATGGATAAGATGCTTTCTACATTTTAGGGAAAATGTGCCAGTGTCTGAGTGACGGGAGGGAGGGTGGTTCCAGTGGTCTTGGCAAGAAGCGGTGAAGACCCGGATGAAGGCAAGCTGCAGCGGGCGAGAGAGGAGATGCACGGGAGGAAGCTATTTCAGGAGTCGGATTCATAGGACTGGGAGGCAGATTGGACATGAGGCGAGGAAGGCAGGCTTGGAGGGAGAGGCTGCCGGGCTCCTGATGGGGATAAGGCGGTGCCTGGAGACTCAGGGAATCCAGAGTGGGTTGGGGTGTGGTCCCACTCACATTTCCCGGGGGCTGACCTGAGTGCTGTCACCAAAACTGAGTGTGACTCAGACCTACAGCTCTTAACATAGGGAAGGGTCCATTTAGCCAGACCCCACAGTGGTGAGCAGGGGGCCAGTGGGCAGCGCGGCTCTGCACCAGCCTCCACCCACTGCAAAATGCAAAACACAGGGCTGGGAGCTCATCATCCAGGTGCCTTGGGCTGCATTTACAGCACTCTAATTCCCTTCCCTTTACAGGAGATGCAAAATGCATTTAAAAATCCTTCTGGAGTTTTGGTTTTCCTTTTAGTCCCAGATGGCCTTTTCAGCCTCTGGCGCCTATATTTAACCTATTTAATGAGATTTCTTTTCCAGTAATTCCTGAAACTGGTAATCTCTAATTGGGTCAAATTCTCTACCCACAAGCTAGCGATTCTATTTTTAGTGCAAATCCTCAGGCTGAAGCTTCCCTGCCTTTCGGGCGCAGCTGTCAGAGCCGACTCTCCGCCTTGCACAGCTTATTTCCCACCCCTACCCCCCCTCTCCGCCACCGCCCGGCACGTTTCAGGGTGAGCCTTTAGCTCCCCTTCCCTACCTCCCCCTGTCTTCAGCTTGACCCCCTGGGGAGGGTTTATACAAATCCATTTAGTGCCGGTCAGCTTAGGTCCCCTGGGTCACTACAAATAACTGTTGGCAGACAGCTTTGGGGCAGCGCTGAGCAGGCACCTCTCCTGTCGCCTTCTGTCCCTGTGGTGGATGGTCTGCCAGGAGAGCTGGTACTAAGAGCATTGTTTCAGGAGCTGTCAGGACCCCAGATGTCACCAGGGAATCCATAGGGAATCCCAGCTTTGTTCTCATCACCCAGGGCACGCCGCTTGGCATCAGGATGTATGCCAGGCACTGCCTCGGGGGTGGGTGGTCCTTGTCTGCACTGACCACCCTGTCCACTAACAGCAGAGGTGACCATCAGGACACTGTGTCCCCTCCTTCCTCCTGCTGGACAGAACCACACTCCTGTGAGAACACTTGGCCCCTGGACAGTTACCATCTAAATGGAGAGCTCCCCTCCTTCTCAGAAAACACCACTGCATACCTGCCCAGAATCTAATTTCTTTTGGAAAAAAAAATGCAATACAGAGAACACAGGAAGGGGATGCACTTGCTTTGGCTCATGGAGGGAGGTGTGTTAAATTAGGGCAGACGGTTTTTCCCTGGAGCACCTGAGTGGGCATGGATGGGGCTTGAATGAATTGCTGTCTGCACCTGAGAGTGGCCACCATGGCCTCTGTCCCAGGGCCGGTCAATGGACCTTTTCATCCTATCTGTGCTGATGTCAACCCTCCCAGAGTCATCTGGGCCCTTCCACACTGCTTGTGGCTGATGTTCACTCCTCAAGAGGCCACTTGTTGTCTCACCAAGATGACACAGAAACCTCACAGGAACCCTGGCTCTGGGCAGTAGAGGAGGTCAGCAACCCCCACGCCCACCACCGCCCACCACCACCAAGTCTGGATTAATCGTCTAGGCCCCACAGTGTGCTCTGGGCATCAAGAACAGTAGCCCACCCTTCTGGGTGCATGGGTGCGGTTCACAGAGCCCAGTATAGCCTGACCCCTCTCTCCTACCACTGGGCTCTTCCGAGGACGTATCCTGCTTTCCTGGAAGATGATCGCCACAGGTGCGATTCTGTATCTACCTGTGTGATTGCTCGGCCGGCACCCGCCTCTCCCACCAGCCCGGAGTCCTGCTCTGCTTGATGCCAAATCCTAAGTGACAAGGGCAATCGGCGAAAGTGCCTGTCATACCAACCTCCTCCCGCCAGCCGGGTCTCCCTGTAGAAGCGGTGGACACTCAGATGTTATCTGACGCCTTTGCCCCTAGGCTGGCCAGAGACGCCAGCGCAGAAGTGAGGATGCTGAGTCCCCCAGGATCTGCGAGCCCACCACCCTGGGGAGGAAAGTGGTAGAGCCACTTTGAAACTGCAGTTAGCCCTCTTCCTGCTGGCACTGCAGGGGACAGTGACATGTGAAGGGGAGGCTGGTCGTCTGCCTACTGTCATCTGTCCACTTGTCCAGGGGCAGCCCCTGCTTGGGCTCGAGGACTTCAGGAGGGGAGCACCTCCCTTGGTGGCCTCCCCAGGCCTCCAGGTTGTGGTCCTGGGTCAGCCATCCAGGCTTTCAGTTGGGAGAGTAAAGGGGCCTCTTAGTTTTCAGATTAAAAAAAAGAAATTATTTTTAATCGAGGGATAATTGCTTTATAATATTGGTTTGATTTGTGCCATACATCACCATGAATGAGCCATAGGTGTACATATGTCCCCTCCCTTTTGTACTTCCCTCCCACCTCCCACCCATTCCCACCCCTCTAGGTTGTTACAGAGCCCCAGTTTGAGTTCCCAGAGTCATACAGCAAATTCCCACTGGCTATCTATTTTGCCTATGGTAGTGTATACGCTTCCATGCTGCTCTCTCCATTCATCTCACCCTCTCCATGCCCTGGTCCACAAGACTATTTTCTATGCCTGCATCTTCATTGCTGCCCTGCAAATAGGTTCAACAGTACCATCTTTCTAGATTTCAAATATATGCGTTAATATACGATATTTGTTTTTCTCTTTCTGACTTACTTCACTCTGTATAATAGGCTTTAGGTTCATTCCCCTCACTAGAACTGACTCAAGTGTTCAGATTAAGGTAGTTGGGGTTGGAGTTCTCCTTCCCCCTTTTGACTGGAGGGTTCCTGAACAGACTCCCTGAACTTTTCTAATCACTGTCCACAAATCGTGGGCCTCTCAAGCCCCAGACAACAAGTCCACCAGGAGCGATCTGAGGAAGGCCTGGGAAGTGTGCCTGCCCCGGGTGTCAGGAATGTGCATCCCAGTGTCCCTGGAGGCTGAGCGCCCCCAAGTCACCTGGCTGCAGGGCTATTCCACTTTAATGGCTCTCTTTTGAACCTGTCATGTGGGTCATTTGATTAAGAAGCAATGGCTCTGACAAAATTAACTTTGTAGAATGTAGTTTCCTGTTAAACTTTCCTATCTCTGTCCCAACCAACTTGCATTTCCACAGTGGCCCAGAATCAATCTACTAGAGGTAGGTCTCTTTCCCACAGACCCACACAGGCAGAACTTTGTTCCAAATACAGAGTGGTGGCATGTGGAATAAGAAACACTTGTCTGCAAACACTTGAGTCCATGGGCTGGCTTAGAGCAACTACCCTGCTATCATGGTCTCTGTTCAGAATGCCTGAAACTTAAACATTTACCTCAAAGCGTTTGAATGGCCTTTGCCCCATTCCTGTATGCAGGGATCACTGACCCATGAGAGGCAAAACCCATTTATTTTGTGCTTATGAAGTAAGTGCAGGTTCTGTGGGCATTTGTGCCTCTCTTCCTACCATAACCCTGTGAGCCAGGGGTTGTTACCCACTCAGTTTAAGGAGGACACGAGGCACAGAGAGGCTGAGTAACCTGCCCAAAGTCACACAGCTGGGAAGCGTGGTGCTGGGACACCAGCCCGGCTATGTGACTCAGGGTCCACCATCTCTGTGGCGTCTGTGATGCTGAATCTGGCTTCAGGCTGGGTCCACCCTGAACCATACTCACTCATGATCTGAAACTGGATTAGTTTCTGCGAAGTTCAGGGCCGTTGGCAGTTGTGATGCTCAAATGCAAACTAACACATGAGATTTGTAAATAATCAAAAGCCAGAGGGAGGCCTGGTGGCATTACTGATGCAAGAAACACTGCCTGCCTGTCCCAAGAGATGTGCCAGCTCTCCTTAGGAAAGTGGGGAGAGGACTGTGAGCAGCCCTCCACAGGGTAGAGGAAAACATTTGTTTGGTGACAGGAAGGTAACCGAATGTCTGTCCTCCCAGGCCAGCAGGACTCAATGTGGCCCACGATGGTGCCCTCTATCTGCTCACCTCCGCTGGGGAGGACGTGCTCCCCAGAACAAAATTTCCCCTGGTGATCTTTGCAACCCCTTTGCTATCTGTCAATATTTACTCTCTGTAACATGGAACATTACCCAAGATAAACCATATGCTAGAGGTATTAGTCTGCTAGGGCCCCTGTAATAAAGTATTGCACCCTGGGAGCTTAAACAACAGAAAAGAGATTTGCAAACAATTCTCTCACAGAAGTGGGAGGCCTGAAGTCCAAGATCAAGGTCAGTGGGGAGGGCCATGCTTCCTCTGAATACACTGGGGGAGGATCCATTCCTGGGCCTCTCTCCTGATTTCAGGTGCTGCCTTGGCTTGTGGCAGCGTCACTCCAGTCTTCACGCGGTGTTCTCTGCATGTGAATCTGTCTCCAAATGCCCCCTTGTATAAGGACACCGGTCATATTGGGTTAGGACTCACCCTACTCCAGAATGGCCTCAACTTAATTGCATCTGTAATAACCTCATTTCCAAATAAGGTCATGTTCAGAGGTACTGAAGGTTAGGACTTCAGAGTATAAATCTGAGGTGGACACAATTCAAGCCATGACACCCAACGAGTGTACTGGATGTGTGGACTTGACTCTCGGATAATTTCCCCCATAGCCCTGGCTGCAAATTGTCCATGTGAGGTCTTCTCCTTGCCTTCCAGCCAATGGGATGAGACAAGAGGAACCTATGAGCAGTGCACGTCTGCACTGTGATGGTAACAATCTCTCCCACCAGCTGGAGTTATGGAGCCATAGCCTCCACAGCTCCCACAAGGCTCTGGTGCATCCCCATCTCTGGCCCTGCAGGAACATCTCCAGGCCTCTGCTTCCTGGTCAACAAGACAAGGGTGATAAACCTTTTCACCAGGATGCCACGAGGCACAAAGGACATGATGGATGTGACAATGACCTGTGAACCATGCCCCATGGCCCTGGATGCTTTGTCAGGAGGAGCAGTGTGCTTTGTCAGGAGATGCTTTGTGTGTAGCAGCAAACAAAAGGCGTGGTGCCGTGGCTGAATCTCTTTCCATTGACCCTGCAATACACAGGCTCTGTAGAAAAAGAGTTGATCTTGCCCATTAAAGTTGTTGGGTGAAGGAAGAGTGTGTTACTGATTTGTGAACTTTGTACCCAGATCACTTTATCATACTTCTTGCATTCTTACTGTAGTTTGATCCATTTTCGGATATTATTCAGCTTGCCTTTCACAAAGTCATTAAGATATAGAAATATACTGCATCATTTTACAAGAGAATCTACTCTTGACACTCAGTACTTAAATAGAAAAATCTTGCAGACTTTGCTACCTTTTGGGGACGGGCAGAAAACCAGATGATGGAAGATGGGCACTTTGCCAAGTGAGGGGGAGGCAGGAGATCTTCCTGGTTCAGTTGCTGCCCTTCCGGAGCTGCCTGATCCATTGGGGTTGGAGACGAACTGATGACCAAACAGAGTGTTGGGTACTAGGGAGAGTAGAAACCAGGATGAGGAAGCAATTGGCTGGGGCAGGGGGAGTCAGGAAGGCTTCACAGAGGAGGCGTCCTGTGTGGGGAGGCCATTTCAGGAGGAGGGACCAGATGGCCACCCAAAATTTGCTGATATGAACAGCTGGGAAACAAGGGGTGGAGGTTTTCCTGGCCTAGGCAGAGACTGTGAGGTGCTGTCTTTACAGCTATCACAGCTGATACCAGATTACTTTGGACCTTTTATAACAATGGCAACTTCACCCGGCCCAACTAATACTGATTCCAGAAAGATGTGACATGCACCTCAAATTTAATTCTTGTGTCCATATAACAGTATATGTGCAGGGGTTCTCAGCCCTAGAGCCCCTCTAAAACAGACCCATGCCTGAGCCACAGTAGTTTAACCTGTTTGTCTGGAACTGGACTCAGGGAAAACCCCTTGCCGGGGGCTAGCCTCCTGGTCTCTGTGACTCCCTGGGATCTCAGGTTCCCAGTCCACTCACGTCCACTCATATGAGAAGCAGCAGGGGATGATGGAGCAGACACTGGTTCTGCTGGGAGTCCGGACACCTCTCCACATCTCCTGGAGTCAGCTGTTTACTCTGAGATCCTTGTGTGTTAAGGCAGAGGTAAGACATAAGACCCCCCCCCCCCACCCCCGCCAGGGGCTACTATGAGCATAATGCAGGTTAAGGCTGGCACAAAGCCTTTTCCTTTAGAGTGAGTGTAAGCAGTGGGTCCCACACACATGCCACGGCAACGGTCCCTACATTTGTCCTGCTGAAGAAAACATCTCATCACTCCGGTTTCCAGCTTCCACTTAGGGCAAACTGCAGCTTCCCCTTTCCTTTCCCTCTCCCACTCCATCCCTGCACCAACAGCCTCACACCCGCTTCCCTAGCCTCCATTGCTGTGACTCTAACCTGGCTCCTCCAGCGCTCAGGTGGCACTGGCCACACTACATGCAGGCGACTGGGGTTTCTGCTTGTCGGATCTTACCACCTGGTCATTGCTTCCACCCCTGCACCCGATGACAGGGGTTGTAGGAACCAGGACAGGACTTGCCCACAGCCTGCCGTGTGGCGGGTTCTGGGTGTAGAGAGGCTGGGGGGAGGGAGATGTCGCGGGCCACCACCTTCCTCCCTGCCCCCGGGGTCCTAGGGCATCCCCTCACCTCTCAGGGCTCTGGGTATGGGTCTGTGGTCAAGCATGGGCCCCATTTTGGGTTCCTCTAGAATAGAGTGACCCGCTTTTATTGGGGGTTACATTAGACAAGGTAAGCTGCCCCCCTCGGAGGGAACGGTGCAGAATTCCAGCACTTTTAACGCCCCAAGAGACAGCATAGTGCGAGGCGTGCGCACCAGTGGGGAAACTGAGGCCGGGAGGAGTAGGCTGGGCGCCCAAGGTCACGCGACTCCTCGGGCGGCGGGGTGTACAGATTGTGGAGTTGGGGTGCGGGCCTCGCGCACGCGCGTGGGCCTCGCGCGCCAGGCCCGCGGCTCCGAGCTCGGCTGTCGCAGCGCGGTCGCGGGAGGACCGAGGCCGGGGCGCGGGCGGCGCCAGTGCGCAGGCGCGGCGGGCGGGAGGGGACGCGCTCGGGGCGCGCGCGCGGGGCAGCCGGCGCCCCAACTCGGCCCGCCGCGCCCCGGCGCCTCGCCGCCCGCCCGCCCGCCCGGCGCCCCGGCCGGCGAGGGGCGCGCCCGCTGCATGGCGCTGGGATGGCGGGGGCGCCGCGCGGCCGAGGCGGCGGCGGAGGCGGAGGCGGCGCGGGCGAGTCTGGGGGCGCCGAGCGGGCGGCGGGGCCGGGCGGCCGGCGCGGGCTGCGGGCGTGCGATGAGGAGTTCGCGTGCCCCGAGCTGGAGGCGCTGTTCCGCGGCTACACGCTGCGGCTGGAGCAGGCGGCGACGCTGAAGGCGCTGGCCGTGCTCAGCCTGCTGGCGGGAGCGCTGGCCCTGGCCGAGCTGCTGGGCGCGCCGGGGCCCGCGCCCGGCCTGGCCAAGGGCTCGCACCCCGTGCACTGCGTGCTCTTCCTGGCGCTGCTCGTGGTCACCAACGTCCGCTCGCTGCAGGTGCCCCAGCTGCAGCAGGTCGGCCAGCTCGCGCTGCTCTTCAGCCTCACCTTCGCTCTGCTGTGCTGTCCCTTCGCGCTCGGCGGCCCCGCCGGTGCCCACGCCGGGGCGGCAGCGGTGCCGGCGACAGCCGATCAGGGAGTCTGGCAGCTCCTTTTGGTCACCTTCGTGTCATATGCCCTGCTGCCCGTGCGCAGCCTGCTGGCCATCGGCTTCGGGCTCGTGGTAGCCGCCTCGCACTTGCTGGTCACGGCTACGTTGGTCCCAGCCAAGCGCCCACGTCTCTGGAGAACGGTAAGTGTCGCCGCGCGCCCTCGATCCGGTCTGGGACACACCTGCTCTCGGGAGGGACTGGGCACGCGGGGAGAAGGGTGCGAATCTACCGACTGGGCAGGTGGAGAAACTGAGGCCCCGAATTGGAAGGGGGACGTTCAAGGTCACTCAGGGAATTGGGGACACATTGAGGGCTGGCACCCTGGGGCCAGACTCTTTCCCAAGTTACAGTCCACAAGCGGTCCTGGGTGTGGAGTGTGGAGACCCGAAACTACCGGGCGTGGAGAGGGCAAGGATTGGCCCAAGGTCACACAGCTGGTGAGCGGCCAGTGAGGCCAGAGCTCTGGTCCGATGCTGTCTGGCTGCACCCATCCCCAAAGGATGGACAAAAAGTAGGTACGAGGAGCCGGCCTCGGCAAGCAGGATTGCTGCGGGCTGTGCGCTCAGCCCGGGGCTCCTCTCGCTTGCGCCTGGAGCGCGGAGCGCGTGCTAGGCTCGCAGAGTCACCCTCCCAACCCTGCCATCATGGGGGATGTGGGAAGCGGGTAAAGACTTTGGCCCCCTCCAGCGACCCTGGCTCCCATTTGTGGATCCGTTTGGGGTCCTGAAAGACAGGGTTTGCCAAGGTCGCACAGGGCTCTCTCTGGTCCCTCTCGACCTGCTCTGCCTCAGCCGGGATCCAGGCTCGCAGCGCCTGAACTTTGTCACTCTTTTCCCCCAGGGGCAAGATCGTGGTGAGGACCCCATGCTGACTGCTTCCTAGGGGCTCCTCCCCAGCCCGAGGACCCCAGGGGTTTTAGGCAGGTGTCTTCCAGCCTGGTGCTTTTCCGTGCAGCCCAGCCCATCCCACCTAGTCTTGGAGGGCCCAGAGGGAGGGTTTTGTTTCTCCCTCTGGCTTTATTTTGGCAGGAGGGTGGTGGGAATCTGATGGGTTGGGGGAGCCCATCTAAAGAGAAAAAGGGGGATGTGAGGAGACAGGGGTGAGGAAGGGCAGCTGGACAGAGCTGGCTTTGGGAAGAACAACTGGGGTGGGGGGAGTGATGAGAGTCAGATAGCTGGTTCCAGGGCCCCACCAAGGCCCCTCCACCCAAGGATCAAAGGAGGTGCCCCCAGACGGTGATGCCAGAATGCACAGGGTCAGAGGGGCCATGGGACACCCAGGAGTGACACACGTTTCAGGGCCCAGAGAGGCCAGTGTGTGGTAGGGGCTGTGGAGGGGCAGGGGGAGAAGGAGGGAGTATGTGGAAGGGAGCGGGCTGAGAAGGGCTGGTGGGGTGGGGGGAATAGAGGAGGAGAAATAGGGGTGAAGGCCAGAGACTGAGAGGAGGCAGAGATAAAGGCAGAAAAAAAGGGAAAAGGGCCAGGGGGCTAATTGCCCCCAGGGAGAGGAAGGAAGGCGTGGAGAGGGGAGGGCTCCATTCTCCAGCTGGCCTCCTGCCTTGCATCCTTAGGCTTTGAGTGGGGCTTGTGTGACCTTCTCAGGGGGCACTCCTGTATCTTTCCCCCCACAGCCCTACTATGTGTTGTGTTTGCTCCCCCCTCCTCCCAGCCAGCTCCCCCCAGCAAGGACCACCTCTCTATCTGGACAGGGAGGGTGGCTCAGTGGCCAGGTCAGCTTCAGGTGAGAGGGGCCCTAAGCTACCTGGGCAGGCCCCGGCTGAGTTCTGGTGGCCCCAGGGGTTCAGGCAACTGCTTCAATGAAAGGCTGTACTATTGTCTCCTTTTATAATCACCAATGTTCTAGGTAGCCTGTAGACATTCCTTTTAGAGAATTAAAAGATTAAGGGAGGGGGGTGGGGCAGGGAGAGTCTGTAAAGGTGCCCCAGGCAATCAGAACTCCACCCTTCCCCCAGGATAAGATGAGCTCCATTATTCTAGGGAGGAGGGGAGCCCATCCTGGACTTAGGTGAATTCTTAGGGAGCACACACCTGGGTTTCAGTTGGCTAATGGCTGTGACTCCATGGGCTAAGCAGACCCTTCCCTCACTGAGCCTCAGTTTCCCATCCTGTCTTACGGGGCATCACAGCTCACCTTCAGGGCTGTGGTGAAAGTGAAAAAAGTCCACATTGGAAAAACACATATTCAGAATCTTGTGCCACTTCTGAATTGTTGTGGCTTCTTTAGAATGTTGGTATTCAAGTCCACCAGTCTGCACAGGTGGTGATATTGACGGACAGATGGAGATGGATGCGGAGAAACATGCGGTGATCGGACCGCATGGTGCTCCAGGGATTCTCCCTTCCAATGAGAAAATTCTGGGAGTCTGTGAAATCTGTCCTTAGTGAGCTCTGAGACTGGTGGAGAAGATGGCACCCACGTTTCTGAAGCATGTTGGTTGCTAGTCATGCTTACGCCTCCCTGCCCTCCTGCAGTGCACTCACCTGCTGACAGTGCCACTCCCGCAGGATGGAACCCAGGACAGGCAGAAGCCCTGCAGGACACAGGGTAGAGGCCAAAAGGAGGCAGAAGGGCTGGATGGATGAGCCAGTCTGTGCTGGGGTGCCGTCTTTGCTGCAGATACGGAGCGTGTCCTATGCTTGCTGGAGAAAGCCTGTGCTGGGGCCTGAGACCTGGGTTAAAGTGTGGGCTCCTCTGGCCCTCCATAGAGGGATTCCAGGGGTTTTCTGCAGCAGTGCTGGGCTGCCCTGGTGTGCTTTGGGGCTCTGTAGGGCCCAGGCTAGCCCAGATGCTGGGAGGCAGAGGAGAACACACAGAAAGCCAGACATGTGACTGCACAGCTGAAATTTGGGGGGCTGGTGCTCCTCCCTTTCCCGAGAAGGTGTGCCTGCTACTGCTTTCCCCTGGGGCAGAAAGAGTTTAAGGGAAATGGCCTTACTCCCCTGTGGCCCAGGACCAAGGCTGGGCCCCATAAATATAGATCGAACGGAGTCCCTTCTGTGTCCCTTGCTTTCAGGGCCCAGTGGTTGTACCTCAGCACAGTTACTTTTATTTAACTGGGTGACATGTCAGAACTGAAGGTATCCCATGCAAGAACACCAGAGGCCTGCTCAGAGCCAGCAGCAGTGGGCAGGCTGCAGAGTCCTGGGCTTTCGAGGGTGGGGGAAGGAGGGAAGCTGGTAACGTCAGACTTGTCCCTTGCTGACTTACATACTGGAGGTGGCTGTGCTCAGGTACAGGGCGGGGAAGTAGAGTCAGGGGAGTGCTTGTGAAGGTCACTGCCGAAGGTCATTGCGGGGGAGTGGTGGTGGGGGAGGATGGGTGTCTCTGGAGAAAGCTCGCTGGCTCATGCTGCCTGCCCTGCCCCCCAGGTGCCTTGCCTGTGGCAGGTGCAGGAGGCAGAGCCCCAGCGTCCTCCTTGTGCTGCCCCTCTGCTCACAGCTCCCAGAGGCCCGCTTCTCAGCCAGGTGGGGCAGGGCTGCTGTAGTTTTCAGAAGGGGGACAGTGAGGGTCCACTGCAGCGTGCAATTTGCAGTGCAGTGTGGCCTCCTGTCAGTATAAAGGAAACATGTTTAGTGCCTGAACCACGGAACGGTAACAGAAATCATGGCTGCCCTGGGGAAGTGGGAGCTGGCCAGATTTCCATCCCCAGCCCACCCCCTCCACCCCCCACCTTGTAGTGTGGTCTGAGCTCTTGAGGAGCTCAGAGTGCTGGCAGGTGGAGCCATGTGACCGCTCTCAGAACCTCCGCGTGTGCTGGCGGTGCTGGCTGCCACACGGGCTTTGGCAACCCATGCCTCTTGCCCCTGTGTCTCCTACTCCTCCTTCAAGTCAGGCCTCTGGGGCATTTGTCAGGACCTGTGTCCCTCTCTCAGCCTAGCCCCTCCTCAGGCACCCCCCACCCCAATTCTCCCCTGCCCCACTGGCTGGCCCTCTTCCCCTCTTTGTTTAGTTGCTAAGTTGTGTCTGACTCTTTGTGACCCCATAGACTGTAGCCCACCAGGCTCCTCTGTCCATGGGATTTCCCAGGCAAGAATACTGGAGTGGGTTGCCATTTTCTTCTCCGGGGGATCTTCCCAATCCAAGGATCGAACTCATGTCTCCTGCACTGGCAGGCAGATTCTTTACCACTGAGCCACCAGGGAATCCCTCTTCCCTCTGGCCCTCTGCAGACTCTCCGCACTCCCTGCACCGGACCCTCTCCTGACCGCCTGTGCAGCCCTGCCCCACAGCTGGCCCCTCATCCAGCGTCGCCCCTTCTCCTCAGGCTGGACTCTTTCCCAGGTGGGGCCCTCTTCCTGCTCCCCTAACCAGCCTCCTGGCCACTGCCACCAGTTCCTCCCTGCCCCCCAACCCCCACCCTGACTGGTTCTGTCACCTGTTTGTTCACCTGCCTTGGCTGAGCTGAGCAGGGAGGAGGAGGTGGCTCCCTGGCACAGGCTTGTCCTGGGCTGGCCACTCCTCCCCCAGGCCTCCGGTTGCTGGGCAGGGCACAGCACCGGCTTCCCATCCCCTGCACCTTTCAGCCTGGGCAGTTTCCAGTGCCTCTTCTAGGCCTGCAGGTTCATGTCTGTGGGCATCCCATCAGAAACTCCTGAGTCCTTGGAACCTGGGCTCCCAGCCCTCTTGTCTGATGGGCGGGTCCCTCCCTAAACCTGGTCTGTTTCTATCACAGCTGTGTCATCCTCTCGCTGGGCAGCCAGCTCCCACAGTAAGAAGCACCTAGAGTTGCCGACACCAGGGCAGCAGGAACTAGGGAGGTAGGGCCCGGGTGGGGAGACCATCCTGCATCAGAGTGAGGGTTCCCACCTGCTCCCCCTCCGGGCAGTCCTGGGGGTCCCAGGCTTTCCTCTGCTGCCATGTATCCCCAGACTGTCCATGTGCTGGAGCCTGGCCCCCTGAGTGGACTCAGCGGCGGGGCTGGGGACCACTGGAGCAGACACAGCTGTGAAGCCTCTGCAGCTTCTCAGGCCGTGGCACTTTCTCTAGATGGTTCTGGGTCCACGCTTGAGTGCCAGATGCTGAGCCAGGGGACAGGACCTCCTGCCCTCCAGGAAGTTAGTCTTCGGGGACTCTGATCAACTACTGGAACTGCAATCTGTGCTGGGGGGAGTGTGTGTGACCTTCGGAGAAGAATAAAGGGGACAAGGCAGACGGAGGGCTCAGGCCTGCCTCCTGGGGACAGAACACTCCAGGGTCCCGGACAGATGAGGCCAAGAGGCTGCTGGATTCTGGGGTTGCAGGCAGCTGGCTGAGGGAACGAGCTGGTCACCGTGGGGCCGGCGAGGCGGCTGTGGAGGAAGGGGCAGGTGTGGGAGGCCCTGGGGTTTGGGCTGCACAGAATGTTTTGAGGCCTTCCTTAAGCGGGTCCTGTGGGGAAACGTCCCCACCCACTGCCCTTTCCACGGGCTCCCTCCCAGTGGTTCTGGGGTGCTGCCCTTCTCCCCTCACATCTCTGATGTCCAGAGGGCCAGGTTGATAGGCCAACTGCTCTTTGTTGCAAACTTGGAGCCCAGAAATGTCCTTGGGCCATTCCCTGACTCAGATGGTGGTGGGTGGGCTTGCAGAGTGGGTGGGGTGGGAACTCCCTGCACCGCAGGGGCTCTGCTCCAAGCTGTGTTGCTGAGGGCAGGGCCCTCACCCTGTGCCTCCCTTTCCTCCGAGGTCATGCCTGTGGTTGTGTAGGCATAGGTGGCCCCCGGGGACTGTGCCAGCCCCACAGCGGGCACTCAGTGAAGTGGAAGCCGTCTCCTGTCGTGCACTCATACACGAGCACTCACACACACACAGACGCACACCCTTGCACACTCACACAGGAATGCATGCACCCACATGCAGACTCACATACAGGCACAGGCTCGCACACTGCACTGATTACTTTTCCCATTTCCTGGGTAGATGTGTTTTCCCTGAGGAAAATGGGATCTGGGGCCCTCCCGCCCCGCGACCTTAGAGGCCAGCCCTTGGAATGAGACCAGGCCCCAGACTGCACCCAGATGGGGAGGCTGGGTGAGGGGGGCCGTGCATGTAGGCCTGAGAGCCGTGGGGTGACAAGGACCAGGATCCCCGACTGTCTGGGGCCCTCTGCCCTCCGTCTGCTCTGTGTGAGTCTCGGCAGGGCAGGCTGGGCTTCCTTGTGCGCACATCCGTGTGTGGGGCGTGGCGTGAGAATGACGCTCACTGCCTTCACTGCTCCAGTGCAGGCTGCCCCTCAGTGCTACGTCTGTGTCCCTCCTGTCCTCATCCTCCCTAGGTCCTGCTTTTTTCCCTGCAGCTCCCGACCCTGCCTTCCTGGATTGGAGGGTGGCGGGATCTGCTTTGTACCCGAGCTGCCGGTGTTCACTTTGCCTCCAGCCGAGGGAGAGCTTCTTGACTCCTGGTTCTCTGGGTGGGGCTGTGCAGAGCATGGATGCAGCTCTGGGGGTGGGGCTCGTGTGTGTACATGTGTGCATGAATGTGGGCACAAGTGAGTGCACATGTGTAATGTGTGTGCATCTGTGTGGGCATGTAGTTGCCTGTGTGTTCACCTGTGCATGTGTCCTCCTGTACAGGAATGTGAGTGTGTTCATGTGTGTGTGTGCATGTATTGGTAGCATCCAGAGGCCCAAGTCCCACCCCAGACCTACAGAGTCTGGGTCCCTGGGTTTGAGGACACCCACCGTTCTTCCAGAATCGAGCACCTGCCTTGTGCCAGGCTTGGTGTGGGGTGTGTGGTCTGAGGGCCCACAGTCTGTGCACAGGGATGGAGAGCAGGGCCATTGTGTGTGTAGGTCTGGAGTCAGGGGCACTTGCTGAAATGGGCAGTGTAGCTAAGAGGGGGCAGCCCAGGGGTCATGGTCCATAGTGATCCTGTGGGCAGTGTGGCTGCTGCAGGCCAGAACCAGGGTGTCCTGATTTGCTCCTGAGGGGTGCCCAGGTGAGGGGTGCCCAGGTGAGGGGGTGCCCAGGTGAGATGTCCAGGTGAGGGATCCAGGATGCCCATTGAGGGACTAGAGTGTAGGGGAACAGGTCGCCTGCCCCGATGAGTAACCTGGGTGCAAGGGGATAGGATGCCAATTAGGGACCCTGGGGATGGGACTCCCACCCATGATGCCTCAGGAGCTCTGGACAGCTGGGTGCCCCCTCTTGCTGTCCACGCTCTCAGAGGGGAAGTCCTCCCCAGGGCCACATTCCCAGTCTGAGGGCGGATTTGTGTTTTGACTCTGAAGTACAGAGTAGCTCTACCAGAGCTCAGCTTTCCCTGTGCTGAAGTAGACCCTGACCTTCGGGAGCACAGCTTCCTCCAGTGGGTGGATGGGCCTTATTGCTCACGCAGCAGCTCGTCTGGGGCCCAAGGCACCATGTGCCCAGGCTGGACGTCAGATGCCACACTCTGGACAAGGAGAATGGCCAGCTACAGAAGGGTCTGGCTGCTCCAACCCGGGCCGGGCCTGGGACCCTGGCCCCGTGGTCCGCCCTTCTGTGTGACCTGTCATCCCATGCAGTGTCCCCCTACCGCCCTTCTCGGGAGCTGCCCAACGAGCTCCTGGGAGACTGCAGCCTGGGTGCCTCCCGCATCTGCACTGGCAGCTCCATGCCACATCTGAGCATCTGAGCGAGGTGTCTGCTCTGGGACTCTCTGTCCACTGCTGCTAGGAGAACTGGGTTGTGAGCATTGGTGGTCAGGGCGGAGGGTGCTCACTGAGAGCCTCGTGCTGGAGTGCTGTGCTGAGTGCTGGCCTTCTCTGAAAGAGTGTGTTTTTCTTGGTGCATTTGCTTAGTTTCCTTATGTGAGAAACGCTGTCGTGTTGTTGGAGTGTGTTGCCTTCTGAATCATCCGTGGCCAAAGGGATCTGAAATGTGTGCTCTTTGAACTTGTTTTGCAAGATGGCTGCTTTTCCAAACACACTCACCCTGCTCTATGGGTGAAAAGCTCAGTGAGCACATTTGGGGAGTCACTGGTGTAGCCTAAGGATTTGGGCATATCTCTGCTACTTTATTGTAAAGCAGGTCTTTATCTGCAGGAATCACAAGTGGTTCCTGGGCCCTCACCATGTCCCTGGAGGACCCTGTGCAGTGAGATCCATTCCTGAAGTCCAGTGTGTTCAAGGGTCCGAAATGAGCAGTGAGGGGAGAGCCTCTGTGGGGCTAGAGTCGGTGTGTGACCCAGTCCCTGTGTGCACACGTTTGTGCACTGTGCCCCCCCGCCCCGCCCCGCCCCGCCATGCCCGGCTCCCACCAGCTCAGCATGCCCCAGAAGCCACGTCACTGCAGACACTGGGACATACTGATGCCTTGCCTCTTATGTGCCTCTGTCGGTCGTGGAAAAGCTGGGATCCCTCCCCACTGCCCGGCTGATGACAGATGCGAGAGTTGGGCTGCAGTCTTATCAGGTCTTGTCTGAGGCAACCTGGAGAGAGGTTGGGCAGTGCCCCTGGCAGTGCAGGCGTATCCCTGCACCTCCCTTCGCTCCTTTCCAGGGCTGTGCCAGGGCCAGGCCACCTCCCCCCCACATGCCCTCAGTTACTCATTCAACAAACACCAGAGCACCTGCTATATTACGAGAGGTTCCCAGATCTATCGCGGACCTGACAGACTGAGGCCCCTTGAGAGGCAGCAGCAGGTAGGGGAGGTGACAGATGAGTTAATAATATAATGTATTGGAAGATAGTAACTTCTAAAAGCAACAGAAGGAAAGAAATAGAAACAGCCAGCAGGAGAATCCAGAAGCTGAGGTGGAAGTGTGTGCACTTTTCGCCAGGGGTCAGGTAAGTGGTTTTGATAAGGTGACATTTGAGTGGAGCCCCTGCAGGTCAGGAGTGCATCAGGCACTGTGTGTGAAGGGGGTTCCTTCCCAGGAATGCAGGACAGAGGCCCCAAGCAAAGTGGGCCAGGCCAGGGGTACACGAAGAGGACAGGCTGTAGGGCATGAGCCACAGAGAGTTTTGGGCCCAGGGAGACTCAGGACTAGGGATTTAGAGCAGAGGACCATCCAGGAGCCTCAAGGGCCAGGAGGGGCACAGGCTTGGGTTAGGAGGCAGCTTGGCAACCAAGCAGTGGATGGCAGGGAGGGCAGTCAGGGGGCCCTGTGTTGGAGACAGAGCTGGTAGGATTTGCTGGTGGTGGAAAAGGGCCGTGGCCTGAGAGGTTTCCAGGGGCCTGGATCAACTGAGGTGGGAGAGGCTGCTGGGGTGAGTGCTGGGTGCCACCAGGGGTCCCACCAGGGCCTGTCCCAAGCAGGCTTGAACAGACACCCAACAGGAGACATGCATGGACAGGGGAGGGGCACGGCTGGCTAGGCCAAGCTGAAGGTATTGGTTTGGGGGTCTTTGGCACAGGGATGGGCTCCCAAGTGGAGTGTGGCTGAGATACCACAAAGGGTGGAGTTTGGGGTAGAGAGGGGTCCAGATGTGAGGCTTGGACCAGAGGATGCTGGGGAGGGTGCCCATGGAGGGGAGCTCATGGCCTGAGCAGGTGGGCTGGACATTGGGACCTGAGCCTGGGTTCAGGATATGAAGGTGGTCCTGACCTGGTCACAGACCACCCAGCACAGCTGCAGAGGGGACGGAGGCTGGAACTCCACTGGGCCTTTCCAAGAGTTTTGCTGAAAGGGGAGAAAACTGGGCAGGCCCAGGAGAAGAAGAGGAGTCTCATTTTCAGGAGAAAGAGAGCAGTAGGTCCCAGCTGGAAGGTTCAGGGAACCCTGGGGCATGGGCAGTGGGAGTGGCTGGGCCAGGCAGAGAGGGCCGCGGGGGTGGAGGGACGGGTGAGGATTGGGATGGAGAAGCTCTCCAGGCTGCGGGTGTGGGGTGGTGCACTCACTCCTAGGAGACGCCCGGGTGGGCAGGCCCTGGCGTTTCCTCCAGCGGTGTGTGTGGAGCTGGATTTTACCAGCCTGACGTTTCCAGAGTGGGAGTGACAGGAGAGTGTTCTGCTGGGCCGTGGAGTTTCAGCTGGAAAAGAGAGCTCTAAGGGCAAGTCTTCCAGGGGTGAGAAAGGTGCAGATGGGGTTCCTGGCAGGGCCCAGGCATCCGGGGGGTGTGGGCTGAAGGGGGTCCTGGGGGGCCTGGATGCTGAGGCCAGGTATGTGGGGGAGGTGCCCTGAGGCCAGGAGTGAGGGCAGTTACAGGGAGCCCGGGAGGTGGGGCTGCTGGGTGTGCCCTGCCCTCTGCAGCTGGGGGCCCTGCCCTTCCTCAGGACCCATGTGTCTGTAGATTGAGGATGCTGGTGGGGGTAGCAAGGACCTGTCAGTCCCGGGAGGCGTGTTCTGGGCTGTGTGGTACTCAGCCTCCACCCCAGCACGGACCCTTCCCCAAGCTCAGAAGCCTCAGCCTGGCTCCCCCATCATCCGCTTCTACTGCTGCCAGTGTGAACCAGCGCCCTCTTCAGGCCACACCTGCCAGCAGGTGACCTCTAGGCTTCTCTCTGCCTTGTCACCCTCCTCCCTGGTCACTGATTAGGTAGCCCGTCTTGAAACTTCTCTGTGCCCTTTGGGGTAGGACCTGGGCCTCTTGTCACTGCTGTGCCTGTCACCTTGGTTCCTGATCGTGGAGTGTGTGGGAATTGAGTGGAGGCAGGGAGGCAGGTGTGCTGGGGGCTTTAGCATCATGTGGACAGCCTCCTCCTTTGATTTCCTGGGCGAAGATCGGCAGGTTTGTGAATGTGAATTCAGAGCATCAGGCAGGGAAGATCCCCTATCTCTGTTTCACTCTGCCTGCTAGACTCCAGCTGTGGGGCAGGCCATCGGGCTCTTCTTTGTGTGAATGTCTCAGATGGTGTTGACAAGGCAGTCAGCTATGCATCCAGCTGGGCCTTGGTGTCCCTGGGGGATCACTGTGGCCACAGAGTAAAGGGAAGTTGTGAGGAAGGTGGGTGTAGAGGGGGTGACAAGGTGACCCAGCTCACCCCAACTCTGCTACTGATTTTTCCCTTGACCAGATTGCCCAGCCTCTGCCAGCCCTTTTGCCTGTTGGCCCGCGCCTCTCCACCCAGACCTCACTGGGGACCTCCACTTTCCCCTGTTTCTGCCACAGGCCACCTGAAAAGCCTTGGCTTCCAGGCTCAAGTGTGACCTGTGGCTTCGTGCACCCTGTGCTCAGCTGACCTTGGGTGCCTGGCCCCTCAGTTGGACTCTTTGTCCTTGTCCTGACAGTGACAGCTGAGGGCTTCACTGCAGGGGTGCCGGGCTGGACAGCATCTCAGAAAAGGCATCCTGTGTGTTATCTCGTCTCCATGTTCAGAACCTTAAATTGAGGCTAGGATGGCATGCAGAAGCCATGAATGATTAAAGTTCTACTGGGAGATGAGTGTTTTGTGCAAAGACTCACTGTTGTTTAAATTTTTAGAAACCTGTCCAGCCCTGTACCTGTGGGTGTTTTAAACACACTAAGTATGCTTTTAAATATTGATTCTGCCTGCCTGCCTGCTAAGTTGCTTCAGTGGTGTCCGACTCTTTGCGACCCTATGGACTGTAGCCCACCAGGCTTCTCTGTCCATTGGATTCTCCGGCAAGAATACTGGAGTGGGTTTCCACGCACTTGTGCCGTGCACAACCCTGAAGGCTGTCCCCTTCAGGGGATCTTCCTGCAGGGATCGAACCTATGTCTCTTATGTCTCCTGCATTGGCAGGCAGATTCTTTACCACTAGCACCACCTGGGAAGACCAAGTATTGATTGGTGGAATCAATACCACCCATGTGCAGTGTGTTGTTTCATATACGCTGGTCTTCCTGGTGCCACCAGAAAAGTGCCTTCATCAACAGACTGGCATGAACTGGCCCCAGAATACAGCAGGCGGTCCTTTAGACACAGGACACTGTCTGGTATGGGGCCAGTGCAGCTGCCCTGGGAACACCAGCGCTGGCTGCCAGGACCGGCACTGAGACCGACTGGCACTGGCCTCGGAGAAGCATGTGTGTTCCAGTCCTGCACCTGGAGAAAGCATGAGTGCTCCAGCTAGGGGGGCACTCAGATTTGGAGGTGTTCAGGGTCACAGTGAGGGTGAAGGGTCACATGCAGAGTCACAGGGAGATGATGAGGTCATGGAGATGTCAGGACCTGACTTGGAGATGGTCAGGTCACATGGAGATACTCAGGGTCATGTGGAGATGATGAGATCGTGTGGAGATAATCAGGGTCACAGGGAGATGATCAGGGTCACATGGAGATGGTCAGGTCACAATGCGACCTTCCAGGTAACGGCAGGCACCATTTTTATTGGACTTTTGGCTGTTCTCCTAGACCCCTCTCAGGATGGCTGTCCCTCTCTCTGGGGGGCAGAGGTAGGATCCAGGAGGTGATTTGCAGGAGAGTATTTTGTATGCATTCCGTGTTAGGTGTAAGCGTGTGTCCATCCTCTGCCAACTGTAAGTGGGCGAGTTGTCCCTGTTGGGTTTGCTGGGGGCTCACTCCCCTGCTGGGGGTTTAGGGAGATTTACCATTGGGTGCTGGGGTCCTGTGGATTCCAGTTGCTTGGCCTGTCTCCCTGTGTCCTCCTGTGAACAGTTTCCATGTCTCTAGATGGATGTTACTGCCGACTGCAACCTCCCTGGGCTCCCTGTCCTTGTCCCTCAGCTTTCCCTGTTCGGGCCACTTTGCCCGTCACTGCCTGGACTCTGGCAGGTGTCCTCTGATCGTGGACTGCCGTCCCATCTGCCACTGTGTTTATTTGTCCTGTGTAGTCGTGTGTGATATCAGTCCTGGGTGGGGAGTATTTCGGGTTAATCCATGAGGAGCGGTGACACTCAGAACCTGCAGGAAATGCTGGAGTTTAATCAAACATAAAATCATCCATTTTTACAGTGACTGTGACGGGGGCGGGTGGGTGCAGTGGTTTTATGAAGACTGCAGCCTCACAGGGAGGTGGGTGGGCGCCCTTTCTCTCTCAGTGGCCTGGGGGCTCCAGGGGGATGTGCTGGGGTTCTGCTGGTCCGTGGAGGCACCTCTGTCTGGCCCTGGGCCCTGTGGCCATGAGAGGTAGGTACAGGTCAGCTGAGGAGGCTGAGCAGGGGACGTGGGGTTTGATCCTTCCCCAGCCCTGCCACTCTGCGCGGTGTGACCATCATCTGTCGTGGGTTCCTGGGAAGTCCCCCGGGCTCAGTCCTGGGCAGTCTGGCCTGGACTTGCAATTAGGCAGGTGAAAGCAGGAAGTGGTCACACACTGTGCTCCTCAGACTTCCTGCCTTAACTCCCAGGCTGGGCAGAAGCTACCCTGGAAGGGTCCTTCCTGGCCAGGTCCCTTTCTGGCTTCTTGTCTGTTGACATGGAGTGAGAACTGGAGCCATCAGAGGCTCTGGACGCTGCATTTTCTCCATCTTCATATGTGCAAAAGTTCACTTCGTACTCAAATGCGATTTTTTCTTTTTTGTTTTTAATCCGCTCACCTTCACTGCTTTTCTCCAGAGCCTTGCATGCTGCCTTTATGGGAATAACCACTCTGTCTGCACCTTCGACACGTCTAGGTGTAGTGTTTCCTTGGGCTGTTGTAATGAAGTGCCCAGACTGGGCGGCTCAGACAGCAGATGCTACTTCTCGGAGTTCTGGAGGCTGGTCTTTCTCGAGGCCCCTCCTTGGCTTGCTGATGGCCGTCTTCTCCATGTCCTCGGGCAGCCGTCCATCTGTGTGTGTCTGTGTCCTCATCTCCTCTTACAGGGACACCAGTCATGTGGGATTGTTCTGGATACTGCTTAGTCACTAAGTTGTGTCCGACTCTTTGCGACCCCATGTAGCCTGCCGGGCTCCTCCGTCCATGGGATTCTCAGAGAAGAATACTGCAGTGGGCTGCCATTCCCTCCTCTTGGGGATCTTCCCGACCCAGGGATCGAATGTGTGTCTCCTGCGTTGAAGGCGGATTCTTTACCACTGAGCCACCAGGGAGGCCCCTCGTGTTGGATTAGGGCCGCCCCAATGGCTTCACTTTCTCTTGATTACCTCTTGAAAGACCCTGTCTCCAAGTATAGCCCCTCTCTGGGGGATTGCGGGTCAGGACTTCCACGTGAATTTTGGGGGATGCACCTTGCATCCTTGCCCACTATTCAATTACATGAAGCTTATAGCACAGATGACCCCTCAGAGGGTGCGGGATGAGGCCTGGCTTGTGGCCACATGAGGCTGGCTTGGCGCGTGGGTCTGGCTGGCGTGGTCATTTCGTGGGCTGGTGGTTGGGGGATGTGGAGGAGCCTCTGCTGAGCCAGGCCCCTGGTGCAGTCCTCTGCATTGTTCTCTCCCCCCAGCTGGGTGCCAACGCTCTGCTCTTCCTCGGTGTGAACATGTATGGCGTCTTCGTGAGGATCCTGGCTGAGCGCGCCCAGAGGAAGGCCTTCCTGCAGGCCCGGAACTGCATTGAGGACCGGCTGAGGCTGGAGGACGAGAATGAGAAGCAGGTCAGTGCCCAGGGCCTCACCCAGAGGGGCGTGGGGGGCCTGGGGTCAGGGGATGGAGCCTCACAGTCTTCTACACCGAGGGCTCTGGGGGTGGGGCCAGACTGACTCATCTGAGAGTTGGATAGGGGTCTCAGGCCCCCACTAGTCCCTGTGCCTCCGTGGGCCAGCTCCCTCGGCCTGTTGGGGAAGAGAGGACAGTTGTTGGGGGCACTGTGGAAGTGAAGGCAGAAGAACTGCCATCTGTCCCCTCAAAATACCTGCTGGTGATATGTGGTACAGGACTATGGAGGAGATGCCCGGGGGCATTTGCAGGCCTTAAGTGGAGGTAGAGTAGAGCTGGGCTTGGTGCCTCTGGAAGAGCTGAGTTGTTAGGAAGTGGGGGTCACCATCGCAGCCCCACAGCTGAGCTTGGCTGAGGCCGCAGAGCACTGTACCCTGTGATCTAAAGGCTTG
This sequence comes from Bubalus kerabau, assembly GCF_029407905.1. Lineage (NCBI taxonomy): Eukaryota > Metazoa > Chordata > Mammalia > Artiodactyla > Bovidae > Bubalus > Bubalus kerabau. Next base: position 79,484,596 of record NC_073631.1, on the reverse strand, counting down.
GAGGGAGCCGGGCTGGGTTCCCCCCGCCCCAGCCACTGTCAGCTGCATGTCCTGGGCTCACTTCCACAGTGATGTTTCCTCTGCTGCTGTCCTGGGACCACCAGGCTGCTCTGAGCACTCTGGACGAGGCCTTCAGCTAGGAGCCCCCAGACTCCTGGGTTTATGAAAGTGCAGAGGCTTGTTTTCCTGGGGTGGGGTGGATGGGATGGGTTTATAAATGAGATGCTATTATTGTGGTAAATATAAGGCATGAAGTTCTGACTGTACATTTAAAAATGTACATATTTCCATTTATAGGTATTGTAATGATGCCTAGTATTTACAGTAAAAGAAGTAGATGGCTTATGTATATTTAGATCATGTGTAGATCCGTGGGTGGCTTTGTCTGTGAGTGGTGTATGGGTGTGGGAGCTACTTGTCTGTGAGGAAATGTGCCCACGTGTGATGTGCACGTGTGTGTTTTGTGTGCACATGTGTGGATTTGTATTTCTGTACACATGTATTAGATATGTGGGGCATGTGTGCAAATGTATATAGGTGCATATGTGCTCATGTTAGTGTGTGGGTATATCCACGTATGTGGATTTGCATTCATGTGGATCTTGTGTGCATGCCTGTATGTCTGTGTTCATGTGTCCATGTGTGTATGGCTGTGGATATGTGTGCATTTGTGTGTATGTGCGCATGTAGATGTGTGTATATTTGTGCATACACGTGTATACTTGTGCATGCTCAAGTATAAGGAATGTATTTTTCCAGACCAGCATCATTAGCACCAATGGGGAGTCTTTGTTGCTTAGAGGGCCTTGAACTTGGTGTCCTTACCTTCATCACATCCAAGAGATCCCAAAAGTGAGTCTTCAGAGTTCTCTCCCCTTAAATACATCTGCTGAAGTGCTGGAAAGATTGATGTGGGGGCCATTCTTGTGTGGATGAATCTGAATCTTCCTTGCATCCCCTCTGTTTTCCCTCTTCTCCATCTCCTTTCAAATGTTTTCCTTTCCCACATTTTCTAATTTTAAAAAGTTATTTGTCTTTATTGCAGTACAGTTGATTTATAATGTTCTGTTAGTTTCAGGTATATAGCAGACTGATTCAGTTATACATTTTTTTTTTTCAAAAAATTCTTTTCACTTAGAATTATTACAGAATAGAGTTCCCTGTGCTGTAAAGTAGGTCCATGTTGGTTATCTATTTTATATATACTAGTGTATATATGTTAATCCCAGACTCCTAATTTATGCATCCCCCCCTTTCCCCTTTGGTAACCATATGCTTGTTTTCTGTGTCTGTGAGTCTGTTTTTAAGTTCATTTGTATCATTTGTTTTTAAGATTCCACATATAAGCTGTATCATTTGATATTTGCCTTTCTCTGTCTGACTTTGCTTAGGATGATAATCTCTAGGTCCATCCATGTTGCTACATATGGTATTATTTCATTCTCTTTTTATTGCTGAGTAATATTCCATTGTGTAAGTATAGCACATCCTCTTTATCCATTCATCTGTCTGTGGACACTTAGGTTGCTTCCTTGTCTTGGCTGTTGGAAACAGTGTTGCAGTGAACGCTGGGGTGCATGTATTTTTTAGAATTATGGACTTACTTTCTCTGATTTTGTCTTCATTTCTTTTCTTACTCTTGCCACCTTTCCTACAGATTACCTAGTGTCCACCCTTAAAATATGTTTAAATGCTTGATGCACCCTCTGTCTCTCGGGTGGGTCCTGCCTGTCAATGGTGAGGATGCTGGCCACACATGTGGGTTCTGCAAATGTGTTTCTCCCCGTATGCCCACATTCCTGCCCTGGGAACATAGTGGCTGAGCAACCTCTCTTGCTCTTATGGAGCAGTTGCGAGCCCAGCCTCTGCTGCTGTTCATATGTCACTTCTCTGCAGCTCTGAGAGCAAGGGTTTATTTTCTCAGTCCTACAGCTGAGGAAACCCAGATTGGTGGAGGCTCAGAGACACGTCTGAGTTCTAATAGCAGGCCTGATGTTCTTAAGCAGGAAATCTACAAAATGGTAAATGTCACCCAGTCCTGTCAACCCAGCTGAACGCTCAGTATTTTCAAGTCTTTGTCCTTATGCACATTCTCTCCCCATGTCATTGTCATTTTGGTGTATACACACTTTTATTTCTGCATTTTGACTTATTTCCCATAGGTGTATCCAGCCGGTGCTCTAAAGGTAATGGAAAACAGCTGCTGCTTCCTGTGTGCGTGTCTGGCATCTGACATTTAGATACTTAAAAATGTTTCTTTTTCATAAGCATCTTTATTCATATAGACTTGAAATATCTTTGGTTATATCCTCAGGAGTGCGAATGGGATGTTCTTTCTCTCTCTGGGTCCTGGGCATTTTCCAAAACGTGTTGTGCTTCATTTTATCTTTATAAGTAATAATTAGTTACACTGGGCTCTGGGGAGCAGTGGTTGAGTGGGGTCCTGGGGCCAACAGAGCCAGCTTCACAGGGAGCCTGTCAGATATAGAGATTCTCAGGCCTGCCCAGTCCCGTGGGTGGGGTGGGCCCAGCATTCGGGGTTCTGGTGTGTATTCCCACTGTTGCTCGTGACGCACTTTTTCCCTCCCTCCCCTTTTCCCCGCTTCCTGTTAGAACGTGGTTCCTCCCGTTTATTCAGATGCTGGTTACTAGCCGTGGCCGCTTCTCCACATGTGCTTACCATTTGTATTTCTGTGTGGAGTGCGTGTTCTAATCCTTTGCCTGCTCATGCTCTGACTTTCCTGTGGGTTTGAATGAGCCTCTCACTAGAGAAACGCTGGTGCTTCATCTGAAGGGATCCCTGTGTTGCCCAAGCCTGTTCCTCTAGCTCTGCTTTTCTTTGTGTAAAAACTCAATCTTTCATGTTTTCCAATGTATCAGTCATCTTCCTTGGTGGTTTCATCTATTGCTGCAGAGCTGAGCACACGGAATGTGGAAGTGAGTGAGGATGGGTCATCCCCATGAGTTCCCCTGGCTGGTCCTGCGAGGAGGCGAGGCAGCATCCTGACTGGTTCTGTGTTTCTGATTGGAACCAGCGGGTGGTATCATAGGACAGCTGTCTCCCTGGGCAGCCTTGTACCTGGCACTCAGGTTACTCCCTGCCTCTGGTTTGCCTGACTGTTTTTAGCTCAGGGAGCCTTGTTTCTTTGGGTGGCAGAAGGGAAACCCTCGAGCTCACATGGGGCTCAGGCACCCCTTCGGGGCTCTCAAGCACCCGTAGGCACTCGATACATCAAAGCCTGCCTGGGGACCGCCTGGCTGGGCCAGGGGAGCCTGCAGGTGGCCAGCCACCTCTGCTCAACTCATGCCTCTGTGTCAGTGTGAAAACCGCAGCCCGCTGAGTTGCAGGTGAGGGGTGCCCCAACCATACGGGGTTGTCATCTGTGTTTTCATGTCTCAGCTCAAGTCACAGACAGTCCAGTTCCATAGCTGCTTCTAGAGTCTTCTCCAGGCCCTGACCCCATCAGGCGGCACCCAGGGTGATGTGGGGGGATGTTGGTGGGTGCAGCCCAGTTTTGTGGAGGCCATGCTGGGGGTGCACCCCAGTTCTGGAGGGGCCACTGGGGTATCTGGCTCCAGAGTGACCCCTGTGTGACGTCAGGTATGCCCCTATCAGCCTCTGCAGGAGGTGGGGTGACACTGCACTGGGGCTGGAGGGGTGGGAATGGCGTCCTTGAACGAGGCTGAGTTGGGGAGGAGCTTGAGCGCAGAGGCCGAGCTGGAGAGGGAGGCTGGGCTTTGCACTTTGTGGAAGGACGTGCATGAACATGTGACCATGTGCATGTGACGTGGGGCCTCTGATGTGTTCAAGCAGGTCAGACAGTGGGTCAGATGCAGGTTTTGGGGGGTCAGTGTGGAGGCAGGACTTGGAGGCAGGTCGGGGGCAGATACTCTAGAAGTTGGTGGGTTGTTCTTTCCTCTCTTCCAGGGTGAGTATCCTCCTGGAGGATTTGAGAGGATGGAGGTTGGAGGCTTTGAGAGGCAGGGAGAAGAAGGTTGTGCTTTGTGGCTTGAAGCAGATGTTTCTCCTGAGCCCCAGGAGATGTCTTCTCCCTGGGATGTGCCCACTCTGCACAAATCTGCCGCCAACATTGTTCTTGCCCATGTTGATCTGTTACTTTTTATTGACGTGTAGTTGGTTTATAGGGGCTTCCCTGGTGGCTCAGTGATAAAGAATCGCCAGCTAATTCAGGAGACATGGGTTCGATCCCTAGTCTAGGAAGATCCACTGGAGAAGGAAATGGCAACCCACTGCAGTATTCTTGCCTGGAGAATTCTGTGGACACAGGAACCTGGCAGGCTACAGTCCTTAGGGTCGCAAAGAGCTGGACACGACTTAGCGACTAAGTGCACATACTGGTTTACAATACTGTGTTATAAATAGTTCTAGCAAAGTGATTTAGTTGTGCAGGTTTCAGGGTGCACTTCATCACAGCCCTTGGGGAGAGCCTCTGACTGTCGTAGGGAAGGATGCCACCGTGAGCTCTCACCACTCACCTGCTCTCAACCAGGAAGGACCCGTGGGCATTCCATGCCTGTAATCACTGATTTTTAAGGCAACCCTGAGAAGAAGGTGATAATTGCTCCAGTAATCAGGAACATCCCCTCCCCTCCTACACTGTTTAGAACTAATTAGCCCTGCAGTTGCTGTTTTGAAAGGAAATCCATCTGCTTTGTCTACAAAATCTGAGTTTGTGTTTATCTCCTGCCCTCCTCCCTGCACATGTGGGCAGGCATGGTCTCCCCAGACAAGTCTCCCAGAGCAAGGCCTCCTCTGTCGTTTTCACCAGTTGGAATGTTTGAAGTGGTCAGTTCCCCTCAGTGCAGCCCTCAGGAGCAGAGGGGCTGGAGAGGATGGACAGGGGGCACACTCTCGTTCTGGAAGGTTCTCTGCTGTGCTTTGAAGTAGCTACTTGAGTTGTCAGTGTCCCCGAGGCTGACTCCTATAAGAGAGACTTGTATATGCTTAAGTGACCCCCCCCCCCCGCCCCCAGAATCAGAACAGACAGTGGCCCCTGCACAGAGCTGCCCAACTCTGTCCTGTCCCACAGGGTCTTGGCAGAACAGATGAATGAGCTTGATCTGAAAGGGTTCTTTCCTCTAGGTTCTTAGATCTTTCATTTTAGGCCTCTGTGTCCATAGCTGAACATGTAAGAACCTTGTTCTGTTTTATAAATCTGAGAACTGGGGCTGGCTTGAAGAATTTAAATGATGTGGGAAGGATAATAAGGCGAGTCACAAAGTAGCTAGTGACTCAGTGAGGACAGCAGAGGCCACAGCCCAGAATCCCCCCAAACCAGCCGTGGCCCACTTTCTCCTTTTATAGCCCACATCTCCTCAGCCATTGAAAAGGCTCACACAGAGGTTTTGGGTTAAAATATTCCAAAGGGCTGTGAAAGGGTCTTTTTAATAGGTCTCTTTCAGTTTCAGACAAAAGTTGGTTCTTTGAAACAGAAAAGCCTTAGAGAGACTGACCAAGAAGAAAGAGCAGACACAAGATGATTGGGGACGGGAATACACAAGCCACAGAGATAAAGCTGGGTTAAAAATAGATAAGAGGGAAATACTTAGAGGTTTTTAAATTTTTTTTTGCCAGAATATTTGAAAACTTAGACAAAATGGACAAATTCCCAGAAAGGTGTTAGTTACTAAAATTGATTCTAGAAGAAAAAGAAAGCCTGAAACATCCTATGGTCATTAAAACGATTGACTCAGTAATGAAAAGCTTGCCCCAAAGTCATCATCAGACCCCAGTGGTTCTACAGCTGAGTCATAGAAACTTCTGAGGAAAACGTTGTTCCAAGCTGATCATCCATAGGACAGAAACTCCTTGTGAGAGTGCAGAGTAACCTTGCTCATGATTTTGGAGGACGGAGCCAGAATTCCAGAATCTCAGAAATGCAGGTCAGACAGATGCATAGGGGAGCAGCTTCTGCCCCCCTAGTCCTGCATTCATGACTGGTATCTGCCCTGAGGCCTTTTGCCTCTTGGTGCCAAGTGGGTTGGGAGAGGCCCAGCTGGAATTTCTGTGGGGGGTGGTCATCCTTGACCCAGCACATCTGAATGCTTGGCCTATGGCTCCAGGGACCCTGGGATGGAGGGAACCTGGTCTCAGCCAAATGTGGGACTGCATGGGAGACAGCAGCAGTTGGCTCCTGTGGGGAGGCCCAACTGGAGGATGGGGGGGTCTGAGAAGCATGCTACATGGGGGAGGGGTGTGCCTTGGAAGAAATATAGAAATATTTGATTGGGGCTTTGAAGGTTATGTAGGAGTTTGCCAGGTGGAGGCTGGGAGATGGGGAGCAGTAGGTGGCTTTCACTCAGAAAATGGGGGGTGGGGTGGGGCACCCAGTGGGGTATTCCAGTCAGGCCAGGCAGATTGGTAAGCTGCGGCTTTGTCATCCTTCAGCGTGGAGAGAGCTGGGGCAGAGTTGGACAACCTGCTTCACTGAGTGGGGGTAGGGAGCAGACAGAGACCACTTGGGGGCCTCATGTGATCACAGCTCCCCACTGGGGTCTAACCCTGAGGTCTGAGCCTGTCAGAGCTGGGGAGCATAGGGAAGGGAGTGAGAGGCCTCTGAAGGTCACCCCTTAGCTCCTTGGGGCCTCTTCCCTACTGCTCCCCACAGCCCGGCCAAGAAGCCTGGGCTTGCAAGGTCTGACCCCTGAGATCAGTGTCCTTGCCCTGACTGCAGCGGCCACCACTCCAAAGTCCCTAACATGCCTCAAATGCCATTATTAGGTTATAATTCCAGAATTGCATGCAATTGTTTGCAAAGTGTATACTCAGTTTGTCATTCTAACAAGATAAATGAAACTTTGACAATTTTGATTTCCCATTGTGTGAAGAAATCTATCAAGAGAAAGCAAATTTCTTTTAAAGTGATATAGGATGGATTTTTAAACAGATCTGGCTCATTCACAGCACCTTTAGAAACCACCATAGATGTTATTTATTTTTAATTAAAAAAACCTATTGATCTATAGTTTACATACTGCTGCTGCTGCTGCTGCTGCTGCTAAGTCGCTTCAGTCGTGTCTGACTCTATGCGACCCCAAAGATGGCAGCCCACCAGGCTCGGCCATCCCTGGGATTCTCCAGGCAAGAACACTGGAGTGGGTTGCTATTTCCTTCTCCAATGCATGAAAGTGAAAAGTGAAAGTGAAGTCGCTCAGTCGTGTCCGATTCCTAGCGACCCCATGGACTGCAGCCCACCCGGACCCTCCGTCCATGGGATTTTCCAGGCAAGAGTACTGGAGTGGGTTGCCATTGCCTTCTCCAGTTTACATACTATTAAGTTCAATTTAAAGTTCAAAACAACTAATGACTTTTCTGATATTTTGGGTGTGTAACCATTATAATAATCTGTTTTTTGAAAATTTTCAATCACCCCAAAAAGAAAGCTGTACCCGTTAGTGGTCACTCCTTATTCTAGACACTGTTAATCTGTGTTCTGTCTCTATGGTTTTGCCTGCTCAGGAAGTTTCTTATCAATGGAATCATACATATGTTTCCTTTTGTGTCTGGCTTCTTTCACTTTGCATATTGTTCTCAAGGTGTGTCTGTGTTGTAGCGTTGGTCAGTGCTTCATGCCTTGTTATGGCTGAGTAGTATTCTACTGTGTGGATGGACCACACTGTTTACCCATTCGTCTATTGATGGATGTCTGGGTTGTTTCTACTCTTCTGTTATTTTTCCAGTCTATTTTCTCTGTTTTTCAGTTTGGTCAATTTCTACTGTTCTGTCTTCAAGTTCACTAAACTTTCCTTGGTCCCCTCCATTCTAATGTTCCCATTTGTTGAGCTTCTTATTTCAGGTTTTTTTTTTTTTTTTTAGTTTTAAAATTTCCATTTGATTCTTTTTTAATTTTTTTGTTTTTTTTTTTTGTTTTGTTTGTTTATTTTATTATTTTGTATCTTTTATTTCTTTGCTGAGAGTTTCTGTTTTTTCACTTTTGCAAACATATTTGTAGTTGTTCATTGAATCATTCTTAGGATAACGGCTTTAAAATCTTGTTAGTTATTCTGATTATTGTCATTTGGTGTTGGAGTCTGTTGATAACCTTTGTTCATTTGTTGAGATTGTTTTGGTTCTTTGTATGATGAGTGATTTCTGATTGGAACCTGGACAACTGGGGTATTGTGTGTGAGACTCTGTGTCTTCTTTGAACTTATTTCTATGACTTCATTTGGTAGGGGAAAGTGGAGACCACCACCTCAATACATCCTTCTTGAGGTACAAGTCGAGGTTCCATACTGAGCCTCTGTTGGGATTTATAGTGGTGGGGGTACCTCCTTACTGCTGTGCAGGAGAGAGTTCTGGCTTCTGACTTGGAGGAGCAGGAAAGCCCTTGGCTCTGCTGATGCAGTGGAGCAGGGTTGGTGGGGTGCACTGGGTGTTACCAGCTGGTGGCGAGCACAGGCAGAGTTCCCTGCATGGCTTCTCTGGCACCCCAGCCTGGGGAGGATGGAGCTTTACTGATTTTTTGGAGTGGTTTGCCTGGAGTGGGACAATTATTGTATAGCAGTTTCCATCTCCTGAGGCTACCCCTGTCCTGATCTTTTAGTCAGAGAGGGTCGAATTTGTTGGGGCTTACTGCTGTGCCTGTTGACATTTCTGGGGCACCCACCTTCCAGCACCCAGCCTGGGGTATGTAAGGCAAAAAGAAAGTCCAGGCCCTCACCTGCAGGCCATCCCTCGCACAGAGGTTTCTGCCTCCTTCGCTCTGCCTTTCAGAGCCTTCAGATGACTGTTTTATATGTAATGTCCAGGACTTTTTGTGTACTTAGTGGGGGAATAGGGAAAAGTGCTTTTCCATCTTTTCAGAAACAGTCTTCATAATTGTTGTTTAAATATCTAATGTTTATTAAGGTTAATATATTAAGTCACATTTTGATAATCAAGATAAAATTGAGGTTTTTATATAGCCTTCATAGAATGCTGGGATATTTTGTATGATTCATATTTATAAATTTGTCCCTTTGATTTCTGGCTTCGTATCTTATTTCACTAGTTAGAACTCATCATGTAGCTGTCTGCTTCTAATGTAATGTTTATTGCTGCCTGAGGCTTGAGGGCTGGGTTTGGAATTGGATGTGGATTTCAGGTATAATCTTTATGATGTCAGCCAGCTAAGTTGTTTGCTGCTTTTTGTTTTTAATCAGGGACGGGAGCTTGATCTTTTCAGATGGCTGGCTGCTTTGCTCCCTGTGGGCGAGGTTGTGTACTTTCAAGTCTTGATTATTAATGTGTGTTGGCTTCAGGCACTATCACTAATCTTGTGGATGGAGTTAATGCTGAGCCCTTGGTCAGAAATATAGCCTGCTGTTAGGAACTTCATATGACAGTGGCTTATGCAGTGAGATAACTCTTTTTCTCTTACATACGTATTGCAGGCCCGGCACTTTATGGCCAGTGATGCAGATCTGACCCACGCAATCCTCACAACCCAGTCTCCATCTAGTTAAATGGTGTGCCATTGGTAGCGTGTAGCTTTCCTCCTCCTGAACTAAGACGGTTGGTACAGATCCAGCCATCATGACTGTATCCCCAGCAACAGGAGGAGGGAAGAAGAACAAACTGCCTTTAGGGAATATTCCAGAAATTTCCACTTGACCCTTCAGCTCCTATCTCCTTGGCCACATCTAGTTGAACAAGAGGCTGGACAATAGAGCTTTCATTCCAGGTTTTCAAGTCCCCTGATGAGAATGAGGGGCTAGTTTGTGGTGCTAGTGGTGGAGAAGGGATCCTGGGACAGTGCTCACCCAGCCATCTGTCTCGGCACCCCACGCTGCGCTGGGTGTGCGCCCCTGGGCTGCAGTAGCACCTGGCCTAACCCTCCACACCTGCCTCCTGATTTCCTCTTGAAGTCCCGGACTAGTCAGTGTCCCTCTGCTTTTTCAGTCCTTCCCTCCTGGTGGCTGCCCCAGTTTCCTGGTTCTAACTCCAAGTCGTGCAGGACAGCTGAGGTGATGGAGAGACCGAGAGAGGGGAGGGCTTTCCTCAGCAGGACCCTGATGGGGAGGCTCAGGGAGAGCGGTTGGTTCTGGGGCTGTGAGACGGTGAAGGAAGGTGTGAGGCGGGCACCGGGGAGGACAGTTTCCCTTGCTTGATTTGACTTGGGCGACACCCGAGTGCTTTTCCGAGAGCAGGTGACAGATTTAAAAGACGCAGGAGACAGAAGAGCGAAGCCGTGAAGAGCTGTCATCGGAGGTGCTGGGACGTGTGACACAAGATAGGGACCCCTGTGGGTCAGCGAGGGCCTGAGGCGTTCGTCCCTTTCTCGGAACACCCTGCTGAGGAGGTTGGTGTGGTTATCACCCTGATAGACAGGATGGGATTGAGACAGAGCTTAACTAATGGCCCTGGAGGAGGCAGAGTCGGGATGGGAGGCCAGGCAGCTGTCCTGCAGGCCCTGGGACTCTTCTTCCTGAGACCCCCCTGCATGGGGCTCTGGGGTGCACCCTGAGCCCCTAGACTGGCAGGTGGCCTGAGGGGCCTGGGCTTGTAGACACCCCTGATGTGGGGCAGCAGAGAGGGCTCTGCGTGTTCCCAGGGCCTTTCCAGGGTGGCCTGCCTTGTCGTCCAGCTGCTTCTGTTTTCCCACCTTGCACCTCAGGGCAGTGACAATATCTGGAAGCTTCCAGGTGGTCCTTTGATGGTGGCCCGAGTGAGCCCCCTGCCGAGTACTCTCTGGGACCGCGGGCTCGCCTGCAGAGGCTCCTGTCCACGGGTGGTGCTCGGGCTCGTCCCCAGAGGCCCCGCTGCTAAGGAAGGGATGATCAGGTCCTGTCTACACTCAGTTCACACACCAGCTCCCACGCCCTGGGCACTGGGACTTTCTGTCCCCGAGGCTGCTCTCACATGCTCACTTAGACTGGCACTTCCATCTTGGAGGGGCCTCTCCCCATGTGGCTGGTCACAAAATGTCATGAACTGCTGTGCTCTTGCGATGTTCCTCCTGAGTGTGGGGGTCTGTCCAGCCTGGAGCCATGTGGGGGCCACAGTGGGGCCCCCACCCCACATAGACCAGGCCTGGTTCTCCTGGGTGCACATACTCAGCTCCACCTGGTGCCGGGTGGGGCTGGGCCTGGCCTCCATCCGAAGTGTATGTGGGGATGTGTCACCTGGGGAGACTCTTCCTATGCATCAGATACATTCTCCCATCTTAAAATAACTTTACGATCTGGAGCCAAGGGGGTGAAGCCTTCACACCCCTACCCCAGGCCCCTGAGGCCATTTCCTGGAGGTGGGAGTGCTTTTAGGGTTGGTGGCTGTTGTCACTGCTGCTGCTGTGATTGCCCTCCAGAGGATGTCATGTGGGGGAGCAGCTGCTCCCAGGCAGGGATGTGGTCTCATACTGCGGGGTAGACCTGGGGTCTACGAGGGTCTCAGGTCCTGGGACTGCACCTGGCCATCTGGTCTAAGTGGAAGATGCCAGAAATCCATATGACCCCTTCTGAGCCTCCTCCCTTGAGCAGACTGAGGGCCAGGGGCTGTGGTCCCAGCCAGGTTGGGGGGTGCTACTGGAGAGACAGTGAGGGAGGGACTACTGCCCCCTCCCTGCTCCACGTCCACCTTTGTAAGTAGGAGGTGTTACTTGATTGCAGGCAGGATCTAAATTCTGCACTTTTATTTTCTTTCCAAAGTGGAGTGTGTGTGGTTGGGGAGAGGCTCTGAAAGGGACAAAAGGAGGAGTGGGGGTCTCACCCCAGGTTTCTAGAACATGGTTTCTCAGACACGGTGTGACCGGTGGGGTTGAGGCCAGGGAAGGATCCATCATGAGGAGGAGAGACGGGGATTGGAGAAGGAAACCAAGGTCCAGAAAGGGTGACAGAGCCCCTGGGGGCAGCATGGCTCCTGTGGCTTATCAGCCCAGGCATTCGGTCCATACTCTTGGGGGTGGAGAACCTTTGACTTCTGCAGATCTGGAAGTGATCAGAAGACAAGACCAGGAGAATATGCCACATTGTATCCAAAGTCGCTTATCTCTGTGGAACATGGGCTCCTGTCTGTCGATGGGCATGGGCAGCCCACCTTGAGGTCCCTCTTGAGGCTGTGTTGGGTGGTGGTGTGGGGAGTGAGGCTGGACAGGCCTGGTTGGAGGCAGCGGTGTCTCCTCCCTGTGACTCCCACTCATTGGAGCTGGGGCACATGGTGAGCTCGCCCCAGCAAGCTTGCCCAGTGCTCTGGGAACAAGTTACCTGTGCAGTGACAGGCCAGGCCTGGGCACAACCCACCAAGGCTCTGGGGCTGGGCAGGGTCCATGGGGCTGAACCACGTGCTGGCTGTGTGTGAGGAGGCTCTGGGGCCCCTCGTGGAGGGCAGCTCCTTGGCACCAAGGTCACTGGATTGGGCATGTCCAGGAATCACAGGGAGGAGCTGCTGTGTCACACGAGCCTGTCTCTTCTGTCCAGGAGCGGCTGCTCATGAGCCTCCTGCCTCGGAATGTTGCCATGGAGATGAAGGAGGACTTCCTGAAGCCCCCTGAGAGGATTTTCCACAAGATTTACATCCAGCGGCATGACAATGTGAGGTAGAGCTGGCACTGGTTTGGCCCTGTGATGGGAGCTGAGGTGGGAGGTGATGGAGGTGTGGGAGGGGTGATCGGGGAGGGGGGAAGTGATGGAGGAGGTGGGAGATGGTGGAGGTGGAGATGATGTTGTAGGTGGGAAGTGATGGAGGAGGTGTGAGAAGGTGGAGGAGGAGGAGGTAATGGCAGAGGAGGGTGATGATGGTGGAGGTAGTGGTAGAGGTGGGAGGTGATGGTGAAGGTGGAGGTGATGGAGGAGGAAGCGGTGATGGCAGAGGTGAGCAGAGGACCCTAATTTTAGGGAAGGAGGGAGCAGGTGTGGGTCAGGAGCCCAGGTGAGCACTTGCCCAGCAGGGAAGCAGTTCCCATAAGGGGTGTGGGTGGGCTTCTCTGGTCATGCATTTCACAGTTGCTATTTCTCATTTCTTCACCTTCTGTTTCCTGTATTGGCTGGAGAGCATGGGAACTCTGTCCCTTAGCCAGACTTGGGCAGTGGCCATTGGACTGGGAATTTGCCTGTATCAGGTTAATAACTGAGCATTGTTCTAGTTCGTGCTGGGCTCTGGGGTGGGTGTTCCTTTTACTCTGTTCATCTCTTGGCAGCCCCAGGAGGTAGAGATGGTTATTCCCATTTTATAGGTGAGGAAACCGAGCCCTTGGAATGAACCAACTTTCCCTGGACACTCTAAAGTTTGCTAATTTGTTTTTAAAGATTCTGTTAAAATGTAATTTATTATATTAAATCATGCATTGCCTTTAAAGGTACTTAGAATAGCAGTGTTTCCTGTCTGGGAGTAATACTTGACAAAAGTGTCAGGTAGGAAATGATGGTTTGAAGGACCCATGCACTCTCTCTCCTTCTGGTCTTTGCTGGTTTTCTTGGGTGTTGGTGTCAGGCCTCCCTGCCCACTGAGCCCTTGTGGACCCCAAAGGATAAGAAAATCCTCTGTCTGTGTCGAGTGCTGCAGACTGGGTCCCCATGAGCTGGTGCTTGTTTGTCTGAATGAGCCAAGGCCCACTGCTGCCAGCCCACCCTTGTCAGGGTCCAAGCGCCCCTGTGTGTGGGCTGGTGTGGCCAACAGCTGTCTGGTGAGTGCACTCACTCCCACTGTTGTGTCTCTTAAGGACCAGTTTTGTCTTCCTACAGAAGACGGTGAAGCCAAATGGGATTAAGGCCTGATATGTGAGGCCAACGTTCAAGCCCAGTCAGGAGAGGTCACTTGATTCTGTTTAATATCATCACACCCTTGATATCCATGAGCACTGTCACCTCTACTTTATAGATGAGGAACTTGAGCTTCAGCAAAGTGAGGTGGTGCAGGACTCCCGGGCCAGTGAGTGATAGGGCTGAAGCTAGTCTAGGATTGGCTGATGCTGATGTCTGCCGAGACCTTTCCACTTTGCACATTACCTTTTGTTACTGGGTAAGGACTCAATTTAGTGACCAAATGCCCTGCTGAGAAGACCAGACTACCACAATAATCCAGGGCACACCTTGCCAGGGCAGAGCATCTGCATACATCAAGGAAAGCATCAGACATCAGGGGTCTTCTGGGGCTGCAGGTAGAGGTGGGCATGTGCATGGAGCACCCAAGTGCCTTTCTCTTCCTCTCCTCTCCTATAATGGTAATACAGATGTGACAAGTTACTGCTCCCCTTTGCTGCTGAAAAATCTCTGTCCAAGTCCTATGATGGGCTTCCCTGATAGCTCAGCTGGTAAAGAATCTGCCTGCAATGCAGGAGACCCTGATTCGATTCCTGGGCTGGGAAGATCTGCTGAAGAAGGGATAAGCTACCCACTCCAGTATTCTTGGGCTTCCCTTGTGGCTCAGCTGGTAAAGAATCTGCCTGCAATGTGGGAGACCTGGGTTCGATCTCTGTGTTGGGAAGATCCCCTGGAGGAGGGCATGGCAACCCACTCCAGTATTCCTGCCTGGAGAATCCTCATGGACAGAGGAGCCTGGTGGGCTACAGTCCATGGGGTCGCAAAGGGTTGGACATGACTGAGCGACTAAGTGCGTGTCCTGTGGTGGGCCAGTGTGCTTGGTGCAGGCAGGACAGCCCTGAGACAGGAGCGGAAGCTGAGGCCCTCTGTCACACATAGTGCCAGCTGCACCATAGCCCTCCTGGCTACCCTCCATCAGGATTCAGCGACATCTTTCTACAGCCCAAATATGGACATTTCATTGGGCTGTCTACAGTCCTGTTATGTCCAAGCCCAGTATGGCCTGGCTGAGTGTTGAAAGCATGTCCCAACATTCACATACACACCATTGTCAAAGATTGAGAAATTTATTTGCTCCGAACATCTAAGAAAATTTCTGTCTAGTCATTAGCTGAACACTATACCAAGTTAATGAAGCAAAGTCTTTAGTAGCGTCATGTAACAAAGAATACAGACTTCATAGAATTAGTTCAGACAAGTCACTAAAGAAGCAATAGTATAAACAAACAGTAACAGCAACAAACCCTGAGGCGGATCTGTTTTTCAGAGTTGCCGTGTTATATTACCCAGTTTTCAATAAAAACATATGAAACAAGCTAAAAACAAGAATGCATGGCTTACATAAGAATATATTTAAAAAGCGGTCAATAGAAACTATCCCAGAGGAAGGCCAGACATTGAACTTATTTGGCAGTACCTTTAAAATCAGCTATCTCAGATGTGTTCAAAGAACAAACCATGTCTAAGAAACTAAAAGAAAATATGAGAGTGATTTCTCATCAAATAAAGAATACCAATAAAAAGATAAAAATTATGTAAGTGAACAACTGAATAGAAATTTCAAACGTGAAAAATAAAATGAAAAATTCATCTGGGGCTTAGCAGCAGATTTGAACAGACTGAAGAAAGAATCAGTGAATTTTAAGATAAGTCACTTGAAATTATCCAGTCTGAAGAACAGAATGAAGAAAAGGATGAGGAAAAATGAACAGAGAACTGAGGGACACCATCAAACGTAGCAACACACTCATGATGAGAGTCTGAGCAAAGAGAAAAAGGGGAAGAAAAATTGAAAAAAACAATGGCCCCAAATGTCCCAAATTTGGTGAAGAACACTTAACTACATCAGAGTAGCTCAAATAAGATAAACACAAAGAGAACCGCAGCTGCACACATCATAATCCAACTGTCAAAAGCCAAAGACATGGACAGAATCTTGAAAGCAGGAGGAGAGAAGCACTTTAATAAAGTTTCTCATCAGATTAATAATAAAGATAAATAGTTTAATAATGAAAACAAAACTTTAATAAAGTTTCTAGCAGATTTCTCATCAGAAACCATGGAGGCCACAAGGCAGTCGCATGGCTTATTCAAAAGCTGAACTAGAAAGGTAAGAATTCTGTACCCAGCAAAAATCACAACAGTGCCAGCTGCTGTTCTCTCTGCCTGCAGAACCTTGTCTGGTGTCTTCCTGGCTCCCCTTCTCCTCCCTTCAGGACTCAAATGTCACCTGACTTACTCAGAGCTCCACACCCGTCTTCCCTGCTTCATGTTCCTCCATAGTTACACTTGTCACCTTTGACACACTGTGAGCATCCACCTCCTCCGACTAGAATGGAAACTTCTGGAGGGCAGTGATGTGTGAATCTTTTTGCTCACTGCGAAGTCCCAAGCATCCATCCAGAACACTGCCTAACATGTAGATCCTTCAATAAGTATTTATTGCATTGTAACACTCACAAATTATTGTAACTAAGCAATTGGTGAGCTCTTAGTAGGTGCAAGGTGTTATTCTAAGTGCTTTGTTAATCCATGTAACCCTCACAACCTGTCATCTGGACTCTGGTCTTATTCCCATTTTAAAGATGGAAAGACGGACATGGAAAGTATTGGGTAGGTTGCCTGAGGTCCCAGCACATTGCCATAACTAGCAGACGTAGACAGTCCTTCTGGAATCCAAGGTCTCAACACTTCTCCCCGTCACTTCTCGCCACACTCTGGAGCCTCTCCTCTTGGATACTTGTGTCCCACTGCTTACTGCTTGTGTCCATGTCCCAGCCAGTCTGCCTCTCTCAGCTTTTGATAAGATATTATATGGTTCACCCGTTCTTAGTTTCCACATACTATTTGCACTTCTGAATCAATCCCCTCTTCTTTTTTTCTTCCTCCTTTCCTCCTTCCTTCCTTTCTTGTTTGTCTGGAAAATCCCTGGATAGGCTCCAGACCCTGCTCCAGCCTGGCTGTGTCCTTGAAGTGGGTGAATTCCAGCCTTACCATATCATTGCTTCCCTGTGCTTTGTCCCTCCCTGCTCTGAGCCTTCTTTCCCAGATGTTGAGCTCCTGAGGACAGGGGTCTGGGGTGTAAGAGATCCGCTACCTGGGTGCTTTAGGGGTGAGGTTTCCCGTTGGTTGTGGAGGTGGACAGGCAGGGAAATGCTGGGGGCTTTCCAAGCGTGGAGGTGGGCAGTGCTCAGTCAGTGTTCATGGAACTAAATGAATGAGCAGAGGCTGAGAAACCAGAGGCTAGAGGAGGGCATGAGAATGCATGGGTGGTTATAGAGAAGGAATAAAACACGGTGGATCCTCAGAGGTGTGAAGAAGCCTGAGTTTTATACTGAACAGAGGGGAGAAAACTGTTGTTTGTCTCCGCCCACTCTTGCAGTCCCTTTGCTCAGCTTCTCAGTATCAGTGACACACCTGTAGCCTAGACACAGTTTTTACCCATTCATTCATTCCTAACACAGATATGTGTCTCCTGTTGCTCTGTGTTTGGTACAGTGGGATGTACAAGTCAGGTCTGCATCCTTAGGCTCCTCTCAGTCTCAGTGGGGGATGCTCTTCTGCAGTTAGAGGATTATAACGGCATATGAGACTTGGCCTGGGGTGAACACAGCTGCTCTCTGCACTTGGCTTGCTCACAGAAGCCTCTCTGAGATGTGGGTTCCCACTTTCTGCCTGTAATGTGGGTCCCCACTTTCTGACATGAGATATTATTGAAAATTCAACCCTGAGTTAAGATCTGGCATCAGGAATTAAGATATGAACACAACTGTGTCAAAAGAACAGATTCCTGTACACATCACTTTCTTCATTTAAACTGGAGATGCACGTTTATGTCTCGTCAATCTCTCCAGTACCCATGTGAGTGATCTCCCAGGTCTCATAGCTGACGGTGCTTTTGGCTGAAGGTGACAAAAGTTGGCCATACAGTGTCTTCAAGAGTGAGGGGTGTTCCCCTGGGGTGAGTGGTTTGGAGGTGACACCTGGTACTGGTCCAGGAACTCTGTGATCAGGCCTCATGGTTCCCATGGAGCAGCTTGTTCTGAGCTAGGCCCCTGGTCAGCTCTCCATCATCCCCACACCTGTGGGGGATCAAGGTGCTTGGGGGATCAGCAGGAACCCCACCACTTCCAAATGTATAGCTGGGGGAAGCTCTCTGTTGCTTTACAAGTTCTCTGTTCTGCCTTGATCCT
Organism: Bubalus kerabau; assembly: GCF_029407905.1. NCBI lineage: Eukaryota > Metazoa > Chordata > Mammalia > Artiodactyla > Bovidae > Bubalus > Bubalus kerabau. The sequence goes on along the minus strand of NC_073631.1, from coordinate 79,466,645 downwards.
CTGTGTTGATTCATTACTTAAGACTTTTAAAGTCTTTGCAGCATCCAGGTTGCTGGTTGTGTACTGTGGGTAGACACGGTGTTGTTTACCCTGACACGGGTACTGTAGTAAACGGATGCCCAGCATCTAAGAGAGATGTTGCTTTCACCCTTGTAGCTGACCGAAGGGCAGCCCTGCACACAGCACAGCACCCCTGGGGGGTTTGGACAAGGCCTGGGCTCAGTCACTGGCATCAGTTGTGGGGGGAGGGGTGGGGAGATGGTGTGAGGGCTGCTCATTCCTTGAGAACATGTCACTTTTGCTCACCTGCCACCAGCCATGACCCCATCACCAGGCCACCCCAGAAAGTGGAGCAGGCCTGGTGGACGTTGAGCTGCTCCCTGTGTCCTGGGAGGAGTCAGCAGGAACTCTGAGTGGCTCCAGCATTTCCTCCCTCTGTGACCGAGGAGTCCCCCGGCTTCTCCCAACCTCAGTCTTGTCCCGGATCCAGCAGGGATACGCAGGGGGCTGTGGTTTCAGGTGATGTCTGTCTGAGCCCATGGAAGAGGGCAGCTGGTACCTCTCTGTCTTGCAGCATCCTCTTTGCAGACATCGTGGGCTTCACGGGCTTGGCGTCACAGTGCACGGCTCAGGAGCTGGTGAAACTCCTCAACGAGCTCTTCGGGAAGTTTGACGAGCTGGCCACGGTAAGTACAGCCACCCGCTTCGTCTGATGAAGTTGGTCCTGGGGCCAGGACATGCCTGGTGGATCCTCTGGTGGAGATGTGGTCTTGGCTGTTGTTTCAGCCTCACTGGTTCCTCCCCTGGGACCAGAGTGCTTGCTGCCTTTGCAGATGGCAGGAGGCTGCATGAACCCAGTCACACCTCCAGTGAAGGGCCCTGGGCAGGCGGAGGCACTGGCTGGGTTGTGGGGCCCTGTGTGTGTGTGGACTGCCTGCGGGCCACCCTGCATCTCCTGTTCCTTGGCAGATGTCACTTGGGCTGACCTTGGTGGAGGGAGGGGTCTTTGGAGCAGGCCTGCACTGCCCTTTTCTGGGACAACTACCTGGACTTGAAACGTGACTGCTGGGGGTCAGTTGGTGACATCTCAGGATGCCTGCCCCCTTTTCTGTGCTGTGGGTTGAGCACTGGGGTTTTGAGATTTCCTGGGACAGGTCACATCTAAGGTCTGTGGGCTTCAGTAGCCGTGGCACATGGGCTCAGCTGTTGTGGCTCCTGGGCTCTAGAGCACAGGCTCAGTAGCTGTGGTGCATGGGCTTGGTTGCTCTGTGGCATATGGAATCTTCCCGGACCAGAGATTGAACCATCTCCCCTCCATTGACAGGTGGATTCCTATCCACTGTGCTATCAGGGAAGTCCAAGATGATGATCTTTATAAAAAATTTTTGTTTTTTTTTTTCTATTTAATTTTGGACAATTTATACTGCTGCGCCTTCAGGTTCGCTGATCTTTGCATCTACAGAGTCTAACTTGCCATGTACCTTCCAGTGCAGCTTCCGACTTCCCTAGAAATTGTTTCTTCTCTAGAAGCAATTTCTATCTTTTGTCCTTGTTGAGGTGACTGACCGTAAAGAAGCCCAAAATTAAAATGGCCTCGTTTGCTTCTTATTTATTGCTTTCTTTCTCTGTTCGTGCATTGACATGTTGTGTCTTCAGTATATTTTCACCCTTATCTGCTTGTGTCCTGTTCTGAGGAGCACCGGACGTGTTTCCTTGTGTATGTGCTTGTTTTATGTCCGAGCGCCCTGTGTGGAAGGTGTGGCGACCCCGGGGATGCAAACACATCCTCCTTTATGAAGGCCCCTGGCGGGTGGTTAGACTCACAGTGTGCTTGTCTGCATCTCCGTAGGCGCTGACGGTTTGTTTACCCTGATCCACGGCTGACAACCGCAGATGTGCACTGTGTTTTTGACCTTTCCTCCATTTATTGGATCTATTTTAGATCTGTGTTTGCTCTGATGTCTGTGTGTATCTCAGAAACTGGCCACACCCTTTGAATTTACGGAGAAACACCTGTTCTGGGTTTAGCCTTGCTCCACCACCACCTTTTGGGGGTGGGCCCATCATCTCTGGATGTCAGTTTTTCCCATGGGAAAGTGGTCTCCCTGGACAAAGCAGATGCCCCCCTGGCAGTTTCCAGCAGGCGTGGGGGTAGTGGGGAAGGTTCCTGGTGTGCCAGCCACGGAGATGAGCCTGGGTCCATGTTGGCCTCATGTCGGCTGGGCCAGGCGGACTGGTCCTCAGGGGTTATGGGCAGGTGAGAGCATGGTCCTCAGCTCTGGTCTTAACACCAGGAATCCTTCAGGGACTGTTTCCAGCAAGAGCTTGATCTCGACCCCGGCGTGGCCATTGCCAGGCACGAGAAGGGATGCATTGGATTCAGGCCAGTGCCCAGGGCCAGGCAGCTGACCCGCACACATCATGGGTGGTTAGAGAGCTTGGACGAGTGCAGAGGCTTCCCCTCTTTAGGTCCAAGCATTCCTGGGGTATGCGGGGTCTGCCGGGGGCTCTCCCTGGGGACATCAGCCCTTGGGCTTGGCCAGTCCTTGTTGTCCCTAAACTCAGACGCTTTGGAAGCCTTCCCAGACCATGAGGACCCGACACAGGAGCACTTGGCCAGGAGTGTAAGGGGTCCAGTGCCTGATGGATGACCGTGATGACTTGTGTTAGTGAGGGCATTATTTCCCAGTTACTTGTGTTACTCTGGATGATTCTGAAAGGGACCCATGGAGGCCTGTCGGAGGGCGGAGCTCCCCACCCAGTTCTAAGCTGCTTGGCTGTATGTTCCTGTCCATCCTTCCTATCCCTATCTTTCTTCCTCCCCCTCAGGAAACTGTCCTTGGGTCATTTCAGGGGGTCATACCTTCCTGTTCTGACAGCTGGTCCCACGGCCGCATGGAGCTGGCCACGTCCAGGCCTGACATGTGCTCAGAGTCCAGCTGTGCCTCTCCAGGCCTGACACGTGCTCAGAGTCCAGCTGTGCCTCTGCTCGACAGTGTTCCTTCTGCAAAGCTGCCTGCACATGCTGTTGGTGGGGTGAGGGGCGGACTGGAGCCCCGAACGGAGTCAGAGAGCCTTGGCCAGGGAGGTTACAACCCAGCCAGGGAGACCTGGAGCCAGTTTTGTGAAACCCGGATTTTGCTGAATGACATATGGTCAGGATGTAAAGAGATATCGTGAGCACAGCCTGGAGGGGGCGGCCATGGGACCATCACCTGAGCTCAGCTTGGAAAACCGACCCAAGGGTACGATTTCAAGTGATCAAAGTAGAATGTAAAGTTGCATATAGAATAGAATAGAATGGAATTTCACACTGCGTGTGCACATTCTATACACACACTCACGAGTGCCAGAGAGAAAAAGGAAGTCTGGAATGGAATATCCCAGAGTAACCATGGTTATTGCTAAGCTGTAAGATATAATATTTAATTTTCTGAACTTTCTGCATCCTGGATAATGAACCTGGATTTCTTTAACTATCCTTTGATTAGCAGGGAATAAATATTGTTTGTTGAAAAACCAGTAGATGTTTGGAAGTCTAATGAGTCTGTCGTTTGTGTTAGGCCACTGTGGAAACACCCACCCCGTTTGCTGGAGGAAACTGTGTTCAGAAGCTGCAGTGGCTGAGGTCCCTTTGTGGGGAGGTGTGCTCCAGGCAGAGGGACGAGCGAGATGTGGGGATGTGGGGAGGTGTGCTCCAGGCAGAGGGACGAGCGAGATGTGGGGAGCAAGGCTGGCTTGAGGCCTCGGTGCGGAGGAGCAGTGAAGGGAGAGGCAGGGTGGCCTGGAGGGGCCCGGAGTGCCGTGCAGAAGAGGATGTGGTGCCTCTGTGTGTCACCGAGAAAGCACGTGTCCTTAGTTGGGTTCAGAAAACAGCTGCCAGGTCTCTACTGTGTGCCCGAGTTGTCCTGGGTAATGGGGATGCAGCGGGAACAAGTCAGATGTAAACCCTGCCCTTGAAGGTTTTAGGAAACTCACACATGCACGAAGTTAGAGACAGTAACATAGCAACCGCCCCCAGGCACTCACAATCCTCTTTGATAGGAACTAACATCCGGCCAGTCTTGTGGGTCTGCAGCCTCCCCCCAGATCCTACCCACCACCATGCCACATCCTTGCAGCCTTGGAGAGTGGCTCCTCTGTCCGGCACGCTGTGGCCGGTGCCAGTTTGAGTCCTGCTCTGGGCATCGTCACCCTGCTTGTCTCAAACGCGTCTCTTCTTCAGAGCTCATTTGTTTCAGTCAGGATTCACGTGAGATGGATGTATGTCTGGGTGGTGCCTGTGGATTTTAATTTATGGAGGTGTCGACTTAAAAAATGTTCACAACCCAGAAGCTGAGAGTTACGTTTAATTTGGTGGGAATTTTTAGGACTTCAAGCCCAGGAAGACAGTATCTCAAGTGATCCCGAGAGAACTGCTCCAAGGAAGCAAGGAGAGAGCCAGGTTATATAGAAGTTTTGCAACAAAGGGCAGATAGTCTGGTCATCAAAAAATTATTTTTAATTAAAAACAGATAACCCAAGTTAAGGAACTTAGTGCTTTTCTGTATATGGGAAGATGCAAGTCTGGGCTCAGTGGAATCATCCCTTTGATATGCCCTCAGCTATCTGGGGCCGCTTCCTGGGTTTTTCATGTCCTGAGTTTCCTCTGGGCTCAGTGGTAGTGAGTGCTTGCAGTCTGATGGCTGCTAGATGGCAGGTATTCTTTTCCTTCCTGAGTTCCCTCAGGGCTCACGGGCTCACACACGGAGGGCTGCAATCTCCGATGGCTGTGACATCCTTGTTTACTGATATGGCAGAAAATGCTCCATCTTTCAGAGGTGACAGTGATGGCGGGGGGGCTAAGGCCAGAGAAGGATACTCTATCAATCACCGTCCCGCAGAGGAGGGACCACTGGGTGCCCAGGAGGCAGAGAGGCTAGGAGAGGGGGACGGGGCTTTATAGGTGTTTCCATGGCGATGAGCAGACACAGGGCTGGACAGTGTGGATGGTGAGGGCTCTGGGCTGTCGGTGTCTCCTGCCCCCCTGGTCCCTACCCTGGTGATTAGGGCGGGAACAGTGGCAGGAGTATGAGAGTCCACAGAAAAAGTGTGGGCTCTGATCTGCCAGTGGGATAGGAACAAGCTGTCTACTGTCTCCAGGAATTAGCCAGCCCTGGTAAGCAGGAGGCATCCTTTCCTACCAGCAAGGCCCCTGAGATATCAGACCTTCATAGCATACAAAAACCAAAAAACCAGATGGATACACACATTGTATTCAGTGGATGTGCCAGGTGTGTCTTGGTTTTGGTTTTTCCTTGCTGATGCTCCTGCCCTTGGTGGCAGCTCAGCCCCAGGGGTGGGTGTGCTCTGTACTTCTCACGACCTGTCCAGACACCTGAAAGAGCTGACCTTCTGTGCCTGCCTTAGGTCCTGAGCTCTCATCTGTGTTAACGACACTTCCCTGATCACTTTGCTTCTCCCCTGTGCTCCCTCCTCGCTGGCCTCTTCTCACCGGGACGTGTGGATCTGAGGTTCCTGTGTTGTTATGGGCTTCCCAAGACGATGTGCCCGAGGGTCACAGCAGTTGCCTCAAAAGCTTGGCTGATCTGTATTCACTAGGGTTTCCACACTCAGGGTCAGTTTTCTGATCCTCTTGTTTCTTCTGCATTTATTAGCTCGTGATTCTTTAAGAATGAAGAACATTTACTCATGAGCTGTTTGGTTATCCTCAGTGAACGCTTGATTCTTTTCATTTCTTTATCAAGTTTCAGGACTGGATCCACCAAGGGGATGAGCCTGAGGTTACCTCCTGCTTCCTGGTGACTTGGCCCACACCCTCCTAGCATATTCCTGCCTCATACACAGATGTGGCATTTTTCAGAAGCTCTAGCTTTTCTCAGCAGGAAATGGGTTTTCCAGCCTGTAATCCGGGTTGTCTCTGGCCCTGTGACTTTCCAAAAGACAGAGGTGGAAGATGTTTTTTAGAAAAATGGAAACAAATTCTGAGTTCATATGGATATTTCCAATTCACTTAGTCCTTTGATTTTTACATTTGTGTCTCTTTTCCTTTGATGTTGGAAACTCTAATGACAGTATTATAATTTTTTGTTTCATTCTTTTATGTACAATTGATTCAAAATAGCATCAACAATATTATTACCCTCAATAAGACCACTGAATACAATCTAAGATTTCTTTAGTAGTTTCTGTGGTTATCTTGTCCTTGGATTACATCCCACTAGTGTGTGTGTGCATGCGTACTCAGTCACTTCAGTTGTGTTTAACTCTTTGCGACCCTATGGACTGCAGCCTGCCAGGATCCTCTGTCCATGGGATTCTCCAGACAAGAATACTGGAGTGGGTTGCAATGCCCTCCTCCTGACCTAGGGATTGAACTTGTGTCTCCTGCATTGCAGGCGGATACTTCACCACTGAACTACCAGAGAAGCTGTATATCCTGGTGGCTCAGAGGATACAGAATCCACCTGCCATGCGGGAAACCTGAATTCCATCCCTGGGTTGGGAAGATCCCTTGGGGGAGTGCATGGCAACCCACTCCAGTATTCTTGCCTGGAGAATCTCATGGGCAGAGGAGCCTGGTGGGTGCAGTCCATTGGGTCGCAAAGAGTTGGGCATGACTGAGTGACTAAGCATAGCACACAGCACTGATATACGGTCAAATATGTATTTTCTCCTCACTTGGAATAGTTCTCTGCTGTGTGATCATGCTACCAGTGAGGTTACAGTTAGGTTTAATTTATTTTGGTTTTGATTTTTAGGCATCAGTGTTTTAAATTAATTTTTCTTTTCAAGTACATAAAATATTGGCATGGCTCCATCCCACAATGGAGACTCCAAGACAAGATACTTGGATACTGCCAAGTATCTGCAGGGCCAACATACTGCCCTGCCCCACCGTCTCTCCCACCCCATGCATTTATGCATCTGTGCTGTGTCTCGGGTTGCCCCTCCATTGTTCCTTCTGGAGACCAGGAGCAGATATGTACATGTGACTGTTTATTAGTGAACTGTTTATTATTGAATTGTTATTGACTGTTTATTGTTTATTATTGAAGCCTCAGTGGGGGCTTCCCATGTGGCTCAAGTGGTAAAGGATATGCCTGCCATTGTAGGAGATGCAGGCAGGAGACAGCAGGTTCAGGCCCTGGGTCAGGAAGATCCCTTGGAAAAGGAAATGACAACCTGTCATTTCCCAGTACTCTTGCCTGGGAAATCCCATGGACAGAGGTGTCTGGGAGGCTACAGTCCACGGGAACACAAAGAGTTGGGCACAACTTATTGACTGACTGAGCCAGCCTCTCTGGGACCCGTTGTTTTCCCACTGATGGCCAGATACCGTGCAAAGTTAGTATGACTCGGCCAGTTGGGTTTTGGATGCAGTCGCTGGGTCGTTTCTAGCTCTCCATCTGCACCTCCCTTTCCCCTGGGGGTTGCCACCAGGTCCTGGGAGCGTCCTTGCCTTCCCAGAATCCAGGTGCAGCACAGGGTCCACCTGATGGCCTCTGGCCTCTCTGAACTCCCGTTTCAGAGTCAGCCTCAGCCCCAGAGAGGTTTGGGCATCTTTGGGTTCTGAAACTGCAGTGGGTCTTCCTGATCCCACTGAATTTTCTGCTTCTTCCCAGGCCTGGGGCCAGTGGGGCAGGCTCACAGAGCCTTTGAACTTGAGGATCTCTGCCGTCCTCTCTGGCAGGGCCAGTCAGGTCCAGAGTTGACCTGCGAGCCTGCAGAACATGTCTGGAAACCAAAGCGTGAGACCCTCCTCCCTGGATCCCCCTGCAGGTCTTCTGCTGCTCTGAGGGGGCTCTGTCTGTCATGTCCCTGTCACTGCTGTCCCTTCTGAGCCAGCTCCTCCGGCCCTCCCCCTCCATTTTCTTTCTTGCTTTGGCTGGGAAACAGCTGTTCAGCTGTCACACTCCTGCTGGGGAACTCCAGGAGCCGGCTTTCATTAGTTACAGGGAGGTGTTGTAATCTAAAACACCCAAAGCAACGGAAAAAACCTTTTTTGGTCTCTTAAGCTCGTTAACCAAAGCCGGTACAGTTGAGATAAAAAAAACCAAGGCGATGGGTTAGCATTTCACTTCCCTAGTCTGTTCTGGGCTGTGTTGGCTGCCCTGCGGTGGAGCCGGCCTGGAAGGGACCACCTCAGGATGGTCGCCAAAAACATGTGTGTCACTGACTGACTGTAATTATCCTCCCAGTCCTGACTGTGTCAACGGGTCCAGCTGAGGATGGCTCTTCTCTAGGAAGCTCTCCCCAGAATGTGGTGGACCTGTGAGCCTGTGGCCTGGATGTCACCTGCTAGATGCTCTCGTCCTCCCTTGATGCGGCACCGCTTGCCTTCATCTTCATTTACACCTCGTTATTCCAACGCCTCCTGTCCTGAGGGTCCGGCCATCAGAGAGCCTCCCCAGCCCCACAGAGACTCCCCTTTCCATGGCGGCCACTCTGAGCATCTGTGTCACAGGGGACAGTCAGGCTCACACGGTGGCCGTTTGGGGCAGCCCCACCCATGGCCTCTGATTTTCCTTCGAATCTGATGGTACAGCTGCCACTTCTGACCAGCCTATCGAATTTATGGTCCGTTCACTTACACACACACACACCTGTCCACACCTTCCAGTCTAGGGAGAGTCCTCTCGGGGACACACAGAGATAAACCGGAGGCTGGGATCATGGGGCCTGGAGACGGCCAGGAACACGAGCTGGGGGATGCAGGGACGACCATGGTCACCCACACTCATGCCCCAGGGGGATGCTGATGGATAGGGACACCTGTCATACATGAGGTCCCCAGAATCGGGCCTTGGTGACCTTGAGGAATCTTCTGCAGGAGCAGTGCCTAAGTGGAGTAGGTTCTGTCACTTCTGTGGGCTCCTCAGAGGGAGGGGTTTAGTTCCCCAGATGGACAGCTGGGAGGAAAGCTGGACGAGTTTGGGGTTCATGAGCTTTCCACTAAGGGTCTCTGTGCCCAGGGAACAGTGGAACCTGGCAGTGGACCCTCGTCTCATCCTGGGCCCTTGGGTCCAGTGAAGGTAGCCTGAGTGTGAAGGTGGTGAGGGGATGGGGGAAGGAGCTGTCCCTCAATGATCTACACCACGTGTCCTGGCAGTGAAGAGACAGGTGGGGGCGGACATGCTAGAGATTCCGGAAGAGAGCCCAGTGCTGCCTGCTGGCTTGGAGAAGGCTGCCTGCCAGAAGCCTGGCCCTTGGCTCCATGATGTGGACATCTGCACCTGGCTGGCCCTGGGCTCCCTGACTCTGTTAGCCGCAGCATAGTCTGCCCATGGGACACTGGGAAATCCCTTCTGCAGACGAGGAGGCAGGTGTCTGATGGATGAGTGACTGCCCCTGGTCACTTGAAGGCTGAGTGGCCAGATCCTGGACCTCCCTGAGGCCAGCTCCCTGATCACAGCAGGTGCCTTCAGGGCTCAGGCTGAGGCAGACCCAGTCACTGGGCTTTCCCAGAGCCCTCCCGACAGGGGCAGCGTCCACTCTCCTCCTCCTCTTTGACCGAGTGTCCCCGTGGGAGGAGCGGGGCACTGAGTCATCTGCATAGAGGACGCCCCCTCCACTGATGCCTGGATCACCGCTCCGAAGAGCATCGGGATGCTGGCCGTGGCCTGTCCCCCACCCCTCTGCCTGGTGGAGAGTGTCCTGCGGCAGTGCATGGGTGGGGAAGGCTGAGAATTCCCATCCCAGGGCGCTGAGAATTCATAGCATTCGAGAAAACCTGCAGGAGGCAACTCGTTTGTAAGAAAATGAAGAGCAGAACTAAATATAATTTATAGAGTGTGTTCTCAGAGTGGGGTCAGTGTAGCTCTGGGCTTCCAGACCATCCAGGGGCTGTGAGATGTGTCTCATCCAAGGACAGGTGGTGTGAGGCCCGTCTCCTTCACAGACGTCCTCCAGGAGAGACCATGGAGTGAATGGTGGAACATAGAATCAGCTGGAACAGACAGAATAGAATAGAATCAGAACATGGAACACAGAAAACAGCTGTCTTCTGAAGACAGATACCGAGACTGGCAAAAGGGAGAACAAAACCTTGCTTCTCACAGTGCCTGTTTTGGAAAGTGTCATAATTTTTCATAAAATTTGTTACATACTCTTGTTAATACATAATGGATTGGCTACTGTTACTTTATTTATTTTTAATGGTTTTTGTTTCCTTTATTAAAGTTCTTCAAGGTTAGTGGAAAAACATATAAATAAAATCCATAAATAATCCAACACTCTTAACTTGAATCAACAGTTTTACCCTCCCCACGGACGATGCTGTCTTCAGAATCCTTTGTATCATCTGAAGCAGCACTAATCTATTTCACTTCCTTTTTTCTTCCAACTCTCCCGACTTTGGGGTCCTAGTGAACAGTGACATGTTCCATGGAGGGAGGAGGAAGGGAAGAGGGTCGTGTATTACTTTAGATACATTAATACATTTTTAAAAAAGCTTCTCAGTCGTAGCTTCTTATGTGGCAATATCCATAGCTCTAACCTACTTACACGAAAACTTGTTGAGGTCCTCAGTTATTTACGGGGTATAAAGGGGTGTTGAATACAAAATGTCCCAGAAATGCTGTTTTAAGGCTCTCCTTGTATAAAGCCGACAGCCACCATCATCATCGTAGCCAGCCCCGATGGGTTGGTGCAGGATGGATGGTAGCAAGTGTCTCCTGTGTCTCCCTGTCTTCAACTTGAGGGCGAGGTGGGGCCAGCATTCTTCCCGTTGTGTAAATGTCCGAGGAGACCTTGTGTGGTATAGGATGCCTTTCTGAGGTGTTCCCTGTGAATGGTGAGGTTAGGGCTTAGACCCCGGCTGGTGATCCTTTGGGGAGAGCTGCTTACATGGCCTGTGGACCTCAACTCTGGGTTAAGCTATGGGGCGCTCAGAGCCGTGTGGCCTGGCCCTTCCTGGGGTGGGTAGGGGTCTAGCATGTTCCAGAAGAGCCATCACATGATGATTTGAGTTGGTGGTCAGACTGTCCCAGCCCCTCTTGGGAGAGAGGACCCCTCCCTGGGGAGAGGAGCTGGCTCCTGGGCGTGGGGTGGCCTCCCAACCTTGAAGGGTCTGTGGGTTTGGCCCTGGTGAACTGAAGGGCGGGAACGTTGAAGGAGTGTGGGGCAGTGTGGGGTGCCCCAAAGCGACCCTAGTCCCAGCCATGGGGAATGCCTGCGCTCTGGAGGTGCCCTGACTGTCGGGGGGGTTGCCTGAACACTGGTCTAGGTTGTGCCTCCAGCTCAGCCTCTGGTGGCAGAGGAGCAGGTGCTCTGGCGGCCCCGGGTATATTGCTAACTTGCCCTTTGCCCTCTTGTCTGAAGGAGAACCACTGCCGCCGCATCAAGATCCTGGGAGATTGCTACTACTGCGTGTCTGGCCTCACTCAGCCCAAGACTGACCACGCCCACTGCTGTGTGGAGATGGGCCTGGACATGATCGACACCATCACGTGAGTGCCCTGTGCTTACCCCGCCCCACCGCGCAGCCTGCCTTGTCCTGGCCAGTGTGTCCAAGGTGGGTCACCTGTGTCGTGGCTGCAGAGAACCAGTGCTTCTTGGCAAGGTGCTGGGTGAAGGTGCCCTGCCTGCACTGCGGAGCTCTGCCTCTGGGAGTCCCTACTGTGCATTTTGTTGGGGCTGCGTTTTTTTGTCCGTGGTGATCCCAGGTATTGTCAGCTGTGTGTTGTTGCTGTTAGCGCTCAGTCATGTCCAACTTGTTATGACCCCATGGACTGCAGCATGCCAGGCTTCCCTGTCCTTCACTATCTCCCTGAGTTTACTCAAACTCATGTCCATTGAGTTGATGCTGTCCAACCATCTCATCCTCTGTTATCCCCTTCTCCTCCTGCCCTCAATCTTTTCTAGCATCTGGGTCTTTTCCAATGAGTTGGCTCTTCCCATCAAGTGGCCAGAGTATTGGAACTCCAGCTTCAGCATCAGTCCATCCAGTCAATATTCAGGATTGATTTCCGTTAGGATTGACTAGTTTGATCTCCTTGCAGTCCAAGGGACTCTCAAGAGTCTTCTCCAAAACCGCAGTTCAAAAGCATCAATTCTTTGGCATTCAGCCTTCTTTATGGTCCAGCTCTCATATCTCTATATGACTACTGGAAAAACTATAGCTTTGACTATATGGCCCTTTGTTGGTAAAATGATGTCTCTGCTTTTTAATATGCTGTCTTGGTTTGTCATAGTTTTTCTTCCAAGGAACTGTGCGTTAGTCCAGTCAAAAGAAAGAACCTTTCTAGCTTAGCTAGATGAGATGCTCAGGGATTTGATTGTGGGAAAGAGTTAGTCCCTCAGTCGTGTCTGACTCTTTGCGACCCTATGGACTGTAGCCCCCCAGGCGTCTCTGGCCATGGAATTCTCTAGGCAAGAATGCTGGAGTGGGTACCCATTCCCTTCTCCTGGGCATCTTCCCCTCCCAGGGATTGAACCCACGTCTCCTGCATTGCAGGCGAATTCTTTACTGTCTGCACAACCAGGGAAGCCCTGGTTGTGGGAAAGCTTTGGCTCAAATCTGGCTAAATCCCAGTTGAAAAGGAATCACGTGTGCTAGACCATGAGGCCAGCTATCCAGGCGTCAGGTGTCCTCTGTGGAGAGAGGCTTAGATGGAGCTGGTCTTTCTGGAACACTGGGAGGCTTGCCTGCTGGTTTCTTAGCCACTCTGTCTCCTCACAGTGCTCGTCAGGGCCTGGGATGAGGCGGTAGGGGGCCTTCTGTCTGGCTAAGGAAGGTCTGGAGCTGGGAGGGTGAGATGGTGGGTGGCGCATAGATCCACATTTCAGCTTCTCAGCAGCATGGAGAGATGGCTTCGGCTCAGTGCGTGGGGTTACCACGGCCTGGTGTGGTCTCACACTCGGGAGAAGAGACTTAATAGCACAAGAGTGGAATGAGACGGGGTGGACAGCAGGCTTGCTGCACCATCCCTGTGAGGCGGATTGCAGGGTCCACACACTGTGTGTAAAAATAGGGTGCTCAGCACGCTCAGACTGCATGCTTGGTCTGAGCCCACTTCTCAGGAGACAGGACCTGCGTGTCAGCATTGCCTGGGCGAATTGAACCCCCAAGGGCTGCTCTGCCCAGAGAGCCCATGGCAGCTGATCTGGGCTGTGGTCTAGAGTGGATAAGTACCCCCCACCCTCAGGTGATTTCAGTATGTAGCCCCTGCTCTGGAAAAAGAAGCTGAACTGGGGGAGAGGCTGGTTGTTGACCGTTGTGTTGTTTAGGGAGGCCACAGGTGCCCCTGGGTCGTGGGCATGGCACCGTGAGTCATGCTTCACAGGAAGCAGCAGAGGCTGCAGTGCTGAGATGTCCCTGGCCGAGGCCACAGAGAGGTCTGCTGCAGGCCTGGGGACCTCTGAGTGGACAGAGGAAGTCCAAAAGCAGGAGGGATGGTTTGCATGGTTATGAGATTCCTAAAGCATCTCCTACAGATCCCGTGCGTGGTGATTCGGATGCTCAGGATCAGGAATGTTCTTGTCCTCCTGTGGTATGTTGGACCACTGTCGTCAGCTCCCTTTTCAGGCTGATGCTCTGCTGGTGGTGCATCCACCAGCATCATCTCGAAACAGGGTGGTCCATTCTGACCCTTGTGAGCACAGGACCAACTTGTGTGGGTCAAGCATTTGATATCGCAGGATAGAGAGGAGTGTAGTAAGAGATTCATAAAAACCGAGAAAGAAATCTCTGCCAGGGCAGGTGAGCGGCCTGACCAGCTCTGACTTGTGTGAGAATGGAGGGGTCGAGGGTCTCCTTGGACGGCAAGTGGGGAACGATATTGTTTTCTGCTTGGTAGAAAGTTCATTTCTATGGGGAAAACAGATGAAAAGATTTGTCATGTTCTGTGTAAAAGACAAAGCAAAAAGTACTGCCTTGAATGTGGAGTCCCAGGGCTTCCAGGGACAGAGGAGCCTGATGGGCTGCAGTCCATGGGTTCACAAAGAATTGGACATGACTGAGCAACTGAGCACAGAGGACTCTTACCCTCCCAGGAGAGTGGCAGTGCCTAAGGCTGGTACCCCGAGGGCCCCTGGGCTCCTGCTCTGGGGCATCTGGACCCTGTCTGCTCTCAATACCCAAATCAGATCCTTTTCTCAGACTTGTGGACCTAATTAAGGTGTGCAATGCACTCTTAAAAGAAACACCACAGATTAATTCTGTTGGTGTGATTTTTAATAATAATTTAAAGTTATATATATTGCTGGTTTTGGCCAGATGGCACCTGCCCATGGGAGGAATGGAGGTAGAGTGGGAAGTGCCTTACGTGCCCAGTGAGTGTGATGACTGGCTTTGGCTTGCCCTTGCAGAGCTGTGACCCCGGCCATTAGATTCCTCATCTGTAAAATGGGAGTGTCGGCTTCATGACATCCAGGGCTCTGAGTGAGCCTGGACTGGCAGAAATCCAGGGCAGTGGAACCCACTCTTGGCCTCTACTTCTGGGCTCTGTGGCCCGATGGTCAGGGGCTAGACCTTGAAGTTTCTCTCTCTCTCTCTCTCTAGGACTCCTGGTGGCATCATGCTGCTTGGACCTATGTCCTTGACCCTAAGTCCTGTGTCCCCTCCCCAGGGTACCCAGGCCTGAGCCTGCCCCCCTTGCCCCCCACCATAGGGTGTGCTGCCCATGTGAGATCTGTGCTGCCACTCTTTCCCACACCCCAGCACCAGCTTTCCTTCATCAGGCCTTGAATATTATTAGGTCAGTCCTGAGGAACTGCTCCTCTGCAGCCGCGTCTGGTACATGAACACTTCCTAGGGTTCAAGCCATCAGTCTCCAGATTCAGGTATTCCTGAGTGGTTTGGGGCTTCCTGCCCAAGGAAACAGATGGGCCCCCTGTCCCATCCTTAAGCTGGTGCTTCAGTTTCCTCACATCCTCACATTTTCTCTGCTGTGAAATGAGCTGTTGTGAGAATTAAATGGGATCCCAGGTTAAATGGGCTGGCAGGGAAGATGCTGGATCCCCAGGCAATGCAGACATCAAATCATCAAGTCTCCCCTTCCCAAAAAGGAGTGGCTCAGGGTGAGCCAGCGGGGTGGCTTCTGTCCCTGGGGCTCTGGAGCATCTTGATTCTGTGCATTTGCAGGAAAGGGGTTTGTCCACTCCACCGGGAGTGCTTCGACCATCACAGGAATTAGCCAATCACAAGTCAGACCTCCAAACATACAAGTACCATTTTGCTAAATTCTTAATCCAAACATGGCTTTGCTTGCAGTCTGGGTATTTTTAGTTCACTATAATAAGTAGAAGTAAATGGCGTGTGCTCTTCTTTCCCTGACCCATCTTTGAACTGGTAAGGGCCAGCTTGTCTGTGCTCAGGTCATGGGTAGACCCGATGTACCCAGCTGGAGTGGAGGTCGAATGAGAAGAGATGCTCAAATGGCAAAAGTCATTTCTGATGGTTCTGGAGGCCCCATTCTCCCCCTCCTCAATTTTCTCAGTTCTTGGTAAATGTTCCTCAGTGAGATAGTTTTTTTTTTTTTTTTTTTAATGGTTTTTCTTAAAAAAAAATTTTTTTTTATACAATTAAAAAATTACAGTATAGTTGTTTACTATTGTGTTAGTTTCAGATGTGATTCAGTTATACATATGTGTATATTCTTTTTCAGGTTCTTTTCCCTTATAGGTTATTACAAGGTATTGAGTATGGTTCCCTGTGTTACACAGTAGGTCCTTGTTGGTGATCTAGAGTGAGACAGTTCTTTTTTTTTTAATATATATTTATTTTTATTTATTTATTTGACTGTACCAGGTCTTAGTTACAGCGTGTGGGATCGAGTTCCCTGACCAGGGATCAAACCCAGGCCTCCTGCATTGGAAGCAAGGCACCTTAGCCAGTGGACCACCAGGGAAGTCCCTAGAGTGAGACAGTTCTTGAGGAAAGATTTATCTTAAGTGATTGTCCAGTTAACTGCACATCTGTTAGTGCAATTGAGAACCTGCTGGAAGGGATGACAGATGGAGTGAGTTGGTAGAGTATCCTGGGCTGCCTGGTTGGTTGGAAGCTTGGGAAGGTCCTGCATACCAGGGACCCCTGAAGGCTTTCTTGAGGGAGGTGGACGTGGGTCCCAGAAGTCCCCCTGCCCTCCTTCGATTGCTGCAACAGTAGAAATGCCTAAAATGCACAAAAACACCTTTTGCAAGTTTACTTATTTACATTTCCCAAATTGATTTCTTTTTGTGAATTAAAAATTAAAAAAAAATTTTAGTTTTCTTATTTTGGTACCTTTAACTGGAGATCGGCAAATGAATGAAAAAAAGTTAAAACTGAAAAAAAATACACATTCAAAATATATTCAGCTAATTAGGTATTAAAGATATGTGGACAGCCAGACTTTCAAAAAACCTTTATTATAAGTTGGTGACATGCATACTTCTAAGATTCTCAGAGGTGAACACCAGGCTGCCCTGGACCCTGCATAGATGTATCTGATTCTGTGGCCTGGCCTCCTGAATGCAGAGGATGGTGAGCTAGGCTGGAAGGCCAGCCAGGAAGTTGGCGTCTTAGCTCACCTTTGGGGCCCCTGGGTGTCATGGTTTTGGGGGACAGGCCCTTGGTGGATGAAGTGACCAGTTATGGGCAAAGCTGCTCCTGGTTAGAGGCCAGATTGAGGGGAAGGTTTGAGTGGAGGCTGCTTGGGCAGGGGGCAGTGGCCAGTGGGGGCGCCTGTGGACAGGCAGTGGGTAAATGAGCAGTGTGTAAGTAGAAGTTAGGGTGAGGGCAGGTGAGGGGGACGCTGACCTGGCAGGTGGGCTGGGTCCAGCGAACCTGATTCTTCTTGTGTTATTAATGACAAATGGGACTTCGTCAGTAATGCTGACAAATCCTGGCCTCTGTGGAGCAGAGTGGCGGCAGCTCAGGGCCGAGCAGGTTGGCCATCGTCGTCCCCTCTTGCTGGAGTGCCCCATGGAGCCTGTTAGTATCTCCACAGCCCATGCAATAGGAGCAGTGGGATGTGGGTGCTGAGGGGCACTAGAGTTGAGTTTGAATGCTTTCAGAGCCTGCAGGGGCTCATTCAGCCCCACGCTGGATTGCACACAGTGAGACTGAAGCCAGGAGAGGGCAGAGGTCGATGTGGTCAGTCGCCAGGTCAGATGGGGTTTCCCCAGAGGCCTTCATTTCTCTTAAACCACCTTCCCTGGCCCGTGCTCCCCCCACGCTCTGTCCTCCCTCTCCTGCGCCTCGACCACACCCCCTCATCCTGTCCCTTCCTGGCTGCAGCCTCTAGTCCTTGGTCTGAAGACAGGACACTGGCATTGAAGCAGCTGAGTGTGCAAGAGCTGGGCTGGGGAGGCGGAGCTCTGAGGGCTCGGCCAGTGGGGCCCCCTGGGTGGATAAGTGTTCCCTTCTTTAACACTGCTACTCTTGTTCTGATGATCAATAAATTGCGAATCATTAGTAGGGGCATCATTTATCAATAACCTGCTATGAAGAGATGATGGGTTTCAGAGTCTTTGGGGATTTTTAGCCATTTCCATCTGGCATTCCTGTTGGTGGCCATCTCTGTCTTCCTTTCTGCACAGAACTGGCTCCTTTCGCTGTCAGAGGCCTGGTGAGCCAAAGCTTTGGGACCTTCCTTCTTTTTCACTCTCCTTGTGATGTTGTGGACTTAAGTTGTGTCTGGTCACATTCATTTTGTTCCAGATGAAGATTCCCAGTCTCTTTATTCCAACATCACTCAAAGCTCCTCATTCTTTAATTTTTTTTTTTTTTTTTTTTTTAGTCCTTCAGGGTTTTTCGTTGGAGAACAGTGAGCTGGTGGTTCTCAGGAGTTGCGGGTGGGTGAGGGGAACGGAACTGTCCTCATCACGGGCCTGCTGTGTCCCCCAGTGTGGCTCAGCCTCCCTCCCTTCTTGCTCTGGAACTTCTAACACACCTGCTGTGCAGGGCCACCTTTGCACCCACCCAGGGTGGAGGGGCCAGGGGAGCCGTGACTGACCTCCTGCCCACTCTCACGCTTCCTTGCAATTCTGTCACTTGGAGCACACCAAGCAGGCCTTGATACTGCTTCCTCAACAATACGCTCTAAGACTGTTCTGCCTTTTGGGGAAAAGTGGAAAAAAAAAAAAAAGAAACATGGCATCAGAGGGTCTCCCCATGGCAGCGCTGCGTCTGCTGTGCTCTGACCTGTGATCACAGCCCGTCATGTGCCTCCCGCATCTCACTCCACTGTGGGCCTGGAGAGGCCCTGCAGGCATCTTCATGGCCCAGAGGGGATTTCTGAGCCCTGCCCACCTACAGGTTGCCTTGATTTCTCTTTCCAAGAGCTTTAAAAACCATCTCCCATTTCCTTGCCCAAATGCCTCCTCTGACACTGCCCTCACTTCCAAGGGTGGTCTCTCCTGGGGGCCTCAGGGCTTCAAGCCACCATCTGCTGGAAGCTAGAGCCCAGGGCCATGAGCGGCTGGGCAGGTGGAGTGCACACTGGCCCTGCAGTCTAATTTCAGCATCTACCCGTTTCATCTTGTTTTCTCCCGTGAGTTGACTGTGGCACAATTTACGTCCCACAAAGTCCTCCTGTTGTTCGGACGGGTTTGCAGAGTCCTGGGCCTCCCCACAGGATTAGCCTGCCTTCTCAGTCAGGGAACTTGGGGTCAAACCTTGACCATTCCTGGGGCTCCTGGGACCCCGTCAGATGTTCCCCATGGCTCTTACGCTGGCCCCCGGGTAGGCAGCAGGCATGAGCACCCCTGATCAGGTTGGTGGTACACAGAGCAGGATCAGGGTCCTGGGACTAGGACCTTGGGCTTGTTTCCCTTCTGTGGCTGCCCTGGGTAAGGAGCGGGGAGGGGAGGTGCGGTGCCTTGTGAGCTGAGCAGTGGCCCTGGAGTTTGGGGGAGCCAGCCTGGAGGGACCCCTGCCCACCAGAGGCCACAGCTCAGGGGTCAGGCTAATTAGGTCAGGAGACCACCGTCCCATCCAGGCTCCTGCTGTCCTGTGCTCATGGCACTATGGGAGCAGACTGCAGGGTCCCAGCTTCCGCTCTGTGTCTATGTTTGTTGCAGGTCCGTGGCTGAGGCCACTGAGGTGGACTTGAACATGCGTGTGGGGCTGCACACCGGCAGGGTCCTCTGCGGGGTCCTGGGCCTGCGTAAGTGGCAGTATGATGTGTGGTCCAACGACGTGACCCTGGCCAACGTCATGGAGGCCGCTGGCCTGCCTGGGTAAGTCCGGGATCCTGAGGGCAGGGGTAGGGGATAGTACTTGGCCCTTCTGCTTGGAGGGCCTGGAAGCCTGGCCATCCTAGCCCCCATCGACAATTGGAGGGGCTTGTGCTGGGCTGACTGAGACTCCTGGCCTTCACGGAGAGCAGGCAAGCTGACAGGAAGCGGTGGTGACTGACAGCCCCGTGTCTGCCTGGCTGGGAGCTGTCCAGAGTGCTGACTGCTGCTTCTCACTTCACTTTCTTTCTCAGACTTACACAGCGGAAAGCGTTGTGGTTTAGCGCCCCACTAGGGAAATTAACAGATTTTCTTCTAGAATGAGGATGTGTTTCTCATTGGTCCGTGCACTTCTAATGCCTCCTAATTACAGTTGCCTGCCTTTGTCTCATTTTATTCAAACCATTCCACAGAGCCAAGGCATCGTATTGCTGTAAAAACATTAATCTGAGAGCTGAGCGGGTGCTCCCCTCCTTCCATGAGCAGTGGGCAGCAGGGGGATGACGTGATTGCAGGAAGGGGGCTCTGAGGCACATTCATCTCTCAGTCACACCCTCCTGCTTTCCTCCCCTTAAGGGGTTCATGGGCTGTGCTTGCAGCTGCTGCTGGGCCCAGCTGTGGTTCCCAGGGGCTAGAGCTGAGCGTTAGACGCTTGCACATGTGTGTCTGCTTTTGCACACTTCCTCCGAACTTCAGGGCAAAGCTCTGTGCCCTCTTCTGTGGCCCCTCTGGCCTTGGCTGCCTGTCCTCTGCCTGCCCCCAGGCATCCTGTTCTCACCCTAGAGGCCTGCTGTCCTCTGGGCCACGTCTTTCCTCCTCCCTCCTGGCCTGACCTCAGGGGGGAGTGTAGAAACAGGGGTCCCCTTTCTATGTGTTGAGGCCCTGAGCTTGGCTGAGGGCCAGGTGGCATCCGAGGCTGCTCGGCGTGCTCTGGAGAGTGGCTTTGAAATCAGGAAAGGGAGGCTTATGGGACTTGAGGAAGTAGCGAGCCTGGAGATTAGAATCCAACAGCAGAAAAAGGGAAAATCTTCCTCAAAGCCTCACTGCATCTGTCCCAGGAATGGCCACAGCATTTCTGCATGTTCAGTTGCTTCAATTGTGTCTGACTCTTTTTGACTCCATGGACTGTAGCCCTCCAGGCTCCTCTGTTCATGAGATTCTCCCGGCAAGAATACTGGAGTGGGTTGCCACGCCCTTCTCCAGGGGATCTTTCCAACCCAGGGATCAAACCCACATCTCTTATGTCTCCTGCATTGGCAGGTGGGTTCTGTACCAATAGTGCCACCTGGGAAGCCTAGGGCATTTCTAAGTGAGCTCAAAAACCCTGGCATTGTTGTCTTCAACCAGGATGCCTTTGAGCATCCCCCGGGGGGACCCTGGAAGGCCCTGACTCCTCCCTCCCGCACCCTGTCCTTCAGTGCTCCCCCCATCCTGTTCTCTGCCTTTCAGAGCAGGGTCTCAGGGGGTCACTGTAAACACCTTCTCACTGTGTCTGCCCCCTCCCCCTCTGGCAGCTGTGCTCACAGCCCCTTGTCTGGCACAAAATCCAGACCATCAGCCAGCAAGGAGGTGACAGGAGCTGCCCACCTCCATCCTCCCCTGCCTGCTGAGATCCCACGGGTCCTACCTGCTCTGCAGCTCCATGTTTGGACAAGCACAGGGACTTCCCACCGTTAGGGAGCTCTTCACAGGCCCCCTCACCTGGCCAGGGCCTCTTTCAAGTTGGGGCTGACCTGTAGCTCTGCTCCCCTGACTCCATCTACCAGACCCCCAGGAGGGGCCTCATCCCCCGTGCCCGCTCTCTACTTGGCTTCCTTTTTTCCTCTTCTCCTCCACCCCACCTTTCGGAGACACTCCTCTCCCTGCCCCCCACAAAAGAAGGACCGCCAGCCAGGAGCATAGTAATTACAGAGCGCCTGACGGATGCAGCGCTGTTCCTAGAGGGGAGTGTCAGCAGCAAAGACAGAGGCCCTGGCCCTGGTGGGGTTCACATACTGGGGGGCCACAGGGAGCACTCTGCGGAGTGCACAAGAGGGGAGCATGACACAGGGCTGGGGGGGGCCCTTTTTCATCAGTCAGACTGGGTCTTCCCAGGCACCGAGGTCAGTTAGGGACTCACAGGCCCTCGGGGGCACTGAAACTCTGGAACTCCACACTGAGCACAAGGAGGAGGGAGAGTGAGAGTCCCTGAGAGAAGGGGAGCCAAGAGGCAGAAAGAGGAGCAGCGGAGGGGCAGGGTGGTGAGAAGGAATGCAGGGAATGCAGGCGTCAGGAGGAGGGCCTGGGGAGGAGAAGAGCCCTCAGCTGTGTTCAGTGCTGCACAGTGAGGACCAGACATCAGATCAGCTGTGTGTGGCCAGAAGTGGCCTCAGCAGAGGGTTCCGGGCACTGCGGGGTTGGGGGGACAGAGGAGGCAGAGCATTGCCATTCCCCCTGCAGGGCCTGACACTGGGCCGAGTCCTCCCGCCCTGGGGATTTTGGGGACAGACCACGGCCTGGGGAGAGGCCTCCTTCTCCTTCACTTCACTGCCCTCTGCATCCCTCGTTGTCCCTTCTGCATCCTGACACTTGCTTCCCTCCTCCCCTTCAGTTCCCCTCTGGCCCCTTCTCCCCTCTGCCTGCAGCTCTCTTTGCTCTCAACCCCTCTTTGCACATGTTCCCCTCCCTCTGGGTCCCCCTAATGCTCCTCCCCACCTTCCAGCCCTCTGTGCTTGTGCCCCAGGGAACCTGAGTGGTCCTTCCAGAGCTTGCCCTTGGGGAGGGGACATCCCTGCCAGGACCCTGCGGAGTGTCAGCCCTGTGGGGGAGGCCCCGCTTTGACTCTGAGCAGGGATCTCCATGCCCTTTTCCACAGGAAGGTTCACATCACAAAGACCACCCTGGCGTGCCTGAACGGTGACTATGAGGTGGAGCCGGGACACGGACACGAGAGGAACAGTTTTCTGAAAACTCATAACATCGAGACCTTTTTTATTGTGCCCTCACATCGGCGAAAGGTAGGCTTGAGAGCGTCTCCTGTGCAGAGCCTTCATTCTCCTCAGATCGCTGCTTCTCAGGCCCTGAGCTCTGCGGACTCGAGGGTGTTCCCACTGACCTTGTGTGCTGGGCCTGGCCTGCTGCATGTGTGGGGAGGGCTGAGGGGGAGGGGCGGGGAGGGAACTTGGAGTTGGGGCCCTGGGGTCCTTAAGGGCTGGGCCATCTGAGTCCTCCCGCACCTCCCTGGGCCTTTGCTGCCTCTCCTGCAAATTAGGTTTGAGAACCTTCTGCAGGAAGTCAGTGATGGATTGTACTGTGGATTAAGGGGTGCTGTGCACAAAGGAAGGCTTGTGACCATCCTGTGTGGGCACTGAAGGTCACTCCACCCTGGGGAAGTGATCTGGACATGATCAAGGGTGACTGAGCCACTTCCAGGGCTCAGGTGAGGGCGCAGGGCTCAGGCGAGGGTGCAGGGCTCTGGAGAGGGTGCAGGGCTCAGGTGGGGGTGCAGGACTAAGGTGAGGGGCGCTGGACACAAGAGGCTGTGGTACTCCTTCTGGACACAAGCAGGTCAGATGTGAGGGAGACCTTTGGGTTTCGCTGTTCTGGTGCTTCCCTGGTCTAGCCCTCTCCAGGCTGGGATACATGCACCCATGTGGCATGGGGACCTTGGATGGTGTAGCACTGGCAAGGCGAGAGAAGTGGGGCTCAGGGAAGGACAGGTAGGGTGAGGTGAGCTGATTCCTGGAGAAGGCGAGTGAGTGTGCATGACAAGGGGCAGGTGTGAGGTGGGCTGGAGGAGGGCTGGGTGAGAGGTTTGGTTGGCCAGCTCGGGTGAGCCTGGGAACAGGGGAGCAGAGGGCGGGGCCCGAGGAGGGAGGCCTGGGAGCGGCTGCTTGCATGCAGGAGGTTCTGAGCTGTAGGAGGGAGCCTTGGGGCCCCGCGTGGATGCCGCCCTGTCATGCAGAATTAAACTACAGCATCAGTCAGGGCTGCGCTTTGAGGATGAGCAGGATGATATGGTTTGTACAATGAGCAGCCCCTTTGGAGGAATTTGGGGTGAAAAAGGGAGACAAAAAGGCAAAAGGCAGAAGGGGAGGTCTACAGGAGTGACCCTGGTGGGCCAGTGGGTGACACTCACCAGCGTGGTGCAGACCTAGCTGGGTGATGTCCACACATCCGCCCCGGGATTCAGGCATTGCTCTGGTTTCAGAGGCATTGGGTGGAGTTGAGAGCTGCATGTTTGGGGACTGGGTTGTGGTTCTGTTCCCTGGCGAGCAGCAGGCCTTGAGCTAGCTGCCTGTGACCCCTCTGCCCCATCACATTTGCGCTCCCCGCCCAAGAGGCAGGACGTGCCTGTTACTCACAGCGTATCTCTTTGCTGCATGTCTGCACAGATATTTCCGGGGCTGATTCTCTCAGACATAAAACCGGCCAAGAGGATGAAGTTCAAGACCGTGTGCTACCTGCTGGTGCAGCTCATGCACTGCCGGAAGATGTTCAAGGCCGAGATCCCTTTCTCCAACGTCATGACCTGTGAGGACGACGACAAGGTAGGCTGGCCCTGCTCCCGCGTGCCGGCCCTGCCGAGTCCCCACCCGTCTGTCCTCCTAGTGCGGTCCTGCCGTGGTCAGCTCCATCAACCCCGCCCCTCATGTTTCATAGTCTCGTAAATGCTCTTTGGAGCTGGGCTGCTTTGCTTTCCTGCAGAAACCTTTTTATTATCTTGAATTTTTTCCCCCCCACAAGTTGACATTCCATGGATTTATCGGTGAATTCGAGCTCAGATCCCCCAGATGTTTAAATCTGTCCTCTGGATATTCACACGTCAGATGTTGTAGTGCTGCTTCTGGGGACTCCTTCCCCCTCTGTCTGCACCCCAAGAGCCTCAGTGTGGTGTCACCACAACATTGTCCTTCACCTCCGTGGGGAGCATCTCTGACCATCTGCTCCCTCCCTGTCTGGCTCTCATATCAGAGACCCCCCTTCCTCTGTTAAGTCCCTCTAGTTGATGGTACATGGCCTCCAGACTTGACAGAGGTTCCTTTTGGAGGTGTTCCTGCAGGGAAACCTGGGTGCAGGACTTTCCATTTTTCTTCTTGGGTTGGTTTCTTCTTGAGTCACCTTCCGATCTTCTTTAGTCTTCTGCTGGAGTTGGCTGGGGCCTGGGGTGAAAGCATGGAGCTGAATGGGGAGGCACCACCGTGGCTAGGGGTGGTCCTCAGTGTCTGCCTCAACCACGCGGCCCTTGTGTCTGTAACCCCCCTGATCCCTTCCCCTCCAGGGAAGACCCTGGTCCTCTGGGAGCCTGGGGTGAAGCCTTGTGCTCCATCACTTCATCAGTAGCTCTGAGCATACTCTTCCCAAGTCCTCTTGTCATTGGCCCTCCAGCCCCTGTCCTGCACCAACGGCTGCACCTTCTGAATATTCTCACTTTCACCCTCGTCTGTGTTCTTGAATCTGTCAGTGACTGATTGCCTATTTCCTGAGATTGCATCGCTGCCATCTGCACTCTGGTTTTCTCTGCCTTGTGGGTTTTATGCCTTTAAAAGGAATTCCTTCACCACAGTTTCAGTGGCTTTTTAGGAAGAAGCAAAATCCTGCTGACTCTCACTTGTGGTGCCTTATTCTAGAGGGAGTTTTTGTGGTTTGATTACGGGCTTCTATTTGGGAAGACTTTATCTGGAAACGCAGTAAGAGCTCTGTTGATGGAGAATTCTCCCAAGGAGATTGGTCTTTCCTCTGCCTGCCACGAGGGAGTCTTTAAACTAAATGCCCGACCTGTGGTTTCTAGATGTCCCAGGAGGCAGGCGCATGCGTGCACATGCCTTTGGTGGAGAGTCAGGTCTAAGACAGGCCAGCGTCCTCACTGACCCCACTGCTTAGTCTCTCCTGGTCGTGGAGCCTCTCAGGGTCTGGGGTTCAGCCAGATGTCTGTGACTTCACTGCCCATCTTGCTTGGGCCCTGGGTTTTCTGTGAGCCCCATGAGAGCATGATGGCACCATTCCCTGGCCTGAATTCCTATTGTCCTATTGTTTCTGGCCTCTGGTCATTTCCCTTACTTTTTTGTCAGTTCAGTTGTTCATTTCACAGTATGAGTGGGTTGATATATTTACCCAGAACATGTAACAGGAGCACTCTCAGGCTTTCCTGTTTGCCAGCTTGCCGGAGTAGAAATCGCTGTCTTCTTCCTGCAGCGCCCCCACCCCCGCAACCCCCTTGACTCAACTTAACCCTCCAGAGATGGGACTGGGGGAGGGGAGTGAGGTATACAATTTAAATACATGTCCAAAACTCAGTGTCAGGATAAATTTCCTACATGCATGCTTAGTTGTGTCCAGCTCTTTGCAATCCCATGGACTGTAGCCCGCCAGGCTCCTCTGTCCATGGGATTCTCCAGGCAAGAATAGAGGTTGATTTCCCACTCAGCTCCATGCTTTCACCCCAGGCCCCACCCAACTCCAGCAGAAGACTAAAGATGGTGGGAAGGTGAATCTGACCACCCAAGAAGAAAAATGGAAAGTCCTGCACCCAGATTGCCCTGCAGGAACACCTCCAAAAGGAATCTCTTTCAAGTCTGGAGGCCGTGTACCATCAACTAGAGAGACTTAACCAAGGAATGGGGGCTCCTGACATCTCCAGGAGCGGGTTGTCATTTCCTCCTCCAGGGGATCTTCCCGACCCAGGGATTGAACTTGGGTCTCCCTTATCTCCTGCACTGCAGGTAGACTGTTTACAGCTGAGCCATCTGGGAAGCATCAGGATAAATAATAGTGCAATATTTTTAAAAAATCAAGTGTAATCCAAAAGAACCCACAGTGAACAAAAAATCAAATTTTAGATGAAGCCAGGGCAGTGCAGAGTCATTGACCTGGAGCCCGAGGCAAGGGCTGGTGTCCCCAGGACTCTTCAGAGAAGTTGGGGTGGGGAGAGGGGAGAGAGCGAATCATTCCTGTTGGGTTGCTTGGGAGGGTGGGGTTCATAAGATTGAGGAGCTGAAGCTTTTCCTGGGCAGAGCCTGCTGACCTGTGAAAGGAGCCTGTGACCTTTGGATTCAGACTGTGTCTGATGAGCCCACACAGTTAGCGTCAGTCTCTCGTTCTCAGGGACTGAGCAGCCCCTTGGTGTCCCCGCTCGGACCTGAGAGTGCCAGCAGCAGACCCTACCCAGCCCACGGCTCCTTAGTTGAGGAGGAATCACATGCTGGGCTCACTGGCCACCTTCTCTGGCTGGTGTCTGCAGCCCATCCTCCTGGCCCCATGGCCCAGGAACCCAGGGAGCCCTGCCGCTCCACCCTTCCCATCCCTGCTCTGGGGAGACCAGCCGTGCTCAGGGCCCCTTCTCTCCTTCCTTTCACACCAGAGTTCAGATTCCTGGATTCTTCCCCAAGCCTGTCACTTCCATGGCTCTGTGGTCCTTCTGTCTCCCCTGGGAGCATGAGGGGTGGTATCCCAGGTTTCATCCTCAGCCCCTCTGTCCCCACAGTCTCCCACGGGTCTCCCCTGGGGATTCAGGGTCCTTAGACCCCTGTTCCAACATTCCCGACATCTCTGGTGCTTGGGATACCTCCGCTGCTGCCTGGCTGGCCCCAGACTGAGGATCCCACAGCCCAGTCCTGTGCTCTGCTCTCAGACGCCCTCTTGCATCCAGCCTTCTTCTCCCTCCATCTCGCTGTCTTCTCTAGACTCTGATCCCTCGCCCCCAGCACACCCAATTCTCACCTCTTTTCCCCCTGGACAGCCTCTGTGGGCCCAGGCAGCTCCCCTGCTGGGGAGGCAGAGAGACAGCGCAGCCCCCATGGGCAGGTGCCAGGGGCTGGGGGCCCAGCTGGGAGCCCGGACTTCTGCTGCTCTGCTCTGTGCCCTTCATCACTTTTGCCCTGTGATAGTGGAAACAAGTCCAGGATGCGGAGGGTGCAGTGTCGGCACTGTGGGAGGGCGTCAGTGGGCGAAGACAGGGCAGTGACAGGCAGGTGGCCCGGGCTGGGGAGTCCATGGTGGTCTTGAAAGGATGGAGTGGAGAGGCCATGCATGGGCAGGGCTGGCCACCAGTGGGGATATTTGGGAAGGATGACGTGAGTGACCCGTCCAATGACCTCGAGCAGAGCAGCCCCTTCTCTGGGGCCATTTTCCCCACCGGGTCCGAAGTCCTACATCTGCTTTAGGACGAGGTTGCCTCATCTTTTCTGTTGCTGTCTTCTGTTCACTTTATCTGCACCTCCAGGCCTAACAGCCTGATGGAGGTGTTCTTGCAGATGGAGCTGGGAAGGCTGGCGGGATTAGGACAGTGGGGTCCACCACTCTCTGTGCCTTTGTGCTGAATTTGTGAGAAACTGTGTCCAAGGTTCTGGGGAGCGTGACTCAGGTGTATGTGGTCAGCCTCAGAACACAGCCGGTCTTGGGTTCCCCTGTTCCTGGCCTCTCCTGGATCAGAAGTGTGGGAGCCCAGGGTAGGTCGGCCACTAGGTGGCGATACCATGCAGGTGCCTGCAGGGCGGCCTGAGCTTCCAGGCTTGGTTTTAGAGCTCCTGAACAGCCCAGTTGCACCCCAGTTTCGGACCACGCCCAAGGGGCTGCTCTCCTTAATACACAGAGACAAGCACCTGCAGTAAAACCCAACCCCCATGTGCTTACACTTGTTCTATTTATTCCTTCAGTATTCCCGATTATAAAAGAACTTTATTGTGGAAAATATAGAAAAATACAAAAATTCACAAAGAAGAAAATGAAAACCATTTATCTATAATCTGACCACCCACAGCCAACCTATTATTAATATTTTGGTTCTTCTAGCTTCTTAGATGTGTGTATATTTACACATTTAAAAAAATAAAATTGATGGGATGATATACAGCGTTTGCTGCTTTCTTTCACTTGCCAGTGTATCATAAGCATTTCCTTAAATCGTTGACTGTTCCTCAAAAATAGGATTCTTCAGTCATTGAGTAAATCTCCAGCCTAAGGAGAGAGCATTTACTTACTCCACTTCTATTGATATTCAGGTCATTTCCGCTCTTTTGGTGTGTTTTCTTTTAATCAAAGTAAGTAATTCACAGCCTTTTTGCTCACGGATGTGCATTTACATCTCTGATCATTTGTAAGATGGATTTCTCTGCCTCAAGTGTCTGTCTGAGACACTGAGAGTGGCTGCATGGCTGACGAGAGGTGGGGCCGGTGTCACCCATGGCAGCAGGTGGGAGACGTGTCTCCCCAGCCCCGGCCAGTGTGGGGAGAGGCTCTCCCTAAAACTGCCAGTAGATATGTCCCTTCTGGAATGTACACCAGGAGCCTCCCAATTTCCCTCTCCCTTTTTATTTATTTTATTGGAGTGTAGTTGCTACACAGTGTTGTGTTGGTTGCTGCCGCATGACGGGGTGAATCAGATACACGTGTACATACATGCCCTCCCCCTGAACCGCCCTGCCACCTCTCTAGGCCGTCCCAGCGCTGACCTGAGCTTCCCATGTTTACAGCGGCTTCCTCTAGCTGTCTGCGTCACGCGTGGTCGTGTGTTTATGTCAGTGCTGTTCTTTTTATTTGTCTCACCCTCTCCTTCCCTCCCATGTCTGCGTGTCCATTTCATGTCTGCATCTCTCTTCCTGCCTTGAAAACAGGCTCATCTGTACCATCTTTCTAGATTCCATGCTGCTGCTGCTGCTGCTAAGTCGCTTCAGTCGTGTCCGACTCTGTGCGACCCCATAGACGGCAGCCCACCAGGCTCCCCCATACATATGTGTTAATACATGACATTTGTTTTTCTCTTTCTGACTTACTTCACTCTATGTAACAGGCTCTAGGTTAATCCACCTAGTTGTAGGCATCCTGTAGATGTTCTTCATCAAGTTGGGGAAGTTCCCCACCATTCCTTGATTTGTGATGATTTTTATCATGAGTGGGTATTGAATTTTGTCAAAAGATTTTTTAGTTGATGTGACCGTGGGTTTTTCCATGTGGTGGCTAATATGGTGTTAATATGATAGCTTGTGTGGAGCGTTCAAATATTTAAACCTTATGTATCTAGAAAAGTTCATGCTATAGACTTCTATTTATATATTGCTGAATCCTATTTGTTAATGTTTTGCTAAGGATTTTTGCATCAATATTCATGAGGGACGTGCCCTCAAAAATAGTTTTCTTTAATACTCTCTTAGTCTGGTTTTGGTATCAGGATAATACTTTATAAAGTGAGTTGGGAAGTGTTGACTTTTATTTTCTGAAAGAGACTCTATAAAATTGATGTTAATTCTTATTCAAATATTTGATAGAATTCACGATGAAACCGTCTCAGCCTGAAGATTACTTTTTTATGAATTTTTAAATTATGAATTAAATTTATTTAGCCATTATAGAGCTTTTTTATTATTATCTTTTCTGTTGGGTGAGTTGTGGTAGTTTGTATGTTTCAAGGAGTAGGTGATTGATCTAAGTTGTCAGATTTATTTATAATTAAAAATTATTTTTTTTTCTTAATTTTTTTTTGGCTGTATGTGGCATATTGGGGTTCCCCAACCTGGGGTTGAGCTTGTCCCCCCTGAAGTGGAAGCACAGAGTCTTAAACACTGGACCATCAGAGAAGTCACTGAATTGTCAAATTTATATGTGAACTATTGTTTATATTTCCTTATTATCCTCTTGATGTCTGCAGTGTCTAGTAAATTTGCTTCTCTCCTGAATTTGTTTATATATTTCTCTCTTTTTCTTTGTCATGCTTGCTAGAGATCTGTTGATTTTATTGATATTTTCAAAGAACAAGTTTCATTGCTCTGTGCTCTGTGTCCACTGCACACGTGTGGGGTCCCATAACCCTCCATGTGGTGCCACTACACAACCGCCACGTGGCCCCACTTACAAACACAGAGACCCAACACCAGGATGTGATAACTCACCTGGGATCTCCTCACTAGCAGGTGGAGGAGCCAAGAATGCATCTCAGATCCCCAAACCGGCCCCCGACCCAGACTCTGCCAGATCCTTAGCAAGGACCCAGGAGGATGGGGCGTAAGAGCTCTTTTCTTTGCTCAGTAGAGACTCTGACCATATCCCTGCCTTTCTTTCTGTAATGGTCAGCGGAGGGCACTGAGAACAGCCTCGGAAAAACTCAGAAACCGCTCGTCTTTCTCTACAAACGTTGTCCAAACCACCCCCGGCACACGTGTCAACAGGTACATCGGCCGCCTCCTGGAAGCCCGCCAGATGGAGCTGGAGATGGCAGACCTGAACTTCTTCACCCTGAAGTACAAGCAAGCTGAGCGAGAGCGAAAGGTGGGTGCCGGGGGGCTCAGGGTGGCTGGGAGTCAGAGGCCCCAGGGCGTCCTGGGGATGTGGGTGCAGCTCTTTCTCATTGTGGTGGTCCTAGGCGTCCTTGGCGCCCTTTCTCCTGGAAGCTGGCGGCTGATGGTCTATTTCTGTGTCTTCTAGTACCACCAGCTTCAGGACGAGTATTTCACCAGCGCCGTGGTTCTGGCTCTCATTCTGGCCGCCTTATTCGGCCTTGTCTACCTTCTAATAATCCCACAGTAAGTGCCATTCTGGGTCCATCAGTCATAGGAGGTTGCCAGGAATCCCTTTCTTTTCAAGTTCAGGTTTGATTCCTGTGTCACTCTCCCACGGTGCCCTGGCTTTTGGAGACTGCCTGAGCCACATGCCAGTTCTCCATTACCTGGAGGACCTAGCTAAGCATGCCTGATGGCAAATGCATGGGACTGCTCACTCTCAGTTGTTAATTTTAAATGTGCTCAGTCCTCAGACACCACATATTTTCAGTGTACTCTGTCCACAGCACACACACCATTGACTTCATGGCACTGACTGCAGGAGATAACACAGGACCGCCAGTGGGGCACCCTGGCTTCTGGGTGCTTGTCATTTTCAGAAACATTTAAATGAGGACAAGTAGCCTCTGGAAAGGAACAAAAACATAAGATTTTAATAAGATTGAATCGTCCTAAATCACAGTGAGTGACAGTGCTGATTTCTTGGCAGGAAAGACCCCTCTTTTCTTCTAGATGTACCCCTTTCTTCATAAACCTCCCGAGTGGAGCAATTCAACTGTGAGTTTCCAGAAGACACTGGAAGCCAGCCCCACTCCAAGACCCTGTGGACACACAGTGGCCACTTGGATGGCCTACTAGGAGATTCAGCTTTCTTAATAAAACTCTTCCCAGATGAAGCCCAGGAAGAGGGCAGTGCTCAGCAGCCAAGTCTGTGCAACCCTAGCCCTTCCTGCACGCGGAGGGCATCTCTCGAGCATTCCTAGGACTAGAGAGACCCTGGAGCGGGGGCACTTAGAAGTTGGAGTGGACACAGGAAGAGCCTGTCTCCTCGAAGAGGACTGGCATGGGCAAGTCCCCAGAGACCACTGTGTCTTCCTGGGGGCTGGGACCTGCTGGGGGAGGGGAGGAAAGATGGCATCTCTCAGGTGCCTGTCGCCTGCGCCGACCTGCAGTGACTGTATGTCTTCTGTTGTAGGAGTGTGGCTGTCCTTCTCCTGCTGGTGTTCTGCATCTGCTTCCTGGTGGCCTGTGTCCTGTACCTACACATCACCCGGGTCCAGGTACATGTGTGTGTGTGCTCTGTACCTGCATGTTATCTGGTCCAGGTACGAGTGTGTGTGTGTCTTGTACCTACGCATCACCTGGACAGGTAAGCGATGGCCTCTGGCTGCCCTCTTGGCAGGACAGGTCGGGGCAGTGGAGGCGGTTTGTCCCCTCGCCTCCCTGGCAGGTGAAGAGTTGTCCGTGTGGCAGGAACATATTCAGCCTGTCGCGTGCTGGTGCTGTTTGTGGAGTTTCAGCAGTGTGCCCCGTGGACACAAGGGTGGTGGACAGTGATGGAATGAATGAACGCGTGGTGTGACACTGTTCTGTGCGGGTGGAGAGTCCTGCGGCTTGTCGTGTGTTCATGTCCTTGACTGGGGCATCCCTTCTCTCAAGGATGCTTCCTTTACGGATTGAGCTTGTGGTCCTGTGTCATGTGAGGCTGCTGGGAGAGGACTCTGTCTTGTCTCACATGCCTTTTTCACGTCCTGAGCCTTCATTATCAAACATCCCTTGTCCTCACCAGACCCCCACTTGTCACCTCTGCCAGACCCAGGGTTATTTGCCCACAGTTGTTGAAAACAGCTACTTTGGGAGAAGATTGAATCAGTTTTATTTAAATTCTTTATTATTCATAGGTAACTTCTTGAGTTAAGAAAAAAAATTCTACTTACTCAAACCACATTCCCAGATCCTTGATTTCATAGATGGAGTGGCGTCTGGTTCAGTGAACTGAAATTTCCCACTTCAAATAAGATTGCTTTATTCACCTAATTTCAAGTGAAAGCAAGTTCATGTTAATTTCTATGGCCTGTTGCATTCGTCCCCAGTGTTTGGAATCTGTTCCTGGTGGACCAACTGTTCTCCTGGCAGAGGTGGCCCTGACTCCACCAGCCCCTCTCTTTCCATCCACCACTATCACCCGCCTCCACCCTCGCCTGTGGGCCTGAGCAGTTTTTCTAAGTGTGTGATTTTTAACTCAGTGCTGCAGCCCATGGTCCTAACAGCTGGTGGCTGCAGGTCACCAGGCCAGCGAGTGCCACTGATCCCACATCCGCTCTGCAGGCCCTGCGCTGGGCTCTAAGTTCACTGCCAGGCTTGTGCAGAGGCCTGTGGGGCTCTGAGTGACAGGGAGGGGTCAGACCGCAGGCTCTTACTGGTGGGCAGTGGGGGTGGGAACAAGCCTTCTTGTGGAGGCCAGCATGTGTGGAGATGGGGAGACGCAGGTGGGATGGTCCATTGTAGCCAAATATCACCAAAAAAGCCTCGAGTCAACTGTGACATAGAAGTGGCAACAGCCAGGGCGTCTGGCTGATGGCAGCCGGGGCCACCTGGGACCTTCACCCACACAGTTGGCGCCCCCATCACTAGGGACTAACTGTAGATCGTGTTCTGGGGGAACTTTTCATTGTTCATGTCAGTTCAGCTACCTTTTTTCTGTATCATGATAGACTATTTTTCATGCTGTTGTTAGGTCTGTGTGTATATATTTATATGTGTATCTATCTATCTATACATATATATATGAATTGTATTGGTTTGTGTGTGTCTATGTGTATATATATATATATATTTGCTCATGAAAAAGAACTGATAAGTTGACCAAATTTACTGTGAAAAAGGAGACTATTAGTCTTAAGATGAACAGACAGCCCTCCTTATTCTGTGTGTACGTGCTCCGACGCCTCTCGTTGCTCCCAGCAAACAAGTCCAAGCTCTACTTGGGTCCCTGTGATTGTCATTACTAGAGAGGTATTTTAACTCTCATGTGTTTAATCAAACACAGTTGTAGGATCAGGCATTTGGGAAGAGTCTCAGTACCCCGAGGCTGGGAGTCACAGCTGTTCACTGTTGTGTCATCCAGGGGCTCAAATGGCCTTCAGTGATAAAAGGAATTTATTGGCCCACATATTCAGGAAAAACCAGAGAGAGGGAGGGAGGGAGGGGAGGAGGGTGGGTCCAAGGCTGGTTTTATCCAGTAACTCCATTCTGCTACTGGAGACCAATTTTCTCTGGGTCTTCTCACTGCCCCAAAGCTTCCCTTCCTTAGGGTGGCCTAGAGGCTTCACTTTCACTCTTCACTTTCATGCATTGCAGAAGGAAATGGCAACCCACTCCAGTGTTCTTGCCTGGAGAATCCCAGGGACGGGGGAGCCTGGTGGGCTGCTGTCTATGGGGTCGCACAGAGTCGGACACGACTGAAGTGACTTAGCAGCAGCAGCAGCAGCAGCAGAGGCCTCAGTAGTCCTGCTGTAGGTCCCCGTCCACCCACCGTGCTCAGAGGGGGAGGGGGACACACCCGGGGCAGGGCTTGCCCAGCCTTGGCCAGTGGCCCTCTTCTCCTCACCTCCCGAGAGACTCTTGTCCTGTTCCCGCCTCTTGCAGCACTGGAGCCAGGCCTCACTCCCGGTGGTGCCCTGGGGGCCTCTGAAGTCCACTGGACCAGAAGGAGCACCTCAGGGTTTGCTGAGTGAAAGTGTGTGCGGCCCATGCTTCACGGGGCTGAGGGCTTGAATCCCCTGCACATCTGTGGTCTTGCCCAGGGCTCTGTGGGAGAGAAGACAGGGAGGGTGTGATTCAGGTCAGTAAACAAGCAGGGCTGGCACCACCGCAGAACAGCTCGTCTTTCTGAGAAACTCAGAGGAGACCCGTGTTTCAAGGAAAATACAACCATGTAGGAGCCTAGAACTGGGACCCGGATGCATACCCACCGCCATGTGAGCTGGAGCACCCACTGTCTGTGCTGGGTTGTAGGATGAGTGAAGTTGGCTGGCGGTGTCTGGGCTGCATTTTTTCCCACCTGTAGGACAGGGATGGTAATGACCCCGACCTCAGAGCAGGGAGTTAGGGGGATAACTCTCTAGATGGCCCCAGGCTCCCTGACTGGTCAGTGTTTTCTGTAAGGTCACTGTGGTCTCTATTTTTGGTTTTATTTCTAATTTCAGAAGTGTGAGTCTAAAAAGAACTTCTGTCCATGAAATCATTTGTTGAATATTGCACAATGTTTAAATAGACTTAAAACATACTAACTGGACAATAATTACATAAAGCCTGTGTGAAGAAAATGATAAAGGTTTAAGTCTATAAAGGAAGCCACAAATAGATGGGAAGTCTTTACCATTTCTGAGATAGAGGGATGCAACATTATGAAAATGTCAACTTAATCTCTCCGATGAATTTCAGTGCCAATCAGTGTCATAGAGTGGTGGGTGGTGTGGCCCTTTTAAATTTAAAGATGTCAGTTTTCATTTTTTAGTTTGGGCAGCGTTTTCACCTGGGAGATGAATTATATGAAAACAGCCAAGAAATGTGTGTGGAGGATGAATAGTGGGTGAGAATCTAGCCACATACAGATGGTGCGGACATTGTGTATCATGATTTATTTACTGTGGACATGATTGGCTTTGCGATAAGAAGCGGTTTGTAAAGTAGTATTTTGTCGTTCAGTGTTTTCCAGGGTGCCTGACCATCCAGATCCGCACCGTCTTGTGCATCTTCATCGTGGTCTTAATCTACTCTGTGGCCCAAGGCTGTGTGGTGAGCGTCTCTGCTGGGTGCAGGGATGGGGGCTCCCCTGCAGGGACCACCCTGGAGGTCCTGTGAAACAAGGGGGTTCAGAGATCGGCCTGGGGGTGCCCAAGGAAGCGGGGGAAAGGAAACATCTCCCAGTGGAGGAAATGTGATGTCCTACTGGTAACTGGGAACTCTGCCTTTCATTGTGTGCAGAGGACGAAGCTGAGGCAGAGAAATAGGAGGAGGTGGTATGGGGAGGAACAGAATGGAGTTGAGTGGTTTGGGAGGATGGTAGGGGCCTTGTTTTCCCCTGGCCCAGATCCTGGGGCTCTCCCTCTAGTAGTGAGGAGCCCAGAAGGGCCATGAGCAGGTAGGAGTGTCCGAAACTTGGCTGTTGGCACCAGGGGAGTGGGTTGGAGCCGGAGGCCATAGCGGGCTAGGAGGAGGGTGCACCCTGTGTCCTGAGTGGGGTCCCTCCCATGCTCCTGGTCCCTCCATCCTCCTCCAGGTGGGCTGTCTGCCTTGGTCCTGGAGCTCCAGTCCCAACGGGTCCCTGGTGGTCCTGTCCTCTGGGGGCCGGGACCCAGTGCTGCCTGTCCCGCCCTGCGAGTCTGCGCCCCACGCCCTGCTGTGCGGCCTCGTGGGCACCCTCCCGCTGGCCATATTCCTGCGGGTCTCCTCCTTGCCAAAAATGATCCTGCTCGCCGTGCTCACCACCTCCTACATCCTCGTCCTGGAGCTCAGCGGGTACACGAAGGCCATGGGGTAGGTACGCTGCTCCCGCCAGAGCCACTGGCCAGGCGTTGCCAGTGTCTGCCTGGGGCCCTGTGTTCCAGTCTGCTGACTAGAAACTCGTTGAGCTGGGGTTGCTGCCTGTCTTCACCTGGGCCCATACACTAGTGAGTTCCTGGGTTTCTCTGTGGACGAGGCTCTCAGCCTGGGTCATTCCTGGGCACCTCTGGGGGTGTCACATCTGAGAGCCCCCTGGGGATGGGCCTTGTGTTCTTGGCACTGAGATTGGCTTCCTTCCTTCTCTTCCCCCAGGGCCGGTGCCGTCTCAGGGCGCAGCTTCGAGCCGATCGTGGCCATCCTGCTATTCTCGTGCACGCTGGCCCTGCACGCCCGGCAGGTGGATGTCAAGCTGCGGCTGGACTACCTCTGGGCGGCCCAGGCAAGAGGAGACCCTCTGCTTCCTGTGGGGGGTGGTGATTAGGGGATCCCTTGGGAGGAGTTTCAGGTGGGGGCTCCTGGCTGGATGCCAGTGGCCATGTGGGCATCACTGTTGGGTGGAGGAGGCTGTGGTGGGGCCAAGGAGCAAGATGGCAGGAAGGCAGGAGGGGGACAGTCTAATGAACCCTGACTGATGGTGAGAGGTTGGCTGCTTTGCTGGCCATGAGCTTCCTGTCCCCACAGGCGTTGTGGCAGAGGGACTTAGCCTCAGTAGGCTAGACATGACCACGGGTCTCATCAGGGTCCTGGGAAACCCCTGAGGTTGTCACATCTCACATGGCCTATTCCAGATTGAGTAGGTCTGCTCTGGGGGCCAGGAACCCATATTTTTACAGTGCACACGGGGGAATTCTGATACTAGAGGCCTCGGGGAGATGGAGTGGCAGTCCTGGGGGCTGTCCTAGGCCCTGAGGCCGGTGACAGGTGGTGACCCCCAGAGTTCACCCTGCTCACCTGCCCGGAGCCAGCGCATAAGGGCACAGCTCAGCCCAGGTCACGTGTGGTGTGGTGTGTCTCTGCGTCCCCATTCTTGCCCACTCTGTGTCCCTGTCACCCTCTCCATGTGTCCTTGTCACCTGCTCCTCTACACCCACTCCTTGTCACCTGCTCTGCGTCCCTGGCCCTGGGAATCGAGGCCTTCTTTCTGGTCCAGAGTTCAGACTCCACTGCTGCAACTTGCTCACTTCTTGGCTCTGAACAGATTGCCTCCCCTTGTTTCCTCGACTGAAAGTGGGGAGGCAGGTGTGCAGTAGAACAGAGGCTTCATTTTGACACATGAAGAAGCAGCCCTTGTCTGTCTGAGGGAATTCGCTCTGTTCAATCCCCATGGCAGCCCTGCCTGGGAGGGTGGGATCATAGATGGGGATCACATATGGATTAACATGCCCAGGGCCAGAACTGGAATGTCCAGGGGTCCAAGCAGGTCTGAGGTGGGTGGGAGCGTCTGCATACCAGGAACCAGAGTGTAGCCAGGGGTTCAGCCCAGAGCTGCAGCACAGGGGCATCCATCACTGGACCCCAAACGGGTGCGGCCCAGAGGGCCACAGAGAGAAGGCGGTGGCTGTGGGTGCACAGGTGGCTGGGTGCACCCTGCTGTCGCCCCATGATCTGTGCAGAGGGACAGGCTCAGACATGCCTACTGGGGGCCCAGGCTCCTCCTGTGCTGCCTGCCCACATCCTTTCTTCAGGAAGATGTATGACTCCTTTCCACATCCTGTGGTAGAATAGGCAGGAGGTGGGTGGTCAGTGACTGAGGCCCTGGTCAGCTGTATCGGGTGGGCCTGGAGTTAGGTGGTCTTCATCCCAACCCCCACAACTCCCCCTGGGGTC
This sequence comes from Bubalus kerabau, assembly GCF_029407905.1. Taxonomy (NCBI): domain Eukaryota; kingdom Metazoa; phylum Chordata; class Mammalia; order Artiodactyla; family Bovidae; genus Bubalus; species Bubalus kerabau. The sequence continues at coordinate 79,428,900 of NC_073631.1, read as the reverse complement.
TTTGTGACTCTCTTCCCTGGTCCTCAGTCCAGTGGGGTGATGATTCAAATCCTATGTGGAAGTGTGTTGGTTGGGTTCTACAGAGAGGAGGTTTATTCCAGGGACTGGCCTGCGAGTTACGGAGGCTGAGAAGTCCTAGACACCAAGTGCCACTTCAGTTCAGTTCAGTTCAGTCGCTCAGTCGTGTCCGACTCTTTGCGACCCCATGAACCGCAGCACGCCAGGCCTCCCTGTCCATCAGCACTTGCTGTGAGAGAATAGGAGCGCTGGTGTTTGAGGGTAGTGAAGACAGACGCCCAGCTCAGGCCAAGAGTGGAGTTGCCCCTTCTCTGCCTTTTCCTTCTATTCAGAAGGATTGGATGATGCCCACCCCCTTGGCTGGAGTAGAGGGCATCTTCCCATGGTCCAGCCTCTCAGAGCTAATCTCTCTTATGTGTCCTTACACAGACACACCAGAAATGATGCTCACCAGCCATCTGGGCGCTCTGTGGCCCATCAAGTTGACACATACAATTAGCCATTGCACTGAGGGATAATTACAGTTTCCTTCCCAATGGGCTTGGCTGGGGCCCTGGCACATAGTAGGTGCAGACACCCTGCTCCCGGCATCTGACAGGCCGTAAGTTTCCGTGGACTCCCTCAGGACAGCCGCTGCTGAGTGTTCTCACTATGGGAAGGAGGGGTGGCGGACGGAGGGGTAGGCTGCCTGTGATGGGGGCAGAAGGTAGCGACCACGCTGATGAAAACTATTGTCTACCCTTTAGTTAACCTGGAAAAGATAAGATGCTAGTTAAGCAGCTTTCTGTCTGCACATCAGGCCAGGTTATATCTTCAAGATCATGAGGAATTACTCCATTGCTTGGGGCAAACAAAAGAAAGAAAATGTGTGTGTGTGCACATGTATTCTGTATGTATGTATATCTGTGCACACATAGATACACTAGGTGAAAAACTTGGCTTATTTATTCCTTTTTATGTAGCAGCTTTACTGAGTTGTAATTCACTTCCCACAAGATTCACTCACTACACAAAGTGTACAGTTCAGTAGTTTTCAATATATTCACACAATTGTGCAGCCGTCACCCCAGTCAATTTTAGTACAGTTTTGTGCCCCCCAAGGGACCCCTGTAACCATCAGCAGTCACTCCCCATTTCTAACCACCCCCAGCCCTGAGCCACCCCGTCTGCTCTCAGTCTCTGTGGATTAGTCTGCTTCTTCCACTCTTCAGCCTGTGTGTACTTTTAAGTCAGTGCCTGTTCTGGACAGACTAACTCCCTGTGTGCAGCCAGTGGGAGCCTTGAACCAGGCCTTGGAGGGAGAGACCCCCTAATTCTCTGATTCTAAGGGGCTGTGGCCCAGCCCTGTCTTCACTCCATACCTGGCTTCTGGATTCCAGGTGGGCAGGGAGCTGCTGAGATTTGAACCCCGCATTCCCTCTCCACGGGCAGAAATTCCCAGGTGGGCTGTCTATACAGAATTGGCCCCAGTTCTTAGGCAGCATGGCAGGGGTGGTGGTGGTGAGGGCATGCAAGTGGTGCACCCGATTCTGGCTTGCACTCCTCCTCGAGGGGCTCTGGCTACTGCCTTCATGAGTGCCAAAGCCAGGCCACCACTCCCAGGCATGTCCATGTGATACCCAGCCAGGCTTCCGGAAGTGCCTGGGCTTCTCTGGGCCTCTTGAATGCTTGAGAGTTGGTCATGGGAGGGTGGGAGAGGCTGGTATTGAGGAAAGGAGACAAGGCGTGTGACAGGAGGGGGACCTTCACAGAGACCTCATGGGGGCGGGGTGGTGGGGAGGCCATCCAGAACTCCGCCTTCTCTGTGGGCAGCCAGGGTGGCAGGGTCCCATCCCTGACTCTGGAAGGTGGCCTGGTGGTGGAGTGCGATGGAGCAGGGGGCCTGGGGAGGCACCCTGGGGGAGACACCACCATCACAGGGGCCACCAGAGGGCACTTTTGAAGTGGTTGGGTGGAGCCTGGGCAGGGTTGGCCATTGGAAAAGGGGCTAAGATGGAGGTGGGCGTGGTCTCAGGCACATACCACTCAGTCTGGGCAGAGGGCAGAGGGCACATTTCTGACTGACAACGTCAAGAGAGCTGATGGCACTGGACCATCTGAAAGGTGGGTCAGGGTAAGGCAAACCTAGACTGGTGCAGTGGCCAGGGCCACTTCCCAGACCTTGGGGGCGAAGGAGTGGTCCCCAGAGCCAGGACAAGGTGGGCCACCAGACAGGACTCACCACCTTCGTCCAAGGGACATGGCCAGCCTGCAGTGACCATGCTGGGAGGGATCTTGTCACAGTCTGCTCCCTCCCTCCCAGCTCCTGCCTGGTGCTTCCAGAGGCAGAGTCCAACCAGAAACTGTGAGGGGGCTGGTAGGTAGAGTCCTCTGGGCTGGCCCTGGGTCAGTGCAGATGTCAGGGGAAGAGAGCAGTGCACACCATTCCTGGAAAGGCCATCAGGCCACTGCAGCATGCCCAAACTTTGCCAGGTAATGGAGGACAGCCTCTCTGTGGTAGACTGCACTGCTGAACTTGGTCTTGTCCGGCTCTGGCTGGCTCTCCAGGCTGACCAGACTGGCTGGTCTCTGAGATGTGTCTACCCTGCCATCAGCTGGCCCCTCTGGTTTAAGGTCTTTCAGTTAGGAATAGATACTTGAAGCTAGAGAAAAACGGACTTGGGATGAGCCAGGAAGCACTGGATTGGCCTGGGGGTGTGTGAGATGGTTCCCACTTGTTGACTAGATGCTTGCTCTGGATCTCACTCTCAGTGGGATTGAGGCCCTTGCTGTTGGCTCTCCCAACTGGGGACTCCCTCCCCCAGGGCAAGCAGTTTCTCTCAAATGGGTTGGCATGGGCCATTCTAGGCATTGGTGTCCCTTTTAGATTTTTTTTTTTGATGTGGACCATTTTTAAAGTCTTTACTGAATTTGTTACAGTATTGTTTCTGTTTTATGTTTTAGTATTTTGACTGCATAGCATGTGGGATCTTAGTCCCTGGACCAGGGACTGAATGTGTACCCCCTGTGTTAGAAGGGGAGGTCTACCACTGAACCTCCAAGGAAATCTCTGGTATCCCTTTAAATGTTATTTAGTCCAGTGGTTGACCCTGTCCTGAGATTCTCCTTCAGCAATACCCCTTGTACACCCAGCCCCACCGTGAGATGAACTTTCCAGGCAGTTTGGTGCAAGAGACAACCTCTGTGTCATGGAGGGAAGGCTTGCCTGTACGGAACACACTGACGTATTTTTCTAAGGACGTGTAACATGAAACGCCTCACTTTCCTGTAGACACAACAAAACAAAACCATTTCTAGACTTTGCCCGTTTGCCCTGTGGATACTTAAGTCTGTCATGCACGTATCAGAGTGCCTCAAACTATTGCAAAACTGCCAGACCAAAGACTCATTGGTTAATTATTTACTGAGACCCAATTGGTTCTATAAACCTAAACAAACAGATGGGCTTTTCCTTCCTGATGACTTCTCAACCTCTTAATCTGTAACTGTCAGAATGCTTTTGCTCCAGTGATTTTTTTTTCTTTGAACTCAGTGATAATCATGATGACAATTATAATAAAACAATTTCTCTGCAATGAATACCTATTCTGAGGGTAGTTTCCATTTGTGCAGCTGCTGTTCTCAGCACTCAGAGCAGGGGCTGGTTCACATATGGAGCTTTTGGTCGTTGGGCCAAGCTGAGGCCAGCTGCACCTCCTCCTTCAGTCACTTCCCTTCCCAGGCCTCCTTTCTCCACATGTGGGACAGTAACCTGGTCCTTGGGATTATAGGAAGTTCATGCTACCCGGTTCATGACCCTTATTTCACATCTGAAATGCCATGCGTGTTGTTCATCCTGTTCTCTGTTCTTGGCCCCTGGTGTCACCACTGGGACTTGGGTTGAGAACATCCCTCACTGAGGACAGTGCTTCTGGGTGTATCATGGCTGTGTTCTGAAACACAGTGCCAAGGAAATGCCCGCAGATCAAACACTGGTGCTGAACCCTGGGCTCTGAGTCCAGGAATGTCCCCCACTCAAGGGAAATCAGACCTGTCACCATGTTGGGAAGTGCACAGACAGCCTGGGGTGGCCCTCTCTCTGCGCGTGGTGTCCTGCCTGGCTCCATCCAGTAGCTGCTTATTGAGCACCTGGTCTCCACCAGGCCTCCTTGTAGGGGGACACTACATGAGTGTGAGCATTCATAACCCTGCCCTGAATGCCCAGAGGCTGATAAAGGAATCGATGTGTCAGTCATAGATGATTCCAGAACAGTGAGAGAAGTGCCATTGTATTGATAAAACAGCCCATAGCCTGACCCAGCCCTCAAGTCAGTGACATCAGCCTCTAGAGAGAATACCTGGAGATTTTGGAGGAATTAGCCAGGGAGAGGTTCTATGGCTGTTGGATGGTGTTTTATAAATGTCAGTTACATCAGGTTGCTGACAGCGTCCTTTGGTCTTCTATACCCTTACTGATTTTCTCTCTCGCCATTCTGTCAAGTTTAGAGACAATGGTGTTGGAAATATCCAGCTATACCTATAGATAGAGATTCCAACACCATTCTCTCTAATTTCTTAAAGTTCTATCAGGTTTTGTTTTATGTAGTTTGATGATCTGTTATTACATCAATAGATGTTTAGGATTATGTCCTCTTGATAAATTGAAACCTTTGTTCCTCTTATCAAAAAAGAGGAATATATATTTCATATATATTCATATATCTTTCATATATCTTCAGTTCAGTTCAGTCGCTCAGTCACGTCCAACTCTTTGTGACCTCGTGGACTGCAGCACACCAGTCTTCCCTGTCCATCACCGGCTCCTGGAGCTTGCTCAAATTCATGTCCATTGAGTTGGTGATGCCATCCAACCATCTCATCCTCTGTTGTCCCCTTCTCCTGCCTTCAATCTTTCCCAGCTTCAGGGTCTTTTCATTATAAAGAGTCAGTTCTTTGCATCAGGTGGCCAAAGTATTGGTGCTTCAGCTTCAGCATCAGTCCTTCCAATGAATATTCAGGTCTGATTTCCTTTAGGATTGACTGGTTTGATCTCCTTGCAGTCCAAGGGACTCTCAGGAGTCTTCTCCAACACTACAGTTCAAAATATTTTCAGGCTAAAACAAAAACTCTAAATAAATATTGAACCTTAAAAAAAAGAGACCTTTTCCTAAGTAATGCACTTCACTCAGCAGTCTGTTTTGTCTGATATTAATATAGGTAATCCAGCTCTCTTATTAAGTCTTTCTCCTCATTTTACTTGTAACCTTATTGTATTTTTTTTTGGTATAGCAGAGGTTTATTAAAGTATAAAAAGGGACAGAGAAAGCTTCTGACATAGACATCAGAAGGGGATCAGAGAGTACCCTCTTGCTAGTCTTTAGCTGGGTGTTTTATGTCTATTAGAAAGCTATTAATCAGATAAGAGAGATACCTCAAGGCTGACGGAGTTTCACCAGTCCCCTCTCCCACAATATGCATTTTTGAGATAGAATGGCATGAGGTGTATCATCCCCCAGCCATAAAACAATTGATATGAATACTTGTTTGTTGAGCCAAAAGTTAGTCTTAGGTGGAACCATTTTGAAGAAAGGCAAATTCCAAAGCAAATACATAGATTTTGCAAATACAAAGCAAATACACAAATCTATTAATGTAGATTAAGAAAAACATTTCCATAAGAAAAATGCATTGATTAGCTCCAGGTTCAAGAAAAGTTAAGTTCAGGTGGAACCAGGTGTCATCATGGCAACACAGAATTTTAAGAGAAAAAAGTCTGACACTTGAAGTTTGTTTCCTCCTGCTGCTTAAGGGAGAGATAAAAAATGTCTAACACTTGCAGCCTATTTCCTCCGTTTGGAGACCCCTGGCTTTCCTGCCTGTTACCCTCTCATTCCCTCCTTTTCTTTTAGGAGAATTATGTTGCCTAGGGAAAGGGGCATCGTGTTCATTTCATAAGTACTTCCTGCTGTTGAGGGGCATGGTCCCTAAATTGTTGAGGCAACATATTCTCCTAACCCTCATATGTAGTCTCTCATCCAGGGGCCCCAAGTAATAGACGGAGGAGGCTGTGGCACCCATAGGATCCTGGACAGCCTATTATAACTTAAAACCTTTTAGACGGTTAGAAATAAACCCCATTTTACAGTTACAGATGTAAGGCAAAATAGTCATTAAACCCAGTTAAAACCGAATCAAAATGAAAAGTCACATTGTTTTTATAGTTAAGGTACAATATGTTATACCAGTCCATCTTAGGATTGTTAGATGTCATCGGATCAAGAAGAGGCATCACATACGGTTGTTGTTGGTGAAGGTATTTGCAGACTCGAAGAGAGTCCTTTCTTTGAAGTGGAGTAACCCACCATGGGAAGCCTTCAATTGATGATGAGGTTGAAAAGCTAAAAGCTGAGTCAAATAGCTCTAAGGCTTTAGGATCTATGACAATATCTGTGTGCAAAAACAGTCTGTCATAGAGACAGTCCCTTCTTAGGGGCAGTTTGAGCCCTCATTAAAGCTACAGGTAGGACTTTAAACCAACTGTCTTGTGTTTCTTGAGTTAGCTTACATGGGTGTCTTTTAATAATGTCATTAGCCTTTTCAACTTTTTCTGAAGATTGGGGTCTCCAGAAACAGTGTAAGTGATATTCTATTCCCAGAACTCTTGACACCGCTTGAGTTACAGCAGCTATAAAGACAGAGCCATTGTCACTCTGAACTTTAGGGTTTCAGATCCCACTTACATCATGAGAAGTCAGTACAGTAAGATTTTGCCCATTCATTAACCTTGGGCTTTAGTGAATACTGCTTTTGATGTGAAAATAGGTGAGGGTCATTGAGCTTGACAGTGATAGGAACAGCATTTTGTGCTCAACCCATAGTTTTTCCATCAGCCCACACTCTAGGATTTGCATTTTGTTCAATTAATGGGAGAGAAAGAGCAGGCTCCGTGTTTATGAAAACAGAGGCTTGGACCGTGTTCAATATATCCCTCCCCAGAAGGAGTGAGGGAGATTCTGGCACGATCAGAAACTGGAGAAAATAGTACAGAGTCCAAGCTGCAGCTTAAAGGATGACTGAAATAATAACATTTGACTCGTCCAGACAGTCCCATTATGGTAGTGGATCAGGAGGAAAGTGGGCCAGGGGCTTCAGTGAGCACAAAGAAAGTTGCCCCAGTGTCCAAAAGAAAATTGACTGATTGACCCTCCACAAGTGTTAAAACCTGGGGTTCCTCAGGTATCATTAGGATGGGAGCTTGTGTGGGGACCCCTGGGCACCTTTGGTCCTGATTGTCCTGAGAGCCTAACCTCTGGGGCCTACATCTTGGAGGGCAGTCTCTTCTCCAGTATGGTCCTTTGCAGACAGGACATGGAGCTGGGGGTGGCTTAGATGCCTGATGGCAATCCCACTTGAGATACCCCTCCCTTTTCACCTGGGTCCCTCTGGGAATTTTTCCTCAGGCTGTTTCAGAGCAGGTCTAACTGCCACTGTTGGGGCTTCAGTCTATTGCCTGGTTCCTTTTTGCCTGCTATTTTCCTCCTCATATTCTCTACCATAATATACTGCCTGAGCCAGCTACAACAGTTTTTCTTTTTTTTAAATTTTATTTTATTTTTAAACTTTACAATATTGTATTAGTTTTGCCAAATATCGAAATGAATCCGCCACAGGTATACATGTATTCCCCATCCTGAACCCTCCTCCCTCCTCCCTCCCCATACCATCCCTCTGGGTTGTCCCAGTGCACCAGCCCCAAGCATCCAGTATTGTGCATTGAACCTGGACTGGCGACTCGTTTCATACATGATATTATACATGTTTCAGTGCCATTCTCCCAAATCTTCCCACCCTCTCCCTCTCCCACAGAGTCCATAAGACTGTTCTATACATCAGTGTCTCTTTTGCTGTCTCGTACACAGGGTTATTGTTACCATCTTTCTAAATTCCATATATATGCGTTAGTATACTGTATTGGTGTTTTTCTTTCTGGCTTACTTCACTCTGTATAATAGGCTCCAGTTTCATCCACCTCATTAGAACGGATTCAAATGTATTCTTTTTAATGGCTGAGTAATACTCCATTGTGTATATGTACCACAGCTTTCTTATCCATTCACCTGCTGATGGACATCTAGGTTGCTTCCATGTCCTGGCTATTATAAACAGTGCTGCGATGAACATTGGGGTACACGTGTCTCTTTCCCTTCTGGTTTCCTCAGTGTGTATGCCCAGCAGTGCAATTGCTGGATCATAAGGCAGTTCTGTTTCCAGATTCTTAAGGAATCTCCACACTGTTCTCCATAGTGGCTGTACTAGTTTGCATTCCCACCAACAGTGTAAGAGGGTTCCCTTTTCTCCACACCCTCTCCAGCATTTATTGCTTGTAGACTTTTGGATTGCAGCCATTCTGACTGGTGTGAAATGGTACCTCATAGTGGTTTTGATTTGCATTTCTCTGATAATGAGTGATGTTGAGCATCTTTTCATGTGTTTGTTAGCCATCTGTATGTCTTCTTTGGAGAAATGTCTATTTAGTTCTTTGGCCCATTTTTTGATTGGGTCATTTATTTTTCTGGAGTTGAGCTGTAGGAGTTGCTTGTATATTTTTGAGATTAGTTGTTTGTCAGTTGCTTCATTTGCTATTATTTTCTCCCATTCTGAAGGCTGCCTTTTCACCTTGCTAATAGTTTCCTTTGTTGTGCAGAAGCTTTTAAGGTTAATTAGGTCCCATTTGTTTATTTTTGCTTTTATTTCCAATATTCTGGGAGGTGGGTCATAGAGGATCCTGCTGTGATGTATGTCGGAGAGTGTTTTGCCTATGTTCTCCTCTAGGAGTTTTATAGTTTCTGGTCTTACGTTGAGATCTTTAATCCATTTTGAGTTTATTTTTGTGTATGGTGTTAGAAAGTGTTCTAGTTTCATTCTTTTACAAGTGGTTGACCAGTTTTCCCAAACCCAAAACAATAAAGTAAATGGCAACGGGATCATACTTATCAGTAATTACCTTAAACGTAAATGGGTTGAATGCCCCAACCAAAAGACAAAGGCTGGCTGAATGGATACAAAAACAAGACCCCTACATATGTTGTCTACAAGAGACCCACCTCAAAACAGGGGACACATACAGACTGAAAGTGAAGGGCTGGAAAAAGATTTTCCATGCAAATAGGGACCAAAAGAAAGCAGGAGTAGCAATACTCATATCAGATAAAATAGACTTTAAAACAAAGGCTGTGAAAAGAGACAAAGATAGTCACTACATAATGATCAAAGGATCAATCCAAGAAGAAGATATAACAATTATAAATATAAATGACGTTTAGGATCAACGTCAGTAAACTTGCGGAGAGCCTCCCATAGTCTGTCTAGGAATTTAATAGGAGTTTATCAGGAGTTTCCTTCTTTCCCTGTTCTGTGTCAGTCAGCACCCAACATGGGAGCACCGCAATATGTAAGACAAATGCTAACAAGTATGAAAGGAGAAATTAACAATAACACAATAATAGTGGGAGACTTTAATACCCCACTCACACCTATGGATAGATCAACTAAACAGAAAATTAACAAGGAAACACAAACTTTAAACGATACAATAGACCAGTTAGACCTAATTGATACCTATAGGACATTTCATCCCAAAACAATGAATTTCACCTTTTTCTCAAGCGCACATAGAACCTTCTCCAGGATAGATCACATCCTGGGCCATAAATCTAGCCTTGGTAAATTCAAAAAAATAGAAATCATTCCAAGCATCTTTTCTGATCACAATGCAGTAAGATTAGATCTCAATTACAGGAGAAAAACTATTAAAAATTACAACAGTTTTTCTAAAGACTGATTTGGTTCGAATGCCTGTTTTTGTAACTTATAGCAGATGTCTGGAGCTTAGTGAGAGAGAAATTTATCTTCTAAGACCATTTCTCCCTCTGTGCTTTTAGGATCAACGTCAGTAAACTTGCGGAGAGCCTCCTGTAGTCTGTCTAGGAATTTAATAGGAGTTTATTAGGAGTTTCCTTCTTTCCCTGTTCTGTGTCAGTCAGCATAATCTAAAGTCTTAGCTTGTGCTCGCTTAAGTCCTTCAAGAATACATCTGGCAAAGCAGCTCTGTTATGGGAACTGCTTGGCTCCCAGTAGGAAGGAGGGCTATTTCATGATCCTTATTTTCCCTTGTCTTACGTTCAAGCCATTCATCTCCAAAAGTAGCAGCTTCCCCCAAAACTCGAGTTCTCGAGTCAGGAGTTAGCCTGTCTGTCCCAAGACATACATTACATCTCTCCAAGTAAGGTCACAAAGTTAGCCCTATAAAGGCTTCTGTGAACTTTTCTGGATCCTCTAGAAAGTCTGGACCATAATTGGTATGGTTTGAATTTCTACTGAGACTGAGGAAACCCCTCCTGAAGGGGAGCCTTTGATGCTCAGCCTATTCAGTTGGGAGCCCCAGATACAGGGGTAAAGTAAGAGAACAGGAGGGAGCTGAAGGTTTCACATGCAAATCTGCACCCTTAGGACATAGGTCTGGCATGTCTTGCAGAGAGATAAAGAGCAACACTATGGCACTTCTACCCATTTCTCTTGTTTTCTACGGAACCGGTCTAGTTGTAAAATAGTATCATAATTAAGAGACCTCGTTCCATGGAACAGGCCCACGTTCCATGTCTTCTAAAGGATACTGTGGCCATTCAATATCACAGAAGAAGATCAGGCATGTCTTTTTAAACTCTGGAGATCAAACTTGTCCCAGCTTTTTAAAAATACATTTTAAAGGAGTGGTTCTGGAACTGCTTGCTCCCATCTGTAAGAGAGAAAAAAGCGGCATCCACAGCTGTGGCTTTTTTGAACTGGAAGTGTCCTTCCCTTCTCTAGATGGGGGTGTAGACAGACTCTCCACCAAAGCTTTTCTTCCCTGGTCGGACTTAGTCTGTCCCTTACCAACACAGGCGTTTTACTCATTCCTCCTGGTTCTACCACCGAGGCCGGGTGGAGATGCACCAGGGGTGCATTCCAGATAGCATCCCAAGCTGATTTAGTTTCATACCACCAAGACCTTTGTTTGATTTGCCCTTTTCTCTGATGCCACGTGAGGTGGAGCAGAGTAGTTTTCCCAGAATGTTTCCCAAGCTAGGACTCCTAGGGGAAGGATGTGCCTGTGCACATTCCTGAATACAGTCCTGACCGCAGTAGAAGCGGTGAGTCATAAAGGGATGAACAACCACCACGATGTCCTTTCTGAGTGTGATACCAAAAGAGGTGGTGGAGGATTGGCTAGCAAGGAAAAAGTGATTTTTGTTCCTGAGCTATTAGGGCCAATCCTTCCAGTTCATTTCCACAGATTCCACAAAAGGAATATCTAAGGAGTTGAGACAAAAGCCACCAGGAAGCCTCCTCTGGTCCACTACGAGCTAGTGCTACCAAAGGAAGAAGCCCGTTGCACTTCCAATTTGGCCAGATCCTGCAGCTCCCGATCTGTGTCCTCAAAAACCTCGTGGCCACCAGCAGTGCTTCTGTCCACGTAGACAGGAGACACAGCCATGACAAAGACTCTTTGTCAGATCGCTTGCCCCTGAGGCAGGCAGCGAAGCGAGTGACCTCTAGCCTGAGAGACTGCTGGAGCTAGAGCTCTGCTTCGCTCCCAAACATGCTCTTGTAACTTTTGGCTCCTAGCAAGGCTAGGCGCTTCCGTGACTACCAAGTTTGGGGTCCGAGTAAAAGTACATAGTAACGGCATGAATCACAAGTCCACATAATCTATGACCCAACAGATTATGTTAATAGTTCTGATTCCCCACGAAATTATGAAATGGTCAAAGAGACGAAGAAAAGGTGACTGAGAAAGGAAAGTTCGGTCCACGTGCTTTGCTCATCTCTGGCTGCTCCCCTAGCAGGGACCTTGGGTGACTCTTGGCATTGGCAGGTTGGTATAAATTCTGGACAAGGCTCCCCTTTATGGGGCTGCCTTTAGTCATTATGAGGCACCGGGAAACTGCAGAGGAGGGCTCATGACTTGCTTCGTGCAGGGCGTGTCATTCATTCACACAAACACACCATAGATTTAGTAAAGTAAAGCAGAAAACGTGCATACTGAGAAAGCAGAGAGGCTAGAGCTCTGAGTGTTTTTACTTTGTCCTGAAGATCCCAGACAAGCCCCCGAGATAGCTTATGGTGAACGATGTCAGATTTGTGATCTCCGAATAAGAAGATTTAGCTTTGGGACCAGGGACCAGGCTTGGTCACTCAAGAACTTTTGTATAGCAGAATTTTATTAAAGTGAGAAGAGAAAGCTCCTGACATAGACATCAGAAGGGGGACGGACAGTGCCCCCTTATTGTATCTTTTTATTTAAAGTGGATTTCTTGTAAGCAACATACAATTGGATCTTGCCTTTTAATCTAATTCCTAAATCTCTGCCTTTTAATTGAGGTCTTCAGATAATTTACAATTAGTGTGATTATTGATGCGATTGTATTTTCATCTTCCATGTTGCTGTTTCCTATTTGTCCCACCTGCCCATCTATTTGTTTTCTTTTTCCTCTTTTTCTACCTATTTGGGTTAATTAAATATTTTTATTATTCTACTTGATCTGTATTTTTATCAGCTCTGTTTGTTGTGTTATTTTAATAGATACTTAGCATTTTCTGTCTTCAAGTGGTGTTATACTACCTTACATATAAGAACCTTAATATTAATAACAATATATACATCAATTTTTTCCATCCTAGGGATTTTGCATTGACATCATCATAGACTTTATTTGTACATATATTATAACCCCCCAAATATATTATTATTTCCATCATAAACATTAAAGTCTACTTTAAAGATAGATTATAATGAAAAAGAATATTTTTTGTTTACCCACTTAGTTATGATTTCTGGTACTTTTCATTCTTTGTGGACTTCCAGGTTTCTGTCCGGTGTTATCTTCCTTCTGCCTGAAGGGCATATGGTTCTCTCAAGTCTGTTGGTGATGAATACTTTCAGCTTTTGTATGTTTGAAAAACTCTTCATTTTGCCTTCATGATTGAAAGATACTTTTGCTGGGTTTAGGATTATGGGTTTTTGATTTTTTTTTTTATTTTCCATGTGTTAAAGATACAGTTCCACTGTCTTTTGTCTGGCATTGCTTTTTACGATATTGCTATCATCTTTTTCGACGTTCCTCTGACCCCATCTCCTCTCGTGTTTCACCCTCTTGACAGTGGGGTAGGGGCTCCTCTGTCCCCCATGTGGTCGAGCCTGGTCCACTCTGAATCTCCACACTCTTCCCCTCTGCAGTGTACCTGCTCTCTGTGGAGACGAGCACCAGCATTGATCCCCTGCCTAGCTGATGATTGTCCATGCAGACGTCTCACAAAGGGCCTTTTCCTCAAGTGAGACTAGTCCTGGAGTTAGAGATTAAGTTCTTCTCACTTTGTGTGCTTTGGAAAGGTCCTTTCCCTCTCTGTGCTTCTCCAGGAGTAGGTGGTTCTCAGAGCCTGGGTGCCCCAAAGAGGGACCTGTACACCCCAGAAGGCAAGTTAGACAGCACAAGATGGTTTTGGAAGAGGACATCATGATGGTTAATTTATGTATCAGCTTGGCTGGCTCATGAGGTGTCCAGTTATTTGCCCATGTATTATTCTGGGTTGGTCTGGGAGGGTATTTCTAGATAAGATTAGCATTTGAATCTGGGCTCAGTAGAACATATTCTCCTTCCTAATGTGGGTGAGCTTCATCCATCCATTGAAGGAGGTCTGAATAGAACATAAAGGTGGAGGAAGAGAGAAATGGGGCCCCTCTTTCCTGACTGCACCACCTGGGACATTTCCACCCTCAGCCCTCCTAGGTCTCAGACCTCCAGGAGTTACAGCACCAGATCTCCTGGGCCTCCAGTTTGCAGATGGCAGATGGTGGGGCTTCTCAGCCTGGAAAAGGGGGCTGAGCCCCTCACTGGCCTTTTAAAGTTCCAGCTTATCTGGGTGATGACTGGTCCAGAATTTCATGGATCCTCGGGGCCCCTAATGTTGATTTAGTTCCTCTGCTTGGTGGGGCCGTGGAGATGAACCTGGTATAGATCATCGGTGCACTTGGTGTTTAGTTTGGATGATTACAGAGAAGAATGTGTTAAAGGTGTAGATTCAGAACTCTTGTTAAAGATGGTAGGGCAGACATTATTCAGGAGCATTGTGTTAGGTGTAGGAACCACTGCAGTGGGGGAGAGAGATGAAGCTCCACCCTAAATATAGCATGGGCAAGTGGGGGTTTATAGTCAAGGAGCAGGGTGGCGGATGGTGGATGGAAAATTATTGAGAGGAGACATCTGGGGTGAGGGATGTTCTGGCTGAACTGACCTAACAGGATTATTGCTGAGGGTAGGTCAAGGTGATCTAACATCACCTGGGGAGCGTTGGAGATTAGGAACCTGATCAGATATCTGGGGTGATCAGATGTCAAGGATGGGGTCTCTGGTTAAACTGACTTAGCAGGGTTCTTGCTAAAACTAGACACATGAACACCCCAAAGTCAAGACCCTGTTGGAAGAGGGTTCAGAGTCTGATCCAGGTGAGAACTTGTCACATGGTGGGGTGTCAAGTAAGGGAGTGTCATATGGTAGGCTGTCAAGTGATGGAAGGAGGCATGAATGGGTGGCTGGGTGACTTAATGGAGGACCCCCTTCCCAGGCAGAGGAGGAGCGGGATGACATGGAGAAAGTGAAGCTGGACAACAAGAGGATTCTCTTCAACCTCCTGCCAGCCCACGTTGCCCAGCACTTCCTAATGTCCAACCCTCGCAACATGGTGAGCCTAGGGCCTGCATGCCCTGAGGTGCAGTGGCCCCTCTGCCCACCCTCCAGGGCAGGGCCAGATCCAAGACTCCTGGGATGTGGGGTTGACAGGTGCTCAGAATTAGCATGTCTTCCCCTTTGATCCTGGGAGAGAGCATAGCATCCACTGTCCCCACAAGGAAGGCAGGATGCTGCAGTAAGTCACACATGAGGTTGCAAAACACTGCCTTGAGGCCTGGGTGGCCCCCTCTTCGCTGAGTTTGGGCAGCAGGTGCCTTCGAAACCACACCCCGCCTGTTCACTCCCTGCTCTGTGCTCAGTGCTGTCTGGGTTGGTCTGAACATCCTAATGGCCACAACCTGCTGCAGTAAAACTCTGAAACCACCTGGACAGCACAGAGCAGGGCTTACAAAAGCTGACTCAAGAATAAAGAGGCTCAGGCTAGGTTTTTAGGCCCTAAAGGCACAAGCCCCCAGGCTTAGCTTGACCAGCTTTGACCTAAAATAGATCTGGGGCTCATCTTTTCATCTTGCTGGGACTTGGGGCATCCAGGGCCAGTTGTTTTCCCAAAACAGTGTGTCCTTCCTTGGTGTATCTGCCTCTCCTTGAGGGGGCTCTGCACCCATCTGTGACCTGAATGACCACCCATCATCCTAGATCCTCTGAGCCCCCTCCTGGTGTGGCATGGGAGTCCCAGCACATCCTGGCAGCCACATCTCAGGACCTGGTCTCCAGGGCCTGCCCCCAGTACCAGCCCTGAATGCTGCTCTGGCTGCCCATTCGTTGCCTGACCCAACCTTTGACCACCCCACCCCCCAGGACCTGTATTACCAGTCGTACTCGCAGGTGGGGGTCATGTTTGCATCCATCCCCAACTTCAATGACTTCTACATCGAGCTGGATGGCAACAACATGGGGGTGGAGTGTCTGCGCCTTCTGAATGAGATCATCGCCGACTTTGATGAGGTAAGGGCTGCCCTGCAGTCCTGACACCCTGGGGCCTGGGTGTCCTGGGGTGCCTCCTCCAACAGAGTCCTGAATTGTGTCCACTGATGTAGTATGTGCTCTGTGGATGGCATGGGACCAGGGGGAGACATGTATTTTGTCTCCTTGGGAATGCCAGCTGATCGTGACATTTGAGGAAGAAATTTTGCCTTAAGATGGGGAGGGTGAGTGGTGGTACCTGTGGTCTTCCTTGTGAATGCCAAGCTCAGGTGGGCAGCCTCACCTGCAGGATGGGCGGGCAGGTATCTCTGCACTGTCCACAGCAGGCCTCCGGTCTGTGCCTGCTTCCCTCCCTGGGGTCTGTCCTCCTCCTGGGTGGTCATGAGGTCAGCTGCTGGAGGATGGGGGTGTGTTCTGCATGGTTCTTCCTTGGTGCCTCTTTTAAATGCCTTTGTTAGAGGCCCTGAGGCCTGCATTTCTCAGTTCAATCCCAGAACTTGTCTTGTGCCCGTATGAAGAAGACACATTGCTTTCCAGAATGCACCTCTCTGCTCTGTGCTTGCTTCCGGCGGCTGTACACTGCTGTGACTTGTCTAAAATGTTATGTAACATTTAACAGTTTTGTGTTTCAAACAAAGCTCATGGACAAAGACTTTTACAAGGACCTAGAGAAGATCAAGACCATCGGGAGCACGTACATGGCTGCTGTGGGGCTGGCGCCCACTGCTGGGACCAAGGTGAGCGTGGACTGAGAGGTGTGCCCTGTTCAGGGACTGGGTCCTGGCTCTGTTCCCAGCTGCCCAGGTTTCCATGGGCAGGCTCCCTGCTGTGGGCCTCAGTTTTTCCTCTGCATTGGATTAGGGAGCAGCCTGAAGGCTGTCTTGTCAGTGGCCAGTTCTCTGTAGTCACAGCCTTCTGTGAAAAATCAGTGCAGAAGGCTGAACAAAGAAACTTCCTCCAGCCCTGCCTCCTCACCCCCCACCATCCCCCCACTACTGTCCTGGCAACTGGCACTACTGAGTGTTCATCTCCCCAGACTGACCCTATAAAAAGACAGAAAAAAGAGAGGAAGATGTAAAAAAAAGAAAAATCCATGAATAGAAAGCAATTATACATATGGTAGATGCTAGCTGAATCAGCAGTCACCTTTAATGTGAGAGGTCTAAATACATCAATTAAAAAGCAGAAACTGACAGAGTCGCTAAAATTCAGACCCAACTAGGTTTTCTGCAAGAAGTACACTTTAAATATAAAGCCACAGATACATTGAAAATAAAAGGATGTAGAAAGAGATACCATGCTAGCCCTGTTAAAATTTCAAGTAACTATCTTAATTTTAGACAAAGCAAATTTCAGATCAAGGAAAACTATCAAGGATGAAGAGGTACATTACAGAATGATAAAGAAGTTAATTCTCCAAGCATACATAGAAATCTTTGATATTTATGTACTTAACAACAGGAGGCAAAAACTGATAGAACTGCAAGGAGAAGTAGATGAATTCATTATTATAGTTGGAGACTTCAGTACCGTGCTATTGGTAATTGGTAGATCCAGTTGGCTGGAAATCTGTAAAGAGAACTGAACTGAACAACATCATCAATCACCTGGATGTAATTGACATCTATAGACTACTTTATTGAAAAATAGCAGAATATACTTATTTTAAAGCTCACGTGGGATATTTACCAAGATAGATCACATTCTAGGCCATTAAACAAGCTTAAAAATTTTTAAAGAATTGAAATAATGTACAGTATATTCTCAGACTAGAACGTGATTAAAGTAGAAATCTACTATTGTTGTTTAGTCGCTAAGTCTTGTCCAACTCTTTTGTGACCCCATGGACTGTAGCCTGCCAGAGTCATTTCTCCATGGGATTTCCCAGGCAAGAATACTAGGGTGGGTTGCCATTTCCTTCTTCAGGGGATCTTCCCAATCCATATGTTGAACCCACATCTCTTGTGTTTCCTGCATTGGCAGGTGTATTCTTTACCACTGAGCTACCAAGGAAACCTTTGCTAGGAGAATCAATTACCAGGAAATAATTGGAACATTACAAAATATTTGGAGATGAAACAATATACTTGTAAATGATACAAAGGACACATGCGAAATCTCACGAGAAGCTGAAAATATTTCGAACTAAATAAAAATGAAAATCAGTTCAGTTCAGTCGCTCAGTCGTGTCCTACTCTTTATGACCCCATAGACCGTAGCACACCAGGCCTCCCTGTCCATCACCAACTCCCGGGGTTTACCCAAACTCATGTCCATTGAGTCGGTGATGCCATCCAACCATCTCATCCTTGTCGTCCCCTTCTCCTCCTGCCCTCAATCTTTCCCAGCATCAGGGTCTTTTCAAATGAGTCAGCTCTTTGCATGAGATGGCCAAAGTATTGGAGTTTCAGCTTCAATATCAGTCCTTCCAATGAACACTCAGACTGATCTCCTTTAGGATGGACTGGTTGGATCTCCTTGCAGTCCAAGGGACTCTCAAGAGTCTTCCTCCAACACCACAGTTCAAAAGCATCAATTCTTTGGTACTCAGCTTTCTTATAGTCCAACACTCACATCCATACATGACTACTGGAAAAACCATAGCCTTGACTAGACGAACCTTTGTTGACAAAGTAATGTCTCTGCTTTTGAATATGCTATCTAGGTTGGTCATAACTTTCCTTCCAAGGAGTAAGTGTCTCTTAATTTCATGGCTGCAGTCACCATCAGCAGTGACTTTGGAACCCCCCAAAATAAAGTCAGCCACTGTTTCCCCATCTATTTGCCATGAAGTGATGGGACTGGATGCCATGATCTTTGTTTTCTGAATGTTGAGCTTTAAGCCAACTTTTTCACTCTCCTCTTTCACTTTCATCAAGAGGCTCTTTAGTTCTTCTTCACTTTCTGCCATAAGTGTGGTGTCATCTGCATATCAGAAGTTATTGATATTTCTCCCGGCAATCTTGATTCCAGCTTCTGCTTCTTCCAGCCCAGCATTTCTCATGATGTACTCTGCACAAGCTGAGTCTGAGTGAACTGAGGGAGTTGGTGATGGACAGGGAGGCCTGGCGTGCTGTGATTCATGGGATCACAAAGAGTCGGACACGACTGAGTGACTGAACTGAACTGAACTGAACTCTGCATATAAGTTAAATAAGCAGGGTGACAATATACAGCCTTGACGTAGTCCTTATCCTATTTGGAATCAGTCTGTTCTCCCATGTCCTGTTCTAACTGTTACTTTCTGACCTGCATACAGATTTCTCAAGAGGCAGGTCAGGTGGTCTGATATTCCCATCTCAATCAGAATTTTCCACAGTTTATTGTGATCCACACAGTCAAAGGCTTTGGCATACTCAATACAGCAGAAATAGATGTTTTTCTGGAACTCTTCTTGCTTTTTCAGTGTTCTGGTTGATGTTGGCAATTTGATCTCTGGTTCCTCTGCTTTTTCTAAAACCAGCTTGAACATCTGGAAGTTCACGGTTCATGTATTGCTGAAGCCTGGCTTGAAGAATTTTGAGCATTACTTTACTAGTGTGTGAGATGAGTGCAATTGTGTGGTAGTTTGAGCATTCTTTAGCATTGCCTTTCTTTGGGATTGGAATGAAAACTGACCTTTTCCAGTCCTATGGCCACTGCTGAGTTTTCCAAATTTGCTGGCATGTTGAGTGCAGCACTTCCACAGCATTGTCTGTTAGGATTGAAATAGCTCAGCAGAAATTCCATCACCTCCACTAGCTTTGTTCGTGGTGATGCTTCCTAAGGCCCACTTGACTTCACATTCCAGGATGTCTGGCTCTAGGTGAGTGATCACACCATTGTGATTATTTGGATCTTGAAGATCTTTTTTGTATAGTTCTTCTCTGTATTCTTGCCACGTCTTCTTAATATCTTCTGCTTCTGTTAGGTCCATACCATTTCTGTCCTTTACTGAGCCCATCTTTGCATGAAAAGTTCCCTTGGTATCTCTAATTTTTTTTGAAGAGATTCTAGTCTTCCCCATTCTATTATTTTCCACTATTTCTTTGCACTGATCACCCTGAGGAAGGCTTTCTTATCTCTCCTTGCTATTCTTTGGAACTGTGCATTCAAATGGGTATATCTTTCCTTTTGTCCTTTGCTTTTGGCTTCTCTTCTTTTCACAGCTATTTGTAAAGCCTCCTTAGACAGCCATTTTGCTTTTTTGCATTCCTTTTTCTTGGGGATGGTCTTGATCCCTGTCCCCTGTACAGTGTCATGAACCTCTGTCCATAGTTCATCAGAGACTCTGTCTGTCAGATCTAGTCCCTTAAATCTATTTGTCACTTCCACTGTGTAAACATAAGGTATTTGATTTAGGTCATATCTGAATGGTCTAGTGGTTTTCCCCACTTTCTTCAATTTAAGTCTGAATTTGGCAATAAGGAGTTCATGATCTGAGCCACAGTCAGCTCCTGGTCTTGTTTTTGCTGACTGTATAGAACTTCTCCATCTTTGGCTGCAAAGAATATAATCAGTCTGATTTTGGTGTTGGCCATCTGGTGATGTCCATATGTAGAGTCTTCTCTTGTGTTGTTGGAAGAGGGTACAAAAGTCAGTTGTTTTCTTTTATACCAACAATGAACAAGGGGAATTTAAAATAACAAATACAATGCCATTTACATTAGCACCCCAAAATTAAATATTAGGTAGAAATTAAATATATATAAATATATATATATAATATCTCTATGAGGAAAACTATAAAAGTCTGATTAAAGAGATTGAAGATCTAAATAAGTCAAAAACTACTCAGTGTTTCTGCATAGAAAGACTCAATATCATTAAGATGTCAGTTATTCTCACTTGATCTGTAGACAATGCAATCCTGATCAAAAGTATAGCAGGTTATTTTGTGATATTGACCAACTGATCCTAAGTTTGCATGGAAAGACAAAAGACTCAGGGTAGTCAACACAGCATAGCAGAAGCAGGACAAAATTAGAGGACTGACACTGTCAGACACCAAGATTTATGGGATTTCCCTGGTGGTCTAGTGGCTAACACTCCTGGCTCCCAATGCAGGGGACCCAGGTTTGATCCCTGATCAGGGAACTACATCTCACATGCTGCAACTAAGATTTTACATGCTGCAACTAAGATTTCGCATACTCCAACTAAAAGATCCTGCATGATTCAACAAAGATCAAAGATTTCGCATCCTGCAACTAAGACTCAGCACAGCCAGATAAATAAGTAATATTAAAAAATTTTCTATAGAGCTGCAATAATCAGTACAGTATGGTTTTGGTAAAAGAGTAGTGAAATAAACCAGTGGAACAGAATAGAGAGCCCAGAAATAGATACGCATAAATATAATCAACTGATCTTTGACAAATGGATCAAAGATAGTCTTCAACAAATGGTGCTAGAAAAAATTGGATATCTGGCTATCTATATTTGTAAAATGAATCCAGGCACAGACCTTATATTCTTCACAAAAACTAACTCAAAATGTATCATAGGCCTATATGTAAAATGCAACACTATAAGACATCTAGAAGATGACATAGAAAATCTGTATAACCTTGGGTTTGGCGATGAGTTTTTAGATGCGGTACAAAAAGCATGATCTGTGAAAGAACACACTGTTAGGTTGGACTTGATTAAAATTTTAAAATTCAACTTGTGGAAAATACTATAATGAAAAGACAATCCATAGACTTGGAGAAAATCTTTGCAAACCACCTGATTTGTATCCAAGGAGATACAACACAATGAAAGAGAGTCTCAGTGTGAGGAAGGAGGGTTGGATTTGCTCTCTGCTGTGTGAATGCTGACCATCCACTGTGCTCACCTTGCTTTGTTTGTTTACAGTGGGCCAGTGGCAGCATTGTCTGAGCAGTGGGACATTTGGTTTCCCACAACAGGGTCCCCTCCCATCCCACCAGCCCATTCCTGCAGAAGGGCTCTGCTTAGGTTCCAGTGGCATCAGCCTCTGCTCTCAGGAGCTGTAAGCCTTGAGCAATACTATTCTACCTCTGTTTCAGTCTCCTATCTGTAGAATGGGATGATAAACACACCGTAGGCAGCTGTAGGGTGCCACTCAATCCCTGATGAGAACCACCCAGCCAGCCTCCAGCCCCAGCCAGCTATTGACATGGGGATCAAGTCCCTGATCCCATGAGGGGTACAGGCTGGTCCCCCTCACCTCTGCAGGTTACTGGCTGAGTGTCCCTGTCCTCTTTGCCCTTACACCCCTCAATGTAATAACCTGTGTGTGCTCACGTCCAGGCTAAGAAGTGCATCTCCTCCCACCTCAGCACGTTGGCAGATTTTGCCATCGAGATGTTTGATGTCCTGGATGAGATCAACTACCAGTCTTATAACGACTTTGTACTCCGTGTTGGTATGTGGCGGCAAGCTATCCCATCACTTGGGCCAGCTCACCCTTTCTCTACTGCCCTGGGAGCCTGTGGCTTGGGCCTTTCCTCATGAGCAGGGGTCACTGGTCCAGACTCCCTTATCTCACAGGAAGGAGGATGGCGCCACCCAGAGGAGTGCCAGGGATGCAGGGACCACTGGGTATCCATGACTTAGAGCCTGGAAGAATCATTGTCCAGCTCACACAACACAGGAGAAATCTTGATTGTCTTAGATACTCTCAGATACACCTCTGAGCCCACACTTACCTGGAGGAGGATGCCCCACTTCCTGTCGGCAGGCATGGATATCTGATACGCTGTGCAGGAGCCCAGCGGTGTAGGCTCGGTCCGGGCCCTCAGTTCTCCTGGGCTCCTGTCCCTTGTCTGTGAGTGAGGAGGAAAACCACCTGGGATCTGAGCTCCTCTCTAGCTGTTACCAAACTATAGGGTTTCTTTTTTTTTTTTTTTTTTTAGTCTTAAATTCATTTTTTTCCCCCTGGGTAGATAGGTTTAGCAGAAAAAGTTGTATTAGTTGAGGATATAGTTAAACTAGAGATTTCTCCCTCCCTCCCTCCCTCCCTTCCTTCCTTTCTCTGTCTGTTTCTCCTTCCCCTGTTTCTCCCCACCCTTACCTGTTAGTCTATGATACAGTTAAACTGGACATTTATTTTTGTTGTACAATTCAAACATTTAGTGACCTTAAAAACAGAACTTAGAGCTGGGTTTGAGTGGTTTTGAGGGGTGGTAGCCAGTGTCCACCAGAGCGGGGGCAGTTCTGATGAGCTTAAACACGAGGGCTGACCTAGCCTGGTGCCCGGCCCATGGGATGTGCTGGAGGTGGGAGCAGGGCACCCTCTGTGCCTCACCTGCAGGGTTCAGTTCTCTTCTGGGGCCGCGGGCTCAGATGCATAGATGAACGGATGTGACAGGAAACAGATCCAAGGGTCCATCAGGGAGATTGTTACTCTCCTACTGAGGACCCACAGGCCAGTTGGACCTCCGTGCCTGGGCGGCTGGTCAGACAGGAGGCTGGATCCTGGCTCAGTCTCACCCACATGGATTAGGGCCTCCAGGGCGGTAGAGGGGGGCTCCCCAGGTTCCCCCAGCCATCTGGAAGTGTCCCTTTTGGGGCTTCTCCCTGGGTCCCCACATCCACCGAGCCTGAGCCTCCCGGCTCAGTTCAGCCTGTTCTGCCCCGCTTCCTCCTGAAGACGCCAAGCACCTGCTGCCCAGGCTTCAGGGGCCCGACTGGGTCAGTGTCTGAAATGCTATTAATATGCTTGGGTAAGCTCAGAAAAATTGATGCAGACTACAGAGTCAGAAGGAGTGATGTGGCATCAGCCCAGATCTGGCTGCAGGGGAGATTTGGGGCACGTGGGCCTGTGTTACTGTCCAGGCCAGTTAGACCCTGACTGCATAAAGAGAAAGGGGCCTCACTCTTTTTAGAGCATCCTCAAATACTTAGTTCTGGGCCCCATACCAGAAAGAACAGAGGGATCCCATCTGGGGAAACAGGAGCTCCTGCCCTTTCTGGAAGAGGGAGCTGGGTGTGGGAACACACCTGCAGACTGAAAGCTTAGCTTTCTTAGCAGCAGGACTCAGCATGAGGTCGCGCTTCCAGGAAATGGGACTTCTTGTGGTGGGGACCGCTGGCTAATGGTGTGGTATGCAAGTAGAGAGCTGCCCCTCGGCAATGCTGTAGGGTCCTTGCTTTGGGGAGGAGTGTTGCTCGGTGACCCCGTAAGCCGTGACTTCATGAGGGGCAGCTCCTCCCCTCGGAAGCCTCTGCACTGACACCACACCGTGGCTGTTTTCCAGGCATCAACGTTGGCCCCGTGGTGGCTGGAGTGATCGGGGCTCGCAGGCCTCAGTATGACATTTGGGGGAACACGGTCAATGTGGCCAGTCGGATGGACAGTACCGGCGTCCAGGGCAGGATCCAGGTCAGTTCACTCAGAAGTCCCCAGGGCCCAGGTGTCCATCCTGGCGGTGGGAGACTGCCGTGGGAGGAGCAAGGGTCATGTTGGGGTGGCCACCCAGTCCAGCAGCCTGCGTCCTCCTGTCCCTGTCTGCCTCTTCTGGGTGGGGACACTGAACCATATGGCTCAGTGTGTCTGCGGCTTCGGCGGTGGGGGGTGGGGTGACCCCTCTGTGGTCAGGAGCAGAGTTGGGGTGATGAGTGGCAGGGGACAGTTAGTTGGGAGTAGTGACAGCTCCCTAGAAGAGAAGGGGCTTCCTTGCCTTTTGAAAGGTGGGTGCAGTGGGGCCACCTGACCTGAGAACCTGTGGGTGGCTCATGGGGGACGAGACTTGGTGCCATGACTCCAGCCGGCGCTGAAGATTTGAAAGACAGTGGCAGAGAATGTAGTGCTGGGTGAGCAGGGCCAAGCCCTCCTGCAGTGGTCGGGCCTCAAGGCGGCCTCTGAGCATTGCACACCCAGCAGTCACCACCTTGCAGCCAGTTAACGCTGGTCCTTTAACTTTATCACAACTTCTCACTCGGTCCTCCACAGACCCGTGCATTCACCCTAGGGTTCGAGAGAGACACTGGGGTACGATCCTGCAGGCTGCAGTTCAGTGAGAAGGTTGCCGGCTTGGAGCTCTCCTGCATCATGCCCCTTCAGTTCCTGGGGCCCTGCCCCCATTCATTGGGCACTAACTCTCAGGCAGGTACCTGTGACGATTCCCAGGTTCCACCTCAGCCATCTGCTTGGGGATTGAGCAGGTACTTCCCTGGAATTCCTCTATGGGGGTCCAGCACTGTCTCTTAGACAGTATGAGGTTGACATGGCTGCAGAGCAGGTGTCCCCGCATCCCTGATGCTGGCCAGGCCTCACAGAGAACTCTAGGGAGAGTTCCTAGTCAGCCTCTTGGGAAATATAGGGATTCTCCTGAAGATGGTTAAAAATCAGACTTCCTGGGGATGCCCTCTCAGCCTCTTGGGGACCTTGTGTCTCTGAGCCCCTGACCTGGACCCTCTATGGGACCCACTTCGGCAACATCATGCACAGCCCCGACTCACAGCCTGGGACTTCCTGGCTCAAATCTCAAGGTGGAGGGATGCAGAGGACAGGGGTAGCTGGAGCTCCCAGGCAACCTGGAAGGACACCCAGGCCCATCCCAACCTAAAACCTTCATTTTCAGCTTTACTGTGTGTAGTGGCAGATTACCTTTACCTCCAGCAATTCTTTGTGCAATGATCTGGGAATTTTATTGCCTCCCATTCTTCATAAGGCAAGAAAGGAGGGAGCTCACCACGAGGATAAGACTCAGAGGGTTTTGTCAGTGTGTATATTTGGGCTTGAGCTGGACGTCAGGGTTCTAGGGAGTGCAGATCTTTTTGAATGGATGAATGGTGGGTTCAGTGTGAAAGGAAAGAGACTTTTATCACCGTACATTTTGCCACCTTGCATCTCAGAGGCCCCATCTGAGAGGTGACCTTTCTGACAATAGCGTCTTCCCTGTGTAACCGGCTAGTCTGTGGCTCAGTTCCATGAAGGACTTTGGGGTGCACTGAGCCTGTTGGGGAACCGCGTAAGGCCATGTAGCTCTGGCCCTCAGTTGGAGCTTGGTGTCCAGGCATCTGGCTTGGGGGTGACCACAGAGCTCACATGCCAGTCCTTGAGGCTGGGTCCTTGTGGGCCTGTCCAGTCTGCTCGTCCACTCTCGGTGCTTCTCATGGTGAGTGCTGTTGTCTCCTGTTTGTCCAGGGCCCCGTTAAGGCCCCTCTGAGTCCCATGCTCTTTGCATGATCACGTCCTTCTCACAGAGAGACCAGAGTGACCATGGGAGGAGCATGACTCAGCCTCCAGGCAGAGCTGGGGTGGGCAGTGCTGGGGGAGGAGAGACCCTCCCGTGGGCTCCCTGTTGACCGCCTTTCCCCGCTGCAGGTCACAGAGGAAGTTCACCGGCTGCTGCGGCGGGGTTCCTACCGCTTCGTGTGCCGAGGCAAAGTCAGCGTCAAGGGCAAGGGCGAGATGCTGACGTACTTCCTGGAAGGCAGGACCGATGGAAATGGATCCCAAACCAGGTCCCTGAACTCAGAGCGGAAAATGTATCCTTTCGGAAGAGCTGGCCTCCAGACCAGACTGGCTGCGGGTCACCCCCCGGTACCTCCTGCAGCTGGCCTCCCAGTTGGACCTGGGCCAGGGGCTCTGCAGGGCTCGGGGCTTGCCCCAGGCCCCCCAGGCCAACACCTGCCCCCTGGAGCCTCTGGGAAGGAGGCTTAGTGGAGCCCATGCCAGCCGCTAGTGGGCACAGGGCACAAATGCTCAAGGTGTTGGGGGTCTTTGGGGCTCCCCCAGGGACCAGCCCAGCCAGCAGAGCAGGGCTGGGAGCTGGTGACTGGGCTGGGGAAGGGGCACAGTCCAGGCATGACTTGAAGCAGCTGGGCAGTGAGTCCAGCAGTGAGTCGGGTGAGGGGCCAACCCTGACCGCACGGACACCGAGGTTTTAGCGGCGACTGTGTTTGCTTTGTCCTCACCTCAGTGGCAGAGGGAGGTTGGCTGGGTCAGCTCCAGGTGTCAGGACCTTCAGGACATTCTCCAGGGCCATAGGCTACAGTGAGAGCCTCAGAGGTCTGGCTGGCAGAGTGACTGGGGCGCCCACCTTGTGCCCTGAGATGGATCAGCATCAGCCCAGCAGTGTGGGTCCCATGGGGGCAGCTCCAGCCCTGGGCAGTGGCCTGCAGAGCCCGGAGTGGGAGTCAGGACTCTCTCAGCAGGGCAGAGCTGGACAGGCCTTAGGGGATGGTTCGGGAAGAATTGAGAAGCCCCTGTCCCACTGCATGCATGGTGGTGGCCACTGGCTTCCTTCAGATTGAGTTTTCGCTGAGAGTCAGAGGTGGGTCTTCTGGAATTCTTGGGGGCCCTGCAGCCACATCTCTGTGACCAGCATAGTTCATGTTCTGCCTCTGCATTCTCCGCCTGCCCCGCCTGAGTGCATCAGCTCCTGTGAAACCTGGACATTCCCTTTTCTGCCCACGCCACTGTTTGTTCAAAGGAGAGAAGGTGGTTGGTGTCATTTCTTACCTCTCTACCGTGGCACCTTGGGTTCCTGTATGCTGAACAGCAGTGCAAGTCTTCGTTGACTTTGAAGATAAGTGAACCTCACAAGCATGAGAAGGCTTCTTCCTGGATGGAAGGTGTTCCTCCAGCAGAACCGGCCCCCTGGATGTGGAGTGTCGGCGTTCATGGCTGTCAGTTTAGATGTCCCTGCTCTAATTTGCGGGGAAAGCGACTGCAAATAATTCTGTGCAAGTCTGGGAATCTCCTACCAGTGTATCTCTGTGGTTGCCATGGAGACGAGGAGCGTGACCATGCTGGAATATGCTGTTGCAGGGGGCAGGGGTGCAGGAGGGCCAGTAGGAAGGAACTGTCTAGAAATAGCTGGACGTGGAGACCTTGACTTTCGACCGCAGGGAGGAGGGCAGCTTGAAACTGGAGGGAAGGTTCTGGGCAGGCAAGTCAATGTGGGGGGGATGTCCATCTGAGACCCAGAGTGTTGACAGCATCTGGGGGGGGTCCCGTGGTTTCAGGGGAGCCCTGCTTGGCAGAGTCAGCAGCCTGGGTGTCCCTCTTCTTCGCTGGTCTCCAAGGGCTCTACCCCCTCCCTGGGGGTTCTGACTTTTCTGTATTGGAACAGGGGCTCACTTTGGACTGAACCCCATGTCCTCTGGGCTGCCCCCACTTTTGGCATGTGTCTTGTGACCGTGGGGGCGAGTAGCCAACAGAGTCGGCTGCTTAGCCAGTGTGGATGGGCCAGTGACAGAGGTGGGCAGGTGGACAGTCTTTCCTCAGATGCACCCTGGATGAGTGGTCACCCGCCTCCTACAGACAGGGCAGAACCAAGTCGTCTCCAGAGCACATGGCTTCTGCAGGTGTGCACATCTGTGCCAAGCCATGGGGCTGAGATGCTGTCCAGGGTCCTGCTGCCCATCTGCTCACCATGGCCGAGCTTCCACCCCAGGGCACGGTGGGAGGAGGTGGACGGCATAGTGGAGCATGACACTGCGAGTACGCTGTGTCACCTGGCAAAGGGGGCACTCCATTCAGGGTGCAGGCTGTAAGCTGCAGAGAGGATCCTGGGCCACGTGAGTTAACTCAGTGTGACCAGTGTGATCACATGGCCCCTTAGAAGTGGATGAGGCAGGTAGGCAGTCAGGAATATTCTGAGCACGAGGTTTCTGTTTAAAGATGAGGGGCTGCAGTCGGTCGAAGGTGAGGATGGCCCAGCCATCAGCCAGTGAGGAAGCAGTCGTTGCCCCCACAGCCACGGGCTCTGAATTCACATCGACTTGAGCGAGATGGACCCTGAGCCTGGGGTGAGATCCCAGCCTTGCTGTGCTGGGACGTTGGGTCCACAGAGCCACGGGATCCCCACGTGGGTTGGCAAAGCCACGGAACGCGTGGCCCCCCGTCACCGCCACCTCGGGAAGCCATTGGGGCCTCAGCTGTTCTGAAACGGCGAGGTTTCCCCGTCGATGAGCAGAACCACCTTCATCATCAGCAGCTCCAAACCCTACCTGCTTCCTGTGGGCACAGGGGCCGTGTTCAGCCATAACGTTCCTTGGGGTTTGGTCAACAATTTCCTTTTTATTTGTGATAAGACTGTATGATATTGCCTTATTTATTTTTAACCTTGTACAATAATCATGTACAAATGTTAGAACCTCCTGAGTAGGATTCTCTCTAAATTATTTATTTTAAGAAGCTCTGTAAATAGTGCACTGGGTAAGGCACTGCCTGCTCCCTTCTGACCAAAATGAAGGCAAGCCCAACTCCCGGTGTGAACAGCACACTTCAGCCTACGCGTGAGGTCCCTAATGCACCCCCCTGCTTGGCCTGGCTGCTACCCTTTGGAATGACCCCGTCCTTGTGTCCTTTCAAGACCCTTGCATGCCTCTTGTGCCTGACCTCAGTAGATTAGAACACAGCCCTGAACTTCCGAACGCTTCCACGGCCCCCAACCCTGTCCACTCGGAGGTCTGTGTCCTACAGGGTGGACGCCTGCCCCCAGACCCAGCCGCCGTGAGCCTGCCGTGTTTATCAGACTCCAGAGCCACCAGGGCTTCCGATCCTTTCTGTCACTTGAAGCAATAACTCTAACTCCAAACTGTAGAGACAGGTCTGGTCCAAAGCAGATTGGTGAGTCAGAGACAAGCCATGTGTACATTTCCCCAAACTGAAGGGCACTGTGGGACGCTGATACCCCCAATCCCTGGCTGATGTGCAGGCTTGGACAGGGCCCAGCCAGCCTTCCTTGCTTTCCACCTGATACCATTGTCCCAGCAGCCACCTGGATATAATATTTGAATCCTTGCTTTCGCCTGCTGCTCAGGAAGGAAGAGCTGGGTTGGCCTGGCAGCTGTGTTTAGGTTTTCTCCCTGGCAGGCGAACCCGTCTCATTTCCAGGGTGTGTCCGCCCTTCCACATGGCGTGTTCTGTGATTCCCTGAGTCTGGGATCCTGGAGGTTTCTCCCTATGTGGCAGGTCCTGCTGGGGACAAAATGCCTGACTCATAAGGCACATGCTGCCTAAGTGTACGTCCATCACGCACATAGGAAATGCGTGTTCCCATGATATGCCCTGCCTCAAGCAGCTCCCTTACAGGGGACCACAGACCTGCTGTCACACTTGTCATGCTGAAGTGTGCAGGCCCGTCGATTGTGCGTAACTAGCCCCCACCCAGAAAACTGACGTGCCCTGGTTTTGTAATGGCTTCAATTAACAAAGCAAAACAAAACCCCCAAATCTAAACTTCGTAGAGGCAATTGGTTTCAAGATATTTGCTTTGGTGAAATATTTAAATGAGAGGTGGGCTGTGGCTGGTGGCAGTTGGAGGACACGACCATGTCCAAGGGCCCGGACGTCCCCCTCGCCAGCTGCAGTTTGCTTTGAAAGTTGCAAGTGTGCATTAGCCTTCCTAGATTACCATGTAACATTCCCGGTTCCATTGTGAACGATGAAGGATGTGATGGCTCTTCATGCAGCCTCCTGGGTTTGCATCTGCCTTCACAGAACCTTAGGCTGGGGGTGGGTCTAAGTCAGATTCCAGGTCCACCCGGGGCTGTGCTGCCAGGTCTGGAGGTCAGCAGGCCGGACAGGGGGCCCTAGGCCTGGGTGTTTGGAGGCTAGCTGTAATGGCTCAGGTCTCCACCTTGAGTTGGGAGACAGAGATGGGTTTTACCCTAGGAAGTTCGCTGACACAGTGCCCAGGGTCCAATGACATCTCTTGGTCTGTTGTGAGCAGAGACCAGGCCAGGTGCCCGAGGGTTGGCCTTGTGTGCTGTGGGGGGAGTGGAATTGTGACTTTTCCCAGGTGGTTTCAGGAGATTGGGGCTAGTGTACCTGCATAGGTGGCACCTGGGGAGTGCTACCAGGCAGCTGTTTCCCACCCTCAAAAGCAGGGAGGGCATCCTTGATTCTCTGTGAACTGATCGCTGGGAGCCTGGTGCCAAGGAGACAGTGTGGGAGGGTGAGTGGGATGCAGGGGACAGCTGAGTGGCTGGGGCCAGGCAGGCATGGCCAGCAGGGTGGTCAGTCATACCAGCTGTGGACCGTGGGCTCAGCCCCAGAGACTGGGACCCGATCTATATTTCCCTCTCAGGTCAGGGGCACAGCCCAGACTGTGGGCATACAGGGGAGCTCCTGGGGACTTCTCACTTCCAGGAAGCCCCAGGAAGCTTTGGAAAGGATTCAGCGGTCTTTCCTTTGGTCCGTGCTCTGTCCTTCCCTCTGTGCTCACATGGGTGGGAGGCAGGTCCTGTGATGGTGAGAGGAAGTCTGTCTTCTTTGTTCAGCTCATGAAATTAACAAGCCCAATTTCAGGTGCCCCATTTGGGGCTGGACCTCCCTAAACAGCTTGACCTCATGGTAACAACTCAGACATTCATATTCCTTAATTTTCCTGAAAGTATAACACATGTGTTCACTACGATCAAAGATAACTTTTTTGCCAGAGGCCTAACTTAATCTGAATCTGTGTGTGTGTGTGTGTGTGCACACGCGTGTGTGTTTGCATGGCGTGGCATAAGCAAAATTAGAATCAGTTATTTGTTCCTGGAATCAGGATGGATTCATATAAGAAACAAACTAGGAATACAGGAATACAGACTACAGGAATAACTAGGAATACAGACAGATGACTGCCCCCCAGGGCATCAGGTGAAGCCGTCCCTGCTTGCCCCTAGAGGTCCTGAGCCTGGAAGCAGGGGGCCGGGAGGAGTGGACAGAAAGGGGGCCTTGACCCCCTCTGGCATCCAGGTGGAACCCAAGCCTCCATCTCCAGCAACTACTAGAGAGTAAGGAGGCTTCCTCCCTCCCTCCCTTCTTCTTCCTTTTTTTTTTTTTTCCTAAAAGAATCTCTCTCCAGTATCAGTATAAAGTTCAGGGCATCAAGACCCCAGCCTGATTCCACTTCCTGTCATCTGTGTGGTGGTTTTATTTTTGTTGTGTTTGGGTTTTGGTATATGTGGAGGCCTGTGGGGAGAGCTGCAGGTGGGTGGCTGTTGGTTCAGGAGTTCTGGAGGAAGGAGCTGGCAGGGCACCCCCCACCTCCCTGCACCTGGGGAGCCACTTGGAGGTCTGGCTTCAATCTCTGGGCTGAAGGAGAAAACAATAGACAGATGGTCTTCTAGGGAATGGGTCACAATTGGCTGGGGAAGCCCCGGATCTCTTGTGATTACAGATGGCTCCTATTCTTCAGCCACAAATAATGACTGTCCATGTAGTTATTAATATAATCCTTCATTCCTTTGTGAAATCCCTGTACTTCCCTAGATTCAGTTTGTTCTACACTAATAACCACAGGGAAATGGTAGATCACTCCTCTGTGCAGTTAAACTACATCTCCGATGGACTTTTCATGTGACCACAAACTAAGGAAACCATCATGACTAAGACCCACGTCTAGCTCGGTAGGTGACAGAGCATCTTACCTGGGCTTCACCCAGCCCACCTCCAAACAGTTGGCAGGGGGAGGTGTGGCCATGCTCCCCACGTTGTTGATGAAGAATCTGAGGCTCAGAGAGGCTACAGACGTGGACAAAGTCACACAGTCCTGAGCAGCAGGACCAGGATTCATCCTGTTCCTGTCCGTTCCGAGCTCCTGGTTTCCCATTCTATTCAGCGCCTCTTGACTCACGGTGAAATTGGGGAAGTTGTGTTGGTTTTAATGGCGCCCTTAGCTTGTGTGCACATGAGTGGTGGGGGTGCATGCCAGGCTGGTTCTGAGCGGCCAGGTGGGTCCCCAGGTAGTGAGTGTGCCCCACAGCCCATTCCTTGGGTGTCCCTGGGCACAGAGCCATCCTCAGCTGGGCCTGACACTGTGAGATGAAGACAGTGTGTGTTCTCTCCTCTCAGTGCTGCCCCTTCTCCAGTAGCTGGTCCCCAGCAAAGACTTACAGCATCGGGCTGCAATCCCTGCCCTGTCTTGTCATCCTTTCTGTCCTAAACCTGAATCCTGCAGCACTGTCTGCCATCGTGTCTTAGGAACTGTCCCTCAGTGAGGAGGACCGTTGTCCTGTCACTTCCTATAAGGCCTCTCTGCCTTCGGCCTGGGAGAGAACCAGGCCCTCAGACGCTCCCAAGCTGCACACAGTTCCCCACTTACATGAAGCCAACCCAGCCCCCAGCAGGGGCTCTACCAGGTCAGGATCCTCTGATGTTCTTGTCACGCTACGGTGTGGAGGAGGTGGTCAGTGTTCCTTCCTGGGGATTAGAGAGTGTCCAAGAGCAGGTTTCACTGAGAATGTGTGGAAGGTGAGGCAGAGACGTGGTGGATGGTGAAGGATTGGGTGCCCCCAGAGCACAGATGTCCCTGACTCCCCCAGGGCTGGCTGGCTCCCAGAGCTGGCTGCTCATCTTCAGCAGGATTGGATTCCAAAAACAGCTGGCAGTCCCTTATTGAGAACTGATGTTTAAGCAGAGAGGAATTCCTAGACGAACCCCCAGAGATCTGCCCACCCTTGGGCTTCATAAGTGCGTGCAGGGCAGCATGCGGGACCAGCCAGCCAGAGAGCCATGTCTGGGGCTCACACTCCAGATGGCACTCCACGGGCAGCAGGCCCACCAGTAGCCAGAACTTGATTTTTGCCTCCCACCAGCAACCCCCACGCAACTCCTGGCCCAGGCACGCAGCACATGTCTCAGGGCACCATTCCTATGTTCCGGGAATCCTGATGAAGCCGCCGCTGCAGCCTCTTCCACGGGCCAGTGTCACCGATGCTCCCTGGGCATCAGCCCCAGAGAGGCACGTGGTTTTGCCTTCATCTCTTTTGAAACTGTGGCCGCGTGAGCCGTTTGCACTCAACATCGCATGCTGTGAAATTCCTAACCGTGTAAAACTTAGTTTGGATTCCAAAACACGCAGCATGTGCAAAGGGACAGGCCCAGGCCACCACGGGTCGTCTGCTGGCTGGCCGCAGTGCGTCCCGCCTCGGCGGATCCTGGACCCTGAGCCTGTGCAGCTCCTGCACCCCTTCTGCAGTGTCTCCTCTCAGCCTCAGTGCACTCCCCTTGTCTCTCGTGCACACCGTTCACACCAATTGCACCCCACCTTGCACAAGCAGAGCTAATGTACCAATTCTGACCATCTCTTAGCAGCAGATTCCACTCCCATTTAAGGGAAACCCAAAGCTCACTCTTGGATTTTCTTTACTCATTGAGAAGGGTTGTGTGAACCCCTCGCCCTCCTGTGTCCCTCCAGGGAGCGCAGAGTGGGCTGGGGTGACACATTGTTCCCTGGTAGAGCTCACGGAAAATGCTTCTTTAGACGCGGAAACGAAATGTCTGTACCCGAACGACAACAACTCAATATCACTGGGTAACTTCTCATGATAGATTTGTATAATCAATACGGGTCTATTTTTACGTCCACTGAACACTGTAGAGTACCTTCCAGTCTTTTCCAAGATTATTAAATTGAGACAAGTAATTGAATAATTTGTCCTATTTTTATTTGAAACAGTGAATGGACTGAAATGTTAAATGTGAATGTACATTTCTTAATTGCAACTTTTCTACTGAGTGTTTGCACTATACTTTCTGGAATCTTATTTAACAAAAATAAAGGAAAAAAAATTGCTTGACTAAACTCCTTGGCCGTTTTAATAGAAAAGCAATCGGTTGTGTGGATATTTTAAAGACACCCCTATTTGTTTAACTTTTCCTGTGGGGAGAGAGTGTAATTTTCTAAAATACTGTCACCCCTTCCTTCCTTGGGCCCCCGGTGTGGGCTCTGCTCCTCTGATGAACAGCCCCCTCGAGTGACGAGCAATTGCTCCCAAGTGGGAGCAATGGATGGACACACTTAAGTTCTTTTTAACTTCTTCACCTAAACATGAGAATCTAGGGAAGATAATTTGTATTATTTGGAATTCCCCTTGACTAGTCTCTCTGTCTAATGAGTGTCATTTTGCTTAATCTTTTATAAAAGAACAGGGAAAAATCTTGCCTGTCTTGAATGAAATATGAAAGTTGGGGTTCAGTCTTGCTATTGACTTGCTGTGCATTCCTACAGATCTAGTGAGTGGAGGGGCTCTGGGGTCCTGTGCCATTTGAGCAGGTGGGGATGACCACCTCCAGGCAGAGGCCACAGTGACACAGCATATCTCAGGGCTTCTCCTGCTGCTGCTGCTAAGTCGCTTCAGTCGTGTCCGACTCTGTGCGACCCCATAGACGGCAGCCCACCAGGCTCCCCCATCTCTGGGATTCTGGGGACAGCATTTAGTGGACTGAATGATGATTGTTTTGTGATTTAGGAAAAAAATTCTATTCCAGCCCTGAGTGGAGTGTGGTCCCTAGTTGTGGCTGATTCTGAAACTCAGGCATCCTCAGAGAATGTCAGTGGACACCCCTGCCCATATCATGGCCCTCCTTGAGAGCAGGTTAAATTGTATCCCTGCCCTGGATGAGCAAAGCTTCCTGCTGGAAGAAGCTGTGGGGTGGTATGAAGAGTGGCTGGGCGACAGTCACCATGGACAGCCGAGGTCTACCTGTGGGGAGCCTGGACTACCAGGAAGCCGTGGCAGGGGTGGGCTCAGGAGAAGGGACAGGAGGAGAGGTGGGGTTTGTGGGCTCTGGAAGAGCCCAAATATCTGATGGGTTCTGTGTCATGTGGATATGAGACTGGATGCTTCTCCCTGGTTCCCACTGGACTCCTTGCTCCTCTAAGTCTTTGCTTAAATCTCAGCTTTCCCAAAGGGCCCCTTCACTTCTGTGGTTAAAGCTAGCCTCCCCACCCCTTGCCTCACTTTACTCTCTCCTGCCCATCATCACCTCTGAATATACGTACAGTGTATAGGTTTTTTCTGTACCACTTCCTGACTCCTCACTGGAAGGTAAGCCCTGAGAGTAGGGATTCTGTCCTTTGTACTCACATACTCAATAGAAATTTATCTCATGAATCAGTGAATAAACAGGGTGACTATTTAGGTGGCTGTATTAGTCTCCTGTAACAAATTACCAAAAATTGGGGGGCACTTACAACCATGGAAATTTACTCTCTTACAGTCTGGAGGCTAGAAGTCTGAGAGCAAGGTGTCACAGGGTTGATTCCTCCTGGGGCTTGAGGGAGACCCTGTCCCAAGCCTCTTCCGTCTTCTGGTGGTCGCGGGGGTCCTGGGCGTGTGGTCCCATCACTCCAGTCTCTGCCACTGTCTTCACGTGGTCTTCTCCCTTGGTGTCTCTGTCTTCTTTGCTGTCTGTCACTGGAGTAAGGGCCCACCTTAGTGCAGATAATCTCATCTCTAGACTCATACCTTTATTATATCTTCAAAGACCCTTATTCCAAATAAGATCTTCTATGGACTGAATTATGTGCACTCCAAATTCATATTTTTGAAGTCTATCTTCCATTGTGGCTGTGCTTGAAAATGAGGTCTTTATGGAAGTCATCAAGGTTGAATGAGGATCACAGCAGAAAAAACTTGAGTAGCCCATGGATAATGATGGTGGTGATGGTGGTGTTGGGGAAGGAGGAGGAGGTGGAGAAGGAGGAGAAGGAGCACCAGCGGCAACATCAGAAGAGCTCTGAGCACCCATGTGCATTAACCCATTTACCCTCCTCATATCCATGCTCTGGTGTGGTCGCATTGGAATCTGTATTTATGCCTCTGAAGAGACAGTGCTTTTTGGGGAAACACAGGTGAGTAGCTTTTTCCTGAGCAGCTGCTGTTTCCCTGGGCTGACAGTGCCTGCCCAGCATCCCAGGGGCCCAGAGTGGAGGGATGCCCCAGGCAGGTGTTCACAGATTCCAGCAATGAACCTCTCCCAGCTGGGAGTCCCTGCTGGTGTAGCTGTCAGATAAGCAGTGCTGAGTGGGCGAGGGTCTAGAAGAAATGGGAAGGAATATAGATAGGGATAAGTGGGAGGGCAGAGGAAGAGATATGACCGAGGGTTTCCAAGGGGCAGGAATGAGGGGACCTGATGACTGGGCAAAGGATCCAAGGGGACTGAAAAACCACCACTAACAAAACCAAAGTGTTTATTCCCTTAGCAGACACAGGGTCATGTCCCAACACTAGCACAGGAAAAACAAAGACAAATGGGTCAGAAAAGAAACAGTCCAAGAGAAAAACAGGCAAACCAATATGACTCAGTGCTCAAGAAAAGCAAACCACATGTTCCCCTTTCACTTATTCGGTGGGTCCAGATCACAGCTTTGGGTGGTGGTGTGCAGAAGGCAGCCCTTCTTCTGGGTCTGGGGGCTGGAATGCTAGACTGGAAGTCAGTTCCCTGAGAATTCTGAGGACATTAACTGCCACCTCCTGGTTCCCAGCGAGCCCTGGAGAAGTGGGACCCCTAGGATCCTCAGTGGGAAACTTTGTAGGAGGGTTTTCCTCTCAGGAGGTTTCTTGGGTCAGGTCTCTGTCCAGTGTGCTGAAAATTTCTGTGCTGTGTGAATGGATCAGGCTTACCCCGCTGTACGCTGTACACTGCATGCCCGTGCCTTTTAATATGGAAAACACATCCTCCCTTTTTGGGAAATACTCTTGAAAGATTCTATTGATAAGTAACTCCTCTCCGTTTCTCTGTCTTCACTTTCCTAATCTCCTAGTATTTGGATATTGGATAGGTGATGTTGTTCCTCTAATCTTATTTTTCCTCAGTTTGCCTTTTTGGACTCTTTATGGGAGAATTTCTCAGTTTCATCTTCTAATGCTGTTATGCAATTAATTCTGTTAAATTTTAAATTTCTGAGGCATCTTTTATCAGCTGGGTATGTCTTTGTGTGGCATCGTATTATTTCATCATTATTCCCTGAAGACAAACTTTAGGTTCTCTGATGTTTTCTTCTGCCTTCATAACCTGTTTCTTGTGCTCTTTATGTACTTCAGTATCTCTTTGTCATTTGAAATGAGTATTTGCCATCATCTTAAAAGCTCTGCGTATAGGAGTGGGGTTCATCTCCTGTGGGACAGGCTGAGTGTTAATGGTGTGCCTCAGTGTTTTTCTTTGAGGTGATGCTCCACCTTCTCCTGGGGCTCTGGGCCTGGCTGCATCCATGAACTCTAGGGGGGCACCTAGACCCTCAGTGTTCAGTATGTAAACCACCCCGTACCCAGCACGTGCTTCAATAGTTAGAACATCTTAGCCTCCAAAGCTCCCCATGCCTCCCACCTTTCTCAAAGGTCGTCACTATCTTCAAAGTATCACATGACTTGATTAAAAAAATTCAATGTGAGACTCTGTCTTCTAACCAGGGAATTCAACCCATTTATTTTGTTTATGCTATCTTTGAACTTGAACAATCTTGCTTCTCAATTTCCCTAGTCTTGTTTCATTTCCCTTTTTATCGATTCACTTTACTGTAAGTATTAAGATGTGCATGTGTTCTCAGTTGCTCAGTCATGTCTGACTGTTTGTAACCCCATGGACTGTAGCCTGCCAGGCTCTTCTGTCCATGGAATTCTGCAGGTAAGAATACGGGAGTGGGTTGCCATTTCCTTCTCCAGGGGATCTTCCCGACCCAGGGATCAAACCCACATCTCTTAAGTCTCCTGCATTAGCAGGTGAATTCTTTACCACTGTGCCACCTGGGAAGCCCAGAGTATTAAGACTGCCAGAGGGAAAAGAAAATTTCATTATTCACAGTATTAATTGCTACATTATCCCGCACTCAATAAACAATGCTGAGTGCCTAGATGGCTATGATGTTTTGCCTCTATTCTCATCTCCTCTAAACACTGGAGAATATAATTGGTAAAGTTAACCCAACAGTCAAATGGAAGAATAAAGCAACTGAGAGCCTTTTGCTTGGCTGGAATCTTATATCCTGTTGCATGCTCTTCCAAGTGATAGATGCCAGTCAGCCTTATTCTGCCCTGCCTTTGAGGATGATTTGTAAAAAGTAGAATTATTGATAAGAGAGAGAATGAATGTTTTGGGTGCTCTGATAAACATGAAAACAAAGTAAGAAAAATGGCAAGTGGGAAAAGAAAACGTGTTTTCATTGAAGCAGCAATGCATTCACTTCTGAATAATTCAGGGTCAAAAGGTAAAAACAAGATGATGTTGTCACTGAAAAATAGATACTTGAACTGTCATCATTGCCCCACCCTAACAACACGCTCTTATTAGCTATTATTTTAGTCCTGTGCTTTTTAAAATTTCACAAAAAGATACCTTTTGGAGATATTACAAGTTTTGTTTCAGATTACCACAGTAAAGTGAATATTACAACAAAGTTGCACAATATTTTTGGCCTCCTAGTTATGTTTTTTGGCACACAAAAAAGTTATATTTACACTATTCTATAGTCTGGTAAGTGTACAAAAGCATTATGTCTAAAAATGCACTACATTAATTAAAAAATACTTTATTGGAACTTCCCTGTTGATATAGTGGCTAAGACTTCATGCTCCCAACGCAGGGGGCCTGGATTCGATCTCTAGTCAGAGAATTAAGAGTTTGCATTCTGCAACTAAGTTTGTATGCCAAAACTAAAGATTCTGGTGTGCCGCAACTAAGAGCACAGTCAAATAAATATATATTAAAAGAAATAAAAATTTAAAAATATTGCTAAAAAATGCTGTTATTTGAGAATTTAGCAAGTCGTAGTAGTAGTAAAGATCACTGATCACAGATCAATTACCAAAACGAAGTCAGTAAATGTTAGAAAAATGCCTCTGATGGACTTACTCATTGCAGGGTTGCCACAAATCTTCAATTTGTAGGAAAGGTGTGATCTGTAAAATGCAATGATGTGGAGCACAATAAAATGACATATGCTTGTATTTCACTTTGATAATTTAGAAAATTTCACTTGTACTCCCCACTTTTCACCAGTTCTTGCATCTCAGACTATCCTGATGGAACAGTATTTCTTTCATCTTTTAGGAGATCATTTACCTCAGCCCTCAGTGATAAATTAACCTTATGTTCATCTGTAAATCTCTTCATCTCCTTTCTCAAAAGGTTAAAAAAAAATCTGAAGACACAGCTATCGGTTGACAGTTATTTTCTCTGAAATATCCCATTCAAATTTAGTTTATAGTGAGGGATGACTTCTGTGACTGCTGCTGAGAAATCTGTCAGTCAAATTGTTTTTCCTTTATGCTGTCTTAGGGTTCCCAGAGAAATTAAACCAAGTGTGTGTGTGTGTGTGTGTGTGTGTGTGTGTGTGTGTGTGGTCCAGGGGTTGGGGTTGGTGGGGGGAGGAGGGAGAGGAAGGGAGGGAGGGTAAGAAGGAAAGAGGGGAAGAAAGAAATGTATTTTAAGGAATTGGTTTGCAAGGATGTAGAGACTGGCAAGTCCAGATTCTGCAGGGCAGGTCAGCAGGCTGGAAATCCAGGGAAGAGTGGAGGCTGCAGCTTGAGTCTGAAGACATCTGGAGGTAGAATCCCCTCTTCATGGGACCCAAGTCTTTTCTCTTAAGGCTTTCAACTGATTGGATGAGGACCACCCATATATGGAAGGTCATCTGCTTTACTCAAAAATCGACTGACATAAATGTTAATTTCATCTAAAAAAAAAAAAACAAACCTTCACAGTGACATCTAGATTGATGTTTGACCGAACAACTGGGCACCATAGCCCAGCAAAGTTTACACGTAAAATTAACCATCACTTATTATGTATAGCTTTTCTCTGATAGTGTCTTTCAGATAAAATCAACTCATCGGAAAGAGATTTTTAAAATTATTCTGAGAAGCACAATATCCCCCAAGTAGAAAAAAGGACATTTACAGACTTCTCAGAGAAAAAATCCAGCTGACTAGAAAACATAAGGAAATATGCTTAACAGAACTATACCAATGAAAGAAATGAAAATAGAAAACAATTTTCCTATCACCTTTCAATTTGGTAAATGTCTTAAAAGATTAAAAAGTATTTATTTGGCTGTGCTGGGTCTCTGTTGTAACACGAGGGATCTTTCACTGCAGTGTATGCAGGCTTACTTGCTCTGTGGCATGTGGTTCTTAGTTCCCTGGTCAGGGATTGAACCCATGTCCTCTCATTGCGAGGTGGATTCTGAAGCACTGAACCATCAGGGAAGTTCCTATTAGATTTTTTAACACTAGCAAAACCACAGTGAACTCCTGCTTGGGCACTGCTCTTGGGAATTTGTAACAGACCACAAAGTGCTAACATTCTTAAATCCAGTAAAATAACTTCTAGGGTTCTACCTAACAAAATCAGTAGACATGGGCACAAAGCATTTTGTACCAAAGTTGTCATCACAGTGTTATTTTTAATGATGAAAACTTGGGAACACATTGGTGGACAGAATTCTAAAGCTGCCCCCCACCAAAGACTCCATGCCTTCTAATCTCCAGACCTGTGACTGGGATGAGATATAACCCCCACCTCCAGCTGTGCGATTGCTTATATCACCAGGCACACCAGACCTCATGAAGGCCCTTAAAAGCAGGGAACTTTCTTTGGTTGGTAAATGCACGTGGCCTTGGGGATCTAAAAGCAGCACCTGGCCCACAGCAAGCGAGGAAAGAGGACCTTGAGTCCCATGACCACAGGGAACTGGGCTCTGTTCTTGCCCAGGTATTCCAGGTGAGAGCCTGCTTTGATCTCACCTGGAGTGATCCCAGGCAGAGGCCCAACTGAGCCACCAGAACTGAGCCAATAGGTGGATGGAGCTGCTAAGTTTGTGGTCATTTGTTGTGAAGTCATAGAAAACTAAAACACAACAGAAAGTAAGGTACACTAATATACAAACCAAACATTCAGCAATAGGGAAATTGGAACACATGAGGTGGGCGTGTTCATACAACAAATTCAGTCTCCACAGAGCAATTTTCTGAACCATGCTTGATGAAAAGGGGGAATGCTTGGGGTGTGTGGACATCAAATGCACACATTGTGTATAAATAGGATTTTAGGGAAAAATTTATTATTTAAATAAATATTTGAGATAACTTCTCATTTTAAATAGAAACTGCACCAGGAAACAGCATGTATTTCCTTTGCTCATATATTTTAAAATTGTATTTTCTGCAGGACATATGGGTTTGCAAACAAAACAAGAATTAAGGAAATCCAGTGCTGGTCTAAGTCACACCCATGCTGGCCTCTAAACGACTATGATTAGCGTAATTCCCAGGGGCTATTATTAGAGGTTTGTCATTTTGCCCACAGACAATCATTCATTTCGAGATCTTGCAGCTTCTCATTATGCCACCTGAGTGGCAGCACCCATTGTCCTGAGTGCCTTGGTCTGAGAATATCCCCTCCAGTTCATTCCCAGCGTCTCCAGGGACAGCCCTTCTTGAGGACACAGCTGACTGCTGGAGGTCAGAGGGCCTCCCCTCTGACGCACCTCACTGCCCTCGGGCAGCAGACTGGCCAGCACTGGCTTGTGTGAAGAAGGAACTTCTTCAGTCTGCTTCCCACCAGCGCCCTCCTGTGGACGGAACATGCTCACACTGTGTTTTATTTGTGAAATAGTCACAAGAATTGCACTTTAAACATTTTCTTTGAATTCTCAGGCATGGTTTGGCAGTGCAAAAACTATGTGTCATTAACAAATTCAATAAAAAGTAAATATATGGAAAAAAATAAACATTTTAAGGAGTGGGCCTCCAGATACTTACATATATTCCAATTGTATAAATATAAGAATTTTTTTTTTTTTTGTCAAACTGCATGACATGTGGGATCTTAGTTCCCCAACCAGGGATCAAACCAGTGCTCCCTACATTGGGAGCTCGGATCTTAACCACTGGACCACCAAGGAAGTCCCTGGCTTAAAACAACTTTTTTTTTTAATCTAGTTTTTGGCCACACTGTGTAGCATGTGAGATCTTAGTTCCTCGACCGGGAATCAAACTCACTCCCCCTGCATTTGGAGCACCGAGTCTTAACCTCCGGACCACCAGAGGAGTCAAGAATCTGTTTTCTTAATACTTGAGAGTGTGGACTAAGAATGTCGCCTGCCATTTCAGTAAACAAATGATTTTGTTACCTAAGGTGCAGATCAAAGGAATGACTTCAATGAGTCCAGACTCTTGCATCTCTCATATGTAGAAAAGCACTAAAAGCT
Source organism: Bubalus kerabau (assembly GCF_029407905.1). Lineage (NCBI taxonomy): Eukaryota > Metazoa > Chordata > Mammalia > Artiodactyla > Bovidae > Bubalus > Bubalus kerabau. The sequence goes on along the minus strand of NC_073631.1, from coordinate 79,386,308 downwards.
TTGAGATGTCTGTTTCTTTAATTAGCAGTAATCTTATGTTCGACCACGCTTCCCCCTTGCCACCCCTAGACTCAAATATATTCTGGCTCCTCCTTTACCTCTTCGAAACAGTCTCTCCGAGTGATTGGAGAGGCTGTATAGTGGGCTTAAGTTCTCAGTAAATCTGCAGAATAAAACGATTGTCAACTTTTAGGTTGTGCTTTTTTTCAGTCAACAAGAGAAAACTCAATGTAAAATATCTAGGAATTTATCTCATGGGTAAAACTTTCTCCCGAGTACCTGTAATTCCCAATCTTTCAAAAACAAGTTTTCCCACAGTCCCTGCATTATTTTTCCTTCCTTCCTGGACTCATTCTCAATAGGAATTTTTCAAAGGATGAAGAGAGATAAAAGTCATTTGGTTACACATCAGAATCACTTTGCATCAGACACAGGCTTTGGAAACAGTTCTCATGAAAACAGTTTATTTTTAATAATAAAGGTGGGCAGAATTACATTGCAGTGTTTATCTCCATGTTATTTGATTAAAGTCAGTTTTTCTGCTTCTTACATTTTTACAAAAGTATAAACTTATTTCTATAATCTGATAATTGCTATAAAAAAGGAAAAGGTGAACACATCGAATAGCCATATAAAGGAAGAACTAGCTCACAAAACTTAAATGTTTAAATGCGCTACACAGTAAGTTCGTTCTTACCACATATAAATGAACACCCACAAATCACATTTGAAGTAACTGTTTCATCCTTGCAGCCCCCAACTGCATCTAATACTTCATGAGGAATATTCCATTGTTCCTTCTTTATTCAAAACCTCTGCATAAAATGGAGGCTTCTCCAGGAATCAACGTCCTGAGCTGGAATGCCCTCCACCCACCCAGCAGCTCCAGAGTAAGCCTTTCCTCTTTCTCTCAGGCCATCCTTGACTGTGCCTGCCCCTGGAACCTGCCATGTCCTGTCTCCTGTCATGTCCGGCCAGCCTGAGACTCTGTTTAGGGTGCCCTGTTGGAGTCTGCTCTAGCAATAGGCTTTATCTGTGTCCCTGAGAAGAGCCAGGTCTCCTAGGACTGGCCTGGAGGAGGGCCTGGATGTGTGCAGGATGGTACTGAAAACATAAGCAATCTTTGTTTTTTAGAAGGCAGAAAATAAACATTTTTTTAAGGTAAGTGGGGCGTGAAAGCATTTGCAAGAATAAAACTAGCTCTATGTTGGTAACCACAATGTGTCCACTAACAGACAAGTCTCAGAGACATCTGGACCTGGGAGGCTAATGTGAGGTTTGTGTTGATCAAAGTGCCCCTGGAACCCTGCTTCATTTTCCTTACAGCATGAGGGTCATAGATACCTCCAGCCCTTTGGTGGGATCCTTATCCTAAGCAATGAGGCAGAGAGCTCAGCTCTAGAAAAGGACAGGAGAAGACCTCTGCTACTAGAGGGGGTTAAATTCCTCTCCCAACAACACTAAACAAACCAGTGCCCGCAAACTGTCAGAATATCTTCCAAATGAGAGCCACTGCTCTGGCCTTTCCTGGAATGGTGTTCAAAGCCTGCTAGGTGTGAAGGCTTGTCCACCGGGTGGGCTGCCTAGCAACCTGGTCTTTACCTTAAACTTGGTCCTGTTCCCTACACTGTGTCATCCTAGTATCTCAGACTCACCTGGCTGTGCTGGGGAAGGAGGCAGGGTGGGTGGGAAGATGTATCTCGTCTCCGGGTACTCCAGGGTGGCCCTGGGGCATCCATCTCCCCTGTCCACACCTGCCCTGCCCCCACTACATCCCTTCATCTCTGCTGGAGATGAAGACCCCATGTTTGGAATCTGAGGAACAAGATCATCAGCCAGTTCCTGCCACCCCATCCAGAGGCACAATGGAGAGCAAGGTCAGACCCAGGGCAAGTCCTGAGGAAGGTCTACAGACATACAGATGGTTGGACGGACAGATAAGTAAGTCAGGCCATGGCAGGAGCTCCTGAGCACAACTGCATCCTGGGCCCAGGGCTGAGCACTCAGTCGTCCTCGATGGTGAGTTCATGCTGGGTGGCCTCCTCGATGTTCTGAAGCAGGTGGATTTCCCACTGCCTCACTCGCTCTGTCTGTTAACAGAAAGGCATCTCTGAGGTCTACCTTGTAAGAACACTGATCTTTGCCAGAGACAAGCTGGGTAGGAAAAGCAGGTGCCTATCCAGGACTGCAAGGCCCTCACATGGGCCTACTCTTGGGCACCATGCAGGACTCACAAGTGATAGCCAGCCTGGCCAGCCTTTGCATGCCAGGCACTATGACCTCATGATGGAGCCAGTCAGACCCCAGGGGACTGAGCCCAGTGTGAGGACAAGCAGGTACGTGAGAGAATGGAGGGAGCTAGGACCCCAGGATCTGGGTCTGACAAGGGCAGAGAGGGGTTGCGGGGGAGGAGACAGGAACAAGGAGGGATCCGCCAGGCATGGGCAGAGAGTGTGAGGGGTGGGGTGGGCACTTGCAAATGAGTGTGTGAGGCTGTCTAGACAGGCCATTTTCCTGCTGTGTCTTCTAGGGGCTCTTCTAGGGCGGCTGAGGGCAGGTAAAGGAGGAAGGGCCCGTAGGACAGTGGGATGGGGGTGGGATGACTCAGGCTGCTGAACAAGGTACAGGCACGTAGAAACACAGTGGGCAAAGTTCAGATGGCTTAGCCTGATCTGGTAGTGTGTGGTGTGAGGGCTGGATCTCAGAGGACAAGTCACAGCTCAGAGGAGGACAGAGAGTGTGGCTTTCCAGGGACTCCACTCCATCCCCCCCCAGGCCCAGGGCAGGCTGATAGGTGTGCTATGGAGTTCAAGGAGTGCATGGGAAATGTGGGAGGCACTACAAGTGAAAGTCCTTCTTGTGGGGTCACGGGGACCCCTCAGAGTCAGGGAAGGGTGGGTACAGGCAGGGCCCTGGGCTGGATGGTCTCCTTCAGTCCTGGTGACCTCATGATGCCCAGGACATGACCCATCAGTGAGGAAAGAGCAGCATTTACTCTCTCAACTGTCACCAGGCTGCCTTCCAGGGGGGGCCTTGGGCAGGGACTCCAAGCTCTGGGGAATGGGCTGGGGTCGGGTTGCGTCCTACCACAGCAGCCAGCCTCTTTAGGTCCCGAGGCCTCCTCCTGGCGGTGTCCGGGATCCCAGGCAATCCCAAGTTTGGTGGCGATCTCCTTGCTGGTGGGGACTTGCCCTGCTGCTGCTGCTGGGTGACTGAGGCTGGCACGGGCGGGTCTTCCTCAAAAGCAAAGGGGTCTGAGTTGGATCCAAGCTGCTTACTGGACACTTCAGAGGCCTCGATGGTAGAAAGCCGCCTCTTTCTGAAGGAGGCCATGAGGCTGACCCCTCCTGGGGATGACAGGAGGTCCCAGGAGGACCGTGCAGGTCGTGGGGACCTGCCTGCAGGGCCCCTTTCCTGGTGGCTGGGGACATCACCCTGTAACCCTGAGTGCCAGCTGAGGGCAGCTCCAGCTGGGGTGCTGTGCTTCAGGGCCCACCTCAGGGATGACCGTCTGGTCACGGAAGAAAAGCTCTCATCCTCAGGGGAGCTCAACCCAGAAGCCTGTCAAAACAAAACACAGAGGTCAGTGTCCCAGAAGGTCAGTCACAGCCAGAGGGAGCCTTGGGCTGGACACCAAGCCCCCGGGGAACTTTCCTGAGGTGTGACCACCATGAGGCAGGCCCTCCAGTTCTTCCCCAGTGAGGGGAGCCTCCAGCACTAAGCTGAAGCCCGGCCTAGGACAAGACCACCCTTGTACTCTGTCTGCCGTTTTACTAGTTTTCTCTTTTTTTTTGGTTAAAATGTTAAGCGTCCATCAAAAAGATTTTTCTTTTTTTAAGGATAAGACTGAAAAACAGATGACTTTTAGATAATGTTTCTTTAAGAAAAAAAGTTTGAAATGTCAATGAAATCATCTTAACCTTGAAATTCAGTATGAAAAAGCAAAATTGCTGTTTTTTTGTATGTAAATGCAATCACACTGGGTGGGCATGGGTGCTTAGAGTGGGGTAGGATGTTTTCTCAAAAATCTTGATAATATCCCAATCCCAAACATATTGATAGGTGGTAGTGATTTCATCATGGCCACTTTTCTTCTTCCAAAATAAACCCTTGATTAAACCATCAGAGGTGCTGAAAGTACAGTCTAGAGAGGGTTTCCTATGGAAACATTTAATTCATGGAGTGTGTTGGAACTTTCAAAATCGAGGTGGGTGTAATCATCACCCAGGAACTGAGGGGAAGTCAAGTTCAGGTGGGGTGAGTGACTGGAAGCAGGTAAGCAGCAGGGCTGAGCTGTGGACCAGAGCTGGTGATGCCCACATTTGGGGATGCCTGGTTACACCCATCAAGATGCCTCAAGCTGGGCCAGAAAGCAGGGAGAAAGTGCTCCCTCCGCTTGGGAGGATGAGCTAATCGCAATCACACACGGTCAACTGTGCAGCCCTTGGGGTCCTTTTGAATCCTGTTTCCTTTAGCAAAAACCCTTGGAAATAGATCGCTGTTAACTCTAACTAGGGCTTCCCAGGTGGTTCTGTGGCAAAGAATCTGCCTGCCAAGCAGGAGACCTGGGTTTCATCACTGGGTCAGGAAGATTCTGTGGAGAAGGAAGTGGCAATAAACTCCGGTATTCTTGCCTGGAGAATCCCATGGACAGAGGAGCCTGGCGGGCTCAGTCCATGGGATAACAGAGTCAGTCATGACTTAACTCACCAAGCAGCAGCAGCAACTCTTATTGACCTGAAAGATAGGATTTACTCCAGAGAATTGAGTTGGCATCAGAAATTGCCCAACTGTCTTCCATCCCACTGACAGCACGGGAGGATTCTGGTTCCTGCATATCCTCACCAACATTTGGTATTGTCTGTTTTTAATTTTTTTTTTAAATTTCAGTCTTTCTAATATATGAGTAGTGGTATCTAATTTGCATAGTAGTCTTCATTTGAATTTCTATAATGTCCAATGATGGTAAATAAATGAAACGATGTTCACTATCTATCTTGTTTGGTGGAGTCAAGTTCAAACAGCTGCCACATCTAGGATAAACTCACCTATTCAATGACTCTCAGATTGAATTAGAACACAAATCCAACTTCACACTGTATACAGTAGGATGCACTAAAGATCAGAAGCTCAAGAAAGTTTCAAAGTAGGATGAAACAATGGAGGGACTTCACTATTTATATCAGAAAAGGCCGAATTCATAGCAGAAATACATTAATATATCAAGACCACAAAAATACAGTGTAATAAAAAATAAAAGTGAAAACTTTTCTATTATAATTATCTTTGCACCAGATAGTATAGCATCAACATTCATAGAGCAAAATTCGAGAAATAAGGAGAAAGAGAAATGAAGTAGTGATAATTCACTTTTCTTTTTTTAGCCCCTGCTAGATCAAGGAGAAGGCAATGGCACCCCACTCCAGTCCTCTTGCCTCGAAAATCCCATGGGCGGAGGAGCCTGGTAGGCTGCAGTCCATGGGGTTGCTAAGAGTCTGACACGACTGAGCGACTTCTCTTTCACTTTTCACTTTCATGCATTGGAGAAGGAAATGACAGCCCACTCCAGTGTTCTTGCCTGGAGAATCCCAGGGATGGGGGAGCCTGGTGGGCTGTCGTCTATGGGGTCGCACAGAGTCAGACACGACTGAAGCGACTTAGCAGCAGCAGCAGCAGATCAAGGAGAAAAAGAAATGATCTAAACGCCTTGGAAGATAATCAGCACCTGTGAAAGGAGACTAAGTCTTCTACTTCAAACAGGGACCAAGATCTCAGAATAAAGACGTGGGGTGAGGGGGAAAACTGGGACTTTCACAAAAGAGAAACTTCAAGGAGAGATATTTTTTATTAAAAAGAGCTACCTTTAACTAACCCATTTATGAAAGTGAAAAAAGAACCAATAATTCAATTTTGGAAATTTGAATACAGTTATATTGTAACATATTAAAAGTTTACAGATAAAATGATTTAGTATTGCTTTACAAATATTTATACACAGAGCTTACAGATAAAAAACAAGTGCTGTTTTACAAAAATAATCTCCTAGTCATACACATGAGAAATGGGAAAAAACTGGGATTTCAAAGGAGTAGGGAAGAGAGATCTTTTTCTCATTACATGTTGTTTGGCCTGGTTGGCCATTTGGAAAAAAAAAAGAATGGTTAAATCATGCCCCTACCTCATGCCTTACATAAAATAAATTACAAGGAATTGAATATTATACTCTTTAAAAATTCAGATTATTAGAAAAATAATTAAAAAATCTAAAACAAAGTTGGATTCTTATTCACATCACTCATGATAAATTCCAAATGGATATAAGATTTAAAAATAAAAAAACAAAGATATAAAAGTATTGGAAGGAAATGGTGGTGAATTTCTTTGTAAATTTGTCAGAAGTAAGGCTTTCTAACTATCTCATATACAGAAGCCATAAAAAAGAAAAAATTAAACTAAATATAATTTTTAAAAAGATGATATACTAAGTAGGATAGGTAAACCACAAATTTCAGAAGAGATAAATAAGGGTTTAATCTTTCTAATACCTAGGAAAAAGCTGATAAACTAAAGGATAAATATGCTAGGACCTTTAACAGTGTTTTATATACAGTGTTTTAAATATACTGACAAGGAAAGATCTCTGTTTTAGGTAGAATTCTTTTGTACAAACTGAGGAAAAAAGAATCTAAAGAAAGTTCTAGAAGAGGCTAAAAACATGATGTTTACTTATGGTATAAACATAAGGGTCGACAGAGGGTGATGGGAGTCACTGTGTACTTGTCTATGTTTTTTTATTTTGAAACCAGGGGCATGTGTCACCTATTTACAAAGGAAAAAGGAAAAAGAAGCCCCTACTTGTCTGGTGAAGAGACACAGAAACTCAAGAAATCCCAAGAAAATCCCTGGTTTTGGTGGGGGTGGGGCGGTGATTGAGGGCTCCTTAGTCAGCTGGTGCCACTGGAGCCAAAATACAGGTTATGAAGGTCAGGTTTTGAACTTCACCGGGGGCCTGTTACCTAATTCTGCAGCCCTGCTTTCCATTTTGCATCTGGGACAAGGCAACGCCTGGGTTCCCCTCTGTCTCCCATCGATTCCCTTGGCCTCCAGGCTTTCCCCAGAGAGGTGGAGTCGCTCTTTGCAGCCCTGTGGACTGTAGCCCGCCAGGCTCCTCCGTCCATGAAAATTTCCAGGCAAGAATACTGGAGTGGGTTGTCATTTCCTTCTCCAGGGGAACTTCCCAACCCAGGGATGGAACCCACATCTTTTACCTCTCCTGCATTGGCAGGCGGATTCTTCACCACTAGCGAGCCACCTGGACTCCCCCGCAGGAGTGGGGAGGGGGCAGCAGAAGGGGCTGTGTGGCAGAACAGGGGAATCCCCTCTGATGTCTCCGGGATGGCGCCCTGGGTGTGGTACCCAGGCAAGTCGGGGCTCTGAGCACAGGTCGCTGGCGGGCGGAGAAAAATGGACAGGGGTCTCTGGACCAGGGAAGTCGTGTAGCGCCTCGGACAAGGAGCAGGAGGCCCCCTGATATTAGCTCAGGGCCTGTCTGACTAACCTGGAGCTCAGGCAGGACTCTGCGGCTGTTTCCAGCAGCGGCAGGAGCCGGGGATTCCTATCTTGGCCCCCTGAAGCATCCCTCCACTCCACCATCCCCAGCCCCATCCTGCCCTGGCCTACCTGCCCCTGGACATATTCGGAAGCCTCCCTCCCCACTGCCCCACCTTGACCCTACCTCCTCGCACCCGCCCCTTTCCAGTCCTCACTCCAAACTGATCCCCATCATGCTCTGGCCTACCTTCGCCCCAGGCTCCATCCTGCCTCCCAGCGGGGACCAGACGCCGGCAGCGCTCTCCGAGAGCCCCTGCGCCCTGAAGTACCTGCGGTGTCGGTGCTGCAGGCCCACGCAGGTGTGCAGGAGCCCACCTGTGCAGTCTTCCGTTGATGACTGCGCAGGCGCAGGGCAGCTGGAGGCGGGGGGCGGTGCGGGGCGGGGGGAGGAGTGGGGGTCGGGCGCCAAGCCTTGAGGGTCTCCACCTGGCTCACTGCCTCTGTGTCCGCTGGGTTGTGAGTCCTAACTCAGGAAGTCAGGGCCCATGGGTGCCTGGGGACGGCCTCCAACAATGGGCCAAGCATAGCACTCTCACCACGTGCCAAATGGTTTATCAACATCCTCAAAGGAGTAGAGATCATCATTCCAACTTAGTCCCCTAAGGCGCTGAGACCATGGACATGGCAACCCTCTTGCCCTTGCTACTAATCTTCTATTTTTAAAAAGTGTTATCCATCTGAGCTTTGCCAGTAAGTCACTGTGATTTGGGGTGGATGGATGTTGTCACTGTTTTTTCCTTTGTCTATAAATTTAGGCAATGTCTGAGGTCATAGTTTTCCTAATGTTCTGAGATCTCTGAATCCTGGAGGCACCCTAGAGTACTGAAGGCGATTGTCAGAGACAAGGATTCTCCAGGGAACCCTTCCCCACCTGTTAGCACAGACCATCACAACTGAGAAAGCACTTCAGATTCAAGTGCTGCTGGGCAGTGGAAGGGAGCCCTCTTCACCGTGCTGCTGGGGCTCTTAGTGGACACAGCCCTTCTGGAGGGCAGGTCAGCTAGGTGCAAGGCTTGAGAGCATGCTCAGCCTTTGATGGAGCAGTTCCACTTACAGGAGCACGCATGCCTGTGTCCTCAGTTGCTCAGTCGTGTCCGACTCTTTGCAACCCTATGGACTGTAGCCCGCCAGGCTCAGTTCTCCAGGCGAGAATACTGGAGTGGGTTGCCAACCCCTCCTCCAGGAGATCTTCCTGACCCAGGGATCGAACCTGAGTCATCTTCATTGCAGGCAGATTCTTTACCATTGAGCCACAGGGGAAGGCCCTTATAGGAGCACCAGGAAGCAATCAGACCAAGTAGTCACTCATTTTCTGTTATATCTGTGGAGTGTTGTCTTTAAGAACCCCAACAGAAGTGCACACACATCCAAGGACAAGGAATGCTCTGCAGCCAGCAATCTGTGTTTCAACATATGTGCATCCATGTGCATGTATGTACACACACATATGCTGTGGATGTAAATACACACTGTAGACAAAATGTTCGTAATATATTAAATGAAAAAATGCTGTAGAACAGATAGTACAAATTTTAAAATTACACAGTACATGCCACACACACACACACAGACATAAACACACACACCCAAAAAGATTCGTGGAGATGGGAACATGGGTAATATCTAGGTGTTAGCATAATAGGTAAATTTTAATATCATTTAAATCCATTTTATATTTTTCTAAAAATAACATGTAAATTAGTAAACAATAATTAAAAAAATAAAGCTCACCTGGTACAGTGGATCATTTTCCAGATGGGGAAACTGAGGGCTGCAGAGGGGAAGGGCTTGCCCAAAGTCCTGGATGAATAAGGTGGGGGCTGCCTGGACACCATCCCAGTGTCCTGAGGTCTGGGTCAATGTTTTGTTGCTGCATCGGTACACCCCTAGGGTCCTCCTGACCTCATGGCACTTAGGCACACTGCTTTGAGCATAATGTAAGCCTCTTTTGTTTGTGTTTGTGAATAAAAACATTGTGAAATCTGCAGTGTGTGTCCAGAGTCGCATTAGTCCAGCACACAGGGTCACCTGTGAGCGGTGCCTTTCACTATGACATTGGGCAGCCCTCTAGGGAGAAACATGGGGGTCTGGGTATGTGCAAAGGCCCCACAGGGGTTCCAAGCCTGGCCCATGGCAGCAGCTGACCCGCAGTCTCCAAGCTCCTCATCTTTGCCCACAGCCCAGTGCATTCCTTGTGTTGACCCTCCGAGGTTCAGTAGCCCAGAACCCGGATTCCCCTCACTGTGTAGGCGAGGACCTGGAGAGGCTGAACTCGAGTGTGATTCAAGTACAAGTTTCAGGCATGCACATGCCTGCTAGTCTGCCACACAGAAACCTGCATTATAGGTACAAATACTGCTCTTGGTGTAGAAGGGCTGGTTCAGAGCTTGGGTCTGGTCATTTTGAAGGTGTGGGCCCAGAATGAGAGTCACGCCATGGTGTGTTCTGCTCATGTGTAGGAAAGCCTCAGTACAGCGCTTGGCGTGTGGTGGATCCTCAGCGATGGGCGTGAGTCAGTGTAACTTGCCCATGCTGTTTTGATTGTCATCCTCCGTTGGTGGTTTCCATTCGCATCTCACATTGCTGCCTCTTCTGAACTCCAGCACGATGAATTACCTCTTGTTTCTGTATTGTATAATATATATTTTTATTTTCTGCATCGGATGATGTTTTGGCATCTTAGAAACTTTCTGGCTGGGGAGATATTGGCTCTCCTTGGGTAGAAAAGGGCTCATCCAGGAGCATGTTTTTGATATAAGAACCAATCAGTCCAGAGCCAGGCCTATTCTATCTAGGCTGTGCTTCCCTGTCAGCAAAATTCTTCTGTCTTAGTCACTCCAGGGCTAGGTACCAGGCAACCAGAGGCCACCCCTATGCCTTAAAGCCACTGGCATTATTCAAACTAGCCAGTCCTAAGCTGTTCACCCTACTCTGCCCTGCCTTTCCCATGGAGACTCCAGGAAAGGCCATGGCTTTGATCTCTCCCTTGCTCTTGTTCTCTATCTCTTGGCCACTCTGGTGCTTCTCCTGTGGCCCTGCATGGCATGCTGGACCTCCTGTGTCCAGGACCTGGGAGAGAAATACATATTTTATTTATTCAGATCTACTCCTGTGGTCCATCAACTTTAAAATTCCATACCCAAAACATAAAGTCTTAGTACAGTTTCTACACAACCAATATGCTCAGGGTTGCCTTTGACTCCAGGTTACAAATAAGAGGCTAATAGTTGGTACTACTTTACAATAATAGGAGGAGAATAAAATCCATAAAGTTCATTAATAAATAAGTACAAATATTGCTTTAATATAATTCAAATTTGCAAAGAGAAAATGCCAGAATTTTCTTCAAAACAGAAAGCACCAGACCCACATAGAATCCTACTGAACATTTAAGGAAGAAGTTAAACCAATTCTCTATAATAATCTTGCAGAATATTGAAGCAGAGGGAATAATTCCTAGTCCATTCTATGAGACCAGCATTACCATTACACCAAAAATGGATGAAGACATTACAATAAAAGAAGACTACAGACCAATGTCTCTCATTAACATAGAAACAAAAATCCTCAACAAAATATTAGAAAGTTGAATCCGATAGTGTATTAAAAAGAATCACATGACTTGACCAAATAGGATTTATCCCAGGTTTACAGGCTGGATCAACACTAAAATTAATGTACTCTATCACATAATAGGCTAAGGAAGTACCACACAATAATACCAATAGACACAGAAAAAGCATTTGACAAAATCCAACACCAATTCATGACAAAAACTCAGTAGACTAAAAATAGAAGGGAACTTTTCTCAACTTGTTGATGATTATCTACAAGAAAACTACAGCTAAGTCATGCTTAATAATGAGAAGCTCAAAGCTTTCTCAATAGCAGCAGGCACAGGAAAGGACGACCTCTTTCACCATTACATGACAACATTGTACTCGAAGTCCTAGGCAATGCAGTAAGACAGGGGAAGGGAAGAAAAGCATACAGATTGGGGAGGAAGAATTCAAATTGGGTTTATTTGCAGACTGACATGGCCATCTAGGAAAAAGAAATCTGGAAGAATCAGCAAAAAGATTCCTGCAACTAATTAGTCATTTTAGCAAGGTTGTATACAGGTTAATATACAAAAGTTGTATACAGGTTAGTATACAAAAGTATACAGGTTAATATACAGAAGTCAGTACCTTTTGAAAATAACAGCACTAAATTAATGGAATTTGAAATTAAAAACAACACCCATTAACATTAGCGTTCCCCCCAAATGAAATACTCGTGTATAAATCTAACAAGATATGTATGAGATCTATATGAGGAAAACTATAAAAGTCTGATGAAAGAGATTAAAGAAAAATTTAATAAATAATTTAATAAAATTAATAATGGAATTTAATCATGGATAGGAAGACTCAATATTGTCAAGATGGCAGTTCTTCCCTACTTCAACTATGGACTCAAGACAATCCCAATCAAATCACTAAGTTACTTTGTAGATGTCAACAAACTGATTCTAAATTTTACATGGACAGGAAAAAGACTCAGAATAGCTAACACAATATTGATGAAGAACAAAGTTGAAAGACTGACATTACAGGACTTCAAGATTTATTATAAATCTACAGTAAATAGATTATAATGTATAAATGTATAGATCTATAGTATGGAGTGTGGTATTGAATTAATAGACAAACAAGGCAATGCAGAAGTTTAGGGAGTCCAGAATAGAGCCCCATTAATACCATCAACTGGTCTTGTACAAAAGACCAAGGTTAATACAATATAGTAAGAAAATTTTTTCAACACATGGGCTGGAACAACTACACATCTATAAGCAAAAAAAAAAAAAAATCTAGACACAGGTTTACATTCTTTGCAAAAATTAACTCAAAATGGATCACAGAACTAAATGTAAAATGCAAAACTATAAATTCTTAGAAGATGATCTAGGAGAAAACCTGGATGATCTTGGATATAGTGATGGCTTTTTCAGATACAACACTAAACACATGATACATGAAAACAAAAATTCGTAAGTTCAATAAAATTATTATTCAATAAAATTATTCGTAAATTCAGTAAAATTAAAAACTTTGGATCTGAGAAAGTAAATGTCAAAAGAATGAGGAAAAACCCCACAGACTGGGAGAAAATATTTGCAAAAGACAAATCTAATAAAGGACTGTTAGATAAAATGCTAAAAGAACCCTTACAACTTAAAAATAAGAAAACAACTTCATTAATAACGGTCAAAGGCCTTACGAGACACATCCACAAAGAGGATAAACAGATGGTAACTGAGCACATGGAAAAAATGCTCCACTTCATATTTCATCTGGGAAATGAAAATTATGACAAAGAGATACAACCACACAACTATTAGAATGACCCAAATCCAGATATTGACAATGCCAACTGATGAAGATGGTGTGGAGCAAAAGAACGCTTGTTTACTCCTAGTAAGGGCATCCACAGATGTTCACTCTCTAATGTGGCTGAGACCCCTCCCCCTGTGATGTACACACTTGATGTGGGTAACTGCTTGAGATTGTAATGTAGGAGGCCGTCGCCTACTTTTGTGCCCAGGGTCCCTGCCCTTTGCCCAGGTCAGAGAATTAGCAGAGTTGAGCAACCTCATGCCTGGTAGGCATGAGTAAAACAGCACATTGTTGCCACATTGTGTGTGGGAGAGGTCCTGCTGCCCTTGGGCTGGTTGGATGGGGTTTGGTGAGGGGGATCCTGAATGTTTGAGGTTGACTGATGGGCCCATAGTCTTTGTGTGGATAAGTGGGGAGGTAGAACTACTGAGGGATGTCATGGGGCCAGTCTGGTGCAGCAGTCTGTCCTACTCATAGAAGTCATGGACACTTTATCCATCTATGTAACCACAGGCCTCATCGCCAAGAAATGACCATCAACGCTTAACCCCACAATATGATGCCTAATGTAGCAGAGAGGCTACCGATTTCCCAAAGCTGATGCAGGGGTCTGGGGCAGACTCTTTTGTACACGGGGCAGTGAAGTCTTGCTGGAAATGACTCACACAGCTTGTCTGCGCTGAGCTGTAGAACTGAGACCAGAGGGCCCAGGTCCTTCCAAGATCTCTCCATAGCCCCATGCAGCCCACCCCACCCACTTCCAGCAACATTCTATCCTTTGCCTCTTCCCCAGAACTTTCCATTCCCAGCTTCTCATGGGGTGGTTTTGAATGGGAGTGGGATGCGGGGAGTCTTCTAAACCTGTGCCATCAAACTTTAGTGAGCCTCGGGGTCCTCTGGAGAGCTTGTGAAAACAGGACCAGCCCTCACCACAGAGGTTCTGAGTTAGTGTCTGGGTGAGGCCTGAGGATAAGCATTTTTATCCAGACTCAGGTGATGTGAGACTAGTCTAGACCACGACTGAGGCTCCTGGTGCAGGAGGAGGGTGGGGAATGATCACCCTTGAACACCGCCCATGGGCTTGGCACTTGTATTGAAGCCCCAATGGCACCCCAAATGGGAATGCAGGATGGGTGGCCTGCCAAAGCAGAGTAAACCCTGGTCTTTCTGTGGGGCCCTTGGGCACTGGCCCTGCCCGGGCATTCTGTTTGAGCTCCTGTGTTTGGGATCTGGGCTGTGTTGATGTGACAAGAGCAAGGTTTACTTTTCCACTTTGACTAGCTGGGGGAGTAGACTCGTCCTCAGTCTGTGGAACGGTGCCCTTCATTGCTTAGGAGCTGGCCAGAAGGCCAGGCCTTTGCAAGATTTACATCATTCAGTGTGTCGATCGATTGGGAACACAACAGAACATCTTTTTGTTATTTTTCCCCCAGGTTAAAAACAACTTCCCTTCGAGGATCCCCTGGATTGCAGCGCTCTCTCCCTTTGAAAGCCTGGTTTTGCCCTTGATCTTTGCATTGTTTTTCAAAGCAGGGATTGCCCAATTTTCCGGCTGCTGGTGAGTAAGCAGCACGCGGTGTGAAGGCAGAATTGGAAACAGTGGGTGACGGAAGGCCCCGCACAGTTTCATCATCCAGGGAGTACCTCGTCTCTGTGAATACACGCTGCGGCTGGGAATGGTGGTGACTCTGTTCAGGGCTGACTCTGCCAGCCTCTGCATTATCCCCATTTTGCAGACAAGGAAACTGAGGCCCAGGAAGGTTACACAATATGCTGGACATGAAATTCAAGGTGTTAGCACAGGTGGGCTCCCATGCCTGCCTGTTAGGGGCTGATGAAACTCTCAGAGATGGGTTCTTGGAGCTGCAACCAGAGGTGGTGTGCTGTAAATCGTTATGAAATGATCAGAAAGATGCTGTGTGCAGCCCCATTCAGGTTCTATCTCCTGGGGCCCCTTGGAAAGACTGCCTAGATTATGTGGGCTCTTTTGCTTTTCTGCAATGGGAACAGTGGTTTCCTTTCCTCTGCAGGCAGAAAATTTACAATGGTGGGTAGGGAAGTGGACTGCAAAGGCATCTTTGGCATTTTGCCTAATTGATAAAATACAAATTCCACAGCCAGCTCTGAAAACTTCCCACATATATCCCTAAAGCTGCTTTTCACCCCTGTCCCCCCCCACCCCAGATACACTCCCAGTTGCCTTTGTAGGCATAGACAGTATTGACCCTTCCTTACATCAAATGTCTCTATGTGATTTGGCATGAAGGGTGCCAGCTTTGATTTGGGCAAAGGGGGCTTCCCTCCTGCTGGTGCGATAAGCCCTACTTCTAGGGCTCCTGGGGAGGACCCCTGCCAACTCTGGCAAGCACAGCCTGGTGCCAGGTACACACAGTGCACGTATAGGAAGTCACAGCTCCCCATTCCCCCACCACTCTCTGCTCTCCATGCCCTGCCTCCAGTTGAGCCTGGCTGTTGGATTCTACAGTCCTTGGGAGGATAGGCTGGGCCATCTGTTAGTGTCCCAGGTATGGATGGGGCAGGGGCCTCTGGGAGCCTGTCCCTTGCCCACCCAGTCTGGCAGGAGGCACATGGGTAAATGCAGGTTTATGTAGCTCTTTGGTATCCCTGTAACCCACTATCACACTCTTTGGAAGTGCAGAGGGGGGCAGAAAGTGTCTCAGGGGAGAGGAGCTTCAGGTGGGCCCTGGAGGATGGAAAAGGAGCAGGAAGGAGTTCTGGGTGTCAGGAAGAGCAGGACTAATGCCATGAAGATGAGGGTGATAGGGAGATGTAGGTGGGGGCATGAGGAAAATTTGAGCATGGAGAACAGCAAGAAGAAAGTCATGTAGATATGACAGTAATTTTCTTTTTTTTCCATGGGTGTGGGGAGGGGAGACCTTAAGCCTGGAAAATGAGCAGGGGTTTGCAGGGCTGAGAAGATGGGAGGTGGGTTGAGGTTCCAAGGCTACAACACTTAAGGAGGGGTTCCCTCTCTGGCCCACTCTATACCTCAGGGCCTCTGGCAGGAGTGCCTCCTCATGCTAACAGAGGCCAGACCCTGGGAGTCAGACCACAGGGGGCATGGAAGGCCTGTCCTGGCTGTGGAAGCCAGCCAGTGGGCAGCGGGACCTGGCATCCAGGATGCACCCAGAAATGAGCACAGGAGCAGCCACCTCTAGACCTGCCAGGGGAGGGCAGCTCATCCTCAAAGGACAGAGGGACAAATGCCCTGCACAGGCCTTGAGGAAGGGCCCTGTCCATTTGTGTTGATGTGGTCGGGAGCAGGGAGACCTCTCTCTCTGGGTTGATGGCCATTTGGTGTACTGCTGCTATGAGGCAAGCCGGGGAAATGTTTGGGAAATCGATCAGCCAGGAGAGGAATTTCCGTGGAATTTCCACTACGTGCAGGGTGACTGAGACCTCAGAGAAGGAGGGAGGGATCTCACTGGGCAAACGCACAACTGGGTGAACTGTCCAGGGCTGGCAAACTGCCAGGCACACAGTAGGCAGGCCCCAGATATTTACTGTATGGTTCTCTCTTTCACGTGTGTCATTAAGAAGACATTCCTTTAAAAAAAAAGAAGGAATATAATTGCTTTACAATGTCGTGTTAGTTTCTGTTGTACAATGAAGTGAATCAGCCATATGCATACATATATCCCCTCCCTTTTGGACCTCCCTCCCACCCACCAGCATCCTACCCCTCTAGTCACCACAGAGCACCAAGCTGAGCTTCCTGCGCTTTATAGCAGGGTCCTATTATCCCAGCCTCCCAATTCATCCCACCTTCCCCACTGTGTTCACATGTCCATTCTCAATGTCTGTTTCTAATCCTGCTTTGGAAAGAGGTTTCAAGTGGGTACTCTGATTCTACATTGAGGAGGTCAAAGAGAAAATACAGAGCACAGATTCTTTGGGGGAAATAAAATCCTTTAGGAACTCACCTCAAAAATAATGTTATAAAACTCAGAACTGTTGTCAGCTCCTGAACCAGAAACTGTAAAAATATGATCAAAATTACCGTGAACTTCCAATTGCAACCCCCCCCCCCCCAACCTTAATTTTATTGTTGTTGAGGAGATGCTGGGGGCAAGGAGAAGTGTGTGTGTCTGTGTGTGTGTGTGTGTGTGTGACAATTTATTGATATAGTAGTGGCAGAGCACAAGGCAAGTAACTTGGTGAGGGCCAAAGAGCCAGTGAAGTGGCTGGAAAAAGATCTAGTAAATTAATTTAAACTTGGTTCTTGAGATGGGGCTTCCCTGGTGGCGCTAGTGGTAAAGAACCTGCTTGCCAATGCAGGTATATATAAGAGGTATGGATTCGATCCCTGGGTCGGGACGATTCCCTTAGAGAAGGAAACAGCAAACCACTCAAGTATTCTTGCCTGGAGAATCCAATGGAAAGAGGAGCCTGGCAAGCTATAGTTCATGGGGTTGCACAGATTTGGACAGGACTGGAGTGTCTTAGCACGCAAGATTCCTGAGATAGATAATATAACTGATAATGTAAGGACCTGATTATACCAAATAATGTAGTATTTACTAGATAATGTGAATCCAGAGGGCTAAAAAAAGAGTGTGAAGGGAAGACCAGTCTCTTCCTCAGTCACCTAATTTCGCACCTTCCCCGGCAAGGCGGGCCAATTTCTTACACATTCTTCTTAAAATAGTCCATACATTTAAAATCACAATGGCACACACATTCACTTTACTTGTTTGTGCACAAACAATAGCATATTCTGTGCCTTCCTAGTTTTACTTGCCTTGGAAATTTTACTTGCCTAATCTTACAGACCTTGGAGATTTTTCTCTCTCAGTAAATATAGAACTGCCTTTTTCTTGTCAATAGCTACCTGGTTTCCAAGGACTGGGTGCCAGAGAGAGTGCCTGGTGTTTGGATGGGAGCAGGCCCATTTCTCACTGTCTCGGAAGCTACAGTGACATTTTTCTTTCCATCTAAGAGGATATCTAGAGACAGGAATTTTAATGAAAGAGAAAGCCATGAACATCGACTCCTGATAAAAATCTCATCTGAGGCTGAAAGGCAGAGGAAACTGGGGTCTGCGCTCAGTTACTTAGCCTCGGCCCTGTCTCTCTCTCTCTCTCTCTCTCTCTTTTTTTAACTTAATTTTCTTTTTTTGGCCACACCATGTGGTGTGTGGGAATTTAGTTCCCCAAACAGGGACAGAACAGGTGCCCTCTGCAATGGAAGTGCAGAGTCTTAACCACTGGACCACCAGGGAAGTCCTCAGCCCTTCTCTTAATGGCTCTGAGTCCTACTCTCTGGAAGCTCTGTTAACTGGGCTTTGGGGGCTGTGGTGAGACTGCGGAGCTTGGCATCAGTCCTGGGAGGTACTGTCCCTTTCCTTCCTTCTTTCCTCCTGAGAAAGGCTCTAAAGACAGCAATTGAGGGGCCTGTTCGTCTTTTTCCTGCAGAAGCAGAAACAGTTCCGGCTTTGCTACTGAGAAACAAGGCTTTCAAAGACTTAGGTTCAAAGCGCTCCTTCGTACTCCCGGGCCTTGATTTCCCCACTTGAACACTGGCCAGTGGGCTGGCCTTGTCCAACTCATCTCTCCTGCTTTCCCTAGGTCGTCCAGGGAGCACTGGCAGGCTCAACCTGAAGACATCCCTTGAGCAAAACAAGCAAGCGCCATCCTTCACGTGGCTGTGCGCTCCTGGCTGGAATTGCACTTTGGCTCCAGGTCTGAACCTTAACAAGAGGACAAACACAGTCTGAAACGTGGACCGTTTGCCCTCCTTCCACCCACGGTTTGCGCAGAGCTGTGCACGTACAAACAAAACAAACTTATTTTGAACACTGCCCTAGAGCACGCGGCGCTGCCAATCATTAACCGCTGGTTGAGGCGGCCCAGCCCGCGCCCTTCAAAAGGCGCACGCGGTGCTCAGCAAGCATCGGCCACCGCTCCTGCGCCACCGCCACCACTCAGGCAGCATCCGCCAACCGAGCCGCCCCTACCGCCCAGTGAGCGCCGGTTCCTGTCTGCCACCCACCGCTGGCGATGCCCGAAGTCCTTGCTGTCCGAGCCTGGCCGCTTCTGCTATCGCTGGCCGTTCATCTCGGCGCGACGGTCGGCGCTCCCCAACCCTGGCGCTGCGCGCCCTGCTCTGCTGAGAGGCTGGCGCTCTGCCCGCCCGTGCCCGCCTCGTGCCCGGAACTCACCCGGTCCGCGGGCTGCGGCTGCTGCCCGATGTGCGCCCTGCCTCTCGGAGCAGCATGCGGCGTGGCCACTGCTCGCTGCGCTCGCGGGCTCAGCTGCCGCGCCCTCCCGGGGGAACCGAGGCCCCTGCACGCCCTCACCCGAGGCCAGGGCGCCTGCATGACCACGCCCAGCGATGAGGCCACAGGTACCACCTGGGTTCCTCCCCTGGGACATATCGGGTAGGAGGCTCGGGCAAGGCAGGGAAGGGTGCTCCACCAAAGCCGTAGAGAGCAAACCCGGCCAGGCTCAGAGCTTACAGCGGAAGCAAGGAAGGGGAAAAGGTTTTAAGTCGCCCAGATGAACCCTATTGTTGTGTGGTCCTGCAGGGGCGCTCAGGATTAGGAGGACACACACAGCTTGGTGAGAGAGTTGGGGAGGGAGCCCAGACACCCCTTGGCAGCCCACTGATCTATAGAAACCTGGACATGAGAAAGGAGGGAGGCCATGGGGATGCCCAGGCAGTGGGTGCCACTCCAGGTGCCCCTGGCTCTCCTCTTTGTCATTTTCCAGAAGGCTTGCAGTGGGAGCCCATCCTGCTGGCGTCCTGGGAAGTGTTTGAAATGTCCTTTGTAATATACGTCCTGTGCAGACCGTTATGTGCTTACTAGATGTTTACAGAACATAATGTGAAAGTTTAGGTTAAAAACATCACTTGCATTCATTGCCATAGAAAAACGGTGTTTGATGTGTGTGTGCTGCCTGCTCAGAACTTGACAGTTAGAGCTTTCCCGAATTTAGCAGTGATTTATTTGTAGTGGGAAGCAGAGGAAATACCCCCTTCTCTACCCTCTCTCCCTTCCTCCCTGTCCTGGCAGCTGCATGTCCAGTGTGGTTCTGTAATTCTTGGAGCCATTCTGTGGCTTTGTCCTGATGGGGATCTGCGGGAGGGGAGACGGTTTTTCTTCTGGTTCTCTGCCTTCAGAGTCAATGAAATGGAGTCATCTCCATGGCCCTCAAAGGATAGGGCACCCCCACTCCAGGGGAGTCCCACAGGAGAGCCAGTTCTCCATCATTCTGTCCATGTACCAAACCCAAACCTTAGGACTCTCTGCATGAAATCTGGTGACCCTCTCTCCTCTTCCCAGGGTTGCAAAGAAGCCACTTAGACTGTGGGAAGGCAGAGTCCCTGGAGAAGAAGAGAGCAGAACTGCAGTCTAGACCCCACCTCTGAATGAACCCTACCACCTGTTCATAGGGAATTACTAAAATGTCCATTTTATGGATGGGAAAGAAGAGGATGGGGTGAGGATTTGAATTGTGGCTTAGTCGCTAAGTCGTGTCCGACTCTTGCAACCCCATGGGCTATAGCCCATCAGGCTCCTCTGTCCATGGGATTCTCCAGGCAAGAATATTGGAGTGGGTTGCCATTTCCTTCTCCATTTGAACTGTAATCCATGGCTTTCTCAGGGCTCTTCTCAGGCTTTGACAAATGTGCATTTGGCTACATTAGAAGCAGACTCACAGGGCACTCTTGCCTTTGGCATTGCTGTTGGGTTACCCCTCTACCCCCAAACCACTAAAAGTTCCTTTAAAGAGGAAGTAGGCAAAACTCTGGGTCAGTATGACCATCCTGTCCCCATTTGGTTTTGTGGAAAGGGAAGCAACTTCAGGGGGTCACAAATGCAGATGCTTCGGTGACGGGGGCTTATGGGCTTTTGTTTTTCCATTTTCAGATACAAAAGACACCACCAGCCCAGAGAATGTGTCCCCGGAGAGCTCAGAGATAACTCAGGAGCAGCTTCTGGACAATTTCCACTTGATGGCCGAGTCCAGTGAGGACCTGCCCATCCTCTGGAATGCCATCAGTAATTATGAGAGCTTGAGGGCTCTTGAGATCAGTGACGTCAAGAAGTGGAAGGTGAGACCCTTGAAGCAGGTGGAACCTCTAGATTGAGCCTGCTGGGCCCTGCCAGTTTGGTCCTGAGCCCTGGTGAGAAGCACATACTTCCCCAAAGCCTAGCAGACATTTCTCAGTTTAAACAAAGGAACCTTCTGGATAGAAAGAAAATGCAGTCCATGCTGTGCAACTTTAGATGCATTACTTCATGTCTCTGAGGTCATCTCTAAAATAAGGGTGTCAGACTAGCAGTGTCTAAAGAGCACTAAGCTGTTCTTATCTTCCTCTCCTGTCGTATCTTCCCCATTTTTAAGAAATTGTGTTAAAATATTCATAACACAAAAGTTAGCCCTTTAACCATCTTAAAGTATAAAGTCTAGTGGCTTTAAGTACGTTCACATTATTCTGCCACTGTCGCCACTGTCCATCTTGAGAACCTTTTCATCTTCCCAAATGAAAACTCTGTCCCCATTAACAAACTCCGGGTGGCATCTTAATTGGTGTCTGTTTTCAGTTCTACCACTTGAGGGCGACAAAGAATCAGAGTTGGAGTGACGGTTCATTTGTGAAACCAAAAATCTCTTCTGCAAACAGGCATCGTCAGAGAAGTGGAGGATTGAACTGTTTTCTAGGCACTTCAGAGTTTCATCTGGAAATGATAACAATAGGGAAAAGTTCATCCTTATTTCAGATTGTTCAAATGAATACCTTAATCCTCAATGAATTTGGCTTATGTGAACTAACCTGGTAGAGAAAAGTTGTACAAAATTTAGAAGTCTCTGCTACTAAGTTCTCCATTCACAAAGTTGTGCCCAGATGACTGGTGGCAGAATTATCCATGGTTGGGAGGGGAGGCAGGAGAGTCAGAGAGCTCATGGGGTTAGTGATGCTCTTGACTCCTTTAGGTGCTTAGCGAATGTTCAGGAGGGAGGGCATGGGGTTCCCATCTTTTATGTTAACAATTCAGGACAGAGATTAGCCACCCTCCTTCTACAGGTGAGAGAGTGAGGCCCAGGGAAGGCAGGTCCAGGCCTGTGCTCAGAGCCCACACAAAACCTTCTGCATTCACTTCCCACCTCCACTTGAGGCTGACACTACACTGTCCTTTATCCCAATGTCAATTTATCCTTTTAGGAGCCCTGCCAGCGAGAACTCTACAAAGTGCTGGACAGATTAGCCAGGGAGCAGCAGAAGGCAGGAGACAAACTTTACAAATTTTATCTGCCAAACTGCAACAAGAATGGATTCTATCACAGCAAACAGGTATGTGCAGCCTCACAGGATGGGCCCTGCTACTCACACGTCTGCTAAGCCAGTCTTTCAGTGAACAGGGTGTCCAGCTCCAAGTAAGCACCGTGAAGCCCCATAACTGATCATATCGTGCAAGACTGATTTCTCTGGGACTAGGAGCCACTAGCCCCCGGGAGCCTGAAGATCAGCTTGGTGCTTACAGTCAGTGGGGGACACGAGACTCAGGGGTCCTGGGCTGAGCGTTATTCCATCATCCAGCAAGTCTGAGCAGGTGGGGACCTTCACAGGCCCCTCAGGATCTCAGTTTCTCACCATAATAGAGAGGAAGGGGACAACTCTACTTAGGAAAATGATTATCTGTTTTGACATCTCTCACATTTTTCTCCCTACAAAGGAAAATAAATGCACTTTCTAATTCAATACAATAGCATTGTTTCTTGGATAATAAATGAGATTAACAAACCAAGACCTAATTTTGAAGAGCTCTTTCAGACTCAGTGAAGCCCAGATTCTGTGAATATTTCTGGAGGAAACTGAGGACCAGGAAGTGCTTTGTAACAGATGAGGAATTTGTCAGAGAAGGTCTGCCATGCACGGACAGGCTCCCTCTGTGCTCAGCAGCTCTGATGTATGGGCTGTGAAGCAAACAGTTGCGCACATGGTATACCATTCAACACACACCTGCCATCCTTATTGCACCGGGCACTTGATATTTGTCTCCATTGTGATGTAGGATTTGCCCTCAGTCATGGTCACAGCCAGTTTGAGGGGGGGTTGCTCACAGTTGGTTCTTAGCTGGGCAGCACGGAACTCCCCCTCCCCCTCAGCTTCACTGGGCCTGCTCTTGACCTTGATCCTTCTCTTTGCAGTGTGAGACGTCGCTGGAGGGAGAGCCTGGGCTCTGTTGGTGTGTCTACCCTTGGAGTGGGAAGAGGATCTTGGGGTCTGTGGCCATCAGAGGGGACCCCAAATGCCAACAGTATTTTAACTTACAGAACTGAAAACAGATGCAATATGATCGAATTCCTGCACATGAAATATTTAAGTACATAGTATATTTATACTCTGAAATACACACACACTTTTATATAGAGAGATGTATATGTATATATATGTAGGAATTACTTTTTTATACTCCACATACTACTTGTAGTTTATTTATTCACCATAAATTTATTTTTTCTACACAGTAACTTGTGTTATATTAATTTATATATCATGAAACACTTCCCATCATGTTGTATGTAAATACTTGTATTTTAGCTCTTCAGGGGTTCGTGCTTCTGTCTTAAAGAGCATAGGAAAATACTGCCTAGCAAGTAGCAATGATTTTTTTCAAGTGGTTCAATGGAGGATTAAGCTGCATGTAAGAATGATTTACTTTATTTACCGTGTCTAGCGTAAATTGGCAGGGAAACTTAAATGTTGATTATGTAGTTAAAGTTACATGTGATGATGTCATTAAATGTTAAAATATGCATTGGGTATATTGTCAAACATGGGAACACAGTGTAAACATTGGAATAAATGTCCCACCCTGGAACATTGCTACCGTCGTGGACCTTGGTTGAACATAACGTCTTCTTCCTTCCTGAATTCCTTCTGTCCTCCATCCTGCCCCTTCCTTGTGCAGCACTGGTGATTGCAGTCTGCAGGCTCCTTGTTCCCACAGCTGGCAGGTCTGCTCTGCCCACCCCGCTGCCCAGGGCACTCTTCCCTTTGCAAGCCCTAACCTCTCCACTAGCTCTTCCCCTTTCTCTTGAAAACAGCCTAGGGTTTCTCCCATCTTCAGTGCAAGAAAGAATCACTTCTTTAACCTCCCCCTCGCCTGTCTGTTCCCTGACTCTGCCCAGACCCTGTCCTCTGCAGGCTCCAGTGGTGTCCTCCATGATGGCACCGTTTGCCCCTCTGTCTGCCTGACTAAGCCCTGAGCTCACAGCGTGAGTCCTCTGTTTTGTGGATTTCTTTCTTTCTTTAACTATTCTCTGCTTGCTTTTCCTGACACCGCCCCTTCCTCATTCCTGCCTGCCCTGCTGACTGCTCCTTCCTGTCTCCTCTGGATGGGCATCTCATCCCTCCTAGTGGATCCCACCAGGTCTCTACCTGGTCTGGGCTCCCCATCTTGGGTCTGCCCCTTCCTTCACTCCCTGACCCCATGTCTGCTACCCTCCCTCTGCCCGGTCCCCAGGGCTCCCTGTGAACTCAGCTCTCAGACTCATCATTTAAACTGTACCAGTCAGTCTGATGTGAGTCAACCGTAGATAGCCTCATCCCACCCTGATAAAAGTGTACAGCATCATGGTCACCTTTATCCCACGATGGCAGTGGAAGCATTCTCAGCACTTCAGCCCTCATGAAACCCCTGTAGGACCCAGCTTGAGGGCCTGACTCGGGAGCAGAGCTGGGGGAAGGTGGACTGCCCTTCCCATGATGTGTGGGAGGTATCTTCTGGGCAAAACTGAAAGGACTCAACTCTAAACTTGAAGGCACCATCACAGCAGGGCCTTTAGAGGTCCTCATCTCTGCCGAAGTTGGGGGCTTTCATCCGCCTTGCTTAGGTGTTTAATTGAAAGTATCAGCTGAACTATAGAAGTATCAATATTGTCTTAGATGCAGGGCCCAGCCCTGTCCAGTCCCAAGGCTTTTGAACATGCTCTCATGGATCAGGCATAACTGGCCACCGTGTCTCATATTTCTAGCTCCAGTTTCTCTCAAACAAATCAGGAGTTGATGGGCATTTGTGAGGGCATCTGAGTTAAGGGTCCTTCACGATTTCATTGCCCCTACCACATCTTTTCTTCTTGTTGTGTCCACCTGATTCTCCAGCAACCTCTCAGCAGCTCCCTTGGGTCAGTCCTACTGATATACAGGGCAGCTCTCTCTGTTCACTGGTAGAAGTTGTGCACCTATGTGTGGAGAACGTAGTCACAACAGCAAGTCCCATGGGTGCACACAGGTGTCTGGGGGCATTGGCTCTGGGGACAGCTCCTTGGCGGGACAGAAGGACCTCTGCCCCAGATGTGTTTGGAAACTCTTCCATGTCTGATCCAGGCCATAAGCATTATTAACAGGATGGTTTCTGTGGCTGCGTCAGTTCTGGAGTGCTGCTGCTCTTAGTCCTCACAGCCAGCAGAGGAAGAAGGTACCAATGGAAACTCTCCCTGGTTTTCATGCTTTTGACTCTATGGGTCTAAATTGGGATAACATGTCCCTACTTCCTGAGCCTGGGACTCCCTCTAATCTGAGGCAGCTAGAGCAGTGCTTAGAAGGAAATTTACAGCTGGACATGCCCCTATTAAGAAAAAAATTCTCAAAAAACTTTAGGACACTGGAAAAGGAAGGTGAAACCAAATCTAAATCTAGCAAAAGCAAGGAAATAAGAAAGATTAGAGGGAAATAAATGAATAAATAGAGAATAGAAAATCAATTGAGAAAAATCAGTGAAATCAAAACTTGTTCTTTGAAAAGATCTACACGATTGACAAATCTTTAGCTCTTCTGACCAAGAAAAAAGACTCCAATAAGTAGAATCAGAAATGAAAGAGGTGGCCTTACCCCTGATTTTACAAAAATAAAAAGGATTATAAAGGAATACTATGAACAACTGTACATGAACAAATTGGATTACTGAGATGAAATGGAAACATTTTAGAAACACATGAACTACCAAAACAGACACAAGAAGAATTAGACTATCTGATTAGACCTGTAACCAGTGAAATGATTGAATTAGGAAAAGAAAAAAAAAAAACTGCCCATTAATAAAAGCCCAGACCCAGATGGCTTCTTTGAAGAATTCTACCAAACATTTAAAGACTACAAATTCTTTACAAACTCTTCCAAAATTTAGAAGATGGGAGAACACTTCTCAATTCATTTTAAAGCCTACATGCATAAAAGTTTTACCTTGATTCCACACTAGACAAAGACATCATGAGAAAAGGAAACTATAGCCCCAAATCTCCTGTGACTATGGGCGCAAAAATTCTCAACAAAATACTAGCAAACTAAGTCCAGCAACGTGTTAGAATAATCATTCACCATAATCAAGTGGGATTTACCTCAGGAAGGCATGGTTGTTTTAACATCCTAAAATCAACTAACGTAATAAACCATACAAATAAAATAAAAAAAACCCCACAGATCATCTCAATAGGCTCAGAAAAAGTATTTGATAATATCCAACATCCTTTCATGATAAAAACACTCGACAAACCAGGAACAGAAGGAAACCTCTTCAAGCGGACAAAAGGCATCTTGGAAAACACCACAGCTGACATCATGGTTAATGGTGAAAGTCTATATGCTTTTCCCCTAAAATCAGAAACAAGACAAGCATGTCTGCTCTCATGACTTTGCTTACATTGTGTGGGAGGTGCTTGTCAGGTCAGTTAGACAAGAGAAAGAAATATAAGGTATCTAGATACAGGAAGGAAACCTCTTCAAGCGGACAAAAGGCATCTTGGAAAACACCACAGCTGACATCATGGTTAATGGTGAAAGTCTATATGCTTTTCCCCTAAAATCAGAAACAAGACAAGCATGTCTGCTCTCATGACTTTGCTTACATTGTGTGGGAGGTGCTTGTCAGGTCAGTTAGGCAAGAGAAAGAAATATAAGGTATCTAGATACAGGAAGAAGTAGAGCTATATCTGTTTGAAGATGACATGATCTTATATATAAAAAATTCTAAGGAATCCACTAAAAGATTATTAGAACTAATAAATGATACAGAGTCAATATATAAAAATTAATTGCTTGCAACAATCAAAAAATGAAATTAAGAAAATTTCACTCACAATAGTGTCAACAAGAATGAAATACTTAGTAGTATATTTAACAAGAGAAATACAAAATTTGTATTCTGAAAACTACAAAATAGCTTTGAAAGAAATTAAAGATCAATCACAAGCTGGAACCGAGATTGCCAGGGGAAATATCAACAACCTCAGATATGAAGATGATATCACCCTAAGGGCAGAAAGCAAAGAGCAACTAAAGAGCCTCTTGATGAAGGTGAAAGAGGAGAGTGAAAAAGCCGGCTTAAATTTCAACATTTCAAAAAAATAAGATCATGGCATCCAGTTCCATCACCCCATGGCAAATAGATGGAAAAAAACGGAAACAGGGACAGACTTTATTTTCCTGGGCTCCAAATCACTGTGGACGGTGACTAAAGCCATGACATTAAAAGACACTTGCTCTTTGGACGAAAAGCTATGACAAACTTAGCGTATTAAAAAGCAGAGACATCACTTTGAAAACAAAGGCTTGTCTAGTCAAAGATACGGTTTTTCCAGTAATCAGGTATGGGTGTGAGAATTGGACCATAAAGAAGGCTGAGCATTGAAGAATTGATGCCTTTGAACTGTGGTGTTGGAGAAGACTGGAGGGTCCCTTGGACTGCAAAGAGATCAAACCAGTCAATACTAAAGGAGATCAATCCTGAATTGGAAGGACCGATGCTGAAGCGAAGCTTCAATACTTTGGCCACCTAATGCGAAGAGCTGACTCATTGGGAAAGACCCTGAAGCTGGGAAAGCATGAAGGCAGGAGGAGAAGGGGACGACAGAGGATGAGATGGTTGGATGTCATCACCAACTCAATGGACATGAGTTTGAGCAAGCTCCAGGAGATGGTGAAGGACAGGTAAGCCTGGCGTGCTGCAGTCCATGAAGTCACAGAGAGTCAGAAATGACTGAGTGATTGAACAAGATACAAAAAGGCCAAAACCCAGCTGCTATTTCTGAGGTTCTGGAAGCAAAAGTGGGGGACTGCACATGATCCCTGCACACCAAGGGGGTGGCCAGACCACCTAAGCCACCCCTCCAGCCCACCTATCGGCCCCTAACCTTATTCCATTTAAGGGACAGGCTCACCCCACTCTCCTGACCCATCTCAGGAAGGCAGCAAGGACACTTGTTACTTGTTCTCACACCCTGGTGCTGCAGCAGGAGCCCCAGCCTGAATTTCTCCTCAGGCCTCTTATGAATTTCTCTTGATTAAGGAGTCCAAGGACCCAAGCTTGTAACAAAGGGAAGGGAAAACAGCATCAATGATGCCTTGGACCTTATTCATCCCCCTGTGTCCCCCTGCACTCACTCCCCACCAGCTGCACAGCCTACTTGCTTTGTCTTGTTTACTGTTTCTCTACAAGAGCAGTGATCCTGGGTTTTGTTCTCTGCATACAGACGGTTCTAGGATAGAAAATGTGGACAACATTACTGGTGGACAATGTGGGGCTGGGAGAGGAGGCCAGGCCATTCTCAGTGCTGGGGGTGTGGCTGGGCTGGGGTTGTGGGTGTGGGAGCCTGAGATGGCCACGGGGCAGACACCCCACCCCCAACTTTGGGAGCAGATGCCTTCCTGGGCAGTGGGCCACCCCTCCCCCACACCCCAGCAGGATACTCCGGTAAATAAAAGGAATTCATTCATGTTCACTATGGAAGTTGTTGAAATTATAATGAAATAGAAATAGAATAGGAGAAGGCAATGGCACCCCACTCCAGTACTCTTGCCTGGAAAATCCCATGGATGGAGGAGCCGGTAGGCTGCAGTCCATGGGGTCGCTAAGTGTCGGACATGATTGAGAGACTTCACTTTCACTTTTCACTTTCAGGTTTGGAGAAGGAAATGGCAACCCACTCCAGTGTTCTTGCCTGGAGAATCCCAAGGACGGGGGAGCCTGGTGGGCTTCCGTCTATGGGGTCACACAGAGTCGGACACGACTGAAGTGACTTAGCAGCAGCAGCAGCAGAAATAAAATAAGGACGTTATCTACATTCAAAGAATAACCAGGTTACCATCTGGGTGTATTTCCATTCAGTTGTGTGTGTGTGTGTGTGTGTGTGTGTGTGTATACATAATATAATTGCATTCTGCTTTTCCTTTACTTCACCATGAGCATTTTTATGTCTTGTTAACATAAAAAACATTTTAGTAGTGGCATAATATTCCTTTCTACAGAGGTTATTTCAGTTTAAAATGTCCTTGTGGTCTCTGGGCACATTCCAATTAGGCCTTTCTGCTAAGTTTCTGTACAAGTATGGTTGGTTCAAGTTTGGACCACATGAGAAAATGACTCTGGACAAGTTGCCTCATCAGAGAAGCCCCGTTTCATGACACCCACGTCAGCATCAGTGATTGAGATTTTCCTAGTGTGTTGATTTTCTGGTTGAAACATGGTAAGGTGTTGTCATAGCAACCACCTGGCCTTGGCCTCGGTGAGTAGAGCCCCATCACTCATTTCCTTGTGCCCTTGGGGGTGGTGGCTGGGGACCTGCACTCAGGGCTGGTAAAAGCTGAAGCCTAAGAGTGGAAGGTCTACCTAGGTGACCGAGGAAGGGAAGGTATGGGGAAGAACCAGGTGGGTGCAATTCGCATGCTTACTGGATGCGGCAGGACAGCATTTGGAAGAAAAGGTGACCACAGGTGTGGAAGGAGGTGGAGAATGAGGATAAGAAAGGGCATGTGATTTGGGGGCTTCCAGGAAGACAAGCCCAGAGGGCTTATAGACTCGGCATCCTGAGCAGCTCACAGCTCATAGTGGCTCCAAAGGGCCTGCCAGGTTCCTGCCCAGGTCCCCAGGACCACCTCCCACACCCCTGGTGCCCAGAGCACCCACAGAGCTCTCTGCTCAGCACACACAGCTCTGTGATAAAGGGCCCACCTTAGATGTTCTACTAACAGGTCAGGAGATTCCTTGATGTGCATTTCATCCTTTGATGCCCAGAAGTCACAGGCTCAGAACTTTGCCTGAAGAGGCTCTGGGACAAGGGGCAACTGTTCCAAGGCTGCGGAGAGGGGACGGAGGCCCTGGAACCCCGCCCAGTGTCTCCTGGGGTTTCTATCCCTTTCTGGCCGCATCCCCTCCCTTCTGCACACCAGAGAGGGGTTGGCTGAGCTGATCACAGGACAGGATGTGTGGCTGAACGCTCCAGAGTGTTCCCTGCCTTCTGCTCAGCCAGGAAGGCTGCCCGGAGTGGTGACAGACAGGACAACAGGATAAGGCCACGAGGGTCAGGTGGTCAGTCAGGTCAGCAATCTGGCCTCCTAGAACCAGCAGCTCACTGCAGACACGACCCAGTGCCCCCATGGGTAACCAGCAAAGCTCTGGGGTGGCTCCTTGGGTTCTCTTGCCAGAGACGCAAGCAGGGAAAGTTGGAAAGTTCCAACTACAGCCGGAACCCCACTGCCCTCTGGTTAGTTAGTAACACAAAAACTGGAGGAAGGGGGATTTCTTTATGGTAAAAATTTTATTTACTATTTATAAATACATTGCAAGACAAACTTTTCAAAAATACTTTTTTTTTCTCAAAAACTTAATTAAAAAAATAAAGGAAAGCTAAAAGGTAGGCGGAACATCTTTGAGATCCCTTTGTGTTCTCCAGGAGGGCTGTGTGCAGCATGGATCCAACCAGAGGCTGCAGGGGGGTGGCCAGGGACCCCTCCCTGCTCTCCTGCAGACTTGGGAGGGCGCCCCCGGGAGAGTGGCCAAGCCCCGTGCACAAGCCCCCTCCCTCGGTCGTGGCTGTGTTTATATTCTCTAGCAATGCTTACAACTCATCTAGGATTATCTAGTATAGGTGCTATCATATTTGGACGATGACATATACACTGTGAACAGTCAGGAAGAGGGTACTCTGTGTGTACTTGTGACTTAGAAAGAAAAGGAGGAAGTCCAAGTGCACCAAGCAAGGGCGATTCTCTGTGCTCCCAGCATCCCTGATAGGCTCCCCAACAAGCCACTCGTCTTCCAGGTTATATAGGATGATTATTTTTTATACTGTGCCAAGGAGGACAAAAGGGGCGAGATGAAAAGAAACCTTTTTTGCCTTCAAGGAGCTTATCTTCAAGAATAAACTTGCTCTTGAATGGCTGAGTGGGAAAACAATGTTTTCCGCAGTCATCTGGAGAGCCAGGCTATTACTTGTGATGCCTCTGGCAAGTTGCCCTGCCCCCTTGCCCTATGGGGCTTCAGCAAAGCCCGTGTCTTCAGAAAGCTGCCTGACAAAGAAGGGTCAGAAATCCCCGCCTTTGTCGGTTTCCAGAGTTCCCTAGAACATTCTTGTCATTTTTTTTTTTTTTTCCAAACAAGATTCCACTTGATTCCCTCCACTTGTTTCCAAGCAGTGCAGGCCCCTTGAAGATACAAAATATCTTCTTGGTCCAGGGACCCTGGCCCCGGTAGCCCCGGGTGGGTGTGTCAGGATGTGCAGGCATAAAAGGACAGGGCGTTCCTCTTCTTGATGAGGCCTTGTCTCGTCTTACAAGTGCAGACGAAGCGCGTCTACATGAGCCACACGCGTTGCTAAGGCATGAAGTGGAGGGTTGGCTGCGGTGAACGGGTGGGGAGGGTCCCAGGGCAGCGTGAGCTTACGGCTGCACTGTGCTTGAGCTTACAAGTATTTTTATAGGAAGCAACGAGAAAAATCAAACTGCATTTCACTGACTACTGGAAAGTGGAAAGATGCCAGGTTCACCATGTGGAAGAAAACTAGGCATTTCAAACATCTCTTTCTAAACTTTGGTTTAAAAAAAAAATCAATTCACCACAAAAAGAAATAGAAGTCGAGGCTGTAGCCAGCTGCTGATCATGTCCTTGGCAGTCTTTTGTGCAAAATAAGGCATATTTGAGCTCCACATTAACTAAAACAGAAAGAAAAAGGAATGTGTTGAAATAAATCTCCCCCAAATCAAAAGGGCTCAACGCCCACCCTGGGATAACAGGCATGACACCCACACATTTGGCAGGGCAGCGGCTCACCCTGCACTTTTTAATGAAGCAGAGGACTCCATGAGATGCCCACGATGTCCACTAACATAGTCGCCCTAAAATTACAATTATTTTTTTTTAACTTGCAAGGAAACAGAACTGATCACTAAAAATGACATTTTCTTCTGTTTACTTAAATTTGTCTTGAGACCATGAAATATATTTCTTTTTTTCTCCCAATGGCTCTCAGTTATGAAAAGAAAACAAAATGAAATATGATTTTATTCTTTCACACGACGGTTTGAAATTTCATTTTCATATTATTTTTTTTTTTAGAAAATGATTCATTAATGAGCTTGCTCAAAAATCAAGGAAATCACAAGTCAAAACCATTCACTAGTTTGCAAAGGAAATACATTTCATAAAGCCTGAAAACAAAAGTTTAACAAAAAGTTAAACCAAAAACATGTTCATTGTTTCCATCATTGCTAAAACCTGGGGCTGGTACCTGATGCTTGAGGAGTTTTGTTCTACAATAGTGCAGTGTTAAGTATGACTCATGGGCTTTAAGTGATACTAACTAATCTTTGATAAGATCTTTCATTAAAAGCGGTATTTTATACTACAATTAGATACACTTTCATCTTACTGATCTGATTTTTCTGTGGCTCTTAAGAGTGTCACCAAATAAAGTATAATTAGGACAAGGCCAATTTTATGTTTGGTGGTGCTGGTGGTTTGGTCACTAAATCATGTCCAACTCTTGTGACCCCATGGAGTATAGCCTGCCAGGCTCTTCCATCCATGGGATTTCTCAGGCAAGAATACTGGAGTGGGTTGCCATTCCTGTCTCCATTCATATTAGATTTAAGTAAACTTTATATTAAAATGATACTAGTCATTGACTCAGGAGACCTGTAATGTATTTTACCAGAGAAAAAAAAATGCTACCATCTTTTAGAAATTCATTCTTTCAACAAGTACTTTTGGATGAAAACAATTTACATGTGAAATTAAATGAACCATGAGGCTCGTGGGGGAAAAGCTTAACTTTGGAAATCTTACACTGCATGTGTAAGAATGTTTAAGTGCGGTAAGTTCTTTAAAATGAAGCAAAGTGTCTCTTCCCAGGTGGCGCAGTGGTAAAGAATCCACCTGCAATGCAGGAAATGCAAGAGATGTGGGTTTGATCCCTGGATTAGGAAGATTCCCTGGAGAAGGAAATGGCAACCCATTCCAGTATTCTTGCCTGGAAAATTCCATGGACAGAAGAGCCTAGTGGGATCATGCATGTGAGGTGTCTCTCAGACAACCTGGCCACAGACCCTCTTTCCTGCTCTTGTCTGGGCAGATTGAGAGCTCTGTCTTGTGTGTAGGCTACCACCCCCTGGGATCTACAGGTGCCCTCCCTCCAGGGCCGGGTCCTGTGCCCCCGTGGATCTGCCAGTCCCCAGCACTTACGTGGCCACAGTCTACTTGCTCTCCATGCTGTAGCACTGCACGTCCCCTTTCCCCTTCACGTCGAAGCCCGGGAGGGGCTGCCCGTACTTGTCCACACACCAGCAGAAACCCCGCTTCCTGCCCTTGGAAGGGCGGCACTGCAGGCAGAGCACAGATTAAATGAGCCCTGAGGAGGCTCCGCCTTGGGGGCAGGTGGTCAGCACCCAGGATGGCTTCCCAATGTGGTCTCTGCTACCCTCAGAAAGCACAAGTGATTAAGGCCTTGTGTGCACAGCGTGTGTCTGGGGCCGTGATGGGTGGATGTGAGTGCCCCCCAAAACGAGGGGACCTGGTGGTTTTGTGTCCCTCAGGGTCTCACAGGGGTGGACACTGGACCCTGTTGGCCCTGCAAAGTCTATCTGCTGAATGGGGGAGGCATGACGATGCCCCATCTTCCCTGTGCTTGTCACATCTGGGTCTTTCAGCGTACGCCCCAAGCTGTGTATCTAGTACCTTCTCAGGGTAAGTCTGCTAAATAAGTGATTAATAGAAATATACAAAGAGGCCAAACAGACCTCTTCAGTGATCACTGAACAGCATGGGGCCCTCTGATTGAGGTCACTACTACCAACACTTTGAACATGGCTGTGCTGTTCTGTGATTAATTCTGTAGGTACTGTGGTAGGAGTTGTCCCACTAAAAAGTCAGTTGAGATGCTGTTAGAACATGATCTGAAATCTACGCAGGTGCACTCCCTGTGCCTTCAAATGAACACATCTCCCATGTGTCTGATCCTGTACAGCTGGGCACCATCAGGAAGGCATGGGTATACAAAGGTCCGACATGGGACCTCAGAAGAAGCTTCCTGCCATAGGACATTACATCAGGCTTCTTGGGAGTTCTCTACAATTGCTGATAAAAAGTGTCCCTCCATGGTGCAATGCTAACATGTCTTGGTCCCTCCATGGCTAGTACAGGGGTCCCAGGAGGCCTTACACTGCTCTGCGGGTTGGGAAGGAGTCATGGACGGTGAGAAGACACTCAGGTGAAGCCCCTCTGGTCTTGGGTGTGGTGGGGGGGGAGGGGATAGGGGCGGGAGCAGGGGCTGCATCCAGACGACTCAGGTGGAAGTCTGTTCCCTCGTCCATATCAGTGGAGGAGGGATAGGAGCAAGTTGCTTGGATGGTGCTCACCTGCTTTTTCTTGTAGAAGCCCTTCTTGTCGCAGTTGGGAATGTGGATGCCCCTGGGGCTGAGCATGTTCAGGAACTTGAGGTGGTTCAGCGTGTCTTCCATTTCCCGGCGGCAGGGCCCCTGGGAAGGAGGCATGGGTTACCTGGGAACTCTGTGTCTGATAAAACCCTGTAACACCCAGGGGACTGACCACGTGCTCCTCGAGTATCTTTTGTCTGATTTAGTTGTCACTGTTCCTGTGCAGATGCCAACCACAGCCCCCTGTCTCTCTTGTGATTCCCCAGGGCAAGCTACAGGACTGGGACAGGGATACACAGGCCAGGACACTCAGAGGCCAAGTGAACAAAAAGAGGCCAGCTTTGTGAGAACACTGCTCTGCCCAGTCGAGGCCTGGAGAGCAGTGCACTGATTCTCCTGGGATCTCTGCCATAGGGGAGGGTCAATATCCCTTCTGTAAGCAGGGGCTCACAGCTGCTCGGTGCATCAGCAGGACCACTGGAGTAACTGCTGGGCTCTTGAGTAATGGTGACCCTGTGATCTCTGGATACCCAGGCCAGGTGGCCCCACCCCCACATCAGCAAGAGGAAAAGCTCTCACGTATTCTGTCTCACGCTTGGACTCAGAGGAGAAGTTCTGGGTGTCTGTGCTCTGAGACTCGTAGTCAACCTTGTAGCGCTGGCTGTCCTTGGCATGACCTTTCTTGATGACATCCATCTTGGTGTGGACGGGGTGGAATTTGGAGACGGGCACCCGGTGTGTGCTGGGGACAGCCTGGTTCTCTGTGCTCCCCATGCTGTGGTCTTCTTCCGACTCACTGCCATTTCCTTGGAGGACACAAGGAGGCAGACTTGACGGTCATTGATATTCAATGACCGTCTTTTCAAAATCTTACCATTTTGATCAAGTCTGATCCATACGGAAACGTGACTCAACAATTCCAAATA
Source organism: Bubalus kerabau (assembly GCF_029407905.1). NCBI lineage: Eukaryota > Metazoa > Chordata > Mammalia > Artiodactyla > Bovidae > Bubalus > Bubalus kerabau. Next base: position 79,350,718 of record NC_073631.1, on the reverse strand, counting down.
AGTTTAGAAAAAACACCACGGTAAAGTATTATTCCATAATATTAGTGGTGAATGGTACTCCCTTGGCCTCAAGAAGTCATCTTTTAAAAATTAAATGTGATGTGCTTCTACAACATATGTGCTGCTGAAGAAAATGCTTTTCATGCTCTCAGCTTTTCCGTATCTCTCACCCTCCACCAGGAGGGGGCAGACCTGAGTCAGTGAAGGCTCAGGCCCATTCAGAACTCTGGTAGGGCTACTTCAGAGCAGGCCTCCTGGGTGTGGGACTTGTGGACAAGCGTATCTTCGCCCCACCTGGACTTGCTGCATCATAAGCACTGGGGTGATGGCAGCATCTGGGAGTCAGCAAGCCCCAGGGATTCTGATTCCAGCCTGTCCTAAGTGCTACCAGGTAAAGGGATCAGATGGAGAAACTGAATTCTCTGCAAAGTAGCTTTACCTCAGGCACCTGGACTCAGGAGGCCTGTCTGGTAGTGTTCTATATGGTGTTCACTGATGCATCTCTTACTCACTGTCCAGGTAGGGTCTGGAACACTCAAGAGAGCTACACAGACCCCGTGCATTCTGGGGCACTGTCCTGGATAAGTCCTTCCTACCCCCTTTGCACAAGAGCAGAGGGGACAAGGACATCTCCATCTCTCAAGGCTTACAATCCTCTGTGCCAAAGAGCTTCACTCTGGGAAGGAAGCCACTTCCTGCAGATCTCTGACTGTAGATCTAATGCAGACACACTTGCTATGGGCATTGGAATGTCCACAATGCCACTGGAATGTCAAGGACTCTGACTAAATGTACAGCTGATGCGGAGCCAGGATGCTCTGCCCATTTCTTTTCCTGGATGAACCTGGGATGTTAAGGGAGAAGGGCCAGTAGAGAGCCCCTTTCTTTTGCCTGGTTCTATGTAGCCATGAGACTGTCACAGGATGGCTTCACTCTGACAAGCAGTGCCCTGAGGCCATCCTCCCAGGTGGGGCTCAGTTCACTATCTGATCCCGTGTCTACTACACCTGAGGTGCCGAGTGTACTGCTGCAGCTGACCTGTTCTCTACCCTCCCGAGAACACATCCATCGAGATGGCAGCCTGCCCACCCTCCTGGAAGCCCGCCAAGGCTTCTGGCTCCGGGCTCTGAGGAGCAAATGCCTCGCTTTAGCTTGGAGAACGCTTCTGGAGGGTTGAGTAAGGTTGAAAGATACTCTGCTCTGTTGCAGAAACCCTGCTCTCTTCAGGAGGCTCTTTGGACAGGTGTGCTCACCGGGGAGTTTGGAGAAGTCCCCATTCCCTATGGTTCTGATTTCCTCACCCAGGAAAAGAAACGGTTCCTTGAAGAGAAGTGGCAAAGTTCCCAAAGGTTCTGGTGTCTGGGAAAGCACAAATTCAACCAGCTCAGATCTGATACAGTAAGTTTTTAATTTGGTTTCAATTTCCTTTCATCTTAGTTTTCTCTTTTCAGGGAAGTACTGGGCCAAAGGGGAATGCTAAGAATATGTAAATGAATGTATTTGCATTTCTTTTTCAAGAACTCTTGAGTAATTTCTTTCAGTTTCTTTCTAATGCCTGCTGACAAGCACAAAGAGCAACCCCTTCCATTTAAGCCACAGATAATTGTCTTAAGCTTTTGACTGTGACTTAAATTTACTTCCCCCCCCTCAAGCGAATTTGAGAAGTCACTTAGATCTTTTTGTTATTTTATAATAAACTACATCAACCTATACTATAGAGATCCTATGACAGTAATCATAATGCCTATGAAAGTCTGGCCCCAAACGATAATATCTGTAACAACTTCTAAGATCACCTTTTGAATTTCCCAAAATGCACAGTAGCAGTGAAGTACACACACAGCAAATGACCCAACTGCCCTGAGTGTCAAACACACCCAGGAATTCTAACAGTCTACTATAGCCAGTGTATGTTTTAGGCAGTTGTAATTTTACCTTTTCCACTAGTCTTGGAAAGGAAATAGCCTCACCTGGGAGAGGAAACCTGCACGGAGGGAAATTAGAAGGGGACTTCCATCCTTCTAGCCACGGATGTTGGGGCGGGTGGAGGCTAGCCTACTGTGCTCTGTCCAGCTGGAGGTTGGAGGTGGGGGCTTTTTCTCCTCGCCTTCAGCGATGTGGAAACTTCTTCACTCACAGGACTGAGGCTGGCTAAGCATGCTTCAAAGTTAGAGGAACACCTGCCACCTCCAGAGTCACTTTTTCCTGAACTTCAGGTTGTCCGACTGCAGAAGATATACCCGGTTCCCACCTCCCTGGTTTTGGGACACCCCTGGACGGGACACTGCTTTGCAAACTCTGATCTGTGCATATCTTAGTACTGTTAAAGCCAGGTACCATTTTCTACAACCTGCCTGCCCACATTCCCGGTCCAAATGCACCCGGCCCGGTCCCCTGCGCCTCTAGGTCCGCAAGAATCGTCCGCGTGGACACATTCGTTCTTAGTTCGTGGGAAACCCTAATCGGAATTGGGCCACACAGTACACGCCCACATTTCCGCGCGGCGCCTGCATGAATGGCCGGAGAATCTCCTCTGTCCATGACCTCTCCATTGACCACTAACCTCCAAATCTGCTCCCTCCCTCCCCAGGGAATCTATAATCCGTTTTCGCCGAAAGAGGTTTACAATTTACAAGAACTCGCAACTCAAAGAACGAAGAGAGTGGAAGGCCGGTCGGGAAGGGTACCTCCGGCAAGCGCCCTCGCGTCTTGAGGCTTCAGCTTTCCTATGTACAACCCTTGGGGCGGGAAGAGCTACGAAGTGGCACCACCTGACCTTAGCCCAGGGGTGCGCTTCGGCAGCGCATATGGCGCGGGCAGCTCACCTGACGCGGACGGCGCGGGCAGCAGGTAGGGGCGCAGGCGGCCGACGGCGCTGGCGTTGGCGCAGAGCCCGCGGCCGTCCAACAACGCTTGTAGCGGGCGCGGATCGCCAGGCGGCGGCTGGCAACGGAGGCCGGAGCCACAGCGCTCGGTGTAGACGCCGCAAGGCTGACCCTCGCGCAGCGCGCACGTGAGACAGCAACCGCAGCCCGGCTCGCGCACCAGCTCGGCGCACGGGGGCGAGGGGGGCGGCGGCGCGCACTGGGCAACGGCACGCGCGTCGCACGGCTCGCAGCGCACCACTGGGCCGGCGCCCATCGTGCCCGCCCCAGCTCGTGCCGCCGGCGGTCCGCGGAGCAACGCCAGTGCGGTCAGAGCCGCAGCCCAGAGCGCGGGGCGTGCCCGCAGCATGGCGCCCGCCGCGGGGGCCGGATGCTTGTCCGGCCGGGGGGCGCGGGGACTGGGCGGCAGCGAGCTGAGCGAGGCTGTACGAGCGGGGCCGGCAAGGGCTGGCACTCAGCTTGGAATAGCTGCTGCGCTCGCATCTGGGCGGTCCGGGGCGCGCCGGCCGCTATATAGAAGCCGGGCGGCCAAGGACACGCCCCGGAATGGCGCGCCGGCTGCCGGGCGGGGGGCGGGGGCGGGGGCGGGCCGGCGCAGACCCGGCTCAGCCGACCCGCGCCTAGCCCTGTGTTGCAGTGTCGAGTGCGGGGGCGCATAGCCCGCGGCCGCCCCGGCAGGCACCTGTTTCGCTACCGCAAGCCCGGCGGCACCCCCCCCCCCCCATTCCCGGAAACCTGGCAGCCCCACCAGTCTGCAGTCCCAGGTGCCTCCGGCCACCTAGGCGTCTTGGTCATCCCGGGTCTCCTGCGTCCCAGGCCACGCCAGAGACCCTGACCTGGGCCACTCCCTTGCAGCCGCCCTTCTCTCTCTGTGGCCCAGGTTGAGGTCGCTCCGCGTCGAAATGGTGTCAAGGAAACTGGTGAGCGCAGCTTCTCACCGTGTGTACTTTGCAAAACTTTGAAAAATTTAATTCCTCTGGTCGGGGGGTGGAGGATGCATTTCTGAATGAGGATGCCCGATTCGCATCTAGGTCTCAGGGAGCCAAGGACTTGGGGCTTTACCACAAGCACCTCGCCCCCCACAAATGCGCGTCTGCAGGTGCGCACGTTGTCTTCCCTCTTTCCAGATAGACTTCTCAGTGCCATGAGGGTTCGCACTTTACGGGTGTCTGCAAGTCCCTGATTACTAAAGTGGACCGGCGGCAAATGGGTTTGTCAGAGATTTGACATCACGCTTGACTTTGTTTTAGGTATTTTCCCTGATGAGGTTTTCAAATAGAGCTTATATTCACAACAAAAGAATAAGAAAAAAAAACCATAAAACGAGCATTGCTGAAGCGTAATTAATAACTGAACAGTCCTTAAAATTGGTGATATTCACTGTCTTTTTTCAGGCTAGTTTTTTTTCAAGTTCCCAGCGGTGCGTTTAAATGGAGACTCGGGGAGTCTCGCTCGTCTGTGTAATCCGAACACTTCGCATTATGCAGGGTGGGGGGCGGGGGGTGGTGAGCCGGAGGGCACAATTGCTCCCCGAAGTCTCCGCGAATCCGGTGGGCCAGCTCCGTGCGAGTCTTTTCAATGGTGTCTGCCCTCCCCTTCCTTAGGTGACCAACAGAGGACGCCAGTGGTCCAGGATTGAATTGGGAATTATCAATACACTTTCAAGGTTCTTAAAAAGAGCCTGTGGATCAGCAGTGGCAATCCGCGATAACACCACTGGAGCGGAGTCTCCTGGACGCTGCGGAAAACGGATACTCCCCGGCTAGGAGGAGGATGGGCATCTAGGAGGAGCCTTTTGCAGTTTGCAGTAGAAACATCAAATAAGGACCTCCTTGCGTTCCCTCTTGTCCATAAAGGACAGGAGACAGGATGGGACATATCCCTTTTCACTAACAGAATTCAGTTGGCCTGATTATGATTGGTGATAGCTGGGGTCAGCCTGGTTATCTTCACCTCATGACAGAAACCTCCCATCTCCTTCCTCCACCCTGGCCAGAGCTCTCCTCTTTGAGTGTGTGTGTGTGTGTGTGTGTGTGTGTGTATCACCATAGCTAGCCTCCTTTTAGAAATTGGCAAGGCCAATTTACTCATACCAAATAAATAATAATAGTAATAATTGAGAGTCTTCCCTGGTGGCTCATATGTTAAAGAATCTGCCTGCAATGCAGGAGACCCAGGTTTGATCCCTGGGTCAGGAAGATCCCCTGGAGAAGGGCTGGTAACCCATGCTTATATTCTTGCCTGGAGAATTCCATGGACAGAGAAGCCTGGCTGACTAAAGTCCATGGGATCGCACAGAGTTGGACACCTGAGTGACTAACATGCGCACACACACACACACACACACACACAATTATTGAGGTTCTACAAAGGAGAGGAGATCAAAGGCAAACAGAGGATTTTGCCTCCCCCAGCCCACAAAGCCACAGCCCCTCGTTTCTGTTACCCACCGTACCCCACCCAGAACTCAGACTAGATTGCCCTCTTTATTGTGAACTGTGCCATAACCATTACTCTTTATTCCCTTTCTCCTGTACTACTTCTGCATCCGTATGTCATCTGCTTTGACAGCCAAGAACAAGAACAGAGTCTCCAATTTCATTGGAAAGTTAAAGGAAACAAAACTTGCTCCTCAATAATTAACCATGGATAACTTGACTGATATTTTAGATGGTTTCTACATAAAAAGAATATTGGAGTGGCAAGTCCACCTCTGTTTAGTACTGTGTTATACATGAGATGAGCTGGTCTTTGGTCAGTATGACACTTTTTACCAGCATTATCATCTGAGTAGTGGACAAGGGACGCCCAGGGAGAATGTCTAAGTCACCCTGGCCTTGCATTTGGAAAAAAGGTGAGTGTTCTGCGAGGGAGTCCCTAGGGGGCGCCTAAGCGCCAGGATGTCCTTCAACAAACCAGAGACCAAGATAACTAAAGGTTACATTGTAACTTTCAAAAACATTCCACAACCACATTTTATAGACTGTCATGGCCTTTTTTCTGAAATCTTGCAACAGGAAGTAAGTAAATCTGTGGCAGTGATGTGGGAAAAATTGTATTTCAATTTTAGTCATTTTTATTTGACACAACTGCAGGGAACCACACCCCTCCCCACGGCCCCCCTTCCCCGCCCCCCCCCCAATGTAATTGTTGCAGGGTAAACTTGGGGACTTGAATGGGATAAAACTTAATTTTATGGCATACTAATTTTGTTCAACTTTAATTAATCTGGAGTTTATGGTTATAACATAAACTATAGCAGTTAGTAGGAAAGATGGCTTTTCCCCCTGGGGAAGGTACTTGGCATACAATTGCTGAATTGTAGCAGACAACCATTGGCATGAAGGACAGGAGACAGGATGGGACATTTCCTTTTCACTAACGGAGTTCAGCTGGCCTGGTTATGATTGGTGATTTCTGGGGTCAGCCTGATTATCTTCACCTCATGACAGAAGCCTCTCATTTCTTGGAGCCCACTGCTCAGCTCACAGACACCTTGTCTCCATATGACATCTGCCTCCCTTGCTTCTCTTCTGCCCTAGCTGGACATGCCACCCTACCGTCTCTCTCCCTGCCTCTAGCAGTGGGCTCTCTCTTCCACATCCCAGAGGTGTAGCTGTCAGGTTTACCTGCCAGAGTAGGCTTTGAACAGAAACGTTCTAACTCCTAGAGGGGAGTGATGTTACAGACCTGTTTCAGGGATGGGTGCCATTCTGCCTAAAGCTTTGCCATTTCCCACTAGGAGATGTGGGGGTAGGGAAAGGGAACCTAATTTCTCCTCTATCAGGTGGTCTGCTAGGTAAGCCTCCTGAATTTGTGGATGCATTACTGGGCTTCCCCAGTGGCTCCGAGGTACAGAATCTGCCTGCAAATCAGGAGACACAGGAGATGTGGGTTTGATCCCTGGGTCGGGAAGATTCCACTGGAAGAGGGCATGGCAACCCACTCCAGTCTTCTTGCCTTTAGAATCCCATGGACAGAGGAGCCTGGCAGGTTCAGTCCATAGGGTGGCAAAGAGTCGGACATGACTGAAGCGATCTGATTACGCCTGCATGCAGGACACTACTGATGGGAAGAACACTAGAAATCACCATAACCTACAAATAACACCATTAAGAGTTTATCTGTCCTCGAACTGAGCACCTCCATGTGCTGGCCACAAGGTCTCACAGGCTGCTGGAAAGACTGATGGGGACCAGACAGTGGTGGGCAGTATGACCTGGGAAATACAGCAGAGTTTACTAAGTCTATTTGTGACCCCGAGGATGAGGGGTACAGACTTTCCTATGGAAGGAGCTTCAGAGAAGTGGTGGCATTGGACTTGAATTTAAAGAGGGGTATGAGCATGCCCATGAAAACTCAGCAGTGGCCACAGGACTGGAAAAGGTCAGTTTTTATTCCAATCCCAAAGAAAGGCAATGCCAAAGAATGTTCAAACTACCACACAATTGCACTCATCTCACACACTAGTAAAGTAATGCTCAAAATTCTCCAAGCCAGGCTTCAGCAATATGTGAACCGTGAACTTCCAGTTGTTCAAGCTGGTTTTAGAAAAGGCAGAGGAACCAGAGATCAAATTGCCAACATCTGCTGGATCATGGAAAAAGCAAGAGAGTTCCAGAAAAACATCTATTTCTGCTTTATTGACTATGCCAAAGCCTTTGACTGTGTGGATCACAATAAACTGTGGAAAATTCTAAAAGAGATGGGAATACCAGACCACCTGACCTGCCTCTTGAGAAATCTGTATGCAGGTCAGGAAGCAACAGTTAGAACTGGACATGGAACAACAGACTGGTTCCAAATAGGAAAAGGAGTACGTCAAGGCTGTATATTGTTACCCTGTGTATTTAACTTATATGCAGAGTACATCATGAGAAACGCTGGACTGAAAGAAGCACAAGCTGGAATCAAGATTGCCGGGAGAAATATCAATAACCTCAGATATGCAGATGACATCACCCTTATGGCAGAAAGTGAAGAGGAACTAAAAAGCCTCTTGATGAAAGTGAAAGTGGAGAGTGAAAAAGTTGGCTTAAAACTCAACATTCAGAAAACGAAGATCATGGCATCTGGTCCCATCACTTCATGGGAAATAGATGGGGAAACAGTGGAAACAGTGTCAGACTTTATTTTTGGGGGCTCCAAAATCACTGCAGATGGTGACTGCAGCCATGAAATTAAAAGACGGTTACTCCTTGGAAGAAAAGTTATGACCAACCTAGATAGCATATTCAAAAGCAGAGACATTACTTTGCCAACAAAGGTCTGTCTAGTCAAGGCTATGGTCTTTCCAGTGGTCATGTATGGATGTGAGAGTTAGACTGTGAAGAAAGCTGAGCACCGAAGAATTGATGCTTTTGAACTGTGGTGTTGGAGAAGACTCTTGAGAGTCCCTTGGACTGCAAGGAGATCCAACCAGTCCATTCTGAAGGAGATCAGCCCTGGGATTTCTTTGGAAGGAATGATGCTAAAGCTGAAACTCCAGTACTTTGGCCACCTCATGAGAAGAGTTGACTCACTGGAAAAAGACTCTGACGCTGGGAGGGATTGGGGCCAGGAGGAGAAGGGGATGACAGAGGATGAGATGGCTGGATGGCATCACTGACTCAATGGACGTGAGTCTGAGTGAACTCCGGGAGTTGGTGATGGACAGGGAGGCCTGGTGTGCTGTGATTCATGGGGTCACAAAGAGTTGGACATGACTGAGCGACTGAACTGAACTGAACTGATGAGCATGCAAGGACCTCAGCTCTGTGAACCCGGAGGGATGAGGGAGGTTTCAGAATGGACAGCACTGGTGTTGGCATGTGTCAGAGGAAGTGGACCTCTGAGGTGTGGAAGAGAAGAGAGAAAAGTTCAATAAACTGAATTGAGAAGGTGGCACTGGTGGCATTAGAGTGGGCACTTCAAAGTTAGTGCCATCCTGCTTTGCTGACAATTTGGAGATGAATGGAAGGCCTCCAGAGAAAGGGCTTGGGCATGTTCTGAGCAGAAGACAAGCCTTCTGGGACTGCCCCGTCCCCCAACCCCCGCTCTCCAGGGGTTAGGGGTGGAAAGGTAGGTTTCTGTCCAGCACAGTGATTCTGTGCCACAGCCTTTTCTCTCCCAAGAGCATTGTTCTCCCCATGGGCCCAGTACCCATGTCCACACAGTCATTTACAGGGCAAGGGCTGTTTCTCTGTTCTGGTTATTCACAGTAGGGCAATTCCTATGTCTGTTTCAAATCCAGCTTTTGTTCAAGGCTGAAACTTCGGGAACAAAAAAGGAGATTGGGACCTTGATCACAGGAAATCTGAATGTTTGCCCACCTGCTGACTCGTTCCTCCCCTTACTGGCTTCTGACCTGGAACAGGTTTCTGAAAAGGTGCTGCTGTGGATCTCATGGCATCTGTGGAAGGGTTAACTCTTGGAAACAGTCATGCCCACTCTGTGGGAAGTTAAGAGTTTATTCCTGTATTCTCATAGCCACCTGACCAAACCTTATATTAGAAGTTTTATTCTCAAATGAATGGCAGAACAGAGCACCTGCTCCCCTCAGATGCCTCATTCCTTAGTTCAAATGTTTGCATGTTTTTAGTTTCTGCTCTCTTTGGGGATAGTATGCAGTCTTCAAATTGTCCATGGACATAACAAGGTCTTTCCTTGGCAAATAGGGAGCAAGGAAGATTTGGCGGGCATTTTTCATTCAGTTGGCACCAACATACATCCTGTCACCTCCCAGCCAGTGATCTCCTTTCTGTCACTCTGGATTAGTTGGCATTTTCTGGAATTTTCAGTGAATGGAATTATACATTATAGACTGTTTTTAGTCTGGCTTCTTTTACTCAGCATAATTATTAATATTTTGAGATTTATCCCTGTTGAGTCAGGGATAAATAAGTAGTTCATTTTTGTTGTTGTGGAGTTGAATCCCATTGTATAGGTACAATCCTGGTTTTTTAAATCTGTTAACCTGTTGGTATATATTTGAGTTGTTTTCATTCTTTGGCTATTAAACATGAAACTGCTATGAAGATTCATGGACAAATATTTGTATGGATGCAAGTTTTAAGTTCTCCTAGGTAAATACTGGTAATGAAATACCTGGATTATATTATATATAATCATATATATGTAATATATATAATGTCATATATGTCCACTCATATATATTCATATATAGAATATACATATATATATTTTTGATGTTTGTGAAGTGAACAAACTGTCAAACTGTTTTCCAGAATGACTATATTATGTTCATTCCCACCGGTAGTGCGTGGGAGTTCCAGTTGCCAACAGTTGGGATGGGCAGTCTTTTTAATTTTAGCCATTCTATTAGTTAAATAATGGTATCTCGTTTTGGTTTTAATTTGCATTGCCTTAATGACTAAGGATGTTGAGCATTTGCTTTGTGCTAATCTGTTGTCTGTGTATCTTCTCACTTGTGAAGTGTCTGTTCAAATTGTTACCCATTTAAAAAAATTGGGCTGATTGTTTTCTTATTGAAGTTTGAGATTTCTTTACATATTTTTGGATACAATTCCTTCTCTACTGAATATATGATTAACAACTGTTTTCTCCCAGTCTGTGGCTGGTCATTCAAGGTTTTAACAAGGTCTTATGGAGAGTGAAGATTTTAATTTTATAAAGTGCAGTTTGTCTTTTTTCTCTTATAAATTATGCTTTTAGTGTTGCATTTAAGAAATCTTTGGCCAACTTAAGGTCACACACAAAGGGTTTATCTTGTTTTCTTCTAAAAGTTTTACAATTTTAGCTTTTACGTTTAGGCCTATGGTCCACTTGAGTTAATCTTCAAATATGGTGTGAGGTTTGAATTCAAGTTATATGGATATCTTTATTTCCAGCATCATTTTCTGAAAAGACTATTCTTCTCCACTGACTTGCTTTTGTGCCTTTGATGAAAATTAGTTGTCTTTATATGTATGAGTGTATTTTTAGATTCTTTGTTCTGTTCCATTTATCAGTTCATTATGCCATCTCTATATGTCTATCTTTATGTCAGTATCATACTGTTTTTACTTACTGTAGCTCTATAATAATCTTAAAATCATATAGTACTAATCCTCCAAATTTGTCCTTTTTTTTTAATTAAAAATTGTTTTGGCTTTTCAAGTCCTGTAATATTCACATACATATTAGAACCAAATTTTCATTTTTCTCTTTATAAATATGGCTACCAGAATTTTGGTTAAGACTTCTCTGAGTCTAGAGATCAGTTGGGGAAGAATTGACCCCTTAACAGTACTGATTCTTCAGACTCATAAACACAGTATATATGTATCAACTTATTTAGGAATTCTTTATTTTCTCTTAGCAATATTTTGTATTTTTCAGTGTTTAAGTCTTTCATATGTTTTTTCAGACATATTCCTAACTATATCATATTTTTTGGATGTGGTTTAAATGGTATATTTTTAAAGTTTGAATTTCTAAGTTTTTATTGCTAGTATACAATTGATATGGGTATATTGATTTTATATCCTGCAACTATGCAAAACTTACTTATTAGTTCTAGTAGTTCTATTATTTATTAGATCATCTGTGAATAAAAAGTTTTACTTCTTTTCTTTTTTTTTTTTTTCCAATTTGGATGCTTTTACTTTCTCTTGCCTCGTTACCCTGGCTGGAACTTCTAGTATGATGCTTGATTTGGAATGGTAAAAGAGGACCTCCTTGTTTTGTTTCTGATTTTGGGGGAAAAACATTCAGACTTTCATAATCAAGTTTGATATTAGCTATAGGTTTTGCATGGATGACAGTTAGCAGGATGACAAAGTTCTTCTCTCTTCCTATTTTGCACAGAGAGCAATTTTTAGGAATAGATATTGACTTTTGTCCAATGCCTTACTGAATCTATTAAAGTGATCTGTAGCTTTTCTTTTTTAGTTTATTAGTCTGGTAAATTACATAGAATTATTTTCAAATGTTAAACCAGCCTTGCATTCCTGAAATAGCAACCACCCCTGCCCCCCATCTCTTCCCCCAGCCCTTTGGTCATGGTGTATTATTTTATGTATTTATGAACTTGGTTTGCTAAAATATTTTTTCAGAATTTTTGCATCTGTGTTCATGAATGTTATTAATCTATAGTTTTTTCCCTGGTAATATCTTATTTCTGGGAGAGTTTGTATAGAATCTTGATATTACTTTATATATTTGGTAGTGTTTATCAGTGAAACCATCTGGGCCTGAAGTTCTCTTTATAGGAAGTTTTTTAATTGTTTTGATTTTCTTCTCTGCAGGCCCAGAGGGTAGAGAATCAAATAACAGTGGATTATTGTCAGGTCCTGAAACCTAGTGGAATTTTCCCTGCTGAGTTTTGGACTTGCTTGGGACCCATGACCCTTTGATTCCTTCCAGTTTCTCCCTTTTGAAACGGAAATGCCTATCCTATGCCTGTCTCACCATTGCATTTCAGAAGCAGATAACATTCTTTCTAGTTTAAAAGGTCTACCCATGAAGAGGGATTTTGCCCTAGGATGGGTTACACCCTCAGTATCAACCATCTGGGCCATTTAGGTAAGTAGATGATGGGACTGGGAACTTTTTGAGTTGATCATATTTAGATGAAATTTTGAGTTAATTCTGGAATGGAGGATTTTAAGATGAGGTGAATGTATTTTGTATGCATGGCAGATGTCAACTTTTGGAGGACAGAGAGTGAAGTATACTGAATTAAATAGTGATACCTCAAAATTCAGGTACACATGGCAGGTGAACTTAGTTTTAAATATCTTTGCAGATGCAATTCGGAGAAGGCAATGGCATCCCACTCCAGTACTCTTGCCTTGAAAATCCCATGGGCAGAGGAGCCTGGTAGGCTGCAGTCCATGGGGTCGCGAAGAGTCGGACACGACTGAGTGACTTCACTTTCCCTTTTCACTTTCATGCATTGGAGAAGGAAATGGCAACCCACTCCAGTGTTCTTGCCTGGAGAATCCCAGGGGCGGGGGAGCCTGGTGGGCTGCCGTCTATGGGGTCGCACAGAGTTGGACACGACTGAAGCGACTTAGCAGCAGCAGTAGCAGCAGCAGCAGATGTAATTAGATAAGATGAGCTTACACAGGATGAGAGGAGGTCTTAAATCCAGAGAGGGGTGTCCATGGACGGGGAGAGACACAGATACAAACAGAGAGGAGAATGCCTCGTCAAGAGAGGCAGACATGGGAGAAAGGTAGCTGGAAGCCAAGGAACACCAAAGATTGTTGGCACCACCGTGTGCTAGGTGGCAGGGGGAAGGAGTCTACTTAGTGTCTTGGAGGAAACTGGCCCAGCTGACCCCTTCTTTCAGACTTCTGCCCCCCAGAACTCAGACATAATGAATTTCTGTTATTTTAAGCCACCTCATTTGTGGTAATTTGTTAGACAGCCTTAAGAAAGGAATATATTTTGTATTTGAAACAATGAGATTGGATGAAATTACCGAAGTGGTGAGTGAGGTCATGAGAAACTAAAAAAGAAAAAAAAAAGGCTGAGTTATCAGTGGGGAAAAGAGAAAAACTAACACAGGTGGGAGGAGAGGAGGGAAAATAGAGATCTCATTGCAGGGGGTAGGGGGGTAGAGGAATGGCTTGGGAAAATGGTAACATTAAGGATCCACTGGAATGTCATAAATTTAAAGTAAGCCTAATTAGCATGACTGTGTCCTGTTCTCCAGCTCCATTCAGCAACAGGTGCAAAGAGCTGTCAGACAGTTGGATTTAACTGGGAGTGGTTTTCCCAAGAGGTTGAGCTGGGGGGAGGCGGAGCAGAAATCGAGACAGGCAGGCTGTGAGTGGCTACAGAATTTAAGCTCAAAAATCAGTTCTTCTTTCAGTTTGATCAGCTTTTGCCTCAAGTATTTTGAGGTTCTGAGTTTTGCATATACAGTTAGGATTTCTGTGAATTGATGCTTCTCCATCACGCAGTGTTCCTTCTTGTCTTGTTAACTTTGTTTGCTCTGAAGTCTGCTTATTTGACGCTAATCTAGACACTCCAGTTTCTTCTGATTATTGCCTGCATGCTGTATCTTTCCCCATTCTTCTTTTTTAAATTGACCCACTTAAAAATTAGACAGTTGTTTTTAGAAGAATTTGAGAATTAGAAAATGAAGTCATTCTTTTTTAAAAAGTGTGGAGATATCTGTTTTTCAAGGATTAATCCCAGATACTTAATTCAGTCAAGTAGTTTCCACCATCAGCAACCAAACTTTTAAAATCATGACTTAGTGTTCACTGAAAGATTTATCAATTCTGTATGAAGTATAAACTGTCATGAATATTTGTGTCCATTTAATAAGAAGATGCAGTTTGTGCTGAAGTTATTAAAAAGATAACCTACATATTCACAGATAATTTGCCTCAAAAAATGTCTTAGAAACACAGTATAAACATTTATACTACAGACAGAGCTCTCTGTTTCCACTGGGGCTGTCTGCAGAATCAACAGGTTTTCTTTTAAAAAAAAAATAATTTTATTAATTTTTTGGCTTGGCTGGGTCTTCATTGCTGTGAGGGCTTTTCTCTAGTTGCGGTGAGCAGGGGCCACTCTTTGCTGCAGTGCACCGGCTTCTCATTTTGGTGGCTTCTCCTGTTGAGCATCGGCTCTAAGGTGCATAGGCCTCAGCAGTTGCATTGAGAGGGCTCAGTAGTTGCCACTGAGTCACCAGGGAAGCCCCAGGCTTTCTTGAAAGCAGGTAGAAAGTGACATAAGCAGGAGATCTGCTGGGATGACTGCCTCATAATAAAAAGTCAGGAGCATTTATCTTTGGCTTTTAGCCTTGAGCTGTAGTTAGGCTGCAGATCCCCACCCTGGAAATCTAGAGTCAGCAGATGGAGAGGCAGCTTCTCCAAACATTGTTTAAACACTGGTTTCTCAGCTCTGATAGAGACCTTGGTGGTGATCAGAAGTCTATGTGCTCACATTCAGGGTAAGATGAACCTTAATATTCCACTTTTCCCAGCTCGTAACCAACCACAGGTCTCCAAGTCTTCATGGGAACATCTGGACAACCAAGTGGTTACTTGACAAACCTTCCTTTACTTTTTAATCCGTGGCCATCTTCCTAACCTGTTTTTGGCTTCCTACTTCTGAAGGAAAATCCTTAGAGAACATCTCCGTTCTCTTTTACGTAATGCATCAGATTCTTGGCTTCCCAGGTGGCTTAGTGGTAAAGACTCAACCTGACAATGCAGGAGATGCAGGAGATGTGGGTTTGATCCCTGGGTGGGGAAGATCCCCTGGAGGAGGAAATGGCAACCCACTCCAGTCTTCTTGCCTGGAGAATCCCATGGACAGATTAGCCTGGTGGGCTACAGTCCATTGGGTCACAAAGAATCAGACACAACTTAACAAGTGAGCACAAACACACATCACATTCTCTGGCTTTTTAATTTTTGTTTTTATCTTTTTTTCCCTGCAGTTTGATCATGAAGTATTTGGGTGTGGTTTTCTTGGAGTTTATCCTCCCCCTTTTCTCACTTCTTGAATCTGTAAATTTGCATTGTGAGGAGGTAGTTTTCAGCTATTATTTTTTCAAATTCTTTTTTCTGTGCCAATCTTTTCCTGTTTTCTTTTGTGTTACCTTGAGATTCTTATATACATCTCTGGTTCTCTGTTCACATCACATTTTCTTTCTTTCTTTTTTTTTTTTGATCTTTTTTCTCTCTATTGTTTTAGATTGGATTTCTATTAATCTATTTTCAAGTCCATTTACTCTTTACTTCCTGATATTCATTTTGTTATTGAGCTGATCCGGTGAGTTTTTATTTCGCATACTACATTTCTGTCTTCTAAAATTTTTGTTGGGTTATTTTTATATTTCCTTTCTCTGTTGAACACTTTTCTTTCCCTTAGATTTTGTTTTCTTTCACCTCATGGAGCATGGTTCTAGTAGCTACTTTATGTCTTTGATCATTTCTACATCTGAGTTGCCTGGAGGTTGGCCTTTGTCGACTGTTTTTTCTCTTGAGTTATTCATACTCTCCTGGCTTTATAGCCGTGTCTTGCAGATGAGGAATGTATATTCTCTAGACTCTTTAGTTGCAGGGTCCTCTTAAATGTTGATGCTTTGTTTATCCGTTACTTGCTTTAGCAGGTTATCGCCTTGGTTAGGTCCAACCATAAATTCTGTTTCACTGTCTGTGGCCAGTGGTTTTAATTTCAGTTCTGCTTTAAAGATTTTTTGATACTCTTTTGGATCTGCGTCAGGGCTGAATCATATAGGGGTTATTCTGTGATGTGATGTGTGTGTGTTAGTCTCTTTGTGTCCAACTCTTTGTGACCCCATGGACTATAGCCTGCTAGTCTCTGTTGTCCATGGAATTCTCTAGGCAAGACTACAGGAGTGGGTAGGCATTCTCTTCTCCAGGGGATCTTCCCAACCCAGGGATTGAACCTGAGTCTCCTGTATTTCAGGCAGCCATCTGCCTGCATCTGAGCCATCTACCATCTGAGCCACCAAGGAAGCACTCTATGGGCTCTGGTCTAAATCTCAGTTCAGTTCTGAGAACATGTGTGATGCTGCTTTGGGTCCTTCTCAATCATGTGCCTCTTGGGGATGGGGACCCACTTCCAAGATGGCTAGTGACATGGCTGTTGGCCAGAGGCTTCAGTTCCTTACCACCTGGGTCATCAAGCTGCTCATGACATGCAGTTGGCTTTCGCAGATCTAGTCGTCTGAGACAGAGAGCAACTGGATAGGAGCCACAGTGCCTTTAAAGACCTATTGTTTACAGCCTTTTTTGTTTCTTTTCTATCTTTTTGTAAAATAGTGCTACAGTGAGTAACCCTATACGT
This sequence comes from Bubalus kerabau, assembly GCF_029407905.1. Taxonomy (NCBI): domain Eukaryota; kingdom Metazoa; phylum Chordata; class Mammalia; order Artiodactyla; family Bovidae; genus Bubalus; species Bubalus kerabau. Next base: position 79,334,051 of record NC_073631.1, on the reverse strand, counting down.
ATATCTTTTAAAATTCTTGCCTGTGCTTTCCTAGAAATGACGTTGATGGGTTAAAGGGTAAATACATGTATGGGTTAGCTAAATTTCCCGCCTCAGGGCATGTGCCCTTGGCATTCCCCTTGGGTATATGAGTGTATTTCTTTAGTCTTGCCTCATTATAGGTGGTCAGTCTTTTGAATTTTTGCCAACCTGACTGGTGAGAAACAGTTAACTCAGTATATTTGGAATTTGCTTTCCTCTTATTCTGAGTGAGTTGAACATGTTTTCATAAACTTTAAAGGTCATTTTCAATTCTTTTTTTGTGAACTGTCTGTTCATATCTCTTAAATCATTTTTTTCTATAGATTTCTTGTTCTTCTCTCTTTTCTATAGTAAGGAACTTAATATTTTTATATCACTTGTAATATAGGTTGCAAATATTTTACCTTTTAATTTTTTTTCATATTCTTTTAATGTTCTGTGTAGACTTTTGAAGATCTATCTAGAATCTAATTCTTGAAGACATGAATAGTCACTTTGGACACAATTGTACTTATCAGGTTTTTTTTTTTCTTTTCCTACTTATAAGGTATGTATAAGGTAAATTCCAGACTTAATGCAGGATCCTAGATGATTTTCTTTGGCACGTCTTTATCTTCCAGTAATCCCCTTTATTTGTTTGGCCACACTAAATATGCCTTGAACACATGGTGCTGTTTCCTGTCTTTTGGGTAAGCCCTCAATGCTTTCCCTTCCTTCTGAGAGCTTCAAAACAAGGCTGGGTAGTTACCACCTCTAGATATTTTTTACTACTGCCCTCGTGATTCTCTTGTGCTCCCATCATTCCTATATTCTGCCTTTCAGAGTACTGACTACATGTCTGTTTCTCTTCTTCAGGGCAGGGACCAGTTCTTACTCATATCTTGAATCAAATCCCAGGTCCTGCACTGAGATGCTTGATGGATGTTTTAAAGAGGGGGAAAAGACTTGTCATTTGGCTCTGTCTCCAGGGCAGTTGGGATATCAGGGGTTTTAACCCATGACAGTAGTATCAGGTATCTCAGTGACTAGAAGCAGGGGTAGGAGTGTTTAAAAGTCAGAGGTAACTATAGGAAAGGCAGGAACCTTGATTTGGGATCAGGATCACGATGGGCTGCTGCTGTGGTAATCTTGCAGCTGAATCATGGTGGAGAGGAAGGTGCAGATATGGAACATAAAGGCAGGATCAGTCATTCCTTGGACACCTGTTTGTGGCATTCTCTGTACTAGACCACTCAGTTTATAATGTTCAATCCTTGTAGCAATTATTTTGTAAGAATTCTTCAGACCAGGAATCAGACTCAGAGAGTCTCTCTGAAGAGGCCATTAAAGTGGGTAGTGGTACCCTAAGGGTGCATTGTTTTTTCCTACCTTGAAGTACATGCCATTCTCAGCCGTAGAATCATGCCTTCATTTATGATTGTCTTCCAATGCAGTTTCTAGTAGGACTTCTCTATGCAGAGGCCATTGTTATTCACCAAATAGATGAACTTTGTTCTTACTTTTTGAATTTGAGGACATAGGATAAAAAAGAAGCTGGTTATCCACAGAGTGAAACCCAGGAAGGTGTTGGAAATCAAGTGGTTGAGGCAGTGGGACACCACCAGTACAATGGCATGGGTGAGATTTTACCCCTCGTAGGTTATTTAGGAAGGCACATGTTCTGCTTTTTGCACCCCATTTAAAAAATGTGATATGTCTCTTAATTGCACAGCCTGCCCCTGACAGGGCAGGCGGAGGGCCCCCTTTATGGCCAGACTGACCCTGGGTGGAGGAGGAGTGCTCCCCTGAGTCCACTGTGTTCTTCCTGCCAGTACTTCCTGTGTGGGAATGGCCTATGGTCCCTGCTTGCAGCCTGGGCACAGGGTAGCTGGGATGGAGCAGTTCCAGACCTCAGAGCCATTGGCCTAGATTCTGTGGGTACTTGGAGCCAGCAGCACAGTGAGAGCAAATGTACGGGTGCCCAACATGGTGGCAAGTCTTTCATTTGTTTTATCTTGATTATTATTTCAGTAATTTGTATTAATCTGGAAGGTTTTTCAGCTAAGTACACGTGCAGAATAATGAGAGGGTTCTCTAGAGTGCCATGCCCCACAGGAAATGCACTGGGGGTTACAGCCATGTGTGGTTGGGAGGATCTAGTCATTCTGGGTTCTGCAAAGACAGCTTCCTAAGTGTGGAGTTCTGGGCTGAACCCAGAACCTGGAGTTTAGAGAAAGCCTAAGAGAATAAGAGGAGGCTTTCGTGGTTAAATATCCCAGGGACTTAAAAAAAATTAAAAACTTCCCCTGTTGCATGGGTACATCAGCTGCTTTTAAAGAGTTGCTGGAATATTTATTTTTGGACAAGATTCTATTTCTCAGCGAGGCAATGGAAAAGATTTTTGATCTCAGATGTTTTCCTCATTCCACGTGAAACAGCCTTCTTGAGGATTTTATATGTGTGTGTGAAATTGTATGGGTGTGTTTGTGCATACACACATTTGAGTGTGTGGATAGACACAAGAGTGTGCGAGTGTGTGTGATTGGGAGTTTATGGGTGTGTTTTTGTGTGTGTGTGCCTGTGTAAAGTGGACACAAATCCACATTTTCTGATTTTATCACTTGTTTTTAGTTTAACAGAGTATTAGCTGAAGCCATAATGAAGCAATAATTATCAAGATTGGCAAAAGTGCAAGCATCAAGTTGAAAACAATTTTAATGGCCAAAATAGGTTGTATTTTGTTGAAGTACAGTGAGTAATTTTCATTAATTTTAGGTTGAGGGAGTTAAAAAATAAAACCTGTGTAAAGTCTTTTGATTACTCCCCCATCTTTTGCTAAAAGCCTGGGATAATGTGAGATTTATTTAAAATGTGGTCGTTGTAAGCTTCAAAAATTCATTAGCGACTAAGCACTCAAAAAACACACATTGAGATATATGAAATAAATTAAGAATAAGAGTGAGTATCTTCTCTAACAAGCTACAAACAAATAGGCAAATTCACAGCCCAACAGAGGCAGACCAGATAGAAGTGAACCCCAGGTAGTGGTCTATCAGTTCAGTTCAGTCGCTCAGTCATGTCCACCTCTTTGCTGCCCCATGGACCGCAGCACGCCAGGCCTCCCTGTCTATCACCAACTCCTGAAGTTTACCCAAACTCACGTCCATTGAGTTAGTGATGCCATCCAAGCATCTCATCCTCTGTTGTCCCCTTCTCCTCCTGCCTTCAATCTTTCCCAGCATCAGGGTCTTTTCAAATGAATCAGCTCTTCACATCAGGTGGCCAAAGTATTAGAGTTTCAGCTTAAACATCAGTCCTTCCAAAGAACACTCAGGACTGATCTCCTTTAGGATGGCCTGGTTGGGCCTCCTTGCAGTCCAAGGGACTCTCAAGAGTCTTCTCCAACACCACAGTTCAAAAGCTTCTTCTGTGCTCAGCTTTCTTCACAGTCTAACTCTCACATCCATACATGACTACTGGAAAAACCATAGCCTTGACTAGACAGACCTTTGTTGACAAAGTAATGTCTCTGCTTTTTAAAATGCTATCTAGGTTGGTCATAACTTTCCTTCCAAGGAGTGTCTTTTAATCTCATGGCTGCAGTCACCATCTGCAGTGATTTTGAAGCCCCCCAAAATAAAGTCAGCCACTGTTTCCCCATCTATTTGCCATGAAGTGATGGGACCGAATGCCATGATCTTAGTTTTCTGAATGTTGAGCTTTAAGCCAACTTTTTCACTCTCCTCTTTCACTTTCATCAAGAGGCTCTTTAGTTCTTCTTCACTTTCTGCCATAAGAGTGGTGTCATCTGCATATCTGAGGTTATTGATATTTCTCCCAGCAATCTTGATTCCAGCTTGTGTTCCATCCCTCCCAGCGTTTCTCATGATGTACTCTGCATATAAATTAAATAAGCAGGGTGACAATATATAGCCTTGACATACTCCTTTTCCTATTTGGAACCAGTCTGTTGTTCCAAATGTCCAGTTCTAACTGTTGCTTCCTGACCTACATACAGATTTCTCAGGAGGCAGGTCAGGTGGTCTGGTATTCCCATCTCTTTCAGAATTTTCCATAGTTTGTTGTGATCCACACAGTCAAACACTTTGAGATAGTCAATAAGGCAGAAGTAGATGTTTTTCTGGAACTCTCTTGCTTTTTCAATGATCCAACAGATATTGGCAATTTGATCTCTGGTTCCTCTGCCTTTTCTAAAACCAGCTTGAACATCTGGAAGTTAACTGTTCATGTATTGCTGAAGCCTGGCTTGGAGAATTTAGAGTATTACTTTACTAGTGTGTGAGATGAGTGCAATTGTGCAGTAGCTTGAGCATTCTTTGGCATTGCCTTTCTTTGGGATTGGAATGAAAACTGACCTTTTCCAGTCTTGTGGCCACTGCTGCGGTCCTGTGGTCTATATCCTATGTGAAATTTACAGAATGTTGCTTGATTCGAGTGAAATGGTAGGGCTTTGGAGAAGCCCCCAAACCTTGCCTAAATCCCAAACTTGAGAGCATATTGGGTTCTACTTTGTGTGATGAGGGAAAGGCAGTGAGCCAAATCCAAATGCCTACTGTGTTGAAGCTCAAAGTTGTGTTCTCAGATGAATGGTTGAATGTCCATGCTAGACCCAGAATATGGCCTTTCCTGGGAGAAAGGGGTGGGCTCCCTCCTGGGGAGGGGTTTCCCCTTATGGAGTTTCCCTTCCAGGGTCCAGGCCCAGCACAGGCAGGGCAGTCACAAAGGCCTCATGAGATTGGCCTAAGAGACCCCAACCTATGACCCTGGACCCACCTAGTCTCAAGGAGCAAGGCAAGTTGCTCCCAGCAAGAAACCCCCAAAGCCTCCTATAGAGCTCTCTTGGCAAAGGGAGTCCCCATTCAAATGATCACACCATCTTCATGCGTTATCACACTTTGTTTTTGTTTGTTTAGTTGCTAAGTCATGTCCAACTCTGCAGTCCCCTGGACTGTAGCTCTCCAGGCTCCTCTGTCTGTGGGGATTCTCCAGGCAAGAATACTGAAGTGGGTTGCCATGCCCTCCTCCAGGGGATCTTCCCAACCCAGGGATCAAACTTGTGCCTCCTACAGGCAGACAGGAAGGGAGATTCTTTACCGCTGAGCCACCAGGGAAACCCATCGTCACACTTATCTGAGGGTTATTCTTATTTGGAAAACCCCTAGAGGAGGTTGAGTAATTAGGAGTCCAGACCTGTTTAAAGTGTCTGATGGGATCTGATTTCTGGGGTGGCTGAGTTCACACAGCCTCTGCATGAGCCTCAGGTATGACAGCCTTCTCCACTTGGCTGGTTATGAACACGCACAACTCATCACAGTGAGATCACACCACCCACAGGTTTACTTTGGTGAGCAACAAACGTTGCCTGCTGTCAGGCCATTGGCCACTGCACCCCTCTTCCCGACCACGATGTGCCCTGAGGGAATTCAGGATGAGAAAAGTAGGAAACTGGCCCTGGATATAGTTAAGATGGAGAATGAAATGACAACCCATTCCAGTATTCCTGCCTGGGAAATCTGATGGACAAAGGAGCCTGGTGGGCTATAATCCATGGGGTCCCAAAGAGTCGGACACAACTGAGCGACTGAATACCATAGTTAAGATACATATCAAAGGAACAACTTCAGTAGGTCCAGACTCCTGCTGTTCCCCATACATAGAAAGGCTTATGACTAAAGGTTAATGACTAAAGGCATTAACTTGAGTTGTCTGTTTTTTATGTTTAGTGGTGATCCTTTTCACTAGTGTATTTTTTTCAGCAAAAACTCCTTTATATCCTGGCTCCTCTCTTACCTCTTTGGAATAGTTTTCTCAGAGCTATCTGAGAGATTCTCTTCTGGACTATAGTCCTCAGCAAGGACCTTGAATGAAACATAATTCTCAACTTTGAGGCTGTGCATTTTTTCAGTCGACATTTTCATACTGAAAGATCTGATGTGGTTTCTTTCCTGAGGAAGACTTTTCCCTGGAGCTATGAAGTGACACCAGTCTTTAGGACTTTGGAGAGATTGTTCCCCTGCAAGTCCTGGGACTGACTGTCTTTCTTATCATGGTCCGTATAGCCCTTAGAGGCTTCCCAGGTGACACAGTGGTAAAAAATTTGCCTGCGAATGCAGGAGATGCAAGAGATGTGGATTTGATTCCTGGGTCAGGAAGATCCCCTGGAGTAGGAAATGGCAACCCACCCCAGTATTCTTGCCTGGAAAATTCCATGGACAGAGGAGCCTGGCTGGCTAGAGTCCATGAGGTCACAAACAGTCAGACATAATTTATCAACTGAGTGTGCCTCAGTGGGCCTTGTTGACATCTCTTGGGTATGACTGAGCATGCAGGCACATACAGCGCTTATGGGAAGATTTAGTTTCACAGACTGATCCTTAGAACAGACCTGTCTGTCTGTATCCTGATCTGTTCTGACAGGTAGAGCCCTTATCAGCTCACAACCTTTGGATTTCCATGGATTCAGACTTACATTATCATGAAAGATGCTATGGTGACCCTGTGGTGGTAGTTTAGTCACTAAGTCATGTCTGACTCTTCGCAACCCTATGGACTGTAGCCTGCCAGGCTCCTCTGTCCATGGGATTTCCCAGGCAAGAATACTGGAGTGTGTTGCCATTTCCTCCTCCAGGGGGTTTTCCCAACCCAGGGATGGAACCCATGTCTCTTGTGTATCCTGTTTGGCAGGCAGATTCTTTACCTTGGAAGCCCTACTGGTTACTTATCCAGCTAACCAGTTTGAAGAAAATAGTACTCTAAGGAAAAGTTATTCTATCATTGGTAACTCAGGTTGTTGAAATCTTTTTTTAGTCAAAAAGTCATTAGTTTGTTAATTAATATATTAATGCAAATTAATGTTTAGTCAGTATGTGCTATTCTGACACCAGCTATGTATCAGATCACCAATTACCATGTTGAGAGTTTTTCCCATAAAAAGGCAATTCTGTGACGCCAAACTGAGTAGCCTGCAATTCAGCTCAATTCTGACTGTCTACCCTCAGGAATATCAGACCTCACAGGTTAAGGGCTCTTTCCTACAAGACTGTACCCCAGGAAGTTGGGAGCCCCAACTTCAGAAGGCAGTTACCAGTTCCATGTTGTCACCTGTGCTTCTGATCAACTGGCTATAGATGGGACGTTCTAATGACCCCCTCTGTGGGTTCAGTTAATTTGCTGGAGTGGCTCTCAGAACTCAGAGAAACATTTTACTCACTAGATCACCAGTTTATTATAAAAGCGTATAACTCAGAAATAGCCAGATGGAAGAGATTCATATGGCTAGGTATGGTGAAAGGGCATTGTTGATGAAGAATTAATCAGTTGATCTAAGAAAGAAATGGAAAATTTTATTCAAGCCAAATTGAGCATTATAACCCTGGAAGAGCATCTCAGAAAGCCCCAAGAACTGTTCAGCCCATTAGAAGTCAAAGCACGGTTATATAAGTTTTTTGAGACAGAGGGCTGTATGTTAAATGACGTATTATTGACAGTTTACAAAATCCAGATCTGCAATACAAAGTGGTGGATCATCATTGTAAGGGAGCAGGATACTATGGGGCCTTCCTGGAACAGACTCCTTCCCCATATCCTCTGCTGTAGCTCCTCCCTGACGTACCTAGATAATAGCATATGATGTGCCTTTCCTGAGATGTTTTACAGATGCTAAACCTTCCACCAAATGAAAGAATTAACCACTTGATGATCATGAGCATGTAGCCTTCCAGGCTTACTGGAGCCTAAGGATCAATAATGTTGACCCATGTGACACCGCCCTGTTATCTCGCCATTGGCCAACCAGAGAATTGTACACAGGCTGATTACCAATCTCACCAGCCCCTCCCCCCCCCATGCCACTCCCGCAACGTGGCTTTTAAAAATGCCTTTCAGAAGCCCTTCTGGGAGTTCGGGGTTTTTGAGCCACCCATTCTCTTCCTGTGGTGCCTTATGACAAACGCTGCACTTTCCTTAACCACAACTGGGTGTTTAGTAGCTTGGCTTCACTGTGTGTTGAAGAATGGACCCAAGTTTGGTTCAAGAACATCATGATCCCTTCCAAGATCAAGAGGTCTTGTTGATGCTAAGAGAATGTTGCCATTTATGGTTGAGCAGGTATTCATATGCATGGGGAGGTTAAGTCCCTGCACTATGCACAGTGGGGAGAGAGAGGAGGCCAAAGGGCAGAGAAAATTTTTATGTTAAAATTTTTCTTGTCTTGCCATAAGATATGAATTTTATTTCACAGCCAGATGGAAGAGATGCACAGGGCAAGGTAGGGGGAAGGGTGTGGAGCTTCTGTGTCCTCTCTAGGAGCACAACTTCCCCAAATCTCCATGTGTTCACCAACCAGAAAGCCTTTGAACCCTGTCCTTTGGGATTTTATGGAGGCTTTATTACATAAGAACATGTGATTAAATCATTGGCCATTGGTGATTGATTTCACCTTCAGCCCCTCTCCTTTAATGGAGGTCAGTGATGGAGAAAGTTCTAACCCTCTAATCACGTGGTTTGTTCTCCTGGCAACCAGGCTCCATCCTTAGGTACTTTCCAAAACCACCTCATTAACATAATGAGATACCTTTATAACTCACATCACAAGAAATTCCAAGGGTTTTAGTACCTCTGTGCCAGAAAGGGGATGAAGATCAAATTATGTATATTTTATAATAAAATACACTAGCCCAATATGTTAACATATTAATCAAATCCATAAAAAAGCTGATGATACAGCCTGTTTTAGAATATCATGTGAACCTAGCAGGTTCTCTCTGCCCCAGGGAGTGGTTGGAGACACACTTTTTGCCCCCTGATTCCTTTGTGAGATCCCTTACAGTGGTCTTGACTGTGGCTCTTGGAAAACAGTTCTGCTCACAGACCAGATGTCACTAAATTCCCAGTGAGTGGTTACAACTTTGTTTTCTGCAGTAACTGTTTCTAAGGAGTGCTATTAGCATTGGGTGGAAACCCACCAGAAAATCCACTGTGAGGGGATTTTCAGCTTCATCTGGAGCAGGAAACCACAGAAATATCTTAAGTGGAGTCTGCCTGGTGCAGCCTGGCCAACTAAACTGGTTAAGTGTTTGGTTGTGATCTGAGGTTCTTAAAACGTCGGGTGAATGAATGGAGTTCTTTGTCCATTTTCATTGATGGCTGCAGGTTTGAAATGAAAAATAAGAATTGTGAAGGTCTGTACAGATGCATTGACAGGCTTAAACAGAACAAGATTTTTTTCTATTCTTTTTTTAAAAATGAGTACTTTACTATGATCCTACAGGATGTGGAAACTCAGTTATTTGGAAATACTAAGTACTATGTAATCACCTCAAAGAAATTAAAATGCTGATTTACATTTAAGAAAATTTAGGAAAAGGTAATAAATACAGTTATATATAACCATTTTATGTCAAGGTCTTTCCTGGTTGTTTTGTGGTAAAGTATCCACCTGCAATGCAGAAACCGTGGATTCAATCCATGGGTCAGGCAGATCCCCTGGAGGAGGAAATGGCAACCCACTCCAGTATTCTTGCCTGGGGAATTCCATGGACAGAGAAGCTTGATGGGCTACAGTCCAAGGACGGGGTCTTAAGAGTTGGGCACAACTTAGCAACTAAACCACCTACTACCACCATTTTATATCAGAGTAGACATTTCCAGAAGGTAAATGGCTTCTATGATCATAGATTTCCCCAGGTATTAATTGATTTGGACTCTAGAATATCTGCTAAATATCTTTCCTTCCTGGAATGGAAGCCCCACTCCTGCATATGTCAGTCTTGTTAACTCTAACTTAAGTCCTGAAGGGCACATTTTATTACTTTTTTGGTTACTCTTCTTATTACAGAAGCTTTTAGAAGGATGAACATATTTTAGATTGAAGGCTGAGGAAGAGATTCACTACAGTGGCTGAGTCAGTGGGCGGATATGACTGATGGTACAGGGTGAGCCGATGGTCCTGAGACGTCCGAGGCAGGTCCTCTGGTTTGTGGTTTAGCATCCTTTGGTCGTTCTTTTCAGTGATGTTGGAATTGCTCCCAGGCCACTGTCCCACTTCAGCATGAATTACTTCTGTGCACATCTGTTGGCAGGAACCAAGGCTGCAGATACACCAGGCAGCCCCAGGGCCTACAGAATGTCCAAGCTCAGCTCAGTATGTGTTCCTGTACCAAAAAGAGGGCGCACTGTGGTCTTCCACAAAGAGGACACGCCATTGGGCTTCCTTTTAGCCTTCTTCCTGCATCTTTTTTTTTTTTTTTTGTAAACTGGGATATAGTTCTTTGCCAAATTCATTATTCCACTTGAGGAAGAGGATCAACATAAAAACATAAGTTCACTTTTCAAATTCCATCTTCCTTTCCCCTCCAACAGGCCCTCTTTCTCCAGCCCTCCCTGCAGCCTTCCCTAAAGCCAAGGATGGAGGGACCAGCCTGGCACATATCCCGAAGTGTCTGGTCTGGATTTTTTAGTGAGAAAGGACTTGGGCCAAGAGAACAGAACCTCATTGTCTGACACGGGGGATGTCAAATTCATATTTTTTTTTTGGCGGGGGAGGAGCCCTTTGCTGAAAAACTATGTTATTAACTGTTCCTGTAAGAACACTGAACTCTCCAGGTCCCTGAAAGCCAGTGTGAAGTCATCCCTCCCTGCAGAGTAGCTGGATGAGTGGCAGCCCCCCAGGGTGAGTGAAGAGTGAAGGCTTGCTCCAGGAGAACCCAGCTGCTCTGGCACCCACCAACAGCTTGCCTCCTCCAAAGTGGACTCTGGGCCCTTGGATCTGACTTGGACTTGACCAGGTTGTCTCACACCCAAGTCTAATCCTCGGTACAGATGAGAGATTTCAAGTGACGCAGCCGGCCTGTGTGACTCACCTGTGAGCTTACATTTGGCTGCCATGGAGGGAGTGTGTTGGGCAACTCTGCATTCTCTGTCTTGGAACAGCTTCTCCCTGTGTCCCCGTGTTCACTGTCGAAAACTTAACATTAGGAGAGAGGAATTGGTGTCTCTGAGTGCTACCCCTCCCCGGAAGTTGGGGGCTCAACCTGATTTTATCCCTGGTCAGACTCCACCTCGCCTTCAGCGCCTGACCGTCTGACCTGTCAACTTCACAAGAGAGAGGTCCTAGCAGGAACCCCGTCCCCTTTGCCCCACAGAGGGTGCCAGGCAGCCTCCTGCCCCCTCCCCTCATGGCACCTGGCCCAGCCTGCCTTTCACTCCTCTCTGCCAGCTGCTCCACCAGCTGGTCATCGTCCTCCTTTTCCTCTGGGGTACACGTTGGGGCATTTGGCAAGGTCTTCTTGTATCGAGGGGCACAGACTAGGGGGAGCTTGAAGTCTTTCCCTCCCATTTTTCAGAGAAAGATTCCAGCAACACTGGAAGTGTAGAGTAGGATGAGCCAGTTCACCTGACCTGCCCCCACCTGTCCCCACCTGCCGTGACCTGCCCTCACCAAACCCCACCTGTCCTCACCTGCCCTTACCTGTCTTCACCTATCCTCACCTGTCCCCTCTTGCCCTCACCTGCCCTAACCTGCTCTTACCAGTCACCAACTGCCCTACCCTGCCTTTACCTGTTCCCCCCCTGTCCCTTCATGCCCTAACCTGACCTCACATGTCCTCATCCACCCTCACCTGTTCCCTCTCCTGCCAGAGGTGGGTGTGGCTATTGCTTGGTAAGTGTCCTGCAGGACCTCCCCATGCACTTCTGTGTTGAGTAGGATTTAACCAGGATCAGGCTTCCCAGGTGGCGCTAGTCGTAAAGAACCTGCTAAGGCAGGAGACATAAGAGGCACGGGTTCGATCCCTAGGTCGGGAAGATCCCCTGGAGGAGGGCCTGGCAACCCACTCCAGTACTGTTGCCTGAGAATCCCATGAACAAAGGAGCCTAGAGGGCTACAGTCCATAGGGTCCAAAGAGTCAGACACAACTGAAGTGCCTGAGCACACACGCACACATAAACAGGATCACGATGTCCCTAGAGGTGTGCATGACTTGTTCCTACAGTAGGTCTCCAGCTCTTTCTATGACAGCATACAGACATCTGTTTCATCCTTTTAATGGATGCGGGGTATTTTGCATGGTGGATAAAACTTGATATATTGAACTTCCCCCTTTTATTCCAGGCAGGTACATGATCCGTGACTAAGCAATAGCAATGGGATGATGGTGTGAAGCTTTTAATCAGCTAGCAATCACCATGACTGGTGTTGGACATCAACAAGAGTATCTATTGGGTGCCAAGCTTTCCAAATGAGCTTTCCTTTCCTTTCTGACTCATCATTTTCTTTTCTTTTTAATTTAATTTTTATTTTATATTGGAATATAGTTGATTTACAATATTGTATTAGTTTCAGGCATACGGCAAAGTGATTCAGTTACATATATACTTATATCCTTTCTTTATCAGATTCTTTCCCCATATAAGTTATTATAGAACTGACTCTTTTTTTCTGATATAAGTTGAATTGTGGAGAAAACTCAGTTCTCTTTAGATGAAGAATATTCATTAATTGAGAGGTGTCTAGGTGACCATTTCGAAAATTTGGTTGCAGAGAGATGAGGCTATATTGTGTTCTGTTTTGCTTTTCTCCTCTCTGTGTACCTTCCCTGTGCGCAGAGCTCCCCTCGCTTTCCCAAAAGCTTTGCAAGGAGGAAACCCAAGCACGTTGGTGGAGGCTCTCAAGTCAGTATAGAGTCTTTCGACTCTGAGCATGCGTGTTCTGTGACACGGCACACCAGGCTGTTAAGTCTGAGAGGACCATACGTAGTGCGTAAGTGTATCAGTGGTTAACATTCTGGCTTTAGCTACCTGTCCTCATCCTGTGCACAGCACGAAATATTTTATTTCAGTGAGGACCAGAGCTGCCATGGCTCAGGCGGAGAAGGTTTCTGAAGCTTCGCCCACACTGGGTGCGGTGACAGTGTTTCTAGCCCCGAGTCACTGCAGGTGACTTGTCTGTGCAGGTGTTTGCCACCTCCTGGGACTTAGCGGTCTCTTGCTGCCTTCCTGAACCATCAGAGAAGACACATCAGATGCCCACTGAGGGGCAAGAAGTGGCCTGATCAAATGAGCCAGTTAAGTGGAAGCTTTCTCCTTTAATACTTTTCATGGGCATCCTCCTGCAAAGGTTTGAAATGTCCCAATCCATAGAGATACTTCCTTTTCTAAAACCCTGCTGTTTTTGTGGCCTTAGTGTTGGCCATTTCTTATTGCACTGTTTCTGAAGTTGACATGGCTTTGTGCTATTTCAGAGGTTGACAGTGAGGCCACCAGCCCTGGGGAAGGTGTTCTCAGAGCACTGCTGTTTAGAAACCATCCAATGTGAGCTGACTTCCTGATGCTGTGCTCTTTTTCAGATGGGTTTTGGCACCACGAGAAGGTGTGGGTTGGAGCCCCTGGCCTTTTGGAGTTGTTTTTGGAAAAATGACCTTAGGGCAGTTGCCTTTAAGCCAGAGGCCTTGTATCAATCACCAAACAGGTACCTGACATTTATTGAGTGTGAAAGGTGCCAGGTGCCAGCACAGAGGCTGAATACAGAGTGGTGGAGAGGGGCACACCGCCCAAGCATCATGGGCTCTGGGGACGTGATTTTGGGGCTGGGAGATGAGAACTATGGGGGAGGGTTCAGGGCAGGCTGCCCAGACCAAGCGTTGCTGGGACCTGGCCTCAAGGGCAACTAGGCATTTGCAGGCAGGAGTGGTGGAGAGAGCAGAGGTGCAGGAGGCTCAGAGATGCTGCATGTTTGGGATGAAGGGAGAATTCTGTGAGGTCAAAGAGGGAAGTCTGGGGGCCCTCTGGGACCAGACAGTGGGTGGTCCCCTGTGTGGCCTGTACTGGGTCTGACCCTCATTTTCATACCCTGCTGCCATGAATTTTTATGTTATTATCTTTTGTTTCATTTTGGCAGGACATTTTGGTGGACTTCTAAAAATGGACCTGACTGTTATTCTAGCCCTTTGTGGTAAGTGTGAGGGCCTGCTTGGTGTTGCCCTCGCAGGCTTCTTCCTTGGGGCCAGTGTGGTTTCTGTTTCCAGAGTTGCTGACCCTCTGCAGAAGCTTCATAAGCCGGGTCAGCACTCCTGCCTGGATCCAAATCTGCCACCTTGAAAAGTGCCAGGAGGGCTAATGGGTTTGGGCTGCTGTGTGCACTTCTCATCTCGTTCAGAAGGGGAAATGTTGGGCGTGGGCCACAAGACCTCTGTGGGTGTGAAGTGCTCTGGTCTTAGGCAGGGAAGTAGCTGAGACCTATTGATGAATTGGGAACCGACATAAGACAGGTTTGACCACAAGTATCCGTGGACAAGAACAATGACCCCAGGCATGCCATGTCCCTCCACTCTGCCTTTTGGCCTTGAAATTCGTCTCCCTCCCTCCCTTCGATTCTGTTTGCTTTTGTTTCACTTCCTTCATCCTGTCTGTTTCTCTCATTTCTGAGAAAATGTCCCGGGTCACCTCTCATTAAATTCAGTGACAGCTGTGTACCCACAGAGCCTGCACTTCTGTCAAAGTCACCTTCCCGGAGACCTGGGCTGCTGTCCCTGCTCTAGGTTTCCCTGGGACTTCTAGGGCCTCCAGCAGTGTCTTCTCACAGAAAAGCAGCCCTTTCATTTTGAGGGGCTGCCTCTCCCCATGAGAAGCACGTTTTAGGTGGGGGCACTCGCAGTGCTCAATCAGACATCCCAAAGCAAATGCCTCCTTCCAGGAATGGGCATATGACCTGCTCTCAGCCAGGAGTGCTTCCCAGGAGATTTTTTTATGTGGAGTTGGCAGGGAGGACAGGTGTCCCCTGTGGTTATAAAGTTTCAGGTTGTCGACCTGGAGAGGCTTCCAGCCTCATGGAGGAGGGTGAAGGACTTCCTCTATAACAAAGCAGGACACTATAGGGCTTTTTCAGGTCAGAACCTGCACCTGTCCTCACCACGTTCTCTGCCTGCTTCTTACCTGTAGAAAAACTTTATCAACAGATTTAATCAGAGAAGGGAGGAAATGCAGAAACAAAAGAAAATAGTTAAATAAGACAAAGTGGTAGCAGTTTAGCCATTAAACAAGGGATCAAAGACCTTTAGTTCCTCCTCAAGGGCTCAGTGATCCCCTGGAAGAGGAAATGGAAGTCCACTCTAGTATTCTTGCCTGGAAAATCCCATGGACAGAGGTGCCTGGTGGGCTACTGTCCATGAGGTTGCAAAGAGTTGGAGACAACTGACACACAAGCACGAGGGCTATGGATAATATTCTGAGCTGTATCCTTTGAGTTGTTTCACAGATACTGAGGCCCCAATCAGGTGGAAAAACTTAATTACACGATGACCAGACGGTAGCCGTGACATAAGCTGTTCCATCATGCACAATGCTGAGAACTGACCTCAAGGAAGTGGGAACACACTGACTCTGGAACTGAACGTTAAATGTACTTAAAACAATCAGGATGACAGTGATCAGACCACTGTGTTACTAATTTCAAGGTGATTTTTAGAGTTGACAGTGCTGTTCTGCATGTAGCTACTCCCCAGCCTCTGTACCCCTGGAAGTCCCCTTTGAAAGCTCTTGCCCTGTGATTGACAATATCCTTCAGAGCTCGTCAGTAAAGAATCTGCCTGTGATGCAGGAGACCTGGGTTTCATCCCTGGGTTGGGAATATTTCACGAAGAAGGAAATGGCAACCCACTACAGTATTCTTGCCTGGAGAATCCCATGGACAGAGGAGCCTGGCAGGTTACAGTCCATGTGGTTGTAAGAGTCAGACACGACTTAGTGACTAAGCCACCACCACCTGATTGACAGTGAGGAGTTGATTCTTAGGGACATAAGTCCACCTTCATCCCAGAATTGCCAGCTTCCTCAGTAAAGCTGTCTGTCTTTTTCCCCAGCACTTGTCTCTCAGTATTGGCTTTCAAGGAGTGAGCAGCTGAATCTGACTTGGGTAACACCTCCCTGAAAGAATGACCATCACCAACAAGGAGAGAAAGAAAACAGAAATAGAGGCTCAATTATGTTTACATCTGGGGCTGTACCCTTCCTTTGGTCCCTTCACTGTCTTCTTGTCCTCGCCTGCGCCTCACCTGCTCCCTCTGACCTGTTGCCACGCCCTTCATAGGATTACTATTAAAAGTGGTGTGGCGTCTGGACCTTCATGGTCAGTGGGGCACAGCATCCTGGGGCTGTGGCCCCATTCTCACTCCTGGTGCCCCCGGCCCTCTCCTAATGTCTTCTTCCCTGAGCCCCTCCCCATGTAGGAGGCCTCAGGATGGTACCTCGCCCCTTCCCAGCTCTCTTCAGAGAGGCCAGCTGGCTTGCTTCCTCAAGAGGACCCTGTCCTCACTCCAAATTGTGAATTCCCAGCAATTCCTTTAAAGCACTCACCTCATTCTGTACTTCCCTTTTTATTTGTTTTCTATTCCTCAAGAAGGTCTTTGAACTGTGGTGTTGGAGAAGACTCTTGAACGTCCCTTGGACAGCAAGGAGATCAAACCAGTCAATCCTAAAGGAAATCAGTCCTGAGTATTCATTGGTAGGACTGATGCTGACACTCCAATACTTTGGCCACCTGAGGCAAAGAGCTGACTCACTGGAAAAGATCCTGATGCTGGGAAAGATTGAGGGCAAGAAGAGAAGAGGGTGACAGAGGATGAGATGGTTGGATGGCATCATTGACTCAATGGACATGAGTTCGAGCAAACTCTGGGAGATAGTGAAAGACAGGGAAGCCTGGTGTGCCAATCCACGGGGTCACAAAGAATCGGATATGACTGAGCAACTGAATAACAACCACAACCTCAAGGAAGACAGTGCTTTAGGAGTCCACCTGTCCAGGACCCAGTGGCTGCTGGTCTCCTTGGATGGGCACAGAAACTGCTGGCTGAAATGGGCACAGGTGGGTGGGTCCCCCGTGTTCCACTGTCCCTGAAATGAGCTGACTCTGACTCTCTCAGCACCTTCTCATGTGTGCCCCGGGGCTGCAGATGCCATCTTTCCTTCATGATGCCCACATTTCACCGCTTCAAAGGGCAGGTTAAATGCAGTAAAACTGGGGGCATTTACCTTGAGCTGGGAACAGGGACATGTGGCATTTGGGCCCAGGAAATGTTCAGAGCTGGGTTGGGCCTGAAACCTCAAAGCTAAGTCTTTTACAGGTCCCCTGCCAAATGCCCTGTTTTAGGAAAAGCCCTCTGGATGCTTGATTCTTATCCCCCGCACCCTTGGCACACCCACTCTCTGATTTATCTACTTTAGCTTTGCCTGTGACCCTCCTGATGGAGGATATTCTTTTCTCTGCGTCCTGTGTGTTGGCCAGGAGGCTGGACCCTGAGAGCAGGAAGAGATATGTTTTTTGGTGAGCCCTGGCTGTAGAGGGCCTCAGTGGAAAGATGATGACAGCATGAAGCTGGGGATGTCAAGTGAGCAGAGCAGAGCAGCATGAAGCTGACTCTGTGGCTGGGTTTTGGGGCTGGGAGGTCAAAGCACCTGCCTAAAACAGTACAGGCCTTGACTGGAGCTTCAGCAGACCAGCATGGATGGCAGTCATTAGATTGAGAGGCCCCAAGGAGCCATGGGGCCAGGTGAGGGTGTGGACACATTGTGTTTGGGCCCAGGGCCCCCAGGTGTGGGGTGAGACTCATGGAGGAGGAGCCTAGGGTGTGTCTGGGTCATCTGTCAGTGTCTGCATAAGAACTGGGGGAACACCCGGGTCAAGGTCATTCCCTTAGTAGGAGGGGACCCAGAGCTGTTTCAGAGGAGAGACCCAGGATGTGGGCAAGAGGAGAGGTGACTAAGAGGAAGGAATACAGCTGCTTTCTGAAATAGCTGCACATCCCACTTCCCCTCTGGCTCTGCCCAACGCCTGCAGGTGCAGCTTCTCCATTCAGGAGAGAGCACAGGTCTGAAGGCAGGGCTCCAGGCACGAGGGCCCCAGGGGCCCTGAGACACAGCTGCAGTATCTGTGGTCCTGGGATCCATAACCCCAGAAGCTGACTAGTCTCACAGAGGCCTGAGCTGAGTGTAAAATTTTCTTGAACAGCCCCTCCTGCTTGCACACCCTGAAGGAGTGAGCACAGAGCTTGAGTGCTCACAATCCACATTAAAAGTAGGTGCTTGCCTTGTATTCTACACTGTAATATATCTTTTTATTTTAAGTAAGTGTCATGTTTTAGACTGTTTACTATGAAGGAAATTTAATGCTGCAGTATCTCATTTAACCCAGACTGCAGTGTCTCAAGGTGGGTTTTGTTATTATTACTACTGGAACCTCCACTTCACATTGAAATGGATTCAGGGAGACCCAGAGGAGTTAGGAGTCTATTGTCACATTGTATGTCCCAGAACAAAACCTCCATCTCAACCAGATAGGAAGAAAAATAGCCAGCAGTTCCTGAGGGTCAGGGCCTGCAGTGCCCATGGCATGGTGCCCTGTGTCCTGAAAAAAGGTGAATCGCAAAACAATGGTGGGACTCTACCCCATGCTTAGTGTCAATAGGCACCCCAAATCCTGGGTTCCCTTGACAGGTGGTATCCTGAAACCCTGTGCTGCGGGCTGAATATTCTTGTTCCCCAATCCCATGTGTTGAAGACCTCACTCTCTAACTCCAGTGGGATGATATTTGGATGTGGGACTTTGGGAGGTGCTAAGAGTCAGATGAGGTCATGAGGATGGGGCCCTCACAATGGGATTAGTGTCCTTATAAGAAGAGGCACCAGAATGCTTGCTCCTTTCTCTCTCTCCCGTCTCCCTATTATGTGAGGACACAATGAGAAGAGAGCTGTCCGCAAACCAAGAGGTGAGTGCTCACCAGAATCCAAATTTGTTGGTAACCTGATCTCAGCCTTCCCACCTTCAGAACCCTAAGCAATCTGCCTGGACTTAGTTATTGGGCCCAAGATCACTAAGACAGTCCAGTTCTCTGCCTGCGCTTGTGTGGAGCCCTCTCATCACCGACCTGGTCTGCATGGTCGGTGGTGCTCAATGTGGGGGCAGGGGCAGAAGGGCTGCTGGGGGAAACCTGGAGGTGACCTTTAGACAAGTCTCTTCTCCTGGAGTTCTAAGGAGACATCAGTTCTGTTTTGGGAGTCAGCAGCCTGAAACATTGACTCTGGAATCCAGTGTCCCTGGGTGGATCCTGTCCTCTACTTTCAGGAGAGGATGGCGAATTTACCCACTCCTCCTCTGTGCTGCTGGGAGGGAGCCTCAGCTGTCCCTGTGGAGTCTGATGATGTGTGAGTGGGGAAGTATGAGCTGTGGATCACATGGGGCCTTGGGCTGACCACTAGGTGCCACTGCCCAGGGAAAGATGTGGACTCTGTGGGCTCCTTGTGTGGAGGCCGGAAATCCCAGAGATTCTTCACTGCTCTAGAGTCAGGGATATAGGTAACATGGCCACAGCTGTTAAAATCTGCCCCAGAGGCAGCCACCATAGACATGCAGTCAAATCCAAGGGCATTGCTCTCTTCCAGAAACAATGTGGTACGAAGGATCCAAATTCACCATCTCCAGGCATCATCCAAGGGCTCCAAGAGGAGGTGGGGGCGACAGAGGGTGAGACGGCTGGATGGCATCACTGACTCAATGGACATGAGTTTGAGCAAACTCCGGGAGATGGTGAAGGACAGGGAAGCCTGGCGTGCTGCAGCTCTTGGGGTTGCAAAGATTGGACATGACTGAGCGACTGAAAAACAACAAGGGCCCAAGCCTGCATCACATGGTCTTATTCTCAAAGTTGTCCTTTGAAGTGGGTGTTATCTCATTTTTAGAGACAGAGAGGCCAATGTTCAGAGAGATTCAGGCCCACTTCTGCAGACATACATCTAAGTGTCTGTCTTTGATGGCAAACCTCAGGTTCAGAGCTGTCAGGGGTCCCCAGGACCTGCCTTTCTCCTCGGCATTCAATTTCCCCCTTTGCAGGAAGAGTTCTTTTCCTCAAGAACTGATGTCTTAGTGGGTGGGAGCAGTGAGGGTTTAGGTACCATAGAACACCGGTGTGAAAATTCTGTCCCAAATCGAGTGTGCTCTTGCCACAGCACTGAAGGGTCCCTGCTTTGAGGAGGGCCCACCCCAGGGGGCCCCTGAGTGTCCACTGGCTTTGCCTCTAGTCCTACAGTAAGGCAGAGAGGCAGCAGCATCGTCACCTCCACTTCCCACAGGTGCTGAGGGCCCGACAAGGAGGCCCACAGCTCACAGAAGGGCACAGATGTTCTGGGTTGTGCCCCAGGCCTCCTGGGGCCAGGCCATCTCCTTCCTGCCCTGGGTGTCCCCTCACACTGTTACACTTTACCAGGCATCCTCAGAGAGTGGCTTTGGATGAACCCCACGAGGGAGGAAAGTGTAAGTCCTCTGGTGGTGAGGGGGCAGCATTCAGACCCCTTCCAGGGTTTATGGATTTTGGAGGAAGCATAAATTGAGACTGACAACATGGCTGGGGCGCCAGAGGAATCTGAAACCTGAGGTTCCTCTCAAGGTGCCTCTGGGCAACCCCACTTGCCCCTTCTCTGTCTTCTTGCGGACCACTAATGGAGTGGGGTGTCCACCAGGACCCAGCAGGACAGGGCGCTGAGGATGCTGGGAGTGCTCCGTGAGGGTGGCCAGCCTCAGAGCACCAGGCTCCACGGGCGCCCTGTTGAGCATTCCAACTAGGCAGGCCTGCGGGCCATGGCCCCACTTTCTCCCCCGGGGAGCTCGGGCTGGGGATCTGGTGGGCACACATGTCTGTGAACAGGTTCTGAGTCTGAATTTCCAGCAGCTGAGTCTGGGCATTGGGGGAGGTCATAGAGAACAGCATATTCCCACTGGGAGCCTCCTGTTCCTGGGCAGACGCCGGCACTGAGAGCTGGGAGCAGAGTTACAGAAACTCAATGCTCTGGGGCTGGACGGCAGAGCCAGCTGCTCGTCATTCCATTGTGTGAGATCTTAATAACCAGGGTAATTCAGTCCGACAACAGCTCAGGGGCAGGCGCAGCAGGCAATGGCAGGGTTGGGTGGGTGGGGGGTGGGCGCCTGTAGGAGCATGATGTCACCGGGCTCCCAGGTGGATGGGGTTTCAGGAGGGCTAATTCAGTCACATTTAACTGATGAGAATTAAAGTCCCAGAAGGGGAAGTGAGGAGCTGATGTCATGGATGCACCTGGGCCGTGAGAATCACTCTCAGTGACTTTGAAGCAACTCTGAGCCTCAGCACCTTGTCTCTGTCCACCTCCCTGTCCTGCCAGCATCGCTTGCCCCCAAACCCCGTCTCCTGTGACCTCCGGGACAGCCCCTGTCAGGAGTGCCTCCCCTGTGCTTCCCCTGCAGGGCTGGTGGATGGTGATGTGCATAGTCCATGTTGGAGTCAGGAAACTGTCGGGGCTGCCTGGAGATCCTGCAAAGATGCCTTGACAAAGGGCATGTGCTGCTTCTCTGCGGCCATAAGCACGAAGGACGAGGGCCGGGATGGAGGAGTTGCAAGGAGACAGACTGGCTCATCTGAAGCAAACATTCCACCCCACATAAGTGCTCTTCTACCCTGAGGCTGCCTCTCCCCACCATCCTGTGCATGTGGGAGAGATGAGTAACTCTTGCCCATGGTGGGATTCAAGCCTTGGGTGGTAGGCAGCCAGAATACCCCAAACAGCCCTTCTGACAGCAAAACGTAGGATGTGTGTCTGAGTTCAGCTTCCCTCCTGCCTCAGTGGTCAACCCTGCCCTGACGGTAATAAGGAACAATGACTCTGCTGCTGCACCTCCTGTGCTGTGTGTCAGGGCTTTATTTTAGCCTCACAGCAACCCTCAAGGTAGGTCTGTTAGCCCCATTATACAAGAATTAAGTACTATCCATGGTCACTGCTGGGTTTCCCTGGTGGCTCAGCAGTAAAGAATCTACCTACAATGCAGGAGACCTGAGTTCGATCCCTGGATCAGGAAGATCCCCTGGAGAAGGGAATGCCTGCCCACTCCAGTATTTTTGCCTGGAAAATTCCATGGATACAGGAGCCTGGTGAGTTATAGTTCCTGGGATGGCAAAGGATTGGACACAACTGAGAAACTAACTCACACACAGTTATTGGTAGGAAATAGCTGGGACTGAAACCAGCTATTCAATTATATTGAAGATCTAAGCCCCGGAAGCTTCTACTCTTTCTGCCTCCACCTCCGCCTAGACCTTTGCCTAGGCAACCCGACACCACTGGACAGTCTGGCTCAGGACCCTGGACAGTGACCCAGACACGTGTTAGGCACCATGGGGGGCTGGAGGTATGGACTTTCAATACCTGGGGGCTTCTCTTTGTCCTTTGATTACTTCCTCAGGGATTTTGGCACCTTCCCAACACCTGGGCTCCCAGAGAGACCTTTCCTGACCACTGACTACAACAGCCTCCCCCATCCTCTTCTAAAGCTCCAATCCTCACCCTGGTCTCCACAACACCCAGAATACCAGCTCCATGGCTGTCCTGCTCACACAGTTCTGGAATACCACTCAGCACAGAGTAAACACTCAATGGTGTTTTGTTGAGTGACTGTAGGAAGGAGGCAGGAAGAAGAAGGTCCTGTCTTGCTTTCTAAGGTAGGTGAAGTGGAGAGATGCAGTGAACAAACCAAAATGGCCAAGATGACTTTTAGAAGAAGAAGAAGAAGTGAAGTCGATTAGTTGTGTCTGACTCTTTACAACCCCATGGACTGTAGCCCACCAGGCTCCTCCATCCATGGGATTCTCCAGGCAAGAATACTGGAGTGGGTTGCCATTTCCTTCTCCCGGGGATCTTCCAACCCAGGGATCGAACCCAGGTCTACCTCATTGCAGGCAGATGCTTTAACCTCTGAGCCACCAGGGAACAAACCAAAATGGCCAAGATGACTTTCAGTTCAGTTCAGTGCAGTCGCTCAGTTGTGTCCTACTCTTTGCAACCCCATGAATTGAAGCACGCCAGGCCTCCCTGTCCATCACCAACTCCCGGAGTTTACTCAGACTCACGTCCATTGAGTCAGTGATGCCATCCAGCCATCTCATCCTCTGTCGTCCCCTTCTCCTCCTGGCCCCAATCCCTCCCAGCATCAGAGTCTTTTCCAATGAGTCAACTCTTCACATGGGGTGGCCAAAGCACTGGAGTTTCAGCTTTAGCATCATTCTTTCCAAAGAAATCCCAGGGCTGATCTCCTTCAGAATGGACTGGTTGGATCTCCTTGCAGTCCAAGGAACTTGAAAGAGTCTTCTCCAACACCACAGTTCAAAAGCATCAGTACTTTGGCGCTCAGCCTTCTTCACAGTCCAACTCTCACATCCATACATGACCACAGGAAAAACCATAGCCTTGACTAGATGGACCTTTGTTGGCAAAGTAATGTCTCTGCTTTTGAATATGCTATCTAGGTTGGTCATAACCTTCCTTCCAAGGAGTAAGCGTCTTTTAATTTCATGGCTGCAGTCACCATTTGTAGTGATTTTGGAGCCCAGAAAAATAAAGTCTGACACTGTTTCCCCATCTATTTCCCATGAAGTGGTGGGACCGGATGCCATGATCTTCATTTTCTGAATGTTGAACTTTAAGCCAACTTTTTCACTCTCCACTTTCACTTTCATCAAGAGTTGTAATAAATGAAGGCAGAGTGATAGAGATGACAGGAGGGCCTGTCAGAAGAATGACACTTGCTTGAAGTCTGAACCATGTGGGGATCAGCCTTGAAAAGAGTAAAGAAAAGTGTTGAGGGCAGGACGAGAGCTTGCAAAGGTCCTGACGCAGGAACCAACTGAGCAGCTTCAAATACAGACCTTAGGTGAGTTCCCTTGGGAAGGGATGAAGCAGGGAGGATCCTTGGGTGGCCCCTGATGGCCTTGAGGAACTCCTGAGTCACTGGTCTGGGGTTGTCAAGCCCTGCAGGTGCTCCCAGGGAGAAGCCAGGACACATGCACATGTCTGATTTATGGGGGCACATGGAAGGATCTGGGCAGTTGATCCTCACAAATGACCTGTGAAAGAACCACTGCAAAGTGCAAACATTCAACTGGGTCCCTTTTCAGTACACTTGTTTCACAGCCTTTACATCTTCCTTCCTGACATTGCAAGTCTTGATTTCATGAAACCAAGAAGAATCATTAGGAAAACAGAATTATGCTGGCTGAAAGATTGCTGTCATGTTGAGTCATGACAGTTGCCAAAAAAGAAGACTCCTCCACTCTTTGCTAGCTATTTTACAAGAAGGTAGTCTATGAAATGTATTTTTGAAGTCAAATAGTGACCATGGCCATGGGGAGTGAAGGCAGTGAGGAGGACCCTGCCCCATGCCTCCCCCTCATTGCCCAGGCTTGGGGTGTGTCTCTGACCTGTTGTCCACAATCTCCCTGTTTCAAGTGTGAGTTGTTCTGGATTGATTGACAAAGATAAACCCAATCACACCTTTAGATGGGAACTCGGGGATTCAGTCCCATCAGCTGCACACCGTCCCAAGGCTTTTGTGTCTAAATTATGGGAATTTGGATTTCGCCTTGGCTGTCCACCACCAGAAATCAGGAAATCTCTGAAAAGCAAACCACACAGACTCCAGCTGTCCAGGTGTCCTTTGCCAGAAATGGCTCCAGGGAGATTTTATTTACAAGAGAGTGACTGGTCCTGTAGTGTAAGTCCTTGACCGGCAGCCTGCAGCTGTCCCATGTGGCTGGGGGTGGAGGTCAGACACTGTGCGGGCGGAACCAGAGCCGGAACCCACCCATGAGCGGGAGGCAGGTCAGGGACCAGATGGGGCTGCGGTGAGGAGGTGGGACGTCTGGGCAGCTGCCCTGTTTACAGGCTGCTGGCTGCATGCTATGGGATCAGAGGAGAGCATCATGGCTGGTCCACACTGGAAACCCTACTTCTTTGAGCCTCGTTTACCCGTCAGAAGAGGGAATGGATTATAGAAGCTGCTTCTTCATTTATTTCAGCACATCTGCCTCTGTTCTGGCCAGGCGCTGGGGCAGCACAATTAGAGGCAACGCTGGCCCTCACCTGGTAACCCAGACAGTGGCCCCCAGTGAGCCCTCTTTCCTTCCAGGGCGGGGGACCTTACTCCCTCATCCTTGCATGTAATAAACAACTGGCCACTGTCCCCTGCTCAGGCCTTTTTGGTGCCTCAGGGCTCCAGAGTTCCTGGCATCAGGGGCAGAGATCCCAGGAGAAGTTCTAAGAATAGCATCCTTTCCATGACTGTTATGTCCCAAGTCAGATCTGACTTTGCAGTACTAAATAAATATTAACAAAGTTGATGCTTTCTCCAGCCCAAACTTCAGTTTTTTAAAAATCTACATTAATGGCATCCTAACTTTCCCCTGTAGCAATCCCCTTCTTTGGACTGACTGCTAAAAAGCTGGTATCTCGTAAAATAAACCCGGAAGAACTTAGGAAGCCCAATGCAGTCTGGGAAACATCATAACCCACTAAGAAAATCTTACAAAATATCTTTCTTAATTTCTTGAGTAGTGGAGTTTAGACTTTATGCAGAGCCAAACTTAAAATCTGTTGCTATTTTGTATTATTTAACAAAAAGTCTACTCTCCCTATTAAGGATGATTTGAATATTCATTCTCTTCAGAGTTTTCTGCTTTCAGGAAACATAACAGACAAATGGTGCCAGTTTGATTAGATTATTTTGCTTCAAATCCCGAGGGCTCCCGATGCCCTTTGGAGGAAATCTCAGCCCTGAACAGGGCTCTCACTATGCGGTCTTGCCTTTTACCACGCTGTCCACCCCACTCCACCTTCTCCCCTGAAAGGAGGTCAGCTTCTCCAAGGCCTCTCTCAGGTGTCCACATAGACCATGGGGCAGGGTTGGAGCTATGGCTGAACTCCAGTCTTTTCAGAATGCCTTGTGGTCTTCCTAGACCCCAGGATTCGTTGTGAGGGGCTTCCATCTCTCAGTCACTTCCCTGGATCAAAAAGGCTATCTCGATGTTTTCTCAATTGCCTCCTGAATTTTGAGGAGGTGTGAAGTCTTCTGCTCACCTCCCTTTAGATGATAGAACTGTTTCTCTGCAGTGGACCAAGGTGTCGCATTACTGCTTATCTGTTCTCTGGCCCCCTTGTCTCGGCGCCACCTTGCACCAGGACCTAGGGAGCTGGCACCTCTGTCTGCTCTTCCTCCCTGCATCCTTGCATGTAGTAAACTCTCAGAATGGGAGCAGGGGGACCTCTCTGTTCTTCTCCCTGCTGAATCATCAGGTCAGACCTGCCTCGTGCTCTGCACCTGCCTCCCACTTCCCCCTCCCACCACTTTCCTCCCCGTTCCTTCCTCCCTTGCCCCAAGATTCAAGTCCCTGTTTGGGGTTTTCTAGCTGGAAAAAGGTAGCGTTGGGAGCACACAGAAATAATGGATGACATGCTGAAAGCTGGAGTGTGCCGGCCACGAAGGGAGCACCATCTGCATTGCTTCTATCATTCCACTCCCATCATGTCTCAGATGGGACGTCATTGTCCCATGTGAAGAAGAGGAAATGGGGGCTCAGAGGAAAGTCCCATGCCCAAGTTGCAGGGCCAATGCATGGCAGGGCTGTGATGGGAGGCCTGGTCCGTCAGACTGGGAATTACTTTGCTGCACTGGGATCTCAGCAGAGGGAGTTGGATGCTTTCCCTATTGATACCTTCACAACTCTTGACAGTTTTCAAAACTCTCCCTTGTGTCCCCACATTGGATCTTAACCTAAACTGATTGGTGGACAAAATTAGCATCCCATCCCCAAGTTGAGGGGCAAGCCCCTGAGACAGTGGCTCGTCCAATCCTGCATGTATGACCGTGGGACAGCTTTCCTGATTAGAGGTGTGTTAGGGCCCCCAGGAACCTGGGACCGAGGAGTGTGACTGGCACAGGCAGAGGCTGCATGCTGATGGAAGGGGAACCCCACAGTCAAGGCAGTGCCTGGGTACACCAGACAGAAGGAGCATGAAGTTGACTTCACAAGGTGAAAGGCCAGAAGGATCCCTAGGCCAGCATAGAGATGGAGTCCGGGCAGCAGAAACAGGGCCATCACAGAGCTGGAGGGTGGGCTTGCATGCCCTGACTCCTTAAACAAGGACCTCTGGTTTCCCATCACATGGCCAGGGTTCTGAGAAACACTGGGGTGACCCACAGTCAGAGGGATGAGCCAGGCAGAACATGAGGGGGAGGGGCTCGGGGGCGGCCAAGGGCAGGAGACAAAGCTGTGGATGTGAGATGGCCCCCAGGGTGTCACCCTCTCTTCAGTCCTGGGGGACTCAGAGCCTGACCTCTTGGCAGGGACCCTGGTTGGCTCTGTGGTGACCTCCCCTGGGTCATGTGGACATGCATCCCCCCCATCACTGTGAGGGGCTGTGAGGGAAGGGCTGGAGCTGCAGATGTGGATTGGGGTGAGAGGGTCTTGAGGTCAGTCCTCACTGGTCAGCAGGTGTAACCCTGGGCCCTTCCCAGAAGTTTCAGAAATGACTTTCCCAGAGTCAAACAATCAAGTTAAAAGCAGGAGTGGCCACTCTCATGCATCTCTGAGTGGAACTGTTCTCTATATAAGAACCCTTTTTCCCCTGATCTTCTCTCCATGACTGGGCTCGAACTGGAGCAGCAACCCAACAAGCCTTGTCCTCAAGTGCCCCATCCAAATTGGGTCCAAACCGGGTCTCAGGAGTGCTCTGGCTGGCAGAAGACAAAGCTGCTTTTACTCTTGTAAAATTCTGCAGCTTGGAACGGGGCATGTGTAAGGCTGTAAACATTGCTAAGGTCAGAAGCTTTTGACAGTGGGTTGTTGGCTGGTAGGCATCACTGAGGTCCCCTGGGCTGGGCAAGAGTAGGGGTGTTAACTTTTGAGTTTGGGGGCACACAGGCCACATGAGTTTCTTCAAAACCAGAAGGCAGGTGGGCTCATTGGGGTTCTTTCTGTCTTAGAAACTTTGAGCTGATGGAGTTTGGAATCTGGGATGAAACCAAAGAAGTTGGCAAAATAAAGGTTGGAGAAAGACCAAAGCCTGGTTGTGTTTGGTCCCCTGGATCCAGCAGTTCCTGAAGTCCACACCTGAATGTGAAGCAGTAATTCTTGTTTGCCATTTTGCTTAAGCCGATTTGAGTTGAATTTGTGTTACTTGGATCTAAAGGGGTCCTGAGGAATTCAGATACTCCTGAGAAAGATCGCAGGACGGTGGGTGCATCCATCCTCAGGGGCCCATGCTGGGGGACAGTTTGTGAAAGGGGAGGGAGACAGCAGTGTTTTCTGGAGTCTGATCAAGGTGAACAGGAGGTATCCTTAGGAAAAGACTGAATATCAGGCTTGTAAAGACCCTCGAAGGCAAGGAACACCAGCTTTTATCCATGGGTTTGCATCCCAACTAAAGTCACTCTTCTGTCATCACAGCAGAAGGTGGGTGTCTCCCTGAGACTCGGGGGGATGAGGCAGAGCATCAACATCTGTCAGCTGTCTTGGTGCTGCTGGGGGAGGAAGCTCTGATTCTGGTGGTCCACCTGCTCCTGCCAGCAGGATGTGCCCCCCAAATGGACTTTTTAACACTTCCCAAATCATTGGGGAAAATCTTTGAAAATGTGCAGGCCACTTATTCTAATCCTGACAGTGACTTTCTCAGCTATTCATTGACTGATTTGGAGATGAAGAAGATAGAGAACTTGCCAGACAGAATAAACAGGAGGGTGTGCCTTTTAACTTTGAAGCTTGATGGATCCATGCTCTCTAGGTGTTCTCTTCCAGAGTACATGCCTCGATCAGTTGCTGATCTGGGGTCACCATCTGTGGGCACAGAGATCTGTCAACTTCGGCAAAGCTTGGCTGGCAGGAGCCTTGGAGGGCTTATCCCTTCAGGTAGGCTGTGGAAAGCTGGGTTTAAGGAACTGAACACAGAGGTACAGACTCTGCAACAAATGCTTTTCATTGAAGTTTAAGTTCCCAAATAACATAACCAATATAATCTTGAAAATAACAGTCTTGTAGCAAGTTGTCACTAGTTTCTGATTTCATACCTAGTAGAACATTCATCCCTTATGATTATACAGTGGAAGTGAGAAATAGATTTAAGGGCCTAGATCTGATAGATAGAGTGCCTGATGAACTATGGAATGAGGTTCATGACATTGTACAGGAGACATGGATCAAGACCATCCCCATGGAAAACAAATGCAAAAAAGCAAAATGGCTGTCTGGGGAGGCCTTAAAAATAGCTGTGAAAAGAAGAGAAGTGAAAAGCAAAGGAGAAAAGGAAAGATATAAGCATCTGAATGCAGAGTTCCAAAGAATAGCAAGAAGAGATAAGAAAGCCTTCCTCAGCGATCAATGCAAAGAAATAGAAGAAAACAGCAGAATGGGAAAGACTAGAGATCTCTTCAAGAAAATTAGAGATACCAAGGGAACATTTCATGCAAAGATGGGCTCGATAAAGGACAGAAAATGGTATGGACCTAACAGAAGCAGAAGATATTAAGAAGAGGTGGCAAGAATACACAGAAGAACTGTACAAAGAAGATCTTCATGACCCAGATAATCATGATGGTGTGATCACTGACCTAAAGCCAGACATCCTGGAATGTGAAGTCAAGTGGGCCTTAGAAAGCATCACTACGAACAAAGCTAGTGGAGGTGATGGAATTCCAGTTGAGCTATTTCAAATCCTGAAGATGATGCTATGAAAGTGTTGCACTCAATATGCCAGCAAATTTGGAAAACTCAGCAGTGGCCATAGGACTGGAAAAGGTCAGTTTTCATTCCAATCCCAAAGAAAGGCAATGCCAAAGAATGCTCAAACTACCGCACAATTGCACTCATCTCACACGCTAGTAAAGTAATGCTTAAAATTCTCCAAGCCAGGCTTCAGCAGTATGTGAACCGTGAACTTCCTGATGTTCAAGCTGGTTTTAGAAAAGGCAGAGGAACCAGAGATCAAATTGCCAACATCTGCTGGATCATGGAAAAAGCAAGAGAGTTCCAGAAAAACATCTATTTCTGCTTTATTGACTATGCCAAAGCCTTTGACTGTGTGGATCACAATCAACTGTGGAAAATTCTGAAAGAGATGGGAATACCAGACCACCTGACCTGCCTCTTGAGAAACCTGTATGCAGGTCAGGAAGCAACAGTTAGAACTGGACATGGAACAACAACAGACTGGTTCCAAATAGGAAAAGGAGTACGTCAAGGCTGTATATTGTCACCCTGCTTATTTAACTTATATGCAGAGTACATCATGAGAAACACTGGGCTGGAAGAAGCACAAGCTGGAATCAAGATTGCCGGGAGAAATATCAATAACCTCAGATATGCAGATGACATCACCCTTATGGCAGAAAGTGAAGAGGAACTCAAAAGCCTCTTGATGAAAGTGAAAGAGGAGAGTGAAAAAGTTGGCTTAA
This sequence comes from Bubalus kerabau, assembly GCF_029407905.1. Taxonomy (NCBI): domain Eukaryota; kingdom Metazoa; phylum Chordata; class Mammalia; order Artiodactyla; family Bovidae; genus Bubalus; species Bubalus kerabau. The sequence goes on along the minus strand of NC_073631.1, from coordinate 79,303,741 downwards.
AGCTCAACATTCAGAAAGTGAAGATCATGGCATCTAGTCCCATCACTTCATGGGAAATAGATGGGGAAACAGTGGAAACAGTGTCAGACTTTATTTTTCTGGGCTCCAAAATCACTGCAGATGGTGACTGCAGCCATGAAATTAAAAGACGGTTACTCCTTGGAAGGAAAGTTATGACCAACCTAGATAGCGTATTCAAAAGCAGAGACATTACTTTGCCAACAAAGATCCGTCTAGTCAAGGGTATGGTTTTTCCTGTGGTCATGTATGCATGTGAGAGTTGGACTTCGAAGAAAGCTGAGCAGTGAAGAATTGATGATTTTGAACTGTGGTGTTGGAGAAGACTCTTGCGAGTTCCTTGGACTGCAAGGAGATCCAACCAGTCCATTCTGAAGGAGATCAGCCCTGGGATTTCTTTGGAAGGAATGATGCTAAAGCTGAAACTCCAGTACTTTGGTCACCCCATGCGAAGAGTTGACTCATTGGAAAAGACTCTGATGCTGGGAGGGATTGGGGGCAGGAGGAGAAGGGGACAACAGATGATGAGATGACTGGATGGCATCACTGACTCGATGGACATGAGTCTGAGTGAACTCTGGGAGTTGGTGATGGACAGGGAGGCCTGGCGTGCTGTGATTCATGGGGTTGCAAAGAGTCAGACATGACTGAGCGACTGAACTGAACTGAACTGAGAACATTCGTAAAATATGTGTTTATCCATCTATTCCTTTTCAGGTTCCTTTCCATTATAAGTTATCACAAGATACTGATTGAGTATAGTTCCCTGTGCTATACAGGAGGTCCTTGTTGGTGATCTATTTTATATATAGTAGTGTTATGTATATTAATCCCAAACTCCTAATTTATCCCTCCCCACCCTTTCCCCTTTGGTAACCATAAGTATATTTTCTAGGTCTGTGAATCTATCTCTGTTTCAAGTTTCTCTTTATTGACTTGGTTTATGAGTAAGGGAGGCCCTGTCAGCCAAATGATCAGTATATGTAAGCTCACAGAAGTGGAAGCGAGGAGGGGAGAGCAGACCTGTGGCAGACACACGTTAAAGCAGCCTTGGGTGCACTGGGCCGACAGGACCCTCACCTGGGGCAGGTGGGAGCTTGTCAGCGTCCTGAGGAATGCCTCCAGCTGATGACGTCCACCTGAAAGTATTAGTTGGGCTGCTGTGTTGAGAATGGTCATTGGAGGATAAAGTTGGACAGAGGGAGAGAAATAACAAGCCCGTTGAGACAAATGACCCATCCCAGGGTGGGGTGAGGATGGAGGTAATGATGGGATTTCACAGAGAGTCTGCCAGTGACAACATCACAGTCAGCAGAGGTGGAACACTGCCCATCAAGGGGTCTGGAGGAGAGACTAGGCATCAGCTGTGGGCATGTGGTGTGTGAGATGTAGATTAGTCAACCTGTGGGTAGGGGTGCTGGAAGGGGAATACACGAGTCTGACGTCTGACTTCTGTGTGAAGCGGTCTCTATCCTGCCTTCTCTGCCTCTCCCTCAAGAGAACTGTTGATGAAAAAATTAATCAATAGTCAATCTAAGAAAGAAATGGGAAAACTTATTTGAGCAAACCTGAGCTTTATAACCTGGGAGATGGTCTTTCAGAGGGCTCTGAGGACTGTTCTGAAGTGGTAAAGAGGGCGGCTAGGATAGATGTGATTGACAAAGGCCTACATACAACCAAGCACACATCTTGGTGGAAGGTTGCTGCTATTATCCAGAAACAGGTATCTTAATTAGTGGCCTCAAGGCCCTTCTAAGTATGGGAAGAGGCATGAAACTAGGTTTATAAAAATTGCTCCTGAAAATATCTGACTGTCAGGATTAGTTTTTACCCCCCAGTTTTCTTAGTGCATGAAGTGCCTCATCCTGATCTTTGCCCCAGACTCCTTTCAGGGTGTATTGTAAGTCAGTGACTGCAGTGTTAATGATTTGGTTCTTTAACTGAATGGTGGGCACCAATCTTTGTTTTACAATCCCTTCCCTTTTGACCTTAATTACGACCAAGGTTTGGGAGGCATTCTGTGACCACGTTGTCCTGCAGTGCTTAGAATGTTCATTCCTAGGTTCCCTCTTGTTGCTTTCCCCAATATCTGTAGTTTTTACACTATTTTCAATCACTGATCTTATAGAATTATATATTTGATCAATCGATTCAAATCACCTAATCATCTGTGACTTGGTCACACATTTGATAATGCAAGAAACTAATCTTATAAAATAGCAGAATACAAGTAATACAGCTGGTAACAATGTATCATAAACATTAGGGCTTCCCAGGTGGTGCTAGTGGTAAGGAATCCACCTGTGAAGGCAGAAGACACAAGAGATGTGGGTTTGATCCCTGGGTTGGGTAGAAGGAAATAGCAACCCACTCCAGTATACTTGCCTGGAGAATCCCATGGACAGAGGAGCCTGGCCAGTGTCTCCCCAGGTCATCTGACCAGTCTCTTCTGCACAAGTCACTATCTTTGTGGGAAATGGCTCATTGGCATTGTATGTAGAGCTCATACATATGTATGTAGAGTTCAGCAAAGATGTCTACATGTACAAGATGAGTGGTGGGTCATGATGACCCATGACAGGATTGAGAAAGGAGTTATTACTTAGGGAGTTAAAAGGCTGTCAGAAAATTGAAGAAAATGAAGTAAAGTTGATCTTCATGGTTGAGCAGGTATCTCTGTCATTGTCGGGGTGGGGGGGGGCAGGTGTCAATGCATCATGCAGATGCACAGTGCTCACTAGAGGGAAGGGAGGTGGCCTGCAGTGGGCAGAGAAAAGCTTTATGTTTACATTTTTCTTGTCCTGCCTCAAAATATGACTTTTTATTTAATCAAAACTGATTCAGATCTTCAGTGACCCACTAAGCTCTATGCCGACCCCCTAGAGTAGCACTGTTATTGGGATGTAATTCATTTGCCAATATACCTTGTAGTTACTCATTTATATTGGACATTCAATGTTTTTTAGTATAGTCACAGCGTTGTACAACCACCATGACAAACTTATTTTAGAACCTTTTTGTCACACCCCCCTCTCTGCCAAAAAAAGCCCATTATCCATTAGCAAGCACTGTCCATTCCCCAGTATGGTGCTTCTAAATATTGATGATTCCTATTTTTTAAGCCTATCTGTAAACCCTTTAATGATTAAAGAACCACATGGAATTTGTTTTTGTGTAACCAGTCTATCAGAATTATTCAAAAACAGCTTGTATATGAATGAGGCATACTTTTAAATGGAAAAGATTAAAAAAATATGACCCAAGGATTGTGCATCTTTAAGAAATGATGACCCCTTTGCATTTCAGTGCTATTTGTATGCCTGATGCAGTATTTTTCAAATCTCCTTGAGAAACTGGTGGGAGGCTATGCAGATAAGTGATGATTGCTTTTTTCTTTCTTGGCTATATTTTTCTAGCATCTGCTGTAAACAAAACAGAGAAAAGAGCCTTTCTAAACCTGGTGCAAATATCTCAAATTCAAGGAAGCCAATGATGGAAAATGTAATATCAAAATTCAGATTATTATAAATACATGGCATAAATCACATCTGCTCATTAAACTTAATTCCAAGGAATAATAGCAAAAGCAAAGAGATGTTGGAAACTCTCTTGGGAGAAATAAAGTAGTCGACAAATTCTTGGTTTTAACTGTTTTCTATCATGAGGATGCTTTGTCTTATTTTGGCCTAGTGTGTAGGGACCCAGACTACACATGTTGTAGCTCAGGGATCACAACGGAAACCTCTTCCAACACATCCATTCCAGAATTAAGAAATAGGTAGTGGTGCCCTGGGACCTCCAGCGGTTTGCGGCAGGACTCACCCAAAGCAGGCTGGCATAGTGTATTAGTTCAAACCAGTAAGAATTAGGTACCAACTAGGATAGACCTGTCATTTTATTTATTTTGCTGTCAAAGCAAGAGACTTTATTGGGAAGGGGTGACTGAGTGGAGAGCAGGAGGGGGAAGGAACCCAGGAGGACTGCCCTGCCTCGTGGCTCACAATCTCGGATTTTATGGTGAGGGAATTAGTTTCCGGGTTGTCTCTGGACAGTCTTTATGACTCAGGGTCTTTCTTGGAGATGCATACATTGCTCAACCAAGATGGATTCTAGAGAGCTGGGTCCTAGGAGGTTGGTAGGACAAGCGGCATCTTCTCTTGACCTTTCCTGAATTCTTCTGGTTGGTGGTGGCTTGTTAGTTCCATGTTCCTTACCAGGACCTCCTCTTGTAAAGTAACTCATGCGAATGGTTACTGTGTGCCTGGCCAGGGTGGGCAGTTTGAGTCAGTGTTTCCCCTGTGTCTGGACTAACTGAGGCTCAGGTTCTTTGCATCTCAGTGCAGAAGGAATTCAGTGAGAGGCCAAGTCTTAGGCAAGAAGTAAATTTATTGGTACAGGACATTTGTCCGAGATGCATGTGGGCAAGCAAGAGAGTTCTGCCTAGACTTGTCATTTTAAACATTACTTTAAGGCTAAGGAATGTTTTGTCAAATGCAATCTTATGTGGGCCAACAATAGGAGGCAATTAGGGCAGAATAGTTCTCATGGGGCCTGGGGGGCTGTCCCTCTCCCCTGGTGCAGTTGTGCCAACTTGGTTACACGAGTCCTGAGAATGTCTTGCGGACATCCATTGCTCCCCTGTGCCCATCTTGAGCATGGGAGCCATGCTCTCAGTGTGATCACTGGTTTGCTTGTTTCTCTTTCCTTCTCAAACATGGAATCCCTGAACAGAATGATTCTATCTCTCATGGGACTGTTTGTCTCAATGTATGACCTCAGGAAAGATAAACTTAGCTCTTCCCCCTACCAGGTACTGTTCAAAGTGCTAGAGATACAGCTCTGAGGAAAGTAGTTGTCTTATGCTCAAGGAGCTAACCTGTGGGGTGGGATGTACAGAAGGATAATAATCAAATAAGGAAACAGCTAAGTGACAAGTGGAGAAAATGCAGCAGAGGAAAGAGGAGAGGCAGTGTCAGGGCAGCTGGAGTGACTAAATTTGCTAGCTTACCCAAGGCAGTTAGAGAAGGCATCTCTAATAAAGTGACATTGCATAAATCCATAAAAAAAATAAGAGAGGAGGACTTCCCTCATGGTACAATGGACAAGAGTCCACCTGCCAATTCAGGGGACCTGGGATCGACCCCTGGCCTGGGAAGATGCCACATGTTGCAGAGCAATGAAAGCCTGTGTGCTACAACTACAGAAGCCCATGCTCTCTGAGGTCTGTGAGTCACAACTACTGAGCCCATGTGCTGAGACTACTGAAGCGCACGCACCTAGAGCCCACGCTCAAAAATAAGAGAAGCCACTGCAATGAGAAGCCTGTGCACTGCAGCTGGAGAGTAGCCCCTGCTCACTGCAACAAGAGAAAGCCCACATGTACAGCAACCAAAACCCAACATCACCAAAAAATTAAAAAAAAAGAAGTAAGGGAGAAATTGTTCATATCAGGGAACTTAAGTGCAACGGTCCTGAGGCAGAAGCCTGGATGATGAATTAGAAGAACAGCAATGAGGCCAGCACGGAGCAGTGCTGAACCAGAGTTAGGAGATGTGAACAGAAATGTCTCAGTGAACCAGATTACACAGGGCTCTGCAGGCATCGTACGGATTTGGGATAGGGCACTAGAATAGAAGAGGAAAGTCTCACTCTGTTGAAAATACACAGTAGAAGACTCAGCATAGAAGCAGAAAGACCAGTCAGGATGTTTCTGGAGGAATCCAGGTCAGATGGTATCCATCCTTTATCAGGCATCTCAGCTCCATGATTTTCATGACCTAAGTTCAAATCACTTACAATCCATTGACTATAACTTACAAAATTTCCAGAACCTGTCTGTGTCTCATCGCTTCTTCTGCTCCTGGTCTAAGGTACCCTCACATCTTATCTCATTATTGCTCCCTGGCCTCAGCCCTCCCTTTAGTCTCCCCTTAACGCAGCCACCAATGGATCTTCTAAAAGTAAGTTAGGGGAGTGATATCATTGAACATGACAGATTAAGGATTCTTAGAACTCTGTTCCTCCACTAAAACAACAATGAAGCTGGAATAAAAAGCTATAGGAATCAACTTTTTCATATTCTAGAATCCAATAAAAGTTTGCAACAACCAGGAGAGTGTTTTATGAAGGAAGAAGCTCCTAGATTTCAGCATGAGAGCATCATCATGGCATTTTAACTCACCCACCTACAACCCTTCAGTTCCCAGCTCCATAGTGGCTATGGGGATGTTGACCTGTATTCCTCATGTGACTGGCTGGTTCCAGAGGAAGCAGTATAGACCTTGGTCTCAAATACATATGATTGTGTGTCTGTTGGGTGGTTCCCTGAGGGATTGGTCGGGCTCTTTTTTTCACTTCCCTTGGAATTTTCTTGGGGCTAAAGTAGTCTTCTGGATGGCATTTATCAGAAGTATTTAAAGGCAAATATACTAGCAGTGATTTAGCAGCAGCAGCATACTAGCTATAGGGCTTCCCAGGTGGCTCAGTGGGTAAAGAATCTGCCTGCAATGCAGGAGATGCAAGAGAGGTGGGTTCTATCCCTGGGTCAAGAGGATCCTTTGGAGAAGGAAATGGCAACCCATTCCAGTATTCTTGCCTGGAGAATCCCATGGACAGAGGAGCCTGGTGGGCCACAGTAGCAGGGGTTGCAAAGAATGAGACAAGACTGAAGAGACTAGCATGCACACGTGCATACTAGCTACAGGGCTTCCCAGGTGGCTCAAGTGGGTTAAAAAAAATTCTGTCTGCAATGCAGGAGATGCAAGAGAAGTGGATTCAATCCCTGGGTTGGGAAAATACCCTGGAGAAGGGCATGGCAAACCACTCCTATATGGACAGAGGACCCTGGTGGGCTACAGTCCACAGACTTGCAAAAGAGTCAGACATGACTGAAGGGACTGTGCATGGACCTACCTACTTTGAGGCAGAGGATAGCAGATGGACAAGCAACAGACAGACCGGAAGCCTTAGGAAGAGGAGGGGTAAGGATATCAATGAGGCGATAGGCTTCACAAAGCTTCCACATATTCTAGAGAATATAGGAGGCTGCGTGTGTGCCCAGGGCTGAATGTAGATCAGAGAAGACAAGGGAAGACCCTAAATTTTATCTCTGGCTGATCTTTAGGTTCTGCTCAAGCTGGAAATGAATGCTAAGGCAGAGTTGTGAATGGCAAAAGCATTGAAAGATTGCCCAAACACATAGCCAATGTGCAAAGACTGGAAGAGTATGTCATTATGTTGGCCTCAGGCATTTAAGGAAACGCTGTTAAATCACTAGCTGACCACTAAACTAACAGAAGTGGGATTTAGTTATCACCATGACAAAGGACAGTTGTTACAGAAGAGTTTAGAAGTGTTATTAAACAAGCAACTGCAACCCACAAAAAGCAGCCAACAACAAACCCTCATGAGAAGGGGATTATGTTTTCCAGAGTTACCACATTATAATATTTAAAATGTACAATTATCAAAAAAAAGTTGCAATCTGTGCAAAGAAACAAGAATGTATAACCCAGTCTTTGGAAAAATGAAATAAGAGAAATTTTCCCTGAGGAAGTCCAGGTATTGGATTTACTATAAAAGACTTTAGATCAGTGATCTTAAATCTGCTCAATGAGCTAAAGGGAACCATAGACCAATAACTAAAGAAAACCATGAAAATGATGTCTAAACAAGTGGAGAATATTACCAAAGAGATAGAAAATATAAAAATAAACCAAATAGAAATTTTGAAGTGGAAACTTTCAATATTGGAAAAAACAGATTCACTAATGGAGGTTATACAAATAAAAAGATGGCCAAGATATTTCATCTGAATACTAACCATAAGATAAAATGAGGGAGAGAAGGGCACGGGGTGAAGGAAGCACAGAGAGGAGTGATGTGGCCAATTGCCAAGGAACGCTGCCGCCTCTAGACCTGAAGGAAGTAAAGACAAGTTTTCCCCTGGAGGCTCTCAAAGAAGTGAGTCATGCTGACGTCTTTTTTTTTTTTTTTTTTTTTTTAGCCCCTAAGGAAGCATTTTGGGCTCCTGACTTTTAGAACTGTGAGAGAATATATTTGTGTTGACTTAAGTTGAAGAAGGGGGTGACGGAGAATGAAACGGTTGGATGGCATCACTGATTCGATGGGCATGAGTTTGAGCAAATCTTGAGAGATAGTGAAGGACAGGGAAACCTGGCATGCTGCAGTCCATGGGGTGCAAAGAGTTAAACATGACTTAATGACTGAACAGCAACAAGAAGTCACTAAATTTGTGATTTTTTTTTTTCCAGCAGCATTTGGAATCCCATACATAATCCCAGTGAAAGCAGGAATTTTTGTCTTTTCCCCCCCTCTTCTCTTCAGAACTTTCAGGACTTAGATAGTCTTCAATAAATATTTGTTGAGTGAAAGAAGTCAAGCTAGACTTTATGGTCCAGATTCGGGAAGGATGGCTAAATGTGATGAGGAGAAGATGTAAGGACACAGGGAGAAGAACCACTGTCCACATACCAAAGAGAGAGGCCTCAGGGGAAACAGACCCTGCTGATGCCTTGATCTCCAACTTTAAGTCTTCAGAACTGTGACATAGTAAATATCTGCTCTTTAAGCTGCCTCACCTATGGGGTTTTGTTACAGAAGCCCAGCAGACTAATGCTGGCTTTTGCCACTCTGGATCTTCCCCTGCACATCTTCCTGGGATGCCCTTTTTCTGATCTCCATGGGAATAACTCTTAGTCATTTTCCAGAACTTTGCTCAGGTGTTCTGAGAGGATCAGGAAACTTCTCTACACCACCCGGCTAGGCTGCCCCTAGGGGTACCATCAGCTCCTGGTGAGCCTCCGTCAAACCTGCTGTCATCTGTGCCACTGGTGCCCAGCGTGGTGTCTGGGGCACAGAACATGATCAGTGGATATGAGCTGAGTGTGGGAACCCATGCATCACAGCAGCAAACCAAGGTGGCAACGGAATCAATAATTATCACAGAAAGCACAATAGTCTGTCTGAATCAGACCCAGCCATGACGTGGGTGCTGCCCTGACCTTTTGATGTGAATCAACTAGTAATCTCCTTGATGGTCTAGTTCACTTTTCATCCTTGACTTGACTATGACGTCAGTCAAAGATAAACAGATCCACCTTAGGGAAGATTTGTTTGAACTGAGGCAAGGAGAGATACATTCTCCTGTTTTTGATGCCCATTGAAATGTCACATTGATTTCTTTTCAGAAAGCAAGGATGACATCATATCCTCTTTAAACAGTGTTATGTATAATTTCCAAGGAGTTTGTGAGAATTTTTTTTTTTTTTTTACCAAATGGGAGAACAGCTTTTTCATGATAATACAACTTTTGGGGGGAAAAGCATTCCTTGGCCTGTGTTTATTTTAAAATTAAAAAGGCAAAAATAGATTATAGAAGCTAAATGTCACCAGTGGCCACAGTAAATATTTGAACCCTACTCCCTGTCTCCTGGGTGCAGACCTTTGTTACATTAGTGTCCTGCAGAGCATGGGCACTGTGTGGCCGTGTCCTGCCTGATCTGGCAGGCACCTTCTTGAGCTCCGGGCTTACTGGTCTGGGCTGTAGCCCCTTTGCGAGCTTCCAGCCCCACAGTGTTGTAAAACAGCCCAGCTTTTAAGCCTTGGGCTCCACTTGGAGTTTGTATATAGAAGGAATTTGGAAGAATAAAATCACATAAAACCATGTTTATCCAGTCCTACACTTCTGTTGTTAATCCTCAATCTTGGAACCTGTGTGGAGCTTTTTACAATAATTAGTCACTTAAGGTTTTATTTCCTTGTCCTGTTGTCTTGGTGTTTACTGTCTGTTTCCCAGGATACTAACAAGGAAATGAAAGGAAAAGGGCCCTTGACAAGCTCTCTACATGGTCTCTGCAGTTGTAGTTGGCAGAGGAGTTCCTGGTTCACAGCATGAAAATTGAGGTCCAGGTGGCTAGTTTGGTTTCTTGGCTGCATTTTCCTGTGAGTTTCTCTCTATTTGGGCTATGCTTCATCTCAGGGGTGTGAGGGATTGCTGGACATGTTGAAACAAGGGCAACGATGTGGCCAGCGATGTGTCATAATTGCAGAAAATGGTTCTCAAGAGAAAGAATGGCTTACTCAGTGATGCCCCATCTTATTGTGGAATGCTGGTATAAAGTCGATGAATGATGTGTGATGTTATCATGGATTGTCCAAAGCACAGCGGACAGGGAAGATGTGCCACGAATGAGAACAGTCTGAGGACATCCTTGCCTCTCTAAGCCTCAGTTTCTCCATCTGAAGCAGGGAGGGAGGAATGTGTGCCCAGAGGTCCCAAGGCTGGCTCTGGTGCCTGAAACAGTGGAGGGCACCAGGGGTGATTTCCCCTCGCCTTGGTGCTCCCTTGTCTTCCACTCCAGAGTCCTTGCCCTGCACGGTGCAGAGTGTGCCTACTCAAGTCACACAGCCCTGAGTTTGAATACAGGGGGTCTCTTTCCTTGACTGTCTTAGGGAAAATTCTTTGATCTTTACCAGCCTCTGTAAGAGGGCAAAAATTTACCTGTCTTATTGATTTGTTTTAAGGGTAGAGAAAAAAAAATACTATGAAGCATTTAACATGTTTGTTGTTCATCATAATACTTAATTCATGGTAACTATCACTGTTTTTAGAATAAAATGTCTCTCAACTCTAGAAGGGCCTCAAACATATTGATATTTTTCCTTTTGATGTCTAGACCTGTCATATGCCAAATGCTCTTCGGATATAAAATTCTAACTTTCTGGAAATCAATTTGTGGGTCAGAGGGTTGGCAAGAAAAGTATTATGCCCTGTGTTTTCTTCTTTTACTCTCTTCTCACAAAGTAAGAAATTGATCATTGGCAACCCTAATTTAAAATAATGCTAAACATGAAGTACAAGTGACAGTGCTTTTTATTCTGGGATTTTAAAACTATGTGTAGTGAAAAGTGTCCTGGGCCAGGGGTCAGCACACTTTTTCTGAAAAGGAACAGATGGTAAATATTTCAGACATTTCAGGCCATAATGTCTCTGTTGCAAATACTCAGATCTGTCCTTTTATTGAAAAAACAGCTGTAAATAATACAAAAATGATAATCATGGCTATGTACCAGTAAAACTCTACTGACAAAAACAGACAAAGGGCTGGACTGGGTGTGTGGGCTGCAGTTTGCCAGCCCCTGTCCTAGATCACACAGCTCAGCTTCCGTGACACTGGTTTGTCACGTTCTCCTGCTATACCTTACTATCCTCATTTCAAAACAAGGGTCAGTCTGAAGATGCTGAGTTCAGTTCAGTTGCTCAGTCATGTCCGACACTTTGTGACACCGTGGACTATAGCACACCAGGCTTCCCTGTCAATCACCAACTCCCAGAGCTTGCTCAAATTGATGTCCATCGAATCAGTGATGCCGTCCAACCATCTCATCCTCTGTCATCCCCTTCTCCTCCTGCCTTCAATCTTTCCCAGCATCAGGGTCTTTTCCAATGAGCCAGTTCTTTGCATCAGGTGGCCAAAGTATTGGAACTTTAGCTTCAGCATCAGTCCTTCCAATGAAAATTCAGGACTGATTTCCTTTAGGATTGACTGGTTTGATCTGGTAGTCCAAGAGACTCTCAAGAGTCTTCTCCAATATCACAGTTCAAAAGCATTAATTCTTCAGTGCTCATCTTTCTTTATGGTTCAACTTTCACTTCCATACACAACTACTGGAAAAACCATAGCTTTGACTAAATGGACCTTTGTCAGCAAAGTAATGTCTCTGCATTTTAATATGCTGTTTAAGTTTGTCACAGCTTTTCCCCCAAGGAGCAAGAGTCTTTTAGTTTCATGATTGCAGTCACCAGCAGATGAATATATGCAATTGAATCCATCGCAATGCCAGGCATGAACTAATGGAATTCACCCTGGTCTTTTATGCCTTTCATCCATGTTTCTATTCCTGATTAATTTAATTCTGGAATAGTGAAGGCATTTCATATCTTATCTATTCATGGGGACTGGGTACTGTGTTGAAAAAGATTCTGAGACTGTCTTGGGCTTGGTTGATTGTCCATTCTTGACTGATGGTTCATTCTCTTCCTGTTTCCCTTGTCATGAGCTGCTCTGCTCATGACTATGGTTCATTACTGTAAAAGGACACAGATTCAAATCTGTCAAGGGAAGGGATGCAGAGGCAGAGTTGAGAAGGGTTCCAAGCAGGGAGGTTCCAAGCAGGGAGCTTCCAGCTGTCCTCTCCTGAGGGAATGTGAGCAGTGTTATCTCCTGCTGGTAGTGACATGTGATAGTACACCCGCAGGACTGATGACTAGGGAAACATACATGGTTTGCTGGATTCAAGTTTCTCTTGGATCTTGATCACGTAGGCAAGGTTGACCGACCTTTAACCTTCAGCCTATCCAGAGAGATAGTGATGCTGCAATGGCCCAAAGCTCTTATCATAAGTAGTTTGTAGTTCTCTTCTTCACTCATTTTCTTTTGGTTTCTTCTCTCACGGCACCCTTTGCCTTCATTTACACTGGGAAGTGTTGATATTTATGATGCTGGTATAGGCGGCAGACGTTGGCATGACTATTTCTTGAAGTTTTGTATGGTTTAAAAATCTAACTTTAATTTAAAAATCTTGTGCTGTGTTGTTTGCGACCCCATGGACAGTAGCCTGCCAGGCTCCTCTGTCCATGGGATTAAAAAAACATTTATTTATTTATTTAAATTGGAGGTTAATTACTTTACAATACTGTGATGATTTTTGCCATACATCAGCATGTCAGCCATAAGTGTACCTGTGTCAGGTCAAGAAGCAACAGTTAGAACTGAACATGGAACAACAGACTGGTTCCAGACTGGGAAAGCAGTAAGTCAAGGCTGTATATTGTCACCCTGCTTATTTAACTTATATGCAGAGTACATCATGAGAAATGCTGGATTGGATGAAGCACAAGCTGGAATCAAGATTGCTGGGAGAAATATCAATAACCTCAGATATGCAGATGACACCACCCTTATGGCAGAAAGCAAAGAAGAACTAAAGACCTTCTTGATGAAAGTGAAAGAGGAGAGGGAAAAAATTTCCTTAAAGCTCAACATTCAGAAAGCTAAGATCATGGCATCTGGTCCCATCACTTCATGGCAAAGAGATGGGGAAACAGTGGAAACAGTGACAGACTTTATTTTTTTGGGCTCCAAAATCACTGCAGATAGTGATTGCAGCCATGAAATTAAAGACGCTTACTCCTTGGAAGAAAAGCTACAACCAGCCTAGATAGTGTATTAAAAAGCAGAGACATTATTTTGCCAACAAAGGTCCATCTAGTCAAAGCTGTGGTTTTTCCAGTATTCGTGTATGGATGTAAGAGTTAGACTATAAAGAAAGCTGAGCACTGAAGAATTGATGCTTTTGAACTGTGGTGTTGGAGAAGACTCTTGAGAATCCCTTGGACAAGGAGATCCAACCAGCCAATCCTAAAAGAAATCAGTCCTGGGTGTTCATTGAAAGGACTGTTGCTGAAGCTGAAACTCCAATACTTTGGCCACCTGATGTGAAGAGCTGACTCATTTGAAAAGACCCTGATGCTGGGAAAGATTGAAGTCAGGAGGAGAAGGGACTGACAGAGGATGAGATGGTTGGATGGCATCACTGACTCAATGGACATGGGTTTGGGTAAACTCCAGGAGTTGGTGATGGACAGGGACGCCTGGTGTGCTACAGTCCATGGGGTTGCAAAGAGTTGGACACGACTGAGAGACTGAACTGAACTGAATGTGAATCAGCCATGAGCATACCTATGTCCCCTCTGTGCTGGACTGCACCCCTCCCCTCCACCCAGATTTTTCAGGCAAGAATAGTGGAATGGACTGCCATTTCTTCCTCCTGAGGATCTTCCTGACCCAGGGATCGAACCTGTGTCTCCTGCATTGGCAGGAGGATTCTTGACCACTGAGCCACCTGGGAAGTCCAATTTTAATTTCATGAATAATAAAAATGTGCATTTTCATAAGTTAGTATTTTCTTAAGAAAGATGATACAAATGTTTCTACGTGTATGTTTGTGTGAGGTGTTGTCGAACTTATTTTAGACAAGACTCTTTATTCCTCTTCTAAAATTTGTTTGTTCTTCCCTTGGCTCCCAGGATTATTAAGTAAGCAGATGAATTTCTGTCCTCCTGAGTGGAAAGAAGAGAATGAGACCATATTCACCTTCCCACGGAGGTATGGGCTCCATCCATGCAGAGGGCAGGGAGAGCTGGGCCAATTCTACAGAGGCTTCATGTGCAGATAAGTGTTTCTGGAAAAGATTCTTTCTCTGTGTTTGTGAAGTTAGGGGATTGCTGAGCTATATGTTTTGATAACTCAGTAGGAGGATTCGGAACTGACTTGGAAGCTGCTCTGCTCATGACTATGGTTCATTACTGTAAAAGGACACAGATTCAAATCTGTCAAGGGAAGGGATGCAGAGGCAGAGTTGAGAAGGGTTCCAAGCAGGGAGGTTCCAAGCAGGGAGCTTCCAGCTGTCCTCTCCTGAGGGAATGTGAGCAGTGTTATCTCCTGCTGGTAGTGACATGTGATAGTACACCCGCAGGACTGATGACTAGGGAAACGTACATGGTTTGCTGGATTCAAGTTTCTCTTGGATCTTGATCACATAGGCAAGGTTGACCTTTGACCTTCAGCCTATCCAGAGAGACAGTGATGCTGCAGTGGCTCAAACTCTTATCATAAGTCACATGGTTAGGCTGCCCAGAGGACAAAGCCCCTGGGGTGCAAGTGACCTTCTTGTGTGGCAGAACTCTGTGTGCGCTGTCACATGTCTTTGCTGGGAGCAATCGGTGCTGCTCTCAGCCCCACTGGGACAGGACAACAGGAAGCTCTGCCCTGGAACTCTCCTGGGCTCTGCCTTAGCTGTCCCATCTCTGATTTTAATCCATGCCTTTTATAAAAAACCCACAAACATGAGGATAACAGCTTTCAGAGAGTTCCATGAATCCTTCTAGTAGACATGACGTTGGTCCTGAGAACCCCGACTCCCTTCTAACTTTGTAGTTGATGTTCAAAGTGGGATTCACTAGACTGATCCTTTCTGACTGAAATATGTAGGTTGGAAAAAGAAAGAGTGTGGTGGTAAGAACTGACAAATATTTGGTTTCTGGAAGGCCTTGGTGTCACCCGTGGTATGAAAATGAAGCTGTGCTTGCTGCTGCTGCTGCTGCTAAGTCGCTTCAGTCATGTCGGACTCTGTGCGACCCCATAGACGGCAGCCCACCAGGCTCCTTTGTCCCTGGGACTCTCCAGGCAAGAATATTGGCGTGGGTTGCCATTTCCTTCTCCAATGCATGAAAGTGAAAAGTGAAAGTGAAGTCGCTCAGTTGTGTCTGACTCTTGGAGACTCCATGGACTGTAGCCTACCAGACTCCTCCGTCCATGGGATTTTCCAGGCAAGAGTACTGGAGTGGGAAGCCATTGCCTTCTCCAGGCAGCTGTGCTTATAACCAGTTAAAGGAGGTTAACAGTGACGATGAAATTTAGAGATGACAGATGCAACTCCTGAGAAGACTGGTTCACTAATTGCATAAAGAAATGCAAGTAATGAGAAATAAGCAGAATATACAATCTCTTAGCTCTTGTATTTTTTAATAGCTAAAAGTAAGGTATTGGGGAAGATTCTGAATTCCAACAAGTCTAACCTATAGCCAGTACCTCCAAAGTTGCCATCAATGGAGAAAGTCTTACTGAGATGCCAGATAGCTAAGAAGGTTAGTGGGATTTGTAAGAGAATGAGGAAAGGCAAAGTAAGAGTCAAGGGACTAATTCCAGCAAGTTGGAACACTCTGATTGGTTATTAAGAAATGAGATTTAAAAAATAAAAGTGAACACTGATGGGGAAAGCAAAGGTCTTCGTGCAGCACTATCAGAGGCTGTGTGGGTAGATGGAAGTCCTGCTGGTTCCCCAGCATTGAAAGGTCCAAAATAAATCTGCTGTATTTGCCCTAGTTTGGGGGAATTAAATAAGCTAGAAAGTTCAGAGACAATGGGAAAATTGAACCTGAATTGTCTTGGTTGATGGTCCTATAAACTAATCAGTGTAGCGAGTGAGTGAAAGACAGTCAATTGTGTCCGACTCTGTGTGACCCCATGGACTGTAGCCCACCAGGCTCCTCTGTCCATGGAATTCTCCAGGCAAGAATACTGGAGCAGATTGCCATTCCCTTCTCCAGGGGATCTTCCTGACCCAGGGATCAAACCTGGGTCTCTTGCATTGCAGGCAGATTCTTTACCATCTGAGCCACCTAAACTCACACTGTCAGTGTAAGTGTTGACTAAAGGGCCAGGGTTTCAGCCTGACTTCAGCTTTCTCTTTCCTACCTGATGCAGTTGTCCCAGGACCAGAGATGCAAAGCAGGTATTGAGAGCAACCACAAGTCCTAAATAAAAAACTGCTTTATCTTTAAACTTTATGGCGTAATTCCTAGGGATTCTTGATCTTAGCCTCTATAAGAAAATGAGGAATTAGTGGAATCCTCATCTGGAAAAATTGGAGTTGACAGTGAATGCAGCTGTTTGCCTCATTGTTGAGATAGCTCATCAGTTCTGGCTCAGTATAACCCTGCCCTACACAAATGAGCTTGGACTGAGTATGAGGCATTGTTAGACTCGTATTGCCTCCTGCAGTCTGGACCAGCACTAAGTAAACATCCCTTCCAAAAGTGGAAAAGGGTGGGTAAAAAAATCAATGAAAAATGGAGAGAAGGTGGAGAAAGAGCAGCTCAGGCTGAAGGGATGAATAAACAGGATAAATAAAATAAACAGTCCTTGTGAATAAAATGGCACAAGGACTATCCAATTTTACATTGGTGCCTTGAGAGAGATTCAGAGCAAGAGATGATATTGTGTCTTAGCTTAGTTATACCAGATGACCAAAATAGTAAAGGCGTATGCTAAGAGTTTTTTAAGTTTATGGCTGCAGTCACCAACTGCAGTGATTTTGCAGCCCCCAAAAATAACGTCTGACACTGTTTCCACTGTTTTCCCATCTATTTCCCATGAAGTGATGGGACCGGATGCCATGATCTTAGCTTTCTGAATGTTGAGCTTTAAGCCAACTTTTTCGCTCTCCAGTTTAACTTTCATCAAGAGGCTTTTTAGTTCCTCTTCACTCTCTGCCATAAGGGTGGTGTCATCTGCATATCTGAGGTTATTGATATTTCTCCTGGCAATCTTGATTCCAGCTTGTGTTTCTTCCAGTCCAGCATTTCTCATGATATACTCAGCATGTAAGTTAAATAAGCAGGGTGACCATATATAGCCTTGACAAACTCCTTTTCCTATTTGGAACCAGGTTGTTGTTCCATGTCCAATTCTAACTGTTGCTTCCTGACCCGCATACAGATTTCTCAAGAGGCAGGTCAGGTGGTCTGGTATTCCCATCTCTTTCAGAATTTTCCACAGTTTATTGTGATCCACACAGTGAAAGGCTTTGGCATAGTCAATAAAGCAGAAATAGATGTTTTTCTGGAACTCTCTTGCTTTTTCCATGATCCAGCGGATGTTGGCAATTTGGTCTCTGGTTCCTCTGCCTTTTCTAAAACGAGCTTGAACAACTGGAAGTTCACGGTTCACGTATTGCTGAAGCCTGGCTTGGAGAATTTTGAGCCTGACTTTACTAGCGTGTGATATGTGTGCAATTGTGCGGTAGTTTGAGCATTCTTTGGCATTGCATTTCTTTGGGATGGAATGAAAACTGACCTTTTCCAGTCTTGTGGCCACTGCTGAGTTTTCCAAATTTGCTGGCATATTGAGTGCAGTACTTTCACAGCATCATCTTTCAGGATTTGAAATAGCTCCTCTGGAATTCCATCACCTCCACTAGCTTTGTTCGTAGTGATGCTTTCTAAGGCCCACTTGACTTCACATTCCAGGATGTCTGGCTCTAGATGAGTGATCACACCATCATGATTATCTGGGTCATGAAGATCTTTTTTGTACAGTTCTTCTGTGTATTCTTGCCATCTCTTCTTAATATCTTCTGCTTCTGTTAGGTCCATACCATTTCTGTCCTTTATCGAGCCCATCTTTGCATGAAATGTTCCCTTGGTATCTCTTATTTTTTTGAAGAGATCTCTAGTCTTTCTCATTCTTCTGTTTTCCTCTATTTCTTTGCATTGATCGCTGAGGAAGGCTTTCTTATCTCTTCTTGCTATTCTTTGCAACTCTGCATTCAGATGCTTATATCTTTCCTTTTCTCCTTTGCTTTTCACTTCTCTTCTTTTCACAGCTATTTTTAAGGCCTCCCCAGACAGCGATTTTGCTTTTTTGCATTTCTTTTCCACGGGGATGGTCTTGATCCCTGTCTCCTGTACAATGTCACGAACCTCATTCCTTAGTTCATCAGGCACTCTATCTATCCAATCTATGACCAACCTAGATAGTATATTCAAAAGCAGAGACATTACTTTGCCAACAAAGGTCCGTCTAGTCAAGGCTATGGTTTTTTCTGTGGTCATGTATGGATGTGACAGTTGGACTGTGAAGAAGGCTGAGCATCGAAGAATTGATGCTTTTGAACTGTGGTTTTGGAGAAGACTCTTGAGAGTCCCCACTGCAAGGAGATCCAACCAGTCCATTCTAAAGGAGATCAGCCCTGGGATTTCTTTGGAAGGAATGATGCTAAAGCTTAAACTCCAGTACTTGGGCCACCTCATATGAAGGGTTGACTCATTGGAAAAGACTCTGATGCTGGGAGGGATTTGGGCCAGGAGGAGAAGGGGATGACAGAGGATGAGATGGCTGGATGGCATCACTGACTCGATGGACGTGAGTCTGAGTGAACTCCGGGATTTGGTGATGGACAGGGAGGCCTGGCGAGCTGCGATTCATGGGGTTGCAAAGAGTCAGACACGACTGAGCGACTGAACTGAACTGACTGATGCTGAAAATTTTGCTTGTGGAACCTGGCAAGGTCAACAGGAACCTGCAAACTTGAGTGGCATCACTCTGGGAGACAATCAGTTATATGCTGTCAAGATAGCCTAGACCAATTGTTAATGACTCAGTGGGACTTGAGTGATACACCAGTGATATATTTTGTCTGTAGTAACAAAAAGAACACAGTATCCAAAAAATATGAGGTAATTATGAAAAAACTGTAAAAGGCATGCAATTGGAACCCTAGGAGAATTAAAGACAGAATAGGGTAGAGAAATACTTGGAAAAGTAACATCCAAGAATTTTCTAAAATTTAGGTCAGATATGAAACCATAAGTCCAAGAAGCTAGAGAAACATTGAAACTGCAGACAACCAAAGAGAAAATTTTGAAAAAATCCAAAGAAAGCATGTATCTAATTTCTGAAGGAATAAGGAGAAGTACTGTAGCAGATTTATCATAAGAAACTATGCAAGCAAAAGGAAAGTGGAATAAAATCTTTAAAGTACCAAAAGGAAAAATATCCTACTCAGAATTTTATAGTCAGTGAAATTATAACTAGTCATTTCAAAAATAAAGCAGAAATAAAGACTGTTTAAGATAAACAGAAAATGAGAGACTTTACTTTAAGCTTATCTACTTGGCAGAGGAAAAAGAGATCAAATTGCCAACATCCAGTGGATCATTGAAAAAGCAAAAGAGTTCTGGAAAAACATCTATTTTTGCTTTATTGACTATGCCAAAGCCTTTCACTGTGTGGATCACAATCAACTGTGGAAAATTCTGAAAGAGATGGGAATACCAGACCACCTGACCTGCCTCTTGAGAAACCTGTATGCAGGTCAGGAAGCAACAGTTAGAACTGGACATGGAACAACAGACTGGTTCCAAATAGGAAAAGGAGTATGTCAAGGCTGTATATTGTCACCCTGCTTTTTTTAACTTATATGCTGAGTACATCATGAGAAATGGTGGGCTGGATGAAGCACAAGCTGGAATCAAGATTGCTGGGAGGAATATCAATAACCTCAGATATGAAGATGACACCACCCTTATGGCAGCAAGTGAAAAAGAACTAAAGAGCCTCTTGATGAAAGTGAAAGAGGAGAGTGAAAAAGTTTCCTTAAAGCTCAACATTCAGAAAGCTAAGATCATGGTATCTGGTCCCATCACTTAATGGCAAAGAGATGGGGAAGCAATGGAAACAGTGGCTGATTTTATTTTTTGGGGGCTCCAAAATCACTGCAGATGGTGATTTCAGCCATGAAATTAAAAGACTCTTTCTCCTTGGAAGGAAAGTTATGACCAACCTAGACAGCGTATTAAAAAGCAGAGACATTATATTCTCCACAAAGGTCTGTCTAGTCAAGGCCATAGTGTTTCCAGTAGTCATGTATGGATGTGAGAGTTGGACTATAAAAAAAGCTGAGTGCTGTTAGAATTGATGCTTTTGAACTGTGGTGTTGGAGAAGATTCTTGAGAGTCCCTTGGACTGCAGAGAGA
This sequence comes from Bubalus kerabau, assembly GCF_029407905.1. Classification (NCBI taxonomy): domain Eukaryota; kingdom Metazoa; phylum Chordata; class Mammalia; order Artiodactyla; family Bovidae; genus Bubalus; species Bubalus kerabau. The sequence goes on along the minus strand of NC_073631.1, from coordinate 79,283,322 downwards.
TCCAACCAGTCCACTCTAAAGGAGATCAGTGCTGGGTGTTCATTGAAAGGACTGATGTTGAAGGTGAAACTCCAATACTTTGTCCACCTGATGCGTAGAGCTGACTCATAGGAAAAGACCCTGATGCTGGGAAAGATTCAGGACGGGAGCAGAAGGGGCTGACAGAGGATGAGATGGTTGGATGGCGTCACTGACTCAGTAAACATGAGTTTGGGTGAACTCCAGGAGTTGGTGATGGACAGGGAGGACTGGCATGCTGCAGTTCATGGGGTCGCAAAGAGTTGGACATGAGTGAGTGACTGAACTGAACTGAAAGGCAATTTACTGGAGAAAAGAGAGTCTTTTCTACAAATTGTGTTGCTGTAAGTATATATATAGAAGCAGAAAAAAAAAAAAAAAAGAAAACTCCACCCTTACTTCATGCTATATACAAATATTAACTCAAAGTGGGTCACAAACCTAAACATAAAACACAAAGCTATAAAACTTTTATTAAATGGGATAAAATTTGCTTGCTCTTAGTTTTGGTGATGAACTTTTAGATACAATACTAAAACACTCTCTTTGAAAGAATAAAGCTGATAAGTTGAATTTTATTAGAATTTATCACTTTTCCCTTCGTTAAAGACACTATGAAGAATCCAAGAAACTCAAACTGGTTATTTAAAAATTGAATAAATAACCAAAGATAAATGAGAAATTAAAAAATTCATCTGAGAACACTATGAATTATTTTATGTGAAGAAAGCCAAAAATGTTAAAGAAAATTGAAAATTTCTCAGAAAAAATATAACTTAGCCAGAAGACACTCAAGAGAAATATTATTTTAAAATATTAGGCAAAAACTGTTCTAGAACTAAATTCTATGACAAAGTTAGGGAAAAATGTACATTTAACCTTTTATATGCTGTCACAGAATATTCCTTAGGAGGGGACTTCCCTGGTGGTCCAGGGGTTAAGAATCCATCTGTCAATGCAGAGAACACAGGTTCGATCCCTGGTCTGGGAAGATTCCACATGCTGGGGGCAACTAAACCTGTGTCCCGCAACTGCTGAGCCCAAACATGCTCTAGAGCTTGTGCTCGTCATTAAGAGAGGCCATTGCAACAAAAACCTGGGCACCACAATGAAGAGCAACCCTTTGCTTGCTGCAACTAGAGAAAGCCCTCTCACAGCAATGAAGACCAAGTACGGTCAAAAATAAAAAAGAAGTTAAAAAAAGAATATACCGTAGGGAGAAAAATTGTCAAAAGCATTTGTGATATGTAGAATAATCTTGACCCACAATTAGAGAAAGACCTGAAAACAAAAAATTATAGGTACAACTTATTCATTCATTTATTGTTACATTTCACTAGCATCTACCATGTAGCACCAGACACTGTCCTGAAGCTCAGGATGCATCAAGGAACAGATCAGATGAAGAATTCTGTCCACATGGTGCTCCCTTTGTTAAAGGGAGAAATAAAATAATAATTAATATAATAAGGAAGTAGGTGTCTTAGTGTATTGGGTGATTAATGAAACGAATAAAGCAGAGCAGATTAAAGTTTTATTGGGGTGCTGTTGGCAAGTTGGGGGTGGCTTTGCAATTTAAACTTAGGGTGAACTTTAAAAATGACTTTTTGATATGGCTTGAAGGGAGTGAAGGGTCAGTTCAGTTCAGTTCAGTCGCTCAGTCGTGTCCGACTCTTTGCGACCCCATGATAAAGGCATGCATTTATGCGAAGGAAGAGCACCCAAGCTGAGGAAACAGTCACTCCAGAGGCTCCCAGGTTGGATCCTACCCAGCACAGACTAGGAAAAATTAGTCCAGGGTCTACAACAGCGTAAGAGAGAGTATAGGAGATCATCACATGGGGCCTTCTCAGCATCACACAGACATGGGCTTTTACTCTACATGAGATGATCTGGCATTTCCTGGGTTTGAGCCAAGGAGTGATAAACTCTGATTTTTCAGTAAGGTTGACTTATTAGGAACTGATGGTAGGAAACCATGGTGTGAATAAGGGGGCCAGTTAGGAGGTTCTTAGAGTGATACAGGTCAGAGAGAATGTTTGCTTGATTGCCGGGGTCCAGCCCCGGCTGATCCAGGGTATTCGAAGCGGGGACGGCATCGGCGAGGGTAAGGATACAATAGCTTCAATTAGATATTAATTAAAGATATAAAGAGTAATAGAATGAGGATAGCTCAGTAGGAAAATTCAGTGGAGAAAAGAGGCTGAGTAGCTTGGTTTACGCGGGAGACCAATAAAACTTCAAGACAAGAAGTTTGCACCACTTGCGTAGGCCGCAGGCGTCCTTCCGTTCTCCCGGAGGAGAGGAGACACTGAGGCCTCCCTGGTCGGATCTTAGAAGCCCAGGCATAATTAGCAAGCATGGCAGGTTCCGCGCTCCAGATGGAGACTCAGCCAGAATTTGAGAGAGAGAGCGACATGGGGAGACCAAGTTTCAGTGAACAAGGCCCACACTTTATTTTCCAAAGTAGTTTTTATACCTAAAGTTGTGCATAGAGGATAATGGGGGAAGGGGTGAAGTCATGCAAGGACAGCAGTTCCTGGTCCTAATCGAAGCCAGGCTTTCAAACTTATCATATGCAAAAGTTCAGGTGAATTACATCATCTTCTGGCCAGGAGGCCTGTTAACATTTTAAGAAACTTATCTTTCTCTAAAGGTGATTATTCCAAAGTCAGGCACCAGCCTCCAAAAAAGCATTGGACAAAGCTGCATTCCTATAGGGCAAAGGTGAGGTGAGCTCAATCAAGAAAAGAATTAACTCAAGGGTCCAACGTTACAAACATTGAGGCTACTACTTACATTTCTATACACCCATTATATCAATCAATACACTGCCAAGGACACAGTAGGTACGGAGTATGGAGACTTAGCAGCAAACATTGGCTCAATAAGTGAAAAACCCTTCACCAATACAATTTCTAATCAATCTTTTAACTAATCAAAGGAATCTGTGTTTAGACAGTTTAGAACATCTCCTGCCTCTCACAGTTGGGAGGCTCTGAACAATCACATGTGGCCGGAAAAACCTATTCAGGCAGGCTAGAGGATTTCCAAAGGAGTTTGTAGGTTAAACACTGTCACACCCAGGAATTATTAACTGGAGCTGTAAGCTAACTCTTTTTTCAGAGAGAGGTAGTGGGGGACAGCCCCCCATAAAGTCAGAGGTGTAGGTGAAAGCACAAAGCAGAAAGTAGGCAGACTCTGGTTTTGGGGGTAGATGCTCGAGAATTTCCAGGGGGACTCCTGAGGCTCGATCCCGCCTTTGCGTATGCCGAGCCTCCTTCCTCATGACCTTTGTCATGGGCGGAGTTCCTCACGCTGGCTCCCGGCAGTGATAGAATTCCAGTTGAGCTATTCCGGATCCTGAAAGATGATGCTGTGGAAAGTGCTGCACTCAATATGCAATATGCACTCAATATGCAATATGCCGGCTCCTGGCACTTAATGAAGGACACCAGCTGTAAGATGGTGAGAAATGGTTGACTTTTGGCTTGTTTTAAACCTGGAGCCCCCAGGATGCACTTATGTCTAATGAAATAAAGAGATGATTCCAGATTTTTTGTCTTGAACAAGCAGAAACTGTCATACAAAATGGAAACAAGAAAGGTTATTGGTGGAGCAGCTTGCAGGAGGCAAGATGAGGAGTGAGGGCTGTCTTGACCATATTGAGTTTGTGATCTATTAGATATCCTAGTGTGCGTGTTATTTGGGCTACTGGGTAAACACATGGAATTCAGGAGAGTGTGTGGGCTGGGGAGAGGAAAAAAGAGTCATTAACTTTGAATGGAAGTTCTGTGTCTCTTTGAGGTTATTCAGAGAGTTAGGGTAGAAAGAACGTGAGAGAAATACAGATAGGCATTCTAATAGGAAGAAAAGCAGGGCTGGTGGGAGGGGTGGATGAGGAGTGATCCTTGGAGCTGGCAGAGAATCAAGAATGAATGACACTCTAAAAAACACAATGAAAAAGTGTGGCCAAGAGGAGTCACTGGTCTAGTGAGTCAAACAAGACTGATTACACAAAATGAACATAGAAATTTGACATTGCATTGGCAATGTTGCTGATGACCTTGACCAGCACATCATTACAGATACAAAAGTCTTAAACTTAAGTAAACTGAAGCCAAGAATATTCATCAGATGTCATGACTATATTGGGTTTATCCTAGGAAAGCAGAGGTGAGAACAGGAGAGGTGAGTCATTCTGCCATCCAACTCTGCCTCCCATTATGAAACACCTGAATGTCCAACATGTTAGGAAATTCTCGAACTTCATTAACTACATGCTGGTCTGTTTTATCCACCTGGGTCCCTGAAGAAAATCTTGCATTAACCCCCTGTTGCCTCCCAGAGGAAGTCCAGGCTCCTACCATGCTGTGTAGGCTGTTCATTCTCTGCCCTTGTCCTCTTCTGCAGGCTTGCTTTTTATGATTCTTTGTTCCCATGTGCACCCAATGAACCAGCCATATTGAATTACTAGGACTTCTCCAACTTGAGGAGGGCATGAGGTTGGGCCTCCACATTATTACATATTCTTGCGGATGAGACATTTGTTGTTCAAGGAATACCCAGTTCTCCTCCATGTTACCCACACTCTTTCAGTGACAGGAGGGACAATTGTGTCCCTATTTTTGGGAGACAGGCTCTGAGCAGAAGTGACCTATTATCTTAGACTTTTTGCAGACTGGCTCTGTGTTGGAGCACTCTTTTCGTGCTCGCTGCACATTTACAGTCCTGCCTTGCTTGGCCTTCACTTCCTATTTGCACAACCCTGGAGGGTCAGCCAGGCATGAAAACTTAGAGTCCTCTTAGGCCATTTCTAAGAATGCATCCAGCCCCCTGGCACCCGCAGCCTCCTCTGGGGTTGAGGGGGAAGCTACTATTCTTATGACTACCACTGTTTTTGGGAGCAGGGACAGTAGGAGAGCAATTTAAAATGCCGCAGCACTGTTTGACGCAACACAGTGCATCTTTCTTCATTAAGATTCCCCTGGTTGTCACAAGTTATGGACTACATTCCAGAGGTCTGCAAATGTTGATTCTGGCAGTTTCGTAAGCTCGTTATTTTTTTTTTATGGAGGAAAAAAATCTGGAGTTTCCTACTCTGCCATTTTCAGTGATGTCTAATATATTTCAAATCTCACATATACCCAATTTGGTTTAATAACACTATTTTACAAATATTATGATCATTGAAATATTTAGCAATTCTCTTTTTTTGAATTTCCGCCCCTTTATCCTTCATTCCCAGTACTACACTCTTTGCTCATATGTAGATTTCCATGCTAAAATACTCAACACATGTCCTTTAAGACACTAGATGTATATTTGTCTACAAATATATTGATCTTCAAGAATGTAAAGTCATCTTTTGCGGCATCAACAAAAAGAGTTCTTTCTTTCTTTTCCCACTGAGTGGCTGGAGCTTTAATTCATTAAAGATTTATGACACTTTGTGGTAGGGCCTTTGACTTGGCTCAATCATTGTTCTTGATCCTGGAAAACCACATCCACCTTGGATCATGTTCCTATCCATAGCACATTTTTTTTTTTTCTGGTTCAGAGCAGGGACTATAGCCCCAGTGATATTTCCTGTATCTCAGAACTCTCTTAGGAAACCAAGGATTCTCAAACTTCATGTACAGAGAGTTAGCTCCCAGTATGACACAGAATCACTTCAATAATGTGTGTATGCACACACACACACATGCATACACACACAAGTTCACACATACATACCATCTTTGTTCTACATACCATTTCTCTTCAATTTCTCCCGCATAAATAGTTATTGGATTCCAGTGATAGGCAAAGAGACAAGACAAACATTTTCTTACTGCGGAAGAAGGTGAGTTGGGATTTATCATAGAGGTTACGCTGTCATCTCGCAAAGTTCCCTGACTGCTTTGGGACATAGCCGAAACTTCATGAGAAACTTCATGCTGACATCTAAAATGCAGCTCAAAGATGAGTGTGATTAAGCGGAGGTCAGAATCCCTGGCTGAGGGAACTGAGAATGCGCCAAGAGAGGGAGCTCAGAAGCCACACAGGGATGAGGGGTGAGTCAGGATGCTGAGGAAAGCAAGAAGTCCTCAGGTACCACAGGTGAGCCTGCAAATACCACCTGGAATCAGATATGAAAGTTGTCCTAGGTTGTGCCAAGGAGATTAGGGGAGATCTGGCAGTTCTGTAGAGGGGGAGGGTGGAGTTCGGCTGGGAGAAGCTCAAGGCCAAGACAGAAGAGAGGTCCTTGCCATTGCACAGCTGAGAAGAGTGGAGGGCAGCTGTGGACATGACAGAGCACAGGATGCAGGTTGAGGCGCCCTGGGAGGTTGAGGGCTGCAGAAAGATGCCAACAACTGGAAATTTCAGATGTATCATGGCCAGAGGCGTAGAATAAATGTGTGTTCGTGATATAGTGTGAAATTGCCAAATTTTACCCCTTCCTAGGGATATGCCATCAACCCCATCATCATGATAGGCAACATTCTCATAGGATGAGACATTCAAGGCTGGTGAGAATGGATCTCAGATTGATCCACTGACACTGATGCTGTTGAATGTCAGTTCCCTGCTGGCATCTGAAAGAAGGAGGGTGAGAAGCCTTACCACCTGCCCTCCAGGTGACAGCCAAGTGAGGAAGCATCTTTCTAATGTGAAGTTTCCCCAGAACAAGGGTAGCATTCTGTAGCCCAGGAGGCTCCAGAGCAGGGTCTCGACCCTGCTAACTTGTGTCTTTTCCTTTCTTTCCTTGGTCAGACCACAAAATAGCATGCAAACTTAATTTCCTTAGCTAATTATGCATGCAATTTTTCCTACATTATACTTTCTATGACTTTCCAGGGTCTTGGAAACAACTCAGAAATATTAGGCCATAAAATCGACAAATGAGATTTTAAATGACTAGTTTTCCTTTTGTAGATATAATGAGTCACAATTAGATAAAAATGTCATTTTACATTTCAGTCCCTGCTGGTACCCATAAGAGCTATTTTTTTTCCACCCTGTGGATTTGTCTTCAATTGTAGACAAGAAAGGATACAGTGGCTTGGCTCCAGGAAAGAAGGTAATGTATATAGAAGAAAATGCACAGGCAATTTAAACCCAGCTGTTCTGAATCTGGAATACTTCAGTGTGGGGACAAATGATTTGCAGTCACTGAAGTCTCAAATTTCAATCCATTGCAGCAGAACAAGGGTGAGCTTCAAGCAACCTAGAATTCTGCCAAAGCATTTGTAATGCTGGGCACAGCCACGTTCCCAGAACACAATTGCAACTTCGTAAGTAATTCTTTCTTGTATGTATCTTAATTGAGACGATTTTTTTCTGAAAAAAGTCAATGCTTTTAAAGTCAAGAAAGAAAAATGGTAGTTGAAAAAGCTCAGGAGTAGTAGGAATGTTAAACATGGAAAAGTAAGCCAAAGTCAAATATCAGGGTGTGATCAAAGCATAAAAATGTTCAAAATCTTTTGGGCAGCACTTCTGGGTTATCTGAATGCCAGATCACGTCCAATCAAGTAGCCAAAGCCATCTCATAAAGCACCCTCCTGTACTCTCCCTGTATTTGCAAAGAGTTGGGGTGGTCAATTTAACCCAGACTCAGGTCCCAGTGGATGGGGACACATTGTTAGGTTTGTTAAGCAGAGTGAATGAGCTTCCCACCATCAGAACTTGTTTATAACTGGTGCATCTTAAGTGCCAGGCCCAGGGTGTGGATGAGGAAAAAGCTAAGTATTTCAGAGATTTTGTGTATGACATGGAGGTGAGTCTGAACAGAGGGGAGGAAGCCCTAAGTAATGTTTTCAGGACATGCAGTAAAAGCGTGTGGAAATGCCACATGTAAGTTTCAGCTTTACTAACTGCTTGCCTTTTAGACCTAAGGCCAGCTGATCATTTCCCCTGAGCCTCAGTTTGACCATCTGTGAAGTGGGGAGAACAGTGTCCAGCATGCGCTTCCTGGGTGATAGGTGTTTCCTGTGCTCATGTGTTTATCCACAGCATGTGCTGATGGGGTCTTCCACACCAGTTCTAGAAAAACTATGGCATATAGGATGCTAGCCCCTTTTTCCCATAGGGTTTAGACTCCCATTGGGTGAGGAAAGCAGAAAATGGACAGGAAAACAAGTAAGTACTTAAGATAGTCTCAGAAGTGACTTGTGAGAAATAGACATGTGCTGAACCAGTGGGAAAAACGTGTAAGTAGAGGGAACAGTGATGCCAAAGGCCTGAGGCGGGAGTCGAAGAATCACTGATAGCTTAGAACAGTGTTCTTACTCTGCAGCTGCCTCAGCATCTCCTGGGGTCTGGTGAGAACATCAGGTGCTAGACCCCGGCTCAGAGATCTGGGACCAAGAATCTGCATTTCCAATTCCATCGGTGATGCTGATGCTGCTGGTCTGGGCTCACATTTTGAGAAGTGCAGGGTCAGAAGGACAAATAGATGTGGAGATGGGGAGCAGGGCAGGTGGAACCTGAGAGGGAGGTGGCCTTGACTGGTACAGGGTTTGGATTTTACTGATTGAAATGGAAGCTGTTAGCAAGATGGCTCTGGTGCTTTGTGGAGACTGGCCCTTAGAGTGGAAGCAGGGGTCGGGGTGGGGATGTTTGGGCCAAGTCAACGATATGGATGGTTTGAACTTTTGGACTGTGCAGAGGGCCATTTTAGAGTTATATTTTGGAGGTAGAGATGTAGGACTTGCTGATGGATGGGATCTGGGGTGTGAAGGAAGAAAAGGAAGGAGAAAAGGAGCAACCTACAACTGGTCAAATGTAAGTGAAGACACGGGCAGACACACGAGGAGAAGGGGTGGGGTAGGCCAGCTGTGGTATAAAAGAGCAGCCATGCAGACTCACTGCAGAGTGAGGCCTCCAAGCAAATCAGGCTAAGCTATCAGAGGCCAGGGCTAGGTCCTCTCTCCAAGATCCCTGCCTACAGGGGGAGGGTCTTCTGGAGGGCTCTGGTTGACAAGTTAATCCTTTAGTGTGGTTCACTGATGGGTCAAACTCTGCCCGTTTCTGTAATATTCCCTCCCCACTTCAGAATACTATCTGGAAATCAGTACTCTGGTGGGTTTTTCTAATGCTCACCCTTGGAGACCACTGGGGAAAGGTTTAAGGAGGATGGTGTGACATCAAGGAAAAACAATGGTGTTTAGAATACAGATGTGGGCTTCTCTATTTCCTCCTTTGAGCCTGCAGGCATTATTACTTCATGTCTCTGTGTCTTCATTTTCTTACTTGAAAACAGGGGATGTTCATGTCCAGTTATTTACAACTTTTTGAAGGTGGCATGATAGAGCGTGTGGAGGTTTTTTCAGTCTAAAGGTCTATGCGAAAATAGTTTGTTATTATCGTCCTACTGGGAGGTTGTGAAAGAGTTTAATGAATTGCGGATTATTCCATAAGTGTAAGAGGTTGCTCTGTGTTTATAAAACGTTCGGATCAATTCATGAGTTCTTGGCTCTGGGCGGTGCCTGGGTTTCACAGCTCACATGTCTTGTCAGACAAATTGTCTGGTATATTTGAGTGTCTGCCATGGGTGATGAGTAGCTTTTGGAGGGTAGAACAAGGCTATCTTGGATTTCACATTCTTCTGATTTTGCCAGGGTATTTCCTGACCACTATAAAAAGAGGCAGTTCTAGATGCAAAGATGCTCTGATTTTGATATGACTTTAGCATTCCAGGGAACAGCCACCAAATGAAGACAAGAACTGTGGTCGAGGGTGTGTACAGTTTTTATTGGTTCAATGGCTATAATTCTGGATACAGATTATCCAAACCTGGAAATAATTTTAGAACTGGATTTGTAAGGATAATGTAGTGAAAGAAAGTCAAAGTGTTATTTGCTCAGTCCTGTCCGACTCTGCGACCCCATGGACTGTAACCCGCCAGGCTCCTCTGTCCATGGGATTTCCTAGGAAAGAATATTGGAGTGGGTTGACATTTCCTTCCTCAGGGGATCTTCCTGATCCAGGTATTGGACCCAGGTCACCTGGATTGCAGGAAGTTTCTTTAGCAGTTGAGCCACCAGAGAATTGCCAGGATAATGTGGTAGTATGTGAATATTTCTTTTTTTTTAAATTTGTTTTTAATTGAAAGATATTTGCTTTACAAAGATGTGCTGGTTTCTGCCATATGTCAACATGGATCAGCCATAGGTATACATATGTCCCCTCCCTCTTGAACCTCCCTCTTACCTCCCACCCAATCCCGCCCCTCTACTTTGTCACAGAGCACCCTGCTGAGCTTCCTGCATCATATAGCAAACTCTTACTGGCTATTTATTTTACACATGGTAGTGTACATGTTTCAATGCTCCTCTCTCAATTTGTCTCATCCACTCCTTTCCTGGCTGTGTCCATAAGTCTGTTATCCATGTCTGCATCTCCATTGCTCCCCTACAGGTTCATCAACCTACCCTGTAGGTTCATCAGTGCCATTTTCCTAGATTCCATATATATGTGCTAATAGACAATATTTTTTTTTTCTTTCTGACTCACTTCACTCTGTATAACAGACTCTAGGTTCATCCATCATTAACTGTTTCTTATGGAGGAATCAAATCTGGATGGTAAGTCAGGTAGACAAACAGGTGATATCCTGCCCGATGCCCCAGGACACCAGCATTCACCACCACTGCCTTCTGTGAGTCTTCTTAGGAAATTCCTGTTTCTCTACAGCTGACTCCTTTCAGGGAGCCTGCAAATATTTGCCATCTACCGTCATGACAACCACCTTTTACTGAAATCATATGCCTGTGGTGTTCGCTCTGATGACCTTTCCCCTCCTATTTGTAGTCCTAGCAATAACCTTTGAGCCAGGAGCTAGCACCAACTGTCTTCCACAGCTGAGCACACAGAGGCTCAAAGAAGTGGACCACTTGCTCCAAGTCCATCACCAGAAAGAGATGAGAGCAGCATTCAGCTCTCCCAGTCAGACCTCTGATCCCCAGTGGGATATGGGTGAAACATTTCTTCTGTTTGTTTTCCATTTAAACTTTGCTACTTTGGCAATATGCAAGATTTCGTTTTATGATTTCTATCTTTTGAAAAACACTTGAAAAGGCATTTCCCAGTGCTTACAGAATACATCATTTAAAAAATCACATGGTTGTTAAAATTACTCACGTTTTTATAACCAGGCTTGACAATAATGTTAGAAATGTTCTAGCAGATTTTCATAGATTATTTTTGAGTCTCATAAGCATGTGCTACAATCATGTTCAGTAAATGAAACCAGCAGAAAGTTATTTGATGTAGCTAAACTGAGAACTCCACACTCCTCCCACAGGACCAGGTGCCTTTTAGAGTGTAAAACACAAGACTTCCCATGGAGAGACTGGATTCAGTTTTCCATTCTTGAACAGATCATTTCTGTTCAAAGATGATGTGAACCAGAGATCTCATAAGATGTGCTTTGCTGAGTGGAAGACTGTTCTCAGTGAAAAGGCTGTGGATGCCAGTCTCCAACTTCTTCACCCAAGAGCTCCATCAGTGGATGTGGGAAACTATGGTGGGCTCTCATCAACGGAATGGGGTGACACAAAAGAGTGAAGTTTGAGCAAAATTTCTTACAATTTGCAGTTTGGGGTGTGTATGTGTGTGTGTGAGTGTGTGCATAGATACACCATTCATATACATAAAAACATAGATATATATTGGATATGTCTGTGCATACACACACATGTGTATATGTATAGATAGAACATTATAGTTTTCTTTATAAGACCTCTGTTGAATCAGTATAAGCACTCACGCTTTGTTCACTTTTTCCCTTAACATCTAGTAGCATGCTTGGCTCAGTGTGAGTTTTCCATAAAGGGTGATGAAATGAATGAATGAACAAATGAATAAAACTTGCACATTAAAATAAGATTTTATCTGGTTATGAAACACATATCAAGGGTTTATAGTTTACAGTCTCTGAATGCAGTTGAGTGGGGCCATTAGAGGCTAAAGGAAAGAGAGGAGAAAGGGTTAGTGATGCCCTCCGAGGCTTGCAATTTGACATTTCCACTTTGTTCTTGGACAGCTACATCTCCACCTGCCATCAACCTGCTCCAAGACAAGAGATACACACTTGAGTTGTTGTCTGCCATAAGTGTACTCTGCTGATGCTGGGCCTGCAGTTAGTAAAGATCTGTTTCTCATGTTACCTTGGGCAGATAACATTGTCTCTTTGAGTGGTTTGATTGATATCACACACACACACACACACACACACATACACAAGTTAAGAGCTTGGTTGATCCCTTTTGGTTCCTGAGATATTTAATTGACTACGAAATCCGTTGACACGTGGCATCAGAATGATTTTTCAGTAGTATTGGATATTCCCTGACTTTCCCTGGTGAATAGAAGAAGTAAAAAGATCACCATCTTAGTTTGATAGGGTTCTACCTGCTATTAATAGCAGCCACATTTTATACTGGCTTTGTCAGTTGGAGCCCAAACTGCTACCATTTTCCACTGGAGAGACTTCAACCATCTAGTTGATTATACTTTATTTTCTTTGGAAATTTCTTCTGCAGTTAAGCCCATTTCAAGTTGCCAGAGACCATGCCAAGAAAATATTCTCCAGGCTTCATTCTTCTGCGTCGGCATCCCTGAAGCTCGGATTCCATAATTCATCCCCAAGTACCAGCATCAGGTCCGGGACTGGCTTCCACACTGAGTGCATGTGGCACCTGAGGATGTCTGCACAGCTGCCCATCCAGGCACCACCCCGCAGTTCTTTCAGGAAGCAATCCAAGATTAGGTCCAAGACTCCTCCATCATCCACGTCTGCAAACTCCAGAGCAATACCTCCAACCTGACCTTGGCACGGCTCTGGTGCTTCAGTCTCCAGCTTCATAAGAGATGACATTTCCATACAGTAATATATAGCACAACATCTGAAATCACCAGGGTAACTAAAACAAAAAGGGAAAAGTGCTCATGGAGTTGAATGGACTTGAAAGACACTGAGGCCAGACGTGGGGACTGGGAGCCACCCTTCTCTGCCTGATGAGTGAGGGCTGCCAGACCGCACACCAAGAAAGAGCAGAGGGCAGTGGGGGCCATATCACTGTTATGGCTTGAACTGGAGCATTTCGTTTTTATTCTTCAGAATCGTGTTTGCAGGGCTGTCAGCTGGGGACTTGGTAGTGCTTCTGGATGAATAGATGGTATCGCTCCTTTCTTTTTAGGGACTAGATCGTAGCTTCTTCACATAGGGATGGAAAATGTGTAAATGAGACCAGTCCAGTAAGGAAGAGTGAGCTAACAGGCTCAGCCTGTCACCCCCAGAGACCCCCAGTGGCCCCTCTGAAGTAACTCACCCCAACCCATCTCCACCCCACCTTTCTCCTTCCTCCTCTCTCTTCCTGGACATCTGCAGAGCGCTGTGTTCCTTCCTCCAGGGCCTGCAGCTGAGTTAGGTCCAGAGGAAGGCTGAGGCCAGCTGAGAAGCCTGAGAAGCAGCCAAGCCTCAGAGAATCACAATGCCCGCCCTAGCTTGCTTTGGATGTTTCTGGCTACTTGACACTGAGCAAAGGCATTCCTCCCAGAATCTCTTTTCCTCATAAAATGGGGAAGATATAAGCTTATAAGGACTTAGTGAGAATGTGCCTAGGTGATCTCACATGGTAACTGCCTGTAGTTGTTACCCAATATATGGCATCTCTGCTGTTAGAGAACACACATATATGCACACAAATACATGTACATGTCAATGTGTTCTTGTGTATATGCACATATGCACTCACATATATGTACATATTCACACGTGTGCTCATACATGCATGCATATGTGCACTTGTGTATACACATGCACACTCGTGTATACACATGCATGGATAGGTGTGCATATGTGTATGTGCATGTGTATGTATATGTACAAGTGCATGTGAGCACACCGAATAAGTCTGTAAGGAAGGAACCAGAAGTAGTTCCATTTTAAAATTATCTTAGTTCTAAAAACAAGAAAGATGTCTTCTTTCTGGGCAGCAGGGGGACAGCGAAGTTTGCACAGCTGAGATCCTGTGAGGTAGGCAGGGTGGGGGCTGGTGGTGGGGAGGAAAAGAAGTAAAGGACATATGCGGGGCCTGCCTGAGAGCAGGAATCCCTCATGGCTGGAGCCCTTCTGTCTGCTCCCCTCTTCCAGGCTGCAGCTGCTCAGTATCTTCTGTAGGGTCAACCCGCTCCCGATACAGAGGTGGGAAAGGAGTCAGGTCCTGTTTGTCACACTCAATCTCACCCATGTCTTGGTTCTAGAACTCAGCTTCTCTTGGGTTGCTCTATTTTGGTAAAATACTCAGAGCTTTCATCTTTCTAGGACCCCCAGGAACTCCTCAGTGCATTCTTTCCTGCTCCCTGGCTCCCAGCCGGGTCTGCCCCAGCCTCCCCAGTCCTTCTGTGTGCCTGGGCTGGCATTTGTTTTCTCACTTTCAGGCAGAAAGTGAGCCTGAGCCCCTTTCTAGAAAAGAAGAATGAGAGAAGGGTAAAAGAGTGAAGGGAGAAGGCAATGGCACCCCACTCCAGTACTCTTGCCTGGAAAATCCCATGGACGGAGGAGCCTGGTAGGCTGCAGTCCATGGGATCGCTGAGTCGGACATGACTGAGCAACTTCACTTTCACGCACTGGAAAAGGAAATGGCAACCCACTCCAGTGTTCTTGCCTGGAGAATCCCAGGGACGGGGTAGCGTGGTGGGCTGCCATCTATGGGGTCGCGCAGAGTCGGACATGACTGAAGCGACTCAGCACCAGCAGCAGCAGCAAAAGAGTGAAGACGTTAAGTGTTGCCTGATGCGTGGAAGGAGCAGAGGGACTCACGCTGACCCAGGAATGATGATGCTGTCTACCAGCAGGAGTATTCAGAAGCTTAAATGAAACAATTCAAGCATTTCCCACACTGCCTGACACACAGCAGGAAATACTAGTAATTAAAAATTAGTGCTTAGTGCTTAGTCACTTTGCTGAGTCATGTCCAACTCTCTGCAGCCCCATGGACTGTAGCCCACCAGGTAACTCTGTCCATGGACTTTTCCAGGCCAGAATACTGGAGTGGGTTGCCATTTCCTATTCCAGGGGATCTTCCAGAGCCAGGGTTTGAAACCATGTCTCTCATGTCTCCTGCATTGGCAGGCAGATGCTTCACCACTAGCACCACCTGGGAAGCCAAGTTTCCATGATGCTGAAGAACTGCTGGGGTCAATATATTTGATGGTTGTAAATTAGAAGGAGATGCCTTAGCCATACAGTGTTTCAAAGGTGGTGATTGTGAGGTGGGCACCATTTTCCAGGTCCAAAGGGAAACCAGTTTGGGAAGGAACAAACGCACTTTCTCTTGTGATGATGGAAGGATGTGAAGCAGAGCTACTTCCTGGCAACAAAAGCTAGGATTATACAGCACGGTGCCTAAGGCCATGGATCTTGCAGTAATTAAGGGAAGAGCCACTAGACGGGGTGTGTCTGATATCTTGATACCTATGCAAGCAACAGCAACATAAGCTGGAGCCATGTACTGACTCTAGGAAAAATGGACAGCTGGTCACACATAGCCACCAAGGCTGTCCCAAATAAGGCACTTGTGTAAGCCATCACCAGTCAAATCATCTGCGATACTTCCTCATCTTCTCTGTAAAACCTCTCCCCAGCTTCTCTTGGGGGATGGTTGTAACTACCTTTGGTTTGGTGCTGCCATTTGGAATGGACGCATGCTCAGATAAACGCTTGGGAATTTTCATATGCTTCAGTTTATCTTTCAACACTGAATGAGAAAAAGGCAGTGAGGAGCAGACAGAAGTGACCTTGCCCTAACTCCCAGTAAGCTGTGGGAAATGCCAAGTGACAGAAGCCCGAGGCTGGTCAGCAGTGTTCTTCCCCGAGGGTTACCTTGGCTCTTGGCTTGGGTACTGGGGCAGTGTTTTTTTGTGGGGCTGGTACTACCCTGACTCAGTGAGGAGAAGCTCACCCCCAGCTTTTTACCCATTACCCAGTCTTTTTGTTCATCGTCATGCACAGAGGAAAATTGAAATCCACATCTGTCTTCATGAAGTGTCCCTGGGCATCTGATCATCTTGTCACAGCTGATCACCCTTGTGATACCCCTATAAGAGAGAGAGAGAAAGAGATTATGAGAAATTGGCTCCTGTAGTTAATTATGGAGACTGAGAAGTCCCTAGATCTGCCCTTTACAAGCTGGAGACCCAGGAAAGCCAGTGACGTAGTTTGAAAGCCTGAGAGTGAGTAGATTCCAGTCGAGGTCTGAAGTCTGATAACCAGGAGTGCTGAGGGCAGGGGATCAATGCCCCAGCTCATCTAGTCAGGCAGAGGGTGAACTCAAACTTCCTCTGTCTTCTTGCTCTGTTCAGCCCCTCAGATGTGGGTGATGGCATCCACAATGGGGAGAACCACCTGCATTATTAGGTCTATTGATTCAAACATTGATCTCTTCTAGAAATACCCTTATCGACACATCCAGAAATAATAGTTAAACAATTATCTGGGCATCCCTTAGCCCGGTCAAGTTGACACATAAAATCAGCCATCATGTTAACTAATAAATATTCTCATCTTAAAGTAAGAGGAAGGGACTTTGCCTTGAATGGCACTTTAAAGAGGGAAGAGTTTTAAGGATGGTTTAGACCTTTATGCTCATTCCCAAGTGGGAAAATTGGTGTAGAATGAGGTGTCATGGCCTTCTCAGGGTTAGGCACCCTGTCTGGGCACAGCCTAAACAAGAACTCACACTGCAGTTCCCAGCTCCATTGACCAGAAAATCGTAAAGCATATTCTTAAACATCACTCATGTGTTCCTTACAACACACTCGTGGAACATTTAGGACAATCTTATTCTCATTCTATGAGCAGTAGGGCCTAGAGGACTTGAATCATGGGCTCACATCTTCATTTATAAGCTTAGCATGAAACAACAGAGCCTAATCCTTTGACTACTTTATTATTACTTTAAATTAGTTATATTTTCCTTAAAATGTAATTTAAAAATCATTGTACTTTCATTTCAATGTCATTATGTATGGCAAAAACTTGAATTTCTATTACAGATTAGCTCGTATCACAACTGTTTGGAATTATCCAATTGAATAAGTATGCAAAATGCCATTTATGTATCCCTAAAGCCAAAATATGGTTTCCATTGATTTGGAAAATGAAACATGTCCTTTAATTTGAGCTTGTGTGTGGAGTGTTAACATTCGCTTCATATTACATCTTGAGCTGTCCTTCTTGGAATTCTCTTTCTAGTAATGCTCAATCCAATTATATATGGACCCTTTCTCAGTAGAGTCTTTTTAAAGTTTAATTGGAGCTGCAACTCTTAATGAATGAACTCATGGCTTCAAAGACTTTGGAAAATATGTAGTGAGGCCCAAATGGCAACTTAAAATAAACTTGATTAAATGACTGGCCAGAAACAAAGGGAGGGCCTGAAGGCCCTCTGGGCCACGGGTGCCATGGAGGCATATGGGGACATACACACTATGAAAAAGTTTGTATTCAGGTTTTTATTCACATGGATCTGTCTAGTTCACATTGTTGTTAAGTCACTAAGTCATGTTGGACTCTTTTGTGACCCCATGGACTACAGCCCCCCAGGCTCCACTGTCCATGGGATTTCCCAGGCAAGCATAGTGGAGTGGCTTGCTGTCTCCTTCTTCAGGTGATCTTCCTGAAACAGGGATTGAACCTGCATCTCCCTTAATTGGCAGGTGGTTTCTTGACCATTAAGCCACCAGGGAAGCCTTCCTAGTTCACATAGAGGAAGTGAAAACATGAATAAAAATATTATGAAGTGTCTTTCCTTGTCTTATGCATGCCACCCACAAAGGCTGTGTCTAGAGGGGACGTTACAGTTCACATACACGAACCCTCATGTTTATAAATTAAACGTGAAAATCTGGAGAACAGAAGTTACTCAGTGAGGCTCTCCTCCTGCCAGGTCTCCTAGGTTCTGATGCACTCTCCTTTCTCTTATATCCTGTACGTATCTTCTGTTCACATAAGGCCCACATCAAGATTGAGAAAATAATAGTATTCAATCACTTTTTCTTGCTCCCTAGGATATATAATCCTATAAAACAGTTTTTTGGAGGTGGTAAAGAGGACTGAGACTGGAGGTGAACATGAGGAAGACTATGAGACTCAAAGTCTTTGAGTCTCAGGTTCTTCAGCTGTCATATGATGATCAAATATCCACCTTGAGAAGAAAGGCAGGAGGATCGGAAAGATAGCCCTGCACTAATAGGAGAGGTGTGATGATTGGTTTTGCAGTTTTCTGGGCTTTGGGGGAAATAACTAAATAAAACAGGTATACAAGGCTGTTCCATCCCTGTTAGAGGGCATAGAACTACTCAGAGAGCAACTTCACTAGCATCCATTTTGTGGTCAAGGATTCATTAACAGTCAGTGCTTCAGAACATATGCATTGGATCCAAACTGCCTGAGTTTAGATGTTGGCTCATCTAAACTTTAGGAAACTTGATTAACCTTGCTAAGCTTCAATTTTATTTTTTGTGGAATGGAGATAATAACAGTACTCCTGTTGGTGGGTTTCTATGGGGAATCATGTGAATTAATTCAAGTAGAGTGTAGAGCTCATGTGCTTAGACACATGACAATAAATAGAATTAGTTGTAGTTGCATTTGTGTATGCTATGAAATAGCACGTCAGAATGTATATGCAGCTTTTGTTTCATTGGAAATAGATTCAATGCCTATACCAGGCTCCACCTCCCTTTTCTTCTACACAGAGTAGTGACAATAGGATGAACGCCGAATTTGCTTTTTCAATATCTCACAAAAATGAACCTACCAAATATAAACTAGGGGTGAATTTGTACATACTCAAGTCATTTAGCGGGTTTCCCAAGTGGCAGAGGTAAAGAATCCACTTGCCAATGCAGAGGCACAAGAGACCTGGATTCGATCTGTGGGGTCAGGAAGATCCCCTGGAGGAAGAAATGGAAACCCACTCCAGTATTCTTGCCTGGAAAATTCCACAGACAGAGGATCCTGGCGAGTTATAGTCCATGGGGTCGCAAAGAGCCAGACATGACTGAGCGAAGAACAGCAGGAGCAAGATCACTTAAGTGATTTCAGGTGAGTCCACAGCATGTGGCATGAGACTCAAAACTGCATAGCTTCCCATCCGCACCAGAACAGCCTGCATGGGAGCAGTGGAAACGTTCCTATCATTTCTCCAAGAACTTCTCAGTGTTGGTGCAGTGATTAGCTGAGCCAAATATCAGGCCCAAGGCCACGGGGAATAGAAGACCCATCAAACAGGTGGCTGGCAGTGCCACTTTCTTATTCATCAGGCTTGGGCAGGGCCTCCCACCACTCTCTAACTCTGCATCTTCTACTTGATATTAAGCTTGGAACTACATTTCTAGGCATGAACCAACAGAGGAAGTCACCACTTTCTCTGTTAAAAACAGAGAAAGCACTTTAGTATAGAGCAGATGTTTCCATAAAAATAAACTCATTAAAAAAACTGGGTGAAATATTAGAGTTTTTCAAGTTAAAGTTCTTAGTAGATTCAAGAAAAAAATTAAAATAAGCTGTAAGATGGATTCACCTGAAATAAGGGAAGATGAGTTGAGACCCTAAAAAAATGAATGAAGCAGTGCAGAGCAAATTCAACACTGCAGAAAATACAATAATTGAGGTTAAGTATTAGAAGTTATTGAAGTTAAAACAAATATTATTTTATTTATTAATTTAATTTTATTTTTTAACTTTACAATATTGTATTGGTTTTGCCATATATCAACATGAATCCGCCACAGGTATACACGTGTTCCCCATCCTGAACCCTTCTCCCTCCTCCCTCCCTGTACCATCCCTCTGGGTCGTTATGTAATATAGAAACATTAATGGTGGTCTAAAATTCTATACATATGCTAATACATTTTGAAATTAAGGACTTGGAAAAATATCCTTAATTTCTCATATTATTCCCAAAGCATATAACTATGCTTGGTGGTGGTGGTTTAGTTGTTAAGTCATGTCAGACTCTTGCAACCCCATGGACTATAGCTAGGCTCTGTCTATGGAATTTCCCAGGCAAGAATACTGGAGTGGGTTGCCATTTCCTTCTCCAGTAATGTATAATTAAATTTTCTTAATATAACAGGAAGGATATTTTCCTCTGCTTCTCATCCTGAATAAGAACTGGTATGATAAATATAGTTTCAAATATTTTAAAAATGAAAGTTATTCACTAGTAGAATACTGAAAAGTTTTTTAATTTCTGAATTTCCTGAAAGGTAAATAAAAGCAAAAATATAATGTATGTAAAATAAAAACAAATCAGGAATAAATTTCCTTCTAAACATATTTTTCCTTCTACTAAATTTCCTTCTAAATACTTCACTGTTTGCCATTAGTTTTGGTATGTTGTTTTTATGTTTTATTCATCTCAAAGTCTTTTGTAATTTCCTTTGTGATTTCTTTTTGAACGATTGGTTGTTTAGAAATGGGTTTTTTAATCCGCACACATCTGTGAATTTTCCAAATTTCCTTCTTTTACTGATTTCTAATTTAATTTCACTGTGGTTGGAGAACATACTTGGTATGATTTAATTCCTTTTAAATTTTTTGATGCTTGTTTCATGGCCTCTGTCTTGAGGCATATTCCATGCGCCCTTGAGAAGAATGTATAATCGCTGCTGGTGGGTGGAGTGTTCCATATACGCCTGTCAAGTACATAATGATGATGTTTTCTATTTTCTTGTTGCCATTCTGACTAGTTGTTTTCTTCATTATTGAAAGTGGGGTGTTGAAGTTGCCAATGGTTGCTGTTG
The DNA here is from genome assembly GCF_029407905.1 of Bubalus kerabau. Taxonomy (NCBI): domain Eukaryota; kingdom Metazoa; phylum Chordata; class Mammalia; order Artiodactyla; family Bovidae; genus Bubalus; species Bubalus kerabau. Next base: position 79,262,502 of record NC_073631.1, on the reverse strand, counting down.
GATTGTCTCTTTCTGCCTTCATTTCTATAGGTTTTGCTTCATCATCTTGAGACTCTGTTTTTAGATGTTTATGTATTATAGTTGTTACATCTTCTGATGGATTGATGCTTTTATCACCAAAAATGCTCTTCTTGTTTCCAGTGAAAATTTTTGTCTTAAAATCTATTCATATAGGTACTCTAGCTTTCTTTTGACTATTGATTGTATGGTACGTATTTCCTTATCCTTTTGTTTTCATCCCCTTTATGTCTTTAAGTCTAATGGGAGAATGGCATTGAAACATGTATAATATCATATATGAAACGAGTCGCTAGTCCAGGTTTGATGCACGATACTGGATGCTTGGGGCTGGTGCACTTGGACGACCCAGAGGGATGGTACGGGGAGGGAGGAGGGAGGAGGGTTCAGGATGGGGAACACGTGTATACCTGTGGCAGATTCATGCTGATATATGGCAAAACCAATACAATATTGTAAAGTTAAAAGATAAAATAAAAAAATAAATTAAATAAAGTGTCTCTTACACAGCATATAATTGAATCGTCTGAAAAATCCATTCTGCCAATCTTTGCCTTTTGACTAGAGAGTTTTATCTATTAACATTGAATAGTAATACTGAAGATAGGATTTAATTAAAAAAATTTTTGTTTAATTTTGTATTGGGATATAGGCATAGACAATGTTGTGATAGTTTCAAGGGAGCAGTGAAGGGACTCAGCCATACATATACATGTATCCATTCTCCCCCAAACTCCCCTCCCATCCAGGCTGCCACATAACATTGAGCAGAGTTCCATGTGCTACATAGTAGGTCCTTGTAGGTTAGGTAGGATTTAATTTTGCCATGTTTTCTGTATGTATTATGTCTTTTTTATTCCTTTATTGTTTGTTTGAATCCTGCCTTCTTTTGTGCTAAATAAATATTTTCTAGTGCACCTTTTAATTTTTCTTGCTGTTGCTTTTCTAAAAATTTTGAATTATTTTCTTGAGTTATTTTCCTAGTGGTTGATTTGGATCACAGTTGAATTCTTAACTTTAATTGAGTTTGATTAGTATTTGAAATCAATAGTAACTTAATTTTAAGAGTATACAGAAGTTATGCTCTAATGTATATCTGTTTCATCTCTCTTGCTTTGTATTATTATTGACATATGAAAGACATCTTAACAAACCCATCAACAGAGTTCCTATAATTATGACTTTATGCAATTATTTTTAAAACAGAAAAAACCAGTTATTAACAAAAGTATTTTTGTATTGTGCTTTCTAACACCTATGTAGTGTTTTAAACCAGCACTCTTTATTTCTCTGTATATAATTGAGTTACTGTTTAGAGCCTTTTTATCTTAGCCTGAAGGACTCCCTTCTAGAGCTAACACCCAAAAAAGATATCTTTTTCATTATAGGGGACTGGAATGCAAAAGCAGGAAGTATCAAGAGATACCTGGAGTAACAGGCAAATTTGGCCTTGGAGTACAAAATGAAGGAGGGCAAACAAAGGCTAACAGAGCTTTGCCAAGGGAACGCACTGGTCATAGCAAACACCTCTTCCACCAACATAAGAGAAGACTCTACACATGGACCTCACCAGATGATCAATACCGAAATCAGATTGGTTATATTCTTTGCAGTCAAAGATGGAGAAGCTCTATACAGTCAGCAAATACAAGACCAGGAGCTGACTGTGGATCAGATCATGAACTCCTTATTGCAAAATTCAGACTGAAATTGAAGAAAGTAGGGAAACCACTAGACCATTCAGGCATGACCTAAATCAAATCCCTTAAGATTATACAGTGGAAGTGACAAATAGATTCAAGGGATTAGATCCGATAGGCAGAGTGCCTGATGAACTATGGACAGAGATTCGTGACATTGTACAGGGGGCAGGGATCAAGACCATTCCCAAGAAAAAGAAATGCAAAAAGGCAAAATGGTTGTCTGAGGAGGACTTACAAATAGCTGAGAAAAGAAGAGACGCTAAAACCAAAGAAGAAGTGGAAAGATACATTCATTTGAATGCAGAATTCCAAGGAATAGCATGGAAAGATAAGAAAGCCTTCCTCAGTGATCAATGCAAAGAAATAAAGAGAAAAACAATAGAATGGGAAAGACTAGAGATCTCTGCAAGAAAATTAGAGATACCAAGGGAATATGTCATGCAAAATGGGCACAATAAAAGACAGAAATGGTATGGACCTAACAGAAGCAGAAGACATTAAGAAGAGGTGGCAAGAATATACAGAAGAACTATACAAAAAAAATCTTCATGACCCAGATAATCATGATGGTGTGATCACTTACCTTGAGCCAGACATCCTGGAATGTGAAGTCAAGTGGGCCTTAGGAAGCATCACTATGAACAAAGCTAGTGGAGGTGATGGAATTCCGGTTGAGCTATTTCAAATCCTGGAAGATGATGCTGTGAAAGTGTTGCCCTCAATATGCCAGCAAATTTGGAGAACTCAGCAGTGGCCACAGGACTGGAAAAGGTCAGTTTTCACTCCAATCCCAAAGAAAAGCAATGCCAAAGAATGTTCGAACTACCACACAATTGCTCTCATCTCACACGCTAGTAAAGTAATGCTCAAAATTCTCCAAGCCAGGCTTCAAGAATATGTGAACCATGAGCTTCCAGATGTTCAAGCTGGATTTAGAAAAGGCAGAGGAACCAGAGATCAAATTGCCAACATCCGCTGGATCATCAAAAAAGCAAGAGAGTTCCAGAAAAACACTTACTTCTGTTTTATTGAGTATGCCAAAGCCTTTAACTGTGTAGATCACAATACCTTGTGGAAAATTCTTCAAGAGATGGGAATACCAGACTACCTGACCTGCCTCCTGAGAAATCTGCATGCAGGTCAAGAAGCAACAGTGAGAACTGGAAATGGAACCACAGACTGGTTCCAAATAGGAAAAGGAGTACGTCAAGGCTGTATATTGTCACCCTGCTTATTTAACTTATATGCAGAGTATATCATGAGAAATGCTGGGCTGGAAGAAGCACAAGCTGGAATCAAGATTGCCAGGAGAAATATCAATAACCTCAGATATGCATATGAAACCACCCTTATGGCAGAAAGTGAAGAAGAACTAAAAAGCCTCTTGATGAAAGTGAAAGGGGAGAGTGAAAATGTTGGCTTGAAACTCAACATTCAGAAAACAAAGATCATGGCATCTGGTCCCATCACTTCATGGCAAAGAGATGGGGAAACAGTGGAAACAATGACAGACTTTATTTTTTTGGGTTCAAAATCACTGCAGATTTTGACTGCAGCCATGAAATTAAAAGACCCTTGCTCCTTGGAAGAAAAGCTATGACCAAACTAGACAGCATATTTAAAAGCAGAAACTTTACTTTTGCCAACAAAAGTCCGTCTAGTCAAAGCTATGCTTTTTCCGGTAGTCATGTATGGATGTGACTGTTGGACTATAAAGAAAGCTGAGCAGCAAAGAATTGATGCTTTTCCACTATGGTATTGGAGAAGACTTTTGGGAATCTCTTGGACTTCAAGGAGATCCAACCAGTCCATTCTGAGGGAAATCATTCCTGAATATTCATTCGAAAGACTGATGGTGAGGCTGAAACTCAAATACTTTGGCCATTTGATGCAAAGAACTGACTCATTAGAAAAGATCCTGATGCTGGTAAAGATTGAAGGCAGGAGGAGAAGAGTATGACAGAGAATTAGATGGTTGGATGGCATCACCGACTCAATGGACATGAGTTTAAGTAAAGTCTGGGAGTTGGTGATGGACAGGGAGGCCTGGCGTGCTGCACTCCATGAAGTCGCAAAGAGTCAGACACGACTGAGCAACTGAACTGAACTGAACTGAAGGACTCCCTTAGGGCTGTGATAGCAACACATTCTCTCATTTTCTGTTCATCTGGAAAGGTTTTAATTTCTTTGTTTTTAGAGGATCTCTTAGCTAGATGGATTTCTAAGTTGGTGGTCTTTCCCTTACATTTTGCAGATATCATGTCACTGTGTTCTGCCCCCCATGTTTCTCCATGAGAAATTGGCTGTTCATCCTATTGAGATGCCTCCTGCATGGCAAATCCCCACTCACTGGCTGCTCTCAAGGTTCTCTCTTTGTCTTTGACATTTTTCCAATTTGGTGTGGCATGTATAGGTTTATAGATCTTTTTAAAGTTTATTTTACTTGTAGTTTGTTGAACTTCTTGTATATGTAGATTGATATTTTTGATAAAATTTGGGAATTTTTGACCATTATTTCTTCAAATATTTTCCTACTCTTTTCTCTCTCTCCTCTTCTTCTGCTCCTCAGACTGAATAATCTTAATTGAGCTATCTTCAAGTTTGCTGATTATTATTCTTTCTGACAGTTCAATTCTACTAGTGAATTTTTTGTTTTGATATTGTACTTTTCAGTGGACTTCCCCAGTGGCTCAGCAGTAAAGAATCTGCCCGCAATGCAGGAGATGTGTGTTTGATTCCTGGGTTGGGAAGATTCCTTGGAGAAGGAAATGGCAACCCACCAGTATTCTTGCCTGAAAAATCCCATGGGCAGAGAAGCCTGGTGGGCTATAATCCATGGGGTTGCAAAGAGCCACATACAACTGAAGTGACTGAGCATGGCACTTTTCAGCTCCAGAATTTCATTCCTTTTTATAATTTTGATCTCCTTATTGTCATTCTGTATGTGATATCTCTTGGTAAGACATCATTGTCATGCTTTTCTTTAATTCTTTAAAATAGTTTTCTTTAGTTTTTGAACATATGTATAATAGCTTGTTTAAAGCCTTTGTACACTAAGTCTAAAATTTAGGTAGTCTTGAGGTCGTGTTCTATTGACTTCTCTTTTTATTGTGTATATGGAATAATTTCCTGTTTATTTGTATGTCTCATGTGTGTCTAAAATCTAGACATTTGTTTTGTAAAAACTGTGGTATCTGATATCTTGTTGTTGCTGCTTATTTGCTTAGTGACTTTCCTGGACAGATTTATAGATTGTATATTCCCTTCAATGAGGATCTACTGAATTCTTTGATATCTTTTTTTTAAAGTTTCTTTATTTTTTTAACTTTAAAATCAGCTTTCTGGGGATAACACTGAGGTCAATATAGTTTAGTGGACAGTCACTATGATTGGTCAGATTCCTAAATGCTTTGTCTGTTTGACTTTCCCCTTTGCCAAAGTCTGCATTCGAACTTAAAGTCAAGTGAAGTCGCTCAGTAGTGTCCGACTCTTTGCGACCCAGTGGACCGTAGCCTACCAGGCTTCTACGTCCATGGGATTCTCCAGGCAAGAATACTGGCGTGGGTTACCATTTCCTTCTCCTGGGGATCTTCTCGACCCAGGGATGGAACCCAGATCTCCCGCATTACAGGCAGACGTTTTAACCTCTGAGCCACCAGGGAAGCCCTTCAAACTTAAAGGATTTCATAATTCTTGACTAATTAGCTATTATTTCCAGGTGGTGTGGAGTTTCTAGATCAACCAGGGGTGAGTGACTGGTGACTTCTGCTTATGCAGATTCTTCCTGGTCATGCCTATAGTCTAGGTGCCTAGGAATATGCTGTAGCCTTTCAAAGTTCCCTATGGTCCTCTAGTTAAACAGGAATAAAGAAATATTCCCCACCAAGTTCTTATTTGCTCTCACTTATATCATGGCTTTAGGTGGTTGAGATGTTGCCAGAAATAACTGTTACAGTAATGCCCTGTGTAGGTCCCCACCCCTGCTGAGCTGAACTCTGAATCAAATCAAATCAGTCATCATATTCTAAGAATATTGACTTTTCAGTCACCTGAAAGTTCAAACAAGGTACTGCTTGTGATCTGGGGATGGTACGCTTCGTAGAGCTCTAAAAATGGTCATATCTGTTGTCTGCAATGTTCCAGGTTGTGGAAACTCTTTAGTGAGCTGGAGGAATAGCTCCAAGTTAAAACATCACTAACTATGGCCCTGCTGAGGTTTGCAGTTTCTTCTGGAAGGATGCTTATTCTGTTCTGAGTATTGTTTAATGGCTTGCATTTTGAAATGGTAAATTTTCTTTGTTTGGCTTTACATTTTTTGCCTTTTTTTTTTTTTTTTGTGAAAGTGCAAGTTCACTGAAGTTTGCACTCCTGCATTCTAGAAGTTGATCTCCAAATGCATTCCTTTATAATTGGAAACATTTGGTAATTTTAAAGGGACTATGAATAAATTAGAAGAAGTTCTTTCCTCTCCTGCTTTGCTGAGTTGACATTTATTGTCATAAGAGCTACCATAGCTTGTAATTTACTGAGCTCATTCATATGACTACATGTCAGAGGACTCACAGTGCAGGTGCAATCTTTACTGGGTTATTTCTGTCTTAAAATTTTTCTGCTCATATTTATTAGCTTTACTAACATTCATTGAGCAGGGTAGAGTCTATAAATGTGATAAAAAGAATCTGGTAATTTCCTTCAAGAGGCAAAAATATGTGGAAAAGAAGTATTTAAATACAAGTTGGCAGGGGAATTAAAAAATTCTTGACTAAAGCAATTTTTAAGCTTCTGCACAGCAAACTGAAACACTCGGATGATTTTTTTAAGAGTGAAAATATTAAAATTCAATATACATAAAAATATTAAACTTATGAACAGAAGCATCCAGAATTTCAGCACTCAGATAACCATTCATGACATGGATTGCATGCGTCTATGCAGAATAGTATAGAAGTTTTAAACTTGATTCCAATATTTAAAAATTCTGATTCAAACCACGTTCTCTTTCCCCAAAGGTTGCTGCTGCTGCTGCTAAGTCGCTTCAGGTGTGTCCAACTCTGTGCGACCCCATGGACTGCAGCCTACCAGGCTTCTCCGTCCATGGGATTCTCCAGGCAAGAACACTGGAGTGGGTTGCCATTTCCTTCTCCAATGCATGAAAGTGGAAAGTGAAGTCGCTCAGTCGCTCAGTTGTGTCCGACTCTTAGCGACCCCATGGACTGCAGCCTACCAGGCTCCTCCGACCATAGGATTTCCCAGGCAAGAGTACTGGAGTGGGGTGCCATTGCCTTCTCCCTCCCCAAAGGTAAGTGCTCTTAAAACTTTTAGATTAGTCTAAGTGTGCTAAAGTGGACTCTTTGAGATTTAACTGTAGAATCAGTGCATAACTCAATATTATCTACGTACACATGCATCTATCTGTCAAGAGAAATCCTCGAGAGAGAAGTAACTTACTGCTGCCCCAGCCTCACATTCTGTTGTAAAGAGACAGAATGTTCCAGTTAGAAAGTAGAAAAAATATTGAACAGAAGAGAAGCTATTAAACCCCACCCTACCCACATGCTTGATGATAGAACAACATGTCTTATTTTGTTCTCAACAGAAAGAAAATGAATCCATAAAGTTAGAGCAGCTTGATGATAGCCCGGATGCTTCAGAAGCTGGTGAGTTTCTCACATCCAGGAAGAGGGTAGCCTCGTTCTCACACAGAGCGGCAGCTCGCAAGAATTTGGGCCTCAGGTGCCTTTATATTCTTAAAAATTGTTGAGGACCTCAGAGAGCTTTGATTTATGTGGATGACATCTACTGATATTTACATGTAACAATAGTTATATCTTAAATTATTATAAAAGTAACAATAAACCCATGACATGGATGCACGTAATGTATTCTTTAAAAAATGCATTTTCTAAAAGAAGTAATGACAGAAATGTCTTTGTTTCATAATTCTGTAAATTTCTTGAATTTCTGGCTCAATGAAAGACACATTCTCATGATCAGTGTCTGAATTCCAGTTTTTATGATATTACACATCATGTGGAAACATCTATATATTCTTGGGAAAATGGAATTGAAAAAGGCAAATCACATCTCATTATTACTGTAACACTAATTTGACTACTGGACTCCTTGAAGATTTGTCGTGAGCTCCACAGGGACTCATGGAGCTCCTTGAGGGTCACAAATCTAGTATGGGTTCAGGAGTGAGTTTCTTGAATGGCAGGTCCACGAGTCCTTGGGTGTCTGCTACTTCATCATTCATTGTTCATGAGTTAGGGAAAAGTAATAATCATATTTATTACATCTGATATCATTTAGCCAAGCTATTTCTCACTCAAGTAACAGTTTGGTTTATGCATTCTTTTAATCCCTGTGTAAATAACTCACACCTTTAACAAATGTGTTAATGTTTATTGTTAATGGATCTGAATTAGGTTGTGTAGATCTATCAGTTGAGATTCAGGTGGCAATTCTTTGGGATGAAAGTTATTTTATACCTTTGATAACAATGAAACATGTTGGTCCTATGACTAGAAGTTTCTCTGAGGCAGTGACCCTATATCCCAGCTCCACATCTCTTGCAGGCTTCAGTCCAAGCCCTTCCTATCAGTCTTCACTGAAAGGATAAATCTACCTTGAGTTAATAAAATGTTATTTCATATGCACATTATTCTAAACCTTTCTTAGAAAATCACTATTAATGATGGACTTATTTTTTGTAATGGCTCAGATCTTAAAAATCATTTATTTTGGAGAACAAATTTGGTCCTATTAGAAATAATTCTTAGTTGTTCCTTGGAAGGTTCTTCGGAACAAACTTGCCCTGATTTCACCTGTGTCACTGACAATGATGTGATGCCTAGATTCCCTTCCCTCAAACGAGCCTGAGTGAACAGTGTATACCGAGCTGATGTTGGTCTTTCTGTGGATGTGTTATTTTTCCTAATAGTCGTGGACCTCTTGGCTCTAGCGACATTTGTGTTAAATCTGGGCATAGTCAGAGGGTGCTCAGGGGAGAGAAAAGTTTGAATGATTAGCCCCAAACCTCACATGATGAAGCGAGTAGAATGATCAGCCATGATGATTATTTGAAATTTTAGAAACAGTATTCAATTTCCAAACTTATGTGTTTGTGCCCTGATGTGGCTGAATTATGCCCCAAGTACACATGCTGAAGTCTTAACCCTCTAGCACCTCAGATGTGATTATATCTTGTGACAGGTTCTATAAAGAGGTAACACTTGAGGCAAAATGAGGCTGTTAGGATGGGCCCTAATCTAATCTGACTGTGTCCTTAAGAAGAGGAGATCAGGACAGAATAGACACAAAGGAGAGATTACGTGAGGACACATGGAGAAGATGGCTGTCTACACACCAAGGACAGGAGTCTCAGGAGGAGCCAGCCCTGCTGACACCTTGATCTTGAACTTCTAGCCTCTAGAAGTTTAATTTAAACCACCCAGTTCATGTGGTATTTTCTTAGGGAAGCCTGAGCTGCCTGATACACGCTCTGTTCAGATGCTGCTCTGGGCATGGGAGTGGAGTGAAGAGAATGGATGGGATGGGGCTGCTCTGTGGAGCTTATGCTGGGCACTCTTCCAGACACATCCCCCCACAAGCAAGGCCCTTGATGGACATGAGTTTGAGTAAGCTCCAGGAGTTGGTGATGGACAGGGAAGCCTGGAGTGCTGCAGTCCATGGGGTTGCAAAGAGTTGGACACTACTGAGAGACTGAACTTAACTAAACATTCATTTAACATTTACCGAATGCCAGATATTGTAAAATTTGGTTTTACTTGTGTGTTCTCATGTTATCTTCACAATAGCTGTGTGATAAATTGTCATTTCCAATTCCCAGATGAAGGAGATTTTATGGGCCTCTAAGTTTCTTTGAGACTTCCCTAATGGCTCAGTGGGTAAAAATCTGCTTGAGATGCAGGAGGCACAGGACATGTGGATTTGATTCCTGGGTTGGGAAGATCCCTGGAGAAGGAAATAGCAACACACTCCTGTATTTCTTGCCTGAAAAATCCCATGGAGAGAGGACCCTGGCAGACTACAGTCCAAAGGGTCGCAAAAAGTCAGAAATGACTGAGCACACACACGTTTATTTTTAAAATAAAAGTATAATATAATCAAAAGTCATGCAGTTATTACATGAAGAAACACACAAATGTGTACATACACATACGTGCACACACATATGTGCACAGTACCTGTGAACAATGCACACGCACAGTAGTATAGCGAGGGCTTCTCTGGTAGCTCAGCTGGTAAAGAATCCGCCTGCAATACAGGAGACCCTGGATTGATTTCTGGGTTGGGAAGATCCCCTGGAGAAGGGATAGGCTACCCACTCCAATATTCTTGAGCTTCCCGGGTGGCTCAGACAATGAAGAATCTGCCTGTAATGTGGGAGACCTTGGTTCAATCCCTGGGTTGGGAAGATTCCCTGGAGGAGGGCATGGCAACCCACACCAGAATTCTTGCCTGGAGAATCCCATGGACAGAGGAGCCTGGAGGGCTATAGTCCATGGGGTCACAAAGAGTCAGACATGACTGAGGGACTAAGCTCACAAACACACACGTGGTATGAATATCAGGGCAGTGTATTACTCACTCACACCTCCTGTGGTCACATTTGGCCAAGGAAATGCAGCATAGTTTTCATTTTGAATACTAATCCTTCCTCACTAGGGTCTGGGAGAAACCCTTAGAGAAAGTTGGCTTGGAGTTTGGGTAAAACTGTTTGATGCCAGGAGACACTTCTTCTCTATTAATTCAAGGCACCTGCTGCTTTCAAATTGCACTATGTCTTAGGAGGAGAGGCCTCTTTTGAACCATTTAGGGACTCCTGGAGAAGGCAATGGCACCCCACTCCAGTACTCTTGCCTGGAAAATCCCAGGAACGGAGGAGCCTGGTACATTGCAGTCCATGGGGTCGCTAAGAATCGGACATGACTGAGCGACTTCTCTTTGACTTTTCACTTTCATGCATTGGAGAAGGAAATGGCAACCCACTCCAGTGTTCTTGCCTGGAGAATCCCAGGGATGGGGGAGCCTGGTGGGCTGCCGTCTATGGGGTTGCACAGAGTCGGACAAGACTGAAGCGACTTAGCAGCAGCAGCAGCAGCAGCAGAAGCAGCAGGAGGTCCTTACACCTCCATGTCCTGGAAATGTCCATTCATTCTGGAAGTTATTTGCTGAAAGAAAAACAATGTGATGTTAGAACTTGCTTGGTTCAAAGGCTCTGAACACTGAGTGAAAGAAAGGTGACGTCTGTCTTCTATTACCTGCGGACAGAAGAATGGACAGACACATGGACAGAGCACAGTTCTCCCCTCAGAGGTTGGACAGTGGTGCCTTTCTGTGCTCATCTCCTGGGATGGAGGCCCCGTGGAGGGTGGCCTGCAGAGGTGGTCATGTTGAATTAGGTGGAATAAGCCCTGGGCTGTCTCTGACTGTCCTGGACTGGCCTCCAGCCTGTCTGATGGCCCAGGGTCACTGCTAGGTAAAGGAAGATGGAAGCAGATGGTGACAGCAAGATAAACTTTTAAACACATAGCAACTGTGAATAAGGCATATGCTTGTTGGCCTGACCCAGAGCCTGCATACAGGGGTATGGCTGTTCTCTGGTTTCTGTCAATTTACAACTTTGCTGGGCTTTTCCAGGAACTTCTCTGCTCTGCTCTACATTGATTTCCAGCACCAGGCACCCCTACTGAATGCCTCCAAATCCCAACACGTGCTTCTCTGAATTCTTGAATGAGTCATCAGGATTCTTGAATGAGTCATCAGAATTCTTGGGAAGACTTGAATCATAAATTATACTTTATTTTTCATAGCACTGTATTTACAAGTCCTTAAATAATGAGTGATCAAATAATAAAGAGTGAATCAGGTTTTTTTGGTGACACAGTTATAGTAAAAGTTTATGGAGATTTTTCTGTAAAATAAAAAGCAACAATAATAAATGTAATGCATGATTTATTACTACTATGAACTGATGTGTTGTGGCATGATCATGTGTTTCAATGCACAAACATGATCTCTATATGATACAATCACTTGATAAAAGAAACACTTAGAGAAGGGAACATCGACCCAAAATGAATGCCAAATAAAAATCATTAAAAAGTTGAATGGCAATACCACAAGTATTTAATATGAATATTTATCATTATTAAAATTGAGGTTTATTTTGTACTAAAAGTTAAAATACACAAAGCAGGCGTTACCTTATCCAAAAGACTTAATCTTTGTTTTATGACAGTCCAGACATACAAAAATTTCTTTCAGTTTTCATTGGTGCCTCTGGTCAAATTATTCAGAAAATATTGTCAAGTTGGGGCTTTGGGTGCATACTGCTTCTTATAAGTTCATTTTCTTTTCATTTTTACTTGCTTGTCCTGGCTTTGATTTTGCCATAGAAATCAACATGGTTTCTGCTGCTTCAGTCGCTACATCTATTTCTCACTTCATTTCACAAGACCACAACAACCTGCACTTTTTCTCTGTGAACTTCTTCTGTTTAAGCACATTAAAAAAAAAAAAATCTATTAATGAGTTTCCAAAAAAAAAAAGCAATTTTGACAACAAAAAGGCTGTCCTTTTCCACTTCATATAAATAGCGAACATTAAAGCAACTTAACATTCTGCTCACAACTTCCAAATATTCTTCTTTATATAAACAACAGAGCTTAAGCTGTCATAAAACAATTTTATTCATATGTACCTCTGAATTATTCTTTATAATACATATCCTAGTGTGTTGTACTGTCTAAAATGACTTGTTTCATTTATTTTTGGCTCTTGAGTATTCCTCCTACAAAGAAAAATTTCTCAGTGGAGAAATATTTTAACACTTTTGCAGCTGTATTCTACTGAAAATAGTGGCAGAGATTGTTTTTCAAATAGCACCGATTAGATTTGTCTTCATAATCCAAATCAGAGTTATTTCTTCATCGTGCTAGTTTCTGAATCTCCACTGCATTTAGTTTTCCTGCTATTTGTTTCTGATACTTCATCTTGCCCTCTGTTCACCTCAGGACAAACTTATCACAACCAAATGAAATTCGTGTTTCTAGGGTAACTGCTAAGTCACCAGTGATGCCTTTCTGAATTTTCTCAGAGCTGCTGTCCCATCACTTCTTGTCATCCATGTTATTTATCTATGACTGGTATAAATTATTTGCAAACTTGACAATTTGGGAGGAAAAATAGGTAATATCTCCCAGTTTCTGTGGGCCAGGAATCCTGAAGTGGCTGTGCTGAATGGCTTTGGCTAAGGTCTCCCTGGGGGCTTCAGTCAAACTTTGGGCCAGGGCTGCAAGTGCCTCAGCACAGGATCTGCCTCTGTGTTTGTTGGTAGGCCTCAGAAGATACACATCCAAGTTCACCCACATGGGGCCTTGCGCAGGGTTCCCTGATGACATGGCAGCTGGCTTCCCTCAGAGTAAGTGATGCAAGAGAGCTATAGAGAGCCCTTAAACTGAACACAGGCTTTCTATAACCTCTTCTTGGGAGTGACACTACACTTATTGTTGTTGTCGTTTAGTTGCTAAGTCGTGTCTGAGTCTTTTGCGTCCCCATGGACTGTAGTCCACCAGCATCCTCTGTCTGTGGGATTTTCCAGGCAAGAATACTGGAGCAGGTTGCCATTTCCTTCTCCAGGGGATCTTCCTAACCTAAGGATAGAACTCATGTCTCCTGCATTGGTAGGTGGATTCTTTACCACTGAACTACCTGGGATGCCACGTCTGGCATTAGTTAAAAGCAAGCAGACAAGTCCAGCCCATATCCAGAGGCGGGCATCATCAGGGGCCATCTAGGACAGCCTTCCACACAGTCACAGGCAGGGCATCATCAGGGGCCATCTAAGACAGCCTTCCACACAGCCACATTTGCTTCAGGTTTTAATTTGAGAAATTTTATTCTTTCCCAAAATAAAGATAATATTTTTTTGCCCAGTACTGCCCCCATGAATTCTATTAAACCAAGGTTCAGTGAAGCCTCAATTTAGTAGATATGAACATTTGTATATTAGTATGTCTGTTTTTTTCAGTTGGTCCATGAGTGAGTGAAGTGAGTGAAGTCGCTCAGTCGTGTCCGACTCTTTGCGACCCTGTGGACTGTAGCCCCCCAGGCTCCTCCATCCTTGGGATTCTCCAGGCAAGAATACTGGAGTGGGTTGCCATTTCCTTCTCCAGGGGATCTTCCTGACCCAGGGATTGAACCCAGGTCTCCCGTATTACAGGCAGATGCTTTACTGTCTGAACTGAAGGGTTTAGAGGCTGTCAAATGGACATGACCTATAAAGGCAATTTTGATGGTTTTACATAGAAATGACCTCTAATGGAAGAGAACACAAATGGGAACTATTTAAGATACATTTCTATGTAAAATGTAGTTTGCACATAATTCAGCATTTTAAATGAGCACTCTGCAACTGAGACCAAATATCAATCATCTCTTGAGGTTTTCTACTATGTACCAACATCAAATCTACATAGGAACAAATGTTACTCCTGCTTTTTTCTTCTATATCAAAAGTCCTGAAGCCTTCGTGTTTCTCTGGAGTAAGGTCGAGTTTCTGAAGGCACATCCCAGTATAAACATCATCAATGGGGTAGAGAAGGACCCGGTCAGTTACATTGTACAGTTGGCCCATACATCCATATAAATTTTATTTTCTTATTCTTACATTTGAAAGACCTAAAATGATGCACATTGTTCTATTTTGTAATGGTTATGTATTAATAGTTATTGATGTAATAGTTATGTTCTAATTGTAATAGTTATGTATTAATGCCTAAACTGATAATGGACCTGATTGCCATTGTAGCCCTTTGCTAAGAAATTTGCCCTAGTTAACTCAATCTTTCAAGCTTTTAAAAAATCTTCTTTTAGACTTGGATTTAGAAAATATATAAAGTAATATTTATTATTATACAATAGCTATAATAAATATAATTTTTATATTTTATATACTTTATATCAGTTCAGTTCAGTCGCTCAGTTGTGTCCAACTCTTTGCGACCCCATGAATTGCAGCACGCCAGGCCTCCCTGTCCATTACCAACTCCTGGAGTTCACTCAGACTCACATCCATCGAGTCAGTGATGCCATCCAGCCATCTCATCCTCTGTCGTCCCCTTCCCCTCCTGCCCCCAATCCCTCCCAGCATCAGAGTCTTTTCCAATGAGTCAACTCTTCGCATGAGGTGGCCAAAGTACTGGAGTTTCAGCTTTAGCATCATTCCTTCCAAAGAAATCCCAGGGCTGATCTCCTTCAGAATGGACTGGTTGGATCTCCTTGCAGTCCAAGGGACTCTCAAGAGTCTTCTCCAACACCACAGTTCAAAAGCATCAATTCTTTGGCGCTCAGCTTCCTTCACAGTCCAACTGTCACATCCATACATGACCACAGGAAAAACCATAGCCTTGACTAGACGGACCTCTGTTGGCAAAGTAATGTGTCTGCTTTTGAATATGCTATCTAGGTTGGTCATAACTTTTCTTCCAAGGAGTAAGCGTCTTTTAATTTCATGGCTGCAGTCACCATCTGTAGTGATTTTGGAGCCCCCCAAATTAAAGTCTGACACTGTTTCCACTGTTTCCCCATCTATTTCCCATGAAGTGATGGGACCAGATGCCATGATCTTAGTTTTCTGAATGTTGAGCTTTAAGCCAACTTTTTCACTCTCCACTTTCACTTTCATCAAGAGGCTCTTTAGTTCCTCTTTGTTTTCTGCCATAAGGGTGGTGTCATCTGCATATCTGAGGTTATTGATATTTCTCCTGGCAATCTTAATTCCAGCTTGTGCTTCTTCCAGCCCAGCATTTCTCATGATGTACTCTGCATGTAAGTTAAATAAGCAGGGTGACAATATACAGCCTTGACGTACTCCTTTTCCTATTTGGAACCAGTCTGTTGTTCCATGTCCAGTTCTAACTGTTGCTTCCTGAGCTGCATACAGATTTCTCAAGAGGCAGGTCAGGTGGTCTGGTATTCCCATCTCTTTCAGAATTTTCCACAGTTTATTGTGATCCACATAGTGAAAGGCTTTGGAATAGTCAATAAAGCAGAAATAGATTTTTTTTCTGGAACTCTCTTGCTTTTTTTGATGATACAGCGGACATTGACAATTTGATTTCTGGTTCCTCTGCCTTTTCTAAAACTAGCTTGAACATCTGGAAGTTCACGGTTCACGTATTGCTGAAGCCTGGCTTGGAGAATTTTGAGTATTACTTTACTAGCATGTGAGATGAGTACAATTGTGCAGTAGTTTGAGCGTTCTTTGGCATTGCCTTTCTTTAGGATTGGAATGAAAACTGACCTTTTCCAGTCCTGTGGCCACTGCTGAGTTTTCCAAATGTGCTGGCATATTGAGTGCAGCACTTTCACAGCATCATCTTTGAGGATTTGAAATAGCTCAACTGGAATTCCATCACCTCCACTAGCTTTGTTCGTAGTGATGCTTTCTAAGGCCCACTTGACTTCACATTCCAGGATGTCTGGCTCTAGGTGAGTGATCACACCATTGTGATTATCTGGGTCATGAAGATCTTTTTTGTACAGTTCTTCTGTGTATTCTTGCCACCTCTTCTTAATATCTTCTGCTTCTGTTAGGTCCATACCATTCTGTCCTTTATCGAGCCCATCTTTGCATGAATAAAAATATAAGATATAAAAATTGTATTTATTATATCTATTTTATATATATACAGAGAGAGACTTTTAAATAAATAAAGCATCCTTATCACCATATATCCATATGACTTAGGGAATTTAAAACATTTTTAATTTTTATTACTTTTTAATTGATGTATAATTGCTTTCTAATATTGTGTTAGTTTCTGCTATACGGCAAAATGAGTCAGAAGATGTGGTATATATATACAATGGAATATTACTCAGCCATAAAAAGAAAGAAATTGGGTCATTTGTAGCAATGTGGATGGACCAACAGTCTGTCATACAGAGTGAAGTATGTCAGGAAAAGAAAAACAGATATCTTATATTAAACACATATATATGGAATCTAGAAAGATGGTACAGGTGAGCCTGTTTGCAGAGCAGCAATAGAGATGCGGATGTAGAGAACAGACATGGACACAGAGTGAGAAGGGGAGGGTAGGAGCCAAATTGGGAGAGCAGGACTGACTTTGGAAATTTTATTTGGATTTTGAGATTCAGATCTTATAGTCAAAGTGGGCAAAAGTTTGCAGTGGAGATAAGTTGATATGGCATATTTTTTTGGCTTCAAACAATACCTGTAAGTAACAGGCTATATCCTCCAATGGGCTTCCCTGGTGGCTCAGTGGTAAAGACTGCGCTTGCCAGTGCAGGAGATGCAGGTTCGATCCTTAGGTTGGGAAGATCCCTTGGATTCACAAGTGGCAACCCACTCCAGTATTCTTGTCTGGGAAATTCCATGTACAGAGGATCCTGGCAGGCTAAAATCCATGGGGTTGCAAGAGCCAGACATAACTTAGTGACTGAACAACAGCAACAATATCCCTCAAAATCTAATGCTTACTTGACTGATATTCATAGAAACATGAATAAGCTATTTCTAGTGACATTTCTAAACTTCTTATAGTGAAAGTGTTCTTTAGTGCAAATTATTATTGTAGAAATATCGAGGTGGAGGTATAATAAAATAAGGAAACAAAACAAAAATCTTAATAGCAACAACACAGTGTCTTAGCTTTTCTTTCCAGAAAATAGAGGTGAAAAAATCCAAAGTTAAAGCAAACAAAATAAAATTTAAGAAACAAAAACACACAAAATGAAAGGCACCAGATTCTAAGCAAAAGGCTCATTGAAATCTCACTGACAAAGCTAGCATATGGGTTTTTCCTCTGTGGTTTCTGAACCCAACCAAATGGCCACAACTTGACCAAGTGACTTTTTATTTCTGTAATTACTGTAATTGCTTGTGACACAAGTAATTTATTATGTGTGTATACTCATTGTGCAGTTAGTTATATATTTTTTACTCTAAGTGAGCACACAGCTTCAACCACAGGAGGTTGTGTGTTTATTCTTTCTAATGTCTCTGCATGAGCCACCCATAGAAAGAAGCTCAGAGAATCAGCAGAATGAGCCAGCTATCCACACTGTACATGCAGTTTATGATCTGAAGGGTACATGCAATTTATGAACCAGCTAGCCACAGTGTACATGCAATTTACTTTTTATGGAAAGTGTAAAATACATGTGTGTATATGTACAAATAAAGGGAAGAGTGAAATGAACCCAATTGCTTCAGTGATGATCAATTTATGGTCAATCTTGTTCCTCACTGTCCTTATCCCTGGATTATTTTGAACAATTTCAGAGACCTTAGCAATCTCAAAAATTATTGCATCTGTATATATTTCTGGATGTATTTCGAAAAGAATAAGAGCTTTTCTCTTTCATGTATAAAAACTGGTTGATAGTCTATCACTATAAATTTTCAGGGTGACTTCTCTTTCCTCTTTTTCTCTCTTCTCCTGTTTCCCTCTCTACCTCTCTCCCTTTCTCTTTCTTCTTGATTCTTTTTTCTTTTGCAAATTATTTGATAAAAAACCAGGTCATCTGTTATATAGAATTTCTCATGTTGCATTTTGCTGACTGTGTTACATTTTGCTCCTTTGTGTGCTTTGACATGCACATCTTGCCTCCTATATTTCCTGGAGTGGTTAAATTGAGAGGCTTTATCAGACTCAAATCCAATTTTGTGGGAGAATCTTGCAACATGGTCTCCTGAGCACCCATTTGATGGTGTCTCTTCTTGTGAAGTGAGCATCATGGAAAAATAAGAATCACTTGTAATAATAATTTCGTATTTATATAGCTAAAACAATTTAAAGCATTGTTTTTCATCCAGATTATTTGGGTGTAGCAGTAGGACATAAGCTAGTACATGGGCTTCCCAGGTGGCGCTAGTGGTAAAGACCTAGGAGATGCAGGATATGTAAGAGGCATGGGTTCAATCCCTGGATTGGGAAGATTCCCTGGAGGAGGGCATGGAAACCCACTCCAGCATTCTTACCTGGAGAATCCCATGGACAGAGGAGCATGGTGGGCTATGGTCCATAGGATCTCAAAGAGTCAGACAGCACTGAGGTAACTTAACACACATGCACAGTAGTACCTAGAACATACTTGGAGAAAAAATGAGCTATATGAACTTGAATGTATCTCTATCCCAACCCGTCTTACCAAGCCATATGTAATTAGAAAAATACAGTTAGGTTAATCATATCTGAGGTGCTATTAACTGCCACTTTCTTTTATTCCTGCTATTTTCATCTGAGTTCACAATTTAATCCAAATTGGCAAATAAAATGTTCTAGTCTCCAGCTTGTCAAATATACTTTCACAATGTCAAACAGAAAAATATGTTTAATCTGTGGTTTTTAATCACTGGAAGGATCTTCTGTTGGTGGCCCACTTTATCAGGTAGTTATCTGAGTAACAAACCATTCATGAAGCTATGCTATAAAACAGTAAGGATTGTCACTATTTGTGAGTCAATAGGTCAACTGGGAATGCCTGCTGTTCTGGGCTGGGTGTGGGCTTACTTGTTCTGCAGTGACTGGTGGGTCAGTGACTCTGGGATGGACCCACCTATCTATCTGGTGGTTGACTGGCTATAGACTAGGGGAATGGGGATACCTGGGCTCTGTGTCCCCCATCCTCCCAGCTGAGCCCAGGCTGGTGCTCATGGTGCGTATGGGAAATTGAAGACAGCAAGTGGAACTTGGAGTGTCTCTTGAGGTCTTGGAACTGGCAAATAATCATTTTCTCCATATTTGGTTGACACAAGCAGGTCATAATTCCAGATTAATTCAAGGAGTAGGTAAACTCACTCCATTTCTGCATGGAAATAATACAAAACTACATTGCAAGGTCTGAGGACACAGGAGGCAAGGAATAAAGAAGAACAGTCATTTTTGCAATCAATCTATTACAGCCAGCACCATTCAGCCAGGAATATGAGCAGTAATAGATATTGTTGTAATTTAGTTACTTAGTTGTGTCTGATTCTTTTGTGATCCCAAGGACTGTAACTTGCCAGGCTTCTCTGTCCATGGGATTTCGCAGCAAGAGTACTAGAGGGCGTTGCCATTTCCTTTTCCAGGGGATCTTCCCGACCCAGGGATTGAACCCGCATCTCCTGCATTAAAGGTGGATTCTTTACCACTGAGCCATCTGGGAAACCCATATATATATATATATATATATATATATATATATACAATTTTATATTATTATTATTATATATTCTTTATTATATTTGTATTTATATATATTTTATATTTATCACTTATTTAGAAATCTTTGTTTCTTGCATAAAGTGAAGGGGATAACACTTAAAAGATAAAAATGAAAGACAAAAAGTAGCATAAAATAAAAGGTAAGAGCTACATAATGGATGAATTTAATAATATTAATAGCCAAAACCTTCAGTTGAGTAAAGGTAAGATAAATCTCAGTCATTTCTATGCCTAGGCTTCCTGATTTCTTTTCCTCTGTGTGTGCTTTTGAGGATCTGCTCTGTGAGGTCAGAGGTTTTCCTGGAGTCCCCTGACTGCTTCTAGGAACCTGACCTCTATTGTTGTCCACTCATCCAGCAGTGAAGAAAGTCAGCCCCTGCCGGAACTCTCATTGTGGAGAAGGGTAAAATGCTTCTCTGTGTGCTTCCTGGGCTTCAGGTAGATGAGGTCATGAGGGTAGATAGCTAAGTGGGTATCATTTTCTTTCCTATCCCAAGATCTCAGCTTAACATCAGGCAAAGTAGACATCAGAATAAGAAGTATTATAAGGAAAAACAAAATTTATTTTATAATTGCAAAGAGGTCAGTTTGTTGATAATGTAACAATCCTAAATGTCTATGTACCTAATAACAGAGCTTCAAAGCATATGTAGTGAAACTGATGGAACTGTAAAAAGAAATAGACAATACTATAGTCAAATATTTCAAAGTCCTCACTCCAGAAATGATAGACTAAGAAGAAAGAAAAATCAGTAAGTGAATCACACTATCAAACAACTGGACCTAATTAAAATGTATATTAATGACATTCTTCCCAATGAGAGTAGAATACATTTTTTGGGGATGTATATGGACATATACCAAGATAGACCATATTTTGAGTCATATCTGTTCAGTTCAGTAGCTCAGTCGTGTCTGACTTTGCAACCCCATCAACTACAGCACGCCAGTCTTCCTTGTCCATCACCAACTCTCAGAGCTTGCTCAAATTCACATCCATTGAGTCGGTGATGCCATCCAACCATCTCATCCTCTGTCGTCTCCTTCTCTTCTTGGAACCAGCCTGTTGTTCCATGTCCAGTTCTAATTTTTGCTTCTTGACCTGCATACAGATTTCTCAGGAGGCAGATCAGGTGGTCTGGTATTCCCATTTCTTGAAGAATTTTCCACAATTTATTGTGAACCATAGTCTAAGGTTTTGGCATGGTCAATAAAGCAGAAGTAGATGTTTTTTCTGAAATTCTCTTTACTTTTTCGATGATCCAACAGATGTTGGCAATTTGATCTCTGATTCCTCTGCCTTTTCTAAATCTAGCTTGAACATCTGGAAGTTCATGGTTAATGTACTGTTGAAGCCTGGATTGCAGAATTTTGAGCATTACTTTGCTAGTGTGTGAGATGAATGCAATTGTGTGGTAGTTTGAACATGCTTTAGCATTGCCTTTCTTTAGGACTGGAGTGAAAACTGACCTTTTCCAGTCCTGTGGCCACTGCTGAGTTCTCCAAATTTGCTGGCATATTGAGTGCAGCACTTTCACAGCATCATCTTTAGGATTTGAAATAGCTTAACTGGTATTCCATAACCTCCACTAGCTTTGTTCGTAGTGATGCTTCCTAAGGCCCACTTGACTTCACATTCTAGGATGTCTGGCTCTAGTTGAGTGGGCACATCATTGTGGTTATCTGTCATGAGATCTTTTTTTGTCTAGTTCTTCTGTATATTCTTGCCACCTCTTCTTAATATCTTCTGTTCCTGTTAGGTCCATACTATTTCTGTCCTTTATTGTGATCATCTTTGCATGAAATGTTCCCTTGGTATCTCTTATTTTCTTGAAGAGATCTCTAGTCTTTCCCATTCTATTGTTTTTCTCTGTTTCTTTGCATTGATCACTGAGGAAGTCTTCTCTTAGCTCTCCTTGCTATTCTTTGGAACTCTGCTTTCAAATGGATATATCTTTCCTTTTCTCATTTGCTTTTCACAGCTTTTTGTAAGGCCTCTTCAGACAACCATTTTGTCTTTTTGTGTTTCTTTTTCTTGGGGATGATCTTGATCAATGCCTCCTGTTCAATGTCACGAACCTCCATCCATAGTTCTTCAGGCACTCGGCCCATCAGTTCTAATCCCTTGAATCTATTTGACACTTCCACTGTATAATTGTAAGGGATTTGATTTAGGTCATTCCTGAATGGTCTAGTGGTTTTCCCTATGTTCTTCAATTTAAGTCTGAATTTGGCAATAAGAAGTTCATGATCTGAGCCACAGTCAGCTCCCAGTTTTGTATTTGCTGACTGTATAGAGCTTCTCCATCTTTGATGGCAAAGAATAATCAATATGATTTCGGTATTGACCGTCTGGTGATGTCCGTGTGTAGAGTCTTCTCCTGTGTTGTTGGAAGAGGGTGTTTGCTATGACCAATGTGTTTTCTTGACAAAACTCTATTAGCCTTTGCCCTGCTTCATTCTATACTCCAAGACCAAATTTGCCTGTTACTCCAGGTATCTCTTGACTTCCTACTTTTGCATTCCAGTCCCCTATAATGAAAAGGATTTCTTTTTTGGGTGTTAGTTCTAGAAGGTCTTGTAGGTCTTCACAGAACTGTTCAACATCAGCTTCTTCAGCATTACTGGTTGGGGCATAGACTTGGATTATTGTGATATTGAATGGTTTGCCTTGGAAACGAACAGAGATCAGTCTGTCATTTTTGAGAATGCACCCAAGAACTGCATTTCAGACTCTTTTGTTGGCTATGATGGCTACTCCATTCTTCTAAGGGATTCTTGCCTGCAGTAGTATATATAATGGTCACCTGAGTTAAAATCGCCCGTTCCAGTCCATTTTAGTTCACTTATTCCTAAAATGTCAATGTTCACTCTTGCCATCTCCTGTTTGACCACTTCCAGTTTGCCTTGATTCATGGACCTAACATTCCAGTTTCCTATGCAATATTGCTCTTTACAGCATCAGACTTGACTTCCATCACCAGTCACATCCACAACTGGGCGTTGTTTTTGCTTTGGCTCCATCTCTTCATTCTTTCTGGAGTTATTTCTCCACTGATCTCCAGTAGCACATTGGGTACCTACTGAACTGGGGGAGGGGTTCATCTTTCAGTGTCATATCTTTTTGCCTTTTCATGCTGTTCATGGGGCTCTCAAGGTAAGAAGACTGAAGTGGTTTGCCTTTCCCTTCTTTTGTCAGAGCTCAACACCATGACCTGTCTGTCATGGGTGGTCCTACATGGCATGGCTCATAGTTTCATTGATTTAGACAAGGATATAGTCCATGTGATGAGTTGATTAGTTTTCTGTTACTGTGGTTTTCATTCTGCCTGCCCTCTGATGGTTAAGGATAAGAGGATTATAGAAGCTTCCTGATGGGAGAGACTTCCTGTGGGGGAAACTGGGTCTTGTTCTGATGGGTGGGGCCATGTTCAGTTCAGTTCAGTTGCAGAGTCGTATCTGACTCTTTGCCACCCCATGGAATGCAGCATGCCAGGCCTCCCTATCCATCACCAACTCCCAGAGTTTACTCAAACTCATGTCCATTGAGCCAGTGATGTCATCCAACCATCTCATCCGACGTCATCACCTTCTCCTCCTACCTTCAATCTTTCCCAGCATCAGGGTCTTTTCCAATGAGTCAGTTCTTCACATCAAGTGGCCAAAGTATTGGAGTTTCAGCTTCAGCATCAGTCAGGACTGATCTCCTTTAGGATGGACTGGTTGGATCTCCTTGCAGTCCAAGGGACTCTCAAGAGTCTTCTCCAACACCACAGGCCATGCTCAGTAAATCTTTAATCCAATTTTCTGTAGATGGGCGGGGATGTGTTTCCTCCCTGTTGTTTGACCTGAGACTAAACTATGGTGGAGGTAATGAAGATAATGGAGTCCTCCTTCAAAAGGTCCCATGCACACACTGTCACACTCAGTGCTCCTGACCCTGCAGCAGGCCACCACAGACCCACACCTCATATAAAAGGCTCCAAATTATACAAATCAAATTCTATAACAAAAGTACAATTAAATTAGAAATTAGTAGCAAAGATACTTCTAAAGTGCTCACTATTGGAAACAAACAAACAAACAAAAAGTTCTAAATATCACACTGGTCAAAGAAGAATTCACAAGGAAAATTAGAAACTACTTAAAACTGTGAAGCTAGGATATGAAGTTTCTATCAAAGATTTGTTAAAATCAGGTAAACCAGTGCTTTCCAGCAGTGTTACAGTAGCAAAATAGTGATTGGAACATAAACATGACATGACTTGTCTCTTTGCCCTCCACTCATGGTACAGAAATTTTATTTACTGAATGAATGATTCAGTTCAGTTCAGTTCAGTCATTCAGTTGTGTCCAACTCTTTGTGACACCATGGACTGCAGCACGCCAGGCCTCCCTGTCCATCACCAATTCCCAGAGTTTACTCAAATTCATGTCAATTGAGTCGGTGATGTCATCCAACCATCTCATCCTCTGTTGTCCCCTTCTCCTCCCACCCTCAATCTTTCTCAGCATCAGGGTCTTTTCCAGTGAGTCAGTTCTTCACATCAGGTGGCCAAAGTATTGGAGTTTCAGCTTCAGCATCAGTCCTTCCAATGAATATTCAGGACTGATCTCCTTTAGGATGGACTGGTTGGATCTCCTTGCAGTCCAAGGGACTCTCAAGGGTCTTGTCCAACACCACAGTTCAAAAGCATCAATTCTTCAGTGCTCAGCTTTCTTTATAGTCCAACTCATATATGGATTTGATTCATACATGACTACTGGAAAAACCATAACTTTGACTAGATGGACCTTTGTTGGCAAAGGAATATCTCTGCTGTCTAGGTTGGTCATAACTTTCCTTCCAAGGAGTAAGCGTTTTTTTAATTTCATGACTGCACCATCTGCAGTGATTTTGAAGCCCCCCAAAATAAAGTCTGCTACATTTCCCCATCTATTTGCCATGAAGTGATGGGACCAGATGCCATGATCTTAGTTTTCTGAATGTTGAGTTTTTAAGCCAACTTTTCACTCTCTTCTTTCACTTTCATCAAGAGACTGTTTATTTCTTCTTTGTTTTCTGCCATAAGGGTGGTGTCATCTGCATATTTGAGATTATTGATATTCTCCCAGAAATCTTGATTCCAGCTTGTGCTTCATCCAGCCCAGTGTTTCTCATGATGTACTCTGCATATAAGTTAAATAAGCAGGGTAACAATACACAGCCTTGACATACTTCTTTTCCTATTTGGAACCAGTCTGTTGTTCCATGTCCAGTTCTAACTGTTGCTTCCTGACCTACATACAGATTTCTCCAGTGCTGTGCAGCTGCACAATGAGTGATTAGATGAATGTATAAAACTGTAGCTCATTCACTAGGCCTGAGGGTTGAGAATTATAATGAGTCATTCCTGGTTTTAATATTCGACTTCTCATACCCAATATTTTTCATTATTATTATTGTTGCCATCATTACTATTATTAGAACATGGAAACTCTTTGCTCTAAACCAATAAAATATACTCTCATGTTATTATTATAATTTGTATAATTGTTACATGAAACCCATATTTCCTAAAGTAGGAATATATTTGTTTTTATTTTTACATGTAACTAGCTCCAGGAAATTTAATTATTCTTTCAGAAGATGCATTTCTCAACTGATATTATGAACATTTGTTTCTATGCCTGGCTTAAATTAGGAAAGTCCATAGTGTGATCTTCTGGACATTTCACAAGAGACTTTAATATGTGACAGCAGTAAAGAAACACTAAGTTGGTTTTAATTTAAAGTCCTTCCCTTTTATCTGACTGTTTAAAATAGGCTTTTTCCCCCTAATTTTTTCAAAATACTCTGTAGATAATCTAATATGTGCCAAGCTTTAGGATAAACATTCAAAGCAAAGATTAACAAAATTATATTTTGTTACTGTATTTTGTATTGTAAAAATGTTTTTTACTTTGGAAGCAGTTTGAAAATGGAATAAAATATCAACAGGTAATAGTACCTGAAAAAGGTGAGTAAGGAGCTTGGACAATTCTCTTCCTGCCCACAAATGTTATTATGGAACAAAAACAGTCATCTCAGGACTCTGAAAATTGATTGAAGGCATATAATGAATTGAGTCGCTCAGTCGTATCTGACTCTTTGCCACCCCATGGCCTGTAGCCCACCAGGCTTCTCTGTCCATGGGATTTTCCAGGCAAGAATACTGGAGTGTGTTGCCATTTCCTTATCCAGGGGATCTTCCTGACCCAGGGATTGAACCCATGTCTTCTGAATTGCAGATAGATTCTTTACAGTCTGAGCCACTAGGGAAGCCCTCAAGAAAAGCTACTGAAACTCAGTTAAAAACAGTAAGAGTCCATACAATCTCAGCTCAGGGCTGCAGCCATTTCCCCTCACTTTTTATATGTTACCCAAACCATGGGGCAACCCATGAGGACTGGCATCCTTGCTGCCAGATGAGGATGACTTGATTTGTAAGGGGGCATGGGAAAAAACAAGCCTGAAAGGGCATTGTCAAAAGTAATAGAAATTTCAATTGCAAATGATCAGAGAAGGCTTGAGTTTGAAATATTGACTGAGACATGCAACACATGGGTAGAACATCAAGAAATGTAGCAGGGATATTTGGAACAAGAGATAAATATATTGTGTCTTGATAGGCAACTTCATATTCTTGATGGTATTGAAAGTCGCATACATATTCAAGACTTTGCACATGCTCAGGAAAGGTAGAGCAATCCTACTCATTCTTGAATTAATGTGAGGCCTTTCTCGCACATGCAGAAAGCAAAAGGTGGGAAGTCTTGTACAATGCCTGGTCTTAGAATGTATTTCTTCAACCGAACACAGATCTGGTAGGAAAGAGTGGAAATCTCACTGACTCAAGGATTTTAAGCAACATCTTCGATATTGCTATGATGACTGAGAGGCAACCCTTAGGAAGCCATACATATGTATTACATACTTATGATCAAGCACTGATGCTCCTAAGTTGTTATAGGAATACAATATAATCTATTATATTATAGTTTCAGATTAGCCAAGAAATTAAAAAATTTCTTATTCTTATGAACATAGAATGAACACTTTTATTTCAAAAATGTTAAAACTATAATAATTAAAATTAATATTTAAAACAACAACAACAACAACAACAAAAAAACCAGATTTTTTTTGGTGATGCCACCATGGTAAACAGTATGGAGATTCCTAAAAAAGACTAGAAATAGAGTTACCATTTGATCTAGCAACTGTACTCCAGAAAAGATGAGAGCTCCAGTTCAAAAAGGTACATACACCTCAATGTTCATAGCAGTACTATTCACAGTAGTCAATATGTGGAAGTAACCTAAGTGTCCATCAACAGATGAATGGATAAAGAAGATCTTATAAATATACAGAATGGACTATCACTCATCCATAAAAAGTATGAAATAATACCATTCGTAGCAACATGGATGGACTGCTATAGGGATGCATGTATCTTTTTGAATTATAGTTTTGTGTGGATATATGCCCAAGAGTTGGATCATATGGCAACTCTGATTTTGGTTTTCTGAAGAGCCTTCATACTCTTTTCCATAGTGACTTCACCAATTTACACTCCACCAACAGAACACAAGTGTTCCCTTTTCTCCACTTCTTTACCAACATTTGCTATTTGTAATCTTTTCGATGATGGCCATTCTGACAGGTCTGAAGTGACATCTCATTGAAATTTTGGTTTGCATTTTTCTGATGATTAGTGGTTTTGAGCATATTTTCAAATATCTATTGACCCTCTGTATGTTTTCTTTGGAGAAATGTCTATTCAGGTCTTATGCCCCAGTGTTTTCTGATATTGAGTTGTATGAGCTGTTTATATATTTCGAATATTAAAACCTTATTGATCATCTTATTTGCAAATGTTTTCTCTCATTCAGTTCATTTTGTTGACAATTTCCCTTGCTGTGCAAAAGCTTTTAAGTTTAAATGGATCTCATTTGTTTATTTTTGCTTTGGTTTCCTTTGCCTTCAGAGACAGGTCCAAAAAAATATTGCTACACTTTATGTCAAAGAGTGTTCTGCCTATGTTTTCTTCTAGGAGTTTTATGGTTTTGGGTCTTATATTTAGCACTTTCATTTTTCATTTTTAGTGTCAATTTAATTCTCTTATTTCTATATAGTTTTGTTGAAATATTTCATCTTTTCAACAATTTGTCTTATTTTTCCTCTACTTGAATAAACATATTTAAACAATTATTTTAAAATCTCCAAGTCTATATTAATTTTGAGTGTAATTCTAGGGTCTTCTTTTCACCTCACAGTCCATTCCTTTCTCACATTATTAGTCATTTTTTAAAACTGAAGCTAAGATATTTTGCATTAAAAAAAACTATAGAGGTTCCAGATTATGTTGTCTTCCACCATAAAGATTTTTCCCATTTCCCTGATCATCTTAATTCAGTCATGAATGAAACAGAGTTAAGGCTGAGTTGCAGTTAACACTCAGTTTTCCCCTGGTATATTCTCTTTTTTAGGTTGGGAGCCCTTGAGCTAAGTGAGATGTAGGCACACTATTGTTTCCTCATCAATAAGAACTTATGAGTATTTCTACTTTAATTTTGAAATTTTTACTTAGCTTTTTTAGCTTTTTAATACATGGAGTTTTATACTTTGGTAAAATTCTTGAAGAAGAGGTCAGTTGTGGGTCTGAGTTTCCTCCAGCCAACAGTCTTATTGCTCCAGCTCTGGTCAGGAACATAAGGCTCTGCTGATTTTCCAGTCCCGTAACAGCAGCCTCTGTCAGTGTTCAGGCATGTGTTCTCAGCCTCTAGTTATTATTTTAATAGCAGAAGTGGTTAAATAGCAGACTTTTTATTTTAAAAATTGTACTACTGGTTAAAAATGACACCCAGGTACAAAGAAAGCAGAAAAGTAATGCAATCCCTAACAGGAATGCAGGAATATACCTAAAAGGCTCCAATGACCATAGGTTTGTAGGTTTGTGAAGACCTCCACACCATGATTATTCAAGTATTATGACATCTTGAGAGACAACATGCTGTGTGTGACTTGGTGTTCTGATCTTTCATAAATATTATTTGGTAGCCCAGAGAAGCAGAGGAGAAGAGAAAAAGGAGGAAGCATACCAACATGCCATCACTGCAGAGAGCAGCCTCTGGATAAGAAAATATAGGGGAAAATGGTACTACTCTGAGTTAAAATTAAATTAAATTTGCCTATCTTGACTGGCTTGGGATATTTTAAAAATTATAACCTGTGCTGAGTCACTTCAGTATATTTGACTCTTTGTGACCCTATGGACTGTAGCCCTCCAGGCTCCACTCTGCATAGGATTCTCCAAGCAAGAGTACTGGAGTGGATTGCCATGCCCTTCTCCAGGATTAGAACTGCTGTTCTTCTGCCTCTCCTGCATTGCAGGTGGATTCTTTACTCACTGAGCCAACTGGGAAGCCCATTAAAACCCACATAAATATAAATATAATTTAGTGACAAAGAAACTCAATATATATATATATAATGGAATATATAGAGAATATATATGTATATGGAATATATATCCATGTAATGGAATATTTTTCAATATTATAAAGAAGGAAATCTTGCCATTTGCAACAACATAGGTGGACCTGGAGGACAAATGCTGCATAATTTCACTTATATTCAGTTCAGTTCAGTTGTTCAGTCATGTCCGACTCTTTGTGACCCCATAAACTGCAGCATGCCAGGCCTCCCTGTCCATCACCAACTCCCGGAGCCTTCCCAAACTCATGTCCATTGAGTTGGTGATGCCATCCAACCATCTCATCCTCTGTTGTCCCCTTTGCCTCCTGCCCTCAATCTTTCCCAGCATCAGGGTCTTTTCCAATGAGTCAGCTCGTCATATCAGGTGGCCAAAGTATTGGAGTTTCAGCTTCAACATCAGTCCTTCCAATGAACACCCAGGACTGATCTCCTTTAGGATGGACTGGTTGGATCTCCTTGAAGTCCAAGAGACTCCCAAGAGTCTTCTCCAAACCCACAGTTCAAAAGCATCAATTCTTCAGCACTCAGCTTTCTTCACAGTCCACCTCTCTCATCCATACATGACTACTGGTCCAGCCTTGACTAGATGGACCCTTGTTGGCAAAGTAATATCTCTGCTTTTTAATATGCTGTCTAGGTTGGTCATAACTTTCCTTCCAAGGAGTAAGCGTCTTTTAATTTCATGGCTGCAGTCACCATCTGCAGTGATTTTGGAGCCCCCTAAAATAAAGTCAGCCACTGTTTCCACTGTTTTCCCATCTATTTCCCATGAAGTGATGGGACCAAATGCCATGATCTTAGTTTTCTGAATGTTGAATTTTAAGCCAACTTTATCACTCTCCTCTTTCACTTTCATCAAAAGGCTGTTTATTTCCTCTTTATTTTCTGCCATAAGGGTGGTGTCATCTGCATATCTGAGGTTATTGATATTTCTCCCAGCAATCTTGATTCCAGCTTGTGCTTCATCCAGCCCAGCATTTCTCATGATGTACTCTGCATATAAGTTAAATAAGCAGGGTGACAATATACAGCCTTGATGTACTCCTTTTCTTATTTGGAACCCGTCTGTTGTTCTGTGTCCAGTTCTAACTGTTGCTTCCTGACCTGCATACAGGTTTCTCAAGAGGCAGGTCAGGTGGTCTGGTATACCCATTTCTTTCAGAATTTTCCACAGTTTATTGTGATTCACACAGTCAAAGGGTTTAGAATAGTCAATAAAGCAGAAATAGACGTTTTTCTGGAACTCTCTTGCTTTTTTGATGATCCAGTGGATGTTGGCAATTTGATCTCTGGTTCCTCTGCCTTTTTTAAAACCAACTTGAACATCTGGAAGTTCACGGTTCATGTATTGCTGAAGCCTGGTTTGGAGAATTTTGAGCATTAGTTCACTAGTATGTGAGATGAGTGCAATTGTGTGGTAATTTGAGCATTCTTTGGCATTGCCTTTCTTTGGGATTGGAATGAAAACTGACCTTTACCAGTCCTGTGGCCACTGCCAAGTTTTGCAAATTTGCTGGCATATTGAGTGCAGCACTTTCACAGCATCATCTTTTAGGATTTGAAATAGCTCAACTAGAATTCCATCACCTCCACTAGCTTTGTTCATAGTGATGCTTCCTAAGGCCCACTTGACTTCACATTCCAGGATGTCTGGCTGTAGGTGAGTGATCACACCATTGTGATTATCTTGGTTGTGAACATTTTTTTGTACAGTTTTTCTGTGTATTCTTGCCACCTCTTCTTAATATCTTCTGCTTCTGTTAGGTCCATACCATTTCT
This sequence comes from Bubalus kerabau, assembly GCF_029407905.1. Lineage (NCBI taxonomy): Eukaryota > Metazoa > Chordata > Mammalia > Artiodactyla > Bovidae > Bubalus > Bubalus kerabau. Next base: position 79,231,216 of record NC_073631.1, on the reverse strand, counting down.
GTCCTTTATTGAGCCCATCTTTGCTCAATGTTCCCTTGGTATCTCTAATTTTCTTGCAGAGATCTCTAGTCTTTCCCATTCTATTGTTTTCCTCTATTTCTTTGCACTGATCACTGAGGAAGGCTTTCTTATCTCTCCTTGCTATTCTTTGGAACTCTGCATTCAAATGGGTATATCTTTCCTTTTCTCCTTTGCTTTTCACTTCTCTTCTTTTCACAGCTATTTGTAAGGCCTCCCCAGACAGCCATTTTCCTTTTTTGCATTTCTTTTTCTTGGGGATGGTCACTTATATATGGAGTCTAAAAGTGTTAACTATGTTGCAACTATGTAACATTGTTCTAGCTACTGTAATACAGCCTTAAAAAAATATACAGATTGAAAATGAAGATATAAAGCTTTATTTATTCTTAGATGACATGATCATCTATTGATGAAAGACCCAAAGAACCTACACATTGTCCAGGAGAAAAGGAGGAAAAAGAATCCAAGGAACAAATGTCAGAGGAAGATTATTCACCAGAAAACTTGATGTTTTGAAGCAGATGAAAATGGTGATCACTGATCTTCTTGTAAGACAAGTTTAGATTCTGGTGAGTGAGCATTGAATATCACAAAACAACAAAGCACAGTCCACAGTAAGGATATGAGGTTAGAAAGTGTCTAAGTACTAACATTCTTTTTTAAAAAGGAACTAAAAAATGCAGTAGAAAACTGAGAGATAAAGTGGAAAAAACTGAGTTTGAAGAAATAGTAAGCACTTTATCAAGACAGGTCTAATTGATATATAGTTATAATTGATATATATATATATATATAATATAATAATTCCTATACACTTTCTGTACAATTGCCCATGGAAATTCATGACAATGGACCACACATGTGGTCAGTAACTCCATATAGTGGAAAGAGGACAATGTTCTATGACCACAATATAATAGAGACACAAATTGATAAAATAAAATAGAACCCTACCACCTAGAATTTTAAAATACTACTGATAAAAGCAAAGCTATATTTAAATCTCATTTTGGAAACTAAATTCATTTTGAAAAATATTTAAAAAATGAACAAAATACTGCATATAGAAATAATGAATTATAACATTTTAAAGAAGAACATGTGTATCATTAAAAACATGAATTAATGTAAAAGTGGAAAACATACAAATTGATTGCAAAACTTAAGAAGTTGTGAATAAAAACAACACAATAAATTCAAGAAAATAAAATGGAAGCATTAATACAGACATAAATGAAAATTAGTGAGTCATAAAGAGAATGTTTTCTTTAAAAACCATATTAACAACAAAAATAATTTAGCTTACTCTTTCATGAAAAGAATAATCAAATATCTACCTGCCTTAAAATCCACAGAGGAATTCTATCTAGCATACCTTAAAAATTAGGCAATGCTAATATTTAAATTATTGTGAAATTTGAAAAACATTAAGAATTTTTTTGACACATGCATAGATAGTTTCATAACTTAATCCTTAAGCATATTCTAAAAATTTGTAGTCCAACTTCATTTTTGAATGAAAATGCAAAAATTCATAAATATTATTAGAAAACCAAAGCCAGGAGCCCAGTAAATATATATTCTAATTAAGACGAATTTAATTCAATAATTGTTCAGTCTCCCAATCATGTCCACTTTTTGTGATCCCATGGACTGCAGAATGCCAGGCTTCCCTGTCCCTCAGTCCAGTTCAGTTCAGTTCAGTTGCTCAGTCATGTCTGACTTTTTGGGACCCCATGAATTGCAGCACGCCAGGCCTCCCTGTCCATCACCAACTCCCGGAGTTCACTCAGACTCACATCCATCAAGTCAGTGATGCCATCCAGCCATCTTATTCTCTGTCATCCCCTTCTCCTCCTGCCCCCAATCCCTCCCAGCATCAGAGTCTTTTCCAATGAGTCAACTCTTCACATGAGGTGGCCAAAGTACTGGAGTTTCAGCTTTAGCATCATTCCTTCCAAAGAAATCCCAGGGCTGATCTCCTTCAGAATGGACTGGTTGGATCTCCTTGCAGTCCAAGGGACTCTCAAGAGTCTTCTCCAGCACCACAGTTCAAAAGCATCAATTCTTCAGCGCTCAGCTTTCTTCACAGTCCAACTCTCACATCCATACAAGACCACAGGAAAAACCATAGCCTTGACTAGATGGACCTTTGTTGGCAAGTAATGTCTCTGCTTTTGAAAATGCTATCTAGGTTGGTCATAGTTTTCCTCCCAAGGAGTAAGCATCTTTTAATTTCATGGCTGCGGTCACCAACTGCAGTGATTTTGGAGCCCAAAAAAATAAAGTCTGACACTGTTTCCACTGTTTCCCCATCTATTTGCCATGAAGTGATGGGACCAGATGCTATGATCTTCGTTTTCTGAATGTTGAGCTTCAAGCCAACTTTTTCACTCTCCACTTTCACTTTCATCAAGAGGCTTTTTAGTTCCCCTTCACTTTCTGCCATAAGGGTGGTGTCATCTGCATATCTGAGGTACTGATATTTCTCCTGGCAATCTTGATTCCAGCTTGTGCTTCTTCCAGTCCAGCGTTTCTCATGATGTACTCTGCATATAAGTTAAATAAGCAGGGTGACAATATACAGCCTTGACGTACTCCTTTTCCTATTTGGAACCAGTCTGTTGTTCCATGTCCAGTTCTAACTGTTGCTTCCTGACCTGCATACAGATTTCTCAAGAGGCAGGTCAGGTGGTCTGGTAGTTCCATCTCTTTAAGAATTTTCCACAGTTTCTTGTGATCCACACAGTCAGAGGCTTTGGCATAGTCAATAAAGCAGAAATAGATGTTTTTCTGGAACTCTCTTGCTTTTTCAATGATCCAGCAGATGTTGGCAATTTGATCTGGTTCCTCTGCCTTTTCTAAAAGCAGCTTGAACATCTGGAAGTTCACAGTTCATGTATTGCTGAAGCCTGGCTTGGAGAATTTTGAGCATGACTTTACTAGAGTGTGAGATGAGTGCAATTGTGTGGTAGTTTGAGCATTCTTTGACATTGCCTTTCTTTGGGATTGGAATGAAAATGGACCTTTTGCAGTCCGGTGGCCACTGCTCCATCTCCCAAAGTTTGTCCAAGTTCATGTCCATTGTACTGGTGATGCCATCCAGCCATTTCATCCTCTGATGCCTCTTTTCCTTCTGCCCTCAGTCATTCCCAGCATCAGGAACCTTTCCAATGAGTCAGCTGTTCACTGACTCATTTTTATCAGATGACCAAAATACCGGAGCTTCAGCTTCAACATCCGTCCTTTCAATGAGTTTTGAGGGTTGATTTTCCTTAAGATGAATTGGTTTTATCTCCTTGCTGTCCAAGAGACTCTCAGGGGTCTTATCCAGCATCACAGTTCGAAGGCATCAGTTCTTCGGTGCTCTGCCTTCTTCATGGTCCAGCTCTCACAACTGTACGCAACCATTGGGAAGACCATAGCCTTGAATATACGGACATTTGTCAGCAGAGTAATGTCTTTGATTTTCAACAAACTAAGTCTGTCATAGCTTTCCTGCCAAGAAGCAATTGTCTTCTGATTTTATGGCTGTAGTTACCATCCACAGTGATTTTCAATATAATAAAACAATGTGTTAGTGTAATATAATATGTCGCATTACAATACTTTCTAATTCATCACATAGAAAATATAATAGTAACCAACATAGATGGTGAAAAGCCAGTGAAGATATGCGTCCCTTATTCATTATAAAGAAAATAGAAACCTTTAATGAACTTAGAATAAAAAAATTTTCCTTTCACAAGATGAAATAGTTAGTGTTATATATCATAAGAGAACACTTTGAGAGTTTTCAGCAAAGCCCTGGAGATACTAGTGATGACAAGAAATTAGAGAAAATATTAAGGTATAAAAATTGGGGAACAAGTCAATTTGTATTCATTGGAAATGATACAACTAATTTCATGGAAAATTTGAAAACTGAAAATTATAAAACAATATAGAAAGATAGCTGAGTACAAATATATAAAAACCATATCTCTCATGTATCCAAAAGAACCAGTTACATATATGAAAGAATGTATACCATATATAACAGAAAACACATTTATGAAAAAGCGTTAAATAAATTTGCAATGTATGTATGAACAAACTTTAGAACACAATACACTGAGTTTCAATATCCCTGAGAGATTATATTTTTCCACATTAACTTAAACATTTAACATGATCACAATGAAATATTGCACTTTTAAAAAACTTGACAAGTTGATTCTAAGTTAGGAGTAAAAATATTCAGGAATATTTTGAAAAAATGAAGAATGAAAAAGGGGCATTGGCCCTAGGCAGATAGCAAAACATATTATAAACAAAATAGTGTGACACAGCCATGAATAAATAAGAAAACACAATAGAGTCCAAAATTAACACATAAACAGAAACATATGGTCTAGAGAATGAGTTGGAAAATGATAGATTTTCCGTAAATTTCACTGACAGACTATTGGAAAGATGACAGTTTGTTTCTTATGACAAAATAAATTTCAGATGAGCAAATTGTTTAAAGGTAAAAATATTGGCTTACTAATACTAGAAGAAAACATGGAAAAGCACTATTTTTTAACAATGTTAGAATAGAGATAACATGTATCAGTCTATAAGCCAGTTGAGGAAAGATTCATCAATTTGAAAGCCAACATAGGAAATATATTTACACTGCCTATACTGAAGAATGAGTTTCCTTGATATTAAAATATCTCTTAGAAAAAGACAAATACCACCTCTAGCTAAATGTATAAAAGGCTAAGTAGTTTAAAGAAAATGCTTAAATGTTAAATATTTGACAATAAGTTCAATGTTACACAAAACAAATCTTTTTTTTTTAATTTGAAATTAGCAAGAACATAACATTCAGAAAAACTCATAAGTCACAAACTCTCAAAAATTTATAGTTCATGCATAAATGGCTAAAGCATCTATGAACAGTAACTGAACAATATCCATTGAAGCAATAATATACTAGTTTTACCAAGTAATTCTGCTTTTGAGGGTTTATCCCACAGAAGATTTTCACCCTCATCTGAAATGCCAAATGTGCCAGAATACTGGGCACCATTGTTGTCCATTTCATGAAGTTAAATTTTCTTTTTCATGAAAGGGGGTAATTAATCTTCATATACCCTGATTGCCACCCTACATACCATTCTCCCCTACAAATACTATGGTTTGCCTCTCAGTTGTGCCTGGCTCTTTGTGACCCCAGGGACTTTAGCCTGCCTTGCTCCTCTGTCCATGGAATTCTGCAGGCAAGAACTCTAGAGTGGGAAGCCATTCCCTTCTCCAGGGGATCTTCCCCCCTAGGGATCAAACCTTGATCTCCTGCACTACACACAGATTCTTTACTATCTGGGCCACCAGGGAAGCCCCTGCATATAATAGGCCTGACAATATGCTTAAGGAAGAATATTCAGTTTCTTGCAGGACAAAACCTCCCAGCTGATGCAGCAGATACTCAGACAGCTGCGTCTTGCTGTATGTGCTGGCCAGCAGGCAACACCTAAGCTGCCACTGCATTGTCCCACCTCCACTCACACTCTGAGCTCTGGTTTGCACAGAGGAGCGCTCACCATGGCAGAGCTTGCTCCCTTGTATAATGAGGACACCAAGAGTCCGCAGGGTTCCCAATGTCATTAATGCTTATGTGGCAATGTCATGGAAACAGATGAACCCCAACTGAACACAGCAACACAGATCTTAATTTTTCATAAAACCAGTTCCTTCAAATAATCAGCAAAAGCAGAGCTGTTTTACTGATTTTTTAGGTAGGAGAGAAACTATGCTAATAAAAACACTAACAGGCATCTGAATGCCATGTCATATGAGGACATGAGATGCTAAGTCTTTAGAGGGGATGTGTGAGGAAACATGATTACCATCCCCCAACTTATAGGGCAATTTCTTCTACGATGTTCCTGAGGGCAAAGTGGGAGAATCAGACACCAGTGGGTGGGGCTGGAGCTGGGAAGGGGCATGGCATGTAGAGGGTATAGAAGTCTCCCAATGGAAAGAGAGGTTATGGGCAGAGAGGAGGAGGAGCAGCCACCAGTCCAGGGATCACTGAAGTCTGGGGATGGGCAGTTCTCTTTTTCTGGGGCCCTGGAAGCATCAGGTCAGTCCCTAGGTTGCCATCTCAAGACAAAAACAAATGAAGTCGTATTATCCCCACTCAGAGCAGAGGGCAATCTCAGCCCCAGGGCTACTCTGGGTGCAGGTCTGAGGGTTGGGCACTCTGCCCACGTGCTTCGGAGCTCCCCTTGTCATGCCTGTTAAGAATGAGAAAAGTGCGTTTCAGAGTGCTTATCTAAACCGTCTGTCCCTTAGCAGGAGGCAGGCACCAGACACGGGAGAAGTGCCCTGTAATGCGGGGTCAGACAATGCTCAGCACTGGCATGCCAACCCGCAAGAGGCAGGTGAGGCTGCGCCGGGGCAGGTGGTCTCCAGGGCAGAGAGCTAAGGAAACAAAAGTCAGGCCTCAGGAAGACAGTCTCTGAGCAGGAGAAAGCAGAGCAAGGCCCAGAGGCAGAAATGATGCTGTGAGGGGAGGGGCAGGAAACTTCTAGAAGGCCACCTTTCGGCAATGGTAAGAGCAGAGGATGCTACATGGGAGTCTCACAGGTGCCTGCAGTCCCTCCTGACCTCTGGTTCTCCCTTCTCTACTAAAGAATAGTGGGTGGTTCTACTTCTCTCCATCACCCAGGAAGTCAGCACCATGCTTGCCAGGAAGCTCCTGACCAGACCCTGGCTCAGTGGGCTCCTTCAGGGCGGTAAAAGAAACTTTTACATATTGAAGCATGGAAAAGTCATTCTGGCTTATACATGGGTTAACTTGAATTTTATGCTACCCGGAACAGCCTGTTTGTGGCTATCAAACATACATTGTACATCTGCTTTAATGTTAAAGAAAAAGTTGGCAAGGAGTAAAGAATATCTATGTTAAAAATAAAGATTAAATGCCCCCCTATCTGGGACGCCAATGCTGGTCCTCCTTCCATGGTAAGATCCCGTTTTCAGGTGCCAAGGCCATGCTGACTCGTTGTGTACTTACTGGCCTGTTTTATTTGTTTGTAATTGGAGGATAATTGCTTTACAATGTTGTGTTGGTTTCTGCCATATGGCAACATGAATCCGTCATAGTTATAAACATGTCCTCGCCTCTTGAACCTCCCCCCTACCTCCCACCCCATCCCATCCCTCTAGGTTGTCACAGAGCACCAGGCTGAGCTCCTGTTTTTTTTTTTTTGTCTTTCTAAATCCTGACTTATTTGATATTCTTTGTTCTGACAAACAAAACGTGTGCTGAAAACCATGCTTCTTTGGAGCAGTTCCTCTGAGTTATCTGAGAGGCTGTCTTCCTGGCTATCGCCCTCAGACTGGCTCAAATAAAACTCTTTTCTATTCCTATTTTAGATTGTTTATTGATTATTTTCATTGACAAAGGCAAAGAGCATTCATTCCCCAGGTCAGCTTTTTCTTTGTTTCCTGTGTAAAAACTTTGCTTTCCTTTCTAAGGTTTTATTGTTGTATTGTCCAGATTGTGAGGTTTAGAGCATCACAGTCCTCTTGGGAGAACAGGTGGGTCAGGTTCCCAGGAGCAAGGCTCTGGCTGTGGTCTCCCACAGAGATGGCCTGAACTTGTCCCAGGGCCAGGAGCAGTGAGAGCCTCCTAGTCTGACTCTGAGCACTGCATTTAACCAGCAGCTCAGTCCCTGGAGGGTGTCGGGTGTGCATCCAGGAGGGTCTCTGCCATCCTGCCCTGAGACTTAAACCTACTTGAGGATTTTGCATTCACAGTAGGAAGGGGCTCCTTTTGTGTGCTGATACATCACCATTTCAATATGTGAAAATCATGACTCTTTTATCTACTTTCCTATTGTTAGGGAACATTTAAATTTCTTGTCGGTTGTCTCTGGATTCTATTGCTTGATTTTCTCTTGGGGTATACTTTTTCCTGCTGGCTTGAAAATTATGCATCTTTTGTGCTGCAGGAGAACAAACAAAACCTCTTAAATTACCTGTTCTCAGCAGTCTCGCTAGAGTTCACTGTAAAATCATTGAACCTCTAGATTTGTGTGTGTGGAGGATAGGGTCAACTTTATAATTTCCTTTATGGTAATGGATTTTCCTTATTTTCTTAAATACATTTTGGACTTGTTTTCTCTAGAAATATATTGATTTCAACAAGATGTCAAAATGTATTAGTGTAGCAGGTGTGAACTACAGTCAGACATCATGATGAAAAGAGAAATGTTGCTTCATTTTTATAAGTTTTATGAGCTTTCTCCCAAACCTCCATTGCAACAACAGCCACAAATAATAATAAAAATCCAGTCTGGTAAACTCAGTGTCTTCTGGCCATTTTTAAGTCACTTTCAGTTTGGAACTGCGCTTCTTGGGCAATATTTATTTCTATGCAAGTTATATTATCAGCAGACCCTGTCCAGCTATGATGATTCTCTGCTGCCTTCCCTGAGGCTCACAGGACCCCTCAAACCCCTGCACCCCACCATCAAAGTCAGCAAGAAGGAAGGGAGGAGATTCATACCTGCAGCTCTGCAGCCTGGCTGCCTCATCTGTCTGATGGCAGGTGCCCTCCATCGTGCTTTATCGTCAGGGCTCACTCTTGTCCAGAGAATTGGGCAGGTCTCTGCCTCACCTGTCCATGTTGAAGCTTCTGTGAATACTGGCCTCTCCCTCCCCTGACTCCTAGGGGGCTCTCCCCCTGCAGCTGAAGCTTTAGGTTGCGAGATGGTCCCTTGGGACCTTCTCCAGTGAATTTGGACTGTGGCCCTGGTCTTGGTGAAGCCTGTATGTCTCTGACCAGCTCCTCTCTGGAGCCCCGACCCTGGCGTGCTTCATCCCAGCTACGTGGTTGTACTAACCATTCATGGCCACTTGTCTCGGACACCTGTGGGTCATCTACTTTTAGTTCTGAGGCTAGAAGCTGAAAATGAAGGTGTCAGTAGGGCCATGGTCCCTCAGACATTCTAGGGGAAGAATCTTTTCTTGCTTCTGTTTCTAGTTTCTGGTGGCTGTGACAATCCTTTTTGTTCCTCGCTTGTAGATACGAATTGATCTGCATCAACTGATATTATTATACAGTTTTTTTCTTTAGTATGTTTTTGTGGCATATTAGTTTTTGATTAATATTTTTGAATGTTGAATCAGCCTTGCATATTTGAAACAAATCCCACTGGGCAGTGGTGTATGATTGTTTTTGTACTTTGCTGGGTTTCAATTGCAAGTATCTTATTGAGAACTTTTGTGTCTTTGCTCATGAGAAATACTAATTTGTACTTTTCCTTTCTTTAGTGTCTTTATCTGGTTTTGGTATTAGGGTAATGCTGACCTCTTTGAATGAGTTAGGAAGCATTTCCTCTGCTTTTTCTTTTTCCTTAGTGAAATATTTTATTCTTTATATGTGTTTTTATAAGTGTACAATTACAGTCTCAGAAAATAGTGGCAATATTTGCAGTTTTTATGCCTCTGGTTTTAAGTCACACATGTTCCAGTTCATTTAGATTCAATTGTTTTTGTTTTTAATTTTATTGGTGTATAGTTAATGTACAAAGTTGTGTTACTTTCAGGTCTATAGCAAAGTGAATCAGTTATACATGTACATATATGATGTATTCTTTTTCAGATTTTTTTCTCATATAGGTTATCACTGAATATTGAGTAGAGTTCCCTGTGCTATACAGTGGGTCCTTGTTGGTTATCTATCTTATATGTAGTGTTGTAGAAACCACTACTCAAGAAACCAAGCACTACACTTGGAGAGTTGGAGAACTCAGGTTTATCACACCGGTGGGCCCAGAAGAGTTAACACTCCAAGCTCTGAGCCCCGAACAAAGGGGTTACAGAGTCTTTTATACAAGGACAGGCTTGATTAAGCAGGTTTGCAAGTTTGCAGGGGCTAGGGAGATTGCAAAGAGCAAGACAAGGGTGAGTCAGATAAGCTCCAGCTCCTAGTATTGTGAGTCCCCACTTTCTGAGACCTATGTGATCTAGACTTTGCAAGGAGTAAGCTGGGTTACAGAGGCAGAGAAGCAGGCAGTTTTGTAAAATTTTAACTTTTCCTCTTCAGTAGTAGTGTGTGTATGTCACTTCCAAGCTCCTGACTTATCCTTCCCCACCATGTTTCCTCTTTGGTAACCATAAGTTTGTTTTTGATATCTGCAAGTCTGTTTTTGCTTTGTAAAAATGTTCATTTGTATCTTTTTAAAAAATTAGATTCCACATATGAGTGACATCATACTTGTCTTTCTCTGTCTGACTTACTTTAGGTGTTCCCCAGTTGATTCCAAAATATGCATTATTGGTATATATTTGTGTTATTTTTTTTCTGTTTAAGAGCATGGAACTGCAGTAGAAGTTTGGTATTTCTGTTGTTCCTATGACTGTTAGGATTTATAAGGCTCTTCTAGCTTTGTATATTGTAACATGCAGGACAGAGATTCCCTCAGAATCTGAAAAGAAGGGAAATGAATACTTACTCAATATTATCCACAGTCCATTAGCATCTTTCTCAAACATCTACTGGAAAACTGTTGCAAGTAGGTACTGGAAACAATTTCCGGGACTCCAGGGTGGATACACATGTTATAAATGAGATTATTTAGCTGCAACTGAGTAAGAATATTTTGAAGTATTGATGGGAGCTGTGTTTTCAATTAGCTTCTAAATACATCAAGCTTGTTCCATGATGTTAAATGCACTCCAGATATGCATATAAGGTATTGTCATGATCTGTACTTTAACCATGGAGTGTCCTGTGAAAGCATAGCTTTATGTCCTTTCTGACTGTAGAGAGCTTCTGTATATAAATACATGCTCTCCAAAGCAAGTAATAGATTAAACACTCCAGCTAAAAGGTAGAGATTTTCAAACTTGATAAAACAAAGAACCTCCACCCCAGCAAAACCCTGAATGTTCCTTAATAGATGAATTTTAAATATATGGACACCAGTTGAAAGTAGAGAAGGAAAGATAAACTAACCAAACCATAAGTTCATATAGGTTAGTGACAATCTTAATATTAAAGGAAATCAATCTCAATATGAAGAATGTTGGCAAAGGCCAAGGGTCTATTTCATAAAGACAAAAGGAATACTTTATCACAGAGATCTGATCATTGGAAATATGTGTGCACCACCTCATAACAGAGTTTATGCAAAGTCATAAGCTTAAAATCACGATGCAAAATTACTATAATGGAACATGATGGAATACAAGGTAGAAATAAAGCTGCTTTTAATCCTGACAGTGTAGAAAGATTGGCACAAGGATGGACATGCATTAATAGAATGAAATAGAGAATCTATATATACATGCTCACATATAAAGGCAATTGTTTTCAACAAAGGTGCTGTGGTCATTTAATGGGATAAGGATATTCTTTTCAACAAGTGATGTTGAAGCATCCTGGTATCTGCATGGAAAACAATAAATCTTCAACATTTATTCCAAATTATACTAAAACATGAGGGATTCCTAGGTGGCTCAGTGGTAAAGAGTCTGCCTGCCAATGCAGGAGATGCCAGAGATGCAGATTCAATCCCTGGGTTGGGAAGATTCCCTGGAGGAGGAAATGGCAACCCACTCGAGTGTTCATGCCTGGAAAACCCCATGGACAGTGGAGCCTGGCAGATTACAGACCATGGGGTTGAAAAGAGTCAGACATGACTGGAGCAACTTAGCATGCACTTAGGAAAACAACAATCCAACAAATCAATGAAAAAGAGGCAAAATATTTGAATAGCCCCTTGACAACCCACTCCAGTATTCTTGCCTGTAGAATTCCATGGACAGAAGAGCCTGGCAGGCTACAGTCTGTGGGGTCACAATAAGTCAGACACGACTGAGTGACTAACACACATATTTCACAAGAGAAGATGTGTGAATATGTGTGAGAAATCAGTTAGCACATGAGAAGGTGTTTGACATCATTAGTACCATGGAAATGCACATTAAACCCACAGTGAGGTACCACTTTGCATCCCTTAGAATGGAAAAAAAAAAAAAACTTGATAAACTCAGTGTTAGAATATAGATAAACTGGATCTCTCATATATTGCTGCTAAGAGCATAAAGTGGTCCAATCATTTTGGGAAAAGTTCTGGCAGTTTCTTTTAAAAGTTATAACTGCCCTGTGTTCCAGCACTTCTACTTACACATATTTTTTTTCTAAGAGAAATAAAAACACATATTCTCAAAAACAGTTGCATGAGGACATTCAAAATGGGTTTATTAATAATTTCCCCAACCTTTAAAGGACCAAAATGTTCATCAACAACAACATTTGATACAGAAATTGTGGTATTTCTATGCCATAGGATATCACTCACTAATAAAAGGAAATAAACTACGGCTGCATGTGGGCTTCCCAGGTGGTGTTAGTGGAAAGAACCTGCCTGGCAGGGTAGATGTAAGAGACATGGTTTTGATCCCTGGATGGGGAAGATCCCTTGGAGAAGGGAATGACAACCCACTCCAGTATTCTTTCCTGGAGAATCCCATGGACAGAGGAGCCTGGTGGGCTATGGTCTATCAGGTCACAAGGAGTTGGACACGACTGAAGTGACTTAGCACAAGCATGCAAACACTGATGCGTGCAATGGCATGGATACTTCTCAAAAACAGCTCTTCATGATTCTATATATATGAATATCAAGAACAAGAAAACAAAATCTGTGGTGATAGATACCAGAACATGTGTCATCTTTGGGAGGTGGGGATTGATTGGAAGTGTTCATGGGGAAACTTTCGGGGATGACAGATGACAGAGATAGTATAATCTTGATCAAAGCATGGGTTACATAGGTATATACATATATCAAAATTCATATAATTAAATAGAATCTGTTGATTTCTAATGTAATAAATTTTACATCAACATAAAGTTGAAAACATTCTTAGTGTCAGTCAGCCCATGTTCTGTCAGGTCCCTGACCCTGGCATAGTTTATCTACCAAATGTATGCATTCAGCTATCTTTGTAGTGATGGTGTCATTCTAGTTAAATTCTGGATCAGAATTTCAGTGCAAAATACCTGTGGCAGCAAGAGATAAGCATCTCTGTCTGTCCTACCAGACAGACTGTCTGGACTTTCAAAACCTACCTTGAATGGATAGTTGGGAGACCTGAACCTATTATTTTTTCCCCCAGGACTTCCAATGCTGGTAAGAAAATTTAGGATTTCCCCTGTCCATTGGAGAAGGGAATGACAGACCACTTCAGTATTCTTGCCCGGAGAACCTCATGAACAGTATGAAAGGCAAAAAGATAGGACATTGAAAGATGAACTCCCCAGGTTGGTAGGTGCCCAGTATGCTACTGGAGATCAGAGGAGAAATAACTCCAGAAAGAATGAAGAGATGGAGCAAAAGCAAAAACAATACCTAGTTGTGGATGTGACTGGTGATGGAAGTAAAAACCGATGCTGTAAAGAGCAATATTGCATAGGAACCTGGAATGTTAGGTCCGTGAATCAAGGCAAATTGGAAGTGGTCAAACAGGAGATGGCAAGAGTGAACATCGACATTTTAGGAATCAGTGAACTAAAATGGATGGGAATGGGTGAATTTAACTTAGATGACCATTATATCTGTGGGCAAGAATCCCTTAGAAGAAATGGAGTAGCCATCATAGCCAACAAAAGAGTCTGAAATGCAGTACTTGGGTGCAATCTCAAAAATGACAGAATGACCTTTGTTCATTTCCAAGGCAAACCACTCAGTATCACAATAATCCAAGTTTATGCCACGACCAGTAATGCTGAAGAAGCTGAAGTTGAACGGTTCTGTGAAGACCTATAAGACATTATAGAACTAACACCCCCCAAAAGATGTCCTTTTCATTATAGGGGACTGGAATGCAAAAGTAGGAAGTCAGGAGATACCTGGAGTAACAGGCAAATTTGGCCTTGGAGTACAGAATGAAGCAGGGAAAAGGCTAACAGAGTTTTGCCAGGAGAACACACTGGTCATAGCAAACACCCTCTTCCAACAACACAGGAGAAGACTCTACACATGGACATCATCAGATTGATTATGTTCTTTCCAGCCAAAGATGGAGAAGCTCTACATAGTCAACAAAAACAAGACAGGGAGCAGACTGTGGCTCAGATCATGAACTCCTTATTGCCAAATTCAGACTCAAATTGAAGAAAGTAGGGAAAACCACTAGGCCATTCAGGTATGACCTAAATCAAATCCCTTACAATTATACAGTGGAAGTGACAAATAGATTGAAGGGATTAGATCTGATAGACAGAGTGCCTGAAGAATTATGGATGGAGTTTTGTGACATTGTATAGGAATGAGTGATCAAGACCATCCCCAAGAAAAAGAAATGCAAAAAGGCAAAATGGTTGTCTGAGGAGGCCTTACAAATAGCTGTGAAAAGAAGAGAAGTAAAAGGCAAACGAGAAAAGGAAAGATATACCCATTTGAATGCAGAGTTCCAAAGAACAGTAAGGAGAGATAAGAAAGCCTTCCTCAGTGATCAGTGCAAAGAAATAGAGGAAAACAATAGAATGGGAAAGATTAGAGATTTCTGCAAGAAAATTAGAGATACCAACGGAACATTTCATGCAAAGATTTCATACCATTTCATACCATTTGAACCTAACAGAAGCAGAAGATATTAAGAAGAGGTGGCAAGAATACACAGAAGGACTATAGAAGATCTTCATGATCTCAATAATCACGATGCTGTGATCACTAACCTAGAGCCAGACATTTTGGAATGCGAAGTCAAGTGGGCCTTAGAAAGCATCACTACAAACAAAGCTAGTGGAGGTGATGGATTCCAGTTGAGCTATTTCAAATCCTAAAAGATGAGGCTGTGAAAGTACTGTACTCAATATACCAACAAATTACGAAAACTCAGCAGTGGCCACAGGACTGGAAAAGGTCAGTTTTCATTCCAATCCCAAAGAAAGGCAATGCCAAAGAATGCTCAAACTACCACACAATTGCACTCATCTCACATGCTAGCAAAGTAATGCTCAAAATTCTGCAACCCAGGCTTCAACAGTATGTCAACCATGAACTACCAGGTATTCAAGCTGGATTTAGAAAAAGCAGAGGAACCAGGGATCAAATTGCCAACATCCAGTGGATAATTGAAAAAGCAAGAGAGTTCCAGAAAAACATCTGCTTCTGCTTTATTGAGTATGCCAAAGCCTTTGACTGTGTGGATCACAACAAACTGTGGAAAAATTTTCAAGAGATGGGAATACCAGACCACCTGATCTGTCTTCTGAGAAGTCTGTAGGCAGGTCAGGAAGCAACAGTTAGAACTGGACATGGAACAACAGATTGGTTCCAAATTGGGAAAGGAGTACGTCAAGGCTGTACATTGTCACCCTGCTTATTTAACTTCTATGCAGAGTACATCATGAGAAATGCTGGGCTGGAAGAAGCACAAGCTGGAATCAAGATTGCCGGGAGAAATATCAATAACCTCAGATATGCAGATGACACCACCCTTATGGCAGAAAGCAAAGAAGAACTAAAGAGCCTCTTGATGAAAGTAAAAGAGGAGAGTGAAAAAGTTGGCTTAAAACTCAACATTCAGAAAACTAAGATCATGGCATCCAGCCCCATCACTTCATGGCAAATAGGTGGGGAAACAGTGGAAATGGTGGTAGATTTTATTTTTTTGGGCTCCAAAATCACTGCAGATGGTGATTGCAGCCATGAAATTAAAAGACCCTTGCTCCTTGGAAGAAAAGTTATGACCAACCTAGACAGCATATTAAAAAGCAGAGACATTACTTTGCCAACAAAGGTCCGTCTAGTCAAGGCTATGGTTTTTCCAGCAGTCATGTATGGATGTGCGAGTTGGACTATAAAGAAAGCTGAGCACTGAAGAATTGATCCTTTTGATCTGTGGTATTGGAGAGGACTCTTTAAAGTCCCTTGTTCTGCAAGGAGATCCAATCAGTCCATCCTAAAGGAAATCAGTCCTGAATATTCATTGGAAGGACTGATGCTGAAGCTGAAACTCCAATACTTTGGCCACCTGATGTGAAGAACTGACTCATTTGAAAAGACCCTGATGCTGGGAAAGACTGAAGGCGGGAGGAGAAGGGGACGACAGAGGATGAGATGGTTGGATGGCATCACTGACTCAATGGACATGAATTTTAGTAAACCCCCAGGAGTTGGTGATAGACAGGGAGACCTGGCGTGCTGCAGTCCATGGGGTTGCAAAGAGTCAGACGTGACTGAATGACTGAATGGAGCTGAACTGAACTGTCTTTTTAATTCTATTGCCTTCGTGTCATTTATACACCAAGACTACTGTGTAAAGTGGATGTGAGTTTGAGAAGGAGGAAGCAAGAGTGAGTGGGAGAGAGATTTTACATCAAGTTTTCTAAGTTTTCAGCAAATATTCTGTTCCATGACTGAAAAGTTAGCCAGCCAATGTAGATACTGGTTAGTGATGTGGTGGGCAGGAAAAGAATAAATAACTAGCCAAGAATTTGATGTTTTAGTCCTTAATTCTCTTTTTAGCTCTCTTTCATTCATTCATTCATTCCATCATTCATCTCTGCCCCCAACACTTCGCCAGGCCTTGAATATACAAGTAATTTTCCTTGGCCTTCCAATGCAGAATGCCATTTAACTAAACACTTGGTACTGGCAGCCCATTTTTATTTTAAGTATATACAGTCATTTCCATATGGCATGAACAGATATGGCTGGGATATGCAGGTGTAGCCCATCATTGCTGCTATCTGATGGCAATTTTCCTTCATGTTTATAAAATGGATTTCCTATAGATGATGCTGTTTTCAGCTTTGGGGTTCTAGAAGGGAATCTTCAGCAAGATGGAATCAGCTTTGTGTGTATGTGTATTTCTGTGTAGGAGTCTGAACATTTTCCTGATCTACTTTGAAAACATTCCACACTCAGGAAAAACCACCCAAGTGTAGGAGATCTGAGACAGACCTCAGATAGGGTGACCACTCCCAAACGTGAATGATAGAGGGAGGCGAGTCTTTCCAGGTTGGAGAATCCAGGCACTCACTGTGCCTCACCCACTGGTGGGACCTTGGGGCACCAACAGCTCAGTGTCCTCATCTGTGAAATGGACAGCATGAACGTGTTCGTTCCTGAGATGGCCCCTATGTTCTCTGAGTTCACATGCACAAAATGCTAAAAGCAGTGCTTGGCACCTGCATGTGATCCATGCTTGTTATTTTATTCTCTGTAACACTGTCATTTAAGATGAGACAGTGTGGTCGAGGGTGGAGAGGAATGGACACCAAAATGTGACTCAGGAGATAACGGGTTCTCACGCTACTAGAGATGAGCTGGGTAACTCGCGGAGTTATTTCTAGACCCCACTTTTCTTTCTGTGCAAAACAGGGAAGAGGATTAGTGGGATAGCTCAGAGTCCATGCTGGTCTTTGATTTCTACTAACTTTCTTCTGGTATTTCATACTTTATTCAATATCCCAATTAAGGCAGTCCTGCATTTCATCAGCTGCTCTCATCTCAAGCAGACCTGAACTTTAAAAACCACAGAAGAAATTAGTTGTCAATAACACGCCTTTGAAATTGGGTGAAAGTAATCATATTAATTCAATTGAATCACTTTCTGGCACCAGAACTTCTACAGATGTCTGTCTCAATTTCAACTCTGGGAACAGGCCAACATAACTGTGTACCAGTTACTTTGAAGAATCACCAGCTGATGCAAGTGTGGAGTTAATTACCAGATGCTCCACTAATTAGTTGTTAAATAGGTAAGGAGAGGAATGTTAAAAACGGAACACTAAACTCAGCATGTTAACTCACATGGGTAATGGAGAAATTGAACTGAAGCATATTTCTTGAAATATGGCTTCCTAGTGGCTTACATTTTTGAATGAGCCATGAATACAAGTAGAAGGTCTGGAGACGTACATGAGAAGGCAACCTTACTCAGCTTGGGAGGGGGTCAGAGAGGGGATATGATTTAGGGTTGGGAACTGGTTAAGGCCTGCATTTTAGTTGCCTGAAGCCCAGAAGCATGTTTTTTCATGTGACGTTCCTAGATTAGTGATCTGGTCCACAGCTATTCTCTTCTGTGTGGTTACTCAAAGGCCAGGAGGGCTGCTGTTCTCTCATTTCCAGGGTGTGGCTTGCCTGTTATTATGGGTATCACCACCATTCAGGAGGAGATTGCAGGAGCCAAATGAAAAGCGTCACCATGACTGCTGCTTGCATGGCATTCGCTAGAACTCTATCACCAGCTGCTCCGAGCTGCCAGGGATGCTGGGACATGGGGCAGAACTGTGCACTGGGAAGGAAGAGAACATGGGTTTGGTGCCTATCCTGTGGTGTTGATGCCGAGGTTGTTCCGCATCCCTGCAGGATGCTTACAAGTTGAAGGACAAGGATGGGGGAGATGCATGCTCTGGCAGAATTGGTCTTGCTCATGAGTCTGAGCAGGGTGGAGCCTGGCTTGCAGAGGAGGGCAGAGAGCAGAGGGCTTTCACTCACTCCCTGGTCTCCAGGGGGCCCTATGGGGTGAGCAGTCCCACAGCCAGGGCCTGGATAGCAGCTGTAGGGCATTGCTTCTTGTCTGAAGAGCAAAGGTTTCAAAGCAGACATTTCCACGGGTAGATCGTTTTTGTATGACCCCTCCTGGCATGATGTGAGGAATCTAAGGAGATTCTCAAAGTGGCAGTTCTGCAGTGAGACCTGGCAGGCACTTGGAGCATGAGAGCAGCAAGGGGCCTCCAGGTGGTGGAGGGACTGGAAATGCTGACCTGCCTAGGGGAGGAGGCTGGTGCACCTGCTCTGGGCACCACCACAGTGACTGCAACTTTCGTGAACCAGTTACATGAAGCAAGAATTTCATCCTAGGATGCATCCCAAGTCAAGTGAGATGTGGACCTATTAGAATATGGAAGAAAGACTGTGAGATGCATTTGAAGTAGTCTGCCACTGGCTAGAGCAAACTGAAGAAAGGCAAGGCTTTAGAATGCCTTATGACTGTTCTGTGATATTTGTAATTTAATTCTCCGAGAGAGGAAAAGGCTTTCACAAAATGATTTGATAATAGAATATGCTTTCATGTACTATTGACAAAATGACATTAGAACATCAGTGTATCAGAAAGATATTTTCCAACTAGCTTTGAGTGGAAAATGCTCATTTCCTCTTTTTCTCTCTCCACCCTGCCTCAGTCTCTCCCTCCATCTGATTGACATGAGCTGGATTTTACGTTTCCTTCCATGAGATTTCCTCTGAGGCACTATGCAGGTCCTGCTGGGAAGGCTTGCTTCTCATCAGCTCAAAAACCACAGGAAAGAGCAGTCGGTCATTTTTTCAGTTGATATACCACAAAAATGCTGTCTCTTGTGGTAATTGGGTTTACACGCAGATGGCTGTGGCAGAGAGCCTCTGCTGGGGAAGAAAATGGATTTTTCCATTTAGGTTTGTCAAAGGCTTTGGAGACTCCTTCAAAGTTAGCATTTTGGCTCACAACAAAACTACTGCAACTTGGTCTTAAAACTGTACAGATTGTCATTCATCCTTTTCCTTTGGGCAGACTTAGAATGGTTGTCAGTATCTCAGATGGTTCTGACTTGTGGGTACCACCACAAGGGATGAGTAAAATAGAGATCTGGGTTCTGCAAGGGAGAGCCCTCCCTCACCCACCTTCTTCCTTCCCTCTTCTCCTTCTTTCTATGATTCCAGAAGTTTGGCATTTTTGTGAGCAGCTTATTAGTAAAAGCACACCCATGGGGTATATTGTCTGCAGCATCGGTTACACATCAGGTCAGCCCCACCCCTGAGCTTAGGAGTTTTTTAGTCCCTAGACTATTCCATGGCTGGTGGTCTTTGGGATTTGCAGCTGACATCACCAGATGCTGGGAATTATTTCATTCAACCACTGACTCCCCCAGCTGGACTCACTTCTAAAATATCGTTCCAAGCTCCACATGAACTGTAGGGGATGTGTCCCTGGGAAGGAAATACAAGTTTTTCCAGAAAATATAAGAGGAAGGAATACTTTCCAACTTATTTCAAAAGATCAGCCTTAAGTTAATGCCGATACCAAAGCTTTATAAGAAATGAAAATCATAGAACTAGAACTCTCATGAAAAGACACAGTAAAATCCTTCTTAAAAGTAGAATTCATCAAATTGCAGAAAGAATCATGACCGAATGAGTTTTATTCAGTGAACACAAGATTGTATAAACATTGAAAATCAAACAATATAATTTATCATATTAAAGGAATAAAGGAAAAAAGTTCTATTATCACAATGGATGCAAAAAATTATATATATATATATAATTTCATATATATATACATATATGTAATCTATCCAATACATTTATGTAGGGATAGATAGGGGCTTCTCTGGTGGCTCAGTGGTAAAGAATCTGCCTGTCAATGCAGGAGACGCAGGTTTGATCCCTGGGTTAGGAAGATCCCCTGAAGATGGAAATGGCAGCCCTCTCCAGTGTTCTTGCCTGGGAAATCTCATGGACCGAGGACCCTGGTGGGCTACAGTTCATGGAGTCACAAAGAGTTGGACATGACTTAGCAATTAAACAATAACAATGAGGGACAGATAGCCATAATTCAACACAGATCCATGATTTTAAGAAGGTGAATTCTTGGGAGATGAGGAATAGAAAGAAACTTCCTCAACTCGATATGCCCTTTATCAAGTTGATGTAGAAAACTTACAGCTAACATCAAATGTTGCTGGTAGCTCAGTTGTGTCTGACTCTTTGAAACCCCATGGACTGTAACCCATAGCCTGCCAGGCTCCCCGTCCATGGCATTCTTCAGACAAGAATATTGCAGTGGGTAGCCATTCTCTTCTCCAGGGGATCTTCCTGACCCAGGGATAGAACCTGGGTCTCCTGCATTGCAGGAAGATTCTTTACCACCTGAACCACCAGGTAAGCCCACAGCTAACATCAAGCTTACCAATAAAAGAACCAAATGTTTACCTTATGAATAAGAACAAGCCTAGATGCCCACTCTCACTGATACCATTAAACTGGAGACACAGGGCAATAAGGCAAGATAAAGAAACAGAAGTCATATATTAGAAAATAAGAAGTAAAATTGTGTATAATGAGTAGCAAGTTTAACTTCATGGAAAACTGTAGTGAATCTACAAAATTCTAGTAAACCTAGCATGTGAGTTCAGCAAGGACACAGGTATGAAGTTTACACACAAAAATTAACATACAAAGAACAATTGCAGTTGAAGCTAAAAAAATCATAACACTTAAAATAATCTAATTAGGAATATATTTAACAAATTATGTTCCAGGTAAAAAAATATTGTTCAGAACAATGAAAGACGATCTTAATAAAGAGATATACCATATTAATGCATTGGGAGAGTCAACATGGTTAAGGTTTTAATTCTTTACTCTCCAATTCAAAGAAATTCCAATTAAAATATCATTATTTTTTCATTTTATAAATGACAAGTTGGTTCAAAAATTAGAGGGGAATGCAAATAATGCAGAATATCCCAAATTTTTGAAAAATAGGAGTGAAGTTAGAGGGATCACTCTATGTGCTTTCAAGCCTCATCATAAACTGATGGCAGCCTGGACAGTGTGTGGTGGGAGATGTAAACTTGTCCATTAGTGGAATAGAATAGAAAGTACAGAAACAGACCCCTTTTACTTTTGACAAAGCTGTCAATGTAATTAATTGGGGAAAAATTGTCTTCTCAACAAACAGTGTTGGAAAAACTGGGTAACCATATGTAAGATAAATAAAAATCTGTATCTAAATAAGCAGGGTGACAGTATAAGCAGGCTTGATATACTACTTTTCCAATTTTGAACCGGTCTGTTGTTCCATGTCCAGTTCTAACTGTTGCTTCTTGACCTGCATACAGGTTTCTTAGGAGGCAGGTCAGGTGGTCTGTTATTCCTGTCTCTTCAAGAATTTTCCAGTTTGTTGTGATCCACACAGTCAAAGGCTTAAGTATAGTCAATGAAGCAGAAGTAGTTCCTCTGCCTTTTCTAAATCCAGCTTGTACATCTGAAAGTTCTCAGTTCATGTACTGTTGAAGCCTAGCATGAAGGATTTTAGTTTTAGGAGTTCTTTATTTTGGATATTAATTCCTTATTTGATAGGTGATTTGCAAATATTTTCTCCCAGTCTGTGTTTTGCCTGTGGGGTCTCTGTTGATAGTGTCTTTTGATTTTACAAAATTGAAAATAATTTTTTTCCATTGAGATCTAGTTTGTCTAGTTTTTTCTTTTACTGCCTATGCCTTTAGTGTTATATCCAAGAAATCACTGCCAAATCCAATGTCATGAAGTTACTGCCTTATTTTAATCCAATAGTTTTATAGACCTGGGTCTTATTAATACATTAAAATCATGGCTCTGTTTTGACTTAATTTTATATATGGAATTAGGTAGGGATCCAATTTCATTCTTTTACATGTGAATATTCAGTTTTACCAGTACCATTGGCTGAAAAGACTGTCTTTTCACCACTGAATGATCTTGGCAACCTTGTTGAAATCATTTGACTATGTATGTGGGAAACACTAAACTTTCCCTAGAATGACTAAAATTTAAAAGTATTAGATCTCTTTTAATACTTAAAAAAGTATTAAAATCTCTTTTAAGATTACGATACCACATTGTGGAAAACAATTTTTCTGTTTCTTTTAACCATTCACTTACCATAAAATACAATCTTGAAACTCTATTTTTAGGTAATTACCCAAGATAAATACAAATCTATATCTATATAAAATGTATTAATATATACAAGTGTTCAAGGCACACAGCTTTGTTTATAATGACTCCAAACTAAAAACAACACAAAGTGTTCAACAATGAATGAATGGATAAACATGGTTTTGCATCACTCTTACCTGACCTCTTCTTGGGGTAGAAAGAAGGTCTCCTGATCCTGAAAAGAGAGGGATGCTGTCTATCTTCCCTGGGGTTCCTGAGTGGACCCCAGTGGAGCCCAGGTCCAGGGGACCAGGGAGACTCTGAGTAGTCAGCTTCTGTGGCTGTGGGAGGTCAGAACTCTTATTTAACATCCCCTACTCGAAACTTTAATGAAGAAGGAGAGAATGTCCCTAAATACCAGTAATGTTGGGGACTGGTGACTAAATGTAGATGTGAGATCTTTTATTTTCTTAGCTTCTCTGCTGTTGTGTTTTTTTGAGCCAGACATGATTGCTTTTGTCAGTAAGAATGCTCAAATATAGAAAAGTAAAGCAAATGCTATAAAATAAGCACACTCATACATGCATTACCCAGAATCTGCTCTGTGACACTGGATAAGTAGCTGAGTTTCTTCACAGCTAACCTGAGAACAGCAGAGAAAGAGTGCCTTCCTCACTGCTCCATATCAAGGGTACCAGCTGTCAACATAACTTGTCACTGCTGCTGTGATCTTTTTTTTAATAGAAAGAATAAAGATTGAGGGTTTTTTTTTTTTTTTTTACTATTTTTCTCTTTTTTTTTTTTCAATTGTAGGACAATTATTTTACAATGCTATGTTGGTTTCTGCAATACAACAATGTGAATCATCTTAATTATACATATATTCCCTGCCTTTTGAGCCCTTTCCCTGTCCCACCCCTCTAGGTCATCACAGAGCACCAGGCTGGGCTCCCTATGTTATACAGCAGCTTCCCACTAGTTATCTCTTGTACACAAGATCGTATATATATGTCAATGCTACTTTTTCAATTCATCCTGCCCTCTCCTTCCCCTGCTATGTCCACAAGTCTGTACTCTACATCCGTGTCTCCATTTCTTCCCTGAAAACAAGTTCATCACTACTATTTTTCTGGATTCCACTATATGCATTAGTATACAATATTTGTTTTTCTCTTTCTGACATCTCACTCTGTATAACAGGTTCTAGATTCATCCACCTCACTACCACTAACTCAGATTAGTTACTTTTTTATGGCTGTCGTTGTTCAGTCGTTGAGTTGTGTCTGACTCTTTGCGACCCCATGGACTACAGCACACCAGGCTTCCCTGTCCTTCACTATCTCCTGGAGTTTTGTCAAGCTCATGTCCATTGAGTCAGTGATGCCATCCAACCATCTTTTTACTCACGAGTAATATTCTATTTTATATGTGTACCACATCTTTATCCATTCATCTGTCGGTGGACATCTAGGTTGCTTCCATGTCCTGGCTATTGTAAATAGTGTTGTAATGAACTCTGAGGTACATGTGTCTTTTTGAATTGTGGTTTCTTCAGGATACATGCTCAGTAGTGATGTGATCTTGATCACCCAGCTGAGGTCGGGTCCTGTCATTTCTCCTTTGTAAAGTTATTCTTTGTGTCTAACTTTCTATGCTCTGTTCTTTGGTAGGACATCACTGT
The DNA here is from genome assembly GCF_029407905.1 of Bubalus kerabau. Lineage (NCBI taxonomy): Eukaryota > Metazoa > Chordata > Mammalia > Artiodactyla > Bovidae > Bubalus > Bubalus kerabau. Next base: position 79,206,829 of record NC_073631.1, on the reverse strand, counting down.
GCTCAGCCCACACTTAAGGAGGGGCATTTATGCTTTCCCCCTTAAGGGCAGAGAATCTACATAAATTGGTTTGAATGCTTCTGCATTGGAAATGTGTCTCTTCTCCCTCATTTGTTTATTTATTCAATCTTTTATTTTTATCAGTGTGAACTCATGTTGGCTTATTTCCTATTTAGAAGGATGATCCAATATTACTTAACTATGTTCTCAAATGGTTTTAACTTTGGCTGCTGGGAGCTTTTCAGCAGATTTTCTGTCCCTCCGACACAGCCCCATCATTGTGTTTGTTGTTGTGGTTGTCGTTATTGCGTTTAGCACTTCTTTACTTTCTGGTGCTGCAAGGAGCTCCAGGCTTGTCTTGGGTATTTCCCGCCTCGGCCCTAGAGCCGGTCATTTCTCTGAGGACCTGTGGTTTCTTTTATTAGAGAATCGTGTTAGAAACCAAGATCTGGATGCTAAGTGTATGAGTTTGTTAAACTACTTGAATGAGGCTGCTTTGAGTTTTAACTCACAGAAAAGAAAGAAAGAAAATAAGCAAGCACCGTGAACCACGTGTGCTCATTTCTCTATAAACCCTTCTCTATGTGTCCATCTGTATTTTTATTATATTAAGCTAAGGTAAGTTAGCTGATGTCTCCAACTGTAATCCGTTTCACATGGATCATTCTAGCCTTCCCCTCTTGCTTGTCTGAAACTTCCACTCCAACAGCAAGAAACTTGATTCCCACCATCCGCCACCCCTTTATTTAACCATTCAATCCCAGTGTGCATTTATAGTCAGTTCAGAGTTGTTCTTTTCACTTCTTGTTAAGGTACCAGTAATTTTCTGCCTTGTATCAGTGTTTCTGTGCTTATGCCTCGCTCATGGTATTTGCGCCTGATTCTTCCCCAGTCCACAGGGCTCCCTGTGGAGTTCTGCAACTCCTGAGGGATAAATGGATGCAGACTTTAGACTTCTGTTAGCAAGAAAAGCAAGTGATGATGGGTATGAGCATGAGTAGCAGGCAGCTGGAGTGAAGAAGGTTTTTCCAGACTAAAGAACGATATGAAATTAGCATGGTGGATTATGTCTGGGTCATGCATTATCTCTACGTGAAACATGAGATGACAAGTCTCTAACTCAACAGTTCTCACCCTCTGAAAGTCTTAAATGACGTTGATTTCTGGCACAAAGAGTGATGACTTCTCCTGGGCTCATGGGACAGAGGAGTCTGCAAAGCAGAGAAATGAAGCAATCACTGGAGAAGTCAGGGGTTGGGGAGGGGAAAACTAGCAGACAAACCATGAGTCCTTTAGGAAAAACTGATTTCTAAAGGCTTGAGTATATGCTGTGGATGCATATCCCCTCCTCTTTTTCTATTAACACGTCTTCTAAATGTATCTACTGAACTGAACTGAAATGTTTCTAAATGGTAATATATTATCTTTGTAAAGTACAGAAAATATTTAAAAGATATTTTGCATTGATACATCACTCACTGCTAGAGAATATGGCTTGATTTACACTTTTTAGCACCAATGAAAAGACCAACAGACCAGTATGCTTAAACATTCCTCTGTGCAAGTTTAGAGATGCTGCGCTTGTCATCAGTTTTAAGGTCGTATGACAAAAGCTAAAATTTAACTAAGGAAACATATAAAAATGGAAAGGAAGAGCTCAAAAAACTCTTAGATGTGGGGAGACTGTGATGCAGACCCTTAGCTTTCCTATTGACATATTCCTATATCTATAGATAGAGTGGTAGAGATGAGAGAACCATCCCTGCAGGGTAGCATGCTCAACAAATGAGATATTACTGTTATTGCAAAGAACATGTGCTAAGGAGAAGGCCTGAATGTGTAAGAAATGGAAGATAGAAGACTCTAGTTGTTGGTGCCTATGCTGCAGTAGCACTTTATGAATACATTGCTGAGCACATGAATCACATATGTGTGTGAACTGATGAAGGGTGAGAAAGAGCTGGGCTTCTCAGGTGGTGCTAGTGGTAAAGAACCCATCTGCCAATGCAAGAAACATCAGACTTGCGGGTTTGATCCCTGATTTAGGAAGATCCCCTGGAGGACGGAATGGAAACCTGCTTGAGTATTCTTGCTTGGAGAATCCAATGGACAGAGGAGCCATGTGGGCTACAGCCCATAGGGTTGCCAAGTCGGACACGACTGAAGCGACTTAGCACTCACAAAAGAGAAAGAGTTATGTATAAATATGGGTGTTGGGCAGTGCAGCTGGAAGGTGCCCAATAATCTCCATAGAAACACCTCAGATGGACTCTGTGCAAGCTGGGCTCATGGGCAAAGTTACTTCAAAGTTACTGAAGCATGAGTAGAACTACTTCAGTTTTAAATGTTCAGCTTGATGAGTTTTGACAAATATTACAGAGGTGAAACTACTACTGAAATCAAGGTATAGAATGTTTCCATCCTCTCAAAGATTTTCTTTGTGCCTTTTTCATGCAACGGGTCCCAGACAACCACTTTTTAGACTCTGTCCCTGTATGTTGCCTTCGATGTTTTAAATTTCATAAAGATAGAATTATGGGACATGGAGTCTTTTATGTTTGGCTTCTGTCAGAAAGCAATGCCCTGTGAGTATTTTCAAGTTTTCACATGATAAGGGCTTTTGAGGAAAATGTCCTGCCTGCCAGAGTTAAAGGATGCAACCATGCTGGGAAGGTAAGAGCCTATGAACCACTTCAGAGACATTCACAGAGTTTCTCCTCTGGATCCACTAGCTTATGTTCCAGAAGGTAATGGACCTAAACCCTTTCCCCTTGCCTCCCAGGAGAGGACCTGGCTACATCAGAAAGATGAGATTTCTCTCTCTTTTTCTCCAAGGGGGGAGGGTGGGCAGCAATGTCTATAGACCAAAATTATACATTTGTAAAGACCTGTTGCTGGGGAAAGATTGAAGGCAGGAGGAGAAGGGGATGACAGAGGATGAGACGGCTGGATGGCATCACCGACTCAGTGGACATTTTGAGTAAGCTCCAGGAGTTGGTGATGGACAGGGAAGCCTGGTGTGCTGCAGTCCATTGGGTCACAGAATTGGACATGACTGAGCAGCTGAACAACAACAATACATTTGTAACTTTGGAGCTCCTCTTCCAGGGCACACATCCCACTTTATGCACAGCTGTCCCTGCTGTCGTGACATTAGCCCGTAGGGAATGGGGTCTTGGGGAACTCTCAAGGTATTCTGAGAGTAATTAAAAGTCTGTCTCCAACTTAGAAAACACATATATCCTAGACCAACCTAGTCAGCATATTAAAAAGCAGAGACATTACTTTGCCAACAAAAGTCTGTCTAGTCAAAACTATGGTTTTTCCAGTAGTCATGTATGGATGTGAGAGTTGGACTATAAAGAAAGCTGAGCACCGAAGAATTGATGCTTTTGAATTGTGGTGTTGGAGAAGACTCTTGTGAGTCCCTTGGACTCCAAGGAGATCAAACCAGTCAACCCTAAAGGAAATCAGTCCTGAATATCCTTTGGAAGGACTGATGCTGAAGCTGAAACTCCAATACTTTGGCCACCTGATGTGAAGAACTGACTCATTTGAAAAGACCCTGATGCTGGGAAAGATTGAAGGCGGGAGGAGAAGGGGACGACAGAGGATAAGATGGTTGGATGGCATCACTGACTTGATGGACATGAGTTTGAGTAAATTCTGGGAGTTGGTGATGGACGGGGAAGCCAGGCATGCTGCAGTCCTTGGGGTCACAAAGAGTTGGACACGACTGAGTGACTGAACTGAACTGAACTGATATCTTGTCAGGCAAACAAACTAACTACCAAATAAATGTATAAAAGCTTAACTTCTATCACTCTGCCTCATGTTTTAAAGACTCACGTTAGTGTGCCCTTCATAGTTTCTTGTTTTCACTGACTAGCATTGGAGCTGAAGCTTCAATACTTTGACCACCTTAGGCGAAGAGCCTACTCGTTGGAAAAGACCCTAATGCTGGGAAAGATTGAGGGCAAGAGAAAGAGGTAACAGAGGATGAGATGGATAGATGGCATCACTGACTCAACTGACATGAATTTGAGCAAACTCTGGGAGACAGTGAAGGACAAGGAAGCCTGGAGTGTGGCAGTCCATGGGGTTGCAAATAGTCAGACATGACTTAGTGGCTGAATAAGTATTGAATTGTGTAGATATAGGCAGACTTTTTATCCACTTGCTTGCTTATAGACATTTAGGTTTGTTTCACATTTTTAATCTAAATGTTTAAACTCAGTAACAAGGCTTCAACATATATAAATGTTTGTGTGTGTGTGTGTGTGTATTAAAAAAGCAATTTTGAACTTTCCCTGGAAAAGTTTCATGATGGTCTACCTTTGGAATTTTCTGTCTATTTTGTCTTGACATTTTGGGGAAAACTTTCATTTTAATGCTTAGACAGATTTTTATTGTACATTTTGTCTTTAGCTTGTATGCATATGACCCTAAACCCCAGATAAACATAAAAGGAAGACAGGTACTCATGTACGTCTCACTATGATCTAGGGAAGGGAGACCTGGAGATGTTAGCAAGCAAAACCTTCTCATGATTCTTACAGGCAGGGAATGTCTTTTGTTTTCATCCTTTATGATTTTAAAGAAGTTTATTTTGAAGATTTGTGTGCAAGGCTTTCTGAGAATTTAAAAAATTTCACTTGGGTAAACATCCAGGAGTGGAATTGCTAGCTCACATGGAAACTGTGTTTAACTTTAGGAAAAAATGTCAAACTTGTTCAAAGAGGCGGTACCATTTTTCACTCCCACCAGGTCTTCACCTGGGCTTGACATGGCAAGTGCTGTGAATTTCAGCCACTCTAGACAATGTATCAGGGCATTTGTGTTTTTCTGACAATTAATGATGTTACACATTTGAATTTTATCTCTGAATATCTTGTATTAGTGATATTTTATTCACAGTCCTCCTAGCATCAGTCTGTCCAGGATTCTGTCTTTCTCTAATCTGTTCTGTCCAAGTGAGTGTTAGACTTACCAGCACCCAGCAAGTAGGTGCCACATCGGCAAAGGCAAGCTACCAGCCCTTTTTTTCTTTTGCCAATTCACACTCTGTCAGTCTAAATCACACTTTATTCAGACTAGTCATTAACACAGGTTGTGTGTTTCTAGGACATTTTAGATTTTAGATAGCTCTTCTTATGTAATGTGGGCATCTCCCACAAATATTTGGCCATTTTCAGCTGCTCATGGTGTTGGGTCTTGTTTTTTCCTCATGGAATCAAAGCTAATCCATTCCAGGTAGTGTCATGTGAAGTATGTCATTTGGTGCTTCTGAAACTGGGGTCCACATTGTAACGTGGGTGCTATATCTCTGCTCTCCCAACCTGGAACCAAGTACAGGGCTCTCTTCACAAAGTGGACCTTGCTGGTATGTTCCTGACGTCAGCAGCTAACTTTCCGGAGTAAGACCAGCTTCTCTGATGAGGCACAAAAGCAGTTTGTGGTGGTTGTGAAACCTAAAGTTCTCCACTGGGGCGAGTTACTATTCCCACCATGTGCGTGGGTGGGAGGGGCACCTCCCCTCCAGAGCACTGCCTGCTGATATGCGTTGCCTGGAGCAGAAGCAAGGCACCTGGAGCCTTCCAGGGTGGCACCCTCCTGGTATTGCCTGCTTCACAGCCAAGGCAGCTGAAACTACACAGAAACCTGCTTTTCTACTCCGCACACGCACCTGTCATTGGAGCTGTAGTGCCCCAGGCAAGAGATTAATGGGATTTCACCAGTTAGGCAAGGCTGGCCTTAGTAATGCTTGTTAGGGAACTTTCCAAATGGAGTGGAGAGAGAATACATGATGCCTCCCCACGTTCCTGGGTGATCTCACCCTTGAGTAAGAGAAAGTAAATGAGATCCTTAGGGCAAATCAACCAGAATTCCAAAGAAGGAATTTCTACAAAGCTGAGTAGCAGTTTACCCATGGTGTGGAGTCATCAGCAGGGCTCATATCTGGAACCTTCTCCAACCACGAGATCATCGTGTACTGAATTTACTAAGGGGAACTTGTGGCCACGGTGGGTGTCACCTCTGTAACGCAGATGTAACAGAGCTGGAGTCACTGGATGATTGCTTTTAAATTCTTCCTGCCATCATGCTACTTAAGAACTTTAATTTTTACAAACCAATGGTATTACATTCTACTTGACTCACTGTGTTTCTGGGCCACTGTCCACTACATATGTGAATGACACAAAATGTAAAAGATGGAGCAAATATCAGCTTCTGCCATTGTCCCAGCTGTTACTGAAGTCAGGTTTGGCTGCTCATAGCTTAAGAATCCAATGCTGAGAGACGAGTGTTGGGTAAAGGGAAAGATAGCTTTATTGAGGAAGCCAGCAATCCTGGGGAGGAGGTGGACTCATGTACCAAAGAACTAACTTCCACTGTTGATCAGGGGACAAGATCTTTTAAAGGAGAGTTTCAGGGGTGTATAGGCGGAAGGAGGGGCTATGTGTAGAGCAGTGGCGTCAGCACTGACAATCACCTTGAAATTGGTCATGCTGTGGTCTGATCAGCATCATCTTGATTAAATACAATTAATGTTCAGTTTGAGGGTTGATTTTGTTCCTATTTCTTTGAGGCCAGTTCTCAGAATTGTGACAGCTTATGTCATGGCTACAGTCTGGTCATTATGTAGTTAATTTCTTCTATGTGGTGGGGTTTTCAGTATTTATAAAACAGCTTAAAGGATACGGCTCTTAATATTATTTATAGCCCTTGAGGAGGAACTAAACATCCTTGACTTTGTTTAATAATTAAAGTGTTATTATTTGCTCTTATTTGACTGCTTTCCTTTACTTCTGCATTTTCTCATTTTTTTCTGATTACATTTATTCCGTGACTAAAGATTTTCTACAGACAAGAGACAGGCAGAGGACATGGAGAGGGGTCTGTCCTGGGAAAGTCTCATAAGATCTTACTCTGTTACACAGTCATTATGCCCCTTTTCTGGGGACGGTCTCTGTTATTAGCTTCCTGTGTATCATTTGGATAATACAAAGGTAATAAACACACTGGACATGACAATCATGCAATGACAGCATTCTGTTGAATGGCTTTTTAGAATTCCTTTCTACAAACTACTTATAATTGATTTTGTCATTTTCCTATGATGAATATTTAGGTTGTTATCCTATCTAGCTGGATTAAGAAAAAAAGTGACTGTCATATGTACCAGTGTAGATACCTAACTTCTCATGTGTGGCATTATATGTGTGGGGTAAATTTTTAGAAATGAAATTCCTGGACAAAAACTATATATATATATAATTTTTACAAACCAATCACATTTCATTGTTGTTTCAACTTACATTTCTCTCACTATGATGGTGGTTGAGTATATCTTTGTTGTCTTTCTCCTTTATGGACAATTTGCTTCTTCAGTCAGTTCAGTTCAGTTCATTCGCTCAGTCATATCCAATTCTTTGTGACCCCATGGATGGCAGCACGCCAGGTTTCCCTGTCCATCACCAACTCCTGGAATTTACTCAAACTCATGTCCATTGAGTCAGTGATGCCATCCAACCATCTTATCCTCTGTTATCCCCTTCTCCTCCTGCCTTCAATCTTTCCCAGCATCAGGGTCTTTTCCAATGAGGCAGCTCTTCACATCAGGTGGCCAAAGTATTGGAGTTTCAGCTTCAACATCAGTCCTTCCAATGAACTTTCAGGACTGATGTCCTTTAGGATGGACTGGCTGGATCTCCTTGCAGTTCAAGGGACTCTCAAGAGTCTTCTCCAACACCACAGTTCAAAAGTATCAATTCTTTGGCTCTCAGCTTTCTTTATAATCCAACTCTCACATCCATACATGACTACTGGAAAATCCATAGCATTGACTAGACGAATCTTTGTTGGCAAAGTAATGTCTCTGCTTTTTAATATGCTGTCTAGGTTGGTCATAACTTTCCTTCCAAGGAATAAGTGTCTTTTTATTTGATGGCTGCAATCACCATCTCCAGTAATTTTGGAACTCATAAAAGTAAAGTCAGCCACTGTTTCCCCATCTATTTGCCGTAAAGTGATGGGACTGGATGCCATGATCTTTGTTTTCTTAATGTTGAGCTTTAAACCAACTTTTTCATTCGCCTCTTTCACTTTCATCAAGAGGCTCTTTAGTTCTTCACTTTTGGCCATAAGGATGGTGTCATTTGCATATCTGAGGTTATTGAGATTTCTCCCAGAGATCTTGATTCCAGCTTGTGCTTCATCAAGCCCGGTGTTTCTCATGGTGTACTCTGCGTATAAGTTAAATAAACAGGGTGACAATATACAGGCTTGACGTACTCGTTTTCCTATTTGGAACCAGTCTGTTGTTTCATGTCCCGTTCTAACTGTTGCTTCCTGACCTGCATAGAGGTTTCTCAAGAGGCAGGTCAGGTGGTCTGGTATTCCCATCTCTTTCAGAATTCTCCGCAATTTATTGTGATCCATTGATTCTTCTGTGCCCCAAATATTCATTTGTACCTTTGAAGTCCAGTCAGTTTACTAATATGTTTGTAGGTATGCTGTGCCCTATGAAAACTACCCCTGAGATGGAGTGTTGTTTTAATGTCTGGATTTGTCTCATGAAAAATTTTCTTGAATTGTTTTCGATTTTTTCCCACTACATTTACAATGTTTGTTTCTACAGTTATACCATTACATATTCATGAAACTCCTTTGTTTATTTTCCCTATCTAGCATTTTATCTTTAATTGTTTTAAATGTTTATTTCTGTTTAATTTTAGCTATATTTGTCAGGACACAAAGAATTGTCTGTTTTTAAAGTTTACCAGTATTTATATTTGCTGCACTCATTTCTAAGTTATCTTTTCTCTGTTTTATCATCATGTGTCTGTTAGGCTCTTGGGTTTATCTTTGAACCCTTTGATATTTTAAAAACAATGAGTGTGTAAACTATGACACATTCTGTTTGTTTACTCTGGTGGGCACTTGGAAACAATGACAAAATGAATGAATTTCTGAATTCACATCCACAAAACATAACTAACACATTTTATGTCATATTTTAAAATGGAATCTTTTTATTCTATTTTAATTGAAATGTGGTTTGCAAATAAAACTCGCATTTTCCCGTCATTGTATTCTTTCAGTTTCCAAATGAAGAAGGGTAAGACACAAACTTTGGCTCTTTAAAAAGAATTAAACTTGTTTCTAGAGCACTGATTGTCTCCTTGATCCTCAAATCAAGACAGCTTGCCTTCTGAAATGGGAAGGTAGGCTCTGACTATTTCACTCATTGGGATAATTCACAAGAGCTTTTGGATATGCTTCATGTCATGTGGGGACACTTCACTGCTTTCTGTCACAACAGCAGACTAGTCATCCCTGCCCTGAAAGAAAGTGATACAAGTCCATCTAAAGCATGATGAAGTTTTATAGCTCTAGGGGTTTCAAACCTGCCTTGCCTGTCTTTCCAGGTGAACCCGGGGAGACAACATTCCTCCCTTAGGCCCCAGACCCTTTATATTAGAGTGAAGTCTGGACAGGAATTTCAAAACCTGTTTAATCCCTAACATACATGACTGTAGGGACATTTGGCTTTTGCTGGGTGTTCTCCTTTGGCCACTCCTGTTCTGTTTCTGACCAGACTGACCACTTCAGATGGCATTACTGGGCCTCCTTGACCTCCAGCCTCTGGTTGATTGTGGCCAGTGGGCTCACTGGGAGTTAAGTTCAAGGGATAGACATTTCTCCACTGTTGACACAACCAGACGGGCATTGGAAAAATGTTTCATGGGTGTCATTTAGGGGAATCTGGATTCCATGTCTTAATCAAGTAATGAAACATAAACACCCTTTCAGTTTGAAAGTTCTATGAGTCATGAATAAAATGGAATACAAATTTTAACCTGTAATTTAAATTTCAGGGGTCATTTTCTGAGAAATATCATTCCTTCCTCACACACACACACACACACACACACATGCACACAGAGTACTTTTAGATTTAGTAGCAAAATAATGAAGATTGTTCCAAAATATTAAAGTGAGACTATATTTTGGATTTATTTTCTCCGAATCATAGTGTTTCTCCCATAGTGAAGAGGAAAAAAACCCTTAATTTAAATTTGTCATTTGAAAATGTATCTTCTCAGAAATGTATGTTCTAAGTCTTGTATTAAAACCAAAAAAGTCATCTATTTATAAATATTTCTTTGATTTGTCTGAAAAATTGCTTATTTTCCTCTTGGTTCAGAATACAGTGATATAGCAAGTATCAATTAGCATGGTACATCAGCAATGTTTATATTCAAAGTTTAAAAAATTGCCTTTCTATGTGGAACTAGACACCAGTTATAGGAGCCTTTCGTGGCCATAGAAATTGCACTCAAGGGACCCATAAGGTTAGTATTACATTGGAATAGATGATAGCCTATAATTCGCAGCTGTGGGGACAAAGCTTTTGTCAGACTACTTAATTGTATAACTTCATTACAATCCCCCTTGCAGGAAGTCTGAGAGCCAAAATAGGATTCCTGAAATTTATGGACAGAAGCACGTGCAGTTATAAGAAAACTCAAAACAGGTGGAGCAAAATCGGAACCTCACGGCTGAATGAACTTGCTCACCCTAAACAGCTGTTGTAGATGGTCATGGTTTTGACAAATAGCAGGCTTGTGGCTTTATTCTCACATCTTAGAAAGACAGACCATTGACTGTGTCTTGATGAGAGTTGCTATATTCATCAACTTTAAAAATATGATTACATACACAAGACTACAACTCATGGGTAAAAGAAATTTTTTAGAAGCAAATAATATTTGTCAGGGAAAATCTTGAAGAATTCACTCATTCAAATGTTGGGCTGATGTTGGTTGTTTTGAGTAGAACAAGTGGAACCAAGTCATGGTTTTGAAGTCTTTCACAAAATGTCTTTTTCTGTTCATTCATAAATGTCACAGGGACACAATCATATTGTCTTTTACTAGGCTAGGTTATTAATGCTTTTGTCTTAGGTCCATATTTTACCATGCTATAAATAAAAAAGACTACAAAAATATAATTTAAAATATTGTGTAAAATGTATTACTTGTTTTCTAGACAAAAATTCCATTAACTGTTCCTTAAGTTTCATTAATTATTCATGTCAGTTTAGCAATTATTTGCTAAGTTCCCACCAGAGTAAACAAACATAGAATGCTTTACAGTTTTCAAAACGCTTACTTTATTGAACCTTGAGAGGTCAGCAGGCAAGTGCTAGGATGACCTCACATTACAGAGAAGACACGGAGGATGCAGAGCTTGTCCAGTGACATATTAGTCATAAAGAGAGAAGCTAGGATGCAGACTCATATCTTTCGGGTGTAAAAGAGCTATTTTCCCCTGTACCCTCCACCTCCCAGGACTGTGCTAGAGCTATGCAGAGTGTCAATATGGATGATGAGTGGTCTCTTAAGTAGATTTGGAGGGGCTTACAAATCAGTGGAATAAGGAAGCAGATGGTTAGGAAACAATCTAATGAATATTCATATTAAGAATAAATCATTGATTCAATGGAGCTTTTTAAAATTTCTGCCTTGAAACCTGTGAGTAAAAGCAAGATTGATTTTTTAGTCTATTGTTGAGCAGAGGGTGGGACAAGATTTTGCATTTTGGATCCAGTAACTACTTTCTGTGTCTTTTTTCTCATGGCAACAAAGCTATATAGAATCTCAGATTTCTCATTTACTGAATAGGTGAATAATTCCTACTTGACACAGTTACCATGAATATTAAAGAAGGAATAATTACTTTTTTTTTTTCTATTTCTGATATATTTCTCACGGATTCATAAGGACTAGATAGATTTCTGCAAAATATCTTTGCTTACAAAAGGCTTTTTTTTTTTTTCCCCAAATAGGTAATATAAAAAATCCATTGAAGACAAATTCATGCTAGTAAAATTCTCATGGATAGGGTTAAAACTATTACCTGAATTCAAGTTCTAGCTTCCTCATGTTGTACAAATAGATTTAAACTCTCTAGAACTCAGTGAAATGATCAATAAAATGTGATTATATCCTTTATTCCCAGAGTACTGTTATTAATATGCATGTGTGCTAAGTTGCTTCAGTCATGTCCAACTCCTTGCGACCCTCTGGACAGTAGCATGCCAGGCTCATCTGTCCATAGGAATTCTCCAGGCAAGAATACTGGAGTGGGTTGCTATGCCCTCCTCCAGGGGATCTTCCCCAGGAATCGAATCTGTGTCTCTTATGTCTCCTGCATTTGCAGGTAGATTCTTTACCGCTATTGCCACCTGTGAAGCCCCACTGTTGTTAATATCAAATAGCAAACTATATGGGAGAATTCAAAATGAAGGTGTATTATATGATTATTCCTTAGTCATAGCAAGTGCTGTGAATATAGTAGATGCTTAATAATTGATGGTTATGTCCTTTATCTCCTCCAATGGGTGTTCAAAAGCAGTTTCTCAGATTTTAATCAAACACAGGGATGGGAGGACTGGCATCAAGTTTTGCTGGATCATCATGAGGGAGAATTTCCTTGTCTGAACAGCCAGTGCTGTGGTCTCACACACAGCTGTCCTGGCTGCCATAGAACTCAGTGCCCCATTGGGATCATGAATGGGATAGGCTGAGATTTGTCCCGCTTCTCACATTTCTGGCTTCAGTCATAGCTCCACTGTCTGGGGCTCGGGTAGAATGGCCAGTCTCCTTGGATTGTGGTATGAGGACAGGGCTTCCACAGCACTGGATCAGTAGGCACTGAAAGTAAATGTGTTTAATCTGGGGTTTGCATTTGGAAAGGGACTTTGGAACCATTTGCAATGCAAGGGGGCATGTTCAAGCCTGGAACTTCATTGGCTGTTTCTGCCTTCTTTAATACTCTAATACATTCTTAGATAAACTTGCTGGTGGAGTCCCCATGCTTTAAGTCAGGTCTCAGGCCTTGAATCACTGGCTGGGTGTATCAGCCAGTGTTCTTCAGAGAAAAAGAACTAATCAATTTCTATCCCTATCTATACTGGTTTATACAACTATAAAGACTGGCAAGTCCAAAATATACAGGGTGGGCTGGCAGGTTGGACTAGAAATTTGCAATTCTTGTAGTTCAAGTCCAAAGGCTGTCTGCTGGCAGAATTCCCTCTTGCTTAGGGAAGGACAGTCTTTCTTCCATTCAGGCCTTTAACTAATTAGATGAAGCCCACCCACACTATGCAGGGCTGACACAGAAGTGTCCTCAGTGATCTGTCCTAGGTCAAGGCTGAACGCAGAGGAAATCAGTGAGCCAGAGTCAATGGCCAAGACATGGAAGCCCCCTAAGTGTCCCATGGTGTTTGTTCTACGAGTTTAGGATCTGAGCGATTACAGTGTTGAATGCAAATGTTGAATATTAATTTATTCGCTGTTGTTTAGTTGCTAAGTTGTGTATGCTTCTTTTGCAATCCCATGGATTGTACCTGCCAGGTTTATCTGTCCATGAGATTTTCCACGCAAGAATACTGGGTGGGTTTCCATCTCCTTCTCCATGGGATCGTCCCATCCCAGGGATCGAATCTGCATCTCCTGCATTGGCAGGTGGATTCCTTACCACTGAACCAGCATTAATCTACCCAGAATGACTAAAATACAACCTTGAAGGACTGAGGAGGAGGGCACTTTGATCCTGTCCGCAAAAAATTAAGATAAAAATGGAAAATTTTATTCAAGCCAATTTGAAGATTATATTAATAACCCAGAAACAGCCTCTTGGAAAACTCGGTTGGTTAGAGGTCAAAGCACAGTTATGTAAGTTTTAGAGACAGAGGGCTGGACACTACATGATGTAGTATTGGCAGTTTAACATAATCTAACCAGTAGTGGGTCATGGATCATTGTGACACCTTACAAGATAAAGAAGGAAGGTTATCTTTTAAGGAGTTGTCTTGATGGTGCTGGGAGAATGTTGCTCTTTATGGTTGGGTATGTATTTCTGCCAATGGGGAGGTTTGACTGATACATAAGGAAGATACACAAAGCACAGTGAGGGGAGAGAGGAGGCCAAAGGGCAGAGAAAACTTTTTATGTTTAAATTTTTCATGCCTTGCCATAAAATATGGATTTTTATTTCACAGCCCAGAGTTTGTATCAATACAGTAATGTTAATTGGCCTTTCAATCTCTGAACTGGGAATAAGGTTTAGAGTCAATGGGCCAACGCTAGGTCTTTCCCTTCTTCAGGATCTGGCATCTGTGAAAGATGGCCATCTGTGGTGCAGAGTAGTTTCTCTGCTTTTTCAAATTTGCTTCCTTCATTATTTGAAAATGGGCTGATTTGGTTAAATTTGATTAATCTGTCGAGTACTGAAATAGCCATCTATACTTTTTTTCCCCTCCAAAATCATGAGTAATAAGACAAAAGTCCTGCCCTGGCTTGCCCTTGGCAAGGTGGCCATGAGCAGCACTCTGGGTGTGGATGACTCATTTCTCAGTCTCAGGAGCCTCCCACCCACCCTCGTGCCTCACAGTCAGACTGAGGCCCTGGGGGAGGGGATCGTTGCCTCACCTGGTCTGAGGGCTCAGACCCCAGAGTTACAAGAGCTCCCGTGTGAAAGGATAACAGGTCCTGAAGGTCCCAGGAATCAGAATATTGGTCCTGGGAGGTGGTTTAAGTCAAGATGGAGGGGACATATAATACCAAATGAGGTTTTATCACGCAATGGAAGCAATTTTATATTTTACTTCAGCTAGTTCTTTATACATTCGACAGTTTTAGCAACACAGAATTAAGCCCAGCCTCACAAGGTGGCTCTGACAGATCACAGGGCTGAAGGAGTCTTGGACCCAGATGTGTAAGACCGCCCTCAGCCCTGATCTGTCCCCTTGAGATGCTGGGCACTATTGCCTGGATCTCATGGCCTATTTTCTCATTGTCATGTGGGGACACCAAACTCCATGGCCTTGGAGAGAGCTAAGGGAGGTGACAACCATTTCTTGGCCCAGGCATGGGGGTCAAGGATCTCACATGCCACCAAATATGTAGGAAATTCCTTAAGAAGACTCCCTGGAATGTCCAAACCCTTGTCAGGGCTTGAAGTCAAAGACATGAAAAACTAGGCTGGAAGGAACTTAGTAAGTATTGTAACAAACCCTTATATCCAATACTTGAATCCTTCCACTTAACCCCACCAAATTCTCCTCCTGACTTTGTTTTAAAGTCTTTATATTACTAAGCCACCCACCCTTCCTTTCTTCTTTCCTTTCTTCCTCCCTTCTCTTCCTTTTATATTTATTAAACACCTACTACAGGTCAGACAGCGTTGACCCCATGGTTCATAAAATGAAATGAAAGGAAATACATAGACACATTTAAAAACAAAAATAGTAAATGCTTCCCCATCTTCCAGAGTAGGGGCTGGATCAGTCACAGTGGGGAAAGAGGGAAGCTGAGGCAGACAGTGGACCAGGACTTGACCTCCAAAGGCCTGTGAGTGATGCTAGGCTCTTTGTCTTCGGAGTTGGTCCTTATACCTGGTTGGAAGTGGCCTAGCTTAGAAACAACTCTGAGAACAGGTGCCAAGTACAGAAATTCTACTCATAAAGACTTTTTCCACTACTTTTTTTCAGCTAAGGTCAAAGGACAGTGCCCTTGCCCACAGTGTGATCTGACTTTCTGTGGGATTGGGGGTGACAGGAGGTAGGCAGGCTCTCCTACCCTCACTTTTCAGCTGAGTGACACAGTGTCCTTGCTCCAGAGGCTGAATCCCAATCTGATCCAGTGGTTCCTCTGGCACCACAGATCCACTGAGTCAAGTTCTTCACCCTCCCTGCATTCTGTGTGTGTGCTGTGCTAAGTTGCTTCAGTTGTGTCTGACTCTTTGCGACCCTATGGATTGCAACCCAGCAGGCTCCTCTGTCCATGGGATTCTCCAGGCAAGAATATGGAAGTGGGTTGCCATATCCTCCTCTAGGGGGTCTTCCCAGCCTGGGGATTGAACCTGTGACTCTTGTATCTCCTGCATTGGCAGGCAGGCCTCCCAGGTTCAGTGACACCTGGGAGGCCTAGGCATCACCTCTCTTCATGTTTTTGTTGCAGATCTGCTCAGTTTTATTTCTGTTTCAAGTGAAGTGTTATGCTTCCTTGTGTCAGAGCATCCATGCCTTTTTTGTCCCATCTCCTTCCTCTCCATGCCCTGTGTGTTGGCTCTTATTCTGGGCTTTCGCATACAATAAGGGTTTTCTTCCTTTCACCTATGTCTGCTGGCCTGATGCTCATATTCTGAGCCCTTTCTCTCATTTTTGACCAATCTTCAAACATGTAGTCTTTCAGTGGTCTCTTCTGTCAAGGTCTAATTGGCCCCGAGCCCCCACTGGTTTGTTCACTGTTGTTTCCCAGAACTTAGGTGATGACAGCTGGTTTCTTGTCAAATTCAGTAAGTGTTTGTTGAAGGAATGGAGAGACCAGGTGGCAGCCTCATGGTGGTGATGTCCACCATCACATCATTGTTCCCTTCTGGGATGAAGGACTAGAGATTCTATTGCCAGAGCTGCTCCAGAACTTTGCTCAAAATCCACCAATTCCCACCTTTAGTAACGGTTAATATAAATCTTTAAGTTAAAGCATTCAGAGATAAGGAAGCTGTAAACAAAAAAACCAGATGGAACCAGCTGGGACCAAGATAGTGATGAATTTGACCTTCTAACAGACCTCAGGCCTCATTAAATGCTGTTTTTATTACATTAGCATATTAAGTCAGAGAAGGCAATGGCATCCCACTCCAGTACTCTTGCCTGGAAAATCCCATGGACGGAGGAGCCTGGAAGGCTGCAGTCCCTGGGGTCGCTGAGGGTCGGACACGACTGAGTGACTTCACTTTCACTTTTCACTTTCATGCATTGGAGAAGGAAATGGCAACCCACTCCAGCGTTCTTGCCTGGAGAATCCCAGGGACAGGGGAGCCTGGTGGGCTGCCGTCTATGGGGTTGCAGAGAGTCAGACACGACTGAAGCGACTTAGCAGCAGCAGCAGCAGCAGCAGCAGCATATTAAGTGACACAGCCTCCAGTGGTCATGATGGGCTATTAAGGACCAAAAAAAGGAGGTGGCATCCCACTCCCTCAAGAGACTCCCTGCTGGTAGACTAGTACCTAAGCCTCTCCATCATTAGCCTTGACCCCCCCACCTTTGTCTTTACCTGTAAAAATTAAATCCCTCTCTTCTGGTGGGCAAGAAGGTGATCTGTGAGCTGTCGACTAAAAAAGAGGCACAAGTGAGAGTTGTGAGTTGAGTTTTACTGGGGGAAAATGAGGACTGCAGCCTGGGTGACGGCACCACAGATAGCTCTGAGAAACTGCTCCAAAGAGGTAGGGGGAAGTCGATATATGTGATTTTGGTAAAGGTAGAATCTATGCCATCAAGAACATATTTTTTTTGTAGAAAGTTTCTGCTAGTCAAGAGAAAGTCGTTACCATGAAGGATTTTAGTGCTTTTCTAGATACGAGAAGATACAAGAATTGGGGTCATGAAACTGGTTCCTGAAAATATCTGCCTAAATATCTGTTCCACCAGTTTCCCTGGAGCAGAGTGCCTTACTCTCCACCCTGAACTTCCTTCAAGGCGTGTCGAAGGCCAACAGCTGCAGCAGCACCGGGCAGGGGTCAGTCTCCACAGAGGCAGATGGCAAATGCTCTTGGCAAGTGGCAATTTGTAGTTGACAGAACTTAGTGCTCACTCCTTCATTCTCTGGTTACTGAATAAAGCTTGTGCTGTGTTGACCTCAACCCAAATAGCTTTTCCATTTCTTTATTGAACCCTCCCTCACTGAGACAGAGAGCCTCAGTGGCTGGGCTAGGGCCATGCAGAAGTCATACAACTTAATTCAGCAATGATTTCTGTTGAACACAACATGATCTCTGCTTTCATAGGCTCAGAATCTGGGAAGGGAGAGAGAGAAGAATATACCATGGTGAGGAGCAAGCACAGATTAGGCTGGAGCGGTGAATCTTCATAGACCAGGGGTGGGGTGGTGGGAGGGGTGAGGCTTCCTGGAGCTTGGGCCTTGGCACCCAGCCTTCCTGTCTCAGTGCAGCCCCTGCCCTTTCCCTCAAAAGTCAGAAGTAAGATGAGTGTCTACATCTCCTTACACGTTATTCATTTCATAGAATCCCCTTGTACCATTTCTTGCATAAATGTGCTCATTTGGGACTGGCTCTACCTCAGAGGGGGCAACAATGCAAAGCTTTGGGCTTCCCTGCTGGCTCAGATGGTAAAGAATCCTCCTGCAATGTTGGAGACTGGGGTTCAATCCCTGGGTTGGGAAGATCCCCTGGAGAAGGGAATGACTACCCACTCTGGTATTCTTGGCCTGGAGAATTCCATGGACAGGGGAGCCTGGCAGGCTATAGTCCATAGGGTTGCAAAGAGTTGGACACCACTGAGTGACTAACACTACTGAGATCAGCGCTGTTAACACTTCATCATTACTCTAGGAGGTGGTTTTGGGTGTGTATATTCTGAAGACCTTAAGCTATTTTGTCTCCATTCTTTGCTGACTGCCTTCCTGAGGTCCCATTGCCCTGACATTGTAGCTTTCATTAGAGGTCTTAAAAATGTGGTCTCCAGAACAACAGCATTAGGTTCTTTATAGAACTTCTCTCAGGAGCTTTATAGAACTGCAAATTCTTGGGCCCCTCTCCAGACCTATGGAATTGGAAACTTTGGAGGTTCCCCCAGCAATCTGGGTTTTGGCCAGCCCTCCCCAGTCCATGGGGTCGCTGAGGGTCGGACACGACTGAGCGACTTCACTTTCACTTTTCACTTTCATTCATTGGAGATGGAAATGGCAACCCACTCCAGTGTTCTTGCCTGGAGAATCCCAGGGACGGGGGAGCCTGATGGGCTGCCGTCTATGGGGTCGCACAGAGTCGGACATGACTGAAGTGACTTAGCAGCAGCAGCAGCCTGTGACTCAATGCAGGCTAATCCTGAGAACTCAAAAATCCTCACAGCTGAGTGTAGGGAGGATTGGAATCTGGGAAGTACAGGGAGGGGGCATCTGAAGTCAGGAGGACCCTTCAGAGGCTGTTAATTGTTCAGACCAGAGAACACCAGGGTCTAGACTGGGATATGGAAGGTGCAGATGGTTCCCTATGTATTCCAGAGGGGAATGGCTCACCTCTGGTCAGTGGAATTGAGGAGAGCAGGGTCAGTGGTGTCCACCTTGCTTGTCATCTATGACCTGGAGTGATTTTGCTCCTTCAGGCTCCCCTGGCTGCTGGCTCCAGGCTCCAGACCCAGGAAACATTATCCTGCCCAGCCTGCCATTGTGTCAAGGTTCTTCCCCCACCAGCACTGTTCTGCCAATCTACTGAGAATCAGATTCTTGCCTGTTCTGTCCCCTGGCCAGAGTCTATCTGAATGCCTACAGAGGGACCAGCTTGATTTGACTGGTTCTCAGGATGTTCACCCCTATTACCAAACTTTATCCTGATCTGTGCCTCCTGCTTGGGCCTCTTTCTGAACTCTTCTACCCAGAACCACTGTGGACTTCTCAGAGCTTTTAGAACATTGAGGTTGGAAGGGAAAGATGGCATTTTCTTGGGCGATAATAATAACCCACCCTGTTTTCCATTGTCTCCATTTCCAGTATTATTCAAAAGCATGTCAGGCTAACCACATTTTATCCTTGGAATTAATTCATAATTGATTGAGGCCTTAGGTATTCTTAGCTATGTGTGTGACTGTCTGACATCCAGGCTCTACTCCTGGCATCTCCCTTATGAAGGTATGAAAAGAGTGCAGCATAGGCTTCAGTGTGCCAGTGGTTAGGGTTTAACTAGAGTTTAGCTGTTTTCAATCTTGACCAACCTGGAAGGGCAATAAAATTAGGCTTTCTCATGGGATTTCTGGCTCTGCTATTCCAAGTTACAGCCAAATATGCTTTTCTGGGGGAGGTTTGACATTTCCTTTTCCTATCCTGGCCAGAAACCAGATTTTATTAATTTTTTAAGGAATTAAAAGTTTCTGCAGACTTTGGGAAAAAAATGGTATAATTCAACTTTGTTTCCTGACATGGGCAAATGTTTGAGAATTTATTATGATTTAATCAGTCAATTATTTCATCCCTAATAAAGAAAAGCAAAAAGAACCATGTTTCCTCAGAAAGCAGATTTGTCAGAGATTAAAAGAAAGGGATTTTTCTTTTATAACTAATATATTCTTCAGTTGCTACCCTGAAGCATATTTCAGAAAGTGGGGGGAGGGAGAGAGACAAAGGTCAAGAGTGCATTTATGAGAAGAGGAGGCTGGGCTGGCCACTGGTGTGTTTGGTGCTTGAGGGGCCAGTGGTTGTGCTGCACCTTCCTGGGGCCGCAGAATGACCCAGAAGCCTGGCACTGCTGCTGTCAATACCTCTCTAGGTTTTGCATCATAAAGCTTCACCCAGAACCATGTCCAGGCTGTGTGCGTGCTGCCCACAAGCCAGGTCCAACCCACATGAGTGCTGGGCTGACGGCATCCTTGGAGCAACACTCTCATATCTCTCCTATGGTGGACATTGACTCATTCAACATATTTTTCCTGAGTGTCTGTTGTGTAGAGGTCTCTACTGGGGGCACTTAAGACACACAGCTGAACAAAAGAGTTTCCTGCTCTTACAGAATTAGGAAAACAGATAGGATACATGAGTGAATCACAGAAGAGTACAGGTGCTGAGCACCAGGGCAAAAAGTAGGGCCAAATGGAGGGATCAGGAGGGTGAATGTGGGGGCCCTGGCACTTTGGGGAGGGAGTGAGGTCTGACTGCTGGACAGAGGTGTCACTGGTTCTCACAAGAAGCAGAGACTGGTGCGAGAGAGGGAGTCAGCCGCCTGAAAAGCACTGTGGCCCGAGGGTCCTGGACTGATAGACCAGAAAGTGTTTCCATGAGTGTGAGGGGCTGCAGGGTGACTGAAGCAACAGGCGTGGAATGAACAGGGCCAGGGTGGGCTGAGGCTGGAGCTGCAGGAGGTGCTTTGTAAGAGGTCAGGCTCCTGGGGGAATAGCACTAGGCTGCTGTGTGAACAGACCCCTGAGAAGCCCCGGGGCGGGGTCTATTACAAGGCTCCTGCTAGAGTGTTTCAGAGAGACACTGAGAGGGCCTTACCATGTGGGAGGACTGGGAAGTGGGAAGAGCTGTGAAATCCATGGCAGGCCCACAGCATGGGACCAGAGCGGGAGTTGAGTTTGGAGCCTTTTGTGAAGAAGGACACCTTGCAAAAGTGAGGAAGAGAAAATCCCAGGCGGGGGCAGGTGGGCAGCTTCTGGGACCCCATCTCACCTCTGAAGAGAGGGGGGAAGCCCTACTGGGGATGCAGAGCTCTTAGTGTTGGTACCAGTCCTGATGCTGGGTGAGGAGCATAGATCCCCTCTAAGTGGCTGTAGGGTAAGATGTCTGGGGACAGAAGGGTCCACTCTTGAGGTTGCGGCTTCCTCAGAGAGCATTGCTGTCGGGTCAGGGGACTCACACACTCTAGACTCAACCTCTACCTTGAAGAGGATCCAAAATGCTAAAGGTCACCTTGATAAGGGGGTGAAGATAAAAATGGTTCAATGGGGAATACATTTTGTGGATCAGAAATAGAACATTAAAAAAATTTTTTTTAAATGATATAAGTCATTGGAAAAGACCCTGATGCTGGGAGAGATTGAAGGCAGGATGAAAAGGGGATGACAGAGGATGAGATGGTTGGATGGCATCGCGGACTCGATAGACATGAGTTTGAGCAAGCTCTGGGAGTTGGTGATGGACAGGGAAGCCTGGAAAGCTGCAGTTCATGGGGTCGCAAAGAGTGGGACAAGACTGACAGACTGAGCTGAACTGATTGAGCTGAGTATATAATGCAAATGGGTAAAAACATTAGGAATATGTTAGATAATAATAAACTTTTAAGACATATAGAAAAAGGGGAGGAGAGTAAGTAACTAACTTTTCTTTTGGAATTAACACATTTATGTTCATTTACATATAGTTTCATTGTCTGTACAATGTTTTTTTAAGCATTCTCATTTGATCAACATGATAGCCCTATTAAATGAGTGTTCTTTCTCTTATTTAAATGAGGAGAAAAACCACAAAGGGCAAGACCTTTGCTGGGGGTCCTCCAGCTTGGGAGAGGCCAGCCTGGGAGCTGAATTCACAGACTTCAATTTCAATTCTAATTTGTGCTGAGTTCACTGTATAGTTGCCTGGTTCAGCAAGTAAAAGTACAGGATGCCCAGTTTAATTTGATTTCTAATTGTCTATGTATTGAGAAAAAAAAATATTGCATGGAGATACTCATACTAAAAATTACTTTTTATTTATCTGAAATAAATGATGTCTCCACCTACTCCTTATTTCATTCCTTTATCTCCTGACTCTATATTAGTAGGAAGATATGTTTAATGTCAGCACTATGAACTGATCTATTGAGCATGTACTGGCAGAAAGTTGGCATCTTTGAGAACTGTCTAGCTAATTTGAGTTCTGGAGGTGTGTCATACCACCTTCTCTGGTAGAAGTCCTTTTTCATTTTTCAGGATTCTGTAACATCTGTTGTTCAATGACTTTTAAAAATGTTGTTCTCTCTCTCACACACACACACACAAATACACACTTTCTTGAAAGATCATCACTGTCAATTTTTATTCCCCTCCTCTTCAACACTGTACAAGATGTTTTGACTTGCCCCAATGCAGTAAGAGTTTTTAGTAACATCTATGTAAAAGAATTCTTAAAGGAATGAAATCCATTTGAAATACAGTTAGGACAAGGACCATAATAAAGTACTCACTTCAACTCAGAATATCTTTTTCTGTTTATAAGCAATTTTGTCACTTTGAATAAAAGCCTTGGCCATTAAAGGGATGTGTTCTTTGTTCAATTATTTCTTTAATGCATTTAACAGGTCCCCTTTAAGTATAAAAATGTTATTTATCTTTTGATTTGCATAATCCTATTGGAGGAGACTGGTTCCAAATAGGAAAAGGAGTACATCAAGGCTGTATATTGTCACCCTGCTTATTTAACTTATAGGCAGAGTACATCATAAGAAACACTGGGCTGGAGGAATTACAAGCTGGAATCAAGACTGCTGGGAGAAATATCAATAACCTCAGATATGCAGATGATACCACTCTTATGGCAGAAAGTGAAGAAGAACTAAAGAGCCTCTTGATGAAAGTGAAAGAGGAGAGTGAAAAAGTTGGCTTAAAGCTCAACATTCAGAAAACGAAGAGCATGGCATCTGGTCCCATCACTTCATGGCAAATAGATGGGAAAACAAGGGAAACAGTGGCTGACTTTATCTTTCTGGGCTCCAAAATCACTGCAGATGGTGATTGCAGCCATGAAATAAAAAGACGCTTACTCCTTGGGAAGAAAGTTATGACCAACCTAGACAGCATATTAAAAAGCACAGACATTACTTTGCCAAAAAAGGTCTGTCTAGTCAAGGCTATGGTTTTTCCAGTGGTTAGGTATGGATGTGAGAGTTGGACTATAAAGAAAGCTGAGCACCGAAGAATTGATGCTTTTGAACTGTGGTGTTGGAGAAGACTCTTGAGAGTCCCTTGGACTGCAAAGAGATCCAACCAGTCCATCCTAAAGGAGATCAGTCCTGTGTGTTCATTGGAAGGACTGATGTTGAAGCTGAAACTCCAGTACTTTGGCCATCTGATATGAAGAGCTGACTCATTTGAAAAGACCCTGATGCTGGGAAAGATTGAAGGCAGGAGGAGAAGGGGATGACAGAGGATGAGATGGTTGGATGGCATCACTGACTCAATGGACATGGGTTTGGGTGGACTCTGGGTGATGGTGATGGACAGGGAGGCCTGGTGTGCTGTGCTTAATGGGGTCACGGAGAGTTGGAGATGACTGAACAACTGAACTGAACTGATTGAAGGAGAGATCTTGAAAACTATAAATAAGAAACAGGAAGACTTCACTCAATGAATTCTTTAAAAAGTGAACATGAATTTTGGGACTTTTATTCAGAATTAAAGGATTAATTTATTGTTTCAAATAAAATGAAGATTCTCTCAAGGGCATTTGTTAAAGAGAGCCGAGTGGTTTTTAAATGTGAGTGAACCGAACACTAAAAGCCGACAAAATCACCCAAGTTCTTTAATTGCCCAGTTTGAACCCTATAAATGCTGAAGTTAGAGAACCATTCCATGACACTGACATCAACAGAAAAACATGCGGTGTTGATTGAGCAGCACTAAGCAGAGTCTGGGAAGCACAGTCTGCATCTTGGAATTGTTCAGGCCTTGCTTCGACTTTAAATGAACATTGCATCTCTGTTCACTTCTGTCCACCAAATATGCATTTGTATCATCTCCACTGAAATCAATACATTTTTTTCCCCTCCATTAACTCCTGACTCAATAAGAAAATTTCTGCAAAAATTCTTATTCTATCTGAAGTTTCATTTGGAGGAGGTTTTACTCAGAATTGCTTCATAAGCAAAGTGCTGACATAAGAAAAGCTGTTTCACCAGCAAAGAGAAATTTTTTCCTGCATTGTGATTTTTTTTTGGCTATGCTTTTAAAAAGGCGACGTGTTGAGATCCTTAATAATCTGTGTCATGGTAAATGGAGGGATTACATTTCTAATTACTGTAGTCTATTCCAGCCTGCAGTTTTCCACTGTCTACTCTAGAGGAGAAGCTTGGTTCTGAAAGCTATCTGGGCAGCTCTTGCTGATGTTGAACTGACATACAGAAAACACTGCATACTGTAGTGTTTGATTTTAGCCAGCTTGATGGGGCCTTCTTTTTCAGTGCTGTTATTTGGTGGTTGCAATCAATGTTTTAACTTCCTGCATTCCATGATACATGGAAAGTAGAGGAGAACTAATTTGTGAGCTGGAGGTATTTTCTAATTTTCATAGCTTGGTTGTTGGAATC
Organism: Bubalus kerabau; assembly: GCF_029407905.1. Taxonomy (NCBI): domain Eukaryota; kingdom Metazoa; phylum Chordata; class Mammalia; order Artiodactyla; family Bovidae; genus Bubalus; species Bubalus kerabau. Next base: position 79,181,965 of record NC_073631.1, on the reverse strand, counting down.
TGTGAGTTCTATCCTGGCCTCGATGAGCTGTGACACACAGCTATTACCTACCGCCCTGAGCCATCCGTGTGCTACCCACAGGCTAGCTGGCAGGTGCTTGGGCTGTCATTGCTTCTTTCCATGCACCTCTTCAGGGACAAATTCCAGGAAAGATATACTATCTGAGCAAATTAGAGAAGCTCTCACTGCTCACAGCGTAGCTTCGCTGGGAGGATCAAGGTTCCTCCCAGAGATCAAAAATACCTGCCGTGGATTCTACATGTGTCATCAGAATCCTCCTCAGAAGGTGAATAGTGAGTCATGGTGATGTGCTGGGTTTCATATGATTCGAGATTCATGCAAGTGCTGTCTCTTAGAGATGAAAGGGACCCTGAGGGCATCTAATCTAACCCTTTTCAGATGGAAGAGACTTTTCAAGGTGGGCAGATGCTTATTCAGAACCATTGGCTTGGCTACACTGTGCTCTGCACAGCTCTAGGGGGTGCCAAAATCTAGTCCGAATCTAGCCCCCAACCTTTGAAAGTGCTGTGTGCCCTTTATAAGGGGGTGCCTGGTATAGATGGTTGGAATTATAAAACAGGTATACACTTGGTTTATGAGCCAGCCTCGATGCTGAGGTAGAGACAAAGCCAACAGGAAGGTCAGAGGAGCACCCAAGAGCAGAGTTGCACGGTAACTGTCTGTAGGGCTCTAATCAAACTTTGTCCTGTTTCTTCTGGGCTGTGAGAAGTCCACTCAGACCGTAAAGGTAGGTCTCCCACACCGCGTGGTTGCTGTCTCCACTTTCGGGGTCTGAAGGAATGTTAATTTCTTCCAGCTTCATAGTAAATATGTACCACAAGACCCTTTAAGAATGGAGACGACATTTTCTGGAAGATTGTAATATTAACACCACAGGATTTATTTTGTTTTGTTATTTGCCTCTCAATAAGTAGAGAATTACTGCCGTAAATAAATATTCTGGTAGTTGAGGAAGGCAGCTTGGGTCTGGAAAGAAAACTGGATTGCTTTGGCCACAGAAATGTCCAATTGGGAAATCTCCTCCCATGGGGGCCTTTCAAGCAACACACCAGGGGCAGAGACATGCAGGCTTCTCACAGAGAGAGGAAAAGCTCTCAGAACAATAAATCCATCTACCAAAGGGCCTCACAAGGAGTGAAGTTCCTGTCACATCAGCTTGGCTTTTGTTTTTTTTTTTTGTAGTCCACGTCATTTTCTCTGCCTGGAACATGATTCTTTCTAGTTTTACTATTCTGACTTCCTCTTTCCCAGATGCTTCTGTTTAAAGCTGTCCCAACAAGTTGGCTCCCCAGCAGCTGACAGACAGTCACATTACTTACCACTATTGGACATATGTGTATCTGTGCATTGTCAAGTGAAACAAAATGTAGAAGAAGACATTTTTTATTTCTTAGAGATAAAAGCAGAAAAGAGAATATGTTTGTGCACAAGAGGGAGGAGCTATGGATGGAATAAAGTAAGCTAGGAGGGTACCTGTGTACTTGAGGGAGCCAGTGAATGCCACTAATGAAATTCTTAAAGAGATGGGAATACCAGACCACCCGACCTGCCTCTTGAGAAATCTTTATGCAGGTCAGGAAGCAACAGTTAGAACTGGACATAGAACAACAGACTGGTTCCAAATAGGGAGAGGAGTACGTCAATGATGTATATTGTCACTGTGCTTATTTAACTTACATGCAGAGTACATCATGAGAAATGCCGGGCTGGATGAAGCACAAGCTGGAATCAAGATTGTTGGGAGAAATATCAATAACCTCAGATATGCGGATGACACTACCCTATGGCAGAAAGTGAAGAGGAACTAAAGAGCCTTTTGATGAAAGTGAAAGAGGAGAGTGAAAAAGTTGGCTTAAAACTTAATATTCAGAAAACGAAGATCATGGCATCTGGTCCCATCACCTCATGGCAAATAGATGGGGAAATAAGGGAAACAGTGAGAGACTTTTTTGGGGGGGGCTCCAAAATCACTGCAGATGGTGCCTGCAGCATGAAATTAAAAGACACTTGCTCCTTGGAAGGAAAGTTATGACCATCTAGACAGCATATTAAAAAGCACAGACATTACTTTGCCAACAAAGGTCCATCTAGTCAAAACTATGGTTTTTCCAGTAGTCATGTATGGATGTGAGAGTTGGACTATAAAGAAAGCTGAGCGCCGAAGAATTGATGCTTTTGAACTGTGGTGTTGGAGAAGATTCTTGAGAGTCTCTTGTACTGCAAGGAGATCCAACCAGTCCATCCTAAAGGAAATCAGTCTTGGATGTTCATTGGAAGGACTGATGCTGAAGCTGAAACTCCAATACTTTGGTCACCTGATGCAAAGAACTGACTCATTTGAATGATGCTGGGAAAGATTGAAAGTGGGAGGAGAAGTGGACGACAGAGGATGAGATCATTGGATGGCATCACAGACTCAGTGGACATGAGTTAGAGTTAACTCCAGGAGTTGGTGGTAGACAGGGAGGCCTGGTGTGCTGCAGTCCATGGGGTCACAAAGAGTTGGACACAACTGAGTGGAACTGAACTGAACTAAATGAATGCCACTTCCCTGTATCTCAATGTCTTGATGTGTCTTTGGCAGATGTAGGGGGGCTTATGCTGGCTAGAGTCTCCCACCATGTTGTGGGTACAACCCTTCAATGCCAAAGGCAGTGCATGAAGGAGAGCCATGTGATAACATGATATGTAAGGTCCTATGAAAAAACATTGAGAAAAGCTGCCTATAACTAAGGAGCAGCTATTCTAAAAGGCAATTAAAATCTGTATGACATCACAAAAGGACAAATGCTGACATTCAACAGCTATAAGATTGTGAAATAGTAGTGTCTTATGTTTATTGAACAATGTTGTCTCATTTTTATATCTCCCCAGAGAACTGAACAGGATGAGAAACACTCCATGAGGAAATATTCCCAAGGAGATTGTGGTGTACTATTTGCAACAATATTACATTTGACCTATGATATATATGACAAGGGAGCTTCCCTGGTGGTCATGTGGTAAAGAATCTGCCTACAATGCAGGAGACCTGGGTTTGATGCCCCCCGAGCCCGCCATGCGCCCCTCCCCCCCCAGCCCCCTGCCCCAATCATCATCTGTGTCTTTTACTTCTGAAAGTACATCAAGGCATCTCTGGAGTTTTGTTGTTTTCCCTAAGTGTAATTTTAGCCCATTTTCAAGAAGTTGTATTAACATTTTGAAGGCACTTTGAGTGTTTTTATAAAGTCTGAAATATCTATCCTTCAGCTACTAGAATCTGATAGTCATGTCACTTGCCACATGCAGTTATAGCCTAAAGCTTCTTGAGGAGGTACGATCTGTAGGATCTTGAAAGGATGTGAAATGGGGTCTGTGGAAGACATCTCAGGCAAGGAGGCAGTAGGTAGGAGGAGACAGCAAATCATTTCACGAGGGCAAAATGCAGGAAGGGGAGAGGCAAGTCAGGTCACCTCTCTCACTTGGAAGGACCTTGAACCTTGTTTATACAGGGATCTGTGCTTTGACCTGATATGTAAGTCAGGAAGATTACTCCGAGTATTCCTGCAGAGCTGAATGGAGGTAGGATCATCAAGAGAAGTAAACCTAGGTGGATGGTGGCAGTAATAATCTTGACAGGGAGAATGAAGACCCAGAGGGAGACTCCAAAGGAGGGGATGAGTGGACAGAAGAAGGGAGGCTTGGGTTTGTAGGCATAGTAACAAGGGAACAGGTTGGATCTCTGTAGTGAGGGAAGAAAGGGATCAGTGATGTATTTTTCAAAATACTGTGGAGTATTTCCCAAGGAGAAAGGCTGAGATCTGGAAGACCAGGGGTAGCAGGCACAGGCTAGGGCTGTGGTGGATGTGCCAGGCTTGCCAATCATTTGAGGGGAGAGGACCCCAGGGTGGGTATTTTAGGATACAGGTGTATTGGGGTTTGAGGGCCATTAGTAGATGGCAATTAAAGCTGTGGATCTGGATGAGCTTGGCCAGGAAGAGCATGCTGAGAGTAAATGAAAAGGGTATGAGGATTGAATTGGGTGAGTTCACATGTTCAACAAAAGCTATGACAAACTTAGCATATTAAAAAGCAGAGACATCACTTTGCCAAAAAAGGTCTGAATAGTCAAGGCTATGGTTTTTCCAACTGTTGTGTACGGATGTAAGAGTTGGTCTATAAAGAAGGCTGAGTGATGAAGAATTGATGCTTTTGTATTGTGGTGCTGGGGACTCTTGAGAGTCCCTTGGACAACAGAGATCAAACCAGTCAATCATAAAGAAAATCAACCCTAAATATTCATTGGAAGGACTGATTCTGAAGCTGAAGCTCCAATACTTTGGCCACCTGATGCGAAGAGCCATTGGAAAAGACCCTGATACTTGGAAAGATTGAGGGCAAAATAAGAAGAGGGCGGCAAAGGATGAGATTGTTAGATAGCATCACCGTCTCAGTGGACATGAATTTGAGCAAACTTGGGTAAAGAGTGAAGGACATGGAAGGCTGGTGTGCTGCAGTTCATGGGGTTACAAAAAGTCAGACACAGCTTAGCAACTGAACAACAATAACACATGTCCAACAAAGGGGCAACAAAGGAACTGACCTAGTGAGTCTGGAGGGAAATGTGTTGGAAAGGAGGGTTTTGGGAAGCAAGGTGTGGTCAGTAGGACCAATCAAAGCCACACACATTAGGGGAGGGGAGGGGGTGAAGAGAGCACACTCTTAGGTCAGGGCTGTGCCTGGCAGTCCCACAGGAGGGCTGCCTGGTGGAGGAAGTTCCCAGTGAGGGGAAAGCAGCATCACTGGCCTCGCTGCATGCTGCTGCAGCCGCGTGGTCAGCAGCCCTGAAAGAGTACCTGGTGCTGCTCTTCCTGGCTGATGTGGATTTGGGGAAATGTCTTTTTGTCACTTCCTCCCTCAATTCCTGCTGCAGGAAACCTTGTCCTCCTGCGTGAGTGAGTTCAAAGATGGGAAAAAAGAGTTTTCCAATATGTTTGGCAAGGAAGGGACACCATAGTGAGGGGAGAGCCCTGGGCAGGAGGAAGATGAGTGGGCCTTGTGTCTGGTTCTCAGAGCCTCTAGGAAGCAGTTATAAAACTCAGGTGTCTTAATATCGATGTCATCTTTTGAGAACTCAGAAACAAATGAGGAACCCAGACTATTTTTCCCTCACTTGTGGGTGAAGGAATGAGGTCAGAGGAGAGCTGAATGCCGGGCCTGCTTCCCTTCCTGCTCTGGGTCTTTTGCTGGTGTTGTTGTGGGGTGGGAACAAGGGGCTTCCTGAGAGGTGCTGCCTTTCCCCGAGGATGTATGGAGTTGGGGTTTTGTGTGCACATGTGCTTGTGCTCTGACACACAATCCCTGGCACAGGGTTGCCATGCTGTCCTGTGAACCGGTGGGATGGCCCGCACGCCTGGTTTGCTGGTTAACTCCAGGCTATGTCTTGTTTTGTTCAAGGTGCCTTGATGTGCACGGAGGCCAGGCTTTTGCCTCAGATGCTACCCTGAGCCTGATGCTTGGACCTAGGGACATAAGTTCTAGGGATGAGGGGAGACTAAGAGTAGAGAACTGGGGAGTGTTTTTTTCCTTTATGTCTCGGGAAACCATTTATTGTCAAATTCAGAGTGAAAACTGTAGGTGATGTAAGTACATAGCTTATTTCTGTGCTACTGTGTTTGTTTATTTATTATGATTAAAATTTAATTTTTACCTTTAGGACTTCACACTTTTAGGGCAATTCTAGGATCACAGCAAAACTGAGTAGAAGGTACAGAGATTTCCCATACACTCCAGGGTCCATGCGGAGCTTTCCTCACTCTCAACATCCACCAGAGTAGACATTTGTTAATAATCCATGAACCTACACCGACACATCATAATCACCCAAAGCTCATAGTTTCCATTAGGGCTCATTCTTGGCATTGTTCATTCTACTGGTTTGGACAAATGTATAATGACATTGTATCTATCACCATTTTTATTGTTCAGTTGCTAATTCCTGTCCGACTCTGTGAACCCGTGGACTGCAGCACACCCGCTTCCCTATTCCTCCCTGTCTCCTGGAGTTTGCTCAAACTCATGTTCATTGAGTTGGTGATGCCATTCAACCATCTCGTCCTCTGTTGCCCCCTTCTCCTTCTGCCTTCAATCTTTCCAAGCATCAGGGTCTTTTCTAATGAGTTGGCTCTTCGCATCAGGTGGCCAAAGTATTGGAGCTTCAGCTTCAACATCAGTTCTTCCAATGAATATTCAGAATTGATTTCCTTTCCTGGTTTGATCTCCTTGCTGTCCAAGGGACTCTCAAGAGTCTTCTCCAGCAGCACAGTCTAAAAGCATCAATTCTTTGGCACTCAGCCTTCTTTATGGTTCAACTCTCACATCTGTACATGACTACTGGAAAAACCAATGCTTTGACTATATGGACCTTTGTCAGCAAAGTGATGTCTCTTTTAATACACTGTCTAGGTTTGTCATGGCTTTTCTTTCAAGGACCAAACATCTTTTAATTTTGTGGTTGCAGTCACCATCTGCAGTGATTTTAGAGCCCAAGAAAATAAAATCTGCCACTGTTTCCACTTTTCCCCCTTCTATTTGTCATGAAGTGATGGGACTAGATGCCATGATCTTAGTTTTTTGAATGTTGAGTTTCACGCCAGCTGTTTCACTATCTTCTTTCACCTTCATCAAGAGGCTCGTTAGTTCCTCTTCACTTTCATTAGATCCATCACTATAGTATCATATAGAATAATTTTGCTGCCCTAAAATCGTCTGTGTTCTGCCTATTCATCCCACTCTTCTATCCCTAGCAATCTCTGAGCTTTCTACTGTCTCCATAGTTTTGCTTTTCTATGCAATGCCAAATGGTTGGAGTTATAAAGTATATAGCCTTTTCAGATTGGCTTCTTTTACTTAGTAATATGTATTTAAGCTCCATGTCTTTTCATGGATTGATAGCTCATTTCTTTTTAACACTAAGGAATATTCCATTTTCTGGCTGTACCACAGTTTACATATTCAAAGCACTTTGTGCTTTCAGTTTTGTCAATTATAAATAAAGCTGCTCTAAGCATCTACGTGCAGGTTTTTGTGTGGACACAGGCTTTTCACTTCCTTGGGTAAATATCAAGGAGTATGATTGATGGGTTGTTGTTACTTAATTTTAAAAAATGGATGTATAGCATAATTAGCAAATGCAAACTATATATTTACAACGCAAATAAATAGTGGATACCTGAGATCATTCTAAATTAGCACAGACAGTTGAGCTCTGTTTTTCAAGATATTGTTCATTTTCCCTTTTCGGACCAAAGGCCAACCTGAGGATGAACTCGGCACAGGTCTTCATCCCATTTTATGAATGAAGAAACTGAGGCTCAGGGCAGGTAACCCCACCTGAAGGCCTAGGCGTCTCCAGTTCCTGTGGGTGTTGGCCCTGACACTGTGCACTTGCAAAGGTGGGTGGGGGGATGGGAAGGAGAGTATTCAGATAAATGCCCTGCATTGCCCTTCCTAAGGATGCCTGCAAGAACTTCCTGCCATTCGGTGGATGATGCACACGGAGTATTCTATGGAGGAACCTGTTCCAGCTTGAAAGGGTCTCCTGGTTACCATCCTCGCTGGGAGCCAGGAGGCAGAGCTGAGATCACAGCCAAGCCACTCAGTTACTCTTTTCGAGGGAAGCTTCTGGGTGGCCCTCAACTTGAATTGTGTGTTTAGCTCTTTATCTTGTTTGTGATCTTGTTTCACAGCTGTGTTTACTTCCTTTTCATTTGAGTTCTTAGCTCCAGGATGGTAACTTGAAACTCAAAACTCCTAGAGATGAGTTTGGGCCTCTGACTACACTGTCTGGGTTTATTCTTAAGTAAGTGCTGATTGGAATTTCTAGTCTAGGTTGCATTGCTGGTTTCTGGATAAAAAAGTATTTTGTTTGGCCCAAGAATGGGTGCTATGTGATTTTCAGGAAAGCATGTGACATTTCAGGAGAATGGAGAATAAATTTCCTTAGGTAGGAATTTATAAGATTTCAAAGTGAAATCTAAAAATGGAGATTTTAATATTGAAATAACATGATTTCCAGACATAAGTTTGCCTCAGATTTTGGAGGCAAGCAAGGAGTTAAGATTTTTACTTATGTACTTTGGGACAGTGGATCAGTTATCAATTAATAGGTAATAAGCAACTCCAGAGTTTTAGTGGCTTAAAACATCAGCACCACTCTGTTGGGCAGGTCAGGAATGTGGGCTGTGCTCAGCCCTGTGTTTATTTGCTGGTCTTGCCTGGGGTCACTTGACAGCTACAGTCATCTGGTACAGGGGCCACTGGCCACATGTGGCTCTTAAAATTTAAATTTGAATTAGTTTAAAAAAGAAAATATCAGATCCTCAGCCAAACTAGCTACATAAGGCCATGGCAGAAAAGCACAATAACAGAACGTTTCCACCAGTGCAAAAAGTTCTCCTGGACAGACTGACCTAGAGTTTTGACCCAGGCTGCCTAGATTAAGATGACCTGTGGCCTGGGTCTGGTGGTTGATGCTGGCTACCTGCTGGGCTAGGGATGTCCAAGGCTGGTCTGGGCTTCTTATGAAGGCTGACTCCAAAAACTAGCAAGAGAGGAGGTGACCCCCGAAGTCCAACGTCCTCAAAGCCTCTGCTGGGTTGGTGTGTGTTCATAACCCATTAGCCAAGGCAGTGTGCAGACCGAACCTGGAGTCAGCATGAGAGAAGCCCAGCAAGGGCACACATTCTCAAGGGCATGTGGGAAAGGAGCCTCTCAATCTACCAAAGACTAAGACTTGCATGCATTTAGAATTCTCAATAAAAACTTTTGTTTGTAGACCTGGACAGTTTTCGAAGTTTCATTAAGCTCTGATCTTCACTGAGTTCACATTAGCCAGTTTTGCAAAGTTGTCACATCTCTGCTGAATGTACCTTCTGCCCTCCAAGATTCATGTCAAAGGGCACATTTTCCACCTATGGGAGGACAGAGTGGTTAAAGCATGCATGTGTGCTAAGTGGCTTCAGTTGTGTCTGCCTCTTTGTGACCCCGTGGACTGTAGCCCACCAGGTTCCTCTGTTCACGAGATTCTCCAGACAAGAATACTAGAGTGGGTCGCCATGCCCTCCTCCAGGGGATCTTCCCAACGCAGGGATCAAACCTGTGTCTCTTACATCTCTTGCATTGGCAGGCGAGTTCTTTAGCATTAGGGCCACCTAGGAAGCCTGGTTAAAGCATGCAGTGGCTCTGTACTTTTCTGCTTGCATGCAGATGGTGCTTTCACTGACTGTTCCAGGGGGAACGCCATCACCCACCATCCATGGGGCATGGAAGTTTCATCTCACCAGGGCCTGCAAACAACACACCAATGTGTAATGTGATAATGTGATTTATAGTAGGAAATATCCATTTGGTCTTCATCTTGGTTTCTGGCACAGATGTCTTAAAGTCTTTGGAATTTCCCAAGTGCTAAAAAGATCTAGATGTCCTTTGTTATGTTAAATGACACAACTTTTAGAACGCCTCGAGGTAACTAAGGATGGAGGCTGGTTGCCTGTGAGAACCAAACAGAGGATTAGAGGATTGGAACTTTCAGTCCCACTCTCAGCCTTCAGGGAGGGGACAGGGGCTGGAGACAGTTCAATTGCCAACTGCCAGTGAGTCGGTCAATCATGTCTGTGTAATGAAGCCTCTGTAAAAACTCAAAAGGGATGGGTTTGGAGGACTTCTGAGTTGGTGAACATGTGGAGATTTGGGGAGAGTGGGGTGCGTAGAGAGGGAATGGAAGCTCTGCCCCCTTTCCCAAACCTTGTCCTGTGCATCTCTTCCATTTGGCTATTCCCGAATTATTTCCTTTTGTCATAAACTAATGATCTATGAGTAAAATTTTTCACTAAATTCTGTAAGCTGCTCTACAAATTAATCAGACACAGAAACGGGTCGTGGGAATCTGGAGCTATAATTAATCACTCAGAGGCACTTGGACTTATAATTTGCTTCCGAAAGGGGTGGGCAGTCTTGCAGGACTGAACTTTCAACCTTTGGAATCTAGAGCTATCTTTAGACAAACAGCGTCAGAATTGAGTTAATTGTAGGACACCAGCTGGTGCTGGAGCATTGCTTGGGAGTGTAAGAAAAATCTTCCCACATTGAAACTGAGTACAGAACGGTCAGATGGGGGTGTGCATATTTCCTGTAGGAAGAGGAAAATCCACTCAGAACAATGAGTCAGTGAAATCCCCGTCACAACAGCCTTCCTTTTGGTTCTTTTGTCATCCTTGTTACTTACTCTGCTTGGGACACAATTCCTTTCAGGTCGTAATGTGCAACTTCCTCTTCCCCTACCTAACCTTTCTCTAAAGTTGTTTCAACAAGACTACATCCCAAGAGTCAAAGGATATGCACTTACTTATCACTATCTAAAAACTGTGTATCTTAAACATGTCATCTGCACTTATTATCATTAAGAAAAATGATATCATTTCATCACTCTTTATACCTTGAAAGCAGAATGAGTATTCAAAAATATTTGTTTAATAAAATAAAACATCGGAAAGGTAAGAAGACAATTATCCCATTTTTTAAATGAGCAAATGGAAGTTGTATATGATATATACCTTGGAAATAAAGCCAAGTGGTATATACAGAAGAAAAATCAGTGGTCGACCCAACAGCCTGGTAAAAACAACTTCCGTGCAGCATTTCACTTCTCAGGTGCATTTTCACGAGTTTATTATTGCCATCAGGTGCATATTCTTGTGTATTACTGCCATCAGGCTTTGTTCTAGGTGATCAGACACAACCAGTGAGCAAGATGGGCAGAGATTGCTACCTTCTGGCACTTAGATCTGGGGCTCGATGGGTTGTAGTTTCCTACCTTCAGATGGGCCTCACCTGATAGGTGAGGGAAAGTCCAGTAGGCATCCTGGGGGAACAGCACCAGGCAGGGGAGTAGCTCAGGACAGTGCAGGGAGCTGAGGGGGGAGCAAAGAGGTCAGGGGTCAAGGGCCCAGATACTATCTTACATAGATACTGTTCTGTCATTGAGCTCTTCTCAATGGCAAAAGGGATATGAACTTCCTTACAATTTACAAGTTTCACTCTGGATTAGGGACAGCATCTGTACCTAGGTGGCTCAGGGATAAAGAATCTGCCTGCTAATGCAGGGGACTCAGGACACGCAAATTCGATCCCTGGGTCAGGAGTATCCCCTGGAGGTGAAAATGGCAACCCACTCCAGTATTCTTGCTTGGAGAATCCCATGGATAGAGGATCCTGATGGGTTACAGTCCATACAGTCACAAAGGGTAGGACATGACTGAACAATTGAGCATGTAAGCACTATAACTATAACAGTATCTCTATTTCATCTAATTTTTTCCCTGTCTTCACCTTTTAACATCACACCAAAAGCATTTCCCCATGTCATTTAAAAACTTTGAATATTTAACATAATGGCCATAGAACGCACTCAACAGTTTGGACCTTGGGAAGTGCATAGCTTTATTCATGGAATCATCTGTTTAGGGCCATGGAACCAAGAGGGCTGATATTTTGACCATCAGTCAAGGGCGACCCAGTCTTTGGGCTGGAAAAGGTATCACTGAGACGCTACCATCTGTCTTTTGATATCTATCTATCGGTCTATCTATCTATCTGTCTATTCATTTGCACTTCCTAAGGTTCTGTCTGTTAGACAAACTTAGTGGGTCTCGGAGAAGAGGCATTTTTGAATGGAGTATTGCCTAACTCTGAAAGGTAAAGGGGGCACTTTTGAGAGAACAGCGCTGACGGCGGAAAAAGCACAATGCAGGATGGAATCTGTGTTGACAAAGGCACTGAGTACAAAAGAAATGGAAGTAAAAATTCACCCTAACTGCAGACACAGTGGAGCTCAGAGGGAGGTTGATTTTGAATGGCAAACGTGCCATACCACCTTATTTTAGTTCAGGATCTTTCCCTATAGTGCGAAGTTACATGTATGAAAACGTGTTTCCTTACCTCCAGAATAATGGACACGTGTAAATTCTCATGGATACTCAATTGCAAAAACCTTTGCCAAAAGATAACAATCTGTTTTAAATTTTAAAATTAGTTTACTGAATCTGCAAGAAAATGTGAACTTTTTTTTGGATAACTTTTTTTCTCCTAATGCTTTCCTTGGCCTTTCAGTAGGAATTATGTTTGTGCTCCATTGCTTTTTAATGGAAAATTTACTAAGAAAATTGAAAATCAGATGTAAGTTTGTGAAATTTGGTAATTCAAATGCCTCATTTGATAAAATTAGATAATGCTAAAATTCAGTTGCAAGAATTTGCAATTTCAAAAACTTAGAACAAATAATACATTTTTATTGTTTCAAGATGAACACCAAACTGTTGGTTACCTTGTTTTTGCTCTGGGTGGGGAATACAGATGTTGCATGTGGCTGGTCAATTTCATAGCTCCTTCTTGCCCCCATGCCTCCAAAACGCAGCCTAGTGTGGCTCATTATACCAGCCTCAGTTCAGTTCAGTTCTTTCAGTCGCTCAGTCGTGTCCGACTCTTTGTGACCCCATGGACTGCAGCATGCCAGGCCTCCCTGTCCATCATCAATACCCGAAGTTTGCTCAAACTCATGTCCATTGAGTCAGTGATGCCATTCAACCATATCATCCTCTGTTGTCCCCTTCTCCTCCTGTCTTCAATCTTTCCTAGCATCAGGGTCTTTTCCAATGAGTCAGTTCTTCGCATCAGGTGGCCAAAATATTGGAGTTTCAGCTTCAGCATCAGTCCTTCCAATGAATATTCAGGACTGGTCTCCTTTAGGATGAACTTGTTTGATCTCCTTGCAGTCCAAGGGACTCTCAAGAGTCTTCTCCAACACCACAGTTCAAAAGCACCAATTCTTCGGCACTCAGCTTTCTTTATAGTCCAACTCTCACATCCATACATGACTACTGGAAAAACCAAAGCTTTAACTAGATGGGCCTTTGTTGTCAAAGTAATGTCTCTGCTTTTCAATATGCTGTCTAGGTTGATCATAACTTTTCTTCCAAGGAGCAAGCGTCTTTTAATTTTATGCTGCACTCACCATCTGCAGTGATATTAGAGCCCCCCCAAAATAAAGTCTCTCACTGTTTCCCTTATTTTCCCATCTATTTGCCATGAAGTGATGGGACAGGATGCCATGATCTTAGTTTTCTGAGTGTTGAGTTTTAGGCCAACTCTATCACTGTCTTCTTTCACTTTCATCAAGAGGCTTTTTAGTTCTTCTTTGCTTTCTGCCACAAGGGTGGTGTCATCTGCATATCTGAGATTATTGATATTTCTCCCAGCAATCTTGATTCCATCTTGTGCTTCATACAGCCCAGTATTTCACATGATGTACTACTCTGCATATAAGTTAAATAAGCAGAGTAATAATATACAGCCTTGACATATTCCTTTCCCAATTTGGAACCAGTCTATTGTTCCATGCCTAATCCTAACTTGCTTCTTGACCTGCATACAGATTTCCCAGGAGGCAGATCAGGTGGTCTGGTATTCCCATTTATTGAAGAATTTTTCACAGTTTGTTGTGATCTACAGTCAAAGGCTTTGGTATAGTCAATAAAACAGAAGTAGATGTTTTTCTGGAACTCTCTTGCATTCTCAATGATCCAGTGGATGTTGGCAATTTGACCTCTGGTTCCTCTGCCTTTTCTAAAACCAGCTTGAACATCTGGAAGTTCATGTTTCACGTACTATTGAAGCCTGGCTTGGAGAATTTTGAGCATTACTAGCGTGTGAGATGAGTGCAATTGTGCGGTAGTCTGAATATTCTGTGGTATTGCCTTTCTTTGGGATTGGAATGAAAACTGACTGTTTCCAGTCCTGTGGTCACTGCTGAGTTTTCCAAATTTGCTGGCATATTGAGTGCAGCACTTTTATAGGATCATCTTTTAGGATTTGAAATAACTCAACTGGAATTCCATTACCTCCACTAGCTTTGTTTGTAGTGATGCTTCCTAAGGCCCACTTGACTTCACATTCCAGGATGTTTGGCTCTAGGTGAGTGGTCACACCATTGTGGTTATCTGGGTCATGATGATCTTTTTTGTATAGTTTTTTTGTATATTGTTGCCACCTCTTCTTAATATCTTAAGATATTAATATACCAGCCTCAGTACATCTTAACTATCTTCATCAGCAGTGCCTAGTTTACAGCCCCATCTCAATAAATGGTTGTAAACAAGTAAGTGGATCAACAAAATGATGCTGGCTGTTGACGTCAGGAGAACAAGGAGTCAGTGGCTGAATAGACTTTTTCTTCTGCTTTCAGATGTGGAAGTGCGCTGAGAACCCAGGCTGGAAGATAACTTAAGACTGGATTGTTATTGGACTTGGAGACAAGACAATAGCTTCCCGTGGTTTCAGTAAAAACCAGTGCTATTTGGGAATCAGTTCCCTTTGAAATTAGGCTATCTTCAAAATCCAGTGGTGGTTAATATTTTCAGCTCACTGATGTTCATGGATGTACACTTTGGGTACCCATCATTGCAGCATCATGCAGAAATGGAATTTCCACTTGTAATATTTTGAGGGGCTCTCCTTAGGAGCTTGGGAGGATATGGGTTTGGCCTAGGTAGACACACCACCCCTCAAGACTCATGTCATATTTCATGGCTGATCAGTTCTTAGTGGACTTCTGATTCCCCCAACCTAGTTCCAGAAGCACAGAACAGATCCCTGGATCAGCAGGGTTCTGATGACAAGGACCAAAGGACCCTTGGCATTCTCTTGGCCCCTTTATTTCACCACGAGTGAGTCTGACAGCTTCATAAGGCTGTTGCTGGCTTTGAAAATGGAGGAAGAGGCCACAAGCCAAAGGATGAAAGTAGAAACAACTCTCAGCTGACAGGCAGCAAGGAAATGGGACCTCGGTTCCATAACATCCAAAGAACTGAATTTTGCCAAAAATCCAAATAAGCAAGGAAACATCCTCTGGAGCCTCTGGAAAGGACCACAGTCCTGCTGACACCTTAATTTTAGACTGATGGGACCTGTACCAGACTTCTATAAAATCATGCATCTGTGTTGTTTGAAGCTGCTGTGTTTGTGGTAATTTGTTTCTGCAGCAGGCAGCAGCATAGAAAATGAATACAGTGATGTATATTCCCTGTTCCATGAGGAGAACTTCCTGGCTCAGGAACATGCTCAGCACTGTGCAGGTATTGATGGGGAAACCAGGGTGTCCCAACCCAAACCCGTAGCTCATCCCTCACCACCTTTCCACACGCTGTGGATCAAGTGAGTGTCTGAGGTGCATGGAGATGAGGAAAGGAGGCTGTTCTCTGTGCAGATACTCTGCACTTAGCTCAGGCACATGGGAAGGAAAAGGTGGGCTATTGATTTTCTGCATGGCCAAGCCAAAGATGTGGGTTTCCTGATTTAGGGTCATCCTTAGGAACTATCCCCACCTTTGAGAAGTGATTCAGTGGGAAATTCACACTTATTTTATACATAAGAAATCTAAGGGCTATCATGTGGTCTGTTGTCAGTATCAAGTTTGGATTTTTAGGCTCAGTTTTAGTAAATCCAATAAAAAAATATTAGAGAAATACCCTCCTTTCATCAACTAAATCAGGCTCTGTTTTGTGGCCATTTCTCCAGGAAGAGCTCTGTTAGTGATCTGTTAGGTGGGCATACATGGGGGACCATGTTGAATCACCCACTGTGGATTCTCTCTGTGTTCCTCTGGGTAGGTTTTCTGTGCTTGGTTCTCAGGGATGTGGCTCAGCTGGCCTAGCTCTGACAATTCATTCCATTAAAACGTAGGTGCCTTCTTAAACACTCAATCCAAGAGCTCAGCTATAGCAAGGATCTGCTGAAAACGCATGTCCTGGAGAGCTCCAATTTCTGTTAAGACAGACAGTTGCCAGCACCCCCACTGTCTCTCAGAGACTTGGAAAACAGTTTAAGGGATGCATTTGGTCAACGATGTGGAATTGTCATCTTTTACTCAAGTGTCTCCAATGTAACCATACTGCTAGGTTAAAATGTGGAACTGAGTTAAATTTCTCCTATAGGCTCATTCACTGCTACGAGAAATGTAAATGCACTTGAATAGAAAACCTGGGAGTTAGCTCACAAGTAGGAGAGACTTCTCAGTTCTGATAGAACCCCCCTAGGACTGGAGGCATTCCATAGCTACTCTTCTGCCATTTAAAAAAATGGCAAAAAAACATTTTTGCTTTCTCTTGAAAATACATGCTTAAAGGATTCGCTGGACAGAAACAGTTGCCCTGCTGGTGATGGGAAATCTTAGCTCCACTGCTGTGTTTATATGTCTTTTTCCAACCCCAAGAGTATTTTCATTACCTTACCACAGTGCAAATTGTGAAGCATTTTTTTCCCCCAAAATAAATGTAAGCAGGAATGCTGACATTCTGAAGCAAGGGGCTGCAAAAGTCCAGTGTGGAAAGGTGGTGTGTCAGCTACCACAACATAAAGAACAGTCATCACATAATCTGTTTGAAAAATATGATTCTTGAGTCAAAGTAATATATGCTCATTAGGAGGCACTTGAAAACCATGGGTAGTTATGATAGAAATATAAAATTTCAAAAGAAATAGTTACAAAAATAAATATAAAATATCATACCACTATGTAGGTAAAACTACTATCCACACACCAGTTGATTATATTCTGACCCCTAATTGCACACACATATGAAAACAAAAATAGGGTTTATAGTGAATACACATAGCCTTGTATCTTGTTTAAGAAACTTGTATTGCTTATCTTGGGAGAATTGTTGCACATTACTTTTTTCCTGTCCTTTTTATTTTTTATGTTTTAATCTGTCACTCTATCAAAGGCTGGAGTATCACTGGAGGCTGACAGTGCTAAACTGGATAAGAGTGTACCATACACCAGTGATACAGCTGAGCTGGATTTGACATCGCATGTTTCTTTAATTGGAGTCAGAGTTTTTCTCAGAATTTTGAGAGATTTCTAAAAATTAATTTTTCATTTTGTCATCTTCATTTTGACAATACATAATTAATAAATAAAAATGTAATCGTATTTTGGATTACATGGATCAAAAATATTATTTTCCAGCATTGCCTTATGTTTCCAAAGACCAAATTTGTGCTTCTGTTTAAGACTGAAGTATTGCTGGGAAGCATTAATTTAATTGGAATCAGCCATTTAAAAGAAGATGCAGAGTAATGGGCACTAATCCAAGTGTATTTCAAATAAGGCTCTTATTATTAATTTTAGCATAAAAGTAAAGTTACATTTGCTTTGGTTGGTCTTCTGGTTTGTAAATTTCATTAGGTTATATAGGACATGAACCATAGCATACAGTGTCTTTACTTTTTATTTACAAGTAATTACAGATTCACTTTAAGGAAAGTTGCAAAAATAGTACAGACACATCTGTGTTCCCACCTAGTTCCCCCGTTGCTAATGTTATGTAACTACAATACAACATCAAAACCAAGAGACTGATATTGGAACAACCCACAGAGTTTATTCAGCTTTTACTAGTGTGTTGTGTGTGTGTCTGTGTGTGTATTTTTATGCCATTTCATCATGTGTAGATTTGTGTAACCACCACTGTGATGTGCTGTGCTTAGTTGCTCAGTCATGTCCTGCTCTTCGAGACTCCAAGGACTGTAGCCACCAGGCTCCTCTGTCCATGGGATTCTCCAGGCTTGAATACTGGAGTGGGTTGCCATGCTTTCCCAAAGGGGATCTTCCTAACCCAGGAATCAAACCCAGGTCTCCCACATTCCAGGTGGATTCTTTACCATCTGTCTGAGGCACCAGGGAAGCCCACTACCATCAGGATACAGAATAGTTCCATCATCACAAAGATCTCTCTCATGCTGTCTTTGTGAATGTTCCATGTGCTTAAAAATAATTTGTGTTCTATTGTTGCTAGGTGGAGTGTTCTATAAGTATCAGATTCTATTGGTTAATGGTGTTAAAATTATTCCACTCCAAAACTCAGCAGTATTATACTGCAGTTGAAAGACTCTGATTAATTAGCTTTCTCTGGACAATGAAGCACAAAAAATCAGTGGCATGAAGCAATAACAATGTTTTGCCTTCATCTGGGGCTTTAGCTCTTCTATATTGGTCTTGGCTGGGCTCTCTCATGGTTCCAGGGATCAGCTGAGCGTTGGCTGAACATGTCTAAGTGAAGCTTGGAGTGGCCCACTGCACACGTCTGTTGTTCTCTTCTGTAACCAAGGGGCTAGCATAGTCCTTCTCCTGGTGAGTGCAGAGTACAAGAGGGAACAAGCAATTTACAAGGCTCTACTCATGTCATATCTGCTAGAATCTCTTTGACCAAGAGTGTAGTCACATGACTGAGCCTGGATTTGGGAAGTTATAGGGACCCAGAGTTGGAGAACATGCATCTTTACATGGCAGAGAGCATGGTTAGCATTTGTGCAGGAGATTTGGGACTATTAATGCAATCCTTTGGCCACCTGATGTGAAGAGTCGACTCATTAGAAAAGACCTTGATGCTGGGAATGATTGAAGGTGTGAGGAGAAGGGTATGCCAGAGAATGAAATGGCTGGATAGCATCACCGACTCAAAGGACATGAGTTTGAGCAAGCTCTGGGAGATGGTGAAGGACAGGGAAGCCTGGCATGCTGCAGTCCTTGGGGTCGCAAAGAATTGGACATGACTGAGTGACTGAATAGCAACATCAATGCAACCTACCATATCTAATAATAATTTTTATCTGTTATATATTTTTCTTTTTTGTGTATATAGTTTATAAATTATATTTGATTTTATTTTTGCCTCAATATGAAATCACTTTTAATGGGAAAATATAGCACATTTCCATTTGTTGTTATAAGTACCTGCTGTATTATTACTATTCAATCTTTACCTTCTTTCTCCATGACCACCTGTGTTTGCTTATTTGTGGAATATGTCTCTTCTCATATATTTCTCTAATATTCTGGACATTATTCTTTTCAACTTTAATACTGAACACAGTTTCCCTCTAATGCCCAGTGTTAATAATCATTCAGTTTACATTAAATTCCTCCATCTGACCAATATATAAAATGAATAGGTTAACAAGCTATTATTTTTCTTAATTTCCCCCAATAATGATTTCCATTATAGTTCTTCATATAGTTTGTTCTACTGCTGCTGCTGCTGCTGCTGCTAAGTTGCTTCAGTCGTGTCTGACTCTGTGCGACCCCATAGACGGCAGCCCACCAGGCTCCCCCGTCCCTGGGATTCTCCAGGCAAGAACACTGGAGTGGGTTGCCATTTCCTTCTCCGAGTTTGTTCTACTAGGGTCAGCTTTAAGTATTATCTTGTCTTTTTAAACATTATCTAATTTCTCTTGTAAGAACTATTTTGCTCCTTACATTACAATTTCAACTAAAATTTATGCCAAATATTGATACTAGAACTGACTGGCTCTTTGTGACCCCATAGACTGGAACATGCCAGGTTCTTCTGTTCATGAAATTCTTCAGGAAAGAATACTGGAGTGGGTTACCATTTCCTTCTCCAGGGCATCTTCCAGACCCAGGGGTAGAACCAGGGTCTCCTGCATTGCAGGCAGACTCTTTATCATCTGGGAAACCAGAGAAACTCACTTTTTCACTTTTCTTTCACTAACTTCTCTTATAAAAACTATATTGTGCCTTACATTAGAATTTCAACTAAAATTTATGGCAAGTATTGATACTAGAACTGACTGGCTTTGATATTTGCCACAACTAATTTTTTTTTTAACACTCACTATCATGAGTTTTGTGCCCTAATTAATCTTTTGCTTGGCTGGTGTTTATTTTCAGGAAACAATTCTCAGGGTGCATATATCTTGATATTCTACACTCTAGGTAACTGAAAGTGCCACTCTTTTGTCTTTATACAAGATTGCAAACTTGTCCAGAAAACAAATTCTAGAGTAAAAATAGTTTCTCTTTAAAATTATATTAAACATGTTCTTTTTTATTACAAACGTGTGGAATTGGAGACAAATGCATATTTATTTTGTAGATAGTTTTTCTTCTTCATCTGTATTGTTGTATATGTAGTCACGAAGTCATGTCCAACTCTTTGCAACCCCATGGATTGTAGCATGCCATGCTTCCCTGTCCTTCACTATCTCCTGGAGTTTGCTCAAACTCATATCCATTGAGTCAGTGATGCCATCCAACCATTTCATTCTCTCTTGCCCCCTTCTCTTCCTATCCTTAATCTTTCTCAGCATCAGGGTCTTTCCTTCATCCATGCACTTTCATTATTTTTAGAAACTGTCAAGTTTGTCTCTTTTTCCCTTAGAATTCAGCCTGTACCTCGTATTTGACTCTTTCTTTGGCTCAGAAGTTTTGCTTTCATTTCTCTGATTAAGGATTTGACTTAATTTCTCAGTTCTTTCATGATGGAAGTGTCATTGCTTTCCCAGATCCATTCTCCTTACCTTATTCCATGGCTTTTACCAAACCATGTTCATATATTCATCCATCTTCCTCCACATTTTGCATGAAATCTTCATGTTAGCATTCTATTCTAATAACTCAATACCTCACATTGTCTACTTAGCCCTGTGTTGCCTCTGTCTTTATTTCTAATTATCATGGCTGTTTTTGTCTACTTCACTATTTGAGCCCTAATTTTTATTTTTTCCTCCTCCTGAAAACTTGTCCTAATTGGGTGAATACAATATATTTGTGTTCCTCTTTGCTGAGAACATAGTTAGGAACTCTCTGCTTTCCTGGGAAAAATGTTTTCATCAGGTAGCATTTCTTTAGATGCATGAGTGTAACTCTTAACAGCAATTTCTTTTTGTCTTTATTTTCCACCATTTTGGAGATGAATCTGGTCATGTTTAGTCCTGGGTTATAACTGTGGGAGCTGAGACAGAGCATTTGTCATCTCTGAATTGTGCAGGTATCCACTCAGGGTCCTGGTGTGCCATTTCTTCTGCTCACTGGGGCTGGGACAGTCAGCCAGGATCCTGAGACTGTGCACTGCCTGGTGGGGTCCATACTTCTCGATCATAGAGACGAGAAGGCATGTATAGTGTGCCCTGATGGCCCGTCTCACAGCCCTTTGCAAACACCCACCTTCTCCCCTCCATGCTCATGGATGTCAGAGAGCTTTTTCCAGTACCTTCCTTGACAGCCTTCTGGCTTTACATTCACCCTCCTGGAAGTCCTTCACATCGGGCCTGCAACGTGATTTATCGGGCAGTCATTCTTCACTGTCTCTGGTATGTGAGCAGGTCATTTCCAACATTGTTTTAAGATTTTTCTATATTGTACATTCTACTGTTCATCTCAGAAGCAATCTCGGAGAACGTTAAGTAGAGTGACACATGTTGCTACCCTATCTTGCCAAGAATTCTTGACCTTTTTCTTTATTAAGAATCCCATTGGAAAGCTTCTTGGGAAAACATGTGAAGTGGAACAAAGTTAACTGACCCAGAAAGGTGATTAAAAATCCCAGAATTCTGTCAAAGTCTTGGAACCAAGTTCTCCAGTTGTTTACACAGGTCTGTCTGGCGACGCAGAAAGGCCTGTCCCTCTTAGCTCTTTCCCTGTACTCTCACTTAGATGGACAGTTGAATATCTACATACAGCCTCTTCCTCGCCTCCCCCAGCTCTGACTGTAGTGTTTGCGGCCTTCTTTATGTCTGTAGCAATTCTACACTTCCTTAAGATTCCATTGTAGTGCGAGTTTCTCCATGAAGCTCTCTGCTTCCTCTCCAACAGTCAAAAATAAGGAGGCAGCTGGGGAAAGTCTGAATATATTTAGGTATCATTTATTCTCCCCTTTTGGGAGGAGGTAGTAGATTTTCTTGACTGATTATGTAAAAAGCTGTCATTTTTTTTTAAATACAAGATATAAGCATGAGGTCCTGATTGACCCTTTTACAGCAGTTACACATGTTGCTGTCATGCAAAATTGGGCTTCTAACCCAAAGGCATCACAATACTTGGCCTTAGAGTTATAACAATTGATGTTTCCTGTTTAAGTTCAGCTTTCTGTCAACACTTAAAATACTCAAGCGTAATGAATTGCTTTACTTTGTTCTTCACATGATTGTCAGAAACAACCTTTTTAAAACGAAAGTTTATATTTTTTACTATTCATTGCAGCAAAATTATTATCTCTTTAATTCCATTATTATTTTCAGAGTGATTCAGATAATCAGAAAACCTTGCATTTTGAAGCGAAATCTCGATGCATACCACCAGCATTGATGTACCTTTGTAATCTCTCTATAGTACCCAAACAGTCATAAACATATGCCTTCCAGAATCAGAAAAAAATTAAGGCTGGAAGGTACCTTCATACACATCTGATGAAAGAATGGATGTGCCAAGAAGTAAAATACCTTTTTGGGTCACAGAGACATCACAGGAAAGCCAGGCCTCCTGGGGTCTATAGTAAGTCCCCTACATATGAACAAAATCCATTCTGAGAACATGTTTGTTAAGTCCAGTTTGTTGGTAAGTCCAACAGTGTTAGCCTAGGTACCCAACTAACACAATCAGCTACCTAGTACTGTACTGTAATAGGTTTATGGGTTTCCCAGGTGGCGCTAGTGGTAAAAAACCCCCCTGCCAGTGCAGGAGCCATAAGAGTTGTGGATTCTATCCCTGGGTTGAGAAGATCCTCTGAAGGAGGGTACGGAAACCCACTCCTGGAGAATTGCCTGGAGAATCCCATGGACAGAGGAGCCTGGCAGGCCATGGCCTATAGGGAGGCAGAGTCAGACATGACTGAAGCGACTTAGCATGCATGCTTCTAGTAGGTTTATAATACTTTTCACACAAATAATACATAACATGCAAGCAAGTACAAAAATAAAGAAAACAGTTTTAATCTTACAGTACAGTACCTTAAGAAGTACAGTAGTACCCTCTATATGACCACTGCTTTTACATTTGCTTCTAGACATCCTGGGCTTGAAATAAAGACCCTGTTCTAATGTACTCTGTGCAACACCATACAACAAAGAACACAAACGCACAGCCACTTGTAGAGGACGCACACATGTGACAAGGTATACCAGACAAGTGAACTAACTTACGTGACTGGACGTGTGAATGCACGTTTGCGTATTTGAAAGTTCCCAACTTGAAAGTTCACATGTTACTGTATTTGGGTCATGAAGTGCATGACTGCAGGGGGCGCGCAGATCAAAGCCACCACTATGGAAAACTCTTTGTTAACGTCTACTAAAGATGAACACATGCACGTGCTTGGACCCAAGCTGTTGCACTTCAAAACATACACTCACCACGCATCAGATCAGATCAGATCAGTCGCTCAGTCGTGTCCGACTCTTTGCGACCCCATGAATCGCAGCACGCCAGGCCTCTCTGTCCATCAGCAAGCATACATATATCTAATCACCAAAGACATTGCAAGTACTTACACTAGCAGTGTTACACTAACTCCCAACTGGGAAGGACCCAATGTCTGAAAAGTGTAATGGATGTGAATACTTTGCTATAATCCTACAATAGAATACAATGCAGTTGTGAACAATAACAAATTACTCCTTCCTGCAACTTGTATGAATAACACAAATGTGATGCTGAGAAAAAGAATCACACTGTATGATTCCATTTATGACCAGTGGTACAGGTGGCCTACAGAGCAGTTGTCCCTGAGGGGCCTGTGGAAGAGGCAGCGCAGCTAGCGCTCCTGTGTCGTGACGCGTGGGTGGCAGTGGCTCATTGACAAGACCTGCACTTTTTTTTTGATGTAAATTATACTTTAATATGTTCTGAAACTCCAATACTTTGGCTACCTGATGTGAAGAGCTGACTCATTTGAAAAGACTCTGATGCTGGGAAAGATTGAAGACAGGAGGAGAAGGGGATGACAGAGGATGAGATGGTTGGATGGCATCACTGATTCAATGGACATGAGTTTGAGTAAACTCTGGCAGTTGGTGATGGACAGGGAGGCCTGGCGTGCTGCAGTCCATGGGGTTGCAAAGAGTCGGACACAACTGAGCGACTGAACTGAACTGAACTGAATACTTTAATATACATACATATTAATAAAATATTCACAAACATAAATGCACATGGTGTATCTATGACTTTTGTCAAGCCCTTTTCTCTCTCAACGCCTCATTGTTCCCATCTGTAAAATGGGACAGATAACGTGAATTATTTCCAATGGCCTGCCCTGCTCTGACATTGCCTGATTCTCCGCTCACAGTTTCAGACTCTGGGCTGAGTGAGCTCCCAGGGATCAGAGGCACCTTGGGGGAGGGCGGAGCCTCCTGGAGACCCCTGTGCTCTGTTTAGTGCTGGAAGCTCTAGCCCAACCGGTGGCTATTTGACTGCTGTTGGGAATTTCCCCAAAGTGAGTAAGTACCTCTTCATTTTGAGAAGTCTCATCCATTTCAGAACTGCTCTAATGATTGAAAACACATCACACATTAATGTGAAATATTCCCTGTTGCCACCTACTCTCCAAATGCATTACCAGAGCAAAACAAAACCTGCTCTCCGGGGCCTTCCCAGGGCTGGACATAGGTGCCGTCACAGGACTCCCACTTGCTGGGCACTCCCAGGCTGCAACCCTCATCCCCATCCTCCACGCACCACCCCTGAGGTCACCTCACTTTCCTGCGTCTGCCTGCCCCTCACAGCTTCATCAAATCCACACACGGAGTGTAAATGGGGGTGTGATGACAATGACACAAAGCTTGTTATTTGGCACAGCAGATAGTGTTGAAGTGTGTATGTATACATGCATGTAGTGTGTACATGAGTGTTCTCCTGTGCAATGTGTGGGCATTCACACATGTGTGCCCTGTGTCCACCGAACCGAGGAGGTACCCGTATCGCATGCCCAGAGCAGCTGTCAGTAAGGATTTGTGTGACTGAATGGAGCACTGCGTAATGGAACATTTGTGCTCTATTCTCTCCTTATACTTAAACATTTAATTCTTTAATTTTCCTAAGAAAAGCCAATGGGGCAAATAGAGTTGGTGAGTCAGGTGGCCAGGACACACCCGCTCATCAGCCCGTCTCTCTTCTCGCTGCCTCAGGTTCTCCTTTGGCTCACAACACCTTCCAACATCAGCTGTCAGTGTATTTATCTGAATTTACTCTCAAGTAGCCTCTGGCATCATGATTCAAACCTTGTCCAGAAGTTGGCTATTGTGCTTGTAGAAAGTGACGTCTTAGGGAAGATGGGGTGGGCAGGCAGAATGCTGACTCTTCCTTGTTTGGTCCAAGGATCCAATGTCCTCCGTGCCGCACCCCCCCACCAACCTGGTTGCGGGTGGCTGGAAGGGGACGGTCACTCGGCTGTTAAACTTCAGTCACAGAGACGGTAGAAGGAGGCATTTCCCTCCCGATGCATGATTGGGAAATTGAGGTCACCACCTCCATGGACACTGAACTTTCTCTGAGGCAGTTTTTCTGTAGCATCCTATGCAGTCACCCTTGGGCTGGGAATGCATAGTGACTGCGTTGTGGGGGTTCTGTGGGCATCACCCTCCCTCTGCAGGCCAGATCATGCTCTTCCTCAAAGGCTTGTTTTGGGTACATATGGTGTATTGATAACACAATTTCTTTAGCTTTTTAATTCTAAGAAGGCTTGCAGTGAACCAGATTTTGGAGCTGAGACCCTGATAGTTTAGTTTACTCAGTGGAACACTGAGAAAAATTGTCATATTTCAAGTTGAAGAATCTGTTACTTAAACAAGGGGGTATGATTTTTCCATCTGTGATCAGGGCTGTGCAAACTTTAGCTGGAACGTCACCACGAAGGCTGGATGTTCTTTGAATTCAAATAAAAGTGCTTACAAGAATCACCTGGGAAAGCAGTGCCTGGTAGATGACAGCCCTTCCCCTGCCAAAGGGGCCATGCCCTTCCTTAGGAGCCTTCTGTGGCCCCCCATTTCTGGTGGGATGAAATCCAGACTCGCTTCTAAGCCCTATTCAGTCTGGTCCCTTTTTCTGTCTGACCTCTCCTCTCACCACACATCCATCACACATTCTAGATCCAGTCCCAGATTTTGCTGTTGCTTAAGCTATGCCTTTAGTTTTCTAATTTCAAGGCATTTTTATGTTTCTAAGCTCCAGAAAACCCTTGTCACCGCCTTCACCATCCACAGCTACTGTTGTTCCCATCCCTCACAATGCCATTTCTAGACCCTTCCATTCTGTCAGAGCCTTGGTCTCCTTTCATTAGAATTATTAATACACACGTCTGTTTTTCCAGGAGCCCGAGTCCCTAGATGCTGCTTAAATGTTTTGGCATCCTCCGTATCCCGTAAACGTCAAGGACTTCACGAACCACCCACATTTCTGTTTCATGTCACGGCTTACAGAACGGCTCTTCACAGCTACTGTGGGAACACTCATTTCATCCCGACTCTGACGTGTGGGGCCGGCGGCTGGCGTGGGGATGTGGTGGGAAGGCGGGAGGTAGCCTGGATGCAGGTCAGGACTCTGGACTTTCCCGCACACACAGATGCTCCATGATCTCCCGGAACCAGAGGCCGTACAGAGGATGCTGCTTCTTAGCGCGCAAGTTCTCAGGGGCGAGAAGACAGGTCTTATACGGAAGGAGCTACTTCTGTCTGCTCCATGGCTTGGCTAATTCCTGGAACCTGAGAGAATTGGCTTGACTACTCAGGAAATCACGGATTAAAGGGGCATCTAGAAATAGCATCTAGAGTGTGCTTTTAACTCTGGACAGAAAGACACCAGAATTTACCCAGATGAGAACACGGTTTTCATCTTGAAATCCTCTAAAGAAGTGGTCTGCATTCTCTTTGGCCAAAGTGGCCTGATTTGTCTTAATTGTGAGAAAGGTACCAAATTCTACCTTAAATCTTCTTCATATACTTTAATGTACCTTCAACATTTTTATTTGTAGTTTTCTGGCTTCCCTGGTGGCTCAGCTGGTAAAGAATATGTTTGTAATGCAGGAGACTCAGGTTCAATCCCTGGATTGGAAAGATCCCCTGGAGAAGGGAATGGCTACCACTCCAGTATTCTTGCCTGAAGAATTGCATGGACAGAGGAGCCTGGTGGGCTACAGTCCATGGGGCCATAAAGAGTCGGGCATGACTTAGTGACTAACACTTTCACTTTTTCTTTCATATTAAAACTAAAATATACCCTCTGTTAAAGATTAAGCCCCTCCCAGAAATCACCTATAATTTCTGCATCTTAAAACAACTCCTATCATTTTTCTCAGATAAGCATGTTTTTTATACAATTGAAAAAAAAGGAAATATCAGTTTGTTACCAGTTTTTGCTTAAATAGTAAGGGTATACATTGCTACCTTGTCTTCCTCATTTTCTCTTCTGCCACAGTTGCAGCTCTTTGTTCCTAGCCGAGTACCTCCCCACCACTCCATCCTCAGGTGTCTCATACAGGCCCTTGGCTGTAGCGAACGTTGCAGTCTGCTGTGTGGATTTATTCAGTCTGCCCTTCTCAGCATCCTCATGCCAGGAACACTTCTCTCAGTTCCTGTGTCCTCTGGGCTGAGAACAGTGGAGTCCAGGTTCTCTCTGTGCTGAAGGCTGGATACTGGGATAAAGGATGCTGTCTGTTATTTAAGAGATGCTCCTAGCCTGGTGTGATGTCTGGTGCTGATTAGCTTCTTATTTAGCTTTTGGGGTACAACTCTATGTAGACATATAGACATATATCCTTGCAAAGGAAAATAAGATTTATGTGTTTCCTCAAATGAAAGCATTTACTTTTTAGCAAATAAATGTGCTCCCATTTGGTCAAGGATAGGCAATTAGAAAACATCCAGAAGAAAAGTGAAAATTGAAAATCGAATCATCACAATGTTTAATCTAGAGGCTACCACACACTCAGCTATAGTCAGATAGATTTTTCGATGTGCACGATTGTTCTGGTGTGTGGAACCCACCCTGGAGAGAGCCCGTGCTTTCACCCTGCTCACCATCTTCATCAGAGAGCTGATAGTTCATGATGACAATGAGTTCATCTCCACAGAGGGCCTGCCCACCCCTCAGATGATGGCCACACCAGAGGGAAGACACTTGCCAAGCCCCACGATAAGTACCTAGTGTTTGGACTGAACTTGCTCCTCCAGAGAGGCAATCTTGTTATTAACTTTGGACTTATCTGTATTCGTTAGGAAATTGTTTCATCCCAAATTTCATATAAATTTAGCAAGTGATCGTTCTCCTAATTTTTTTAATGAACCATGCTATTGAGGTATGGTTGACATACAAAAAACTGTACATACTTCAGGTACACAATTCGATGGGTTTTGGAGGTAAGTATACACCCATGGAGAAGGAAATGGCAAGCCACTCCAGTACTCTTGCCTGGAGAATCCCATGGAGGGAGGAGCCTGGTAGGCTACAGTCCATGGGGTCGCAAAGAGTTGGACATGACTGAGTGACTTCACGACAATGACGACGACGACGACACAACCATGAGACCATCATCAGCATCAGTGCCATAAACACAACCATCATCTCCAAAAACTTCCTTCTACTATCTTTAGTTGCTATTATTTTCTTTTGTGATGGGAATACTCAATATAAGACTTACCTTCTTAGCAATTCTTTTGTGTATGATACGATGTTGGTAATTACAGACTCTGTGCCATCAATCTCTAGGACTTATGCATGTTGCATATACTGAACTCTGTCTTAGACTAACACTTCCCACTTCCCCTACCCCAGCCCCTGGCGACCACCATTCCACTGTCTGCTTCTCTGACTTTGACTATTTTATATTTCTTATCTTCATGGTGCCTTGTAGTGTTTGTCATCCTGTGTCTGGTTTATTTCACTTGGGAGAATTCCTTCCAGATTCATCTACATTGTAGCAAATGGCAGACTTTCTTTTTTGAAGCTGAATGATATTCCACTGTCAGTACGTACCATACTTCCCTGATCTGGTCATCTGTCCACGGGCACATAGGTTGCTTCTGTGTCTTGGCTGTTGTGAATAATACTGCAGAGAACATGGGAGGCTCTTCATAAATCTCACTTGGTTGTGATATATAACCTATCCTTTTCTCTTAAATGAAGAGAACTTTAATACTTAAGTAGGAATCTTTTTCTTCAAAGTAAGTACAAACTTGGGCCCTGGAGGAAGGACTGGGTGAGGTCAGGACACCCCTTCCATCTGCAGTTTCTGCTTCTCCCCAGCTCTTCTCTTTAATAATCTCAGATTCCTGAGCTATAAATGAAGGTGATGCATGTGAAAGCACAGGGGAGGTTTTCCATGAGTCTTTCCTATGCTCTTCTCTCTGGCTGACATGCTTTGGTCCTTCTGGTCTTCTGGAAGCATTTCTAAATATTTAGCTTTTTTGAAAACCCACCTCAGATGCCACTTTATCCAGAAAGCCATTCCACACAGCTTGTTAACAGGGACCTGACCCTTCTTCTCTTTCTCTGCATTTTTTCTAGAGTTCAAACCTCTATCTTGCTCTGTGTCTTCATAGCACATATTCATGGGCATGTGGTATCTGCTGCTGCTGCTGCTGCTAAGTCGCTTCAGTCATGCCCGACTCTGTGCGACCCCATAGAGGCATGTGGTATATCATTTACTTATTCCTTGCATTTGTTAACCAACACTCCCATTCGAAGGTGAACTCCGTGAGGACATAGATTTTCTCTTGTTGATTATTTTTTTCAGTTCAGTTCAGTCACTCAGTTGTGTCTGACTTTCTGATCCCGTGGACTGCAGCACACCAGGCTTCCTTGTCCGTCACCAACTTCCGAATCTTGCTCAAACTCATGTCCATTGAGTCGGTGATGCCATCCAACCATCTCATTCTCTGTGGTCCCCTTCTCTTCCTGTCTTCAATCTTTCTCAGAATCAGCCTGGGAAGTCTGGCATGCTGCAGTCCTTGGGGTCTCAAAGAGTCAGACTTGACCGACTGACTGAACTGAACTGAAACTGATTATTAGTTCACTTATTAATTCCAAGTGTCTAGAAAGTGACTGGCATATTGTAGGCACTCAGAAAAATCTGTTGAGTAAATATTGTCCACTTTATATAGAACAGCACTGTGATTTATGAATTGACACTCTTGTTTTCTGAGTTCTAGTGAAAGCTCTATGAGGACACAGGCTGTTTTCTTGTCCTTGTCCTTGTAGTGTGCGTGTCCCCGATGTCTGTCTATAACATTCCTAGGAAGGTGAGAATCTGAACAGACGAACCAGAGATGCAACTTGTATCTACCCAGTCAAGGCTGCTTTAGTCTCACTACAGGAGTTCTCAGAATTTCAAATTCATAGCACAGATTAGAACACTGATTTTTTTAATAGCATGCTTGAAGAGACTAAAGCCATACCTTACAATTAAACAGTAGTAACAAGCCTAGTCCCCTCCAGGAAGTAGAGTGTCTCCCAAATCTCTGAACTGCTCACAGAACAGGGGCCTGTCTAGAAAGTCTGTCTGGATACTCAGGGGCTGTTGGAGAAGACACCTTCCTGCGGCATCTGCTCAGCCTGCAGGATTCCCTGGAGGAAATGATGAGCTTCTTCTGATGCTCTGTCATGTCCTTCTTCCCATTTCATCATTTCTGAGCTCCATGTGAAGACTTAGCCTTCTCACACCAAGACACACAATCCTCTAAGCTCAACTCTCTGTCTTATAGGAAGTTCAATGAGAAACGATAATGTGCTGCTTTGTAACTTAAGATCCACTCCCCTGGAGCTGCTACTGCTTTATGTCAGAGACACAGCACCCCATCACCTGGAAAGGTCATGTCATGGTCACTCAGAGACCAAGCATACCCAAGACACCTGGGGATAGAATCTTTGCACCATGTTAGACCTCCTAAAAAAGCTTCAGCATTTTTATAAGATCCATAGAACTTAAATGCCCACTGAGGTTTTGAAGCACAATGGTTCAATGCAAGTCTTATTTTTGATCTACACTTTTCACTCAAAATAATCTACTTCTAGGGTCATTCTCACCAGCTTAAAGATCAATCCCCACGTAGCTCACAGGCATGAACTTGTGACTCCAGCAAGGGTGTTGAAATATGGAGGTAGAGTGAAATGTTGACAATGACAAATAGGCAGCTGTTCAAACATAGAGGAAACTGTTCAAATGAGATCAGTGCCTGGAATCACATTCATTAAATGACAGGGAAGGGGCATTGTTTGTAACAGGGAAGTGACGAGTGAGTCATATGTGTCTAGGATGCCTGACCGGGAAATGGCTTCCTCAGTTCCCATCAGGAGAAAAGGAGGTGGATGTGGATTCTAACCACTATTTGAATAATTTCTTTGAAAGAATGGCGATTGTAAACATCTAAACAGAAGGGCTTGGGACTGAAACGTACACCCACTTTAAATAGAAAAGTTCCTGGGTCCCCTTGCAGACCTACTGAATTAACATCACCATGGGTGGCCTGGGAATGGTCTTTTTAAGGAACAACTTCACAGATGAGCACAGAAGCATAGATACAGCCCGGCACCCCTCCTATGGGTGAGGCACCATGTGGGCAAGGATTCCCATGTTTGATGTTTGCATAATGCCCCTGGTGACTGCATGTCCTGCTCCCAAGCTCATTCATTTAACTTCCTTTAGCTGTGTTTTGAATTTTTATACAGAGTTTAAAATTTCTCACCCTCTTCCAACAAAACAAGAGAAGACTCTACACATGGACATCACCAGATGGTTGACACCAAAATCAGATTGATTATATTCTTTGCAGCCAAAGATGGAGAGACTCTATACAGTCAGCAAAAAAGACCGGGAGCTGACTGTGGTTTGGATCATGAACTCCTTATTGCCAAATTCAGACTAAAATTGAAGAAAATGAAGAAAACCATTAGACCATTCAGGTATATACCTAAATCAAATCCTTTATGACTATACAGTGGAAGTGAGAAATAGATTTAAGGGACTAGATCTGATAGACAGAGTGCCTGCTGAACTATGGATGGAGGTTCATGACATTGTACAGGAGACAGGGATCAAGATCATCCCCATGGAAAAGAAATGCAAAAAAGCAAAATGGCTGTCTGAGGAGGCCTTACAAATAGCTGTGAAAAGAAGAGAAGTGAAAAGCAAAGGAGAAAAGGAAAAATATACCCATTTGAATGCAGAATTCCAAAGAATAGCAAGGAGACATAACAAAGCCTTCCTCAGTGATCAATGCAAAGAAATAGAGGAAAACAATAGAATGGGAAAGACTAGAGGTCTCGTCAAGAAACTTAGAGATACCAAGGGAATATTTCATACAAAGATGGGCTCAATAAAGGACAGAAATGGTATGGACCTGACAGAAGTAGAAGATATTAAGAAGAGGTGGCAAAAATACACAGAAGAACTGTATAAAAAAGATCTTCATGACCCAGATAATCACGATGGTGTGATCACTCACCTAGAGGCAGACATCCTGGAATGTGAAGTCAAGTGGGCCTTAGAAAGCATCACTATGAACAAAGCTAGTGGAGGTGATGGAATTCCAGTTGAGCTATTTCAAATCCTGAAAGATGATGCTGTGAAGGTGCTGCACTCAATATGCCAGCAAATTTGGAAAATTCAGCAGTGGCCACAGGACTGGAAAAGGTCAGTTTTCATTCCAATCCCAAAGAAAGGCAATGCCAAAGAATGCTCAAACTACTACACAATTGCACTCATCCCACAAGCTAGTAAAGTAATGCTTAAAATTCTCCAAGCCAGGCTTCAGCAATATGTGAACCATGAACTTCCAGATGTTCAAGCTGGTTCTAGAAAAGGCAGAGGAACCAGAGATCAAATTCCCAACATCTTCTGGATCATCAAAAAAGCAAGAGAGTTCCAGAAAAACATCTATTTCTGCTTTATTGACTATGCCAAAACCTTTGACTGTGTGGATCACAAGAAACTGTGGAAGATTCTGAAAGAGATGGAAATACCAGACCACCTGACCTGCCTCTTGAGAAACCTATATGCAGGTCAGGAAGCAACAGTTAGAATGGGACATGGAACAACAGACTGGTTCCAAAAGGGAAAAGGAGTACGTCAAGGCTGTATATTGTCACCCTGCTTATTTAACTTATATGCAGAGTACATCATGAGAAATGCTGGGCTGGATGAAGCACAAGCTGGAATCAAGATTGCCAGGAGAAATTTCAATAACCTCAGATATGCAGAAGACACCACCCTTATGGCAGAAAGTGAAGAGGAACTAAAGAGCCTCTTGATGAAAGTAAAAGAGGAGAGTGAAAAAATTGACTTAAAGCTCAACATTCAGAAAACAAAGATCATGGCATCCAGTCCCATCACTTCATGGCAAATAGATGGGGAAACAGTGGAAACAGTGTCAGACTTTATTTTTCTGGCCTCCAAAATCACTTCAGGTGGTGATTGCAGTCATGAAATTAAAAGATGCTTACTCCTTGGGAGGAGTAAGCATGATCAACCTAGACAGCACATTAAAAAACAGAGACATTACTTTGCGAACAAAGGTCCATCTAGTTAAGGCTATGGTTTTTTAGTGGTCATGTATGCATGTGAGAGTTGGACCATAAAGAAAGCTGAGAGCCAAAGAAACTGATGCTTTTGAACTGTGGTGTAGGAGAAGACTCTTGAGAGTCCCTTGGACTGCAAGGAGATCCAACCAGTCCAACCTAAAGGAGATCAGTCTTGGGTTTTCATTGGAAGGACTGATGTTGAAGTTGAAATTCCAATACTTTGGCCACCTGATGCGAAGAGCTGATTCATTTGAAAAGACCCTGATGCTAGGAAAGATTGAGGGCAGGAGGAGAAGGGGACGACAGAAGGTAAGATGTTTGGATCGCATCACCGACTTGATGGACATGGGTTTGGATGGACTCTGGGAGTTGGTGATAGACAGGGAGGCCTGGTGTGCTGCGGTTCATGGAGTCGCAAAGTGTTGGACACGACTGAGTGACTGAACTGAACTGAACTGAAAATTTCTCAACTTTGTTTTCCCAAGCTGATTTGAATTCCACCACTGAAGGCCAACAGAACAATTCCTATTCAATGTTCTGCCTTGCTTAATAATTAGCTGTGATAATACTTCTCTTCTCTACTAAAGAAGGGACCATATCACCTTCTTTAAAAAAAAAAAAAGCTTATTTTTAGTATAATTTTGTATTACAGAAAAATTGCAAAGAGAGTAGACATTTCTCATCTACTTGATATCCTTTTCTTCTGTTAGTAACATCTTACATACCCATGGTGCATTGGTTACTATTAATGGGCCTGTAAGATGTTGGTTGCAAGTTTTTTAAATCTTTTATGTCAGGTTGAAGCAATTCCCCTTTATTGTTAGTTTTTTAAGAATATTTATCACATATGGGTGTTGAATGTTTTCACATGCTTCTTCTGCAGCAATTGTTATGATAATATAATAATTTTCTTCTTTAACTTGTTGATATGATAGATTATACAGTAGTTGATTATGGACATTAATTACTGGTTAATTAATGAATCAATTTTTGAATGTAGAACAAGTCTTGCATACTTGAAATAGATCTTGCTTGGTTGTGGTATATAATTCTTTTTATACATTTTGAAATTTGATTTGCTAGTATTTTATTGATGTTTTTTGTGTCCAATTTCATGAGAAATATTTATCTATAAATTATTTGTAATATCTTGATCTAGTTTTGGTAGTGGGCAAATACTGATATCATAAAATGGGTTAGGATGTGTTCCTTTTGCTTCTATTGTGGGAAGATACTGTAGGGGATAGGTATAATTTCTTTCTTAAATGTCTGACAGAATTCACCATTGAAACAATTTGGTGCTTTTGAGGCTGACACTCTTTTTTTGGGGGAAGTTTATAATAATCCATCAACTTAATAGATTTCAGAATTTCAGGTTACCTGTATCTCCTTGTGTGTGTGTGTTTAGTTTGTGTCTTTCAAGGAATTGGTCCATTTCATTTAAGATATCAAATTTGTGGGCATGGAGCTTTTTGGATTTTTCCTTTATTAGCATTTTTGCATCCATGGGCCCAGTATTGATAATTTCTCTCTTATTTCTAATACTAGTAATTTGTGTTTTCTCTTCTTTTTCTTGATTAGACTGGCTAGTGGAGTATGAATTTTAATTATCTTTTCAAAGAATCAACTTTTGATTTCATTGATTTTTTTCTCTATTGTTTTCCTGTTTTTAACTTTATTGGTTTCTGCGCTAATTTTTGTTATTTCTTTTCTCCTGCTTGCTATATACATAAATTCCTCTTATTTACTGCTTTCCTAAGGTAGATTATTGATCTTAGATATTTCTTCTTTTCTAATATATGCGTCAATGTGATGTTTGCCTCTAAGCAGTGCTTTGCTGCATCTCACAAATTTTGGTAAATTGTATTTTCATTTTAATTCGGTTTGAAATATTTTAAAGTTACTCTTGAGATTCTTTTCTGACTTGTGAGTCATTTGGAAATGTGCTACCCCCCTAAGTGCTGTCACTGTGTCTATATGACAACCTCAGCTCCATGCTCATGATCCACACATGCGCCTTTCAGCCCAGACTTGGAGCTTCATCTTGTGACACCCACTGACCACTGCATCTCATTAGGGTGATGATAAATATTTTGGACCCAACACCACTGTATTTCCCCATCTTCTAAGTGATTAACAAATTCCTTCAGTTCAGTTCAGTCGCTCAGTAGTGTTCGACTCTTTATGACCTCATGAATTGCAGCATGCCAGGCCTCCCTGTCCATCACAAACTCCTGGAGTTCACTCAAACTCACGTCCTTTGAGTCGGTGATGCCATCCAGCCATCTTATCCTCTGTCGTCCCCTTCTCCTCCTGCCCCCGATCCCTCCCAGCATCAGAATCTTTTCCAATGAGTCAACTCTTTGCATGAGGTGGCCAAAGTGCTGGAGTTTCAGCTTTAGAATCATTCATTCCAAAGAACACCCAGGACTGATCTCCTTTAGGTTGGACTGGTTGGATCTCCTTGCAGTCCAAGGGACTCTCAAGAGTCTTCTCCAACACCACAGTTCAAAAGCATCAATTCCTCAGTGCTCAGCTTTCTTCACAGTACAACTCTCACATCCATACATGACTACAGGAAAAACCATAGCCTTGACTAGATGGACCTTTGTTGGCAAAGTAATGTCTCTGCTTTTGAATATGCTATCAAGGTTGGTCATAACTTTCCTTCCAAGGAGTAAGCGTCTTTTAATTTCATGGCTGCAGTCACCATCTGCAGTGATTCTGGAGCCCAAAAATAAAGTCTGACACTGTTTCCACTGTTTCCCCGTCTATTTCCCATGAAGTGATGGGACCGGATGCCATGATCTTAGTTTTCTGAATGTTGAGCTTTAAGTCAACTTTTTCACTCTCCTCTTTCACTTTCATCAAGAGGCTCTTTAGTTCCTCTTCACTTTCTGCCATAAGGGTGGTGTCATCTGCATATCTGAGGTTATTGATATTTCTCCGGGCAATCTTGATTCCAGCTTGTGCTTCATCCAGCCCAGCGTTTCTCATGATGTACTCTGCGTATAAGTTAAATAAGCAGGGTGACAATATACAGCCTCCTTTTCCTTTTTGGAACCAGTCTGTTGTTCCATGTCTAGTTCTAACTGTTGCTTCCTGACCTGCATATAGGTTCTCAAGAGGCAGGTCAGGTGGTCTTGTATTCCCATCTCTTTCAGAATTTTCCACAGTTCATTGTGATCCACACAGTCAAAGGTTTTGGCATAGTCAATAAAGCAGAAATAGATGTTTTTCTGGAACTCTCTTGCTTTTCTGATGATCCAGAACATGTTGGGAATTTGATCTCTGGTTCCTGTGCCCTTTCTAAAACCAGCTTGAACATCTGGAAGTTCACAGTTCACATATTGCTGAAGCCTGGCTTGGAGAATTTTGAGCATTACTAGCATGTGAGATGAGTGCAATTGTGTGGTAGTTTGAGCATTCTTTGGCATTGCCTTTCTTTGGGATTGGAATGAAAACTGACCTTTTCCAGTCCTGTGGCCACTGCTGAGTTTTCCAAATTTGCTGGCATATTGAGTGCAGCACTTTCACAGCATCATCTTTCAGGATTTGAAATAACTCAACTGGAATTCCATCACCTCCACTATCTTTGTTCATAGTGATGCTTTCTAAGGCCTACTTGACTGTGCATTCCAGGGTGTCTGGTTCTAGGTGAGTGATCACACCATCATGATTACCTAGGTCGTGAAGATCCTTTTTCTACAATTCTTCTGTGTATTTTTGCCACCTCTTCTTAATATCTTCTGCTTCTGTCAGGTACATACCATTTCTGTCCTTTATTGAGTCCATCTTTGCATGAAATGTTCCCTTGGTATTTCTACTTTTCTTGAAGAGATCTCTAGTCTTTCCCATTCTGTTGTTTTCCTCTATTTCCTTGGACTGATCACTGAGGAAGGCTTTGTTATCTCTCCTTGCTATTCTTTGAAACTCTGCATTCAGATGCTTATATCTTTCCTTTTCTCCTTGCTTTTCACTCTTTTCTTTTCACAGGTGTTTGTAAGGCCTCCCCAGACAGATATTTTACCTTTTTGCATTTCTTTTTCTTGGGGATGGTCTTGATCCCTGTCTCTTGTACAATGTCACGAACCTCATGCCATAGTTCATCAGGCACTCTACCTAACAGATCTAGTCCCTTAAATCTATTTCTCACTTCCATTGTATAATCATAAGGGATTTGATTGAGGTCATACCTGAGTGGTCTAGTGGTTTTCCCTACTTTCTTCAATATAATTCTGAATTTGGCAATAGGGAGTTCATGATCTGAGCCACAGTCAGCTCCTGGTCTTGGTTTTGCTGACTGTATAGAGCTTCTCCATGTTTGGCTGCAAAGAATATAATCAATCTGATTTTGGTATTGACCATCTGGTGATGTCCATGTTTAGAGTTTTCTCTTATGTCGTTGGAAGAGGGTGTTTGTTCTGACTAGTGCATTCTCTTGGCAAAACTCTATTAGCCCTGCTTCATTCTATATTCCTAGAATGAAGACCAAATTTGCCTGTTACCCCAGGTGTTTCTTGACTTCCTGCTTTTGCATTCCAGTCCCCTATAATGAAAAGGACATCTTTTTTTGGTGTTAGTTCTAAAAGGTCTTGTAGGTCTTCATAGAACTGTTCAACTTCAGCTTCTTCAGTGTTACTGGTTGGGGCACAGGAGGGCCGAGAGGAGCTATTCCACGTTCAAGGTCAGGAGGGGCGGCCATGAGGAGATACCCCTCGTCTAAGGTAAGGAGCCGTGGCTGCGCTTTGCTGGAGCAGCCATGAAGAGATACCCCATGTCCAAGGTAAAAGAAACCCAAGTAAGATAGTAGGTGTTGTGAGAGGGCATCAGAGGGCAGACATACTGAAACCATAATCACAGAAAACTAGTCAATCTAATCACACGGACCACAGCCTTGTCTGACTCAATGAAATTAAGCCATGCCCTGTGGGGCCACCCAGGATGGGCAGGTTATGGTGGAGAGGTCTGACAGAATATGGGAATGGCAAACCACTTCAGTATTCTTGCCTTGAGAACCCCATGAACAGTATGAAAAGGCAAAATGATAGGATACTGAAAGAGGAACTCCCCAGGTTGGTAGGTGCCCAGTATACTACTGGAGATCAGTGGAGAAATAACTCCAGAAAGAATGAAGGGATGGAGCCAAAGCAAAAACAATACCCGGTTGTGGATGTGACTGGTGATAGAAGCAAGGTCCGATGCTGTAAAGAGCAATATTGCATAGGAACCTGGAATGTTAAGTCCATGAATCAAGGCAAATTGGAAGTGGTTGAACAGGAGATGGCAAGAGTGAACGTCAACATTCTAGGAATCAGCGAACTAAAATGGTCTGGAATGGGTGAATTTAACTCAG
Source organism: Bubalus kerabau (assembly GCF_029407905.1). Classification (NCBI taxonomy): domain Eukaryota; kingdom Metazoa; phylum Chordata; class Mammalia; order Artiodactyla; family Bovidae; genus Bubalus; species Bubalus kerabau. The sequence continues at coordinate 79,143,188 of NC_073631.1, read as the reverse complement.
AGGACCATTATATCTACTACTGTGGGCAGGAATCCCTTAGAAGAAATGGAGTAGCCATCATGGTCAACAAAAGAATCCGAAATGCAGTACTTGGATGCACTCTCAAAAATGACAGAATGATCTCTGTTCATTTCCAAGCCAAACCATTCAATATCACAATAATCCAAGTCTATGCCCCAACCAGTAATGGGAGAAGAGTCTAGAGGTGGCATTTTGGGTCTCACAAGATGGAATTCCTCTTAGAGAAATCCTGGAATGCTGGAGCTAATGGGATTTACTGGGGAAACAAAACAAGTGATTTCATTTGTATCCAAATGCTGTCAGCTCATGTAGCTGGGAAACTGACCAACTGGTTTCTGAGTTTTTTGATAGTCTTTTAGCATATCTGATTCCCTTCTTAGACTTAACAGACTAACTTGAAATTAAGAGATATTTATTTTTTATTGCTCTTTTCCTAGCCTCTGGCAGGCTCCAAAGAGCCTGGAGTAGAGAGCAGCTCATTCAGCATTTGTTAAATTGAGAGAACATTCAACGCCTTGTTCACACCTTTCTTGGAGCTCATCATTCATGATGCTGAGAAGGCTGGACTATATTCTCCAGGGAGCCATTTTATGTTCTTAAGTAATGATATGCCAAGTTCAAGAATGAATGTTGCTCTTGGTAGTACTTGGCACTTAATACTTCTATTTTTTTCCCTTTTTCTCAGATCAAATTTACTGCCTAACCAAAATATAATTTTAACTATTTGCTTTAAAGAGATAGCCATACAATATTACTTTCAGTAATCCCAATAATATGATAAGTCAATTTTCAGATTTTACACTTACCATAAGAGATAACTATGAGGAAAATCCAATTACAAATCCCTGTCCTTGTGAAGTATGGGCATTTTATTCTGTTAATAAAATTTTCTTTCCTAGGATAATGTTACAGCCTAAAGAAGAAAAATTGTGTGTTAATTTCCTATTGCTCTGTTAATATCACAAAATTCATGGCTTCAGTTCAGTTCAGTTCAATCTCTCAGTCGTGTCCAACTCTTTGCGACCCCATGAATCGCAGCATGCCAGGCTTCCCTGTCCATCACCAACTCCTGGAGTTCACTCAGACTCACATCCATCGAGTCAGTAACACAAATTTATTTTCTTCCAATTCTACAAGTCAGAAGTCCAATATGGTCTCACTGGCCTAAAATCACAGTGTTAAAAATAAAGAAAAAAATCACAGTATCAGAAGACTGATCCTTTTAGAGCCCCCAGGGGAGAATCTGTTTCTTGACTCGCCCAGTTTGTAGAGTCTGCAGCTGTGCCTGGGCTTGTGGCTGCGTCTGACCATCCCCACCCTGCCTCCTCTTTCCTCTGGTTTCATGCCTCTCCCTTATAAAGATACCTGTGATTATTCTGGGCCCACTCGGATAACCCAGGATAATCTCTCAAGTCCCTTCACTTAATCATACATGCAAAGTCCCTTTTTCCTTAGAAGGCTACATTCACATGTTCTGAGGAACAGTGCATTGACAACTTTGGGGACCATTAGCCAGCTTACCATGATTTAAGATCTCTTGAGCTTGTCTAAACTCTCATTTATGGTAAAAGAAATTGAATATGGAGATGACAAGACTCCATTCAGATCACAAAACCAAGAAAAGAACTTGTTCCCTTGGTCTAAGTTCTGGTTCTTTCCAGAACACCACTGTGGCCTCACCCTAAATGTAACTAACAATCATCTGTGGATGAGAACCTTTCATAAGCACATTCATAGTCCACCAAGGAAATGTGACTTCTAAGAGAGAATGAGCAATATTTTAAAGACTGTTTTTCTAGCATGTTGTATAATATTACACGTTAGTGCAATATCAGAATGCCCCAATAATTTAAAAAGAAAAAAGCTTTTAGAAACTCAACAAATAAGCATGCAAATATCTTATAATGACTAATAATGCAACTCTAATGGTTCCAATTTTGGAATAAGGAGGAAGGCAAATATGTGCTTAAAACAGAATCACATGTGCATTAGGATAATGGCTGGCAAGGCTGAGATGTCAACTCAGGTCATTCTAGATCATTTTCAGCATCCTTGTGGCCTATGAAACACAGGTGGGACCTGCAGTCATTTCCCAATGACCTCTTTTGGCCTAAATCTGGCCAAGAGATCCCCATCCATTCATCCTTGAGCAACACAAGCAAATGGAGCCAGAGGTCCAACTCCTCTCTTCAAATGGGATCTCTCCAGACAGTCCAGAAACCAAGGCGGGAGGAGTTTACTTCATACTGGAGTGTCTTTCTCTTCTCTCCTCCAGTCATGAAATTTGCTAGCTGTTGGGTACTGCTCCACCCCCATTGGCCCCAAATGCTCTTGGGTCCCACCAAAAGTAATGGCAGGGCTGCAGTAGAGACAACTTATCCTATATCAGGAATCTTTCTACATTGTGTTCTCTCAAGTTGATTCCAAGTTCATAAACTAGAAGCTGAGACCTAGAGAGACTAAGTCACCCTACCCCGCTCCCTGCAGGGGATGCAGCTAGTAATAAGCAGATTAACCTCTTCCACTTCCAGTTACAGTCAAAGTTTCCTTACATCCCAAGACTAAGGAGTGCCCTTCAGTTTTTCAAAGCCAAGACTAAAGAAATGGTTTGGCTTGGAGCTGCCTACTTATGCTCTCGTGTCCCAACTGCTAGAACCTGGACTTGGATTTTAACCATGTCCTTAGTCTTTCCAATGCTGGCTCGCTACCCTAACTGCTCTGCTGACATTGAGTTTGCGCCTCACTGTGTCCTGAGCTCTTCCAGCTTTCCTTTCTGGTTTCCTTTCTGTGTGTATTTAGATTTGCATTACTTTCTTCTTTTATTTTATTTAGCATCTAGTCTATGCCGGCCCTTATGCTAGGGCTACGAAAACGCATATACTATAGTACTAGAACTCAGAGTCCTGGGTTAAAGTCCGGGGTGGTAAGAGTTCTCCAAAGGATAAGTATTCTTTTTTTTTTTTTTTTCAGTTTTATTGAGAAATAATTAACATACATCACTGTGTAAGTTTAAGATGTGCAGCATGGTAGTTCAATTTACTTATATCATGAAGTGATTACCATAATAGATTTAGTCAAGAGCCATCATCTCACAGAGATAAAATGAAAAGAAAAATACTCTTGGTGATGAAACTCTTAGGAGTTTTTAAAAACAAATATCCTATATCTCATGCAGCAGTGTTAACTTTGGTCATTGCGTTTATGTTATATTCCTCAGTTCAGTTCAGTCGCTCAGTTGTGTCCGACTCTTTGTGACCCCATGAATCACAGCACGCCAGGCCTCCCTGTCCATCACCAACTCCCGGAGTTCACCCAGACTCACGTCCATCGAGTCAGTGATGCCATCCAGCCATCTCATCCTCTGTTGTCCCCTTCTCCTTATGCCCCCAATCCCTCCCAGCATCAGAGTTTTTTCCAATGAGTCAACTCTTCGCATGAGGTGGCCAAAGTACTGGAGTTTCAGCTTTAGCATCATTCCTTCCAAAGAAATCCCAGGGCTGATCTCCTTCAGAATGGACTGGTTGGATCTCCTTACAGTCCAAGGGACTCTCAAGAGTCTTCTCCAACACCACAGTTCAAAAGCATCAATTCTTCGGCGCTCAGCCTTCTTCACAGTCCAACTCTCACATCCATACATGACCACAGGAAAAACCATAGCCTTGACTAGACGAACCTTTGTTGGCAAAGTAATGTCTCTGCTTTTGAATATGCTATCTAGGTTGGTCATAACTTTCCTTCCAAGGAGTAAGCGTCTTTTAATTTCATGGCTGCAGTCACAATCTGCAGTGATTTTGGAGCCCCCCAAAATAAACTCTGACACTGTTTCCACTGTTTTCCCATCTATTTGCCATGAAGTGATGGGACCGGATGCCATGATCTTCATTTTCTGAATGTTGAGCTTTAAGCCAACTTTTTCACTCTCCACTTTCACTTTCATCAAGAGGCTTTTGAGTTCCTCTTCACTTTCTGCCATAAGGGTGGTGTCATCTGCATATCTGAGGTTATTGATATTTCTCCTGGCAATCTTGATTCCAGCTTGTGTTTCTTCCAGTCCAGCGTTTCTCATGATGTACTCTGCATATAAGTTAAAAAAGCAGGGTGACAATATACAATCTTGACGAACTCCTTTTCCCATTTGGAACCAGTCTGTTGTTCCATGTCCAGTTCTAACTGTTGCTTCCTGACCTGCATACAGATTTCTCAAGAGGCAGATCAGGTGGTCTGGTATTCCCATCTCTTTCAGAATTTTCCACAGTTTATTGTGATCCACACAGTCAAAGGCTTTGGCATAGTCAATAAAGCAGAAATAGATGTTTTTCTGGAACTCTCTTGCTTTTTCCAGGATCCAGTGGATGTTGGCAATTTGATCTCTGGTTCCTCTGCCTTTTCTAAAATCAGCTTGAACATCAGGAAGTTCACGGTTCACATATTGCTGAAGCCTGGCTTGGAGAATTTTGAGTATTATTTTACTAGCGTGTGAGATGAGTGCAATTGTGTGGTAGTTTGAGCATTCTTTGGCATTGCCTTTCTTTGGGATTGGAATGAAATCTGACCTTTTCCAGTCCTGTGGCCACTGCTGAGTTTTCCAAATTTGCTGGCATATTGAGTGCAGCACTTTCACAGCATCATCTTTCAGGATTTGAAATAGCTCAACTGGAATTCCATCACCTCCACTAGCTTTGTTTGTAGTGATGCTTTCTAAGGCCCACTTGACTTCACATTCCAGGATGTCTGGCTCTAGGTCAGTGATCACACCATCATGATTATCTGGGTCATGAAGATCTTTTTTGTACAGTTCTTCTGTGTATTCTTGCCATCTCTTCTTAATATCTTCTGCTTCTGTTAGGTCCGTACCATTTCTGTCCTTTATCGAGCCCATTTTTGCACGAAATGTTCCCTTGGTATCTCTAATTTTCTTGACGAGATCTCTAGTCTTTCCCATTCTGTTGTTTTCCTCTATTTCTTTGTATTGATTGCTGAAGAAGGCTTTCTTATCTCTTCTTGCTATTCTTTGCAACTCTGCATTCAGATCCTTATATCTTTCCTTTGCTCCTTTGCTTTTCGCTTCTCTTCTTTTCACAGCTATTTGTAAGGCCTCCCCAGACAGCCATTTTGCTTTTTTGCATTTCTTTTCCATGGGGATGGTCTTGATCCCTGTCTCCTGTACAATGTCACGAACCTCATGCCATAGTTCATCAGGCACTCTATCTATCAGATCTAGGCCCTTAAATCTATTTCTCACTTCCACTTTATAATCACAAGGGAATAGATTTAGGTCATACCTGTATGGTCTAGTGGTTTTCCCTACTTTCTTCAATTTAAGTCTGAATTTGGCAATAAGGAGTTCATGATCTGAGCCACAGTCAGCTCCTGGTCTTGTTTTTGCTGTCTGTATAAAGCGTCTCCATCTTTGGCTGCAAAGAATATATTCCTAGTACTTATTTATCTTATGACTGTAAGCTTATACTTTGTGACCACGTTTCCCCAATTCCCTTTTTCCCCTCTACACTCACACTCCGTCCTTGGTTTCCACAAAGCGAATGGCTTGTTCTATGTGTTTGTGGTTTTGTTTCCTTTTAGAGTCAACATGTAGGTGAAATTACACAGTATTTGTCTTTCTCTGACTTTCAATTAGCATAATGCCCTCAGGGTCCAACTGTGTTATTGCAAATGGTAAGATTTCCTCACTTTTATGGCTGAATATTCCATTTTACACCTACACCACAACTTTATCCATTCATCCACTGATGGACACACATAGTTATTATGGAATATTATTAATTTCCATGTTTTGGCTATTGCAAATGATGCTGCCATGAACATGGGGGTACACTTGTATTTTCAAGTTAGTGTTTGCATTTTTTGATACATGCCCCAAAGCAGAATTGCTAGATCATACAGTCATTCTGATTTTAAATTTTGAGGATTCTCCATATTATTTTCCACAGCAGCTGAACTACTTTGCAACCCCACCAACAGGGTACATGGGTCTCCTTTTCTCCAACATCCCCTGCCTCCACACGCCCAGTTGAGTACCTGGCCTTTCTGAATACGTCCATCATGGATTGCGATGAGGTATGGGGGTTTCCTGGTGGTGGTTTTTAACTGTTCTTGAGCAAAATCAGTGCAACATTGCAGACTGCATCATCTTTCAGGGAGTTCCAGTACAAAAAACATGTTAAAATTCCGCATACCTGCTTAAGTTTGCTTTAGTGTTTTTTTTAAACAAATGCTTATTGATCCCACAAACATGCTTGGAATCAGCCTATGGAGAGGTAAGCAGAGTACACTTCTCACCTGTAGCTGCACCTGAGTGTGCCTGGGCAAGACTTGGATGAGCAGACTCCTCAAAGGCCTGGGCATAGGATACGGTTGGGAAGAATGACTCAACCAGTGAGAAATAGTGTCTACATATCTTGGATTATTTAACAGATACACACATGGTGCTCACTGTGTACCAGGAGCTGTTCTGACACATCAACCCCTGCAAGAAGGTATTTTATTACTATTACTATTATTCTTATTTATATCCCCATTTTCCAGATAAGGAAAGGGAGGCATAATGTCAGCTCCTTTCCCCAGGCCTTACAGTAGCACAGGTGTCAGTCTGCACTTATCTTGCTCTGAGCCCCAGCTGTTGGTGAGGCTCTGTTGCCCCTGTGCCTTTCTGAAATGAAACATGAGGCTTCCAGCACATTCTGGGTCTTACAGGGCTGTGTTGGCTGGTTGCGTGGGATCCCTGAGGCTGCCTAAACCCTTCTCAGTCTCTTGATCCATTTAGGTGCTCAGGTCAGAGAAGAGCTGACCTAGAACATCTCTCTTTGTGTCTCTCTACCCATCTGTCTCTCTTTAGGGTTAATTCTGCCCATCTGACTCCCCCCTTCCAAAGACTGAGCTTCCTAGGTGGCACAGTGGTAAAGAATCTGCCTGCTAATGCAGGAGACACAACGGACTCAGATTCGATCCCTGGGACAGGAAGATCCCTTAGAGTAGGAAATGTCAATCCACTCCAGTATTCTTGCCTGGAAAATCCCATGGACAGAGGAGCCTGGTGGGCTACAGTCCATAGGGTCGCAAAGAGTTGGTCATGACTGAGCATGCACGCATGCGCTCCAAAGATTGTGCAAACCCTGAGTGCAGGAACTGCATTGTGACTTTGTGACTTTTTTCCTTTCCCCATCAGCTCACAGGACACCAGTGCACTCATCTGCTTGCTCCCCTGGCCTGAGGGAATCCCACAGTCATCAGACAAGGTGCCTCCAAGCTGTGGATGATGGTGGGCCCTTCCTGTGGCTGTCAGACTTCTGGGTTTTGTGAGCTGAAGTGTTAGGTTACCCCAGTTGGCAGGGATGAAATATTACTGACACACAGCTATTGGTCACCTTTCTTTTTAAGGATCCATGACCACTTTGAGTACATGGGACAAGATAAAACCACACAGGGTCCATGACAGTCCTGAGTCTGCATCAGATGAATCAGAGGGCACCAGGAGTTGCTCTGCCCAAGTTTGGCTGAGAGAGAAGGACTTTCATGAAGATTCTTCAGGGTGAGTTCATATATCATGACAGTCTTACACCCTGACTCTCACCTCTGTCTCAGCGGGTATTTCTGGTCTCTCCTCTCACTTTGTGTTCTCTGACTTTCTTCAGAGCCAGGTCAGCATGAGACAGGGATGTGCCACATCACACCATAGAGTGTATCCCTGGCTCCATCAGGGAAATTAAGGTGATATGGGCATTTTAGTGAGAAAGAACCCATTGGCAAAAGGAAGCCATTCTGCAAATGTGTGGCTATTTATAATGATTTTGTTCTGAACACCTGGGCAGGGTAAAACCAGTAGAAAATTCTAGATTGTCCCTCTTTCTGAAAGGTGTCAGCCCCTCGTGGTTGATTCCAGGCTAATGTGAGGGACCCTTGTGAGGCTCATCCCAGGATTGGATATCTCTGTGAGCAGTTGCACTCAGGACAAGATAAAGGGGCAACTTCATTTTGGGGGAGAAGGTGCAGGGCTTGGGAGTGGGGAGGGGGGTGGGGGCTGAAGGAACTTGGCTGCCTCCTCCCTCCCACCCCTCCCCTGCGGTGGGCATCCTTCTCTTGCCCATGTGTCCTGTCTGCTCACTCCACCTGGGTCCTGGGGTGCCTTTGCCAAGGCTGGGAGGTCACAGGAAGGGCACACTTTTTCTGTCAGGACTCTCCTTAATGCAAGATGCAAAAGCACTGCTATCACCTGTCCTGTAACTCTGCCTGCTTTAGAAGCTCTAGGTGGCTCCTCCACACCTGCCCCCCATCCTCTCTTCTCCTCGCCTGCCTCCCTCTCCCTGGAAACCTTCTTCATCCTTCTATTTTCTTTTCTTGTTTTTTCCTCTATCCTGCCTCCCTCTCCCCCTCCCACCCCTCCTGTCCCCCTTTTCCCCACTCTCCCTACATTTTGCTCTAAGAGGTTCACACTAACAAACAGCCTATCTGAAGATTTAGCCTTGGATTCTTTTCTGCATTGTGCAATAGTAATTATGCAGAGATAACAATATGGTTTGTGAATCTGCCTGGATTGCTTCTTCCACCCAATTGTGTTGCCCTCCTTTTAGAATGACTTTTATTTTGCTGGTTTACGATCTTGAATAATGTTTCTAGAAAGGCTTTGTGTTTGGTAAGTTTCCTGAGACTCTGTATGTATGTCTTCCCTCCTCCCCCTCCTCCCTTCCCCTCCTCCTCACTCCCCCCTCCCTCTTCGCCTACCACAGATGAGCTCCAGTGAGGCTGTGTCAGGAGTATTAGGTTTGCAAACATTTTCCTCCAGAACACTCTGTGGCGGACGGCTGAGCCCACTTTATTCTCATTGTTCTGCAGATAATGAATTTTTCTGCCTGCTCTCAGAGGCTTTTAGAAGATCTCCCTTTATCCTTGACATGAGGAAATGTCCCTGCATCTGGCTGGATCCCCTAGAAGCAGAGGCTGATGGAGGGTGGGGTGTCAAGTGCTTCCCTGAACTCAGCACTTGTGGGAAGAGGGGAGAAAGAAGAGGGACCCTGACATCACCTGGGGCAGCCTGGGTGGCATCTATCAAGTCAGAGGGTTGGGAAAAGCAGCAGAAGCCTGCATCGTTCCACAAATTCCATCCATTCTTTACTTTCCTGGCCATGCCTATATTCTGCTGCCCTTTACCCATAACAGAAAAGCAGGCTCTAGCTTCAGCTCCTAAAACCTACATACAAACACACACACAGTCACTCACACACACACACACACACACACACTCACACACACACACCTCACACACACACTCACACACACACTCATACACACACACATTCACACACACACTCAGCCAGCCCCTAGGCCCCTTCACGGGGCTCTCTGTTCCCTCACAGCCCAGCTTTATAAACAGGAATCTGGCTTCCTTTCTGCTTCCTGTGCTGCCCTCCACAAGGTCCCTTTGGAGCCGGCGGGCCGGGCTGTGGGAAGCACTGGGGGACAACATGGCCAGAACCCAGGATGCCCACTGTGGCTGCTCTGACTTGCTCTGTCCTTGACTCTGCACTTGCAGCCACATCTTTTTATTTGGGAAAAAAATCATAAATCAGAGAAGTATCTTCTGAACTTTGAAATCAGAAACGCTGCATTTCTATCTTCCATTTATTTAAGTGTGCTGGGGACCATAGGGTTTACGCCTCCTGCACTGACCCCGGGTGCACTGAGCAAGTCCCGACAGCGCCTCCCATTCAAGTTCCTCTCTGTGGAGTGGCCCGTTCCACCCCACCCTGGAGTCCTCAGAGTCTTTACCGCTTCTCTAGAAGATGCCAAATAAAATTGCTAGTTGCTAAATACAGCCCAGGGCGTGAGGTATTTTAGACGCCTTGGCCAGTGGAATCAGTGTTTGTGGCCTCCCTCTGAAGAGAGTCAAGATGACGTCTTTACTTATCTCCAGGAATTTGCACAGCACGAAACTGCCTGGAGAGATGTCTTCCAACCTAAATGACTTCTGATTAAGTGTTCGGAAGAAAAAAAAAGCGAATGAGAGGATGATTCAGGACAGTGTTCATACATTTTTCTCTTGATAGAAGCCTTTCTTTTTTGAATTCTTGTTTTAGTTTAGTATTTTTTTCCTTGAAGTATAGTTGATTTACAATGTCATGTTAATTACTGCTGTACGGCAAAATGATTCAGTTTTATACACACACACACACACACATCGTTTTTTTAAATAGTATTTTTCATCATTTTGATATTTGGCAAAACTAATACAATTATGTAAAGTTTAAAAAAAAAAAAAACTTTCATAAGCTACTACTACATGCAAGGCATTTTGCCAGAGTGTAGGATATTTAGAATTTGTTTTTGACCCTTCCAGGAACTCATGGTCAAGAGGGATGTCTACGAGCTATGAAAATGGAATGCATGGATGACATACAGAAGGGGTAAGAAGTTAGAGAAGGACAGATGGGGGTATGAGACCTGGGTCAGATCAAGCCTGCCTCCGCATCTCTTTCAATGGTCCCCCAGGCCCTCGGTTTAACCCACCCCTCCCCTGCCTCTTCTCCCTCCCTCTCTCCACCCTGCCTCTGGGCCTGACATCCGAAGTTACCTTGATCAGCCACAGTCTGGGTTTCCCATCTGCTCTGCCCTCTGCCCAGGCTTCTCCTCTGGGCTGATGCCCCCCTGCACAGGTGTCCCCAAATTTGAGACCCCCACTCCTTTCCCTCCTCAGCAGGATTCCCTGAATGTCTGTGCTTGCTGTCTGCTCCCCTGAAATGCAGGTGTGCCGGGGTCCAGCCCCGGTGGATCCAGGGAATTCGAAGCGGGGATGGCGTCGGCGAGGATCAGGAAACAACTGCTTAATTAAACTTTAATTAAGGATATAGAGTAATAGAATAAGGATAGCTCAGTGAGGAAATTTAGTGGAGAAAAGAGGCTGAAATAAGGATAGCTCAGTGAGGAAATTCAGTGGAGAAAAGAGGCTGAATAATTTAGCCAGAAGGTGAGAGAAAGAACGACATGGGGAGACCAAGCTTCAGTGAACAAGGCCCACACTTTATTTTCCAAAGTAGTTTTTATACCTTAAGTTATGCATAGAGGATAATGGGGGAAGGGGTAGAGTCATGCAGCAAGCCAGGCTTTCTTCCTGCAAACTTATCATATGCAAAAGCTTAGGTGATTTGCATCATCTTCTGGCCCGAAGGCCTGTTAACATTTTAAGACCCTTCCTTCAGAAAGCTTATTTTTCGCTAAAGGTGATTGGTCAGGAGCCACCCTCCAAAAGCATTAGATAAAGTTGCATTCCTACAGAGCAAAGGTGTGGTGGGCTATAACAAGAAAAAGAATTAACTCAAGGGTCCCAGGTTACAAACATTAAAGCTACTACTTACACCAATTATATTAATCAATACACTGCCAGGGACACAGCAGGTAAGGGATATGGAAACTTAGCAGCAAACATTGGCCCAACAAGTGAAAATCCCTTCACCAATACAATTTCTAATCAATCTTTTAACTGCTCAAAGGAATCTGTGTTTAGACAGTTTAGAACATCTCATGCCTCTCACAGTTGGGAGGCTTTGAGCAATCACATGTGGCCAGAAAAACCTATTCAGGCAGGCTATTGGATTTCCAAAGGAATTTGTAGGTTGAAACACTGTCACACCCAGGAATTGTTAACTGGAGCTGTAAGCTAACTCTTTTTTCAGAGAGAGGTAGTGGGGGACAGCCCCCCTAAAGTCAGAGGTGTAGGTGAAAGCACAAAGCAGAAAGTAGGCAGACTCTGGTTTTGGGGGGTAGATGCTCGAGAATTTCCAGGGGGACTCCTGAGGCTCGATCCCGCCTTTGCGTATGCCGAGCCTCCTTCCTCATGACCTTTGTCATGGGTGGAGCTCCTCACACTGGCTCCCGGCAGTGATAGAATTCCAGTTGAGCTATTCCAGATGCTGAAAGATGATGCTGTGGAAAGTGCTGCACTCAATATGCAATATGCACTCAATATGCAATATGCCGGCTCCCGGCACAGGTGCCCCAGGATGGGACTTCCTCCCTCCTGCTCACCCAGATGGTTATCTGGAAGCAAATGGAACTCTAGATTGTTACCCTTTCTGGGATACTGGCCCTAATTTTGATTTCACCATTTGTGTCTGTTTCCTAAGGTCAGCCCCAAACCCCCAATTTATGTCGTGTATGCCACAGAAGCCGTATCTGTGTCCCTGTATTCCCAACTCCAGAAACAGTGCTGGTGCTCCCAGGCTGCTTGCTAAATCCTACCCTTCTCCCCACCGTCCTGACCCAGTGCTTCCTCTGTCTCTCTCCTCCACCAGCTCCTTGGAAATGTGCAGGGGTCAGAGTACATGGAGCCTCCTCCTGAGGCATGCAGCCAGCAAGACTGTCACAGCTTATATGGGCCCCAAGGAGCCTTAGGAGCAGCAACAGGGTACAGCCCTTGCCTGCATGGCTCTGGGACAAGGCTGAGCTTTGCTCTTGGCAGAGCTCCAAGGACTGATGTGCGGGATCAAGCAGAGCTGAATCTAGTCTGCAGAACCCCAGGTGATTCCCTGAAAGTCTCTGGGCCTCGCCATTACAGCAGAGCAGGAGCTGTTGGGGAGGAGTAGACAGTGCTGGGAAGGGATGTGTGATGTGCAGAAGAAGACACATTTGTGAAAAAGGCACAGATTACATTGGAAAATGGTCTTCTCAACCCCTCCCAGTGGAGGGAAATTGTGAACAGCACAGGGAGGCCAGTGCTTATGTGACGTCAGGACAAAGTTGGGAGAGTATGAGCCAGAAGGAAAGCCTGGGGATGCCCCTTTCCCACCAGCTTGTAGGACAGTTGAGGAAACTGAGTCTTGTTGCAGCCAAAGTTTGAGGAGGGCTGTCTGGCTTTACTCTCTAGGGCTCAGGCCCCTGCACACCCAGCGTGGGAGTAGGATGGGAATTGTGGCCGTCGATGGTGTCCGTTTACTTTATGGAGCGCTGCAAGTGAGAATACCGACCGAGTTGGAACGCGTGACTGGAATGTAACGTGTGCCTCCAGGAAGCCAGACTCTTCCCAGGACACGTGAGACAGAGCTAGAGATGGAGCTGGCTCTGACCTCCATCCAAAGCACACTGACTTTACCCTCCTGTCTCCTCTCTTCCAGCCTTGAGATGTGGCCATGGTCCCCAAAACCCAAGTTGTACTCAAAGACAGAGGGCAATGAGTTCAGATGGAAGATCCTGCTCTTGTTCAAGGGAACCAGGATCATATCTCAAGACAGACATACTTGATTAATTGTGGAGGAGAGAGGTGGCCTGGGGCTGCGGGCCAGGCAGGGGGTGGGCCCAGGTGAGATGGTCAGGTGGATGTGGGCAGTAGTGCCCAGGGGGCAGGCCAGCATTACAGGCCTGCTCTGTGCTCCCTGTACCCCCAGGCCTCACCTTGCCCCAGGTGGAGAAGCCACCACCAGGTAGGGTGGTGACAGAAATCTATATTTGGGAACACATGCCTCCCCACATAGCCCTGACATGGAACCAGCTGGAAGTCGACCATTTCTGGGTTTCCCATTACAAGCCTGGTAGTGTCACTCCCTTTGTCACCAGCCAAGACTCTCAGGAGACAAACAGCATAGGAGCCAGACAGCCACAGGAGAGCAGCTGGTGGCAGAGGCCCAGGGGCGGGACTGAGGATGTTGGGAGTAGGAAACTGGGGAGGTGGGGAAGGCCATGAGGGGTCTGCTCCAAGGGAAGAGAAGTGAAAGCAGGAAATGGGCAGAGGCAGTGGGGACACCCAGGCCTCCCTAGGCTGTCTGCACCCATCAACACCAGCAACAAAGTCAGTGCTAGTCCAAAGACAGTGGGGTGGGGCTGGGGCTGAAGGGCTTTCTGTAGTCTTGACTATAGTTACTAATGGCTCAGCAGTTAAAAGAATCCACCTGCAAAGCAGGAGACACATGAGATGCAGGTCTGAATCCTGGGTTGGGAAGATCCCCTGGAGGAGGGCATGGCAACCCACTCCAGTATTCTTACCTGGAGAATCCCATGGACAGAGGAGCCTGGAGAGCTACAGTCCAAAGTGTCACAAAGAGTCGAACATGACTGAATGACTAACACACACGTACACACCATTGATTTTATTCAGGTATGGTAAGGATAACAGATCAAGAGAGAAGTGCCACAGAAAACAGAGACTCCCAGACTCCCAGATCCCAAGACAAAGGGACATGCCACAGCAGTAAGGGTCACACAGGGAAGCACCAAGGGCTAGTTGTAGGGGGAATGGAGGAAAAGAGGGAATAGGGCAACTGCCTTTACTATGGCTTCCGCTGGAAGGGGCGGGCAATGTAGACCAGCAGGCTCAGGACTGGCTGGTGTGAATAATTTCCATGGGCTCCGGGGGCATCAGGATGTCCCGAATTGTCTGGCCCTCCAGTTTTAGGGCAGGGGGAAGTGAACCAGAGTTTGTGAATCTGATTGAAAAGGTGGCTGGGGGTGGGTTGTAGGCTCTGCATTGGTTGACTTGCAAATATAAAAGACACAATTGCTGGAGAATTGTTTACTCTCTCTAGGAACTGGTTAAACCTCAGAGGGTCTCCCTCCAGGGTCAACAAAGCCCCAAGATGTCAAAAGGGCTCAGAGTACAGAGAATAAAAGTCATTGTTAATGCATTTTCAGGCCTCAGTAACTTCCGGTTATGCAGCTTCCAAGACCAGGCAACGGGAGCTAAGATCCTCTTTGCTTCAGGAAAACTAAGCAAACAAAGCACAAATCAGCCCAAAGAAAGCTGGGCAGCAATCGGGACGATGTCTACCCTGGTGAACGGGGTCACAAGACCACACAGATGGCTGTCAATCAGGGCTGAGCAGACACTTGGATCCAGCGTGATCATGAAGAGGCAGATATGAGATGTGGCTGCGCTGCTTACATCAGCACTGACACCGGAAGCAACCAAATGATGGGCTAGTTACCCTCAGGAAGCAAATTCCGCTGATCTCGTCTCCCGATGGTTATCTGGCTACTGATAAACATCTAGGACAGGAAAGCAAACTAGGACAAGGTGACAGTGATCAGGATTGCTTCTTCCCATCTGCTGCCATCAGCACCAGGCAGCTCTCAACACTCTGGTGGATGAAGAACTGCACCCAGATGCATGGGGCCCAGAGCAGCAAGACGGCTGGGCGGACCTCCTACAGCGCATGCTCCAGAGGACAACGCTATGACCCCGAGGATGGAGCCCCTCCTCCTCCCAGCCCTGGGAGGTTGCCTGGCCCTGTGCTCCTGCCCCGTACTGCTTCTCTTCTATTGTCCTTGTTAGGACATCTCCTTCTACTCTGATGTACAACTCCGCCTTCTCTGCAGACTCCATCTCATCCTCGTTTTAGCTCCCTGAGCTCCCAGCCTGGGACCCCAGCACCAGACGCATCATGCCCTCAGCATCCCTCACTCCTGGCATGCAGTCCCCTGAACCTGAGAGGGCTCCTCCTTTCATGCTGAGCTCCTCAGCAGGTTAGTTTGGTTTGGGGGTTCTGTCAATACTGCAGAGACTCTGCTCCATATAGAAACTCACAGAGGTGTTCATACCTCTCCCTTTTCCTTATTTGATGATCATAAGTGTCCTGTGAACCATTGGCACACCCATTACATGAATGAGGAAACTGAAGCTCAAAGATTAGGGATTTGCTGAGTTTCTTGATGGCAAAAAACTGGTGGCTTCACTGGTGGCTCAGACAGTAAAGGATCTGCCTGTAATACAGGAGATCTGGGTTAGATCTCTGGGTTGGGAAGGCCCTCTGGAGAAGGGAATGGCTACCTATTCCAGTATTGTTGCTTGGAGAATCCCATGGACAGAGGAGCCCAACAGGCTACAGTTCACGGGGGTTGCAAAAGAGTTGGACACGACTGAGTGACTAGCACACTTTTGATGCTGGTATTGTGAAGACTGACATCCACATTTTCCATCAAGCACTTTCTCCTTGGTCTGCATGGTCCACGGCTAACCCTTCCCAACAGACCCCCAATCCAGGACACCCCAGAGCTGTGACGACCATGCATTTGCTTCCAGAGGCTGGAGCAGGGATTCTTAGCCTTTGCTTGAGAAGAGATTCTAATGAATCTGCTAGAGAATCTTCTTCTGGGAGGAGAAACAGAGCCAGTGACAAAGACAGACAGAGATCAAGACAGAGAGACAGGTTGAGACAGAGACCCTCTGAGATATGATCTGGGCCCCTCACGGTGGAGGAGTCCAGCACCCAGGCTGGAGTGGTGAGCATGACCCCCGGGGGCTCACTAAGGAGCCGAGGGGCTCTTATGAACAAGGATCTGCTGGCCTCAGACAGAGAAAGGCTTTCTCAGCAAGGAGGAAGGATGTTGTCGGAGCAGAACAATGGATTCTAGTGACCTTGAAATGTCTTCTTTGACAACTAAAGTTCTGGCGGGCCTGCCCTCTCTCATCGGAGGCCCTCTGCTGAGCGACCTTGTTATCTGATCTTCCTGTGAAAGTCTGGGGGCCCCTGAGCCAGTGCGGAGGCTTACGTAATTGGGTTTTAGAAAGGAAAGCTTTGTGCTGGGAGGTAATGAGGACTCACCCACAAGGAGGCAGGCCATCCCTCCTTTCCTTGTGGCTGAGGGGGGAATGGGCCAGGGGAATGTGGGACAAAGGCCCATTCACAGCACAGTCTCCAGGGCGCTTCTTGGATAACCAGGACACTGACCTCAGAGTTCTAGCACCATCGTCCTGCCCTGGATCCAAGACCACGGGCCCAGCACCCACTGCCCTTCTGAGTTTAGGCTTCAGTGTGATGCTGCAGCCGGGGGGCAAGACTATTTTCCTCTGGTGGAATCAGTGTGGGTGTGTGGCTGCTCCTTTATTCAGAAATGATCCTACAGACAGGTCCTCAGTCATTGAATGACTGGCTTTTTCACTTAGCCCAGCAGCAGCCTGTGGGGCTCTGGAACTTTCTACATCATCACCAGGTATACATTCTGCAGCAGGGCCAGGGCAGGACCAATAGTGTTCAGTTTTAACCTCTCACCCCTGAGCCTTTTCATCCCCGCAGTGTTTCCTGGCCTTTCTCGCTCTGTTTTCATGAGAAACCCCATTCGCCGTAGGCCCTCTATGCCAACAGCAGTCACTACCCACGAACTTCCAAATCAACCTGACTCTGGGTTCTTGTATTTGGTGCAATATTCCTGGCGAGTGAGAGTCTGTAACCCTCCAGGATGGCTTCGGTCTGGCCTTCATTTCTTGGATCACAACTATAATATAGCAGCCTTGTGTGGTGTTTATAATAAGTATCTGGAGAAGTTAAGGGAGAATCTAGCCCACCTGCCCTGCCCACCTGGGACTCCCGAGGCTCACATTTATCCTCCTGCTTTCTCTTGGGACATCCTTTCTCTGGAGTACCCATCCCCATCCTCACGTGCAAGCTTGGACCCTTGGAGACAGTGAGAAGTGCTCACTGCCTCCTTCTCACCCAGTGGCTTGTGTGACCACGATCATTTCCATCCTCATAGCAAATGCTCGTACTCTTCCCTTCTGTGCATGTGTGAAGTCACTTAGTCCTCCTGGCAGCCCACACAGGGGAGGGTTGATACCATCCTACATGTTTTCCTTGGTGTGAGAACCAAGGAAGCAGCAATTCACCAACCTTCGGGACCGCCACATGCAGGGGGTAGAAGGCTGCCCTCCCCAGATGCATCCTTAGTCCCATGTCCCTCCCCCATGCAGAGGTGTTGCTAGTCACCTCAGAGACAAGAGTAAAGGAGAAAAAGAGTTCTTATACACTTTGAGAAAAGAAAACTTTGGAAATAAAGTAGCAGGAAATTAAAGGAAATCTCAGAAGGTAAGGAAAGGTGTCACATTGCTCTGTCTAAGGGGTGAGCACATGTTATGAAGCTTCAGGTCTGAGAAATTGACTTCATTCTTTTTTTTTCTTTTTTGTATTAATTACTTTTGTTTATTTATTGGAATATAATTGCTTTACCTTGTTGTGTTAATTTTTGCTGTATGACAAAGTGAATCAGTCATATGCATACACATATCCCCTCCTTCTTAAGCTTCCCTGCCATCCTACCTCCATCCCATCCATGTAGGTCATCACAGAGCACTGAGCTGAGCTGCCTGTGCTTTATAGCAACCTTCGTTTTCGTTTTGATTGAGAGAAAGAGTCAAGACTTAGGCTTATGGTGGAAAAAGCCTGGTGCTCCTCAGAAAGATAGCACTGAATTGATCTGCCGCCAGAGAAGGCTGTCATATCCGAGGCAGTCTGACCCCACCTGACATCTTGGTTTTTTGTTTTATTGTTGTTTTTATTTTATTTTTATTGACTTATAGTTGACTTACAATGTTTTGTTCATTACTGCTCTACAGCAAAGTGATTCAGTTATAATATATATACATTCTTTTTTATGTTCTTTTCCATTATGGTTTATCATGCATGCCTTGCTAAGTCACTTTAGTCGTGTCCAACTCTTTGTGACCCCATGAACTGTAACCCACCAGGTTCCTCTGTCTATGGGATTCTCTAGGCAAGAATACTGGAGTGGGTTGCCATGCCCTTCTCCAGGGGATCTTCCTAACCCCAGGGATCGAACCTGTGTCTCTTACTTCTTCTGCATTGGCAAGTGGGTTCTTTACCACTAGCGCCACCATTGAATATGGTTCTCAGTAGGATTTTGTTGGTTGCTTAATCCTGCATGAGGGATAATCTGGTATCTGGTTTTTGGGATCCAATTGAAAAGACTTTTCAGCTGCTCTATCAGTGGGTTCCATGACATGTCTTGTGCTGAGTTCACAATTATCATAGTCCAGCATCTTTGAATCATCCTTTCTTCCTATTGTTCTCTCTCATTAGTATTGCCTGTGTATTTCACAAGAAAATGAATATTGTTCATTATACATCTTTGTTAAAAATTGCATGTTTTTGCTGCTAAAATTATGTATTCTTTTTAATACTTTCCGTTATGATTTTTTATCTGACTTTAACATACCAAGATTTCCACCACTGTGGAAAACAATGGCTTTTCTGTCTTTAAATCCAGAGTTTTTCACTGTTCTCTGAGGAAGCTGCTCTTCTGTAATGACTGTGTCAACATTTCCATTGCCTAATATTTAATGAACATGTTTCATTCATCTGTTGCAATTACAGTCTTTTCTTTCCCTAAAAAACAACAACTAGGTTTTAATATAGAACAGTTATCCCACGATTATTAGAACCATGTAGCACACTATTCTTGGAATATCCTTTCACAATTTTAGTGTCATATAGATTATCTGGATCTCCAGAAATGAATTTTATTGTTACTACTGAATTAGTTGAAGCACAGCTCTTAGAAAATACCTGACGTGCCCCTTCCCTGAATCCCTGCCCCACAGGGATTTCTTCATCCTCCAAGGTCGGTAGCTCCACCAGAGGGATATGATGGGAGACGGAGGGTGTGGTTCCCGCAGCCTGTCTGAAATGTTTCTTCCCAGTGCTGTTTGATCTCTTCCTCTCATTCTATACAGCTGGATAGTCACCCACTTCTTTTTTTCTGTCACTCAAAAATAAAACAGTTTTAAATGATGGGGGGCCTCTGAACACCAGGCAGTCCCCCAGGAACACCAGGATATAGGCTGTGAATCCCACCCATTAACTGGATGGATGTAGAGGAGGATGTTTCTGTGTTTATGAATAAGATCTCCCCCTTCTCCAGGCTGGAAATGCTGGGAGGAGATGGGGAATCTCAGAGCAAGTGTTAAAAGAGGACTTGCCTCTTCTGCAAACTGAGAGGGGGACTAATGGGCCTCTGGGTTTGTGGAAGTCTCCCTAGAAGAGGTGAGATTTCTCTGAATAGATATTTGCATGGCAGGGGCCTTGGAGGTGGGTACCCATCATCTGAATTTGGGTTGAGTTATAGTTTACCAGGAACAAAGTTATAATTTCCCAGGTCACCATGTTTCTTGGCTCCATTTAAATGAGCTGAAAGCTTTGTGTTCATGTGCCTCACTGATCATGTGACAAAGTGACTCTGACCAGGTCACTCCTGGGCTGGGAAATGAGAATTGTGCTCAAAGTAGGGAGTAGAGCCAGGAGGACCTGTAGTCTCTGCAGCATCTGGTTTCCCTGCCCCCAGGTCATGTCTGTCATCTTTTGTGGAGGTCCCCTCAGTCCTACTCGGGCTCTGCCTAGTCCCTGCCAGGTCCCCTCTGCCCAAAGTCTCCTGCTAACATGTGCCTGCCATCTCCACATTTCAGAAGGCTCTTTTCAGACATGCCTTGTCCATCCACCTTTCTATCACTAATCCTTACCCCTGCCAAGTGCTCACTGCCTTCCTAAATTTCCCTTCCTTCATGGGTTTCTTCCTTGAATCTACCTGGTCTCCTGTCCTCTATACATTTCAGATATTAACCTCATTTACGGTCTGTCTCACCTACTAGAATTTGAGCTTTAGGAAGTTGGGGATTGTAGTCTCTTGCTTTCCAAAGTATTCTCAGCACCGATGACCTTGCCTGGCACATAGAAGGTGAAAACAGGTGTTCCCTGTAGCATCTGTGTGATGCCTCTGTCCGTCAGACATATCTGTGACCCTGGAGTGCACCCTGACCCACCGTCCCACATGTACAACTCCTGTCTTTGTTGGCCTCAGGTGAAAGTGAACCAAAGTGTCCCAGTCTGGCTCCTCCCCGTCCAACCAGGAGTTGCTGACTGTAAGCACAATGGCAGAAGGACCTCCATGACCTATTAGGTCAATTATGAGGCTGCCTGGACTTTACCTTAAACAAAGGTGTCTTGTTCTGCACCAGGAACCACACAGATCACAGTGGGCATGCACTGACCCTAGTAATTGGACAGGCCCACTGATGTCTGAGCTGGCCAGTAGCCCTGAGGGCACTGCCCATGTACAGATGGCAGAAAGCAAGCCCATTGGCCTTCCCTCCCTCTTTCCCCTACCATTTCTTTAGTATCTGAGCTGCAAAGTCAGGAAAATCAGTAGGGTTTCTGTAGGAAACAAGTGAGCAGGAAGTGCCAAGGAAGAAATTGTGTCACTACTGGTGATAACTTTCATGAAATTCAGTTACTAAAGGGGCAAATGAGAACCTGGAGCCTGCTCAGCCCGAGAGGTCCAGCCCCTTCCTACTAGCTCTCCAGGCCTGGCTCCTGCCTGCCAGGTTCCCATGAAGTTGCTGTTAACCTCAGAGCAGGGATACTCTTACCAGCACTTCTAACCCCCAATCTGTGAGGTTGCCTGACTGAAGAAGATGAAGGAGCCATCCATGAAGTCAGAGGGATGGAGAGAAGGGCACAAGTGGGCTGGAGGCAGAGCCATGGACATGGACCTTACAGGGAGATGAGGGGAGGGTGACAGTGGAAACTGCAGAGAAGCCATCATCTTCTTCATTTTCCTGAAAAATACTGTTTCAGCATAAGGTGCACAGTTGTGGTGCAAGCCTAGGACTCCAACCCCAGGGCCTAAAAGGAATAGAGGGGATGGGTGGAAGGACAGCCACAGCCAGGGAGACCGATGTGCCTGAGTCCAGTGTGAAAAGCTGACTATTCCATGTTAGACCTGCATCAGGGCTTTCCCACCTTCAGTGACTCCACAACCACCTTGCCAAGTGGGTACACGTGACCATTTCACAGATGAGGAGACTGAGGCACAAAGAGGATGACTGTGCTCAGGGTCACATAGATCCCAAGTGACTCCACAGGTGCAAAGCCCATTAGTCTGACAGCACTGATCTTTCTCTTCTTTCTTTGCTCTTTCATGCAGCTCTGCAGAGCTGTGCACAGAGCAAATTAATCAACACCTGTGCAAATGACTGAGCCCAGTGGGACTTGAGTGACAAAAGTGCTGTCCTGAGACACATAACTGGGAGTCGAACCCATTCCAAGAAGCAAAGACCTCCTCTGATGGCTTGAATCTGGGAAGATCATGTGGATGAGTTGACAATGAGTATGAGCCTCGAGGGTGCACTGGGAATGGATGAAAAAAGAAATGTCCAGTTCCAGAAGCCCCATTATCCTTGATATTGTCAACTAAAACAAATGCACAACTTAAAAGTTGAGAATTATGTTTTATTCAGCAAATAAAACTAAGGAATTAGGGCCAGATACAGCCTTTCAGATAGTTTTGAGGGACTGCTCCACAGAAGTAAGGGAGGAGTCAGGATATACAGAAATTTTTGCAAACAAACAAACAAAAAAACAGAACATCAAATGAGTCCTACTAAGTAAGAAAACCAGACATCTCAAGTTAATGAATGTAGCATTCTTCTATGTAGGGGAAAATCAAGTGTCTGGGTTCATCGAAATCATTCCTTTGATATGCACATCAGCTATCTGGAGCCAATATCCTGTTTTCCCATCCTGAGTCTCCTCAGGGTGCACCACTGGGGGTACCTGCAGCAGCTGAGAGCTTGATGGCTGGCATCCTATTTCCATTCTGAGTTCCCTCCCTGCAGGCTATAATGTGATGGCTTGATGTCTGTAACAAGATATAGCAGGGGACATTTTTTCTTTCATTGACAATATTTGGTAGCATTTTATTGATTGCAAGATTTCTCATATTTATTTTGTTCTCGTGCATCTACATAGTGATTTTCATGGAGTGACACAGGCATGTGGACAGAACTGGGAATATATATGAAGGGCAAGGAGGACAGCAAGACATCTGGAGAGAGGATAGAGCAAAGGATCTGCAAGTGCCTGGGGCTGGGCTGGCCTCGGAGCATGGAGGAGAGGAGATGCCATAACCTACCCCCTGCGGTGAGACCCCTCTAAGCCAGCGCTTTGAAAAGATGAATAAAAGTGAGAAATCTCTAGCTGGGAGGGAAGGAGAGATAGAGAGAGAGAAGAGAAACAGCAATAGAAATGAAAAAGGGGCACCACTAGCGATCCAACAGACAGTAAAAAAGATATTCAGGGAATATTAGGAATAACTTACATCAGTAAATTTGACATGCAGTTGTCAAATGGAAGCATTCTTCAAATATCAAAAGATCCAAACTGCATTTTATTCTAGTAAAGGATGAGAAATCATTGAAAGGTGTTATGTGCAGTCATCCAGGGAGTACAGAAAGAGGTTTTTACCAGGGAGCCTGGTGACCCAGAGGGTTCATTGTGGGAGGGGGTTAAAGGTGGGAGGTCTGGAGGGAGAGAGGAGACCCTGAGAACACGTCAGCTGCAGAGTGGTTTTACTACTGCAGGGGACCTAGGGGCAGAGCTCATGTGAGACATTTGGAAAAACAACAGTTCAATGTTGGAGACAGGAGGGCTGACAGCTACTATCCAAATATGGAGAAATCAATAAGAAGTTGTCTCTTAGCACAGAAGAAATGTTGGCAGGGATGCATGGATGCGGATGTTGTCAGCTCATCGGGCTGATGTTAGAGGAGTGAGTGTCCTTGGAGAATGAAAGGAGATTTGGGGAGACAGGTGCATGAGACACAAGAAAGCCAGGAGCCTATGGGGTCAGGAAAGTCAGGCAGAGGAAGTGTTTTCTTAAAAAGCGCTGCATCTACTGTGTCAATGGCTGTTGAAAGGCCTGGTATACTAAAGATGAAAAATATCCCATTAGTTTAATAAAGTTGAAATTATTAGTGATCCTGATGAGTACACTTCCACTGGAAGAAAGAGAATCTAGCCTAACGGAATAAAGAATGAAAGGACAAAACTCTGAGGCAGAGAACATAAAAAAATTCTCTCATGGGTTTTCAATGTAAAGGAGAAAACAGTGGTGCAAAGGAAGAGAATATTTAGATCATGGTGCTACCCTGATGAGAGAAGAATTGTTTCAAAAGTGAGGGAGAATGTAGATCTTATGATGCTGTTTTCAACTGCTTATTAAATATTGATGGGATTGAATTGGAAATTTTTTATAGAAATCAAATATGCAGAAATGAAGTGTTTTTTTTGTTTTGTTTGTTTGTTTTAGATCCTGGGATGCCCTACTTAATCGCAATATGGGGTGAATTCTGCAGAGTGAAACACCTCTTATGGAAAGACTAAGCCCTGTGTTGGCTTTCTCTTGGAGCCCACTTGTTCTCTACCTGACAGAGTGTGGCCCACTGTGATGGCTACCCAGGTTGGCCCCTCTGGTTGGTAGCCACGTTGGCTTGCAGATTCTTCAATACATTCTCTCCTTGAAACAAAAGGTCAGACAGGAACCTGAAGTTGTTCTTAGCATCAAGGACTGTCTGGATGAACACAGGCATTTTCCAAAAGCTCATTTTACAGTGATTGAGACATTTCTTGAGAGAAGGTCTAGAATTTAGAAATCTTTTGGCATTTCTGGCATAACAGAGCTTTTTCCATTCAGAAGTTCTTCCACTGCCTCATTATTTTTAAAATAAATGTTTATGGAAAGACATTGTTAAAGAAAACCAGAGCTTAGCAATTATTTCTATCCTGATTCTTTCCCCTTAATTCCTTAAGATTTCAGGTTGGACCTACTCACATACTTTCAATATTGATCAGCATTGCTTGTCAATGATTCTCATTTCCACTTGAAATCAATTTTAATCTGTATTAAGCATTCGAGGGACTTTGGTTGACAGTGCTGGGAAAAGAATATAACTTACTCCTTACTCTCCTTCCATCTTCCTTTGTTAACTATTTACTGAAAGCACCAGTGTAGGGAGGACTGTGCTACTTGATGGAGATTCAAAGATGACTCCAGTACAGGTGCTGCCCTTTAGGATTTCACAGCCCAAGTGGGGGACAGTCACAGAAAGAAATGATGATCACTACCAAGAACACGAGGAGTAATAATGAGCTCCTGCTATTCAGTGAGTGCCAGGCTATCTGCAAACCACCACTGTAGGTGGATTGTTTCCTCACCACCAAAAGCACTTATCATGATTACCTTGCTATATCTCAGATGAGGAAACTGGAGCTCGGAGAAGTGACACTTCCAGGCTCTCACAGGGCTGATAATTGACAGATGTGTGGGCCACACTAAGCAGAATGACCCAGAGCTGAGCAGAGGGGAGCGCCTGGTTGAGGTGACACCAGGGGAAGTCCTTCAGAGGTAATAAGGAATAAGCCCAGAAAACAGGGGCTCAGCCAGGTGTTCCAACTAGCAGGAACCAAGTGACGGAAGGCCTGGCGGGGGGAGCGTGGGTGGGGAGGGGACATCATGTGAGTTACTGCTGTGGCCGGGAAGCCAGAGAGGAATGGGGGTGACTGAGGAGAATGGAGAGGTGTCCAGGGCATGGGGGTTTGTCAGGAAGATGGGATGTAATCTCGTGGGCATTGGAGGATACCTGGGTGGGGGAGGGTATGCTGGTCAGATATTCCTTTACAAAGAGCATTATAGATGCTCCACAGAGTTCAGCCCCCAGGACAGGAAGGCAGGCTAGTGCAGGGTCTCTGTGGGCTGACCAGTCTTAGGCTGATGTACTAGGTTGGAAAGGGCAACAAGCAAACACTTGGAAATGAGCAATGATGCAACTTGGGGAAAGCTTGCTTCTGGAAGGTGAGGTGGGAATGAACCAGGAGTGTTTCTCAAATTTCCTGTTTGGGTTCTTGCTCTTTCCTTTTTTCTATTTTATTTAATTTTCATGATAACTCCCTTTTACATGTGGAGGTCTAGTCAAAGGAAGTTTGTGCTCACGGAAAGAGGGGTCCTTTCTGAGCACACTCCAGCTTCAGTGTGACCCCATGGCAGTATGAGAGGACGGGGACCCCTGCCCAGGATGCCACATTGGGGTCCAGGTGACAGGTGTCACAGGCAGAGCCTTTTACAAGGTCTCTGGAGGCTGGACTCTATAATTTTTTTATTTCATGGTGCACATGTTACCCGAGAGCTTGCTCTCCTCTCTTTTGATCTTCTCTTTATGATACAAATTTAATCCTGTTTATGCACAAGGACTCTTCAACACTTGAAAACAGTGATTTGGGTCTGTGCCTCTCTGCAGTGAACTTTCTCACCTCCACTTCCACTCTCTTCCACTTGTGATTTCACTGGAAAGCCACCTCCTTCACCCAGAGCCCATGCTTCCCCTGCTACAGACAGGGACACAAAGGTATCATTTTTTCTTCTTTGTTTCTTGGATTTTGATTAGTGCATATATATGGAATCTAGAAAGATAGTTTTGATGAACCTATATGCAGGGCAGCAAAAGAGACATAGACATGAAGAACAGACTTTTGGACATAGCCACAGAAGGAGAGGGTAGCATTGAAACATATATATTACCATATGTAAAATAGTCAATTTATGATGCAGGGAACCCAAAGCCAGTGCTCTGTGACAACGTAGAGGGATAGGGTTGAGGGGGGACGTGGAAGAGGGGATCAAGAGAGAAGGAACGCACGTACCCCTATGGCTGATTCATGTTGATATATGCAAAAACCATCACAATACTGCAATTGCCCTTCAATTAAAATTAAAAAAATATTTTTTAAAAAAAATGCTTCTTTCTACCCTTAAAATGTACTAACAATTTACCAACTTGCAAATCCAGCACAGAGTGTTGATTTCAGTTGGTGCTGATTGCAATGGCAGAAGGGACCTTGTGGGGATCTTTAATGGCCATCACATTTGGGAGAAATCTGCTGGTGGGTTTTCCCTTATGTAATCAGAATTCTAGTGTAAACCCGGGGGACTGTATGAGCTACAGAAGGAAATGAGCAGGTTTCATTCAAACCTGAATCCTCAGAGCCCATGTGGTACCTGGAGAAAAACTGGAATTCAACAGAAACATGCCTAATAAAAGGAAGCAATAGTAACTTTACAGTGGGAATACCTGCAGACTCACCTTTAATCAGGTAATTGAGTTTACATCATAGTGACAACTTGTGTTGACATCACAGACCCCAATAAGCTCTGATGGGAAGGCATGTTGCCACTGTCATTATCTCCAAATTCAAATCTCAGTCTGACCATGAGAAAACACAAGACAGACCCAAACTGGGGACATTCTACCACATGCCTGACTGGTACTCTTCAAGAGTGCTGCGGTCAGAATAAATGAGGAAAGGCAGAGGGCTGACCACAGATGAGGGACAATGATGAGCTTCCCCTGAACCCCTGTTCCCAGAAACCCACTCACCCACTCATGTATTCTGAGATAAGGCTCGCCTCCACCCTTCTGTGATGATTATGATTCTCTGTCCACCTGCCTCTAGAAGACCCCTGATCCCACTCTCTTTTTAGACAGACCTCCTTAATGCATGTTCTCTCATTGCCAGGATAAAATCATCTTAATTACCTGGTGCATTTTTTTGTCTTTCAAAAGACTGAGGAGTCATGAGAATTCCCTGCTGTCCAGTGGTTAGGATTCCTTGCTTCCAATGAAGCGGGCAAGGGTTCAATCCCTGGTTAGGGAACTAAGATCCTGCAAGCTGTGTGTATGATGTGGCTGAAGAAAGAAAATGACCATGGGGTCGTAACTACATATAATGGGATGGGATATCCTAAACAAATGATGGGTTTCATGGGCTAACTGAGGAAATCTGAATAAAGTCTGTAGTTCAGTTAATTTTGTTTTACCACTGTTAATGTTTTAGCATTTAGTAATGCTTTATTGATTATGTAAGATGTTGACAATAGGGAAAGCTGGGTGCAAGTAAACAAAACTCTCCTTAGTATCTTTATAGTATTTGGTGTGTCCAAAATTATTTGGAAAAGCATTTTTAGAGTTCTTATTAATGGCTAAATAAATGTCTATTAGTATTTCTGTCTTAGCTGTAGCCTGCATGAATGCTTGGTTGCTTCAGCTGTGTCTGACTCTTTTATGTACATATATATACACTCACACATATATCCTGTATATGAAGATAGAGATAGAGACAGAGATAAATGGAGAAAAATGGGGGTGGGGTGGGGAATGAAATGAAGAGATACATATTTTAAGGAATTAGCTCACATGATTGGGGGGATAGCAAATCTGAATTCTGTGAAGCAGACTGGGAGGCTAAAAATTCAGGGAAAAGTTATTGTTTGAGTCTGAAATCCACCAGGCTGGAAACTCAGAGAGGGTTTCCATGTTGTAGTCTTAACATAGAGTTTCTTCTTTGGGAAACAGTCTTTGCTCTTAATGTTTTCAACTGATCGGATGAGGCCCACTGACATTATTGAGGGTAATCTATGCTATTCAAACTCTATTGAATTTAAATGCTAATTATCTCTGAAAAATACCTTCACAGCAACACCTAGACAGGTGTTTGATCAAATGACTGGACACTGGCCTGGTAAAATTGACACATACCTTTACTGTTACAGTCCACCTCACACTGAAAGCAATCACGGCTACCCTTGCACACGACATAGGCTGTGCTGTGCTGTGATTAGTCGCTCAGTCATGTCCAAGTCTTTGTGACCCCATGGACTGTGGCCTACCAGACTCCTCTGTCCAGGGGGATTCTCTAGGCTAGAATACTGGAGTGGGTTGACAAGCCCCTCTCCAGGGGATCTTCCCAACCCAGATATCAAAACCAGGTCTCCCATATTGCAGGCAGATTCTTTAGCATCTGAGCCACCAGGAAAGCCCAAGAGTACTAGAATAGGTAGCCTATCCCCTTTCTGGGAGATCTTCCCAAGCCAGGAAATGAACCAGGGACTCCTGCTTTGATGCCAGATTCTTTACCAGCTGAGCTACCAGGGAAGCCCATGACACAAGATAGGAAGGGCCAAGCTGTCCAGAGGAATCTCATTCTCTGCTATGGAGAGTAAAGATGTTGTCTTTGAGGTCAGGACTATATCAGAAGGAGGGATGTGGTTTAAGGCTCCATTCCTACTTGACATCACTGGCCTGTATTAAATGTATGATTTTCTGAGTCCATACTTATTTTATTGGAAGGGTATGAAAGGGGTTATGAACAGTAAGCTGGATAACATGACTTATGGAATGTCATCAAACCTCAATCTTACTTTTTTTGTGCCAAAATTTATTATTATTATTTTTTAATTTAAATTTATTTATTTTAATTGGAGGCTAA
The DNA here is from genome assembly GCF_029407905.1 of Bubalus kerabau. NCBI lineage: Eukaryota > Metazoa > Chordata > Mammalia > Artiodactyla > Bovidae > Bubalus > Bubalus kerabau. The sequence goes on along the minus strand of NC_073631.1, from coordinate 79,114,290 downwards.
TTACTTTACAATATTGTATTGGTTTTGCCATACATCAACATGAATCCACCACAGGTGTATACATGTTCCCCTTCCTGAACCCCCCTCCCACTTCCCTCCCATTACCATCCCTCTGGGTCATCCCAGTGCACCAGCCCCAAGCATCCTGTATCCTGCATTGAACCTGGACTGGCGATTCATTTCATATATGATATTATACATGTTTCAATGCCATTCTCCCAAATCATCCCACCCTCTCCCTCTCCCACAGAGTCCAAAAGACTGTTCTATACAACTGTGTCTCTTTTGCTGTCTCTCATACAGGGTTATCATTACCATCTTTCTAAATTCCATATATATGCGTTAGTATACTGTACTGGTGTTTTTCTTTCTGGCTTACTTCACTCTGTATAATAGGCCCCAGTTTCATCCACCTCATTAGAACTGATTCAAATGTATTCTTTTTAATGGCTGAGTAATACTCCATTGTGTATATGTACCACGGCTTTCTTATCCATTCATCTGCTGATGGGCATCTAGGTTGCTTCCATGTCCTGGCTATTATAAACAGTGCTGTGGTCCAGTGGCTAAGACTCTGTACTCCCAATGCGAGGGGCCCGGGTTCGATCCCTGTTCAGGGAACTGGATCCTACATGCCGCAGCTAAGAGTTTGCATGCCACAATGAAGACCCAGTGCAGCCAAATAAATCAATAAATCTTACTTTTATCTATTACTGTCATTTAGAAGTATTCAGTATGAGATATTTTCCCCAAGCTGCTATATAAAAACTGAAGCCAGATCTAATCATTTTTTCCTGACTCCTTGAAAGTATTTTATGTTAATTTTAATTTGCAAAAGAGATTCTCAAGTCAGAAATTATTCTCCAAGTCAAAAATAACTATTAATACTTCGATCTTTAACCAAAGTTAAGATTTTTCTCCCCACAAAGCATCCTGAGAAGGGCCAGTTGGTGAGTCATCACTAGCAAGTCTATAGGTTAATAGCAGTAAATACGTTTTATATTCTAAAAATATCATTTGAAATATTTAATATAGAGCTGTGCACAAAACAGGCATTTATTCCCTGTAAGATTAGCATCGTCTCCTAGAAGCCAAAGAAGAAAGTATTCTCACGAGGAGGGAATGATTGTGTGTGGAACATGGCCCATGAAATGAAAACTAGATGGCATTGAAACATGTAAAATATCATGTATGAAATGAGTTGCCAGTCCAGGTTCGATGCACGATACTGGATGCTTGGGGCTGGTGCACTGGGACGACCCAGAGGGATGGAATGGGGAGGGAGGAGGGAGGAGGGTTCAGGATGGGGAACACATGTATACCTGTGGTGGATTCATTTTGATATTTGGCAAAACTAATACAGTTATGTAAAGTTTAAAAATAAAATAAAATTTAAAAAAAAAAAGGGAAAAAAATTAAAAAAAAAAAAAGAAAACTAGATTGGATTTAGCGATGTAACATCATTCGTGGCATATGTAAGAGTAATTTTGGTGGCCTGTTGAGAACAACTGGATGTAATAAAAAATGAGAAGAGAGGCATTGCATTTGGTGGAATAGAAGGCCTGGGGCAACCTCTTAAAGGAGAAGCAGAGAAATAGGGAGACAGCCATCACAGAAAGGTGAATCGTGTGTGCCCTGTGGGTGTGCACATTTATATGGGTTTAAAGATGTGAACCCCATAACTCGATTGGTAAAGAATCCGTCTATTATACAGAGTGAAGTAAGCCAGAAAGAAAAACACCAGTACAGTATACTAACGCATATATATGGAATTTAGAAAGATGGTAACAATAACCCTGTATACGAGACAGCAAAAGAGACACAGATGTATAGAACAGTCTTTTGGACTCTGTGGGAGAGGGAGAGGGTGGGATGATTTGGGAGAATGGCATTGAAACATGTATAATATCATATAAGAAATGAATCGCCAGTCCAGGTTCAATGCATGATACAGGATGCTTGGGGCTGGTGCACTGGGACGACCCAGAGGGATGGTACGGGGAGGGAGGTGGGAGGGGGTTCAGGATGGGGAACACATGTACACCCGTGGCGGATTCATGTTCATGTATGGCAAAACCAATACAATATTGTAAAGTAATTAGCCTCCAATTAAAATAAATAAATTTATATATATATAAAAAAAGAATCCACCTGCAATGCGGGAGACCCTGGTTTGATTCCTGGGTTGGGAAGATCTGCTGGAGAAGGGAAAGTCTACCCACTCCATTACTCTGACCTGGAAAATTCCATGGACTATACAGTCCATGGGTTTGCAAGGGTCGGACATGACTGAGCGAGTTTCACTTTCAAAGATGTGAAAGATACCATGGTTTTATACTGATGATAATTACATTGAAGAGAGTGTATGTAAAACAACTGGTCTTATAGAAGAGAGGAGAGAATTGCTGGTAGGTGTCTAAGTGGGAGGAGAATGGGATGTGGTGCTGGTTGGAAGAGAGAGCAGGGATCTGTGGCCACAGGAAGGGGGCAGAGCATGTGGGTTCAAATGTGGTACAGGAGACTGTGGATGTCCCCCTGGGAGTTCTCCTCTGATTGTTTAACTTATCAAATGATAGCCTAAGGTATTTGGAGAATTAATTAAGTGGGAAATCTTATCATGATGACGGGGCAGCAATAATTCATGGATCAACCCCCATCTCTATCTGAAGCAATAATTCATGGATCTGGTACAGCAGGCCCCTCCTCAACCCCAGGGTCAAATTAAGAGGACAGACCGACTTCCTTGCTTTTGTCTGGGACTTGGTCCCATGTCTCAGGAGACTCCTCAGCTCTGGCATCACCATTGAGACTGTCCTCTTCCTCTGTGGGGACAGGGTGAGCTGCTTCCAAAGCAATCCTCTGCATAAAGTTCTCCCCACCTGCATGCTCATTTATAGCATCAATATAAATTTCAAAAATTGAAAGTGTTAGTTGCTCACGTGTCCAACTCTTTGTGATACCATGAACTGTAGCTTGCCAGGCTCCTCTGTCCATGGAATTCTCCAGGCAAGAATACTGGAGTGGGTAGTCATTCCCTTCTCCAAGGTATCTTCCTGTCCCAGGGATGGAACTCGATCTCTTGCGTTGCAGGCAGATTCTTTACCACTTGAGCCACCAGGCAAAAGTACATTTCCAAAAATGCATTGTTTAAAATTTAAAAAATATATGATATGAGTATTTTAAAATATATCATTTTAAAAATATTTAATAATTTTAAAGGAAATTTAATATTATTTTAAAAATATTATTTAAACATTTTCTTTAGCATATACTGAAAGTATTGCCTTGTTTGGACCTTCAATTTCTTATCCTGTTACACTCTCTAAAGGTAAATAAATAAACATCACCATATTTATTGCTTCTTCTGCATGTTATAGATTATACTGTTGGCTTTGAAGCATTTCATCTCATTTGCTTGCCTTTAAATTATATTTGTATTTAATGCAACTCCCAAAATAAATTATATCTTTATTTAGACTCATCAAGAATGGAGAATATGGCTCTAATAATTAAACCAAATCTTCAGCAATGATTTAATGAGATGGTCTATTTAATCCCCTCAGACCCTCATCTCTATTTGAAGTTTTATGAAAGGCCAAAGGTGGTGTTGGAGAAGACTCTTGAGAGTCCCTTGGACTGCAGGGAGATCCAACCAGTCCATTCTAAAGGAGATCAGTCCTGGGTGTTCTTTGTTTTTTTTTGTTTTTTTTTTTAATAGTTTTCATGTCAATTTTTTTTTTAAATTTTATTTTATTTTTAAACTTTACATAACTGTATTAGTTTTGCCAAATATCAAAATGAATCTGCCACAGGTATACATGTGTTCCCCATCCTGAACCCTCCTCCCTCCTCCCTCCCCATTCCATCCCTCTGGGTCGTCCCAGTGCACCAGCCCCAAGCATCCAGTATCATGCATCGAACCTGGACTGGCAACTCGTTTCATACATGATATTTTACATGTTTCAATGCCATTCTCCCAAATCTTCCCACCCTCTCCCTCTCTCACAGAGTCCATAAGACTGTTCTATACATCAGTATCTCTTTTGCTGTCTTGTATACAGGGTTATTGTTACCATCTTTCTAAATTCCATATATATGCGTTAGTATACTGTATTGGTGTTTTTCTTTCTGGCTTACTTCACTCTGTATAATAGGCTCCAGTTTCATCCACCTCATTAGAACTGATTCAAATGTATTCTTTTTAATGGCTGAATAATACTCCATTGTGTATATGTACCACAGCTTTCTTATCCATTCATCTGCTGATGGACATCTAGGTTGCTTCCATGTCCTGGCTATTATAAACAGTGCTGTGATGAACATTGGGGTACACGTGTCTCTTTCCCTTCTGGTTTCCTCAGTGTGTATGCCCAGCAGTGGGATTGCTGGATCATAAGGCAGTTCTATTTCCAGTTTTTTAAGGAATCTCCACACTGTTCTCCATAGTGGCTGTACTAGTTTGCATTCCCACCAACAGTGCAAGAGGGTTCCCTTTTCTCCACACCTTTTCCAGCATTTATTACTTGTAGACTTTTGGATCACAGCCATTCTGACTGGCGTGAAATGGTACCTCATAGTGGTTTTGATTTGCATTTCTCTGATAATGAGTGATGTTGAGCATCTTTTCATGTGTTTGTTAGCCATCTGTATGTCTTCTTTGGAGAAATGTCTATTTAGTTCTTTGGCCCATTTTTTGATTGGGTCATTTATTTTTCTGGAGTTGAGCTGTAGGAGTTGCTTGTATATTTTTGAGATTAGTTGTTTGTCAGTTGCTTCATTGGCTATTATCTTCTCCCATTCTGAAGGCTGTCTTTTCACCTTGCTAATAGTTTCCTTTGATGTGCAGAAGCTTTTAAGGTTAATTAGGTCCCATTTGTTTATTTTTGCTTTTATTTCCAATATTCTGGGAGGTGGGTCATAGAGGATCCTGCTGTGATGTATGTCAGAGAGTGTTTTGCCTATGTTCTCCTCTAGGATTTTTATAGTTTCTGGTCTTACGTTGAGATCTTTAATCCATTTTGAGTTTATTTTTGTGTATGGTGTTAGAAAGTGTTCTAGTTTCATTCTTTTACAAGTGGTTGACCAGAGTTCCCAGCACCACTTGTTAAAGAGATTGTCTTTAATCCATTGTATATTCTTGCCTCCTTTGTCAAAGATAAGGTGTCCATATGTGCGTGGATTTATCTCTGGGCTTTCTATTTTGTTCCATTGATCTATATTTCTGTCTTTGTGCCAGTACCATACTGTCTTGATAACTGTGGCTTTGTAGTAGAGCCTGAAGTCAGGTAGGTTGATTCCTCCAGTTCCATTCTTCTTTCTCAAGATCGCTTTGGCTATTCGAGGTTTTTTGTTTTTCCATACAAATTGTGAAATTATTTGTTCTAGCTCTGTGAAGAATGCTGTTGGTAGCTTGATAGGGATTGCATTGAATCTATAGATTGCTTTGGGTAGTATACTCATTTTCACTACATTGATTCTTCCAATCCATGAACATGGTATATTTCTCCATCTGTTAGTGTCCTCTTTGATTTCTTTCACCAGTGTTTTATAGTTTTCTATATATAGGTCTTTAGTTTCTTTAGGTAGATATATTCCTAAGTATTTTATTCTTTCCATTGCAATGGTGAATGGAATTGTTTCCTTAATTTCTCTTTCTGTTTTCTCATTATTAGTGTATAGGAATGCAAGTGATTTCTGTGTGTTGATTTTATACCCTGCAACTTTACTATAGTCATTGATTAGTTCTAGTAATTTTCTGGTGGAGTCTTTAGGGTTTTCTATGTAGAGGATCATGTCATCTGCAAACAGTGAGAGCTTTACTTCTGCTTTTCCAATTTGGATTCCTTTTATTTCTTTTTCTGTTCTGATTGCTGTGGCCAAAACTTCCAAAACTATGTTGAATAGTAATGGTGAAAGTGAGCACCCTTGTCTTGTTCCTGACTTTAGAGGAAATGCTTTCAATTTTTCACCATTGAGGATAATGTTTGCTGTGGGTTTGTCATATATAGCTTTGATTATGTTGAGGTATGTTCCTTCTATTCCTGCTTTCTGGAGAGTTTTGATCATAAATGGATGTTGAATTTTGTCAAAGGCTTTCTCTGCATCTATTGAGATAATCATATGGTTTTTATTTTTCAATTTGTTAATGTGGGGTATTAATATGCCAATAAAATGGACAACGAGGAAGAAATGGACAAATTCTTAGAAAAGTACAACTTTCCAAAACTCGACCAGGAAGAAATAGAAAATCTTAACAGACCCATCACAAGCACGGAAATTGAAACTGTAATAAAAAATCTTCCGGCAAAAAAAAGCCCAGGTCCAGACGGCTTCACAGCTGGGTGTTCTTTGGAAGGACTGATGCTGAAGCTGAAACTCCAATACTTTGGCCACCTCATGCGAAGAGTTGACTCATTGGAAAAGACTCTGATGCTGGGAGGGACTGGGGGCAGGAGGAGAAGGGGACGACAGAGAATGAGATGGCTGGATGGCATCACTGACTCGATGGACATGAGTTTGAGTGAACTCCAGGAGTTGGTGATGGACAGGGAGGCCTGGCATGCTGCAATTCATGGGGTCGCAAAGAGTCGGACACGACTGAGCGACTGAACTGAACTGAACTGAAAGGTTAAGAAAGCCTTTGATGCATATGAGCCAAATGAAAATGTTCTATTGGATGACTTTAAAAACAATAAATATTCAAGGACACTGTTTATGTAAAATTGTACACATTGCAATTTAGGAAAATATCCTTTGACATCCATTTAAGGTCACAATCAACAAGTTAATTTTGATTTTTTTCTTTTGCAAAGCTCCTATTTTTGTTCTAAATTTTTTTTTTTTTTCAAGAAGGGTGGAGAACATGTATTATACATTACTCAGGGCCAAGCAAATTAGTGTTACATAATCTCAGTTTATCAGTTCAATTATCTTGTATCAAGGAGGGTGTGTTCAGTTAGTCAAATCATTATGAAAGTTCTTTTTCAAGCTGTTGCCAAACCACTGTTCAAGGAAAACACCTTTTCTTCATTTAATGTAGCTTTCATTTTCCTTTATGAGGAACTGAAATCATGTATACTGACTGCTCTTTTTTTTCCAGCTGAATTATTATTTTCTTTGAGAGGAGTGTCAATGAACTGGCAGTCCAGGGTGGTTAATAAAAGAGTAACAACAGTGGGGATTGTGAAGGCACCTGCCTCCCAGGAGGATCGCATCATCCACTCTAGATCAAATCATTGTCATCCAAAAGCAAGGGAGAGAAATCCCAGCTTCTTCCATTGGCTGTCTTCTCAGGATCTGATGCACCGCTGTTGTGGTTACTCTCCTGGAAGTAGATAGGATGGCTTGGGAGCAGAATGGAGGGGTAGCCCAGTCCAGTAGGAAAACCACGGGCTTTTCTAGGAGTTCATTGGGCTTGATTCCATCACTTACTCAGGATATAAAATTGGTCTAATTCTCAGTGTCCAAATCTAAGCACTAGGAATAATAATTCCCTCATAAAATTGTGGTGGAAGGCTGTCAGCTCCATGAGGTCACTCACTGAAGGACAGCTGAACTTTGAAAGCTTAAGTACAACTCCTACATATTCCCTTAAATTATCACCAGAATACAGCCCACTCACACCTTCTGCTCTGCAAAATGGAAAAGTGTTCCCATAATAAATTCCCCTATGTGACAGATAGCAGCCATCCTGCTCATTTAATTGGAAATAGTGTTCCTTTTTGGAGAAGGCAATGGCACCCCACTCCAGTACTCTTGCTTGGAAAATCCCATGGACGGAGAGCCTGGTAGGCTGCAGTCCATGGGGTCGCTAAGAGTCAGACAATACTGAGTGACTTCACTTTCACTGTTCAGTTTCATGCTTTGGAGAAGGAAATGGCAACCAACTCCAGTGTTCTTGCCTGGAGAATCCCAGGGACAGGGGAGCCTGGTGAGCTGCCGTCTATGGGATTGCACAGAGTCGGACACGACTGAAGTGACTTAGCAGCAGTAGCAGCAGCAGCAGCAGCAGTGTTCCTTTAAAAAATGATTTTACTTTACAGACATCAATTATGCTTTCAAACAAGATTTAATAATGATTTTATTTGGCGCATTTCTTTTGTTTTCATCATGCCCTGCATTGACTGTTTATGGTTACCTCATCTGAACATGGATGTAGCAGGACTTAGTCTGGGCCTCTACTGCTGTCAATGTTAATTCAGTCCCCACACTCACAGCCATATTCTGAATGATTAATAATTTCCCTCTTTACATTCCCAATTATGGTCTATATATTGCTGCCTGAACCTGTATTGTCAGAGCAGATTGCCTTTTGAGCTCCTACTGTATCCCTCAGTTCAGTTCAGTTGCTCAGTTGTGTCTGACTCTTTGCGACCCCATCAACTGCAGAAAGCCAGGCTTCCCTGTCCATCACCAACTCATGGAGCTTACTAAACTTACATCCATCGAGTTGGGGGTGCCATCCAACCATCTCATACTCTGTCATCCCCTTCTCCTCCCGCCTTCAATCTTTCCCAGTCTCAGGGTCTTTTCAAATGAGTCAGTTCTTTGTACAGGTGGTCAAAGTATTGGAGTTTCAGCTTCAACATCAGTCCTTCCAATGAACATTCAGGACTGATGTCCTTTAGGTTGGACTGGTTGGATCTCCTTGCAGTCCAAGGGACTCTCAAGAGTCTTCTCCAACACCACAGTTCAAAAGCATCAGTTCTTTGGCACTCAGCTTTCTTTATAGTCCAACTCTTACATCCATACATGACTACTGGAAAGAACAAAGCTTTAACTAGATGGACTTCTGTTGTCAAAGTAATATCTCTGCTTTTTAATATGCTGTCTATGTTGGTCATAGCTTTTCTTTGAAGGAGCAACATCTTTTAATTTCATGGCTGCAGTCACTATCTGCAGTGATTTTGGAGCCCAAGAAAGTAAAGTCTCTCACTGTTTCCATTGTTTCTCCATCTATTTGTCATGAAGTGATGGGACCAGATGCCATGACCTTAGTTTTCTGAATGTTGAGCTTTAAGCCAACTTTTTCCACTCTCCTCTTTCACATTCATCAAGAGGCTCTTTAGTTCTTCTTCACTTTCTGGCATAAGGGTAGTGTCATCTGCATATCTGAGGTTATTGATATTTCTCCCAGCAATCTTGATTCCGGTTTGTGCTTCAGCTAGCCAGTCATTTCACATGATGTGCTCTGCCTATAAGTTAAATAAGCAGGGTGACAATGATACAGCCTTGACGTGCTCCTTTCCTGATTTGGAACCAGTCTGTTGTTCTATGTCCAATTCTAACTGTTGCTTCCTGATCTGCATACAGATTTCTCAGGAGGTGGGTCAGGAGGTCTAGTACTCCCATCTCTTTCAGAATTTTCCATAGTCTGCTGTGGTTCACACAGTCAAAGGCTTTGGTATAGTCAATAAAGCAGAAATAGATGTTTTTCTGGAACTCTCTTGCTTTTTGATGATCCAAAAGATGTTGTCAATTGTTCTCTGGTTCCTCTGCCTTTTCTATTTCCAGCTCAAACATCTGGAAATTCATAGTTCATGTATGTTGAAACCTGGCTTGGAAAATTTTGAGCATTACTTTGTTAGCAGTGTGTGAGATGAGTGCAGTTGTGTGGTAGTGTGAACATGCTTCAGCATTGCCTTTCTTTAGGATTGTAATAAAAACTGACCTTTTCCAGTCCTGTGGCCACTGCTGAGTTTTCCAAATTTGTTGGCATATTGAGTGTAGCACTTTCAAAGCATCATCTTTTAGGATTTGAAATAGCTCAATTGGAATTCCATCACCTCCACTAGCTTTGTGTGTAGTGATGCTTCCTAAGGCCCACTTGACTTTGCATTCCAGTATGTCTGCCTCTAGGTCAGTGATCACACTATCATGGTATTCCTACAGCCTCATATTTGGCCTCTCCTCCTGATGTCTTGGTCTCCCTGGTAGCTCAGCTGGTAAAGAATCCGCCTGCAATGCAGAATACTTTGGTTCGATTCCTGGGACTGGAAGATCCTCTGGAGGAAGCCATGGCAACCCACTCCAGTATTCTTGCCTGGAGAATCCCCTTGGACAGAGGAGCCTGGTGGGTTATAGCCCATGCAATTGCAAAGAGTTGGACATGACTGAATGACTAAGCACAGCACCAGATGTCTTATGGACAAAGCACAGAACCAGATGTCTTATGGACATCACAGATCAACAAGGTTGTCCTTGTTGGTTGCCCTCCAACCTGATTCTTCTAGCACAGCCAGATGGTTTCCCCCTTTAGGGAATAAAACCTAGCTTACTATGGGTGGGAATCTTCTTAGATTCTGTTTTATTCCTGTTGTCCCATCTGAGTTCTCTCTGTTATGCCTATGTCATTATATATATATATATATATATATATATATATATATATATATATATAATTTTCCTTTTCAAAATTTATATTGAAGCATATTTAATTTACAATGTTGTTTAGTTTCAGGTGTACAGCAAAGTGATTCACTTAAATATATATATATATATATATATATAATTTTTTTCAGATTCTATTCCCATATAGATTATTAGAGAATATTGAATGATGTTGCCTGTTCTATATAATAGGTCTTTGTTGATTATTTATTTTATATATTGTAGTATGCATACATTAATCCCACATTCTTAATTTCTCTCTCTTCCCCAGCCTTTCCCCTTTGGTAACCCTAAGTGTGTTTTCTATGTCTGTGAGTCTGTTTCTGTTTTGTAAATAAGCTCATTTGTATCATTTTTTTTTAGATTCCTTGTATAACTGCTATCATATGGTATTTGTCTTTTTCTGACTTCCTTCCCTTACTATGATGATTTCTAGATCCATCCCTGTTGTTGCAAATGACATTATTTCATTTATTATGGCTGAGTAGTAATGATAAGGATGTTGAGAGCTTATGGTGAACATGTCAGATTCATGATCTCCAAAGAAGATTTAGCTTCGGGACCAGAGACTAGGCTTGACCACTCCGGGCTCTTGTGTGGCAGTGTTATGACAGTGAAGAGGGGCAGAGAAAGCCTCTGACACAGATATCAGAAGGAAGCAGAGAATTCCCTACTCACTAGTCTTTAGTAAGGGAGCTATGTACTTTTAAAATTAGTTATTACAATAAAACGTAAGAATGTCTCAAGGTTGTAAAAATTTTATCAGGCCCACTCCCACAACTTACATTTTAACATAACAGGATTAGAATTTAACAATAGAAAGATTTTACCAGACCCACATATACATAATATACATTCTAATATACATTCTAAGATATCAGGATTAATCAGAAGGTTTACAGGAAGAAGAAATAGTCCTCAAGAAGGATACATTGTTGTTATATAATCCTTAGTACAGAGTTTAAACTGAGTTGTTTGTTGTGTAATCATCAGCTCCAGGCTTAAAGAAAAAAATGTTTTATGTGATTTAAGACTAAGGAATGGGTGAATTTAACTCAGATGACCATTATATCTACTACTATGGGAAAGAATCCCTTATAAGAAATGGAATAGCCATCATAGTCAACAAAATAGTCAAAAATGCAGTACTTGGATGCAGTCTTTAAAAACTACAGAATGATTTCTGTTTGTTTCCAATGCAAACCATTCAATATCACAGTAATCCAAATCTATGCCCTGACCAGTAATGCTGAAGAAGCTGAAGTTGAAGGGTGCTATGAAGACCTACAAGACCTAGAAATAATACCAAAAAAAGATGTCCTTTTCATTATAGGGGACTGCAATGCAAAAGTAGGAAGTCAAGAAACACCTGGAGTAACAGGCATATTTGGCCTTGGAGTACAGAATGAAGCAGGACAAAGGCTAATAGAGTTTTGCCAAGAGAATGCACTGGTCATAGGAAACATCCTCTTCCACACAAGAGAAGACTCTACATATAGACATCACCAGATGGTCAACACCGAAATCAGATTGATTATACTCTTTGCAGCCAAAGATGGAGAAGCTCTATACAGTCAGCAAAAACAAGACCGGGAGCTGACTGTGGCTCAGATCATGAACTCCTTATTGCCAAATTCAGACTTAAATTGAAGAAAGTAGGGGAACCCACTAGACCATTCAAGTATGATCTAAATCAAATCCCTAACGATTATATAGTGAAAGAGAGAAATAGGTTTAAGGGACTAGATCTGATAGACAGAGTGCCTGATGAACTATGGACGGAGGTTCACGACATTGTACAGGAGACAGGGATCAAGACCATCCCCAAGAAAAAGAAATGCAAAAAGGCAAAATCGCTGTCTGAGGAGGCCTTACAAATAGCTGTGAAAAGAAGAGAAGTGAAAAGCAAAGGAGAAAAGGAAAGATATGCCCATTTGAATGCACAGTTCCAAAGAATAGCAAGAAGAGATAAGAAAGCTTTCCTTAGTGATCAGTGCAAGGAAATAGAGGAAAACAAGAGAATTGGGAAGACTAGAGATCTCTTCAAGAAAATTAGAGATACCAAGGGAATATTTCATGCAAAGATGAGCTCAATAAAGGAAAGAAATGGTATGGACCTACGAGAAGGAAAAGATATTAAGAGGTGGCAAGAATACACAGAAGAACTAGACAAAAAAGATCTTCATGACCCAGATAATCACGATGGGGTGATCACTCATCTAGAGCCAGACATCCTGGAATGTGAAGTCAAGTGGGCCTTAGAAAGCATCACTATGAATGAACCTAGTGGAAGTGATGGAATTCCAGTTGAGCTATTTCAAATCCTAAATGATGATGCTGTGAAAGTGCTGCACTCAATATGCCAGCACATTTGGAAAACTCAGCAGTGGCCACAGGACTGGAAAAGGTCAGTTTTCATTCTAATCCCTAAGAAAGGCAATGCCAAAGAATGCTCAAACTACCACACAATTGCACTCATCTCACACGCTAGTAAAGTAATACTCAAAATTCTCCAAGCCAGACTTCAGCGTATAATACGTGAACCATGAACTTCCAGATGTTCAAGCTGGTTCTAGAAAAGGCAGAGGAACCAGAGATCAAATTGCCAACATCTGCTGGATCCTGAAAAAAGCAAGAGAGTTCCAGAAAAACATCTATTTCTGCTTTATTGACTATGCCAAAGCCTTTGTCTGTGTGGATCACAATAAACTGGAAAATTCTGAAGGAGATGGGAATACCAGACCATGTGACCTGCCTCTTGAGAAACCAGTACGCAGGTAAGGAAGCAACAGTTAGAACTAGACATGGACCAACAGACTGGTTCCAAATAGGAAAAGGAGTACGTCAAGGCTGTATATTGTCACCTGCTTATTTAACTTATATGCAGAGTACATCATGAGAAATGCTGGGCTGGAAGAAGCACAAGCTGGAATCAAGATTGCTGGGAGAAATATCAATAACCTCAGATATGCAGATGACACTACCCTTATGCCAGAAAGTGAAGAAGAACTAAAGAGCCTCTTGATGAAAGTGAAAGAGGAAAGTGAAAAAGTTGGCTTAAAGCTCAACATCAGAAAACAAAGATCATAGCATCCAGTCTCATCACTTCATGACAAATAGATGGAGAAACAGTGGAAACAGTGGCAGACTTTATATTTTTGGGGCTCCAAAATCACTGCAGATAGTGACTGGAGCCATGAAATAAAAAGACATTTGCTCCTTGGAAGGCAAGTTATGACCAACCTTGACAGCATTTTAAAAAGGAAAGACATTACTTTGTCAACAAAGGTCCATCTAGTCAAGGCTATGGTTTTTCCAGTGTTCATGGATGGATGTAAGAGTTGGACTATAAAGAAAGCTGAGTGCCAAAAAATTGATGCTTTTGAACTGTGGTGTTAGAGAAGACTCTTGAGGGTTCCTTGGACTGCAAGGAGATCCAACCAGTCCATTCTAAAGGAAATCAGTCCTGAATGTTCATTGGAAGGAGTGATGTTGAAGCTGAAACTCCAATACTTTGACCACCTGATGCGAAGAGCTGACTCATTTGAAAAGACCCTAATGTTGGGAAAAATTGAAGGCAGGAGGAGAAGGGAACGACAGAGAATGAGATGGTTGGATGGCATCACTGACTCAATGGACATGAGTTTGTGTAAACCCTTGGGAGTTGGTGATGGACAGGGAGGCCTGGCCTGCTGCAGTCCATAGGGTCACAAAGAGTTGGACACGATTGAGCAACTGATAGGAATTGAACTGAAGACTAAGGAATGTAGAGAAAAAAAAAAGGCATTTGTCTTTTCCTCCTACTTGAGAACCCCAGATCCCTCTCTCCTCTTTTGGAACCCCAAACTTTTTGTCAACCTGCCTAGGAATTGACTCTCTCAATATCGAGGGTGAGCAACACCAAAAGCTGGAAAATGCAAGACAAAACATCCCCTGGAACCTGCAGAGGGGTCCGGATATGTTGACACCTTGACTTCCAGCTTCTGGCCTCTAGAAATGAGAAACCACACCTTTCTGTTCTTCTAAGCTACCTGGTTTGTGGTACTTTGTTACAACAATGTGAGAAACTAACAGAAAATTATTTAAAATTAAAGGATAGAGAAAAATACTGAGAAAAATTATGTGAACAGAGTTTCTGTGACCTAAGACAGCTTCATGCAGCCAAATATACAGGTGACTGAAATATCCAGACTAAGGGTCTGGACGGAAAACATTTGAGAAAATTAAGACCACAATTTCCCCAAACCTATAAATCGCACAGATCCTGGAGATGCAAAGCTATCAAGCACAAGAAAAATGCACCAGGCACAATTATCAAATTGCTTAAGAATAGGTGATAAAGAGAACGTCTTAATAGTAGACAGGAAAAAGAGGTAATTTAGATACAGAAGAACAAAGTTAAAGTTGACTCTTCTTTAGCTGTGTTGGGAATGGAGCTCCTAAGAATGATTTCTCATCAAAAACCATGCATGTTAGAAGTCTGTGAGAAATTATTTTTCAGATATTGAAAGAAAAAAAGCAAATCCATGAACATAGAATGCTTTTATTTACCCAGTGAAAATATCTTTCAGAAACAAAGGAGAAAAAGATGGGTTTTGACACACTGGAGCAGAAGCCCATAATGAGCAGACTCACACTGCAAGAAAGAAATGCCTTCCTGCAGATGGAACCTGGGCCTTCAAAATAATAAAATAAACTGAAAGTGAAGAGACATGAGTGAATGCAAAGATGTTTTCCTTCTTTTATTCCTTTTCAAAGATAATTGATTGTTTGAGGCACAAGTAGTAAAAACTTACTGTACTTTATCACAAATGTAGAAATAAAATATATAACAATAGTAGTACCAAGGCTCTAATGGTACTCCACATGAAGAGTACTCTACATGAAGCAATATAATACCCCTTTAAATCATGATGAGTTGAAGATGTATAGTATAAACCCTACAGCCATCATAAAAATGGCAAAATAACACAACAGAGCTACTAAGTCCATGAAGATAATGGTAAAATAGAATTATAAAAATGTTGAAAATGTTTTCAATTCCAACACAGAAAGAGCGTGAAAACTGACACACACATATTTAATACATACTCACATGGCTGTACAAACTGAGAAAAATGATTTTTATTGGGTCCACCAGAGAAGTGAGGTTACAGGGTGAAACTTTACCCTGAAATTGGGAAAAATAATTGAATACAGAGACCCAGAGTCAATATTGGCTCATCTGGGGCAGAAGTCACTGGACCATAAACTGGTCATTTGAGAAATTTCTGGAGGTGGACTGCAGATGAGAGTGGGAGTAAGGACTTCTTGGGAGCTACAGACTTAGGCTTACATTTCCTTGGGTTTTACCTCTAAGAATCCCAGCAAGTTTTCATTACGAAGAGCCAAGGAAACAGGCACCTCCTGTTTTTGTCAGGAAGATGGGACAAGTTACCATTCTGAGATTTCCCCAAAGTGTTCTCCATCCAGAGGCATATTCTGCAAGGGGAAAGAATTTATCCCAGCTTTATCAGGCTCAGGGAAAGTACAATGATCTAACTTCAGCCCCCTGTCTAAGAGGAAATAAAACTGAAGAAAATTTGTGAAGGTCATTTCCCAGGGGCACAAAAGCTATAAAAGACTGGGATTCATAAGATTATCAAATGCTTCCTCTCTCCCACACCCAATACCACATCCTCAGGGCTCTAATATAATATAATAACAGTGGGTTACCACTGAAAGAGCTGCAAGGCTCTGACCCTGTTTAAGAAGAAAATTTAAAGGAGACGCTGAAACAGCAGGAATGACAAAAAAAGGGACCCTGGAGAAAATGGACGCTCTGATTCCTGCAGGCACAGCAAATATTAAACTCAGCTGGACTCCTAGCCAGAGTAACTGAAATCTCACTCTAGAACTCTATTTGCTTCCATTCTTATTATGGGACATATCATGTCTAGGCTTCAACAACAACAAAAAAATTCCAAACCAGGCTAAAAGGCAAGGGGGAAAAACAGTCTGAAGAGACAAAGCAAGCATCAGAATCAAATTTAGATGGGCAGAAAGTTTGGAATTATCAGACAAGGAATTTAAAATAACTATGACTATGTTGAGGGCTCTAGAGGAAAAAAAATGGACAATATGAAAAAACAAATGAGTAATGTAAACAGAGAGATGGAAACTCTAAGAATCACAAGGACATGTTAAAAATCAAAAACAGCATAACATAAATGAAGAATGTCTTTGATGGGCTCATCAGTAGACTAGACATGGAGGAGGAAAAAATCAGTAAGCTTGAAGATATGTAAATGGAAACTCCCTAAACTTAAATTCAAAGAATTACAAAAGGAAACAGAAAAAAAATCCAAGAATGGAAGGATAATTTCAAAAGGTTTAATATAAGTGTTACTGAAATGCCAGGAGAAGAGAAAAAGATACAGAAGACATATTTGAAGCAATAACAGGTGAAGATTTTCTAAAATTAATGATAGACATCAAATTGCAGATCTAGGTAGCTCAGAGAATACACCACATAAATAATAGCAAAGACCTGCACATAAGTATCTCATAATCAAATGGTAGAAAAGCAAAGGCAAAGAAAAAATATTGAAATATGTGGGGGGAACATTTTACGTAGACATGAACAGACATAAGAATCACATGATACTTTTAACACATTGTCTAATACTTAGAAATAAATTGTCTGAGGCAATACATGTGCATCAAAAACCACACCAGTGGGGTATTGAACATGTTAGAAAACAAACAAACAAGCAAAAACCTAGCAACCTAGAATTCTATATCCAGTGAAGTGTTCCTTCTAAAGTAATGTTGACCAAAAACTATTTACAATCTAAAATTTGAGAGCTATGTTTTGTTTGGCAGGAATTTTTAGGACTACAAGTCTTGGAGGCAGTATCTCAAGTAACCCTGAGAGAATTGCTCCAAAGAAGTGAGAGTGGAGCTACGATATATAAGAACTTTGCAATAAAGGGCAAGTAGTAGGCTCAGACAAACAAAAACTTGGGGAAATCTTTGCCAGTAAGTGTTATCTACAAGAAATGTGAGAGTTGGGCTGTGAAGAAAACTGAGCGCCAAAGAATTGATGCTTTTGAACTGTGGTGTTGGAGAAGACTCTTGAGAGTCCCTTGGACTGCAAGGAGATCCAACCAGTCCATTCTAAAGGAGATCAGCCCTGGGTGTTTTTTGGAAGGAATGATGCTAAAGCTGAAACTCCAGTACTTTGGCCACCTCATGCAAAGAGTTGACTCATTGGGAAAGACTCTGATGCTGGGAGGGATTGGGGGCAGGAGGAGAAGGGGACGACAGAGGATGAGATGGCTGGATGGCATCACCGACTCGATGGACATGAGTTTGAGTGAACTCCAGGAACTGGTGATGGACAGAGGCCTGGCGTACTGTAGTCCATGGGGTTGCAAAAAGTTGGACATGACTGAGCGACTGAACTGAAGTGAACTGAGGGACAAGAAAAATGTTATCAATCAGAAACTGGTATCTACAAAAAAGGAAGGGAAGAATCATAGGAGGACTAAATATATGTAAAATAAAATCTTGTAGTTTTCTTATTCTTAATTGATTCAGTAGGTAACTTTCTTCAGTGTAAAAATATTATCAGTGCATTGGGTGATTATAATCTGCATAAGGGAAGTGGTTGACAAAACATTAATGGAGACAAGAGGCAGTAACTGGAAATACACTAATAGAAGGTGCCTATGTTTTCCATGAAGTGCTATACTACTATTTGAGAGCCGACCTAATGCAGTTGTAAATGTATACAGCAAACTCTGGGGCAACTGCTAAAACTATTTTTAATGATACAGATATTCTCCAAGAAGATATAGCAAAGGGAAAAACAGACAACATGTAAAACATGCACCTACCACAGTGTGTCAAAATCCATGAGACAAAACTGGCAGCACAGCAGGAGAAAATAGGCAAATTCACAATTACAGTTGGTGGTTTTCTGTGTGTAACTGGTAGATCGATCAGGCAGAAAGTCAAGAAGGGAATAACTTAGTAGCAATGAACAGCATCAATCAATTTGATTTAATTGATATCTATAGAATACTTATCCAACAATAGCAGAATATGTACTCTCCTCAAGCTCTCATGGAATAGTCATCAAGTTGAATCACATTCTAGGCCATAAAGCATACTTAATGAAGAGTAAAAGAATAGAAATACAAAGTACTTGCTCAGAATGATCTTGGGTGGACTCAGTCTCAGTGGCTTGAAGCAGGGCTTCAGTTCCTGGCCAGAGATTGAGGTTGGGTTGTGGCAGTGAAAGCACTGAATCCTAGCCAGTAGACCCTGGCCCTCTGGCTTTGCAGAAAAGAATTCCTACAAAGACAGAAAATGGTGAAACAAGTAAGGTATTTATTAGGAGGAAAAAAGAGTAAAATCTGTTTGGTAGACACATGGATGGACTCAGAGGGAGAGTCCCTGAGTTTCACCCTCAGTGTAGTTTGAGTTACTTTTATGGGGCATCACTTCCAGGTTTCCTTTGGCCAATCATTTTGATTGGCCAAGATGGGTATTAGTGAAGAAGCCAATGGGTAGTTAGCATCACCTAGTATCACTCTGCTTTTGACCTCCAAGGAGCCCTTCTACACATATGTCATTAGGGAGTTCTCCTGACTTTGAGAATTAAAAATATGTGGTCTCTTATCTTCTATCTGAGTAGGACCTAGCCTTCTTTCTCAATTGTCCTGTATTCTTGTCTAGAGAAGGAAATGGCAACCCAGTCTCCAGTACCCTTGCCTGGAAAATCCCATGGACAGAGGGGTCTGGTAGGCTATAGAGTCCATGGGGTTGCAAAGAGTTGGACCTGACTGAGTGACTTCACTTGTCTTGGGCTATTGGTCCAGTTGCTTTACTCTGGGGAGCCCATCTACCTCCTGCCTCAAGATCACAGTAGAATTAATCTAAAAATCAGTAGTCAAAGCTAGAACAATTTGAGTATGTTATTTGTTCTTTTATGGGATGGTCAGCTAGGTCCAGTCACAAGAAGAGACAAAGGGAGTCTCAGGAAAACAAAATTTACTATTCTCCCAAGGCATGACACACAATGCAGGGTCACAGGGAAAGCACCAGGGTAGCCAGAGGGCAGAAGACAGGAGTCTAGGGAATGCAGAGGTCAGAGCCTTGATTGGGGTCTCCTTGGGCACAGTAAGGCAAAGCAGAGTAAAGAGCTTAGGAGTGCCTTAGTTTGAAGACTTTCAGAAGACTTTGAGATACTGAGTGGTCCCTCAGTGCCTGGTACCTGGCCCTGGGATGCTTAAGGCAGATGTATATTGCCTCCTGGGGTGCACAGTCCAGATAGAGGAGGTGTGGCTTTGGGTTGATTAGTTTGCATATCACAGGCATGGGAGGACCTTTGCTATCTCTAAGAACTGGAATGGTTAACCCAGGATGGTCAGGGTCTTCCCAGCCAGAAAATATTTTTTTTTATAAGATGTTAAAACATCATATTATACAGAAAATAAAACACATAAACAATAAAGAACAACACCAAAAAATTAAAACAATGTTGGATTAAAGCCTAAGATATAAAATAAATATCTTTGTATACATACATGTATTAATATATGATTGAAACATAAATAAATGGGGGAGAAGAGAAAAATATCCCATGCAGAAGAATTTCAAATAGTTTAGATAGATAAATCTTCACTGTTTAAGTGTGCACTCAGCAGCGTTAACTCCCTCCAATGAATACAGTATGGAAAAGGGGTGGGGGGCCACTTACAGTGGAGACACCTGGCGAGCATGACCTCCCAATGCAAAAACACCTTTGGTCAAGATCCCCAGAAGTGGTAGATGATGCTGACAGTATGCACTCTTGATAAAATGTGCTGAAAATTGCACTTTATGATCTTCTTCCTATATTACCATCCATAACTGAAGCAGAGAAAACCATCAGACTAATTCCAATAGAGAGGCTTTCTACAACCTATTTCTCAAAACTGTCAAGGTCATCAAAAACAGAAATTTTGAGAAACTGTCATATCCAGAAAGAGCCTAAGGACACACACAGGGCAGCAAAAATGTAATTCTGTATCCTAAGTGGGATCTTAGAAAAGAAAAAAGGCGTTAGGTAAAAACTTGGAAACTCATAATAAACTATGGGCTTAGTTGATGCTATGCTTAGCTGCTCAGTCATGTCCGACTCTTTGTGACCCTACAGGCTGTAACCCAACAGGCTCCTCTGTCCATGGGGATTCTCTAGGCAAGAATACTGTAGTGGATTGCCATTCCCTCCTCCAGGGGATCTTCCCAGTCCAGGGATGGAATCCAGGTCTCCCACATTGCAGGCAGACTCTTGACCGTCTGAGCCAAAAGGGAAGCCAGGGATTAGTTGATAATAATCTATTAATATTGATTCATTAATTGTTACAAATGTATCATCCTAATGTAAGATTTAATGCAGGAGGTGAGTACAGACTACAGAGGAACTCCCTGGACAGTCTTTTCAGTTTTTTCTGTGTCTCTAAAACCGTTCTAGAATGGTCAATTACAAATTTTAAATTTATTTAAAATAAGTCAGAAAAAGAAAAAAGAACACATGAGACAAACAGAAAGCAAGTAACAAAATTGTAGCTTTAACTGAAGGGTGTCAACAATGTCAGATATAAAATTAAGAGGCAGAACTTGGGATTTCTGTCTGTGGATAGGTGCAGGAGATACGCCTTTTCTGATTCCTCCTATAAATACAATGGCTTCTCAGATGGCGCAGGGGTAAAGAATCTGCCTGCCAATGCAGGAGATGCCAGAAACACAGGTTCTATCCCTGGGTTGGGAAGGTTCCCTGGGGAAGGAAATGGCAACCCTCTCCAGTATTCTTGCCTGGAAAATCCCATGGACAGAGGAGCCTGGCGGGCTACAAAGAGCCTGCTGCAGCTGCTGCTAAGTCACTTCAGTCGTGTCCGACTCTGTGCGACCCCATAGACGGCAGCCCAACAGGCTCCCCCATCCCTGGGATTGAGAGGGTAATAGGCAGGAAGGCCAGGGGTCTCCAAATGGAGGAAATAGCCTGCAAGTGTCAGACATTTTTATCTCTCTTAGGCGGCAGGAGGAAACAAACTAGCAATATTTTTTTCCTTCTCTATACAAATTTAAAGAGAGGTTTCTCTTAAAATACTGTATTGCCATAATGACACCTGGTTTCACCTGAAGTTAGCTATTCTTGAGCCTAGAGATAACCAATGCCTTTTTCTTATGGAAATGTTTGTCTTAAGCTATGCTAATGTACTATGCCTTTACCTCAAACTCTGTCTCCAAGTCGGTTCCGCCTCTTGGCCCAAAACCTACTTGACAAACCAGTATGTTATACTCAGATATTGTTCCCCTAATCTATGTAAATGAAACTATTTGTATGGTGGTCTGCCCTTCTTTAAGATTCAAGTTAATTATTTTATGGCCCAGGATAAACCATTTGGTGCCAAGATTATCCCAAAATGCATCTTATGGGCGAGGGGCCTGGTGCTATTCTGAATTATAAGACATTCCTTTCTTTCATTAACAGACTGCTAGTGACTATATAGCATCCAGCTGAAGACTAGCAAGGGGGTGCTCTTTCTGCCCCCTTCTGATGCCTATGTCAGAAGCTTTCTCTATCTCCTTTATACTTTAATAAAACTTTATTACACAAAAGCTCTGAGCGATCAAGCCTCGTCTCTGGCCCCGGATTGAATTCTTCTCCTCCAGGGGCCAAGAATCCCGGTGTATTCGCGTGATTCAACAACAACCTTTCAGGATTCTCCAGGCAAGAACACTGGAGTGGGTTGCCATTTCCCTCTCTAGTTCATGAAAGTGAAAAGTGAACGTGAAGTCGCTCAGTTGTATCCGACTCTTAGTGACCCCATGGATTGCAGCCTACCAGGCTCCTCCATCCATGGGATTTCCCAGGCAAGAGTACTGGAGTGGGGTGCCATTGCCTTCTCCGACAAAAAGCCTGGTGGGTCACAGTCAGACACGACTGAGTGGCTGAGTAGGCCTTATTTCAGTTCATGTGCACAGTGGGTTCTGATCCATTCCTTCCCCCAGTTTTCAACCTGGACTTTCCTTTGTGTGTTCTCACTCAGTCGTGTCTGACTGAGTCTGGTTTTGCAACCCCATGGACTCTAGCCCACCAGGCTCCTATGTCCATGAGATTTTCCAGGCAAGAATAATTAATTGGGTTTCCATTTCCTTCCCCAGGGAATATTCCCAACCCAGGGATTGAAACTGGGTCTCCTGAGTCTCCTGCATTGACAGGTGGATTCTTTACCACTGTACCACCTGGAAAGCCCTAGGAATGACTGAGCATGCCTATTGAATACAATAAGCAATTGGCATTATATGTCAAACATAAGAAGACTGTGGAATATGAGTAGGCAGACTGCCCTGGGGCCTCCAGATTCTAGGAAGAACATGCTGAGGGGGCACTGAGCTTATGCCTCATCTATTCTGGACTTGGAACCAAAGAAGCCAGGGCCTCTGAAATACCAATGGGTGCAGATAAGATGCCAAAAGAGCCTGCTCTCTCTGGCCACAGGACCAGGAAAGGACAACCTAGCACACAGAAGACTCTCTGACTCCAGCTGTCTTCCCCACAACCATCATAGGTCCACTACCTCTGATCCCAGAAGCTCCACACAGGAATCCTGGGTGTCCACTCTCACCAGGCTGTAAGGAGACACTCTGGTCCTCCCGGGGCTGGGGGAGGTGGGGGGCATGTCAAAGGAGGCCAAGCAGGTGCTAGGGTGCTCATTTCTGCCGGTGATCACTAGCTCATGTTCCCAGGTGTGCATGGAGGCCATGCCGGACCTGGATGTGCTCCCGGCCCCTCTGAGATGCAGCACTGCTTCCCCTCTTCACTGGATAGTGTCAGAAAGGCCTGACAGAGAGTCAGGACTCTCACCACTGCAAAGCTGTAATTAGGAAACCCATCCAATAGCATCATCAGGGGTCATGTGCGGTGAGGTGATAAGGTATCCCACTGCAGCCAGTGAGGAGTCCATGGTGACTGCAGGCCTTTTGAGAAGCCAGAATTCCCACCTCCACCTAGAAGGAAAAAAGGAGTGCCCCCCACCTTGGCTGCCAATGGAGGGCAGAGGAAGCTAGAATCCTTACCTCAGAATAAATCAGTGAAATGGAAGACAGAAAAACAACAGAGAAAATTAAGAAAGAGGTGGTTCTTTAAAAACATCAACAAAACTGACAAACATCTAGTAAGACTGACAGAGAACTAATGAGCTAAGGCACAAATTGTATTATATTAAGGATTAATCAAGCAGATGTCACCACAGACGTTGCAGATTCAATAATAAGGGACTACTACAAACAACTTTATACATATACAAATTTGACAGCTTAGAAGAATTGAACCAATTCCTCCAGATGCACAAACTGGGACAACTGACCTCAGTATGAAACTGATAATTTGAATAGCCCTGTAACCGTTAAACTGAATTTCCATTTAGAAAACTAGCCGCCCGGCCCCAATCTCTAGGCCCAGATGACGTCATTGAAACATTTTACCAAATGCTCAAATAAGAACAAATATTCATTCTTCACAATCTATTCTAGAAAAAGAAAAGGAGGGGAAACTTCCTAAATCTTTTTATGAAGTTAATATTAATTACCCTTTTATCAGAACTAAACAGACGGTACACATGCCCATAAAAGAAAACTATAGACTTAACATCTCATATAAATACAAATGCAAGAATTCTTAACGAAATACTAACAATTAGAATTCATCCATATATAAAAGGAATTATGGACTACGACTAAGTGGGATTCATTCCAAGTATGAAAGTCTGGTTCAATATTCATGTATCAATTATTGCAATGCACTATATTAGTCATTTAAAGAAAAATCACAGGATCATATCAATGATGCAGAAAAAGTATTTGTCAAAATTGAAGACATATTCATGAAAACAACTTAGTAAGTGAGGAATGAAAGTGAATTTTCTCAACCTGATAAAGAACATATATGAATGAATGCACCAGACAAGCGAGCAACATGGCCCAGATGCAGCAGGCGGACCATGTGGAGACACCTATTCCATAGCCCTTTACTTAAACATCACCGATAAGGTTCATTTTAATTAAAAAAGATGCATTTCTGTGGATAAAATGCCAACCAATTTTCAACTATTAATATTACCACTGCACTCTTACGCATCAACATAAAACTCCAGCAAATATTTAAGTCTAACATAAACCATGCAGATTGCCAGTCACTGGCTATTCCACACATACGTGTCCTACTTGGACACCAGTGGCACAAGTTACGTGGGACCTGTGCGAAGAGTTCAAGAGGCACAAGAACCCTCCTGTGGCTTCTAAGGGCCTTTTCTGTACATTGTTCTAGCAAATCCTTTTTTTTTTTTAATTAATTTATTTTTTTTAACTGAAGGATAATTGCTTTACAGAATATTGTTGTTTTCTGTCATGAGACTCTGGAGAGAGAAAGGATAAGCTTCCTCTCCAAGCTGCGGGCTTCTTTTTGTCCAGCATCCTGCCTCAGTGCCTTCTGGACAGTTGGGGAGGGGGAACCTCCTCCTCTTCCTTGCCGCCACTGCCCCCCCCCCCCCACCAGCCGGCCTGGCTCCAGGGGGCCGCACACACACAAGCTGAACTGTTGAGAGCTTTGGATTGAAATCATCATTCCTCATCTTTCCAACTGCCAGAGCAGCCTTCTAAAATATAGCCACGTGAAAAGAGAACAAGTAGAAATTTAGCTGTTTATAATCCAGGTTTCCTTTTTCTCCAACCAGCTCCCCCGACCCACCCGTGCCTTTTTATTTTAAAAAACAAACCACTAAATCCTCTCTAGAACTGACAGGAGAAAAGTGAGGTTGGAAACCTGAGCTTGCCGCGTCTGCCTCTGCAAGCAGTGGTGCGTGTTTCCTCTGTGAGAAAACTCCCTGAAACTTCTCAAGCCAGGATGTCCTAGAGGGCAGCTGTGAGGAAGGCGTGGGGACTGGATTCAGGGATGGGGGGAGGGGACGCACTCTCTGGGCAGCCCTGGGCGACTTGCTGCCCTGAGAGGTCTTACGGGGGAAATTCCTTCAGGCTCTTCTGCTGCCCCCAGCCCTTGTCTCTCGTGCACACACTTGCTTATTCCATTCTCCTTGTTTTCATTTTCTATTCCAAGGCAATTCAGCAAATAGTGAAGTGTTCCTGCTACTTGTCGATCTTACTCAGTGTTGGGAACCTGCATCTGGTAAGGGGACCCATAGATAAATACTGAGTGCTATTCTCTAGAGAAGGGGGGTGCTCAGTGTGTAACCCTCGGAGCTGTGGGTGGGTGGGGAGAGTCAGGAAGAGATTCCTGGTGATGTGCACTGAACAAGGAGGAAGATTTAGGGGGATCACACTTGAAGAAGGGAGATGGGCATGCCCAACAGAGGGGATGAAACACACACATGTCACATAACACACAGCTCCTGTGGACTGGGAGGGTTGGTAGCCTGGGCACAGGGCCCCACCCCTCCTCTCTCCTCTGAGGTACATCTGCCATTCCCTGCCTCCTCAGCACTCCCCCACCCAATTCACTGCATCACCAGAACCCTTCCTGGCATCTCATTCTTCAAATCTCTGGCTCACCCAGACCGTCATGTAAGCACCAGACTACAGCAGCCAGCCATGCCCAGGGCCCACTCTGACACCACCAACAAGCTCTTTCACATTCCCAGAGACCTTTTCCCCCTTAAAACCTTTCTCTGTGGCCCATTCTCATGTTTTAGCAACAGATCTGGAGGGCCCTGATCATCTGGGCACAAAACCCCGCTTCACCAGGCACTGCAGGCTCTGCCCACCAAAGACCATGTGTGCTCACAGCTCAGAAACTCCCTGCTTTGAGGGGCACAATTTTAAAAAATATTTCTGAAAATTGGAATAATGTACAAGGATGAAGATAAAATAAATTTTTGTTTCTTAGTATTCAATAATTAATTTTATCGTATTTGCATATTTGAAAGCAAGCGTTTTACTTGTTCATTCTTTTCTTTAAATTTTGGAACTTATTTGTAATAGTTTCATCATAGTCCCTACCTACTAATTCCATTGATGCTGGCATTTATGCTTTAATTAGGATATCCATTAACTGATTTTTTTTTTTTGGGTTATGGCCCACAATTCCCTGATTTATCACATGTCTGTTAAGCTTTAGTTGAATGCTGGAAATTGTGAATGTTGCGTTCTTGAGTGACTGGATTTTTCTTTCTTTAAAGTGTGTTGAATTTGTTTTGACAGACACTGAATTACTTGGAGATTATAAGCTTTGTTAGAGTGGATCTAATTTAGCATTAGTAGTGAAGCATGACTATTCTGGCATCTCTAGTAAAAGCCTGAGCCTGGGATGTGTAGTAAACAAAAGCATGGTAGGTGGAGACATGAGCAAAGATTCTGTCTGTGTTTTTCAACTGCTGCTCTTCTCACCAAGGTCGTGAAGGTTCTTGTGGCTGCTGAATTTAATACTTTTATGTTCTTTACCTTTCATGTGTCTCTGCTGCATTTGATTATCGACTTTTCCCTTCTGGAAATGCTTTCCTTCCTCAGCCTCCATAAATTCACTTAATCTGCTCTTCTGCTTCTTCATATCTTTTCTGTGTTGTCGCATTCCTCTTAGAGCAATCTTATGCCTATACTTCCAATACCAATCTCTTCTAAGTTATTTTTTGTTTTTGTGCCACTTCATAAAATCCAAATTTTATTATGTCACTTGCTTGATTAACACTTTTCAAAAGCTATTTTTATTCTTTAAGATGAAGCACAAATCTTGAAGTTTGACCGCATCAGTTCAGTTCAGTCGCTCAGTCGTGTCTGACTCTTTGCAACCCCGTGAACCACAGCATGCCAGGCCTCCCTGTCCATCACCAACTCCCGGAGTCCACCCAAACCCATGTCCATTGAGTCAGTGATTCCATCCAACCATCTCATTCTCTGTCGTCCCCTTCTCCTCCTGCTCCCAATCTTTCCCAGCAACAGGGTCTTCTCCAGTGAGTCAGCTCTTCGAATCAGGTGGTCAAAGTATTGGAGTTTCAGCTTCAACATCAGTCCTTCCAATGAACACCCAGGACTGATTTCCTTTAGGATGGACTGATTGGATCTCCTTGCAGCCCAAGGGACTCTCAAGAGTCTTCTCCAACACCACAGTTCGAAAGCATCAATTCTTTGTCACTCAGCTTTCTTTATAGTCCAACTCTCACATCCACACATGACCACTGGAAAAACCACAGCCTTGACTAGATGGACCTTTGTTGGCAAAGTAATGTCTCTGCTTTTTAATATGCTATCTAGGTTGGTCATAACTTTCCTTCCTAGGAGCAAATGTCTTTTTATTTCATGGCTGCAGTCACCATCTGCAGTGATTTTGGAGCCCAGAAAAATAAAGTCAGCCACTGTTTCCACTGTTTCCCCATCTATTTGCCATGAAGTGATGGGACTGGATGCCATGATCTTAGTTTTCTGAATCATAAGGTATATAATTGTATGATAGTTTAATTGTAAGGTATGGCTTTAGTCCCTTCTACCATGCTATTAAAAAAATTCAGTGTTCTAATTTGTGCTATGAATTTGAAATTCTGAGAGCTCCTGTAGACTAAAGCAACCTTGACTGGGTAGATACAAGTTGCATCTCTGGTTCTGCTGCTCAGGTTCTCACCTTCCTAGGAATGTTATAGACAGACATTGGGGACACACACACTACAAGGACAAGGACAAGGACAAGAAAACAGCCTCTGTCCTCATAGAGCTTTCACTAGAACTCAGAAAACAAGCGTGTCAATTCATAAATCACAGTGCTGTTCTATATAAAATTGACAATATTTACTCAACAGAGATTTTTCTGAGTGCCTACAATATGCCAGTCACTTTCTAGACACTTGGAATTAATAAGTGAACTAATAAATAATCAGTTTCAGTGCAGTTCAGTCAGTCGATGAAGTCTGACTCTTTGAGACCCCATGGACTGCAGCATGCCAAGCTTCCCAGGCTGATTCTGAGAAAGATTGAAGGCAGGAGGAGAAGGGGACGACAGAGAATGAGATGGTTGGATGGCATCACTGACTCAATGGACATGAGTTTGAGCAAGCTCTAGTAATGTATTTGTTGTTTGTCCTTTTGGCTTCATTTCTTTCTGTATTTATGCAGAGACTCCACTATTCCACATATCCTGGTTGACTTTTAAGTCTTTGAATATTCTAAATTTTCTTTTCCCCTCTGTCTTACCACTGATTCATGAGTTTCTCATCTTCTTTTTGAGTGTCTCTCCCTGCACACTCACCACGAGCCAGATCAGGCAGTATCATGTCTAGGCTGTGTGTCTGTAACCCATGCAACAGACTCCCTGTGTCTTCTTTGTGGTCTTTCACACACTGTATTGTGCACAATCACCGCACTCTGATGATGAATCATAAGTACCTCTTTGGTTGTCTATATCTCCTACTGCACTGTAGGTGTTTTGAAGACAGTCTGGCTCCAAACAAACATCAGTAAAGATCGTTTGAAATGCCCCTGAGAGAGAAAGAATGAGGAAAGTCTGTATTATTAGGAGAAACATCAAATTTATATATAGTTGTAAGAAACTGATTCATTTGTACTTGGTTCAGAGTAGGCGTTGTCAGGCAATGAAACAAAATATGTGTGAATAGGAAAATAATGGTCAGATTGGAGAAAGCGTTGATGTCAGGCAAGGGATGTTGGATTCAAAGGAGACTTTACAGGATTAAAAAAAAAATTAGCAATCAGAATTGAGTTTTGTAAAGAATTATGTTGAGAAGAAAAGCAGGACAAAATCATCCTAGGAAATAAGAATGAGAGGAAGATCCAGAGGAGGGCTGAGTACATTGGTCCAGCTCAACCAGAACCCTTCCTTAATATTTTTCAAATGCATATAATGTATAAAACCATGAGTATTAGAGTCCACAAAAGAGAATTTTAAAAAAGCATGTAAGAGTTTACATTTCAAATATGAATTTTTAAAAAAGCATGGAAGGAATTTTTAAGAGTGAAATAGGTAAAAATTTAATGTCAGCATTTCCTGTGAATGGAGCAAACTCAGCAAGAGAAGCTGCAGGAGGAAGTGAGGGTCTGAGTCCCTGAGACCAGTTGACCAGTGTCCCTTGTTGTGGATGTTCTGTTGAAAATGCAGCTCTAACTCCTCCCATTGTACGTGATCCTCTTCATAGAAGAAGTGGATCCTGAATTGATATTTTTGAGTCTCCAGCTTATATGTCAACATTTCAAGGCATCCACACATAAATTGGGAGACAAAAGAGAAGGAGAAGCTATTTTCCTTCAGCATTAGCTTTGGGCAATAACTGAGGTCATTGATGGTGACTTCCAATGACTTCAAAAGCCCTCGGTAAGCATCTCCTTTGTCACTGAGAGCATCTAGTGTAATTGATAGTAGTTTCCCTACAATCTTTGCATGTTAGGTTTTTAGAAAATAGTCTTTTGAACTTTCTTCAACAGACTTAACACTAATTACATGTCTTTAAT
Organism: Bubalus kerabau; assembly: GCF_029407905.1. Classification (NCBI taxonomy): domain Eukaryota; kingdom Metazoa; phylum Chordata; class Mammalia; order Artiodactyla; family Bovidae; genus Bubalus; species Bubalus kerabau. The sequence goes on along the minus strand of NC_073631.1, from coordinate 79,084,404 downwards.
TACTTACATTAATTATATCTTTACTCAGAATGGGGCTTCCCTGGTGGCTCAGAGGGTAAAGCGTCTGCCTGCAATGCAGGAGACCTGGGTTCAATCCCTGGGTCAGGAAGATCCCCTGGAGAAGGAAATGGCAACCCATTCCAGTACTCTTGCCTGGAAAATCCCATGGACAGAGAAGCCTGGTAGACTACAGTCCATGGGATTGCAAAGAGTCAGACATGACTGAGCGACTTTACTTTCTTTCTTTCTTTACTCAGAATATGTAAAAAGGGTTCTGTTTTTCTAAATGAACTATCACTAATAACATATGTTGTTTCAGAAGGGATTTGAGTTAAAAAGAACTGCAAAAATGGGAATTTGGGATTTATTATTTAAACAGATTTGGTTTGAAGGAAAAATTAATTTATTCCTATTTCTTATTATATTGGATGATTTTATATTTTTACCCCAGTGAAAAAATTGGACAGTGGCAGTTGCAAGCATGCAGTCACATTAATTATCACCACCTAGAATGAAGCGCCAAAGGAAGGCAAAGCTTAGGCAGACAAAGTGGCCAACATAGTATAGAATTCGCTGTCATGGTGATGAGGGTACAAAGACTATGGGGTGGGCAGACTGCTTCTCACTTGACTCAAGAAGACATACGAAAAGAAGAAATAAGATTGAGGGTATAAATTTCCAGAACATGGCATGACTGGAAAACTAGGCAGTTTCGGTGTCTCACTATAGAACATCAAATATCTCTTGTAAGTTCAGGTTCAGAGCTTCCCCAAAGTTGCATCAGAGTTTGGTCTTTGGATTTGCTGAAGTATCACACAAGTTGATTTGATGTCTTGACAGATTGCTTACGTTACAATTACAGCAGTGAATGGGAAAGGTGAGACAATGAGGGTGGAAACTTTTGAGTAGATGCTGATGGATTACAGTGTTCCAAGTCTTACATTCCTCAGGTGTGCTTTACTGATAAATAATATGCTAAAGCTGAATAAGGTGGCTGCCTGATAAATTAAAAAAAAAAATCCAGAGCCTTTTAAAAAGTGAAAAAGTATGCAGGAGAAATATAAAATCATCCAATATAATAAGAAATAGGAATATCATATCCTGAATGAGAAAAGACAATTGTCACTGAAACTAAGATGAATCAGATGTTAAGAATAAGACAGGAACTCTAATGTAACCATCATACAAATAATTTAACAAGAAATGAAAAAGTCTTTGGAAAAAATAAAAAATAGAGAAAAAAACTAGAAAGCCTTAATAAAGAAGTAAAATTTATATGCCTTTGTGCTTAGTCACTAAGTTGTGATCAACACTTTGTGACCCCACGGTCTGTAGCCCACTAGGTTCCTCTGTCCATGGGATTCTCCTGGCAAGATTAGTGGAGTGGGTCACCATTCCCTTTGCCAGGAAATCTTCCCTACCCAGGAATTGAACCTGTGTCTCCTGCTTTGGCAGGCAGATTCTTTATCATAAGCCACCTGGGAAGCCCCAAAATTTATAAAAAGTGCCAATTGTAGATCATAGGACTAAAATATGTAATAACTAAAAAAAAAAATTGAATGTGTTGATAGTGGAGTGATGACAGAGAATAGAATTGATGAACATGAATACAGATCAAATGAATTTAATTAATGTAAACAACAGAGAGAAAAAAGACTAAACAAATAAGAACAGGGTATGAAAAACTTATGGAACAATAGACAAAAGTTAATATTTGCCTCTTGGAATCCCAGAGGAAGGAGGGAGAAACTGGTGCTGAATGAGTATTCAAAGAAACACTGGTTGAAAACTCAAATTTTGAGAAGGACACAAACCTATAGGTCCAAGAAGTTGAGCAAACCCTAAGAAAGATAAACACAAAGACATCCATACCAAGAACACATCATAATCTTTGAAAAAGAAAAAATCTTGAAAGCAACCAGAAAAGTGATTTATTCATTATATTGAGAATATCAGTGCAAATGACAGCAAATTTATTTTGAAACTATGCTGCTAAGTCGCTTCAGGCGTGTCTGACTCTGCGACCCCATAGACGGCAGCCCACCAGGCTCCCCTGTCCCTGGGATTCTCCAGGCAAGAACACTGGAGTGGGTTGCCATTTCCTTCTCCAACTTCTGAAACTATAGAGCCCAGAAAAAAGTGTCATAAAAATTTTCAAGTACAGAAGAATGATTGCCAACCCAGAATTCTATATCTGGTGTAATTATCCTTTAGGATGACTGAAACAAAAATTATAAGATCATCTGACACTCAGGACAATGATGTTTTCAAAGTGGGAAGGATATGGAACTTAAATGGAAGTAAAATTTCCATACTTCATTTGAACTGATAAGTTTTACATTAGTAAGACTTAAGTGTTACATTAGTAACATGAATTGTTACATTAGTAACAGTAGACTGTGATAAGTCACATTGTATGTTTTAGTATCCAGAATAACCACTGAACATCAGTCCTGGGTGTTCATTGGAAGGACTGATGCTGAAGCTGAAACTCCAATACTTTGGCCACCTCATGCCAAGAGTTGAGTCATTGGAAAAGACCCTGATGCTGGGAGGGATTGGGGGCAGGAGGAGAAGGGGATGACAGAGGATGAGATGGCTGGATGGCATCACTGACTTGATGGACATGAGTTTGAGTGAACTCCAGGAATTGGTGATGGACAGGGAGGCCTGGTGTGCTGTGATTCATGGGGTCACAAAGAGTCGGACACAACTGAGCGACTGAACTGAACTGAATTGTATCTTTATACAGAGATACATGAAAAAACACTATAGATAGATCAAGATGGTTCTCTAAAAAGGAAAGACTAACCCAGAGGAAAGCAGTAAAAGAGGAACAAAGAAGTGAGGAAACAAATAGAAAATAGATAACAAAATGTCAGATATAAGCCTTAACATATCAATAATTATAGTAAATGTAAATGGCATGAATCTACCAATTAAAAGGCAGAGTTTGACAAAATGGGTTATGAAACTCTATTGTTTATTAGAAATACTTTTTAAATTTAGCAACATGGGTAGACTAAAAAAGAAAAAGATATACTATGGAAACATTAATTTTTAAAATGAAAGAGTAACTATATTAATATTAGAGCATACAGACTACAGAGAAAATGATGAGATAAAGAAAGATATTACACAATGGTAAATGATCAAATTATATAGGAAGACCCCAAAATACATGGCTCAAAAAATGACAGAGCTAAAAGGAGAAATAGTTAAGTCTACAATTACAGTTGGAAACTCCAACACTCAATTCTAGTAACTGTTATATTCCTTGATAGCAAAATAGAAAGGGTATAAAAGATCTCAAGAAAATGATTAATCAATCATTAAGATCTAATATATACCCTATTCAACAAGAGCAGGGTATACATTCTTTTCAATTGCTCAGAGAATACTATATATGTATACATATATATATATGGTGAGAGAATTGAATGAAAATGAATATACAATACTTCAAAATATGTAAGATGCAGTTTAAAAAGTATGAACCATAAATTTACAGCATTAAATGCTCACATTAGTAAAGAAGAAAAATCTGGATAAATTGTCTAAATTTCTACCTCAAGAAGCTAGAAAAGAAAAACCAAAAAATGTAAGCAGATGAAAAGAAAATAATAGAGATAAAACTAAAAATAAATGAAATAAAAGACAATAGAGAAAATAAGTGAAACAAAAATCTGGTTCTTCAAAAAACATCAATAAAATTTATTAGCCTCTAAAAACAACTGACAAAAACAGAAGAAACAATCATCAATATCGGGGTAAAAAAGGAAATCTCTTCACAAATATTAAAACCATTCTAAAGTGACAGTGAAAACAAGTTTCTACTCATAAATTCAATAATTTAAAAAAAATGGACTAATTTCTCAAAAACTGCAAATTATCAAAAGTCATTTAAGAAAAAGTAGATAATCCAAATAATTTTCCAACTGTAAGAGAAATTAAATTCTCCCAAGAAAGGAATTTCTAAGCAAACATAATTTTAATGGATATTTGAACCAAACATTCAATTAAGAATTAACACTAGTTTTAGATAATATCTTTCAAAAAATAAAGAAGGAAAAGTACTTTTCAACTATTCTAGATGGACATTATTATCCTAATTATACCTAGTACCCTAATAATACTTAAAAAATTCCAAGGCAATACAAAAAAATCAAAACTCTCATGAACTTATATGTAAAACTCCTCCAGAAAATATTAGCAAATTGAATCACAATAAATATAAAGAAGTATACACTGTGACTATGGGATTTATTTCAGGTATGCCAGGATAGTTTAAGATTCTAAAATCGTCAATATAATCCACCATATCAACAGCCTGAAGAATAAAATATCGATAATTACATCAATGAGCTTTCCAGGTGGCTCAGTGGTAAAGAATCTGGCTGCCAATGCAAGAGACACAGGTTCTAACCCTGGATAGGGAAGATCCTCTGAAAAAGGAAAGGGCAACCCACTCCAGTATCTTTGCCCCAGGAAGGCTGGTGGGTTACAGTCCATGGAACCATAAGTGACTTAGCAATTAAACAACAGCAACAACAATCACATTAATTGGCAACAAAAGTAATTCAATGAAATCCAATATCCATTTAAAGAGGAAGTTAGGAATTGAGAGGAACTACCTCAACCTGATAAAGAGCACACTCCCACCAGCCCCCCGACCCCCAACACAAACCCTCTGCAGCTTACAGAATATTTGAATACTTAACAGTGAAGAACTGAATGGTGTCCCTTTAAAATCAGAAACAAAGCAAGGTGGTTTTCTCTCATCACTTTTATTTCTGAGCATTAGCCCTGCAGATTCTAGACCCTAAAGTAAGGCAAAAAAAAAAAGACATAAAGACTTTAAAGAAAAAAGTAAAACCATTCTTGTTTGAAGATGACTTTGTTGACTTGATGAAACATAGGCAAAAGAACTATAGAAAAACCTTCCTAAAATTACAGGTAGGTTTAACAAGGCCCCAGGATACAAAGTCTACACACATTTTTATATACTAATGATAAACATGTGAAAAATCAAATTCAAATTCAATAGTACTTAACAACTTCTAAAAAAGTTAAATACTTGTATATAAGCATAACAAAATAAGACATACAGATTCTATGTGATGAAAATTAGCAAATACAAATGAAAGAAATTAGACTGCCAAAATAAATGTAGAAGTGTACTATGTTCATAAATTGAAAAATTAACATAGTAAAAATGTCAGTTATCCCAAACTCATCTATGGATTTAATTAAATTCCTATCAAAATCTCAGCTATGTTTTTTGTAGACTTAGACAAGGTTTTCCCTGATAGCTTTGTTGGTAAAGAATCTGCCTACAATGCAGGAGACCCTGGTTTTATCCCTGGGTTGGGAAGATCCTCTGGAGAAGGGAAAGGCTACCCACTCCAGTACTGTGGCCTGGAGAATTCCATGGACTGTACAGTCCATGGGGTCGCAAAGAGTCAGACACGATTGAAAGACTTTCACTTCACTTTCAGACAAGGTTATTCTAATATTTGTATAGAAAAGTAGAGCCCTTACAGTAATTGTGCTGTGCTTAGTTGCTTTGTTGTGTCCGACTCTTTGCAACCCCATGGACTGTAGCCCACCAGGATCCTCTATCCATGGGGATTCCTCAGGCAAGAATACTGGAGTGGGTACCCTATCCCTTCTCCAGGGGAACTTCCCAACCCAGGAACTAAACCAGGGTCTCCTGCATTGCAGGCAGATTCTTTACCAGATCATTATTTAAAAAAAGAAGAATAAAGTTAGAAAATTCCCTCTACCCAATATTTTGTTGTTGTTGCTTAGTCATGAAGTTTTTTCTGATTCTTTTGCGATCTCACAGACTGTGACCCACCATGATCCTCTCTCCATGGGATTTCCCAGGCAAGAATACTGGAGTGGGTTGCATTTCCTTCTCCAGGGCAATCTTCCCAAGCCAGGCATCAAACGTACATCTCCTACTTGTCAGGCAGATTCCTTACCACTGAGGCACCTGGGATCAGTTCCTGTTATCAATCTGCAGTAATAGACACAGATTGCTATTAGTAGAAGGTCAGATGCATAGACCAATTGAACAGAATCTAGAACCCAGAAATAGACTTCGTAAATGGATCTGAATGGTTTTTGACAAAGGTGAAAAAGGGATCCAATGTAAGGAAGGTGAGTGTGTGCTCAGTATATCTGATTCTGTGACAGCCCATGGACTGTAGCCTGCCAGACTCTTCAGTACCTGGAATTTTCCAGGCAAGAATACTGAAGTGGGTTGCCATTTCCTACTCCAGGGAATCTTCCTGACCCAAGGATCAAATCCACATCTCTTGCATCTCCTGCACTGGCAGGCAGATTCTTTATCACTGCACCACCTGGGAAGCTAATCTTTTCAAAAAAGGCTACTGGGCATCAGAAGGAAAAAAACAAAAATAGAGTCTCAGCTGAGTCTCACACTTTATGTAAATTTATTTCTAGGTGGATCACAGACTGAAGTTTAAACCCAACACAATAACAGTTCCAGAAAAAATAAAATAAAATAAGAGAAAATCCTCAGGATTCAAGGCTAAGTAAAGAATTCATAGATTTGACACAAAAAATGAAATCAATAGAAGAAAATTTGACTAGTTGGACCTCATCAAAATTAAAATCTTTTGTTCTATGAAGCATCCACTTATGAAGATGAAGAGACAGACACAGATTACAAAAAGTATTTGAAAACAACATATCTGATAAATGACTAGTATCTTGAATACATAGTGAACTCTCAAAATGAAACAGAAAACAATAGTCCAATTAGAAATGGCAAAAGACATAAAGAGAATCGTCACCAAAGAATATGTGCAGATGACAAATAAGTCCATGAAAAGACATTTAATATTAGAAGCCTATAGGAAAATGTAAATACAAAACACATGAACAATTATTACACCCTTTTAAGAATGACTAAGATAAATAGCAAAAATATCAAGCGTAGATGAGAATGCAGAAAAATGGATTAATCATACATTGCTGGTGGGAATGTAAAACATTACAGTCACTCTGTAAAACAGTTTGGCATGTATTTATAAAATTATCCATGCAACTGGATAAAAGGTATATATAATCTCAGTATTTTCCTTACATCTTACAATGATTATCTCAAGAAAAATTTAATGAAAAATATTAGCTACAAGTTATCCTCATCTTTTCATACTGTTCATGGGGTTCTCAAGGCAGGAATACTGAAGTGGTTTGCCATTCCCTTCTCCAGTGGACCACATTTTGTCAGAACTCTCCACCATGATCCGTCCGTCTTGGGTGGCCCTACACAGCATGGCTCATAGTTTCATTGAGTTAGACAAGGCTGTGGTCCATGTGATTAGATTGATTAATTTTCTGTGATGGTGGTTTTCAGTCTGTCTGCCCCTGATGGAGACGGATAAGAGGCTTATGAAAGTTTCCTGATGGGATAGACTGACTGAGGGGGAGAGTGTAATTATTCACCTAGAACCAGACATCCTAGAATGTGAAGTCAAGTGGGCCTTAGGAAGCATCACTACAAACAAAGCTAGTGGAGGTGATGGAATCCCAGTTGAGCTATTTCAAATCCTAAAAGATGATGCTGTGAAAGTGCTGCACTCAATATGCCAGCAAATTTGGAGAACTCAGCAGTGTCCACAGGACTGGAAAAGATGTTTTCATTCAAATCCCAAAGAAAGGCAATGCCAAAGAATGCTCAAACTACCGCACAATTGCACTAATTTCACATGCTAGCAAAGTAATGCTCAAAATTCTCCAAGCCAGACTTTAACAATATGTGAACCATGAACTTCCAGATGTACAAACTGGTTTTAGAAAAGGGAGGAGGGTTCAGGATGGGGAACACATGTATACCTGTGGTGGATTCATTTTGATATATGGCAAAACCAATACAATATTGTAAAGTTAAAATAAAATAAAATAAAAAAGAAAAAAAAAGAAAAGGCAGAGAACCAAGAGATTAAAATGCCAATATCTGTTGGATCATCAAAAAAGCAAGAGAGTTCCAAAAAAACATCTATTTCTGCTTTATTGACTATGCCAAAGCCTTTGACTGTGAGGATCAAAATAAATTGTGGAAAATTCTGAAAGATATGGGAATACCAGACCACCTGACCTCCCTCTTGAGAAACCTGTATGCAGGTCAGGAAGCAACAGTTAGAACTGGACATGGAACAACAGACTGGTTCCAAATAGGAAAAGGAGTATGCCAAGACTGTATATTGTCACCGTGGTTATTTAACTTCTATGCAGAGTACATCATGAGAAATGCTGGGCTGGATGAAGCACAAGCTGGAATCAAGATTGCCGGGAGAAATATCAATAACCTCAGGTATGCAGATGACACCACCCTATGGCAGAAAGTGAAGAACTAAAGAGCCTCTTAATGAAAGTGAAAGAGGAGAGTGAAAAAGTTGACTTAAAGCTCAACATTCAGAAAACTAAGATCAAGGCATCTGGTCCCATCACTTCATGGCAAATAGATGGGGAAACAGTGGAAATAGTGGCAGACTTTATATTTTTGGGCTCAAAAATCACTGCAGATGTTGACTGGAGCCATGAAATAAAAAGACGCTTACTCCTTGGAAGGAAAGTTATGACCAACCTAGATAGCATGTTCAAAAGCAGAGACATTACTTTGCCAACACAGGTCTGTCTAGTCAAGGCTATGGCTTTTCCAGTAGTCATGTATGGATGTAAGTGTTGGAATGTAAAGAAAGCTGAGCACTGAAGAATTGATGCTTTTGAACTGTGGTGTTGGAGGAGACTCTTGAGAGTCCCTTGGACTGCAAGGAGATCCAACCAATCCATCCTGAAGGAAATCAGTCCTGAATGTTCATTGGAAGGAATGATGTTGAAGCTGAAACTCCAATACTTGGACCACCTAATAGGAAGAGCTGACTCATTTGAAAAGACCCTGATTCTGGGAAAGATTGAGAGCAGGAGGAGAAGGGGAGGACAGAGGATGAGATGGTTGGATGGCATCATGGACTGAATGGACTTGAGTTTGGGTAAACTCCGGGAGCTGGTGATGGACAGGGAGGCCTGGCGTGCTGTAGTCCATGGGGTCACAAAGAGTCGGACATGACTGAGCGACTGAAGTGAACTGAACTGAACTGATCCTCATCTTTCTCCCTCCTATATCAGAAAAGTCAGGCTTGGGACAACTTGGAAGTTCCTGAATCTTATTTCCCAGATTTAGGTAATTGATTAGCCAACACTTTCAACTTGCATTTCACTTCTCTATCAATATACAAAGAATAATTCTACCCACCTGGCCCATCTGAATGATTAATAATGTATAGTGTGAAGGTAGATTTGCCTTTTCCTTACACCTCTTGCCTCCAGCCTACCTTCCACACTTTCAATAGCCTGACAGTTCTCTCCATTACACCCTGGGTGCTGCTCTGTTTTCTTTGTTTTTCCCAGGCAGTCCTCTCCTGATTACCATTATATTTCAACCGGACTTTATTTCCCAGGATATCATGTGTTATTTTTTGAATTTGGGGATATTTGCCTAGCTTATTGGATGACTCTATGGGATTCTAAAATTGGGTCTTTGTCTACGGAAAGGTCAACTTTGGAACATCCGCTCTTAGCCATTTACTTTGATAATCTACACATGAGGACCCTGCACTGTGATCTCTTTTTTGATTATATTTCCCACCTTGCCTCCTCAGTTCCCTCTCTCTCATTTTTTTCTTTACCCACACTTTGTCCTAACCTTTATCTGGGGTCACTTTGCCTGTCTTACTCTCTACTTTTCATGCTATTTCTCCTCCTAATATATACTTCTTCTCTGCACATGCCTATTTTTGCCACAAGCTTAAATGTTATTTATGCTGTGAGAATTTTCCCTAGCTATTTCCTCTGAAATGCCTAGTCTAAGCTGTGCCTGTGTTATGGCCTTGCTGCTCTCTTGGACATGGCACCTTTAATTTGTATTAAAATTGTTGTGTTTTCTGCCAAGTGGCCCCATTTCCTAGCAGAGTGCCTATGATACATGCATCAGCAATACATACCTTCTCTTTGAATGACGACAAAAATTAGTTTTATTTAAAAAAAAACCAAATAACTAAGAATTCTCTGGTGAGCAAGTGGTTAAGACTTGGCACACACTTTCACTGCTGGGGCCTGGGTTGTTTGGGGAACTAGGATTCCACCAGCTGCACAGCATGGTCAAAACAAAAGAAAACAACAACAAAACAACAACAAGACAGTAATAAGCAGTAATTGCAATCACAGTGGTGATTGTAATATGCAGTTCTAATTTTCAGAGTTGTGACAACGTAATGAAATAAAAAGGAACTCTAAATTTTCCCACTTTGGTTAAAAGATTAAGCACAGTAACCTTTAAAAAATTTAGTATATTATGGCTTTAAAAAAACGAAATATAATTTTATTAACACCTTTCTGGTACATTTAATGAGCCAGTATTAGTATATTATCATGAACTAATGTCCATAGCTTATTAATCTTGTCTCGGTTTTCTCCTCATGAGCTTTTCTGTTCCAGGATCTCACACAGGGCACCACATGGTCCTCAGTCATTATGTCTCCTCAGACTCCTCTAGGCCATGACAGTTTCTCAGATCTTTCATATCTTTGATGACCCGGATAGTTTTGAGGCAGACTGATGAGGTTTCTTGTGGAATGACTCTCAAGTGGAATTTGTTTGATGTTTTTCTTATCATTAGACAGATAGAAAGGGGAGCACAGAGGTGAAGTGCCCTTTTCATCAAGGCAAGAGCACGTCCTGTAAATACGATTCATCACTGTTAATGTGGATTTGACCTCCTGGCTGAGGATATGTTTGCCAGGTTCCTCTGTCTTTAAAAAAAAAATTATTATCTTAAATACTGAGGAGTTTCTTTGTGAGTTCACAGATTTAAAATGGCCATTTAGAGGGGAAGTTAAGTTTGAGATTCCCGAGGTACTGGTTTTTGTTTCACTTCCTTTGCTATTCTTACTATTCCTGGGCCGACTCAGTCACAGCTGTGGCCCTCTCAAACATGTCTATGTAGAAGAACTTAAAGTATAGTTCTCACAATAACATCCATTAGAAGTTTTAAGACTGCATTTTTTGAATACCATGTATTTTTCATTGGTACCTCACATTTATCATATATAAAAAATTATACTTTTTGTTACTTTTCACACACAACATATATGCACATATATATATATATTTTCTTCTCCTTGGTCTGTTTCTTAATTTTACAATCTTATTACCCACCATGTCTATCTCACTGGATACTTTAATTCATTATTAAAAACATTTCTAAAACATACATTTAAATACTTATATTAATTTATCTTAATTATTTTAGAGAAAAGAAATTTTTACTGATTAAAGATATAGCAAAGTTCTGCCTTTGTAATTATGTTCTGCCAATTTCCACAAAAACATAGAAAAATCTGAATTCATTTTTACATATATTATTCTATAAAGAATCAAGTAAGTTCAGAAGATTAATAAGGAAACATTGACCTTAAATGACAAATTAGATCAGATAGACTTAACAGATATATATGAAGCATTCTGTCCAAAAGCAACAGAATACACATTCTTCTCAAGTGCACAGGGAACCTTTTACAGGATAGATCATATGTTAGACCACAAAACGTGTCTTAATACATTTAAGAAGACTGAAATAATATCAAGCATATTTTCTGACCACAATGGTATGAAACTAAAAATTAATTACATGAAAAAAAACCTGGAAAACTCACAAATATGTGGAGATGAAACAACATGCTACTGAACAATCAATGGGTCAAAAAAGAATTAAAAAAAATACCTGGAGACCAGTGAAAATAGAAATATAACATCCAAACTTTTGTGGGAAGCAGTTCTAAGAAGGAAGTCCATGAAGATAAACATCTACCTCAAGAAACGAGAAAAATCCCTGGTATATGATCTAACTTTACACTTCATGGAACTGGAAAAGAAGACCAAATGAAGCCCACAGTTAGTAAAAGGAAGGATATAACACAGAATTGAGTGGAAATAAATAAAATGGAAACTAAAATGACAATACAAAGATCAATGAGGTACACGTGTCTCTTTCAATTCTGGTTTCCTCAGTGTGTATGCCCAGCAGTGGGATTGCTGGGTCATAAGGCAGTTTTTTTTCCAGTTTTTTAAGGAATCTCCACACTGTTCTCCATAGTGGCTGTACTAGTTTGCATTCCCACCAACAGTGTAAGAGGGTTCCCTTTTCTCCACACCCTCTCCAGCATTTGTTGCTTGTAGACTTTTGGATTGCAGCTATTCTGACTGGCGTGAAATGGTACCTCATAGTGGTTTTGATTTGCATTTCTCTGATAATGAGTGATGTTGAGCATCTTTTCATGTGTTTGTTAGCCATTTGTATGTCTTCTTTGGAGAAATGTCTATTTAGTTCTTTGGCCCATTTTTTGATTGGGTCATTTATTTTTCTGGAGTTGAGCTGTAGGAGTTGCTTTTATATTTTTGAGATTAGTTGTTTGTCAGTTTCTTCATTTGCTATTATTTTCTCCCATTCTGAAGGCTGTCTTTTCACCTTGCTTAGAGTTTCCTTTGTTGTGCAGAAGCCTTTAAGTTTAATTAGGTCCCATTTGTTTATTTTTGCTTTTATTTCCAATATTCTGGGAGGTGGGTCATAGAGGATCCTGCTGTGATGTATGTCGGAAAGTGTTTTGCCTATGTTCTCCTCTAGGAGTTTTATAGTTTCTGGTCTTACGTTTAGATCTTTAATCCATTTTGAGTTTATTTTTGTGTATGGTGTTAGAAAGTGTTCTACTTTCATTCTTTTACAAGTTGTTGACCAGTTTTCCCAGCACCACTTGTTGAAGAGATTGTCTTTAATCCATTGTATATTCTTGCCTCCTTTGTCAAAGATAAGGTGTCCATAGGTGCGTGGATTTATCTCTGGGCTTTCTATTTTGTCCCATTGATCTATATTTCTGTCTTTTTGCCAGTACCATACTGTCTTGACGACTGTGGCTTTGTAGTAGAGCCTGAAGTCAGGCAGGTTGATTCCTCCAGTTCCATTCTTCTTTCTCAAGCTTGCTTTGGCTATTCGAGGTTTTTTGTATTTCCATACAAATTGTGAAATTATTTGTTCCAGCTCTGTGAAGAATACCGTTGGTAGCTTGATAGGGATTGCATTGAATCTATAGATTGCTTTGGGTAGTATACTCATTTTCACTATGTTCATTCTTCCAATCCATGAACATGGTATATTTCTCCATCTGTTAGTGTCCTCTTTGATTTCTTTCACCAGTGTTTTATAGTTTTCTATATATAGGTCTTTAGTTTCTTTAGGTAGATATATTCCTAAGTATTTTATTCTTTTCGTTGCAAAGGTGAATGGAATTGTTTCCTTAATTTCTCTTTCTATTTTCTAATTATTAGTGTATAGGAATGCAAGGGATTTCTGTGTGTTGATTGTTCATCACAGCACTGTTTATAATAGCCAGGACATGGAAGCAAGCTAGATGTCCATCAGCAGATGAATGGATAAGAAAGCTGTGGTACATATTCACAATGGAGTATTACTCAGCTATTAAAACGAATATATTTGAATCAGTTCTAATGAGGTGGATGAAACTGGAGCCTATTATACAGAGTGAAGTAAGCCAGAAAGAAAAACACCAATACAGTATACTAACACATACATATGGAATTTAGAAAGATGGTAACAATAACCCTGTATACGAGACAGCAAAAGAGACACTGATGTATAGAACAGTCTTTTGGACTCTGTGGGAGAGGGAGAGGGTGGGATGATTTGGGAGAATGGCATTGAAACATTTATAATATCATATATGAAACGAGTTGCCAGTCCAGGTTTGATGCATGATACTGGATGCTTGGGGTTGGTGCACTGGGATGACCCAGAGGGATGGTACGGGGAGGGAGGAGGGAGGAGGGTTCAAGATGGGGAACACGTGTATACCTGTGGCAGATGCATGTTGATATATGGCAAAACCAATACAATATTGTAAAGTTAAAAAAAAAAAAACAAAAAAGAAAGATCAATGAAACTTAAGAGTTGATTCTATGAAAAGATAAACAAAATTGACAAACCTTTAGGTAGACTTACCAAGAAAAAAGAGACAGAACACAAGTAAAATCAGAAATGAAAGAGGAGATGTTACAATCAATACCACAAAAATACAAAGAATTGTAAGAGGCTTCTATGAACAATTTTAAACAACAAATCTGACAACATAGAACAAATGAATGAATTCCTAAAAACATAAAACCTACAAAGAATGAATCATGCTGAAATAGAAAATCTGAACAGACTATTTACTTGTAAGGAGATTGAATTAATAATTAAAAACTCTCAACAAACAAAAGCTCAGGACAAGGCAAATTAATTGGTGAATTTGACCAAAGAGTCAAAGAAGAATTTGTACAAATCTTTCTCAAATTACCAAAAAAAGAAAAGAAAAAGAATACCTTACCAGCATTACCCTGATGCCAAAGTCAGACAAGAATGCCACGAGAAAATAAAATTATCAATAATAACATTCATTGCTATTGTGAGTTCAAAATTATGCAGTCATTTAAAAAATCTTCTGGGAATTTACTTATAAACTTTGATAGAAGTTCTCCACAAAGTGGGAATAAATGAAATGAACCTCAGCATCTCAAAGGCCATATATGACTAGCCCACAGATAACATCATACTAAATGGTGAGAAGCTGAAAGCATTTCCTCTTAGATTAGGGACAACAGAAGGATAGTCACTATTGCCATTTATTCAATATAGTATTTGAAGTCTTCAGTTCAGTTCAATCACTCAGTTGTGGCTGACTCCATGAGACCCCATGGACTGCTGCACGCCAGGCCTCCCTGTCCATCACCGACTCCCTAAGCTTACTCAAACCTATGTCCATCAAGTCAATGATGCCATCCAAACATCTCAACCTTTGTTGTCCCCTTCTCCTGCTTTCAATCTTTTCCAGCATCAGGGTCTTTTCAAATGAGTCAGCTCTTTGCATCAGGTGGCCAAAGTATTGGAGTTTCAGCTTTAGCATCATTCCTTCCAATGAGCATTCAGGATTGGTTTCCTTTAGGATGGACTGGTTTGATCTCCTTGCTGTCCAAGGAACTCTCAAGAGTCTTCTCCAACACCACAGTTCAAAAGGATCAGTTCTTCAGTGCTCAGCCTTCTTTATAGTCCAACTCTCACATCAATACATGACTATTGGAAAAACCATAGCTTTGACTAGATGGACCTTTGTTGGCAAAATAATGTCTCTGCTTTTTATTATGCTGTCTAGGTTGTTCATAACTTTTCTTCCAAGGAGCAAGCATCTTTTATTTTCATGGCTGCAGTCACTATCTGCAGTGATTTTGGAGCCCCCCAAAATAAAGCCTGTCACTGTTTCCACTCTTTCCCTATCTATTTGCCATGAAGTGATGGGACCAGATGCCATGATCTTACTTTTCTGAATGATGAGTTTTAAGCCAAATTTTTCACTCTCCTCTTTCACATTCATCAAGAGGCTTTTTAGTTCTTCTTCACTTTCTGCCATAGGGTGGTGTCATTTGCATATCTGAGGTTATTGATATTTCTCCCGGCAATCTTGATTCCAGCTTGTGCTTCATTCAGCCCAGCATTTCTCCTGATGTACTCTGCATAGAAGTTAAATAAGCAGAGTGACAATATACAGTCTTGACATACTCCTTTTCCTATTTGGAACCAGTCTGTTGTTCCATGTCCACTTCTCACTGTTCTTCCTGACCTGCATACAGATTTCTCAGGAGTCATGTCAGGTGGTCTGGTATTCACATATCTTTCAGAATTTTCCACAATTTGTTGTGATCCACACAGTCAAAGGCTTCGGCATAGTCAATAAAACAGAAAAGATGTTTTTTTGGAACTCTCTTGCTTTTTCGATGATCTAGCGGATGTCAGCAGTTTGATCTCTAGTTTCTCTGCCTTTTCTAAAACCAGCTTGTACCTCTGGAAGCTCATGGTTCACATACTGTTGAAGCCTGGCTTGGAGAATTTTGCACATTACTTTACTAGCATATAAGATGAGTGCAGTTGTGTGGTAGTTTGAACATTCTTTGGCATTGCCTTTCTTTGGGAATGGAACAAAAACTGACCTTTTCCAGTCCTGTGGCCACTACTGAGTTTTCCAAATTTGCTAGCATATTGAGTATGGCACTTACACAGCATGATTTTTTAAGATTTGAAATAACTCAACTGGAATTCCATCACCTCCACTAGCTTTGTTTGTGGTGATGCTTCCTAAGGCCCACCTGACTTGACATTCCAGGATGTCTGGCTCTGGGTGAGTGATCATACCATCATGATTATCTAGGTCATGAAGATCTTTTTTGTATAGTTTTTCTGTATATTCTTACCACTTCTTCTTAATATCTTCTGCTTCTTTTAGATTTGCATCATTTCTGTCTTTTATTGTGCTCATCTTTGCATGAAATGTTCCCTTGGTATCTCTAATTTTCTTGAAGCGATCTCTAGTCTTGCTCATTCTATTGTTTTCCTCTATTTCTTTGCATTTATTACAAAGGAAGGCTTTCTTATCTCTTCTTGCTATTCTTTGGAACTCTGCTTTCAAATGGGTATATCTTTCCTTATCTCCTTTGCCTTTCACTTCTCTTCTTTTCACAGCTATTTGTAAGGCCTCCTCAGACAGCCATTTTGCCTATTTGCATTTCTTTTTCTTGGGGATGGTCTTGATCCCTGTCTCTTCTACAATGTCATGTACTCCATCCATAGTTCTTCAGACACTCTATCAGATCTAATCCCTTAAATCTATTTGTCACATCCACTGTATAATCATAAGGAATTTAATTTTGATCATACCTGAATGGTCTGCTGCTGCTGCTGCTAAGTCGCTTCAGTTGTGTCCGACTCTGTGCAACCCCATAGACGGCAGCCCACCAGGCTCCCCCCGTCCCTGGGATTCTCCAGGAAAGAACACTGGAGTGGGTTGCCATTGCTTTCTCCAATGCATGAAAGTGAACAGTGAAAGTGAAGTCACTCAGTCGTGTCCGACTCAGCGACCCCATGGACTGCAGCCTACCAGGCTCCTCCGCCCGTGGGATTTTCCAGGCAAGAGGACTGGAGTGGGGTGCCATTGCCTTCTCCATGAATGGTCTAGTTTTCTTCAATTTAGGTCTGAATTTGGCAATAAGGAGTTCATGGTCTGTGCCAGAGTCAGCTCCTGGTCTTGTTTTTGCTGACTGTATAGAACTTTTCCATCTTTGGCTGCAAAGATTATAATCAATCTGATTTTGGTATTGACCATCTGGTGATGTCCATGTGTAGAGTCTTCTCTTGTGTTGTTGGAACAGGGTGTTTCCTATGACCAGTGTGTTCTCTTGGCAAAACTCTATTATCCTTTGTCCTGCTTCATTCTGTACTCCAAGCCAAATTTTCCTGTTATTCCAGCTATCTCTTGACTTCTGACTTTTTCATTCCAGTCCTCTATAATGAAAAGGACATTGTTTTTGGGTGTTAGTTCTAGAAGGTATTGTAGGTCTTCATAACACCCTTAAGCTTCAGCTTCTTCATTACTGGTTGGGTCATAGACTTTGATTACTGTGATATTGAATGATTTACCTTGGAAATGAACAGAGATCTTTTTGTTGTTTTTGAGATTGCATCCAAGTATTACATTTCAGACTCTTTTGTTGACTATGATGGCTACTCCATTTCTTCTAAGGGATTCTTGCCCACAGCAGTAGATACAATGGTCATCTGAGTTAGGCAAATAAAAGAGACAGATGCATCCAAATTAGAAAGTAAAATCATTGCAAGGTTAGCTTCAATGTGAAATACAAATTCTTCCCCTAGATATGTTACAGGTGACACCATACACCTCACCTGACACTCCCTATGTATTGTGATCACATTGTATTCTAACGTGACACTGAGGACATGATGATGCCTTTCTCTGTAACCCAAGGAAGTAACACCTGGGTTTCAGATGGAACATGCCTGAATGACTTGGCCTTCTACTAGTTGCTTGGATATAGTTTATCAACATCCTGTTTTTTTTTTTTGCCAAAAACCTTTCCTATGGAACTGATCACCATTTTACGCAACTCCATCCTCTACCTAATGTCTACTCATTCCTTGGATTTTGTCTTGAAAAGAAGACTTCTTAACTCTAAATTGGATTAGGCCGCCGGTTGAATATTCTCAGAGCAAATGCCACCATTCCTCTGTGGAGCTTCCACATTGCAGTTTCACATGTTTTGATCTCATAATTTGGTTTATGTCTATGTTGTGCAGGTTGCAAGATACAAGAGGGCAGAGACTATCTCTATTTGTGCCCTCGAATACAATCTCTATTAAAATGAATTAAGACACCCATCCAACAAATATCTGTGGACCCCTAGTGGATGCTAAGCTCTCTGTTAGGTACTGAGGATACAAACATGAGCAAAAGAGAACCATTTAGATAATGGGTCCTACCAGATTCAGAGAATGGTGGAAGCAGAGAGGGGGATAGTTGTCATGTGAGTCCAGGTTGGTAAGAAAGGCCTCTCTTGTGGAAAGAGGTCTCATTTTCAAAGGCTGAGAAATGGATCAGTGTTCAGGAGGATGGAAGAAGGATTTCCAGGCATGGAGATTTGAAAAAATCTGGCACAGTTGGTTTCCTGTCTTCTTAGGGGCTCTCAATGACTCCTCATCCCATAAAAAGAGGAAGATTCAGGTACCTGAAAGGCTCAAGGCTGCAGCACCAACCAGGAAAAGAGAAGGGAGAAAGACCAGTTTCCTGGGCAGGAGGGGTGGCAGGACAGACCAGGCTCCCTGCAGGCTCCACAGCCAGGCACTTTAGACCTTCTGCAAAAGGTCTCAGGATGTAGTCTGGGCCCTTCTGAAGCGCATGCTCTGGGAGACGTGTTCTGCAGGCATCATGTGAGTTTGGAAGGGACTGGAGTCTGCTCTTCTTGATACTTGTAGGGTGGTTTTGGGAGATGGGAACTCAGGCATATTGGCCTCTCTTATGCATTAGACTCCTAGGGCCAACCAGGAACCACCCTAACTCATCGTGATGGCCTTATGATTTGACATGCCAATTCTGAGCATGGAGTCATTATTTTTATTTCAGAAATGGGGAAAACTGATGCTCAAAGAGTGAGTGATTTACATGAGGATGCATGGGTGAGTACAACTAGAACTCAGAGTTATTGCAATCCTTCCTTGTTGTAGGAAAAAAATGTGTTTGTGATAGTTTTGGTTTAATTTTTTTAAGAAAAATGCATTTTATTAGAAATTTAAGCTTGATTATAAAAGACTAATAAAATTATCTATAGAGAGTGGAGATGAGTAGAAATAGGATGTTTTACATATTACATCTTTCAAAAATCATTTTGCAATTTACCATGTGTAATAAATATAATAATAGAATTTACAAAGGAGACACCACTAGAATAAAGGATATTGGAGGTATTATTTCTAAATAAGAATAGAAGACAACTTGAGAATCTAGTGAAAGTTAAGGAAGAAATAAATATGAAAACTACCAGAAATAAATAAAACAAGAGAAGAAAGACACCAAAGAAATCTAAACAAATGGAAAGCGTTACAATGCTCATGAATAGGGAAATTCAATATTCTGAGAAGGTCAATTCTATTTAAGTTGACCTATAAATTCAATATAATTATAATCACAATCTCAATGCACATTTTTGTTGTATGACTTTTGTATATGAGTATGTAACTGTGATGTTAATTCTAATATATATGCAACAGCAAAGGGATGAAAATAGTCAAAACATTTCAGAAGGATAAAAACAATGGAGGCGAGTTGACATCAAATATCAAGCCTTATTTATTGGAAACCTCAGAAATTAAGATAGAAAGTCATTGACATGGAGGTAGATAGGCCATAAGAACACAACTGAGCATCTGGGAAGCTTGATTTATGAGTGACGGAGGGGAAACTTGAGAAAAAGTAATCAGGGAATTGATTATCCACATTGGAAAAGTACAACAATTGATACAGGAGTAACACACAGGTGGTGTGGATGGTGGCAAGTGGTGGAGGCCGTGGAAACCCCATATTCACCTGTCCCTCCACCACTGTGTCCCAGGTGGGAACTCACCTCCACACTGGGCTGGGCTCCTTCAGGGCATCCTGGCCACTTGTCCAGTGTTTGTTTACAAGACCTCAATGAGTAATTGCAAATAGACAGGTGACTCAACTCAGGACAAATAGATTTTGAAACAAGTGGAAGTTTGCTGAGTCATTGAGGTGTTCACTTTCTGCTAAAGCTGAACTACATCCGCTCCTGCAATGCGCTGGTAGAGGGGGCATGGAATCCTGCCTAATGCTGTCAGCCTTTGGCCACCAGAAAGGCTGGCCTTGGGGCAGAACCAACATCTTTTTTTTGATGGAGTAAAAGACAAAAATATTTGGTTTGTAGCATCAGAACTTAATCTGTAGATCAATGATGCCTAGTGGAACATAAATTGCTGTATACATAATCTTGAATTTTCTAGTAGCCACATTTAAAAAAGAAACAAGAGACATAAATTTTAATACTATGTTCTAATATATTCATATAATATAATGCTGCTGCTGCTGCTGCTGCTAAGTCGCTTCAGTTGTGTCCGACTCTGTGCGACCCCATAGACAGCAGCCCACTAGTTTCTTCTGTCCCTGGGATTCTCCAGGCAAGAATACTGGAGTGGGTTGCCATTTCCTTCTCCAATGCATGAAAGTGAAAAGTGAAAGTGAAGCCGCTCAGTCATGCCCGACTCCTAGTGACCCCATGGACTGCAGCCCACCAGGCTCCTCTGTCCATAGGATTTTCCAGGCAAGAGTACTGGAGTGGGGTGCCATTGTATGCTAAATCGCTTCAGTCATGTCTGACTCTGTGCGACCCCATAGATGGCAGCCCACCAGGCTCCTTTATCCCTGGGACTCTCCAGGCAAGAATACTGGGGTGGGTTGCCATTTCCTTCTCCAATGCATGAAAGTGAAAAGTGAAAGTGAAGTCGCTCTGTCATGCCTGACTCTTAGCGACCCCATGAACTGCAGCCCACCAGGCTCCTCTGTCTATGGGATTTTCCAGGTAAGAGTACTGGAGTGGGGTGCCATTGCCTTCTCCGATTAATATATTAATATAATATATAACATATTTAATATATTAATTATATAATATAAATGATATTATATAAATTATATAATTAAATATATAATATATTAATTAATTAATATATTAATATATTTATTAATATTATTATCATATTATAATTTCAGCATAAGATCGGTATTAAAAATATTGAAAAGGTCACTTTTTTAGTACCAGACTATGAAATCTGTCATGCAACTTACACTTCTGTGTAGCCTACCTCACCTCTGATTCCTGTTATGACAACAAAATGCCAATATGCAGCTAAGTCTCCTTAGTCGGTTGCTGCTGCTGCTAAGTCGCTTCAGTTGTGTATGACTCTGTGTGACTGCATAGATGGCAGCCCACCGGTCTCCCCCCGTCCCTGGGATTCTCCAGGCAAGAACACTGGAGTGGGTTGCCATTTCCTTCTCCAATGCATGAAAGTGAAGAGTGAAAGTCAAGTCGCTCAGTCGTGTCCGACTCTAAGCGACCTCATGGACTGCAGCCTACCAGGCTCCTCCGTCCATGGGATTTTCTAGGCAAGAGTACCGGAGTGGGGTGCCATTGCCTTCTCCGAAGTCTCCTTAGCCAGTAGGCACCATAAATAAAAAGACAAATGACAGAATGAGATGAAATATTTTCAGCATTTGTAACTGCAAAGATTTCTTTTACATCAATAAGAAAACAAAGAACTCAGTGAAATAAAGATGCAGCGAACAGATATAAATACCTCTTCAAATACACACGTCCTATAAAATAAGACAGTATGTTCAACTTCAGTGGTAAGTAGAGAAATGTTAAGTAAGATGATATTGAAGAACTTCCCTGGGTGGCTCCAGATTCCCGCTTTAGGGGGCATGGGTTCTATCCCTGGCCAGGGAACTGAGATTCCACACGTAAGTGGCATGGCCAGGAAAAAAAAAAAAGAAGATGATATTGAGATACATCTTTGCTACTGTATGCTGCTGCTGCTGTTAAGTCGCTTCAGTTGTGTCCGACTCTGTGTGACCCCATAGATGGCAGCTCACCAGGCTCCCTCGTCCCTGGGATTCTCCAGGCAAGTATAGGGAATGTTAAAACATATCCATGGTTTGCATGTGGGAAGATGTTTTGAGGAAGAAGAGTTATCGAGTGCCAGCCTTCCATCCTTGCTGGTGATGCTAAGGTTGTACCTTCCCATCTCCCAAACAGTGAGGTGCTGGCCTAGTATGCAGCTTCTGCTGATGAAATGCCCCAGCCACGATGCCAAGGAGCAGGGCTAGCGTGGACCCCTTCTTGGGGCCACTGCCACTTCCTAAGGGTAGTGTCTGTAAGAAATCCAGGAGAAATAACCCCTCTCCATCTGTGCACTTACATGACTTACCAATGCATTTACTGATATAGTCACAACCACCACCCACGATGCAAACAATCTGGCTCTTATTTTGTTTATCTCTGTATCTTTTGAGCCTAGCCAAGGACAGTTCATGTGGTCAGCTGCTCGGAATAGTTTCTAATGAATGAATAAGAACTGAATGAATGAGAAAAATGTGTGAATGGTGGATATAAGCCCAAGGAATCTTTATTTCATATTGATTCTGTTTGGGTAATTTTAAAAATCCTTTTCTCATTGTACCTGGAAGTGATGACATTTCTTTAAGTTCTGGCGTCTTCAACAGCTCTGAGGTTCAGATGTGTGGCAATGTAAGGACCCTAAAGCAGGAAATCAAGTATAGGATCTTTGCTCTCCAAGGCACCCTGCCCTTGGCTATTTCTCACTGAGTTCTTTGTAGACAGTACCTGTACAGCTATGGTAGCAGCAGGTCAGTCTTCTGTACAGCTGCATGGCTCAAAGGATACTTCATTTCTCTTCTGTGTCCTTCAGTAAAAACTGGAGTAGTTATATTTATACAGAAACCCCTTCTTGCTCATTTTAAATGAAAGTAATCCTATTTAGTGGGCTTTCCTGGTGGCTCAAATGGTAAAAAATCCTCCTGCAATGCAGGAGACCTGGATTCAATCCCTGAGTCTAGAAGATCCCCCGGAGAAGGGAATGGCAACCCACTCTACTGTTCTTGCCTAGAGAATTCCATGGACAGATGAGCTTGACTAGAGTCCATGGGGTGGCAAAGAGCTGGCCACAACTGAGAGACTAACACTTTCACTTTCAATTCTGTTTAGCAATTTGCACTATAAACTGGAGTGGATGTAGCCGTAAAGACAATTGTCAGTTTATTTCAAGTCTGAAGGTGTTGATTTCTTCACACTAGACTAACCTTTTCTTGTGGAACCACTGGAAAGTGAGCCTCTAAACAGCAATCACAGTGAATCCCCTAAATCTGAGGATGTCGAGAACAGTCCTGCCATCGTCAGCAATGGCAGGGAGTACGAATTTATTACATTTTCCTTTGTCCGTGCTCCATATTTTAACTGAATGTCTGCTCTGAGAAGTATGCTGTGAATGTTAACAAGAAGGGCTGACAGCCCTGGAAAGAGTTGACCCAGCAGTTCCTCCTGTTTCCTGCGGGCCTCTGCTTTCCTCCCCTGCTTTGATGTGGGTTTTGGCATCCAGAGCTAAAGCTAGAATGATTTGGAAATGGTAAGACCAAAAGCAAGTGGAAGAATTTGCATTCTGGGTTGATCTTAAATGAAAGAACTTCTCATCTAGCAAAAAATTCTGTAGGTGTTTCTATTTTCTTAAAATAGTTTCAACAGTTACAAAACAATGTCACTTGCCTTTTAATTTCCATGCTGAGAAGGAACAGCCACACTGATACCCATTTCTGTGTTGGGGAGCATTTTATCTGTATCTATCTCTGAACAAGATGGGGCCTGTGTAGTCAATTGGTGCATAATAAGAATAATGCTGGTGATGGTGAGAAGACAAGACTGCTGCTGATGTTAGTGACGTTCAGAGACACAAGCCAACCCTTATACATGTTTTAGGTCACAAAATCCTCATAACCTACAAGACCTGTGCTGTTCCTGGTTTCATAGAAGATGGACAGAAGCTCAGAGAGATTCAGTAACTCACCTCACATTTTACAACTCATAAAAGGCCCCAAATTCCAACCAAGTCATACAATTAAATCTGGTTGCCTAAGATTCTGTTGCATGTTTATAAAAGACACAGGTATTCTGTCCTTGAATTAATATTGGCCTTTCCATTTCTGAGATGTTACTTCCAAAAGTGTATTGTTGTCATATCAGATTCACAATTATTGACTACCTGCAACATAGCTAGTGTTATAACAAACCCTTAGCCTTTCTGCTTTTAAAATGTGCTCATTCAGATGTTCATCAATTCTCCACTCAAATATGCTTATTCAAGATTGCTTTCCTTTCTCAGTGAACACAGCTTAGTTTAAACCTGTGACACCTGAAGTTTTTGAGATTGTCCCACACTGAATTTATCCAATTATTGTACTTTTTCTAGACTATCATTTTGCACAGCCCTGGGCAAAATAATATTCAATGCTTCTTTCTCCCTTAAGTTATAAAACATAAAATATCTTCCCTGCACCCATAGCTCCAAATAATTTATTGTTGAATTATAGCCTGCATAATCTTGAGGATATGTAAATATTAAAAAGCTTACAATTTTGAAATTAAAATGACTGGAATCTGTATTTGTTCCAGGTATCTGTTCTAGTCCCTCATGCAGAAAGGCTTTGAAGGGCAAACATTTGATCAAGAGCTTTCTTTTGCTCAACTTCTTTCCTGAGAGTTGAGTGAGAACCTCTGTATTACCCAAGCATGTCCCCCTCTTTCTAGTCGGAGTTCTCTGGTAAACAAAAGTGCATGTGATCAGAGTGACAAAATGGATTTCTCCTCATTTGATGCATGAAATCTTTGGAATGTGGGGATTTGCACTGAGCCTTTGGACATTAGGGTGTAGCCTCTGTGGTCTGACAGATGCTCAGATGCTGATCTGTATCCATGTTGGTGACCCCCAAATGGCCCCACTGTCTCAGGAACCCCTCCCCTCCCTGTCCTCTCCCTAGTGAAGCCCTGCTCCTCTTATTACCATGTAAACAGGTTGTAACTCTGCTTTGATGACACTCAGCAAAGATATGGGAAGGAAGTTCTAACAGGGATGCTAAGATCAGACCCCACCCCTTTCAACTTCACAGTGTTCTCATAGGGAACAGGTGCAAGTTCAGCATCTACCTGCTTTCACAGGTAAGAGGAACCATTATCTCTTCCTCTGAAGAAACACCTGGGGTCCTTCTCCCCCAACTCAACATTTAGGACCCTGAGAACTTGAGATCCAGGCAAAGAAGGCATTTTCCCCCCTTAGTTTGATTTTTTTTTCCACTCAGACCTACTCTCAGTCCCATCTCCTGCCCTGGAATCTCCTGGTGTGACTCACAATGTGAACATCTTACCCCTTCAGAGGAAGACCTCCCTCCACCCACAGGGGCATGTTTTTGCTTCAAATTTGGACGTATGTTAGCACCAGACATATTCATGGGATTCTGTGTGTTTCCCAGTCTAGGCTGTTCCAGATGCAAGTTAGCAAAGGCACATTCCCAGATGGTCCTGAGAAACCCCTCTGATCTGATGTGCTTTATTTATCTTCCCATTGTCCTATCACTGCCCCCCATCACTATGAACAATGACACATACATACACACTCAGACCCATGGCTGCTGTTATGGACTGAATGTTTATTCCCTACAATTCAAAAGCCCCAATTCCCAGTGTTATAATGTTTGGAAGTGGGACCTCTGGAAGGCAATTAGGTTTAGATAAATGAGGTCATGAGGGTAGGTTATGGGATTAGTGCCCTCCTAAAGCTGGCTTAGAACCCAACAATCAAACAACTAAGATTATGGCATCTGGTCCCATCATTTCATGGCAAATAGAAGGCGGAAAAGTGGAAGCAGTGACAGATTTTATTTTCTTGGGTTCCAAAATCACTGTGGATGGTGACTGTAGCCATGAAATTAAAAGACACTTGCTCATTGGAAGGAAAACCATGACAAAGCTAGACAGTGTATTAAAAAGCAGAGATATCACTTTGCCAACAAAGATCCATATAGTCAAAGCTATGGCTTTTCTGGTAGTCATGTACATATGAGAGTTGGACCATAAATAAGGCTGAGTACCAAAGAATTGATGCTTTTGAATTGTGGGGCTGGAGAAGACTCTTGAGAGTCCCTTGGACAGCAAGGAGATCAAGCCAGTCAATCCTAAAGGAAATCAGTTCTGAATATTCATTGGAAGGACTGATGCTGAAGCTGAAGCTCCAACACTTTAGCCACCTGATGCAAAGAGCTGACTCACTGGAAAAGACCCTGATGCTGGGAAAGATGGAGTGCAAAAGGAGATGAGGGTGGCAGAGGATGAGATGTTTAGATAGCATCACCAACTCAATGGACATGAATTTGAACTATCTTTGGGAGATGGTGAAGGACAGGGAAGCCTCATGTGCTGCAGGCCCATGGGGTCACAAAAAGTCCGACACGACTGAGAGACTGAGCAACAACTCAGATTGGTTCTTTCTTTCTGTCCTTCCCTCTCTTTCTCTCCCTCTACCCTATGTGAGGACACAGCCAGCAGGCTGCTGTCTGTAAGCCAGGAAGAGCTCCCTCACCAGGAATCCAATCTGTCGGTACCTAGACCTGAGACTTCCAGCCTCCAGAATGGGGAGATATAGAAGTCTGCAGTTTAAGCCTCGTCATCAGTGGTGCTTTGTTATGGCAGCCTGAGCTGAGTGAGATAACTCCGTCTTAGGAGATATACTCTCCTGGGACTTTTCAGTTTAAAAATGTGCTGAGAAAGGTAACCATATCTGATGAGAAACAAACAGCAGAGATACAGCCAGGAAGTCACTATTTATCTCCACATATCTTAGACTCCACATATCTCCACATGTCTGTCCTATCTGGTTCTATTTCTAGACTTTTCAGCAATTTGTGGGCCTATTCATGTGTGAATGGCAACCTGTTTAAATGATCACCTTTTCATTATGTTTTGCTACCTGATAAAGCTGGTACCTCTTTAGATCTCTTGCTTGTTTTCAGAGTTCTCCCCATTCCGGCTTTATTTTTCGAAATGAATTTTAAGATGAACTTCTTGCTTTTTGTTATTAAGACTATGTAATTACCATTAAGTTGGGTAGAACTGTCCTTTTTATGAAGCCCCCTATTTCAGAACACCACACGTCTTTTCATTGCAGTAAGTGTACTTTTGGATCAGTAGGCTTCACACATTTCTTTTTAATAGCTAGGTATTTCATCTTTTTAATGACTTTTAAATGGATCACTTTTTCTCATGAATATATCACTTGCATCTTCAGAATGAAAGTGTGCAAATGGCCCTAGTGGTAAAGAACCCGCCTGCCAGTGCAGGAAACGTAAGAGACACAGGTTTGACCCCTGGGTTGGGAAGATTCCCTGGAAGAGGAGATGGCAACCCACTCCAGTATTCTTTCCTGGAAAATCCCAGGGACAGAAGAACCTGGCAGGTTATAGTCCCTAGGGTTGCCAAGAGTTGGGCATGACTGAAGCAATTTAGCATGCAGTTGAAAACTGAAGTATCAATTTTCTGTGTAATTAGCTTTAGAAGAAGCTGTCTCATAGCTCCTGTACTTCTACATTGTTGAGGAGAGTATTTGGCTCAGACGG
Organism: Bubalus kerabau; assembly: GCF_029407905.1. Classification (NCBI taxonomy): domain Eukaryota; kingdom Metazoa; phylum Chordata; class Mammalia; order Artiodactyla; family Bovidae; genus Bubalus; species Bubalus kerabau. The sequence continues at coordinate 79,056,676 of NC_073631.1, read as the reverse complement.
TAAAGCGTCTGTCTGCAAAGTAGGAGACCCGGGTTCGATCCCTGGATTGTGAAAATCCCCTGGGGAAGGAAATGGCAGCCCACTCCAGTATTCTTGCCTGGAAAATCCCATGGACCACGGAGCCTGGTAGGCTATGGTCCATGAGGGCGCAAAGAGTGAGACACGACTGAGCGACTTCACTTTCACTTTCCAGTTTATTTTATTAACAAACATTTTTAAAGGTTTACCGTATCTTGGATACTGTTCTCAGTAATTAAAAAAGCATTGAGATGCTTCAGCTTAATGGCAGCCCTGTGAGATCAGTACTACTATTTCCCTTTTTATGAAGGGGACACCACTGAGTTGAAGCCACTTGGTCAGTGTTACACCCTGCGGAGCTTCAGGCTGAGACCAGGATCGAGGTTTCAGTCTATGCCTGTGATCACAGTGCAGTCAAGTTGTCCAATTTAAAGTAAAATTACATTGAAAATAATTTTTTTCTGTTGTACAGAAAGAATGAATGTGAAACTTTATGTGCTAGTATTTAAATGTTGATGAAACTTAGAGAACACTGAGCTTTGTCTAAACACCAGAGGGTCCAGTAAGCACCAGACACAGCAGGTCACAGACACTGCAGTGCAGATTACAGCAGCCCAGACAGCAGACTGTCTGTCCACTGAGTCAGCTGAAACCTACAGCTGTTAATCAATGTCAAGGAATAACCTATTTCAAACAGTCATATGATAACATAGAAAGTCTGAAATGAAAAGTCTTACTGTTTCTCTAAACAATTTTCCAAATACGATTTATACAGGGATACCAATTTTTGTTATTGTGCTGCACAGAAAAACTGACTTCATTAATGGCTGATGATGTGGGACTCCCTTGATCACACTTCTGATTTTGCCCTTTAGTTAGTTTATTCTATTTATTTATATTTAACAGGGGAGGGGCTGAAGGCAAATTAAGGCAAGTCTATTTTTGTTTAGTCTACCTTGGACCCCAGGCAACAACACTTCACCACTTTCCACTCCCGGTCTTACCTCCTCTCATACCCACGCCCTCTCCTGAAGGGAGTGGGTTCAGCATCTGCCTTAGAAGAAAGAGTATTAAATAGTTTAAACAAAGGGTGGAGGTAAGAGAATTGAGGTTGAAAAGACTGGCTGACTTGCAGTGGCTCCCAACTCACAAGTCACTGGGCAGGACCTAAGGCAATCTGTTTATACTCCCTTCCAGGCTTCTTGTGACAATGCCTGACATCGCTTACGATCTTCTATGTATAAAGAACATGCACAGTCCGAATTGTATGCTTTGTTTTCTCATGCTTCAGTAAGCTTTGGCAGAAATAACTCACTGTGGAAACCATGCAGTTTATATCCTTGTACCAAAATATTCTTTGAGATTTCTAAAATCTTTAAGTACATTATTAAATTAGGTGATAATGCTTTGTATCTCTTTTTTGTCTATTTTTGGTATGTTTTCCTCAGTGATACTTTGTCTCTTTGTCAATGGCTTTAAATTTTAGTTTTTCCCTATGTCTGCCTAAGATAAAGGCATTCTTATCCTCATTCTGAATTGTGGAAGGGGTGGCCAGAGAAGTGAAATAATGAGCTCCTGGTCACAGAGTTTGCAAGAATCCATAGATGTTTAACTCCAAGTATGTGCACTTCTTACTCTCTTATGTTCACTCAGTGTGATTATCGTCCCCAAATTTTAAAACCAGAGCCCACTTATACATGCTGTGAAATCTTGTATAGCCATGATTTCAGTTTTGCAGAGGAGCAAAACTTACTAAACCAAAATGTGTTTCTTTGGCATGAGGATTGACTTAAGTTGATTATTTTAAGAAACAGAAGACATAGGAAGTCTTTCTTTTTACCTATCCCTTAGCTGCATGAAGAATTTAGGAAAAGGCCTGGCTCCTGGAACAGTGCTATCATCTGAGATACTTGCAAAGAATATGGGCGAGGTGTGGTGGGGGAGACTTGCTAGGGCCTGGAGATCAGAGTCCATTTTCTCTCATTGTCTCTGTGCAACTCAGCACACATTTGTTTACCAAATGTTGGGTTTTTTCCATCTCCATGCCAATTGGCTTTTTCCCCTTTGAAGTCCCAAACCACTACCCCAACATCTTTTTTCATTTGAAGAACCTGGTATTTAAAGTGAGAACTTTGGCCATTTTGGCAAGTTACTTTGTTTTCCTGGGTCTCTCCCACTTATACATGTCATTAAAATTTGTTTGACTTTTTTCCCCCTGTTAATCTGACTCATGTCAATTTAATTCTTAGACCAGTCAGAAGAACCTAAAAGTGTAAAGGAAAGCTTCCTCCCTGAACTAACCTTTTCTATTGCCATGTCCAATACCAGCTAGTACATTTTCCATCTTCAATGCTGGAGTGTTCATCTCTAGAAGTTTTATTTGTGTCTTTTTACATATTTTCCATGTCTGTACTTACCATACTCATCTTTCTTCTAGTCTTTCAAATATGTGGAATACAGTTATAATAACAGTTTTAATTTCCTTTTCTGCTATTTTATCATCTGTCATTCCTGGGCTGGTTTCATCATTACAGATTGTGTTACTTCTTTACATACCAGTTAATTTTTTTATTAGATGCCAAACACTGTGAATTTTACGTAATGGGGTACTGGGTATGTTTTGCTGTTATATTGGTTTTGAGCATTGTTCTGGAATGTAGTAAATTATTGAAAAGGATTTGGTTCTCTCAGATTTTACTTCGAAGATTTGTTATGTAGACCCAGACACAGGCCTGGGACTAATTCTGGACCACTAGGGATGATTTTGGGTGCTGTGACCAATATCCTGTGGATGGTAAGATTTTCCACACTGGTTCAGATCAGATCAGATCAGTCGCTCAGTCATGTCCGACTCTTTGCGACCCCATGAATCACAGCACGCCAGGCCTCCCTGTCCATCACCAACTCCCGGAGTTCACTCAAACCCATGTCCATCGAGTCCGTGATGCCATCCAGCCATCTCATCCTCTGTCGTCCCCTTCTCCTCCTGCCCCCAATCCCTCCCAGCATCAGAGTCTTTTCCAATGAGTCAACTCTTCGCATGAGGTGGCCCAAGTATCAGCTTTAGCATCATTTTTTCCAAAGAAACCCCAGGACTGATCTCCTTCAGAATGGACTGGTTGGATCTCCTTGCAGTCCAAGGGACTCTCAAGAGTCTTCTCCAACACCACAGTTCAAAAGCATCAATTCTTTGGCGCTCAGCTTCCTTCACAGTCCAACTCTCACATCCATACATGACCACAGGAAAAACCATAGCCTTGACTAGAAGAACCTTTGTTGGCAAAGTAATGTCTCTGCTTTTGAATATGCCATCTAGGTTGGTCATAACTTTTCTTCCAAGGAGTAAGCGTCTTTTAATTTCATGGCTGCAGTCACCATCTGCAGTGATTTTGGAGCCCAAGAAAACAAAGTCTGACACTGTTTCCACTGTTTCCCCATCTATTTCCCATGAAGTGGTGGGACTGGATGCCATGATCTTCGTTTTCTGAATGTTGAGCTTTAAGCCAACTTTTTCACTCTCCACTTTCACTTTCATCAAGAGGCTCTTTAGTTCCTCTTCACTTTCTGCCATAAGGGTGGTGTCATCTGCATATCTGAGGTTATTGATATTTCTCCCAGCAATCTTGATTCCAGCTTGTGTTTCTTCCAGTCCAGCATTTCTCATGATGTACTCTGCATATAAGTTAAATAAGCAGGGTGACAATATACAGGCTTGACGTACTCCTTTTCCTATTTGGAACCAGTCTGTTGTTCCATGTCCAGTTCTAACTGTTGCTTCCTGACCTGCATACAGTGGGCAATAAAATTATTGTTGCCAGTCCGATCCCTCCCATGCAAGCTGCAGGCCTGTTCCTTCCCTGGCCTTATCTTTGCCCACACCCACGTGCAGACCTGTGCTCACCTGAAGCTGTGAGATCCCTGGAGATCTCTCCAATCAATCTTTCTGCCCTGGGACTCTGCATGTGGCCAGGTGGCCTCCTAACTCCCAGCCCTTCTATCATTTCATAGAAATTTCTGGTGACCCATTTCCCATTTTGCAGTCGCTCTACTTATGTTCAATGTAATTCAGTCTACACTTTCTGTAGAACAACATACATTTTAAAATGTGTCACCTCCAGACTCATAGAAACAATTTAGCCTTTGGTGTTTTAAGTGCATAAAGAGCTTTAGTGTTCCAAGGAACATTTCTATGAAACTTCATAGAATTGGAAAACAACCAGAATTTATTTCTTTTCCTAGAACTAAGTGCATCAATACAGCAAACACAAAACAAACCTATAAAAATAAAAATAGATGGTGTGGATGAATTTGTTGCAGGGATAACATGAAAGGTGTGACTTCATTTAGGAGAAAGAAGAGATCTAGATGGCTAAACTGTAAACAGCAACATGCCCAGGAGGGTGTTCCATATGCCAGAGAGACCAGGCATCCCCAGGAATCATCATCATCTCATCATCACATGAGTCAGAATCATCATCATCCCAGAATACATGGGAAAGTGGGGACCTCAGGGATCTCATGCCGTAGTGGCTTGCTTTTGCCCATTGTAGCTTCCCATAGATGTTGTCCCTGTAAGTCATGCTTTGAAGACTGATGTCTAAGTCAGTCAAGGTGAGACTTCTTCCCCATGGTTTCTTCTGAACTGAACTTCTGCCAAAGTACTTAAATAACCTTCCACTTCCAACAAAAGCTTATCTTCCCTCCCTGGCCCTCAAAATATACCTACATAAGGAGTCATTCCCTCTCTCCTGTAGACTCACCAGGTCTTTGGAATTCTAGGGTAGGACATGCTACGGAGCAATCTACTCAATGAAGTTGACCTAGTGCTAGATTAGCTCATAGTAAACAGACTATTTTTTTTTTTTTTCAGAAGACTTTTCAGAGCTCTGACATACAGTAGAATATTCCAAAGTGGGATATATAGAACATTAGCATCACCGACTCAATGGACATGAATCTGAGCAAACTTTGGGAGATGGTGAAGGACAAGGAAGCCTGGTGTACTGCAGTTCACAGAGGCACAAAGAGTCGGATTTGACTGCAAACAACTCCTGGTGGCCACTATGGGCCTCACTGTGTGAGTCAGACTCATATTTGACATCATCATTTGTTTCCAAGCTTAGTGATCCACGTGATGATCACTGAATTTGATGTCATATTTTTCATATATTTAATATAACTTTTCATACACTGATGTAAATTTAAATTAAAATATAAAATATAAATGAAATATAAGTTTAAGGTAAATTATGAAATACTGAACAGAAACAGAATTTTTTCAAATGTTTTAATATTAAAAAAAGTACAGATTTTTTAGTTTGTCTGATGAGGTAGAAGTGGTTTCCCTCACCTAACAGATTAGAAAACTAAGTCTGGTCAGTTGAGTACTTTGATCAGTTAAGTATCTTTAATCATCCAGTTATTTAAGTGACACAAATATGGCTCAGATATTCCATCTATGGTTCTTCATCCCTCACACAACCTCATCTCAGCCACAAGTAACCAGAGAGATGAGAAAATGCTGCAGGAGCAACTATTTCACAGAAGTAGAAATACAATTGTTTCAAATAAGTAAATGTTAAAGAGCAAAATTTTCCTTATTTCAACTCTGAAATAAAATTTTTTTTCTTATTTTGAGATAATTTTGGACCTCTGGTGAAAGTGAAAGTTGCTCAGTCGTGTCCGACTCTTTGCAACCAATGGACTATACAGTCCTTGGGATTCTCTAGGCCAGAATACGGGATTGGGTAGCCTTTCCCTTCTCCAGGGGATCTTCCCAAACCAGGGATTGAACCCAAGTCTCCCACACTGCAGGTGGATTCTTTACCAGCTGAGCCACAAGGGAAGCCCAAGAATACTGGAGTGGGTAGCCTATCCCTTCTCCAGCGGATCTCCCCGACCCAGGAATTGAACTGGGGTCTCCTGCATTGCAGGTGGATTCCTTACCAACTGAGCTATCAGGGAAGTGCTTGGACCTTAAGAGGAGTTGCCAAACCAGTACAGAGAGTTTCCACATAGAATGACAACTTCCACTGTCATTCAGCTTCCTCTAATATAAACAGCTCACCTAACTAGGGAATATTTATCAAAACGAAGAATTCATATTGGTACAATATTGAATTTCAGATTTCATCAATTTTCCCACGATTGCTCTTCCTCTGATTCAGTACCTAAGCCAGCATCTCTCATCACACTCAGTCTTTCAATCTCCTGAGTCTCCTCCGTCCATGATAGGTCACCCCTCTTTGCTCATCTCTCTTGACTTTGGCGCTGCTGAAGAATACCAGTCAGAGGTGCTGTAGACTGTCTCTCAATTTGGGTTGGTCTGGTGTTTTTCTCATGATCCAACTAGGATATGGATTTGGGGATGAAGGACACAGAGGTCGTTGTGCTCCTCCCATCACATCCTATGAGTGCCTGTGATATGAACACAACTTAAAGAGTGTGATGTTGGCTTGGTCACCTGGTTAAGGATGTGTCTACAGGTGTCTTCACCTAATGTCACTGCTGTTCCCTTTCTGTTCTCTGGTCAATGGTCCCTGAGTCCATCTCCACCTTCTAGGAGGTCACTGAAGTCCATCTCTGCCTCCTAGGAGGATGGAGGAGTTCTGAGAATTTGTTAAATTATCAACATAGATTAAATGACAGTAACTGATACATATTTGGGGGGAGATAGTGTGAGGTTATTCAAATATTCTGTTTTGCCTTAAAATCCCATCCACTACTTTTGGCATCATCAGTGGATGTTGCTTACAGCCATTATTGTGTTGCTCTAATGTTGATCTCTTTTTCCCTCATTCCTTCTGTATGTTAATTGAGATTCTTTTGTCAGCAAGATTTCTTTTCTCTTCTTTCTCTCTCCCTCACTTCCACTCTCCTTCCCTCCATTCTTCCTTCCCTCCCTCCCTCTTTCTTATGAGAGGGATTGTTGGGCCATAGGTAAGTATATGTTTGCTTCTATAAGTAACTCTCTAGTCTTTCCCATTCTATTGTTTTCCTCTATTTCTTTGTATTGATCATTGACGAAGGCTTTCTTATCTCTCTTTGCTACTCTTTGGAACTCTGCATTCAAATGGTTATATCTTTCCTTTTCGTCTTTGCTTTTTGCTTCTCTTCTTTTCACAGCTATTTGTAAGGCCTCCTCAGACAACCATTTTGCCTTTTTGTATTTCTTTTTCTTGGGGATGATCTTGATCACTGCCTCCTGTACAATGTCACAAACCTCCGTCCATAGTTCTTTAGGCATTCTGTCAGTTCAGTTCAGTCGCTCAGTTGTGTCTGACTCTTTGCGACCCCATGAATCGCAGCATGCCAGGCCTCCCTGTCCATCACCAACTCCTGGAGTTCACTCAGACTCACGTCCATCAAGTCAGTGATGCCATCCAGCCATCTCATCCTCTGTCGTCCCCTTCTCCTCCTGCCCCCAACCTTCCCAGCATTAGGGTCTTTTCCAATGAGTCAACTCTTCGCATGAGGTGGCCAAAGAACTGGAGTTTCAGCTTTAGCATCATTCCTTCCAAAGAAATCCCAGGGCTGATCTCCTTCAGAATGGACTGGTTGGATCTCCTTGCAGTCCAAGGGACTCTCAAGAGTCTTCTCCAACACCACAGTTCAAAAGCATCAATTCTTCAGTGCTCAGCTTTCTTCACAGTCCAACTCTCACATCCATACATGACCACTGGAAAAACCATAGCCTTGACTAGATGGACCTTTGTTGGCAAAGTAATGTCTCTGCTTTTGAATATGCTATCTAGGTTGGTCTTAACTTTCCTTCCAAGGAGTAAGCATCTTTTAATTTCATGGCTGCAGTCACCATCTGCAGTGATTTTGGAGCCCCAGGAAATAAAGTCTGATAGTGTTTCCACTGTTTCCCTATCTATTTCCCATGAAGTGATGGGACCAGATGCCATGATCTTTGTTTTCTGAATGTTGAGCTTTAAGTCAACTTTTTCACTCTCCTCTTTCACCTTCATCAAGAGGCTTTTTAGTTCCTCTTCACTTTCTGCCATAAGGGTGGTGTCATCTGCATATCTGGGGTTATTGATATTTCTTCCAGCAATCTTGATTCCAGCTTGTGCTTCTTCCAGCCCAGCATTTCTCATGATGTACTCTGTGTATAAGTTAAATAAACAGTGTGACAATATACAGCCTTGATGTACTCCTTTTCCTATTTGGAACCAGTCTGTTGTTCCATGTCCAGTTCTAACTGTTGCTTCCTGATCTGCATACAAATTTCTCAAGAGGCAGGGTCAGGTGGTCTTGTATTCCCATCTCTTTCAGAATTTTCCACAGTTTATTGTGATCCATTCTGTCAATCAGATCTAATCCCTTGTATCTATTTGTCACTTCCACTGTATAATAGTAAGAAATTTGATTTAGGTCATACCTGAATGGTCTAGTGGTTTTCCCTACTTTCTTCAATTTAAGTCTGAATTTGGCAATAAGGAGTTCATGATCTGAGCCACAGTCAGCTCCTGGTCTTGTTTTTGCTGACTGTATAGAGCTTCTCCATCTTTGGCTGCAAGGATTATAATCAATCTGATTTCAGTATTGACAATCTGGTGATATGCATATGTAGAGTCTTCTCTTATATTGTTGGAAGAGGGTGCTTGCTATGACCAGTGCATTCTCTTGGCAAAACTCTGTTAGCCTTTGCAGTGCTTCATTTTGTACTCCAAGGCCAAATTTGCCTGTTACTCCAGGTATCTCTTGAGTTCCTACTTTTGCATTCCAGTCCCCTATAATGAAAAGGACATCTTTTTTTTTTTTTTTTTTTGGTATTAGTTCTATAAGGTCTGGAGAAGGCAATGGCACCCCACTCCAGTACTCTTGCCTGGAGAATCCCATGGACGGAGGAGCCTGGTAGGCTGCAGTCCATGGGGTTGCTGAGGTCGGACACGACTGAGCGACTTCACTTTCACTTTTCACTTTCATGCATTGGAGAAGGAAATGGCAATCCACTCCAGTGTTCTTGCCTGGAGAATCCCAGGGACGGGGAAGCCTGGTGGGCTGCTTTCTATGGGGTCGCACAGAGTCGGACACGACTGAAGTGACTTAGCTTAGCTTAGCTATAAGGTCTTGTAGGTCTTCAAAGAACTGTTCAACTTCAGCTTCTTCAGCATTTCTGGTCAGGGGATAGGCTTGGATTACTGTGATATTGAATGGTTTGCCTTGGAAATGAACAGAGATTATTCTGTCATTTTTGAGCTTGCACCTAAGAACTGCATTTCAGTCTTTTTTGTTGACTATGAGGGCTACTCCATTTCCTCTAAGTGATTCTGGCCCACAGTATTAGATATAATGGTCGAGTTAAATTCACCCATTCCAGTCCATTTTAGTTCACTGATTCCTAAAATGAAGATGTTCACTCTTGGCCATCTCCTGTTTGACTACTTCTAATTTACGTTGATTCATGCACCTAACATTCCAGGTTCCTATGCAGTATTGCTCTTTACAGCATTGGACTTTACTTCCATCACCAGTCACATCCACAATGAGGCACTATTTTTGCTTTGGCTCCGTCTCTTCATTCTTTCTGGAGTTATTTCTCCATTCTTCTCCAGTAGGGTATTGGGCACTGAGTTCACATTTCAAAGTCATGTCCTCTTGCCTTTTCACACTGTTCATGAGGTTCTCCAAGCAAGAATACTCAAGTGGTTTGTCATTCCCTTCTCCAGTGGACCACGTTTTGTCAGAACTCTTCACCATGACCCCTCTGTCTTGGTGGCCCTACAAGGCATGGCTCATAGTTTCACTGAGTTAGACAAGGCTGTGGTCCATGTGATCAGTTTGATTAGTTTTTTGTGATTGTGATTTTCATTCTGTCTGCCCTCTGAAAAATAAGGATAAGAAGCTTATGGAAACTTCCTGATGAGAGAGACTGACTGTAAGGGAAACTGGGTCTGGTTCTGATGGGTAGGACCATGCTGGTAAATCTTTAATCCAATTTTCTGTTGATGGACAGGGCAATAGAATGGGAAAAACTAGAGATCTCTTCAAGAAAATTAGACATACCAAAGACAAAAATGATAGGGGCCTAATAGAAGCAGAAGATATTAAAAAGAGGTGCAAGAATACACAGAAGAACTATACAAAAAAGATCTTTATGACCCAGATAACCATGATGGTGTGATCACTCACCTAGAGCCAGACATCCTGGAATGTGAAGTCAAGTGGGCCTTAGGAAGTATCAAACTTAGGGCCTTAGGAAGGATCACTACAAACAAAGCTAGTGGAGGTGTTAGAATTCCAGGGGAATTATCTTAAATCCTAAAAGATGATGCTGTTAAAGTGCTGCACTCAATATGCCAGCAAATTTGGGAAACTCAGCAGTGGCCACAGGACTGGAAAAGGTCAGTTTTCATTCCAACCCCAAAGAAGAGCAATGCCAAAATATGTTCAAACTACTGCACAGTTGCACTCATCGCACACGCTCGCAAAGTAATGTGCAAAATTCTCCAAGCCAGGCTTCAACAGTATGTGAACTGTGAACTTCCAGATGTTCAAGTTGGATTTAGAAAAGGCAGAAGAACCAGAGATCAAATTGCCAACATCCGTTGGATCATCAAAAAAGAAAGAGAGTTCCAGAAAAACATCTAGTTCTGCTTTACTTATTATGCCAAAGCCTTTGACTGTGTAGATCACAACAAACTGGAAAATTTTTCAAAAGATGGGAATACCAGACCACCTGACCTATATCCTGAGAAATCTGTATGCAGGTCAAGAAGCAATAGTTAGAACTGGTCATGGAACAACGGACTGGTTCCAAATCAGGAAAGGAGTATGTCAAGGCTGTATATTGTCACCCTGCTTATTTAATGTATATGCAGAGTACATCATGTGAAATGTTGGGCTGGATGAAGCACAAGCTGGAATCAAGTTTGCCAGGAGAAATATCAATAACTTCAGATATGCAGATGATAGTACTCATATGGCAGAAAGTGAAAAAGAACTAAAGAACCTCATGATGAAAATGAAAGAGGACAGTGAAAAAGTTGGCTCAAAACTAGACATTCAAAAAATGAAGATCATGGCATCCAGTCCCATCACTTCATGGCAAATAGATGAGGAAACGATGGAATCAGTGACAGACTTTATTTTCTTGGGCTCCAAAATCACTGCAAATGGTGACTGCATGCATGAAATTAAAAGATCCTTGCTCCTTGGAAGAAAACCTATGACCAACCTAGACAGCATGTTAAAAAGCAGAGACATTACTTTGCCGACAAAGGCCCATCTAGTCAATGCTATTGTTTTTCCAATAGTCATGTATGGTGTGAGAGTTGGACTATAATAAAGAAAGCTGAATGCCAAAGAATTGATGCTTTTGAACTGTGGTGTTGGAGAAGACTCTTGAGAGTTCCTTGGACTGCAAGGAGAACAAACCAGTCAATCCTAAAGAGAATCAGTCCTGAATATTCATTGGAGGGACTGATACTAAAGCTGAAACTCCAATACTTTGGCCACCTCAAGTGAAGGACTGACTCATCTGAAAAGACCTGATGCTAGGAAAGATTGAAGGCTGGAGGAGAAGGGGATGACAGAGGATGAGATGGTTGGATGGCATCACCGGATATAAGTTTGAGCAAGCTCTGGGAGTAGGTGATGGACAGGGAAGCCTGGTGTGCCACAGTCCATGGGGTTGCAAAGAGTCAGACAGGACTTATCGACTGAACTGATAAGTAACTCTCTCAGATGATTTTTCAAAATGACTGTTTAATTTTGAACTCACAGTAGCAATAAATGTTCTTATTGTCTTAGGCCTTTATGATCATTTGGTTTTGTCAGTATTTCTTATTTGAGACATTTTAATAGCATTAGTAATGTGGTTTTAATTTGTATTTCTCTAACGATTCATGGGGTCGCAAAGAGTCGGATATGACTGAGTGACTGAACTGAACTGAACTGAACGATTAAAAATATTGTGTATATTTTCAGGTGTTTATTTTTCATCTTCTATCTTATTTTGTGAACTATTTGTTCTTAAATCTTGATCATTTTTAAATTTGAGAAGTCTGATTTCTTATTATTGAATTTAAAGAGTTCTTTGCATATTCTGGAAGTAAATCTTTTATTAACTTTGTGATTTTCAAATCACATATGTGGTTTATGACTTGGTATGCGGCTTATCTTTTTATTCTCTTCATTGTGGTGTTTGGCAGAGAAAATATTTTTAATTTTATAATTAACTGTCTATGTCAAAGACTTGGGTTCCTTCCCTGATAGCTTACTGGTAAAGAATCTGCCTGCGATGCAGGAGATCCCAGTTCAATTTCTGGTTCAGGAAGATCCACTGGAGAAGGGATAGGCTACCCACTCCAGTGTTCTTGGGCTTCTCTGGTGGCTCACCTGGTAAAGAATCCACCTGCAGTGTGGGAGACCTGTGTTCGATCCCTGGGTTGGGAAAATCCCCTGGAGAAGGGAAAAGCTTCCCACTCCAGTATTCTGGCCTGGAGAATTCCATGGACTATATAGTCAATGGGGTCACAAAGAGTCGGACACAACTGAGCAACTTTCACTTTACCAGGTGGCATTAGTGGTAAAGAATCTGCCTGCCAATGCAGGAGACTTAAGAGATTCAGGTTCCATCCCTGGATTGGAAAGATCCCCTAAAGGAGGACATGGCAACCCACTCCAGTATTCTTGCCTGGAGAATCTATGGACAGAGGAGGCTGGCAGGCTATATTCCTTGGGGTCAAAAAGAGTCAGACATGACTGAAGTGACTTAGCAGGCATGCACTTCAAAGACTTATTTTATGGATCATATTTTTGATGTCACGTATGAAAACTCATCTTCATACTCAATGTCATACAGATTGTTCCTTATGTGTTCTTCTAAGTTGTATGGTTTTGTAGTCTACATTTAAGTCTATGATGCACTTTGAGTTAGTTTTCATATCAATGCAACGTGTCAGGTTTCTGACCTTCATTTTTTTTTTTCTTTTTACATTGGAATATTCAATTATCCCAACAATATTTGTTAAAACCAGGAGTCTTTCTTCATTAGTTTGTCTTTACCTCTTTGCCAAAACTCTCTTTTTGGGCTTTTTTTTTTTTTAATTTATCTATATGTCTATCTTTTTACCTGTACTTCACTATCTTGATTACTGTACTGGTAAATCCACCTGATGCGACGAGCTGACTCATTGGAAAAGCCCCTGATGCTGGGAAAGATTGAAGGCGGGAAGAGAAAGGAACGACAGAGGATGAGATAGTTGGATGGCATCACCAACACAATGGAAATGAGTTTGAGAAAACTCCAGGATTTGGGGATGGACACGGAGGCCTGGCGTGCTGCAGTCCGTCGGGTCTCAAAGAGTTGAACCTGACTGAGAGACTGAGCAGAAAGGCAGTCTTGAATTTGGGTAGTGTGAGTCCTCCAGCTCTGTTCTTTTTCAGAATGGTTTTGATCTTGCAACTTTCTTAGTATTTCCACATGCATTTTAAAATTAACTTGTTGTTATCTACAAAAAGAAAAAATTTGCCAAGGTTTTGAGATATTGATTGTGTGTTTGAGTTAAATTTATTGTTCAAATGAAGGAGAACGTAAATATTAACAATGTTGAGTCTTCTCATAAATGAGCATGATTTATCTCTTCATTAGTTTAGATATTTTTAAATAATTTTTTTTTCTCAGAGTTTTTCAGTTTTCAGCATACAAATCGTTCTGCTTGCTTTAGGCTAGCTTTGCTGTTTACAGTTTCTTAAGGTGGAGTATTAGGTTACTGATTTCAATTTTTTTTCTTTTCTAATATAAACATTTAAGACTATAAATTTCTCACTAAGCACTGCTTTAGCTGACTTGCACAGATTATAATATGGTTTGTTTTTTCATTTTCATTAAGTTCAAGGTACTTTTATGGATTCTAGGTTTTCTTTTTTTAGTATTATGATTTCTGGCTTAACTTCTTTAAGTCCATTTAAATAATCTCTATTATTTTAATTTGCTGAGAGATGTGTTACAATCCAAAATATAATTTATCTTGGTGAATGTTCCACATGCACTTGAACTATGATCTATATTCCTCTGTTTTTAAGTGTATTTATTTTATGTATTTTACTAATGTCAATTAGTAAAAACAAAGGTCTGTCTGGTTTTTCCAGTAGTCATGTATGGATGTGAGAGTTGGACTATAAAGAAAGCTGAGCACCGAAGAATTGATGCTTTTGAAATGTGGTGTTGGAGAAGACTCTTGAGAGTCCCTTGGACTGCAAGGAGATCCAACCAGTCCATCCTAAAGGAGATCAGTCCTGGGTGTTCATTGGAAGGACTGATGTTGAAGCTGAAAATCCAATACTTGGGCCATGTGATGGCAAGAGCTGACTCCTTTGAAAAGACCCTGATGCTGGGAAAGATCCATGTGTGCGTGTTAAGTCACTTCAGTCATGTCTGCATGCCTAAAGGCATAAATAAAAGCAAAAGAATGAGGAAAGACAGACCATGCATATACTAAATAAAATAAAGCTAGGTTAGCTATAGTAATCTAAAATAACTTAGGCTTTACAATAAAATGATTAATCAGAGATAAAGTAACAATTACTTAATAATAAACTGTCAATTCTACAAAAAGATAATCTTAAACATCTATGCACCAAATAAGAGAACTTCAAAACATCATAAGGCAAAAATGGGTAGTTCTAAAAGGAGATATACACAAATTCATAATTATACTTTGAAATTTAGCATACTCTTCTAAGTATCTCATAAAATGCATGGGCAAAAATTAGTAAATATATACATAACCTGAGTAACATTATCAACCAACTTAACATAATTGATATTCAGTTCAGTTCAGTCGCTCAGTCGTGTCCGAATCTTTGCGACCCCATGAACCGCAGCAGCCAGGCCTCCCTGTCCATCACCCACTCCTGGAGTCCACACAAACCCATGTGTATTAAGTCACTTCAGTCATGTCTGCAGAGAAGGCAATGGCAACCCACTCCAGTACTCTTTCCTGGAAAATCCCATGGACAGAGGAGCCTGGTAAGATGCAGTCCATGGGAAAAAAAAAAAAGATGCAGTCCATGGGGTCGCGAAGGGTTGGACAGGACTGAGCGACTTAACTTTCACTTTTCACTTTCATGCATTGGAGAAGGAAATGGCAACCCACTCCAGTGTTCTTGCGTGGAGAATCCCAGGGATGGCGGAGCCTGATGGGCTGCCGTCTATGGGGTCACACAGTGTCAGACACGACAGAAGTGACTTAGCAGCAGCAGCAGCAGCAGTCATGTTTGACTCCGCAGCCCGCCAGGCTCCTCAGTCCATGGGATTCTCCATACAAGAAAATTGGATTTATCCTATACACTAATAATGAGAAAATAGAAAGAGAAATTAAGGAAACAATTCCATTCACCATTGCAACGAAAAGAATAAAAGACTTAGGAATATATCTACCTAAAGAAACTAAAGACCTATATATAGAAAACTATAAAACACTTGTGAAAGAAATCAAAGAGAACACTAATAGATGGAGAAATATAGCATGTTCATGGATCGGAAGAATGAACATAGTGAAAATGAGTATACTACCCAAAGCAATCTATAGATTCAATGCAATCCCTATCAAGCTACCAATGGTATTTTTCACAGAGCTAGAACAAATAATTTCACAATTTGTATGGAAATATAAAAAACCTCAAATAGCCAAACCAATCTTGAGAAAGAAGAATGGAACTGGAGGAATCAACCTGCCTGACATCAGGCTCTACGCAAAGCCACAGTCGTCAAGACAGTATGGTACTGGCACAAAGACAGAAATATAGATCAATGGAACAAAATAGAAAGCCCAGAGATAAATCCACACACATATGGACTCCTTATCTTTGACAAAGGAGGCAAGAATATACAATGATTAAAGACAATCTCTTTAACAAGTGGTGCTGGGAAAACTGGTCAACCACTTGTAAAAGAATGAAACTAGAACACTTTCTAACACCATACACAAAAATAAACTCAAAATGGATTAAAGATCTAAACATAAGACCAGAAACTATAAAACTCCTAGAGGAGAACATAGGCAAAACACTCTCCGACATACATCACAGCAGGATCCTCTATGACCCACCTCCCAGAATATTGGAAGTAAAAGCAAAAACAAACAAATGGGACCTAATTAAACTTAAAAGCTTCTGCATAACAAAGGAAACTCTAAGCAAGGTGAAAAGACAGCCTTCAGAATGGGAGAAAATAGTAGCAAATGAAGCAACTGACAAACAACTAATCTCAAAAATATACAAGCAACTCCTACAGCTCAATTCCAGAAAAATAAATGACCCAATCAAAAAATGGGCCAAAGAACTAAATAGACATTTCTCCAAAGAAGACATACAAATGGCTAACAAACACATGAAAAGATGCTCAGCATCACTCATTATCAGAGAAATGCAAATCAAAACCACAATGAGGTACCATTTCACGCCAGTCAGAATGGCTGTGATCCAAAAGTCTACAAGCAATAAATGCTGGAGAGGGTATGGAGAAAAGGGGACCCTCTTACACTGTTGGTGGGAATGCAAACTAGTACAGCCACTATGGAGAACAGTGTGAGGATTCCTTAAAAAACTGGAAATAGAACTGCCTTATGATCCAGCAATCCCACTGTTGGGCATACACACCGAGGAAAGCAGAATTGAAAGAGACATGTGTACCCAATGTTCATCGCAGCACTGTTTATAATAGCCAGGACATGGAAGCAACCTAGATGTCCATCAGCAGATGAATGGATAAGAAAGCAGTGGTACATATACACAATGGAGTATTACTCAGCCATTAAAAAGAATACATTTGAATCAGTTCTAATGAGGTGGATGAAACTGGAGCTGATTATAGAGTGAAGTAAGCCAGAAAGAAAAACACCAATACAGTATACTAACGCATATATATGGAATTTAGAAAGATGGTAACGATCACCCTGCATGCAAGACAGCAAAAGAGACATAGATGTATAGAATAGTCTTTTGGACTCTGTGGGAGAGGGAGAGGGTGGGATAATTTGGGAGAATGGCATTGAAACATGTATAATATCATATATGAAATGAATCACCAGTCCAAGTTAGATGCATGATACTGGTTGCTTGGGGCTGGTGCACTGGGACGACCCAGAGGGATGGTACGGGGAGGGAGGAGGGAGGGGGGTTTGGGATGGGGAACAAGTGTATACCTGTGGCAGATTAATGTTGATGTATGGCAAAACCAATACAATATTGTAAAGTAATTAGCCTCCAATTAAAATAAATAAATTTATATATATATATATATATATGAAAATTGGAGTGGGTTGCCATGCCCTCTTCCAGGGGATTTTCCCAATCCAGGGTCAAACCTGCATCTCTTAAGTCTCTTGCATCAGCAGGCAGTCTTTACCACTAATGGCACCTGGGAAGCCCATATGTCTTTATATTTAATGTGAGTTTCTTGTAGATGCCATGCAGATAACTTTAAAAAAATCTATTCTAACAGCTTATTTTTTGATTAGTGTGTTTATTCATAATGTTCACATTGCAAGTGCTTATTGGTATGATTGGATTAATCCCATCTCACAAGCTGCTTCATATTTGTTCCCTAGTCCTTTTTTTTTGTTTCCATTTTTTTTCTACCTTCTCTAGGTTTAATTGAGCATTTTATAAGGTTTCATTTAATCTCCTCAGTTGACTTATGATTTAGTCTTTTAAATAAATCATTACAAAAAATCATGCTATAGTGGTTACCCTAGAGTTAAAAGTACTTGAACTATAAATTTTGCTTGGAGGTAGTAATGTCATGTATAGAAAAAGTTCTATGTACAGATAAATTAATATTTTACATTGTTTTTTTAATAGAAGATATTTAAAAATTCTCCAAATGTCCAATCACATGTTAAAAGTTGAATCAGTTGTAGTATATCCTTTGGTGTATTACAAAATTAATTATGCATCAGTTAGAAGGCTGGGTCTAAACAAAAGTGTGTGAAACTTCAGATATAGACAAAAACATATAGGTTAAAATTCTGGTCTACTTACCAATTGTGGTAACTCAATATCATTGTCTGTAGAGTCAAATAATGGCACACTGGCTCACTGGTTTACTGGTGGAGACCAAGAAAATCACTTACAAAAATGCCTACACACAATGGTGGCTCAGAGACTGGAGAGAACATGCATTAATTAGCTTTCTTTCCATGTGAAATGCTTGTGGACTGGGAAAAAAAAAAGTGTTGATAAGTCTTTGGTTTGAAACTTAGCTCTGTGTGAGTGCACTCAGTCGCTCAGTTGTGTCTGACTCTTTGCAATCCCTTGGACTGTAGCTTTCCAGGCAACTCTGTCCTTGGGATTTTTGAGCCAAGAATACTGGAGTAGATGGTCATTTCCTTCTCCAGGGGATCTTCCTGACCCAGAGATGAAACTTGTGTCTCCTGTATTGGCAGGTGGGTTCTTTACCACTGAGCCACCTGGAAAGCCTGAAACTTATCTCTACCTCTTATTAATTATACAATCTTGGTTGAGCTTTTAAATCTTTCTGTGAGTTATTTCATCTTTGTGGAAGCAAGCCACCTTTGCACAAGGTTGTTGAGAAGATTAAGTGAGATCACAAAGGGCCTGACATAAGATTGGGTACAGAGCAGAAGCTAAATTAGTGTGTCTCTTCTTTCCTTTCTTTAGGGCACAGGTTCTGTAGGTGTTGATCACAAACACAGGGAGACAAGACAATAATGACTTTTGTTTATTGAATTAAAAATAATAAACACCATGATTTATTGAGGGTTTGTTGTTTGCCAAGTTCTTGGTTTGTATATAAGAATTTCATCACTACAAAGAAACAAAAACAAACTTTTCTAAGTAGAAAATGATAGTACTAGAGTTTGGGCAGTGATCTAAGACTCAGTCCTTTCAAGATTTAGGATAGTTTATTGCAATAAATTGCATTCACTGAGAACTTTCAAAATCCATAATGAAAGTCCTTTCTCCACATGGAGAGAAGTAGAGGATAAGATGCTTTGGTTTGAGGCTGTGAACAACAGTTTAGATGAATGAACCAAGACTGGTCCTCTTTCATGAGCACAGTCTGTAAAGAAATGTGGCCTATTTTTTTTTTTTTTAATTACAAAACTAAGGAGGTTTCTAATTTTCAGTTACTTATTTCAATGACTTAGCTTTGTCACATCCTCTCTTTTTCTTACACCTTTGGTTATTGGAAAAGATATTGTCTAAAATGAAGAAGAGTACATTCTGTACTGCCCAATTAATAAAAAATTCTAGAAAGGAAAACTAGTTTATAATGACAGAAAACAGGTCACTGTTTGCCTGAGAATGGGGGTGGTGAGAGTGAGATGAGGTGGTGGTGAGGCATGAGATGAAGGAGAAATTACAAAAGGACATGTGGAAATTTTAAGAGGACATTGATGAATTCTCTGTGATGAAGCAACACTTAGAACTGAACATGGAACAACAGACCTATTCAAAATTGGGAAAGGAATATGTCAGGGCTATATATTGTCACCCTGCTTATTTAACTTCTATGCAGAGTACATCATGTAAAAAGCCAGACCTGCTGGGAGAAATATCAGCAGCCTCAGATATGCATGATACCACCTTAAAAGTAGAAAGCAAAGAGGAACCTAAAGAGCCTCTTGATGAAGATGAAAGAGGAGAGTGAAAAAACTGACTTAAAACTCAATATTCAAAAAACTAAGATCATGGCATCTGGTCCCATCACTTAATTGCAAATAGAAGGGGAAAAAGTGGAAGCAGTAACAGATTTTGTTTTCTAGGGTTCCAAAATCACAGTGGATGATGACTATAGCCATGAAATTAAAAGAAACTTGCTCCTTAGAAGAAAAGAAGTGAAAGTGCAAGTCACTCAGTCGTGGCCAACTTTTTGTGACCCCATGGCCTATATAGTCCATGGAATTCTCCAGGCCAGAATACTGGAATGGGTTGCCTTTCCCTTCTCAGGGAATCTTCCCAACCCAGGGATCGAACCCAGGTCTCCTGCATTGCAGGCAGATTCTTTACCAGCTGAGCCACAAGGAAAGCCCAAGAATATTGGGGTGGGTAGCCTGTCCCTTCTCCAGTGGATCTTCCCAACCCAGGAATCGAACTGGGGTCTCCTGCATTGCAGGCAGATTCTTTACCAACTGAGCTATAAGAAAGCCATGACAAACCTAGACATCACATAAAAAGGCAGAACCATCTCTTTGCCAAATAAACATCCCTAGAGTCAAAACTATGGTTTTCCCAGTAGTCATGTATGGATATTAGAGTTGAACCGTAAAGAAAGCTGAGCGCTGAAGAATTGATGCTTTTGAATTGTGGTGCCGGAGAAGACTTTTGAGAGTTCCTTGGACTGAAAGGAGGTCAAACCAGTCAATCCTAAAGGAAACAACCCTGAATAGTCATTGGAAGGACTGATGCTGAAGCTGAAGCTCCAATACTTTGGCCACCTGATGTGAAGAGCCAACTTATTGGAAAAGACCCTGATGCTGGGAAGGATTGAGAGCAAAAGGAGAAGAGGGTGACCGAGGATGAGATGGTTGGATGGCATCACTGACTCAATGGACATGAACTTGGGCAAACTCTGGGACAGAGAGAGGGACAGGGAGGCCCGGTGTTCTGCAGTCCATGGGGTGGTAAAGAGTCGGACACGACTTAGCAGCTGAACAACAGCAGCAAAGAATTCCATAGTCATCCAGAATGATGGAATCCAAGCAAAATAGCTGTTTCTCTGCCTTTCTAATCGCTGTGCCATCAGTGCTGATTCTGAACGTGCTGCTGACTGCTTTCCTCAAGAGTGTGTGATCTCCAGGGACGGTCACACGCATGGCACTCAAACCAAACTTGAAGGATTTCTATGTCTTACAAATTGACTCCAGAAACTGGAGCTTGTAGCAGAATCCTCCAACCACAGAACCAACATATTTGGCTGAAGGAGTATTTTATCACTTTAAAAATTGCCTGAAAAGAGTGACAGTAATAACCAGACTGACTTTTATTCAGCTTTATTGTTTTTTTAAAGTTTTATCCAGGCAATGCACCCTTTATCTCCTGTGTGCCGGCAGGGGAATTCCTTCTGCCTTGCCCTTGATATAACTTTGCACTTGGCCCATTTTCATATAATTTCATTTTGCTGGAACCCAGTGATATTAGAGACCTCACAGTTCTGGCTTTCTACTCCTCTGCCACTGGATAAGCAGGAACTTTCAACTCTGGGACCATTGGTGACTCAAAAATCAACTTTTCTGTTCACAGAGAAAGGCTCACCTGCTACTGCTAAGTCGCTTCAGTCGTGTCCGACTCTGTGCGACCCCATAGACGGCAGCCCACCAGGCTCCCCCGTCCCTGGGATTCTCCAGGCAAGAACACTGGAGTGGATTGCCATTTCCTTCTCCAATGCATGAAAGTGAAAAGTGAAAGTGAAGTCGCTCAGTCGTGTCTACTCTTAGCGACCCATGGACTGCAGCCTACTAGGCTGCTCCATCCATGTGATTTTCCAGGCAAGAGTACTGGAGTGGGGTGCCATTGCCTTCTCCTAAGGCTCACCTTTACACCTGTAATTAGGAATCTCCTAAGCACTGCTAACTAGAGAGGGAAGCATCCTTGCCTTGCCTTTCTTCTAGCAATGATTCAGATTCAGCAGAGGTGGACTGAATATTAACTTTGCAAACTTTACCTCTGTTAACAAAGGTTTATTACAATCTCTGAAGAAGAGGGGCACTGATATTTATTGAATACCTGCTGTGTTTCACAGACTGTCATTCTCTTTTTATGAGTAAGTGAAGGCTTGGTTTTCAAAGACTCCCTGGTTAAGAACAAAAGAAATGGTACGGATGTCCAGATTCCAGGCTGCCTTGACATGCAGTGGAGCTCATCCACATTTATAACAATGGCCAGGCTTGGGTGAAACCACGCAGCCAGCACAGTTCAGCCCAAAGCTGCCCCTGGAAACAGCTCTGCTGGCTTCAGGGCGGGGTGCAAAGTGTCGATTTAATCTACAAAGCAGCTCTCCTGCTCTAGGCTAGAGGAGCCACCCCACCCAGAGGGAGAGGCGCCAGGGCCCCATTACTCAGACTCATCCTCTCTGAGAAGTGAAGTCAGCAGCCGGCCCCACCAGGCATGTGGGCAGCGTTGCCCAGGCCCTGTGGGTCATCCCGACACACCCCAGGGAATGCACATGTCTTTTGGTGATCTCTCTCATGGAGCTCAGAAGGGATTTTGTGTGTGTGTGGGTTTCCCAGGGAATTATGGATCCAGGCACATTTTTCGCTGCCTAGATATGTGTGTCTTTCTGTTAGTCTAAGACTCTACCTGGTACAGACAGACATCATGCCACTCAGTGCCTTGATTTCATCTGTGTCCCTGTGCTTAATGGCATGGCTCATTTTCTCAAAAAAAAAAAAAAAAAAAAAAAGAAAGAAATGATTACTTTTTTTCTTAAATGTGTCCTCTGAGAACTCATTTTGATCTGATCTGAGAATAAATACTAACCACCATCGCCACTGCCCCCATCCCTGGCTTGTTCATCCCCTCAGCAAAGCTGACAGGTTATTTTCAGTATCATTTGTAACCATTCACATCAAAATTTGATGTGCAGTGATGATATACAAATAGTTTTAGGGAACATTGAATCAACCTGTCATGCCCCAAGGGTACAAAATCTGAAAATAACAAGTGAATTCCTGAACACAGAACAAGCAGTGTCTGACTTCAGCAGCATTGAGGATTACCATCTCTTCCTGGAGAGGAACACTCCTGTCCCTAATTCACAGGGACTCCCTTAGCCTCTGTGAGAGGGGCTCATTGCCCAGTCCATGCTGGGACCTGCACAGACAGGCCCACTTCTCCACCACGAGGCTGCCTCAGGTTTACACTGCGCTGCCAGCTCAGGAGGGCTAGGATGGGAGTGTCATTGGGTTTTTCTTGCTCCTTAGTGTCTGTTCATGTTCTAGTATTTATTTATAGCATTACCAATTTGATTTCTGAAACTCTGAGTTTTAAATTTGGGCTGGAGTTTGAAAATTAAACAGCCTCATAAATTAACATACACACACTACTATATAGAAAATAAATAACCAACAAGGACCTACTTTACAGCACAGGGAACTATACTCAATATTTTGTAATAACCTATAAGTGAGAAGAACTTGAAAAAAGAAGATATATATATTTTCAGTTCAGTTCAGTCGATCAGTCATGTCTGACTCTTCAAGACCCATGGACTACACGCCAGGCCTCCTTGTCCATCATCACTTCCCAGAGCTTGCTCAAACTCATGTCCATAGATTCGGTGATGCGATCCAACCAGCTCATCCTCTGTCATTCCCTTCTCCTCCTGACTTCAATCTTTCCCAGCATCAGGGTCTTTCCCAATGAATCAGTTTTCAGGTGGCCAAGGTATTGGAGCTTCAGCATCAGTTTTATATATATATATATATGTAATATATAGTTGCTAAATAGTGTCTAACTCTTTGCAACTCCATGGACTATAGCCCACAAAACTCCTCTGTCCATGGGATTTCCCAGGCAAGAATGCTAGGGTGGGTTGCCATTTCCTCCTCTAGGGGATCTTCCCAGCTCGAACCTGGGTCTCCTTCACCGCAGGCAGATTCCTTACCGACTGAGCTGCCAGGTTAGCCCCATACACACACACACACACACACACACACACACACACACACTTGAATTTCTTTGTTGTAACCAGAAACTAACACAATATTGTAAATCAACTACACTTTCATAAAACATTTAAAAAAGTGAATAAAATGATAAAATAAAGTAATAAAAGATGCATCTTATATTCATTCTGGCAATGCAATTATTATAGACACGAGAACACTAAAAAAATAAAAACACTTTCATTCTGTTTAAAAATTTTCTTAGCTCTAATCATTTGAAAAGAAAGCCTTATTTAAATCAGAAAGTTAGTTCTAGGTAACTTTACTTACAAACTATGTTCATTTCTTAATGGCACCCTTATAAAATTATACAGACAACTTCTGGGAAGTTCTCTAATAGCAAATGATTGGTTTTTTTGTTTGTTTATTTTAGATAAATAGGTTTGGAAAAATTATCTGTTCTCTGGGGAGGTGTGCATTTCTCATTTATTATTCTCTCATTTTACTTGATGAAGTTTCATATTCTACCCTCAAAAGTCCATTTTAAAAGATACTATTTTTCAGAAAAATATTTATTTAAAGTAAAAATTCAAATGGTATAAAATGATATCCTGGTGCAAGTGTGTTTCCTCTCTGCTCGCCACACTGGGTTCTGAGTTTCCCCATCACTGCCCCTGCTTCCTCTGAGTCCATCAGTCCAGACATGACTATGCAAGCGTTGCCGTGACTAAGTGAAATGCCCTGCTCCATTCTTTATTTTAACATCCATGGGAGCAGGAGGTTGACACATTTTCTCATTTAGCTCTTTTCATGGGATAATTCTAGGGGACATTTTGTTTCATCACTTGGAGACTATTTTAATGACTATATTGTGTTTCTTTGTTTCAATGAGCCTTAATTTATTTAACCATTATTTATAAACTCTGCAGAGTTTATATATTTAGGCTGCTTTCCAGTTGTTTCCTACCACACAGAACTCTACTTCAAATGCGTGTATCTCTCTGTGCATGTGGAGTATGTATGTGTCCCTAAAAGTCCTTAAAATTGAGATGTTTCAGACAAAGGGAATCCATGTATATTTCTTCATGGCTATAATTTAAGACCTAGAGGAACTGCCAGTGTTGCCCAGTTGAGGACAAAAAGGTATACTGTGTACTCTAACCTACTAAGCATTTATATCCAAGATTCTTATTTTCTAATGGGAGAAATATCAATAACCTCAGATATGCAGATGATACCACACTTATGGCAGAAAGTGAAGAAGAACTAAAGAGCCTATTGATGAAAGTGAAAGAGGAGAGTGAAAAAGTTGGCTTAAAGCTCAACATTCAGAAAACTAAGATCATGGCATCTGGTCCCATCACTTTATGGCAAATAGATGGGGAAACAGTGGTTGACTTTATTTTTGGGGGGCTCCCAAATCAGTGCAGATGGTGATTACAGCCATGAAATAAAAAGATGCTTACTCCTTGGAAGGAAAGTTATGACCAAGCTAGATAGCATATTCAAAAGCAGAGACATTACTTTGCCAACAAAGGTCTGTCTAGTCAAGGCTATGGTTTTTCCAGTGGTCATGTATGGATGTAAGAGTTGGACTATAAAGGAAGCTGAGTGCTGAAGAATTGATGCTTTTGAACTGTGGTGTTGGAAAAGATTCTTGAGAGTCCCTTGGACTGCAGGAGATCCAACCAGTCCATCCTAAAGGAGATCAGGTCTGGGTGTTCATTGGAAGGACTGATGTTGAAGCTGAAACTCCAATACTTTGGCCACCTGATGCGAAGACCTGACTCATTTGAAAAGACCCTGATTCTGGGAAAGATTGAGGGCAGGAGGAGAAGAGGATGACAGAGGATGAGATGGTTGGATGGCATCACCGACTCAATGGACATGGGTTTGGGTGAACTCGGAATTCGTGATGGCCAGGGAGGTCTGGCGTGCTGAGGTTCATGGGGTCACAAAGAGTTGGACATGACTGAGTGACTGAATTGACTAAATGACTTCAAAAGTAAAATTCATTATCATGTGTGATGGTGTCTATAACCTGGAGGAAAAGTGTGCTATTTTGCTTTTTGTTATAATTTCTTAATTATAAGCAAGTTTGGGTTGTTTTGTAAAACTTTAAGTGGTCTTTGAGTTTCCCTTTCTGTGAATGTTCTTTACTCATTTTCCTCGTTCTTGTCCCTCATCCCTTGAATATTTGTGATGACACATCTACATGCTACAGACATTCTCTGTCTCCCCCTTTCTGCATTTTGCATTATGAAACTACATTTAAAAAATCCTTGCACTGTGTTAGAAGCAATGGGGGTCTAGGGCATGCTTAACATACATAACACAGTGACTCACCTCTGCCTCGTTCAAGCATTTCGAGTTTGTAAAGGTTATATTTTAGAAAGCCAAACTTGTGGTCCTGGTTAAACACAATGACAGACAAAAAGGTGCTCTAGAGGGAAGGTGGTGAGCTGGACTAAAACCTCAAGACAGCAGGAAGAGCACCATGGCAGGGTGTCTGGTACATGCCCCGCCCCCCACAACCTGATAGAGGGTTCCTCTCTCCACCCTAGCACCAGAAGGTGGCCCAAATGGGTGCATCTCTCACTTGGACTGATGGGAGACTCCCTAAGAGCATCCAATAATCCAGACATCACCCTAGGGCAGACTGATGGGGAGCCCTGAAGCCAGGGCTTCCCTCTTTCCTTCCTAGGTCCGAAGTTCCCCTTTTCTACCTGGAGACACCAGTGTGGGTGAAGAGGAAATGTTAACATTTTATAACCTCCTGCTCTTTCTGCCTCTGTAACTCAGCTTGCAGTCTCAGAAAGTGGGGACTCACAATACTAGGAACTGGAGCTTATCTCACTCACCCTTGTCCGCTCTTTACAATCACCCAGCCCCTGCAAACTCACAAACCCACTTAATCATGCCTGTCTGTGTATAAAAACTCTGTAACCCCTTTGTTCGGGGCTCAAAGCTTGGAGTGTTAACTCCTCTGGGCCCACCAGCGTAATAAACCTGAGTTCTCCAACTCTTCAAGAGTGGTGCTTGGTTTCTCAATTACTGGTTTCTGCAACATGGGCAGGTGAGAAAAAGGTCCCATTCCCAGCAAGCAGCTTGGTCCAGGGAGTCTTTGTCCTCCAGCCCAAGACCCCTACATTGCTCTGACATGAGGAGTGGCCAATTGGTAGAATCCTATTATACACTTTCCTCCTGGATTTCCAGCTTGTGGCTAACCCTTCTCCTTCTCAGGCATCACAAGAGAGTGAAGAGGAAATCTAGCAGCATCAGATAAACAAAGGACAGCAACTAACCCAGAAAGTTTCTGCAAATTAAACTTCCATTAGAATTGCAGCCTGCAAAGCAGCCCAAGAACTGCATGCTAAACCTAACCAGGGTAGCTGCCTGCAAAAATGAAAGATTAAATAGGACCCAGAGTCTGCTTATGTAATAGATAAAATACGCAGGATACAACAAACATTACCAAGAACCAAGAAAATCACAGAATGAGTGAGATAAAAACAATCTATTGACACCCACACCAAAATGAATCAGTCATTGGAATTGTCTGGTAAGAGCTGTAAAGCAGGCATCAGAGAAATGCTACAGTGATCTATTGGAAATTTTATTTAAAAATAAATTTTAAAAATAGAAAATCTCAGCAAAGAAATGGAAGTCTTTAACAAACAAACAACAGCAACAACAAAGAACCGATTACTGGATGGGCTCAAGAGTAGAGTAGAAACAACTAAGGATAAAGTTGATAAATTTGGGGATGGATCAATAGAATTCAACTGACCTGAACAATTGAGAGTAAATAGGCTGGAAAAAGTTAACAAAGCCTCAGGATTCCCTGAGACAATAACAGAGACTGAGCATTCAAATTGAAGGAATCTTAGAAGCAGAAGGAGAGAGACTGGGGCAGAAAGAGAGTTTAAATGGATGTTGGGTAAAAGCCGCCCAAATTTGATGAACAGCACAGACACACAGATTCAAGAAGCTGAACAAATCCCAAGTAGGGTAAACCCCAATACATCCATGAATTCATCATAAATAAACTTTTGAAAAATCATAGGCAAAGAAAGACGTGTTGAAGGAGCAGTAGAGAGAGAATGCAATACTATAGGGGACCCTAAGCCACATGAAAATGGCTCTCTTATCTGAAATCACAAGGGCCAGAAATGAGCAGAACACTTTTTGTGGAGTGAAAGAAAAGAATTGTCAACCATAAATTCTATATCCCGTGAGACTATTGTTCAGGAATGATGGGGAAATAAAAGCCATTCTCAGATGAAGGAAAAGTAAAAGACTGTGTGTAGCAGACCTACTCCTAAAGATTGTCTGAGAGAAGTTCTTCAGTCAGAAAGGTGATGATAAAGAATCTTGGAGGATGAAGAAGAAAGAAAGAACAGTGGAATATTTAGGAATATAGTTACATAAAATAGGCTAGCATTGTCACATGCTGCTGCTTTTTTTTTGATGATTTAAATAATAATCATCACACTAGCTGATACTCAGGACAATGATATTTAAAAATGGGGAGGATAAAGGGACCTAATGGAAACAGGGTTTCCAATTTGACTTGAAATGATAAAGATTTGATAGCTATAGACTGCCATTAGTCTGTTATAAGTATATTGTAATACTCAGAACAACCGCTATAAAGACTACACAGAGAGATACATGCAAAAACACTATCAATAAATCAAAATGCTTCCTTATAAAATATTCAAGAAATCTAAAGGGAATCAAGAATCAAGGAATGGAGGAATGTGACCAGAATAAATGAACAGAAAACAATGAACAAATAAATGAACAGTCTAATAATAAAATGATAGACTTAAAAACTAACATTTTAATAATTACCTTAAATATAAATAATTTAAATGCACCAGTATAAGACAGAAATTAACAAACTGGATAAAAATTGACCCAACTATATGTTATTTACAAGAAACTATGTTTCAATTCAAGAACATAGGTTGGTTGAAAATAAAAAGATGGAGAATATATTCCATGCAAATGCTGGAGTGATATTAATATTTGGTAAAGTTGACTTCAGAGCAAATAAAAAGAAAAGAGGAACATTAACCTAATGACAAAGGGAGGAATCCACATGGAGACAAGGCAATCCTGAATGAGTACATATCAAATAATATAGCCTTAAAATACAGGAAGTACAAGCTGGTAGAAATAAAAAGAGAAACTGAAAAACCAACTGTGGTAGTCAGAGACTCCAATGCTCTTCTCTCAGCAACTGACCGAACTACCAGCTAGAAGAGAAGCAAGATTTGAATAACACAATTGATCAACAAGACCTAATGCAGAAGGAGCATGCCACTCAATAACAGCAGAATAGGCACTTTTCCAGGTGTCTGTGGAACATGCACCAAGAGGGACGAATCCTGGTTCCCCAAACTTCAACACATTTAAAGAATGGAAATGATGCACTGTGTTCTCTGAGCATAATGGAATAAGATTATAAATTAGTAACAAAAGAACAGAAAACTGCTTGGAAATTAAATAATATACTTCTGACTAAATCATGAGTAGAGAGAAAGTCTTAGAAGACATAAAAATATAGTACTGAGTGCAAATGAAAACACAGCATGTCCAAGAATAAGATACAGTGGAAGCAGAGTTGAGGAGGAAGTTTACGGCATTACAGTGTATGGTATGATTGAAGAAAAGTCCTAAAGGAATCATCTAAATTCCTTCCTTAAGAAAAACAACAATGAAATAAACACAAAGTAAGCAGATGAAAGAAAATGATAAAAAACAGAAATCAGTAACACTGAAAATAGAGACAGAGCAGAGGAAAAAATCGATTTAAAAAAGCTGATCCTCCCCCCCAAATCAGTTAAATTGATATTTCTAGAAACATCAACAAAAATAAAAAGAGAACATACAAATCACCAATATCCAGAATAAAATGATGGTATAACACTACAGATACTGTAGCCATCCATAAGACAATAAAGAAGAACTGCAAACAACTTTATGCTCATGCCTTTCAAAGTTCAGAACAAATCAACCAAATTTTTGAGAACCACAAACTACCAAAACAGAAACAAGATGAAACAGAAAAATCTCAATATGCTTATAACCTTTCAAGAAATCAAATTTGTAATTAAAAGCTCCTGAAAAGCAAGCTCCAGGGCCAGATGGTTTCACTGGACATTTCTGCCAGGCGTATAAATAAAAATTAGCATAAATTTTACAAAACCTCTCCAGAAAATAATAGAGGATGGAATACTTCCCAACTCATTTTATGAGGCAGTATTACCCCAATAGTAAAACCAGGACAAAGCAGAAGAGAAAGAAAGATGAAGTACAGAAATTGGGGAAGGGGAAGAAGAAGGAGAGGAAAAGGGGAAGTGGAAGGAAGAGAAAAGGAGAGAATGAAGAAGGAAAGGGAGAAAAAGAGAGAGATGGAGGGGGTAGGGAGAGAGGGAAGGAAGGAAGGAAGGAAAGAGAACACTATAGATGAATGGATGTCGTGAACACAAAACTCTGGAACATCTCAGCACAACAATATAACAATGTCTAAAAGGAACTACCCACTGCGACCAATAGGTATTTATTACAAGTGTGAAAGACTGGTTCAACATTTGAAAACCAAGCAATGTAATCTCTCTATTTCAACAAGCTGAAGAAGAAAAATCAAAGGATGATATGAACTGATAGAGAAAAAGCATTTGACAAAATTCAAAATTATGATAGAACTCTCAGCAAGTTGAAAACAAAGGGGGAATTTCCTCAGCTTGGTGAAGAATATCTCCAACAACTAACACTGTACTTAATGGTGAAAATTTTCTGATTTTTTCCCTTAGGTTTCAGAACAAGGCAAGGGTGTCTACTCTCAATAGTCTTCTTCAACATAGTAGTGGAAGGTCTAGCCCATGTAATTAGGTAA
The DNA here is from genome assembly GCF_029407905.1 of Bubalus kerabau. Taxonomy (NCBI): domain Eukaryota; kingdom Metazoa; phylum Chordata; class Mammalia; order Artiodactyla; family Bovidae; genus Bubalus; species Bubalus kerabau. The sequence continues at coordinate 79,026,166 of NC_073631.1, read as the reverse complement.
GAAATAAATTAATTAAAAAAAAAAGAAGTTGTTGTTCAGTCGCTCAGTCTTGTCCCACTTTGCAACCCCAGGGACTGCAGCATGACCGGTTTCCCCGTCCTTCACCATCTCCTGGAGCTTGCTCAAACTCATGTCCATTGAATTGGTGATGCCATCCAACCATCTCATCCTCTGTCATCCCCTTCTCCTCCTGCCTTCAATCTTTCCTAGCATCAGGGTCTTTTCCAATGAGTGAGCTCTTTGCATCAGATGGCCAAAGTATTGGATCTTCATCTTTAGCTTCAGCATCAGTCCTTCCAAAGAATATTCAGGGTTGATTTCCTTTTGGATTGACTGGTTTGATCTCTTTGCAATACAAGGGACTCTCGAGAGTCTTCTCCAACACCGCAGTTTGAAAGCATCAGTTCTTCAGTGCTCAGGCTTCTTTATGGTCCAACTCTCACATCTGTATATGACTACTAGAAAAACCAAAGATTTGACTAGACAGACCTTTGTTGGCAAAGTACTGTAGCACCCAAATCAGAAAGGAAGAAATAAAAATGTCCCTATTGAAGATTGCCTTGTTCCTGGGCAGGGTATCAGGGCTATTGGACCCCAACGCGGTACCTCATACATAACTGCATCAGTAGACACTCCCCTTACCCTGTATCCTACAGGTCAGGAGATGCCCTGAGGGCCAACTTATAACCCAGAGCACCCCTGACTGGATATTTGTACTTTTGAGGAGTTCTTACCCCCCAAGATGGCTTCATTAGGTCACGAAGTCCAAGCATAAGAAGTGCAGAGTAAAACTCAGTGTGCCTGGGCCAGGCTCTGGATCCAGGACCCTTCTTTGAAGTTTGCTTTTTGTATGGTTTCAGGGGGATAATTAACCCTTCCCTGACCAATCCCTTCATCTTTAAATTGGAGGTAACAATTGCCTTCCCTGTAAAATTTCTATTAAAAAATTAACTCAATCTGTGTAAAATATTGAGAATACTGCTTGTTATGCATATTGAAAAGCAGAGACATTATTTGCCAACAAAGGTCTGTCTAGTCAAGGCTATGGTTTTTCCAGTGGTCATGTATGGATGTGAGAGTTGGACTGTGAAGAAAGCTGAGCACTGAAGAACTGATGCTTTTGAACTGTGGTGTTGGAGAAGACTCTTGAGAGTCCCTTGGACTGCAAGGAGATCCAACCAGTCCATTCTAAAGGAGATCAGCCCTGAGTGTTCTTTGGAAGGAATGATGCTAAAGCTGAAACTCCAGTACTTTGACCACTTCATGCGAAGAGTTGACTCATTGGAAAAGACTCTGATGCTGGGAGGGATTAGGGGCAGGAGGAGAAGGGGACAACAGAGGATGAGATGGCTAGATGGCATCACTGACTCGATGGACGTGAGTTTGAGTGAACTCCAGGAGTTGGTGATGGACAGGGAGGCCTGGCGTGCTGCAGTTCATGGGGTTGCAAAGAGTCGGATATAACTGAGCGACTGAACTAAACTGAACTGATGCAGTAAGTAGACCACAGAGGCCAGCTTTTATTTATTAATGGATGCCTGCAACTCTATCCAGAATAATTCTGAGAGCTCAGCAGCAATGAATTATGGGATTGCCTATGATTCTCCCACATTCTGTGATAGATGCTGGTCATCCATGTTTCCTTTTATGGATACTGGTGAGGGGCCCAAGCAGGAAGCTACCAACCAACTCTTGGGAAGCACAGCCACTCAGTACAGAGCAGAGGCTCACACTCCATCCTTTATGTGATCTAATTCAGTTGTGTTTTCTCTGTACTTCATGATATGCTATACTTACTGCAAATCAGATCCTGTACTATGACACATCAGTCAATAAGGACATCTTGGCATGAATGTGAGAATTCTTCCCAAACTTCCCAGATGTATTCTACAGTTCCAGATTGCAGAGTTTGAAATTAGTGCTTATAATCAGAACTGAGACTGGTGGTGGCTACCTAATTTCCATTTTCCTCTTTTTCTCCATGAACACACCTTCTGTTTGTTTCAGGTAACACTGTTCCAAATAAAAAGTAACATTGCTTCCCCCCTTCAAGCTGAAGTCACCAATGATATAAGTCATTAAGTGGGGCTCTCAGGCAACTTTCTCAAGGTCGTGACCCAGCTGGTGTTCTTTTGACCTACTCCCCACTTTTTCCTATCTGGGATATTGACAGAATGGCTGGGGTTCCAGCAGCCATGTTGGGTTACATGACAAATTAGAATAGAATCACGTTGAAGGACAGAGGTTGCCATCCCATAGGTGAGACCATGGAGTCAGCCTGCCAGCTCTGCACTTCTATCTCCATACTTTTTTTATGAGAAAGAAATTAACCTCTGTATTTTTTAAACCCCTTATTTGAGTTTTCTGTTTCGTGAAGCCAAACCTAATCTGTATGGAACACCATAGCCTAGAAAAATGCCCAGGTTAAGAGTCGACAAGGAAAACTGGGTTTTATCTGTCTTTCTTCTCTTTTAGCTTATCCTTAGATACCGAAAAAAAAGAAGCTCCTCAGTGTGGCTCACAATCTAGGAAACTCCACAAAGCACACATACATCTATCTCACTGTTATTTGGTAACTTGATGTTATGATATGCCTTTATATCATGTCTGATTTGAATTCCCTTTCTTAGGGATGCAGACACTTATTGCTATCAGGCAGGGCAGTTAGGAATATTAAATTAAATTAATATATATATAATATATATAATGAGATATATTTGATAAAGCATAATTCTTCTGATATCTACATTGTAAATGCTATCTTCATCTGATTTGAGATTTGTACAATTGGGAGATATCAAGATGAAAATCTAATCTGCTCCAAACCAGCTTTTTCTCTCAATTTTCAAGAAACCTAGGTTCCTCTATAGAATCCTAGACTTCACATTTTACAGATATTTCCCAGACATCTTCATGAGAGCCTGGCAGGGGATGAGTAAGCCCGCACGCCTACAGAAATGTCAGAAACGTCCAAAGCTACCCCATTGTTTGTTTCAGCCATGAAGACTCCTCCCAAGTCTGTTTTTAGAACTCACAGACTCCCTCAACTTAGCTTCTGATTCCCATTGTTCCTGAAGAGCCACAGATGGGAAATTTTTTCCCTCGACTGTCTCCTAAGAATGCCACTCATTCCTTTTATGACAGTGTACAACATTGAGGTTACATTTTATTTTAGCAGTTGTGCCTTGAGGCAAAGTCAGACCATCCAGTTTCATGAATGGAATGGGATCTGGGGCAGGAAATGTTGACACGATGTCTCCTTCTAAGTGATTCTCTGTGTGGCAGGAAGATAATTCGATTTGTGAAACTGGATTTGGTCATCATTTTAAATTGTCTAGACAATGCACATCTGGCTTATATATTGTTGCTATATTCCCCTTGGCACCTTTGAGTCCTTGTCATAGTTTCCATAATTGTCCTTGGCCCATCTAGGGAGTTGTTATGCACAGTTTGGCATGGAAGGGGGTCATAGGTCACTTTGAAAGGAATGAGTTTAAACCTGCCTGTGTTCACTCCAATGCCCCAACACACTGGAACTCTTGTGCCATGAAAACCATATGAGGATGAGGATCCATAAGTAACTGCCTCCTTTTATATAGAAGTGACGAGTCAGGTAAAGGATTTGTGACTTTCCAGTAAGAGTGGTACTGATCTTCAAGCTCAGGTGTCCTTACTCCTGATCTTGTTACCTCTCCCGACAACTCCAGATCACTCTGGAGACTGTATGGTATTTACTCTTTAAAATTATACATATAGCTGATTCCCATGCTTTGTAGAGCAGAAACTAAGTTTACATTGTAAAGCAACTATACCCCAATTAAAAAAAAAATCACCCAGTGAGGTAAAGATTAATCCATTTATGGATGAGCAAGGTAAGGCTGATAAGCAACTATACTGTCTGAGACCATCTCAAGTACATGGAAGAACTGGGATTCAACACACACTTGCCAGCACTAGCTCTGCTCATCTTCCCACCAAATTTCCCAGGCTGACTCAGGATGAATTTTCAGTGACATTTTATGCCTGATTACTGTGTTGGCCTTCACGCCTAGTTTGACATTCCTTATATTGACATGAGCCTTGGAGCTGGACTTAAAGTCACAGTGGTGACTTATACATACTATAAGAACAACCCATCCCTCCCTGCCTACCCCACCACTTCCGATCCCCTTACATGGCCCTGGCTCACCAATGGCTGGGGTTCCTCTGAGTGTCCTCCTGCAACATGAGACATCCCAACCTCCAGCCCTGAATGCAGGTGAATACCCATCAACACCACAACCAGAGAAGCGCCAGACAAGAAGGGAAATGTGTATTCTAAAAAGAAATAATACATGGATCTGAACAATGTCTCTGTTCACCAAGCTGATACTCTGCTTTTATGTGGTTCGTACTTTGTTGAAAGCACGAGGCACTAGATACATGACTAAACCCGCCCTGCATCACAACTTTTAGCACATTTAGTTCTCACACTGGCCTTAAAATTAAGTATGCAGATGTCATTTTTTGAATGAGGGAACTGGATTCAGAAAGGCTGAGTGGAATACTCAAGGCTGCGTTGAATATAAGTGAAACTGAGTGTGTTTGCCTTTCTTGTCTAACTTTATTTGCAAGGGGCTAGTTCATACATTCCCTCCAGTTTTTTTTTTTTTTTTTTTTGACATGCTTATCTTTCTCATACATTTAGAAAATATGTATTGGAGTATAGCTGATTTACAATGTTGTGTTGATTCAGGTGTACAGCAAAGTCAATCAGTTATACATATCCATATATCCATTCTTTTTAAGATTCCTTTCTCATATAAGCCATTACAAAGTATTGAGTTGAGTTCCCCGTGCTATACAGTAGGTCCTTATTAGTTATTTGTTTTATATATAGTAGTGTGTATATGTCAATCCTAAGCTTCCAACTTATCTTCCCCCCATTATCCCCTGGTAACCGTATTTGTTTTTTACATCTAAAACTCTATTTCTGTTTTGTAGATAAGTTCATTTAAGAGTTTCTAAGATTCCACATAAAAGTGATATCTCACGCAATTTTATAAGAGCTTTTAATGGACTGAAGATAGACACCACTGGTCTTCTGGGTGCGATGCTTAGATTTCTCTGGGTTTGGCACTTGTCTTTTACCTTTGGTTATGGTGAGGTTGCCTTTTCATACTGTTCATACTGTTCATGGGGTTCTCAAGGCAAGAGTACTGAAGTGGTTTGCCATGAGAAACCTGTATGCAGGTCAGGAAGCAACAGTTAGAACTAGACATGGAACAACAGACTGGTTCCAAATAGGAAAAGGAGTACATCAAGGCTGTATATTGTCACCCTGCTTATTTAACTTATATGCAGAGTACATCATGAGAAATGCTGGGCTGAATGAAGCACAAGCTGGAATCAAGATTTCCGGGAGAAATATCAATAACCTCAGATATGTAGATTACACCACACTTATGGCAGAAAGTGAAGAACTAAGAGCCTCTTGATGAAAGTAAAAGAGGAGAGTGAAAAAGTTGGCTTAAAGCTCAACATTCAGAAAATGAAGATCATGGCATCTGGTCCCATCACTTCATGGGAAATAGATGGGGAAACAGTGGCTGACTTTATTTTTCTGGGCTCCAAAATCACTGCAGATAGTGACTGCAGCCATGAAATTAAAAGACACTTACTCCTTGGAAGGAAAGTTATGACCAACCTAGATAGCATATTCAAAAGCAGAGACATTACTTTGTCGACAAAGGTCCGTCTAGTCAAGGCTATGGTTTTTCCAGTGGTCATGTATGGATGTAAAAGTTGGACTATAAAGGAAGCTGAGCACCAAAGAATTGATGCTTTTGAACTGTGGTGTTGGAGAAGACTCTTGAGAGTCCCTTGGACTGCAAGGAGATTCAACCAGTCCATCCTAAAAGAGATCAGTCCTAGGTGTTCATTGGAAGGACTGATGTTGAAGCTAAAACTCCAATACTTTGGCCACCTGATGCAAAGAGCTGACTCATTTGAAAAGACCCTGATGCTGGAAAAGATTGTGGGCAGGAGGAGAAGGGGATAACAGAGGGTGAGATGGTTGGATGGCATCACCGACTCGATGGACATGGGTTTGGGTGGACTCTGGGAGTTGGTGATGGACAGGGAGGCCTGGCGTGCTGCGGTTCATGGGGTCGCAAAGAGTTGGACACAACTGAGCGACTGAACTGAACTGAACCGATGGTGAGGTTGACACCCAGAAATTTTGGCTAGAAAAAGAAATAGAAGAAAATGTTTTGACCTTTTAGGTAGCCTAACATCTTGGAGTCATATACTTTGTACTCAGAACTAGGTTCCAGGTACAGATGTGCCCTTAGTAGCTGTATATCTTCAGTCTAGTTAGTCTAGTCACTCAGATTCCTCATCCACAAAAGATTAATATTAGGATTAAATGGGATAAAATACACAAAGTTCTGAGCACAGTGCCAAACATATAGGGAGGACAGTGTAACAATTCAGTTTCTGCTTCTCTAGGTAAAATATACTATCACTACCTCCCTGTAAATTTGTGCCTCCAAAATATCATATTACACTCCTTTTTATTGCTTTGTGTTCAAGGTGTGCACATCTAGAAGGCAAGATCTTTTCATTTTCTTGGCTAGAAAAGTTGCACTTTGCCAGAATTACAATGTACTGTCAAATAAGTAGATACATAGTGAAGTCTAGCTTATATTCAAAGATACCAACAGCTTTTTGTTTTATGTTTTCTGCAGTTTCCTGAAAGTCTTCATAGAAATGAAGATGATTTGAAACTCCTTTTCACCTCCATGTGCTTAGGAAGGAGGGGCAGCCTTGTTTTTGGTTACTGTGATTCAAAGCATCACTTGGTCTGGTAGAAATCATGATTGGCAGTAAGAACTGGCAGAATCAGCTCTTGCAAGGAACCAATACTTTCTTATCACAGTTTCCCTTTTGTATGTCTACAGGACATTTTAATAACAATTTCTGAATCAGGAAGTGTAACTTTACTCAGTTTGACAGAGGAATCAAAGGAAGACTACAACAATGTACATTTACATTGGGAGGTACTGAAACTGTTTTTTGTACTTTCCCTCTAATCTCCTGCATTAGCTGCTGAAAACATGGAAGGTGTAGTATTTTGGGATTGGGAACTTTTAAGTACTAAACTAGGACAGTTCAGACAAACCAAGGCTGTTAATCCACCTGACTGACAGGACAGTCAACACCAACCACCAAACATGTGAGGGGCTATCCAAGAGGCCTGCCCAATTCAACCTTCCAAGGTGTTATCCTCAGCCAACATCTGGCTGCAGCTGGGCTCAGGACAGAACCGCCCAGCTGAGCCTGTCCACACACAGAACTGAGACATGGTAATTAATTATCTTTAAAGCATTAGATTTGGGAGGTTAATAGGTAAAAAGCAGAAGGGAAATGGAATACTTGGGAAGAGAATTCCAGGTCCAGAGTCTTGCTATATAAGTCAGCTTCATAAAAGAGTGGGGAGCTCCTTTGCAGAGAACCGTGTATTAAAGGGTATGGACAGGTCTTTCCCAGGATGCAAACAGATTGGATGCTGAGTGATTGATATGGGAGCTCTGTGGTGAGAAGAGACACCCACATTCCCTGCAGGCTATACCTTCTAGGACATATCATCACCTACAGTAGTACCCTGTGAACCCCTGCGGTAACAAAGCCATGGTGAGCCTTCTGTGTTCTAAAAAAAGCACAGAGTTGGAAGTGGGTAGCAAAGTGTTTGAAAGGGCATCATTGAGGAAATAAAATCAAACTGTTGTGGAACTCCTGGTTAGGAGATCCATGCAAACCGAAGATGAACTCAAATGCTTATTTGGTTCGGTGCAAAAGGGGTGCCAAGTGCCTCTGCTAGATTAGAATTGGTGTTTGCTGCTGGGGACAAAAAGAAACTTAAAATTCCTTTTCCTTGGGGGAACTCAACCTAGCCAGGGAGAAGGACACGTAAATAAGCACTTGCTACATCCTGAGCTCATGTGCCTAGGAGCCTGGAGGGAGAGGCTGAGAGGCAGGCAGACCCACTGTCTGAACTTTGTGAGGTCAGTGCCTTCCCTTCCCTTTCCAGGTGTCACCAAGTGGATTCATTTTGCTGACCTACAGGACCCTTGCTGATGGAATGAGGCGGAGTTTGTGAAATCTCCCAGGGCTCTGTTTGGAAACGGTAGGTTCATACATGTGCGTTTTCTCCCCTCCCCCACCTTCGTCCATTTCCTTAACATTACGCATCAGTTTGTCCGCGTCAGCTGCTGCTGGTGGATGTGCGTCGCCAGCGTCTGGCGAGATGTGCTCTGTCTTAGGGTGTGGGAAGGCTGGAATTTGCTTTTAGCTGTTGCATTCTTTTTTTTTTTTTTCCCTTCGGGAAACACCTTTCAACTTGCCATCAGGTACTTTTCGTGGAATGTGACTGTACCTGATAGCTTGCTTGAATGAATAAAGATCTTTTTAATCAGTGCTTATGCTGTTTCTAGAATGATCAACCTGGAATGAACCTTGTTCAGAGAATCCACGTTTAGAAGTGGGTGTGTTCAGTCGCTAATCGTGACCCCATGGACTGTAGCCTGCCAGGTTCCTCTGTCCATGGGATTTCTCAGGCAAGAATGCTGGAGTGGGTTGCCATTTCCTTCTCCAGGGGATCTTCCTGACCCAAGGATCAAACCTGCATTTCTTGCATCTCCTGCATTGGCAGGCAGGTTATTTATCACTGTGCCTTTAGAAGAAATGTCCAAAAGGGCCCTGAAGGACCAACAATGCTCGAAACCTCTGGTTTCACCTAACACAAGAGCAAGGTCATTGTTTCTGAAATTTAAGGTATCTTTTTTTTTAATTTAATTTTATTTTTAAACTTTACATAATTGTATTAGTTTTGCCAAATATCAAAATGAATCCGCCACAGGTATACATGTGTTCCTTAAGAAAACACAAGGGTGTAGAAGGCATTAGAGTCAATAGCCATTCTAGATAATAGTCTAAGAAGTTGGGAATCAGACTCCACTTCTGCAATTTAGTTTCTCGTCTCGCTAAAGCAATCATATCACAGAACTAGGTCACATTCGATTTAGTCTCCACAATCCAAGACAGCAGAAAGGACCTTCCATCACCACCTTTTTCCAAAGTCATTCTAAAAATTCTAGGGAGTTAAATAAAAAGCAACAATTAACTAAACTGAATTCCGAAAGGAGAGCAGACTGAGTTATTATTTGCAGATGGTACTGTGGTCTTCCTGGAAAATTGGAGAGAAATTTGAAAAAGACTACAACATTTGAGTTCAGTAATGTGGTTTGCTAAAAATAACTATACACTCATAAATAACTTCCTAATGTAGTAGTTACAATCCATTAGACAATGAGGCAATTAAATGATTTTTTCAACAATAAAATGATTCATGATCATCAGAGAAGTATAAATTTCCTAAGAAATACATAAGACATATGAAAAAAGCTAAAAAAAAAAGTTTGCTAACTTTCATAAAAATGCGAAGGTTGATTGGTTATGTCAGGTTCTTGGTTTCATCTGAGAACGAGTAGAAAGCATGTCCTGGATGCCCAGGGATATGGTCCCAAGATGAGGACTGGGACGAGGACATGGAGCCAGCATGGCCACAGGAGAGAATCTCAGCAGGTGTTCTCACTGCTGGGTCTTGTTAAGCTGGTGGTGGTGAAGGGTGATGGTCCTGCAGTATGAAGAGCAGATTGCGTGGCTCTAACAGTGGTAGCTGATATTCTGCAAGAGGTATGGTGGTGGAGGAGTGCAGGAGCCAGAGAAGAGAGGGTGTTCAGAAGAAGGTCCAAGGAGAGACAACGTGATACTTTGGCTTGAGGTGGTGCTGAGCAGGAGGAGGGAAGAGCTCATATGAACAGCTGGATTCCACCATCAACAGTATTAGGAAATCTAACTTTTGCTGGTGTATTTACTTATTTTTTTATCATGACATCATGTACCAAAATAAACTCCAAGTGAATTGAAGATTGAAAGGTGAAAGGAAAAAAATACCTATAAAACAGCAAGAAAAAAAATGCATGCCAATATCATTTTGACTCGAAGAGAAAATCTAAGTGTTGCTGTATATCAGAAAATATATGAGATTAACTACAGGAGTACATTTTAAAGTGGCACTTTTACATAGCTAAATACAGTACAAAGATAGCAAATCCTATAAATATTTGGAACTCCCTCGCCCAACAATATATACGTGAAAAACTTGGAGTGGCAGAACTCTAATTTCTACCTGAATACATAGCCATCTGGGAAAAAAAGTCTCCATTGCCTGGACATCTTGGCAGCTATGAGTGTTCAGTGACTAAGCTTTGTCTAGTGAGTGGGTGTGCTGGGAGAACTCCTAGGAAAGATACTAAAAGGAGAGGGAGTGGGCTCATCCTGCTTCTTCATTATACTCCACTTCCTTCTGCTAAAGTCCCAGAAGGAAGATGTGATGACTAGAGCCCCAGCAGCCAAGATGGCTTGTGAGGTGCTCCTAAATGTGAAAGCCGCGTGCAGAGGGCCGTGGTGCAGGATGGTAGGGCCCCTGGGGCTATCTTATGAGTACTCAAGTGCCTTCCCCCAGACTTCCTTCAGTTCACAGAGAATTAAGTTTCTGTTTTGGTTGAGACACTCCTATTTCAGGTTTTAGTGATACTTATAGAAAGCAAGATTACTCACAATGCCTTAGTAACCATAAGGAATTTTTTGTATCAATAATTACAATGAAAATCTCAATGGAAAAACAAACAAAGGGCATGAAAAAAATTCAGGGAATTATAAATATACAAAACATGAAAGATGTTTCATGCCATTTTATAACTAAAATTTTTCAGTTGAAAGCAAAGCTATTTCTTTTTGTCAAGAGTGTAAATACATGTTTAAGTGATAATTTAAAGATTAGGGAAAATGCAGGGCTGTTATTGAGAGAGCATCTTGTTATAAATTCTCAAGAGGGCAATTTTTAATCTCTCCAAAATTGTTTCAATTTTTATTCAATACATTGTTTCTAGTTATAGGTCCTAAAGATGTAATTTATGGATGTATCCATGAGAGTGTTATTCAGGTAATGGGATGAACAGGAAATAACTGAACTGCTAAATATAGGAAATCAATGAAATGTTTGGTTCCTTCAATTAATGAAACATGTAACAGCTATTACATTTATTGTAGAAGGATGATTAATGAAACAGATTTTTCAAAACATGCTTTGAAGTTTTAAAGTGAAGTTTAAAACCAGAAGATTCCTATTTTTATAATTTCTGTTAAAATATAATTTAAAATTTCTTAATCTCCTCCTTTATGCTGTATGCCATAGTAGCACCAGGATTTCTGACTCCCCTCATTTCTCATTCTATCATAGTCAAAATTACTGTATTAATTTCCTATATTAGTTGTTTTCATCTTATATTTTATTTGTGTCTTAGACCAGTATAATCTGATCTTTATTCCTAAAGACATTGCTGAAAATGTTTTTATTGTTCCACTGTCTGTTGAAATCTCTGGCCACTCTCTCACCCTTGAGCTCTGACAGAACCCACACAGAGAATGTGTGCCTTGCGCCTGAAAGTACTTCTGGGATTTTTTTTCTTCTATTCCAACTCAGTTTAATAAAAATCAACTTGTTTGGAATATGTAAACTGGGTTGCTTCTCCTAGGTGGGAGACAGAGATTGTTAGTTTTCAAACTAGTGGGAAGATAGGCAGGTTGGCAAAGATGGTGAGTCTAGTTTTAGATGGAGATCTCGGTAGAACTGTCCTTTTGGCAGTGAGACTTTTGGTTCTTGAGCTCTGGAAAAAGGCTAAATAAGGGGCGCCAAAGTTACAATAAACAGAGGTAGTAAGCACATCTGGAGAGAGAGCCATGAGAAGGAATAGAACCTGGAGAATGAATCCACTGAGGAGCAGGCTAGAGAGAGGCGCAAAGAGACAGTAAAATAAGGCAAGAGTATATTGTGGTGAAGGATAAGAAGGAAGGATATTGAATATAGCTCTCTCTGCTATATTCAAGAGCCTATGATAAACCATGATGGAAAAGAATATTTAAAAAGAATATATATAAAACTGAGTCACTGCTGTACAGAGAAATTAAAACAACATTGTAAATCAACTTTACGTCAATAAATTTTTAAAAACAATAAAAACAATATTAAAATTAAAATAAAGAAAGATATTGAAATAGACAGAAAGGTCAGAGGCTGAGCGGGCAGGAGCTGCAAGGCAGAGAGGCTGCAGAAAGGGCTCTGGGTGTTGGTCTTCAAGTGCAGATGCAGGACAGTTTGAGCTGCTCAGAGCTACTCTGGATCTGCAGAAAGGTGCTTGGTGCTTGGCCAGTGTGGTAATGCCAAAGGGTAAAATGCACCGCGCAAGCATCCTATGAGACAATTGACAGATCAATTTCATAAGTGTTGGGGAATTTGGGGCAAATGTTCCAACTATTTAATCTACCCAAGTCCTAGTACCAAATTTGTATTATATGATTGAAAACCTCTGAGCTATAAATTCCAGTGTAAAAGAGCAAGGCATATGAAGTCAATGAATAATTGTATTCTTATGTAGCCAAGGACCAAAAGTTCACCTTACATTTTCTGTGTTTTAAAACTAGAAACCAAAATTCACCATCATTAATTTAAACCGTAGCAGAGAAAGTGGATCTCTTAAGTCTGAAAACATCTGTACCCCATACCTGGCTTTGGTGTTTATTATTTTTGAGACATTGAGCAAGGTACCTGTAAATCAGGTGTTTTTGACTGTGAAATGGAGTAATGAATAACCCCCTGCCAACTTAAATGGGTTTTTGTTACAATAAAATGAGCTAATGAGCATGAAGGGGAGTTACAATCTGTAAAACATTCTTCCAGGAATTCTCAGATTCTACGAAAATCAGGACTTTTCTAGTGATGGAATTTTTGAGATTTTCATCAAAGATATTTTAGGCAGCATGAATAAAGAGAAATTTCTCTCCTCAAATCATATCATGAATTCTTTTTCAACCTTGAGATTGTGCATGAATATTGATATACAATAGCAGAGGATGGTCAGGGCACAGGGCCAGTGAGAGGAATCCTGAGAAGCAAGTTGCTGAGAACTCTATTGTGCATTGTCTGGTGGCCACCTGACTGTGTGCTCCAGTGGGAAAAAGATATAGAAACTTCCATAACAATTTAATACTATACATTATTAAAAATTTGGTACATTGCATCTGGAAATTAATGTAAAAAAACAAACCTGGTCCCGCATCCCAGCTAGTTTTGGAAGCACAAGCGTCAAGAAAAATCTACTAGAAAACATATATTCAAGTGAAATATCTCTTCATCATTAAGGCAGTAAAATAAAATAAAATAAAAATATCACCCATATTTTTAAAGCACATTTGACTATCTATACATATAGTCATACATACACATATAGGAGCTTCCCTGGTAGCTCTCCTGGTAAAGAATCCACCTGCAGTGCAATCCCGGTTCGATTCCTGGGTCAGGAAGATGCCCTGGAGAAGGGATAGTCTACCCACTCCAGTATTCTTGGACGTCCCTGGTGGCTCAGTTGGTAAAAGAATCCTCCTGCAATGCAGGAGACCTGAGTTCAGTCCCTGGGTTGGGACAATTCCCTGGAGGAGGGCATGGCAACCCACTCCAGTGTTCCTGCCTAGAGAATTCCCATGGACAGAGGAGCCTGGTGGGCTGCAGTCATGGGGTTGCATGAAGTTGGACGTAACTGAGAGACTAAGCACAGCACAGTGCATACACATATAGATACACACACACACACACACACAGACATAGGGTTCACTATTGGCACTGTAAGTTTTATGGATTCTAATGACAACTGCTACATTCTCTTGACACAGGTTATATTGTCATATCAAATATGATATGAATTTCATATTTGTCATATCAAATATGAGTTGAATTTCATTATTCCCTTCTAATGTAATGACACACACTAGATTCATTGTGCTAAATAAATTTCCAGTGGGATTGTGAACTAAGTCTATTTTGAAGAATTTTGCATGTAAGGAGTCCTAGTGTGTTAATAACTTTTAATTCAAAGAAAATGAGGCTTCTGAAGATAATGAAAGACTTCCCCAAACTCAACAATTATTTAACAGTAACTTCCTTTCTCTCAATCTCCATTAACACTTTCTCCAGCAAGCTAAAGCCAACTGTATAGGTCAAGATCCATCCAAGATATGACTTCCAGGCTGAAACACTGAACAGCTTCTCCAGACAGTTCAGTTGCTCCTGCTTATTTTAGGTGGAGACTTATTTCCTCAGTGTTGGTGAGTGTGTTTGCTTCCTTCTGCGTAGAGACGTTCTCAAACGGAGTAACTGTGTTATTCCTTTTCTTTCCCCCTCTGTTCCTCTTCTTTTTTAAAAAAGTAAAAATTCAGGTTATCAAAACAAAATAAAGCAAAACAAAAAATAGTTCACCCATTTCTCCTTACGGCCTTTTTTATGAGGTATAATTGGCCTACAGCACTATGCTAAAGTGCACAGCATAGTGACTGGATATGTCTACATATTAGAAAATATTCATAAGTCCAGTTACCACCGCCATACAGAGGTACTCCAGCGTTTGTGGCAGCAGTATTGTGGCAGCGTGTACATTTCATCCTCATGGCTCATTTATTTTGTAACTGGAAGTTTTTACGTTTTAATCTCCCTTATCTATTTCTCTCATGCCCCTACAGCCCTGTCCTCTAGAAGCCACCTGCTTGTTCTCTGTATTTATGACTCTGTTTCTGTTTTGTTATGTTTGTTCATTTGTTTTGCTTTTTAGATATCATATATAAGTGAAGTCATACAGTGTTTGTCTTTTGCTGTCTGACCTTTTTCACTAGACATAATAATTTCTGTATCCATCCATGTTGCTGCAAATAGCAAGATTTCATTCTTTTTCATGGCTCTTATTCCATTGTATAAATATACTGCATCTTTATCCATTTGTCTGTTAATGGACACTTAGGTCGCTTCTGTATCTTGCTGCAGTGAGCATAGAGATACGTGTATCTCTTCAAGGTAGTGATTTTGTTTTCTTTGGAAAAATACCCAGAAATGGAATTCCTGAATCTCAGGGTAAGTTCTTTTTTAATTTTTTTTTGAGAAACCTCCGTGCTATTTTCCATTCGCATTAATAGTGCACAAGGGTTCTCTTTCCTCTGCATCCTCGTTGTGCTGGCTATTTGTTTTATTTTTGATGACAGTCATTCTGACAAGTGTGAAGTGGTATCTAATCAGGGTTTTGATAGGCATCTCTCTGATAATTACTGTTGTTGAACATCTTTTCACAGGTCTGTTGGCCATCTGAATCTCTTCTTTGGAAAAGTGTCTATTAAAGTCCTCCGCTCATTTTTAAATTGGGTTGTTTCCATTTTTTGAGGTTGAGTTGTCTGAGTTATTTGTATATTTTTGATATTAACCTCTTATCAGATTTATTATTTGCAAATTTCTTCTACCATTAAGTGAGCAACTTTTTGTTTTGTTTTGTCAATAGATTACTTTTCTGTGCAAAAGCTTAAGTTTGGTGTAGTCTCATTTTTTTCATTTTTGCTTTAGTTTCCCTTATCTGAGGAAATACATTCAAAATTATATTCAAAAAATTCAAGTTATTTCCTTTTTCTCCCCTTTTCTCCCTCCTTCCATTCTTTCCTTTCTTATTCCCTTCTTTTAATTCCCTTTCATTGTGGCTTTCAAATACTAGACATTACCTTAAAATATTTCCAATCAATAGCTCCACACATGTAGAGGACTTATATAAACAACCTTCTTCTAGTTTATTAGGAATGTCAATATAAAACAAATACCATATTATAAAATGTGATAATTATACCCAATGAAAGATTCAAATTAAATTATTAAAATTATAAACTGAACCTGGGCAGTAGAATGTGTCATTTTTATCTTATGTTTCCATTTATATTTTTTAAATTCCAAAGCAAACTTATACTATCTTAGAGATAAGAAATTCTGCTTTTAAAAATCATCTGAATGCAAGTTTATTATTGTTTTGGTTGATGATTTTTGCTAAGACACACACCTAACATATTTTGGGGTACTAAGAAAATACCTGTGGTACACTAGCATTTGAATATGTATAGACACAAGGTCAGTTGATGTACTTAAAAATCTACTACACTAGCCTAGAAAACTACTTGGATGAGTAACTTAAATAATACAGTCTTTGACTTTTCTAAATTCACATGGACTGCATTGTCTTCATTATGTAATCTCACTGTAAAGCTGGTAGAAGTAAACGCTGCAGCAGAAATTTTTGTGACCTCAGATGGTGTGCAATGCTAATAAACACTATCCAAAGCAGGAACAAAAGCAGCCCTCTGAAGGTACAGAATGAGCGTGAGGGAGCAAATGGGAGAAGGGCTCTGCACTGGTCATCTGGCTTCAAGCCTCTGCATCTTACTCACCTCATTGGAATGTTTAGAGAAACTAAATGAGCACCTCATCCCTCAAGGAGTATGAGAAATTTTGAAATTTCATTAGCACAGCAAGTTATCTTAATTCAGCGCTAAATTATCATGGAAATTTTGTTTCCTATTTTTATATTTGAAAACCTTCCATAGTCTATTTTTTCCATGAAATACAAATTGAATTAGAAGTGAATTTGTTGCTAGTAATAGCCACAATGAAGAATGCACTCTTGAGTTATAAATTCTGGAAAAGTGAATGTGCCTGTTGGAAATAGTGACTCAAACGAAAGCTATGGGGCAGCTAGAATCATTCATCCCCACAGGGTGCTTTCTAGCTCAAGCTCCTTGACAAGTAGAACAAGTGTCTTAGACGATCTCTTCCTCAAAGTGTCCGTATTAAAAGTTAAAGGAGTTTCTAGCATTCTTGGGGATAAAGCAACTACTATGATACAATTTAAATTTTTTTAAATGCTTTCTTTTTTGAGGTAAAAGAATGTTGAGCTATAATTCACAAGTCACAGATCTTGTTCCCCATTGGACCAATTTGCGCTTGATGATCTCAAGTAAGTTTCTAACCTCATGTGACCTCATTTCTCTATTAAGTGAAATTGAGGATTCTCATCCTTGTTCTGTCTACACCTTTGGGCAACATGGAGAACTGAATGAAATGAGCAATGTTCAATTGGCCTGCACGCTTTGCAGTTCAAGAGTGAGGGATCACAATAACCTCACAGTGGAGACAATTGAGACTTACAGAGTTATAACAAAATATCTAATGTCAAACATCTAGATGATAGAAGTAAACTTCAAAGCTATAGAGAGAGTTGGAGAGCAGGAAAGAGTGTCACTCCCAGGCTTACTTTAGGAACAACCTGGGTAATCTGTAAATTAAGGAGTACAGTTGGACTCAGGAGAAAACTGAGGTCACAGGGC
The DNA here is from genome assembly GCF_029407905.1 of Bubalus kerabau. Taxonomy (NCBI): domain Eukaryota; kingdom Metazoa; phylum Chordata; class Mammalia; order Artiodactyla; family Bovidae; genus Bubalus; species Bubalus kerabau. The sequence continues at coordinate 79,008,826 of NC_073631.1, read as the reverse complement.
CAAAAACTAACATGAAAAGAGAGAAACTGGCAGCTGACCATTTGCTTATCTGGAGCAGATGCTTTCAGATAAGATATTAGCAAGATTAAGCCAGAAGTTTTAATAAGCCACTCAAGGTAGAGTGTGAGGTGGCATGGGGAATTCAGACTTGCACAATTTTTCTTCAAGGACTCCAAAAGATGGGGGTATCAGAGGAATCCTGAGAAATTTCCTATGGGGTGCTCTGTAATGGAAGGAAGAACAGTCAAATCTCTGTAAAGACTCAATGCTTCCATCTCCTCTAAGGATCACATAAAGGAAAGACAATAAGATAGGGCCTGTGGGCACTCTGGAAATTCATTCACAGGTGGAAGGAGAACATAGAAAAAAAGCTCAGTCCTTGGGAGTGTCAGGATCCAGTGTTGAATCTGTATGAGGCTCAGGGACATATGTGAAGACCACACCAGAAGACTCACCTTAATGCCCACCAACACTGAGGCTTCATAAGAACCACAGAGAACGCACCCCTCCCCACCCTAGGGCCATGCCATCACACACTGGGGAAACACAACAGATACAGTGGAATGAAGTGGAGAGCTTTCCAGAGACATCTCTCTAGAGAACATGCAGAGGGGAGACTCAAAGTCATACGTAAGATTTAGATCTTGAAGAGATACCATAAATCCCTCAAGAATCTTAGCAGAGGAAAATGCATACTCATATCTAAGCTTCAAAATATTTATTTCATTATTTATTATTCTATACAACATATATTGCTTTCAAAAAATATTATGAACATGCAGAAAGATAAAGGGAAATGCAATCTGAAGAGGTAGAGCTATCATCAATACCATATTCTGATTTGGAACTGTCAGAGAGTATATTTAAAATACCTAGGATTAATAGGTTGAAGACTTAGATAAAGTATACTTCAAAACAAAATTAGAATCAAGGATCAGTTCAGTTCAGTCGCTCAGTCGTGTCCAAACTTTGTGACCCCATGAATCGCAGCACGCCAGGCCTCACTGTCCATCACCAACTCCCGGGGTTTACTCAAACTCATGTCTATCGAGTCAGTGATGCCATCCAGCCATTTAATCCTCTGTCATCCCCTTCTCCTCCTGCCCCCAATCTCTCCCAGCATCTGAGTCTTTTCCAATGAGTCAACTCTTCGCATGAGGTGGCCAAAGTATTGGAGTTTCAGCTTTAGCATCAGTTCAGTTCAGTTCAGTCGCTCAGTCGTGTCCGACTCTTTGAGACACCATGAATCACAGCACGCCAGGCCTCCCAGTCCATCACCAACTCCCGGAGCTTACCCAGACTCACGTCCATCAAGTCAGTGATGCCATCCAGCCATCTCATCCTCTGTTGTCCCCTTCTCCTCTTGCCCCCAATCCCTCCCAACATCAGAGTCTTTTCCAATGAATCAACTCTTTGCATGAGGTGGCCAAAGAACTGGAGTTTCAGCTTTAGCATCATTCCTTCCAAAGAAACCCCAGGGCTGATCTCCTTCAGAATGGACTGGTCGGATCTGTTGCAGTCCAAGGGACTTTCAAGAGTCTTCTCCAACACCACAGTTCAAAAGCATCAATTCTTCGGCGCTCAGCTTTCTTCACAGTCCAACTCTCACATCCATACATGACCACAGGAAAAACCATAGCCTTGTCTAGACAGACCTTTGTTGGCAAAGTAATGTCTCTGCTTTTGAATATGCTATCTAGGTTGGTCATAACTTTCCTTCCAAGGAGTAAGCATCTTTTAATTTCATGGCTGCAATCATCATCTGCAGTGACTTTGGAGCCCAAGAAAATAAAGTCTGACACTGTTTCCACTGTTTCCCCATCTATTTCCCATGAAGTGATGGGACCGGATGCCATGATCTTTGATTTCTGAATGTTGAGCTTTAAGCCAACTTTTTCACTCTCCACTTTCACTTTCATCAAGAGGCTTTTGAGCTCCTCTTCACTTTCTGCCATAAGGGTGGTGTCATCTGCATATCTGAGGTTATTGATATTTCTCCTGGCAATCTTGATTCCAGCTTGTGCTTCTTCCAGCCCATGGTTTCTCATGATGTACTCTGCATATAAGTTAAATAAGCAGGGTGACAATATACAACCTTGACGTACTCCTTTTCCTATTTGGAACCAGTCTGTTGTTCCATGTCCAGTTCTAACTGTTGCTTCCTGACCTGCATACAGGTTTCTCAAGAGGCAGGTCAGGTGGTTTGGTATTCCCATCTCTTTAAGAATTTTCCACAGTTTATTGTGATCCACACAGTCAAAGGCTTTGGCATAGTCAGTAAAGCAGAAATAGATGTTTTTCTGGAACTCTCTCGCTTTTTCGATGATCCAGCAGATGTTGGCAATTTGATCTCTGGTTCCTCTGCCTTTTCTAAAACCAGCTTGAACATCAGGAAGTTCATGGTTCACATATTGCTGAAGTCTGGCTTGGAGAATTTTGAGCATTACTTTACCAGCGTGTGAGATGAGTGCAATTGTGCAGCAGTTTGAGCATTCTTTGGCATTTCATTTCTTTGGGATTGAAATGAAACTGACCTTTTCCAGTCCTGTGGCCACTGCTGAGTTCTCCAAATTTGCTGGCACATTGAGTGCAGCACTTTCACAGCATCATCTTTCAGGATTTGAAATAGCTCAACTGGAATTCCATCACCTCCACTAGCTTTGTTCATAGTGATGCTTTCTAAGGCCCACTTGACTTCACATTCTAGGGTGTCTGGCTCTAGGTCAACTATCACACCATTGTGATTATCTGGGTTGTGAAGATCTTTTTTGTACAGTTCTTCTGTGTATTCTTGCCATCTCTTCTTAATCTCTTCTGCTTCTGTTAGGTCCATACCATTTCTGTCCTTTATTGAGCCCATCTTTGCATGAAATGTTCCCTTGGTATCTTTAATTTTCTTGAATAGATCTCTAGTCTTTCCCATTCTGTTGTTTTCCTCTATTTCTTTGCATTGATTGCTGAAGAAGGCTTTCTTATCTCTTCTTGCTATTCTTTGGAACTCTGCATTCAGATGCTTATATCTTTCCTTTTCTCCTTTGCTTTTTGCTTCTCTTATTTTCACAGCCATTTGTAAGGCCTCCTCAGACAGCCATTTTGCTTTTTTGCATTTCTTTTCCATGGGGATGGTCTTGATCCCTGTCTCCTGTACAATGTCACGAACCTCATTCCATAGTTCATCAGGCACTCTATAAGTCCTTCCAAAGAACACCCAGGACTGATCTCCTTTAGGGTGGACTGGTTGGATCTCCTTGCAGTCCAAGGGACTCTCAAGAGTCTTCTCCAACACCACAGTTCAAAAGCATCAATTCTTTGGTGCTCAGCTTTCTTCACAGTCCAACTCTCACATCCATACATGACCACAGGAAAAACCATAGCCTTGATTAGACTGACCTTTTGTTGACAAAGTAATGTCTCTGCTTTTGAACATGCTATCTAGGTTGGTCATAACTTTCCTTCCAAGGAGTAAGCATCTTTTAATTTCATGCCTGCAGTTACCATCTGCAGTGATTTTGGAGCCCCCAAGAATAAAGTCAGCCACTGTTTCCACTGTTTCCCCATCTATTTACCATGAAGTGATGGGACCAGATGCCATGATCTTAGTTTTCTGAATGTTGAGCTTTAATTCAACTTTTTAAAGATTGCATATTGATACAAGTCAAATTTCAGGAATATAATAACTCTAAATGTGCGTGTACCTAACTACAGAGCTTTGAAACATGACAAAAAAACTGACAGAACTGAAAGGAGAAATGCATTAATGCACAATTATACTTAGAGATTTCAACACTCCTCTCTCTGTAATTGAAAGAACAAGTAGGCAAGAAGCAGTTCAGGATATAGATGACTGGAATAGGGCTATGAGCCAGTTTTGATCTAATTGACATCCATAGAAAGATTTATCAAGCATTTCAAGCATCTCTGGAATACTATTCTATTCTGTTCTACTCTGCATAGAACAATCTTCAGGGTGGACCATCCTGAACCATAAGGCACACCTTAACAAACCTTAAAGAACAGAAATGACACAGACTATGCTCTAAGACTACGAGAGTATTAAACAAGAGTAACAAAAACACCAACCAAACTGAAAGACAACCTATGGAATAGGTAAAATACTTCCAAATGATGCAATTCACAAGAGGTTAGTAGCCAAAATATACCAATAGCTCATAGAATTCAACATCAAGAGAATAAACAATCCAATACAAAAATAGGCACAAGACCCAAACAGACATTTCCTCAAAGAAGACATGCAGATGGGTAATAAGCATATATAAAGATGCTCATCATTGTTAATTATTAGAGAAATGCAAATCAAAGCCACAGTGAGATATCACCTCATACCTATTAGAATGACTATCATCATAAAGTCTACAAATAATAAACACTGGAGAGGCTGTGGGGAAAAGGGAACCTTGTATTTTGATGGTGCAGTATAGTGAATACTCAAAAAACTAAAAATAGAACTATCATAAGATCTAGCAATTCCACTTCTAAGTATTTTTACAAAGAAAACAAAAACACTAATTTGAAAATATGCATGCACCACTATGTTTGTTGTAGCATTATTTATGAGAGTCAAGATCTGGAAGCCATCTAAGTGTCCATCAGTAGATGAATGGATAAAATGTTGCATACACACACATACATATACAATGGAGTTGCACTCAGCCTTGAAAAAGAATAAAATACTGCCATTTGCAGCAACGTGGATGGACCTAGGAAATATGCTTAGTGAAATAAGTTAGTCATAGAAAAACAAATACTGTACAATATCACTTATATGTAGAATTAAAAAAAATACAAATAAATGTGCAAAACAGAAACAAACTCACAGATGGAAAACAAACTGGTGGGACCGAGGGAAGGGGAAAGGGGCAAATTAGGTAAATGAGATTAACAGGTACAAACTACTATATGAAAAACAGATAAGCAACGAGGATATGCTGTATAGCACAGAAAATTATACCCATTAATTTGTAATAGCATATAATGGAATGCAATCTGCAAAAATACTGAACCACTATGGTGTACACCTGAAACGAACACAATATTATAAATAAACTATACTTCAATTTTTCCACTGGTCATGTATGGATGTGAGAGTTGGACTGTGAAGAAAGCTGAGCTCCGAAGAATTGATGCTTTTGAACTGTGGTGTTGGAGAAGACTCTTGAGAGTCCCTTGGACTGCAAGGAGATCCAACCAGTCCATTCTGAAGGAGATCAGCCCTGGGATTTCTTTGGAAGGAATGATGCTAAAGCTGAAACTCCAGTACTTTGGCCACCTCATGCGAAGAGTTGACTCATTGGAAAAGACTCTGATGCTGGGAGGGATTGGGGGCAGGAGGAGAAAGGAAGACAGAGGATGAGATGGCTGGATGGCATCACTGACTCAATGGATGTAAGTCTAAGTGAACTCTGGGAGTTGGTGATGGACAGGGAGGCCTGGTGTGCTGTGATTCATGGGGTTGCAAAGAGTCGGACATGACTGAGCAACTGAACTGAACTGAACTGATACTTCAATTAAAACAAACAAACAAAAAACAAAATCTGTAAAAGTCAAGAGCAAAATGATGTCTGGAATATACTGATAATTTTGAACATGAATGATATATTTCCAAATTACCCATGGGTCAAAGAGTGAAATAAAAAAAAAAATCAATGAAGATAAAAATACAAGATTCCAAAACCTAGAGTAAGAGATCAAAGAAAATCTAGATAGATGGGAACACACTGCATTCTTGATTGGAAAAGTCAAAAGTATTAAAATATCATTTTCTCCCAATTTAATCTACGTATTCCAAATAAAAATCCCAATAAGACTTTCTTTTTGTATATGTTGCTATGTTGATTCTAAGAATTATGCAGAAAAACAAAGGAACTAGAGTAACCGAAACACTTCTGAAAAAGACAAAGTTGGAGAAATCAAAAAGTCTAGGTTCAAGGATTTCTTTAAAGCTATAGTAACCAAGAGAGTTTGGTATTGGCAAAAGGATGGAGATGTAGCTCAGTGGAAGAGAACAGCCCAGAAACAAACCCTCATGATTGGAATTTATTGATTGTTAAACTGGTTTTTGGTTTTCCTGGTGGCTCAGTGGTAAAGAGTTCACCTGCCAGTGCAGGAGATGTAGGTCCAATCCCTGGGTCAGGAAGACCCCCTGGAGAAGGAAATGGCAACCCAATCCAGTATTCTTGCCTGGGAAATCCCATGGACAGAGGTAGTCTGGCAGGCTATAGTCCACGGGGTTGCAAAAAAGTCAGGTATGACTTAGGGACTAAACAACAACAACAAACTGATTTTTAAACAAAGTTGCATCGGCAACTCAAGGGAGGATGACGTTAGTGGGAAAGCTGGACCTTCCAGTGCCAGAAAAAAATAAATCTTGTTTCCTTTCTCACATCTTACACAAAAAAGTAACTCAAGTATTATTGACCTAAATGTAAACCACAACATTATCAAACATCTATACGAAACATATGAAAACATCTTCATGACCTTAGATTTGATAATGAGTTTTAAAAAACAATATCAAAAGCATGATTCATGAAGGAAAAATTTGACAAGTTGGATTTCATCAAAACAGAAAAAATTTAATGACATTGCTCAGAAAATGAAAAGAGAAACGAGACACTGACAGAAAATACCTGCAAATTACATGTCTGATAAAGGACACATTTCCAAAAAATATGAACACTTCTGCACATCAAAGAAAACTATTAGCAAGGTGAAAAGACAGCCTTCAGAATGGGAGAAAATAATAGCAAATGAAGCAACTGACAAACAACTAATCTCAAAAATATACAAGCAACTCCTACAGCTCAACTCCAGAAAAATAAATGACCCAATCAAAAAATGGGCCAAAGAACTAAATAGACATTTCGCCAAAGAAGACATACAGATGGCTCACAAACACATGAAAAGATGCTCAACATCACTCATTATCAGAGAAATGCAAATCAAAACCACTATGAGGTACCATTTCACACCAGTCAGAATGGCTGCAATCCAAAAGTCTACAAGCAATAAATGCTGGAGAGGGTGTGGAGAAAAGAGAACCCTCTTACACTGTTGGTGGGAATGCAAACTAGTACAGCCACTATGGAGAACAGTGTGGAGATTCCTTAAAAAACTGGAAATAGAACTGTCTTATGATCCAGCAATCCCACTGCTGGGCATACACACTGAGGAAACCATAAGGGAAAGAGACACGAGTACCCCAATGTTCATCGCAGCACTGTTTATAATAGCCAGGACATGGAAGCAACCTAGACGTCCATCAACAGATGAATGGATAAGAAAGCAGTGGTACATATACACAATGGAGTATTACTCAGCCATTAAAAAGAATACATTTGAATGAGTTCTAATGAGGTGGATGAAACTGGAGCCGATTATACAGAGTGAAGTAAGCCAGAAAGTAAAACACCAATACAGTATACTAACACATATATATGGAATTTAGAAAGATGGTAACAATAACCCTGTGTACGAGACAGCAAAAGAGACACTGATGTATAGAACAGTCTTATGGACTCTGTGGGAGAGGGAGAGGGTGGGAAGATTTGGGAGAATGGCATTGAAACAAGTAAAATATCATGTATGAAATGAGTTGCCAGTCCAGGTTCAATGCATGATACTGGATGCTTGGGGCTAGCACACTGGGATGACCCAGAGGGATGGTATGGGGAGGGAGGAGGGAGGAGGGTTCAGGATGGGGAACACATGTATACCTGTGGCGGATTCATTTTGATATTTGGCAAAACTAATACAATTTTGTAAAGTTTAAAAATAAAATAAAATAAAATAAAAAAACTTAACAATAGGAAAATAAAACAAAAAAAGCCTAATAACAAATGCTTATCAAAGACGATATAGAGATGACAAATAGGTATATGAAAAAAGTTCAACATCATTAATTCTTAGGAAAAAGCAAATTAAAACCACAGTGAGATAATACTGCATTCTTATTAGAGTGGTCAAAAGAATTAAAAGACATGAGAATGCCAAATGTTGGTAAGGATGCAGACCTACAGGAATTTTCATTCACTGCTAGGAACGCAATATATTACAATCACTCTTCAAAACTACTCTTCAGTTTCTTATAAAATTGAGTGTACACATACCATATGACTTAGCACTCTGGTGCTTGCCCCAAAGAAAGAAAAAGCTTATATACACACAAAAATCTGTACATAATTATTTATAACAGCTTCATTTGTAATCACTCAAAACTAGGACTGATACCAATACTCTCCAACATGAGCCTGGACAAACTATGGAACATCCATGCAATTGAAAGGTACTTGCAAAAGGAAGGAATAGCTATTAATTCATGTAACAATGCTGATGGATTTTCAAAAGAATTCAGATTTGAAAGCCAATCTTGTATGACTTCACTTACATGACATTCTGAAAAAAAGTGGGGGCATACACATACAAAGAAAACACAGATATGATTGTCAGGGTCTGGGGAGAGAGGAAGGCCTTAGGAAGCTGTCCATGGCATATTTTAAGGTGATGAAATGATCTGTTTGGTACTGTGGGGATGAATACAGGGTTCTATACATTTGTCAAAACTTAGAGAACTTTGTGTTCTTCCTGGTGGCTCAGTGGTAAAGAATCTGCCTGCATTGCTAGAGGTGAGTTTGATCCCCAGCTGGGATCCCTTGAAGGAGGGCACAGGCAGCCCACAGCAGTACTTTTGCCTGGGGAATTCAGGCAAGAGTCAGACACGACTGAAGTGACTGAGCACGCACACACAAAGAGCTCTATCCTGCAAAGCACAAACTTGATTGAATTCAGTTTTAGGTCTCATCGAAAGGGGTAGAGGGGAAGTAATGCTCTAAGTTGCTTTATAAAACAGATATGTGTATCAGATCAAAATATGTCTATGTGTATAGACATGGGGACCATAAGGCAAAAGAGCAAACAAACTGTGTACAAGTTGTACTCTATTGTGCCTTTTCTTTCCCTCACACGTATATGGGTCAACAATTCTAAGGTGGCTTCACCTGTATAAGTAAGGTTGAGCACTTTAAGTAACTAAATAGTAGATAATCAGAACAGATCAGATCAGTCGCTCAGTCGTGTCCGACTCTCTGCGACCCCATGAATCGCAGCACGCCAGGCCTCCCTGTCCATCACCAACTCCCGGAGTTCACTGAGACTCACGTGCAGCGAGTCAGTGATGCCATCCAGCCATCTCATCCTCTGTCGTCCCCTTCTCCTCTTGCCCCCAATTCCTCCCAGCATCAGAATCTTTTCCAATGAGTCAACTCTTCGCATGAGGTGGCCAAAGTACTGGAGTTTCAGCTTTAGCATCATTCCTTCCAAAGAAATCCCAGGGCTGATCTCCTTCAGAATGGACTGGTTGGATCTCCTTGCAGTCCAAGGGACTCTCAAGAGTCTTCTCCAACACCACAGTTCAAAAGCATCAATTCTTTGGCGCTCAGCCTTCTTCACAGTCCAACTTTCACATCCATACATGAATCTCCTGATCAGAAAACGAAGTTACACATATAACAAAGGAAGAAAAATTTCTAGAAAGCACACTGTAGCATTAGGCGGTCTTTCCTGTTGTCTCAGCGGTAAAGAATCTGCCTACAGTGCAGGAGAGGCAGGTATGATTCCTGGATCGGGAAGATGCCCTGGAGAAGGAAATGGCAACCCACTATCTTGCCTGGAAAATTCCACAGACAGAGGAGCCTGGAGGGCTACAGTCCATGGGGTTGCAACAGTGTCAGACATAAGTTAGCAGTTAAACAACTGCAGCACTAGACTAGTCAGAAATATCAGTATAAAGATATATTTATTTTCATGTCTATATTTAAATATTGGTCTTTCCTGGTGGCTCAGATGGTAAAGAATCTGCCTTCAATGTGGGAGACCTGGGTTCAGTCCCTAGGTTGGGAAGATCCCCTGGAGGAGGGCATGGCAACACCTTAAAATATTTATAATTATTCTATTAAATGCAATAATATATTTTGATATCTTATTTTATATGTTATATAGGTATGTGTATGTGTATGCACACAGATATAGAAATAAATATAAATAGTATACTTATTTGTTCATAGTATATCTGCTCTGGTTGGCATATTTATATACATACATGTATTTCCCAGCTTTGTCTGCTGAGAAGGCATAAGGGAAATCGCATCCCAGTGCCAATGAACGTAAATGACCAGATGTTATTTTCTATTAAGCTCTTGCTTTTTTAATACATTTTAAAGTAAGTTTTCCATTTACACATCAATTTATGAAGCTGATATATTTAAAAGTATTTTATTGGTCAATGTAGTATATTTCTCCATTTTTAGGTGTTTAACACCTGCTTTATTATAGTCTAAACCAAGATATTTCACGTCCTTCAAAACTTTCTCCTAGGTATTTTGCTATTGTAGTTAGCATTTCATTGTTTTATTTTGTTGTTATTTTCAATTTGTGACTGTCCCTGAGGTAGAAAAGTGTATTTGATTTTTGTATTTAAATTATCTAGTTGGCAATCATATACACACACACACACACACACACACACACATACATACTAAGAGTATGTAAGTTGATTACAAGCTGATTACTAGATCTTGCCAACATAGATAGTGGGGCTTCCCTGGTGGCTCAGATGGTAAAGGGGTATATTAGGTTTACTCTGTTTTTCTAGGCCATTTAAAAAATGTATCTGTGTGTAAAAATGCACTATATATTTTGCTGACATGATGCCTGAATCATGATATATGATCATATATATACATATAATATACATATTATACGTGTATATGTGTATGTATGACAGATTTGAAATTTATCTTTCTAATTTAATAATATGCTTGTGATATTTTAGTTTATATAATTTATCTTCATTCTTTTGCATTAGTTGCTTAGTTTTACATGGTCTGTTTATATAACATGAATCAGTTACTCTTATACACAAGCTTATATATGTCTGCAGGATAAAATATGAAGCAGGTAGTCACAAATTTAAAGGGTTTGCACATCTTGGACTTGGATAGTGTATAGTCTCCTGAGACAAGCAGTTCAAATCTATGCTGTGATCAGCACAGCTCAGATCATTTCCTCTCACTTGAACAAGAACTGGATATTGTGGTCACATTAAGAGCTACTTTTGCTGAGATTGGTAAAGTTGAACTTTGATTAGTCTGACAGGTAAAAAGGATATTTTATTTATTTTTAAAATTTCCCTGAATGGCCCTAATCTGTATCATCTCTGAAGTAGAGGATAAATCAAAACTTCATGAGAGGGGCTTGTTTTGAAATTACTGGTCTAGATGACCACTTGAGTTCTGTATAACTCTAGGAGTCTGTGAAATATGTGCACAAGAAGTGATTTCCACACAGTATCTCCCATTTGTTAAATATTTACAAATACATATCTTGAGTGGGGAAAAAAATGTACTCAATCTCTTCTGTGTTTCTGTGAGTCCTCTGCAAGTCTCAACAAAGCCACAAGTAATGATTGTATTGACTGATAAATATCATATCAGAACCAGCAAAGCCTCTGCACCCTGTGAGCTATGATTCTGAGTATGGTGATAAATTACTCAGAAACACACCATGAGGTGCAGCAGTCCTGGGATTTTCGTTTTCCCCAGAAACACCAAGAACAGGTGAAATAGGGTGACTCAGCATGAAATCACAATGACTGATGTCATTCCCTCCAACTTCTGAGGAGTTTCTCTAAATTATTCATGCCTCTTGGTATACTCAATTTCCTTTTCAGGAGACACGCCCGTTCTAATGTTCCTTCTTTTCTGTTTCTGCTTTAATGTTCTAAGTCCTTCCTAGGACTATTTCAGTGGGATTGATAGTAATGATGATCATATTTCTTGATGTCTTGGGGGAGGACTTATGGAATAGGCTGATGGGAAAGAAATTATCCTGTAGACATGTGAGTTTTAGAAAGATCTTTCCTTTAGGACATGAGGAGAAAAAAAATTGCCATAGATGACAAACACTAAATTAATACAGTGCTATGGGAAAAGAGGGGTTGGATAATTATTTTTGCCTGGGGAATATGAAGGCGTGAAGATCTGGGACATTTATAGAATGGAGATGGAACTGGATTTGATTATGGAGGAATATATATACATATATTGCAGACATATTTGTGGGATAAAGGGCATTGCAGGAATTGGTGAGGAACTGAAATAAACTGAAAGGCTCCTGGTAAAGTTGAGGTCTCAGCAACTCTAGAATGAGGTTCCCAGAGGTCAGTGTTTTAAGCAGATTTCTAAGGTGGCCCTGAAGTCTCCACCTTCTGGAATTGGTGCCAGCGTGTAATGTTCTCTGTTTTATGGTACTGGACAAAATGACTTGCTTCTAACCAGAGAAATATGGGAAAGTTGGGTGCAGCTTCATGATTAGGTTGTAAAAGACTATGGCTTCCCCCTTATTCATCACTTTTTAACCTCTAAATTGCTTTCTTGGTTTTTTACTTTGATGAAGCAAGCTGACATGTTGGAGGGACACAGATGGCAAAGAACTGAGGGCAACATCTGGACAGGAGCCATAACAGAGGTGAATCTGTCCAACAAACACATGAACTCAGAGGCAGTTTCTTCCCCAGTAGAGCTTTCATATAACTTTAGCTCAGCCAACACTTTAAGGCAGCCTGGGACAGACCTGGAACCTAGGGTGCCCAGGACTGAAGGGAGTGTCTGGGATTTTTATTTTTACCACTGAAAGCATCCCAAGAAAACCATCCCAGAGTGCCCTGAACTGAGGGGTTTCTCGGAATGCAAAATTTTCAGGGTTAAAACAGGGAAAAATCCCAGGCAAATTCAGGTAAGTTGTTCATTCTATGAGGAGATGCAGGAAGCTGTCTATGGATTCCTGATCCATAAACATTATGTGATACTCATGCATGCTGTTTGAAGCTGCTGACTTTTAGGATGGCTTGTTAGCAAGCAATAGATAAAGGGATCAGGCTGAATTCAGCGAAGAAATTAGAGATGCAAAGTTTTATTTTATGTGGCAGAGCAGGGAGTTTAGATTATTCCATGGGCAATGGAGTGTGATTGTGACTACTGAGCAGAAAAATGCCATGCTTGAGTCATGCTGTGTAAAGCTCTTTCTGGTAGCAAGGTGGTGTGAGTTTCATTCAATAAAAATTATAATAAAAAATTTAAAATAATACATACATTGAGTGCTTAATAAGTGCTAGGCCATGAACTCTGTCAGTAAAACATTCCATCTTTCTCAAAGGTCCATGTTTTTATTTTTTTTATTTTTATTTTTTTTTGAGATTTTAATTTTTTTATTTTTTAATTGGTGAAAAATTGCTTTACAGTTTTGTGTTGCTGTCTGCCATACAACAATGCGAATCAGTCATAATTATATATATCCCTTCCCTCTGACCCTCCCTCCCCTCCCCTCATCCCACCCTTCTAGGTCATCACAGAGCGCCAGGCTGGGCTCCCTGTGTTGTTTAGCAACTTCCTCCTAACTATTTTGCACATGATAGTGTATTATGTTAATGCTACTTTCTAAATTCATCCCGCCCTCACCTTCCCCCGCTGTGTCTACAAGCTCGTTCTCTACTAGGTTCATCAGTACCATTTTTCTAGATTCCATATATATGTGTTCATATACAGTATTTGTATTTCTTTATCTGACTTACTTCACTCTATTTTACAGGTTCTAGGTTCATCCACCGGAGAAGGCAATGGCACCCCACTCCAGTACTCTTGCCTGGAAAATCCCATGGACGGCAGAGTCTGGTAGGCTGCAGTCCATGGGGTCGCTAAGAGTCGGACACGACTGAGCGACCTCACTTTCACTTTTCACTTTCATGCATCAGAGAAGGAAATGGCAACCCACTCCAGAATTCCTGCCTGGAGAATCCCAGGGACGGGGGAGCCCGGTGGGCTGACGTCCATGGGGTCGCAGAGAGTCGGACACAACTGAAGCAACTTAGCAGCAGTAGGTTCATCCACTTTTCTACAGCTGACTCAAATTCATTCTGCTTTATGGCTGAGTAATAGTCCACTATGTAAATATACCACAACTTCTTTATCCATTCATCAGTTGATGGACATCTAGGTTGGTTCCATGTCCTGGCCATTGTAAATATTGCTACAATGAGCATTAGGGTACATGTACCTTTTAGAATTGTGGTTTTCTCAGGGTATATGCCCAGTAGTGGGATTGCTTAGTCATATGGTTGATTCACTCCTAGTTTTTAAAGAAATCTCCATACTGTTTTCCATAAGGGCCGTACAGGATAAGAATTTTTAAATAAATGTTTGCTTTTTACAGGGGACTTCTTTCACTCAGCATACCTTTGAGAATTATACAAGTTATTGAGAGAATCAATACCTTACTCCTTTTTATTGCTGCTTTCTGTTATAATACAGCACATTATTTATGCATTGTCCAGAGAAGTCCACATGGATTTTTTCGTTTAGGCCAGTTATGAAAATAGCCATTGTATTTATGAACAGTGTGGTGATATATGATTTCATTTATGTGGTATTATGAGAAATACAAAGCTGTAAGGATGCAGAACAGATCAGTGGCTCATAGTGATTCACAAAGACAAAGGAACGTGTGATTACAGTGCAACACAAGGTAGTTTATCCATGAACGATGTAACTGCCTTGTATCCTGAGTAGTGGTGGTTCTAAGAATTGATACATGAGCTGAAATATAAAGAGCAGCACAGGCACTTCCCTGGTGGTCCAGTAGCTAAGACTCCGTACTCCCAATGCAGGGGGCCCAGGTTCGATCCCTGGTCAGGGAACTAGATCCCACATGCTCGCATTCCAGGAAAGGATCACAAACATGAAGGAACATGTTTTTGGTCAGCCAGGCAATAAATGAGAGTCAAGATTGGGATCTTAGTCTATGAACATTGAGGAGAGCATCAGCAGAGTCAGAGTTTAGCATGGATGACATTTGCAGGTGTTGAGCCATGGATCAAGTTTTCAAGTAGCATGAATGTCCTACTCGTAGAGATGGCAATGGATAATGATATTTATCTTCATCATTTGCTAAAGTTTGAAAGTGTTTACGTCTTCTTATAAGAAAAAAAAACAAAACTACATTGGTTGCCAAACTGAATGTAAAACTCGTGTGTCTGAATGCTTGTCCCAGAGGGTCACCATGTGGCTATTTGTACCGGGTCCTAGTTGGGTGTCTAACGAGGATGTGGGTGGGCTTGGAGGATTTTTCCAGGAGCACAAACACTGTTGTAGGTGAAGAGAACAAATACCAGTAGGAGAGACAACAGCATTAATGTGGTCAAGCTGCAGTTAACTTAATCAGTGGGAAAGAGGAGAATGATAAAGCCTACAAATTTGTAAGTGAGACTGAGAAATAAAATTGGTCCCCAGGGGCTTTCAGTATTTGTATGAATTGCTAATGTGCAAATAAATGCAAAAACCCTGGGAAGCTTAGGGAAATATGGATGTTTAAAACACAATAAACTGTGGAAAATTCTTAAAGAGATGGAACTACCAGACCACCTGACCTGCCTCTTGAGAAATCTGTATGCAGGTCAGGAAGCAACAGTTAGAACTGGACATGGAACAACAGACTGGTTCCAAATAGGAAAAGGAGTATGTCAAGGCTGTATATTGTCACCCTGCTTATTTAACTTATATGCAGAGTACATCATGAGAAATGCTGGACTGGAAGAAACACAAGCTGGAATCAAGATTTCCGGGAGAAATATCAATAACCTCAGATATGCAGATGACACCACCCTTATGGCAGAAAGTGAAGAGGAGCTCAAAAGCCTCTTGTTGAAAGTGAAAGAGGAGAGTGAAAAAGTTGGCTTAAAGCTCAACATTCAGAAAACGAAGATCATGGCATCCGGTCCTATCATTTCGTGGGAAATAGATGGAGAAACAGTGGAAACAGTGTCAGACTTTATTTTTTGGGCTCCAAAATCACTGCAGATGGTGACTGCAGCCATGAAATTAAAAGACCCTTACTCCTTGGAAGGAAAGTTATGACCAACCTAGATAGCATATTCAAAAGCAGAGACATTACTTTGCCAACAAAGGTTCGTCTAGTCAAGGCTATGGTTTTTCCAGTAGTCATGTATGGATGTGAGAGTTGGACTGTGAAGAAGGCTGAGCGCCAAAGAATTGATGCTTTTGAACTGTGGTGTTGGAGAAGACTCTTGAGAGTCCCTTGGACTGCAAGGAGATCCAACCAGTCCATTCTGAAGGAGATCAGCCCTGGGATTTCTTTGGAAGGAATGATGCTGAAGCTGAAACTCCAGTACTTTGGCCACCTCATGCAAAGAGTTGACTCATTGGAAAAGACTCTGATGCTGGGAGGGATTGGGGGCAGGAGGAGAAGGGGACGAGATGAGATGAGGATGAGATGGCTGGATGGCATCACTGACTCGATGGACGTGAGTCTGAGTGAACTCTGGGAGTTGGTGATGGACAGGGAGGCCTGGCGTGCTGCGATTCATGGGTTGCAAAGAGTGGGATACGACTGAGCGACTGAACTGAAATGAACTGAAAATGGCCCCTTCAGAGAGTACTTAAAAAAACAAAAACAAAAACCGGAACAGCTCTCCTCCACCAAGGGATGTCAAGGTCACTGGGGGAAATGGGCAGAAGGGACTCCAACACAATAAAGCCCTGGCCCAGAAGCCTCCTTGTCCATCCTTGCAGGGCTAGGACTCTTTAAGCTGAGACAACCAGGCAGCTGGGGCAGCAACCAGAGGGATCCAATGCAAGTGGCCTAGATGGTGGCTTCTTTGTCCCCATAGGATTGAAGCTGGGGGGCTACAGGAGACACTAGCATAAAGGATGCCACAAAAAACTGAAATCAGCCCACATGTCCTCCGACTAGTGAATGGTCAAAGAAACTGGTACATTCATTCTATGGAATCCTGCCATTCCTTGCCACACAAACAGGGTGTCAGGTCTGTCCTGAGCCACTCTCTCTGTTTGTAAGTGACAGCACAACACTTAGAAAGGGCTTGTTTTGATCTCTCCTTCCTTTCATAAGTTATTTTTGCCCAACAAATTTTCTACCTTGTTATTTTGCTTCCCACACAATTAGCTAGTGTGATCACTGTTGGTTTTATTGATAGTCAATACTTGAATAAACTACTGAAATATTTATACACTTTTTTGGTTTATAAATCCATCTAGAATATAAACAAAGATAGGGTGAAGACAATATAGAATAAAATGAAAAAGTTTAAAACAAATATCATTAGATTCCAGTGAAGAAATAAGAGGAACGAGTAGAGACAGATTTCAGAGAGGTAAGAATGAGAGTTTTCCTAAAGTGATGCAATTCTCAAGTTGACAAAACTGTCTCTTTCTTTGAAAGATTTTTTTCCTTACATTGAAGTTTCCCAGCTTCCCAGTGATGTCTTTACTGTAAAAAGACGGAAAAGAAGATACACCAGGGAGGCAGTACTACTTGTCACTGCTACAGTAGCCAGTGATTTTTTTCACATTCTATTTTATTGCTATTTTGCTACAGAAACAGCTTAAATCTCAGGGGGTGTGCTGTGCTCAACCAAATGGGAACCAGTTGCGTCGCCCAATGGCACAGGATGTGTCTTGAAATGAACATCTTGAAATGAACATTATCAAAAGAGCAAAATATTCTCTTATTCTGCTGGAAATACAAGGTCAGCAACTGCTTCTCATGACGGACATTCTACTTGTGAATGAAATATGCTCCCTGCCATATCAGTAAGCAAAAATGTTGTAGCCATTAAGCCATCACATTACAGCCTTGTCATGGTGAACCCTGAGGGAACTCAGGTTGGAGACAATTGGGCTGCTGGCTTCCAAGCCCTCAGTCACTGCAATCACCCCCCAGTGGTGGAACCTGAGGGGATTCAGGATGGAACCAGGGTACTGGCCCCAGATAGCTGGGGTGCATATAAAAGAAATGATTTCAGTGAGCCCAGACTCTTGTATCCTTCCATATCTAGACAACTGCCAACTTCCTTAACTTTAGATATCTGTTTTTATTTTTTTTTAAATTAAAAGTAATCTTTTAATGTTCCAACTACCAGGTCTTTGTTGCAAAAACTCTTAAAAACTGCCTCTTTGGAGAGATCAGAGGGTCCTGACTCTGGGGCTTTAAGTCTTAAGAATGTCTGCCAAATAAAATGTAATTCTCAACTTTTAGGTTGCACATTTTTTAACTGACATGATCTACAATATTCAGCTGTTAATCTTACTATCCTTCAGAAAACATATATTTTTATGCTGCTGTGTTCATAAACCATGTCATGGCTGAGATGAACTCTCTCTCAACACATAGACAATAATTCTAGTATCTATTGTATACCTTAATTTTTCCTGATTCAAACTTAATTTTTTCATCTTTCTAGAAGGTATGACTGCATAGATCATGAATTATGCACCTCTGCTGCTAAGTCGCTTCAGTCGTGTCCGATTCTGTGCGACCCCATAGACGGCAGCCCACCAGGCTCCCCGTCCCTGGGATTCTCCAGGCAAGAACACTGGAGTGGGGTGCTATTGCCTTCTCCGTATGCACCTCTAATGACTGATTATATCTTGGTGGCACAGTTGGCAAAGAATCCACCTGCCAATGCAGGTGATGCAAGAGATTCCTGGGGCAGGAAGAGCCCCTGGAGGAGGAAATGGCAACCTACTCCAGTATTCTTGCCTGGAAAATCCCGTGGACCGAGGAGACTGGTGGGCTATAGTCCATGTGGTTGCAAAGAGTCATACACGACTGAGTAAATGAGCTCTCATGTACAGTGACTAATTAGGCATATGGCAAACTGATCACCAAGTAATAATCACATGGTGTTAAATACATATCGTGACCCAAGGACAAAGCACAGACATAAGAATGTGTTTTAAACATGTGTATTTGACATCAGCTTGCCTATAAATGGTTGTTTTTAGACAAAATATTTTAAAAATTGTTATTCTGATATAAGATATGTTGAAACAAATTCTAATTTGATATATAAAGGAAATTTTGCTGGAGAGCTCAAGATAAATATATACATATAGGCACAGATTATGTTTCTTGTGAAACAGTGTTAAAATCAGATTTTAGCTTTCAGATCTTTTGTATTTACTCAATGAGAAAGAGCTAAATACCTCTGATTTGTAAAGTCAAGAGTATTTCAACGGAAATCATCCTTTTCAGAAGAAATTATACTTTACTATTCACTCTAAGCTAATTTGACATTGCCTAATAAGCACCTCTGCTTCCTTTTAATCAACTTTTTTGCTCATTACATCCATTAATAAGATGATTTAGAAATAGGCAAACACAAGTCACAACTGTTCACTCACAGACTGTATTTTGGCCCTCTACATTCTTTTAAAGACTTCCTTTTCAAGAATGTTCAGCACATCCAAGTGGGGACCACCTGGCCTTTTGAGGGTCTTTTAGGTGGGGCAACACTGGCACCTAGTGGCATGTGTTATGGAAGGAAGTACCTCCCAGGGAAAGCTGCGTGCAAGTCTCCTCCATTCATTGGCTGGTCCCCAGGGCTTGGATTTACTAGTTCTTAATAACATACATTTCAGTTGCACAAGTCACAGCTAAGTGACTTTGAGTTCTAGGCCTCAAGAAAAGTTGAGAGAACAAAAATACTATGCTGGTTTTTAAGGACACAAGAACCAGTTTATCAGTTCTATCTTCTGTAGAGTGGTTGGTCAAAAAGCTAATGACCTTATCAATGGTCCATCTTGTCTAAAGTATTGGGGTAGATAGTGTAAGGAAGGAGAAGGCAATGGCACCCCACTCCAGTACTCTTGCCTGGAAAATCCCATGGATGGAGGAGCCTGGTAGGCTGTAGTCCATGGGGTCGCGAAGAGTCGGGCACGACTGAGCGACTTCACTTTCACTTTTCACTTTCATGTATTGGAGAAGGAAATGGCAACCCACTCCAGTGTTCTTGCCTGGAGAATCCCAGGGATGGCAGAGCCTGGTGGGCTGCCGTCTATGTGGTCGCACAGAGTCGGACACGACTGAAGTGACTTAGCAGCAGCAGTGTAAGGAAAACCCCTCCTCAGAGCCAAACCATTTTCTTTTATGTCCTAGAGGCATTTAAGACCTAATAAGGATGATTCATACATTTAAAAAGTTTTATAAGTCATTTCCCCAGGCTCTTTGAGAGATGCTGAGGGTGGTAGAAAAAGAAATAAGATGCGCTTGGAGTCCAAGGTCTTCATCAATCTCTTAGGGGTTAGTGTCCTGGGGGCATAGGAAAGAAGTTATGTCCGGGTTTCAAGTGTACTATGAATGGAGGGAGGACAATTTACTTCAACTAAATAGAAGCACAGGAAGAAGAGCAAACCCCCGAGAAGGCCAAGCAGCTAAAATGGTAGGTGTCATGAGCCCACTGTTGATAGTGGAGTGTGGTAGGAGAGCTGTGTCTCTGCAGCCATGGACTTGGTCTTGGGAGGCCATGACAGCTGTCAGTGTTAGTGGTGAGGCTAGGGCTCCTGGGATCCACCACGGAGGAGATCTCACAGAGTCCTCCGGCTCCATGGTCCAAAGAGGGACATAGTCCCCATGTATAAGAGGAAGAATGAAAGCCATGCCCTGCGGAAGGAGCGGATCAGCATCCTTCCAGAACAATACTCTGCCTGTGTTGGGGGAAACCAGGTCTGGACCACATGGGCCTTCTGCTGTGACCAGAAAACTTGCCCAAGGTGTCCCCAGGAAGCTCAGAAAGGGAGAATCCGATTCATTCTCACGTTCTCAGGCAGATAGAGCAGCGAGGAGACGGGGTGGCAAAGGGGAAGGGGTGGGGGTTCAGTGAAGAACTCCAATCCTTGAAAGAAATGCCTTTGCTTCCCTCCATCAGACTGGCTCCCATCATAGATCTGAGAGCTCCAGGATGGGTCCAGGGTTTGGCTCTGTAACCTGGGGTCTACTTCCCCACTGTCACACCCCAAAAGGCGTAAGTCACAGCCATGCTGAAGGTAAGGTGGTGCCAGAAGACGCGAGTCAGGGATGGGCTGACTCTGGTCACTATGACTAACTGTAATTTTCAGCAGATGGGGTCCCTGTACCCACATGCATACTGGGTCCCTCCAAACTGGTCCAAGGGGGATGCTGAATGTGGGGTGATGGATCCTTCTCCCTCATGACTTTTCCTTCCGTTTTCTCATGCCACGTTCCTTGCTGGTCCTTGACCCCTGTTTCTACAGCACCTCTGGCAGCGGTCCCTCAGCTACTTCACATAAAGTGGTCCATCAGCTCCCAGCACATCTCTCTTTTCCCTTCCTTCTGCTTAGGCATCCCAAGAACTAGATCATCGCTCCAGGATAACTCTCACTATCGTGTCCCCAGTATTGGAAATTAGTAGGCACTTGATAAATTTCCACTGAATAAATGAAGGTGTGCATGTCCTCATTCAGCAAGGAGTGAGCAGTTGCCAAGCAAGTTGGCAAGTAGGTGCCTGGTGTGTACAGGACCTGTGAGAGTCTGCGGTCTTGTGGAAGCTGGATGCTTGCACGGCTAGTGACAGACGCAGGAGGTAATGAGGCAGAGGCATTCGTCAATTACCACACATAAAAAGGACCCATCCTTTGGGAGAAGCTTCTTAGCGGAAGTGATTCTGAGAAGACCTTGTGAGTGGAGAACCTCACAGGGAGGGGTAAAAGAGCACCTGTGGAGTCAGCCGGGCTTAGATGGGAGTCCTGGAGAACAGAGAGGATGGTGAAGAGCCAGGCTGACTAGAGGTGCCCATCACAAATTCAAGGGCAGGGCTGGGCAGCCTTGAAGGATGTGATGAACAGCCAAGGAGAAGTCCCCAGGGGTGACTCTCAGATTGCTGCTCTTCGTGAGTGACTGGTTACCGGCACCTGAGAGTTTTTTGGGCTTCCCTGGTAGCTCAGTTGGTAAAGAATCTGCCTGCAGTGTATGAGATCCTGGTTTGATTCCTGGGTGGGGAAGATCCTCTGAAGAAGCGATAGGCTACCCACTCCAGTATTCTTGGGCTTTCCTTGTGGTTCAGCTGGTAAAGAATCCCCCTGCAATGCAGGAGACCTGGGATCAATCCCTGGGTTGGGAAGATGCCCTGGAGAAGGGAAAGGCTACCCTCTCCAGTATTCTGGCCTGGATAATTCCATGGAGTCTATAGTCCATGGGGTCCAAAGAGTTGGACATGACTGAGAGACACTTAAAATTTTTTTAATTTATTTTTAATTGAAGGATAATTGCTTTACAATATTGCATTGGTTTCTGCTATATATCAGCATGAATCAGCCATAGGTATACATATATCCTCTCCCTCTTGAACCTCTGTCCCACCTCCCACCCCATCTTACCCCTCTAGGTTGTTACAGAGCCCCAGTTAGAGTTCCCTGAATCATACAGAAAATTCCCATTGGCTATTTTATATATGGTAATATATATGTTTCCATGTTACTCTCTCACTCATCCCACCTTCTCCTTCCTCTCCCCACCCTTCGTGTCCATAAGTCTGTTCTCTATGGCTACATCTCGATTTCTGGCTCCTGAGACACTTTTAAATTAAAGCAAAGCAGGGGTAAGAATACTAGTTGTGTCCAAAGGAGATAACATGAGACATGAAGGGAGCTGGGCCTGCAGGCCAGGTCAGACCTGAAAGGGCAACTCCCAGGGAGGGAAACCCAAGTCCAGAAGAGGGCATCTGGCTGATTCTCTACCCCTGCACCCACCTGTTCAACCTTGGCAAGAAACCTGCCATTTCCTCCCATCTGAAGCCCTCCTCACAACTCTCCACAATCAACCCCCTCCTTCCTTCCTCAAGGTCGTTATCTTCTCGATTTCTAAAGCCAAAGACCTAGTCTGCTTGTTTTAGAATTCTCTGGGAAGGGGATTTTTATGTAATTTTGTGCCTGGCTTCTTTCACCCCACATCGTGGCTGTGAGCTCTACCTATGTTGTATACACCATAGTTCACTCGTTTTGGACCCTGTCTAGCATTTCCACGGGCCACTGTTTATTGATCTCTTTGGCTTTTGATGGACATTTGGGATGTTTTGATTTAGGGGCCACTGTGAACACTCTTGTATTATATCTTTTGTCTTACAATGTTCATTTCTGTTGGGTGCCTAATTAGGAATAGTTAGGGTAGTACAACAACACAAAATACTCCATTTCCAATCTGCTGTGTAGGAAGACAAGCACCATTTTGCCCCCAGTGAAGCATGCCCTTGATTTCGGACATCATGTAGCTGTTGTTTCAGTTACTTGTGGCAGCTGAGAGGGTTTTTTTCCCCTCTCAGTTCTCAAAGCCAGTTCTTTGACTCCAAACACCCAACCTAGATGAGTTCTGAGCTCTGCCTACAGCTGTGTGACTTTAGGTATGGACCATGTATTCTTTTTATTCCCAAGCAAAATTTGTATTTCTTCACAAACTTTAATTTGCTTTTTTTTTCCTTTTGTAAAATACAAGTGGGCCTAACCATCACTCACATCTACTTCAGCATTCCTGACAAGCAGATTTACATGGAGACTTGGTTTGAATACCTCTCCTTGCGGGACCTCACTACCTCAGAGCACAGACCATTGTATGCTCACGAGTTGAGATCATCCGCAGTCCCCTTTGTGAGTCTACAATCTGTGTCTGTGTTGGAACCACCCTTGAGCCCTGGCCTAACCTCTGGGCCCCATGGAGGAGCTTGTTTTGTATCAGTGTCCTCCAGAATAGGAAAAATTCAATAGCAGAAAATAAACACATTAAAGCAATTTTCCCTATTAAAGCGTGTGCTCAATGCATTTACTCCTCAAAAGGAAAATATTTACCACTTCTCCTAGGTGATTGCCACGCAACCTAGAGTCATTCAGTTCAGAGAAAAGCTTCCCAGTCAGAAGCTCGACTCTCAGCAGGCAAAGACAGAGCACGGAAAGGCTGTAATTATAGGAGAAGTGTGGTGAGAATCTCCTGTTATCAGGTCCTGATTTAGCAATAACTGCAACATACCTAGAGGAAAAGTGCATCTTTTAATGGCTTTCTAAAGGAGCTTGGAGTGTGTGGGGAGGCAGGTGAGTTTTAGAAAGTGAATTACTTCGTCAGGACAAAGCTTGTTTCCTGAAAGCAGTGGTGTCCACTGGTGTTTGTCCAGAGCCCTCAGGGCTGGTGTGAACCTTGAGCTATGAGATGACACTTTCTGGGGAAATCGTTACCCTCATTTTCAGGCCATGAAACAATAAATGTCTCTGCACTTTTCTTTCCTTATCTGTAACATTTTTAATAATTAAAAGTAATAAAAATAAAACTTTAAAATATTAAAAAGTCTAATTTTAACAGTTGGTTTCTTCCTTCCTATACTCTCATCCCTACCTTTCATTGTTGAGGGAGGTAGTCTTGTCCTGCCATCTGGCTCAGAGACCCAACTTGTATCCACAGTTTATTCACTCAGCTCACGGACACTATTCTGCAGCCTTCCCCGGTGTCACTATTTTTCCTTTTTTCTGTCCTTACCTCCATCCTGGCTGAGCTGGTTATCCCTGATTTCTCTTACTATAGTCCCATCTGCATTGCAACTTTTCCACCCTAGACATTGAGCTCCTGCAAGACAGAGACTGGGGTAAGGTCAGCACAGCCTGGTTAAATGCAGGTCAATGCAGGAGAATATAACAGGATGTTTGATAAAATTAATGGATTAAAATCCCAGGATCTGGAAAAAAATTCTGAAAATGAATATTCATAGGATATTCAACTTTATTTGGTTTTAGATGCATGAAATTTTGTTATATGAATTATGTGTGCATACCATCACTACGAACAAAGCTAGTGGAGGTGATGGAATTCCAGTTGAGCTATTTCAAATCCTAAAAAATGATGCTGTGAAAGTGCCGCACTCAATATGTCAGCAAATTTGGAAAACTCAGCAGTGGCCACAGGACTGGAAAAGATCAGTTTTCATTCCAATCCCAAAGAAAGGCAATGCCAAAGAATGCTCAAACTACCGCACAATTGCACTCATCTCACAAGCTAGTAAAGTAGTGCTCAAAATTCTCCAAGCCAGGCTTCAGCATGTGAACCGTGAACTTCCAGATGTTCAAGCTGGTTTTAGAAAAGGAGAGGAACCAGAGACCAAAGTGCCAACATCCACTGGATCATCAAAAAAGCAAGAGAGTTCCAGAAAAACATCTATTTCTGCTTTATTGACTATGCCAAAGCCTTTGACTGTGTGGATCACAGTAAACTGGAAAATTCTGAAAGAGATGGGAATACCAGACCACCTGACCTGCATCTTGAGAAATTTGTATGCAGGTCAGGAAGCAACAGTTAGAACTGGACATGGAACAACAGACTGGTTCCAAATAGGAGTATGTCAAGGCTGTATATTGTCACCCTGCTTATTTAACTTCTATGAAGAGTACATCATGAGAAACGCTGGGCTGGAAGAAGCACAAGCTGGAATCAAGCTTGCCAGGAGAAATATCAATAATCTCAGATATGCAGATGACACCACCCTTATGGCAGAAAGTGAAGAGGAACTAAAAAGCCTCTTGATGAAGGTGAAAGAGGAGAGTGAAAATGTTGGCTTAAAGCTCAACATTCAGAAAACGAAGATCATGGCATCTGATCCCATCACTTCATGGGAAATAGATGGGGAAACAGTGGAAAAAGTGTCAGACTTTTTTTTTGGGGTTCCAAAAATCACTGCAGATGGTGACTGCAGCCATGAAATTAAAAGACGCTTAGTCCTTGGAAGGAAAGTTATGACCAACCTAGATAGAATATTGAAAAGCAGAAACATTACTTTGCCAACAAAGGTCGGTCTAATCAAGGCTATGGTTTTTCCAGTGGTAATGTATGGATGTGAGAGTTGGACTGTGAAGAAAGCTAAATGCCAAAGAATTGATGCTTTTGAACTGTGGTGTTGGAGAAGACTCTTGAGAGTCCCTTGGACTGCAAGGAGATCCAACCAGTCCATTCTGAAGGAGATCACCCTTGGGATTTCTTTGGAAGGAATGATGCTAAAGCTGAAACTCCAGTACTTTGGCCACCTCATGGGAAGAGTTGACTCATTGGAAAAGACTCTGATGCTGGGAGGGATTGGGGGCAGGAGGAGAAGGGGGATGACAGAGGATGAGATGGTTGGATGGCATCACTGACTCGATGGACGTGAGTCTGAGTGAACTCTGGAAGTTGGTGATGGACAGGGAGGCCTGGCGTGCTGCGATTCATGGGGTCGCAAAGAGTTAGACATGACTGAGCGACTGAAATGAACTGAACTGAACTGAACTGACATATGTGTGTACTCATGTGTGTTGTATGTGTGTGAAAATTGGCCTATACTTGTCTTTTAACTTTGTTTATATTGTACTGTTTATCTTTTTATAACTTTAAAGATTTTATATTCTAATTATAGCTTAGGAAAACATCATAGGGTTCTATATATATTTTTAATTTTAGTTAAGCCTTATATACTTTCAAATATCAAACATACTATTGTGTATCTTGTGTCATAAAGGAAAAATAATTTTTTATGAAGTGTGGAGTGAAAGTTGCTCAGTCGTGTCCAACTCTTTGTGATCCCATGAACTATACAGTCCATGGAATTCTCCAGGCCAGAATACTGGAGTGGGTAGCTGTTCCCGTCTCCAGGGGATCTTCCCAAACCAGGCATCGAACCCAGGTCTCCTGCATTGTAGGCGGGATCCTTTACCAGTTGAGCTACTAGGGAAGACCAACATTTTCACGTGTTATCAACTATTATAACTTATTTATTCAGTAATCCATCCCATTTTACCAGATTTGGAATGTCATCTATAACTTATATTTCATTGTTTTATTTTAGAATCTGATTTCTGGACTCTCTATGCAGTTCCAGAAGTCATGAGGTCATTTTCTGTGTCAAATACATAAGGCACACAAGGAATTTGTGGTAAGTGTTAATATCCAGGTTGGCAAATATCTTTTTATTATTTTTTATTTTCAAAAAGTTTAACTAGTTTTGCACATTAAATTTTCACTTAAACTTTAGAATTAAGTCATTTAATTTTTAAAAAGTAAGGTTTTTATAGTTCTAAATAAATTGAATTTTTGTGTACTTACTCCTTGAAGATATGATCATACCTGAAGATATGTCATAGGATCATGTGACATACCTTCCTATTTAAGGAGATTTTTTTCCTTTACTCAGGTTTGCCTTTTTGTCCTTTACTCAGACACAAAGAATCTGCCTGCAAGGCAGGAAACCTGGGTTCGATCCCTGGGTCAGGAAGATCCCTTGGAGAAGGGAATGGCTACTCACTCCAGTATTTTTGCCTGAGAAATTCCATGGGCAGAGGAGCCTCTATAGTCCATGGGATCGCAGAGTCAGACACAACTGAGCGACTTTCACTTTAGTTTTTTAAAAAATATGTTTTTGTAGAGTAGATTTGCTCAGGCCCATACTACACCTACTTGTGATCCACTGAGGATTTATCGCACTGCAGGAAGGGAGGCAGAGGGGTGAAGAGACACAGACCTCATGCACAGGAAGCAGTGCCCACCAGAAGTGTGGATGTTAACTGTGCACAAAGAAAAGATAAAGACGTAGAGAAACAGGTAGGACATCATGCGTGCATGTGGGCAGCGGTTGGAGAGATGTGACTACAAGCCAAGGGACACCAGGGATTTCCAGTTGTCACCAGGAGCTAGGGAGGGACAGAGTCTGCCACAGAACCCTCAGAAGGAATCAACCCTGGGGACACCTTGGTCTCTATCTTATAGCTTTCAGAGTTGTGAGAGGATAAAAGTGGTTTTACGCTACCCAGTTGTGGCTGTACTTTGTGGCAACACTAGCGAAAGAATACAAGAGCATGCGAAAAATCCACCTAAAGCAGGGCAGCCCAGTGTGGATGCAGAGACATGGAAATAAAGTGCTTTGGGTGGGCAGCCTGGCGGGATCAGCTTTACACTATAGCAGCCATGGATTGTTAGAGAAAAGTTTATTCAGTGGGTAACTGGCAAGTTTTGGAGAAGGGAGAGTAGAAGTTGGGTGAGGTCAGAGAGTCATTTTAAGAAGGTGAACTCAGTACTGTTTCACATGAGGGTGATCTGAGTATTGTTTACAATGTATCTGAGTCTTTGGAGAGGAAGATTCTAAAGAAAATGGGAGGACAAGAGTCCAGGTTGTAGAGCTGTCAGTCAGGAGGGAAGGCTTGTGTCTGTGTCAGTGTTTGGGGGCCGCTGTGACACATTTTCACAAACTGAGTGGCTTCACTAACAGACACCCAAGCTGTCTCAGTTTAGGAGTCTAGAAGGACAAAATTAAGGCATCAGCAGGGTCTTGCTTCCCTGATGGCTCCAGAGAAGGGTGCTTCCTTGCTTTTTACAGTCTTTGGTGGTTTCCAGCCTTCCTTGGCTTGTGGCTGCCTCACTCTCATCTCTGCCTCCATCATCATGTACTTTCTTCTCTCTGGGTCTCTCTTTCCTCTATTTTACACAGACATCAGTCATTGGACTAGGACCCAGTCTAATCTAGTATGACCTTTTCTAAACTTAACAAATAATATCTGTAAGACCCTATTTCCAAATAAGGGCACATTCTGAGGTTCAGGGCAAATATAAATTTGGGGGAGACTTTGCCCAGTCAGTACTGTGCTTGTGAGCATATGTGTGTACATTTTCTTGGGCATATGACCATGCTCATATGTGTATGAAATAATTAAGACTATGAGTTCTTTCATAAAATAAAATTGGGAGTTTGGGATTGACATATACACACTACTGTATCAAAATTGATAACCAACAATTGATAACCTACTGTATAGCCCAGGGAACTCTGCTCAATATTCTGTAATAACACATAGGGAAAAGAATCTGAAAAAGATGGATGTAAGTGTATGTATAACTGAATCACTGCTGTATACTTGAAAGTAACATGGCATTGTTAATCAACTATATTCCAATATAAAATAAAAATTAAAAAAAAAACTAAATAAAAAAAGAATCTTGGAGATGGATGAATCTATAAGAATGATTTCATCTTTACTCTTCTCCCTGGGGCAAGATGCCTGAGTGTCACATGGTGTGTGGACTTGCACCCTCCACTTGTAAAGTGGCAGAAATTCACAATTCACTAGGCAGCCCCTCTTATTCTAAGAAAGCATTTTATTACTTAAATCTCATTCAAGAGAAAGACATATCTGAAAAAGGAACATTGACTATGTTCCTGCAAGAAAAGAAGATTCAGTATGGTCTTGTCAATTGATATACCTGATCAGTCTTTAAATTTAATGCAACAACCATATGATACCCATCACAATACAATTCAGGACTTGTCTTATTATTTCTAAAGTTCAGTTGGAATAATAAATGCTTCCAAGTGAAAGTCAAAATTTGAGAACAAAGAATGTGTTTTAGAACTTTAGCAATTGAAGAGTGTGGTATTCCCAGTGACCAAACAAGGAGCAATTTGAATAACAGAATAAATATACTGATAATCCAAAGTGAAGTGAAGTGAAAGTCGCTCAGTTGTGTCCGACTCTATGCGACCCCATGGACTATACAGTCCATAGAATTCTCCAGGCCAGAATACTGGAGTGGGTAGCCTTTCCCAAAAAACCCAAAAAGCCAAAAAGCCAAACCCAAAAACCCAAAAAGCCAAACCCAGGTCTCCTGCATTGCAGGTATATTCTTTACCAGCTGAGCCACAAGGGAAGTCCAATATAATCCAAAGCATAAAATAAATATTCATGAGTCCATAGTGACATAGAGAAACAAATCACTGAATAAATAAATAAATGGCAAGAGTGGTTGAAAGAAGCAAGTTTCCTATGGAGAGGAATTCCAAGTAGATATTCCTCCTCTAGGAAGGGGAGCATAGCTCCCCATTCCTTAAGTGTGGGCTATGCTTCCAAAGAAGACAGTATGGAAAGGAGGAAAAAGAGTAGCTTCACAGTGGAGACACGGCCAACATGACCTCAGTCAGGTGATCAAGGTCAGTGTCAGCAGGGATAAGTCATGTTGCTGGCATGTACCCTTGATACAATTGATGAGAAGGGCACTTTACTCTGTGGTCATCCTCCCCCAAACCTATATCCTCTGTCTAAGGCTGGGGAAAACATCAGACGCATTCCTGTGGTGGGTCAGCCTACAAAACACTTGACCGATATCCATCAAAACTGTCAAGACCATCTAAAACAACGGGAATCTTAAAAACTGTCACAGCCATAACTAAGTAGAAATGACAACGAAATGTAATACAATATTTCAGGATGGGATCTGGGGAAAGGAAAGGCACATTAGGTAAAAACTAAGGAAATGTAAATATAGTATGGACTTTAGTTAATAATAACGTATCAGAGGGTTTCCCTGATGGCTCAGTGGTGAAGAATCCACCTGTCAATGCAAGAGACATGGGTTCAACCCCTGATCTGGTAAGATCCCACGTGCCACAGAGTAACTAAATCTCTGTGCCGCAACTATTGAGCGTGTGCTCCAGAGCCCGGGAGCCACAACTACTGAGCCCACGTGCTGGAACTACTGAAGCCTATACTCTCTAGGGCCCATGCTTTGCATTAAGAAAAAGCAACCTCAATGAAAAATCTGTTCACTCGAGAGTACCTCCTGCTCAGCGCAACTAGACAAAAGCTTGCACTGAAAAGAAGACCCAGCATAGTAAAAGTAAATAAAAAAATAAATAAAGTTATTATAGATAATAATGTATCAGTATTAGTTTATTATTACAAAAAACGTATCCTACTAAGGTAAGATGCCAGTAATAGGGAAATCTTGGGTGGGGGTTGTGTGGGAGCTCTGAACTACTTTCAAAATTTTTGTTTAATTGAAAATATATTTAACCTTCATTCTTAAAAGATGTTTTTACTGGATAAGGAATTCTGGGTTTAGATTTTTTGCTCTTTGACAACTTTTTTCTCCCAATAGTTTTCATTGTGATAAAATATGCTTAACATGAAGTTTACCGTCTTAAGCATCTTTAACTGCACAGTTCAGTGGTATTAAGTACATTTATACTTAACGTTGGAGAAGGCAATGGCAACCCACTCCAATACTCTTGCCTGGAAAATCCCATGGACGGAGGGGCCTGGTGGGCTGCAGTCCATGGGGTCGCTAGGAGTCAGACAAGACTGAGCGACTTCACTTTGACTTTTCACTTTCATGCATTGGAGAAGGAAATGGCAACCCACTCCAAAGTTCTTGCCTGGAGAATCCCAAGGACAGGGGATCCTGGTGGGCCGCCATCTATGGGGTTGCACAGAGTCGGACACGACTGAAGCGACTTAGCAGCAGCAGCATACTTAACATACACTTAATGCAACCTTCTCTGCGATCCATACATAGGAAAACTTTTCATCTTGCAAAACTAAAGTGCTGCTCCCATTAAACATTAATTCCTCAATTTCCCTTACCCCCACCCCTCGCTGCCAACTCATAACAACTATTGCTCTATTTTTGTCTCTATAAATTTGACTATTCTAGCGTCCTAATGTAAGTGGAATCAAAGTATTTGTCCTCTCATGACTGGCTTATTTCAGTTAGCACAATTTCCTCACTATTCATTTGTGTTGTAGCATGTGTTAGAATTTTTTTCCTTTGTAAGACTGAATAATACTTTTTATTGACCTAAAATTGTTCTAAAATAAAAAGCTTATTTAAAAAATTAAAAAAAAATGTGGAATAGCTATAGGAAAAGCAACAGAAATGTAATTATGGAACACACTAGGAAGCATGAATGTAGACCCATCTATGTATCAGAACGTGGTCTATGGGAAGAATACAAATTCAAATAATTAGAGAAAAAAGATGCCTTTGTAAATCAGCTATTCATTTGAAAATAAAAAGAAATTTAGAACAGTATTTCAAATCATACACAAAATATATCCTGCATGGAGTAAAGAATTAAATATACTCCATTGTGTATATGTACCACAGCTTTCTTATCCATTCGTCTGCTGAATTTAACAAAAGACCCAAAATATAACAATTATAAAACCCTCCAGGAGATATTTTTTTAAATACAAGGGCAAAGAAAGCAAGACACAAATAGTAGGTGTTTTTTGTAATTGTTGTTTTGGGTTTTTTTGTTAATACTCACACCCAAACTGATTCACTGATCTTTTAGTCATTATTTTAAATTCTGGCCTACCGAGCAAATTAAGACAACAATTTAAGGCCCTCTTTTCCATAAAACCTTCTGATACATGAAAACACTTCTAATTTTCTTGCAAATGTTTTCTTATCCAGATAAACTTTGCCAACAGCATGATTGCTCCTAACCAAAGGCCCCATCTTCTGTTGAGCTTGTGCATCTGTGATCTTTGCTGAGCAAAGCAGAGTCAGTGTCCTGTGGTCACTGAATGTTGTGTCCCAGGGTGGCCTGACAACAGGTTCAGTGCACCGGGGCTGTGAGTTCATACCACAGGCTATGGGCATCTTGGTCAATAGGCTAAACTGTCATTCTTTTTTTGAGAACAAATGAAAACAAGGGTCAAGTCTATTCCCTACCACTGTACAGATGCTGTTAGACTGGAAAGTGATCTTTCATTTTTCCAATTTTTCTTGCCATTGGAGGTATCACAGGACTCTTTCCTGGTGAACTGCTTTCAAGCCAGTGTCATGAGGAAATTTAACTTTCTTCACAAAAGAGGAAGAAAGATCAGAGTCTTGAGCAGCAGCTCTCATACTGCAGCAGGAGAGCAAGCACCCCACTGACAATGGAAAACAGAGGGGATGCCACAGGGCTGCCTGTGATGACCCAACTGCCTCCAGCCTATTTCTGGCTCTGGGAGAGAGATAAGCACCCATGCAGGGAAGGCTGCTTTCTGAGCTTTCTGCCTCCAAGTGCTGAAGACACCCCTCCCTGGTCTCTATCCTCTGTGCTCCTTCAGCTCCTGGAGATTTGCTGTCTTGCAGCAGCCAGTGGACTCGTCCTCCATTCCAACCTCCTCAGAACATGTTGTTGTTCAGTCACCAAGTTGTGTCCGACTCTTCACCATCCCATGGACTGCAGCATGCCAGGCTTCCCTGTCCGTCACCATCTCCTGGAGTTCGCCCAAGTTCATGTCCATTAAATTGGTGATGCCATCCATCTCATCCTCTGTCATCCTTAGAATCTTCAGTTCATTTCAGTTGCTCAGTCATGTTTGACTCTTTGCAACCCCATGAACTGCAGCACACCAGGCCTCCCTGTCCACCATCAACTCCTGGAGTTAACCCAAACTCATGTCCATTGAGTCAATGATGCCATCCAACCATTTCATCCTCTGCCTTCAATCTTTCCCAGCATCAGGGTCTTTTCAAATGAGTCAGCTCTTTGCGTCAGGTAGCCAAAGTATTGGAGTTTCAGCTTCAACATCAGTCCTTCCAATGAACACCCAGGACTGATCTCCTTTAGGATGGACTGGTTGGATCTCCTTGCAGTCCAAGGTACTCTCAAGAGTCTTCTCCAACACCACAGTTCAAAAGCATCAATT
Source organism: Bubalus kerabau (assembly GCF_029407905.1). Classification (NCBI taxonomy): domain Eukaryota; kingdom Metazoa; phylum Chordata; class Mammalia; order Artiodactyla; family Bovidae; genus Bubalus; species Bubalus kerabau. Next base: position 78,975,452 of record NC_073631.1, on the reverse strand, counting down.
CTTAGGCACTCAGCTTCTTTATAGTCCAATTCTCACATCCATACATGACTACTGGAAAAACCATAGCCTTGACTAGACAGACCTTTGTTGACAAGGTAATGTCTCTGCTTTTGAATATGCTGTCTAGGTTGGTCATAACTTTCCTTCCAAGGAGTAAGCGTCTTTTAATTTCATGGCTGAAATCACCATCTGCAGTGATTTTGGAGCCCAAAAAAGTAAAGTCTGACACTGTTTCCACTGTTTCCCCATATATTTGCCATGAAGTGATGGGACCGGATGCCATGATCTTCGTTTTCTGAATGTTGAGCTTTAAGCCAACTTTTTCACTCTCCTCTTTCACCTTCATCAAGAGGCTTTTTAGTTCCTCTTCACTTTCTGCCCTAAGGGTGGTATCATCTGCATATCTGAGGTTATTGATATTTCTCCCGGCAATCTTGATTCCAGCTTGTGCTTCTTCCAGCCCAGGGTTTCTCATGATGTACTTTGCATATAATCTACTTTCCTCTTATTTTTCATACTCGACTTATTTTAGGTAGATGATTTCTTTTTCTAGTGTCCTGATTTCAAATTGGGGTGGAATGGGAGGATTTTGTCCCCCTCCCCCACCCGCCACCCAGCCTAGAGATATCTGACAGGGTCTGCAGACATTTTCTGTTGTCAAGACTGAGAAAAGTTCTACTGGCATGTGTTGTGTAAAGGTTAGTAATGCTGCAGTACACATGATGCTATCTGCCCTGCTGCCTAACTCTGACACACTCACATTCATACACACAAAATCACATGGTTCCAAATGTTAATAGTGCCAAGGTTGAGAAGCTGGGTCTGGGGTATGAACCTGAAAGTCAGACAACAGTCGAGGAATTCTCCCTTTGTCTATGCTGTGAGAATTGTATTATTTTTCCAGCCACAACTTAGCCAATTCTTTATGAGATTTTCCCCATGCACATGATCAATGACCATTCTGTGGGATTTTGTCTGTGTTCACTTGAATTCAACTTGGTCAGCCTTCATAAAACGCAGACCTGTCTTTTCATCTTTTATCTTGTCTTTGAAATATCTAAGCTAGCAGAGCATTCTCTATGTAGGTTTTTTGGTTTTTGGTGAATGTTTCTCTTCCAAGCTCATTCATAATCATTAAACAGAAGCGTGTTCATTTCAGAATTGATAAGCCTGCATTGGTTTTAATAGTCATAATGACTTATATACACCTGGGACTGCAACTCTCATCAAGATGTGAGTGATGGCCTGACTTATCCCAAGTCCTGGAGTTGTTACATTGTGTGGATGGGCTAAAATGACCCTTCCACAGATTCCAGTTCTGCCATTCCTTCATGTCTTATAAATAGTTTTCCTAGTTTCTCTCTGGGGTTCATGTCAAACACATTTGTTATCTTTTTGACACTGCTTTTCCAAAGTTGTATGTGTGTGTCTGTACAAGTCTTGTGCTGTGCATTTTCTTTCTACAGAAGTCATGAATTCCTTCGTGGTATGTGCATGTAGGGAGTGAATTTGGAAACTGCATTCCTGAGTGGCTTATCTAGAGAAAAAGAATTGTATAATTTCTTTATTTTTTTCCTACTGTGTGTTTATTCCTAGACTTTGAGTTTAGAGTGAGGAGCGGGATGGAGGTTTGAAAAAGTCATATCATTAGTGCTGCACTTACAACTTCCAACATGTGAAGATGGCAACCAAAACGAGTGAGAAACAGTAAGGAGTTATAGGGTTTACCCTGGAATTCTGATGGAATTCTGGGTTTATTTATACAGTAAAATGATAAAGCATTTTGAACTCTTGGACCAGGTCCAGTGGTTCTCTGTTTGTTTTATAAGAACGTGAGGCAGAGTCTTGGGGGATGCTCTCGGGAATAGTTCACTGACTCCCTTTGCTCTTTGACTTCTGCCATGAACTTCCAATACAGTCATCATAAAGCTAGGAGCCAAGCCTTAGGGTTGCGTGTGACTCAGCCTGCCCATAGCCTTCAGTCATACTATTCCTTTCCCCAGTGCCCTACAAGGGCAGCATATGTTCCCCTGAAACCATGTCACCTTGGGGCTCTTAAATTGCCATTATTATTTTTTAATATTTATTTATTTATGGTTGTGCTGAGTCTGCATTTGCTGCGCACAGGCTTTCTCTAGCTGTGGTGAGTAGGGGCTACTCTTCATTACGGTGCTCGGGCTTCTCATTGCAGTGGCTTCTCGTGTTACAGGGTGCAAGCTGCAGGTGCGTGGGCTCAGCTGCAACTACTGAAGTGGTTCATGGTCTCTGGAGCGCAGGCTTGGTACTTGTGGTGCATGGACTTAGTTTCTCGATGGCTTGTGGGAACTTCTTGAACCAGGGCTAACCTGTGAGCCCTGCATTGGCAAGCAGATTCTCAACCACTAGATCACCAGGGGGGTCCATTGATCTTGGATTTCTGGTCTCCAGAACTGTGAATAGTAAGTGTCTGTTTTTAAGCCACCCAGTCTGTGGCATTTTGTTATAGCAGCCTGAGCTGACTGATACTTTAGGCCAGATATAAGCCCTGAATCACACAAGTGTCAATGCACATATGGGATCTCTCACTGAGATGGATCATGAGGATTTGAAGCAGGATGCTCCCCTGAACCAGCCCTCTTCTCATGTTCTCCTTAGTGACCAGCAGATACATCCTTCTTCACACAGTAGCCTTGAAGCCAGGCTTACATTTTCTCTTCTCTGAGTATCTGAGTTTGTTTGTAAAAGGTGCCTTTATTTTTCCCATTCTGTTTATTCTCTTTTCTGAGGATGTTTGTATACTAGCTTATACTTTTAAAAAACTCGTATGCTATTTTGGTAGTAAAATAAACATAACATAAAATTTACCATCCTAACTGTTTTAAAGGGCACAGTTCATTGGCATTAAGTGCATTGAAATGGCTGTGCAAACATCACCACTGTCCATCTCCAGGACTCTTTACTAGATTTGTAAGTGGGATATTTTTCAAGGTTGCCATTTAAAAAATCATCTGTATTTAGTTAATATATACTTTAATGTATTTATCTTATTTTTCATTCTCTAAATTTAAATATGTTACTTGCAACACTTAAAAGTTAACAGAACTTTAAAATTATATAAATATATCATCTCCTTTGAATTTAGGATTATTAATTTTAGCTACATTCTTATAATTTTAGATTTTACCAAAATGTTATTAGGGAGAAATAGGAAAACATGGAAGGATATTTTTCTTTAAACAATAAAATTCATCTAATATTATTTCCAGCATGAAGGGTACCTATTTAGGTCATCAACTCATAGGATTTGTGCAGAAATGTCATAGAGATGATAAAGAACAGTGTGAATGACCTTGGCATTTAAAAATAGAAGTAAACTAGATTTCCATAAATTATGGAATTTTATGGTTATGATGTGATCTTCTTATTTCATTTAAGTAAATACACTACATGCATGTTTGTAAACATCTGTCACTTGAATTTCCATTTAAGTTAATAAAAAACCAAATATCTATATACATCTAGTTTCCATTAAAAAACCATTGATCTTAGACAGAAATTCTGCTCAATCACTTTGCAACAGAAGTGCCCTGAAGTAGCAAATATGCAATTTGTCTGCACTGTTTTAAAGTAATAGAATGAAAATGATGAAGTTAAGATGTGCAAGCCATTAAGATAGCCTGTTTGTAAGTAAATTTAACATAAGAAGGATTTTAACAAATTACATACATACATGTAATGCATGTATGTATGCTCAGTCATGTCCAGCTCTTTGCAACCCCCTGGACTGTAGCCTACCAGGCTCCTCTGTCCATGGAATTTTCCAAGCAAGAATACTGGAGCAGGTTGCCATTTACCCTTCCTCAAGAGGATCTTCCCAACCCAGGGATCAAACCTGCATTGACAAGCAGATTCATTACCACTGAGCTACAGGCACAGGCAGAATTCTTTGGGAGTTCTGTAGGAGGCAGAAGAGAGTTTCAAACAACAAAAAGCAGCTGCTGTTGAGCTGGTCGTTGAATTATGTGCAATGTGCTAGAAAAATGCTGGGAAGAGTACATGTTGGTAAGGTGTATTCCAAAACTAGGGAAGAAAATATTACATGGCTTCCCTACATGTATTGGAATTTAAAGAAAGCTGCCTAGGAATCTAAGCAAATTAAAGTATTTCAAGCTTCTGTTGCAACTTTTTGATGCTTTATTTAGCCAAGTGCTGTAAAGACTTTTTAAACATGAAAAAGATAGCCACAAACTCAGTTTTGGATGGGGAGACAGCATTAAAGAGTCAGAGAAAAAAGTATTATGACAAAAATAAAATGTATTGCATTTAATAATTTGAAATGTAAGACATCTTTTTTCAGAAATTATATTATTCCTTTTATTTCAATTCTTTTTATTATTATTGTTGGTAGGAATAGGAGAAAGAAAAACTTTAGGCTTTTAACTTGAAGTTTTTGTTCTATCTCTAGATCTGGCTTCCAAAGGTAGGTGTGGATGCAAAAGTGCTAGAAGGCATGGTCCTTCTACCTATGCTGACCTCAGATGCACTGGAGCACTTGCTCACATACTGCAGGTAAGGATGTGTGATGGTACAATCACTTTGGAAAACACTCGGATAGCATTTCACTGCTTCTTATAAAGTTAAACAAAGATATGTTATATGATCCAGCCATTCTACTCCTGGGAATTTACCCAAGAGCAAAGAAAACATGTCAATGCAAAAATATATACACAATTATTTGTGGCAGCTTTATTTGTAATAGCCCCAAACTGGAAACAACCTAAATGCCCATTAGTAGGTGAATGGATAAACATGTTGTGCCTATCAATTCAATGGAGCATTAAACAGCAGAAATCTCAGAATATTGATGCCAAGTGAAGTGAGCTAGACAGAAGATTGTTTATTGTGTGTGTGATTCCAAAACTCTCAGAAAGACAAATGTACAGTGATACCAGTCAAATTAGGAGTTGCTCTGGGAGAAGGGAGACTTTGGAAAAGGCATAAAAGATGAAGGGATTACAAAGAAAACATATATATGATTACATGTTCATGGTTCATTGTGATGATGGTTTACAGGTTTCATTCATATGTCAATATTGCTCACATTTATTTTGTGTGGTTTATATTGTGTTAACAATATTCTTCAACAAAGCTGGTAAAAATTAGAAAGATGAGGATTTCTTAAATATTAATAAGTGTGGCATGACAGAATTTAACTGCAGTTAACCACAATAAAATACAACTTAGTGTCCATAGTTAAACATGAAACTCGTAATAAGAATAACAAGTTAACATATGTTTGTCACTTATCGCATGGCATGTCCTTCCAGTCCTTCACATTTTCAATTTGTCCTTGGGAGAAGCAGTTCGCACAACAAACAGTGGAGGGGCTGCAGACCAAATCCACATCTATCTTAGAGGCTGATTTTTGCTGAAAAATATGCTCATATTTTACGTATCTTTATTCAATTGGAACACACAAAAATTTCTGGTAGAGATATTAAATTAATTCTGTCATTTCCTACAACCTTTCGAAATATGATTATAATGCAAGAAATTAGTCTGATGTGAAAGCGGGATGCCAGCTCCCCCAAGGCCTCTGCAAACTTCCAAGAGCCCTCTGGAGGCCGATCACGAAACAGAAGTTTCCAGAGTCCAGATGAAGAAGCTGTGATCACAGGATAGAGCGAATTAATTTAAATCTCACAGCAAGAAGCAAGGAGAAGTGGTGGATGGGTTAGCACCTTCAGGGTAGAGGAGAGAGAGCAAATACAGCAAACAGCAGTAGGTGAATCATGCAATTTTTTTTATTTTCAAACTGAGGATTTTCAAAATAAAAACTTGGGAAAAACATTAGAACCGTTCAGAATAAATCAGTGCCATATATAGTTTATGAACACATATAACAGTATAATATAGTATAGCATTTCAGTATAAGACCCTGAAGAGGAAGAATAGGTACCAACTTTATAAAAACTGTTTAGCTCTGGGGATAGCATCCAAGTCACTTCAGTCACATCTGACTCTTCATGACACCCTTCCAGGATCCTCTGTCCATGGGATTCTCCAGGCAAGAATACTGGAGTGGGTTACCATTTCCTCCTTCAGGGGATCTTCCCAACAAATGGATCGAACCTGTATCTCTCATGTCTCCTACATTGGCAGGAAGGTTCTTGACCACCAGTACTACCTGGGAAGCTCCGGGGGTGGGGATGAGCAAAGAAACTGTAAGAAAGATGCTTCTTTGGGACAATAATGTTTTATGAAAAAATAAAAAAGAAAAGTTCTGTTGCAAATACAGAAGCCAGTCTATTAACACCCAGTGTAGAAAAAAGTGAAATAGAATGAACAAATAAATTATAATAGAAATAAAAATGGAAACATTCCTATAAATAAACTTGTTTCTCACAGTAGAATACTATGGACAGCTTTACAATAACAAATTAGAAAAATTAGTTTTCATGGAGTAGAGATTTCACATCCACAAATTAACACAATAATATTTGTTTAAAAAGGAATATGTCATTAATTATTATAAACACTAGATCTACAGTCAAATCCATACTTCTCTTTGGAAAGGTAAGGGGAGCCATTATGTGCACTCATTGTTTTAAATCTATTTTTAAAAGAATAGATCATTTCTATCTTAAAAAGAGGGAAATAAACCCAGCCTCCTTATGCCAAAGTGGAAAAAGATCATTTGGTGTTGCTTGATATTTATTCCAGAAATGTAAACATGTTCAGTTATCAGAAAATGCATGAAATCAATTCAGTGCCCACCCCCCCCACCCCCCTGCAATTTATGTAGCCAGCCTTGTGTTTGGTATTTCTAATGCCTCCTCTCTATATAGTGCTTAGGGTCATTTGGGATGTGTATTGCTCTTGTACAGAAAAGGACTGAAGGGTCTTAGGCAGGATTTTTTTTTTTTTTTTTTTTTTTTGGTATGGTAAAATCACAGTGGCATCATTGTGAGGAATGAGTTGGGTTTAAGGTTGTTACCCAATTATCAAATAATAAAACAGACTCCTGTGCAAGCTAAAGATCACATTAAAAAATCCCTCTGGAACAAAAGCACAATTAAAACAACAATAGTCTTCTATCTTTGTGTATCACTCACTTCTTAGAGAGCACAATTAATGTATCCATGATTTCATCTAACCTCTGGGGAAAGCCTAATGAAATGTTTTATGGATAAAGTGACTAGGCTCAGTGAAATGGTTTCCCAAAGATCTTGGCAAATCTGCAGTTACTAGCTGTGAAATGTGAACCCATGCATTCCAGAAACTGAATTACTTGCTCTTTACACAGCTAGTACTGATGTTCTCCATCTGTAGAGTTGCAGCATTACTCTCTCCATAAAACCTTCTCAGACTGTATAAGGGGAATGGCCACATGTAATAATGCTAATGATAAAGTCATCACAATTTCTTCTTTAATTCCTATCCCCAAAGTTCACATCCAGCCCCTAAGACTATTAAATGTATAGAGACATTTTATGGAGCAATATTTTGACATTTTTCAAAACAGAGAGAGCTGTGTTGATATGAAAGATTATCAAAACATAATTGTAAAAGAAAAAAGATTCTAATGTATTTAAATGACAATAACAGTAGCTATCACCATAGTATGTTATTATTATTAGTTGGAAGTTAGTTTAGCCCTTCTTCATTAGAAACAAAGTGCCCGGGATGTAGGGGTTGGGGAGCACTTCACAAAACATATACTAGTACTCTGGGCTGAAAATCAAAACATTTTTGAGAAAAACTGTCACAAATAATAGATGGATATACCATGTTCATGGATTGAAATCCATGTTAAATTATCTATTCTTCCTAAATTCATGTCCAAATAGAACATAAAATTCAATCAAACTCATAAAAATCAAACTCAAAACTCTATCAGGATTTTTGGAAAGAATTTGAGAAGCTGATTTTAGAATATATAGAGAAAATTAAAAGGATGTAGAATAGCCAAAATAATTTCACAAAAGAAAAGCAAAGTTGCAGGGATCACAACTCAATTTTTAAAGTTATTTTAATAATATAATAATGACATAATAATCATGAAAACTTAGTATTAGCATAAAAATGGAAAAATAGATCAATGGAACAGAATTAATAGTCCAAATATGATGAATTATACAGTCAAATTATTTTTCTGCAGTTTAAATGTGATATGTCTAGGGATGTGTGTATGTGAGTGTGTGGGTGCATGTACATATGGGTTTGTATTTAATCCTGCTTAGTGAACTTTTTAGATGTGTGTTTTGGTGTCTAATATTAATTTGGGAAAATTTTTGCTATTTATTTTTTATAGATTTATTGAGTTACAAATGAAAAATAAAAATTATATATATTTAGGTTGTACAGTGAGATATCTTTTAAGGTGTACATGGAACAACAGACTGGTTCCAAATAGGAAAAGGAGTACATCAAGGTTTTATATTGTCACCCTGCTTATTTAACTTATATGCAGAGTACATCATGAGAAACGCTGGGCTGGAAGAAGCACAAGCTGGAATCAAGATTGCCAGGAGAAAAATCAATAACCTTAGATATGCAGATGACACCACCCTTATGGCAGAAAGTGAAGAGGAACTAAAAAGCCTCTTGATGAAGGTGAAAGAGGAGAGTGAAAAAGTTGGTTTAAAGCTCAACATTCAGAAAACTAAGATCATGGCATCCGGTCCCATCACTTCATGGCAAATATATGGGGAAACAGTGGAAACAGTGTCAGACTTTACTTTTTTGGGCTCCAAAATCACTGCAGATGGTGATTTCAGCCATGAAATTAAAAGACGCTTACTCCTTGGAAGGAAAGTTATGACCAACCTAGACAGCATATTCAAAAGCAGAGACATTACTTTATCAACAAAGGTCTGTCTAGTCAAGGCTATGGTTTTTCCAGTAGTCATGTATGGATGTGAAAGTTGAACTATAAAGAAAGCTGAGTACCAGAGAATTGATGCTTTTGAACTGTGGTATTGGAGAAGATTCTTGAGAGTCCCTTAGACTCCAAGGAGATCTAAGCAGTCCATCCTAAAGGAGATCAGGTCTGGGTGTTCATTGGCAGGACTGATGTTGAAGCTGAAACTCCAATACTTTGGTCACCTGATGCAAAGAGCTGACTCATTTGAAAAGACCCTGATGCTGGGAAAGATTGAAGGCAGGAGGAGAAGGGGATGACAGAGGAGGAGATGGTTGGATGGCATCACTGACTCAATGGACATGGGTTTGGGTGGACTCTGGGAATTGGTGATATACAGGGAGGCCTGGTGTACTGCGGTTCATGGGGTCGCAAAGAGTTGGACGTGACTGAGCGACTGAACTGAACTGCACTGAACCGAATGTCACAGTACATATACATTGTAAGAAGATTGCTACAGTCAAGTTAATTAACACATTCATCACGTCACAGAGTAACCTGTGTGTGTGGTGAGAACACAAGTCATCTTTTAGCAAATTTCAGGTGTATAATATGGGCTTCCCTGGTGATTGAGTGGTAAAGAATCTGCCTGCCAACAGAGGAGACATGGGTTAGATCCCTGGGTCAGGAAGATCCCCTAGAGTAGGAAATGGCAACCTGCTCCAGTTTTCTTGCCTGAAAAATTCCATGGACAGAGGAGTCTGGTGGGCTACAGTCCATGGGTCACAAAGAGTCACACACAGATGAGCAACTGAGCACACACACACACACACATACAATAACTATAGTCCCCATATTTTACATTCTCAGAATTTATTTATCTAACAAGTTTGTACCTTTGACCAATGTCTCCCCATATCCCCCTCCCAAACTCCTAACAGTCCTCATTCTATTCTTCCTCTGTGAGCTTGACTTTTTTTTAGATATCGCAGAATAGTGAGATCATACAGTATTTATCCTTCTTTGTTTAGCTTATTTCATTTACCATAATGTCCTCTAAGTTCAACCAGATTGTTTTAAATGTTAGGATTTTCTTCCTGTTTACAGCTCAATAATATCTCATTGTACATGATTGTATATACTGTAATTTTTATCTACTTTTCTGTCAATACACTTAGGTTGGTTCCATTTATAACACGGAGGTGCAGACGTATCTTTAGGATAGTGATTATATTTCCTTCAGTATATACTGGAAGTAGATTCATGAATCATATAATAATTCTCTTTTTAATTTCTGAGGAAAAACCATGTTGTTTTTCATAATGACTGCACCAACTTGCAATCCCACCAACATTGCCCAAAAGTTCCCTTTTCTACACATACTCACCAAAACTTGTGATCTCTTATCTTTCTGATAATAGCCATCCTAATGGGTATGAGATGATATCTCATTATGGTTTTGATTTACATTTCCCTGATGATTAGCAATGTTGAACAACTCTTCATATATCCATTGACCATTAGTATGTCTTCCTTGGAAAAATGTCTGTTTAAGTTCTTTGCTCATTTTAAAATCTGTTTCAGATCAGATCAGTCGGTCAGTCATGTCCGACTATTTGTGACCCCATGAATCGCAGCACGCCAGGCCTCCCTGTCCATCACCAACTCCCGGAGTTCACTCAGACTCACGTCCGAGTCAGTGATGCCATCCAGCTATCTCATCCTCTGTCATCCCCTTCTCCTCTTGCCCCCAATCCCTCCCAGCATCAGAGTCTTTTCCAATGAGTCAACTCTTCGCATGAGGTGGCCAAAGTACTGGAGTTTCAGCTTTAGCATCATTCCTTCCAAAGAAATCCCAGGGCTGATTTCCTTCAGAATGGACTGGTTGGATCTCCCTGCAGTCCAAGGGACTCTCAAGAGTCTTCTCCAACACCACAGTTCAAAAACATCAGTTCTTCGGCGCTCAGCCTTCTTCACACTCCAACTCTCACATCCATACATGACCACAGGAAAAACCATAGCTTTGACTAGACCAACCTTTGTTGGCAAAGTAATGTCTCTGCTTTTGAATATGCTATCTAGGTTGGTCATAACTTTCCTTCCAAGGAGTAAGCATCTTTTAATTTGAAGTTCCTAATATATTCTGGATATAATCTGCTTATTGGATAGATGATCTGCATTTCCTTCCGTTCTATAAGTTGTCTTTTTAATTTTGTTGACTATTCCCTTTTATGCAAACACTTTTTAGTTTCTTATAGTCCAACTTGTGGGTTTTTTTTTTTTGCTTTTGCTATCTGTGCTTTTGGTACCATATCCAAAAATTATTGCCAAGACCAATTCAAAGAGCTTTCCCTTTCTGCTTTCTTTAGGAGCTGTGCAGTTTCATATTGCTAACATTAAAGGATTCAATTCATTTTGGGTTAATTTTTGTGTGTGGTATAACATAAAGGTCCAATTTCTTTTTTTCTTTTTTGCATGTGGATATCCAGTTTTACCATCACCATTTGTTGAAGTGACTATCTTTCCCCCACAATATATTTTTAATGCTCTTGTCAAAGATTGACTAACTATAAATGGATGAGTTTATTTCTGGAAACTTTATTCTATCTATGTATCTGTCATTATGCCAGTATCATACTGTTTTGATTATCATGACTTTGTGACATAGTTGGAAATGACATATGATGCCACCAACTTTATTTTTATTTCTCAAGATTGCTTTGGCTATTTGGGATCCTCTGTGGTTCCACATAAGTTTTTGTTGTGGTTCAGTTGCTCACTTGTGTCTGACTCTTTGTGACTCCATGGACTGCAGCATGCCAGGCTTCCCTCTCCTTCACCATCTCCCAGAGTTTGATCAAACCCATGTTCATTATATTGGTGATGCTATCCAATCATCTCATCCTCTGTCACCCTCTTCTCCTGTTGCCCTCAATCTTTCCCAGTATCAGGGTCTTTCCCAATTAGCTTGCTCTTTGCATCAGTTGGTTAAATTATTGGAGCTTCAGCTTCAGCATCAGTCCTTCCAATGAATATCCAGGGTTGATTTCCTTTAGGATTGACTGGTTGGATCTCCTTGCAGTCCAAGGGACTCTTGAGAGTTTTCTCCAATACCACAGTTCAAAAGCATCAACTCTTCAGTGCTCAGCTTTCTTTATGGTCCAACTCTCACATCCATATGTGACTACTGGAAAAACCATAGCTTTGACTATACAGACCTTTGTCAGCAAAGTAATGTCTCTGCTTTTTAATATGCTGTCTATGTTTGTCATACTTTTTATTCCAAGGAACAAGCATGTTTTAATTTTATGGTGCAGTCACCATCTGCAGTAATTTGCAGCCCAAGAAAATAACGTGTTTCTCTGTTTCTATTGTTTCCTTATTATTTGTCATGAAATGATGGGACCAGATGCCATGATCATTGTTTCTTGAATACTGATTTTTAAGCCAGCTTTTTCACTGTCCTTTTCACCATCATCAAGAGGTTCTTTAGTTCCTTTTCACTTTCTGCCATAAGGGTAGTGTCATCTGCCTATCTGAGATTATTGATATTTCTTCTGGCAATCTTGATTCCAGCTTGTGTTTCATCCAGCCTGCCATTTCATGTGATTCACTCTGCACATAAGTTAAATAAGCAGGGCAACAGCATACAGCCTTTCCCAATTTGGAACCAGTCTGTTGTTCCATGTCAGGTTTAACTGTTGCTTCTTGACCTGTATACAGGTTTCTCAGGAGGCAGGTAAGTTAGTCTGGTATTCCCATCTCTAAGAATTTTCCACAGTTGATTGCGATCCACAGTCAAAGGCTTTAGTGTAGTCAATGAAGCTGAAGTAGATGTTTTTCTTGAACTCTCTTGCTTTTTTCAATGATTCAACAGATGTTGACAATTTGATCTCTAGTTTCTCTGCTTTTTCTAAACCTAGATTTACACCTGGAAATTCTCAGTTCACATACTGTTGAAACCTAACTTGAAGGATTTTTGAGCATGACCTTGCTTGCATGTGAAGTGAGTGAAATTGTGCAGTTTGAACATTGGCATTGCTCTTCTTTGGGACTGGAATGAAAAGTGACCTTTTTCAATCCTGTGGCCACTGCTGAGTTTTTCAAATTTGCTGGCATATAGAGTGCTGCACTTTCACAGCATCATCTTTTAGGATATGAAATAGCTTAGCTGGAATTCCATCACCTCCACTAGCTTTGTTTGTAGTGATGCTTCCTAAGGCCCACTGGACTTTGCACTCCAGAATGTCTGGCTCTAGGTGAGTGATCACACCATCATGGTTATCCGGGTCATTAAGAACTATACTTTCTGTATAGTTCTTCTGTGTATTCTTCTCATCTTTTCTTAGTATCTTCTGCTTCTATTAGGTCCATACCATTTCTGTCCTTTATTGTGCCCATCTTTGCATGAAATGTTCCCTTGGTAGCTCTAATTTTCTTGAAGAGATCTCTTATCATTTCCATTCTATTGTTTTCCTCCATTTATTTCTTTGCTTTGCTCACTTAGGAAACCTTTCTTATTTCTCCTTGCTATTCTTTGGAACTCTGCATTCAGATGGGTGTATCTTCTCTCCTTTGCCTTTCACTCCTCTTCTTTTCTCAGCTATTTGTAAGGCCTCCACAGACAATCATTTTGTCTTTTTGCATTCCTTTTTCTTGGGGATGGTTTTGATCACTGACTTCTGTAAAATGTTAAGAATCTTTGCCCATAGTTCTTTAGGCACTCTATCAGATCTAATCCTTTGAATCTATTTGTCACTTCCACTGTATAATTTGTAAGTGATTTGGTTTAGGTCCTACCTGAATGGCCCAGTGATTTTCCCTGCTTTCTTCAGTTTAAGGATTTTAGGATTTATTTGTTTCAGTTAAACATGAATTTTAGGATTGCTTTATTTTTGAAAAATTACATTTTAATAGGCCTATTTTTTTTTGAACAGTCCTAGGTTCACAGCAAAGTTAAACAGAAAGTACAGCTTTGTCCCATATAACTCCTGCCCTCACATACAATGGCCTCCTGACCTACCAAAAAAAATAATTGTTAAAATCAATAAATCTACATTTTATATCTTTATTATTCAAAGTCTACAATTTGCATTAGTGTTCACTCTCTTAAATATTCTATAGGTTTTTGCCAGTGTATCTACCTTTATATCATGTATCTATCTTTATCATATCATACAAAATAGTTTCACTGTTCAAAAAATCCACTAGGCATTACCTATGTATCCCTCCCAACTCCAATCCCAGCACTAACTTTTGGTCATTATTTTGGCTATTATTTTTTCAAATATCTTTTGTTCTGTTCTCTTTTCATCTCCACATGGTATTACATGTATGTTAAATCACTTTCTATTTTACAATAGTTCTTGCATGTTTTGGTATGCCTTTTTTCCCCTTTTGTGTTTCAGTTTGGGTAATTACCTTCTTTAATTTCATGATCCTTTCTTCAACAGTATTGGTCTACCAATGATTCCATTAAAGGCATTCTTTATTATGTTACAATGTTTTTGATATCTAGTATTTCCCTTTGATTACTTCTTTGGGTTTTCATGTCTCTATTGACATTACCAGACATTACCTATCTGATCTTGTGTGTTGTTTATTTTTTTCTCTAGAAACTTTAACATATTAATCAGTTATGCTGAATTCCTTGTCTAATAATTCCAAACTCCAATAATATCAGAGTATGCCTTTGACTGTGTGGATCACAATAAACTGTGGAAAATTCTGAAAGAGATGGGAATACCAGACCACCTGACCTGCCTCTTGAGAAATTTGTATGCAGATCAGGAAGCAACAGTTAGAACTGGACATGGAACAACAGACTGGCTCCAAATAGGAAAAGGAGTATGTCAAGGTGCTGGGAGAAATAGCAATAATCTCAGATATGCAAATGACACCACCCTTATGAACTCAAAAGCCTCTTGATGAAAGTGAAAGAGTAGAGTGAAAAAGTTGGCTTAAAGCTCAACATTCAGAAAATGAAGATCATGGCATCTGGTCCCATCACTTCATGGGAAATAGATGGGGAAACAGTGGAAACAGTGTCAGACTTTATTTTTTTGGGCTCCAAAATCACTGCAGATGGTGACTGCAGCCATGAAATTAAAAGACACTTACTCCTTGGAAGAAAAGTTATGATCAACCTAGATAGTATATTCAAAAGCAGAGACATTACTTTGCCAACAAAGGTTCATCTAGTCAAGGCTATGGTTTTTCCAGTGGTCATGTATGGATGTGAGAGTTGGACTGTGAAGAAAGCTGAGCGCAGAAGAATTGATGCTTTTGAACTGTGGTGTTGGAGAAGACTCTTGAGAGTCCCTTGGACTGCAAGGAGATCCAACCAGTCCATTCTGAAGGAGATCAGCCCTGAGGTTTCTTTGGAAGGAATGATGCTAAAGCTGAAACTCCAGTACTTTGGCCACCTCATACAAAGAGCTGACTCATTGGAAAAGACTCTGATGCTGGGAAGGACTGGGGGCAGGAGGAGAAGGGGATGCCAGAGGATGAGATGGCTGGCTGGCATCACTGACTCGATGGACGTGAGTCTGAGTGAACTTCGGGAGTTGGTGATGGACATTGAGGCCTGGCATGCTGTGATTCATGGGGTTGCAAAGAGTGGGACACTACTGAGCGACTGAACTGAACTGATAGTTCTAGTTATTTCTTTATCTTTTTAGATTTCAATTATTGTCTTATTTGTTTTATTTGTTTTTACCTTTTGCACAGCTTATAATTTCTTTTTCGTTTGCTTTATTTTGTTGGAATGATATGATAAGTCAATACATATAGAGATAATAGACCTTGAGTATTTGTGCTGTATTTGATTGTTGTTGTTATAGCACCAGAACTTCAAGTTCATCTGGTGTCCTTGGTGTTGCCTCTGCTTTGGCTTTGGAGCTTACGTTTGCTTTGTTCTTCTCAAAGAGTCAACTTGCACTTCTCCTGATGTAGTCCACTGTTATTTTTTTTCCCACTGTTATTTTTATTGGGAGTTTATTAACATAGTACTGTGCTGTGTGTGTATGGGAGACATTCTTCTGATATTCTGATTATATCTGATACCTGATTATATCAGCTTTTAGGGTACTCAATGGGCTACTTTTGAAGTTTAGCTTTTACAAGTTTTTCTGTCCCTTCTTCACAGGTAGCACTTCCCCCTGCCCCCTTATCTCTTGCAGGTGTAGCAGGTAATTTCTGAAGCCTTTCCCTTCTACATTATGGCATGTTTTCTTTTTCACCTGAGCTGAGGCAGTGAGGAGCAACTCCATGTCCAAGGAGCAGTGGCTGCAAGGGTGCAGGAGGGCTGAGAGGATCTACTCCATGTTCAAGATCAGGAGGAGTGGCCATGAGGAGATACCCGTCGTCCAATGTAAGGAGCAGTGGCTGCACTTTGCTGGAGCAGCTGTGAAGAGATACACCATGTCCAAAGTAAGAGAAACCCAAGGAAGACAGTAGGTGTTGTGAGAGGACATCAGAGGGCAGACACACTGAAACCATAATCACAGAAAATGAGTCAATCTAATCACATGGATCACAGCCTTGTCTAACTCAATGAAACTTAGCCATGCCCTGTGAGGCCATCCAAGATGGGAGGGTCATGGTAGAGAGGTCTGACAGAATGTGGGCCACTGGAGAAGGGAATGGCAAGCCACTTCAGTATTCTTGCCTTGAGAACCCCATGAACAAAATGAAAAGGCAAAATGATAGGATACTGAAAAATGAACTCCCCAGGTCAGTAGGTGCCTAATATACTACTGGAGATCAGCGGAGAAATAACTCCAGAAAGAATGAAGGGATGGAGCCAAAGCAAAAACAATACCCAGTTGTGGATGTGATGGTGATAGAAGCAAGGTCTGATGTTGTAAAGAGCAATATTGCACAGGAACCTGGAATGTTAGGTCCATGAATCAAGGCAAATTGGAAGTGGTCAAACAGGAGATGGCAAGAGTGAACGTTGACATTCTAGGAATCAGCAAACTAAAATGGACCGGAATGGGTGAATTTAACTCAGATGACCATTATATCTACTACTGTGGGCAGGAATCCCTTAGAAGAAATGGAGTAGCCATCATGGTCAACAAAAGAGTCCGAAATGCAGGACTTGGATGCAATCTCAAAAACGACAGAATGAACTTTGTTCGTTTCCAAGGCAAACCATTCAATATCAAGGTAATCTAAGCCTATGCCCCAACCAGTAACACTGAAGAAGCTGAAGTGGAATGATTCTATGAAGACCTACAAGACCTTTTAGAACTAACACCCGAAAAAGATGTCCTTTTCATTATAGGGGACTGGAATGCAAAAGTAGGAAGTCAAGAAACACCTGGGGTAACAGGCAAATTTTGCCTTGGAGTACAAAATGAAGCAGGGCAAAGGCTAATAGAGTTTTGCCAAGGGAACACATTGGTCATAGCAAACACCCTCTTCCAATAACACAAGAGAAGACTCTACACATGGACATCACCAGATGGTCAGCACTGAAATCAGATTGATTATATTCTTTGCAGCCAAAGATGGAGAAATTCTATACAGTCAGCAAAAACAAGACCTGGAGCTGACTGTGGCTTAGATCATGAACTCCTTTTTGCCAAATTCAGACTTAAATTGAAGAAAGTGGGGAAAATCACTAGACCATTCAGGTACGACCTAAATCAAATCCCTTATGATTATACAGTGGAAGTGAGAAATAGAATTAAGGGACTAGACCTGATAGACAGAGTGCCTGATGAACTATGGATGGGGGTTCATGACATTGTACAGGAGACAGGGATCAAGACCATCCCTATGGAAAAGAAATGCAGAAAAGCAAAATGGCTGTCTTGGGAGGCCTTACAAATAGCTGTGAAAAGAAAAGAAGTAAAAAGCAAAGGAGTAAAGGAAAGATACAAGAATCTGAATGCAGAGTTCCAAAGAATAGCAAGGAGAGATAAGAAAGCCTTCCTCAGCGATCATGCAAAGAAATAGAGGAAAACAACAGAATGGGAAAGACTAGAGATCTATTCAAGAAAATGAGAGATACCAAGGGGACATTTCATGCAAAGATGAGCTCAATAAAGGACAGAAATGGTATGGACCTAACAGAAGAAGATATTAAGAAGAGGTGGTAAGAATACACAGAAGAACTGTACAAAAAAGATCTTCACAACACAGATAATCACAATGGTGAGATCACTGACCTAGAGCCAGACATCCTGGAATGTGAAGTCAAGTGGGCCTTAGAAAGCATCACTATGAACAAAGGTAGTGGAGGTGATGGAATTCCAGTGGAGCTATTTCAAATCCTGAAAGACAATGCTGTGAAAGTGCTTCACTCAATATGCCAGCAAATTTGGAGAACTCAGCAGTGGCCACAGGACTGGAAAAGGTCTGTTTTCATTCCAATCCCAAAGAACGCTCAAACTACTGCACAATTGCACTCATTTCACACGCTAGTAAAGTAATGCTCAAAATTCTCCAAGCCAGGCTTCAGCAGTACATGAACTGTGAACTTCCAGATGTTCAAGCTGGTTTTAGAAAAGGCAGAGGAACCAGAGATCAAATTGCCAACATCTGCTGGATCATGGAAAAAGCAAGAGAGTTCCAGAAAAACATCTATTTCTGCTTTATTGACTATGCCAAAGCCTTTGACTGTGTGGATCACAATAAACTTGTAGAAAATTCTGAAAGAGATGGGAATACCAGACCACCTGACCTGCCTCTTGAGAAGCTTGTATGCAGGTCAGGAAGCAACAGTTAGAACTGGACATGGAACAACAAACTGGTTCCAAATAGAAAAGGAGTACATCAAAGCTGTATATTGTCACCCTGCTTATTTAACTTATATGCAGCGTACATCATGAGAAACGCTGGGCTGGATGAAGCACAAGCTGCAATCAACACATGTATACCTGTGGCGGATTCATTTTGATATTTGGCAAAACTAATACAATTATGTAAAGTTTAAAAATAAAATAAAATTTAAAAATATATATATATATAAAAAGAAAAGAAAAATAAAAAAATAAAAAAAAACAAGATTGCTGGGAGAAATATCAATAACCTTGGATATGTAGATGACACCACCATTATGACAGAAAGTGAAGAGGAACTAAAAAGCCTCTTGATGAAAGTGAAAGAGTAGAGTGAAAAAGTTGGCTTAAAGCTCAACATTCAGAAAACGAAGATCATGGTATCTGGTCCCATCACTTCATGGGAAATAGATGGGGGAACAGTGGAAATAGTGTCAGAATTCATTTTTTTTTGGACTCCAAAATCACTGCAGATGGTGATTGCAGCCATGAAATTAAAAGACACTTACTCCTTGGAAGGATAATTATGACCAACTTAGATAGCATATTCAAAAGCAGAGACATTACTTTGCCAACAAAGGTCTGTCTAGTCAAGGCTATGGTTTTTCCAGTAGTATGTATGGATGTGAGAGTTGTACTGTGAAGAAAGCTGAGCACTGATGAATTGATGCTTTTGTACTGTGGTGTTGGAGAAGACTCTTGAGAGTCCCTTGGACTGCAAGGAGATCCAACCAGTCCATTCTAAAGGAGATCAGTCTTGGGTGCTCTTTGGAAAGACTGATGCTAAAGCTGAAGCTCCAGGACTTTGGCCACCTCATGCGAGGAGTTGACTCATTGGAAAAGACTCTGATGCTGGGAGGGATTGGGGGCAGGAGGAAAAGGGGATGACAGAGGATGAGATGGCTGGATGGCATCACTGATTAGATGGACATGAGTTTGAGTGAATCCGGGAGTTAGTTATAGACAGGGAGGCCTGGTGTGCTGTGATTCATGGGGTGGCAAAGAGTCGGACACGACTGAGTGACTGAACAGAACTGAACTCAACTGAGGCACTGAGAGAGAAAATGGAATTTCTGTCTTTATCTGGGATTGGATTTCCCTCTTGCCTTCTGGCACCTCTGAGGATTGTCTTTTGAATTGTAAGGGAGAGGGGTGTGAGGGATTTCACAATGATTCTTCTTTTCTGTCTTTGCCAAGGCCAGCAGGAGGAGAGGGCAGCTTAGAGGAGGAGAAGAGAGGTGTAACTGAGTTTGAAAATCCTTCCTGTGAGAGTATAGAGGGTCTTTGGAGGAGAAGCCTGAGAAAGCATGGTAGTGTGTATAATGACAGCCCCAGGAACTTCACTCTACTGCTCTCACACACTTGTCCTCTGGTTTAAAGTTTCTTCAGGGTCATGGTATCTCAGTCTCCCATGAGACTTCCAGGAGAGCAAGTCTCATCTGTTTTCTTTCTCTGGATGTGTCTGCCCTCCCAGATTTCAGGGTGATTGTTTGCCCCATGACCTGCGTTCTCTGATGAATCCCAGGAAAGTCATGAATTTTTAACTTATCTAGTTTTTTCCCTTGTTGTAAGGATAGGAGTTAGAACTAACACCCAAGAAAGATGTCCTTTTCATTATAGGGGACTGGAATGCAAAAGTAGGAAGCCAAGAAACACCTGGAGTAACAGGCAAATTTGGCCTTGGAATATGGAATGAAGCAGGGCAAAGACTAATAGAGTTTTGCCAAGAAAATGCACTGGTCATAGCAAACACCCTCTTTCAATAACACAAGAGAAGTCTCTACACATGGACATCACCAGATGGTCAACACCGAAATTAGATTGGTTATGTTCTTTGCAGCCAAAGATGGAGAAGTCTATACAGTCAACAAAAACATGACCAGGAGCTGACTGTGGTTCAGATTATGAACTCCTTAATACCACATTCAGACTTAAATTGAAGAAAGTAGGGAAAATCACTAGACCATTCAGGTATGACCTAATCAAATCCCTTATGCTTATACAGTGGAAGTGAGAAATAGATTTAAGAGCCTAGATCTGATAGATAGTGTCTGATGAACTATGGATGAAGGTTCATGACATTGTACAGGAGACAGGGATCAAGACCATCCCTATGGAAAAGAAATGCAGAAAAGCAAAATGGCTATCTGGGGAGGCCTTACAAATAGCTGTGAAAAGAAGAGAAGTGAAAAGCAAAGGAGAAAAGGAAAAATATAAGCATCTGAATGCAGAGTTCCAAAGAATGGCAAGAAGAGATAGGAAAGCCTTACTCAATGATCAATGCAAAGAAATAGAGGAAAACAACAGAATGGGAAAGACTAGAGATCTATTCAAGAAAATGAGAGATACCAAGGGGACATTTCATGCAAAGATGGGCTCAATAAAGGACAGAAATGGTATGGACCTAACAGAAGCAGAAGATATTAAGAAGAGGTGGTAAGAATACACAGAAGAACTGTACAAAAAAGATCTTCACGACCCAGATAATCACAATAGTGTGATCACTGACCTAGAGCCAGACATCCTGGAATGTGAAGTCAAGTGGGCCTTAGAAAGCATCACTACGAACAAAGCTAGTGGAGGTGATGGAATTCCAGTGGATCTATTTCAAATCCTGAAAGATGATGCTGTGAAAGTGCTGCACTCAATATGCCAGCAAATTTGGAAAACTCAGCAGTGGCCACAGGACTGGAAAAGGTCAGTTTTCATTCCAATCCCATAGAAAGGCAATGCCAAAGAATGCTCAAACTACCACACAATTGCACTCATTTCACACGCTAGTAAAGTAATGCTCAAAATTCTCCAAGCCAGGCTTCAGCAATACGTGAACCGTGAACTTCCTGATGTTCAAGCTGCTTTTAGAAAAGGCAGAGGAACCAGAGATCAAATTGCCAACATCCGCTGGATCATGGAAAAAGCAAGAGAGTTCCAGAAAAGCATCTATTTCTGCTTTATTGACTATGCCAAAGCCTTTGACTGTGTGGATCACAATAAACTGTGGAAAATTCTGAAAGAGATGGGAATACCAGACCACCTGACCTGCCTCTTGACAAATCTGTATGCAGATCAAGAAGCAACAGTTAGAAATGGACATGGAACAACAAACTGGTTCCAAATAGGAAAAGGAGTATGTCAAGGTTGTATATTGTCACCCTGCTTATTTAACTTATATGCAGAGTACATCATGAGAAATGCTGGACTGGAAGAAACACAAGCTGGAATCAAGATTGCAGGGAGAAATATCAACAACCTCAGATATGCAGATGACACCACCCTTATGGCAGAAAGTGAAGAGGAACTGAAAAGCCTCTTGATGAAGGTGAAAGTGGAGAGTGAAAAAGTTGGCTTAAAGCTCAGCATTCAGAAAATGAAGATCATGGCATCTGGTCCCATCACTTCATGGGAAATAGATTGGGGAACAGTGGAAACAGTGTCAGACTTTATTTTTTGAGGCTCCAAAATCACTGCAGATGGTGACTGCAGCCACGAAATTAAAAGACGCTTACTCCTTGGAAGAAAAGTTATGACCAACCTAGATAGCATATTCAAAAGCAGAGACATTACTCTGCCAACAAAGGTCTGTCTAGTCAAGGCTATGGTTTTTCCTGTGGTCATGTATGGATGTGAGAGTTGGACTGTGAAGAAGGCTGAGCGCCAAAGAATTGATGCTTTTGAACTGTGGTGTTGGAGAAGACTCTTGAGAGTCCCTTGGACTGCAAGGAGATCCAACCAGTCCATTCTGAAGGAGATCAGCCCTGGGATTTCTTTGGAAGGAATGATGCTAAAGCTGAAACTCCAGTACTTTGGCCACCTCATGCAAAGAGTTGACTCATTGGAAAAGACTCTGATGTTGGGAGGGATTGGGGGCAGGAGGAGAAGGGGATGCCAGAGGATGAGATGGTTGGATGGCATCACTGACTCGATGGACTTGAGTCTGAGTGAACTCCGGGAGTTTGTGATGGACAGGGAGGCCTGGCATGCTGCGATTCATGGGGTCGCAAAGAGTCGGACACGACTGAGCGACTGAACTGAACTGAACTGATGACTTCTAAGCTGTTATATGTTAAAGTTCAAGCCAAGAGTCTGTGTCCTTAATTTTGAACAGAAATCATTATTTATTTATTTGTAATCAGATCAATCAGTATTTCACTTTATGGAATTCACTTTGGGAGAGAAAAATATGTATTCTTATTTTTGTTTCTATTAATGTGTTACATTTTATATTCGGGGTCTTAATATACTGAAATCCACTTAGGTAAATGGCATAAAGGAGGGAACTGTTTTATTTTTCTCTATATATTAAATCTATTTCAAATATCATTTGTTAAACAAGTGCCTGTCTCTTTTAGGTTTCAGCATGGTGGTTTAATCTGTGACCTCAGTTCTCTGATGGAGCCAGTAAAAGTTGTTGATTTTTATTTTACCCAACTTTTTCTTAATGTAAAGGAAGTCTTTTTAATAAATGGTGCTAAAAAAGTTGGATCTCTGTATGGAAATACTTGAGCCCTGACCTCTATTCTGCTCCTATAAAAGTAGAGAGAGCAATGAATAGCAGTCATGGAAGAAATCTTAAGAGACTATTTTCATGGTATCGAGGTAGCTAGATCTTTAGACAGTTGCACACACATAAAACTTTTGGATGCAAAGATTATGAATTTGAAGTAATGATGAAGTAGTGAAATTCCTCCATGTCCTTTTCTTATAATTTTGAAATGTTAAAGTGAAATTGTTGTTTTTCCTTCTAAAGAAGAAGTTGTGTGTTAAATATTGTCTCAGAAATCATATGCAGTATTCCAAATCTTATTGTGAATTATGTTAAAACTAAAATCCTAAATTTTATTAAAAAGCTTTTTAGTTACTTATATTAATTAATTTTTGTCAACATTAATGCTGTTGTGCAAAGAGCATGGTCTACTTTCACCTGTAATCACAATTTGTAGTTCACTAATTTCTTCAACCAGTCCATCCTAAAGGAGACCAGTCCTGGGTGTTCATTGGAAGGACTGATGCTGAGGCTGAAACTCCAATACTTTGGCCACCTCATGTGAAGAGTTGACTTATTGGAAAAGACCCTGACGCTGGGAAGGATTGGGGGCAGGAGGAGAAGGGGACGACAGAGGATGAGATGGCTGGATGGCATCACTGACTTGATGCACACGAGTTTGAGTGAACTCTGGGAGTTGGTGATGGACAGGGAGGCCTGGCCTGCTGTGATTCATGGGGTTGCAAAGAGTCAGACATGATTGAGCGACTGAACTGAATTGAACTGCATTTTCTTCAACAAATCTTAATTAAGCACTTCATGTTAGACTCCGAATGTTTTCCAAACATTGTTTGGAAAAACTTGGAAAAAATGGGAAGATACCCAGATCCATAATGAGTCATAAATGCTACTTTTCCCAGAGAAATCTAACACAGAAAGAGTAATAGGATTTTTAGTCACATCTTAATCATGACTAAGGCAGTCAGACACGACTGAGCGACTGAACTGAACTGAACTGAAGGTTGTGCAGGCCTCCACCCGAGTCATCCCCTAACTCTTTTCCAACCCACAATCCAGAAATCTATTTACCCACAGATCATCCTGTCATTTTACTAAATTATATACTCATGACCAAAATGTTACTTATTTCCAAACTAACTTTCCCAGAATTTTTAAATTTGTCAGTCATCAGAGAATAATCCAATTTTTCTAAATAATCAAGTGATTGTTTTTTTTCTATAGAACATCTAAAAAGGATGAAGCTCATTATAGCCAAGATATTAGGAGACTTTTATGTACTAAGATTCATTCCAAGATTAATAAGAGCTGACTAAAAGTAATGGATCTGATAAATCAATTTATACTTTTGTTGATATCAGTGTTGAAATTGATCAACTATTATCTCACTCCTTTTTGGTTGCTATAATAAAAATACCACAGATGAGGTAGTTTATAAATAACATTTATTTCTCACAGTTCTAGAGGCTGGGAATCCAAGATCAAGTGGCAAGCAGATTTGGTGTCTGGTGAGGGCCCTTGTCCTAGTTCACAGATGCTGTCTTCTGTGTCATGACATGGCAGAAGGGGCTAGATAACACTCCAGGGTCTGTTTTATAGGGGCAGTAATTCCATTCATGGCAGCACCACCCTTCTGACCTAATCACCTTAAAGAGGTTCTAACTCCTATTACTGATACCATCAGGTTTCAACATTTTGAGGGAACACAAATATTCAACAAACCTTAATTAAGCACTTCATGTTAGACTCTGAACCAGACAGAGAATTTTCTGTTTTAAAGATAAGACAAGGTTCCAATACTGTGGATGTAATAAGAGAATGTAATAAGAGAACACAAGTACTTTTGCTTCATTTCTGATGACAAATGGGTTGCCCTACCCCACCTTCGTCTATCCAGTTTATTTGTTCTCTGGCTCTAGTTGCATGGCTGAATTTCTGAGCCAGGACTCCATGTTCATCCTTCCAGGAGCAGCATGAATGGACAGGTCTCATAATACCTAGGAGCTCTCAAATCAATTTTTGGCTCAGAAATTTCAAGATTATTTCCTGCTGCAGATCACTGTTTTTCTAGAAGAGATTTTTTCAAAATAATATTCATGTTTTTAGACTCAGACTTTTTTTTTTTTTATAGCTGCAGCCATATATTTGATTCTCACAGAATATAGGTTTGCGCTTTCCTTGGTATTCTGTGGGTGAGAGTCCACCTTCTGTTGTCCTCTTGCAGATGTTTCACCTTCAGACTGACAAACAACTCACTAACACACGTTGGGACACGCTGAGTTTTTATGGCCCTCATGCTTCTTCTGTGGCCACTTCAGTCACAGCCTTCCATTCTCAGAACCTCAGTTCTTTCCTGCAGATGACAACAAACACAGAGAATCATGGGAAACGTAGATCTGTTCCAAAGGAAATGCGTCTCCTTTCCAGCAAGACTCAAAGGAAACAGACATATTTTCCTAGAATATTTTACATTTTTTAAGTTTAAAATACTAAGAATATTAAATGTGCATGTTTTTAGCACCTAATGTATACTGTATACTCTAGCAGATGTTTTCATGAAAATTATCATGGAATGAAAGCACTCTATTGAACACCAGACACTTGTACATGAATCATCCCATTTAACCTTTTTGACCTTAAAGTACTTTTGCTGATGAGATAACTGAGTCTTCAGGCTTAATTAGGGTCAAGGAGTCCAGCAGTACAGGAACCAGAGCTTGACAGCAATTTACCACTGTTTACTGAAGCCCTGCTCTCATTAGCAGGTGATCATAGAAGGGTATGAATAGAAGATGAATTTAGGATAGAGCGAAAACAAAGGGGAAAAAAAGGAACTTTGTGGTTGTGCAAGTGCCTGAAAAGTCTGCGTCTCTGAAGGAGAGCTGGCCTCCTCCCTGACCACTCTGCTCCTCCTACTTGTCAAGGCACAACTTTCAGACTGAAAAGAGAACAGGTTTGGTTGAAAACAGCTTCACATGTTAAGAGGGTCGAGGAAATTGTAAGAGCTCTGAGCTGTGGATGCTAACACTTGCTGCCATTCATCAAGCTCCACAGGTGCTGGGAACTTTAGCCTGTTTCATCACGTCATCATAGCCCCTGGGGAAGGCAATGAGGTGACAATGGGAACCAAGGACCTGGGAGTCCAGGACTGTGGAACCCACAGCCCACAGTCTTCTTTGTCCTAAGCAGCCTAAGATAGTTTAATAGCCATCCAGGTTTCTCTGTTAGCCTTCTATAATGACCCAGATGATGCTCCCTTTGTTGTGGACATTGTAATCCATTCAGCAGCTTCCCAGCAGCTAAGATACAAGCCTGTGACCCTGGTCATACTCGATTGTCAAGTGTGGACTTCGGGTGTGAAGTTCACACCGCAGGAGAGTATGCCCTGGTGGGGCCAGAGGAACAGGCTCTTCATGGATGTGGCATCAGCAGGAGCAATATCTTCTGTGGCATCAAGGTCAAGGTCAAGATCAAGGCCCAGGAGGGTATGGTGTTCATGGTGCTAATTCCAGTTCCTGACCTTGAATTCACAGAGGTGACTGTGGAGTGGCCCTTATTTCCTCATGGAGGGCGTGATGTTGGCAATGATCTTGAAAAATCTTTCTCCAACACTTTGGTTACTCTGGAAGCTGCTCTAATGCCCTTTCTACCTTAAAGATGATTTTTCTACATAAAGCAGCCTGAGCAGTTTCTATCATGTTCCTATAGCTCAGAATCCGGGTCTTCTGACCGCACCGCTCATCTGCCAGCAGAGTGCGGGGCCAACATCCTCTGCAGGTGTGGCCCAGGGCCCAGGGTCCTGCTCGCAGGAGCAGGGGCTCTGCTCTCCTCTCCACCCCAGACAAGGAGAGGGCTGCTGCTGCTGCGGCAGGAGCAGCAGTAACTGGGTGGTTCAAAAACTGGGCCAGAGAAGCTGAGCTTTATCTCAGGTGACACTTTTAAGTAAAATACTTAACAGATCCTTTTTGAGCGTTGATACACACACACACACACACACACACACACAGCAGTGTACAGATTGCTCTTTCTTTGCTGATGCTCCCATCACCCGCACAGGAACCTGAGGATAAATGGAGCTGACACTGTCTGAGGCCACACGCAAGCTTCTGGGGTCACCTGGCAGTCCGTCTGAGCTCTCACCTTGAGTCACTCTCACCGTCCCCTGCCCCCTGCAGGAGTCAGAGGGAGGGGTAAGAGTTCTGGGTTCTGGCTGCACTGCCCCAGCTGAGTGGAGGGAGGAAAACCTCTCTGTCCTCTGTACCTCCTCTGTGTGTTTGCTGTGCTGTGAGTGCATTGTCAGGATTGACATTAGAATCCACTCAAAAACTGCTCTTATTATTCCTATTGTTGACTCAACATTGCACTGTTCCAGTGTTGGAATAAAAGGGGATTATGTAGCTCCTCTGGTGAGACACTCCTCGGGGCCAGACCCTCACATCACCCCTATGTCTGTAAGAGCAAGAGGCAGTCCTGGTGGGCACATGACATATGACATGCAACATTGGAACAGTGGGGAAATCAACACAAACAGAACAACAACAATAAAAACATGGGGCTTCACAGAGTCCCCGCTTGCAGCCTCTGATTTTGTGCTTCCATCTTCTCAGCTGTGTAACACCAACGTGTGAGCACTTCTGTGTATCCACTTCAGGGCACAGCACAACATCTGGCAGAACAAAACAAAACTGAGCCAGCAGTACTTCTTTCTGTGATGGCTAAGTGAGTGATTAGGGAACATGAGAACCGTGGTTCATTTAACAAATGGGTTGGAGGACCACCGTGTCTCAGACACTGAAGGATGTGTTTCAGGGAGTGAACAGAACAGATCTCCTCCCTTGCAGAAGTTGCCAGAGGTGAGATGTGGGATCAGTAGAGGGTATGGCCCAGGACCTCAGGGAGAAAACATTTTGAAAGGAGGAAGATGCTGACAGGGGGTCAGGAACTGTTGTAGAAATGTAGAAGGTAAGGCCCGAGCAGGACTGGGGAGCCAGTAAAGCAGAATCCAGTTGGTGTACAGGGGGCCATGCAGGCAGGTGCCGGGAGGGAGAGTTTTTCTTTGAGGATGTGGTAGGTAAAGTGTAGGATAAGGCGACTCAGGCACCAGGTAAAATTTTATGTATTTGTTTTGGTCTGGGAATAATGTGACTATATTTGTTTGTGTTCTGGGAGGGAAAGTGAGATAGAGGGAGCTTGAAGTGAAATTCAGAAAGAAATAAGAGGTAAGAAGGTCATGGCAGATTCTAATGATCTGGGCTCATTTTAAAATTTAACTTAGAAGGTCAAAAATAGAACTCAAAGATACTATAAACAAGTGCCACCCATACAAGGGAGCCCTAGAAATGAAGTGTTCATAAGAAAATGCTTGCTCATAAACTATTACTATCCCAAGTATGCATTAACACTGATCTTATTAACCATTTGTATTTTAAGTTCTTCTTCAAATCTTCTCTTTTCTGTCTGACTTCACTTTCACTGGCAATTTTGGACACACCAGAACATGCTCAGAAAGAAAGCTGAGCGCTGAAGAATTGATGCTTTTGAACTGTGGTGTTGGAGAAGACTCTTAAGAGTCCCTTGGACTGCAAGGAGATCAAACCAGTCAATACTAAAGGAAATCAGTCCTGAATATTCATTGGAAGGACGGATGCTGAAGCTGAAACTCCAATACTGTGGCCACCTGATGTGAAGAACTGATTCATTTGAAAAGACCCTGATGCTGGGAAAAATTAAAGGCAGGAGGAGAAGGGGACAACAGAGGATGAGATTGGTGGATGGTACCACCGACTTGATGTACATGGGTTTGAGCAAGCTCCAGGAGTTGGTGATGGACAGGGAAACATGGCTTGCTGCAGTCTATGGGGTCACAAAGGATTGGACACAATAGAGTGGCTGAACTGAACTGAACTGAAAACAGGCGTACTCACATAGGATCAAGGCCAATAATACCCCAAAGCCAATAGCTTCCCAATAATCAATGTTCAGCCACGTCAGGGAGCTGGACTGGCAGCCAGGTCAGATGAGGCCTTGGGAGTAATCATCTTAACCTTATCTGAACTACCCACGGCTCTCTGATCTGCCAGCTAAGCTGAGCTGGATGCGCATGGGATACAGCTTTCCTGCTGAGATTTACGGTGTTTCTACCTTCCTTGATCAGGTTGGAAACACAGAGTGTACTTAACCTTCCCACTTTAATTGCTGGTTTAACTCCTCTCTGGAGAAATGGGTGCATCAAAGTGGAGCTAAAACAATTAAGTGAATGTTTTCCAACCTCAGGAAAGTCTGGGGTTAAGCCTGATCACATCTGAACTGGTTGAATATCAAAAAGCATCTTTGCTCTTTATGGATGCCTCCACATCCTGAAATCCACAGAAGTAAACTGTTGGTGAAGTTCACAAGCACAGCCCAGAGGTAAACGCTGTGCAGGGGCTGGGATGGTGGGAAAGAAGATCCTTGGCAAGAGGTTTCCTTGAGAAATGGGATCCAGTTCCACCATCAAGAACATTTGTTGAGTTGGATGGATTTTCCATTCTTAGGGTTGTCCAGAAAAGACTTTCTGAGACAAATGATTTGTGGTGTTTGTGTTCTCATTAAGTCCACAAAACCCACAGAGCAAGTGGAGAGAGTTCTTATTTGACTCCCAGTCTTTAACCCAGTCACAAGACTGGTGTCTGCAGGGTGTTCAGAGTTTGTCCCTGTCCATGACTTTGTCGTAGGCAGTGAGCAAAGGTTTTCCTTTCAGAAACTGTTTTATAGAGCAACCTTCCCCCGATTTTCTTTTTAAAAGTGGCTTTCGGTAACTTTCAGTCCCTCTGAGCGGGATCTCAGTTTCCCCGGTGTTTTCAATGGCCTCGTCCAGGTAGACAGAACTGTGTATAGCTAACCATTTGCCTACCAGAGCTTTACCCCATCACTGAAGTTAGCTGAACATGTCTCTGATAACGTCCCTTTAGCTCATCTAAAATGCTTCATCTCCATCCTGAGCCAGAGAAGGCAATGGCACCCCACTCCAGTACTCTTGCCTGGAAAATCCCATGCATGGAGGATCCTGGTTGGCTGCAGTCTGTGGGGTCACACAGAGTCAGACACGACTGAACGACTTCACTTTCACTTTTCACTTGCATGCACTGGAGAAGGAGATGGCAACCCACTTCAGTGTTCTTGCCTGGAGAATCCCAGGGATGGGGGAGCCTGGTGGGCTGCCGTCTATGGGGTCGCACAGAGTTGGACACGACTGACGTGACTTAGCAGCAGCAGCAGCCACCCCGAACCAGCCTCATGATCTCTCCAGCTTCCCTTATTTCAATGGCATCAACATGGACCCATTATCTCTTCCTCTCTCCTGACTAGTGCGACTCCTTTGTGATGATGTTTTTGAATGTGCCTAACCTTCCACCTTCAGAGTCTGCTTGGCCCCACCCAGGCCTTCTCTGTGTTCTCCTGGTCATTACAGCCATCTCCTAACTTGCCTTTCCTAATCTCCTTTTCATCTCTAGTCTCACTTCCTGACACAGAACAGACTTACCTTTCCAAAGTTCACCTCTGAGGAGGTGACACCCATTTCCAGTATATTCTGCAATTTTTTCCTGCTCTGCATTGCCTATGTCCTACTGATTCATCTTCCTCCTCACCCTATGTGCCCCTCCATTCCCCAGTTCCTGCTATGTGCTGTTCTCTGTCTATACTAGCTCCACTGCCCCAAATATCTTCTATCCCTTCCCCACAATCCTTCAAAATTAGCTTGAACCTTGCTCTCTCCCAAGCCTCCCTTCTGGGTTCTCTTGCGGTATAATTTCCAGAGTAAGGCTGACCTCTAGAAATGATCTGATGGAAGTTCTCCTCAGTTTTTGGACTGTTTTCCTTACATTGATCACTTCCCAATCTCTATTCTTACTTGCTGTATTGGTCTTTCAGGGTTGCCTTGACAAGGTAGCACAGACAGGGTGGATTAAACAACAGAAAACTATTGTCTCACACAGTTCCAGAGATCAGAAGTCCAAGCTCGAGGTGTATGAAGAGCCATGCTCCTTCTGAAACTTACAGGAAAGAATCCTTCCTGTCTTCTTCCTAGCAGGTGGTTGTTCGCAATCTTTCATGTTCTGTGGCTGGCAGCTCTATCACTTCAGTCTCTGCCCTCATCACCACATGATCTTCTTGCAGTCTCTGTGTTTACATGACTACCTTCTTATAAGGATACCAGTCATACTGGATTAGCAGCCTTCCTTCTTGGCAGCATTATTCACAATAGCCAAGAGTTGGAAGCAACCAAGTGCCCATTGATGGAATAATGAGTAAGCAAAATCCATACAGTGAAATACTACTCAGTAGCAAAAAGGAAGGAAATTCTGACATCTGCTACAGCATGAATGAACCTTGACGATATTAAGCTAAGTGAAATAAGCCAGTCACAAAGGACAATTACTGCATCATACTACTCATATGAGATATGAGTATCTGCGGCTGCTAAGTCACTTCAGTCGTGTCCGACTCTGTGCGACCCCATAGACGGCAGCCCACCAGGCTCCCCCATCCCTGGGATTCTCCAGGCAAGAACACTGAAGTGGGTTGCCATCTCCTTCTCCAATGCATGAAAGTGAAAAGTGAAAGTGAAGCCACTCAGTCGTGTCCGACTCTTAGGGACCCCATGGACTGCAGCCCACTAGGCTCCTCCAGGGATTCTCCAAGCAAGAGTAGTAGAGAAGTCAGATTTATAGAGACAGAAAGCAAATTGTCTGTGCCAGGATTTTTGGGGGTGGGAGAAATAGAGAGCTGTTAAATGGGTACAGAGTGTCAGTTTTGCAAGATGAAGTTCTAGAGATAAGCAGTGGTTATATGCCCAAGAATGTGAACGTATTTAACACTGTTGAACAGTACACTTAAAAACAGTTAAAATGATACATTTTATGTTATGTGTTTTATCAGTTCAGTTTAGTCACTCAGTAGGATCTGACTCTTTGCAACCCCATGGACTGCAGCATGCCAGGCCTCCCTGTCCATCACCAGTTCCCGGAGTTTACTCAAACTCATGGCCTTTGAGTCGGTAATGCCAACCATTTCATCCTCTGTTGTCCCCTTCTCTTGCCTTCAATCTTTCCCAGCATCAGGGTCTTTTCCAATGAGTCAGTTCTTCGCATCAGGTGGCCAAAGTATTGGAGTTTCAGCTTCAGCATTAGTCTTTCTAATGAATATTCAGGACTGATTTCCTTTAGGATGGACTGGTTGGATCTCCTTGCTGTCCATGGGACTCTCAAGAGTCTTCTTCAACACCACAGTTTAAAAGCATCAATTCTTTGGTGCTCAGCTTTCTTTACAGTCCAACTCTCACATCTATGACTACTGGAAAAACCATAGCTTTGACTAGATGGACCTTTGTTGGCAAAGTAGTGTCTCTGCTTTTTAATATGCTGTCTATTATGGTCATAATGTTTTTATCAAGGAGCAAGCGTCTTTTCATTTCATGGCTGCAGTCACCATTTGCAATGATTTTGGAACCCAAAAAGATAAAGTCTGTCACTGTTTCCACTGTTTCCCCATATATTTGCCACGAAGTGATGGGACCAGTTGCCATGATCTTAGTTTTTTGAATGTTGAGTTTTAAGCCAACTGTTTCACTCTCCCTCTTTCACTTTCATCAAGAGGCTCTTTAGTTCTTCTTTGCTTTCTGCCATAAGTTGGTGTCATCTGCATATCTGAGATTATTGATATTTCTCCTGGCAGTCTTGATCCCAGCTTTTGCTTCATTCAGTCCAGCATTTCTCATGATGTACTCTGCATATAAGTTAAATAAGCAGGGTGACAATATACAGCCCTGATGTACTCCTTTCCCGATTTGGAACCAGTCTGTTGTTCTATGTCCAGTTCTAACTGTTGCTTCTTGACCTTTATGTGTATTATAGAATAATTAAAAATTTAAAGCAAACAAAATCTGTACCTCATCACATTGTCCACAGTTTCTACTCGGGACCACCTGATTCTGGGCTAGAGCTCTATTCACAAGCAATCCTGCTTTGGAACCTTCATCTATAGTTACATACACTAACGACTCCATGTTTTCTGCTTTTATCCTTTCTTCCTCGTTGGCCAGGCATTGTGGTGTAGCCTGACCATATCCACTCTCCTCATTCTTCCTCCTGTCATTCCCACAACACCTGAGGCTCACTAAGGAGATTGTGTGGTCTTGCACAGGACACAGTCACTGACTAGGTGAGAATTCATGAGGTCATCTGGGCCTGCTTCTCTTCACTTCTCTTTCAGAGATGAGAAATTCATTCTCAGGAATATCCTCATCCTATCATCCTTATCTTATATTTTTTTGTCTTTTATTCAAGAGTCTGCTGAACTTAATTCTCATTCCATTGTTTTTCTGATTTCATCAACACAAGTAGTATATTGGCCCATCTATGTGGATTCTCAGTTGGTTCTAATGCTCTTCTTTCCCCACTTCTTTCCCTTTAGAATGACAAATCAGAGATCCCTGGAGTGTTGAAATCTTGAACCAGTGAAATTTTATGTAAAATTTGACCCTTCATAATATGTTCTTTCCAGTGGGAGCTTTTAAAGAAACAGACCCCACCACAGAACCTCACTTGGAAGGTACATCTGAGAGGAGATTGTAAGTGATCTAAGCTTTAAGGACAGGTATGAGCATGGATGGAAGTTGGAGGTAGGTATGAAAGAGCATTGAATGTGAAAACAATGGGGTAGAAATAAAGGAATTACAAGCACAGTGTGGCTGCCATTTAACTATGTGAGTTGGACCAATGACAAATGAAGTTGGAATTGGTAGACAAGAACCATTAGTGGTGGCATTTGAACCTGCACTGAAAAGCTTGGGCTCTGACCAGTGTTTTTCAAATCGTGGTCCATGGACTGCCCACATCTGTTTTGCTTGAGTACTAGTTGAAATACAGATTCCTAGCTTCAGAATTTTATGCAGCAGAACCTTTGTGCTCAGGTGATAGGAATCAGCATTTTTAACAAGCTCTCCAGGCAATCCCTGTGAAGCAGATAATTAGTAAACTGGGTAAGAATGAGAAGACTACTAAAACAATATTTCAATCTTAGCTGTACCTAGAGAAAGCACCTCTTCCCAGACTGCAGAGGTGTGGAAGGATTTCAAGCTGAATTCTGAGAGTAGCATGTGATGTTATAAAGCTTCCATGTTCCAAGGAAATATTGGCTTGCAATGTGAGATGGAAACTCTGCAGCCTTGTTTTATTCATGACTTTTGCAAGAGTTTCCACATTTGCCAGAAGTAAAATACACAAATGATGCATCCCTCTCTCTTCCCACACATGGGCAAGTCATTAAAATGGATCAGCTTGACAGTTGACAACTCAGGTGCTCAGTGGATGCTGAAAACTACTTTTCTCTTCCTTTCTCTCTTAAATTAGTCATAAGGAATACAAATACATTCCACTGAATCCTGATCCTGTGCAAAATTTATAGTTTAGGCCTTATAAACCAAGCTCTAACATTCACTTTCCTTTGGCAGGAGATAAAATTTTCCTTTAAAAGAAGAATGACTATTTATTAATGTGAACACATGCAAAACTAGAGTAGAGAGAGCATGAAAGAGGGGGTTACATGGTGCCACCCTGCAGGATGGGGTGGATCAGGCTCCTTAGCATGAGGGCTGGAGGGGGAGTCTTGGAGAGGAAGGAAAAATGCACATTTCCATGGAAGAGCTTTCTTGCCTGAAAGAACAATGTGGGCAGCAAGAGGATGGAAAGGGTAAGTATATATAACAAGGACTCTCAGGTGGCTTGTACACTGTGGGAAGCTGCTCATGGAGTGGTTGATCTCACATTGGAAGAGGCCTCAAATATCAGAGCAAGGTATTTGGACTTACTCTATAGACAGTGGAACTCCCTTTATACTCAATAATGTCATACTTTGGGTAAAAACTTATAGTCTTCTTGTTTTACATAAACCAAAGAGAGGAGAGACTTGTTGAAGGCAGTTACAATGACCTTTCAGTCCTTCTCCTAATGGCAGACTTTGTAACAGGGGAATGAGTTTAAAAAAGTGTTGAGTTGGAATGAGAGAGTTGGAACATCAAATCACTGTGAAGAGAGAGGCAGGCATGTGTGTCTGGTGTTGGTGGGTGAGGGGAATCAGATATTTAGCAACGACCAGGACTGAAATTAGAGAAGGAAATGGCAACCCACTCCAGTGTTCTTGCCTGGAGAATCCCAGGGACGGGGGAGCCTGTTGGGCTGCCGTCTATGGGGTCGCACAGAGTAGGACATGACCGAAGCAACTTAGCAGCAGGACTGAAATGCTGAAACAACTCATCCTGCCACCTTGATGTTTCTTCAGCTCATAATATAAGGCTTGTCAGACAGTATTTCTAAAGATGCATCTTGGCCGTTAGTGACCTTCAAAGAATATTTTGAGAACCTTCACTTACAAATATGGAAACAAATGGCTGTTTCTCTCTGCCAGCATGGCCATCTGTTCCATTCTTCTGCCAGGAAAACAATATTATATTTATATTCTTATTTGTATGATGATCTAATTTACTAGGAAAGTGCTGATTCAGCGTAGGAGTCCAGTTTAAATAGTCAGTCCTGCGGAAAGGCTACACACACCAGAAATCTTGGCCTTTTGGCTAAGATCAAGTGTAGTATCAAGTGTAGAAATTCCTAGGTACTAAGTATTCCATTCCAAATAGGAAGTCCAGCTTCAGGTAAGTATGGTATAGTCCCTAAAGACAGAAATATGGTCTGGGCAAGGGTTCAGTGAGAACCATGGCACCATCAAATCAGGACTGAGGAAGGAATGTGATCATCTAGGCCAAGTCCTTTGCTATGCGATTGGGAGGAAAACGCTGGGCAAATTGCTCTATTAGTTATCAAAACATTGTGTAAACCATTTTTGAATATTTTTTTCCCAGACAAACATCTGTATATCTGTCTTGGTAGAAACTGAATCATTTATGAGCAATATCCTCTATGAAAATTCTATTTCTTTGGAGACACATTTGAGAACCATTGATTTGACAAAGACTAGTTTCCAAGAGTTGCTGCAAACCTTGCTGATGCTGAATGAATAGACTTTATCTAATGACTCTTCCTCGTATAGTCCTATGGCTAAAGTTGATCTATTTGCGCACAATATCAACGAATGCCATGGAGCCATAGAGGCCAAGCAAATGAGGGATGGATACTCTAGGCATTGTTTTAAGGCTTAAGCATATCAATTCACTTAATTTTCCAGCCTTTTTAGAGATGCATCTTATTATTCCTCTTCTACAGACCAAGAAATCAAGGCATAAAGAAGAGACATCATTTACCCTCAGGCCACACAAAAAAATCCAGTAAGTGGCAGAGCTGAACTGAGAATCCAGTCAGTCCTATGAGCCATTATGAATCCCTTTGCTAGACTGTCTCATCTCTTCATTCAAAAAGAAGAGGAACACAAATTCAAAATATTCCTGGAGATAAGATTTGATGGGACCTGGGATTTTATATAACTTTTTACTTATTTCCCATATAAAAAGGTCTTTAACATGAAGAGTTTAAAGACTCTCCATAGGCATTGGCATTATTGTCTTAAGTACCTTTACAATGTCTAAAGATTTGGGGAATGAAATCTTTGTATTTTTGGAAATTTATAATCTCCATGACCTTAGTCAAGTCATTTAAGTCTCCCTGAGCTCAGCTTTCTCATCCGTAAATTGGGGATAATTTAAAACCTGCAAATTTGTACCAAGGTCTCATGAGATGAGGAATGTTCAGGAATCAGTACTCAGTTGTTCCAATATATGTGATTTAGTGTTATTAAAATAATCAATTAATTAGGAGACACAAATTTCTAGACTTTGTGTTAACTGTTGAGAAAAGCAAAAGAGAAGAGGGGAACATTCTAATGAAAACATGGAGGGAAAGGCAGTCCTACCAACAGTGGATAAACACAACTCCAGGGAATCTTAGAGGCTCAAGGTTTTGTTATAAGAGAAAAAGGAGAAGGGAAAGAAAGGTATTTATTACAGGTTGAACTGTTGAATCTGAAACAAAATTCATACATTGAAATCCTAGCCCCTAATATCTCAAAATGTGGCCTTATTTGGGAACAGAATTGTTGCAGATGAGGTTAAGATGAGTTAAGATGAGGGTGTACTGGAGTAGGGTGGGTCCAATACTACTGGTGTCTTTATGTAAAGGAAATTTGCACATGGACCTGCACAGATACACAGGAAAAATATCTTGTGAACCTGAAGCCAGAGATTGAAGTGTTGCATCCACAAATGAAGGAACACCAAACCAAGACTGACAACAAACCACTAGAGACTAGGGAAGAAATGTGAAACAAAGTCTCCGTTACAATCTCAGGAGGAACCAACCCTGCAGACACCCTGATCTCAGACTTTCAGGCTTCAGAACTGAGAGAATATGTTTCTCTCTTTTAAGCCAGGGACATTGTATTACTTTGTTATGGAAGTCCTAGAAAGCAAATAGAGTGTTCCACTCTAATTTGAAGCTTGAATGGAGCTTTGATCAATGGAAAGAGTGGGAACAGTGACAGCATGAATGAAGGCATAAAGAAGCAAAAGCACAGAAACAGTGGTGGGGGTGGGGTGCTGAAGGGCAGAGTGACTGGGGACTTGGAAATTCAAGAGGGCGGAGTAATGCCTAAGGACTCTTGGAGCCACTGGGAAGAGATGGAGGCTCATGGCAAGAATGGGAAGTACAGAGAAAAACATTTTTATGTGTCTTGGGCCACATATTCTGGCAATGCTGGGAGGAAATATTAAAGGACAAGATGTTGGAAGAAACATCTGGAAGGAGATTCCATTAGTCTATGAAAGATAATTCAGTTCAGTCGCTCAGTCGTGTCCGACTCTTTGCGACCCCGTGAATCGCAGCACACCAGGCCTCCCTGTCCATCACCAACTCCTGGAGTTCACTCAGACTCACGTCCGTCGAGTTGGTGATGCCATCCAGCTATCTCATCCTCTGTCGCCCCCTTCTCCTCCTGCCCCCAATCCCTCCCAGCATCAGAGTCTTTTCCAATGAGTCAACTCTTCGCATGAGGTGGCCAAAGTACTGGAGTTTCAGCTTTAGCATTATTCCTTCCAAAGAAATCCCAGGGCTGATCTCCTTCAGAATGGACTAGTTGGATCTCCTTGCAGTCCAAGGGACTCTCAAGAGTCTTCTCCAACATCACAGTTCAAAAGCATCAATTCTTTGGCATTCAGCTTTCTTCACAGTCCAACTCTCACATCCATACACGACTACTGGAAAAACCACAGCCTTGACTAGACGGACCTTTGTTGGCAAAGTAATGTCTCTGCTTTTCAATATGCTATCTAGGTTGGTCATAACTTTCCTTCCAATAAGAATGGTTATGTGGCCATAGGGATGTGCAGGAAGGATGGGTGTGAACATGATTGAGTTGCACAGGAGGGGAAGGGAGCTGGAGATGCTGCCTGTTAAGCCTAGAGAATTGGTCTGCTGATGTCATTGGCTTATGAAGCAAATCCCTAAGGGGAAATTGTAGCAAATTTGGGTGTGATTGTTTTTTCAGATATTCAATAGACAGGGAATTCAATTGTTAATCTCAGGAGAGTGACTGAGACTAAGTAAAGAGCTGCATAATGAATAGATGTGCTGGGTGCATGCATTGTTGATCAGAAGAAATAGAAACAGCAAGAGCAACAGTATAGAGATGTTAAAGTTATTGATTTAAAGTTATTTTAAAAATCCAGTAGTGTACACTGAAAATTACAAAAGAGAATTTTCTATTACTTTGATTATTAATGAAAGACTGTGATTTGAGGAAGAATTTTTTATGAGGTTTCTGGACAGTACTTGGCTTAGAGAGCCATTGACATAGCTGACCAATTGACAGGTCCTGACATCTGATGTCTCCACCCGGACAAATCCATAAGAACAAAGCTGTCAGGCTTATTGATCAACAGGAAGGTGAGTCTACATCATTCACTGAACAGATGGTGTCTGCATTGTGAGGATATATCCACACAGTCCAAATGGGTGAAGAAGGGCCTGAACCATGCAGCTGCAATATGTTTTCAACATGGATTTAACAGATAACTAAAAAGTAATGGAAAACCAGAATTATGGCTTTATATGATTACTAATGAAGTGACTGAACACACAGGTACACATGTAATTACTAATAAATGCCCTCCAAAGTGATGGCCATTACATGAACTAACATGAAGTTCTAAGGAAGAGTTTAAATCTAGAGTAAAAAGGAGCATATGGTAATAGTTTAATATGTCCCCTAGGTCTGTTTCCACTCACAGTTTTCCTCTTCATCATTTTTATTTTTATTACTTGCCATTCATTTGCTGATGAAAACAGTGCTTGTTGTACACTTTCCCAGAGTCTAGGCTTCCTCCTAGCATTATTACGTTGTCAATCAACATGTTTCTGTGGCCCCCTACGTCACCTATATGCTGGTCATTACATATACACACCTGACTAGATTCACACTGAATGTATAGTAAGTATCAGCACAGATGCTGTTGAGCCATTCTGTCAGTGTCAGGAGGTAATAAATGCCTAATGCTCTCTCTTTTTTTGTGTATGTGAAATGAGCACCACTGATGATCATTGTATAGATTTATTATTTCATTAGACATTGCACTATGCTGGTATTCTCAAGCTATGCTTTCTTAGTCATTGATTGGCTGAAATGCTTTTATAAAGAGAAAATGTCCATCCAGCCTGAACTATAGATTGCATAGGAAAGGTAGGAACAATTCTTCATCTTCTCCCTTATTTACATTTTCACATTAATAATGTAGGTCTTTAGTATCCTCTGAAGGTTTTGACTAATGTCTTTGTGTGTGTGTATTTGTATGTGTGGACTTGACTAGTGTGCTTGTGTGTATATTTGTGTGTGTCTGTGTGTGCTGTGTGTGTGTGGATTTGACTAGTGTGGATTTGACTAGTGTGTTTGTGTGTGTATTTGTGTGTGTCTGTGTATGTGCGTGTGTGAATGTGTTATTTTGAAGTAGTGACTTTAAAATCATATGGTGTTTTCCTATCTGTGATGGTCAGTATCCTTCTCACTGTTTCCTCTGTTCCATGTTTAAACATCTTTAGTTGGGGAGCGGTATCTTTAAATTGTCTTCTAACATGACTAAGCGGTCTTTGATGCTTCTATGGCTTCTGGTATGATGGGCATTTTCAATCTCATTCTATAGGTTTCCTGACCCAGACTTAGAATCAAACTTTAGTCAAAAATACTGTTAAGTGTATATGTTTATGCCTTAAGCACTAGGACAACGATTTCTTTAAACTCTAGGTGTTCAAGCAGTTAAATTCTATAGGTAAAATGTGATGGTTAGCAGACAGTTATTTCTTCTGCCAGTGACACGTATGTCCCTAAACTGTGGTGACTATGTGTGTGAAAGAAACATTGGAATATCAATGTCACTTCATAATGCTAATTGTTACAGTCTATTTAACAATTACCAGAATATTTCTGAAATAATTTTTGGCTAGGTTAAAATTAATCAAAAATTAAAAAAAATTGTATTCGTTGTTTCAGCATTCTCATCTGCTAATAATAATCACCACTGGGAGTTTTTGATTCAATGTATTACCCTGTTCTTTTAGTTACACATTTCTAAGAACAGTAAATTAAGAAGTCTTAATATTCTACTTGTTGCCAAAATATCCCATGTGTAATTCGGGATATCTTAGTTCAGTTCAGTTCAGTTCAGTTGCTCAGTCGTCTCCGATTCTTTGCAACCCCATGAATCGCAGCATGCCAGGCCCCCCTGTCCATCACCAACTCCTGGAGTTCACTCAGACTCATGTCCATTGAGTCAGTGATGCCATCCAGCCATCTCATCCACTGTTGTCCCCTTTTCCTCCTGCCCCCAATCCCTCCCAACATCAGAGTCTTTTCCAATGAGTCAACTCTTCACATGAGGTGGCCAAAGTACTGGAGTTTCAGCTTTAGCATCATTCCTTCCAAAGAAATCCCAGGGCTGATCTCCTTCAGAATGGACTAGTTGGATCTCCTTGCAGTCCAAAGGACTCTCAAGAATCTTGTCTAACACCACACTTCAAAAGCATCAATTCTTCAGCACTCAGCTTTCTTCACAGTCCAACTCTAACATCCATACATGACCACTGGAAAAACCATACCCTTGACTAGATGGATCTTTGTTGGCAAAGTAATGTCTCTGCTTTTCAATATTCTATCTAGGTTGGTCATAACTTTTCTTCCAAGGAGTAAGTGTCTTTTAATTTCATGGCTGCAGTCACCATCTGCAGTGATTTTGGAGCCCAGAAAAATAAAGTCTGACACTGTTTCCACTGTTTCCCCATCTATTTCCCATGAAGTGGTGGGACCAGATGCCATGATCTTCATTTTCTGAATGTTGAGCATGAAACTTTCACTTTAACTGTCCACTTTCACTTTCATCAAGAGGCTTTTGAGTTCCTCTTCACTTTCTGCCATAAGGGTGGTATCATCTGCATATCTGAGGTTATTGATATTTCTCCTGGAAATCTTGATTCCAGCTTGTGCTTCTTCCACCCCAGCATTTCTCATGATGTACTCTGCATAGAAGTTAATAAGCGGGGTGACAACATACAGCCTTCATGCACTCCTTTTCCTATTTGGAACCAGTCTGTTGTTCTGTGTCCAGTTCTAACTGTTGCTCCCTGACCTGCATACAGATTTCTCAAGAGGCAGGTCAGGTGGTCTGGTATTGCCATCTCTTTCAGAATTTTCCACAGTTCATTGTGATCCACACAGTCAAAGGATTTGGTTTTTCCATGATCCAGCGGATGTTGGCAATTTGATCTCTGGTTCCTCTGCCTTTTCTAAAAGCAGCTTGAACATCAGGAAGTTCACGGTTCACGTATTGCTGAAGC
This sequence comes from Bubalus kerabau, assembly GCF_029407905.1. NCBI lineage: Eukaryota > Metazoa > Chordata > Mammalia > Artiodactyla > Bovidae > Bubalus > Bubalus kerabau. The sequence goes on along the minus strand of NC_073631.1, from coordinate 78,933,455 downwards.
CTGGCTTGGAGAATTTTGAGCATTACTTTACTAGTATGTAAGATGAGTGCAATTGTGTGGTAGTTTGAGCATTCTTTGGCATTGCCTTTCTTTGGGATTGGAATGAAAATTGACCTTTTCCAGTCCTGTGGCCACTGCTGAGTTTTCCAAATTTGCTGGCATAATGAGTGCAGCACTTTCACAGCATCATCTTCCAGGATTTGAAATAGCTCAACTGGAATTCCATCACTTCCACTAGCTTTGTTCGTAGTGATGCTTTCTAAGGCCTACTTGACTTCACATTCCAGGATGTCTGGATCTAGGTGAGTGATCACACCATTGTGATTATCTTGGTCGTGAAGATCTTTTTTGTACAGTTCTTCTATGTATTCCTGCCACCTCTTCTTAATATCTTCTGCTTCTGTTAGGTTCATACCATTTCTGTCCTTTATTGAGCCCATCTTTGCATGAAATGTCCCCTTGGTATCTCTCATTTTCTTGAATAAATCTCCAGTCTTTCCCATTCTGTTGTTTTCCTCTATTTCTTTGCATTGATCACTGAAGAAGGCTTTTTTATCTCTTCTTGCTATTCTTTGGAACTCTGCATTCAGATGCTTATATCTTTCCTTTTCTCCTTTGCTTTTCACTTCTTTTTTTTTCACAGCTATTTGTAAGGCCTCCTCAGGCAGCCATTTTGCTTTTTTGCATTTCTTTTCTATGGGAATAGTCTTGATCCCTGTCTCCTGTACAATGTCCATAGTTCATCAGGCACTCTATCTATCAGATCTAGTCCCTTGAATCTATTTCTCACTTCCACTGTATAATCATAAGGGATTTGATTTGGTCATACCTGAATGGTCTAGTGGTTTTCCCTACTTTTTTCAATTTAAGTCTGAATTTGGCAATAAGGAGTTCATGATCTGAGCCACAGTCAGCTCCTGGTCTTTTTTTTGTTGGCTATATAGAGCTTCTCCATCTTTGGCTGCAAAGAATATAATCAATCTGATTTCGGTGTTGACCATCTGGTGATGTCCATGTGTAGAGTCTTCTCTTGTGTTGTTGGAAGAGGGTGTTTGCTATGACCAGTGCATTTTCTTGGCAAAACTCTATTAGTCTTTGCCCTGCTTCATTCTGTATTCCAAGGCCAAATTTGCCTGTTACTCCAGGTGTTTCTTGACTTCCTACTTTTGCATTCCAGTCCCCTATAAGGAAAAGGCCATCTTTTTTTTTTTTTTTTTTTTATCATAAGTGGGCACTAATAAGAAGAGTTTCAACTTAATAAAATCTGGACATACTATCTATGCCTGAAAAAATTAACCTCAGCCACCAAGTTGCAGTCCCTTTGATAGTTGTGTCAGACTGGGTTTCTTCTTTTCTTCACATCACATGTCTCTCAGCCTAGGCGAGGGGGAATGGGGTGCCAAGTTTCTTCCCACCTCATGCACTTTTCATTGAACTAAAGGTATCATTGACTCAATGGGCAAGTGTTTGAGCAAACTCTGGGAGATGGTGAAGGACTGCGAAGCCTGGCATGCCACAGTGCATGGGGTTGCAAAGAGTCAGACACGACTGGGTGAATGAAAAACAACAAAAAGATTTCTAAGAGCATCAGTTATATTTAATCCCTCCCTTTACAATCTTTGCAGACTGTTTCATTTCCTTCTGTACACATATTTAAAGTTTGCTTTCAAAGGGGAGCAACTAGAACAGAATTCTGGGTCTTGTGGACACAGATGACCTCAAAGTGTTTTTTCTTCTTCTTCTGGAGAGGACTATCTTAAATGAAGGGCAGGTCTTCACAGCACTCAGTGACTTAAAAGCAGGCATATCAGCCTGTCCAGTGGATTTTATTGCTGTGACATAATTCATGATCAAGTCATAAAATTGCACTCTTCTACATTTTAGGCTCTACAAATTTGGAAAGCCTTTGCTCAAAACTTGTCCAAATTCAGAGCAATAGCTTTTGAAATTTAGCTGTATTGGCAAGAGAGCAAATTTCTAAATAGGCCTTAAAAATGGGTCAGCTGTATACCTGTGGCAGATTCATTTTGATATTTGGCAAAACTAATACAATTATGTAAAATTTAAAAATAAAAAAAAAAAAAATGGGTCAGCTGAAGGAGTGGATGCTGCAGGTCAGAGTCTCGTTATCCATCATTATTTGCTTTCGTTAGCTACGTTCAAACATTGATGAATGTAAGTATAATGTGATTTATATGACTGGTAATGTACTAGGCTGTACTCTGAAGACTGCATTTACCTAGATTTACACTATTCTCACAATCACTCTGTGAAGAAAGCTGAGAGAAATTAAGTGATTTATCCAAGGTGGTAATTAGCAGAGCAGGGTTTGAACCCAGGCAATCGTGTTTTAAGAGTCCAGGATGTTATATGGATGTTTTATAATATTGCTTCTTCTTCTCTTTCACAGGTTTTTGAATAGATCTCACATGGCTGTAGAACCTTAGTGTTAAATTTAAGTTGAATATGATCTGTGCTAGTTTCCCATTTAACTTTTTTTAAGCCAACATTTTTATGCATTTTTTAAAAATTTGTTTTTAAGTGGAGGATAATTGCTTTACAATGTGTTAGTTTCTGCTATACAACAAGGTGAGTCAGCTATAAGTATACATGTATGCTTTCCCTCTTGAGCCTCCCTCACACTGTCGCCGTCCCATCCTTCTAGTTTGTCACACAGCACTGCACTGAGCTCCCTGAATTTTGCAGCAGCTTCCTGCTAGCTATCTATGATACACATGGTCATGTGTCTATGTCCAGTACTACTCTCCCCTTCACCTTCTCCTTCCCCCACTGTGTCCACAAGTCCATTCTTTATGTCTGCATCTCTATTCTTGCCCTGCAAACAGGTTCATCAGTACCATTTTTTTTTCTAGATTCCATATGTATATATTGATACAGACATCTGTTTTTCTCTTTCTGACTTACTTAACTCTGTATGATGGACTCTAGGTTCATCCACCTCACTACAACTGACTCAATTTTGTTTCTTTTTATGGGTGAGTATGGATAAGGAAATGGCAACCCACTCCAGTACTCTTGCCTGGAGAATTCCTTTGATAGAGGAACCTGGCGGGCTACAGTCCATGGGGTCACAGAGTTGGACACAACTGAGTGACTCACACACACACACAGACACACACACACACACACACGTAGTGGTTTGGGCTTCCCTGGTGGCTCAGACCATAAAGAATCTGCCTGCAATGCAGGAGACCTGGGTTCAACCCCTGGGTCAGGAAGATCTCCTGGAGAAGGCAATGGCTACCCACTCCAGTATTCTTGCCTGGAGAATTCCATGGACAGATCCTGGCAGGCTACATTCCATGGCATCGCAAACAGTCGAATGTGACTGAGCAACTAACATACATATGTAGTAGGTTGGGCTTCCCAGGAGGCACTAGTGGTAAAGAATCTGCCTGCAAATGCAGGAGATGCAAGAGAGGGGGGTTCAATCCTTGGTTGGGAAGATCCCCTGGAGAAGGAAATGGCAACCCCCTCCAGTATTCTTGCCTGGGAAATCCCATGGACAGAGGAGCCTGGCAGTTACAGTCTATGAAGTAACAAAGAGTTAGACATGACAGTACATACATTATTATTATATATGTAGTAGTTTAATCTCCCACCCCCTTGTCTTCTCCAAGTGGCTGCTGGGTCTATGTTTAGTCATATCAACAATCAGATCCTACTCTGTATTCCTTGCAATATCATGAATGCAAAGTTGCTTCACCTCTCTAAGATGGTCCCGCACTTGTAAAATGTCAGTGACAGTACCAGCTAGAAGCGTTTCAAAGACGTATGCAGCTGCCCTTAATGAAAAAGTCATCATTATAATTGTACCCTTAAAAAATGTTAATTTCCTTTTTCCTGTTGTCATACTTTCTCAGAGCCGGCCTTCTAGACTCTCCAGAAGCAGTCCTCTCCTTGGGACTCCCAGCATCAGTACTCATATTGCAGACTGGTTAGCTTCCTTCCCTCTCCAGGTGTTTCCAGTGCTTCATCTGATGACAGTTGAGAGGATTCCATAGGTTTTCCAGTGAGCATATGAACCTCTGACAAGGTTGTCCATGACCTCATAACACGAGATGCCATGGGGCCATCACTAGAACTGAGTAAACTGGATCCACTGAAGTTTCTTAAAAACACTTAGGAAATCTTAATCCTGAGGGGGGGAACCCATAAAAGTGAATGTGGTAATGTAGGTACTCTGTATCTTGGCTAGAAAAAATATGTTTTAGTTTATGAAAATCCATAAATTCATTAGTATATGTGGGCTAAGGCAGTGGTCCCTAACCTTTTTGGCACCAGGGACTGGTTTCATGGAAGACAATTTTTCCATAGATTGGGGTGAGGAGGATGATTCAAGTGCATTACATTTATTATGCACTTTATTTCTAATCTAATGCAGCTGTTGATCTGACAGAGTTACCAGTTCATGGCCGAGAGGTTGGGGACCCCTGAGCTAAGGTAAATCAATTGGGAAATATGAATGTTGAAGAAAGTGGAATTGCTTTTTCACTGAAACAGTGACATGTGATCTTTTGAATTGGCCATCTAACCTTGATTCACAGTCTGATGGATCTCCTGATCATCATACAGCATCATACACTTGGAATAAGACTAGTGCTTATCACATTCAGTTGTTCCTCTATCAATATCTTGTACTGGTAATTCTCCTTGTGCTGCCCACAGTTACTACCACCCTCTTACTGATCTATGCTTTGCCCTTCCCTGCCCTGCTGGTGCCCAGTAAGGCTCACTACAGAGATAATTCCCTTGTCTCTGTCCCTCCAGTTTCTGGTTGTGTTCAGTCATGGGAGACTCTGGAATGAACCAGAGATGGTGGAGAAGAAGACTGCTCCTTGCCTTCCTGCTCCCCCACCATGGGGTGGCCATAGGCCATCCCTCTGCCCTTGAGCCAGCTTACCCTGGGCTTCCTTTACTGACTGGCCCTCTTAGGCCCAGGGTGTTAAAGGTTTCTGCTGTTGATAATCCCTAGGGGCTTTCACTCTTTTCAGTTCTCTGTGGTTTCTTCATTATTCTTTTTCCAATTGTTCCTTCTAAAACTGTTTTTTGTTTCTTGCCAGGCCTTTGACTGACACCCATATATTAAGCAATTTCTGTTTACCACATACTTTTTAAGCAGAGGGAATGGGGTAACACTAAGACACAGCCCCTACATAGCCGGTTAAATGAGGAGGGGAAACAGGCAGGGAAGGTGAAATCACAAGAGCATATCATACTGTGTCCTTCAGAGTGGACAGAGTGGATAGAGACTGGACAGGGCAAGTGACATGTGTGCTGGATTATGTTGGATGAAACAGCAAGAACAAAACCATTAGAACCCTTTTATCCAAAGAAGCAGCTCATTATGTATCAATACTAGAGAGATCAATGAGACTTCATTGGTTTGAAGATGATGTAGATAACAGAATGGTTTCCAAAAAGTTTCCATGGAGGAGGTCAGGATTTGGGAAGAGGGGGGAAGTATCCTTCCTGGATATTCATATGGCCTTTGACTTTTACAATAATTTAAGTAGATGAAACAAAATGGTATCATTTCCATACAGCATAAATTACTGGTATAAAGTGGTTAAGTATACTCCTTTGAAATATTCTGGAGTTGGACTGTTGACAAATGTATGTCATAAAAATGGCCACAGGTTGATTGTTTGAAAAATTTTTTCCTTGAACTTAAGAAGTTCATGCTGGAATTAGAGCATATCTATAAATTACAATCATGTAACCATAGTCTAAATACTGAGTATGGACAAGTACATCAAAATAATAGGAGAAAAGAAAGCCTTTGTGGAAAAAAAAAAGATGAAGACCATACTCTTTATGAAATAAGTTACTTCCAATCTGGAATTTCTAGTTTCTGCATTTAATAATTTAGTGATGGTAACACTAAAAAATGAAAGTTATAGAATAACCCAAACATGTGATATTATAAAGAACAATAGATGATCAGACATTTTTTTATAAAATAAAATAAATATGTTAGCCTCTTCCCTCAGATGGAGAAACTCCATAGACATTCATTGATGTTGGCTGCAGTGTAGCAAATGCTGTCATACAGGTTACTCTAGCTAAATGGAGACCTTAACAGATCCTCCAAGGAAAGTGGATCTGAATAAGATCTGGTGGTTGTGGGTCATGGGACTGTGGGATGAGCCAATAGGCTCTGAGTTACTGCTCTAAATTTGACCTCATGTACTCATTACTGGCAAGGTCTATGGAATCTCAACTTATGTTTTCTATTTTCTTTGTAGTTGTGCAAGATGTTAGCACCTAGGGAATTGGAAGAAAGGTATGGGAGATTTCTCCACATTATTTCCTATGAGCTGTCTGATGCCAGGAAGATAAGCATGACATGGGTGGAACAATACAAGAATTCATTCTTACCCTTGAAGCTAAACATTGATCCCTAAAATCTAATCACAGAACTGGCTTCCTCAAAATAATCTTTATCTAACTTCTTAGACTCATGATGTGTTAGAGGAAAAGATGGAAAAAATTACTCAACTTTTAGGCTGAAGGACAAAGTCTTACTAAATACTTAGAGGTAAAAGCTTCCTCAGGCTGAGACTGAAGACTTTCACATGGGAACTAGGGTAAATTCTCCATTTAGTGGGGCGTGGGAAGTGGGAGAGAGACTGGGTGCCGGGAAGCATCTGGTTCAATGTTGTACTAATTATGGGGCTTCTGTCTACAAACTTGCTGAAGTCTTGAGGGGGTGAACAATGCCGGAGTAGAGGCATGATTTTTCTGTAGAATGAAAGGTAAGCTGAGAGCAGAGGTTCTTTGGCCCCAGTTCTCACTGGAGAGTGTAGGGGTGATGCCACTGCAGAGTGGCCTCTGCAGGTAAACACAAAGAATGACAGGAGAGATGTGATGCCATCAGACAAGCAACAGGTTGGAGCAGGAGTTCCAGACCCTCCTCCGAGCTTCTGAGAGTTACTGAAATAATCCCAAATTCTCCACCTCTCTGTAGAGAATGCAGAAACTGGCTCACTGGCTGACTTGCAAGCTGACCAAGGATGGCCACTTCCGCCCAAAGGTGGTACCTAAACCTCACATACACTGCTTACCAGCCTCAAAGGTACCATCCCCAAAAGACACTTGAGAGGACCCAGAGACAGCCCCTGACATCCATCCTCTTTCCCCAGCCACCATGAGAGCTGCCCACCTCCAGACACCACCCTCTCCCCCTTGTGCCCACCATGCAGTCTCGGGAACAGGCCAAGGAGGAGTCTTGGATTCATAGGGATTGAACTTTAAATGATCAAATATTAGAAAAAATGAGACTGCTTTCACCAGGAAAAGACTGATAGGTAGATCATTAGCTGCCAAACTTAATCCTTCCATCTCCCATGATTTATGCCCCTTATTCCATGATATGTAGCTTGCAAGGGTTATTTGATAAACCAGGACAAAGAGACAAAAGGATAAAATGCTAGGTTTTGTTTTTGTTTTCTTTTGTTTTGCTTTAACATGATGCAATTATAAATAAAATCCATAGGTCTCTTAAAAAAAAACAACTAGAAAGTGAAAATAAAAATATCAACAAAAATATAATCCTCAGCCCTTAGTCACCTACACTGTGGCTTGGAGGAGAATTAACCTTTAAAATTTAATAACAAGTTTAATGAAGACATTCCAATATCAAATTAACTCTTGGTTCAGTTGACTCTATGTCTAAAGTTATATATTTGTTAAGATTTACATATTTAGTTTTGATTATAAAGCAAGTAAGTTGGACTATTAAAAATAAAAATGCGAAGATAGATAAAAGTTGGTAATGTTGGTTAAATGCTGATAATACTTAAATGAGTATGGATATGGAGATTCCATATACTATTCTCTTTCCTGTTGTACATTTGGAAAGTTTTTATAGTGAAAGGTCAAAAGTAGCAAATAAATATGTAGCTTTGGGGTCAATGCAAATGATAGTTCTTCTTCTTCTTAGGGGAGTTTATACAAGGAGATTCAAGGATGTTGCCAACCTACTTCTTGGAATTCAAGTTATTATAAAACAGCACCTTATTACTCTAAAGCTAGATTAAAATACTAGTCAACAATGAGAGTAAAACAAACTAAAAGTAGATTAGAAAACTAGCCAGTGTAGTTTCTTTCTAAGATGTAGTTCATTATTCCTAAATACAAGCCTAGGTTTTCAACAGTGAAAAAAAGCCTAGGTTTTAAAAGTGAAACTTTTAAACACTTTATTATGCTTTAAAAATGCTACATCCATAAACAAAAATGGGGAAAAGTTAGAAACTTTCCAAATGAGTCTCACCACTTGCTGTTCAAAACATTTTGACTATTTTCTAGTCTTTGGAATCCTTTATGTCTGCTGCTGCTGCTAAGTCACTTCAGTCATGTCCAACTCTGTGTGACCCCATAGACGGCAGCCCACCAGACTCCCCCGTCCCTGGGACTCTCCAGGCAAGAACACTGGAGTGGGTTGCCATTTCCTTCTCCAGTGCATGAAAGTGAAAAGTGAAAGTGAAGTCGCTCAGTCATGTCCGACTCTCTGCGACCCTATGGACTGCAGCCCACCAGGCTCCTCTGCCCATGGGATTCTCCAGGCAAGAATACTGGAGTGGGTTGCCATTGCCTTCTCCGTGTCTAAACCATCAGAAATAAAAGCAAAGGAAAGATTCTCTCCCCAGTAGGATTCTTGCCTACTGTATTTGAATGGGGATGGCATGGCATTAAAAGGAATTATCAGCTTCCCCTAAATTTAACTCTTTATTTTTGGACTTTGTGCTTTCACTGATATATGAAGCATATTTTTGGTGTTTTATTAGAGCTTGTGTGTGTGCTCAGTCACTTGGTGATGTCCAGCTCTTTGCAACCCCTTGGGCTGTAGCCCGCAAGGCTCCTCTGTCCATGGGATTCTCCAGGCAAAATGGTTGTCTGAGGAGGCCTTACAAGTAGCTGAGAAAAAAGAGAAGTGAAAGGCAAACGAGAAAATGAAAGATATACCCATTTGAATGCAGAATTCCAAAGAGTAGCAAGAAGAGATAAGAAAGCCTTCCTCAATGATCAGTGCAAGAACATAGAGGAAAACAATAGAATGGGGAAGACTAGAGATCTCTTCAAGAAAATTAGAGATACCAAGGGAACATTTCATGCAAAGATGGGCTCAATAAAGGACAGAAATGGTATGGACCTAACAGAAGCAGATGATATTAAGAAGAGGTGGCAAGAATACACAGAAGAACTGTACAAAAAAGATTTTCACGACACAGATAATCACTCACCTAGAGCCAGACATCCTGGAATGAGAAGTCAAGTGGGCCTTAGGAAACATCACTATGAATGAACCTAGTGGAGGTGATGGAATTCCAGCTCAGCTATTTCAAATCTTAAAAGATGATGCTGTGAAAATGCTGCACTCAGTATGCCAGCAAATTTGGAAAACTCAGTAGTGGCCACAGGACTGGAAGATGTCAGTTTTCATTCCAATTCCAAAGAAAGGCAATGCCAAATAATGTTCAAACTACTGCACAATTGCACTCATTTCACACGCTAGCAAATTAATACTCAAAATTCTCCAAGCCAGGCTTCAACAGTATGTGAACTGTGAACTCCCAAATGTTCAAGCTGGATTTAGATCTCTGGTTCCTCTGACAGAGGAACCAGAGATCTAATTGCCAACATCTGTTGGATCATTGAAAAATTGAGAGAGTTCCAGAAAAACATCTATTTCTGCTTTATTCACTATGCCAAAACCTTTGACTGTGTGGATCACAACAAACTGTGCAAAATTCTTCAAGAGATGGGAATACCAGACCACCTGACCTGTCTCTTGAGAAATCTGTATGCAGGTCAAGAAGCAACAGTTCGAACCGGACATGTAACAACAGACTGGTTCAAATCAGGAATGGAGTACATCTAGGCTGTATATTGTCTCTCTGCTTATTTAACTTATATGCTGAGTACATTATAAGAAATTCTGGACTGGATGAACCACAAGCTGGAATAAAGCTTGCCAGGAGAAATATCAATAACCTTAGATATGCAGATGACACCACCCTTACAGCAGAAAGTGAAGAACTAAAGAGCCTCTTGATGAAAGTGAAAGAGGAGAGTTAAAAATTTGGCTTGAAACTCAGCATTCAGAAAACTAAGATCATGGCATATGGTCCCATCACTTCATGGCAAAAGATGGGGAACCAGTGGAAACAGTGAAAGACTATTTTTTGGGGCTCCAAAATCACTTCAGATGGTGACTGCAGCCATGAAATTAAAAGATGCTTGCTCCTTGGAAGAAAAGTTATGACCATAATAGACAGATTATTAAAAAGCAGAGACATTGCTTTGCTAACAAAGTCCGTCTAGTAGGGCTATGGTTTTTCCAGTGGTCATGTATGGATGTGAGAGTTGGACTATAAAGAAATCTGAGTGCCGAAGAATTGATGCTTTTGAACTGTGGTATTGGAGAAGACTCTTGAGAGTCCCTTGAACTGCAAGGAGATCCAACCAGTCCATCCTAAAGGAGATCAGTCCTGAATATTCATTGGAATGACTGATGCTGAAGCTGAAACTCCAGTACTTTGGCCACCTGATGGGAAGAACCGATTCACTAGAAAAGACCCTGATGCTGGGAAAGATTGAAGGTAGGAGAAGGGGACGACAAAGGATGAGATGGTTGGATGGCATCATCGACTCAATGGACATGAGTTTGGGTAAACTCCAAGTGTTGGTGATGGACAGGGAGGCCTAGTGTGCCGAAGTCCATGGGGTTGCAAAGAGTTGGACACGACTGAGCTGAACTGAATTTATGAAAGTCTAATGACAAAAAATACCTTTATTTTCTCACCAAACAATACAATGGTTTAGAATACTTATTTCACCTCTCCTGAAACATTTTGTGGAAGTGAATTTTATATCCATTTAATTTTTGAACCGTTTTCACTTTGATGTATCCAGTTCTTTGCTTTTCATCCCTTCTTCTGTCTTTAACCTTTCTCTGAGATCTTTTTCCTTCTTCCCCAAACAGATATTTACTAATTTTTTTTGATGAGGTTCTGTTTGGCAAACTCTCCATTTGTATTTGTCTAATAATGTTTTCATGTCACTAACACTTTGAAAATATTTCTTACTGAGTGCAAATTCTGCATGCCCTTTATTTCCTTTGGGTGCTTTGAAGGGATCATTTCCCATCACCTTCTTCTCTTTGGTTGAGACTTCAGCTGTCATTAAAATTTTGCTCCCTGAAAGATATTCTTTCTTTTGTTCCTAGCTGGCTGCTTCTAAGATTTTTCTCTTTGCCTTTTGTATTTAGCATTTCCAACACAATGTGTCTATGTATAGATTTCTTTTATTCTCCAGTGGTTTCTTAGGATTCTTGAATTGATGAAGCAGTAACTTTTATCAATTCTTGAAAATTTTCTGTCAGTATCACATTAAAAATTGTCTCGTCCCATTTCCCTTTCTTTAATTTCAATTAAATACAGTTTAGATGGGTCCATTCTATTTATTCTCAGTCTTTTGCCCTCATTTTTCCTATCTTCCTCATTTTGTTCTCTATATGCTTTTGATCCACATTGAATTTTAATACTTATCTCTTCTAATGTGTTTATTGGCTTTCTTTTGTGTTCTTAATTTCAGTTTTAGTATTTTCAATTCCAGAATTTCAGTTTGGTTATTTTGCAAATCTTTAATGTCACTTGGTTCTGGTTTCTAGTCCCTATATTAAAAGCTTGGTTTCTCCTCTTTTGTGCAAAATAAGGCTAGTAGTTTTATCAGAACCTTGTCAGTTCAATATCTTAAATCTTTTCTATCTGTTTCTATTCTTTGTCCACTCTCCTTTGCTACCACTGCCCATGGATTCTCACTCATGCTCTCTGCTTTCCTACATGACAATTTTCCTTTTGCTCTTTACAGACATTGATCACATAAATGTTTGTAGGAATAGTTGGATGCTAGGGTCATGTTTTCATGCTCCTTAAAGATTTTGTCTTTTGTTTCTTCCAGAGACAAATGTTCCATCTTGAAGTTAGAGATTCTGTTTGGGGAAAGCAAGTTGAACGCAGTTTGTTGCCTTGTTTGCTCCTGATTTTCCGTTAGAGGAAGATGCAGACTGGGTAACACTCCCCAGCGTGGGTGGAGTCTTCATTAAGAAGGCCAGGCTTCCCTTCTGAGACCACTAGCGGGCAGTGCGCTGGGGTTCAGCATTGCAGGTCTTTCCTGTTGACCAGTCAAAGCTCTTAGGGTAAAAGCAACTCTGTGCAGTGATTTTGTCTCTCAGGTTCTGGAACTAGATTTTAGACCAGTAGTTTTTCAGTATAATGCTAGCATTTGTTGCTTTTGAGAAGATTACACAAACATTCCAACTTTTTGAGGTTGTGTGGTTGCCCTCAGTAGGGGTTGGGGTTGGTGATGTAAGTAACTATTTTTCCACTACTGGGACATGCAGAATGACTGTCAATTTAAGGGAACCCCAGATTCTCCTTAAATGTATATTACTATGTGTACTTTCATAGTGAAATACTACTAAAAACACATAATAGTAGTATGTGTATTTAGTAGATGGCATCATTGACTCAATGAACATGAGTTTGAGCAAACTCCAGGAGACGGTGACAGACATTGAAGCCTGGTGTGCTGCAGTCCGTGGGATCATAAAGAGTCAGAAATAACCGAGTGACTGAACAGCAAAGTAGTGGAATAATAGGTAACTCAGATCATACACTGGTGGCTCAGCTGGTAAAGAGTCTGCCTGCAGTGAGGGAGACCCGAGTTCGATCCCTGGGGTGGGAAGATGCCCTGGAGAAGGAAATGGCAACCCATTCCAGTATTCTTGCTTGGAAAATCCCATGGATGGAGGAACCTGGTGGACTATAGTCCATGGGATTGCAAAGAGTTGGACATGACTGAGCGGCTTCACCAGATCATGTAAGTATACAACCTTATCTTTGCATTCTACAAGGTGTCTCAATGAGTACTTGGTGTGAAAGTCATGGGAAAATGTAAGATGTGTGGAAGGAGAGTATCTGAAATTAAATTTAAAAAAAATTTAGCTTGGCTATGGAAAGGAGGACACTAGGGTGCCAACTAAACAAATAGTTCTTTAAAAAGAAATCTGTGCATCAGTGTCTCTATTGCTGTCTCGTATACAGGGTTACTGTTACCATCTTTCTAAATTCCATATATATGCGTCAGTCTTTTGGACTCTGTGGGAGAGGGAGACGGTGGGATGATTTGGGAGAATGGCATTGTAACATGTATAATATCATATATGAAATGAGTCGCCAGTCCAGGTTCGATGCATGATACTGGATACTTGGGGCTGGTGCACTGGGACGACCCAGAGGGATGGTATGGGGAGGGAGGAGGGAGGAGGGTTCAGGATGGGGAACACACGTATACTTGTGGTGGATTCATTTTGATATATGGCAAAACCAATACAATATTGTAAAGTTAAAAAATAAAATTAAAAAAAAAGAAATCTGTGGTCTTTTTTGAAGAATGAAAATAGATATCTTGACTTCTCTGTCTCCAACCACTTCTAACATAACTTAAGTGAGCTAAATAGAGGAAAAAAACAAAATATGGGTATTAAATTAGAAATTTTGTCCCAAATTTAGAGTACTGAAATGCAGTCTTATATAAAAATGTGGAGAATATTAATTTGGCATTTGAATTTTGAAAATAAAATTTTGTTTTACTAGTTTTTTTATTTTACATGAAATATGGAAATTCAAAAGTACAGAAATAATAGCACTCCCCCCCCCGCCCGAGTTTCCAAAATTGTAGTGATTAAGGGCAGTTGGATATGTAAGTTCTGTTCATTCACAACAGTCAAAGAAGCCCTGCCTCAGAGGATTTTTATGTAGGACTGAGGACCCACATTCATAACTGATTTATAGCATTGTATGTCAGTGCAGTGAACTTTATTTTGCATGGTAATTCATATCATACTGGCATCAGTAAGAGAGAAGACTACTCATCTCATGTCCACTATTTTCTCTAGGTAGTCAGAGGTGAGGTCATTTACTGAACATGGGGAGGATGTTCAGTAAATGGGGGGAGGGAACTGGTACTTTCATCCCCACCCCTGTCAGTAGTGGTCACAAGGGAAACCCGGATTTCCGTTCTGCTGGCAGTCACCATGTGTCCTTGCAACTCCCCACGGCCCTATCAGAGGAGATCCAGCAGAAAGGATCAGTATACAGGGGCTACCTCCTCAACCCTTGCTGTCTATGGAGGCCACTTATGAAGCAGCTGTAATGAGGCAGTCCTGCCCCATCAGTGGAGACTCTTAAGAGAGCTGAAACCATTTTCCCAACCAGCAAGAACAGGGAAACCTCCTCTGATGGATGCTAATAGAGGCCAAGTGAGCCATCCTACACGTCTACCACCACCAGGCAATAAAATAGTAGTGCCAACCCTTCTTCTCTTAGAGAAGTTATAGAAAAAGTCAGTTAAAATAGATTTAAAGTAAGATTCAGAGTGGCATAATACTGTAAATGCTCAGTTTTCTATTAAAAATTATTCATAATATCAAGAACCAAGAAAATCTCTACTTGAATGAAAGGAATGCAGTAAAGAGAAATCAACACCAAGATGCCAAAGATATTAGAATGTTCTGACTGTAATTTTCAAGTAAATTTCATAAAAAATACTTGCTTGAAAATTCATAAATCATAAAAATGCTTCAATAAGCAATTATGGACATGCTTGTAACAAAAATAATAAAAAACAGAAAGCTTCAGAAAAAGAGAGAGGATTTAAAGAAAAACCAAATGGATTTTTTTAAAACTGAAAAATACAATAACCAATGTGAAAAAAGAACAACAATAACAACAATAAAAAAACCAAAACAAAAAACTCAATGGCTCGAAAACCAGTGAAGAGTACAGAGGAAAGAATTGGTCAACTTGATATAGGACAGTGGAAAATATCCATTCTGGACAACACAGAATATGGAGAAACACTCAAGGATGTGAGACTTTTACAAAAGAGCTGACAATTCTGTCATCAGAGTCCTGGCAGGAGAGAATAAAAACAGTAGGGCTGAAAATGTACTCAAAAGAATTGTAGCTGAAAACTTAGCAAATTTAGCAAATGACATAAACTTACATATTCGATAAAAATGTCAAACCCCAAACAAGATAAATCAAAAGAAAATGTCACCAAGACACATTAGAGAGAAACTTTGTAAACCAGAGGCTACATGTTTCAGGCACCAGAAAAATAAAGAAGAGAAAAGAAAACAAACAAACAACAACAACAACAAATTGACCCAAGATACTGTATCCAGTGAAAACATCCTTCAAGAAGGAAGTGATAATCAAAGATTTCTCAGATGATGAAAGATAAGAGAAATTGTCACCAATAGATCTATTCTAACAGAGAAAGATCTTCTCTAAACAGAAATGAAATGAAAAAAGGAAAGGAAATGAAAATGTCTTGGAATATTAGGAAAGAATAAAGAATTATAGAAAGAATAATCTTAAATATGTAAAATATATTTTCTTATTGAGTTTCCTAAAACATGCTTGATTGCTAAGCAAAAATTATAACACTGTCTGATGTAGTTGTAAAAATATTTAAGGCTTATTATAAACAGCATAGGATAGAGCATATGAAGAGAGTAAAGATTTCTATACTTCACTCAAACTGATAAATGCTGATATCAGTGAACTGTAACAAATTAGAGAGAGAGACTATAATGCTTAGTGCATGATAAGTTACTTCAGTGTGTCTGACTCTGCAGCCCTGTGGACTGTAGCCTGTCAGGCTCCTCTGTCCATGGGATTTTCCAGGCAAGAATACTGGAGTTGGTTGCCATGCCCTTCTCCAGGGGCTCTTCCTGACCCAGGGATCGAACCTGTGTCTCTTTATGTCTCCTGCATTGGCAGACAGGTTCTTTACCGCTAGAACCACTTGGGAAGCTCTACAATGCCTAGAGTAACCATTAAAAAGCTATGTAAAGAAATACATTATAAAACAGTAGAGATACATACAAATGGATGGCATACTCCATTTTTGAATTTTCAAGCAGTGCTTCATTTCCAACTTTTGCTGTATACTTTCTAAAACTCTAAAATGAACAACATTTATGACCCATTTTAAAATGTTGGTCATTTCAGTAGTTTAGGAAGTAGGGCTACATTTTTTCATTGCCAAGAAATCTTACAAGTGCACTTTAAAGTTGTCATTATTATAAAATAGAAACAGATTAGAATGCTTATGTCTTTAGTAGATAGAAGTATAAATCCAAATGTGACATTATGGAACTTGTCCATGTGATAAACATTTTACTTCATGCCATTCAAGAAGTATGCTCTACCATTTCTTCAAATAGTGCTTTGCCACTGAAAATTATATCAACATACAGCGTTGTTCAATCATCTTCCCTGTTTATACTAATCAGTTTCTTTTTTTTTTTTTTTTTTGGTCTTAATTTATATATGAGAGAACAAAGGAAGGATCAGAAAAGAAGTGGAAAAAAACAGCCTGAGTCTATACAGGTAGTGCTCAATAAGTTCAGAATGCACATGTGGGTTTCCTGATTTTCAGTATAGATCTTATTATTATTATTATTATTTTTTTGCCACACTGAACTGGCATGTGGGATCCCATTTCCCTGACCAGGGATTGAACTCGTGCCTCTTGCAATGGAAGTCTGGGGACTCTTTGGAGGTCCCATGGTTGAGAGGTGGTTGAGATGTAAGAGACCCTTGTCTGTTATGTCTCATGCTTTGGGAGGCGGGTTCTTTACCACTAAAGCCACTTGGGAAACCACAAAACCTTGGTGGTCTAGTGGTAAAGGATCCACCTGCCAAGCTGGAGACCCAGGTACAATCCCTGGGTTGGGAAGATTCCCTGGAGAAAGAACTGGCAACCCACTCCAGTATTCTTGTCTGGAGAATCCCATGGAAAGAGGAGCCTGTTGGGCTACAGTCTATGGGGTCACAAAAGGGTTGGACATGAGTTAGTGACTAAACAGCAGCAAATAACAACAGAAAGTCTAAGAGAATAAAAAAATGAAGAGAGACTGAGACACAAAAGGACTGCTTGAGAAGGTATAACATGTATTTAGTTGAACATGAAGAAAATGACGGGGGAGAAAAGTGCCAATCTTTAAACAGATAATGCATGAAAATGTATTGGAATCAATTCTTCTTGAACTTGTCCACTCCATTAGATGTTTGAAGTTATGACTTGCATTTGTTCATGACTACTTATTGTAGTTTCAGTGTCTGCAGCATATGTGGCAGTTTTCCTTCCTAAGCATGATTATTTTTATTTTTCTCTATTTTTTTCTGGATAAAGCTTACCAAGGGTTATTAACTGATTACTCTTTAAAAGAACAAATACTGGGATTTTTTTTTTTTTGTCATTTTTATCATTAGTTTTCTTTTTAATAATTTCTATTCTTATGCTTATTATTTTTATCCTTTAATTTTCTTGGGTTAATGTTGCTGTTCCTTTCTAGTATATTAAATGTTAATTTCATTTTTTCTAAGTTTACACATTTCCTCTAAACAGTTTTTGCTGTTTCTTACAAATTTTGCTATGTAGGTTTTGTGTGTGTGTGTGTGTGTGTTAGTTGACTGAAAATATTTTTAATTTCTAATTTGATTTCTTCATTGAACTATATGATATTTAAAACAGTATTCCTTAATTTTCAAACATATAAATATCTTTCTAGTTTTTAAAATTATGAATTTATAGCAGCACTGGTTGTATAAATTAGGATTGGACTCTGGACTGACTCATTGAAGAGGAAATTCACTAACAAAGGAGAAATGATCTTTAGAGGAGTCACTGGACTGCCTGCACTACAGTTGGAAGCCCATCTTTATAAATTTGTGTCCTTGTAAAGGGATGTTATATAACCACTCTGTGCTCCACTTCACTGTCATTTACCTTATACAGATGAGGTTCAATATCCAGGCGTTGGTGAAGAGGGAGCAGTGTTCAACTTCTCCCATGTGAAACACCCAAGCTTTTCATTACACACAAAACATATTCCTTACAAAATTTATTGGAAGTTAGGCTTCCCAGGTGGCACTAGTGGTAAAGAATCTGCCTGCCAATGCAGGCGACATAAGAGATGTGGATTTGATCCCTGAGCTGGGAAGATCCCCTGGAGGAAGATATGGCAAACTACTTCAGTATTCTTGCCTATAGAATCCCACGGACAGAGAAGCCTGGTGAGCTATGGTCCATAGGTTTCAAAAAGAGTCGTACAGGACTGAAGCGACTTAGCATGCACACATGAACGCACATAGGAGGTTGCTTGTTGTGGAATTTCCTAACAAAACACAATATTCTTTTTTGTCATTGTTTGTTTTTTTCTGATCTAATTTCCAGCTTCCTGGGAATTTGAATTTTCCCATAAAGCTGCTCTGAAGATATGTGTAATTAAAACAACAATATCAACAATAAAAGAAAAAAAAACAAAATAAAAGTGAAATCCTATCCCATTTTTCCTTTAGTACCTTTAGTCATAAGTTAAAAGCACTTTGAAGTCTGTGAGACTCCAACAATTAGATTTGTTTGGCAACCCTCCACAGTGAGTTAATGATTTCTTTGGCATTTTCTGACACTTTTGACAGCAATTGCTTTCAAATTCCCCCATAAAGGTCTTGAGAAGACTTGAGACACTGTCATTTGAGATGATAACAGAATTATTTTAAGAGAAGAGCTGGATTGTGTTGTGAAAGTTTCTGAAAATGGAGTCCAGATGCTCAGCTATGGCTTGAGCTCAAATCTGGGCTGCAAATGTGGAGGGAAGAACAGTCCCAGAAATATCATGCTTCCCAACACCAGTGAGCTCCAAGATTTTAAAAGATAAAGGAAATTGAGAGGAACTTGAGTGAGGCAGCCAACCTCTCCACAAGACTGGAGACTGGAACTTGGCTACAGAGAAGAGAGGTAGTAAGAGATTTTCACTATATGTTTTCCTAGTGACAAAATTCAAAAATTTGATTAATCTTATTTTTTAATCAAAGTAATCTCATTTGTATTGCTATGAATGTTTATATTAACATGCTATATATCATGTTTATATCAATAACAAAATTCAAATATTATTTAAACTCAATTCTAGAAAATTGCAAATGCATGAATATTAAAGAATAACATAGCTTACAAAAGATAAGTGATTATGCTTTGAATTTGGATATAAAAGATGTTTTTCTAATCATTAGTAGAGACCAGTCAAGACTGAATTTGAGTTACTTGTGTGATGCTCATCATAGGCTGTAGCAGATACACCTTAGAATTTAACAGCAAAGAAATTGGTTTCAACTCTATTTTAGCCACTTAAACCACTTGGCTTTGGAGAAACCAGTCAGCCTCTTGAAGCCTCAGTTTCCATTTTAGGAAAATAACACGTTACTCTGAACTCCATCTGTGCACAGCAGTGCCATGGGCAGCAGTGGATTAGCATCTTTGTCCAATGTTGGATAAGGCAAGATTACTAATGTATACTAGAGTTTGAAAGCCTGTGTATTTAGCAAGGACACATCAGATGTAGAAATAATAGGTTTTCATAAGTGAGATTAAAATAGGTAGTGCTTTATCCAGTTTTATGCTCAATTATATTTCAAAAGAATGATTCTTGACTGACTAATGGTTCATCCACATGTCTGGACTAGAAGTCTGACTCTTCCCTTCACTGTGATTCTTCCCTTTCAACCCCAAATGAATCGACTCCCATTGATTCCATCTCAAGCCATCTCTCATACAACTCCACACTCATGGTTCATTTCTCACCTGGACTGTTGGAAAAGTGTTTTCCACTGCTCTCCCTGGCTCCAGGATCTCCCTGTTCTTCTCTGTCTTCTGTTGTTTCTGTTCAGTCACTCAGTCATGTACAACTCTTTGTGACTCCCATGAACTAAAACACACCAGGGTTCCCTGTCCTTCACTATCTCCCAGAGTTTGATCAAACTCATGTCCACTGAGTCGGTGATGCCATCCAACCATCTCATCCTCTGTTGTCATCGCCTTCTCCTGCCTTCAATCTTTCCCAGCATCAGGGTCTTTTCCAATGAGCCATCTCTTCACATCAGATGGCCAAAGTATTGGAGCTTCAGCTTCAACATCAGTCCTGCCAATGAATATTCAGGGCTGATCTTTAGGATTGACTGATTTGATCTCCTTGCAGTCCAAGAAACTCTCCAGAGTCTTCTCCAACACCACAGTTCAAAAGCATCAATTTTTTGGTGCTCAGCTTTCTTTCTTATAGTCCAACTCTCACATCCATACATGACTATTGGAAAAACAATAGCATTGACTAGATGGACCTTTGTCGGCAAAGTAGTGTCTCTGATTTTTAATATGCTGTCTAGGTTGGTCATAGCTTTTCTTCCAAGGAGCAAATGTCTTAATTTCATAGCTGCAGTCACCAGCTGCAGTGATTTTAGAGCCCAAGAGAATAGTCTCTCACTGTTTCCCCATCTGTTTGCCATGAAGTGATGGGACTGGATGCCATGATCTTAGTTTTCTGAATGTTGAGTTTTAAGCCAACTTTTTCACCCTACTCTTTCACTTTCATCAAGAGGGTCTTTAGCTCCTCTTCACTTTCTACCATAAGGGTGGTGTCATCTGTGTATCTGAGGTTATTGATATTTCTCCCAGCAATCTTGATTCCAGTTTGTGCTTCATCCAGCTCAGCATTTAGCATGATGTACTCTGCATATAAGTTAAATAAGCAGGGTGGCAATATACAACCTGTCTCTGTCTTCTACGATAGAGTACATCCAGAGTGCTTGTACCTACTTCTTTTCCATATCTTCTGATTATTGACAACTAAGAGGAGAGTGAAAAAGTTGACTTAAAGCTCAACATTCAGAAAACTAAGATCATGGCATCTGGTCCCATCACTTCATGGCAAATATATGGGGAACCAGTGGAAACAGTGACAGACTTTATTTTGGGGGGCTCCAAAATCACTGCAGATGGTGATTACAGCTATGAAATTAAAAGATGCTTACTCTTCGGAAGGAAAGTTATGACCAACCTAGACAGTATATTAAAAATCAGAGACATTACTTTGCCAACAAAGGTCTGTCTAGTCAAGGCTATGGTTTTTCCAGTAGTCGTGTATGGATGTGAGAGTTGGACTATAAAGAAAGCTGAGTGCTGAATAATTGATGCTTTTGAACTGTGATGGAGAAGACTCTTGAGAGTCCCTTGGACTGCAAGGAGATCCAACCAGTCCATGCTAAAGGAGATCAGTCCTGGGTGTTCATTGGAAGGACTGATGTTGAAGCTGAAATTCCAATACTTTGGCCACCTCATGAGAAGAGTTTTGACTCATTTGAAAAGACCCTGATGCTGGAAAAGATTGAAGGCAGGAGGAGAAGGGGTGACAGAGGATGAGATGGTTAGATGGCATCACCGACTCGATGGACATGAGTTTGGGTAAACTTCGGGAGTTGGTGGCGGACAGGGAGGCCTGGCATGCTATAGTTGGTCGCAAAGAGTTGGACACAACTGAGTGACTGAACTGAATTGAAAGTCCAATTTCACTTTTGCATGAAAGGCAAGTCACAAATTGGCTACATCCTGCCTGTCCAGTCTCATCTTTTGCCATTTTTTTAATGAAGATTAAGTGATTCCAGATGCAAAGGACCACACCCTAGTTTGTAACCACAAATCACTCTTTCATATTTATCTACATTGTGTATTTTGCTTGTTCTGTCAAAATTCTGCCCATTCTTCAAAGTCATAGACAATATTTCACCTAAGAGCTTTCCGTATTGCACCAATTCAGAAATGATGTCTCCTTTTCTTGCACTTTCAGAGGACTAAATATATCAGTTATAGCAGTACATTTGCTTGCCACTGCAAATTCACTAAGGCGTGGTGCTAATCTCTGTGTCTTCACATCTTTTAAATGTGTAGCCAAGGGTAGACAACAAGAAAGGGAAAGGGAAGTTGCTCAGTCTTGTCCAACTCTTTGCGACCCCATGGACTGTAGCCCACCAGGCTCCTCCATCCATGGGATTTTCCAGGCGAGAGTACTGGAGTGGGTTGCCATTTCCTTCTCCAGGAGATCTTCCCCACCCAGGAATTGAACCCAGGTCTCCTGCATCGTAGGCAGACGCTTTACCGTCTAAG
This sequence comes from Bubalus kerabau, assembly GCF_029407905.1. Lineage (NCBI taxonomy): Eukaryota > Metazoa > Chordata > Mammalia > Artiodactyla > Bovidae > Bubalus > Bubalus kerabau. The sequence continues at coordinate 78,911,360 of NC_073631.1, read as the reverse complement.
CCAGCAAGGAAGTCATTGTAACTACAATGTAAGACAACAAAGGTATATTTAAATTGAAGTTCATCTCATCTCCATTTCTACCTATATGGTCTAGAAAGAGAAAGCTTCAAGTTCATTTAGTTTACCAGGCATGTCTGATTTACCTGGCTCAGTCAACAAGTATGTTGCTTGTCCCTTTATCTTTTCTAATCTGTTCAGGACATGAGTAGGCAGTGGTAGGTATTAGAGGTTAATTAAATGATTTTGAGGAACATTATGGGGTATTATTCCAGAAATGCCCTGATACCTAACCTGCCATCCAATCACTGTCAACTTTGCCCCTACTTCTATGTGATTCTAAAAATAAACAGTAATAGAAAACTAAAAACATTGCAAAATTGTATTAATAACTCCTCATTTTCCCCATATTCCCTAATACAAGTTTTTGGTGGGAACTGAGTTGGAACACATGGCTTCCTCTCCTAATTTAATTCTATTTTTTTTTTAGGAATAATGCCTAGGTCTGGAAAGAGAGAGAGAGAGAGAAATTAAATCTTTTAAAAGGCTTTGAGTCTATTTCCTCACATAGCCATATGGAACAAGGGAGACATAAATGTTTCTGCTGAATGAAATAGAAATGTAAGTTAAATAGAAAGACAAACTATGAATCACTGTATTTTAATACATTATTTCTTCCAATTTACTATTTCATCAGTGTAAATTTTCTTAAGGGCAAAAAAGAGTCAGGCAATGGAATGCAGGTCTTAGAGAAAGCTTTGGGTCCAGCGGTTGATCGGGATCAGTTATGTTGGTTATAATGATGGGTCTGGGTTGTCAACAGCCTTAGAAGCAAGACAATAAGGCAGATCTGTGATTTACTGGTTGGGTTCAAGACGTGTATTTACTGGAGGAAGACTGCTGCTTACAATCTGGGGTCATTAACCTGGTGACTTTCTGTGTTATGTTGTCATTGATTGATTAGATTAAGGGGTGTTGTCATTGATTGAGTAAACAGAATTAAAACCAGTTCTGGTGTTTACTTGATATCATGGTTAAAAAACAATCAATTTTTCCCCCCCTCAGAATGAGGGAGGTTTCAATTTTCACTATCATTATGTATACTTTATGATTATTATATATACTAAAATCTGCTTCCAGATTTTGACTTCTGTTTCCAGGAAGATGTATAGATATTTTTTTCTCTGTTCTTTCTCTTAATTACACTGAAAATTCGGATGATTGCATGTAAAACAAGGATAAGAAGAATCTGAAAGTGGAAAGGAGAGGACAGACCATCCATGGACCTCAAAAACCAAGGAATGACACCATGGTGACATGGGTTTTCTTTTTGCTTCATATATCTCAGACTTGGAGTTGAAGAAGCCAGAAACCCAGATACATCCTTTGGTACAGACCAAAAAAATTCCAACAAAAATTTTCTTTACTAGCTGAAGGACCAGGAAAAGTACAGCCTAACAGAAATCATACATTCAGAGAAAAAAAAGCCCCTTCAATAAATGCTGCTGGGAACTGGATAAGTTCAGTTCAATTCAGTCGCTCAGTCGTGCCTGACTCTTTGCGACCCCATGAATCGCAGCATGCCAGGCCTCCCTGTTCATCACCAACTCCCGGAGTTCACTCAAACTCACGTCCATCGAGTCGGTGATGCCATCCAGCCATCTCATCCTCTGGCATCCCCTTCTCCTCCTGCCCCCAATCCCTCCCAGCATCAGAGTCTTTTCCAATGAGTCAACTCTTCGCGTGAGGTAGCCAAAGTACTGGAGTTTCAGCTTCAACATCAGTCCTTCCAAAGAACACCCAGGACTGATCTCCTTCAGAATGGACTGGTTGGATCTCCTTGCAGTCCAAGGGACTCTCAAGAGTCTTCTCCAACACCACAGTTTAAAAGCATCAATTCTTCGGCGCTCAGCTTTCTTCACAGTCCAACTCTCACATCCATACATGACCACTGAAAAAACCATAGCCTTGACTAGACAGACCTTTGTTGGCAAAGTAATGTCTCTGCTTTTCAATATGCTATCTAGGTTGGTCATAACTCTCCTTAACTGGATAGCTACATTCAAAATAATCAAACTGCACTATTTTCTTACACCATTAAAAAAGAAAATTCAAATAGATTAAAGACTCACAAGTAAAACCTGTAATAATAAAAATTTTAGAAGAAAACATAGAAAGTATGTTTTTTGATGTTATCACTTATATGTGGAATCTAAAAAAATAAAACAAACAAATGAATGTAACAAACAGAAACAGGCTCAGAGGTATAGAGAACGAACTAGTGGTCACCAGTGTGGAGAGGGATGGGGGAAAGGGCAAGATAGGGCTAGGGGATCAAGAAGTACTGTACAGTATATAGAAGACTGCTGCTGCTAAGTCATTTCAGTCTTGTCTGACTCTGTGCAACTCCATAGATGGCAGCCCGCCAGGCTCCCCCCTCCCTGGGATTCTCCAGGCAAGAACACTGGAGTGGGTTGCCATTTCCTTCTCCAATGCATTAAAGTGAAAAAGTGAAAGTGAAGTTGCTCAGTCATGTCTGACTCTTAGCGACCCCATGGACTGCAGCCTACCAGGCTCCTCCATCCATGGGGTTCTCCAGGCAAGAGTAGTGGAGTGGGTTGCCATTGCCTTATATATAAAATAAATAAAATACAAGTATGTAATATATAATGTAGGGAATATAGCTAATATTCTATAGTAACTTTAAATGGAGTACAATTTATAAAAATATTGAATCACTATGTTGTACATCTGAAACTAATATAATATTCTAAATCAAGTATACTTCAATTTAAAAAATGGGCAGAGGACCTGAATAGACATTTTTCAAAAAGAAGACATGCAGATGACTAACAGGCACGTGAAAAGATGCCCAACATCACTAATCACCAGGGAAAGGCAATTGAAACTACTATGGTATCACCTCACACTTCTCAGAATGGCTGTTATCAAAAAGACAAGAAATAACAAATGGATATTGGCAAGGATATTTAGAAAAGGGAACACTTCTACACTGTTGGTAGAAGCATAAACTGATATCAGTTCAGTTCAGTTGCTCAGTTGTGTCCGACTCTTTGTGACCCCATGAATTGCAGCACGCCAGGCCTCCCTGTCCATCACCAACTCCTGGAGTTCACTCAGACTCACGTCCATAAACTGATATAGTCACTATCAAAAATGGTATTGACATTCCTGAAAAAATTAAAAATAGAACTACCATACAATCCAGCAATTCCACTTTTGAATATTCACCAAAACAAAGTAAAAACTTTGATTCAGAAAGATATACATGCACCTTTATGTTCACTGAAGCATTCTTCAAAATAGCCAAGATACAGAAGCAACCTAAATGCCCATTATTAGATGTTTAGATAAGATAGTTTTTACACACACACACACAGACACACACACACACATACACAATGGTAGATTACTCAGTCATGTAATAGAATGAAACCTTGCCATTTGTGACAACATGGTTGGATGTAGAAGGTATTATGCTAAGTGAAATAAGTTAGAGAAAGATGAATACCCTGTGTTTTCACCTAAAGGTAGAATCTAAAATATGAAACAAATAAACAAATATAACCAAACATAAACAGAATCATAGATACAGAGAACAAACATGTGGTTGCCAGGGGGCAAGGGTAGGGGAAGATAAAAATAAATGAGTGAGATTAAGAAGTACAAACTTTCAGTTACAGAATAAATGAGTCACAGGTATGAAATCTACAGTGTGGGGAATATAGTCAGTAATTATGTCATATCTTTGTATAGTGACAGATGACAACTAGATTCATCATGGTGATTCTTTTGAAATATTTAGAAATATAGAATCACTATGTTGTGTACCAGTAACTAACATAGTTGTGACCAGCTATGCATCAAAATAAGCAAATGCATATATACACAAACAAATGTTGGGAATAAAAGCAAAAATAAACAAATGGGACCTAATTAAAATTAAAAGCTTCTGCACAACAAAAGAAACTATAAGCAAGGTGAAAAGACAGCCTTCAGAATGGGAGAAAATAATAGCAAATGAAGCAACTGACAAACAACTAATCTCAAAAATATAAAAGCAACTCCTACAACTCAATTCTAGAAAAATAAATGACCCAATCAAAAAATGGGCCAAAGAACTAAATAGACATTTCTCCAAAGAAGACATACAGATGGCTCACAAACACATGAAAAGATGCTCAACATCACTCATTATCAGAGAAATGCAAATCAAAACCACTATGAGGTACCATTTCACGCCAGTCAGAATGGCTGCAATCCAAAAGTCTACAAGCAATAAATGCTGGAGAGGGTGTGGAGAAAAGGGACCCCTCTTACACTGTTGGTGGGAATGCAAACTAGTACAGCCATTATGGGGAACAGTGTGGAGATTCCTTAAAAAACTGGAAATAGAACTGCCTTATGACCCAGCAATCCCACTGCTGGGCATACACATTGAGGAAACCAGAACTGAAAGAGACACGTGTACCCCAGTGTTCATCACAGCACTGTTCATAATAGCCAGGACATGGAAGCAACCTAGATGTCCATCAGCAGATGAATGGATAAGAAAGCTGTGGTACGTATATACAATGGAGTATTACTCAGCCATTAAAAAGAATACATATGAATCAGTTCTAATGAGGTGGATGAAATTGGAGCCGATTATACAGAGTGAAGTAAGCCAGAAAGAAAAACACCAATACAGTATACTAACGCATATATATGGAATTTAGAAAGATGGTAACAATAACCCTGTATGCGAGACAGCAAAAGAGACACAGATGTATAGAGCAGTCTTTTGGACTCTGTGAGAGAGGGAGGGGGGGGATGATTTGGGAGAATGGTATTGAAACATGTATAATATCATATAAGAAATGAATCACCAGTCCAGGTTCGATGCAGGATACAGGATGCTTGGGGCTGGTGCACTGGGATGACCCAGAGAGATGGTATGGGGAGGGAGGTGGGAGGGGGATTCAAGATTGGAAACACATATACACCCGTGGTGGATTCATGTTGATGTATGGCAAAACCAATACAATATTGTGAAGTAATTAGCCTCCAATTAAAATAAATACATTAAAAAAAATTTTTAAAAAGAAATCAGATTTGCAGTGACCAGACTGGTGGTAAGGGGAGGGGCAATTAGATGAAGGAAGTCAAAAGGTACAAATTTCCAGTTATATGATAAATAAATACTAGGGATACAATGTACAACTTGATTGTGACAACACTGCTATATGTTACAAATGAAAGTTGAGAGTAAATCCTGAGTTTTCATCACTTGGAAAAACAGTTTTTAAGGTATATTTATTTAATGTCATTATGTTGTACATCTTAAGCTTGTACAGTGCTGTATGAAAATTATATCTCAATAAAACTTAAAGAAAAAAAACAGATGGGAACTTGGACTTCAAATTCCACTTGGAAGTAAATGAATTAGTTCTTTCCCCTGCTCCAATACTTTGGCCACCTGATATGAAGAACTGACTGTTTTGGAAAGACCCTGATGCTGAGAAAGATTGAAGGTAGGAGGAGAAGGGGATGATAGAGGATGAGATGAATGGATGGCATTACTGACTCAATGGACAAGAGTTTGAGTAAACTCCAGGAGTTGGTGATGGACAGGGAGGCCTGGTGTGCTGCAGACCATGAGGTTGCAAAGAGGCAGACATGACTGAGTGACTGAACTGAAGTGATATATGAGATGATAGATGTTCACTAAACCTATTGTGACAATCATTTCATTTCAAATATATAAAAAAATTATTTAAGTCAAATCATTACATGGTACATCTTAAGCTTTTACAGTGCTGTATGACAATTATATCTCAATAAAACTTAAAGGAAAAAAAAAAGATGGGAACTTGGACTTCTAATTCCACCTGGAAGTAAATGAATTTGTTCTTTCCCCTGTTCCTTTGAGTGATGTCAAAGGAGGGTACCTAAGCATGGGTTCAAATAAGATCCCAAATCTCAGAACAAATATGCATATTTTAATTTACAAATCACTTATACAAACAACTAGGAAAAATTTCATCTTGAATGAAAGAAGGCAGTCACAGATGTCAACTCTAAGGTGGCAGACTTTGACATTAACTTACAAAGACTTTGAGGCAGCTATCATAAAAATGCTTCAAGAAGCAATTATAAACATGATTGAGATCAATGAAAAAATAGAAAGCCTTAGAAAATAAGTTGAAGTTGTGAAGAAGCAAATGAAAAATTAGGAACTGAAAAATATAGTAACCAAAATACTAAACTCACTGGAGATTCAACATCAGAACAGAGCATGAAATCAGTGAGTTTGAAAGTTGAACAATCTTCAAAATTATTCAGTTTAACAACAGAGAGACTGAAAAAAAATAGCCTCAGGGTCTTCGTGGACTATAATAAAGATATATTATTACTGTCATCAAAATCCTGGAAGGAGAAGAGAAAGAAAGCAGAGCTTAAAAAGTACTTGAAGAAATAAGGGAATTGGGAATTCCCAAATTTCCCAAATTTGACAAAAGACATAAGCCTACAGATTTAAGAAGTAGACCAAATTCCCAAAAGGATAAACCCAAAAGAAATCCACATCATGACACATCATAGTTAGACTGGGAAAAAAAGGTGAACAAAAATCCTGAAATCAAATCAGTAAAAAAGACACAAAGCATTATCTACAAGGAGAAGACAATTTATATGATAGCAAATTTTGATCAGAAACCATGGGAGGCAGAAAAAATAACGCATAGCATTTTTCCTGTCCTGAAAGTAAAACTTGTCAACCTAGCATTTTGTATCAAGTAAAAAAATCAGGCATGAAGGGGAAAACAAAACATTCTCAAGAAAGATAAAATATACGTATATAGAATATATATTAAAATACATATATATATATATTCACCAGGAGACCTAACTTACAAAAATAGCTAAATAAAATTCTCTAACAAATACTATATGATAAAACAAGACCTCTAAGAACATCAAGAAATAAGAAGAAACTGGAAACAGCCAAAATATGGGTAAAAAGAACAGACACTTAAATTATGAACATATAATTACATTATAAACAAAGGAGAGTGGAGGGTAAAGTGAGGTAAAACTTACAGTTTCTTTGGGTGAGCAAAATGATGACCTCAGTATACTGTGATTATGTGTATAATGGATATATAACATGATTTCTGAAACAATCATTGAAATAGCTATCCAAATAAATACACTAAAAAACTGCATAGATAAATCAAAGTGGAATTCTAAAAATGCTCCAGTAACCCACAGGATTACTTGGAAGAAAGTTGAAAGAAAAGTTATGACCTTGGAAGGAAAGTTATGATCAACCTAAACAGCATATTAAAAAGCAGAGACATTACTTTGCCAACAAAGGTCCGTCTAGACAAGGCTATTGTTTTCCAGTAGTCATATATGGATTTGAGAGTTGGACTATAGAGAAAGCTGAGTGCCAAAGAATTGATGTTTTTGAACTGTGGTGTTGGAGAAGACTCTGGAGAGTCCCTTGGTCTGCAAGGAGATCGAATTAGTCCATCCTAAAGGAAATCAGCCCTTAATAGTCACTGGAAGGACTGATGTTGAAGGCTGAAACTCTTAATACTTTGGCCACCTGATGCGAAGAGCTGACTCATTTGAAAAGACTCTGATGCTGGGAAAGATTGAAGGCAGGGAGATAAGGGGGTGACAGAGGATGAGATGGTTGGATGGCGTCACCAACCCAATTGACATGAGTTTGAGTAAGCTCTGGGAGTTGGTGATGGACAGGGAGGCCTGGTGTACTGCAGTCCATGGGGTTGCAAAGAGTTGGACACGACTGAGTGACTGAATTGAACAGAACTGAACCCACAGGAAGACAGGAAAAAGAAATCAAAGAAATAAACAAATGAAAATTGGCATAAAAAGCTCTAACATCAATAATTGCTTTTATTGTTAATGATCTAAACACATCAAGTAAAAGACAGAAATTGGTGAGTAGATTAAAGAACATGGGACAATTATACAATGTGTATGAAGAACTCATATTAGGTAAAATGATAAAGGTAAATTTAAAAAATAATTAAAAAATTCATTCCCCTCAAATATTAATTATAATAAATCAAAATTGTCTATATTAATATCAGATAAAGTAGACTTTAGAGCAAAAATAAAGTATACCAGATATAGAGCAAAATATTGTATAATGATAGAGGGTCAATTCATTAACAAGACACGGTTATCTCAAATATGGATGAACCAAACAACAAAGTTGCAAGACATGTAAAACATATTTTTTTTTCACAGAAAAGTAAGTACAGTTTCTAAAGTTATCAAAATATCTCAATGATATATTACTTCTAAAATAACCTTGATAAAGAAAATAAAGATGCCATTTAAAAAAAACTATTGATTATACTACTTATTTTTTTCATTAAAATGACAATAAAACTAGAGAAATTTCTTTTGACTTTTAATGCATATGCATGTATATATATATATGCATATGTATATAATTTTTGCCTGTACAATTTTTTGTTTTGGCAATTAGTAGGTAGTTATTGTGATTCTAAGACATTTTAGATAGTTAATAAAAAAATTAATTGTCATTTCACTCTTGAGTTCTCACAGACCATTGGTCTGATTTGTAACTTTAAACATTTTCTAAAATATGTATTCAATGTTAGAAATTTCCCTCTAAGCATGCTTTTACTGTATGCCACAAATTTTGATATATATTTTCATATTTATTTAATTCAAAATATTTTTAAAATTTTATTAAGACTTTGACTCATGTATTACACAGAAATATGGTGTATAAACTCAAAATATTTTGGTACTTTCCATCTATCTGTTATTTGTTTTTAGTGTAATTCAATTGTTAATGAAAGTAAACTTTGTATGAATACTGTCATTTTAAATTTGGTAAAATAGTTTAAAAAAATGATGATAAGGTTTTTGTTTTATGCCCCAAGACAACAAAGACATTTTCCACTTTTGTCCAATGTTTTATTATTTTTAGAATTTTCTTTTCATTCTTTCTTAGGATTTCTTTCTTTGTGCATACCTTAACCATCTGTTCTTGCATGATGATCACTTTTTCCTTAGAGCCCTTAGACCTTTAGTCATGGTTATTTTAAATTCCTGGTATAATAATTCCAAAATATCTGTCATATTTAAATCTGGCTCTGATGCTTGCTTTGTTTCTTCAGTGTTAATCTTTTACCTTTTAGTCTGCCTTGTAACTTTTTGTTGAAAGCCAGAACATGATAAATTGGATAAACTTGAGTTAAACAGGCCTTTAGTATAAGTGTTCATGTTTATCTGGCTAGAAATTGGACCATGTTTACTATTTTCTGCAGCTGTGGTGTTGGAGACTAGTATTTCCCTAAGTGAAGGGAAGTAGCTCACCATCGTGTCCAACTCTTTGCTACTCCATGGACTGTAGCCTACCAGGCTTCTCCATCTATGGGATTTTCCAGGGAAGAGTACTGGAGAGTGGGTTGCCATTTCCTTCTCCAGGGGATCTCCCCAACCCAGGGACTGAACCCAGGTCTCCCACATTGCAGGCAGACACTTTACCCTCTGGGTAAAGCCACCAGGGAAGCCCAAAATTTCCCTAGCATCCTTGTTTTTGTCATCCAGCCATCCTTGAGTTTCCCTAGAGATTTATTTTATTGTAGTTCCTGTTTATACAGGAGCACTATGCACATGGTGGTAAGACAGGGATAAGGGAAGGATTCTATAGCCTTTGATTAGGTGTCAGTCTTTTAGAGAACCTGAGTTGTTTAGTTTTCTTCCTCTATCCTAAAGTCTAGAGGGGGCTGGAATTGGGTATTTTTCTTCCCCAAATTCAGTTAGACTTTGGTAAAACTCCAGTTGGTTAAGCTCTTATAAAGTAGCTTTGGTGCAGCTCATGGGATATAAAACTGAAAAAAAGGGTGGGGAATCTCTGAAGACTTAACTCTTAAATAAGTATACACTAAGCCTCTTTAAGTTCATCAACTATAGTTTATAGTATTCTTGCCAATACTGGCTCTAGCTCTGGGCTTGTCTTCCCAGTAAGGTATGTTTCCCCATATTCATTTGCCTGTCTCTAGTTTCTGAAGAACTTTCACTATGACCTCAGTTCTTTAATGGACCTAAGAAGAATTACTGATTTTCAGTTTGTTCAGCTTTTGTTGCTCAAACCAGAAACTGAAGTCCCTTTGATTTAAAATAGATGTTATTTGTCATGCTAAAAAAAATCCTGCTACTCAATTTTATAATTATTATTTTAACAAAATATGATATTTAAATCTAATCAAATGCCTATTAGTTGTCTATTTTGTCATTGTTGTTCAATAGCCAAGTCGTATCTGACTATTCATGCCTCCATGGACTGCAACACACCAGGCCTCCCTGTCCCTCACCATCTCCCGGAGATTGCCCAAGTTCATGTCTGTTGAATCGGTAATACCATCCAACCATCCCTCTTCTCCTGACTTCAATCTTTCCCAGCATCAGGATCTTTTATAATGACTCAGCTGTTTGCATCAGGTGGCCAAAGTCTTGGAGCTTCAGCATCAGTCCTTCCAAAGAGTATTCAGGGTTGATTTCCTTTAAGATTGACTGGTTTGATCTCCTTGCTTCCAAGGGAGTTTCAAGAGTCTTCTCTAGCACCAGTTTGAAAACATCAGTTCTTTGATGCTTAGCCTTCTTTATGGGCCAGCTCTCATATCCGTACATGACTATACTTTCATTTTTATTTTTAAAATTATTAGTGTGATTAATTTTTTTAAACATTTCAAGATGTAACTTTTCTTTCATCCATGAATGCACCTTACCTACTCATTACTTAGTTCTGGACTTTATATCTATTTGTTATTTTCATCTTTGTCTCTGAATGAATTCCAGTTTTCATTTAAAACTTTTTTTTGGTCAGAAAATAGAATAAATTAAGCTTTAGGGTTGTGCTTAAGTACGTTCCTACTTTACTAGTATACATGAGAGATGATACATCAACCACTTTTTAAAATCTTTAGCTGTTGCTCCATTATCTTTTGATATTTAGTGTTACAGACAAAAATTGGCTTAAAAGTGTTTTTTTTCCTAAGAATTTGTCCATTTCTTCCACGTTGTCCATTTTATTGGCATATAATTGCTGATAGTAGTCTCTTATGATCCTTTGTATTTGTGTGTTGTCTGTTGTGATCTCTGCATTTTCATTTCTAATTTTATTGATTTGATTTTTCTCCCTTTGTTTCTTGATGAGTCTGGCTAATGGTTTGTCAATTGTATTTATCCTTTCAAAGAACCAGCTTTTGGCTTTGTTGATTTTTGCTATGGTCTCCTTTGTTTCTTTTGCATTTATTTCTGCCCTACTTTTCAAGATTACTTTCCTTCTACTAACCCTGGGGTTCTTCATTTCTTCCTTTTCTAGTTTCTTTAGGTGTAGAATTAGGTTATTTATTTGACTTTTTTCTTGTTTCTTGAGGTATGACTGTATTGCTATGAACTTTCCCCTTAGCACTGCTTTTACAGTGTCCCATAGGTTTTGGGTTGTTGTGTTTTCATTTTCATTCGTTTCTATGCATATTTTGATTTCTCTTTTTCTTCTGTGATTTGTTGGTTATTCAGCAGCATGTTGTTCAGCCTCCATATGTTGGAATTTCTAATAGTTTTTCTCCTGTAATTGAGATCTGATCTTACTGCATTGTGGTCAGAAAAGATGCTTGGAATGATTTCAATTTTTTTGAATCTATCAAGGCTAGATTTATGGCCCAGGATGTGATCTACCCTGGAGAAGGTTCTGTGTGCAGTTGAGAAAAAGGTGAAATTCATTGTTTTGGAGTGAAATGTCCTATAGATATCAATTAGGTCTAACTGGTCTATTGTATCATTTAAAGTTTGTGTTTTTTTGTTCATTTTCTGTTTAGTTATCTATCCATAGGTGTGAGTGGGGTATTAAAGATGCTCATCACTCATTATCAGAGAAATGAAAATCAAAACCACAATGAGGTACCATTTCACACCAGTCAGAATGGCTGCAATCCAAAAGTCTACAAGCAATAAATGCTGGAGAGGGTGTGGAAAAAAGGGAACCCTCTTACACTGTTGGTGGGAATGCAAACTAGTACAGCCACTATGGAGAACAGTGTGCAGATTCCTTAAAAAACTGGAAATAGAACTGCCTTATGATCCAGCAATCCCACTGCTGGGCATACACACCGAGGAAACCAGAATTGAAAGAGACACGTGTACCCCAGTGTTCATCACAGCACTGTTCATAATAGCCAGGACATGGAAGTAACCTAGATGTCCATCAGCAGATGAATGGATAAGAAAGCAGTGGTACATATACACAATGGAGTATTACTCATCCATTAAAAAGAATACATTTGAATCAGTTCTAATGAGGTGGATGAAACTGGAGCCTATTATACAGAGTGAAGTAAGCCAGAAAGAAAAACACCAATACAGTATACTAACGCATATATATGGAATTTAGAAAGATGGTAACGATAACCCTGTATGCGAGACAGCAAAAGAGACACAGATGTATAGAGCAGTCTTTTGGACTCTGTGGGAGAGGGAGAGGGTGGGATGATTTTGGAGAATGGCATTGAAACATGTATAATTTCATATAAGAAATGAATCGCCAGTCCAGGTTCAATGCAGGATACAGGATGCTTGGGGCTGGTGTACTGGGATGACCCAGAGGGACGGTATGGGGAGGGAGGTGGGAGGGGGGTTCGGTATTGGGAACACGTGTACACCCGTGGTGGATTCATGTTGATGTATGGCAAAACCAATACAATATTGTAAAGTAATTAGCCTCTAATTAAAATAAATAAATTTAAATTAAAAAAATTAAAAATAAAAAAGCAATGTAAAATAACTCATTAAATTGTTTTATATTGATTACATGTTGAAATTACAACATTGGCATTAATAAAATATTTTAAATATTAAAATTAAATAATTAAATAAAAAAGTGTTATTTTTCTTACTTGGATGATAAAATATCTTTTTCTTTATTTCCTTGGCTAGAATATGTTGCAAAGGTGTAATCAGATGTTGCTTCATGGAATTTGTCTGTTCACACTTATTTTTTTCTTTCAATTTTGTATCAAATTCAGTCTTATTTTAATGTCTCTTCTTATCCCTGAAGGTGAGTAGAAGTCTTCAGGTATGTCATTGCTAAGTCATTTCAGTCGTGTCCGACTCTGTGCGACCCCAGAGACAGCAGCCCACCAGGCTCTGCCGTCCCTGGGATTCTCCAGGCAAGAACACTGGAGTGGGTTTCCATTTCCTTCTCCAATGCATAAAAGTGAAAAGTGAAAGTGAAGTTGCTCAGTCATGTCTGACTCTTAGTGACCCCATGGACTGCAGCCTACCAGGCTCCTCCGTCCATGGTGTTTTCCAGGCAAGAGTACTGGAGTGGGGTGCCATTGCCTTCTCCAGGTATGTCATTACCATCTACTAATTGGATTTTCCCTGGTTTATATTCTACTCTTTTATGTCTCCAGTGTGGGTTTTTAATTCTTTATTGACATATGAAGCAGACACTTCTTTGGTCAATGTCTAAACTTGCTCTAATGCCATGTTGCCCTAATTACTATAGGATTTCAATAGAAGTAATCATTTGGAACTGAAATTCAATATTAAATTCTTTGAGTTTAATATTTTCTTGAAAATTCTGCCTTCACATTTCCAGGTGCATTTTTAGAATCATCATCTTCATTTCCAGTAAAAGTATACCTAATGGGACTTTAGTTTGGGATTTTACATAGACCTAGCAAATGTGCATTTAATTTAATTGCTGCTCTAGTTGTGTTAGATCCATCATCTTTTACTTTTCTTTGGTTGTCATCCTAGAGAGTACAAAACGATTACCATTTTCTGATTCTCTCAGGACCTTAGAATTCCATTACTGTCTGAGCCACCAGGAAATCCCCATCATTCCTTTATCCACTCCCATATTTTTCTTTCATTGGCCACCGGTTTTAACTAGTGCTGTTTTAAACCTCTAGAATGCTACTGTTAGTGCTTGTCCAGTCAGTTTTCATTTGTATTTACCCACATATTTCCTGTCCCATTGTTCTGAGAAGTTCGGCTGTGCATTGACTTTTTTTTTTTAATTTTATTTTATTTTTAAACTTTATATAATTGTATTAGTTTTGCCAAATATCAAAATGAATCCACCACAGGTATACATGTGTTCCCCATCCTGAACCTTCCTCCCTCCTCCCTCCCCATACCATCCCTCTGGGTCGTCCCAGTGCACCAGCCCCAAGCATCCAGTATCGTGCATCGAACCTGGACTGGCAACTCGTTTCATACATGATATTTTACATGTTTCAATGCCATTCTCCCAAATCTTCCCACCCTCTCCCTCTCCCACAGAGTCCATAAGACTGTAAAATGAGTCCTTTTTCTCCCTCTGGCTGCCTCACCATTTTTTCCTTTGCTTTTATTTTTGCTTTTCAATGATTTGGCTTCGATGTATTTTCTTTATTTTGTTTGGTCTCATTAAACTTCTTAAATGTGTGGCTTAATGCTATTAATTAGTTTGGGGAAATTCTTAACCATTTGAAAAATAATTACATTTATCTCATTCTCCCTGCATTCTTCTTCTGGGACATCAATCACAGGAATGTTATACCTTTTAACTGGGTACTATATATCTCTTCTACTCTGTTGTGTGATTCCATTCTTAATTTTTTCTTTCTCTCTTTGCATATATTTCTGTCTGCATATTTTCTGTCAATCTAATATCTACATTACCATTCCTGGGTTTATTTGCAACCAATCATCAATAAATCAAGTCCTTAACATCAGAAACCATAGTTTTCAGTTGTAGAATATGCATTATACTCTATTTCATAAATAGAAATTTTGTTAAAATGCCACATCATTTCATTTATTTTGTACTTTTTTTTCTTGAAAATAGTAATCAGAGTTATTTTAAAGTCTGCTGCTTACTCCAGCATTTAAGGCACCTATATTTCTGCCTTTGTTGTTTTTTTTTTTTTTTTCTTCTTTTGGTTGTTAGAGAATTCCATTTATTTTCAGGGCAGTAGTTTTTGATACAATGCCAATTAAAGTTTTTTTTCTTAAAAAAATAAAAATCAACTTAGCCTCCAACTTGGTCCACAATGGCAAGTAGTGCAGGAATAAACCTGGTGGTGGGGGGGTTGGGCATTTTTCCATGCTAATTCATCACTTTCTCTGGGCTAGCAGTTCTCAAGCAGTGCTCACCAGTTGCACTCAACATTCCTTCTTTACTCTGGTCTCTGTCTCATGAGCATTCAAACACTGGAAGACTGCAGTACACTCCCTGATGCATTTCAGATCATTTTTGCTTAGCTTTTTGGCTTTCAGCCCACCCTACTTTAGACTTTAGTGAACACCTTGAGAGGATCTTTCCTGTGTTTGCAGACCTCACTAGCTTGTCTCATCCTTCTGTCCATCAGCAGAAGCCTGTGGCCTTGCTCAAGACCAAGCTTGTAGCCTCTGGCTTGTCCTCCAAACCAGCAGATTTTGTGCTACCAAGGATGGCAAGGGCCCTGGGATACTTTTCAAGACTCCATGCTGGAATTTTTTTCCTTGCAGTTTTGTTGCCACATCTTTGTTTCCATTGTGTACACTGGCAATTTAAATATCTGACAATTAATCTGGTTTTCTAGTTGTCCTCAGTGAGGTTTTGGACTGTGGGGGATGCTCCATCCCAACTGGAAGCAAGAACATTCAGTATAGGATGTAATTCCAACTGTGATTTCATTTCCTACCATCCCTCCTAATACATCTGTAACCTTATTTATCCTATTTGTTGTCTTTTTTATTTCATGGAAAAATCATTATGGGGCAAATCTTCCATCTTTGACTTTTGAAAATGTAGATTATTTAAGGAAACAATAACTTGAGACAGAGTCTGAGCCAACCGCTTTCATATTTTACAAGTGTACCTTTATTACAGAAAACCCCCACCTAATTTCAGTGCTGTGAGTTCTTTTTGTGTTTCATGCACCATCACAGGAAAGTCCAGCAATTTGTAAACACCTTCTGTTTAGAGGCCACCCCCCTAGTCGTGGCTATTGGTACAGATGAGAAGATACAGTTCTAATGAAAGGTTAGGACTCAATTTCTGGAAATACATCATCAAATAAGGGTGTCAAAATATTTACAGTGATAGATCTCCTCAAATGATTTCCCTCAAAATCAGTGACTTGGGAAAAGACGAAAATTACCTTGTGATTGACTTTTCATAAAAATATTTGTCAACATTACCAGATCACTGATTTATTGGGTAATGACTAGCGGTTTTATTTATTAAGAAACATAGTTGATCTTCATTATTCAGGGATTCAGCATGTACAAGTTCACTACTCACTAAAATCTACTTGGAATTTGTAACCTCAAAAATCAATATTCATGGCACTTTCACAGTACTTTGCAGACATGCTGAGGAATTTTGAGTTGCCCTTGCTCCCAGCTGGGATTGAACAAGGGAATGCTGGCCCTTTTATTTCTCACACTGTGAACAGTTGCCCTTTATGGGTTATGTTTAGGACCACATCTACACATTTTGTGATTTTTTTCCTTAAAATTTGTGCTTCTGCTGTTTAAAATGGTAGTAGTGCTTATGTACTGCCTGGTGTTTCTTAATGCGGGAAGGCTGCCATGTGCCTTATGGAGATTAGCTCCTTTCAGGTATGAGATCCAATGCTGTTGGCCATGAGCTCAGTGTCAATAAATCAACATTAATATTAAATATTCAACAGAAATAGGCATAAAACAAGGTTGTGTATTGATTGGTTGAGGAGAATGTTGTGACCTGAAGCTTGCAGGAACCATATCCTGTATTTCCCCTAAGAGCAATAGTTTAGTGTTAACTAAGACTTTACAGAAAATAATAATATGAATGATTCTCTGTCTCTCTCTTTGTCTCTGCCTCACTCTATATACATATATCTATATCTATATCTATCTATAGGGCTTTCCAGGTAGTGCTAGGGATAAAGAACTGCCTGCCAATGCAGGAGATATAAGAGATGCAGGTTCAATTCCTAGGTTTGGAAGATCCCCTGGAGAAGGCACAGCAATCCACTCTAGTATTTTTGCCTGGAGAATTCCATGGACAAAGGAGCTTGGCAGGCTACAGTCCATAGGGTCACAAAGAGTTGGACATGACTGAAGCTACTTAGCACAGCATAATACACACACACACACATACACACACAGACACGTGTGTGTGTGTATGTGCATATATATGTATATACATATACTTATCAGATGCCTTGTAAATGTTCTTTTACTTAATAAATAAGCTGCCTGCAAGAGATATTTACTATTTCTTATTACCAAATATGAAGTCTGAAAGTCTAGGGAACTTGATGAAGTTCACCCTTATAATAGTGACCATACACTGGAAAAAAAGATATGGGTCTAGAGCATTATTTTTCAAATGGCATAGAAAGATAGATAGATAGATAGATAGGTAGATTGATAGATATTACAGACAGGCAGATGGGTGGCTGTGTCTTGCTCCTATGCTTCTTCTGTAGCAGAGGACTTTAGCTGAGCTGGATCTGGGTATTTTGTGATCACCCACTTCCTGTACCTCACCATCGCAGCACTGGCCATGGCTATCATTTATCCCCCTTCACTGTGAGGCCCTGAGGGAAGTGAGCATGTCTCTCTCTGTCACATATTCACAGATGTTGCTCTGGGCCCAGGACAGTGTCTTTCTCCACAAATCCTAGCTGAACAGATAAATACACATGCATGTAGATGCACACGTGGGCACACACACAGCACATACATGTGGAGTTGCTCTGACTGAAATAGGAGGGTCCTGCTTGCTCTGCCCTGGTGTGTGCTTGGGGACTCAACATTGCCAGCTCCCAGGGGACAACCCCCTCCACGAATGCCATGAAACTAACCTTGCAGACTGCTGCACAGGATGCTGTGCTGGGATCTTTTTTGGCTGTGGGAAACCACATCATTTCACTTAGCATTCTGTTGAAAGGTTGAACTATTTTCAAACTTTTAAGTGAAACAAATGCTTTTATGAGAGCTCTAGAAAATGAAAGGTGAGTCAGCAGCAAGCGTGTTCCCGCAGCACACTGGCCTCGCCCCACAGGCAAACACAGAATCCTTCACTTCATGCAGGGCATGACATGAGGCTGGGAGTGGTGGTTTACAGACTTAAGAGGGACGACCACACAGTGTGGTTCTTCTCTTGGCCTCGGCATCTAGGAACCTTGGGTAAGTCAACTTGACCTCTGTACCTAACTTTGTCCATCTGTGAGCTGGGAATATGATAGCTCCCACCTCCCAGGATTTTCACTGAAGTTGAGTGAAGAGAGATATGTAACGCACACAGAATATGCCCATTCCACAGGAGTCATTATTCTGAGCAACCCATGGTTTTGGTTAGAAGGAGGTGTCAGCTCCCCCAGACTCAAGGTGAGACACAACACATGCTTTCTGACACAGAGAATGAGATTCCGCTGTGGTCACACCAGGGACGGCTTGAATTTTAGGGCATGCACTTGGCAACAGCTGGCAGCCCTTTAAGTGAAAAGGGAGAAATAAAGTGCTCTATTTTCCCTCTTTTCCTGGATCTGAGAACTTCAAGGTAATATTGATAAACTTCATCCAAATAAAATCTTTAGCTAAAAAAACCCACTTAGAAAATGTGTTTTTAATATTATGTCTATGTGATTTAGTGTGACAACAAAACTGTTCTCTTCCAAAATCCAAGACTGAAGAAAAGGATTTAGAAACAAATCATCTTAAAATTTCTGAAGATCATAACCATTTAAAGTCTTCAAGGAAAATAGATTTTAGAAGATTATGTTATCTTTAACTAATCATGAAATTAATCATTATTCAAGAAAATTGAACCAATTATGACTATTTTTCTACAAGTGACCATTTAAAGACAATTATAACCATGAGGCTATATATTTTTCCTGGTTTACAAAAACATTGATGATATCTAATGTTTGCTTTCTCTCTCTGAGAGTAACATCTTAGGGAAGGCGAAGTCAGGCACTCTGGCACGTAGAGGTCATATTTTGACTTTGTCCAGAATCACACAGTGATAAAAGATACATTTCCTGGAATGCTTTCCCAGGTTTTCTGATCTTTCCACTGCACCCTAATGTCCCTTTCTTCTAAGCCTGAATCACCTCTACCAACAAGTGCTTTCATCAATCATGGGGAACACAGTAAATTCTATGGGTCATGATCTGTCCATGTAACATGATACGGTTTGGGGGTGCTTTGTTTCCCCATTCGCGTTCTTTTTTTCTTCACTTTCTTACATTTCACATGCTATTTTACACTTATTACAACTTTATTTACAGAAAGTCACTTGTATTAATGTGGATAAAGTTTATCGAATTTTAAAGAGAAAGTAAAAGAGAAAGAATACTAATTGATACAACACTATATATATCAGAACTGAACATGTACAATTCTAATCTATGAATGTACATCCAGTGGCTATTTTCACAAATAGGAAAAAACATATGTATAAGACTGTTAATTTCTGTATTATTTGTATGATGAAACATTTGGCAACACCTCAAATGTCGATTTCCTACAGGTATATGAATATTCATATAATAAAAAATACACATATAAAAGAATGAAAGTGAAAGTTGCTCAGTCATGTCCAACTCTTTGTGACCCCATGGACTATAGAGTCCATGGAATTCTCTAGGCCAGAATATGGGAGTGGATATCCTTTCCCTTCTCCAGGGAATCTTCCCAAGCCAGGGATCGAACCCAGGTCTCCCACATTGCAGGTGGATTCTTTACCAACTGAGCTACAAGTGAAGCCCAAGAATACTGGAGTGGGTAGCCTATCCTTTCTCCAGTGGATCTTCCCAACCCAGGAGTTGAACTGGCAGGTGGATTCTTAACCAACTGAGCTATCAGGGAAGCCTGCAAAAGAATGAAACTGGACCCCTGTCTCATCGCATTAAAAAAAACCCAAAAACCTCAAAAGGATAGGAGACTTGGATGAAGACCTGAAACAATAAAACTCCCAGGGGAAAAAAAAATATAAGCAGTTAAGCTTCTTGACTTGTCCTAGCAATGATTTTTTAGAATTGACACCAAAAGCAACAAAACAAAAATAAAAGGAAACAATCTGGTTATAAAATAAGCAGAACATCTGAATAGATATTTTTTTCCAAAGAAGATGTCCAGATGGCCAACAGGTACATGGAACTATGAAAGACATCACTGATCATCAGTGAAATGCAAATCAAAACCACAATGAGATACCACCTTGTAGCTGGCAGGATGGTTATCATCAAAAAGATAACAAGTAAGTATTGGTGAGGACGAGAAGAAAAGGGAACCCTTATGAATGGTTAATGGGGCTTTTAATTGGTGTAGCCATTATGGAAAACAGTATAGAGTTTCCCAAAAAAATTTAAAAAAATAATTGCTGTGGGATCCAGAAATTCCAACTCAGAGTATTTATCTGAAGAAAATAAAAAATACTAACTTCCAAAAGATATATGTACCCCCATGTTCAGTGCAACATAAAGTACAATAGCCAAAATGTAGAAACAACCTAAGGGTCCATTAATGGATGAATGAATGTAAAACTTGTAGTGTGTATATATACATACATATATACATATACCATTCCAGTCCCAAAGAAAGGCAATGCCAAAGAATGCTCAAACTACTGCACAATTGCACTCATCTCACACGCTAGTACAGTAATGCTCCAAGCTAGGCTTCAGCAATACGTGAACCGTGAACTTCCAGATGTTCAAGCTGGTTTTAGAAAAGGCAGAAGAACCAGAGATCAAATTGCCAACATCTGCTGGATCATTGAAAAAACAAGAGAGTTCCAGAAAAACATCTACTTCTGCTTTATTGACTATGCCAAAGCCTTTGACTGTGTGAATCACAATAAACTGTGGAAAATTCTTCAAGAGATGGGAATACCAGACCACCTGACCTGCCTCTTGAGAAACCTGTATGCAGGTCAGGAAGCAACAGTTAGAACTGAACATGGAACAACAGACTGGTTCCAAATAGAAAAAGGAGTACGTCAAGGCTGTATATTGTCACCCTGCTTATTTAACTTATATGCAGAGTACATCATGAGAAATGCTGGGCTGGAAGAAGTGCAGGCTGGAATCAAGATTGCTGGGAGAAATATCAATAACCTCAGATATGCAGATGACACCACCCTTATGGCAGAAACTGAAGAAGAACTAAAGAGCCTCTTGGTGAAAGTGAAAGGTGAGAGTGAAAAGTTGGCTTAAAGCTCAACATTCAGAAAACTAAGATCATGGCATCCGGGCCCATCACTTTATGGCAAGTAGATGGGGAAACAGTAGAAACAATGGCTGACTTTATTTTTCTGGGCTCCAAGATTGCTGCAGATGGTGATTGCAGCCATGAAATTAAAAGATGCTTACTCCTTGGAAGGAAAGTTATGACCAACCTAGACAACATATTAAAAAGCAGAGATATTACATGCCAACAAAGGTCTGTCTAGTCAAGACTATGGTTTTTCCAGTGGTCATGTATGGTTGTGATAGTTGGACTGTGAAGAAAGCTGAGTGCCAAAGAATTCATGCTTTTGAACTGTGGTGTTGGAGAAGACTCTTGAGAGTCCCTTGGACTGCAAGGAGATCCAACCAGTCCATTCTAAACGAGATCAATCCTGGGTGTTCATTGGAAGGACTGATGTTGAAGCTGAAACTCCAATATTTTGGCCACCTGATGCGAAGAGCGGACTCATTTGAAAAGACCGTAATGCTGGGAAAGATTGAGGCCAGGAGGAGAAGGGGACGACAGAGGATGAGATGGTTGGATGGCATCACTGACTCGATGGACATGGGTTTGGGTAGACTCCAGGAGTTGGTGATGGACAGGGAGGCCTGGCATGCTGCGGTTCATGGGGTCACAAAGAGTTGGACACAACTGAGCAACTGAACTGACTGATACATATACCATAGGACATTATTTAACCATTAAAAAACAATAAAATCTTGTCATTTGTGACAACATGGATGAGTCTTGAGGGCCCTATGCTAAGTCATGTAAGTCAGACAGAGAAAAACAAATACCATATGATCATTTATATGTGGACTAAGAAAAAGAGAGTTTATAGTTACAGAGAACAGATTGGTGGTTGCCAACAATGGGGGAGTTTGGAATGGGTAAAATAGATGAAGGTGGTCAAAAGGTACAAATTTCTAGTTATAAAATTCATGTTATGTGAATATAACGTACAACCTGGTGACTATAGTTAATAATAGTCTGTTATATGGTTGCAAGTTGCTGAGAGAGTAGTTCTTAAAATTTATCACAGTTTTAAAAGTTCTGTAAATATGTATGTTGACAATGTTAACTAGACTTATTGTGGTGATAATTTCACAAAATATACAAACATTGAATCATTATGTTGTCTATCGTAATGTTGTATGTCAATTGTACTTTAAATTAGAAAATCTTAAAATCACCTGAATAATGTCTCAGATTTGCTTTAATCAATGTTCTTAATTTAAAAACATTGATTTCTTTCTATTTCCATTCTTTTAGTTTCTTCCCGTGTACAGAGAATGAGGGAAAATCTATATGTCCCCATCTGACTGTCTTTGGACTTCAGAGATGTACCCAGCTATCTTAATATTTTGACCTCTGAGTTGACGGAAGAGTTATCTCATCTTCTCTAACTTCTCTTACTCACTTATTTCACCTGATTCAGTCCCCCAAAGTGAAATCTAGGAGATGGTATTAATATTTTCTATTGGTGCATTACTACAACCATACCTACACACAGCCCTTCAATACATGCAAGACATGCAATTCGATGTTGAGTGTATCTTCAATACATTGTTATCTCTCTTCCCTTTATCTACACTAACCTGGATCAGGCCCCATCATTTCTCAGGTGGATAACTTTCATACCCTAATCTGATGTCCCAGCTTACAGTTCATGTTCTTCACATTGCAGATAAAATTATCTTTCTCTAAAATAATATCCTGATTACATCACTCTGTTCTTATTTGTTTTTGTTAATTTTTTTTTTTAATCCTTCATGAGTCTTCCCATCTCTTATAATTTGACAGCCAAATTCCACAGCTAGTTCCTGGCCCTTGATACTGTATGCAGCATCAGTCCCCATCCCATTCTTGCATTCAACACCCACAGTGCAAGATTCCCAGTTGTGCCACAGTGGCTTCCAAACCCCTTCTGTTTGCACATGGCACCCCTGTGCCAATAACACTGCCGGTCTCTGGTAAATTTCACCAGTTCCTGCTTTTTCTTGAAGTCTCTTCTCCAGGAGATACTACTGTGAGTCTTTCTAGAACATCGTAAGTGGAGTCAATTACCTTCTGCTTCAGGTGCCCTTATTACCTTATCCAAATGCTGTTATAAACCTCCACATCATGATATCTGTCTGCTCCACATCGGCTACATTTCCCACCACCAGGGATCATAACCGACTCCCCTTGGGACCTAGCCCCACACCTGGCAGTAACAGAGATCTTAGTTTGGATACCAATAAAAAGTAAACACTTAAACAAGGTCTTAAGTGCAAGAGGTGAGCTCATAAGAAGCATAAGAGCAGGAATAGGGAACAGATGAGGGAGACAGAAAGCTAAGAAAAGGTCCACTGTAAGTAGGTCACTCCTGCAGTCAACTGGGACTCTGGTGTACCAGGGACCATCTGAGGAGCCATCTGGGACATTCCTCAGGGAAGCTGGGGTATTTATCCATTATCTCCCACAGGTCATTATTTAAGGGCTGTCCTCAGCCTTCTGGACTGCATGGCTTGCAAGCTGAACAAAATCCTGTAGCCTGAGAGAAAGCCCCCATCTGTGAAAAAAAGCAGTGTGGGTCTGAGATGGGAGTCACAAGGGACATCTGCCACAGACTCAGGATATGAACAGCATCTTCCCAATTGAATGAATGAATTTTTTTAAAAGATTGCAATGGACTGTGGGATATGAGGAGAATTTTGACTGAAGAGGATTGGATTTAGGTGATTTTTTAATTGGTAATTTTATTTAATATTATGTTTTTATAACTTATAGCAAAGAAGCATATTCTATAGTAGGATATCATTCATTAAATATGGGGAACACAGAATTGAAAAGCTGTTTGAGATCAGATGGTCTGTCAGTCTAGTTTCTCTTCCTCCAGTTATAGAAGCTGCATTCATTATTTCCTCTCAAAGTGTTGCTCAACCTGCTTGTGAATACAAATGATAAGAGCTTGTAGTCATCCTGTGCTTGGAAAACTTTCTTGTTTAGGGGTTATTCTCATGAGATATTGAATCTTATTTTGTCACCTTTTCAAGATGTGTCCTTTGATGACACTGAAGTTGAGAACAGTCTTCAACTTGACATCACTTCCTCAATGCTAAGAACAGTGTGTGTTCTCCCCCTTACCCTACCTGACGTTTGCACACTTTCAACATCCTGAAACTACTCACATGGGGGCCCCACACCTCCAAAGGCCTCCCAGTGTGTCACTGCACCTCATAGAAAATAGTGCCCAGGACTGACCACGGGTCTCCCATAGGCCTGAAGGAGTGCAAAATGTGAGACATGGCAGTGTACTGAGGGACTCTGCCCAGGACTCTGACCATGGTGCTGGAATTAGCTGGAGTTAGGGGTCCCGTCCCCCAGGCACACTTAGCTTATTTCATTTTTGGATTCAACTTGCACACCAGTCTTTGCCTTCCAATACATACTCAAATTTCATTTCTGATGGGCTTCCCCTGCCTCTCAAGTATTTACCTCTCAGCTGCACATCAGGACAAAGGGTGAACCAAGTGTGCAATAGTCAAGTGAGGCATCTGCTGTGTCATTGACATGACAACAGTGTCCTGACAGGGCTGTGGAGCTGATCACTGGTCAACTGCCATGGTTCCAATTTCAGTCTAGGCTAAGCCATGATCTCTAGAAAGACTGTGCTTGTTTCTGGATAGTCAGTGATTCTACTATTTAATACAAATGAATAATAATAATAATAATAAACCTGGTGGCTCAGCAGTAAAGAATCTGCCTGCAATGCAGGAAACTCAGGTTCGATTTCTGGATTGGGAAGATCCCTTGAAGAAGGAAATGGCAACTCACTCCAGTATTCTTGCCTGGGAAATCCCATGGACTGAGGAGCCTGGCAGGCTACAGTCCATGGGGTTGAAAGAGTCAGACACAACTCAGCCCCTAAACCATCAATCATGAATGAGAGAAGTATGTAAAATTATAAAGAATTGGCATCAATATTATTTATTAAGACCACAGGAGCACTTATTTTTTTCTTAGTTTTATATTGTGTAGGTTTTCTTTCATGAGCATCAGATCAGATCATATCAGTCGCTCAGTCGTGTCCAACTGTTTGCGACCCCATGAATCGCAGCACGCCAGGCCTCCCTGTCCATCACTAACTCCCGGAGTTCACTGAGACTCACGTCCATCGAGTCAGCGATGCCATCCAGCCATCTCATCCTCTGTCATCCCCTTCTCCTCCTGCCCCCAATCCCTCCCAGCATCAGAGTCTTTTCCAATGAGTCAACTCTTCCCATGAGGTGGCCAAAGTACTGGAGTTTCAGCTTTAGCATCATTCCTTCCAAAGAAATCCCAGGGCTGATCTCCTTCAGAATGGACTGGTTGGATCTCCTTGCAGTCCAAGGGACTCTCAAGAGTCTTCTCCAACACCACAGTTCAAAAGCATCAATTCTTCGGCGCTCAGCCTTCTTCACAGTCCAACTCTCACATCCATACATGACCACAGGAAAAACCATAGCCTTGACTAGACGAACCTTTGTTGGCAAAGTAATGTCTCTGCTTTTGAATATGCTATCTAGGTTGGTCATAACTTTCCTTCCAAGGAGTAAGCGTCTTTTGATTTCATGGCTGCAGTCACCATCTGTAGTGATTTTGGAGCCCAAAAAAATAAAGTCTGTCACTGTTTCCACTGTTTCCCCATCTATTTCCCATGAAGTGGTGGGACCGGATGCCATGATCTTCATTTTCTGAATGTTGAGCTTTAAGCTAACTTTTTCACTCTCCACTTTCACTTTCATCAAGAGGCTTTTGAGTTCCTCTTCACTTTCTGCCATAAGGGTGGTGTCACTAAATCAAGGGAAATATAGTAAACAGCAGAAAAATACTAAATTCAAAGGCATAAAGTCTTTTGTGATGGATTGGGTACTAGGGAGGAAAATAATCTCACCTGAGGGGAAAGCAAGGGACACAAATAACATGTAGTTGATGAAATCTTGCACATTGGGCTTTTTCATTGTAGCCACTGCATTAACTGGTGCTCTCTGAGGAGCTTTAAGAATGCTGCAGATGTGTGCTAGGGTCATCAAAAACAAATAATAGACAAATAATACTAACATTTCTTTTTTTTTTTTGAACATAAAAATCATTACCTTTATTATCTCCCATTTCTTTCAACATTCCATAAATTAGCAATAAATCATAAGCATTTGCTCATATACATTGAAAAACATTAATTTTATCATGATACTTTACATAGTTTGCTTCTTTTATTTTTATTTTTTTTTAATTTAATTTTATTTTTAAACTTTACATAATTGTATTAGTTTTGCCAAATATCAAAATGAATCCGCCACAGGTACACATGTGTTCTCCATCCTGAACCCTCCTCCCTCCTCCCTCCCCATTCCATCCCTCTGGGTCATCCCAGTGCACCAGCCCCAAGCATCCAGTATCGTGCATTTCTAATAACAGTGTCACTAAAGGACAGAGCAGTTCACTTGATCCTTACAGATACAGGAACTTGGGCCAAATGTTGTTCTTGATATTTTATGAGGATGCAAAAAATTACCCTAGAATGAGTGTAACAAGATGTTAAAATGGAACTTTTGGCTGAAACATGTAGATGCCAAATTCCAAAGTTATTGGTTAAACACAATTTATAAAATATGTAGCCAAGAAGTGGTTAGAGGACTCAATTCAGAAGCTTGTGGGGCATATCCTGTGCATGTGTTCTTGTGCTACACACCCACTGAAAAAAGTTAAGTAAAATGAATGTTTTACAGCAAATCTTAATCTGCATGTGATCTGAGGACAGATTGCCTGTGGGGCCTCAGGGATCAGTGCTGACTGTGTTCCTGGTGTAGCCCTAGCCCCACGAGGGTCTTCGTTGTCTGTAGGGTGCTCGGTCAGTGCAGACAGCCTCTTAAGTATGTCTTTTATTTTCTGTTTCTTTTACTTGAACATCTTGGGACTTTGGTGTCCCTGGATGGACAGGACCACCATCCTCCTGCTCTAATCACCCCAGGGCCAGGTACCAGACAACCAGGGGCAGCCCCTGTGTCCCAAAGCCCACTGAAAGTATTCAAATGAATCAATCCTAAGCCTGTTTACCCTTCCTGTTGCCTGTTTCTTTCTGCAGAAGCCACAATAAAGGGTCTTTGTCACATTTCCCCCCTCTCCCTCTGCCTCCTGACCCACCCTGGTGCTATCCTATGTGGACCCCTGAAGGGTGGTGGGTTCCCTACTCTTGGGAACTGTGAATGAAAAACTATATTTATAGAATGTTGCTATTTTCTGTCAAAATAAATAATAAAAAAACTTAAAAAAAACTACCTTTATAATGACAATCATCTTCTGATCTGTTGGCCTTGTTACATCTCCAATTTTCTACTAATACATTATACTTTAAAGCAGATAAGAAATGGACCATATGGCATTTGAGTCCACTAAGATGAACTAGTCCTGAATGTAGGCCATCTGGCTCTCTAAGTCAATCTACCTTTTGAGGGGAGAGGTGAGGTGAAGCACCTACTAAACCAAGAGCTCTCTCCATGCACATATGAGTAAGATAATTTTTAATGTCAATATAGTTATCATAGTGAGACAAGAAATACTACTTTTTTTTTTCTAAGTAGTCACCGCATACCTGCTTACTACTCTCATGTATATTCATTCTTTCTTGTTTATTTCAGAAGTTAAGTTCCTGTTTTGAAAACTTTTATTTTTCCATTTTGAGATGCTTTCATTTTCCATGATTTTCACCACTGTTGACTGTCACATGATATATTCTTCCAGCAACCCATGGCAAGTTCCAACCACTTGCATGTCTGAATTGAATTTTTAATCACTGATTATTCTACATCTTCACCTAACTTGGGCTCCACTTGCCCACTTGAATGCTTGTGTTATCATTTCTAGTTCAGTAGCCAGTCCCATCACTGGAGGAGACAAAATCCAGATTGGAATTTCCGTGTGTATATATATATCATTTATAAATGACAAGCTTATCTTTTCGGAAAAAATATTGTGGCATAATATATGTAAAATAAAAATTTGCATTTGTATAATTGCTTTTAATTGGAGTATAGTTGATTTACACTGGTGTGTTGGTTTTTTCTGTACAGCATAGTGAATCAGTTATACATATATCCTCTCTTTTAAAAATTATTTTCTCATGTAGGTAATTACAGAGTATTGAATAGAGTTCCCTGTGCTAAGCAGTAGGATCTTATTATTTATCAATTTTATATATAGTAGTGCATATATGTCAATCCCAATGTCTCAATTTATCCCTCTACCCCCTGTTCCCTCTTGGTAGCCATAAATTTTTTTTTTTTTAATTTTATTTTATTTTTAAACTTTACATAATTGTATTAGTTTTGCCAAATATCAAAATGAATCCGCCACAGGTATACATGTGTTCCCTATCCTGAACCCTCCTCCCTCCTCCCCCACCATACCATCCCTCTGGGTCGTCCCAGTGCACCAGCCCCAAGCATCCAGTATCGTGCATCGAACCTGGACTGGCAACTCGTTTCATACATGATATTTTACATGTTTCAATGCCATTCTCCCAAATCTTCCCACCCTCTCCCTCTCCCACACAGAGTCCAAAAGACTGTTCTATACATCAGTGTCTCTTTTGCTGTCTCGTACACAGGGTTATTGTTACTTTGACTCTATGTTTTGTAAGTAGGTTCATTTGTACCATTTTTTAAATTCCACATGTAAGCAATATCATATGATAGTTGTCTTCCTCTGTCTGACTTTCTTCTAATTTTTAAGTGTACAGTTCAATGGCATTCAGTTCAGTTCAGTTCAGTCGCTCAGTTGTGTCTGACTCTTTGTGACCCCATGAATCGCAGCACGCCAGGCCTCCGTGTCCATCACCAACTCCTGGAGTTCACTCAGACTCATGTCCATCGAGTCGGTGATGCCATCCAGCCATCTCATCCTCTGTCATCCCCTTCTCCTCCTGCCCCCAATCCCTCCCAGCATCAGAGTCTTTTCCAATGAGTCAACTCTTCCCATGAGGTGGCCAAAGTACTGGAGTTTCAGCTTTAGCATCATTCCTTCCAAAGAAATCCCAGGGCTGATCTCCTTCAGAATGGACTGGTTGGATCTCCTTGCAGTCCAAGGGACTCTCAAGAGTCTTCTCCAACACCACAGTTCAAAAGCATCAATTCTTCGGTGCTCAGCCTTCTTCACAGTCCAACTCTCACATCCATACACGACCACAGGAAAAACCATAGCCTTGACTAGACGAACCTTTGTTGGCAAAGTAATGTCTCTGCTTTTGAATATGCTATCTAGGTTGGTCATAACTTTTCTTCCAAGGAGTAAGTGTCTTTTAATTTCATGGCTGCAGTCACCATCTGCAGTGAATTTGGAGCCCCCAAAAATAAAGTCTGACACTGTTTCCACTGTTTCCCCATCTATTTCCCATGAAGTGGTGGGACCAGATGCCATGATCTTAAGTACATCCATATTATTATGGATGTATTATATACGTATTATATGTATTATATAAGTATTATATGTATTATATATGTACTATATGTATTACTTCCCTGGTGGCTCAGACAGTAAAGTGTGTATTATATGTATTATATAAGTACATCCATATTATTGTGCCACCATTAGGACTGTTCATCTCCAGAACTTTTCTTCTTTCTAAACTGAAATTGTGTACCCATCCAACAACAATTTCCCATTTCCCTCTCTCCCCTCAGTCCCTGGCAACCATAATTCCACTATCTATTTCTGTGACTTTGGCTATGTAGGATACCTCATATAAGCATAATCAAGATACCACATATAAGCATAATCATACAATATTTGTCTTTTGAGGACTGACTCATTTCACTCAGCATAAGGTCCTTAAGTTTTATTCATGACATAGTATTTATTAGAATTTCATTCCATTTTAAGATTAAATAATATTCCACTGGGTGTTTATACCACATTTTATTCATTCATCCATCAGCGGACATTTGGGTTGTTTCTTCCTTTCGCCTATTGTGAACAGTGCTGCCATTGACACTAATATGTTTTCAATTCTTTTGAGTATATACTAAAAGTATAATTACTAGATTGTATGATAATTCTGTTTTCAATTTTTGAGAAAGCATCAAACTGTTTTCCATAGCAGCTATACCATTTTACAGTCCCATCAGCAAGGTACAAGGGTTGCAACATCTCCACATGCTTGTCAACATTTATTTTCAATTTTTTCTTTGAAATTTTTATAATAACCTTCCTAATGGGTATGAAGTGTATCTCACTGTAGTTTACATTTCCTTAATGATTGGTGATGCTCAGCATCTTTTCATGTGCTTTTCTGTCATTTGTATATCTTCTTTAGAGAAATGTCTATTCAATTCCTCAGCCCATTTTTGAATTGGGTTATCAGTTTTTTTGTTGTTGTTGATTGTAGGAGTTCTTTATATATGTATGTGTTAATCTCTTATCAGACACATGATTTAAAAATATTTTCACTTATGATGTGTGCTGACTTTGTACTCTGATAATACGGTTCTTTGATGCACAAAAGTTTTAATTTTGATGCAGTTCAATTTGTCTCTTTTTTTCTTGTGTTGCCTGTGCCTTTGATGTTACACATAAGAAATCTTTGCTAAATTCCACATCATGAAGCTCTTCTAAATTTTCTATTTTCTTCTAGAGAATTTATAGTTTTTACTCTTAAATTTAGGTCGTTTACCCATTTTGAGTTTTTTCTGTATGGTATATGGTAAAAATCCAATTTCATTCTTTTATATCATGACCATCTTTTGAATTAAGATAACATGGTGTTAATTTTGGTGTTATCATTTCTATTTTCTAAATGGGTTCACAGAGATTTAGAATAATAAATGCTTCATCCTTTGTCCCTCAGCTAGACAATAGCAGTGACAGTTCAAACATAGTTTATTTATTCCAGTCTCAAGCTCAGAAATATGCAGAGAAGTTAAGAAGGCTCAGGCCAAAAGTACCTAATCTGAATTTGTTTTTCTTGTAATATAAAGTAAGTTCATATAATGGGATTCTGCTTTCAATTTTGCACGTATTACCCATTGCTCATAGTGGGTGTTTATGTTCATTTCATGTTTGTAACCTCATAGGGTTATCAAAACAAAATCAACTCCTGGACATTATCAAAAACCTTCAATACTCACTACCCTTAATTGCTAGAATATAGGTAAGCTAGAAAGAAATGGTTAAGGGAAAATTACCTGCTGCCAGAAAGATCTCACTGATTGGCAATCACTTAAATTGAGTATGAAGTGAAAAGGAAAGTCACTCAGTCATGTCTGACTTTTGCGACCCCATGGACTATAGCCTGCCAGCTCCTCTGTCCATGGAATTTTCCGGGTAAGAATACTGGAGTGGCTTGCCATTTCCTACTGCATACATTGAGTATATGTATCACTATTCACAAGCACTGACATGCAGAGCTCTTTATTGTTGGAAAGACCTTGTATGTTCTTTGTGTTGTTTCCTCACTCAATATTCATTTATTTGAGTGAGGACTGGCAGTTGGTTGTCTGGGCACCAAGAGGAGGAAGAAAGTATTTCTGAACTTGTGAGCTCACAATTACGTGTACTGTGAATGGCTGCACAGCTGGGTACAGGGTGTGGGGAAGCATGGAGGGACTCCCCCAACCACATTTCAGGAAGAAGAGCCAGAGCACACCTTGTAGAGGAGGAGGCAGCCCAGCTGAGACATTAAGGATGAGTAAGGAGAGCATGTCTTGCAGCCCTTACTGTGAGTCAGGGGCCTTTAAAGTTCATATATCCACTCATATAATCCTTACAATAACCCTTTGCAGTGGATTCTCTTATTATTCCAATTTTATAGATAAGAACACTGGTTCAGGAAAGATGACAGAATTAGCAAGATCTGCAGGGAGCGAGGAAGAGAAAGATGTACCAGGCAGAGTGAGCTGTTTATGTCAAGGATGGGGCCAGAGACAGTGAGACCTGTCTGAGGAACAGGAAGAGGGATAAGTTGACTATTCAGGTTGTAATGGAGTGACATGCTGATTGGAGGCATTTGGACCTTCTGCTGTAGGCAGAGGATACTTGGTGAGGCTTGCTCTGCAAATGTTTGAGAAATCATGAAACTCTTGAATAGTGTTTACAAAATTGTTGTTATTGTACTAAGTCACATCTGACTGTTAGTGACCCCATGGACTGCAGCACACCAGACTTGCCTGTGCTTCACTATCTCCTGGAATTTGCTCAAACTTGTGTCTGTTGAGTCAGTGATGCCATCCAGCCATCTCATCCTCTGTTGCCCTTTGCATGCATATCCTTATGTGCATTTCTTTGTTTAGAAGATTCATCTATCAGGTTTACAATGAATTAAAAGGTTAACAGGTCTTGTAAATGGTAGAGAATCATTCAAGGATCTTCACCAGGAGAACAGCCCTGGACATATTTTCCCAGCCAAATTGAAGCAGGGCGGGTTCAGGGCAGGATGACCCCTTGCTGCACTTCTTTGGTAACAAACCGATGATCTGTATCCATCACTTTCCTTACATATTGATTCCATTCTGGACACAGTTTCATCAGGGTAAACCCATGAGCTGTCTTTGGTTCATTTGCCCTATGACCCACTCTCAAAGTGATAGATGTTTGCTTACTATCTGTTGAATGAAATTGATACATATATCTGTAGTGCTTGGATACTTAAATGAAGGTAAATATTAAGACATGAAAACAAGTACGAGACTGAAAATATATAAATAAAGGTAAAAAGTGTAAAAAGGCAAGTGTGATATTGAACACAAGGTCACTGGGAACCAGACATACTTATTTCCTAGTCACTACTTTTCTCAAATAGTACACGTAATGACCATCCGAGAATTCCAAGTGCCTAGGATGAAATAGAAACAATTTGTCATGGGTTAATATAGAAGAAAGAACACAGGATTTGACAGCAAAAGACCTGGGGTCAGGCCCACCCTCTCCTGTTTGCAGTTGGACAACCCATCATCCTCAGAGCTTCAACATCCTTAAAGAAAATGGAAAAAAGTCTCAACCTGTTTCCAGAATGAGGGCTGGATAAAATGAGATAACAATGCAGACTGGAGCTGTTAACTGGAAATATTCTACTAATGAGAGAGTAAAACAATTCTTTTTCAGTAATAGTACACACTAGTATGCAAATATTCTTAATAATACAAACACTTCTTAAATGGGATCACCACATGGCACTCAAAACAAGAGTGTTTTCCCTAACCGTAGACTAAGAAGTGGTGAGAATGTTGCCTTAGGCTTAGCCAAAGGAAATAGGGTGGTGATGGACTGATAATAATATAATAATGATAATAAAGTGCACACTCAGAAAATTGTCTGCTGGGCCATCTGAAAAGAACATTTTGTTTTCCTTGAATTAGCTCTTGTTGCTTCTTCTCTTGTCAAGAAAAAAACTCAGGCAGACATACGCCTTCTTGGATACTCTCAAAATTCATTCTGCTGCTGGGCATTGTTTGCAGAGAAAAAATAAACTTTTCAGATCTTACTTATGAAATAAATCAAAGATCATGTTTCAGATCCTTATTCTAATTTCTGCTGAGAATTACTGCAGACCCTTTGCATGGGTCAGGGTGAACTTTCAGAGAATTATGATGGATTGGGGGCCAGACAGAACACCACCTTGAAGCAAGTCAGGATTTCTTTATTTAATGTAAAAGAAATTTAATACAAATATATTCGGTATCCAACAAAAATGTGACTGAGTTATTAGTGATTATTTAGTTAAATCTTTAGTCCAAACAGGAAAAAATGTACTTATTGCAGTCAAAATCACAAAGTTCTGGCTTTCTGAGTACTCCCCGTCCACCATACAGCTCATTCATTTATTCAATAAACAGTTATTAAACATCCATTTGAGCTGAGGGTATGTCAAGAACACAGCATCTAAGTGTATAAGATGGTCTCACTACTCACAAGGATCCTGTGGGCAGATTATCAGAGGACCCAGATGTGGATACACAGATTTGAGCAAGTTCAAAGTCGGGCCAGATCAGCACACAGAAGAACAGAGAGGGAAGCAGTTTCATCTTTCTTAGAGCTCCTGGAAGTTTTATCTTAGGACAGATACATGAACTAGGTTTCATGCATGATGTTTTAATTGTACTGGAATTTGTTTTAATCAGGTGTGAAAAATACCCAGACCCAGACATAATTGTGATGAAGGAAGAAGTTTATGCTCAGAGAGGCTTAGAAACAAGAAGCGTGGTCCTCCACGCAGGTCACATGCAAAGTACCAGGGTCGGGCAGGGGGCAGAAGGAATCAGGCATAAACAGGGGTATACGCGTTTTTTGTGGTTTCCATGGGAAGGAATAGTTGGACAGGGTAAGCAGGCCTTGACTTGGCTAGTTTAAATAATTCCAATGAACTCTGCAGCATAGGAGCTATCTTTATTTGTCTGGTACCTGGCCCTGGGGTGATTAAAACAAGGGCTTAGTGGCCCTGAGTGTGAAAGCCCCATAGAATAGGTGGCAGAGGTGTGAGCTCTGCATTGGCTGGTGTGCATTTGAAGGGTATATTCCCAGGCAGTTGTTTTCAGTTTCTAAGAACTGCTTAGCTCTGGGAGGGGTAGTCTTTTTAAAGTCAGCAAGGGCCCAGATGTTAAAACCTCAGAAATGAAGAAAATTAAAGACATGGTTAATACAGACGTTTAGACTAATGTCTTTCCTGAAGGCCAGAGGGGAAAGAGATTTAGTGTGGAGGGAACAGGGCAGCAACAATGCAAAAATCTCCAGATAGATGAGACATATTTCTGGGACAGCACTTAGATCCTTGGTGGCTGGATTTCTCTGGAGAAAGAAGATATGGCCCAGAGACTAGGGCCTTCAGAAGTGGGAAGGGCAGAAGTGGGAACGATGCTGTTATTCAGCTGCTAAGTTGTATCCAACTCTCTGTGACCCTATGGACTGTAGCACATCAGGCTTCCCTGTCCTTCACTATTTCCTGGAGTTTGTTTAAAGTCATGTCCATTGAGTCAGTGATGCCACCCAACCATCTCATCCTCTGTCACCCCCTTCTCTTGCCCTCAATCTTTCCCAGCGTCAGAGAAGGATACTGTAGTTAATAGCAGAAACTTGAGGCCTGAGTGGGAAGGAGGGGACCAGAGGAGCAGGGGACCTGGGGCCTGCAGGGTGTAGGGAAGGAAAAGAAGAGGCACTTGATTCTTCCCACCTCCTCCAGTTTCCACCAGATTCTACCCTCTCCAAGTGCAGTTCATGAAACATATTATGAAAACTTCTATGACGTGGAACCAGGGAACTCTTCCACAAAAAGA
The DNA here is from genome assembly GCF_029407905.1 of Bubalus kerabau. Lineage (NCBI taxonomy): Eukaryota > Metazoa > Chordata > Mammalia > Artiodactyla > Bovidae > Bubalus > Bubalus kerabau. Next base: position 78,875,805 of record NC_073631.1, on the reverse strand, counting down.
GAAGAGGTAGAGATTAGGGTGAAAAGGCAAAATTAGAGTTCACAGACTGGGGCCAGAGAAACCTGACCTGAAATATGTTTGCTGCCACTGACTAATAGAGGGAGTTACTGAATTCTTAATTCTCTAAGCCTCAGTTTCCTCATCTGAAAAACACAGACAGTCACAGCACATACATTTTGTGAGGAATTGATGAACTAATGCATGTTCACTCATTGGCACCATGAGCTAGAAGTTACCATGTCATGTGCTCCCATTGATTGGCCTGTGTGGACTGCCCAGAGTGTTTAAAAGCATCTCACTAGACAGCATGGGGCCTGGTTTGTGCCTGGACTTTCTAGATGGCCACATATGCATGAAGTGAAATGAAAGTTGCTCAGTTGTGTTTGACTCTTTGTGACCCCGTGGACTGTACAGTCCAAGGAGTTCTCCAGAGAGAATATTCCACAGAATACTGAAGTGTGTATCCTTTCCTTTTTCCAAGAGATCTTCTCAACCCAGGGATTGAACCCAGGTCTCCCGCATTGCAGGCAGATTCATTACCAGCTGAGCCACAAGGGAAGCCTGTGCATGAACTGATGGTCAAAAGAAGGTATTCTCTGAAATAGAGTCATGACTATATTATATATGCCTACCATTAGGAATATACTTTCCATATTAACTTGCAAAAAAACTCCCCCATATATAGCAAATCATTCAAAATTTTCTGCTGGAAAAGTATGATATTACCTATTTAACAGTGAGGAAACAAAGCTTGAGAGAGACTAAACTAATTCACCTATTTTGTGTATGCTCAGTTGCTAAGTTGTGTTCAACTCTGTGGAACCCCATGGACCATAGCCCACCAGTTTCCTCTGTCCATGAGATTTTCCAGGCAGGAATACTGGAGTGGGTTGCCATTTCTTTCTCCAGCGCATCTTCCCGACCCAGGGATTGAACTCATGTTCCCTGTGTCTCCTACCTTGCAGATGGATTCTTTACCACTGTAGCTCCTATCTAAACCCAGAACTCTAATTGAAGTCTTTCACCCCCAACCCCAACTCTAGAGTCATTATTTGAAATGGAAAGAAGACTGCAATTTGCTTTGAACTGGGGCAGCGGGGAAGGAGAAGAAGGAGGAAGTGGTTTGCTAAAGCACCTGCCTTCCTCCTGAGACATCCCTGCCAGTAGCAGAATAAAGTCAGACAAGTTTTGCTTTGTTTTTTTCCCCAGGAGGAAATCAGCTCAGCGTTGATCTAATATTCTTTTACTGCTGCAGTCACATTTTAGATGACACCTGCTAGCATTTCAGCAGCAGCAGCTAGCATTTGTATCTGGGCAATGCTGCTGAACTGTCTTTTTAAAAAATTGTAATTAGAGGCTAATTACTTTACAATATTGTGGTGATTTTTGCCATACGTTGACATGAATCAGCCATGGGTGTACATGTGTCCCCCATTGCAAACCCCCTTCTCCCTCTCTCCCTCCCCATCCCATCCCTCTGGGTTGTCCCAGTGCACCAGCTTTGAGTGCCCTGTTTCATGCATTGAACTTGGACTGGTGATCTGTTTGACATATGGTAATATACATGTTTCAGTGTTATTCTCTCAGATCATCCTACCCTTGCCTTCTCCCACAGTGTCCAAAAGTCTGTTCTTTATATCTGTGTCTCTTTTGCTGTCTCACATTTGAGTCGTTGTTACCATCTTTGTAAATTCTATATATATATGTGTTAATATACTGTACTGATGTTTTTCCTTCTGACTTACTTCACTCTGTATAATAAGCTCCAGTTTCATGCACCTCATTAGAACTGAGTCAAATGCATTCTTTTTAATATGAGCTGTCTTTTACAGCTGTCCTCTTTGGGGAAAAAAAAAGATTAAAAAAAATATTTAAACACCTTTTCCACCTTTCTCATTTCCTACATTTCATTGAATAAATTCTAACTTTTTTCTACTTTACAAATAAATGACACAAGTAGAATTCTTCCTCATAGATCCACTGGATTCTCTCACACAAATTGGAATAGAAAAGATTTCTCATTGGGGTCTGAAAATGATGCTTTTACACACACACACACAAAACTTTAAAACATATATCTCAAAAAAGCAAAAAAAAAATGCATATTAAAAGATGAAGATACAATGACCTGAAAATTTCTATAGTGCAAGAATTATTCTTAGGCTCAAGTTAAAGTGTTTTCACTTTTCTTTCTTTAGAATGACTTTTCCCCAAATTTAGCTTCTATGATGACATTCACAGCAATTGCACCCTCAAGTGTACTTTTATTGTTAAAGTGGATGCAAGGAAGACAGACATTTTGAATTAAAGAATTATTTTACCATGTGTATGTGTAATGTGAGATGTGTTTAAAAGGCAGAAAACTGTATGGAGGTCTAAATGCTAAGGACCTTCAGGGGAAAATAGAGTATATGCAGCCACTGAGAGACTGACAGGCTATAAACTAGTTTAAAAGATGCTATTAGCTAATATTTATCTGGCAGGTTAAGTTTTCTAAAGCACATTTTCAGTGTCTTTAGATCCTTTGACATCCTGTCCACTGTCTCCGTCTGTAGGTTATATTTCTTTGAAGCTCACACTCTGGTCATAACCGCATCCCATTCAACGATTTCAGCATCAATAACTGAAAAGGTATTTTCTGTACAGTGATGACCCGGATTTGAAGAATAGGAGCCTCACTGTCTTTCCTACAGGGATAAGAGCTATTTCTTCCCAAGTGTGCTTTCTCTGTGCACCCAGTGGGGCTGCAGCAGGTAGCAGTGAGATAAAGATGCTAGCTTTCGTGGAGTTTATGCTGGGGGGTGGGGGGAAGGGTATAGCGAATGAAATCGAGGGGTGATATGAGGGCACTTGAAATGTGAGAAGATGGATGAGGGGCAGGGAGGGAGGGTGTGGGTGCAGATGCAGAACAGAGTGACCAATGATGGCCATCAGTTAAACTTGTCCCATGGATGAATGGAAGAGAACCCTCCAGGTGGGGCTTGGCGCCACATGGGTCCTGTGGGGGGAGTGCCTGTGTGCTGGGCACAGTAGAGGGGCCCGTGAGGGGCGCTGACACTCGGGGGGAGTGGGGGAAAGTCAAGAGGCAGGTGCTGGAAGACCATTGGGCCTTTACCTCCAGGGGGGCTAGGACAGCCCAGGTATGGGGGGTTCTGAGCCGGGCAAGCTCAGGCTCTGGCTAAAGTTCCCAGAAGACCATTTGGCTCCTGTCTGGAGCATCAGCTGTGGGAGGATAAGGACAGACGCCACTGGAATAACAGGAGGGAGAAGTCACCAGAGGAGACTTGGGACAGAGTGGGTGGCGGTAGACAGTTGAGAAGTGCTCAGCTTTAGGCTTGTAGAAGGCAGAGCTGACATGGGTTTCACGAAACAAGGGCTCTGGCTGTGGGAGAGGGGAGGAGGATCCGGGCAACTGGGAGGCCAGTGGGGTCACTTAGTGAGATGAGGAACTGTTTGCACATGGCATAGTGCTTCCTGTCACTCTTCCAAAATCCTGCTTGCTTGAGGACATTCTGGGGAAGAATCCCCTGGAGAGATGCACGCATGCAGGATTTACGGAGTGGAGAACCCCACCCCCTCCAGTGGAAGAGAACTGGCAGTTAGCACATGGTACTGCCTAGACATGCTTTCTGTTCTACTGCTCTTCACTCTCGATGATACTCTTGAGGCTGGGAGTGCACAAAAGAGTAAAACCCAATGGATGTGAGGCACACTGAAGTCCGAAGTTCACACAAACACTTGACCAGAGTATTAAGATGCATGTACTGAATGGTCTTTGGGGTCCTTAGCCACCTTTCCCTGGGCATCTGTTTTATTACAAAGTGCTCTACAAACTGCGTTACTTGGATTCCTATGGACTTAAACTAGACAAAGTAGGAGATATTGTTCACATCTTGTGCATGAGGAAACATGGAATCATACATTCTGCTTTTTCTATGAGCCCATTGGAATTTGTTGATCTGTGGGCCCGGATTAAATTTTTGAATGAAATTTATTTTTAAGATCTTTTAGATTTACAGGAAAATTTCAAAAATAGTACAGAGAGGTCCCATGTACGCACATTCCTCTGCTATTTACAGCTTACATTAATATGGTCTATTTGATGCAAATAATAGAACAATGTGCTTGTGTGTGTGCTCAGTTGCTTCAGTAGTGTCCAACTCTTTGAGACATTATGGACTGTAGCCCGCCAGCCTCCTCTGTCCATGGGATTCTCCAGGCAAAATACTGGAGTGAGTTGACACACCCTCCTCCAGGAGATCTTCCAGACCTAGAGCGTATCAAATCTGCGCCTCTTAAGTCTCCTGCATTGATAGGTGAGTTCTTTACCATTAGCACCACCAGGGAAGCCTAATAGACCAACCTGATCCATTATTCTGAACTAAAGTCTAGTTTATTCATCTCTATAGTTTTCCCCCAATTCCCTTTTTCTGCTCAATCACCTTATACATACCTGTTATATCTCTTTAAGCTCCTCTTGGCTGGAACAGACGTTCTTTGTTTTTGATGACCTTGATGGGGTTGAGAAGGACTGATCAGGAGTTTTGTAGAACATCCCTTAGTTGGGATTTATCTGATTTTTTTTCCCTAATGATTAGGCTAAGGTTATGGATTTGGGAGGTGAAGATTCGAGAGGTGAAATGCCCTTTCAGTATGATTTCTCAGCATGAACAGTCCTTGCTGATGGTAAACTTGACCTCATGGCACTGTAAAGTTACTTTTCTTTCCTCCCTTTCAGTGTGGTGGTCTTTGGATAAAAGTCACTATGCCTAGCTTGCACTTGAAGAGAGAGGACAAAGTACGTTTTCAAAAGAAGAAAAATCCAGAATGATTTTGAGGTTAGTGTTGGTACTTTTGCAAAATCTGCTTTTACACACACACACTGAAAGGAATAGATCCCTGTGCATTATGTTGAAATATTTAATTTGATACTGAGGGAAGGCTGCAGACCACTGCTGAAAATGCAAAAAGAGATATTGTGATCTGCTTATTATCTAAGCTCCTCAACAAGATAATGACTGCTTGTCTTCATTGTTTGTGTGCGTTTACCTTTGAGCACAAACGCAACTGTGACAGTTCTGGGGCTGATTGGAACCTCTCCCACTAAATGGCTACATGACGGTGACAGTTCCTTGCTCGCTTCAGTGCTCACATCTGCCCCTATCATTTAGGTTTTTCCAGTAGGGTGCTGGGGGGACCCTCTCATTAGAGGTGTGTGTACTTGAATAGACAGAGTGTTCTGTTCATGTTTTCTCAGTCTTCCTGTTTTGCACTTCACCAAACATTTAGTTGATTGCCCTTGTATAATTATGCAATCTTAGAAGTAGAGAGTGTCTACTTCATAATATATATATATATATATATATATATATATATGTACATTTATCCTTGAAGACCTTCCTGAAAGACAGTTTCCTAAACTCTGCCTAAATATCTCCATGTAAGGAAAGTTACTTTTTATCAGACATGCGAAGCCCAACTTCAGATAACTCTGACCTTTCGATACTTACTAATTAGCAACTGCCTTTAATAATGACGATGATGAATATGATGATGGTGGTGGTTGGTGACTGGTGATGATGACGACGAGATGGTTACTAGTGGTGGTAGTTGTGGCAGTGGTAGTATTTTATACTTTCAGTGCTTATAAAAAAAATCATCACGTGTAAGAAATTTAAAGATTTAAACCACTGTATTTCAGAGATCAAATTGACATGTAACCTTACTAAATAGATTGCATGCTGGTAGAAAATTCTATAATTTATTAAACTAAATTAGAATTTTTATTTTGAGATAATTATAGGTTCACATGAAGTTATAAGAAACAATACAAAGAGACCCCTGCACTCTTTTTCCAGTTTCCCCCAATAGTAACATCTTGCAGATCTATGGACCCACTCCAGTGTTCTTGCCTGGAGAATCCCAGGGATGGGGGAGCCTGATGGGCTACATCTATGGGGTGGCACAGAGTCGGACACTATTGAAGTGACTTAGCAGCAGCAGCAGCAGCAGCAGATCTATGGTACAACATGTCGTGGCACAGTCAGGATGCTACAAAGCATTCTAGCATCAAAAGGACCCTCATGTTGCACTTTATTAGCCTCACCTACTTCCCTCACACCCCCAACTCTTCCTTAACCTCAGGAAACCAGGAGTCTGTTTTCCATTTCTATAATTTTTTCATTTGAAGTATGTCATATAAATGAAATAATAGACTATGTAACATTTTGAGACTGGCACTTTCAAAACAGTTAATATTTTTTATTAGAGTATAGTTGATTTACAGTATTTTAAGTGTACAGCAAAGTGATTCATATATACATGCATATATAGTACATATATATATTCTTTTCCATTATAGGTTATTACAAGATATTGAGTATAGTTCTCTGGGCTGTACAATAGGTCATTGTTGTTTGTTTTATATGTAGTAGTGTATATCTCTTAATCCCAAATACTTAATTTATCCCTCCCTACACTTTCCCTTTCGGGAACCATTGTTTGTTTTCTATGTCTGTGAGTCTATTTATGTTTTGTAAATAAGTTCCTTTATATCACCTTTTGATCCAGCAATCCCACTCCTGGCTATATATTTGGAAAAGACAAAAATTCTAATTCAGAAAGATACATGCACCCCAATGTTCATTGCAGCACTATTTACAGTAGCCAAGACATATAAGCAACTTTAGTGTCCATCAACAGATGAATGGAAAAAGATGTGGTATATATGTATACACTCAGCCACAAAAAGATTAATATTTTTCAAAAAATCAGCTTAACTCTCCAGAGAGTCAACCACGTGGTTCTGTGTATCCACATCCATTCCTTTTTGTTGCTGACTGCTATTCTATAGCAAAGATGTACCTTGGTTTGTGGAAAAATTCAGTCTTTACAGTATATCTGAATTGTTTCCAGCTGTTGGTTTTATGAGTTAAACTACTGTGCACATTCACTCACAGGTTTTTGTGTGAACCTAAGTTTTTATTTCCCTGGGATACATGCCAGGAGTGCACTTGGTGAATCATACACTAGTTTCCCGTGTTGATTTTAAAGAGACTGCCAGTTTTTTTCAGAAGGTTGCACCATTTTATAGTCTGCCAGTGATGTGTGAGTGATCTGTTTTCTCTTTGTCCCTGCCAGCATTAGCTCTTTTTTTATTTTAGTCATTCTGATACATATGTATTGACGCCTAATCATGGATTACTTAGCGTTGCACATCTTTAAATGTGCATACTTAGCATTTGTACATCCTCTTTGGTGAAATGTCTCTTCATACCTTTTGCCCCTTTTCTCATCAGAGCCTTGCCACTGAGTTTTGAAAGTGTCCTCTGCTGGATATATGCTTTCCCAATATTTTCTCATTGTCTGTAGTTTTTCTTTTCATCCTCTTAACAGGGTTTTAGGAGAGCAAAATTTTAAATTTTTGTATAGTCCAACTTTTTTCCTTTTATGGATCGTACTTTTGGTATCTGGTAGAAGAATTCTGCTTAGCCTGAGGTCTTGGGGATTTTCCTCTAAAAGACTTACAGTATCATATTTGCACTTAATATATTGAATTAATTTTTCTGTAAAGTATGAGATTTGGGGTCAAGGTTTATTTATTTATCTATTTTGGTATATGAATGTCCAATTACTTCATTTGTTGGAGTCAAAGTCTACCATTTTTGAAAGGCTATCCTTTCTCTATTGAATTTCTTTTGCATCTATAACAAAAACCACATGGGCAGCCTTCTGTAGGTCTACTTCTGGATTCTCTATGCTGTTCTATCAAACTGTGTGCTTATCTGACAATAACACACAACCTTGATTATCATAGCTACATAATAAGGCTTGATTTGTATACATGGATTTCTTGTTCTTCATTCTTTTCCAAAATTATTTTAGTGATTCTAGTTCACTTGCCTTTTCATATACGTTTAAAACAATTTTGTCTATATCTACGAAAAAGCCTTGCTGAAATTTGACTGGATTTTCAATAAATCTGCTTCTCAGTTTAGGAAGAATCATCATCTTTACAGTCTTCTGATGTATGAACAGGGTATGGCTCTCCATTTATTTAGATTATTTTTTTCATAAGCATTTTGAAGTTTTCAGAATGCAAATCCTAGACATATTTTGTTAGACTTCCACATGAATACTTGCTTTATTCATCATTTTTCATGGTATTATATGTAAAATGTTGATGTTTACAGGTTCTTTGCTAGTTTGGTGGTTTAGTCGCTAAATCGTGTCTGACTCTTTGCGACCCCATGGACAGTAGCCTGACAGCTTCCTCTGTCCATGGGATTCTCCAGGCAAGAATACTGGAGTGGGTTGCCATTTCCTTCTCCAGGGGATCTTCCCAAACCAGGAATTGAACCTGGGTCTCCTGCATTGCAGGCAGGTTCTTTATCAACTGAGCTACGAGGGAAGCCCCATTGCTAGTATACATAAATACAATTTCTTTTTCATGTTAATCTGTATATTATAGATTTTCTGAACTCATGTATTAGTTTAGGCATTTGTTTTTGTATTGGTTTTTAGATTCCTTAGGGGTTTTCTGCAGAGATAATAAAGGCATTTGCAAATAAGGATAGCTTTATTTCTCTTTTCCAATCTATGTATTTAATTTCTTTCCTTTCAAAAACTTCCAGTTATACATTGAATAAGAATAATGAGAGCAGACATTCTTTTCTTGTTCTTACCAGGAAAATCAATCACCATTAAGTCTGGTGTTTGCTGTAGGTTTTCTACATATGTTCTTGATAAGCTGAGGAAATTCTCTCTATTCCTATTTTTCTGAGAGTTTTTTCATAAATGAATATTGAATTTTGACAAATGAATTTTTTCTGCTTTAATTGATTTTACCACACAATACTATTTTAGTTTTACTGCCAGTCACACTGCTATCCAAACATTAACTTCTCATGCATAGTCACACTGTATAATTCTTTGCATGTATTGCTAGATTCTACTGTGTACTTATTATGAATGTTTGCATCTAATTTAGGAATGATATGAATTTGTAGTTTTCAATTTTTGTACTATCTTTGCCTGATTTTAGTATTGGGGGCATGCTGATTCATAAAATATGTTGGGAAATGTTCCCTCTTTTATAATGTAGGAAGATATTGTGTACAAGTGATATTTATTATTCCTTAATGTTCCAAAGAATAGCAAGTAGAGACCAGAAAGACACTGATCCTCACTGATCAGTGCAAAGAAATAGAGGAAAATAACAGAATGGGAAAGACTAGAGATCTCTTCAAGATAATTAGAGATACCAAGGGAATATTTCATGCAAAGATGGGCACAATAAAGGACAGAAATGGTGTGAATCTAACAGAAGCAGAACATATTAAGAAGAGGTGGCAAGAATACACAAAAGAACTGTACAAAAAAGATCTTCACAACCAAGATAATCACGATGATGGAATCACTCATCTAGAATCAGACATCCTGGAATGAGAAGTCAAGTGGGCCTTAGGAAGCTTCACTACGAACAAAGCTAGTGGAGATGATGGAATTCTAGTGGAGCTATTTCAAATCCTGAAAGATGATGCTGTGAAAATGCTGCACTCAATATGCCAGCAAACTTGGAAAACTCAGCAATGGCCACAGGACTGGAAAAGGTCAGTTTTCATTCCATTCCCAAAGAAAGGCAATGCCAAAGAATGCTCAAACTACTGCACAATTGCACTCATCTCAAATGCTAGTAAACGAATGCTAAAAATTCTCCAAGCCAGGCTTCAGCAATACATGAACCATGAACTTACAGATGTTCAAGCTGGATTTAGAAAAGGCAGAAGAACCAGAGATCAAATTGCCACCATCTCCTGGATCATCGAAAAAACAAGAGAGTTCCAGAAAAACATCTATTTCTGTTTTATTGACTATGCCAAAGCTTTTGACTGTGTGGATCACAATAAACTGTGGAAAATTCTGAAAGAGATGGCAATACCAGACCACCTGACCTGCCTCTTGAGAAATCTGTATGCAGGTCAGGAAGCAATAGCTAGAACTGGACGTGGAACAACAGACTGGTTTCAAATCGGGAAAGGAATACGTCAAGGCTGTATATTGTCACCCTGCTTATTTAACTTACATGCAGAGTACATCATGAGAAACGCTGGGCTTGATGAAGCACAAGCTGGAATCAAGATTGCCGGGAGAAATATCAATAACCTCAGATATGCAGATGACACCACTCTTATGGCAGAAAGTGAAGAACTAAGGAGCCTCTTGATGAAAGTGAAAGAGGAGAGGGAAAAGTTGGGCTTACAGCTCAACATTCAGAAAATGAAGATCATGGCATCTGGTCCCATCACTTCATGGCAAATAGATGGGGAAACGGTGTCAGATTTAATTTTTTGGGGCTCCAAAATCACTGCAGATGGTGATTGCAGCCATGACATTAAAAGACTCATACACCTTGGAAGGAAAGTTATGACCAACCTAGACAGCATATTAAAAAGCAGAGACATTACTTTTCCAACACAGGTCCCTCTAGTCAAGGTTATAGTTTTTCCAGTAGTCATGTATGGATGTGAGAGTTGGACTATAAAGAAAGCTGAGTGCTGAAGAATTAATGTTTTTGAACTGCGGTGTTGGAGAAGACTCTTGAGAATCCGCTGGACTGCAAGGAGATCCAACCAGTCCATCCTAAAGGAGATCAGTCTGAGTGATCATTGGAAGGACTGATGTTGAAGCTGAAACTCCAATACTTGGCCATTTGATGTGAAGAGCTGACTCATTTGAAAAAACCCCGATGCTGGGAAAGATTGAAGGCAGGAGGAAAAGGGGATGACATAGGATGAGATGGTTGAATGGCATCGCTGACTCAATGGACATGAGTTTGAGTGGACTCTGGGAACTAATGATGGACAGGGAGGCCTGGCGTGCTGTGGTCCATGGGATCTCAAAGACTTGGGCACGACTGAGCTACTGAACTGAACTGAATGTTTTGTAGAATTCTGCAGTGAAACTATCTGGGTCTGAAGATTTATCTTTTAGGAATTTGAAAATTATTAATTTGATTTCCTTAATTTGACAGGGAGTCTGAATTACCTATTTCGCTTTCAGTGAGTTGAGGTGCTTTGTTCTTTTCGAAGAATTGCTCTGTTTTATCTATATTGTCAAAATTATATATGTAGAGATGTTTGTAGTATTTCTTTATCGTTTTTCAATGTCTGTAGGGATTCTTCTTAGTAATATTGGTATATTAGTCATGTGCATTCTCTTTTTGTTCTTTGTCAGTCTTGCTACGTTTGTCAACTTTATTGTTGTTTTTGTTTCATTGATTTTTCATATTGTTTTCTATTTTCAGTTTCATTGGTTTCTAGTCTTAATCTTTATTTTCTCTGTTATTTTGCGGTCTCTGGGTTTACTCTGGTCCTTAGTCTTGGGGATGGAGTTTAGATTACTGATTGAGACATCACCATCCTTTAGTAATATGAATCTTCCCCTTTTGCAAGATTTCTAGTTTTTCATTTGTTTCATGCTTGTTCATGATTGTCTTTTGAAGCATTGTTATGATGGCTACTACCTTCGTCAGATCATCCTAACATCTCTATCATCTTATTTTTAGCATCTATTAATTTATTTTCCCATTCAATCTGATATAGTTCTGATTCTTGTTGTGACCAGTGACTTTCTATTGACTTCTAGACATTTCTGATTTGGTAGTATAAAACCCTGGGTGTTATTTAACTGTGTCTCTTTCAGTGGCTTCATCTGAAACTTCTCCAGCTGGAAAAATGGGCCACTATCTCCCTGCTAGGTGGAGCTGAAGACAAGGTTCCCACCCAGGTGGGGATGGGAATCCTAGCTTTGCTGTTTGCGGGGGTGGGGAGGGTTCTCAATATCTATCAGTCCTCTGCTAATTCCACCTCCTCCATGAGGGGTAGTGCTACCTTTTACTGCTCCGCCTGTGCCCTCCATTGGTTCCAGGGGTAGGGAGGCGATCTCCTCCCGGGCAGTAGTGAAATTCCTAATGTTCCTAGAGGCCTTCTTTGACTTTATCCCAGTGGAACTGGGATGGTGGTGCCTGCAAGTGTTCTAAGTCTCACCTTTCTGTGTTGTCTCCACTAAACACTAGGGACACTGGGATAAAGGAAAGAAGGAGATGTGAGACCCTGGTTCTTCTTCTGCATTCTGTGACACCTCAACGTGTGTGTGTAGAGGTTCAGGCTGCTGTCCAGGCTTGGTGTGGGCTGCATTGTTTATTTATTTGACTATTAGCTAGGGTAGAGTAACTGTTGTCTAAAAGTCTTCTGTCCTACTAGTCTGCCCCTTTCCTGATCCTCTGGCCAAAGAAAGCTAGCTTATCCTAGCATTTTAGTTTATTTCGTCTGTGCCCATTGATATTTTAGGTTACCTGCTTCTGTAGCTCCAACGTGGAATATATGAGGGAAAAAGAGCCAAGAACATCACCTCCAATACTTCTATGAGTCCTGAGGTCCCTGACTAGACTGCCTTCCTGCCACTGGCCAGGGTTTCTTTGCTTTATATGTAACATCTAGAGTTAGTTGTATTTAGCAGAAAGTATGCACCCCACTTTCCTGAAAGCAGAAGTCCTTGACGATGTTTGTTTCATAACTTACTTCTCTGCCACATGGGAACGCCCTCTTGTGCGGAAGGACCCCACCTTTTACACAAGAGCTCTTGGACATTTGAGAACACTGGTATTACCTGTCCTGAGGCAATGTGGCCTTGTCACTAAGCACAAAGGGAGCTCACAGACATTCCTGCTGCCCTCCAGGCTTTGAGCCAACACAGCTGGCAGCTACTATCTAATTATCCTTGACTTCTTCTGAGCTTACATTCAACTAAAGGCCCAAGGTCTTTTCCTGTGAACCTCTAAGCTCTTCTGAGTTCTTACTCTTGTACAGTTTGGTTTTTGGACCTTAGGGAACATTTCCTTCCTTCTACTTAGATTATATTTTGTTTTGCTTGATTTGGTTCATGGTGCCTTCCAGTGGGATATTAGTTCCTGGGCGGTCTCCCTCTGTTCTACTTGTCATCTGCTTCTAATCAGAGCTTTAGAGGAGTGTTTATGGATAATTCCTCCTGATTTCTTATGAAAAACAGGACAATGAAGATGAGAGAATTTTATTTGCATATATAAATGTAGAGAGAAATCTTTCCATTGTGTTGTTCAACATGCTTATGTTTTTATTTTTACCATTTTATTGAAGTAAAATTGACTTCAAATTCTTTTAATAAAGTAATAGTTCACATTCAGTGTATATGATTTTTTTAAATCCAAATTTAAAATTGAATTTCTCTATTGCTATGACCTCCCCTCAAAAAAAAAGCATCAGTGATTCTTTTACATTTACAAAAATAATTCCACATCTGTTTTCTAGAGCTTTCTTCAATGAGATCGGCCATTAGTATCTGTTTCATTTGTTTCTAATGTATATAAGGCACATCAACTACTGTATTAGGGATAGGCACAGAAAGCAGCATGTTTCTTAATTTGTCTTACTTGCCTTGTAAATATGGAAGACAAACATGGAACAAGGTTATGCCTCAGGAAGTTGCCCTATTGCACTGGCCAGTTACCTAGCAGTTGGTAGGATTTATGTCAGATTATCCTGCATCAGAGTCTGCTCCTGATTTTCAGGTTCGAAACTCTAATTTCCTCCCTTTACTAGAGCAGATCTGCTCCTCAGATGGCAGGTTTTCTTTAGCAAAGACCCCATGCAGCCTGGTTCCTTTCAAGTACAACCTACTGAAAACTCTCAAAGTTCCTCCCCAAACCTCTCCAGGGAACTGGTCCTACAGGGCATGGACAGTCCCACTTCACGTTCCATGGACCCCATCTTCTCATTTGCTCTTGGTTTCTCTTGGATAAACAGCCTTCGTTAGGAGTGCACCTTGTTGTGTGCTCTCGCCATGCTAACATCCAGCCATCCTCCCTGACACTCCCTTTCTCTTTCCCCAAAGGCTGTTGATTTTGCCTTCTAAGGATCCCTCTCATGTCCATCCTTCAACTTCTACAATTTCCCTAGTTTAAACCCTTGTCACTATTTCTGCAATCACCTAAATGGATCTTTTCTTCCAAATGTTCTTGCTCTAACCCTGCTTGGTCCCCTGCAATAACCTCTGGTCATAGCTGGTGACCACTGAGCTCTGGAAGTGTGGCTGGTGCCATAAGTAACTCCAGTTTTAATGATATTTAATATTATTATTTTCTTACATTTAAAAAGCTGATACTCCATTCAGTTACTAGAAAACTTTGAAGGATCCTGGCAACACTTGAGTAGGTGATTCTACTTTTCAACTGTAAATTTTACAAACTCTAAAACACCCTTATGGGAGAAAGTGAAGAGGAACTAAAAAGCCTCTTGATGAAAGTGAAAGAGGAGAGTGAAAAAGTTGGCTTAAAGCTCAACATTCAGAAAACGAAGATCATGGCATCTGATCCCATCACTTCATGGGAAATAGATGGGGAAACAGTGGAAACAGTGTCAGACTTCATTTTTTTGGACTCCAAAATCACTGCAAATGGTGACTACAGCCATGAAATTAAAAGACGCTTACTCCTTGGAAGAAGAGTTATGACCAATCTAGATAGCATATTGAAAAGCAGAGACATTACTTTGCCAACAAAGGTCCGTCTAGTCAAGGTTACGGTTTTTCCAGTGGTCATGTATGGATGCGAGAGTTGGACTGTGAAGAAAGCTGAGCGGTGAAGAATTGATGCTTTTGAACTGTGGTGTTGGAGAAGTCTCTTGAGAGTGCCTTGGACTGCAAGGAGATCCAACCAGTCCATTCTGAAGGAGATCAGCCCTGGGATTTCTTTGGAAGGAATGATGCTAAAGCTGAAACTCCAGTACTTTGGCCACCTCATGCGAGTGAAGAGTTGACTCATTGGAAAAGACTCTGATGCTGGGAGGGATTGGGGGCAGGAGGAGAAGGGGACGACAGAGGATGAGATGGCTGGATGGCATCACCAACTCGATGGACGTGAGTTTGAGTGAACTCTGGGAGATGGTGATGGACAGGGAGGCTGCAATTCATGCTGCGATTCATGGGGTTTCAAAGAGTCGGACACGACTGAGCGACTGAACTAAACTGAACTGAAAGCAAGTTGAGTATATCAGATGAGAGTTTGGTGTTCAAACTGAGATGTGCTGTTTGTATAAAATACACACCAGGTTTCAAAGCCTTTGTACAAAATAAATATGTAAAATATGATATTAATTAATTTTTGAATTGATTACATGGGGAAATGACAATATTTTGGATGTATTGTGTTAGGTCAAATCTATTATTGCATTTATTGTATCTGCTTATTTTCCTATTTTATAAGTGTGGCTATTAGAAAAGTTTGAAATTGCACATGTGGCTATTTCTTTTTTTAAAAAAAGACTTTTTTTTATGTTGATCATTTTTAAAGTCTTTATTGAATTTGTTACAATACTGCTTCTGTTTTATGTTTTGGCTCTTTGGCTTCAAGGCGTGTGGGATCTTGGCATCCTGACAAGAGACTGAACCCACGCTCCCTGCATTGGATGGTGAAGCCCTAACGACTGGACCACGAGGAAGTCCCCATGTTATTATTTCTGATGGTGGTCTCTGTTTAACACATCTCTACCTACCAGCAGTAGGTGAATGGCTCCATAGGCCTCCACTGCCCACCACTTTGTCCCTCTGCCCGGGAATAAAGCCCAGTACTACAACCCAGCTTTTCTAGCCCCCTGGGCCTGGCTGCTGGAGCCTGGGCTTTAGAGCTCTGCATGATCCTCTCCCATCATATACCCACAGAGCACTCTGTCTTGGGTGTCTGCTCCTCTTTTACCTTCTCTGCCTCCCACACTTCTCCTACCTGCCCCTTCCCAGCAAAACAGAGAAGCAAAACCAAATCAAAACTCTGGAAAAATTGAACTTGCCATTTATCTTCTCTGAAGCACAGTTGGAGATCCCTGACCCAGCAGGTCTCATCCTGGGCTGTGTCCACCTTCCAGGTCACTTTTCATTATTAAGTTATAATAGTTCCCACATTAACAATGCCATTATCCTCTACCAGCCAGCTCACCACTTGAGAAACCCAGGAAGCATTCCCATCCCCCTGCCTAGGAAATGCTTGGATGCATCAATGAAATGAACAGGCTTGTCAGTGCTGGGAATTCACAAAAATCAATAAAAGCTCTCCTGGAGATTAGAAGGCACAATAGTTTGACGTGGGCTTTCCTTTCCATATCTGGAAAAGCACCAAAATCAAGATTTGATGAAATAAGGAATTAGAATGCAGTTTAAGTGGGTAACTTAAGAAGCATGACTAGTGTGCTCTAGCTAGCTAGCACTTTCAAAGGAACAGTCACAGGCCTTCAGTCTACAGTCTTATTTGTGTTTGCAGCTGCAACTGACTCTTTTTCTTTTTCTTTCTTTTGAAAGGCTATCATCAGACTCTTGGCCAACACATTCTCTTTAAAGATGTGTACGTGTCTTCAAGCAGGTACAATCCAGCCTTTTGAGGAATGTTCTGCCTTTTCTCAGCAGGTTTTGTAAAACTGCACTCTGAGTCACTGACTGGCTTGTAAATTTACATGGAAATGACATTTATATTTCCTTATGAGCTTATCACACATCAGAATATCTTTTCACAACTTGGATTTTAGAACTTTGTTTGAATGCTTAAAATCATATTTTCTGAGTAAATCATATTTTCTGAGTAGTGAAGCAAAGGTCAAATTTTAGAAAAAGTTCAGTATCTTCCTTACAAAGTTTATTTGGCATTGATTTAATTGCTGGGAGCTCAAAAGCTCTGCCTGAACAGCACACACATCTTTCATTCGCATAAACTTTATTATCCAAACATGAAAACCAAGCAAAGCATTGGACAGAGGAACAGGGAAGCAGGCTGGTCTTATCAGAGTGAAGGATATTTGCATCCTATTAGGATAGTGGCCACAAAAGATAAAACCTGAAATACAATAAATATTTACTTGTTTATATTTTTCTCTTCTATAATTACCATGGTGACCTCTTGCCTGATAAAAACATCAACAAAGAAGGAAAAAGATGGGCTTCAGCTGGGCTCTTAGCAGACCAACGGCAAAAAACTGCTTCTCAGGGGTCACTAAAGTTTAGCCTTTTTGTATGAACTTACTAAATTAAATAAGAATGATTTAATACTGCAGAAGAAAGAACAAGAAAACTGTGTTGCCTTGCCAGAGAAATCCCTCTTTAGGTGCTTCACTAATCCTAGCATTTTGAAGAGCTTCTGACTTAATATTTGTTGTTGCACTTTTTATTTTTATTCTCAGTAGTCATTCTGGATGTGTTTTTAAAGTCGTAATAGTTTAAACTCCAAATGGGCTGTGGGACCTTTGCAGGTGACTCAGCCACCTTGGCTGTCAAGCAAACTGTATGCTTTGTGAAGTTTAAATCATCTGAAGAAGATCCTATTCTTCCTTGACAGGTATACTGATGTATCTGTTATTCATTTTCATCTTAATCGGTTGCGTGTCTAACCTTCTCTGCTCTGATGTTTGTGCCACTGACACATTAGAGTGACCTGCGAGGCTTGATGAAACAGACCACTGGGATTGCCCTCAGAGGTTCTGATTCACTAGTCTGCATGGGACCTGAAAGTCCACATTCTTAACCAGGACCCAGGTGACGCTGCTGCCCTGGGCTGGCTACAGCATTGGAGAATCACTGCAGTATGACCGTTTACTCCAGAGGCAGGATGTAGAGCTGGAAAGCTGTTTAGACCCCAGTCATCCATCTTCTTTGAACTGCTTTCCAGAATACTTGTTTGGGCTTCCCTGATGTTGACCATGAAGTCATATATGCAAAGACTTTTTAAGCAGTAAAGAGAATTGGTGTATGTGGGAAGGAACATGATTTTCATGAGTCTGTCCATGTTTTTGTAATTTAAAGTAGTCCTTAAGGCATCTTCTTTCATTTTTTCCTTTCCTCCTTGGGGCCCATATTCTTTGTGTACATCTAGTGTGAAGGGAGAATGTTGTTCAGGGCTCATTTGGATCAGGCTGGTCTTTAACTTAAATATGTTCTCTTTGCCTTGGAGGCCAACACCCCTCCTCCCACTTTTCCAGACTGTGGATTCTCCTTTACAAATCTCTTTTTCCTGTGAGGAGGCCTGACTCAGGTTTTCCATCTCCTGCTTAGTGCATAGGCTCACAGGGATTTGTTTAGATTAGAATTCTCAGGAGCTTTATTTTTAAATGTAAATTACTGTTAAGTAAATTCTTCTTTCCCATGTGAATTTTCTCCATCCTTCAACTCCCCCATTATGGATTTATGTATTCATTCACTTAAGAAATTTGACTTATCTGCTCACTTGCAGCACAGCTATAAACATTACTATTTATATATTAAGACAAAGCTCCATATTTAGTCTTATTAGGTTTATGAGTAGTTTTATTCTTTCTCTTGAGCTTAATGATTTTGATTGTTGAAGTGTAATCATCTCATTGGATCTCTTGCTCCCCTTTCAATTATCTGAAGTTTATTGATACAACTTTCTTGTATGATTCTTTGAAGGATAAACATTTCAAGCAGGACCCGAACAGCTGCAGACACTCAGGCATGTCAGCAGAGCCTTGCTCTGTTTCTGCCTTCATCACCAGCAACAATGTTGTGTGGTATATTTCCATACCTATAATGGCAACTAATTTGGCTTCCCTGGTGGCTCAGTGGTAAAGAATCCACCTATCAATGGAGGAGACGTGGGTTTGATCCCTGGATTGGGAAGATATTCTGGAGATGGAAATGGCAACCCACTCTAGTACTATTGCTTGGGGAACCCCATGCACAGAGGAGCCTGGAGGGCTACAGTCCGGGGTTGCAGAAGAGTCAGACATGACTTAGCGACTAAATAGCAACAACAATTGTGTAACACCTTGCTCACTTTACCTTCAAGATATTTCTAAAATGTGTGTTTAAAAACCTGGCAAAATGAATGATTCAGCATCTATGATGCTCCATTTTTCTGCCATTGGAGAAAACACATGGATTTTCCTGTCTCACTAGTAATTAATTTGTGCAAGTTACTCTTGATTATTATTATTTATATATTTTTTCTATCCTCACCCGGTTTACCTAATAGTGTTGTTCAGTCACTAAGAAGTCATATTTGACTTTTTGTGACTCCATGGACTGCAGCTTGCCAGGCTTCCCTGTCCTTCACTGTCTCTCAGAGTTTGCTCAAACTCATGTCCACTGAGTTGGTGATGCCATTCAACCATTTCATCCTCTGTTATCCCCTTGTCCTTCTGCCCTTAATCTTTCCTAGCATCAGGATCTTTTCCAAAGAGCCGGCTTTTCGCATCAGGTGGCCAAACAATAGCTTCAGCTTCAGCATCAGTCCTTCCAAATTCAAGGTTGATTTCCTTTAGGAAATCTGTCTAATAATCTCATTCTAAATTCCATCAGTGGATCAATGTAAAACTTCCCAGCTCACAGACTCTAGCATCCAAACATCCCATATTCCTTTTTTGTAAAATCCAACATGATTCATGAGAGATGGCCAGTTCTGATTTTACTTTGCAATTTAGCCAGGATAGAAAAGAATAGCAACAACAATAATAATATATCAGTGTGTGCACTCCAGTTTCTAAAACACTTATAGACATTACCATGGTTCTTCCTCTTTATGGCACAGTGATATCTTTTCTGTTTTTCCCCCAGGGATGTAATTTAGTCAAAACACACAGGAAGGGGAGAGTCAAGACATGGAATGGGTCTTCCTGCCCCAGATTCTG
The DNA here is from genome assembly GCF_029407905.1 of Bubalus kerabau. Classification (NCBI taxonomy): domain Eukaryota; kingdom Metazoa; phylum Chordata; class Mammalia; order Artiodactyla; family Bovidae; genus Bubalus; species Bubalus kerabau. Next base: position 78,856,087 of record NC_073631.1, on the reverse strand, counting down.
TATTTGTTCAATGTAGTAAGTAAAACAGATGATTTTTTTTTTTTCCATATCAGTTCTGAGTTAACAGTGAGTGAAATGAACTTGAGTTTAGGGATTGGAACACTATTCACCTCTTTTTTTATTTTTGGGTTTATTTTTTCTCACAGATGTTTATTATTTATTTAATCATTTTTTCAAACTGTGCCAAGGTTTCCTTAAAACCAAGATCTAGTTCCTTGGTCTGAATAAAAAAAGGAAATAATACCATTTTATATAAATAATGGATTTGGAATGCTTAAGATTAGAATATTTGCCAGAATCGTAAATCACTGATAGAAAATAATGGTATTTATTACTTTAAAAATTAAACTAAATCTAGGCTATTTAACTATGAATAAAAATAAAAATGAGTTTGGATGGGTTGGAGTTTATTTCAGATAAACATCTTTCTTTTAAAAATTTTATCCGAAACTTCCTCTGTGTCCAGAAGGAGGCTTGCAATCTGATCAGCACGGGGTTTCCTGTGAAGCTGTGTCGCTCTTCCTGTTTACTCTCTGAGCGCACTTGCAGAAGGCAGCTGTTTAGGACTAAGGCTTTTCTTCAGTTGGTCTCAGATTGCTAATTAGATTGGTAAGGGAGAGATGAAATGGCCCAAATGGTTTTCAGCCCCAAGTTGTTTGAATTAAAGAAACACTACATACAATTATCAGTGATTTTGTAAAACTCCTTTAATGAATCAACTTTTCATATGAATATATAAATACAATCGTTGTTTGTTGTTTAGTCGGCAAGTTGTGTCTGACTCTTTTGTGACCCCCCTGCCCTGCTCCTCTGTCGATGGAGTTATTTAGGCAAGAAGACTGAGTGGGCTGCCATTTCCTTCTCCAGGGGGTCTTCCCCATCTAGGGATTGAGCCTCCCATCTCCTGCATTGGCAGGTGGATTCTTTACCACTGAGCCATCTGGCAATCCCATAAATACAATTACAGAAGTTCTATTATGTAAAAGGTGCCTAAGGTTTCTTCAATTCTGTAGGTTTCTGAGAATTATCACAATGTACTTTGCCTGGTTGTCACTCATTTTTAGCAAGAATCATAGCTTTCACTCAGGCCATTGCAACTCCTTGGTCTGGTTTTATTCTGAAGATACCTCTAAATCTATCCTCTAGAAATGGTTACATACTCTGTGAAGTGATATTAGAACAAGCTCTCAAAGTCCTCTAACTAAAGGAACTTTTAAAATGTTTCCCATCACCTTCACCTGGCTACATATTTCAGTTGTAGAAGTTGTCTGATGAGATTGTTAGGGGAAGCACACTGACTGAAACCGCCCACCCTGGCCAGGCACCATAGTAACCATTTGCATGAATTGTTTTATGACAGGTGATCATGATAAGAAATACGGAACTAATAAGCCACCACCAACCGAAAGAGTTCGGGAAAGGTTGAAAGGAGACACCGCGTGTCCTTCCACTTCCCATAATCCCTCTTGCTAGCATCCATCTTGGCTGAGTGATGCATGCGCCACCAGGAAAGACTCTGAATTAGAGTGATTGGCCAAAGACCACCCTGAAACTAATCCCATCACCATAAAACCAGAGACTGCGAGCCACATGACAGAGCAGTTCTCCTGGGTTCCCTTACCCTACTGCTCTCCACCCGGGTGCCCTTTCCCAATAAAATCTCTTGCTTTGTCAGCACATGTGTCTCCCAGACAATTCATTTCCGAGTGTTAGACAAGAGCCCCCCAGTTTCGGGTGCTGGAAGGGGTCCGCCTTCCTGCAACAAGATCAGGAAACATGGACAGAGAGAGGACCTTTCAGTTCCCAGAGAGAGTTGATGCATGCGTGTGTGTGTGCTTAGTCACTTCAGTTGTGTCCAACTCTTTGTAACCTCATGGACCGTAGCCCGCCAGGCTCCTCTGTCCATGGGATTTTCCAGGCAAGAATCCTGGAGTGGATTGCCATCCCCTCTCCCAGGGGATCTTCCCGATCCAGGGATTGAACCTGTGTCTCCTGCATCTCCTGCATTGCAGGAGGATTCTTTACTGGTGGGCCACCCAGGAAGCCAGAGATTTGATGACCCAATTGCAAGTCCAGTTTGCTTTAACATCCTGGATTCTCTTCACTACCTATGTGATACTTGAAGTAATCTTTGTTTTCTCCTTCAGAAGAAGCACCAGTTACAAAAAATCAGAAAATACACAGGTTCAGCAACCAATTTCAATGCAGAAAGAACATCATTATCAGAATAAAAACAGAGACTGGTAAATCTCATTTCATAGATTCCAAAAATGAGTGTAAATTAAGTAAAATATGCATTGTGGAAAAGAAAGTGACATTTTAATATGCAGCAAAATATTTGAAAATAGTTTGTATTACTATCTAAACTGTATATAATTCAAACTCCAAATTGCTATACGACAAAGTGATTAAGTCAAGGGTTTTTGCTTTTGTCACTGTTGTTCACTTCCTCCCTAGAAGCCAATATCCTTACAGTGTTAGCATTGTCGATGGGAGTAATTACAGTATTTTCCCATAAGCACTTAACTAAGGGTCAACCCTTCACCTAACGTAATCATTCAGAGTATCTCTGAGCCTGAGAATCTTTTCACTTGGACACTCTCTGACTCTTAACTCAGAAACAGATGAGTAGATGGTGAGAGAGTAAACCCTGGTCTCTAGAAGATTCCTCGGGGGAGGCTCTGAATCAGGAAAGCTGAGCCCCTCAAGAAGTAAGAACCAGGGTGGCTGCCTTTGTCAACAGTTCTACTGATTACAGCTGAAAAACCTGTTTTTGCCATTTCTTCTGCTCAATTGCTTTATTTAGCATATGTGCATTTATTATTTTTAGGCTTCTAAGAAAGCAGTTTATTTGCCTAAATAAATTATTATGGGCTATAAATTTACATATGAGCTAGAAGTATTTTCAAAATATGAACAATTTTATATTTGGTAAGTTGTACAAGGTTGATTATGTGTTATATACATTATATATATCACATATACACTCAAAAATTTAACTGTAATCATTAAAAAATATTTTAAGGTCATATACCTAAAATGTTTGTGCAGAATAAACTCATTCCCACTGTGCTCAAGGTCGAAGTGCTTGCATTATTTTGTAGATTTCTTCTTTTATTTTAATTTTATTTTTATTATTTTTTAATTAATTAATTAATTAATTTTACTTTAAAATATTGTATTGGTTTTGTCATACATTGACTTGAATCCACCATGGGTGTACATGTGTTCCCCATCCTGAACCCCCCTCCCACCTCCCTCCCCACACTATCCCTCTGGGTCATTCCAGTGCACCAGCCCCAAGCACCCTGTATCATGCATCTTCTTTATTAGAGTACTTTAAAATATTGTATTGGTTTTGTCATACATTGACTTGAATCCACCATGGGTGTACATGTGTTCCCCATCCTGAACCCCCCTCCCACCTCCCTCCCCACACCATCCCTCTGGGTCATTCCAGTGCACCAGCCCCAAGAACCCTGTATCATGCATCTTCTTTATTAGAGAAATAGCCACATAACTACAAATGCAGCTTTATGGTATGTTCACTATTGATCAGTGCTTAATAAATTATTCTCATAATTAGTGAATAAAACACATACCCCTATATCTTTATTTTTCATATCTAAGTGCAATTGTTTATTTACTGTAAGTTATTTGTATGTGTTGATTAAGGATAGGCTGAATTAAATGTTCTGCTTAGATGTCGTCAATGTAAAAAAATATTACAAATTATCACAACAGAAAGTGTGTTGATTAACAAGTTGAACAAATAAGGATGAAAACTCTTATCCACTGTAAAAGAGAGTATACAGAGATAATACACCCACCGATAGGCTCAACAGTCCTTCAATACCATACACACAGTATAGGTAGATTGGCAATTCAATGTGTCTAACAGGTAAGAGATTCCACAAAATACTACAAAGAAACAAAGTAAATGATTTCTAATCCAGTGTCAAGAATTATCTACTTTTTGATATGTTTTATCTTGTGATTCCTGATAAGCTGATGACACAGCCACTAAGATAAGTTCAGTTTAGTTGCTCAGTCGTGTCCGACTCTTTGTGACCCCATGAATTACAGCATGCCATGCCTCCCTGTCCATCACCAACTCCTGGAGTTCACTCAAACTCACGTCCATCGAGTCGGTGATGCCATCCAGCCATCTCATCCTCTGTCGTCCCCTTGTCCTCCTGCCCCCAATCCCTCCCAACATCAGGGTCTTTTCCAATGAGTCAACTCTTCGCATCAAGTGGCCAAAGTATTGGAGTTTCAGCTTTAGCATCAGTCCTTCCAATGAACATCCAGGACTGATCTCCTTTAGGATGGACTGGTTGGATCTCCTTGCAGTCCAAGGGACTCTCAAGAGTCTTCTCCAACACCACAGTTCAAAAGCATCAATTCTTCAGCACTTAGCTTTCTTCACAGTCCAACTCTCACATCCATACATGACCACTGGAAAAACCATAGCCTTGACTAAACGGACCTTTGTTGGCAAAGTAATCTCTCTGCTTTTCAATATGCCATCTAGGTTGATCATAAATTTCCTTTCAAGGAGTACTGCTGCTACTGCTGAGTCGCTTCAGTCATGTCCGACTCTGTGCGACCCTATAGATGGCAGCCCACCAGGCTCCCCCATCCCTGGGATTCTCCAGGCAAGAACACTGGAGTGGGTTGCCATTTCCTTCTCCAATGCATGAAAGTGAAAAGTGAAAGTGAAGTCGCTCAGTCGTGTCCGACTCTTCGCGACCCCATGGACTGCAGCCTACCAGGCTCCTCCGTCCATGGGATTTTCCAGACAAGAGTACTGGAGTGGGGTGTCATTGCCTTCTCCATCCAAGGAGTAAGCGTCTTTTAATTTCATGGCTGCAATCACCCATCTGCAGTGATTTTGCAGCCCCCCAAAATAAAGTCTGACACTGTTTCCACTGTTTCCCCATCTATGTGCCATGAAGTGATGGGACCAGATGCCATGATCTTCGTTTTCTGAATGTTGAGCTTTAAGCCAACTTTTTCACTCTCCTCTTTCACTTTCATCAAGAGGCTTTTTAGTTTCTCTTCACTTTCTGCCATAAGGGTGGTGTTATCTGCATATCTGAGGTTATTGATATTTCTCCCAGCAATCTTGATTCCAGCTTGTGCTTTTTCCAGCCTAGCGTTTCTCATGATGTACTCTGCATAGAAGTTAAGTAAGCAGGGTGACAATATCCAGCCTTGACATACTCCTTTTCCTATTTGGAACCAGTGTGTTGTTCCATGTCCAGTTCTAACTGTTGCTTCCTGACCTGCATATAGGTTTCTCAAGAGGCAGGTCAGGTGGTCTGGTATTCCTATCTGTTTCAGAATTTTCCACAGTTTATTGTGATCCACACAAAGGCTTTGACATAGTCAATAAAGCAGAAATAGATACCAGAGTGCATAGCAAAACCTGGCTCAGGTTTTGGAGATATTTGCAAGTGATATAAATATCTTCACAGGCACTGAGAGAATTCCAATATTCACATCACTAGGAAGTTTCTTTTAATGTCTCTTGCAACTGGGCATTTGACATTCAAGATCACTCCCTAATTATCAAACAAACTTCAGGGACTGTTTTTCTGTATTTCTGTACAAAATTCTGACACCTTTTCCAAATTCTCTGTCCCTGGTTTGTCTACTTTTGACTACAGTTTTACTGGTAACCTCTATAGCTTGTCTACATTTTCTTATTTGATTTATTTGACCCATACCATTTATGCCAAAATTGGTTCGGTCACAAATGCTGGACCAATTTAATTGTTGTCATCATGGACTTGATAATCTAATGGGGGGAGGGGACTGAGAATGAACCAACAAATAACCTAATGTAGTGGGTTGATATGTGTCTCCCCAAAAGCTATCTCCAAGTCCTAATCCCCAGTGCCAATGAAACTGACCTTATTTGTAAAAGGAGTCTTTGCAGATATTATTAAGTTTGGGGCTTAAAGAATCTACCTCCAATGCAGGAGATCTGGGTTCGATCCTTTTGTTGGGTAGATCTCCTGAAGAAGGAAATGGCTACCCACTCCAATATTCTTGCCTGGAGACTTCCATGGACAGAGGAGCCTGAGTTAATAATCAGATTAAGGTTCTTGAGATGAGATCATTGTAGATTGGAAGAGAAGGCCTAAATCCAATGCCAGGTGACTTTGTAAGAAGAGGGGAGACACAAAGACACAGAACGGAGGGCATGTGAAGTTAGAGGCAGACTGGAGTGAAACAGCGCCAAACTGAGGAATGCCAAAGGCTGCCAGCAGCTACCAGAAGCCAGGAGAGGGAGGCATGGAACAGAATCTCCTTCAGAACTTCCAGCAGGAGCCAATTCTGCTAACACCTTGATTGTGGATTTATGGAATCCAGAAAGAATAATTCACTGTTGTTCCAAGCTGCCAAGTTTTTGGTAGTGTGTTATGACTGTGCTAGAAAAGTAGCACAGTCAAAATGCTGAGAAGTTCTACTGAGTTTAACAGAGAAAATAGTTAGACATTGTGAGAGTTTAGTAAGAAATGACAAACTTAAATATGTAAGTATATGACATTTGGTCAAAAATCTGAAAGACGTAAGGGGCTGAGCCATAGAGAAATCTAGGGGAAGACATTCTCAAATACAAAGATCAAGTGTCTGGAACATAGCTATCTATGCTTGGAAGGCACGGCAAGGTGGGCATGAGTGGGCCAGTAGGAAAGAATACAGACAGAGGGAAATATAAGCTGCTTCAGAGGGTTTCTTGTGGGTCATTATGCCCAATGAGCAGTGCCTTGTTGGAGATTATGCCAAAGAGGTGATGTGTTAGGTGCTGTGTTGAGAAAACTCTAGTTTGCTAGGGGATAATTATAGTAGAAGGGAAAATAGTTAAAAGACAATTATAATAATGAGAATAATGGTGCCTTGGGACAGAATCATGTATGTGCATTTAAATGCATAGCCTGTAAAATTATTCTCACTTAAACTTTTGTATATTGAGGAATACAAAGCAGTTCAGTTCAGTTCAGTCGCCCAGTCGTGTCCGACTCTTTGCGACCCCATGAATCACAGCACACCAGGCCTTCCTGTCCATCACCAACTCCCGGAGTTCACTCAGACTCATGTCCATCGAGTCAGTGATGCCATCCAGCCATCTCATCCTCTGTTGTCCCCTTCTCCTCCTGCCCCCAATCCCTCCCAGCATCAGAGTCTTTTCCAATGAGTTAGCTCTTTGTATGAGGTGGCCAAAGTATTGGAGTTTCAGCTTTAGCATCATTCCTTCCAAAGAACTCCCAGGGCTGATCTTCAGAATGGACTGGTTGGATCTGCTTGCAGTCCAAGGGACTCCCAAGAGTCTTCTCCAATACCACAGTTCATAAGCATCAATTCTTCAGTGCTCAGCTTTCTTCACAGTCCAACTCTCGCATCCATACATGACCACTGGAAAAACCATAGCCTTGACTAGACGGACCTTTGTTGGCAAAGTAATGTCTCTGCTTTTCAATATGCTATCTAGGTTGGTCATAACTTTTCTTCCAAGGAGTAAACATCTTTTAATTTCACAAAGACATATTCTCAAGTTGTCTGATTTGTTTTAATTTTGCAACCTTTAGGTTGCATGTTGTATATTACATTCAAGTTGGAAGCTCTCTTTTGGTTAAATCCTATGCCTATCTCACTAGTGTAGGTTGACATAACTCACATGGACAGCATGAAAAATAAAAACAGTAACTTCCATAGTCTCAGCAATTTTAATAAGGTAAAAGCTAAATAATAAGCCAGTTGTCCATTAACTGATGAAAGGATAAACAAAATGTGTTATATCCATACAATGGAATGTTATCTGGAAATAAAGAGAAATATAATATTGATACATTTTACCACATGAACAAACTCAAAAGCATTATGCCAAGTAAAATAAAGCAGTCACTAAAGAAGGAATATTAAAAGCAGCAAGGGAGGGAACAAGATGGCGGAGGAGTAGATGGACGAGGAGTGTATCTCTGTCCACGAATACATCAGGAATACACATCCAGACACAGAAGTGCATGCAGAACACCAGCCGAGAGCAGACAGGAGTACCTGACCAGAGGAAAAGAATATATAGAACCACAAAAAACTCGGTAGGACGAAGGAACTAGGGAGAAAAACAGGAGTGTTAGTAGGACCGGCCCTCGACAGGTGGGGAAACTGAAGCAGGGGTCTGAGCCCCACACCTGGGCAATTGTCTGAGTCAGAAGAGAAACATTAAAGGCTGAGCATGAAACAGCTGATCTGTGGCAGCCTAAATGGAATGAGAATCGGACAGCCCTTGTCACAGCCATACATATGCCAGACGGGGTTCCCTGGAAGGTGCAGCTGCTGGGAGCTGGAGTTTGGGGAGTGTGGCATGATCCTGGGGCGAGGGTTGTTGTTGACTGTGAAGAGACGGATTGAGGGGATGTGAGGGAGGCGATTGTGGAGGGAAATCCCTGTGGAAGAAAGCTAGGCAGCCGTGAAAGCAAGGCAATGCTGCTGAATCACGCGTAGGGGGTGGAGCCATCACCATAGCCTCTCTCTCCTCACACACCAGCACTGGCAGCTGAACAACAGAGAGGCTGGCCCATCAAATGCCTGATGCATTGAACTACAGAGTAGGACCCCAACCCAGGGTGCCCCTTTAAGTGCCTGACCTGCCGATCTACAGAGTAGGACCCCAGGCAAGGGAGCCCTCTAAGTGCCTGAACAGGCAGAGGTACAGAGAAAGACTGGCCAAAGAGGCCTTCTGATCACCAGCTACAAGAGGCTCGAAAGAAGACTCTGATAGGGCCATAACTCCTGTGGTGGAGGCAGTCCCTGTCCCTGCACACTTGGCACCGCCAGCGTCCCCGCAAGCTAAGCAGCTGTGACCTTCACGCTCAACTCTCACTGGGGCAGAGCTGCCACAGGCAAAAAAAAAAAGTCTTGCATCTATATGTGCAGGATCGCTTCAGTAGTGTCTGACTCTTTGCGACCCTGTAGACTGTGGCCTGCCAGGCTTCTCTGTCAGGGAGGGGGGTTCTCCAGGCAAGAATACTGGAGCGTATTGGCCAGTACTGGTGGCCATACCCTTTTATTTATTTATTTATTTTTTATTTTTAAACTTTACATAATTGTATTAGTTTTGACAAATATCAAAATGAATCCGCCACAGGTATACATGTGTTCCCCATCCTGAACCCTCCTCCCTCCTCCCTCCCCATTCCATCCCTCTGGGTCGTCCCAGTGCACCAGCCCCAAGCATCCAGTATCGTGCATCGAACCTGGACTGGCAACTCGTTTCATACATGATATTTTACATGTTTCAATGCCATTCCCCCAAATCTTCCCACCCTCTCCCTCTCTCACAGAGTCCATAAGACTGTTCTATACATCAGTGTCTCTTTTGCTGTCTCGTACACAGAGTTATTGTTACCATCTTTCTAAATTCCATATATATGCGTTAGTATACTGTATGTAAAAGGCCATACCCTTTTAGAGCACTATATTTCCTGCTGCCCTAGCCGCCAACTCCCCTGAGTATCTGGTGCTGCCAGAACCCCTGAAGCTGCACCACCTCCACACCTGGCCCTCATAGGGGCAAACCCAAGTGCCCCAAGGCAGCCTCAGGAGCAAACCCCAGTGGACATCCCACATGCAGAGGTATAAATAAAACCACAATTGAAATCCAGGGGCAGTGTGGCTAAGGAAGATGACCCCAAACCTTTCCACCAGCTGTACAGCTGCACATTAAATCCATGTGATCAACTAGGCAAACTCTGTGTCTATGGAATATATAAAAGGTCATTGAGAGCTCCCACAAAAGAAAATGTGCTAGTTCTGATAGCTGTGGACATTGAAGGCAAGAACACACAGGAGCAGGACCAGATTAGGATCTGAGCTGCCCCCACAGCAGGTCCAGAGATCAGCACAGTGTTGGAGGGCATCCTAGGGAGGTGAGGTAGACTGTGACTCCCAGTGAGTGAAAGGATTCTGACACCAGTGACTCAAGCAAAACATTTATTTTTCTTATGTTTTGACTTGCTCGGTAGATTTTTTTGTATTTTTTTTCCTTTTCTTCCTCCTCTGTTGTAGTTATCAATTTTATTGGCACTATGAAATCTAATTAAACTTTTGAGCTTTTTTTTTCCCCTCAGTCACATTTTTTAATTGCTGTTATCAACCTTTGTATCTACATTGGGCTTTTGCAGTTCTGTGGAGTTTTCCTTTTTTGTTTTCTTTTCTCTTTTTAAAATTTTTATTTTTTAAAACTACTATTATTTTTTCTACATGTATTCCTTTGTTTTCCTTTCCTACTGTTCTTTTTCCCCTTGCAGTTAACCTTTAATGCATATACATTTTCTTTATCTACCTCTAATTAACTTTACATATCTATTCTTTCTTTCTTTTCTTTCCTCTCAACATATTTGTTAGTTTTATTTTCATTGCTTTATTCCCCAGTTGACACCTTGCTCTAGGTTTTTTTTTTTTTTTTTCAGTTTGTGCTTTAGTTAGTTTTGTTCTTAACTGGCAAATATAATTTTTCATTTACTTTGTTCATCAGGTTAATCTATTGTATTTTATTCTTGTTGGACTGTTCTAACTTTGCTCATGGGTGTATATGTATATGTGCATATTCCATTATTTTAATTATTATTTGTTGATTTTGTAACTGACATTTGTCTGGGGTTCATCTTTGGCTTCTTGTTTTTGGATATTTGTTTTAATCTCACTTAATGCCATAACAAAACACTTGTGGAATCTTTGTGACCAGAGATCAAGCCCCAAGCCTTTGGAGTGGGAGCACTGACTCCAAAACCCTAGATTACCAGAGAACTAGCCCTAGGGAGTATCAAATAGTGAGAACTCACACAAAGGAAATCACTCGAATACAAGACATGGCATCACCCAACCACCAGTAGCACCCTGTGCAGGACACCTCATCTAAACAACAAACAAAACAAAAATACAAACCCAGTCATCAGCAGACAGGATTACCACCTCACTCAATCTTGCCCATCAGAGGAAAAACAAAAAAACAAACAAAAACTCAGCACAAATCTCACCCTATAGGAAGCCTACATAAACCACTGGACCAACCTTAGGAGGGCAGAAACCAAAAGGAAGTGAAAATTCAGACTTGAAGCCTGGGAAAAGGAAACCTCAAACACAGTAAGTTAAAAAAAAAAAATAATGAAAAGGCAGAGAAATACTACACAAATGAAGGAACAAACTAGAAACACAGAAATTCAAATAAATGAAGAGAAAATAGGCAAACTACCTGAAAAAGAATTCAGAATAATGATAGTAAAGATGATCAAAAGCCTTGAAAACAAAATGGAGAAAATGCAAGAATCAATTAACAAAGACCTAGAAGAATTAAAGAATAAACACACAGAGACAAACAACACAATTACTGAAATTAAAAATACTCTAGAAGGAATCAATAGCAGAGTATCTGAAGCAGAAGAACAAATCAGTGAGCTGGAAGATAAAATGGTGGAAATAACTTCTGAAGAGCAGAATAAAGTAAAAAGAATGAAAATAACTGAGGATAGTCTCAGAGACCCCAGGGGCAATATCAAATGCAACAACATTTGAATTATAGGGGTCCCAGAAAAAGAGGAGAAAAAGAAAGGGTAAGAGAAAAATTTTTAAGAGACTATAGTTGAAAATTTCCCCAAAATGGAAAAGGAAATAGTCAATCAAGTCCAAGAGGCACAAAGAGTCTCATACAGGTTAAGCCCAAGGAGAAACATGCGCAGACACATACTAATCTAACTAACAAAGACTAAACATGAAGAAAGAATACTAAAAGCTGCAAGGGAGGAACAACAAGTAATATACAAGGGAAACCCCATACGCTTAACAGCTGATCTTTCAGCAGAAAGTCTGCAGACCAGAAGGGAATGGCGGGATATATTTAAAGCATTGATGGAAAAATAAAAAGCTTTTCAGACAAGCAAAATTAAGAGAATTCAGTACCAGCAAACCAGCTTTACAACAAATGTTAAATCAACTTATATAGTCAAGAAATACAAGAGAAGAATAAAGATCTACAAAATCAATCCCAAACAACTAAGAAAATGGCAATAGGAACATATATTTCAATAATTACTTTAAATGTAAATGGATTAAATGCTCCAACCAAAAGACACAGACTGGCTGAATAATTAAAAAACAAGACCCATATATATGCTGTCTGCAAGAAACCCACCTCAGACCTCAAGACACATATAGACTGAAAGTGAGAGGATGGAAAAATATATTCCATGCAAATAGGAAGCAAAAGAAAGTTGGAGTAGAAATCCTCAAATCAGAAAAAATAGACCTTAAAATAAAAAAGATTACAAGAGATAAGGAAGGCCACTACATAATGATCAAGGGATCAATCCAAGAGGAAGACATAACGATTGTAAAGATCTATGCACCCAACATAGGAGCACCTCAACATAGGAGCACCTCAACATAGGAGCACAGCAGACAAAGAGACACAATAACAGTAGGAAACTTTAACACCCACTCACACCAATGGACAGATCATCAAAACAGAAAATTAATAAGGAAACACAAGTCTTAAATGATACATTAGACAAGAAGGATCCCAATGATATCTTCAGGACATTCCATCCAAATGCAGAAGAATACACCTTCTTCTCAGGTGCATATGGAATATTCTCCAGGATAGACCACATCTTGGGTCACAAATCAAATCTCAGTAAATTTAAGAAAATTGAAATCATATCAAGACCACATACTGTATGATTTCATTCATATGAAAGAGTCAGATACAGAGACAAATAGTAGATTAGTGGTTTCCTTGGGCTTGGGGAAAGGTTTCAGCTCTTACCTGATTCTTTGAATACAAGTGATTGTGCAAGGGGCACTTGGAGTGGAACAAAGACACCACTCTAACAACGTTTTAGAGTGAATAGGGATAAGAGAGAGGAGTGAGAAAAGGAAACAAGAAGGAAAAGTCAAATGTACTTCAATAGTAACTCTTGGTGGTCTAAAACAAAACAATTCATGATAAAATGGGGGGAAAAAAAAAAAAAACACCGAAGGGAACATTCAGCAATCAACCAGAGAAGAAGAAAATACACCTCTCTTATTAACCATCTGATGATGATGGCATTAAGATGATATCAAGTAGATATTATGGTTGTTGGTCTGCACCCCGCAGGCCTGTAAGGTCCGTACTTGCCCAGTTTCAGGACTGAAGAAGGATCCCAGAGTCAGCAACAGAGACATCAATGGTTTAATGGAGTGGGGAGCTTGCACATCTGAAGCAAGGTCCTAGAGTGACTCCCTACCATGTGTGGTGGCCAGACATGGCAGTAGTGTTCACTCCTGAAGGCAGTGGGAAGTTACCAATTATGAGAGAATTATGTCCTGTTGGCTCCTCAGTTGCCAGGGATATCAAATAGAGGGTCATGCCCCTCATCACTGCTTTAACAAAAACAATCATTACCTGTGGGCCTGAGTCAAGTATGTAGGAAGGGCACTCTTGTGAGTAGGGTGTAGGTGAAGCAGGCCGGGTGAAGCAGGGGATGTACAGAGAGCAAGATAACAGCCGTCTCAAGTGGCCTGACCATACAATGGTATATAAAGAACTTTATTGTAAGTCTTTCATATCAAATAGCATGCTTTCTCCCCACTCCCTGGTGATAAAATGTTTTGAATAGATTTGAATTAAGAACACTTGCATCCTGGGATAAGTGGCCAATTTGAGTATCTTCGCAGTCTCTAAATCTTGTGGTTTTGGTAACTTTACAGATGTATTAGTTAAGAAAATAGCTAATTCAAGGAAGATAGTCCCAGAGCAGTAACAAAGCAGTGGCTGGCTCCTCTGGTCAAGATGCCTGAGTCTTGGCTCTGTGAGGAAACAACTAAATAATTTTGTCAAGAGAAATTGTTTTCTTCTACATGTGTGAACTACTGTGTGAGAGTCTACTAAAACTATTGCAAACAGAGCCAGAATGTTGTAATCTACATAGGCAGCAAGGATAATAAATGTAAATCCTTGGATATCCTCAGTCTACAAATCTAAGAGCATGCATTTTCAGAGGAATAGTCTGAGACATTTCAGTAAATGACAGAGAATGAAAATCAATGACTAGAGAACTGGCAGGTCAGAGAGTGTTGGGTGGAGAAAGAGGACACTTGGCTCTGACCAGATGTGCACCAACTTGACATCTAGAGCTATAAAGCACAGATATTACTATGGAGATAAATCAGAGGGAGAAACCCCCAAATGAACTGATTTGAAAATCTGGAATTTGATGGAGATAAGGCTGCAATGACTGGGGAAAAAAATTACAGGATTTGTGTACATTTATCAGAAAAGGCTTAATCCAGTTTTCTCCTTGTAAGCAAAGTTAAGAGAGAAACAAGTCTAACTTTTCAAATGCTGTTTCTTAATTTATACAGATGTATACATTATATAATTTGATTCTCATAGGAATGCCTTCCAGATCTGCTACTCTGTACATTGTTTAAAATGAAGGGGTAGGGGATGGGTAACATCCAGTGATTATCTTGGCACCTAAGCCAGGGCAGAGTTTGGCTTAAGTGCCTGTGTTGATTCCAAGGCAAGCAGAATTAGAACAAAATAACAAATATTTTAAATATCTATTATTCAAAGACAAAATATTGTCAATCCTATTTCTTTTTTTTTTTTTCCTTAAGAGGCTAAAATTTATGTCCATGAGGACAAATTGCCTAAGATTGCACAACTTAGGACATTGTACTCTGTGGGAGTTTTAATTTTTTCTTTGTTCTGACTTTCTGTTAACATACAAAATCATATAGTCCCCAGAATTCATGAATAAAATATCGAAAATCCATGGGAAAAAATATGCCATTTAGCTATTTGGCACTACAATGGCACTCTGTCATGGGAGGATTGAATCGCCATGGCTTTCTTACCAGGCTAAGCGACCTGACAAAGGATGCACACTCCACAACGAAAGCCCTGGAAATTGCTTCCTCTGAGCACAGTATTTCTCTTCATGCCCCTTTGCAAGGCTCCACACAATACATTTCAAATGATTCTCTGTTTGCCCAGGGAAACAGGTCCACAAGAACATATAATGATTCTATTACATGTACAGCACCTCTAGGAAAATGATGACTATATTAAGAATGTTTTGAAGAAGATTAATGACTTAGTTTTGGGAACATAGATATCCAGAGATTTCAGGATTAACTTGCCTTCCTTTCCTTCATACAAAGAAAAAAAAATGTCATGAAGAATTGCAATGATCTGATTTTATGGGTAAAGGAAATCTTTGACAGGGAGGTAACCTTAATCAATTTGTGTTATAATTAAAACCAATTTTGTAAGTTCCATACTATCTTCTATTGAAAGTGTCTGCAGACTAGATCTTGATAGGCCACTGTGATACAAGGAGAGAAAAAAAAAATCTTACAGGGCAGAGAGGGCATCCACACAATGCTTGTGGACTCCCCAGGCCTTGGCTAATAGAGGTTAGTGGCTTTACATATATTTGCATGTATATTCTTCCGGTATGTGCTCACCCCCTTCACCCCCCACACACACATTTACTGTATAAATATATGTTTCTCTGTTGAGGAGAAAGTGTAATGGAAGAAACCGTGCTGTGACTTTGAGGTGATGGGAAATTGTAATATGGTTATATCATCCCAGATTCAGTGCCAGCTTCAGTTCACACTTGGCTATGTGACTTGCTGTGGGTAATAAAGTGTGACTGAGGAAGGGGCTGGTTGCACAGCCCTGCAGACAACTTTAAAAATAGTTGCACAGCTTCTAGGTTTCTCTTTTCCATTCTTCCCTCAAGAATAGCTGGCCCCAGACAGGCCTGGATCCTACCATGAGGCAGGCATATGGCAAAGAACCACAGCTGACCTGCTGCCAACTTACAACATAAATAAGAAATAATCCTTTAATATTTCAAGCAATTGAGGCTTTTGTTTGTTACCAAAACAAATGCTGACCATAAAATTGAGAGGATTTCTTAAATAAAGCTAAAAAACAAAAATTTTAAGATGGGAAAATTTAGGAGATTTTATTATAGGCAATATAAAAATATATGGGACTTTCTAGGTGGCGCTACTGAAGGGAGGAGGGTTCAGGGTGAGGAACACATGTATACCTGTGGCAGATTCATTTTGATATTTGGCAAAACTAATACAATTATGTAAAGTTTAAAAATAAAAAAAAAAAGAACTTGCCTGTCAATGCAGAAGACCTAAGAGTCATAGGTTTAATCCCTGGTTTGGGAAGATCCCTTGAGGAGGGCATGGACAACCCACTTCAGTATTCTTGCCTGGAGAATCCCACAGACAGAGGAGCTTTGCAGGCTACAGTATATAGGGTCACAAAGAGCTGGACATGACTGAAGTGACAGCATGCTTGCATGAATAAAAATATGTATCAAATAACAACACATGAAAATATTTAGAGTAGTACTGGGCACATTTTAGTGTAGCATACATGTTGCTACTGTATGAAGTTTTTCTCATCTATGAGAGACACTGTAGACAAAACGACAAATGGTAACAGGCTGAGAATATATATATATATTTATGTAAAATCTTTATTAATATCTAAAATATACATATTTTTTAAATCAATAAGAACAATAGCCTCCTCTCTAAAATGGACAAATAATATGAATAATATGGTAACATTCCCTTTGCCTCTATGACACACGTTTTACAGTTTACTTATTGAGGCACTAAATATAACATAGTATCAGTTGGAAAAACGTTGTGTTTACATTATTTGGTAAATCATTCCAATCCCAAAGAAAGGCAATGCCAAAGAACTCTCAAACTATTGCACAATTGCACTCATCTCACACGCTAGTAAAGTCATGTTCAAAATTCTCCAAGCCAGGTTTCAATAGTACATGAACCGTGAACTTTCAGATGTTCAAGCTGGATTTAGAAAAGGCAGAGGAACCAGAGATTAAATTGCCAACATCTGTTGGATCATCGAAAAAGTGAAAGAGTTACAGAAAAACATCTACTTCTGCTTTATTGACTATGCCAAAGCCTTTGACTGTGTGGATCACAATAAACTGTGGAAAATTCTGAAAGAGATGGGAATACCAGACCACCTGACCTGCCTCTTGAGAAGCCTGTATGCAGATCAGGAAGCAACAGTTAGAACTAGACATGGAACAACAGACTGGTTCCAAATAGGAAAAGGAGTACGTCAAGGCTGTATATTGTCACCCTGCTTATTTAACTTATATGCAGAGTACTTATGAGAAATGCTGGATTGGATGAAGCACAAGCTGGAATCAAGGTTGCCAGGAGAAATATCAATAACCTCAGATATGCAGATGACACCACCCTTATGCGGAGAAGGCAATGGCAACCCACTCTAGTACTCTTGCCTGGAAAATCCCATGGACGGAGGAGCCTGGTAGGGTGCAGTCCATGGGGCCGCTGAGAGTCTGACGCAACTGAGTGACTTCACTTTCACTTTTCACTTTCATGCATTGGAGAAGGAAATGGCAACCCACTCCAGTGTTCTTGCCTGGAGAATTGCAGAGATGGGGGAGCCTGGTGGGCTGCCATCTATGGGGTTGCACAGAGTCAGACACGACTGAAGTGACTTAGCAGCAGCAGCAACCACCCTTATGGCAGAAGGTGAAGAACTATAAGAGCCTCTTGATGAAAGTAAAAGAAGAGAGTGAAAAAGTTGGCTTCAAACTCAGCATTCAGAAAACTAAGATCATGGCATCTGATCTGATCACTTCATGGCAAAAGATGGGGAAACAGTGGAAACAGTGAGAGACTTTATTTTGGGGGTCTCCAAAATCACTTTAGATGGTGACTGCAGCCATAAAATTAAAAGACACTTGCTCCTTGGAAGAAAAGTTATGACCATAGTGGACAGCATATTAAAAAGCAGAGACATTACTTTGCCAACAAATGTCCATCTAATCAAAGCTATGGTTTTTCCAGTAGTCATGTATGGATGTGAGAGTTGGACTATAAAGAAAGCTCAGAGCCAAAGAATTGGTGCTTTTGAACTGTGGTGTTGGAGAAGACTCTTGAGAGTCGCTTGGACAGCAAAGAGATCCAACCAGTCAATCCTAAAGGAAATCTGTAAGGTAATGGAGTTAGAGAAGGCGAGGTCAGAAAAAGAATGAGTCTGGCACTTTACAAGAACAGATCACCTTTAATTAGGTGAGAAGGGGCAGCAGTAAGATTAGTGAGCTGCTGTACTTACCCAAGAAAAAAGTAAGTATATACAGGCATGTATGTGGGAAGTTACTGTCTTAAGGGGGCCTATTCTTCTCCAATGTTGTTTGGAGTAGTTATCTCTTAAACAGCTGGGGCAAGGAATTTTGGAGATGGACCAGAGGCTGGACCAGCTGGGAGCTGGGCATAATCAACCTTAATGTCCATTTTTTCCTTTGGATGAGAGAGTTCTTTGTTTTGCATAGAATGGTGGGGAGGACCTGGAGGGGAGTTTTAACTCCAGGCTATTTTGAGCCATGTTAACTTTCCTTCAAAAAACTCTTCTTTTCCAATTTGGATTCCTTTTATTTCTTTTTTCTGCTCTGATTGCTGTGGCCAAAACTTCCAAAACTACATTGAATAGTAGTGGTGAAAGTTGTTCCTGACTTGTCTTGTTCCCCTTGTCTTGTTCCTGACTTTAGGGGAATTGCTTTCAATTTTTCACCATTTAGGATAATGTTTGCTGTGAGTTTGTCATATATAGCTTTTATTATGTTGAGGTATGTTCCTTATATTCCTGCTTTCTGGAGAGTTTTTATAATAAATGGATGTTGAGTTTTGTCAAAGGCTTTCTCTGCATCTATTGAGATAATCATATGGCTTTTATTTTTCAATTTGTTAATTGTGGTGTATTACATTGATTGATTTGCGAATATTGAAGAATCCTTGCATCCCTGGAATAAAACCCACTTGGTCTTGGTGTATGATCTTTTTAACATGTTGTTGGATTCTGATTGCTAGAATTTTGTTAAGGATTTTTGCATCTATGTTCATCAGTGATATTGGCCTGTAGTTTTATTTTTTTTGTGGCATCTTTGTGGACTCTGTGGGAGAGGGAGAGGGTGGGATGATTTGGGAGAATGGCATTGAAACATGTATAGTATCATATATGAAATGAATCACCAGTCCAAGTTCGATGCATGATACTGGTTGCTTGGGGCTGGTGCACTGGGACGACCAGAGGGATGGTACGGGGAGGGAGGTGGGAGGGGGGTTCGGGATGGGGAACACCTGTGTATACCTGTGGCAGATTCATGTTGATGTATGGCAAAACCAACACAATATTGTAAAGTAATTAGCCTCCAATTAAAATAAATAAATTTGTATTTAAAAAAATCAACCCTGAATATTCATTGGAAGGACTGATGATGAAGCTGAGACTCCAATACTTCAGCCACCTGATGCAAAGAACTGACTCATTTGAAAAGACCTTGATTTTGGGAAAGATTGAAGGTGGGAGGAGAAGGGGATGACAGAGTTGAGATGGTTGGATGGCATCACCAACTCAATGGACATGAGTTGAATAAGCTCCGGGAGTTGATGATGGACATAGAAGTCTGGTGTGCGGCAGTCCATGGGATTGCAAAGAGTTGGAGATGACTGAGCAACTAAATTGCAATGATTTACAGTGAGCTTCATAATATAATAATGATCTTTTCTGCAGAGCTTTATTTTTAACTGTGAATCTGATGATATTTATTATTGTCTAGTTGATTAATTTTCTATGCAATTATGATTAATTTAACCCCCATAGTTCTCAACATCCTCAGCTTCCACAGCAATTTTGTCTCACGGCCTCATGTCTACTTCCTCCCATTCTACTGAATGTTTGCATTCTCTGACTTTTCTCTGTCCTCTGACCTTCTCCACTTTGGACCAGCTGCTCCTCACATCCCATTATCAGCAGTGGTCTGAGTGTTCTCCAACAAGTGTTTTCAAATGACTCCAGAAACTCATTTCAGTTTCTTGAGTTGGACAATTGCTTTCTCTAATTTACATCTTTCCCTTTTGAGTCTAATCTTTTGTTTCAGTGAAAGACACCCTCCAGAAGCTTCCTGAGAAAGGAACAATGAAATTTCTATTCCTGAAAAATGCCTTTATTTTATATTCACATTTGTTAGTTTAATTTCATACAGAATTTCTATGTCAAAAGTTATGTTACTTAAAAGTATCTAAAGTAGTTCCTCATAGTTTTTCAGATTCTGATAATGCTATTACAAGTCTAAAGGCACTTGAAAACCATTGTACTAGAATACAATCTCATGGGATTTTCTCTTTATTTCTGTACTCTGAAGTATGATAGTTTATCTCGTTCTGCTTTCTTGGTGGCTCAGACAATAAAGAATTTGCCTGCAATGCAGGAGACCTGGGTTCAATCTCTGAGTTGGGAAGATCCCCTGGAGGAGGGAATGGCTTTCTTGGAGGGAGTGTTACTCATTGTTCGGTGTAGTTTGAGGCCCACAATTAAGGCCCGATACTGTGAGTATCTCTACATTCAGCGAAAGCAGAAGCGTCTGGAATGGCTGAATTGTAGCTCTGCTCCCCATTCTGCAACCATGCATTAGGCCTCCCAAGCCAGACTCTTTACCAACTGGAGCTGGCCACTTCTTGCTCACCCCTGATTTGCAGGTTTCCCTTCTCTGCCAGCCTGCAGAATTATTCAAACAAACCAGTCTCCTGCTCCCTGGGGGACCAGAGCCACCTCACCCTCTTATCACTCCAGAGTCTGCTCCTGGGATTCCTGCTAGTTCACTCTGCTCCCGAGCGCATCCCCTGCTTATCTCACAGCCCTACATGCTGCCCAGCGTCCTCATCTCCCTGGCTGAGGGTGTACATGCCTGACAAACAGCTGTTCCATTCACCTGCCCAATGTGGAGTGTTCTGTTTGGTCATTCCCACAAGCCTAAGGTGGGCATGCTCCTCTTCATAGGCGTGCTGATCACACCTGAGGACACCTGATCAGCTTTCATGAACAGTTTTAACTGACTGGTCAAAGGCGTCATTTTGTGTTGTCAGGTGATGCCACCCTCCGCACCCTCATCCACAAGACAAGCATTGTTGTTAATCATCCAGATTCCTGTGTGATGTGCCTTCGAGTTAGCTTGGGTGTGGCAGGTGGTTTCTGAGGCTCCACCTGTAAAGGTGATGGCCATACAGAGCACTGTAACCAGACTATTTGAGTTCCACTCACCCGAGGTCAGGCTAGAGCTCTTGGTTATTGCATGTGACCTCGTGACCATGACTGATGCTTGGAGCAGTCATACAGACCTTGTGACTGAGCACCTCAGGAGGAGCCTGGGGTTTCACTTTGCGAGCATTTGCACAAGAGAAAACCTCACCCCAGGGAGGCTTCAGCATGGGCCCTGGATGCCTAACAAGAGTCCCTGATGTGTAGGTGAGGGCAATGACCTTGGCCACCTTGTGTATCCTCTCCAAGGGCATTGAGGGACACATCCACACAGCCTGTGACACAGGTACAACTGGAAAAAGAAAAGGGAAGGAAGCATGTCCTTCACTCTAGTGACCTCATATGTTACCCTTTCTGAACAATGTGACTGCAGTTGACGACTGGGATGGGGCAGAAGAGTTTCCTTGCCTTGTGGGAAACCAGAACTTTCTAAGATGCCACTGACATCCAACTTGGTGTTCTGAGTTCAAATGGTGCAGCTTCTGGGCTTCCTCATGCTGGCTAAGGATTCTGATTTCTTGTACCTTCAAAGTATGTCCTTCTGCTTGTTTCTCTCTGCTGCCTTTTCTCCTTTCAAGTTTAGAGGCGTATTTGGGGGAGAGGGATATAATGAGAAGAGCTTGTCTTCGTGACTTTGGGAAATTCATTTTAGCTCTCCTACTCTCAGTTTCCTCATCTTCTAAATAGGGATGACAATTACCATCCTGTAACTGTAAATGGTGGTCATGAGGGTAAGCCAGCACTGTGATATAAAAGGTGGGTGTGTACTAGCACGTGCCTGCAAGGCTTCAGACACCATCTGGTTCAAACCTTTCTCCCTGTGGCCTCATAGCCAGTAGTTAGTGAAGCTTATCTAGTTTACACTGGTAATTAGTAATAGAACTATGTGGTTTGATGCTTATTATGCCAAGTTGAAGGTTACAGAAAGAGTTCCAGGAAAAGTTGATAATATCAGCTTTCCAACCTCCATTTCTAAGGTACTACTGTTATCCCCAGTGTGTCCATATGGAATAATGTAGATTGGGTGGTTTTTGTTGCCGCTCTTGTTTATTTGAACATGGAATCACACCATAAGTATTACTCCAAACTTTATAAACCAATACGTGTTTTTATTTTTTCTTTTTGTGTGGTTGGCCTTTCCCCACCACACTACATGTATTTTACCAGCTTCTTCTGTTTTTCCACATTTCTGGGTTTCAAATTTCAGACTTCCAAATAATGCCTTGTATTTTTAGGATTTTTAAAAAATAAATACTGCTAATAAACCAAGTTGACAAAAATAGTGAGAATGCCCTGGCCACAGGGACAGTTGGGGAGCTTAGAAAAAAGGGCAGGGCCTGAGATGAAAGTGAGCATCCTTTGTAGGATTAAATAAACTTTACACATTTGGTGGGTGAATAAAAGACTTCTTATCTGAAACTCATCAACTAAATGAAGATGATCCAACCCCGGGCTGGTTGACTTTGTTCTGAGCACATGAGCTCATTTGACTTCAAAGGTTCCTTTTCTCTCCTCTCAGGCCCTACCCAGGTGCCACCTCATTAGCACCCTGGGGCTGACCAGATGTATTTTTCTTAGTCATTTGACACCTTGCACTGCAGTTCTGAGCTCTGCTTAATGTTGGGAGTCGCAGGAAAGGACAGATTGTCATTTATGTCTGTTTACTCCAGAACTTCAGGATTGTACCTAGGTCACTTCAGCAAGTATAACTGAATTTGAGTGTAAACAGGATGAACACTGAGGGCTGGCTGAGAAGACCCACCCTTGATCCACAGTGAGACCCCAATAGATCATGTGGGTCCCCCCAGGATGGGCCACCTGTGCTACTCCTCCTTCACACCTGGGTTCCTCTGCCCAATGGGATGCACAGATTCTCCTTCCTCCCTGTTCCCGCTGTCCATGCCCAGGTCTGACTCCCATTCAACCTCTCCTTCCCTGACTGCCTTCTCATCTTGAATCATTCTGAATGTTGATCTCACTGCTTCTGGGTTGTGACCTGAGGACACTTCTTGGTCTGTCACCTCCTGAGAGCCTTCAGTTACTCCAGATCCCATCCACATGTCCAGCTGTGATTCCCCCTCCTCCTGTCTGACCACATACCATGGTCAGTTGTCAGTCTCTGCTGTCCCGACAAGTACCTGCCAGCCTCTACTGGTACAGTCCCTTCTGTCTTGGGCAGTCTGCCCCTTCTTGGAATGACAGCCTCTTTCATGAGAGGACTTCTGGCTTCTCCTCCTTAAGTTCTCTCTTTGGATGTTCATGCAATTCTGTGTCTCACTGATGGCAAAGACTTCTTTATACAGTGGTGCTATTTGGGAACCACCTCAGGGTCCCTCAAGTAAAAGAAAGAACACTGAAAATAAAGTAATTCAAGGAGGTTTACCAACAGAGGAATGATTTACAAGGGAGCAGGCCTAGGAGAACCACAAGGGGCAGTGCAGTCTCCAGCGCCTTAGTAGCAGCAAAGCCCTCCCCAACCCTGGGCTCAGGGAAGAAGGGGTGACTGGGCACCAGAGAGAGGTTGATCTTCAGTGAGAAAGCTAATGCCTAGAGGCATCTCTGGAGGAAGAAGGCAGAGACTTAAAAACCCAGATCTTCCTTTCCTTCTCCTTACTACATATCTTAGAATTGACCAAACCCAGCCAGAAGCCAAGGGCACACAGGCCACCTAATATGATTCCCATGGCTTAGTATTCTGCAGCAGAGAGCAGACTGGGGGGAGTAGGAAGTGAATTTGCAGGGGCAGAAACCAGCCTCCTCCTGCCTTCAGCACAAGGAATGTATGAGCCTCATTAACTGCTTCATGGTGATGCTGACCTAGTCTTCACAACAGAAATGTAAAGTTGTCAGCATTGCCAGTGTGCTCATGTACTAGAGTGAGGGAAACAAAGAAAACAGGAATGAGACACTATAGCCTAGGAATCAGTCTCAGCCATTCCTCCTTCCGTGGTACCTGGACCCTGCCCTAGGGCTTGGCCCACTCTGAGGTTTTTCTCCAGAGCCCCTGAGTGAGGCCAAGGCAGTGGCCGCCCTCTTGGGATCAGTGCTTTGGCCTGTGTGGATTTGTCTGTGCACAGACCCCCACTTTTTCCTCAAGCATGACCAGGTCTTGTATGATCACACTTATGGGTTCCTAGGAAAACACTGAAGCAATAGAAACAGGTCCTGTGGATACATGAACTCCCTACTCTTTGACTTTACTAAGGTCTTCTGGCCCCCATCAGACTCTGTCCCATTTTTATCACTTCCATTTTTATCATGTGACATTTCAATGCAAGTCCAATTTTATGGTTTGGTGAATCAAATAGCAATTAGTTTATCATGGGAACTTAGGGTCACTTGGTGCCCTATAATGAGATTTTTCAATCTTTACCAGGCTTAGTAACAAGGCAGGAGGTAGAGGCAGGATTGGCCCACCACCTGCACCTCAGGGGCCATGCCGTGATCCTTGTGGTGAAGATTCCTGAGGCCCCACAAAGCATCTGACAGTTCACATTTTCTTTGACTTTACTGGGTCCTAAGGTCCAAGGCAATGGCACCCCACTCCAGTACTCTTGCCTGGAAAATCCCATGGACGGAGGAGCCTGGTAGGCTGCAGTCCATAGGGTCGCTGAGGGTCAGACACGACTGAACGACTTCACTTTCACTTTTCACTTTCATGCATTGGAGAAGGAAATGGCAACCCACTCCAGTGTTCTTGCCTGGAGAATCCCAGGGACGGGGGAGCCTGGTGGGCTGCCGTCTATGGGGTCGCACAGAGTTGGACACGACTGAAGTGACTTAGCAGCAGCAGCAGCAAGGTCCAAGCAGTAGGATTTATGCCAGAACCCTGACCTTGCTCAAAACTGACAGCTAAATACTAAGTGAACACACACACACACACACAAAATATGTGGCATTTGTTGTCTCCAAACCTAAAGAACTTCTTCAAGCTAGAAGACAGACAGCTCTCAGACATCAGCCCTCTGGAAACTGGCCTCAGCTAAGGATGTGAAAGTAAGTGAAAGTGTTAGTCACTCAGTCATGTATGGCTCTTTGTGACCCTATGGACTGTACCCCTCTAGGCTCCCTGTCCATGGATTTCTCTAGGCAAGAATACTGGAGTGGGTAGCCATTCCCTTCTCCAGGGGATCTTCCTGACCCAGGGATTGAATCCAGGTCTCCTGCACTGCAGACAGGTTCTTTACTGTCTAAATCATCCCCAAAGTCATGCCCCCTTCCCAGCTATTTTGAACACCTAGCCCATCCAAAGCTGGAAATCCTTGCCCTGATTTGGGCCAAAGCTGAAAACACTACCAGCTTCAGATCTCCCTGTGGGCCCTGCTGTGACTGAAGCATCAGTGTCTTCCTCATACTTGATCATGTTTCTTTCTTCCCTCAATGTGTGTGGATCTCAGGATCACATCTAGTGAGCTAGCTGCTTATATGTATATGAATCTCCATCTTAGAGCCTGTCTTCTGGGGGGGACCCAACCCATAACAGTAACTCCTTCTGAAACAAACACTGCCAAGTCCCAGACCACTGGCTCCCAGAAACTGAACTACTGTGGCAGCCCTAAATTTGGGCAAAGTTTGTCTTCCACGCTATGCATCCATGTGCAGCAATAAGTCCTCTGGGGTATTACTACTCTGCTTATTAGACTCAGTTAGTCTGGTTCCATCAGTGTAAAAGAGCATGATGATCTGTGAATAGGGCAAAAGTTTTCCAAATTATGTCAAGACACAAGGGAGGGAACAGACAGAGCCCAAGGTAATGTTCCTATGGACCTTGCCCCACGGATTAGTCCTTATTTCCCTTTCTAAAGGGAGTATTAGAATGAGGGCTGGGGGAGAATTTACCATTTCAACATCTAGTGAGCTGCCTGTCTGATGCTGGGGGCTGTGTCAGGAAAAATACCCTACCTGGCACTGGGGGCGGGGGTGGGCGGGGGAGCTACCTCACCACTTCCTGGATTGGTCCTAAATTGTCATCTCTGTGACTCCTCTGGTGCTTTGTTGTTGTTCAGACACTCAGTCATGTCCAACTGTTTGCAACCCCATGCCAGGTTTCGCTGCCCTTCACTATCTCCTGTAGTTTGCTCAGATTCATGTTGTTTGAGTCAGTGATGCTCTCTACCATCTCATCCTCTGCTGCCCTCTTCTCCTCCTGCCCTCAGTCTTTCCTAGGATCAGGGTCTTTTCCAATGAGTCTGCTCTTTGCATCAGGTGGCCAAAGTACTGGAGCTTCAGCTTCAGCATCAGTCCTTCCAATGCACTACTGCTTCACTGGATCTGACTCTTTAGTGTTGGCTCTAGCAAAGTAAGTTACCCAAGGAAGCAGCACAAACCGCCATGCCTGCATGTCTCACTTTTTTGTTTTGGCACTAATCTCTGTTGGATTTCCCCTAGCCATGCTGTGTAGCTTTTCTGCACTCTCCTTGGAGGAAAAGAGTGGGTTATAGAGGGTGAGGAAATCCCAAGGTTGTCCAGGTCAACACTTTCAGGCACAAAGCAGGGCACAGGGAAGATCGGAGATCAAAAAGCAAATGGAAAACATTCCAGACATGAACCTATCTTTTTTCCCAGCACCCATGATTTCCACTTGTCTGAGATGAGATCTGTTGGTGACTGTTTTAAGTTTGATCCTGTACCATTTGGCCAGGTAAATTTAGACCCTCACATGTGTTTGGCCATACCTGGGGTCTCAGATTATCAGGCTAATGGTTTCTTCTCTTGTTTTCCAGTCAAATCTCTTTGCAGCAAATCTCTTCCCTCTTATTCAGGAGGGGAAACCATTCTTACTTTTTAGGGATCTTGGTTCTGGATGGATTTTGGTATCTTCTTTCCCAGATGGTCATTCAACATAGTTCCCTCTGTGCTTTCCACTGTCCTTCCATGGTGTGATGTGGCCATGTTTCATCCCTCATGTATGCACATTTCCCCTTAATTTCTACTGTCTGCAAAGTCCCTTAACTTTCTTTGTGGCCTTACAGTATATAGTTGTTTATTTTACACTGTCTCCAGCTTTGAAACATGTTTGAAGTGGGATGGGCCTAAGAGTTGTGTTAATCAAACAAAGTCACTTTAGTTTAACAAGAACTACACTTGGTTCTGGACTTCCCAGGTGGAACTAGTGGTAAAGAACTCGACTGCCAATGCAGGAGACTTAAGAGATAGGGATTCCATCCCTGGGTAGGGAAGATCCCCTGGAGGAGGGCATGGTAATTCACTCCGGTATTCTTGCCTGGAGAATCCCATGGACAGAGGAGTCTGGAAGGGTACAGTCCATTGAGTTGCAAAGTTGGACATGATTGAAGCAATTTAGCATGCATGCACACTTAGTTCTTCTTTTTGGGATAACAAGTTTGCTTGTGAAGGAATGAAGAGTAATTAGGTCTTGAAAGGGATACTGGTGAGAGGGGAGATAGGCAGGAGAGTCCCAAGATGTGTCTGGTGGAAATGTCTGAGAAGTAGTCCTGGCTTGTCCATAGCAGAGAGCTTTCTGGTGTGCAATAGCAAATTTATCATTTAGGAACACTTCCGACAGCTTTGATATGTATACCCCTAAGATAAAGTCATTTAAGTATATCTATTAAAAATAATTCCTAAAAGTTGTTTTCATATGAAAGGGGAAAATTATAAAGGGGAGACTGAAGACAAAAGAGGAAAGAACGATAGATAGTCATCAAGGGTCCCATTGGATTCCAGTACCTCAAGCAATAAGGGATCTATGATCAAGCAGCTCTTTTCAGGTATTTTGAAGATAAGAATCTTGGGTAAATATGCAGCCCCAGGGCCTTAGGATGCTAAGCCTCAGTCAGGGGCCATAAGGATTGCTTTCCATAGAGCAGGGGCAGGCAGGTCTGCAGAGAAGGGACAAGCTGGGGAGGCCCAGACTCCTGCAGGAGAAGCGGGAGGATGAGAAGTGCTGTGGCCAGGGGACCCTCACTTTGAGGACCACCTAAACTGTCCCCAGCATACTGAAAAGCAGAGACATTACTTTGTCAACAAAGGTCCCTCTAGTCAAGGCAATGGTTTTTCCTGTGGTCATGTATGGATGTGAGAGTTGGACTGTGAAGAAAACTGAGTGCTGAAGAATCGATGCTTTTGAACTGTGGTGTTGGAGAAGACTCTTGAGAGTCCCTTGGACTGCAAGGAGATCCAACCAGTCCATTCTGAAGGAGATCAGCCCTGGGATTTCTTTGGAAGGAATGATGCTAAAGCTGAAACTCCAGTACTTTGGCCACCTCATGCGAGTGAAGAGTTGACTCATTGGAAAAGACTCTGATGCTGGGAGGGATTGGGGGCAGGAGGAGAAGGGTACGGCAGAGGATGAGATGGCTGGATGGCATCACCAACTTGATGGACATGAGTTTGAGTGAACTCCGGGAGTTGGTGATGGACAGGGAGACCTGGTGTGCTGCGATTCATGGGGTCTCAAAGAGTTGGACACGACTGAGCAACTGAACCGAACTGAACTGAACCAACCTGTCCCCTTTCCATCCCATTCACCTTTTCTTGCTGGGGTCCATTTCCTCTCTCCCAGGGCCTCTGTCGTTCCCTCACTTCATCATTCCCTCAGAGGTGAGAAGGTGACAAGGAAACTGCAACCTGGGGTCCAGACTGCACCCAGGGACTTGTCACTTCAAGGCAACCCTTTCATCTTTAGAAGGTCTTGGTGAGCATATGCCAGACTAAAGCAATAGAACCACAGAGAGGTCTGTTCATTGTCCTAAGTCCCAGTGTTATCTCTCTTGAGTACCTGAAATGGTACAGTTAGTGTCTAACCTTGTTGACACCCTGGTCCCTGGATCTATGAAAATGCTATGTGTGATGGGTTAATTTTATGTCTCAGCTTGACTGAACCACACTGCCCAGATATTGGTCACATTATTCTGGATGTTTCTGTGAAGACGTTTTCTTTTTTGTTGTTGTTTTTGTTTTAATTAATTTATTTTTTAAAATTTATTTATTTTAATTGGAGGCTAATTACTTTACAATATTGTATTGGTTCTGAAGACATTTTCTGAGAAGAGATTTACAAATGACTAAAACATATAAGCTGACAGAATTAATGGACAACTTGAATGTCATTGCTTTTTTTCTCTTAGAAATGTTAACTTTTCTTAACAAAAAAATAAAAGGAAACAGTGCTCTAAATATGTGTAACAATGAGAACAAGAAAAGCAATCTTATAACACATTGTTAGCATAGCCGACTGCAGATTAACATTTAAAACTGGTGGTCTTTGAGCAAAACAGGACACACTCCATCATGTGAGTGGTCCTCATCAATTAGTTGGAGGTCTGAACAGAACCAAGTTGGAGATTTTTGAGCTAGATGGAACTCTGCTGCAGAAGGTCCTCAGACTTGTACTACAACATCAGCTTTCCTCCCTGTCTCTACCCCGTAGGTTTTGGACTTGTCTGCCTCCATAAAATGTAAGCCAACTCCTTAAAATAAATCTCTCTTTCTCCGTTATCTATCATTAAACTATCATTTATCTATCTATCTATATCTATCTATCATCTATCTGCATACCTGGTTTCTTATTGTTTTCATTTTTCTGGAGACCTCTGACTAATATGTTACAAAACAAAAAGGGACTTTTCAGATGGAACTGAGGCTATGGACCTTAAAATAGGGAGACTATTATCCTGAATCATCTAGGTGGGCCCAATCACATCTGACCTTAAGAATAGAGACTTTTCTTTGTCTTGGGGTCAAGCAACGTGGCAGAAGGAGAAGTAGGAGTGATCTGACGCTTGAGGAATCTATGCACTGTTGCTAGCGTGAAGCCAGAAGGGGAAGGAGGAGGAATACAGGTGGCCAAGAAGCAGAGAGTCTCCCAGCTGACAGCCGGCAAGGAAGTGAGACCTCAGTCCTACAGCTGTAGGGCACTGAATTCAGGAACAATCTGAGTGAGCACAGAAGTGAATTCTTGCCAGAAACTTGAGAAACGAATATGACCCAGTCAATACCCCAATTCTGACCTCTTGAGATTCTAAACAGAGAAGCAGTGACCCATGCTGTGCCTGGATGTCTGACCCATGGAAACTTGGACATAATAAATGGGAGTTGTTTTCAGTTTCTCAGTTTGTGGTAATTTGTTACAGCAGCAAGAGACAACTAATACTGACCTTTTGACCTGGGAGCTTCTGAGGGAAAGGTGTGGAATGTGGAGAGAGAAACAAGCCAACAATAAAACAAATAGAAAAACTAGAAAATGGAAACCAGATGGGGAAAAATGAGGTTGGTAGCATTGCTCATTCAACCACTAACAAAGAAAGTTCAGAGTTGATTCTGAGTGTAAGATGCACTTTGGAATTTGTTCAGTGTTTGCTGGAGAAACTAAAAGTTATCACATGGTTCTACTTTCCAGAGAAGCTGTGGTCCTGTCCCTTTAAAGCCCCTCTCTAGACAAAGTCCACCTGGACAGGTAGCCGGCAGCTTAATCACTTCTGCAGCACATCAGCATGTTCTGACAAGATGTTGTTTTTCCATAAATGTGCTTCCTCCATGATAATGATCCCTGATTCTCTAGCTGCAGGGGAAGGCACAGGGCCCATTGGCAATGGCTCAGGTTTAGGAACGTGCTACAAACAGGGTCAGTGGAGATCTTCCTCAATACTTTTCTCCTTAAGTGCCCTCTTAAGGAGAAAGCAGGTGCCTCTGGGGGCCTGACCACAATCTAAGGGATCCCCTAATATCCTGGTTCCTGACTCAGTGAGAACTCTGATGTCCTTTTGGTCCATCATCTTTTCTTCCTGGGCTAATTTGAATTGGGCTTATGCTTTATCTGAAAGATGAATTGAACGATGTACCCTTCAGAGACCTTTATGTCTACCTGAATGGTTTGTAAACTATGTTTTGTATCAGAACATTGTCTTCAAATAAAATCTCAGATGGGAAGCCCATATAGAAAACAGATAAGGGTAGAGTTGCTGGAGCTGCTAGCTCCAGGGTGGGGTGAAGCCCCACCACACTGGTGAAGCCCCGCCACATTGCTTCCCCTTCTCCAGGCATTCTGGCTTTTGTGCAGGTCCCCAAAAAACACACTCTCAGGAAATCTGAGAGTGAGCATCTCCTCCTTGGTTGTAACCTGGCCTGAAAAGTGGCTGCCAGGTTATATTAGAATGCTTCTAATGAGCTCCATAGATGTGTCCATGAGCCCAGGGGGAGCTCACACTTGTGCTGATTCCCATAACAAGTCCAAATGTAACAGATTTCTGTCACAGGAGGATGGCCCCATTCCAAACCCTTCCCCTGTCACTTAGCTTAGTCCTTTACACACCCTAGCATCAGGCACAGCTCTGGTCAGCATTAAGACACCCCTTCTTTCACACACTCACTTGCATGGTCTGGAATGATAAACAACATTGATTCTTTCTCTTTTCTTCCTTGTCCCTTTGGAAGGCATCTTTGGGCATTTTTTTCTAGCTTTGACCCTTGGCTCTTATTCACCTGTTCATTTAACAAAAGAATTATTAAACACATGTTAAGAATCAAGTTTGTGTATTCATGAATAAGAGATGATCTTCACTGTCTGGGAGTTTGTAATCTGGGGAGGCAGATAGATAAAAAAAGGTAAATAAGCAATAATAAAGATCTTAAATTTAAATTGTGATAATTTCCACAAAAGTGGAGTGCAGGGTTTTGCTGCTAAGAAGGCAGAACTATAGAGGGGTTTGTCCCTTCTCCTCCACTCTTCTGCCCTCACCCACAGGATGGGAACTCTGCCTCTCCAATTGCAAGGATAGAAGCCTCTCCTTTCCATCCCTCACACACATCTAGTTCTTGTGGGATAAGATTGGAAAATGGCTTGAAAGCAAAAATATTAGTCACTCAGTCATGTCTGACTCTTTGCGACCCTGTGGACAGTAGCCCACCAGGCTCGTCTGCCATGGAATTCTCTAGGCAAGAGTACTGGATGGGTAGCTGTTCCCATCTCCCCAGGTCTTCCTGGCCCAGAGATCAAACCAGAGTCTCCTGCATTGTAGGCAGATTCTTTACTGTCTGAGCCACCAGAGAAAATTGTTCAACCCATGGTTAAGTCAGACCTTCCCAGAATTTCTGGTTGACTTGACTTTAAGCTGAACCTGTTGATCTTTTCACTCTGGCCTCCTCAGCAGGGTAAACCCTGAGGGAGGTTTATCTCCTTGAAGGAAAGTCTGCAATTAGATGAGACCAGCTGCATATCTAGGAAGAAGTGTGCAGAAAAACCCCAAAATGTTGGTCTTGCCAATCTGGCATTAATTGCAACAAGCTGGTGGCTGTTGTTGTTGTTTTCTGTTAATTTCTGTATGTCTCTTACATCTCTTCTCCATCAGTTCAGAGTTTCCTAAGTGTGAGACGAAGAAGTGGGTGAGCAGTCCATGTGCAGCGTGGTGTCCATTGCCATGTGGTGACATGGAGTGTGAGGGCCAGGAGTCTACTCCAGAAGAACGAGCAAGAGGCAATCTCATCAAAAGAAGGTGACATTGGAGTGAGACTTTGGGTGGTAAGAAGGCAATTCCCAGGCAGCCAAGAAGGGCAGGAGGTCTTAGCAGAGGGTGCAGTACTGTGGAAGGAAGGAGCCCTGAGTGCCCGGGGCATCCTGTGTGGCTGATGAGTACAGGGTATTTGTGCTGGCCAGGAAGGAAGGTACACAGGGACTCATCTGGGAGAGGTGTTCATGCCACGGCATCTTCTGTATTTAAGGTAAATGCATTCAAAATTTCCCTGGAATTCAACACTTTGAGATGGATCTGGCATCATCTTGAATCTGTAGCCAATTATTCACCAAGCTCTACTGAGTTTTCTTCAAAGTATTTTCATTTATGCCTTTTCTTTAAACTGAGTCTTTCTTTTAGCCAATTATAAGATTGCCACTAACCAGTGTGTGCATGCTAAGTCGCTTCAGACATGTCTGACTCTTTGTGATCTTATGGACTCTAGTCCACCAGGCTCCTCTGTCCATGGGATTATCCCTCCAGGGAAGAATACTGGAGTGGGTTGCTGTGCCCTCCTCCAGGGGAACTTCCCAGCAAAGGGATTGAACTCGTGTCTCTTACACCTTCTGCATTGGCAGGCGGGTTCTTTACCACTAGCTCCATCTGGGAAGCCTGCCACTAGACAGTGCCTCTCTTAAATGCCTGTATTCATCTTTTTGTTTCATTAAGGTTGAGAGGAAGATTTAGGATCAAACCAGAAGTGAGCAGTGGTGGATCGATGTCAGCGAACCTGGAGCACCACCTGTGCCCACATCCAGTGACTCGTCTGTGATGATGTCTGAGCTTAGCTGAAATAACAGCATCACAGGGAACCCTCTGGAGCCCATGGCCCTCCACTGACCTCAGACATAAGGAAGAATTATGTGGTCCATGGCACATGATAGGAGATGATCTCCATGCATTAGAAAAGAGGATGAAGGAAAAATCTCAAGAATTTCCAAATAATTTATTTAACACACATTTCCTGGTGTCAGTGTTTCATCCTCTAAGATCAAGAGGAAGGCTGGAGAAAACAAGTTTCAGTTATACCCCGTGTGTCTGGCTTAAGTGGTAAAGACACAAGCAATAACAATTTAGGATGTTAAGTATTCTAAGGCGGGGGTATTGAGTACACTTGGAGCACAGAAGGAGACAGCCTGACTGTCTTCAGGGAAAAGATGCTGGTGCTGGATTTTGGAGATGAAGAATTCTGCAGGCAGAGTAGAGAAGGATGGACCCTGGATACATATAAGAAGAGTAGGAGAAATAGGGAAGCAAGAATGAAAATGTATTTTTATTGATTATATCTGTTTGCTGGGGCTTCAATAACAAAGCACCACAAACTGGGTAGCTTAAACAGAAATTAATTCTGTCGTAGTTCTGGAGGCTAGAAGTTCAAGATCAAGGTGTCAGCAGGATTCTTTCTTCTGAAGTCTATGCCAGGGAATCTTTCATACCTTTCACTGAGCCTCTGGGAGTTTTCTAGCCACCTTTGGAGTCTCTTGGCTTACAGAAGCATCATCCTGACCCCTGCCTTCCTATTCACATGGGATCCTCCACATATTCTTGCCTGCCATGTGCCCAAATTTCCTGATTTCATGAAGACACCAGTCATACTGGATCAAGAATCACCCTAATGACCTCATCTTAACTAACTACATCTGCAATGAGCCTATTTCTAAATAATGTCTCATTCTGAGGTTCCTGGAAGTTAAGATTTCAACATAAAACTTTTGGAGAGATTCAATTCAACCCACAACAGTGATGCTGGATATTGGTTGTAACCAGAGCACAGCATGCATGGAACTGAACAGCTAGTGGTGCTTTTCTGGGATTAGAATCCTTTCAGCCACTTCAACCACATCCTTCTTGAAGACCACACTCCTTCCGACAGAATGCTTTCAGCTCCCCCGCTGGGAAGTGTTCTCCCTTTAGCCTCCAGGCACTGTTTTTGTGGCAGGACTTTTCCTCCAGACTCGCTCTGCCCACACGCCAGGCATCTTCTTCCTTGACTTTGTCTTATGTTACTCCTTCCAGCTTGACATTCTTAACAGATTTTGTTTCCTCTTGAAAACAACCCTAGGTGCAGAAGGCTGGATGGGTCCTCAGGTTAAGTGTCCATATTCTTGTCCAGAGGATAAAATATTTCATTCTAAACCATAATTGCCAACTAGCCTGAGTGCCAAGTTGCTTCAGTAGTGGCTGACTCTTTGTGACCCCATGGACTGTAGCCTACCAGCATCTCTGTCCATGGGATTCTCCAGGCAAGGATACTGGACTGGGTTGCCATGCCCTCCTCCAGGAGATCTTCCTGACATAAGGATCAAAGCTGTGTCTTTTGTGTCTCCTGCATTGGCAGGCAGGTTCTTTACCACTAGCGAAACCTAGGAAACCCAGTTGCCAACTTACTTGACCCTATTTATGCTAGCCTATAAACTCTTTGGAAGTGGGGACCAGCTTTCATTTACCAGTTGTATTTCTAGTGCCTGATCCAGTGCATGGCATGGAATAGGTACTCAATAAATGTTTATAGAATGTACAACAGAGGAGTGAAAATTAATCTGGTCTTTGAAAGGTAAAAGCCTAAATTCTGGGTTTATTCTTCCAAGTAACTCTCATAAAACCTGTGCACCTGCCATAGAGCCCCAATCATGCACGAGACATGGTGAGGATGGAGAGACTTCTCCACAGCCTACCTTGAATATTCATACATCAAAATACACCCCCATCATTTGGGAGGGAAATGTTCAATTGTGCTCAAAACCATTACAAATGCAGTTTATCAGAAGAGAAATACACTTCATTGGACAGAATGCTGAATAATTTTTGAGAGGTAGTGAAGGATTTTTCAACTTTTTGATCTTACACAGTAAGTTATTTCTCTTGTTAATGTGTATTTAAGACTTACTGGAAATACTAGTGAGCTGAAGACTGATGTCTGGCAACAAGCATATTTCTGAAATTGGATTGGTTTTTACCACTATATTTTCTGAAATATGCTTTCACTACTATTTACAAAATAAATTGCCAGTTCACACAAAGGTTGTTTTAATAGAAGTAAGTGGGAAAAAAATATACCCCATCCTCCATTTATCACTTTTATAATACACATCATCAACTATCTGAGAACGGGTGACATTTTGTCAATGCAACACCACCCTTCTCCCTGCTCAGGGCCTTTTATTATCCATGTTCTGCATTATTTGTCTAGACTAGTACACAGAGCTCATTCTCCAGATTAACACCCTTACTTTTCTCATTCGTACCAAAATCAGTTTACCCAGAACATACTCAGCTCCAGATAAAGTGGCAGTTTCCATATTTGTGCTCCATGTCACCAACACTTGAATCCAGCCCAAACTGTGCAACAATCCCCACCCGTAAGGCCATGGTGGATAAACATAATCTCTAGATAATCCCATTTCAGGAAGGTCACGCACAGCAGTGAGCCATGCTAAGCCTGAATCTCACACTTGCTTGTGGGAAGTTTGTGAAAGAGGTCTCTCTGTCTATGGAATAGCAATTTCAGAGCTGGAAACTCTAAGTATTCAAGCATGATTTAGTTTCCTTTATGCAGAAAGTGAAGAGGACTAAAAAGCCTCTTGATGAAAGGGAAAGAGGAAAGTGAAAAAGTTGGCTTAAAGCTCAACATTCAGAAAATGAAGATCGTGGCATCTGGTCCCATCACTTCATGCAAATAGATGGGGAAACAGTGGAAACAGTGTCAGACTTTATTTTTTGGGCTCCAAAATCATTGCAGATGGTGATTGCAGCCATGAAATTAAAAGACGCTTACTCCTTGGAAGGAAAGTTATGACCAACCTAGACAGCATATTCAAAAGCAGGGACATCACTTTGCCAACAAAGGTCCATCTAGTTAAGGCTATAGTTTTTCCAGTAGTCATGTTTGGATGTGAGAGTTGGACTGTGAAGAAAGCTGAGCGCTGAAGAATTGATGCTTTTGAACTGTGATGTTGGAGAAGACTCTTGAGCGTCCCTTGGACTGCAAGGAGATCCAACCAGTCCGTTCTAAAGGAGATCAGTCCTGGGTGTTCTTTGGAAGGAATGATGCTAAAGCTAAAACTCCAGTACTTTGGCCACCTCATGTGAAGAGTTGACTCATTGGAAAAGACTCTGATGCTGGGAGGGATTGGGGCATGAGGAAAAGGGGACGACAGAGGATGAGATGGCTGGATGGCATCACCGACTTGATGGACGTGAGTTTGAGTGAACTCCGGGAGTTGGTGATGGACAGGGAGGCCTGGCATGCTGCAATTCATGGGGTCGCAAAGAGTCGGACACGACTGAGCAACTGAACAGAACTGAACTGATGCTCTCTTCAACCAAATGGAAGGGCTGTGTCAAAAACAGGTACAGAATTATACAAAGCAATAGGAAAGTACTTTGAGTCCACTGAAATAGCTGAAATATTTTTCCAAGTGTTTTTGGACTGGAGAATCCAGAAACAGGCTCTGCCAGACTTCTCTCCACTTAATTGTCAGCTGCATCTGTACTTCAAAGAGAATGGCACCATCATTTTTCTGAATCAAGTAAAAATGACACATAAAACTTTTCTGTTTTAGAAGTCATTGCATGACAGCATGTTCTGGAGTCTCACAAACCTGGATGAAAGACGGTAAGAAGGGGACATATTCCTAAACTCTTTCTCCTTTCAATCAAGGAAGTGTCATTAAATCAAAGTGAATGAGCAGAAGCTCAGCAGGCCCCATTTGACTGTGAACTCACACATGCCAAGCATAGTGGACTCCATGGTTGGGTAAAAATATTATTCTTTATCTGAAAGATTGAGTCAAAAAGCCTGTATATCTCCAAACTGTATAACTGATTAATATTAGCTTTTCTCCATTAAAACTGCATCCACTGAACTGATTTTTAAAATGTCCAGCTTCCCTGGTAGCTCAGTTGGTAGAGAAACTGCCTGCAATGCAGGAGACCTGGGTTTGATCCCTGGGTTGGGAAGATCACCTAGAGAAGGGAATGGCAACCCACCCAGTATTCTTACCTGGAGAATTTCATGCACAGAGGAGTCTGGCCGGCTACAGTCCATGGGGTTGCAGAGTTGGACACAAATAAGCGACTAATGCTTCCACTTCCATTTTCCCCCTTAAAACTGCATCCACTGAACTGACTTTTAAAATGTCACATGCACGTTTAACAATATGCAACATATAATTTTTCTGTACCCTGTTAAATAAATTGTTAAATACATTTTCCAATACCGCCTTATTTATAGAACTATACCCAAATTTATCCAGAACTCATTTCCAGGAAAAGGTTTTCTTCCTAGTCACCTGATTAAACTCGAGCGTTTAATTGAACGTGTTTTACTTATTATTAGTATTTAACCACACAACTTTTTTTTTTTTTAAGTGACATCTAGGTTCTATAGTCAAATACATTTGGGAAATCCTGGGATAAATACAGTTAATCCTGATGCAAATGAGAAGAACAGCTCTGCATTTTCTGATGTAATGGGAAGGTCCACTGGAAAGCACAAGTTTCCCCCAAATTAACTGACAAATAGAACCTTTTTCATTTCCACAACATTTTCCTTGTTTGGAGTTATGTGAGATGTTCTTGGGGAAGTTAGATATAATGAGCTTGTTTCTCTCTTTGCATTGGCTACTAGCTCCCAGAATTGGTATGGTCAACATCAAGGTTGTAGTGTTACACTCTCAGTGATGCTGCAAAGGTTGTCCTGCAGTGGGAAAAGCGATCATGATGCCATGTACTTTGCGTTCACTTGGGAAGCCTTGGTGTGTACAACATCTACACTAAAGACTTCTTTGAAACTATGAAGTTGCAAACATAACATCATGCACACCATATCCATTCAAAGACTAGTAGTCATTAGATACATTTCATCCCATTTTAAATCTGTCTTTGAGTTGGTATGCATGTGTGCGTGCTCATTTACTTGCGTACATGCTCAATTGTGTTCTGATTCTTTGCAACCCCTTGGACTGCAGCCAGCCAGGGTCCTGTCTCCATAGAATTTTCCAGGCAAGAATACTGGGGTGGGTTGCCATTTCCTCCTCCACGGGATCTTCCTGATGGAGGGATCGAACCTCCGTCTCTTGCATATGCATTGGCAAGCGGATTATTATTACTATTATTATTTTACCACTGGTGCCACCTGGAAGCCTTCAGTTCAGTTCAATCACTCAGTCATGTCCAACTCTTTGCAACTCCATGGACTGAAGCACGCCAGGCTTCCCTGTCCATCACCAACAGAAAGGCTTAGTTTGTATAAATATTTACAAAACACTGTAGATGTGTCTCTATTCAAATCTATTTTAAGTTCATATGAGAAAAAATGGGAGTGGTTAAACAGATGATTAAAATATGCAAGATATTCAAACAACTTTAAAAAGGAAGTAGTATTGGAACTATTTCTCCAATTAGGTTTTGCCATTTTCTGGAAAATTTGCAGGGGGTAAAAACCATGATAGTTTTCATTCCAGAAAGAATTCAAGCCTAAATGTATTATTACATCTATGCATTTGTGTTTATAACACAGACACTTTAAATTTCTCTAGGTTAAAAACATAGAATTGTATTTTTAGTGTACAATCACCTTGCTAAGTTGCTTCAGTCGTGTCCGACTCTGTGTGACCCCATAGACGGCAGCCCACCAGGCTCCCCCGTCCCTGGGATTCTCCAGGCAAGAACACTGGAGTGGGTTGCCATTTCCTTCTCCAATGCATGAATGTGAAAAGTGAAAGTGAAGTCGCTCAGTCGTGTCTGACCCTCAGCGACCCTATGGACTGCAGCCTACCTGGCTCTTCCATCCATGGATTTTCCAGGCAAGAGTACTGGAGTGGGGTGCCATTGCCTGCTCCACAATCACCTTAAATACCACAATTAATTTCACCCATTCGTTCTTTTATCCGTTCATTCATTCTGAATAGCCTCAGCAATGTTTCTCTCCATGGCTTACAGAGGGAAACCCCAGGATTCCTCAGAGTGGTGGTCAGTTCATCAGGAGGATCTCCCTCCTGGTGAGCATCGTCTCCAGCCACTTGCCCTCCCCCAACACATTCTTGGCTGTCTCCACAATATGCACCTCCATGTCTTTGTGAACACTGGAATCCACACTATCTTCTCTGTCCATTTGTCTTAAGACAACCACCAACATCACCTCTTTTCTGAAGATCTCACCCTTTACCCTCCCTTGATCCAAAAGGAAAGTCTCGTGGCTCGCTTATCTGCCCTGAGCTTCATCCTTGCCTCTGTGTTTGCGTCTGTCACACGGTAGTAACGCTGCTGACTGACACCATCTTCTCCCTGTTGAAACAAGCCATCTTTGAAGGCTGAGGCCAAGTTGCCTTTGCTTCTGCCTTCTCCATACCAAGCACAGGACTTCATGTATAACAGGTGTACCGTGAATATGCTCTTTTAAAACGCTTCTCTTTTTAGTTGTCTTTTTTTTTTTTAGGTATAATTAACTTTAATGATATGACAATATTAGTGTTAGGAGTACAGTATGATTACTATTTTTATATATTGTGAAATGATCACCATAATAATTATAATAACAAAAAAGTTTGTTTTTCTTATAATGAGGGCTTTTAAGCTCTTTTAGCCACTTTCAAATATGCAATACAGTACTATTAACTGTAGGACTGTATTTCAAATATGCATTACAGTACTATTGGGCTTCCCTGGTGACTCACATGGTAAAGAATCTGCTTGCAATGCAGGAAACCTGGGTTTGATCTCTGGTTCAGGAAAAAATCCCTGGGTTGGGAAAATCCCTTGGAGAAGGAAATGGCAACCCACTCCAGTATTCTTGCCTGGAGAATCTCATGGAAAAAGGAGCCTGGTGGGCTATAGTCCATAGTGTTGCAAAGAGTCAGACACAAATGAAGTGACTTAGCACACACACACTATTAACTGTAGTCACTGTGCTGTAGGTCACATCCCTATGACATTTTCATCTTGTAACTGGAGTTTTGTACCCGTTGGGTGAAATATGCTTTTAAAAGAATTTATTATATTTACATAATGCTGTGATGAAGTATCCCCAGCCTCGGATGAGAACACATTGGCAACTCAGGCTGCCCTTGTTCAGCCCGGTTCCAGAAATCCCATCGTGAGTCCTGCACCAGCAGTATTGCTGCCCAGAGAGGAGCTGTCCAGGGCCCCGGAGGACTAGCTGGAGGATAAAAGGTTGATGATGTGGACAGGAGGGACTCTGGAAAATTACAAGGAGAGGAGGAGCAGCCAGGGAGAGACTGAGAGAGAGAGGATGAAACTGACAGAGCTTCCTTCCCACTCAGTCTGAGATGTGTTGCTGTTTTGTTCAAGACTTTGCAGAACAGAGACAACTATCCAGGAGGTTTGCTTTCCTGGAGACCTGGGGAAGAGCAGGCAGCTTGAGGCACAAGAGAATCAGGATCCTAAGTGGAAGGTTCCCTTCGAAGCCTGCCTTTGCTAGCAAAGTAAAGCAAATGCTAGCCTAAGGACTGAAGAGAGGCTGTCAACTTGCCAGTAATGATGAAGAACTGAGCACAGTCCAAACCACGGTTGCAGCTAATGTTACATGTTGTTGCTTATTGGTGCTGATATGATTCTGAGATTTCTGACTTGCCTTCTCTGTGCAGACCACACTGTGGATGTATAAGCCTGTGTTAAAGAATTCTATAGCCAATGGAAACTGCTGTGTGATGCAGGGAGCTCAAATTCAGCGCTATGCCAACCTAGAGGGGCAGGATGGGGTGGGATGGAGGTTCAAGACAGAGGGGACATGTGTATACCTATGCCTGATTCATGTTGCTATATGGCAAAAACCAACACAATATTGTAATTATCCTCCAATTAAAAATAGAAACAGAGAAAGCGATGTCTCATTCCCATCTGGGAACCACAGAAAACCTCAAGGATGACCTTGCATGGCCAAAGGCTAGTAGACCCTCTACATTCTTCCTGACAGAAGAGTTAATCTGTGCCTATAAAAGACTTGTCAAAAAGCATTTGGAAAACAAAGACAGAGGAGAAGCTTAATTTAAGCCAAGGCTTCCTGCCACAATGAGATGTGTGGGGGTTGATCAAATAAAGGAATCAGGGCTTTCTAATCCTCTTAAGTTGTCCTGGGTGATCCTTATCAAACCCGGGCCTCATGCAAGATCCTGTTTGTGACCACAGGATCAGAGATGCTGAAATGAAATTGCTGGTCTCTGCAGAATGAGGGAAACTATTTCCTGACTTAGGAAGTACAAGAACTCACATGACACCTTGTGAGGGGGCTAGAAAACAGGAATCTGAAAGCAAATATTTGGAAGATACTTAGCAAGATTAATTTCATGAGCCTGCCAGTACAATTTCACTATTTCCTGTTTCGCCAAGAAAATAAAATATATCCATATCCATCAAAAGGAGTTCCTTATAAATTCAAAATATGAACTCTTTTGATGGTTATTTGTATGGAAAATATCCTCTTTCAGTGTGTTGACATTTTTTGGCTTATTGATAGTGTATTTTAATAAACGTAAGTTTCAATTTTAAAGTATATCGACTTACTTAGGCCAATAAAATGTTAGTGAAAGTAACATGTTGCACTTTTAAGAGAAAGTATTTAGTAGTTAATGATCTACTCTCCAATTGATCTCTTTCTCCAAGAACATTTACAATCTTTCTGAGTCCTTGTAGGTACTCAGGCAAAAATCCTGACTCCCTCTACTTGCTTATCTCACATCTGAAATATCAGCAAATAACTGTGGCTTTCATTTAAAATGTGTGTAGATTCTAATCCCTTCTTAACATCTCTTGTGCTACATCTCAGCTGCCATCATCAGAGCTAAACTCCTGTCTGTTCTTCCCATCTGTACCATTGTCCCCTGTTGTAGATTCACAGTGCAGAAGCCAGAATGAGCCATTCTAAACAAAAATCCAAACATCATTCTTTTGTTTCAAGTCTTACAAGGACTCTTCATGTCTTTTGGAACGAAAGTCAAAGCCCTTACAGTTGCTTACAATTCTAAGAAATTCCCTAACCTTTCTTCTCTTCCCCATCTCCTGTTGCTCTCTCCCATGACTCCAGCCATATTGGCTTTCTTTCTGATCCTCAGGGCACACCTCCACTTTATGACCTGTACCAGCTGTCCCCTCCTCGTGGCCCGTTTTCCCCATAACACTTACCTCCTTCCAATCCATACCATTTGATATGCTGTTCTTGTTTATAGCATACACAATTTTATCTTCCACTTTTCATACCTACTTGGCACTTACAACCTTATCAATCAAGAAAATTAAAGACTATATGTGTTTTGGTCAGAGTTCTGTGATAGTGCCAGGCACAGGGCAGGTCCTTAATGGATACTTGGGGAACTCTGAGTCTTAGAGTTAGGCAGATTGACCTCTGAGGTCACTTTCAGTTATGCCATTCCAGAATTTTTAGATGTTGAATTCATGTCAAAAGTTTTCTATTACATAGTTAAATGTAGGGAAACACCCAACAACCATGGTTGTATTTTGGTATTTATTTAACTACTTTAAAGTAGCTATCACCATGGTGTCTAAGAAAAAGCTTTCTTGAGCTTCTTTCTTATTTATTAATCAAACAAATGAGTCACTACAAAAGTTGACAAATGAATCACCTGAATGCAAGTGTTTACATTAGTTATGGAAATACAAGATCTGATTAGAGAGGAAAGTCCAGGATTTGA
This sequence comes from Bubalus kerabau, assembly GCF_029407905.1. Lineage (NCBI taxonomy): Eukaryota > Metazoa > Chordata > Mammalia > Artiodactyla > Bovidae > Bubalus > Bubalus kerabau. The sequence goes on along the minus strand of NC_073631.1, from coordinate 78,812,759 downwards.
GGCCCTAGAATTCACAGAAGAAACCATTTTTTTTTAATCTGTGGAAGTAATATAATTTTCTGAAAGCTTTCTTACAAAGTGGAGGACACTAAATATGGAAAATTAAGTGAATATTTAATGCCTCTATAATGATTTTGTTTGTAAGCTTTGTTGTGACTCCAAGCTCTTCTTTACAAAAATGAAAGCCAGTAGTTAGAAGCTTTACTTGAACAGTCACGCAGTGGCTGCCCACCTTCGATTTCAAAGTCTTCTCTCAGGCCCTGCAGGGAATGCCTCAAACCATCACTATATTCCCAGTGGCCCAGACCTTTAACTTCATTGATATTTTGTCCTGTTTGCAGTTACATGAATTCAAAAATATCAAACATATTAGGTAAGAATAACCTGAAAGGTAAGAATCACCTGAAATTGCTCTACTTTGAGATAATTGCCATAAGTATTTTTATGATCCTTTATTGATGCACTTCTTTATAAACTTACACAAATATCTTCATATAATGCCTGTTTTTTTGCTTTTAATCTTGGATATAGTTTGCTTTTTTAAAAATAGTTTTAACTTACTCTCTTTCCTAATCTCTTCTATCAATATATCTAAATTCCTAGATAAAAAATGTTAAGGGCAAAGTGTATCCTACCATGGGCTTCCCAGGTGGTGATAGTGGTAAGAACCTGCCTGCCAATGCAGGAGACATAACAGGCACAGGTTGGATCCCTGGGTTGGGAAGATCCCCTGGAGGAGGGCATAGCAACCCACTCCAATGTTCTTGCCTGGAAAATCCCCACGAACAGAGGAGCCTGGTTGGCTATAGTTGATGGGGTCACAAAGAATCAGACACAACTTAAGCAACTTAACAAGTATCCTTCTATAACATTCTTCATCCACTGAGTACATAGCATATACAGCTTTTAATTTTCCCTTCTTCACTTAAAAAAGAAGCCCAGAATATAACAAAAATCTTCCAAACTCAATGAAGTGACAGCGCAACCCAATTTAAAAGTGGGCAAAAATTTAGATCAAATACTCACCAAAGAAGACATTCAGGTGGTAAATAAGCACATGAAAATGATGACAGGTATCATGAGTCTCTAAGGAAATATAAAGAAAAATGACAAGTATTGAAGTGAAGTGAAGTCGCTCAGTCGTGTCTGACTCTTTGCGACCCCACGGACTGTAGCATGCCAGGCTCCTCTCTCCATGGGATTTTCCAGGCAAGAATACTGGAGTGGGTTGCCATTTCCTTCTCCAGGGGAACTTCCCGACCAGGGATCGAACCCAGGTCTCCAGCATTGTAGACAGATGCTTTTACCGTCTCAGCCACCAGGAAAGTCCCATAAACCTATTAGAATGGCTAATTTGAAAAGACTGACCCCAACAAGTTTTGATAATTTGGAGTCCCCAGAACTCTAATACACTGCTGGTGGAACTGTAGACTGGTGCTATTGCTTTGAGAAACAATTTAGTATTTTCCTATTAAGTTATATATATGCCAACTGCATGACAAGTTTTCCTCCTTGTAGCTGTTTATCCAAGGAAATGAAAAGATACATCCATATAAAGATGTGCCCATGAGCATTTATATCAGCTCAGATAAGACATGAAGAGACCACATATTTCTCAGTTTTGAAGTCAAGGAGAGCTTCCAGACTATACATGAGTAGAAAGGCTCCTTGGAGGTCAAAAAGGAAATGATGTCGACCTACCCATAGGCCTTTTTGCCAGAATCCATTTTGGCTAAGAGATGTGTGCACATGTGGGAGGACCCTGAGAAAAACCAAATATGACTCAGAACCAGGCAGAGCAAGATGATTGGCCAAAGGAAACCTGGAAGAAATGCCCTGAAAAAGTGATTCAAACTACCATGAGGGGGTGGCTCTCTTGGAGTCCACCCATGTGCTTATCCACATTTACTGTACTCTTTTACTCCTATTGAACACTTGGTTTCACTACTTTCTGTCTCTCTGTGGAAATTCATTTCTGCACAGCTGATGGGACAGGGTCTTGTCACTGGCTACTGGTCCCTGGTGATCTAATGGCTACGATTCACCACTCTTACTGCTACGACCTGATTTCTGTCTCTGGCTAGGGAACTGAAATTCTGCTTCAAACCACTTCAGGTCAAGGCCACTGAAGTTCAGTTTGCTCCAGACATATGAAGTAAAAGGAATAATAATGATAGAAATAGGAATGGAATCTATATGAAAACATACTACATGACAAAGTGTTACTTAATTTTTAAAATATTGTACAACTTAACGATAGCATTCAAGAAGAAAATTAAGTTTATTATACCATATACAAAGCTAACATGTCAGATATATTAATTCATCCTTTGCCTTTATTATTCATAAACCATTTATCACTAGCTTAAAATAAACTAAAAATAGTAACAATAACACAAACACAGATTCTAATGTTAGAGAGACTTGAGTTCAGATTTCAAATCTATTCTTTTATCTGCATGGACCATGGAGAAGTTAGGCAAAGCCTCCAAACTAGTTTCCTGAATGAAACAGAAAGAGGATAGTTCTTACTTCATATTATGTTTCAGTTCAGTTCAGTCGCTCAGTCGTGTTCGACTCTTTGCGACCCCATGAATCGCAGCACGCCAGGCCTCCCTGTCCATCACCATCTCCCAGAGTTCACTCAAACTCAGGTCCATCGAGTTGGTGATACCATTCAGCCATCTCATCCTCTGTCATCCCCTTCTCCTCCTGCCCCCAGTCCCTCCCAGCATCAGAGTCTTTCCCAATGAGTCAACTCTTTGCATCAGGTGGCCAAAGTACTGGAGTTTCAGCTTTAGCATCAGTCCTTCCAAAGAACACCTAGGACTGATCTCCTTCAGAATGGACTGGTTGGATCTCCTTGCAGTCCAAGGGACTCTCAAGAGTCTTCTCCAACACCACAGTTCAAAAGCATCAATTCTTCGGTGCTCAGCTTTCTTCACAATCCAACTCTAGCATCCATACATGACCACTGGAAAAACCATAGCCTTGACTAGACAGACCTTTGTTGGCAAAGTAATGTCTCTGCTTTTCAATATGCTATCTAAGTTGGTCATTAGGAAGACTAAATAATAGTATCTAAGTAATCTGATCAGATTTTGGCACAGAGTTTGCAATCAATGAAAATCATTTTATACTGCTTACTCCCAGGTAGAGCTAGCAGTAAAGAACCTGCCTGCCAAAGCAGGAGATGAAAGACATTCAGGTTTCATCCCTGGGTCAGGAAGATCCCCTGGAGGAGGAAATGGCAACCCAGTCCAGTGTTCTTGCCTGGAGAATCCAAAGGACAGAAGAGTCTGGCAGACTACAGCCCATGCGGTTGCAAAGAGTCAGACACAATTGAACACACAGATACACAGACACACACACACTAACTCCCAGGACAGATAAATCTACTTACAGATGGAAAATCCACTTTCCATCAAGTGTAGTGTTAGAAACTTGCTTACAAGAAGTTCTCCTAATCCTACAGGAAGTCTGGCCTATTGGCCTATTTGCCCTTTGCTGACATTCTGATCCTGACCCCAAGACGATTTCCTAGTACAGACACACACTGATCTTTCCTGGATTTCTGGATAAATCTTTCTCTTTTCTTCAGTCTTTTCTGATCTCAAGACCTTTACTGCCACAGATAACTCAGGACAGATTCTGAGTTCTGCTTTCTAAAAGGAAGCCAAATGATTTTCCCTTTACCTTGGAATTATGCTGACTCAAGAAAATGGACCACATGCTGAGCTCTCTGATATCAATTCCATCGAGCAGAGGTCAGGATTTTACCCACCCATGGCTCGTGCAGTTGCCAAAAGTATTATTCACCTTACTTTGGGTTCCAAAAGGGATTCAAAGGAATAATGAAAGGAGCTTGAACAAGTTGGAACTCCTCATGTTAAGCAATGTTTGAGCGTGCCATTTCTTAACAGCTAAGTGAATATCTTCTTGCCCAGAAAAAATACTTTTCACTGATCCAAAATACCAGTGTAGATTCAGCTTTCTCATTATCATAATCAGAGTAAATTGGTACAAGTTTAAACGAGGTACAAAGCACATGAGTTTACCAACCATATTTTTACCTTTGCATAATAAATCTAAATTACTGGGAATGGGGGTTTTATTTATAAACCATGCTATTTCTTAAGAGTGTTAAAAGCTTATAAAACTCAGGGAAAATTTAAGCTGAAATTGTCAATACCCTGACCAAGACCTTGACTAGTGATCAAGTCAGTGACAGGGCATGGGTCAGCTCTGGTTACCACCGTTTTTCAGAAATACTGTGTAAAACTGTAACAGGGTTTCTGATGATCATTTAAGAATCTATGCTACAGAGAAAAATGACTATTTAAAATTATAGGCTGGATTTCTTTGTCTGCTTTTACATAGCAAAGTAAAAATGTTGATAGAAAAAAGATCAATGAGGTGGTTTTCTTCAGTATACCTACCTCAAAAGCATTCAGATAAATTTATTTACAAAATGGAAGTAGACTCACAGACATAGAAAACAAATTCATGGTTACCAAGGGGAAAGTGCTGGAGGGATAAATCAGGAGTTTGGGGTAAACAGATATGCATTACTGTGTACATGATAGAAAACAATGACCTACTGTACAGTCCAGAGAGCTATATTCAATATCTTGTATAATGGAAAATAATCTGAAAAAAGAATATATATATGTATACATATATATAACTGAATCACGTTGCTGTACACCTGAAACTAATACAACATTATAAATCAACTGCACTTCAATTTTTTAAAAAACCATTCGACTTTATAGTTTTGTAGAAAAGACTATTGGGTTCATGTCTGTTACCACTTCACAGTGAAAGCTTTAAGAGCTGTTGCATGATTTGGAATCGTTTATTTTTCCCGTAATCTCTTAGAGGTAATAGACATGGAAATTTCCTTCTCCCTTGAATTTCTGTGTGCCCAGCAGAGAAAAGTCTCCCCTCAGTCACAACAGGCATGAAACAGTAGCAAGAAATAAACCTTTACTTTGTAAGCCACTGGGAGTACTTTGTTACTTAGCATGGCCTACCTCATTCTGACGGATATTTCTGCTTACATAGGCTAGTGCCTTAAAAGTTCTCATATTCAACTTGTTAATTTATTAGATTTAATCTTATGTAATTGTTGATTTTAAGTGAAAAGCACAAAAATACATAATTTTATATGCCTGAAATAATTTAGTAATGATTTTGCATTGCTCTCTTTCAATTAAAATTCTGAAATGACTATTTCTCATGTTACTATGAGCCTTTTCATAAATATTAATGACTTCATATATCCTCTTGTAGATGTAACTAATGTATGCAAATGTTATTCTTAATACTGCATATGTCTCATCTTTAATGACATTTATTTTATAATGACCATCTTTGTGAATATAGCATTGCTCCTATTTTGGTTATGTATTACAACATATTCTGAGAAACATAGTGGGTAAAATATTAAGTATTTAGAAGGCAATTTGCATCATTCAATTGATGCAAATTGAAAAATTAAGTTCCAGAAAACATTACTAATGTAAGTTTATATTCCTGTCGTATTTTTCCTGACCAATGTCATCTGGCTATAATGACTCCACTCAACTTCCTAGCTCCCGTCTTCCGGTGTTAGCAGGGTCCAGAAAGAAATTTGCTTACACCTGTAATCAAAGGAAGCGAGGTGGTACAAGGTAATGCCCCATTTGCGCATGGTTCTTCACCAGCAGAGCTAGGGTGGAGCCAGATATCTGTCTTCATCTCGAAGGAGGCAGTGTGTTCAGCGTCTCACTCTGCCAGGGTGTTGGCAGGGCCCATAGGGAAACATCATACACACCAGCTTGGCCTTCATGCCACATCTCACACCTCAGTAGGGTGGTGGCTGCTTTATATAATTGAGAGTTACTTGTCATGTGAAGAACCAGGAATATCAGGATACAAATGAGAAAAGACACCAATATAAAGATGAATCAGATGTTAGAACTCTGTCAAGAATCTTAAAGCAGTCAAAATTAAACATTCTAACAAGTCATTTTAAATTATTTTGAAAAAAAAATTAAAAAATAGAAAATTTCAACAAAGAACACAATAAAGAATCAAATTTAAATATAGAACTGAAAAGTAAAATCACAGAAGTAAACAAATAAACCTGTCTAAATGAGCTCAGTGAAATGAGTGTCAATGATTGGAATCAGTGAATTTATAGTCAGATCAATAGATTTACTCAGTATAAACTACAGAGAAAAATAAAGTGAAAAAAAGCTAGCAGTTATGTAACTGGTGTCCCAGAAGGAGAAGATTGAAAAGGTATTCAAAAAATAATGGTTGAAAACTCCCAAATTTGATGAAAGACTAAAACTTACAGATTCAAAAAGCTGAAATTAGCAGGGGGAAAAAAAATAACAGCAAAGAATTACATGTGATGAGACATGATCATTAAATACCTGACAACCAAAGACAAGCATCTTGAAAGCAGTCAAAGTGGAGGTGCCAACTTGAATGACAGTGGATTTCTCATCTGAAACCTTGGAGCACAGAAGGATGTGGTACAACATTTTCAATAAAGACATAAACTACCAATTGTCCATTATAATTCCTGCAAAAACATCCCATAGAAATGAGGAGGAAATAAAAACATTTTTAGATACAAAAAAACTGAGAAAAAATTTCTGCTGACAAACTAAATGTAAATGTAATAAACTGGCCTACTTCTCATGAGTTTTTAAAATCATATTGAATGGTTGAAGCAAAACTTACAATAAAAAAATCAGCAATGTATGGAACTCCTGGATAAAAAGATAATAAGAGTATCAATGATCTGACCAACATAGTCAACCAATGGTATCCAATTACTATTTATAGCAAATTTTACCCAATGAAAGCAACATGTATTTATTATATATTTTTCCAAATGTTGTTGGAATATTCACCAATATAGACCATATCAGGGTCCATGAAACAAACCTTGTAAAATTTAGAAAAATTGAAATTATGAAGTTTGTATTTTTTGACCCTAAGGAAATTATACTGCTGCTGCTGCATCGCTTCAGTCGTGTCCGACTCTGTGTGACCCCAGAGACAGCAGTCCACCAGGCTTCCCCGTCCCTGGGATTCTCCAGGCAAGAGCACTGGTGTGGGTTGCCATTTCCTTCTCCAATGCATGAAAGTGAAAAGGGAAAGTGAAGTCCCTCAGCCGTGGCCGACTCTTGGCGAGCCCATGGATAGCAGCCTGCCAGGCTCCTCCGTCCATGGGATTTTCCAGGCATGAGTACTGGAGTGGGTTGCCATTGCCTTCTTCAAAGGAAATTATACTAAATATCAATAATACAATAGGAAAATCTGCCAATAATTAAAAATTAAATAACAGACCTCTAAATAATCCATGAATCAAATAAAATGTTTCAAAAAAATTAGAAAATATTTTAGAACCAAAAGGAGTTTTATTAAAAAATTGAACTCTGTGGAACACAGCTAAAGCAGTGGTGAGAAGGAAATTTATAGCAATAAACCATCAGTTAGGAAAAAAGGTCATAAATAATAATCTAAGTTCTTATCTCAATAAAATACAAAAATGAAGACAAAATTAATCCAAAGCAAGTGAAAAGATGGAAATAATGAAAATAAAAGCAGAAATCAATAAAATTTAAAACAAGGAAATAGTAGAAAATCATAAAACAGAAGCCTAGTTCTTGAAAAATATTATAAACTTGATTAACCTCTAGAAAATTTGACAAATATTAAAGATAGAAAGCAAAAAATCACATTAGGAATATAAAGGGGGGTATTATTACAGATCATGGAGCAGTTAAAACACTAAAAAGGAATACTGTTATTCCTGAATAAATACAATTCTGCTGGCTGAACTGTTTATTCTATTTGTTTTAAAGGTTGACAAGACATATTATGTTCATGAATTGGAAGACTCAAAATAGAAAGTATAAAATCCTCAAAAACATTTTTTTGTAAACAAGACTATTTTGAAATTTACAGGCAAAGAATATTTGTTTATGTTTTAGCTTTTAGAAGAGCGAAAACAATTTTGGCAAAGAAAAGTAAACCGAGAGGACTACAAAATTCTAAGACTACTATATAATCCAATTGCTGACAAAGAGTATCAGGTATGCTACAGGTAGAGGGATAGACACACAGACCAAGGGAACAGAATAGAGAATTCAGAAATAGATTGACACAAATATGCTGCACTGGGTTTTACAAAGGCATAAAATAAATACAATGGAGGACTTTTAACAAATGGTTCCTAGAGCAACTGGACATTTGTGGGCCAAAAGTATAATAATATTCTCAACATTAACCTGAAAACATATGTGAAAATCAATCCAAAATAAATGACAAACAAATATAAAATGGAAAATTATAATTTTGGGGAAAAAATATAGGAAAAATTTCAGAACCCAGGGTTATGAAAATAATTCTTAGATTTGAAATAAACAACAAAATGCATTAAAAGGAAAATTGATAAATTGAACCTTGTCAAAACAGAAAATCTTTTGTTCCATGAATGATCCCATGTAGATCCCATAAAAATAGCAAATTACAGAATGGGAAGATATGTGGTAAATACATAGCTGATAAAGGATCTGTATCTAGAATATTTAAAGAACACTCAATATTCATTAGTAAAGAAAAAAGAACAATCCAATTAGAAAGTGGGCAAACATGAAGAGTTATTTCATGAAGAGATATTTCCTCTTCAAATATGAAGAGGATGTACAGATGGCAAATAAGTTCATTAAAAGATGTTCAATATCATATAACCACTGCTAATGCTAAGTCAATTCAGTCGTGTCCAATTCTGTGCGACCCCATAGACAGTAGCCCACCAGGCTCTCCTGTCCCTGGGATTCTCCAGGGAATGGAGTGGGTTGCCGTTTCCTTCTCCAATGCATGAAAGTGAAAAGTGAAAGTGAAGTCGCTCAGTCGTGTCCAACCCTCAGCGACCCCATGGACTGCAGCTTCCAGGCTCCTCCGTCCATGGAATTTTCCAGGCAAGAGTACTGGAGTGGGGTGCCATATGTAAATTAAAACCACAAAAAGATACCACTTCACACCTGTCAGAATCAGTTCAGTTCAGTTGCTCAGTCGTGCCCGACTCTTTGTGACTGCATGGACTGTCCATCTCAAACTCCTGAAGCTTACTCAAACTCATGTCCATCACGTCGGTGACACCATCCAACCATCCCATCCTGTCGTCCCCTTCTCCTGCCAGCATCAGGGTCTTTTCCACTGAGTTGGTTCTTTGAGTCAGGTGGCCAAAGTATTAGAGTTTCAGCTTCACCATCAGTCCTTCCAATGAATATTCAGGACTGATTTCCTTGAGGATGGACTGGTTGGATCTCCTTGCAGTCCAAGGGACTCTCAAGAGTCTTCTCCAAGACCACAGTTCAAAAGCATCAATTCTTCGGTGCTCAGCTTTATTTAGAGTCCAAATCTCACATCCATACGTGACTACTGGAAAAACCATAGCCTTGACTAGACAGACCTTTGTTGACAAAGTAATGTCTCTTCTTTTTGATACGCTGTCTAGGTTCATCACAACTTTTCTTCCAAGGAGCAAGCATCTTTTAATTTCATTGCTGCAGTTACCATCTGTAGTGATTTTGGAGCCCCCCAAAATAAAGTCTGTCACTGTTTTCATTGTTTTCCCACCTATTTGCCATGAAGTGATGGGACCGGATGCCATGATCTTACCTTTCTGAATGTTGAGTTTTAAGCCAGCTTTTTCACTCTCCACTTTCACTTTCATCAAGAGGCTCTTTAGTTCTTCACTTTCTTCCATAAGGGTGATGTCATCTGTATATCTGAGGTTACTGATATTTCTCCTGGCAAGCTTGATTTCAGCTTGTGCTTCATCCAGCCTGACATTTCTCATGATGTACTCTCCATATTAGAGAATTCCCTGGTGGCTCAGATGGTAAAGTGCCTGTCTACAGTGAGCGAGACCCAGGTTCAATCCCTGGGTCAGGAAGATCCCCTGGAGAAGGAAATGGCAATCCACTCCAGTACTATTGCCTGGAAAATCCCATGGACAGAGGAGCCTGGTAGGCTACAGTCCATGGGGTCACAAAGAGTCAGACACAACTGAGCGACTTCACTTTCACTTTCACTCTCCATATAAGTTGAATAAGCAGGGTGACAATATACAGCCTTGACATACTCCTTGTCCTATTTGGAACCAGTCTGTTGTTCCATGTCCAGTTCTAACTGTTGCTTCTTGACCTGCATACAGATTTCTCAGGAGGCAGGTCAGGTGGTCTGATATTCCCATCTCTTTAAGAATTTTCCATAGTTTGCTGTGATCCACACAGACTAAATCTTTGGTGTAGTCAATAAAGCAAACGTTGATGTTTTTCTGAACAGTTAAATAAAATAAATATAGTTAAAATAAAAAAATAGTGACTGTACCAAATGCTGGTAAGAATGTAGAATGCAAGAGGCACTCTGAAAAACAATATGGCAGCTTCTTAAAAAGTAAAGAGGTATGCAATCTGATTTCTGTCAACCAGCAACTGCCCTCTGGGCCTTCATCACAGGGAAATGCAAACTTCCTTTCGCACAAAACCTCTATATGAAAATTTATTGCTGTTTTATTGGAAGGAGTTCCTCACGGGAAACAATTTAAATGTTCTTCATCAATCAGGAGAAGGCAATGGCACCCCACTCCAGTACTCCTGCCTGGAGAATCCCATGGACAGAAGAGCCTGGAGGGCTGCAGTCCATGGGGTCGCTAGGAGTCTGACACGACTGAGCAACTTCACTTTCACTTTTCACTTCTCACTTTCATGCATTGGAGAAGGAAATGGCAACCCACTCCAGTGTTCTTGCCTGGAGAATCCCAGGGACAGGGGATCCTGGTGGGCTGCCATCTCTGGGGTTGCACAGAGTCGGACACAACTGAAGTGACTTAGCAGCAGCAGCAGCAGCAGCAACAAGTCAATGTGCAAAGAGGCTGTGGTACATCCATGCTAAAGAATATTACTCAGTAATAAAAGGACTGAAATTTGATATATGTAACAACATGGAAGGTTCTTTACAGAATTAAACTGAGTGAAAGATATAGTTCCAAAATGTCACATAGTGTACAACTCTATTTACATAACATTGTTGAAATAACAAAATTATAGAGATGGAGTAGGGTTGTAGGCATGTAGGTGGAAACTCCTAACTAGTGAAGTGAGTGTGCTAGTAAATATAAAAGATCACATGAGGGATCCCGTGGTGATAAAATGTTTGTATCTTGACTGTTTAAAAGTCAAAATCCTGTTTGTGTTGCTTCACTATAACTTTTCAAGTGTTCTCAATGGGCAAAACTTGATAAAGTATTAATATATTATATTGCATTTTTCTGTATTATAACTGCAGGTGAATCTATTATTTTCTCAAAATAAAAAGCTTAATCAAGAAGTAACAAAATGTTAATCTGAGAAAAGATAATAGACAATATACAATACAAAAATAATAGAATGTATTTACAGATTTATAACAGAATAGACCATCTGTCAATGCAAAATGCATGACAAAAGAAACAACAACAAAATTTTCATGCAAATGCAATGGAAGTATACTGATATAGTTTATTTCATAAAGTTGGATTATGATATGTGAAAGCTATGAATTATAAACCCTGAGCAATACAAAAAATAAGATTGTAGCTAAGCAGCCAACTGAAGAGATAAAATGGAATAGTGAAAAATACTCAGTGAACCTAAAAAAAGTAAAAGATGAAGAAAAAAAGGCAGAAAACAAATAATAAACATAAACACAAACACAAGTATAGTTGACCCTTGTATAACACAGATTTGAACTGCAAGGGTCCACTTATGTGTGGATCTTTTTCAGTAGTAAATACTTCGGTGCTACACAAGCTGGTGTTGGCAGAATCCAAGGATGCAGAACAGTGGATACAGAGGAACTACAGATAAAGAGGAACAGCATATATGTGGGGCTAACTACAAGTTACATGCAGATTTCCAACTGCTGCAGAAGGCTGACATCCCTGAACCTTGGGGTCAACTGTTCATAACTCATTAAATGTAAATGACATAATCACTCTGATTAAAATACAAAAATTGAATAAAAACACTTCGTGACATTGATAGGGTAGAAAGAAAAGGTATGAGAAAAGATATACCATATAGGCATCCTTCAGAATTATCATGGATTCAGTTCTAGACCACTACAATAAAGCATATATCACAGTAAAGTGAGTTATATGGATTTTTAGCTTTCCTAATACATATAAAAGTTCCCTTTATAATGTGGTCTATCAAGTGTGTAATAACATTATGTCAAAAAAACAACGACCATACCTTAGTTAAGAAATATTTTATTGCTAAAAAATGCTAGCCATCATCGAGGCTTCAGCAGTCAGAATCTTTTTGCTGTTGTAGGATTTGAAGTAACATAAGAATTACCAAAATGTGACACGGAGACACAAAATGAGCAAATGCTGCTGGAAAATGACACCAAAAGACTTGTGTGATGCAGAGTTGTCACAGTCTTCAATTTGTAAAGACACCACAATATTTGTGAAGTGCAATAAAGTAAGCACCATAAAACAAACGCCCATACATACAAAACTGGAGCTAATTAATGTCAGCGCAGACATGGGTTAACAGAATGTTTTGTGTGATAATGAGGGAAATTACAGGGAAACCTGGTGTGCTACAGTCCGTGGGGTTGCAAAGAGTCCTATAGGACTTAGCCACTGAACAACAGCAACAAAGTGGTCAACCTAGCAAGTGTGTGCTTGTTAAGTTGCTTCAGTCATGTCCAACTCTTTGGGACCCTGTGGACTGTAGCCCTCCAGACTCCTCTGTCCATGGGATTCTCCAGGCAAGAATACTGGAGTGAGTTGCCATGCCCTCCTCCAGAGGATCTTCTGGACCCAGGGATCAAACCTGCATCTATTATATCTCCTGCATTGGCAGGCAGGTTCTTTATCACTAGCACCACGTGGGAAGCCCCGATTTAGCAAGACAGAACAATTCTAAATATGTATTGGATAAACAAATCTGATAAAGAAGCTTTCCTATACATGAAATATAAACTGATGAAAATAAAAATAGACTAATTGAAAATTAAAGTTGAAGATTTCAAAACTCCTCTCTTAGCAATTAACAGAATAGTAGAACAACAACAACAACAAATCAGCAAGGATATCATACGGAAGGACCTGAAATTTTAAATGCAGCCTCAGCATCTGTGCACCTCCCAGGGCTTCAGAAGCCTAACCACGAATTCCCCTGCTCTCTCCAGATCTGCTCCCCCACCCGCAGGAAAGTCTCCCCACCCAGCTCGTTCCCCTATAAACTGGATCAGTGGCCCACTTCTTGTCATCAATCTACTGGATTTACCCCACTGCCAGGCTGCAAAACTATTCAAACAAGTCATTCATAGGAATTGAGGGTCATTCCACCTTCCTGCTACCACAAGGCCGGCCTTCCACCGTCCCTGGCTGTTCATTCTCTTGCCAAATGCAACCCCACATGGAGCTAACCTGTGTGGGGTGTGGTGTCTCCTCTCCAGATGTAAATCTCACTAATAACTCAGGGCTCTTCTCATTTCTCTGATCCTGGGTGCCATGTTTGCAGACCTCTCATACCATTTAGGGCAGAATATCCTTTCTCCAACAACCACCTAAATAGGAATTGATCAGAACAATTGAACAGAAAAAGATGACTTACACAGTGCTGTCAGTGAATGACCTGATTGAGATCTCTGGAACTTCACTCTAAAGCAGGAGACATATTCTCTTTAGGTTCCTGGAAAACATTTACTAAAATAGACAGTATTCTGGTCTTTAAAATAAATGACCGTAAATGTAAAAGGATTCAAATCATATAGAATATATTTTTTAATCACAGCAGAATTAATCAGAAATAATAACAGAACGAGACCTGGAAAATCCTCAGATTGGTAGAAATTAATAAACAGTATCAGCCAAAGAAGAAAATCAAAATCAGAAGATATTTTAAATGGGTGAAGATTGCTTTAAAAAATTGTGGAATATATCTTATACTGTCCTCAAAAATGTATAGATTTAAATAGTTACAAAAGAAGGCAGCTGTAAAATTAATGGTCTCTTTGTATAAAAATAATTCTTAATATCTCTGATAAATATTCTGTCTTAAAACTTAGAAATTAGCTGTAGGGTAAGAGTGAAATCACTAATGGTTTCTGTCACTTTGCATTCTGTTATGAAGTAACACACAGAAAAGTTGAAATAAAGGTTAGAAAATGTTACAAACTCAGAGATGAAAGCAACTATAAGATGAGAGATTGCACATCTATTAATATTATCAGATTTTAACTTATATTTTTTAAATAAGAGTGTATAATTTGTATTTGCACACAGTACTCTTTGATTACACAATAGCAAATAAGTTATCTATTAAAAATGAATGTGTGTATCCCATACTTAGGCTTCCCAGGTGGCGCTAGTGGTAAAGAATAAGCTTACCAATGCAGGAGACATAAGAGACTCCAGCTCAACCCTGAAGGAGAGCATGACAATCCATTCCAGTATTCTTGCCTGGAGAATCTGTGGACTGAGGAACCTGGTGGGCTATAGTTCATTGGGTTGCAAAGAGTTGGACATGACTGAAGCAACTTGAGAGTCCCTTGGACTGCAAGGAGATCCAACCAGTCCATTCTAAAGGAGATCAGTCCTGGGTGTTCTTTGGAAGGAATGATGCCAAAGCTGAAACTCCAGTACTTTGGCCACCTCGTGCGAAGAGTTGACTCATTGGAAAAGACTCTGATGCTGGGAGGGATTTGGGGCAGGAAGAAAAGGGGACGACAGAGGATGAGATGGCTGGATGGCATCACCGACTTGATGGACGTGAGTCTGAGTGAACTCTGGGAGTTGGTGATGGACAGGGAGGCCTGGCTTGCTGTGATTCATGGGGTCGCAAAGAGTCGGACATGACTGAGCAACTGAACTGAACTGAACTGAACTGAAGCAACCTAGCACGTGCACGCGCGCACACACACACACACACATGCATCCCAGACTTACCAGCCAGGTACAAAATGTGTTTTTTTAAATATCTTTTTACTTACATGAGTGGCAGTATATTTTTGTTTACTCAGACATATAGAAATTATTTTTTACTGTAACTTCCAGTTTAACAAAGCTTGGATTATATTAGAGAGATGAACACTTATTTATGGGCTCCTTATTAAGTCTCATGGGAAGCCTGGAAGTCAAAAGCAAGATCATAAACATGAGCTCATCACTCTTATGAAGTAGATAAACGTGCTCAGATAAGATGATGAATGTCCTGAGTCCTCACTGTAAACTCAAAGTGAACTGTGCGTGAACCCAGGAGGTTTGCAAGTTTTCACCCCTGCGTTGTCTTTCATTTCTCCAAGATCTGCTTTCCTTGTTGGAACCAGGTGTCAGCAGGCCAGAGTAATCTATCCCAGAACACTGTGGGTCTTTGAATCAAATTAGAAGTGCCTTTTAGCTGGTTTTTATTACAGTTTTATGGGATTTCACCTGATACACCACTGGATGAGTTTAAAAAATTGTACACACAAGAATCTTTTCATGTTTAAAAAGTGCTAATTCTTATTGATGCTGGGTCTCCAGTATTTAAGTTTCCTGAAGATAATTAACATGGCTAGGCATAGCACTCAGGCTTCAGTGGTCGAGCCTCAACAAGCCCTTCCAGTCACATCTTAGGCTGTATATGCCAAGCTGTGTAATCACACCAGAGGGCTCTGCCCTGTCCCCAGAACTGAAGAACTTTCACATACATGTTAGTGAACCATCTTTCATCTGTGCTGAAAATATTCTTCCCTGTGTTTCTGTCCCATAGTGCTTCATGGTCCAGCTTCTTCCTATCCCATCTCAATGGGAAATCTGGGGTGGATATGTCTGTTGGTGCCTAGATTGTTTACCATTCTCTGACCAGGAAGATGGGGATGTACTTGGCTTATACAGGCTGAATCTGTGAGCAGAGGATGCAGGTCAACTTAGGGGGCTGTTGGGGTTCTACTGGGGAGAGAAGGAGAAGAGAGTGCGATAGTTTAGGGCCAGAAATGATAAGATTGATTGCATGCAGCGAGTGAGGAGAGGTGCCCTTGACCTACCCAGATTCTCGGCAAGCGGGAAAGGGGCAGATGGAAAGGCCATTTGCTGAATCAGGAGGCTAGACTTCTGAATGCATGTGGTGTATTTGTGAGTCAGAAGAAGAAGGAATGCCCTGCCATGCAACAGATCCAGTTTTTGATGTTTCAATTGTGATGAGAGAAGTCAGACTTCTTGGGCTAGAGACCAACACAATGATCTGAACTTGAGAAAGGACATAGGAGTGGTCAATGTACAGGAAGTAGCTGAAGCCCTCAGGGGAGGAAGAGGAGAGATGAGCCCCTGTGTGGACTTTCCTCAAATACAAAGGCTAGAGCCCATTGGTTACACCTTTTATTTGAGCTTCTAAGAAAGCCACGCTTTTTTTTTTTTTTTTTTTTTTGCTTTCTTTAGCTATTTTTCAGGGGAGTTGACTAATAATAATTAATTATTAGCTAATAATTATGTAGAACTCACTGTTCTAAATGTGTTATCAATTTATTTAATCCATACAAAACCCCATAAATTAGGTGTGTTTTTTTAATGCCTGTTTTACACAAGAGGAAATTGAGGTGCAGAGAATAAAGCCTAAGATGACGCAAAAAGTGTTAGATTCAGGATTCCCACCTGACCTTCTTGCTCTCCAATCCAGGTACCCAGCTACCACACAAATTGCCTCTTCCCAAATTTCTTCCTGGGTCTCACAGTCCTGCCCTAGGACACCAACCATTACAGGGCTATGGATGGAGGTATGCACATCACCACAACCCAGCACAATGTGGCTGGCATACGCTCCTAAAAGGTCATTCTATTTAAAAAGAAAACAACTAAACAAAACCAGAACAACAAACACTATATGAATTTCTATTGACTACCATGCAGATTCATATTCTTTCTTATTCTGATAATTGCATCCCAAATTATTTTGCACTTTTATCTCCATGGCTCATTCCTATAAGCTGTCTTTCCCTTGAGAAGAGCCATGTATACTTACTCTCTCCTTTAACCCAGATATTGTAGTCTTTTCTTATCTCTCTCTATAGACAAGTTGACCTTTAGAAAAGTATTTAAATTTAAAATATATTCCTTAGCCCCTTCAGTCAGTTTAGTTCAGTCACTCAGTCGTGTCCGACTCTTTGCGAAACCATGAATCGCAGCATGCCAGGCCTTCCTGTCCATCACCAACTCCCGGAGTTAACCCAGACTCACATCCATTGAGTCAGTGATACCATCCAGCCATTTCACCCTCTGTTGTCCCCTTCTCCTCCTGCCCCCAATCCCTCCCACCATCAGAGTCTTTTCCAATGAGTCAACTCTTCGCATGAGGTGGCCAAAGTACTGGAGTTTCCGCTTCAGCATCATTCCTTCCAAAGAAATCCCAGGGCTGATCTCCTTCCGAATGGACTGGTTGGATCTCCTTGCAGTCCAAGGGACTCTCAAGAGTCTTCTCCAACACCACAGTTCAAAAGCATCAATTCTTCGGCGCTCAGCTTTCTTCACAGTCCAACTCTCACATCCATACATGACCACTGGAAAAACTATAGCCTTGACTAGACAGACCTTTGTTGGCAAAGTAATGTCTCTTACCAACACTCAAGTTTTCCCTCTTCTGAGTTTCCATTGCCCTTTGATTTTCTCTTAAGCTGATTATTTTGATCTATGACAGATAAAGAGAAATAGAAAACAGGTGATAGATGGATAGATAGATAGATAGATAGATAGATGATTGATAGATAGATGGAGAATGTTAGGTCCATGAATCAAGGCAAATTGGAAGTGGTCAAACAGGAAATGGCAAGAGTGAATGTTGGCATTCTAGGAATCAGAGACTAAAATGGACTTGAAAGGGTGAATTTAACTCAGATGACCATTATATCTACTACTGCGGGCAGGAATCCCTTAGAAGAAATGGAGTAGCCATCATGGTCAACAAAAGAGTCTGAAATGCAGTACTTGGATGCAATCTCAAAAATGACAGAATGATCTCTGTTCATTTCCAAGGCCAACCATTCAATATCACAGTACTTGGTCTATGCCCCAACCAGTAATGCTGAAGAAGCTGAAGTTGAATAGTTCTATGAAGACCTACAAGACCTTTTAGGTCAAACTAACACCCAGAAAAAGATCTCCTTTTCATTATAGGGGACTGGAATGCAAAAGTAGGAAGTCAAGAAACACCTGGAGTAACAGGCAAATTTGGCCTTGGAATATGGAATGAAGCAAGGCAAAGACTGATAGAGTTTTGCCAAGAAAATGCACTGGTCATAGCAAACATCCTCTTCCAACAACACAAGTGAAGACTCTACACATGGACATCACCATTTGGTCAACATCAAAATCAGATGATTGATTATATTCTTTGCAGCCAAAGATGGAGAAGCTCTATACAGTCAGCAAAAACAAGACCAGGAGCTGACTGTGGCTCAGATCATGAACTCCTTAATTGCCAAATTCAGACTTAAATTGAAGAAAGTAGAGAAAACCACTAGACCATTCAGGTATGACCTAAATCTAATCCTTATGATTATACAGTGGAAGTGAGAAATAGATTTAAGGGACTAGATCTGATAGATAGAGTGCCTGAAGAACTATGGATGGAGGTTCGTGACATTGTACAGGAGACAGGGATCAAGACCATCCCTATGGAAAAGAAATGCAAAAAAGCAAAATGGCTGCCTGAGGAGGCCTTACAAATAGCTGTGAAAAGAAGAGAAGTGAAAAGCAAAGGAGAAAAGGAAAGATATAAGCATCTGAATGCAAAGTTCCAAAGAATAGCAAGAAGAGATAAGAAAGCCTTCAGCGATCAATGCAAAGAAATAGAGGAAAACAACAGAATGGGAAAGACTAGAGATCTCTTCAAGAAAATTAGAGACACCAAGGGAACATTTTGTGAAAAGATGGGCTCGATAAAGGACAGAAATGGTATGGACCTAACAGAAGCAGTAGATATTAAGAAGAGGTGTCAAGAATACACAGAAGAACTGTACAAAAAAGATCTTCATGACCCAGATAATCATTATGGTGTGATCACTGACCTAGAGCCAGACATCCTGGAATGGGAAGTCAAGTGGGCCTTAGAAAGCATCACTACGAACAAAGCTAGTGGAGGTGATGGAATTCCAGTTGAGCTATTTCAAATCCTGAAAGATGATGCTGTGAAAGTGCTGCACTCAATATGCCAGCACATTTGGAAAACTCAGCAGTAGCCACAGGACTGGAAAAGGTCAGTTTTCATTCCAATCCCAAAGAAAGGCAATGCCAAAGAATGCTCAAACTACCACACAATTGCACTCATCTCACATGCTAGTAAAGTAATGCTCAAAATTCTCCAAGTCAGGCTTCAGCAATATGTGAACCATGAACTTCCTGATGTTCAAGCTGGTTTTAGAAGAGGGAGAGGAACCAGAGATCAAATTGCAACATCCGCTGGATCATGGAAAAAGCGAGAGAGTTCCAGAAAAACATCTATTTCTGCTTTATTGACTATGCCAAAGCCTTTGACTGTGTGGATCACAATAAACTGTGGAAAATTCTGAAAGAGATGGGAATACCAGACCACCTGACCTGCCTCTTGAGAAATCTGTATGCAGGTCAGGATGCAACAGTTAGTACTGGACATGGAACAACAGACTGGTTCCAAATAGGAAAAGGAGTACGTCAAGGCTGTATATTGTCACCCTGCTTATTTAACTTCTATGCAGAGTACATCATGAGAAATGCTGGACTGGAAGAAGCACAAGCTGGAATCAAGATTGCCAGGAGAAATATCAATAACCTCAGACATGCAGATGACACCACCCTTATGGCAGAAAGTGAAGAGGAACTGAAAAGCCTCTTGATGAAGGTGAAAGAGGAGAGTGAAAAAGTTGGCTTGAAGGTCAACATTCAGAAAACTAAGATCATGGCATCTGGTCCCATCACTTCATAGGAAATAGATGGGGCATCAGTGGAAACAGTGTCAGACTTTATTTTTTTGGGCTCCAAAATCACTGCAGATGGTGATTACAGCCATGAAATTAAAAGATGCTTACTCCCCCTGGAAGGAAAGTTATGACCAACCTAGATAGTATATTAAAAGCAGAGACATTACTTTGCCAACAAAGGTCTGTCTAGTCAATGCTATAGTTTTTCTAGTAGTCGTGTATGGATGTGAGAGTTACTATGAAGAAAGCTGAGCGCCAAAAAATTGATGCTTTTGAACTGTGATGTTGGAGAAGACTCTTGAGAGTCCCTTGGACTGCAAGGAGATCCAACCAGTCCATTCTGAAGGAGATCAGTCCTAGGTGTTCTTTGGAAGGAATGATGCTAAAGCTGAAACTCCAGTACTTTGGCCACCTCATGTGAAGAGTTGACTCATTGGAAAAGACTCTGATGGTGGGAGGGATTGGGGGCAGGAGGAAAAGGGGACGACAGAGGGTGAGTTGGCTGGATGGCATCACCGATTCGATGGACTTGGGTTTGGGTGAACTCTGGGAGTTGGTGATGGACAGGGAGGCCTGGCATGCTGCAATTCATGGGGTTGCAAAGAGTCGGACACGACTGAGCGACTGAACTGACTGACTGTTGAAAGCAACTTGAAAAGAGTCAGAATAAATTTATCTTTCTTTTGTTAGTTTCCAGTGGCTTTTGTCATAGAGAATTATACCAATGATTTCTCATTTATGATTGATTGGAAATATCTCAGGAAGGGAGGAGAGAGGACAGTGCAGGGAGCCTTTGGCTTGCAGGGAGCCTATGTACAAAAGCGTCAGACTCTGAACCTGGTTAATTGGGTCAAGTGAACCAGTACAGATCCTTTCAGCCAAACCCCAGTTTTCTCAGTGTCTAATGAGTCAGGAATGCAGAGCATGACCCTGAGGGCAATTGTATACCGTCTCCACTTTCCAAGCACTTGCTTATCAGTATTTAATGACTTACACTTAGCCATCATTGGCCTAATCAAGACAAGACGCATCTAGCCTGGTACACCCAGGCCCATGACAAAAGAGATGACAGCCCCTGCCTCCACGACTTGGCATACTTCATGTGAGTAATCACATCCCCTTCTCATCTTGTGTTTTTTCCCCCAGATGAATTATAAGATCACTGACACTTCATCAGATATAAGTGTAATTTCTTTATCATCTTCCCAAATACTTAAATCCGTTATTAGAATTTAGAACACCCATCTAAAAGTTAAATGCCTGTTAATAACTAGATGTTATGCAACAAAGGAAAAGTAAGAACCGTACTGAACTAGGTCTCAGAGTTTGCGTGCAAAGTCGAGCATGCCGTGTAAATCCAGGTATTTGGACAGGAGGTGTTAGGACACCTCAGAGGTTGAAGTTGTAACATAAAACACGTGCAAGTAAGTGGAAATAGCAAGTAGATTCCTCAATATGTGAAAAGTTGAAAAAAAAGTTGTATATAAAGTCCAGATACATATACATATTCTTTAAAGACAGAGACTTAATTGCAGGACATAATTTATAGCCCATGTATTTTCTCTGCATGGCTTATAGATGAAGAACCAGTCCCAGGAAGAATAAGAATCACCTATGATCACACGGGGAGTTAGCATCACATTTAGAACTTCATCCTGAGTGTCCTGGCCTGTTTAGTGTGAACTGTATCTGTGGGTCTCAGCTCTCTATTTATTACATCTATAAATCAGCCCTTCAAAGAATGTGTCTCATAACATTATAAAAATTCCCCCCTCCTCTCCTTTTTAAGAGAAAAACATGCATGTTTTGGAGGGCATTCTGCTCTAGATTTACAATTTATAACAAGTTTACAGGCAGCAATTCTTGGCTTTTGAGAGATCACAGAACTCTGAGTATCTAATGAGATACTGGATCCTCTCCTTAGAAACATAAACATTCACATACACACTCAGCAATTCCTATAATTCCATGGGACAGACAAGCATTTCAAGAAACTTAGGAAGTTGTCACCCTGTCAGTGTTCTTCTAAATGATTACCACATGCATTGAGCAGAAGAAACTGAGATGCAATGAAAAAATTTAATGTCTGGAACATAGGAGCAGAGCAAATGAACAAGAAAAAAGTCACTTCAATGCTAAATTGTGTTTCTAAAGATTGCACCAATTTTGTAAATTAAGTAACAGATCATTGGAGTATTTAAAAACTCAATCAAAGCATTCTTGTAATTAGATCCAGCCTTGCAGGATGTTTCTTAGTTACCTGTTTCTATTATAGAAGGAGGATATGTCCCTATATTTGCCAAATAAGTCTTACTGGCTTGACAACTGAGATCTCTAATTAGGATGCCTTCCTTCAAAGTACAGCATAGTAAACTCGATGGTGTGTGAGTATCTGCTTTTAAACACATGGAAACACAAGTTCATGGGTGACCTCCCTGCTTCTTTCTGTGAAATTCTGAGTTTTAAGATGCAGTGGTCATTCTCCCTACTCATGATTTATTTATTTTGTCTTGAAGCTTGGACCTGCTTGGATGTGTGGCATTTCAGTACTCCCAACTCATGGCTCATGATATTTTGCTGGGATAAGGACAAAATTATTGCTCCACTGAAGGACCATAAAGACACACCTCCTTGTTTAACAACCCGTGGGCTCTGTGTCATTTGCCAGGATGCCCTAGCCTTCTGGGCCTGGCCTCTTTGTTCAGTTTTTCTTAGAGGTCTCTCTTCCCATCCTAGAAGCCAAGGTTTTGCAGGCCTTTCCATAAAGCCTGGGTATGACGTCAACCCTCTTCCCACCAGCTGTTAAAATTGATGATGTTTCTTAAATTCTCAAAGCCTTTGCCTTATCTAAAATTATTATAGTATGTGCTCACAGGAATATTACAAAGACTAAAAAAAATAATGCACCCAAGCTACTGACACAGGTCTTTATGTTTCATTTCTGTTGGGGTGTTGGCTCCATTCCACAGCTCTCTCACCATTCAGCTCTAGAACATAGGAAACTAGGGGTGATGAGGGTCATTGTGATGAGCGGTGTTCCCGAGTGATGCTGAACTCATCTCCCAAGACATGACTGTTGGAAGCCGGGTATGTTGATTCATACTTATAGGAAGCAGGCAGCTGGGGTAGGATGGGGATAGTAAATTGCTGATGAGTCCTGAAAGATAAGGGGAGCCTTAGGATTCCTACTAGGGGGAGGGGCTTGGGTGCCTTTGAACCGGGAGGTGAGTGCAGCCAATGGATCTGGGTGGGAACATTTCTGTGTGAAGTGCAGGGCATGGGCTCCAAGTGGCGGCTGCTACCATTTGAGCAGACCCATCCCTTTGAATTCATCGCTTATCTCACATTCCAGAATGCACAAGGTGAATCTGCCCTTGTGGTTGTTTCTTGTCTGTTCAGGACTGTGATGTGAAGAACTAAGGACAAGTGTCATGTTGGTGCTCAGAAGCCTCGCTTGTTATCCTGATTCTGCCTTTCACTTACCTTGAGCAGCAACCTACTGCGAGTCTTCTAAACATGATTTTGTAAGCAGGCCTTGCTCTTCTTTGCTGCACATTCTCCCTCTGCAGTGGACGTGAGAGCCAACAGGACAACTGAACTCAGCACACCTCAGGAGCACCTCCGGTGGGTGGGATCTGAAGGAGGAAACACAGAACAGGTTTTCAGTCATGCTGACACTGAAGTGCAGAGTGCTGAATGGAAGGAACGAGGCAGGCCCAGGTCTGGAAGGCAGAGGTGTTGAGGGGCTGTACAGGCCCCTGGGACAGAGACACTAGCAGAGGATAGGCCATTGGGACATCCAGCTGGAGAAAATAATGCTTCATTCTCATGCTTATCACCAGGGCTATCTCAGTGTAAGGGTGGCACAGTGCTGCACATCATGATGGAGATAAGAGTGTGGTTTAGAAACTGGGTTCTGGGGAACCTCAAGGGCCCCTGGAGAAGCACCAGGGACAGTTTAGGGGAGAAATGTGTAGTCTTCCCCTGCATCAAACTGCACATCTGTTATCTGTTTATCTTTCATTGACTTTCACTTGCAACAGTTTTCCAGAAACACCTAAGTAGCCCCTGATGCCTGGGACCAAGCCAGCTGTCAAGCTGGACAGTGGAGGAGATGAAATCTAGGATCTTACGCTTACCATCTCTGTGTGTGAGGGTAGTCATCCAAGCTAACAGAATTTCTGTTAGTTTCCACATGAATGAAGGTCCTATACCTTGTCTCATTTATGCTGTGAGGCTAAATGAGATGGCTTGGGAGAAGCACCTGGGATCTAACAGAAGCTCTGTAATGTTAACTCTTCCCTTGTTAACTCTGGGTAGACCCACCATGGTTGGACTGCTTGTGCAGATCAGGTAGGCTTGATACTGCAGAGCTTCTGGGGTCATGGGCTTTTCAGCTCACCCTACTCTCTTCTCTTTGAGGTGACTTGTCTCTTGTTGGTCAGTCTCACTAACACTTTTCTAGGACATGGCCCTGGAATGCTGCCATGACTAGTGCTGGAGGATCTCTTTGTCTTAATAGAAGGATGCTTTGCACAGAAAGGGTCTGCTGGGAGAGCCAGTGCAGAGTGCTGGGCCACATGTAGGCATACGGTGCAGAGGCTAGTATGGGCCAATCTGGTGACAAGGGCTATCACCAGAGCACCTCACCCCCTGGCAGTCCAGCTAGATGGTATTGGGTCCAGAAATATCTGTGCGGAGGCCTGTAAACCAGCACAGAAATACTGAAAAGAGGCATTCTTTTGGGATTTCCTGTGCTCTCCTTCTAGCAGACCCGAGAGAGGCTGAGGACTGCCTCAGGGTGTCTGGTATTCAGGGTGTCTGACCCAGGGAGGACTGGAAGAGTGGAAGCTGACAGATGGGAATTCTGGAGGGGTAAGTCTCTCTCTGAGGTGCTGTTTCTCTGGCTCATGCTAATTTAAATTATTTAATAAGTCAATATCTATTTTATGAGAATTAACGCATTCATCCTAGTTTCTTAATCATCTGACAGTTTTTTTAGAAAGCTTACAAAACAAAGAAAATAGAAAACTTTCAGGCCTGTTAATCACAAGAAAAATCTTAAATGAAATTATTGAATCATCTAATCTATGTTTCTTCCTTCCCCATGGAAAAAAAGTACTAGGTATATAGTTAGATAAGCAGAGAAATTCTTGATCCTTTCAGGTCTTGCTTTGTTAAGTGAGACCTGAGCTAGTAATTGTTTCCCCACTGCTGAGACTCTACACTCAGTGTCCGGATAATTTAGGAGTTTTTTCCCTGGCTGGTGGAAATGAAATATTCTTTCACCATGAGTCCGGCCTCAAGCGCTTAGTTTCCTCACATGTGGGGGCTGATCAGCAGTTAGAGATGACTTGTGGGGACCCCCTTGCTTTTCTTGGAGTTCTCTTTCTCAGCCCATCTCTGTCCTCTCTGGGACTTGCTCTGAAAACCCAGCTGCCTGTTCCCTCTTGGAGCCCAGCTCCATCTTCCTTTCATAAAGATTCTGCCTCCCACCTGGTTACCTCTCCCTGCACTATGGCCTGGAAATTGTCTGGGGCAACTGTAGGGACCACCTCTTAAATTTTCCCTTTCTTGGGGATCAGAGTCTTTTTTGGCTCATGTCCAAAGTCTTGGAAACCTCTGTTGCACACATCTTATTTTATTTCATTTTTAAGCATTTCAGGTGGAAGCATAAATCTGGGTCCTGTCACTCCCCTCAGTTAGAATCAGTGGTCCTCACCTTAGGGGTCTTGGGTACCCTGTTAATGTGAGCTTAAATGTTTCTGCTTTATCTACTTCTAAATATGAATTCCTGTGCTGGTGTCAGAGGTTCATGTGTGTGGATTCAGAGTACAGCACTGAGTCAACTGTAACAATAAATCCATTCATTTATTAAACTCATCATTACTGGATGGGTCCTGTTCTAGAGTCTGAAATAGTTACTGGTAAAGAAAGGGCCCGGGTGGGTGTTGTCCTGGAGCTGGAGCTGATGTTCTGCTTGGTGGCTTTGATGACCTGTGAACAAGCACACAGCACTCAGATGGATGCACATTTACACACTGGACACTCTCTGCCCCGGACAGTGACTAAGGTCTGTGCAAGGGCACAAGAGCAGGTGGAGCATGAGGAGGTTCAGGATGAGATGGCAGAAAGATGGGTCCTGAGGCTTGGAGAGGATGATGGGGCCAGCCAAAGGAGGAGGCATCCAGAGAAGGGGGTGACTTCTGTGGAAGGAAGGAGAAGGCTGGGATGCTCTGAGGGCCTGAATAAGTCTGAAAGGGTGGAGGGAGTAGCAAGGAGGAAGTGGCTGAACGCTTGGGAGGGATCAGGATTTCGCCACTGGGGATAGGGGTCAGGAATTTGGATTTCATTCTGGGTGGGTGGTATGGGAGATGGTTGAGGAATTTAAATCTAGGTAATGATGGTGTGCATTTATCTTCCAAATCCTGACCCTGGATGTGGTGCAGATTGGGTTGGAGATGCAACAGGAGCGGCAATGAGGGATCCTGTCAGGCGACTACAGCAGTCATTTAAGCCAGAGATGGGGTTTGGTGGCCACTCCCCCTGGAGCAGTGGTGGTGGGGATGCAAGGGATGGCACTCTCCTCCTTCCCAAGGTCTCATTCTACTTGTGGCTCACTCAGCGTGCATTTGTAATAGTTTGAAATGTTTTCCTTTAGGAGTTAAACTGGCATTTTTTACAAACTGAATCACAAACTCATTGGATCCCTATGAGGTATCGTAACCAATGATCCGTAATAATGATGCATTCTGATGGAGAGCTTCTAAGTCATATACCTAATAGGGAAAAGTGGCACAAGGCCCTGATAGAATTATGTGACTCATATAATGATTCATCTACTGCTTATTTAGTACTTACTCTGATGACACCACATGAAAAGTCTTCTAGGAGAGTTTTGAGTGAAGCATTTAGGAAATACAGGGTGGAGGTAGTAACAGCTCTGTGAAAAGAGGTCCCCAGGGAGCTGGTGAGAAGAGAGTATGTCTTTCCTCATCAAGGACCCAGAACACTGGAGCCACGAGAAGAGTCTGAGGAGAGAGGAGGGCAGGTGGGAAACCTGAGACCATCCCTGGGGCCAGGTAGACAGAGCAGAAGTCAGGGCCCAGGTGAGCCCGCATTCCAGGTAAAGGGGCAGGGAGTGGCTGGCACCTGGGCCAGGTGAAGCTCTTGGCACCTCTCCATTGTTAAGCAGGCTGTGTGCATCTTAAGGAACTGGGGTGGGGCAGTTGAGCAACACTTTTCAGAGTCTGTAAAACCAGGACAGAAAAACCACGTCTCTCAGCCACAGGACACTGAATCCTCATGGCGATAAACAGATAACTGAGTCACACTGATATTTGCATAGAGCTTGAGAGCTATTCACAAAAGCATGTTTGACTAGCTTATCCCATCTGATCCAAACAAGCCCAAATAAGCCTGTTCTTGAGGCCCAACTTTTCCATTTGCAGTGAGGAAGGAAAGCCTACGTTGCTTGTAGGACCTGGTGCAAAATGGAAGTGTGGGGTCCCGTGTTCTTAAATTACTAAGGATTTCAAGAGGATGACAGCAGAGCATTGAACACAGTGTGGGGCCCTCTTGAGTGCGGGCCATGTGATTACAGGTCTTGTGCTGGAAGCTGGGCGTACAGGAAGCTGGGCGTGGTGCTCAGACTTCAGCCTTAATCCACAAACTGCAAACCTCCTGCTATTTTCAGTCCTGGTCAGTGGGCTACCACCAGGGTATTTGTGCTGAAAGACGCTGGGTCAGTAAAGGAGAAACAACTGACAATGGATGGCAGCTAAGCAGTGTTCCTATGGGCCAGAGCTCAGATCCTTTATCTGGAATGCCAAAGCCTCCTGCACGTATAGCAAGTCATCATATTTGGCTTAATGGTCATGCCATGAGATGCACTCACATTCCCTATATTTATCAAAACTCTATCATTTTCAGAAATAAAACATAGCCATGCCTAACAAAGCATCTCTTCTGTTTCCTCATAAAGTCTGCTCCAATTTTCTAACCAATTGGCAAAAGTAGGGATTTACAAAGTATGGTTTCAAGAGCCAGAATATTCTTACCATGGTCTGAATTAATTATGTTTGCGATATGGCTGGATTTACTCAATACTCTGAAACTGACTAGCTGAGTTTATACAATCAACATTCCATCTAGTTTTCAGGAAATGAGCCATCTCGAGTTCAAATAGGGAAATACAGCTCATGCTCAGAGGGTTCACAGCTCTTTGGGGGTCTGGGGGGAGGCTTTCATCTCTGAGTATTTTGCAGATGATGTTAATTTAGTCCTGGTTCCAAAACAGCGTCTTCCCTGAAATGCAGCCCACTGAATGGATTCAGTGGGCCCTCACATCCCTTGTCTAAGTTCATGCTCTTTTCAAAAATCAAATCATACTCTAAACAGAGACATCTGATACCTTCCTTTGAGGATGGAATGGGTTCCATATACTTGTCCCTGGTTTGTGAGGCCACAATAAGCTGGCCCCAACTTTTGCATCACCACACCACTACTCATCCTCCGCCTAGCTCACCTTGACTCCAGTGTCCCTGGGACCTGCCTCCCTTGTGTCTGCAATGGCAAATTTTACCAACATCCACTCCCATCTGTGCTGGGATCCTGCCCCATGGCTTTATCCACCCTCTCGTATGTGTATTTGTGTATCCATCACTCCAGCTTTCTTTTTACCATTTATCCATACACACAGCCATTCATCAAACACGTGGGAATGTCTTATTTTATGTGATTGCAGTGTTTTGGATGTCTAAGAATAGGAATTTCTTAAGACATAATCTCAGGGGCTGTGGGGATGCAAGTGACTGAGTGAACTCAGGTCTATCTGTGAGTTGCAGGATTCCAATAGGAGAAAAAGACACTAAGACATAGAGGGGTGGGCTGAGGAAGGGCCCAGACTGAGGGTCCAAGATGACACCTCAAGACAAACAGGAGAGGCTGCCTGCCTATGAGTGTGCGGGGGTTTCTGAGCAGTGGCACTGAAAAAAAACCCCAAACCCACATTTGAGGGAACCAAGCTGTTCAGCATCCTTGCACCGTGGAGTGTGAGGGGTGAGCACCAAGATCTGCATGGAGGGGTGAATTGGATGGGAGCCTGAGAGGTCCTGCATGGGGCACCAAGGTGTTTGAACATGATGCTGACCCTCATGGTGTCTGGTGCAGGGGTTTATGTAGATCCTCTGGGCAGATGGAGGATGAAATTTTCAAGAATGGTTACCATAATCTGAATAAGACATTGACGTCTGAACAAAGTTGGCACCTGTGGAGGTGATAGGAAAATATGTGTACATTTGAGAAAATAAAGGAGATAAACTCTTCAGGGTTAGGTGATTGCAACGAGAGATGGAAATGCAGGTGTCAGGGATGTCCCTCAGTCTCTGGCTTGACCCATATGGTCACTGTGGTTCACCTTGCTGAGAGGTGTTTAGGGGGAAAATGTTTAGGGGGAAACAATGAGTTCTATCTTCTACATGTTGCAATGAATGACTATGCTGATTTCCAGGAGGAAATCCCAAATACGTGGTTGCATGTCTGGATCCGGGGACCAAATCGAGGGACGATATGCAGCCCAGGCTGCTGTTGTTGTTTTTTAGTCTCTCAGTCATGTCCGAAACTTTGAGACTCCATGGACTATAGCCCGCCAGGCTCCTCTGTCCACAGGGATTCACCAGGCAAGAATATTGGAGTGGGTAGCCATTTCCTACCCCAGGAAATTTTCCCAACCCAGGGATTGAACCTGTGTCTCCTGAATTGGCAAGCAGATTCTTTACCACTGTGCCACCAGGGAAGCCCTCAGCCCAGGGAGACAGAGATATAAATTATATCACCACGTGCCTAGCACTGTCCTATAAATTACACAGTGTTAAGCCAGTTAATCTTCATTACAATGTTCAAAGAAATAATCTTTTAAATATGAGGAAATTCTAGCACATGGAGGTTAAATCCCTGTGAACATCTCCCAGTTAGAAAGAGGTAGAGCTGGAATGGGAGCCCTGGCAGCCTAATTCCAGAGTCGTCAGTCACTTTTTTTTTTTTTTTTTAACATTTTTTGATGTGGGCCATCTTTAAAGCCTTTATTGATTTTGTTACAACATTGCTTCTGTTTCTTTTGGTTTTTCTGCCCCAAGGCCTGTGGGATCTTAGCTCCCTGAACAGGGATCGAACTTGAACTCCATATATTGGAAGAGGAAGTCTTAACCACTGGACAACAGGGCAAGTCCCTGCAGCCACTTTTAACTGCTAGACTACATTGCTCTTCAGAGAAGGTATGCACACACTTGCCCTGCAGGAAGTGCTCAGTAAAGAGTTAGAGTGAGTGAATCAATGGACACAGTTAGTGAGAAGAAATGAGATCCTTTTGCAAGCCTAGCTCTTCTGTCCTATCCAAAGTGACTCTCTCTTTCTGGTCCAAAATGCTTCCATCTCCAAGTTGATTTATGGATAAAGTGCAGGTTGAGTCATGGGTGGGAAGCCCACTGAGATACCAGAGCCAAGGAGGGATGACAAAGGTAGAAAATGTACATATGTCCATCTATAAATTTTACAAACAGTTTTGTCAACTTCTACAAAAAAAGAGACTGGTGTGTTCTGCTGGTATACTTACACAGTAGCTTGGAAAGTGCCTCCATACCAAAGTCTGCTTACTGTGGGATTCACCTCCTGGGTTTCCTTTCTCTCAGGGATTAGAATTCTGTGGTACCTGTCACACTAAAATGCTGTATCTAATGCTTTGTATGTTTTGTTTAATTTTATGGTTGTTTAAAACCAAATAGTTAATCCAGCACCAGTGACTCAGTCATAGTTGGAAGCAGAAAACTTAGAATTTTAATCTAGAATTCTACATGAAGTGTAAGCGAAAGTTACATGGGAAACGTGACCATTCTTATTTTCTAATTATAAAAGTGAAGAAGTATAATTAGAACCCAGGATCCAACACTACATAAACAGGTAAATATTATACAAACAGAAATTTTAAAAAAATTCAGATGAGCTTTTTTGTTAAATAAATTGATAATGTTTTGCCCAAAGAGAAAGGGGGGTGGGGAACAGAGCCATGATATAGAGCCATGCACGTAGAGCCCTGAGGCTTGGGGAGGCCAGGATCTAGAGGCAGGGTGATCTTGGGAAAGTCACTTCATTTTTCTGAGCCTCAGTTTCTTTGTAAAATGAAGCAAACTATATGTGTCTGCAGAATTGAGAGGATCCAAACTTCCTAAGGCTGTAAACAAAGACCCTGCCATGAAAGAACCTGCTCTATAACTATATGGTAGGCATTTTTACTCTTATTTTCAAAAGCGTTAGGAGGAGAAACAAGGACTATGAAGGAGTAGTGACAAAGGTGACCACACCCTGAAAATTATGCAATGTAGGGATAGAGAAGATTACTCATCACATCAAAAGCACTGGGGCCAAGTGCCCGCAGGGTGACCAAAATGAGCAGAGTTGGAGGCAAATCTGAGACCAGGGCCTGGCAGTGGGAGGTCAATGGCATTTTTCAGTGCGGGGGTTGGTAGGCGACCTTGACTGTTTATGCTTTACTCCTCTCCATGTCTTCATAGCACTCTGACTTTGATGTTCATGACCCATCAGAAACCTGTGAAATCAGCATTTCAGAGTTCATTTATCTCAATTTTTCCCCTTTAACATTTTCTCCAGTGGGCTTCCCTCATGACTAAGATGGTAAAGAGTCTGCCTGCAATACAGGAGACTTGGGTTCAATCCTTGGGTTGGGAAGATCCCTGGAGGAAGACATGGCAACGCGCTCCAGTATTCTTGCCTGAGGAATCCCCATGGACAGAAGAGTCTGGCAGGGTCTTCTGAGTCTATAGGGTCACAAAGAGTCAGACACGACTGAGTGACTAAGCACAGTTGGGTGGCAGAAGACAAGAGAAATCCACATTAACCCTTTGAAAACAAAATTATTCTGGAAGTTAAATTGGAAGGACCTCAGCCACAACAGCTGCTATGATATGCTATCATGATGTAAATATCCTGATGAGTATTTATGGTAATGTGCACACAGGTTTTGTTACTGCTGCAGACAGGAGGATATCCTACAACCCCTAACACTCCTAGCCCTCCTATCCTTCTGCCTAAGACAGAACTTCAGTTGTAAGCCCAACAAAAATTTATTCCTCACGAATTCTCTTCCAATTGATTTGGAGTCTAGCAGGAGTCCTGTGATTCAAAGTTAAAGAACTTCTGGTCCAAAGTGGCCAGTGGTGGAGGGTATAGAATTTTCTATTCAAAGGACTGTGACTGAAGCCACAAAATTAAAAAATGCTTGCTCCTTGAAAGGAAAGCTATGACAAACCTAGGCAGTGTGTTAAAAAACAGAGACATCACTTTGCTGACAAAGGTCCATATAGTCAAAGCTATGGTTTTTCCAGTAGTCATGTATGGATGTAATAATTGGACCATAAAGAAGGCTAAGTGCCAAAGAACTGATGCTTTCAAACTGTGGTGCTGGAGAAGACTCTTGAGAGTCTCTTGGACAGTAAGGAGATAAAATCAGTCAATCTTAAAGGAAATCAACCCTGAATATTTATTACAAGGACTGATGCTGAAGCTGCAATTCTCTGGCTACTTGATGTGAAGAGCCAACTCATTGGAAAAGACCCTGATGCTGGGAAAGATTGAGGGCAAGAGGAGAAGAAGGTGGCAGAGGATGAGATAGTTGGGTGGCATCACTGACTCAATGGACATGAGTTTGAGCAAACTCCAGGAAATGGTGAAGGACAGGGAAGCCTGGCATGCTGTAGTCCACAGGGTCGCAGATAGTTGGACATAACTTAGTGACTGAACAACAACTCAAAGTCCTGGTGAAGAGTGTGCTCAGAGTCACAAGGTAGGACCAAAACTCATGGCCTTTCGAATTCAGTGCTTCCCCTTCTCCTGAATTTCACCACCTTCTCAGATGCACAAACTTTAGGAATGGTTATGGTTGTTGTCCCAAAGAGTCGGACACGACTGAGCGACTGATCTGATCTGATCTGATGGTTGTTGTCTCTTCCTGAAGAGATTAAAAATGAAATAGAATTAAATTAAATTAATTTTTTGCTAATTTTGAGTGAATTTGGTCATGGTTGAAGTTTGGCTTTGTGAATTTGTTGATTTAAATAATGAGTGGAAATACCTCATTCAATCAGCATCACAAATATAGGTAGCACATTGCTCAATATCCTAATAAAAATAGCTCTCAGAAATGTTCGTGTTAGCAAGGAAATCACAAGGCAAACCAGAACTTCTGGCATACATATATTGCAAAACTTCAGGATAGTTCGTGAAGGCAAAAGTTGACAGATGGAGTGTCAACTGACCATGTAATGTTGCGTGTAACCATGAAGAAAAGAGAATTAAGAAAAACAGACAAGCAGACAGATGGGAGTAAGTCAACAGGCAAAGTCTACACAGTGGAAAACAGAATTCCTCCCAGGACAATCAGTGCCCATCTGGAATATTTATTCAGAGTGGCAACAGCCACTGGAAATATCTTAGATGTTCTGAGAATGCAAGTGAGGGTTATGAGGCTTTGTTTTGAGAAGTAACATAATGGATTTCAAGACTGGAAAGCCTACTGACCGATAGAGGAAGGAAATGAACATATTTACCAGCAAATATTAAATATCTCTGATACTATCTTACTCTTCCCTTGATAGAATAAATATTTGCTCTTGATGGAGAGCACAGAATGGAGAGCTCTGAGAACTGGAGGATTATGTGGGAATCTAGATCCACCCTCAGAAACCATGCAGCCTCAGTCTGCAGGCACCACATCTGATTTGCACAAGAACAGAGGAGATGCAAGAGGAAGAATGGTGAGGAATTCCTGAGCCCCTTGAGGAAGTTGTCAAAATACCAGGGTCAGAAACTCTACCAAGAAATGAAATAATAACACAGCCTAACCCAGGGCTTTTGCTGACCCTTTCAGGAGAGGGTTTACTCCAATCCTGTGAGAGAACTGTAAGAAGATAAAAGTGCATCATCAATGAATAGAAAGTGAGCTCTGCTCACATTCCTCACTAGGAAGAGAGAGACACACACACACACATGCAAGGTCACTGGGAGAAGCATCAGGAAGAGCAGGAGAAGGTGCCAACATGGGTGCTCAACCCCACATCACTGCCAATTAGCCCAGATGATGGGGAACATCAGCAACAGGGGAGATGCCACTGGTTCCAGGACTCTGCCTGGACCCCAAGGTTTGGCTCTTGTAGTACACAGTGCTTATGTCAATTGTAACATTCACCAAACTGGAATGAAATCATTCATTGGGGCTTAATGAATTCTGTTGGGATGGGAATTTGGCTTGTTGTTGTTGTTCAGTTGCTAAGTCATGGCCAACTCTTCGGGACTCCATGGAATGTAGCACATCAGTCTCTTCCGTCCTCCTTTATCTTCCACTCCTGGAGTCTGCTAAAATTCATGTTCATTGTGTCAGTGATGCTATCTAATGAGGCTTACTACTTTTCAAAAATTTCCAATGCTTAGCAAAGTACTATGTACAGACCAGATGCTGTGGAATTAAAGAACAATATTATATCTGTGTTTATATCTGAATCCCTTTTGCCTTCATCCATCTATATCCCATCAGCCTTGGAAGTGTTAGTACTCAGCACCCAGGCATCCTAAATCAGCACTGGTGTTGCGTCTCATCACTGTTCCCTGTGGTTGTGTCTGTTCCACACACTGACTCCTGAGCTGCCTGAAGACTGGCAGGCTTCTTATTGTTTTTGTATCCTGGTGCACAGCCCACAGTGATGTAAAGGTCAGATATTTAGCAAACAAGGAAAGCTGGACCTACAAAGCTCAGGAAATGAGCTCTATTATGATATGAGAAATGTGGGGTAAGCCACTAGCATACACAAAAAGACATAGATAGGAGCATGGTTTGGCAGGTGTTGACTGTCAGTCCAAGGTCATTATCACACTGGTTCTCGGAATAGTATCCCTAGACTGAAGCATCACCTGAGAACTTGTTAAAAATGCCAGTTCTCAGACCCTATTCCAGACCTACTGAATCAGAAACTCTGGGGTGGGACTCAGCCATCTGTGTTTTAACAAGCCCTCAAATGAGTCTGATGCTTGCTCAAGCTCAAGAATCACTGATTGAAGGAATCCTGCAACAAGCATTCATTTATTCCATGAATTGGAGTTTCTAATATTTGTTTAGAGTCCAATAAATGCTAGTTCATACAGAAATATTTTATTGTCACCAAGGGTTCTATAATCACATGGCACAGAAAGCCATGGATTGAAATAATTAATTTAAATAAAACAATGCTTTCTAAGCCTTGGGTGGTCAGAGAAGACAAAATGAAAGGCACTGATTTGGGTTTGCCCTGGCAGACATTTGGGAATGCATTTTGTTGTTTATGGAGTTTAACTTTTTCTTACTAGCTGTAAAATTTCTTTCCCAAGATTATAGATGCTCTTGGCATAATGGACCATATCTCATTTATATATCTGTGTTCTCGGCTTTGAGCACAAAATTAGTCAAATAGCAGAATAAAGCAAGCTTAGATGAATGCATGAATACATGCATAAATGAATGAAAGATTGAATGAATTAATCAATAATAAACAAATGACCCCTGTCAGAGAAGTTGAAAGTAATAAAAGGGAAACCAAGCCTAAGTTTAGTCCAAAATATAAAAAACATAAAGAGTGTAGTGTGACCCCAAAAGAAGATGTGTGTTTGTCACAAGTAGAAAATGAGAACAGAAAACTAACCAGGCACAAGACTGTCAAGGGATTGGAATATGTAACCAAGGAATCTGGGCCTTATTTTAGTTCCAGAGGAGTACTTGAGGTTATTTTGGATGGTTATGGGGCTTCCCAGCTGGCACTGGTGGTAAAGAATCTGCCTGCCAATGCAGGAGAGACATGGGTTCAGTCTCTGGGTCAGGGGTTGAGCCCTAGGTCAGGAAGATCCCCTAAAGTAGGAAGTGGCAATCCATTCCAGTATTCTTGCTTGGCAAATTCCATGGACAGAAGTGCCTGGAGGGCTACAGCCCATGCGCTTGCAAAGAGTCAAACATGACTGAGTGACTGAGCGTGTGCATGCGCGCACGCGCGCGCGCGCACACACACACACGCACAGAGATGGCTATGACATAGTTAAATATGTATTTTATTCAACTGGTAAAAATTCACAGCTTGGGTTAGTGAAACATTTCTCCCTAGAACATAGATTTGTGGGGGCCTGTGGGGTCTGAGGAACTAGAGGCAATCTGTTACATAATGGGATTGGGTCTGTGTGACCCGTCTGACTCCAACACAGTTGCTGAAATTTACAAAACTCATGCAACACGATTTCTGGAGAGGCTGAGCGTTCCAAGAGAAGGTGTGAAGATGCAAAATGGTAAAATGACAGAATAACTGTCCAAGATGTACATGGTCACACCCTATAAAATGGTCAGGATGCAAGGATGGCTCTCAGAGACAAAGGGGCTTGAAAAGTTGAGGACTTTTGAAAGCATGTTAGGTTGGCAATTCTTCTGTGTCCTGCACTGTTAAGACACTGGCAAAATGGTTTTTATTTATGAAATCTGATTTTGGAGATGAAAATCAGTCAGAATTCATCCCATAGATGTCATCATGAATGGTTTTAATACTGGGTTCTAGGGGAAAACCCTTAGTATATCAATGTTCACTTTATTTCACCTCTTTCCCCAGCAATCCTGGCCTTTGGGGATTATACTGGATTGTACTGGGTATAATTAATAATTTAATTACATTTACCTGGAGACAGGGTGAATGTGTTTTGTGTGTACAAAGAATAAGCCTGCAATCACTGATGCTGAGATTGCTCTTCCAGACACATGGTCAGATGGGTTCCTGCTTCTTTAAAGTTAGATGAGCTAATGCCCCCATGAATTGCTTTGATGAAAGAAATTTAAGAGGCAATGATATATTCCGGGTTCATTGCCTCTCCGCTGCACTAATAGTGACCCACCCACTGAGTGGAAAGGGCGCCCTGATGCTTTCATCTCTGAGTGAGAATGACATGGCATGAACCCTCAGCTGATCTGAGACAGGACGTAGTGTAAGGGGGAAAAAAACCCAATTGAGATGTGGGAGTTGTTCTACAATCCTACAGCAAAACTTAGCCCTTTTTGACTAATACAATATTCCACGTTTGTGTTTTGAAAGTAGAGGGGATTTCGTTGAAGACATAAAGGGAAACAGTTTGATGAAACAATATTAGAGTTTTGAAAATGAAATCAAAAGAACCAATAGAATAAAGAAAGAGATGAGAAAACCAAATCTCAGGGTTTGGGGGTATGAATTTATCAGAAAGAATGTCTAATGGGAAATTAAATAAATAGTAATATGGACACAAAAAGCTCAAATGTTACATATAAGAAAGAGTTTTGCCAGAACCCATATTTCAACATGGAAATTTTAAGACACAGTTGACTCTCATTATTTTTGATAGTTGTGTTCTATGAAGTCTCCATGAACACTGAATTAGGCAATATGAAGCCATTGCTGCTGGGAAAACACAAGATTAATTTCCTGCATGGTCATCAACAGATTACAATACAACCTTGTTTTGTTTGTGTTTCTGTCTAAAGACCTCTTAATGGACATATATTGTGAGTTCACTAGCATTAAACTCCTGAGCAATGGCGCTGAAATTCATGCATGAACAAGGCTCATCTAACACACGAATCTCCTCCATAAGGCATATCACAGCCTCTTGCTCTGGGGCATAGCCTCAGCATTGTGCTTGGGGGCCGTTTTAAACAGAAAAGTGCCAGTGAAAAGCACAAACATGTGAAACATGGAGCTAAATAGACTCAGTTATAGTATGAGCTGAAACAAGAACCCAGAGCATCACCTTCAGACAGACTGTCTCTGGTCTCTCAACCTTATGTTGGGAGCTTTGTACCAACGAGGGCTGGGGAGACACAGAAAGTGGTAGAAGAAGGGCAAGTTCAGCTTCCTGTGTGCTACAGGGCAGGACTCTGCTCCTTTGCCAGGCTTCTGTATCCTAAAACCTGGGTGAGATTTCTCCCCCTGAATGCCTTCGATTGTAAGGTCCAATCCCTTTAGGATCTGTGTGCTTAGGAAAGGCTGGTGGGAGCCTGCCCACCTTCCCACTGTATGGAGATCGGAGCAGACTAATTCACCTGGAAAGTTAATTGTTTGAAAATGTAGGCGATACTTTTGCCAAGAGGTAAAGAGACACCATCAAACTTGCATTTTTGACTTAGAAAACATAACTTCAGGAATAGAAATCTTCGATGTGCATGCAAAATAACATTTGACATATAGGAAATATAAAGGAAATGCTGTCCTGAAGCTAAATTTGTAATATCTATTTTAATAAGCAACTTCTCAGTGAATGGATAACAAACAAAAATTGAGTCTACTTCACAACACGGAGTGGTTGAGAGATGTCAACCACTCCCAGGGAGTGGCCTTCGTGTTCTCCCTAGAGTCTTTGCAAAGTCCCATCCTCAGTCACTGTAAGTGCATTGAAATAAGCCTATCTGGCCATGTATTTAGAGTTTATTATGACATATATCCTTCCCTGGTGGCTCAGACAGTAAAGAATCTACCTTCAGTACAGAAGACTTGGCTTTGATCCCTGGGTTGGGAAGATCTGCTGGAGAACGGAATGGCAACCCACTCCAGTATTCTTGCCTGGAGAATCATATGGACAGAGGAGCCTGGCTTGCTACAGTCTGTGGGGTCACAAAGAGTCAGACACAACTGAGTGACTGACACAGCACAACAATGTGACATATACGGTATTAATGAAACAGATTTAAAATAAAGAATGATCCAGCAATCCCACTGCTGGGCATACCCACTGAGGAAACCAGAAGGGAAAGAGACACGTGTAACCCAATGTTCATCGCAGCACAGTTTATAATAGCCAGGACATGGAAGCAACCTAGATGTCCATCAGCAGATGAATGGATAAGAAAGCTGTGGTACATATACACAATGGAGTATTACTCAGCCATTAAAAAGAATACATTTGAATCAGTTCTAATGAGGTGGATGAAACTGGAGCCTATTATACAGAGTGAAGTAAGCCAGAAAGAAAAACACCAATACAGTATACTAACGCATATATATGGAATTTAGAAAGATGGTAACAATAACCCTGTATACGAGACAGCAAAAGAGACTCTGATGTATAGAACAGTCTTTTGGACTCTGTGGGAGAGGGAGAGGGTGGGATGATTTGGGAGAATGGCATTGAAATATGTATAATATCATATATGAAACGAGTCGCCAGTCCAGGTTCGATGCACGATACTGGATGCTTGGGGCTGGTGCACTGGGACAACCCAGAGGGATGGTATGGGGAGGGAGGAGGGAGGAGGGTTCAGGGTGGGGAACACATGTATACCTGTGGCGAATTCATTTTGATATATGGCAAAACCAATACAATATTGTAAAGTTAAAAAATAAAATTAAATTAAAAAAAAAAGTGCACATGCAAAAGCTCAAAAAATAATAATAATAAAATAAAGAACACCAAATAGGAAAATAAAACCAAATATTAATGGTTTTGTTTGAGAATTAGGATGATTTTTTTTCCCACTTAAAAATTCTGAATTCCAATTAATAAAACCTTTTTATCTTTATACCAAAAATGTTGGTGAAAAAGACTTGCAGAGGAACATTCTGGCCATGAGATCCCCACTCTTGTTCCAACCCTGCATCATTTCTGAAAAATAATTCATGCTATTTAGATCTATGCAGAAAGTTTGGTAAAGTACAGCTACACCATGTTTTGAAGGGGATTAGGAACTCATACACAAGAAATACTTATTCTTTTAATGTCCGAAACCTAGTCTCCAGTTACATTAGTAAAAGGGATGCCGCTTTCCCTTCTCTTGTTCTACCCAACATTTGGCAACTTCTCCGCAGGTAGACAGGGTACAGTGTGAGTAATCAGTAGAGAGTATAGAGAGTGGCCAGTACTGTTAGAATCAGGTGGAAGCATTAGTTAGCCTTCCAATAAAACACGTGTTAAGAGCTTAGTCTGCAAACCACACCTCTGGGCCAGTGGTGAGGACAGGAGGAGAGGCGTGGAAGGCGGTCAGTTCTGCAGAAGCAGCCCCTGCCCAGCGTACTCCTGCACTCTGGTCTGTGCCCTTTATTCTTTCTTCCTCCAACCCCCTTTACTTGTTTCCTGGTTAAAGATGTCCCTGGAGAGAAGGCTACACTGCTTCTCTCTGGTCCCCTCTGACTCCACAGTCTGGCCTGCAGATCACTGGGTACATAGTGCCCTGATGTGGGGATGACATTAACGTCTTAACATTTCTGAATCCTAAACATTCTCTGGGTATCTGTCGTGCACTGAGGCACTGAGGTGCTGTGCTTAGCTGCTCAGTTGTGTCTGACTGTCTGAGATCCCACGGTGTGTAGCCCGCCAGGCTCCTCCACCCATGGGGATTCTCCAGGCAAGAATGCGTGAGTGGGTTGCCCTATCCTCCTCCAGGACTGAGGCACTGTACTCTTATGAAAACTTTGTTAATATGGTCACCATTTTAAAGAAAAGCAAAAGAGGGCTTTCAAAGATTAAGCAGCTGACCCAAAGTTACAGACAGGGCTGTGGACCCTGTGCCAGCTGGTCTGAAGATTCCTGCAGGAAAGCCTCAGCCCACCTAGTGGTTCTCAGTTACTCCCCACTTCAGGCTTACTGCCTGATCTGATGGGGGGTATTTCCTGGGGGGAAGGGAACCCAAGGTGGCTCTTCCTATGCCAGCTAGTTTCCAAGCACCATGTGGATTCTTATGACATGCAGGGCTGGGGGAAGGAGAGCAGAGCTTCCCCAGACAGAGGGCTAGGTTGGCCCTGGGAATATGCATTGCATTCCTCTCAGGCCCTAATGATGCTCACACTGCTGTTCCAGGGCTAC
The DNA here is from genome assembly GCF_029407905.1 of Bubalus kerabau. Classification (NCBI taxonomy): domain Eukaryota; kingdom Metazoa; phylum Chordata; class Mammalia; order Artiodactyla; family Bovidae; genus Bubalus; species Bubalus kerabau. The sequence continues at coordinate 78,771,863 of NC_073631.1, read as the reverse complement.
TTTAAGAGCCATCAGACTCTCCCCAACATGCTGGGTGCCCATGATCTTTTGCACTACCATCCAGGTTTATCTAGAGTGGGAGGATGGTCCTGATTCCAGCAATGCAGTGGCCAGCCTTCCCATCTGGTGGAGCCTCTGGATACATTGGTATATTTTCAGCAGCAACATCCATTCACTCTGGGTGTCGTTAACACAAGTCCGCAGGCCCATACAATTCCTTGTGTACAAGGTTTGATCCCATCTCAATCCTGTCTCTGGGTCTGTGCCACACCAGGGTATCGAAATGTAGTTGAGAAATCTAGAAATAAAAGAAAAGTTTATCTCCTGACCTTGGCCTACCTGCCTGCTCCACCCTCCCTCACCTTTCTGACTTGTGGTCTGACGCTGTAAGGTGGCTGGGCACAGCCTGCATACCCGTGCCTCTGTGGGCACACTTGCTCTGGGTAGGTATTCTCCCCTTCTCCCATCCTAAATGCCAACCCCTCCACACTCCGGGCCAGCACCTGCAGCTTGGGAAAGTCAGTGGAGCTCTTACCTCTGGGCTTTTGATCTGTTTCCATTACCTCATCACCCATGGGCCCACATGCTCTTGAAAATAGTAACCTGATTATATCTCTGAATCTTTAGCACAAAAACAGTCCTAGTCAGCCTTCAATAAATATTTATTGAATTTATATTTTCTATGCTCCTCATTAAAAAAAATTGTGAAAAATTACTTTAAACATTTAGTGTTTCTCTCCAAAGGAACTGGCATATGTCCCGTCAGTGGATAAAGTGCCATGAGTGGTATTTTGTTCCCACTTTTGCTATACTTATCAGGGATCTGAAGGACACATTCCGTATTTTATTTCTGAAGTGTCCAATTCAGAAATAGGTGTTAGGCAGTTTCCACTGTCCAGCAGGTTCTCTCTTTTATCCATATGTCATTGCCAACATAGATCAGCAGGTTGTTACTAATAATTACAACTGCTGCTGCTGCTGCTGCTAAGTCACTTCAGTCGTGTCCGACTCTGTGCGACCGCATAGACGGCAGCCCACCAGGCTCCACCATCCCTGAGATTCTCCAGGCAAGAACACTGGAGTGGGTTGCCATTTCCTTTTCCAATGCACAAAAGTGAAAAGTGAAAGTGAAGTCGTTCATTGGGGTCCGACTCTTAGCGACCTCATGAACTGCAGCCCACCAGGCTCCTCCGTCCATGGGATTTTCCAGGCAAGAGTACTGGAGTCGGGTACCATGGCCTTCTCCGAGTAAGTACAACTAATACTGCTCTATTTGAGATAGCAGTGGGCATTGTAAAGACATTTGCAGTTGGGATCATCAGGTGGTCCACTGCTCTCTGTAGGCTGGGAAGGCTGCAGGAGGCCAAGGGGCTGGTGCTAAGGATGGTGGAGGAGTCCTTTGGCCCTGGCCCTGCTTCCCCATTTCATCATGCCCAGGTGGCAGCACAGCATCTTAATGGGAACCGTAACTGGCCCAGCTGTCACGGTGCCTGTGCTAGCCTTGACCAGAGAACGAGGCATATCTATAACTGGAATGGGATTAAAGATTCTCAGGATGACACTCTTCTGTGAATGGCTTTTTGAGTTGCACTTGGAACTGACTGGCAGCTGGACACACAGCTTTGTGGCACAACAGTCCCAATTTTTCTAACCCCACCCAGTCCTGGACCATTGCCCACTGAGCTGACAGCCAGCTTCTCTTAGAGATACATCTCTTGCATCGTGCAAGCAGTGTGGCTTTAGTTCTGACCTTCCTGCCCTGCCCCTGCCCTGCCCTTCAATTGGGACTTGCTTCTCCTGACTTCTGGTCCCGTGGAGCAGATTCCTGCCCACTCCTGGCCTGGCACATTTTCCCTGGCTGGAACCACAGCTGCCTGAAGTGTTTTTTCTCTATGGCTTCATCCTTCTTGAGAAATTAACTCTGTGCATCTTGGCTGGCTTCCAAATGTTTCCCTCAAGATGTTGCCCTGCCTAACATGTAGGATCTGTAGATAGACTGTTTCAAAGGAGATAGTAAATGGAGATTTGTGTCAGGAAACTCTGAGACCAAGTTCTTCAAAGAGTCTTGAAGGGAAAAAAAATTAAAAGAAAGCAAACATCAAAGCATGATGGCTGAATATATGTTGAGCCAGGTGCCAAAAAGCAAGACGTAACTGGAAGAGTACTCCCGTCCAGTCCCCCGACTGCACTGTACATGACTTATCTCCATAGTGATGTTCACATTACTCTGTATCATAATGGTCTATGTATTTGTTGGTACTCCCTCACCCCCAACTGGACGGAGGTTTCCAAAGACAAATTCTCTGTCTTGATTCTTTGTTATACGTACGTAAGTTCAATCTAATATATCTGTATCAGTGTGTTCCTGGCACACAGCAAGAAGGGAGGGCAAAGAAAGAAAATGGACCAGTGATCACATTGTGTGCTTGGAGTCAACTCTGTCCAGCTGCTCCTTTGTGGGGATAGTGTTTTTCACATCATTACTTACATATTTCTCTCTGATGAATAAAAATTACTTTCAAAGTAGAGAACATAAACATTGGAGGAGGAAGTGAGCACTGGGACTAACCCTCTCTTTTTGAGTGTGGGTCTTCAGAGAGATTGGGGCAGTAGGAGGACCACCCACAGCCAGTCACAGGGGCTCTGAGGCTACAGGTGGCCATAGGCTCGAAATTAAAATTTATCTCAGGGGCACCACTCACCCCTCAAACCCCTGCAGGGAATCAAAGAGTCTCCTCTCTCTTGCAATGGATGCTCATCTTCACATTTCCATCCTTGTTCATTCTGGCTCCACAGGTTTATCACTACAGTGTCATGCAGGGCACATGGCACAGGTGGTCTGTCTGGATAGCATGAAGCACTGCCTGGTTCGAAGTGACAGTTCAGTTCCGTTCAAGGAGACTCTAGTTCCTCTTTTATTTAAAATTAAAGTATAGTTGATTTACAATATTGTATTAGTTTCAGGTGTAAAACAAAGTGATTCAGTTATGCATATTTATCCACTCTTTTTCTTTTCCATTATAGATTATTACAATTACATTACATTTACAATTATGTATGTATGTATGTTACAATTATGTATGTATGTATGTTATAACAATGTACAATTGCACATTACAATTACAGGGAACTATTGAATATAGTTCCCTGTGGTATACAGTAGGACTTGCTGTTTATATATTTTGTATATAGTAGTAAGTATCTGTTAATCCCATCTCCTAATTTATCCCTCCTTAATTTTCTCTTTTGGTAACCATAAATTTGTTTTCTATGTCTGTGAGTCTGTTCCTATGTTGCAAATAGGCTTTACATCATTTTTTTTTTTTAGATTCCACATGTAAGAGATATCATGTGATATTTGTCTTTCTATGTCTGACTTCACTTAGTATGATAATCTCTGGGTCCATCCCTGTTGCTGCAAATGGTGTTGTGTGCTGTGTGCTCAGTTGTTTCAGTGGTGTCTGACTCTTGTGATGCCATGGATCATAGCCTATCAGGCTCCTCTGTCCACAGGATTCTCCAGGCAAGAATACTGGAGTGGGTTGCCATTTCCTCCTCCAGGGAAGGATCTTCCCAACACAGGGATCGAGCCCGTGTCGCTTACATTGGCAGACGTGTTCTTTACTGCTAGCACCACCTGGGAAGCCATTACTCTATTCTTTTTTATGCCTGAGTAATATTCTATTGTGTGTATAAATATACATACATATATATATCGCTCAGTCATGTCCGACTCTTTGCGACCCTGTGGACTGTAGCCTACCAGGCTCCTCCGCCCATGGGATTCTCCAGGCAAGAATACTGGAGTGGGTTGCCATTTCCTTCTCCAGGGGATCTTCCCAACCCAGGGATCTAACCTAGGTCTCCCGCATTGCAGGCAGACACTTTAACCTCTGAGCCACCAGGGAAGCCATATATATATATATATATATATATATATATATATATTTACCACAAGAAGGCGCTAGTCCTTATTTCTCCTGATTCTTTGCTTCCCTTTCTCTGCATCCTGCTGATGCAGATGAAATCCAACCTTCTGCCAGACAACACTTTCTGGATATTCTTTGTGTTCCTCTCTCTTGCTGAAATCTCAGAATGGCTTTTTCAAAAACTCAAATTCCCAGGTTTTGGAGTTGCCCAGGGTCCACTTTGTTAGATTCAGAAACCCAGTGAGCCTTGCAGGTGGGCCCTGGCCTGCTGCCATGAGCCTCAAAATTTGGAATCTACATTAATTAAAAAAAATAGCAGTAACTAATATCCCCCAAAGTATCCAAGGGATTCAAAATTTTGGAGGTGCCCTAGGTTGACATCATTTCAACAATATTCCAATTTGGGAAGTAAACTCATGAAGAAATGTATCTGTGCCTGGTTTGGGCCCATTTGTGTCTTACTGTCCTGTGTAAAGGTAAATGTACTTTGGTGAAACTTGTTACATTATTTCTGGGAAGTTTATTTTTTAAATTAAGAACTTTTCATAATCATCAAATTGACTGAAGTATAACTTATTTCTGATTGTTTTTTGAAACCAGTATATATTCAAAAAGATGTCATTTAATTGAAATTGGATGCCTTTATCTTTCTTCTAAACCTTTGTCTCTTAATTTCTTACTGTTTCAGTTTGACTCAATTTTCTACAGCACTAGAGGTTTTTTCTACCCTAAATTAGTCTTCCTGCCAAAATTGCCTTTTCATCCATGCTGACTTAACCTCTCCATGGGACCCTCATCCCAACTACATCTCAGTCCCGTTCAGTGAGGTTTCTGCCATTCAGTGCATCACATGAAACTGAAAGACACAAAAAGAAGAATCAGCAGACTCTTACCGTGCAAGTGCCAATACCACTCAGTAACCAAAAGGAAGGGTGGGTGACACATGCATGAGTGGATGGACCTTCGGATATTATACTAAGTAGTTTTAAGCCAATTTCAAAAAGGTACATACTGTATTCCATTTATACAGCCTTCTCAAAATAACAAGCCTATAGGAACATATTAGATTAGAAAACTGATTAGATTGCCAGGGATTATGGTCTCAGAATAGAGATGTTTCTAAAGAGAAGGCAAGAAAGTCTGTGGAGGAAGAGCTGCTCTGCCTCTCAATTTTGGTAATGTGTTTAAAAAAAAATAGAACCACACACATGCACATACATGTGTGTATACCTGGTGAACACTCAGTAAATTCTATGAATTGTTCCAACGCCAGCATCATAATGCTAATATTTCGGTCTAGATCTGTGAGGTGCTGATGTTGCTGGAGGAGGGTGAAGAGTACATGGGGCCTCTTGTACACCTTTTCTACAAATTCCTGTGAGTCTATGATTATTTCATAACAAAAAGGTTGAAAGAAAGCATATTAATATTGCTGTGTGTTGGCCCACATTAAAAATGTATTACTAGGATTGACTGTGTCACACAGCTGTCTTCTCCATCACGGTGGTGGACAAAACTGAGGACAGGCTCCAATAGGGAAGGACCTGAATTTGGGTAACTCCTTCTCTCTGAAAAAATGGCTTCACTCAGGACGCTTCCCAAGAAATATTTGAGCAGGTGAGACTCTTTTTAGACTTGTATACAGTTGGCTAAAATTAAAATTTCTCCTGGATATGGCGGAAGGAGATCTTTGAATTGAGGGGAGGTATTAGAATTTTCCGTGTGGCAAGAAAATGAAAATAAGAGATTCGTTTTTCATGTTGTTGTTTACTCAGGCTAGTGAGATAAATACTAGATAAGTTACACAGATACACTTCTATTTTTGATAACTCATAGAAAGATAGATGATGACCAATTTATTATTTCTTTAAGCAACTGATGATCAGACTGCCTTCTAAATGTCAGACACTGTTCAAAGTGTTGGAGATACGACAACAGCAACCAAAAAACTACCTACCAAGACCAGACTTCTCAGGGGTTATATTCCAATGGGCATGGCACTAGATAAAGAGTAAATAGAGCCAGAACCAAAAATATTTAAAATTTTAACTGGGATATATTTGGGACAGGATTTGTAGATGATTTAGATCTAGGGGGTTAAAAAACATTCAAAGACATCTCTTTGGTTTTCAACTTGAACAATAGTGGTGCCATTTTATAAGGAACTGGAATTTCACTTAGTGAGAGGTAATACCAAGAAGTTCATTTTGTGCACCTAAGACTGGTCATTTAATAATTTAAAGATAAATACATCAATGATGGTTATTGGAGGTCCCAGATCTTCATGTATTTAACCTTTATCAACATGATAACAACATCTATTATTTGTACAGCACCTCAGCCAATATGCAACTGCCCCAAAGAGGAAATGTGGGAGCACTGTAGAACCCAAGGACAGCATTCGAAAGACTTTCACAATGTGCATCCCATCCTTCCTCATGACAGCCCTGGAAGATAGGCATTATTATCTTCACATTCCAGACAAGAAAAGAGAGCCTCAAAGAGGGTTTGGTTGCTGCTTTCTATATAATTGGCAAACGCTAATACATCAAAGCATGGGGTGGCGAAGAGTCAGACACGACTGAGCGACTGAACTGAACAGAACTGAATACATCAAAGCAAAGTAAAAACAGAATCTTCTCAACCTCTCCAATAGATGACCACGCAGTAGAGTGGTAGAGTCCTTGGTCTTGGCCACTCAGAGGTCACTATTAATGCACAATGGAGTCTCTACATCAGGGATGGTAGAGATATTCAATTCATCACAAAGTCATTCTGAGGAATTATGAGCTAAGTGTTAATAAGATCAGGTGACAAAATAATACGATGCATATTAAAGTGTTTATAAACTAAAAGGCACCATAAAATAAAAAGGACTGATTATTTGGGATTTGCCACAAAGAGTAGAGACATTCTCTGAGAGCAGACAGTATTTTTGAGTAGTCAGTGTGACCATTTCTTCCAAACCAAAAAGCTTTTTTTGATGTTCTTTTCATGGGAAAACCACATAACCTTTCCAAAACAACTCTGAAACATCCTGAAACATTTCAGTTATACAATTGTGAACCATGCACAGGAAAGATTTGGTCACACTCTCTGCTGATGCTGTGAGCTGATTCTAGAAGCATATCATAAACTCATGCACTCACGCCAGGCTACCCCACTTAACCTTCTGAAATTTCAGAGCCTTCGCAGGAAGCCACCGAAGAGTTTCCTTTGAGAAGACTTGCCCTTTCAAAATGCTCTTTCCAAGAACAAATGGTCTGCACTAACTGGAATCCTACCTGTGATCAGGTGAGAGTCATGTGATCATGACTGCCATACCTCTCCTCCCAGAAATGAAATCCATGCTATTGAACCTGTCATCAGGACTCACTTCAGTTCAGTTCAGTTCAGTCACTCAGTTGTGTCCGACTCTTTGCGACCCCATGAATCGCAGCACGCCAGGCCTGCCTGTCCATCACCAACTCTCCGAGTTCACCCAAACCCATGTCCATCGAGTCAGTGATGCCATCCAGCCATCTCATCCTCTGTCATCCCCTTCTCCTCCTGCCCCCAATCCCTCCCAGCATCAGAGTCTTTTCCAATGAGTCAACTCTTCGCATGAGGTGGCCAAAGTATTGGAGTTTCAGCTTCAGCATCATTCCTTCCAAAGAAATCCCAGGGCTGATCTCCTTCAGAATGGACTGGTTGGATCTTCTTGCAGTCCAAGGGACTCTCAAGAGTCTTCTCCAACACCACAGTTCAAAAGCATCAATTCTTCGGCGCTCAGCTTTCCTCACTTAATCTTACACAAATTTAGAAAAAGCTAGAATAAGACCCAGACAACAAGTGGGTGGACTGCACAAGTGGTACGGAAATGATAACCAATTGTCTTGTTTTGCTTTCCAAAGTAATGACACTTTGAACTTGAAACTTTGGGAATATACCCATTCCTACTCCTAGTATTCCCTGAACTTCCTTTTTAATTTTGCAATCTCTGGCATGAGCATACTGGTCAAAAAGTCTGTGATAGACCATTCATGCCAGAAAAAATAAGGAAAAGAAGAGGTTGGCCGCATAGGCAGGGGAGTTTCTAAGTTGTTCTTTTATTGTGACGGTACCAAGCTAGAGTTAGATTAGCAATAATTATCTCAGGATGCCAGGAGCTCCGGATGATCCTGTTTCCTCAACTGCAAAATGGAGATGGTAGCTTCTACCTTACAAGTTTTCTGTGAAAGCCAAATAAGGAAAGAAAAATAAAGAAGTCATCACAGTGGCCTGCATAGTGTAGGCACTAAGGGGGAATTAGTATTATTCTTTGTTATTGCCACTTTTATTGTTGATGTTTTCTGGGAGGCTCAAACTCTTTTTTCCTATTCCTCTAATTTTAGCTACACCAAACATTACATGGGAAATGAATACAGAAACTGCTGCTGCTGCTGCTAAGTTGCTTCAGTCGTGTCCAACTCTGTGCGACCCCATAGACGGGAGCCCAACAGGCTCCCCCGTCCCTGGGATTCTCCAGGCGAGAACACTGGAATGGGTTGCCATTTTCTTCTCCAATGCAGGAAAGTGAAAAGTGAAAGTGAAGTTGCTCAGTTGTATCAGATTCTTAGGGACCCCATAGACTGCAGCCTCCCAGGCTGCTAACAAAATCTTAGTCTGTAGTAAGACTTCCCAAGAGCCAGGCCAATGCACCTCATGTTAATTTCATATTTATTTATAACCCACATTCCTGCTTCACTGGCTTCAAGGATTTCTTATTTGGAAACAGAGTTGCTAGATGAGCCTGAATTTCATAGGAAAATACCTTGATTCCAAACAACTCCAATAGCAACCTTGTCTTTTTTTAAAGACAGTTTTTAAATAATAATGTAATTTTTATAATGTAGTTCCCAGCAGAAAACAGGGAAGTTTTACACATGAACAAATGATGGATATTTGTTTGATTATAATGACCTAGAGAAAGTAGTGTGTCTTTTATTCAACCTGAGAACATTCAAGTCAGATTAAACAGATGACAGCATGGATTGTCTCAAAATACATCAACATACTTAACACAGTGTACATTGACAAGCATCTATTTTGAATAATAATCAAGTAATATCCAAAAGTAGTGCCTTTTTTTCCATGTCTTGACAATTAGGTTTTATATAAATTGAAAATCGACATAGGAAATTCTTGAAGCAGCAATACTCTATGTCCTATTTCCAGGGTTTTGTTTGTTTGTTTGTTCAGTTAAAAAACAAACAGTTCTTTTTCTTGTTAATTCAAATCCATTTGTATTTCAAAGGAAATCCAATCCATATGTTTCTTATTTATTTACACTTACTGTAATTCATCAAAGCACTATTTAATAAGCTATTTAATGTCCAAAGAGTCTTCGTCAAAAGATTTTTTTTTTAAGCCTTTCATCTTCTGTACCAGGAAGCTTTGCTTTTCTTTGAAACAAGATTCTAAGTTTGGAAAAATGTGACCTTCCATTCATATTCTGAAATGTTACTAAGCATGTAAACTAAGCTAAGAGAAGCATAGACTTGAGCAATGTTTTGGTGAATTTAACCAGTTCCTCCTAAAACTGGGATCAGTCTCCTTATAATTAGCAGCTAAGGAGGCATTTTTTTTGGGGGGGTGGGGGAGAGAGGTGGGTAAAGAAGAGGATAGTGACATCTGCTTCTTTCAATAATCTCTTAAAATTATTAACCAGATACTATACATCAGACATCCAATGTGTGTGAAAAATTTAATTGTTTTCAATATAAAAGATTATCAAAAGTGTTATCTCAATTACTGGGAAATGTTCTGCTTCTGAGTGTCTATGAATGCGTGTGCGTGTGTGTGTGCACGTGTGTGTGTGCGTGTGTGATGCAATGTTAAACTTCAAAGTGTATATGCCTTAGTTCAGATAGAGGAAGGCATTTCAGAATCCCAAAGCCCCACACTCAGTTTTTTCATAAGGGCTTATTCAATTCCTCCCATAGACCCAAAGCTGAAGAATTGTGTTGCCACCCTTTGCATCCATGGCTTCCTCTGGTGATGAGTTTCTCCCAGCGAGCAGAAATCACCACTTGGCCACCATTAAGCAAGTCCTCATAAACAAATTCTGAACTCTACTACAATAAAGTTTGTGTGGCATTTCACCATCTATGTTTTAGGGAAGAAGAAGAGGAATTTTTACAAAGCACCATATGCAGCAGAAATGTCTCTAAATACTCTGAGGTGAGAAGGAAGATCAGGGGCATCTTCAAGACCAGGGTAGAGCAGCACATGACCTTGGTTTTGGCCAATTATTCATCCTTTCACTGACACAATTCATGTTGGTGAGAGCCTAGGTGGTCAACTAGGTAACCATATAAGTAGAAAGAAAGCAATTCATTTCCCCTGCTATCAGAGGGGGGCTATTTCTGTAATAGGTACTTTCCTGAACCAGAAATTGTTATACCAGTCAACACAGAAAGTACTGAGCAATTTCAGGTTCATTATCTTGTTTAGTTTTGACAACAATCCTTTAAAGCAGGTTGAGACCTGAGGTCCAGACAGGCTAAATAACTGGTTCCAAATCACACAGATATTTGAAAGAAAAGCTGGAAATTGAGCTCAGATCTCTATGATGATAAAACTTACTCTGTACTATGTCAGTATTGCAGATTCCATGGGATTTCAGAGCACAAAGGGATTGGTTGGGATTTAAAATGTTTAAAATTTGAACTCTCAGCTCACAAATTCTTTCAGTCCAAAAAGAGTTACCACAGTACAGTAACTATTTCCCTTGTGCCAAAAACATTGGTCCTCTTGGTCCCGATTCCCTAGAAACTGGAGATAATCATGGGCAGACTTCAGTGGGAACATCATGGGTTGTCAGCTGTATCAGAGATGGACATTTGTAGGTGCTCCTCTGCATCAGTGGAGCTTAGCAAATCTGAGCACAAATAGATGAAAGTGGAAGGGGTTTTGTGTTTGGAGCCCACTTAGATTTTTGTTCTTGGCTACATCATTGGCTATGTGACCTGGGACACTTTCCATAAACTTGCAGAACCTCCTCTTCCTTCATCTGTAAAATGGATTCTAGTACCTCTCCTCCCAAGGGCCATTTTATGGGCTGAGTGCATAGAACCTGTTGACTGCTCCAAAGATCCATCATGATGAGTTATCTCCCCTTTCTCTGTCTGAGTCCTGAGTCCAGAGCCATTCAACTCTGACTTCTTCTAGCCCACAGATTTTAGGTTCCTCTGGCTCTGACCTAAACAGGGCTGAGAAGATCAGCTCTCTAATTTTCAGGGCACATGTGCTTGAGGGTTTTCATAAGGGGACATTTTGCCCTGAGAAGGCGAATGGGTTTGCAGAGTTGACTTGACCTTAATTGCAGACAAGAAATTGCAGAAAACCCTGAGCCAATTTTCAAGAGAGAAGAGAACAGTTGACTTTCCAAACACAGAGTTAGATTATGGAGAAATATAAGATTATATGTGCAACCCTGAATGGGAGCCTGGGAGTTAAAATAAAACATCTGTGATGATGTTAGAGATATGGATTTCTCTCATTTCTTTAATAAAATCTGGTAGCCATCCCACATTCTAGGCCTTGTGCTCAGCCACCCCACATGTTATCAGTCATCCACACAGGGCCTGGCCTGAGGGCCTCTTGGGGTAGACAGGGATGTGACTATCTGGGGCCCATATTCTTTTTACTGCTACCTCGGGCTTAGATACAATCTACCTACTAAAGATGCAGGGTTAGTAATTTTATAATAAAACTGATGCCCAAATGCACTGATTCCTTTCTGGAGCTCTCTATGTGTCCCCCTGGTCCTACTTCCCGTGTCACATTCCCTTCACGTGCCTCATCCTCCTACGTTTGCTATGAAGACCAATGGATAAATTCGCACCAGAGCCTCAGGCTGGGGGAAAAAGAGTATGGGGGCAGGGACAGGAGTGAATATTCATCTCTGGTGATGTGCAATTGGTCTACCTTCCTGGATGTGGGGATAAGAATATAGAGCAATGGTCATTTATTTTCTTGAGTTCCAAAAATCACTGTGGGTGGTGACCGTAGCCATGATATTAAAAGATGCTTGCTCTTTGGAATAAAAGCTATGACAAACCCAGACAGTGTATTAAAAAGCAGAGACATTGTTTTGCTGACAAAATTCTGTATAGTCAAAGCTATGGTTTTTCCAGTAGCCACGTACAGATGTGAGAGTTGCCCATAGAAAAGGCTGAGCATGGAAGAAGATGCTTTATTTATTTATTTTTTTTATGTTTAATTTCTTTTTTTTTAATTTTATTTTATTTTTAAATTTTACATAATTGTATTAGTTTTGCCAAATATCAAAATGAATCCACCACAGGTATACAATTGTGCTGGAGAAGACTCTTGAGAATCACTTGATCAGACCACTCAATCATAAAGAAAATCAACCCTGAATATTCATTGGAAGGACTTTTGTTGAAGTTGAAACTCTAATACTTTGACCACTTGATGCAAACAGCCAACTCATTGGAAAAGACCCTGATGCTGGGAAAGATTGAAGGCAAAAGGAGATAGGGGAAGCAGAAGATGAGATGATTGAATGGCATCATTGGCCCAATGGACATGAATTTGAGCAAACTCCAAAAGATAGCGGAGGACAGAGGAGCAGTCCATGGGGTTGCAAAGAATCAGACACGACTTAGTGACTAAACAGCAATGTTCTCTGATAATAGTTGTATCAGTTTACATCCCTGCCAACAGTGTACAAGGCTTCTATTTTCTTCACATCCTAAAAATAAGAAAAGTAAACACATCTCTAATATAATGTGAAATGCCAGTCATAGCCACAAGCTGAACTATTAAACGTACATTAAAATTTGAAAATATGAAACTATGTAAATATTTAACTAATTAAAAGATTTTAAAATATCAAATAACATATAATTTAAAATACATAAACAATTGTGGGCAAAGTAATATGAAGTAATGTTTTCTTTTGTTAAGAGGTGGTATGATGGGTATTTTTGAACTTTTCTGTTCAGTTCAGTTCAGTAGCTCACTCGTGTCCAACTCTTTGTGACCCCATGAGTCGCAGCATGCCAGGCCTCCCTGTCCATCACCAACTCCCGGAGTTTACCCAAACTTATGTCCATTGAGTCAGTGATGCCATCCAACCATCTCATCCTCTGTCGTCCCCTTCTCCTCCTGCCCCCAATCCTTCCCAGCATCAGGGTCTTTTCCAATGAGTCAACTCTTCGCATGAGGTGGCCAAAGTATTGGAGTTTCAACTTCAACATCAGTCCTTCCAATGAACACCCAGGACTGATCCCCTTTAGGATGGACTGGTTGGATCTCCTTGCAGTCCAAGGGACTCTCAAGAGTCTTCTCCAACACCACAGTTCAAAAGCATTAATTCTTCAGTGCTCAGCTTTCTTAACCAATTGTTTCAATAAAATATTAATATTTTCATGAATACTTAATAGGAAATAAATAGTACATTATAGTAAATTCATGGCTCAATAAAATATTTCAGGTAATGGCACAATTTGGGTAATTTTATCCTTGGAATGCCAGATATCATTTTTCCTGATGCTGATTTCTCCTTTGTGATTTTTGTAGGATTATAAACACAATTAGTACTAAGATAGAAAATATTTTTTCTTTTAATAAAGTATTAATAATTTAATACATTTGTGTTTATATACAAAAGCTTCTAATATAAACACATATTTCAAAAAGAAAGAAAAGACTTCTGAGACTAAAGACATGAAGGTGCTCATAACAGTAAATTTTATGAACATTTCAAAACCCACAACACACACAAGCTTATTTTTCTGAATCCTGGTTCTCTGGCCATGAAAGCTGACAGCAGAAAGCAGCAGAGCAGACTGAGGGGTGGCTCTATCTCTCTAACTCACTAGTGAGCTATCTTCTGGATTTAGTCTAGATCTTGATGAAATTCTGCAGGGAGGCACTTTTGGAAACACATCTGGGAGTTCATTGTGTCTTGTGTTTTACTCCTTGCAGATTTTCTCACTTCCTACAGAAATATGACTCTGTACTTACTTAACTTATATTCTTTGCAGCCAAAGATGGAGAAGCTCTATACAGTCAGCAAAAACAAGACTGGGAGCTAACTGTGTCTCAGATCATGAACTTCTTATTTCAAAATTCAGACTTAAATTGAAGAAAGTAGGGAAAACCACTAGACCATTCAGGTATGACCTAAATCAAATCCCTTATGACCATACAGTGGAAGTGAGAAATAGATTTTAGGGACTAGATCTGATAGACAGAGTGCCTGGTGAACTATGGACAGAAGTTCGTGACATTGTACAGGAGACAGGGATCAAGACCATCTCCAAGAAAAAGAAATACAAAAAAGCAAAGTGGCTGTCTGAGGAGGGCTTACAAATAGTTGTGAGAAAAAGGGAAGCCAAAAGCAAAGGAGAAAAGGAAAGATATACCCATCTGAATGCAGAGCTCCACAGAATAGCAAGGAGAGATAACAAAGCCTTCCTCAGCGATCAATGCAAAGAAATAGAGGAAAACAACAGAATGGGAAAGACTAGAGATCTCTTCAAGAAAATTAGAGATATCATGGGAATATTTCATGCAAAGATGGGCTCAATGAAGGACAGAAATAATATGGACCTAACAGAAGCAGAAGATATTAAGAAGTATCAAGAATACACAGAAGAATTGTACAAAAAGGATCTTCATGACCCACATAATCACGATGGTGTGATGACTCACCTAGAGCCAGATATCTTGGAACGTGAAGTCAAGTGGGCCTTAGGAAGCATCACTATGAACAAAGCTAGTGGAGGTGATGACATTCCAGTTGAGCTATTTCAAATCCTGAAAGATGATGCTGTGAAAGTGCTGCACTCAATATGCCAGCAAATTTGGAAAACTCAGCAGTCGCCATGGGACTGGAAAAGGTCAGTTTTCATTCCAATTCCAAAGAAAGGCAAAGCCAAAGAATGCTCAAACTACCACACAATTGCACTCATCTCACATGCTCGCAAAGTAATGCTCAAAATTCTCCAAGCCAGGCTTCAACAGGACGTGAACCATGAACTTCCAGATGTTCAAGCTGGATTTAGAAGAGGCAGAGGAACCGGAAATCAAATTTCCAACATTAACTGGATCATTGAAAAAGCAAGAGAGTTCCAGAAAAACATCTATTTCTGCCTTATTGACTATGCCAAAGCCTTTGACTGTGTGGATCACAACAAACTGTGGAAAATTCTGAAAGAGATGGGAATACCAGACCACCTGACCTGCCTCTTGAAAAATCTGTATGCAGGTCAGGAACCAACAGTTAGAACTGGACATGGAACAACAGACTGGTTCCAAATAGGAAAAGGAGTAATGTCAAGGCTGTATATTGTCACCCTGCTTATTTAACTTCTATGCAGAGTACATCATGAGAAATGCTGGGCTGGATTAAGCACAAGCTGGAATCAAAATTGCCGGGAGAAATATCAATAACCTCAGATATGCAGATGACACCACCCTTATGGTGGAAAGTGAAGAGGAACTAAAAAGCCTCTTGATGAAAGTGAAAGAGGAGAGTGAAAAAGTTGGCTTAAAACTCAACCTTCATAAAACTAAAATCATGGCATCCAGTCCCATCACTTCATGGCAGATAGATGGAGAAACAGTGGAAACAGTGACAGACTATATTTTTTTGGGTTCCAAAATCACTGCAGATGGTGATTGCAGCCATGAAATAAAAAGACGCTTACTCCTTAGAATAAAAATTGTGACCAACCTAAACAGCATATTAAAAAGCAGAGACATTACTGTGCCAACCAAGGCAAAGCTAGTTGACTAGTCAAGGCTAGTCAAGGCTATGGTCTTTCCAGTAGTCATGTATGGATGTGAGAGTTGGACTATAAAGAAAGCTGAGTGCAGACCTGATGATTTTGAACTGTGGTGTTGGAGAAGACATTTGAGATTCCTTTGGTCTGCAAGGAGATCCAAATAGTCCATCCCAGAGGAAATCAGTCCTGAATATTCATTGGAAGGACTGATATTGAAGCTGAAACTCCAATACTTTGGCCACCTGATGCGAAGAGCTGACTCTTTTGAAAAGACCCTGATGCTGGGAAAGAGTGAAGGCGAGGTAAGAAGGGGACGACAGAGGATGAGATGGTTGAATGGCATCACCGACTCAAAGGACATGAGTTTGGGTAAACTCCGGGAGTTGGTGATGGTAGGGAGGCCTGGCGTTCTGCAGTCCATGGGGTTGCAAAGAGTTAGACACAACTGAGCAACTGACCTGAATTGAACTGAACTGAACTTCTGAAGATCTTCAGAGAAGTAAATAACCTCAGATGTTGTTCAGAGAAGATGTCCTTATTTCATTCCACACCTGAGTTTTAGCTCAGTGAGAAAGCCTTATTTATCTTTCCCAAGTGCTGTTCTTCAGATGTGTTAGCCATTGTGGGAATTTGCTTTTGCTTGTGGGAAGTCTGATCCCATTTTGGACACTATTTTGCCAGCAAGCAAAAAACTCAGGGAGATTTGGAGTTTTTCTCACTGTTTTTGACCATGCAAACTTTCACTCTAGGTTGTCTAGGTGTGGATGATTTTGTTTAATCTTCTAGAATTCAGTGTGATTTTTTAAGAAACTTTTTCTTTACTTATACAAAAATCTCACTGAATATATGCATCCCTAGTTATCTTTAAGTTCTCCATCTGCATTTCCTATCAGATATGCATTGCCTCTTCTCATTCTTTCTACTGTGAAATAAGTGTTAAGTTGAACTGTATAAATCTGTCCAGATGTTCATCAGGCAGAAGGAAAATTCAGTTGCAAATTTAGCAGGAAGCACTATTTCTCCTTAACTTCCGTTTGTCCAAACAACCCCATCCTCTGAGTGACTACCTCTTTCCTGCTCAGTGGGGAATGTTATTCTCTCAAATCACGGAAGTCTGGCTGTTTGAAATCCTATCAGTAAGAATGAAACATCTCCTTCTTGTCTGGAGTGTGTGAGTCACATTGACAAATAGAAGCCACCTCAATCCCCAGCCCTGGTTCTGGGCTTCAGATAAGAGGTTCTGATGCTACATACCACATCTTTTTCCTTTGAAGTTGCCAAGGAAGCAGGGCCCTGGGTCCACTTGGTAAGGCAGACGTGATGCTGAGTGCTTGGCAAGGAACCCCGATCTGCTTTAAGCTTGCCAAAACCCCATATCCTTCAAATTTCACTTAAAGCCCAGCTTCCCACAAATCCTGTAAAGCTCTATCCTGTTCCTTGTTTGGTGGGAAATCTCACATTCCTTCAAGTGTGCTGTCTCCCTCAATGCCTGGTGATAATAATACCAGACACACCATTTATCAGATAGTAAATGAGCGAGATTTTGTTGGACTGCAGGTTTGCCTTTGGCTGAGTCTCATGATTGGGCTGGGCTACTTGCGTTCAGTTCCCCTTTCTCCTATGCATTCATTCTCCAATTAACTTCAATTTGTGATTAATTTTTCTCTATTTTATTATGAAATATACCCAAAGAATATATATAATACATAAGCCATATATGTATATATAAAATATATAAGCTACACATCCCTATTTAAATACTAATTGAAATGGACACCAATATAGCACCTGTTGAGCCTAAAATTAGAACCAGTGTTTATGTTAAATTTATGCTTTTTAACTTTTTATAGTTAAGTCAATCAGTCTTTTTCCTTATTAAATTTGATTTTTCTGTCTTGTTGAAGAAATCTTTTCTCACCTGGAAATCATAATCTTTTTTTTTTTTCTAAAGGTTTTAAAGCAATACCACCCCTATTTAAGAATTTAATCTGTTAAAAGCAATGTTTTTGAAGAAGTAGAAAAATTTTCCAGTTTCTTATTCCAATTTTCCCCTAGGCTGAATATCACTTCTGTCATATTTATTTTCAAATATATTTGAATGTCTTTGCAAAGTCTTCTTTTCTATGGGTATATTTGTTCTATTCTTATGCTTTTAATATGAACCTCGATATTAGAGAAGAAATTTCCTCACTTCTAATATTAGTTAGGAATCCATAAAATAATTAGAATCACCTGGTTCTACAAGACATCTTCTTGGGAATTTGATTGGGATATATTGAATCCATATGTCACAGTGGAAATGTACCTACCTTACAACACCAAGTCTTCATGAAAGACTGTATCCTTCCATTTACCTAGGTCTTTACTTTCAATAAAATTGCAAATTTATACATATCCGTTTGCTAGTTTTTCTTGTCCATTCTTTCAAGTATGGCAGTTGTGTTATTGTAATAAATTATATTTTCAAAAATTATATTTTTCTAATAATTTTGCTTACTCTTTTGAGATGTGCATACTGGTTTTCTCCTTTATGCTTTTAAATATATGGTTTATATTCTTGGATTTTCTAGCAATGAAGTAACTTTGCAACTCTAGAATAATTCCAACTTTGTTAAGATGTAACACCTTTTTATAATAGTTGGATTTGGTTTACTAATATTCCACTTAAAACTTTTAATATATTTTCTATTTAAACTTTTTTGTGCTATACTGAGCTTTTAACACCAAAACTTTCCATCCATGACTTAGTAACACAGGTCTCTGATATCTATTAAGCAAAAGGATTACCAGAACTTTTATTCAATGTGTTTTGCTTCCATAGTTTTGAATAAAATAGACAACTATTGATTTTTTAAAAATCTGAAATGTAGGAGCTCATGAAAGTGAGCTTCACTATGTGCATCAGTCCTTTCTCAAAATTCAGCAAATTTCAGTCTATTTAAGGAATTTATTTTGTAATATTTCTGTTACTACAGATTATTAAGCTTATTCATTACAATATTTTAATTATTTTACTTTCAAACTTTCTTTGTTTCCTTCCCACCTTTTTAAAATCAGCCTGACCATTTTTGTCTTTAACTAGAAAATTTGAGTTATTTACATTTATTAGGAACATATTTATATTTAAATTTACATTTAGGTTTGCTTGTTAGTTTGCTTTTCTGGCTTTTAATTTTATCCGTAATTGCATACTTCTAGTTTTCCTCATTCCTTCTTTCATCTTAGAAATATCCTAGATATTTCTTTTGTCATAATTTATTTCTTCTTGAAAATACATCTTATAAAAATTCTCCTTAAAAAGACATATTGGAGATTAATCTCTTGTCAGTTGCTCTGTTTGAAAATATTTTCCATTCTGAGGAAATGGCATTTTTCACAAAATTAGATCAAAATTTCCACAATTTGTATGGTAACACAAAAGACCCTGAATAGCCAAAGCAATCTTGAGGAAAAAAAAACAAACAAAAAAAATAAAAACAGAGCTGGAGGATTCAGGCTCTGTGACTTCAGACTATATTACAAACCTACAGTAATCAAGACAGTATGGTACTGGCACAAATGCAGAAATATAGATCAATACAACAGGATAGAAAGCCTAGAGATAAACCCACACACCTGTGATCACCTAATCTATGACAAAGGAGACATACCTATACAGTGGAGAAAAGACAGTCTCTTCAATAAGTGGTGCTGGGAAAACTGGACAGCTACATGTAAAAGAATGAAATTAGAACCCTCCTTAACACCATAAAGAAAAATAAACTCAAAATGGTATAAAGACCTAAATGTAAGGCTGGACACTCTAAAACTCTTAGAGGCAAACATAGGTAGAACACTCTTTGACATAAATCACAACAAGATCTTTTTTGACCCACTTTCTCTCTAGAGAATGGCCATGATTAAAAAATCTGCAAACAATAAATGCTGGAAAAGGTGTAGAGAAAAGGGAACCCTCTTATGATGTTTGTGGGAATGTAAATTGATACAGCCACTATGGAGAAAGTATGGAATTTCCTTAAAAATATTAAAAATAAAACTGCCATATGACCTAGCAACCCTAATCCTGGACATATGCCTAGTTTAGTTCAGTTCAGTTATTTAGTCGTGTCTGACTCTTTGCAACCCCATGAACCGCAGCACGCCAGACCTCCCTGTCCATCACCAACTCTCGCAGTCCACCCAAACCCATGTCCATTGAGTCGGTGATGCCATCCAACCAGCTCATCCTCTGTCGTCCCCTTCTCCTCCTGCCCTCAATCTTTCCCAACATCAGGGTGTTTTCCAATGAGACAGCTCTTCCCATCAGGAGGCCAAAGTATTGGAGTTTCAGCTTCAACATCAGTCCTTCCAATGAACACCCAGGACTGGTCTCCTTTAGGATGGACTGGATCTCTTTGCAGTCCAGGGGACTTTCAAGAGTCTTCTCCAACACCACAGTTCAAAAGCATCAATTCTTCTGCACTCAGCTTTCTTTATAGTCCAACTCTCACATCCATACATGACCACTAGAAAAACCATAGCCTTGACTAGATGGACCTTTGTTGGCAAAGTAATGTCTCTGGTTTTTAATATGCTGTCTAGATTGGTCATAACTTTCCTTCCAAGGAGTAAGCATCTTTTAATTTCCTGGCTGCAATAACTATCTGCAGTGATTTTTGAGCCCAGAAAAATACCCAGAGAAAACAATAACTGAAGAAGATACATGAACCCCAATGTTCATTGCAGTACTATTTATAATAGCCAGGACATGGAAGCAACTTAAATGTCCACCAGCAGAGGAATGGATAAAGAAAGTGTGATACATATATTCAATGGAATACTAGTCAACCAATGTTCTTGAAACATAAAAGGAATACATTTGTGCCATTTGCAGAGATGTGGATAGACCTAGAGGCTGTCATACAGAGTAGAGTAAGTCAGAAAGAGAAAAACAAATATTGTATATTAATGCATATATGTGGAATATAGAAGGATAGTACATATGAACCTATCTGAAAAGCAGAAATAGAGACACAGAGGAAGAGAACAAATGTATGGACACCAAGGGGCAGGAGAAGAGTGGTAGGATGAATTGGGATATTGGGATTAACATATATACACTATTATGTACAAAATAGATAACTAATGAAAACCTACTGTATAGCACAGTGGCAAAAATAGACAGTATAATCTGTTTGTAGGATGTATATTAAGTCAACCTTAAAAATGTATTCCAGTATACATTTGTTGTTGTTATTTAGTTGCAAAGTGGTGTCTGACTCTTTGTGACCTCATGGACCATAGCCTACCATGCTCTTCTGTCTATGGGATTTCCCAGGCAAGAATACTGGAGTGGGTTGTCATTTCCTTCTCTAGGGGATCTTCCCAACCCAGGAATTGAATCTGCATTAACTACGTTGGCAGGCAGAATCTTTACTGCCAAGCCACCAGGGAATCCTCCAATATACATTCAGTTCAGTTCAGTTCAGTCGCTCAGTCATGTCCGACTCTTTGTGACCCCATGAATCTCAGCACTCCAGGCCTCCCTGTCCATCACCACTCCCGGAGTTTACTCAAACTCATGTCCATTGAGTCGGTGATGCCATCCAGCCATCTCATTTTCTGTCGTCCCCTTCTCCTCCTGCCCCCAATCCCTCCCAGCATCAGGGTCTTTTCCAGTGAGTCGGCTCTTCACATGAGGTGGCCAAAGTATTGGAGTTTCAGCCTCAGCATCAGTCCTTCCAATGAACACCCAGGACTGGTCTCCTTTAGGATGGACTGGTTGGATCTCCTTGTAGATACTAACAAATACTGTTTGATTTGATTTATATGAGGTACCAAGAATTGTCAAATTCATAGAAGCAGAAAGAACATTGCTAATTCCAGGAGCCAGGACAGAGGGCACAGGGGGTGGAGAGAAATATGGGGTTAGTGTTTAATGGGGACAGGAAGGTGAAAAATTCAGGAGATAGATGATGTTGAGAGTTGAACGACAACATGAATGTACTTAGTACCATTGAACTTTACAATTATATTTGGTTAAAAACAGTATGTTTCATATTATGTGTCTTTTACAATAAAAAACATTAAAAATATAAAGTACTTTACAGTTTAAAAAACATATTGGTAATAAACTTCTTTGGGGCTCTGAAAATATCTTTATTTCCCCTAATTCTTTAAAGATGGTTCCATAGTTTTAGACTTTTAATTATTATCTCTCAGCACTTTGAAGATACTTTCCCAGTCTTCCTGTGCTGCAAAGAAGTCAGCTGTCAGTCTATATTTTCTTTGTTTATAAATAACATTTATTTTTTTCTCCTTGGCATTTGTAAAATCATCTTTGAGATGTCTTTTTGTTGTTGTTGTTGTTTTTATCCAGTTGCACTTTAATTTGTCTAGTGTCTGAGAATCTAATTCTGTTTTTTTCTTTTTTTTAAATAAAATCTGCTGACTCTTATTCACGATTGCTTGTTACCTCATGTGCTTTGAAACTTTTTAATTTTCCATTTGGGAACTCATTTTCATTGCCCCTCTATTGGCTACAGTCAAGGCCTATTACCTGTGTGCTTCTGGGGGACGTTTGCCTGTGCTCCTGAGTCAGGACTGCAGACAGGGCAAGGTACATTCTCGGCGCAGGGTGATGGGGTGGTGTGGGATTGTTTGTTTGAGGAAACCAGATAGCAAATTCTTGCCCTCAATACAGGTGAGGAGAGGCTTTGCCTTAAAAATTCTCAAGGAGGACTTGTTTATATTTTACCTTCTAATAAGACGCAAGACTGGGAAGGCCACTCACCCCCAACTCCCTCAGCACTGACTTCCTGTCTTGCAGATTCACTGTGCACAGAGCTCTTTTCTGCGGCATTATCTGCTCTCACTTTCCTTCCTGAACAGGCTCTAGTCACTCTTCTCTGTTCCCAGGGCCCACGAGAACCAAAACTCGGAGTCATCAGTGGTCACAAATACTTCACTGGCAACAGCCAGTGTCCAGGCACATGCTCACCCCCGGACTTACTTTCTTGTTGTTTGGGGCCCTCTGAGAACAGTGCTTGTCCTGAAGACTCACCTATGCATTTGCTTTTGGGTCTCAGCTATCACTTTCAGATATTCCATGACTGAGGTTTTAGGAGCAGCATGAAGTCTACAATATTGTCAGAGAAAGAAGTTTCCTTGTTCAGATGTATCCAGTGAAATCATCATACCAACTGAGATTGGAGGCATTTTCAAAATTGTAATCTTTTCTAACAGAATTTTAATCTTTAGTTGAGCTTGCACATGCACACGTGCGCGCACACACACACACACACACATGGAGTTCCGGGGCTGAAACTATCTGGGAATGCTGATATAATAGAAGTTATGGGAAAACCCTGGAGAAAATCCACAATTGACTCTCTGAGGACTTAGATCCCAAGGTGAACTTAAAAGCATTTTTTTAAACTCATAGGATTAGATGCCATACAGTTTCTAGTGCTAAAAGGTGAGATTTTCAGAGTATATTTTTTCATCATAATTAATTAAAATAAAATTTTAATCCCTCTCCCATCTTAGTTCTTAGAGTTTAAAAATGTTTCTGTACAATTTCTTTGAAACAACCATGAGGAAATAGACAAAAAGAGAGAACCTTCTCAGAACAAACCAGAAGAATCAACAGTGTTGGTTAAGTGCTTGCTGTTGGGCCAGCTCTTTTGCCTGATCTCTCACACCTTCTTTAGTTATTGATGCCAGGGCCCAGTCTCCTGAAACGTCACTGTGTTTTCTCTAAGTCTGTAAAAACTGAGTCCAACCATTGCATTTTAGAGTGGATAAAGTTATGTAACATAGAAGTGCTCATGTTGAAATGTGATTTTTTTTTCAGTTGTTTATTTATTCAGTTGATTATTATTATTACCATTTCTAGTGCAGTAACTTCACTAAATCACTTAGGGTATTTGAAAGGAGTTCAATACCCCCTCCCCTCTCCCACACTCTGTTCCAATTCTAAGCCAGGTCAGGAGGAGAAATAAAACATAACTCTGCTCTTTCCTAGTCATCTTTGCTTGTATGCCAGATACAGAAAAGAGAAGTACTCCAATTCAGGAGGTCATATTTTCGACCTTCTTAGAGTTATAAATGTATCATATTCCCATAAGAAAATTATTAACAGGGTTTAAAAAAATGTCTCTAAAATGTGACTGCCAAAACCACTCATTCACCCATTGGCCACAGGGGCCCTGAAGGTCACAGCATTGGGACAGAGGCTCTGCAGGTAGATGCCAGCCAGCATGCCTACCCAGACCAAGGGGCAAGAGAATATTGGCCCCTGTAACTCCCTGATTCAGCTACAGCATTCACTGCAGCCAGAAGAGTTGTTAGTAATTGTAAAGAAATACTATGAAAACTCTTGAATTGCAACGAAAGGCGAGAGAGGATAAGAGTAGCCAAAAAAAGCACCAGCTGTGGACGTAGTTTCAGCCCTTCAGTTGGCATGTGATTCAGGGAATGGCATATTTTCTCTTGGGCTTCATTTTCTTTCTGTCTGAAATAAAAAGGCTGTGCTGATTACTAATCTGGTATCTTCAGGCGCTATCATATCAAGTTGTAAATTAAAAAACAAAACAAAACTGAAAATGTTGAGATGTAACCCATGGACCCTGGTGGTGAAGGCCTCTCTTCTCAGGCATATGGAGGAGCTGAATGAGATGGGTCCAGACTGGACGGAGCAGGAAGACGTTCAGACAGCCGCTTCCCATGCTGGTACTTGCTTCCTCATCCATAAACCCAACAGGTGAACCATAAGAAGTCTTTGGACAGCTGGACCCACCTAACCCAAATCCAAACAGGTTTCAAAGTGGCTCCTCACACTCTGCAGTCAGCCAACACTATTCCTTGCAGTTTCTCCTTCAGGAGCAACAAATACGAATTCGGTGTTGATGATTGCAAAGCTGTGCCACTTCTGGAGGATCTTTTAATCCCTTCCCCTCCTGACTTTCATCTTTCTCAGGAACTCTAAAGGTGCTTTGGAAACCCAGGGAACTCTCCAAACATGGTTGACCAAGAAGGGAGTGGAGGGGTGGTGACGCAGCCTGTCAACACAGCCGCAGACCATGAAAATCATCCGCAGACTGTGGACATTGCTTTTTTATTTGAGAAAATAGATCAGAGAAGATGAATGGTGAGCATAGTCTTTCATGGTGCACAAAGAAGAACGTCAAACAAAAACTCAAAGCAAACATTCGTCACAGTGTCCCTCCCACTTTCCATGGAACTACACAGCTTTTTCAGAGCTTATAACTGGAGACCCACATGCAAAATATAATAATTTCACTATATTATGAGAAGCGTTATGGTTGTGAGATTTGGAGCAAGTTTCCCCATGTATAAAGTGGGATTATAAATAAAACCCACCTGAATTTTCAAGGATTGTTAATCATACATTTCTGTGTACTGGGCAGTACCTGCTAACTGGCAGGCACCCAATGAACACCTGGGCCCTTGATCTTCCATTCTTCACTTTGATGTCCTCCCAGCCTGGCCATCTGTCAGGAGACTGAGTACAGATCCCCTATCAGTGTCTGAGTTCCATCTCCTGTTGCTCCTCTGCTCTTTCCACCTCTTCATTCGGGAGGCATCACTATGTCATTCACATCCTCACTTGGAGCGAGCTCTTCTGAGAAATTGTCCAAAATGGCACCATCTAAATCCAGTACCCTCCTGTCTTTTTCTACAGCAACAGGCTGTTTTCTTCTCTTGATAACTCTTAGGGTAATATATGCATGAGTGCTCAGTTGCTTCAGTCGTGTCTGACTCTTTGTGACCCCATGGACTGTAGCCCTCCAGGGTCCTCTGTCCATGGGATTCTCCAGGCAGGAATACTGGAGTGGGTTGCCATTTTCTTCCCCAGAGAATAATATATACATTTATGTTTATCTGTTTTATGTCTCAGTCATGTGTATTCCTTTAACATGAAGATAGAGGCCATGCATTGTACTCATGTCTCCAGAGCAGCAACATAGAATATATGCATGTGTGTGTGTGTGTGTGTGTGTGTGTGGTGCTCAGTCGTGTGTGATTCTTTGCAACCCCATGGACTATAGCGCTTCAGGGTCCCCTGTCAATGGGATTTCCCATTCCCTCTCTCCCCATGAGAGAGAGGAAGAAGACATTTATTTTATGAACTGGCTTCTGGTTGTGGGGATGGGCAAATATGAAGCAGACAGGGCAGGGTAGCACAGTGGAAGCTTGGACAGACTTTTTCTCTGCTGAAGTCTTGAGACTAAATTCCTTCTTTGGGAAACCTCAGTCTTTGTTCTTAAGGCCTTTGATTAGATGAGATAATTACCCACATTATGGAAAGTAATCTACTCACTTAAAATCAACCCGGTTGTAAATGTTAATCATGTCTGCAAAATACCTCCACCGCCACATCCGGACTGGCATTTGACCACCCAACTGGGCACAATGGCCCGGCCACATTGACACGTGACACTGTCACAAGTGATGACTGCCATTCCCGCACTTTGATTCCTGCCAGCACAGATAATATGACCCTGGACCTACCAGCCCAGCCCCGTAGGATCTCTGAGCCCAGTGGTCCTTTAATGCATCTTGTCTTCTTTCCCTAGCCTACATCGGAGTTTTGACACTCACACTTGGGTGAAGAATCAGGTATCATCCTTGATGTTTCCCTGGTGTATAATTTCCCTCCTGTGAAGCATGAAACAGCTGGTCACTTTGGGTCTGACCATCAGGATCTGAGTTGCAGTGAATTGTCCAGCTTTGTTTGTGTTTGGGGAGATTTCCAGGCCCCCAACCCCAAGCCTCCATCTCCTAGGCTGTGAATGGAGATAGTGCTGCTGACCCCAGGGCTTGAGTGGGACCATGTTCATCTTTCTGCTCATGACCTTGGCTCTCTGCTCACATTGGTTGCACTGGATGTGCTCTGAGAGAGAAATCCAGTCTGGAGGCTTTTTCCTTCTCTGTTCAGAGCTGTACTCACCCACCAGAGCAGGTAATGGAGGACCCATATTTCCAGGACACTATGAGAAGGAGGAGGCAGGCCTGGGTCCACTGGGAGGAAACTAACCCCTTCAGTCATCTCAGAAACCTGCTCTGCAGCTGACCGGTTTCTCAGCAAATTCCCCATCTCATATGTTTCTGAGAGAATGCTTCCCAGGCCAGTTTCCTCCTCGACCCTCCCAAACTTTGCTCTTATTAAAAGCACTAGCTGCTACCTCAAGTGTGGGTTAAAAACAAAAAGAATACATAAAATTTAAAATGCTAAGACCAGAACACAAGATTGTATCACAGCAAACGGAACCTAACCTTTGGCCTTCACTTCTCCTGCACTCTCACAGTAAAAAGGGATTAGTCTTTTTAAGTCAAGTCATTTTTCTTAAAAAAAGACAAATATCAAACGTGTACAGCCATGGAAATGTTTGAAGTTTCTAATGTCCTGATAGTTTATAAACTCCAACTCCCACATATCACATAAAAATGATGAGCTAACCCACTTTTAAATGAAAAAAAAAAAGTTTGGAAGAACTGTTTACACCTCTGTTTGGTTGTTGGGAAAGACTTGAATTCTGAGGGGCAAGAATGCAGCCAGCCCTGCAGGAGTAGCTCAGCGGGTCTCTAGGGCCACGCTTTCTACAGAGGTGACTTGGGAACTGAGGCTCAGAGAGGGGTCAGATGGACTTCCATAGACCTGTTTTTGGTCTTATTTGTTTGGTGAACATTTATGGAGCATCTGTTGTATGCCAGAGCTTGTGTAAGCCACTGGGAAAACCAGAATATATACATGATCACCTTCACCCCATGGAACGCACAGATGAAGAGACAGTCTATTTGATTCACAGCTGAGGTTGAGGTTTTGATACCAAACAATGACAGAACCTTGACAGAAGACTCCTATGAGCACCAGCAAGAGGATTTTCATCTAACTACAAAAGACAAACCACTGTCCTTACAGGAGACAGAAACCTGAGGGTGGGGGTTTCCACACTTTCAACAGGATACATCATGGTGCGGAATATATTGCGCTTCAGGTGAAAGATAATTGTGGGCAATGATGCTGAGCAACAGAAAATATGATAACTTAGGGAGGACATTAAGAGCCCCTGAGGATGGGACATTAATGCATGAGTCAAGGCAGCAATAGTGGATTGCAGGCACAAGCAGATGTTAAGTTTGCAGACAACTGTAAAATAACTCCACAGAGTTTTAGAAATTTCCTGCAAGCAATGGAGAACCACCGACATGGAAGTAAGAGGGACAGGCAGAAGTTCATTTTAGAAAGAGACTTTTGGGAGCAGAGAGAACAGATCTGTGAATGGCAGTGCTAGAGCTGGGAGCCAGACAGCAGGCTGGAGGGAGAGAAAAGAGGCAGAGTTCCAGCCAGGAAAGAGATGCAGGGGGAGCAGGGGTGTGCAGGAGATTGAATCTTGCCACTGGGTGGAGTAGGCTTCTAGGTGCTGGGGGAAGTGACAGGGTCTTGGGGAAATGGGGGTCACCCATGCCAAGCCCCAAAATAGCTTCAGGAGAACAACACTCTGATTAGTTGGGAGTAAGAATAAGATACCTTATTTGTGAATATTTGTGGACAACAGCCTTGGAAGGTTGTGGGGACCAGATCCAGAGTGGTGCTGGGGGTGGGATTCAGGCTTTTCTCTGGCTCTGGGAGTATGTCTCTCCCCCTCAAATAAACCTATCTCCTGGGAATTTCATGGGTGAGATCACACTCTGACCTGAGTCAGGATAAGGGAATGTTTTTGGTTCTGGTTCCAGAGCCAGAAGTCTTTTCTTCAAATTAAACATTATGAGAAGTAGCCTGTGTCAGTAAATGAAAAACATGGGCAGTGATGAAGTGCAGTTCCAGAGATCAGAAGAGTTGCAGCACAAAGCACTGATTCTTATCAACCAAAGAATGCAAGACTCTACCTATATTTGTTTCCTACTGCTACAATCACAAATTATCTCAAAAGAAGACGTTTAGAGCAATATAAATTTATCATCTTACAGTTCGTGAGATCAGAGTCAGCACTGATCTCACTGAGCTAGAATCAAGCTGTTGGCAGGGTTGGTTCCTTCAAGAGGAGCATCCATTTTCATGCTTCTTTCAGCTTCTCGAGGCCACCCACATTCCTTGGCTCATGGCCCCTTTCTCCATCATCAAAACCAGCAACAGTGGTCTCGGTCCTTCTTGTATCTAGTCACTCTGCCCTCTCTCTTCCATTAATAATTAAGGCCCTTTGAGATTGCATTTAGTGCCCACCTGGCTATTATAGGATCATCTCATCTCAGAATATTTACCTTAATCACATCTGCAGAGTCTCTGGCCAGATAAGTTTCCATATTCACGGATGCAGAAATCAGATGTGACACCTTTAGGGAAATCAGACTCCAGAGTGGATAGCTTGCCAACAGCCATGCAGTTTTGAGAAGGAACTCCAGTAAATGTTTCATGTTAAGGGAGAAAAGAAGATTAAATTTTAGGAAAAGAAAATCCATTTTCCAAATAGGGAAATTATGTCCCTATATTCTGGGAGAACATGGGGTTAATAGGACTAAAAGTCTCATGATTTGTGTCTCTTTCTTCCAGTTGTGACTTTGGTGCACATCTTGGGCTTGATTAGCAAAGCTCTTGTGAGAAAGAGCTGGGCAGCCTCCCTCCCCTTCCATTCCTGCCTTGGTTGTTTCAATTAAACCTGCAGTATTGGCACCAAGGCTGGAACAGAGTATGTACCTGAGTTAGGGCTGAGCAACAGCAGATGGGGCAAGTCTCCTTGGCCTGGAAACCAGAGAACCCACAGCAACAGGGAGCTCAGGGAGGGGGTGATCTTAGGAGAAGAGAGAGGCAAGTAAAGCTTCAATGCCACACAGATGAAGAAAGGCAACCTAGAGAGGTGATGTAGGAGATGATGTGACTAGAGCCCAAACAGCAGGAAAGGGTTGCATACAGGGCTGGGTATAGGAAAGGGGAATAGTTGGGTGCTGTCTGCAGGAGGGGAGCACTGCTGGAAGATGTGAAGTGCAGAAAGGCCAGTCTACTGCTGAGGATCCTGTTCTCAGCCTCTTCCTGTGCATCCCACCAGATACTCTTGGCTAGGAGGCCTTGGCCAGGCCTAGGGCCCATAAGACAGAACAGAACAGACAAGACAGAACAGAAACTCCCTCCCAGGAGACAAGGGACTTCACTGGCTTTTTTCCTCTAGTCTCCACCTGGCCACCTGGCCTCCTGGCCTGCTGGACTCCCTGACTCTTGATATCTCCAGGCTGCAGATGTAATGCAACACTTCTGGGGACAGTCGCCTGACTTGAAAGCCTGTCTCCTCTACAGGATTGTAAGCTGGTCCAGTTACAGCTGCCCCTTCAGATGGAGCTTGAAGGTGAGGGTGGTGCAGAGCTGGATCCCTACCCCCCTAGAGTGGTGATGAACAGAAACAGAAATACACGTGGGTTAGGGCTGTCTGTTGCCAAGGCATAACCAAGACTGTGCTGCTTCTCTTGCAAAAATTACAACTAAAGCAATTATTCACACTAGAAATCTCTCTTAGAAGATAAACATTTTAAGCCAAGGATTAAATAAATGTTGTATATTCAAGTTCCAGGTGGGATTAAGCCTACATGTTAATATTGTTGGTGTTAATAGTGTGAAAAATTCTACTTACAAATATTTCTTAATGACATCTGTTACTGTTAGAATAAACCCCAATCAAGAAATATTTTGTTTTAAAAACTAATATTGATAGTATGTACCAGGGACTAGACTAAGCATTTTAGATACAGTCCTGTCTTTAACCACAGCTGTGTAAGAAAATTGATTTCATTTTCCCTAAAGCACATAAGATAAAAAATAACATAAAGCCTCACATGACTCCAATAGACAAAAATTCAGACAAATGTATTTATGAACACAGATATGAAAATAATAGATGAACATACCAGCAAACTGAATTAAATAGTATGTTAAAATATTGATTGTCGTCATCACCTAGGGTTTCACTTACAAATGAAGTGATCACCTTACATTTTTATATTGATAAACCATTTGTAATAATTAATTTTGCTAATAAAAATGAACTTGAAATAATCAGATATCTAGTTGTGATTAAAAAATTATTAAACCTGGAACATGATCATGAATATCTACCACACAGCAACGAACAGTCTACTTTAGCTGCGACACAGTTAAATCTCATTTATTGCAATCAGAAAATATGTGCATCCTTATGGATATTTAATTTTATTCTGGAAGTGCTAGCAAATGAAAAAGTTTGAAAAGGAAACAAATTCTAGAAATAAACAGATAAATATTATTATTTACAGATTATATGATCATAAAATTGTATACCTAATATACTCAAATATTATTGTTAGGTTTTTTAAGGGTAGGGTATAGTGATCAGATCCCTTCCTGGATCACAGCCTTGTTGTGGCGAAGGCGCTTGTGTAATACAATGAAGCTATGAACCATGCCGTGAAGAGCCACCCACGATGGATGGGTCATCATGAAGAGTTCTGACAAAATATGGTCACCTTACCTGTCTCCTGAGAAACTTGTATGTGGATTAGGAAGCAACAGTTAAAATCAGACATAGAACAACAGGCTGGTTCAAAATTGGGAAAGGAGTATGAGAAGGCTGTATCTTGTCACCTTGCTTATTTAACTTATTTGCAGAGTACATCATGCAAAATGCCTAGATGGATGAATAACAAGCTGGAATCAAGATTGCCAGGAGAAATATCAACAACCTCACATATGCAGGTGATGACATTCTTTGGCAGAAAATGAAGGAACTAAAGAACCTCTTGATGAAGGTGAAAGAGCAGAGTGAAATAGCTGACTTAAAACTCAACATTCAAAAAACTAAGATCATAGCATCCAATCCCATTAAGTCACAGCAAATAGAAGGGGGAAAAGTGGAAGCAATGAGAGATTTTCTTTTCTTGGGTTCTAAAATCTCTGTGAATGGTGACTGCAGCCATGAAATTAAAGATGCTTGCTTCTTGGAAAAAAAATATGACAAACTTAGATAGTGTATTTAAAAGCAGACATCATTTTGCTGGCAAAGGTTCATATAGTCAAAACTATGGTTTCTCCAGTAGTCATGTGCGGGTGAGAGAGTTGGACCCTAAGGAAGGCTGAGCACCGAAGAACTGATGATTTTCAATTGCAGTGCTGGAGAAGATTTTTGAGAGTCTCTTGAACTGTAAGGAAATCAAACCAGTCAATCCTAAAGGATATCAACCCTGAATATTCATTGGATATTGAATGAATGATGCTGAAGCTGAAGCTCCAATACTCCAATGGCCACTTGTGAAGAGCCAACTCATTGGAAAAGACCCTTATGCTGGGAAAGATTGAGGGCAGGAGGCAAAGAGGGTGGCAGAGGATGAAATGGTTTGATAGCATCACTGACTCAATGGACATGAATCTGAGCAAACTCTGGGAGATAGTGGAGGACAGAGGAGCCTGTTGTGCTACAGTGCATGGGACAACAGAGTTGAACACACACGACTTAGCAACTGAACAACAAAAACAACAACACAGTGATCAGAATTAAAAAAAAAAAAAAACACACAGAAAATAATAGCTTCATTAGATTTCAGCAAATACGAAAATACTCAAACAGAAACAAAGGACTCTTTCCAAAAGAGTAACATGGAAACTTACATTCAGTTCAGTTCAGTCTCTCAGTCGTATCTGAATCTTTGAGACCCCATGGACTGCAACATGCCAGACTTCCCTGTCCATCACCAACTCCCAGAGCTTACTCAAACTCATATCCATCGAGTCAGTGATGCCATCCAAACATCTCATCCTCTGTCTTCCTTCCCTTCTCCTCTCACCTTCAATCTTCCCCAGCATCAGGGTCTTTACCAATGAGTCAGTTCTTTACATCAGATGGCCTAAGTATAAGAGTTTCAGCTTCAGCATCAGTCCTTCCAATGAAGGAAACAATGTCTCTGCTTTTTAATATGCTGTCTAGGTTGGTCATAACTTTTCTTCCAAGGAGCAAGAGTCTTTTAATTTCATGGCTCCAGTCACCATTGCAGTGATTTTGGAGCCCCCCAAAATAAAATCTGTCACTGTTTCCATTGTTTCCCCATCTATTTGCCATGAAGTGATAGGACCAGATTCCATGATCTTAGTTTTCTGAATGTTGAGTTTTAAGCCAACTTTTTCACTCTCCTCTTTCAACTTTCATTAAGAGACTCTTTAGTTCTTCTTTGATTTGTGTCATAAGTGTGGTATCATCTGCATATGTGAGGTCATTGATATTTCTTCCGGCAAGCTTGATTCCAGCTTGTGCTTCATCCAGCCCAGCATTTCTCATGATGTACTCTTCGTATAAGTTAAATAAGCAGGGTGACAATATACAGCCTTGACGTACTCCTTTCCTGATTTGGAACCAGTCTGTTGTTCCATGTTCAATTCTAACTGTCGCTTCTTGACCTGCATACAGATTTCTCAGGAGGCAGGTCAGGTGGTCTGGTATTCCCATCTCTTTAAGAATTTTCCACAGTTTGTGGTGATCCACACAGTCAAAGCCTTTGGCATTACTTATATTGCCATATGTAAAATAGATAGGCAATGAGAATTTGCTGTATGGCTCAGGAAAATCAAACAGGGGTTCTGAATCAATCTAGAAGGGTGGGATGAGGGCAGGAGATGGGAGGGAAGTTCAAAAGGAAGGGGATCCATGTATACCTATGGCTGATTCATGCTGAGATTTGACAGAAAACAGAAACATTCTGTAAAACAATTATCTTTCAATAAAATAATAAATTAAAAAAGTGTTCTTTCTGAATTGATTCAGAGTTGGAAGTGTATGTCTAATAATTCACATGATGCCTTCAACTCTCCAGAAAACCAATAACAGCGGTGAAAAAATCCTGCCTTGGATCACGCCCATGTTCTTCTTCCAGAACTCCTGAAAAGGCACACAGAGGTTGAAAGAAAGAGAAAAGATGGGCGCCAAGCATGAGCTATCCTTGAGAATGTGCCAATTCAAATTTATTTATCCCTGATAATTACAGTAATTTTCACATCTCAGCTTTACTTGACATATCTATTGTTTCCTTCTCTCTAAAACCCTGATAACACCTTTTAAGATAACCTTCCCCTCTGCTCATTCTTTCTCAGAGCTCTGAGCTCATGAGCAAGCTATTTATGCATCACACATTAAACAGTCAAATGGGCTGCCTGAACCATTTACCTAAGGTAAATCACAGATGCCTCAGTCCTCCAGGGCACAGTTTGTGATGGAACTTTTCATCACGCTTACGAAGCCTCAAAACTCAAGTCTAAAGGTGGATTTTCCAAAAAAGGAATGATGGTTGCAGAAATTAGTGCCAGAGCCTAGGGACTGAAAGAGAAAAGCTGAAAAGTTTCTGTTACTTAGCAACCACTTTTTTATTTTACATTTTAAATCAAGATTAGATGTATGCACCTCTAGACTAACTAAATATTTATTGAAATGATGACATAGTGAATCCTTCTGGATCCAGCTCAAAGGGATGGATTGATTCCTTCAATTTCTGTGCAGATTACTGGCCTCCCTCTCTGTTGGGGGCAAGGAGGCTTAAACAAATAATTACATAATACCTCTAAATATACAACAATAGCTGTCCTAAGTAACACAAAATTCTAATGTTCTGTAAGTGCACAATGTGCTATGTGGGTATAAAGAAGGAATAGAAATCCCCAACCCGAAATACCAGGGAAATCTTCCCTAAAGAAGTGGTAAGAAATTTTTTCAAAAATCAAGGCCATTTAGATGAAAATCTAATGGAATCCATCGGCTGAAGGTACAATGGGGAGTGGATTGAAGAGAATGGTGTTTGAGAAGGAAAGAACTTACAATGACATGGGGTTGGGAGAAGGCATGGGGTGCACACCGAGAGGAACAGCATGTGGCTGGCCAGTGTGACACAAGGGCTGAGGTGTCTTGAAGGGCATTTGAAGATGCGTTTTATTCGTCCTGAGGGATGGGCAAAGCTCTCCATATGCTTTCCCAGGGACAGAATTGTACGATGATTTGTATTAAAGGTGAATTGCAGCCACATAGAAAATAGAGAGGGAATGCAGTCTTTGTAGGAAGGCCAGGGGTGGTTCTTTAGAGTGAAGGATATACACAGAGTTGGGAGAGATCCAGGAGTAGAATCTTTAGGATTTGAGAACAGATTTGATGTTCTGGTGAGAGCAGAAGGTGTGAAGTTTCCCTGGTTGGATGAGTGGTCCTGCCCTTCACAGAGCAGGTCATGAACAGGATGGTTTCTACATAACTACTAGTTGTATTGCAGAGTGTGTGTCAGAGCAAGATTTTGAACACAGTTTTTGATATATTGAATGAGATGATTTTGGATCATCTAAGGCAGTGTTCTGAATTAAAACATAACTTTGTGACCTGACTCTTCATCAGGAGTAATTGAAACTGTGGGATAAGACATGATGGATAGAAGGACAGAAGAGGAGGCTGACTCGGGAGGATGCTGACATTTGGTTGGCATATGAAATAACTTGAGCTTTCAAAAGATAAGAAAAATGCCAGCCAGAAAAGTGAATGGGAGAGGGAAACAGGAAAGCAGAGGTCAAGAAAAGGGAAGCTGGTGTTTGAAGAAAGCGGTGTGCCCTAGGGTCAAGGATAATTAGGGCTGGCAAAAGTCAATATGACGTTTTTTAAAATTACGATTACAGAGTTCATTGTTGACTGGGAGTCAAGAATCTTAAAACTGGTGCATGTCTGTGTCACCAAATTTCAACAGCATGCTAACACACTTTGGACCTCTTCTCAGAATAATACTTATAAATGAAAATATAAAGTACAGAATATTACAGAAAACAATGGTATTCAGCTATAAGATATTTTAATTGCTGTGATATTTAATGGCAATACCTGTATTACCAACATTTTTAAACGCCATTATGTAAAAGCTTTGATAATGTAAGTGATATTTTAATAATGTAAGGGATATTACTAATGTAAAAGATCTTCATGACCCAGATAACCATGACAGTGTGATCACTCAGAGCCAGACATCCTGGAATGCAAAGTCAAGTGGTCCTTAGGAAGCATTACTATGAAAAAAACTAGTGGAGGCTATGGAATTCCAGTTGAGCTATTTCAAATCCTAAAAAATGATGCTGTGAAAGTCTTGCACTCAATATGCCAGCAAATTTGGAAAACTTGGCAGTGGCCACAGGACTGGAAAAGGTCAGTTTTCATTCCAATCCCAAAGAAAGGCAATGCCAAAGAATGCTCAAACTACCACACAATTGCACTCATCTCACATGCTAGCAAACTAATGCTCAAAATTCCCCAAGCCAGACTCAACAGTACGTGAACCATGAACTTCCAGATGTTCAAGCTGGTTTTAGAAAAGGCAGAGGAATCAGAGATCAAATTGACAACATTTGTTGGCTCGTCAAAAAAGCAAGGAAGTTCCTAAAAAACATCTACTTCTGCTTTATTGACTATGCCAAAGTCTTTGACTGAGTGGATCACAACAAACTGTGGAAAATTCTGAAAGAGATGGGAATACCAGACCACCTGACCTGCCTCTTGAGAAATCTGTATGCAGGTCAGGAACCAACAGTTAGAACTGGACATGGAAAAACCAACTGGTTCCAAATCAGGAAAGGAGTACATCAAGGTTGTATATTGTCACCCTGGTTATTTAACTTATATGCAGAGTACATCATGGGAAATGCCAGGCTGGATAATGAGCAAGCTGAAATCAAGCTTGCTGGGAGAAATATCAATAACCTCAAATATGCAGATGACATCACCCTTATGGCAGAAAGTGAAGAAGAACTAAAAAGCCTCTTGATGAAAGTGAAAATGGAGAGTGAAAAAGCCGCCTTAAAACTCAACATTCGGAAATCTAAGATCATGGCATTCAGTCCCATCTCTTCACGGCAAATAGATGAGGATACAATGGAAACAGTGATGGACTTTATTTTGGGGGGCTCCAAAATCACTGCAGATGGTTATTGCAGCCATGAAATCAAAAGACGCTCCTTGGAAGAAAAGTTATGACAACCTAGATAGCATATTCAAAAGCAGAGATATTATTTTGCCAACAAAGGTGGGTCTAGTCAAAGCTATGGTTTTTCCAGTAGTCAAGTATGGGTGTGAGAGTTGATCTATAAAGAAAGCTGAGCACCAAAGAATTGATGCTTTTGAACTGTGGTGTTGGAGAAGACTCTTGAGAGTCCCTGAGACTGCAGGGAGATCCAACCAGTCCACTCTAAAGGATATCAGTCCTGAATATTCATTGGAAAGACTGATGCTGAAGCTGAAGCTCCAATACTTTGGCCATCTGATGTGAAGAGTTGACTCATTGGGAAAGACCCTGATGCTGGGGAAGATTGAAGGTGGGAGGAGAAGGGGACCACAGAGGATGAGATGGCTGGATGGCATTACT
This sequence comes from Bubalus kerabau, assembly GCF_029407905.1. Classification (NCBI taxonomy): domain Eukaryota; kingdom Metazoa; phylum Chordata; class Mammalia; order Artiodactyla; family Bovidae; genus Bubalus; species Bubalus kerabau. The sequence goes on along the minus strand of NC_073631.1, from coordinate 78,734,764 downwards.
GACTCGGTGGACATGAGTTTGAGTAAGCTCTGGGAGTTAGTGATGGACAGAGAAGCCTGGCATGCTGCAGTCCATGGGGTTTCAATGAGTCAGACATGACTGAGCGACTGAACTGAACTGAACTGAAGTGATATTTTAAGAAATGCACAACAACTGTAATGTAATATAATGTGTCTCTGATTCATGACAAAAGTACAAGTGATGCTAATTCCTTTGTGTTTGTTGCCTATATTCACAGCTTAAAGATGGACTATATTTCAATATGATGTTAATGAAAATAAAGATACAATTTTCTCCCCAATCATGGATCTTTAAATTTTTTCCATGAATTCCTGAGGTCTGTGAACCTGGGGTTAAGAACACCTACCTTTAAGAGCATCAGTGCATGCCTGCAAAGTTGCTTCTGTCGTGTTTCACTCTTTGCAACCCTACGGACTGTAACCCATCAGGCTCCTCTGTCCATGGGATTCTCTAGACGAGAACACTAGAGTGGGTTGCCTTGGAACCTCCAGAGGATCTTCCTGGTCCAGGGATTGAACCTGAGTCTCTTATGACTCCTTCATTGATAGCTAAGTTCTTTATCACTAGCACCAGCTGGGAAGTCCTAAGAAGCATCAGGAGTGTGGTATAATGTTGATAGCTGAGAAGAACTGGATTAGAAGAGAAAGGGTGTGAAAAGCAAGGCAATGGAGTCAGAACAGAAATAGCCCTCATGAGGGTGCAAATATGAGGGTGAAGAGAGATGGGGAGGCAGTGGATGGGATGGTTAAGTGTTTTGCTTTATAATTAGGGGTAAATTTGAGCTCATTTACAATCAGTAAAAACTCCCCATTGGGGGTGAAAGGTTGATGGACAGGCAGTAAGAAATCATGGGATAAAAAGACTATAATAAATTATATATATATTTTTTTTTAAAAGAGAGAGATCATGAGTAGTCTGAAGTTCCTGAGAAGACGGAAGGCATTTCTTACACACAATAAGATTCATACTATAAAATACTCCACAAAATATGTGGAAGAATAAAGCATATAGTTCCAATATTTATATACAATAATTTTACATTATAAAAGCTTATCACAGTCCCTTAATGAGGAATTTATATATATATATGTATATATAATATACTGGATTAATGATATATATATAATGATATATATATATATATATATAGTAGCAAACTGGATTAATTATAAATATATTTATAGTAGCAAACTAAGCAATTTTCATTACAGAAGGCAGGTTCAATTATCCTCAATATCTAGTTTGTTACATTTGTAAAGTTTCAAGTTTAAAATGAAAGCATGCTTCAGATATTATTAAAGATAGCCATCTGTACTAAACCTAATTTTGAATTGCTCAGGAGGAAATCAAGAGGAAAGATATGGAACAGTATATTTTAAAAGTAATGTTGAATATTCGGGTGAGATACAGGAAAAAACATATTTTGATTTTAAATCCTAGTGGATTTAAAGAATTAGCAGTTTCTCTCTCAATCAATGTTACCAATTTCCTATTCTTAAGGTCCTTACACATACCAGGGAAATGTTTTTAATTGTATCAGATTATTTCTTTAGTATTCTCTTTTCACAGTCTAAAAAAAACTTAGGATTTTTCTGTACCGAACTTTCTCAACTCTTTCTCCCAATACCAACATTGATAAAACCTGTGTTCAGTTTCAAATAAAACTGAAGAATAATGATCATTAATATCAAAACCATGCTGCCTAGGTGTGAAATGCCTATAACTTATTTTTTTCTTACTTTTCCTAACTCACTGAAAGAAAGATGTAATTCTGGAAATGTTAAGATGTAATAATTGATTAGCTGTAGAAGGAATTGTTGAGGATGATTCTCAAATGTCTCCTTGTATAATTTGGTGGATATAATTTCTATCATGGATTAGGATCAATGATGTCCTGATTGGATTTCCATTCTAGAAAAGTCAAACCCATAGGGACACAGAACAGATTAGATCTGTAGTTGAGGTTAGAGGAAACATTTAATACAAAGGTCAGCTTCAGGGAAATTTTAGGGATGAGGAGCCTATTCTATATCTTGATTGTATTGATGTTTACATATTTTGGAGCTTCCCAGGTAGCACGGAGGTAAAGAATCTGCCTGCCAATGCCAGAGTTCTTCAAGGTGGAAATCTCAGAGAGGCCAAGGTCTTGAATGTGTCACCCATACATGTCCCAGGATGATGGCAGAACTTGTTCAGCGTCCAAAGTCATTAAGAGGGCAGGGGGAGACTTTCTGCAAGATACACACTGAGAGAGATTTGAGGGCTGAGCTGCGTCAGGGAGTGGGGCAGTGTAGTTGAGAGGCATTCATCTCAAGGACTTTTATTTTAAGAGCATGAGGAGATAAAGTCTCAACCCCAGCCCACTTTCTGACTGGAAGATACGGTGGGTGAAAGGTGAAGGAAGCTTCCTTTGAGGGACTTCAGGAGCAATAGTGACCTCAAGGGAGAACCACCTTTCAGGTTTGATAAAGGGTTAAAGGAAGGCTCTGAGGTGAGGGTGAAGTCCAGAAAGCATCAGACACTGACCGAATTTTTATGAAATGGGAGAGCAGTAAGAGGTTATGGTTATGGTAGGTGAGCACAGGCAGGGCCTTGGGGATTCTGGTGCTGAAAGGACAGAGTATCGTTTAGATGTTAATGTTAAAACAGGGTGAGAACATACTGTGCTTGGGACCAGCGCTTCCAGAATAATCACAACAGGAATGACAGCTACCACCAGGGGCTCTGTGTGTCCTAGGACCACCTCCTTCTCCTTTATCTGCTTCCAGGTTTTCTCTAAGGGCTTGCATTCATTACAAGCTCCCTTAAACTGCGAGACTAGTGACAAACTTTGTATAATGTGCTCAAGGTCATGAATAGAAAAGACACAGAACTGTGAGGCCCATTGTCTTCTCTCCAGTGAGCAAGACCTGGAGCCCTGCCCGGGGTTTACCATATTCTGACTTCTCTGTGATTTTCTTTTGCACAATCTGCATCACCTTCTGCTTCATATCTATAACTAGAAGATGAAGTCTACCCAGAGCCAGGACTATGCCTCTCTAAAGGAAAAAAGAGAGAGAGTGGAGAGAGAGGAGGAGGAGGAGAAAAAAGAAACAGCTAAAACAGAAATGACTCTTCAGAAGTAATATTTTAAATGCCTACATTTCTTTTTTTTTTTTTTTTTTCACAAAAATACAATGTCTGTTTCCAATCATAAGACAATTTGTTTATAGGCTTTATCTCAGGCCTTGTGATCTAGTAATATCTATGCGTGATGTGCTGTGCTAAGTCGCTTCAGTCATGCTTGACATTTTGCAACACTTCTGACTGTAACTGGCCAGGCTTCTCTGTCCAAGGGACTCTCCAGGCAAGAATACTGGAATGGGTTGCCACGCCCTCCTCCCTGGGATCTTCCTGACCCAAGGATCCAACCTGTGTCTCTTTTGCCTCCTGCATTGGCAGGCAGGGTCTTTACCACTAATGCCACCTGGGAAGCCTCAATAGTGGCTATAATAACCATTAAAACTTAATGATGAGCTTCTTTATTTTTATTTTATTGGCAAGTCTCTGTGACATTGTGTGTAACCAGATTTGAAGATGACCTCAAAGGCTTAAATGGAAAGACCTTCATGAAGGAGAGACCTGAGCCGAATGACCCTCCTGCTTCATCATTGACCTCTTCCCCTGCCCCACCTGACAGGGCCCCATTGGTTGATCGGTTATAATCTTTAAGTGAAAAATTGATGCAAGTAAGGTTATATTATGTCCTGAGTGCTCACTGTTGGTCATAACCATTCTTTTTGTGTGTGTGTGTGTGTGTGTAATAAAGTTTTATAAAGTATAAAGGAGATAGAGAAAGCTTCTGACATAGGCATCAGAAGGGGGCAGAAAGAATACCCCCCTGCTAGTCTTCAGCTGGATGTTATATAGTCACTAGCAGTCTGTTAATGAAAGAAAGGAATGTCCTATAATTCAGAATAGCACCAGGCCCCTCGCCCATAAGATGCATTTTGGGATAATCTTGGGCCATAAAATAATTAACTTGAATCTTAAAGAAGGGCAGACCACCATACAAATAGTTTCATTTACATAGATTAGGGGAACAATATCTGAGTATAACATACTGGTTTGTCAAGTAGGTTTTGGGCCCAGAGGCGGAACCGACTTGGAGACCGAGTTTGGGGTAAAGGCGTAGTACATTAGCATAGCTCAAGACGAACATTTCCATAAGAAAAAGGCATTGGTTATCTCTAGGCTCAAGAATAGCTAACTTCAGGTGAAACCAGGTGTCATTATGGCAACACAGTATTTTAAGAGAAACCTCTCTTTAAATTTGTATAGAGAAGGAAAAAAATATTGCTAGTTTGTTTCCTCCTGCCGCTTAAGAGAGATAAAAATGTCTGACACTTGCAGGCTATTTCCTCCATTTGGAGACCCCTGGCCTTCCTGCCTGTTACCCTCTCATTCCCCCCTTTTCTTTTAGGAGAATTATGTTGCCTAGGGAAAAGGGGCGTCGTTCTCATTCCATAACTACTTCCGAGCTGACAAGGGGCGTTGTCCCTAAATTGGTGAGGCAACATATTCTCCTAATCTTCATATTGAGGATATCTGATCCAGGGGCCCCAAATAGTAGTTGGAGGAAGCTACAGCAGTAGCAGGAGTTTGAGCAACCATCTGTAACTTAAAAGCTTTCATGCGGCTAGAAACAAATCTAGTTATACAATTACAGATGTAGGCAACAGTCATTAAAACAAGTTAAAATCGAAATTAAAAGTCACATTATGTCCATAGTTAAAGTGCAAAGTGTTGTACCAGTCCATTTTAGGGTTGGTAGATGTCATCAGATGAAGAAGAGGCATCGCATGTGATTGCTGTCGAAGGTATTCACAGACTTGGAGAAAGTCTTTTCCTTGAAGTGGGGATGTCCACCACGGGAAGTCTTTCATTGACGAAGAGGGGAGCGCTCCACAGACCCAGCAGTTTATCCTTTAGATCCTCTCAAGCTGTATGGTTTAAAGTTAGGAATTGAGAACAATCGTGATCAGGTGTTTCATTTTCCTTCTCAGGAAGGAAAGTGGCAGGATTTAAATTTCCACAAACTTTAAGCTTAGTTACTGGTCCTTCTAACAACAATGACTGATACTTAAGAAGCCTACTGTCTGTCATCCAAATATTAACCTTAGAATTTAAGATTCCACTCACATCATGAGAAGTCAGTACAGTAAGGTTTCGTCCATTAATTATTTTTAAAGCTTCAGGTGCTAATAAAGCCGCTGCCCCAATTACTCTTAGGCAGTGGGGCCACCCACGTGAAACTGCGTCTAATTCTCTGCTTAGATAAGCAACAGGTTGCTGGTGAGGTCCTCGGGGTTGTGTCAAAACTCCCAATGCCACACCTTTTCTTTCAGTGACAAACAAATTAAATTCATAACCATTCTTATGAATGGAAGCATATGGATAATTTTTGCTGCTACCCACAAATGCCCAAAGCTTTTCTTCACATGATATGTGTTGATTTCTGAATCATTTGAAAAATGGTGTACCACTTTCTTCTGGCATTCATAGCTTCTGATGAGAAATTTGCTATCATTCAAATTATTTTCCCACTGTAGGTAAGATGTTATTTCTCTCACTGCTTTGAGGATATTTTCTTTGTTATCAGAAGTTTGTGGGGGTTTTGATGTGGTTTTCTTTGGGTTTATCCTATTTAGAATTCAACCAACTTCATTAATTTTCACTTTCTGTACTTAGTCCAAATTTGATAAGTTTTTAGCCATTATTTCTGGCCAGTGACCTATTAGTTCAATGGGCTTTGTTCACATCCTAACCTTGAGACCGTGTTGAAAGGTTGAAGATTTGCTTTAGATTCTGCCCAGCATACTGATTTCCACGGGGAATTGAAACTTTCCTTCAAATCCCTCACGGGGCTGTGGTGAGTCAGTTAGTGCTGCCCCCTCAGAGGTCTGGACCAGGAATGACCAGTGTGTGCAAACAGCTGAGTCACAGGTCCAGATGTGCAGAGGGAAGAATGCCATGGGCAATGAGCAATATCAGAGGCTGGTGACAGAGGGAGCAAGTTTGAATTTGTCCAGCTGGCCTGGATTACATGGCCTGCTGCATGTGCCTGGATGGAGTCTTTTTACAGAGTCAGAGGACAGTGGGCAACAATGTTTCCTTCATCTGCTTCTTCAACTCTTCAATTTCATGAGAGCCGCAGTTTATCCAACCCTCTTGACAACCTTGCACCAGCTTTGGTCATCATGTCTGAGTTTTCTTAGTCTGGAGTGTTGGCCACCCCTCCATATCTCCCTGCCCTCAGGAAACTAGGGAAAAAACAAACAAGAGATGACTCTGGAATTTAAGAGCTGGCTTCCTGCTTGTTCTGGCAATAATGTTGTAGGCAAATTGGCAGCTCCCAGCAGCCCTGGACTTCTTATCTGTAAGATAAGGACCCTGAAAAATAAGCAGAGAAAATTCCTACATAATTCTTAAGTAGCTTGGATCTCACATGAAATGACAGATATAAAAATGCTATTAAAATTCTAAAATGTAATACAAATGTTACCACTTTTCATCCTGAGTTTCCACAAGACTCTCCTAGATGTCAACTCTTGGTGCCTGAACTGCTAAGCTTCTGGTGTATTCATATAGTTAGGACTTTATAAAGACAATAAAAAATTCTTTGAAAACAATAATCTCATATTGTAGAATGATTTGTGCAGTTAATTCCCTGTAGCTGTATCTTTTAAAAGCTGTGATTAAGACATGATGCAATTTTGAGGTTAACCCCAAACCCTCCTTAGCTGGCTTCAGCAGTAGAGATGCCATTCTCTTGACATTTGGTTATGCTTCTGCCTATATTTTCTTTTATGCACTGCCTCTGTTTTAGCAAAATATTAGCTCTTTTCTTTACAATGATATATCTAGGTTAATTATTGTGAATTCTTGGTTTTAATCTGCATTTACTCGAAGTTCCCACATGACTATGCTTTCACTGAACACACTTCTCTAGCCCTAGTTGTCACTGTTCTCAGGTTGTCATCATACAGAGCTAAGCAACACTACAACTGAGGGGATTCCCTTCCCCAAGCGTACCCTACAGATTCCTGCCAGCTTTGCTCTGGTGTCAGGACCCCTGAAGTGGCAGAAGGGTGCGTGGAGAACCCTGGTTTGGGCAGAAAGAATACTGTCCTGATTCATTGGTCTCTGAAAGCAAGATTTCTCTCACTTAGAAGGCATGGCATGTGTGCTTCCTTCCTTGGTTTATCAACTGTTTTTTTCTGAGCTCAGTAAAAGCCTCTGGTGTGTGCTTTTCAACAGTCTCAGAGAACAAAGAAAGAACTCTCTGAAATTGAAAATATGAGAGTGAAGTGAAAAGCTGAGTAACACGATAGAAAATAACAGAAGGCAGAAAAGAAAAAGGAAATTAGAAGGGGGAAAATGACAAGAAAATTAGCAGATTATCTGGGAGTTAGCAACATGCAATCACCTAAATTTACAGAGAAAATAACAGGTGAAATTTTTTAGAGGACGAGTGAGGATGAAAATATTTATCGATTTGCTTGCGTGCATGCTAAGTCACTTCAGTAGTGTCTGTCTCTTTGTGACCCTTTGGACTATAGCCCACCAAGCTCCTCTGTCTAAGGATTCTCCAGGCAAGAATACTGGAATGGGTGGCCATTCCCTTTTCCAAGGGATCTTTCAGACCCATTGATCTAACTTGCATTCTCCTGCTACTCTTGCATTGCAAGTGGATCCTTTACCACTGAACCACCAGGGAAGCCCACCTATTTGTTTATTTTATATCAAATAGTACTAAGTTTGGATTTCTGCAGTACTTTAATATTTTTCTAGACAACAGAGGCTCTGAGTAAACTCTTTAATAATGTATTATCACTCATATTCAAGAGATAAAAGCTCTGGTTTCCCAACCAGTTAGAGTAATGCCACATCTCATTTCGCCCTGAGAGTCGTAAACAGAGGTAGGTGGGCATGGCCTTACTGCCTCGAGGATGTCTCTTAATGTAACTAAACGCTCTAGGGCTCCAGTGATTCATGAGGAAAGAAAGTGAGCTGTGCCAGAGACAAAGAAAAGTGGGGGACCCCTCTGAACCTCACATTATTAAAGATTGAGTCTGGTGTGGCCTGGGTCAAACCACATCTTTCACCTGGTCTATCCAAATCTCATTTTACACATCTGCAAAATGGGAGCAGTATTTTCCATCCTGTCCTCTCAGATGTGGAAATTACAGAGGCTAACACTCATGCAGACCTGGCACGTTGCACACTGAGTAGGAACTGGCCAGCAGAGAAGGGGTGAGAGAGAAGTTCAGACATGTGAAGGCACATATGTGTATTGGTGTTGCATAGGTGACTTTGCTTAAGGCTTTTGGCAATTTTTCAAAGGAAGTAAAATATACCACAGTGGTAATGAGCACAAACTCTGGAGGTGCCTGCTGTGGGCAGTTGAGAATGGGGTGCCCACCCCAGGCTAAATTGCAGTTCTATCCTCAGAGATGGGGGTTGACAGCTGAAAGAGAGAATAAGCAGAAAATGAGGGGAACTAGAAGATCTGACTCTTTGGAAAAAACCTTGATGCTGGGAAGGATCAAGGGCAGGAAAAGAAAGGGATGACAGAGGATGAGATGGTTGGATGGCATCTTTGAATCAATGGACATAAGTCTGAGCAAACTCCATGAGATATTGAAGGAAGGGAAGCCTGGCATGCTGTAGTCCATGGGGTTGCAAAGAGTCAGACATGACTGAGCGACTTCACTTTCACTTTCCCTAATACTCAGCTCACCTGATTTCATAATAAATCTCAGCTCTGCCGCACCATCACCCTGAGGCCTGAGGGATGCCAGTGCGGTCTTGGCTGCTATTCTGTTCCACTCTTCTAACCCCGCAAGAGTGGGAGGCAGAGGACATACACTTCTTCAGGCATTTCAGGAGCTTGACTTACCTGTTTTTCAGCAAAGGGAGAGTATGGGAATAGGACCCCATGCCCTGTCACCTCCAGCATTTGGGATCCCCTCCTCTTTTTTGGCGCAGCTGCAGACTTTTTGTTTTGGCTTGCAGGCTTCTCTAGTTGTGGCACGTGGGCTTGGTTGCCCTGCAGCATGTGGGATCTTATTTCTCCAATGAGGGATTGAACCCATGTCCCCTGCACTGGAAGGCAGATTCTTAACCAATGAACCACCAAGGAAGTCTCCAGGATCCACTCCGTGTGGGTCAGTTCTGACAGCCACGAAAGTAGTTCTTAAATGTCCCTCCAGCCTGACTAGAATGGGCATGCGGGTGTGAATCCCTGGGAGCTGGGGTTGGGGTTGACTGGGTCAGGGTCATTTTGTCAATATTTTCAAAAGACATATTGCAATGATCTGTAGCTTTGTAAGGTGTGGGCCAATGAGCACCATTCCCCTCCCCATATGCCCAGCTTTATGTTAGGCCCAGGGTGAGAGGAAAATCCCAATTAAAATTATCTGTGGAGAAATGATTAGAAAACTATTTATGAAGATGATGATGGCATCTTTAGCATCGTGGGTAGTTTTGATAACCACAAGATGCTTCTGTTATTCAAGTAATGGGGCTCATTCACTCAAGTTCTCCTGTTTCACAGATTGTTTATTTGGTTTTGCCAATTCCTTACTATTGTAACTACATACTTAAACAACCTCTTATTGTGCAGAGTAAACCTTCAAGAATGCAAACCTGAAGCAAATTTCTTCAGCTCCAATTGTTCCCCTTCCCCTGGGCCTGTGACGTGACTGTATCCATGTCTCGCGTGGCAGCAAGCCATGTAAGGTTGCTGCACACACCCAGAGCACAGACAGAGGGAGGCCCTGGGGTCTTGCTCTCAGATCTCGAAAGCTTCTGTGTCTCTAGTTCACTGTGAAATCCTCTCCCTCAGGCACCAAAGCTGAGTGTCCCAGACTCTCAGCCCAAGACAATGCATGATGGATGAGATAAAATAGTTCAAAACATTGTCCTACAATTATTTTTCCTGTTTCTTCATGCCATTATCTATCTGCCTATATGTTCATTAATAGTAACACAGTCCCAGTATTTCTAAATTTAGGTGTCATAATTTCTATTTAAGGTTATGCTTTAGTTTGGGGAGATTGACTACATTTATGATATATATGAAAAATTTTAATTTATGCCTTTGACTTAAAAAATAGAGGAAAACATTTCATTAGACAATATTTTCTCTTGTGCTGATTCAAAAAGCATGGTAATTCTACAGAATGAATTAGTTTTCCTAATTTGGAAATAAGGAAAACAGTCTGACAGGTATCCGAGCACTTTTAAGATACATTTAAAATATACCAAAATGCAGTGTGGTTTTCAATATGCTACTTATAAATATACTGAGTTTTATTTAACAAGCAATTGAAACATATTTCCTCACATGGAAACTGTTTAAATAATTTAGTGGTCAAAATTCTTAAGTGAAAATAATATCATAAAATTCAGTTGAAAACGATGGTGCTTTTTTGGGATTGATTCAGTTCATATTTATTTAATACAATAACTTTTCAGACTATGGAATAGCTGAAAGAATTAAAATAGCACCCTATAATGACAGCATTTAATATAATTGAAATGTGTTACACTTCTTTTTATAGTTGAGTTGTCACTTCAATATTCACTTGTGCCCTGTAAAACCATAAAAATATATACAAGAACAAATTATCCAACTTATAATCAACTAATTTACAGGCACCCACACATAAGAACAGTCAGTGTTTCCTTTGCCCTTTCTATGCACAAGGGAGATTGTCTTGTTTTCTCTGCAGACCTCCCATCCAAGTCTGGACAGAAATCAAAGTTTTGTCTTGTCTTTCAGCCAATTTCCTTCATTGGCATAAAATTGCATTTCTTGTGGGACCAGGTATCTTTCTTATTTTTTACCTGAACTGGTATCTTAACCACAGTTGAATGCACAAGAAGTAAAAGCTTATTCCAAGCTTGACCATTTACTAAATGATTCCTTTAAAGTTTTACACAAAATTATAAAATCTGGAAGGCCGGGGTAAGTAGTAGGATCTATGCAGATGTCCATGCTGTAGGAATGATGAATTGAGATGTTGGTGACCATGTCACCCAGTACTTGCCCTAATCTGGAATACAGGAAAGGAAAGATGCCATATACAAGAGAAGGGAAAAGGAGAGAGGCCCAGTATTATTTGCATTTCTGGGTCACTGTTCCTGAATTTGATGGCATCATTGCCTTTACACATTTGAGTGCCTCAATATTTCCCTGATGAGATCTTTGGTGTTTCTCTAATGAATTCTGTTTTTCACCTAAGCTGGTTTGAAATGAATTTCTGTCACTTACAATCCTCAGAATCCCAACTGATAGACTATTGAATGGCTTAGATTCTGGGACTAGACTCTCTGGGTTTGCTTTACTGTAATAGTTATAAAAATGTGCCACTAGAAGCAGTTATCTCAGCCCCCTCAATGTTAAAAAGGAGAAAAATAATACTATATCACTTATTGAGAGTATTAACCAAACCCTGGGAAGAGGGGCTGAATATATTCCATATATTTAAACATATTCATGTACACATAAAACAGGAAGGAAGAAAAGAATGATTCTCCTTACAGTAGAAGCCAACTCCTGAATTTCAGAAAACTGATAGTGGTAAAAGCCACTTTGCTTCCATCACGGTAATAGCAGAGTCAGATGGGAAGCGTCATGGATACAAAACTAATGGGAGGAAGTTGCATGATGAAAAAGATCGCTAGGTAGGCTCCAAGCATCTCCTCCCAAAGGACTCACTAACCACAACGGTAGACATTCACAGTGCAGACACTTGATACTGCTACTGCTAAGTCACTTCAGTCGTGTCTGACTCTGTGCGACCCCATAGACAGCAGCCCACCAGGCTCCGCCGTCCCTGGGATTCTCCAGGCAAGAACACTGGAGTGGGTTGCCATTTCCTTCTCCAATGCATGAAAGTGAAAAGTGAAAGTGAAGTCGCTCAGTCGTGTCCGACTCCTAGCGACCTCATGGACTGCAGCCTACCAGGCTCCTCCGTCCATGGGATTTTCCAGGCAAAAGTACCGGAGTGGGGTGCCATTGCCTTCTCCAGACACTTGATAGAGCATAGTTTATAACTGAGGGATCAGAGTGAACATCCCCTATCACAGGGCAACTTGATGTCAGGGGCATCTGGAATGATGCTCTCTCTGAGAAGGACACAGCACCATTCTTATGACATCTTTGACAAAGTGCACAGAAGTCTATCCGGCGGAAACAACTGACAGATCCATTCTATGGAACAATTGTACTCTCCTCTTCTGGAAGTGTAATGTCGTCAGAGATAAAGAAAGGCTGCAGTGCATTCCAGGATAAAAGAGATTCTTGATTAGATCCTAGTCCAGGAAAATAGCTCTAAAGAAGATTATTGTGATTTTTGTCAACGTTTGAACAAGATCTATCAATTAAACAAGTGTTCATCAACATTACATTTCCTGAATTTGATCCTGATACTATGGCTGTTTAACACAAATCTCTTTTTGTAACAAGTTCTCACTAAGGTATTAAGGAGCCAGGGGCATGATGACTCCAGACTGCTATCAGATAATTGAGACAAAAATAATACACCTATATGTAAATAAGAATGTGTGTCAGAGAAAGACAAATATCATATATCATTTACATGTGAAATATTAAAAAAATGATACAAATGACTTACTTATAGCACAGAGAACTATATTCAGTGTTTCATAATAACCTATATGGGAAAAATCTGGAAAAGAATATATATATATATATTTATAACTGAATCATTTTCCTATATCTAAAAAAACACAGCATTGTAAATCAACTACACTCCAATATAAAAATTTTAAAAATATTACCTAGAGATTAAGAAAAGAATAAACATAGATGAGATTGGATTAAGATGGTAGACAAGTAGGATGTGGAGCTCACTTTCTTTCATAAATACATCAAAAATACATTTATATGTGAAATGACTCTCACAGAGCATCTACTGAACACTGGCAGAAGACTTCCAAATTTTTTTTTCAAAAGAAAATCTCCACCTAAGTGGGTATGGCAAAAAAGAGAGAGAGAAAAAAAAAAAGAGGGAGAGGGAAAGGAATTAGGAGAGGGAAAGGAATTAGGATAGGAAGTGCACCCCTGGGAGGCAGCTATGAGAAAGGAAATGCTTCTGCACATTGGGAAGTCCTCTCACTGGCAGGGACAGAGGGAGACCTTTGGGTCCTGGGAGGAGAATACAGCAATTGACTCATGGAGGACAAAGTGAGGACAGGCTGCATAGGTGGTCAGTGCCTCCCCAGCCTGAGATGCTTGCCTGCTAGGGTGAGTTAGGGCTGAGTATTAAGGCTTCGACTTTGAAGGTCAGATCCTGAGGAGAGGACTGAATTTGGCTGCACGGAGACAGCCTGAAGGGGCTTGGGTGTGATGCACCACAACCCAGGGAGTCTGGAAAGAAGTCTGGACCCGCCAGAGAGGCAAGAGACCATTGTTGGGAGGCGGGGACATGTGGAGCAAGGGGTGGCCACCATAGGAGCTTATTTATCCACATGATCTCAGGTGGCACAGAGGGAGCAACACAAGCTCCAAGTGCAGGTGTGAGCTGCTATTGCATCTTGGACTCCAGAGGTGGGCATGGCCCTGTAAGCTGGTGCAGATTGCTACCCCAACCTTTCTGGGAGCACATGCAGCCTGATGCTGCTGCTGCTGAGGGTCCCATGACCAAGAGTCAATAGCTGCCTCTGCCTTCTGGGGAAGTACACAGGCCACACACATGCACACCCTCTATTAAGGGTATAATGGCCAGCATATGCTGAGGTGAGGAAAGAGACACCAAAAATAGCCCTTATGTAAAAAAAAAAAAAAAAAATTAAACCTACACTAGGTACGCAGGGCCGCTTCTGCATATAAGTAACCCTCCAAGACAGGCAGAGAAGTAAATAATTTCTCAGGCTAGCAAAAACTAAAATACAGCCATACTAAAGCTACCCTAAAAGAAACATTGAAGAGTGGTTTCTAAATAGAGAAGAAACAAGAAGATAAATAAAGAGAAAAATCACAATTGGTAACTAAATCACAAATTATTTAGTATACAGATAAAAAAAAAAGACTAGCTGTGAAAGCAATGATAAATGTAAAAGTATAAAGAGGAAGAGGTAAAAAAGACATAAAAATAATAAAATGCAGGGAAGGGGAGAAGGAAAATGCACATATTTTTTCTTTTCTTTTTAGAATGTGTTAAAGCCTACATGACTATCAGTCTAATGCAAGCAGTGATAGGAAGAGTTAACATACTTGCAAAACAGGGTAACCGCAAATCAAAAACATGCAATAGATTCACACACACACAAAAAAAACAAACAAAAAGAAGAGAACATAAGCATCAAATAAAAAGAAATCATCAACCACAAAAAGGAAAACAAAAAGGAAAAATGAAGAAACATAGAATCGACTGGAAAACAAAGTTCAACATGGCAATAAGTACATTATGTATCAATAATTATCTTAAGAGTCAATGAACTTAAGGCTCCAATCAAAAGACATATAGTGGCATATGAGAAAGAAAAACTTAAAAAGAGCCTACACTATGCTGCCTACAAGAGACAAACCTTAGGACCAAGGATACACATAGGTTGAAATGAGGGGATGGAAACATTTCATGCAAGCAAAAGTGACAAGAAAGTGAGAGTTGCAATACTCATATCAGACAAAATAGACTTTATAAAAAGCCATAAAGAAAGAAAAAGAAGGACACTATATAATGATAAAAAAAAATCAGTATAAGAAGATTTACATTAGTCAACATCTAGCACCTATAGGAGGACTGAAATACATAAAATAAACATTAATAGATATAAAGGGAGAAATCAATGGGAATACAATAATTGTAGGAGACTCTAATACCCCACTCACACCAGTAGATAGATCTTTTAAACAGAAGATCAATTAGGCAATGGAGATCCTAAGTGATACAATAGAACAGTTAGACCTAATTGATATTTTTAGGACTTCATACCCCCAAAAAACAGAATACACAATCTTTTCAAGTACACATGGAATGTTCTATAGGACTGACCACATACTAGGGCACAATACTAACCTTAACAAATTTAAGAGTATAGAAACTATTCCAAGTATCTTCTCTGATCACAATGGCATGAAACCAAAACTCAACCATAGGACAGAAATGAGAAATAAACGATTACATGTAGATTAAACAACATACTACTAAAAACCAAGGTTGATGATAAAATCAAAAAGGAAATTAAAAAGTACCTTGAGACAAACAAAAATGAAACACGATCATACAAAATCCACGGGACATAGCAAAAGCAGTTGGAGCAAAGTTTGTAGCGATACAGACCTTCCTCAAAAAATAAGAAAAATCTCAAATAAACACCCTAACCTTCCACTTAAAAGAATTAGAAAAAGAAGAACAAACAAAACCTAAAGTCAGCAGAAGGAAGCAAATAATAAAGATCAGAGAGAAAAATAAATAAAATAGAGATTAAAAATATAAAAAAATCAATAAAACCAAGAGCTAGTTCTTTGAAAGGATAAACAAAATTGACAAACCTCTGGCTAGACTCACTGAGAAGAAAAGAGAGTCACTGATGCAGAAGTAGATGTTTTTTCTGAAACTCTCTTGCTTTCTCTATATTCCAATGAATGTTGGCAATTTGATCTCTGGCTCCACTGCCTCTTCAAAACCCAGCTTTTACATGTGAAAGTTCTCAGTGCACGTACTGTTGGAGCCTATCTTGGAGGATTTTGAGCATTACCTTGCTAGCATGTGAAATGAGTGCAGATGTACAGAGGTTTGAACATTCTTTGGCATTGCCTTTCTTTGGGATTGAAACAAAAACTGACCTTTTCCAGTCCTGTGGCCACTGCTGAGTTTTCTAAATTTGTGCCATATTGATTGCAGCACTTTAACAGAATCATCTTTCAGGATTTTAAACAGCTCAGCTGGAATTCCATCACCTCCGCTAGCTTTGTTCATAGTATTGCTTCCTAAAGCCCACTTGACTTCACACTCCAGAATGTCTGGCTGTAGGTGAGTGACCACATCATTGTGGTCATCTGGGTCATTAAGACTTTTCTTGTGTAGTTTTTCTGTGTTTTCTTGCCGCTTCTTCTTAATCTCTTTTTCTTCTGTTGTGTCCTTATCATTTCTGTCCTTTCTCATGCCCCTTCTTTGATGAAATGTTCCCTAGATACCTCCAGCTTTATTGAAGAGATCTCTAATCCTTCCCATTCTATTGTTTTCCTTTATTTTTTTGTATTGTTCATTTAGAAGGCCTTCTTTTCTCTCCTTGCTACTCTCTGGAATTCCATTCAGTTGAGTGCATTTTCCTTTCTCATTGTGTGTTAAACTCTTCCTTAATAATGGTCACTCATTGATTGTATAACACCAGTTATACACCTTTTCAATTTATATATTTTATGTTAAATATTATATTAGTTTTAACAGCTTTAGCAATTATAATAACCTTATGATGTAGATTCTAGTAACATCTGTATTTAGAGCTGAAAAAAACTTGAATGTAAAGTCTTAGTGACTCACCCAAGTTCACACAGCCATTGAGGAGTAGCTATAAGATTTGATCCAGGGAATCATTCGAGAGTTCATATTCTCTGCACTAGGTTGTATGGCCTTTCATATCTAAGAGTGGTCTTTTCCATGATATCTCAACTTATCCTTCAGAGTTTTCTGCTTATTATTTTATTTGACTGTATTTCAAATGATTTCCTCAGTTTTCACTTTTAGTTACTTAAATCACTTTTCAGTCATGTCTTATTTGTTCATTAATTCATCTACTGAGGTCCATGTTCATATATTTTAGTTCTAGAAGTTTAATTTTCTGAAAAAATATGCTTACTCTTTCAATTATAGAGTATTTCAATCTCATATGTAAACACAAACTTTTTTACTGGTTGCTTGATACATTGATACATTGTAACCAAAGTCCACAATTTACATCACCTTTCACTCTTTCTGTTGTATAGTACTGTAGGTTGTGATAATAGGTATTACTGATTACAATGTCATACAGAATAACTAAACTTTTCTAAAATGCCCTGTGCTCCACCTATTCATCTTTCTCTCCCTTCCAATCCATGGAAACTTCTGATCGTTTTACTCTCTTTATAGTTTTGCTTTTTTCAGAATGCTATATAGCTGGAATCAATCAGTATGTGTCCTTTTCAGATTTACTTTTTTTCTTAGAAATATGTATTTAAGATTCTTCTATGTCTTTTTATGACTTGGTAGTCCATTTACTTTTTTATCATCAAATAATAGTATATTTTGTGGCTAAAACACAGTTTGATTATCCATTCACCTATTGAAGGACATCTTAGTTGCTTCCAAGTATTGGCAATTGTAAATACAGTTGCTATAAACATCTGTATAGATTTTTGTGTAGATTCAGGTCTTCAACTTATTTGGGTAAATACCTAATAGCTCAGCGGATGAGTTATAAAGTAACACTATGTTTAGTTTTGTTGCTGCTGCTAAGTCTCTTCAGTCATATCCGACTCTGTGCGACCCCATAGACGGCAGCCCACCAGGCTCCTCCGTCCCTGGGATTCTCCAGGCAAGAACACTGGAGTGGGTTGCCATTTCCTTCTCCAATGCATGAAAGTGAAAAGTGAAAGTGAAGTTGCTCAGTCGTGTCCGACTCCTAGAGACCCCATGGACTGCAGTCTACCAGGCTCCTCCGTCCATGGGATTTTCTAGGCAAGAGTACTGGAGTGGGGTGCCATTGCCTTAGAAACTGCCAAATTGTCTTCCAGAGTGGCTGTTCCATTTTTCATTCCCATAGCAATAGATAAGCATTCTTGTTGTTCCACATCCTTACCAAGATTTGGTATTTTCAGTGTTTGGGGTTTGTGCCATTCTAATGGATGTGTAGTGGTTTCTTACTATAGCTTTTTTTTTTTTTTTTTTTTTTTTGGTTTCTTACTATAGCTTTTAAATTGCAATTTCCCTATGACATATAGGGGCTTCCCTTGTAGTTCAGACCATAAAGAATCTGCCTGCAATTCAGGAGACCTGGGTTTGATCTTTGGCTCAGAAAGATCCCCTGTAGAAGGGAATGGCTACCCACTCTAGTATTCATGCCTGGAGAATTTCATGTACAGAGGAGCCTGGAGGGCTATAGTCCATGGAGTCACACAGAGTCAGACATGACTGAACATGCACTCATGCATAATGAAATATAACATGAAGCATTTTTTCATATGCTTAATTGACATTATCATATCCTCTTTGGTGAGGTGTCTGTTATTATATTATCCTATAAATTACTGGGTTGTTGGTTTCCTTGCTGTTGAATATTAAGAAGGGTATATTTTGGATATAGTTCATCATCACATATATGTTTTGCAAATATTTTAGCTCTATTTGTAGTTTATATTGTCAGTTTCTTAATAGCATCTTTCATAGAGTAGAGATTTTTACTTTTATGGAAGGTTAACTTAATGTATTTTTTCATAGATCATAATTTTGGTGTTGCATCCAAAAAGTCATCATCAAAACCAAGGTCACTTAGAATTTACCTCTGTTAACTTCTAGAAATTGTATAATTTTTCATTTACATTATAGGTTTATGGTAAGGACACATTTTGAGTTAATTTTGTAAAAAGGATAAGTTGTGACAGTTGTGTTTGACTCTTTAGCTGTCCCATGAACTGGGGCCCACCAGGCTCCTCTGTCCATGGGATTTCCCAGGCAAGATTACTGGAATTGGTTGCCATTTCCTTCTCCAGGGGATCTTCCCAACCCAGGGATCGAACTTGGGTCTCCTGCATTGTAGGCAGATGCTTTATCCTCTGAGCTGCCAGGGAGGAAAAAAGTATAATGTCTACATTTAATTCATTTTTGGCATGTGAATGTCTACCTTTTCCAGCACCATTTGTTGAAAAGACAATTCTCTCTTCATTGAATTGCCTTTTCTTCTTTGTCAAAGATCAGCTGAGTATTCTCATGTAGGCCTATATTGGAGCTCTGTATTCTGTTCCATTGATCTATTTTTCTTTCACCAGTACCACATTGCTATGGTTAGCATATTTTTGTAGTAAGTTTTATAGTAAGGAGTGTCATTGCTTCCAACTTAATACTTCTCCAGCATTGTGATGGCTATTTTGGGTATTTTAACTTTTCATATGAACTTTAGAATTCACTTGTTATTAAAAAAGACTTTAGGATTTTAATTTGAATTGCATTGAATATATATATATATTAAGTTGAGAAGAATAAATAAGTAAACCCCTTTTTTAAAGAAATTGCTAATTTAATAAAATGGCTAATTGTGTTTGGGCAATCCAGAGGAGGAATCACAGTTGTGATATTTGATCTAGACTTTGAAGACTGTCTAGAAAGAGAAGAGAAATGGATAATGGAGACTCAGTGTGAAATTCACAGCCTCTCCAAAAGAGCAAGGGGTTTTAGGTGACTAAAGGGCATCTGGAGAAAAGAGGTACAAAGTTGAGCTTGCACAAAATTATAAAGTATCTCAAATGCTGAGACAGGCATTTGAGGTCTTTCCTTAGGAATGCATGATCAGAAATGCATTTTGAAGACTTTGCAGTAGTTCATGTAGGAAGTGTTAGTTACCAGAATTAGCAAAATTAGAATACAATATGCCTAGTTAAATTTGAATTTCAGTTAAAAAATAATTTTTTAAAAGTATATCCCATTCAACATTGATGACACAGTTACACTAGAAATTCTTTGTTTTTTTCTAATCACAGATTTGAATATAACTGGGCGCCCTGACAACACAACATAATTAGGATCTTTATGTGGCCTGGATTCCCCAGTACCATGGATATTGAAGAACAGATTCTTCAGTTGTTTGTTGTAGTTATAGATCATGTTGACAGTTGTCTTTGGCTTATAAATTATTTCTCCATTGACCTCAAGTCAAGAAAAAAAAAAAAGATGGATTTGCTGGTTGTCTTATTGGTTGGTAGATTGCTAACAAAATGCTTTAGACTGAGTGGTTTATAAGCAACATTTATTTCCCACAGTCAAGGAGGCTGGAAGTCCAGCTCAAGGTGCCAGCATATTTCCTGTCTCACGAGAGCACTTTTCCGTATTCATAGATGACATCTTCTTGCTATGTCCTCACATGGGAACAGGCATAGATTATGTCCCACATAGGCTGCCGTGGGAAGCCAGCTGGTTAGAACCTAAGTTCAGGGCAATAGACTGTAGAAGAAATCAACCTTTGGACCTGTCTTCTCCCATCATCCTTCCTCCTCCTGCTGCTGCTGCTGCTGCCAAGTCGCTTCAGTTGTGTCCGACTCTGTGCGACCCCAGAGATGGCAGCCCACCAGGCTTCCCCGTCCCTGGGATTCTCCAGGCAAGAACACTGGAGTGGGTTGCCATTTCCTTCTCCAATGCATGAAAGTGAAAAGTGAAAGTGAAGTCGCTCAGTCGTTCCCGACTCTTAGCGAACCCATGGACTGCCGCCTACCAGGCTCCTCTGTCCATGGATTTTCCAGGCAAGAGTACTGGAGTGGGGTGCCATTGCCTCCTCCTCCTAATCCTTAGCAATTACTTACAACCTGGGTTGCCTTGCCCATAGATTACTTATTAAATAACCACCAGGTGAAGAAACAGCTATAATTAATTTATTACAAATACAAACTCATATACCCAGGAGATCTATGGCTTTAGGCAACTTTCTTAACAGCTCTAAATACCAGTCTTATAGTGTATACACTAGGCCAGAACTTGTGGTCATTGTTTGTTATTTCATTATGAACAATAACTATTCTGCATCCTGTTGGTAACACTAGCAAGATTTTACTTTGGAGGAACCACCAATTAATTCCTTGTGCTAAGTTTTACAGTTCAGTTGAGATTGCCTCTTTCCTAGCTCCAAGTTCACTTTATTCCCTCTATTGGCCACGGGGAGGGTTCCGGGATGGGCACCATGCCCAGTTAGGACCAATGAGGTGTGAATAAAGGTATACTGCATTTCTGGAAGGGAAGAGGTTCCTCACCTACTTCCCATATGAAGTTGGGAGGCTGTAGTCCCAGCAGCTATTGGCAGTCACTTTATAATCATGAGAGCAGGGCCTGTCTAAAGTTGCAGCCAACCCGAGGAAAGGGAGCAGAGACAATGAGGAAGAAGAGAACTCGGGTCCTACTAACTTTCTTTGAGTTCTGGGTCACAACTCAGGTGAAGCCATCTAGACAGTTTTGTTCTCTTAGCTAATGGTTTTCCAGTTTTATGATTTAGAGACCAGTTTTTGTTTCTTGAAATCAAAATGTCCTCTCATGGGAGTAATTGTATCTGCCTTGCTTTTCTTTAGTTGTTAGAAACAAACAAGATGTTACTCTCTTAAAGAGTAATTATTTTTCTTAGTATAAATGATTATTTTAAAATATCAGGTTGGCCAAAATGTTTGTTCAGGTTTTTCCATACGATGTGACAGGAAAACCTGAATGAACTTTTTGGTCAAGCCAGACCCAAGCCAAACACACAGAAATACTATTTACACAGGGGCTTTGCTGGAAAACCTTGATATGATTGAAGCCTGTTGGAGTACTTTACTAAGGTCAAATGATTGACAGCAGCAGTTGTGAAGCTAATCATGTTTATGTTCTCCATAACATAATAACATACATTTGTTTTTTAAATATAGCAAAATATTTGATGATATGATTTACAAAGATATTCACTTAAACTTTAAAAGTGTCTAGTTTATGAGAAGTTTAAATTGTATATATGGATACATTAAATGGCATTCTAAATCTTAAAATGATATAGGAATGGTTAATACTATTCATTTATTTTGCAAATTGTTAATAACTATGCTATATATGTGCTTCCTTCATAGCTCAGTCGGTAAAAATCTGCCTGTAATGCAGGAGACCTGGGTTTAATTCCTGGGTTGGGAAGATCCCCTGGAGAAGGAATGGCGATCCACTCCAATATTCTTGCCTGGAAAACCCCACAGACAGAGGAGCCTGGTGAGCTACAGTCCATGGGATCACATGAGTCAGACACGACTTAGCAACTAAACCACTACCATCATGCTATATGCAAGGTCCTGTGCTGGGTATTCCAGTTATAGGATTGAACAGTGCAGGTAAACTTTGAAACACTACGTAAAATATATCGTTAAAAGGGGCTTCCCAGGTGGTGCTAGTGTTAATGAATCCGTCTGCTAATGTGGAAGACACAAAAGATGTGGGTTCGATCCCTGAGCTGGGAAAATCTTCTGGATTAGGAAATGACAACCCACTCCAGTATTCTTGCTTGGAAAATTCTATGGACAGAGAAGCCTGGCAGGCTCCAGTTCATGGGTCACAGAGTTGGACACAACTGAGCGACTTGGCACACACACACAAAAGCACAAAAGTTGGAGTACAATGGTGGATGGACAAAAACATCAACAGAAAATGGATTTTTATAAATCTGAATGAGATGTAGATTGTCAGGCCATCAGGAAACTACAGGTCATGACTGGGGCCAGGAGGTGGGACCTTTCCGTAAGGCACATATGGATATGTGCTAACAAAACACTGCTGGTTCCTGAAGGCACTCTCTTCAGGGTAGAAATAGTGCTATGCCAACCTGAGACAGGTGGGCATGATTGCATTCTAGGACAGTAACTTTGTCTAGAATAATCCACCTGGCTAATTGCAGGAGACACAACTGACCCATCTATGGTTGGCTCTGATTATAAGAAATTAACCTGTTTGAGTTCATCAAATAGTACCCCATATTGGCCCATGATTTTCCATCATGCTTTAACTTAATCATGTGTTTCTTTCTTTAATGTGGCCTGGGAAATTGCAAGTGACACAGCCCCCAAACATGTGGAACCATGGATAGCTTCCACAAAACAAGAAAATAAACAAATTATTTTTGAATTAGAAAAGATACAGCACAAAGTCTGCTATGATTTTTTGTTTGTTTGTTTGTTTGTTTTTTACAAGTGGGAAAAAGAAATCAAATGCAACAAAATTATTTGATCCTCTCCCAGCTTGGCACAAAACATTTACAAAATGTCTGTACCCCTGTCCTTCCAACCTACCCTGCCATTTTTTTTTATTGAAGTAGAAAAACAAAAAAGATTGTCTCATTTTGTTTTAATATTTAAATTATGGCCTAAAAGACAAACTTAACCAACTGCATGAACTTCCTTCCTGAAATCCTCAGAACTCTGGAATAGTTAAACGTTGGGACATTCTACCTGGACCCAAGCCAAATACACAGAAACAGTATTTTCAAAGGGACTTTGCTGGAAAACCTTGATATGATGAAGCCTGTTGGGGTACTTTACTAAGGTCAAATGATTGACAGCAGCAATTGTGAAGCTAACCATGTTTATGTTCCCCAGGGACATTTTTGAACATGGAATACACGGTTAGAGAGAAGACTGAATTCATGTTGAGCTTGAGTATTTCAGTAAATACCTGAAATCGCATGGCCATATCCATAACACTTGCAAATGAGTGAAGGGATGTTCGCACCCCAACCCTGACTCTGCCTGCAATCAATCAAACACACACTGAGAAAGTATCTGTGGTGGTTCTGGTCAAGAGGCAAACTGCAGTTGAATCGCTAAGACTCCAGAAGCTGTGAGATGATTAGGTACAAAGGAAACATGCACTAAAACTGTTGAAATCTCAGGAACTGCTGAAATCTCTAAATGGAAACACCTTCACAGGGCAGGGGTTGCCCACGTTTCTGTTCATCTTGCGAGCACGCACAGCTTTTGTTGGGACTGCCTTTTCAAGGAGGTGCATAGGGGAAACAGCCTGGGAAGATAGAGACTGCTTCCCCTGCAGTGAAGGGAAGGCCTACTATTCAATGTGTCAAATATAATGTCTCCCCAAGGCCTGAGGGGGCTTACCTGGTGGCTCAGAGGATAAAGCGTCTGCCTACAATGCGGGAGACACAAGTTCGATCCCTGGATAGGGAAGATCCCCTGGAGAAGGCAATGGCAACCCACTCCAGTACTCTTGCCTGGAAAATCCTATGGACTGAGAAGCCTGGTAGGGTACAGTCCATGGGGTCGCAAAGAGTCGGACACGACTGAGTGACTTCACTTTCACTTTTCACTTTCAAGGCCTGAGGGCAGCTGGTTTCTAGTCCATTATAAAACACTGGAGTTTTCCCTCAGTTTGGTGCTTTTCAGCTCTAATGCAAACAGGCCTTGTGTGCAGCACTCACCTGGACTGTTTGCTTTTACCCCATAGGATTTGGGTAGGAGAACAAGAACAGGTGCATCCACAAATCACAGGGAAATATTCCATATCTGGAATATTCCATATCTGGTCATTCCATACATATTCCATATCTGGTCAGAGCATCATGAAGACTGCAGGCTATTAGGATGCTTGTCTCAGGAGCATTCAGGCTCAGTCAGTGTGTGACAAAGGCAAGACTTTGCAGTGCTACATCTCCAGGCACCTATGAGGTAGACATTATGGGGACGGGGTTTTACTGGTCCCAGAAAATTCCCTTACCAAATAGTCAGGCTGATGAACCAAACTCCTCACCCTCTTCCTGGTGATCAGGCCAGCCTAGACAAGTTTGCAGAATTACATCTGATCCCTGGTATTTGTCAGCTAAGTAGAAAGGCCATGGCTAATAGGGTAACCTTGATAGCATGGTACCTTCAGAGAACACCAGACCACTGTCTGTGACACCTTTTGGCCATCTACCACTCACTTGGATGGATAGATCCTGGGGAAATCTATTCTTCTCATTTGGCTTCTGTTTGCACTGGAAAGTCTTTATGAGATGTGTGGTTTTCAAAACCATCTTGAGTTACAAAATTATTTATTCAAGCAAAATTGAATGTGAGGTGTGATCACAGAGAGCTGAGGAGCAAACCTGCCCCGCATGTGTGGTCCTGGCTCTTTCCATCCTGTCTCTCCTTAGTCCTCACTTCTTCTGGGACGTGAACCTGGAGAAAGTGTTAGAACATCACCATGCAAGGGCACTTGTGGCATTGGTGGAAAACTAGACGTGTCTTTCAGGCTCGATAGTCTCTGATTTCCAGATACATGTATCCCATGAGAAAATGAGAGTGAGCATTTTGTCTGGGGGATCTGTGTGGTTGTTAAGAAGGAAGACATCCATCAAGCTGGAGAATCCATGAGTAACTCATGGGGAT
This sequence comes from Bubalus kerabau, assembly GCF_029407905.1. Lineage (NCBI taxonomy): Eukaryota > Metazoa > Chordata > Mammalia > Artiodactyla > Bovidae > Bubalus > Bubalus kerabau. The sequence continues at coordinate 78,709,599 of NC_073631.1, read as the reverse complement.
CAAGTTCTAATTTGGATTCAGGCTATTATTATTTGACATCCATCAAGCTGGAGAATCCATGAGTAACTCATGGGGATCAAGTTCTAATTTGGATTCAGGCTATTAATATTTGACATCCATCAAGCTGGAGAATCCATGAGTAACTCATGGGGATCAAGTTCTAATTTGGATTCAGGCTATTATTATTTGACATCCATCAAGCTGGAGAATCCATGAGTAACTCATGGGGATCAAGTTCTAATTTGGATTCAGGCTTTTAATATTTGTCATATTTTCAAGTTGTACTATTTAGAGGGTTTTCTCCATTTCCCTTTCATGCATCACCAAATTTCTCTGCTTGGACCGTAACTCTCTTCCCCTAACCAGCCAAGAGGCTTGATTCCCTGGGGAGGAAACTGTCATAACAGATAGACACAACCAAAGTGGGGTGTTTATACTCGAGTATGAACCCCTGTAGGATTTCAAAAGATGTGAGACAGTTTATTTTCCTCCTTCTTCAAATAAATGAAAACCTCACAAGCTAAGGGAGGGAGGGGAGCTGAACCTTGGAGGAATGGCTCATGGCAGAGTGCAGCCTGGCTCTGTCAGACGGGAATGGGTCCTGTCTGTCCCCAAGGTTGCTCACCTTATAGGAATGATCCATGGTCGGTGACTCTGTGCTCACCTTATAAGGATCATCCATCATCAGTGACCAAAGGTAATTATGTGGCCCAGGAATGAAGTGTTTTTGCTTTAGGCACGTGGAAAGGTAAAGGTGAAGCTCTGTACCCCACCCTGCGAGCCTAGGAGTGACAGAACCCAGGACTGTGACAGAAGTGTGGCTGAGCAGTGACCGGGGCATCCGCACCTGCCCTCCCCACATCCTCACATCACAAGGTGCATTTTCAGGATTGAGGCTCAGTCGTCACCAAGTTGCACACCATCACACTGGCCGGAATGTCCTTGTTCTTCCCGTCTCCTGCTCCTGTCACTGCTCTTGCTTCAGCACTTGAAGAGCCAGCTGTTTTTGAACAAGTTGTTTTGTTGCCTCACTCACAAGTGATGCGGATGCAGCCAGGGAAGAAGTTCTAGGAGACAGGAACAGCCTGCCAATTGCTCCCTGGCAGCTTCCATGCTTTTGCTCTCAATCTAAGATGCGCTCGCCTGCTCATCTTCCTCCAAAATCATATGGTAAGGCTCAATTTTGCCCCTTTGGGAGATTTTCATCTCTAGGGAGAATAAAGATCCCGTGGTTTCGTCAAAACGGCTAACTGTGCCAGGCTCTGGACTCATGGAAATGGAGGACAGTGAGGTGCCCCTGGCGGAAAATGTTCCTGGACAGAAAGAAAGTGGTGCAACACAGGCCTCCTCTGCATGATCACTCTAAAGAGTTTTATTTTACAAATCATTATTTCTCTTGTTATTTGCATGGCACATATAAGTGAATAGAGGAGTTGAAAGTATTACTTAAACATGGGGAGAAAAGCATCTGGGTATGAACCAGAGGGCTCTCCCAGTTTTCTTTTCTCTTTTTTTACATTGCAGTGAAATATAGGATTCATATAAAAGAAAGAATGTGACCTATGTTCATAGTTAAAAGACCAGCAACATTCCTTCATCACTAATGGTGTCTTTGAAACTCTTCTGGATGCCACTGACCCCAAGAGTTGGCTACCCTCTTGGATTTTGTGTTAATCCTTTTCAATCTTTCAAAAACATATCCATCTCATTTGTATACATTTCTAAGCCATAGATAGTTGAGTTTTGTCTTTTTTTTCCCATCAATAAATCATATCTTATTGTATGTTTTCTTTGCGCTGAGATCTACCCTTGACATTAATTACTTTAGATTCAACTATGGCGACACAGCTTCATTAACTTTTTGATCATAGATCATCCAGTTGTATGTATATGCATCAGTATTGTATCCTCCCCACCACAGAGGGGTACTGAGGTGATTCCCTGTCTTGTGCATATAGGCCATGTCCATAGACACGCACTTGTGACACTTGCTCTTGGTGGCATGCCTGGAGATGCACATGCGGCCACGGGATATGCACGTCCTCCACCCTAAGCCTCATTCTAAGCGACGCTAGTTACTGGTGTGGATGCATCCTGAGACCTCAGCCTGAGAGCTCACCCTCCACTCCTGAGACTGTGAGTGCTAGGTAGCATCCTGTCACATGACTCCTCTCTGATCCCAGCCTTCTTGCTGCACCCCTCCCATTCCCTTTCCATGTCTTTCCCCTTATTTAGTGCCTTTGGCTCCATTTTAGACCTGCCCTCTCTGAATCACACCTTTGGGTTAGTTTCTCAGGTGAGTGACTTTGTATCTGGTACTTCTTCAGAACTCTGTCTTGCTGTATGTTCTGCATTCTATAGAAAAAAGAGATAAGGAGTTTTCCCACTGTTGTTCTGATTCAGACTCTGTGAACTTGCAGCCTAAGAAATGTCCCATTTATTGGTGAATCCACTTGTCTTGGTCAATAGTTTTAACATACAATAATTTCCCCCAAAATGCTCAGTTATCAGAATCTATGGGCTTCCCCAGTGGCTCAGCCATAAAGAATCCACCTGCAATGCAGGAGATGCAGGTATGATCCCTGGTTCAGGAATATCCCCTGGAGGAGGAAATGGCAACCCACTCCAGTATTCTTGCCTCGGAAATCCCATGGAGAGAGGAGTCTGGCGGTCTATAGTCTACAGTGTCGCAAAGAGTCGAATGCTACTAAGTGGCTGAGCACGCAGGCACATGGAATCTATGGTTTGATGCTGAGGAAGGAACAAACTAGGGCTTTTTTAGGTGAGGGGGCAGAATAGAAACAAATATTTCTCCACATTAAGTTATACTTAAGCTATCTTTTGAATCACTGAGTAAATCAAAGGCAGACTCAGAGGAAACCACATGACCCATGGAAAAACAAGCTCCACTTACCTCTCCCCTCTGGGACTGTTGGCAATTTTCCCAGGCAAGAGCTGACCACTTGTGAAACGGCTTAACTTTGAAGTTTAAGGGTGGATGAAATCCCAGTCCAAGGTGGCATGGCTCTGGGGTGAGGAAAATTGATACATAAAGAATGGGAAGCCTTTCAATGGCAATTGCTCCTCTTTTTTCTTCTGTTGTGGGTTTTTGTGATTATTCTGTTTTGTAGGACAGTATGTGCTTGGGCTGATCTTGAACTGCAGGAGACTTAGACAGGACCCCACACAGCATGTTGAGTGCAGCACAGGAACCACACAAAAGGCCCCCAAAGGAATGGAGATGTGTCAGGAAGCCTTTTACCAAAGGCCATAGAAGTTGCCTGGGGAGGAAGGACCACCTGTCAGTGGGTGGAGAGGTGGGAGCCAGTAAAATTTTCCAATAAAAATTAAGCTCACTCAAGTTCCATTTAACCCTGATACAAACAGGCTAGATACTTACCCTAGCCATCCTTCTGAGGCCCTTGGAAATAGCATATGGGTCCAGTTCTACTAATTTTTTTTTTTAATTTCAATGACAAATAAATTAAAATAACACAGATATAGTAGCCTAGTTCATGTATTTTTTTATGCACCAAGATCAGATTCCTATGTCTCTAGTCTTGGCCATGAGGGCACTGGAGATTGTCTTACTCATGGTTGTGAAACATGATTTGGTCCTGAACTCAATGCAAGGGGAAAGGTCAACCCAGTAAGAGTTTTTCGTAGCTTAAAATTCAATAGAACAAGATGGCCTGCAATTACTGCCACGCTGGTGGGCTCTTGAAGACATGACTCTTCCTTCTTTGGAGACCAGAGTCCAGAAGCTTCCAGAAGGCAGTAATTAACCACAGTTTGAAACAAAGAAAATTGAGATTGACATCTGATAGAATGACCTGGCTTCAGAAGCCCCACTTGGAAGCACAAGGCAGTACTGGAGCGATTTAAGGGAGATTTATAATTTATTCAGCTTTAGAGTTTTCCTAATCTTCACAGACGATGCCAAAAAGCCTTTCATCAAGCCTTTCTACTAAATTAGTGGAGCCACTGCCTCACAAAGACCATCAGCAAAGCAGGAACAACAGTTGAGTTAGAAAACAAATCAATATTTCACTTGTTTTCTCAACTTGATCTGAGAAATTGGTTGGAATTGCCCATCTAATGGGTTTTCTGGCACACATTTCAGATTATCTTTATTTCAGGCTAGCCAAACCAGGAGATGGTTTTCTTTGCTTTCTCTGTAATTATTACTATAATGGACATATTTTCTGGATCAAACATCAGACCGTATTGTCTTAAAAAGATGCGTTACAGTGAGAATACAGCCTGATGACTGAAAGGAATGGAGAAAAAGCAGGACTCTGTGGGGAGAACACTGAAGGCAAGACTGTACTTCTGAGAGTCTAACCCTCTCCTTGCTGAAGCAGGGCCAGCATTCCCTCCCTGGTCTGACCCCAATTTTCAGGCTCTGCAGGCTCTGCTATACCAGGGTACTATACCAGGTGATTTCCCAGGTCCCCTCTAAAGTTGCCATCCTGCCGTTCTAACAGAAAAATTATTTTATTTAAAATTTTTATCCCAACACTATTTGCTTGAAATGACCCAGTTACCATTGATGAAGGCTTATAATTTAAAGAAAAAAAAAAAACCTAACTGTGTTTGAATTCAGTTCTCATTAGTTTAGAGCCAACGCATGCCATGTGCTATCAAAAGTCATGTTAATAATAAAGGTAGAATAATAAAATTTCTAATTTAAGTTATCATTTCAACTAAACAAACATCCAGTGAGTATTGATATGTACCAGGAACTAAATATTCTAGAAAAAAGAAACAAGCATTAAACAAAGCTCTTTAAAGAGATATGTATCTTGACTCATGTTCATTTGTCACATATCAACTACCATATAATCAGCTAAGGAATTTCTAATCAAGTTTTCCATTTCACTTTGTCTAGAGACTAATACAATGAATTTTCACTGAGAAAAATTTCTTTCCCTTCAATCCCCAGTGACTTGGAGGAGAGGCTGGTCAGGTCCTGTGTGGTCTGAAAGTCATTCAGTTTGAGGCTGTTCATGAAGAAGAAGACTGTAAAACTATGAATATAAAGTTAAGTACAAAAACAAATATTTCATTAGGGTAAGGGTAAAATCACCACATTCAAAAAAATTAAAAATGATAAATACCTCAAACATCACAAAGTCCAGAAAATAGCATAGTATTCTTCCTTATATAACCATAGAATACCTTTTCCCCATATTTTTAATTTTAGGTTGGTGCAAAAGTAATTGCAGCTTTGCATTGTTGAACTTTGCCATTTGATATTGAAATATATTTTAAAATTATACATCATTATACATCATTTTATGCACATCTCTTGCTTTATTTTTTATTTTTTGCTAATGACATTACTTGCTGTTTATTTTATGTTTATTTTAAACTGGGGAAATTATGTCAGACAAAAAGCAAATTCGAGCAATTTTTGTATTTGAGTACAAAATGTGTCTAAAGCAGCAGAGACGACTCACAACATCAGCAATGCATTTGGCCTAGGAACAGCTAATGAAGTACAGGGCAGCGGTGGCTCAATAAGTTTTGCAAAGGAGATGAGAGTCTTGAAGATGAGGAGCACAGTGGCTGGCCATCAGGAGTTGACAAGGACCAGTTGAGAGGATCATTGAAGCTGATCTTCTTACAACTACAGGAGAAATTGCCCTAAAAGTCAACACTGACCATTTTACAGTCATTTGGCTTTTAAAACAAATTGGAAAGGTGAAAAATCTCAATAAGTGGGTGCCTCATGAACTGACCAAAAATAAAAAAAAAATTGGCATTTAAAGCGTTGTCTCCTTTTATTCTATGCAACAACAATGAACCATTTCTTGATGGATCATGACACAATGAAAAATGGATTTTATACAACAACCAATGACTAGCTCAGTGGCTGGACTGAGAAGAAGCTCCAAAGCATTTCCCAAAAAGCCAAATCTGTAACAAAAACAGGTCATGGTCACTGTTTGGTGGTCTGCTGCCCATCTATCCACTACAACTTTCTGAATTCTGGCAAAACCAATACATCTGAGAAGTATGCTCAGCAAATACAATTGAGATGCACCAAAACTGCAATGGTCAACATAATGGGCCCAATTCTCCTCCACAACAATGACCAGCCACAGGACACAGAACTAACATTTCAAAAGTTGAATGAAGTTTTGCCTCATCTGCCATATTCACCTGACCTCTTGCCAAGCGACTACCACTTCTTCAACTTTCTGCAGGGAAAATGCTTCCATAACCGGCAGGAGGCAGAAAATACTTTCCAAGAGTTTGTTGAATCCTAAAGCATGGATTTTTATGCTACAGGAATAAACAAACTTATTTCCCATTGCCAAAAATGTGTTGATTTTAATTGTTCCTACTTTGATTAATTAAGACATGTTTGAGCCTAGTTATTATGATTTAAAATTTACAATCTGAAACCATGATTACTTTTTAACCAACCTAAAGTATTTGAGACTCTAACCCCTTATTCATATGCAAACTTCTGCATAGAGGGAACAGAATGATGAGGAAAGCTTTCATCTAAAAAGTTTGATCATAATTTGATTTCTACTATTGGGTAGCTCAGCAGTGTTTACCTTACCTGCACAACCACTTGTGGTTAATGCCATATAAAGTTTTGGCATTATTGTCAAACGTGTAAAAACCTCTGCTAAGTATATTTACATCTGAGTAGTTAGATTTCAAAGAGTTTTCTTATATGATCATTGATTTTAAACAATCTTTAGTTGATTACTCCTATTAACTGGAGAAGTTGAAGTGCAGCCTAGAATTTTTGCAGGGTTGAATAACATTATATAATTGAATTACTCTTATATGCATTAAGTTTACCATTAAAATGCAAAAGTTTTACCACTGGGATCCTTGTGTCTTTAGCCTGTTTCGCTATATTGGGACAATTTTGCATGCCTTTTTTATCTCAGATTCCCAGACATCCTCAGGATGAGATGCTTTGGATCTGACCTACAAATGCATATGAAATATGAAACATTCAAATTAAACCTACACACTGTGTAGGTCTCTGCCTTATAGATAGGATTCTGATAAATTTTGCTTTGTAAAATTTACCCTCACAATGAAAAAATCATCTTTGTGCATATATACACTTGTAGGCTTTATCTTGAATCTGTCCCTCTCAGGAGAGAGCTTCCTAAGATCTGGTGAAAACTGAATTTTCTGCTTGTTGTGCTACATTTGGTAATTGAAAGAATTTACCTCAAACCAGCCTCTGATTCTGTACATTTCAAACAGTTTCCTTTCTACTACCCATGTCTTTCCAGTGATGTGGGACACCAATCACGTCATGATAAGAGGTGCTACATCTTCAGGTCACAATTCTGGGTGAGTTGACAGTATGGGAAGACATACTTTTCAAAGCTATTTCTACACAAGGCACAGGAAGGGACAGGGACAAAACCCAGACCCTTAACCCAGCAATGCAGCAGGAGTGGAGGGCCAAGGATGCTCATTGTTCATCACCCGAGAAGAAACACAGTGGAGGCAAATATGGAGGAGGGTCATGTGCCTGCTCAGGTTCTAAGAGATGGGCTAGTGTGGGGTGTTTTCTGTGCTTCATACTGAGACTTCTGATCCATCCTTCTAGAGTAGCTGGAGCTTGGGAAAATGGTTTCTTGAGTTAGTGGCTAGAGATGCATCTCTAGTGTACTGTTGCATTTGAAGAGAAAGTTCACAATGAGTCGGTGTGATGATTAAAGAGAGTGAGGTTATATAGAGAGATGGGTGGGGGAACCTCTCTCCTAATCCCTTCATGTAGATAAATTGCTCTGAACTAAACATGGAATGACATGCAAATGGATATCACTGGGACTTCAAGGCATGGGGTGAGGGACCTCCTGATCGCATAACAGTGCGAGGCCAAGGGATATCCTGCTGAGAGGGTGATTCCAGCTTTCATGAGGCAATACTAATAGTATAGAATCCCCTGGAATGAGTAAATATTTTTGTGGTTCTTGAGATTATTGTGGGATGTGTGATGCCATTGGTAAGATGTCTTGATGGACAAGCTAAATGTGTGGGATAATGTAATTTGTATATAAAGAAATTGTTCTAATTCTGTATCCTCCTAGGTGAAATGATGTTGCTTTCTGTAATTTATACATGTGTCATTATTTGTAAATTACCACATGAGCAATGTTGGATCTGTTCAATGCCAATAGCAAGGGTCTACCATGGACAGGAATTCCATGACTATTAATAAACCCACAGTGATCCTGTGAAATGGGAATCTACAAACATAAGGCTGAGAGGAGTCGCTTCCTTGAGCTAAGTGATGCCTTCTGACTCAAACTTTGGGGCCCCTTCCACTATGAAGCTGAATAGCATCTCTTTCCTGTATACCTGGAGCATGATACAATCCCCAGAATAGTTTTCTGTGATGACCTCCTTTGCAATTGGATAGATACTATGTAAGTACATATGAGTGTGTAGTTCTCTACTTGCAATCAGCATACTTCACTGAAAAAAAATCCATTCCATCTGATGACGAACAAGTAATTCTTACAGGGAATTCAGTTTTCTAGGTTGAATTACTAAATATAAAAGATAGCGTGCTGATCCGTCTGCAGGCCTTCTCTCCAAATGATATCTAGCATTTTCATTTGACAGAGGAGAATTGTGTCGTAAAGGATGTAACTCATCATCACTCAAGGGTCATAGTAACAGCAAAATATGCCTACTTATCTGAAAAGATCCCCACTAAACCAGAAAGTCCCATAGTGACCCAGGACACCTACAAGGAAAACTAAGGTAAAGAGGTGTTATCTGCAAAGGCCAAGAGAAACCTGTTCTCCATCTACTCTCAAGGTGGTAGCTTTTATCCACCTCCTAGGTTCTTCTGGGGTTCTTTATTTTCTGGAGTTGTTTAGAAATCTGGAAATTCTTAGGTCGTTTTGACCTTCTCAGAAGAAAACACTGAAGAAAACAAGCAAGCTGGCAGGGTGCTTGCTGTTATTACTCTCCAACCTGTTTCATAATATTGACTTCCTAGAGAATTTTCTCTGACCATAAATTTCACTTGGTTTTGTAGGAATCATGGAACCATGGCAATTATGCTCTTGATTCCTGTACGCAGCACATTCTCAGGAAGGGCCTGCAATGTCTGTGTAAATAAAGCTGCAATATTGTAGAGTTAGCGAAATGTACAATTTTCCTGAAATTTGTGGTTAGTCTGAATTTCATGTCAGTAATAGCCTTTCCTACCAAGATCAATTTGGTGGCTAGTTATAAACTTGATAGTACAAACACTTTGGAAGAAGCCTTCACTTTTGTTTTTTGTTGCTGATATCAATGACAAAAGTCTCCAGTAAGAACAAAAGGTAAAGATGTCAAGTTAAAGAGAGGAACCTGGGTAGACTGACTAACCCAGAGCTGATGAACATTTCCTGTAAAGGGACTGAGAGTAGGTATTTTAGACTTTGTGGGCTGTCAGGTCATTGCCACAACCACTTGACTCTGATGCTCTAGCACGAAAACAGCCATAGATGATATATTGAGGATGGGCAAGGCTATACTTCAATAAAACTTTATTTACAAATCCTACCCCCATTCAGTCCCTTTTACCCCTGATTCTCCGTTAAGGATTCTGCATTGGAACTAGCAGCTGATACTTCCCCTCTCCCAGAGCCACTGCCCACAGAAGTCAAAGGCTGCCCACACTCTACAGGGAACCCTTCTTCCTGCAGCCTTGATTACATCACTTATAGTAAGAGGTTTAAAGCTTTCTTCTGGGAGATAAAACAGAAGTGAACGCTGAAGGACCCACAGCAGGACTAACCCACCATAAAGGTATTTAGCCTGAAATATTTTATGTAGTTGCTATCCTAAAAGAAATTCTACTCTTAATCCTTACATCTCATTTGCTCAAAAATACATCTATCTATTAAAACATCCTATTTTTATGGGGACATAATGTAAAGCATGATGACTATAGTTAATAAAACAGGATTACCTATTTTAAAGTTGCTAAGAGAGTAAATCTTAAAAGCTCTCATCACAGGAAAAAAAGATTCTGTAACTATGCACGGTGATGGATGTTAACTAGACTTACTATAGTGATTATTTTGGAACATACACTAATATTGATGACTAAACAACAACAAATATTGAGTCATGATTTTGTTCACCTGAAACTGATATAAAATTTAAGATAAATCTAAATTTCATACAAGTAGCAATATTTCCTACCATATAACTTACTGTGCTGCTCAGTAAAACAGAAAAAAGAAAGAGAGGGGGTGACAAGTAAGGAGTATAGGACCTTAAAATCAATCACTGCCTTTTTCTCATTTTAAATATAATACATGATATTGGTTGAAATTAGAGAAACTATAGTAAAGTAGAATGATTATAGCAAAAAATAATTAACCCTATAGTGATTCATATTAACATTTTATTGATTCCTCCTAGGTTTTAGCTACTTAAATGCATCTTATTCTTTTATTTTTTCTACATATATTAATAGCATATCTATTGCCTTTTGTTACTGAAAGCATAGTGATCTTCTGTGAGATACATACTTGGCTCTTTTTTTTGCATTTACAAAGTGAGGAATTTATTAAAAAATAAATGGATTTAGAATACTTTCTTATTTCCTTATGATGTATACTTAAAAAAAAAAACATAAATGCTTTTTCACCTAGTGAGGTCTGAAGTTTCCATTACCAACTTCCATGAGCTCTTTAAATAATAAAGATATCACATGTATATCATAATTGCTTCCAGTGTTTTGCAGAATCTATTTTTTACTTTATCAAAATTGCTTAAATTACTTTTAAAGTGGATTTTAATTTTTATGCAGTCAAAATTATTTTTTCAATAACCATTAACTGAATATGCATACAGCTTACAGATGGTGTTGAACATTGCCCTATAGCCCTAAGGAACTGCCATCTCCCTTGATTCCAGCCATTGTGCTGGTGGATTTTCTTCCCCTCTTCACTTGGGCTCTATCTCCCTAACCTCTGAGTCTTAGCTCAGACATGACCTCCAAGAAAGCTGTTTCTGCTCCTCAGACAGGGTCCTAGAGGGTTATCAAAGTGAACAGTGTTTGTGGAAGGGTTTGTGCTTGACTTCAGAGCAGCTGCTTTGAGTACCACTTTATCATGGAAACAATGTATCATATGAAGACATGAATATGGTCATTTTTGAAGTGTAATTTTGTCACTTTGAAATAATTACAGGTTTGCAACAAAATGGCAAAAATTGTTCAAAGGATATCTGTATATCTACATTGATAATTTCCCATATTTTTATTACTAATTCATCTTCTATCTGTATTACAATATATACATACCTAGTAACATTTTGTAACTTTTTATATAATTTCCAAACTACATAAAAATTGCAAAAGTTGTACCAAGTTCTTCCCCATGCCTTTTACACAGATTCACCAACTGTGGTCTTACCCCATTTACTATGTCTTTCATTGTTTCTCCTCCCACACATACGCATTTATTTTTTTTTTTAATTGAAAGAGAGCTGATTTACAATGTCGTTTCAACCTCTACTGTACAGCAAGTTATACACATATGTACATTCTTTTTCTAGTATTCTTTTCCATTATGGTTTATCCCAGGAAACTGGATATAGGTCTCTGTGCTATACAGTAGGATCTTGTTTATCCATTCTAAATGTATTAGGTTGCATCAACCAACCCCAAACTCCTAGTCACTCCTAGACCATTTCTCTCCTTCCCCCACTCTTTGGCAACCACAAGTGGTGTTTTTTGTTTGTTTGTTTGTTTGTTTTTTACTATTTCCTATATTCTTTTATTCTGCATTGCATCCAAACATTACGTTTTACTTCGATTATTATCGTCACAAAATCCTAATTGCTAAGTAAAGCCTATTCCTTAAATATCAATAGTCCATGCCTAATGAAAATGGCATTTTATAGAACTCTTATCCCAGGTATATACCCCAGATATATCTTATCTTATATAGATACTATACTCCAGGCAGCATATGCTCCATAGAGGTAACCTATACTCAGAAGCTAAATTTTCTTGTACTGCCCAAGTGATCAGGAATAACCAAAACATTTTAAATGAATGAAAATTATTCATGGTCCAAAAAACACTTGAGGATAAATCTCAGGAATACAAAATAGCCAGCTTCTCCTGAATCTCCAAAGCAATTTCACAGTCTTGTTCAAGGTCTTTATAGCACTTCTGCAGCTGAGCCTGGACTTTCAAATCTTCCTCTTGAAACTGCTTAGCCACCTGCAGATCATGCTGGACCAAACGGTTCCGCCGAACATTCGATGCCAAATGGTGCTCAGTCTCTTGTTCCTGCAGGCTGTGGGCCTGTCCTCCAGGACGGCAGAATCTCGGCACATTTCCTTGACTGCCTGCAGGTTGGACTGATCAATGCTGACTTCAGCGATGTTGGCCTGGGGTCGGGGCTGCACTTTGCCTCTGGCTTCCTGGCCGCTGTCAGCACCAAGCATAGCCGGTCGCGCAACAGCAGCAGCTGTCGGGGATGCAGAGCAAAGTCCAGCCGGCAGCCCGCGGACCCGGAGGACTGGGTGGGCCGCCGGGCGCAGCACGCTGCCCGGGCAACCACAAGTTCGATCTCTATGTCTGTCAGTCTGTTTTTGTTTTGTAGACAGGTTCATTGGTGCCGTATTTTAGATTCCATGCTTGAGTGATATGGTATGGTATTTTCTTTCTGACTTCACTTAATATGATAATCTCTAGTTGCATCCATGTTACTGCAAATGGCATTTCATGGCTGACTAGTATTTAGCATGCACATACAGTATTTCATGGTATCTATGTACTGTGCTGTGCTTAGTTGCTCAGTCTTGTCTGACTCTGCTACCACATGGACTGCAGCCCCCCAGGCTCCTCTGTTCTTGGGATTCTCCAGGCAAGAATACTGGAGTGGGTTGCGATGCCCAGGGAATCTTCCCAACCCAGTGATGGAAGCCAGGTCTCCTGTGTTGCAGGCGGATTCTTTACTATCTGAGCCACCAGGGAAGCCCCTGTATGTACTAGGTCTTCTTTGTTCATTCATTAGTCAATGGACATTTAGATTGTTTCCATGTCTTGACCATTGTGAACAGTACTGCTATGAACACAAAGGTGCCTATATCTTTTTGAATTATAGTTTTGTTTGGGTATATGAATAGGAGTGGGATTGCAGGATCATATGGCAATTCTAGTTTTGGCTTTTTTGAGGAGCCTCCATATTATTTTCCATAGTGTCTGCACCAATTTACTTCTCCACCAACAGTGTACAAGGGTTTCTTTTCCTCCACACCCTCTCCAGTATTGGTTATTTGTAGGCTTTTTAATAATGGCAATTCTGACTGGTGTGAAGTGGTACCCCACTGTAGTTTTGATTTGCATTTCTCCAGTAATTACTGATGTTGAGCACCTTTTCATTTGCCTTCTGACTGTTTATATGTATTCTTTGGAGAAATGTCTATTAAGGTTGTCTGCCCATTTTTTGATTGGGTTATATTTTGTTGTTGTTGTTATTATTATTGAGTTGGTAAGCTGCTTGTATATTTTGGAAATTAAGCCTTTGTCAGTAGCATCATTTGTAGATATTTTGTTCCATTCAGTAGATTGTCTTTTTAAATTTTTTTTTTTCTGTGTAAAATCTTGTAAGCTTGATTAGGTTGCATTTGCTAATTTTTGTTTTTATTTTTACTGCCTTGAGAGAATGACCTAAGAAAACATTGGTATGATTTATGTCAGAGAATGTTTTGCTATGCTATCTTCTATAAGTTTTATGGTGTCATATCTTACATTTGTCTTTAAACCATTTTAAGTTTGCTTTTGCGCATGATGTGAGGGTATCTTCTAACATCATTGATTTACATGCAGCTGTCTAACTTTACTGCTTGCTGAAGAGAATTTATTTTTTCCATTTTATATTCTTGCATCCTTAGTTGACCATAAGTGTGTGGATTTATTTATGGGCTCTCTATTTTCTCTCATTAATCCATATGTCAATTTTTATGCCAATACCACACTGTTTTGATTACTATAGCTTTGTAGTATTGTCTGAAAGAATTATGCCTCTTGCTTTGCTGTCTTCCTCCCCACACCCTGGATTGCTTTGGAAATTCTGGGTCTATTATAGTTCCAAAAACTTTGTTGGATTATTTATTCTAGTCTTGTGAAATATATCATGGGTAATTTGATAGAGATCACATTAAATCTATAGATTGCTTTGGATAGTACTGCCATTTTAACAACATTAATTCTTTCAACCCAAGAGCATGGGATATCTTTCCATTTCTTTGAATTCTCTTTGATTTCCTTTATTAATATTTTATACTTCTCAACATATAAGTCTTTCACCTCCTCGGTTGGGTTTATTCTTGGATATTTCTTTTTGGTGCAATTTTGAAAGTTATTGTTTTTACATTTCCTTTCTGATATTTCACTGTTAATGTAAAGAAATGCAACAGATTTCTGAATGTTAATCTTCTATACTGCTATTTTGCTGAATTCATTATTAGATCTAGTAGATTTTCTATGGAGTGCCTAGGGCTTTCTGTATATATAACATCATGTCATCTGCATATAATGACAATGTTAGTTCTTCCTTTCCAGTTTTGATAACTTTTTTTTCTTGCCTAATTTCTATAGCTAGGACTTCCAATACTGTGTGGAACAGAAGTGGTGTGAGTGGGAATTCTTGTCTTGTTCCAGATTTTAGTGGGAAGGCTTTCAGCTTTTCACCATTGAATATTATATTGCCTGTGGGTTTGTCTTAAATGACTTTTATTATGTTGAGATATGTTTCCTCTATACTCATTGTGGTAAGAGGTTTTTTTTTTTTTTATCATGAATAGATGTTGAATTTTGTCAAATGTTCTTTCTGCATCTATTGAGAGGATATTGTGGGTTTTTTGCTTTTCTTTTGTTAGTATAGTGCATCACATTGATTGATTTGTGTATGTTGAACCATGCTTGTGAACTTGGAATGAATCCCACTTGGCTGTGGTACATGATCTTTTTGTATGTGCTGTTGGATTTGGTTTGCTAATATTTTATTGAGAATTTTTGTTCTATATTCTTCAAATATATTGGCCTGTAATTTAATTTTTTGGTACTATCTTTGCCTTGTTTTGGTATAAGGTGATGGAGGCTTCATAGAATGTCTTTGGGAGTGTTCCCTCCTCTTCAATCTTTTGGAAGAGTTTGAAAAGGATTGGTATAAGTTCTTCTTTGGTAGAATTTACTTGTGAAGCAAGCCATCTGGTCTTGAACTTTTGTTAGTAGGGAGCTTTTTTTTTAAGATACTAGGTCACTTCTAGTGATCAGTCTGTTCAAATCATCTATTTATTCTTAATTCAGTTTTGGTGGGTTGTATGTTTCTAGAAAGCTGTCTACTTCTTCTAGGTTGTCAAATTTGTTGATCCATAGTATTCTCTCTCTCTTTTTGAATTTCTGCAGTATTGACTGAGATTTCTCCTTTTTAATTGCTTATTTTGTTTATTTGGATTGACTACACTAAAGCCTTTGACTATGTGGATCACAGCAAAATGTGGAAAATTCTTAAAGAGATGGGAGTACCCGAACACTTTACCTGTCTCCTGAGAAACCTGTCTGTGGTTAACCAGATATGGAACTGACTGGTTCAAAATTGGAAAAGGAGTATGACAGGGCTGTTTATTGTCACCCTGCTTATTTAACTTACATGCATATGCAGAATATATCATATGAAATGCCAGGCTGAATGAATCACAAGCTGGAATTAAGATTATCAGGAGAAAAATCAACAACCTCAGATATGCAGATAATAGCACGCTAATGGCAGAAAGTGAAGAGGAACTAATGACCCTCTTGATGAAGGAGAAAGAGGAGAGTGAAAAAGCTGGCTTAAAACGCAACATTAAAAGAAAAAAAAAAAAAAAAAAAACTAAATCATGGCAAAAAAAACCACACTAAATCATGACATTCAGTCCCATCACCTTGTGGCAAATAAAAGGGGGGAAAGTGGAAGCAGTAACAGATTTTATTTTTTTGGGCTCTAAAATCACTGTAGACAGTGCCTGCAGCCACAAAATTTAAAAAGTGCTTGCTCCTTGGAAGAAAAGCTATGACAAACCTAGGCAGCATATTAAAAAGCAGAGACAATTACCTTGCCGACCAAGGTCCATATAGTCAAAGCTATGGTTTTTCCAGTAGTCATGTACGGATATGAGAGTTGGACTATAAAGAAAGCTGAGTGCTGAAGAATTGATGCTTTTGAACTATGGTGCAGGAAAAGACGTTTGAGAGTTCCTTTGGATTGCAAGATCAAACCAGTCAATCCTAAAGGAAATCAACCCTGAATATTCATTGGAAGGACTGATGCTGAAGCTGAGGCTCCAATACTTTAGCCACCGGATGCAAAGAGCCGATTCATTGGCAACAACTGATGCTGGGAAAGATTGAAGTCAGGAGAAGGAGATGACAGACAGTGAGATGGTTAGATAGCAGCACTGACTCAATGGACATGAATTTAAGCAAACTCTGGAAGATAGTGGAGGACAGAGGAGTCTATCGTGCTGCAATCCATGGGGTCACAAAGAATCAGACAGGACTTAGTGACGGAACAACAATAACAATAACATACATTTAAAAGGTTAAATAGTGGGAGACAAGAGAAAAGATGAGGGACACGAAAAAATTGAAAAAAACTTCTGAGAATTCTCCTTATTGGAATATATTCAAATGTTTCCAAATTAATAAATACATTATATGACAAGAATAGAATCCAGCACGTTAGACACAAAAAAAGCTGTGTGAATAAATGAGTCCTGATCAGGATAAGTAATAACAATTCAAAACCTAACTAAAGGTGTGTGTTCCTCTATACATGTCTGCTCGTATGTATGTTTGCAAACATATATATATATATATATGTGATGTGTGTGTCCATACGTACATGCTTGGTTGTGCCCAGGCATATGTTGTACATTTGTGCATGTGCACGTAAACTGAAGAGCCAAAGGAGAAACTCAAAAAGTGAAATAGAGAAAAGGCATATAATTCTTCTTTCCCCCACAAAGTGAGTATTAGAATCGCAGCAGACTTCACTTTGAGTGAAAATAGATTTCGGAAGACATCAGAATACTTCTTCTAAAGAGCTGAAAGAAAACAGCTGGTGATTTAACTAAATCACCATTCAAGAATAAATGCAAAATAAATTTATTTTTCAAAGAAAGGACTGTGCTGTTGTGCTGTTGCCTCAGTCATGTCCTGCTCTTTGCAGCCCCATGGACTGTAGCCCATCTGTCTATGGGATTCTCCAGGCAAGAGTACTGGAGTGGGTTGCCATCCTCCTTCAGGGATCTTCCCAACCCAGGGATCAAATTCACTTCTCCTGTGTCTCCTACATTGGCAAGTGGGTTCTTTACCACTACTGCCTCAAGGTGGAAAAAAAAGGACTGAGCAAGTTCAACCCTGTTGATTGGAGAGTTAGCACCACAATTTGCTTCAGTTAGAAGGACTAATATAGTCCTAAAATGAAAAAGTGGAATGCAAAAAGAGCTCGTAAGCCAATGGACATGAACTTGGGCAAACTCCAGGAGATAGTGAGGGACAGAGAAGCCTGGCATGCTGCAGTCCATGGGGTCACAAAAAGTTGGACATGACTTGGCAACCGAATAATAAAGCAAATTCATTTCTGAATATATTGGTCATTCTAAAATAACAGTGCTTTAAAATGTGTCTATTTGTGTAAAATTATTATCCTCTGTGGGTTTATATATAACAGAGCACCCTTCCACCCCAAAAGATACTACCTTCCTGGGGCTGTACTTTGGTTGCCTCCTTTGAATTTGGAATTTACAAGAATTTACAATTCAAAATTTGCAATTTTGAATTTACAAGATATTTGGAACTTACACCTTAACCCAGCCTCTAAGAGAAGTGAACATTTATTTTCTACCCTGACAATTAAATAATGTATCAAATGATTAAGCTCAGATATTTAATATTATAATCATTGTTTGAATAGTATGCATCATTTTAGAGCAATGTTTCATATAAAACTTGTCTCTTTTTTTAATGTGATTTTAAGAATAGCTTACTTTGGACTCTTCAAGTGCTTGGGTTAGGTCTGGGGATTCTGAGACACAACTTAAAACAGTAAGAAATCACTGGCTAGCAAGGCTGAAAGAGTGAATGTAAAGAAACCTCGAATGGCATTGAAACATGTAAAATATCATGTATGAAATGAGTTGCCAGTCCAGGTTCGATGCACGATACTGGATGCTTGGGGCTGGTGCACCGGGACGACCCAGAGGGATGGAATGGGGAGGGAGGAGGGAGGAGGGTTCAGGATGGGGAACACATGTATACCTGTGGCGGATTCATTTTTATATTTGGCAAAACTAATACAGTTATGTAAAGTTTAAAAATAAAATAAAATTTAAATAAAGATTAAAAAAAAAAAGAAACCTCGAAAAATGTGTAAGAAGGTATCAATTTTGAGTGAAATAGTAGTGTTTAGTTTTGAATTTTCTTTAAAATTTTTAGGAAGAAAAGAAAAGCTAAATGCAATAGTGCTATAAATAAATGTTCATTTGAACTCTGCTCTCCCATTTATTTGGATTTGCCTAGGGTAACTTCTGATTTCAATTCAAAGCTACTGTGTCAGACATTTAATGAACATCTTCACATAACCAGCATACAGATGTGGATTTTCAGCTCTTGTGCTCACTTGCACATTCTACTGAAAATGGATACAGGAACTGGGAGCAAGACACATGGAAGAAAATAAAACTTACCAAAATCCAGTGTCAGCTAGCAACATTGCATAAAACCTTCAGTTTTATGGATAGGTATAGACTGATACCCTCCAATGCTGTCTGTCATGTTACTGAGATTTATGCAGATGTCACACACTGCTGTGCCTCGGTCGGAATCACTAGAAATCCTCTGTTGTAGAAGTACAGTGTGCCCCAGCTGTGTCCATCTGACCTCTGGTTTAGAGGCATCAAGCTGGGCAGAGACACCAGCATCACCAGCCACACTGCCCAACAGATTTCCTGCCTTTGAGATGAAACCAGGGGCATGCATTTCCACAAGCAGACTGAAAACCCCATGGTTTTTAAATGTCTAAGCATTAGCATACTCTTCTCCCTCGGTAACTCCATGAGGCAGTTGACCAACATTGTTTCAATCTCATTTTTCCTGTAGTTGATTAATTTTCTGTGACCTTTAGAACTTTTAGGACAGAAATCTCCAGCTCCTCCTTCTGTCCCCAGAGGCTGGCATAGCCCAAAGTTACAACCCTCTAATTTAGGGGCCCACAGAATCCCTTCATTAGCAAAGCTGAGATGGTCCTATCAAATCCCATGGGCTTTGGAGCTCTGTGCCAGGAATTCAGGACAAGAACTATTTACACTCTTCTTGTCGTTTAGTCACTAAGTTGTGTCGAACTCTGAGACCCCATGGACTATATATTCTTATCATACCACAAAGGCATGTGATATACCAGACCATAGTGTTCTAAGATGGAACTATATTAAAGTTTCTATATTTTACCAGAGGTAGCTTAGCATTATTTTGAAGTCAATTGTGAGAAGTTAAGCCTCATATTATAGTCCTTGAGAAATCACTACAAGAATAATTCCCAAAATAGAATTTAAAAAATAAAAATTGGAATGGTACACTGAAAAAATTACAGAACACACACAAAAAAGCCAGAACAAAGAAACAAATGAGAGATATATAGAAAATAAATTGAAAGAAATAAAAATGGAAATCTAACCACATCAATATTTGCAATGAATGTGAATAATTTAAACACCCCAGTAAAAAGGCAGAGATTTTCAGTCTCAATTAAAAAATGAAAGGTCCAATCCTATGCTCTTTCAGAGAGCAAGAATGCAAATAGTTTGAAAGTGAAAGGGCAGAAAGAGATGTACCATGTGTAAAAGACTAGGTAATTGTTACCCAAAGGTATCAGAGCTTGATCCTAGATTTTCTAGGTAGATTCTAAATTCACTCACAAATGTCCTTATAAGACAGAGGCAGGGGAAAATTGTCATAGAGAAAAGAAGGGGGCCATGTGACTAACAGGGTAGAAATTAGGGTGGTAAGGCCACAAGCAAAGAAATGTCAGACCGCAGATTCTGCCCTAGAGCTCCTGAGGGAGTGCACCCTGCTGACTTTGATTCATTGAGAGACTGGTGCTGAATTTCTGGCCACCAGAACTGCAAGAGAATAAATTTCCTTTTTTATAAGCCATAAACATTATGGTAATTTGTTACAGAAGACACAGGAAACTAATAAACCAAGCAAAAAGTAACCATATGGAAACTATAGCTCAATGACCTCCATGAACATTGATTAAAAAACTTGTTGATAAAATTTATAAGGGGAATCCAGAAATTAATAGTTTGTTCAACACATCTTACAGAAGCAGCACTTCCAGATGTTTATGTGAGGGAATCTAAGACCCCTTTCCTGTGAAATAGTGTTTAACTGGTGAAAATTAGTTTTTAGGTCAATTAAAGTATTTGGAAATTATCCTAAGTGGGCACAGCAAAAGGAGAAAAATTATTCCAGAAAAACGACTGCATCTTAAGAGAAGTGAGAGTCTATAGCATTTGAACCAAGAGCCATTCCCAGCACCCCACAACTCCAGTTAGTAGAATGAAAGTTCTGCTTTATGTGTAAGTGGCCAGAGAGACAGGGATCTTACTGCCCCATATCCTTGTCTAGAGATACAGTTGGCTTCTGGCATCCCTCATCTCCCTGAGCTTTTGGGTGTAGAATTTTCCTTCCAGGTGATTGTGACCAAGAGGAGAGCTCTCTTGTAGGGTTCAGATCTATCCAAGTGCAGTGGGCTGACAATACCACATGTGGATCTCCTTCAGCTCTTCTTACTCATAGGGTGGAGAATTTGTACCAGGAGGGACAACTTGAAAAGATCAGAGGCATCACTCCAAGAGAAGTCGGCCACTCCTGCCTTTGGCCCCAGTCACGGGCACAGCAGTCTACTCAGGGAAGAAGCAGGCGTTAAGAACAGAGAGCTCTGTGGCATTCCCTACAGGGACTGGTTTTATTTCAGATAGAGCATGAGGAGGTTCACGCCTATCGATATTGTCAAAAACAGCAGAAACCTTAGTGGTAAGCAATTAAGAGGAGACTGGAAATCCATGATGCTAGATCAAGTGAAATGGCAGTCTAGCTAGAAATTTTACAAAGAAACACAGAAAATGAATTTCTCTCCAGTGGTTGAAATGAGGTTTAGGAACTGTGAACACCGTGCTCCTGCAAAGAGCCCAAATTTAGTTACATGAGACTGAAAAAAAAAAGTAGTACCCCAAGATGTGTTGAAAACAATGTAGTAATCAGCTAACAATTAGTGGAGGCTAAGAGCTGAACACAAGGCAATAGAGGCAGACTAGCCAAACACTTAGTGGTGAGGCAGGGATCAGAGCCAAGAGCCCGGCTAAAACCACTGTCATTTCAGTGTCAGGGACAATGCCCATGGCTAAGGTTTCAGCTCAGGGAGCAACATTAATCACTGCACACTGCGGACAGTCAACCTCATTGAACTCACTCAGTCAAGTCAGTAAACAAGAAACAACAAACGTTGTAGGGAGTTTAATGTCCAGGCTTACTTTATTAGTTAACAGGTCTAGTTTTCAACAAAAAATTACGATACATATAAAGAAACAGTGACGTATAACTCATGCACAGGAAAGAAAAAAAAATTAGGCAATGGAACTGTCTTTGAGGGGTCCAGATGGCGAGTTCTTCTTGCCTTTCATGTATCTTAGATGGGGGACTGCAGGAGCCTTTGATCCAGAACTGCCGAAAGGCACACACCAAAAACAAAACTCTTTATAATGTCTGTTTGCTTTGTCGAAGGACCAGGAAAAGGGTGACTGCTGTGGACTGAATGTTTAAATTTAGTTCTGGCTTAATTGCTATGTTGAAGCCCTAATCACCCATGCAATCATATTAGAAGGTAGGGCTTTAGGGAAGTGACTTGGTCTTGAAAATGGAGACCTCATAAATGGGATTAGTACTCTTATAATACAGAAGAGAGCTGACCCCTTTCTTCTTCTCCGTGTGAGGACACAGTGGGAAAGTGG
Source organism: Bubalus kerabau (assembly GCF_029407905.1). Lineage (NCBI taxonomy): Eukaryota > Metazoa > Chordata > Mammalia > Artiodactyla > Bovidae > Bubalus > Bubalus kerabau. The sequence continues at coordinate 78,687,525 of NC_073631.1, read as the reverse complement.
TCATCTGCAGGCCAGGAAATGAACCCTCACCATGCACCAAATCTGCCAGCACGTTGATCCTGAACCTCTGGCCTCCAGAACTGAGAGAAGTAAATGGTTGTTGTTTGATCAACCCAGTCTACAGTATTTTGCTATAGAACCTTGAGCTGACTAAGACAGTGACTTAACAACAGAAAACATTTTTGACAACATCTGCCCTACACCAGTTAAAAACCAACAAAACCCCAAAGGTTTCCTCACCCAGTTACAGTGGGTGTGAGTAGTTAGCATTCTTCCACCCCTGCACCTGGAGAGTAAAAGAGACATGATAAATTCTTTTTTCAGAGCATAACAATGGAAGTGGAAAGAGAGTGGCTATCTGTGCTGCAGGCAACAGGTCTTCATGGGAGTGGTATCTACACAAAGGCAAGGTGTGGGTGATGTGCTGTTTATTGGGTTAAGTGATGGATTTATTTCTGTTCATTACATTATTATGCCCTCTCAGTTCAGTTCAGTTCAGTTGCTCAGCTGTGTCGACTCTGCGACCCCATGAACCGCAACACGCCAGGCCTCCCTGTCCATCACCAACTCCCTGAGTCTACCCAAACTCATGACCATTGAGTTGGTGATGCCATCTAACCATCTCATCCTCTGTTGTCCCCTTCTCCTCCTGCCTTCAATCTTTCCCAACATCAGGGTCTTTTCAAGTGAGTCAGCTCTTCACATGAGGTGGCCAGAATATTGGAGTTTCAGCTTCAACATCAGTCCTTCCGAAGAACACCCAGGACTGATCTCCTTTAGGATGGACTGGTTAGATCTCCTTGCAGTCCAAGGTACTCTCAAGAGTCTTCTCCAACACCACAGTTCAAAAGCATCAATTCTTCTGCGCTCAGCTTTCTTTATAGTTCAACTCTCACATCCATACATGACTACTGGAAAAACCATAGCCTTGACTAGACAGACCTTTGTTGGCAAAGTAATGTCTCTGCTTTTTAATATGCTGTCTAGGATTATGCTCTTTAGTTTATGTGTATTTCTTTCTTGTGAAATTATGGAAGCTGCAGATATTGTAAAACAGGTAAAGGAGAAACTGCATTTGCATCCTACTATATTCTTTCTCTCATTTATGATGTAATTTCTTTAGATAAAGTCTTTTAAATCTTCAACTTCTTGGATAAAAAGAGATAATAAAAAAAAAAAACTGTCTCTCAACCGAATCACTTTGTGTACAGTAGAAATTAACACAACATTGTAAGTCAACTATATTTCAATTTTTAAAATTTTAATAAAAATTAAAAAAAAAAAAACTATGTCTCAAAAAATTCATTTATCTGCCACCAAAAGCTATGGATTTCAAATCTATGCCTCAAGAATCACTCCAGGAATAAAAGACAAGCGTTTGGCTTAGTGTCTCCATTGTTGCTACCCATCTCTCCGTGATGGTAGATAAAGCATCTTTGTCCTGGACCACCAGTGAAGGATGATACACAAAAAGGAATGAACCGGGCATCTTGGTTGATATTTCAAGATATTATCTATTTAGCTATAGCTGTTGCATTGATGTTCTCATGTGACTGGGTTATATATAGTTGTGATATTTGAATATTTCTATTTTCTAAATATCAACCTTCATATCTTAAAATGCATTTTTATATCTCCCCCATGGACTGTTTGACCCTCAGGACTGAAGTTAATCTAAGTGGTGATCTAAGTTAGTCACTTTCCTCCAGGTTTTTAGCAAAGGTAGTAAGCACCCTGCCTTGGGGCTGGGGAGGGGGACGGCGGTCTGCAGGAAGAGGATTGGCACAAGAGGGGGAAGGAGAACATGAAAAATAGCCAATCCAGTGCAGTGAGTTTATGCAAAGGCACTAGGGCTCTGGAATAAAACCCAGCATGTTCTAGGGGAAGATGAAGATGCTAAAAAACCAAAGACATTACACTGAATCACAGTGTTAACAGCATTTGAAGGATAAATAGGAGATTACAAGAAAGAGATACAGAGAAAGGACATCCTGGGGAAACTGAGGGCAAAATAGACCATTGAGCATGTCAGGCAGGGAGAAGACAGGAAGTTGGCTCACTTCCTCAATTGAATCTTAGTGCATCTACAGCTGCTAGTGATGCTGGAGAAGTTGCCCAGTTCCAGAAATCCAGAAATCTAGAAAATTTTTACTCTGGATTCTGGTCTCAAAAGGAGTGACATCTCGACTGTTGAGGGAGAGAAATATTCACCATGCTGCCCACCTGCTCCTCAGTTGTTCCCTGGAGTGAGTTCCCCCAAACTTGCCCTGGGCCCATCTCCGGTTTAAGCCCTTCCAAGCCCCAAAGCATGCTGCCCTCTCATGGACTCTGAGACTTTGGTGGTAGAAGAATCTTGCCCTGCCACGTGGCCCTCACGGCTCATTTATGGTGAGGGTTTACTGTCATCTCAGTGGGCACTCACCAGAGCTGGGGTCCCAAGGGCTTTATGGGTAATTGGACCCCCCTATATGGTCATGGAAATGTCGTCTTGACTTTGGAGCTGTGTGTGCACTGCATCCCAGGTGATGTGAGGTAAGCACATGAAGAACTTTTGTTCACGCCTGTTCTCCTTCCTCACATCATCTGTGATGATGTCATTTTAGCAGAATTTTATTTGAACAGGTCGAATGATACAATTGACGACAGAAAGCTTCAGTTTTCATGACTGGCTTGTGGAGGACAGCTGGGAGAGTTTCTGACCACAGTGAAACACACACACACGTGTACCTGCACATACCCTGTCTCTCTCATATTGTGTGAGTTGTGTGACACATTGTGTGACAGGCAGACGGTTCAAACACAATAAGCAACAGATTAGATATAGTAGCTTCTTGGGGGAAAAAAAAAGATTGTATGCTAAAAAAAATCATCTGTATGTTCTGGTTAGGCTGCATTGATCTGACCTCACACCCTGGAGGCTCACTGCTTCTCATTTCACTTCTCTGCCTCAAAACATCACCCTGGGTCCAGACAGAGCACTGGACAGTTATGGGCAGAGGGTACTAATCACCCCTACACCTCAACTCAGGCCAGCCCAAAGAACAGCTTTCTCAACTCTGCAGTTTATCATTCAGTGTCAATTTTAATCATGAGCTAAAAGAGTATTTCTATCCAGAATAGCTCTGTGTTTTCTGCAAAAGCTGCTGATATGGGCATTTGCTATTGAGGGAAGTTCACTCTTCTAAAAAATTTAACTAACCATCATGAACTATGTAACTCATGCATTTTTTTTTTCATTTTGGGGTGTATCCATCAGGATGCTTGAAGCTTCATAACATGTATTTTTAGTTTCAAAGGCTTTAATTGGCTTGTATTCCTTAATCTAAGTAATCATAGAAGTGATAGCGATGGGAGAGCCCACACTTTTTGCCTGTTTTGTGCATCTAAAGTCTCAAACAGCCCTGGACGTTGGTGCTGGTGTTATCAGCACTGTGTGGAGGTGGAAACTCAGGCTTAGAGGTGATAAGCATTTCATCAGAAGCCACACAGCTGGCAAATGGGAGAAGTTTGGATTTGAAGCCACATTGTCAGGTTCATTCTACCACCTCTAGCTCCATTTGTAGCCATGCAATAATTGTGTTCAGGTTTCACTACATATGCTCTTTTGAAAAGCAGTATGTGGGGACTTCCCTGGTAACCCAGTGGTTAAGAATCTGTCTTGCAATACAGGGGATGTGAGTTTGACTCCATCCAGCAGGAGTTTGAGTCCTGCTGGATAAAACTCCTGCTGGATAAGATCCCACCTGCATCGGAACAGCTAAGCCTGTGTGCCACAACTAGAGAGTCCTTGTGCCCACCACAAAGAATCTGTGTGACCCAATGAAGATCCTGCATGCCACAACCAAGACCCAAAGCAACAAATAATTTTTTAAAGCAATATGTAAATTCAGTGAATAAATAAAACTATTTCCCCAGTTTCCAGGCTTTGACCATCCTTTCTTGTGACTCTTGTCACAATCCTGCAGAAGAAGCAGTGGCCCTGCAGATTTAGGTGAATGAAGGAGACCACAAAGGGCCATAGGCAGGTCCTCAGAATGTGGCCTTAGACCTGTGGGAAAGCGCAGCCCTAAAGATTTTATTTATATAACTGGAGGAGGAAATGGTTGGCTGTGCAATTCATATACATGACTTCTGTTACTTAGTAGAGGCTAGGTTTTTGGGCCCAAGACTGAGGACAGGGAGCACAGTTTGGCTGTTCCTCTAATAATGCAGGAAGAGGCTATTGAAGTCCTGGTGAGTACAGATCGAGGGCTTTGATCTTTGGGAGATAGAGAATGTGAGAGGCTTGAGGTGTGGTGCAGGGGCTATTCCCAGGACAGGATCTGACTTTGCTCTGAGACAAAGAGGGCCATACAGGAGATCTGAATTGACCTTTGGGCCCAGACTGTCCTGGGGTCTGCATTGGGATGAATAAGAGTTACTGCTGGTCAACAATACCAAGAAAGCTCTTTTACCTCAAAGCCCAAGATCATTTACAAACAAATCAGAATTTGATCAGATTTTGACCCAACTCTAGAATAACAAAAACTGCTTCTGTGAGTGCCTATAGATGTTCAACTATAGATCTTTCTGTATGTCCATTCAGAGCTAAGATTTATGTTGATCTGCATTCCTGGGAAAAACCATGAGAATGTTGGAGCTTCAAGATTTCCACATGGCCCAGCCCTCTCTCTTTATGAATGATATTCAGAGAGAGGAAGACAATGTCCACTGACATATGAATAGCCTCTGGAAATAAAAGCTCCCTTGCAAGAAAGGAAACTCATTGTACAATTTGGAGAATAAAGAGGACCGTGACTTTATAATAGGGCAACTATACGGAAATAAGAAACAAGATCGTATTTCTAGACTGAAAGCTCTGTTTGGAAAAATTGTAAGGTTTGGTCTTGACAACCTCCATAATTGTTCTAAAATCATTCTTAAGCATTCATGATTCAACATTCTTTTAACTACAGTTGAACATCAAAGAAAAAAATTCCCTCTAATATATTTCAGGCAGTTCTTTTTTTCAGATGAGGCTATGAGAGCCATTTTTAAACACTGTGGGTTATACAACAAACGCTGGGTCCTGACCAGATTAGTAATTTCTTGTAAATAAGGGGACTGTTTACATAACAGTTTAATATATTAAACTTTGTGAACTTTATCTTGTTTACTGATCACTCATGCTAGCAAACTAAAGCATGCAACCATCAGGAGCTATTAAAGTGCTGGACACAAGTTGATTGATAAAGATTTTGAAGCACAGAATCTTAATACCTACATTGACAGATTTCTACCATCTTTTCAGTAGCACAAAGCCCTTTTTGAGAATGAACACCTCTGGCACAGGAAAAGATGAAACTCCTTCAAGGTATGCTGAATTTCCTCCAGTCTTATTTTAAGCTTCAGCATGGAAATGATGGTCAAACTGAAACTTGAGGGAAGAAGGGGCACCAGCTAATCACAGGACAGTGGGTAATTATTCCACAGGGAGTGATAGCATCCCTTCCTTCTGACACAAATGCTTCCTGGGATCTTCTTTGCATTCATGTAAAGCAAACTTTGTGTTCACAGAATCAAATGTTAAAACTGGAAAAGAATTTTGGAAGATATATAACCTTGCTTTCTGTAAGTGTCCTAATAGAAAATCTTATACTGTCTCTTAAAACACTTCCATTACTTGCAACAGTTTTCCCATTGACATCAATTAAGAAACTTCCAGATGATTGTTTCTGGTAGACTGAAATTAGACCTATTTGTCATATATGGCTGAGAAGAAAGGAATTTTAACATGGAAGGAATATTAATGAGGATCACCCACAAATTCACTGTAGCAATTCCGATTTACCTCTAAAATGCTCTTCGCCAGTTTTTTCATAGCTGTTATCTGTGGCATCATTTGATCCTCCCAACAACTAGAAAAGTGCCTGCTACAATTTTCATTTCAGAGCTGATTTGCTGGAGACTCAGAGATATTATGTTAATTTGCTTCAAACTATACAGACAATTAGTGAAAGAGCTGGACCACAAATGCTGGTGTTTCACCTTCAAAACCACTGCTGTTTTCACCCATGTATCTGGAACAATGAAACACACAGCCATCTGCTTCAGGAGAGTGCTTTCCTTACCATGGAGAGGGTTCCAACTAAAATGAACGGAACCTTCTACAAAGGATGCTCTGCCTGGGATCACCATTCACAGGGACAGATGCAATGGACAGCTCATTAGCTGCATCATCTTTGTAGACTGTGCCACAACACTGACTGAAGCTGGCTGTACCAGGCATATTCCTGGGTAAAACGTGGTACCTTCTTTTGAGCATCTTAGGGCAAATTGGCAACTGATTATTGGTGAAACATATGACAATGCTTCTCCAAATGTGAATTGGAAGAGTGAGAGGGCTTGACTGAGTTGATGTGTCAGTCTCTTTGAATCAAGTGCAGTCCAGTTTATAAATTATAATTTAACCGGCATCCAATTTGCCATGGTGGTATTACAGTCAAAAAGGTCTGATTTACTAAGGGAACATTTCATGCAAATATGGGCTAGATAAAGGACAGAAATAGTATGGACCTAACAGAAGCAGAAGATATTAAGAAGAGGTGGCAAGAATACACAGAAGAACTGTACAAAAAAGAGCTTCACAACCCAGATAATCATGATGGTGTGATCACTGACCTAGAGCAAGACATCCTGGAATGTGAAGTCAAGTGGGCCTTAGAAAGCATCACTATGAATAAAGCTACTGGAGGTGATGGAATTCCAGTGGAGCTATTTCAAATCCTGAAAGATGATGCTGTGAAAGTGCTGCACTCAATATGCCAGCAAATTTGGAGAACTCAGCAGTGGCCACAGGACTGGAAAAAAGTGAGTTTTCATTCCAATCCCTAAATAAGGCAATGCTAAAGAATGCTCAAACTACTGCACAATTGCACTCATCTCACACGCTAGTAAAGTAATGCTCAAAATTCTTCAAGCCAGACTTCAGCAGTACGTGAACCGTGAACTTCCAGATGTTCAAGCTGGTTTTAGAAAAGGCAGAGGAACCAGAGATCAAATTGCCAACATCCACTGGATCATGGAAAAAGCAAAAGAGTTCCAGGAAAACATCTATTTCTGCTTTATTGACTATGCCAAAGCCTTTGACCATGTGAATCACAATAAACTGTGGAAAATTCTGAAAGACATGGGAATACCAGACCTCTTGTGAAACCTATATTCAGGTCAGGAAGCAACAGTTAGAACTGGACATGGAAAAACAGACTGGTTCCAGATAGGAAAAGGAGTACATCAAGGCTGTATACTGTCACCCTGCTTATTTAACTTCTATGCAGAGTATATCATGAGAAACGCTGGGCTGGAAGAAGCACAAGCTGGAATCAAGATTGCCAGGAGAAATATCAATAACCTCAGATATGCAGATGACACCACCCTTATGGCAGAAAGTGAAGAGGAACTAAAAAGCCTCTTGATGAAAGTCAAAGAAGAGAGTGAAAAATTTGGCTTAAAGCTCAACTTTCAGAAAATGAAGATCATGGCCTCTGGTCCCATCACTTCATGGGAAATAGATGGGGAAACAGTGGAAGCAGTGTCAGACTTTATTTTGGGGGGCTCCAAAATCACTGCAGGTAGTGACTTCAGCCATGAAATTATAAGACTCTTACTCCTTGGAAGGAAAGTTATGACCAACCTAGATAGCATATTAAAAAGCAGAGATATTACTTTGCCAACAAAGGTCCATCTAAAGGCTATGGTTTTTCCAGTGGTCATGTATGGATGTGAGAGTTGGACTGTGAAGAAAGCTGAGTGCCAAGGAATTGATGCTTTTGAACTGTGGTGTTGGAGAAGACTCTTGAGAGTCCCTTGGACTGCAAGGAGATCCAACCAGTCCATCCTATAGGAGATCAGTCCTGGGTGTTCATTGGAAGGACTGATGCTGAAGTTGAAACTCCAGTACTTTGGCCACCTCATGACTCATTGGAAAAGACCCTGATGCTGGGAAAGATTGGGGGCTGGAGGAGAAGGGGACGACAGAGGATGAGATTGCAGAATGGCATCGCTGACCCAATGGACATGAGTCTGAGTGAACTCCGGGAGTTGGTGATGGACAGGGAGGCCTGGCCTGCTGTGATTCATGGGGTCACAAAGAGTTGGACATGACTGAACAACTGAACTGAACTGAACTGAAATTGCCAGTCCTGACCCTGTGAAGGGAAGGTGTGCACATGAGAGAGGGGAAAAATGATATGGCTTTCTGTCCTAAATTCCTTATCTAAATTAATTGGGATTGTGAATACATGTACATTTCCTAGTAGGGTGCCTTGTTGTTGTTGCTGTTGTTCAGTCGCCAAGTCGTGTCCGACTCTGCAATCCCATAGACTGCAGACTAGATACCACAGACAGGCCTCTCTGTCCCTCACCTTCTCCCAGACTTTCCCCAAGTTCACATCCATAGTAGGATGCCTATTACAATGTAAAAATTTCCCCAATATTTGCATCCTTTCTTCCCACCTAATGATAGGGGAAGACTGACATAAATCCAGATGCTTATGGGGTTTCCTATTTGGCACAGTGGCTACAGAATCTGCCTGCGAATGAGGGGGACTCAAGAGATGTGAGTTCAATCCCTGGGTCAGGAAGATCCCCTGGAGAAGAAATGGCAACCCACTCCACTATTCTTACCTGGGAAACCCCATGGATATAGAAGCATGGTAGGCTACAGCCATGGGGTCACAAAGAGTTGGACACAACTGAGCACGCACAGCAGGTGCTTATAGAGAAGGACACTTCCTATCATGTCCTCTGCAGAACATACCACGAGATGCCAGAAGATGCACTATTGGAAAATGTGTTCTGAGGTCCAACATGTGCTGTGGAAAGTATGGGACGACCAAACCCCATCAAGGCTCTGAACACAGTGTACACCCCTAGTCCCAAGAAGGTGGACATCTTCAGCATTAGCCCAGTGCACGGCTCCTGAGAGATGATTCTCTTCCACCCTCCAGAGAATGTGGTGGGAAGAGGTCCACAAAGTACTGTCTGGGAATAGCTAGTAGAGACAGAAGATTCCACATTTCATCCAAACAGATGGTGGAGCTCATCATTAAAAAGCATCTTAAGAGGATATGAGCTAGCATAACATCAATCCACCTTGACTGTGTTTCAATACATTGAGACGCAAACAATTTGGGCTTTGCATGCGTGCCTGCTAAGTTACTTCAGTCGTGTCTGACTCTTTGTGACCCTATGGATTGTAGCCTGCCAGGCTCCTCTATCCATGGGATTCTCCAGGCAAGAATACTGGAGTGGGTTGCCATGCCCTCCTCCAGGGGATCTTCCCAATCCAGGGATCGAACCTGTGTTTCCTGTGGCTCCTGCATTTCAGGTGGATTCTTTATCACTGAGCCACCAGGGAAATCCATTTTCAGTTTTATTTTTTGTTAAGTATTGGTAATAAATTATTTGAGCACACATCAGATCTAAGGACAGGGTGCACCTTGTCCAGTGGCCACAATTCACCAGGAGACTGCTGGCTTCTTGATTCAGCACTACCCATTGGCAAAGACTAAAAATGCACTGAGAGAGAGAGGAGTGGAGTGATTGGAAGTATCTAAACACACATCGAAGGGCTTTCTTCTTGAAAAGAAGGCCAGTTTCTGTTTGCTTTTCATTTCTTACACCTCAACTTCAGTAAGCTTCATTTCAAATTAAAGGTAGGCTAGTCCAGGTTGATGAGCTCTAGTCCACTTTGGCCCCACTCAGAGCTCAGCAAATACAGTAACTTCCCAGCTCACATCAATGGTGGGTGAGCTTTGGCCAGGGGCTGCTACATAACAGCTAAGTCAGAAGTTTCTAGAACATGTGTTTCCTGACACTCCAGAGGGCTCCAGCACCAAGGGCAAACAAAATCAATCCTTCAGCTTTTCCTTGAAACTTGCTGTCATTTTATCCTCAACATGAGGAGTAGGAAAAACTCTGGACAGAGAAACCAGTCTTTTTATCTACCCCTAGGAGATCCAACCAGTCCATTCTGAAGGAGATCAGCCCTGGGATTTCTTTGGAAGGAATGATGCTAAAGCTGAAACTCCAGTACTTTGGCCACCTCGTGCGAAGAGTTGACTCATTGGAAAAGACTCTGATGCTGGGAGGGATTGGGGGCAGGAGGAGAAGGGGACGACAGAGGATGAGATGGCTGGATGGCCTCACTGGCTCGATAGACGTGAGTCTGAGTGAACTCCGGGAGTTGGTGATGGACAGGGAGGCCTGGCGTGCTGCGATTCATGGGGTTGCAAAGAGTCGGACAGGACTGAGTGACTGAACTGAACTGAACCCCATTATCAGGACTGGGTCAGATGTACCCCCAGTGTGCTACAGGTTCCCATCTTCACTGTTGATAGCAGTTGTTTGGCACTAAGGAAGGCCACTCCCTGTCCTTAAACACCCTGTAGTACACTTGGGGCTTCTGTACGCTTATCATCATCCACCTACGGGCTTGGTTCCATCCAGAGGTACAAACTCAAAATGCTAAGATGAAGACAAAGGTTAAAGATTACTAAATAAATAACACGCAATTAATGTGGCTCCAAGTTCATGACACTATGTGACTATACATACTGTCACACTAAATTTACTGTAAGCACCAAAGCAAATTCCTTAGAAACTAGGCTCACATGCTATGTAAAAACCAGTTTCACTTGTTCATACTATTTTAATTCTCTTTTTGTTCTTTTTCAAAATATAAAATATTTGATTTTTAAAATATAAGACACTTAAAAATATTAGATCATATTTAATATGTATGATTTATATATATTTATATATAATTTATATAATTATAATTATATAACAATATAATTATCTATAATATAATATATTTAGTAGTAATTAAAACATATAATATATTTATATAATTATAATTCCATAATTATAATTTTATAAATTATATATTCTAAATTATAATTATAATTTTTATAATCTATATAAATTTATTTATATATATATTTTTTTTTCCACAACCTCCCTGTGAAACATGCACTTGAGAGAGACATGGCCAAAAAGTCTGATTTTCAGATGATCACACCAGTAAATTTGCAGAGATTGACATTTATTTTGCAACCCAAGTTTTCCCTTCTAGCTGTATTCATTCCATTGAACCCAGTTTTGTCAATCTGGGAAAGCCTCAGGATACTTCTCAGAATAATGGCTTTAAACACATATGACAAAATGCATGGGATTACAAGAGACACAAATTTTATTGAAATAAAATGATCATTTCAAAATTTGTATAGTCAATATATGTGTGTACAAAATAATATCTAGATGTGTGTCAAATAAGAGCAGATAATTTCAAAATATCTGTTATGTAGTTGAGGTCTTTGTAACAAAACTCATAAGATATAAATAATCTGTACTTGCAATTGTGGAGAAACCATTGGCATTGCTGATACTATTGTGTCTTTCTTTTGCCTATATTTAAAGGGAATGAAATGCTAAATTATAGCTAGACGTTAGTGAGATTAATGATGTCATTTGTCCTCTACAGTTTTGAGAAATGACATTCCCCACCCTCCCAAAAAAACTGCCCACAGACCCTGATCAAGAAGCCCCATGTTAACACACTTGGAAGACCTGATACTGTGGCGGAGGTAAGGTCACAGAAAGATTGTTTTCACTCTTGTTAGAATCGCCAATGAAAACAATATTTGAAATAAAGTTCATCGTTTCTCCCCTGATTAGAGAAGCTCAGTTGAAAGCAGGTTGGCAAGGGAAATATGTGTCATTCACATGTGTACACTCAGAAACAGAGCCCATTCATGGTGTTGTCCATTCGATTAATGCCCTGACATGGAGGTAAGCTCTAGAGCCAGCCTCTCCAGGTTTTAATCTACTACTTACTTTCCAAGCTTTGACCTCCTTATCTATGAAATGAAAATAGTAGAGGTATCTACAAGGCTATTGCTAGAGCTTCAGTTTTCCCACTGCTGAAATTATTTTTGTAGGATGGCACATGTAACAGTCATAGAACATGGCCTCACAACTGATTAATAAATGTCACGATTAGTGTGATTTCTACCACTAGATGGGTTTGGAAGAGCAAATCACTTCACTACCCTGAACTTAATCTCATCTTTGGTCAAATGTGACAGTCATAAATTCCCTGCCTCGTATATCAAATAATGACTTACATCCAAGTGTCTTTGGACTACATGTGATGTTGGGCAAATGAGATGATCTGGATGCTAAATATAAGTTAATTGATGACAGGGTTTTAGAATGTGAGGATACTTTGGAACCATGTGATAGATGAACTGTCTATTCATTGTGTTTCCTTCTCTGCAGGGCTCCACAGAACTGAACTTTCATTGGTCAACATGAAGACCCATGTGACTCGATAAGCAATTGCATTCAAAATTATGTGAATGTATAATGATTATGCATTTGTATTTTATTAAGTCATGAATTTTTCTGTAACTTTCCAACCATTCATTTTAATTCTGCCCCATAGAAGTATGTGTTTCAAATATTTGAAGTATTCAAATATTCAAGCATTTGTTTCAAATATTAGAAGGAAAGCTTGCCTGTATTTTGAATGGAGCCTCCTCTGTTATGCCTCTAAACCTCTCCATTTTCTCATACACATGATTTTGTTCCTCTCACCATTCTGCTCTGATTGTGTAGTACATGTAATAGTAATCTGACTCTGTTTGACTTAGAGCCATTTACCTAAATGAAACTTTGCTTTGGACTGAGGTTTTAGTACACTATTTATGAAAATCTTATATTGAGATTAATCTCTTATGAAGTCATACACTAAGCTTTTTTAAAAATTGGTGTGACTACAATAAAACATTTGAACAGAAAATAATATAATAGGACTTGTGTTAAATGAGAAATGATAAATCATCTGGAAGGTAATAAGTTTCTTGAACCTTATCTGTACCTTTTTGCAATCTTCTGAAATGTTTGCTTAACTGCTTTTGTGTTTTTAATACTCATGCTCCTTGTGCTTCTTGGTCTGAGACAGAATGTGAAAAAGACTTGCCAAGAGAGCAAAAAGTGATTCTGTGATGTCTTCAGCTCAAATTAAAAATTAAAAAAAGGTATAATAACTTTGACCACCTCTTCCCTGTTCCCTATCTGCAATCCAAAACTCCAGATGTGACTAACCCTTTTTAGAGTTCATGATGTTATCTTTATTCAGTTCAGTTCAGTTCAGTTCAGTCACTGAGTCGTCTCCGACTCTGTGCGACCCCATTATTCACAGCACGCCAGGCTTCCCTGTCCATCACCAACTCCTGGAGTTCATTCAAACTCAAGTCCATCGAATCGGTGATGCCATGCAGCCATCTCATCCTCTGTCATCCCCTTTTCATCCTGCCCCCAATCCCTCCCAGCATCAGGGTCTTTTCCAATGAGTCAACACTTCACATGAGGTGGCCAAAGTACTGGAGTTTCAACTTTAGCATCAGTCCTTCCAATGAACACCCAAGACTGATCTCCTTTAGGATGGACTGGTTGGATCTCCTTGCAGTCCAAGGGACTCTCAAGAGTCTTCTCCAACACCACAGTTCAAAAGCATCAATTCCTTGGCGCTCAGCTTTCTTCACAGTCCAACTCTCACATTCATACATGACCACTGGAAAAACCATAGCCTTGACTAGACGAACCTTTGTTGGCAAAGTAATGTCTCTGCTTTTGGATATGCTATCTAGGTTGGTCATAAATTTCCTTCCAAGGAGTGAGCATCTTTTAATTTCATGGCTACAATCACCATTTGCAGTGATTTTGGAGCCCAAAAAAATAAAGTCTGACACTGCTTCCACTGTTTCCCCATCTATTTCCCATGAAGTGATGGGACCAGAGGCCATGATCTTCGTTTTCTGAATGTTGAGCCTTAAGCCAACTTTTTCACTCTCCTCTTTCACTTTCATCAAGAGGCTCTTTAGTTCTTCTTCACTTTCTGCCATAAGAGTAGTGTGATCTGCAGATCTGAGGTTTTTGATATTTCTGCCAGCAATCTTGATTCCAGCTTGTGCTTCATCCAGCCCAGCATTTCTCATGATATACTCTGCATATAAGTTAAATAAGCATGGTAACAATATACAGCCTTGAAGTACTCCTTTCCCTATTGGAACCAGTCTGTTGTTCCATGTCCAGCTCTAACTGTTGCTTCCTGGCCTGCATACAAATTTCTCAGGAGGCAGGTCAAGTGGTCTGGTATTCCCATCTCATTCCGAATTTTCCACAGTTGATTGTGATCCACACAGTCAAATGCTTTGGCATAGTCAATAAAGCAGAATAGATGTTTTTCTGGAACTCTCTTTCTTTTTCCATGATCCAGCAGATGTTGGCAATTTGATCTCTAGTTCCTCTGCCATTTCTAAAACAAGCTTGAATATCTGGAAGTTCACAGTTCACGTATTGCTGAAGTCTGACATGGAGAATTTTGACATTACTTTACTAGTGTGTGAGATGAGTGCAATTGTGTGGTAGTTTGAGCATTCTTTGGCATTGCCTTTCTTTGGGATTGGAATGAAAACTGACCTTTTCCAGTCCTGTGGCCACTGCTGAGTTTTCCAAATTTGCTGGCATATTGACTGCAGAACTTTCACAGATTCATCTTTCAGGATTTGAAATAGCTCAACTGGAATTCCATCACCTCCACTAGCTTTGTTCATAGTGATCATTCCTAAGGCCCACTTGACTTCACATGCCAGGATGTCTGACTTTAGGTGAGTGATCACACCATCGTGATTATCTGGGTCATGAAGATCTTTTTTGTACAGTTCTTCTGTGTAGTCTTGCCACCTCTTCTTAATATCTTCTGCTTCTGTTAGGTCCATACCATTTCTGTCTTTTATTGAGCCCATCTCTGCATGAAATGTTCCCTTGGTATCTCTAATTTTCTTGAAGAGATCTCTAGTCTTTCCCATTCTGTTGTTTTCCTCTATTTCTTTGCATTGATCACTGAGGAAGGCTTTCTTATCTCTCCTTGCTATTCTTTGGAACTTTGCATTTAGATGCATTTATCTTTCCTTTTCCCCTTTGCTTTTTGCTTCTCTTCTTTTCACAGCTATTTGTAAGGCCTCCTCAGACAGCCAGTTTGCTTCTTTGCATTTCTTTTCCATGGGGATGGTCTTGATCCCTATCTCCTGTACAATGTCATGAACCTCCGTCCATAGTTCATCAGGCACTCTATCAGATCTAGTCCCTTAAATCTATTTCTCACTTCCATTGTATAATCATAAAGGATTTGATTTATGTCATACCTGAATGGTCTAGTGGGTTTCCCCACTTTCTTCAACTTAAGTCTGAATTTGGCAATAAGGAGTTCATGATCTGAGCCACAGTCAGCTCC
This sequence comes from Bubalus kerabau, assembly GCF_029407905.1. NCBI lineage: Eukaryota > Metazoa > Chordata > Mammalia > Artiodactyla > Bovidae > Bubalus > Bubalus kerabau. The sequence continues at coordinate 78,672,185 of NC_073631.1, read as the reverse complement.
CGGTCTTGTTTTTGCTGACTATATAGATCTTCTCCATCTTTGGCTGCAAAGAATATAATCAGTCTGATTTCGGTGTTGACCATCTGGTGATGTCCATGTGTAGAGTCTTCTCTTGTGCTGTTGGAAGAGGGTGTTTGCTATGACCAGTGCGTTCTGTTGGCAAAACTCTATTAGCCTTTGCCCTGCTTCATTCTGTATTCCAAGGCCAAATTTGCCTGTTACTCCAGGTATTTCTTTACTTCCTATTTTTGCATTCCAGTCCCCTAAAGAGCCTCTTGATGAAAGTGAAAGAGGAGAGTGAAAAAGTTGGCTTAAGGCTCAACATTCAGAAAACGAAGATCATGGCATCCGGTCCCATCACTTCATGGGAAATAGATGGGGAAACAGTGGAAGCAGTGTCAGACTTTATTTTTTTGGGCTCCAAAATCACTGCAAATGGTGATTGTAGCCATGAAATTAAAAGATGCTTACTCTTTGGAAGGAAAGTTATGACCAACCTAGACAGCATGTTAAAAAGCACAGACATTACTTTGCCAACATAGGTCCATCTAGTCAAGGTTATGGTTTTTCCACTAGTCATGCATGGATGTAAGAGTTGGACTATAAAGAAAGCTGAGTGCTGAAGAGTTGATGCTTATGAGCTGTGGTGTTGGAGAAGACATTTGAGAGTCCTTTGGCCTGCAAGGAGATCCAACCAGTCCATCTCAAAGGAAATTAGTCCTGAATATTCACTGGAAGGACTGACATTCTAGCTGAAACTCCAATACTTTGGCCACCTGATGTGAAGAGCTGACTCTTTTGAAAAGACCCTGATGCTGGGAAAGAATGAAGACAGGAGGAAAAGGGAGCAACAGAGGATGAGATGGTTGGATGGCATCACCGACTCAATGGACGTGAGTTTGAGTTGGGAGTTGGTTTTGGACAGGGAGGCCTGGTGTGCTGCAGTCCATGTGGTCACAGAGAGTTGGACATGACTAAGCGACTGAAATGAACTGAACTGAAAGTAATACAACATTGTAAATCAACTATACCCCAATAATTTTTTTTTTTTTTTTTTTAGAAATAGTCACCAAATGCAGTAGACCATATTAATAGAAGAGATCCTGACTAAATGTGGAAGATAGTAGAAATTGAAAAGTTGAGGACGGTTATAACTTGAGTGAGGCTTGGTAAATGAATGTGACTATTTTTGTCATACTATGCAGGATCTCATATATTGTTAGAAATATTATGAACTGGGTATTTCTTTCTTCTCATTCTCTCTTCTATCATTTTAATTAGGCCTTCACTTCCACGTCTTCCTTGAAAGTGTTCTTGAAATAGATATCAATGATTTGAGTGTTGCTAAACCTTGATGGTCAATTCTGTTCTCATTTTAGCAGCATTTGACAAAGTGAATCACTATGTACTCCTTAATATAGCCTTGCCATTGGTTTCATAGATGTGTCTTAGCAGTTCTAGTTTTAAAGAAAAAGAAAACAGTTTAGAAATAAAATAAATTAGAAGTTTAAAAATAGGAGGATGGAAGAGTGTATACTGGAGAAAGGATTGCACAGCAAGCTTTTATCAGCCTCTTTGACCTCCTGCAAACATTGCTGGATATACGCTCACTACAGAAAATACTGAGAGGAACAAAATAATGAGATTGTAATCTTCACAGTTAGCAGGAGCTAACAACCCAAGGCAGAAAACTTTCCAAAATTGCAATGTGGTAAATTGATTGGCTATAGTTTTGTCATGATTTATTATATCTGTGTTTACAGTGAGTCCCTGTACAGCAAGTGACATTTTCTAGTGTAACATTTCTACATTATCATTATTGTTATCATTATTATTGTCCCCTAAGGAATCCCTGTAGGTGTGTTTTCCTAGTACCTCCTCCCCCAAATGTAATGCCACAGATACACTGTATACCTCTTCTCATATTGTACGTGTGCATGCTAAGTCACTTCAGTCGTGTCCAACTCTTTGCTACCCTATGGACTGTAGCCTATCAGGCTCCTCTATCCATGGGATTCTCCAGGCAAGAATACTGGAGCGGATTGCCATTTTCTTCTCTAGGGGATCTTCCCAACCCAAGGAGCAACCTCATGTCTCCCTCATTGACAGGCAGATTCTTTACACTGAGCTACCAGGGAAGCCCTCTTATATTGTAGGTATATACGTAATTTATATATAGAAATGTTGGATTTTTAACACTTAAGAACCAACTCTGCCTCATTAGGGAAAATATAGACCCACTAACAATGCATATTTTGGTCCAATTTCCCCAGAAGAACTTATATGAGAAGAAGCCTGAGGCAACATTTGAAAGTGAAGCAAAAAGTAGCAGTGGTCCAAGAGTCCCCTAACTAGGAGTGTATTATTTTCATTATCCCAGATGAGAAGAACAACTGGATAAGAACAGTGGATATGAGAACATATAGAAGACAAATGTGAGAAAAAAGTTTGAGGACAAGAAATATCAGGAGCTATTTTACTTCTAAAATACCATCAGTATCAAAAGGCTACAAATGACCAGGAGAGGCCGAGTGTGAGATTGGGAATGTGTTAGTCACAGAGAAAGGTAGTTACAGCTTCCAAATTAGCAAGAAGAAAACATCTGTATACACTTACAATTTGACCTAAAGCTTATAATGGTTATTTTATCATATATATATATATATAATTTTCAGCTGCTTTCATGTTCTTGAGGAGTGCTAAAATTCTTCTAAAGGAGGAACTTTCTTTTACTTAGAAAAAAAAGTTAATAGAAGGAGACTCTTAGCTGATCTAAAAGGATGCTAAGATATCTGTGTTGTTGTTGCTGAATCTCTCAGTTGTGTCCAACTCTTTGTGATCCCATAAACTGTAGGTCACCAAGATCTTCTGTCCATGGGATTTCCCAGGCAAAAATACTGGAGTGGGTTGCCATCTCCTTCTCCAGGGGATCTTCTAGACCCAGGGACTGAAACTGTGTCTCCTGCATTGGCCAGTTACAGGCACTGTCAGCTTACATTGGCAGGCACTGAGCCATCAGGAAGATATTAATACTCTGTACATTGAAGAAAGAGGATGACCTTTTTGGATATAGGGACTGAGAGAGATCATATACGTTTATTTGGGAGTTCCCCCTGACCTTGCCTGGAAAATCTCATGGACAGAGGAGCCTAGTGGGCCGCAGTCCATGGGGTCACAGAGTCGGACATGACTGAGCGACTAACACTTACACTTACTTACTTACTCCTGCATCATAGGTAGATTCTTTACTGCAGAGCCACTGGGGAAGACCAAAGGATGCCATGCAGGGCCAAAAGTGGTAATTAACCAAGTTTTATGAGTAACCTGAGGTCCATTAAAAATGATGGAGAACTTTTATTCATCTTCAGTGTTTTTAATATTATATTTTATTTTATACCATGGTTAATTTAAACCTTTCATCAGTGATAAAGAGCTAGGTCATAACTCCTTGAAAGGGGAGTAGATAGGATGAGAGAATATAGCATCAATGTCCTCAATGTGAGATATGACACTTGGTGGTTGATCGTTGTATTGTATTAGTTTTTTTATTGTGTAGCAAATTACCCTACAACTGAGCAACTGAAAACAACAGTAAATATTTGTTATGCATTACATTTTCTATGGGGCAGGAATCTAGAGAGGATTGGTGGGCAGTTTTGATTTAAGGTCTTTTGTGAGGTTGCTGTCAAGATGTCTGGTAGGATTGCAGATATATGAAAGCTTGGGCTAGAGGATCTGCCTCCATGAGTCACTCAGAAGGCTACAAAGTTTGTGCTGGTTGTTGGCAGGGAGACCACAGTTTCCTTATACATGGACCTCTCCTCAGGACTGCTTGAGTGTCCTTACAACATGACAGCTGAGTTCCCCAAGAGCAATCAATACAGGAGAAAGGGAGGCAGAAAGCTCAATGTATGTATCATTAAGATTCAGAGGTCATACACTGTCAGCCTGTCAAGTATTTTATTGGGTATAGAGGCCGGGCATGATTTAACATAGGAGGAGACTGCAAGGCTATGAGTACTAGGAGCCAGGAATCCTTGGGTGCCGTCTTGGAGGCTGGCTACCATATGTACCATCTTTAAAACATGGAAAAATTAAGTGAAGGAAGGACAAGCATAGTAGAAAAGTATAAATATGGGATTGACATGAAGCAAGTAAGCTGATAATCTTTGTGTATAATGTGATCTGCTGCAAAAAAAACTTAGCATCTTAGTTTTATGAAAAATAAGCCTATAGATAGACCTTAGTAATATTCTAGGATATTGTTTTTAGGGTTTTTTGAATTTTACACATTGACTTTATTATTATTAGTGACTTAATTAGGGGATCAGTAAACAAAGGTACACATGAATGGAAAGGTGCAAAGTTTGAACCAATGCATATCTGAGGTGTGTGTGAATAAATGATTTGGTTAAACCCTGTAACTCTGAGGTCAGAGACCTAGTTAATGCCTATACAACAGAAGTTAATGCTCAAGATTTTGTTCTCAGGCTATTAATATTCATAGGTCTGGATGGTATTACTATAAGTGAATTAATGAATGAGTAAGTATATCTATATAGAAGACAAGGAAAGCCATATGTGGTCCAATTATGAGTGTTTAATATATTTTTGCTATTAATACATTTCTAAAGTGCTCAATTCCAATGTAAATCTATTTGGATAAATAGCATACAGAGATAAATACCTGGAAATCAATGTTCTGCATTATTTGAGAAGTGCTGGCTGCTTATTGAAAATAAGACGATTTTATGATCTAATTGGTTATGTCTGGGAGTAATGACAGAGAAGGCAATGGCAACGCACTCCAGTACTCTTGCCTTGAAAATCCCAGGGACGGGGGAGCCTGGTGGGCGGCCATCTATGGGGTCGCACAGAGTCGGACACGACTGAAGCGACTTAGCAGCAGCAGCAGCTGACAAGATTTCAAAGAAAGTAGTTCTGAGAATATTTGAGAACCAGTGAAAAGGAGAGGTAAGGGAATCACTCCACTGGTAGAGAATGAGCTTGAAAGCATCAGGGATATAGATGGACACTATTGACATGATTCCCCTACAGATACAGTTATTGACTGTAGCCATTAAGGAGCCCAATCTCAAGGCCATTTATATGTAAGAGATACTTATTTTAATATATTTTTTTAAGTAATGACCATGTTGTGTCCATATGCATCGAACCTTGACTGGTGATTCGTTTCACATATGATAATATACATGTTTCAGTGCCATTCTCCCAAATCATCCCACCCTCTCCCTCTCCCACAGAGTCCAAAAGACTGTTCTATACATCTGTGTCTCTTTTGCTGTCTCGTATATAGGGTTATTGTTACCATCTTTCTAAATTCTATATATATGCATTTAACCTAGATAGCATATTGAAAAGCAGAGACATTACTTTGCCAACAAAGGTCTGTCTAGTCAAGGCTATGGTTTTTCCAGTGGTCATGTATGGATGTGAGAGTTGGACTGTGAAGAAAGTTGAGCGCTGAAGAATTGATGCTTTTGAACTGTGGTGTTGAAGACTCTTGAGAGTCCCTTGGACTGCAAGGAGATCCAAACAGTCCATTCTGAAAGAGATAAACCCTGGGATTTCCTTGGAAGGAATGATGCTAAAGCTGAAACTCCAGTACTTTGGCCACATCATGAGAAGAGTTGACTCATTGGAAAAGACTCTAATGCTGGGAGGGATTGGGGGCAGGAGGAGAAGGGGATAGCAGAGGATGAGATGTCTGGATGGCATCACTGACTCTATGGACATGAGTCTGAGTGAACTCTGGAAGTTGGTGATGGACAGGGAGGCCTGGCGTGCTGCGATTCATGGGGTTGCAAAGAGTCAGACAGGACTGAGTGACTGAACTGAACTGAACTGAACTGATACTGTATTGGTGTTTTTCTTTCTGGTTTACTTCACTCTGTATAACAGGCACCAGTTTCAGCCACCTCATCAGAACTGATTCAAATGTATTCTTTTTAATGGCTGAGTAATATTCCATTGTGTATATTTACCACAGCTTTCTTGTCCATTTGTCTGCTGATGGACATCTAGGTTGCTTCCATGTCCTGGCTATTATAAACAGTTCTGCAATGAACATTGGGGTACACGTGTCTCTTTCAATTCTGGTTTCCTCGGTGTGTATTCCCAGTAGTGGACTCACCCTGGGTCATGACAAGTGGTTGAAAAACCCAGATCCACAGGGTGAAGCCCAAACTTCTTAACATAGCAGCTACTTCTCTTTTACAAGTTGACCAAACCTATCTTTCTTCTTCATAGTCTTTCCCATCCACCCAGAACTGTTGCTCCAAAACATATCCTGTTGGTCCACTCCTCTGTTGGTTCGCCAAGGCATTCTTGGCCTGTGTCTATATACTCAAGCACTGCTGGGCCTCAAGACCCAGGCATGAATCCTAAACTGCAGTCTCAATGTCTCCAGCATGGGATTAAAGAGTCTCTGGCTTGTGTCCCACATGGATAATTTTCATGACCACACAGTGCTTTTTAGATCCCACAGCCAGGGACCTTGCATTTTTTTTAATCTTGTAACATCACTGTCTGACACGAGAGCTAACACAGAGCTAGGTTTCCATTAATAGTAGCAAACATTGTTATAATGAAGATTATGGCTATTAGAAGACAGGGCAAGAAATTCCTTATGATCCAGCAATCCCACTGCTGGGCATACACACTGAGGAAACCAGAAGGGAAAGAGACACGTGTACCCCAATGTTCATCGCAGCACTGTTTATAATAGCCAGGACATGGAAGCAACCTAGATGTCCATCAGCAGATGAATGGATAAGAAAGCTGTGGTACATATATACAATGGAGTATTGCTCAGCCATTAAAAAGAATGCATTTGAATAAGTTCTAATGAGGTGGATGAAACTGGAGCCTATTATACAGAGTGAAGTAAGCCAGAAAGAAAAACACCAATACAGTATACTAACGCATATATATGGAGAAGGCAATGGCACCCCACTCCAGTACTCTTGCCTGGAAAATCCCATGGATGGAGGAGCCTGGTGGGCCGCAGTCCATGGGGTCGCTAAGAGTTGGACAAGACTCAGCGACTTCACTTTCATTTTTTACTTTCCTGCGTTGGAGAAGGCAATGGCAACCCACTCCAGTGTTCTTGCCTGGAGAATCCCAGGGATGGGGGAGCCTCGTGGGCTGCCATCTATGGGGTCGCACAGAGTCAGACACAACTGAAGCAACTTAGCAGCAGCAATGCATATATATGGAATTTAGAAAGATGGTAACAATAACCCTGTATATGAGATAGCAAAAGAGACACTGATGTATAGAACAGTCTTTTGGACTCTGTGGGAGTGGGAGAGGGTGGGATGATTTGGGAGAATGGCATTGAAACATGTATAATATCATATATGAAACAAGTTGCCAGTCCAGGTTCGATGTACGATACTGGATGCTTGGGGCTGGTGCACTGGGACGGCCCAGAGGGATGGTATGGGGAGGGCGGAGGGAGGAGGGTTCAGGATGGGGAACACATGTATACCTGTGGCGGATTCATTTTGATGTATGGCAAAACCAATACAATATTGTATAGTTAAAAAAATAAATAAAGAAACAACTTTTCTTCTCCGTGAAAAAAAAAAAAAAAAAAAGAAATTCTGAAAATGACCATGTGATTCACCATTATTTCATCCCTTAGCATACATTGGCCTCAGTCAAGGGTGTTGTTGGTGATTTGATAATTACGTGAACAAGTCACTTCATTATTCCTAAGTAGCAAGGAGGAAAATCACTTGTAAAAACTATTGTTTTTGTTTCCATGGTAGTTCTTTGTTTCCTTACAGGCCAAATACTGAAAGCTTTAACATGCCATATGGTTCTACAAAATCAAGACCCTGCTTGCTTTGTCAGTTACTCCTTCACATGTTCAATGTTCGGCCGGTCCCACCCTCTTCCCTAAGGGTCTACTCTCACACCTTCGTACACACTGATGATGCCATGCCAAATGTACATTCCCATTCCTTTATTTTCATGGTCAACTCTAGCTTACATTTTGAGGTCCAAAACAATGACCATTTCCTTTTTAACAGGCTGAGTTACGGAAATGAATGATACATTTTGTTCACTCTAAGGAGGTCACTCTCCTATGGCTGAGGATACATGAGAAATCCCCATTTTTGTGCCCTGGGGGTTGTGATGAAAATATGTACAAATGCAAGGGGGCCTGGCGGATGAGGGGTTAAGCTGCACTCCACAGGAAAGTGTGAGGGTCTGTTTGGAAAGCTATCCAAACAGAAGGAGCAGGAGCCACGAATAAAGACATGGCCTATTACATCTTGTGACTGGAGACATTGAAGCACCTCTTCCCATTAGGGAAGCTGTTGGAGGCTGAGCTGCAAATTTAGCAAAGGGAAGTGATGAAGAAGCCCCAGTGCCTTGCTCCAGTTGGGATTTACCCTCAAAATAATGTTGATGGTTGCGGGGTGTGAGGCATGTTCTTCACATAAGGGAACAACCTGGCCAGGTTTACATTATAGAAGGATAATCAGGATTTAATTTCAAGAAAAATATTATTCATCTTTTTGCTTAATTTCTTCCAACCTCTCTTTACCCTCTTCATGTTTGAGCAAAATGTAAAAGAAGTTACAGTCATTGGCTTTTCATGGTTCATTTCACTGGAAATGTTAAGCATTGACTCCCAAGTGTATTCAGTTACATGAGTAAGATAAATCCCTGTGGCTCCCAGGAAGGTGCTTTGTTTGGAATTTGCTCCCATAATGCAGATATGGAGTGAGAGCTGAAAACTGGATCCATATACCCCACACAGCATCTTTCCTACAGAAACACAACGGACACACTGTCTTCATCAGCACATGTTTATTATTCCAGGAAACTCTTACTCAGAAAGATTCATGCTGCAAACAACCTTATTGTTCATTCCAGGAGCTTCCTGGAAGAGCTCTCTTCAATTAAAACATCATCTGATAGCTTTTACCCGAGACTCTTTGAATTCCTTCCCACAAACTCTTCTTCTTGCTGTGTCCACCCATCCCAAACAATTGTATCATGACCTTTGATTAATCCTGACCAAAACCCTACATGAAAAGACCTTGCTTACCCGAGACTATGAAGTCTCAATAAATATCCTGCTTCTCCCTTCTCCTCTAAGGTGCCAGCAAGACCCAGTTGAGGTGGGTATTCCTTTCCATATAAAGAATAAAAGAACTCAGCTTTGTCTTACCCACAGCTGTGGTAGTGACATTTTAAAGAGACTATACTCAACAAGGTGCAGAATATATATCTAGGGCTTTTGCTTCTCAGTGGGTGGAACTAAGGACAGAAAAGGAGGACATGTTAACACCTACAGAGTGAGAGTACTGGACCTGGGAATATTGAGGGAATGAGAACCATTCCCTTCATTGAGGAGCACAAAGCATTTTTTTAAGGGAGAAAAGTATGTAGACCATGCTTGTGGAGTCATAGAAATTATCCAGAAGAGGGAACTGTAAACTTTGGGGTGGAGGAGGGAAAGGAAGGCCATGAAAAGTACTATTAGCCTCATTTAAGAAGACAGATGAAATAAAATAAAATAGTGGTCTGCAATGGAAAGCAGGACTCATACATATCTGCCAACATCACTTGGGATAAGGAGACACCTGGCTCATTTGTGGGGCAGTATATCTTACAGTTGTATGGCTTGTGCTTTGCAATACAGATTCCAGCTACTGAGCAGAATTTTTGTCAAAGGGAGCCCAGGAGAAGACTCTCCAGTCTCCATAGGGCCTTCACTGATGCTTCCAGGGAAACAGTCCCATCACACAGAAGTTTTCTGTACCCCAGAACATTTGGGGTTTCTCCTTTGTATCACTCTAGAGACAATGAGACTAAATCTCAACCAGTGAAGAACTTTAAGGGAGCTTACTCCAAACCAAATTCCCAGTCCTTATTCAAGCTCTTGAAGAAGAGAAAGGCCATCCAGCTGTATAAGGGAAGGCAAGTTCATGGATCGCTCCTGCTTTCCTGGGAACACAAACCCAGACACTGACTCCTGCCTGTGTTTCTCTGTCCAGTCATCACTCAATCCAGCTTCTCCAAGTCATGGAACTGTAAACCTCTAAGGGTTGTTGTTCTTCTGCTGCAGATGCCTTTTTTCAGAATTTGATTTTATCACTCTACCATTTCCCATTATCTGAATATTAATCGGAGGTGCCCAAAGAAGGAGCTTGTGAATAACAGCATAACTGACAGAGTGAAGGAGTGTGGCAGAAAAAAATAACACTTATCTAACAAAGTCCAAACACTCTGACAGACAGGGAGAGGAAAAGGCTAAAATGCATTATACTTGCACCATTTCTGTTGTAGATGGATTGTCTATAGTAAGACCTTGAGACACTGCAGATAAGCTATAGAGACATAGCTAAATATAAAGCCCTTGGAAAGGAAAAATCACCAAGCAGTCAAGGATGCTAGAAAGAATTAGAGGCCAGCATATGGAACCCTTGGCATAATAAAGAAGCAGATCCCTTGTTCCCGCAAAGCAATGGCACAATAGAGAGCTTGCTCATTTGACAACAGACATACTTTGAATGGATGATTGTATCTTCTCCTCAAGATTACATTGGTTACTGGTGATGCCTAATTGCATAAGGCATGACTTGCTCCCTTTGGGATCCCCAGGACTGGTCAGAGATGCAAGAAATATACATGAAAAAAGTGTTGATTTTCTCATCTCCATTGACCTCTTCTTCTGTTCCTTATTATATTATACAACTTTAGATTGTAGGGATAATGAACATTATTTGGCAAATTAGAAAATGATATACCAGATTCATCACATAAATTACCAATGTCACTTGCTGTTAGATGAAAAGATAGATTTCCAACTGTTCTTGGCCTAGTGAGTCTGCTCTTTCCCTTGGAAAGAGCACTTGTGTAAGTGAATAATGCAACTGAGTTAATAATATACCTGATTTAGAATCATGAATCCTAAATTCAGTGTGGGTCATCTGTTTAGGGTCCTGGTCACCCAGAGAAGAAGAATCCATGTACTAGTGGGACACATGGCCTTCAGTTCAGTTCAGTCGCTCAGTCGTGTCCGACTCTTTGCGACCCCATGAATCGCAGCACACCAGGTCTCCCTGTCCATCACCATCTCCCGGAGTTCACTCAAACTCACGTCCATCGAGTCAGTGATGCCATCCAGCCATCTAATCCTCTGTCATCCTCTTCTCCTCCTGCCCCCAATCCCTCCCAGCATCAGAGTCTTTTCCAATGAGTCAACTCTTCGCATCAGGTGGCCAAAGTACTGGAGTTTCAGCTTTAACATCATACCTTCCAAAGAAATCCCAGGGCTGATCTCCTTCAGAATGGACTGGTTGGATCTGCTTGCAGTCCAAGGGACTCTCAAGAGTCTTCTCCAACACCACAGTTCAAAAGCATCAATTCTTCAGCACTCGGCTTTCTTCACAGTCCAACTCTCACATCCATACTTGACCACTGGGAAAACCATAGCCTTGACTAGACAGACCTTTGTTGGCAAAGTAATGTCTCTGCTTTTCAATATGCTATCTAGGTTGGTCATAACTTTTCTTCCAAGGAGTAAGCGTCTTTTAATTTCATGACTGCAGTCACCATCTGCCATGATTTTGGAGCCCAAAAAAATAAAGTCTGACACTGTTTCCACTGTTTCCCCATCTATTTCCCATGAAGTGATGGGACCAGATGCCATGATCTTGGTTTTCTGAAAGTTGAGTTTTAAGCCAACTTTTTCACTCTCCTCTTTCACTTTCATCAAGAGGCTTTTGAGTTCCTCTTCACTTTCTGCCATAAGGGTGGTGTCATCTGCAGATCTGAGGTTATTGATATTTCTCCCAGCAATCTTGATTCCAGTTTGTGCTTCTTCCAGCCCAGCATTTCTCATGATGTACTCTGCATATAAGTTAAATAAGCATGGTGACAATATCCAGCCTTGACATACTCCTTTTCCTATTTGGAACCAGTCTGTTGTTCCATGTTCAGTTCTAACTGTTGCTGCCTGACCTGCATACAAATTTCTCAAGAGGCAGGTCAGGTGGTCTGGTATTCCCATGTCTTTCAGAATTTTCCACAGTTTATTGTGATCCACACACTACAGTAGAATTTTTAGGGAGAAATTGTTACTCAAGACAGAGGACCTCATCATAATAGAAACCACAGAGAAGGGATGGAAATTCACTGTTGTGATGCAAAGTAATGATGAAATTTTTCATAATTGATGATATAATTTTTTTAGAACTGTAGCCAGAATAATCGAGAGTAGGTTGGAATGTGCAAGTGGTCGAAAGCTAAGGCTTGAGTAAGTTCAATTGGATTCAGTGCTACAGGTTCACATTTAGGTCACGATGGCTGCTTGGTACCAAGTCCTAGTTGACATCTTAAAGCAACTCTCTATGTTAGGCTGAACTACAGTATGCATCTACAGAATATTTTAAACATGCATCACTCAGACTTTCTGGGAATAACCAGTGCTGAAAAACTCACTTGATCCAAAGCAACTTATTCCATGTTCTTATATATAATAATTATAATGATCACATTTTAGTCACATTTACTAGGGACTAAGAAAGATAAATGGAAAGAAGCAAGTTAGGATTTAATAAATACCCAAGTATATAATTGTCCCTAGATTCAGAATCCAGTAACTTGGGACTTTATATGCTTTTAAAGTGTACTGAAACCTTCTAATAATTTCCAGTTTTTCCAATTAGAGGCCTGGTGCCAGGAATAAGTCAGTGATACTTCCATGTTCCAGTCGTATATTTTACCCTGCACGTAGACACAGCCTTCCAAAGTTAGAGAGCCAGGTAAAAGACAAGCCCTCAAGTCATCAGCTCCATCTTTGCAAGAACCCAGGGAGTGACACAATGATTTATGGTCTGACTAAACTGTTAAGTATCTGCATAGAAAGAAGCAGACAAATTAATAACCATAAAGAGGAAATGCATACTTCCGACACTTCAAATCTTTTTGTTTTTCTTTTATCTACTATCCCATCAAGCCTAACAGTGACTGAACAGGATGAAATCATTGTTTCTTTTTCACAGTTCCACGAGGATAATGTTTGAATGAAGAAATATCCGGTGTTTCACCCTCAATGAGTGGATCGCTCACAGGTTGCAACAGCACTTTCAAGTACATTTTTAACTCTCAACTCAAAGTAATCCTATAGGATCTGTATTCTCACCCCAATTTTACAAATCAGGAAAACGAGCTTTGCATTGCCTAATACACTACTGGCAAGGAAACTGTTATTATTTGAAGGAGGAAAGCGGTGGATGCTACTATAGTTTATAAAATGTTTTCAAATTAGAATCTTCTGAGACAGGGTTATAAGACCAAATAAGTACATTTTCTTGTAGTTGCTGCTGCTAAGTCGCTTCAGTCGTGTCTGATTCTGTGCGACCCCATGGACGGCAGCCCACCAGGCTCCCCCATCCCTGGGATTCTCCAGGCAAGAGCACGGGAGTGAGTTGCCATTTCCTTCTCCAATGCATGAAAGTGAAAAGAGAAAGTGAAGTCGCTCAGTTGTGTCCAACTCTTAACGACCCCATGGACCGCAGCCTACCAGGCTCGTCCATGGGATTTTCCAGGCAAGAGTACTGGAGTGGGTGCCATTGCCTTCTCCCTTTCTTGTAGTTAGGATATACTATTACCAAGCTTCCCAAGTAGCGCTAGTGTGAAAGAACATTTCTGCCAATGCGGAAGACATAAGAGATGAGGGTTCAATCCCTGGGTTGGGAGGATCCCCTGGAGAAGGAAACGGCAACCCACTCCAATATTCTTGCTTGGAGAATCCCATGAACTGAGGAGCCTGGTGGGCTTCAGTCCGTGGAGTCACAAAGAGTTGGACATGACTGAGCGACTAACACACAACACACACCTGCAGGGAGAAAAACACAACAAATCCCTCATCCTCTTTCTCTTGCCCTCTTTGGCCAGTCAGTGGAGATTTAAGTAGAAAAATAAAAAAGAATTACAAAGATTCTTCCTCTCTTTATGTTTTGGATTTCCAAAGATGCTCAACATCCCCTCCTTTTTGGTGCATTGCTTTCTTCCTGAATGTTAGTCCATTCCAACACCATAGGGGAAATTTGAGACATTCACATCAGGTTCTGATTCTGGATCCAATAAATTCTGGTTTTGAAAAATGGACCTACTTCATCACCAATAAAAAGGGACTATGATACATATCTCTTTCTAGGATATTGGGAAGAAATAACTAATTTTTTCTTAATTATATAAAGAATGTATAACTCAGAATATGGTTTTTGTTGTATTTCATAAATGATAGATCCTATTCTTTGATATAGTTTAATCCATAACCAAACATAGCACCTAACACTGAATAGAAACTCAATAAACATTTCTTGGAGAAAAGAAGAAACCAAAGGAAAATGAATAAAGAAGTGTATCCATTTAGTCTTAAATAGAGATACAGCCTAAGGATAAGACTATTAGGTAAAAAAGCTTCTGCACAACAAAGGAAACTATAAGCAAGGTGAAAAGACAGCCTTCAGAATGGGAGAAAATAATAGCAAATTAAGCAACTGACAAACAACTAATCTCAAAAATATACAAGAAACTCCTACAGCTCAATTCCAGAAAAATAAATGACCCAATCAAAAAATGGGCCAAAGAACTAGACATTTCTCCAAAGAAGACATACAGATGGCTAACAAACACATGAAAAGATGCTCAACATCACTCATTATCAGAGAAATGCAAATCAAAACCACTATCAGGTACCATTTCATGCCAGTCAGAATGGCTGTGATCCAAAAGTCTACAAGCAATAAATGCTGGAGAGGGTGTGGAGAAAAGGGAACCCTCTTACACTGTTGGTGGGAATGCAAACTAGTACAGCCACTATGGAGAACAGTGTGGAGATTCCTTAAAAAACTGGAAATAGAACTGCCTTATGACCCAGCAATCCCACTGCTGGGCATACACACTGAGGAAACCAGAATTAAAAGAGACACGTGTACCCCAATGTTCATCGCAGCCCTGTTTACAATAGCCAGGACATGGAAGCAACCTAGATGTCCATCAGCAGATGAATGGATAAGAAAGCTGTGGTACATATACACAATGGAGTATTACACAGCCATTAAAAAGAATACGTTTGAATCAGTTCTAATGAGGTGGATGAAACTGGAGCCTATTATACAGAGTGAAGTAAGCCAGAAAGAAAAACACCAATACAGTATACTAACGCATATATATGGAATTTAGAAAGACGGTAAGAATAACCCTGTATGTGAGACAGCAAAAGAGACACTGATGTATAGAACAGTCTTTTGGACTCTGTGGGTGAGGGAGAGGGTGGGATGATTTGGGAGAATGGCATTGAAACATGTATAATATCATATATGAAACAAGTCGCCAGTCCAGGTTTGATGCACGATACTGGATGCTTGGGGCTGGTGCACTGGGACGACCCAGAGGGATGGTATGGGGAGGGAGGAGGATTCAGGATGGGGAATACATGTATACCTGTGGCAGATTCATGTTATATGGCAAAACCAATACAATATTGTAAAGTTAAAAAATAAAATAAAATAACATTAAAAAAAAAGACTGTTAGGTAAGCATATAGAGCATAAATAAGAAAGTCTTATTTATAAGTTTTCCTTCTTATAAAGACACCAATTTTATCAGATGAGGGTCCTGTCCTCATGATCACACTCTAAAGTCCCTATCTCCAGATACAATCCCACTGGCAGGTTTCAACATAAAGATTTGGGGGGTAAGGGGCATGATTCAGCCCATAGTAACAGATCTATGCAAAATCTATCAGGCAAAATACCTCTATCAACACCACTCCATCCTCCATAAAGCAAGATTCACAGAAGCTTCAGAAGTCTATGCTATGACATGGGAGAAAATAGATAAAAAGATAAAGGTCAGACTTGAGGAGGTTTAATCCAGTTAAATAAAATTATGCTAAGATTTACTTTCAAAGATTTAAAATTCAAACTTAGAAGAGGCAAGGTTCCTGCTGTTGTTGCTGTTGCTTTTACTTCATCCAAGATCACAACCACAGTCCCCTTTCAGTCAACTGGATAGGATGACTTTCCTAGTATAGGGCACCAGGAAATTGGTCTCAAAGAGTCACTGTGGGACCTCCCCAAATCCCCTCCAGAGGACAAACATTCCCAGCCCATAAATCCTGGTGAGGCAGGGCCAACCCATCCTTGTACTGAATCTCTCATTTTCAGAAAATCCACTGGTTTTGATGTAATCATCAAAGCCTCATCGAAAAAAATAATATTTTTTATAGTTTAGAGAAAAAGAAAAGGACATCTGGAATTAACTTTAAATGTGAAAGATAGTGACCTCATAGACAGCATGCAGGGAAAAAAAAAAAAAAAAATGGAATGAAGCCCACAGGCAGCTTTCAACATCAGAGACCCAAAGACATGGATTATTTTAACCATTAAAATACAAAAACAGAAACATTGTCTGAGGATCAGGTCTTTTTCTCTATTTAGATTTCAGATTTGTATAGACTTATTTCCATTTTAAAGGGAAATAGACTTGAAAGTAATAAAGAATGGGCTTTAGAATCAAACAGGTCAAATCTCAATCTTCCACTAAAGCACGCTGGGTGAGGTAGGAGACAGAAATTCAAATTGCGGTTTTGAGTGTAGATTGCCAGATGAAATATAAGACTCCAGGTAAATTTAAATCTCAGACCAAAGAAAATAGCTTTTTTTTATCAGTATATCCCCAATGTGTGGGGCATTCTTATATGAAAAATGATCTGTTGTTTTTCTGAAATTCAAATTTAAGGTGGGTGCTAAGGGAGGGATGGATTGAAAGTTTGAGTTAGCAGATGAAAACTATATGTAGAATGGATAAACAGCAAGGTCCTACTGTATGGCATAAGGAACTATATTCAATATCCTGTGATAAACCATAATGGAAAAGAATATAAAAAGGAATGTATATGTATGTAAAACTGAATCACTTTGTTGTAGAGCAGAAACTCACACAACATTGTAAATCAACTAAGCTTCAATTAAGTATTTTTAAAAGGGAAAGCAAAAATAAATAAATAAAGAGAAACACATGTAAGTTGGCATTGTATATTTACATCTGTATACCTGACCCAAGGACCTCTTCTTTAACAGTAGTGATAAAAATATCCTCCTGCATACAAGTTGTATGGGATGAATAATGGCAGAGACAAAGCACTTTGCACAGTGTCTGGCACTTAGGATATATGCCAAACAATAACTGTTTTTACTTTTTATTTTAATAGCATCAAAAATGAGGATGATATGTTGTATATTTGAATATTCCCATTGCTCTGTCCACTTTATTTGGATGTATTTCTGTTAAAAGATGAAGTGAAATCAGGGACAGTTTTCATAAGACAATGTACTGATAAGTATCTTGTAAGTATTGTGTGTGCATGCACTTTCAGTCACTAAGTTGTGTCCAACTCTGTGACCCCAAAGACTGTAGCCCACCAGGCTCCTTTGTCTATGAGACTCTCCAGGCAAGAATACTGGAGTGGGTTGCCATGACCTACTCCAGGGGCTCTTCCCAACCTAGGGATAAAATCTGCATCTCCTGCGTCTCCTCCATTAAAGTAAGATTCTTTACTACTGAGCCACCCAGTAAGCCCACTTTAATAAGTATTAATAAATTTAAAAATATATATCACATACACTTAATATATAAATGTTTATATTTGTCCTACTCTACCAACAAACCTAGATTGCCTCAAAGAATTCTCCATCTTGGGTCCTGTCATGAAAATCTATATGTTTGAATGAATATATCATTTATGTAAAAAACTGAAGAGCTGGAAGACTAGACAATAGTGTCTCCTGTAACCAGAGGCTATGTTTGCATGTAATTTCCTTCAGGATGCCCTTAGCTGAGGATGTTATTTTAATGGAATACAGTTTGAATGACTCAAAAGCACTTAATTTAGGGTGTTTAGCCTCAAAATAGTGTCTCCTCAACCCAGGATCTTGGGATGACTGGAAGGAAGGGATTCAGCCATGAGTTTGTTTCAGTTTGTGACTCTCAGGAATTTAAGATACCTGACATCAGATGGTTGGCAACTATCCTATGGGTTGCCTTCTGGAAGCCCAGGTAACCCAAGAAAGCATCATGAGTTGAGTACTTCCTCTGTATGTGATACTTGATTTCTCAAGAAAGAAGAAGGAGAGGGGAAAAGAGAAAGAAGAGCTGCAGAGAGGGAAAATCTAATCGCATCATCCATTATATAAGAAAATACCTATTACAATATCCAGCCCACAGTAGAGCAGAGTTGTTATTACTATTTGCTAAGAAGAAGAAAGACAGACACATTAAGATCTAGTTCCTGAAATTCATGTAATTCTAACTCTTGATCTATGAGTCTTGTGGAAAAAAGTGATTCATGCGTGGGTACCTGGCCAGGTGGAGTTGGAAGCTGGATTGTCTGATTCCCAAACCTGGGCTTTTCCTACTACCTGGGTCTTTTCTCAATATGCTCCACTTGTCCTGAGACACCACCACAGAGGGAGCCCTTGGTGTGCATGAACAAAGCTCAGACAAGTCTTCTGGGGTGCAGCACTAAACCAGGGAGTGTTTGAATAGGCTTCTTTTCACCCCTATCAAAAATTTTCTATTCTCAAGTTTACAACAGATGAGGTATTGCACTGGCTTCTGTCAGCAATCTATTATTTGAATTTTTTTTCTAGAAAATTATTTTGGAGATCTACACCTAAGGAAGAGAGTTCCAGAAAAACATCTATTTCTTCTTTATTGACTATGCCAAAGCCTTTGACTGTGGATCACAATAAACTGTGGAAAATTCTGAAAGACATGGGAATACCAGACCACCTGACCTGCCTCTTGAGAAATCTGTATGCAGGTCAGGAAGCAACAGTTAGAACTGGACATGTAACAACACACTGGTTCCAAATAGGAAAAGGAGTATGTCAAGGCTGTATATTGTCCTCCTGCTTATTTAACTTATATGCAGAGTACACCATGAGAAACGCTGGACTGGATGAAGCACAAGCTGGAATCAAGATTGCTGGGAGAAATATCAATAACCTCAGATATGCAGATGACACCACCCTTATGGCAGAAAGTGAAGAGGAACTAAAAAGCCTCTTGATGAAAGTGAAAGTGGAGAGTGAAAAAGTTGGCTTAAAGCTCAACATTCAGAAATCAAAGATCATGGCATCTGGTCCCATCACTTCATGGGAAATAGATGGGGAAACAGTGGAAACAGTGTCAGACTTTATTTTTCTGGGCTCCAAAATCACTGCAGATGGTGACTGCAGCCGTGAAATTAAAAGACGCTTACTCCTTGGAAGAAAAGTTATGACCAACCTAGACAGCATATTGAAAAGCAGAGACATTACTTTGCCAACAAAGGTCCGTCTAGTCAAGGCTATGGTTTTTCTTGTGGTCATGTATGGATGAGAGAGTTGGACTGTGAAGAAGGCTGAGCGCCGAAGAATTGATGCTTTTGAACTGTGGTGTTGGAGAAGACTCTTGAGAGTCCCTTGGACTGCAAGGAGATCCAACCAGTCTATTCTGAAGGAGATCAGCCCTGGGATTTCTTTGGAAGGAATGATGCTAAAGCTGAAACTCCAGTATTTTGGCCGCCTCATGTGAAGAGTTGACTCATTGGAAAAGACTCTGATGCTGGGAGGGATTGGGGGCAGGAGGAGAAGGGGACGACAGAGGATGAGATGGCTGGATGGCATCACTGACTCGATGGACGTGAGTTTGAGTGAACTCCGGGAGATGGTGATGGACAGGGAGACCTGGCGTGCTGCGATTCATGGGGTCGCAAAGAGTCGGACACGACTGAGCGACTGAACTGAACTGAACTGAACACCTAAGGAACTTATGGTCTTCCCTGGAGGTCAGATGGTAAAGAATCTGCTTGCAGTGTGGGAGAACTGGGCTTGATCCCTGGGTTGGCAAAATCCACTGAAGAAGGGAATGGCAACCCACTCCAGTATTCTTGCCTAAAGAGTCCCATGGACAGAGGGCTACAGTCCATGGGGTTGCAAAGAGTCAGACACGACTAAGCAACTAACTTTCACTTTCAATAAACTGATAAATACCTGAAGTTTTGGTGATAATTGGGCTTCCCAAGTGTCTCAGTGGTAAACAGTCTGCCTGCTAATGCCTGCTAATGAAGAAGATACAAGAATCTCAGGTTTGATCTCTTGGTCAGGAAGATCTGCTGTAGGAGGAAATGGCAACCCACTCCAGTATTCTTGCCTGGAAAATCTCATGGACAGAAGAACCTGGTGGGCTAGAGTCAGTTCTTTGCATCAGGTGGCCAAAGGTTATTACTCTGTGACCAAAAGGTTAAAACCCAAAGACTTGTCAAAATTGCACAAACCTTTCCATCAGGACACAAATACAAAAGTTAATATGTCTGGCAATTGTTTTCAAACTATGGCTTCTGACAACCATCTATACTTGCCCCCGCCTTGTGTTAGTTGTTCCCACATTTAGCTTGTGTCTCAGGATCTTCTGCTGAGCTCCAAACCCACAGACCCGAAGGCTTATTGAAAATCTCTCATGAGATGCATGGGCCCATCAAGAGCAACACTTTCAAACTGAGTTCATTATCTTCTCTCTTCCACATCCCGAGCATCCCGCTACCTGCTTACCAAAACACAACACCATCAAGTGGGCAGTAACACAGTAGTCAGAGTCCTTACCCTGAAGGAAGCAATGACTACTCTGGGTGTAAAGTCCTGCCAAGCCACCCCACACTTTGTCCCTGGGAGCTGAACACAAGGAGACAAATGTCACCAGATGGATAAGCAGAGGGGCAGTAAGGAGCCTGGTGCTTTCTTAGTACTGAACACAGAACCATTCTCCACTGATGGTCATTTGGATTATTCCCAAGGTTTATGGTTTACAGACAACGTCACACTTAACATCAGTGCTGCTGTGGGCAAGACTCACTGCAGGATGTCTCTATGAGCCTGATGTAGGGTATGTGCCCTTCAAACTTCCTGGATAGTTCTAAATTGCTCTCCAAAGCTGGACCACACTGTGGGCCCTCAAGCAAGAAGAATAAGTGCCCATATGTTCAGCAGCATTTGGTAGTATCACATTTTTGTATTTCTGTCTATCTGATTTGTGGGGAAAGGTTGCTAAACACTGGCTGAGTTTCTATGTCCCTGATTACTAGAAAAACTGAGGATCTTTTAGAAATTGATCAGTTTATTATATATGTTGCAAATATCTTTTCCCCAACTGGTACAGACATACTGGTACATACTACATATTACTTTTCACTTTCTTTACAGGGTATTTTTCAAAAAGTATAAGTTTTTGGTCTAGACTAAATTTCCCTTCTCTTTCTTTATGGAGTTCTGCTTTTTATACTTGATCTAAGGCATCCTTTCCTTTATAGAAGATCATGAAATATATTCTTTGCACTCTATGAGAGCTTTTAGTATATAAAAAATCTTTGACTCTTATGTATAAAATTTCATGTTCAAAATTTTTGTTTTTCCCAGTAAATGTACCTGATTGCAGCTTTAAAAAGTCTAACATCAAATTCAATTATAACCAATTTAATTTATGAAATCTCTTTTTCTTGATTCTGTTTCATTGATTCATGTGTCAGTCTCCATGTGTGTCAGTTAATCTTATTATGGCCTCAAGATTATCTAGATGTATATCAGATTAAGTTCACCTTCCTTGTTCAACCTTTTTTAAACTTTAGGTCTCTTCTAGGCATTTTGCTATTCCAAGTATGTTTTAGAATGCATGTGTACTAATTCTGGGTCATAGGTGGATTTTTGTTGCTGTTGTTGTTTAGCTGCTAAGTTCTGTCAGGCTCTTTTGCAACCCCATGGATCTGTGACTGCCAGGCTCCACTGTCCATAAGATTTCTCAGGCAAGAATACTGGACTGAGTTGCCATTTCCTCCTCCAGGATATCTTCCCAACTCCCTGGTGGCTCAGATGGTAAAGTGTCTGTCTATGATGTGAGAGACCTGGGTTCCATCCCTGGGTCTGGAAGATCCACTAGAGAAGGAGAAGGAAATGGCAATCCACTCCAGTACTATTGCCTGGAAAATCCCATGGACAGAGGAGCCTGGTAGGCTACAGTCCATGGGGTCTCAAAGAGTCGGACACGACTGAGTGACTTCACTTTCCTTTCCTTTCCTTTCCTTTCCTTTCCTCCAGGATATCTTCCCAACTCAAGTATCGAACCCTGGTCTCTTGCACTGGCAGGGGGATTCTTTACCACTGAGTCACCAGGGAAGCCCTTTACAAATGATTTAAGCACCAGCAATATCTTTGTGACTTTGGCTCTTACTGTACTTGAGTATGGACTATCATAATATTAATTAAAATATTCTTTAATATACTTAGCAATATATTATCAATTTTCTCTGTAATGTTTTTGCAAACCCTGTGTTGCCTTATTTGTGGGTTAACCCACAGTTCTGTTTCCATTATAAGTGGTGCCTTCTTATGCCCTCACTGTGTTATGTTGATTTTATATCCTGTAACCCTGATGAACTTTCTCTCAATGATATTGGTTTCTAGATTAATACTCCTATCTGAGACTTACTTTAATTTATTCTACTATAAGTCAGGATGCATGCATGCTCAGTTGCTTTAGTCATGTCTGACTCTTTATGACCCTATGGACTGTAGTCTGCCAGGCTCCTCTGCTCATGGGATTCTCCAGGCAAGAATATTGGAGTGGGTTGCCATGCCCTCCTCTGGGGATCTTCCCAACCCAGGGATCAAACCTGCATCTCCTGCAATGAAGGCAGATTCTTTATCCACTGAGTCACTTGGGTAAGTCATGATAACAGCACCTATGCCTTAAGATGTACTGAATATAAACTGCAATAACTTAAAGTCACTAGGGTTGGCATATAATTAGTGTCTCTGAGTGAAGTGAAAGTTGCTCAGTCATGTCCAACTCTTTGTGACCCCCATGGACTATACAGTCTGTGGAATTCTCCAGGCCAGAATACTGGAGTGGGTAGCCGTTCCCTTCTCCAGGGGATCTTCCCAACTCAGGGATCAAACCCAGGTCTCCCACATTGCAGGTGGATTCTTTACCAGCTGAGCCACAATGGAAGCCCAAGAAACTGGAGTGGGTAGCCTAACCATTTTCCAGCGGATCTTCCTGACCCAGGAATCGAACCAAGGTCTCCTGCATTGCAGGTGAATTCTTTACCAACTGAACTATCAGGGAAGACCCCTAATTAGTGTCTCAGTTCAGTTCAGTTCAGTTCAGTTGTTCAGTCGTGTCCAACTCTTGGCGACCCCATGAATCGCAGCACCTCAGGCCTCCCTGTCCATCACCAACACCTGGAGTTAACTCAGACTCACGTCCATCGAGTCAATGATGCCATCCAGCCATCTCAATTAGTGTCTGGTAAGTACTAATTCGTTCATTTTAATTCCTCTTTATAGCTGATGAAATAACAGATGCAAAATATTTTTATATCAGCTCCTATTTTCATATTTTCTTCCTGCCTAAAATTCATTTTATGAAAGCAGGTGGTCTCTTTTATCTATTGACATGCCTAAGGCCTGGAACAGTTGTAACTGAGCAGGACTCTATGAGACTTTCCCAGAATAGACACTCCCCTCCATGTCTTCTGCCCTGACTTTGGTCTGTAGAAATACTTTAATCAAAGAATAAATTTAATCAGATAAATGATAAAATGCAGATTGGAAAACAGTCAAACAAGACAAAATAATATTTTGGCCATTAAAGAAAATCAAGGACCTTTAATTCTTACTCAGAGACTATAGGTGATATTCTAAGCTATGTCCTTTGAGCTGTTTTGTAGATATTGAAACCCCCAACAGGTGGAATAACGTAACTGTGCTTCCCAGAAATATGTAGACCCCAGACAGGTTGGAACCAGAAGGCTGATGATGCTGACTCCCAATTACTTCACCACCAACCAATCAGAAGAATGTCCATGAGCTAACCAGGCCCTGCACTGTAAGACTCCTCACTACCCCTTCCAGAGTACCCCTTCCACACAGTCTTGAGGGCATTAGCCTGCTGTGCCTCCCTTTGCTTGGCAAAGCAATGAAAAGCTACTGTTTTTTATTTCATCCAAAACTATGTCTCTGCATTTCTATTTGGCACTGGTGAACAGAGGCCAGGTTTCAGTAACATAGGCTCTAGCACTTAGTTGACATTCAAAAGATAAAGATGGAATAAAGTAATTAATGAAATAAAACAAATAGTAATAGAGGAGGTTGTATTTTTCCACAATAGCCATCAAACAAAGTTTGCTATTTTGACCAATTACTCTTAGTGCAACATCTTTAGGCCCTGTTATGGTTAGCCAGGTTGTTCTGAGGCAGTGTCTTTCAGTAAAATAATCTCCCGATCCATAAATGTTCTTCTTACTAGACATTTCTTCTATGAAGATCTTCCTCTTACTTCACATTTATTATCACTCTCTGGGCCCTCCACAGCCAATTACACACACAACCCTTGGAATGTCTCCTATTGTCTGTTATTTTAACACGAGGTTTCCCAGCTGGACTGTTAGCCCCTGAATATGTGTCTTCAATGTTCCTCCCAGTGTCACTGAGCTTCCCAGTCTCACAAAGATATTCTCTCTGACTAAGTAGTCCACACTTATACCTAATATCTGTTGAATGTATGGGTGAATTAGCAATTGAATTGATTCAGTTCAGTTCAGTCTTGTCCAACTATTTGCAACCCCATGGACTGCAGCATGCCAGGCCTCCCTGTCCATCACCAACTCCCGGAGTTTACCCAAACTCACGTCCCTTGAGTTGGTGCTGCCATTCAACCATCTCATCCTCTCTCATCCCCTTCTCCTCCCTCCTTCAGTCTTTCCAGTATCAGGGTCTTTTCAAATGAATCAGTTCTTCATATCAGGTGGCTAAAATATTGGAGTTTCAGCTACTGCATCAGCCCTTCCAATGAATATTCAGGACTGATTTCCTTTAAGATGGACTGGTTGGATCTCCTTACTCCAGGGGACTCTCAAGAGTCTTCTCCAACACCACAGTTCAAAAGCATCAATTCTTCGGCACTCAGCTTTCTTTATAGTCCAACTCTCACATCCATCCACACATGACTACTGGAAAAACCATGGCTTTGACTAGATGGTGCTTTTTTGACAAAGTAATGTCTCTGCTTTTTAATATGCTGTCTAGGTTTGTCATAACTTTTCTTCCAAGGAACAAGCATCTTTTAATTTCATAGCTGCAGTCCATCTGCACACCATCTGCAGTGATTTTGGAGCCCCCAAAAATAAAGTCAGCCACTGTTTCCCCATCTATTTGCCATGAAGTGATGGGACTGGATGCCATGATCTTAATTTTCTGAATGCTGAGCTTTAAGCCAACTTTTTCACTCTCCAGTTTCACCTTCATCAAGAGGCTTTTGAGTTCCTCTTCACTTTCTGCCATAAGAGTGGTGTCATCTGCATATCTGAGGTATTTATATTTCTCCCAGCAATCTTGATTCCAGCTTGTGCTTCTTCCAGTCCAGCGTTTTTCATGATGTACTCTGCATATAAGTTAAATAAACAGGGTGACAATATACAGCCTTGACGTACTCCTTTTCCTATTGGGAACCAGTCTGTTGTTCCATGTCCAGTTCTAACTGTTGCTTCCTGACCTGCATACAAATTTCTCAAGAGGCAGGTCAGGTGGTCTGGTATTCCCATCACTTGAAGAATTTTCCATAGTTTATTGTGATCCACACAGTCAAAGGCTTTGGCTTAGTTAATAAAGCAGAAGTAGATGTTTTTCTGGAACTCTCTTGCTTTTTCAATGATTCAACAAATGTTGGCAATTTGATCTCTGGTTCCTCTGCCTTTTCTAAAACCAGCTTGAACATCTGGGAGTTCAGTGTTCACATACTGTTGAAGGCTGGTTTGGAAAATTTTGAGCGTTATTTTGCTAGCATGTGAGATGAGTGCAATTGTGCAGTAGTTTGAGCATTCTTTGGCATTGCCTTTCTTTGGGATTGGAATGAAAACTGACCTTTTCCAGTCCTGTGGCCACTGCTGAGTTTTCCAAATGTGCTGGCATATTGAGTGTAGCACTTTCACAGTATCATCTTTCAGGATTTGGAATAGCTCAACTGGAATTCCATCACCTCCACTAGCTTTGTTCATAGTGATGCTTCCTAAGGTCCACTTGACTGCGCATTCTAGGATGTCTGGCTGTAGGTGAGTGAACACCATCATGATTATCTGGGTCGCAGAGATATTTTTTGTATAGTTCTTCTGTGTAGCTACTGAAGACCCTGAAAAATTACATATGATCTAGAAATGCTAAACTTCATACTTCTTTAAGGTAACAAATTTAAAAGAATTTTAGAAGCAATCTTGTATGATATAGGGAAGGGGGCAGAGACTATTCTCAGGAGCAAGAGAAGGGGTGAATATTTCCTACATTTCTCTCTGAACTTGGCTTCTTACTTTATCTCATCTTTTCTCAGAAATAAAACCCTCCATTGACTCCTATGACTCAGGGTGCTGTCTCCAGGATCCTCCTAGCTCACAACACTCACTCTGTTTCCCAAGACACCCCCACCCCCAGTCTGTGATGTCCCAGAGGATGTATGCTGTATTTATTTTGTCTCTAAAATCCCTTCAGTTACTGCAGTCCCTGACAAATTACAGATGATCTAGAAATGCTAAACTTCATGCTTCTTTAAGATAACAAGTTTAACAGAATTTCAGAAGCAATCTTGGATGATATAGAGAAGGGGGAAGAGACTTTTCTTCTCAGCAGCGAGAGAAGGAAGATGGGAGGTGTTTTGGAGGATCCGCAACACAAAGTATGCTGATGACAGCAAACTACCATACTCCTTCTGGGGAAAGCCAGCTGAGGCCTGCATGTGCATCTGGGAGCAATTTGACACATAACACAAAACCAGAAACTCAGCGTTTATTTTTATTTTCCATCTGTTTTATGTACATCGTGAATGCACACATCTGTGAGGGAGGGAAAAAAGATAAACATATTATAGCCTCCAAATAAGATAAACATGGAAATAATTTTTGCTAACTATACACAACTTAAAGGTCTCAACTTCATGCTGTGCTTCATTATATATGTACATGCCTTACTGTGTATCGTTGGAATCTGCTACTTCCCAAGATACAGCCACAAAAATAGTTTTAGTATTCCTGCCTAGAGAATTCCAAGGACAGAGGAGCCTAGCAGGGGTCACAAAGAGTCGGACATGAGTGTCTCTTTTTTTTTTTAAGTTGTCATTGATAATAGAGATTTGAAATTATTTTCCAATTCAAGAATATTTTTTCTTTTATTTTTCAGTTCAGTCACTCAGTCATGTCTGACTCTTTGAGACCCCATGGACTGCAGCCCACTAGGCTTCCTTGTCCATTGCCAACCCCTGGAACTTGCTCAAACTCATGTCCATCAAGTCAGTGATGCCAACCAACCAACTCATCCTCTGCCGTCTCCTTCTCCTCCTGCCTTCAATTTTTTCCAGCATCAGTTTTTTCCAGAACTGATCAGTTCTTTGCATCACATGGCCAAAGTATTAGAGATATCAGTAAAGACATATCTTTATTTTAATTGTTGATGCTGGTCACTTGCTAGTTTTCTAAACTAGTGAATGTACAAAAAAATAAGAAAATATTCATTTTCATGATAAAAATGCTTTTATTAAAAAATCTAAATAACACAGTCCAATAATATTATTGTGTCCTTTATAATTTTTTAATAAGTATAAGGAAACATTTAACAGTGGAGTCTTAAATTTACCAAAGTATTTTGCAAGGATTTGATTATTTACAGGTTTTTTTTCTTCCTCTAAATTTGTAACAACAAAATAAATGTGGATAGACTTCAGAAGCCTTAGGCAACATCTATTGTTTCACGAGAAAAATCTGTGTGTCCCAGAGTCCCATGGATCACCCCATGTGTGAATAATAACAACTGGCTATATTTGGAAATTGAAATGCTTCCATCTGTAACAGTGCTAGAGGGACTTCCTCTGAAAATGGGAAACTAGACATGGCATCTTTTCCTATTCAAAATCCTTCTAGGTGGTTGATGACAGAGTTTTAAAGTTGAATTATTTAACATGTACAAGTTTAAAAACTGTCTAGAAAGACAAAATGTTAGGACAGTTTTCATTTTCTTCTTTAGTTGTTCAGGTATGGACCCTGCCATCATGGAGCCTACTTGCTCAGGAAAGCCAAACTCCTTCTCAGCCCCTGGGCAGGATGAAACTTAATGTAACTCATCCTGCCCCTCATTAGAGGGCTTGGGAATCGTTTTGCAAACCAACTGAAGCCAAATAAATGCAAAAGCATATTTTTCATGGCCTCTGGGAAAATTGTTCTTTGGTTCTTTCCCCTCCCCTCCCACTCTCTGGCCTTGCTTCCTCTCCTCTCTTGTCCTGTCCTCCTGTCCCTTCCCTTTTCTCCTCCTTCTTCTTCTTCCCTTTCTCTCCACATGCTGTCGTGTAGGCATT
This sequence comes from Bubalus kerabau, assembly GCF_029407905.1. Classification (NCBI taxonomy): domain Eukaryota; kingdom Metazoa; phylum Chordata; class Mammalia; order Artiodactyla; family Bovidae; genus Bubalus; species Bubalus kerabau. Next base: position 78,643,700 of record NC_073631.1, on the reverse strand, counting down.
CAGTTCAGTTCAGTCATTCAGTCGTGTCTGACTCTTTGCAACCACATGGACTGTAGCACGCCAGGCTTCCCTGTCCATCACCAACTCCCAGAGCTTACTCAAATTCATGTACATCAAGTCAGTGATACCATCCAACCATCTCATCCTCTGTCATCCCCTTTTCCTCCTGCCTTCAATCTTTCCCAGCATCAGGGTCTTTTCTAGTGAGTCAGTTCTTCACATCAGGTGGCTAAGGTACTGGAGTTTCAGTTTCAACATGTCTTTTTAATGAATATTCAGGACTGATTTCTTTTAGGATGGACTGGTTGTATCTCTTCCAGTCCAAGGGACTCTCAAGAGTCTTCTCCAACACCACAGTTCAAAAGCATCAATTCTTCGGCACTCAGCTTTCTTTATAGTCCAACTTTCACACCCATACATGACTACTGGACAAACCATAGCTTTGACTAGATGGAACTTTGTTGCCAAAGTAATGTCTCTGCTTTCTAATATGCTGTCTAGGCTGATCATGGCTTTCCTTCCAAGGAGCAAGCATCTTTTCATTTCATGGCTGCAGTCACCATCTGCTGTGATTTTGGAGCCCAAAAAGATAATGTCTCTCACTGTTTCCACCTTTTCCCCATCTATTTGCCATGAAGTGATTGGACTGGATGCCATGATCTTAGTTTTCTGAATGTTGAGCTTTAAGCCAACTTTTTCACTCTCCACTTTCACTTTCACCAAGAGGCTCTTTAGCTCCTCTTCACTTTCTGTCATAAGGGTGGTGTCATCTGCATATCTGAGGTTATTGATATTTCTGCCGGCAACCTTGATTCCAGCTTGTGCTTCATCCAGTCAAGCATTTTGCATCATGTACTGTGCATATAAGTTAAGTAAGCAAGGTGAGAATATAAAGCCATGATATACTCCTTTCTCATTTTGGAATCAGTCTATAGCTCCATGTCTGGTTCTAATTGCTGCTTCTTGACCTGCCTACAAGATTTCTCAGGAGGCAGGTCAGGTGGTCTGGTATTTCCATCTATTTAGGAATTTTCCAGTTGTTGTGATCCACACAGTCAAAGGCTTTAGCGTAGTCAATGAAGGAGAAGTAGATGATTTTCTGGATCTCTCTTGCTTTTTCAATGATCCAATGGATATTGGCAATTTGATCTCTGGTTCCTCTGCCTTTTCTAAACTCAGCTTGAATATCTGGAAGTTCATGGTCCATGTACTGTTGAAGCCTAGCTTGGAAAATTTTGACCATTACTTTGCTAGTGTGTGCGAGATGAGCAAAATTGTGTGGTAGTTTGAACATTATCTGGCATTGTCTTTCTTTGGGATTGGAATGAAAACTGACTTTTCCAGTCCTATGGCTGGGTTTTCCAAATTTGCTGTCATATTAAGTGCAGCACTTCCACAGCATCATCTTTTAGGATTTGAAATAGCTCAACTGGAATCCCATCACCTCCACTAGCTTTGTTCATAGTAATGCTTCCTCATGATTCTGATAAGACTCACAGATGACTCTTGCTTGCCTGCCTTAAAATCCTCCTTTTTTATTATTGCTTGTTATCCCTATTGCAATTACTTGAATTCAATCATCTCCTAATTTCTGGCACAGTTTACCTTCATACTAACATCCTGAATGTTTCCACCACTTTCCTAAAAGCAGCAGCACTTGGGCACATGGTGCAATGCTTCAGTCTGTTCCACAACTAGAAGAAACAGGGTCTTTACTGCCCCTGCCCTGATTCCTCCATTCAGTTAGCTTGACATTTTATAGTTTACTATGAGAACATCTCCAAAGCCTATTTTTTTATTTTTATTTATTTATTTGGCTACCTAAGCCTTAGTGATGGCACTAAGGATCTTCAATTATGGCGTGTGAACTTTTAGTTGTGGCATGTGGGATCTAGCTCTCTGATCAGGGATCAAACCCAGTCCCCCTGCTTTGGGAGCAGAGTCTTAGCCACTGGACTAAGACCAGGGAAGTCTCAAAGCCCAATTTTAATTTCTATATCAACATTGGGGTTTTGAGTAGCAAGTGATAGAAACTGAAAGGCAAAAGATATTTATGAGTTTCCCATTTGGGAATCCAATATAGGGAGTCCAGTTCTGACACTGTGAATCTGCTTTCTTGTCTTGAGTCTTGTCTTGGCTTTACTTGAGTCTTGACTAGCAGAAAGATGTTCTGTGTCACATTTGTGGAGGTAAACAAAGACCAAGCAAATACGAACTAGCAAAGGTTATTTATTCAGAACTCACTAAAGACCGAATTATAGTAAGACAGAGTGGGATCTCAACCAAGCCAGATTATCTACTTCATTTTTTGGATGAAGTCTTTGGGAATCCTCCATTAAGCTAGAAAGTGAGTGTGTTCATTTGGAGGCTGACATTTTTAATGTGAAATGAGAAGCAGTATGAATATATGAATGCTGGGTATCCTATATCCTAAGAAATGAGCTGCCTCCATAATCAGCAGGCCAAGAGGTCTGGACACTCCTGCCAGTGTCCTGGGCTCTATCGCTATGACAACCAGCCGCAATCATGGATTGTTGTACATGGCCTGAGACGAGCAAGCTGAAGCCTCTCTCTCCTTGGATTTTCCTCCAGAGATGGGGGTTGTCCAGAAAAGTACACATTGATAAAATTTTGCAACAAATTGAAACAGAAAGATTCTAAATACTCTGGGAAAATGTTTCTTCCTCTGCAGAAATGAGGTATCACCTCACACTGCAGAATGGCCATCATCAAAAAGTTTACAAACAATACAAACTGAAGAGAATGGGCAGCAAAGGGAACCCTCCTACACTGTTGGTGGGAATATAAGTTGGTGCAGTCATCATGAAGAACAAAATGGGGGTTCCTCCAAAAACTAAAAATAGAGCTACTATATGATCCATCAATCCAACTCCTGAACATATACCCAGAGAAAACCATAATTCAAAAAGATACATGCACATCAACATTCACTGCTGCACTATTTACGATAGTCGAGACACAGAAGAAAGCTAAATCCATCGACAGAGAAATGGATAAAGAAGATGTGGTACATATACACAATGGAATATAACTCAGCCTTAAAAAAGGATGAAATAATGCCATTTGCAGCAACATGGATGAACTTGGATATTTTTATACTACATGAAGTAAGTCATACAAAGACAAATATCATATGATATCACTTACCACTTTTAAAAAATGATACAAATGAATTTAGTAACTAAATAGACTCACAGACTTAAAAAAAAAATTTATGGTTACCTAAGAGGAAAGGAGGGGGTGGAGGGATATATTAGGAGTTTGAGATGAACATATGCACACTATTATATATAAAATAAATAATCAGGAATTACCTACTGTATAGCAGAGGAGTTCTACTCAATATTCTTAATAATCTATATTGGAAAGAATCTGAAAAAGAATGGTTATATGTATATGTATGTGCTTCCCAGGTGACTCGGTGGTAAAGAATCCACCTGTCAATCAATGCACAAGATGCTGTCTCAATCCCTGGGTCGTCAAGATCCCCTGGAGAAGGAAATGGCAATTCACTCCAGTACTCTTGCCTGGGAAATCCCATGGACAGAGGAGCCTGGTGGGCTATAGTCCATGGGAATGCAAAGAGTTGGACACAGCTGAGTGACTAAATAACAACATATATATTTATAACTGAATCACTTTTCTGTATACCTGAAACTAACATAATGTTATAAACCAACTATGCTTCAATATAAAATAAAAACTAAATTTAAGAAGATGGCCTCTCTTCTTCTGGGAGTAGAATTGCATTGATGTGAGCTGCTCTGAAACTCCTGTCATTGTTTCACTCCCAACCTAAGGGCAGGAGCACAGCAGGGCAGTGGAGGGAGAGCCCTGGGAAGAAGACTCCACACCTTCCCCCGGTGTGGGATGCCTGCAGTGGGAAACAACAAAACTCATCACCGTGAAACCAACTTAGTTTGAATTTCCAATTTCTTGTCACTCAAATATCCTGAAAGTTCATATTCTCAAGCTTCTAGTCACTTAGTATTTAATTTCCTCAGCAAGTTTCAAACTCTCTGAGGATCATTTCATTTATGTAGTTACATACTGCACATTGTCAAGCCATGCGTAAAGTATTAATTAACAGCCATTGTGTTCAAATACTAGGTCAGGTGGTAACGTTTATTAAACAATAAAAAATGAGTTTAATGAATTTTAAAACTCAACGTCTTAGTCTGTTTGAGCTGCTATAACAAAATACCACAAACCGGGTTGGGGGTGGGGGCGGTGAATGACAGGTATTTATTTCTCATGGTTCTGGAGGCTGAAAGTCTGAGATCAGGGTGCCAGCATGGCTAGGCTCTGGCAAGCACCCCTTTCTGGTTGCAGACTGCTTGCTGACTGCTTTCTTTGCCCTCATATGGTAGAAGGTGCTAGGTCTCTTTTATAAAAGCATAACCCTGTTCCTAAGGGCTCCATTCTCATGACATATCACCTGTTAAAAGCCCCACCCCTGAATACCATCACATTGGGCATTAGGATTTCAACATATGAATTTGAAGAAGGTTGAAACATTCAGACCATGGCACTTAATATTAATAAGCATATTATAGAGTACTTACCTGACCTTCAGAGCAGGAGTCATTTATCTGTTTTTTTTCTGATCATAGTCATCCAGCCCTTAACTGAGGCACTTGTTCAGTGATGATGGGATGATGAATCTGACATACCAGCATATGCACCTATCGTCTTCACAACAGCCAAACCCATAGGCACTGTTACGATTTCAATTTGCAGTGAGGCTTCAAGAGTTTCTGCACATGATTCAAGGACAGACAGCTAAAATACAGAAAATCTGGAATTAAAGGATGGGTCATCTGATTTCTGAGCACAACCCACAGTGGAGTGTTCACCCTCCTGGTGTGTTTGTACCAATACATATTAACTGAATCTCTCAAAGGCTTGGAATTTATTCTTTTTACCCAAGACCTTTTATTTAAATCTAGTTTCACTGGATTCTTATTACTTGCTCTTAAATAAAACCAAGATCTTGGTGATGCTGCTTCTAGGGTGTCAGTGCTTCTAGACTCTAATGTCTGATGGAGCAAGGAAATCTGTGTTTGTGTAATGCTATGTATATACATGTATCTATAGATATTTCTATATGTAAATATCTGTATCTGTATTAAGCTAAACATGAATTTATACTGACATCTTTAATTCTTTACTACATGAATCATTCTATCTGCCTTTGCTGAATTGCCTATAAATTCCCACTCCAACAGTAAGAAGCCTGACTGCCACTTTGAAATTCATTCTTCCTGCAATAAACTTCTGGGTTTTAACAAATCAGGGATGTCAAGGTATTAACCTTTATAGTACCTAATAATATAGTTTTACTGTCCTAAAACTTCACTAGACTTCATCCATTCTACTACTCCCCAACCACTGCCAATTACTGATATTCTTACTGTCCTTATAGGTTCACCTTTTACAGAATATCCTATAATCAATAGTTATTGCTGTTCAGTTGCTCAGTCGTGTTTGACTCTGCAACCCCAAGGACTGCAGCATGCCAGGCTTCCCTGTCCTTCACCATCTCCAGAGGTTTGCTCAAACTCATGTCCATTGAGTTGGTGATGACATCCAACCATTTCATCCACTGTCATCCCCTTCTCCTCCTGCCTTCAATCTTTCCCAGCATCAGGGTCTTTTCAATGAGTCAGCTCTTCGCATCAGGTGGCCAGAGTGTTGGTGCTTCAGCTTCAACATGGGTCCTTAGAATGAATATTCAGGGTTGATTTCCTTTAAGACTGACTGGTTTAACCTCCTTGCAGTCCAAGGGACTCTCGAGTCTTCTTCAGCACCACAGTTGGAAAGCACCAATACTTTGGTGCTCAGCCTTCTTTATAGTTCAACTCTCACATCCATACATGACTACTGGAAAAGCCATAGCTTTGACTAGACAGACCTTTGTCGGCAAACTGATGTCTCTGGTTTTAATACGCTAAGTTGTCATAGCTTTCCTTCCAAAGAGCAAGCATTTCATGGCTGCAGTCAATTATAAGCTTGCATTTAATAAATTTATATCTATATTAAAATAACTGTGTGATAAATAAATGCAGTACAGTTGACCCTTGAACAACATAGGGGCTGGGGCACCAACACTTCCTGCAGTCGAAATCCAGATATAACTTTATAGTCTGCCTTCCATATCTGAAATTTCCACATCCACAAATTCAACCAACCACATATCAGGGAGTATCATAGTATGTATCTTTGGGAAAAAAAGTCACATGTAAGTTGATATCTGCATTTCAAAGATGTGTTGTTCAAGGGTAAACTGTATATATGTGATGTCTCGGAGGAGCCCGGTGGGCGGCAGTCCATGGGGTCTCGAACAGTTGGACACGACTGAGCGACTTCACTTTCACTTTTCACTTTCATGCATTAGAGAAGGAAATGGCAACCCGCTCCAGTGTTCTTGCCTGGAGAATCCCAGGGATGGGGGAGCCTGGTGGGCTGCCATCTATGGGGACGCACAGAGTCGGATACGACTGAAGTGACTTAGCAGCAGTATCAGCAGCAGAATAACATTAAGAGATAAAATTGCTTACTCAAGATCACATCTTCACTTATAATTTTAAATGGCATTAGTTATTTTAAAATATAAATAATGCAGAAAAGTCTACATATTTTATTATTATCTGTATCCTGATTTCTTCTTAAAATGATTTGAGATGGGCATCAAAATGATGACAGATGTGTGAGCCCGTCCTTCCTTAGAGCTGGGACCCCACATGATGGCCCAGGTGTCCACACAGCTGTGCAGAGGCAGTGGAAGGTCCAAAATTAGATGTCCAGTGGGAAGGGCTAGGGGTCTGAGAAATAGACTTTGACTTTAAGAGTCCATAGAGGGATGCATACCCAGACACAGCTGACTTCACCCAGGTGTTTTTACAGCAGAGACATTTTGATTTTGCCTAAAACCAATAAATAAATAAAATATTTATACATACCGTAAAGTTTCCATAGAACTGCATGGACAGGATGAGGGATGCAGTGCTGCTGGTAAATGGCCTAGGAACAGAAGCCCCTGTAGGACTGGGGGAGTTATGGGGCAGCTAGCGTGCTCAGGTCCACATGTAGAGCTGGTCTGGAACTAAGAAGTCTCCAGGGGGATGTGAAGGTCACCCTTCAATCATATTTTCTCTGTACAGAGACCCTGTCTCCAAAGGTTTCATAATAAGACCAGTTTTTATAAAAATTTCACATGTGACAGAGACTTGCAAATGTTTGGCTGGAAAACCATGTGAATCTCCTAATAATTTCTGAATGGTTGTACAGCATGGTAACCATGGGATAGGTACTTTTTTGACATTGTCATTGCTTCATTGTGCAGTTTCTATTTCTGGCACTGCCACTCAGTTGCTTGTCTCTAGATATACTCTGTGCTAGCTTGATTTTTTTTTTTTTTTTTGCTTTATTCACTGGAATGAGAGAAGTTACTTGAAGTACATAGAACAACTTGTTCCCTGTATGCTGATCATTTGTCTGCATTGGCATCTAGCCCCGCAAGGCGAGATCCTGTATTTTCTGTACAAAAAATAAGACATTACTAAAGCTGGGTTGCTTACAACACAGCAAGAAGTGGTACCACTACAATTTTTTCCTTTTGTGATAAACTTTTTAGCCATCCCTAAAAATCCTTCTCCAAAAATAAAGTATCTTATTTTCGCTTGAAGTTATCCATAAATTTTTTGTAGGTCATTCTTTTTTTATATTGGGCCACAGTAATCAAAATTATTAAGCAATATAACTCTGATAATGCTGTTTGTCTACTTAAAATGAAGCAATTCTCCATTGAGGTGTGCAAGTCTTATTGCATGCCGATTCTGTTTCCCAAAATATCAGTGAATTTCCTCAAAGTACTGAAACTCTATTGTGCCCTGAACTTTTATAAACAACCTCATCCAGGAATCCTGTGTATCATCCAACCAAAAAAATATTGGTCATCCAAGCCATGATTCATTCATTCATTTATACAACAAAAAATAACAAAGATTTCTAGATATCTAGGCCTTGTGCTAATTTGCTAAGATTATAAAAATACATAGGATATATCATCACTGTTATGGTCACAAGCCAATAGCATGTGTAAGCAAACAGTTACAAGAAGACACCACAAAGCCAACTATATAATTCAACACAGTATAAAAATGAATGCATAAATTTGGCAACACCAATTTTTCCCTAGGTTGTCAGAAAAAGACTTACAAAAAAGTGTTACCCCAAAACTTAGTTTAAAAGTTAAGTAAAAGTTTCAAGATGAAATAAGAGGGTGGCTCCAGGAAAAATTTGGTCAATTTCTAGGGTAGAAAATGCATGGTGATCTTGGAGAACTAAATAATTGAAAGTTATCATGGTAAAAACTTATAATATGGTCTGTTTCTATAAGAAATGATGCTGGAGGAAAAGGCAGGGTCATGGAGACCTTCACTGACATGCAAAGAAGCCTTGACTTTGTCCCATAGCGGATCCGTTTACCAGTAGGCTGCTGCTCAAGTGCCCCAGTTCTAAGACCCTGTGATCTACCAGGCTTATTCCACTCAAGTTTTATAACCATAAGCAGCAGCTGGTCAGGATGTTCTTTCAGGGGCTATTATTTTGTTTGTTTCAAACAAGTTCTTCTGGATCATGATGTCTCAACTTCACACACACAGGACACTGCTCATGTGTGAAGCCCAGGGCATAAAACAAGAAGACAAATGTCCAAAGGCACTGTTTTATCACAGCTCCTCTCAATCCCAGAATCCACAATAGCCCTGAAGACCCAGAAGTCATTTCATGCACTTTACTACATGAGCTCCTTACAATCCTTGCAACACTGTTGGCCCAACTCCCCCACTTCCAGTCCCCTTGGCAGTTATGTTTCTTTTTGCTCTCAAACTCCATTCTTATGAATCCCTGCTTTGGTTTATTCTTAATATTAATAATAAAACAAAGTCCTCTGGGCAACTCTTCAAAACATCAAGTTCATCATAAATCTTGCTCTAGCATGAAGCACTTGCCAGTAATAACTATTGAAACTGCAAGAGTATAAATTCCTTGAGGTGAGGGCATACCACCTGAATAAGTCTTCAGTGCTAGTCTTCAATGCTGGTACTCAGTGAGCATTTGTTGAACAAAGTAAGTGATAGATTTACGTCTCCCACCACATTCCAGGGTGGCAGGTATCATGCCTGATTTATTCCTGGCATTCTGTCTGATAGTAAGTAAATGGTTAATGAATGTTTATTAAATGAATTTCCCCCTTTCTCATGGTAAAAAACACATGTAATATGTACCATATGTGTTTGGTACATGAGTATCAGCACATGAGTAAGTCATTTTTTGCTGTCTCCTATTGCCTTTGTTCGGAGAAGGCAATGGCACCCCACTCCAGTACTCTTGCCTGGAAAATCCCATGGATGGAGGAGCCTGGAGGGCTGCAGTCCATAGGGTCACACAGAGTCAGACACGACTGAAGTGACTTAGCATAGCATTGCCTTTGTTATTTATGAATGCATGGTTTCTTGCTTCAACAGAAGGCAACTTTTTCCATTATTTTTTTCTGTCTATTCATTGCAACAAACATTAATGTATCATTTGCTGAGCCAAGCAGTTGTGTTAGATACTTCAAGGATGCAACAATAAATAAGACATAGGGCATCAAGGACCTAGTGAAACAATCATCAACATAGCTCGTCAACATACAACACTCTGTGTAAGTTTACAGGAGGGAGCATTTACAGGCATATCTCATTTTATTGCCCTTCACTTTATTGTGTTTCACAGATATTGCAATTTTTTAAACAAATTGAAGGTTTGTGGCAACCCTGTGTCAAGTAAGTCTGTCAGTACCAATTTTCCAACAGCACTCACTTTGTGTCTCTGTGTCACATTTTTATAATGTTCACAATATTTCAAATATTTTTCATTATGTTGCTGCTATGGGTATCTGTGATCAGTAATCTAGTAATCTTTGATGTTACTATTGTAACTGTTTGGAGGAACCACAAACCAAGCAAAGGTAAGACTGAATTTAATCCGTGAATATTGTATATGTTCTGATGGCTATACTAACTGGTCATTTCCCTGACTTTCTTCCTGTTCTCAGGCCTCCCTATTTTCTAGGACACAAGAATATTGAAAGTATATCTATTAATAACCCTTCAATGGACCCTAAGTGTTCAGGTGAAAGGAAGGTTTGCACACCTCTTAATTCAAAGGTTAAAAATGTTAAGCTAAATGAGGAAGGCATGTCAAAAGCCAACACAGGCCAACAGCCAAGCCTCTTGAGCCAAATAGACAAGTTGTAAATGCAAAGGAAAATTCATGAAGGAAATGAAGTGTGTTACTGCAGTGAATTTGAGAATGGTAAGAAAGTAAAACAGTCTTATTGTTGATATTGATAAGTGAGTGGGCTGGAGAGAAGATCAGACCCACTACAATGTTCAGTTCAGTTCAGTTGCTCAATCGTGTCCCACTCTTTGCGACCTCATGAGCTGTAGCACACCAGGCCTCCCTGTCCATCACCAACTCCAGGAGTTCACCCAAATTCATGTCCATTGAGTCAGTAATGCCATCCAGCCATCTCATCCTCTGTCGTCCCCTTCTCCTCCTGCCCCCAATCCCTCCCAGCATCAGAGTCTTTTCTAATGAGTCAACTCTTCACATGAGGTGGCCAAAGTACTGGAGTTTCAGCTTTAGCATCAGTCCTTTCAAAGAACACCCAGGGCTGATCTCCTTCACAATGGACTGGTTGGATCTCCTTGCAGTCCAAGGGACTCTCAAGAGTCTTCTCCAACACCACAGTTCAAAAGCATCAATTCTTTGGTGCTCATTTTTCTTCACAGTCCAACTCTCACATCCATACATGACCACTGGAAAAACCATAGCCTTGACTAGACGGACCTTTGTTGGCAAAGTAATGCCTCTGCTTTTGGATATGCTATCTACGTTGGTCATAACTTTCCTTCCAAGGAGTAAGCGTCTTTTAATTTCATGGCTGCAACAGACTGGTTCCAAATAGGAAAAGGAGTATGTCAAGGCTGTATATTGTCACCCTGCTTATTCAACTTCTATGCAGAGTATATCATGAGAAATGCTGGGCTGGAAGAAGCACAAGCTGGAATCAAGATTGCCGAGAGAAATATCAATAACCTCAGGTATGCAGATGACACCACCCTTATGGCAGAAAGTGAAGAGGAACTAAAAAGCCTCTTGATGAAAATGAAAGAGGAGAGTCAAAAAGTTGGCTTAAAGCTCAACATTCAGAAAACGAAGATCATGGCATCTGGTCCCATCACTTCATGGGAAATGGACTGGAAACAGTGGAAACACTGTCAGACTTTATTTTGGGGGGCCCCAAAATCATTGCAGATAGTGATTGCAGCCATGAAATTAAAAGGCACTTACTGTTACCTAAAGCCAAAAACTAATCCAAAGCCAGACCCTAACTCTCTTCAAGTCTAAGAAAGTTAAGAGAAGTGGCTGCAGAAGAAAAGTTTGAAGCAAGCAAAGCAAAAGAAAAGCAAAATAAATAAATTAGGAATGAATAAGAGAATGAAGTCGCAAAAAACTTAGCCTGATCTTTTACATGTCAATTTCTACTTTTTCCAATATCACCTTTAAAATTGATAAATATTTTTCTTGTGACATATTTATTTCATGATTGTGAGGATGATTGTGATAATCATTTTATGATGTATGTAAGTCAAATCATTGTGCTGTATACTTTAAACTTCTACAGTGCTGTAAGTCAATATACTATATAAGAAACATTCTTGCCTGGGTAATCTTATGAACAAAGGAGCCTTGCATGCTGTAGTCCATGGGGTCACAAAGAGTCAGACATGATTTAGAGACTGAACATCAGCAACAAATTACCAGGAAAGAATATGCTTCACTAAGTATGTGATTAACAATAGATATTGGACAACCCAAGATTGTGAAATAAGCAGCTAAATTATCTATATTTGTCTGTGAGTTGTCATTCAACCCCACCTTCTAACATCCTTAGGCAAATATTAAAAATTCTAATGCTTACAAGCTGCAGCAATGTTTTTCCGCACATGAGAGATCAAAATGATAATGAAAGGCAAACCAGCCTTTGTAGTGAATGCACGTTCAAATTTGTTCAAATTTGTTCAAATTACAAGGCAGGCCAATAACTGAAGACAGCTTTCTAACTCTTCAGTATGATGAGCAGCCTTCTGAAGAGATTTAAATTTAAAACCACGTTTTTTTGTCTTAAGTGATTACTTGTGTAAACAAGGGCCAGAAAAAATATATATAAACAAGTAGAAAATACACATAGAATAGAATCTTTCTCATGATCTCACCAAGTCTGCCAGAATTAGGGTCTCAACCTAAAGACTTCTATCCTGCTGTGGTTTCTAGAATAACAGTAGAATTCCCACCAGAGTGCAAGTGATATAATTTCAGCCTTGATATTTGGATAAATATATTTAATATCAGTATAGTGGCTTAAAATGTGACTAATCCAAGAAAACTATTGTCTTAAAAATAAGTAAAATTTGTTGTTTGTGCTTTTGGTGTTTTATCAAAAAGTCATTGTCTAACATAAGTACATGGAGGTTTACTCCTATCTTTTTTCCTAAGAATTTTACATGTTTAGCTGTTGCATTTTCATTTATGATCAATTTAGAGTTAATTTTTGTGTCTGGCATAAAATAGTCCAAATCATTTTTTTTTTTTTTGCATGAATATGCCCAGTTGTCCCAGCATCATTTGTTGATAAGACTATTGATTTCCCATTAAATTGTCTTGGTGCCCTGGTTGAAAGTCAGTTGACCATACCAAGAGTTTATTTCTGGATTCTCAATTCTGTTTGTTGATCTGTATGTCCTCCCATCTTCCAATACCACACTGCCTTATGGCTTGTATTGTTTGGAAATTGAAAAATGTGAATCCTCCAAGTTTTTTTTCCTCAAGATTGTTTTGACTGGACCATATTCCTCACAATTTCATTTGGATTTTGAATAAGCTGGTCAGTTTATTGAAAATGTAGCTGATATTTTATTGAGGATTGTGTTGTCTATAAAGCAATTTGGGGAGTATTACCATCTTAACATTACTGAATCTTCTAATCCATGAATATAGGGTATATATTTATCTAGGTCTTCTTTCATTTATTTTGACATTTTACGGTTTTCAGTGTATAGGTCTTATACTTCTTTCATTAAATATAGTCCTAAAGACTTGATTATTTTTGATGCTTCTATAAATGGAATTGTTTTCTTAATTTAATTGTGAATTGACCATTGCTGCTGTTGCTTAGTATGCTGCTGCTTAGTTTCTCAGTCATGTATGACTCTCTATACCCCATGGACTATAGCCCACCAGGGTCCTCTGACCTTGGAATTTTCAAGGCAAGAACACTGGGTTGCCATTTCCTCCTTTGGGGGATCTTCCTGACCTAGGGGTTGAATCTGCATCTCTTGTGTCTCCTACATTGGCAGGCAAATTCTTTACCACTAACTCCACCTGGGAAGCTGGTGACTTTTATCCTGAGACCTTGGGGAACTCATTCATTAGGTCTAGTCAATTTTTTATTTGATTCCTTGATGCTGCTGCTGCTGCTAAGTCGCTTCAGTCGTGTCCAACTCTGTGCGACCCCATAGATGGCAGCCCACGAGGCTCCCCCGTCCCTGGGATTCTCCAGGCAAGAACACTGGAGTGGGTTGCCATTTCCTTCTCCAATGCATGAAAGTGAAAGTGAAGTCGCTGAGTCTTGTCCTACTCTTAGCAACCCCATTGACTGCGGCCCACCAGGCTCCTCTGTCCATGGGATTTTCCAGGCAAGAGTGCTGGAGTGGGGTGCCATTGCCTTCTCCGATTTGATTCCTTAGGATTTTTTAAATACATAAAATTTCCACTCTGTGTGCCTTTTGTTTCATTTTCTTGCCTAATTTCCCTGGCCAGAATTCCTACTACAAGGCTGATGGCTAGTTTTTTAAAAATACAAAATGACAAGCAGTAGCAAGGATGGGTGGGAATGTTAGGTTTCACATCCAGTGCCAGACGCAACCAAGCCAAAGCCCTCTGTTTCCAGGCGAGCCTTCTCTTGTCCTGAAGAAGCCACCAGGATTGTCAAGAGCAGATCCCTTTCCCTCCACATGGAATGTGACCACCAGATGTGAAGAACACCTTTCAGTTTTAGGATCCTGAGTTGGAGGAGAAGGAAAAAGGGAAGACAAAGTGTCCACTCGAATGGAAGGTTTAGGTAAGGAGAGAGGGAAGGGAGAGGATGGGAAGGGGGAGAGAGGGAGGAAGGGGTGGGAAGGGGAAGAGGAGGAGGAGAAAGTAGGAGAGGGGGAAGAACAAAGTCCCTCCTGTTTCTGCCACAACCTGATCTGGGTAACTAAACCCTCCCCCAGGGCTGCCCCGTGCTCTCCCTGGAGGAACTGGGTCCCGGAAATGCAGCTTCTCATCCCTTTTCAAGTCCTCCAACACTTGCTGTATTTGGTGTAATTTAGGTCTCTAGCAGATCTGAATACTTGTGAGGATGCTTAGGGATCTCAAAATCCCAGCTCCTGTTCTACATCTTTTGTTATGGGCTGAATGTTTGTGTCCTCTCAAAATTTATATATTGAAGCTCTAACCCTGAGAGGGATGGTGTTAGAAGGTGGGGCCTTTGGGAGGTGAATGGGTTTAGATGAGGTCACGAGCATGGGATCCCTTTGATGGATTAGTGCCCGTATGATAGAGGAAGAGAACAGAGCTCTCTCTGCCCCATGAGAATACAGAGAGAAGGCAGCAGTCTGCACTCAGGAAGAGAGCCGCTACCAGGAGGCTAGACCTGAAGCTGGGACTTCCGATCTCCAGAACTGTGAGAAAGCCACGTCTGCTGTCGAAGCCTGTGTGGTGTATTTATTTGATATGGTTTCAAATCCACCTGTTTATGACTCAGGTGAAGTTGTTTTAATCCACTTTGTGTATGACAAAGACAAAAGAACTGGTTTTTAGAAGTGAAGCTCTTCTGATGTAAGAATGAAGTCATCTGTGTTGGAGTGTCATCATCTCCCCTGTTGTCACTGACATGCACTCAGTAGCCCAACCGTTGAGGGGCATGCTGGGTGCTTGCTCATTCAAAACTCATGGAAAGGCAACTGGGGCAAGGGACATAGTTAGACTATAAATATTGAAGTTTCATTTGGGGCAAATGCTATTCTTGGCTGGTCTAGCTCTCCTAAGATCTTGAGACACTTGCTCCTGTCAAGACCAGGCTACTCTTGCTCAGCAGTGCCCGCCAACACCAGGTTCTCATTCCCTAGCAACGTGTGCTAGAAACAGGGACTTTTATTTATACTCTGACAGCTAGACATAAGCTCTCAGTTGGAAAAGCCACCTCTCCCATGAAACCAAAACTCCTAGAAAAGGTATGCCTTAAATTAAATTCAGATTTATTTCTATTCCCTTGCCTGGATAAAGGACTCCCCTGGTGGCTCAAATGGTAAAGAATCTGCTTCAGTGCAGGAGATCCAAGTTCGATCCTTGGGTCTAGAAGATACCCTGGAGGAGGAAATGAAAACCCACTCCGGTACTCTTGCCTGGAGAATTCCATGGAAAGAGGATCTTGGTGGGCTATGTTCCATGGGGTAGCAAAGAATTGGACACAACTGAGTGACTTACATTTTCACTTTCTGTCTGGAAAAAAATAGTGGGATTTGCCTATTATTTAGGGCTTCCCACATGGCACAGTGGGGCTTCCCTCGTGGCTCAGATGGTTAAGCATCTGTCTACAATGTGGGAGACCTGGGTTTGATCCCTGGGTTGGGATGATCCCCTGGAGAAAGAAATGGAAATCCACTCCAGTACTATTGCCTGGAAAATCCCATGGACAGAGGAGCCTGGTAGGCTACAGTCCATGGGGTCACAAAGAGTCGGACACAACTGAGCGACTTCACTTTCACTTTTCACTTTCACATGGCACAGCTGCCAATGCAGGATTTGATCAAGAGACAGAGGTTTGATCCCTGGGTCAGAAAGATCCCCTGGAGGAGGAAATGGCAATCCACTCCAATGCTCTTGCCCAGGAGATCCCATGGACAGAGGAGCATGGCGGGCTATAGTCCATGGGGCTGCAGAGTCAGACATGATTGAGAGACTTAGCACATACATATATTAAATCACTTAGTATACTAAATTATTTCTTTTTTAGCTTATAGAGACATTATCCTAGATGCTGTTAGTCTGTGAACTTATAAATCCCACAGTGAATATATGTTAAATGAAATATTGGCAAAGATGATTTTAGTCTCTGAGCATAATTTGTCATCCCCTTGCAAACAAAACAGCCCTCCTCACCCCACCACCGGCCCCCTACCTGTGATCCTCTGTTATGGCAGCCTGAGCTCTCAAAGACCAGCACCTATATGGAAGATTCATGATATACAAAAGGAAACTCAGGGCAAGGACCCACTTTATTTCATCTGTCTTTGGGAACCTCTGTCAGATTGTTTTTAAATCAACTTTATTGTGTAATTTGCATATAGTAAAATACTCTCATTTAAGTTGTAAAGTGATGAGTTTTGACAAATGCATACCCTTTAATAAGCACCACTATAATCAAGAAATGGAACACTTCTAGCATCCCCAAAAGCTTTCTCACGGCTTTCTCAAAGTCAAGTCTTTGACTGCCCAACTCCAAGATCTAGAAAGCTACTACTTTGCTTTCTGTAAAATCATTGTGAATGGTGACTGCAACTATGAAATTAAAAGATGTTTGCTACTTGGAATAAAAGCCATGACAAACCTAGACAACATGTTAAAAAGCAGAGCCATCCCTTTGCCGACAAAGGTCCATATAGTCAAAGCTATGATTTTTCCAGTAGTCAGGCACAAATGTGAGAGTTGAACCCTAAAGAAGGCTGAGCGCCAAAGAATTGATGCTTTCCAACTGTGGTGCTGGAGAAGACTCATGTGAGTCCCTTGGACTGTAAGGAGATCAAACCACTCATTCCTAAAGGAAATCAATCCTGAATATTCATTGGAAGGACTGATGCTGAAGCTCCAATATTTTGGCTACCTGATGCAACGAGTCAACCCATTGGGCATGTGGCATTAAATCTTAAAGTCTGGGGCAACTCAATGTTTGTAGCAGTTTGAAAACAATCAGAAATCCTTTTTACTGCGTTAACAATAACAAGACAATGGTGAATGGACCATTGATCATGTTATTCATTCCATTATTTACATCAATAAAACATTACTTCTTTCATACCAAATTATCATAGAATTTTGCCCTAGGAAGAAATGAGTTCTGATATTTTTCTAAAACATCAGCATAGGTAACAATTCCATGGTCATGAATACAATTTTATTATGCATCCAAATGTGTGTAAATTATCAGGGCCAGTGAGTTGACTTTCTCTTTAGAATTTCAAGGCAGAGGTCCAACACTCCTTCTTTCCAAGGATCACTGGGTAATGAATTTTGAATACTGTAAAATCTGATAGCTGGTCTGGCCCTGGAGAATCTTGCTGACTTTCAAAAGGTTGAATGCAGAGCAGATAAAAGATAACTGTTCATTCACCTGTGTAACTGCAGAAACCCTAGAATATCTGCTAAGATTCCTATGCATGTATAAACTCAGCATTGAGCTGGGGCAACAGAGACAGAGGAGAGACAGAGTTAGAAGCTGAGATGGAGAGAGAGAGACAGAGAGAAAACAGAGACACAGGGAGAGAAATAGAGAAAAACAGAGAGAAAGAAAAAGAGGGACAGAGAAAAAGAGAGACAACAACAAAGACAAACAAAAACAGAGAGAGAAAAGCAGAGAGAGACAGAAAATGAGAGAGAGACAGAAAGAGGGAGAAAACAGAGAGAGGGAGAGAGAAACAGAGACAGAGAGGCGAAAGCAGGGGAGAGAGAGGGAGAAAGGAAGGACAGTAGAGGGAAATAGAGAGATACAAGAGAGAGGGAGATGGACAGAGCGAGACAAGTTGGGCTGAAATCTGGGTGCTCTGCTGCCCTGTGACCTTTTCTCAGTGCTGGCCAGCAGGCAGCGTCAAACAAGGAAACTCCAAAAAACATCTAATTGATGGCTCCAATGAAGAAAAACAAAACCGTGGGACAGAACAAATATTTAAACTATAATTCAAAGAAATTTTTCTGATAAAAAGATTTGTAGATACAAATTGATCCATATTTGAAAGATATATTATGTACCTACAAAATTTGATCCAGTATGGTTAACATGGAGAGAAAGCCTAGTAAACATTTTAGAATCTATATATACTCATTCCATGAAAAAATTATCTGTTGTCCTATTGTTATAAGTTGTCCAATTATTGTAATTACTAACACCCTCTTTCATTTTTTTTTTTAAGTATTCTACTTTGGATAATAAACTATAAGGTCACCATACCATAAGGTCAATAAAAATAAGATTAGCATCAGATTTCTGTATAGCAACATTTTGTAGCAGAAATCACATAGAATGATCTTCAAGATGTTAATGCTTATAAAATTTAAGCTATGCATTTTAACATACAGCAAAAATAGTTTTAATTATAAAAGTTAACAAATAAATGAGTCCAAAAATGGAATGAGGGACTACTTTTCCCATGAAAACTTCTTATAAAATCTATTAGAGAACAAGCTTCAGAATCAAGAAATGATTGAAGAAACTTACAATAAAGTCTAGGATGAGGATTGATTTTATTTAGTTGTAGAACTGAGACTAAAATTTCTGGAAATGGGTAGATAAGACTGGATGTATTGACAATGAAAAACAATACAATTAACAAAAATGAAAAGGAAATGGGGAGAATAGGCTGAAAGAAGAATACTCATTTTCTTTTTGACTCATAGACTCAATGAAGAATAGATTTAGTTCATAATTCAACAATAATAGCTAAAATTAAAAAGAGCCAGAATCAGGGAAGAAAAGTGAGTCACTTATGGTAGAAAAGCAATCAAGAATGTCAAAAAGAGGGGAAATCTCTGGTGATCTAGCAGTTAGGACTTGGTGCTTTCTTTGCCATGGCCCAGGTTCAATCCCTATTTGGGAAACTAAAATCCAGCACTTGTGTCACACACACACACACACACTACACACACACACACACACACACACACACAAAAGCCAAAAAGAAGCACTAAAGATTTCATAAATACATTGATTTTTAGGTATACATGCCTTAGCAGGTTCCCCCATAAATAGACCACCCTGACAACATTGGAGAGCACATAGTTTGAGAGGAGAAGATTCTAAATCCAGTGTGGGTGTTGTGTGTGCTCAGTCGCTCAGTCAAGTCCAACTCTTTGCAGCCCCATGGACTATAGCCCACTAGGCTTCTCTGCCCATGGAATTTTCCAAATAAGAATACTGGAGCAGGTTGCCATTTCCTACTCCAAGGGATCTTCCCAACCCTGGCATCAAACCTGTGTCTCTTGTGTCTCCTGTATTGGCAATCAGATTCTTTACCACTAGCAACACCTGGGAAGCCCAGAGTGATGACAAGCCTCATCAAACATTAAATAGTATATATGTCTGCTTAGTCGCTCAGTCCTGTCTGACCCTTAGCAACCCTTTGGACTGTAGCCCACCAGGCTCCTCTGTCCATGGGATTTTTTCAGGCAAGAGTACTGGGAATGAGGGAGTAATACAGGGAAGGGAAAGATACCAACATGGGGAACATTTACTAGTATGTTAGTGCTGTAGGCAATTTGGACTTAAGACAGTTGGCACCTTTGGTAGATTATGTAGATGATACCACAGAGCTGACCTACAAAAATGGTAAGGCAGCTGGAGGATCTATCCATACACTTCCATGTCTTCTTTTCTCAGGGCTGCTCTCAAAAGCACGAGTACAGCTGTACCTCTAGCCTTCTCTACTTGGCTCAAGCATATCCTCTGGTTAGAGAATACCCTCAGGAACAGGAGCCAGCAGGAGGCAGCCAATTAATTGTATGGTATGTGAAAAAATCTGCCATATAATTCTTCTGAAATATGCAAAGAAATGAATGCCAAAAACTTAGAGAGAGAAAAAGAGTAAGAAATCTACATAATGAAAAGATTTACAAATAGTAAATCTAATCTGAAAATTATATTACAACTGGTGCTTCTGCCCTGGAGAAATGGAGACGACATACTTTTCCCTAGTTCTCCTGCAAAGCACAGGTATAAACCACTGGTACTATATACACAGTGAGTATGAGGAGATTCTAAATGGTGGAAAGGGGGTAGACCAGCAGGAATTTCCCTAAGAACAACACAGCAGGGACGTGTCTGGGTTTCCTTTCTGCCTCTCATGTCCTAGATCAGTGCTAGAGAAAAAATATGCCAAATCAGAAATTCCAAGAGACTCAATAACCGGCTTGCTCTATACAAAAGACAGAAAACTTATAGATGATAATGCTCTTTTCCAGCCAGTCCCCACAGAAAAAAAATCTTGTACTCCAAGTGAGCAATCTCACTCCCTTCTCGGTGATGTCAGAGGAATGAAGTAGAAGTTAGGTTCCTCATACCCACCCAACATATAACAATGGTCCACGCCTCCCCACAGTCAGTGAGAATAATGTGAGGAGACTGGGCTTCCATGCCCACCAGCTCCTATCCTTCCAGTTGGGTGGTGTCAAAGGAAGGTTGATGGTGATCAGGACTTTATCCACACCACCCATGATGTTGGAGGAAGCTAACATGTAACAGTAAGAACATCTCCTATCTCTCCTGGTCAGGGTTGTATCAGCATAGAGCTAGTGGGAAGCCAGACCCCCACCCAAGCTATGAGCTATGAAAAGTCTTTCTCGCTAGAGAGTCAATAGAGGTCCAAGAGACACAATAACTGGCTTGCTGTATACAAAGGACAAAGAGAAAACCTGAACCTCCACCCCAAATGATATCCCAGAGGCAATAATCCTCTTCATTTGATTAGTGTCTGGGGATACCTGCTATGACAAAAGGTGTAAGTAAGATCAAGACCCTCAGAAACTAATACCCAAGTACTACACAGGTTTCAAGTGAAAATCACTGATCTTACCAACACCCAAGAAAATCACGACTCGAAGAAAAACAGACATCAACAGACACCAAAACTGAAATGACACCAGATGTTTCACCAGAAACCAGGAAAGCCAGAGGGCTGCACACATTTTTCAATGTGGCTAAGCACTTTGGAAGACAGAGTGTCACTTTCTTACAGATCTAAACACAATCTTACCAATCATTCCAAGAATCAGGCTTCTAAGTACTCACTCAACTTTTTAAAAACTTAAGTGCATACAACAACCTGAATCTTGATGTTCATATCAATTTTGTTCAAATTATCAAAAACAGAAAGTGACTTAGATGTCCTTCAGTAGGTGAATAGAGCAAAAAAACTGTGCTATATCATGGACTGTTTTTGGGGTGGTTAAAAGAAGTTATCAAGGCACACACAAAAAAATGCAGAAGAGCTTTAAATACATATTGCTACATGAAAAGTCAGTCTAGAGGAAGACTACATACTGTATGATTCTCATTTTAGGACACTCTGTAAAAGAAAAAACTGGGGCTTCCCTGGTGGCTCAGTGGTTAAGAATCCACTTGCCAGTGCAGGAGACACAGGTTTGATCCCTGGTGCAGGAAGATCCCACATTCTGGGGAGCAACTAAGCCAGTGTGCCACAACTATTGAGCTTGTGCTCTAGAGCCCAGAAAGCCCAACTACTGAAGCCCATGCACCTAGAGCACATGCTCTGCAAGAGGAGAAGCCACAGGAATGAGAAGTCCACATATCACAACTAGAGAGTCGCCCCACTCTCCACAGCTAGAGAAAAGCCTGTACAGCAATGAAGACCCAGCACAGCCAAAAATTAATTAATTAATTAATTTTGAAAAGGCAAAATTGTAGCCACAGTAAATGATCAGAGGATTCCAGGAGTTGAGAGAAAATTGTGGTGGATAAATAGGTAGAGTGCAGGAGATTCTAAAATTTTCAGATCATAGTGTTTTCCATGATATGGTAATTGAGAACTCATGACACAATTCATTTGTCAAGACACATATGATATTATGTGTGTGTGCATGCTCAGTCACGTCCAATTCTTTGTTACTCCATGGACTGTAGCTCCCCAGGCTCCTCTGTCCATGGAATTTTCCAGGCAAGAATACTAGGGTGCGTTGCCATTTCCTACTTTGCGGGATCTTCCCCACCCAGAGATTGAACCCATGTCTCCGGCATTGGCAGGCAGATTCTTTACCACTGTGCCACCTGGGAAGTCCACATGGTATTATAGCACTGAGCAAACCTTACTGTATATAAGTTAAAAATCATTCAGAAGACCAATGGTTTTAAGATGAATGCAGGCTGTGAGAGAACAATCTAACACTAATATGAATGTGTGAAACAACCTCACAGGAGAGAATGGAAAAGGTGCTAGGCTACATAACTTCAGAAATGAGTAGAGGTTATTAAACTTGAGGCAGAAGGTATTGTACAATATCACTGTACTTTATACATTTTTATTCCATGGAGGTACTGGTTACCAGTTTTATACATGCTTCTTCTATACACACACTGGAATTGAACAAGGAAGTAAGTGGATAGTGGATGGTGAGAGAGTTTATTTTTCTCTATTGAAGTGGGAAGTTAAGATTAGCAAGGGAAGGAGGATAGAAAGGTCTATGAGTTAATGGATTAGTGTTGAATACATCAGCAGGAACTCATATTTAGCTTAATATAGATACATAGGTCACATATAGTAATATTTAGATATATATGAATATTAATGAAGAATTGATGCTTTCTAACTGTGATGCTGGGCAAAACTCTTGAGAGTTCCTTGGACATCAAATCAGTCAATACTAAATGGGGGCTATCCAGGTAGCGCTAGTGGTAAAGAATCTGCCTGCCATGGCAGGAGACATAAGAGACATAGGTTTTATCCCTGGGTCAGGAAGATCCCCTGGAGGAGGACCTGGCAACCCACTCCAGTATTCTTGCCTGGACAATTCCATGGACAGAGGAGCCTGGTGGGCTATGGTCCATGGGGTCACAAACAGTCAGACATGACAAGTGACTTAGCAGGCACACAATCCTAAATGTAATCAACCCTGAATATTCATTGGAAGGACTGATGCTGAAGCTGAAGCTCCAATACTTTGGCCTCCTGATGAGAAGAGCTTACTCAATAGAAAAGACCCTGATGCTGGGAAAGATTGAGGGCAGGAGAAGAAGGGGGCAACAGAGAATGAAATGGTTGGATGGCATTATCGACTCAGTAAACATGAGTTTAATCAAACTCTGGGAGATAGTGAAGGACAGGGAAGCATGATGTGCTGCAGTTCATGGGGCCACAAAGAGTCAGACACAACTGAGTGACTGAACAACAACATGTACATTTACAGGTTAGCATACACACATGTATTTCCTTATTTCATCAGCCAAAAGGGCCTGGAAGTAAGAACACTCCAGTAGCAGCTAGCACATATGATACCCGGATCTTGGTTGTTAAGTTCATTTTACAGTAAAATATATCAGAACTCCTTGTAGAATTCCAGAACAGAGACTGGAAACATACAAGATGAGTCTGAAGCATCTCATATTTCTAGACAAGGAAGTAGTCACACACACATATATAGACACACATATCATAATGATAAGGGGATATCGAACATAGGAGCCAAGTGAAAGAGCCCCAATGGCCAAAACTGAAACAATTTGATCACAAAATAAAGAAAGTGGCATTGGATTATAACCCAAAGTAAAAAATAAATAGCCATGAGTTCATACTGATATAAATAAATGATTGAATCAATAAATAAAATGTAGAAGAGACAAAGGTCCCATGAAGAATTACAAATAATTCACGTCAATAGTCCAGAAGCTCTTGGAGCATCACTTCTCACCACTCAAGTGTGGGCTGTACATGCCAATATCTTCCAAAAAATAATATACAAGAAGGAGGAAAAAAATGAGTAACTTTGGAGTGGGGAAATATGAAAATATACCCCAGCCAGGGAATCATGGTCTGCATCAATAGTGATGAATCATATTAGTATGCGTACCTGCTGTATAAAAAGAATTTGAGGGGTCTTTGCTCATGGTTCCTGGAAGGATCCTTCAAACACTTGACTTTCCACAGTAACAGAAGTGTCTAGTTATTTGTGGTGGGCTCCTGGGGCCATGCGTAAGTTTATGTTAATGAGGTGACACAATGGGCCCTTAAAGAAATTCAGGGGAGGCGGGGCTGGTCAAATTGAGTTAGAAGCTCCAGCCTCGTGATTAGAAAGTTGAGGCTTTGAGCCTTGTGATATCAGCCTGACCTCTAGGAATGTGTGGGGAGCTGGAGATTGAGTTCAGTCTAGTGGTTAATGATTCAATCAGTCATGCCTTTGTAATAACACCTCAATACAAACCTTGGACTTGGCTCAGGTGAACTTCCTGGGTGGTGAAACATGTCAATATGCCTCAAGGGAGATGTGTCCTAAGGACATGGACACTTCACATTTGGGAATTGAAAGAGGTCACCAAATGGGTCTCTTCTTTTCACTGACCCTTTGCAATAAAACTATAATAGCAAATATAGTGTCTTTCTGAGTTCTGTGAATAATTCTAGCAAATTATAGTGTGTACCCTCAAACTTGAGGCCAACTGATAAAAAGAGAGGATGGCCTAGGGGCCCCAGAGCTTGAGGTAGTGTCGGAAGTGAGGAAGTACTGTGGGCACTATGCCCTTAACCTATGAAGTATTACCTGACTTCTTGTGATTAGAATCAGAATTACAAGAGATGATGTAATAAAAATGGCACTTTATTTCTATCATCTTTCTTCCAAAAACCCATATCCCCTGTCTAACCATGAGAAAAATATGAGAAATTCCAATAGAAAAATATTCTACAAAACACCAGCACTCCTTAAAATTGTTATCAAAAAGTCATCAAAACAAGGTAAAATCTGAGAGAAACTGTCACATCCAAGAGAAGTCTAAGGAGCCATGACTAAGTGTGGGTCATGGATAGGATCCTCCAGCAGAAAAAGAACGGTTAGTAAAAACTTGAGAAAACCTGAATATAGTATGTGCTTAGTCGCTCAGTCATGTCTGACTCTTTGCGACCCCATGGACTGTAGCCCACCAGGCACCTCTGTCCATGGGGATTCTTCAGGCAGAAATACTGGAGTGGGTTGCCATGCCCTCCTTCGGGGAGCTTTCAACCAGGGATTGAACCCAGGTCTCCCACACTGCAGGCAGATTCCTTACCATCTGAGCCTCCAGAGAAGCCCAAGAATACTGGAGTGGGTCGCCTATCCCTTCTCCAAGAGATCTTCCCAACCCGGGAATTGAACCAGGGTCTCCTGTATTGCAGGTGGATTCTTTACCAGCTGAGCTACAAGGGAAGCCCCTGTGATGAGATATTACATACCTAATAAGACAGGCTGCATTAAAAATAGCAATACCATATAATGGCAAGGATATCTGGAACCTGTATCTCTGATTCTCTGGTAAGGAATGAAAAGTAACACAGCTACCTAAAAAATTAGTTTGGCATTTCTTAAAAAGTAAACATATACTTACATACCACACAGCAAAGTACACTCCTAGGCATTTAACCCAGAAAAGTGAAACCTTATTTCCATGTAGAAACCTGTTTGACCATTAATTACTGCCTTATTTGTAATAACCAAAACAAGGAAGAACCAAAATGTTATCCAACACAGTGTTCTCCCTTATTTGCAGTTTCACTTTTCATTGTTTCAGTTATCTGTGGTCAACTGCTGTCCAAAAATATTAATGAAAAAATTCCAGAAAAAAACAATTCTTAAGATTTAAATTGCTTGCCATTCTGAGTAGTGTGATGTAATCTCATGAGGTGCAGCTCTAACCCACTGAGAACATAAACCACCATCGCAGTGCTAGTGTTCAAGTAACCCTTGTTTTCCTTAGCAATGGATCCAAAGTGCAAGAATTGTGAGGCAGGCAATTCAGATATGCCAAAGAGAAGTTGTGAAGTGCTTCCTTTCAGTGAAAAAGTGAGAGATGTAGACTTAATAAGAAAAAAAATCTGAACAATCTGTATGCTGAGATCACATGTGCTCAGTTGCTTTAGTCATGTCCAACAACTCTTTGCAACCATATAGATTACAGCCTACCAGGCTCCTCTGTCCATGGGATTCTCCAGGCAAGAATATTGGAGTGGATTGCCAATTCCCTTTCCCAGGGGATCTTCCTGACCCAGGGATAGAAATTATGTATCCTGCATTGTAAGGGAGTTCTTTACCACTAGCACCACCTGGGAAGCCCATGCTGAGATTGCTAAAATTTAAATTAAGAACAAATTTCCTCTGAAATCGTGAAAAAGGAAAATTAAATTATTATTAGTGGCACTTGTAGTTACTTCTCAAACTACCAAGAATTTCAGCCACAGCGCATTATAAATGCTTGGTTAAGATGAAAAAGGCATTCAATTTGTACAATAAGATATTTTGAGAGAGAGAAACTACATTTACACAACTTTTATTATAGTATATTATTATAACTGTTCTATTTTATTATTGGTTATTATTGTTAATCTCCTACTGCACCTAATCTATAAATTGAACTTTATCACACATATATGAATACATAAAAAAACCCATAGTAAATTTAGGGTTGGGTACCATTCATGGTTTTTGGCATGTGTTGGGGATCTTGTAACATATCCCCTGCAGATAAGAAGGAACAACACGCTGAATAGTTAAACTGCAATAGATACAAACTATTCAATACAGTTCAGTTCAGTGTCCCAGTTGTGTCTGACTCTTTGCCACCCCATGAACTGCAGCATGCCAGGCCTCCCTGTCCATCACCAACTCCCGGAGTTCACTCAAACTCACATCCATAGAGTCGGTGATGCCATCCAGCCATCTTATATTCTGCCGTCCCCTTCTCCTCCTGCCCCTAATCCCTCCCAGCATCAGAGTCTTTTCCAATGAGTCAACTCTTCGCATGAGGTGGCCGAAGTACTGGAGTTTCAGCTTTAGCATCATTCCTTCCAAAGAAATCCCAGGACTGATCTTCAGAATGGACTGGTTGGATCTCCTTGCAGTCCAAGGGACTCTCAAGAGTCTTCGCAACACCACAGTACAAAAGAATCAATTCTTCGGTGCACAGCTTTCTTCACAGTCCAACTCTCACATCCATACATGACCACTGGAAAAACCATAGCCGGACTAGACGGACCTTTTTTGGCAAAGTAATGTCTCTGCTTTTGAATATGCTATCTACGTTGGTCATAACTTTCCTTCCAAGGAGTAAGCGTCTTTTAATTTCATGGCTGCAATCATCATCTGCAGTGATTTTGGAGCCAAGAAAATTAAAGTCAGCCACTGTTTCCCCATCTATTTGCCATGAAGTGATGGGACTGGATGCCATGATCTTAGTTTTCTGAATGTTGAGTTTTAAGCCAACTTTTTCACTCTCCTTTTTCACTTTCATCAAGAGGCTCTTAGCTCTTCTTCACTTTCTGCCATAAGGGTGATATCATGTCTGAGGTTATTGATATTTCTCCCAGTAATCTTGATTGCAGCTTGTGCTTCTTCCAGCCCAGCATTGCTCACGATGTATTCTGCATATAAGTTAAATAAGCAGGGTGACAATATACAGCCTTGATGAACTCCTTTTCCTATTTGGAACCAGTCTGTTTTTCCATGTCCAGTTCTAACTCTTGCTTCCTGACCTGCATACAGATTTCTCAAGAGGCAGGTCAGGTGGTCTGGTATTACCATCTCTTTCAGAATTTTCCACAGTTGATATTGATGCACACAGTCAAAGGCTTTGGCATAGTCAGTAAAGCAGAAGTAGATTTTTTTTCTGGAACTCTCTTGCTTTTTTGATGATCTGGCGGATGTTGGTAATTTGATCTCTGATTCCTCTGCCTCTTCTAAAACCAGCTTGAACATCTGTAAGTTCACAGTTCACTGACTGCTGAAGTCTGGCTTGGAGAACTTTGAGCATTACTTTGCTAGCGTGTGAAATGAGTGCAATTGTGTGGTAGTTTGAGCATTCTTTGGCATTGCCTTTCTTTGGGACTGGAATGAAAACTGACCTTTTCCAGTCCTGTGGCCACTGCTGAGTTTCCCACATTTGCTGACATATTGAGTGCAGCACTTTCACAGCATCATCTTCCAGGATTTGAAATAGCTCCACTGGAATTCCATCACCTCCACTACCTTTGTTCATAGTTATTCTTCCTAAGGCCCACTTGACTTCACATTCCAGGGTGTCTGGCTCTAGGTGAGTGATCACACCATCGTGATTATTTGGGTCATGAATATCTTTATTGTACGGTTCTTCTGTGTATTCTTGCCACCTCTTCTTAATATCTTCTGCTTCTGTTAGGTCCATACCGTTTCTGTCCTTTATTGTGCCCATCTTTGCATGAAATAGTCCCTTGGTATCTCTAATTTTCTTGAAGAGAAGGAGAAAAGAAAAGATATAAGCATCTGAAAGCAGGGTTCCAAAGAATAGCAAGAAGAGATATGAAAGCCTTCCTCAGTGATTCAATACTATTTGACTATAAAAATGAATACATATATATTAGTATGTATAAAACTTTTACTAGATCTGAAATGAATTTAGCTGTGTTTAAAAAAAAAAACAGCATTCTCAAAAGGACATACAGTATGTGATTCCACATATATAACATTGTTACAGTATAAAATTAGAAGAATGGAGAATCAGTGGTTGCCATGGACTAGGGATGGTGTAAGGTGATGGTGCGCATGATTCAAAAGAGATAGCAGAAGACAGATCTTTGTGGTGACAGAACAGTTCTGTGTCTCAAGCAGGATGCTGCTGCTAAGTCGCTTCAGTTGTGTCCGACTCTGTGTGACCCCATAGACGGCAGCCCACCAGGCTCCCCCGTCCCTGGGATTCTCCAGGCAAGAACACTGGAGTGGATTGCCATTTCCTTCTCCAGTGCATGAAAGTGAAAATTGAAAGTGAAATCACTCAGTCGTGTCCGACTCCTAGTGACTCCATGGACTGCAGCCCACCAGGCTAGTGTTACATAAATCTACACAACTGACAGAATGACGTAGGACCAACCATAAACACACATTATATTGATGCCAAATTCCTGCTGTCATCAGGGTACCATAGTTACTATGGAGAAAACTCAGTGAATGGTATGTGGGCTCCCTCTGTAGTATCTTTTCAGCTTCCAGTGAATCTATAATTACTATAACAGAAAAGGTCAAAAGAGGAGAGAAAATAAATGAAATGTCATTCTAAAGAGTGTGATTCACAATGAAGATTGACGTTACTGAGATCAATCCACCTAATAAAGATTTTAAGTGAAATAAGTAGAATGAAACAGATATATACTGATAAAAGGAGATTTTTAACACACTTCTCTAATCCTAGAAAGATAAAACAAATGAAATATTTTAAGTGAGTATAAAGAAGAGACACAAAAATCATGTCCTGCCTTACTAGTGACTCAGTGGTAAAGAATCCACCTGCCAGTACAGGAGATGCAGGTTTGATTCCTGGGTCAGGAATAGGAGTAGGAAATGGCAACCCACTCCAATCTTTTTGCCTGGGAAATCTCATGAACAGAGTAGACTCTCAGGTTATAGTCCATGGAGTCTATATGTGACTCCAAAAGAGTTGTATGTGACTTAGCAACTAAACAACAGATTTTTACTAAAATCTATCACTGGATACTATGGAATTTTTTACTGCATATGAACATTTTCAAACATTGGCATCTAGTGTTTTTTTTTTTTTTTTTTTTAAAAGAAGGGAAAATGAATAAAGAGCACAATCAGCAGTGAACTAAAACTTGAGTAGCCCATACTGTGGATACTGTCTCCCATACCCCAACCTGGCCTGCACAAGAGGTAACCAGCAGACAGGTGTTCCACATGCCTCAGGTTTTCTTCAACTTTCTTCTTGAAGCTGTCATTGGAGAAGAGAGATTCCTCTGCTAGCAGGCAGATATTTCAGGCAAAATCAAATGGTCCTCCAGTTATAAACTGGAGAAGAGCAATCTATAAAGTCGTGGAAAATTATTGAAGACTTTTGACATTGGATGATAATATATGGGAGTTTGTTATAGTAAGAAAAAAAAGCCCTTTGTATACCAGACAGCTATTATTTGTCAGACGTGGCCCAGAGGCCTGCACCAAACAGATGATTCTAGGGATTCAAGTCACTGGTGTGGTCCCTCCCAGACCAGCTCTTTACTCCCACATGGAAGATTGTTATGGCCAAGGGCCCAAGACTGTGGTAGATTAGTACAAACCCAGCTATCCTCATGCAGGATAGAAGTTCTATCATATACTCATACAAACAAGCATTGATTACATACAGATAATGAAAAACTAGATTTTCAGAAACAGTGTAAGAGTTTAATTATCCCCTACACACACACACACACACACACACACACACACACACACACACACACATATATTAGTGAGAAAACTAAGGTCCAAGAAAGGAGAAGGACTTTCCCAAAGCTATGCATGAAATTAGTGCAGGACAAGGCAGTGCACATCAGGAGATTCATACTTCCTTGCATGACAGCTATTCATTTATGGAAGATAATAGGCAGGCAAAAAACCTTGGGGGTTCCCAGGAGAATTTGGGGGACATATTGCAAGTTTTGAAGGTCTGCATCAGCAAGCAAGGGCAAGTTCCAACTTGAGCAATTGCTAAAGCAGAGCCCAGGCACAGCCCAGAGAGGAGCCTGCACACTGCTCATAATACAAATGAGAGAGAGAACACAGATTTCCTCCCAGAGGCCTCCACCACTGGGTACCTGTGAAGAGGGGACCCAATGCTGCCTGCTGGCCCTGCTTTATAACCTCTCTGTTAGGCAAGAGGTCCAAGTTGCTCCCTAGAACATTGAAAGGAAAAAGGGATGTCATGCAAGGAGAGAGCAATTTATGTGTGGCATTTCTTTTCTTTTTTCTTTTTTTTTGTCTTTTCATTTTTTAAAATTTATTTATTTTAATTGGAGGCTAATTACTTTACAATATTGTAGTGGTTTTTCCCATACACTGACATGAATCAGCCATGGGTTTACATGTGTTCTATAAAAACTACACTTAGAAACAAAGCAAAGCCAGGAAGTCATTAGCTAAGATGAGCCATGCACTGGCTAAGCTGAGCTCTCACCACTTGTCATGTCCCAAGTCCATGCTTTTCCCCTCCAGCAAATTACCAGGAGCCAAGTAACAGTAGCAAGAGCTGAGAGAGAACCATCCTCTCTTCAAAACATCACATGGGAGGCTCTATCAAAATAAGGGCCCAATAACTCACCAATCAATGTACTTGCAACTTAACTCATTGAGAAACAATATCATCAAGTCAGTCAAGGAGAAACCAGCCAACAAGCAGAAATAAAAATATTTCCAAATTTGGTCAATAAACAAGACACATCTCTTTCCTACCTCCCCTTCAGTCATTTGCTTTCCATTGAGGACTTTCAGCTTTCGATCCCTATCATAAACCTTCACACATTGTCCGGCTGAGAATTTCCCATGGTGCCAAACCACATATCTTGCTGCTGAGGGTAAACCATATCCATCTGTCTCTTGGAAAAAAAAGAGAAACTGAGGAGCTACTGACTGGAAATACAACTCACAGGTTATATTTCATTCACAAACAACAGAAAAGGGTAGGGGAGTAACTTCTGAGATGAACATGGCTATCTTGAGTCTTTTCAATAAGAAAGATGTGAATGTCACACAAAGGCAGAGGAAAGTACCAGTCTGCTCTTTCTGACACTCTGACAGAAGTTGAACTCTGGCTGTGGCATTTCTAAACAGAGAGTTTGGAGCAAGCTGTAGGTTTCATAACCATCACCATCAGGTAGAAGGCAAGGAAGGCAATCCATAAGAGGAAATAGCATTTTCTAGTATTTAATTCTGCAAACTTATCACAAGGAAGCTTCTACAAGGATGTTAGTTTTCTAAAAGATAGAAAAGCAATGTTCAGATGTATAATAATCCCTTACATACAAACATTCCTGTTGAAAACTTTCAGAGATTCAAAGAAATGTTCACATGTCCAATCACATTAATTAGCTCATGTCTCTGCTGTAAATTGTCATGTGCATGCATTCTTCACAAGTGATTGTGCTTTTGTGTACTTTACTGTATAGTAATGTATAGAGTACAGTAGTAGAGTATTTCAAGTCTGGCATGTCCAGAAGCAAACATAAAGAATTATTAATGTAGTTGGTACTGCTAAGAAGCAACAAGTGATAACAATGGAAACAAAAGTGAAAATAATTGAGAGAGTGGAGCAAACAGAAAAGATGGAGACATCACTTGTCCTTATAACATGACTCATTCATTCAGCAGCACACAATTCTAAAGAACAAGGACAAGATCATGGAATCTGTGAAGTCTGCTGTACTGATCATGTTGACAAAAATATCTAAGAAGGATGGAAAAATGATGGATGAGGTGGAGAAACTTCTCAGTGTGTGGATATAGGATCAGCATCAGTATGGAGGCCTGCTCAGCTTAATGCTGATTCAAGAGAAAGATAAAAGTCTTTATGAAGACTTGACCTGGCAAAGAATCAGAGGGCAAATCTTTTCATGCCAGTCAAGGCTGGTTTCATCGATTCAAGGCTAAAGCCAATTTTTACAATGTGAAAATAAAGGCTGAGGCAACAAGTGCAGATACAGTAACTCCTCAAGAATTTCCTGAAATGCTTCCAGAAATTATTGATGAAGGCATGTATTTACCTAAGCAAGTATTTAATGTGGATGAGACAGGGACATACTGGAAGAAGATGCCAGCCTGACGTTTCACCAGTGAGGAGGAAAAATTGATACCAGACGATGCAGCAGCAAAGGACAGGCTAACTCTGTTGTTTGGTGGCAATGATTCCAGGGGTATGAAGCTGAAGTCTCTTAGTTTATCATTCAGAAAATCCAAAAGCTCTTAAAAACTGAGCCAAGGCTTATCTTCCTGTTGTGTGGAAAACTAAACCCAAGGCCTGGGCTACACAGGCCATTTTCCAGGACTGGTTTTTCCATTACTTTATCCCAGAGGTAGAGAAATATCACTTAGAGAAGGTGTCTCATTCAACATTCTTTTGCTGCTTGACACTACTCTGGACCACCCTCCATTTATGGATGACTTTCATCCCAACTTCAAAGTAGTGGATCTGCCACAAAATATTACAGGGCTCATCCAACCTATGGATCAGGGAGTGATAGCAACTTTCAAGAAATATCATTTATATATTACATTTTTTATCAGGCAGTAAAGGCAAGTGATGAATCAGGAACAACCTTGAGACAATTTTGGAAAGACTAAGATATCTACAAGGCTATAAAAAACATTGACTTTGCTTGGTGTGAGGTTATGGCAGTCATCAAGAGTGGGGTTTGGAAGAAACTTTGCCTGCAGTTTGTTCACAGTTTTCATGGATTTGAGAAGGTGGATGAGGAGTTTAAAGAGGTCTTCAGCAGTTTAGTGACCTTCAGTGAGAAACTGGAGCTAGATCTGAAAAAGGACAAATTCCTTGAACTTCTTGTTATGCAACCTGAGGAACTGGTGGCCCAGAGAAAGGATGGAGAGAGACAAGAGGAAGAAGTAACAACAACAACAAAAAAAAACAAAGAGATTCACAGTGCAGGAGATGGTAAGGGGATGTTCTTTATTTGAGGAGGCACTGTTACATTTTGAGCCACAGAACCTGAATAGTACACAAAGTTTGCAGCAGCCATTCAAAATGCAATCCAGTGCAACCATGTCATCTATGATGAGAAAAAAAAAAAAAAAAAAAGAGCTACTACCCAGACATCACTGGATTGTTCTTTCAAGAGGATAGGTAGGTAGAATTTAATTTAGCAACACACCAGAACCAGTGTCATCAATGACAGGCATGAGTGAAATCACAACTTGACCTCCATCTCCTCTTGCTGACGACCCTTCAGCTCTACGATGTCCTACCTACTCTCCCTTCTCCAGTCAGTAGCTTTTCTTTCCTGTTCACTCAATGCCAGCTTTTGTTGGGCATGGCAACCCACTCCAGTATTCTTGCCTGAAGAATCCGCATAGACAGAGGAACCTGGTAGCCTGCAGTTCATGGGGCTGCAAAGAGTTAGACACAACTTAACGACTAAGCACTGTACTTTTCAAGGTACTGTACTGTACTATTTAAAATATTTTCTTTGTTTTTGTGTTTGTTTATTATGTATTATTTGTGTGAAAAGTATTATAATCCTATTACAGTACAGTTACATAGCTGATTGTGTTAGTTGGGCATCTAGGTCAACTTTGTTGGATTTATGAACAAACTGGATTTGCAAACATGCTCTTGGAATAGAACTCATTCATATGCAGGGAATTTATAGTATACAGGATGATTCTTGAGCACAAACCAAGGCTTCACACCCACTAAAACTCAGTGAGGGTGGTTCTGAGGCTGCTATGGTTACAAGGCCCTGATATGCAGCTTCCTGAGCTCTAAACTCTATGAAGTGAATGCCAATGAGTGCTGTGCTTGCAGGAGTACACAAGGAGTCGCCTCCTAACCTGTCTTCTGTGAGCCTCTTCTACCAGGTGGACTTTCAATAGACCCTGAGTAGCAGACCACCAGAAGCCATATTCTCTTCCACTTAAAACCCCAGATCCAAGCTGTTCTGTGTGCCAGAGACCAGGCAATGGGCTGATGTGCTGTTGGCAGAATGCTCTTACCACCTGTCTTTGTTCCCTAGGACTCCTGTAACAAAGTACCACAAACTGGGTGACTAAGACAAACAGACATTTATTGTTTCACAGTCCTGGAGGCCCTAAGTCCAAAATGGCAGTGTGGCAGAGCAGTGGAAAGATACTTACCTTCTGAAGATGCTGGGGTGGATCCATTCCATGCCTCTCTCCTGCCTTCTGGGATTTGAAATTATTTGGTGTAAGGTGGGTGTGAGCATTCCTCCAGATGATTCCATTCTCATCTTGAGTTTTAGACTAGTAAGTATACACCTAGTATTACCTTGCCCTGAGATAAGAGAGGAAAGAACAAATCCCTGAATGACTCTGAGTCAAAGGTGGTGAGAAACAGGCTCTTGCTAAGTGAAATTTTCTTATGCATGAGGAGGGGCAGTGAACAGACACTGCTTGTCAAATGTGTTTGTGCACTTTAAAGAGTAACACCACGTTGAACCCTATCTTGGCACCATCCACAGTGGACAAGCTCCCAGGACAACACTGAAGACCTCTCCTCTGCCTCCACATCCTGCTTCCTCTGACTTCTAATGCTTTTTCTCTTCCCCTGAGCCCCACCTTCTCCCCCAGGGCATCAGAGACCATTAGCACACTTGAGAGTTGTAAACAAACTGCTTTAATTGATGAGTTTAATACTGGATTGGTGGGATTGGTCTAAAACTAACCAAATATAATAAGTTTAATTGTTTTTAAGAGCTTCTTTTTGTGAACCATAATAAACTCTGGATCTGTGTTTGTCTAGTTAACACAGTTTCCATTGAAACTGCTTGGATGGATCTGTCTTAAATATTTAAAACACATGATTTGAATTGGTTATAAATATGTGCATATGAAATGGTGAACAGTCCCTCCTGCCACTCCTCTGGGAGAAACATGTGTGGTTAATTACAAGGTGGTAGTTCATCTCTATGTCTCACTCCAACAGCATTGTTTTCCCGAAGCAGAACATGGGCACACTGGTCAAAAGTTTCTGCCTCTGTTGGTAAATTCATATTGAAAGCTTTCCAGTCTCCTGCATTTGAACTGATCCCATGGAGTATCGTGGCAATCCTGCCCTTCCACCACTTTGACACTGGTTACCTTAGGTTTCAGTAGTGGTAAAATATGAGTATATCATATATAGAGTCATCCCCAGGCATGTACTATTTCATGGAGAATGAAAGACTTGGTAGATGAAAATAAACATAAATAAGACTGCTGCACTAGGAGCTTAAAAAAATGTACAAGTTGCTGCTAATCTATTAATTAATATGGTCTCTACTCCAAGAGATCCAGCTAAAATATTTGGTAGATGCTGTGATTGGTGGTTTTTATATCCCATTGAGAACCCCATGAATGGTATGAAAAGGCAAAAAGATAGGACACTGAAAGATGAACTCACCAAGTCTGTAGGTACCCAATATGCTACCAGAGATCAGTGGAGAAACAACTCCAGAAAGAATGAAGAGATGGAGCCAAAGCAAAAACAGCACCCAGTTGTGGATGTGACTGATGATGGAAATAAAGTCTGATGCTGGAAAGAGCAATATTGCATAGGAACCTGGAATGTTAGGTCCAGGAATAAAGGCAAATTGGAAGTGGTCAAACAGGAGATGGTAAGAGTAAATGTTGAGATTTTAAGAGTGAGTGAACTAAAATGGACTGGAATGGGTGAATTTAACTCAGATGACCATTATATCTATTACTGTGGGCAAGAATCCCTTAGAAGAAATGGAGTAGTCCTCATAGTCAACAAAAGAGTCCAAAACGCAGTACTTGGATACAATCTCAAAACGACAGAATGATCTCTGTTTGTTTCCAAGGCAAACCATTCAATATCATGGTAATCCAAGTCTAAGCCCCAACAAGTAATGCTGAAGAAGCTGAAGTTGAATAGTTCTATGAAGACCTACAAGAACTTCTAGAATTAACACCCCAAAGAGATGTCCTTTTCATTACAGGGCACTGGAATGCAAAAGTGGGAAGTCAAGAGGTACCTGGAATAACAGGCAAACGTGGCCTTGGAGTACAAAACAAAGCAGGTCAAAGGCTAACAGAGTTTTGCCAAGAGAACACACTGGTCATAGACAAACACCCTCTTCCAACAACAAAAGAGGATACTTATGGAAATCACCAGATGGTCAATACCAAAATCAGATTGATTATATTCTTTGCAGCCAAAGATAAGGAAGCTCTATATAATCAGCAAAAACAAGACTGGTGAGCTGACTGTGGCTCAAATCATGAACTCCTTATTGCCAAATTCAGACTTAAATTGAAGAAAGTAGGGAAAAGCACTAGACCATTCAAGTATGACCTAAATCAAATCCCTTATGATTATACAGTGGAATTGAGAAATAGATTCAAGGGATTAGATCTGATAGACAGAATGCCTGAAGAACTATGGACAAAGGTTCATGTCATTGTACAGGAGGCAGTGATCAAGACCATCCCCAAGAAAAAGAAATGCCAAAGGTGAAATGGTTATCTTACAAATAGCTGAGAAAAGAAAAGAAGCTAAAGGCAAAGGATAAAAGGAAAGATATACGCATTTGAATGTAGAATTCCAAAGAATAGCAAGGAGAGGTAAGAAAGTGTTCCTCAGTGATCAATGCAAAGAAATAGAGGAAACAATAGAATGGAGAAGACTAGAGATCACTTCAAGAAATTAGAGATACCAAGGGAATATTTCATGCAAAGATGGGCACAATAAAGGACAGAAATGGTATGGACCTAACAGAAGCAGAAGATATTAAGAAGAGGTGGAAAGAATACACAGAAGAAATATACAAAAAGAACTTCATGACACAGATAATCATGATGGTATGATCACTCATCTAGAGACAGACATCCTGGAATGTGAAGTCAAGTGGGCCTTAGGAAACATCACTATGAACAAAGCTAGTGGAGGTGATGGAATTCCAGTTGAGCTATTTCAAATCCTAAAAGATGATGCTTTGAAAGTGCTGCACTCAATATGCCAGCAAATGTGGAAAACTCAGCAGTGGCCACAGGACTGGAAAAGGTCAATTTTCATTCCAATCCCAAAGAAAGGTGCCAAAGAATGCTCTAACTACCATACAATTGCACTCATCTCACATGCTAGTAAAGTAATGCTCAAAGTTCTCCAAGCCAAGCTTCAATAGTACGTGAACCATGAACTCCTAGATGTTCAAGCTTAGAACAAGGATTTAGAAAAGGCATAGGAACCAGAGATCAAATTGCCAACATCCATTGGATCATCAAAACAGCAAGAAAGTTCCAGAAAAATATCTACTTCTGTGTTATTGACTACACCAAAGCCTTTGTGTGGATCACAACAAACTGTTGAAAATTCTGAAAGAGATAGGAATACCAGACCACCTGACCTGCCTCCTGAGAAATCTGTATGCAGGTCAGGAAGCAACAGTTAGAACTGGACATGGAACAATAGACTGGTTCCAAATTGAGAAAAGAGTACGTCAAGGCTGTATATTGTCACCAAGCTTATTTAACTTATATGCAGAGTACATCATGTGAAATGCCAGGCTGGATGAAGCACAAGCTGGAATCAAGTTTGCCAAGAGGAATATCAGTAACCTCAGATATGCAGATGACACCACCCTTATGTCAGAAAGTGAATAAATAAACAGCCTCTTGATGGAAGTGAAAGAAGAGGGTGAAAAAGTTGGCTTAAAGCTCAACATTCAGAAAACTAAAATCATAGCATCTGGTCCAATCACTTCATGGCAAATAGATGGGGAAACAATGAGAAACTTTATATTTTGGAGCTCCCAAATCACTGCTGATGGTGACTGCAGCCATGAAATTAAAAGACCCTTGGTCCTTGAAAGAAAAGCTATGACCAACTTAGACAGCATATTAAAAAGAAGAGACATTACTTTGCCAAAAAAGATTAGTCTAGTCAAGGCTATGGTTTTTCCAGTAGTCATGTATGAATGCGAAAGTTGGACTATAAAGAAAGCTGAGTGCCGAAGAATTGATGCTTTTGAACTGTGGTGTTGGAGAAGACTCTTGAGAATCCCTTGGACAGCAAGGAGATCCAACCAGTCCATCCTAAAGGAAATCGGCCTTAAATATTCATTGGAAGGACTGATGCTGAAGCTGAAACTCCAGTACCTTGGCCACCTGATGTGAAGAACTGACTCACTAGAAAAGACACTGATCTGGGCAAGATTGAAGGTGGGAGGTGAAGGGGACAACAGAGGATCAGATGGTTGGACAGCATCACTGACTCAATGGACATGAGTTTAAGTAAGTTCTGGGAGTTGGTGATGGACAGGGAAGCCTGTTGTGCTGCAATCCATGGGGTTGCAAAGAGTTGGACATGACTGAGCAACAGAACTGAACTGATAGTCCCAAGGTGGTCATATAGGGCTGTCAGCAGACTAACTCCAAGTCATTCCTGAAGACAATTTTCAGCTAAAATAATCTTATCCATAGATGCTTCTACAGCCTATTATAATAGAAGGTGAAAATTGGGTGCCCCTCCAGTGGAGAATGTGTCTGTATGAGTACAGATTAAGTGGGAGGGAATCACTTCCATTCTGACATGAATTGAACATTTTCTGTTTCAAACTGAAGTGTTTTCTAGACCTGTGATTCCTACCCTTGTTGAATATTAGCATTACCTGCAGAGCTTTTAAAACATGCCATGGCCTTGGCGCCATCTGAGAGTATATAATCCAAATCTGGAAAGCGCACAGAGAACTTTTCACAGTGTATGGAAGCAAAGATTGTATCATGAGGTTCTTGATCAAAGACATGGGACATGAGCTGCAGGGACTCAGATGATCAGCAAAATCTCCAGTGAAACAGAGTCTGCAGCTGGAAAGCATGTGTCTCCTGGATGAGAGCCCATCAGCTTCCCCAGATGGAGGAATGGAAATTTATCAGATTCCCACATATGATGTTCTTTCGTGTAAACTCAAATGTTTAGATCAATGGTATGTGCCAAAAAGCATATGTCCTTGTGAGTCCAGACAGTGGGTTCAGTCACTCTCAGCTAAATCCTGTGTCCTTGTCACCTCTCCTAGTCCCAGAACTGCCCTGGGCCCTGTTGTGTGGCTACAAGGAGAGGCAGACAGTACCTGGCCTAGGCTGGACCTGCAGGTGGGGAGCTGCATCTCTAAGAGAGCCAACATGGACAATCCTTGTTTCTCATCTGGGTTTGCTGCACTGTACACTGCCTTACACACCCTAGACTGTGGTGGACACACACGCACCCATGCATACCACACAGACACACACATACAGACATGCCATGCATACTACATACTGCATACAAAAGTACACACCATATACAAAAGCATTTCTCAATTTGGTTTATGTAACTGTCCTGCTCACAGTGGCATTCGAGAGTTCTACAGGTTTGCAGTCACTGTCCATTTTAATTGGTATAGTCACACAGATCCTTTGTGTTCAGCTTAAACCTCTGATTTAGACCTGGACTGGCCTTTGTTTCATCTCATCCATAACAGTAGGGCTGCCAGATGAAACACAGGACACCCAGTTATGTTTGAATTTCTGAAAAGGACAACAGCAAAATTAAGTATGGCCCAAATATTGCCTGGGATATATACTTATACCAAACATTATTTGCTCTTGATCTGAAATTCAAATCTAACTAAGAATTCTATAGTTTTATTTGCTACATCTGACAACCTTACCTGGAAGGGCAGTGATTTCTATGGCTGGGGCCCACTCTCTGGGTTTACAACACCAGTGCATCAGAGGAGGTGAAGGTGTCCAAGGTGGTAAAGGTTTGAAGATCTCTGGGACTATTTGGCGCCATCTGAATTACGAATAAAATTAAAGATAATTAAAAACAGACGTGCCCCCGAATGTAACACTACTTGTTTGTAATTACTGTCATTCTTAAAAACTCTTTATTGCGCCTCAAACTGAAGTTTAGCGAACCGTTGCCAAATATGTGGGGTTTCCCACACTTCATGTCACAAGGGAAACTGCATGGAGGCTGAGTCTCGCAGGCTTATTCCTGTGCCTACAACATCCTGCAATTAGATGACACAGTCCATTCCTGTATTTATCTTAAGGAGTTTATAACCTCTTGGAGGAAATTATAAACTTCCTTTTTATCCTGAGTCTTACTTGGTATAAGCAAAAACATAGATGTCTTGGTTTATAGTGAAGAGAGAACTGAATCTCTAGAGACGTTGTAACTGTAGTTACATCCCCACAGCTCTCTTATTTACATAGAAAATAATTATAAAAACAACTTTAAAACATGCCCACTTACTTCACCCTTATACTTTGAGATTATTGATATGCTGAATTTACTATATCCATATTCCATATAAAATGCTGAGATAAGATTGTCTTCATTCTAAGGCCATAGAGCCATTCTTTTCTGGTCCTCATTTATTATTATTTTTTTGTTTTTTGGGCTCTATTCTATTTTCTGTGTTATGGGAGATATTATATAAGAGGTCTATCCAAGGCCATTGTTCCAATAAATACACACTGATAGTCTCGTTGTCACTGTAAGTGATTTTTATATTCTAACAATGAGTGGTAACATATTCAGTGACCTTTGGGTATCATGCCTTGTGTCAACTGCTGGGATACAATCTTCACTCAATTCTCATAATATTGATTTGGCCAAAAAATTCGTTTTGTTTTCTTCCATAAAATGGCTCTAGTGGAGCTTAGATGTCTTTAGCTTCATTTGAAACAATTTGTTAGATTGCACTGTGACAGCTGTCATATCAGCGTGCATTTAAAAAAAAAACAAGCTTATAAAAATGGGTGAGTTTTTGTTTAACCATTTTAATAGTAAAGATGGAAAAAAGCAACATTTTCAGCGTATTATGCTTTATTATTTCAAGAAAAGTGAAAAAAAAAAAAAAGCAACTAAAACACACACAAAAAGACTTGTGCAGTGTATAGAGAAGGTGCTGAGATTTATCCAATGTATCAAGAGGGGTGTGCAGTTTCATGCTGGAGTTTTCTCACTGGATGATGCTCCACAGTTTGATAGCCACCAAACTGAAACGTTAATGGAGAATAATAAATGTTATACCATGCTATCTCAGCCGACATACTCAAAATATCCAAATCAAGTGTCAAAAATTATTTGTACCAGCTTGGTTATGTTCATTGCTTTGATGTTTGGGTTCCACATAAGTCAGGTGAAAAAAGCCTTCTTGGCAGTATTTCTGGATGATTCTCTAAGGAAA
Organism: Bubalus kerabau; assembly: GCF_029407905.1. Classification (NCBI taxonomy): domain Eukaryota; kingdom Metazoa; phylum Chordata; class Mammalia; order Artiodactyla; family Bovidae; genus Bubalus; species Bubalus kerabau. The sequence continues at coordinate 78,601,833 of NC_073631.1, read as the reverse complement.
ATGTTCCATTTTTAAAACAAATTGGTCAAGGAAAAATAGATGCTGTACAATAATGTGGAATGCAAAAGATCTTGGGGCAAGTGAAATGAACCACCACCAACCACACCAAAGGCCAGTCTTCATCCTAGGTGATGTTGTGTATTTGGTGGGATTGGAAGGCAGTCCTCTGTTATGAACTCCTTACAGAAAAACAATCAACTCCAACAAGTACTGCTTGGAAAATGCAAGACTGTATGTTTCTTTGAAGACCAGACAACTGTCACAGCTTGGCTGGAAAGTTCTGATTCATCCTTTGTATTCACTAGACATTACACCTCCAGATCATTTATTCCAGTCTTTGTAAAATTCTCTTAAGGGAAAAAAATTCAATTCTCTGGAAGACCATAAAAGGCACCTAGAACAGTTCTTTATTAGAAAGATAAAAAGTTTTGGGGAGATGGAATTATGAAGTTGCCTGGAAAATGGCAGAAAGTAGTGGAACAAAATAGTGAATGTGCTGTGTCAATAAAGTTCTTGGTGAAAATGAAATATGTGTATTATTTTTATTTAAACACTGAAGGAACTTTTTGGCCAAACAAACAGTTTAATAAATTAGAAACTATACTAAACCTAGTTTCATATCTAAGGAAAAATCACAGTGAATTATAATTCCTAACTACAGTGCAAGCCATCTTCCTTAGTAGAAGTGAAAAATAGAAACATTAAATTGTAAATCAAATAATTCTTCAGGAGTAATTCTTAACTAACCTATATTGGGCTCCTAGATGAGCAGTTTCAACTGAACTGAGAATTTCAAATAACCAAAGCATATGGCTGGTTTGTATCATGTACATAAACATACATGTAAAATGTAGACCCCTACTTGGCATTATCACCTCATACATGTAGGATAAAGTAAAACTTTCAAAAATGTGCTTAAGAAAATAGTTTTCTGGGATATTAATAAGTGCCACATGACAGGAGGATCTATAGTCAAAAGGATATGCTTGGTTAAACAAAATGTAATGGCTTTTCTTGACTCTAAGACTTTTCCTCTGTGTATGTGTGCTCCAGTTACCATAGCTGCACAACAAGCATTCCCTACTCAGTTGCATGAAACAACAACCATTTGATCATAAGCTTAGGTTTGTGGATTAGGAATGGAGACACAATAGTGAAGCAAAATTTGTTGGAGGTCGTTAGGAAGACTCTTGAATTAGGGGGATGCAATGATTGGGGGTTGGAGTCATTGGAAGGCTTCTGTAATCTTCATGTATTGTACCTAAGCTTGGAGGAGGTAAGACAAGGACTTTTCATTAGGTGCACTTATGCCTCACCAACACTTATTATTTTCTGTTTGCATTTTTTTTTTATAGTAGCCATCCTAATGGATGTGAATTGGCATTGTACTGTTTTTGATATCCATTTCCCTGATGTTTATTGATGCTGAGCATCTTTGCATGTGCCTGTTGGCTGTTTGTGTATCTTGTTTGGAGAAATATATATTCAAGTCTTTTATACATTTTAAAAAATTGGGTTGTTTGGTTTTTTAGTTGCTGAATTGTAGGGGTTCTTTAGAGAAAGCAATGCACCCCACTCCAGTACTATTGCCTGGAAAATCCCATGAAAGGAGGAGCCTGGTGGGCTGTAGTCCATGAGGTCGCTAAGAGTCGGACACGACTGAACGACTTCACTTTGACTTTTCACTTTCATGCGTTGGAGAAGGAAATGGCAACCCACTCCAGTGTTCTTGCCTGGAGAATCCCAGGGACAGGGGAGCCTGGTGGGCTACCGTCTATGGGGTCACACAGAGTCGGACATGACTGAAGCGATTTAGCAGCAGCAGCAGCAGCAGCAGGGGTTCTTTATATATTCTGGATATTTATTCCACATCAGATATATGAATTGTAAGTATTTTCTCCCATTCCATGGCTTCCATTTTCACTCTGTCAATAGTGTTCTTTGATCTGCCAAAGTTTTTATTCTTGATGAAGTTCGATCTATCCATTTTTTTTTCTTTTGTTGCCTGTGTTTTTGGTGTCATCTCCCCCCCAAAAAAATAATTGCCAAATCCAGTGTCATAAAGCTTTTCACCTATGTTTTCTCCTACCTCAATGTAAAAGAATAAGTTATATTGTCTTAGCTCTTATATTTAAGTCTTTGATTCATTTTTAGTGAATTTTTGTATTTAGTGTAAGGTAAGAATTATCCTGCTTTCCCAATGTCATTAGTGAAAGAGTCAGTAAACTCTTAACCACACAATTTTAACATAGCCAGAAGCTATTGTTTTATTCCACCTATTTACTCTCCCCTTCCTTTGAAAAAGAATGCTGAGTTTTTCTCTGGGATTGCTAACCAGAGCACTCTTTTTCAAGTAGATATTGTCATGTAAGTAAAATCAAGTCAGTAAGGGAGAATCAGAGACAGCAAAGAATCTGCCTGCAGTACAGGAGACCTGGGTTCGATCCATGGGTTGTGAAGATCCCCTGGAGGAGGCCATGGCAACCCACTCCAGTATTCTTGCCTGGAGAATCCCCATGGACAGAGGAGACTGGCAGGCTACACGACTGAGTGACTAAGCACAGAAGGGAGAAACAAAAGTACTGTGTATACTTCTAGGAAGGCAGATTATAAAGAGTGTATTTTATATAAGGAAAACCTTTTTAGAATTCTCCCTTTTTTCTGCTGCCAGCCTAAAACATGAATATGGAGACTAGAGTTCTATAGGCAGAACAAAGAAATGACCAGGGAACAAAGCATCATGATGGAAAAGGTAGGAGACCTGGTCTCTGAAGATGTCACAGAGCTACCAATCAGCCTTACTTGGATCACCACATAATTTTAGATTAAAGAAATAAACTCCTTACAGCAAGTCTCTTATTTATTCCTATTTTTTTCAGATAATCCTACTCTTTTCTTAGATATAATTTATGTATTCTTTATAATGTATTAATTTGTTTGAGTTTTGTTAGAAGTATACTTCCATGAAACTGTGACAACCAAGTTACTAAACATTTCCATTATGTCCAGAAGATTCTCTGTTCCCCTTTGCATCCATCTCTTCATCTGACTTGGGCCTCAGGCAACCATTGTTCTTCTCTGTGTATGTGTGTGTGTGTTTTATCACTATAAAATTCTTTTTTATAGAATTTTTCATAGGTAAAAGCCTACAGTACTCTTTTATGTCTGGTTTCTTTCATCCACCATAATGATTCTGACATTCATCTAAGTTGTAATATGAATCATGGTTTGCTCCTTTATGTTGCTCAGAGTCGTCCATCCTATGTATACACCACATTTTATCCATAGACTTCCTAATGAACATTTGGGTTGTTGTCAGTTTCTGGGTAACAGTAGAGCTTTTGTAAAATGACTGTGTAAAAATCTTTGCATGAGTGTATGTTCATCATCATCCCTCTTAGGAAAGAGCTAGAAGTGAAGTGGGTAAACTGTACCTAGGTATATCTTAAACTTTTGAGAAACTACCTAACAGTTTTCCAGAGTGGTACAATTTTATATTTTTACCATCAGTGTATGAGAATTCCAGATACACCATAGCCTTGTCAATAACTGGTTTTGTGAGTCTTTTTAATTTAGCCATTCTTATTCATACAATAATGACTCTTATGGTTTTCATCTGCATTTCACTGATAATTGAGGATGTACTGGGGTCCAGCCCCAGCTGGATCCAGGGATTCCCTCCGGAAGGACGGCGTTGGCGAAAAGGATAGAAATAGAGAAAGAGATAGGGAAAGAATTTTGCAGTTGAGAAAATAGAGGAGAGGCTGATATTCCTTGGTTTACGCAGAAAGCCGATAAAGCCCCAGCACGGGACTTACTCTGTTCACGTAGGCCGCAGGAACCCTCTCAAATCGCGGAAGGTGCCCCACCTTAGGCACCTTCTTGAGTGGGTCTTAGAAGCCCAGGCAGGAAAGTGAATGCAGAGAGCCCCTGCACTCCATGGAATCAGCCTGAATAGGAAAAGGAAAGAGAAGAAGATGAGAAAGAACGACACGGGGAGACCAAGTTTCGGTGAGCAAGGCCCACACTTTATTTTCCAAAGTAGCTTTTATACCTTAAGTTGTGCATAGAGGATAATGGGGGGGTGGGGGGTGCGGGGGTAGAGTCATGCAAGGTCAGCAGTCCTTGATCCTTAATGAAGCCAGGCTTTCTTTCTGCAAACTTATCATAATGCAAAAGCTTTAGGTGATTAACATTATCTTCTGGCCAGAAGGCCTGTTAACATTTTATGACCCTTTCTTCAGAAAACTTATTTTTCTCTAAAGGTGATTATTCTAAAGTCAGGCGCCACCCTCCGAAAGCATTAGATAAAGTTGCATTCCTAAAGGGCAAAAGTGTGGTGGGCTACAACAAGAAAAGAATTAACTCAAGGGTCCAAGGTTACAAACATTAAAGCTACTACTTACATTTCTATACACCAACTATAATAATCAATACACTCCCAGGGACATGGTAGGTAAGGGATATGGAAACTTGGCAGCAAGCATTAGCTCAACAACGAAATCCTCTACTAGTTCTATTTTAACAATTTTAACTCTCTGAGAAGCTCTGCATTGTTAGAATATCTTAAGCTTCCCATGCCTCTGTGGTTGGGAGGCTGTGAATCTGAACAAACCTGTCAGGCAAGCTAGAAAGTCATCAGAGGGGTTTGAATTGAAACACTCCTTTTATGCCCAGGAGAATTATTATCTAGAGTTTTAAGTTGATTTTCTTACAGAGAAAGGTGGTCGGGGATAGCCCCCCATTAATGTCAGAAGAGTTGGTGAAAGTCGTAAAATAGTAAAACAGACAGATTTTGGTTTTGGGGTAGACGCTCAGGCAGATCCGGGGAGGTGGGGGGGCCCTCGAGCTCTGACTCGCCTTGCCCATCAGAGCTCTCCCGCATGACCTTGTCATGGGTTGGGGACTCCTGTGCTGGCTCCCGGCAAGGGTGTTGGATTTGTTTTCAAGTGATTTTTGAGAGTCATATCTTCTTTGATGAAGCATATTTTCAAATGTCTTGCCCTTTTACTGGGCATCCCCAGTGGCTCAGCAGAAAAGAGTACACCTGCAGTGCAGGAGCTGCCAAGAGATGTGGTTCAATCCTTGGGTTGGGAAGATCCTCTGGAGGAGGTCATGGCAACCCACTCCAGTGTTCTTGCCTGGAGAATCCCCATGGACAGAGGAGCCTGGAGCGCTACAGTCCATGTGGTCATGGAGTCAGACACAACTGAAGTCACTTAGCATGCACACACATCCTTTTATTATCACACTAGGTGTCTTTTTACTGAGTTGTGGGAATTCCTAATAATCTGGATCAGTTCTTTGTCAGGCATATATGTAATGAAAATATTTTCACTTATTCTGTGACTTAGATTTTATATTTTGTAACCGTGTCTTTGAAGAGCAAAAACTTTTTAAAGTTTACAAAAATCCAATTTATGAATCATTTTCCCTTTTCATCTTTTTGTTTTGCAAATAGTTTCTCCTATATTTTTTTTAACAAATGTTATATTATAGTTGCAGGCTTTTACATAGGTCTCTGATCCACCTGAGGGTGGTAGTTTCTGAATTTACTATTCTAACTTAAGGAATGATACTGTTTCAGCATTTCCTCTCTACTTGTTCAGTCCTCTGACACGTCTTTATCAAATTTCCTCCATTACATTCTTTTTGTTAAAAATAGCTAACAGGGTTTACTTTCCTGTCTGGATTCTTGTCTGGATTCTTCCTGATGCACTGTCTGAAGGGTGAGGTGAGATCTGTTTCTTATCATCATTAACATTTGAACAAGGGAATTCTCCAAAGAACCAGAAATACTGGTTACGTTCTTCCTTAGTACCCCCAGGAAAATAGACAAAATGAATCAAGCTGGGGCTCCATGTTTATAGGACATACAAATAGAAGAATAGAAAACAATCATTGCTATCTAAATGAAGGTTTAATCTTGAATAACACTAACATCTGACATTTGATATTTGTTGATATCCCAGCACTGTGCTAATACTAATATTACAAAAGTTATTTCTGCCCATTTTACAGATCAGAAAACTACTATGTCAACTAATATTCAAATTCTCTAAGCTTAAGATTTCACAGGTAGATTAATTATATAGAAGCCGAACACAAATCACAATTATTTTCTTCAAGGTACTAACCAGTTAGTGTAAGAGATAAGATGTATGTAAATGGGAAGTTAACATTGATATTGTTGTTGTTATTCAGTCACTAAGTCATGTCCAACTCTTTGCGACCTCATGGACTGCAGAATGCCAGACTCATCTGTCCTCCACTATTTCCCAGAGTTTGCTCAGATTCAGCATATATCTAGATCATATAAAAATGAGTACAGGTTTGGAACCAGTGATAATCTCTCAACTTGGAAATATTTTAAAAATGGCTAGGTATATCTATGTATCTTAAGTATATAAAAACTGAATGAGAAGAAAGAAAATCCACTAGGGGTCATTTATGGATGATGATCATTGCTCTAGAACATAAATGTGAAGGAAATGAGTAGGACAATCCAGTCAAGAAAGATTTCTTGGGAGGAGGAAGCAGACCTAACACAGAGGGAGCCTTGACCTGCCAGATGGGGACCCTGACTCCCAGTAGGCTCTGTCACTGTCTGGCTGAATGCTCTTGACAAAGCCTTTACCAATATAAATCTCCAGTTTTCATCTGTTAGAAGAGGAAATTGAGCTAGTGATTGCTGCTGCTGCTGCTGCTGCTAAGTCACTCGTGTTCAACTCTGTGCGACCCCATAGACGGCAGCCCACCAGGCCCCTCTGTCCTTGGGATCCTCCAGGCAAGAATACTGGAGTGGGTTGCCATTTCCTTCTCCAATTCATGAAAGTGAAAAGTGAAAGTGAAGTCGCTCAGTCATGTCCGACTCTTAGCGACCCCATGGACTGGAGCCCACCAGGATCCTCCATCCATGGGATTTTCCAGGCAAGAGTACTAGTGATTAGTAATGCCTATTTTATCTTGAAAATGGTTTATTATTCTTGCTTTATTATACTTGTTTCCTTTGTGTGTGTGTGTGTGTGTGTGTGTGTGTGATAGTTTCAGGTGTACAGCAAAGTGACAAATATGCATGCATCTACTGTTTTTTGACTCCTTTTCCCATTTAGGTTATTACAGAATACTAAGAAGAGTTACCTGTGGTATATAGTAAGCCCTTGTTGGCTATCTATTTAAAATATAGCAGTGTGTATATGTCAATTCTAAACTCCCAATCTTACATTACTTAAAGAAGAATTAAAGCAATCTATTAGGAATATGATCAAAATAACATACATACATTTTTTTCTAATTAAGACTCATAGATCTACAGGTCATTTACAGATTTTAAAAATGCAAAGCTTCTTTAGCTTCTGAACCAATCAGACTGGTTTAAACTTTCGATTTCCATGTGGATACAGAAAAAAAAAAATCATAAGTAAAGAAAATTTGGAGAGAAAATAATTTCTCCACAAAAGTCATCACTCTATTTTCACTTGAAAAAAGAACTAAAAATACCAAAATTCCAAAACAAAACTGGTTTCCATGTTACATTTAAAAGAGGCAACAAATTTGGCCTCACAAAATGTCCACACAGACCTGGCTGTCTTGTGGCCTTTGGCCATTTGCAGCCCCTTTGAGAGCTCTTGTTTTGGACACTCCTTTCCTCAGCAGATTCCTCAAGAATCCTCATATCCCAAACTTTATTCTGGAACACAGAGAACACAGGTCAGAAGTTGGATGCAAAGTCTTTCCAAGGAGAGATTTCAACATTCCTTCCTCAAGAAAAGCTAGTATCTATTTATAGGACAAACACACTTCCTAAAAATAGAGACTGGAGGTTGGCAGGGTTACAGCACTTATTATTATGAAAGTTTTTGATCTTATACTGCTGCTCTGATGTGGTTCATCATTGCATTCAACAGACATCCACTGAACTGATTCTGAGCCACAGCCTCTCTGCAAGGTGCTGTGGATTTAAAGCTCACTAATTTTATAGTTTCTTTCCTTGGGGTGATTCATGGTTCACTGGATGAATCTTATATTTAAATAGAGCACAAAGCAATCAAACAAAACTGAGTAACATTTGTTCCTACACTTTTATAACAGTTTTGAAGACAAGTGGGTGGTGATTGGAATAAGGAGAGTATTGTTATGGACCTTTGCAGTTGATGGCTTTAGCGTTTTTCAGGAACCATCCCCTGAGGCCCACCCTTCTGTAGACAGTGACGATGGATGGGTTTCCTTGGTGATCTGTTGAGGAGTACCTGGTATACTGACCTGGGATTGGGTTTGGGTGTGCTGGTCAACCCCATGATCCACTCCAGCACAACAGAATTATCCCACTGCAGGGGGCTTCCTGTCTTTGGTGCCAGCACATTACTTTCCAAACTAACTTCCCACTTTCTCCTTCAAAGTTGCTCACAGGCATTCTGATGTCAGCCAAGCACCTCTAAACCCATCTGGCATCAGTCAAGATTTTCTGAGGACTTAGAATAAGGCAGCCCAGGTGCAGAGGAGAAGCTCCAGCATTGAACCAGGCTGATCCAGGTCCCTTTCTCATCTGTCACTTACCAGTTCTGTCATCTTGGGTAAGATACTAAACTTTTCTTGAGACAGAGTTTCCTCTTTTAAAAAATGAGGAATATAAAAATTCACTTGAGGGGGATTTGTGAGGATTGACTTAAAAGATTAATGAAGAGTATCTGAAATACATTTACCAGCCAAACAAGGCTGTTTTATAGGCACTAACTCCTTGGGAGTTTATCTAACCTTATCAGGTCAGAGGGCAAGCCTTCTCCTCTGGGTTTAGACACCACTTTGAGTTTCACCCTCCACTGAAGATACTCTACTGTAGTTATCTTACTATGCTTTTGTCTCTTCCATTGGACTGTATAAACTCTTGGCAAGAATCCTGCCACATCGTGTCTTCAGAACCTAACAAAAGTCTCCACACATAGTAGATAGTCTCTATACACTTTTGCAGACCTAACATCTACCAAAACTTCTAACCTAGCCTGGCCACTTGGCAAGCCAGAATGAGTCAGGCCAATGAGCCCCTTCAAGTCCATCACAGTCCATTTCCATATCTCTGCTTCTCATATCGTCCTTGGCACACATGATTTTTCATTCTCTTCCATGTGTTGGTGATTCTGTCATTGACAGCTAATGTGCTAGAGGGTATGTGATATCCCCACATTTGCACACATAAAAGCAGGCATCATGATAAGCAGTTCTCTTATGATAACAATTAAATGTCAAGTTTCCTACTGCTCACTTGCAAGACAATCATAGATTCAACTCTACATTAGGTAAATATCCCTATCAGATGATAAAGAATCTGCCTCCAGTGCAGGAGACAATTGTTCAATCCCTGGGTCAGGAAGATCTGGGAAAGGGAATGGCTATCGACTCCAATATTATTGCCTGGATAATTCCACGGCAGAAGAAACTGGTGGGTTACAGTCCATTGGATCACAAAGAGTTGGACACGATTGAATGACTAACACTTTCTTTAGTTTCACCTCTAGATTTATACCAAACACTTTTAGGTTTTGAACCATTTGGATGCTCCCCCAAACTCTTCCTGATAAATGTTTTAGACTCCTGGGAATATAGCCTTAAGCTTGCTAGAATACCTTTTCTCCCCCATCTAACTTCTGCTACCTCGCAGGTCCTTCTGTTTTCTAGAAAGTGTCTTCATTGGGATTCTTTCATTCACTGTTGCCTGAAATGTTTTAACAAATTCCTAAAAAATATCTCCTGGGCTCAAGATTTAAAATCATCTGATGTGGAAAACTCTCCAAAGTCCAGTCTGGCAACACTTCAGATAAATTTTAAGTATTCTTTAAACATTTTGGAAAAATGTAAAATGTGCCATCAGATGTTTTTCTTTTGGAAAAAAAAAAAAAGAATGGAGAAAAATTTATTTGGAATTTCTATCCAAAAGGATGTTAATGGAAAAAATTAAAATAAAGGAATGAAAAGATATGGCACAACTCTACTCACAAATTTGAAATCCAGTTAACAAAGCATGCTATCTGCCAGACTTGAACTGCAACTGTTAACGACTTACTTTAAGCAACTCATCCCCTGGGAAGCTGCCCTCTGAGACAGACATCAGTCCCTTTTCAGTGCAATGACCCATGTACATCTGATCTTTCAGGGACCCCTGCTCCTGAACTCACGTGGCTTCCCACCTGCCCCTTTCCCTAGCTCCTTTCTTCAACAGTGCCATCTTTGTCCTCTCTTCTTGGGCATCCCTTTTTATGGCACCCCTCTCTTTCCAAATCAACCAACCCATCTCTATACTCATCACACACTGCACCCTTTCAGACCCTTTCTTGGCCTCTGACTTCCTCTGGACCACATGTGCTCTCTCCCTCTTTCTGCCTCCAGAACCTTCCCCTCATTCCCTCCCTTCTGATTCTAGAGCCTTTCTTGTGCCCTTGACCCACATTCCCCTGGCTCTCCCACCCATAGCCCCTCACACTCCCTATCCTCAGGAAAGTCTCTGTCTTCATTTGTAATTCTATTAATTGCACAGTTTTTCAAGTTTACTTGCACATTCATCTTCCCACCTCACCCTTTCCACATACTCACCTCTCCCCTTCCCACCAGGCCACCACTCTTTGTTTTGTGTGTTCTTTTTCAACTTTTTTTTTAAATTGAAGTTTAGTTAATTTACAATGTTGTGTTAGTTTCAAGTGTACAGTTACATATATGTATATGCATATATATATATACATACACACATATATATATACATACATATGTATATGTATAACTGAATCTCTGCATATATATATATATATTCTTTTTCAGATTCTTTTCTATTATAGGTTACTACAAGATATTGAGCATGGTTCCCTGTGCTATACAGTAGGTCCTTATTGTTTATCTATTTTATATATAGTAGTGTGTATATGTTAGTCCCAAACTCCTAATTTATCCACCCCTCCCCACTATCCCTTTTGGTAACCATAAGTTTGTTTTGTATATCTATGAGTTTGTTTCTGTTTTGTAAATAAGCTCATTTGTATCATTTTTTCCATTCCACACATAAGTGATATCATACAATATTTGCCTTTCTGTATATGACTTACTTCATTTAGTAAGATAACCACTAGGTTCCTCCATGTTGCTGCAGATGGTATTATTTCATTATTTTTTATGGCTAAATAATATTCCATTATATATATGTACCACATCTTCTTTATCCATTTCTCTGCTGATGGATTTTTAGCTTGCTTCCATGTCTTGGCTATTGTAAATAGCCAATAGTCAATGTAATGAGCATTGATCATTTTTTATTCCATTCCAAACTTCTACTTTTCTTTCTGTCTAAATTTGACAAATGAATGCCTTTGCATCTTAACAAAGCCTTTCCCTTGATCACTGTATCTCAAGACCATGGGTGAGTGACGGGCTACCATGATTCCCATTTTGAAATATGGGCTGCTGTGGCTTCTGTTAACTAACAGAAGTGACAGAGCTGCAGGCTCATCCTTCTGCCAGAGCCTTCACCCAGCTTCCCTCCCTGCCTGCTCCAGTGTCTTTTCTTACCACCTGGTGCAACCTCAGGGGAGGCATAGTGAAGAGTCAGGATGTTTCCCGGTGTCTAGAGGTCAAAACGCCATTCCTCACCACCTGCATCAGTGAAGGTTATGAAGGTAACAGTGGTGAGGTGTCTCCACCTGTCCCAGTCAGGGAGTTTTAGTAGAGGTCTAGAGAAGGCAATGGCAACCCACTCCAGTACTCTTGCCTGGAAAATCCCATGGACAGAGGAGCCTGGTAGGCTGCAGTCCATGCAGTCATGAAGAGTCGGACATGACTGAGCAACTTCATTTTCACTTTCCACTTTCATGCATTGGAGAAGGACATGGCAACCCACTCCAGTGTTCTTGCCTGGAGAATCCCAGGGACAGTGGATCCTGGTGGGCTGCCGTCTATGGGGTCACACAGAGTCAGAGATGACTGAAGCAACTTACCAGCAGCAGCAGCAGCAGAGAGGAACCAGCACTCCCACCTCCACTCAGCAGTAAAAGGAACTCCAGAGAGAGCCTGAATTTCCACCCCTAACATCAGCAGAGTCCTGATAATACACAAACTTTAAATAAGATTTGGAATCTCACAAAATAATACCCAAATTATCTGTATTTAAACAGAAAATAATTGACCATAGCAAGAACCAAGGACATCACAACTTGAGTGAGAAAAGACAATATACAGACAATAAAATTGAGTTGGCAGAGTTGTTAGAATTACATGAGAAGCACCTAGGAGTCGCCATCATAAAGATGTTTCAAGAAGCATGTCTGAAACAAATGAAAGATAGAACATCTCAGCAAAGTACTCGAAGACATAAAGAAGAACCAACAGAAATTTCAGAAATCCAAAACCACAATAATGAAATAAAACACACAATGAATGAAGCCAACAGAAAAATAGGGCAGGGGAAAAATAATAGTGACCTTGATGATAAAGCAATAGAGGTGACCCAGTTTGAACAGTAAGGAGACTACAAACTGAAAAATAAGAATGAACAGAACCTACCCCACTCACACCTATGGATAGATCAACCAAGCAGAAAATTAGCAAGGAAACACAAACTTTAAATGATGCAATGGACCAGTTAGACCTAATTGATATCTGTAGGACATTTCACCCCAAAACAATGAATTTCACCTTTTTCTCAAGTGTACATGGAACATTCTCCAGGATAGATCACACCCTCGGCCATAAATCTAGCCTTTGTAAACTCAAAAAAATTTAAATAATTTCAAGCATCTTTTCTGATCACAATGCAGTAAGAGTAGATGTCAAATACTAGGAAAAAACTATTAAAAATACAAGCATATGGAGGCTAAAAACATGTTTCTGAATAACCAACAAATCATAGAAGAAATAAAAAAAGAAATCAAAATATGCATAGAAACAAATGAAAATGAAAACATGACAACCCAAAACCTATGGGATTCAGAAACAGTAGTGCTAAGGGGAAGTTTCATAGCAATACAAGCTTACCTTAGGAAACAAGAGAAAAATCAAATAAATAACCCAACTTTACACCTAAAGCAACCAGAAAAAGAAGAAATGAAGAACCCTGGGGTTAGTAGAAGGAAAGAAATAATACAAATTAGGGCAGAAATAAATGAAAAAGAAACAAAGGAGACTCTAACAAAAATCAACAAAACTAAAATCTGGTTCTTTGAGAAGATAAATAAAATAGACAAACCATTACCCAGACTCATCAAGAAAAAAAGGGAGAAGAATCAAATAAACAATATTAGAAATGAAAATGAAAAAACTCACAACAGACAACAAAGAAACACAAAGGATCATAAAAGACTACTATCAGCAACTATATGCCAATAAAATGGACAACTTGGAAGAAATGGATGAATTTTTAGAAAAGTATAATCTTCCAAAACTGAACCAGGAAGAAATAGAAAATCTTAACAGATCCATCACAAGCATGGAAATTGAAACTGTAATAAAAGTCTTCCAACAAACAAAAGCCCAGGACCAGGTGGCTTCACAGGTGAATTCTACCAAAAATTTAAATGAGATAACACCTATCCTACTCAAACTCTTCCAGAAAATTGAAGAGGAAAGCAAACTGCTGAACTCATTCTATGAGGCCACCATCACCCTAATACCAAAATCAGAGAAAGATGCCACAAAAAGAGAAAACTACAGGCCAATAACACTGATGAATATAGATGCAAAAACCCTCAACAAAATTCTAGCAAACAGACTCCAACAACATATTAAAAAGATCAAACATCATGACCAAGTGGGCTTTATCCCAGGGATGCAAGGATTCTTCAATATCTGAAAATCAATCAATGTGATACACCACATTAACAAATTGAAAGATAAAAACCATATAATTCTCTGCATCTCAATAGATGCAGAGAAAGACTTTGACAAAATTCAACATCCATTTATGATAAAATCTGTCCAGAAAGTAGGCATAGAAGGAACATCAGATAAGATCAGATCAGTCGCTCAGTCGTGTCCGACTCTTTACGATCCTATGAATCACAGCACGCCAGGCCTCCCTGTCCATCACCAACTCCCGGAGTTCATTCAGACTCACGTCCATTGAGACAGTGATGCCATCGAGCCATCTCATCCTCTGTCGTCCCCTTCTCCTCCTGCCCCCTATCCCTCCCAGCATCAGAGTCTTTTCCAATGAGTCAACTCTTTGGCCAATGAGGTGGCCAAAGTACTGGAGTTTCAGCTTTAGCATCATTCCTTCCAAAGAAATCCCAGGGCTGATCTCCTTCAGAATGGACCGGTTGGATGTCCTTGCAGTCCAAGGGACTCTCAAGAGTCTTCTCCCAACACCACAGTTCAAAAGCATCAATTCTTTGATGCTCAGCCTTCTTCACAGTCCAACTCTCACATCCATACATGACCACAGGAAAAACCATAGCCTTGACTAGACGAACCTTTGTTGGCAAAGTAATGTCTCTGCTTTTGAGTATGCTATCCAGTTTGGTCATAACTTTCCTTCCAAGGAGTAAGCGTCTTTTAATTTCATGGCTGCAGTCACCATCTGCAGTGATTTTGGAGGCCAGAAAAATAAAGTCTGACACTGTTTCCACTGTTTCCCCATCTATTTGCCATGAAGTGATGGGGCCAGATGCCATGATCTTCATTTTCTGAATGTTGAGCTTTAAGCCAACTTTTTCACTCTCCTCTTTCACTTTCATCAAGAGGCTTTTGAGTTCCTCTTCACTTTCTGCCATAAGGGTGGTGTCATCTGCATATCTGAGGTTATTGATATTTCTCCTGGCAATCTTGATTCCAGCTTGTGTTTCTTCCAGTCCAGCATTTCTCATGATGTACTCTGCATATAAGTTAAATAAACAGGATGACAATATACAGCCTTGACAAACTCCTTTTCCTATTTGGAACCAGTCTGTTGTTCCATGTCCAGTTCTAACTGTTGCTTCCTGACCTGCATACAGATTTCTCAAGAGGCAGGTCAGGTGGTCTGGTATTCCCATCTCTTTCAGATTTCCCACAGTTTACTGTGATCCACACAGTCAAAGGCTTTGGCATAGTCAATAAAGCAGAAAGAGATGTTTTTCTGGAACTCTCTTGCTTTTTCTATGATCCAGCGGATGTTGGCAATTTGATCTCTGGTTCCTCTGCCTTTTTGAAAACCAGCTTGAACATCAGGAAGTTCACGGTTCACATATTGCTGAAGCCTGGCTTGGAGAATTTTGAGCATTACTTTACTAGCATGTGAGATGAGTGCAATTGTGTGGTAGTTTGAGCATTCTTTGGCATTGCCTTTCTTTGGGATTGGAATGAAAACTGGCCTTTTCCAGTCCTGTGGCCACTGCTGAGTTTTGCAAATTTGCTGGCATATTGAGTGCGGCACTTTCACAGCATCATCTTTCAGGATTTGGAATAGCTCAATTGGAATTCCATCACCTCCACTAGCTTTGTTCGTAGTGATGCTTTCTAAGGCCCACTTGACTTCCCATTCAGGGTGTTAGTTCTAAAAGGTCTTGTAGTTCTTCATAGAACCGTTCAACTTCAGCTTCTTCAGCGTTACTGGTTGGGGCATAGACTTGGATTACTGTGATATTGAATGGTTTGCCTTGGAAATGAACAGAGATCATTCTGTTGTTTGTGAGATTGCATCCAAGTACTGCATTTCGGACTCTTTTGTTGACGATGATGGCTACTCCATTTCTTCTGAGGGATTCCTGCCCACACATACCTCAACATATTAAAAGCCATATATGATAAACCCACAGCAAACATTATCTTAATGGAGAAAATTTGAAAGCATTCCCCCTAAAGTCAGGACAAGACAAGGGTGCCCACTCTCACCACTACTATTCAACATAGTTTTGGAAGGTTTAGTCATAGCAATCAGAGAAGAAAAAGAAATGAAAGAATACAGATTGGAAAAGAAGTAAAACTCTCATTGCAGAAGACATTATCCTCTATATTGAGAACCCTAAAGACACCACCAGAATATTACTAGAGCTAATCAATGAATATAGAAAAGTTACAGGATATAAAATTAACACACAGAATCCCTTGCATTCCTATACACTAACAATGAGAAAACAGAAAGAGAAATTAAGGAAACAATTCCATTCACCATTGTGATGAAAAGAATAAAATACTTAGGAATAAATCTACTTAAAGTAACAAAAGACCTATATATAGAAAACTATAAAACACTGATGAAAGAAATCAAAGAGGACACAAATAGATGGAGAAATATACCATGTTCATGGATCGGAAGAATAAATATAGTGAAAATGAGTATACTACCCAAACCAATCTATAGATTCAATGCAATCCCTGTCATACTACCAATGGTATTTTTCACAGAGCTAGAACAAATAATTTCACAATTTGTATAGAAATTAAAAAACCTTGAATAGCCAAAGCAATCTTGAGAAAGAAGAATTGAACTGGAAGAATCAACCTACCTGACTTTAGACTATACTACAAAGCTACAGTCATCAAGACAGTATGGTACTGGCACAAAGACAGAAATATAGATCAATGGAACAAAATAGAAAGCCCAGAGATAAATCCACACACCTATGGACACCTTATCTTTGATGAAGGAGGCAAGAATATACAATGGAGAAAAGACAATCTCTTTAACAAGTGGTGCTGGGAAAACTGGTCAACCACCTTTAAAAGAATGAAAATAGAACACTTTTTAACACCATACACAAAAATAAACTCAAAATGGATTAAATCTAAATATAAGACCAGAAACTATAAAAACTCCTAGAGAAAAACATAGGCAAAACACTGTCTGACATAAATCACAGCAGGATCCTCCATGACCTACCTCCCAGAGTAATGGAAATAAAAGCAAAAGTAAACAATTGGGACCCAATTAAACGTAAAAGCTTTTGCACAATGAAGGAAACTATAAGCAAAGTGAAAAGACAGCCTTCAGAAAGGGAGAAAATAATAGCAAGCAAAGCAACTGACAAAGAATTAATATCAAAAATATACAAGCAGCTCATGTACCTCAATATCAGAAAAATAAATGACACAATCAAAAAATGGGCCAAAGAACTAAACAGACATTTCTCCAAAGAAGACATACAGATGGCTAACAAACACATGAAAAGATGCTCAACATCACTCATTATCAGAGAAATGCAAATCAAAACCACAATGAGGTACCATTTCATGCCAGTCAGAATGGCTGCTATCCAAAAGTCTACAAACAATAAATGCTGGAGAGGGTTCAAAGAAAAGGGAACCCTCTAACAGTGTTGGTGGGAATGCAAACTATTGCAGCCACTATGGAAAACAGTGTGGAGATTCCTTAAAAAACTGGAAATAGAACTGCTATATGACCCAGCAATCCCACTACTGGGCATACACACAGAGGAAACCAGAATTGAAAGAGACACGTTTACCCCAATGTTCATCACAGCACTGTTTACAATAGCTAAGACATAGAAGTAACCTAGATGCCCATTGGCAGACGAATGGATAAGAAAGCTGTGGTACATATACACAATGGAATATTACTTAGCCATTAGAAAGAAAACGTTTGAATTCACTCTAATGAGGTGGATGAAACTGGAGCCTATTATACAGAGTGAAGTAAGTCAGAAAGAAACACACCAATACAGTATATTAATGCATATATATGGAATTTAGAAAGATTTTAATGATGACCCTATATGTGAGACAGCAAAAGAGACACAGATATAAAGAACAGACTTTTGGACTCTGTGGGAGAAGGTGAGGGTGGGATGATTTGAGAGAATAACAATGAAGCATGTATATTACCATATGTGAAATAGAGCACCAGTCCAAGTTTGATGCATGAAACAGAGCACTCAAAGCTGGTGCACTGGGACAAACCTCAGGGAGGGGATGGGGAAGGAGGTGGGAGTGGGGTTCAGAATGGGGAACACATGTACACCCATGGCTGATTCATGTCAATATATGGCAAAAACCACTACTATACTGTAAAGTAATTAGCTAGGGGTTTAAAAGACTCAATATTGAGAAGATGACAATCGATCCCAAATTGATCTGTAGATCTAATAGGATCACAATTAAAATTCCAGCAGAAGCTCTCCTAACAACAGGGTCAATGAGTGAGCCACTCTCTCCTACCCAGAAGAAAGGGTGCACAGCCTGTAGACCACTGAAGGAAGAGCAGGCAGACAGAAGAATGCATTCCACACAATTCCATTTATGTATAGTTCAAAACAGGCAGCACTAAAACAGAGCAGTCAGAATAGTGTGTTCACTTTTTAATAATCTACTGGATCCTACAGTTATTTTTGTGCATTTTCTATGAGTGTTTTCCATGTCACATTAGAAAAGGAAAGTCAAACCGTACAAAAATAAAGATTTTAATATTTCCCCAAATCTAAGAGACAGTGAATATACTCTATATAATTCTCAAAAGATCATTATTTTAAGATCTAGGAGATAATGGTCTTCCCTGGTGGCTCAGAGGTAAAGAATCTGCCTGCAATGCAGGAGACACGGGTTTTATCTCTGGGTCAGGAGATGCCCTGGAGAAGAAAATGGCAACCCACTCCAGTATTCTTGCCTGGAGAATTCCATGGACAGAGGAGCCTGGCAGGCTACAGTCTATAGGGTTGCAAAAGGGGCAGATGACTTAGTGACCAAACAACAAAGAGAGAACACATATTATAAGTTAATTTGCTTTCTTTTTGTTCTCTTGACAATGTTTTGTACAGAGCAGAAATTTTTAAGTTTTATGAAGTTGAGTTTATCATTTTCTTTCTTTCATGGATCCTGTCTTTGCAATTTTATCAAAAAAGTCATCACCAAAACCAGGATCCTCTAGATTTTCTCTTGTACTATCTTCTAGGGGGTTAATTGGTTTACATTACAGTTTATGTCTATGTTCTACTTTGAGTTAATTTTCTGTGAAGACTAAGGTCTGTGTCTATATTCAATTTTTTTCATGTGAATGTTTAGTTGCTACAGCACCATTTGTTAAAGAGACTGTCTTTGCTCCATTGGCAATGTTGCTATTGCCATTTGTCAAAGGTCAATTAGATATATTTATGGGGGTACATTTCCGGGTTCTCTATTCTGTTCTGTTAATCTATTATTTCATCAATACCACACTGTCTTGATTACCAGAGCTTTATAGTAAGTCTTGAAGTCAGGGATTATCAATCCTCCCACTTTGTTCTTCCCCTTCAATATTGGGTTGCTCTTCCTTGTCTGGTTCTATGATCATGATTTCCATTTTATAGATGGAAATAGGAACTGAGACTCAGAGAAATGACCTAATTTGCTTCCTGTCATCCTGCTAATAAATGATGGATCTGCATTTACTCTCCTTCCAGACTTAAGTAGGACTCATTTTGAATTAAAACAAGCCTCATGAAAATGTATGTCATATAATAAATGCACATCTTTTAACTTCTCCAAAGTGTTCACTTTACCTTCTCTGTTATTTTATAGTAGTACAGGCAAAAGCTTTTCTGACCTTAATTTTGGAAATACAGAATGTTCTAAAACATCAACTATTTTGAGTATTTCTACATTTCACAACTTTTAACCAAAATGTGCTATTGTTTGTACATATTTCTGCCCTATACTATCCCAGAGGAATATCTAGAAGCAAAAGAACAGATCACACCAAATATTAATCTTCTAAAAAGAGAGGAAAAAAACCCCTGAAACCTGAAAAACAGCATGTACCAAAATTCTGCCAAAATAAAGGAAACACAAATCAGAGAAATTAACAATGAATTTCATCAGATTTGCAAATAACTCATAATTCTGCACATTTTGATCACAGAATCTTAGCCATTTCAGACAAACCAGTAAGCCAAGACCAGCTCCATCTTAAGGCAGAAACATAGATATACCAACACATCTTCAACTTACCAATAAACAGGACTTTGAACATATGACAAAGATCCATGTGTTCTCGCTGCCAACCAGAAACCACATCAATCTGCCAGTTTTAAAATGTCCTCCTTTCAATCATTGACCTTTATTGAGTTTATGTCAAGTGTCCCTGCAGTGGACCTTGGAAAGACAAGATGAATAAGGCGTGGTGGTTTCTCTCAGGACATTCATCTTTAGGGGACTTAGGCACACACAAACATCATGATAAACACTACAAGCTACCACAGAAGCATGATGCAAGGGCTGATAAGACATGGTACAAGAAACAGACCCACAAACTTTGAAAACAAACTTTTATGATGACCAAAGGGGAAAGGTGGAAGGAGGGATAAATTAGGAGTTTGGGGTTAACATATATATACTACTATATATAGCATAGATAATCGACAAGGACCTACTGGATAGCACAGGGAACTCTACTCAATATTCTGTAATAACTAATATGGGAAAAGAATCTGAAAAAGAGTGGATATATGTATATGTATAACTGAATCCCTTTGCTATACACCTGAAACTAACACAACACTGTAAACCAGCTAAAATATAAAATGAGAATTAAATTAAAAATAAAAGAATATGTATTGATAAGACATTGTTGAGGGCCTCCAAGCCCTGCTTTCCCCATGTCTGCTCAGAGGCAAATGTGGAGGACTTAAACCCACAGACTTAGTGCCACCAGGTGCTGAGACAGCCCAGGTCAAGAAAAGACTCATACTAGGAATCTTATTTCCAGAGACTGGAATTTGGAATTAGTCTGTGATCACAGCTCCAGCTCCCAAACCAACACGCTTGTCTTTGTTTCCTCCCAGCCTGAAGTCCCAAATGTAAGCCTCATCCTGCGGGAACAGGATATATCCGTCAGCTCTCTCTCTCCCTCTTAATAACTCCCCTCCCCAGTCCAAATGCCCCCGCCATTGGTTCTCATCTAATTCCAAATTTTCACCCACAACAGAACTTGATTCTCTCTGGGGTTTTCTACAGGATTCTGGGGCTGACAGTTTATTTCAAGGCTATTGATTCACTCCAAAACTAAGCCAGGCAACTTTCTTTTCAAGCACTACCACCCCCGAGACATCTGTTTCTTCAAGTTGTTCCAGTTCTGTTCAGCTACAGACTCCTGTCAGTTACCATCCTTCCCACACTGGACTTCCTGGCTTACTGGTAGACCACTGGCCTCCAGGAGACTATCACAAGTCAGGGACCATTTTTCAGCTTTGTTAACTTGGTCCTTGGTGCAGCTGAGGATAAGTTGCCCTCCCATCTATGAGGAAGTTGGGGTAAACATAATTTCTGTATTGATTCTCACTTGACCACTGGCTTTATTCCTTTATTCCATTTATTCACCAAGCAATTGCAGAGGCACTTGGATGCCAGGTCTTGGGCTGAGTGCCAAGCACACAGTAGTAAACATTACACATACCTTCCCCCAACAGACTTCCCTCTGGGCTTCCACTGCCCTGCCCCATGCAATGGACGAGATACCTAGTCTCCTTCAGATAGGAGCTGAAAGAGAATGAGACAGAACTCCTCAGTCTTTATAGATGCTGGAGTTGACCTTGTGGCTGCCCATCTGAAAAGTTCAACTCTAACCGTTGTTCAGGTCTCCCCTAGTGCTCCCCTAAGATGCCTGCAACTTAGTGTCATCTTTTTCCGTTTGTTATGTCTGGTGAGGTTTACTTTGCATTTCGAAGGATGAGGAGGGGATCCCAGAAATAAGGGGAAAGCGTATTCCAAGCAGAAGAAACTTCCAGGAAGAGCAAGATGGTGCTCCATAAATGCAAATGGTGGGCCCACACTTGTCACTCCCACTGCTATAAATGAGGGCCACACTAGCATCTTCAGTGCTGCCATGAAAACAAGTGACTGAGTTGACTACACTGGTAAGAAAAATGTTCATGTCTAATACCTTTCTCCAGCATGGGTATGTTCATTTCCTTTCGTTGCCATAACACATCACCACAAAGTTGGTTGCTTAAAAGAACATATATGTGTTATTTTACTATTGCGATATATTCACAGTTCATCATTTAGCACTGTAGCTCAGACATCTAGCATGGCTATACCTGGGCTAAAAGTAAGGTGTTGGCAGGACTGCTACATTTATGGAAGCTCCAGAGGAGAATCCTTTTTCTTCAGCTTCTGGAGACCTCCCATACTTCTTGGTTTGTGTCCCCTTCCTCCATCTTTAAGGCCAGTGTATGTGTGTTCAGTCACTCAGTCATGTCCAACTCTTTGTGGCTACATAGATTATAACTTGCCAGGATTCTCTGCCCATTGGATCCTCCAGGCAGGAGTACTGGAGTGGTATGCCGCTTCCTACTCCAGGGATCTTCCCAACCCAGGGATCAAATTCTCATCTCTTACATCTCCTGCATTGGCAGGTGGCTTCGTTACCACTAGTGCCACCTGGGAAGCCCAAGGCCAACAACACAGTATCCCTTGACATTTTTTTTTTGTAGTCACACCATGCCTGACCATGGCTGGGAAAGGTTCTCTGCTCTCAGGAGTCATGCGATTAGATGGGTCAACATGTGTATTCAGGATCCTCTCTCAATTTCCACATCCTTAACTTTAATCGCATCTACAAAGTCTCTTTCTCTATGTATTAATAAATTGACATTTATAGCATCCAAGGACTAGGGTATAGACATCTTGATGGTGGAGGGATGGTTCCACTAACCACAGGAGTGACAAGAGCCAGGTCCAAATTTACATCCCTTTTCTATAATGGCTTTTTTTATAATTCAAAATAAAGGGTACCTTGAATTTAACTGATTAGATTTACATAGCTCTATAAAATATTACTTGTTTAGGTTAAAAATTCTACTTAGTACCTTTGCTATTATAGTAGAGCTGGAATCTTTGCTAGTCTCTGATGTCACTGACAGCCCTCCCATTCACTTTTAGATGATTAAAGTTGGTAGGAGGTTAGAAGTTTTTATCTCTTGTGAAAATGTGTACTTCAGGGCTTCAGAGACACCCAACCATGGTTTGAATGATCATATTGTAGTCATAACTCAAGGACAATAAAGCTGAGTATCAATACAAATAAACCTGAATTATCCAAACCAATGGAGAAGATGCTCCACAGAGCAGAGTAATAGGGTACATTCCACAAGCTTGATATATATACTTTTAAACTGTATTTAGTTCAAAGTATTTTCTTATTGGCATTGAAATGTCTTCTTAAATTTTTAATTCTAAATAAACCCAGGGACTATCTAAAACTACATTGCCTAACTTCCAAACATTGATTGTTGTCTCTTTTTAGGTTTCTAACTGCATATTTTGTATATCACTAGCATTTAAAGTTTGAACTGCTAATAATGCCTACAGACTGCAGGTATCACAGGAAACCCTGAGTGGAAGTAACAGCTTCAGTGTCATAACTAAAGAGCCCAGGACTGCACTGGTGCTTACTCAAAAGTGGCATAGAAAAGCTAACAATGCCTCAAATAGCGACATAGGATTCTTCCATTCTGAAATTAAAACACACACACAAGAAAATATACTAGATTTAGTCTCAGGCCAAGAACCTCCTAGGCAGACTTAAACAGGGTTTTTGTTTCTTTTACAAACAGTAGTCCTATTTGTCTTTGAAATATCATGTTTGGATGGTGGCTCATTCAGGGATAACCAGATCTCAGAATTTTAATTCACTCACAAGGGCATCAGGAGAGTTCTTAGTAGTACTTCCCTGCCTGGACAAGAAACACGATTAGCTTGGCTAGCACATTAAAAAAACTTCATTGCTAGAGGTCTAGAAAGCTCTCACCATTTTGAGAGATGAAATGACCCCTGCCTGGAGAAGAGAGCAAGCTTCTAGGACACAACTTTGGGAAGATTCTGAAACTTCCCCTAATCATGTGTGTCTTAGACAGTAACCATAGGTGATTCTAAAACTGATATGAAAGACATCTCCACATAGCTTGACATATAGGAATATTCCTATGAAAGTGAAACAGAAATCAGAAATTTACCATGCTTAGACATTGATTTCAAAGGGCTCCAATTCTGATGAAAAATAGTTTTTGAGATTCTGGTATATGCAGGTATAGCAGAGGCATATAAGTAAATAGCACAAGTAAAAAACCCAATAGCACAAGTCAAAAACAGCCAAATTCTCACATGTGTCTTCCAAATAAAATGCTAGTAAAAAGAAACAGCCTGCAGCCTGAGTTGCAATGACTTTTGATTAATCAAAAAAAAAGAAAAAATTCTGAGATTGCCTTAGCACAAGATAACGTGGAGAAAAGAAATTCTTAGTGCTATGCATGAAGAGGTGCAATGGAGATTTCACCTCCTATGATCTGCGTTTGTGTTTGTAAGCATTAGGCGAATATTGCATACATGGAACTGATTATGTATTTACTTATAATAATGAATCCACTAATTGCTGATAAAAGAAAGAATTATCAGCTGTTAATACAGTGCTGCTGCTGCTGCTGCTAAGTTGCTTCAGTCATGTCCGACACTGTGCGGCCCTATAGACAGGGGCCCACTAGGCTCTCCTGCCCCTGGGATTCTCCAGGCAAGAACACTGGAATGGGTTGCAATGTCCTTCTCCAATGCATGAAAGTGAAAGTGAAGTCGCTCAGTCGTGTCCAACTCTTAGCAATCCCATGGACTTCAGCCTACCAGGCTCTTCTGCCCATGGGAATTTCCAGGCAAGAGTACCGGAGTGGGTTGCCATTGCCTTCTCCAGTTAATACAGTAGCTTTGGTTTAAGAAAGTAAGAGCTTCCCTTGTGGCTCAGTGGTAAAGAATCTTCTTGCCAATGCCTGCCAATGCAGGAGACACAGAGATGCAAGTTCAATCCCTGGGTCAAGAAGATCCCCTGGAGAAGAAAACAGCAACCCACTCCAATATTCTTGCCTGGGATATCCCATGGATAGAGAAGCCTGGCAGGCCAATCCATGGGGTCGCAAAAGATTCAGACATGATTTAGCAACTAAACAACAGGAAATTAAACGATTCTACATGAATCAGCCTGAATTACAGTGGGATGTGAGTTAAGACGAGGTGGCACGAAACCAGGCAGAGGGCTAGAAATCAGACAATGATAGTGTGATTGCCTCATGGACAAGACTAACTAGGTGTTCCACCTATTCTTGGGCAGTGGAACATACTAAATGCATAATTATATTAATATTTTGTGAATAGTTGTGCTCACGTGTTCACATTTAAGGATGTGTGTATATCCACATTTCTCTCCAGACCATTTTGGAAAAATTGATATTTTTTTCAATATTTTGCAAATAATACTCTTAAAATGCTATGCTGCAAAATATTAAAAATATAACCATTACAATTCAGTTTTGAATATTTCCTGTTTAAAGATCAATATAAAATGAACTATTACATGTAAAAAATGACTACAAAGAAATATTCACATGAAATATAGCAGATAAATATTATTGGTTACAATATTTAAATGAGCATATACGCTTTATGCATATGAAATGTATAAAACCATGAAGGCCTCACTATACAAATAAGCATAAGATTTCAATTCAGCAAACAATTTTAAACTATTTAAAATGTTTAAAGCCACTAATAATATAATTGTTTCAAATTAGTAAATTTTACTTACTAAACTTTGTAACATGGTCTTCCTTTGTAGCAAAGCTTCCCTAGGGGCTCAGCAGGAAAGAATCCACCTGTCAATGCAGGAAATGTGGATTTGATCCCCAGCTCAAGAAGATACCGTGGAGAAGGAAATGGCAACCCCCTCCAGTATTCTTGCCTGGGAAATCCCATGAACAAAAGAGCCTGATAGGCTATAGTCCATGGGCTCACAAAAGAGTTGGACACAGCTTAGCAACTAAATAACAAGAAGAGATAATTAGAATAAAAAGATAAAAGGATTATTCCTGATGGACAGAGGAAACTCGTGTTTCCTCTATGGACCATATGGCTATGGTCCATAGAGTTGCAAAGAGTTGGATTCTATTGAAGCAACTTAGCATCCACTTATGATAATACTTAAATGCTGGCAAGATATGGTGATATCAATAGATGTTTCTGATGGCAGTTTAATTTGGTCACTATATTTTGAAAGATATAATAATAAAAATAAGAAAAAAGTAAGAATCCTCCAGATAGTCTAGATTCCCACATCTTCTGCTTCTGTAATCCTATGCATGGAAATTTTTCTTAAAGTCTAATACAAAGAAGCAAAAGTATATTTTAACATCATCTAAACATGATAAAAGAAATGGAAAATCTAATAGTCTGAAATTAATTCTAGTAACCTGGTGAGACAAAATATTTATAGTCTTCCAGACATCTCAGGCTAATGAGATAAAGTCTGTCTACTCTAATGTTGTACAGTTTTAAAACTTTATTTGCATCAACATAAAAGAATATAAAAGTAAATATGTTTGTTAAGACAGTGGTAGACTATGTTTTATTTTGTCCACAAATCCCAATGTATTTCCCAGTGTATAAAATACATCAGAAGCATTTACCCCGCTGATGTGTGTTATCTAGGACTGTTACCTGCCTCTACACCAAAAATAAAACCCTGTTTGGGTGAGGGGTCACTGCAGAGTAGGTGGCTTTTCCTTTGAACTTACAGAAATTCTTGGGTCAAGTACTTTAATGAGTGCTTGCTTTTCCCAAATTGCTTGTGCAGAAATCCGCAAACTTTATAATGCAAGCCAGGAAATTGATTCAAACACAGATTATTCTGGTAGGCGCCAATAAAAGTTCCTGTCCCAGTCACAAGATTTAAACGCTATGGAGACATGGTGCCACAGAGTCTGAGAAAAGTCAGACCCGTTTTATTAGTATGATCAAGGATACCACCCTACCTTTATTTAAAGTGCTACCGTATGTTGTAGATAAACATGATAAACAGGACTAATAGCCCAGTTTTATTGTCAGGCCAATACTGGGAAGTAGGAAGCCCATGGATCCTTTTCCCAGAACAAACTTGAAAACTAGTTTTCTAGCTCCAAAACGTGTGTATACCTTTATTTTGAGATCCTACTATGCCAAAATGATTGCTTGTGCTTGCTTTGCTTCTAAACACTTAATTGTATTTTCAAGAGTGGTTTTGGATGGATTTTCCTGTTTGGGTCTTATGTTTACTGGTTGCTATGGGTTATTCAAAGATGAAGTTTAACAGCTAATGAGCAGGCACTGCTCCCTCTGCAGCAATGCTCCGAGCATGTTGCTGTTGGGACAAGCAAGGGGGAAGCTCTAGAAGGTGAACTGTCAGTGGCCATCACTTACTTACAAGTGTGACTTCCCTTTTCTGGAATTGCTTCACAAATATGTATGCTATGAACACCTAAAGTGTTGCGAACCAATCATTTGGTATATCACGGGCCATGTGGCTGAAGGAACAAAAAGAACATAATATCCAAAGTCAGACTACCTAACAGAGCACCTGCAGGCTTCTCCATAAGCTGTGAGTTCCATCCCAAGTCACAACCTCTCTGAGCCCACTTATTCACCTAGAAATGGGAATGACTAAGAGTGACTTCAAGGCATTCAGTTCAGTTCAGTTCAGTTCAGTCTCTCAGTCGCGTCTGATTCTTTGTGACCCCATGGACTGCAGCACACCAGGCCTCCCTGTCCATCACCAACTCCCGAAGCTTGCTCAAACTGGAGTCCATTGAGTTGGTGATGCCATCCAACCATCTCATCCTCTGTTATCCCTTCTCCTCCTGCCTTCAATCATTCCCAGCATCAAGGTCTTTTAAGAATAAAATAAGCTCTATATGTAAATATGTGTTTTGTGTGCAAAGCATTATTTTCTGCTTCTTTGTAACCTTACAACTTAAATTATTTAAAGTCAGTAACCATCCATTAGATGACCATCCATTAGATTTCTTTCTAACACTTTGTTTTGGTATCACCACAATGCAGTGTGCTCAGGGTCTCAACTCTGGCCTTTACAATTACTCACCTTGACCACACACACTTGGGAGCAAGGCATCACCAGCCTGTTTATACCTCTGGGGAGATGATCAGCGTGAAAGAAGTAAGACACCATGGTTATGCAGACATTTAATTTGTTTGACTTTTTGGCTGCCTGGCTGCTGTGTACCTGATATATTCTATGTTTTCTGATGCATAGAAGAGTTGACTTGCTTCTTAAGTGATAAAAAAAGAGAATTCTCACCTTCCCTGTATCCTTTCTAGTCCACAATCCAGGCTCAGTCAGCAACCACTGGGAAGAGAGAGAGCAGGAGGGATCCAAAGGGAAGAATCTGGAAAAGAAGAGGTAGCCTCTGGGTATAAGCAGCTGCCTCAATGATTATTACACTGCTCCTTCCAGACAAACCCTGTGTTCAGATGGATCTACAACCTTACAACCTATGGTGTGAACTCCTTGGCATCCTGACACATGAGTATTTTTTCCTATTCAATTTGCACAAAATAATTTTTTTGAGAAATATTTTAATTAGTTTTTATTGTAATATAGTTTGCATAGCTTACAATTCATGAATGAACAATGGGTATAATTTTTATACCCAATATTTATACACATAAGATTGTGTAACCATCACCTCTAATTTCAGAATATTAGATATTTTGAAAAATATCTTTTAAAAAACCTCATATCCATTAGCAGTCATTCCCCATTTCTGTCACTTTTGTTTCATTCTTTCTGTTCCTCAGATTGAATTATCTCAATTGAACTATCTTCATTTTCAATGACTTATTTTCTTTGTCAGCTCAAATCTGGCTTTGAGAACCTCAGTGAATTGTTCATTTGTTGCACTTTTCAAATACGTAATTTCTGTTTTTTAAAATAATCTCTAATCCTTTATTGATAGTCTCTATTTGTCAAAAGATTGCTCTTACATTTTCCATTAGTTGTTTAAATGTGGCTTCCTTTAGCTCTTTAAACATATAACTCATGATTTAAAGTCTGTCTAGTAAGCCCAACAGCTGAACTTCATCAGCAACAATGATTTTCTTGTGTGTGTGCCATACCTTGCCGTTTCCTTGCATTTTTCATGTGTGTGTGTGTGTGTGTGTGTGTCTGTGTATACTGTGCTGTGCTTACTCACTCAGTCATGTCTGCTCTTTGAGACCCCATGGACAGTAACCCGGCAGGCTCCTCTGTCCGAAAGGATTCTGCAGACAAGAATACTGAAGTGGGTGGCCATGTCCTCCTCCAGGGGATCTTCCCAACCCAGGGATTGAACCCACGTCTGCTGCACTGCGCTTCGCTGGTGGCTCAGAAGTAGAGTCTGCCTAAAATGCAGGAGACATGGGTTCAATATCTGGGTTGGGAAGATTCCCCTGGAGACGGAAATGGCAACCCACTCCAATACTCTTGCCTGAAAAATTCCATGGACTGAGGAGCCTGGTAGGCTACAGTCCATGGGGTCGCAAAGAGTCGCACATGACTGAGCGACTTCACTTTCCTTTCTGCTGCACTGCAGGCAAATTCTTTACCAGCTGAGCTGCCAGGGAAGCCTGTGTGTATATATATATATATTTATATATATATATATATATATATATAATCTATATACTTTTCATGTATGATCACTGATGTCTCTGATCAATTCAGTTCAGTTCAGTTCAGTCGCTCAGTCGTGTCTGACCGCATGAATTGCAGCACGCCATGCCTCCCTGTCCATCACCAACTCCCAGAGTTCACCCAAACTCATGTGCATCAAGTCAGTGATGCCATCCAGCCATCTCATCCTCTGTCATCCTCTTCTCCTGCCCCCAATCCCTCCTAGCATTAGAGTCTTTTCCAATCAGGTGGCCAAAGTATTGGAGTTTCAGCCTCAGCATCAGTCCTTCCAATGAACACCCAGGACTGGTCTCCTTTAGGATGGACTGATTGGATCTCCTTGCAGTCCAAGGGACTCTCAAGAGTCTTCTCCAGCACCACAGTTCAAAAGCATCAATTCTTCAGCATGCAGCTTTCTTCACAGTCCAACTCTCATGTCCATATAACTTTACCAATTATAATGATTGGACAGAGATTTCCTTGAATAGTTTTATCAGTAAGTCTTCCAGCCTTTGCTGAGGGGTTCTCTGTGCGTGCAGTAACATGTCTTCGATGATCTGGCAGGCAGATTATATCTATGCCTTAGGTTAACCTTTCTGTTTTTCCCAAAGCCTCAAAGTCAGAGTGAGAAATTGGAACTTCTCAATTCTTTCCTCAGCATTTAGTCAACCCTACACATGTGTATGGCTTTCTTAATTCCCAGGAACATGTTCAGATCAGATCAGATCAGATCAGTCGCTCAGTCGTGTCCGACTCTTTGCGACCCCATGAATCGCATCACGCCAGGCCTCCCTGTCCATCACCAACTCCCGGAGTTCACTGAGACTCACGTCCATCGAGTCAGTGATGCCATCCAGCCATCTCATCCTCTGTCGTCCCCTTCTCCTCTTGCCCCCAATCCCTCCCAGCATCAGAGTCTTTTCCAATGAGTCAACTCTTCGCATGAGATGGCCAAAGTACTGGAGTTTCAGCTTTAGCATCATTCCTTCCAAAGAAATCCCAGGGCTGATCTCCTTCAGAATGGACTGGTTGGATCTCCTTGCGTTCCAAGGGACTCTCAAGAGTCTTCTCCAACACCACATTCTTTGCAAATCTCCAAATACCTCTCATTTCCCAAGTTTTTGCTGCACCTGTTAATGATACCTCATGCTGATACAATGTTAAACAATTGCCACTGATTGTTTTTGACAACTGCCCCAGGGAAAATGCTGTTTTCAAAGAGTAGACTCTGAGTCAGGTAAAACAGACAAACTCTGACTGGAGGTTTCCAGGGAACAACCAGATAGGTCAAACATCGTCAATCATTTCCAAAACTATCTCTTTCCTCCAGTAGTTGCTAAGTTGCTTATATTCATAGCTGCTATGATTGTGAGTCTGTTGCTTTTAAACTTTCTCAGTCAGACATGACTGAAGTGACTTAGCAGCAGCAGCAGCAGCAACATAGAACTTAGAGATGGGCATGTGTAAATATCACAAAACACTGTAAATCAACTATATTCCAATAAAAAAATTTTAAATAACAATCAAAAAATAATAAAATGTCACAAAACTAACATTTTTTGCTAAGAGTTATTACATTTTTCTTGAATATACATCCTGTAGGTTATTGCAAGCTTTAGTTAGTTGCAAAGTTTTGAAAAAAATGGAATTTGTCTATTTTGAGGTATTCTTGTCACTTTGGATGGAGGAGCAAGATTTTAGAGATCATCACTCTGTTACTCTGGAAATGCTCACAAAATTATTTTCTGACTCTTCAAAGTAAAAATCCTGCCACCTCATCAATTGATTTGGCCCCTGATAGCTATTTCCAGAAAGCCACAATTCCCCTTACAACCAGAAGCAAGAACTTTAAATAAACTTCAGTTTGTATATATAGTTAGGGGTCATTTTAGGAAATTTGTTTCTGTTTTTATTAATGAGAATTCTGTACTATTTATTATATATTTTATTATATATTTTTACATGGTGGCTCAGACGTTAAAGAATCCACATTCAATGTGGGAGTCCTGGAGTCCTGGAGTCCTGGGTTTGAGCCCTGGGTTGGGAAGATTCCCTGGAGAAGGGAATGGCAACCCACTCCAGTATTCTTGCCTGGAGAATTCCATGGACAGAGAAGCCTCGCAGGCTACAGTCCATGAGGATGCAAGTCCACCACATGCACCTCCTGCATTGGCAGGCAGACTCCTTACTACTAGTGCCACCTGGGAAGCTTTAATCTGCTCATCTTTTATTGGTCATGGGACCAAGTTCTAAAAATAAAAACCTTCTTTTTTAAAGTTTCATTTAAGTAAAAGTCATATCTTAGAATCTGAATTAATATTTTATACAATTGGCTTTGGATCGTTCAGCCTTTTTTATGTTGTCTCTTTAGCCTGCCTCTCCATGGAACTTAAACCTTTGAATTATTACCTTCAATGTGTATTTGATCACATTGCTTCTGATTCCCTTATTATATTTTCTCAGCTCATATCATAATATTAATAATTTCCCATAAAGCCCTGCCTATAGCAACTTTTTAAAAAATTTCGTCTTGGTAACTCAGCTGAAGGTATATTAAATGGCTTATTAAAACAGTATCTCTGTTGTAACTCTGGTTTCTTAGGAGAGTTCCACATAAGTCATCATTTATAATATACATGAGATTGCTTAATGGTTTAATTCAATATAAATGATTTGTTTATTTATAATGGCTATATCAAAGATTAGAAGATGTTTATACATAGACAACCTGGATTAAGGTGAGTCTAAATAAGCTCCTATATATACACTGTCAACAATTCAAATATGAAGAAATCCCTAAAGTAAGCAGCACTTAAAAAAAATTAATTTTTAATAGTAATGAAACAAATGCTAATTGAAAAAAGATCAAAGCAACTTTTAGGACCAGTAAATGAAAGTTATAGTATTATTAAAATGAGGAAATTTGTTAAACTTATGAACTGTTGGAAGTATTAAAACAGCACAACTTTCTGAGACATATTAAGAGCTTACATTTGTGGTTAGCTTCTTATATCTGTGGTACATCCACATACCAGTGACTGTGCTGCATGTTGATTAATACTTTTTAACAAAGCTAATCTCCTCTGTAATTAACTTATCCTAGGGTAATTCCATAAAAGTAAACAACCACATATTTAAAGATATTTATAGTAGTGTTATTTATATAAGCAGAAAACGTAGTTACATTAGCTTTTAGTACATTAGTTTACTAATTTAGTAAGCTAATGTAACTAATTTAGTTACATTAGTTTTTAAAATTTAGTAAATTAGATAAATATAATATTATATAAACATTGCAATAATTATGGAAACCTACTAAAATATTTACTGTAAAAAAAATTGAAAATAAATGCTATTGCTAAGTTTTAAATACTTAAAAATGTAAGTTCAACCCTTGACAAAATTCCTGTGTTAGTTATATCATATGCTATGCAAACAATGTCTGTGTTGGATTGTATGTGACCTCAGGCTAGTATTGGCTTTTAACTATTCTTCATATTCTAGTAAAGGCTTTTCATTCTTGATCTTTCCACAAGCATTACCCCTCTTCACATACCTTTGTAGCTGTTGCTGCTGCTGCTAAGTCGCTTCAGTTGTATCTGACTCTGTGTGACCCCAAAGACGGCAGCCCACCAGGCTCCCCCATCCCTGGGATTCTCCAGGCAAGAACACTGGAGTGGGTGCCTTTGTAGCAGTTCTAACTAAATCCATTTTGTTATTTTGCAAAGGTAAAAGAGTCATATTAGATTTCTGATATTGATGCCCTAACAGTCAAAAGATGGTCAGAACACAGTTAAGAACAACTCGGAGTACAGAATGCAGGGATTGGTCTTACCAATTCGGTCCCTCAACTTGTTACCATATGCCTACAGTGTCATCACATGGGCAATCCCTGGATAAGGGACATACTGAAGATTGCTAAGTAGAAGCGTGGCACATGCTGGAAGGGTGTTAGGTGATGGGGAAGCCAGGGGCAGGAAGAAAAGATCTTCACTGTCCTTGCAATTGAGGCAGAGAGGCTAGTGGGTAGAGACAAGGGGGATGAGTACACTGGACTGAGGGGGGCAGAATCAACAGACCCTAGAGACTAGTAAAATGTAAGGGTGATGAAAGGGAGGTAGACTTATCCAGGAGTCTAGGAAGCCCATCCAGTGGAAGTTGATTGAGATAACTAAGAGAATGAAGGCAGAGGACACACTGGAGCGACAGGATTAGAGAAGTTGAGATGTGCTGTGGATGATTAAATGCTGACCCTGTACTTTCTACATCACTGTATTTGTGAGGAATGAGAGATTCAGAGGACTTAGAGGAAAATCAAGGAGTTCAGTTAAGAAACAGCTGCAGGCCACCTGGCCCTGAAGCTGGTTCTCATTGCCACTGTGAAATCTGAGTTGAATAACATGCCTCATCTCTCTGGGGGGGGTATCAGGTGAATGCTGATAGGTTGGACTGTGGACAATGGCTCTGCCAAGTACAAATGCATAGAGGGGCCTTGCTGAGATCCCACAGGGTGTAAATGGTTTCATGAATTTAAGGTGCAAAACACAGTGGCCTCCCTCATTTTCCCAGCACTTTCTTCTCTGAGCCAGAGTAGGTAGCTCTGGGTAGGCAGAGGTGCCCTACCAAAGGGGATGCTCCCGCCCCCTGCTAGCTCAGCCTTCCAGGCCCTTCTAGGTCCTCAGGCTCCTGTCTCGATATGCTCTGTACCTGCTCTGCTATAGCCACATCCAAGGACTGGTTCTTGCCCAGGCCCTTCAGAGATCAGAGCCACCACCTTGTGCCCTCTCTCCCTGTGGTCCACTGGAACTTTCGTTCCTAGACCAAGGCATCTGTATTTGGTTGGAGACAGTCTGCAATTCAGGAATAGGCCATGGAGGGCAGCTCTCTGTGTAGCCCTCTAGGTTCTGTGAACTTGGGAAAGTTTCCTGTTCCTCTAGATCTTAGTCTCCTTCTCTGCAACATGGAGATGATAGCAACATCTCCCATTATCACATACTTGTAAATAGGTTTAAATAAGTTAGTGTCTTTAAAACACTTAGAATCTAACACACAGTTAAGTGTCAAATAAGTCTTTTAAGAAGGGAGGGGAAAGGGAAGGATTGAAGGGAGGCTCACTTTTAAATTTTATTGGGCTACTAAAAAATCATTCAAACATTCACCAAGTCTTGTGACATTCTGAGGAACTTATACTATAAAAAAAACAAAAAACAAACAAAAAAAACTAGACAATCTAGACTTTTAGTTGTTAAGAAAAAGATTTATTGTGCAGAAGCTTTTAAGTTTAATTCTGTCCCATTTGTTTATTTTTGCTTTTATTTACAATATTCTGGGAGGTGGGTCATAGAGGATCCTGCTATGATGTATGTCGGAGAGTGTTTTGCCTATGTTCTCCTCTAGGAGTTTTACAGTTTCTGGTCTTACATTTAGATCTTTAATCCATTTTGAGTTTATTTTTGTGTATGGTGTTAGAAAGTGTTCTAGTTTCATTCTTTTACAAGTGGTTGATCAGTTTTCCCAGCACCACTTGTTAAAGAGATTGTCTTTAATCCATTGTATATTCTTGCCTCCTTTGTCAAAGATAAGGTGTCCATATGTGCGTGGATTTATCTCTGGGCTTTCTATTTTGTTCCATTGATCTATATTTCTGTCTTTGTGCCAGTACCATACTGTCTTGATGACTGTGGCTTTGTAGTAGAGCCTGAAGTCAGGCAGGTTGATTCCTCCAGTTCCATTCTTCTTTCTCAAGATTGCTTTGGCTATTCGATGTTTTTTGTATTTCCATACAAATTGTGAAATTATCTGTTCTAGCTCTGTGAAGAATACCATTGGTAGCTTGATAAGGATTACATTGAATCTATAAATTGCTTTGGGTATTATACTGATTTTCACTATTTTGATTCTTCCAATCCAGGAACATGGTATATTTCTCCATCTATTAGTGCCCTCTTTGATTTCTTTCACCAGTGTTTTATAATTTTCTATATATAGGTCTTTAGTTTCTTTAGGTAGATATATTCCTAAGTATTTTATTCTTTTCGTTGCAATGGTTAATGGAATTGTTTCCTTAATTTCTCTTTCTATTTTCTCATTATTAGTGTATAGGAATTCAAGGGATTTCTGTGTGTTGATTTTATATCCTGCAACTTTACTATATTCATTGATTAGTATAAGCAAGGTGAAAAGACAGCCTTCAGAATGGGAGAAAATAATAGCAAATGAAGCAACTGACAAACAATTAATCTCAAAAATATACAAGCAACTCCTACAGCTCAATTCCAGAAAAATAAATGACCCAATCAAAAAATGGGCCAAAGAACTAAATAGACATTTCTCCAAACAAGACATACAGATGGCTAACAAACACATGAAAAGATGCTCAACATCACTCATTATCAGAGAAATGCAAATCAAAACCACTATGAGGTACCATTTCACACCAGTCAGAATGGCTGTGATCCAAAAGTCTACAAGCAGTAAATGCTGGAGAGGGTGTGGAGAAAAGGGAACCCTCTTACACTGTTGGTGGGAGTGCAAACTAGTACAGACACTATGGAGAACAGTGTGGAAATTCCTTAAAAAACTGGAAATGGAACTGCCTTATGACCCAGCAATCCCACTGCTGGGCATACACACTGAGGAAAGCAGAGTTGAAAGAGACATGTGTACCCCAATGTTCATCGCAGCACTGTTTATAATAGCCAGGACATGGAAGCAACCTAGATGTCCATCAGCAGATGAATGGATAAGCAAGCTGTGGTACATATACACAATGGAGTATTACTCAGCCATTAAAAAGAATACATTTGAATCAGTTCTAATGAGGTGGATGAAACTGGAGCCTATTATACCGAGTGAAGTAAGCCAGAAAGAAAAACACCAATACAGTATACTAATGCATATATATGGAATTTAGAAAGATGGTAACAATAACCCTGTATACGAGACAGCAAAAGAGACTCTGATGTATAGAACAGTCTTTTGGACTCTGTGGGAGAGGGAGAGGGTGGGATGATTTGGGAGAATGGCATTGAAACATGTATAATATCATGTATGAAATGAGTCGCCAGTCCAGGTTCCATGCACGATACTGGATGCTTGGGGCTGGTGCACTGGGACGATCCAGAGGGATGGTATGGGGAGGGAGGAGGGAGGAGAGAGGAGGGTTCAGGATGGGGAACACATGTATACCTGTGGCGGATTCACTTTGATATATGGCTAAACCAATACAATATTGTAAAGTTAAAAAATAAAATTAAATTAAATTAAAAAAAAGAAAAAGATTTAATTTGGTTGAAAAAAATCTAAATATATTTTTAAAATTCACTTTAAAAAAAGTGTCACAGAATTGCCAAGCTTAGTCTACCAGACCTGTCATAACAAAGTGTCACAGGCTGGGTAGCTCAAAACAACACTGACTTCTCAGTCTTTGAGCTGGAAGTCCAAGATCAGGTGCTGGTTGAATTGATTTCTGATGAGAGTTTCTCTCTTTAGCTTGCAGAAGGGCTGTTTCTTGCTGTTTTCTCTGTGAGCACATGCATCTCTGGTGTCATTTCTTTTTCTTACAAGGACAGTAGCCCTATTGGATGAAGACCTCACCCTTCTAACTTCATTTAATCTTAATTACATCTTTAAAGGCCCTAACTCCAGAAAAAGGTCATATTGGAAGTTAGGGCTTCAATATATAAATTTTGGAGGGGACATCATTCAGTCCATAAAAAGGGAGATAGATATACCAGGCCAATTCAACTAAAAGCAAGAGAAAGGTAAGAGTTTTTATTTTAAACACAGTGAAATGTAAGATAAGGGCTTCCCTGGTGGCTCAGATTGTAAAGAATCTGCCTGCAATGAGGGAGACCTGTGTTCGATTTCTGAGTTGAGAAGATCCCCTGGAGAAGGGAATGGCAAATCACTCCAGTATTCTTGCCTGGAGAATTCCATTGATGGAGGAGCCTAGCGAGCTACAGACTATGGGGTCACAAGGAGTCAGACACAACTCAGTGAGTAACATACACACACAATGTAAGATGAAGCATATTATCTATGATAGAGCTGCCAGCTGTTTTTTATTATTGAAGTTCAATAATGAAGTTTTACGATGAAATTATAAGACTCAATCTTTTGAAAAAACACAGCCTTGAAATTGCCAAATAAAGAATGCCACTCTCCATCTTATTCTAAAAGAATTAAGTCACTAGCCATAGAGTTCTGACCTTTAACACTCTTTAAAAAGTTAAGAGCAGAGATCAAGAATAAGGTGCTGATTGGAAAAAAAAAAAAGTGCACAATCTAAAAGTTGACAGTTATGTTTTATTTGGCTGACATTCTTAGGACTTTGAGCCCAGGAAGTGTTAGTCACTGGATTCAAGGAATTAGATCTGATAGACAGAGTGCTTGAAGAACTATGGACAGAGGTTTGTAACATTGTATAGGATGTGGTAACCAAATCCATCCCCAAGCAAAAGAAATGCAAGAAGACAAAGTGGTTGTCTGAAGAGGCCTTAAAAATAGCTGAGGAAAGAAGAGAAGTGAAAAGCAAAGGAGAAAGGGAAAGATAAACCCAACTGGTGTTGGAGAAGACTCTTGAGAGTCTCTTGTACTGCAAGGAAATCCAACCAGTCCATCCTAAAGGAAATCAGTCCTGAATATTCATTGGAAGGACTGATGCAGAAGCTGAAACTCCAATACTTTGGCCGCCTGATGAAAAGAACTAACTCATTAGAAAAGACCCTGATGCTGGGAAAGATTGAAGGTGAGAGGAGACAGGGACGACAGAGGATGAGATGGTTGTATGGCATCAACAACTTAATGGACATGAGTTTGAGTAGGCTCCAGGAGTTGGTGATGAACAGGGAAGCCAGGCATGCTGCAGTCCATGGGGTCACAAAGAGTCAGACACGACAGAGCAACTGAACTGAAACCTAACTGAATGCAGAGTTCCAGAGAATAGCAAGGAGAGATAAGAAAGCCTTCTTAAGTGAAGAATGCAAACCAACAGAGGAAAACAATAGAATGGGCAAGATTAGAGATCTCTTCAAGAAAATTGGAGATACCAAGGCAACATTTCAGGCAAGGATGGACACGATAAAAGATAGGAAAGGTAAAGGCCTAAAGAAGCAGAAGAAGTTAAGAAAAGGAGGCAAGAATACACAGAAGAACTATACAGGAAACCTCTCAAGGACCTGGATAACCATGATGGTGTGGTTATTCACCTAGAGCCAGATATCCTGGGGTGGGAAGTGGGAAGTGTGCCTTAGGAAGAATTACTATAAACAAAGCTAGTAGAGGTGAAGGACTTCCATCTAAGCCATTTAAAATCCTAAAAGATGATGCTGTGCAAGTGCTGCACTCAATATGTCAGCCAATTTGGAAAACTCAGCAGTGGCCACGGGACTAGAAAAAGTCAGTTTTCATTCCAATCCTAAAGAAGAACAATGCTAAAGAATGTTCAAGTTACTGTACAATTGTGCTCATTTCACATACTACCAAGGTTATACTCAAAATCCTTCAAACTAGGGTTCAACAGTATGTGAACTGAGAGCTTCCAGATGTGCAAGCTGGGTTTTGAAGAGGCAGAGGACCCAGAGACCAAACTGTCAACATTCATTGGATGATAGAGAAAGCATGGAAGTTTCAGTAAAACGTCTGCTTCATTGACTACACTAAAGTGATTGGCTATGTGGATCACAACAAACTGTGGAAAATTCTTAAAGAGATGAGAGTGCCAGACCCCCTTACCTGTCTCCTGAGAAACCTGTATGCCAGTCAAGAAGCAACAGTTAGGACCAGACATGAAACAACTGATTGGTTCAAAATTGGGAAAGGAGTATTAGAAGGCTGTATGCTATCACCCTGCTTATTTAACTTATGTGCAGAATATATCATGCGAAATGCTGGGCTGGATGAACCACAAGCTAGAATTAAGATGGCCAGGAGAAATATCAACAACCACAGATATGCAGATGATACCACTCTAATAACAAAAAGTGAAGAGGAACCTAAAGAACTTCTTGATGAGGGTAAAAGAAGAGAGTGAAAAGGCTGGCTTAAAACTCACTTTTCAAAGAACTAAGATCATGGCGTCCAGTCCCATCACTTCATGGCAAATAGATGGGGGGGGGAGGGGCGGGGAATGGAAACAGTGACAGACTTTATTTTTGGGGGCTCCAAAATCAATGTAGATGGTGACTGCAGCCATGAAATTAAAAGATGCTTGCTCCTTAGAAGAAAAGTTATGACCAAGCTAGACAGCATGTTAAAAAGCAGAGACATTACTTTGCCAACAAAGGTTCATATAATCAAAGCTATGGTTTTTCCAGTAGTCATGTATGGATGTGAGATTTGAAGCATAAAGAAGACTGCTGAAGAATTGTTGCTTTTGAACTGTAGTGTTAGAGAAGACTCTTTAGAATCCCTTAGACAACAAGGAGATCAAACCAGTCAATTCTAAAGGAAATCAACCCTGAATATTCATTGGAAGAACTGATGCTGAAGCTACAGTACTTTGGCCACTTGATGTGAAGGGCCAACACATTAGAAAAGACCCTGATGCTGAAAAAGATTGAAAGCAAAAGGAGAAGGGGGTGGCAGAGGATGGGATGCTTAGATAGCATCAATAACTCAATGGCCATGAATTTAAGCGAACTCTTGGAGACAGTAGTGGACAGCAGAGCCTAGCGTGTTACAGTCCATGGGATCATAAAGAATCAGACATGGCTTAGCAACAGAACAATAGCAACATGTATGAAAAGATGCAAGAGTCTGGACTCACGGAAATCTTTCCTTTGATATGC
This sequence comes from Bubalus kerabau, assembly GCF_029407905.1. Taxonomy (NCBI): domain Eukaryota; kingdom Metazoa; phylum Chordata; class Mammalia; order Artiodactyla; family Bovidae; genus Bubalus; species Bubalus kerabau. Next base: position 78,561,645 of record NC_073631.1, on the reverse strand, counting down.
AGCTCAGCTCTCTAGGCTAGTTTCCTGTGTTTTCTATTCTGAGTTTCCTCAAGATGCCCCAGCTTGCAGTGGTTGCAGTCTGATGGCTGCTAGGTGGCAGGTATTCCTTGTTCCCTTCCTGAGTTCCCTCAGGGCTCACTTTGGGGGTGACTCTAATATTATGGCTAGATCATTTGTTTACTATTTTGGCAGGCAGTGTTTTATTTATCAAAGACACACTGTGCTCTGGGAAAAACTGGCAGAACAGGTCTTCAGGTAGTTAGATATTTACAGGAGAAAATTTTATGAATCCAATTTCTTGCATCATCTCAGATCTAGAAAAGCATAAAAATCATTTAAAGAGACATCTGAGATGTGTACTTGATCTCATGTATCCTTTGCCAACATTACATATATACTGACCTCCTTCTGACCTCTTCTGAACTGTCACTGAGAGGTTATGTCTTGGATTATAGTCCTCAATAAGCCTCAAATAAAATTGAACTTACAGCTCTCATGTTGTGTGTGTGTGTTTCAGTTGACAACATATATGAAGTGAAAGAAAATGCAATAAATAGAAATAACAGTGGAAAACTTAAATGATCTCTAAGGTCATTTAGAGAAAACTAAATGATATCCTACAGAGAAAACTCAGGTTTAATAGCGTGCTTAAAGTCATACAGCTAAGTAACAGGAGGAAGCAGAGTTCAAACCCACAAATAAACTACACAAGGCTTATCACAACCCTCAAATAAACTGAACAAATTGGACCTGAACTGGGAGAAAACAGGGTGAATGTAAATCAAAGAGCTTTCTTTTGCTTTCTTCCTCTTTCTTTCCTTCATTCCTTCTTCTCTTCCACTTTCATTCTCTGATAATCTTTTCTTTTTGTTCAGGTTGCTGATTAATCTATCTTTCTTATTTTAAATACTTGCAAGTAAGATCCCCATTTCATTCATGTTTGCATCACCCCGAGGACTATCAGGCATCCACAGACAGTTGTTTAATTGAATTAATTTTCTTTAAAACTCAAAAAAGAAAATGTAGATGCAAATGACTAATGTAGATATAAAATGACACTAAAAAATGCTGAAATCTGTGTACCTCATCTTTTAATCTGATACTGTTCACATTTCAAAGATAAAGTTGCAATAACTAACTGATTATTATTATCTTCTCTTTTTGTGCGAGAGGACTGTCAAATCTAATCATTATTCAGACAGAAGGAGAGAGAACAAAATAATAATAATAATAATAAAGAAATTCCTTAACTCTTTCTTCTAAGATGTTTATCACAACTTTTTATCTACAAAGTTGATGAAAATTGAATTCTCTCCCTCCCAGGGATTTTAGATTACACAAACTATCTTCTAACATTAATCATATTTCTTATCACAAAAGTAAACTCTTCTAAGGAAGATGTATGACACAGGCCTGCAGAAGAGAACCAACTCCTCCGTTTTATCTAATTTGAAATGTAAGTACCTTCAACTGCTTTGGTGCCTCCCATTTTATACATTCTTCCCCTCGACCTGATTCTTCACAGTTTCAATTATAAAATGAAAATGTCTCCAGAGACCGTCAAGAGTAATACTCTATTCTCTTAACTTGTGTTCATGTTTTACTTAGTGATTTTTTTCTTTTGCATGGTAAAACAAAACAACCAAAAACAAACTAAAAAAACAAATAACATCAACAAAAAACCCGAGAACAGAATTCACGCTGGCCCAGAGCCAGGTGCCATGCTTTTGTCCAGTGTTACTGGACTCCTGTCTATGGGTTTCAGACCCTGGGGGGTATGTGAGCTATGCAGGCCTGGTCTGGGCTCCCTGAGTTCCCAGCTCTGGCTGAAAGCCACCTGCAATCTGCTTTGGCCTCAGGTTGGAATCCTTCAGCAAGTCAGGCTGAGGTCATGGCTGTACCCACCTGGTCCCTGCACTGAAGGTGTCTGCCTGGGGCCTCTGTTGAGAGGGAGATGGTGTTAAAGACACCTGAAAGAACTAATCTGAAGGACAGACATTTCTTCTTTCTTACTCTCCATTGCCCTTTCATTGCCAGATTTGGAACCTGACATCCAAAAGTTTACCCAGCTAATATGTGCATGTGTTCAGTGAATATATGAACACTTTCACCCTATTTCTGGATTTATAAAATTGAAACTGAATAAAGGCACATCTGACTGAAAGGAGTGAGTATATCTCCTTGTTTGAAAATATAAACAGAATCTTCTGCCACCAACTAAAGCATAAAAACACATATCATAATGTCTGAGCTGACTCCTTGCTAGAATGGCTTTATAAGGCCCCAAACCTCCATTCCCTTCATTAGTGAATCTAAGAAAGCAGAACAAGTGTGTAGGAGAAACAAAAGCTGGCCTAGGGCAATAGTGCAAAAAAAAAAAAAAAAAAAAATGTACTTTGCAAGATCCAGAATCCAGCCTCCATATTCCATTTCACTCTGTTTTGCATACTTTTAGGATCAGGTGTCAGTGTTTAGGGGGCAGAGTCCAACTTAATGACACTAGCTGAGTGAGAGGTTCTGTATCTTTGTGTGGAACACAGAATCAGGGTGCTGAGGCATCTGGCTGTTCTCCCATCCTTTACCCCATGACTCATGATGGATGCCTGTGGCAAGGTTCTGCTTATACAGTTTTATCCCCATCACTTTCTCTATGACAGATGAGGAATGCAGGAACCTTGGCAAGCATGGCATGGAGATTCAGCAAGCTCTTCAACATGTCATGTAAGGAGGCAAAATCAATCACAGAAGCAACCCCTCGCTGTGGTTGGGAGATTAGCATCTTTACAAGATAATAAAGGCAACAAATTACATCTGCCAGCACTCAAAGCAGGAGACTCATAAAATGATTCTTGGATAAGTAGTGAGGCTCTGTGCCCTAGCCCATCAGATTCAGAGAGAAAGCTAGAAACTGGGCAAGTCATAGACCAGCTCCAAGACCTGTATGCTTAAAGTAGTGGGCTGCCCACAAATGCCCCTGTGGGTCAGTTCCAACTTCTGACTGTATTCTCCCACAGGGAGTCATAGAGGTGGGTAGTAGCCATTTGGAATCATAATGACTGCTCGCTGTCCTACCTCCTATCCATTTACAGTAGCCATACATTTATCCTTATTTCTTTTAAGGAGATCTGCCTTGGGAAGCACAGTTGACTGGCAACCTTCACAAGCACCATCTTTGGATTTGCTATAGTGCTCCAGCTGGGTCCCTACTTCCCATCAGCCACTCCAGCCAATGACTGAGACCTATGGGTATGACACAAGGTCATTTCCATCTAATGCAAGACATCTTTAACAACACTATTTTCTAGGGGTATCCTCATCAGTTTGACTAAGATTTTCTCAGAAAGTGCATTTCAGGTGAAAGCTTTTTCTATCCAATTATTTCTGCCATCTCTGCTCTGACAGTTGTCAGATGGCACCATGGTAGGAAGTCTTTCTTCATTTATTTCCAATCCCTCCTCTTTTATCCTTCACAGATATTTCCCGCAAAATTTCCAGCATGTCTATCTCAACTTGGTGTCTGCTTCTTGAAGCCCATGGAGTGGCACACCATGACTCCAAAATGTCCTCTCAGACACCAGCCAATGTCTAATAACTATAATTTCATAAGTTTATTTCCATTTATTTATTCACCCATTTGAAGATACTTATTAAAAATCACCTCTATTGGTAAATGGAAGGAATGTTACAGAGATGAATAAGCCACAATATGTACCCTCACTGAAGATAATGGACACAACAAAAAACATTGTGAAAATCACTATACAACACAGAGCACAGTGCCAAGGGAACACAGAAGAAAGAGACATTTTGGAATAAGTAATAAAGGAGGGAAATGTATTCTAAATATATACAAGAGAATGTAATACTTTTGACTTACAGGAATATTAGGAAATGATTTTATAAAATGGAATTTATGATGGAAAAATGATAATCATTTTTTCCCTAAAGAATTCAGTTCAGTTCAGTCGCTCAGTTGTGACCGACTCTTTGTGACCCCATGAATTGTAGCACTCCAGGCCTCCCTGTTCATCACCAACTCCCGGAGTCCACCCAAACTCATATGCGTCAAGTCGGTGATGCCATCCAGCCATCTCATCCTCTGTCATCCCTTTCTCCTCCTGCCCCCAATCCCTCCCAGCATCAGGGTCTTTTCCAATGAGTCAGCTCTTCGCATCAGGTGGCCAAAGTATTGGAGTTTCAGCCTCAGCATCAGTCCTTCCAATGAACACCCAGGACTGGTCTCCTTTAGGATGCACTGGTTGAATCTCCTTGCAGTCAAAGGGACTCTCAAGAGTCTTCTCCAGTACCACAGTTCAAAAGCATCAATTCTTCGGCACTCAGCTTTCTTCACAGCCCAACTCTCACATCCATACATGACCACTGGAAAAACCATAGCCTTGATTAGATGGACCTTTGTTGGCAAAATAATATCTTTGCTTTTTAATATGCTATCTAGGTTGGTCATAACTTTCCTTCCAAGGAGTAAGCGTCTTTTAATTTCATGGCTGCAATCACCATCTGCAGTGATTTTGGAGCCCCCAAAAATAAAGTCTGTCACTGTTTCCACTGTTTCCCCATCTATTTGCCATGAAGTGATGGGACCAGATGCCATGATCTTCGTTTTCTGAATGTTGAGCTTTAAGCCAACTTTTTGACTCTCCTCTTTCACTTTGATCAAGAGGCTCTTTAGTTTTTCTTCACTTTCTGCCATAAGGGTGGTGTCATCTGCAGATCTGAGGTTATTGTTATATCTCCCAAAAATCTTGATTCCAGCTTGTGCTTCTTCCAGCCCAGCGTTTCTCATAATGTACTCTGCATAGAAGTTAAATAAGCGGGGTGACAATATACAGCTTTGACGTACTCCTTTTCCTATCTGGAACCAGCCTGTTGTTTCATGTCCAGTTCTAACTGTTGCTTCCTAACCTGCTATAGGTTTCTCAAGAGGTAGGTCAGGTGGTCTGGTATTACTATCTCTTTCAGAATTTTCCTGTATTAATTATAAAGCAGGAGGGACTTCCACTTTAGGTTAAAACTGAGCAACGTTGATTAGATTTACCTTCCTCCCTAAAACAACAACAAAGACAGGAAGAAAGAGAGAAAAGAGAAAAATCAATTTGAAATAACAGCTTACAAGACAATTATCCCTGAGATAAAGGTAACTTAAGAACTAAGCCCTGCAATTACCTCAACTTATAATATTTCCTGGTGAAGTCTTAGGGACTGAACTCAGACAGAGCCTGGCAGATCCCCTGAGCTAGGGAAATGAAGCTAAGAGTCCAGAGACACCAAAGTGGCTAGAATTTTCAGGGATGAGAGGTCTGCACTGAGAATTCTGGAAATATGAAGAGGGTTCCCTTGAGACCATGCTGCCAAATCCTAGCTCATGGGGACACTTAGAGAGAGCAAAGAGCTCAAGAAAGCCCAGAGAAATAATAGTATTCCATGTGTGAAAAGTACCCAAATTCAGAGAAAGAGTCTCAAAAGGATGAAAAGATATAAACTTGGTAGGGTTGAGAGTAGTGCCTGTGTCCAGTAACCAGAATGGAAACCTCATAATTTACGGAGAATTTGGCTGGGTATTCAGAAAGATCTAGCCTCACTAGTTAGAAATAATTGACACTAGAATAACATTTCAAGCATTAAAGTTCTTCCTAATAAATATTAAAGTCAGAACTAAAGGCTTCAAACTATTTCCAAGTAGCCTAACCAATTCCAGAGCAAAGTTCAAGAATATTAAAAAAAATACAAAGATATCCAGTACTAGAAAGATAAAATTCATAGTAGCTATTATTTAATCAAATATGTCCAGGAAATAAACAGGGAAGAAATAGGAATATTTACCCATTTTGAGAAGAGAAATCAATCCATTTAAACCAATTCAAAACTGTTACAGTTATTAGAATTATCAGACAAGGACATAAAAACAGTCAGTATATGTAGTCTATATGTGCAAGCACTACAGCAATTGTCAAACAGGTAGAAGAATGGAAGGTAGTTTAAAAATTAAACTTCTAAAGATGAAAATTAAAACATCTGAGATGAAAAATAAAGTGGTGAAATTAATGGCATATTTGATATTGCAGGGGGAAAGACTAGAGAACTTGAAGACATAGCAATAGAAAATATCCAAAATTAGATGCAGAATAAATGATTTTAAAAAATAAACATAGTATCAATGAGCTGTGGAAAAACTTCAAATGACTTAATATATGTGTTATTTGAGTTTTCAAGGAAGTCATAACTGAAACATTTTTCAATAAATAATGGTCAGGTACTTCCAGATTTGATGAAAACCAAATGTAGATACTAAACTCTTAGAAGAAGCATATGTGTAAATCTGTAAGACTTTAGATTGGGCACCAGTTTCTTGGACATCACATTAAAGGCACAAAGAGAGCAACAAACAAAAAACATATACATTTGAAAGCATAAAAATTAAAAACCTTTTTGCATCAAAGAATACCTTAAATAAAGAAGAAAAAAACAATGCACAGCATGGGAGAAAATATTTGTAAATCATATTCTGATAAGAATCTAGTGTTCAGAATATAGGAAGAACACTTACAACTCAGTATTAAAAATAAAGTAGGCAATGGATTTCAATAGACATTTCATTAAGCATTTCTCTAAGAATATATACAAATAAACATTTCTCCAAAAAATATATGCATAAACATGTATAATGTTCAAAATTGTTAGTCATTAAGACAATGCAAATCAAAACATCAATGACATAACATTTCATATCCATTAAAGTGGGTGTAATAATTTTTTTTAAAGGAAAACAGTGTTGGCTGAGGATGTGGAGAAACTGGAACATTCATACGTTGCAAGTGTGAGTGTAACACAAATTACCCTACAACCCAGCAATTCTTCATTTGTCAAATAGGAAGATGTATTCTTTTTTTTTTTATATATTTATTCCCATTTCTTTCTTTTTTTTTAAATTTTATTTTATTTTTAAACTTTACAAAATTGTATTAGTTATGCCAAATATCATAATGAATCTGCCACAGGTATACATGTGTTCCCCATCCTGAACCCTCCTCCCTCCTCCCTCCCCATACCATCCCTCTGGGTCGTCCCAGTGCACTAGCCCCAAGCATCCAGTATCGTGCATCGAACCTGGACTGGCAACTCGTTTCATACATGATATTTTACATGTTTCAATGCCATTCTCCCAAATCTTCCCACCCTCTCCCTCTCCCACAGAGTCCATAAGACTGTTCTATACATCAGTGTCTCTTTTGCTGTCTCGTACACAGGGTTATTGTTACCAGATGTATTCATTTAACTGAAAAGTCCTTTCAGAATGATATTATCATAAGGAAATTAGATAACTTATATGTTGTAGTTCTAGCCTATTGGAGAGAGTCAATAAATATTATAATTTCCCTGTGAAGAATGTACTTAGAAATGATGGATTTGGATAGAGGTTGAATGAGCTGAGGAAGAGGAATTACTCACCTTTGGACTAAACTCTGACCAGTCTTAGAAGGCAGGTTTAGAATTGGGAGAGAAAGAGGAGTAACTGGAAACCTGAAGCCATAAAAAAGGCTCTGAGTTTGAAGTAGGAAGACCTGAATTGCATAACTGGTTTTTAGTTCCTTCCTCTATAAATTAGTAGTGATATATAACTGGATCAGGATATTTGTGAGGATGAATGGGAAAACAAATTTTTAAAAAGATGTATTTTTTAAAAGTTTGAAGAAAGGTAACACTTGAGTTGAGTGCCCCTCTTTTTACGTGTTGTGCAAGGGGGTGGATGCCTTAACTAGAGCTCAGGTCCCAGGAAGGTTGCTACAAATCTCAGGAGGAGGGCTTTCTAAATTGTATAAAGTATGAATAACTGGAGCAAGCAGTCCAAACCATGTGGAGAATTAGAATGAATGGTTTTCCTATCTGTGGATGTCTGACAAACAGAGAAACCAAGAGCACACCCTGGCGGAGGCTAGAGTATGGACCGGACCCTCACTGTGCTGAAGAAGTTAAACACCCTTGGGCCATGCTGCCTGTTCTCAGCTCAGGGCGACATTTTCTGGGGGTTCTGAAGTGTTTGAGGAATGGTATGAAGGAGAAAAAGAAGTTAAATGAGATGCATGGTGTTAGTGAAGGTAAGTAAAAAATAGATTTTACAAAAGAACAATGGGAAGCCATGGAACATTTTAGACAGAAGAGTAATATGATCGGATTTCTAGTTTTAAGAGCCCAGTGGATTGTAGGGGAGTACTAGTGGAAGAAAAGAGACTACTTAGGGAATTAGTGCAGGAGTCCAGTATGGAGACCATTCATGTGTCCAGTGGTGGGGGTGTGGATGAGGGTATCAGCAGTGAGGATGGTGAGAAATGAAGCAAAGGAGTCAACAGGACCTACAGGTGGATCAGACATGTGGGCAAAGGAAACAGTACTCAAGAGTACCCAGAATTTTTTTCAAGTACCCACGTGGAGGCTGGAATATTTAATGAAGTTGAGAAACAAGAGAACATGGATTTATGAAACAGTTTTGAGTCTGGAGACCTATCAATGGTCCCATGTTTCTGAAATACAAAATGTAAGACCATGTGATTGGAGTGATCAATGAGACTGAAATGCAGGAAGAAGCAAGATTATGGAAGATCTCATACAATAGGATTTTCATTGTAAATGTGAATGGACCACAACTCCTCCTCCTTTATTCAAACGACAGCATGATGTTTGAGAAGGTTCTCTCTGATGATGGTGTAGAGTTTCGATCCTAAGAGAAAAAATCACAGGGAAAGAGACAAGCGAGGAGGCTGGATGAGAGTCAGGATGACTAAATCCTCCCTGTTGATCTTCTCTGAAATAAAATTCCCCAGTACCTGACATCAGCATTCTTTTTGCCAAATCTCTTTATGTTGAATGTAGATTCCAAGATGTGCTTTCAACTAGGGATAATTATCTAATTATCTATAATCCAGTGTGATCGTCTCATTTTCTCTCCTTTCTCCCTCTGTAGAGTGTATGGCTTTGGGCGGGCTTGAGAAAGATATGACTCAATCGCCTGTCAGCACAGCTTTGGTGAGGAGAAAATATCACGGAAAAGGAAGCTCACTGTTGCAGAAACAGCGTGGTAATTGATTACTAATTACTGAAATATTATGTCTGAAGGAAGGAAGGCACAAGCCTACTTTCCAAGGCTCCAGGTATTTAACAAACTTGTTTGAGACACCCTTTGATGGCCTGAGAAATGTCTGAGAAGAATGAGATTCTTCCACCTCCTTCTAAGATTCATTTATGACTTTTGCATGACATGTTTCTTACTCTTGAACTTGAAGGATGGGGTTGGGGCAAAGAAGTATCCCTAAACATTACCATCCAAAGGAGAGTGTGGCTGAAGGAGCCGAGATGGTTTCTGAATGGCAGGGGGAAGAAAAGAAAGGAAGTGAGCTGAGCCCTTCACTTTTTTGGAAACATTAAGGGCAACTTTTCAAAAACACAAGTGTGTAGTCATGCCCTTTGTCTACTTGAAATTCTCCTATAACTTCCCTTTCTCCTGAGAGGTCAAGATTCTCAATTAATTGGCTAACCAGGCTCTCCCACCTCTCCCATGGTTTGTAGAGAAGGCTGGTTGGGAGGACGGGGAGGTAGGGGAGGGGATTGGAGGATGCTCCTTCTTTCAGTTCCTCAGAAGAACTGTATTTTCTCTCACCACCAGTATTTGCATCTTCATTGTCTTATGCCTACAACATCTTCCTTTTCTGCCTCCCAAGTAAGTCTTCCTCACCCTTTTTCTTAGCTCAAATGCTTCCTTTATGGTGAGGCTTTCTCTCGTACCCAAAATATAGCTGTGCACTTCCATCAGCTTCTTCTTCTTTTTTTTTTAATGAAAGCTCTTTTTAGAATACTTTTAGACACAAGGGAAAAAAATTCAAAGATAGTACAGAGTCTTCATATATCCTACCTCCGGTTTCTTCTATTAATAACATCTTATCTTCACATATTTAATACAACTAATGAACCAGTTTTAAATATTTTGTTAACTAAAGTCTATAGTTATTCAGAGTTTTTAAATCTTATCAAATGTCCTTTTCTATTCCAAGATTCCATGTAGTATACCATGTCATATTTAATTAACCTGTCCCCTCAGCTCCAATTGGCGGCAACAGTTTCTCAGACTTTTCTTCATTTTGGGTGACCTTCACAGTTTTTCCACATGCTGCCAGATATTTTGCCAGATGCTCCTTTATTGGAATTTGATGATGTTTCTCATTATTAGGCTGGGATAGTGGTCACTTTGGAGGACAACAAGAGTCAAGTGTCATTTCTGCACAACGTATTAATGTGTGTACTATCCACATGACTCATCGCGGTTATTGTTGATCTTAATCATCTGGTCATCTGGTGTTTGCCAGTTTTCTTCACTATAAAGTTGTTCATTCTCCTCCTTTTCTGGGCTGTACTCTTTGAAAGAAATCACTTTGCATAGAACACACTTAGGACTGGAGAGATATAGCCCATCTCCTTGAATGCACAGCACCTACCTGCAGTTATTTAGGATTTTTCTCCATGAAGGTTTGTCTCAGTCCCTGACTTATGCATGTATGTATGTATGCAAGTATGTATGTAGTCATTCAATTATTTATTTATATCATATGGACATATATATATTTTTTATTCTTTGGCTTATAGCTCTATACTGCTTTACTTAACTTCCCTGCTCTGATTTTTCAGCTTTGGCCGTGAAAATTTTTTCAGTTACCTTCTCTGTCCCTTTGCAAACTCACATCATTATAGGGTCCTTTGTGTTAGTATGTTCATTTTTTTTTGTTTCTTTTATCACTTCCTTAATTTCTAGCTCTGTGAAACAGATGCTCTAGGCTCATCTTATATATGTCCTGTCCTTGCCCTAGAATCAGCCATTGCTCTGCTGCTGCTGCTGCTAAGTCACTTCAGTCGTGACCAATTCTGTGCGACCCCATAGACAGCAGCCCACCAGGCTCCCCCATCCCTGGGATTCTCCAGGCAAAAACACTGGAGTGGGTTGCCATTTCCTTCTCCAATGCATGAAAGTGAAAAGTGAAACTGAAGTCACTCGGTCGTGTCCAACTCTTAGCGACCCCATGGACTGTAGCCCACCAGGCTCCTCCATCCATGGGATTTTCCAGGCAAGAGTACTGGAGTGGGGTGCCATTGCCTTCTCCCAGCCATTGCTCTAAGAAGTCCTAATTCCTTATATATTAGAATGACATTAGAAACCAAGATCTTGGTAGTAGCTGTGCTCATTGTTAACAAGATGTTGTTTCTTCTAGGCCTTTCAGCTGAAATAGCTGGGAAATAAACAAATGTATATAACCTATGTGTATACACATATTTGTGAATATGTCTGTATTTTCCTTCTGTATAAACAAAAGCTAGACATAAGTTCACACTAATGTCTCCAATTCTAATTATTATCAAATGGATCATCTACTCTCTTCTACTTGTCTTTCTGTACACTCTCACTCTAACAGATAGAAACCTGGCTCCGAGTTCCATCCATCTATTTACTTGATTGTTCAATTCCAGTAAACATGTTCATCAGTGTCAGGTTGTTTAACCAATTCCCTGAGGGGGATACTATTAATTATAGTGCAGTGTTTATTTGCACTTAGTCTTTAGTCTTATAGATTCCAATCGTTTCCTAAATTGTACCTGTCCCCTTCTTCTCTTCAAGGGAGGCTAATTAATAATTTTAACATAGTTAGATTATTATATTCTGTGTTTCATCTTGAGATATTCCCATATCCTAGTGATTTTTATAAAGTGTGAATATTAACTATTTGGAAAGATTAATATGCTCATAGAATCCTTCTTTACAGTGTCATAGAGAATCATGTTGCCACTCTAAAGAATTCACTGTGCTTCATCTATTTAGCTTCCTTAACACCTTGAATCTCTGCTGCTGCTGCTGCTGCTGCTGCTGCTAAGTCGCTTCAGTTGTGTCTGACTTTGTGCGACCCCATAAATGGCAGCCCACCGGGCTCCCCTGTCCCTAGGATTCTCCAGGCAAGAGCACTGGAGTGGGTTGCCATTTCCTTCTCCAATGTATAAGAGTGAAAAGTGAAAGTAAAGTCGCTCAGTTGTGTCCGACTCCTAGCAACCCCATGGACTGCAGCCCACCAGGCTCCTCCGTCCATGGGATTTTCCAGGCAAGAGTACTGGAGTGGGTTGCCATTGCCTTCTCCATCTTGAATCCCTAGGAAGAACCAATCTTTTCACCACCACTAAATTTATGCTTTATCCAGAATGTAACAGTGTAACATCTTCAGAAAACTGCCTTCTTTCTCTTAAAAATATTTATTTATGATTTATCCATGTCTCTTTATGGCTTGATAGCTCACTTATCTTTACTGCTAAATGGTATTCCATTGTCTAGTTATATACCATAGCTCAAATTGATAAAATCAGAAATGAAATGGAGAAATTACAACAGACACCACAGAAATACAAAGGATTAAAAGAAACTACAAGCAACTATATGCCAGTAAAATGGACAAATTCCTATAAAGTTACAAATTTCCAAGATGAACAAAGAAGAAATAGAAATATGAACAGAACAATTATAAGTACTGAAATTGAAGCTGTGATTAAAAATCTTACCATAAACAAAAGTCCAGGGCCAGATGGCCTCACAAGCCAATTCTATCAAGCATGTAGAGAAAAGTTAACACCTATCCTTCTCCAATTCTTCTCAAAAAATTGCAGAGGAAATAACACTCCAAAGTTCATTCTATGAGGCCACCATCACCCTGACACCAAAACTAGATAAAAATGTCACACAAAAAGAAAATTATAGGCCAATATAACTGATGAACATAGATGCAAAAATTCTCAACAAAATATTAGCAAACTGAATCCAACACATTAAAAGGATCATATACCATTATCAAGTGGGATTTATCCCAGGGATGTGAGGATTCTTTGACATAAACAAATCAACCAATGTGATACACCATTTAACAAATTGAATAATAAAAAAAGTATGATTATTTCTGTAGATGCAAAAAAAGTTTTTGACAACACCCATTTATGATGAAAATTTTCTACAAGAAGGCATAGAGGGAACCTCAAAATAGTGAAGGCCACATATGACAAACCTATGGCAAATGTTATTCTGAATGCTTAAAAACTGAAAGCTTTTCCTCTAAGGTCAAGAACAAGAAAATGATGTCCACTCTTGCCACTATTAATCAACATAGTTTTGGAAGTCCTTTTGTTATTTTTCAGGCATTCAGTCATATCTGACTCTTTGCAACCCCATGGACCGCAGCATGCCAGGCTTCCCTTTCCTTCGCCATCTCCTGGAGTTTGCTCAAACTCATGTCCATTGAGTCGGTGAGGCCATCAAACCATTTCATCCTATGTCACCCCCTTCTCCTCCTGCCTTCAATCTTTCCCACTATCAAAAGACTCATTTCCAATGAGTCAGTACTTCACATCAGGTGACCAAAGTATTGGAGCTTCAGTTTCAGCATCAGTCCTTCTGAAGAAAGTTCAAGATTGATTTCCTTTAGGATTGACTGGTTTGATCTCCTTGCTGTCCAAGGGACTCTCAAGAGTCTTCACCAGACCCATAGTTCAAAAACATCAATTCTTTGGTGCTTGGCCTTCTTTTTGGTCCAGCTCTCACATCCTTACATGACTATTGGAAAGACCATCCATTCAGTTCAGTCGCTCAGTCGTCTCTGACTCTCTGCCACCCCATGGACTGCAGCACACCTGGCTTCCTTGTCCATCACCAATTCCCAGAGCTTGCTCAAACTCAAGTCCATTGAGTCAGTCATCCAACCATCTCATCCTCTATCATCCCCTTCTTCTGCCTTCAATCTTTCCCAGCATCAGGGTCTTCTCTAGTGAGTCAGTTCTTCACATCAGGTGGCCAAAATATTGGAGCTTCAGCTTCCCCATTAGTCCTGCCAATGAATAGTTGGGACTGATTTCCTTTAGGATGGACTGGTTGGATCTCTTTGCTGTCCAAGGGACTCTCAAGAGTCTTCTCCAACACCACAGTTCAAAAGCATCAATTCTTCAGTGCTCAGCTTTCTTCACAGTCCAACTGTCACATCCATACATGACCACAGGAAAAACCATAGCCTTGACTAGACGGACCTTTGTTGGCAAAGTAATGTCTCTGCTTTTTAATATGCTGTCTAGGTTGGTCATAGCTTTTCTTCCAAGGAGCAAGTGTCTTTTAATTTCATGGCTGAAGTCACCATCTGCTGTGATTTATAGCCCAAGAAGAGGAAATTTGTCACTGCTCTAACGTTTTCTCCTTCTATTTCCCATGAAGTGATGGGACCAGATGCCATGATCTTAGCTTTATTGAATGTTGAGTTTTAAGCTGGCTTTTCCAGTTTCCTCTTTCATCCTCATCAAGAGGCTCTTTAGTTCCTCTTAGTTTTCTGCCATAAGTGTGGTGACATCTGCATATCTGAGGTTGTTGATATTTCTCCTGGCAATATTGATTCCAACTTGTGATTCATCCAGCCCAGCATTTCACATGATGTGCTTAAAGTTAAATAAACAGGGTGACCATAAACAGTCTTGTTGTACTCCTTTCTCAATCCTGAACAAGTCAGTTGTTCCATACAGAGTTCTATCTGTTGCTTCTTGACCCACACACAGATTTCTCAGAAGACTGGTGAGATGATCTTGTACTCAGAGTTTGTTATAATTCAGATAAGCAGAGTACATCACCAAGAAAGTTATAAAGCAGTTTTAAAGCAAAAATAGATGTGATATTTATAGATGTATTTAGTTTGAAAATATAGAACTGTTCTCATTTATCCCCATGAAAAATCAGTTTTGGTTGCACAAGCCTATAAATAATGTCAGGATGTTACCAGACTAACCCCCACACCCGCAGTGTGACTGCCAGCCCTGTCTCCACAGAGCACCTTTCTGGGCCATTCCTGTGCTCAGGCCGCAGCCAAGTGAGCTCACTGTCACACCTCACAATGTCGCTGGTGGTGGGGAAGCAGAAAGACAGAATTATGTTGCTTCACTGGATTTCCTTTAAAGTTATACATGGCATGCTTCCATAAATATAATTTTATTAAATTAATTTCCTCTGATAATCCAGGATTAAATTCCTTTATTAAAGCTATTACTTCTTTCTGGAATTACTTCCCAAATTTCTCCACTGAAAGAAACCCGCAAAGCATTTCAGACTCAGCTCTAGGTTACCTGCCTGGAAGCCTTTCAAAAGCTCATTCCTCAAACTCATCAGTGGCTTCCTCTTGAGTTCTCTCAGGGCCCTGCTGAGTGGTCGCCACCCACCTACTTCTGCCTTTGGCCAGACCATGAGCATCTTGAGGTGGGAATCCAAATTGCCTACAATAATCATTTCAATACTATTACAAATACCTTAGGGATAGGTGTCCCCCAAATAATTTTTATCATGACTCCATTAACAAATGGACTTCCCTGGTGGCTCACTGGTAAAGAATTCACCTGCAAATGCAGGAGACTCAAGTTTGATCCTTAGGTTGGGAAGATCCCTTTGGAGAAGGAAATGACAACCCACTCCAGTATCCTTGCCTGGGAAATCCCATGGGCAGAGAAGCCAGGTGGGCTATAGTCCATGAGGTCACAAAAGAGTCAAACACAACCCAGCAACTAGGCAACAACATAAATACAAATAACCCTACAATGTGAATCTCAACCATTAATTTATCTGTTCTTTGAGAACATTTAAATGTTTGTACTTCTTTAAGAAAATCCACTTCAGAGTAAAAGAGAATTTATTTCATTTTCTCTCAATGGTTAATTGTAATTGTAGGAAATTTGGAAGCAACACTTATTTTTAAATAT
Source organism: Bubalus kerabau (assembly GCF_029407905.1). Taxonomy (NCBI): domain Eukaryota; kingdom Metazoa; phylum Chordata; class Mammalia; order Artiodactyla; family Bovidae; genus Bubalus; species Bubalus kerabau. Next base: position 78,545,832 of record NC_073631.1, on the reverse strand, counting down.
TATTTAAGTCCTACCACCTAAATTAACTGCTCTTAAAATTCAAGTGTGTTATTCTCTATTCCTTCATTGTAACACACTCACACCCCATGGCCTTTAGGGTATTTTTAAGCTTCCAAGAGAATACATACCTAGGAATATTGCTGCACTTATATTAAATAGTAAATATGTCTGATGAGTTTGCTTAATCCCATCCAGTGATCTTGTTGCATCCAGTCAAAAGTTGTCATGGATTTCCTTTCTTCTGGATGTTTCTGAATTTCAGGTTGCAGATTTATATTAGCCTGTTCACTTTCCAGTGATGTTTGCTAATGAGTTGCTGTAAGTACGCCATGTACCCATAAACAGAGTATTTATGGTCTCCTACGGTAACCTCAAATCATCCTTCTTGTGTGACAGTCCTTTTTTCTGGCTTTAATTTTCCTCTTTAGAAAGCACATCCTTTGGAAGTTGATTTAGTGAGGGTCTGTTGGTGATAAACACAATTATCATGTGTTTGAAAATGTGCCATTGTTTTAAAATGTTAATCTCTCTGGAGAGAAAATTATGATTTTCAATCATAATCTCTTAGTTTCTTAACAATATTTAGTCTATAAAGTAGAAACTGGAAATTATAAAAATATATCTACTCTTTGCAATTAGTGCAATTGTTTGTTCCTTTGTAGGCAATACTTATTTTCTTTCATTGTTTTTAATATATTTTTTCTCCAGCTTTAATGAGGTATAATTGATAAATAAAATTGTAATACGTTTAAAATGAATAATGTGATTTGATATAAATATAGGTTGTAAAAGGATTCCTACCATAGAATTAATAAACAACACACATAAACTCATATTTACCTATTTTTGTTATTTTTGTTGTTAAGACACATAAGTTCTACTCTATTAGCAAATTTCAATTGCACAATACAGTATTACTAACTATAATCACCATGTTACGCATTAGATCCTGCTGCTGCTGCTGCTGCTAAGTCACTTCAGTCGTGTCCGACTCTGTGCGACCCCATAGACGGCAGCCCACCAGGCTCCCTGGTCCCTGGGATTCTCCAGGCAAGAACACTGGAGTGGGTTGCCATTTCCTTCTCCAATGCATGAAAGTGAAAAGTGAAAGTGAAGTCGCTCAGTCATGTCCGACTCTTAGCGACCTCATAGACTGCAGCCTACCAGGCTCCTCCGTCCGTGGGATTTTCCAGGCAAGAGTACTGGAGTGGGGTGCCATTGCCTTCTCCAACATTAGATCCTAAGACCTTATTTATCTTATAACTTAAAGTTTGTACCTTTTTACTACCCTCTCCCTATTTCCCTCAACCCCTAGACCCTGGCAACCACCCTTCTATTCTCTGTTTTTTGAGCACATCATTTTTTGCTCTGCTTGTTTCACACATAAGTGAGATTATGCAGCATGTGTCTTTCTCTGTCTTGCTTATTTCACTTAATATAATTCCCTCCAGATTCATCTATGCTGTTTCATATATCACACTTTATTCTCTTTTTCCATCCATTTGATTACAGATATTTACATTGCTTCCATACCTTGGCTATTGTGAATAATGCTGCAATGAACATGGGAGTATAGATATCTCTTTGAAATTGTGAAATGATGATTTCGTTTCCTTTGGACATATGAACCTAGAAATGAGACTGAATCATACAGTAGCTCTGTGCTTAATTTCTTGAGGAAACTCCTTATTATTTTCCATAGAGACTACCAAAGTACATTCTCACCAATAGTATACATGTCCTTTCCTTCACATACAAACCAGAATTTATCTCTTATAAATATTTTTGGTAATAGATATCCTAACATCTGTGAAGTGATAGCTAATTGTGGTTTTGATTTGCATTTCCCTGATAATTTGTGTACCTGAGCCAAATATGTCTTCTTTGGAAAAATGATTAATCAGTCCCTTGTTGATTTTTTATTTGAGCAATTTGTTCTACTTTTTAAGACTGATTTGGATTTTGATGATCTTTTGTAGTTCCATACAAATTTTAGGATTTTTTTTTCTGTGAAAATGCCATTGAAATTTTGATAGAGATTGCACTGAATCTGTAGATTGCTTTGGATAATATGCACATTTTAGCAACATTTAGTTTTACAATCCAGGAACATGAGATATCTTTCCACTCTCTTGTGTCTTTTTCAGTTTCTTTCATTAATATTTTTAAGTTTTCAGTGTATAGATTTTTCACCTCCTCAGTTAAGTATTTAAGACAATTATTTTATTGTAAATGGGATTATTTTCTTAGTATCTCTTTCTGATAGTTTTGTTGTTAAAGCACAAAATGCAATTGATTTTTACATTGATTTTGTATCATGCAACTTTACTGAATTCATATATTGGTTTTAACAGGTTTTTGGTGAAATCTTTAGAGCTTTTAATGTATAACATCATGTCATCTACAAAAATAGAATTTTCTTCTTTCTTTCCAATTTGGATACCTTTCATATTATTTTCTTGACTACTGCTAAGGAAATGGCAACCCACTCGAGTGTTCTTGCCTGGAGAATCCCAGGGACGGGAGTCGCTTCAGTCGTGTCCGACTCTGTGCGACCCCACAGACGGCAGCCCACCAGGCTCCCCTGTCCCAGGGATTCTCCAGGCAAAAACACTGGAGTGGGTTGCCGTTTCCTTCTCCAATGCATGAAAGCGAAAAGTGAAAGTGAAGTCGCTCAGTCGTGTCTGACTCTTGGCGACCCCATGGACTGCAGCTAGTTCCTGACCAAGGATCAAACCCATGCTCCCTGCAATGGAAGCTCAGAGTCCTAGCCACTGAACCGCCAGGAAATTCCCAAACCCAACCACTACTACAATTTAGTGTGTGGTAGTTTTCTTTCTTTCTTTGCCTTTTCTTGACTAAGTTCCTGGATAATACTCCTAGTACTATGTTGAATAAAACTGTCAACAGTGGGCATCTTTGTTTTGTTCCTGTTTTTAGAGAAAAAACTTTCAGCTTTTCGCCATTGTGTATGATGTTAACTGTAACCTTGTCATATATGGCCTTTATTATGTTGAGATGCATTCCATCTATACTTCATTTGTTCAGAATTTTTATCATTAAAATGAGTTTATCATTTTACTCAATCATTTTTATCAGTTTATCATTTTTATTTTATTTATCATTTTTATCAGTGTATCAATTTATCATTAAATTTAGTTTAATCGCTGGTTTTTCTACATTTATTGAAGTGATTATACACTTTTAATCTCATTTTATTACTCTGATGTATCATATTTATTGATTTTGGGCATGGTGAATCATCCTTCCATCTTAGGAATAAATCTCACTTATTATAGGATATATTTATACAATGGAATATTATTCAGCCACACAAAAAAGAAGTAAATCTTGCAATTTGCCACAATATGGGTGGACCATGAAGGCATTGCTCTAGGTAAGATAAAGAAAAAATTACTATGTAATCTCGCTTGTTGAAGAAGGAAATGGCAACCCATTCCAGTATTCTTGCCTGAAAAATCTTATGGCCAGAGGAGCCTGGCAAGTTATATAGTCCATAGGGTGGCAAGAGTTAGACACTACTGAGTGACTAAGCAATCTCACTTACATGTAAAATCTAAAAAAAAAAAATATTTTTTTAAAAATTGAGCTTGTAGATATAGAGAATGGATTGATGACTGCCAGAGACAGAGGGTATTCGGTAGGAAAAATGAGTGAAGAGAGTCAAAAATAAGTCATAGGCCTATAATGTACAGCGTGGTGACTGTAGTTAACAATACTGTATTGAATATTTGAAAGTTTCTAAGGGAGCAAAGATCTTATTCAAGACAAAAAATTGTAACTGTGTATGGTTACAGATGTTAACTAGACTTACTGAGGTGATCATATCATAATACATACAAATATCAATCATTGTGTTGGACACCTAAAAATAATATGTTATATGTCAATCATACCTCAATAAAAAATAATTTTAAAAATTCCACTTTTGATGAGAAGAAACAAAGCAGATACAGTTTCATTTAGTAGGATTTTTGTCTGTTCATTTGTGTTTTTTTGTTTGTTTTTTCTTTTTAATTTATTTTTTTATTGAAGGATAACTGATTTACAGAATGTTGTTGTTTTCTGTCAAACCTCAACATGAATAAGCCATTAGCTTACATATATACCCTCCCTTTGGAACCTCCCTCCCATCTCCCTCCCCATCCCACTCCTCTAGGTTGATACAGAGCCTCTGTTTGAGTTTCCTGAGCCATACAGTAAATTCTCATTGGCTATCTATTTTATATATGGCAATGTAAGTTTCCATGTTACTCTTTCCATACAACTCACCCTCTCCTCCCCTCTTCCCATGTCAATAAGTCTATTCTCTATGTCTGCTTCTCCATTGCTGCCCTGTAAATAAATTCTTCAGTACCATTTTTCTAGATTCCATATATGTGTGTTAGAATATGATATTTATCTTTCTCTTTCTGACTCACTTCATTCTGTTTAATAGGTTCTAGGTTCATTCACCTCATCAGAACTGACTCAAATTCATTCCTTTTTATGGCTTAGTAATATTCCATTGTGTATATGTACCATGGCTTCTTTAAACATTCACCTATTGATGGACATCTAGTTTGCCTCCACATTCTAGTTATTGTAAATAATGCTGTAATGAACAATAGGATACATGTGTCTTTTTCAGTTTTGGTTTCCTCAGGGTATATTCCTAGGAGTGGGATTGCTGTGTCATATGGTGGTTTTATTCCTAGTTTTTTTTTTAAAGAATCTCCATACTGTCTTCCATAGTAGCTGTATCAATTTACATTCCCATCAACAGTGCAAGAGCATTCCCTTTTCTCCACACCTTCTCCAGCATTTATGGTTTGTAGAATTTTTGATGATGGCCATTCTGACTGGTGTGAGGTGATATCTCATTGTGGTTTTGATTTGCATTTCTCTAGTAATAAGCGATGTTGAGCATCTTTTCATGTGTTTGTTAGTCATCTGTATGTCTTCTTTAGAGAAATGTCTGTTTAAGTTTTACCCACTGTTCGATTGGGTTGTTTGTTTTTCTGACATTGAGTTGCATGAGATGCTTATATATTTTGGAAATTAATCCATTGTCAATTGTTTCATTTGCTATTTTTGTCTCCTAATATGAGGGTTGTCTTTTCACCTTCCTTATAATTTCTTTTGCTGTGCAAAACCTTATAAGTTTAATTAGGCCCCACTTTTCTTTTGTTTTATTTCCCATTACTCTAGGAGGTGGGTCATAGAGGATTTTGCTTTGATTTATGTCATCGAGTGTTCTGCTTATGTTTTCCTCTAAGAGTTCTATAGTTTCTGCTCTTACATTTAGGTCTTTAATTTTGAGTTTATCTTTATATATGGTATTAGGAAGTATTCTAATTTCATTCTTTTATATATAGCTGTCCAGTTTTCCCAACACCATTTATTGAAGAGGCTGTCTTTGCTCCATTGTATGCTCTTGCCTCTTTTGTCAAAAATTAGGTAACCATAGGTGTATGGATTTATTCCTGGGCTTTTTATCTTGTTTCTTTGGTCTATATTTCTGTTTTTGTGCCAGTACCATACTGGCTTGATGACTGTAGCTTTGTAGTATAATCTGAAGTCAGGAAAATTTATTCCTCCACCTCCATTTTTCATTCTCAAAACTGCTTTGGCTATTCAGGGTCTTTTGAGTTTCCATATGAATTGTGAAATTTTTTGCTCTAGTTCTGTGAAAAATATCATTGGTAATTTGATAGAAATCACATTGAATCTGGGGAGTGGCAGCTGCATGGCTCTGAAGTGACTTTAAGGAGAAACTCAATGAGCAAGGACAAAGGAGAAGCCCCAGCAAGATGATAGGATGGGCAAAATCACATTGAGAATCAAACCCTATACACACCAGAGAGGATCAGAGGGCTCAAACCTTGTGTGCATCAGAACCACAAAACACCACAGAGACTGAAACAGAACTGTGTTTGAGTGTCTACTGGGGAGGCATGGGTCGTTAGTGGATTGCTGCAGGGGCAGGGGCTCAGGGTGCAACAGACTTGGTATGACATAAGCCCTCTTGGAAGATGTCGCCATTAATCCCACCATAAAGCTGCCATAACTTACACATGACTGGGTAAATAGACTCTTGAAGGGCACAAACAGAACTTTGTGTGCACCAGGACCCTGGGGAAAAGAACAGTGACCCCACAAGAGACTGACCCAAACTTGCCTGTGAGTATCCAGGAGTCTATCCAGTGGAGGTGTGGGTCAGCGGTAGCCTGCTGCAGGATTGGGGGCACTAAGTGTAGTAGTGCATGCAGGGGACCTTTTGAAGGAGGACATGATTATCTTCATTAACTCCACCAGAGTTTGAAGTGAAGTGAACTTGCTCAGTCGTGTCTGACTCTTTGCGACCCCATGGACTATAGCCTATCAGGCTCCTCTGTCCATGGGATTTTCCAGACAAGAATACTGGAGTGGGTTTCCATTTTCTTCTCCAGGGATCTTCCCTACCCAGGGATTGAACCCGGGTCACCTGCATTGTAGGCATATGCTTTTACTGTCTGAGCCACCAGGGAAGCCTGGGGTGTCCACCAGAGTTTGGCCCCAGGTAAATAACAGGGATGAACATAGCCCCACCCATCAACAGACAACGGGATTAAAGATTTACTGAGCATGGCCCCGCCCATCAGAACAAGACCCAGTTTACCCCTCAGTCAATCTCTCCCATCAGGAAGTTTCCATAAGCCACTTATCCTTCTCCATCAGAGGGCAGACAGACTGAAAACCACAATCAGAAAACTAACCAATTTGATCACATGCACCATAGCCTTGTCTAACTCATGAAACTATGAGCCATGCAGTGAAGGGCCACCCAAGACGGACAGGTTATGTGGAGAGTTCTGAAAAAATGTGGTCCACTGAAGAAAGGAATGGCAAACCACTTCAGTATTCTTGCCTTGAGAACCCCATGAACAGTATGAAAAGGAAAAAAGATAGGACACTGAAAGATGAACTCCCCAGGTTGGTAGGTGCCCAATATGCTACTGGAGATCAGTGAAGAAATAACTTCTGAAAGAATGAAGAGAGAGCCAAAGCCAAAACAACACCCAGTTGTGGATGTGACTGGTGATGGAAGTAAAGTCTGATGCTGTAAAGAGCAATATTGCATAGGAACCTGGAATGTTAGGTCCATGAATCAAGGAAATTGGAAGTGGTCAAAGAGGATATGTCAAGAGTGAACATCGACATTTTAGGAATCAGTGAACTAAAATGGACTGGAATGAGTGAATTCAATTCAGATTACCATTATATTTACTACTGTGGCCAAGAATCCCTTAGAAGAAATGGAGAAGCCCACATAGTCAACAAAAGAGTCTGAAACACAGTACTTGGATGCAATCTCAAAAACAACAGAATGATCTCTGCTCCTTTCCAAGGCAAATCATTCAATATCACAGTAAACCAAGTCTATGCCCCAATGAGTAAAGCTGAATAAGCTGAACTTGAATGGTTCTATGAAGACCTACAAGACCTTCTAGAACTAATACCCCAAAAATATGTCCTTTTCATTACAGGGGACTGGAATGCAAAAGCAGAAAGTCAATAAATACCTGGAGTAACAGGCAAATTTGGCTGTAGAGTACAGAATGAAGCAGGGCAAAGACTAGTAGAGTTTTGTGAAGAGAAGGCATTCGTCATAGCAGACACGCTCTTCCAACAACACAAGAGAAGGTTCTACACATGGACATCACCAGATAGTCAATACTGAAATCAGATTGATTATATTCTTTGTAGCCAAAAATGGAGAGGCTCTATACAGCCAGCAAAAACAAGATTGGGAGCTGACTGTGGCTCAGATCATGGACTCCTATTACCAAATTCAGATTTAAAATGAAGAAAGTAGGGAAAACCACTAGACCATTCAGGTATGACCAAAATCAAATCCCTTACAGTTATACAGTGGAAGTGATGAATATATTCAAGGGATTAGCTATGACAGACAGAGTGCCTAACAAACTATGGATGGAGGTTCGTGACATTGTAGAAGAGGCAGTGATCAAGACAATCCCCAAGAAAAAGAAATGCAAAAAGGCAAAATGGTTGGCTGAGGAGGCCTTACAAATAGCTATGAAAAGAAGAGAAGCCAAAGGCAAAGGAGAAAAGAAAGATATACCCATTTGAATGTAGAGTTCCAAAGAATAGTAAGGAGAGATAAGAAACCCTTCCTTGGTGATCAATGCAAAGAAATAGAGGCAAACAATAGAATGGGAAAGACTAGAGATATCTTCAAGAAAATTAAAGATACCAAGGGAACATTTCATGCAAAGATGGGCACAATAAAGGACAGAAATGGTATGGACCTAACAGAAGCAGAAAATATTAAGAAGAGGTGGCAAGAATACACAGAAGAACTATGCAAAAAGAACTTCATGACTCAGATAATCATGATGGTATGATCACTCAACTAGAGACAGACATTCTGGAGTGTGAAGTCAAGTGGACCTTAGGAAGCATTACTATGAACAAAGCTAGTGGAGGTGATGGAATTCCAGTTGAGCTATTTGAAATCCTAAAAGATGATGCTGTGAAAGTGCTGCACTCAATATGCCAGAAAATTTGGAACACTCAGCAGTGGCCACAGGACTGGAAAAGGTCAGTTTTCATTCCAATCCCAAAGAAAGGCAATGCCAAAGAATGCTCAAACACCGACACAATTGCAATAATTTGTCACGCTAGCAAAGTAATGTTCACAATTCTCCAATTCTTCAACAGTACATGAAATGTGAACTTTCAGATGTTTAAGCTGGATTTAGAAAAGGCAAAGGAACCAGAGATCAAATTGTCAACATTCGTTGGATCATCAAAAAACCAAAAGAGTTCCAGAAAAATGTCGACTTTTGTTTTATTGACTATGCCAAAGACTCTGACTGTGTGGATTACAACAAACTGGAAAATTCTGAAAAAGATGGGAATACCAAGACCACCTAACATGCCTCTTGAGAAATCTGTATTCAGATCAGGAAGCAACAGTTAGAACTGGACATGGAACAACAGACTGGTTCCAAATTGGGAAAAGAGTACGTCAAGGCTGTAAATTGTCACCCTGCTTATTTAACTTATACGCAGAGTACATCATGAGAAATGCTGAGCTGGATGAAGCACAAGCTGGAATCAAGATTGTGAGGAGAAATAACAATAACCTCAGATATGCAGATGACACCACTCTTTTGGCAGAGAGCAAAGAAAAACTAAAGAGCCTCTTGATGAAAGTGAGAGAGAAGAGTAGAAAAGTTGGCTTAAAGCTCAACATTCAGAAAATGAATATCATGGCATCTGGTCCCACCACTTCATGGCAAATAGATGGGGAAACAGTGGAAACAGTGAGAGACTATGCACTCATCTCACATGCTAGTAAAGTAATGCTCAAAATTTTCCAAGCCAGGCTTCAGCAATACGTGAACTGTGAACTTCCAGATGTTCAAGCTGGTTTTAGAAAAGGCTGAGGAACCAGAGATCAAATTGCCAACATCTGCTGGATCATCAAAAAAGCAAGAGAGTTCCAGGAAAACATCTATTTCTGCTTTATTGACTATGCCAAAGCCTTTGACTGCGTGGATCACAATAAAATGTGGAAAATTCTGAAAGAGATGGGGATACTAGACCATCTGACCTGCCTCTTGAGAAACCTATATGCAGATCAGGAAGCAACAGTTAGAACTGGACATGGAACAACAGACTGGTTCCAAATAGGAAAAGGAGTACGTCAAGGCTGTATACTGTCACCCTGCTTATTTAACTTATATGCAGAGTACATCATGAGAAACGCTGAGCTGGAAGAAGCACGAGCTGGAATCAAGATTGCCAGGAGAAATATCAATGACCTCAGATATGCAGATGATACCACACTTATGGCAGAAAGTGAAGAGGAACTGAAAAGCCTCTTGATGAAAGTGAAAGTGGAGAGTGAAAAAGTTGGCTTAAAGCTCAACATTCAGAAAATGAAGATCATGGCATCTGGTCCCATAACTTCATGGGAAATAGATGGGGAAACAGTGGAAACAGTGTCAGATTTATTTTTCTGGGCTCCAAAATCACTGCAGATGGTGACTGCAGCCATGAAATTAAAAGACGCTTACTCCTTGGAAGGAAAGTTATGACCAACCTAGATAGCATATTCAAAAGCAGAGACATTACTTTGCCAACAAAGGTTCGTCTAGTCAAGGCTATGGTTTTTCCTGTGGTCATGTATGGATGTGAGAGTTGGACTGTGAAGAAGGCTGAGCGCTGAAAAATTGATGCTTTTGAACTGTGGTGTTGGAGAAGACTCTTGAGAGTCCCTTGGACTGCAAGGAGATCCAACCAGTCCATTCTAAAGGAGATCAGCCCTGGGATTTCTTTGGAAGGAATGATGCTAAAGCTGAAACTCCAGTACTTTGGCCACCTCATGCGAAGAGTTGACTCATTGGAAAAAACTCTGATGCTGGGAAGGATTGGGGGCAGGAGGAGAAGGGGAAGACAGAGGATGAGATGGCTGGATGGCATCACTGACTCGATGGACATGAGTTTGGGTGAACTCCGGGAGTTGGTGATGGACAGGGAGGCCTAGCATGCTGCAATTCATGGGGTCGCAAAAAGTAGGACACGACTGAGTGACTGAACTGAACTGAACTGAAAATCACTGCAGATGGTGACTGCAGCCATGAAATGAAAAGACGCTTGGTCCTTGGAAGAAAAGCTACGACCATTCTAGACAGCATATTAAAAAGCAGAGACATTTCTTTGCCAACAAAGGTCCATCTAGTCAAAGCCATGGTTTTTCCAATAGTCATGTATGGATGTGAGAGTTGGACTATAAAGAAAGCTGAGCACCGAAGAATTGATGCTTTTGAACTGTTGTGTTGGAGAAGACTCTTGAGAGTCTCTTGGACATCAAGGAGATCCAACCAGTCCATCCTAAAGGAGATCAGTCCTGGGTGTTCTTTGAAAGGACTGATGTTGAAGCTGAAACTCCAGCAACTTGGCCATCTGATGGGAAGAACTGACTCACTAGAAAAGACCTTCATGCTGGGAAAGATTGAAGGTGGGAGATGAAGGGGATGACAGAGGATGAGATAGTTGGATGGCATCACCAATAATGGACATGAGTTTTAGTAAGCTCTGGGAGTTGGTGATGGACAGGGAAGCCTGGCATGCTGCAGTCCATGGGGTTGCATAGAGTCAGACATGACTGAGTGACTGAACTGACTGTATTGACATTGAATCTGTAGATTGCATTTGGTAATATAGTAATTTTCACAATATTGATTCCTCCTACTCCAGAACATGGAATATCTCTTCAACTGTTTATGTCATCTTTGATTTCTTTCATCAGTGTCTTATAATTTTCTGTGTACAGTTTTTGTCTCCTTAGGTAAATTTATTCCTAGATACTTAATTTTTTTTGTTACAATGGTGAATGGGATTGAATCCTTAATTTCTTTTTCTTATTATTCATTGTTATTATATATTATATTTCTGTGTATTGATTTTTTATCCAGCAAATTTGTTAAATTCACTGTTTAGCTCCAGTAATTTTCTAATACTCTCTTTAGGATTTTTCATTTACAGTATCATGTCATCTGCAAATAGTGAGAGTCTTACTTCTTCCTTTCTGATCTGGACTCCTTTTATTTCTCTTTCTTCTCAGATTCCTGTAGCTAGATCTTTCAGAACTGTGTTGTTCTGCTGTGTTGAATAATAGTGGTGAAAGTGGACACCCTTGTCTTGTTCCTAATGTTAGGGGTAATGCTTTCAGTTTTTCACCATTGAGACTAATGTTTGCTGTAGGCTTATCATACATGGCCTTTGCTATGTTGAGGTAGGTTCCTTCTATGCCCATTTTTGAAGAGTTTTAATCAAAAGTGGGTGCTGAATTTTGTCAAAGATTTTTTCTGCATCTATTGAGATTATCATATCATTTTTATCTTTCAGTTGTTAATATGGTGTATCACATTGATTGATTTTCATATATTGAAGAATCCTTGCATTCCTGGAATAAACCCAACTTGATCATGGTCTTTGAGCTTTTTGATGTGTTGCTGAATTCTGTTTGCTAAAATTTCATTGAGGATTTTTGCATCTATGCTCATCAGTGATATTGGCCTGTAGTTTTCTTTCTTTGTGTTGTCTTTGTCTGGCTTCGATATTAGGGTGATGGTGGCCTGGTAGAATATGTTTGGAAGTGTTCTTTCCTCTGCAATTTTTTTTAAAGAGTTTTACAAGGATAGGCAATAGTTCTTCTCTAAATGTTTGACAGAATTCTCCTATGAAGCCATCTGGTCCTGGGCTTTTGTTTTTTGGGAGATTTTTGATCACAGCTTCCATTTCAGTGCTTGTAATTGTGTTGTTCATAATTTCCATTTCTTCCTGGTTCAGGCTTGGAAGGTTGAACTTTTCTAAAAATCTGTCCATTTCTTCCAGGTTATCCATTTTATTGCCATATAGTTGTTTGTAATAGTCTCTTATAATCCTTTGTATTTCTGTATTGTCTGTTGTAACCTCTCCTTTTTCATTTCTAACTTTGTTGATTTGATTCTTCTCTCTTTTTTTCTCGATGAGTCTGGCTAAAGGTTTGTCAGCTTTATCTTCTCAAAGAGCCAGTTTTTAGTTTTATTAATCTATATTATTGTTTCTTTCATTTTTCATTTATTTCTTCTCAGATATTTATTTCTTTCCACTAATTTTGGGGTATTTTGTTCTTTTTTTTTTCCAGTTATTTTAGGTGTAAAGTTAGGTTGTCTATTTGATCTTTTTCTTGTTTCTTGAGGTAGGATTGTATTGCTGTAAACTTCCCTCTTAGAACTGCTTTGGCTGCATCCCATAGGTTTAGAGTTGTCATGATTTTATTATCATTTGTTTCTAGAAATTTTTTTATTTCTTCAGTAACCTGTTGGTTATTTAGAAATGTGTTGTTTAATCTCCATGTGTCTGTGTTTCTTACAGTTTTTTTCCTTGCAATTGATATCAAGTCTCATAGCATTGTGGTCAGAGAAGATGCCTGATACAATTTCAATTTTCTTAAATTTACTGAGGTTTGATTCATGACCCAAGATGTGGTCTCTCCTAGAGAATATTCCACGTGCACTTGAGAAAATGTATTCTTCTGCATTTTGGTGAAATGTCCTGAAGACATCAATGAGATCCACCTCATCTAATGTATCATTTAAGACTTGTGTTTCCTTATTAATTTTCTGTTTTGATGATCTGTCCATTGGTGTGAGTGGGGTGTTAAAATCTCCTACTATTATTGTGTTACTGTCAATTTCCCCTTTTACGTCTATTAGTGTTATGGCACCCCACTCCAGTACTCTTGCCTGGAAAATCCCACAGACGGAGGAGCCTGGTAGGCTGCAGTCCATGGGGTCGCTAAGAGTCGGACATGACCGAATTACTTCACTTTCACTTTTCACTATCATGCATTGGAGAAGGAAATGGCAACCCACTCCAATGTTCTTGCCTGGAGAATCCCAGGGACGGGGGAGCCTGGTGGGCTGCTGTCTATGGGTTCGCACAGAGTCGGACACGACTGAAGTGACTTAGCATAGCATAGCATAGTTTTTGTCTTATGTATTGGGAGATTAGCCTCGGGAGATTCCCTGGTGGCTCAGATGGTAAAGCGTCTGCCTGCAATGCAGGAGACCTGGGTTCAATCCCTGGGTTGGGAAGATCCTCTGGAGAAGGAAATGGCAACCCACTCCAGTACTCATGCCTGGAAAATTCCATGGATGGAGAAGCCTGGTGGGTTACAGTCCATGGGGCCGCAAAGAGTCGGACACGACTGAGTGACTTCACTTTCACTTATGTATTGAGGGGCTCCTATGTTGGGTGCATAGATATTTACAATTGTTATGTCTTCCTCTTGGATTGATCCCTTGATCATTATGTAGTGTTCTTCCTTAACTCTGGTAATCTTCTTTATTTTAAGGTCTATTTTGTCTGATATGAGAATTGCTACTCCAGCTTCCTTTGCTTCCCATTTACATGGAATATATTTTTCCATCCTCTCACTTCCAGTCTATATGTATCTTTACTTCTGAAGTGGGTTTCTTGTAGACAGCATATATATGGGTCTTGTTTTTGTATCCAGTCAGCCAGTCTGTGTCTTTTGGTTCGCGCATTTAATTCATTTACAGTTTAAAGTAATTATTGGTATATATGTTCCTATTGCCATTTTCTTAATTGTTTGGGGTTGATTTTGTAGATCTTTTTTCTTCTCCTGTGTTTATTGACTATATAAGTCCCTTTAATATTTGTTGTAAAGCTAGTTTGGTGGTACTGAATTCTCTTAAGTTTTGCTTGTCAGAAAAGTTTTTTATTTCTCCATTAATTTTGAATGAGATCCTTGCTGAGTACAGTAATCTTGGTTGTAGATTCTTCCCTTTCAGTACTTTAAATATATCTTGCCTTTCCCTTCTGGCCTACAGATTTTCTTCTGAAAGATCAGCTGTTAAGCGTATGGGGTTTCCCTTGCATGTTACTTGTTGCATCTCCCTTGCTGCTTTTAATATTCTTTCTTTGTGTTTAGCCTTTGTTAGTTTGATTAGTATGTGTCTTGGCATGTTTCTCCTTGGGCTTAACCTGTATGGGACTCTTTGATCTTCTTGGACTTGATTGACTATTTCCTTTTCCATATTGGGGAAATTTTCAACTATAATCTCTTCAAAAATTTTCTCTTAACCTTTCTTTTTCTCTTTTTCTTCTGGGACCCCTATAATTCAAGTGTTGGTGCATTTAATGTTGTCCCAGAGATCTCTGAGACCATCTTCAGTTCTTCTCATTCTTTTTACTTCATTCTGCTCTTCAGAAGTTATTTCCACCATTTTGTCTTCCAGCTCACTGATTTGTTCTTCTGCTTCAGATATTCTGCTATTGATTCCTTCTAGAGTATTTTTAATTTCAGTAATTGTGTTGTTTGTCTCTGTATGTTTATTCTTTAATTTTACATTTTTGTTAATTGATTCTTGCTTTTTCTCCATTTTGTTTTCAAGGTTTTTGATCATCTTTACTATCATTATTCTGAATTATTTTTCAGGTAGTTTGTCCTCTTAGTTTATTTGAACTTTTGTGTTTCTAGTTTGTTCCTTCATTTATGCAGTATTTCTCTGCCTTTTCATCATTTTTTTTTTAAACTTATTGTGTTTAAGGTCTCCTTTTCCCAGGCTTCAAGGTTGAATTCTTCCTCTTGATTTCTGCTCTCCTAAGATTGGTCAGGAAGCAACAGTTAGAACTGGACATGGAACAACAGACTGGTTCCAAATAGGAAAAGGAGTTCGTCAAGGCTGTATATTGTCACCCTGTTTATTTAACCTATATGCAGAGTACATCATGAGAAACGCTGGACTGGAAGAAACACAAGCTGGAATCAAGATTGCTGGGAGAAATATCAATAACCTCAGATATGCAGATGACACCACCCTTATGGCAGAAAGTGAAGAGGAACTCAAAAGCCTCTTGATGAAAGTGAAAGAGGAGAGTGAAAAAGTTGGCTTAAAGCTCAACATTCAGAAAATGAATATCATGGCATCCGGTCCCATCACCTCATGGGAAATAGATTGGGAAACAGTTGAAATAGTGTCAGACTTTAGTTTTCTGGGCTCCAAAATCACTACAAATGGTAAATGCAGCCATAAAATTAAAAGATGCTTACTTGTTGAAAGGAAAGTTATGACCAACCTAGATAGCATATTCAAAAGCAAAGACATTACTTTGCCAACAAAGGTTCATCTAGTCAAGGCTATGGTTTTTCCTGTGGTCATGTATGGATGTGAGAGTTGGACTGTGAAGAAGGCTGAGCGCTGAAAAATTGATGCTTTTGAACTGTGGTGTTGGAGAAGACTCTTGAGAGTCCCTTGGACTGCAAGGAGATCCAACCGGTCCATTCTGAAGGAGATCAGCCCTGGGATTTCTTTGGAAGGAATGATGCTAATGCTGAAACTCCAGTACTTTGGCCACCTCATGCGAAGAGTTGACTCATTGGAAAAGACTCTGATGCTGGGAGGGATTTGGGGGCAAGAGAAGAAGGGGATGACAGAGGATGAGATGGCTGGATGGCATCACTGACTCTATGGACGTGAGTCTGAGTGAACTCCGGGAGTTGGTGATGGACAGGGAGGCCTGGTGTGCTGTGATTCATGGGGTCGCAAAGAGTTGGACATGACTGAGCGACTGATCTGATCTGATCTGATCTGAAGATTGGTCCAGTGGTTTGTGTAAGCTTAGTATAGGGTGAGATTTGTGCTGAGTTTTTGTTTTGTTTCTTTGTTTGTTTTTCCTCTGATGAGCAAGATTGAGTGAGGTGGTAATCCTGTGTGCTGATGATTGGGTTTGTATTTTTGTTTTGTTTGTTGTTTAGATGAGGTGTCCTACACAGGGTGAAACTTGTGGTTGGGTGATGCCATATCTTGTATTTAAGTGGTTTCCTTTGTGTGAGTTCTCACTGTTTGATACTTCCTAGGGTTATTTCTCTGGTAGTCTAGGGTCTTGGAGCCAGTGCTCCCATTCCAAAGGCTCAAGGCTTGATCTCTTGTCAGGAACAAAGATTCCACAAGTGGTTTGTTATGACACTAAGTGAGATTAAAAGAAGTATCTAAAAACGAGGAACCAAAGATGAACCCCAGACAAATGGCAGTTACAAAATCAAGCAAATAATACTTAAAATAATGGAATATGCACATATACACCCATGAGCAAAGTCAAAACAGTCCAACAAAAATAAAGTACATTAGATCAACCTGGTGAACAAAGTAAACCAAAAATTATATTTACCAGAACAAAATTAACTAAAGCACAAACTGAAAAAACTAAAGCAAGGTGCAAACTGGGGAATAAAGCAATGAAAGTAAAACTAACAAATATGTTGAGAGGAAAGGAAAGAAAGAAAGAATACATAGAGTTAAACAGAGGTGGATGAAGAAGATTTATATAATTAAAGATTAACTGCAAGGGGAAAAGAACAGTAGGAAAGAAAAACAAAGGAATAAATGTATAAAAAACAGTAATAGGTTTAAAAAATTAAAATTAAAAAAAGAGGAAAACTCCACAGAACAGTAAGAGTCCAAGGTAGAGGTAGAGGTTTATAACAGTAATAAAAAATGTGACTGAGGAAAAAATAAAGCTCAAAAGCTTAATTAGATTTCATAGTGCTAATAAAATCAACAACTACAACAGACAGGAGGAAAAAAGGGGAAAAAAAAGAAAAAAATCCAAAGAATCTACAGAGCAAGTCAAAACATAAGAATAATAAATGTTTTTCTTGCAGTTTGATATTACATCATGCCCAGACTGTTTGTATGGTATCAAAATACACAGAGGAGGAAAAATTTAAAGATTCTAGTGTTTGATGTATCTAATGCAAATACTCCATATCAGTGTCATAACTTTTTAAGTAGAAAATTCTGCAATTGCTTTTCCTTATATTATTACAACTCAGTAACTATGGAGTTAGGGCAGCTGCTTGAACATTTGCCCCCAGTATCTACAGCAGAACACAAAAGGCAGGTCAACATAGACCTTATAGCAAAGGTACATAGGTAATGGATGATAAAGTCAGATTTTTAAATATTTTAGGTGGCTGAAAGAAAGGGTTGAAAAGAATGAGGCAGTGCTTAATAGGGTAAAAGCAGCATGCCTGCCCTTGGTCTTCCAGCTCAACTAGACCCATGCAGTAGGAGAATTATTTAAAGAGCAATTCATGGAGGAATGCTACAGAAGGGCATACCATCATCTCAGACTTGGAAATACCATGAAAGCTATGGATAAACATCTAAACTCTACTGAGATAGTTTTAATATATGTAAGTAATAGAGACCTAAGAACGTGATGTTTCATTGTCTTTGCTGTTGGATTATGCCTGATTTTGAGTCCCTGGCAAACCACCACATGTGAAGAAGATACCCCAGATGTTAAAGAGGTCTGGAAAATATCTTTAAACCATGAGAAGTAGACTTAGTGTGAGGAGAGAACACTTGGGTTAGAGATGGTAGAAGTCTTCAAGTCTAAATGGTTCTCACCAGGAAGCAAAAAGTATCATTTTAATTTTTTAAGGAGGACTTTTTGTCAGTTGGAATTCTTCTAGTTTTAATGCAAGTTTTGTAACCTGATGAGGTCTGAGGTGAAATTGAAGCAGGAGCTACAAAACTGCCAGACAGAATATTGGAAATGTTTACATAGAGTTGGACATTCATGTCAGCCAACTCTTATGGATTTGGACTCCAATTTCTAAGTTCTACATCAGTGCTATGGGGTGGGTCCTCTTAATACCAAACTGCTTTAAAACTCAAACTCAGAACACTGCTCTTCTCACTGAAAATATCAATAATGTCCTTCAAAGAAATATCTTGATTCTGCTAGATTTTTTTCAGTGTTTGGCAGCTTTGTAAATTTTTTATTAATTCATTTATTGTTTATTTTGCATTGTTCTGTTTTAAGCATAAAAGGATGAAGTACTGTACTCAACTCTGTGTTTTATACTTTAGGGCCTTATCATGTTAAATCACAGATGCTCTATATGGCTGAGTAAATGTTTACCCTTCAGAACCAGCCTAAACAAAGGAAAAACACTGTCCAAATAGTTTCTTTGCAGAATGATAACTAAAGGCTCTTTCCTGAAGTCTTAATCCTAATCTTAAATATTTGCTATCCTAAATTAAAGAAAGTTATGTCTGCAGCCTTATTATCTGTTTTTCTTCATGCTCATCATAAACGCCAAAGGGTAATTCTTCCTAGAAAAATCAATCTTTTGTGATAACATGCAATGTGTTTTTAATTAATGAAGCTGCTTGATGCTGGCAGACTAGAAGCATCTTATCGTCACATGCTGGGGGAATTCATGCAGGGTCCTGTCTGTGCATGCCGAGCCCTGGAGCCAAAAAAAATTTCTCCTGTCATTAACTGCTCTGCTTAACTAGCCTACTTATTAAGAACCAAGCCATCAGTCATGTTGGATAAGCATATCAAGATATAAAAAGACGCCAGAAGCTGATGAAATACTTTGGCGAGAGCAATGACCAGTTTTGTTATAATAACTTGTGGTTCATCTCCAGTGTTCAGGGCCAAAAAAAAAAAAAAAAAAAAAGTCATTTGATATTGCTCAATATTCTTGGGCAAAATGTAACTGTCATCTGAATCCAGAGGTAGAAAAGAGAATTTTTGTTGATTTTGTTTGTTTTCTTTTGAAGATGAAAAATGGTTTTTCAGTTGGGGAACAGTGGGAAAGACTTGAGTTAATGGCCCCAACACCTGGTAAAAGTCACCTGTTCTCTCCAAGATTCTGTTTCTTCCACTGGAAAATGAGGCTGAGAGTGTCCATGTCATGGTGAGAATAAAGCACATGGACTGAAGCACTGAAGGCACATCATAGACAATAAGGACCAAGATGCTGTTACTCTTTCTTAATGTTATGATTATTTTTATCCTTAGAGAAAATTACACCTAAGTCAAAACTGGATATAAACATTTCTAAATATTCATAAAAAGAAAATTATCAAATTATTCTCACTTTTCAGATTCCCAAATTTCAGGTTTTAGTATGTAAGCCTGATCAACAAAGCCTCCTCTTTTTTACCCTGAATGTAGCCAAAACAAAATGCTGCATGAAAAGCAGGGAACTTTTTGATAATGGAGCAAAGAGGTATTTATTGTTTCAGAAAGCACTTCCTGAAAACATTTATGACCATGGAGCCAATAAAATGATGGGTTCGGAGATAAGTATACTGGAAGGAAACAAAGACCATTGCAACACATGGCAAAACACCCTGGAATCATTCTTCCTTGTATTCTTAAGCATAATTTTTTACATTAATATAAAGAGTCAAAATAAAAGTTCCCTGCTGGGTTTACACAATACCCAGCCACTGACCAATTAGAGTAAAGAGAGCCCAAGCTAATTGTTTTTAATTATATGAATATAGTCCAGGTTGACTTATGTCTAAAATGGGATGATTTCATAGGCATTGAATACTCTTTTAATGTTTGAAAAATTAAGTAGTTTCTGAATTATAAGCTAATAGACTTAATATTGAATCCAATGCAAGATCTTTAGAAGATGGTATGATAAAATAATATAACTGAAGATAATAATATAAGGATATTATTTTATAATTTAATAATAATATTTACATCTCAAAGGATTTATGAAGATAATTGAGATAACTAGATGAAAGAAACTTGGAAAGATGCTAAAGGTTAAGCCATACTATTCCTTCTGCTTGAAGTGTTCACTCCCCAGTGTCCATGATCACCACATTCTATCCATCTTTCAAAGCCCAGATGAAATACAATGTCATTCACAGAACTTCCCCTTGTTCTGTATTCTCTTTCCTTCCAGTAGGATCCCTCTTGGCATTCACCTTGCAACAGTAAACTCCATGAGGGCTGACTCTTAAATATACTCCCTTTTATATTCCCCAATGTCTCTGTGGAATAGTTACATGTGTTCAGGGTAGCCCACATGAAATGAGTCTTACGACAAAAGAGTGGTATCCTTGAGATGCATAGCTGGGTTTGTCTTACAAGGTAAGCAAGAGACCCACATTAACGGCCATTCAATATAGGGAAATTTGTCTTGGGGTCCCCACCAGGTTGCTATTCTTCCTTAATAATGAGTCAGCACACACAAACTGGTAGACCAAACAAGAACATATGGGAGGCTGATCTTTGTACTACTATGTGCTAAGTTGCCTCAGTCGTGTCCGACTCTTTGCAACCCTATTGACTGTAACCCACCATGCTCCTCTTTCCATGGAATTCTCCAGGCAAGAATACTGGAGTGGGTTGCCATGCCCTCCTCAGGAGATCTTCCCAACCCAGGGACTGAAACAGTGTCTCTTATGTCTCCTGCACTGGCAGGCAGACTGTTTACCACTAGCACTACCTGGGAAGCCCTGATCTTTGTACTAAATAACTATTAATAGTAACTATTATTTTGTGAGGTTGTGCTTAGTCACTCAGTCATGTCCAACTCTTTGCAACCCCATGGACTGTAGCCCTCCTGGCTCCTCTCTCCATGGAATTTTCCAGGCAAGAATACTGGAAAGTGTTATTTCCTACTCCAGGGGATCTTCCTGACCCAGGGATCAAATCCTCGTCTCTTGCATCTTCTGCATTAGCAGGCAGATTCTTCATCACTCTGACACCTGGAAAGCCCCAACTATTATTCTGTAGAGTGTATTAAAAGACAATGGCTCCTAGAAAAATAGAGACTTGATCATTCAAAGTAAGCTAAAGGAGTAATGTAGATCACACAAAATGCACAGGTATGAGAAAGGCACAGACTATTTCAAGTCTGTCCATCAGGTGGAAGGAAACAGGAGTTGAGATATGACAGAACTGCATGGGCCAGGTGTTGTATTTAGAGTTGACTCTCTCCTAACGCCTCCTACCTATCACTCTTAGGATGCATGAGTTTTGGGTGTCACGTGGTGTGCTTTTGAGACCAGAGATAACTTAATAGAGGATATTGGGGTTTTAAAAGTCAGAGGACATATTACCCAAGAAATCTCAAGACAATATGCTTGAGTTTGTGTTCCAACTCATCATCTTGAAAATCAAACCTTCTCTTCCCATGCCAGAAGCAGCAATTCTATTTCAAAAACTGGTTGTTCATACATGATCAGCTATTTCTATAATTCTACACAAGTTAAATCAAGTAACCTCCTCAATCTAATTTTCCTATATCTAAGTAAAAAGAGAAAGATCAAAATTCACCAAAAAAGGCAATAAAGAAAATAAACTTAACCAACAATCAAAAAGCAAAATGTTGTGAAATAGGTAATAATAGGTTAATAAGCAGAGGGCTTCCCAGGTGGCTCAGTGATAAAGAATCTGCCTGCCAATGTAGGAGATGCAGGTTTGATCCCTGGTTCGGAAAGATCACCTAGAGGAGGAAATGGCAACCCACTCCAGTATTCTCACCAGGAAAATCCCATGGACAGAGGAGCCTAGCGAGCTACAGTCCATGGAGTTGCAGAGTTAGACATGGCTGAACAACTGAGCACATGCATACAAGTTAATAACTATATTAGTAAAAATAAAAAAGTCTCAGATTCAATATGATATTGATATCTATATCTATAGCTATTCTATAGATAAACTTCAACAGAAAAGTATCAGCATATATATATATATATATAATTAATAAAATTTAAAAGAACCAAAAAATAAAAAATCTCAAACAGATGTCCCAAATAGTCAAATAAACTTGGTATAAGTTTAATTTGGAAAAACAAATGAAGTGAAATGAACAATAAAATAAAATAAGTAAATAAAAATAAATAAAATGTTATTTGCAATGAAGATGTTAAGAATTAAAACTGTGTAAGAAAATTTAAGAGATATAGTTCTTGGAACATAACTGGGAGCCTTTAACCACAAATGTATTAATCTGGCTACCCTGTGCAAAAAGTACATAGGAGAGAGAGAGAAAAGAAAGATTTGTAGGTCTGACATTTGCTTAGCTAATGCACCCCAATTTCATAGGAAAGGCACAGGGGTTTTAAGAGAATTGTTTGATGAAAACACTACCAACTTGGACTAAACGGGGATCAGCAAAATGCACCTCTTGGACCCCCGGGCTACCAGGGGTCATGTGGCAAGGGGCAGGATTCTAAAAGCTCCTGAAACTCTAGGATCCAGGTGGATACACACCTTCCTCCAGCTATCTAATCAAACACTATTCAAGAGACCAGCTGTGAGTGGATTAGCAGATGTGAATAAGGTCTCACATCTGCTGACCTTAGGATCGGTCAGTTCTTCAAGTGGGCCTGACCTAATCCCATGAGCCCTTTAAAAGTGGGAGAAGAGAGGGCCATCCCTGAGATGGGTTCAGGCTGGCCTGGAAGAAAGTCAACTTCCATCCTGTGTATTGCCTGTTGAGACCACCTGGGCAAGGATCTTCAGGTGGCCTCCAGGAGCTGAGAGCAAGCAGGAAAACTGAGATTATCAACTGATGGTGTCAAAGCCATTAATTTGTGATCATTTGTTTTACAGCATGAATCAGGCTGAGAAAACTACCCAGCCCCAGAAACTGCTCATTCCTTATGACAAAAGGATTACTCTATAGCCCAAAGGCTGGAGCCAGTGTTACTGAATCCAAGTTCATATTGTTTGTGGCAAAACAGTCAGTCCCATAAATTGAGAAACAAGTTGTACAAGGAATAGCAACTCTATTTTGGAAAGCCAGGAGACCAAGAAGATGGAGGACTAGTGTCCCAAAGAAACATCTTCCCTGAATTAGAATTCAGGCTTCTTTTAAATTAAAAGGAAAGGGAATGTGGCTGGTTGTAAAATTCATGGTGCTGGAATCCTTCATTCTTCCAGCTTGTCTGCCTAGGTCAGGTCAATATGTTCCTGCAAACCTCCAACAAGAAAAACTTCTCTGTTCTGCAGCCTTTTATCTCTATACAGATGGGAAAAGGTTATACCTTTAAAGGCCAGAGCCTTGAGAATGGGCTTTCCTATATATCTCAGGATATGGGCAACATTCTTTTATAAAATGTTCAGAGCCAAGATGACTAAGCACAGGCAAAAGAGCACAAGAGTTAGAGCTAAAGGAATAAATCCAATATGGAGTAAGTTGTGTTCTTCTCGGTTACACCATAAAGAATTGCTGGGGGAACATACCTGGGCCCTATTCAATGGGTCTGGGCCCACATGGACCAGGGCACCTGTGGCCTCCAGTTCTCCACTTTTCAGCAGAAGAACCTGCTCCAGAATCGTAATTAGTGAAGAGAGGAACAGATAAACTTCACCCAAGAAACCTCATGTGACACAGGCAATATTGGGATTTCATGGAAGACTCACAAGGGTGAATGTAACTTCATGTGGGAGGAATGTAGTGACTCATGGCCAGAGGTCCAACCAAGGTAGTTTTAAATGTGTGTGTGGAATTCTTTCCATGTTTTCCCTTGGCCCTGGGGCAGTCTTTGTAATTGCTTCATGGGGGCATGCCAGAGGTCAGTTAGAGGAGGTCCCAGCTCTCCTGACTCCTCTTGAGTTTTTTCTCTCCTTCATCCATGAAAGAGGTGCCCCACCTTCCTGGTCAGAGACACAGAATAAAGACAACCTAGCTTAGCCACAATGGCCTTGTCCTTAGGAGCAAAATCAATGGTTGGTAGTTGTTTAAAAGAGAAATCTAAGACAGAGCAATTAAACAACTGACCAGTAACCTGACAGGATTTCCAGAAAGCTATATCAATGCCATTGAAGGGGAGAATGTGCTTTTTAAAACTCCTAAATGGGATTCAAGTCTTTCATTGGAAATGGCCTTCTAAGTATTGACAAACTTTCAGGAAGGAAAAGACTAGTTTAGATGTACTCTGGTGCAATTTCTGGGCTGGGGGTGGGGAGTAGGGTCCAGGTACTTGCCTCACAGCTCCCTTGGGGACGAGGACTCTGTTTTTTTTTCCCTGAAATTCCTGCTCCTAACACACTTGAATAGGTTTTGTTTTCTGAAACACCCAGTTTATTGATTCCTTTACTAGGAGGATTCCTTTGTGGCAAGCTCCTTTGACTCTTGGGTCTTCATTTATAATTTAAAAATAAAAATACTGACTTCCCAGGTGGTGCTAGCTAGCGGTGAAGAAACCACCTGCCAATGCAGGGGACGTAAGAGACGCAGGTTTAATCCCTGGATTGGGAAGGTCCCCTGGAGTAAGAAATGACAACCCATTCCCTTATTCTTGCCTGTAGAATCTCACAGACAAAGGAGCCTGGGGGACTACAGTCCACAGGGCCACAAAGAGTCAGACACAACTGAAGTGACTTAGCACAGAAATCACAGATTTCCTTATGGGATGCCCATCCAGCAACATGCAAAGGGAGCCCATTTCAGAGGACAGCCTTTCCCAGACCCCCAGAATACACACACACACACACACACTCCAGGTGCACTTGCAAGAACTCAGGGGCCCCTGCTCTAACTTTTCCAGAAGAGACAGGTGTGCGGGGGAGCAGCTGAGGGGCAGCAAATGACGGTGCCTTCTCAGAGATCAAGAAATTCTCAGCAGTGTATACCCTCTCCCTCTCCAAAGGGACAGCCCTCATGGTTTGCCACAGAGGCAGAAGGAAGAAATCAAGATTCCAGGAGTCAAGATTTTCAAATAAGCATTCTTTGAGCTCTACAATGGGCAGGTATGTGCTACTGTATGGTCTGATGGTTCTGTGGGGTGACCAGCACTCTGTGTTCATCTCAGGAGAGTTTGGTAAGCAACATCCAACCCTGCCAACCTAGGGGAGCAGGCCACGGCAGACTCCCCAACAAAGAGAACTTGCAGAGCCAGGAGTCTGTGCTAAAAGAGCAAACGACCCAAACCAAGCTCCTCAGAAGCTAACTGAATTGTATCACAAAGTGATATCTCACCAGGATGCTCCGCATTCCATGGAAAGTCATATGTAATTTTTATAAAATGAAAAAAAAAATAATGCTAAAACCCAATTATGTTTATATGGACATTTTCAGAACTGCTAGAATGTGAGAAGTCATCCCACGATCAATGTGTATGTAAGATGTTAAATCCATGTATCTAAGAAATTAAAACAAATGACCACAATATCCTGTGCAACCTCAAAGCTTTGGTGAATTCTTGGCAGCTAGCAAATGCCCAAGGTGGAAAGCACACAAATATTTGTATTTTCCCTGAACTCATGAGTAATAGAACAACTACTTTTTCCTGTCATAGCAGTCTTTGTGTCTTATTCCTCATCCCAAGGACTGCCATCTCTCACACACTAGGCACTCCTTCCACTCTCATCTTGTAGCTGTGTGACTTGAGGCAATTCATCTTACCCTTTCCAGTCTGTCTTTTTCTCTGATAAATTAACAAGATGACTCCGAACCCAAGAGGTAATCAGTTAAGTAAATGTGAAAGAGCTCTATCCTCAACAGTTACCACAAAATGTACCCAAATGCCCTTGGCAGATAGTCTGAGCTCTGTGTGTGTTGGATTGCCTTTGTCCTTCTCTCAACAGAATCTATTATTTTAAAAAATGATTAACCCTCCTTGTATGAATGGATGAACTCACTCTTAGGTTTTTCCTTTTCACCTCCAGTAATTAACCCTCTTTCTGACTCATCCCTGACACGTCTAGGCCAGCAAAGTTGTGCCAGTGGGTCCCACAAGTCAGGAGAAGGGCAGTGAAGTGGATCTGGAGAACCTGCTGGTTCAAAAAGGACCTCCTCCAGCCACAGCTGGTTTCTGACCTCAAGATTAGACCTTGGCAGTGACTTCCTGGCTGACTTCCTCCTTACTGCAGACAATACCCACTCTCTACTGGTTACTGCTGTTCTGGTCAAGTTCCATGTGCTTCTGCTGGTGCATACCTGTTATTCAGACTGTCGTAGGTCACACTGAGTGGCTTGCAGACCCAGCAGGCAGCACCATGCTGGCCCTCCCTGGCCCCACCAGTCATGGATGTTTCCAAGTCAAGTCATTTTAGCCCCAAGGGTGAAGCCAGTTTCAATTTTCAATGCCATTTCTCATCTTAGAGTTGTATGGTTTTCTGTGTGTTTTCACTTCTCTGGCCCTTTAAACTACTTACATATTTCATGTATATTTATATTATAAAGCTTATATAAAATTAAGAATAATATTAAGATTAGAGTATTAAAGTATAATTTAATAAGTTATCATAAGAACTTATGCAAGTTGTGTCATAAACATATTTTTTCAGGCATCATATGAAAAAATATTAATGAAGAAAACTTGCAAATGTAATGGGTAAGGGAATTCTGTGTAAATTTTCCTTAATGCCCAGAGATAATTCATGTTTAAACTAAAATGCATCTATGTCTTAAAATATTTTTAGAAAACAATCATTGCACAAATTTCCATTGTTATAATTGTGTATCATCACAGACTGGAAGATTAACCAAACATCTCTCCACAAAGTTAATTATGGGAAAGTTAAATTGCATGCATTTTGTATATTTAATGTTAAAAATAAAGATTAACTGAAAGTAACAAGACACAGAGAAGATGCCTTGATTATAGAGCATCTATTCTAAAAAATATAGGAAATTTGACTCTGTCCATGTGAATTTGCACAGTAGAAATTCTGTATATTGGCTAAAATGTGTTGAATGCCATTCAACTCATTAACAAGCTTCATTAAGTGGTTAATTAACCCCAGTAGACTATTAGTTTCAGTTTGCAACAACTTCTATGTAGCAGATGTCTATTCATAGCCCTTACGTCAATGAAATGTACTGAACTATGCATCTTTCAGTTCAGTTCAGTCGCTCAGTTGTGTCCGACTTTTTGCGACCCCATGAATCGCAGCACACCATGGCCTCCCTGTCCATCACCATCTCCCGGAATTCACTCAAACTCACGTCCATCGAGTCAGTGATGCCATCCAGCCATCTCATCCTCTGCCATCCCTTTTTCCTCCTGCTCCCATTCCCTCCCAGCATCAGAGTTTTTCCAATGCGTCAACTCTTCACATGAGGGTCCATGATAATTTATCAAGAAAGTTTGTAGGAGTCATGGACTCAATGAAGGGAACTTTATATTTGGTACCTCATAATTTAAGATTTACTTGCCCTGGATTTAGTAAATGTGCAGCCAAGTAATAATGTCTATGTAGTTAGAATCAGGAGAAATATGACCAAACAAAAAATCTGTTCAAAATTGTTATTGCCTTGATCGTCTTCAATTCAATTTAAGTCTGAATTTGGCAATAAGGAGTTCATGATATGAGCCACAGTCCACTCCCAGTCTTGCTTTTGCTGACTGTATAGAGCTTCTCCATCTTTGGCTGCAAAGAATATAATCAGTCTGATTTCAGTGTTGACCATCTGGTGATGTCCATGTGTAGAGTCTACTCTTGTGTTGTTGAAAGAGGGTATTTGTTATGACCAGTGTGTTCTCTTGGCAAAACTTTATTAGCCTTTACCCTGCTTCATTCTGTACTCCAAGGCCAAATTTGCCTGTTACTCCAGGTGTTTCTTGACTTCCTACTTTTGCATTCCAGTCCCCTATAATGAAAAGGACCTCTTTTTTGGGTGTTAGTTCTAAAAGGTCTTGTAGGTCTTCATAGAATTGTTCCACTTCAGCTTCTTCAGCGTTACTGGTTGGGGCATAGGCTTGGATTACCATGATATTGAATGGTTTGCCTTGGAAACGAACAGAGATCATTCTGTCGTTTTTGAGATTGCATCCAAGTACTGCATTTCAGACTCTTTTGTTGACCATGATGGCTATTCCATTTCTTCTAAGGGATTCCTGCCCGCAGTAGTAGATATAATGGTCATCTGAGTTAAATTCACCCATTCCAGTCCATTTTAGTTTGCTGATCCCTAGAATGTCGACGTTCACTCTTGCCATCTCCTGTTTGACCACTTCCAGTTTGCCTTGATTCATAGACCTGACATTCCAGGTTCCTATGCAATATTTCTCTTTACAGCATCGGACCTTGCTTCTATCACCAGTCACATCCACAACTGGGTGTTTTTGCTTTGCTTCTTCCCTTCGTTCTTTCTGGAGTCATTTTTCCACTGATCTCCAGTAACATATTGGGCATCTACTGACCCAGGGAGTTCCCCTTTCAGTATCCTATCATTTCGCCTTTTCATACTGTTCATGGGGTTCTCAAGGCAAGAATACTGAAGTGGTTTGCCATTCCTTTCTCCAGTAGACCACATTCTGTCAGACCTCTCCAGCATGACCCTCCCATCTTGGATGGCCCCACAGGGCATGGCTTAGTTTCATTGAGTTAGACAAGGCTGTGGTCGGTGTAATTAGATTGGCTAGTTTTCTGTGATTATGGTTTCAGTGTGTCTGCCCTCTGGTGCCCTCTCGCAACAGCTACCATCTTACTTGGGTTTCTTTTACCTTGGACGTGGGGTATCTCTTCATGGCTGCTCCAGCAAAGCGCAGCCACCACTCCTTACCTTGGACGAGGAGTATCTCCTCACCGCCACCCCTCCTGACCTTGAACCTGGAGTAGCTCCTCTCGGCCCTCCTGCCCCCATGCAGCTGCCGCTCCTTGAATGTGGGGTTGCTCCTCTCTCCTGATCTCAGGCATGTGGTAGCTCCTCTCGGCCGCCACCCCTGACCTTGAGCTAGGGGTAGCTCCTATGGGCTGCGCAGTCCATCGCAACCAGCACGCTCAGGTATGACCTAAATCAAATCCCTTATAGTTATACAGTGGAAGTGAGAAATAGATTTAAGGGACTAGATCTGATAGACAGAGTGCCTGATGAACTACGGACAAAGGTTCGTGACATTGTACAGGAGACAGGGATCAAGATCATCCCCATGGAAAAGAAATGCAAAAAAGCAAAATGGCTGTCTGAGGAGGCCTTACAAATAGCTGTGAAAAGAAGAGAAGTGAAAAGCAAAGGAGCAAAGGAAAGATATAAACACCTGAATGCAGAGTTCCAAAGACTAGCAAGAGGAGATAAGAAAGCCTTTCTCAGTGATCAATGCAAAGAAATAGAGGAAAACAACAGAATGTGAAAGACTACAGATCTCTTCAAGAAAATTAGAGATACCAAGGGAACATTTCATGCAAAGATGGGCTTGATAAAGGACAGAAATGGTATGGACCTAACAGAAGCAGAAGATATTAAGAAGAGGTGGCAAGACTACACAGAAGAACTGTACAAAAAAGATCCTCACGACCCAGATAATCATGATGATGTGATCACTAACCTAGAGCCAGACATCCTGGATGTGAAGTCAAGTGGGCCTTAGAAAGCATCACTATGAACAAAGCTAGTGGAGGTGATGGAATTCCAGTTGAGCTATTCCAAATCCTGAAAGATGATGCTGTGAAAGTGCTGCACTCAATATGCCAGCAAATTTGGAAAACTCAGCAGTGGCCACAGGACTGGAAAAGGTCAGTTTTCATTCCAATCCCAAAGAAAGGCAATGCCAAAGAATGCTCAAGCTACTGCACAATTGCACTCATCTCACACACTAGTAAAGTAATGGTCAAAATTCTCCAAGCCAGGCTTCAGCAATACGTGAACTGTGAACTTCCAGATGTTCAAGCTGGTTTTAGAAAATGCAGAGGAACCAGAGATCAAATTGCCAACATCCACTGGATCCATGGAAAAAGAAAGAGAGCTCCATAAAAACATCTATTTCTGCTTTATTGACTATGCCAAAGCCTTTGACTGTGTGGATCACAACAAACTGTGGAAAATTCTGAAAGTGATGGGAATACCAGACCACCTGACCTGCCTCTTGAGAAATTTGTATGCAGGTCAGGAAGCAACAGTTAGAACTGGACATGGAACAACAGACTGGTTCCAAATAGGAAAAGGAGTACGTCAAGGCTGTATATTGTCACCCTGCTTATTTAACTTATATGCAGAGTACATCATGAGAAACGCTGGGCTGGAAGAAGCACAAGCTGCAATCAAGCAGGCAGGGGAAAATATCAATAACCTTAGATATGCAGTTGACACCACCCTTATGAAAGAAAGTGAAGAGGAATTTAAAAGCCTCTTGATGAAAGTGAAAGAGGAGAGTGAAAAAGTTGGCTTAAAGCTCAACATTCAGAAAATGAAGATCATGGCATCCGGTCCCATCACTTCATGGGAAATAGATAGGGAAACAGTGGAAACAGTGTCAGACTTTGTTTTTTGGGGCTCCAAAATCACTACAGATGGTGACTGCAGCCATGAAATTAAAAGACGCTTACTCCTTGGAAGGAAAGTTATGACCAACCTAGATAGCATATTGAAAAGCAGAGATAATACTTTGCAACAAAGGTCCGTCTAGTCAAGTCTATGGTTTTTCCAGTGGTCATGTATGGATGTGAGAGTTGGGCTGTAAAGAAAGCTGAGCACCGAAGAATTGATGCTTTTGAACTGTGGTGTTGGAGAAGACTCTTGAGAGTCCCTTGGACTGCAAGGAGATCCAACCAGTCCATCCTAAAGGAGATCAGTCCTGGGTGTTCATTGGAAGGACAGATGCTGAAGCTGAAACTCCAATACTTTGGTACTTTGGCCACCTCATGGGAAGAGTTGACTCATTGGAAAAGACCCTGATGCTGGGAGGGATCGGGGGCAGGAGGAAAAAGGGATGAAAGAGGATGAGATGGCTGGATGGCATCACCGACTCGATGGACATGAGTTTGAGTGAACTCCGGGAGTTGGTGATGGACACGGAGGCCTGGTGTGCTATGATTCATAGGGTCACAAAGAGTTGGACATGACTACGTGACTGAATTGAACTGAACAGATCATCTTCAGAGGTGCTGCAGGAGTGTGAGCAGCACCAGTTTAGTGAGTGGTGTGGACATATTTTCACATTCTGCCTCAGAAAAGACATATTAAGGTGATAGTTGAAGTTAAAATAAAGACTACAACTTTGTCTTGGACCTAACAGAAGGAGAAGACACTAAGAAGAGGTGGAAAGAACACATGGAAGAACTATACAAAAAAGATCTTCATAACCCAGATAATCAGGACGGTGTGATCACTCACCTAGAGTCAGACATCCTGGAATGCAAAGTCAAGTGGGCCTTATGAAACATCACTACAAGCAAAGCTAGTGGAGGTGATAGAATTCCAGTTGAGTTATTTCAAATCCTAAAAGATGATGCTGTGAAAGTGCTGCACTCAATATGCCAGCAAATTTGGAAAACTCATCAGTGGCCACAGGACTGGAAAAGGTCAGTTTTCATTTCAATCCCAAAAAAGGCAATGCAAAAGAATGTTCAAACTGCTGCACAATTGCATTCATCTCAAATGCTAGCAAAGTAATGCTCAAAATTCTGTAAGCCCAGCTTAAATAGTATGTGAACTGTGAACTTCCAGATGTTCAAGCTGGATTTAGAAAAGGCAGAGGAATCAGAGATCAAATTGTCAACATCCGTTGGATCATTGAAACAGCAAGAGTCCCAGAAAAACATCTACTTCTGCTTTATTGACTATGCCAAAGCCTCTGACTGTGTGGATCACAATAAACTGTGAAAAATTCCGAAAGAGATGGGAATACCAGAACACCTGACTTGCCTCCTGAGAAATCTGTCTGCAGGTCAAGAAGCAACAGTTAGAACTGGACATGGAACAACAGACTGGTTCCAAATAGGAAAAGGAGTACGTCAAGGCTGTATATTGTCACCCTGCTTATTTAACTTATATGCAGAGTACATCATGAGAAATGCTGAACTAGATGAAGCACAAGCTGGAATCAAGATTGCTGAGAGAAATATCAATAACCTCAGATATGCAGATGACACCACCCTTATGGCTGAAAGTGAAGAAGAACTAAAGAGACTCTTCATGAAAGTGAAAGACGAGAGTAGAAAAGTTGGCTTAAAACTCAACATTCAGAAAACGAAGATCATGGCATCCGGTCCCATCACTTCATGGGAAATAGATGGGGAAACAGTGTAAAAACTGAGAGACTATTTTGGTGGGCTCCAAAATCACTGCAGATGGTGACTGCAGCCATGATATGAAAAGACTTACTCCTTGGAAGGAAAGTTATGACCAACCTAGACAGCATATTAAAAAGCAGAGATATTACTTTGCCAACAAAGGCCCATGTAGTCAAGGCTATGGTTTTTTCAGTAGTCATGTATGGATGTGAGAGTTGGACTGTGAAGAAAACTGAGCACCGAAGAATTGATGCTTTTGAACTGTGGTGTTAGAGAAGACTCTTGAGAGTCCCTTGGACTGCAAGGAGATCCAACCAATTCATCCTAAAGAAAATCAGTCCTGAATGTTCATTGGAAGGACTGATGCTGAAGTTGAAACTACAATACTATGGCTACCTGATACGAAGAACTGACTCATTTGAAAAGACCCTGATGCTGGGAAAGATTGAAGACCAAAGGAAAAGGGGATACAGAGGATGAGATGGTTTAATGGTATCACCGACTCAATGGACATGAGTTTGAGTAAACTCTGGGAGTTGGTGATGGACAGGGAGGCCTGGCATGCTGCAGTCTATCAGGTTGCAAAGAGTCGGACATGACTGAGTGACTGAACTGTACTGAACTGACACCTTTGTTAAGATTCACAGCATCCTGTGGAATGGAAGCAGCCACATGGAGATTAAGAGCCATGGGGTTATACATTGACATCAGTGAGGAGTGTTCGATGGATGTGGAAGCAGAGCACATAGTGACCACCTTGTTGTATGGAAAGGGGCTCAGTTGCTAGCACAAGCTCCACACTGAATCAACTGACCTTCACACAAAGTGTTTTTTTTAGAAACACCCTGTGCCAATGCCATTCTCAGGGAAGGACTCAGATTCCACACAAGAATGGTCCAGCAGGTGTTTCCAGGCTAGATTCTGAGCTGCTGTGTCAGGAACCACCTTTGTCTGTGGGAGGATTGGGATGAATGAAGATGCCTGAGATGAGAACAAAAGATTTACCCAACAATCTAAAAAAGACAGGACTAGTAGGGGGACGGACACTCCTCATCCTGCCTCACTCAGCCCTGCTTCACGGTTCTTTCCCTCATTACTGCCCCATCTTAGGGAAATGAGTGACAGGGAGGTGCCAGCCTCCTGGGCTGGTAATGATTCTGACACCAATTCTGACATGTGGGGTTTTCTCCACACCAAGAAATTCCGTGAAACCAGCTGGAGGTCCTATAAGTCAATGAGCTCAGCCTGACACTGGACCTGGAGGCAGCACCAGATTCCACAGGTTAAGGGCTCAGTCTGACTAGGCTGCCCCTCACTTCCTTCCATTTCCAGTCTCAAGTTCAGGTCATCACCTGTGATCCTGGCAAACTTGTTTAGATGGAAGTTTCCCAGGACCCTTCATTAGGTTTCTTTAATTTGCTAGACTGGCTCACAGAGATCCAAGAAGCATCTCATACTAGATGACCAATTTATTACAACTCATACACCGGCAGATGGGAGAGACACATAGGGCAAGATGAGGGGAAAGGACAGAGTTTCTCTGCCCCCTCCAGGATGTCACTCTTCCCAAATTTTCATGTGTTCACCAACCTGGAAGTTCTCTGTATTCCATTATTTTGAGGTTTTATGGTGGCTTCATTACTTAGAGATGATTGATTAAATCATCGGTCATTGGCGATTGACTCATCACCAGCACTCTCCACTCCCTAGGAAGTCAGGGGATTGGACTAAAATATTCACCCTCTAATCACCTGGTTTGTCCCTCTGGCAACCAGCTCCCATCCCCAGGTGGAGTTCAAAAGCCACCTAATTAACACAGCAATAGACACCTTTGCCCAGCTAGCTCAGTTGGTAGAGCATGGGACTCTTAATCCCAGGGTCGTGGGTTTGAGCCCCACATTGGGCATAGTTAGCATTGGGCTTCCCTTCTGACTCAGCTGGTAAAAAATTCTCCTACAATGAGGAAGACCTGGGTTCAATCCCTGGGTTGGGAAGATCCCCTGGAGAAAGGAAAGGCTACCTACTCCAGTATTCTGGCCTAGAGAATTCCATGGACTTGTATAGTTCATGGGGTCGCAAAGAGCTGGACATGATTTTCACTTTCAGACACCTTTATGCTCTCACCATTTTGGAAATTCCAAGTGTTTTAGAAGCTTTGTAGCAGAAACAGGGATGAAGACTAAATGCATGCTTCTTATGGCAAATCACCATGTCACAGGAGGGCAGCAATCAACCCCTCTATGGAGGACAATACATGTGTTCATCACTCACCTCCAACAAAGCCAAATTAGAAGGGCTTCCAGATAATTTTCAGAGGTCAGAGGTCCCTATAAAAAGTCAGAGGTCCCTATAAAAAGCATCTCCCTCCTTGGGTAGAGCTCATCTGGGGCAATGGTTGGTTAGCATTTGCTATGCCCCTACCCAGCAGGGAAAATGCACACTGGATAGATTGTGTGGTGGAGAGAAGGGACAGAGTTCAACAGTCAGACTGCTCAGTCTGACATCTTCCAAAGAAGGTGGCCAGCTTGGAGTACCTGGTCAAATCTCACCTTGGGGAGTCAAGCTGCCAAAGTGAGAATGAGAGTATAAAGAGGTTGGTGTGGGAGGGGGAGGTGTTCACAGTAAGATGCTGATGAGAGTTGCATGGAGTGAAGGAAGCCAGTAAGGGATTGCAATTCTTTGAAATAAAGTTAGAAAAAATAAGAAAACTAACACATATTTAATTTCATATTAAACATCACTCATTTTATGCCTGTGTAAGAATAGACTAGTATCTACATTTATATTATGCATTCATGACATGCTTTATCTTTAATTTTTTAGATATTTCTGGGCTACATGGTTTGTGAGATTTCTTTGGAATTGTTATAAATCTCCAAAAGTTTTTCCAATATATTTGCTGAAAAAAAAATCTGTGTATAAGCAGACCCCAGCAGTTCAAATCCATATTGTTCGAGAGTCAACTCTGTATAGAAAAAAACATAGTTTCATAATTTATGCTCAGAGGAAGCAAATAACCTCTTTGTTCTCTTTGGTTTCATTGAACTAAAACCAGATAATGGATGACACTGTAATGTCATCCTTGCAATGTCGGGTTTGGGCACATCTGTGTATGTGATCTTTCATGGGAAGAAGGAACTTTTCAGAGTAACACACACCCCAAATGGGCCCCAAATGGGCCCTGTCTTCTGGGAGTGAAGGAACAAGTATGGAATTCTTTCCTGAAGAGACTTTGATTCTGGTAGAATTTCATCTTTTGCCATGTCGTGTCACTGTACCTTACACACTGTACCAGGTGCGACCAAATAGTATTAATGGACTACTTGCTCATTGTAATATTGAAATTATCTCTGGTTTTGTCCCTACATTCAATACCCCATCTCCAATTAGACTATGACTGTGAGATTTCTTTTTCCAAAAACATTATTTTTCCAGCTTAATTGAGATATAATTGACATATACCATTGAGCAAGTTTAAGGATTTAATCCGTTTACATCTTATAAAATGGTCACCATCATAGCATTAGATAACACCTCCAGCCTATCACACTGCCACTTCTTTTTTGTGATGAGAGCATCCAAAGTATATGATACAGAATTGTTAGCTATAACCACCATGCTAACTGTACATTCTATCCTCAGAACTTACTCATTGTATACCTGAAATTTTGTACCTTTTAACCAACATCACTTTTTGCCTACTCCTCAGCCCTTGGCAACCAACGACTCTGCTCTGTCTCCCAGAGTATGACTTTTTCATCATACAATATTTGTCTGTCTGACATTTCACTTCATGTAATGCCCTCCAAGTTCATCCAAGTTGTCACAAATAGCAGGATTTCCTACTTTATCATGGTTGTGGCCTTTCTGGAACAGGAATAGATCTTTTCTTCTTTGTGTCTCCCAAGCCTGGCTCAGGCCAGCATGTGAACGTGCTCTGTAACTATTTGCAGAGTTTAACCAAACAAAAATGAAGAATTAAACGTCAGACTCTATGTTATCACCTTGTTTTAATTCTCATCAAACTTCATGAAGAAGGCATTGTTAGCCACAATGTACAGAATAAATGCTTTTTCTATACTTTGCTGAATGTGGTGATCATGACATGTTAGAAGCTGAGTTGTTTCCCCACAAATTTAGATGTTGAAACCCTAACCCCAGAACCTCAGAATGTGACTCTATTTGGAGTCACATTCTGGAGATTGTGATCTTTAAAATCTGGAGATTGGGACCTTTAAATAGGCGGTATTAGGGCCTTAGCATGAACCCTAAACTGATCTGACTGGTTTTCTTATAAGAAGACATTTGGACACACGCAGAGGTACCAGGGATGTGTATACAGAGGAGAGGCCAAGTGAGCAGACAGGGAGAAGATGACCCTTTGCTCACCAAGGAGAGAGATCTCAGGAGAAACTAGCCCTGCCCACACCTTGATCTTGGATTTCCAGCCTCCAGGACTCAGGGAAAATAAATATCTGTTGTTTGAGCCTCTAGAACTATGAGAAAATTAATTTCAGTTGGTTAAGCCACCTAGTCTGTGGTATTTTGTTTGCACAGCCTGCAAACTAAAACAGTATGAAGTGAGGAATAATGGCTGAAGCTATGAAGAAAATGTGGGTAGTGAGGCATATGCATGAAAAAGGGGAAAGAAGATGAGATGAGTTTGTTTCATAGCTCCTTCCTGTACTCTCTGTGAAACTCTTGAAGAGCAACATTTTCTTAGCCACATCTTACTATTCCCAGTAGTTGCAACTCCTCTCTCATCTCAGCTTCAAGCAAACCATTCTCTGATCACCACTTCAAAAATTCCAGCTTATTTCCTCCAGTTCTCCAATTCCAGTAATCTTCCCCATTACCCGTGAATTCTACAACTCATGTTCCTCACTCCTTTCGTGTCTAACCTCTCTTTTTCCTGCATAGTCCTCTGGTCAATCACGGAAATCAAGAACTTGGCTACACCCTCAACTTGCCCACTTTTCTTGCTTCATTTGGCAAAACTGAAGGGTAGTTAAATACAACTCTAACTATCCATGTGAATGAATGTGGCTGGAAAAAATACTTAAGATGCTGATAATGACTACAGATAAAAATAAATTGGGGGAAGAAAGTAGAAAGAGCTGGTGGTCATTGTGGAGCATTGTGGTTATCTGCTATGTTTATAATCTGATTCCCTCAACCAGAACAGAAGGTACATGAGAAAATGGATGCTGACTCTTCCATTCACTGCTGTTCCCCTAATATATCACTAACTTATATTTATAAGACATTGCATCAGCAATAGCAGGACACACATTCTTTTTGAGGGCACATGGAACTTTTACCATATAGACTATGTTCTGAACCACACAGTAAATGTCAGCAAATTTAAAAGCATTAAAGACATATAATGTATGCTTTCTGAATGAAATGAAGTGAAATTAGAAATCAATATCCAAAAGATATTTGGAAATTCCCCATGTATCTAGATATTAAATAACAGATTCATTATTAACCTTCAGATCAAAGAAAGAATCAAAAGGAAACATCATAGTCTGAATGAAAATGAAAACAAAATATTGAAAGTTGTGAAATGTCATTATTGCAATAATTAGAATTTACAACACTAAAAGCCAGTATTATAAAAAATACATATTATAAATCAATTACCTCAGCTTTTACCTTAAGAAACTAAAAAAATAAATAAAGCAAATAACACATGAAGGAAGGAAAACAAAGATTAAAAAATAAAGATAAGACTACATACACGTAACATGAAAAATTGAAAAACAGTAGAGAAAATCTATGAAGCCAAGAGCTGATTTGTTGAAAAACTTAAACTGATCAGCCTTTCTCTAGAATGATCAGGAAAAAACTCAGGAAGACACATATTACCAATATCAAGATGGAAGAGATGACATCATACAAGTTGTACAGATATTATCAGGATATTAGGTAAGGTTATAAGCAACTTTATTGCAGTTGCTTATATACCAACAGTTTAGAAGAAATTGATAAATTTCTTGAAAGATACAAACTACCAAAGCCTTTGTTTAATGAGTGAAGGCCTGCTGATGCAGCTGGTGCTGAGCAGGGCATGAGAACCCTCCTCACGTTTCATGCTCCTTATGCCTCAGATGAACCGGCAAGCTGACTTGTGGCTTCACCCCAGAAAGTTGACATTAGCTTTTCTAAAGGGAAAGTCAAACTTCAAACTTCACAAGAAGTGCTTTCTTGGCCTTTCTGAGACAGGAAGCCATCCAAGCATTGGTGTGTGCCAAAGAATGGTGTCGTCCAAGGCACGGATGGGGCTCAAAGAGATAAAAAGTTATGCTGAAGAATTTTATCTAAACTTGTTATAAGTAGGTTTATAAATGTAGTGAAATGGCAGTGCAGGATCATTCAAACATGATAAGAAATAATGAGGGATGGAAAAAAGGGCAGCTTGCTTGAATTTAGGCACCATTTGTCCCCCAAGGTCTAGGGTTATCTGGAGGCAAAGTTTGAATTCTTTGTTTCCTTCTGTTGGGCTCATTTTCTCAAGGCTAATTAAAACAGTTGTTTGGCAGCTTCCATGTTGTTCACAAAACTTGCCATTCACAGCTCTTCTTTTTTTAAATATATGTCTCAGCTATACCTCCATTTACATGACAGAGACAACTTTCCAAGAAATGCCAGGTAAAATGTGCATGCATACTCAGTCATGTCGGATTCTTTGTGACCCCCATGGACCATAACCTGAGAGGCTCCTCTGTCAGTGGGATTTCCCAGATAAGAATACTGGAGTGTGTTGCCATTTTCTCCTTCAGGGGATCTTCCAAACCCAGGGATCAAACCTGTGTCTCCTGCATTGGCAAGCAGATTCTTTACCTCTTGAGCCACCTGTGAAGTCCCTCTTTCTTTCTCCAATTATCTTTAAAATCTGTACTTCAACCTCTATCATAGACATCAGGGATAAAATGGGATATGAGATTTGAAGCCACAGATAATATTACCACCATGTTGCCTTCTGTCTTATTTTTAAGGAACAAAAAGAATATTTTAATTTTAAGGGGACAAGGTGGCTTATTTTCATGATTTATTTCTAATTCTCTTTGATATTGCCTTTTATAGTAAAGAGGTTTCCTTTCCTGACATCATTTCTGATGTTTTACTCCTTGTTCTGTTGTTGTTCAGTCGCTAAGTCGTGACCAACTCTTTGTGACCCCATGGACTACAGTGTGCCAGGCTTCCCTGTCCTTCACCCTCTCCCTGAGTTTGCTCAAACTCATGTTCACTGAGTCAGTGAAGCCATTCAACTATCTCTTCCTCTGTCTCCCCTTCTCCTCTTGCTCTCAATCTTTCCCAGCATCAGGGTCTTTTCCAATGAGTCAGCTCTTTGCATCACACGGCCAAAGTATTAATTTCCTTTAGGATTGACTGATTTGATCTCCTTGCTGTCCAAGGGACTCTCAAGATTCTTCTCCAGCACCACAGTTTGAAAGTGTCATTTCTTTGGTGTTCAGCCTTCTTTGTGGTCCAACTCTCACATCCATACATGACACCTGGAAAACCCATAGCTTACTTGGTGCACACGGATGAAGGTTTGGAGAAGGACTGGAATGGGGGCTACAATTCAGGACCTTTAATAAAATGTCGTGCTATCTTTTCTTGTATGTTTATGACCTCTCTTAGCAGTTCCTTAGATGTGCACTGATAGTGCCTTACATATTAATTCTTACAAATCACATCATGTAAAATGTCTCATAATAATTTGATTTATATGCTCATGATCACTAATAAATGGAGAAACTCTTCATTCTTTTATTGACAGTCCATGCTTTTGTTTTCAGAAAATTGCTATTTTTTTTTGGTTCACTGTCTATTTTTTCTATTGGGTGGTTTGTCTTTTTCTTATTTATTTATAGTTAGATGATCAATAAACAGGTGAATAAAGGATAGATAGATGACATATAAATAAGAATCACATTTTAGCTATATATGTTACAAATATCTTCTCATTTTTCACTTTTGTTCACAAGCAGATGTTTTTAATTTCAGTGGAGTGGACTCCATCAATCACTTCCTTTGTGATTAGTGTTTTGTGTGTGTGTATACTTTAAGAAATCCTTCTTAACCCCAAGATCAGAATGATTTTCATCTACATTGCTTTTACCAGTTTAAAGCTTTGTTTTTGACACTTAAATCATTAATCCATCTGGACTTAATTTTTCTACAGTGGGAGGTAGACATCTATTTCATAAATTCCATGTAGAAATACATTTTCTAAGTTCTGTATATTATATAATCCCTTCTTTAAGCAATGGCCTCCCATGACACTGTCATCATTTATCAAAATTCCATGTAGTCTTTGGTCTATTTCTATTACTTTGCTTTGTTAATTAATTTGCTATCTTCTTGCAAAATCAAAATAATAATTGCTATAGTATAATAATTAGATAAACTTGGATAGTAACTGCCTTTGTTTCTTTATAGATTGGGAACCCTTTGAAGATAGAGAATGTGCCTCATTCATCTCTGTCTCCCCAAGAAGTACTTGTTATCTGACATATAAAATGCTCTCAGTAAATATATTTCTGGCAATTTTAATATGAGATACTTCTCCCATCAAGATGTGGAGTCTACATTCTCTCTCAAACTCGGGAGAGCATGTTGTTATTTGACCTCTGGAATATAGTATATATGATATTGCATGACTTTGGAGAAGGCAATGGCACCTCACTCCAGTACTTTTGCCTAGAAAGTCCCAGGGACGGAGGAGCCTAGTAGGCTGCAGTCCATGGGGTCGTTAGAGTCAGACATGACTGAGTGACTTCACTTTCACTTTTCACTTTCATGCATTGGAGAAGGAAATGGCAACCCACTCCAGTGTTCTTGCCTGGAGAATCCCAGGGACGGGAAGCCTGGTGGGCTGCCATCTATGGGGTCGCACAGAGTCGGACATGACTAAAGCGATGTAGCAGCAGCAGCAGCAATATAGTAGATATGGTATTGTATGACTTCCGAGCCTTAAGGTCAGGAAG
This sequence comes from Bubalus kerabau, assembly GCF_029407905.1. NCBI lineage: Eukaryota > Metazoa > Chordata > Mammalia > Artiodactyla > Bovidae > Bubalus > Bubalus kerabau. Next base: position 78,504,508 of record NC_073631.1, on the reverse strand, counting down.
CTTCTTCCTCATTTGCTGAAAATCTTGCCCTTGGAGCCCTTGCCTTGGAGGTAAGGGGTCTAACCTCCCCAAGACAACCAAGCCTGAAGTCAAAGCCACAGGAGAAGAGATGAGTAGGCATTCCTGTCCAGGCTTTTAAGTTATCCCATCCCTCATGCCAGGAGATTGAGAGAAGAATTCTCCAGGGAATTCTAGCTCCAGACTCTTGAGTCACCCTGAGCAGTTCAGTCATCCCTGCTGAGGCTCCAGGCATTGTGTATAAGGTGGGCCAATGACACTATGCTGTGTGCAAATTCCTGATGTACTGAGCCTGGGATTCTAACAAAGGCTGTTATGTTGCACCACTAAGGGTTGGGGCTGTTGACTATGCTGCCATAGACAGCTGGGATGTGTGTTAAATGGAGTGAGGGAAGACCACACGTAGACAGAAGCATGGACAACAGCAAGGCTCTGGGACGCAGGAGTCCATGGACCCCGGGAGTATTTCTGCTACCTGACTGTACATCCTCTCACTTTACTGGTCTCAGTTTCCCTGCTGTAAAACCATTATGTTGCACTCAGTAATTTAAAAATTTCCTTCCAGTTCTATTGTCTCTACTTGTAAACCAATTCAATCTGATAACCATGTTATTTAAAGCCAGAATAGGCCTACAAATTCACCTCAGAACTCTCATTTCCAGGATTGCCAAGTGGATGGATGCTAGTGGTTACTATTAATGCATTTTATTTACCAGATATATAACAGTCACAACCCAAATTTCCTAATAAAAATGATTCATCATACATAATGTATTCTCTTACTGCATTTAAAAAGATTAGAGACAGTACATATCTACTAGATGGAAATTAAAAGAAAACACAGAAGAGGTAACATACTCAAAAATGTATACCCATATAATTAATTTGATAACAATTGGTTATTGTTAATGATTATTATCAACAATTTCCACAATGATTATTTAATTCAATTCTCAGTAATCAAGAAGCAAAGGCTAACATCATGGGTTACCGAACTTCTTTGATAAAATTTAGCAGGTAAACCTCTGAGCAATGATCAAAGACACCCCAATAATGTATTGTAAGAGTCATGTAGTGATAAAAAAGCAACGAAGCTTGCAAAATCTAGATATAAGGTCTCAGTAACACTGACAACACCCTGTCAGTTAGATATCACAGCGCTGACATTTTACAGATTAAAAAAAAACAAAAACAAAAAACTGAAGCTAAGGGAGACAAATGACAGTTGCTTAAAATTTTGCACCTTACAAATGCTAGAACAAAGACTCAAATGTAGATTCATGAGCTTAAAACCAACCTCTTTCCACCATGGTTATAATAAATCCCAAGTTGAATTTACATTTAAGACCTTACACCAGGACACGAGCCAGCCTGTGTCCAGGGTCTCTGATGGCAATTGTGCAAAAATGCAGAGATGTGACTGTTCTCTTTATTAACTTCCAAAAAACCCTCAAGTTACAAATATAATAAAACATTCACAAAAATGATGTAAGTGTGCTATTTATGTCAGGAGAATGAGGGAGGCTAAGCTAATGAAATTCAAAATTTATAAAAATATGCCCCACAACACAAGAAAGAATAGATGGCTGGCCTGCCCCTGCCCTTATCTTTCTCAAATATCAACCTCCTCAACCACGTCTCTGATAAGAATTGGAAAGCAAACAGTTCAAAATTGGTCTTTCTTGGCAAGTTGTAGGAATAAACACCATTAAATAAATTTATTGTGAGTCATTGCAACATGCTGTAACCTGGATGTGCAATAGCACAAGTGTTGTGTGGTCCAGTAATCTCGGTAAGTGTTTTCATGAGAAAAGGACAGGTACTTTTCACTTGAATCTCATAGGATATTGTTAATGTTCATAAGTTTTAACTGCAACAAATATTAGGGTTTGAATTATTTTAAAATTCCTTTAAATAATGTATATAAAGATGATCTTCACCTGCAGCTCTTTCATAGGACCCATTCCTGATGCTCAGCATAATCTGAATGAAGCCAGAGTACCCCAGTCTCCTCCCTCATCATCCACCACCAATAAAGTCCTCAAATGCTGGACTTCTGTCCCCTTTGCTGAATTCCCTGGACATATAGAAGAATTGTTTTAACCCCAAAAACATGCAGGCAATTTGACTTTATGTGAATTCCCAATTCTTTCAGGCCTTTTTAATTTGTGTGACTTTAGTAACTGCCCACTGGTGGCTCAACATCCTCGTAAGTTAAAATTACCCACAAATTATTTTTTTAAAAAAGCAAAACAACAAAAAATTTCTCTCTTGAAGACTGGAAATAAAAAAGCTAAGAGAGATTTTGAAAGGCCTTGGATCTACTAGAAGATAAACTTAGAAGAGATTATCCTTTCAATAGTTTGCCTTGATTCAAAATTTTATTTTTAGTCTGTAAGTAATTCACATGCATCCCTTTGTTCTAGGTATTTTAACAGGCTTTGTAGGAATCATATGAAAAATCCTGGGCTCATCCCTGTATTTGCATCTTTTTGAAACTTGTTTTCTTTGCCTGGAATACTCCATTCCCCTTGCCCATCAGGAATCAGCTTTGGATAGCCCAATTTTTACCTCCTTTTAGAAATCTTCCCCAATTTCCTCAGATAGAATTGGGGGTCTTACAAGCTTATAAGGCAGCTGTGATTTTGTATTAGCAATCTGGACTTTTCATTTCACTCAACAAATAGTCTTTAAAAAAATTTTATATATTGTTCGCCTGTCATGTACCAGCCTTCACTCTAAGCCTGGGGAGATGATGTTAAGGTAGACTCCCCAGTTTAATGGAGGTTACACTGAAGTCCAACACACAAACCATCAATAAACATGTTAATAATATGCTAGCACATGCATACAAGAAGAAAGAAAAGTGGCAAGAATATAAACTCAGAAAGTTCTGGGGTAGGGCCCTGTGAAGTGATGTTGAGCAGAAGCCTGAGTGACTCTCAAGAAAACATTGTTCCAGGAAGAGCAGGAGCAAATGCAGAGCTTGTTAGGCATGGGGCCTGTTTGAGGCCAACAGGGCTGGAGCTTAATGAGTGAGGGGAAAAGTAGGAAAAAGGGATTTGTGGTATGAACCTAGGGTCTCATCATATAGAGTCCTACAGAACATGGTCAGCACTTTGCATTTTCTCCCAAGCCATTAAAGAGTGTTGGGTAAGGGATGACATCATCTAATTTATGTTTCAAAAGCATCCATATGGGGTTACTGTCACAAACATAAAGCTAAATGCAAAAAAGCAGCCACAAGAGTACATATTGCATCATTTCGTTTATGGACAAGTTAAGATCACACTAATCTATGCAATTAGGATACAAGATACCAGTGACTGGAAGGAAGACAGTGACTGGAAGACTTAGGGCTATCCTGCTTCTTTATGAGTACTATTAATAATTACACGAATGTGTTATGTTTGTGAATATTTGGCTAGCTGATATTTATGTGAATTACTCTTAATACATATTATACCTTAGAGGATAAAAATGAAAAAGGGAAAAATAAAAAAACAGAAGCTAAATAAAGGTAAATCTAGTAAAGGTGAATAAAGTATCTACCCACTGACAAGCTTTCTGTTTTCAATGAAACTTGTTTTATAATGATTAAACCCAAAGCATAATATCAGTACTCAACTATTCAGACCTGACTTTTGGATTGTTGCTTGAATTGGTGAATGATGTCCTGTGAAGAAAAAAAGTGACCCATACAATTCCAAAATAAAGGAACTCTCTAAACTAAAAAAAAAAAAAAAAAGGCAAAGCATCCATATGGCTATGACCACTGAGTAACTGCCACATTCATCATTGCAGCCACTCCATCTGCTAAATTCACTCTTTTTAATTATTTTTTGTATAATTCCCTCTCCTCGTTTAGAATATAAAACATTGGGCTACTGAGGACAAAAACCTAAAACTCTAAGTGGGAGCACTCTTAAAGACAGACACAGTTAGAAGAGATTTTTGGCAGTCAAGCAAGACAATGGTTATGATTAGATGGGATGGGGTAGTGGCCCCATGGAATGCACAGACACTGTGTTGAAAGCCCTGGCAGGCCAATGGTGGTGGAGCGTCACCAGGAATGCAACCCTATTTTCACTTATATAATCCCCAGTTGAAACAAATGGCCATTCTCCACCTGCCCAATGAAGGCAAAGGTATGCCTTCTTTAGAAGAATATATTGTCTGTAGACCTTAACTTTTTCAAATGCATAATAAATGCCATTTTAAAAATAATGATTTACTTTGAAATATAGAAACATAACCTGCTGCTGCTGCTGCTAAGTTGCTTCAGTCGTGTCCGACTCTGTGCGACCCCATAGATGGCAGCCCACCAGGCTCCCCCATTCCTGGGATTCTCCAGGCAAGAACACTGGAGTGGGTTGCCACATCCTTCTCCAATTCATGAAAGGGAAAAGTGAAAGTGAAGTCGCACAGTCGTTTCCGACTCCTAGAGACCCCATGGACTGCAGCCTACCAGGCTCCTCTGCCCATGGGATTTCCAGGCAAGAGTACTGGAGTGGGGTGCCATTGCCTTCTCTGACACATAACCTATAGCTGAGGAAAAAACAGATGATACTAACAGGCTACCCAGATTTTGTAGTTAGCTGGCAAAGATTTCAAAATAATTATCCTTAATGTGTCTAAGAAAATAGAGAAAGTGATAGGCAAAATTAGTGTAAAATGGAAAATTTGAATTTAAAATTGCAATCTATAAAAATAATCAAATGATTATTTTAGGAAAGAAAAAATACAACTTCTGAAACAAAGAACTTAAAAAGAGACTTAACAGCATAAAGGTACAACAGAAACACAATTATTTCTGATTGAAACACAATCAAAAAATACTGTTAGTAGTAGAAAATATCTAATCTGAAAGACAGAGAAAAAAATGTAAATATAGAAAAGAATATTAAATAAATATGGGGCTTAATGAAAAAGATCTATTTTAGTACAGGAGGCAGACTCCAAAATGGAGTCCCAACATTCCTCCTGGAATGTAAACACTTCGGTGTCATCATATTCCTTTTCTGTGAGATGAATGTAGTGACTTGCTTCTAATAATACAGAAAAAGACAAGGGATTCTGAGATTTTGTTACTAAAAGATTGTGTTTTCATCTTGATCACCATGTCAACCAGGGGAATATCTACTAAAGAAAAATTGCTAAATCTCTGTAAGAACTCTGAGGTTTGTGGTGAATTGATTGACCCTAGTCCTATTCTCTGCCCCTGAGTTTACTAGCAGCCTTGAAAACAATGATCTGCATTCCCAGATCAGCACCCACTGATGGTAGCGGACACCAATCACAAAGAATTATGTGTTTTGAACTGTCTGATGACTCCCTTGAAAACCAACCCAAAAGGCTTGCTTTTATCTTACCTAATACAGAACCTACCTAGTCCTGAAGCTGTTACCCAATCAATATTTGTCAAAAACACTTACAGGCAAATGTTTTAGTCACTGATGCCTAAGGCAATGAATAAAGTTGAGACAAAGAATAAATGAACTAAAATTTTGGGAGAAAAGTCTGAGAAATAAAACGCTTTGGGAAATAAGAGCTTTGGAAAGCTCTGACATATTCCTGGAAATCTAGAAGATCATGAACATTCTCAGGGCTGTGCACATGCTTAGTAAAGACCTGAGAATGCTCTGATCTATCACTCCTGCTGACCTTGAGGCTGTGAAAGCAAGAAGTAAAGTCATAACTGTAATCTCTTTGACTGAATGCTGAAGACATGCCCCGATGTACACAGAGTTTCTTTGCAATAAATGGCAGAAGATTTGGTTTTGTTTATTTGTTTGTTTGTTCAGTTTGGATCTAAGCATTCAAGATAACCACTAAATTAATGAGACTAAAATTTCAGTGGTCACACACACACAATAAAGGATATCCAAAATTAGTTGAGAAAGTCTTTATTAAAAAACAGAAAATAGTAACTACAGCAAGATACAGCAATAAACCACTGAGGAAGATAAGGGAGACTTGATTTCCAGAGTTGTTATAACATTTAAAATGTCCAGTTTTCAACAAAATATTGTGACACAAGTACAGAAATAAGAAACATACACAGGAAAAGGGCAATTAATAAAAACTGTCCCTAACAGTGGACTAATAAGACAAAGAATCTAAAATAGCTACAGTAAATATGTTTAAAGAACTTAAAAAGAAACTATATCTGAAGAACTATGCTAAAGACTAATGTCTCACCAATAGAGAAATTATATAGAGATACAAATCATAATTTTACATATATGTATATGATATATATATTTATGAAAATAAATACTGTAAAAAAGAGACAAAATACTATTTAGAATCAAAATAATTGAAACAAAAAATTCACTTGTGTGCGTGTTCTCTCTCTTCAGTCATGTCCAACTCTTTGGGATCCTATGAACTGTAGCCCACCAGGCCACTCTGTCCATGGGATTCTCCAGGCAACAATACTGGAGTGGGTTGCCAATGCCCTCTTCCAGGGGGATCTTCCTGATGAAAGGAAATCATGTCTGCCTATATCTTCTTCATAGGAGGTGGATTCTTTCCCCACTGGACACCTGGAAAGCCCAGCTACCTGGAAAGCCCCAAAATTCACTAGATGAGTTCAATACCAAACAAGAGAAGACAGAAGAAAGAATCAGAACATTTAAAGATAGATCAACTCAGATAATGGAGTTTTGAGGAACAGGAAAAAAAGAAAACACAGGGAAAAAAAGAAAAAGAAAATCCTGAGAGATACATAGGACACCACCAAGCATTCCAACATGTGTACAATGGAAGTCCCATAATAAGAGGAGAGAGAAAAAGAGACAGATAGACTAAAAAAATACACACCAAGACACATCAAACCGACAATAACCCAACAAAGTAACTCATTACATACAATGGATCCTCAATAAGATTAACAGCTATATCTCAACAGAAACCATGAAAGCAAAAGGCAGTAGAAAGACATTCAGTGTTAAAAAAAAAAAAAAAAAACCTTCAAGTAAGCCTTCTATACCTGAAGAAAACCCTTTAAAAAGAAGAAGAAATTAAGACATTTCCAGAATAACAAAGTATAATGGAGTTCATCACTAGCAGAACTGCACAAGAAATGCTAAAGAAAGTACTTCAAGATGAAATAAAAGGATGCTAGACATTAACTTAAAGAACACTGCTGAGGGTCACAACAATAACACAAAGCAAGATCAAATGATCTACTGATTGCACTTCCCAATACACTCAAAAGAATGAAAATATATGATCAAATGAAAGTTTTTACATAAATGTTCATAGCAGCATTATTCATAATAATAAAATAGTGGAAATGACCAAATGACTATTAACTAATAAGTGCATAAATAAAATATGATACAGTTATTCAACAAAATCTTGTTTGGTCATAAAAAGGAATGAAGTACTGATATATGCTATTGTTCAGTCACTAAGTCATGTCCGACTCTTTGTGACTCCATGGACTGCAGCACTCCAGGCTTCCCTGTCCTTCATTATCTCCCAGAGTTTGCTCAAACTCATGTCCATTGAGTCAGAATGCCATCCAAAGATCTCTTCCTCTGTTGTCCCCTTCTTCTCCTGCCTTCAATCTTTTGCAGCATCACAGTCTTTTACAATGAGTCAGCTCTTCGCATCAGGTGGCCAAAGTATTGGAAGCTTCAGCTTCAACATGTGCATCCAGCATTCAGCATCCTTCCAAAGAATATTCAGGGTTGATACATGCTACTGATACATGCTACATTATGAGTAAATCTTGAAATTTTTAAGCTAAATTAAAAAGCTCAAACACAAAACAGTGTATATTGTGTGACTCCATTTGAATCATTTCATGTGAAATGTCCAGGCAAATCCATACAGACAGAAAACATTAGTTGCTGCCATGGACTGAGAGAAAAGGAAGTGGGGAGTGAGTGATTAATGAGTACAGGGTTTATTTTGGAGGTGACAAAAAAAAGTCACTGAGTCATACCATAAATGGTTAAAATAGAAAAACATGAATTTAACATTTATTTTTTAAATGCTTATTTTTATTTAAAAAGGATTAATCTTGACAAAAAAAATGAAAACTTAGGAAAAGAACCAAGTAAGTTGATTTGACTTCGCAAGTCTTATTTATAACCTACATTAAATTTGTTAATTATATAAGCCACATTAATTAAGACAATACAAAGAGGGTGTAGGGGCAAACAAATATGTTAATAGCATATAAATCAATTTATGAAATAATGAATGGGTCCTTGGCATACAATACTAAAGGCATTATAAGTTATGCAAAAAGAGGAATTCATTTATTAAATCATATTGGGACAATTGGTTTTCCATAATAAAACAATGAAATTACATCAATGACACTATACTCCAAAATAAGTTCAAGATGTGTTATAAAAAATTGAATTTAAAAAGAAAAAGCTTTTAAATATTTAGAAGAAAATATAGGAGAATTTCTTTGTAATTTCAATTAAGGATAGGGTTTCTTAAGTGAGACCATAAAAGTAATTTTAAAAAACTGAAAAAATATGACTCCATCACAGTAAAATAACACAACAAATTATACTATAAATAGTTTAAAACTAAGCTACAGACTTGTAGACGTAGTAAATAACATTTTAAGCTTATTAAAAGAAAAGTTGAGTTTCTATATATTAACAAAAAATCATAAAGAGAAATTACAACCATCAAGGAAGTGAAAGGTCTATACACTGAAAGCTATAAGATATTGATGAAAGAACCTGAAGAAGATAAAAAGAAATGGGAATGTATTCCATGCTAATTGATTGGAAGAACTGATATTGTTAAAATGTCCATACTACCCAAGAAGTTCTACAGATTTAATACAATACTGATCAAAATTCAAAAGACATTTTTTAACAGAAATAGAAAGAAGATCCTAAAATTTGTATGGAGTCACAAAGCACCCTGAATAGCCAAAGCAATCTTGAGAATGAAGAACAAAGCTGGAGGCATCATATTTTTTTAATTTCAAGCTGTACCAAAGCTGTAGTAATGAAAATAGCATACTATTGGCACACACACAAAGAAGCAAGCAACATAGATCAAAAGAACTGAAAAGAGAGCCCAGAAATACACATATATATATGTTATATAATAAATAACATATATTATGTTATAATATAAATAATAAATATATATATATGTAGATAGATATGATATAGACATGTCTGACTCTTTTCAACCCCATGAACTATAGCCAGCCAGGCTCCTCTGTTCATGGAATTCTCCAGGCAAGGATACTGGGGTGTATAGCCATTTCCTTCTCCAGGGGATCTGCCTGACCCAGGGATTGAATTTATATATATATATATATATATATAAATTAAATCTGGACAAAGATACCAAGGATAAGGTGGGCTTCCCTGGTAGCTCCTGATGGTAAAGCATCTGCCTGCAATGTGGGAGACCTGGGTTCAATCCCTGGGTCAGAAAGATCCCCTGGAGAAGGAAATGGCAACCCACTCCAGTACTCTAGCCTGGAAAATTCCATAAATGGAGGAGCCTGGTAGGCTACAGTCCATGGGATGGCAAAGAGTTGGACATGACTGAGCAACTTCACTGGTTCACTAGGGGTGGGGTGGTGATCTGGCAGAGTGCTATAAACCTGATTGATCAACCTGACCAGGAATATGCAATGGAAAAAGAAAGTTTCTTCAATAAACGGTGCTGGGAAAACTGGATAGATACATGCAAAAGAATGAAACTGGACCTCTATCTTATACCATACACAAAAATCAACTCAAAATTAATTAAAAACTTGAATGTAACACCTAAAACAGTAACACCTAGAAGATGACATAAGGAGTAATCTCCTTAACATTGGTTTTTGCCAATGATTCTTTTTCTGTTCAATATCAAAAGCAAAGGCAACAAAAACAAACAAGTGGGAATACATTAAACTAAAAACTTCTGTTCAGCAAAGGAAACCATCAACAAAATGAAAAGGCAACCTATGGAATGGGAGAAAATGTTTGCAAACTACATATTTAATAAAGGGGTAATTTTCCAAAATATACAAGGAACACATACAAATCAATAGCAAAAAGAAACCCAAATACCTAAGTAAAAAATGGGAGAGAGGTTCAAAAGGGAGGGGATATATGTATACCTATGGCTGATTCATGTTGAGGTTTGACAGAAAACAAAAAATTCTGTAAAGCAATTATCCTTCAATTAAAAAATAAATAAATTTTTAAAAAATAGACAAAAGGCCTGAATAGATATTTTTCCAAAGAAGACACAAAAATGGCCAATAGGTACATGAAAAGATGCTCAGCATCACTAATCATTAAGGAAATACAAATGAAAATTACAATGACTTGTCACCTTACATTTGTTAGAAAGGCAATTATCAAAAAGGCAAGAAATAACAAGTACTGGCAGGTATGCAGAGTAAAGGGAAATCATGTATATACTGTTGAGAACATCAACTGGTACAGCCATTATGGAAAGCAGTATGAAAGTTCTCAAAAAATTAAAAATAAAACTATCATATGATCAAGCAATCCCACTTCTAAGTGTATATCCATAGGTAAAAGATTATTATCTCCTAGAGATATCTGTATTTCATGTTCATTGTGGCATTACTCATAACAGCCAAATACAGAAATAACCTAAGTGCCTATTGTCAGATGAATAGACAATAAAGATATCATACATATATACATACATACATAGAGTGGCATATTATCCAGCTTTTAAAAAGAAGGAAATCTTACCATTTGAGACAACATGGATAAACCTGGATGGCAGTATGCTAATAAAATAAGTCAGAGATATAAAGACAAATACTGTATGATCTCATTTATATGTGGAATCTAAAATAGCTGAACTTATAGAAACAGAGTATGATGGTGATTACCAGGGGCTCGGGTAGGGAAGATTGGGAGAGCTTGCTTTAAGTATATAAACTTTCATATATAAAATGAATAAGGTTTTATGGTCTAATGTATAACATGGTGACTATAGCTGATAATACTATTGTATAATTGAAAATTTCTAAGAGAACAGAACTCAAAAGCTCTTATAAGAGAAACTAAAAGGTAAATATGTGAGATGATGCATCTTAACTGACTCACTGAGAGGAAGCCTTTCACAATGTATACTTAAACCAAATCATCACTTTATACACTTTAAATATCTGACAATTGCATCACATGTCAATAAATAAAATCATATGGCAATAAAGCTGAAAAAAATAGAAAAGTACTATGAGCCAGAATATATATTTATAAATGAACATATACACATCAAAACAAATATATAAAATAGGCATATTTTCAAATAGTAAAATTGTCACAAAATAAAACAAAAATTCACCACAGATGAATGAAAATGAATAATTAACAAATGAGAAGACACCTAGCCTCACTAATTTATCCGAGAAATATTAATTAAATTATAGGAAGTTGAAGTCTGTACCATAAGATTGACAGTATTAAGAAGTTTACACTGAAAATGTTAGAATTCTTTCAATTTAAATTAGAAATAGAACAGAAAATCCAAATAAAATTAACTTACTTATAAGGAAATGTATTACTCTGTAAAACTGGAGGTAATTTGAGCTTCAGGTCGTTAATGACTTGGCCATGGCACCTTTCCTTTCTGAACTCCTCTCCTATAGATCATTTAATGATGGCCTATGATATAATTACCATTGTGGTATTTTGCAGATGATATACCATTCCATCCTGAAACCCTTCATCAGGTCCTGTCTCCCTTGGGTTTGAACATAACTGTATCAGCACACACAGTCATCCAATTCTAAATTCTGCACCCTTTCTACTACATCCTTTTGCTGCTCTAACAGTGTAATCTTTAGTGATCTTTTTATGCTATTTATTTGAAAAATTAATAAAGACACCCATTCCTAAGTTACATGGTCTGGGATATCATACAAAAGTCACTAATGCTGAATTGGTAGCTGACATTAAGTAATTATTCAATTTATTAATTAATCGATCAATTCAAAATGTATTAGAAGTTTATTTTTCTCCAGGTAACTGGTCAACTTCTGAAATCATAAACACGAGTAACACCTATTCTTGACCTTTGAGGAATTTTGTTTGTGTAATGGCTGCATTATTTCCAATCACCATGTAGATGGCTGCTGCCATTTGTTATTATGAAACTGTAATGGTTTCTTATGCAGATTGGTCTATTTGACATTTTCCATTCACAGCTCTTGCTATAAATTTGGGAAAAATTTACTCACTGAAGTTTTTACCACTGTTGCCTTAGGAAGTCTGAAATTGTATTAGTATCACTCACAGTTGTTTATGATTTTTAAGGAGAGAAAGGAGGTATGGCACTTACTGAGGGACACTAATGATGTTGCCCTGAGGATGAAGACTTTCGAAGGCTCAAATGCAGAGCCTGAGTCAGAACCTTGGTCCTTTCCCACTATAGATTTTTCTGTTTGTTTGAAAAAAACTATCTTACTACATCCCTCAGAAAGGGTCACAGCCTATGGCAGATACTATTTACCTCCCATGCTCCCATCTTCTTAATCAACAAGTCCAGAATTTTGCTCATCAATGGACTTAGATTAAGCACAGGGGAAGGGGGAGAAATCTACATTCCTCAACCTGGGAAAATCTATAGTCATATAAGAGATGGCTGGTCTCTGAGACATTTTTCATTCAATAAATACAGTTAACCCTTGAACAATGTGAAGGTTAAGGGCGCCAACCCCCACAAAGTAAAAAACCTGTGTACTGCCATCTTTGCCTGGAAAGCAAAGGAACTGATAAATGGCTCAGCCAAGGTCAGGAAGCTGAAACAGTTTGGATAGAATCAGGATTCATCCTGTAGTTTTTTTGATTCTACCATTGGAATCTCTAATAAAACACAATCTGTGCCCCTCCTACTTAAAGATCTGTAAAACAAAAATGCCGACACTATTTTTACCAAAAAAAAAAAAAAATCTGCCTATAAGCCCACCCACACCATTGAAACCTGTGTTGTTCAAGGGTCAACTGTATTTCTGAACTCTTATTCTGTGCCAGATGCCTTTCTGGGTGCTGCTGCCTGCCAATGCAGGAGACACAGGCTAGATCGCTGATCTGGGAAGATCCCGTGGAGAAGGAAATGGCAACCCACTCCAGTATTCTTGCTTGGAGAACCTCACGGACAGAGGAGCCTGGAGGGTCCATGGGGTCACAAAGGGTCGGACATGACTCATGACTGAACAAAGAGATGTTAGCCAAAGCCTGCTAAGAATAATGGGGAAATTATTGCTTTCGTCCTATAGGCACCCACCTCCTTGTGTAACTTCCTCCTTCTTGTTTGAAGGGTGGGCATTATGGCTGGAGCTGCAGCAGTTCCCTGGTGGCTCAGCTGGTAAAGAACCCACCTGCGAATGCAGGAGATGCAAGAGAGGCGAGTTGGATCCCTAAGTCAGGAAGATCCCCTGGAGAAGAAAATGGCAACCTGCTCCAGTATTCTTGTCTGGAAAATTTCATGAACAGAGAAACCTAAAGGGCTATAATCCATGGGGTCACAAAGAGTTGGACATGACTGAATGCATGCATGCGTGCAGCATTCATGGTAGCAACAGGAGGGGAAAAGCTATTGGAATTGGATCATATAATCATACTGCTTATTGTTTAAGAGATAAACCAACCCACTTATTTTGTTGAAAGCCATGATGGTATAGGTTCTTTTTATTTTATAAGCAATAGAAAAAATTCTGAATCTGATTTTTCTTTTATACATTATTTTAGGAGTTTTTCATTTCTGTATAATAAATGCTGTGTCCTGCCTTAGTGCAGTGTCCTGGGATACAGGAAAATTTGAAAAGGCCCTGTCTTTGGAAAGCAGGCTAAGATATACATTATGGAATAACAAAATATCTGGGACTGATAAACAACAAGGACCTACTGTATAGCATAAGGAACTATATTCGATACCTTTTAATAAGCTGTAATGGAAAAAATCTGAAAAAAATACTTATATATAACTGAATCACTTTGCTGTACACCTGGAACTAACACAATATTGTAAATCAACTATACTCAGTTAAAAAAGAGAGGAAACAAAAGTCTTACTTTATATGTTTGTTGATTAGATAAATAAATTGAGAATTACAGGGATTAGATAACATTTGAAATCCACACTACTTATTACTAGCAGAAAGAAATTGTAATTCTGTTTTCATGGTGTCTATTTCAATGTCATTTAAAAAAACCCACACATATAAACAATCTGAATCACAAAAAAAAAGGGCAAAAAGAATGAAATTTATAAGTCCATGCCCAGGGTTCCAAGGAAGAGTATTTCTGCAGAATGTTACAATAGTTATTTTGCTATTATGAGATACTCTATTATCCAAAGAATTTGGAACACTTCATAATAAGGTTAAGCATATTTGTTTCTCTAGGACTCCTCAAGCCTTTAATATAAGAAGATGTACAATGAATCATAAAAAGACAGAAACAGTGTGCAAGCATTTCTCCTTTTCTGTAGACTATGGAACCTACTCTTCCTGGAGCATTTTAAGAGACTGGTGTTCTGAAAAATAAACTTTTAAAAGCATCATAATTTATTAACTCGAGAACTTTGTGAACTGATTCAAAATATAGATAGAAAAAAAGGAAAACTAAAAAGGAATCACACCACAGTTAAACACACTAAAAATTTTAAAAATAACATTCTGATATTCAAGAAAACTTAAGTACTAAAGCAGTTTCAAAAACCTAAATATTCTAAGTACAAAGCAACCTTAAGTGAAAATGTCAAGGACTCTCATGCCAACTTGGCATTCTCAAAAGAGAAAAGAGAAGACTGTTTATACATTTTATGCTGCTACTTATTATCACATAATGACTAACATGGCCAAATATATAAAACTATTTAATCTTCAATATAACATAAAATGTATCAATTCATTATGTTAATTACTAAAATTTAAAAGTTGACATTCAAAAATAGCTCAACTTTTTATGAATCAAAGAAATATAGTAACAAATTTAAGAATAAAGCTAAGTATTCATGGAAATAAAGTTTAATTGTTCTGATTTTTGTTTTACTCTTTACAATGTTTTATGATTCAATATTCAGGAACCAATCTGCCAGTTGGCTTTGGTTCTATATTTCTCAGTGTGACATTCATTGGAAGAAGTCTTACTTTGGGAATGTTGAACACAACACAGTGGAAAGGTACTTTGTGACTTTGCCGCCATCATGTGGATATTAAGTTTACTAAATGTGGGGAAAGTGTGTGACCTTAAAATAGTGTGTTGAGTCTTTAGGTTTATTTCAGTACTTGTCATCCTGGGCCCCATGGACTCCCTAACAAGTCTGCGTGTGTGTTAAGTCGTTACAGTCGTGCTGACTCTTTACGACCCCATGGACTGCAGCCCACCAGGGTCTTCTGTTCATGGGATTCTCCAGGCAAAATACTGGAGTGAGTTGCTCTCCTCCAGAGGACCTTCTTGACCCAGGAATTGAACCTGCGTCTCTTATGTCTCCTGCATTAGCAGGTGGGTTCTTTACCACTAGCACCACCAGGGAAGCCCTTACAGGACCCCAAAAGCTCCTGAAAGGAAACATAAATTTTTTCTGAGTCGGCATGTTTCTGGGAACTTTCATCATAGCCTAAAGACATAGTGATCAGACAAAAGGTAGGAACTTTTTGTATGAGTTATACAATCAAAAATGTAAGAGCTAAAAACATAAGGGAGTATTTTTTGGTGGCCTTGATATGGCCTACCCTTGATATTGAAGCCAACACATTTATTATTGCATCTTCAGTCTTCGCCAATAATTATTTTTTTTTTTCCTCTTGGGGCCTGGTGTATTGTCTTTGAAAACTCGTGAAGGTTTCTCCAACATAATGCATGTGAGAAATAAGCTTGCAAACTTTAAGTAAATGCTTAAGCAAATGCTCAAACTGCAATGAGACTCTGCTTTCAAAACAGTGACTGGGGCATTAGAGAAGAAATTCTATCATGTCTAATATTTACTAAAATCACTGTTCTGCAAGAGCTGAAATCAGCATGCTTTCCTTCACTTACTACTGTAACTGAACATTCAAATAACTAGTGAACAACTTTCTTTAGACAAAATTTCAATGTATTATGCCAAATAAAGAAGACTGTCTACAAACTAGTAGGAATTTTCTAAACAGCTGGCATAATTCTCCACGTATTGTCTTTATGCTGAAATTCATATTTTGGATCTATAAGATGCATTTAATCCAACCACAGCGATTACTTAAGGACTCCCAGCTGTCATCTCCACAGTGATGGCTCATGTCAGACATTGTACCCGGATGACATATCCAAGGCATCTGTTGTGCTGTTGACCCTCAAAGACAAACCAGGTAGGATGAACCCTGACACTGGTCATGTCTCCTCTGGAACAAAGAGAATCTAAAATGCCCTAATAAAGCCATCACTGGTGTTTCCTGTTTTGTTGTTGTATTTTTATTTTAGGTTTGTAGATCAGATGCATAGTACATTTCAACAAAACTTGACAAACAGGTTTTTGCTGAAAATGCACTACCGGGAGCAGATTCAGAAAGTAGTGTCTCTATCTGTGAGATTTTCTAAGGGACTCAATGAGAAAGAAAAGTCAAGTTTTAATTAAGGAAATGTTATTAATAGAATAGGTCTGTAAGTAAACACATATTTAAAATTTTTCTCAGTCACACAATTCTTTAACCCAGTGAGTCTTCTTACATCCTATCCAGCTCTGAACAGGGCTGTCCAAGAGGACATTGAAGGATGATGAAATAGTCCATGTCTACCTTGCCCATTCTGACCACTTGTGGCTATCCACCCCTTGCAATTGTTGTTACTATGACTGAGGAACTGAATTTTTAGCTTTATTTACTTTTAATTAATTCAAATTTAAATAGGCAAAAATGTCCAGTGGCTACTATATTGAATCTCTCACCCTAAAGAATCCAATGTACACAGAAACAATGTATTTAGTTACCAGTCACTTTGTAGATCATCATGATTTGTTTTTTTATATTTTTTCAGAATAATCTAATTTTATTTTATATTGGAGTATAATTGCTTTACAATATTATTTTAGTTTTTGCTGTACAACAAAGTGAATCAGCTATCTGTACACATATATCCCCTCTCTTGGACCTCCCTCCCACCTCCCCCTCATCCCAACCGTCTGAAAGTCATCACAGAGCACCAAGATAAGATTAGCTCCCTGTGCTTTGTAGCAGGTTTCTTCTATAGCAGGTTCCCACGATCTATTTCATACATGATAGTATATTTATACTGTTAACATGAAAGGCAGAACCAGTGGAGGTGCTTACCTCCTTCGCATTCTTTGGAGATGTCTGGAGAGAGGTTAGCCTTAGTCCGTTCACTGTATAGTGTAGAGCTTCATTTAAATCAACACACAGCAGTGTAGTAACATTAAAAAGCATCTCACAGATATTTTATCCTGTGAAAAACAAGTTGTTTAGTGATCATCAAAAAGTAATGGCTAAAATGAAGATACTCAGCAGAATAAATAAGCTGAAAATTTCAGCTAAGAAAAGCTAGGGTGGTGTGGACCCTTGTATAAAGGGCAGCACTCATGTACCCTAGTGCTTGGCTGCCCAGCCCCAGACCCCCATGGCACAGCTGGGGACTTAGCTGCTCTGTGCAGGCAAGAAGAACGTGCTCCCTGACAAGAGGAGGTATGTTTCAGCTTGATCCAGGCAGTTGACACCAACTATATGGAAATATTGAATGTAAGTTTGGAATAACAATGCAAGTAAACATTGATGTGGGCAGAAGCTTACAAGTGTGGTTCTCAACAGTTATTTTAGTACAGAAATTTGCTTTTTTTTAAATTGAAGTATCATTGATTTACAGTATTGTATTAGTGTCAGTTGGATAGCATAGTGATTCAGTATTTTTGCAGATTATACTCCTTTATAGGCTACTACATCAGTTCAGTTCAGTTCTGTCACTCAGTGGTGTCTGACTCTTTGCGACCCCATGAACCGCAGCACGCCAGGCTTCCCTGTTCATCACCAACTCCCAGAGTTCACTCAAACTCATGTCCATCGAGTCGGTGATGCCATCCAGCCATCTCATCCTCTGTCGTCCCCTTCTCCTCCTGCCCCCAATCCCTCCCAGCATCAGGGTCTTTTCCAATGAGTCAACTCCTCACATCAGGTGGCTAAAGTATTGGAGTTTCAGCTTTAGCCTCATTCCTTCCAAAGAACACCCAGGACTGATCTCCTTTAGAATGGACTGGTTGGATCTCCTTGCAGTCCAAGGGACTCTCAAGCGTCTTCTCCAACACCACAGTTCAAAAGCATCAATTCTTCGGTGCTCAGCTTTCTTCACAGTCCAACTCTCACATCCATACATGACCACTGGAAAAACCATAGCCTTGACTAGATGGACCTTTGTTGGCAAAGTAATGTCTCTGCTTTTCAATATGCTATCTAGGTTGGTCATAACTTTCCTTCCAAGGAGTAAGCGTCTTTTAATTTCATGGCTGCAGTCACCATCTGCAGTGATTTTGGAGCCCAGAAAAATAAAGTCTGACACTGTTTCCACTGTTTCCCCATCTATTTTCCATGAAGTGATGGGACCAGATGCCATGATCTTCGTTTTCTGAATGTTGAGCTTTAAGCCAACTTTTTCACTCTCCTCTTTCACTTTCATCAAGAGGCTTTTGAGTTCCTCTTCACTTTCTGCCATAAGGGTGGTGTCATCTGCATATCTGAGGTTATTGATATTTCTCCTGGCAATCTTGATTCCAGCCTGTGCTTCTTCCAGCCCAGCATTTCTCATGATGTACTCTGCATATAAGTTAAATAAGCAGGCTGTCAATGGATCTAATACTCTGTACTGTACAGTAAATCTGTTGCTTATCTATTTTATATATAGTAATCTGTATCTGTTAAACCCATAACTCTAATTTGTTCCTCCCTGCTTCCCTCTCTCCTTTAATAACCACAGGTTGTTTTTTTCTATGTATGTGAGTCTGTTTTGCATATATATTCATATGTATTACTTTTTAGATTCCACATTTATGTGATAATATACAGTATTTGTTTTTCTCTGTCTGACTTATTTTACTAAGCATAATACTGTGGTATTGGAGAAGACTCCTGAGAGTCCCTTGGATTGCAAGAAGATCCAACCAGTCCATTCTGAAGGAGATCAGCCCTGGGATTTCTTTGGAAGGAATGATGCTAAAGCTGAAACTCCAGTACTTTGGCCACCTGATGTGAAGAGTTGACTCATTGAAAAAGACTCTGATGGTGAGAGGGATTGGGGGCAGGAGGAAAAGGGGACGACAGAGGATGAGATGGCTGGATGGCATCACCGACTCGCTGGACGTGAGTCTGAGTGAACTCCGGGAGTTGGTGATGGACAGGAGGCCTGGCATGCTGCGATTCATGGGGTCACAAAGAGTTGGACACGACTGAGCGACTGAACTGAACTGAACTGAATACTGTATAGGCTTATCCATGATGCTGCAAATGGCAGTATTTCATGCTTTTTTATGGCTAATATACATATGTCATAATTTTTAATCCATCATCTGTTATTGAGAACTTGGGCTGGTTCCATGTCTCAGCTATTGTAAATAGTGCTGCTATGTACATGGAGATGCATGAAATATACAAAAATTATCTGTTCATGCATTATCAACTCAATGGACATAAGTTTGAGCAAAGTCCGGGAGATAGTGAAAGACAGGGAAGCCTGGCATGCTACAGTCTATGGGGTCACAAAGAGTCAGACACGACTGAGTGACTGAACAACAAAAGTGGATACTACAAGCAGATGCAAAGGCATTGAGAGCAAGCTTCGTAGCAATTATGTTTGGATCTTCATCAGCTGAGGCTCAGTGGTAAACAACACACATATATAAACTTTTCCTGTCTTCTTTCTAATTTTAAAATTCTTTATTTTCTCTTCCACTAACAGATGTAGTATGAATGTTTCTTTTAGCTTTTTGATAATCTCAAGATAAATTTTACAGGAGCAGCTCACCCTAAAGCACAGATCAAGAAATGGTTTGTTGTTGTTGCTTACTTTTCTCTTTATCTCGCAGGTTGCAGCTAAGTAAACTTAAGCTATATAAGCCTGGATCAGAACAGTTCATAGTTCTTTCAAGAAATACCCCAGTCCTTTTATTCCTTCAATAATTTTAAGTTTTTTATTTATCTCAGTTTTATTTTGAACATGACAATTTGTGTGTGTGTATGTCTTTTTTTTTTTTTTTCAAGATTTATGTATTTATTTTAGGCTGTACTGGGTTTTCATTGCTGCTCTCACTTGCAGCGAGCTGGGGCTACCCTGTAGTTCTGTTGCGTGGCCTTTTCATTGGGGTGGCTTCTCGTTGCAGGGCATAGGCTCTAGGGCACATGGGCTTCAGTTGCTGCAGCATATGGGCTTAGTTGCTCCAAGGCATGTGGGATCTTTCTGGACCGGGGATCAAACCTATGTCCCTTGCATTGGCAGGTGGATTCTCTACCACTAAGCCACCAGGGATGCCCTGAACTTGGAATGTTTTAAAATTTTTTACTTTTTTTCTTTTTAAAGTTATATCTCATCTACACATACATCGGGGCTTCCCTGGTGGCTCAGATGGTTAAAAAAAAAAAAAAATCTGCCTACAATGCAGAAGACACGGGTTCTATCCCTGGGTTGGGAAGATCCCCTGGAGAAGGGAACGGTTAATGGCTACCCACTTCAGTGTTCTTGCCTGGAGAATTCCACAGACAGAGGAGCCCCACAGAGGGCTACAGTCCATGGGGTCACAAAGAGTTGAACGCAACTGAGCGACTAACACTTTCACTTTCATACATACATATGTGTAAAAATAGTCAACCATGCATAAAGGATAGATACATAAATATTCAGAAATTTATCATAATATCCTTAATAAGTAGCATATATGCTTCAGTTAAAGATATTTAGTTTCAGAAACAAGAATGGAAGAATGACTTTATTATTATAACCTTTAATTCTATATGTATAAAAGTCAGAATAATTTTCCATTGGAAAAATATTTCACTTTAAGTGAACAATATCACTCGTAGCAAATTTTAAAATATATGTTTGAATTAGTATGAGTCTAAAGACTAAAGGAAATATGAAATGATTTTAAAATTAAAAGTGAGTACTTATTTAAAACATATGACACATTATTTCTGTCATTTTAGAGTCACGCTTGCCATGTTACTATAACTTAATTTTATTGGATTCAGCATTGTAGGGATACTCGAAAGTAGTAACTAGATTGTTTAGTAGTTTTAGAATTTGATTTTGAGAAAAGCATCCAAAACTTGAAAATCAGAGTGGGGCTTCCTGCCTAGATTTGTTATTTACTATTCAACTGGAACTCAGACACTGTGGAGTTGGTCAATTTGTCGATTGCTGCTCAGGACAGAATGTAACTAATGCTTTGCCCGGTAGGACATTCATGAGTTTTTAATCTATCAATCTTGTTCTAATTTTTTTAATGCTGATAAACATCCAGTTCCTAAAAATTCTCAATGATCCAGTTTTGCATTTAGCACTTCCCTCATCAATTAGTTGAATTAAGTTTTGGCATCAGAGTATTCTTTATGAGATATGCATTTTTACCTCCTGAAAATTATGCTTTGACATGACATTTGATCATAAAGAACATTAATCAGACTTTGACCAGATGGGAAGAAGAGACTGACCTCTTATCAGACTAAAGACTACCTTTGTGACTGTAGGTCATTATGTATGTATGAGAATACTCTCCATTCCCTAGGGACCTAGTTTAGGGTTCAGTGGGTACTGCTATTTTCTTCATTAAGTTCTTATGAAAATGCCATCTAATACCTCCATTAGTTAGGAGACTAAAAATCTGTGTTTTCTCATGACTAAGAACTTAATACAGCTTAGAATTTTGCTTGCTATTGATATTACTTGCAAGCAGTAGAGTTGATAGGATTCAAAGAATAGTTTCATTGTGTTATAAATTCATTTTTATATCTTCAATCAATTCTAGTTAGATGCCACCTCCTTTTGCATAAAGTGAGCCCATTTTCCCAGGAACAGCTGCATATAAGCTCCTTTATTAAGTTACGCACACTTTTGCTATATTGGAATCCTCCTCTGTTTTCTGTGTCCCAATATATTATCTCACTTAGGCTGTAACATTAAAAAAAAAAAAGAGAGAGAGAGAGAGAGCGAGAAATGATGTCATAAATGTGTTTATATATCTCCTGATACTTAGCACATAATCTCGCTTTCTGTAAACAGTCCATGTGGTAGAGCAGAAAGAGGCATGAGTTAGACGTTCAGTCCCAAGCCAGAACCCTAGCTCTGCCACTGTGCATTAGACCACATACCCCACCCATCATCTGCAAAGTGAGAGTAATTTGTAAGCCTCACCATCAAGATCTTTGTTTGATGTGATAGAAAGTAAAGGGATTTTGGAGTTAGACTTGAGTTCCTATCCTAACTTTTCCACTTAGTAATTGTTTACTGATCACAAAATGGGAGTAAAAACAATCAGCCTTTCATGTTATGATATTTGAATTAGATGATTCAGGTAAAGCTTCTATCTTTAGTCTCTGGTGCCAAGTAGGTTTTAAATAAGTATTTATTCCCCATTTACAAAACTTTTTCCAGGTTGTCTGATCACAGTCAAACACACTACAGTAAATCCAACATCAAAAGGAGCAAGTAGAGTCTTGAAAATCCTAGCTTATATAGTGTATGTAAAAACAGATTAGAAATTGAAGTCCACAAAGCATTGTCTCCATTCAGTGATTCCATGACTCCACCTCCAATTCACACCTCCCAATACATCAGTCTACTTACCACTGCTACTCCTCCACTGATCCCATAATCACTGAGGCCACAAATAGCCCTATGAATTATAAACATTATAGACCATTATGTAATGACATCCTACTCCATCTCTTTTCTAAAGCTGCCTCTTCAGGTCACTCATTCTTTGCTAAAATACTAGCTATAGTTCTTGATTCTCTAAGGAATTTGTATTCCTGATTTATCTGTCATTTAAATACTGCGCCCTTGACTTCCCTGGTGTTCCAGTGGTAAAGAATCCACCTTCCAATCCAGGGGATGTGGGTTTGAACGCTGATCCAGGAACTAAGATCCCACACATCTCGATGCAACTAAGCCTATGTGCTTAAATGAAGAGCCCATGTGCAGCAACAAAGATCCAGCACAGCCAATAAATAAATAAATTAACGTAAATTGTATAAGTAAATAAATATTTCTGCCTCTCAGGCATTGCTTTTCCTGTAACACTTTCTTAGATAATTTCATAAACTGACTTTGTTTCATTCACCTTCTCTGTGATGATAATTCTCTAATGTGTTTCTTTCCTGACCTTTAGAATCTTATCAACAAATTGCTGCTGAATAACTACATTAAAATGTCCCTGTAATTCAACATGTCAAAAGAGAAACTCTATTTCATGTTTAACCTGGATTTGCCTCAGATATTCTTTATCTCATTTGCTACAATTAGCATTCCTCTAGTTTCTGAAGTTAGAGACTCAGTTGCTCAGGGTTCAAATGAGGATGATGTACTAAAGGAGCCACTTGCAGAGGTAGGAGCACAGTAAAGTAAGTTGAAGCTCTCAGAGCCCAGCAAAAGTAGGGAGCCTAGGGCTGAAGCAGGGCTTACCTAGTGGCTCAGATAGTGAAGAATCTGCCTATAATTTGGGAGACCCAGGTTTGATCCCTGGGGCAGGAAGATCCCCTGGAAAAGGGAATGGCTACCCACTCCAGTATTCCTTCCTGGAGAATTCCATGGACAGAGGAGCCTGGCAGGCTACAGTCCATGGGGTCATAAAGAATCAAACACAACTGAGCGACTAACACACTTTATGGCTGAAGCCAGGCACCATGCAGAGCCCAATGGGAAGGACATGAAGAAGGAATGCATATCTATGACTTTAGTACTGTGGCAGGTAATTTTCTAAGCAAAAATGTGGCACAAAATCTCATGCAATAGGCTTCTCCCTCTGGAATTTGATCTAATATTAGGAAGAATTTTTCAATTAAGCTAAGAATTTCTTATCTGCCTTTTATCAACTATGCTTTTCAGATGACATGTTTCTCGTCTCTCCTTGCCATGCCACAGCTTTGCACTTCCAGCCCAAAATGTGACAGTTGGTGAAAATGTATTCCTTCTCCCTAATATACTTCGCTGGTGCTCTAGCTTTCTTTCTCTGTGAATCTAAAAGGGACAGTGGTTCTAAGACTTTTCATGCTGTGTGAGCTGAGTCCTTTGGCTAACATTGGGCATCACATTTTCTACAGGCTACTCCATCAGGAGGACTATCAGAAAACTAATTCTTCAAGTTAGTGTTGGGTTGCTTTCGTGTGTGTGGAGGGGGTAGGGGGTATTTTTGTTTAATCTAAGGAAATATATTCTTAAAATGAGAGTTTGAAGTTTGGCATACATTGTTAAAAATGTTTCTCATGGGAGTAGCTGAAAACAAATGCTTTGGTCAAAAACTTTTCATTTATCCTGTGTGAAGGAGGAAATGTAATTGAATTGCCTACTAAAACTTAAGAGATTTTGAAAGTAGAGACAATCCTATGCTAAAGATGGTATTTCAGTAGCACCATACCCTTGCCTCAGATGGATTTTTTTTTTTTTTTTTTGGATGTTGAGAGAGGGAAATTAGAGGTTATTATGGAACCCACATGAATCCCTGGGTCATTCTCAATGGTCCCTGAGTTAAACAATAAAATCTCTTTGTGAACAATCCTCAATTTCTGAACAAATTTGGATAAGTGACTTTCTCACAAAAGTAAGATGTGTTCAGTGTTCACACCTCTGCACCTCAGAGCATGCAGAGGGGGTAGGTCCTCACAAGGTCTGATAAAGTGAAACACACAGAGGGCAGAAAGCATGCTGTTTCCATTTCCTTGGAAACTAACACAAGAATGGACACCTAGTAGTTGCCAGATAAATGCTATCTGTTTAATAAAATGTTTATCAGAAACCATTCCTTAATTTTAATCTACAAGGTTTGTAATTCCAGATTCTGCTTTATATTCCTTCTTTTTCATAATTTTATTCATCCCTGTCTTTGCCACATAGGAACAAAGACAGTTTGGAGAGTTCTCTGTATCACATGCTTTAAGGAAGGTTTTTAACTGCTTATCTGAATAACAGTATTACAGTGTTAAACATAAAACTTTTATTGCTGATATGCAATCTCTACAACTATTTTCAAGGAACTTACTTATAGATTACTTTCTATAATCTTAAGATTATAGAAAGACTTTTTAAGAAATTGGTTATACATTTTTTGACCTTTCAGTTCTAGAGCAAGGTTTTTAAAGGAAAAGGTATTGAAACTTAAAACTTAATTCAGCTATTTCTGGATTCATATGTGTTCTTAGAAGCTGTTGGTGACTTTAAAAGGACATGAGAAAGTATAAATTGTTTCAAAAGCTTGAAAGGCAACTTAATAACATTGCCATACTGTTATTAAACTTAATAATTGTTTACTTAGGATTAAAATATCACTTGAATAGCCACATAAATTAGTGTTGTTCATTTTGGAATCTTTGAATAGTAAGCTGAGTGTGCGCCAGGACGAAGCCATGTACCCAGAGCGTAACCAGGAAACAGTCGTGGAACCATAACACAGACACAGGGACCAGGCTGCAGCAGCTAAGCTTGGAGCAAGGTCAAAATTCACAGCAAGGCTCCAATTCAGGCCCCAACTACAAAGTCAACATCTGTGCATCCATGTTTCTAGGATTACCTTTCTGTGGTGACAATTTGGGGAAGATTTTCCTTAAGAAAGAAAACACAATGCTTTTATTGAAAGAAAAACTGAAATATTGTTTGTGCCCAATTGTTCCAGGGTGGGTGGGAAGAGCAATTCTCTTGAAAACACAATTTGGTTTTGCTCAGGCCATTTTGGGGGTCACAACAATGGCAAAACGTCCTTTATTAAAACCGGACTCTGGCATTACAGGCACATGTGAGCCATGGCCCAGGTGTAAGACCATGGAAATAATCTGATGCAAACCAATGAACTGCTTGGAAAGTGTTTTATAAAGGCTCTAGTAAGAGAAACTTAGGAGTGGAATGTACCAAGAAAGAGGAAATGTTAAACTCAGCCTAATCAAACATTTTTTTAATCCAAAGTTGAATATAATATGGTCTTCCACAAACCCAAGAGGCCCATCAAGTAGATAAATAACTATGTCCACAGTCAACTCAGCAGAGTATCTGTAAGTCATAAGACAGAAATTAGGTACTGTGGAGGATCATTAGTGCCTCTCCTTTCATACAAAACAGCTTGAGAAATTAGTTTACATAATCCACTTCTTCTAATGTGAACAGTTGTATTTATAATTATGGTGAAGGGAAAGTGCTCTTACTGTCAATGACCTGGGTTCACATCCTTCCTTGACATGTGCTGGCCATGCATCCTGGAATAAATTGCATCTCCAAGACCCTTTTTTTCACATGGACAAGAAAGAGTGAGAGCAGGAAGAATACTCATAAACACAGGATTTTTGTGACAATCAAAAATATATTTGGAGAGATCTAGACATCTGTACTCAAAACACAGATTCTGCATTTAATAGAAACTATCAATAATCTATTTTTTAATCATAAAAGTGGAGTGCAATAGAATTGATTCTATATGGCTAATGTGATCATATCTGTGAAGTGCTTTGCACAGTGCCTGGTCCATATGGACATTAAACTTTCAATATATATTAGTCATAAATGAGGAAAATAATAATAAGGAGGAAGAAAAGGAGAAAAGACCTCACTCCAATAAAAATTGATGTAATTTCCACCAAAATTTTATCTTTTTTTTTTGTATCTTCTTCTTTTTTTTTTTAATTTTATTTTATTTTTAAACTTTACAATATTGTATTAGGTTTGCCAAATATTGAAATGAATCCGCCACAGGTAATTCATGACATATCAAGTTGTAGCTTTTACACTTAGCTAAGCTAACTAAACCTCAAAAAAGAATTATAATATTTACCTAAGAGTTCTGTCTAGTCAAGGCTATGGTTTTTCCAGTGGCCATGTATGGATGTGAGAGTTGGACTATAAAGAAAGCTGAGCGCCAAAGAATTGATGCTTTCGAACTGTGGTGTTGGAGAAGACTCTTGAGAGTCCTCTGGACTACAAGGAGATCTAACCAGCCAATCCTAAAGGAGATCAGTCCCAGGTGTTCATTGGAAGGACTGATATTGAAGCTAAAACTCCAATACTTTGGTCACCTGATGTGAAGAGCTAGCTCATTTGAAAAGACCATGCTTCTGGGAAAGACTGAGGGCAGGAGGAGAAGGGGACGACAAAGGATGAGATGGTTGGATGGCATCACCGACTCAATGGACATGGGTTTGGGTGGACTCCTGGAGTTGGTGATGGCCAGGGAAGCCTGGCATGCAGCGGTTCATGGGGTCACAAAGAGTTGGACACTACTGAGTAACTGAACTGAACTGAAGAAAAAGCTGGATTAAAACTCAACATTCAGAAAATGAAGATCATGGCATCCAGTCCTATCACTTCATGGCAAATAGATGGGGAAAAAATGGAAACAGTGGCAGATTTTATTTTCTTGGGCTCCAAAATCACTGCAGATGGTGACTGCATCTATGAAATTAAAAGATGCTTGCTCCTTGGAAGAAAAGTTATGACAAACCTAGACAGTGTATTAAAAAGCAGAGACATCACTTTGCCAATAAAGTTCCATATAATCAAAACTATGGTTTGACATCTCTGCTTCTACAAGAATTCCCTTCCCCTAGTTTCCAATAACACGTACTCACTTCTTTTGAGCCATAACTGGCAATGTCCTCAAAGTCCAGATTTCTACTAACAGTCTGTTCAAGACATTTTAGGTTTTGTCTATCATGTTCCCCCAAATTCTATCCTCTTTCACTGCCTAATTCCCAAACTACTCACACATTTCTTGCACCTCATTTCCAGACACTAAAATATATATTAGTTTTCTATTGCTTCATGACAAATCACCATAAACTACTGTCTTGCAGGCAGATTCTTTACCCACTGAGCCACCTGGGACACTGAAAAGTACATGCCCAACATGAGTTTAGAACCTAGGGCCCTGAGATTGAGTCTCATGCTCTATCAACTGAGCTAGTCAGGTGAAGACTTAAAAGAGCACCCATTTATTATCTCATGGTCTCTGTAAATCAGAAGACTGGGCAAGGCATAAACAGGTTCTCCACTCAAGATCTCTGAAGGCTGCAATCAAGATATTAGATGGAGTTTTGTTCTCAACTGGAGCTTGGGGTCATCTTTTAAGCTTAATCATGTCTTTGGCAGAATTGAGGCAGAAAAAGGGAGCCATTTTCTTGCTGACAGTTTTCTAGGACTCATTCTCAGTTCCTAGAGCCCACTGTCTTGTTCTAGCTTTGTAGCTCTTCCCTAGATAGTTCACAACAGAACTCTGCTTTCTTCCAGGCCAGCAGGAAAGCATCTGTTGAACTTCTTGTCTATTTTGAGGACTTATTTCAATAGTTCAGGTACACTCAGGATAAATTCCCTGTTAAATAGTTTACAGTCAACTAAATAAATAGTTTAATTATACCTGCTAACTCCACTTTGCCATATAACATAATGTAATCATGGGGTTGACATATCATCATATTCACCAGTTTTGCCCACACTCAAGGAAACATATATTGGAGGAATTGCGAATTTGGAGAGCCATCTTGGAAGGCTGCCTAGCACAATTCTCCAAACATAATTACAGGTACCCAAACGTTCAAAGTATGAAAAACCACTTTGAATCAGAAATTTAAAGATTAGAGGAAAAGTTAATGGACAAAAACAGAAATCATTTCTTTTTTCCTAAAGGGTGGTTGAACTTAAATGAAATTCAAGAAAAATATTAAGTTTATCTCAGAAAAATAAAGAGTAAGTTGATGTTTGGCAGAAACTAGCAAAATTCTGTAAAGCAATTATCCTTCAATTTAAAAATAAATCAATTTAAAATTTTAAAAAAGAATAAATTGCAAGCTGTGTAAAAGAGAATAGACAAAAAAAAAAAAAAATTAAAGAGCGTTAATGAAAGACAAGAAAGCTTTAGTAGCTTTCTCTTAGTCTTCATTTTCACAATGGCACACAGATAAAAGCCAAAAGTATCATGTAAAAAAAGTAGTGGAAATGAAAGACAAGCAAAGAAAAAATAATGTTCATATTGTTGGATTTCTTAAAGAAAAAAATAAAATAATGAACCAGAAATAATATTTCAAATTATGGTACAAGAAACTTTTACAGATATAGTAAAATATTACACATTGAAAAGATTGACTAGATATACATGGAAATTGCTCCAGAATTATAAACAAGACCTACCAAATAAAATAAACAGCTTTCAGAAATAAATCAAATAATCCATAAGTCCTATAAGGTAAAAAGAACCAATGATTTATGAACAATAACAACACACCCCTATGTTCATTGCAACATAATTTACAATAGCCAAGGTATGGAAGCAACCTAAGTGTCCATTGACACTATATATATATATATATATATATATCCATTGACATTATATATATATAATGGAATACTACTCTGCCATAAAAAAGAATGAAATTTTGCCTTTTGAAACAACAAAGATCTACTTGGAAGGTATTACATTTCATGAAATAAATCAGACAGAGAAAGACAAACACTATATGTTATCACTTACAAGTGGAATCTAAAAAATAAATGAATATAACAAAAGAAAAACCAGACTCACAGACATAAAGAACAAGCTAGTGGTTACCAGAGAGGAGAGAGAAGGAGGTGAGACAAGATAGCAGGTGATTAAGAAGAACAAAGTACTATGTATGAGATAAATAAGCTAAAAGAATACGTTGTACAGCACAGGAAATACAGCCAATATTTTACAACAACTTTAAACAAAGTATGACCTATAAAAATGTTGAATCACTACGGGTGTACACTTGAACCTAGTGTCATATTATAAATCAACTGTATTTCACTTTTTAAAAGGTAGAAAACTGTCCCTATTTGCAGGTAAAATAATAGAATACTTGGAAAACTGCAGAGAATGAAAAATGACAGAACTGATTCAAACAGTAAAATAATCAGTGAAGTGGTGGGAGTTCAGTCGTTGAGTCATGTCCAACTCTTTTGAGACCCAATGGACTGTAGCCCACCAGGCTCCTCTGTTTATGGGGATTCTCCAGGCAAGAATACTGGAGTAAGTTGCCATTTCCTTCTCCAAATCAGTGAAGTAGTGTAAGGTATAAAATTAACATGTAAAAAATCAATAGCTTTCATAAACATGAACAATAAGAAGAGCACATAATAATAGAGAAAATGTCATTTAGAATAACTACAAAGAAAAATAAATACTTCAGAATAAACTTTTAAAATGTGCAAATCCTATGAGAGGAAAATGTTCGAAATATTTTTAAGTACTAAAAAGGATTTTCCCTGGTGGCTCAGCTGTTAAAGAACCAGTCTGCCAATGCAGGAGATGCAAGAGATGTGTGTTTGGCCACTCGGTCAGGTGATCCCCTGGAGAAGGAAATGGCAACCTGCTCCAATAGTCTTGCCTGGAAAATTCCATGGACAGAGGAGCCTGGTGAGCTATAGTTCATGGGGTCACAAACAGTCAGACACTACTGAGCATGCTCTCACAAACAACTACTAAAAAACACAAAAGTAAACTTGAATATATAAAAGACATCCTCTTCAATTATGAGTAACATCATAAAGATGTCATTTTTCTTAAATTAATTGGTAAATTCAGTGGCAATGTAAATGGCACACAGAGAAAAGCCAAAAGTATCAGGAAAAAAAAAAGTAGTGGAAATGAAGACAAGCAAAGAAAAAAATAATGTTCATGCTGTTGGATTCCTTAAAGAAAAATAAAGTAATGGACCAGAAATAATATAATGGACCAGGAATCTCATAAAACACTATAATGTTTATACCAAAATTCCCACAGAAAATTATTCACTCAAGAATAACCAGGAAAACACAGAAAAAGGAAATCCCAAAGAGAATTAGTCCTAACAGATATTAATACATGCCATGAAATCTTAATAATTAAAACAAAAAAGTAATGGGATTTGAATAAACAAGTGACCAATAATGAAAAATAAAAAGAATTAAAAATGCATATGGAAATATAGTATCTGACAAAGGTGGCATCTCAAATTGTAGGAGCAAATATAAGCTTTTTATTTATTGGTGCTGGGAAAGTTGAGTAGCTACTTGGGAAAAAAAAAGAAAAGAAAATTAGCCTCACACCACAGAGAAGAGAAACTCTAAATGGATTAGTGAGTCTATTGTGAAAATTGAGCAATCAAGTGCAATTAAAAAAAAAAGGTGAATTGTTTAATTTTGGTATAGGGAAAGACTTCTTAGCTAAGATCAAAATGCAGAGGAAATAAAAAACTGATAAAAATTAAAATTAAAAAGTTCATGACAAGACACCATTGAAAAAATCAAGTGACCGACTGGGAGAAAATACTAACTAATAAAAGGTTGATATCCTAAATCTATCAAGAATTATTTTAAAAAATTGAAGACAAAAGTAAACTCAAAATGGATTAAAGATCTAAACGTAAGACCAGAAACCATAAAACTCCTAGAGGAGAACATAGGCAAAACACTCTCTGACATACATCACAGCAGGATCCTCTATGACCCACCTCCCAGAATATTGGAAATAAAAGCAAAAATAAACAAATGGGACCTAATTAAACTTAAAAGCTTCTGCACAACAAAGGAAACTATAAGCAAGGTGAAAAAACAGCCTTCAGAATGGGAGAAAATAATAGCAAATGAAGCAACAGACAAACAACTAATCTCAAAAATATACAAGCAACTCCTACAGCTCAATTCCAGAAAAATAAATGACCCAATCAAAAAATGGGCCAAAGAACTAAATAGACATTTTCCAAAGAAGACATACAGATGGCTAACAAACACATGAAAAGATGCTCAACATCACTCATTATCAGAGAAATGCAAATCAAAACCACTATGAGGTACCATTTCACACCAGTCAGAATGGCTGCGATCCAAAAGTCTACAAGCAATAAATGCTGGAGAGGGTGTGGAGAAAAGGGAACCCTCTTGCACTGTTGGTGGGAATGCAAACTAGTACAGCCACTATGGAGAACAGTGTGGAGATTCCTTAAAAAACTGGAAATGGAATTGCCTTATGATCCAGCAATCCCACTGCTGGGCATACACATTGAGGAAACCAGAATCGAAAGAGACATGTGTACCCCAATATTCATCACAGCACTGTTTATAATAGCCAGGACATGGAGCAACCTAGATGTCCATCAGCAGATGAATAGATAAGAAAGCAGTGGTACATATACACAATGGAGTATTACTCAGCCATTAAAAAGAATACATTTGAATCAGTTCTAATGAGGTGGATGAAACTGGAGCCTATTATACAGAGTGAAGTAAGCCAGAAAGAAAAACACCAATACAGTATACTAACGCATATATATGGGATTTAGAAAGATGGTAACAATAACCCTGTGTACGAGACAGCAAAAGAGACACTGATATATAGAATAGTCTTTTGGACTCTGTGGGAGAGGGAGAGGGTGGGATGATTTAGGAGAATGGCATTGAAATATGCATAATATCATATATGAAATGAGTCGCCAGTCCAGGTTCGATGCACAATACTGGATGCTTGGGGCTGGTGCACTGGGACGACCCAAAGGGATGGTGTGGGGAGGGAGGAGGGTTCAGGATGGGGAACACATGTATACCTGTGGCAGATTCATTTTGATATATGGCAAAACCAATACAATATTGTAAAGTTAAATAAAATAAAATTTTAAAAAAAGTAAAAAAAAAAAAAACTTCCCATTACGACAGTGAAAAAAAAATTGAAGACAAATGATATATGCTTTAAGCTCTACAAGACAAATTCTTTAAAACAAAATATAGAAATAGTAAACCAGAAACCAGAGATGAGCTACCTGTCAGGGATAAGTGAGACAAGGGTGGAAAGAAAAATGCAAATGGAGAAGGAGGAATGAAGAATGGACAATTTTTTTTTCTTAACATGTCTCTTGATATATCTCTTACTCTTACAATTATAGATGTTTCACATGTCCATCAGATACCATGAAAGTAAACAAACAAAAGCAATCAGTATGTGAGTAATTCAAAATGGAATGCAGATAGTAACAAATTAACCTATTGTATATAAATTAATAACATAACCACACTGGAGTGAGAGAAAAAAGAATTTTCTTAAATAATTTTGGAAAGCAGTACTTTGATACAGTAAGGCTGAAAAGCAATTTTTAAAATGTATGTAAATATTGTTGGTCTTCCCTGGTGGCTCAGATGGTAAAGAATCTGCCTGCAATGTAGGACACCCAGGTTCCATCATTGGGTGGGGAAAATCCCGTGGAGAACAGAATGGCTACCCACTCCCCTATTCTTGCCTGCGGAATTCCATAGACAGAGGAGCCTGGCGACCTACAGTCCGCGGAGTTGTAAAGAGTCAACACGACTGAGCTAATAATTACAACAAAAGTAAATGCTGGCATCTAATTATTAAAATATTTCTCACAGGACTAGTAATTCTGAAATGGCTATATTTGTGTAGCAAAAAATGTAATTAAAATATTGAGTGCAGTAAAAAATTGAATAAATTAGTCAATATATTATAGATAATAAGAAACAAATTTCTCACCAGGTTATCACTATGAGAAAAAGAAAATGCTAGTGAATATTGCTGCAGTTACCCTAAGGGCTAGAACATTTTGAGTACTTATGTGCACACTAACCCATTTTACCATCTGAAATATCCTCTGAGATTAGAGTTTAAATAGATGATCATTTTATTCCCACAATAACAATTACTGTAACAATAATTATTGAAACATGATAGCACATATCATAGGACTGTGGGAAAGACTTTTTAATGTAAACAACTTTTTGTTATTTTTCAGAGATGGCTCATGCTCCTATTGCTTACCAACCTTTGAGCTAAAAAGTGTCCTTTCTTTTATGGCCTTTACAAATACTTTGGTCATTATAAGAGGTTTTACTTTTGGGTGACAGTAGGTTCCAAAGAATAGCAAGGAGAGATAAGAAAGCCTTCTTCAGCGATCAGTGCAAGAAATAGAGAAGAATAATAGAATGGGAAAGACTAGAGATCTCTTCAAGAAAATTAGAGATACAAAGGGAACATTTCATGCAAAGATGGGCTCAATAAAGGACAGAAATGGTATGGACCTAACAGAAGCAGAAGATATTAAGAATACACAGAACTGTACAAAAAAGTTCTTCACGACCCAGATAATCACAATGATGTGATCACTCACCTAGAGCCAGGCATCCTGGAATGTGAAGTCAAGTGGGTATCATTACAAACAAAGTTAGTGGAGGTGATGGAATTCCAGTTGAGCTATTTCAAATCCTAAAAGTTGATGCTCTGAAAGTGCTGCCCTCAATATGCCAGCAAATTTGGAAAACTCAACAGTGGCCACAGGACTGGAAAATGTCAGTCTCCATTGCAATCCCAAAGAAAGGCAATACCCAAGAATGCTCAAACACCCACACAATTGCACTCATCTCACACACTAGCAGAGTAATGCTCAAAATTCTTCAAGTCAGGCTTCAGCAATACATGAACTGTGAACTTCTAGATGTTCAAGCTGGTCTTAGAAAAGGCATAGGAACCAGAGGTCAAATTGCCAACATCTGCTGGATCATCAAAGAAGCAAAAGTTCCAGAAAAACATCTATTTCTGCCTTATTGACTATGCCAAAGCTTTTGACTGTGGATCACAATAAACTGGAAAATTCTGAAAGAGATGGGAATACCAGACCACCTGACCTGCCTCTTGAGAAATCTGTATTCGGGTCAGGAAGCAACAGTTAGAACTGACATGGAACAATAGACTGGTTCCAAATAAGAAAAGGAGTACATTAAGGCTGTATATTGTCAGCCTGCTTATTTAGCTTATATGCAGAGTACATCATGAGAAAAGCTAGGCTGGATGAAACACAAGCTGGAATCAAGATTGCTGGGAGAAATATCAATAACCTCAGATATGCAGATGACACCACCCTTATGGAAGAAAGTGAAGAAGAACTAAAGAGCCTCTTGATGAAAGTGAAAGAGGAGAGTGGAAAAGTTGGCTTAAAACTCAACATTCAGAAAACTAAGATCATGGCATCTGGTCCCATCACTTCATGGCAAATAGTTGGGGAAACAGTGGAAACAGTGTCAGACTTTATTTTGGGGGGCTCCAAAATCACTGCAAATGGTGATTGCAGCCATGAAATTAAAAGAAGCTTACTCCTTGGAAGGAAAGTTATGACCAACCTAGACAGCATATTACAAAGCAGAGACATTACTTTGCCAACAAAGGTCCGTCTAGTCAAGGCTATGGTTTTTTCAGTAGTCATGTATGGATGTGAGAGTTGGACTGTAAAGAAACCTGAGCACCCAAGAATTGATGCTTTTGAACTGTGGTGTTGGATAAGACTCTTGAGAGTCCCTTGGACTGCAAAGAGATCCAACCAGTCCATCCTAAAGGAGATCAGTCCTGGGTGTTCATTGTAAGGACTGATGCTGAAGCTGAAACTCCAATACTTTGGCCACCTTATTCAAAGAGTTATGACTCATTTGAAAAGACCCTGATGCTGGAAAAGATTGAAGGCAGGAGGAGAAGGGGTGACAGAGGATGAGATGGTTGGATGGCATCACCAAATCAACAGACACAAGTTTGGATAAACTCCGGGAGTTGGTGTTGGAAAGGGAGGCCTGGCATGTTGCAGTCCATGGCGTCGCAAAGAGTCGGACATGACTTAACGACTGAACTGAACTGAACTGAACTGAGGTATCATATGGTTGGTTGGGTGCCTAGGATATGAAGGGAGAATGACAAGAATCCATAGATGATGGGGATAGATGACCCAGGACCCTCATGCATGTAGCATGAGGCAAAACACCTCTGAAGATACTCCCTAAAGAAAATGACCATTTAACTGTAACTAATGATACAGCCTTCACTGGTTGAAGTTTGCACTCTGTTGGTACACCATCTCATTGAAGCTTTCCAGTACTCTAGGAAGAAAGGGAATGGCAACCAATCTATTTCCCACAGAGGGAAATGGAGCCACCAGGAGGTTAAACCTCCAAAGAAAATGTGTGACTTCACAGAAGCCATTGTCAGTAAAAGCATACAGAAAGGGTGAATAAAGGGGAACTTTGGCATCTTTGTACATCCCTTCAGGGTTTAGGAGAAACAAACCCTGAACCCAGGAGACATCTGGGCATGGTTCTCCATTCTGAGACCAGGGATCCTCCTGCTCTCCATAACCTGCTTGAGACATCAGCCCCTTCTTCTCATTTTGTTCCATAAGCTCATTAAATCTAAAGACCTCTGGGCTTTGTGGTGTGAGTTGGGGAGGACAAGCATACCAGGAGGCTGGAGAGGAACCAGGAAACCAATCAGGGACATTGGCCTAAATCCACATGAAAATGTACTTATTTGAAGAATTTGCTTACCAAAGAAGAGTCAGAAGAACAAGTGAGAGACTGGGGATTTTGGCCTCCATGACCAGGTGGCTTGTATTTGTCTCAAGGATAAAGTTTGCTAAATCTGGAGAGAAAAAAAAAAATGAGATATTGTGTAGTTGTGTGTGTAACACTAGGCTTCAAGAGAGTGGTCAGAGCTACAGATATAAAGTTGAAAAGCAATTGTGTATTTTTGGCGTTGAAAGCGTTATAGTAGAAAAGATGATCTGGAAAGAGTATAGATTAACAAAGAAAAAGAAATGAGAGGGAACTTAGGAGAACATTGTGGCCCAGAAGCCAAGTTTAAAATACAAGTGTTTTAAAAAGAAGAGATTGAGCATCTCTGTCACTGAGAGTATAAGTAGCAAATTGACCAGTGGATTTTAATAAATCAGATGATTTGCAGTGACTTTGGGCAAATTATGCTAATTGGCAGAAAGAATGGGGATTATTTTTCTTCTTTCCTAATGCTCTTCTTGACTTTCAAATATTTTGACTTGGCATTGGTGACTTTTCCTGTTTTGATTTTATGGCCTCATTTAATTTTCAGAACATTTTCTAAATCTCAAAATATGCTAACCATTGAAGGATGTGAACATTGAGCAATCAGAAAATAAAGCTAGAATTATATATTTTCATTCTTACAAATGTTCTATTACTGTAAAATATTTGTGTCTCTATTCTAGTTATACCACATATAATCTGAGTTAAAAAACAATTTTGGCTAAGAATCTTTATTTGGAGTTTAATAATTAAAGTTCACTTTCTTAATATGGTTTGGAAAGTCATTGTATTAGTTTTGATCCTGCCTCATTTCAGGAATGACTGCTTAGGCTTTGTGGTTGGTGTTGACGTTAATGTGCTGAGATACCAGAGTGCCATTGAATTAGTTTTCCCTGGGGTCACCTCATGGTTTAGACTGAACTACGTGCTCCTAAAATTCATATGTTGAAGACCTAACCCTCAATGTGATGAAAGAGATAATTAAGATAAAATGAGGTCACTATGAGGACCCTAATTCAATAGGACTGGTGTACTAGAAAAAGGGATCAAGACACAGACACTCACAGAGGGATGATGATCTGAGGACACGGGAAGGAGATAATAATCTACAAGCAGGAGAAAGGCCTCAGGAGAAACCAACTCTGCTTTATCTCGGATTTCCAGCCTCCAGGACTGTGGGAAGACATTAGTAAATTTCTGATGTGTAAACCACCTAGTTGTGGTATTTATTATTAGCCCAAGCAGATTAAGATACCTGGAAATAAGACAAAATTATTCCAATCTCAAGCCTCCCCCTTGCCCTCACTCAACATTTGTAAGGTATTTTATATTCATCAAAGATAGTTTCACTTTATCAATCTGGTACTATGCTATCCATCTCTTTTATTCACCCCACAAATGTATTGACAAATATTTATTGTGCACTTATTATGCACCAGGCAGTTTTCTAGGTGCTAGAGACACAGAAGAAAACAAAACCCAACTGAAGCATATGTTTCCAAGCCCAAAGAAAGACAGGGTAATGGAGAGGGTGACTTAATTAACGTCAAATATAGAGTCACCTACAGAACTAGAATTCCAAGTCAGGATCTTGATTTCTAGTCCAGCTTTCTTTTAATTTTATCCAAACTTTCTACCATGCCTGGAGAAGGATTTCCACAAATGATTGTTGAAACTTTCTCCTCCAATAAACCCAATGACCAGAAATTTCATCACTGGAACTACATTAGCTCAAATCCTTTTACTCATCTTATATCCATAACTGTATTATGATATTTTAAAAACCACTCAATAAATTGTTTTACAATTTTTTTATTCAGAAAGCAGTGGCTGTGCTTTGCTGGATCGACCATGAGGAGATACCCTACATCCAAGACCAGGAGCAGCAGCTCCACGTTGCTGGAGCAGCCATGAGGAAATACTCCATGGCCAATGGCAAAGGAGAAGCCCCAGCAAGATGGTAGGAGGGGTGAATTCACGTTTGGAATCAAACCCCACTCCCGCCAGAGACGCTCAGAGGGCTCAAACATACCTTGTGCACACCAGGACACAGGAACCCCACAGAGACTGAGACAGAACTATGTTTGGAGCATCTCCTGTGGAGGTATGGGTCAGCAGTGGACTGCCCCAGGGGCAAGGCTCTCGGTACAGCAGACTTGAGTATGGCATGAGCCCTCTTGGAGGAGGTTGCCATTAACCCCACCATACAGCTACCAGAACTTACACAGGCCTGGGAAATACTCTTTGAGGGCACAAACAGAACCTTGTTTGCACCAGGACCCAGGAGAAAGGAGCAGTGACACCACAAGAGACTGACCCAGACTTGCCCATGAATGTCCAGGAGTCTCCAGCAGAGGCGTGGGTCGGTGGTGGCCTGCTGCAGAGCTTGGGGCACTGAGTGCATGCATTGGACCTTTTGAGGAAGGTCACCATTATCTTCATTACCTCCACCATAGTTTGGCCCCAAATAAATAGCAGGAGGAGAGCACAGCTCCATGGAACAACAGAAAACTGGATTAAAGATTTACTGAGCATGGCCCCACCCATCAGAACAAGACCCAGTTTCCCCCTCAGTCAGTCTCTCCCATCATGAAGCTTCCATAAGGCTCTTATCCTTCTCTAAGAAGGCAGACAGAACAAAAATCACAATCGCAGAAAGTTAACCAATCTAATCACATGGACCACAGCCTTGTCTAACTCAGTGAAGCTATGAGCCATGCCTTGTAGGGCCACCCAAGACGGACAGGTCATGGTGGAGAGTTCTAACAAAATGTGGTCCACTGGAGAAGGGAATGGCAAACCACTCCAGTATTCTTGCCTTGAGAACCCCATGAATGGTATGAAAAGCAAAAATACAGGACACTGAAAGATGAACTCCCCAGGTCGGTAGCTGCCCAATATGCTACTGGAGGTCAGTGGAGAAATATCTCCAGAGAGAATGAAGGGACGAGCCAAAGCAAAAACAACACCCAGTTGTGGATATGACTGGTGATGGAAGTAAAGTCCGATGCTGTAAAGAGAAATATTGCATAGGAACCTGGAATGTTAGGTCCATGAATAAAGGCAAATTGGAAGTAGTTAAACAGGAGATGACAAGAGTGAGCATAAACATTTTAGGAATCGGCAAACTAAAATGGACTGGAATGGGTGAATTTAACTCAGATGACCATTATATCTACTACTGTGGGCAAGAATCCCTTAGAAGAAGTGGAGAAGCCCTCATAGTCAATAAAAAAAGTCAGAAATGCAGTACTTGGATGCAATTTCAAAAATGACAGAATGATCTCTGTTCATCTCCAAGGCAAACCATTCAATATCATAGAAATCCAGGTCTATGCCCTGACCACTAATGCTGAAGAAGCTGAAGTTGAATGGTTCTATGAAGGCCTACAAGACCTTCTAGAACAAACACCCAAAATAGATGTCCTTTCCATTATAGGAGACTAGAATGCAAAAGTAGGAAGTCAAGAAACACCTGGAGTAACAGGCAAATTTGGCCTTGGAGTACAGAATGAAGCAGGGCAAAGGCTAATAGAGTTTTGCCAAGAGAAGACATTGATCATAGCAAACACCCTCTTCCAACAACACAAGAGAAGACTCTACACATGGACATCACCAGATGGTCAACACTGAAATCAGATTGATTATGTTCTTTGCAGCCAAAGATGGAAAAGCTCTATACAGTTAGCAAAAACAAAACTGGGATCTGACTGTGGCTCAGATCATGAACTCCTTATTGCCAGATTCAGACTGAAATTGAAGAAAGTAGGTAAAACCACTACACCATTCAGATATGACCTAAATCAAATCCCTTATGATTATACAGTAGAAGTGAGAAATAGATTTAAGGGACTAGATCTGATAGACAGAGTGCCTGATGAACTATGGATGGAGGTTCATGACATTGTATAGGAGACAGGGATCAAGACCATCCCTAAGAAAAAGAAATGCAAAAAAGCAAAATGGCTATCTGAGGAGGGCTTACAAATGCTTTGAAAAGCAGAGAAGTGAAAAGCAAAGGAGAAAGAGAAAGATATACCCATTTGAATGCAGAGTTCCAAAGAATAGCAAGGGGAGATAAGAAAACCTTCTTCGGTGATCATTGCAAAGAAATAGAGGAAAACAATGAAATGAGAAAGACTAGAAAACTCTTCAAGAAAATTAGAGATACCAAGGGAACATTTCATGCAAAGATGGGCACAATAAAGGACAGAAATGGTATGAACCTAACAGAAACAGAAGATATTAAGAGGTGGGAAGAATACACAGAAGAACTGTACAAAAAAGATCCTCACGACCCAGATAATCATGATGATGTGATCACTAACCTAGAGCCAGACATCCTGGATGTGAAGTCAAGTGGGCCTTAGAAAGCATCACTATGAACAAAGCTAGTGGAGGTGATGGAATTCCAGTTGAGCTCTTTCATATCCTGAAAGAGGATGCTGTGAAAGTGCTGCACTCAATATGCCAGCAAATTTGGAAAACTCAGCAGTGTCCACAGGACTGGAAAAGGTCAGTTTTCATTCTGATCCCAAAAAAAGGTAATGCCAAAGAATGCTCAAACTACCATACAGTTGCACTCATCTCACACTCTAGTAAAGTAATGGTCAAAATTCTCCAAGCCAGGCTTCAGCAATATGTGAACTTTGAAATTTCAGATGCTCAAGTTGGTTTTTGAAAAGGCAGGGGAACCAGAGATCAAATTGCCAACATCCAGTGGATCATCAAAAAAGCAAGAGAATTCCAGAAAAACATCTATTTTTTCCTTATTGACTATGCCAAAGCCTTGGACTTGTGTGGATCACAAGAAACTGTGGAAAATTCTTCAAGAGATGGGAATACCAGACCACCGGCCCTGCCTCTTGAGACAGGTCAAGAAGCAACAGTTAGAACTGAACATGGAAGAACAGACTGGTTCTAAACAGGAAAAGGAGTACATCAAGGCTGTATATTGTCACCCTGCTTATTTAACTTATATGCAGGGTACATCATGAGAAACATTGGGCTGGATGAAGCACAAGCTGGAATCAAGATTGCCGGGAGAAATATCAAAACCTCAGATATACAGATGACACCACCCTTATGGCAGAAAGCAAAGAAGAACTAAAGAGCCTCTTGATGAAAGTGAAAGTGGAGAGTGAAAAAGCTGGCTTGAAGTTCAACATTCATAAAACTA
Organism: Bubalus kerabau; assembly: GCF_029407905.1. Taxonomy (NCBI): domain Eukaryota; kingdom Metazoa; phylum Chordata; class Mammalia; order Artiodactyla; family Bovidae; genus Bubalus; species Bubalus kerabau. Next base: position 78,462,802 of record NC_073631.1, on the reverse strand, counting down.
AAATCATGGCATCCAGTCCCATCACTTCATAGCAAATAGATAGGGGAACAGTGGAAATAGCGGCTGACTTTATTTTGGGGGCTCCAAAATCACCGCAATTGGTGAATGCATCCATGAAATCAAAAGATGCTTGCTCCTTGGAAGAAAAGTTATGACCAACCTAGACAGCATATTAAAAAGCACTTTTCCAACAAAGGTCCGTCTAGTTAAGGCTATGGTTTTTTCAATAGGCATGTATGGATGTGAGAGTTGGACTATAAAGAAAGCTGAGCGCCAAAGAATTGATGCTTTTGAACTGTTGTGTTGGAGAAGACTCTTGAGAGTCCCTTGGACTGCAAGGAGATCCAACCAGTCCATCCTAAAGGAGATCAATCCTGGGTGTTCATTGGAAGGAGTGATGCTGAAGCTGAAACTGTGATGCTTTGGCCACCTGATATGAAGAGCTGACTCATTTGAAAAGACCCTGATGCTGGGAAACACTGAAGGCTGGAGAAGAAGTGACAGAGGATGAGATAGTTGGATGGCATCAGTGACTCGATGGACATGAGTTTGAGTAAACTCCAGGAGTTGGTGATGCACAGGGAGGCCTGGCGTGCTGCAGTCCATGGGGTTGCAATGAGTCGGACACGACTAAGCGACTGAACTGAACTGACTGAAAAGTATATACTTGTATGTCCCTTAAGGAGTTGGCATACTTATTCATTTCAGCTAATTAAATATATGCATATTTAGGTAGGTGTGCCCCTGTTTAATTTGATTTCTATAAAACTGGAAGCCAAGTTTTAGAATCACTTATAACAAATGCACTCATCCTATGTAGTGTACGTGTGTGCGTTTTAGGTCACTTCAGTCGTTTCCAACTCTTGGCGACCCTATGGAGTATAGCCTGCCAGTCTCCTCTGTCCATGGGATTTTCCAGACCAGAATACTGGAGCGGGGCCCATTCCCTACTCTAGGGGATCTTCCTGACTCAGTGATTGAACCCGTTTCTCTTATGTCTCCTGCGTTGGCAGGTGGGTTCTTTATCAGTAGCACCACCTGTTGGTTTCATTTTGGTTTTGTTTTCTTTCTGTGCTTTAATTTCCTCTGGTCCAGATTATCTATTTCCATGTGTAAGGGAAGTTTCACTTAGAACCTGGATACCAAAAGTGAAACTTCTGCTTGAAACAATGCTGGCAATAGTAAAAACTACCCTAAAATCAAGGAACATTATAGCCATCTATTTCATATTTCTTAATTTAATACAGAACCAGCTGCATGCCAACCTACACATTTTCTCTTCACTATGCTCCCAATTGATATGCTTACATATGACACATTTACATCATAAAATCTATTCACGAGGTGGAGAAATCAAGCAATGCCACTTCAGTCAAGATGATGGCTGAAGACAGCACCCTCAGGCTTGCAAAGATGGAAAAAATGTTTAAAGTCCTCCAAAGAGGAGGTAGGAGAAGAACTCTCAGCATATTCATCTAGTTGTAAAATTTGGAAAAGCAGACTGATTTTTCCCATGTGTCCCAGAATGATTATGCCTAAACTAAGCCATTTGGTGTGAATTTTAGGTATCAGAGATGGAGGTGGGGGTGGAGCTGAATTATTGAAGAGATTGTAAAATCTTGCAGTGGGTGAAAGGAAGGGGGTTCCTTTCTTGTCCAGAACTCTACTTTGGCGTTGAAATGGAGACAGCCATGCCCTGATTCCAAGGACTCCAGTCAAATATCACCGCAACAATGAAATTTCCAAAACTTCTGCAAACCAGTGCAATCTCTATTTTATTACAGTTGCCTCATGACTGCTAGGAGCCGGACATGACTGAGCGACTTCACTTTCCCTTTTCACTTTCATGCATTGGAGAAGGAAATGGCAACCCACTCCCGTGTTCTTGCCTGGAGAATCCCAGGGACGGGGGAGCCTGGTGGGCTGCTGTCTATGGGGTCGCACAGAGTCGGACACGACTGAAGCGACTAGCAGCAGCAGCATGACTGATAGTGTCCTGGCCACCAAAAAACCAACACGAGCACATGGCTATCTTGATTATATGTTGAACTGTTGAATGCTGTTATGGCAGAGTAATAGCTCCTCATCAGGAAGGTGCCCTCTGGAGCAGTCTTTGGAATTGGCCTTTTGCTTTTAACAGCCCTTTCATTTGCTTTTTCCAAGCATCTCTGCTTCTGACCAGAAGAGATGTTCAATCATTAATAGTAGCCAAAAAGTTCACCGGTTAACAAATAACCTTTTTAAAAAGAAGGATATTTCTCCCCTTGAATGATAGTAAGGATAAAGAAGGAAAATGAAATAGGCTAGTATCTGGCATGTTCTAAATGCTTGATAAATGGCTACAAATTATTGAGTCAATGGCCCTTTGTATTTGCAAAACAAATGCACTTAAGGAGAAGAGCTTGAAACAAAATTTCTGGGCTCTAAGCATCTATCTGACTTAAAACTGGGGAAAGGTTGAGAATGGCAGGAGTCAAGAAAAGCACATACTCCACTATTTCACATACAGTTCTCCTTTGGAAAGATTGTCTCTTGATTTACAGACCTCACTACAAATACACACAAAAACAACTATATTTAATCTGTGACTGAGACACAAATACACCCTCAAGTCAAAAGACAGTTTTTATCCAATTTTTATGAAGAAAAATGATGGTTTTCCTTATTTTAGTTATTTTAAAAAAGAGGAATAATTCTTAACTCTTGGAACTTCTCTGCAACTCACTGGGGACTCTGGAGTGTGGGTGTGCCAGTTACTTGCAGAAGTCTACATTTCATAACATACGCCTGAGGGGGGTGGAAATTAGCAAAAATATTAAGAGCCTTTATGTGGTTTAAGTCGTGACATTTTGTACTTGGATTTTCTCATCCAGTTTAGGTATTGTAACCCATTATAAACATTGGGGAGAATAACCAATATAATTAAAATTGTGAAACAGTTTCCACTATAAGCTTTAATTTGAGAACACTTGAATTTTATGAATAATTCCTCTTCGAAATGTTCCATCTTCAGTTTTTATCCAAATGTGATTTGTTTGTTTTGAAAATATTGAAGATATTTAACTATTGGAGTATCAGGTCATGAAAATATGTATTTGCTGATTAATTTTGTTGAATACTTTTATAGAAATATTCCAAATGTTATAAATTGCCTGAATTTACATGACAAACTTAGAAAGTGAGGCAAGTTTTAGTGAGAAATTTTAGAAACTAGAGTAAATGCTTGCGATGAATAATTAAGACCTTAAAGCAAACAATGTATGGAAAAAATTTAAGGCAAACTAATTCTAACTCTATTTGCAGACACAGAGGACAGACTTGTGGACACAGTAGGGGAAGGAGTGGGTGGGACAAATTGAGAGAGTAGCAAGGAAACAAATACATTACCATATGTAAAATACATTACCATATGTAAAATTCATTACCATATGTAAAATATGTAAAATAGCCAGTAGGAATTGCTGTATGACTCTGGGAGCTCAAACTCATGCTCTGTGACAATCTAGAGAGGTGAGATGAGATGGGAGATGGGAAGGAGATGAGAGGAGGGGACATATATATATATGTACCTATGGCAGGTTGATGTTGATGTAAGGCAGAAACCAACACAATATTGTAAAGCAAATATCTTCCAATTAAAAATAGATTAAAAAAAAATTCCAACTCAGTCTCTCTTTTATAGCTACAAAATCTGAATATATACTCTCTTGGGTTATATCCAACTTTTGCAAGTAAAAGACACACTCAACTCAATTCTGGTACCACTTTCTCTACTTGCTTATATTCAGGAAAGAAGTAAATCTGTTATGAAATACTAGTTCTTGAGTATTATAGGAAAAAAAAAATCCCGTCTTCCTTTCTCTCCTTCTTTTAATATAAATCGAATAAAATTGGTGATACAAACATTTCTTAAAACTTCCAGCTCCAGTTCTATATATAAAGAGTTTGAGTTTTATCACCCTCATCCTTAAATAAGAAAAAGCTGAACAAATTAATCATCAATGACTTATTTTGACCCATTAGAGAAATAAGGTTTTAGGGGAAATTGCTACCCCACAATCTGGAGGAACAAGAAAATCTAGAGGCACAACTTAGATCTGCTTACCAAGATCTAGGAGCAGAAGCCGCTGGAGCCATACACTGGTAGGAATATTTTAATAATAATTTTGACAAATTGGTGGAGGCTAAGTATCAACTAGCATGAGCATGATGGATCCAGAAGCTACAATTAGAGCTTCCCAAAGCATGTTGGGAGTTTTATCATCAAGCTCCCCATGGTGTTTTCACAGTGATAATACAAAAAAGACCAAAAGACCATTTCATGAATTTTAAAGGAGGTTAAAAAAAATTGTGGAATAATTGTGCAAAAATTCTGAAATAATCCCAGGGTTTTCCATGACAATGATCTACTCTCCAAGATAAAAAAACAAAGAACACTTTACCAGAGCAATATTCCAGATGAGAGATCATTCCTCCCAACCCAACCCCCTCTCATCTTACTGTCTTACCCGTGATAGGAAAAACAATTGTGAAAGTCACAGCCAGGACGTGAACACACTAAAAGCTTGAGACTTGGTTATAAGATTATAATCTGCTTCTCCACCCCTACTTCTTACCACCATACCTTCAGTGCTCCAGTGTAATCAAGTGGAGCATAGCTTAAACAACTGAGAGATGCAGACTTTCTCTGAGAAGGAGTTTCAGGAGAGCCTAGAGTCAAAAGAGGAGACCAAATAAGGACAGAAGAGTGATGTAAAGACTCTGGCATTTGGGGCTAAAACAGAAATTAAATACAGCTTAAGTCCAAGAAAGATGAATGTTCCTCCTCACACTAAAAGCAAATACAGATCAATTCCTTAATACAACATGTTCAGCATTCACTGAGAAAGTGACAGGGATAGAATAGGATAGTTATACAGATAGTTGTAGAAGTCCCAGGAGGGAACTACAGATAGAGAGGGAAACCTAAGAGACTTTGGGAGACCACTGTAAGTTAATGATCTCTCAAGAAAGCTATGGGACCACTGTGAAATGAAGCAGGCTTGCTTAACTATAAATTCATAAATAAAAGCACAAGATATGCCACAGGCCATTAGGTGAAAGAAAAATGCCACCAGCTTTCTACTGATTTTTGTAAGTGCTCTGATAATCCTAGTTTGACCTCATAGGGTCAGACACTTTCCTGGCCAATTTGAAGGAGGAGTTAGTGACGCAAGTTTGAAATCTACTCATAGAAGGCAGTCTTTTCCCCTCCCCCACTTTCCTTTGACTACAAAATTATAGCCCACTTAATCTTTTGGGGCCGAGCTCCCTCACCTGCCTGCTTGCATCTCTTACAAGCATCCTATATTAATAAATCTACTTTTTGCCTATCACTTTGCTCTCACTGAAAGAACCTGAGCCTCAGTAAGTCCAGACACCAGATGAGTGATTCTAATTAAAAGACTGTGGGGAAAAAAAAAAAAAAAACCGTGGGTAGGAGTCCCACGCAGGGTTTTGGACAGGTTCAAGGTCTTGAACATTGAGTTCAAGGTCTTGAACATTGAATTCAAGTCCCAGTCTGAGGAGAATGATTTCAAAAGTACAAGTAATGCCAGAAGACAAGAAAAAACAGTCTGATGAGACAAAGACAGCATCAGAACCATACTCAGATATGTTAAAAGTTTTAATGAAAACAGTGGACAACATATAGAAAGAGGTGGGTAATATAAGCAGAGAGGTGGGGAACTCTGAGAAATAATCAGAAGAAAATTTAATGAATCAAAAAAAAAAACCTCACAATAATGGAAAAAGTCTTCTCATTATTTTCTGTTGGATTATTGATTTCTAAAAGCTCTGAATTTAATAAGGAGACTAGTAACACATTTGTTATTTATATTGAAAATACCCTTGTTTACATGCATAATTAGAATTTTTATGCATGCCAATCTACTACTTTATGTGGTAAGTCTTGCTTTAAAATTCTCTCCAGTGCTCACATTATACGTGTATATGTATAGACAATTTACAATGCTTTATTACATTAATTAATTTTGAAATATTTATTATTTGAAGTCTTTTATTATACAAAAATATATACTCCTGCACTGTCCAATATGGTAACCTCTAGACCCATGTGACCATTGAACAATTAAAATATGATAAGCATAAATGAAGATGGGAATTAAAGTGTGAAATAAACATCAAAGAAGTAATATAAATATGAATATAAAATAAATTAATAACTTTATGTTGATTATATTCTGAATATATTATGTTAAATAACCACATGATTAAAATTAATTTTTAAATATGGTAATATAAAACCTTTAAATTATTTATGGTCCATATTACATTTCTATTCAACAGCTCTATACTTACTCTTCTGTTTGCCAATCTCAAATTTTGCCAAATTTATTTCAGATCTTGGGGTCTTCCCTGGTGGTCTAGTGATTAAGAATCCACCTTGCAATGCAGCGGACAGGGTAGATCCTTTGTCTGGGAGGATCCCACACTCTGAGCAACTAAGCCTGTGAGCCACAATTCTCCAAGAAGACGTAGCCATCCTTAGTGTTTATGTGCTTAACAACAGAGTATGAAAGTACACGTGGCAAAAACTGATAGAACTGCAAGGAGAAAGAGATGAAGCCACCATCATGGTTCGAGACTTTAACAACTTTCCACCAGGAAAAACCAACTCCAGAGTCAGAGAAACAGTGAAGAAATAGTTCAACTCAACACACACACACACACACAGAAGTCGCTCAGTTGTGTCCGGCTCTTTGTGACCCCATGGATTGTAGCCCACCAGGCTCCTTGGTCCATGGGATTTTCCAGGCATGAACAGCACCATCAATTAACTGGATTGAATTGAGAGCTTTCCCCAGTGGCTCAGAAGTAAAAAAAGCTGCTTGCAATGCAGAAGATGCAGGTTCAATCCCTTGGTCAGGAAGATACCCTGCAGAAGGAAATGACAACCCACTCCAGTATTCTGGCCTGGGAAATACCACTGATAGAGGAGCCTGGAGGGCTACAGTCCATAGGGACACAAAAGAGTCAGACACAACTTAGTGACTAGATAACAAGAACATAGAATTATACACATTCTTCTCAAGCCCACATAAAACATTAAATAAGATAGGCCCCATTCTGCACCTTAAAATACACCTTAACAAATTTAAAATAATAGAAATCAAATACAGTAATTCTCATACCACAATGGAATTAAACTAGAAATCAACAACAGAAAGATAGTGAAAAAAGTCCAAGTATTTGGAGATTAAACAACACACTTTTAAAATAACACATGAAATAAAAAAATAAGCTGCAAGAAAAATTTTAAATATCTGAAATAAATAAAAACAAAAATACAATTTATGAAAATTTATGCAATGTAGTGAAAGCAGTGACTAGGAGACAAAAGCATATACTAAAAAGAAAGGAGATATAAAACCAGTAACCTTGCTTTCAACTTAGGACACTAGAAAAGAGGACAGAAAATTAAATCCAAAGTAAGCTGAAGCAATAAAAATTAGAGCAGAAATCAAAACAGTTTGGTATTGGCATAAAATCAAACACATAGATCATTGGAACAGAATAGAGAGCCCAGAAATAAACCCACGCATATATGGTCAATTAATTTACAAGAAAGGAGCCAAGAATACACAATGGGGAAAGAACAGTTTCCTCACTAAATAGTGCTGAGAAATTTGGACAGCACATGCAAAAGAATAAAAATGGACAGCACACCATCTTACACCATACACAAAAATTAACTCAAAATGGAGAAAGACTTGAATGTAGGGCTTGAAATCATAAAACTCTTAGAAGAAAACATAGGTGGTAAGCTCCTTAATGCCAATCTTGCTTATGACTTTTTGGATTTGGAACCAAAAGGAAAGGCAACCAAAATAAAAATAAACAAATAAAACTACATCAGACCAAACAGCAAACTACATCAGACCAAACAGCTTTTGCACAGCAAAAGAAGCTTAACAAAATGAAAAGGCAGCCTATTGAATGGGAGGGAATATTTGAAAATCATATATCTCATATCTCAATATCCAAAATATATCTTAAAAACTCATATAACTCAATAGCAAAGAAACAAACAACATGACTAAAAAATGGGCAGAAGATTTAAATAGACATTCTCAAAAAAATACATACAGAAGCTACAACAGGTACATGGAAAGATGCTCAACATTGCTGGTCGTGGTTGTTGTTCAGTCGCTCAGTCGTGTCCGACTCTTTGCAGCCCTATGGACTGCAGCATGCCAGGGCCTCCCTGTTCTTCACCATCTCCTGGAATTTGCTCAAACTCTTGTCCAGTGAGTCAGTGATGCCATCCAACCATCTTGCCCTCTGTCTTCCCCTTCTCCTCCTGCCTTCTATCCTTCCCAGCATCAGGGTCTTTTCCAAAGAGCCAGCTCTTAGCATCAGGCGGCCAAACTACTGGAGCTTCAGCTTCAGCATCAGTCCTTCTAATGAATATTCAGGGTTGATTTCCTTTAAGATTGACAGGTTTAATCTCCTTGCAGTCCAAGGGACTCTCAAGAGTCTTCTCCAACACCACAGTTCAAAAGCATCAATTCTTCGGTGCTCAGCCTTCTTTATGGTCCAACTCTCACATCCATACATGACTACTGGAAAAACCATAGCTTTGACTATATGGACCTTTTTTGGCAAAGTAATGTCTCTGCTTTTGAATACACTGTCTAGGTTTGTCATAGCTTTTCTTCCAAGGAGCAATCTTCTTTCAATTTCATGGCTACAGTCACCATCCACAGTGATTTTGGAGCCTAAGAAAATAAAGTCTTTCACTGTTTCCATTGTTTCCCCCCATCTATTTGCCATGAAGTGATGTTAGAATGGCTATTATCAAAAAGACAAAAGATAACAAATGTTGGTAAGGATGTGGCGTAAAGGGAACTTTTGTGTAATGTTGGTGGGAATGTAAATTGGGGAAGCCACTATGGAATACATTAGAGAGGTTCCTCATAAAAGTAAAAAAGTATACACCATATGACCCAGCAATACCAATTCTGGGTATTTATCTGGAGAAAACAAACACACTAATTTGAAAATATATATCCACCCCTGTGTTCATTGCAGCATGGTTCACAATATCCAAGACAGGGAAACAACCTGCGTATCCACGGACGAATGGATAAAAAATATGTCCAGGTTCGATGCACGATACTGGATGCTTGGGGCTGGTGCACTGGGACGACCCAGAGGGATGGAATGGGGAGGGAGGAGGGAGGAGGGTTCAGGATGGGGAACACATGTAAACCTGTGGCGGATTCATTTTGATATTTGGCAAATCTAATACAGTTATGTAAAGTTTAAAAATAAAATAAAATTTAAAAAAAAAAAAAAATAAAAAAAAAAAAAATAAATAAAAAAAAAAAAAAAAAAAATATGATTTATATACAATGGAATATCATTCATCCATTAAAAATGAAATCTTTCGATTTGTGACAACATGGACAGACCTTGAAAGTACTGCTGCTGCTGCTGCTGCTGCTAAGTCGCCTCAGTCGTGTCCGACTCTGTGCGACCCCACAGACGGCAGCCCACCAGGCTCCCCCATCCCTGGGATTCTCCAGGCAAGAACACTGGAGTGGGTTACCATTTCCTTCTCCAATGCATGAAAATGAAAAGTGAAAGGGAAGTCGCTCAGTCGTGTCCGACTCTTCGCGACCCCATGGACTGCAGCCTACCAGGCTCCTCCGCCCATGGGATTTTCCAGGCAAGAGTACTGGAGTGGGGTGCCATTGCCTTCTCCATTGAAAGTACTAGACTAAGTAAAATAATTCAAACAGAGAAAGACTAATATCATTTAAACTTACTTCTATTTGCAACCCAAAAAAATATTTTTTAACTCATAGATGCAGAGAATGGATTGGTGCCTGCCAGAGGCAGGGAGTAGAGGATGGGTAAAATGGAAGAAGCTGGTCAAAAGATACAAACTTCCAGTTATAAGATAAATTAGTCCTGGGAATGTCATGTACAGCATGATGTCTAGAGTTAATAATATTATATATTTGAAAATTGGTAAGAGAATAAATTTTAAATGCTCTCATAAAAAAATTGTACCTATGTTGATATGTATGTTGATAGATGTTAACTACATTTATTGTGGTAATCATTTCACAATATAAATAAATATTGGATAATTGCATTGTATACCTGAAATGAATATAATGTTAAATATCAATTATACCTCAATTAAAAAAAAAAAACCTACAGCAGAATTCAATGGCATTGAAAATAGGATACCAATTGAGAAAAATCAATAAAGCTTATTTTCTTCAAACAATAAAATTGATAAGACTCTAGCCAAATTAATTAAGAGAAAAATAAAAAAGATGCAAGTTGTTTATATCAGAAATGAATGACAGGCCATCACTATATACAATCTGGCTACTGAAAGGAAGATAAAGGAACATTATGAACAATTCTAAGCCCACAAACCTGAAAACTTAGATGAAATCAAATAATTTCTTAAAATACACAATGTGCCAAAATTTACACAAGAAGAAATATACAGTTTAAACTGACTTACATATTTTTAAGAACATGAATCAATGGTTAATCTCCTTCTAAAATAGAACACACTAGACCCAGGTAGGTTCACTGATGCATTCTACCAAATATTTAAGGAAGTTTGCAATGTATAACTTTTTTGAATATAGACTTTTAAAATATTGTAGGTTCACAGCAAAATTGTAAGTACAAAAGTTCCCATACAATCCCTTCCCTCACCTCACACATTTTTGGAGCATTTGTGATAATGTCAGGAGAAAAAATCAGAAATAGACCGACACAAAACTGGTCAACTGATCTTTGACAAAGAAGGAAAGTCTGTTCAATGGAGAAACGATGTTTTCAACAAATAGTGCTGGAACAACTGTAAAAATAAATAAAAAATTTTTTAAAACTTGATCTAGATACAGACTTTTCATCCTTCATAAAAATTAACTCAAAATGGACAAGAGACCTAAATGTATAACAAAAAACTAAAGAACATTTAGAAGATAACACTGGAGAATATCTAAAAGACCTCAAGTTTGGTGATGATTTTCTTTTTTTTTTGATACAATACCAAAGACATGATCCTTGAATGAATGAATTCATAAATTGGACATAATTAGAATTCTATAATTCTTCTCTGAAAAAGGCATTATAAAGAGAATGAGAGGGCCTTCTCTGGTGGTCTAGGGGTCAAGACTGTGCTTTCACTGCAGGGAACCTGTGTTCCATCCCTGGTCAGGGAACCAAGGTCCCACAGGCTATGCAGTGTGGCCAAAAGTAAAATTAAAATGTTTTTAAATTAAAGTTTTTAAAAGAGAGAGAGAATGATAGGAACAGCCACAGACTGGGAGAAAACATTTGCAAAGACAAATCTGATAAAGAATTTTTATTCAAAATATACAGCAAACAAAAACACTTCTTAAATCAAAACAGTAAGAAAATAACTTGATTGAAAAAGCAGAACTATATTGCAACAGACACTTCATCAAAGAAAATATATAGATGCCAAATAAACATATGAAAACATGATTAACATCATATGTCATTAGGAAATTGTAGATAATAACGAGTCATCAATACACATCTATTAAATGGCTAAAATCCAGAACACTCACAAAAAATCAAATACTGGTGAGACTGTGAACAACAGGAATTGCTCATGAGAATTAAAACTGACCCAGCCACTGTGGAGAGCAGCTTGGTAGCTACTTTCAAAACTATACATACTCTCAGCATACAATCCATGAATATTCCATATTATATTTCTGAAAAAAAAAGTCAAATTTATTGCAGTTTGTTCCCTATTATTTATTCAAATGAGCTGAAAATGTATGTCCACACCAATAACTTGCATGCAGATGTTTGTAGTAGTTTTAAGTTGGAAACAACTTAGAGGTTTTTCAACAGGTAAATGGATAAACTGTGGTATAACCATGCAATAGAATATTATACAGAACTAAAAAAGAAATGATCTGTTAAGTCACAAAAGATGTGGAGGAACTTATATTGCTAAGTGAAAGAAGCCAATCTGAAGGGACACATCTTGTGTGATTCCAACTATGTCACATTCAGTGAAAGGCAAAACTATGGCGATGAATTTAAAAAGTTAGCATTTGCAAGGATGCTTGGGTGAGAGGACGAGATTAGTAGGCAGACCACAGGGGATTTTCAGGAAAGTGAAACTATACTTATAGGCTCACTACTATGATGGACCCTTGACATTATGCTTTGTCAAAACTGAAATGGCAACCCACTCCAGTGTTCTTGCCTGGAGAATCCCAGGGACAGGGGAGTCTGGTAGGCTGCCGTCTCTGGGGTCGCACAGAGTCGGACACTACTGAAGTGACTTAGCAGCAGCAGCAGCAGCATAGGACTATACAATGCAAAATCTGATCCTTAATGTAAACTATGGACTCTAGTTGCTAACAACATATGATCATTGTCTCATCAAATATAACAAATGTTCTATGTGAATGCAATAGTTTAATAATAGGGAAAATGTGTGATGTCAGGAAAAGGGGTGTATGAGAACCCCTTGTACTTTTTGTACAATCTTGTTCTAAACCTAAAACTTTTTAAAACTCTATGTTAAAAAAAAAATCCATTGCAAACTGCAATAAATTTGACATTTTTTCAGAAACATTTATTCTTCCTTGATGGGCAGAGAGTAATTTTCCTTCCCTTATCGGACTTTAGACTTGGCCACATGACTTGTCTAGACTAATGAAATATTAGCTAACACTGCTGGATTAAAATTTGAAAAGTGCTTGTATGACTGGTTGTTTACTCTTGCACACATTCATTGCCATGAGAAAACCATGCCCTGGATGACCCCAGAGGATGAGCAAGCAACACATGAAACAGAGCTGCTAAGTGAACCAGGCTCAGCTAATCTCTCACAGATGCATGAATGAGCTCCAGATCCGCAGAATCACCCAGGTAAGCCCATTGTGACTCAACCAGCACTCAACTGATCCACCAACACAGGAACTAGGTAGTTTGTATTCTTGTACATGGGCTTCCCAGGTATCTCAGTGGTAACAAATCTGCCTGCCAATGCAGGAGACATGGATTCAATCCCTGGGTTGCGAAGATCCCCTGGAGGAGGAAATGGCAACCCACTTCAGTGTTCTCGCCTGGGAAATCCTATGGACAGAGGAGTCTTATGGGCTACAGTTCATGGGCTTGCAAACAGTCAGACATGATATTGCATTCTTGTACACTACTGTGGTTTCTGATTGCTCCTCTTGCAGTAAGAGTTTCAAGAGAAATAGGTATTTGGAAGTGGAATGCCGCCATAACAAAACCCTAAAATATGTGAGTCTGGTTTGAGAACCAAAAAATAGGTAGTAAGGAGCTGGAAACATGGTGTGATGCAGCCATGGAATATTTATTGATAGTAAAATTATTGACTTTTTAATTGAAATAGAGAGTTGCTTATTTGTGTGCATGCATGTTAGTCGCTCAGTCATGTTCGAATCTTTGCGACCCCATGGACTGTAGCCTTCTAGGCTCCTCTGTCCATGGGATTTTCCGGGCAAGAATACTGGAGTGGGTTGCCATTCGCTTCTCCAAGACTTTTATTATTACACTTAATCTATGATAATGTTAAGAAAATTGACTTTACAATGCTGTGTCTTCTGTTCTATGAATAGAGTACAAGTGTTAGTCGCTAGTCATGTACAACTCTTTGCCACTCCATGGACTGTAGCCCACCAGGCTCCTCTGTCCATGGAATTCTCCAGGCAAGAATACTGGAGTGGGTTGCCATTCCCTTCTCCATGCCTTCATTTATATTGTTATTTTAAAAATATTTTTCTCAACAATATTTTTTTGTACTTTTTCAGTGTAAATATTTTACACATTTTGATAGCTTTACTAGGTATTTTGATGCTAAATTAAATATTCTTAAATTTAATTTTCCCTTTGTTGCTGACATATCAAATACAGTTGATTTTTATATGGTCATGTTGTGATAATCATGTGGTCAATTTAGTGATTTTGTTAAATTCACTTATCAAATAGTTTATGTAATTTGGGGGAGATTTCCTATGATTATATTTATGTTGGCTGGAACAGTTACAGTTTTACTTTTTCTTTTTCAATCTTTTAATTTTTATTTCTTGTTCTTGCTTAATTGCAGTGGTTCCCATAAAATTAAATTCCAGTGTTGTTGTTGTTGAGTCCACGTTGTGTACAACTCTTTGCAACCCCATGGACTGAAGCACACCAGGCTCCTCTGTCCTCCACTCTCCCAGTTTGCTCAAGTTCATGTCCACTGTGTCAATGGTGCTATCTAATCATCTCATCCTTTGCCAACCCCTTCTCCTTTCACCTTCAATCTTTCCTAGTATCAGAGTCTTTTTCTATGAGTCAGCTCTTCACATTAGGTGGCCAAAGTATTGGAGCTTCAGTTTCTCCAACAGTCCTTTCAATGAGTATTCAGGGTTGATGTCCTTTTAGATCAATTGGTTTGATCTCCTTGCAGTCCAAGGGACTCTCAAGAGTCTTCTCCAGCATCACAATTCAAAAGCATCACTTCTTCAGTGCTCAGCCTTCTTTATGATCCAATTCTCACATCCACACCTGAGTACTGGAGAAACCGTAGCTTTATACAGACCTTTGTCAGCAAAATGGTATCTCTGCTTTTTAGTATGCTATCTAGGTTTGTCATAGCTTTCCTTCCAAGGAGCAAGCATCTTTTATGTCATGGCTGCACCATCCAGTGAATTTAGAGTCCAAGAAAATAAAATCTGTCTCTGCTTCCATTTTTTCCCCTTTTATTTGCCCTGAAGTATCGAGACCTGATGCCATGATTTTAGTTTTTTCAATGTTGAGTTTCAAGCCAGCTTTTTCACTTTGTTCTCTCTCCCTCATCAAGAGGCTCTTTAGTTCCTCTTCACTTTCTGCCATTAAAGTGGTATCATCTGCATATCTGAGGTTGTTGATATTTCCTCCAGCAATCTTGAGTCCAGCTTGTGATTCATCCAGCACAACATTTTGCATAATGTACTCTGCATATATGTTAAATAAGTAGGGTGACAATACACAGCCTTGTCTCACTCCTTTCCTGCTAGTTATTCCTGTACATGTTGAATATAAGTACTAAGGGCAACAGAAAGATACTGGGAAAGTAAAGACATATTCTCAAGTTCATGAAATTCAAAAACCAGGTCTCACTGATTCTAAGCCAATGTTTTTAAAACATTTCTACATCTTCAAAAAGTTCAATTATACGTCTCAGCACATTTTCCAAAAGTTCCTCTACCATCCAAATGGTTCTGAGGCTCATTGCGGTAAATGACTATGAACTTCAAATGCAAACCATACTTTTGGAGCCAGTTATAACATTAGACAAACCAAGAGCCCAAGGAGAATAGAATAATGAAAAGTGCATTTCTAGCCAATTTCTGAGCACCTGTTATAATGTTGTTTTTTTTTTTTTTTGGCAAAATACTTGGATAAATCATGAAAATTGACATAAAGAAAAGAAACACTCTTTCCCTAAAAATACAAAATCTTATAGAACACTCACAAAACTTTCACTTCACTGTGCTATTATTCAAAATTGCATGACATGCAAAGGAAAAATTCTGTGCCCAAACTATGGAAAATCTGTACATTTAAAGGAACACCAACCATCTGGCATTCAGCACATTTATCATCTCTTGCCAAGTTTAATTCTTTTAACCTCAGTAGTTCTAGAGTGCTAATATAAATTAAACTTCTAAAAGACAATTTCAAAATTTTCCATTACGCATTTAGTATATATGAAATACAGATTTGTGACCAACATTGCTAAAACATTTTTAATTTAAGATTATTTTATTTTTAAGGTCAATGTAATACATCAAATATATAATAATACATTTTGTAAAAATTGTATATAAATCAATACATATATCAGAAAATAAAATTATTTTTTTTAGATGAAGATCCTAGTTAGTTTGATTGAGAAATAAAGATCACTCTGCATGCTTCAATTTTTTTATTGTTAAAATTATGTTTTAGTTTGGAGTTTCTATTCAAGATAAGATAGCTAAATCTGTAATCCCCTCTTCCCCTCAATTTAGCAAAACTACAAACACTGGAAATAGCACGATAAGATTCAAAAGAGAAGTTTGAGAGGTGCTAAAAGAAGGCAAATTGGTTTAGGTCTCCAGGGCAAAAGGCACAGCAGAATGACAAGGTGTCATATATCCCTCATCCAACAGAAGTTGAGAAGGTCAATCTAGCAAGAAAAAGCACCAAGGTATGTTTAATTCTTGGTCTGAGAAGATTCCACATGCCGCAGGGCAACTAAGATTATGAGCAGGAACTACTGAGCCCAAGCACCACTACTGAAGCCTGTATGCCCTGGAGCGACAAGAGAAGCGCAGATAGTAGCTGCCACTCCCCACAACCAGAGAAAGCCCGCATGCTGCAGTGAAGACACAGAGCAGCCAAAAATAAACAAACACATATTTTAAAATGATATTTAAAAGGGAGGAACATAAAGGGACCTAAATGAAAGTGAGATTTTCACACGTCACTACATGTAGGAAATGGTAATGGTAGATGGTGAAAAAGTCACTCATGTATATTGTCATGCCCAAAACAGCTACTACAAAAACTGTTCTAGTAACCCAAAGAAAGGGGAAAGAAAGAGAAAGAAATAGAAACATAAGAACTGGAAGAAACAGCTAGAAAGCAAGTAATAAGATGGAAGACTTATATGCCAATATATTGATAATTACTTTAAAAACATGTAATCTAAACATGCCAATCAAAAAAACAGAGATTGGTAAAATGCATTTAAAAAAAAAGACCCACCTTTATGCAGCTTACAAGAAATTTGCTTCAAATTCAACAACAAAGGTAGACTGAAAGTAAAAAAATGGAAAAAGATATATCATCCAAATACTAACCAAATAGAGAGATAGAGAAATGATTTTATTGATTTGTGATGCAGTAGACTAAAAAACAAAGAAACTACTAGACAAAAAGAAGTACACTATATAAGAATAAAAGGATCAGTAGGTACACTATATAAGGATAAAAGGATCAGTCTACCAGGAAGACATAATAATTCTAAATTTGTATGCACCAGAGACTCAAAATACATGAAACAAAAACAGAGTTGAAAAAAGAAATGCACAAGCCCACAATTGTACTTTACTACTTAAACACACAATTCTCTACAACCAAAAGAACTACTGAGCAGAATACCAGCAAGGATATAGAATATCTAAATAACACAATCAACAAAGTAAAATTGACAAATATTGAATAGTCCACTCAATAATGGATGAATTCACACAACATTTCAAGGAATCATGGAACATTCATATAGATAGTGGATTAATGTAGATGGACTACATCCTGAGCAATAAGACAAATCTCAGCAGTGTTAAAAAAATCTAAATACTACAGATTATGTTCTACAATAATGAATCAAATTTGAAATAGATAACAGAAATGTAACAGGAAAATCTTTAATGTGAAAATCAATCCACACTCTTCTAAATAATCCATGTGAAAAATAGTCTCAAAGGAAATTTAAAATATATAAAGACTTGAATGAAAATAGAAACAGAAATATAAAAATTTATAAAATGCAGCTAAAGTTTTGCTGACGATGCTTACATAGACATTTATGGCACTAACAGTTTACATCAGAAATTAGTAAAGGTCTCAAATCAGTGACCCAGATTCCTACCTCAGGAAACTTGGAAAGGAGCAAAAGAAATCCAGAGCAAGCAGAAGAATGTAATAAATATAAGAGCAGAGATCAATGAAATTGAATATAAGAAAATAATAGAGAAAAATTCAAAATAAAGAACATCACTGAAATAGGGAATACCACTACAGATTCCACAGATACAGATAAGGAATACTGTATATAAGTTTATATACATAAATTCTATGACTTAGAAAATGTGGACCAACTCCTCAAAATCATGTGCTATTCAAATTATCCATGATGAAATGAAAATATAAATGGTCCCACAACCATCATAGAAGTTAAATTTATAAATAGAAACCTTTCCTCAAAGAAATGTCTAGCCTGAGAGGTTGCGTGGGGAACCATTCAAAACATATCAAAAGAATAAATAGAAATTTTACACAATTTCTTCAGAGATGATACAAAATAAGAAAACTGTAGACCAGTATTTCTTGTGGACTTAGGCACAAAAGTGCTATACAAAATAGAGAACTGAATCCAATGGTGTATACAC
This sequence comes from Bubalus kerabau, assembly GCF_029407905.1. Classification (NCBI taxonomy): domain Eukaryota; kingdom Metazoa; phylum Chordata; class Mammalia; order Artiodactyla; family Bovidae; genus Bubalus; species Bubalus kerabau. The sequence continues at coordinate 78,444,566 of NC_073631.1, read as the reverse complement.
TGAATTACACACCATGACCAAGTGAAATCTATTGCAGGTATGCAAGGATAATTTGCCATTTGAAAATCAGTCAAATAATACATCATATAAACTAGATGAAGAAAAATCATATGATCTTATCAATTGAAAGGTCTTCAAATCATGGGTACATGTTCTTATTCCCAGTGAACCTGATTTTCCCTTCCCAGAGCAAAACACAGAAGCAACATGGAGTGAGCATGAGAGCACAAGTTCCTCCCACATAAGCACAGGCATTTTCCAACATAACAATAACCAGGCAGTATGCTAGAGAATGATTGCAATCTATTTTTTGGAAGTATGGCAGAAAATGAAACATTATAGTGCATAAAATCAGTTATTTGTCTTATGAACTATAAGATACATTCTACTTCTCCTGAGAGTGTTAGAGAGGTTTTATGAAGATAGACAAAATACATAAAGCCCAGTTTTACAGAACAACCTCTGGTTACATAACCAAGCTCATGTTGTCTTCCTTTTTCCATCCTCATTAACTATACACATGGGTTTGACACTGTACAAGACAGTCATAAGCTAAGTTTCGTCCACTGCAAACAAACCTTTCCACAACTTTTGTACACCTAGGAGAATGATTTGAACACTCAGTTAATCAACTTATGCCTAAAAGCAGTTATTAGTATAAAGGTATTAGAATTGTCTCAAAAGACCAATAATCAATTAGGTGACAAAGCCAAAGAAAACCTATCAATCCTACTCAAAGCTGCCTTTTTTCAGACCAGAAAATGTCCAGGTACATTTTTTAAAATTTGTTTTTATTTTACAGCTTTATTGAGATACAGTTGGCTCATAATGTTGTGTGTGTTTAAGGTGTACAGTGTGACAACTTGGTATATGTATATATTGTGAGGTGCTTACCACAATAATTAGTTAATAGACCCATCATCTCACACAATTACCGTTTTTTACAGTGAATATCACTAGATTTATTCTCTTGGCAAATTTCAAGTATGTAACACCAAACTGTTAAGTAGAGTCATCACGCTCTACATTAGATCTCTGGAATTTATCTGTCTTATAACTGAAAGCGTCTAATATTGACCAACATTTTCTCACCTCCTTCACTCCCCAAACACTGGCCATCATTAATCTACTGTCTTTTTCTATGAGTTTGAGACTTTAGATTTCATATATAAGTGAAATCATACAGTAGTAGTCATTATGTGTCTGACTCATTTCACTTAGTGTAACACTATCTAGGTTAATTCATGTTGTTGCAAATGGCAGGATTAATTTCTTTTCCAAGGCTGAATAAGATTTCACTGGACCTTTATACAGCATTTTCTTTATTTATTCATCCATCTATTGACCCTAAGGTTGTTTTCATATCTTGTCTACTGTGAATAATCCTGTAATAAAAATGGGCACATAGATATCTCTACAAGGTAGTTATTTCATTTCCTCCAATTAAACACCCAGAAGTAAAAAAAATGGGTCATAAGGCAGTTCTATTTTTAATTTTTTGAGAAAGCTCCACATTGTTTCCAATTTACTTCCCCACCCACAGTGCACAAGTGTTCGCTTTTCTCCTTATCCTCCACAATGATAACCATGCTATTGCTTGTCTTTTCGATAATAGACTTTCTAACAGATGTGAGGTGATATCTCATTATGGTTTTGACTTCTATTTCCTTGATGATTAGTGACATGGAACACTTTTTCATGTACTTGTTGGTCATTTATGTACTTGTTGGTCATTTTTCTTCTTTGTAGAAATGTCTATCCAACTCCTCTGCCCATTTATTAGTAGGATTTTTTGCTATTTAGTTGTATGTGTTTCTTATATATTAGGTCAGTACAAAAGTAATTGTGGTTTTTGCATTGTTGAAATTTGCCGTTTGATATTGGAATACATTCTTAAGTAAATGTGGCTATGTTATGCATCATTTTAATGTGCGTTTCTCACTTTATGAATTTTTGCTAATGACTTATTTGCTGTTTATTTTAGACTATGGAAATGATGTTAGACAGAAAGCAAATTTGAGTGATTTTCTTATTTGAGTTCAAAATGGGTCGTAAAGCAGTGAAGATAACTTGAAACATCAACAACGCATTTGGCTCAGGATTGCTAACGAACATACAGTGCAGTGGTGATTCAAACAGTTTTGCAAAGGAGACAAGAGTCTTGAAGAGTGTAGTGGCCAGCCATCAGAAGGTGACAATGATCAATTGAGAGCCATCATGGAAGCTGATCCTCTTACAACTACTCAAGAAGTTGTCAAAGTTGTTGAAAAACATTCAACAGCATTGACCACTCTACTGTCATTCAGCATTTGAAGCAAATTGGAAAGGTGAAAAAACTCAATAAGTGGGTGCCTCATGAGCTGACAAGAATTTTTTTTTTTAAAGTCATCTTTTTGAAATGTCATCTTCTCTTCTTCTATGCAAAAACAAGGAACCATGTCTCAATCAGATTGTGACCTGCAAGGAAAAGTGGATTTTATATTACAGCTGGCAATGACTGGCTCAGCGGTTGGACCAAGAAGCTCCAAAGCACTTCCCAAAGCCAAACCAAAAAAGGTCATGGTCACTGTTTGGTGGTCTGTTGCCCATCTGATCCACTACAGCTTTCCGAATCCTAGTGAAACCATTACCTCTGAGAAACATCCTCAGCAAATCAACTGCAATGCCTACAGTTGGCATTGGTCAACAAAAAGGGGCCCAATTCTTCTCCACAACAATACCTGAGCTGCTCATAACACCATCGATGCTTCAAAAGTTAAATGAATTGGGCTATGAAGTTTTTCCTCGTCCACCATATTCATCTGACCTCTCACCAACCAACTACCACTTCTTCAAGCATCTCAACAACTTTTTGCCAGGAAGATACTTCCACAAACAGCAGAATGCAGAAAATGTTTTCCAAGAGATCATCAAATCCTGAAGCCCTGAGGGACATACAAATGTATTTCTCATTGGCAAAATTGTGTTGATTGTAATGGTTCCCATTTTGGTTAATAAAGATACGCCTGAGCCTGGTTATAATGATGTAAAATGCACAGTCCAAAACCATGATTATATTTGCTCCAACCTAATATTTTGGATATTAATCCATTACCAGACAAATAGTTTGCAAATAATATTTTCTCCCATTCCACAGGTTGCTTTTTCATTTTATTGATGGTATCCTTTGTCATATAGAAGCTTTATAGTTTTATATAATCCCACTTGCCGAATTTTGGTTTTGTTGCTTGTGTTTTTGGTGCAAAGATCCAGAGATAATGTGGGATATGATGGTTGATTAAATGAATATATGTGGCATATATAAATATATACATATATATATTTATATTTCTAATGTATGATATTCATTAAAAGAAATTCCAGAATGCTTGTAGACATAAATACAAAGGCAGAATAATAAAACTTGAAGATAAACCCAGTAAGACTGTCTTCATAAGATTGGTGAAGTGAAAACAATTTAAGCAAGGCACAAACAGGAATAATAGGAAAAGAGCAATAAATCTGACCACATTAAATTAAGGACTTCTGTTCATCAGAGACACAAAAATGAGAATGAAAAATCAAGCCAGATTGGGAGAATGTCTCATTAAAGCATATGACTAACAAAGACAACAGTGTCTAAAATATGAAACAAACACTTACAAACCAGTAAGAAAAGAGTGCAAAGGAAAAATGGACAAGAGACTAGAAGCAACATGTCAAATGAAGAATGTACTTAGATCAACAATAAACTTACTAACCGGTGCTCGACTGCATTAGGAAACGCAAATTCAAATCTTAATTCTATACCAGTGCACAACCACAAGAATGGGCAGATTTAAAATACTACCAAGTCCAAATGTTTGAAATATGTGACAAAAAGAGTGTTTTCTTAAGGTCTGATGTAGTGTAGCCTGGTGGTACCATCTTGAAAAGCCTTTGGTGTTATCTGCTGCCATGGAAGATGTGATTTATTGTGCTCCCTGGGCCCCCTATTCAATATTGGCTAGTAGAGATAATCTCATGTGTCATTTTTGGTCTCCTGGAGACCAAAATTCTGCAGAAATGCTTTTGTAATTTTCATCTTTTGTAAGAGTGATGCTTGCTGTAGGATTTTTGTGGATAACTTTTTCAGATTAAAAAAGGTTTTTTTTCTTGTTTTGCATTTTAATTCTTAATTCGCTAAGAATTTCTTTTTCTTAAAACATTCAATTCAGCTCAGTTCAGTTGCTCAGTCGTGTCCGACTCTTTGCGACCCCATAAATTGCAGCACGCCAGGCCTCCCTGTCCATCACCAACTCCCGGAGTTCACTCAGACTCACGTCCGCTGAGTCGGTGATGCCATCCAGCCATCTCAGTCTCTGTCATCCCCTTTTCCTCGTGCCCCCAATCCCTCCCGGCATCAGAGTCTTTTCCAATGAGTCAACTCTTCACATGAGGTGGCCAAAGTATTAAAACATTAGTGGATGTTAATTTCTACCAAAAGCTTTTTCTTCCTTTTTTGCAATGATCATATTTTTTCTCACTTATTCTATTAATGTGTACATTGTATTGATTAATTTGGGGGTGCTACATCAACTTTTAATTCTTAGAATGACCTCAGTTTGGTTATGATTTTTATTTTTTGTGTATATTTACTTTAATATTTTCTTTAATGTTTTTGGTATCTTTCTTATTTACCTTATTCAATTTCTTTTAAAAGGGTATTTTGATATTTGGCAAAACTAATACAGTTATGTAAAGTTTAAAAATAAAATAAAATTAAAAAAAAAATAAAAAGGGTATTTTGTTCTTAAAATCAAGTTAACCATATTTTAACCAATACAAAAGTTTGTACTTTTGCAAAAAAGCTTAAATATGAACATTTTTTTTTATGGTCTAAGCTTTTGGAATCATTTTTAATTTTCTTTTTTTTAAAGTGCTCAAAAACTCTGATACTTGAATAGATATTGAAGAATATACAAATGTAATGTGAGCACATATATTTCACAGGTAGAAGAGAATCAGGTATAATTAGTGCTTGGGTAAGCATTAACATTTTCAAAAGGTAAATTTTATGTAAAACATTTTTAACAAAAACAGCATTTAGTAAAATTAAACTGAACACATCAATAAAAACTCATGATATTTGAAAAAATACATGCTTTCCTTGTCTGTTTCTAAAATCTGGCTGGAGTTTCACCTTGCCACCCCAGTTAAACCACAAATCCCCTCATCAGGATTATGTGAAAAAAAGGATATGAACCCAACTATCAGAGAAGGCAATGGCACCCCACTCCAGTACTCTTGCTTGGAAAATCCCATGGATGGAGGAGCCTGGTAGGCTACAGTCCATGGGGTCGCTAAGAGTCAGACACGACTGAGCAACTTCACTTTGACTTTTCACTTCCATGCATTGCAGGGGGAAATGGCAGCCTACTCCAGTGTTCTTGCCTGGAGAATCCCAGAGACGGCAGGGCCTGGTGGGCTACCGTCTATGGGGTCACACAGAGTCGGACACGACTGAAGTGACTTAGTAGTAGTAGTAGTAGTATGTCAAACTTGACCTCTAACACTATTCTCCACCAAAATAGTAAGGTTTCCTTGTAACATTATTATGTCCCTGTACTGAGAATTGAGAAACTTAAGATGATCTTATAACATCTGGTAGTTTCCAAGAAGCAAACATGTTTTTAATGTTTCTTAAATAGTGATGAAATAATATAAGATCAGATTTGTCAAAGCTGATGACTTTACAAAAGGGATAAACAGTTAATTGAGGCACATCTCCCTAGACTCTTACATTTGGCCAGCCTAAGAGGATTAAATATGTTTGATATTAGTGTGTCAGTGCATTACCCAAGCAAAGTGCGGAAACAAGGCAGAAATGGATCCTAACATAAATTGTGCTATGTGCTTAGTCTCTCAGTCACGTCTGATTCTTTGCAACCCTTTGGACTGCAGCCTGCCAAGCTCCTCTGTCTGTGGGATTTTTCAGGCAAGAAAGCTGGAGTAGGTTGCCATTTCCTTCTCCAGGGGACTGTCCCAACCCAGGGATCAAGCCCGTGTCTCCTGTGTCTCCTACATTGCAGGCAGATTCTTTACCCACTGAGCCACTGGGGAAGTCAAATATAAATTAAACCCCATAGAATTAACACTCTAGAGTTGAGTTGATCCGTATATAAATTACAACCAACACTATCATCTGTATATGTTTTCCTAATCACTTGAGTGGAATGTTTGTAATCATCTGGCTGCAGTGACGGCTTGCACTCCATCTTTTGATGTTAGACAGCTGCTGACAGCTTGTAAGCCTCGCCACTCCTTCTCCCCTCCCCTTCCCTTTGTGCCAAGGATAAGGATACAGGGTGCTCCTCCCCATGGGAGATTGAAACCACAAAACTCACAAGATGTGCAAAAACCTTGACCTTGACCCCACCCTGATCACTATAAAAACCCAGGCCAATCTCCATTTCTGATTCTGTCAAGCCATTTTGTATCCGTGTAGAGAACTGCGCTCCTTTCTTCAGACCTCAGTTAGATGAAAAGGTTTACCACTTACTCCCTTGGAGTATGCTTGGCATCAATAGTTGCAACATTTGAGCCAAGCTGCATGGGGTCTGTCAGCCCATGACAGTGGCTATAACACTGACACATTAGGAAATCTGTCACTTAATTCCAGGTTATTATTTGAAACGTTAAACAAAAACTGACATTACAGAACTGTGCTTTAATTAAAAATTGTGATTGAATGCAATTGTTTGTAAACAATGCTTAAAGTTTAGTCCAATATTGTTTGAGGTAATTGTAAACTCAGGTATATCAGACAGGTAATTAGCAGTGCAACCTAGAAAGCATTTGTTAGATTACTAAGGCTTTCCTATTTGGGATGTGGAGTTAGAAAGTTCCTAGTTTCAGTTTGAAAAGTTAAAGGTGTTTAAATGTGCTTGGAAATAGAGCTAGAATTATAAGAAAATTCAGTCCACAATTGAGCAAGCAAAAATGAGCATTTTTAAGTCAACATAAAGTCTACTAAATTTATGCATAAAAGATTTGCTCTTAGAATTTAAGAAAAGCTGTATTTTTAATTTAAAAGCAAAGCAATTAGATGTTATTTTAAACCCAAAAAAAGTAACTGTAAATAGTCTTATCTACAAATAGCTCCTCTGCACCAAACAAAACCCAGATGACACAGAAAAAGCAACCCTGAGAGAGGAGAATTTGGAGAAAGAAGAGAAAACTGCTGAGATGGTGGAGAGTCATAAATGTATGGGTTAGTGAGAAGGTTGGGGATCTAGGAGAAGAGGGGACTCTTAAATCTAGGAGATTTCAAATGTGATAAAGACCTTTGCAACAACTTGGTAGGCAAAAGAAAGCACAGTTGTGGTAGCAACATGTGTCGGGGCAGAGGGAGTTAAACCATTTTCTGGGTTTTCAGTGTCTCAGAGTATTATACAAAAGCATCTGAAAAACATTTCTTCTTTGAGAGAGATACTGTCTCTCTAGCAGATGTCATTGAGAGAAGAACAGCAGACTTGAGAAGGTCTGATGCTGGGAAGGACAGCAAGATTCCTTGAGGAATTAGTAACGTGAAGATGAGCAAAGTCATTAATAGCAAGAGATATACTAGAGTGGATGAGGTATATCTTAGCTGATGGTGGTAGAAGACAGAAGTCACACACATTGGCATCCCTGTTGTCTTAACATACAAGTAGCCCTGATGCCACCTTTCAGAGGAGAGAAGAGGGAGCAATTTTAAATTGCTGATGTGTCTGATACTAACCTGAATTGGAAAGATCAGGTAATTGAAGACTAGTTTGTTTGGAACTCTAGATACCAATTAAGGTTAATCACACAAAATAAAGATATCTTTTTACCTTTTTGCCCAACTGGAAAGCCTATGTTTCTGTATGATAATTCTTGATATTTAACAGTCACTGAAAGTTATTTCAGTTACAGTAGCAGAATATCATAGAAAATAATCTTCAATATTAAGTATTGAAGACCATAGTCCCCATTTTGAATGTCCAGGCTCTAGATAAGTTGTGGATATCACCTTAACACAGTCAGCAATTGGAAACCATCCTAGAATATAGGTGAGTTGAATTTCTCACCAGTAATAACCCTCCCTGTATGAAAGACCATCCGCAATGCTTATCATCAATTAACAAAGGGAAATACAGAATTTAACAAACACTACATGGCAAATATGACAAAACCTGTAAGAAAAATTACATAGTATTTTCTAAGGTAAAAGGAAATACAGAAAGCCCAAGTGAAGACTGGCTATAGGTGGATACAGGAATGCAGAAGTATCTGCACTGGAGAGCAAGTATCACAGGAGAAATTCTTTTCCAACCAGCAGGTGACCTTGCAGTAGCCAGTCTTTCCTCCTTAAGCATTCAGGAGTGCTCTTCTGAGGATCTTAGTGTATGCCTTTCTAAGTTTAAAAAAAAGGAGAGAAGATCAAGAATATTCTCAATGAAAAGAATACTTTTGAGGAGCCAGGATTTCAGAAAAAGTCATGGTATCAGAAATACAGTTTAGAGTTGGCTTCCTGTCTCTATCACTGACAGTGTATGGGAATTTGTGCAATTCTTTCAGTTCATGCAAACCTTAGTTTCCCCATCTGTACAACCAGAAAAACCATAATGATCCCTCACTTACTGGCTGACTCTCCAATTAATCATTTCCTACCACCTTCCTTTCATCACTGTCAATTCTAGAAGGGGCCAAAATAAACTTTCTCTTTCCCAGACTACCTCCAGTCAAGAATGGCCACTGAGATGTGCAGGAAGAGGGAGAGCTTCCGTTAGGCTTTCACCCTGGTTCTTTTCTTCATTTTACCTGTCTTGCCCACAGATGATAACTGCATCTGATGCAATCACATTCTAAACAGGAGACACCAGCACAATTGGCCAACAGGATAAGAAGGTGACCAGTCCAAGATGCCCTGTTAAGCAGCTGTATCAGTACAGCAACTGCCATTCTCTGGACTTCTTGTCTCAGATAAAAAATTAATCCTTTCTTGTTAAACCAGTGTGTAGCATATTTGTGCTGCATATTTGCTTTTGGTGTATAGAAATACACCAAGACATTTTAAAAACTGTTTTAAATTATATGCAATATAAAACAAGATCTCTTGTTATTATACTTACAGATACATAGCATAATAGCATACCAGAGAATACAAATTTTATTTGTTACATTGTATAAAATTAAATGACATTTATTTATGTACCAAATAAATCACATTTATTGAAAAAAATAGAAACACATATGCATTGCACCACTGAAAAGAATGAAAGAATAAATGTCTTTCATAGTTTTTAAGCCATAGACAACACATATGTAAAATGAGAGCTTATGATATTTTTATTTTAAAACAGAAAATTTACGATAAATTAGCTCTGTTGGAACCAGTGATGTCTTTGTGTCTTTCCTCAGGAAACTTGTCCTGGCAAAGATAAAAGCTAACTTTACAGAACAAAATAGTCCAAAAGCACTCCCTTCCTTATCCACCCTCCATACATGACCTTCAGAAGCATTGCCAACTCATGCCTTGGGGATGCTGCCCAAGATAGGGGTCTGACATACCAGCTAGAATCCCCCAGGGCCCTGGCCCCAGCCTGCCAACCCACATCATTTCCTGCCATTTCCTTCAATACCACCTATGTTCTCTCCAGAGAACTATCCAATCACCTCTGAACAAATAACTTAACTGTTTGCTTATTTTTTCCTGTGGAAAATGCCCTTCCCTTAATTGTGTCTTTCAGGAAAACCCCTCTTATCCTGCAATGCCTGCCTGTGTGTGTACTCAGTCGTGTCCAACTCTTTGAGACCCCATTGGCTGTAGCCCGCCAGGCTCCCCTGTCCATGGGATTTTTCAGGCAAGAATCCTGGAGTGAGTTGCCATTTCCTACTCCAGGGGATCTTCCTGTCCCAGGGATCGAACTCACATCTCCTGCATTGCAAGTGGATTCTTTTACTGTTGAGCTACCAGGGAAGCCCCTTATCCTGCAAAGAAGAGTTAGTTGCTCAGTCGTGTCCGACTCTTTGCAACCCTGTGGATTGTAGCCAGACAAGCTTATCCTGCAAGGTCCTCCTCAAATATCTGCTCCTCACTGAAAGTCTCCACAGCAGAGTTCACAAATCCCTCACGTGATCTTCTTGTAGTACTAGCACAATGTCTTTGCTATAGGCACTAACAGTGTGTATCTTTTATCATATTATACAGCTCTTTCCTTCAGTTGAATGTGAAGCCAGAGCCCATCCCCTTGACATCATAATAGAATTTAAGATGCATCATGACCTTCTGGTTGACTGGCATTGACTCTCAAGTGGATAGATTCAAGTTTATGCAAGCACCAAAAATGGAAGACTGCAAAGAAGCCACACAAAGAACTTCTCTACTGGGGACTGAGGTTCCAATTTTTTAAAAATTTACTCTAACACATGTCTATATACTTTTTTGTTTACTAGTTAGGTATACTCCATTACATAAAGGCTACTTCTGTGTTCTATTCTTGGAAGAAATGTATATAGTTCAGTCGATCAATAATCTCCAATATTTTCACACAGCATCTCCTGATAATTGATTCGGGAACTATCTTCTACATTTAGAAACAGCTCAATGACCCAATTGGTCTTTAGTGCCTCCAGGATAAATGAAAATGTGTGCTTCCCCTAAGGGTTCTGGTTTCCATTTTTATCCCTTAGCGCTTGACTAAACACCACATGAAAATGAAAAACCTATACTAACTTTCCTAATTGAAGCTGTGTCTGATTATGGAAGCACTTAAAACAGAAAAATGGATTGCACATGGTCTGCTCCCAGCATTTAAATCAGGCACCACTTCCTGCCATCAATCCTTGATAGGGCAGAACCAACCCAGTACTGGGCTATGAAGTTATGATGAAGCATGAAATGGTAAGAATATTAATTTTCAACTGACAACACTCTACCAGATCCAATTTAAAAGCATTTTCCTGACTATTTCACTTTGTAGGCAAACACTACCAGACATCTCAATGTGTATCTCTAAGAATCTGAGTTTATGTGTAAATTGAATCTATGCAGGGGGCTGAAGTCAACTGTTCACAGACTTTTTTTCACTAGCAGAGGGCAGTTGGCTTCAATCTCAAACTTTCTTAATAATTAGAACTACATGACTAATCAGTTTCTAATGCCTATAAGTCTTCAAAAACAGAAGCCTAACAAGATAACTCAAGTCTGTGCTTGACTAGATCCATATTTCATTCCCAATCCATATTTCATTCCCTACCCAGACTGCACTCCATTGGAGGAGGGCTGGGGAGAAGGAGGGCTGTTACCATTGTTAATGTTCAACAGAAATTAAATTTATATAGACTACAATTTAAGAAATTGGCTCTAATAAGAGTAATGAAGACAATCCAAATATATCAACTTTAGAACTCCAAATGGCTTAATTTTCATTTATCCTGAGGAGATAAGTAAAAGGAAAGAGGAAGTTTTTTTAACCACAATGGGGATCTATGTCACTATGCTTTCTACATGTCTCCAGCCTGTGTTCATGCTGTGAAAGTCTTCATATCCCCATAAAACCTACACTGAGTTCACATCAGCAGACCTGGGCCAATTTCTCTGGGTCTCAGGTTGTGAGGAGGAGGAAGCAGAATCAACACTTCATCGTTTTAAAAAATAAGCTGTTTGGAATCACCAAGATGGGTTTCAGATCTCAGTTTTGCCACTTTCTAGGAAACATTTTTTATCTCTTTTTAACATCTGAAAAGACATTTTATTAATATTTCACTATATAATACATTAGAGACTAAACCAGGTTGCATTTTCTCAATTAGCAAACAAAGCACACGATAACATTTCTCTTTGATTCAAGAGAAGGTCAGTATCATTTCTCTTTGAGAGAACCCAGTTTTTACGGCAGCTGTGGGACTGTCCAGCAGAGTCCCAGTGAAACTTAGTAGGAAAGAATATTTTGCTGAATTGTTCTATCATGATTCTTACACCTGGCATTTACCTTTTCCTTCTTGTCTGTATCTGTTTTTTGTTGTTGTTGTTGTTTTTTCCTACACTTTGATCATGTTTCCTCATTATTACGCACAAGATCTGGTCCAGGGATAAGTTTTGTTTGTTCATATGGGACATCCACAGAAGGGTGATGACATACTCTTATCTTGCCATCAGATGTCAAATCAAAAACTGCTTTGCAATTATAGCCTTCTAGAAGAGAAGAATACAGACCTATGAAAAATGCAGTATAATGTCTGCCATTGTGTATCCATTCTCTTCCTGATGGACATTTAGGCTTTCTCACCTTTTCCATTGTTACAATCTTTAGAATGGAAATTCATGTCTCAAATAATCACTACTGTGCTGCTGCCACTGCTGTGGTGTGTCAGGATTTCTATCAGGTGGTCTAGAAAAGGGTGTTTTGAAGAAAATTTGCTTTTAAAATCTGCTTCCTGTGTCCCAGTGTTCATATCCAGACAGGAAAGTGAACAATGAAAGTGAAAGTCATTCAGTCGTGTCTGACTCTTTGCGACCCCATGGACTGTACAGTATATGGAATTCCCCAGGCCAGAATACTGGAGTTCGTAGCCTTTCCCTTCTCCAGGGTATCCTCCCAACCCAGGGATCAAACCCAGGTCTCTCACATTGCAGGCAGATTCTTTACCAGCTGAGCCACAAGGGAAGCCCAAGAATATTAGAGTAGGTAGCCTATCCCTTCTCCAGCAGATCTTTCCAACCCAGGAATCAAATCAGGGTCTCCTGCATTACAGGTGGATTCTTTACCAACTGAGGTATGAGGGAATCCCATCCAGATAAGAGCCCACCATTTTTTCTCTGGAATTTTGTCTCTTAACTTCAGGTCACACCTATGTGAAAACGAAGAATGCAATTCAAAAAAGTATGTAAAAGCAGATGGTACTTTGTAGAAGAACCAGTGAAAAGCCATTTCCATTTCCTTTTGTTCGTGAAGACAAAGGCAAGGCCAGGAAAAAATGTATGAGATCCCTTCCAGATATAACAACCCATGGTTTATTTTCAAGCCAATCATGTGTTTGAATTTGATTAGTCATCCAGACAGAACTGGGGGCAGATAATGGAGCAAGTCATATGCTTTGAAGATTTCCTTTCATTGCAAGGAAGCTATATGACTTAGCATCTCTCTAATAATAATACTTACATAGGGCTCTCCTGGACAGAGAGCCTGGTGGGCTACAGTCCATAGAGTCACAAAGAGTCAAACACAACTGAAGCGACTTAACACACACACACACAGAGCACTCTCTGAAACGCTCATCACTGCCCTAAGAGTTTTAATCTATATTGGACCCTTTAGTCTAATGACCACTAAAGCTTACATAGTAATTAATATTAATGTTCAATGTGCTTTGTGTTTATTAACCCTCAATCTTCACAAAACTTTAAAGTAGATACTTCTGTACCTCCTTTTACACACATGGAAACTGAAGCACCATAACCCAGCTTGCTACAGTGCAGTGGAGGTGAGCATCAAGGTACTTGCTTGGAAGCCAGGCTCTTAGTAACCACCCTTGCAGCCTCTGGCTCCAAGCAGGTTCTAGTCATCATTCTTGTTGGGTTGTTCGGTTTGTTGTGATTTGCTAACCACTATGATAAAATTGTTTTCAAGAGCTGCCCGCCTGTCCTCCCAGAATAAGAGGTAAATGTAAAAGCTGAATTTTGTGGATAAAGAAAAATAACTCTTAGGATAGAATGCAGGCCAGTTACCCTGACTTCACTTGTTAGCCATCCAGTTTTGGAGCGTGGGATTTGTTTGTTTGTTTGTTTTTTGAGTAGAAACACCTTGGATTCGACTCCTGTTTCTTCTAGAACTTTCAAATTCTACATTTATAAAACAATTCTCAAGTCAAGTAACATATTCCTCAATTTAGCATTTGAGGGGGCTTAGTAGGTTGTCAACTTAAAAAAAAAAACGCACAATGTGAGAGTTGTGAGTTAAGTTTTACTGGGGGCAAAATGAAGACTTCAGCCTAGGAGACAACACCTCAGATAGCTCTGAGAGGCTGCTCCAAAGAGGCAGGGGGAAGGTCGATATATGTGATTTTGGTAAAGGCAGAGTACATGCAATCAAGCACATTGTAGAAAGTTTCTGCTAGTCAAGAGAAACAGTTGTCCCTAAAGCATTAAAGGATTTTAGTGCTTTTTTTTAGTCTTTTATCTGAAGACGTGCCCTGCCAGTTTTTCCCTGAGCGCAGAGGACCTCATTTCTGCTCTACACCTTCAGGGGGTGTTGAAGGTAAGCAACTGCAACGGAACATAATTTAATCCTTGTAGAGGTAGGTGGCAAACACCCATAGCAAGTGCCAATTTGTAGTTGACAGGTGATGTCATGGGCCTGAATTTGAAGTGTAGGAGCCCATCATTTTCTTCAGTTCATCATAAAGAGGCCCTGCTACATCAGGTTAGAGTACCAAAGCCCATGTGGCCTTAGACAAGTCATATCTCACAGCCAGGACTGCATGTCCTCATCAGCAAGTGATATAATGTATGTGTGGGGCTTGGCACAACCCCTCATACACAAGGAGTACAGAAAGTCATGAGTGAGTAGGGGTGTTATACTATTATGATTACTATTTCTTTTACTATTATAAAATTATTGGGGTGCAAAATTCTTTGACACCTGGAAGTAACTGAACTCTAAGCTGGGCTAGCCAGGGGTTTCAAGTCGTGAGTCCATCCCTTTGCAGACCTTCCCTGGAGCCTGAGACTCTGCAGATGTGTCCTGAGGCCATCTGATACGCAGATAGGTGTGACTTCCCCAACCAGATAAATGCGCAAGGACACTACCTGATAGGCATATGCTTACAAGGATCATCACTCCTGCTGTTACAAAGAGCTACACTTTCTTTTGCTTCTTCCTTTATTTTTGAGTTCCTTTTTTCCTGACATACATGGCACCAACAGGCTGGGAGAACATGTTTACACAGGGCTCTTGGGAGAAGGTAGCCTATGAGGCCACCATGCTCAGAAGGGCCAGATTCAGTACTCACAACGCCTCAGCCGGTGCATGCAGAGTCACCATCAACTCCTTGAGCATCTGACTGTCGACCCAACTCCTCTTGGCTGAGTCAGTGGAAAATGCATTTACATTTGGCAAATGCCAATGCAATTGGGCTTTTTAAAGTTCCAGAAGACTTTCACTGCAGAAAATCACTTAATTTGAAATCCCTTATTGTCTTTTTTTTTTTTTTTTTGCTTTTGAAGCTGAGCAATGAAATGAGACCAAACTACAGTTTAATAAAAATGAATTCCCAGTAGAATTCAGAGCACATCTTTAAACTGCCTTAAGTCTGTCATGAAACTGACCAGCAAACTGCAAGAGGTCAACAGCCTGTTTCTAATTTATACATTTTACTCTCTTCAGGAGATAGAAGGAAAAATATCCAGAAAATAATGTCTGCAAAGTAATCATAGTTCCCACAGTGCTGTGCAACTGCCAGCCTCTGCTCGACTCATTGGAGAGGAGGAGAGGAAAGGCCGCGAGGGTTCCCGAGGACCTCTGAGGGGAAGAGAGCTGCCGCATATCAGCACCTCATGATGCCAAGCGCTCGTGAACGTGACGCCTCTGCATCCTTGGGTTGCTCTATGAGGCACGTTTGTATTACTGTGTAACCATGAGTTCAGAGAGGCGGGGCCTCCACACTAGCAATGTGCAAATGTCATACAATGTGCAATTCAAACCAGGTTCTCCTACTTCCTAAATCAGTTTTCCTGCCAGACAAAATACAGGATGCTCAGTTAAATTTGAATTTCAGATAAGCCAGACGTTTCTAGTAGCCCCAACACCCAGGGTAAGGCTTTGGTGCAAGTGTGTCCCAACCACAGCGTGGAGGCGGATTCACTAAGAAATAATCCACTGTTTATCTAAAGTCTCCATTGAACTGAGCATCCTATATTTCTATTTGCTAAATTTGGTAACCCTAACATTGGGAGGTTTTTCTTGATAAGAACTAAATGTTGACTATCTTGTTCTCTTGATTGCTATAGGTTTCAATTTTAAAAGATAATGTATATTTGGAAGGGTCTATAGGACCTTGCTGCTTTATTTTAGACTTACAGAAGGAAAGGAAAAAGATGAAGGGAAAAAAGAAGGGAGGAAAGCAGGGAAGACGAGCAGAAGGGGAGAATAGGAGTGAAGGAAAAAGGGAAGAAGGAAAAAAATATGGTACCTCAGAACATTTCCTATTAATATCAGCAATACTTTTACTATATCAGATTTGTAAACTGTTCAAAAATAATCTAGCTTACAACTAAAATGAATAATAATCTCTTATATAGGACATTAATTTAGAAAGATAATCTGTGAAATTTTATGGTGGGACATTTCAATTTAAATATGCATATCTTTTACTAACTAAATCATAGTATTAATGCCATGTTTCTCAAATATTATCAAAACCAAGCAGACCTACAATAATTAGATTATAGTAAGCCAGGCTTCAGCAGTATGTGAACTGTGAACTTCCTGATGTTCAAGCTGGTTTTAGAAAAGACAGAGGAACCAGAGATCAAATTGCCAACATCTACTGGATCATCGAAAAAGCAAGAGAGTTCCAGAAAAACATCTATTTCTGCTTTATTGACTACGCCAAAGCCTTTGACGGTGTGGATCACAATAAACTGTAGAAAATTCTTCAAGAGATGGGAATACCAGACCACCTGATCTGCCTCTTGAGAAATTTGTATGCAGGTCAGGAAGCAACAGTTAGAACTGGACATGGAACAACAGACTGGTTCCAAATAGGAAAAGGAGTTCATCAAGGCTGTATATTGTCACCCTGTTTATTTAACTTATATGCTGAGTACATCATGAGAAACGCTGGACTGAAAGAAACACAAGCTGGAATCAAGATTTCTGGGAGAAATATCAATAACCTCAGATATGCAGATGACACCACCCTTATGGCAGAAAGTGAAGAAGAACTCAAAAGCCTCTTGATGAACGTGAAAGTAGAGAGTGAAGAAGTTGGCTTAAAGCTCAACATTCAGAAAATGAATATCATGGCATCCAGTCCCATCACTTCATGGGAAATAGATGGGGAAACAGTGGAAACAGTGTCAGACTTTATTTTTCTGGCCTCCAAAATCACTACAGATGGTGACTGCAGCCATGAAATTAAAAGACGATTACTCCTTTGAAGGAAAGTTATGACCAACCTAGATAGCATATTCAAAAGCAGAGACATTACTTTGCCAACAAAGGTTCGTCTAGTCAAGGCTATGGTTTTTCCTGTGGTCATGTATGGATGTGAGAGTTGGACTGTGAAGAAGGCTGAGTGCCGAAGAATTCATGCTTTTGAACTGTGGTGTTGGAGAAGACTCTTGAGAGTCCCTTGGACTGCAAGGAGATCCAACCAGTCCATTCTGAAGGAGATCAGCCCTGGGATTTCTTTGGAAGGAATGATGCTAAAGCTGAAACTCCAGTACTTTGCCACCTCATGCAAAGAGTTGACTCATTGGAAAAGACTCTGATGCTGGGAGGGATTGGGGGCAAGAGGAGAAGGGGACGACAGAGGATGAGATGGCTGGATGGCATCACCAACTCAATGGACGTGAGTCTGAGTGAACTCCGGGAGTTGGTGATGGACAGGGAGGCCTGGCATGCTGCAATTTATGGGCTCGCAAAGAGTTGGACACGACTGAGCGACTGATCTGATCTGAAGACAACTAAACTATATGCAGATAAATTTTGCTTTCATCCATTCAAAACATATCATACAAATCCCCAAACATCTAGGTATCGGCAAGAAACTAAAACTCTGGCATATTGATAGGCAACATAATTCACTGATTTAATATTTTTTTGCTATTTATCCAGAAGTTGCATCTCCATATACACACAGAGTCACATGTCTCATTGATTTAAGAAGCCATTTGACCTCTCCAGGCCTTGCCCATTGTCTCCATGTAATGAGGCGTGGCCTCCAGGACCCTTATAGACCTTCTCACTCTGATATTTAAAGATTTCCTGAGTCAGACTTCAAGTGAGTAATTGCAAGTAGTAGAGGATTAAAACATTGCTCTTCTCAGTTGAAAGGTGGTTAGAGAATACAAATATGCACTTATTTCATTTCTATTTAAGCTTCCAGGGATATGAGACATGGTATTTATAGCCTGCATAGATGATTATTAACCCAAGTGAACATGAGGTGAGAGTGGGGGGCAGAGGGAAGTAGTGGCAGGAGGGACAATAAAATCACACCGTAATCTTTTCTATTTACTTAAGACTCATTGTATTTATTTGAAAATGCCAAGATATATTCCAATGGGAACAGACACCTAGGAAATAAAATTTCACTCAAGACTGACTTCACAATGATTTAATTGTTAATATAAAAATCCCTTTCTTCGTTATCCTTTAATTCTCAATCTGTGTGCCTCGAAAGTGAAGAGGAATGACTGTATCCAGTTTCCACGGCATTCTGCAGTACAGAGGCGCTCACTAGCTCCTCGGGCTGCACATATGAAAAAAACATACTTTTCCCTTCAAGCAAGGAAAACATGGACTCAGCCAACTTTAATGCACTACAACTGGTTTATAACAGCCAGTGATGAAAGGACCTTAGGGGAATGTGAAGAAAGAGCCCCAAATTCTCGGAGGAATCCAGAGATGATCCTCAGAGGATGAAACAGTGGTGGAGGGAACCCCAAAACCTCAGGGCATCAAAGCTAACTAACACTATCACAGTATCGTGGGCCCAGGGATGATGGGCTGCGCTGCTGTGTATGTCCAGGCTGAGGGAGCATTAACGTGGTATATTAATAGAGACTTGAGGTACTCAAGTCCAACAATCAGGAGATGGTTACCACTGAAAGGATAATCTGTTTGATTCCAAGAGGAGGAGGGCCCACCTTCGGAAGCACCAGGGTCAGTCAGGAGCAGAGAGAAGAGGGAGCAGAGAGCAAGAGCCTCTGTTGTGGTTTCCTGGGAAGGAACAGAGGAGACTGGCTACACATGCAGGCCTGGGACTGAACTGGTTTGAGTGATTAGTGGACTCTGGGTGTAGGGACTGTCCCTGGTTGCCTGGTCCCTGGTCCTCCAGTGATCGGGGAAGGGGTAGTGGATCTTTGCCCACTGCACACCCATCACCTGGCTGGGCACAACATCCCTAGAGGAAAGCATGGGTGTTGTGGTTATTCTTGGGAGGAGAAGGTCCTGCCCAGTCCAGTGGGGTCCAGCTCCTGATGCATTAGTTCAATTCTCCACAATTCCCCAGGGTGTTCACAAGACCTTGTGCAGCCCAGGGGAACATTTCGTCTCTAGTTCACAGACACTGACAGTAATTGTTTGTGATCTTATTGCATGGATGGAGAAGAAAGGCAGGGCTTCCCTGGTGGCTCAGTAGTAAAGAATCTGCCTGCCATGCAGGAGACCCAGGTTTGATCCCTGGGTGGGGAAGATCCCCTGGAGGAGGGCATGGCAATGCACTCCAGTATTCTTGCCTGGAGAATCCCATGGATAGAAGAGCCTGGCAGGTTGCAGTCCATGCGGTCGCACAGAGTCAGACATAACTGAAGTGACTAAGCAGCAGCAGCGGCAGAAGAAAGGCAAGGATAATTGTCACCCCTGACCCCGCACTTTATCACCTCCACTTCCCACAAAGGAGAGGACCTGGTGAGTCTCAGCAGCACTGGAAAACTCCTCCAAACCCATACCAAACATGCATGGCATTCTTGTACATTCACTTGACTCATATAAAATGTTTCTAAATATTAGTAAACAACTTTGATTTCAGAGCCTTTGATAAGCATCATGAATGGTAATCAAGCCAAATAATGCTTCTATACCGACATTAAGTGAAATTCAAGTAATTTTTTGAGATTGCCAAGTATCTAAATATTAGACACTGTGTAGATAAGCGTTACCCAATCATAACACCCCATATTCTATTACAATCTTGGACTCACTAGTTATAAATGAAGTCTCCTATGAATACGTGCACAGAGGAAGAAAACCACAGAAGCAAAGCGGTTAAGCTCCTCAGCACCACATCAAATTTACAGATGGGAAAACTGGTGTCCATCCAAATGACCCATGTCACTTGGGAACCCACCAATAGCACAATATTGAGATTGCAGTGTTTATAGTTTTCACAATTATGATGCTATTTTTTATTTCCCCAAATGGAGAGAGAATATATATACACACACACACATATATATAAAGAAGGATGGCATCCCTAAATTGGAATACTAGAATAAAATACTTGTATTTACTGACTTTTACTCTAATGTCTTTAGTTTGGAGTAAGAAGAATAACTTTTATAAGATATTTTATGGCCAAAGTTCTCCTCCTGGAATCTTTTCAGGATGAAGCATTGTAAAAGAATCTGCCAAACAAACAGCTGTGAGGTTTACACAGTAGAGGGATATGGATATTTTTGGAAGAAAACACATGGGAATCATTTCTAAAGCACTTCTGAAGAGTCCTTCATATTTAAACAATAAAATATTAGCCATAAAAACCTAAGAAGATAAAAGTTATGGTGATAAAATCTTTTTAGCTTGGCCACACACTGAAAGCGAGGACATTCAGGTAAGTCATGAGACACAGTGACCGAATGCCCTGAGATCCAGGCAGACGCGTGAGACAAGCATGCCCTTCACACTGACTGACTTGGGACTCTAACCATGTAGATCAGAAGGCCAGAGAACCAGAGAACCTTGTCCTTCACACCCCATTTCTCCACCTCTGTTAGGTGAGATGACAGACAAAACTCTCACCCAGTCAAGGTACAACAAAGGTTAGGGGATGAGGATGAGGGCTAGGTGTCCAACACAACTGCCCTCTCCCCAGCAGAAGGGGACCAGCTTAAAAAGTAACTTTGATCTCTATTTTATTCCAAACCAAGACCTGTTTTGTTTTTTTAAAGATTAAAAGGTCTTATTTTTCCTCTGTTGTCTGCTGCAAAGATTGGGCTCAAACTACAGCATAATAGCTAACACTGTAGTATAATCCCACTTCACAATTCCCTTAAAGAATCCTTTGGACAAGGGGAAAGGTTCACAGGCTGCAGCCTGTATGAGGCCCTGGTGGCCTGACCTTCAAAGCCTGGTATGCCGGAAAGACTCCGTATGTAATTATGCATTACTTTGACAAATTTGTAAAATATGGACAAAAAGCAATCCAAAAAAAATCCCAAAGTATTTTAGCTATTTGATCTTAAGAAAGTTTTGGATTTCCTCCCCCTTACCCTCCACACAGAGAAGAGAAATAGATACATATTTGAAGTGAAGGAGTTAAATTCTGAGTGTATCCATACCTCCTGGAGTCCTTTTCAAAATAAGACAGAACTGACAAAAAGGGAGTTTTTAGATAGTAATAACAACCATTGACCTGTACTTCCAAATAGCCAATACTTACTTAAATTCAGTTGGGCCTTTTTTTAATATTAAAAAAAATACTTAAGCAGAAGTAAATTCTAAATAACAGACTTATTATTTAAATGTTGACTTCTCAGCAATCTGTACAACATAAATTATTGAATTCTTTACTTGCTCCCAAGGATATTTTGCCACATCCAATCAGAACAGAAAGTTTTGGAAAGAGAACTTGATAATTTACCTATTGTGCAAAAGTTGAGAAATATGAAGATATTTGTGAGTTTTGCCATGGGTGGAAATTTAGAAAATCATTTAATTCTTTTTTAAAAGGTGGAGTTTAGAAAATTCCCAAAATATGCCCTACGAACTATTCCCATTGAACTCTAGCTCTACTCTTTACCAAATATTGATTTTAAGATGATTCTGATACATAATTTTGAAACAAAATTAAGAGATTTTTTTTTCCTTTAAAAACAAGGAACTAGTTAACCAAGAAGGACTTAGTTGATCACGTTGAGAGCATCTCTTGGTTGTCAGGTAAGATTTCCTCCAATCCAAAAATGTCAAGAGCTCTCTCTTCTCTGAAGTTGACATTGCAATTCAGTGAAATGAGAGAGTAACACATTCATCCCAAGAACAGTATGTCTTTCTGCATTTCATATTTTCTAGATTTTGCTAATTGAAAGAACTAGCTGGAAGACTAGCAAGATGTAAGCTAAATTTTACAAAGGGTCTAAAATAAATCACTGTAAGGGATCCATCTCCTCATAAAATATAAAGAAATTGTCCACTGAGAGAGAAAAATTGTCCAAAGGAAAAAAAACATCCAGATGAAGAGAAATGGTTTTTCTAATAGCTAGTGTTTCCTGGCATCTTATGCAATGCATGACACTCCCCTGTGTGTGTTATGTGTGACCTTGTTACAAAGCAACCTTGAGCTGTTGGGAAAAGGTAGATCCTTCCCTGCTACCACCACCATGCCCAGCTTCCAGGCATACTGTGAAACCTGCTGTGTCCTGGTCCTAGTACCCAAGCCCTGTGCAAATATGGAAGAAGCACACAGCCACTTGGCCAAGGAGCTTTGTGACTTCATCACACCTGGCTCCAGGGTGATTCCCACAGGGGCTCCACCCTGACTTGACTTGGTCTTACCATGAATACAGTAGTAGCAGGATTGAAATGTTCTCTGAGGATTTCCAGCAAGTGTGGCTCCTCTAAGATAATATTCACACCAGCCTATAAGAACCACCTTCCAGCTCCAAAGCATGCAAACAAAAACCAAAACTGTATAATAGCTTATAGGATGCCTTCTGAGAGAATACCTGATGTAAAAGTGATGGATGGGTGCATTCTGTAAGCATTCATTAGCTAACTTCTACATTCTTGGGATGTACTGGACCTGGATTAATTCACTTAAACTCACAACAGCTTTATTGACTAGATTATTATTTTTCCCATCTTTTTACGTATAAGAAATGAGAGCCTTAGAGAAACTAAGACAATGTTCATGGTCACTATGATAGTGTGATCTATAAGAAAAATATATTTGGTCATTCAGATGACCAAAACATATTTCTCATATATATTTGGTCTTCCTTCACAGTTTCTGGCTCATAGCTCCCATAAACCCTTGGAATTTCCTGAGCAATAAGAGCAGTGGAAGCTTTTGTTATATTTGGTCTCTTGTCCTCAGTTCTAGAAATCAGTTCAGAGCTGTAAAGATAAAATAGGTGTCTTATTATTCATAAAAAGCTCTTTCTACCACAACTGGAAAGGTGAATTTGGAAAGCACCTAACCAATGAGGGCTTGATGCCCAGGGAACTGCCAAGTGATGAGAGGGTTGTAACTCTCTCAGCTCCACCCTCTCCTAATTTCCAGGAAGAGGAGTGGGGCTGGAGGTTGACTCAGTCACCACTGGCCAATGATTTAATCGACTGTGCTTCTATATTGAAATCTTCATGAAAAATCAGAAGAGTGAGTTCAAAGATCTTCCAGGTTGGTGAACAAGTGGAAGTTCAGGGAAGGTGGGGTCCCTGGAGAAGGCATGGAGGCTCCATGCCCTTCTCTATAACTTGGCCTGTGCATCTCTTCCATCTAGCTGTTCCTGGGTTATATCCTTTTATAACTGGGTTATATCCTCTGATAATAAACTAAAATCTTTCTCTCAGTTTTATGAGCTGATCTAACAAATTAATCATATCCCAGGAAGGGGTCATGGGACCCTCTGATCTACAGTCAGCTGATTAGAAGCACAGGTGACAACCTGGACTGGTGACTGGTGTGTGAAGTTGAGGGTGGGGAGTGGAGTGCAGTGCAGTCTTATGGGGCTGCCCTTAACCTGTGCGATCTGACATTACCTCCAGGTATATAATATCAAGATTAAGTTGAATTGTAGGACACCCAGCTAGTGTTGCAACATTGCTGTGGGAGTGGGGAAACCTTCCCCCCAACACACACACATTGAAATTGGGTATTAGAACTGAAGAGTCACAGAGATAATTTGTCAGAGGATCAAAGTTTGATTTCAGATCATCCTAATCTCAAAGTTCATTCTGCCACATCACAAGGCCTCTAAGAAGGGATATTTTCCATTTGGAAAGCTGGGTTCTTTTTTTATACAGCTCTAGAGAATTTAATGTTTTTTTACTGAAGTATAATTGATTTGCCATTTTGTATTAGTTTCAAGTGTACAGAATATACATATATATATATACACACACATATTCTTTTTCAGATTGTTTGTCCTTATATGTTATTACAAAATATTGAGTATAGTTCCCTATGCTATATAGTAGGTTCTTATTGACTATCTATTTTTTTATATAGGAGTGTATATATATTAACTCCAAACTGCTAATTTATTGCTCCTCACACTTCCCCCTTTGGTATTCATAAGTTTGTTTTCTATGGCCATGGGACTATTTGTATTTTGTATATAAGTTCATTTGTATCACTTTTTTTGGATTCTGCATATTAGTGATATCATATGATATTTGTCTTTGTGTGGCTTACTTCACTTAGTATGATAATCTCTAGATCCATCCATATTGGAGCAAATGGCATTATTCTGTTCTTTTCATTGCTGAGTAATATTCCATTGTGTATATATATATATATACATATATATATATATATATATACCACATCTTCTTTATCCATTTATCTGTCGATGGACGTTTAGGCTACTTCCATATCTTGGCTATTGTGAATACCTTGCAATGAATAGGTATCTTTTCCTCTGGTTTTCTCTGGATACACAGAAGTAGGATTGAAGGATTATAGGGTAGCTCTATTTTTGTTTTTTAAGGAACCTCCATACTGTTTCCCATAGAGACTGCACCAAATTACATTCCCACCAACAGTGTAGAAGGGTTCCTTATTCAAAGACTTGATTTCCTAAGATTCAGAAGTTTTCCAGTTAATAAGGATTCCCATAGATGTGTGCACCTTGATCTCTAATCAAGCACCAGTGCACAGGGAAGCAAAAAATCAAACTATGGAGGCTTTTGCTGGCTTATGCAACTGAATGATTGCACTCTCAGGAAAAGTGATTGCACTTCTGCACTCTCAGGAAAGAAGAAGGAAAATGAACTCTCAAGTCTTCTTTTGCTGCAAAAGTCATGACTTGCAGCATTATCCTATCTACAACATGAGAAGTTAAAATGTAGGCTTTAAGAGAATATGTTTCCAATTGCATTTTATAGCCAAGTCATTACAAAATGTCCATTCTCTGGATAAGATGAAACTGATGACTTCCTGTTGGAATATTTTCCACACCCTTAATCATGTCCCTGAAAATGAGAATTTGCAGAAGGCTAAGGTGGCAGGAGCCATGGATATATCTCATCTTCCCTTCATGTTTCACAGGCCTCCTTTTATTTAGTAAATAATTTTACTAAATTATTTAACCTTCCACACTTCTAATTTTGAGTATTGTAACCAAGGTCTCCACATCTGCTTGTATCTCAGGAAACAGCTCTTCTAGATACCCCCAGGATTGTCTTCTTAGTAAACAAACCAGGTCAATCCTCTTCTAAGGCTGAAACAAACCTAACCAAACCAAGACAAAACAGAACTTCTGACAACTCCTGCTTCATTCCTATGGGAAGACTGTCATTCCCAGCCTGGCACACAGACCCTTGACATAAAAGCCACATCTTGTCTCCTTACCACCACCTACCATTTTTTTTTCTGACAGTACAACCCTTAGTTCTAATTTCCTGTTTCTCATCAAGCACTGTTTTATCTTGCATATATCTAAGTCTTTTTTATATAATTTTATTTATTGGTTTGGCTGTGCTGGGCCTTCATTGCTGTGTGAGCTTTTCTGTAATTGTGCAAAGTGGGGCTACTCTCTAGTCGAGGTGCACCAGCTTCTCATGGTGACTGCTTATCTTGTTGCTGAGCACAGACTGCAGAGTATTTGGGCTTCAGTAGTTGCAGCAATGGGCTCAGAAGTTTCAGCTCCTGGGCTCTAGATCCAAGCTCACTAGTTGCGGTGCACAGGCTTAGTTGCTCCATGGCATGTGGGCTCTTCCTGGAGCAGGGATCAAACCCAAGTCTCCTACATTGGCAGGCAGATTCTTTACCACTGAGCCACCAGGGAAGCCTTAATGTATCTAGTCTTAACATGCATTCTTCTCTCTTCCTGGATTATCCTTGCCCTTATATTAACAAAGTGTTTGAAAGAATAATTCAGGGTACAGAATCTCAGAGAGATTTCCATCTTGGGTTGACTTCAGGCTTTCTCCATGTACTTATCAAAGGCTGGCTGTACATCTTTCTGCAGATCACACATTGTATATGATGTCTAGTTCCCCCAATTTGCTGCTTCACCAGTTCTTGCTGAGTCCTGAAGTAAAGAAATGTCACAGATCTTGGATGAAACATGCAGATTAAATTATGTTCCACTTTTATAATAAGGCAGCTTGGTTGAAGTCTCACTCTAACCAGCTAGATGAGATTGGGCAACTTGCTTAACAATATCAACCTCCATTTTCTCATCCATAAACTAGGAATAATGACACACTTCTCAAAAAACTGTGGTGAGGATTGATGTTTGTAAATACTCAGCACTGTCTGGTATAAAGCAACTGTTCTGTAAATGAGTGGTCAAGAGTTTAGGCTCTGGAGGCAGAGCACAGTTGTCCACACTGGAAGCCCTACCTTTTAGCGGCTGTGTGAACTTGGCCAGTGAAGCCCTTTTAAACCCAGTTTCTCCATATATTAAAATGAGAGTGAGATGCTTGCCCTTAGCTTGGGATTATGCATATAGATACACTACACTAGAATATTGTTGAGTAGAAGCTGCAGGATGCACCGTGTAGGCAATCCTCCATGTGTTAAATCACACCACTTTCACAAAGTCTGTGTTCAGCATTGTTAACTCTTAATGTTGGTGCTATCATTATTGTCATCATCACCAACATGACCATCCTCATCTTCATCATGGTCAGCAACATCATGGCCATCATCATCACTCACCTCTGCCTCACATCATCCTCACCATCATCCTCTCCTCTGCCATCATCATCACAGTTGTCACAGATATCATCGCCATCCATCATCATCATCTTAGTGGTCCTCACACACTCACACGGGCTCCTACTGGGCACATTCCTGCCTAGTCATATCCACCCCTCACCTCCTTACAATACTTTAGTTATGAAACTTTGGTAATGTGCTCACAAGCCCCTTAGAATCCAGCCTCTGCTCTCCAGGCATGACAAGGACAGTTTGAAAGAAGCCTGATCACTCTGCAGCGCAACTCATGATATCATTTCTTCAAATAGGAGAATTGATTGAGCTCACTGTGTCCAGCTCACTCTTCTCAAAATCACCCACACACAAAAAAAATCTTATGAAATGTTCTGAAAATGTTTAAAATTAGAATCTATCCTTGATCAAAACTTTGAGAAAAATCATATTATACTTAATTGTTTAGATACATAGTAATTCATTTTAGCATATTAAAGACCTGGAGAATTGCCACAGTAAACTAATTACTATATTAAACTAATGTAAGTCTGCTGATCTGAGTAATCAGCTAATCCATAAATTTATGACTACAGAAAATTTCCCTGTGTTTGTGTGTATGTGTATATAGCCAAGCCAGGCTTCAGCAATATGTGAACCGTGAACTTCCAGATGTTCAAGCTGGTTTTAGAAAAGGCAGAGGAACCAGAGATCAAATTGCCAACATCTGCTGGATCAACGAAAAAGCAAGGGAGTTCCAGAAAAACATCTATTTCTGCTTTATTGACTATGCCAAAGCCTTTGACTGTGTGGATCACAATAAACTGTGGAAAATTCTTCAAGAGATGGGAATACTAGACCACCTGGCCTGCTTCTTGAGAAATCTGTATGCAGGTCAGGAAGCAACAGTTAGAACTGGACATGGAACAACAGACTGGTTCCAAATAGGGAAAGGAGTATGTCAAGGCTGTATATTGTCACCCTGCTTATTTAATTTGTATGCAGAGTACATCATGAGAAATGCTGGGCTGGATGAAGCACAAGCTGGAATCAAGATGCCAGGAGAAATATCAATAACCTCAGATATGCAGATGATACCACCCTTATGGCAGAAAGTGAAGAGGAACTAAAAAGCCTCTTGATGAAAGTGAAAGAGGAGAGTGAAAAAGTTGGCTTAAAGCTCAACATTCAGAAAATGAAGATCTTGGCATCTGGTCCCATCACTGCATGGGAAATAGATGGGGAAACAGTGGAAACAGTGTCAGACTTTATTTGGGGGGGCTCCAAAATCACTGCAGATGGTGACTGCAGCCATGAAATTAAAAGACACTCCTTAGAAGGAAAGTTATGACCAACCTAGATAGCATATTAAAAAGCAGAGATATTACTTTGCCAACAAAGTTCTGTCTAGTCAAGGCTATGGTTTTTCCAGTGGTCATGTATGGATGTGAGAGTTGGACTGTGAAGAAAGCTGAGCACCGAAAAATTGATGCTTTTGAACCGTGGTGCTGGAGAAGACTCTTGAGAGTCCCTTGGACTGTAAGGAGATCCAACCAGTCCATCCTAAAGGAGATCAGTCCTGGGTGTTCAATGGTAGGACTGATTTTGAAGCGGAAACTCCAGTACTTTGGCCACCTTATGCGAAGAGCTGACTCATTGGAAAAGACCCTGATGCTGGGAGGGATTGGGGCCAGGAGGAGAAGGGGACAACAGAGGATGAGATGGCTGGATGGCATCCCCGACTTGATGCACATGAGTTTGGGTGAACTCCGGGAGTTGGTGATGGACAAGGAGGCCTGGCGTGTTGCGATTCATGAGGTTGCGAAGAGTCAGACACAACTGAGCAACTGAACTGAACTGAACTGATGCAGTAGGAAAGGTCGTGTAAATGCCCTTCCTCTTTCCATGTATTCATGTGTGTGTCTATGCATATGTGTGGTGTGCTAGATGCCTCTCCTTTATGTGTATGTGTGTTTATTAAACGTGCAAAGATGTGCCATATGCCTACTTTGTGTACAAGTGTGTGCTTGTACAATGAATGGAAAGAATGTACTACGTGCCTTCTTTTGGTGTATGCATGTGGGGTGCATATATGTGCTATGCTACATGTGTTCTCCTTTCTGTGTGTGTGTGTGTGTGTGTGTGTGTAAAGCAATGAGAGGATATACCAAGTATTTTTGCCTGTGAAATTTCTCCCACCTTAGCCTTCTGCTTTTCGAGTTTTGAGCTCCTTTCCTTTTCCTAATTATTGACTATTCTATCAGTATTTCTATAGTTTCTGTCTCTTTCCATATTTTTCCTCTACTTTGTAAGAAAAAAAGAAAGTATCAGAAGGCAAAGAGGTGGTACAATATGTTGTACGGCCATTGGTTTTCACTTATCTTTTTCCATTCTGTGGGGCTGACCTGGTGCTAGGTCTGCTGCTACATCAATACCATTCTTCCCCCGTGCCTCTTGTCCCTTAACATTTTTTGAAATGTCCCCTCCTCAGAAAATGAGCATGGGCCCACACTCACACCCAACTTCACATGTATGACCTTAGCCCCTTAGATGTCAGGCCCATGGACTCCAGGCTAAGATAAATGGATGACAGTCATCATCTTAACCCCTGAATCCTTAAGGATAGCACCAGGTCTGGGAGAGAGTCACGCCAATGAATCTTAAAAGAATAAATGAATTAATTAGGATAGCTCACCAAGGGCCTGTTTATTTTTAAGACCGTGTGGTATGTTTTTAGTCAGCAACATGTTCAACAGCAAAGGACAAACTTGTCCCAAGCCCCTGATGTACTATCTTAATCCCCTTTCTAAAGGTTATTATTCTCATACATTCATCCTGCTTTCCTCTAGAAAGTAAGTCTCCACCTTTAAGAGTCATTATGTACAGTTGTACAGATTGTGCACTGTTATTAGGCAGAGTGTCTGGCCAAGGGGAGTGAGAGTTGAAAGTCAAGTTTGCACATAGGAGCAGGGCAGGGTCTGCCATGGAAAAGAAGCATGTGTTTGCAGTTATGTGTTCCCAGAGGGGATGCTTTTTATTATTCGCTCAAAGAAGTAGTGTGGATTAGTGGTGAGCCTCCCACAGGCCACATGAATCCCTGGGGGTACTTCTTTTCTAAAATCTAGGTCAAGAGTTGAAGAGGATGGACATATGCCACCTTTTTTATTATGACTTACTGTGCGGATCACAGTGGGAAACATTCTGGAAAGAACATAAACAACAGACATTAGATGTGACTATACTGAGTCTCATAAAACCCTTTCCTACAGTGGCCACAGAGTGGCTGAGATGCAGATGTGTGCTGACAACTGAGAAACAGAAAGGGGTGAAGAAGAAACCAGGAGCAGGGGTGGAGGCACTGGCCCGCATGCAGTCCCAGCTGACTCATGGGAGTGAAGTTTTCTAGAAGGATAGAAGTTGTACCCAGTGGTCACCTGCAACCCTCCTCCTATCAGGAGTCCATGGTATCTGTTAGTCATTTTCTTCCATCTCCAAGTGAAGAGTCCTTCTGCCCTTCTTCCCTGGAATTAAGGTCTTGCTCCCAGTCACAGATTTTCTCTGGCCCTTGTCATAAAGAGACCCCAATTACAAACAGGTAGAAACCTTATTCACGTGGCCCCTGGTCTCAGAGGAATAACGGATATCTGCAGAGGTCTCTGATCAGAAAACATTTTTGGCTGCTTGTCTCACCTGTTGCCCTAGAAAGGCCTCTCTCAGGTAGGACCCAGCAAGAACCATTGTTACGTGTACCAGTACACTCCAGGCATTGAGTTGGGCACTTGACCTGCAGAATTTCTTAATTTGTCACCAGATCTCCAGCATAGCAGGCAGATTCTCTACCATCTGAGCCACCAGGAAAGCCTCATTTGTCACCACAACCCTCTGCTAAGTTACTATACATCTCTGCATCATAAAGGAAAAGAAAAACAAGAAAACCACCCATGTTGTAGGAGTGTAATTATAAGGAGGAATACTGCATAGAAATACTCAGCAGGGCACCTAGAGTACACTGAGCACCAGGTCAGTGAGTTGTTGGGTTTGTTTGTTGTGAAAACTGCCTCTGTAAAGATGCAAACACATAACACAGACATTTGGGCCTGATGCAAACAATGGTGAGAAATTGTTCCTTGCTGGACGAGTTAGGTTGAAATGATTTTTTAATATTCTATCCTTGTGGCCAAATCCTACTTGCTGGGTTAACTTTTGAAATTTAGAACAAATTGTCATCTAGTAAGTTAAAATGATCTCAGCCTGAGTGTGTTTCCTGCTGTTAGTTCACTCGGAATGTTCTGGGCTGTGTGTCAAATGCATTCTCATTGTGTGACTGCCAGAGGGGGAAAAATGCCCATTGTCTTGGCTATTGCTATTTTTATTTAAATTGCAGTCCAACTTTTAGAAAGTCTTGATGGTCATAAATGTGAAATGGTGGGTAAAGTACTCTTGAAAAAAGATATATTGTTTTCATTAAAAGAAAACAATACATGTTCATAAGGACACATTTTGGAGACAAAAACTGTAAAAGCGAGAACCATTCTCCTATAAGCCTTTTTCTAAAACAGAACCACTTTTAAATTTTTGAGATTTTAAAATCCAGACATATAGACAGGTAGATAAACAACAAATAGACAAACAGATTGGATATATATGTATGTGTCCATGTAAATGAGTGAATAGACATAAATATAGATATATACTAGATACATATACACATATATACCTAACTTGCAATATATAATTGGAGTTATATATATATATATATATTATATAAGTATTACTCAGCCATTAAAAAGAATACATTTGAATCAGTTCTAATGAGGTGGATGAAACTGGAGCCTATTATACAGAGTGAAGTAAGCCAGAAAGAAAAACACCAATACAGTATACTAACGCATATATATGGAATTTAGAAAGATGGTAACAATAACCCTGTGTACGAGACAGCAAAAGAGACACTGATGTATAGATCAGTCTTATGGACTCTGCGGGAGAGGGAGAGGGTGAGGAGATTTGGGAGAATGGCATTGAAACATGTATAATATCATGTATGAAACAAGTCGCCAGTCCAGGTTTGATGCACAATACTGGATGCTTGGGGCTGGTGCACTGGGACGACCCAGGGAGAGGGTGTGGGGAGGGGTGAGGGAGGGGGGTTCAGGAGGGGGGGCACGGGTGTACCTGTGGCAGATTCATTTCAATGTTTGGTGGAGCTAATACAATATTGTAAAGTTTAAAAATAAAATAAAATTTAAAAAAAAAGAAAAAAATATATATCTGTTAACATGATGTGTGTATACATGCAGAGACACAAACATAAATGATATCTGGAGATAAATAGATATACTGATCATACTGTTGTGAATCTGCTTTTTAAGCTTAATACTCTAGCAAAAAGAATATTTTGTATTTTGCAATGCTTTTTATGATTATCATTTTAATAACTGCAATAATAGATGCAATAAAAAGTATATTTCATAGGTTTCCAGATCATAATTTAAATATCACTTTTCCTGTGGCTGGAATTTGAGATTGTTTCCCAGTCGATGTTTGTATAAAGATTGCAAGAATAACATCTTTTGCACAAATGCTTATTCATTGTTTCTCTCTAGGACATATTTCTGGATCAAAGAGTATGGCTACTTTGGAAGGATTTGAGATATATCATAATAAACATCACTTAATTATTTCATTGTTTTAATTTGGTTTGATTAATATTCCCACCAGTGTATTTATGCTTTATTTCCCTGAATTCTCCCAAATGCAATTACCACAATGTTCAAATGAGAATGTTTTTATATTGAAAATAATAGTATACATTCAATAGGGTTTGAAATGTACCACAGAGAAGATAAACAACCAAGAACTCAAACTGTTACATGTAAGCTATTTTTAAGCATTGAGGTCACTAAGTTTGCTGTCGCTGTTTAGTCACTAAGATGCGTCCGACTCTTTGCGACCCCATGGACCACAACCCACCAGAGTCATCTGTCCATGGGATTTCCCAAACAAGAATACTAGAGTCGGTTGCCATTTCCTTCTCCAGGGGATCTTCCTGACCTGGGGTTTGAATATGTGTCTTCTGCACTGGCAGGCAGATTCTTTACCACTGAGCCACCAGAGAAGCCCCCACACTAAGGTATGGGGGGCTTTTACTCTTTCACTCAAGGAGATTACAGTACTGAGAGGAGGATGCTGGCATGACTGCACCCCATTAAAAAGGAGGTTCACAGTCCCCATAAATGTCATGGTCTCTGCAAGTGAGGAGGACCAAAGAATATGCCTCAAAAGAGTTGAGATTCCAATGGGACTGAAGAATGTGACAAGAAAAGCAGTCACCTGCAGAAGAGTTCATGGAGAGCAGTGCCTGGCAAGCAGGGGGCCAGGGGGTAGATTTGATAGCTGACGGTGAAGATGGGTGGCTGAGAGACCAGCATACCTGGTGGAGGTGAGAGGCTCTGTCATGTCGGCCACACGGAACCTTGGGAGGAGTATGAGATGGACAGGGAGGACACCTGTGAGTTGTGGGGGATTCACAACCTTGCCTTGGGAGTGGGCAAGGGGAGACCCCTGGGGGAAGATGGCAGGTGACCTGAAAGAACAGTGCCACAGGGTGAGATTTAACTAAAAGAGCATTGTGGCCATAAAAACAAATCCCCCATTCAAAACATGGAGGAAAGAACGGGTAGAAATTGGTGAATGAGTGCACCCTGGGAGGGCCGAGAGGTGCAGGTTTGAGTCAGGTGGGGTTGGAGCCACCTGACTCAAGCTACCTGAGCTAGGGTATTGGGTATTCTCAGCACTGGGAGCTGGTCTGTGTTAGTGACCTACAGGCAGATGATCCAAGTGTTCTTTCACTTGGCATGGACATGAGTCTTCCTAATATTCCCACACAGCCTCAGCTAAATGGTACCCCTAAAAGCTCCAGAAAACCCTGCCCTCTTACTTCCCTAATTTGACAATATGTGCTCTCTAAGGTGAGGTTGAGAGGTTGCTTGGTGAGTCAAATCCAGCTCATTAAAAACAGCAAAAAAAAGAAAAATATTTAAGCAGAAATGCTGTGGGAAACTTCAGAGACTTCTCTTTATAATGACAATGGTATGAAGGTGCTTTCCTTCCCCTTCCTTCTTAATTGGCCCAAAATACAGCTGATGTGATGGTTGGAGCTCTAGCAGCCATGTTAGATCATGAGATGGCCTTAGAATGGAAGCCACGGGCTGAGGATGATGGAGACTTTCTTCCTAAAGGCACCATGGAACCACCACATCAGCTTGTTTCTGCCACTTTTACTTTGGCTCTTTATGTTTTTGTTTATTTAAAAAGTAAAATTCAAGCTAATTTCCTTCATATTTATTAAATACATTCTTAGAAAAAAAAACAGCAGTCCCAGGCTTCCCTGATGGCTCAGTGGTAAAGAAGCCACCTGCCAATGCAGGAGACATGGGTTCAGTCCCTAGTTCAGGAAGATCCCACATGCCATGCAGCAACTAAGACTGTGCACCTCCACTACTGAACCTGTGCTCTAGAGCCCATGAGCCACAACTACTGAAACCCACACATCCTAGGGCCTGTGCTCCATAACAAGAGAAGGCACCACCATGAGAAGTCCCCTCCCTGCAACTAGAGAGTAGCCCCCGCTTGCTGCAACTAGAGAAAAGCCTGTGCAACAACAAAGACCCAACATAGCCAAAAATAAATTAATAAAACTTTTCTTTTTTTAAAATTTTATTTTATTTTTAAACTTTACAATATTGTATTAGTTTTGCCAAATATCATAATGAATCCGCCACAGGTATACCCGTGCTCCCCATCCTGAACCCTCCTCCCTCCTCCCTCCCCGTACCCTCCCTCTGGGTCATCCCAGTGCACCAGCCCCAAGCATCCAGTATCATGCATCGAACCTGGACTGGCGACTCGTTTCAAAACTTCATATATATATTTTTTATAATTTTTTTGACCTTGTTTTTTTTTCTTCTTTTTTTTAACATTGTATTTTTGAAATAAAACTTTTCTTAAAAGAACAGCGGTCCCGATGCCCAAACTGGGACCTCAGTCATCTCACTGTGACCAGCTCTGCAGGTCACCTCTGTGTTCCAGAGAGACAGGTGACAGGGGTATCTCCAAGGAAAAGAGGGAGGTTCCTTCCAAGAGCTGGTCAGCAGTGCACCTGAAGGGTCTGGGGCAGCAAGAGTGCAAGTCCAGGAAACAGAAGTTCCAAATCCACCCCAGGAAAAGATGACCAGGCCCTGGTGCAGAATAGCCCAAGGTGATGTTCCCCAGTCTGAACCCAAATAAATACCAAAATTCACAAAATATTTAAAATGTGGCCAAGTAAGAGGTCAAGCATGATAACTGAAATGACTTGCACTTGTTGTTTCCCTGAGCAACTCTTATGTTTCTGCTGTAGGATGATCGTATCCTGATAGCCTAAAGAACCCACCTGCCAATGCAGGAGACATAAGAGATGCAGGTTTGATCAATCCCTGGGTTGGGAAGATCCCCTGGAGGAGGGCTTGGCAACCCACTCTAGTATTCTTGCCTGGAGAATCCCTAGGACAGAGGACTCTGGCAGACTACAGTCCATAGGGTCACAAAGAGTGGATATGACTGAAGTGACTGAGTACACACACATACAGCCTAAAACTAGCTTGCACAGTCATTAACAGGACCCCCAAATGCAGCATAGTTGTGGTGAGCAACTGTTTTTAGAGATTATCCAATTTATGGCATTGTTGCCACTAGAATGAGAAGCTCTTTTTCTTCCCATATAGCTCGCTGAAGATAGGTGTGGGGTTCTGGCTTGCGTGACCCAGGCTCTGGTGTTTGTAAATACCTGGCCCCCAGTGCCTTGCTTCAGGGCTGCTCAGGAACTTTTGTGTGTGTGTGTGTGGACAGAATGAGAAAACACACAGCCATGCAGTCAGTCTTGAACCCCTTTCTCTGCTATACAGGGGTGAAGGTGGGGGTCATTCATTGGCTGTTTCAAACTTTACATGAGAGAGGAGGTGGAGGTCTGTCAGGCAAAGGACTAGCCTTTAGCCAGACAGAGAAGAAGGAATTAAAGGAGTAGACTCTTTTATGAGTAGTGGTGGGAAAATTGAGAATATTCTAGAGTTAGAAAATTTACAGTGCTCTGAAATAAAACAAAGATCTGTCCAGGGGGCACTAACCACTGTGCTTCTGCCTGGAATGCTTGTAGAAGAGGACCTGGAGTGGTACAAAAAATAATAACATAGAGAACTCAGAAACACGAAGTGGATACTTCTATTCTTTCAAAATTTTATATACATACGTACACACACACACGGGCTTCCCTGGTGGCTCAGACAGTAAAGAATCTGCCTGCAATGTGGGGGCCCTGGGTTCAATCCTTGGGCTGGGAAGATTCCCCTGGAGGAGGGCATGGCAACCCACTACAGTATTCTTGCCTGGAGAATCCCCATGGACAGAGGAGCCTGGTGGGCTACAGTCCATGGGGTCGCAAAGAGTCAGACACGACTGAGCAACTAAGCACACACATACACACACACAGATGCATACATACACAAGAAAATGTGCACCAAATACATACACAAACATATACACAGATACACAAGCATATACACAGATACACACACACAAACATACATGAATAGACACACACACATACAAACATATATACATACATACATACATGTTTAGGTGCTAAGTCGTTTCAGTCCTGTCCAACTCTTTGCGACCCTAGGGACTGTAGCCTGCCAGACTCCTCTATCCATGAGATTCTCCAGATGAGAATATTGGAGTGGATTGCCATGCCCTCCTCCAGGGGATCTTCCTGACCCAGGGATCAAACCCAAGTCTCTTATGTCTTCTGCATTAGCAGGCAGGTTTTTTCCCTCTAGCACCATCCAGGAAGCCAAATTTACATGTATGCACACACACAAATAATGCACACTAAGCACAAGCCTGCATACAAACACTTATATACATACAAACATACATACAAAACACTGACATCAATACATGCATACATACACACATAACAAACATATATATGTTTGTACACCTGTTCTCCAACTGGGGTCAAAATAACTGATGCTCCTTAGAAATAAGTCAGGGAACAATCACAGTAACATGCCTGTACTTTCAAGTCTCTCAGCACCATTTCCACTGAACTCCAGTTCAGACCAATAGCAGCTGGAGACACCTGCCACAGAGGCTGGGGCCCACGGCTCTACGGGTGTCTCGGGTCTGTCACTCGGGCTCATGCACCCATGTTCCTGTGTAGCAAACCTTCTCCTGTCAAGGAGAGGCAGTGTCGCTTATTTCACTTGGCTGTTTGAAAACCCAACAAGACAACTGGTAGAATTTCCCTATAAAATGTAATAATTTTGAGCAATCATTCAGCTGTACATATTTGATGAATCGACATGTTTTGGGCATTTAGGTATCAGGTACTATATCAATTATTTTTATCAATAATCACAAAAAGCAAACCATTGGAATAATA
The DNA here is from genome assembly GCF_029407905.1 of Bubalus kerabau. NCBI lineage: Eukaryota > Metazoa > Chordata > Mammalia > Artiodactyla > Bovidae > Bubalus > Bubalus kerabau. The sequence goes on along the minus strand of NC_073631.1, from coordinate 78,407,275 downwards.
TACCATACAAAAAGACCTATTTGGAACAAAACGTAGGACAGGATGGAGGCTATCAAACCCTCATTTCCCTGAGAAAATAAGAGGCAGCCAGCCTGTGTTCGGGGAAGGGTGCTACGTGGATCATTAGTGATGAGGCCCATGTCCCAAAGCCTGGACCCTTTGACCTGGGGGCCAGTGCTCCCTTGACCAGACCGCCCAGCTTTCTGCTTCCCAGAAACCCCTGGGAGGCAGAGGCAGATACTGAAGGTCGCCTAGGAGCATATGAGAAATAAACATGGCAAGTTTCCCAGGTCCATGGGCTTCCCTCCAGGCCCTGGCAGCAGGCAAAAGTGCAAGGGTGTCCCTGGCTCTGAGAAGTTCACCAACAGGGGCAAGGAGAAGGAGCACTTAGCTCTATTTCCCTCCAATTCCTATGAGAAATAAACCAAATCATATATTCCTATAGGATGACCAAGGAGGGCCATCCTATCATCTAAGTGATGCAATGAGGCATCATCTTCTACAGCTTGTTTGTCCAGCTGCACCAGGATACAGGGGCCTGAGACACAAACACCCACATAGTCCTCACCTCTTATCAAGAGCAAGGCAATAGAATGCAGTCAGGTGCAGCTCCTGGAGTTGTGTTCTCCTGTTCCTGCTAATGCGTTTGGACCTGAGATTTCACCTCTCACTTGCCACCTAGGTGTCACTGGAGGCTCCCAAGCCTGTTTCCTCACTTGCAAAGGAAGGATGACAATTGCAGTATCCTTGGTATCCTTGAGGGATAAATGAGATGATACAGAACATGCCTGGGTCCTAGCAGCACTCAGTGTGTGACCTGTGATCCTTATGGCTCCATGCTGCCTTCTAGGAAAGATGCTAAGTTGGCTCAGAGACACCAGATATCAGTGCAATCCTAAATCCAGGGACCAGCACAAGATGGAATTCAGGAGTCAAAGAGACCGAGGTTCAGACTAAGGAAGACATGGAAAAAGAGAGAGAGGGATTTTGAACTCATGTGAGAAGGCAAGGACCTTGAACACAATGGAACATGAATTTACCCTACACTGGGATGGTGATCGAGCTTAATGTTTCTGAGGCAATGAGGAAAAATGCTCCCAACCCTTGCCCTATGTTCAATGGTATTTAGTAACTGAATTAAATCCTATAACAGAAAGAGTTCTTGAAACGCTTATAATCAGAAAGAAAATTCTGCACCAAGACTTGCAGCAAAATGTATGCTTCTATCTAGCAAATTTTCAGCCCATTTGGGACAGGGAAGAATGGTGTAGCAGTTGAGTGGTTGGGGACCCCAAATGCTTTGGCTGATAAAACAGAAAAAGACCTCAGCCATTACAGGAGCAGGTGAACTTTTCACTTGCCTCCCTGGTGCTTAGTGCAGGGCCTTTGTAGCTGACAAATTCTTGCCCACTTGGATGACAAAGAGGAAGGCAAATCAGAGGGAAGGGCTAGATGTTCGGGCAAGATTTGAGCATAATAATGAGACGAACGCTCAAGTCCCCCTCAGAATCAGGAAAACCAGATTGAAATCCACTTTATAATATATATTCAGACAGGTAAGATATTATGTCCCCATGTAGAAGCAAAAATGTGAAGGAAACAAACACACACATGAGCTCTGATCATAGATTGGACTGACCAGAGTGTCAAGCCTGGGGAAGTCAGTTGAAAGCACAGTCAGAAGCACACAGAGCCTCGCTGGACTACACAGCTTGCAGAAGGGGAGGGGCATGCCTGCGTTTACTACTGTATGCTCAAATGCTCACAATGCTTAAATCGTAATAAAGTAAATGTTTAATATGTAATTCTTACAGTGACTCTGGAAGAGAGCTGGTTCTTCCATCATGAAGTAACCTGGGAGGAGCTGGGTCTCAGCAAAGCTGTGTGGATTTCCATTTCCCACAGGAACCAGTCCCTTTCAGGGCAAGGAGCTCAGCATCCAGGATCCTCAAGAAGTACCCAGTAAAGTTGACAAAATTAATTAATAAACAATCTATCATAGGAATAGAAAAGAGTTTTATTTGACCCAAACTTAGGATGACAGCCCAGGAGACACCTTCCCAGCCAACTCTGAGGAACTGCTCTGGAGAAGCATTATTTTCAGAAGTTTTCTGTCTTGTCAGATCAAAAAACATCACATAAGTCAAGGGTATATCTCTTCGAGATTTCAAAAACACAGATCATTATGTACACAGTGGGTCAGTACGGCCTTGGCTCGTCAGAAGGAAGTTTTATCATCAAAGGAGGACCATTATTGGCACTGCAGGAAGGGAGTTTTCAGTTTTTACTTTTAACATGAACATTCTTTCTGATCAATACCCTCCTCTTCTCTAATAATTAAAGCAGATGTACAATGTATGTTTGATAGGCCACAAACAGGCTGTTCTAGTTGGTATAAAATTCAAGGTAACCCAAGAGTAAGCCAAGATGACAGCCTCTTTCCTCAATATGTGAGCATTTGTTTTAACAATATGAACTTAGCTTTAAGAGGTTAGGTGAGAAATAGGACTTCTTTGGTGGCACGGTGGATAAGAATTCACCTGCCAAGGCAGGAGCCATGGGTTTATTTCCTGGACTGGGAAGATTCCAAATGCCACAGGGCAGCTAAGCCTGCGTGCTGCAGTTACTGAGCCCACGTGCCGCCACTACTGGAACCTGTATGCTCAGGGCCTGTGCTTCATAACAAGAGAAGGCATCACGATTAGAAGCCTGTGCACCTCAACACAGGGGAGCCCCCGCTCACCACAGTTAGAGAAAGCCTGCATGCAGCAAAGAAGACCCAACACAACCAAAAACAAAATAAATAAATAACTTAAAAAAAGAGAGAGAGAGAGACTAGCTGAGAAATGGTTAGAAACTGTGGGCAGAAAATTTGTCAGTCACACTAAAGGGACTGGACTTTGAGAGACCGGAGCCCAAGCTTGGTCTAAGAAGAGGTTAGGAGGAACCTGCCGGCTTCCTTGTCCTCTGTGCTTGTGGCCACAACTTGTCCTGAGGAAACGCCCAGTGTCCTTTACCAAAAAATATGTAAAGAGGCTCATCTTCCATGAAAGCAATTCACAAAAGAAATAAGAGTTTCAAAATATACTCAGAGGCCAAGTAAAGTTGTCCCCTCTGTGCCCCTAAAGGATTATTTAAAGTTTCCCGTGCTCAGTCTGTGTGCGTCCAGAAAGCTGTAACTTCTTGGCTGAGCTCAAGCTGAACTGATAGGAACTCCTGGCTGAAAGATTAACAAGATATTTACACTCATTTTCACAGGGGAACCTCAACAAGGTCGTTAGCAAATGATTTGTTTGGCTTTCTGGACTGAACCCCAGGAAAGTACATAAAAATGCTAATTAGATGTTAAGAGAACACAAGGAATCCTTGAGAAATCATTGAGGTGGTCACCCTACTTTGGCAAAGCCTCAGAGTCAGTAGATAAGTCTGCCTTATAAAAGAGATCCAGAGAAATGAGTTGGCAAGACCTCCTTGGTGCCCTGTTACCATGAGTTCTGTTAAAGGAAACCCTTCCTTACGATGCACTAAGCCCCACCTCGAGCCTCTGTTGCTGTGTTCTGTTCTAGGGGCAGCAACACTCAAATGACTGGTTTCCTTCTGTGTGTAGGCAAGTTCCCTATGCTCCATTTCATCAATACCTGGCTTTTTCAAGGTTAACCCAGCCCGGATTTTCAAGGACACATTTCTTTTTATAAAACCCTTTGTAACAGTTTCCATCTGTCTCTTTTGCAGATTGAGAAACACAGCAGGATGAATAATAAAAGATCCAGGATAAAGTTGTGCTAGGAAACAAGAAACGGCAAAGACCCAGCGATAAGAGCAGCCCACCACCTGCCAGGTCACGGAAGGCAAGAATGCGATGCTGCCCTCTGGAGCCCCCAAAGAGGTGAGCTCACCACTGCAATGTGACAACAGAAAGAAAGCTGGGGCTGTCCTCAGCACAGGGACTGTGTGGGCTCTCCCCGAGGGAGAGGCTGAAGGACCTCTCAGGTGTCCAGCTGATCCCATTGCTGGAGCAGTACCAGCCTGGAGTCCTGGCAACTATGCATTCGTGGAAATCTGCTCAACCTTGCTTTTGCTGCTTGATTGCTCTGCTCCTGTCCCTGCTGTTCCTATTCCCAATACACAGCACCTTCTTTCTTGGTCCTCTAGTTAGCTTCATTTTTCATTCCCTCTCAGCATAATGCTTGACTCATGCCTAAGTCTCAGCCTCATTTCTACCTTTGAGTTCATGAGTATTACCTGTTCTATCAGGTGGCTCATAGCAATAGCTATGGGTTTGGACTGTTAAGAACAGAGCTATAAGCATTTATACATAGGGTTTTTGTGTGAACCTGAGTGTCTACTGGAGAAGGCAATGGCACCCCACTCCAGTACTCTTGCCTGGAAAATCCCATGGATGGAGGAGCCTGGTGGGCTACAGTCCATGGGGTCGCAAAGAGTCAGACACGACTGAGCGACTTCACTTTCACTTTTCACTTTCATGCATTGGAGAAGGAAATGGCAACCCACTCCAGTGTTCTTGCCTGGAGAATCCCAAGGACGGCAAAGCCTGGTGGGCTGCCATCTATGGGGTCGCACAGAGTTGGACACGACTGACGCGACTTAGCAGCAGCCGAGTGTCTACTGCTCTGGGATAAATGCCCAATTGTATAGCTGGGTCATTTAGTATTTGCATGTTTTGTTTTATAAGAAAGTGCCTAGCTATTTTCCAGGGTGGCTGTATCTTTAAACGTTTACTATCAGTAATAGAGGAGTGATCTATTCTCCTCACCAGTATTTGGTATATCACTATTTTTTTTTATTTCAACCATTATAATAGATATGTACTGATATCCTATTGTGGTTTTAATTTTCATGTTCTTGACAGCTAATGATGCTGAATACTTTTCATTTGCCATTTGTGTATTCTCTTCAGTGAAATGTTTCTTCATGTCTTTTGCTAATTTTCTAATTGAATTGTTTGACTTTTATTATTAAGTTTAGAAAGCTCTTTACATATTTTAGAAACCAATTCTTCATTGAATATGTGATTTGCAAGCGTTTTCTTCCCTCTTTAGTTTACCTCTTCATCTTGTTCATTAGAGTTTCCATGGAGCAAAAGTTTTCAATTTTGATTAGGTCATATATGTCATTTTTCACTTCTATGGATCATGATTTTAATGTCTAATAATTATGCATAGACCTGAATCCTGAAGACCTTTTCTCTACTTTTATAGAAATATTATAACTTAATGTTTGCTGTTAACCCCATGATCCATTTTCAGTTTTTGTTGTGTTTGTATAAGGTGCAAAGTTTACACTGAAGTTCATACTTTTTGCCTACAGATGTTCAAATATACCAAAATAGTTTCTGGAAAAATCTATCCTTATTTCATTGAACTGGTTTTTGCATCTTTGTCGGAAATCAGTTATATTTGTGTTGATCTATTTTGGAATCCTGCATTCTGACCCAGTGATCTAAGTGTCCCTCCCTCCAGCAATACCAAACTGTCTTGACTGCTATAGCTATATAGTGAGACTAAACACTGATCGGGGGTATAGCTCAGTAGTTGAGCACATGCCTAGTATGCATGAGGCCCTGGATTCAATCCCCAATACCTACACCTTCATATGTTGGACTTCTCTGGTAGCTCAGCTGGTAAAGAATCTACCTGCAATGCAGAAGACCCCAGTTCAATTTCTGGGTTGGGAAGATCCACTGGAAAAGGGATAGGCTACCCACTCCAGTATTCTTGGGCTCTCTGGTGGCTTAGCTGGTAAAGAATCCACCTGAAATGCAGGAGACCTGGGTTCAGTCCCTGAATTGGGAAGATCCCCTGGAGAAGGGAACGTCTACCCACTCCAGTATTCCAGCCTGGGTTGAAAAGAGTTAGGACACAACTGAGTGACTTTCACTTTCAAGCATTGGATAAAGTGAGTCCAACCTCTTTATTGGAATTTGTCAAGAATGGTTTATTCTAAGATCTGTGTCTTTCAATATAAATTTTAAAATAATATTCTCTATATCTACAAAAATCTTGCTGGAATACTGATAGGAATTGCATTCTACCTATAGATCAGTTTGGGGGAAGTTGATGGCATATTTACTAGGTTGGATCTTTTGGTTCATGAACATGGTATGTCTTTCCATTTAGTTAGGCCTTCCTTGATTTCTTTCACGAGCAAATTGAAGAATAAAAACCATATAATCATCTCAATAGATGCAGAAAAAACTTTGACAAAATTCAACACCCATTTATGACGAAAATGCTCCAAAAATTGCACATAGAGGGAACCTAGCTCAATATAATAAAGTCATATATAAGACCCATAGCAAATATCATTCTCAATGGTGAAAAATTGAAAATTTTTCCTCTAAGATCAGGAATAAGACAAAGATGTTCATTCTTGCCACTATTATTCAAGATAGGCTTGGAAGTCCTAGCCATGGCAATCAGAGAAGAAAATGAAATGAAAGTAATACAAATTGGGAAAGGAGTAAAACTATTACAGATGACATGATACTATACATAGAAAATTCTAAAAAAAGATGCTACCAGAAAACTACTAGAGGTCATCAATGAATGTGGTAAAGTAGTAGGATACAAAATTAATACATGGAAATCTCTTACATTTCTATACACTAACAATGAAACATCAGAAGGAGAAATTAAGGAAACAATCTCATTTACCATCATATCAAAAAGAATTAAATACCTAGGAATAAACCTACCAAGGAAGCAAAAGAACTGTACTTAGAAAACTGTAAGATCCTGATGAAAGAAATGGACACAAACATATGGAAAGAGATATCATATTCTTGGATTGGAACATCAATATTGTGAAAATAGCTATACTACCCAAAGCAAAGTACAGATTCAATGGGATCCCCTTCAAATTACCAATGGCATTTTTCACTGAATTAGAACAAAAAATTTTACAATTTGTATAGAAAGACAAAAGACCCTGAATAGCCAAAACAATCTTGAGAAAGAAAAATAGAACTGGAGGAATCAGGCACCCTAACTTCAAACTATACTACCAAAGCTCCAGTAATCAAAACAGCATAGTCCTGACACAAAAACAGAAATATAGATCAATGGAACAGAATAGAAAGCCCAGAGATAAACCATGTACCTGTGGTCACTTAATCTATGACAAGGGCAGCAAGAATACACAGTGGAGAAAAGAGAGTCTCTTCAATAATGGTGCTGGGAAAGCTAGACAGCCACGTGTAAAGGAATGAAATTAGAACACTCCCTAACACCATACACAAAAACAAACTCAAATAGGATTAAAGATCTAAATGTAAGCCTGAACCCTATAAAATTCTTAGAGGAAAATGTAAGAAGACATTCTTTTATATAAATATCTTTTTTTACCCACCTCCTGGAGTAATGAAAATAAAAACAAAAATAACCAAATGGGATCTAATTAAACCTAAAAGCTTTCGCACAGCAAAGGAAACCATAAGCAAAATGAAAAGACAACCCTCAGAATGGGAGAAAATATCTGCAAATGAAGCAACCAACAAGGGATTAACCTCCAAAATATACAAACACTCATGTAGCTCAATATCAAAAAAACCTAATAACCCAATCAAAAATGGTAGAGGATCTAAACAGACATTTCTCCACAGAAGATACACAGATGGCCAAAAAGCACAGGAAAAGATGCTCAACATCACTAACCTGCTTATCTCAACTAGAGAAAACCCACATACAGCAACGATGATCCAGCACAGCTAAAAATAAATAATTAAAATTTAAACAAAAAGAATTCACAGATGACAATTATTTTCTTTTAGTATTTCAAAAGTGTTGTGCTACTTTATTCTGGCTCCATGATTTCAACTCAGAAATCAACTGTTATTCAGATTGGTGTCCTCCTATGGGTAAGACAAAATTTTTCTGGCTGCCTGTAAGATGTTTCCTTTGTCTTCAGTTTACAGAATCTCATGGTGATATTTTTTTGGCATGGACATGTTTGGGCTCCTCCCATTTGTTTTTTTCTCAGCCACTTGAATCTGCACACTTGTGCATTTTAACAAATTTCAGTTTTCAGTTATTTTTAAAATATGCTTTCAGCTTCATTCTCTTTTTCTTCTTTTTCTGGGACTCTGTACAAACATTAGATATCTGGTTATTATGCAAAGGTCTCTGAAACTGTTCTTTTTCCATCTTTCTTGTGTTTTTTCAGTTTGGTAAACTCTATTTATTCATCCATCTTCCTGTTCATTGGTTTTATTCTCTGTCATCTCCACTCTACTATTGAGCCCATTTTACAAGCTTATTTTTGTTTCAGTGTAGTATTTTTGTTTCCATAATTTTCATTTGGTTCTTTTTTTCTTAATTTCTATTTCTTTGCTGATATTTTCTACCTTTTTTTCAAGAGGATGTTTAATTGATCATTGAAACATTTTCATGTTCTCTGCTTTAAAATTCTCAGATAATTTCAACATCTGATTCATCTTGGTCTTGGCACTAGGTGATTGGGTTTTTTTCTCATTTAGTTATGCTTTTTTGGCTCTCAGCATAATAGGAGATTTTCAGCTGTATTCTGGACATTGGTCTATGATATTAGGAGACCCTGGGTCCTATGTCAGTCTCTATTTCAGCAGCCAGTCACCCTGTTTACATTTGATGTGGTGGCCTTGGCTTGCTGTAGACTGTGGGCCCACTGACAATTCAGTCAAAGTCTTTCAATGTTATTTTGGTCTGCATAATTTATCTGATGTATCCATGTTTCTGCTGGTTCCCAATGTTGCTGTCTGAGGAGTGGAGGGGTTTCCAGGCAGGGTCACTGGGAAACTTGGTGGTGGAAAGGAGGCTTCCTGGCTAGATGCTTGTCAGGTAACCCTAAGAGCATTCCCCCTGCTGTCCTATATCTTAAGGGACTGTGATTTATACTGTGGGACAAGGAGACTTTCCAAGCCAGGACACACAGGCAGGGTGAAGCATTTTCCCCTGGACCAGAGGTGGCTAACAGACAGGTTGAAATGCAAATATACATTTGCCCGAAGTGGAGAGCTACATTCTTTCTCCTTAGAACACTGCAGTAGACGAGAAAAAAACCAATGGAACAGTCAATATCAATAACAATAATCTGAGATACAACAGATGGTTGATGCAAGGAGAAAGTGATAGTGTGGAACTTCACCTGAGTCTGTGCTCCTGGGAAGCAAAAGGTCCCGAAATGCCCCCACATTTGTATCCTGGGAAGTGACGTGCTGTGAAGGCCTAATATGACTTGAATCAGACTCACAATGCCTCCTGTTCCCCTAGGACCAGACCAGAGAGCCCAAACTCCCATTGACCAATCTGGACAAATGCCCACCAACTTGACCAGTTTTCAGCGAGGCTTCTTTCCTCCCACAGGCCCTGAACTTGGCTTGCCATTGAGCTCTGGAATAAGGAACTCCTCCTGCTTCATAACCCAATTTTGTCAGATCCATCAAAGGTTTCTATTGCTCCCTGCCCCGACATGATTGAGTTTTAGCCCCGTCACAGTGAAGGCACCTGACCCAGAGAGGTTGGAATAGTGCCTCTTGCTGACACAGATGATCAGTGGTCCACGAGAAATAATGGTCATAAGATGTCAGGGGAGAGAAAACTCTGGTTCCAGTCAGTGCTGACCTGCTTCTCCCCAGTGGTCGGATTCCATCTTTGGCATCAGCCCCCCCAAGTCCCCCCGCACCTTCTTCAGGCACAGCTTGCAGCTGTGAGTGCCTCTGGGTCATCACCCACCAAACCCGCCTGCGTGGCAATCACCCACGATACACTTCATAACCCACCTGCGTGGCAGTCACCCACAATACACTTCATAATTGTACTTTGTGAAGTTGCCTGCTTGTTTTTTCCATCTCTAATTTCCTTCTCAGTTTAGTGAATGCTTTAGGTTCCCTTCCTACTCAGAAAATAGCCCCTCCAAGAATCAGTCTCTGAAAAATGCATTCCCTATCAACAGTATGGTTCTTTCTAGTCTTTTTTGCCTTTCTAGATGAGAGGGTCTCTTTCCTGGTGACTTTCAGACAAATTCACTAAACCTCTTGGCAGAATTTAGCACAGTTGTCCAATGTCACTTTCTCTGAGCATAACATTCTCCTGAATTTTGATGACACAGCATCCACTGGCCTTCAATATATATCCCTGGCTGCTCTTCTGCTGGCTCTGAGTTGAGGTCCTCCTTCCTTTTTAGCTGTCAGTGATAAAGATCATAAATAATGTTCATAAAGATCACAATTATGTTCCAAGAAATAAATGAGCTCTTGGAGCTTTTACTTCTCTTCTTTTCTTCCTCCTCAGTCTCCTCTCCCTCCTCCTTTTCTTCTTCCCCTCTTTCTCTCTCCCTCTCCCTCTTTCCCATTAATTGTACTCTTTCTCATGACTTTAAATTCCATCACTATGCAAAAACTCCCAAATTTATGTCTCCAACCAAAACTTCATTTCCTGCCTCAGTGTCTATTACTGACTAAATTATGCACTATCCCTAAAATTCATATGTTGAAGTCCTTATCCCTAGTAAGTTAAATTTTGAATATAGGGCCTTTATAGAGGGGATTAAGTTAAAATGAGGCAGTTTGAATGGGCCAAATCCAATCTGACTGGTGTCCTTATTAAGAAGAGAAGACTGGTACACAGAGCGTGCCCGGGATGGGTGCATGCAGAAGAAAGACCATGCAAGGACACAGCAAGAGGCTACTATCTGCAAGCCAAAGTCTTGGAAGAAACCAAACCTGCTGACACCTTGATCTCAGACTTCCAGCCTCCAGAACTGTGAAAAAATGAATTGATATTGTTTAAAGCCCTCAGTCTGCAGTATTGGTTATGACAACCCTAGCAAACAAACATAATGTCCAACTGTCTGTTATCCACCTTGGAGATGTCATAGGCATCTCAGCATACACTTGTCCAAACTTGACCTTCCTCAAATCTTCTACTCCCCATTAAAGGTACCCACCATCCAACTACTTGATCAACATTAAAAGCTAGGAGTAATTCTGCTCAATATCATCAAATCCTTCCAACTATTCCAAGGAAATACTTGTTTTCATTGCTACCTTTATGGTTTAGATGACTATTATTTCTTGGTTGGCCTGATAAAGTATATACATGATTATCTCCCTGCATCTATTCTCAATAGCCAGAGAATTCTGCTAAATATTTTGTGTAGCTTTTCACTAGTCCTTGGAGGGAAAGTTGATCCAGATTCCCCATTCTGACATCATGTCCAGATCCAGAGTCCAAACATCATGACTTCTTATCTCTCCTCCTTCTTGGAATTGGCCATTGTCTACATCTTCTTTTTTCTTTTCAATAATAGACCTTTACCCACTTCAGTACTCTTGCCTGGAAAATCCCATGGATGGAGGAGCCTGCTGGGCTGCAGCCCATGGGGTCGCGAAGAGTCAGACATGACTGAGCGACTTCCCTTTCACTTTTCACTTTCACGCATTGGAGAAGGAAATGGCAACCCGCTCCAGTGTTCTTGCCTGGAGAATCCCAGGGACGGGGGAGCCTGGTGGGCTGCCGTCTATAGGGTCGCACAGAGTCAGACACGACTGAAGCAACTTAGCAGTAGCAATGGAATCCATTTCCCTTTTACACCCAAATCCTGGCCTGGTGATGTTCATCCATCCACCTGGATGATGTGTGAACTGTAGTATTTCCAGAAGCAACAGGTGACTCTCACCATTGAGACATTCTTGTCTAGGAATTTGAGTCCTAGGTGTCTTTGAAGTCTCACAATTAAAGATAGAATATCTGGCTTTTCTGCACCTGTCATCCTTTTCCTCTTCTATCTCTTCTATGTTTTCTCTCCAGCTTACTCTCCCTTTCTAGAACATTCCTACATGAAAGCAATGTGTTTATTCATGCTAAATTGTTTACTGCACTAGGAGGTAAGAGAGGGTTAGAAATGTGTCAGTGATTTGTCCAGGTGTTCTTGGGGTTTAGCATTTATCACAGGGCTTTGGGTCAAGCATCACAATAGATGCTTAGTAACTCTTTGTTAATCTTAAAATGATGATTTAGCAAATTTGAGGGTTTTCTGAAAAATTAAGAAAAATTTCAGGGAGAATTCCAAAGAGCAATGCTAGATCCCAGGAGAAGTCTTCTGGACACTCACTCTGCCATACACAGCATTTGTTACCTGACAGGAGCTGAGCCCCAAGTGTGGAGAACACCCCTGCCTGTGTCTTGGGCAGCAAGGAGGGGCCCAGGGCTGGGATATCTAATACATGGAGTGCTTGTAGTGTGAAGTTGTCTCCCACCTCGTGGAAACTGCACAGGGCTCTGCACAGAGAGGGAACCCGAGAGTAAGAGAGGTTAGCAGGCATACAACCCACATCTAGCAAGCGGTTGACCCAGGATTCAGCCCTGTCATCAGGCTCCAACAACTACATTGGTAACCACTATTCTAGCAGGGTCTCAGCGGCTGCACACCCCCACCCCCAGTCTACTGTCCTGGTACTTCTGAGAAAAACAGAGGTCCCAAAACACTCAACCCACAACCAACTTTTCAGTTCAGCTCAGTTCAGTCGCTCAGTTGTGTCTGACTCTGCAACCCCATGAACTGCAACATGCTGGGCTTCCCTGTCCATCACCAACTCCTGGAACTTGCTCAAACTTATGTCCATCGGGTCAGTGATGCTATCTAACCATCTCATCCTCTGTCATCCCCTTCTCCTCCTGCCTTCAATCTTTCCAAGCATCAGGGTCTTTTCAAACAAGTCAGTTCTTTGCATCAGGTGGCCAGAGTATTGGAGTTTCAGCTTCAGCATCAGTCCTTCCAATGAATATTCAGGACTGATTTCCTTTAGAATGGACTGGTTGAATCTCCTTGCAGTCCAAGGGACTCTCAAGAGTCTTCTCCAACACCACAATTCAAAAGCATCAATTCTTTGGTGCTTTTCTCAGCTTTCTTTATAGTCCAACTCTCACATTCATACATGACTACTGGAAAAACCATAGCTTTGACTAGACAGACCTTTGTTGGCAAAGTAAAGTCTCTGCTTTTTAATATGCTGTCTAAGTTGCAAGTAACAGAAGTAACTCTCTTCTGTTACTTACATTTCAAAACAGGCTAAGAAGTGGGGTGATTTCGTTATCACCAGCTGCCAAACAAGGGCAGACCCATTTTGTGCTCCTCACTGCACAAATTTTGTCCAGAGATCACTGCAGTAGGATCAATAAATAGCAAGCAGATAATCAGATGAAATACTCTTAAAATATTCGGATGCTTGCCTAGAAGCAAAATATATTGACTTTCATTAACTTTCAATATAGAATAAATTAACCTAGAAAAAACTAATATAAGAAAAATTTGCACTTTTAGGCTCTTTAAAAATATGCTTACATGTTTTATTTTTTTTCTAGGTTGTCTGGGAAATAAGAAAGCTCAGTTAGACATCATTCTTTTTTGTAGACATAACTGAAATTAGTGAAAGCCCATGTCATGAGCCAGATGGGAGGAGAGAACCCCTGGGCACAGGCACCTCATAGTGCCAGTCCATGTAATTCTGTCTAAATGGATTGCCAACCAGCTCTCATATCAGCAATAGAGTCTTTGTTCACACAGTAATAAACTAAAGTGTACAATTGAGTTTACACTCCACACATAAACTGTATCCAGGACACAACAAAATAACAAGAAGTGAACCATAAAGTTTCCAAAATGTTTTAAGAATTACAGGAACTTCCTAAGAAAGAAACAAAAATACTATGCTTTGTAAAACATCAGTAGAAGTTGCACTTGAGTTGTTTTGTTTGGTGAGTAAATGTGGTCATTTTTCACCTCCTGAAGATGTTGACTCAAACCCCAAGCGTGACTGAGCTGCAAATTTTTCATGAAACCATGCTGTGTAATGTAGCCAACCCTCCAACAATCTGAAGATAAGGACCATGGAAAGAGGAAGCATACTCAGTGCCTCTGTGCAGGGCTGTTACATGGAGCCACCAGAAAGGGACCTCTCATGAGTGGGGCAGAAGCTAGAACCTATTATACAGAATGAAGTAAGTCAGAAAGAGAAAAACAAATACCACGTATTAACGCGTATATATGGAATCTAGAAAGATAGTACTGATGAAGCTATTTGCAGGGCAGCAGTGGAGACACAGACATAGAGAACAGACTTGTGGGCACAGAGGGGGAGGGAGAGGGTGGGACGAAATGAGAGAGAAGCATTGAAACACATATATTACCATATGTAAAACAGGTAGCCAGTGGGAATTTCCTGTATGCTGCAGGGAGTTCAAATCCTGTCCTCTGTGATAACCTAGAGCGGTGGGATGGGGCAAGAGGTGGGAGGGAGGTTCCAGAGGGAGGGGACATACATATACCTATGGTTGATTCATGTTGATATGTGGCAGAAACCAATGCGATATTGTATCCTCCAATTAAAAATACATTTATATAAAAATTTTAAAAAAATTTTTAAAGGAACATGCCAGTCATGCCCTGGTGTTCACACTGATATAAAGGAGGAATAGGATAAGAGCTTGAGGAGCAGCCCATGTTTCCAGCCCCAGCATCCTGTCCTGCTCCTCCTACTTCTTCAGGTGAGCCTTGGCACCCCAGAGGCTCCTCCCAAAGGCTACTACAGGTTTTGTTTCTTGTGGTTTTAGTAAGCGCTGCATGAAACAGGCTGTTTCATCCATCACCTGGGATCTGGTGAAAGCCTGCTGAGTGGCAGACACAGTGCCCTTGTGAATAAGCCAGTGTTCAAGGACCTCATAGGCTCTCCCACGGTCATATGCCAAGTGTAGCTGATCAGAAACTAGATCCCAGATCACGTGGTTTCAAGCCCTCTGCCCTTGCCTCTCCTGGGCAGAGGGCTTGAATTTATCCAAAAGAATTGAAAGCAGGATCTTGAAGAGAAATCTGCACTCCTATGTTCACTGCAGCACTGTTCACACTAGCCAAGATGTAAAAACAAGCCAAATGTCCACTGACAGATGAAAGGATAAAGTGTGAGACAGGGATGATATAGACAGATATAGATACACACACTGGAATATCATTCAACCTTCAACAAGGGGGAAAGCCTATCATTTGCAACAACATGGATGAGTCTGAAGGACATAGCACCAAGTGAAATAAAGACAAATATTGCTTGATTCCACTTACACAAGGAATCTAAAATTGTCACACCCATAGAAGTAAAGAGTAGATTGGTGGTTGTCAGGGGCTAGGGGGAGGGGAACATGGGGAGGTGTTCAGTGAGTATAAAGTTACCATTATAGGAGATGAATAGATTCTAGAGACCTACTGTACACCACAGTGCCCATACTTAGCCATTTAGTATTGTACACTTAAAAACTGGTGAAGAGTGTAGATCTCATGCTAAGTGTTCTTAACAGTAAAAATAAAGGCGAGAGGACACAAGAAATCTCATGGAGGTGATGGATGTGTTTCTTACTTCATGGTGATAGTACCCAGGCACAGGGAATGTCCAAACAAACACATCAAAAAGTATACAGTACATATGTGCGACAGTTGGTAGATTACATATATGACAATGAAGTTGAACAAAGAAATGTCAAAGATATCTATTTTAAGTAAGGAGATATGTGTTAGAATTCATTCTCATGGTGTATGGACAGATTGCAGAGGAAACGGAGAGAGATTCTAGTTTCCCTAAGAAAATTTCTGGTTTCAATACACAGAGGTCTCTGATGTGTGGAAGTGGATAACATGAGAAACAGGGGAGGAGCAGACCCCCTTGTAAGGATCTCCCCTCTACGGCCTCTGATGGTTGACATGGACACACATGGCATCCCATCAAAATTTGATAAGTTCTTTTTGCCTTTCCAGGCAACCCAATCTGCAGCTGACAGCAATGGGCAATGAGAAGACATTGCTTTACCTGGTTGAGTCTGATTCAACCCCAGTAGGAAGGGCTGTTGGCTATTTGACCACAGTGGTTTTCTATGGAGAACAAAAACTAGAATAATGTGGAAAATGCCAATGAGAAGAAATCCAGAAAAAGCTACAGACAGAACTTTTGACTTCGGAGAAGAATGTTGGGAATTGCCAACAACATATCTGGGAAATGGGCCACCTGGTTTTGATGCCTCAGACACAACAAATGCTTGGGAGGACTTAGACTAGCCGACCTAAACCAGAACCAGACTGTTCACACGGGAACCAGGCTGGCCGCCGCTCCTGCGAGCTGCACTGGCTTGTGGCAAGGGCAGGGAAACATTCTGCACAGCTGAGTGAGGGCTCAGAGGAAACTTCACGATGGTCAGGAATGTACTGTTCTTTGAGCTATTTCCTTTAACAACTTGGAAGAAATAATAATTAATATAAACAGTAGTCACCAGACTTGGACCTGCTGCAGGAGAAATAAGAGAACATGAATCAGGTTCGAGGCAGAGTTCTTTCTCTACTGTCCTGTGGGGATGGAGCTAAGTCACCAAAACTCTCTGAGCCTCAGTTTTCCCTTCTACAACATTAGCAGATACCTGCCTTATAGGGCTAGTAATAGACTCAGGTGCCCCACAAGCATAGAAATCACACAATGGGCTTCCTTACTATTCTTATTAGTTCTATAATCTGCAAAGTAGGTGGTCCTCAGTAAATTAGAAGAAATAACAAACATAGCTAAAATGAGACTCTTGGAAGAAATCTCTGACTTTCAAAGTGATTATAGTCACAAAGAGTTTAATTCATTAAATTTATTATATTTTCAAGAAACATTAAAATCCTCCCAGAATATATAAAAAGATGAAAAAAGCACAATATTTGTTTCACCAAGCATGCCTAAGTGCAACATGAAAGTGTAATTAAAATAGATCAATAAAGAAAAACTGCAGAACTCATCTCACAAGACAGTATTTGAGATCCTTAAGTATTAGCTAATAAATATATTCCAAAGTTCAAAAATATGAATAAGATGGCATAACACAAAGTAAAGTACTTATTTCAAAGTACTGCTCTTAGCTTGGAGTCATTAGTTGATTTTCAGTGGTAGCAGCGATACGAGAAAGAGAGAGATTACAAGAAAAAAGGGTCCAATAACACCATGATGAGTCAACATTGTTGAGAAAGTTATTGTCAATACAATATGACATTAAATATATATAGCAGACTGGAAAAAATAGAACTGTATTTATCTGAATCTGTGATTATGTAATAAAACTCCAAAGATAAAAACTAGAAGCAGATTTGGGGCAGATAAGAATCAGAGAAGATAAAGGCAGTAGCAGGCAGCCCTATGAGCCTGAGGAGGAGAAAGCCCTGTCCCCAAGAGGCCAGACCCCTTGAGAGGCACAAGGTTTGAAGGGCTGGGGGTTCCACACTCAAGTTTGTGGGTGTGATGATGGAAAGTTCACACCAATCTGGATAGGACTGCTATGGTCCAGGCCTGTACATCTTGCAAACACACCAATCAAATTCCCTCTTCAGGACAATGAGGCGGTACTGATGAGAACCCCTGGGAAGAGGACCCAAGTAGAAACCACAAGGGAAAACAGTGACAAGAAAGTCTAGATTTATAAATGGACTGAATGACGGTGAAAATGGAGAGCAGAGCTTGCATAGTGTATCTCTGCTCTAGCTGATTGAACACGGCTTGAAAGGCAGAGTGGCCAGCAGGTGCTCTCATGAGACTAACTGAGAAGGAAAGGGTGGGGAGGAAAGAAAGGAGGAGGCTTCAGAGTAAAAGCCAAAGACTGAGAGAGCTCCATGCTATGAATTGTTATGTGTGTGATCCCATAATTTATCTGTTGAAATTCTAACCCCCATGGGGATGGTCTTAGGAGGTTGGATTGTTTAGAAATGATTAGGTAGGATCAAGCCCTCACAAATGAAATCAATGACCTTAGAGAAGGGGCCCCAAAGAAATCTCTTGCCCTCCTTCTACAATGTAAAGATAAAAGAACTAGGCAGTCTTCAATCCAGAAGAAGTGCTCTCCCCAGCACCTGACCATGATGGCACCTTGACCTCAGACTTCCAGCCTCCAGGACTATGAGGAAAAAATGCCTCATGTTTATAAGCCAGTCAACCTATGGTTCTTTGCTGTAGCATCCAGAACTGATCAAGACACTGCCTTACAAGGAATAAATATTAAAGGATGTCCTTCAGGTGGAAAGGAAGTGATACTGGCAAGATGGTAATCCAAACCCACAGAAAGAGATGGAGTGCACCAGAAAACACACACATACTTCATAAGACATTAGATTGCATAAAATAATTAGAACATAGCATTGTTGGGTTTATAACACATGTGGGTATTTTCTATATGTTTCCACAGCAATAAGGGAACATCATAATGGTTGCTGAGCTCACAGCCTTTCAGGCTGAGACTCTCTCAGCTAACAAGGCAGAAGGTGAGACTGGTCACTGCAATGCATCAGGACATTTCCAAGAGGAGAAACAGGGGCCCAACTGTGTCTCTGAGAACAGAGCCAGGCAAGAATCTCCCCACCAATGGAAAGCTTTCCCTCTTAGAATAAATGTATGGCAAGCATAAAATAGGGCTTCCATGGTGGCTCAGACAGTAAAGAATCCACCTGCAATGTGGGAGACCTGGGTTTGATCCCTGGGTTGGGAGGATCCCCTGGAGAAAGGAATGGCAATCCACTCCAGGATTCTAACCTGGAGAATTCCATGGACAGAGGAGCCTGGCAGGTTACAGTTCATGGGGTTGCAAAGAGTTGGACATGAGTGAGTGACTTTCACTTTCACTTTCAGGCATTACATAAAGCATGGCCAAAAGGATGAGCCACCCCCATAACATTATAGATAATCAGTTCAAATCTGGATTTAGAGTCACCGTAGCTGCCATGGACTTTTCCCAAAGATAAATAGGAGCCCCAATGTAGGAAAGTGTGTATCTCAGCACAGGATGGCACAAGATAGCCATCACTGTCAGGCTCATCTCTGAGCCTCAACAGAAGCTGATCAACTACCCATGCAGGCGAAGAGCTCCTACAGTTCTGAAGGAGGAGGGCCAGGGACTGAGCCAAGCTGATTGTACTGTACAAACATTCAAGATATATTCAAAGCCGGAGGCTTCAGTTGAGTTCAGTCACCACTTTCTTTTTTCTTTTTTTCTTCATAAAGTCTTAAATTAAAATATCTTCTTCTTATGGCTATGAGGAGACAGCTGGGCCCCTGGGAGCATGGTTCAGAAAAGCTAAAAGAGCCTCCTGAAACCAGCAACACAGCAATGACCTGGGACCACTGGCTTTGCACTCTAAACCAGATAGCTCTTGGTCTGTATACTGGTTAATTTTATAAAATGGTAAACTAATCCGGGTTCTCTCAAAAGATAAAAGAGATTCTACTCTCTCTTATCAACAGGACATTTTCTATAGTATATTTTTAGTTTCTTTATGAGGCCAGCTATCAGAAGGTACATTAAATGTACACTTGTCTGTGTTGAAAGACTTGTAAAACTTTAGTAACTTTTCTAAATTTGAATCTGTTTTACTTAAAATTCAATTAAGATGATATTCAAATTTTTTATAATTCTATAATCAAATTCTAGCCTTATAATTTTATACTCACTAAAGCTGGCTTAAAACTTAATATTCAAAAAACTAAAATTATAGCATCCAGTCCCATCACTTTATGGCAAATAAATGGGGAAAAAGTAGAAAGTGACAGATTTTATTTTCTTGGGCTCCAAAATCACTGCGGATGGTGTCTGCAGCCACGAAATGAAAAGGCGCTTGCTCTTTGGAAGGAGAGCTATGACAAACCTAGACAGTGTATTAAAGAGCAGAGATATCACTTTACCAACAAAGGTCCAGACAGTCAAAGCTATGGTTCCAGTAGTCAGGTGGGGATGTGAGAGCTGGACCATAAAGAAAATCGAGTGCCAAAGAACTGATGCTTTGAACTGTGGTGTTGGAGAAGACTCTTGAGAGTCCCTTGGACTGCAAGGAGATCAAATCAATCAATCCTAAAGGAAAACAGTCCTGAATATTCACTGGAAGGACTGATGCTGAAGTTGAAGCTCCAATACTTTGGCCACCTGATGCGAAGATCTGACTCATTGGAAAAGACCCTGATGCAGGGAAAGATTGAGGGCAAGAGGAGAAGGGGATGACAGAAGATGAGATGGTTGGATGGCATCACCAACTCAATGGATATGAGTTTAAGCAAATTCCAGGAGTTAATGATGGACAGGGAAGCCTGATGTGCTACTGTTCATAAGGTCAAAAAGAGTCAGACATGACTTAGTGACTGAACAATTCTCTTTACTTTTTAGCCCCGTGGGAAACATTTTCCAACTTGACATATCAGCCATTCTTGGCATTCAGCTATGTGAAAGGTCTTTGATGTATAACATACATGGATTTGTAGTTGGATGTCAAAGTCGTGAAGTTTCTTTTTATTTGAGAGGTCATAAGCTTTAAAACTTAGTATAAGGAATGGGCAAATATTCATAATTTTCTCTACTCTTAAACTGGCAAATTAAAATTTTAAACTTTATATTCAAATCTATGGCTGCCATAGACCAAAGTTATCCTCATGTCCTGAGAGAGTTCACCTGTCAGAGAACCAGCTGCCCAGGGCTTGCAGCAGACAAAAGAGTCAGCTTCAGCCTCACAAAAACTGAAGTCATTTGATGCCAGTGTTGCGTGCTGGTAAGAGTATGGGTTGGAGAAGTGGTCTCCAGCCTGGACAGGACCATAGAATCTTGACTCCAGATTGTCCCAGGCCTTTAACCTCCTGATCCCATGCTTCACAGTCCAGGAGGGCAACTTGGGTGGCTTTTGTGAAACTATGAGACAAACTCAGGCTGTAAAGAGTACATTATTGTTGTGGTGTGCTTTCTCTTGCCTGAAGGAAAGAGGCAGATAAGATGGATCCACTCAAAGACAGTTTCCTTGACTAGCCTTCTAGAGAAGAGAATGCTAGGACTTTGGGGTGAGACATTTCTTTATTTAGGAGAATAATTCCTTATTATTTGTTTTTAAAAAACATTCTAAATGAATGCATTTTTAATGGAAACTGGTAGATTCTATTATATGGGCAAAGTAATAATTGCCACCATATTCTAGGAAAGTTAAAAGACCCAACACCAGTCAATTTTCAAACATAAAAAACAAAAAAACAAACAAAAAAAACAAACAGTTAATTTGTCAATGGCATAACCCTTAACCACTTAGATGCATATTGAAGTTCATGCATTTAGGTCATTTCACTTTAATTAAAAACTGACTCTGAGAGGTTGCAATGGTTTATTTGTCCATGATTTTTCTCATTGAGCAGAGGCTTCCAAATCCCTGGGCCCATGTGAACCTGACTGATTTGGAGCCATCTGCCTCTGATGGACCTTTGAGCTCTCACCTGTAAAAGCAGTGCTCTGTTGTGATCTACTTCACAGGGTTGCTCTAGAGTTAAATTAGAAAAGTTCATGATGAGAATTTACCCACATCTTGGCATGCACCCTGCAGGCAATCACCAATTACAGCTCTCTCACAAGTTATCCTTTATCCCACCAGTCTTGACATTCAGACATGAAAATCAGAGAGCCCAGGCTGTCCTGCTGAAAGCGAGACCCAGAGGTACTAAGAGGCTCGCTAACGGCCACATTCAGCCCTCACCCCCAGTTCCTCCTCTCTGTTCAGGCCTCTTGCAATGATACCACAGCTGTTCCTTCACAAAAGCTGTTTGAGAAAAGGCCGCTCTGTGTGACCCTAGTCTTTGCTCTACTTGAAACCCCAGCTAGCCTCAGCATTAAGATAAACTCTCTTAGAAGGCATCTGAAGGAAAAGCAAATATTTTGACCATTAAAAGAACTTCTAAATCTAAATAACAAATGTCAAAGGCCTGGCTTGTATTAGGCAACTTCACTTATCTCCTGGCTCACAGGACACTTTGCTCAACCCGTTTTCCAGTGACTGTCTCTCTGGGACCTCGGACAAAATATGTGTCTGCAAAGATGGCAATGCGAAATGCACTCAAGAATTTTCCTTGCATGGAGGTGATTTCTAGTTTCTTAGACATTTGTGCAGAGCAGCTGGGAAGGGTTAAATGTAGAAAGGGACCAAGATAAAGACAACATTCTGCAGGTACTTTGAGATGACCCTGAGCATTCTTTCTTCCCCTACCCCTCATAATTGCATTTGCAGAGGGTTTTGACTAGTTTATGTAACAGATTTGGGAATTTGAAAAGCATGTTTATAGTATTGAGCTTATTGCCAGCTTAAAATGATAGAATTGAGTCTTTCAAAGAAGGTCTTGAGGGTTTGATATATGGCAGAGATTACCCACATTTATTCATTCAGTTCATTCTCTGCACACATTCTTACTGCTTGTTGTGTGCCAGGCATTCCTCCAGGAGCTGGAAGATGCTCAGCAATATAGGACCCTGGGACTTAAACATAATTCTAATATAGGCCACAGTCAAGAGGTTTTAAGAAACAATGTATGAACCTATGTCTCAGCACACCCTTATACAGTCAGTATATATGTTGTCCCATATTACAGATGAGAAAACTGGCCACCACCACCCAACTCAGGCACATGCTCTGGGGCTTCCTGACTCTTCAACCGTGGTAGGAAGTGTTGAGAGGTGCACGTCCACCTACACTTCTCCCGCGTGTCTTTGAAAACACAGGTGCCAATTAATATCATGCTGTCTGTCCTACTAGGTCCACATTAAACTGGCATAAATCCCTGCTTCCTCCAAGATTTTTATCACTTCCTGGTATCTGACTCTATGCAGCTCCAGCTCTCCTTATTGTAAATTGCACATTTCTTTTCATCTCCCAGGGGACGTGGCTCTTTCTCACCTCTCGCCTATTCTTGACCCCTCTTTACTGCTCATCCACAAGAAGCATATGTAGATTCCAAATTCTCACCAATGCTTTCAGTGACAATGGTGGACAATAACTCAGCAATAAACAGGAGATTTTAAACAGAAAAAAAGGAGATTTTTAAAAAGTAAACTTGAATGCTAGATATGTTTTCATTCTAAGGTTCTTTCCCCACCCCCAAACCTGAATTTCTCACTGGCTGCTAAACCTCTACAGGCCTCTCATCTCTTATGCTGTTGCTCAGTCCTCTTCTGTCCATCATTCCATTGCTGCCTACCTCCAAGCTTTTATTTATTTTTTTTATGGATGTCATGATATAGTTCATTTTGTTTGCTTTTTCTTCCTAAGCCAGGTTTTATGATCCTTGCCCTTCATTTACAAAGTGACATATAAAAGCTTTTTATTAATAAAGAGGATAGCTATTAAAAGTGGAAATTATACCAGTTTGATAAGGACTGGTATGGTAGAAATTACCATATGGTTTATTCATTCAATCCATTCTCTGCACACATTCTTACTGCTTGCTGTGTGCCAGGCATTCCTCCAGAAACTGAAAGATGCTCAGTAATCTATGTCCTGGGACTTAAACCTAATTTTAACATAAGTCATAGTCAATAATTGGTTGCACTTTAAATAGAATTTGGGTTGTCCTGACTTCTATGAGGTAGGTATCATTCGTCACAAGTGCCAATGCCTTATCCAGGATCACAGAGGGGAAGAGATGAAGGCAGGACCTGAGAGCACATCTTCCTCCCCACATCCTCCTCATAGTTCCTCCTCCCCACCAGAATGCCACACTCATGAATCACGGCATAAATCCACCCAACACATGGAAACCATTATCAAAATACAATTTCAACAACCAAGAAAAATAAAACACCTAGGTATATATCTAACAAACATGCCAAGGACTTGTACAACAAAACCTACAAAATGCTGGTGAAACAGCTCAAAGAAAACCTAAATAAATGGAGATACATACTGTGTTCAAGGATTGGAACAGTCAACATAGTAAAGATGACACTTGTTAAATTGAACTCAATTTTCACACTAATTCCTACAAAATCTGAGCAAGGTCTTTCTAGATATGGGCAAGTTTATTCTAAAACAAATATGAAAAAGCATAGACACTACGGCAGTAGCAATCTTGGTAAAGAATCATAAAGTGGAAGAATCATGCTTCTGCGTATTAAGGCTTATTATCACACATAGTTACAGTAATCAAGACAGTGTCGTATTGTTGGAGGAGTAGACACATAGATCATCAAAACATGATGGACAACATCATTAGGGAAATGCAAATCAAGATGATGTAACACTATGTACCCATTAGGATAATTATGATAATAATTAAAAACAGATAATAACAAGTGTTGGTGAGGATGTGGAGAAAATGAAATTTTAAACATTGCAGTGGGAATGTAAATGGTGCAGCCACTTTGGAAACCAGTCTGATATTTTCTTACAACGTTAAACGTAAATGTACCACATGACAGAGAGTCCAGTTCAAGAGAATCTGAAATGAAATGAGGAACAAAAGATATGTGCCAACAAAACCTTGTATACAAATGATCATAGCAGTAGAAGTCATAGTGGCTAAAATGTGCAAGCAATCCAAATGTCCATTAACTTGTGATGTGCTAAGTCTCTGTCATGTCCAACTCTTTGTGGCCTCATGGACTATAGCCCACCAGGCTCTTCTGTCCATAGGATTTTCCAGGCAAAAACACTGGAGTGGGTTGCCATTTCCCTGCACATATAAATTATGGTATATTCATATGAATTAAAATATAATGGAATACTATTCAATAATAAAATAGAAATGGACCACTGATGCATATTACATGAATGAACCCCAAAAATATTTTGGTAGATGTCAGATGCAAGACTACATATTGTATGATTCATTTACATGAAATGACAAGACTAGGGATTTACTGCAAATAGGAATAAGAATATTTTCCAGGTATTAGAAATACTCTAAAACACTTCTGTTTAGATAGTGCTAATGGCTGCACAACTCTATAAATTTATTGAAGTCATCAATTTACACTTAAAATGGGTGAAATTTTACTATATAAAATATATCTCAATAAAATTTTTTTTATTTTTAAAAAATCAGTATGACAGTTTTCTGATAAAGGCATGAGACATTTCGAGGAAAGGGTACCTTTTTAATCCTCAGAAGGTCAAGAAGAATCCTGAGTTCGTTTGGAAGGGTAGGTTATAGACCAGATTGCAAAGGGTCTTGGGGCCATACTGCGTGATTAAGGCTTGATTCTTCAGGCAATGGGAGACTGTCCACGGTTTTGAGGCTATCAATTCAGTTCAGTCGCTCAGTCGTGTCTGACTCTTTGCAACCCCATGAACCACAGCATGCCAGGCCTCCCTGTCCATCACCAACTCCTGGAGTCCACCCAAACCCATGTCCATTGAGTTGGTGATGCCATCCAACCATCTCATCCTCTGTTGTCCCCTTCTCCTCCTGCCCCCAACCTTTCCCAGCATCAAGGTCTTTTCAAATGAGTCAGCTCTTTGCATCAGGTGGCCAAAGTACTGGAGTTTCAGCTTCAAAATCAGTCCTACCAATGAACACCCAGGACTGATCTCCTTTAGGATGGACTGGTTGGATCTCCTTGCAGTCCAAGGGACTCTCAAGAGTCTTCTCCAACACCACAGTTCAAAAGCATCAGTTCTTCAGTGCTTAGCTTTCTTTATAGTTCAACTCTCACATCCACACATGACCACTGGAAAAACCATAGCCTTGACTAGACAGACCTTTGTTGACAAAGTAATGTCTCTGCTTTTTAATATGCTGTCTAGGTTGGTCATAACTTTCCTTCCAAGGAGTAAGCATCTTTTAATTTCATGGCTGCAATCACCACCTGCAGTGACTTTGGAGCCCAGAAAAATAAAGTCAGCCACTGTTTCCACAGTTTCCCCATCTATTTGCCATGAAGTGATGGGACCAGATACCATGATCTTCGTTTTCTGAATGTTGAGTTTTAAGCCAACTTTTTCACTCTCCTCTTTCACTTTCATCAAGAGGCTTTTTAGTTCCTCTTCACTTTCTGCCATAAGGAGTCTTATCAGAGCTATGGTTTAGAAAGCTTATTTGGGCATAACTGTGGAAGATGATTTCAAAGAAAAATTGAAAAAATAAGCCCTGTGGAAATGAATTTTCATGTATTGTCAATAGTACATCTAATATGTGCACATTCATACATTTTGCTTAGTTTCTGAAAACTCACTGGATTTGAAGCCAAAAGACATTTAATTGAAAACCCTACTTCTATTATTAGTAGCTGAACAAACTTGGGGATGTTTCTTAATCTTACTGTAAAATGAAGATAAGGGCTAAGAACTTGTGAAAAAAATATAGGTAATGAAAAATGGAGACCCCGAAGTAACAACTTACCTCTCTGCTCACTTCCCCTTCATGGTGCTCGTCTTCCTAGATGTCCAGGCCCAGGGACTGGGTGTCGTCCTTCTCCCCAGGCTGGTACCGTCATAGGTTCTGCGACCTCAACTCCACTCAACCTCCACCCTCAGTTCTGCTTGGTCTAAAGTTACTTCCTTGTTTCTGGTGCTTCCCCTTAAAATAGAAACACATTCAAAATAGCCACTTTAAAAAAAGAAAAGAAAAAAAATTCAACTTCTGTTAACCTAGTCACTTTCTAGGTATTCACCATCTTTTCCTTCATAGCAAGCTATGCATGAGTCCTTCACTACCTCACTTCTCACCAGTCCTCTGCCTTCGGCAATCTCGTTTCCCTACTTGGCTGATTAAACTGTCCTTGCTGATTTAAATATGATCTCTGCCCTTTCTAAATCCGGTTCCTAACCAAGATGGTTTCTTCCACCTTGGAGCTACTCAGGATTGCTGCATCAAATTTCACTTGTGCCTATAACCCAGGGACCTTTTGTTTTACTTGGAATTAAAAAAAAAAAAACAACCAACCGACCTGTTACTTCCTTAGCTTTTGAAACCATCTCCTGCGTTTTTCTCCTGCTTCCGGAGCTCTTCAGCTAAGTCTGCAACCCCTGCCACCTCTTGGCCTGAGTCTCTTCTTTCATGCCCTTCCCAGACCAGCCACCAACCACCACCTCACATTGACAATTCCCTGCTCGAGATCCTCAGGCAATTCCACAGTCAGAGGCTGACACACCCTACTGCCAGATGAACTTTCAACCCTCATCTGTCTACACACATTATTCTTTCCCCACACACTTGACCTTCTCACATTCCCTGATCCTGAGATATCCTTGATCCTTGTAACAAATCTTGAATTCCAATGGTGAGTTGAATGTTGTGATGGAACAGGTCCTCAAGAATGGGAAAAACTGCCTTGTTCTCCAAGAGCTCTGCTGTGCAACAGATCCTCAACCAGAGACCAAAGCAAGACTCCTGCCTACCCCAATCAGCCTTCTGCTGAGTCTGATCAACTTAACACCATCAGTGTTCCTCACATTGCCCTCTACCCATTTTCTTTCTACTATCACCCTAGCTCAAGTATGCCTCATTTTTTGATCCACCTTGTAACCAGAATGATGGTCCTTAATAAAATACATATCCTAAAATGCTTTGGCATATATTAAATTCTACATTTTCTACCTTCACATTACCCTTAGGATAAATGTAAAGTTCTTTGGCATGATTGCCAGTTCTTTATGGTCCTTCCCAGCATTGAAGTCACCATCATGTGCACTCTTCACACCAAAATCATCTTTAAAAGCACCTAGACTACAAGCATACAAAGTGCTGGAATTTCCAAGAATATGCTTTGCCCTTTTGGTCTCAACCCTTGTGCCTTTGTACCTGCACTTTCCTCTGCCTATACTTACTTCCTCTTCTTTTCTTACCTATTGAATTCATATTGTTCTTTGAAATTCAGTCTATGAGTCATAGATATACACTCACACATATATGTAAGTTTCAGGTGTACAGCATTATAGTTTGACATTTGTATACACTACATTGTGAGCACCATTACAGGTCTTGTTGGCACTCATCTCCATACAGTTGACCGTCTTCACCTATTTTGCCAACACCTGAAGCCCCTTCCCTTCTGGTAACCACCAATCTTTTCTCTGTATCTGTGAGCATGCTCTGCTTTATTTCCTTTGTTCATTGGTGTTTTTTGTTTGGGTATCTTTTTAGATTCCATATTTGAATGAAATAATACAGTAATTGTCTTTCTCCGTCTGACTTATTTTACTTAGTGTTAATAGCCTTAAACTCCATCCAAATTCCATTCCTTTTTATGGCTAAATAGTATTCCTTTATTATATGTCTTTTTTATTCATCCATTTACGGACACTTAGGATATTTCCATATCTTGGCTATTGTAAACAGTGCTGCAGTGATATTGGGATTCTCATATCTGTTCTTTTCTAAATTTTTATTTATTTATTTTATTATTACTTTTTTGGCTATGCTGGGTCTTCATTGCTGCATGAGGGCTTTCTCTAGTTATGGCAAGTGGGGGCTACACTATAATTGCGGTGTGTGGGCTTCCCATTGCCGTGATTTCTTTTGTTCTAGAATGTACAAGCTTCAGTAGTTGTGGTGCACAGGCTTAGCTCTAGTTTGACTAAAAGGCTTTTTGTCATTTGTTTTTAACCATTAATTAAGGGTCGTATCTATTTTGACTCCCTAATTTCCATCCTGTGTGCCATGCCTACAGAAATATTGCTGTTTTCCCAAATTGCCAGCTTTTCCACGCCTTTGTTCTATTGCACATGCTATGTTCCCTGGCAACATGATCCACTTTCACTTGTCCATTCAACTCCTACCTGTCCCTGTGAACTCACTTCTAAGGTCATCTTCTATGCAAAGCCTTGCCCCAGCTGTCCGGTCTAGGTTCCCTCCTTCCTAAGTAGCACTTGCCACATTATGTCTAATTTATATATATCACTTATCTTCCTATATTATGAGCTACTTGGGGAGATAATGATGTCATATTTGTGTACCTCCAGCATCTAGTGCATTGCTTGATTCACAGCACTTAGCTGCTGCTAAGTCACTTCAGTCGTGTCTGATTCTGTGCAACCCTATAGACGGCAGCCCACCAGGCTCCCCTGTCCCTGGGACTCTCCAGGCAAGAACACTGGAGTGGGTTGCCATTTCCTTCTCCAATGCATGAAAGTGAAAAGTGAAAGTAAAGTTTCTCAGTTGTGTCCAACTCTTAGAGACCCCATGGACTGCAGCCTACCATGCTCCTCCGTCCATGGAATTTTCCAGGCAAGAGTACTGGACTGGGTTGCCATTGCCTTCTCCCATATTTTGGATATTAACCCCTTATCAAATTGGGAGGCTGTCCAAACTGTAGATGGTTAGTAGTTTTCTTTTCTGTCCCCATCTTTTCTATACCCATCTCTCTATAATGTTTGTCAAACATTGTTTTCCATGTCTGTCTTCCCCAGGGTGGTAAGAGCTACTGAAAAGAGAGGCACTGAATCACTTAGTGACTGAACAACAAAAACAATAGCTGAATCTTTAGTTCATAGGCCAGGGTCTGGCACACAGGAAATGTATGTAAATGACTGAACCAATAACCCAAACGAAAGGACTTTCTTAAATCTAAACATTGAATATATACAAAAATGACATTATCATATGAGTTTATGTTGCTTATCCAAATAAAAAAATCTTAAGAATGTATTTAGTCTTAGCCGTAATGTGGTTTTCCCTTCGGTTTAAGGAGACAGTTCTATTTGATTCCAAAAAAACTTTTTTTGGTCAGAAAATGATGTTCCCACTCATAATGAATTAAGAAGAGCTGGACATCCCGATAAGGACAGAGGAGAGGACAAGAGTCGTTCCCATCCCTGTCTGTCTCGTTGATCCCCTGCTGGTGCCGCCAATGTTGTAAAACTAAATAAACACTGGAGGAGCTGGACATCTGTCTACTGAGGCTTGACCTTTCCTGAACTTCAGGGCTGCATCCTACAATTTTGCTTATATTCTTCCTAATCTGTTTGGTCTGGAGCTGGAGCTGGACGGCTCCTGACTCTAGAAGACTCTTCAGGCAGGGCCAGGACGGCTCTCATGTGGCTCAGCCTGGAGCCATCCCCCCATGCAGACATTCTGGCTGTCTTCATCATGGGTGTAGGAAGTACAGCTTTCTTACTTGACTTTGGAGACCAAAACCCAAAATGCTCATTGCTATAGGGCCTGAAAAGAAGAAGATTCCCACACAAAAATCAGCACTAGTAGGCTGGAATATTAGACTGGAGGGTGAGGAACCTTGTGTATTCTCATCTCTGGGATGGGCTCCACCAGCCCCAGTGGGGAAATGGACTGGCCCCATTGGGTGAGGGAAACTCACCTGGATGTTGTCTCAGGAACAGATTAACAGCCAACCAGCCCAAAGCCATGGGGTCTGTAAAGGACTTGGGCTGCAAAACAATTATAAAACTACACAGGAACCAGACCCCAAACTAGGTGCTCCCACCTTCCTAATTTACCTGGATCTCTGATATGGCCCACATTTCATACAGGAAGATACCACGGAAGGTTCAGGATGTGGAAGTAACTCATTCAACATCACTGACTTCCCTGCAGGAGGCAAGGATGTGGTGGGGCCCCACTGTTTTCCTTTTACTCACCTTGGCTATCCAATCATAAGTCCACCTCATCCTACAGGCAAAATTTTGGCCCTGGGTGTACAAATGTTGTAATTTCTTGCTCAGATTTTCAGCAAAATGTAACCACTCTTCACCCTAACCCTTCTCTACCCACATACACAGAATCTAGGCTAAGACTGGAGACAGTGGACAGGGTGGAGATGGGAGACAATGGTTGGAAGGTTCAGGGGTCGGGGGGCAAGGGTGAAGCTGGTCAGCCAGTGATAGAGAGCCAGGAAACAGCCAGAGCATTTGCAAATGGCAATCAATTATCAGTTCTGGGTTCCCTTTGAGGAAGGCAGATATCATAAAATATGAAAATGCTATGTAATGTTTGTGTCTTAAGTTAAAAAAAAAAAAAGAGAGAGCTGAGCCCAAGTTTGTCTGATTTGTTTTTAAAGAGTTTACACTGACTACCAGTTCTCAGCCTCCACCAGTCCCTTGGTGCCCTGGGCTCTCTACTCCAAATGGTTTTGTTACTTTTATAATTGTTATAAAGATGAATGATGTAAGTGAAGCACCTGGGACCCTCCCAGACATCTCAAGCTTCTGACCTGTGTTCACATTTCCCATCACCAGTTTCCAGTAATTCCTCCAGCTCCACATCAATTCATGCCAGTTAGCCTCAGGGCTTAAGGCTGAGATTCCTGGGCCCTGCAGTATGTAAGGAAATCTTACCTTAGAAGATCAAGCTCCTTGTTTTTTAAAAACTTGCATTAAAGAGAAAAAGAGAAAAAAATCCAGACTCTTCTCAAAAGTTCTTATTGGCTCACAAAGGAGGCTAGAGGTCCTCACCTGATGCAGGGAGGGAGCCAGGCCAGTGGGGCTACTTGGCAGAGAGATGTGTGTTTGAGGAAGTGGAGAATGGAGGCTGCAGGAGGAGAGAGCAGAGAAGATGGGGATGGTCAGGGGCTCCCTGGTCAGTCACGGAGGCCAGGTCCTAAAACAGGAGAAACCCCTCGTTCTCCAGAGAGGACTCTACACTCATAGAGCTGCACATGCCAGCCTGCAGGACCTGGCTTGTCAGTCATTGTCAGTTGACTTTAATGGGCAGCAGCCAGTGTTCTGAGATGAAATGAAATAAACAAAAGAGAAAGATTAGAAGACGGAAGAGAAAGTAAGGGAAGGTGAAAGGAAACCATCAGCCTGCCTGGCCCCCAGGAGGTAAGCCACTTTCTGTGATGCTTCTGTTTCAATTCCGTGTGTGACAGAAGAAGTGCCAACTTGTGTTGTAAAATAGATTTCTTATAAAAATATAAACTGTGTTCAAAGTGACTGGTTTAGTCCACTCAACCAACTGACTCCTCTTCTTCTGAACCACACCTGTCTTCACTCTCTCTGAGGAAGTCAAATTCAGAGAAGAACAGCTCTAAGACTGTCTTAAATGCACAGCTACCTTTCTCATCATGACGGAAATCTTGTTTTGCCAGAAAAAAATCTTTTAATACTTTGTAAGAGCACGGGAAAATAAAAGTTAAGGTCTTTAGCCAAACAAAACCTTTACAGCACTCCTGAGAATCAACCAGCCAACAGACTTACGAGGGACAACCCCAGGGAACTCACAGCCCAGTCCCCCAGGCAGAGAGGGTACTGAGTATTCTAGACAACCAACCATTCTAGACTCAGAATCAACAAGTACCAGGGGCAGGAGGGGCATGGGGCAGTTTCCATGACTTTGGATAAACACTCACATTCTTAAGTTAATACAATATCATTTCTTCCCCAGTCACTTAAGCTCACCATAATTATTTCCTTGCTAAGCCAGAGCAGTGGGCACAGAAGCCAGCCAGGCAACGTGGTGTGCCAGGAAACCTGTAAAACCCGAAAGGGACAGAAGCCACAACCCCAGAAGAAAAGTTATCAGCCCAGCCATTAAAATGGAAGCTATTGGCCGATTTTCAAACACAAAAATTACAGTGTCCTTACAGTGAAGATATTTGCTGAAAACATAACAAAGGAGTACCTTCGAGAAAAGTGAGATTCATCATGCAGCTAATGCAGCGGAAGCTTCAGCACCACTTACTCGTGTGGGTTCATCCCAAGGTCGGGCAAGGAGCTGGAAGTAAGCAGCTACATTCTTCTCTAATTTTATATTATTTTCCTTACGGATGGTCCTCTAAACTTGATCAGCTTTAGGAACCACAAAACCTAAATCCATCCTAGATTTCCAGAGAAAAAATATCCTATAAACCAATAAGAAAAACAGAAGCATTACAATAGAAAAAGGGGCAAAGGATATGAACAAATAATTCATAGAAGAAATGCAAGGAGCAAATAACCATAAAACATGTGCTCCAAAGCACTTGTAATTAAAAATATGCAGATTAAAACAAAAATGAGAATTTTTCTCCTTCAGATATGCAAAAATTTAGATGGCTGATAATGTTCATCCATGGTGAGGATGCATACAATCTGACACATGCTGGTTAAAGTAGAAAATATCCAGGTCTTTTAGAAGAGCAAATTGGAAGACCTATCAAAGCATGTGTGACCTTTAATTTTCAGATTCCGTTTCTAGGAGTCTGTCTGATGGACTCACACATTCCATGTGGAAGTGAGCAAGAGAATGTCTGTTGCAATACTGCAAAAGTCAACTTAGAAGAAACCTAAAAGTCCAGCAGCACAGTCAGATGTCCACACAGCCTGCCTTAGAAGGAATGAGAAGATACATACACCCTGTTAAGAAAAATAAGCCCACAAAGAAACATTTTACATGTGAAATCCAGAAGTTAAAAAAGACTAGTGTGTTCTGTATTGGTGTCTTCTAGGAGAAGCACTGAGCCAGACAAAATTACAAGATTTATTCAAGATTAAAAATTGTCATCAGCGAAGGCTAAGTGTCATTCTCTCCCCCAAGAACAACTGCAGTGGAATTTCAGTTTCTTGTAAGCCCTTATTCAAAGTTAGTTCTTTGAACTCATTTTTATATTTCTTATCATTTCCTTTGCTTATGGCCCCATTTGCTAATATGATTTCTACTCTTCCAGTCTCCTGCAATTCCTCCCTATCCTGGCATTTAGTATGCTCAATGACTTGTTACTCATCATACAACATGATTTCACTTTAAATGTATTTCTATGTGAGGGATCACTGGTTGTAGGACTCATTCTCATTGAATGCAACATGGTCTTCATTCAATGTCCGGTATACCACAAGTCCCTTTATTCTCACCTTAATCCCCTTCTCTGGGAGGAGGTTTTGTGTACAATGGTAGGCAAATCCATACATTCATCTGAGCTACTTTCATAAAAGTGAATAATGCCCCAACCACCCTTCGAGACAGAGGCATCCTGATTTCAAACCTCACCTTGTGCCCTGCAGCCCCACCTACCTCTTGGGTTTATAGTAAATAAGTTGATGAACAGAAAGTCCTTAGCCCAGGGAAAAGTGGGTGTGCAAAAGCAATAGCTATTTTAAATAACATTTTCGTTATAATTACCTGCTTTGTCAGATAACAAACACACAGTACATTTTCCAAGATTACTCACATAGTGAGGATGGCATTGAACTTCAAAACCTCATTACCAGATCCTGTCATTCCCTGCTGGCCAGTGCCAGTCCATCAGGGGTCCCTGATGCCCACGCCTCCCTGGGAATATGCCTGCCCTGTGAGGCACTGCTCAGGCTGTCACTCATTCAGCACAGGTTACAGTTATTTCACTACGTCTGCTAAAGAATAGAACTCTATGCCAAATGGAGCCTGAGATATTTCTTTATTTTTTAAAGATCTTGTGTGTCTGTCCTTTTGCATACAGGTGCCTCCGTAGATAGATTAGCGAGAAATGAATCCCTCCACAGGTCAATTACCACACTAGAAATGCACACTTGGGTATCTCCAGGATCCCCCAATTCCTGCTCTTGAGAAAGGAACCAGAGGCTGTGCTGGGACAGTCACTTTAGCCCTGCCAGAACCCCTCAATCATCTATGGCCAAGACCTTCTGTGGCCCCCACGCAGAGAGTATGGCCTTCCATTACTAGGAGAACTCCACTGTCAAGCCCAAGTTGGCCAAAATGTGGGTGCTACTTCACATCACATCGGGTAGGGCTGTAATCCAGGGCAAACTAAAACAAAGCAGAGAAAGAGCACACATCTGAGTGGTCTCAGCCCTCGGGTTCTGCAATTTTCATCTCATTACTATTCAGATAATTGATATAAGGTCAAATCAGAATATAAAAGCATCTTATACAGCCTCACAGCTGCCAACTGCCAACAAAGCACCCAAATCAGCACCTATCTATTCAATTTTCTGGTCAATGAATGATTTAAAAGATTTTAATTTCAAGTACAAATGAATACATTTTCTCTTTGAAATGACGTACAAAAGAAAAGGTTATTTGCCAGGTAGAGTATAAGACTCTTTATCAGAAGATATCCACAGAGGAAAGACAAGTAAAGGACACCCTTGACTATCAGATCTAAGCCTCCCAGCCCTAGTGGGCACTGAAGGAACTGGCCAGCCAGTGGACAGAACTTTCCTCTAACCTAACGACCTGACACTTAGAACCAAAGCAGCTACGTGGCTCAACACCTTCCAAACCTGCAGCCAGATCCTGGAATTTAACCTTGTGGGGACCAAGACCAGTCTGGGAAGGTCACTCTGAACAGTGAATGTCCACATTCTGAGGGCACAGACAGCTGAAGCTCCTGCCCCAGACCAGAGAGTGCAACCTCCCCTCCCCCTAAGGAGAAGCAACTCAGACCCTCCCGTCAAAGAAGGGGAGCGGGAGGTTAGCCAGAGGGTGGGGTTTCTGGGTTTCCTTGCTCAGAAGGAACCCCTCCATCCTCAGCTAACCACCATGCAGGGAAGTCAGCCTGGGAGGCAGAGGAAACACTGAGGAAGAAGGGGGTGGGGAGCAGTCCCCCAAGCAGGTGATTGCCTGGATGCCCTCCCTTCAAAGACCTTGCAGGGGTCTTGCCCTTTGCCCAAATCCTCCAGACAGAAGGTCATCCCTCCCTCAGCACGGCTCCCTCAAGCCGTAGGTGCTTCTCCTCCAACACACATTCCTGTGGGAATCTCTCTGCCTTTTCCTGTGACCAGACTGTTGGCTTCTGGAAGGCATGAATCAGCCCTTACTCACACAGGCACCACAAGGACGTGGTGCAATGGTGGGAACTAGGAGGACTCACCGCTAGATAAGTAGCACAATGACCTCTGCAGACCTAGATGTCCTGAAATGCTCCCTTTCCAGGATTCCCTGAGTCAGAGGCAGGAACCTCCTTGGATCCAAAAGCACCAGGTCACTCAGCAGGGCTCCTGGGTCACAGAGCCTGATCACAGACTCCAAGGCTCTGCACATCTGGCCATAGAGCAAAAAGGCCAGAAGAATCCTACAACAGGGCTCTGTGTGCAGCCTAACTGGGAGGAAGGGCAGACAGACGGGCGTAGACTGGATGTGTCTGTGGTGGGCAGGTGATGCAGCAACAAACATTGAAAGCCCCAGCAAAAAAAAAAAATGGAGTAGAGCAGCGAAGCCAGTCATGGCCGAGAAGGAGGGCTGGGTCCCCACCAGGCACAGCGTAGCAGCCGCATCATCACATCCATGTCGGCTGCTCAGATAGACCATGCACACGACACACACGCTGTACAGTATGACTAGAAGGAGACACTGCTGGTTTCCCAAGCATGGGTATAGAGACTGGAGCTAATCTGCACTTCAGACATGGATAAAAATTACCAGGAATTTTCATCTTCCTTGCTTTACTTTACATGCAGGGAACTTTGCAGACCAATGAACCAGATCCTCCAGCCACCATCCCAGGGACCTTGCTGGAACTGGAGCCCACCGCTCAGGGCTCTGCTCAACGCTCAGACATCCCCATCTAGTGGTGAGGATGTGCAAACAGCACCCACTCTCCCATGCATAAAACATGCGAATTCTTTTAAGAAATAAATAATTTTTTAATAATGCATATTTTAAAATATTTTTCTTCCTTTGAAACAAAACATAATGAAAATGGAACTTTGCTTTGGCCTTCTAGCCTCCTAAATAAAAGCGGATAATGAGAGAAAAACCATGTCAAGGATTTAACCAACCAGAAGTCAAGGAGTTTGCTCAGTGCTTTGTTTCAGATACTTTTCCCCCCATAAATGGCATAATTCTTCTTTAATGAAGCACAAGACAAGAGATAAAGCAGTGAAATTTAAATTTCGCACTAGTGTGCAGATTCCTTCTCGGTCATTTTCCAGGGAGAGGACACAAATTCTCTGAGGCTCATACTCTTAATTGCAAAATGGGAAGAGCATCACTCATTTCACAGGATTGAATGACAAGAAAGTGGGAGTGATCGTGTGTGCTCAACCTTGGCCAACGGACTCCACCCAGGAGAGCACTGACCAGCCAACCCCAGGAGCATGCAGCTAGCGTTCTGTGCAGTGTCTAAAGTATTCCAAACAAATATCAAACATAGTAGAAAAGCCCATCCATTTTCCATGTGCTCAAGTGTCTAGAACACACTTCTAGTCTTCATTCTGGGAGCTCAGGTTCTGTGGCTCCAAGGAGCTGATGAAGATTCACTGTGTTATCCCCCTGGCTCCATGACTCCTTTCTCAGTAATGAGCCTTTGTTCCTAAGACCACCTCTTCAGGATCCCACAGTGATTCTGCTCGTAGACTCACTTCCTGCTCCTGACAGTCTCTCTTCTCTCTCCTCTGTGTGCAGACACCTCCCAAGCCCTCATCTAAAGCCGATCTTTCAGTGGCCAGGCTGCCCCTCTGGCTATGGATCTACTTCCAGTGGATCATAACAAGCATCTCTGCTTCCTCCCAGCCACCTCCTGAGAGCCAACCCACTTCAGGTTGGGTGCAGGAGACAGAGGAGTATAAAGCTGAGCCACACTCAGGGGTAGTGGAACAGACCCAGGGAGACACCCTCCAGGATAACACAGGCCAAGTGCTAGTTTTAGTATGAGAATAGGAATTGCTGGGTCCCAGGAAAAGGTACAATTCTGCTAGAATCTTCCTAGCAAAGTACACACAGTCTGCAGCAGGACAGGGTCACCGGAACTGCCACAGGGTCATTGGAACCACTTCTCTGGACTCTCCTGGCAGCCCTTCAGGCCTGAGCTCTGGCTGACCACCCCAGGGCCACATCTAAGAGGACCCTCTCTGTTCCCCTCATGACCCTCCACCACCGCGTCCCTTGCCTGGGTGGACCTCTCTTCCTGCCCCACAGGGCAGCACACATCCCCCAATGCCATGCTCCATCACCTTCCCTGATCTCTTCTCTCCCAGTGCCCACCAACCCAACCCTCTGTTCGGGTTCCCACAGCCAGCCACCGGCCACTGCACTGTCCTGCTTTCCTCTGTTTCTGTCCCTGGCACGACTGCTTCCCATGGCACCCCCTCTGCTGGGCGTGGTGCCTGAGGTATTGTACAGAGCCCATGAGTGATGACTTCTGTACAGGACCCTTGCAGGGAAGTGGCAGACCAGGAGAGCTGGCTCCCCACCCCCCCCACCCCACTGCACCCCCAGCCAGTGCGCCCCTTCCAGGCCTGGCTGAAGGGCAGCTTTAGCCCCTTACATCACTTCTGATGCCCCCAAGGGGAGACACCAGCCTTTCTCAGCTCAAGTGTTGCTACTCACGTTTACAGGGAACAGAGTCATAAGCATGCAAAAGGCTCCCCACTCCCCCATCTGGGATGGCAGCCATGACCCTCTCCAAGGGCACCCAACATCTCCCTATGTCCTTCTGTGCTGTTTAGAGAGAGGAATGTTTGCCAAAGCTCCCCATCACCCCTCTGCTCTTAGAGGCCACTGAGGAGTGGAGCCAGAGTCGGCAGTTTCGCCAGGAGCCCATCTGCTCAGGTGACCAGTGTGCCGGGCCCCCTGAATTTCATCACAGCTCCAAGCTCAGGCAGGTCTGCATCTGTGAGCATGTTAGAAGGCTCCATGGCAGTTGCGGCAGCAGCTGGGTAGTCATGAGCCCCGCCATGCACCCATGCTCAAACCCGGGGTGTGTCTCCCCACCTGTGAATGGGGACCCATCACAGTGACACCATCTCAGGGCATCGGCAAGTCAGTGAAGTGCCAGATATCCATTCACACGTAGGGCGCTCATCAGATGCCCTCAGGACGAGGGCCGCTAAGGCATCACTGTGTGGAATCACCACTGAGGGTTTCCTGCTCTGTAACTGCCCTTCAGCGCATGAAGGACACCTCTGTCTTTCAGAATCTGATTCCTGTCTCTTCCGTTAGTCCTTCAGGGGTGAGCCTGGCCACCTGGGCCGACTGTGATTTACCTGGTGCCTGCGCTCTGTCTCAGCACGATGTTATTCGAGCCGTGTGTTGTCTCTGGTGGATAAAAGGGTGTTCTCACAGTCTATCAGCTGAAAGTCGAGAGCAGGAGCTTTCTGGAAAGAATGCTTTCCATCCAGATCTCATGAATTTGTAGGGCTGGTGTGGAACGAGATAGTAAAATAAAGAGAGCAGGTCCACAATATGAGGGGACCCTTGCCAGAGGCTCAGAAGGAAGTCAGCAATTTGTTTTATTTGAAAACTTTTAGAAACATAAATCCATTAAATATTTGATGATAAGTTGAATGGTGAGACATTTTTAATGGGAAACTCTGAGATTCGCTCTTGAATAATTATCCCTGCTTAATGTCTTCTTCCTCCTCATGGCACTGCAGCATTTTGCTGTGCACGAGGTCATTGTATATACATAGTACCTTCAACCCCCACAATATTCCTAACAATGACTATGGCGGGCCCCAGAAAACCATTATTATAAAGGAGTAACAGAGATTGGCACAGCTGAGAAACTTGTTCCCAGTTACTCCCCCGGAACCGGTCCTGTGATAAGACTTTCTATTTGGCCGTCATTCAGTGACACGCAGGATATCTTCCCTCTGCTTCATTTTGCATCGTTGTTGTCCTTTTTCCCGAGGATCCACTGCCTGATTATTCCAGTCATGTTTCATTGTGTATACATACCAGGAATCTCCTTGGAAAGATGAAAGGTTTGAATTGGAATATCTGAGAAAAACTGCCATTAAGGATTAGTTCTAAAAGTGCTGAGCTGATGGAAACCCTGAAGCATGAGCAGTTGCAAATTCATCAGGACGACCACAGGAAGCCTGGGGCCAGCCTGACTTTCAAGAGTGAGTGGGTGTGTGAATGTGTGTTTGAAGGTATGTATGATTGTGTGCATGCATGAGTGTGTATGCTTGAGTTTGCATAAGAATCTGTGAGTGTATATGTATATATATTATGTGTGTATGTGAAGTGCATATATGAGTGTGTTCTGATATGTGTGTGAATGTCTCTCTGTGTGTGAAAGAATGTGAGTGTGTGAAAGAGTGTACCTATGGCTGTGAGTGCACACGTGAGTATATTGTGTAGGGATATCTTTAAGAGTGTGTGTATATACGCATATGTGTGAACACGTGTGTATGTCGTGTGTATCTGTGTATGTGTATAGTAGGGTATCTTTAGGGTGTGGGAGTATGTAGGAGCATATGTGTGAGAGCATGAGTGTACATGAGGTACATGTGTGAGCGTGAGCACCCAGGTATGTTGTTTGTAGGTGTATTTAAGTGTGACTGAGTGCCTGTGTTGTATGTGTGTGAATGTATATGTGTGAAAGCATGTATGTTTATGTGAGCGTCTGAATGTTTCTGTCTCTGAGTTGTGTGCGAATATTTGTATACTTGAACTGTTCCCAACATGTGACAACTGAGACTTTCAATCAGGGATATTCCTGTTGTTTATCAGATGAGTCCATTTCAGAGACAACCAAGATTTCTTGATCACTTTTCTATAGATTGTGTCATGCACCCCAATAATCTAAAGACAAAATGAAATGTCATTCTGCCTGGTCACCCTGAGGCATCAAACTGTATCAAATCCCAAAGAAAGACTAAAATATACTCAGTTCTATGTGAAAAGTACCTGGACAGTTCCATCTCAAAGTATCACTGATTAGCTAACAAACCCAGTTGGCAAGAGTTGTTTATCCTCAGGAGCTCCAGAGTTTTTCATTCATTTCATTCATTCACAAACTTCAGAGTTTTTCAACACACGCACATCAGATTGCTCAGGTTGCTCATCAGATCCTGTACCCTAAGCATCAATAGGCACTTCCTAATTTGAACAATCTCAACTCCCCCATCCTCTAGTGCCTGCCTCCTATTCGTTCTTTGGTAACATAGTGAACTCCATTTCTCAAAGAGAAAACCACTTCTCCTTTTTAAACAGTCACAGATCTGCTCTTTTAACTCAAGAGACCCCAGAGGATAAGCATGGGTTCCCAGAAGCCTGACGAGGTCTGGGACAATGGTGAGTGGGTTTGTAAGGCACAAGCATTGACAAGGGAGTCCATCGCCCCCTCACCTGCATGGGGTCACCCAGCCCTCACCCACATCCTCACTGGCAGGAAAAATGGGAAATTATTGATTATCCTCGGGAAATAATTCAGGACCAAATGTTGGGTTTAAGTGGAGCAAACTGCCTCATGAATATCAGAACATGGGTGGCATCTCATTTCTATGCCCTCAAATCCAGTCCAGGGCCAAATAGTACTGAGGAAAGCAGTTGACCAGGGTCAGAAAATCTGGAGGTAAAGATACCCTCATCTACTAAAAACGTGGTGACCTGGCCTGGGAAAGTCACAACTTCTCCAAGCCCTGATCTCTTCATCTTTGAGATAAAAGGATCAATAATACCTGAGGT
Organism: Bubalus kerabau; assembly: GCF_029407905.1. Classification (NCBI taxonomy): domain Eukaryota; kingdom Metazoa; phylum Chordata; class Mammalia; order Artiodactyla; family Bovidae; genus Bubalus; species Bubalus kerabau. The sequence continues at coordinate 78,366,213 of NC_073631.1, read as the reverse complement.
TATGTGGACCCATAATATTTGGGATTACTCAAGTTAACGTGGACTCCACCATTAGTTTCAGGGTATACTAAGTTAGAAAGAAGAAACATTCTGTAAATGAGGATTAATATAACTATGAACAGAGGTTGAAATTTTCACAACATTTTGCATTTATATCATTGGTCAGAGAAAAGAAAAAAAGAGACAGCTAAGCAATTATGAAGGGAAGGACTTCCCTGGTGGTCTAGCGGTTAAGAATCCTCCTGCTAGTGCAGGGGACACAGATTCGATCCCTGGTCTGGGAAGATCCCACATGCTGTGGAGCAACTAAATCCGAGAGGTACAACTACTGAAGCCTGAGCACCTAGAGCCTGTGTTCAACAAGAGAAGCCATTGCAGTGAGAAGCCCATACACAGCAGCTAGAGAGGAGCCCCCACTTGCTGCAATGAAAGAAAGCCCACGCATGGCAACAAAGACCTAGTGTAGCCAAAAATAAAATTAATTAATTAATGTTTTAAAAATTATGAAGGGGAGCCCAGAGCCCTGCAGGGTAATGGAGGCCACCTGGCAAGATGACAAAGATGAAGCCCCAACCTTCAGTTTCTAGGGGCACAGGACAAAGGGAGCCCTGTGCAGTGAGCTGCTCTGAGGCCCCTAAGCTAAAGAAGCAGACTTCTGGAAGAGTCTCTGGAGTTTGAGAATCACTTCTGGCACTCTGGCAAAAGGCTGACTTTCACCAGAAAGTGCATAAGCACCCCAGGACTTTAAGAAAGCAGATGCTGGAGGGTTTAGTGATTGCAGAGCTGGATCTTGGCAAGAATATGGAATTTAACAGCTAAACAAAGATGCCAATTGTTTAAAATTGGCAAGACCCTCACCATTGGATTCCCATATTACACACACACACACACACACACACGTACATGTACACATACACACGCATCCACCTCTTCCAGGACTCAAAAGGGGAGATTTCACAGTATGTCTAAATTTACCTCTTGTTACAGAAGCATTTCAGGATAGATAATTTGATCTATTTTTTTGCTTAAGACCAACAAGACTTCATTCTTCCTCACCCAAGAGCTCTTATGATGAGTTGACACACATGCACAAAGCTGAATATATTACCTTAGAGTCGAAGATTTACATTTTGCACCCAGGTGACCAAATAGTCCCTGTCAGCGTCTAAAACACCTAGGGAAGAGACCTCTGCTCCCTTAGGGTAACCTTCAAACAATCCCCGCTCCAAAGTAGGGATGAATGGGCTAAGAACAAGTCACATCCATTTCTTTTTTTAATCTTTATTTTTTATTGGAATATATAGTTGATCTATAATATTTCAGGTGTATAATAAGTGATTCAGATAGATATATACATATATATATATTTGAAGCATATCCAATTCTGCCATTGGTTCAGACATTTTAGGATAGGAATATCCTAAATTGTTAAAACATTTTAAGTCTAAAACATTTTCAATTTGGGTTTTTTCTTCCTGGATGTCTGCTATCCACTTGTCTCCCTTCAAAATGGATACCATTTTCCCTTTTCTGTGGTTATAAAAACCAAAAAACTTCAACAAAGAGAGTGAGCTAAGAAAAGAGAATAATCCAGGAAAACAGGGATGTTCTCACAGGTCAAGAGCAACTCTAGTTTCTTGGGTTTCCAGACGCTGCACATAGGCATCTGAGTGGTAAGGGCATCTTCCGTGTCCCGGAAGCAGCCAACAAAGTGGCCTCCTTGTTTGTTTCCTCCCTTAAATGCTGAGTCATTCATCTGTTAATCTTCTACTTCAGAAAGAATGGAAGGAAGAGCTATGGAATCTGTGGATAGGATTGCTGGTGTGAAATCAGTCTTCAAGTTAAGGTCAAGTGCCTCACACACCCTGCTGAGGTGTGGGGCGTTCCCCCACCAGACCCTCAGCTGAAGTGGTGCAGGTGCCTCCAGCGTCACTGCCTCCTGGGGTGGGGACTGGGGGCACACTTATCCCTGAAGCCTGACAACCCCTGAATCCATGACTCCCAAACACTTCCCTCCAGTCCAAAGCTTTCCCGCAGAACTTGTCTCCTCTACCTCTGACGTAGCAAATATTTCATCCTCAGGCTCTCTTCGGAGAAGGCAATGGCACCCCACTCCAGTACTCTTGCCTGGAAAATCTCATGGACTGAGGAGCCTGGTAGGCTGCAGTTCATGGGGTCCCGAAGAGTCGGACATGACTGAACGACTTCGCTTTCACTTTTCACTTTCATGCGTTGGAGAAGGAAATGGCAACCCACTCCAGTGTTCTTGCCTGGAGAATCCCAGGGATGGGGGAGCCTGGTGGGCTGCCATCTATGGGGTCGCACAGAGTCAGACACGACTGAAGCGACTTAGCAGCAGCAGCAGCAGGCTCTCTTAAGCACCCCTCTGTCTGTCTCACTTAACAGCACTGTTCTTTATCCAGGGGCTCCAGCCTCCATTCCCCAACCCTCCTCTTCCTTCCCTCTTTATGGAATTCCTTGCCATACCTCCCAGTGGACCCTTCTGAGCTTCTATCACTTGCAACCCTCCCCATCAGCCTCACTCACTGATTCCTGCAGGTACTACTCTTGCTTCTTGCCTCTCTTTGCTTTCCTTCCTCTGCAGCCTGATTGTTAGAAGGATCCTCCTAAGACACACACCAGAAATACTGCCCACAGGATCCAAATCTCTAATGGTTTCCTATGGTCAGGTGCTGATCCTCCAGCTTGGCTCCAGGTTAGAATCACTTGGGAGAATTTTTTAAGTACTAATGCCTCTACCTGATGCTGGGCAAAAGGACAAGAGGGCAGCAGAGGATGAGATGGTTGGAAGGCATGAACTTGGGCAAACTCCAGGGGATAGTGAGGGACAGAGAGGCTTGCGCACTGCAGTCCATGGGGTCACAAAGAGTCAGACACAACTTAGCAACTAAACAACAACAAATACTTCCACCCCTTGAGACTCTGATTGCATTAATACAAAGTGTGGTCTGAGAATCAGTGGTATAAAAGCCACCCAAGGACATTCTAGTGTGCAGCAAGGTGTGAAGCCCCTTGGGCTCCATTACTCCAAGAGCTCCACAATCTACCTGCTGTTCAGTCTCTCATTCCAGACCACTAGCCTTCAGAGCAGTCAGAATATTCTCTCTTTTCCAGGCCTCTATTTTGCCCCTATTATTCCCTACTCAATATAGACATAGATATGGATACAGGTGTGGAGATAAACGTAGAGGGAGGTAAGTAGATGGAGATGTAGAAACATTTCAATATAGATATACACAATTTTATTTATGATATTGTTTAGAGTAACCAAAAAACTACACAGAAACTAAATCCAGAAGGAAAGTCAGCCAGTTGTAGTTATTTGCATCTTGTTGGCAATTCTATCTGCTGTTCACAGTTCAGCTCAGGTGCAAATGCTTCAGGGTTGGGGAATCTAAAACACTTGCGGCAGAATTGAATGTTTTTCTCCAACACTCCCAGACTGTATTTATGCATTTCCTATTGAACTTACTGAGTTCTGCCAAAATAATGTTTGGCTTTTCCCCTTATGGGAACCATGAGATTTGGGAGACAGAAACCAAGTAAATTTACTAAATTATGTCCCACACTATCAGAATTCCTTCTACAAAGCAGAAGTTCAGTAATTGCTTGTGAAAAAACATGAACGAATTAAACAGATCTATTTCTACACATTTCCATGCTAATTTACCAAAAAAAAAAAATTGTCAAGAAATACCAAGACCTCAGTAATTGCAACAATAAAGTAATTATGGAGAGATAGAAGTGAAAGGGCATTAAATGTCATATGATATAATCCCAACAATTTTCAAAGATAGAAACCCAGATAGTAAAGGTCTGAAAGGGGCAGTAAGTCACTTAATAGTGACTTAAAATCAACAAACAGCCAGATTGAAAGCATCATCTTCTGAGCCACGTACAGCCCCCTCCAGCTCTTCCAGCTTTCCTCCCATTCCCAGGGAGACAGGCACCACTCGGCAGTCAAGCTGAAGACACGGAGCAGCGTGCTTGCCATCCACACAGCTGGAATTCATGGGGCATGCAGGAAAGCGACTCCGCCAGAGTCACAGTGAAGGCTATCCCAAATCCTCGTGCTCATCCGAGAAGATCAGCTGTGTTCAGGAAGATAGACTACATGAAAAGAAAACCCTTCGACGAGAAAGGACTGCTCCATTTTTAAAATGCACTGCTCATTCCCAGCAGTAGGTATAATGAGGCATTGTTCCTAAAACACAGCCGTGTTAAGTATAGCAAACCACTGTCGATTGCAATTGGGTCTGAGCAGTCCAGATTTCTCTCAAAAGAAGTTCTTCAAGAAAAAATAAATTTTGAAGTAAATGCGGTAATGTTTGGAGAACTTCTCCCAGAACACTATTTTTGCACCTTGCTTCTTTTGTTCCAGCTGTAGCATTTCTGATGTGGGTATTTATGTATGTGCTGGATGTAAGAACTAACCATTTCAAAGACCTCTTAAATCAGTTCCAGAAACCCCATACAGTTGTGTTTAAAATGAGATCAAGTTTTTGATATTACTTCAAGCTGTTTGGGGGAAATTCATTGTTCCTCTCGCTTCTGTGTTCCATGTTTCCATTTATATTTTAGGCTAAAGTTTTTTCCCCTAAAACCTCACAAGCAAATCACAATTTTTTAAAAATAGGTTTTGTGTAAAATATGTTGACAGCCACAGTATAATTTGATGTAATAATTAAAGACATGACATAAAAATAACATCTCTAGATTATTTATGGAGGTACATATTGAGCCCCTTTGATAAGTGGCCAGTAACTGAATTTTAAAACTATTCTTTCATGCAAGCTCCTTTTTAATTTTGCAATCAGCAATTTATACTTAGATCACTGACCAAATTAACAAAGCATTCTAAAATGGAATACCCACTGCTGACAAGTTTGGTAGAAGAGGCATTTCATAAACTGCTGAGTGGATACAGAACAAAGTGACACAGTAAGTATTAAGGATGACACCGTTTTAGCAGGCATTGCAATTCCTGGAACTCTATCCATAGGTGTGTGAAATGTGGGAAAGGCATATATATGTGTACAAAGATTTTATGCCTAATATTATGGTTAATGAAGGGAAAACTACAAGCAATCTAAAGGGCCAATAGTTGCTTACCAAGTGAAAACAAGTTAAGAACAAAATGCAAAATTATTTTAAGGGATGATTCTAAAGACTATGTAACTGTAGTCACATAGTTATTCAACATAAGCTTCAGCCTTATATATAACCAAGACCCTATAAAAAATAATTTTGCTTTTTCAGGAAAGGCTGCTGTGTCATGCTACAGTTCATTGTACTGTGTCTCTCAAGGTCCCTTGATTTCCGAGTACCCCTGGGTGGTACTGGGCAACGGGAAGAGGTGACTGCCTTCCTGCCTTCGAAGCCAGTGAGGAACTGGAGTGAGCATTTCCTGCTGCCAGCTAACCTCCAGAGAAAGGAAGCGGGGAGTGGGACTGGGGGGCCCACGATATTCCTGGGCCACCACTGCAGAGAGAAGATGGGTCCTGCAGCCCAAGGCTCACTCGGTGTCCAGCTCTACCACCCTGGGACTGCTTCCCCGCTATGCCACCCTGGGGATACCCCAGTGCAGGGTACCCCAGGCCGAGGGACAGAGAGAAATAGGAAGAAGCCACTGGCCCCTGCCCCTGCCACACCAGAGGCCCAAATCCAGGAGGAAAGCCAGGGAATGTCGAACTCCACCTTGCCTTTCCCACTCAGGCAAAACTAGTGGAGAAAATGCAGCCATTGAGCCCTGAGAGCCCACCACACCCCTAGGGGCTGCCTGCCCCTCTACCCACTCTGTTTCCTCTGCCAGCATCCCTTACTTCAGTGCTGCTGCCTCTAGGGCTCCAAGTTAAAAATGCCAAGTAAACGTCAGAGTCAAACCTAGGTCTGTCTCACTCCAGTGTCTGTTTCCTCCCACTTTCAGGAGTAATGAAGTCTTTTTTTTTTTTCCTGACTTTCATTATATTTATTGTTGAGCACTGAAGTTTAAATTTAATTCTCTTTTATTGAAGTATAGTTGATTTACAATGTTGTGTTAGTTTCAGGTGTACCCCAAAATGATTCAGATATATTCTATATATATACACATATACACACATATATATATTATTTTCATTCTAATAAATTCTTTTAGATATTCTGTATCTGTAATCATGTCATCTCAGAATGAGGATTGCTTTGTTTCTCCCTTCTCAATCCATGCACTTATTTCTTTTACTTGCCTTTTTACAGTGTCTTGATACCTAGTAAAATGTTGAGCAGTTCAAGTAGTAGAAGGCAGCCACATCTCCTCCCCAATATTCTTTTCATCGGTAATGATGATGGTTGCTATAAAATTTTTATAAATATCTTCTCTTAAAAAGACAAATCTTTGTTCTTTACCTAGTTTCTAACTTTATCATAAACAGCTATGGAATTGTATCAAAACTTTTCTACATTGATTAAAACAATAATATAAAATGCCTCCTTTATTATGTAAATGTTGTTAATTATTTTTATTTTTAAACATGAAGTCATCTTCCATTCATATAATAAATCAAACTGTAATGCATTAACCACATCCACAATCATCAATGTTTCCTTTATTAAAATATCCTTCAGATCACTAAATTTGAAACTATAATCTGTTGCCAGGTATCCAGCAGGAATACAGCTTTTCCCTCTTTTTATTTTCAATTTGAGGAGAAGGCAATGGCACCCCACACCAGTACTCTTGCCTGGAAAATCCCATGGACAGAGGAGCCTGGTAGGCTGCAGTCCATGGGGTCGCTCAGAGTTAGACACGACTGAGCGACTTCACTTTCACTTTTCACTTTCATGCATTGGAGAAGGAAATGGCAACCTTGCCTGGAGAATCCCAGGGACAGGGGAGCCTGGTGGGCTGCCGTCTATGGGGTCGCACAGAGTCGGACACCACTGAAGCGACTTAGCAGCAGCAGCAGCATTTTCAATTTTACAAGAGAGAAAATAACATATCATTGTCTTTTATTTATTTAAGCTGTTGTTTTGAAGAATGTCACCTGTTTGCAATTAATTTATTTACTGATATGGTAGTTTTTAAACTTTCCATCTCATTGTTTGTTTTATACTACAATTTTCCACCTATTTTATCTTTCTTTCAGTTTCTTATCTTGCCTTATTTTGGACTGATTATTTTTTATTCCATTTTCTTCTCTATTATTAAAATAATCAAATATTATTTTGTATTGTTTTACTGGTTATCTTAGAGATTGTGACATGAATTTTTAACTTAGTAAAGTCTAATGTTAATTTGTACCATAGCCACTTGCCTGGTAATGCAAGGACCTTTGCACAACTGAAGGACATTTGTCCACTCCTGACTTGTATGCCATTGTTGAAGAGTGGTTTACTTATTTCTCTGAATTTTTAAATTTGGAAGTAATTTCAAACTTATTAAAAAGTTAAAGAACAATACAGAGAAAGCTTATACAGTTTCACCATTTTTGTAATATTTTTGCCATTTTAGAGTCTTTATTCTTTCTATCTTTGTAGATTAATATTATTTTTCTGAACCATTTAAGAGTATTTGTGTTCATTTTGCCCCTTAACTCACTACTTCAGCATGTATTTCCTAAAACAAGGATCTTACTTTTTATATGACTATAATACAGTTTATAAATTCAGGAAATTTTTCATGAATGTAATATGTATTTTTCATATTAATGTAATTTTCACAAATAGCCTACAGTCAATATTCCATTTTTTTTTCAATTCTTCTTTATAGTATATTTCTCCTCAGCCCAGGATTCACCCCAGAATGATACACCACATTGTCCATCATGGTTCCTTGGTCTTCTTTAATCTAGAACACTTCCTATCACAACACTGATAACAATAAATCAGATATTTCATATAACATTTCTTCATTTGACTCATTGGATGCATCCTCATGAATTCTCTACCAGAAATAACATGATTTTGTGTCATCCTCAGGGGATGATGATCAAACGCACACATTACCCCTCTGCCCTTTGCCAATCTTGACCCTGGGAAAGGTGTTGCCTGGTTTCTCCACTGCAACTAACTTTTCCCCTTTGTACCTGCTGGGAGATTACTTCTAACCAAAGTATTTCCAAGAACTAGAACCTGTTGATGACTTCCCTGCTCAAATCAATTACCTTGTGATGATTGCAAAATCATTATTGTAAAAAAAAATTCCACACTCTCTCCACCTGTATCAATCCATGTTCTACCTGATTACTGTATATAGCATAGTGATGCAGTATTTTTCCAGATAATATTCCATTAAAAGTTATAACAAGATAATGGTGTACAGCAGAAATTAACACTTTGGAAATCAACTAGACTTCAATTTTTAAAAAAAAGAAAGGAAACAAGATAACAGCTATAATTCTCTGTGCACAGTGTGGAGATTCCTTAAAAAACTGGAAATAGAACTGCCTTATGATCCAGTAATCCCACTGCTGGGCATACACACTGAGGAAACCAGAAGGGAAAGAGACACGTGTACCCCAATGTTCATCGCAGCACTGTTTATAATAGCCAGGACATGGAAGCAACCTAGATGTCCATCAGCAGATGAATGGATAAGAAAGCTATGGTACATATACACAATGGAGTATTACCCAGCCATTAAAAAGAATTCATTTGAATCAGTTCTAATGAGATGGATAAAACTGGAGCCTATTATACAGAGTGAAGTAAGCCAGAAAGAAAAACACCAATACAGTATACTAACACATATATATGGAATTTAGAAAGATGGTAACAATAACCCTGTATACGAGACAGCAAAAGAGACACTGATGTATAGAACAGTCTTATGAACTCTGTGGGAGAGGGAGAGGGTGGGAAGGTTTGGGAGAATGGCATTGAAACATGTATACTATCATGTATGAAACGAGTTGCCAGTCCAGGTTCGATGCACGATACTGGATGCTTGGGGCTGGTGCACTGGGACGACCCAGAGGGATGGTATGGAGAGGGAGGAGGGAGGAGGGTTCAGGATGGGGAACACATGTATACCTGTGGCTGATTCATTTCGATATTTGGCAAAACCAATACAATATTGTAAAGTTTAAAAATGAAATGAAATTAAAAAAAAATTCTCTGTGCTTTGCAATATATATTTGTTGCTTACCTACTTTATGCATACTAGTTTGTATCTCTTAATCTCACACTCCTAACTAGCCCCTCCATACTCTTTTCCACAGTGGCTGTACCAACTTAAATCCCCACAGACCTTTCCTTTTCTTCACATCCTCTCCAACATTTGCTATTTATAGACTTTTTGATAATAGTCATTCTGACAGGCGTCAGGAAATATCTTACTTTTTTTTGTTGTTTTTTAGCACTTCTCTAATTATTAGCAATGTTGAGGATATTTTCATGTGCCTGTTGGCCATCTGTATGTCTTCTTTGGAAAAATGTCTATTCAGGTCTTCTGCCCATTTTTTATTAGGCTTTCTTTTAAATACCGAGTTGTCATGTGACTTGTTTATGTATTTTAGATACTAACCCCTTGTAAGTCATATCATTTACAAATAATTTCTCTCACTCTGTAGGTTGGAAGAAATCCTGTCTTTTCACTTTGTTGATGGTTTCTTTTGCTGTGCAACAACAGCAAAAGTTGTTTAATTAGTTTAAACTTAAACTTAAAAGTTTAAGTTTAATCAGGTTTCATTTTTTAATTTTTGCTTATTTCTTTTGCCTTAGGAGACAAATCTAAGGGGTGTCAATGAGTATTCTGTGTTCTCTTCTAGTAGTTTTATGGTTTATATGGTATGAGGAAATGTTATAATCTCATTGTTTCACATTTAGCTGTCCAGTTTTCCCAGCACCACTTATTACAGAGATCCATCTTTTCTCGTTTATATATTCTTGCCTCCCTTGTTAGCGCTTAATTGTGAGATTATTCCTGGGCTCTCTGTTCTCTTCCATAGATTGCTGTGTCTGTTTCTGTGTCAGTATTATGCCAAGCTGGAAATAAAACTCTCACTATTTGCAGATGACATACTTTATATAGAAAACCCTAAAATCTCCACCCAAAAACTATTAGAACTAATAAATAAGTTTAGGATAGGAAATTAATATACACAAATCTGTTGCTTTTCTTAACACTATCAGAAAGAGAAAGCAAGAAAACAGTCCTGTTTAAAATTGCATCAAAGAGAATAAAATAACTGGAAATAAACTTAACCAGGGAGGCGAAAGAAAACTGTTTAACATTGATGAAGGAAATTGAAGACAATATAAAGAAAGGTATCCTGTGCTCTTGGATTAGAATAATTAATATTGTTAAAATGGCCATACTACCTGAAGCAACCTATAGATTTAATGCAGTCCGTATTAAAATACTCAAGGCATTTTTCATAGAACTAGAACAAATAACCCTAAAATTATACGGAACTACAAAATATCTCAAATTGCCAAAGCAATATTGAGAAAAAGAAAAGAACAAAGCTGAAGATATCATCCCCCCAGACTTCAAACCTATAATCAATCAAAATTGGATTTTTTTTTAATACCAAGATCTGGATTTTTTTGCTCCTGAGATATCTTTGGTTCTTGACATTTTCAGTAGACAAAACTAGTGTGTACATGTGTGTATACACGTGTATATGCATGTGGGGGGGGAGGGCGGTAAACAGATATACATGTACACACATTCCAATACCTCCATTACTATGACTTTTTTCTTTGCCATCAGTTCAGTTCAGTTAAGTCTCTCAGTCATGTCCGACTCTTTGCGACCCCATGAATTGCAGCACGCCAAACCTCCCTGTCCATCACCAACTCCCGGAGTTCACTCAGACTCATGTCCATCGAGTCAGTGATGCCATCCAGCCATCTCATCCTCTGTTGTCCCCTTCTCCTCCTACCCCCAATCCCTCCCAGCATCGGGGTCTTTTCTAATGAGTCAACTCTTCACATGAGGTGGCCAAAGTACTGGAGTTTCAGCTTTAGCATCATTCCTTCCAAAGAAATCCCAGGGCTGATTTCCTTCAGAATGGACTGGTTGGATCTCCTTGCAGTCCAAGGGACTCTCAAGCGTCTTCTCCAACACCACAGTTCAAAAGCATCAATTCTTCGGCGCTCAGCTTTCTTCACAGTCCAACTCTCACATCCATACATAACCACAGGAAAAACCATAGCCTTGACTAGCCGGACCTTTTTTTAGCAAAGTAATGTCTCTGCTTTTGAATATGCTATCTAGGTTGGGCATAACTTTCCTTCCAAGGAGTAAGCGTCTTTTAATTTCATGGCTACAGTCACCATCTGTAGTGATTTTGGAGCCCAGAAAAATAAAGTCTGACACTGTTTCCACATCTATTTCCCATGAAGTGATGGGACCAGATGCCATGATCTTCGTTTTCTGAATGTTGAGCTTTAAGCCAACTTTTTCACTCTCCTCTTTCACTTTCATCAACAGGCTTTTTAGTTCCTCTTCACTTTCTGCCACAAGGGTGGTGTCATCTGCATATCTGAGGTTATTGATATTTCTCCCGGAAATCTTGATTCCAGCTTGTGCTTCTTCCAGTCCAGCGTTTCTCAAGATGTACTCTACATAGAAGTTAAATAAACAGGGTGACAATATACAGCCTTGATGTACTCCTTTTCCTATTTGGAACCAGTCTGTTGTTCCACGTCCAGTTCTAACTGTTGCTTCCTGACCTGCATACAAATTTCTCAAGAGGCAGATCAGGTGGTCTGGTATTCCCATCTCTTTCAGAATTTTCCACAGTTTATTGTGATCCACACCGTCAAAGGCTTTGGCATAGTCAATAAAGCAGAAATAGATGTTTTTCTGGAACTCTCTTGCTTTTTTCATGATCCTGCAGATGTTGACAATTTGATCTCTGGTTCCTCTGCCTTTTCTAAAACCAGCTTGAACATCAGGAAGTTCACGGTTCATGTATTGCTGAAGCCTGGCTTATCCTACATTAAAATAGCTTCAGAATTGCTATACACACAACACTACAAACCCAGACTTACTAATGAGAGTGCACAACTAATTGCTGTTAAGACTGCCATTTTACAATCAAATTACCATGTTCAAGCTACTTGCATTCGATTTTTTTCCTTCACTGTGTGTATGAAGTAGACTTATATTCATCTGTTACTAATTGTATTCAGTATTAGATTTTCCCCCATAATTGTTTATTTAATGTTATTTTTGAATATGTGGAATACCAATGTTTCCAAAAGTCAAAATCCTTTAAGACATAACCAGAAAATTAACTCCTTCCTCTGACCCTTCAACACCATTGGGCTCACCCAGTTTAGAACCAGTTTTCCTGTTTTCTGATTTATCCTTCCAGTGCTTTTCTGTTTTGTTTTTGCCAAAATTGTCAAATACCTGTATATTTTATTATTTCTCCTTTCTTCATCAGAATAGGCAGCATACTATACGTTCTCCTTGATCGTCTTTCCTATTTTAGTAAACAGAGACTCAGAATTTACTGCAGACTCTTCATATAGATCTTTCTTATTCTTTCATACGGCTGCATATTTCTCATTTGTGTAAGTACCAAATTTTTAAACTCATTCTCCTATAGTTGGGCATTTTGGTAATTTCCAAAATTTTGCAATTACAAACAATGCTAACAAATAATTTGTACTTGTGTATTTCTGTATTTTAGAGGTGTGTCTTTAGGGAAATTTTCTAGAAGTGAGATTGCTGAGTCAAAGGATAAATGCACATATATTTTGGAAATTCATCTCCCTGGGACTGTGCCATTTAACTTTCCCAACACAGAAGTATAACAGTATCCATTTCACCAGAGACTCACCAACATATATATCATCAAGGTTTTGAAGTCCTTAAATCTCCTTTAGCCATGTTTATGGACTTTCCTGTTAGCTCAGTGATAAAGAATACACCTGCTAATGCAGAAGACATGGGTTCAATCCCTGGGTCAGGAAGATGCCCTGGAGAAGGAAATGGAAACCCACTCCAGTATTATTGTCAGGAAAATCCAATGGGCAAAGGAGCCCGGTGGGCTACAGCCCATGGGGCTGCAAACAGTCAGACATGACTGAGTGATTGAGCACACATGTGTAGCCACTTTTATAGGATTTTTAGACTTAGTTTAAAGATAATAATAACTTCAAATTATTCTGAATGTCTTGTCCAAAAATATGTCCAAAAAGACAAAAGTAGATGAATTTGTGATTGAAAAGCTGTCTTTTGACCAAATTTTGAGCTGATGCATTTGAGAAAGAGCATTCAAACCATTGTTAACTATTTAAATTTAAAGGCTTAAATTATGTCAATCTTTATACCTGTTTGTGGTCTGGTGGAAGCAGCTAGACAGGCAGGACTAAGCTCTAGCAAGTTCACATCATCTTTGACCTTCAGTAATTCCACCCTAAGGAATAATGTTTTGTATATAATTCATAAGACTCTCATCAAGGACAGGGCTAGTACAGTCATAAATCTGTGTTCTGGACCCTCTTTCAAGTAATAATTGCCAGATCATTAAGAAATATTTTAACATGATAAAAATAGTTCCTGCAAAAAAAAGTTCAGATTCTTTTAAAATGTTCTTTATAAATAAGGAATATTAGTTCCCTTATCTGTGACATATGTTGCAAATATAGACTCAAGATTATTCTTGACGCTTTCTGCCATGAACACATTTTTCTTTTTAAGTTGTCAAATTAATCAATCCTTCATTATTGCCTCTAACTAAGACACTGTAAGTCTTTCTGTACACTGAGGTTTTGAAGGTATTCACACATATTTTGTTGCATACTTTGTATATTACTATTTCTGAACCATTTGGGTTTTTCTTGTATGTTGGTAATTTTTTATTGGGAATATATATATATATTCACCACCTGTATATGAAGGATGGTCTGGGGGCAGGAAAAGCCAGGGCAGTTCTTGTCCAGAGAGGTGCAAAGGAGACAACTGGCTGAACCCCTAGAATGTAGGATTTCAGGAGATAATTCAGGAAGCTCAGGTTAAGACCATCTCCAAAAGAGGTCAGTTTAGGAAATGTTGAGTTTGGGTACATAGAAAATGCATAGTTAAGAGATCAGCTCCTATAATAGTCAACTGTGAAAATGGATTCTAAGATAGGAAAGAAAAGGCTTCTCACTATTCAGTTTCCTCTGTTAGAAGGTGGAGATAAAGCCAGTAATGTGACACTTTCTAACATGCTTCATTTTCATCTGACCCCAGATGGCAGCTAGGACACTGGAGAAAGGGCTGGCAATTAAGAAAGGGCTGGTCACTGCTGGCTGTGACCTGGCAGTCCCCACACCTACCCCAATGCTGGTGGGAATTGACGGGTAGGGCTGAAGAAATCACTGAAACTCATTTCAGTGCTGAAGAAGTTACCCAGCATTACTTATGGGACAAAGTCTTAGCAATTCCCATTTGTGACTCAGCTATTTTCCATGAATAGTACAAGCAACCCTCTCAGGCTGCCTAGTTTTATAACAATAAGTACAGTATCACAGCCATTCTTTTCCTGGAAATGACCTATTGGCGTTTAGAAAATATATATTCAATTTAAAGGAGTCCAATTGTATTATATTCCCAAGTCTGTTCCCTAAGTTCTCATTAAATGACTTTAAAGTATGATAAAGAAAGAGCAGATTGCCTGCTGTATGATTGACACTTACATGGTTTTAGCCTTGGAAAATCCCTAAAAGTCCCTAAGCAAAATAAATTGCATTTTTAACCCAAATCCAAAGGAACAAAACAACGTTAGCAATTGTACACACCGCGACTCCCCCCTCAGGCCAATTAAAGCCTTAATCGCTAAGTAAATCTGTTCATTTCTCTTTTTGTATTTGAGTAGAATGTAAACTGTGAAATGTCTTTGCTTTTCCATCTGCATGTAAAAATGTCCTTTGAAGCTCCTGGTATCTGGTATCTGGTTGTTCACCCTCTGCCGATCCTCGCCCCACATGGCTATCCTAAGTATCCTCCATGATAAGTACAGGCTGGGGATCACCTCCGCAACTCCTACTGACATCCTAGGGGACCTCAGTATCTGTCAGGATGACACAGCCAGCACCCCAGGCCAAGTGTAAGGATCTTCTCACCTGTAATGATCGTCACTGCCCTCCTTTCAGACACTAACCCATCCCGCACCTGAGGGCTAGAATCAGTTTCAAACGCCCCAGGCCCAGGCAGGTTGAGGAGCACCTCTTGTCTGGTGAGTTGGTGCCCTAGAGGTTGAGCAAAGCCCAGGAGAAGGGAGCTGTGCCCTTGGAAAATGGCCACAAACATGTCAACCCACTGCAGTCCATGCCAAACATAGCCAATGTGATTTACAGAGAAAAGAGAAAAAAAAAAAAAAATCCAGATTTCTATGTGTAATCTGTTGGTTATTCAATTGGCTCAATTAAAATGCAAAATAAAACAAAAACTACAGCAGAAGCATGATATGAGTCAAAATAAACTCATGGACCCTGATTCCTAATTTTCACCCTCTGCTTTAAACCTCTTCCCATTTCAGAGCTGTCCCATCCATGAAAATCAGGGTCCTATTGACCCTCTTCAAAGGCTGCTGCTCCTCCTTCTTGCTCCACTGCTCTGTCCAGCCCATGCTTCATCATCCTGAACACAAGATTTAGACTCTCTCCTTCCCTCCCAGGCTCTCCAGCAAATGGGCTTCATCTGGCCACTCCAGAACTTACCCCTGGGCGCATTGCCTCACTGGCTCCCACACCCCTCCTCTTCCCTGGGTCTGCCTCCCTCTGCACCTGTACAGCCTGGGGCAGCATTCTTGGGGCCCCACCCTATTGTGCTCTTCCAAGGAAGGACATGTTTGTCTTGGTGTGATCCAGACCAATGGCCATACCCTAAGGAATATATGAAGGAAGGAAGGAAGGAAGAGAGGGAAGGAGGGAAAGGGAGGAAGGGAGGCATTTTCCAATTATGTTAAAAGCATGGGCTCTAGTAACAGGTCAATCACTCACAAACTTTTTACATTATGGAAAATTACTTAATCCCCAAAGCCTAATTTTCTCACATATAATACAGTGCATGGCAATGGGGAAGAGCAAAGGATTACTGGAGGCCACAGGCCCAGTACTAATGCCCAGAAGGTAGGTGGTCATTTCTTGCTATTGCTGTTGTTATCACTCTACATAAGCAGTCAAGACACCAAACCCCCTACCTTAAGCACTGAGAACATCCGTTGTTACACTCTCTTCTCTTTGGGGGTGGACTCTGGATCTGGGCAGCAGTGATACCAGCAGAGAGCAGCATTATTCAGGCTTGATCCTAGAGTTGGCACCAGGATGCAGCCCAGATGGCACTCTGACTCCTGAGGGGATCAATAGTCACACACCTGCTCAGAAAGATGCATGAGGGGCTTGCTGGCCTATCTTCCCCTGGCCCTGCAAACGAGGAGACTGGAGAAACGACCATAAGGAAATTGGAATTTGTTCTCCCTCCCCACATGATGGGATGGGAGGAAAGTCCTCAATGCCTGGATGTCCATCCAAGTGCATGGAGGGAGATGTTTCTCGCAGCTGCGTGGGTATCAGTGCCACTCACATTTGGGAAAGGTGGGGGAGTTCATCCAAAGATGAAGATGATCTGCGTCTTTATGAAAAAGGGCAGGGGTAAGTCCCGAGCCAACCCTCAGAGAACTCAGCCTCCCGCAGAGTTGACAAATCAGTGGCCAGGCGTTTCACCTCCAGGGTCAGATGACTTGGGTTCAAATTTGGACTCTAATCTTTCCTATATGTGACCTTGGATAAGTTCACAACTAAGTGCCCATCCCTCCCCTGTGAAAGGATGATATGAGAAGAGCAGCAGCTGAAGGAATTGCTACAAGAAGTAAGTAAAATGATACATGCAACATGCTCAGTGCTGTGGCTGGCACATAGCAGGGTCTGGATCAATGCTGTGTGCTGCACCGCTGTGCTTAGTTACTCAGTCGTGTGTCTGACTATTTGCAACCTTCTGGGCTGTAGTCCACCAGGCTCCTCTGTCCATGGGATTTCCCAGGCAAGAATACTGGAGTGGGTTGCCATTTCATTCTCCAGGGATCTTCTTGACCCAGGGATCAAACCCACATCTCTTGTATCTCCTGCATTGGCAGGTGAATTCTTTACCACCTAGATCAATGCTACCTATTTTTTTTATTAGAAAAGATACATAAATGCATAATTATTTAGAGAACCAAATAATAAGGACCTTAGGGCTGTATTAAATGTTATAGGATACAAACTGGGGGACAACTGAGTTGGGGAACACTCTATAAGGATGGCAGAATGTGAGAGCAAGAATTTTCCTAGTGATAAACAAACAGAACCTTCCAGTGAGAGTAGATAGGAAATGCAAAGTTACAGAAATATGAAATGGGTGCACAATTCCACTTTGGTCTGTGGGTCCTAGCAGAGTAAACGAGAGTCCTGGCAGCTTGGTAGACAGAAAAGTCATGGATGTCAGCCTTGAAAGTCAGGACTTAACTTTAAGGCAACTGTGAAGACTTTGTGAGAAGGATCTAAGCCATGGCATTTCTCAAAAAAATCAAGTGTGCAGTCCTGATATTTAGAAAAGAGTTACCCTCACAGTGCCTTATTGTGATGAGGTTCTTGAGTTTTTCATCAGCTTAATGTTCTGCCCTGGGTCTCAGGCCCCGTTCTCACTCACCCTTCACTCAGTGACCCACGTGCAGGGGCACCCGACTGGCTGAGGATACCGTTCCTGACGCACCAGCCTCTTTCCAAGTTGTAACACCTCAACTCCTCCCCAGTGGCCACTGACAGCCCATTTCATTTGCTGAAAATGCTAGGATGCTGGCCAATACTTTGAGAAAATAAATAACCTTTTAATGACCTTGTTTTCATTCTACCTGCATTCAGACCCCAGCATCCAAATCTGATTTATGACTTTCTTCCTCACTGTTATGTTTCCATGACCCATACTTACTCACCCACCTTATCGATTTATCCGGCTGGACACATTTCCTTCCCCCAAAATTTTGCAATGAAATCCAGGAAGGGAAAACTCTTCAGGTGCCATGGAAGGTAGAGCACAGGTGACCTCAGCCATGGACCCGGTGGCCTGCTCTGGGGGAACTCAGCACCTCTCTCCTGGGAGTCCTGGCCACAGGCAGGGGGAGAGTTCTCCCATCAAGTGGGACCACTGCATGGTTCACTCAGCCCATGCTCAGACAGGGGCCAAGGAGGGCAGGTTTAGGGGCCAGAAAAAATGTTTTCTTTGGCAGAGCCTCTGCATTCCAGATTCCTTCCAGAAGGCTTCCATCATCAAGGAAAGATTCATTATGGGCAATCAGGCAGGCCAGATGGGCTGCAGTCCCCTGGGACTTTGCGGCTGCTGAGTTGCTTCAGTCGTGTCCGACTCTGTGCAACTCCATAGACGGCAGCCCACCAGGCTCCCCCGTCCCTGGGATTCTCCAGGCAAGAACACTGGAGTGGGTTGCCATTTCCTTCTCCAATGCATGAAAGTGAAAAGTGAAAGTGAAGTCACTGAGTCGTGTCCGACTCTTAGCGACCCCATGGACTGTAGCCCTCCATGGGATTTTCCAGGCAAGAGTACTGAAGTGGGGTGCCATTGCCTTCTCCACCCCTGGGACTTTATCATCACCATTTATTGCCCAAACTGCCCCTCCAGGGCCACCCTGTCATCCTGTCAAGCCACCAGCAGGTGTATCTGACCTCGGATGAGAAAGTGGCAGGACCAGGCTTTATTCAGCACTAGTTATGAATCCAGGATCAGCTAATTCCTGTCTATCGTAGTCTGTGTGGGCAGCTATACCAGAATATCACAGACCAGCTGGCTTATAAACAAGAAACCAATTTCTCACAGTTTCGAAGGCTGGAATTCAGGGATCAAGGAGCCAGCAGATCTAGTGTCTGGTGAGTGAGGCCTCCTTCCTGGTTTCATAGACAACAGCTTCTAACTGTGTCCTCATGTGGCAGAAAGGATAGGGGAGTTAAGAGATGTGGGTTTGATCCCTGAGTCGGGAAGATCCCCTTGCAGGAGGGCATGGCAACCCACTCCTGTATTCTTGCCTGGAGAATCCCATGGAAAGAGGAGCCTGGCGGGTTGCAGCCCATAGGGTCGCAAAGAGTCAGACATGACTGAAGTGACTTAGCACATTCAGACCATAGCAAACCCTGTGGAAAGCAGTTCATCTCTCTGAGGTTGAAGCCCAACCATTCAAAACACCTTATGACTGTGAGTTTACTCAGGGCGCTGACCTGACAAGCCCCTCATGAAGTGTAAACTGGGTTTCCAGGCTCTTCTGGGCCCAGAGATGGGCTGGAGGCACAGAGAGAGTGATTGTGGGGACTCCAGGGAGGAAGAGGGAGCAGTGTCCCAGGGATGAAGGTAAGAGGTGGCAGTGCTGACAGTTATCAGGCCCTCCCAAAACCCAGGGTGGGGAAATCCTCTCAGAGAATCACACCATGGCTGGAGAGGCCCCATCAAAGGAAGGGGACAAAACTGCACTCCCTGACACCAAAACACTGCTCTTCAAACCACCTCCAGCTACTCACCAGCTCTGTTGTTACATGTGCTGCTCATTCTTTATTTGGCTTGTAAAACACCCTTCTGAGCTTTAGCAGGAAAATGAATCAGTCTCACACTTGATCTAATAGGAACAAATTATAAACGCATTTAATTTTTTTAATGTAATAAAAGCCTCTGATTCTTGGAACTTTGGAAAATCGCTCCTGGGAATTACAATGTTTTCAGAATAGGTGGTAACTCACCTCTTGTTTATTTCACCTGACAACAATCACCACTTTGACTCACAGACCAGTGTGAGCCTCTGATTACGGAGCACATGCTATTTTGCTGTTAGGTGACCCATGGACCTTTTTTTTATAGACCTGCTGGAGTCTGCTTGCTGAGCAGAACATTGCTAATGACTTGGAAGGATCACATGGAGAAATTGAATAGAAGCAGTTTAAACCTGATTAGTCCTCACTCCATTTAGTGTACACTGCTTGTTTTGTAGCAAGATTGCAGAGCTGACATTTATTTACTTATTTCTTGAAGTATAGTTGACTTATGATATTATGTTAATTTCAGGTGTACAGCAAAGTAATTCCATTTTTTGGAGAATAATGGAGATTATTCTCCATCATAGATTATTTTATATGGAATGCAATTCCCTGTGCTATACAGTAAATCCTTATTGCTCATCTATTTTATGTACAGTAGTTTGTACCTGTTAATCCTGTACTCCTAATTTTTTCCTCCCTCCTTCCCTTTCTCCTTTGTTAACCATAAGTTTATTTTCTATGTCTGTGAGTCCATTTTTTATAGATTCACTTGTATTATCTTTAGATTCTACATATAAGTGACATTATATAAAATTGTCTTTGACTTATTGCACTTAGCATGATATTCTCTAGGTCCACCCACATTGGTGCAAATGGCAAAATTTCATTATTTTTTACATCTGAGTAATAGTCCATTGTATATATAATATACCATGCCTTCTCAATTGTCTGTTGATGGGCACTTGGATTGTTTCCATGTCTTGGCTATCATAAACAGTGAATATTGGGGTGTCTACATTTATTTATTTATATGAGAAACATGAGCATTTTTTCAAACAAGCCATCAAGTCACAGAAACTTATGCATTAATAGACACCTGCACACTGCTACAGTTGAAAGATTGTAAATAATACTGGAAAAAAACACCTTTTTGTAAATTATTTGGGGATATGCTTATGCTTGAGTAAGCCCCTAAAGAATGGAATAATTAAGTGTGGCTCTCCCTTGTGTTGTCTCTCATTCTGATTGTGGCTTGAGTCAATGTCAAAAATTATGGATGAATTTACCTCGTGGCACTTAACGCTGTAAGAACCATGGGGTATGATTGCAAACCACTGGTGTAGGAGTCCTGGATCGTCTTACTAGCTCACCCTTGTTTGGCTGACCAGATACACTTAGGGGGACAATGTTGCTGCTCGAGTCCCACTTACTCAATATACCAGGGACTCTGCACTTGGTTAGACCATGTTCTAATTTACCAGTGCCTTCTATGCACTGGCACCATGCTATTCTCTTTAAACCTGTCTTCTTGCTTCTTCTGATAAAGTTGACTCTCAGTGGAGTAGAGATGGACATAATAGCAGAGATATATCTCAGAGACAGAGATAGAGCAGTCAACGCTGTGTCCGGTGGAGACAGGGACTCAAATGTAATACTCAACCATAAACTTTGCCTAGTAGCAATTTCACCTGGAGAGACAGATACCAGCTAGAAACAGCAGCTTGTTAGCTGAGGCTAGGTGAGCTGAAGCCACCCACCCTTGTACATTCACACACAATCCTGCTGGGGAAGATGAAACATCTGTACTCTCTTCACATTGTTTTGTGTCCTGTCCACTCCTGCTCAGATAGTCTTTCTAAAAACCAGAGTGGATCAAACCACCTCCTAATTGTCATTATTCAGTTCAGTTCAGTTCAGTCACTCAGTTGTGTCCGACTCTTTGCGACCCCATGAACTGCAGCACGCCAGGCCTCCCTATCCATCACCAACACCCAGAGTTCACCCAAACTCATGTCCATTGAGTCGGTGATGCCATCCAACCATCTCATCTTCTGTCATCCCCTTCTCCTCCTGCCATCAATCTTTCCCAACATCAGGTTCTTTTCAAATGAGTCAGCTCTTCATATCAGGTGGCCAAAGTATTGGAGTTTCAGCTTCAGCTTCAGCTTGTCATTATTCAGTGACTCCTATATCTTTCAGGTTAAGCCTGAGGTTTTTAAGTGCACAATCAAGGACTATTTAAACCTACTCCTCCAACTTTATTGCCCCTCATTCAGGAAATTACTCTCCATCCCCAAGACCTCACTCCCTTTCACCTCTTCACCTTAGGCAGGAGGGTTTCTCCTCTTCTTGCAATCTATCAAACCCCACCTGAAATTTTGCCTCCCCTGATTGTTCCCTCTCTTGCATCTCAACCATTTCTGCTGCCCTTTATGGAGAAGATAGCATTGGTTTGTAGAGAGTGTTGTTGAAGTCTTGAGGTGAGACTGCCAATATCCATCTCTATGCCCTAGAACCAAGCAGATGCTGGACTCCTGGAAAGGTATCATGGCCACAAGGCATTGAGTGAAATTCGTTGAGGGTCATGCTTGTACTTCCCTTGCCCAGCAACAATTATAAGGTGAATGAAAGGCCCTGGGACAGCCTGTGTGCCCAGGGGAAATCTGCTCCTTCTCATGGAGAAAATAAAATATCTGTTCCCTGTACTCCCATCTTCCTCTCTGCAAGATTTTAGAGGGAAGACAAAGGTATTAAGAACAGAGATGTTTTGATGGCTAACAAACACATGAAAAGATGCTCAACATCACTCATTACCAGAGAAATGCAAATCAAAACCACAATGAGGTACCATCTCACGCCAGACAGAATGGCTGCTATCAAAAAGTCTGCAAACAATAAATACTGAGAGGGTGTGGAGAAAAGGGAACCCTCTTACACTGTTGGTGGGAATGCAAACTAGTACAGCCACTATGGAGAACAGTGTGGAGATTCCTTAAAAACCTGGAAATAGAACTGCCATACGACCCAGCAATCACACTGCTGGGCATACACACGGAGGAAACCAGAATTGAAAGAGACACATGTACCCCAGTGTTCATCGCAGCACTGTTTACAATAGCTAGGACATGGAAGCAACCTAGATGTCCATCAGCAGACGAATGGATAAGAAAGCATTGGTAAATATACACAATGGAATATTACTCAGCTATGAAAAAGAATGCATTTGAATCAGTTCTAATGAGGTGGATGAAACTGGAGCCTATTATACAGACTGAAGTAAGTCAGAAAGAAAAACACCAATACAGTATATTAATGCATATATATGTAATTTAAAAAGATGGTGATGATAACCCTATATGCGAGAGAGTGAAAGAGACACAGATATAAAGAACAGACTTTTGGACTCTGTGGGAGAAGGTGAGGGTGGGATGACTTGGGAGAATAGCATTGAAACATGTGTATTATCATATATGAAATAGATTGCCAGTCCAGGTTCAATGCATGAGGCAGGGTGCTCAGGGATCATGCACTGGGATGACCCTAAGGGATGGGATGGGGAGGGCTGTGGGAGGGGGATTCAGGATGGGGAACACATGTACACCCATGGCTGATTCATGTCAATGTATGACAAAAACCACTACAATATTGTAATTAGCCTCCAATTAAAATAAATAAATTTTTAAAAAATAAAAAATAGAAGAATGGAGATGTTTTTTAAAATCTGACTTTGAATAAGACACTGAAAAGATAAATCAAAAGCTTATAAAATATTGGCCAGAAATTCTCAGTACTGAGTTCTGGATTTTATCCATTCATTCACACAGCAAAGATTTCTTAAGCACAATCTGGGAGAAGTTTTATATCAGGCATTGGGGTGGATACCTGCCTCCCCACCAGCACACCTCTAAGAAGACAGAAAAATGAGACCAACGTGTAACAGAAGTGTGACCATGCTCAGGGTATGAAAGGGGCAGTCAGTGCTGTTGAGCAGGACTGAAAAGTGGAAAATGGAAGATGAAGGCATATCTTACAGATTTTATCTGTGAACTATATGAACAGATTATCTATGCTGATATTACTAAGTCTACATAATATTATCTAATATTAAGCAAATTGTCAACAACTAAAGCAAAATAGAAAACACGGCCCTGTGACACCACTGGTCATCCTAGAACCGTACTCAGCACTGCCCGTCAGAGGAAGTTTTCTCCCCACACAGAGGCTTCATCCCTGAGTACCCTTGCATCTAAAAGCCTCACTTTACCACCTCAGATGCTGATTCCCAGGCCAGCTGAGACTTCTGAGCCTGCAGTGTGCCAGGACATCTGCCCTGGAAGACTTTTGCCTGCAGAGCCTATCGGTCCCCTTCTCTGGGGAACAAGCTCTGATGATGACACCCCCGTCCATCTGACCCGCTGTCTTATGATGCCCGCATCCAACAGAGAAACTACCTGAGGGGTCCGAGGTCTCGGAGTGACGCTGACAAACATCAGAGGGAAAGAGGGTGGTTAGAGCAGGTGGGGAAAGACAGGTGTTGACCCAGTGCGGGTGGGCACCAGGCAGGTAAACAGATGGCTCACAACAGGACTCGAGTAAGCCAGAGAGCAGAAACCCATGGATGACCACAAAACAGCATGGGAGAAGCAATGCTCACCCTGTAAGAAACAAACAAGAATCCAAGGTGCTTCTGTGAGCAACAGAGTTCATGTCAGGTTCAGGATGGGACCTGAATCCTAGAGGAGACCATTGTCACAACAAGGCAAGTCTAGACTCGTGGGGTAAATGAGGAACCAAATCACGGTCTGAGGAGCAAGGACCAGACTGGACACAAAAGCAAGTGATGTTGGGTGGAGGAGGAAAGATTAGATTAACAAAGTTAGTCCTTTCTTCTCCTTCTCAGTAGGTGACACGGTCATCTTCTTTACAAAGAAAATAGGAACAATCAGAGAGAGATGTCTTGCCTCCCTTCTCATCCTCTTATTATTCCTTGTGTATAATTTTTCTGTATAAATTTTAGAATCATCAATTTAAAATAAAAAACACTAATATTGATAAACTTCTAATCTATATATAAATTTGAGAAGAGGTTAATATATTGGTAACCTTACACATCTTTCTCTAGATTTTTTCCTACATATTTGATATTTTATAAAGCAATTATAAATAATGACTTTTTACCTTTTCTAATTGTTTACCCCAAATATAAAAATACAACTGTTTGGGCTTGTCTCATATGCAGCTGTTTGCTGAACACTCTGTCTTGGAGGGATCTCTCCTTCTTCCTGCTCCTCTCTGCCTCCTGCACTGATGTCCTCCACTGCAGAGACATCAACTAGCTCTACCTTTTCCACAATACCCATTTGGGAGTTTTCTCTCCCAAATCATTCTTCAGAAGCAGCTGCCTCTACAAGCCCCAAGGGAATTCTCATTGTCAAGTCCAGTTGCCCCATCTCAGCCTTCCCTTCCTCACTTTCTCTGATTGCTCTGATACTCCTATCTGGTCCCCTTCCTTTGCCTTCTGGGAATCTGCCCTCTCACTTTCTGCCTCTTATCTCTCTGATTGCTTCTCCCATCTTTATCCCACATTCCTTAAGCATGTTTCTTCCCGGGAGCTCCCCTTCCTTCCTACTTTCCTGCTCAATGTAGTATCCATCCTTCTAAATGATATGAAGAGAGATTTCCATTACTTTCACTGGTGATTCTTTTATAATAATATTTTTGCATTCAATCAAGCATACATGTTGTAGACTGTAAAAGGTGAATTTCAAAATAACACATTATGCTCGAGGCAAAGTTGCACTTGGACTGGACATTTACACACAGTATACAAGAAGATTCTCCAGTTCTGCTTGGCTATGCCTTGGTGGAAAGTTTTGAGAAGCACTTCCCTAGAAAATCAAATACCCACTTCTCCAGCTGTAACAGGATATACCGTTTTTCCTCCTTTCTATTGCCTCTATTCACCCTATACGCAATCAAACTGAACTTGGATGTATCCACATTGAGCCTGGCTATAGTAACAAATCTTGAGGGGGAGCCATTGTTGGTTGGTTGCTAAGTCATGTCTGACTTTTTGCAACTCTATGGACTGCAGTATGCCAGGCTTTCCTGTCCTTCACTATCCCCTGGAGTTTGCTCAAACTCAAGTCCATTGAGTTGGTAATGCAACCCAAACATCTCATCCTCTTCCTCCCCCTTCTCCTCCTGCCCTCAGTCTTTCCCAGCATCAGAGTCTTTTCCAATATGTCAGCTCTATGTGGCCAAAGTATTAGAGCTTCAGCTTAAGCATCAGTCCTTCTAATGAATATTCAAGGTTGATTACCTCTAGGATTGACTGGTTTGATTTCCTTGCTGTCCAAGTGGCTCTTAAGAGTCTTCTACACTACAATTCAAAAGCACCAATCCTTTAGGGTTCAGCCTTCTTTACTGTTCAACTCTCACATCTGTACATGACTACTGGAAAATCCATAGTTTTGACTAGATGGACCTTTGTCAGCAAAGTGATGTCTCTGCTTTTTAATATGCTGTTTAGGTTTGTCCTGGCTTGCGGGGACCTGCCCGTGAGAACGGGGTCCTTTGTCCGAAAGACACAGCTCTGGGAGCTGCCTCAGTCCTTGAGGGTTTGCTTGCAAACATAGCTCTCTGTCCCGCCACCCCAGAGATTAGGCTCTTATTTACTGCAGGCACCTGGAGTTCTGTGCAAACTTCTCACGCACAGAGAAATGTTATCTGGTGTAAGAAGTAATAACAGGGTGCCATTCCCATGCTCTCAAGATTTCTTGTGACTGTTTGTAAGATGTATAGGTCAACAAAGAAAATGTTAACTGTCTTGTCTTTCTCACGCTCTTCTGTATAAATATGAGATGCTGAATAAAGTTGGTGTCAGACTGCGTCCCTTCGTGGAGACGTGTCTGAACCTCTCGACCCCATCTTTGTTGTAGATTTCTTTTACTTTAGTTTCTTTTCTCAGCCCCGCCGTGCACGTTCTCAGCACCTGATCGACTTTGCTGGCTGGCACCGGCACTGGCTTTTCTTCCAAAGAGCAAGTATCTTTTAATTTCATGACTGCAGTCACCTTCCACAGTGACTTTGGAGAGGGTGCCATAATTCTGTCTAAATCAGGTTGCCTGAACCATACCATCCATTTGCATGAATATATAGATTTGATTAACTTTTAGCCTATTTTTAAAGCCAAATGACATGTCAAACAGCAGGACCTTTCCATGAATTCCCACTGGGCTGAAATAAGCATGAAAGAACCAACCTGGAGCAAAATTGGAGAGACACATTTCAGGTAATTTTTAAACAATAGTTTCATTCGTCTGCTATGTTATAAATAACATATTTAAATTACGATGACAATGTGCCTTCTAATTAATAACTCCAATTTGAAGAGTATTTACCCTTGGAATTAAAATTTTCTCTCCTGGACTATTGCCAAACATAAGAAATTTCAGTCCAAGACATAA
The DNA here is from genome assembly GCF_029407905.1 of Bubalus kerabau. Lineage (NCBI taxonomy): Eukaryota > Metazoa > Chordata > Mammalia > Artiodactyla > Bovidae > Bubalus > Bubalus kerabau. Next base: position 78,339,229 of record NC_073631.1, on the reverse strand, counting down.
TTTTTGCATAATGATTTCTTTCTAAAGAAATAAAATAACACTCAGTATGTCTCCTCCACATGCAATATGGCAGCACCAGTACCATTAGTTCAGAGTGACACTGTCACAGTTCCGCTCAAACAAAGTAAAATTTTCATGTGGGTTGATCATTTGGTTCAAATAACAAGCTTACTGACAAGTGCTTGCTTTATATATGCAACCTCTTCCCAGATATCTGCAAAGGTATATTATGTTTCAGTGCTTTTCATAAGCAGAGAAAATCCATCATTATTGGCTTTTTGTTTGTTTTGTTATAGTTGTTGTTATTGTTTGAAATGGCATGATTTACTGGACTACTCTTGGCATCCTGTACAATGCCTGGACCAGAAAGTTAATTCCAAAAAAACAAATGTGATCAATTTCAACCATATGTCAAGCAATTGCTTTAAATGCTATATATAAAAGAGCAAAGAATTGTAAACAAATGCCATATGGGATTTGTTTTAATCCAATTATGATTCATACATATATATATAGGATTTGTTTTAATCCTATTACAATTCTTTGCTCATATATATATATATATATATATATACACACACACACACATATATATAGTTAAAGTAGATAGGCCAAAAAGAAATGATATGAAAACATAAACATAAAATATAGGAAAGACAGAGAAGAACAAAATAAAGATGATGGTAAGCATGATAATCATTGTGAGATAAGCATAAGTCTAGGGCAAAATTGTTTAAGAATATGAAGAATAACATCTCTTTTGATGAAAATAATGATACAGATTTAAAAGCCATGAACCTTATGCTCCAAACATTATGCTATCAAAAGCATAATGTGCACTTATATAAGACCTAGACAAAAACACAGCTGTTAGAGATATTAACCTACATTTACCACCCTAATCTATTACTTTCATCAAGTGATCAAAAAATGTCATAGGATATTCAATGCATGCATGCTTGCTAAGTCACTTAAGTCATGCCCAATTCTTTGGACCTTATGAACTGTAACTCACCAGGCTTCTCTGTCCATGGGGATTCTCCAGGCAAGAATACTGGAGTGGGTTGCCATATCCTCATCCAGGGGATCTTCCTAACCCAGGGATCAAACCCTTACCTCCTGTGGCTCGTACATTGCAGTCCGATTCTTTACCACTGGGCCAACTAGGGTGAAATTAGAGTTTCCCCTCACATCTCTAATTTATGGAGTCATCCACAAATGGACCACTCACACCAAACATAGTAACTGCACACACCTCCCCACAGACTCCCACAGACCCACTTGCATCTGGCTGGGCATCATCAGGTATTGCAACCATGGCCCCAGGGACACAATAACCCCACTATGCACCACTTCCTCGGGATGCAGCCCTAAGTCCACCAGCCAGTCCATCAGTGTAGCTGTCGGAGGGCAGCATGTTTCACTGCAGTAATAGAAAATGCCAGTTACAAGAACTCAAATATTTTTTTAAGAGGTGGGCAATACCTGGAGTTGGTCATCTGTTCAGTGATGGTAACAAAGACCCAAGCTCTTCTTATCGTCCCACTTAAAATTCTTAATATCTTCGCTTCTCCTCACACTTGACAAGATGGCTTCAACACCTCCAGGCATCACGATCACTTCAGTCCGAAAGAAAAAAGAGGGAACAGCAGCCAAGTCTGTCCTGGCATCAATTAAGATAGATGAGGACATGCTGTGATAGGGCACAGCCCTAGGGCTTTAGTGTCTGAGAATCACAAAGGTCCATATCTTCTTACTGTTATATATTCCTCTGAACTCAGCAGGACCTCTGTTCTATATCCTCCCCACTCAGAGACCCAAGATGGAGAGTTGTCCACTTCCTGGAACCATATCGACTGCCACAGCAAAAGGAAAGAAGAACTTAGACTCTCACTTCAACCATTAGAAGCTTCCAGCCAGCATCAGCACACATCGATTCTACTCATACGGTATTGACTGAAGCAAACTGCACACCACATACACATTTATGGTAAGGTAGGCTTGCAGCTGAACCGGGCTCCAGAATGAGAAGAACCAGAAATACTGTGGAGCAGCACTAATGCCTGTCAGGGAAACTGTTAAATCAAGAATCTGGCCAACAGGAACAGGGCTGCCATAGCTGTCATAATTAGTTTAGACCAATATCATTCATTGCCTGGAGTGAGCACAGGGGCAGGTGGTGACAACGGGACCCCTGCCCTCTCTGAAACACCATCTGCATTAAAGATGTCATAGAAGTGAGCTGCTTGCTTCAAATGCATTACAAAAATTGTTAGTTAAATAGTTCTTATATGTGTTTCTTCAGGTTGTACCCACCTTTCACTTCACAGAACTCAGATCTGAGTGTCATGTGGCAGATCCAGGAGGTAAGATCATTTGTTAGTCTCGAGCTCACAGCAACCCACTCCCTTAAAGGCCAATGCTTTTCTGCAGCACTAGCTCATTTTGAAGGCTTTTTCTTCCTTTTTGAAGCCCCTTGTACAGTGACGTCTAAGCCGGAAACTGGGTTTCATGCTTGATGTACCAACTTTGGATTTGGAAAACTGGGTTCTAACCTTCCCTACTTTTCAGCTAGTGAGTGAATGAGTGATAGTTGCTCATTCATGTCCGATTCTTTGCCACCCAATGAACTATATAGCCTGCCAGGCTTCTCTGTAGATGGAATTCTCCAGGCAAGAATTCTCCGGGCAAGAATACTGGAGTGGCAGCTAGCGAGCCGATGCAAATAACCCAAACTGTCAGATCTTTGGTTTCCCCGCTTACACTTGAAACATGATGTCTGCCCTTCATAACTGCCTGGTGCATAAGAGAAAACACATAAATAGTAGCCATGATTCTCAAAAAGTAAGAATGTGTGCCTGACTCCAGTGCCCAGATTCTGTCCGCAGCAGAATGTGGTCTCTCATTGTGCTTCCTAATGCTTATGACTTGTTTCAGAACATATTGAAAGTAGATGCTTCTTTTCTGTATATGTACTTTGAGCCTAAATGGATAGGTGGGGAGGAGGTTTATAAAATTTGTAATGATATCAACAAAAATTTGTCAAGTAGCATTTCAAAATGGAATCTTAATATCTTCATGAAAATTCCAGTGCTCAAAAAAATTATGATAACAATTAGTGTTCAAAACCACCTAGCAATTATACATAGAAATAAATGCTTTCTGATAGAAACAATGCAAACTGCATGAAATAAATGAGTGCAAGTTACCACAATCACTAGGGTTTTTTTAAATCCTCCTTTTTCCCCCAAATCTTGTTTGTTTCCTTAAGAATGAATCAAACACACAGTGCTATGAGAAGTAAAGAGTATTTAGTATTTTTCCCAGCAGTATTTGTTGAGTCATTACCAGTGATAAATAGTTTTTTGCATGAAATTTCTATATAATAACTAGGAAAATTAAGTTCTGATAAGGTTTCAATCAATAATTAAATCAAACAAACTTCTCCTATGCCATTTCTTTGGCTTCCCAGGTGGCGCTAGTGGTAGAGAACCTGCCTACGGATGCAGACATAAGAGATGCAGATTCAGTCCCTACATCTAGAAGATCCCCTGGAGAAGGTCTTGGCAACTCACTCCAGTATTCTTTCCTGGAGAATTCTACAGAGAGAGGAGCCTGGCAGGCTACAGTCCAGGGCCGCAAAGAGTCAGACACAACTGAAGTGACTTAGCATGCATACACGCATCATACCTGATTAATCTCAGTTTTATGCCACCAAGGTAAAAAATAAGGGTTAGTCTATACTTTCTGATGGGGAAGTTCAAAGTTATATTCTATACAAGCATACTATTAATATTCCTGGTCTTATCTCAGAAGTTGAACTTAAAACTCCTGTCTAATGTAGGATTGTTGCTCACATTTTGCAGATGAAGGTCTCCAGTCTTGGCAGCACCACAGCTAATGTGTGGTGTGATTATCTGGGTTTTGAAGATCTTTTTGTACAGTTCTTCTAGGTATTCTTGCCACCTCTTCTTAATATCTTCTGCTTCTGTTAGGTCCATACCATTTCTGTACTTTATTTTGGCCATCTTTGCATGAAATGTTCCCTTGGTATCTCTAATTTTCTTGAAGAGATCTCTAGTCTTTCCCATTCTATTGTTTTCCTCTATTGCTTTGCATTGATCACTGAGGAAGGCTTTCTTATCTCTCCTTGCTATTCTTTGGAACTCTGTATTCAGATGCTTATATCTTTCCTTTCCTCCTTTGCTTTTCACTTCTCTTCTTTTCACAACTCTTTGTAAGGCCTCCTCAGACAGCCATTTTGCCTTTTTGCATTTCTTTTTCTTGGGGATGGTCTTGATCTCTGTCTCCTGTACAATGTCACAAACCTCCATCCATAGTTCATCAGGCACTCTGTCTATTAGATCTAGTCCCTTAAATCTATTTCTCACTTCCACTGTATAATCATAAGGGATTTGATTTAGGTCATACCTGAATGCTCTAGTGGTTTTCCTCACTTTCTTCAATTTAAGTCTGAATTTGGCAATAAGGAGTTCATGATCTGAGCCACAGTCAGTGCCTGGTCTTGTTTTTGCTGACTGTATAAAAAAGATCTTCACAACCCAGATAATCACGATGGTGTGATCACTCACCTAGAGCCAGAAATCCTGGAATGTGAAGTCAAGTGGGCCTTAGAAAACATCACTACAAACAAAGCTAGTGGAGGTGATGGAATCCCAGTGGAGCTATTTCAAATCCTAAAAGATGATGCTGTGAAAGTGCTGCACTCAATACACCAGCAAATTTGGAAAACTCAACAGTGGCCACAGGACTGGAAAAGGTCAGTTTTCATTCCAATCCCAAAGAAAGGCAATACCAAAGAATGCTCAAACTACCGCACAATTGCACTCATCTCACACGCTAGTAAAGTAATGCTCAAAATTCTCCAAGCCAGACTTCAGCAATATGTGAACTGTGAACTTCCAGATGTTCAAACTGGTTTTAGAAAAGGCAGAGGAACTAGAGATCAAATTGCCAACATCCGCTGGATCATTGAAAAACGAAGAGAGTTCCAGAAAAACATCTATTTCTGCTTTACTGACTATGCCAAAGCCTTTGACTGTGTGGATCACAATAAACTGTGGAAAATTCTTCAAGAGATGGGAATACCAGACCACCTGACGTGCCTCTTGAGAGATCTGTATACAGGTCAGGAAGCAACGGTTAGAACTGGACATGGAACAACAGATGGGTTCCAAATAGGAAACGGAGTACATCAAGGCTGTATGTTGTCACCCTGCTTATTTAACTTATATGCAGAGTACATCATGAGAAACTGAAAGGTTGTTGTTGAATCACGCGAATACACCGGGATTCTTGGCCCCCGGAGGAGAAGAATTCAATCTGGGGCCAGAGACAAGGCTTGATCGCTCAGAGCTTTTGTGTAATAAAGTTTTATTCAAGTATAAAGGAGATAGAGAAAGCTTCTGACATAGGCATCAGAAGGGGGCAGAAAGAGTACCCCCCTGCTAGTCTTCAGCTGGATGTTATATAGTCACTAGCAGTTTGTTAATGAAAGAAAGGAATGTCTTAAAATTCAGAATGGCACCAGGCCCCTCACCCATAAGATGCATTTTGGGATAATCTTGGCACCAAATGGTTTATCCTGGGCCATAAAATGATTAACTTGAATCTTGAAGAAGGGCAGACCACTATACAAATAGTTTCATTTACATAGATTAGGGGAACAATATCTGAGTATAACATACTGGTTTGTCAAGTAGGTTCTGGGCCAAGAGGCGGAACCGACTTGGAGACAGAGTTTGGGGTAAAGGCATAGTACATTAGCATAGCTTAAGACAAACATTTCCATAAGAAAAAGGCATTGGTTGTCTCTAGGCTCAAGAATAGCTAACTTCAGGCGCAACCAGGTGTCATTATGGCAACACAGTATTTTAAGAGAAACCTCCCTTTAAATTTGTCTAGAGAAGGAAAAAAATATTGCTAGTTTGTTTCCTCCTGCAGCTTAAGAGAGATAAAAATGTCTGACACTTGCAGGCTATTTCCTCCATTTGGAGACCCCTGGCCTTCCTGCCTGTTACCCCCTCATTTTCATCGACTCCAGTCCCCAGGTCCTGGCCTACAAAGACTGTGAAAAGTTTGTCCTTTCTTCCTCCTTGAGAATTCCAGACCCCTCTCTCCTTGGGGACCCCAAGATTTCCTATCAACCTGCCTAGGAAATGACTCTCTCAAAACACTGGGCTGGATGAAGCACAAGCTGGAATCAAGATGCCGGGAGAAATATCAATAACCTCAGACATGCAGATGACACCACCCTATGGCAGAAAGTGAAGAACTAAAGAGCCTCTTGATGAAAGTGAAAGAGGAGAGTGAAAAAATTGGCTTAAAGCTCAACATTCAGAAAACTAAGATCATGGCATCTTGTCCCATCACTTCATGGCAAATAGATGGATAAACAGTGGAAACAGTGGCTGACTTTATTTTGGGGGGCTCCAAAATCACTCCAGATGGTGACTGCAGCCATGAAATTAAAAGATGTTTACTCTTTGGAAGGAAAGTTATGACCAACCTAGACAGCATATTGAAAAGCAGAGACATTACTTTGCCAACAAACGTCCATTTAGTCAAGGCTATGGTTTTGCCAGTAGTTATGTATGGATGTGAGAGTTGGACTATAAAGAAAACTGAGTGCCGAAGAATTGATGGTTTTGAACTGTGGTGTTGGAAAAGACTCTTAAGAGTCCCTTGGACTGCAAGGAGATCCAACCAGTCCATCCTAAAGGAGATCAGTCCTGGGTGTTCATTGGTAGAACTGATGTGAAGCTGAAACTCCAGTACTTTGGCCACCTGATGCAAAGAGCTGACTCATTTGAAAAGATCCTGATACTGGGAAAGATTGAGGGAAGGAGGAGAAGGGGACAACAGAGGATGAGATGGTTGAATGGCATCACCAACTCAATGGACATGGGTTTGGGTGAACTCTGGGAGTTGGTGATGGACAGGAAGGCCTGACGTGCTGGGGTTCATGGGGTCACAAAGAGTCAGACACGACTGAGCGACTGAACTGAACTGAACTGAATGTGTGGCAAGTTGAGACCTGTATTCAGGTGTGTTTATTTCACCTCACTGTTCACTAGGAAGTGAATCCCTTTTTTATGAACTCCCTTTATTAGTTATTTCTTCTAATACTGGATTCTAGAAGTTGAATTGTGTCCCCCCAAATCCATACATTGAATTCCTAACCCCTACGACCTAAAAAGGTGACCCCATTTGGAGAGAGGGTCTTTAAAGAGGTAATCAAGTTAAAATGAGGTCATATCAATGGGCTTTATCCAGTATGATTGGTGTCTTTCTAAGAAGAGGAGATTAGGATTGGGGCACTCACAGAGGGAGAGCCCTGTGAGGACACAGGGAGAAGATAGCTGTCTCCAAGCCAAGCAGAGAGGCCTCAGAAGGAAGCAGTCCTGCCAACACCTTGATTTCCAGCCTCCTGAACTGTGAGGAATAAATTTTTGTTGTTTAAGCCCTGCAGCATTTGGTATTTTGTTATAGCAGCCCTAGAAGACTAATACTCTGGGCAGTGTCTTTCATCATATTTACTGTTCCTCCAGCATCCAGCCAATGTTACATCTTTATTAAAGTCATTGATTTAAAAAACAAATTGCATGTAACAGGTCCCAAGTGAGAGAGCCCGAGATTCAACCACTAGACCCACAAGTAGATGTCCCCTGAGAATGGTTCCTTACTCACTCATGTTTGCATATCTTAGCTGACTCCTTTCCTGGTTGTGTGTCTGATATATAGCCAATGACAATCTACCTCTATTAGAGAATAGAACTTGTACCATTCTCCCTCACTAGAGTGTAATTGTCTGAAGGCAAATGACCATGAGTTATTTATCATTAAATCTCAAGCAGAAACTAGTACAGCAGTTAATAGAGACACAACTGCATTGAAATAAGTTAATACTCATGGTATACTAGATCTGGAAGAATACCTAAATATCATTTTTAGAGAGCAAAATTGGGACCCAATGGGATCAAATGATGTATTTCTTTAGCTAGTAGAAGAAATCAGTCTTGCTCTCAGCTTATGAACTCTAGTTTCCTCCTGTTCTCCACACACATCTCTCTTCCACTTAGCTTCTTACTTTGCAATTACGTTAACTTGTTCTTATGAATTTGTTGGATTTGCACTTGTCTAGAGATGATAAACTTCTCCTTTATTCCCCATTGTCCGATTCTGTGAGTTATTTTTAAGCCTTGTGGAGTCATGGAAATTGCTTGAGAAATAACTCTTAGGAAAACTGGTTCTAATTATTTCCATTTAGAAATTTATTGACAGCAACAATCTCCATGATTGTGCTTAAAAATGCACTGTATAACAAAAGCGATCCCATTTACACGATCATGGTAAGGAATATTGGCAGCTTGTAGAGTTCGGTCATTCCCTGTAATTTCTCTTCTCACATTATTCAGTGTTCTCTGCTCTCCCCAACAAGAGCAGCTGAAAACTGTCATGAGATAGTTTCACTTAGGAAAGTCATTTTGCAATTCTAGGAATCCCCAAATGTCCCTAAATCAGCATATGAAATGGACTCAGACCACTGTCCCCAGGTCCCAGTATTTCTGTGGTCATTAGTTGACTTCGTTAGGTCAAGAAGGGTGACTTGGATTAGGATAAGTAGAAACAGGAGAAGAAAGACATATTTCCAGTAGAGAGAGGGAGGATCATGGGCAGCAGGATGGAGAGGCAAAGCTGCCCATAAGTTAGCTGACACTGCAGAGGAGTGTTGGCTGGGTCCTCTTGGGAGCAGCCTTGAAGAAGGGTTCGTACCATATATTACAGGCAGCAGGGAGCCAGCCAAGTGTTTGAGAATAGGGATATGATCAAGGCTTGTTTGTGAAAGACATCAGGGCAGCTGAACCAGTCGTCTGAAGAGGGAGTATCTAATAGGTTAAAAATGAGACCAAAGGCTTTAGGAGCACTCCAAATGAAGAGAAGGCAGTGGTAATGAGCAAAGAAGTAGGTGAAACAGGACATGTGTCAGAAGTAAAGTGAGCCAAAGTTGGTGAGAACATGGGAGAGTGAAGGCTGTGTTGAGTTAAAGGGGACCCCTCAGGACAGGATGCTGCTGACGATGAGATCATGGGAAAACCAGCATTGTGGGGAGGTTTGTAGGGAAGGTGATGGGTCCACCTGGAGCTATTGTGAGACGTCCCTGTGGAAATGTCCTGCAGGCACATGAAAGTTTCCACCTGGTACTCACAAGAAACTCTGGAGGACAGAAGTCTGTCAGTCAGGAGATGAAGATGGATGTTAAAGTCAAGAGAAGCTAAGATAGCTTAGTCCGTTCAGCCTGGTACAGCAGAAAGGCCACAGACTGGATGGACTAGAAACAACAGACATTGATTCCTCAGTTCCAGAGGCTGAGAGCCCAAGATAGGGGTGCCTGCAGATATGGGGTACAGGGAGAACCCTTTTGTTTATAGACAGCACCTTCTTGCTGTGTCCTCACATGGTGAAAGAGGCCAGGGAGCTCCCTGGGTTCTCCAAATAAGGGCACTAATCCCACTGATGAAGCTCTGCCCTCATGCCCTAAGCACCCCCCAAAGACCCACTTCCTAATACTCTCACCTTGAGGGTTAGGAGTCCAAATGTGATCTGCGGGATCTGAATACACAAGCATTCAGTCCACAGAAATAATAGAGAGAACATACAGTGTGGGAATGCAGGAAGTCCAAAGCTGGACGTCTGAGAACAGTGACATTTCAGCAGTAGATGGAAGAGGCAGAGAAGACCTGATATAAATAAGAACCAGAGTTTCATGTGCCAAAGCACAAGAGCTTCATGAATGAAGGTATGGCCAGAGCTGTAAAATGATTCAGGGAAGCTGAATGTGATAAGTATGACAAGAAAGAGAATGACCAGAAATTCTTCAACCACTTTCAAAAGAGCCTGTCCAGTCAGATAGCTGTGCAGCTGGGTGTAGAGATCAGACCCAGTTTAGCTGAGGACTCAGGAGGAAGTCAGTCAGTGGAGGCTCTGCTCACAAGAACTTTGATGTAAGTTGAGGTAGAAGCCAGTTGGAAAGAAGTGCAATCAGGATAGAGACTGAAGTCAATATGGCTTGTCCCCTCACAGTTGCAAAAATATAGAAAGAGTTACTTTTTGCTTAATTGGAGCTCCTGATGGATTTCAGAGATTTCCCTACTAAAGTGGTTTTGTGTCTTAAGACCCTCTTGGCCATATCTGAATTTTCCTCACCCTGGCCCAGGTCTAAATAGGATCACCAAGCCCTGTGTGTGTAGAAGGGCCCAGCGTAGTGAGTGAGGACCAGTCTGGCTCAAACTTAGTTTCTAGGGCAAGTCGCCCCACCAAATGATGAGGTGTTTTAGAGCTGCAGTCAAGTTTTTTATAAACTAGAGTTGGGACCACAATCTATTAAGTGCAACATGTCTGTTAATAATTACTTAATGTCCAGGGCCAAGAAAATATTTCTTACAAAGAGTGTCCTTGAAAAGAGAACCGTGATATTGGCAATGCTAAAAGCTAATGGGCTTTCTTAACTAAGCTGTGCGCTGAGTATGTACGTATAGTTCAAACTAAACCAAGGTCATCTCAGTTTAAAATGAAGGCTTTGTCTTTTTTTACTTCTACTACATAGAACTAAAAGCTTTTCTTTTATTTAGCAAGTTGGGGGCCAGGGGGGTTGGAGAATAGATTAATGCACTTTGGGAACTTTTCCTCTTTAACATCTGTTAGGAAAAATTATTTCCATATATTTAGTGGTCTTTCTATTTTTATATTACACAGATTTTTAAATTTTAAAATTACACAATACATTATCCATAATATAAGAAGGACATTAAAATTATTCCAAATCCCAACACGAGGAAAACACACTAACACTGTATATATTATTTTTCAGATATTGATACAAATGAAAAACAAGTGAAGATATGAAGCAAAGAGATTTCTATTAAAAATTATTTAATAGCTAATAATGTTTCATGGAGAAGGCAATGACACCCCACTCCAGTACTCTTGCCTGGAAAATCCCATGGACAGAGGAGCCTGGTAGGCTGCAGTCCATGGGGTCGCTAAGAGTCAGACACGGCTAAGCGACTTCACTTTCACTTTTCACTTTCATGCATTGGAGAAGGAAATGGCAACCCACTCCAGTGTTCTTGCCTGGAGAATCCCAGGGACGGAGGAGCCTGGTGGGCTGCCGTCTATGGGGTCGCACAGAGTCGGACAGGACTGAAGCAATTTAGCAGCAGCAGCAATGTTTCATTATTTAGATGTGCCATATATTATTTTAACAATCTCTTATTGCTGGGTAATTAGGGTGAATCCAGTTTTTCACTAGTTTCAGCAATATTTAGAACAATTTTACACATAGTTAGTCATACTTTTGCATAATATTTCCTTGGCATACCTCTTATGAGATTGCTCAAAAAATAATAATTGGTGTTTGTGAGCACTTACAAGACATGACTCCTAAATTGTATTTTCAGTTTCTAAATGGAGACATTTCCAGCTACCCTCCATCTACAAAACAAAACAGAAAATAGAGTAAGAAATTGTTACTGTCAGCATTTGGAGTCTGCTGAGGAGACTTCTGATGTATATTCCTTTCTATTGGACTTATTGTTTCCCTTCCTCAATTGCAAGATGTTTGCAAATTCTGATGATAGAGCCAAAAAACTGTGACAGAAACCACTAGTCACCCCCTGTAACTAATCTTAGGTCCATTCCCTAACATAGGGAAAGATTAGTTAGTAAAGATTTCTATCCATTACAAAGAATCTCATTTTCACATTAATCCACTCCAATGGAACTTGGAGGAGGAAAAGAAATAAAGAACACATCCACATCAGGATAAATCCGTGAAGTACATGAAATATGTGCGTGTTTTCCTTCTTTATTTGGAGGCAGCATCCAGGATTCAGTTACACTGGTGTCCTACAGAGTTCCTGGTATCCAATATTAACTCCATTTGAACTAATCATTTCATTTGATCATTGGAATAACTTTGTAATATTGGGAAAGGCAGGTACTACTTTTCCCATTCCATCAATGAAAATGAAAGTTAAGCAGGGTAGGAATGCAATGAGACTGACTAATCTAACAAGAAAGGGGACACATTCTTCTGCAAGTAAGGAATAGAGAATTTCATCAGGTTGGGAAAGAAAAGATACATAGATGAGAATCAGCAAACAGTTGCTAATAAGAAACCAGAAAGTCCAGGAAACTAAATCCAGGTCAAAGCTAAGGTCACAGGTCAGACCACAAGGAAAAGCATTAATAGGGAAAAGACCGTGAGGTCCTGCCCTCACTGTTGTGTCTTGTCCAGGCGAAGATGAATGTGAGTACGCCCTATTACATGGCTGTGGATGGACCTGGGTAGTCACTAATCATTGCACACTATGAATGTATAGTAAATGACTAAAGTGTTCCAGCGGTACCTGACAACAAGCATTTAATTTCCCTCACATCTATGGGTCAGCTGGGAAGTTCTGCTGGTCTGAACCAAGTTTGTGAGCCTCACTCAAGTGTCAGCCATGGGCTGACTAAAGATGATCTGTGCGGTTTCCTGATCTTGCCTGGGTTTCCTGATCACACATGTCTGGGAGTCCAGCGAGGGCAGCTGGTAAAAGCAGAGAAGCAAAAGAGAATGCAGAAGTACAGCTGCTTGACTCAGAGGGCCCAGAGGCTGAACACTTTCAATTTCTTGAATCCTATTTTGTAGTCCATTTTCAAGCAGCGGGGAGAGTCACTTGACCTCTAGATGAAAAAGCTTCCACAACAATATGGATTAAAATCCTACTGATAAAGCTGTGGGACAGGACATAGAGAACAGACTTATGGACACAGTGGGGAAAGGAGAGGGTAGGACAAATTGAGAGAGTAGCACTGAAATATGTACATTACCATGTGTAAAACAGATAGCTGATGAGAAGCTGCTGTACAATGCAGGGAGCTCAGCCTGGTACTCTGTGACAACCTAGAGCAGTGGAATGGGGTGGGAGGTTGTGGGGGGGTGAGGGGTGGGGTGGAGGAGATCAAGAGGGAGGAGGCATGTATACCTATGACTGATTCATGTTGATGTATGGCAGAAACCATCACTACATTGTAAAGTAATTATCCTCCAATTAAAAATAAATAATTAAAAAAAATAAAGTTAATAAAAACAATATGGATACAGGAGAGCATGGAAAACAGAAGCCACTTTTGCAATCAATCTACCACACTATGAAATGTACCTGGGCTGGTCTGCTGGAGGAAAAGCCAGTTGTCCATATTGGGGCCATATTAGATGAGTCCACACCCAACAATCACCAAGTATATGAGAGACCCATGCACCAAGTTTAAGAGATCCACAAAGCAGAACTTCCCTGTCAGCCCAGAGCAGCAGAACCAACAGACTTGTGAGTAACATATAAGTCACTTGGCAAGTGATTAGATTGGTCCCATAAATCTGTCTTTTGCTTCCCAATCAAATTTTCTTACCCTAAACTATGCTATCCTTAGTAATATGTTTTGAATGAGTAACAAATGAAGAGACACAAATCAATATGAATAATTAAAGTCAAGTTATAATAGAGTAATTGATTATTCCAATTTTCCATAATCTCCTCTGGGATGTAAGCTCTACAGTATCAATGATTTTCTGTCCTCAGTACCTAGATCAGTGACAGATACACAATAAATATTTGTGTTTATATTACAATTTTTCATGAGCGAAATTCTCTCAAAACACATTGCCTTTCATTCTTTTCATTCCAAATAGATTCACAATCAATTTCTCCCTTTAGGAGTGAATAAGCATGATGACATCTGTAAGTGACGCAGTCATGAGGCCCTCCTAGCCTCGCAACCCAGTAGCACGGCTGCCTCAAGCACAGTCTCCCCCAAGAAGCATGGAAGGATGCACGGAAACTGACAAACCCAGGCTGAGCAGACAAAGCTCTCCACTTGGTTGTATGATTGCTCCCTAAAAAATTAGTGAGAATAGCTTGAATTTAGGGGCTCAACCACAAAAGCCAACTGTGATGATAAAAAGATGTGGCAGTCACTACCCCATACAACAGATGATGAGCTTATTTATTTCAATTTTTATTTACTGAGAAGTGTTCCTTGAATTCATTTTTTTTCAAATTGGGCGGGGGTCGGGGGGTGCAATCCTGAAGAATGTTTGAGGTACTATTGCTTCTAAGAAAAGTGTTAGTCACTCAGTCGCCCTCTGCCTCTTTGCAATCCCATGGACTGTAGCCTGCCAGGCTCCTCTGCCATGGAATTCTCCAGGCAAGAATACTGGAGTGGATAGCCATTCACTTCTCCAGGGACTACTACTTCCATACTTGGTATTTATTTAAGGCTTGTAAGTCTTGGATAAAGGAGGACACTGTTAATGGTGTATGCATGATCATAGACATTGGCATCCTGTTATGTTGTTCTTACTTATCCCCATGGAGCAGTAACTCTCCATCAGCTGTACTTATTGATAATGTAGAAAAATTTAATGATTTGCTTTTAAATACCAAGAGTTTTTCTAGCTTCTGGTTTTATATAGAGAAAAAAAACTTGTCTTTGATCCACACCACAAAAATGTCCAAATTTCTAGTATTGCCAAACACAAACACACACTTGAGAAATGAAAACAGAGTAAAATTCATAAAATTATATAAACCCAGGAATGAACTACGAAAAGAAATGGTATTATTCCTGTATATGAGACTCACATGATTTATCTAGAATTTAAAATGAATTTTCGGAAATACAGCTTACAATAAAGTCCATACCTTTGACAAAGTGATGGAATGCCTATAGTAGAATGAAGTATTTTGAAAGTTTACAGGGCACCTGGAGACCCCTGGGTCCCCACTCATTCTCTCCATTTTTTTTTTTTTTTGTTAATAAACCTTTTGAGCCCCAGACTAGGATAAATGTGCAAAAAGACACACAGCTCCATGATAACAGACTAGTTCTCAAAATCCAGGATGCCTGTGTTTTCCACTTTCTCCCAATGGATCTTACTTCAGAAAAGTATAGATATTAAAATTTAGAGTTTAATTGGAGGTTATCTAGTTAAGCATTTTTATTTTTACCTGAAAAGAGAATTAACCTGTCCAAAATGAAGAGCACATGCTTAGAACCTGGAAGAGCTTGAATTCAGGCGTCTCAATGTTAAACCTCTGTTTTCCCACTTTACTACACACACACTCTCTCTTTCTCTCTTTTAATTTTATTAAATTCTGAGTATAATGTTGCTTCACATGTTTTCATTAAAAGAAAACAGCTATATGATGCCATGAGAATATGAAGGAGAGGGAAATACCTTTAGGTGTAATAATGAAGTTGTGAAAACATAAATTTGAAATAATAGTGTGACATCAATTTCGCTGCCCCTGGGTGCCATCTTTTATATGTGTACATCTAGTAACAAATGCACGTGGTATTTGGGTACAGGAACTACATGGCAGCCATAAAAAGCACTTTGAAATCTTCATTAAGGTAGTAGTTAAATTCTAGGAGCCCTGTGATCTTGACCTCTCATATAACACACCCATTGTAAGCAGGAGGGAGATACAGTTGTTGGAAGACTGACATCTGGGACTTCTGAAGGTCCATTGGTTAAGACTCGACACTTCCAATGCAAGGGGCATGGGTTCCATCCCTGGTCAAAGAACTAAGATCCCACATCTTAGTTTTTTGGGTGGTGCTGCCCAAAAAATAATTTTAAAAATAAATAAAAATGTTTAAAAAGACTGACAGCCACGGAAATTATGTCAAGGATGCAAAGAATTTTTCCTTCAGGAATTGAGAAGTCCTTACTCAGTCTTTGTAAAAGGTTAATTAAAAGTAAAATTCATACATGGGAAAAAGAAAAAAATCAAAAGAAATAAAAGAAAAAAAAGAAAAATAATTAAATTCTTGAGGTCAAAGTGTAAATAGCAGTCAAATTTGCTCTCTGGCATAGGACAAATGTTTATGTTTTACCCAGTCCCTGTCTTGGTTCCACCTATCATCCCTGCTGTTTGAAATCCCAGACATGCTCCCTGAAGTGACGTGAAGAACCTCTCCCCACATCCAAGCACACAGACACTCCATGGGAGCTGGTGTCCTCCAGAGCCTGGTGCCGCACAGGCGACCCATCTGCATCTGCCAACAACAACGAGCAATGCCACTCGCTGGAGAGTGAGGAACGTGGGCCCAGGAGTCAGGCAGACCTGGGCTGAAGCCAGCTCCTCCCTGCTCCGTGATGTTTGACTGTGTCACCTCTCTCAGGTTGTGAAGAATAAATAGATTAACCCCTGTGAAGAATTCAGCCGCGTGCTGGCACACAGTAAAAATCCAATGTGTTTAGTTCTGTAGCTGTTAAGTGAAGGGCCTGGCAGAGCCCCTGGGGCCCTGTGGACCCAGGGGAATGGAATCCATTCTTAGGTGAACCGTGGTTCTGTCTGTCACTAGTTCCTTCTACTTCTCAACCCGGAAGGCGCCCTTTCTCCTTGGTCCAAACTTTCACCACGTCTTTTTTGTGGATGTTTAAATACTTCTGGCCTTTCTGCTGCTCCCTACAAGTAACAGCTTTCCACACGCATCTCAACAACAGAAAAAATGAATGATGAAAGGAAATTTAAAAACATCCTTGCAAGTTTGAGTCTGATGCATGAAGCAGGGCACTCAAAGCCGGTGCTCTGGGACAACTCAGAGGGATGGGGTGAGGAGGGAGGGGGAAGGGGGGTTCAGGACAGGGGGGCACGTGTGTGCCCATGGCTGGTCCATGTAATTGTGTGGCAGGGGCCACCACAGTGTTGTGAAGTGATTGTCCTCCATTTAAAATTAATTAATTAAAAAAAAAATCCTTGTGACAGAAATTGTTTTGCCCATGGCTCCCTGCTCTGGACTTCCAAGCTTCTTATTTGCAGGAACTGAATGACCACAGGGCATCTGGACGTTCTAATCATCTGTAGAGCAAAACAGCAGCCCCTCTTTCGAGGTGTAGCAACCTGTACAACAAATATGTTGGGGTCCTGTTTTGCTATATTCACTGAAGCATATTTTATTCCTGATGTTTCCTTCTGCTCCCCTTTTGACATTTGAGTTAGAGGATGATACATTTTTTGTGTCCAAGAAGTGCTTTTATAGACGAGCACAAAACTCAAAAGGGACAGTACTCAAAATCAACAAATATGGGATGACTCTCCCTGCCCTCCAGAATGGGAAAAATATTCTCCATGTTGTAGGAGGAAGAAAGAGATGAGGAAGCACAGGAAGCTTGAATATTTTGGCATAATTGATGTGGGGGCTGAGTCTGATTCCACATCAAGGCAGGACAAGGAGGAGACAAGAACAAGCTGGAAAAGTCTGGGGAACCTGAGGGCAGAACCTTGACAATCCCACCCTCCCTGTCCCACTTCCAGCCTCTCAAGGGAGTAGCAGCCTAGAATAGTCTGGGACCACTTCTAGCCACCAATTGTCACAGAAATGTAAACGGTTTCCTGTCTGCCCCCCAAATAACATAGAAATATAAGGAAGTTCAGCCAGATTCAGAAGTTCAGAACTAGAAATGGGAGAAGGGTCATGAACTTTAAAGAACACAGTCGTGACAATGTGTGTCCACAATCAAAGAAGAGGCAGAATTAAGAATCCTTCCGTGGCTACCAGCCCAGAAAACCACTACGAAAATCCTCAGTCCTTAAGCGCAGGACATCCTCTGGGAAACAAAGGCAAGGGTGAGGAGACCCTGTGTTGTCAAGCATTAAATTCCAGAAATTGAAGGACTCAAAAAAGAAATGGTGTTCAAGGATGAATATATAATGTCACATTCATTACACACCAGAATTTGCGGACTGAAACTCTTAAATGCAACATAAGCAGACACATTTCTTTAAACATCGGGATATCAGGCAATTCTCTCCAAGCCCAGTTAAGTTATCCTGCGAGTTCATAAGTATATGCTTTTGAAAAACCAGGGACTAGATGACAGAGCTCTGTTGGAGTTGGGCAAATTTTGGCTCTCCATTCTTCATCCTAACACTGGGGGGCTCCTTCCCTTTTCCATTTGATGGCATCAGGCAGAGCTAAAGTGATCTCTTTCTTATCCCCAGTTGCCAGGGTTTTGTCTGATATGACATGCCAGGGGCACACAACAGGTCTTCATTAACATCACAGTGGATTACAGCCTGCAGGGGCTCAGCCCCCACAACAATTATGCCAAAATACACAAGTTTCCTGTGTTTCCTCATCCTCCTACGACTTGTGAAAACTGTTTTGAATAAGGAAAAACACATTCAGCTTGCTTTTTTCTTTTTTTTTTAATCTTGCTGTCTTAAGAATGGTATCTCAGTTGAAATATTTAAGCCAAAACATACAGAAAGAATAGAATAGACTATAACTGCCTTGAAATTCCTAGTGAGATAGCTATGACAATAATAACTAGTGGCTGTTCAAACCCTTAGGTAAACAGCTGGTGGGTCATTTTATAAGGCGTAGATCAGGTGACCTCAACTGTACTTCTGGCCACACTCAATGTTAGGGAGGCGATTCCACTCCTCCCCATGGCTTTGGGAGAGAACACAGTGACACAGTCAGCAAGGATTCCTTCCAGCAGAGGAAACTGACCTGAACAGATCAGGTCAGGTGGAAACAGACAGGAAGCAGGAGTATGGCCAACTTGAACACAAGGATGAAGGCAGTGATGTCCAATAATTGGGAAACCACAAGACAAATGTTCCAGTTTCTTCAACAAATAAACTGCAAGGGAAAAAAAAAAAAGATGAGAGGGAAGGTGCCGGGAGCCGGCATATTGCATATTGAGTGCAGCACTTTCCACAGCATCATCTTTCAGGATCTGGAATAGCTCAACTGGAATTCTATCACTGCCGGGAGCCAGCGTGAGGAACTCCGCCCATGACAAAGGTCATGAGGAAGGAGGCTCAGCATACGCAAAGGCGGGATCGAGCCTCAGGAGTCCCCCTGGAAATTCTGGAGCATCTACCCCCCAAACCAGAGTCTGCCTACTTTCTGCTTTTTGCTTTCACCTACACCTCTGACTTTATGGGGGCTGTCCCCCACTACCTCTCTCTGAAAAAAGAGTTAGCTTACAGCTCCAGTTAATAATTCCTGGGTGTGACAGTGTTTAACCTACAAACTTCTTTGGAAATCCTCTAGCCTGCCTGAATAGGTTTTTCTGGCCACATGTGATTGTTCAGAGCCTCCCAACTGTAAGAGGCAGGAGATGTTCTAAACTGTCTAAACACAGATTCTTTTGAGTAGTTAAAAGATTGATTAGAAATTGTATTGGTGAAGGGTTTTTCACTTATTGAGCCAATGTTTGCTGCTAAGTCTCCATACTCCTTACCTACTGTGTCCTTGGCAGTGTATTGATTGATATAATGGGTGTATAGAAATGTAAAATGCAGCTTTGTCCAATGCTTTTTTGGAGGCTGGTGCCTGACTTTGGAATAATCACCTTTAGAGAAAGATAAGTTTCTTAAAATGTTAACAGGCCTCCTGGCCAGAAGATGATGTAATTCACCTGAACTTTTGCATATGATAAGTTTGAAAAGCCTGGCTTCGATTAGGACCAGGAACTGCTGTCCTTGCATGACTCCACCCCTTCCCCCATTATCCTCTATGCACAACTTTAGGTATAAAAACTACTTTGGAAAATAAAGTGTGGGCCTTGTTCACTGAAACTTGGTCTCCCCATGTCGCTCTCTCTCTCAAATTCTGGCTGAGTCTCCATCTGGAGCGCGGAACCCGCCATGCTTGCTAATTATGCCTGGGCTTCTAAGATCCGACCGGGGAGGCCTCAGTGTCTCCTCTCCTTCGGGAGAATGGAAGGACGCCTGCGGCCTACGCAAGTGGTGCAAACTTCTTGTCTTGAAGTTTTATTGGTCTCCCGCGTAAACCAAGCTACTCAGCCTCTTTTCTCCACTGAATTTTCCTACTGAGCTATCCTCATTCTATTACTCTTTATATCTTTAATTAATATCTAATTGAAGCTATTGTATCCTTACCCTCGCCGATGCCGTCCCCGCTTCGAATACCCTGGATCAGCCGGGGCTGGACCCCGGCAGGTGGCGCCCGCACTTTATTTTCCAAACTGGTTTTTATACCTAAAGGAAGGTGAACAGGAAAATTAGAATGATGAGAGAAACATGAGTCAGCACAAAGTTTGGACCTTACAAGCCCACTAGATAGAACATTGATGAGACATCTGGGAAGATTTAAACCTT
The DNA here is from genome assembly GCF_029407905.1 of Bubalus kerabau. Taxonomy (NCBI): domain Eukaryota; kingdom Metazoa; phylum Chordata; class Mammalia; order Artiodactyla; family Bovidae; genus Bubalus; species Bubalus kerabau. The sequence goes on along the minus strand of NC_073631.1, from coordinate 78,319,019 downwards.
GGCAGACATGTGTTAATGGTGGAAACTGCTAATAATTAGTGTAAGTATTAGTTAAAGCATCATTTATTCTGTTTAAAAAGACTCTTATCTGTTAGATAAGATTGAAAATGGGGAGAATTCCCTGGCAGTCCAGGGAATTATGACTCTGTACTCTCACTCCTGAGGGCTGGGTTCAATCCCTGGTCAAGGAACTAAGATCTCACAAGCCAAAGTGAAGTGAAAGTTTCTCATTTGTGTCCAAATATTTGAGACCCCATGGACTATATAGTCCATGGAATTCTCCAGGCCAGAATACTGGAGTGGGTAGCCATTCCCTTCTCCAGGGGATCTTCCCAACCCAGGGATTGAACCAGATCTCCCGCATTGCACGCGGATTCTTTACCAGCTGAGCCACCAGGGAAGCCCCACAAGCCAAGCATCACAGCAAAAAAAAAAAAAAAAAAAATTGAAAATAGATAAAATGAGATGAGGACTGGGAATTCATTGTACAATAAATGCAGTGGGGGTGGGAGAAGTTGAAGCAGAGATGGGACAAGACTGGTTCTGCAGATAATTGCTAAGTTTGGTAAAGGAAACCAAATTTAATCTGTTAGAATTCTACAACAGTCTCAAAACTTGAAAAGTATCCTGACTATTTAAATGTATGTTAAAAATATTTTACTTAAATAATACATGCTGCAATAAAATGCAATAATCAAATGGATATATAGTGAATAATACACCCATTTCCCTCCAGTGCCTATGAACATCCTCTTGGTAACAGACAGGGGTGTATGCTTTCAGAAATATTTTGTACATACACAGGCAGGTATATGTACAGGTGGGCTTCCCTGGTGGGTCAGTGGTAAAGAATTCATCTGCCAATTCAGGATACACAGGTTCTATCCCTGGGTGGGGAAGATCCCCTGAAGAAGGAAATGGCAACCCGCTCCAGTATTCTTGCCTGGGAAATCCCATGGACAGAGATGCCTGGTGGGCTACAGTCCATGGGGTTGCAAAGAGTTGGACACCACTTAGCAACGTAACAACATGTATAGGTAGCTCCATTTTACACAGATCTTTTTCTGTTATCCACTGTTCTGTACCTTGTGTTATTTTTAAATTAATATGTTTGGAGACTACACTATTTCTTTTTATCCTTATTTTCTTTTCTTTTCAATAGTTCATAGTATAGGGATGATCCATAAATTATTTACCTTCTCTGCTAGCTATGAAACTCTAAGTTTTCTCCACTCTTCTGCTATTTCCAAAATGTGGTCAACATTTTTGCAAATAAGTACTTGCACATATGATGGTCAGGGAGGCCTGGCGTGCTGCAATTCATGGGGTCGCAAAGAGTCAGACATGACTGAGCGACCAAACTGAACTGATATCTGTAGGAAGATTTTAAATAAAGAAATAAAAAATATATATATTTAGATTGTTGTTGTTCAGTTGCTACGTTGTTTCTGACTCTTTGCAATGCCATGGACTTGTAGCCCACCAGGCTCCTCTGTTCATGGGATTTCACAGGCAAGAATACTGGAATGGGTTGTCATTTCCTTCTCCAGGGGATCTTCCCAGACCAGGGATCAAACCTGTCTCCTGCATTGGCAGGTAGATTTTTTATCGCTGAGCCACCAAGGAAGCCCATTAATTTAGATTAATACTGTCCAATCGCTCTTCAGTGATTCTGTACTAATTTATTATCTCACCAACACATAACTCAGATAGCTACGTGTGAGGAAAGTGAATGATGACATGGCCTAGAAAACAGTAGCCCATAGAACAGCTGACTCAATATTTGATATATGTGTTAAAAGTCACATTCTAGTAATTAAATTTTATATGTTTTGTGTGTGTGAGAGAGAGAGTGCTTGCCTAATATTTCAGCCATTCTCATGACTTCTGGGAAAGAAGAAAGATCCATAAATCTTCCATGAAAATAACACAGGAAACATTTCAAAAAATACTGCAAAGATTATGATGAGAATAAAAGGACAATCCAAATTTTAAAGTTGGCAAAGGATCTGAATAGAATTTCTCCAAAGAAGATATGTATATGACCAATAAGTACATGATAAGATGTTAAAAAATGTTAGCCATTGAGAAGATGAAAATTAAAAACACAAAAGATGCTACTTTGCATTCTCCAAGACGGCCAGCATCAAAAAGTCAGTGTCAGGTTGGCAAGAATGTAGAGCAAGTAGAACCCTCATACACTGCTGGTGGGAATGTAAACTGGTAGAGTCACTTTGGAGAACAGTCCAGAAGTTCCTCAAAAGGTTAAGCATAGAGATATCACGTGAACAAGCATTTCTGCTCCTTGGTATATAGATCCAAGAGAAATGAAAACGTGTCCACCCCAAAATTTGTATATGAATATTATAGCATCATTATTCAGAACAGGCAAAAAGTTGGAACAACTCAAATGTTCATTAAAGCATGAACAGAAGAACAAAAAGTGATATATCCATAAAATAGAATATTACTTGACCATAAAAAGAAACACATTTCTGACATAGGCTATTACATGGTTGGACCTTGAAAACATACCAAGTGAAAGAAACCAGTCACAGACAACATATACAGTACAATTCCATTTACATAAAATATGCAGAGTTGGCAGTAAAGACAGAATATAAATGAGTGGTTGCCAAAGGCTGAGGATCAGTGAGTCAGAGGTGGAGGGTGGGGATGGGGTTGCTGGGAGGTGCAATATTGGGATAAAAGTGGAAGAACAGCTAAGGGGTACAGGTTTCTTTTTGGAGTGACCAAAATGTTGCAAAATTGATCTCCATGGATGTACTACTTTGTGAATACACTAAAAACCTTCAAACTATATGCTTTAAATGGGTGAATGGTATGTAAATTGTATCTGAAGATGCTGTCTATAAAAAAGATTAACATGTGACAAGTAAAAAGGTAGGGTTTTATTTTGCTCTTCTAATCATCCTGTCCCATCACTTCATGGGAAATAGATGGGGAAACAGTGGAAACAGTGTCAGACTTTATTTTGGGGGGCTCCAAAATCACTGCAGATGGTGACTGCAGCCATGAAATTAAAAGATGCTTACTCCTTGGAAGGAAAGTTATGACCAATCTAGACAGCATATTCAAAAGCAGAGACATTACTTTGCCAACAAAGTTTCGTCTAGTCAAGGCTATGGTTTTTCCTGTGGTCATGTATGGATGTGAGAGTTGGACTGTGAAGAAGGCTGAGTGCCGAAGAATTGATGCTTTTGAACTGTGGTGTTGGAGAAGACTCTTGAGAGTCCCTTGGACTGCAAGGAGATCCAACCAGTCCATTCTGAAGGAGATCAGCCCTGGGATTTCTTTGGAAGGAATGATGCTAAAGCTGAAACTCCGTAATTTGGCCACCTCAGGTGAAGAGTTGACTCATTGGAAAAGACTCTGATGCTGGGAGGTATTGGGGTAGGAGGAGAAGGGGACGACAGAGGATGAGATGGCTGGATGGCATCACTGACTCGATGGACATGAGTCTGAGTGAACTCCGGGAGTTGGTGATGGACAGGGAGGCCTGGCATGCTGTGATTCATGGGGTTGCAAAGAGTGAGACACAACTGAGTGACTGAACTGAACTGAATCTTGTGAAGGTAAATTGTCTAAAAGTTTTCCCCAACTTTAAACTTTATTATAAATAAGGAAAGGAATATTATTTTCTAGATGAACAATGTAAATATACATTCTATGCCAAGTCCCCACGGTAGAGTCTAAAATGCAAGTATTTGTCTCTGACAATCAAAAGTTGTAAGTACTTGTCAGAAACAAATTGAATGTAGCAACACATGCCCGAGGCCATGGTCTTTATCCCAGTTTGCACGCATCAACCATGCTTCCATGTGCGTGACACCAAAAGCTGCCCACGTCTGTCTCCCAGTAGAAATGCTTTGCAGCACTGACTAGCATGGCTCAGGTGTGGAGTCCTAACCAGACAAGAGGGACCTGCCTTGGTGGTGTTTCAGTAAATAATCCACTTATTTAGAGCCACTGCAGCAGAACCATGAAATCCAGCCAAGCAGCTGTTGGTGGCTGCTGTGGCCACGGGAGTGGCCCCCACTCTAACAGAGCAGGTTAGCCTGTGTCCAGTATCCGAGACAACAGACGTCATGTCAGTGATTGGCCTCGCAGGGTATTTTTCTCTCTGAATAGGTGGGTCTTCTAGAATTAGGGCAGTGCAGAAACGTGCTTTCCTTCTGCCTGACTCTTCCATCTGGCTCTTCCACTCTGCCAGAACTTTCCATCTCTCACAGCTAAAAACCCAAAGGACTTTGTTTCACTCTAGTCATATGGACAGTTTTCAGTGCCAATGATGGACAGTTACACTACCTGCCTTTACGAGGCACTCTCGTGTCCATTTGCCTCTCCCTGGTGGCAGGGGATGGTGTGGACTTGCCACAGACACAGACCCTTAGTAGTTGGTGACTCTCCTGAACATGCCTCTTCTGGTCTCTCCCCTTGAAGAGAGATGGCCTCAGCAGTAAAAACTAAGTTAAATGTATTGTGACATTTAAGGTTACACTGAACTAATTTATTCTAAAACACAAATACAAATATGCATGAAAACTTAGCCATAATAAAGCCTATATCTAAGTTCTTTGTACTTGGGGGAAAAAAAAATGAGACTACTTAAGTGGCCAAGCAGACTGCTTAAAATAAAACTGTGATGCAATAAAACTGGATTTGTGTAGCTGTTTAAAGTTCTCCTGTAAAGGAACACTTAGTAACCTGGGGATCTCACATCCCATAACAGCACACTAGTGGCATCAACCCATGTCACCAGGCCAAGGGGATGCTTTTCCTTTGATCACATTCTATATTCCAGCTCTCTCTTAGTCATCCTTGAGAACGTCACTCAAGGATGGGCAAGAGAGATAGGAAGGTTTGAAGTCTTCCTATCACTTCCAAGAGCCCCTCTGCCCTGTATCAAAATCTCCTTCACAGGAGGTATCTTTCCAGCACTTACCTCCTCAAGCTGTGATTATATCTTATGTAGTCAAATCCCTCGTACACTGAGAACTCACAGTCAAGGTCATTCAGGAAAACACAGCACATTCATCTGCTGGAGCTGCCATAACAAAAGACCACAGACTGGGTGGCTTAAACAGGAGACATATACTATCTCACTGTTTCAGAGACTAGAAGTCTGAAATCAGGCAGAGTCACACTTCCTCAAACACCAGGGAAGGATCAGTTCCAAGCTTCTCTCCTTGGCTTTCAGAAGGCCAAGTTCTCCCTGTGTCCCTTTATCATTTCCTTTTTATAAGGACACAGTCAGTCACATTGGATTAATGACCCACCCTAATGACCTCAATATCAATAACCTCAGATATGCAGATGACACCACCCTTATGGCAGAAAGTGAAGAGGAACTCAAAAGCCTCTTGATGAAAGTGAAAGTGGAGAGTGAAAAAGTTGGCTTAAAGCTCAACATTCAGAAAACGAAGATCATGGCATCCGGTCCCATCACTTCATGGGAAATAGATGGGGAAACAGTGGGAACAGTGTCCGACTTTATTTTCTGGGGCTCCAAAATCACTGCAGATGGTGACTGCAGCCATGAAATTAAAAGACGCTTACTCCTTGGACGAAAACTTATGACCGTCACGTGAGTGTATGCACAGCAGTCAAGGTACCAGGACATGACTCCTGGATTCACTACTCACAAGTCAAGCCGTGGGAGAAAACAGAAGAGGTCACTCAGTACATCTGTGAGCCCCTGGGAGATCTCAGATACCTGTTCAGAACTACAAATGAATGCCATTCTCAGGATAACTCTAAAGAGCTAACACAGCTTGACAGAGCCTGTACTCCAAAACAGACAGGAGATAGATCTTCTGATCCCTGAACAAGGAGGGACTTGAGCGAGCCATCCTGGCCATGTGAATTTAAAATTGACTAATGCCCCTACTAGTCCTTGTTATGCTATATTGATGATGCTCATGATTATTCCATGTATTTGTCTCTGCCCAGGTCAACAAGCGACAACATGCAGTGCCAGTTCAGCAAAGATATAAAACTACAGCCGACCACGGAAAATATCACACACCCTTAGATGGACACTGCTATAAGGACTCTGAGTCTTCAGACTAGAAAGAGGGGGAGACCCAATACCCCTTGCCATCCCAGTTCATCAGGAAGTAGCCAGAAAGACCTCGATGCCCCTATTCCCAAAGAATTGGGCCTCCCATCTCTTGAGGGGGGAATGTTAGGTAGGTAGAATAAGGAAACTGCTGCTGCTACTGCTAAGTCACTTCAGTCGTGTCCGACTCTGTGCAACCCCATAGATGGCAGCCCACCAGGCTCCCCCATCCCTGGGATTCTCCAGGCAAGAACACTGGAGTGGGTTGCCATTTCCTTCTCCAATGCATGAAAGTGAAAAGGGAAAGTGAAGTCATTCAGTCGTGTCCGACTCTTAGCGACCCCATGGACTGCAGCCTACCAGGCTCCTCTGCCCATGGGATTTTCCAAGCAAGAGTACTGGAGTGGGGTGCCATTGCCTTCTCTGAGAAAAGGGAAAAGGAGTCCAAAATGGAGGTGGCTAAAAGACAAGAAAGGGAAAAGCCTGTGAAAATAGAACAAAGGAAGGTCAAAGGAAGGTCCGAGGACCAGAGTGAAGACTTCAGGTAAAACAAACAGCACTCCTGGCTAAGTCCAATTTGAATAGGGCAGGCCCGGGTGGAGGAAGAACATATAAAAGGAGGAGCCAAAGTGCTTTTTCTCTCTTTTTCTCTCCCATGTACGTGCGTTCTTTCTCTCTCTCTCCCTCTCTCACTCTCTCTCTCTCCCTCCCCCGTGCGCTCCTCCACTCTCTTCTCTTTGAGTCTTTGGGTTGGCATGCCCTGTGCTTTGAGGATGGATTCTCCAGCTATCTTCTAAATAAAATAGAGCTGTAACACTGATTTGCCTAAGAGCTATAACACGGTTTGTCCAAGACCTGAGAGCTGTGATGCGCCGAGGGCTTTAATATCTGTCGCTCCAAATTTTTGTTGTGATGAGACAAAGAACCGAGGAACATACACTTGCGTGACGTGACCAACCTAGATAGCATATTGAAAAGCAGAGACATTACTTTGCCAACAAAGGTTCGTCTAGTCAAGGCTATGGTTTTTCCAGTCGTCATGTATGGATATGAGAGTTGGACTGTGAAGAAGGCTGAGCCTGAAGAATTGATGCTTTTGAACTGTGGTGTTGGAGAAAACTCTTGAGAGTCCCTTGGACTGCAAGGAGATCCAACCAGTCCATTCTGAAGGAGATCAGCCCTGGGATTTCTTTGGAAGCAATGATGCTAAAGCTGAGACTCCAGTACTTTGGCCACCTCATGGGAAGAGTTGACTCATTGGAAAAGACTCTGATGCTGGGAGGGATTGTGGGCAGGAGGAGAAGGGGATGACAGAGGATGAGATTGCTGGATGGCATCACTGACTCGATGGACATGAGTCTGAGTGAACTCCGGGAGTTGGTGATGGACAGGGAGGCCTGGCGTGCTGCGATTCATGGGGTCACAAAGAGTCGGACATGACTGAGCGACTGAACTGACTAAACTGAACTGAATGACCTCATCTTAACTTGATCCAGAACCCAGTGCCTTTGCATCTGTCTTCTGCTTTCAACAGGAATAATTGGGACCACATTTAAGTTTACACATGAAAACCTACTCAGCCAAGTACCACACAATTGAGATGTGTAATTTTAGTTGTGTGTGTGTGTGTGTGTGTGTGCACTAAGTCACTTCAGGCGTGTCTAACTCTTTGAGACTTTATGGACTGTAGTCCGCCAGTCTCCTCTGTCCATGGGATTCTCCAGGCAAGAATACTGGAGTGGGTTACCATGCCCTCCTCCAGGAGATCTTCCTAACCCAGGGATCAAACCCACATCTCTTATGTCTCCTGCATTGGCAGGTGGATTTTTTAGCACTAGCGCCACTGGGGAAGGCTCAAATCAGATATACCTCAAATCAAAATTTGTGGACCCCTGTATTTCCTATGATTTCTGTTTCATTGTAAGTGCACAGGTGGAAGCCCCACCCTCTAGAGCACCTCCCAGTCAGTCTGATGGTGGATGATGAGCTTCATCCGATGGTGCTGCACAAATTTAAGGAGGGAAGTTGTATGATGTTTTGATGTGTGTTTCTATGTTGCAGACTCAGATGCACTGCTCTGATCCACACATGCCTTTGTAAAATATGCATGATTCTGCCCACTTTACGTGTGAAGTCTGAGGATCCCCAAGGAAGCAGCTTTCCCTCAGGGTAGCCCAATCTCCGAAGCCCACTCCATGGGACCACTGTGCAGACTTCCAGGTTCTGGATTGCAGGACCACACACAGCAGCATCAGGGCAGCCTGGACTCTGTGAGGAAGCAGTCTAGGCCTGCATGTCAGCTGGCCTCTTGTCCAGCGTTCATCTAGACCCGAGCAAGTGCCCCTCATAAACACAGGAAGTGGGGAGGGCAAAGCAGAAACAGCTTTCTCTCTCATTCCCTGTTCCTGCTCAACTTCTCCCCGTGGGCTTTTTCTGTGGGTGAGAGGTCTGTGCTTTTTTGCTGATTTAGGGTCACTGACGATTTAGGCTATGGCTTTTCCAGTAGTCATGTATGGATATGAGAGTTGGACTATAAAGAAAGCTGAGTGCCAAAGAATTGATGCTTTTGAACTGTGGTGCTGGAGAAGACTCTTGAGAGTCCCTTGGACTGCAAGGAGATCCAACCAGTCCATTCTAAAGGAGATCAGACCTGGGTGTTCTTTGGAAGGACTGATGTTGAAGCTGAAACTCCAATACTTTGGCCACTTGATGCGAAGCGCTGACTCATTTGAAAAGACCCTGATGCTGGGAAAGATTAATGGTGGGAGAAGAAGGGGACGACAGAGAATGAGATGGTTGGATGGCATCACCGACTCAATGGACATGAGTTTGAGTGAACTCCAGGAGTTGGTGATGGACAGGAAGGCCTGGCATGCTGTGGTCCATGGGGTCGCAAAGAGTCGGACACGACTGAGCGACTGAACTGAACTGAAGGTTCACTGACTACTGATAGGGACCACAAGAGAGGCAGAGCCAGTGGTCCCCTCCCATCCAGGGAAGCCCAGGCCAAACCAGAGCTACTGCAGTTGGGGATCTCAAAGGCAGAGGCACCCCTGCCCTGAGGAAGTGTTCATCCAGGGAAGGAAAGCATTTCAACAGCACAAAACAAAACAGAGACACGCCAGAGACCAAGAAGACAAGGAAAATGTACATAATGTGACAGTAGCTGAGCAGAAGGAAAGCAATGACAAAAGAGAGAGAAATGGGCTGGTTTGGGAGCAGACCTGGTTTTGCATCCTTGCACAAGAAACAAGGTGCTTGTCGTGAAAATGGAACAGGGACACCAGGGTCCTGCAGGTGAGGAAGACCTCTAGTTGTGTTTCTCATGGGGAATATTTGAAAATCAGGACTGGACAATGGGAGCAGAGTGGGTGCTGAGTGACTGTGCTGCTTGGATCAGACAATTTTAGTTCAGAGGTTTGAGTTGAGTGAGGGGCTAGGAACCAAGACAGAGGGCCTCTTGCCGTTGTTGTTTAGTTGCTAAGTCATGTGCAACTCTTTCATGACCCCATGGACTGTAGCCCACCAGCTTCCTCTGTCCATGGGATTTCCCAGGCAAGAATACTGGAGTGGATTGCCATTTGCTTCTCCAGGGGATCTTCCAGACACAGGGATTGAACCAGCATCTCCTGAACTGGCAGGTGGATTCTTTACCGCTGAGCCACCTGAGAAGCCCTGAGGATGTCTTACTGTCTAAAACACTTAACCTATTCCTTTGACAGTGGAGAGAGCCTGTGGAGCTTCTGAGGCTCTCTCTGGGATTTGAGAAATCCTGCTGCTCCATACATCTCCCAGCTTGGAAGGAAGGCAGGCCAGTCACGGCTTCCCTAGACCATGGGTCTCTGGTGAAATAAACAGGCTGTTTCCTTTCCTTTAAACAGGTGTTTCCAGGGCTGGTGCCACCACACTCACTTCGTCGGAGGGTGCCCTTCACTCAGCACAGACACCAGGACATTTAAACCCAGCCATGGGGAGAATGGGATTCCCAGGTGGCGAGAGTAGTAAAGCACACGCCTGCCAGTGCAGGAGACTTAAGAGATGCAGGTTCAATCCCTGAGTCAGAAAGATCCCCTGGAGGAGGCCATGGCAACCCACTCCAGTATTCTAGCCTGGAAAATCCCATGGACAGAGAAGTCTGGTGGGCTACAGTCCATGGGGTCATAAAGAGTCAGACAGGATTGAAGCCATTCAGGATGCACTCACATAGGGAGAATGAATGATGTGAACCCACCTTTCTTACTAAGGAACATCCTCATGGAAACAGTCCTTCCCTGCTGCTACTGCAGAATCACAGAGCCTGGCTCCCACTGCAGCCCCAGAGAAAAGTACAAATAGAACATGAGTGAGATTGGGGTGGAGAAGGGGATAGAAGGGGAGGGAGGGGGCAGGAGGGGTGAGGAGGGATTTTCCCTAAGATCCACGGAAGAGCCTGGTAGGTAGAGAAAGAAGACCCTTTCTCTCTTCCTTCCTCCCAGCCAAGGAAACCAGTGAAAGCTGGTTCTCACAGCTCCCTCACCCCGTCCCTCCCTCTCCCACCTCTATGCTACCCCTACCCCTACTCCCAAGATTCTGCAGCAGCTGAGAACATATTCACTGGAGATCTTTGTTTTCTCTCGGGAAAATAACCCAACCCACTCCCCACCTGGCAGACAGTCAGAGCTGTCCCAGTAACCAAAGAGACAGTGCCTTTTTCTATTTTCTTAGAAAATGACAAGATAAAAATCAAGGTGAAACGGGAGAAGCCATGCCTTAGATAATTTTATCACCTAGGTGACTTTGAATAAAATGTTCCTGAGATGATCTTCTTTGAGAGTAGACATGCGTGCCCTGAGACTCTGCATGAATCAAGGGAATCATGAGGAATTTGACATCAAAGGTCAAATTCAAAAATCATCAAACATGATGATGTTCATTTGGCAGAAACCAAAGAAAAGTATCCACATTCAATTGTGTGAGAGAAAGTATTTCCTCTTCATTAGACAAGTTGTCCTTAGGGAATAATATAGAATGTTGTCTAATTTGGGTTTTCTTGGACATTCCCAGGAAAACTGCTCTTTAGAGGAAGCAGTTTCCCATGGGGGCTGGTCCATGAGATTCCTGGTCAGAGACTGCCATCTGCTGGACAGAGGGTGGGCCAGAAACTAGCAGGGTTTTTCTGTTTGGGGCTCAAAGAAGCCAGTGATGGGAAACAGCCACAAATGAGTTAATCTGGAGAAGGATTTAGGTAAATGAGGCTCAGACACTCTCTGGCAGCCAGCTGAGAGTTCCAAAATACCTGAGCTTCCCCAGGGCAATGTTGTGGAGCACAAGCCTTCACGATGTCCCAACCACGAGCAGGTTGTTAAAATGAAGGTTCTCAAGCCCCTTCCTGGACAGTCCATTTCAGGACGTCTGGCAGGGGCCTGAGACTCAGCATTTTGAGCACACTCCCTGGGTAATTCCATCATTGCCCAAGAAAGGAAAAGGGTTCCTGAAAGGGACGAGGTATGGTGGGACCCATCTGAATTCCTGCCCCTGCTCTGAGATCTTGAACAAGCTAACCACCCCACCCTACCCCGCCTCGCCACCCCACCCCACACCGACCCAGGACAAGGACAGAGATCCAGTCCCATCAGTCCTCTGCTTTTCTGTCCACTGCAGAAGGTCCGAGTTCCTCAGTGGGACAGACAGGCTCATCTGATCCATTCCACCAACTCTGCCCACTCCCCTCTCCAGTTAGCCCCTGTTCCTTCCCCCACGTGTCCATTCGGAAGACCAAGCCAGGGTATATATATGCAGCCAAGATGGTGGCATGGATCTTCTCACAAAACTCGAATTAGGGAAACAGGTGGAGGCTGGATACAGCCCAGGGATGCAGGGTGCTGCTGCTGCTAAGTCGCTTCAGTCGTGTCCGACTCTGTGCGACCCCGTAGGCGGCAGCCCACCAGGCTCCGCCGTCCCTGGGATTCTCCAGGCAAGAACACTGGAGTGGGTTGCCATTTCCTTCTCCAATGCATGAAACTGAAAAGTGAAAGTGAAGTCGCTCAGTCGTGTCCGACTCTTAGCGACCCCATGGACTGCAGCCCACCAGGCTCCTCCGTCCATGGGATTCTCCAGGCAAGAGTACTGGAGTGGGCTGCCATTGCCTTCTCCGGGACGCAGGGTGCTGACCCTCAATTCGAGGGAAACTGAGCGCACATTGCCTCCTCCCCACCTCTGTCTCCTTTCACGCATGCTAGCTACGTGTGTGCCGTCCTCCTGAGGTGTAGGCTGAATGGAGCAGTGTGGCTGCCTGGGGTGAATGCAGCAGCATGGCTGGGTGGCCTGGTGCAGACGGGGCATGAGCAGGGGCTCTGGCTACTGCAGAAGGGGATAGTCTTGGCACTGATGGACAAGGACATTGGCATTACCGGCACGACCATGAGGGATCCAGCGTGGAGGTTACTGCCTTCACCTGCGCTCACTCTCCCTCTGGTTAAGTCAGACACGTTGAACCAATGAGGCTCGGAGAGTCTAAGCTATAAAGGACTTGCATGTCTGACTTCACAGTGTGTGTCCCCCTGAGCCCCTCCTCCTGTCTGAATTCTTCCTGAAGGGAGGATACCTGCCCTGGAAAGAGCACTCGGTCCACTCACCCTCCACTCCAACTCCCCGAGTTCAGCATTCCCATGATTCACGGGGGCCTGTCCACACAGACCTGATTTATAGCTTCCAAATATTGGCCCTGGAGCTGCCTCCAGCCTGCCAGGTACTTTCTGAGGGAGAACACAGCTCAGTGTGCTCTTTCTTCCTCTCTCCCTCTATCTCCTTCGCCCTCTCTGTCTCTGTTTCTCTCCTTGTCCAAAGGCTGTTTCTGAGTCACCAGCCCTTCGCCGAGGGGGAGCTGGGACCACCAAGACCAACGCCAGTAATGTCTTCGGGTTTCCACCATTCTGAATTGAAGGACATCACCATCCATGCAGGGTGTGGGATGGTTTGAGAAACTCAACATCTTTAAAAATCTTGCAATCAAGGACTGGCCCTCACATTCAGGGAGAGCATTTCAGTGCCCCTCATGCAGGTGCTGGGATAGGACCCAAAGGTGGACAGACTTGGTGGAGTCCTTTCTTACTTTTCCATGGGCATGGACAGCCCTCATGTTACATAGGACTCACAGAGCCCAGCCCAGGCATGGACCACAGCCTGGGAGCTGCTGGATCCCTCATCTCCCTACGCTAGTGCCCGGCCCAGTGAGAGGCACAGTATCCTTCAGTGTTCCCAGTGCCATTTGGGGTCCACTCAGGGGATGCAAGCAGGACATGGGACAGGAGTGAAGTGTGTGCTACATCTCTGGCTTCGATCATATTAGTGGATCTGGGGTGAGGGGCTCAGAGACCCCCATCAAAGCGAGCTGACTGAGACAAAAATGGAGCATTTCCTGCTCTGTGCTGTGACCCACAGCTACAGCAGACCAGGGACCCCTGCTGCCCTCCCGTCCCCAGCTTCACCCCACTCCAGGTCTCCAGCACGTAGAGACACAGCACCCGCTCCCCAGAGTGTGAGCACCAGGTCTTGCCATGGCCAGAATGTCTCCTCTCCATACCTGTTCATCCCTGGCTGCTCCTTCATATTCTACTCCTTAAAAGAGGTCACTCTCTGCCTAGGTCCTATCACTTCTCCTGGCTTTATTTTCCTTGTTGGGCCAGCCACTGTCTGAAATAATCTTATTTGTTTATGTGTTTAATTGTTTCCTGATTGACACCAGAAAACCCAGTTTCTGGTTCTGCTGTCCACATGCAGTGCTTGCCCTTGGATTAGTGGTTTCCTTCTCTGCCCAGTCAGCTGGTGTGCCCGGCGTGACCCAGGGCCCTTCCCGCACAGTCCTCTGTGACCAGCCTGGTCTTCCCTCCATTTCCATCACTTCTCTTATTTCTTTATTGCATCCCCAAGGCATGGATGCCCTGAGCCAGCAAGTGTCAGCAGGAACCACGATCGAGGTGGCTGGGTTCATCACCTGCAGAGGCCTCTGCCATCTATCAGTCCCTCAGCAGACTCCAGAGAAAAAGAGGAATCATAAAAACTCATAAAGGAACTGGCAGAGCTCATAGAAAATTTGAACCAAAACATCTGTGGGTAGGCTGTACCGTCCAGGACTTTGAATCCCAGAAGCCTTCCTTCCAGGAGCAAAAAGGGTACCAGTTAAAGACTCTATCCAGTTACAGGCTAGGGTACAGTTCATGAGAGACATGGACCAGAGAAAAATTCTGCAGATACAGAGAGAGAGAGACAGAGACAGAGAGAAAGGGGGAAGGGACAGAGAGAAGGAGAGAGAGGTTTAGACTGGAACAGAGATAGAGAGAGAGAACGTGGGCTTGGCAGGGATCGTGCTATAGAACTGAACTCTGTACAAACTCATCTTTTCACTCACTCATGTTTCACTCCTGGTTTGTGCTGGAGGGGGCTGCTGCTCCTGGTGAACTGTGCAACTCTCCACTTTTCCTCCCCCTGGTCAGGAACTGGACTAAAAGACATGTTCCCAATGGGCCTGGTTTCCTGCTCGCACACTCATCACTGTGAATCCCCCCAGGCAGTCATTCAGTTTGAATCATCAAGTGAGATCTTAGCTCATTCATAAACCCAGGGCCTCATCCGTCCCTCCCTACCCTTGTGTGTTCCAAGGCCACCAGCCCATCTCTGGATCCCCTGGAGGGGCCTGTGTGATGACTGGACTCCCATCCAACCCCAGGGCAGACCCGTGGCCAGCATTTCCAGAACAGCACAGCCCACTATGTGTATAAAGGACTAGCCACTTCTCTCAGGCAATCTTCCAGTCTTTGCCCTCAGCAACAGGGATGCCTCCTAAATAGTAGTATCTTATGTCTAAATTGTATCCTCTCTGTTATGTCTCCATCTCAGAAGTAGTGGCCTAGTCCTTTTCTCCCTGGTTGCCATCCTGCCTTCTCTCAAGTTGGAAACCTTCAGAGAATTCATTCTCTTACTACCAAAGGTAATATGCTGCTGCCGCTGCTAAGTCGCTTCAGTCGTGTCTGACTCTGTGCGACCCCATAGACGGCAACCCACCAGGCTCCCCCATCCCTGGGATTCTCCTGGCAAGAACACTGGAGTGGGTTGCCATTGCCTTCTCCAAAGGTAATATGGTAGAGTAGGAAAACAAAGCCACTAGAGGTCAGTGGACTGGGTTTAAATTTCCACGCTGCCACCAAGTGGCCATGTAACATCAGCCAAGTCTAAGTGAATTCATGGACTTCAGGAAATAAATTACAAAATTTACTCTCAATTTCTTTTACATTCAGGGTGGCTGAATAGCCCCTAAAGACTGCAGGTTCCCACCAAACCAGGGAATGTACACCATGTTCCTACAAAAGTTATTGTCCATGAAAGCTAAGTTGCAGTTTCTTTACTCACATATGCTCAAAGAGAAGGAACAGCCCTGGTTGTCAGCTGTCTAGACAAACAGATGTGACCAGGCCCTTAGTCCTCATTTAGACCATATCAGATGGCCTGGAAGCTCCCTGGGAAAGAGAGGAGTCCCATAGTGTCTGATGGATGCAGACACTCAGCCAAGCAGCCCTGGGGCAAGGGCCATGCCTTCCAAATGCCTCAGAACCGATTCTGAGCAGATTGGGACTCAGAATGACCCATTCCTCAATGACCCTGTCCTCAGGCCTCCCTCTGACAGTGATATACTGGGGTCGGGAAGAGTGGGAATTAGATTAGCCTTCTTCCTGCAGCGTGAAAGGCTTCCCCTGAATTCAAGGCAGGCAGGAGAGGAAGGTTCACCTCATGCTGGCAGTGCAGGAGTCCCTCAAGCAAATCTCTGATGATGAGACAAGAAGGAGATCTCAGCAAGCGAAAATCACGTGTCACACACTCACTGGAAAACAGGTCCGAGGAGTCACTGCCATCTGAGTTTTGCCACTTCTTCTTTCTGAAAATAAATGAAATGCTGCATGCCTGGAAATTACAAATACGGATGCCCAGACACCTCCAAATTTCTTTTTCATTTCTCCAGTCTGGAATTCCGCAATCTGCATCACTGATTTGATGGAAACATGATGATGTGGTAAAACAGTAACAACAGACAGTAGACAGACATGTCTCCCAACCAGAGGGGAGGTCTTCTAACATTCTGTGGGGGAAGGGCTGCCTGCAAGGGCCACCCATGCAAAGCAGTTAAATTTTATCACAACGTCAGAGGGCAACAAGGAAGCATCCTAGAAAGCTTTCCTCCTGTTTGGACTTTTAGATCATTTCAATAGTATTAGAGCTCAGACAATTATTCATATGATTTCTCAAAGCACATGTGTATTACAGAGCTCACTGCATCACATGGTGACTCATTTTCTATGTCAGAGTCGCTGGGTCTGAGACACATGGGTCACCCTCAGCTACTTCCTATTTAGGCAATTAATTTGTAAAAAGTCTTTCAAAAAGAGGAAGTCACTTGCAAAGTTGTCACAGATGAGGGCCATCCACATGAGATAACCTCCCACCCCATCTGACCTCCCTGATCAGGGGTCCTGTTCTCATCCATGCCTTCTCTCCTCTCTTTTCTCCAGGGAAAAAGGACCCTGGTTTCCAATGCCAACCTCACCTGTGTGGTTGGTGTGATTTCCTCCCACATCACTCAGGGTCTTCCTTTCAATCAATCACTTGTTGAGACAATCTGCAAAAATCAAGTGAATTGGATGGTGTTATGGATTGAATTGTGTCCCTCTGAAATTCATGTTTTGCAGCCTTAGCCCTCAATGTGACAACATGTTGAGATAGGGTTAAATGAAGTCATCAAGGGGTCCAGAACCGATAGGACTGATGTCCTTTAAAAAAGAGGAAGAGACACAACAGCTCTCTTGATCTCTCTCCACACACCCACAGAGGAAAGAAAGGCCAGGTGAGGACACAGGGAGACAGTGGCCATCCGCAAGCCGGGAAGAGAGGTCTCACCAGAAACCAGCCTAGCTCGCACCTCAGTCTAGGACTCCCAGTCTCCAAAACTGAGGGGAAAATGTCTTGTTTAAGCTTCCAAGTCTGTGATGCTTTGCTGCGGCAGCCTGAACTGAGTAGTATAGAGGGGGAGCATGAGAAGAGTGTTAAGAGAGAAATGCTATCTAACTGAAGAGGAGGACCATACTACAGCACATGAGGGCCTCATGCTGACAGGGTCTCCTGCATCCTTCTGATTTCTCCTAAGATTTTCTATCTATCTATCTATACATTTGTCTGTTTACCTACCTGTCTAGTCATCTATTTGATAAATTATGGTTCTCCATAGTGAAGACTATGAGGAAATACTGGAAAAGATCAGTTTTCATTCCAATCCCAAAGAAAGGCAATGCCAAAGAATGTTCAAACTACCACACAGTTGCACTCATCTCACACACTAGCAAAGTAATGCTCAAAATTCTCTAAGCCAGGCTTCAATAGTACATGAACCGTGAACTTCCAGATGTTCAAGCTGGATTTGGAAAAGGCAGAGGAACCACAGATCAAATTGTCAACATCCATTGGTTCATCGAAAAAGCAAGAGTTCCAGAAAAACATCTACTGCTGCTTTATTGACTATGTCAAAGCCTTTGACTATACGGATCCCAACAAACTGTGGAAAATTCTGAAAGAGATGGGAATACCAGACCACCTGACCTGCCTCCTGATAAATCTGTATGCAGATCAAGAAGCAACAGTTAGAGCCAGACATGTAACAACAGACTGGTTCCAAATCGGGAAAGGAGTACGTTAAGGCTGTATATTGTCACCCTGCTTATTTAACTTATATGCAGGGTATATCATGAGAAATGCTGGGCTGGATGAAGCACAAGCTGGAATCAAGATTGGCGGGAGAAATATCAATAACCTCAGATACGCAGATAACACCACCCTTATGGCAGGAAGCAAAGAAGAACTAAAGAGTCTCTTGATGAAAGTGAAAGAGGAAAGTGAAAAAGTTGGCTTAAAACTCAACATTCAGAAAACGAAGATCATGGCATCCAGTCCCATCACTTCATGGCAAATAGATGGGGAAACAATGGAAACAGTGAGAGATTTTATTTTGGGGGGCTCCAAAATCACTGCAAATGGTGATTGCAGCCATGAAATTAAAAGACGCTTGCTCTTTGGAAGAAAAGTTATGACCAACCTAGACAGCATATTAAAAAGCAGAGACATTGCTTTGTCAACAAAGCCCTTCTAGTCAAAGCTATGGTTTTTCCAGTAAGTCACATATGGATGTGAGAGTTGGACTGTGAAGAAAGCTGAGTGCCGAAGAATTGATGCTTTTGAACTGTGGTGTTGGAGAAGACTCAAGAGTCCTTTGGACTGCAAAAAGATCCAACCACTCCATCCTAAAGGAAATCAGTCCTGAATATTCATTGGAAGTACTGATGCTGAAGCTGAAATGCCAATACTTTGGCCACCTGATCCAAAGAACTGACTCATTTGAAAAGACCCTGATGCTGGGAAAGATTGAAGGCAGGAGGAGAAGGGGATGATGGAGGATGAGGTGGTTGGATGGCATCACCGACTCTACGGACATGAGTTTGAATAAGCTCTAGGAGTTGATCAACAGGGAGGCCTGGCATGCTGCAGTCCATGGGGTTGCAAAGAGTTGCACACAACTGAGTGACTGAACTGAGCTGATACTCAAGACACTCTCCAGATGGTGAAACTGATTAAAAGTCAGTATATTTATAGCATAAAGGACTAAGTGGTGGGGACTGGTCTTATTGGGCTGAATCTAAGCTTAGAGTTCTGATGATGCACTCAAAATGTCCTTGTGTTTAAGACCATCTTTGAGGATTCATCTGTTTCAATTGTTCCTGTCTCTCTTCTCTCAACCTCTTGGATTGACTGACTAAAGCGGCACAAGCCTCCTTCGCTATGGAAGGCATCGCGCTTTCTTAGATGTACTGGGCTATGAAGAACAGAACCAATGATTTCGAAATCTTAGGGAGAGGTGCAATTCTCTTTGCTGCCTTGGGTTTACTATTGTTCAAAATCATAGTGTTAGAATCTCTAATGCTAAAACTGGATGGTAGCACAGGGCGAGTAGGGGCACTGAGAGTCGTGGCACTTGGTTTCTCCCATGGTGTCCATAGACTCTTCTGTTTCCTGACCACCAGGATAGCCTTAGCTCCACGTGGCTGTCAGGGTTAAAATCAGAGAACTCTGTCAGGATTTGGGGCCAAAGCCTCACAAGTAATAACAAAACGCATATGTGTCTGACCTTGTCCACAGGGAATATATCAGCTCTGAAAAGCCGAGTGGCAGTAGTTGGAAATTAAAAACACCAAAGTCATTCTGAGTCATGAAATAAAAATCTGGATGACTTCAGAGTAAGAGTTGTAAATCAAAAAGGTCAGCAGTGCATCTTCTGATGGGACTCTGCATGAAATGTGTGGATCAGCCCTGTGCCCAGAGATGGCCCATGACTCAGAGACCAGCAAGCCTGCCATTGCCTGGTCAACCCTAGCTGTGATGAAGCCTCCCGGACTCCTCCCAGCTTCATTTCCTGGTGCCAGTAAGTACATTTTTCTAATTCTTTGCCTTTCTACCAAGCCTGCCTGACTTGATCCCCTGAAAAGGTTCTCCTTTTGCATTATGTTCTCTGGACTCTTTTTGGTATGAACATGATATATTTCACATTCCATTTAGCCAAATAAAATGTAGCTGAGTGACACAGAGAAAACCCCTCACATTCCCTAGTCTAGATCAATTCGATAAATGTATGCATTGAAATGTGCCCAGAATTTTTTTTTTTTTTTTTTTTTTTTTTTTTTTTTTTTGGCTGTGTCTGGCCTTAGTTGTGGCATGCAGGCTTCAGGAGTTGTGGTGCATGGGCTTAGTTGCCCCACGGCATGTAGGGTTCAGTTCCCTGACCAGGGATCGAGCCCATGTCCCCTTCGTTGGAGGGCAGATTCTTAACAACTGGACCACCAAGGAAGCCTGCACACAATTTTTAAAAATAAAAAATAGTATAACATTAAAAAAAAAACAGAGAAAGTAGGTGGGTGAGAAACAAAAATAAAAATTTTTGTTGAAGTGTTGATTTACAATATTGTGATAGTTTCATGTGTACAGCATGGTTGCTGTTGTTCAGTCACTCAGTTGTGTCTGACTCTTTGAGACCCCATGGACTGAGGTATGCCAGGCTTCCCTGTCCTTCACCATCTCTCCAGAGCTTGCTCAAACCCATGTCCATTGAGTCAGTGATGCCATCCAACCATCTCATCCTCTTCTCCTGGTGCCTTCAATCTTTCCCAGCACAGGGTCTTTTCTATACATGGTAATTCAGTAATTTTGCAGGTTACATTTCATTATAGGTTATTATAATGAATATAGGCATTATATTTCCCTGAGCTATACAGTAAATCCTTGTTGCTTATCTATTTTATATGTAGTAGTGTGTATCTGTTACCCATACCCCTAATTTGTCCCTCTCCCACTTCCTTTGGTACAAGTTTGTTTCTATATCTATGAATCTATTTTTTTGACATATATATTCCTTTGTATTACTTTTAAAATTCTATGTGTGAAATCATACAGTATTTGTCTTTGTCTCACTTATTTCACTAAGCATAATATTCCCTAGGTTCATCCACATTGTTGCAAATGACAGACTTTAATTCTTTTCAATGACTGAATACTATTCCATTATATGGAAAGACTCTGATGCTGGGAAAGATTGAAGGCAGGAGGAGAAGGGGATGACAGAGGATGAGATGGTTGGATGGCATCACCAACTCAATGGAGATGAGTTTGAGTAAATTCCGGGAGCTGGCGATGGAAAGGGAGGCCTGGCATGCTGTGGTCCATGGGGTCACAAAGAGTCAGACATGACTGAGCGACTGAACTGAACTGATATATATTGATGGGCATACATTGTTTTCTTGTTTTGGCTATTGTAAATAATGTTGCTATGAACACTGGAACGCATGTATCTTTTCCAATTAAGTTTTTAACTTTTCCAAATATATACCCAAAAAGGGGGTTCCTGGATCATATGATAGCTCTATTTTTAGATTTTTAAGGAAGGAACCCTCATACAGTTCTCCATAGTAGCTGCCTCAATTTACATTCCCACCAACAGCAGACAAGGGTTCCCTTTTCTCTACATCCTTGCCAACATTTGCCATTTGTAGACTTGATGAAATACTGTACTTACTTTGAAAGCATTGTTGAACTATTTTCACTGTGTATGTAGTGCTTCGGTTTGACAGAGAAACTGGTTTCAGAGAATGTGTCACAGTGTCTTGTGACAATGCCCTAATTATACAATAAGAAAGCAATCTGTATGAGATGCCTGGTGAGAGCACAGCATTTCTGGACGCGTTGCAGGACTTTTTCAGAGACAGGCTTCCCCGAGGGTGGGTTTGGGTTTTCAACCACAGCATAGCCAGCACTGAAGTCTATCTTAGCAGAATAGATTATCACTCCTGTGCTGGTTCCAGATTTGATTAGATTAAATTTTGTGACAGAAAGGATATCAATACATGGAAAAGTGGAAAACAGCAGCTCTAATCCTGGGCAGGGTGTGTGGTAAAGAAATCAGCAACTTCCAGCAATTGTACAGCATTCCATCTTTCCACACAGACCTAAATCCCCAATTTCTTTTTCAGATTAAGATAGCGTTAAGGATCACAGGATTAAGATAATTTGTCTAATATAGATGGCCAATAGGCACAGGAAAATATGCTCTACATTGCTAATTATTGGAGAAATGCAAATCAAAACTACAATGAGGTACCACCTCACTCTGGTCAGAATTGCCATCACCAAAAAGTCTACAAATAAATACTGGAGCAGGTGTGGAGAAAAGGGAAACTTCTTACGGGTGGTAGGAATGTAAGTTGGTGCAGCCACTGTGGAAAATGGTATGGAGGTTCTTCAAAAAACTAAAGAGAGTTACCATATGATCTAGCAATTCCACTTCTAGGCATATATCCAGAAAAAATTTTGATTAGAAAAGATACATGCATCCCTGTGTTCATAGCAGCACTACTTTCAGTAGCCAAGATATAGAAACAATCTTAATGTTCATTAACAGATGAATCGATAAAGATGTGGTACATATATACAATAAAATACTACTCAGTTATTGAAGAAAAAGAATGAAATAATGCTATTTGTAACTACAGGGATGGACTTGGAGATTATTGCACTGTGAAGTAAATCAGAAAGAGAAAGACAAATACCATATGACATCATATATTTATATACATGTATATATACATCATATATATGATATATACATGTATATTTATATATCATACATATATATACATGTATATATGGAATCTAATACATGACACAAATGAACTTATCTATGAAACAGAAACAAACACAGACATAAAGAACAGACTTGTGGTTACCAAGGGGAAGGAGAGTTGGGGAGGGATGGATCAGTAGTGGGATTAGCAGATGCAAATTATTATACATAGAATGGATAAATAAGGTCCTACTGTATAACACTGGGAATTATATTCAATATCCTATGATAAATCATGATGGAAAAGAATATGGATATATATATATTTAAATCACTCTGTTGTATACCAGAAACTAACACATTATGAATTAAAAAAAAAAACTTCAGTTTTTTTTAAAAAGGGTGATTTGTCTGGTTACTTCCATTTAGAATTTTTTTCATATAGAATAAGTAGAACCTAATAGATAATGACAAGGTAAAAAAGCTAGTATTCATTTTCTCCAATTTTTCTCCTCTTAATCTTTTCCTCTCTCCCTCTTTTTCTCCCTCCCTTCTTATCTCCCCTATCCCTTCCTCCCTATTTCACTCCTTCATTTTATTTTTTATGGAGACTTAACATGAAGTGAACTAATCTTAGTGTAGCTCTGTGAAATTTTACATATATCAATGTATGCAACTGTGGGTACATCCACCCAGATCAAAATTTAGCAGACCACCCAGAAATTTTCTGTATGCATCATCCCAGTCAGTAATTAACCTTCCCCCACCCTACCAATGGGTAACTATTTTTCTAACATCTATCACCATGTCTTTTAAATATTGAAATCATGGAATATTTTTTCTGCCTTTTCTTTTTTTCGTTCAACATAAAGACTGCAAGATTGATCCATGTGTGAGACATACCATCAGTGGTATATACCATGAGTGTATCACTACTTACTTCTCCATTCTTGATGACCATGTAAGTTGTCTTCGTTTTTGATTATTATGAATAAAACACATATGAACATTTATGTTCATGACTTTTGGAGGAAATATTTATCATCTTTCTTGGGTAAGAAGAAGTGAACTTTCAAGACAATAACTTTCCACTTTTTCTAAGAAAGTAAACAAGAAGCAATGGCCAAAAGCGGTACTACATCCAGGGAGCCCGCAGACACTCATGCGTATATGCAGTGCTGGAAGGAACCAAGAGAAGAGCTCCCTATCAGCCCCGCCATCCCCGGTTTCACTCACCAGTTAGAACTTGCAGATTCCCAAGGACCCTGGAGGATGTGCATCAGCAAAACATAACCATGTGGTGGCTCCAGCTGCAGCTGCCCAGGTGTGTTTTGGAAGAATCTACTGAGACCTTGATCCTCTTGTCTTTCCACAAAACAACACTCAGATCCCTTTCCAAGATGAAATTCAGGTCATTCCCCTACCGTGAAAAGAGAGGCACAGTCTGAGGAAGCAAACTTGCTTTAATACTGCACTCAAAGATCAGTTCAGTTCAGTTCAGACGCTCAGTTGTGTCCAACTCTTCATGACCCCATGGACCACAGCACACCAGGCCTCCCTGTCTATCACCAACTCCCGGAGTTCACTCAAACTCATGTCCATTGAGTGGGTGATGCCATCCAACCAGCTCATCCTCTGTCCTCCCCTTCTCCTCCTGCCTTCAATCTTTCCCAGCATCAGGGTCTTTTCAAATGAGTCAGTTCTTTGGATCAGGTGGCCAAAGTATTGGAGTTTCAGCTTCAACATCAGTCCTTCCAATGAACATTCAGGACTGATCTCCTTTAGGATGGACTGGTTGGATCTCTTTGCAGTCCAAGGGACTCTCAAGAGTCTTCTCCAACACCACAGTTCAAAAGCATCAATTCTTCGGCACTCAGCTTTCTTTATAGTCCAACTCTCACATCCATACATGACTACTGGAAAAATCACAGCCTTGACTAGACAGACCTTTGTTGACAAAGTAATGTCTCTGCTTTTTAATATGCCGTCTAGGTTGGTCATAACTTTCCTTCCAAGGAGTAAGCATTTTGTAATTTCATGGCTGCAGTCACCATCTGCAGTGATTTTGGAGCCCCAAAAAATAAAGTCTGACACTGTTTCCACTGTTTCCCCATCTATTTGCCATGAAGTAATGGGACCGGATGCCACGATCTTAGTTTTCTGAATGTTGAGTTTTTAAGCCAAATTTTTCACTCTCCTTCACTTTCATCAAGAGGCTCTTTAGTTTTTCTTCACTTTCTGCCATAAGTGTGGTGTCATCTGCATATCTGAGGTTGTTGATATTTCTCCCAGCAATCTTGATTCCAGCTTGTGCTTCATCAAAGATGCTAGTCACAATTACCATTCAGTAAATCTATGCCTTGCCAGACCTCGTATTAGAGATAGGACAGCATTTACTTTTACAATGACAACATTATTTGCCCCATTTACCCCATTTTGAGGGGTTAAAACCATGTTCATATAAAGCCATCAAGGTCTCATAGCTAAACACTGTTTTGATTGACTCACCCTGAACACTGACTTGAGATCTTTAAGGCCGGAAGGATGTCTAACAATAATTATAACAATTGTGACTATCACATTTCTACAAAGAAGAAAAGAAAAGAAAAACTTTAAACCTAATAATCTTTCAATATCTCATGGGTCAAGCATGAGATTATACTTCTCTGCATTCCTATTTTATTTTCAAAATTCAGAGTAGAGTTGAAAAGACAGAGGCCACTAGCCGACCACCATGAAGCATGATTAACCCCAGAATGGAAGTGTAACTCAATAGCTCAGAGGGTGTAAGAGAATCAGCCCTCAGTCCCTGAGAGCCATGTGGGCTTCAAAAGAGAAATCTTTGAACTTGGCTTTGAAGGGGACTATTCTTTCAGTAAACACAGCAAAGAACGTAGCATGTATTGACAAATTCAAAGGTTCAACATGAGCAAGAATGTAGAGGTGCAGGAGAAAGCCTACAGAGATAATATTCAAAGACTAGCAAGAACAGCTTTCATAGTTAGGAAGTGAGAGAGGTAGTAAAAATAATGCAGAAAGTAAAACCAGGTGAAAACTGCTGGCTTGTTAACCTCTATGTGTTCTGCTTTTAAAAATATTCCATAATACAATATCCCATATTATAGCTGACCTGAATTTTTATATTAAAATTTCACATCAATTATTCTCTTTAAGAATATTATTTAAATGTAAGTGAATTTTTGGAAGCATTGCATATGTTTATTGTTGGAATGTACAATACTATAGAGAAAAGACATGCTATGTAATTTACAAATAAGGGCTTGTTTTTTAATAAGTGACTGATAATGGGAAATTTTACATTTATTAATTTTAAAAAAACTTTTTTTTAAAGCCTGGCAAGCAGAGAATGTGTGGCCAAGTGGAACTGGGATGTATTTGTGTTGAGAGTGACAAAAGAAAAAGCAGGCTGGGAAGAAACTACAAAGTATCCTGAGTGTCTTGCTAAGTAGTGAGTTTATTCAATAAAGAGATGAAGAATAAGGCATGCAAACAGAGAGTTTCAGTTAAGAGGTTATAGAGTTGCTTACACATAACCCTGACATTCCAACAAACACTGGATTAGTCAAGATAGGCTAATTTGTAATTGATAACAAAGAAGCTAAAAATGTCTATGGCTTTACAGATCATGGACCTGAGCAGCCACCTTCTAAGCAGTGGCTCTGAACTCCAAGCAGCTTCCAAAATGTGGGTCTGTCACCCCAGCAGGGACTTCCACAGGTGACATAGCCAGCAAGAGCTCTCGACTGCCACAGGTAGGAAGTGACACCTGGTAATTTTGCTTGCAGCCTGTGGGCTAGAAGCAAGAGCGGGGCAGCTGAGAGGTAGCGTCTTCCTGTGCCCAGCAAGGAGTGGAGAATGGGATGTATGTAAGTGGGCACTAGCAATCTCTACAGCAAACACTAAGGAGTTAAACTTTTGTTTGACTTGGTCAACTGCTGACACGAATATCAATGTCAAACATTTCTCTAACACTTCTTGCCTCATAATTTTAATTTGTGGTTTTGGTTTCAGAACAAATCTTGCCTTTCACATATTTTGTAATTTAGTTATTTGGGTTAAAGAGTGACCTTCATTTACTGTTCACTTGGAAGGAAAGAAGCATTTTTGAACTGTAATTATGTTGATTTAGTAGTCACACTGTTAAATTAAAAAAAATTAAAACATTCTAAAAAAGATCTGGCCATGGGGTGCAGAGTGCAGATTCCAGCTGGCTTTGCACAATCTCAACACACAGAATCCAGCTCCCATGCATCTACAGCCTCTACCTTTAATTCAGCCCACATGGCCCTGTACCATATACTCACCTGTCTCTAAGGTGAGCAGCAAACTCTCCTGATGCGTTCTTCCTCCTCCAGCTGATGTTTCTGTCCCTTGGTGCCCAACTCAACTGCCACCCGGAAGTTCTCTTAGTTGCTGAGTCCATCCCAGCTTCCATGGCTGCCTCTCCAAGCCTTCAGCTTGGCTTTGCTCAACCTCGATACCAAATTTTGGAAGGCTCTTCCAATAACCCCTAGGATTCTACCCCAGCTGATCACCTGATCCCTAAAACAAGTACGTTTGGAAGCCAGATTTACTTGCATTCATCAATGGATTCCAGGTCACTGTGGGAGTTCAGAGTAACAGTCAATACTCCTGGGAGACTGGAGGAGAATGTGGACTTCCACGTTCATGACCAGGGCTGGGAGGGCTCCCAGTGCATGACTCATCCCTGTTGTTCTAAAAAAACCCAGCCCTGAGCTTCCCTTTAAGAAAATCAGCCAGAACACCCATGTTATTCATTCTATCTCCCTTGAGATTCCCACAGGGTGGTTGAAAAACCAAGCCCAGAGCTCATATGCTTCTGAATGGGTGTGGTTCTTCGCTCTTGATCACGTATCTTTAAAGGCCACATGACCTTGTTCAAAGTCAGCCTTTCCTCCTGCCCAGGTGAGAAGAGACCCAATGGGATGCAGCGCCACCATCCCAGAGTCCTTCTGCTCAGGGACAGATGCCACAAGCATTCTCTGCAAAGCCCAGGACTGGGAGGTGGATGTCAGGAATGTGGAACCCACTTTGTCATTTCCTTTCCTGCCCAGGAGAGTCCACATGCCAAATGTCTGGCTATGCCCTCTTATTTGAAAACCACCAAAGCCTCCTCTGATTGGATCTTTCTTAATTCTTCAATTCTTAAAGAATCTGATAGCCCCAGAAAACAAATGAGTGGAGGAGTAGTTTTCACTTCCACCAAGGGCTGCTTCTAAATGGATGGACCATGAGAAGAAGAGTTGAGTTTGTGCATTCTGCTCTTTTTTTTTTTTTTAAGATTTATTTATTAATTTTGGCTATACTAGGTCTTCATTGCTTTGCACGGGCTTTCTCTAGTTGCAGCGAATGGGGCTACTCTTGGTTGCAGCATGAGGGCTTTTCACTGCAGTGGCTTTTCTTGTTTTGGATCACAAGCTCTAGGCTTGCAGACTTCAGTGGGTGCAGCCTGTGGGTTCAGTAGCTATGGTTCAAGGGCTCTAGAATGCTGGCTCAATAGTTGTGGCACACGGGCTTCGTTGCCTCACAACATGTGGGATCTTCCTGGACCAGGGATCAAACCGGTGTCCCTTACATTGCTGGGAGGATTCTTAACCACTGGACCACCAGGGAAGCCCCTCCCTGCTTCTTTAGTTCCTGCCCATCTCATCTCATTACTCTGCACCAGGAAATAACTCACAATGACAAGACTCCGCACCTTTTCCTAAGTGTCTTTGATGTATCCAACATATTCATCAGCATAGTATCTGGAATCGTCACAAATGCCCTACAAGCATTCTCAACTCACAGATAGGAAAAAAAGCTGCTGAACCAGTCCTGAGTCAGGGCCCACAGTCAGATGTCCCCATTACACAAGGTCTCAGGGCCTGGGACACTGGGACCCACTGCCTGTCTGCACCTACAAGAAACAATGGGCCTTAGCACTTCTCATGTGCAGAGAGTCTCAGCTACTATAGAGACAAGACGCAGACAATAATGCTTATATTAGTTGGTTCTCCAAAGAAACAGAACCAATAGGAGAAAGAGAGATTGTATGAAATTGGTTCATACGACTGTGGGGTCTGGGAAGTCTAAAATCTGCAGGGCAAGCCTTAGGTTGCAAATTCAGAGTTGAAGTTGCAGCAATGAATCTGAGAAATTGAAGCAGGATTTTTCTCTCACAGTCTTGAAGTAGAACTCCTTCTTTGGGAAATTTTGCTCTGATAATCTTCAAACTGATTGATGAGGCCTACTCATATTATGGGGGCTTCCCAGGTGGTGCTAGTGGTAGAGAACCCGCCAGACAATGCAGGAGACATAGGAGACGTAAGATACGTGGGTTTGATGCCTGAGTCGGGAAGATGCCCTGGAGGAGGACATGGCAACCCACTCCAGTATTCTTGCCTGGAGAATCCCATGGACAGAAGAGCCTGGTAGGCTACAGTCCATAGGGTCTCCACCACAATCTGACACAACTGAAGTGACTCACACACACACACACACATGCACACACGCATGCACCCACTTTATGAAAGGTTATTTGCTTTACTTTAATGTCAAAGGATTGGAAATATCAATCACATCTAGAAATATCTTTCCAGCAACATCTAGACAGGAGTCTGAGCAAATTATTGGGCACTGTGGCTTGGCCAAGGTGACATGTAAACTATCACCATCCCTATATAGTGTAATACAGGGTTGAAAGTGTTTTTCTGCTCCAGGTGGCTTCCCCCTGACAAATGCAGGAACTGCCTGGAGTGTCACTGAGGCCCAGGTGCCAGGTGAAGTCTGAGGCAAGGACCATTTAGGCAGCTCCAGCCCCATGCCGGGCCCAGCCAGCTGTCCCAGCTCAAGGACAAGCTGTGGACACCTTCCACTTGCTGGCTTTCAACCCTGGGATATTTTTCTTTCAGTGTGTTTGTTTTTGTTTACTAATCTTTGAGGATGTATTTATTCTGTTTTAAAAACTCTTTAACCCTTGTAACTCTGCCATGTTTCACAAATTCCGTGTTTCTGATTTATGCTGTTTTTGCTTTCCTTTTGCATTCTTATCCATCTTTTACCATCCATCTTCCTAATTGTCAAGTTTGCTGATTTTACTCTTCTCCATTTTCCCCCCATCTCAAAAAGAGAGTTAAAGAAGCAGTCTTTTCATGTTTATCGGTTTTTCTTTGTAATTATTTCTTATTCATTTAGGTCTTTTTTAGCCCCCACCACGCCCCAGGTATTTTTCCTTCCCTCAGTCTCCTAATACTTTTTCTTTCATGATGGACTTCTAGGCTAATTTTCCATTTCACTAGTTTTAGTAATATTTCTTTGTTTTTGTTGTTTATTTAGCTGATTCTTATTATAATTTTGCTAACTATTCCTCTTTTTCATCATTTGTTTTAGAGTTATCATTTTACCCACTCAAGTTTTAAAACGTTTCCTTCAACGATTCTTCACCTTTCATTGCCTTGTTGGCATTCCTTTTCACTATTTTCACATGTCTATCATCTGTCTCTGTCCCATGAGCACTGGGACTGGAGGCTGACAAACCCCTGGGCCTGGTGAGAGTCAAGGCACAGGCACCGATACAACATGCATTTCTTCATCTGTATTTTTCAACTTAAATCTGCTCTGTATTTTGTTTTTATTTATTTACTTCATTTATTTATTTTACTTTTGGCTACACTGGGTCCTTGTTGCTGCACACCGGTTTTCTCTAGTTGCAAAGCACATGCTTCTCATTATAGTGACTTCCCTAGTTGCCGAGCACGGGCGCTAGGCATGCAGGCTTCAGTAGTTATGGCACGTGGGTTCAGCGCCCCCGAGGCATGTTAGATCCTCTCAGACAAGGGATCAAACCCATGTCCCTGCATCACAAGAAAGATTCCAAACCATTGGACCACCAGGGAAGTCCTGCTCTGTATTTTATACTTCATATTCTCCTTAAGTCACAAATAGATTATCCTCATGGAAATAAGCAAAGAGTGGTCGTGAAGACTCTGCCCATGAAGAAATTACAACAGTGGACTAGCTTGGGCAATGTTTCTCAAAAGGGATTTGGGGAGCACCTGCCTCAGGACTGCGTGGGGAGGATGCCAACATGGGTATTCCTGCACCAGAACCTTTTTCAGAAACTCCTCAGATGATTTGCATGCAGATAGAACTTGAGCCTCAGACTCAAGGTCCCTAGTTTAAAGGCCTCTGCTTCCCTCCAGCTGGCATTCGGTCTTCCCATCTTCCTGTACCCGGAGGCCCCCAACCCACTTGGCCCCACTTCAGCAAGGGTATCTCTTTTCCAGGATATTCAGGTCCTGGCCAAGCAGAGGGATCCCTGGACCATGAAACTGCACTGTTTGCTGATAGGGTGTCCTTTGGTCTGGTGGCTCAGACAGTTAAGAATCTGTCTGCAATGCAGGAGACCCAGGTTTGATCCCTGGGTCAGGAAGATCCCATGGAGAAGGGAATGGCAATCCCCTCCAGTATTCTTGGCTGGAGAATTCCATGGACAGAGGAGCCTGGTGGGCTATAGTCCATGGGGTCACAAAGAGTCGGGCATGACTGAGCAACTTTTACTCACCACCCCCAGAAGGAGCTGACACCTGAACTCCCATCCATCTGAGTCCATGTCCCAGGATGATGGGCAGGCAGAAGTAGCAGAGAACCCCACAGAGCAGAGTCTGAGGGCAATTACAGAGGTAGGGGGAGGGGCCAGCTACTTGCCAAAAGCTGTGCCATGTTATCAAGTTCCAGTGAACAAGGCGGGCAAGTAAAAGTGTGGCCAGGTTGACTCAGAACTGAGGCAGATACAGGAGCCCCCCAAACCCTGACCCAGGCTGAAGAGCTTCCAGAGCTGTGAGCAGACTCTGCTCCAACTTCAGAGGCACCTGGGCCTGGGAAAAAGCAGTGTCTTGGAGCTTTCAACAACCTGGGTCGGGATCCATACTGGGGGCCTCATGGGGAGCCAAAAGGTATAAAATACATGCCTAGAATGTACTATTCAGTAAAAAGGGAGAGGAGGTGAGACAAACTGCCCAGAAAGAGATCTTTCTTCCTCAAATTCAAACCTTTCTCAGCAACCATGAAGTGAGGAATCTCCCTAATTCCGGTAATCTTGTCACTTCCCAGCCCCAACAACAGTAGACCTCTCTCAGTGGTTATTAGCAGTCTTATATCCCTTATAAGATATGGCTACCACGGCCATAACAAACACCACAGAGAAACGTGCTCTCTCACAGTCCTGGAGGCTAAAATTTCGAGATCAAGGTGTAGGCTACACTGGTTTCTCAAGAGGTCTCTTCTCTTGGCAGATAGATGGCTGTCTTCTCCCTGTATCCTCACATGGTCATCCTGCTCTGCATGTCTGGATCTTGATCTCCCTTTAAAAAAAAAAAAGTTTTTATTGATTATGTTACAGTATTGTTTCTGTTTTACATTTTGGTCCTTTGACCATGAGGCAAGGGATCTTAGCTCCCTGACCAGAGACCAAACCTGCACCCCCTGCATTGAAAAGTGACGTTTTAACCACCACACCACCACGGAGGTCCCCTGATCTCCTCTTCTTATAAGGACACCAGTCCTATGGGGTTAGGACTCCACTTCATCTTAATCACCCCTTCAATGACCCTGTCCCCAAACACAGTCACATTCTGAGGTCCTAGAGATTATGACTTCAACATATAAATTTGGAGGTAACATGATTTGGCCCATGCTGCTGCTGCTGCTGCTAAGTCGCTTCAGTCGTGTCCAACTCTGTGAGATGCCATAGACGGCAGCCCACGAGGCTCCCCCGTCCCTGGGATTCTCCAGGCAAGAACACTGGAGTGGGTTGCCATTTCCTTCTCCAATGCATGAAACTGGAAAGTGAAAGTGAAGTCACTGAGTCTTGTCTGACTCTTAGCGACCCCATGGACTACGGCCCACCAGGCTCCTCAGTCCATGGGATTTTCCAGGCAAGAGTGCTGGAGTGGGATGCCATTGCCTTCTCCAGATTTGGCCCATAACAATTGCCAAATGCAAACTCATGGTGTTCATTCTCTGCCAGCTCAGGCTGATTGCAGGTCCATGAGAGTCTGGAGCACTGCTGTGAGTGGGCACTACACTCAGTCTGGGACCTCTGTGAGGGGTCACTTGGACCCTGCCCACCTGTCCTGCAGGCACTCTGCTTCCTTTTCCATCTCCCTTTCCTCTGCTGCTCCACACATTGCCTTCTCTGCAGAACTGGTCTTGCCTCTCCTTATCTCAAAAGTGTGCTTATCTTAAAAGTGTTTCTGCTTTCATGCTTTCTTCAGTCTTCTACTATAAAATTCCAGGCCAAGAATCTACAGGGGAAAAAATGATCGCTAACCAGAAACCCTGTAGAAACAGCATATAGTATTCAGTTGCCCTGGGAATAAGTGATCATTACAGGAAAAGTAACTTTCAAGTAAAACTCAGGTTGAGTTTCTCACTCAGTTTAGTTCCGTCACTCAGTCATGTCCGACTCTTTGAGACCTTATGGACTGCAGCATGCCAGGCTTCCTTGTCCATCACCAACTCTTGGAGCTTGCTCAAACTCATGTCCATCAAGTCAGTGATGCCATCCAACCATCTCATCCTCTGTTGTCCCCTTCTCCTCCCGCCTTCAATCTTTCCCGGAATCAGGGTCTTTCCCAATGAGTCAGTTCTTCGCATCAGGTGGCCAAAATATTGGGGTTTCAGCTTCAGCATCAGTCCTCCCAACGAATATTCTGGACTGATTGCTTTTAGGATGGACTGGTTGTATCTCCTTGCTGTCCAAGGGACTCTCAAGAATCTTCTCCAACACCACAGTTCAAAAGCATCAATTCTTCAGCACTCAGCTTTCTTTATAATCCAACTCTCATATCCATATGTGATTACTGGAAAAACCAAAGCTTTGACTAGATGGACCTTTGCTGGCAAAGCAATGTCTTTGCTTTCTAATATGCTGTCTAGGTTGGTCATAGCTTTTCTTTCAAGTACCAAGGGTCTTTTAATTTCATGGCTGCAGTCACCATCTGCAGTGATTTTGGAGCCCAAAAAAATAAAGTCTGCCACTGTTTCCCCAATTATTTGCCATGAAGTGATGGGACCAGGTGCCTGATCTTTGTTTTCTGAATGTTGAGTTTTAAGCAAACATTTTCACTCTCCTCTTTCACTTTCATCAAGAGGCTCTTTAGTTCTTCAATTTCTGCCATAGGGTGGTGTCATCTGCATATCTGAGGTTATTGATATTTCTCCTGGAAATCTTGATTCCAGCTTGTGTTTCATCCAGCCCGGCATTTCACATGATGTACTCTGCATATAAGTTAAATAAGCAGGGTGACAATATACAGACTTGACATACTCTTTTTCCAATTTGGAACCAGTCTGTTGTTCTACGTCTGGTTCTAACAGTTGCTTCCTGACCTCCATACAGATTTCTCAGGAGGCACGTAAGGTGGTCTGGTATTCCCATCTCTTTAAGAATTTTCCAGTTTGTTGTGATACATACAGTCAAAACTTTGGTATAATCAGTAAACCAGAAGTAGATGTTTTTCTGGAACTCTCTTGCTTTTTCAGTGATCCAAAAGATGTTGGCAATTTGATCTCTGGTTCCTCTGCCTTTTCTAAATCCAACTTGAACATCTGGAAGTTCATGGTTCATGTACTGTTGAAGCTTGGCTTGGAGAATTTTGAGCATTACTTTGTTAGTGTGTGAGATGAGTGCAATTGTGCGGTAGTTTGAACATACTTTGGCATTGCCTTTCTTTGGGATTGGATGCAAACTAATCTTTTCCAGTCCTGTGGCCACTGTTAAGTTTTCCAAATTTGCTGGCATATTGAGTGCAGTACTTTCACAGCATCATCTTTTAGGATTTGAAATAGCTTCACTGGAATTCCATTACTGCCACTAGCTTTGTTCATAGTGATGCTTCCTAAGGCCCACTTGACTTTGCATTCCAGAATGTCTGGCTCTAGGTGAGTGATCACACCATCATGATTATCTGGGTCATGAATATCACTTTTTTATAGTTCTTCTGTGTATTCTTGCCACTTTTTCTTAATATCTTCTGCTTCTGTTAGGTCCATACAATTTCCTTCCTTTATTGTGCCCATCTTTGCATGAAATGTTCCCTTGGTATCTATAATTTTCTTGAAGAGATCACTAGTCTTTCCCATTCTATTGTTTTCCTCTGTTTCATTGCATTGATCAATGAGGAAGGCTTTCTTATCTCTCCTTGCTATTCTTTGGAACTTTGTGTTCAAATGGATATATCTTTCCTTTTCTCCTTTGCTTTTCCCTTCTCTTCTTTTCTCAGCTATTTGTAAGGCCTCCTCAGACAACCACTTTGCCTTTTTGCATTTCTTTTTCTTGGGGATGGTCTTGATCCCTGTCTCCTGTACAATGTCACAAACCTCCATCCTATAGTTCTTCAGGCACTCTGTCTATTAGATCTAATCCCTTGAATCTATTTGTCACTTTCACTGTATAATCATAAGGGATTTGGTTTAGGTCAGACCTGAATGGTCTAGTGGTTTTCCCTACTTTCTTCAATTTCAGTCTGAATTTGGCAATAAGGAGTTCATGATCTAAGCTACAGTCAGCTCTCGGTCTTGTTTTTGCTGACTGCATAGAGCTTCTCCATCTTTGGCTGCAAAGAATATAATCAACCTGATTTCAGTATTGACCATCTAGTGATGTCCATGTGTAGAGTTTTCTCTTATGTTGTTGGAAAAGGGTGTTTGCTATGACCAGTGCGTTCTCTTGGCAAAACTCTATTAGCCTTTATCTGGCTTCATTCTGTACTCCAAGGCCAAATTTGCCTGTTACTCCAGGTGTTTCTTGGCTTCCTATTTTTGCATTCCAGTCCCCTGTAATGAAAAGGACATCTTTTTGGGGTGTTAGTTCTAAAAGGTCTTGTAGGTCTTCACAGAACCATTCTACTTCAGCTTCTTCAGCATTACTGGTTGGGGCATAGACTTGGATTACCATGATATTGAATGGTTTGTCTTGGAAATGAACAGAGATCATCCTGTCATTTCTGAGACTGCATCCAAGTACTGCCTTTCAAACTCTTTTGTTGACTATGATGGCTACTCCATTTCTTCTAAGGGATTCCCACAGTAGTAGATACAATGGTCATCTGAGTTAAATTCACTCATTCCTGTGCATTTTAGTTCACCGATTCCTAAAATGTCAATGTTCATTCTTGTCATCTCCTCTTTGACCACTTTCAATTTGCCTTGATTCATGGACATAACAATCCAGGTTCCTATGCAGTATTGTTCTTTGCAGCTTCAGACTTTACTTCCATCACCAGTCACATCCACAGCTGGATGTTGTTTTTGCTTTGGCTCTATTTCTTCAATCTTTCTGGAGTTATTTCTCCACTGATCTCCAGTAGCATATTGGGCACCTACTGACCTGGGGAATTCATCTTTCAGTGTCCTATCTTTTTGCCTTTTCATACTGTTCATGGGGTTCTCAAGGCAAGAATACTGAAGTGGTTTGTCATTTCCTTCTCCAGTGGACCACATCTTATCAGAACTCTCCACTATGACCTGTCCGTCTTGGGTGACCCTACAAGGCATGACTCATAGTTTCACTGAGTTAGACAAGGCTGTGGTCCATGTGATCAGTTTGATTAGTTTTCTGTAATTGTGGTTTTCATTCTGTCTGCCTTCTGATGGAGAATGATAAAGGCTTTTGGAAGCTTCCTGATGGGAGAGAGTGAGGGGGAAACTGGGTCTTTTTCTGAGGGGTGGGGCCATGCTCAGTAAATGTTTAATCCAGTTCTCTGTTCATGGACTGTGTTCCTTCCCTGTTATTTGATCTGAGGGCAAACTATGATGGAGGTAATGAAGATAATGGTGACCTCCTTCAAAAGGTCCTGTGCATGCACTGCTGCACTCAGTACCCCCTGCCCTGAAGCAGGCCACCACCAACCCATGCCTCTGCCAGAGACTCCTGGACATTCACAGACAAGTCTGGGTCAGTCTCTTGTGGAGTCACTGCTCCTTTCTCCTGGATCCTGGTGCAAACAAGGTTTTGTTTGTGCCCTCCAAGAGTCTGTTTTCCCAGTCCTGTGTAAGTTCTAGTGGCTCTTTGGTGGGGTTAATGGCGACCTCCTCCAAGAAGGCTTATGCCATACCCAGGTCTGCTGCACCCAGAGCCCCTGACCTTGCGGCAGGCCACTGCTGACCCGTATCTCCACAGGAGACATTCAAACACTCAAAGACAGGTCTGGCTCAGTCTCTGTGGAGTCTCCTGGGGCACACAAGTTTCTGTTTGAGCCCTCCAAGTGTCTCTGGTGAGTATGGGGTTTGATTCTAAATGCAATTTTGCCCCTCCTATTGTCTTGCTGGGGCTTCTCCTTTGCCCTTGGACATAGGGTCTTTTTCTGGTGGGATCCAACATTCTCCTGTCGATGGTTGTTCAGAAGTGAGTCGTAAATTTAGAGTTCTCTCAGGAGAAGATGAGCGCATGTCCTTCTACGCCACCATCTTGAGTTTCTCACTAGTTGAACATAAATGAAAATATGACAAAAAGGACAGGTCACATTTCCCAAATGAACAGAATAATTTTGCATCAGAAAACATTTGAATGCATGCAACTGAAACTGACAGCAGTTTGAAGACCAGGACCAGGTTAACATAGGCAGTAACTGAGAATGTCACATGTAGCCTGTGGTCCCAAGACAGTTTTGCTTAGTTGTGGAAATTAATTCTCTCCAGCCTTTTCTAAAGACATCAAAAATAATGTTGCTATTTCAGAAATTCTGTATTAGTGCTTATCCTCAGAAGTTTCTTATTTCTGGACAGGTGGGCAATGTCTTCCATTTTTGTCTTCCCTCTCCTCTCCCACTTCCCACCCCGTGGTTCCCCAGAAACCCTGTGATTTCACTGGTTTTCAGTACTTGTCCTGAGGTTTCCCAGATGGTGCTAGTGGTAAAGAACCCAAAGAACATTTCCTGCCAATGAAGGAGATGTAAGAGACACAGGTTCGATCCCTGGATGAGGAAGATCTCCTGGAAGAGGGCATGGCAACCCACTCCAGTTTTCTTACCTGGAGAATCCCACAGACAGAGAAGCCTAGCAGGCTACACTCCATAGGGTGGCAAAGAGTCAGACATGACTGAAGCAACATAGCTTGCAGTACTTTTCCTAACCCCTGTGTTAGTCATGATTCAAACACCTCAGATCAAACATTTTATTCTTACAGTACACATGTAACATTGAGGTACATGTGGCAAAGAAAAGTTAACTACTTGCTCAGATCAAATATTTTGTAAACATGGTGGGGAGGGAAATTGCAAGGCAGTCGTGATCAGGAACTGGAGTGGTAGAGATGACATGGTCCAGATAACATGGCCTTCCAGATCTGGTAACAGATGCCCAGGAGGAGCATCCTTCCCTTCCTTTCTGCTGTGTTACTAGTGGAACACCACTCAGCCTTCCAAAAGAAGCTAATTCTGCCATATACAACCACAGACACACATATGAACCTGGAGGACATGACACTAAGTGAAATAAGCCAGCTACAGAAAGACAAATACTGCATGATTCACTCCTCTGAGGAAGGCAAAATAGTCAAAGTCATAGGTTGGAAGAGGAGAATAGTGACTGCCAGGAAGGAGGGGGAGATGGGGAGCTATTAGTCATCAGGGATAAAGTTTCAGTCAAGTAAGATGACTACATATTGGCTGCAGAGCATCATGCCTATAGTCTACTGGACCATACTACTCACACAAATGTTTGTTAAAGGGGAAAGTCTCAGGTTGAGTTCTTACCACAATAAATTAAAGTTTGAGAGAGAGAGAGAGAGAAATGGCCATGTGTTTCCAGGCTATGGGCTTGCTTCTCCCAGGGGCTTTCTCTGTAACTAGGTCAGTCTCCCTGCTTCTTCCCACTCCTATTCCCTGTTCCACCAGGGTTGCCAATATCCCAGCCTGCTTAACTACCATGCCTGACCCAGTTACAGCACTTAGCCATCAAGGCCAGCCTTGGCCCTAAGGACTTACACTACATGAGCCACCATTCTTGGTCCACAGCCCCTCAGCTCCTTATATGACAGTGTAAAGTCCCAGTGTGGCACTCTGTGCCACTCATCTCCACCCCTGCCCCTCAACCCTGACATCCATGAGGCAACTAGACCACAGGCAGCTGTAACACATCATGGTTATTTGCAGCAAAATGGAAGCCTGCCCCAAACCACTGATTTCTAGGAACCTCCGTTTAGATTCCAAGAATAATATTTGTGGCAGACATTGTGACGATGCCATGATTGCTGGAAGCTGCAAGGCTTTGCAGCTCACAAGGCAGTGATGTGGTTTCTTCCTGCTGTCCCTAATTAGGTTCAGCCCCTTCTAACATTTAGTAAATTATTTTTACGGTGAGTGTCAGAGCTAACTGTACTCTGGAAAAGCATTGCTTCTCTAATTCTGGCTCTCCCTCCAGCATAAGCCAGGAGCTCAGCTGAGATCTCCCAGCCTTCACCTTCTATGAACCACTTTAGGAAAGACAGATGGTCCAGGAATGAGAAAGTAAATCTGCTTCTGTTCATGATGGGTCATTTCTGTAGGACTGGAGCAAAGGAGAACATATCCATGGACTTACTATCTTAGAATCACAGAACAGGCTCCATTATTTGAGCCTTCTTTGTGAAGTCTTGTCATCAAGAACAAGCATATTAACACATTATTCAATAAATACATCTTATGTACTGCCTATGCTCCAGGTTTCATGATGGCTCTTCAGACTTAAAGACCCTTCCCTTGCTCTAGCAGATTTTAATAGAATAAAATAATGAGCAGAGTAGACTTTAATGTATGTAAGAATTTAGTATATGTTAAAGGATCCATTAGGAAAAAAAAATGGGATATGGGCTATTTTACATTAGGAAAATGACTTGCAGTTTGTAACCAAAAAGATAATAAATTCTTATCCCATATACCTAACAGAGTTAAGAATTAAATCTAAATATAAAAGATTTCTGTTGGGCAAAGGACTTGCTAATATAAAACATTAAAATAAAGTGGAAATGAAATGATAGATTGGACATTGAGTTTTAAGCATCTTTATATGCTGTACATGAAATACAAAAATCTTTTTTGAAAAATATGTATGCTATTGATAGATCATATAGAAATATCTCAAATAAAGTTTATCACAGGCTTATATCCCAAAAAAATAGCCATTCAGGGATTGGATATGAAGCAACAGTCAGCAGGAGAAAAAACATAGAAGGTAATAAAAATATGGATAAACTATCCTGCAATTATTTCCTCAGCATGTGACACCACCCTGCCTTTCTCCATTGAGCTTCTACTCACCTTCAAGGTCTCTATGATCACTATCTTCCCTGTGAGGATTTCTCTGCCTCCCTCTGGGCCCTAACTTATGAGTTGAATGGTTTAAGTTTGATGGGGCAACTCTTCAGTCCTCAGCATGGGGCTTTTGTTTGGGTCCATTTATCACCATTTTCCACTTAATGAGAAAAATAGAAAAAAAAATTTAAATAAAAATAGTTGTCTTATCAAAAAAATTAAGCTAAAATTGTCAGTATCTGAATATGATACAACCATTTACATAGAATTACTCAATAAATTATTGAAAAAAGTAAGCAAGTTTAACAAGGTTTCTGGATACAAGATTAATACACAAAATGTAGCAACATTTCTCCACATTCTAATTTTTAATGCATAAAATATAATGGAAAATACACCACAGATTCAGAACACCAACTAAAATGTATTAAAGTGGATTATTTTAATTCAATCAAGTGTTTCTCATCAAGTTTTATCAACGTAATGATAGAACTCAAACTTTGAAGACACTCTGCTGCCAGCCTGAAAACTACTGCAAAACTGTGTCAGCTGTGAACAGAAGTGTCTGCTCCAGGTGGAGACAGATTCCAGGTTGCTGTCTTGAACTACTCCCACAGGATCCCTTCTAGGCTTTCCCAGACCTCACAGGAAGCTGCATGTCTGCTTCTTGGGCAGCAGTGAAACACTGGGTGTGTTTGCAGCTGGCAGTTGCAAAGCTTAGCCTGATGTGGTGCAGCAGCTAGTGCTAGGGGCCCTCATGTTGCCAGTGACCTACAGAGAACATGAATGAGCACACCACATAAACCAGCCTCTTTCCCTCCTTCTGAGCAGCCAAAGATGGGGCTGCCTGGGGCCAGAGGCTAGGAGTCCTGGGACTCCAGCCACACCAATCTCTGCTCTGCTCTGCTCTGCCATTCTGAGGACAGATGGACACCCCCCCAACCCATGTGCTGTGATACCCATAAGGACACTGCTGAACCTCAACTTTACCCTTCTCACCAGTTCCCACATTGGCTCTGAACACCCTTCTGGGCACTATGCACTAGTTTTTTGTTTTGTTTTTTTTTTCTAAAAAAACTAGAACAAGTTTTTTTAAAATCTGATCAGGTGACTGTTCTAAACACTTGAGCAGTTTCAAATCTCTCTTGAGTAAACACAAACATCCATGAAGTAGATGGCACTGCGTGAATGAAGCCAACCTTACAGCATCCTCTGGGGCTGACCCCCAGTCACTGTCTGCATTCAGGCTGCACTGCTCTTGTCCAGTCCCTTGGACACACTTCTCTCCTTCCCATTACTGAACTTGCCCAAGAGGGTCTTTCCATAGGCACCACCCCATACCACCACCTTGGGCAAGGAAACCTCCTCTTCTTTCTGGGCTCAGCCCAGTCTCAATTCCCCAGGGCCACTTCCCTGATCTCTCCACAGAGACATTCTTTGTAGTTACTTGTTGCAGTTATAACTTGAAACTCATATTCTGACTCCAAGAGTGACATTCATTCTCCTTGCTAGAATACGGTCCCATGCCTTACAGCCAGGATTGTCATAAGAAACTACAAAAGACTGGGCGGCTTAAATTATAAACAT
Source organism: Bubalus kerabau (assembly GCF_029407905.1). Taxonomy (NCBI): domain Eukaryota; kingdom Metazoa; phylum Chordata; class Mammalia; order Artiodactyla; family Bovidae; genus Bubalus; species Bubalus kerabau. The sequence goes on along the minus strand of NC_073631.1, from coordinate 78,277,855 downwards.
TTGTTTCACCCAGTGCTGGAGGCTGGAAGATGAGGGTGCCTGCAGGGCTAGTGTCTGGTGACTGCTCTTTTCATGGCTTGCAGACAATCTCCTTCTAGCTATGTCCTCACAAGACACATACACACACACAGAGAAAGCACACTGTGGTGTCTCTTCTTATGAGGACACTAATTATATCAGATCAGGGCACCATCCTCATTACTTTATTTAATCTTAAATACTTCCTTAGAGGCCCATCTCCAAATCCAGCCATAGTGGATTTGGACCTCATAATCCACTATGACGTCCTCATAATCCTATTGAGAGAGTTATTTCCTAGGCAGGTTGATAAGAAGTCTAGGGGTCCCCAAGGAGAGAGGGGTCTGGAATTCTCATGGAGGAAGAAAGGACAAAAAATTTTTTTTCACTCTACATTCCTTAGGATTATATAACAATAATGTATCCTGCTTGAGGACAGTCTCTGGAAAAAACCTTCTGGCTAATCCTATTATCTTAAAATGTAAATTATGGGAGTAGGTCTAGTGAGGGACAACCTCCAGACATTCTTTTAATTCACTGTAATAACTAATTAGAGAGTATATAACTCCATTCCTAACACTAGCAAGGGGGTACTCTTTCTGCCCCCTTCTGATGCCTATGTCAGAAGCTTTCTCTATCTCCTTTATATTTAATAAAACTTTATTACACAAAAGCTCTGAGTGATCAAGCCTCATCTCTGGCCCCAGATTGAATTCTTCTCCTCCAGAGCTCAAGAATCCCAGCATCTTTTCATGATTCAGCAACAACCTTTCACTATGAGTTCCTCATAGATTAGGACCTCAGTGTTACAAATATGAAAGCTGAGGGGACACTAACATTCATTTCAGAGAGTCCATGGGAGCAGAAATGGTGTCTTGTCTTCTTTTGCTCATCATTTTGTCCTCAGCACCTAGCAGAGAATCTGGCATTAAGTAATCAGTAAACATGTTGAATAAATACACAAATTAAGCAATAATTTTTCTAGATGACCCATAGATTATGTAATTTCTGTATTTGGCTCATCTGTTAAACCTGACATGGGGAAAGACCTAAGAAATAGCTTAGATATTTATAGTTTCTGAAGGCAACCACCTAAATTTAGGGCAAACGTCACAAGGGCAGACTTGTAGCTTCCTATAATGTCTCCATGTTTTGTTATGGGCTGTGAGTTATCATGAGGTTGATGAGAAAAGAATCGAATTAGAAAGATGGTATAGAGTCTTGCAATGAGGGAAAGGAATTTTCTCTTACAAAAGCTTTAGTCAAATAAATATATTCTTTTGACTTATGATTAAGTTTCACATATGCTGCTCCATTGGTGCTTTCATTATAATATGAAAAACTTTCCAAATATTACATTGGGAATATTGAAGCAGAAAAATCTCCCACAGTTATTGCTCACACAGCTACTTATTACAACAGGTAGCATGGGGTGAGGGGAGAGGGCAGAGGGTTGTTCTGATGGCTCTAACTTTAATGTATAAAATATCTAAGAATTTGAACTGAACTGAGAGACAAAAAATGGGTCTGGTCTTGACTCATCCACAAACAAGCTTTGTAACTTTGAACAAAACACCTTACCTTTCAATCCAGCTTCAATGTTTTATAAATTTATGATTTTGTTTCTCTATAACATTCATAATGGTAAGCCAAAGCACACATTTGCTTTCCTGAGAAAGCTCCAAATAGCAAAACAATGACATTCTGAGAGGAGGCCATTGAGAGAATGAGAAATTACTTAAAGTCACACTCTAGGATGAGTGACGATCAAACTGCTAAATACTGAAACTCTGTCTTCTCACTCTGCCCAATCTGCTCAATAAAGTCAGAGTCAGTTGTAGCAGAAGGGACCCTAAGCGGCAAGAAAAGATCAGCATGATCATTTGACCTTTGTTCTCTGTTCATCCACTCATCCAAGAATCCAAAGAACAAAGTAAGAGGTGTCAAGGGAATTGGGGGAGTTTATTTTTCTGTAAACCAAGGGATTATTGTGATGTGAGGTGTTGAAATTTCAAGGGAGGCTATATTTTTAGTATTTTCTTCCAGAATAACAAGTGCCAACTCTTGAGAAAGAGAGAAATCTGCACAAATTCCGAGCCTATTCTGATATAGTCAAAATTGAGATTACCATGGGCAGATTATCTAGGTAGAACATGCGTTCTGGGGCAGTCAGATGTTCATAGGACTGCTGTCCTAATGTGGTGAACAAAAATTCCCCTGGAAGGCTCTCTATCATCCCTTCAGATATATCTATATCCAAGAGTCAATGGCCTGAAAACAAGAACTGAATGTACTGATTACAACAGAAGTGAATCTGCTCACTTAGGAATAAACAAGACTACCAGGTGCCTTGAAGAAACAAAAGCAAATACATTGTTTAGTCCACACCAGGTGCCAAGCAAATGGTACTAGGTGCTTCATACATGTTATCTAATTTAACTCATAAGAATCCAGGGAGCTAAGAATATAACTTTCATTTGATATGACAAGAAGGGAAGACTCAGAACATCCCATTGGCTCAGATGGCACATCTATTATTAGCCCCACTGTGAATGTGTGACTTTGGCTGCTGGAAGACCTGAGAGAGCATAGATGAGATCAACCTGAAACTGACTGCTGTCATTTCAGGAAGTCTCCAAAGATCTCCGGTACCATAGCCCTTTATGTCAGCACCGAGGAGAATTCAGCAAGAGCAAAGTGGTAGATAAGAAGTGATTTATTAGAACAGGAAGCTGATGAGGCTTACAAGCAGGTGGGTGAGAAATGCTGCTCCCCAAGAACTTAGTGGGCTTTAGTTTTATAAGCAAAGTAAAAGCAGGGTGCAGGAGGACTTTCTTTGTCTTTCTTGAGTAGACGTCATTTCTCCATCATCAGTTCCTCCCCCAGATAGGGTAGGGAAGTTTACTTGTCCCTCCCTGTATGGTTAGGCCAGGACTGTCGTAGCATTTTGGAAAAATCTTTTCAGGTCTCAGTACAATGAGGGTTTTTCGTTTTGAAAAGTCATCTTCCCATCAATGATTGTTTATTGTATGCACAGAGCCTGTTTGGAGGGTCATTAACTTACTGAGTCACTGGGCAGGATGTGGGTCTTATGCCGCCATTGTTTTACTGTTTGGGGGCATGTCCCATGCTTCTGTTGCATGTTCTGTTGCTAAGTAAGCCTGCTTGGTTGTGTGGTTAAATAAGCCTGCTTTCTCGAGTAATCATTAACTTATCAGAGTTTCCCATATTTTCCTACTTATAATCCCCTAGTGGGATTAACTATTTAATCACCTATTTTGCCCCTTCATCTTGTCCCTTTCAAACCCAATTGCATTACTTGGGAGAAGAAAAGCTAGCTGCCATCACTTATTTATTAACTCATTGAACACAAAGTTAGTGAAGCATTGATAGCATCAGCAGTTCCCAAAGGGTGGTTTCCATGTGAATCTCCTGGGCAAGTAACTACAGCAACCACCTCAGGGCAGCCAGCCTGGGTAGGGCCTAATGATTTTCATTCAGTGAACTTCTGTGGGGGTGTATGTATGTGTGTATGTGTGTGTGTGTTAGTCACTCAGTCATGTCCAACTCTTTGTGACCCCATGGACTGTAGCGTGCCAGGCTCCCCCATCCATGGGATTCCCCAGGCAAGAATACTGGAGTGGGGTGCCATTTCCTCTTCCAAATGAACTTCTAGATGATGCCAATGTTTAGGGTCCATGGGTCACATTTTGAGTAGTAAGTGCTAGTTGGCCAGTCTTTGGAAGGCCAGAGAAGAACATAAAAATCAATAAGACATAGTTCTTAACCTTGAGGTACTCACAAGTCTAACGGAGAAAGACACACATGACAAATAGGCTGAAATTTGTCAGACTCTGAAATGCCAGACACTGAAATGCCAGACTCTTCAGGAAACCCCTAGCCTTCTGGAGTGAGAAGTATAGAAAACCTCATCAAGGAGGCTTTGGGGCTGAGCTTGAGACAAGAGGAGCAGTCTTCTCAGAGAGAAGCTGGGGTGAAGTTCATTCTGGCAAAGCAGCCGGATTAGGGACAGCAAGTTTATAAGTTAAGGGACAGCAAGTTTCACGGAAACCCATTTCAAATGCAGTGTTAAAAACAGCACAAATCATAAGAAGGTCTGAATCCATGATCCAGATTAACAATGAGAAAAATATCAGACAAATTCAAAATTCAGGGACAGTCTACAGAACATCTAACCAGGGCTCCTCAAACTATCAGGATCTTGGAAAAGAAGAAGAGACTGAGATGCTGTCACAGACCAGGGCAGACCAGGGAGGGAGCATGACCGAAGGCAATGTGGTATCTTGGACTAGATTCTGGAGCAATAAAAAAGGATATTAGTAGTAAAATTAGTGAGTGCCAAGTAATCAACTTTTCCATAGGTCTAAAATTATTTGAAAACTAAATGTTTAGTTTAAAAAATGTAACACTGCATGAACCATATTAATATCAGGAAAAGCAGACTCAGAACAAAGAAAAGGACCAGAAATGAATATGGATCCAATTCAATGATAATAATGAATTCACCAAGAAGATATAATAATCCTAAATACAGAGATGTACCTAAAAACATACTCCAAGTACATAAGAGTGAAAATTGATATAAGTGAAAAGAGAAATAAACAAATTCACAATTATACTTGGAAATTTCCACACTCTAGCCTTAGTTCTCACTACAAAAAGGAAACAGAAATTCAGCAAGGATATAAAAGATTTAAAAACACTGTGACAACCTGGGTGGGGTGAGGCGGGAGGTGGGAAGGAGGTTCAAGAAGGAGGGGACATATGTTATACCTGTGGCTGATTCACATTGAGTATGGCAGAAACCAACACAATATTGTAAAGCAATTATCCTCCAACTAGGAATAAATCATTTTAAAAAATAATTTTAAAAAACACTATAAAATAAAACTTGACTTAATTGAAATATATAAAACAATTCATTCCACAAAGCAGAAGACGCCTTTTAAAGCACAAGACACATGCACCAAGATGAAGTATATGCAGTCTCATAAAATTAACACTAACAAATGTAAAAGATTTGAATCATACATATGATGTTTTCTAACAAAGACAGAATTAACCTAATGTCGACTTTAAAAATATTTACAACCTAAAAGTTGAGAGTTGTTTTTTATTTAGCAGGAATTTCAGGACTTCAAGCCCAGGAGGCAGCATTTCAAGGAACCCTGAGAGAAAAGCTCTGAGGAGGTGAGGGGAGGAGCCAGCTTACATGGTAGTTTTGCAATAATAAGGGGCAGATAGTCTGAACATCAAAAGATGATTGTTAATTAAAGAAAACCAGATATCCCAAGTAAAGGAATTTAGTGGTTGTTTATTTATGGGAAGAGGCAAGAGTCTGGGCTCACTGAAAGCATTCCTTTCATATGCACCTCACCTATCTGAGACCAGTATCTTGTTTTCAGGTCCTGAGCTTCCTTTCCTCAGGGCTTACTGTAGGGAGTGGCTGTAGTCTGATGGCTGTTAGATGGCAGGTATCCTTCTTCCTGCATTCCCGTAGGACTCACCAGCTCAAATTGGTGGTGGTAGTCACTAAGTTGTGACTGACTCTTATGACCCCCATGGACTGTAGCCTGCCAGGCTCCTCTGTCCATGGGGTTCTCCAGGCAAGAATACTGGAGTAGGTTGCCATTTCCTTCTCCAGGGATCTTCCTAACCCAGGAATCGAACCCAGGTCTCCTGCATTGTAGGCAGATTCTTTAAGCTACCAGGGAAGCCCCGCAATCACTGACAACTGTAACATCCTGCCGGGAGCCACCACGGGAGATCCCACCCATGGCAAAGGTCATGCGGAGAGAGCCATGACAGGCAAAGGCGGATCATGGCTCAAGGGACCCCTGAATCTGCTCGAGCATCTACCCCAAAACCAGAATCTGTCTTACTATATTATGCCTTTCACCAACTCTTCTGACATTAACAAGGGGCTATCCCCGACCACCTTTCTCTGGAAAAAAATCAACTTAGAGCTTTAGTTAATAAGTCTCCTGGGCATGAAAGGAATATTTCTATTTTAACCCCTCTGTTGGCATTCTAGCTTGCCTGACAGGTTTATCCATAATCTTGCAATTAACACACATGATTGTTTACATCTCCCTAACCTTGAAAGGCACAGGAAGCCAAAACATTCTAAAATTCCTAATGAGCATAGAGTCCTTTAAGGGATGAAAAATTATTAGAATAGATAGTACTGCTAAAAGGCTTCATTATTGGGCCAATGCTTGCTGCCAAGTGCCCATATCCCTTATCCATTGTGCACCTGGGAGTGCATTGGTTAACATAATTGGAATGTAAGAAAAACAAATAGCAGCCCTGGAATTAACCACATCAGACCTTTGAGCTAATTGGTTCTTTCTTTGTTGTGACCCACCGCACCTTTGCTCCATGAGAATGTAACTCTGTTTAGTACTTTGAGGCTGGGAGAAATAAAGAAGAAACACTTTAAGGGAAAATAAGTTTTCTGGTTGAGCAGCCTTTATCAAAAAAGGGTCATAAAATGCCCACAGGCCTCCAAGGCCAGAAGATAATGTACACAACATTGTTTATGGGAAAGGTATGCAGAAAAAATCCTGGTTTTGATAAAGACAAAACAGATATAATGTTTGGGCTGACTCTGTATGAATTTGCATCTTTCATTTCCCTCTATGTACAAGTCAAGATATAAAAGTTCCTTTTGAAAATAAAGTAATGGGCCTCGCTCACCAAAGCTTGGTCTCCCCGTGTTGTTCTTTTTTTCCTTTTCCCTCCTTTTCTCTCTCTGTTCTTCTTTCAGGATGACTCCTTGGAACACAGGAGCTTTATTGGCTTTCTATGTAAACCAAGGCAGATCAAGCCCTGCTCTCTGCTTTGCTATCCTTATCGCCTAGGCCGTCATCCTGAGGATAGCCCTGGATCCTGCTGGGGCTGGACCCCAGCAACATCTTTCTTTACTGATAGTAATTTCTCACTAGAAATCAAAAACAAAAAGAAATCTGGAAAAATTTCCCAAATACATAGCAACTAAATTACACACTTCTAAATAGTACATGACCAACCTAGACAGCATATTAAAAAGCAGAGACATTACTTTGCCAACAAAGGTCAGTCTAGTCAAGGCTATGGTTTTTCCAGTAGTCATGTATGGGTGTGAGAGTTGGCCCATAAAGAAAGTTGAGCACTGAAGAATTGATTCTTTTGAACTGTAATGTTGGAGAAAACTCTTTAGAGTCCCTTGGGCTGCAAGGAGATCAAACAAGTCAATCCTAAAAGAAATCAGTCCTAAATATTCATTGGAAGGACTGATGCTGAAGCTCCAATACTTTGGCCACCTGATGTGAAGAACTGAGTCATTGGAAAAGACCCTGATGATGGGAAAGACTGAAGGTAGGAGGAGAAGGGGATGACAGAGGATGAGATTGTTGGGTGGCATCACTGACTCGATAGACATGAGTTTGAGCAAGCTCCAGGAACTGGTGATGGACAGGGAAGCCTGACATACTACAGTCCAAGGGGTCACAAAGAGTTGGACACAACTAAGCAACTGAACTGAACTGAACTGAGCCAAGGGGAGAACACAGCAGACTATTGCCTCAAGAACTGTGTGCTGCCCTGTAAGGGGAACTGAGAGACTTTATAGATAGAGCTCTCAGTGGGGAAGAGGAGGTGATAAGGAGCAAAGTAATAAGAATCTTGAATATTCTTCTTCTTGCATTGTTTCCAAACAGTCATAGCTGGCATCAGGTAGCCCAGTAATTGGGTCCATTCATCTCTGGTTCATTACACTGCGGCCTTCTTTCTGAGATGCAAAAAGCTACAAGGGGTGGTCTGAAGAGATTGGTGAAGGACAGGATGTAATTAACAGAGTTAAAGGGTAATCTCTGGTGGCTCAGACAGTAAAGAATCTACCTGCAATGCAGGAGACCTGGGTTTGACCCCAGAATTGGGAAGATCCCATGGAGAAGAGCATGGCAACCCACTCCATATTCTTGCCTGGGAAATCCCATGGACAAAGGAGCTTGGCAGGCTATAGTCCATGGGGTGGCAAAGAGTCGGACATGACTGGGTAACTAACACTTTCACTTTCACACTTTAAAGGATAGGTGTGGATGTAACTTACATAGTGTCAGGTTAGTTTTGAGGACTATAAACTTAAGTTATAGACTACAGATTAGGAAGAGTTGAAGTAAAAACAAGGAGTGATCAGGCCTATTCACTGTTCTCTTTATTTTCTTTGTTCTCAGGAAAGGGAAAGAAAAGAAAGAAAAGCTCATTCCTGAAAGAAAAACTCATTCCTCTTCTTCCAGTTTCACTGCAACAGTCCAGGGTCCAACTAATCTGTGCTCAGAGCATGGTGTCGAAACAGAGGCCCAATGGGACAGTCTTAAACTGGACACTGTCCATGCTGACTGCTCTGATCATTCCTCTGAGGTTCCTAAGCCCAAAGCTTTTAAATATACAAGAGAAAAATGCTTTAAATTTAGGAATGAAAGCATTGTCTACCCACACATGAATGGGCATACACAGGGATACATGTTGGGGGGGGGAGGGTGGGGCATGTGTGTGTGTGTATAGTAGGATTTAAAGAATTTGCTAGGTCTCAGGTGATTCTGGGATTACCTTGGTCAAAGTCTTAGGTAAGAACCCAAAATTGTTGTGTAGAGTGGCCTCAGAGAAAAAAGATGTTGCAAGAAAGCAAAGCCATGGGCCTAGTGAAGGGAGAGTGCAGTACAGAGCTGGCCAGCCCTCCTGCCTGAGTTGCTATGGACTTTGTTGCAGACAGGTTTATGTATTCTGCACTGTTTTCATTTTTGTGTGTGTGTTTTTTTTTGTTTTGTTTTGTTTTGTTTTGCTTTGGCTCTAAGGCCATCAGATTTTATTACAGGGGTTGCATGCCCCTCCAAAAAATATTTTTTCCTGGGTAGCAGTGAAGCTGATCCTTCCAAAATCTGAATTATGTACACTGTAGATGAGATTTCAGTTTTTCTTTCTTATTTATAATCCCCCAAGCATCAGTTAACTGTGTTTCTCCAAATCCCCAGAGAAGGAAATGGCAACCCACTCTAGTACTCTTGCTTGGGAAATCCCACAGACAGAGGATCCTGGTGGGCTACAGTCCATGAAGTCAGAGAGTCAAACATGACTTATAGACTAAAACACCACCACCATCCCTGTAGGGTCTCACTCCTTGAGCACTGAAGTGCAAATGACTCAATGTCCTGTATCCTGTCTTCACTGGGAAACTCCTTCTGTCCCTTCCCCACCACCCACCTTCAGACTTGGGGTCACACCCTGCCCCTGATACCCTCTGCTCTGCTCCCGTCAACTCACAACTTTTAGTTCTACAACAGCCACCAGCATGAGGCTGTGTCCTGGGACATGGGTTTCCTGAATGGAGTGGCCTCGTGGAGGAGAACTACCCTAGAACATCACAGACAATGCCAGCTGAACTTCAGCAAAGGTGCTGCCAGGAGCTACTCCCAGGACACCTTTCCTGCAGGACTTCCCTCCCAGCCAGCTCCAGCTTTCCTGTCCCAGAACCTGGCCATTTCACAAGAATAACTCACACCCCAGCCTCTCCAGGGCTCAAGCTGTGCAGCCTTCCAAAGCCTCCTGTTATTGCCTCCAACTTCCCAGCACTCTTTTCTACATAAAAGTGAAAGTTGCTCAGTCATGTCCGACTCTTTGCGACCCCATGGACTATACAGTCTGTTGAATTCTCTAGGCCAGACCTATACAGTCCATGGAATTCTCCAGGCCAGAATACTGGAGGACAGTAGCCTTTCCCTTCTCCAGGGGATCTTCCCAACCCAGGGATCAAACCCAGGTCTCCTGCATTGCAGGCAGATTCTTTACCATCTGAGCCACAAGGGAAGCCCATTAAGGTGGGATACAATTGACATTCACCTTTGCCAAGCCATTTACATTTCACAGAGAGTAAAGAATCCACCTGCAATGAAGGAGACACAGTTCATCTCTGGGTGGGGAAGGTCCCCTGGAGAAGGGAATGGCAACCCACTCCAGTATTCCAGATAATTCCATGGACAGAGGAGCCAGGTGGGCTACATCTCATGGGGTTGCAAAGAGTCAAACACAACTGAATGACTAACACTTAAACACTTTTATTTTACTTCCATCAGAAAATGTGTATCCCCTTTGATGAGAACATGTTCTGGTGTTTTGATGATGCTGTAAAGAGTTGAATTGCCATTCCTCACCTCTCCGAGAAAAGCTAATATTCTAAAACAGTACGTACCTAGAGAAATGCATTAAGAGGAACAACTATAGGAAATATGCATCACACCTGTAATCTCATTTAGACATTCCCCATCACAACAGATAGCCCCAGGGGCAGAGCAGTGGGTCCCTACCTTGGCCTGAACTCCAGATAGTCCCTGCCTTGGACTGAACTCCACTTCTGAGCAAGCCTACAGGGAGGAGCAGCACCAGGCCAAAAGCATCCCCTTTCTCAAGTCAGTTCAGTTCAGTTCAGTCCCTCAGTCATGTCTGACTCTGCAATCCCATGGACTGCAGCATGCCAGGCCTCCCTGTCCATCACCAATTCCTGGAGTTTACTCAAACTCATGTCCATTGAGTCAGTGATACCATCCAACCATCTCATCCTCTGTCATCCCCTTCTCCTCCTGCCTTCAGTCTTTCCCAACATCAGGGTCTTTTCAAATGAGTCAGCTCTTCTCATCAGGTAGCCGAAGTATTGGAGTTTCAGTGTCAACATCAGTCCTTCCAATGAATATTCATGACTAATTTCCTTTAGGATGGACTGGTTGGATCTCCTTGCAGTCCAAGGGATTCTCAAGAGTCTTCTCCAACACCACAGTTCAAAAGCATCAATTCTTCGGTGCTCAGCTTTCTTCATATAAAGGTGAAGCTTTCTTTCTTTACCTCCACCATAGTTTGCTGCTGCTGCTAAGTTGCTTCAGTCATGTCCGACTCTGTGCGACCCCATAGATGGCAGCCCAATAGGCTCCCCCGTCCCTGGGATTCTCCAGGCAAGAATATTGGAGTGGGTCGCCATTTCCTTCTCCAATGCATTAAAGTGAAAAGTGAAAGTGAAGTCGCTCAGTCGTGTCCGACTCTTAGTGACCCCATGGACTGCAGCCTACCAGGCTCCTCCATCCATGGGATTTTCCAGGCAAGAGTAGTGGAGTGGGGTGCCATTGCCTTCTCTGCCATTTTGGTCTCAGGTAAATAGCAGGGAGGGAACACAGCCCCACCCATCAACGGGAAATTGGATTAAAGATTTACTGAGCATGGCCCTGCCCATCAGAACAAGACCCAGTTTCCCCCTCAGTCAGTCTCTCCCATCTGGAAGCTTCCATAAGCCTCTTATCCTTCTCCATCAGAGGGCAGACAGACTGAAAACCATAATCACAGAAAACTAACCAAACTTATCACATGGACCACAGCCTTGTCTAACTCAAGGAAACTATGAACCATACCTTGTAGGGCCACCCAAGACGGATGGGACATGATGGAGAGTTCTGACAAGATGTGGTCCACTGGAGAAGGAAATGGCAAACCACTTCAGTATTCTTGCCTTGAGAACCCCATGAACAGTATGAAAAAGCAAAAAGATAAGACACTGAAAGATGAACTCCCCAGGTCAGTAGGTGCCCAATATGCTACTGGAGATCAGTGGAGAAATAACTTCAGAGAGTTATTAAAATTCTTAATATTCTGTTTTAAAATTGTGTAATTTGGCACAAATGAGTAAACAGGATAGTTTGTGACTGAATTTTTGTATTTACTCATCAGTCACTTCTATAAAATGATCCTCATGCAGATTGTCATATCCTCTTATTCATCATCTCCAGATGTTTTCCTTTGTTTGGTTTCTAATGGTTATTCTGAAATTGCTATTACAATTGACCTCTTTCAGCTGATTTTCAGATCAGCGATTTTAAAAAAGTCTAGGCAAGTTGCAAGTGTCCCAAACTGAGATGATCTGTTATTTCCAAATGTGTTATTTGTAAATGTGGTTTTTTCTTCCTTTCCTAAACTTTTCTCAAGGGGTTACATTGTTCCAGATCATTCTAGCACTTGGAATAGAGTTGAGTTACACACTTAACATTCTTCTTTAATTATGAAGTTGAAATAAACAGCAGTAGATGCCAGATCCAGTTGTTGATGGGGACAAAAGTGCATGGGCCAATGGGAAAAGGAGTGTTGATCTTTTTGAAATAAAAATGATGAATAGTTCACGTTATCAGCCTTTGAAGGAAGGACAAGGGGGAAAGCATTTCCATTTTGGCAGTTTCTTTGTTTACAAAAAAGGGAAGGTAGGAGAGGCTTGGGTTCCCACAAGCCCTCACAGTGTTTTGCAACTTCTTTGAAAGGCCACTAGGGAACCAAGGCCTCTGCTTCCCACTGACAATTGATGAGGAGATGGCACCCTCATGCCACAAGAAGACCCCAGAGCTGGCTCTGGGCTCCCTCTGTGGTGCTCCTTGGCAGAAGCACATGGGTGGCTAGGCACCAGAGAAACCTCAGTGGTCATCAGACTGACTTTCTTCAACCATCAATCTTACCACGTCTCTTCTCCAGGACTCTGGAGAGTCCCCACACTCCACAGGTGAGATTCCAGGCCCTCCTATTTCTCCAGTTTCATCCCATCTCAGCCACTGCCCTGCAACCTTGACTTTTGTGTTTTAACAGCCATGCCTGTTCTATTGAAATAATCTCCCCTCCCTTGGTCTTCCCTTTGGTCACCTCCCCGAGGGTCCATGGAGCTCTACGTCCCTGCCTTCTGGCAGTCTCCCCACTGCTGGATAATCATTATGGGTAGAATTGTGTCTCCTCCCAAATTCATAGGCAAACCCTAAACTTCGATGTAACTATATTTGGATAGAAGACTTTTAAGGAAGTAATTAGGGTACAATGAGGTCATTACACAATAGGGCTGGTGTCCTTATAAAAAGAGAGAGAGCAGAAAAATGAAACCACAGAATGCATTTTGGGTCTTAGCAGAGCACAAATTCTTCTGTCTTGGTGCAGAGAGAATTCAGCAAAAGGCAGAGAGATGGGTAAAGAAAGAGTTTATTAATACAGGACATTTTTGAGAGATACAAGTTAGCAGGTAAGGGAGTGCCATCCCCCGAAAGCTGGGTGGGCTACATTTTTATAATCAAATAAAATTAGGGAGGGGAAGAAGACCACCTCCTTCCTCATATTTGATGTCAAGTTTTCATCATCAGCTCCTCCTCCGCCTCATGCAGTGGAGTTTTCTTGTCCCTACATGGTCAAACCAGGACTGTCATGAAGCTATGGAAATGAGCAAAAAGGCGATAACATATACTAAAATATGGTAAACCATCTCAGGTTTCAGTAAAATGTCACCTTTCCCTATTTTTCTGCTCTTAGTACAAGCAGAAAAAGCCCCTTCTCAAGGATCATTCATTTGTTGACTTCAGTGAACAGGATGTAGGCCTCATTCCACCATTGTTTATGCTTTGGGGCACGTCTCATGCTTCCTTTGCATGGTTTCATTGCCGAGCAAGTCTGCATGGTCTGTTTTTAAGCAAGCCTGCTTTCTTGATAGATCATTAATCTACAGGAGTCTCCATACTTTTTCTCTATTTATGAACCCCTAGTGAGAATAACTATTTAATCTCCTAAGTTGTCCCTTTACTCTGTCCCTATCACAAACACACAGAGAGAAAAGGTCTCAAGAGAACTCAGCAAGAGGACAGCCATCTGCAAGAAAAGAAGCTGCGGGAGAAACCAACCCTCTCAGTACCCTGGTCTCAGACTTCCAGCTCTGTGACCCACGAGAAGACCAACGTCTGTTGTTTAAGCCCCTCAGCCTGTGGTGCTCTGTGATGGCAGCTAGCACAAAACCGTCTGCCTCTCACATCCATGGTGGCCCTTCCTGACCATCATTCCAAATAATTAATAGAGCATTTGATCTTCCATAAGTACTTCTTCCCCAAGGTTTCCCAGGTGGCACTAGTGGTAAAGAATCCACCTGCCAATGCAGGAAATATAAGAGACCAGGTTCAACCCCTGGATTGGGAAGATCCCCTGGAGGACAGCATGGCAACCCACTCCAGTACTCTTGCCTGGAAAATCCCAAGGAGAGAGGAGCCTCATGGGCTACAGTCCCTGGGGTCACAAAAAGTTACACAAGTAAGCAACTGAGCACTAGAACTAATCACCTCCTCCCTAGTGACAGAATATACTTGCTATCTTTCTTATAAGTGCCATCAAGCAAGAAAATAAGATCTTCCTTTCCCCAGTAAGAAATGAGCTTCCCTTAACCCCTGACATCTTAGCTCAGTGCCACATAAGAACAGAAGTGGATTAAATGGAACGAATGGGTTAGAGGAAACCAGGTTGGTGTGAGGATTCAATAACCATGATGATGTGAAAAAGCACACAGTTGGTCATAGAGTGGGTGCTCCATGAATGTAAATGCTACCCCTTGAAGAACACACAAGCCACCATGCCCACTGAGAGGACATCTACAGAGGGAGGACACATTTCTCACTTTGTCCATTTGATCAACAGATACTAACAAAAACCCAGTGTGAGCCAGCCTTGTGCAAACTGGAGGGAAACCAGTAAGAAGCAAAGCCAACTCCACCCTCAGGAGTTTATTCTCTTCTGGAGAAAACAGATGACAAACAAGGAGTATAATCGAGGTCTTAGTGACTGATAAGCACTAGACAGGGAAATGAGGTGGAGTTGGGGTTGGGGTGATACGGGTGCTAGATTAGTAACATTTATTCCAACATTTGCCTGACACCCACTATGTACCAGGGATCATACCGGGTGTTGGGAAAATAAAGATGAGCAAACAGCTTCTCTCAGAGGAATGGCCGTGGAGGGCGGGGGAACCCCTGCCTGCCTTCCTCAGCGGCTCCAGAAGCTCTGGTGGTAACCACCAGGGGCTGCCTGAGACTCCTGTTGGTACTCACAGACCTTGGGTACACCGGCTGCACTGTTGTGTCTGGCTTTTTATTTTCCTTCCCCTTTCTTCCTCCACAATTAAATCTTGCTATTCGAGTGGCCTCAGACCTCTGTTCTCACTGACAATATTCAAGATTAGGACTACAGAAACTGGGGAAGAACTGTCAATTTCCCCATGAGATTTTACAAGTCTAAAATAAAGAATTCTCTATA
The DNA here is from genome assembly GCF_029407905.1 of Bubalus kerabau. Classification (NCBI taxonomy): domain Eukaryota; kingdom Metazoa; phylum Chordata; class Mammalia; order Artiodactyla; family Bovidae; genus Bubalus; species Bubalus kerabau. Next base: position 78,262,702 of record NC_073631.1, on the reverse strand, counting down.
ACCTAGGGGACACTTCTTTCTTTTATTCTCTTAAAGGGGACAAAACTAACTTAAGAAAATGTCCTTTGCTTATGGTCAAAGGAAGAAAACAAAAGCATTTCCAGTGTACAATCATCTGACTTAATTTTCAAAGCACCAGTATCTTTAAGGGGTCCCAGATGGTGGGTGAGCACTGGGCAGTGCTCAGGAGGACATCGGAAGGGACGGCTGGGATGACTGATGGACATGAGCAGGGGTCACGTGGAACCGAGCTCCATGAGGGTTGCACAATTCAAAATAAAGTTGGAGGGAAAATATTGACTCTGAGCCTTTTAGTCACCAGTGCAAATATATACTATTTATATTGGCTATAAAATCCACCAGGAGTGATCTGCCTGGTCTCAAAGTGGTCACAGACTCCAGCGACTAAGAAGAAAGTTTGGGTTCTGGACTCATCCTCCCCTCTTCCTGTCCCTCTGATTCTAACAGTGCGGCCTAAGACCTGGCTAATCAGAACAATCCTCTGACCCCAGGGGGAATACAGGAAGGGTGACCCTGATTTGACTCAACATGAAGCAAAAAGACTTTGGGCTCCTGGGGAAAGCGATTCTGATCTGGAGAAAGCTTGATTCTGAGAAGATGTGGGGTGGGCTGGTGGCCGTCGGCTCGAGAGGGGACAGAGTCAGAGCAGTGAAGGTGAGACCCCCTTTAGACACCCAGTGTGGAGGCTGGGTCATTAACTCTTGGTCAGACCTGCAGAAGCAGAGTGACTTTGGAGTGCGGTGACCCTCTGCTTTTCTTTCTGTACCTCTGGCTTCCTTTGTGTTCCTTTTTCAGCCTGGTTGAGGTTGGGTTTTTGCCATCAGCACCTGAAAGACCACATGGGAGCCTGTATCCTGGTCCCACTTAGTTGGCCCTGCTCGTGCAAGGAAACTGTGACCCACGGCCCACGGCCACACATGGGTCAGTGTCTGGCCTCTTAGATGCCACGTGCTTCCAGGCCCAGCGGTGCTCTCCTCCTGGGATTTGCCAGGAATGCTGGGATGAGAGCAGGTGCGGTAGGGGACCAGATTCAAGCTGATGTTGTCGGAAGCATTCAACTTGATGTTTGGTGCCTTCTTTTCCCTCTGCTATGAGAAGAGGATGTTCCAGATCCGAGTAAAGAGGGAGGCCCCGTCCCTAACCGAGGATGCAGAAGAGTCACGGACGGGGGCCAGGAGGATCAAGCCACGTCACGGCTGACCTGCAGGTGGCAGGACAGAGCGGCAGTCCCCCGGGAACGCGGAATGTGAGAAGTCAGCTTCTGTTGAGCAGCAGTCTCCCTGGCTTCTATTACATCACTGGTGGTGGAGGAGGAACACAGCATCCTAACCCGATCCCAGTGAACCCCGACTCCCAGTGAACCCTGACTCCGAGCAGCCCTCATGATGTGGTCCGCTTGGGCACCCCTCACAGCTGCTTAGAAAGCCAGGCAGCCTGGCTGTCCTTGGAAGGTGCCTTGTCTTGGCAGGCTCCCCCAACCCTGGAAGAAGTGATTGTAACTGACTCCATGGACTGCATCACCAGCCACAGAAACAGCTTGTAAAAAACAGATCCCAAAACGGGTCAAACATTTTCCCTTGCTATGGCCAATTCTAGGTTTTTATCCCATGATAGAAAGCTCTACCATCTTATAACAGGCACTTGTTTAGGAAAATACCACAGCGTGATGGCTTTTAAGAAATATCTGTTTTCTGAGTAAAAGAAGAGAGGGCAGAAAACATGAAAAAAAAGTCTGTACGGTAAGAAAAAGTAGGATTTATCTTTTTTGATGGCTCACTGGGGAGTGACATGATTTTCTAGAAATGTCAAGTTCCACAGAGCCAAGCAATCATATTTTACAGAATTTGGTTCATTATGAGAAACATGCATAAAAGAGAGAAACAATTTACCCTAAAATGGAATTGAATACATGGAGAAACTCAGAGATTTGTGGACAATCCACTCCAGGACTTCTCCACTCATGGCCCTGGAGTTGTGTGACACTGTGATTATATATTATACATATATATATGTATATTTATTATTATATATGTATAATCATATATATATATATATGCCTGGACTTCCCTAGTAGGTCAACTTGTAAAGAATCTACCTGCCATGCAGGAGACCCCAGTTCGATTCCTGGGTCAGGAAGATCCTTTGGAGAAGGGATAGGCTACCCACTCAAATATTCTTGGGCTCCCCTGGTGGCTCAGATGGTAAAGAATCAGCTTGCAATGAGAGAGACCTGGGTTTGATCCCTGGGCTGGGAAGATACCCTGGAGGAGGGCATGACAACCGACTCTAGTATTCTTGCCTGAAGAATCCCCATGGATAGCCTAGTGGGCTACTGTCCATGGGGTCCCAAAGAGTCAGACACAACTGAGTGACTGAGCACAGCACACAGCACATATGTATACAAGCATGCTAAGTCACTTCAGTCATGTCTGACCCTTTGCGGCCCTATGGACTATAGCCCACCAGGTTTCTCTGTCCATGGGATTCTCCAGGCAAGTATACTGGAGTGGGCTGCCATGCCCTCTTCATATATATATATATATATATATATATATATATATATATAAGGTTTTGTCTCCATCTCTGGCACTAGAAACTTTTAGATTTCCTAAGTGAAGAAAGCAATAGGTGTCTCTTTTTATGTTAATGGAGTGATTTTGGAAAGCTTCTGGGGATGGAAGATGGTTGCCAATGGAGCCAGTCCTGTGATTAGAAGGTTAGAATTTTCAGTTCCATCTCCCTTGACCTCTGGGGAATCAATCAATTGGCAATAGCCAATGATTTAATCAATCCTGCGTATGTAATGAACCCTCCAGAAAAATCCAGAAAGGCAGGGTTCAGGGAGCTCCCCAGTAGATGACCACAGGGAGATTTGGGGAGAGTAGGGTATTTGGAGAGAATATGGAAGTTCCATGTCCTTCCCCATGTCTTGCCCCCTGCATCTCTCCATTCTGGTTGTTCCTGAGTTATATCCTCTTACAATAAACCGGTGATCTAGTGGGTAAAATGTTTTGCTGAGCCCTCTGAGCCACTCTAGCAAATTAATCAAACCTGAGGAAGGGGTCATGGGGATCTCCCTGGAGCAGATTTGTCAGAAGCACAGGTGACAACCTGAAGTTTCCACTGGAGTCCGAGCTGGGGGATGGGACAGTCTTGTGGGATCTGATGCTGTCTGGGGGACAGGGTGTTGGAACTGAATTGCTTGTTGGTGTGTATCCCTTCAACTCTACCTGCCCCTCCCCCCCCCCCACATACACACACACAGCAAGTGGGGGCAAAGCTTTAAATTGCTGCACACACCTTCACATCAATTCTCCCTACACATCAAGGGGTATGAGAACACACAGCCCAGATCAAATAGTCCAGACTTCATCTTCTACAGACAAGGACTGAGGGGACCCATGCCGAAGCCTCCAGGGCAGGTCAGTGGTCCAACTGAGGTGTGATACTTCACAGGCAACAACACTCAAAAACCCCATTGTTCCCCCCCAAGACGGCCAGTGAGCAGCGCTTCCCAGGACTGATGCTGCGCCCACAGAAGAGGTGAGCAACTTGCTCAGTTTTGGGGATTTGAGTCCCAGGTGCAACCTCTGGGTAGAGAATGCACAGGGGAAGCAACTGAGAATATACAGCAGCCCAAAGGAGGGGCTTTGCTACTAAAAGTACTAGCTTACTTCAGAAACAGTTGGTAAAATAAAATTCATGTTTTATGGCCAGATCAAAAAAATTTTAACGAATTTTTCTTTGCCCCTTTGGGCCTCCTCCCTCACCTCTGGTGTGTGTTGTGCATCTGCGTTGATCAGACCCCTTAGGAGAGAACCTTCCTTCTTAACCTTGTAAGGGGCCACGGTGACCCATGACCCTCCATCACTTAGTTCATGGAGATCTGGACGGTACAAATTGTCAATAGTGCATCATGTAGTACACAGCCCTCTGTCTCAAAAACTTACATAACTGTGTTTTGACTTCTAACAGGCAGAAGAGTTCTTGGAGCTTTCTGAGAGGCTGTTCCCATGTTATAATCCTCAGTCTGGCTCAAATAAAATTTTCCATTTCTTTCTTACATCTACTGATTTTTTCCATTGACACAAGAAAGGACAATGTCCTATGAAAGTAATGAAGAGAAAACCCTGGCAGCCAGCAGGGCCCAGCCCCCAGGGCCAGGGGACAAGGGAGCATCCCTGGTGCAGGAGGGGTGGCCCAGCCCAGGAGCCGGGAGGACCTGCCGTCTGGACGTCACCCAACTCAGTCCATGGGGGAGAGACACCCTCCCAAGACCTGGACACAATTGGTTGGCACCGGGGGCAGGGCCCAAATTCTCACCTTCAACACAGCACACCACTTCCTCCCCCAAAATACCAAAGGAAAATCTGATTTGGAGTCAATGAGTGCCACACCACCCCAATAGAGGCCCCATGGCATGGCCCCACAGGGAGATGGCCAAGCCCAGACACAGCTGGAGGGGCCTCCACCAGAAGAAGGACTCTGAGACAGCATTCAGGTTATCAGAGGCCATGAAACACAGCCTGGGCTCCGGGGGCTGGGAGACATGACACTCAGGGAAGCAGAGGTTATAGAACCATGGAGCTAGTGCCTTTGAAAAGAGCCAGGATTTTAGAGGAAAGAACAGCATCCATAGAACGGGGCTGCAGAATCCAGAGGAACTGCAGGTTGTCAGACACAGTCATTGGATAAAAACAGAGCAGACAGTGTGAAATACTGACATGGACCAGGCGCAGGAGAAGGTGGGAGGGTGGTAGAGTGAGAAGCCCAGCTCTAAGTCACAACTGATCTAGAAGATGAGAACAGCTCATCTCATGGAGTTGCTGGTGTCTGGAAAGAAGGAACATGATTTATTTCTCCCCTAACGCTGAGTGGCCCATCTCATCCTCCAGGCCGGGCCTCGTTGGAGCTGGACTAACCCTCAGCTGGGACCAGAGGCGTGAAGCAGGCAGCCCTGGGTTGGCTGACCGAGAGGGCAGCCACGCCCTGGGATCCATGCCCTTTGTTTCAAGGGTGCCCGGGTGCCTATGTGGGCTCTTCACATGCCTTCCCGGCAGCCTCTTGTGCTAACAGCCCAGTGCACCTGCCTCTACTGTCCCACAACTAGATTAAATTCCAGACTCTCTATCTGAAGAAGACCCCTCTTAACTTTCTTCCAGGTGACAGTATCAGGCTTCAGACACCCCAGCCCCACCTCCTCTCGGAGCAAGGAAGCCATGAGGTGGGCAGTGGGGCAGTTGGTGCTAACAGGGTGCTTGGCTCTGAGGCCAACATGGGCAGCACAAATAGAAGCAGCAGGAACCCCACTTAGGGGACTTTGCTGGTGCTTAGGACTCCATGCTTCCACTGCTGGGGCCTGAGTTCAGTCCCTGGTTGGGGAACTGAGATCTTGTAAGCCATGCAGTGCAACCAAAACAAAAAAAAAAAAAAACCACTTAGGAAACACTGCCTTCCTCAAAGTCTTGCTCCTTCCACGGCCACCCACAGAAGGCACCTGGCTCACCAGGACAGCTGGCAGGGTCTCAGGATCCCCCAGCTCCATGTTCACAAACGAGCATTTCAGTCCCACATCCCACCAGGAATCAAATGCCCGCTTCCTGTGAGTTCAGCAAGCCTGTACAAAGGTGACCTGCTGTGTGGTTCCTTTTCTTGGATGCCAACTTTCTCACTAGCATTCTGTCAACGATGGTCCCCAAAGGACATGAGTCTGGACCTGTGACCTTGTCTCCCAGCTAACGGATGCTCTGAAAAGGCAGAAGGGTCTGTTCTCTCCCTCCCACTTCCCTTCTTTCTTCCCTTGCTTGCTCCCCTCCTCCCTCCCTTCCTTTCTCTTTCCTCCATTCTCCTGTCCTCCTCTTTTTTTTGGTCTCGATACTCTAAATGCCAGGGGCTCTGCTGGTTCTTCAACATTTAGTTTGCATCAAGCCATGGCCCCTGGGCTCAGGAAATTCAGAGGTGGGAAGGCCAAGTCAGCCTGCGCCCCTAGGAGTTCCTGTGTGTGGACCTGGAATTGGGCCCAAAACAGCAGCTGCCTTTTAACCTAGGCACACCCATGCCAACCTCAGCTCTAGCCCATTAGGGTCGCCAGAGTCAGCAAGGGAGAGTTCAGGAGGGCCCATTAAACTTGAATTTAAATGAGCCATAGGAGGTGTGGTCCTAGGCATTTGTCTCTTGCTTCAGCAGTGCTTGGATGGAACAGGCCCAGGGATGCCCCTTTCTCCAGCCTCCGACCATCCCCCAACCTTTATTCCAGTGGCAACTTTTGGCATCAGCTACTCTGCTGTCCATGATTACCAGGACCAGCCACAATTTTTTGAGCTTCACTCCTGATTAATGATCAACCACTAGTCCCAGATTCCTCAGAATTATTCCACTGAGGTGGAGGCCACCGTCAACCACCTCGTCAACAAGCATCTGGGGACGCCTACACCTACCTGTCTCTGGGCTTCTATTTCGACCAAGACGATGTGACTCAGGAAGGGTGTGGGCCACTTTTTTCCACAAATTGGCCAAGGAGAAGCGCAAGGGCGGCAAGCATCTCTTGCGAATGCAAAGCCAGTGCAGCGGCCACGCCCTCTTCCTGAACGTGTAGAAGCCATCTCAAGATGAGGGGGCAAAACCCAGGATGCTATGGAAGCTGCCCTTCTCATAGAGAAGAATCTGAACCAGGCCTTTTTGGATCTGTGTGGCCTGGGTTTTGCCAGTGCAGACCCCCACCTCTGTGACTTCCTGGAGAACCACTTCCTAGGTGAGGAGATGAAACTCATCAAGAAGCTGGGTGACCACCTGACCAATCTCTGCAGTCTGGCTGGTCCCCAGGCTGGGTTGGGTGCATATCTCTTCAAATGGTTCACCCTCAAGCATGACTAGGAGCCTCTGAGACCAGTGGCCTTTGAGGAGCCCCCCGCTAATGTCAGGGCTTCCTGAAGCCCATCTCTGCAGCCACTAGGCAGCTTTTTAACACCCGCAAGACCTCTCTCAAGCCTTGGACAAAATGGAAATAATAAAGGTTTTTGCAGCAAAAAAATAAGTAAATAAACGAGCAAAAAATACTGTTTGGTATAAGTACGTCCCACACACTGCATGGGACATTCTTACTCCACCCTAGTGCAATGCCATGGCAGCCTGCCAAGAATCTCCTCCTTTACTTGGAGGGATCTGAGGTCCAAAAGTGGTGGAGCCCAAACTTGTAACCTGCAGATTAATGTTCTGTGTTCCCTTCCAGGTCTGTGTCAGACAGTAACTGAGACCACAGTCTGGGTGAATCCTCACAACACCATCCTGAGGGCAGGTGGCTCTTTAATGGTGTCCAAAAGGGCTCTGTGATCTCTGAGCTCTTCCAAAGAGATCAGTGACCACCAACCAGAGTATAATTCTAAAATGTTACAGAGAAGTTTAATCACAGTTTGAAAAATGAAAAAAAAAAATAAAACCCACCCCAGAGATGATCAAGTTTACAACCATGTTCCTTCTTTCCTTATTGAAGACAAGCACACCAGGAACCAACAACACCAACACTGCCTAGCCAGTCCTCATTCATCATTACAACTTTAGTCTTTAGAAAACTCAGAGAAATTAAGCAACTTGTCCAAAGTAACACAGCTGGGGATGAGGGTGATGCAAGTGAGGGGCAGGCCCAGCACTTGGTGGCTGTGAGATACATAATCACTGAGAACACCTATCTGTCTTGCTCTTTTCATTGTACACTCTCCATGGTCCTTCTTTCTTCTCCTTTCCCTCTCCTCCTCCAAAAAACCAGTCTTACTCATCATCTTAAAGTAAGCCAAGCATCTGTGCTTACATTTCATCCACCCAGAAACACTGACTTACTATATATTTCAGGTAAGGAAACCAGTTTCAAGAGGTTTGCCCAAGTCACAGAGAGACAAAGTGGCAGAGTAGTAATCAAATTATCCTACATCTAAAATCTTAGCTCTTTCCACTGTAGCACTCTACTTCTCAAAAGGCTACCAAAATCCATTCATTTATGGCTATTGTTTTTTATTGTGGTAAAATGAACATGTTTGACCATTTTTAAGGGTACAGTTCAGTGGCATTTAGCACCTTTACAACGCTGTGTAACAAGAGCCCCTCTCTAGTTTCAGAACCCTTTATATCACTGAGAAAGGAAAGCTTGTGCCCGTAAGCAGTGACTTCCTGTTTCCCCCTCCCTCAGCCCTCAGCAGCATGGACTCCATTTCTATCTCTGTGGATTTGCCCATTCTACACATTTCCTATGAATACAGTTCTATAATATGTGATTTCTTACATCTGGCTTCTTTTATCAACATAATGTTCTGAAGCTCAGGCACATTGCTTCATGTGCTGGTACTTCATGCATTTTTAGGGCTGAATGATATTCCACTGTGTGAACATATGACAGTTTTCGTTCATTCTTCAGCTGATGGACATCTGAGTTATTTCCACATCTTCACTGTTGTAAACAGTGCTGCTGTGACCCTTCACGAATAAGTTTTTTCTTCAGTACCTGTTCTCGTTTCCTTGGGGTATAGACCCAGGAGAGGAACAGTTGGGTCATGAGGGAATTTGAGGGCAATGGGAACCCACACTGGATTATCATGTTTGCACAACTGTTATGCTTGTGTTAGAAGTTAACTCTACACGTTTAGGGCTTCCCCAGTGGTCTAGTGGCTGAGAATCTTCCTGACAATGCAGGGAACATGGGTTTGATCCCTGTTCAGGAAAGAGTCCACATGGTACAGAGCAACTAAGCCCGTGCGTCACAACTACTGAGCCCACACGCTCTAGAGCTCATGTTCCATAACAAGTAGCCCCCACTCACCGCAGTGAGTAGCCCCCACTCACCACAACTAGAAAAAAGCCCACACGCAGCCACGAAGACCCAGCTCAGCCATAAATAAACAAATACATATTTTTTTAAAAGTTAACTGAATACATTTAAATTGGGTGAATATTGTTGTATGTATATTATATATTTCCGTAAAGGTTCTGTTATGCAGTTTTAAAAAATGACCATTTTAATCAGAGTACAATATTTCATCAAATGGATGTGCCCTATTTTACTAAATAACTATTGAACTATAGAATGAGAGTATTTTCAATCTTCCATTTTTTAAAAATACTTCAACCAACCTCTTTGTTCATAAAGCTTTTATTCAAACTGTTTTTTTAATGATTTCGTTAGAGCTGAATTCCAGAAATGGAACATGGGACAATTGGAATGCCCGTTGTCATGGCCCTTGCTGTGTATTAGGGTTTCCCTGGGAGCTCAGCTGGTTAAGAATCTGCCTGCAATGCAGGAGACCCCGGTTTGATTCCTAGGTCAGGCAGATCCCCTGGAGAAGGGATAGGCTACACATTCCAGTATTCTTGGGCTTCCCTGGTGGCTCAACTGGTAAAGAATCTGCCTGGAATGCAGGAGACCTGGGTTTAATCCCTGGGTTGGGAAGATCCCCTAGAGAAAGGAACAGTTACCCACTCCAGTAGTCTGGCCTGGAGAATTCCATGGACTATACAGTCCATGGGGTCACAAAGAGTCAGACACAAGTGAGTGACTTTCACTTTCACTTTGCTGTGTATTCACACTTCTTGTTCTTTAACATTAAAGGCAAAAAGCAGTCATAGAGGTGGATGGAAATATATCACATGTGTTAAAAACTGAGGAATTCAGAAAGGTACTAAAACAAACAAAACTCTACTTGTTCACCATAGGAGGATTCTAAGAAATAAACTCATCCTGGAAACTGTAAGTAAAAAGGGAGGGAGGAATCAAGTATTTATCCTGATTTTCCTGTAAAAACTGTACTTTAGAGTCATAATGTGATTGCAGTGAGTAAATGCCTAAGGTAAATAGAGTCCTTGTAGGCAATACACACAGAAGAGACAAATAGAATATTTCCATTGTGTGACCATTTTGGTCACTGTAATGCAAGGTCTTTACTTGTCATAAAAGGAATGATCCCAAGTGTTCCTTTTTAACACCAGAGACAGAAGACAGGAGGAAGGGCGACACCTGGAGGACTCTGGGTGGGAGTCTTGGCAAACAGAGGCAGCTCAGAGGAGACTTCAGAACTCAGCTGGATGACTCAAGACAAGCCATCTGGTTTAGAAGTCCTCGTGGGGGCCTGTCATACCCCCAGAGACTACAGCACAGGTATCATCTCACAGACAAAGCCATCCACCATGAGATGGGGGTAGGAATGGGTGATGTCCCAAAGGAGAGCCATGCCAGGGCCAGGTCACAGGACTCCTGTGCCCCACGGGAAATAGAATCTTTACTCAAGTTGCTGTTGTTTAGTCGCTCAGTACTATCCAGCTCTTCGGAACCCCAAGGACTGTAGCCCACCAGGTTCCTCTGTCCATGGGATCTCCCAAGCAAGAATGCAAGAATAAGGGAGTGGGTTGCCATTTCCTTCTCCAGGGGGTCTTGGCAACCCAGGGATCCAACCTGCGTCTCCTGCATTGGTAGGCAGATTCTTTTACGTGAGCCACCAGGGAAGCCAAATTACTCACAAGAAGGGGAATCAAGGAGCTGAGCCCTGCTTCCTGGGACCATTGCCCTCTGCCCTCCGGACTTGTAAAGCAGCTGGGCCGGAGCAGCGCCCTCTGGGGTTCATTCTTACAAAGGACCTTACAGGGAAAGGAAGACTTAGATGCTCAGCAAACCCTACAGGTTCATAGCCGCAGTCATTGCGTCCAGAACGCCCCTCTTCTGTTTCTGTGCTTAAAACTCATGACACGTCTAGGAAATCGCTTTTCTTCCTCGTTTCTGCAGAGCTGAGGAGGATGGGGGAGGCGGAGAATGTATGCCGCCCCGCCCCACACCCCCGCCCCGGGACGGCGCGGGGCCCCCAGCTACCGGGCCTCCCCTGTGGAATGGAGACGCCATGTGCAATCCCGCGAGATAAACCTGCAAAGCACCGACACGTGCCCGGCCCGAGAAGGCTCTGAGAGGACCTGCCACCTTCTCTCCTCGTTAAGCGGGTCCCTGCGGGGTTCGGGCGAGGAGGAGGACTCCTTAGGGCTCCCGACTATTCTGAATGCCGATCTCCTTGCCACACCAAGCATCCCGTTTCCCCAGCCCTGAGATCTCAGCTGGAGCCCCCTCTCCTCCCCAGAAGGCTCTTCACAAGGCTGGGCTACTACCGATACAGTGTTCAGGACCGAGTGGGCTGTCCACAGATTCCCCCCACCCCGCACCCCGCTCGAGATCCTCGCTCCCTAACCCTAGACCTGGTCCAGGTCCTGCGCGCGAACCTCCCCGTAGCCCCACTGCCCCTCTCGAGTCCCCGATGACGCGCGCCCCCTGCCGGCCACTCCGGCACCCTACGCAGCATAGAGGATTTTCCTTAATAGAAAGCAGTTTATCGTTGTGTTTAGTCGTTCACTGGTGTCTGACTCTGCGATCCAATGGACTGTAGCCCACAAGGTTCTTCTGTCCATGGGATTTCCCAGGCAAGAATACTGGAGTGGGTACCTATTCCCTTCTCCAGGGGATCTTCCCGACCCAGGGATCAGACCCAGGTCTCGTGCATTGAAGGCAGAGTGCTGAGCGACCATTCTGAAAATACTCCCCCCTAGACACACACACACACACACACACACACACACACACCAAAGAAAGAACAACAACAAAAAAGGGAACCTTCCCACTCTAGCACAACTACAGCTACCTATTTGTGTTTTTTTCTGAAGCTTTCTTCCACAGTGTTTGTGCTTCCACATCCGCCAGCAATGACAGGAAAGCACACACAGCCAGCCAGCCCGCAGGTGTAGATGGTGGACAGCAGTTTGCCAACCCCCAGGAGCCTGCAAAGGTGCTGTGCACTTTCTCTAAATCAATGTTAATATGTCTTCAACCCCCAGCCTCCTCCTGATGGTTGTGAAGTGCAGGCTGTGTGAGCATTTCCTCACCCGCTGCCAGCAGCAAGGAACGTCCTGGGGTCCCAGGTGACCCTCCAGCCTGGTCCCTGCTGACCGCTGAGGAGCAGGAGGCCTGAAACTCTGTAGTCAGTGTCGCTCCTGGCCCACGTTGGTCACTCACCTGTAGGTTTGAGGGTGATAAGGAAGACCTCAGATGCACAAGCACAAACAACCACACACAAGCAAACACACACACATTCACAGCTGCTCTATAGAGCAGAACCCCTCCTACAGAATCCTTGGACCCAGTGGTGGCCAGGGGAGCACGAGGGGCCAGGATGCAGACCTCTGAGCTGGGGGCACGGGTCCCTCCAGGAGCAGAAGCTCCCACAAAGCCAGGAAGAGAAGGGTCTTCCCACAGCAGTGCTTGCAGCCCTGCCCAACCTCACTCTGGGAGCACAAAAGACCCTCCAAGTCACAGAGAGCTAAGATCAGCAATCTCCTTGACTTCCTTCCTCCTTCTCACCCTAGTAAATTGTCTGTGCTTGTACAAAGTATATGCAGCCCTTGTCTGATACCCTGGCCTGGAGAGGTGCGCCTCTGTCACCTCCCAGGTGAGGGGGCCCCATAAAGCTGGAGGGAGAGGAGGGGAGGGAGGGTGCAGACAGCAGCATGGGGAGCGCTGCTCAGGCTTAATCTCAATGGATGGTTTTGAGGCTTCTAGGAGTTAATGTCTGACACAGAGCAAATGCTAAATAAAGTTTAAAGACTTATATTTCTCGGATAATTCATGGACCTCTGTCCAGAAATGAGGCATTCCTTTCCACTGGGTAAACTCCTAAGAGCAGGTTTGGTGGGTTATACGGTAAGTGCATGTTTAACCTTGTAAGAAATGTTTCCTAAGTGTTCACACTCTTTTTGCATTCCTTCCAGCAATGGGTTGGAGTTCCTCTTGGGCATTTTTTAAAAAATTTAACCACCTAAGAGTGATGGAATGATATCTCATTGTAGTTTTAATTTGCATGTTTCTAGTGCCTAATGAAGGCTTCCCTGGTGGCTCAGTAGTAAAGAATCCACCTGCCAATGCAAAACACCCAGGTTTGATCCCTGGGTTGGGAAGATTCCCTGGAGAAATAAATGGCAACCCACTCCAGTATTCTTGCCTGGGAAATCCCATGGACAGAGAAGCCTGGTGGGCTACAGTCCATGGGATCACAAAAGAGTTGGACACACTTAGCAACTAAGCAACAAACGCCTATTGATGTTGAGATGATTTTCATGTGCTGATTTGCCATTTGTATCTCTTCCTTTGTAAAGTTTCTATTCAAATCTTTTCCCCATTTTTTTTTCCAACCTTCACTTTTACAGTATCTGTAACGATGTCCATTCCCACATATCTTTTCCTGCTTTCCTTTGGATAACTAGGTGGATAATAGGCCGATCTAAGAGACTAAGCATATGGAAAATGCAAACACATGTTTGATTATATGCCAGGAGATCTAGTAATTCTGCTTCCTTGCCAGCAGAGCAAGCAGATACCCTGGAACTACACTCACACCGTGTGTCAGGACTCTTCAGATACTTCACTTTGGTTCTCTTTGTCTTTCCATTCAACTGGGCCTAACACAGGAGGAAACAAAGTACTCCCAATCTGACCCCCACACTCCAACTGTTAGGAAGCAGGTTTGGGGGCTTGTCACACCTGACACCTAGTAACAGGAAGTTCAGTTCAGTCGCTCAGTCGTGTCCGACTCTTTGTGATCCCATGAATCGCAGCATGCCAGGCCTCCCTGTCCATCACCAACACCCGGAGTTCACTCAGACTCACGTCCATTGAGTCGGTGATGCCATCCAGCCATCTCATCCTCTGTCGTCCCCTTCTCCTCCTGCCCCCAATCCCTCCCATCATCAGAGTCTTTTCCAATGAGTCAACTCTTCGCTTGAGGTGGCCAAAGTACTGGAGTTTCAGCTTTAGCATCATTCCTTCCAAAGAAATCCCAGAGCTGATCTCCTTCAGAATGGACTGGTTGGATCTCCTTGCAGTCCAAGGGACTCTCAAGAGTCTTCTCCAACACCACAGTTCAAAAGCATCAATTCTTTGGCGCTCAGCCTTCTTCACAGTCCAACTCTCACATCCATACATGACCACAGGAAAAACCATAGCCTTGACTAGATGGACCTTTGTTGGCAAAGTAATGTCTCTGCTTTTCAATATGCTATCTAGGTTGGTCATAACTTTTCTTCTAAGGAGTAAGCGTCTTTTAATTTCATGGCTGCAGTCACCATCTGCAGTGATTTTGGAGCCCAAAAAAATAAAGTCTGACACTGTTTCCACTGTTTCCCCATCTATTTCCCATGAAGTGATGGGACCGGATGCCATGATCTTCGTCTTCTGAATGTTGAGCTTTAAGCCAACTTTTTCACTCTCCACTTTCACTTTCATCTCAAAAGAGGCTTTTGAGTTTCTCTTCACTTTCTACCATAAGGGTGGTGTCATCTGCATATCTGAGGTTATTGATATTTCTCCCAGCAATCTTGTTTCCAGTTTGTGCTTCTTCCAGCCCAGCGTTTCTCATGATGTACTCTGCAGAGAAGTTACATAAGCAGGGTGACAATATACAGCCTTGACGTACTCCTTTTCCTTTTGGAACCAGTCTGTTGTTTCATGTCCAGTTCTAACTGTTGCTTCCTGACCTGCATATAAGTTTCTCAAGAGGCAGGTCAGGTGGTCTGGTATTCCCATCTCTTTCAGAATTTTCCACAGTTTATTGTGATCCACACAGTCAAAGGCTTTGGCATAGTCAATAAAGCAGAACTAGATGTTTTTCTGGAACTCTCTTGCTTTTTCCATGATCCAGCAGATGGCAATGTGATCTCTGGTTCCTCTGCCTTTTCTAAAACCAGCTTGAACATCTGGAAGTTCATGGTTCACGTATTGCTGAAGCCTGGCTTGGAGAATTTTGAGCATTACTTTACTAGCGTGTGTGATGAGTGCAATTGTGTGGTAATTTGAGCATTCTTTGGCATTGCCTTTCTTTGGGATTGGAATGAAAACTGACCTTTTCCAGTCCTGTGGCCACTGCTGAGTTTTCCAAATGTGCTGGCATATTGAGTGCAGCACTTTCACAGCATCATCTTTTAGGATTTGAAATAGCTCAACTGGAATTCCATCACCTCCACTAGCTTTGTTCGTAGTGATGCTTTCTAAGGCCCACTTGACTTCACATTCCAGGATGTCTGGCTCTAGGTGAGTGATCACACCATCATGATTATCTTGGTCATGAAGATCTTTTTTGTACAGTTCTTCTGTGTATTCCTGCCACCTCTTCTTAGTATCTTCTGCTTCTGTTAGGTAACAGGAAAGATGACAACAATAACACTGATGTTGATGGTGATGATATGATGGTGAAGACGCTGGTGGTGGTGGTAACAGCGATGATGGGGATGATCACCATGTTCCAGGCTTTACACTGGTTCTTCTTATACAGAACCTCATTCCATCTTCATTGCAACCTTTTGAAGACATGGAGTCTGATGCCCACGATCACAGAATGAGGACTGATCAGCCCAAACCCACCCATGTGCAGAGCACTGGTAAAGGGGGAGATTCATCAGTGCATGCCTCCAAAGTATGTGTCCATGCTCTACCAAGCACAGTCACCTTTCTTTTTAAACTTGTGTTAAAATACTTTCATTGGTATCTCCTTGGCTTGTTTTCTCTCTGTTCTTAAATGCAATGTGATCAGCAGCTGTGCCTCCACAGCTGTTGTTTGGTTGGCTCCACCATCCAGAGAGGTAACTTTCTTGGTATTTTCATCTTACAGAGGAGGAAAGTCTTCCCCTCCAAAACCCTTCTTCTCAGCCTCTGGCAGGTCCCGAGCTGTGTGTACAGCACACCTGCTGGGATAGACACATATTCCTGCCTGTCACCTGCCCACCAAGGTAAAATAGAAGTGGAGAAGGCAGGACTCACAGAGTCATGGCACAAGTGGCCTCGCTTTTGTCTTTCTTTTTCCTTCATGTCCGCTCAGGGGGAACAGGTGCTAGTTGACATCTCAAGCAGGCCCAGTAACTACTCTGCTCGTGTTTATATATAAAATGCCACTGTTGCTTATGGAAAAAGCCAATTGGTGTTGAAGACATGCAGGGCCTCCTGAGAATTCACCTTTCCAAGCTAACTCAGAGTTGTTCACCTCCCCTCGGGATTTGTTGCTGGAGCCTCAGGAGGGGTCTTGGGAGAGAAGAGCGAGGAGAGCAGAAAGGTGCTCATAGCTGGACTCTGAGCTCCCCGTGTCCTTCTGCAGGGTCTTCACAGCCTGGATGACCCCACTGCCCTGCACTTCCCTGGACCTGGGCAAAAGTTCTCCCTTTTGGAAATCACTTCCTCCCTCCTCGGCCCCAATAAATCCTGACCACCTACCGCTTCTCCTGGCTCAGACCCGTCCATCCTGCTGGGTGGTTGCTGAGGTAGGTGCGAGGTTGAAGGTTCTCTCCCGGCTACAGGTCTCCCTCTGCAGCAGAGCCTTCAGCCCAGGCCTGAGCCTCACCTATCATCCGGTCAAGCCTGAGCCTCTGCCAAATTTTCCCAGTCTCCTCTTCATTGTACTCGAGCTCTCGCACCCCTAGTTTTCCAAGGACAGAAGGGTGGCTGAAAACACACCAGGTTTCTCCTTGCCTGACTTGAGGCAGTAAAGTGCATGCATGCTCACTCGTGTCCAATCCCATGGACTCTTTGCAATCCCATGGACCATAGTCCACCAAGCTCCTCTGTCCATGGCATTCTCCAGACAAGAATACTGGAGGGATGTTCCTATTTCCTACTCCAGGGGATCTTCCCAATCCAGGGATCAAACCCACATCTCTTGAGTCTCCTGCATTGGCAGATGGATTCTTTTTTTTTTTTTTTTTTTTTTTTACCACTGAGCCACCTAGCAAGCCCCATTTG
Source organism: Bubalus kerabau (assembly GCF_029407905.1). Lineage (NCBI taxonomy): Eukaryota > Metazoa > Chordata > Mammalia > Artiodactyla > Bovidae > Bubalus > Bubalus kerabau. The sequence continues at coordinate 78,245,889 of NC_073631.1, read as the reverse complement.
AAGCAGTAGTGCCCACCTATGTGCCCCTGGAAAGTTCCACCTGCTGGTGTTGGGTTTTTTAATCAAAGGTGAAGTTTGAAAACTCAACCCAGGTCTTTTGGAGAACTGGTCACCCCACTGAGAGCCCCCCAACACTGCACTGTGGGAGGCCTGCCTTTCTCCAGATTCCCTTCCTGTCTCAGCTTCCCTTTCCCCACCCCAGGGGTTCCCCAGTTCACTTCCCTGCACAGTTCACTCCACGGCTCCCACGTCACAGAGGAGGAGGCCACCATGGTGGTTATAGGTTCATCCTCTGCAGGCATTCTGTATTTCCCAGTTGGAGCATGTTTGTAAGAGGAAGCACAATTCTGCTTGGTTAGCAAGCCTGGGAGGCAGCTGCTTTGGGTGGTGTGGCAGTGCCACAGAGATTCCCATGCTGCCAGGCCGATTTCCCTTGCTCTCTCCACACAAAGATGTTGGGTTGCTGTCCATACCACTCAGGACTCATGTTTGTCTTTAGTCTTCTAGATTCTTTCCACTTTTACCTCTGTAACAGCTCTATGGAAATACAATGCACACATTACACCCTTCACCCATTCAAAGTGTAAATGGTTTTCCTATCTTCCTTACCATTCACTGACAACACAATCAGTTTTAGAACATTTTCAGCACCTCATAAATGAGGTTTCTTTTGTTTTCATTCCTGGTATCTCTTTATATCTGTTATCAGATAACAAGGATGACTGGGACATGGAGGCGGGATGTGGGGGGAAGCAGAAAGGTTGGCTGATGGGGCAAGGAGGTGTAGGAGGGAAGGAAGTGAGGTATGCTCTCTCCTTCCTGTGGAAGCTTTGCTGGGCCGGCTCCTATTCAGGCTAAGACAGGGAGACCACCAGACCACCACCTTAGTCACTCAGGGATGCAAACCTTCTCAACCCCAGCAGTTTGAGGCTAATCCTGACCATCTCACTTTAAGCCGGTGCAGTACCTTTATTTGGAAGTTTCCCCACTCTTATTCTAGGGAGTCACTGCTATGAAGGATGAATGTGAAAGTGTTAGTCGCTCACTTGTGTCTGACTCTTTGCAACCCCATGGTCTAGAGCCCGCCAGGCTCCTCTGTCCATAGGATCCTCCAGGCAAGAATGCTGGAGTGGATTGCCATGCCCTTTCCAGGGGATCTTCCCCCCTAGGGATCAAACCCAGATCTCCTACATTGTGGGAAGATTCTTTACCCTCTGAGCCACCAGTGAAATTCCTCACTTTTTGTACAGTGGGTCTCAACTTTAATCTGCAAATACCATCAATTGGTCTATCAAGGATTAAAGACTGTAATAATATTTTTTAAAGATAATTATAGGTATGATTACATGCCAATTCCCTACAGGTGCTGTTCTAACCTGTTCACTCATTTAATTCTCAGGACATCAGTATCACATAAGCACTACTACTTTTCCCATCTGACAAAGGAGAAAAGCTGGTCTGGTCAAGTAGCCTGTCAAAGTCACAGAGTGAATAGGCAGGAGAGCCAAAATTTGAAGCCAGACAACTAGGCTTCAGCATCCAAACTCCTCACATTAAGACAATTCAATCTATTTTTCATTTCACATGCTCTCCATCTGTAGGTTAACAGCTAACAGACACCGCACTGGTCTTCGCGGTTGTGCCTGCTCTAGTACCTGGAGAAGGAAATGGCAACCCACTCCAGTACTCTTGCCTGGAAAATCCCATGGACGGAGGAGCCTGGCAGGCTACATACAGTCCATGGGGTCGCAAAGAGTAGATACGACTGACTTCACACTCACACACTGCTGTAGTAAGCGATGCTGCCACTAGGGGGCGATGGTGTCCACTATGCTCTCAGCCACCGCCAGATTCAGCACATCCTGGGAGACTGCAGGTATGGCTTCAGCTAGATTCTTCCAGTTCAAATGGAAGGCAAAGTGCAGAAGGAGGGAACCAGTTCACAGGAGATTGCTCACTGGGGAGAGTGTGCAGGGATGTCTTTTCGAGGCCACAGGGAGGACACAGGCTCTGGAATCGCTGACTGGGTTCTTGCAGCCTCCCATGCTGCCTGGCTGGGGCTTTGACACAGAAAGAAATTAGAGTTAAAAAAAAAAAGAAAAAAAAAGACAACCAGGTCTGTGTCCAGACTGTGGTCAAGTCAATGCATTTTTCTGACCCTGAGTTTCATTCTCAGTAAATGGGCCCAGACCCCTGCTGGCAGCTGTCTGCAGCTGTTCATTTGCAGCAGCTAAGATCACCTGACTTGTCTGTGCCCCATTTGGGAGCTGTTGTGTAACCCACTCCATTGTTCTTGCCTGGAGAATCCCAGGGACAGAGGAGCCTGGTGGGCTGCTGTCTCTGGGGTCGCACAGAGTCGGACACGACTGAAGTGACTTAGCAGCAGCAGCAGCGGTGTAACCATAGCCAGTTTCAGGGGCTCCTGGCCGAGGTTGTTGGCAGACTCATCCTGTGACACTGGGGGATCTGTATGGGGCCCACATCCAGGCCCAGATGGCAGGAAGAGCGCTCCCACCAGGCCCACTCAGGTTTGTGCTGTCTGGATTCCTTGACTTTTCCACAGCGGGGAGCTTGAACCCATAAACCAAGCCAACTGGCAAGGGTTTGCACTGCACCTAGCAAACAGTAGGTGCTTAACCAATGTCTGTTTTATTGTCCTAACCAGCTCTCCAGGATCTAGGCAACTTGAGATGGTCTTAGAAACTCTAAGGGCGCAGAGAAGACCTATGCCCTTTCCCAGGATTCCCTCTGCTTTTAGTTCAGTTCAGTCACTCAGTCGTGTCCGACTCTTTGCGACCCCATGGACTGCAGCATGCCAGGCTTCCCTGTCCGTCACCAACTCCCAGAGCTTACTCAAACTCATGTCCATTGAGTCGGTGATGCCATCCAACAATCTCATCCTCTGTCCCCTTCTCCTCTGCTTTAGGGCTCAATTTATGGTCTATTTGGTGAAAAGTCCACAGGTGCTCGAAAAAATGTGTCTATTGCTGCTGAGTGGGGTTCAGGATTCGTCAGTTAGATCCTGTGGTTGCTTATGTTGTGCAGGCTTTCCATATCCTTCTTGATTTTCTTTTCATACTATTCTATCACATAATGAATAGTCCTAGTATAATAGCTCTATCCGATGCTGAGAAGAGCATGTTGAGTTCCGACCTATACTGTGGGTTTGCCTGTTTCCTTTCAGCTCAGCCAGCTTTGGACTTGTGTACGGAGCTTCTGATGAGTGTCCGTTTAGGAGCCTCATGTCTTTCTGGTGGACTGGTCCTTTTATAATTGTATAGTGTCCATCCTTGTCTCTAGTAATATTCTTTACCCTAAAGTATACTTTCTCAGGCATTAGTACGGTGGTTCCTATATTTTTTAAATTAATGTTGTTATGGTATATATTTTTACATCTTTGTAATTTCAACTTACCTCTGTCACTGAATTTGAACTGTTTTGTAAAAGGCATTTTCATTCCGCAATCTGTTTTTCTTCAGACATTTACATCAAAGGTAATTACTGATAAGCTAGGACTAAATTCTGATATATGATTGTTTTTGTTTCCTAGTTTCTGTTTTCTTGCCTTCCTATTAGTTTTCATTTAAGATTTCATTTTGATGTATTTAGTGTTATGAAGTATATCTTTTTGCATAGTTTCTATGCTGCTTGTTAAATTACTAATTTAATCAGTAATTTAATATAATCTGTTACTACATATGTGTGTGTGTGATTTGTCATTATCTGCTGGTATCAGCATTTCACCACTTGGTCTGATGTGTGGAAATGTCACCTCCATTGAGGTCCCTTTACCTTCCTCACTTTGAAATATCACTGTCTTGAGTATTGGATGGTGGAATAATTTTTGTTTCAATCATCAATCATTTTTTATTTATAATATTTGTAAGGAAAAGCAGGGTCTGTCATTCTTTCCATTGTTCTGTTTTCTTTCCTGATGCTCCAAGTTCCTTTCATCATTTGTACTTCTGTTCAAAGAACTTCCTCTAGCCAAATTGTTAAGAAGAGCCCTACTAAATACTAATTCTTTTAGTTCCTTCACCTGAGAAAGTCTGTTTTCCCTTTATTCCTGAAGGTAGTTTCCCTGAACATAGAATTCACAGCTGGTATTTCTTTCCTTTCAGCCTTGAAAAATGTGTCACTTCCTTCTGGCCTCTGTGGTTTAAAATGAGAAATCCACCATTGTCATTCAATATACATAATCTGACATCACTTCTGTCTGGCTGCTTTCAAGAATTTTCCTTTGTCTTTAGTTGTCATAAAGTTCTTGATGAAAAGTCTTGCATGGAGTTTTGTTGTTGCTGTTTTGGACTCCTGTTTGGGGTTCACGCAGCTTCTTGAATCTACACGTTCGTGTCTTTTGCTGGATTTCAAGAGTTTGGCTCATTGTTTCAAATTCTCCTTAGCCCCATTCTTCCCCTCACCATCTTAGACTCAGCGATAACAAACAGTTGCCCCTTAGGTCCCCTCATGTATTCAAGTCTCTGCCAATCAGATTGAACTCATCATTGCTCAATCAAGTTCCCAAATTCACTCCTCCATCATCTCCACTCTGCTTCTGAGCTTCCAGTGGATTTTTAATTTGCTTTATACATTTGTGTAATGTAATCTGTTTGAATTTTTTCATGACTTCGAGTTCTTTGCTATGGCTCTGTTTCTGTTTCTCCATTTGTTTGAATAGAATTTTGACTTGCTTGTTGAAGCATTGTTGCAGTGCTTTAAATCCTGGCCAGATACTGTAATCCCAAAACCTGATTCATCTAGATGCTGGCCTTAGTCAATTGTGTTTTCTCATTCAGGCTGTAAATTTCTTGGTTCCTGGTTCAAAAGGTAATTTTCTATTGTATCATGGATATTTTGGCTGTTATGTTAGGAGACCCTGGATCTGGATTAAGTCTCATGTGTCAGCAGGAGTGGACCCGCGCGGGGGCAGCACCACGGGGCAGCCCAGACCACCGTGGGCTGCACTCCTTTCGACTATTCAGGCTTTTGGTGAATAGTGCCCTGAGGCTGTCACTGGCCCCCGTAGGGTTGCCTGAGGGGGTCTCAGTAAGGGAGAAGCTGGCAGGACCAAGGCTCAGAGAGCCTTCCCTGGCCTGGCATTTACAGTGGGGGATCACTTGCCTGTGGGAGACACAAAGTGCTTCCAGGAGGGGGCAGGACCCCTGCCTGTGCCCCCACCACCCTAGTGTCTCTGGGATGGGGAAGGAAGTCTCAGATCCCCAGGGACAAAAGGCTTTGGGAACCAGGTCAGTTGTGGCAGAATCCCTTTTGCTGGGACCCTCACAGGTGACAGGCTTTTGAGGAGCCCACCACACCCCTACTGTTGTCCCAGCCCAGGCTTGGGCTGTAATTGGGCTGTGGTCTGATTCCTCAAGAACTTTAATGTCATTTGTTCTCGGACCATTTTTCTTATTACAAATTCAACGCTGCAGCTCAAATGTGTCCAGACAGAGCCCATTCCCAGGTCGTGCAATGTCCCTTTGCTGTACCCCCAGGTCCATCTGGAAACTAATTCAGTCTTGAGCTGGGCTCCAGTGCCCCTGCTCTGTGAAACGTGACCTCTGGGCCACGGTGGGGGGCAGTTCATCCCACCACCTTGGAGACCACACAAACCTCTAGGAGACAAAAAAGCCAGGACCATGAAGGGTCAGAACTGATGGCCCCCAAAAGACTGGTGAGGGGCCATAACTAAGAGATCCAGGATATGAGTGGGCAGGGCGAGATGGGGACAGTCACTGATAGGTCCAGGACCCAAGTTGGTGGGGCAAGGGGGTCTGTCACTGATAGGTCCAGGACCCAAGTGGGCGGGGCAAGGAGGGTCTGTCACTGATAGGTCCAGGACCCTAGTGAGCAGGGCAAGGGGGGTCTGTCACTGATAGGTCCAGGACCCTAATGGACAGGGAAAGGGGGTCTGTCAATGATAGGTCCAGGACCCAAGTGGGCAGGGCAAGGAGGGTCTGTCACTTATAGGCCCAGGACCCAAGTGGGTGGGGCAAAGGGGCAGTCACTGATAGGAGGCTGAGTGATGAACAGGGAGTGGTGAAGCTCCCCATAAGGCAAAGGCTGTCCAGCGAGGCCTGTGGGTATTGGGTCTCTGACAGTTCTCTCTGTAGTCTAGGGCTGTGGTGACAAATCCAGACTGTGTCCTTGAAAGTGCACCTATAAGATGGGTAGAACCAGAGCCCCTCCGCTTTTTCTCCCTGCTGTGACACTGGTCAAGGGTCCAGGGCCTAGTGAGAACCTTCTGTTGGATAAGATTCAACCCACCCCCACCTGCTCTCCCTTCCACTCTCAGCACCAACCATGGGGCACTACAGGTCCTCCTTCACAGCACAGCCCCCTGGGCATGTCAGCAGAGCAGAAAGCAGAGGACTGCACAGGTATACCCACCTGTGAGGAAACTTTGAGGTTTGGGGAAGGGGCAGCTCCGTATCAGTCCATAATCAAAATGGGCCCAGGTTCTGTTTCTTTTCTGACCTGGAGCAGAGGCAGCTCTGGGGGTTTAGCCACATGGATGGTCGCCTTAGTCCTGAGCCTGGTCATGCCTTGGCCCCAATGTGCATCACAGCCAGGACCCAAATCTCACATGCACTGGTCATACCCAGCCTCATCTTCCTTTCTCATTGCAGGCTCTGGCATAGCCAGTGGAACTGAGGCCACCATCCAAGTGGCTTAATCCCCATGGCTTCTTCCACTCCAGCTGAGGAAAGAAACCAACCCTAGACGGCAGAAAGCCAGCACAGTGGGGCTCCACCTAGCTGGGGGGTGAGCCCCACAAGCCCATGAGAACCTGCAGAGCTGTGCTGGGACTGTCACCAGCATCTATTGAAAAAAAAATAAGTGAACCCACTGGAATTTTGGGGCTTCTCTGGTGGGTCATATAGTAAAGAATCCGCCTGCAACGTGGGAGACCTGGGTTTGATCCGGGGTTGGGAAGATCCGTTGGAGAAGGGAACAGCTACCCACTCCAGTATTCTGGCCTGGAGAATTCCATGGACAGAGGATCCTGGCAGGCTACAGTCAATGGGGTCACAAAGAGTCAGACACGACTGGACTTTCTATATTCAGGTTCAGCACCCACTCTGATTAAACACCTGGGAAGTCCCATTAGAGGCTGACCTACACTAGGAGCTTCCTCCTACAGGTACTGGATTAGGGGCTTTGTATCAACATCAAAAATGTAGCAGTACCTATGATCAATACCACATGTCATTATTAAATTCTTAAAATCTCTGAATACAATTTTCAAGTCTCTGGGCAGAAATCAAACTATATTCCTGAAGGAAAAATATACAGTAAGTTTGTAAGTGAATCTACTCATTCATACACAATCCCCTTCAAACTCCCAGATAAACACACACAGAGGCATATTCAGACATGCCCACACCCCCATCCACACTTCCACACACCCTATGGGGCACTTCCATCTAACACCACAAATGCTTGCCTCACTGAGGCTTATCAAGTTTATACTTTTATTATACTCTGAATAGAGGTGATATTTAAAGAGCAGAGAAAATGACTATACAAAGGATTTATAGAACATTCATTTACATACTGGATATATTCTTTACAATATAAGAAAAGTAAAAATATCCACTACTAGGTAAGGCAGAGAAGGAGACACAATTAGGTCTCTGATGCCGAGAATACACACAGAGACCCTTAAATGCGGTGTGACTTAACACGTTTACAGGTTAACACTGGAGGAATACAGCATAGGTTAATGAGCAGGTTAACAGGCTCTGGCTATGAGGCTATGATGCTAGTGGGGTTCAGTCCTCGTGCACAATCCAGCACAGTACCCCTGTGTCCATGGGCACCCCAGATGCCTGGGGATGTTCCTTCCCTGCCTGCCCAGAGCCAGTGTTGGTGGTGGGGCTGCCCAAGGTCTGAGCACAAAGTTCACGGACTTGTCTTGTTCCATTTTATGCATATGTAACACACTGTTGTACCAGCTCCTCAGAAACCAGGAAACTCAATTCCTTTCATTCCTTACTCCAGAGGGAGCCGGTTGCTGGGAGGAAACTTCCTTGACCACTGAGAGAAAAAGGCTCAGCTGCCAGTCAGTTTAAAAACCAAATGTCAGGGCTTGCATGATCTGGACAAGGACAGCCACGGGTGGGAGAAGGTCCCTCTGTGACTGGGGCAGTTGATGCTACTAAGTCCAGAACCCCTCGTGAGCCCTTTCTTCCTCTGTCAGAAGGATAAGGGACCTCGCCTGCAGTCTATGGGTCAAACTTGTGGACCAGCATCTCAGGAGGAGGCCCCTTTGGGAGCCAGCACAAACCTCTGCTCCTCTTCGCTGAGTTCTGCTGTGAATGAAAAACTGAAATGCAAGATGTCCCCACCCCAGCGACCAAGGCATCAGGCCTCTGGGAGACACCGGCACATTCTCCTCGGCCATGCCACCACATGTCAGAGAAGAGGGTCCGCAAGGACCAAGGCAAACATTTGGCACAGAAATGAGGCACTTGTGTTGGTGCATCAATAGAAGCTAAACAGTGGACTCACCCACCTGCTTTCACACACACACACACACACACACACACGCACACACACACACACTCATGCACACAAACAGTGCCCACTGGATTCGGTGGATCCCACCTCTGCTGTCGCTGTCTCTGCCCCACTTTAGAAACAAAGAATCCACAGAGCACATTTTCAAACACTAGTGTGATGACTGCCGCAGTGATTCCTGGTGTTTGAAGAGCTGGTGCTTGATTTGGGAAGCGGAGGAGATGGACAGTTCTTCGGGGATGGAGAGCCGCGGCGTGAACATCTGGGGTGATGGGAGGGAGACGGGGGCTTTATGACGATGTTGCCCAGCTCTGTCTCTTGCTCTGGGGAGCCTGCAAGACCACTGGTTTCTCCCAAACCCCAGACCACTGCCAGATTCAGGTGGACAGACCTCCACTTAGCAACATGCACATGAGTATAAACAGCATGCCTGATTTGGTGCCTAAGATGATGCAGAAGAGCTGGGAACCAGTGTAGAACACCTCCCCTTGCTCAGGTTCCAGAACACATGGATCCCAGTGGGAGACAACAGGCAGGTGGAGACAGATGAGCACTCCCGCAGGTCAACAGTTCTGGGGTGGTGAGCTTTCCCAGGCCCTAAGTGATACAGAGCAAGCCTGAGTCTCAAACTAATCGTGTCCCACCTCTCAAGGCCTTCCTCCCCAGAAAGGCTGTATCTGCAGCCAGGAAACCACACGTGGATGGTCAAGTGTTCGGAAGGCTGCTTGTGGAAACCAAATATGGATGGTCAAGCATTTGGAAGGCTGCTTGAGGCAAAGCCAGTTTTGGCAGCCACCCTTGGGCAATGACAGCTGAGAGCATGGCCAAAAGAGTCCATACTGCACTCCTGGTACATCTGACTGGGGGTAGACGCTCCTCTTAGAACCCTGACCTTGGCAGACGGCAGCATGTAGACACCAGTACAGCATAACAAAGGCAAACTGTTATCATAAATAACTTGGCAAAAGTAAAATATAAATTATATGGAAATGGGGCTTTTCTCCTATCTTTTCACTTTTCCCTCTCATGGCCCAGTGCGCCATTCAGACCTGGTATGTGAGCGGAGGTGGGGAGCTGTCCCCACGCTTGGGCTCTGGCCTCACTGTGACCAATGTGACCTTTCTTGTCCTCGCCGCCCATCACATCGTCCCCTTACCCACGATGCCATAGTGCTCCAGGAGGGCCTGACCTGCACGAACCTTCAACCAACATGCATCCCCTTCTCAGGTTAATCAATATCTCCATTGTGGGAGGACAGAGGTCCTGGCATGTCCACTGGCCAGGAGCGCTCTGACATGGCAGTGACGAGGCACTCAGGGCCACGGGGAGCAAACTGGGCTCCCCTCCTTCCCATAAACACCAGAGTGCGAGGAACAGGGGTCCCCATGTCTCCTTGAATGGTTCTTTCCCGAGCGGGGACTGGATGGGCGCACCTGATGTCCAACTTCCTCTGCCCAGAAATGCATCCATGAGCTGTGCCCCTCAATTGAGGCCACAGGCGGCAAGGTTGTTTGTTCTCATGTTTGAAAAGTCGGAGGAGCCCCTTTCCCTCCTGGTGCTGGACTACCAGGGTCACGTCAGCCCCTCTGGAGTCTCTGGGCTGTGAGGGCTCAGATCTTCTTAGGGGAGCCGATCATGACCTTTGACACGAAGTTGACAATGGCGCTGGCCGGCTGCTCGGGGTCATGTTCTGCAAACAGGTGGCACACGTTGTCCGTGGCACTGCCCTGCTTCCGGGCCACAAATCCAAAGACTCTGCAACAGGAAAGGTGGGTTAGCGTGCCAGCCGAGGCCCATCCTTCCCACAGGGTGCACGCCTCTGCTTCTTCCCTCACCATCGTCGCCTCTAACCACCACCTCTCCAAAATCTTGGGGTGATATCCCCTGCCAGACACCTGCCTGTACATCCCCTCCATGCCGGCAGGGAAGATGCCGTGCCCAGACTTCGCAGGGGAGGAACCCGAGGAGCAGGGCTGGGGAGGGCCGGCCATGAGACTGAGACCTGAACTGAAGACTTGGGTCTAGCCTGGCTGGAACCCTCCAGACCCGTCAGCTCCTGGGCACCAGTCCCGAGTCTCTGGGGAGGACCCTTGCTCCACCACAGGAGCTGCCTGTTCCCTCCTCACACCATCAGAGCAGATGGGCACAGACAGGCACACACCTGCGGATGCCAGCACCCCAGCCTCGGTTCCTGGGGTTGGGGTGCTCTGCCTAGATGCCCACACTCCCAGCCACTGGGGCTGGAGGATGGGGGGGTGCTAAAAACACACCAGGGGCTCCCTGCCCAGGCCACATGTGTGCAGGAGAGGACACTGTTTAAAAGAACAGCACAATCTATTTTTTCTGAATAAGCTTTCGTGAGCCCCAAACAACACAATAACTACCATTAACCAAATCCAAATCCCTGGATTATCCCTTATTTAAGGTCCTTCTTCTCCTCAGAGAAATGAAGGATGGTTTTATCTGAGCTGAGTGGTTTCCACCCCATGGGAGGGACAGGCCAATGGCACTCAAGTGACCCTCCGGGGCAGCAAAGCCCACGTATGGGGAGCGCATTTGGTCCTAAGAGCCAGAGCTGAGGTGGCCTGGGGTAATGCCCCTTCTTGGGGGCTGGGGAGGCCTCCTAGCACTTATTAGATGCCAAGATAAAGCTATAAACTCAAAATTGGAATCCCAGGAGAGGGCTCCTGCAGTGAGACATTTGCGGTCATCAAATTTAGGTGACATGGAGATGGCCACCTGTGGGGGTGTAGACAGCTCTGGGGGAGGTTACACAGGCAGCAGGGCTGGGGGCTCCCTCTGGTCTGGGAAGCACTGACGCCTACTGCACCCACGTGGCCCTCCCTCCTAACACACCAACCCCCTCCTCAACCGCCGGAAACGCCATGCAATCTGCTTCATGCTATTTATACCCTATGTTATGGGTCAAATGGAAGTGTTGCTCATTCAGAGAAAAGCAGACAGAAAAGTTAACCCTCGGCAGGCCCTTTCTGCATAAAAAGAACACTTGCATTTTTGTTTAAAGCCAAACCCAAACCCATAAGCATTATTTCTCATCTTCCTCTTTGGAGATCTGAAGTGGAGTGAGTGTCAACTGAGAGAGGACACAGGCCGGCTGGCAACGTACCTCGAGCAAGGGCCGTCTGTGACCCACCTTGCAAATCAGAACAAGAGAAGAGTCACGTTAATTTCTTTATTAACTTAAAAAGCCAAGGAAGCACATGCATCGCTTAGTAGGGATACGGGCATCTTACTTTCTGTCCTGTGGGTCCAGCGCACAGAAGATCACGCTGCTCACGGGGTAGTGTCTCCGGAAGAAGAGCCTGCAGGGACACAGGGGAGCACAAGCCCGTCACTGGGGTCTTTCAGTGACAGTGCTGCCCTAGGAGCCCCATGAGGAGGCTTACGCGGGCAGAAGTCTATTTCATGCTTTTACCGGTCATCTGGAGAGAAGAGTAGAGCGTACATTTGTTAGAGATCAGCAGACATATGAAGCTGGGCGCTTGGGAAGGAGCAAGTCTTGGGGTGAAGGCAAGCACCGTGAACAGCAAAATGGAGAAACTGCATCAAACTGAGTGAGTCCTGGCCTTCCTGCCTTCATCCCAGGAAGCCACCCACTATCTACAGCTTTAGATGATTGCCTGTGAAAAGGGCTTCAGTATAGCCCACCATTCTCCTGCGAGGGGAGCCCAGTCACCTCCATAAGGGATCTAACGGCCTTCTGTAAACTGTGCACATTAAATTCACTGGGAGGTGCTGCTAACGCCAGGCCAGTACAGTCGCTGGGAGAACCATCAGAGGACCCCTCTGTAGGGGTCCCAGCCCCTGTCACTCGTCCTTTGCTTCATGGCCAGCCCTGTGTGCCCCACGCCAGCTGGACAAGTGCCCCCTCCTCCTGAGGGAGGTGGTGTCCCCAGAGGCCAGCATAAGGGAAAGGGATGGGCAGAGCCAGGCACCTTTCCATGGGGGATGCTGAGGAAACAGTCCCCTTTATCCAGCATCAGCTGTACAGGCATGTTCCGTCTGGCAAAAAGAAAGCTCCTGAGTGCTGTGGGCGCAGCCCATCCCCAGGGTTTTGTAAGCACACGGGGAAACCAGAGGTACACAAAGAGCACACCGGTAGCAGAAGAAAATAGAGGCTGCAAAGGAAGGAGCCGTGCTGTCCCGCCTGACCCTGTGTCCACGCTTCGACCGAGCCAGGCTCGCAGCTTGTGTCTATTTCATTTAAGTCACAAACATTCTGAGCAGTTACCTCGGTGCAGCTTGAAAAGTGAGGGAACTGAGTGCAAGGCATGCGGGGCCTGCTGCGCGGATCACTTGGGTCAAGAGGGGAGCGAGGACCCAATTTGAGCGGTAGAACCCACACCCCACCCCACACTCCCCGCCTATTTTATCCTGAGAGCAGTGGTTCAGAGCCCCTCCCAAGCCCAGGACTAGCTCTGGAGCAGGGGCCACGCTGGGAAGAGCTCCTCAGGCACTGGTGTGGGCGCTGCCCTTCCAGCTGGCATGGGGACTGGTGGCTGCCTACCCCTCGAAGCTCCTGCCACCACTCTGCTTTTTAGGGCAGCTGATCAGGCTCCTTCATTAACTACAGCAGGCTGTTTCCACTGCAAATAAAAAACTGCCTTTTAAATGCCTTTCATCCTGAGGTCAAAGGCTCTGCCATTGTTCTGTCCAGGCACCTAACCCTGCTCTGTGCTCCGGCTGGAGCTCCACAAGTGCCCCCTCTCCCTGAACCTCCACTCCCTTGGAACCCACTCAGCGACAGCTTGGCAGGAAGTCCCTGGAAACTGAAAAAGCATCTACTGCCTAGATGTTCAAATGTTGCTAACTAAGATATAGTACTATACAGTATCTAAATAATAGTTAATAATTATTGACATAAATTATTCTTTTATATTATATATATTATATAATTAACATTAACTTAATACTGAAATAATATCTAACAAGGTCATACTCTTACCTGAAACAGGATAATAGTTATAACTTCTGTCATAACTGTTAGAAGTAATGACACTAAAGCAAAGATGAGTAGAGTCTACCATAGTCACGGAGTATTTTTACAGAAATGACTTAGAAGATTTTTGCAATTGCAGATTACACACACACTGTGTGTGTATCTAAGAGATACTCAAAGATCTATGTATCTTTTTAAAATTTTTACTGATTCTTTAAAAAAACAGCATGTGGGCCAAATGTTAATAGTTTATATATGTCTCTGGGGACATACCGAACGAACATCAGGACAAAGCACAGACGGACCGGATCATCGATTCGTTCCTGAACCGCAAAGCTCTGCCTGGTGACCACCACACGTCCAGGGGCTTGAGCAGAGCTGGTAGGAGGTCTAACCCCAGGTGAGGCCAGAAGCCTTGCCCGCCCACCCCGGCAGCCCGGCCACTGGGCACACTCACTTCCTCTGGTTGTCTGTCAGGGTGATGCCCTGGGCCGACACCTTGAAGTGCACAACTGTGGACAAGGGAGGTGGCTCCTGGACTAGGGTCATGCTCAGGGCCTTCTGGATGGCTTGGTGGCCCGTGAGGGACTCCATCTCCACGGAGTTCAGGTACCACACATTGCAGGCTGGAAGACACAGGGGGAAGTGGCGTTAATGCGTCTGCCAGACTCAAGGGCCCTGGGGCTTACGAATGACGTGCATAAATTCATGGCCAGGTGTATCTGAGGCAAGCGCCCTTTATTTCTAATTCCAAAGGTGTGGAGAGCGAGTGACTCAGAGACACACACACACCCAGCACTGGAGTCAAGGAGACTTCGCCCACTGGTCAGGATGTGTTTCCACCTCTGCTGAGTTATTTATACCTGGCATCCCTGGGGGGATGGGGGGACTGGAGGCACCTCCTCAGTCTCAGTGTGGGCCTAGGTGGGACGAGAGCCCAACCACACCTGCAGTTAAGGAAACATCCCAAGAGGGGAGCGTGCAGTCTGGACCCTGACTATCCACCCTGCAAGGAGTTCTAAAAGCACAGGCATCCAGAAAGAGCTGCTGAGAACGAATGACTTGCAGTGACTCAGAATACAGTTCTGTCCCAGGCAAAGAGCTGGGACAGCCTGTCCCATCCCCACACTGCAGGGGGCTGGGGGCTTGTCCATTGCCATCACCCCTTGGAGAGGCAAATAGCTGATTGTGAATGCGGCTTTGTAAACAGCCTGAAGGCCTTTTGAGCCTAGCTCCCTGCATAAGTCAATGGGTTGTTGTGACCACGGGACATTCAGACTCTGCCTCAAGTTCAGTTGTGTAGGAGCCATGACCTCTCCTGGCCACTCCCCAAGGATGTGTTCCCCCCAGGAACAGAGCCACTCTCATTCCCCAGTCTGCCAGATGCAGCTCTGAGAGTGAGTAGGGGTATCTTCATTCCATCTCTAAAGGCCTCTAGATATTCACTAAACAGAAGCGAAAGTGCTTTCCTGTGACTGGATCGATTAACCGGGCTGTGTTCCCACCCAGGCTGTCTTCCTTTGGGAGAGTCTCCCTGGAGGCCTGGCCACAAACTGGCTCCGCCTCCACCCCAACTTCTGAGACTGAGCAGCAGTCACACCTGTTGGCAGGTGCGCTGCCACATGACCATGCAGGTGGGTTAAGAAGAACAGAAATAAAGTATAGTGTCCCTGGTGTCAAGACGCAGGGCACACCCACAAGAACCCTGCGGCTTGTCCACAGCTCTCTTAAGCTGGGGTCGCTAGGACTGCGTCTCATGCTGCAAAAATGGCCTGGCCTGAAACTAATAAGCAATTACAGCAAGGCTGCAGGACATAAGGTGAATATACAAGTTAGTCACTTCCCTAAGAACAAGAGGAATTTGGAACTAAAAACACAATCCCAATTTATATTAGCACCCCCAAAATGAAATAGGTATAAGTCTAATAAAATATTGTATGTACAAGATCTATATGAGGAAAAGTATAAAACTCCCACTAATAAAATCAAAAAACTAAACTAAATATTCCACATTCATGAATGGGAAAACTCAATATATAATTAAGATGTCAGTTCTTCCCAAAAGTGATCTGTCGAGGCAATGAAATCCCCATCTAAATTGTAGCAACTTACTCTGTGGGTATGAACAAACCTACTCTAAAGTTTATATGGAGAATAAAAGACCCAGGGAAGTCGACACAATACTGAAGGAGAAGAATCAAATGAGAGGACTGATAATATTAATACTTGACTTACTATAAAATGTCAGTAATCAAGACAGTGTGGTATTGGTGAAATAATAAGACAAATAGATGAATAGAGGAATGAATAGAGAGTCCAGAAATAGACCCACATTAATGCAGTCAGTTGATCTTTGACAAAGGAACAGAGGAGATACAATGTAGCAAAGACAGTCTCTTCCCACAAATGGTGCTGGAACAACTGGACATCCACATGCAAAAACAATCAATCTAGACACAGACCTTAAATCCACCACAAAAATTAACTCAAAATAGAACAGATGCAAATGTAAAATGTAAACTATAAAACTCTTATAAGACAGGAGAAAACTGAGATGACCTTGGTGATAACTTTCTAGATAACAAAAGACATGATCCATGAAAAGAAGTACTGATAAACTGGGCTTCATTAAAATAAAAAAACTTATGCTTTGAGAGACACTGTGAAGAGGATGAGAAGACAAGCTGCCTCCTAGGAGAAAGTATTTGCAAAAGACAAATCTCACAAAGAACCAAAATATACAAAGAACTCGTAAAATTTAGCAATAAGAAAACAAATAACCCTATTGAAAAATGAACAAACAACCTTAACAGACACCTTACCAAAGAAGATATGAAGATGGCAGACAAGCACATGAAAGATGCTCCACGTCATACGTCATTGGGAAGATGCAAATTTAAATGACAATGAGATACCACTAAGCACCTATTTTGAATGACCAAACTCCAGGACACTGACAACACCAACTGCTGGGAGGGTGTGGAGCAGGAGGGAGTCTCATGCATTGCTGTGGGAATGCAAAATGGTGCAGCCACTTGGGAAGACAGTTAGGTGGTTTCTCACAAAATGAACACACTCTTACCATATGATCCAGCAACTGTGCTCCTTGATACTTATCCAAAGGAGTTGACAGTTACGTCCACATGAAAACCTGCATGTGGATGTTTATAGCAGTTTTATTCACAATTACCAAAATATGTAAGCATTCAAGATGTCCTTCAGTGGGTGAATGGATAAAGTGTGGTATATCCAGACAATAGAATATTATTCAACACTAAAAGGAAACAGCTCTCAGGCCCTAAAAGGACATGGAGGAATCTTAAATGCATAATACTAAGTGAAAGAATCCAATCTGAAAAGGCTCCACTACTGTATGATTCTAATCATATGACACTCTGGAAAAGTGAAACCACAGAGACAATCAAAGGATTGGTTTTCCAGGATCTGGGAGGAGGGATGAGCAGGTGGAGCACAGAGGATGTTTCGGGCAGTGAAACTATTCTGTGTGATACTACAATGGTGGATACGTGTCATTAAACATTTGTCCAAATCCATGGGCTTCCCAGGTGGCGCTACTGGGAAAGAACCCACCTGCCAATGCAGACATAAGAGACTCAAGTTCGATCCCTGAGTCCGAAAGATCCCCTGGAGGAGGGCATGACAACCCACTCCAGTATTCTTGCCTGGGAAATCTCCATTGACAGAGGAGCCTGGCGGGCTAGAGTCCATGGGGTCTCAAGGAGTAGGACATGAATGAAGCAACTTAGCACGCACGCATGGAATGTACACCAGGAGTGAACAGTTATGTAAACTATGGACTCCGGGTGACTGAGATGGGTCAACGTAGGTTCATCAGCTCTAACAAATGTCCCACCTGATGGAGGATGTTGTTAATTGAGAGGCTGTGCATGTGTGTGGGGACAGGGGGTATAAGAGAAACCTCTGCAGCACCCTCTATGAACCCAAAACTGTGCTGAAAAATAAAATATATTAATAAGAAAAGAGTGCCCCCAGTAGCTCACTGTCTAGGGGTCAGTGTCACCCTGGGTCAAACTGTGGACTCATTGATCACTTTACTATATATCTGCTGGAGGGGCACATTACCCACAGTCTATCTGACCATGTCCTCAAATGAAACACAGGTTGTGACATTTATACCACTGAATTTGGTCTTGTTCAGCCTGTGGAGTCCTGGCCCTGCCGCCAGGACACTTGCCCCGCCATCCCCAGCCCAGCCCTGTGGTGGCTTATATAGAAGGAAGCCTCCTCTGACACAGCAAGGAAAGGAACCCAGCCTGCAGGCAAGAAAGGAATCCCACCTCTGCCCAGGAGCCAGTAGGAGAGGAAAACACATCGAGGACTGACCTGCCCCTTGCTTCAGCAGCTCGGCCGCAGAGTTGGCCGCTGTTTGCTGAGGATTTTCGGCTATTTCCTCCAATGGATCTGTAGGAAGAAGGAACAAGAAAATGCATCCCAGAGGGTGACAGGCAGGCTCTGCAGAGCTGGGCCTTCCTCCGGGCAACAACAGCTGCACCCAGAGAAGCCATCATCACACTTCAAGCAAAATCTGCGCTGGCACAGGCCAGAAAATTACCCTTCTCATCTATGAATTAATTTATATGAACAACTACATTTTGAAACGTAAGTCACATCTGCTTATATTTATCTGCTTATATTTTAAATTAATCATCTTTCTGGAACATAATGCAATTATGTGAACTTGAGATGGCTTAGGAAAGCAGGGATATGTCTGATCATATGCTGTGGGTACTATTTTTAAAAATTCTTTTCCCATGGTAGTTTGAAGCAAACACAAAGGTAAAGAGAATAGTTCATCTAGCACCTAAAGTCAACAATATCAACATTTTTCTGATTTTGTAGAATTATAAAAATGAAATGTAAATGACCTTGTAGGTCTCTGAGTCCAAGCATTTTATACTTCTGAGCTATAGAATCTTTGCTCCACAGAAGCTTTTCACAAAGCCATGATATAAAGATATGAGCGGAGGCTGTGGGGGCAGTGGGCCACCTCTTACCTGACCTGACCTATTCAGGGTTTACCCACAGACATGTGATGGAAAGGAAGTTTTGGTCTGATTTTTATCGCTGAATCTCTATAGATTCCAACACCTTGTGAATGACCCCACACAGAGAGCCAGAGCAGCCCTGGGGCCCCAGCAGCGTACCTCTATCCGGAATGAGCAGTTTGCAGGGCAAAGCCAAGGGCGTAATGGAATGCTGACACACCAAAGCCGTCAGGCTCCCTGTGAATGGATGAACAGCAAACAGGAGTGAGCACAGCCCTAAATACTGCATTGCTCAGCCAATTCATCTACTGAAAGGAGGCTGTTGTAAAGCATGACACCTTATATTTTTAGCAACCTACATACTCAATAACTGGGAATTTGTGCAAAGCTTCAGTGAAGCAGCAAGTCCAGCAGACAGCGAAGGGGCAGGTAATAGGAACTACAGATGATTCTCACCAAAGACGTGCCATTGCCAATTTATAAAGAACAAGTCACACAGTCTGCTGATTCTGAGACCGCCCCCACTGGCACCACCAAATTGTCTCTGTAAGGCGATGCTTTGGTTTGCTCAAGCTGCCTGTGAGTGCATGCCATCTTTTGGACATGCCTGCAGGGTCAAAAATTATCTCTTCTCACAGGGAATCTGTGCTTTCCTTGTGCCTGGTGGACTCCCAACCTTGTCCATACTTCTCTGCTCGCCTGCATAGACCATACCTAACGGAATCTGCATTTCCAATCCTAGCACGGTGCATCTTATTTGCCTAGTTTTAAGAATGCTTTTAAGAACAATTTCATATCCAGTTTATTTTAGAAATGATAATTGAGGGATCTAAAAATGGGGATGAAAAGTAGATGCTCTGAGTGAAGCCCCAGCAGACTGATGGACCAAGCAGAGGGAGCTCATGCTCATGGGTTCAGACACCATGTCAGGCGCTCAGCCACTTACCGAAATATGGTTCATTGGAGCACCCTTTCAACCGCACTCCTTTTGGGGTACACTCAATCAAAAAATGCCGAACAAGTTCATTGGCCAAATCTCCAGCTGAGGGGAGAGATTTAAAAGAAAGAGAAGAGCATTTTTAAAAATGAGAGCATGGGAGGATGAGAGAGCATGAAGGAGAATCTGGCCCCTGCAACAGGTAGGCTGCCAACAACCACTCCAGTAATAGCAGCTGGATTACAGGACAGTGGCTGAGCACTGCCTGGATGGGCAGCTAGAACTCACTCCAGTGACCACGGCTAGAGGTGGAGGAATCCTTGGGAAAGAGCCTTAAACATTCTGCAGAATTCCCAGTTATGGGAATAAGCAGCTAAGAACTGAGAACATGGACCTCCAGTTCCTTCACCTCCTAAGACGAGAGCTTAGAAGGACCCAGACACAGCATGATGGCCAAGAATGAATCACTGGAAAGAGCTGGAAGGGTGACAGTCTTCTGAGTAAGATTTAGCCAGGAGTCAGGTACCAAGCCCCTTCTGAAAGCAAGCCCTCTAATCATATTGCTACTACACTGTGTTCGTGCCAGCCCACAAGCCCAAAAAGAAAGTGCATCCTGAAAAATCACAGAATGGCACTGTCTGGTGGTGGAAAAGTACTAATAACAAACAGAAGAAAAAGAAGTCACTGCTGTGCTAATGAATCCCGCAGACCTTCATGCTGTGCTGTGTCTCTGTCCCACCTCCTTCAGCACCCTCCCTGAGAATGTGTCTCCAGAGCAACAGGTTTCCATGGGAATGTGTCTGCTGTAACTTCTAACATTAGGTTTGGGCCCCACACCTGGCCCACAGCAGGTTCCCTAATAATGCTTACTATAAACAGCAGTGACAAATATCAACATCAGTGTCAGCATTTTGCAGGGGCAGTATAGCTGGTAGGAAAGGAAATGATCAGATTCCATAAAAGGCAGTACTGAATAAAAACAGGGAAAGGAACATTTTGCCATTCAGCTGTGGGAGGAAAATAATCCATGGCTTCTAAACTGAAGGGAGACCCAGAGTGTGGTCTGGATGCCGGTGGTGAGAAGTGACTCAGTGGGAAACCAGCTGTGTAGGGGTTTGGAGAACAGCCCCCGCCACACGTCTGTCGCTGTTCTGTCTCCGGGGTACCAGGGGTGGCTGGTGACTTGCTGGGCTTTTTCCTGGTTTAGTCAACTCTCCTCTCAGATCTGTCCTTACACTGTGAAATCCAAATGCCAGATCCAAGGGCTGGTTGAAGACTTGGCAGCCAGATAAAATTTCACCAAGAGGATGCCAGTAACGCTGCATGTCCAGAAATCTGCTATTCTAAAATCCTCTATTTTGTTGCCTTCGCCTGAAGACTGAGTCAATATTGACCTTAGAGGCAGGATGCACACCTGGAGATTAAGAATTATACACTACCATCTGTATTTCCAAAAAGATAACACATGCAGGAAAAAAAAAGTTTTGGCCTAGGTTTGAAAGCTCCAGCTGAACACCAAGGGGGGCAGAATCTGTGCTCATTCTGGTCCACCCTTCCCTCACCCAGGTGAGTCCAGGTGCCCCAGCAAGAGTCATGTGACCTGCTGACATTCCAGCCCACAATCTCCATTTAGGGGAAAAGAATCTTTTCCCTTTCCTTAGAATTTGTGGCATAGTTGGTAAAAAAAAAAAAAAAAAAAAAAGGCACAGAGGGCAGGATGAGATCAAAAAAAAAAAAGAATAAACCAGAAGCCATATATTAGGGGACAGAGGAAGGGAGAAAGTGTATTGCTTTGTTGGGAACTGAGCTTGTCCCTGAGGGAGCAGTGAGAAAAGACCTGTTGATATTATATTTGAATGGGTGGTTATCAGCATGAGCTCAGGAATTTTTTTAGATGGGCTTCCCAGGTGGTGTTAGTTAGATGAAGAACCTGCCTGCTAATGTAGGAAACGTGTAAGAAACATGAGTTCTATGCTGGGTTGGGAAGATCCCCTGGAGGAGGAAATGGCAACCCACTCCAGTATTCTTGCTTGGAGAATTCCATGGACAGAGGAGCCTGGTGGGCTGCAGTCCACAGGGTTGCAGAGTCAGACACAACTGAGTGACTAACACTTTCACTTTTCACATTCCCTAGCTCAGGTCCTAGAAAGGAGTTATATTCTGACACCAAACTAGAGATTAGATTTTGGTTTCTAGATACTATTCCCCAATATTAAAGAACCAAGGATCTTTAGAGAAATGGCCGGAGCAGGGGAAGTACAAGGTAAGCCTAAAACACGCTTGCTTTCAGAAAGCTGGAGCACTCATGGGCTAATGGGAGTATGTCAGAAGGACACGGGGTCACTGGAAGGACCTTCACTAGTTAAATCCAGTATCCTCGAAAACCAAAAAGCCATGGTGGTGATGGATTATGAAACACAGAAAAGGGCACGTGGGGGCTTCCCCACAAGGCTATCACCTGTGGTTGGATACATGCACGTCTGCTTCATAATAATGTTCACCTATGCATGTAGGCATCACAAACGCTTTTGTACCTGGTTATGTTCACGACTGAAAACATTAAAAAGGTCAGAAGACGCCCTGCCTGCACTACACCTTATTCAGCTAGAACCTGCCACCACTGCAATGCTGGACGAGAGACGGAGGAAGTCTTTGTCCTTTTCCCCGAGAAGGGAGAGTCTCAAGACTTCAGGCTTGCACTGGCCTCATCTTCAGTCCATCAAAATACTCTACAGGGTGTAGGAACAAGAACTGTGTATACTGTATGCCACCTTCTATGTAAGAGAAAAGGAAAAATGCCTATCTGTGTGCACCGAACAGATAGAAGACACAGGAATTTATTACAGATGTTTACCCACAGGAAGCAAGAGGGGACTGAGGCAGACAGGGCTGAAAATGGAAACAAAGACTCCTGATCAGAGGCCTTGCTTTATTGTTCTGTTATCTGAACAATAGGATGGATCACCCATCAAAACAAGCTAAAAAAAGAAAAAGGAAATTTATAAATAATTAACCTTCCTTCTTGAGCTAGGACAGTACTTACTAAAATACACCTGAAAAAAATAAATACTAAGAGGAAAACCTATGAGTGCTGTTACAAGTCACCCACCACCTCATGGGAACAGAGGGAACTGACAGGCGAGGCCCCGCTGAGCAGAGCTGGACCCACCTTTCTTGTTCATCTGCAGGACAGAGGGCGGGGGTGTGGCCACCTTCATGGCCAGGCCGTAGGCGCCTCGGAAGGAGTGGCTGTCCCTGACGATGAATGACCCGGGCTCCTTGTCCTTCAGCATGGCGATGGCTGCAGAGGGGAACAGACAGACATGAGTGTCTGTGGGGGACGCCACGGCCTGACTCCACTTACGGCCGTGACAAGGGTAAGGGAAACTGCAATGACCAGAAGTTCCGTGGGGGCCTGACTATTTTATTTTACAGGGTGGCCCGTCCGTTCAGATCACAAAGGTACTGCCTTCACACTCAATTCCCATTAACTCCACAGCATCTTTGAAGCCCAAATGAGGACCCCACCTGACAGCCCAGGAAACCGAGGCCCACTGGTTCCAGCCAGACCAGGTCTCCGCACACAGCACGCGGAGCAGGAAGTCAGGCAGGGCTGCCCCTTGGTCCCCAGCGTGGCCCTGCCCTACGGCTCCCTGCGCAGCACTTTTCTTAAGAGATTTTAGAACGTGCGCTTTCAACTTTCCATAGGAGGAAAGAAATTTCCAATCATACTTTCTGAAGACTGTGGATGTACCCCCAAAGTTACTGAATATTTAATAAAGTCTCAAGGTTTGGCCCAGGGGATGGCCGTAGGTAGCCCTGTGTCCCGTGGCTCGGAGGCAGGGGTGGCAACTGTGGCCAGCTGTTTCCTGTCTGGACGAGGCTGTGAACCCCATCTGATGTGGCCAGTGAGGGCCATGAAATGCACCTGGCACTGCACCTGCCATCTGCCCCAGGGAGGCTGGAACACAGGTAGCTCTACTATCCCTCCCCTTGAAGCTCAAGGTCCGGCCTCCCAGGTCCTGGGCTCAGGATACAGGAAAAAAGAGGGATGGGTTAGCATCACAGTATCCTCAGGTTGATGCGGCCCAGACACCAGTGAGAATTTTCTCCAGTAACCAGAACACCTCTCAAGATTTCTTTTATACATTTTACAAAAAGAAAACTAGGGATTTAAAGTATAAAGCACTACACACTTATAGCCATGGAAATGCTGCCTTTCTGTAGAGCCCAGGGCCCTGTCTGGAGTAGAGTGGGCCGGACATTAACCCGGGAGTGGCTGGAAGCACCATCAGCAACAGGAAATAACCCCAGAGAGCCCCCTGTTCCAGGCCCTCTGTGTACCCTGACTCCAGCCCCACCCCACAACATGGCATTTGCTTGGCTGCAGACAAAACGGCCAGTTTCTTCTACACCTTTTTCCATGCACTGCCCCAGCCTGTGGCAGGAGAGGCCCCAAGCATGAGCTTATGCGCATGGTGGGAAAGAAGCAGAGGAAAGCACACGCTCTCTAAGGGGAGGGGGTCTGGTGTGACCCCAGGGGTGCAAGCCTGACACGTGGAGCCACAGCCCACCTGCTGCTCTGGTACCCGCCTCCCAAGATGGGTGGGGAACAGACACCAGGGACCCAGACCCATGCAGCAGGTCTTATCTCATAGCATGTTTTCTGATTATGGGGGCTGAACATATGTTATTTTTTTAAAGTAGGGGAAAGATCACTTATAGAAGTTACAGTTTTCAACTGTGATAGCCTCATCAGAGCCTTTTCTTTGTAAGTCATGATTTTACTTCACTGTGGTACAAAGAAGTGCCCCAGCCTTGTGGGCCAGCAGACTTCTGGGTGGCGGAGAGAAGGCTGGCTCCTTTCTGGCCCATTCTACCCTCTCAGGCCTCCCCTCTCCACCCATCACCAGGCTATCTGGGTACAAGAGAGCCTGAGGGCCATGCTGGACTCATTGTTTCTGAAACAGAAATGAACCCTTGCTGAGGTTGTGAGAACAAGCTAGTGTACCTCCAGGGGCAAGGCCGGCTCTGCCATGTGGCTGCAGGGGCAGCAGCCACATCCTTACCACCTCTCTCCCTGCAGCTGGAGCTTTCAAGGATGCTGGAGCAGAGACCAGACAGCACGGCTGGCACAGTCATACAATTTCTACTTTAGGCTTTCCCTGGTGGTACAGTGGATACGAATCCGCCTGCCAATGTAGGGGACAAGGGTTCGATCCCTGGTCTCGGAAGTTTCCACATGTCACGCTCAGAGCAACTAAGCCCGTGAACCACAACTACTGAGCCCAAGTTCTGCAAGTACTGAAGTCCGAGCACCCAGAGTCTGTACTCTGCAACAAGAGAAGCCACCACAACGAGAAGCCCATGTACCACCACAATGAAAAGTAGCCCTGGTTCGCTGTAACGAGAGAAAGCCTACATAAAGCAACGAAGACCCAGTGCAGCCAAAAATGAATAAATTAAAAAAAATGTTCTACTTTACTTTTGAGCCCCTTTTCTCCTGAGGTTTTTATGTTCACCTCTAAAAAAACTCCCAAGGAACTAACCTTTCCATAGAAATATGTGAACAGTTGTGCCCCAAAACAGGCAATAGGTTTTCTCCCCCTCCTGCATCTCCCTGAAATTTCATCACAGTTTTTTCCAGAAAACAGCACATCCCAGCAGTTACAACAAACCCACAAGAGGCGTTCTTCCATTTGGAGAAGTTGGCACACCCACCAGAGCATTCGTTTGTGTAGGTGCTGTCTGCACAAAATATCCAGAAAATAGAAGAGGTTCCGCTTTTGGAGTTCAACTGGAAAAATCAACGCCCCATGCACATATTAGCTATTTTAAGATGGGATCCACCCCAAAGAAATATTTTTAAATGTGTGGCTAAGGATTGGGGGCAGGAGGAGAAGGGGACGACAGAGGATGAGAGGGCTGGATGGCATCACTGACTCAATGGGCGTGAGTCTGAGTGAACTCCGGGAGTTGGTCATGGACAGGGAGGCCTGGCGTGCTGCAATTCATGGGGTCATAAAGAGTCTGAAGTGAACTGAAGGTGGCTTAGACAGTAAAGAATCCACCTGCAGTGTAGGAGACCTGGGTTGGATCTCTGGGTCGGGAAGATCCCATGGAGGAGGGCATGGCAACCCATTCCAGTAGTCTTGCCTGGAGAATCCTATGGACAGAGGAACCTGGTGGGCTACAGTCCATGGGGTCACAAAGAGTCAGACATAACTGAGCACTAAGCATAGCAAGATTAGTCAAATGACAACAATAACTCCTACTGCCTAGCAGATGCCAACAAGGGAGGTTCCCTCCACCCAGAGTCTCTCCCCCACACCCTATGAGGCAGGCTGTGCCATGCCTGTCTTGCAGGACCCATCGGGAGCACTCCAACCAAGCCCGCCTCTTCATTCAGAGAAGGAGACGATCCAGCCCAGCCTCCACCCTGGTCTGAAAGACTGAGCTGCTGGAGTAGGATGGTCTGTTTAGAACGCTCAAGAGCAAGGTCCTCAACAAGCACTCTCAGGGTCTGTCGAGCTGGATGAGGCACTGAGCACTAGAGCTAAGGACCACAGTCAGGGGGGTTCTTGCAACCAGAGCAGGGAGGGGATGGGAACGGAGCATCTGGCCACACCAGAGCCTGAAATGTGGTGAGTGCACACAGCACAAAGGCCAATTCAGGGACTCAGAAGCCTCTTGGGGCCAAGAGGGCTCCCCCCACATGACATGACAATTGGTCCATTGAGCTCATGGGAAGAAAGCCACATTCTTACCATTTTTATTATCTGCCTAATTGAGTATAAGAATTTCTATGAAAAAGTTGGACGGCGCTGTTTTCCAGGCATTTAACTATTCACATCCAGGCATTTCTGAGGAATTCCCCATGAGAGCAGTTCCTAGTTTTTTCCCTAAGTTGAGATCCCAGCACAGAGTGGCGGTTCACCATGCGTTTAGCACGCCTGGCCACTGGAACACCCGCCATCCCTTTTCTCAGTCCAGCACCCCCAGCCACCCACCCCGGGGAACCTCCTTCCTGGGCATCCTGACCAGCATCTGCCAGCCCCCCAGCCAGTTCCATGTCATCCTCTCCGAGAGAGGCCTGGGAGTGATGAGCCCACAGGCGGCCGTGTCATCACCTCCAGGGAGGACAATAGCACCTCGCAGGGACCCCAGGAATTTCTGCTGAAGGAGTGAGTGCTGTTTGCCTAAGGGTCAGTCCCAGAGGGACCACCACCAATGGCATGCCAGCTTCCTTCTGGGACATCTCTTACATTCGTGTTCTAGTAAAAAGTGACATGCAACTTAGCTGCTCAAGAATATTAACAATTTCTCATATTCGCCAGCTGCCTTAAGACTGAATTACACACCCAGAGTCACTGTGCTGTGTGTGTGAGAGCTGGGCTAAGGCTGCTGGCAGTCTGTCCTTCCGATGTGACACAGGCACGTGTGCCCATTAATAGGAAAAACACTTCTTCCCCCTGACTCCCCCCTGAGGCTGGGACCCGTGACATCTCATCACAATCTGCACATCACGGGCAACACCGGCCAGACCTTGGCTGGTGGAAGCCACCAGAAATTGCACCCCAACACTGGAATGATCATGGCTGGTGCCCTTCCTGGCTGGCTCCCTCCTTATGAATGATGTTTTCCAATAAAAACTTAAAGGTTGCAGCCTTTCCCCCGAGGTGGGTAATGAAGTGCAGGCCTTGCTCTAACTCATCAATCCCCAGGTGATGCCTCCCCGACACTCCCACCCCAGACAAAGGGTCCTCATCCGGCCCACGCACCTTGCTCTCTGGAGATGTCCGCCTTGTACCAGAACTTGGATGTGTCCTGAACAAAGTTTACAGACACGTGCTTATCACCTGGATTATCTGCAAAACAAAATTTAAAAACAGTAACTATGAAGGGCGTTTTTTTATTGCAACCTCTCACCTCAAAAGGACCTAGAAGTTCAAAGTCCCACCCCAGGTGAGAGCACTCTATTTAACTACAGGGGATAAGCCTGACACGGAGCAGGGAGTGGCTGTTTGGTAACAGAAAACAAAAGAGAGCAGGACGCCTCCAAGATCAGGCACCCCATTTCACCCACACGCAGTTACAAAGACAGGAAGCACGTAGAGCAAGGCTGACATCCCTTACTCCTATCAGTGTCTAATTCTTTCTTCTACATTTAAAACATGAGATAATTAAATTTCAAATGTATTCGTTTACTTTTTTTTTTAATTACCATTACAGAACACTGACTCCAAGTGAAAGGGAAAAAAATAGAACCACCATGGATGTCAGTGTTTTCTGCTGTTGAACAAAATCTAATGTGAATAATGCAGAAGTGTGTGCATGCTCAGTCATGTCTGACTCTGCAACTCTATGGACAATAGTCCACCAAGTTCTTCTGTCCATGGGATTCTCCAGGCAAGAATACTGGAGCAGGTTGCCATTTCCTCTTCCAGGGAATCTTTCTGACTCAGGGATCGAACCCACATCTCTTATGTTGCCTGCACTGGGAAGAGGGTTCTTTACCACTAGGGTCACCTGGCAAGCCCAGGTGAATTAAGAGGCAGCTTCAGATTGGTATTTTCCTTTGGGCTAGGCTGAGATTCCCTGGTGGCTCAGTCAGTAAAGAATCCGCCTGCAATGTGGGAGAATTGGGTTTGATCCCTGGGTTGGGAAGATCCCATAGAGGAAGGCATGCCAGTACTTTTGCCTGGAAAATTCCATGGACAGAGGAGCCTGGCAGGCTACAGTCCATGGGGTCACAGAATCGGATACGACTGAGTAACTAACTTTACGTTTATTGCAGTGAGATGGAAAAGCACCCTTGAAGGCTATGGATCCTTCTCTCAAGGCACTCAGCCCAGTAGCAGCACTGGTGCTCACTGGGCAGGCCGAGCCATAACCCGAGGGTGCTTCCCTGCCCAAGTGCAGGCTTGAACACAAGGATGGGCCCCCTACCCGTGAAGATGCACCTACCTGGGGAAGGTGCTGCCCCCTCGGCAGCCTTGGAAAAGTCCGGGATGATGTTTGGAAAAGGGATGCTCATGGTACTCCCGCTGTGAGGACTGGAGAAGCCACTGGAGGATGGCGAGACGGAGCCAAAAGACCGATCTCCCTCTGAGGTCCGCTTCTTTTCGGGAAGGGGCGGCTGCCCAGGCAGAGCCAGTCCCGGGCCCTGCAGGACCGGGCTGTGGTGGCCGCTGTGTCCAGGTGCCACCGTGAGAAAGCTGTGGGACAGGAAGCTGTTGTCGGCAGCCTCAGCTGCCGTCAGTGGGTTGCCAGGGGCCTGGGCTGCTCCGTGGGAATTGGCCAGCAAGGCCCCGGGGTCCTCCCCGGCGGGGAGCCCACCTCCCACCATGGGGGCAGTGCTGAAGCTCAGGAAGGCCTGGCTGCTCGGGGGACCCAGAGCTTCCGGCGGCTCCGTCAGGGACAGCTCGGGGCTGTGGAAGGATGTCTGGAGGTCAGCAGGCGGGAAGTGGGGCCGCGCAGGGCCGTCTTTGCCAGGTCGGCTGCCCCCCAGGAGGGTCAGCTTGGACTTGGGGCTGGTCTCCACCCACTGGTGCTCAGCTGAGGAAGGGCTGTTCAAAAGACAAATGGCGAGACAATGACATATCCAGAGAGAATTAGCATTGGTTAATTAGGGGAATTAGTCTAATTAGCCTGGGAATTAGCATCGGTTCCCACATGATGGGGACAAGAGGTGGGGTACTGAGGTTCCCCTTGCAGCAACGTGGGGCTCCCCAAATATCAGAACTCAGGCCCTGCTTCTCCAGCCTCCCACCTGACCATTCACCCCAGATGCTCAGTCTACAACCTCGGGGAGGGGCGGCGGCCCCCCCTGCCTCTACAGCCTGTGTGCCTTCCTTCCCACTCTGACCTGGCAAAGTCCCCTCTTCTCTTCAGTTCAAGCTGCAGCTCCACTGCGTCCTGACTTTGAAGTCCTCCCTGACCGTGTCCATGTGAGCACAGGGATTAGCGTTGTCCTTCCCCTGGTCCCACCACACAGGCACCACCCATGTATCTGCTAAACCCCCTCCCCCTGTGTTCCTCTTCCCCATCGGTCCTCACACAGTCGATTTTCAATAAGTGCTTGCAGGACCACAAGCTAATTAAGGATACCAGTAAGAACACAAGAGATTACCATGTCAGAAATGGGAAATTCCAACAGTAAGAATACTGGAGGAGGTTCAAGAAGGAGGGACATAGGTATATCTATGGCTTATTCATGTTGATGTTTGGCAGAAACCAACACACTACTGTAAAGCAATTATCCTTCAATTAAAAATGAATAAACTTAATTATAAAAAAATATTGGAAACTATATTTAGAAATATAGAAAGACAAGTAACACGTATATCTCACTAGCAAACACATATTTGCTGTGTGTGTAATGTTAAGTCCTGATATGCAACGTGCCCCTTTTTTTGTAGAGAAATGAGGTGGGATTCAGGATGGTAACTGTAGAGCAATGTACCCACAAGTAAAACACTAAGAAATGATTCCTACCCTGAGCATGTGAATTTGCACAAGGGTAGTCCTTTGTGAAGCAGAAATAGGACATTTCTCTTTGTCCATGTCCCCCCACACCCCAGGCTTTCCCAAACACTAGCACAAATTCCTTTTTTTCCCCCGAGAGCAGTGCATCCTGCCTGCTCTCCCCACCCCCAACCTGCAGCCCTGGGCAGGCCAGCTCCTAGCCCGACCACTGCACCCCCTTTTCCAGCCTCAGCTCAGACAATGCCTTCATGGTCCTTAACTGGCTGCTCTGCCCAGACTCTAAGAGCAGTGTGTTCCTTGAGCACCCCACCTGCTAAAAGTGAAGGTGGACACAGGAGTTTTGATTTTGACTGCATTTTTGAAGACCAATGGCTGTCAGTGCACAAGGCGGCCTGGTGTCGTGTGGAGGACGAGACCCCTGCCCCCCTCTTCCCTCTGTGGTGTTCAGGCTGGGGTCTGTAAGAGCAGCCTGTGTTTGGTTCAATGGCCACCTTACCTCCCTCTCCTCTGGCTGGGGCTGTTCCCGGAAATGGTGCAGGAGGACGTGAATGCCCGCTGGAAGGAGGGCGCTGTGGGCATGTCGGCCCGGAGCATCGTGGGTTTGGGTCCAACAGGGCTCTCTGACATCCCCACAGAATGACTGAGAATCTCAGGGCAGCCTCGGGGTTCTGGAGCAAGGAAACATGAGCAGACTGTAAGCAGCAGTGCCACTTACGAAGCTTTCTGCTGCAGAAGGAGGTGATCTGACTCCACCAAGTGCAGCCTCCTCTTTCCCAGCACATTTCCAAAGGAGAAACAGCTGGCTGGTCCCCGCAGCTGTCAACACATACTCATGAGTATCATCAGTGAGTAAGCTGAGGGCCAGTTACTCTGATACACTTACCACCCCGATGAGATAAATTATTTCTCACTCTAGAAACGGCAAGGTCTCCATGCAGACCGAAGAAAGTGCAAACCAGCGGCTGTGGGGTGGGTGGGCAACTGATGAGTCTTGTGCTTTCGGCTAACACTTTCCTCCGCTAACACAGCCCTGCCTGCAGTGTCTTCACCCCCAGGAGGTGCAGAGACCACTTGGCCTGACTCTTGTCAAGGGGGGATGAGAAGCCGAACACCAGGAAACCCTGCCTGACACCTACAAACCCCAGGCAACTTCACATGTTCCACTGACCAGATGTCCACCCTGCTTACAGTCTAGCATCACTACTATTTCTGGGTATTTTTAAAAATATGCAAAATATTTTTAAAAACTAATTTTTGAGAACTAGACAAATCTACCATGGTCAATAAATAATAATAAAATAACACTGTGAGAAATACAAGTTATTTTGCTTTCTGCCTTAAAACAAGGGAGGATTGATCAGAAAATAATAAAGCTGAAAAAATTTCAAATTACTCATGTTACTCAGCTCTATCCATCATAGTCCATCCACCTATCTATCCATCCATCCATCCATTCAGCCATCCATTTATCCAACCATCTAACATCTATCTATCATCAATTTATCTATACTTTTTGGACACAATATAAAATATTTATTTAAAAAACTGAACAGGCATTCCAGGTAACAAAACAAAAACATAAAAAACAAAACAAAAAATGAAAGGAAAAGAAAACACACTCACAGGTAATACAAACACTGGCGTTAAAAGGCACAGATTTTAAACGGGAAGCTGCAGTGGCTTAGTGGTAAAGAATTCACTTGCAAATCCAAGAGATGCCAGAGACGCAGGTTCAATCCCCAGGTTGGGAAGATTCCCTGGAGGAGGAAATAGCAACCCACTCCAGTATCTTGCCTAGAGAATCCATCCCATGGACAGAGGAGCCTTGTGGGCTACAGTCCATGAAGTCACTAAGAGTCTGCTACAACGGACTGACGAAGCAACCCAGCACCAAACTGAAAATGTTTCAGAAAATATAAGACAAGAGAGAATTTCACCAGAGACCTGGAGTCCATTAAGAATAATCAAACAGAAAACCTAAAACTTAAAAACACAATTAATACAATTAAGCCTTACTTAGGTCAATGATTGTATCAGCAGACTAGAGACAGCAGAAATGATGACTGGTCCAGAGGAAGATATCCAGCCTGAAGCCATGAGAGGAAAAGAATGGAAAATACAGAAAAGAGGAGAAAGACATGTGAGAGATGATGAAAAATTCTAACACGTATAATTGGAATTTAAGAAGTGGTGGAGAAATTCAATGAGGCAGAATCAATACTGGAAAATATATTTACTGAGAATTTCCCAAAACAGACTAAAGAAATCTAAAGCCATAAGTTAAAAAAAAAAAAAAAATCATGAAATCTAAGCAGGATAAATCAAAAGACAACTACACTTATTCACTTAATAGTAAAACTTTTGAAAATCAATGACAAACTTAAACAGAGCACTTGTCCCATTTTGGGAGGAAGGTGGTATCCAAATTCTGTGTTAATTCTTTTAAACCTTTAGTAAACTTTTGATTACAGAAAAGTTGAGTGCTATTGTTCTATTGGTACAAAATACACTGTAAGCCCCTGGATGGACGCTACCTCCTGGACCCAGCTGCAAATGCTCCATGATCACTCAGGGCTGGGTGTGCTAACGTCAGTGTCATGCACAGGGTTAGTGTGTCTCCTGCTATGACTCACCTATAAATTCCTAGAGCAGATGCAGTCATCCTATTTATGCTGTTTAACTGCCCCTCATGCAAGCACAACATCCTACGGCAAATGTTCTAAAATAAATGTTTGTTGAATTAATTAACCAAGAGGATGGTCTCCAAAGCCCATCCTTCAATATTTTTGATTGAAGAGGGACAGATAAGCAAAGATGCATGGTGTTTCAGATATTCCTCTGCACCCACACTTCTCTTCCTGATGATAAAGTTACATCTTCAGTTACATCAGCCTGTGTTCATTTTCTACTTCAGAAATGTATTTGCTGAGCACCAGCTAGCTCTTAGCACTCAAATCAGCATTGCATCAGGGAGCATGTGAATTGCAGCCTGTGAGCTCCAGAAAGACCTGCAGGAGGAGATGTTTCTATCTAGAGAGAGTTCGATTTCTGGAGGAAGTGGTATCTGACAGTATCTTGGAAGGCTGGTGGGATTCTGACAGCCCAAAGGGTATGTGCATAACGGTGTACTAGGCACCATCCGGGGGCTCCGTGCTCACAGGGTAAGAGGAGCCTCCACTGTTCACTGCTGACCCCGCCATTGAACTGGCAGCTGGTGGGAGCTTCAGGTCAGTCACGCTATGAATGAGTTAGCAGAGGTGCAGAGGCAAAAGTACAGGGCAGGAGAAAGGATGCAGATATGGTTCAAGAGACTGGCGAGAAGCGAGAGGACGCTGTGCCCATCAGCCTACAGTCCCACGTCAAGGAGCAGCACAGACCCAGCACGTCAAGGATTGGAAAAATGGTTTGGGACTTCCCTGGTGGTCCAGTGGTTAAGAATCCACCTGCCAATGCAAGAGACATGGATTCGATCCCTGGTCCAGGAAGATTCCACAGGCCGTTGGGCAGCCAAGCCCGTGTGCTAC
Source organism: Bubalus kerabau (assembly GCF_029407905.1). Lineage (NCBI taxonomy): Eukaryota > Metazoa > Chordata > Mammalia > Artiodactyla > Bovidae > Bubalus > Bubalus kerabau. The sequence continues at coordinate 78,212,430 of NC_073631.1, read as the reverse complement.
AATTACTAAGTTCACATGCCCTAGAGCTAAAGTGCTACAATTAGAGAGTAGCCCCCACTTGCTGCAAAAAGAGAAAGCCCACATGCAGCAGTGCAGACTCAGCTCAGTCAAAAACAGATAAATAAAACAATTTTGAAAAGAAAAACGGTTTATCCATTAAGTCTAGCATATCTGCTTCAGGGCTGCTTGAGTACGTCATGGGCCATGAGCGAATGGCGCAAGCATGCACACAGTGCCTACTCACAGGGTCAGTTCCTCTGCCACCAAGGTTGCTCTTGGTGGTCCCCATGCAGTGACAGGAGCTGCATGTCAGTGAGTCCAGGGGCCATAGGAATCCCAGCTACCTCAGGAATCCTCCGCCACCCTCAAGTGGTGCACAGGAGTCCCACCAAAGGAGAAGAAGCCAAAGGAAAATGAGATCCCAGTTTGTGCTGTTATCACGCTGCCTGTTCCAGAAAACAAGCACAGTGCTTTCCATGAAAGTGGCTTTGTTCCTAACTCAGCTAGAGCCAGCTCTGGGGCACGTGGCTGGGTTTGGTGCCTTCTGCTCAGATCAGCCCCCACCAGGGCAACAGGATTTAACCCCTAAGGGGGTGGCCCAGCACCTCAGAGTGGAAGTCCCGGCTTCCTGGTCCCTCCGTGTGCTCAGAGATGCACAGGGTACTATGAGTGGGGCCTCGTGGGAGGTAAGGGCACACCCTTCATTTTCCAAGCAGTGGGGCACTGCCCCCTAGCCCCACTGGGAATCTAGAGACATAAGAAGAGGGGTCCCACACGGCTGGAGAAGGACCCTGAAATCTGAGTTCAAATACAGACGGAGACACCAGTCGCATGAGTCAAGCCAGCAGACCCTTCTGCAAGAATCTGCCTCGTTTCTCAAAGTGCATATGCGCCAAGAACAGGAAGGATGTGTCCTGACTCGGTTTTGTTCAACTTGCATATGTGCCATTCACAGTTGAACAATACGTGAAATTTCTGAAAGGAGAACCATCCATGTGCCCTGCTGCCTATTGGGGACTCAGGGTCAGGGCTCTATCTTTTCAGCTCTGGACCCAGAAGGAGGCTCAGGGGTGCGGTGACAGCCATGGGAGCAGATGAGAGTTTCGAGATGAGGGCAGAGAAGCAGGCATTGGTCCCAGCTGCCTTTTCTCCACTCTGGACACCACAGACAGCATGTCCGTTTTTCCTAAACCAACTACATAAGGGGCTCCAGGACCGTGGGACTTCCAGGGCCACAGCTGCCATTAGGGTGTGTCCACCGTTGTGGGGGAACTAAGGCCTACAGGGACACTGCTGGACACCCCCTGCACGTCGAATCTCTGGTGCCCAAGTTGATCTGGGCTCTTTTTGGTCATCCTCCTGGCAAAGTCGCAGGTCTGTTCCTCCTCACTACATTCCCGCATTTTCTCTTCCCTACTGACACCCAAAGGAGCCCACATAACGCCTTCAGTGTTTGGAAATCAACCCCCTCACTTCCTGGTTTTCTCTGAGCAGATGGTCCTGGGCTGAGGGCTGAGAGGAGGGCGCCTGCCTCTCCCTCTGGGCTCCCAGGATGTCCGGTGTCCTCTCCCCTCGGCTTCCCCTTCCTGCACTTCCTTTACCCAGAACAGGGTGAGAGAGGGTCACAGGCTCTTTCCCAAAAGGTCTATTTTTATGCTCTCATTCGGGCCACTGCAGTAGGTTCTGTGGGAAGCTGGGGAACATTTGCTCTCTGGTCACCACTATTTACATCACATGGTGTAAGTTAACAAGAAGAAAGGGAACCTGTGCTGCTCTCAGCTCCCTGTCCTCCAGAGCCTGGTGCTGCCTGACCCAGAAGCTGAGGCCTTCACCGGAAGGAATGGCCAGGCATAAAAGGTAAAGAGGGGTCCAAACAGCAAGGTTCATCCCCATACAACTGTTCTCTTGGATGCAGGTACCCCTACTGACTAATGCATGTGACATTACAGAAAAGAAAATCAACATTTCCTGTCTTCCTAGTTACATTAAAAAAATCATAAAATGTATAAAAAATTATTCACTCATATAGTACTTACTCCTAATAAGTACAAATTGCCATTAAATATTTTATATGAACTTTAATACCTGTCTTTCATATCTATAATCTATCTATCTCCATCCCCCTGTCCCTCCTTCAGGGGATGATGTAGTTAATCAGGAAGTTCCCTTCCCTAACATTTGAGAGTTCTGCAAAATGAAACATTAACAAATCTTTCTTTTCTTGCACTCTACTTCTGGGTTTGAAACTGGGGCTGAGAGGGAAGGCGGGCAGAGACCCCCAAGTTCTAGTCTGGGTTCTGCCGTGAGTCATAGGCCACTGAATATACTGTCAACCTCTGGGACCTCAGGTTCGTCATCCACAGAATCCTATCAGTTAGGATCAAAGAGGATGATTTCTAGGGTCTCTTTAGCTCTAGATTTACTTCTCCGTTGTTTCTTTTCCTCCTGCTTCTGTTTCCCTCTGTAAATTGGTGGTTTCCATCTGTGGTGATTTACTCAGCCCCAGGTGGCTCAGTGGTAAAGAACCTGCCTGACAATGCAGGAGACACAAGAGACATGGGTTCAATCCCTGGGTTGGGAAGATCCCTTGGAGGAGGAAATGGTAACCCAGTCCAGTATTCTTGCCTGGAGAATTCTATGGATAGAGGAGCCTAGTGGGCTACAGTCTATGGGGTCACAAAGAGTCATATACAACTAAGCATACATGCCCTTCCTCACGTTTCAAGCCTCAGCTCTTGACTTTTGCTTTATGTAAACTAAGGTTTACAGAAAACATTTCATAGGTAAAATAGTCCTTTTTCTGTTGTCTAGCTCTAAACTTAAAATTTATTATTTTTAAATGCAAGATTGTATGGGACGTTCAACAGTAGTAACTTTTAAAGGGAGCCCTTATCTTGTAGTGTTTCTTTTATATTTGTCTATGAACAACAGACCATTAGAGCAAGGGAAAGATGAGCAGACAGCTAGATACAATGACAATTAAACACAGAAAAACCCCGGAAGACTAAAAACACAACGCTGCGTAGAAGGTTTTCCTTTTTTTGTCAAAAATCAGTCTTGCATCTCTAGCCTCATAAATACTCTACAAACACAGAAGGAAGTGATCAACAGCCCCCACATGGATAAACACATACTTTCTAGATCTTGAGTTTTTTTTTTTCTTTTGTAAATCTTTATGTCAGAATCACATCATATGAATGTGTTCTATGGGTTAAGGTCACCATTTCCAGTAAGTACTAGGAGTGCTCTCCCAAGAATGAAATGTCTTTCTTCTAGAAGCATCAACATTCTCATGCTTCCAACAGAGCTGAGGTGCCCCAACCACCACTGCAGCCAGGGCCCCTGTCTGTTAACAGATGGAAGAGCCTTCCACAAAGATCTTATCCAAACTGGAATTATTCCCACAGTTTTCCTTCTACTCAATAACACAGAAGAATCAGAAAATGCAGATAAAACAGCTCATTACAATCGGGTTCTTGTTTCTTCTTATTCTTTGAAGATGTCTTGTTTCTATTCAGAGGTTTTGAGTCAAACATGCTGGAAAGAAAACACATTTGCCCCTATTCCATTGGTGCTGTGCAGAGAATTCTAATGTGGCAACATTAGAATTGGAATTGGAACAAAACATTGGAAACTGTTTTTGCTTCCCAATGCGTCTTCCCAAGCAGTTTCTACTCTGATGATGCACTAAGCGAGGCCAGTTTCTCAAGTGACTAACCAGGACTCTTAGCAACCTGTAAAGAATGAGCATCTTTCAAAAATGGGCTTTGGAGTACGCTCTCAGGGAAACAAACTCCCTCCTTCCTGCTAGACTTTAACAGCACTGGGGCTGGAGGTCCTGGGGATACCATACACCCCCACTCCCAGAGCCCAAGGATGAGGGAGTTTCCACAAGAACTGAGAAATGAGGAATGAGGCTTCATGACACCAAAGCTGTGGCCAGAACTGCTCTCCGAGACTCACTTACATTTCCATTAAAAAAAAATATTGAGTGAAACAGACATAACACGGTTTACCAGTTTTAAGAGCGCAGTTTACAGGCGTTAGGTACAATTCACATGTGGTGCCGTCGCCACCACTATCCATCTCCAGAACTCCTGTCATCTTGCTAAACTGAAACTCTGTCCCAATTAAACACTGCCTCTGCATCCCCTCCTCCCCCGATCCTGGCACCTGCCTTTGTACTTTCTGTCTCTATAAATCTGACTTCTGTAAGTACTTCACGTAAGTGGAATCACACAGTATGTGTACTTTTGTGTCTGGCTGTGTCTTCAAGGTGCATCCATGTGGTAGCATGTGTAAGAATTTCCTTTCTTTTCAAGGCTGAATAACATTCCATTGTATGGATGAATCACGATATGTTTATCCTTTGCCCGTGGAGGGACACTTGGGTTGGTCCCACCTTTTGGCTCCTGTGAATAATCACATGTCCTCCTTTCTTGTTCCTTTACTCACGTTTGAGTTGGGACTGGATACTTGCAACAGAAAGCAGCCTCAGTGATACAAGATCCTTGCCTCACAGCTACTTCCAGTGGTTTAGGAATTTACTTGCCAATGCAAGGAACACAGGTTCAATCCCTGGTCCGGGAAAATTCCACATGCTGTGGGGCAACTAAGCCCATGTACCACAACTACTGGACCCACGCAGCCTAGAACCCATGCTCCCCAACAAGAGAAGCCTTCAACGAGGAAAGCCGCACTCCAGAACTAGAGAGTAGTCCCCGCTAGCCACAACTAGAGAAAGCCAGTGTGCAACAACAAAGATCCAGCACAGTCAAAAATTTAAAAATCAAATTAATAAATAAGATTCTATTAAAAAAAAAAAAAAAGCTACTTCCAATCCAGCAGGAATCCAGGTAGACAAGAATGTTTACGGCAGCTGTCAGGCTATGGGGAGAAATGGCGCCAGAGAGAAGAAAAGAGGCATTGAAACAGGGAAGCTTTCCTTGAGCTGAGCCAAAAAAAAAAAAAAAATCCAGAGAAAGTGTTTAAGCAGAGGGAGAATGTGTATAACTCACTTGCAGAGGAAGCGGGTAATGAGGATGACAGAGAGGGAGTCACCCTAACAAGCCACTAGATTTACCCAGGAACTGGTAAGCTGTCAGCAGAAGGCAGAAATGAGGCCCCATCTATGTTGGTGAAGATGTTGCACCCATGACTCCCTGTTGGGTTAGAAGTCTTAGATTCTCAGAAAAACTACTTCCTTCCTTCAGGCAGAAGCCCCAGGGGCTCCGGCCTGCCTGTGGAAACAAGGTGTGGCATTCATGCTAAGGTCTTCCCTGGTGACTCAGTCGGTAAAAGAATCTGCCTGCAATGCAGGAGACCACCTCCCACGCAGGAGACCCAGGTTCGATCCCTGGGTTGGGAAGATCCACTGGAGAAGGTAATGGCAACCCACTCCAGTATTCTTGCTTAGGAAATCTCATGGATTGAGGAGCCTGGTGGGCTACAATCCATGAGGTTGCAAGAGTCAGACACAACTTAGCAACTAAACCATCACTATTCACGCTAAACTTTGTCCTGGACCTTCTCCAGAAAGAGCCATCAGCCTGGTGAAGACTGCTAACACAGGAGCCTTGAGGTGCCTTCATCTGCAGTGAGAGCATCCTCTCATCAGGACTGCATCATGGAGATTCAAAATCATATTCCAAAGGAGGGCCAGGGCTTAAAACCCTCCTGTAGAGTCAGAGAGGGTCTGGTTGTGACCGGCAAGCCCTATTTCCTGTGTAGGGTTTAAGGACACAACTCTAAGATATCCTCATAGGAACTTTACCTCTCAGAACCCCTGCAGGACCTGGAGACCCACATTGGTTAAGCCCCACGCCCACACAGTACCTGGGGCCCTAGGCGGCCAATTTCTCCCCAAATTTCAGAAGCCCGAAGTCTGCTGTTTTCCAGAGATTATCACTGCTCAGGGTCTAAAACCAGGACTCTGAATCAGGCAGCCGTATCGCACCTGGTCCTTCTAAATCACCCTGATGACAGACCGAGCACAGTACCATGAACCCTCATTAGGTCGCACCAGCCTGGGCAGAAGGCCTGAGTGAACACAGGTGGCTCACTGCAGTGCCAAGCACTGCGGCATAATTTAGGTTGGATTTTCACCACGTGAGCAGAAAAAGCAAGCTTTCTTCATAAATTATCAACACTACCAATAATTATTACCTGTGTGGTACCCAACAGGCTTCCTTGGCCCTCAAAACAAACCCCGGGGGTATGAACTCCTGGGCAGACCCAGGAAGCTGAGGCCCAGGGCCTGCTCTCACTTACTCCAGGAACACAGAGTTTCCTCTTTCTGTGGTACAGAGAAAAGTATAGTGATCTGACAATCCATTTGCCTTGGGTTACATGCGTGAGATCATCTCTCACTCCCAGGGTGGGCCCGGTGTCTCCCCTGAAGGACAAGGGTGTCTCCCAGAGGTGACAGTGCTAAAGAGTGGGCACACAGGGACCAGGGGGTCTCCATGGCCTGGTGAAATCGGGTCCGTGCTGCCCCTGACTCTGCAGGAATGTGAACTGATGGTGCCCCTTCCAAAGGGCTGGGGCATGCTCTGGGGAGGTGATCACTAGGGGTCTCGGTCTCCCCACCAGATGACCTTGGAGCCACTCCCACTTCCTGCTCAGGAGATTTCTGAGGCTATGGCCTTGGGATTGAGTCTCCCCTTCTTCCCTCTCAGCGGTGAGGTGGCAACAGGTATTCTTCTGATTTTATCTTTTTATTACAAAACTGCCTACGTGCTACCTCAACCCATCTACTCTAGGAAACAGGACTCTGTCTCAAGCTAACGGCTTCACATTCTACCCAAGGATTTGATTGTTGGAAGGCCTTCTGCTAAATCCCTCTTCCTCACTAACTTTGTTTTGCATCTCTTGTCCTTTCATTGGATATTTCAGGTTCCTGGGCATCCCTTCTGCAGCCAGCCAGTGAAGTGCCTGCCATGGGTCTTGTGCCTGCTCCACCTTGGTGTCCGCAGTTACCCGGCACATGGGAGGTGTTTGTGCAGTGTTTACTGAATTAGCAGGGCTGAAAATAATAATGTTGGGAACTTGCGGTTCTGGCCAAGACAGGGTAGCCCCACTTCTCTCTGGTCCCTGTGTTTACAACTACAGTCCCAGACATCACACAACCACTCACACAGGGAACTCTGACAGATGGAAAGAAGGACCTAACACTTTGGGCCGGGGGGTGGGGCTGGGGTGGGCAGGGTAGGGGGTGTGGAGGGGAGGGGAGGAAGGACACTATACAGGCTGAGTTTCCTGACTTCCTTATTGCCTCAGGTAGATCCCAGAACTGTCAGCAAAAACAGCTCCAGAAAAGCCTGCTCATCTAACCAAAGAAGCAAAACTGACCAAAGGAAAATGAGTGGACTAAAAGTAGAAAATCTTTTCCTTAACACCGGCCGGCCCTATTCCTACTCAACACCCACAGGACTCCACCCCCACCACGGGTTTAGCAAGGCCCAGTGGAAAGCTGATCTTCCATATCAACCCCACCTCACAGGAGGAGGTAGCCCTGGACTTCCCCACCAGGGTGGAGTCAGCTGGGTGCAGGGTGAGCCTTCTCCCCGACCCAGCCTCAGGCCCCAGTGCAGAGGTTAGGGCGGAGCAGGAGACCCACACTAGCTCCTCCCCCGAGTGAGCAAGGTCTTTGGAAAGTACATCTAAACATCCACACATCCACGCAGCCTTGGAACTGCACTTGGGTAGGAGCACTGCCTCAAACAAGAAGACCAGATGAGACAGAACTGATAGCTCACAACATAGTATCAGGAAAGTCCAGGATAAATCCTAAAACCCATTCATCACACCAAGAACTAGAAAGTGAACAGGCAGTGGAACCTACAGAACAATCAGAAAACTATTGCAGCTCCTCACAGCGTCTGCTCTGAGGCAGGGGGATAGCTGGGTGATATCAGGTCTGTTCCCACCCACAGACACACCAGGCAGGGACCCTGAGACCCATACCATCTGGGATCAAATCTTGTCCTAGGGGAGACTCTGCTCTGTCACCTTCTCAGAGCTGTTCAGGAGTCCCAAGGCATTCTAGAAGCTTCTCTATGTGCACTCAAGTCACCCAGGAAAGCTAGCAGTCCCATGTGTGCCTGGGTCCTCCACCCAGTTGAATCCTGCTACTGCTGCTGCTGCTAAGTCGCTTTAGTCATGTCCGACTCTGTGCGACCCCATGGACAGCAGCCCACCAGGCTCCCCCGTCCCTGGGATTCTCCAGGCAAGAACACTGGAGTGGGTTGCCATTTCCTTCTCTAAATCATATCCTAACCCCAGTCCCTCCAACTCATCCTGTTTCTCATTCCGAGTTTATAAGATCCTACCTGGATTTCATTTATTTACCTGGAGTGGCTGGTCCCTGCCCACCTTTTCCACTACGTGCCCGCCCTGAGGCTAGTGAGCACTATCAGATACCAGAGGATGCTTTCTCAGGCCAAAAGTCTCCTGGTATTATGTGGAAGAACTGGAGGCTGAACTGGTTCCCCAACTTCTCTGTCCAGTGTCCTTAAATCTGCAGGATAAAGTGGGTGGTGGCACGGAAGGAGCAAACAGGAGCGCGGTCTGTGAAAGGGGGTCTTCGGGGCCCCAGCTCCTCTGTCAACTATGTTTCTGTTACCTTTAAGTCACAAGAGAATGCCTGGAGTAAAGACTGTCAAGGGGAGCCTTCTGTAGAGTGACTGGGACTCAGAACCAACTCTGGACACGCCACTGACAGCTGCAGACCAGCTTCCGGGGCACTTAACAACACTTTCAGTCACACACACAAAACCACCATCACCACTCAACCTACCTGATTCCAACTCACCTGACCTGAGCAGTGTTATGCCTTTGGACGTTATTTTATTGCTTTCTTAAAATATAGGAAGGGGAAACTGAAGGGTAGGAGAGAGAAAAGACAAAGTAGGCAACAGTCAGGACTGTCAATTAACAGTCTGTAATCTGTAAACTGCTTGCCTAGAACTTACGCAGATCATCAAACCCAAGTCCCACTTTATGCTTTCAGAGCAATGCTGTGGTGGCTACAGGTACAGATCTGAATGTTCACGACTTCTCACAAAGATGTTTTAAAATCCTGATGATTTCACACACAGCAACTTTTCAGAAATCAGAATAATAGCTGCTTTTTGCTGGGTGCCTACTACTACATGCCAGGCATTGTGCTAAGCCATATACAGCTGATTTATCCTCAGAAAAAGGTTTCCATGTGCAGACTTATTAGCTTTATGGATGAGGAAAGAGATGCTGAACGGTGAGGTTAAGGAACTTTTTCAAAGGCAGTCACCTCATCTCTATGACTAGGAAGCTATGTTCTTTCCACAAGACTCCTTTGCACCCCACGAGGGAGATCTCAAAGTCAGCAGCCTTCAGTTCAGTCACTCAGTCGTGTCCGACTCTTTGCGACCCCATGAATTGCAGCACGCCAGGCCTCCCTGTCTATCACCAACTCCCGGAGTTCACTCAAACTCACGCCCATCAAGTCAGTGATGTCATCCAGCCATCTCATCCTCTGTCGTCCCCTTCTCCTCCTGCCCCCAATCCCTCCCAGCATCAGTCTTTTCCAAAGAGTCAACTCTTCGCATGAGGTGGCCAAAGTTCTGGAGTAGTCAGCAGCCTTAATGTAACAGAATAACCCTACCCTATAGTATCCGCCTCTTTCCTCCAAATACAGCATAACACTATCTCAGAGAACCTGCTGTGCAAGTTCCCCTCATGTGGGGAAGCTCAGGGTCTCTGGGAGTTGCCTGCAGCCCTAGGACCCTGACTCCCGCTTAGAAAGAACGTCCATAGGAGGTCCCACCTGAGGCTGGCTCCCCAGATCCTACCAGCCACCATCACCAACAGAAGGAGAGAAAGACCTCACTGTCCTGATATAAATGGACCAAAACGCTCTTAAATTTACCTTTGGAGTTAGAAAAATATTTCCATCCTAACCAGATGAGTTCTGATATATTGTCATACATATGGAATTCATGGAAACCTACTATCGTGTATATACTGTATTAAAATGACATCTCTGTCATTTTCTGTTCAAATGTCTCTATTTGAATGACATTATCATCCATTCAATTGCGGGAAATCCTCCCAGTCCTCAAAGAGAGAACACACAAGACTTTCAGGCTGGCAAGAGTGAGAAGGAGGACCACTCACTGACCTGGGCTTGCCTTTCCTAGAGGGAGTGTTCCTCTCTCTCCTCTTGATCACCCCCATCCTTCCAGCTAATACACACACACAGCGGTGTGTCAGCCCAGGGTCAGCAGGACACAGAACAGTAAGGGGTCCTCAGGCACAGATGCCCCAGGGTGGCCCCTTGATCCAAGTATGTCCCGTGCCTATGCTGCCCTCAGAGCCTGGGCCCACAGTGCTGCCTGGCTTACCTCGGAGGTTCCAGAGTAAGACACAAGGAAGGACCCAGACACTCTACCCTCCAGAAGCTCTGCTAATATTGCAGACAGGTTATTTCAGTGACTGTGTCTTGTTTTACAGTCTTGGACTCTAAAATCTTCCCTCTGATTGCTCCAACAGTAGGCAAGACAACAGTAAAACTCATTGTGAAAGCCCAACTTTGCTCCTCAGGCGGGCTGTCTGCATTCCGTAAAAGCACTGCTTCTCCTAAGAAGCAGGAACACCTGGATGCAGCCTGGGGGCTCTCTGCCTTCCGGGCAGCCCGAGATCCCTCAGGGTCTCTGGGGGTGGAGGACAGCCCTAGAACTGGGCAGGCAGGCTTTCTCAGTTGCAGCAAAAGAATGTGCTGTGCTGGGAAGCAGCCCCGGCTCCTCCGGAAAGCCGCACATCTGTAAACCAGGCTTTCCTCTGCCCCAGTGAGTCTCGGCAAAGACAAAGCATGGCTTTCTTCTAGAAGGAGGAGCCTTTCAAGCTCTGGGGCTGGGGCATTTTGTCCCATAGCCTTTGGACCTGAGGGCTGTCCTCAAGTGACAGGGGACTCTGGGAAGAGTCACCCTCCTCCCCAGTCCTGTCTTCCCTGCCCTTCCTGGTCCTGGGACTTGGCATCCCACCTCCTCCCACTCCCATGCCTCCCCTCTCCCCTCCCCCACTCCCCCAGAGCTCAGGTTTCAGCATCAGCGGAGACGTGGCCAGAGGCTGCAGAGAGCAGGGACTGAGAGCGGCACTTACCTGGGCACCTCGGGGCGCCGGTCAGTCCACAGACAGCCAGGGAGGTCGGGGGGCCAGGCGAAGGCGCTCCCAGGACTGTCCCCAGCGGAGTCCCCCACCCACCGGGGCAGGGCGACTCTGGGTTCCGGAGTCCCGGGGGAGTCGGGGCGGGACGCGGGGCGGCCACCTCTGAGGAGGCCCATTCAGAGGGCGGCAGGGAGAGCTCGTCCGAGGAAAGAATCCGGGCTTGCTGGGCGGCCGCTGGCTCTGTCGGGCGGCCTGCCCATTCAATGCCTCAGACGGCAGTGGCCCCGCCTCGCTCCACTGCGCGGTTTGCTTCCTTTTCATTTCTTTCCCCTTTTTTTCCCTTTCCCTCCCTTTAATCTCTTGCAAACTCCCCGCTGAAACCCTCCACAGCTTAGCTGCGGCCCGAGTCAGTGCTAGTCAAGGGACAGGCCGCTGGTGCACGTGCGGCTGGTGGCCCCGGGGAGATAGACACCCCAAACCGCACCCCCAAGGCCAGCCTCCTGTCCACGACTGAGCCTCAAGAGCCACCTCCCCCAAAGGCAGACCGGCTTCCCTGGGATCCGATGCTCACAAAGGAGAAGCTTCTGGAAACCACTGGAGTCCCTGGTCAGCTTTGCACCCCACCCGCCAGCCAGGCTCCACACCCCTGTCCCTTCCCCCTAGGTGGGGGCATTGCCTTTCATCCGCCCCAGTCACCAGCCCTAAGACCTTCACTCCATCCCCTGCCCAAGGTAGCCTGGGGGACCTTCCTCTTGTTTTCTTCCTGGCCACAGTCACCCCCACACCCTACCACACCCAGTCTGAAGAGTCTCATTTGCAACTACTTAGCCTGTTTCACCTGGCTGGTAGCTTAGTCCACCAACAGCCTGTTGGTGGACCTAAACACATTCTATCCCTTTCTTCCCTTTTCTCTGCTCATGTTCTTCCCTCTAGCTGAAAGGCCTATTACCCTGTAATCTGGTGAACTCCTATATACTCTTCAAAGCCCATTTCAAGTGATCCCCATCCTGTTATAAGACTTGGGACATTATCCCCTTCAGTCAGATAAGTTCACGCTTCATATCTCATGGCCTGAGATCTAACAGTAACAAGTCCATATAGCACGGTAGAGAGGCTCTGTCCCATGTATGGCCTTTGAGACTGAAGCTCTAGGCAGCAGATACCTGCCTGACCAGGTTTATATCCACCAAGCACAGAGGGGAGTGGGCACTCACGCCTCGCCTCTCCTGCTTTCAGATCCGGCATGATCCAACTCATCTGTTACAGCCTAGTGCTGATGCCACTTACCCTAAAGTCCTCCCTGAGACAGAAGGTCCCATATCACTCCTGGGAGGCCCCTTTCTTGCTGGTGGGCCGGCACTGGCAATGCCTTCAGCACATCACAATGGGACGAGGCACCTGCACACGCAAGCAGGCTTCCAGAACACGCTCCAACCACCCTGGGCTGAGTCACACCTGCCCAGCCCCGGCATGACCCTCTGACCCACTCATCATCCTGATGAAAGTTGACAGGTACACGCCTTTCATCAGGAGAGACAGGCACACCTGTGACCCTTGGGTTGCCTCCCTAAGTTACAGGTCAAGAAGATCCCAAGGACCCTCCGCCCCAAGGTCTGAGCAGGGTTTTTCCTCTGGCTTGTTTATGCGCCTGCAGGGCAGCAGCTCCTGCACAGGATCTGTAGGAAATGCCTGAGCACAGCCCAGGGCAGGCCCAGCCAGCGGATGGACGGGCCTTTCCCGTGGCCCACAGCTCCCTGGACAGAGAGGAAGGCGGCCGTCCGGCAGTCAGGCCCAGGAAGGGCAGTGGTGCAGTGGCAGTCCCCAGGGTGGGTCCTTCCCTTGGGGCTCGCTGACTTTGTGGGCCTGGTAAGTCTGGGGCAGTCCACGGGCTGGGTGGAGGGGAAGGATGTTGTGTCTGTGCTGCTGCATCTGCGACTGGGACAACTCGGGTGGGGATCTAAGACACTTTATAACCTTCCGGAGATCTGTCTGTCCTTTTTCTTTCTCTCTTCTGCTTAGCTGGGGCAACGGGGACTAAGGTGATGTGGCTGTGCTGCAAGTGGCAGCGATTCTGATGCAAAGTCACACTCAGAAAACTCATCCTCTGCAACTGTGTTGTCCCCACCCAGCACCTAGGATCTGGCTCAGTGTGAGGTGGGGTACCCATGGGTGCTCACACCCGCAGGGTCACCCACTTACCCCCAGTGGAATCACGGATCAAGTGCACACAGACTGTCCACTGTTGGCAATACCAATCCTTCCCTGCACACATCAGGCTAGCCACCATGCTGCTGGCCCCCGCTGCCTCCCTTCACACTCCTAGCAGCAAACGGCATGCCTGGCTCCCTTTAAGTAAAAGGCGCCTATTCCCTACTCACTCACTTATTTACTAACTTATTAGAAAACAACACATAACACATAACCAGAACCTTCTCTATGTCAGATGCTGGGATGTACTGATGAGTGAAACATAGGCAGATAATAGTTTGGAAGCTACAGAGGGAGAAGGACATAACCCCAATCCAGGCTCCTGTTTCCTGCAGGCTGGCCCCCCTGGGAAGCACATTCCAGGGAAGATGAGAGCTGGGCAGGCTGTTCTGGAAACAGCGGGGACCCCCTTCACCCTGATGAGGAGGTGAACGCCAGGCGGGCTGTTCCAGGGACAGTGGGGGTCTCCTTCACCTGACAAGGTGAGGCTGTCTGTCCCTCCGACACACTGCACAGCCACAGCCACATCAGGAAAGGTGACTGTGGAACTGTGAAACGTTGCTGTGGGGATGGGGTCAGCAACTGTGAGGCTGGAGGGTGAGGCCTGAGCTGCCATGAGATGAGCAAGGCAGACGGCGGAGAGAGGCAACACGAGTTTTTTCTCCAGAGTTAGACTCAGAAAGGCTTAGCTGTCCGGGATGTCAGAGAGGGCAGAGAACTGTGAGGGGAGGCAAGGATGCCAATCTGGTGGCTAAGGCACCTGAAGGAGCACAGGAGAGGATCCCCCTCAACAACCCCGTCTTACACCTCCAGCAGAGAACGTGCCATCTGAAGGCACCATCTGGTCAGTCTCTTCCAGCCGCCCACCAGCCCCTGACATGCCCACCAGCCTGACAGGTCCTTAGAGGGGCTGTGCTGTCAGCTGTCAGCACTCTGTCCTACCCAGCATTAATTTAATGAAACGGAATCCAGGGCCTCTGCTCCACCCAACAATGGGGCATCTGCTGGATCGCCCTTAAAACTCAGTATATGACATGGCAAAGGAAGTTCAGAAGCCTTACCAAGAAGCTGCTTCAGAGAAAGGGGGCCATTAAGATCCATGTGGGCTTCTCCCATGTACACAGAAGGGAAGGGCAGAGACCATGGAGGGGAGACTTTCAAGGACCCGCAGGTCTTCAGCACGGGCTCTGCCTTAGTGAAACAGAACTAGGAGGGATCTCAGAAAGACTCCAAATGATGGTACATCAGACAGGAGTCCTCAGGGCCACTCTGACACCCTCCTGCTGCTTTCCCAGGGATTACCTGCTCACCAGCACCTGGGGAGGCACTGCTCTGCACATTCTAGGATCCAATTCAATGGTCTGCTTTTGCAGAGGAATTAAACACAAAAATTCAACCCCAGGACCTCAGTTACACACTGACTTCACAGCAGTCCAACCTCATGCTCCTCCAGGAAATTTAATTCCAACATCACTAGGTCCCTCTGTCCCAGTGTGTGACCCACTGAGACCTGAGGGCATGTGACATTCACCCCAAGATGTCCATCAAGAGTGTGCCAGGTCCCGGAGCATAGGAAAGGTTTTCCTTATTTTCAGACTAGGGAATTCTCATTTCCCCTGGCTTTTGTGTTTTTTAGACTTGCTCTTTCTCTACACAGGTATATATTTAAGTGCACAGCGTGTAACAAGTGCTCAAAAAGCAACAAATTCCTTGGTCTGGGCATAACCATGAATATGTGAACATATACATCCGCAGTGCATATGTGTGCTATGCAATATATATATGCAAACATACTAACACATGACAGGATTTCAACCACACACAAAGCTTCTTTACCTCATCAGGGTGGTTTGTCCAGTGTCCCTCTCTGTTAAGGAGGCACTAAAATGCAGGCACCAGGTTCCAAAAGCACCAAGCCGGGTGGACCGTAGCCAGTAACCAAGGGTGAGAGGCAGATGTTAGATTTAAATCGTTACCCTTCTCAGGTCTCATAAACCCAAAATCTCCCCAAGTGTATCCAGCAGAATGCAGAGTTTTCACCGGGACAGCCACCCCCATGTCACACCATGTTAGCAATCTGCAGTGCCTGCAGGGCAGGGAGCGCCTCTATACGAAAAGAAAAACTGCCAGGGGCGTGCGGGCGCATGCTTCTAGTAAGAAAACATCTCAGCTGTTACAGGCCAGGGCTCCACGTGCATTTTCTTTCAAGTCATTCCCAGCTCTCAGAGGCATCCTATCCCCATTCAGAGAGGTGAAGAGAAAACAACACAAGGGCCGAAGCGGTGGCCATGTCTGTAGAGGGATTCCAGACCCCACACCCACTGCAGGCCATGGCAGAGGGTCAGCAGCCTGCAATTCACTCCAGGGCTGAGACCGACCCACATCTGTCTCCCTGGGGCAGAGCAAAATTGCGATAGATGATGGGGCTTGACCAAGTGTATTTGGAACTTAAAAACCATATTGTAAGACAAGTTTGGGGTACTTGTTCAATGTCATGCACGTGTGTGTGTGTGTGTGCATGATAAGTCATTTCAGACTCTTTGCAACCCTATGGACCATAGCCTGCCAGGCTCGTCTGTCCATGGGATTCTCCAGGCAAGAATACCGAAGTGGGTTGTGATTTCCTTCTCCAGGGGATCTTCCCCACCCAGGAATCAAACCCGTGTCTCTGACATCTCTTGCATGGGCAGGCAGGTTCTTCCCCTCTAGAGCCACCTAGGAAGCCCAATATCATGTACAGTACAGCTGCTATTATTTTTGCTTCAGTTTTAAAACTGTCTTAAGAGGTTTGCAACCGGTACAAAAACTGTATAGTGGCGGGTGACTGAGGACCCACATGTGTCTGTCATCAACCCCAGGGCCCGCTCCCAGACCACTGGCCTGTGGGGCTGAGCATTAAGAGAGCAGCAAAAACCCATTGGCGGCACATCAGAATAAGTTTTATAGGCTGAGATTCAAGAGCAGTCTACCAGATGGAGGATGACATGAGCTGATAAAATAAATTTAGAGAAACAAAGACTCCTCTAAACTCAAAGGAAGCAAACAAAAGATGGCATTCATCACGATCGGGAAATTGTCGGCTCACGTGGGGACCCTTCCAAGCCGGCCTGTTTGGTGGATGAGGTGTCAGCACAGGATGCCAGCATCTTGTATGTTTTGAGCTTCATTCCACTCAAGTGAATGAGTGTTCTCATCTCTGCAGACTGCTGACCACACATTCACAGGCCAGTGCTGCAGGCTGACCTCCAGCCACCCAACACCGCTGTTTATTTTTAAATATTTTGAAGCAGTCAAGTTTCCTTTTTTCATTTTCTAAATCTGGGGTGGCGGTGGGGGGAAAAACAGTGACTAACCCTGGCAGTCACACTGGGTCACAATGACCAGCAAGCGTCCTTTTGCATAGAATGCAAAGTATACCACATGTGTATACAGATGTGGACCTTCCCATACATAGCTACATACACATATGTACCTCAATGTAAACATGTTATATATATATATATATATACATACACACGTATCACTTTTTAGGCTCTGCAAAATTCAAAGTCATCGGGGACTTGCATAAATGTCACACATGTTCACATTCAGCACATGTTTTTATTCCTATTATAAACATTCTCATTAAAAGTTCATAAAATTTCTAAACAAAACAGAGCTGGGTACAGGAAGAAAGGGGAGGTCTGGGAAAAGTATTTTAGTTTGTCAAGCTTTGAAGAATGACAACTTTTTTTTTAAACAAAAATAAAGCACTGCCTCAAACTAATCTCTCTCTCTCAAGACATTCCTGAATATTCCTTTCCTTCCTCCCTCCAGCAAATGTCACCCATTTTTGCCCTTTGAAACCAACTCCAAGAGATATCAACAGCAAACCCCATACCCTGCAGGCCAGGGCCTCCTTCCTGCAGGCTCAGAGCAGTCCAGGGTCAAAGCCCCTCCTCCACATTCACATTACCACCCACAGCCCCAGGCAGGGCCCTGAAAACACCAGCCCTCCTCTCAGAAACATGGGTATACAAACTATAAGTTGCAAAATGTATAAAGGCCTTCCCTTTCAGTAAACTAATGCTGTTTATCGTGTTCATTGAAAGCAAAAGTCCCCAAATATCCCCTAAACCCCACTTGTAAAGCCATCAGGTGAAGATAATGTTCTGTAACTAAAGATGATGGTCCTCCACGTTGTGAATGCACAAAATGCCACTGAACTGTGCACTACAGATGGTTCACTGATGTGAATTTTATCTCGATTAAAAAAAAAAACCTATTATGAATTAAGTTGGAAGCTGAGCTATATCAGAATCATACACTTTTAATGAGGGCTTTCTTATTTTTTTCCCCCATTTATTTCGAAAATGTCATCAGGACTGCTTAGGCTTTCAGACTGGAATAATAGTTCATAACACTTCATAATTCTCTCTTTTGCCTTCATAAGGATTGATAGTAAATGACCTCTTTACCTAATCTCTTACTAATATTTTTGTTTTCAAGAAACACATTTCCTTCTGGGGCTCTAAAATGTTCTGCACCCAACTCCAATGCTCGGGGTGGTTCCCTACGCCAACAAGCAATGCTCCAAAACCAGCCTGGGGTCCTACAATTCAACTCAACTCTGATCACCTATGCAGACAGCATCAGACTCCATAGGCTAAGGGCTCAGTCCCACAAGACTGTCCTCCCTTCAGACCAACCAGCTATGGATCAGAGGTTCTCACAACCCCTTTCTTAGGTTGCAATAATTTGTTACAGTGGCTCACAGAACTCAAGAGAAACATTTCACTCATCAGTTTATCATAAGAGGATATAACTAAGAACAACCAGACTGGAGAGATAGGGAAGGGCATGGAGCTTCCATGCTGTCTCGAAGCACCTCACTCTCCCCAAATCTCCAGGCGATCACCAACTGAGGAGCTCCCTGAACTCTGTCCTTTGGTGTTTTCCTAGAGGCTTCATTACATAGGCAGGGTTGATTAAATCATTGGCCATTGGCAACTGGTTCAACTTCCAGCCCTCTCCCCTCCTTGGAGGTTGTGGGGAGGGGGAAACTGAGAGTTCCAACTCTCTAATCACAAGGTTGGTTCCCTTGGCAACATGGCCCCCATCTTTTCCAAAAGTCATCTCATTATCATGACAAAAATCACCTTTATGTTCTCATCACTTAAGAAATTCCAAAGGCTTTAGGAGTTTGGTGGCAGAAATAAAACTAAATATATATTTCTTATCATAAATTACAATATCACAGACTCATATCTGGGATTTCTAAGATAGCATGCCCAGAGATGTATGTCTCCCAGGGAGTAACACAGGCTGTGTCAGGGATGCACTGTAGAGACAGTCCCAAGAGGAGCCACTCCAGGCTCCTGCTTGAGGGTCCTAGGTGGGTAGGACCTGTTGGTCTACTCATGGAGCTCACAGTATTCTGTCAGACCCTTGTGACATGGTCCAGCCCCTGGAGCCAGCTGTCCTCCCAGTGCCTACCATGGCCCTGCCATCTCCCGCTACCTGTCCCCAGTCCCTGAAGCTATCATCTCCTCTTCCAGTTAAAACACATTGCTAGGATAATTCAACAATATTTGAATTCATATTTAAGTATTCATTATTTGAGTAAATATTTAAATACCCCTCGCTTTGCTGGAGTGAGTACTGAAATTTAAAAGAGGCGTTGTCTTGACACAGGCACAGGCAACAGGAACACAAAAGGGAAGGGCAGGTTACACTGGGTTCTGACCCAACCATCTGTCACCAATACACTTCAGCTTGCTTTCTGTTTACTTGTTCACCGCAGAGGTGAGCGGTGGGAATGAGGTGCGTGTGACACGGGACGAGCCAGGAGGCTCCTGAGACCCCTAGTATTGGAGTCTAGGGGCTTAAACTAAGTGCCACAGGACATGGAGGGACACAGAACAGAATGTGTGCTACCCCGAGCAGAGGGCAGAGATGCCAGGTGAGAGGGGATACCGCGGGGCTCTCCCATGACCAAACTCTCCCTCCCTGACCAAACCTGAGAGGGTCCTGGACCTTCTCTACAAGGCCTCAACCTTGGCCTTTGATGTCTGTCCTTGGAGGCCCAGTCTTGGCAAGGATTCTGATGAGTCATCTCCTCTGCTTGCTCCCTGATCAAGTTCCTCATCCCTTGATGCTCAAGCCTATCTTCAGCAGGATCCTGTTGGGCCAGTTTGGCAATAATCTCCCTTTCCTTGATGTTCCTCTTAGTAACTTTTCATCCCCTGACCCTGTCACAGCTCTTGGGCTGTCTTTGCTGCATGAGGAGTTGAGCTCAGCTCCTTACCCTGCTGCAACTGTACCAGATAAAATTTGTCTCTACCACCTTTAATTTGTGTCCTGCTGTTTCTCCCTGACACTTGTCTGCTGGCTGTCTGGGAAATAAGTTGACACAGTTGGGTTTATGCTGACTAGTGCTGGTCGCTCAGTCATGTCTGACTCCTTGTGACCCCATGGACTGCAGCCTGCCAGGCTCCTCTATGGAATTCTTCAGGCAAGAATATTGGGGTGAGTAGCCATTCCTTTCTCCACGGAGTCTTCCCAACCCAGGGACTGAACTCATGTCTCCAGCATTTCAGGTAGATTCTTTACCATTGCACCACCTGGGAAGCCTTTATACTGACTAACCTGGTACTAAGTTCAGGCTGATGGAATAACACACACACAGGAATTTTATGTAGTTAGTGTTACACTAGCTGCATACTAACAAAGGACATAATTGACATCTTAATAGCAACAAAATCAGAAATAGTCATCAAAGCTCAAATCCATTCTGATAGGGTCAGTTGATTACACTACCTGACCTGTGAATCTCCCACAAATCCAACACACTTTTCTCCATCATTTCTGAAAGCATTTTTGTCAGAGCTGCTCCACCCCACTGCCTATTCCAACTGCTGTTCTGCATACAGCAGATGGATCAATACATGAAAACAGAAGCCCGAGCAGTTGCCTCCCTGTCTCAAGCCTTGTTAATGACTAGCACTGCTTGCAGAGGCCATACCACTACCCTCCATAGCTACAGAGAACAGCTGTGGCTGGGCCTCCGCTCATACCTCCAGTGCCCTGCAGACCCCTGTCTCCATCCTCTCCTGGTCTGAAGGACCCTCTGCCACAGGGCCTGTGCCTGCTATTTCTCCATTCCAAATGCCCCTCTCCATTCACCTAGTTAACTCCTACTTAAACCTACTCACCCTTCAAACCCTCAGACCTCCTCACCAGGTAAACCACCAATAAAAATTGGCAGAGTGCCACCATTCTGTCCAGGGCTCTTCCCCATCACAGATCACTACAAGACTGAAAAATAAACCCTGTTGTAAAGAAGAGGGTTGAATATAGTCCCTACATGGGAGCCAGCACCACATCATTGTGTCTCAGGGGTTAGCCATACCCCTCACACACTACAGGGCACATGGGACCCCCAGTCAGTGCTGCGTGTATGTCTCTGAGCTCTTCCTGGGCAACGTCCTCAAGGATTGCCAACATGAAAATATGGATGACTGAGAAGGTGTTAAGATTAAATAGCTCCTCAGCCACGTGACCCTGCACGTGACCCTGATCCCACTCCTGAGCATATATCCGAAAGAAAAACAAGATCCAAAAGGACACATGCACCCCAATGTTCATTGCAGCACTGTTTACAAGAGCCAAGACATGGAAGCAACCTAAAACCATAAAGGAAACTTTGGAAGAAAAGTGGCCCTTCTATTAAACGATAAATAGATCTTGTGTTCTCTGGAGAAAGAGGGAAAATGGAGCTAGCTGTCATCACTACAACTTCCTCTGCATAAAAGACGGTATTTAAATACAAAGTCTGCTTCCCCCTCCCACCAAAGCGCATCTGATGAGCAGCAAAGGGAACCCTCACTCACCTTCCCCAGGGCAGAACAGCAGGAATCCCCACTTACAGAGAACAGCGATTCTAAAATGTAAGTTCAGCTTGGGCTACATCCCCCCTCCACCTGCCCAGGGCTATGATGTCCTGGACTCTCAAGGGAGCTGGAGAACGTCCATACCAGGAAGGGGCGCTGAGTAACCCACCACCACTGTGTTAGCGCTCCCTTCCCAGGGTCGGTGCACAGGCTAACTAGACCCCACAAGTATGTAAAGTGCTGGGTGGAGTGGGGGCAGGGTGCAGCAGACAAATCCGAAGTGGCCACTCAACTGGGGAGATTCAGGATGGTGGCCAAGGACGTAAGGAGTCAGGACAGGGCTCTGTGAACATAAAAGACGGGACACCTCGTAGCAGGCGAGGGGCGAGGGCAGCCGTGTCTTTCAGAGTGGGGAGCTCACTGCTCTCTGAAAGTAGCCCTGACTTTCTCTGAAAAGGGTGGGTCGGGTGTTTCCGTTTCTTCTTTCAACTCTAAGTAATGCTACAAGAAGCTGAAAAGCTTTGATGTTCGGCTGCTGAGAACACCAGGACCCAACCCATCAACACCTGAAAGTGTTGAGTGAACAGAAGGAAACAGAGTCAGCACCACTCCTGCCCCCAGCAGGCTGCATGCTGTGTCCCTGCATCTTCCCCGGCCAGAACCACACTTCTTAGGTGTGACACACGTAGAAATATTTCTCCATGAGTGGACGTCCACAGCAGAGGAAAGGAGGTGGGTGTCTTACCATGAGCTCCTTTATACAGAGCACTGGGGCTGCCCATCTGTGGCACGGATGGGCTGAATGGAGAGTAACGTGGGCTTGTTGTCCCTGGAAAAGAAGGCAGAGTGAGGAGCTGTCCCCCTCTCCACCCTGAAGGGGTGGGATTGCACACAGGGAGCTCTGCTTCTTTCTTACCATACGGCGTTTCTGGAGACACAGGAAATGCAGGGGTGGGAGAGATGGATTCACTGCCACTGTTGGTTGGAGAGAAGATCCTGCCATCGATCACATCCAGGTCTGGGGGATACGTGGTGATCACTGCCTGAAATTGGCAAAGTGGAAGTCAGGTGAAGGCCACCTCCAGACAGCTGGGGTTCCTGGCCCTCACTGAGCCAGCCCTCTTCTAAGACTGGCGACAGGAGGCAGCCGTGGACAACTGGAAGAAGCTTCAGTAACAGTCAAGGCAGAATGAAATGTTTTGTGCTCAGCATTACATAGTTGATAAGTGGAGATGGCAGAGAGTTTATTTAGCAGAGGGAAATGAGTGTTAAGTAAAAAAAGCAGGATGAAAGAATCGTCACCTGTAATGTGTTTACAGATATGTAAAATACCCAATGAATTCAACACGCAGGCATAGAAAAGAGGCTGGAAGGATACATTCCAGATATTAACTCTGCAACTTTCTTTCCTTGTCTATTCTGGGTTCCAACTTGTCCACTTTTGAGAATAAATGAAACCCTAATTTCAAAAGGTTCATCTTTGGGGGTTTGCCAACCTGTCTTACTTCAATTCTGATTAAAAGCCTTAAGTATGGCTCCTCAAAAATATTCTGTAGATCTCCCCGAAGGACACATATCCATAGTGACCATATTTCTTCCTCCTCCTTCCCAGGGACCCCAGGAGTGGGTGAGGGACTCAGGTTCCTTTAAGATGACTTCTGTTTGCCCTTTGCCACTGTTGTCCACCCATGGAGCTCTGAGACCTCTACCCTCACGACTCATCGCATACTTGGCCCCTCAATCCCCATTCTACAGATCAGAACACAGATGACCAAGTGCATGCTGGCACAGCTCTCTTGGGAGAGGGGGGATCCCACCCAGCCAGCAGGCCTGCCTTCAGGGAGGAACCATGTTTGTGAGATGGGGGCGAAGCTGGGTGGGGAACTGAACTGGCAACTTGGGACAGCGCTCAGGCCAGGCTTTGGGTAGTGGTATGTATACCTCTTTGGCGTTGTCTGGGGAGAGAAAAGGCGCCAGGCCTGGAGTCTGTTCTGAACTGGTGGTCTTTCCCCAGGTGCATTTGGAGAAGGTGGGCTGCTCCCCAGCTTCGTTATCATACTGCTCAAGGCTCAGCTTCCGGTATCTTCCACCGTGTGGCTCATCCCCTGTTAGGAGAGAGACAAGTGGGCTGCAGGCGCTTTCATCATGGAGAACACTGACCTTCGATTAAAACCGACTTTAAAACTTCTCAGAGGCACTCTGTATTTTGAATTTTTTTAGTTCCAGAACATCTTCATCACCCAAGTCATACTCCATACCCATTAAGCATTCACTCCCCATCCCCGACCTCCAACCCCTGGCAACCATTCATCTACTTTCTGTGTCTATGGATTTGCCTACTTCGGACACTTCACGTACATGGAATCACACACTCCACGTCCTTTGGTGCCTGACTTCTTTCACCCAGCATGACCCTTTCGAAGCCCATCCTCTTACTGGGTGGAATAACCACTGTCCATGTCCCATCTGTGTTTCTCAATGTCAGCTCCAGCAGGGAGTCGTGTCTGGCTGGTTCCCCAAGGTCAAGAACACTGCCCGGCCCACCAGAGGTGCTCAGGAAGCATATGGAACAAAGAAAGGCTGGAACCCAGGATCAAGGCTTCTTCCCCATCACTGAGTGAGCAAGAAAGAACAAGACTGAAAGAACCCAGGCTGCCTAACAGCCGCAGGGACTTGGTCTGAGGCCTCTGCCCTAGTAATCCATCTTCTTCTCAAGGCAACGGTGGTCAACTTTGGGGCCAGAGTGCTTGCACCTTGCTCTAGTCTGAGGAAGTAACAGCCACTCAGACCAGAGACACAGAAATCTTTTCTTAAGTCACAAACAGGTATACATACTCACTTGTCTACACAAATGGTCACCTTCTTTATATGTTGTGCTGCATCTTTAAGAAAAAATTTTTGTCCATTCTTTGTTACCACCATGAATCATCTAAGTGCTTATTTGCTCAATCCCAGTGTACAGGCATAGTGATACAAGAACTGTAACCAGTACAACTTTTTATTTCAAAGTGTCAAAAAATACTTTGTGTTTTATCGCAGGTCCACACTGGTTGCTCAGGGGAGCCACAGGGGCTGCTGTGCATGGACATGCAACCCAGGGGGCATCCTCAGACTCACAGGGCAGGCAGGGAAGCAGCCCAGGCAACCAGCAGCTCTGACAGCCTGCCTGCTCCTTTTGGAAGCAGCTTCTGGGGAGGACTAGGCCATGGACGGTGCCCGGGGCTCTGGGATAGGACTGGGCTGGGTGTGACCTACGGTGGCTGAGAACATGCCAGACATGTGTGCGAGCCCTGTGTGCTCATCCCCAGTCAGGGCCAGAGTGCCCTGAAGGCCACACCACCTGCAGAGGTGCGCGGTGGAGTGAGGCCCCTGAGCATGACCGCTCGACTCTTAACAGTGAGGAATTCTGGGCAGGGGAAAGCTAAATTCAGGCACTAACAGTCAACATCCACTGCCCCACTGTCCAGTGCAAGAAACATCATAGATCCTTCAGCCGTGCCCCCACCAACAAAGACTCACTTTATGGGGGATGGGGAGAGGGTCTGGGGAATCTCAGCAGAGGTGGTTTGGGAGACTTGCTGCAGGCTATTAGGATAGCAGTGTTTCTTTCTATCGATGACACGTGTGTGTGCTAAGTCACTTCAGTCGTGTCTAACTCTCTGCAACCCCCTGGGCTATAGTGCGCCAGGCTCCTCTGTCCATGGGATTCTCCAGGCAAGAATAACCTGGAGTGGGTTGCCATGCCCTCCTCCAGGGGATGTTCCGACCCAGGGATCAAACCCACGTCTTTTATATCTTCTGCATTGCAGGCAGATTCTTTACCACTAGCGCCACCTGGGAAGCCCTGCACAGAGGCATCGCTCTCCCGGCCGAGTGTGTCCACCCTTCCTAAAGAGGTAAAGATATAGGCACCGGAGTTATCAGAGGCCAGGCCTCCCCAGACGACAGACCGTGCCCTCCTCTCAGACTCAGTGCAGACAGGAGGGACCCCCGCACCATTTCCACCACACTGTGACACCCCTGGAGAAACAAGGAAGGGGGGCATGATGCTGCTGTGGCACCGGGATGTGCCCACGTGCACCACCTCTGCTGGGGGAATGGCGAACAACAGCCCAGGCTCCCCACAGCAGCCAGGCCTGGGCACACGGGCTCACAGAGGAAATCCCAGAATCACAAAATTAAGGTGGTGTACTGCGTCTTTTTGCAGACGAGGAAAATGGGGTCTTGGGTTGAGACCTGCCCTTCCACATATAGCACGCTCCAGAATTTTACTGCACTTGACACTATTTTTTTTACAAATGGAAGGTGTGTGTCAATTCTGCATCCAGCACGTTTATTGCATCATTTCCCACAGCACTGGTTCACTTTGTATCTCTGCGTCACATTGTGGTAATTCTCAAAATACTTGAAACTTTTTCATTATTATATTTGTGATGGTAATTTGTATTCAGTGGCCTTTGATATTACTATTGTAATTACTTTCTTGTTTTGCATTTTTAAATTAAGGTATGAACACTTTTTTTTTTTTTAGACATAACACTCTTGTATACTTAACAGACTACAAAGATGCTTGCTCCTTGGAAGAAAAGCTATGACCGATCTCGACAGCATATTAAAAAGCAGAGACATTACTTTGCCAACAAAGGTCCATCTAGCCAAAGCTATGGTTTTTCCAGTAGTCATGTATGGATGTGAGAGTTGGACTGTGAAGAAAGCTGAAAGTCGAAGAATTGATGCTTTTGAACTGTGGTGTTGGAGAAGACTCTTGAGAGTCCCTTGGACTGCAAGGAGGTCCAACCAGTCCATTCTAAAGGAGATCAGTCCTGGGTTTTCATTGGAAGGACTGATGCTAAAGCTGAAACTCCAATACTTTGGTCACCTGATGCGAAGAACTGACTCACTAGAAAAGACCCTGGTGCTAGGAAAGATTGAAGGAGAGAGGAGAAGGGGACGACAGAGGATGAGATGGTTGGATTGCATCACTGACTCAATGGACATGAGTTTGAGAAAGCTCTGCGAGTTAGTGATGGACAAGGAGGCCTGGCATGCTGCAGTCCATGGGGTCACAAAGAGTCGGACATGACTGAGCGACTGAACTAAACTAAATAGTATAAATATAACTTTCATATGCACTCGGAAACCAAAAACATATCTGAGTCACTTTATTGAGGCGATATTTGCTTTATGGCAATGGTCTGGAGCCCAGCCTTCAACGTTCCTGAGGTCTGTACCCGTGTTTAGTTTCTGTGTGAAGATCCACAAACACAAACGTGCCTGGTGTCTGATTAACAAACATCATTCTGACAAGTCCGCTGGACCCTCCCATTAGATATAGAGACAATCCCATGGGAGGTGGCTTTCTGCACCAATACGCTCAGAGGAGTTGTACAAGTTACCCTAATTTACAGACAGCAGGACTAGAGTCCTAGAGGTTTGGATGGGAGTGCCTCTTGGGATCACACCCTTTGAGTCATCCACCAGCGGCTGGAGGCAGACTGCCCACCCTCTCCAGGGAGTGCCTTGATTCCATTTCACTTAGTCAGTTAAATAAGAAATGCTTCAAACCCATACTCAGAACTGTAGTAAAGAAGCCACTCATAAATCTGGCTATGACCAAATTTTTCTTCAGTAGAGAAGTCCAAAGAATCTTTCTGACAATTCAGGAGACGTGGGTTCAGTCCCTGGATTGGGAAGGTCCCTTGGAGAAGGAAATGGCAACCCACTCTAGTATGCTTGCCTGGAAAATTCCATGGACAGAGGAGCCTGGTGGGCTATAGTCTATGGGGTTGCAAAGAGCTGGACATGACTGAGCGACTGAGCATGCCCTCAGAGAAGTCAAATCCAAAAAAAAGAGGAAGGAAGAGACACTGAGAGCAAGACAGAATTGCTGCACTGAGCCCTGTGCCCACGACGGCTGGGTCCCTGCAGATGGCTCAGCAAACTCCTCCCTCCTGGGGCCTTCCTCAGGCAAAGGGCATCCGGTGCCACCCCCTGCCCTGCTCGGCAGTGGTGCAGGCAGCAGAAAAGGCCCCAGGACCCCACTGCCCTCCAAGTCACAAAATCGATAGGAATCAGCATAGAAACCATGCAAACCTAGGATCACAGGGTTACCAACAATCCCAGTGACCTGTACGTCTCCATACAAGCCCTGCTCACATTCTCAGCCAGGGGTCTCTGTGGGGGATGTGGTGGGGAGCAGCTCTTCCTGAACAAAACGCTGCCTGCCAGTCTCGTCCTCGGGATTCACTTTCCCACCAACATGCAGCACTATGACATGGTCTGCAGTGGCCATATAACCAGAGGCGGCCCACTCCAGCCAGTCCCTACGCTGGGCAGTCAGATGTCTTCAGATCCTTCTCCTCTCCTCCTGACATAGGACATGATACACACCAGGCCTCAGGACCCACCTATCCAGGCTGGAAAGGGGGCAGGTGTTCTCAGGTGCCCCCCTTGTCACTACTCCCGAAGGCCTGAGAATCGCAGTGTTTCAATGATTCACCTTATTCATGGGTGGAGCCGCAGTCAAGGACAGAGAAATAACACGTGTTGAGCCTGAGTGCATCTGTCTGCGCGGCATCGCCTCAGTCCAGGCCAGGCTGAGGGATAGGGCTCAGCTTCACTATGGGATGTGGGAGCTTGCTGAGTGTGAGAGACAAACAAGTCTTGGCCATTCGGTCATCCAGGCCACTCACAGGGACGGAGCCCTGCCGGGATCAGGGCAGTGCAGCCTTACACTGGCCACTGCAAGAAAGTGGCATGGAGTGAGTGCAGGAAAATTTGGGGGTGCTGAAGACAGAACAGGAGAGCCAGTCCTCATATGGGGGCACCCAGACATACCCACTGAGCCCTGGAGAAGTGGGGGTCTGGGGCCAAGAAGTGGGGTGCCTGCGAAGCACTTAGCACCTGGGATTGAATACAGCCTAACTAGGAAGGTGGCACTATGGTTGCCAATTTACCACTGAGCCAATGGAGGTTCAAGAGGTGACATTCTCAGATCACTCACTAGAAAACTGTAGCCAGGAGCCCCATGGCTACTCTTCACCTAAATACAGACAACTCCGTTATGCAATAGAGTGAAATCACATGGTCATAGGTAACTCAGAGCACACAGATTTTCCTTGCACTGTGCTAGGGCAGATTCAGATTTATCTGGGTAACTATCTGATCCTCTTTAAAAATGAACTTGAGAACCAGCGAGGTGAGGTTCTCGCTGTGACCCACTCTACCTGCTGAAATAAAGCTTGGACCCGCATTGGGGCCAGCACAGGGAGTCACCACCCAGCACCATGGCACAGAACACCCATCGGTGTCGAAGTTCTACACCAAGTAGAATTTCTCCTGCCTTACCCAACAGTAGAACAGCCTCCGGAAGGTTAGGCCACAGCCCCAAGATGAAACATGAATATGAAACAATGATACTCAAATGTGACTGAACATTAAAATCACACTAAAAATCCTGACTCTAGGGCCTCACCCCTTACCTGTGAAGTCTCGACCCTCAGGAATGAGGTCGACGTGTCAGCACTTTTTATAAACTCTCGTTTCCAACACACAAACAAACTCGAGATCCAGGCCTCATCTCAACCTTGGATTCACACTGGAGTTTCACAAGTGGGGAACATTTAAGATAATTCTGACCCCTGAGACACGACCCAGGCCAATCCAACCGAACCTTCTGGAGGCGGAAGCTGCATGGGCACTTTCATCACCTGCATTTTGTCCAGTTCCCAGGTGAGTGTGCTGTGCAGCCAGGTGGCAAATGCCAGCTCTGATGAGTGAATGAAAACTCATGACCTCCTAGAACATGACCTTCATCTTCTATCTGGGGCACTGCGAGGTAAAGCGCCCTTAATCTATTTATTTATCTCTATACGATCATATAAGAATGAAGCCTGCGTCATCAAGGCTTGCACGGTGGGTTCTGGAAACTCCCTCGCCTTCCTAGGAGCAAAAACAATCACCAAGGATTCGTCTGGATTATTTGGCTCCCGAGTTAAGTTTGAGGCCTCCTGATTTCAGCTCATTCAAATAAACATGTGCATCCTCTAAAGAGAGAATGGCAAAGGGAAAGTGACAACGAGAAACCCAAACACTCCCCCCAGCTTAAATGTTCCCAGAATGATTTAACAATGACGTAAGGAGCTTTTCCCTCCTCAAACTGAAATAGGAATTGATTCAGCTGCAGGGTATATTCTTAAAGGGTTGGGTGACGCCTTTTAGAAATTCCTAGTCTGAGTGCAGAATAATGTTGAAGAGCTCAGGGAGCAGCCTCACCCCCTGGGATCCCTCTCTGATCCAACGGACCCCAGAGACTTAGAAGCGCTTAAAGGAATGTGACCAGCGGACTCCAGCCAAGGAACGCCAAGAGGCTGAGGAAAGGACGCCTACCATTTGGATTACAAAAGTGGAAATCCTTTCCACTGGGGAACAGCAAAGTGCTTGGTTAGGTGGTAGCATTTCCTCTAAAATGACAGATTTAAAAGGGAAACTGATTGTGTCCAAAAAGCTAGGAAGCATTCCCTTCTACTATAAGAAATTTCAGCAATATGCTCATGTTTTACCCAGAGTAAGCTGGTAATTTACAGCACAGATGTAAAAAGTTGCACAGCAACCAAAAGGCAAGACCACTACTGGCCCCCTGCATGACTCCTGCCCGTTAAGACACCATCAGCAGAGGCTGGTGCCGAGTTTGAGTTCCTTTTTGCTTATTTGAATTTATTTTATTCTTACCTTCTCCTTCCATCCACTACCATCACTTGATCTTACTGGCCTCTCCTCACATACTTCATCTTTCAGCAACTGTGATGTTTCCACAGTGTACTTCAGGACAGTCACTAGGACTGTCCACTTTTGGGGCCATCTTCAGTGGAAGGTGACGCAGGCAGATGAGGCCCTAGGCCCGAATGGCTGATGGGCCATGAGAAGAAACAACACACAAGACTTGCAGAGAGAAGCCAAGAGAGCGGTGACTCCCAGGCCTGGAGGTCTGGCTGGAGCTGCCATAACCTCTTTATCCTGAGCAAGAGCGGGGTCTTGGTGCTATCTACCCAAGGATGACATAAGTTAACACTTCTCCGCAGTGAAGGCATATGTGAGTGTCAGTCACACCTGTACTGACCAGCTTATTTCTACCACACACAAGGAAGAGCTTCTGGAAACAAGCCATCCATACCAGAGGCCAGGGGGTCACCAAAGCAGACTTTCAAATATCTGAGGGGATGTCTTCTTGGCAACTTAGCCAAAGAACTGCCACATGGTCCAGCAGTTCCACTCCTGGGTATTATCCCCAAAGAATGAAAAGTGTCAGTTGCTCAGTCGTGATCGAGTCTTTGCGATCCCAAGGATAGTAGCCTACCAGGCTCTGCTGTTCATGGAATTTTCCAGGCAAGAATACTGGAGTGGGTTGCCACTTCCTTCTCCAGGGGATCTTCCTAATCCAGGGATTGAACCTGGGTCTCCTGAATTGTAGGCTGATTCTTTACCGTCTTAGCCACCGGGGAAGCCAGGGGTTTGAATGAATACTTATACGTGAACATTTACAGCAGCTCTATTCGCAGTCACCAAAAGGTCACCATCCACAGATGACCGGATAAGCACAGTATGGGCTGTCCATGCAGCTGAATATCACTCAGCCTTGCGCTACAACATGAGTGAGCCTGCAAAACCTTATGCTGAATGAAAGAGGCCTGACTGCAAAGGCGACACATATCCTATGATCTCATTTATGTGAAATGCCCAGAGGAGGAGAATCTCCAGAGACAGAAAACAAACTGGGGCTCCCAGGGGCTGGGAGAGAGGGGAATGGGGGTGACTGCCATTGAGTACAGATTTCCTTTTGAAGTTTCAGAAGTGCTCTGGAGCTAGATAGAAGGGATGGTTATACGACACTGTGAAGGGACTTAATGCCATAAATTGTACATTTTAAATGGTTAAATGGTAAATTTTACAATAGATGCATTTTTCCCCAGTAAAAAAAGATCTGAGGGGATGATTTTTGTTCACTAGGCTGGCCTGCCTGAGGGTTTTCACCTTAAGATGAACACTAAATTAAATAAATTGCTTTTCTAAAAATTTATCCTTTAACATGAGTGTTAGGGTGTTACATGTATTTAAAAAAATTTGTTTAAGTAGTTTACATAAGCTGTGACTTTGATTTCAGGGGAGCAAAGTTGGCATCAGATAACAGATGTTCTAAACACAGAATGGTGGGCCTGAGGGGCTGAGAGTCACTGCTGCAGGCCAGGTGGTGCAGAGCCAGTAGAAGAGGCCACACCTGCAGGCCTCTCAGGAGCGTGGGGAGACGCCCGTCAGGGTGACCGCCTGGGGCACTCAAATCCGCCTGTTGGTGCAGTGAGGGTCACTGGAGCAAAAGGAACTGATTCATGAACTCTCAAATTTATAACATGCTTTTTATGCAACAAAAGTAAGTAGTTGCAACAACAGCTTCCAGCAAGGACCATGCATCTCTCACTCTAAAATCTTTCCCAAATTAGAAGTATGCAGAGCTCCCTGCAACATGGCAGGCCAACTCCATCACCAAATGTGCGCCTGTGAGCATCTGTTTGTCCATCGCTCTTCATGGTCCTAAAGCATCCATTTGAAAGGTCATGGCTTGTCCTAACCCCAGGTGGGACCCTCCTTTTGGACTGCTGATGGCACCTGAATACCCCGCCTACCACTCACCTCCAGTGATGGGACCTCACAGGTGGAGAAAGTGCAGTTTTGCCTGTGGCAAAATAGAAAACAAGAGTCCTTCCCAGAAACATCACCAGAAGCCCTCAGCCTGGGTTCACTGGCCATCACTCCACAATCTCCTTTACCCTGGTTTCCTCTCTGGTAGGCTTGGGTAGGAGGAAGTTCCTCCCCGCGACCATAATTCTTGGTTTCTCCTGCTTTCCAGGAGCTCATGACTGGCGTGGGGTGGCTGGGGCAGATGGTGATAGAAGAGCAAAGAGACAGT
This sequence comes from Bubalus kerabau, assembly GCF_029407905.1. Classification (NCBI taxonomy): domain Eukaryota; kingdom Metazoa; phylum Chordata; class Mammalia; order Artiodactyla; family Bovidae; genus Bubalus; species Bubalus kerabau. Next base: position 78,180,246 of record NC_073631.1, on the reverse strand, counting down.
CACAGGTCAGTGTTTTCCATGGAGATGGGTGGTGAGCCTGGACACGTGCGGAAGAGATGGTGGTCGGGAAAGCATTTCAGAGAGGATGTGACCCTAGGCTGACCTATGACAACCCAGAGAGTCCCTGAGAGGTGGAGGCCACTGAATGGAGCTCCAGGCCTCCTCAGGCTCCCTGAGGGAAGCACCGTGCCTGGTGGGTCCCTGCTCCTGTGCGTCCTGAGGGCCAGGGCGTCCTGCAGCTGTACTGAGACTGGTCAGTATGACACACAGCCTGAAAACATACGCTCCAGCTCAGGTTGAAAACAACATCCAGAGCTGTCATGAGGACACCGATGGTACCCAGTAAGCCTTCGCTGACCCAAGGACGCTCACCACCTTGCTCACTGGGAACAGCTTTAGTGGACAGCTGAAGGTACAGGGGGTTTCAGCGTGTAGTGAGAGGGCAGGTGTGAAGGTGGAGTTAGATTAACTGGGTCCAGGGACTGTGATCACAGCAGGCAGCCAGAAACTCTAACCACAAGCCCCTTCCAGACTTGCGTGATCAGGACCTTGTGCATGGAAGGAAGGAAGAAGAGAGGCAAGTGGAGGGGGAGACAGCGTCGGGCAGACACCCACGTAGAAGCCATGACTTTGACAGACTCCAAGGGATGCATATATGTGTACACAGAGCAGGTCAATTAAGAAATTACTCTAGCCTTTAAAATGTATTCACCTTTTTTGTGTGTTAAAAACACATAACACTACATTTACCACCTTGGCCATTTTTAAGTGCACAGTTCAATGTTAAGCATATTCAGACTATTCTGCAACAGATCTCTGTTTGACTTTCTCATCTTGCAATACTGAATAAAAGTGACTCAGCTGAAGATGCTGAAGAGGTATGGAGGTATAGACACATTTCCTTAAGCTCTACTCTGCTAGAGCTCTTCAGACAACATGAGTGAATCCGAATCCAGATTACATTAGACTTGTGAGCATAGCACCCACCATCTAAACCCACCCAAAGAGAACCAAAACCTAGTTTCAATGAGTTAGTGCTTCGCTTTGTGTTTCTCAGAGAATCTCTGCCAGGATGGGCCCTACCAAGTCCTCTCCGCCCAAGGACACAGAACTGCAGCCGGCTTCTGCAGGGATGCCAGGTCCTGCCCCGGACACAGGACCACCCCTGACCGGCATATGGTCATCCTGTCTTGGAAGGTGATGAGAAAAGGCCTAAGGGTGGAGAAAAAAGCCCTGAGCCCTCACTCTCTGCTCAATACATCCCCAGATCACACAGTCTGCAGCAGGTTCTGACCCTGATCCGGTACCCTCTTCCCGGAAATGCCTAAGAACTAACACAGGAAGGGCCCATGGGCCAACTCTGAGTCTGAGTCACCTGCCCTCTCTGACCTCAGGCTTCCTCTCTGTGACGGGTCGTCATCTTCCACCTCGTTCAACCAGAGGAACCAGGAGTGCCTTGAAAGCAGGCGATCCTGGAGGAGCCTTCTTGGTTCTGAGAAGCCCGGCTTCCCTGTATGCACAGGGGCTGCCCCCAAAGCCTTGCAGCAGCTGGCTGGGGTCCACGGTAGGCCTGGGTCCTGCTGCCCCAGGTGACGCTGGGGTCAGCCCAGGAAACTTTTCCCTGACTCAGGGTCTGCGGCCTCAGGGAACAGAGGAAATACTGAAGGCAGGCATTCTGTCTCAGATGTGTTGTGTGTCCACACTCACCCCTTTTTCCCTCTTCTCCTCCCTCTCTGTGCACCTGGATTCCCGATCCATGAACACGCCTGCACTCCGTGCACCTGGGCCCTCTCCCCAGTGTCTGCACAGCCCACACCCACCTTTCCCCCAGAAAGGCCTTGCTCTCTACTCCCTGATGCCCCTGGATCTCCTGTCACACCCCTGTGAGCTCCTGCCGCCACAGCTCCCACCCGTGCTCAGGAGGTCCCGCACTCATGGTGTGGACCCACGGCTGAGGACCTCGGGTTCTCCTAATGGTTCCCTTTGGCTGGCGTTTAATGTATAATGTAAATTGATGGGCTTTCCACTATCAAGGACTGGAAGTTGATACTTGTCACTGTGACTCTCCTTCAGCATAAATGAGACCTTTGACGTGGACGGGCACTCCTGCAGGGATGACTGTGTCCACAGAAGCACAAGAGGGGCGCTGGCACAGTGACCTAGTGCCATCTGTGAACCGAACATGAGGCCGGCCAGGAGCCGACAATTGTGGGTGGGGGAGTTGATGTGCCATGAATAAAGTATCTCGACAATAGGAAACAAGGAGCCTGTAGGTATGAGTAAAGAGAGCTGGCCTCCTGCCATCTGTGGAATCAGAAACTTCACATACTGAGTCATTCCTTTTGTTGCTTGGTATTATCAGCTGAAATCTCCCCTCACTTAAAGGATGTGATCTAAGAAACCCACTTCTGAGCAGGGATGCAGTGCAGCTGGGTGACCTTGCAGGTGGGGCAGCGCGAAGTCCCAGCAGCGCCCAGACAGGCTGTGGTGAAGCACAGTCTGGTATCCACTCAGAGCAGGGGAGCCGCAGAGGCGCTGAGCACCTGCATGGAGTGAAACGCCTCCACACCTCACCCCATTTTACAAGGCCTCCCAAGGCTTTCTGAGATTCCACCACTTTAGGGCCTTTCTCTTGTCTCAGAGCCAGGACTGACTTCCTACACAGCCCATGATGAACCTCGCTAAGTTCTCCAAGCCAGTTCAGCAAAGACACATGAGTTCTTGGAAGGTCACCTGCACTTCCACCAGCACCACATCTGCTCTATTTACAAACATTAGTATGTGCCAGGAAACAAAAGAAGTCACTGGCACTGCCCTCCAGGGGTTTTTTGATGTGGGAGCAGAATTTGAGTGGAATTAGGTCTCAGCCATAGGATGCAGAGTGAGACAGAGGGAGGCTATTTATACACTATGAAAGTGAAAGTCGCTCAGTTGTGTCCAGCTCTTTGCAACCCCATGGACTGTAGCCTGCCAGACTCCTCTGTCTGTGGAATTCTCCAGGCCAGAATACTGGAGTGAGTGGCCTAACCCTTCTCCAGGGGATCTTCCTGACCCAGGAATCAAACTGGAGTCTCCTGCATTACAGGCGAGTTCTTTACCAGCTGAGCTTCTAGGGAAGCCTGTTTATTCATTGGGAATGAACATCAGGGCTGATGCAGACACAGCACCAAGAACAGGGAAGGTGCTGAGTTGGCAGTGCTCACTATCACCTTACCATCACCACCCCCACCACCATCATCACCATCAGCCTCCCCACCATCACTATCATTACCATCACTAACCCTACCACCATCCTCACCATTATTATCATTGTGCTGACTGCAGGTAGACTTTCTCAGAAAAGGCTTAGCCTTCGCATATAATTGTCATCTCAGAAATAACCAGAGCCACGGTTGACATGCTGCTGCCTGAAGAGCTGGTGCAATGTGAGCCGTGCAGGACATGCGGCAATCCCCAGGGGGAGTTCCAGGTAATGCCACCCCCAACTCCCTACCACCAGGTACCTTGTGGTCTTTCCCATAATCAGGACACAACCTGCCAAGAGTGAAGGATTTCACTAACCGGGATGCTAACGTCTCTGTGACAAACCTTTTTCTACAGCCAGAATTAAGACACACTATGCAGCAGTCAGCATCTGGGGGCAAGATGCAAGGCAGGCCAAGGAGGGTCTCACGTAGAAAATACAGCGTCATAGAACTTTCCAGCCTATTTCCTATTTGTATGCAAGACATGAGGCCACTCTGGTCAGATACTGACCCACATCAATAGGGTGAGCCTCAGGCACACAGACATGCGACGATGCATCTGTGGAGTGACAGCCATTGTCCTGCAAATATCGTGGAGCCTTTCAGACTCATTGTCCCCTTCCTACTCAGTGTGGTAGCGCCAAGAACCACATGTGGACCAGTCCAGCTTGGCAGCCCTGGCCTCCCCCATGCAGAGGATGGATGTGTGCACTGGGGATCTGAACATCTTCAAAGCACAAGGATGCAGCATCCCCGAACCTTCTGAAAGGTTCCACATCTCAGCATCAGTTGGTTAGCTGACTCTCCTTGCCATCTAGCAATTTTTTTTCTATTGCTGGCTGATCTAGCTTTTTTGCAATTGAAAGATGTAAATACTCAGATGACATTTTGATATTAAAATCAAATGGGTTCCAGTGTCCTCTACACCAGCCAGGGAGAGAAGGAAGTTCTCTCTCCACCTCAATTCAAAGGGCTGAAAGCTAGAGACATGCACATTCTTTAGATGGGATTTCTAGCAAGACAAGACGTCCCAGAATGAAAGCCAGAAGTCTGCTTGCAGACTGTTCCAAGAACCCTCTACACTGTCCAGATCCTTTTCATCAATGTGGTGCGAGTCTCCAAGGCTCTGCACTTCCCGGCTTGGCACTGTCCTCAAACAGGAGCTCGCTCTGAAACTGAAAGCCGAACTCCGAGTTAGAAGGCCAGTCCTCACGCTGTGAGCTGCGAGCTGCCCAGCTGGCGGGTATTCATCGCTGCTCAGGGGTCCTACCAGAAGCTCATGCCCATATTTCAGGAAGGTCTCTGAAGATTAGTGCCCATGTTTATTTATACCTCATCCCCTGACATCACCATAGTTTTACAAGTATAGAATAAAACTAACAAATACCCAAGATTCCTAACAAACAGGAATGGATTAATAAACACTCAACTGAATTTGCATAATTAATAACCTAACATTCGCTGAAATTTTACAGGTCTGTTGAAGTATTCAAGTCCCTTCATTTTAAAAATGTCACTACTTTATAAGACCAGGAAATAGAAAAGATCTAAAATCAAAATTAAAATTCCAGTAATTACAGTGATGAGTTTATCAAGTAATTTAAGTATAGCTATCTAAAGGATGGAGGAGATGAAGGGACTTTCTAAAACCCCAGGCTCTATGTTCTACTGTTAAAAGACAGACGAGTCATTTGGGACTATGTTCCATCCACTGGAAAACAAATGAGCTAAAGGAAGCTGTCAGATGGTAACCTGAGCTTAGAATCCTTCCCTCTTTCATATACTCAGCCACCTCCAACCTTTTCCAAATCTCAAAGGAGGTTTTAATCCAAGAAAGAAAAAAAAAAGATTTCTGGTTTTAATTTTTCCAAGAAATTCCTTTTAAGTAGGTTTGGTGAGGTAAGAGACAGGATGCAGATAGCTTTGTTCCCACTGAAACTTTTTTTAAACTCAGAATCTCCTGAATGTATCTGACTAAATGAGTTCATATATCCAAATCATTCCATCTGTTTTATTGCTACAATTAACTACTCCAACAGCTACATATTCAAGTCTGATAACCTATTCCCAGAAGGTTCTCTCAGTTTTTCCCAACTCCCAAACTTCTGATATCCAAGGGCCCAGGTACTCAGGGAAAGGAAATGAATGTCACAGGGTGCGTGCGAGCTCAGTTTGCTTCAGTGGTGTTCCACTCTTTGCAATCCCATGGACTGTAGCCCACCGGGCTCCTCTGTCCACAAGATTCTCCAGGCAAGAATACTGGAGTGGGTTCGAACCTGCATCTTCTGCACGCAAGCGGATTCTTTCGCATCGAGCCACCAGGGAAGCCCGGATGTCACAGCATCATCACACTTATGATCCAGGTGCCCTTCAGGGGCTTGCTGACCAGCACTGCCTGTACCTTTCCACCCCCGGGGATGTGATAGGGTTTAATAGATGGAGCGAAGAGAAATTCAGAAACCACACCCTTAACCCAAAGCACACAGTCAGCCAACGCATAGCTAGACAGGACCGAGGTCTGCAAAGCTCAGGTTCCCCAAGAAACCACACCCTTAACCCAAAGCACATAGTCAGCCAACGCACAGCTAGACAGGACCGAGGTCTGCAAAGCTCAGGTTCCCCGAGCCATCTGGGACCTGGCTGGGTCTGAAATCCACCCTGTCTGACTGCAAAGCAGGCAGGGCCTCTGTGTGCAGCCACAGGGCTGAGTTCCGCTCTACTACGAACCACCTATGAGACCTTGGGCAGGCCACGTCCTGACACCTCTGGAAAATCAACTGTAAGACGGGATCTGTCCTTGCAGCTGAGGGGCCTGAGAAGATGAAAGGGCCAAGAACAATGCCAGCGGCAAGAGCAGCACTCCTGCCCCATCAGTGACCCTGGCTCAGCCCTCGGGGTTGGACTCAGGACTAGGAGGAAGCTACGGAATCCTTCCTTCATCCCGCCTCCCATCTTCACTTTTAGAGGCAGCATCCTTAGGGAAGCAGCTGACACCAAAGATGTGGATGCACACCGACATACCAACACAGGGAGGCCTGGTCTCACTGGTCACCACACTCTCGACCCCAAGGTGACCCCTGGGTCCTTGCAGCTCCACCCCTCCCTAAACCTCCCCAGACTTTAGCAGCACTCAGGTTTGGATACCTGATTTGGCCCATCTCCTCTGTGTGGAAGCTTCTATACATACACTCCCCCAATGTCCTCACATACTATTCCTTGACCCACTCTGTCCCAGTGCCCACAGCCTGCAGGGCATCCGCCCTGGTCCCACAGCCTGTGCCTCTCCAACATGGAGAGCCTATCACAGGCTAGAACCCAACACTTGCTCCCACATCCATTCAGCCATACACCCAGAGGTCATCTGTCTCCACTACAGCCACCCCCAGCCTTCCAAGGTCTCACAGCTGGGCAGGAAGGCCTGGCCCTGACTCTGCACAAGCCATGTTCTAAGAGCCTGCACAGTGCCTGCCTCCTGTGCAGCAGAGCCCCAAAGGCTGAAGGGTGCACAGGGACGCCCTCAGGGCCCGCATCCCTGCTGTGCTGGGGCTGCCGCTGGACCCTGCAGCCTGCTGTGGTGGCTGGGATCCTTACCAAGCCTCTAGGCCCCGACTCTCCAGAACCTACCCCTCCATCACTCCTCCCACTCCCCGCCTCCACCCACCCCATGACCCTCTCTCTCTAGCTCGAGCTTGCTGCCCCATGAACAGCCTCCCTACTCCCTGTGTGGCCAGCTCGTGGCCACCGTCCACACCTGAACAGTGTGGTCACTTGCCTGTCCTCACAAGACTGTGCCCAAGGCCCCAAGTGTCCTCCTCATTCCCCCCTTTCAGACTCTGTGACGAGCCCAGAGCTCTTCCATAAAACCTTATTCTATAAAACACACACAGGAAAGTGTGCATCCCATGAAACCCCAGCTCACCTTGCCTCACTGGGGCCCTGCCAGGGCCATCTCCTGTGTCCTGCAGGCGGCCACTGGCCCGTAGCCCGCCTGCCATGCCATCTGGGGGAATGGGGCCGTTGGCCTGGCTGCCCGACATGTTCATGTGGGTGGGGATGGGCTCAAAGGTGGGGTCCAGCTCCAAGATCAGCCTGTTGAGCTGTTCGATCGACTGGTCGATGTCCAGGGTGGGTGAGCCTGGGGACAGGTCTGTGCCCAGCTCTGGGCCAGCACCATTCACGACTTTGACATCTGGAATCCTGGGTTTGAAGGCTGCTTTGCCAGGAGGGGGTCTCTGTATATCGGGAGGATGTGGCCCAGGGCCTATGCCCCTCTGGACGGCCACTCTGCTGCTGGCCCCCCGAGTGGGGGTGAGCGGGACCCTAGGCTGTGTCTGCAGCAGGCCAGAACTGTCTGCTGCACCACGGCCGCTGAGCCTGGCCTCCCCGTCAGGGGCAAAGCTGTACTGGTGAGCGGCCACCATCTGCTGCTGGCGCACCCAGGTCTGCGTGGAGTAGCTGCTCGGCCCGTAGGCCTGCGTCTGGGCAGGCACAGAGGGCTTCCTGAGCACAGGCTGCGGCTGCTTGGGCTCGCGGCTCCCGAAAGCCCGCTCTCGCTCGAACAGGGGCTCCGCAGCGAGCCCCAGATCTGGGGCCAGAGCACCATGCTGATCTTCGCCGGCAGTGCTGCCGAATCCATCAGACAGGAGGGAGTTCTGGCTGCTCTGGTGGCAGGTGAAGGGGCTCAGGTGGGCTGACGGATGGCCCTCCGAGGAGGACAGGGTCCCGATGCTGTCCACGCTGTGCAGGTCGTGGCTGGGCATCTCGTCATCCAGGATGTCCGTCTCTCGGTCCTTGGGGGTGGTGTCTCCGTTCACGTGGACCTGGGCCGGTACAACGTGGCGGGTGCCGCTGTACTTGCTGCGAGCATCGCTCATATCCTTCAGGGGGCTTCCAGAATCCTCGAGGCCAAAGCCACTGAGCAACTGATCCAGCTCGGCCTTTTCCTGGGGGCTCAGGCCCCTCTTGGATCCGGGAGTCAGGTGCTCCTCAGTCCTGTCGGTCCTCACCGAGGCTGTGGAGTGGCCCGAGTCACTGCTGACAGAGAGGGTGTGATCGCTGTGGTCTGGGCTGCTGGCGGCCGGGACGGCGGGGGACCCACCTGGGACACTGGGATCTGAAGCGCTCTTCTTTCTCACCTTGGCGTAAAGACTGCCGTCCACGGGGCCCTGCGTGTGCAGCACTGGTGGGGAGAAAACGAGAGACAGACTGTAAGTCAAAGATGAAAAGGGGCTTTGGGCTCTTAGAACACATCTATATTTTGTCTGAACAAATAAACAAATTCATAACTTAGAATGCTCAGGGCCAAAGACTCTGCTAGAATCCAAAAATTCTACATATACTCCTGCGTAGCAAATGCCCACAAAGAAATCTGAATAATCAAACATCTTCAGGCCCTACCTTTTTATGCAAAGAGAAGGGTCATTTAGAGAATCTTTGGGCTTCTTCACACTCAGAGTCACCTTGCCTCGAGGGCTCACTGTTCATTTCATCTGTAGTATGAATGGTGAGCACAGCTCCACCCACAAGTCTCCAAGACTCAAGAATGGACTGTGCATATAAGACAGGACAGAGCTTCTGTCAGCACCTACAAGGCATCTTCCAGGGGCCTGGGTAACAAATCCTTAGTTAACTGAACATCTAACATAGGTGCCTGCTGTCCTCAACCTTCTGAGATCTGCCAAAATCTAAATATGTAGCTCAACAAAAAGAGAAAGCACAGAAACTGGTCTCCGGCATGCCTTCCTGGAAGTGTAGCATCTTTGGGCCAAGAAGGTGCCCACGAAGGCACAGCAGGACCTCAAAACACAGAGGGGTAACCACTGATCTCCATGCACAGGGACAGCCAAGGAAAACAAAATTAGGCCTCCAATGCAGATGAGAAAAGTGGAACCCTCTGCCACTATTATTAATTACGGCCTTGGCGGCGGCAGTCAACCACTCACTGGCTCACAACAAAGAGCTGGGAGGGCACTCAACAGCACAAGAGAGCTCGCGGTCAGCACCTCGCCACTGCATCCTCCTCTGCCTCCCTGTATTCCCAACTGTGAAACTGCAGGCAGACCACAATAACGGAGCCGCAGAGGGCTTGACCTGTGTCTGCGGCCCCGGGAGCCACTGCATTCCAGCGGCGACTGGGCCTGGAGCCGCTCTGAGGGACCCAGCTCTAGCCCTGATGTACTCCACCATCGGCAGGTTTCAGCTTTTTTAAAAAACACAGGGTTGACACTCCAGGACAGAGACCTGTGGGGTAACTTGGGCTGCTATGCTGAGAGCGCATGAGACTCCAGCTTCCTTCTTATCCCAACTGTGCACAAGAGGAAGAAGCAGAGCGAGAAGTGATGGGGGACACTGGACACAGGGATACAGGCTGGTATGAACCTAGGGACCCTCCTTTTAATGTAGTGCCTGGTGGGAAGGCTAGGGGGAGCAATGATACACAAAACACAGTAAACAAACCAAGTCTGCAAGACAGACAACTGGACGTGAGTGTCAAAGAGGCAGGAACTAGATGCAGCTGTAGGGTCGTTAGGGAATGGTGTCAGTGACAGCTGGTGGTCACAGAGCACCAATCACGGGGTATGCACTCAAGTGTATTTTCTCTGACTTCTAGCATATTCCCTTTGTAAAGATGAAGAATTGAGGCTGAAAGAGCATGAGTAACTTTCCCAGGTTGGGGAGCTGCTGTGAACTGCAGATGGGACCAAAACCCAGGTTCTCTGGCTCAGTAGGCTGGCGCCCCTGCTGCCCTGCCCCGTCCACAGAGAGGTGGCAGCCGGTCATGATGCTCTGCATGGCGGCAGTGAGTGACCTGAAGGTGCCGGGGAGGGGAGCTGCTGAACCCAGCTCCGCACACGAGGACCTCAGAATGAGCGCCCCAAGTTAGGGGACACCTGCAAATGTCACCCCTCCCGCTGTGAAAGGGAAAAACTGACCCACGTGTGAGTCACTAGGTCACCGTGTTTAGGATGTTCTGGGCTCATGCAGAACAGCCCGTGGGTGAAGTGGGAGCTGGAGCATAAGACAGATACCAGTTCAAGTCCTCTGCCCCAACCATGTACAAGCAGGCGGTGCCTGTGCCCTACATGAAACTCGAACACAGACACTGAAAGTCAGAGTACAGAGATAAGCAGCTTTCATCTCATTTCTTCACCAGCTGTGGCCAAGAAAATAAGGCAAGACCTGGGGAATCAGGTATTCCCCTTTTGCTTTGCTGAGTGAGCAGCAGAAGACACTTTGCTCCGTGAGAATCTCAATCCCCCCAGAGCGAAGGGGTGGACAGCGCCAGGCCCAGGGGTGGCCAGGGCAGAGCACTAGCCTCACAGCTGGCAGGGAGCTGGCAATGTCTAGAAACAGATGTCCATGCGTCCATGACTCCAGTCCTCCTCCCTCAATCTGAATGAAAACGGACTGGCACAATGAATTAAGGGAAAAAGGGAAGCCAAGAATGAGCTGTACAAAAATTCTTCTGATTTAAATTCAGGCACTGCCCCAAAGTGCCCGTTAATTATTTTGAGTAGGGCCCCGTGGCCAGCCCCACATGGAGAACAGTCCACAAGGGCCTGCAGGAAGTGGAACAGGGCAGGATATTCCCTTGGCTGCAGAGTTACGAGTAATCCCAATCTTACTGTTTTTATTAGTATTAGAAATCTTAAAATAATAATAAACACATTAAAAACAACTCGACTGCCGCTGACAAAACACCGGCTCTGTGTGAGGCCGGGCATGGAACATTTAGGCCTTGGTCTCATGGACCCTCAGAGCTTCGCAGGGTATGCAGTGAGGGATGGAGCCAAACCCCACCACAGACTCCTTTCTAAACTTCCTACCATGCGTGCAGGTTACTTTTTATGGTGGAAAACGTCCAGTACATTTTATATCTATAGGAAAAGTGTACAAACCAAATCAGTGAGCCCTCAAAGTCAGACCCGCCAAAACTTCTCAATCACTCTGTAGGAGCTTGAATCTTCCCAAAGGCAGCGCCAGGCCTCTGGGGGGCTGTCCAGGGGCCTCCCCGCTGCACCCACGCTTTATGATCCCGGGCTGTCGGGGGCAAGAAGGAAGAGGGGCCTCTGGCACCCACTGCCCCTGCCCTGCATTCTCCACAGAAGGACTCAGACTGAGTTTCCCTGAATCTGCAGGTGGGATTCTTGCTCTGCGTTTACTCTGTGCGTTCCTGGTCATGACATTTAGACTGCCCAAGCCCTTGATTTATAAAAGGGAATAAGCAGTATTATCTTTCAAGACACTTGTAAGAATTAGAGAACATATATAAAGAACACAGGCCCAGGGCTCCTACTATGTGAGTCCATGTGTGCTGTTTCTCAGTCATGTCCAATTCTTTGTGACCCCAGGGACTGTAGCCTGCCAGGCTCTTCTGTCCATGGGATTCTCCAGGCATACTGGAGTAGGTTGCTATGTCCTCCTCCAGGGGATCTTCCCGATCCAGGGATCAAACCCACATCTGCGTCTCCTGCATTGGCAGGCAGATTCTTTACCACTGAGTCACCAGGGAAGCCTAGACTCATATGAGTAGCCACACTTATTAAAAGCTCCTTCCATGGTGGACAAGGCCTGGCATCCCCTGACTGTGCTGCTTCACTTCTCTCCTGTTCACCACTCAGACCACAGCAGGCACACACATGCCCCAGGGCCTTTGCTCATGCCGCTCTCCACCTGCAGTGCTATCTTGGCTTGCTCTCTCACCTCCTCAGTGTGGATTCTTCTGACCTTCCTTTCTGTCCCTGCTGGGTGTTTGTCTGCAGCACGCACCTACGGCCAGATATACTGCAGACTTACCAATGTCTCCCCCACAAGAACATGGGCTCCTGGAGGGAAGGGATCTGTTTTTTGTATCTGGGGATACCTGTGGTATCCCCAGCATTAGGGACCCCCCAGTGGGTCCCGAGTACTGAGAGACTGAATGTTCTGGCTGCTTCTTACATGACAAAACCTAGGGAACTATTTTGGAAAGATGCTCTGCTGTCTTAGCAGGTAAAAAAAAACTAACGACAGCCAAATAAATAAACAAGGGTCTGATGGCAGAAGTGCCCACAGCCCTTGACCACCTGCAACACGAAGGTCTCCACTCCCAGACACCAAAACAACCTCTCCCCCAAGTAGACTGCACAGACCCACTTAGTGGGCCTTCAAATGCCACCCAATAAGACTGGGAAGGTGCGGAAGTCAATGTGAGGGTTTCAAAATGTCAATGAAAACAAGAGTTGTGAACCTAAACACGACTCAATGTGCCTATCAGATAGGCAGAGGCCCAAGGGACGTCTGAACGCTATGTGTGCGGCCGCAGGAACTGCGGGTGTGATAGGGTCCTGACATACAGTAGGTGCATAACAATGACACAGAATCTTTGCCACTCCCCGTCTCCTTCATCCTCCTGCCACCTGTGAGTCGGTTAGTTCCCACAGCTGCAGGGTGGGCAGGGTGTCCCCACCTATGTACAGTCCCTCTAAACCACACCTGGAGAAGAGTGACCTTGCCCACACTGCGCTGGAATTTTGTTTTCTGAGACCCCATGTGAAAACTGCAGGGTGAGAGCAATGAAAACAGAATCACCGGGGACAAAAGTTATCTGGGAGGCTTGGGGCAGGAAGTCATTGCATGACTGACTGCCAAACCCTCCATGGAAAATGAGACACAAGCCCTAACCCGTTCTGTGAAGCCCCTAAAACTGTGGTCAGTTTTCAAGGACATTCTGACATAACTGATGGCAAAGTACCCCTTTTAATGAGATCTGGAAAAGTGATGCAACAAGTAATTTTCAGAGAACTGATGAAGCCAAACTCACTTCTGTGATGCTTGGCAGGGCTGGGGCTGGGGTCCCACCACCGCCACCATCGCCAGCCCCCGGCAGAAGGGAGGAAGGGGCCCCTCAGGTGAAGGAGGCTTGGGGCTGTGAAGCTCTGCTCCACCACAGAACGCAGAGTGCTATCAGAGCCACTGGGTGGGTGAAGGGTGGAAGGCGGAGTCGTTCACTTCATCTGCCCCTTGCATCCTTTTGTATATTCAAATGACATGTTATAATTTTGTGCTTCCAGCTCATGGGGATTTTGAAGGGACTTAATCCTCATTCTGCAAATGGAGACCCCAATCTCCAGACTGGGATGTGAGCTTCCCAGGACCCCCAGCGTTTCTGCTGCAGATGCAAGAGAAGAGAGAGCCTCTACCTGTCCCAGTGCAGATCAACCATTCCCTGTGCCCCATCCCTTCCCACTGTCCCCACTCCGTTGAACAAAACCCAGAGCCCTTTCCAAAAGGTGGCCTGTGAGTTATCTGGTAATGTTTTCCCTGCAGCCAGGGCCTGGTTAAAAATCAAATGTAACTACAGCTCCGACTGCTCCCACTGAAAGACACACCAGGGAGGTTCTCATCTGGAAAAAAAAACAGAAGGAAGAAAAGAGCCAGAGGACATTCTCTGCCTCATTAAAGGGCAGAGGCTGCAGGACAGACTCGCCACTCTACCCCTGCTATCCCGTGACGATCCCCTGCCCACTCCCACCTGACTTTTGAGCAGGTGCTATCTCACAAGGAGGGAAAGGGACACCCCCAAAATATTTCAAAAGTAAGCAAAGAAAATGAAGAGGACAGGAAGAAAAATGAAAACATTCCTTCCCATCCTGGCTGAACACAGATTAACCAATGCCCACCTGTGCTCAAAGGTATGTGCTCACAGGTATGTGAAGAATTGGCCAAAGGGAAGGCAACATCTCAACTTCACCTCCATTCAAGTACCAACCACTTGGCCCCCCAAAAGGTGTAGAACTGATCTATACAAAGTTCAACTGTCCCCTAGCCCTGCTTCCAACAAAAAAATCGATTTGAAACAAAAGAGAAAACCTGATAGATACACTAAGCTTGCTGAAATCTTTCTTTCTTTCAAATACTGAATCAATGAATCTTATGTTTTACCTTTGTGAAAGGTTTGCTTTAAAAAGTAACTTTTCATTTCAAAAGCACCAACAGTATCTTCCCTGCAAGTCTTCACTGGAGAAAAACAGAAAACTCCTCTCCAGGAAATGTCCATGAGCGTTTACTAAGCACTGGCCATGGCTGCCAGTTAGTTGTTAATGGAGACTGAAATGGAATACTCAGCAGAGTCCCGATGATGTGCTGGGACGAACCAGCCCGGGGAATACAGAGAGGAACAAGAGGAGACGGAGGGCATCAGGCACATCTCATGGCATCAGATGGGTCAGCAGAGACAGAAAGAAAGAGCAAGACTGCAGGAAGGGGTGTTTCCAGGAGCCGCTGCTCTCAGGTGTGGCTACATCCAGGTGAGGTTACAAAGAATCGTTATTTTTCTCATCAGTGGAGGACAGAACACAGGAAACAGCCCTCTCCTGCAATAGGGCTGACATTCTAAAGACAGAGGTTCTTTTTAAGAATCTCCTCTATGCCAGGACGGGCTTTCCAGGTGGCCCTAGTGGTAAAGAACCCTCTATAAGATGAGAAAACAGAAGCTCAGAGAGGTTATGCTAACATTTAATATAATAAAGGGTTACTGGAATCATCTGGAATGCAACTCTACCTCTGTTTCACTCCCAAATCCATGCTTTCTGTTTTTTTTTAAAACACTGGAATTCTAAACCTGACCAACCACTTTAATGTGAAATTAACAATTTAATTTTGGAAAGGAATTTGCCTAAATATTTTCTTTTCAATTCCCTCTCTCCCTCTCTCTCTCTCACACACACACTCCTTAGAAACTACTTAATCACTCTGCTTTCCTCCCTAACTCCCGAAATGGTCCGCTGTCGGGACAGGAGCCCGTGTTCTCAGGCTGCTGGGTTGATGATGGCAGTGTTATGTCTGTTTCCTAGGCTGCAGTAGCGGGAGCTCATGGCAGGCTGTGCATTTCTGTCCTAAAAATTAAGGAACTGTTCCTGGGTGGACCACTCAGTACCCACCCACCGTGCCCACCACACCCACCACACCCACAGCCACTTGGGAGCCCTGATAAAGGAAAGGCTCTCCACCCACCCTGACTCACTAGGAGACAGGCTGTGTCTCTGGGCACAGCCTGCTGACCACTGTCAGTCACTTCTACTTACTGCGGCAACTGCACATGAACCATCTCCAGCTCGCTCTAAACCTCTACTTGAGGCCACTCAGCTAAACCAATTCACTCTATCAGAAAGACCCAATACCAGAACCTATACGTCCCCATGGAAGTCTTATAACCGCAGTCATCCCTGGAACAGTGTCTGAGAAGAAAGAAAGAAATGATGCCATTGTCTGCATCCACATCCAAGGTACTGAGAGAGAAACCAGACTCCAAAGACTTCAACTGACATCCCGGGGAGAGATCAGGGTGGGAAATGGGCTCAGGGAGAGCAGGCTGTGGCAAAGGGCCATCAGGGATGAGTGGGGTGACAGAAATGTTCTTACTGTGGCTGTGATGGGAGTTTCAGGGCAGGAAGTTAAACTCCTGGAACTGGGCAGTAAAGAGAGTGAACTTTACTGTATGTAAATTATACCTCAATGATTCAAAAGATCATGGATTCAAGACAGAAATGAGGCTCACAGTGCAATGGGCCCCTGCTGTGTCCACCTTTCCCCCCTCCCCTCTCCCCTCTTCATCTCTTCTGACTCTACTCCCCACCTCTCCACCCCCCACTCCTTGAATTCCTCCACCTTCTCCCTCTCTTCCAGGATCTTCCTTCCTCTTCCTAGACTCAATGAGATAGTGGAGAGTTCTCTTGTCTTCAGTATAGCTGTCAGGGTCCCTTTGTGCCCCACCCCCACCCCCCGCCTTGTGACATAAAGCTTGTTTTAAGTTTTTCACTGGAGCGATTTAGTGCACATTCTCAGTCCCCCTCTAGACTTTCTGGCATAATCCACCTGGGTGTGAATCCTAATTAAAAATCCTGCCCACAGCTGTGTGACCCTGGGTGAGTTACTCAACCTCTCTGAGCTCCACTTCCCTTATTGGAGAAGTTGGCTGGCAATGGGGTCCTTGATGAGGTTTGCCCAGGATCATCCTAGTGATTCAGGGAGACCAACATAAAGGGAAGAGAAGAGGCAGGTGCTGAGTGGACACTGTCTCTGCAAGTCCCCACATCTCCAGCCTAGAGCCCGGGGAATAAGAGTGTCTCATGGGGTCCCGTAAAGGAGTATTCTTAACTCAGCCTAACTGACCTCACACTTCGGAATTATGTTGAAGAACTGCTTTTTAATAGAGATCTAAAGTAAAAGATGGAATTTTAAAAATACTATTTGAATTCTATAAGTCATCTCATGTGGGGCACAGTAGGGCCCTCCAGCTGCCTATGCAGGCCACCTCCAGCTCTCACCAGCTGTGCAACACTGCTCAAGCCACCTAATCCGCTCTGCTTCTCAGCCTCCTCTGGGACTAATAACCACAAAGACAAAAGCAGTTAGCAGTAAGCTAGCTGAGTGACGCCAAGGGCCTCTGCATTGTCTTGGTGGATTCATCACAAACTCGCTTCTGCTGAATCCAGGCAGTTGTGGGGGCCTCATCCCATTCCACAGGGCCCAGCAGCAGGATGAGCAACACTTTGGCAGATCTTTCAAAGCATCCCCAGGGTCCTTCCTCGCCTCTGTACCTCTCAGGCCCCTCACCCAGTTAGAGACCATCTCTCCCAAACGTGCTGCATCAGCTCTGATTGACCAGTGTGGGA
This sequence comes from Bubalus kerabau, assembly GCF_029407905.1. NCBI lineage: Eukaryota > Metazoa > Chordata > Mammalia > Artiodactyla > Bovidae > Bubalus > Bubalus kerabau. The sequence continues at coordinate 78,163,346 of NC_073631.1, read as the reverse complement.
ACCTGTGATAAATTGCCCAGCTTTAAATTCTGAGGACGGGCCCTGGAGCATTGGCCCAGCACTGCAAGACATCCAGAAGCAGGCGAGCATCTCAGTGCCTGCTGTGTGGCGTGCAGGCAGAGGGGGCACCAGGGCTCCAGTGTCTGAGGCATGGGGAGGACCGCCAGAGAGCAGGGCCCCTGGAAGGGGGATGGGCCCCGAGCAGGAGGCCGGGATGAGCGGGGTCAGTGACCCTCCATGACCCCTGGCCAGGAAGGGAAGGCTCTGGGAGTGTCCCAGGGACGCCTCCTCTCAGGGGCCTGTGGGGGCCTCAGGACCTTCAGGATCAGGAGAAACACCCAGGCCTGGCCAGTGTCCCTCACAGGAGGGTCCCTGTCATCTCACTGAGTCACTCACGCTGAGATCTCTCTTTTTCCACTTGGACGTTTATAACTGCAGCATTTATAACCTCTCAGGAAACACAGCACGCTTTTATTTTACTGCAGTGGGGTTCCGCCTCTCGGCTAATTAAAGGCTCCCTTGCGTGTATACTGAACTAGTTCCTATTCCAAACAAATCGAGAGCTAAGAAAGGATGGCCACACTGGGACCTCTGAGAATTCGACCTTTAGTCCACAACAGCACAGATGGGTGACTGGGCTGTCCCAGGTGAGATGAAACGTGCCATTCTCTTCTAAACAAAAGACAGACAATGCTATGAGCAGCTCAGAACCCCAGGGCTGTGAAAGCCTGGCCCGAGCTCTCCTCAGGCCAAGTTCCAGAAATAACTCCATGTAGCATGGAACTTCTCTGGACATTCCATCTCACACCTCGAGAGCAAACACCCGCCCAAAACCCCAAACCCAGTATTGTCCCCCTGAATGCCAGGCAGGGAGGCACCTGGCCTGCCAAGGGGAACGGATGGAAATCGCTCCCTTGGGAGCCAAGTCGGGCTCTGTGTAAATGTTTTCTAAAACCGAGGCAGGCTATAAATTCTCAGAAAAAAATAATGAGAGCAGGGGGAGCGGGGTGTTCCAGCCAGAGAGGCACATGGCTCATGGAAAGGGACGTGCCAACAGCAGGGCCCATGTCTGGGACGCTGGAGCCACACGGATTCCAAGCGCTCCTGGCAGTCCTCTGGGTGAGGCCCGGAATGCGGTGATAACAGAGGCCAGGCTTCACGGTGGGGCTGTGGCAGGCGTGTCCCAGCCACGGCCACCGTGCCCCAGACAGCAGGCACAAACAACACCGGCGGGACACTCCCAATGGGGGCCCCTCTCCTGTCCAACAAACACCCCAGCTGGGACCATCCCATCAAGGGCACTTACCTTGGCACCTGATTCCCTCCCAGGCACTCGTCACTGTAGAAACACGCCTGAGCCCCAGCTGGCCAGGGAAACAGGAGGCCCTGTGGCCCACTCAGAAGTCACCTGAGCCAGCCAGCCACGGAGCGGACCGTGAGCTTCTGCATATAAACTTTACCTCAAACCATCACTGACCCTCCAAAGGCAGAAGCAGCTAAGACTTCTCTCATCTGCAAATAAACAGTCCTCTGCCTGGCCTTCCTTCTTGCCAGGTTAAAGCTGCTGTTCTGCTCATCACTTACCACCGGACATCCTCTCCCCTAGCAGAAGCCACACACACACACACACACACACAGACACACACAGACACACTCCCTGCTTACCTTGCTTCTAAACAGCCCTGTAGCTTGTTTAGCCCACAGCCGTTGGACCCCTGAAGGAAGCCTTCAACCCCAGAACATAGCATCCCGGGGTGGGGGTGTGTCTCCCCTGCCAACGACCCAGCCTTGCTCTCCAGGCAGTACAGAAGGTAGAAGATCTTGTTAGCTAAGAAAGGGACTTTGGTTCCACCAAAAAAGGCCAGTGCAATGTAAACACGTGGGTGGGGTTTCCTGCAATCAGGTTTAATGAAATTTGAACCCTGGAGGCTGAGGAGGCGGGGAAAGGGCTTCTACTGGAGAGCCACCCAGCTAGACCTGTGCTCACGCCAAGGCTTCTCAGCTGCCAAACTGACGGGTGGAGCCAGCACCACCTGCGCCGGTTTACAAACCAGTTTCAGCATCACTTGTGCTCTTCAGCTACAGTCTTCACCTGTGAAGTCTTCACCTTACAGTCTCCATGTCCTGGGACTGTGTCTCTCTCTCAAGCTCGACATGGCCAAGTTCACTGTCAGTGTTAACTGCACATGGCCCATCTTTCAGTGTTTACTTGCACACCCAGACTTCCACGTTCTGCCCAGCAGCGCCTCTGCACCTCAGGCCTCTTTGCATGCAATTTAGGTGGGCTTCAGACAACAGTTTACCCCTCTGCTTTGACTGCTTGTTGGTCAAAACACAGCAACACGCTCTGAGCCTTAAATGAATGTAACACACCAGAGCAAACAAGCAAAGCTGTTTGGACGCCTCACAAATGTCACCACTCAATCAGCCTGAGAGGGAATATAGTCAGCACATCACAGACACAGATTTCTCCAACAAACCCCCAAATGGCCACCAAGGCACAGGTTATGTCTGTGCTCAGGAGAAAACATCTGTTTTACTGTGGGACATAAAGCACTTCTTGTGCAAGAAGGTCTACTCAGTTTGGTGCTCAGTAAGGGTCCTAACCAATCCCCATTCCTATCAAGGGAACTGACAGGACTGTGCCCACCCTGCAAATTACACTCTCACTGCAATCAAGAAAGCAACTAAGCTGAAAGAAAGTGAAATTTTCTCGGTCATGTCCAACTCTTTGCGACCCCATGGAGTTCTCCAGGCCAGAATACTGGCGTGGGTAGCCAGTCCCTTCTCCAGGGGATCTTCCCAACCCAGGGACCGAACCCAGGTCTCCTGCATCACAGGCGGACTCTTTACCAGCTGAGCCATCAAGGAAGCCCAAGAATACTGGAGTGAGTAGCCTATCCCTTCTGTAGCAGATTTTCCCGATCCAGGAATTAAACTGGGGTCTCCTGCATTGTAGGCAGATTCTTCACCAGCTGAGCTACCAGGGAAGCACAGAAAGCAACTAACTGATCACACAACACTTTTCTTCAAAGAATTCACATCAAAATAAAAAAATTAGAAACAGAAATCTGAAAGATCTGGTTTGAGGACGGAGACCAATGGTCCCTACCATGTTATAGCCAAGGCCGTGCCCAGAGGGGGTCCCAGTCTCCTACAGGACAGAGTCTTAAAATCAGACTTTTGCACCCCAAAGCTGACAACTGTATGAAAAAACAGAATAAGGTACCAACAAAGAGGAAAACAAATCTGTACACTGGCCAGTGGTCTCTTTTCTCCATTTCTAACACAAAGAACCTGCACGACTAGTTGTGTGTCAAAAGGAGGCTGGCCTTTCATGAGGCTCATTTTCCCACTGTGTGGGGTGCAGGGTGGGTTTTCCTCATGTTGGCAGCGGCTTCACAAGGAGCTGGGACAGCCTTCATGAATGACAGCAACTGGCACCAGCGAGGCCTTCAGATCTTGGCAGTCATGCTGTTGCCAGCCTCTAATACTCGTGCCCAAAACACCGTCATATTCCCTCCGCTCCTACCTGTGGGTTTCAATCACATAGAGCCCATTCAGGCTATTCCTGTCAACTTCTCCTGAAACAACGTGGTCTTGTGAGGCTCTGCTGATGTGTGGCCAAAAGCAGTTCTGCAGCTCAGTGTTTTGACAGGCTTCAGAACTTTCCACTGTACTGAGATGGAATTTTGTGCATGAGATTACATAGCTAACACAGAAAAGACTTGATGGGTTTCCTGAATATTCCTGGGAGTAGTTGGCAAAGTGGGACAGGAGACCCTCAGAAGGTTCACTGTGATTCCAGTGTGAGACCCATAAAGACAGAAGAAATAACCAGAAAAGGAAAACCAACTAGGACTAAAAGAAGTGGAAATTTCACAAAGTAGTAGAAAAGATGGGCAATAAAAGAACAGCCTAAGGCCAAAATGTGTACAAGAAGGTTCATTGTACAGGAGGAAAAAAGGTGGAAAAAGCCCAAATGCTCACCTGCTGATGAATGGATCAGCACACTGAGGTCTAGTCACACTCTGGAACAGTATTCGGCCATAAAAAAAAGGAGTGATGTACCAAAACTGAATGAACCCTCAAACCATCACGCAGCGTGAAAGACGCCTGTCCTGAAAAGCCACACACTGCAGGGTTCCACTCGCATGAAATGTCCAGATGAGGGGAATTCACAGAGAAGGAAGACGGGGGGTCTCCTGGGGCTGGAGAGGGAGGGCTGGGGAGTGACTGCCAGGGGGTTTCATTTGGAGCTGACAGAAATGTTCTTTACTTAGAAAGTGGTAACAGTTGCCTGGCCAGACCCAGCCCCAGGACCATGGAGGAGCACCAGCCCACCATGAGGCTGGGAGAGGTACCTCTGTCCTCACCCCACAGCAGGCCATCTTCACCTCCATCCAAATCTCCTTTCCCTCTAGAAGACCATGCTTTCCCTCCAGCTCCTCCTGAGGTGCCTGCTTGGACTCCCAGAGCTACAGGACATAAAGTCTGACCCCAGAACACCCCCTCATTGCCACAATTCACAGTTGCCAAGAGAGCATCACAGTAAATGACAGAGACCCCACCTTTTTTGAATAAAGAATAGGCACATGATAACTGTCTCTAAAGAGACAAAATAAAGAACGTTCCCAGTTGCCCCCTTTTACAAAACACCTCCCTTTTCCTTTAATTCACGGGGAACTTTTCTCTCCGGTTTGCAGCATTTTCCAAAGGTAGTCTGTTATAAAGTCACAAATATGGGATCTGAAACCTCCCCTCCCCACCCTACATTTGTTGAGTCTGAAGAGATGGGAGGCAGGGTGATAGTGAAACCACATCAGGCAAGAGGTGGAAGGAGGAGCAAGATTGCGTGCGTGTGTTGTGGAGGCGGGTACCCACGAGTATGTGCATCCCGGGCCTCTCCTCCTCAGGCTTTTGGTTCTGGTTGTTAATATGAAGTTTGTAATCTTTCCTGAATTGGTGATGTCGCCAAAGTGTTGGAGCCCTAACTTGGCAGAAAGGCACCTGCAGGCTCTGCAGGGAATATTGCAACCCTGCCTGCTACTGAGAAAGTTCTCCACATGGAAGGCATAGAAGGAAATTCACCAGGTTTGGTCTGAGCTTAATCCATGCAGCCAATGTGCAAGTGTCCAGGCTGGGAGGGAGGTGGAGGAGCAAGCCGGGGGAGGTGGGGGGCACGACTGAGATGCAATTCGGTAAAAGTGAGTCTGTGAGACCTTTCAAAGAAGGGAATAGGAACAAACTCTTTGCCATGCCATATTTACACACTCTCTGAGCTCACACTCGTGTAGAAGTTGTGTGACTTGGGGCCTTAGGGAGACCAGAGGGTCAGGTCCACTTCTAGTTTCATCTTTCGGAAAACCCACTGGCAGGCAGAACTCAGGTGCTGGTCCCCAAGGCAGAACGCCAGTGAGTCCAGAGATGTGCACTCCAGAGCCAGGATGCAGGGCATGGGCAGGCCACCCAGGGAGCCACTGCTAAAGCAGGTGCAGCATCAAAGGGCAGAAGCAATGCCGACACTGGTCATAAAGGACAGGAGGAAAGTGAGAGCCGGATAAACATGCCCTTGGCTGAAGCTGAGGGCATGTCCACAGCCACCTTCCTTTCATACCCCTACCCCAAGCACAGGACATGCTCACTCCCAGGGTGGGTTCCACAGCTCGAGGGATGTGGGCAGGTTGGGAGCCAAGGACCCCAGTGAAATCAAGCCAACTCTCAGTGCTTCTGTTCACTAGCTGTCCTGGGATAATGCTACTTAAGGCCTCCAGCCATCGATGGCAGGCTGTGTGTGTGTATTAGTCATTCAGTCATGTCCAAGTCTTTGCAACCCCATGAACTGTAGCTCACTAGGCTCCTCTGCCCATGGAATTCTCCAGGCAAGAATACTGGAGTGAGTGGGTTGCCATTCCCTTCTCCACCCTCTCAGGTAGGAAGGCTAGGGGTCCCCAAGAGGAGCAAATAAACTGCAAGTAGGTCACGACTTGCAGCTGCAACCTTTCACTGGGAGGCTGACATGGGCTAATTCATGCAAACTCGTCCAGATGACATGAATTTCAAGTCAATTTCTCTGCACCACTGAGATGGCAGTTCAGGGCCAGTTATGACTCATTAACAGGCTCCAACATAGCACTCGCTTTTCTGACAGGATCCAATCCACTTCAAAAAGTTAACACCCAAAGGACTTTATGGTTCCCAGCACTAAAGGTGAGACTCTTGTATTTCAGATTGAAAGTGAAAGTGAAGTCATGTCAGACTCTTTGCGACCCCAAGGACTGTAGCCTACCAAGGCTCCTCCTTCCATGGGATTTTCCAGGCAAGAGTACTGGAGTGGGTTGCCATTTCCTTCTCCAGGGGATCTTCCCAACCCAGGGATTGAACCTGGGTATCCCGCATTGTAAGCAGACACTTTACCATATTTCAGATTAGATGAAGCTATTGCTCTCCATCCCAATCACTGCCCGAAATCCCTTATCAAAACAGGATTAACTCCAGGTCACGGGTTCACACCTGGAAGGGGACCTGCAAGGCCAGGGAGCTGGAGGCTTAAAATCAAGAGAGGACAGGAAGGTGCTTCCTGAGATCTGAGCAAGGTGCCATTGACATTTGACAGCTGGGCTGTATTAAAGCAGTTACTCTGCTCTGAACCATCAAAGCAAGCAATGTGAAGGAAAGTTTTGCAGGATGCAGGATCTAAAGCAATTCTTCTCAGTCTGGGTACAAAGAGTAGAAGCATTCAGTGAGTGGCTACACTGGCCAGACACTGATGATGCAGCCACTACATTCCAGAAGCTCAGCCAGCAGCATTCCCATTCTGCCAGGGAGGAGCTTGGCCTTGGACAGAGAGCAGAGCCAGGACCTAAGGTCTGATCTGCCGGATTCCAGTGGACCCTCTTTTGGATAAGTCACCAAGGTATGCTTTGCTTTTCCAAATCTCAACACCTGACAACAGTTTCTGGGGAGAAATACTTTCAAATACATTTTCAAAGTATGCATGCATGCTAAGTTACTTCATTTGTGTCTGACTCTTTCTGACTCTATGGACTGTAGCCCACCAGTCTCCTCTTTCCATGGAATTCTCCAGGCAAGAATACCGGAGTGGGTTGCCATGTCCTCCTCCAGGGGATCTTCCCGACCCAAGGTTCGAATTCATATCTCTTGTGTCTCCTGCATTGGCAGGCGGGTTCTTTACCACTAGCGCCGCCAAATGGCAACATCTAAATATCACAGCTTGATCCAGAACTTGTAACTGCACACACCTGTGGCCAGTTCTTCGGAACCCAACTTGTCCTCACCAGCAGCCTGACTGCCGGCGGCTCAGTAGAGAGTCCTGCATGGGACACTAACAGGACTGGGCCTTATTGTATAAGTGATAAATCAGAGGCCCCTTTTCTGCAGCCTGCCCCCATGGAGCTCTGGGGCAACTGTGGTTTCCTGGAGGCCAAGTCTGATTGGCCAATGTTTATTGGGCAGTGACCTGAAGTATCAGAGCCCTAACCTGGGGGACAGTGGCCCCTGTCTATGCAACCTTGGATCCACGAGCTTTCCCTGTGGCCAGAAACGCACTCGTTGGTTAAAGCCAGGAACAGAGGAAAGGAGGGGCACAGCAAGGCTTCATGCCCAACCATGGGCTGTGCTGCAGGCCTCACTCTGGTCCAGGGACCAGCAGGTCTTCAGCTGGAAGGACGAGGTTTGCACCAAATAGCAGGGGGGTCAAACAGGCCCAGACTCGGGTCCCACTTCCACAGTCTCCATCCTGCACGATCTCGAACACACGGCAAATCACTCAGCTTCACCTGTGACCACCAACAGTGCACAGGCCCAGAAGGCTACCAGGACCCCCTCACCAAAGCCCAGCTTTTGATTTCTCTTGGGTACCGCCCCCTTTATCTCTAAAATGGGTCACAGGGTCTTATGTGGATCAAATAAAATAGCACGTGAGAGGCTCCAGTAGGCTGCCCCACTGTCCACCCCCACCCTCCATTTCTCTCCTTGAGACAGCGAGAGTCCTATGAAATACTGATGAGGCAGTGGGAGCCCCAGATCCCCTCCGGGCCACAGAACTGGGAGCAGAGAACTGAGTCTCCATGATGAAGCCAGGACATCTGGAATCAAGTGCCCACACATGAACGAGTTCACGGCTGGTGGAAGAGGCACACTTTGCTCAGACATAACAGGGGTTCGAGGTCCTTGACTGAAGGTCACTGCAGAGGGTCCATTCCAGGACAGCAGAGATAAACACAGTTTAGGTCAGTGTGTGTGTGTGTGCACGCACGCGTGTGTGTGTTTTAACCAGTAGGGACTAGAAATGGAAGTGCACACAGAAGGGAGGGCCAAAAGACATCATTTTCTAGCCAAAACCATACGCTGCCAAACCTTCCTTAACCCCAGAGAGTTTTGCCCTGAGGGAAGCATGGCTGAGATTGCTTCCCGCCAGCCAACGCCCCCCCCGCCTTCGCAGGAGTGGGGGGGCCAGTGGTGCCCTCCTCCAGGAACCCAAGCCAGGGACTGAGGCTCCAAGTGACAGCTAAGGGCACTGGGAATGAGGAATGAGTTCACCAATGCAGGTCAACCCCACAGAGGAGCCTGGAGAGTTGGGAGATGGAGGGAACCTCAGGAAGGGTAATGATTCCACGTGAGGGGAACTGCATGTTTTGTGGAAGGTGGCTGTGCAAGAATCTGCAGGGCCTTGGCAGCAGGGGCCATCCACGCAGCACCTACAACAGTGAGAACTCAGAACCCCCCGTGAGCTCCACTGGGAGCAAGTGTAACTGACGAGGGGTCAGATAGGGGTAGGAAATTAAGAGGTACACACTATTACATATAAAATAAATGTGCCATGAGGATATATTGCACAGCATAGGGAAAATGGCCAATATTCTATCATAACTATAAATGGAGTATAATCTTTAAATATTGTGAATCATGATGTTGTATATCTGTAACTTGTATAATATTGTAAATCAGCTATACCTCAATTTTGAAAAAAAAAAAAAAAGTAGATTTGCAAGGTCTAAAAGAAACATCGAAAGCAACTGGGACCCCCAGATGGAACACAGTGTGGTGAATGAACCGGGCATGGGAATGGCGCTTCGAGGTGTGGACAGAGGCTTGACACACAGCACTTAGAAACCATGCCTGAAGTACAGGAGTGATGAGGGTTTCACCTCTAGACAGCAGGATGCTCTGCATCACAGAAATACTGACATGGCCCCAGACTCTCCAAGTGGACAAGCTGAGGCGCCTCGTGCCCGCCCTGACACCGAGTAGACCACAGACATCCCCGGCCGGTCCCTGCAATCCCAGCGATGCACAAAGATGGGCACACATGGAGTTACCACCACGACACTTGCTTTTGGCTATTTAATGTCTGGACAGAACTAACTGGACAAAATTGTTTTCACTGTCTCTCCCAAATCAGGTCTGTTCACAGTTTGGTGCTTGAAAAAGATGAAAGGCCAGTGTTCTCAAGCGCCTGGAAGAAGTCTGATCCCTCCTCTTTGAAACTGACCTCCAGAAGCTTCTTTCTATAAACCTGGCAGGTGCCACCCTTCATTCCTTTTCTCTTTCATGATACTTGTGACTCAAACTGCAGATCCCGTGGCCAACAGAGAATATGTTTGGGAGAGACAGACTCACAAAACAGAGACTAAATGACACAGCCATACAACCTGGACACCAGTGTAATGAGCAAACAGAAACAGAACCCACATACCTATTGCCCATGGGGCTCCCCAGTAGTAGGAAGGCTGCCAGTGCTCAGACACCAGGCATTCCCCTTCCGCAATCGGGAGGGCAAGGGAGAGACAGACATACAGCTTCAGGTGAAGAAGCTTCTAGATGACAAGCTCACTAACTGACCATCTCAACCCAATTCACCAAGCCTGATTCTCACAAGTGCCCTCTACTCACAGTGGTGTGGACTCTTGACAGCCTCCAAGCAGGCTGCAAGGAGATTTTCGATCTAAAGGTGAACAGGCTGCTTGTTCTGGGTTCTACTCTCCAGGAACTGATAGCAAGGTAACAAGACTCACCTTCACCGTCTGCACTCAGGTTCTCGTATGAGTCCCAGCGGATTAGCGGGTCTGCTGTGTTGAAGTCCACAATTACTCTGTGGTCATTCTGCAAATGTTCACATCCTGCAGGGTGGTGGAAGGGACAGGGGTGGACAAAGGGTGTTAGTCCCAGTCAAGCCGGCACCTGCCAGCAATGCAGAGAGGAGCCTCTGGATCTGAGTGCCAGCCCAGAGTCCAGACCCACACCCTCTCCCACAAGCCTGCCAGTAATCTAAGCTGGAACTGAACAACAGTGCAAACCACTTGGCAGGAAGGAAAGGTGAACACTGGTCCTCTGTCTTCCAGGTGGGAGGCTCTGTGCTCTGGATGGTTTCTGCACAAGGGGACCACCTGGATGGCTCTGCAGCTTAAGGACCCAGCAGAACCCTGAGGAGCAGCCTCAGGGCTGGTGGACTGGAGGGGTGGGTTTGGGCTCTTGCCTCTCTGAGGCTTCCAGGACGATTCTTACCCCACAGCCTTGCATTTAACCATTCATGCATCAATCTATGGCACTGAGCACAGAAATAGGGTGCTTCTTTTCCACCGCTATTAAAAACTGAATTAAAACTTCCACAAATATGAATCTCGGTGATGGAAATGAGCCATTTGTCTTCACAGTAAAGAGACTGCTTTCTCTTTCAATGTATTTTTAGAAGAAAGGAGTCTATTTTGCACACAAATAGTTGTAGTCTTTCTACTATATTTCTAGTCCTCTTTAAAAATATGTGTTTGCTTCTTGAGGGGAGAAGTAAACAGGGCATCAAGTCATGGTCCAAATCCTGAAGTTCTGGGCCCTTCTTTGGGCAAGTCACACCATCTCTGGGGCCTTTTTGACCTAGTTGGGCCTTACTGTCTCTAGGCTAACACCTTCCCACTGTCTAATATTCTATTTTTAATGTATTATAAATCTTTCCAATTATATGCAAAGGTGGGAGGTTCTACAGAGACTCCAGCATACATATCACCCAACCAGGTCAGCATCTTGCTGCCCCCTCCACCCTCCTGCCAGCAGTCTGCATCTACCCACCTTGAATCTTCTCAGGAGTGGCTGAGAAGACTAACTCAATCTTCCCATTATCAGGAAAACGGTCATCTAAAAAAGAAATCCTATTTCAACAAATTTGGAGACAAGACAACAAATGAATTTTGTCTTTATATTCCTACCAGGGCAACACCACTCCCAAATCTCCAACAGCACGCCAATGACAGAGAAAAATATTAGCATTTTTATTGCTTCTCTAGAATTTTTTCTTTGTTGGAACAATCATCAGTCTTTTGTGAGACTGGTAATAATTTTGTCAATAGGCTGGTTTGTGGTGTAGCGGGCGGCATAGTGGAGAACAATGAAAGGAACACATGAGGCTCGCGGGGGCCACCCACTAAGGGCCCATTCTCCCTACACTCAGTCTGGACCCGGGGAGGGACCTCACCTTTGCTCGCGTTGTCCAAATCCTCCTTCGCAAACACAAGTCTGTAGCCCTGAACAGCCCCGGTGTGAAACTGCAGGCGGAAAATGACATCGCGGGTGGCTGAGCGGTACTTCTTGTGGTAGCACTTCACCTGTGATGAAAAGGGGTGTGTTTTCCAGGGAGCCCCACCTGCGAGGAAGGCTCCTGTGGGAGTGCACAGGAAGACGTCTGAAGAATGAAACTGCGCAGCCTCTTTTTCCTAATTTCATCTAGACACTCCACATTTACCTTAAAGCCTTTCTGCTCTCGTGAAAGGAGCAGGCAGTCATTACTTCCTGTACTCGGCTCAATACTTATGTTGTGTGCCATAACAGAGACAGAGAGAGAGAGATGGCAAGAAGGGAGAAGGAAGGGAAAGGGAAAAGGCCTTGGAATGTAAATTCCACAGCTGGGCTGTCAAGACGTCCTGAATGACAGTTTGAGACCAGTCTCCAGAATCACCAGGGACGTGACTTGGATTCAGGCTATGGCTCCGAGGCCCTAGGTCTCTGGGAGCAGCTCAGGCCTCTGGGGTGACAGTGCCAATAAGCAGGGTAAAAGCAACCCTTCTGGGCACTTGGCAGGGAAGGGTGGGTGGAGGAGGGGCCCTGGCACCATTTCTCACCTTTCCATGGGGGCCCCCCTGCCTGAGGTGTCTGGGGGTAGGGCTGCCCATGAGGAGGGCAGGAAGGCCACGGCAGAGTGGTGTACTGCAGGAGAGAGGGCCCTTCCTCCCTCCTAAGTAGGGCAGGGGCTCCTTTCCAGGGTCCCCAGGGGTTCAAGCCCAGAAGCAGGCTGGATTCTGCCCTCAGACACTCAGAGTGGAGGAGGCCACGCCCTGCACTGCGCATGCCCAGGAGGAAGGGAGGCTAGAGGTGCAGGGATCTCACAGGCAGCCATGCTCACAAAAGACTCAGGTCAGAAAAAGATGGGCTTCAGATATCTTGTGCCAGGTCAATGAGAAGCAGTCCCAGCAAGCATGGTCCAGACCAGTGATTCGGGAGATGCTGTAGGTGACTGTTCTGTGTGTATGTTCGGTCACTCACTCATGTCTAACTTTGCAACCCCATGGAACGCAGCACGCCAGGCTTCTCTCTCCTTCACTATCTCCTGGAGTTTGCTCAAACTCATGACCATTGAATCAATGATGGCATCCAATCATCTCATCCTCTGTCCTCCCCTTCTCCTCTTGCCTTCAATCTTTTCCAGCATCACAGTCTTTTCCAGTGAGTGGGCTCTTTGCATCAGGTGGCCAAAATATTGGAGCTTCAGCTTCAACATCAGTCCTTCTAATGAATATTCAGGGTTGATTTCCTTTAGGACTGTCTGGTTTGACCTCCTTGCTATCCAAGGGACTCTCAAGAGTCTTCTCCAGCACTACAGTTCAAAGGCATCAATTCTTCGGCGCTCAGCCTTCTTTATGGTTCAACTTTCATATCCATACATCACTACAGGAAAAACCATAGCTTTGACTATCCAAACTTTTGTTGGCAACTTTTGTTGTCTCTGTTTTTTAATATGCTGTCTAGGTTTGCCACTGCTTTTCTTCCAAGGAGCAAGTGTCTTTTAATTTCATGGCTGCGGTCACCATCCACAGTGATTTTGAAGTCCAAGAAAATCAAGTCTGTCACTGTTTCCACTGTTTCCCCATCTATTTGCCATGAAGTGATGGGACCAGGCCTTCAGTAACCAGAGAACCATCACTCGAGAGAAAAAATAAAGACCCAAGGAGCTTCGGCCCCTTAGGGCAAACCCCAAAGTCGTTTACCTCTGTGCTATCTACAAGGAAACAGTCTGATAAATAAATAAAGACATGTACACAGACCGTCAGAGGAGCAATTCATGTTGACAAACACAAGCCCCACATTCACTATGCGGGAGGCGCCAGGCGGCCTGTGCACACGCCTGGTGGGAATCCAGACTCAGGCCTGGCCTCCAGGCCCCTGTCCAGGGCTGGCATATGGAACCAGACCACGAGAACTCTTCAGAAATGTGACAGCTTCCATTTACTCTCCAACAGCAAATGGATCTCCGGTCGCCAAGTCCTCTCTCATTTCATCTGGGGTCTCTGGCTCCTCAGCAGAGTCCAACCAAAGGCTGTGCCCCCAGCCCTCCTTCCCGAGATGCTGCTTGCGTTCTCACCCCTCCGAGGCCCCTGCACAGCACTGCTGTGCTCACACCGACTGCTGAGCAGAGGGCCCCATCCCACACATGCTGCAGCAAAACCCCCACGGAGAGGACATGCCCCCACGCACCTATCTCTGCTGGATAATGGACTCACCCTCTCTGTTTGCCTTTCTCCACTGCTACCCTGGAAGTGAGAGGGAAAGGGGGAGAAGACTTGGAGAAAAGGCAAGAGAGTTTCAGGCACATGCCAGTCTGACTCTGAAGTCTTTTTCAATACTGAGGGGAACCAAGGCTGTAAAATAACAACAAGGCCTCCCTCCAGAAGCTGACAGCCCCTGACGGAGGTGGCCCCAGGCCAATCCACAGGGTCATGCCTCACAGTAGCTCCCTCCCCCAATTTGGCACCAGGTTCTGTGGGCAGGTAGAGCCTCTGGTGGACACAGGGCAGTACAGGTGCTGGGTAAAGAAGCATAGACAGCCTAAGGGCAGGGGAGGATGCCCCTCAAGCACAGCTCCCTTTGGGGGAACCTTTCTCCTGCTCTGAGTTAAAGGGTTCATCCTGCAGCCAGCTCCTGATGTACACAGCTCATCCCAACCAGAAGCCCCCAGGCCTGCCCCCACCTTTCCCAGAACGCAAGGTGCTCCATGGTCTCCCCTCCTCTGGTCTCACCATCGCTCATCACAGCAGCTATACACACACACATGTACACACACACATAGAGGGTACTCATCAGACACGAATCCCAGCCCACTCCAGGCACCAGGAGGGGGGAGGCAGAGGTCACCACATGCCCTGGAGCAGGGGAGGAACAGCAGATGGGTTCACCCTCCCCTCCCGGCCCCCTGGCTGCCCGCTCTCAATCGTCCTGGGGCGCAGACACCTTCCAAGCCCTGCATGACTCTAGTGTCTAAAGACTAGTTTTTCACAGGACAAGGGTTCAGGGTGGAAGGAAGAGCAAAGTATCCCACTGCCACAGAGCATCCGCCTTCTGCACACACGTGCCCTGCCTGAGGGGCTTCCAGGGACTCCTGACAAGTGGCACTGGCGGACCTGAGCCCTCCCCACAGTCCTGCCCGCTGTTTCACCATATTCTCTTCCCACTGCTCACGGCTGCACTCGCCACCCGCTCCAGTCCTCCTGGCCACCTCAGGAATGAGCCCCGCTATCTCCTGAAGGCGCAGAAAGCCACAGGCATCTCCCTCGCATGCGGACCTACAGCTCTGATCAGAGAGGAGATGGACCCACTTCCACCCAGTGGAGCCCCACCTCTGGCACCTCCCACAGAGTCAGTAATGATTCATCATCTGAGCCAATAAATGTTAGTAGGATCTGTGACAAGAGACCAGAATCATGCTCTTAACACTCCATGGAAAGATCAGCAGCATTTTGCTTGACAGAAGTGCCCCAAATGCTTCTTTTAAGGTACAAAGAATCGGTAGCATTTTATAAAGATTAGAGTGATGAAGGCTGTAACACCCCCTTCATCCCTTCAGCGTTAGCACTTTTATTTGCCTATGTCTCCCCAGCGAGTCTCTAAGAACACATCAATCCCCTGCCTTCAGATTTTAGAATATCTGCACTAGAAACAATGTCTCTCCACTTTGCTGGTGGGCCTGGTGGCTATTTACACAGGCATCAAGGAGCCACAACCACACACCCTCAAAGGTTTAGCAAGCCTACTGGCTGCCTTCCTAAGTTAAAGCACCTACATCATCCAGGGCCAACACTAACCATGATTTCACTTGGAGGTGAAAATGATTTCAGAGGGTGGCAAGACTGTAACTCACTCCCTAAACCATGAGGAGGGCAGCAGTAAAGCTGTGAATAAAAAATACAAGTAGATCTACTGAGGGTTTCCCTGGTGGCTCAGTAGTAAAGAATCTGCCTGCAATGGAGGAGACACAGGTTCAATCCCTGGGTGAGGGAGATCCTCTGAAGGAGGGCAAATCAATCCATTCCAGTATTCTTGCCTGGAGAATCCCAGGGACAGAGGATCCATAGCGGGGGCTACAATCCATAGGGTCGCAAAGAGTCAGGCAACTGAAACTGAGCACTCATACACAGATCCACTGGGCTGATACAGAACGGACTGGGCCCGACCCAGGTCTAGGAGACTCACGGCAGAGGGAGAAGGATGCATGCACAGCAAGCCACAGGGCGATATAGCACAACAGACAGCCCGTAACGACACCCAAGAGGAGCAGATCCAGAGGGGCTGAGGATGCATTCATTTTCCCTCTTCTTACTTAAGTGCCCTTAACAAGAAACAATAAACTAACGTGTTGTTTGTTTGTGACAGCTCCTTGAGAAGGGTCCCCTCTGTTTAGAAGTCAGGTTGCTGGAGCCAGGCAACGGAGCCCCAGAACCACGGGGATGAAATGTAAGTGGCCATGGGGTTGCACAAGCAGGGGCAGCAAGACGAGGCATGTGGATGGGAAAGTGTTTACAAGCCCACTGGGGCCCTGGACCATGGCCAGTTCTTGACGGGGCTGCAGCCCACGCGAATTCCTTAGCGAGGTTACATAACGACAGGGCTGTGCTCACAAACGCTCTGCCCTCCCACTTAACAGAAGTGTGTTTACTGAATACCTGAGGCTCTGCCCTTTAGGAGACAGTGTCCGAACCTCAGTACAAGCACATCGCAAAGATGGGCAGGTCAGGTGTGCAATGGGAGGGTGTGTAGGGACAGGCCAGCCATGTTTAGGTGAAGCCGGACGATGGGTGAGTGTCACCCTGGCTTCAGCAGTAACGGCCCCCTCAACAGCCCACAAGTCAAAGGAATGACAGATGGAGTCCACTCCACTTTCCCCCACAGTGTTCCCAACCCAAAGAGATCACAAGGCCTTACTTCTTATAAACTTGACCCCTATAACCTTTGCTGCTGCTGCTAAGTCGCTTCAGTCATGTCTGACTCTGTGCGACCCCATAGACGGCAGCCCACCAGGCTCCCCCATCCCTGGGATTCTCCAGGCAAGAACACTGGAGTGGGTTGCCATTTCCTTCTCCAATGCATGAAAGTGAAAAGTGAAAGTGAAGTCGCTCAGTTGTGTCCGACTCTTCGCGACCCCATGGACTGCAGCCTACCAGGCTCCTCCGTCCATGGGACTTTACAGGCAAGACTACTGGAGTGGGTTGCCATTGCCTTCTCTGATAACCTTTGCTAGCCTGTCTCAACAGAGAATCAATCCCTCATGAGGAAAGAGGCAGGTTTATCTGTGCACAGGGCTGACATTTACCAAAATCAAAGAGGGAAAAAAAAAGCAAAAGACAGCATGCTGTCTCAAAGGATGGTGACCATGGAGTCACCTTGGGACAGCTTCCCTGGGAGCTCCCCTTCCACCTTCCGGAGCAGAGGCAGGCTCTGCAGACGCCAGACAGCCCGGCTGAACTCTCTGCGGCTATGGGTGGGAAACCCATAAAAGCATTCTCTACAATGCAGGATTCGGTCCAACTCATGACGGTTGCCAAATTCTTGACAAGAAATGAAAATGCCTACATACTTGAACTTTAACACAGAAAGGCCCTGACATACTCTCCATGTCCTCCTTTCTCCACTGAAGGCAGGCTCATGAATGTTCAGTGGTGCACATCAAGCGGTAACTGACTACAATCGAAGGACAGGACAAACTGAAACGAGCAGGTCTCCCACAGTTAGGCTGAGACTGTGTACTTCTCCTGCCTCAGAGACTCGGGAAACCAGAGCCGATCTGCACAGTAGGAGGGGAGACGGCTCCCCGCTCCCCAGATGCTCAGCCAACACCGTGGAATGTTCTGCCACCGTCTACTTCCCTGTGCTGAGCGCTGAGGTCATTTTCAGGTTGAACCAACAGTCCTGGGATTTGGAGGAGCAGCATGTACAGACCACACAATGCAGTGTGTCCCCCAGAGATTATGTTCTGAGTGTGGGGATACCTGGGGCTGATCCTCCAGGCTGGCCGGTGCTGTCAGCACCCCTTGAGAGTCTCTCCTCCTCAGACACATGGTAATCACCTCTCCCACCTGTGAGCCTTCAACTCCTGCCTCTATGCACATGTGAACACACCAAATTCTCCTGGCACGAGAGTGATCACCAGCGCATCTCACTCAACGTTCACAACCACCATGTTACCTGGTTCAGGACATACGCTATGGGGAATGAATGAGGGGATGAGTGAGCACTGGTAACAAGTCATAGCCAAGGGTGCTGGATAACCCATGGTACCTGACTCCATTCTTACGCTTATTCAGTTCAGTTCGGTTCAATTCAGTTACTCAGTCATGTCAGACTCTTTGTGACCCCATAGACTGCAGCACGCCAGGCTTCCCTGTCCATCACCAACTCCTGGAGCTTGCTCAAACTCACATCCATCACATCAGTGATGCCATCCAACCATCTCATCCTCTGTCCTCCCCTTCTCCTCCTGCCCTCAATCTTTCCCAACATCAGGGTTTTTTCAAATGAGTCAGTTCTTCGCATCAGGTGGCCAAAGCATTGGAATTTCATCTTCAGCATCAGTCCTTCCAATGAATATTCAGGACTGACTGGTTGGATCTCCTTGCAGTCCAAGGGACTCTCAAGAGTCTTCTCCAACACCACAGTTCAAAAGCATCAATTCTTCGGCGTTCAGCTTTCTTTATAGTCCAACTCTCACTTCCATACATGACCACTGGAAAAACCATAGCTCTGGCTAGACAGACCTTTGACTAGACAGTTTATTCTAGAATGGGTTTACTCAATGAACACAGATATTATGGGCTGGACTCTGTGACCCCAAGATTCATCTGTTGAAGTCTTAAAGGTGGTGAGGGTAGTCAGGTTATACAGGTGAGCCCTAGTCCAATCTGACTGGGGTCCTTTTAAGAAGAGACCAGGACCCAGACACATGTAGAGAGGGAAGATGACGTGAGGGCCTGGGGAGAAGAGAGCCATCTGCACGCCAAGGAGAGAGACCTCCGGAGATATCAGCGCTGCTGACACCTTGATCTCCGCCTTTCAGCCTCCAGCACTGTGAGGGAATTCATGTCTGATGTTCGAGCCCCCAGTCTGTGGCACTTTGTCATTACAGCCCTAGGAAACTAATATAAGAGGCTAGAGCCACTGCGAGGCTTCATAGAGATCAACAACTAAACTAAACCTCCTGGGTAATCATTTCTACAAATGAAGCAAGGAAAAATTACCCCGTGGGATGGAAAATTACCCACTTCCAGCTGTAACCCGTATCACCCTTCCCCCGCCTGATAACGCTGCAAAAAAATAAGTGCAGAGTGTACAAAAATGAACTGTAAACACAGGAAGTATAAATCAAATAATAATTCAATCCAAAAATACTCCATGTTAAGAATGGACAGAGGTGCAGGAAGGCGCTGTTTTATCAAGTTATGCATTTCCTGTGATGAGATCTGGGAGATCCTATTTGCCCCCATTGCCAATGGAAACAAAAATTCATGGAAAGGGTGCCTTCAGGGCAGGAAACATTCCCCTCAAGAGACCCCCAGGCAACAGAACACCTGAATGCCAGACCTCTCAGCTTCCTGCAGCTTCACTCACGGCTCATCCAGCCAGGCTGTCCCCTCACACAAGCAGCAGCCTTCAGGGCATGCTAGAGTGTGAACTTGCCCAAGGACTCCCACCTTTGGGGCGGGCTCTAGGCAATAAGGTGGGGACAATGGCACTCTGGGCTCACAGCCAGGGTGAGCTGCCACCCCTGAGAAGCACAGTGACTGGCTCCAGAGAGGCTGGGACAAGTCAACCACCCACCTCAAGGGCTCGGCATCCATCTATGAGAGATCATCAAATGTGGCCTAAGGGAGGCACAGCCATGTGTCCAATGTGGATGACGTGGGTGGGTGGCATCCGCAAGACCTGCAGAAAAGGTCCGTGGGGCCGTGTGCAGAACAAAACCGATAATCCAGCATCTCTGGGGCTAAGCGATCAAGGAGCAGTAAACCAAGGGGCTCCTAGGCCACCTACAGGATCCTGGACCCTCTCTTCCCACTGTGGGCCCAGGCAGTGGAACACCATGCTTGGATGGGGTCATGCTGTGAGGTGCGGGGCTCAGGGACACAAGCAGTCCTGGGATTTAGGACATATTGGGGTGAAGGAGCAGCATGACTGATGAGATGTGGGGCAAGGAGACGCCGAGAGGAAGCTCCCATTTGGGGTCTGGGGAACAGCGGGGGATGGTCCTAGGAAGCACAAAACGGATTCCAGGGGGGCTGGACCCAAGACAGAAGCAAGTAAGAGGCAGCCTGGACCCCTCAGAGCAGTTGCTCCTGCCAGAAGGAGCAGCACTTGCGAAAGGGGGGCCGCCCAGAGGACAGTAGACCTGCCAGGAGCCGGGGACCACCCAGAGAGGAGGGGCTGCAGGCGGAGCTGAGGGAAGAGGAGGCCCCATGAAGAGCAAGCAGCCACATGATGGCGAACACCAGGGAGATGGCCACTGGGGGGTGGGGGCGGGAGGAGAGCAGACGGCAGGGGCCGCTGAGCATGACCTGCCCTTTCCTAAAACCCAGACTAGAAAGTGGGCGGCAGAGGCAGGGTGCTCACAGGAATGAGGCTTCTGACCCAGTGGAGAGGCGCCAGGGCTTCCTCCCCAGCTCCTCTGAGCAGGGTGCAGCCCACGTGCTCTGAGGACCATGCCAGGCTTCTTGCCATTCCTCCCACTCAGGCCTGTGCTGCACCCACCTCTGTTCTCCCGCAACTTGGGGGGAGGTCCCCCTCCCCTTGAAGACCCTGCATGCAGGCCATGAGCTCCCAGCACTGTAAGAGGAAGGCTCCAGTCTGACGGCTCTAAACTGACCGTGCCCGCTACACTGGTGGCCACCCTACATCCCCACCCAGGCCTCGCTTGAGCCCAGAGGTCTCAGGCAGGCGCTCCCCAAACTCTCGCTGGCCCAACACCTTCACCTACAGCTGGTGCTTCAGAAGGCCCCACTGGGCACTGAGCAGACTCATCAGTGTGCACTGGAAATGAAACTTCTTGAGAAGGGCCTAATAATCACACTTTCGGACTTCTTGCAAAGAGGTAGCAAAGGCACAGGGAGGGGCAAGTCGGCAAGTCCCCGTAGCCACTGGATGGAAGCCACTTACCAATGTACCTGAATAGAGCCATGGGCCAAGCGCACGCGGCAACAGGCACCTTCCATGCGGCCGTGTGTGCCCCAGGCACCATCTCTCATCTTAAGACAGTGCAGGAGACAGTGTCCCAAACTCACAGGCAGGAGCCTTCCTGCTGCGGCTTCAACAAATGCGTCGCGTGCCCAGGGATGGCTCCTGGCACCATACCCATGCCAGCTCATGGGAACCAAGCCCAAGCACATCTGCCACCACCTCCTTCCCCCACCTGCTCCCCATTCCCACCCTGCCCATTCCCAGACCTGCCTCCCAGTTACCAAGGGCCAAACCACAACCTCCCACCCAGGTCCCCCCAGAAAAACCCCACCCGCCTGCTCAGACTGCATTCCAGCACGTGATGTTTTCTCAGACACCTTGCTCCAGGGTGGAGGGCTGGCTGCAGTGCCCCCGTTGCCCTAGGACAGCAGGGAGACTCGTTGGGGTGGGTCTGCTGGGGAGGGCATCTTCCAGGAGTGCAGGTGGTGGCCCCACCAGCGGGTGCTCGATTATACTATGTAGCCTTCACACCCTGCCAGCTGCCCCAGTTCAATCTTATCCCCATGAAGCCCACTTACGGGCCTCAGGCAGCAGAAGGGGGTGCAAGCTTGGATAAGGACCCGTCTGAGGCCACCCAGCCCCATTAAGCTGTAGATCTGGTGGGATCCCAGGCATGGGACTCAAGGCCCATCCTCTGCTTGATGCCCTTGGACTGTATCGATCTGCTGTTGCTCATATAGAGCTGCAGGGCTTCCTTCCTTCCGCTGGAGACCAGGCATGTTCTCCTCCCATCCTTGCTACTCCTCTAAGTCAAGAGTCCTAGAAGGCTTACCCTTAAGAGGTGATTCAGCGCATTTTCAGGACACACAAAAGAACACAATCTGGCTTCAACCTCCCAAGACAACTAACTTCCACAAGGGTATCCTCAAGGCCTGGGGACTGCTGCACCCCCAAGCCAGGGCCTCACACCCAACTCCAAGGGCACTTCCACCTGAACCTCCCAGTCGGCCGGCCTCAGCCATCAGGACCCACTCTGGTACTACTGGATCCCCCTCCTGATATCCATTCACCCAACCAGGCTCCTCCAGGGCAAAGATGTCCCTCTGTCCCGCCCTTCCTTCCTGTGCTAGGGCCCAACTCGGAAAGCTCAGAATACTCAAAAAAGGATTGCTGGACAAATAAATTGATGGTGCAAAAGGAAGAGGGGAGGCAAGAGACAGTGGAAGGGAGAGGAGGAAGAAGACGGAAAGATGGAGGAAAGAAGGAGGTGGGAGGAAGAGTAGAGAGAAGGGGCAGATGCAGTGAATCCCCCACCGGCTTCTGGAAGACCTGCAGCCAGCAGCCCACATCAGGTGCTCTTTCTGGGAGGAGGAGCCCCACAACCAGGCATGCGAAAACTAATGAGAATCCTATGGGCTTCCCAGACAGTGCAGTGTTAAAGAAGTCACCTGTCAATGTAGGAGACACGAGACAGACTGACCTCCTGGGTCAGGAAGATCTCTCAGAGGAGGGCATGGCAGCCCACTCCAGTATTCTTGCCTGGAAAGTTTCATGGAGAGAGGAGCCTGGCAGGCTAGAGTCCAGGGGGTCACAAAGAATTGGACACAACTGAGCGACTGAGTGCATACACACACACACACACAACACACACACATGCACAATGAGAATCCTAGAAAACTCTGATTGAGCCACTTAAATAAAAAGTCAATTTGTAAACTATCTTGTCTTTTTGTCATAGGGTATCCTCCTAGGCCTCAAATAGATTACAGGAGAGCTAGTCTATGCATGTGGGAAGCACACACGTGCCTCAAAGTTGTTCATTATTTCAGACAATTTTCTCTTAAATTATTTTAGATGTATGCATTTTTTAATACTCAAGATAGATAAAAGGCAAAGGTGGAAAAGCTAGTCTCCCTCAAGAAGCAGCAGACACAAGAATCAAAACTACCTGGAGAAATCACTGCTTCACTCATAAGCCAAGCTGCAAGATGCTGGCTGTATCTCCCACTTAGACACTAACGGTGAACATTTTATGTCTGCACCTGCCCCTGGAAGGCCTAGTCATTTTAAGACTGCACATTATGCTCGGGGAACTGGAATCCTGGGAAGAGCAGTCGTTGAGTTAGGACTTTAATTTCAAGGGTGCACATAGCAAGTGGCTCTAACAATTTGTTCTGTTCCTTTTATTAAAATAGGTTTACTCAGAAAATCAACCGATTTCCTTAAGGTAAAGGCTACTTTCCATTCTTCTTACAGATTTTCGGGGGGCAGGGTCTGATGTTATTGCTTTAAGATGAGCTTGTTTTTCCCTTTCCATTGATTCTTGGGAGAGCAGGGGCAAGGCCATGACACTCACCATGATGTCCCCTTTCAGGAGCTGGGCCGGCTCGATGGCGATGTAGATCCTGCTTTGGTTTTCTGGGCCAACATTGCTTTGGAATAAAGAAGAAGGCACATCACTATACAATTTCATGATTTAATGGAAAGAATACCTTCTGAGAAAAGGAACCCTACAACTGAAATTAGACAAAATATCCTGCTTGGCCCAGGCATCCCAATTCCTTAGACTCTCTCCTATGAAAATGAGTCTAAAAGGTATAAAAAAGCAATGGGGCCAGGCAGGGTCCTGAGAGCTATGTCAGTGCCAGTGGTCGCAGGCCCACCCCAGGCCCAGGCATGGCGGGGCACGCAGCATGGAGTACTGGCGTTCTGCCGGCACAGCCTCTGTGGTCAGCAGAGGGTGACATGGCCCAAGTGTCACCGATGCCAGGGTCCAACAGGAGTCCAGACATATGATAACAGTTCGTTTTGAGTGATGACAACACATGTTTTACCTTTATTCATTTTCCATTAATGTGTATAAAATGCTAATCCAAACTCCCAAAAAAGCAAATCAAATAAGTCTAGAATTAGTACATATTCTGGAAACGTCTGCCTGCCCTTTATCTAAACTGCCAAGGGGAGAGAAAGGCAAAACACCATGGCCCTGTCACAGGCTCCAACATGATTACTTCCACACAGTGCGGGACCCTCTCCCGCCCCCGGGTCCCTGTGTCCCTGCGTCTTCACACAGCCAGCTGGGTGACAGCGGCGGACACCCGGCAGGCAGGGTGATGGGGCACCCGCCCATGGCTCCCCGTCTGTCCCCTCCTCTGGGGTCCCCAGGCATCACGCCTCCCACACCTCCCAAGGGAGAAGCAGCCTGGAGCAGGCCCCTCCCTGGCTCTCCCGCGGTCCCCAGGAGAGCAGCCGCACTTACTAGATCCCCGACGTGTACACGGGCTGCATGGCCTGGTAGAGCTTGAGAAAGGGCCGGCACACTGAAACACAGGCAGAGTCGGCTATAAACACGCGGAACTGGGGGCCAGTGCCGGGCAGCACATCTCCAGACCCCACCCTGCAGGAGACACTCACCTCCACCCGAGTCAAAGTTGGGGGTTCCGTGCAGGATGACGAAATGCAGGAACAGGGGCGAGGCATTCATCTTCACCGTTCCTGACAGGAGCCCGCTGAGAAACTGCACATACCTGCAAAGGGCAGCAGCTTAGAGCTCCCGCGACAGCTCGGAGCACAGGTGGGGTCGGAGGGAAAGGAGGAAACGCGCCTGCTTTTTCGGGAGTTTCGGGAGAGGACCCATCCTAACTGCTCACAGCAAGGAGGGGTGTCTGCACACCAGGGATTGGCCCATGCCCTGCAGAGCACGGCTAAGCCTACAACCCCACCGAGAGTCTCCAGGCCTCCCACACTGATGTGGCCAGTGATCTGGAAGCACAAGCAAGGGTGCCTCCTGGGCGTGAGCCCCCACACATGGCGCCTCCTGCTCTGCACCCCAAGCGCAGGTGGCATCACCTCTGTCCACAGAACCAGAGCCGGGCAGGGCTAGGCCACGGGACTGTCACAGTCCCCCACCCAGAATGGAAAGGCAAGAGACCTGCAGTCATGTGAGCATGCTCTCTGAACCAAACTACACATCAAGGTAACTCAGTCTAACTCTCAGTCCCACCCACTGCTCTCTCTGCTCACACCAGGAAACCTACAGAAGGCTGGAGTCCACACGGTGAGCCCACAGGAAGCCTGTGGATACCCCATCTCACTGTGAGAGGCCCACCCCGCTGCCTGAGCCACCCCACCCTCCTGTCTTCTGTCTCCTCTGTGCCCTTCCTCCTCACCGCCCATCTCAGCGGCAGGATGAGCACGTCTGCAGTGAGCTGGGAGACCTGTCTTCTCTCTCAATACCACGCACAGCCTTGTATGCCATGCTGACGCCCGCACCCTGCGTGGGTGCTTGACAGTCTAGAGAGAAGATTCTACCCATGAAGTGCTTCCTCACTGGTTTCTCCCAAGGCACAAGGTGGTAGGGCACACCTACCCAAGAGGGCACAGACCCGCCAGCCTCACAGATGCTGCCCAGCCTCATCCCCTCTCCCTATCCATTGTGCATGACTCCTGAGCAAACACAAACCCCACAACATCCAACATCTCTGTACATCTCTAATGCCAACACAGAGCCACGCAGGTGCAGGAAGGAAGCAATCACTGAATCACCAGGCTGTGTGGCCAGCACAATTTCCTCCATACCCTCCAGCCAGCTCACTCTAGTCCACTCCCCACAGAGCAGGGACATCCCCCACACAAACACGCTAGGACCGAATGCTACTCAGGCTCAGCCCACTTAGGTTAAAAAAATTGTGGCTTTCTCTGACTTACGTCACTGAGAATAATGACCTCAAGGTCCATCCATGTTGTGGCAGATGGCAGAATTTCATTATATTTTGTGGCTGAGTAGCCCTCCATCACACATTTTTACCACATACTCTTTATTCATTCACCCATTGAGGGACATCTAAATTGTTTCCACATCTTGGCTATTGGGAATAAGAAACATGGGCGTGAAGAGATCTCTTCGAGAGCCTGTCTTCATTTCCTTCAGAAATATACCCAGAAGTGGAATTGCTGAATCATACGGTAGTTCCATTTTTAATTTTTTGAGGAACCTCCACACTCTTTTCAACAGTGGCTGCACCAGTCTACATTCTCACCAACAGTGCACAAAGGCTCCCTTTGCTCCACATTCTTGTAAACACTTGTTTTTTCTTGTCTTTTGACCACTGCCTTTTCTAACAAGCGTGAGGTAACATCTCCCTGTGGTAGAACAGCACTCATATATGGAATCTAAAAAAGCCACACATACAAAAACAGAGTAAAATGGTGGTCACCAGGGGTTGGGGCTTTGGGGACAGAAAAGAATTTTTAAAGGGTACAAACTTACAATGAGCAGTAAATATGCCCTAGAAATATAATGCACGGTATGGTAAGTATGGGCTTCCCCAGTGCTTAGCCGAATCTGCCTGCCATGCAGGAGACGCAAGAGATGCGGGTTCCCTGGAGGAGGCCGTGGCAACTCACTCCAGTATTCTTGCTTGGAGAATCCCATGGACAGAGGAGCCTAGTGAGCCACAGTCCATGGGGTCACAAAAGAGTTGGACACGACTGAAGCGAAGGAACACCAGCATGAGCAGAGTAAATACAGACACTGTATTATAATTATCAAACTTGCTGAGAGATAGAACTTAATTATTCCAACCAATAAAAATAAATTATAATTATGTAATATGACAGAGGCGCTAATTGTGGCTACGATAGCAATCATACTACAACATAGGAACGCATCAAACTAACATGTGATACAACTTAGGACTTCCCTGGTGGTGCAGTGGTTAAGAATCCACCTGCCAATGTAGAGGACATGGGTTCGATCCCTGGTCCCAAGAGTCCACATGCCACAGAGCAACTAAGCCTGCGTGCCACAACTACTGAAGCCCGTGCTCTGCAACAAAGAGTAGTTCCCACTTGCCGCAAGCAGAGAAAGCCTGCACAAAGCAATGAAGATTCCAGGCAGTCACAAAATAAAATGAACAGGTTGTCACAGACTACCAGGCTGAGCTCCTTAGAGGGATGGGATGGGATAGGAGGCGGGAGGGAGGTTCCAGGGGGAGGGGACATGTGCATACCTATGGCTGATTCATGTTGATGTATGGCAGAAACCAACACAATATTGTAAAGCAACTACCCTCCAATTAAAAACAAACTTCAAAATAAATTTTAAAAAACATGTCATACGCCTTAAATTTACACAGTGTCATTTGTCAAGTACATCTAAATTTTTAAAAATATCTAATTTACACCAGCAATTCAGATGCAGTCCATTATCTCAAGCAGTTGAATCTGCATACAAAGCAAACTGAACAAGAGGAAATATCCAGTAAATTTAAAAAATAAAGTTAAAAACTCTACTTAAAAGCCATCCTTTTAGAAAAAAAAAAAATGCTAGCTTCAACTTAGGTGCCCTTGATGGTGTTCACATTTTCCTGGTGGCAAGTTGCTCTTCCCTTTCAGAAGAGGACAAAGCAGTTAAAAAGAATACATTTGAAGCAGTTCTAATGAGGTGGATGAAACTGGAGCCTATTATACAGAGTGAAGTAAGCCAGAAAGAAAAACACCAATACAGTATACTAACGCATATATATGGAATTTAGAAAGATGGTAACAATAACCCTGTGTACGAGACAGCAAAAGAGACACTGATGTATAGAACAGTCTTATGGACTCTGTGAGAGAGGGAGAGGGTGGGAAGATTTGGGAGAATGGCATTGAAACATGTAAAATATCATGTATGAAACAAGTTGCCAGTCCAGGTTCGATGCACGATACTGGATGCTTGGGGCTGGTGCACTGGGATGACCCAGAGGGATGGAATGGGGAGGGAGGAGGGAGGAGGGTTCAGGATGGGGAACACATGTATACCTGTGGCGGATTCATTTTGATATTTGGCAAAACTAATACAATTACGTAAAGTTTAAAAATAAAATAAAAGTAAAAAAAAATAATAATGTGTTAAAAAAAAAAAAAAAAAAAAAAAAACCTCACTCAACCAAGCCACAGAGACCAGATGGAAGCCCTGGGGGTCCTGAGGCCACGAAGCCAGGCCATGGCTGCAGGGCTCTGACCACCAGATGGCTCCACAGGCCTTTTCGTTTCATCTTCTATTTGAACAACAGATGCCTCGATTCCACTGTGGGCAGACACGGGAATGTTCACGTGACCTGTGCACCTATATTTAATCACCTAAATGCCATGCACTGCAGATTTCTGGGTTCGCCGGCCCCCTGCTTGTGAGCATATGAAAAGGGATGTTGAACTGGGGTTGGGAATCCCTGCCCACTCTGGACAGCAGTCTCCCTCTTCCAGTGCTGGGCAGCCCTGGTCACCACGCAACCCGCTTCCTTGGCCTTGTCAGTGGCCAAGCTGGTGTGTTTACTCCATGGGCACCTGGCCGTTTGCTCAGTCTGCACTGACCACTCCAGGCAAGATGGCCCTTCAGTCTGGACATCTCAGGGATCCACCAAAACACAGACCAGGCATCACGGAAGGCGAGGGTGGTCGGTTTCTGTTTCACTTTTTTTCCTTGGTTGTGCCGGAACTTCGTTGCTACGCGCGGGCTTTCTCAGTGGCGGTGAGCAGTGGGCTCATTGTGGTGCGTGGGCTTCTCGGTGTGGTGGTCTCTCCTGTTGCAGGGCACAGGCTCTAGGCTCAGGGGCTTTAGTATCACACAGGCTCAGTAGTTCTGGCTCACAGGCTCTAGAGCATGGGCTCAGCAGTTGTGGCACACAGGCTCTCTAACGGTGGCACATGGGCTCAGTTGCCCCGCAGCATGTGGAATCTTCCCAGACCAGGGATTAAACCGATGTGCCTGCACTGGCAGGTGAATTTTCATCCACTGCGCCCCCAGGGAAGTCCCCGATTCACTTTTTGATGCAAACATGGAGGGCCCGCCCCTTGCGCTGACACAGCCTGGCCAGCACTGCCGCCCAGTGGCCAGAGGGAGCGTGAGAGGGTGCTTCTTTGAAGAGCAGTGTCAACATCACCAGAGAAGTAGGAGCTGGAAGGCCAGGGCTCACACTCCCACGGGGTTAGAGACAGAGGGGAGGAAGGTGATCCCGGACATCTGCCCTGCTGACCAGTTCATCACTGAACCACTGCAATCAAACTCCCGGTCTACAGTTCTCATCTGCCCTTTATAAAAATCTGCTTTATATGGATCCATAGTTAGGTAAATCAAAGACAAAAATATTGTACAATGCAACTTACTCCTTCCTTCACATGCTTTCTTAATAAGGAAAAAAATACAAAATTATTTTATCCATTTCAGGTATTTTCTATTCGTTAGTGCTCCTTTCAAGCAACTGTACTGCCTAACTTTGTGGAACTGAAGTCATTTTTGGTTACTTGTTCATAGGATACAGTACAACTATAACTTCTGAGTACAAGTTCTGGATTTTGTGATATTGCAAAAGTTAGCATAACGTTTGTTAGCAGCCCAACTACCATCAGAATGGCCTTTGAAGAAAACTTGACACCAACTCATGTCACCATCTACCTAAGAGAGGGACAGGTGACAAGGGTCATTTGTATATTTATTTTTGTAAAGTGTATGGACAGCGTGGAGACAGCACTCTTGCCTGTTCCCCAGCCGTGGCTGATGGCTGATGTAAATGAGCTGATGTAAGCCCAGGGGCCTTGCCTGTCACCCCAGCCTACCACCCAGAACCCAGACAGGTTGACATGGCCAAGGAGGACAGCACAGGCTCCTTGCCCTTCTCGGGGGCCTTCCTCCAGGCAACCCTAATTGGCAAATTCGAAACTCCAGATCCCACAGTGACTGTGGCCTCAGTCCAGGGAAGCACTCTTGGTTGTGTGCGATGGGACACTCGACGCCATAAATCAAGCAAATCTCCTCTCTATGCACCACCAATCAGTGTGTGTGGTGCGGGAGGGGTAAAGAAAACCTTTGTACATTAAAATGAATTTTTCATGAATTTTTCTTCGGGGCGGGGGGGCCCTCATCCTGCTGTCCCAGAACTCTTTCATACCCTCATCAGTCTCTCAGATGAGTGGCTGAGAAGCTCCGCTCTAGGCCACCTGAGTGTGACCTGGAAAAAAGAGGACTGTGGGGTTTTTGTGGCTGTTGTTCAGTCTCTAAGTCGTGTCCAACTCTTTGCAACCCCATGGACTGCAGCATGCCAGGCTTCCCTGTCCTCCATTATCTCCCAGAGTTTGCTTAAACTCATGTCCACTGAGTCAATGATGCCATCCAACCATTTCATCCTCTGTTGCCCCCTTCTCCTCTTGCCCTCAATCTTTCCCAGCATCAGGGTCTTTTCCAATGAGTCAGCTCTTCACATCAGGGGGCCAAAGTATTGGAGCTCAGCTTCAGCACCAGTCCTTCCAATGAATATTCAGGACTGATTTCCTTTAGGATTAACTGGTTTAATCTCCTGGCTGTCCAAGGGACTCAAGTATCAAAGAATGCTGCAATGTTGGGGAACTTTTCCAGCTATTAGAAACACCTAGGAATCCAATCTTGCTTTCTGTACGCCCAGACTTCTGGCTTCTCTTCCTCTACCTCATGGGACACAGGAACGACCCTCACCCAGGACGTTTGGGGTGTCTCTTCTTCCCCGAACTCTCAGGAGATATTTGCTGTCCCAAAGAAAGAGCCAGTCACCTGTCATTCTCCTCCCTAAACAAACCCAAAGTAATGGGACTCGCTCCCAACTCCTTCATGGGAAGAAAGGAAAAGGGGAGGAGAAAAGGAAAAGGGGAGAAGAAAAGAAGGTCAGAAAATTTCATCATTTAAGTCGTGACTTCCATGATGCTGTTGATAACTAAGGCTGTAGAAGGTTTTTCTTTAATTACTTGTCAAAATGAAAGGGCCTCCAAGGTCACGGGTGCCTCTCTGAAGCAGAAGGTTCATCATCCCCACAGGAGGTCACCTGGGGGTGACCTCAAGCTGCTCCTGAGGCTTGCTCGAGGCAAAAGGTGCAGGGAGAGATAAGTGCTCTTGCCTGAGGAATTCTGCTGGAAGCAAGCAATCTCCAACAGCCACTGCCGGCCGAGCTGCTACAGGTCAACTGCTCAGTGGTTTTTAGGAGTGAGGCACAAAGTGACAGAGAATCTGCCACCCATCAAATGGGCCTCCAGCCTCTCCAGCTCATAAACCCATTATTTATTTTTTAATTGAAGGATAACTGTTTTACAGAATTTTGTTTTCTGTCAAACATCAACAAGAATCAGCCATAGGTGCACTTATGTCCCCTCCCTCCCAAACTTCCTGCCTATCTCCCTCCCCATCCCACCCTTCTAGATTGTCACAGAGCCCCTGTTTGAGTTCCCTAAGTCATACAGCAAGTTCCCACTGGCTATCTATTTTACACATGGTATTGTAAGTTTCCATGTTACTCTCGCCATACATTTCACTCTCTCCCTCCCCGTGTCCATAAGTCTGTTCTCTAATTAATTAATCCACTCTCATCCCGAGATTGCTTTTGAAAAGGTTTCTTGAGCTCAGTCCTAAAATAGCCTGCAGAGCTCCCCCTCGGGCTTTGGGACCACAGTGATGGTCCCACCATCACTGAATCCGTCCCCGCATGAGCGGTCATCGCACATCCTCCGGGTCTCAAATATTCCTCCAGACGTACCTATTCTTTCACTCAGTCATGAACCCGCTCCGTTACGAGGTGGCGAGCATCTTCTGAGGCAGGTGCTGTCAGGATAAGCTCCCCTATTCTGAGGGAGCAGGAAGATCAGCCTCGAAATGCTAGGTTTAACCCACGCCACCCTATCAGTGTCAATACGACAGCTTTTGCTGTGTAATCATGCGGGAGAACCATGGGCAAGTTAAAGTGAGAAGATACTTCCCTTTTTCCACATTCCTTCAATGGTATTAAAAAGCTGCAGCAGAAACATCACATGATATCCCTTATATTAATATGTGGAATCGGAAAAGGCTTGATACAAATGAACTTATTTACAAAACAGAAACAGGTTCACAGACTTAGAGAATGAACTTACAGGTTGCCAGGGTGGGGAGGGGTAGGGAGGATAAGGGAAGGGACAGTTAGGGAGTTTGGAATGGACAGGTACACACTGCTTATTTAAAATGGATAACCAACAAGGAACTATGGTACAGCACAGGGAACTCTGCTCAGTGTTATGTGGCAGCCTGGATGGGAGGGGAATTCAGGGGAGCATGGATACACGCATATGTATGGATGAGTCCCTTTGCTGTCCACCTGAAACTATCATAACACTGTTAAACTAGCTATGCTGTGCTGTGCTTAGGCATTCAGCTGTGTCCGACTCTGCGACTCTATGAACTGTAGCCCACCAGGCTTCTCTGTCCGTGGAGATTCTCTACGCAAGAATACTAGAGTGGGTTGCTATGCCCTCCTCTAGGGGATATTCCCAACCCAGGAACTGAACTGGGGTCTCCCTCATTGCAGGCCAATTCTTTACCAGATGAGCTACCAGGGAACCCCAAATGAGCTATACTCCAATACAAAATAATTTTTTTTTAAAGCTGCAGTAAGTAATAAGAATAAAAAGAAGAAAATAAGGCAAATATCCTTTCCTGGTGTGTGCTGAGTTTTGAGGTGGGTCACCCCCTGTTTTCCCTCACATCTCACACAGGGGCTCATATGAATGTAACCATTCTGGAAACAGCTCAACCAAGAAATGACACTTAATGGTTCAAAATAGATCAAGGGGCTGTTTAACTGTAATACTAATGAAATGCTGGTTTTTCCAAGACAACTCACATGCCCTGTGGGGCCTTTGCTCAGAGCAGGGCACAGCCAGGCTCCAACCCACCATCTCACATCCACAACACACTCTGGTCCACAAACAGACCTGCCATGGGGAACACCCAGGATGAAGCGGGCAGTGCCTCTGGTGACCCTGGAAATCCCTTTCCCAAGTGGAAATACCTCAAATTGGCCCTGGACAAAAACCCCCTGTGCCCCTGCCCCCGGATGGCAATGAAGCTTTCAATCCTCCCAAGTCCACTGGCCCCGCCCTCTGGCCCTGGCGGGAAGAGATGCAAGGGGCAGGAAAACCATCTTGGCGATGGCCTTGGCAATTCTTGAGCAAATGCCCTGCCATTTGCTTTGAAGTAAAAACACAGTGCTCTTGGCACCATGTCCCCATCTGCAGAGGAAGTAGGTCTGGAAGACAAGTGGCTAAGGCCCCTCTCAGGCCACGCACCTGACCCTCCTCTGATTCTTCTCCACCTGGGCCTGGGGACAGCGTGGATTCACCTGGGGGCCGGCAGCCAGAGTAAGTCTGCTCCCCAGGGTCCCGCCGCAGCATGTACCAGGGGCCATGCCAAGCAGGGGACAAGGGGACATGGGCCGAGGAGACCAAGGAGAAGGACTCCTGGGCCTCTGAAGCTGGCCAACTAGGAACCTGAGTATGTCAACAGCTTTGCTGGTGATAAGCTGCTTTCACTGGCTTCTACCACCCACAGCCCCTCTGTTTACAGGGGCCGTGCCAGAGACCACTTGGCCTGCAAAGCCCAGCACATCCACCATCCAGCCCCTTACAGACACAGTTCACAGACCCCGGGTCAGGAGAAACAAACCAGTTCCAACACAGTAACAGCACCAACACGAGCTGGGAGCGCCGGAGACTTGATGGCCGAGTGTGTGGGGAGGGAGCCCTGAGACCACACCAGAGTCAGTCAGGGTGAGGGGCTCCCTGCATCCCCATACAGGGTGGCTCGTCACTCACCACTGGACACCAACAATCCCCGCTTCCTAACCACGGCTGGTCAGAGGGGGTTTATCTTCCGTCCCTACATTTTTAAATGTAAAATCTCATTCCACCTTTCCCTCTGGCTGTGGGACAGATACATACCGTTTCTGGGATGGCTGCATTAAAGCTGCAAGTTTATCATCATAAAACTTCTTCATTGCAAATCTGTCAAGGGCCTGGTCAGCACTGGGGAAGCAGAGACAGAGAGAGATTTAACTCCATGGCCACGGAGGGGTGGGAGGTGAGGTGTAACAGGGGACAGGTCCTGAGGTTGTTCTGAACAGCTGGCACCCACTAAGAGCTCCATTTTGCTACATTCCCTCCTCTGGCACACCCACTTTAGCATCTCTTCTCAGGCCTCATCTCCTCCAGGAAGATGTTCCAGGCCAAGGGGAAGCCAGGCCTGCAGGAGAAGCCAGGCCTGAAGTCCCCCGTTTGAAACAGCAGCTCCTAATCCTAGCACATGGCACTTTCTGTGCTGCATTTACAACACAGAACAATCACAGTATACTATCCTGACAGGATAACCACCCATCTGCCATTGCTCACAGGTGGGCACAGGCCTGGTGTCCTAACTACCGAAACAACCATCTAAAATAACAACTTTGTCTAAATAAGGGGCTGGTTGGTGGGGCTGCACAAAAACAAGGGTCACTTAAGGACTGCATGTTTAACACAGCAGATGTACATGTTTTTAGAGTGAAAAGTATAAGCACATATTCACCTATACATTTTTAAGTGTTCCTTTTTCTGGAATTCACTTGTTTTATTAAATGCTGACAATGCATTTTAGTCACTGTTTATGTTCAGCGTTAATATCACTGCTTAGTGACTCAGCCCGGAGAAGGCGATGGCACCCCACTCCAGTACTTTTGCCTGGAAAATCCCATGGACTGAGGAGCCTGGTAGGCTGCAGTGCATGGGGTCGCTAGAGTCGGACATGACTGAGTGACTTCACTTTCACTTTTCACTTTGATGCATTGGAGAAGGAAATGGCAACCCACTCCAGTGGTCAAGATCCCTGGAGAATCCCAGGGACGGGGAAGCCTGGTGGGCTGCCGTCTATGGGGTCGCACAGAGTTGGACACGACTGAAGCAACTTAGCAGCAGCAGCAGCAGCAGCAGTGACTCTGTCATGTTCAATTCTTCGCGACCCATGGACTGTAGCCCACCAGGCTCCTCTGTCCATGGGATTCTCCAGGTAAGAATACTGGAGTGGATAGCCATTCCCTTCTCCACGAGCTCTTCCTACCCCCGAGATTGAACCTGGGTCTCCTGCATTGCAGGCAGATCCTTTAACATCTGAGCCACCAGGGAAGCTTGTTAATATCAGTACCAGTATTCATAATATGAGCACTGACTCTATCTTTATGAACTCTTATCTTCCTAGTGCTGGTACCAGAATGTTTTTCTTAGTTCACTTTGAGACTTGGACATGTCTATTTTGATCTGAACACAGTGTGTGACAAAGGCCTTCAAAAGTCCCTATGATTACACTACCTGTGGGAATACTATCTAAGGGGAAAACAGAAATAGTAAAAATGATCAAAGATGTAATCATGAGAATCTGTCATCAGGGCATACTTCAGTGTACAAAATCATTAGAAAGAAGCAACTGAAATTCTAAAGAAAAACTGCAAACAACCTGGATAGGCAATACTGGTAAATGCTTAAATACATAACATTCTATTCATGAAGTAGCAAACTATGCAGCCGCCAATTAGGAAAGTGTTAATTCAGACAACCATGTTACAAAAATCTTGGTAGTGTCACTTCACTGTAGCGAAGAGCACTTAATACTATCTTATCTACTAGCACCCGCAGGATGAACATCAGCCCACACCAGCACTGATGCTGCAAGTGCCTTTCATGCAATAATACATGGAATTGTCCAAAAAAACCCTGTGAGGAACAGCCATCAGCCCTGCTTCCTAGGTGAGGACCCCGGAGTTTAGAGCCTTTCATGTGAATTGCCTAACACGTGCAGCTGAGACACACTTCAGCTATTCAGAAAAAAGTGGGGCATTTAGACAGAGTATCAATGATAAGGTTACAGTGAAAAAAAGCCCAGTCTCCACGCTTTCCAAAAATGCCAGGACTGTCCATGGCACATGAAACTCTGGTTCCAGACAGAGCTGTGCTGTTGTGGGCAAAAATGTGAGGTGGCCTCTGTCCAGAGTCTGCCAGGTGAAATCTGCTCTCTGACCAGAGGGATGTGACGTGAGCAGGAATCTCAATTTGTCTGGCACACACACACACAAGTGCTTATTATCACCAAGAAAGGATCTGACTTTCACTGGAGGGTTGGGTTTCCTGCCTGGCAGGCATGAGCTCTCCAATTTGTTTCCACAGAAAACATTTGGAAAGTCAAATTTCATTCCTTAATGCTAGAAAGGAAAGGGTTTATCGGCTAATATGAATAGGCTTATATTTCCTCAGAACGGAGTAG
This sequence comes from Bubalus kerabau, assembly GCF_029407905.1. Lineage (NCBI taxonomy): Eukaryota > Metazoa > Chordata > Mammalia > Artiodactyla > Bovidae > Bubalus > Bubalus kerabau. Next base: position 78,127,522 of record NC_073631.1, on the reverse strand, counting down.
TTCATACTTCACAAAGTGGCCATTGAACAGAGAGGGCCAACGCAGATGCAACACCCAGAAAGAACGATATTTCTGAACTGGATCTCAGTGTGAGTGGAGACGTGTGCTCGGGGGTGCCTCTGGGTCTACCAATGTACCCAGCACCCGGAGGCCTGGCACGCAGCTGGGGCCTCACTCACGGGCCTCGCAGTGCCTGTCATCCCCAGTGGATGGGACCCACCTCCTGTGGGCAGCAACCCCATGCCCATGGCAGCACTTCCTGAGAACCAGACCAGATCTGGCTTCCTGCTCATTGAGATCCTGAGCAGTCTTAAGTCCGCCAAGTCTCAGTTTCCTCATCTGTAAAATGGGAGTGATGACTACTCCCTCCTGGATTACTTGGGAGGATTGAGCAAGAAAAAGGAAATATGCAAAGTACTTCCCAGAGGCCCAGTGCATGTAAACCACGGCAGCCGTGGCCATCGCCATGAACATGTGCAGAATGTGAGGTGTCCAGTGAGAAGCACTGCTTTGGTTTTACTAATGGTAGTGTCTGTCCCCATCAGCCTTGCCACAGGTTGACAGTGTACTTGCTTTATTGGTGATGCCTCCCTGAAGCTTTCAGTGTGAATCATACATCGCTGCCACTGAGTAAAGTGTCTTTCTCACGAGCTTTCACCCTCAGCTGCAGCTAGGTTTCTAGGCACCAGGGACATGAGCCTTGGTCTCCAAGTCAGCTCCGAGGGGTCCGCCTCCTGCCCACCCAGCTTCAGAGCATCCCAACGCCCACAGCAGCAAGGACACTTCCCTCCTACCTGGCCGAGACATTGGTGAAGTGCATGTAAGATGATATGACCACGCCGATGCGTCCCTTTCCACCCTGCAGGAGATGGAAGAGAGGTCATTAGAACAGGAAAGCACTGCTTCCTTCACAGGATGGCAAAGAGCCTGCTTTGACAGGGAAGCCAGCATTACCCTCCTCTGGTCCCTGTTCTGAGGGACGGCAGCACCCAGCTCAGCAGAGAACACACGCGTGGGGTACTAACAGCAGGAGCAGGTGCTAACCAGGCCCTCTGAGGACGCGACCGAGGCCAGGTCTGCACAGAGGTGGCCCATCAGTTCCTCATTTCCCCAGTGAGGCCAGGAAAAAACTGTTGGGTGGAAGCCATTAGTGTGACTTAATCACCCAGGTGAGAGAGACCCGAATGCCCCACTTATAAGCTGAGGACTTTGAGGGCTGCACACAGAGCCCAGAGAAGTCCAGAGGAGTAGGACAGCCAGTCTCAGGGTGCGGCCACATCACAGCCTCACAGGCACCACCCAGCCCTGCACGGTCACAGGGGACACCCCTCCGAGGCAGCTTTATGGAAAATGCATCACTCAGTCCATAACCACAGACATGCACTGCCCAGACAAGGCAGCCCAGCAGGGCTTCAGACCAACATCACCAACAGAAGGTTCTGGAAGCACCACAGCTCTGTGATGAGCCACCTCAACCAGAACCATGGACTGCCACCTTCTGAAACACACTGTCATGACCCAGGACAGCAGTCAGCAAACCACAGCCCACCGGCCACTTCTGCCCACCTGCTGTGTCCCTTGGAGTTCAGAGCTGTCTTAACATTTCCAAACCGTTGAAGAAAAACCAGAAGAACAGTATTTCAATGACACACGAAAATCAAATCAAGTTCAAATGTCAGTGTCCACAAATAAATGTGACTGGGACACAGCTGCGCCTGGCAGTTCGGCTCATCTGGGGCGATTTCCACCTGGCAGTGGCAGTGGAATAGTCTGTGGGGCCCCAAAGCCTGGAAAGCCCTGTTTGGGTTCCTTCAAGAAGAGTCAACAACCCGTGATCTAGAATCACATAGGTCACAATGGCTGCGTCACCAACACGCAGCTCCTTTGTCTATTCTTAAAAAGGAATGATAAAGGAAATTCAGGTCAAAATCCTGGCGTGTGACTATCCCCTAGGAGGGTTTTCCTCTCTGTCTCATGAACATTGAGTACATGCCTCAGAAACTCAATGCAGACACACCATCAGTCCTGAACCCTGGCACCTGCAGTTATAACCGCACAGTTACAAGTATGTTTCTTATATAAATTCACCAGCAGGGAACAACACCTCCGCCAAGTCAGGTACATGGAGGACTTCACTGCCACCGTCTCTAATGCTGCTCATTATGGACAGAAAGTCTTTAAGCACCAGAAACATTCTTTAGGACCTGAACAGCTTTTATCTGTTCTTAAGAGAAATCACTGATGACACGAGTCCCAATGAGTATCCTCCACCAACAACTCAAGACTGAACCACGTGGAGGGGGTGAAACCATCCAGAAGAATCACCAGCTATTTCTACTCAAAATTATTGTGGGTAGGGTGAGGACAAGCACACACAGATACCACTGTTGGCATCCAGTGGGAAGACAGGGTCGCACAGTCTGGTCCTTGTCTGCCCTCCCCAGGCCAGGATGCCATTCCTGGCACTCATGGGCAGGAAGAGCCCATTCTTCAGGGCTGGCAGGTTTGGGGGAAGTCAGCAGTCTCAACCCCCCAGGAACCACAATGAATTTCCCTTGAAGTCAACCTCTATAAATTCAAATTCAGAGGGTTTCTCTCTCATGGTGTGTTTCCTGAATCATCTCCAGAAGGGTTCACGGGCCACCAGAATAGGGCAAGAGATGAGCAAATGGTTTCCAAGAAGTTTCAACATGTTCCCAGTTAACCCCACTGCCAAGACTTGTCTCAAAAGGCAAGCGTAGTTTAGGAAAAGGATGTTTCAGGGGACTCTACATGGTAAGTTCATCACTTGTGGCCCAGATGTTGTAAACAGTTTTATAATTTAGTTCATTAAAAAAGTGAACTGTTGAAATGGGATGATGGTGAAGGGGATGCACCTCGAGGTCTAGGAGCCAGAATCCTCGGGAGACACAGCTGGCAGCAGGTCTGGGTGCCCCGGGCAGGCATATCTCCCCAGGCTGGGCACTGCAGTGCTCTGGGTGGTTTAGAGACCACTGCTTCACGGGCCTGTGAAGGGATCTTGGGCAAAAGCGGCCCATCAGCAGTATCCTCACATGTAAAAATCAATAGGCCATACCCAGTAAAAAAATACAGAGCTCGTTTTGACAAGAATTGTTTAAAAAAAAAAAGAGTCTCTTTCTTTGTTTTAAGCTTGCACCAAAATACAAATATGGAGAGAAGCACCTTAATATAACATAATCCTTGAATTAAAGCCCTGGTTAACTTAATTTAGTAAGAGAACTAATGGGGCTCCCTGGCTGTTTGTGGGAGAACGTAATCGAATCTGACTTGAGAGTAAGCAACAGAAGCAGAGAGCAGCAAACACCATGTGTGCACCCAGAGGCTTTTCCTCTCAGCCGAGTGACCATTGAATTCACCGAGTGTGGGAGCTCTGAACATCGTCAGCTGCTGTCTGCCCTCCTCATTCAGTACCCTTGCAGGAAACTCACCTGAAAAGTCTGATAACTCAAAAGGAAGGTTCTTTTACACTAAGGTCCATAATGCAAAGGGCTTTTGTGCAGATTTTGAGTATGAAAAGTCTGAAGGAAGAAACATTTCAAGGTGGAAATGTCCATATTTTTGAGATGTCCTGATGGTGTAAAGTGTACAGAGCAGGGAGCAGACCCCTTCTTCTGGGACAGAGCCCCACCCCTTGCCCCCCCACCCCTCTCAGAGCATTCCTCCCACATGCTGCATGAGCTCAAGATGTCTGGGAAAATGCATCAGATTTGAGGAATCCAGGGTAGTGCAGGAAGAGGCTACGAACAAGCCAAGGCAGTTGAGAAACTGGAAAAGTAAGAAGAGAGGCAGTTCCAGGTCAGAGAAGGGTGCCTAGCAGGTCAGGAAGCCAGGACAAGGCACCGACATCCCCGCAGCCACCCTGCAAGCATGGACATGTCACGTCCACCCCACCAGACTGGCCTGCTCGGAAAGGACCATATAACTCCTGTAGTAGCATCCTGCCCACAGTCTCATGCCAATCAACTGGCATCACTCAGGTGGCACAGAGTCCAATGTTGTATGCCTTAATAAGTACCCTTTGCTTTTTAAACCGGAGATTTCCATGAAAAACAAAAAAACGCATGAAAATGAAAGGATTACCTCCCAGGGGCCCCCACCTTAGCTTCACCATGTACAATTGTGCATTTAGGAACATCAGTCCTATGCATTCTGAAGCCAGACTCCAGGAGGCTGGATGACTATTTCCCTCCCCTTAGGATACATATGAAAACCTAACCACAAACCCCTAAAGAAGCAGGCAATCCGGGTGAAGAGGCAGTCCCCCTGGGCCCCCGAGCAGGCGCTCACCCTGCAGTGAATAACGACCACGTGTTGGGGGTCGCTGTTCAGCCAGGCCTCCTGCGCCTTGCAGATGGTGCACACCTTATCCAGGGGTGGCGCGTGCAGCTCCGGCCAGCCCACGTCCAGAATCTACGGGGAAAGAGAGGAGGCTTTCTGCTGTCCATCTCCAAGAAGCCCTATGAAGTCATCTCAAGACCTTTTTTTTTTTTTAATTTAGCAAAATATTTCATTTTATAATACAGAACAACATTCTGTGTTCCTTTTCTAAAACTTAGTGGGAACTGTGGCTCCTTTACTGGAAAGAAAAATATGAAGGATTATATTTTCCCCATGAGACATCTACTCCCCAGTCTTATCTGCTTTTGTGCAGCTGGAATGACAATTCTAGAAAGGGCTTTCAGGAGCCGCTAATGGTGCATGGCTCATGGGGAGAGGCCCAGGCCTGGCAAGATCTGAAACAGGAGTTCTTGGCATGAGCTGCTGCCAAAATTCCTCCCTTCAGACTCAAATCGCAGTTTGGGAAAATGCGGTGAGCCATTCCCAGACACAAGGGGCAGATAACTACGGGGAGGGAGATGCCTATCACACGTGACACTCCTCAAAAGAGAAGACTGTGCCCAGGAGGGAGGGAGGAGGCCTTCAAAGCTTGGTTACAATTCAGGAACAAAGAAAGTCTGTGCCCCAAACACAAACTCTGAGCCACTTGACATGCATTCCCACCTCTAAGCCTGTGGGCCTGCAGGGCTGTTATTTTTGCTTTCCTTTCCTTTTTTAAGAAGGGAGGGGAGGCAGAGCTCTGTCTTACTATAAAAGCAATAGAAATTGTGTATTGATGGAAAAATTCAGAAAATTGCTGGAAGCAGGCAAAGGCACACACCCCTTCTGCCATGAAGAGTGATGAGCTACAACATTCTGATGAATCCCTTATTCTTTTTCTACGTAGCTGAAATACTATCATACATAAATTCTATTTAGCATAGGTGAAATACTATCATACATAAATTCTATATTCTGCCCTTGTTAACGAGCAATAAAACAGGCAATTTACCATACTATTTTCGTATCCTAATGGCTGCAAAATACTCCAACATATGAAATACAGTATGTGCATACATATATATCATATATACCACAACTTACACTTATACAGTCTTAAAATTTTTCCCCTAAATCTTTGTTATTAAAAAAAGAATAATGTATGGAAGGGGAGAGTGTGCTGTACAGACAGGGCAGGAAAGATCTTTGAGGTAAAAATGTCTGGATTTGATTGTGGCGGTGGTGACGTAAATCTACATAGAATGAGATGGCAGAGAAACACACACACACACACACACACACACACCCCTGCTACATGAGAACCCAGTGGAGGTTGCACGCAGTCTGTGGGTTGTGCCAACGTCATCAGTATGTACCTGCCATCAGTATTTTACTACAGGTCGTGCAAGACAGTACTACTGGGGACAGCTGGGTCGGGGTGTGTGGGATCGCCCTGTATTATTTTTGCAGTTTCCTGTGGCATTATAACTACTTCAAGATAAAAAATTGTAGGAAAAAAATAAGCCATGGATATGAACAGTTCCTAATAGCCCTCATTAAGTCATATTCCACAGAGACTTGCTACATAACCTTTTGGCACGAGCAGGATAAGCATCACAGACACTTAACAAAACTCAGAATATACAAAGGGCTAAGGTCCTACCTTTGGGTTAAGCTTCGTAAGGTCATATCTCTTTTCCGAGAGGTTTAATACCTACAAAGGGGAAATAAGAAGCTATTAGACTAATCATTATCCTCAGACCAAAGGGAATAACTGCATTCTCACAGGCTCTTTGCCTTCGATTTGGCAGATTATGAAAAAGACTGAAATGTATAGATATGTAATCGTCATGGAATGAAAAAACAGATGATATGGACAGTCACCTCTTAGTGGCTCAGACGGTAAAGCATCTGCCTATAATGCAGGAGACACAGGTTGCATCCCTGGATCAGGAAGACTCCCTGGAAAAGGGAATGGCAATCCACTCCAGTATTCTTGCCTGGAGAATCCCATGGAGGAGCCTGTGGGCTACAGTCCATGGGGTCTTACAGAGTCGGACATAACTGAGCAACTAACACTTTTGAGGAGAGCATACACATCCTATGGGACTGGCCTTGGTTCCTCGGGGGAACAAGGTACGGGGTGGAGGGCCCTGGGCCTGCAGGGGGCCTGGTCTCAGGAGGCCCTGGGCCTGCAGGGGGCCTGGTCTCAGGAAGCCCTGGCCAGCCCAGAGCCCCAGGCTGCGCTCCTAGAGAAGCAAAGCTGTTTGTGGAACCTGATTACACCTCAAGCAAAGGAAAAACTAAGGACAGCATCGGGGCAGGAGGGGCTCCACACACCTCTCTCTTCAGAGATGAACGCTATAGAGACCTGAGAGGAAGGGTGCTCCAGGGATGGGGTCCACGGCTCCTCTACCCCAGAACAAGCTACACCCCGGACCACAGGCTCCGTTAAAACCTGCCTCAGAGAGCCGACGTCTGTGGCCTGACCAGGCAGCTGTGTGTATGTGTTGGGGAGGGGTGGGGATGACTGGCCTCCACGTGCGCTTGTCAGAGCACACAGTTCAGATGTGCAGTGGGGAAGAAGTGCGTCCAGCCCAGGGTTCTCAACTCAGGCTCCATGGAAGACAAACACATCTTTCCTCCCAGTTTTCAAAAAGGTCCTTATCCTCGAATGAGGTGAGGACCCACAGCCTCACCATTTTGCAAGGTGGACTCAGGCTCTGACAAGGCACCACCACTGTGAGGGGAAGTGCCCCAGCCCCCAGCCCCCGACCCCAGGCCTCAGGTCTCAGGCCTTCACCCTTGGTAAGCAGCAAGCAGGGGAGAAGGGAGGAGGCATCCCATCCCCTGAGTGTCAGGAGGAGGAGACCATTCCTGCAGCTGTGATCAAGGACAGGGTGGGACAATCTCATGGGCTGGACCCCACCTTCCCCGCCTGTTACCAGGCCATGCTGAGGACAGTGGGAAAGCCACAGGCTGGGCAAGGGCTACTGGAAGCCACTAGGCGTACCTCCCTCTCTCTGCCTCCAGGGCCACCCGCCCAGCCGTTTAGACATCTGAGGAGACTGATAAGGATGACAATAACTGCCTTGTCAGTTTAGGGTAAAGATTAGCTGCCTTATGGAGATAAAGAGGCCTTCTAGCAGCAGGTCTGGAGAAGGGCAAGGAGCTGTCATCTAACTCAAGTAGTGGAAGATGGAGCCACAGAGCCACCTGCCGGACCAGGGCCTCAGGAACAAGAAAGGGTAGGTGGAGAAAGAGGACGTTCAGGAAGACTGGTCCTCTTCATCCTCAAATGGCCGGTTAGCTCAGTTGATTAGAGTGTGGTGCTAATAACACCAAGGTCACAGGTTCAATCCCTGTACGGGCCAGAAGCTTACAGTGCACTTCCCTGGTAGCTCAGCTGGTAAAGAATCCGCCTGCAATGCAGGAGACCCCAGTTTGATTCCTGGGTTGGGAAGAGCCCCTGGAAGAGGGCATGGCAACCCATTCCAGTATTCTTGCCTAGAGAATGCCCATGGGCAGAAGAACCTGGTGGCTACAGTCCATGGGGTCACAAAGAGTCAGACACGACTGAGTGACTAAGCACAGCACAGCACCTTCCTCAGATGTGTGCTCTGTTCAACAACCTCATGTGTGTTTGAAAGGGAACTGGGGTGGAAGATAGTTCTGGATGCCCACCTTCCAGTCCTGGATTCACTTCAGAGGCAGGGGTGCTAACCCCAGCAGCAGGGAAGGAAGCTGACACCCCTCGGGGTGCACATAGGCCACGAGCTGGGGGGGCTGCGCTTTCACGAGGAGCCCAGACGCTCCACTGCACAGCGGGCTATGTGGCAGCACAGCCTCCCTGCGGCGGGCCCCCTCCCCGCACCACCGCCCGTCAAGCCAACTGCAGAGGAACAGACCTGTATTGCCACCCGCAGGCTCCTTAGTCCCCACACATGGGGACCCTCGCTCATTAAGTTTCAGCAAACTCAGCACCCCCCAGTCCCCCACCCCCGCCGCACACTGTGGCCATCCTCATGCTCAATGTCCCCCCCATCTCACAGTCCCCACCCTCAGTGCCCCTTGCTTCCCTCACGCTCAGTGTCCCCACTCACCAAGTAGTTGTCCCCATGCTTGGAGCGTAGCATGCGCGTCACCTCCTGCAGGTTGTGCAGGTAAGACTCCTCAGAGCAGCCCGCGGGGAAGGACACGGCGATGATGCGCTCGGTGATGTAGGTGAGATCCAGCTCGCGGCCGTCCTCCATGGCGGGGCTCAGCCCTGCAGGCCTGGGAGACACACGGGCAGCTGTCAGGAAAGGGGCCAAGCACCAGGAGGGACGTTCGCTCACTGTTCACACCCGGACCTGATGACAGGCTTCTGGGAATTTACTGATTCTCATCACAGGAGGGCACAAAGTTAAAACTTCCTTAATGGTTATGACTGGGGCACTACTAGCTACAAGCAGGGAGCACACTGAGGCTCCTGGTAGGGGGCAGGCCTGATGGAAAGCCAGCAGAGAGAGGACCTCCTTGGGCGGGCATGAGTTCAGAGAGCCCAGATCTTGGAAGGAGGGGCATTGCTTACTCTAAGTGGCAAGTCAGGTGTAGGCAGCAGGGAAGAAGCCCATTAGACAGATGAATGCAGAGCAAGAGGCCAAGGCTGGGAGAGATCAACAAGTGCCTAGGCACATCTGCAGGTCCCATCCTGGGGGAGATGTGGAGGCCCGCTTCCCAGGGAGGAGGCTGGCCTGTCCTGCAGAGAGGAGGAGCTGGGAGGGAATTGCAGCAGCTGGGAGGCAAGGGCTGGCATCTATGAGAAGAGCTGTGTGCCGGCTCTGCTGAGACTGCCCCTGGGCTAACCTAGAGGGTAGGCATCAGGTATCAGGAGGATGGGGTCTGGAAGAGGACAAAAACACCATGCAATGAAGCCAGCAGAGGGGAGGACTTAGTGAGGGCCATTGGGTGGGGAGAGCCTGCAGCCTGGTGAGCCCAGGATAATGCTTCCAGCACGCAGCATCCAGGCTCTGCTTCCTCATCACTAGGACTGTGCAATGGGGACCACAGGCCCCAGAGCCCCTCCCAGGAAGAGCCTTCTAGGGCTACGGGTGCCGTCAGGGATAGAAGGTGAAAAATCCAGATGAGAAGTGATGGGGTCAAACCCAAAGACTGGTGAATCCATGGAGTGGTGCAGGACAGTCACAGGAGGGTGGTTTTAATCTATCAAATCCCCCACCACCAGCTCTAGGGGCTTGTAGCTGTTGTTTGTGTACTACTCCTATTACATGAGTCTCTCTCCTAATTCTGAAAAAAATTCAGAAGTATACTAAATAGTTTAAACACACTTCTGAGGATTCATCATCCAATTTCAAAATGGACACACAGCCAGGCTTTTTCCATCCGTACTCCCTGTTATCCCCTTCCTCACTGTGATTGCCCTGAAAAAACCCAAGACATTATATGTCATTTCTGTAAGTATTTTTGTACTTATTTCTAAAAGACAAAGATACGTTTAGAACTACCTACAATGCAATTATGATGCCCAAAAGAAATAATATCTTCAAATATCCAGTATCATAAATCTATTTTTTTTATTGGTTTATTCAAATACAAACAATCACCAAGATATTTTTCTCTACCTTATGCACCAGACATGAATGTAAAAGAGTTCTGTTTACTTTAAAAAATCAAATCACATCTTTTGACCTGGAACTTCCCTGGTGGCTCAGACAGTAAAGAATCTGCCTCCAATGCAGGAGACTCAGGTTCGCTCCCTGGGTCGGGAAGATCCCCTAAAGAAGGGCACAGCAACCCACTCCAGTATTCTTGCTGAAGAATTTCATGGACAAAGGAGCCTGATAGGCTATAGTCCATGGAGTCGCAAAGAGTCGAACACGACTGAGCAACAGTGACCTATTAAAAAATAATGAGCTTTTCATGTGCTGAAGTCAATTCTAGAACTTTCCCCAATGCTACATTTCACAATCAAATCACAGCATCGTAATTACTGATGGGACATTTCCACAACCAGGATTTCTAATGCTGGGACATTACATTCCAGAAAGAGACACACATATGATATTTATCATCTTCGAGCATTTCTATTTAAAATTGAAAAAGACATTAAGATTACTACAGAATAAAATAACATCACGCCCGGGCTTCCTCTCCGAGAGCTGACCCAAGGCCACAGGCACAGAAGTGGCTTCAGTGAGGGACACTCACCTGAACGCTTTGTCACAGCACAGAGAAGCAGGTGTTGATGATGCCCCCGGAGCCTGCAAATGACAAGACAAGGGTCATTCTCAGATCTCTGTGCTGCCAGCCCACACACTGCAAACCCCACTGGGAAGGAAGGATGGCAGTTGTTTCACATGACCATAAACGCCGTCAGACCCTTCACTATTGGCTCATCTTATCACCTGGGAGGGTCGCCAGCTTATCAGGACATCTCAGCCCTAAGACCTCAGATCCCAAGTGACACAATTCCACTAATCAACAGCAGGGCGGGTTCCCATGACCCCTGCTCAAGGCAAGGTAAGCGGTCCATGGTCATGGCCTATCTGTCCCAGGATACAGGAAGCCCTCAATCAACGTTGGCCACTATTACATTATTATTGTTTTATCTGCTCAAAAGAACCAGTTGCTGATTTTCAGAGAATTCTCCATTTTTACCACTCTATTTTTGAAAAGCTTATCTGACAGGGAAAAAAATTTCAGGTTATAATTACTTTACAGTCTACACAACCCTTATGTATGTGTGTGAGTGTGTGTGTTAAACTCCAAGGCGTGTGTGAGAACTAAAGTCGCTTCAGTCACGTCCACCTCTTTGTGATCCTATGAACTGTAGCCCACTAGGCTCCTCTATATCCACTATTTCAGGAGATGAATCCAGTAACTTTGTGAGAGAAATTACTCCCCATTTCAGAAGTGAGGAAACGAAGGCGCAGAGAGGTGTAAGCTTTCATGGAAAACTGCAGAAGGGGAGGAGAATCCAGATGTCCCTGTCTTGGTTCCCCTGAACGCCTTCCTCTCAGGAGGCTCCTTTCTCTCCTGCCCTCTGTGAGCTCCTCCCTGCCTGTTGCGTCTCATGGATACAGCTCTGTGGACCAGCCCAGGACATGCTCTGAGTAGGTGACACAGGGGTGACCATGCAGCAGGCTAGAGCTGGCCAAGGTGGACAGAGCCTCGGCACCCCCTTCTGCTCCTGCACCCCCTGGCCCTGGGGAACCCTTCTCAGACAGGATCTGACATCCCCCCTTGCCTGGTGTCCCACCTGGGCTCCTGGCTCACAGTGGCTCCCCCAGTGTGAAGCGAAGGGATGAAGAGTGAATACCAAGTTTATTTCAGGGATCAGTGAGAGAGATGACCTCCTGAAATTACACAAGGTGTGGCCAAGCCAACCCCAAACTGCAGAGGTTGTGACCTGGGCCCCAGACAAAAGCAGGACCTGGAAGGCACTCTCCTCCATGCTCAGATGTGAGAGTGGGCTCTGGATGTGCACACACAGTGGCTGATCTTCCCTAGCCAGGACACATGCCTCTAGTTCGTCTCCTCCTCTCGCAGAGGTGTCTGGGGACCAACTGAGATGGTCCCCATGGGTGCCAGGTACCAGAACTTGCCCTCCACTGTTCCAGTGTCCCCAGCCTCCGAGACCACCTCCCAGTGGGCGGCAGGCCTCACACCCCATGTCTGTACTGTTCTGGGCTCCACACCGGTCCTGCCCATCTTCCCAACACCCCAGACTTCTGATGGCTCAGGCCATATGCACTCCAAACAATGAGATTTGGAGGGCGAGGTCCATTAGAAAGCAAAGATTAAAATCTAAAAATATATTTTTAAAGTATTTCTAAAATGTAAATGAAATGTAAACGAATTCATCATTTTAGAAAACCGCTTGTCCATAAATATAAAAAGCGCTTAAAAGGTCTGAAACACGTGACAGCAATGTGAGGAATGACTCAGGAAATCACTGGGAAAGTCCATAAGTCTCTATGGACCAGGGTGCTCGCTGCATTATGATGTGTGTAACCGCGAAAAATACAGCCTAAGAGCTCAACCCTGCGGCTTAGTGACATTGGATAAGTCGTGGGGCTCACAGATGCTGACACACTTGTGGGCCTGGAGAGACGCCGTGCTGTGTGACAGCGCTGGCACTAACAGCCACGCGGCCGCTCCCTGGCGCAGAGTGCGTGACTCACACACGCACTCAGCTACACACGCACACCTGGAAATGTCTACCAGTGTGCAGGCTGCCTGGGCAGCGGCGTGTTTCTGGAATGTCTCACCACATATCTTTTCTTATTTTTTCTTCTACGTGCATTTACTTTTTCCTTTTCTACTGAGAACACAGTTTACTTCTGTAACTAGAGAAAGTGCAACACCAGGGTCAGCTCAGATGAGGTGCCAGATCCTGGTGTGGCATTCAGGTCTTCCCGCCAGTGACAGAACTCTGACACTCCTGGAGGGAAGACAGCGAGGGAGCCTCTGAGGGTGGACCCTGAGCACCTTGGAACTGGAACATTCTTGGCCTACCTAGAGTTACAGCATGACAGCTGCAGGGGCCTAAAAGTGACCCCACCCTCACCAGGGCCGGGTCACAGGCCCTGAACACTGTGCAGGGCCATCCAGCCTGTCCTTCCTCCCAAGGACTTCATCTCCCTTAGGACTCAGCTACTAGTCTTGGCAGATCATCAAGATTCCAGAAGAGCTGGTTTTAAGCTAACCTGACTCCAAACATCCCCATGTCTGAGAACCACTGTCCCAGTCGAGGGCACACAGCACCGTCCACTGTTCCTTCAGTTCATGCGCTTTCCATTTTGCTTTACACTGTGAGTGTGTATAAGGAAGGCACACAATATCTCTGCAATGTGGGACAGGTACATAATTTATACATAAATGAACATAATGTAGTGCATCCACACTCCATTACAATTAAACATGCATAGGTCCCAGCCCTGGGGGTGAGTACAGAAACCTGTCTGGAGACCACTGCTCCCAATCAACCAGCACAAGGGACTGATTATGTCTTCTGATATTTGCAAACGTCTCTGCATTTTCACTAAGAAGCTGCAAACCCTGGTAAGCACGTTGTGCAAACCTATGTGACAAAGCAAAGCAGGAGAGCAGACAACACTCTGAAGGGAGGGGAAGCCATGGGGGTCCTGTGGCCCAACCCCACCTGCTGATGTCCAAGCACTGACATGACCAGGCCAAGCTGCCTGCCCCCAGGCCGACCCCGCCTCACCGCTTAGCCTGTGAGGCTGCTTCCCCCATCATTCCTGACACACAAGCGCTGAGTTTCAAGGGGGCTACAGAGCCTTCTCCAAAAGCCCCCATCATCCCACACTCTCCCATGGTGTGGCTTCAAGGTCTAAGAGAACTGACTTAGTTTTGCTCTGTAATTCCCCAAATCAGCACATGAGCAAGAGATACCTCCTGTTCCAGAAGCCACCAAGCTGAGCAGCTTCTGGGCCTCAAGTCCCAGGAGGGTAGGGAGGGTGGGCCTGGAGGGGCAGTACCCACAATCCCTGCAGCAGCCTCAAAGCCTCACAGCTCCACAGAGGGTCCAAGCCAGCCGTCATCCACAACAAGTCCTGAACACCACCGCCCTTCACATGACAGATGTGTTAGATAATAAATGCATAGCTATATGGTACAAGATTACTCCATGGAATAAAAGTTATGACCAACCTAGATAGCATATTCAAAAGCAGAGACATTACTTTGCCAACAAAGGTCTGTCTGGTCAAGGTTATGGTTTTTCCAGTGGTCATGTATGGATGTGAGAGTTGGACTGTGAAGAAAGCTGAGTGCCAAAGAATTGATGCTTTTGAACTGTGGTGTTGGAGAAGACTCTTGAGAGTCCCTTGGGCTGCAAGGAGATCCAACCAGTCCATTCTGAAGGAGATCAGCCCTGGGATTTCTTTAGAGGGAAGGATGCTGAAGCTGAAACTCCAGTACTTTGGCCACCTCATGCGAAGAGCTGACTCATTGGAAAAGACTCTGATGCTGGGAGGGATTGGGGGCAGGAGGAGAAGGGGACAACAGAGAATGAGATGGCTGGATGGCATCACTGACTCGATGGACATGAGTTTGAGTGAACTCCGGGAGTTGGTGATGGACAGGGAGTCCTGGCGTGCTGTGATTCATGGGGTCACAAAGAGTCAGACACAACTGAGCGACTGAACTGAACTAAACTGAGATGGTACAATAGATGATAAATGCACAGCTAGATGGTACAATAGATGGACGATAAATGCATAACTAGATGGTACAATAGACAGATGATAAATAGGTTGGAGAGCTGATAGATACACTGATAGAGGATATGTAGACACACACATAAACTCATGAAAAATATGTAAACAAATACAAACCTACATACAAGCAATACAATCAAAAAGCTAGGCCTCAGCCTACCCTCACAGTATTTCTCAGTTTCACCTGCAGCCTGAGCTGTTAGAACAAGTTAGACTGAAGTAACACACAGCAACTCAAGACAATCTGACACCAACCATAACTATAAGTTTGTAAATAGAGAGCGAACTCCTTGAAGGCCGGCCCTCTATGCCTTCCAGCAGCCCCCCATCACTTAAGTGGATGACAGCAGCTGGAACCCCCACATACTGACTATCCACCCCAGCCTGCCAGCAAGGCACCTGACAACCCTCAGGGGAGGAGCAGGCAGGGAGGCAGGCACAGCCACAGCCTAGTGTGGAGGGGCTGTGGGAGGTGAGGGAGGTGAGGGGCTGAGGGAGGTCACGTGAGGGGGATAGGACTGGGGGGGGGCATGGCCAGTGCCAAGGCCCTGCAGTGGGACCAGCAAGAGAACCAGTGCAGCCAGAACAGGTGCAGGAGGGAAAGAGTGAGGAGGGGATTCTCTAAGAAGAAGAAGGCAGGCCCTCTGGCCAGTCCAGGGCCTCCAAGAGGCTGGAGAGAAAGCCTCCTGCCTTCCTGCACGCCTCAGCAGCCAGCTGTGCCTGGGGTGACAAGGCCTGTGTCCACAGACCATGCAGCCCCCCTGTCCCCCTATAGAAGACAGCAACATTCCACCAGCACCATCCGGTAAGACGCGACAGGTGACCAAGGTCAGGAAGCAGACCCATTCATGGCCAGGCACCTGGTTCTCAGCAGGAACCCCAGTAAGACATGACTGTCCTCACTTCACAGCTGGGGAAATGGCATTCAGGACTCTTAGGTGTACAGAATCACACAGTTAAGAGGCGGCAGCAACTTCTGACACCAAAACCATGGACTCTTTCGATCCCCCGGCCCTCGGTGGTCCACAGCCCATCCTGCCCAGCCTGTCCTTGGGTCAGACTGAAACCAGTGAAGCTAGAGAAGCTTTTCCCGGGGAAGCGAGTCTAGCCCTAAGCCTAGAAGGACAGAGGAATCATGAGTGAGTCACCACTTCTAAGCCAGGTTCTGAGATCTGATGGGCACGAAATCCTGCAGCAAGGGAGAATCTCATTCTGGGGCTGTGTTTGGAACCAAGCAGATGAGCGGGCAGGCAGGACCCGGATACACTGGAGAGAAGTCCCGTGGCTGCTCAGGGAGCTCACGCCTCACGCCGACTGGAAGCAGCCCGACTTGTCCAAACACCGCACTTGTCAGGAAGGTGACATGTGACATTTCTATGCGTCTTTACTTGGAAGTAAAGAATTTATCTACTCTTGGGGCTAAAAAGCTGAAGCCCTCATCTATCACCACGGTACAGTTCATGCCTTAAGAATGTCTGATTTATTTTAATGCACATGTATATATGGAATCTAGAAAAATGGCACTAACGGAACTATTTGCAGGGTGGGAAGAGAGACACAGATGTAGACAACGGACTCATGACACAGGGGGTAAGGAGAGGGTGGGATGAATTGGGAGAGTAGCACTGACATACATACTAGTGCTTTGCTAAGTCACTCAGCCATGTCTGACTCTGCAACTCCATGGACTGTAGCCCGCCAGGCTCCTCTGTCCATGGGACTCTCCAGGCAAGAATACTGGAGTGGGTTGCCATGCCCTCTTCCAGGAGATCTTCTTGACCCAAGGATCAAACCCATGTCTCTTATGTCTCCTGCATTGGCAGGCGGGTTCTTTACCACCAGTGCCACTTAGGAAGCCCATATATACACTAACATGTGTAATACAGATAGCTAGTGGGGAGCTGCTGTACAACAGGGAGCTCAGATCGGTGCTCTCTGATAACTAAAGGGGTGGGACGGGGGGCAGGGAGGGAGGCTCCAGAGGGAGGGGATATGTATACATATGGCTGATTCACAATGTTATACAGCAGAAATTAAAACATTATAAAGCAATTATATTACAATAAAAGAAAAATGGCTGAGAACTACCTTGCTGAAGCCTCTTGAAGACAGTTCCTTGCTCATAAGTAATCCTGCATCCTGACCTTGGAGAAGGCTAAGGAAACCTCTCTACTTGTAGACCCCGGGCCCCTAGATCTGTGTTGCAAACTCCTTTTCTCTTGTTATTTTGCAAGAGGGCTGCCCGCCTGCCTTCCTGGAGGGCCTTTGGAGTCTGAGCCCTGCAGGCCACCACCACCCTCTATGGATCAGTGCCAGTGTCCTGGGTGAAAGGAACTCGGGCACCTCCCAGTTCCTCCCAGTCTCCCTGTCTCCAGGGCAATGCAGCACCCGCCTCCACCCCGCCCAGCCTCCTTCACCTGTGTCCCTTTTGGCACGTGCTAATCACAGCTTGCAACTTCTCAAGGCACCAAGAAAAAGAAGGAAAGAGGTAAGAGACACAGGTGGGATCCATGGTAAAGGTTAACCTATGAAAGGTAACCCAACGAGGCCCAGACTGCTTCTCCTTAAAGGTGCTGCTTGAGGCCCAAAGCTCATCTGCTTGGACCAGTATGTGGTCCTGGGACTCCGATGAAGCCGCTGGCCTCCCTGGGCATCAGCCTCTTCTGATAAAATGACAACTTTTGGATCTAGTGCTCAGAAGGCCCGGCCCAGCCCTAAAATCCCCGAGTCCATGGTTCCGAGGCAGAGACTAGCGAGCCGTCCACCCGATAAAGAATCAGATGACCTGCCTCGGGGCTCTCTTGTTCAACATATTTTTCAAAGTATTAAAACTCATTTATTTTCCAAATGGGGTTATTTTCATATTTGAAATAGGCAATAGCAATTTTGCTGCCAGGTGCCCATCTTTCAACTATGGATAGTAACCAACACGACATCTGCATGCTGATACAAACTTCTTTTATTAAAGAGGACAGAGATGGGTGCGCCACTGGCCGAGACCAGCAGAGGCTCAGTCCAGAGCACTTGGTGACTCTGGCCCAAGCACCGCTGGGAGGGAACTGCTTTGCCCCTGATAACTGTGCCTCTCTAAGAAGGAAAGGATGGGGTTCAGACAGGCCAGCCACCATTTGGGAGCAGACGTGGGCCAGCCACATACTTCCAAACAACAGAGGGAGAGAACAGGGTGCCTTGGGGTCCTGGTGGGGACCAATGGGATGAAAAGGCAGCTGGAAGCTCTCTGGGGATAAAGGCCAAAGCACATGTCCAAAGTGGGAGTGCTGGAGCTCCCCGGGCACACACCCTGCCAGCCCCATCTGGGCTGAATAAACACAGGTCTCCACAGTGCCTGGGGGCCCCTGGCTCACAGACATGGGGGGTGTCTGGAGGAGAGGGGGAGGCGAGATCCCCATCCACTGGGCAACATCTCCTAAGAGCCACTCACTCCCCAGGGCGGATAGGGTTCCAGGGCCCTGGGTTCCCAGCTGGCCTGACGTTTACTTGGTTCTGTCAAGTATCCCTGCACCACCTCGAATCAAGACTTAAACCTCTGCTATCTTGACAGGATGCCAAGTATCATACTTTTTCAAGGAAAAGGTGTGTAGTCGATGTATCACAGGAAACAAACACCCTGAAGGCCTTACTCTGAATGCAAAAGTGCCATCGAAGGCTTTGGACAAGGGAGCTGCTGTCACGGCCAGCAACCGTCTCCAAACCAAAAGACCCTGCGTCGCCAGTAATGAGTGCCAATAATAATCTGCCATTGTGAGAGGCAGACCACTGGCTTCCTATAGGCTTCTACAAAATAAATGGTGCTTAACAAAGCCGACGCAGGAGTGACACAGCACAGACGCCACATCACTGAGGGCCTCAGTGGAGCCTAGGGGACCACCTGAAAGGCTTACAAGAGGGATCTGAGTTGGACTGCAGGGAGGGGTGGAGACAACAGCAGCTGTAAGGCTATGCGCTGTCACCCTCCAATCCCCAGGGCAAGAAAGTGGAGGAAAAGACAAAGCAAGACCCGCCACACAGGAGTTAAGTCGGGGGGCCAGGGCTAGACCCATGCCCGCACTCCTCGTCATGGCCATCCTCCGGGCTTCTCCAGGAGTCCCTTCCTGCCCCAGGAAGCTGTGACTACAGGGCCACATAGGGACAGCCAGGGTTAGTCACACAAGGTGCCCCCTGCATTACCAGCTTCCACTCTCCCTTAGTTTTAAAGGCCTCTAAGAACAGGTAACAGAACTCCAAATGCTCCAGCTGTGTAGCCTTGAGCAGGCACCTTGCCCTCTCTGTGCTTCATGCTCCTTACCCAGAAAATGGGCTGATAACTACAGCAACCTCTCTGCAAGGTGGCTGTGGGGTTAAAGCCGCAAAGGCCAGTCACACACCCAGAACAGGGCCCAGCAGAGAGTAAATGCATTATTGACATTTAAAGCAACATATGTGTTTTCTGGGAAACCATGAGATGAGATGAGGAGAAAATGAGAACAGAAGAAGTGCCTTAATAAGAACCACTCGGGGGACTTCCCTCATGGTCCAGTGACCAAGACTCTGAGTTTCCAATGCAGGAGGACTGGGTTCGATTCCTGCTCCGGGAACTAAATTCCACATGCTGCAACTAAGACCCGGTGCAGCCAAATAAAAAAATAATTTTAAAAAAAGAACGGCTTGGTGGGGAGGCCACGGATGCTTCCCTGTGAAGATGCAACAGCACCTGTTTCTGTCACAAGCACAAACACACACACTCACACGCACACACGCACACACTGCGGGCCTGGCACAGGGGAGAATCAAGCCTATGTTGGGGGGATGACGCTCCCATGTCCCCTTGCCACACCGTACAGCAGGCAGCAAAGCACTGGGGTCTGCAGGATGAGGGAAGGAACAAACCCAGCAGTCATTTCAAAGCAACAGAGGGCTGCCCTGGCCATTTTAAGAGGCAGGAGGATACTGTTTTACATTTCAGTAATGAATATCTAGTTAGCTTTATTTTCAGGCTACTAAAACTAAATGGGGTATATTTATTTATTATTTAAGTGGCTTAAATGGACTCATCATCTAGAAGAATAACAGCTGAAGAGTAGCCACTCTCTACACCTTCACAAGTTTGTACCATATGGAATCAATGAAATAGGGGGTGGCTGGCTATCAGGAAGAAATTGTCCATCGAACAGCCAGGCAGTGAAGCACCAATTCAGACAACCCAGTGACGGTGAAGGACAGCCTGTCCCCACAGACCGTAAAAGGTGGGTTCTGCTCACTGGCTGGCTGGGACTCACAGGCTGCACTCGCCCAGGTACAGGCTTCGGTAACACACGTTCTCACCCACGGGACCCCCCAGATCACCCCGTGGAAATATCTAATGAGATTCCCCCCACCTCCCACAAAGTAAGGAACCCAAAGCAGAGGCCTCCCTCCCCAGGCTCACCGCCCCCAACTCTCGCGGTGAAGGGTGGCACTGGGATCCCTGGGCTCCGCCCCTGTTTCCCACCTCCCCTCGCCCCCTCCACCTTTTGGGTAAAGAGCAGAGAAAGACCTTTCGCAGCTACCATACCAGAAACTTGGCAGGGCACGAGGACACTTCACGGCCCCCAGCTTCCCAGAGTCGCCGGACCTGTGTGCTGCTCCCAGCCATGCTGACCAGCCCTGAAACTGGCGCTGTGAAAAGGTCTCGCAAAAAGGAAGAAAAGGAACGTTGCATAACCAGAGCCAGATTCACAAGGAAGCACAGGGCCTGGTGGCAGTGCATAAATGTCATCACCCAGCTGGGGACCGGGGCGGGGGTTCCCTTAAGGAGACCAACTGAAACTGCTCTGCACGTTCTGTTTGTTTCTCCAGGAAAACAGACGGTTTTAAACAAACAGTTTAAAAATACGTTTTAAAACTTTTTGAGGGACTTGCGTGGTGGTCCAGTGGTTAAGACTCCATGCTTCCACTGCAGGGGGCACATGTTTGATCACTGGTTGGGCAACTAAGATCCTGTAAGCCACATGGCGTAACCACAAAAATAAAAAAATAAATTACAATCTTTTAAAAGGCAACAACTAGCCACATCCAGTTCAAACACGAAGGCCTTCATGTGTTCACTCATTCATTCACCTACTCACCGCCTGGCTCGTAGGGTGCAGGGGTGAAGTGTACCTGCTTTGGAACCTTAATGCCTGGGTGAGACCCGTGCTGTCTGACCTTTGGAAATTACTTCTCTGTGACTCAGTTTTCTCATCTGGAAAGTGGGGGTATTGGCAGGATTAAATAAGGAAATGTGCAGAGCTAAGAATGGCATCTAGCAGATAATAAAAGCTAAATAAACCTCAGCTTTACGTTCAATACTTGTGTTTGGGTGCAAGGGAGGGATTGACCCATAGAAGTGAAACTTCCCCACAAGCCCACACTAAATGCAATAACCTGCCAAGACCACAGCTCCATTCAAAGAAATAAGACTTGGGCAAAGAAACTTTCCCAACGTCAGCCAGCCAGCAAGACACTGTTCCCTTCCAGAACGAGAAGACCAGAAACAGATTCATTATCAGGATTGCCCACCTTGAGAATTTTTTTCTTAACGCTCCTACAAGTAAACAATTACCATGAATTACTAGAAAAATACACACCCCTCTGAAGTTAGGAAACTAAAAGTATATGAAAGTCACTCAGTCATGTCTGATTCTTTGCGACCCCATGGACTATACAGTTCACGGAGTTCTCCAGGCCAGAATATTGAAGTGGGCAAGCCTTTCCCTTCTCCAGGGGATCTTCACAACCCAGAGATTGAACCAGGGTCTCCTGCATTGCAGGCAGATTCTTTACCAACTGAGCTAAGGTAACGTCATTCTGCCCCCAAGCTCAACTATGAGAAGCAAGGTTTTGTTCACGCTAAGATTTGTTGTTGTTCGGTCACTAAGTCATGTCCTGAAACTATGTCTATGCTTATTTGTCACCAAATACTCAGATTTCTGAGATGCGTAGGCTGGTCTGAACCATGTGGAACTCGGAGGCTGATGAAGGGAGGGAGGGAGGCCCAGGACAGGCAGCGGAAACCATGCTTTCACAATCAAGCCTGATGTCCCAGAGGGGCTGGTGGGCAGAGGTCTGCAGGGCAGGCAGCGGCCACCCCCAGGAAGCAGAGCGTGGGAGCCAGGGTCAGGGCTCAACGCCCCATGTAACTTTCACAGTCCCATTAAAGCAGAGTGAGGACAGGAGCAAACAGAGGCGAGGCGCCAGGGACGGACTCAGTGCCAAGTGCAAGTAGAGGCCCTGCAGATCCCTCTGGGGAGGAACTCACTGCACTGGGGAGCATGGCCCACTTCTCCTTCCAGAAGCAGTTCCCTCCTCCCATCTTGCTCCCTCCCTGCCCCTGGCCTGATGTGGCCCAAGAGTGGTTCAGCAGGAGCGGGGAGGCTGGGAGCACAGGAGCCAGGGGGGCCGGTCCCACAGTGGAGCCGAGGGCTCGGTGGCAGCACGTACACAGGCTCCGGCTGAGGGCCTCTTGCCAGGACCCTGCGGGAACCAGAGAGGGGTCAGGAAGGACCGCACAGGGCAGGGGTTGCATCCTGCTGGCGCCAATGAATCCCATCTCCGTGGGGATCAGAAAGGGCAAAGCCAGAGTGCCCCACCCCCCACCCCTGTCCTCCTAAATTCCCCCAGGAACCCTACTAGGATTCTTGGGAAGGCAGGTGTCCCAGAACCTAACAGGTGTCTGCCCACCCACCCGCCTGCCTGCCTTCTGTCCTTTTGAATTAGTGCAAAACCAAGAAACAAACACAAAATCAAAGTCAAAGAGCATGGCAGGACCAGAAAGAAGCAAGCGCCTGATACCCCCATTAGCTCCTTAAATGTCATGTTCCTTGGGTGCCAAGTTTCCAGGAGGCCAAAAGGATAAGGGAGGTAGTGGTTGGACACACGTCAGGCTGTGGGGACACTGAGGCTTTACAGGTGACCCAGCCTGTCTGAGGCTGCATTAAACTCACTCCCTTGACACTCACAAGAGGAAAAGCAAGCAGCGCTGAACCACGAGCCGCCCAGAACCAGAGCCCCATCCCCTATCCCCCACTGTCAGAACCTCCCCTCCAGCTGTCTACACTAGAGGCTGTCCAGCAGATTTCATTTTATGAAATAGTCTGGTACATCCCTTAAATTAAGAGGAAGATTCACAATGGGCCCATTTTATAATTACACCTAAACGGGCAGTCTTTTTTTTTTTTAATCAATTATTTCATAACAAGAACATTCCATTTCTTCTCACAGAATAACACAGGGAGGGGTGTGGGTGGCCCTCACAGCCCTGTCCCTGGCAGGATGGCCTCCAGAGGAAATCACCTGGGGTCTTCTTCCAGTCCAGACACAATGGAGACCCCGAGCTGGGGAGCCGGAGTGTCTGTCTTAGGTCAGCTCAGTCCTCACAGGACAGCAGGGGGTTCCTGAGAGGGACCACAGGGGTGGGGGGTAATCGGGCCACTTGTCCCCTTACCTGTCATGTCAGCAGAATTTTGAACTCTTCTAAGCTCCAAAATCACTGCAGATGGTGACTGCAGCCATGAAATTAAAAGACTCTTACTCCTTGGAAGAAAAGCTATGACCAACCTAGACAGCATATTAAAAAGCAGAGACATTACTTTGCCAACAAAGGTCTGTCTAGTCAAGGCTATGGTTTTTCCAGTAGTCATGTATGGATGTGAGAGTTGGACTATAAAGAAAGCTGAGCACCAAAGAATTGATGCTTTTGAACTGTGGTGTTGGAGAAGACTCTTGAGAGTCCCTTGGACAGCAAGGAGATCCAACCAGTCCATCCTACAGGAAATCAGCCCTGAATATTCATTGGACGAACTGATGCTAAAACTGAAACTCTGATACTTTGGTCACCTGATGTGAAGAACTGACTCATTTGAAAAGACCCTGATGCTGGGAAAGATTGAAGGTGGGAGGAGAAGGGGACAACAGAGGATGAGATGGTTGGATGGCATCACCAACTCAATGGACATCAGTTTGAGTCAACTCTGGGAGTTGGTGTTGGACAGGGGGGCCTGGTGTGCTGCAGTCCATGGGGTCAGACACGGCTGAGAGACTGAACTGAACTGAAGCACCAGCTCTCACCTCTGTACAATGGGTCAAGGATGGCAGCCTCTAAGCTTCCTGAGGATTGGAGAAGTCAAGAGGACCCTGTTCCCATGGCTCCTGGTGGTATCAGCTCAAAGCCAGACTCTTCACCATTTGAGGGCCCTGATGGAGAGAAGGTCCAAGTCCAACTCCTGTATATCACAAGAGAGGAACACGATGGGGAGGGGCAGTGAGTTCTGGTGGCGTAGTAGACGGGGCCAGGTGTGGTGCCCCAAGGACAAGCTGTTTATTCCTTACTCCATGGTGATGGAGAACACCCTACACCTGGGGAATCAGGTCTCAAAGACACCAACAAATTCCCAACAGGAGTGTTCTCAGCCCCAGCCAGGGATATGAACAATGCAGGAAGGAGCAGCCCAGGAGTGACCAGCAGCCCAGGAAGAGACTGGATGTGTCTCTAGAAGGTGAGGACCTGTGTTATTAGCCCTGGGGTAGGGTCACTCAGCCTGGGCGGGTAAGAGATCTCTGCAGAGACAGGGTTTCAGCAGCAGAGATGTGGGTCTACTCTGGGGTGTCCAGCAGGGGCAGTGTCCTGTCCGGCAGGCCCATCCTGCCCCAGTGCCCAGACCACTCAGCCCTCCACCATGGATTTCTTCCAGCTTGGCCTCTCCTTCTGCCCACCTCTCAGGTTTGTACATGAACTGTTCACCACAGGTTCAGGAGGAGACAGTTGCAAGTGAGTTAGGGTCTGTTCTCTCCGATGGGCAAGTCAGGGGAAAAGGTCTGAGGACCCCTAAATCAATAACTGATCGACTATAGTTCATTCAAGGTTGTCATGTTCTTAAAAAGTCACCATGACACTGGCCAGGCTTCTGGTGCCTCAAAGTACCAGTTGGCACTTCAGGACTATAGCTGAGTGCCATTGTAAACAGAAATCATGAACAAAAAGCAAAAAAAAATCCCAAAATGTGGCACTCAATATAAATACACCTTGAGAAGGACCTCTGTTTACTCTTCGTCTGAGGGCTGAAACAAGAGGCGCCTTGTACAACACAGCTGGTGAGTGCCCGCATGCAGCTCAAATTTTCTGCCCTTCTGCACATGTCCCTGGATGGCCACAAAATCACAGTGAGTGTTGATTTGGGGATTACAAATAAGTTTTCATAAATAGGCAAGTTTGCAAATATATGATCCACAAATAATGAGGAGTGACTGTAACTGAACCTGTTATTTGTAGATGATTCAGTCTTTGATTCACCTAAGAAATACCTGGAAAACTTCCCAATTCTAATGTCCCCACATAATAAATTTGTCCCAATAATATCATGAAAAGAATCCTAATCACAGTCTAACCCAGTCACATTTGTAACTTGACGGGATGTCATTTCTTTATCCCAAGGATGCTTTACACTCCTTAGGAAGCTAAGCCCTGGAGTTCTCTTGCCTCCTTGGATGGCAGGCTGAGTGGTGAATGCCACCATGCTTCCTTCTAAAGACACATCACTGTCTCTGTCGGAGCTCTGTTCTCACCTGAGGATTTAGGATGCCACACCCTGAGCTGCTTGAAGCATTTTTTAGACAGAGACTCTGAAGAAGCTGGCTCTGTGTTCTAGAACACAGACAAAAGGACCACAGTGTTGTCTACACAACACGGGGGAGGAGAAGGGCTTCAGGAGGCGAGAGACTGCTCCCAGGAGGAAGGGATCTCAGCGAGGCAGCCCAGCACCCTTGCCCACCCCCCAGGCTGCAGGGTCCTCAGTCATCCCCACGCTCAGCTCCCACAACCTGCCAGCCTTGCTCAGAGTGGGCCCTCCCCTGGAAGACATCTCCTTCTAGACCAGGTGCCCAAATTTCTGCTGGCAGCACAACCACCCGGAAGGCTTAAGAAAAGAGATCTGGGGACGGGGTGGGGTCAGAGAATGTGTGCTTCTAAGTTCCCAGATTTATGCTGCTGCTGCTGCTGCTGCTGGGCTGAGATCACACTTTGAGAACCACTGACTAAACTATTTGTGCATTGCTTAGTTTGTACTAAAACCTTGCTGCTGCTGCAGCTAAGTCGCTTCAGTCGTGTCCGACTCTATGCGACCCCATAGACGGCAGCCCACCAGGCTTCCCCGTCCCTGGGATTCTCCAGGCAAGAACACTGGAGTGGGTTGCCATTTCCTTCTCCAATGCATGAAAGTGAAAAATGAAAGTGAAGTCGCTCAGTCGTGTCCGACTCTAGCGACCCCATGGACTGCAGCCTACCAGGCTCCTCCATCCCTGGGATTTTCCAGGCAAGAGTACTGGAGTGGGCTGCCATCGCCTTCTCCAAAAACGTTGTTACCACATACTAAGATGACTTTATTAAAGTGTCCCTCACTGTCACTTTCACTCAATGTGAAACCCCAATCTCCCAATCACATTTGGAATGACCACTGCAGCAATGCTGTCAGCGTTTACTTGAATATTCTCAAGGACAGGGAGCTCATTTCCTCCAGTCCATTTTAACTCTTAGTTTTCCAAAGTCGTTTGTTACATTGAGTTTAACTCATTCAACATCAACCCCTTTGGAAAGGAAGCTGTATAAATTTCTCAAAGAGTAAGAATGCCCTTGGCTAGTTTGACACTCACTTTTATGTAGGATGTTTTTAAAAAGCTTTATGAAGCAAACATTGCCATTTTAGAAAACAATATATCAATCCCCTCTGGGTCCTGTGCTGATGAAAATGGCAGGATTTCAGTGAAGCATTTCCTCAAGCAGACACAGTGTGCTTCCAGAGGCCAGCGGGTCATGAGGCCACAGTGGCCACTGGTGGGCAAGCCTTGAGCCCTCACATATGGGAAACGACTGCAGGGTGGGGAGCTGGCAGTGTATCTCAGAACATGGTGGGCGACGCGTATGGTGAACAGTTCCTGGCCACTGGGCCTCAGTCACCTGCTCACCTTGAGCTCTGTGCCTACACTACCTGCATCCTGCATAATAACCCCGGGAGTGGGAGACAAGGGTGAGGAGCTTCAGGTGCCCCAGCTTCCAATACCCCCCAGATGAACTGCATCCACACACCCACCGCCACAGCCCCTCACTGAACCACTGTAAAGCCAACTCCAGACATTATACCACTTCATCTAATAAGTATTTCAGTATCTTTAGAATAGAGAAAAAAAACAACAACAACAAAATACCAGTATCATTAGCAATCATTCCTTAATATAAACCAAATACATCATCATATTTGTACACAAACATGTAATCAATGTTCCAACGTCCCTGTCTTACAAGTATCGTTTTGGTTTTGTTTTTTCACAGTCTGACACTGTGAGTGGATCCACATCAAGTCTTACCATGTTTATTTAACCTGTTTCTTCAGTTCCTTTACAACACAAGTTCCTCCTCCTCCTCTTCCTGCAGCATATTTGAAAACAACCGGGGTTCTCTTTACCCAGTAGAATTTCCCCCTTCTGGATTTTGCTGACCTCTCTGGAATTATTTTTCAGATCGCTCTGGCCCTGTATTTCCGGTAAGTCGTGGGTGGGTCTGGCTTAATTTGATTCTGGTTTGATTTCTGGTAGGGGCAAATATGTAATCAATGTTCCAACGTCCTTCACATGAGGCCCACATGACCCCACCAGCTTCCCTTTGTGACCAAGCCAGTTACAGAAGGTCACGTCCTAGAGCCAGCTGCTCCGCTCTTATTAGCGGTCTGAAACACGGCTACTCTATCACTTTCTCAACATCTGTCAGCCGGAATTCCTCACCAAATAAGGCTTTCTCCCTTCATCTATATTTAACTCTGAGGTACAGATCAAACATGAAAAGAAGGTTGAATGCTTGATTGCTTTTCTTTACCAAATTTCACAAGTTGGCTCCTTAGCACCCCAGCAAAAGTCTCAAAGTCACAAAGCTGAAAGCTCTGACAACTCCGATCCAGGCAACACTTGGGGGTCCCAGTCCTGGGCTCCACACCTCCTCTCCAAACCCAGTTCTGGAGACAGGCCCCTGGATCCCCACGCTCCCTGGCTCCCAGGAGAGGGCCAGGCGGAGGGCCCGAGGGCATGTAGAATTTGGGGGAGAATCTGACTCCCCAACCTGGAATCCCAATCTGACAGCCAGAGTCACTCCACCCCTCGGCCACTGCTCTGCGGCAGAGACTTCTACATGGGGGAGTTCGCTGTTATGCTTTTTTAAAGGAATACTCTCCTTACAGGTAAAAATACATGCAGGTAATTCAAGTGCTTTGGTAATATGACGCTTCTCCTCCATCCCAATTCAAGGCATTGAAAAATAAGCAGTTGGTTTTCCCTTTCAGTTGTCACTGCTATTTCCAGCACCAATCACACAAAACCACTGTCTTCAGGCGTCCCTCCCACACTTAAAAACCTGTGACTGCAATAGACTCAGGGCCATAAAAGAAAATAAATAACACTCAACCTGAGTTTTCTTATCCACTGCAGACTTCCAGCCTTTGGACCTGGGGACACCCCTGTCATTCCTTGGAAACATTTCCAAAGGCCCATCCCTGGGAAAGGAGCTGTCACTCTGGAAGCTGTTGGCCCTGGTGACATCAGCCCAGAGCATGGGGCATGGGGACCCAGGATGAGGGTGGACAGGGACACCGAGCTGTGCCATACCTGGGTGGACGTGCAGAGGACACTGACATCTGACAGGTGGACAGGAACAGACACAGGGAAGCAATTGCTGGTGTGACTGCAGGCGGCTGGTGTGGGTTTTAATCATTAGCTGGGCTCCATGCTGCCATGGGTTAATGTGTTTCCTGCAGCCTTCTCCTCACACCCGCAGGCAGGCCTGGCAACAGCAGGGAGCCACCAGCTCTCAAACCCCGGCTCCAAAAGGGGTGGTTTTCCCTTAATTTGTGGAGGGTTGTCCCTCTTTCTCATAGGTCCCTGAACTGAGACTTGAGGAAAGCCTCCTCGTGGCTGACCCGGAGTCCCCACTAAAGAACTGCAAACACCATCAGGGCCTCTTTTACCAGGTCACTTCCCAGAAATCCTGGCAATTCTACCCCCAAAGGTGAAAAAAAGCCAAAGCCTGGGTGTTATTTCAGGTGTGGAAGGGGATGGTAAAATCAAAGTTAGAGTAGACCAAAGTCTGGCCTGGGGTTAGAAAAGGTTGGAGGCAG
Source organism: Bubalus kerabau (assembly GCF_029407905.1). NCBI lineage: Eukaryota > Metazoa > Chordata > Mammalia > Artiodactyla > Bovidae > Bubalus > Bubalus kerabau. Next base: position 78,098,769 of record NC_073631.1, on the reverse strand, counting down.
GTGCCTCTTCCCTGGAGATCTACGGGAACGCACACCCAGGTGCAGGGATAGCTCAGGGCAGCATTTAGGGGAGGTGCTGAGGGCAGCTGCAGGCAGAGGCTGGGCAAAGGTCAGGGCCCCTTCCGTAACGGGAACTGGCTGGCCCTGACCAGTTTGGCCTGGGTCCTGCTGATTCCCAAAAGGAATGGAAGAGGTCTTCCCATCCCAGTGTGAACTCACACTGACTTCATGCCAGTCCAGCTCCCCAGCCTTCAAAAAGGACTCTGAAGTGAGAAAAAAATACAACAAACGAGCAACTGAAAAATGAAGTGACAAAGTCATCAACCCAGCCCAGGAGCCTGGCCTGCTCTGAGCTGCTCTGGAGGGGCTAGTGGACATCTGGGTCCCCAGGGCACATGAATCTCAAGAACAGGGAGCTCCCAGACTGCACCTCAACTCCAGCATTTTCTCAATGCTTCCCACTGCTCCCCCAAGCTGTAAATCCCCGGGCACTCCTGTCCATCCATACTTCTTGAGAATATGCAGAAGCAGCCAGCATGTACACCCACTGGGATGCAGCAACTGCGCACATAGGGCCTGGGGCTCCCCAGAGCAAACACAAACCCTCAGCAGCACCGCAGGGCTAGAGCACCCTGCCTTTCCAGTGGAGATACTGCCACAAGCTCTGGCCTCACCCCTGTCCCCCGTTTCTGGTTATGTGACCTTGGGCATGTCCCAGCCCCCTGAGTCTAGGTGTATTCCCCATGCTTCTCTCATCCTAACTGGGCCTTTCAGTCTCCATATACCCACTCAAGGGTCTTCCACGGGGCTCCTCAGATGACTCATTCCTGTATAGACAGGCTACCTGGTGCAGAGCAATCAGAAGACTTAGTTTCAAGGTTGAACTCTGGGAATACAGCATCATGCATATTTTTATTTGAGTTTCACCTGGCTTTTTACCAAAAACATAGATATTAAGTTTGGTTCCACTGACCAAGTGGAAGACTTGGCCTTTGATCTGACATGATTCTTGAGACTTTTCTCTATTTCTAAGATCAGAGGGATTAAAGAACAAGGAAGTTTGCAAGTGTCTTTTGGCCTGAAACAAATTAATCTCATCGTGGTGGTGGTTTAGTTGCTAAGTTGTATGCGACTCTTGGGATTCCATGGACTGCAGCCCACCAGGCTCTTCTGTCCACGGGATTTTCCAGGCAAGAACACTGGAGTGGTTTGCCATTTCCTTCTCCAGGGCATCTTCCCAACCCGGGTCTCCCGCACTGCAGGCAGATTCATTACTCACTGAGCTACCAATTCTGGTCAAATATGTTCTAATGAGACAGACAGCCACTGAAGGGGCAGCTGTGCATCCCTACATGTGTGTAGGCACACGTGGACATGTGCTTTTGACTTTCAGAAAACAGCATCTATCACTCAGCTAAGACCCTGCTGTGGTATGCAGACCCACGTCTGTGCTTCTGAAGTTCACTACACAAGCAGAAACAATCTATAACCAGGAATAACCAGCATCTAGTCAAATACCTGCACTTACAGACGAGGACAAGAAATTCCTACAGAGAGCCTGCTATGGATGGGAGCCAGCAGGAGGGACAAGGTTCCATGAGCTTCAGTAACACTTCTTCACAAATTAGTACCAACAGAAAGCCTATACTCTGTCGTTGTCACCTAATTTTGCAGTAAAATAAAGGGAATATCATCATCAGAGTATATATTTTTTCTCTTATCTCAAACTCCTAATTATCCAATTTGGCGGGCATCCTTACTGAAATAATTCAATACTTTTGAGAGAACCTGTCTCAGGTCAATCGTGGGAACTGTGACGACGACAGCACATGCTCATGGGCCCGTGTCCTCAACAGTCAAGGAGCCCTCCTGTCAACGTCATTCCATGACCACGTCCTCTGACTTTGTGAGTTTAAGCCAACTTTATTGAACAAGGGGCTCCCTGGTGGCTCAGATGGTAAAGAATCAGCCTGCCAATGCAGGAGATGTGGGAGACACGGGTTCGATCCCTGGGACAGGAAGATCCCCTGGAGGAGGAAACGGCAACCCACTCCCATATTCTTGCCTGGAGAATCCCACGGACAGAGGAGCCTGGCAGGCTACAGTCCAGAGGGTCGCAAAGAGTCGGACACGACTGAGCGACTAAGCATGCACGCACATACACACAAATACAAAGCTGTAGCTGTCAGAAGGCAGGTTGGAAACTGTAGCCTGAGACAGTGTAATGTGACTCCTAATGTCACCTTTGGCAGAAACTACCCATTGTCTTCACTTTAATTAAACAAGGAGAAATAAAGCCGCCCGAGTTCAGTAAACAGCTGGCTCAAATTTCAGAAGCTATTCTTATACAACCTCTCCTCCAGTTGGAGAAACCACAATGGCCGAGCAAAACAATGGGCTGTGTGCGTGCCAGCTGCCAGGTGAAGGCCTGCACCTGCGCCCTCCGCTGGGCCTGACACTGCCGCCCGCCGCCCACACGTGGCCCCGGGAGGCGGGGGCACGGCCTCTTTCAAGAACGGTAGCTGCTCTGAAGAGAATGCACTCAGACACCAAGCAGCGAGGGGCTTCCGCAGGACTGGCTCCTCCGGGGCCTCTCCAGCCTAGACAGAGGCCCATGTGTGCTTCCCGTGGGTGTGGCTGTGTGGGTGGTTCACACACGTGGACTCCCAGGGTCCCCGTGAAAGCTACAGCTGCACCCAGGAATGAGTTTCCATTGGTGCACTGATATGAATGCACCCCCTCGGGCAGCACTGGAAGGGCAAAGATAACATGGAAAAACAAACACCACTGCCTCGCACGTCAGTAAAAAGCTGTCAGGCCAAGTTCAGAGCTCCATGAGGTCTGTGTCGTGAAAAGATCCTGTAATCAATCCGCCTGCCACCATCTGGAGGCTCTCACGCCACCTGCATCCTGACCACAGGCTCTTTTCCATGGGCTTCCTGAGTTCCTCTAAGTCTCTAAATGAGAGATGACAAGAATCAAGGTCTCAGAAGAGCCTGTCAAGGTGCCTTCAACTCTCCCGCAGCAGAGGGAACACTCGATGAAACCGATCAAACTGGTTCTCCCCGGCAGATGGCAAGAGAACAAGGATCAAAGACAAAATACAAACAGCAAAGGCGGCGGGAACTGAGACCTCTATCGCCCTCCTGACTTCACGGAACAACAAATAAGGATTTCCCCACTCACTGTGTACTCTCCTTATACCAGAGCCGGTGCTAAGAATCTTCATACATTACTTCACCCCATCATCCTTACAATGACCCGCGAGGAAGGTGGTAGCATCCCCACTTTATGGAAGAGGAAAGCAGATCCCAGAAGTAAGAGGGCTCAGTTCAAGGTCACGCAGCTCTCTATTGTCACAGCCTGGGGGGGACCCTGAGCTGACTCCAGCCCACGCTTGGAATCACTGCTATACTCTGTGCTGGATGTGCCTGTGAACATGCATGTATATCTACAGAAACAGCTAGAGCACACAAGTGACTCAGTTTTGAAGAGCCTGGCTACCTCTCCCATCACTAATGATCATGGTCACCTAGAGAAACAGTGACGCATCCACTGTACAACCCAGCAGAACACATGCCACGGAAGTCCACAAGTGTGACCCAAACAGACAGTGAAGTAGCCGTTATCCTTTTCTATTCTAAACGCCATGCCCACCGCCACAGCCACAAGAGTGCCTAAGGATTTAACAAGATGCACTTCAAAGCTTGTATCTGATATTCCTCTAAAACAGTAATTCATCTGGATCTGGGATGAGGGGGGAGCATTTCTGGGCAGCGGGGTTCGGCACCTGTCCCACACACAGTTAACACCCTGCACAATTTTCCACATGGCACTTTCTCCACTGATTTGCCTTTTCCCCTCCTTGCTGATAAGGCACGTGCCGATAACGTGGTTTCCTTTTTACACTGGCTTCCAAGAAACTTGGAGCCTGTCTGCATGGTTTCACCAGCTAAGTTGACATTTACAAAAGGAGGTTTGCCTCCCAGATCTTTTTCTCAGCCCCACTGCCTGCCATTTTTAGCCAAACTTCACACGTACCTTTTAAACCATCACAATAAACTAAAGATCTACAACCAGAAAAAAAAAAAACAAAAAACCCTAGAAAAATGAGCATCAACGCAAATAGCCAAGGGTTCAGAGTGCGACAAATACATGAAGGATCCCTGAATCCCTGTTCCAAACACCCCAGGCAGTCACAGAGGTGCCTAGTCCGGCAAAGACTCTCACACAGCATAACTTCAAGTGCAGGGCCCCCTGCAGCAGTCATGGGAGGCTGTCACATCCTGCTGGTACAGCCCATCACTGACCTCTCCTCTCTAGTGAGGACAGTGAATTATGCCCAAATGTGTTCAAGGAAAGATGCCCCAGGCTTCTGTGGCCCCAGGAACTCAGGCAGACCTGGTGGCTCGGAGTTAAAGAGAGCTGAGATGGAGCTATTCCTCCTCTGCCCAGAAGGACTCCCTGCTCTCAGGTGACATCTGCATAGCAGGTGATTGCCAGGTGAAGGGTCCCAGGCACAAAAGTGGTCAGAGAGCCGGGCACAGATGGGTGGGAAGGGGCATTCACACCCTAGAGCTGACCACCATCACAGCTTCAGGTGAATAAGGACAAAGCTCCCTCTCCCAAACCTAAAAGGCTGATGATGAGTCCCCACAACCACTGATAACCCAAGAGGATGAAGGTGGAAGGATAGGGGGACCCTGTGTAAGTTTAAGCAGCACTGGGATGAGAGGTGGGATGGCCTGGCCACTGGACACCTGAGATCCACATTTCTGCTGACCATTTTCCCACAGGTGAGCAATGCCACCTTGGGGAAGGTACTCACCCACAATGTCCACCAGATAGAGATGTTCTGAGAATGAAATACCAAGCTGGGTCTGAACCCCAGTGGCACTAAATTACCACTAATTTCCTCTTGAGCTCCACTGACAAAATATGAGTTTTTCCCTGCACAGTTATCCTTGATTTTAAAATGCGGTATATCCTTGATTTTAAACTCTGTTTATGCCAATGAACCTGTCTCACCTCTCACTGTCAGGTGCCAGCAAAAGAAGCCAAGATCAGAGGTGAAGGCCTCTCAATGTCTGTGGCTTTGGAAAGCTATTTAACTTTGCTCAGGTTCTTCGTGTCTCAGGTGAGTGAGCCAAGGTGACCTCTGGGCAAACATGTCTAAGACAGAGCAGGTACTCAATCACTATAAGAAAGGGAAAAACAGAACCAGGGTCTCAGTGGCCTGGTGAGGACCCACACAGCCCTCTGGTTCCCAAGGTGACATGGGGACAGCTGCTGCAATCTGGAGGTCCATCTTTGCCAATCCAAAATGCCAAGTCATGGTGCTAAAAGGTTCTTGACTGATGCAGGGCCAGGAGAGAAAAAGTTGCTTTTGTGCTTTTTGCCCTGAGAAGTGACACCGTGTACCTGAAAGCCCTTCACTAAATCTCCACCAGACAAAGCTGGTGCATTTACACCACCCTGCCCATGGAAAATCCCATGGACGGAGGAGCCTGGAAGGCTGCAGTCCATGGGGTTGCTGAGGGTCGGACACGACTGAGCGACTTCACTTTCACTTTCATGCATTGGAGAAGGAAATGGCAACCCACTCCAGTGTTCTTGCCTGGAGAATCCCAGGGACGGCAGAGCCTGGTGGGCTGCCGTCTATGGGGTCACACAGAGTCGGACACGACTGAAGCGACTTAGCAGCAGCAGCAGCCCAGCACGGGCAGATGGAGCGCACAGGCCAGGCTGGCCTGCCTACCTCTTTCCTACCATTTATTTATTTCTCCAGCAGCCTGGAGGGACACAGCACTTTCTGAGTTTTAGGAGAGAAAGTCACATGCAGAACATAGGGCTGAGCCCTTTGGAGGGTGTCTACTGCTGCTCTAGGGAAAAACCAGCTCTGGCTCTAGAAGCCACTGGGCTCTCAGCCAACAGAGGCCCCGGAAGCAGGAAGGTGGGCAAAACCCACAGCAGGACTTTGGAATCTGTATATGGCAAAACCGGGATTGAGGGCATGGTGCCACGTCCAGACTCCATGGTGCCCTGGAGGAGGCACCAGAGAACACCCATTTCCTCTCCTCACAGGTGAGGCTGGGAAAGGTGCACACTCCCAATTTGCAATAAGAGAAGAGGGTTGTCCTGGAAGTGCACTGAGCCAGGAGTCCTATAAGCCGCTAATAAGTTATTAACAAAAGGCTGACCTTCCCCGTCCCCACCCCCCAACCCTGCCTCACAACGAAGGGCACGGGGCGGGGGCAGTAAGGAGGTGGGAGGCGGCAAAAGAAAACACCCAGAGGCACAGTAACATTCAAAGAACATTTCCATTTAGAAAGCAGACAACGATAAAGATTTGCCAAAGTGAAAGTGTTATCACTGTTTACCTCCAATCTGATAGAAAGATGGTCAGAGCTTCCTGTTCCAAAGCCAACACACTGTGCTCTCTGCACAGACACCTGAGACACAAGTGCTCTAGCCACATCGTTATTACTAAGAAAATGCACAAGCAGCATCTCTGTGTTACAGCAGGGGAAACTTGGGCTCAGGGAAATGAATTCCTGAAGTAACTAACTGATCAGAAAGGTAGTTCTTACAAAGGAGTGCATGCTTCACCCATCTTTAGGCAAGTATGCAAACAGCTAGTGCAAGGTGGTCCAGGGTCCACAGAGAGCTCTGTGAACAAAAGCCACAGCGCAGAGGGACAGGATCCTGGCAGAAGACTCCACAAAGAGGGCACAGCAGGAAGAGTCTCAAGGAAATGCCAATGACTTACCTGTTCCAGGTGGACCTGCACACAGTGGGGACTCACCACCTAAAGGGAGAAGAAACATGATAAACGGTGGGTGCTCTCAAGAAGAAACTCGGCATCACAATCAGGTGAGGCTCCCAAGCCTGAAAACACCTCTGACCACATTCACGGTCACAGCTTCAGGATCTCAAGACAAGAAAAACTTAGAGTTTACAGAGTCCAGATTTTTGTTCACTTTCATAAAGTCCTAATCCTTTTCAGAGAATGTCATTAAAACCATGGACCTCTCTCCTCAAGAGAAATGCCCACTGCTCATAAATACAGGACCTTCATGTTTAATTTGGAAGGCCTAGGGGACTCCCATGGAGAAGGCAATGGCACTTCACTCCAGTACTCTTGCCTGGAAAATCCCATGGACAGAGGAGACTGGTAGGCTGCATGCAGTCCATAGGGTCGCTAGGAGTCGGACATGACTGAGCGACTTCACTTTTACTTTTCACTTTCATGTATTGGAGAAGGAAATGGCAACCCACTCCAGTGTTCTTGCCTGGAGAATCCCAGGGATAGGGGGAGCCTGGTGGGCTGCTGTCTCTGGGGTCGCACAGAGTCGGACACGACTGAAGCGACTTAGCAGCAGCAGCAGGGGACTCCCAGGCCAGGAACTTCTGAGCTAGTGCAAAGCATTTCTCACCTGGGAGCACAGGGAGCAGGGCCAGGAGAGGGAGAGGAGGGAGGTCTGCCTGGGGGTCTTCCAGCTGCCCCAGCATCTCACAAACACACTCAGAGCCTGCATACTCTATAAAACAGAATGCCTTTTCTAGAACTATTTCCACAGGTGGAACTAAAATCAGAGTCTAAATGTGGACATTTCACTCTATGCTGGAGTTTACTACGTGAGACAGTGGGAAAGGAGTCCCTCTGACTCCACCCCCGCAGATGTGAGCACGTTAAGAAAGACACACAGACCAATGTGATGAGGCCACAGTAGCAAAGAGGTCAGAAGAAACACAGCTACGGGCGCCCATGACGACAGACCCAGTGGGATAAATACCCCAGCTCTCAAGTCTGTCTGTGGGGGGTGGGGTCTTCTGCTCCACCACTTCTGGCCATGGGACCTTGGGCTCCAACCACTCTGGGCTTTGGTTTCCTCATCAGAGAACTGGAGGCAGTAAGAGCTTGTGGTGCTCAGAACGGGGGCTGACACAGGGCAGCTTCTCCTCTCAGGAACACGGAGCCCTCCCTGAGCAGAAAGGGCTGTCAGCAAGTGAGAAATCAGACTTGCTTCCTGCAGTTCTGAATGGCCAGGATTCTAGCACCTGCAAGCCGGACTCAGCTCCTCCTGACTTTCTTTCCCCCAGACCCCTCGTGGCTCAATCCTCAAAGAGTTTTCTAAAAATGTGTAATGGCAGCAGAAATTCCAGAGATCTGACTAATTGTCCTTGTGGGCTGGAGTGGGCAGCCGTGCACCCTTGGTTCTTGCCATGGCAACTATTTATAGTTCTCTTGCTTATCTTACAAAGTTCCTCAAGGAACATGATACACAGTCATTCATTTGTCTGGGACACATTATTACTCCACCAGGGTTCTGACTCATGCTCTCGTCTGGAACAGGGGTCCTCTCTCCTGGCACCCCCTCTTCTTCCTCTCTACCTGGCAGCCCCTCTCCCCATACACTTAGCAGCCCCCCTCCCGGTACAGAATCACTGAGCTGAGGGTTGCTTCACTCCACACTGAGAATCCCAGGGAAGCACGAACAATGTTTGGGAACACACGCACAGATGCTTATAGGATAGATGTGCTGGCGGTCAGACAAGGAGCCGCGTGGTCATGGAACACAGTGATTAATTTTATCCTGTGTACAGATCTCACTTGGCGCAGGCTCGTGCCCTGGTCCTTCACTAAATGCCTAGCACACTGGTGAGAAATGTGCAAGCAATCAGAGCTCCTGCCTTTGACAAAGCACTACCCATATTTCATGCAGTGGAATACCAATTCAGCTGATGAAATGAGCTGTCAAGCCATGAAAAGATATGCAAGAACCTTAAATACTTATTTACTAAATGAAAGAAGGCAATCTGAAAAGGCTGCGTACCGTATGATTCCAACTTTGTGACATTCTGGAAAAAGCAAACTATGGGGACAGTAAAAAGATCAGTGGATGCCAGGGACTAGGGGACAAATGCGAAGGTGGAGCTTTAGGGCAGGAAAACTGTTCTTTGTGCTACTGTAGTGGTGAATAAATATCATTATGTGGCATGCGCGCTACATTGCTTCAGTCAAGTCCGACTCTTTGCAACCCCATGGACTGTAGCCTGCCAGGATCCTCTGTCCATGGGATTCTCCAGGCATACTGAAGTGGGTTGCCATGCCCTCCTCCAGGGGATCTTCCAAACCCAGGGATCAAACCCATATCTATCTCCTGCACTGGCAGGCAGGTTTTTTATCACCACCTGGGAAGCCGCACATACACGTCATTATACATTTGTTCAAATCCTAGAATGTATAACACCATGTAAATTATAAACTATATAGTTAATAGTGATAGTGTTAGTCGCTCAGTCGTGTCTGACTCTTGTGACCCCATGAACTGTAGCCTGCCAGATTCCTCTGTCCATAGAATTATCCAAGCAAGAATACTGGAGTGGGTTGCCATTCCCTTCTCCAGGGAATCTTTCTGACACAGGGATCAAATCCAGGTCTCCCACGTTGCAGTCAGAGTCTTTACCATCTGAGCCACCAGGGAAGCCACTAGGGTTAATAATGTATCGGTACTGTCTCATCAAATATAACAAGTGTACCACACTAATGCAAGGCATTAATCCTAGGGGAAATTAGGGAGAGAAGTGGGCACAGGTTAACTCTCTATACTACTTGTCTAATTTTTCTGTAAGTCTAATACTGGCCTGAAAAATAAAGTCCAGTAATTATCTAGAAGATGTGTTTGTTAAGAGAACAAAAGCAAAAGCCCTGTGTAATATCAGAAGTTCGAGTTTTAAAAACAGCAATCACTAGGAGGACCATCCAGAAGTCAAGCATGTCCTGTATCTCCCACATCCCCTACAGCCACGTGAAATGCAATGACACCCACCACCTGGCCTGGACCCAGGGTGTCTTCCAGAAAACGAAAGAGGGCTCCGTGCAGTGGGGCTCCCCAAATCCCACTTCTCAGGGCCATCACAATAAGCCCCATTGAAGGCTGACAACTCTTAGGAGCTATGCAATCAACACCCCTGTCTTATTTATACTAAGTACCTTCTCTTGTCAAGCACTCACTGTCCTTCACAGAAAACAACAGTTTAAAAAGACAAGTCCTCAGGGAGGAGACACCAACTAACACAAACTGCATAAACTGTATTCTTCATTAGAAAGTGAGCATGGGGCTCCCCACTTCAGGGGAGCAAGCCCCTCAGTTCAGGGGAGCAAATGTCAAGCGACAGCTCTGTATTCCCGCCAGAAAAGAGCCTCTGGTCCAGGGAATTGATTACCAGCTCTACTATCTGTTTTAACACACACTGCTGTGAAATGCAGACCGCACATGTCTGCAGAAGGACCTGGAGTCAGAATGAATTTGCAAACAAAAATGCACAAGAAGTACCAACTGAGAGAAAAGAGGATGGTCTGGGAGGAAGGCAACCTTTCCATACAGAGAAAACTAATGTTTACATCAAGAACTGCAAACACCTACTGTAGTAAAGACCTTCATCACATGGACACACTGACACACGTCCCTTCAGTGTGGCTCAAACCAAATCCCAGGATGCAAACCACATGGAAATCTCATACATTTCCTTAGAATAAGAAAGAGGGACGCAGCTGACCACAGTCTGGCAGAACCATGAAGCAATCAACGGTGAGGACACAGCATCTTCTCACATGGACCGCCCTGCTCCGCATCAGGGACACGAGCAGCCTACAGCCTGACCAGAGACAGAAACCAGGGCTTCTCTGAGGGGCCACATCCAGCACTGGAGCCCCCATGGCTGCAGGCTCTGCCTGCCTCCCCCCTCAGGATGAAGACACCAGGGAACCGTGCCGAGGGCGGCCATCCTGGGTTCAGGTCGGGTCGGTGATGGTGGTGGACAGGCTCACCTTCTTTCTCTCTCCATCTCCTCTGACCACAGGCCTCACCATGCCGTTGGGGTCTTCTGCTATTTTCATTTGACAACAGGAAATGCCAAAGTGCTCGGTCATTTGCAGGTGGCCTTGGCCATCCTCAGCAGGAAGGAGCCGGTGCTGCCTTAGCGTTTGGCCTCTGCAGGGCCAGTTCCAGCTCACAGAAGGAGCTGAAAACTGAGCAGGCCCACAGCTCCCGGAGTGCATGGCCCCCACGTTCAGAGGGACTGGGCAGCGCCCCCCTCACTGAGCCCCTCGCCTGCTGTGTGAGGTGGTCTGAACCAGTGGCAGCAGACGAAAACGGGGTTGCGTCACCTCCAGCAGGGCAACCTCACGGGGGTGCCGGTGGCTCAATCACAGCAGGGCCGGGGCACCTGCAGGTCCTCCCCAGCCCTCACCGGCCTGCACAACCCCGGCAGCTGGTGAGCGTCCTGTCGGTGCCCGGAGCACTGAGTCCCAAGGAGGCCGGGCCACACAGGCACAATCTTCTAATTTGGTGGCCACGGGGGCCAAACTCCACATTCCTCTCCTAATAGAAACAGCTCCCCTTTCTCACCAGGAGGAGCCTGGGAGTGCAGGTGACACATGATGTGGGAGGGACAGGCTGAGCCAGCGCCCACTAGTGACTAAGGAAGCCCCAGAGAGGCCCCAGAGACCGGACTTTATGGCCTGTCGCCGCTCTGTGTGGGGCCGGGTCACTGTTACCAAGGGCAACCACAAACAAACAGGGCTGCACCCGGCACACCTGGCGACGTGGCGCCGGCTGCCTGCTGGTATCAGCACCCTGTCCCAAAGCCAGCGGGTGGGCAGGTGAGCAGGACAGAGGCGGGACACGGGGCCCTTGCACCCAAAGTGACTGTGCAGCAGGAAGTGGGAGTGCAGGTGAGTACACGAGGGTGAGGGAGGGTAGAGGAGGGCTGTAAGAGTGTGCGGAGTGTGTGAAAGCGAGGGTGTAAAGAAGTGAGTGTGAGAACACAAGAGTGTCTGTGAATGAGTGTGTAAGGATGAGAATGTGGGTGAGCATTGTGTGTGTGTTCCTATGCAACTATGTGTCTGAGTGTGTGCATGTGCATGTGTGTACACACTACAAAAGCCCAGCCCAGCACTTCACCACCCTGAAGAACCATGGTACTCAGTGGACACCCCAGGGCCGAGCCCAGGTCTGCGGCAAGGCACTTTCTCTGGAGGCATAAGGCCGCCTCTGACAGTCCACAGGCACCTCTGCTCATGTCTGGAGATGAATCCTGGAGAGAGACCACACTTCAGGTCTCCATGTACCTCACAGAGATTTCCTTCTTACATGTTTTCCTCCTCAGGGGTACCACGAAACAATGAGTTCAGCTCTGTTGTCATTGTTTCTTCTTAAATTTTACTTTGGACAAAGCCACAGAAAGAGTGACATTTTTCTCACCAGCTTCTCCAAAAGCATCACTGATGCTCTGTACATCACTGTGTGCGTGGAGAAGAGTTTAGCCTCCAGAACCATTGAGAATCCCACTGTGCTGAGTCCCGTGAGCGAGCTCCCCAGAAGCTCACAAACACACGCGCCCTAGAGCATGTGGCACATACCATGTTTCCAGATGCCACCACCAAAGTCTCCAGCCTGGTCTCTCCTCCTGCCATTTATTCCCACTTGTTTCCCAGATAATTCTGCCCACAGATGAATCCCTCCAGGTTGGCATCAAGCCGGCCTGAGCAGATCCAACCCACGCCAGGATCTTGGAAACACAGATCAGTTCAACAGCAGCAGCCAACAATGACCAAAATGCATTCAGAAACTGAACACTTGTGCAGAAATAGACCCATTCTCCAACACAGAAGTGCAACACGAGCAAACAGGGTGAACCGATTGGCTCGCAGGCGGGACTGAAGCCAGTCTGCTGAGCTACACCAAGTACAAAGGCCTCACTCTAGGCACACATTGCATCGTTAAATAAAATTACTTTAGCACAGTTCTTTGAATTCCAACCCAGGCTGTGCAAAATCTGGAGTAAAGTTTACCTGTTTTATCTTTGCAAAGATAAAGATTTTGCAAAGGAAATTCACAATGAGATCAAGATTGAAGCAATTTCTTTTCCACGTCAGCCTGTTAAGTCACAGGCCACCTTCTCCCCCTTGCACTCCAGACCAGGAGCTGGAGAAACGGATATGGATGCACTGGCCGAGGCAACTTTACAGTAATGGTGGATACACTGGCCAAGGAGACTTTACAGGAACGGTGGATCACTGGCTGAGGGGACTTCACAGTGATGGGGTGGTGGATCACTGGCTGAGGGGACTTCACAGTAACGGTGGATACACTGGCCAAGGAGACTTTACAGTAACGGTGGATACACTGGCCAAGGCAACTTTACAGGAACGGTGGATCACTGGCTGAGGGGACTTCACAGTGATGGGGTGGGGGTGACACCTCCCTTGTCTCTGCACAGGGCAGCAGTCCCGTGGGAGGAGGAGCAGAAACTTCATTATCATCTTTATTTTGTATGACTGCACAGCTTCTACTTCTTTCATTTCACGTTACTGATCGATAAAGTAGCAAGATGTTTCCTGTGCCCATTACAGATGACTGAGAAAAGATAAAAGTCCAATTATCTCTATTTCCATTACTACCATTTATTATAACTAGGGGGTAGAATGATGAGAAGAGGAAAGCTGCCCTCCCCCAGAGCTCACAGTCCGGGAGGGAGCATGTCTGCTGTCTTAGTGGGCTCAGGATGCCATAACTAACACCACAGCCTGAATATACCACAACAGAAATGTATCATCACAGTCCCAGAGACTGGGGGTCAGAGACCGATGTGCCAGCAGGTCGATATCTCCTGAGCCATCTCTCACTGGCGTGCAGAAGCTACTTTCGCTCCTCACTTTGTCTTCCCTCTGTGTGATTTCCTCTTGTAAGGACACCAGGTGTATAAGGACAGGGCCACCCATAGGATCCCATTATACCTTCACCACCTCTTTAAACCTAGACAGCATATTAAAAAGCAGAGACAATTACTTTGCTGACCAATGTCCATCTAGTCAAAGCTATGGTTTTTCCAGCAGTCATGTACGGATGTGAGAGTTGGACTATAAAGAAGGCAGAGCATTAAAGAACTGATGCTTTTGAAATGGGGTGCTGGAGAAGACTCTTGAGAGTCCCTTGGACAGCAAGGAGAGCAAACCAGTCAATCCTAAAGGAGATCAGTCCTGAATATTCATAGGAAGGACTAATGCTGAAACTGAAGCTCAGATACTTTGGCCACCTGATGTGAAGAACCGACTCATTGGAAAAGACCCTAATGCTGGGGAAAATTGAGGGCATGAGAAGGGACAGAGGATGAGATGGTTGGATGGCATGATCAACTTAATGGATATGAGTTTGAGCAAACTCCAGGAGACAGTGAAGGACAGGGAAGCGTGGTGTACTCCAGTCTATGGGGTCACGAAGAGTCAGACAGGACTGAGGGACTGAAGGAAAACAATAAAACCTCTTAAAAGACCCCATTTCCAAGTCCATTCACATTCTAAAGTCCTGGGGGTTGAGGTAACTACCTATGCATTTGGGGCCACATTCAGTCCATAGCATCCACCATCAAAGGCCTAAGAGGGCCAATGGGGAATGAAGGCCATTCTCACAACGTCATCCAGGCAGATTTGGGAAGGTGGTCTGTAAAAATGCTCCTCTGGGGCGGGGGAACTCCAGTGAGGGGTCCAACACAAACCTCCAAAGAATTACAGACTCCATGCAAAGGGATGGCTCCCAAAATGCCAATCTTCAAGGCTTTATTAACTTATATGCCTCCTTCAAGCACTTTTCCTTAACTTTATCAGGCATGACCCTGGAATCCCTAATTAGGTTCACATTCCTCAGGAAACTGTTCTCCCACTGAGAGTTAAAGCCCAATTTAGCCTGTCTAATCCGCATGAGAACACACCGCCCTACAAATGCAATTAAGCCCTATTGGTCCCGCCTGTCCCCCCACAGCCCCTGGATGCAGGCGGGGGTAGGGGGGGTGGTGGTGGAAGACAGAAGGAAAATCACTGGGATCATTTCACTATAGTTTCCCTTAGATAAGTCTTCTAAAAACTATTTTTATTTTTCCAATAATTTCTTGCAAGAAGCCCACGCATGGGAGAACACCACCCCCTCCCCGCCCGCACTGTGACCCAACAGGCAAGGCACTTTAAAAACACTGGGCGCACCGCAAGGTGACAGAGGGGGGCTCAGATGTCAGTGGTAGAACGAGGAAGATGGGGGGAGAGTGTGTACTCTGTGAGTCCACTGCTTCAGGTGCAAAGGCCAGAGACCTCAAGCTGCGTGCAAGCAAGCGGAGGGCCCCAGTGGCACGAAGGACTGCAAAGCGCCGAGCACACACCAACTCCCCACCTGTGATGTGACCACACAGATGCACCCACCATCAAAACACATCAAGCTGGACATTTATGATCAGTGACCTTTCTGAATGCATGCTTCAGTGTTACACAAAAGTTTATTTTAAAATATATATCTTAGTTTCAAGTGCCACAGAGTCGGCTATGGAAGAACAGAAAAAGCTTAGGACTCTGCTTCAGAGACTGACATTCAGTTCCTAAAATGGCCCCTGCTCTCTCCTAATTGGCCTGAGGGACTCAGGTGGCCTCCTGCTATCTGAACTCAGTCTTCCTCGACTATGAAATGGATACTATCACCTTACAAGAGGGATGTGAACTTAGAGATATCAGGAAAGGCTGTCAAGATACACACTATCAGATTGTGATGGAAACTCCCGTCCCTGCAAGAGGACCATCCTGTTGGGCTGGGAGGATTCTGTCTCTCCCGACACAGACATCCCACAGCAATGGTCAGACGGCATTTCCTCAGGATGCAGCTGCAGCAGCAAGACTGCCTCTGTCATCGCATTCAAGGTGGAGGAAAAGGAGGGCACCTCCCTGACCCCCTGTTCACCAAGACTTCTCCTTCCCTCTCTTCCCACTAAGCCTCTCCCTCTCCCCCAGCAAGCCCCTCCCCTCTCTGCCAGAAAGCCCCTCCCCTTCCAAAAGCCCCTCCCCTCCCCTTTCGCTCCCAGCAAGTCCCTCTCCCTCCCTTCTTCCCCAACTTAGCCCCTCCCTCCCCTCCCCTCCCCTCCCCTCTCCCCTGCAAGAGGCACCAAGCTCTTTCCTTCTCTCTCATTCTACAAGGACACCTGCAAGGCTGGGAGGTCTTTGCAGACAGCAACACAGGAAAAAGGACCCTTCCCTGAGGCTTAAGCATCTCAACCAGAACAGCCTAAATAACAACACTTTGTTGTACAAGCTAGGTGGAGCCAGGAGAAACAGAGTCAGGAGCTGCACCAAAAATTCAGGACAAATACTGTGTGTGCTTTTGCTTTTTTTTTGAGAAGAGCTTAGAAATGCTATGACACCACCCCCATGACTTTGTAACACTCTCCTTGTTACAAAGAGGAAAGGAAGAAAAGGCACCTACAGAAGCAACAGTTTTTAAGGACGGAAATGGTACATGCCACAAAAGGGGAATACCAAGGAAATTTCTCAAAAAATATTTTGTCAGAAGTATCTAAGAATAGTACAATGAATAACCTGGTTTTTGCCAACTGTCCTTTGATCCAGGGAAGGACTGATAAGGGAGAAAAAAATGACAAATTTTAATAGATCATAACTTATCATCAAATCTCAGAAGAAAAACTTAAAACTTTAGCATTAGGCTGCACAGGGCCAGCTAGCTCATTCTGAATGTCCACATAAACATGTGCCACTAAACCCACAGGAGTTCACCCTGATGAAGCTAAACCTCCATCCACATTTGCAAAATCCTACCAATGGTATCACTCTCCACCCAGAATCCCAAAAGGAAAGCCTAAGAACTGTCAGCAACCCTGTCCCCATCTGGCCAGGACACCAATCCTATCTGCCAGTTCTTCCCCCAAATGCTCACGAATTCCTTCCAGTAGCCTCCTCTGCCACAATAGGCTTCGACCCTTGTTGGGCACCACTAAGATTCCAGAGGGCCTCCTACAGCCGGGAAACTCCCCAAAAAAACACTTATTAAAAGTAAAGAAGAAAACCTCTACAAGGACAGAATCTCTGACTTCATAGCCTGCGGGAGCCACTCACACAGTCTACCTCCCATTCTCCAAAAAGAAGCTCTTATGAGTTTATTCTAATGACGGTCTATGCAGGGGAAGGGGAGGCCAACAGCCCAGAGCCCAGTGCCCAGCTCTGCTAGGACAGAAGGGAGGCCGGCTGCCTCTGGAAGTTCCTGGGGGACTAAGGAGTTGAAAGGTGCAGAGATACACAGGACACATGAGAAGGCCAGAGTCAAAACACCTAGAAACACACAAAAATGAACGGTGCCAGCTGTACCCAGAGGTGACCAGAGGGCATCCCAGGAGCTATTTCTGTGCTTGAAGGAAGATGGGAGGCAGGCATTTCCTGAATCCTGGCTCAAAATAAATAGCTTTCCTAGAGAAAGAAAAAACAAAGCACAGAGTGCAACTGGAGTTTAATTTTACAGATTAAAATGTGAAGGCGGGGACTCAAATGCTTAGTTGATTATTTCTATCCTGTTGCTAAAAAAGGAGAAATGGATTTTTAAAATATGACACCTATCCTCTAGAAGTAGCTACACAAATGTAAAACCAGCAACTTGATTAGAAACGTCCTTCTCTGTGTACGACTATAAGGAATTCTGGACAAGAGGCCTGAAGATGCCAACACAGACCCCCGTGAAATACCCACAGACACACTCTGGTCATCACCAGGGCTGGGTGAGCCACATTTTGGGTTGTGACCTCAGTGCTGGCCCTCTGTTCTCGGAGGCCCTCAGCCTCAAGGTGCGGTCCATAGACACACATGCTAGGAGGTGGCCTGCAGTGGGGGTGGGGGTGGGGGAGCTGCCACAAGGCACAGGGTGCCCAGATATGGGGGGAACAGGCCCAAAGCCAGCACCCTGAGCATGGGACCTGCAGAGATCCCTGAGGCCCACACACAGGGGATAAGGGACAATGAAGTCATGCAGGGTTCTGTCACCTCTCCCAGCCTGAACCTAGTGCTTAGGACACAACAGACAGAAAAGCAGCAGAGAGAGGATCTCGGAGAACAAGAGCTGGCTTGAACCTGCTCTACTGGATGGCTCGTGTCACTGGCCAGAGTTGGAGCTCATCCGCAAAACCACCAAGGAAGTCCCAGGAACCTGCCTCTTGGTAGACCACATGCTAAGACCCAGAACAGACAGCATGGGCATGGCAGGAGGGCACCATGAGGACCATCTACTGATGCACGGAGGACACCTGGGCATCTAGGGCACACTGCCTTACTCCTTTTTGTAGGAGGAGACACTCACAGAGCTGCCATGTGCCATCAGAACCCAGCCCCAGGTCCAAGGGCCCCTTCCCCTGTGGGTCTCATGGCTTTAGGAGATGGTTCTGACAGCTACATGTGGAAATTTCCATTTTCTACTTCTATTCTCCCAAAAGGAGTGCAGGTTACAGGGAAATATCAATACAGAATCATCTATTACAGAATCTCATGAACCAGTGACTCCAGTCACACCCAGAAAGGAGGGAAATATTCACTGAGTGCTCTTCCTTGTTTTTGTTTACATTTGAGTGACAGATGCCCACAGCAGCCTGGCCCCAGGACAGCTCTTCCTCCACGACATGTCCCAGGCTGCACAAGGCACACTCCACAGCCTGACTCCCGCCCTGCTGTCTGACCCAGGACGAGCACACACTCCATGGTTACTCTCCTCACAAAGGGGGACGTCTGCTTTGACCTGAGGAGTCCAGGGTGCCCTTGCTCTGTCAGCAGAGCCCAGCTGCACCAGCATCCTGATGCTTTGCAGGCAAGGCACCTGTCCTCTCCCGTCTCCGGCCTCAGCAAGCAAGCTTGCTTGACTGCATTTGATCGTCCGTTGTGTAAGTTCCCCTTTGCGGTTCTAATAATTAACTGGGATCAATTTGCTAAAAAAAAATTTCAAAACATTACTGCTATCATTCCTCCCATTCCCCCAAATCCTACAGATGTGGGGGACACAGGGCAATGGCTAATTTGTCATGGGGCCCTCACCCAAGTGGTCTCTCTATAAAGGACTATAAATTGTACTGGCTGAAGATGATGGTGAGGGAAGGGCTGTTTTTGAATGAACTTTCCCAAATATACACATTTAAATGACTGCGGCTCTTCAAAAGTCACCTTGAGACACTTTACACATATTCCAGTTATCGTGTTATCAATTAAAACTGACGAAACTAAAACCCTGTTACAACTGCCTTCTGGTCTGAGTCAGGTCCTGGGGAAGAGGCACGACTACAGGCAGGGGCGACCAGCACAGCGTTCCTGTGCCAGGATCCACCTTGGGATATACCAAACATCAAGTCCTCCCCTGAAGCATGGAGCCAAGCCACTAATGAAGTCAGAAAACACATGCTCCCAGGATTTCAAAAGGTATTCTGGGAAACTTGAGCAATGCCCAGGCTCAGGCGCCCCTCTCCTCACAGATGAGGTTGCCAACCAAGAATCTGTGACAACTGACCCCAGAGGATCCCCTACCCAAGGGTTTGGCTCCCAGGCTGGAGTGAGAAGGATGTGGTTCAAAAGTAGGCTCCAAGGGTGCCCCCAATGTTCTAGGCTAAATAACAAAGTACATTAGGACCCACAGCGGCCCAGGCTTCCTCCTGCTGCCCTCCCCACCCCCAGAGGACCCCAGTCCATTAGGTAACTAGCCAAAAGGCTGAATGTGCAGCCGAGGAGTACAGATTCACATTAGGTATGTGTGGAAGCTGCCTTCTTAATCACTATGCCATGTGGAATGAAAAGTGATGATTTAGAGAAAGCAGAAGAGCATATTTGTATATTACATGATTTATATAAAATAAATCTATTTCAAAATAAGATTGTAATTTCCTTCTGGGCTTTTCTGAGGAAGGATTAGTTAATTCTACATAAATATAGCTTTATAGCTTAAACTTTGGAGGAGGCAATGGCACTCCACTCCAGTACTCTTGCCTGGAAAATCCCATGGACGGAAGAGCCTGGTAGGCTGTAGTCCATGGGGTCGTGAAGAGTCGGACGTGACTGAGCGACTTCACTTTCACTTTTCACTTTCATGCATTGGAGAAGGAAATGGCAACCCACTCCAGTGTTCTTGCCTGGAGAATCCCAGGGACGGTGGAGCCTGGTGGGCTGCCGTCTATGGGGTCGCACAGAGTCGGACACGACTGAAGCGACGCAGCAGCAGCAGCAGCTTAAACTTAGGCTGCACTAGAGAACAAATCAGTCGTGAAGGAGTGAGACAGTCAACTACACAGCCACGTGATCGTATCACCTGGCCACATGCCACCACCAGCTTCAACAGCCTGCTTCCTCTCGTGTAATGTCTGCCAGTCTGTCCAGTGCCCAGCAGGGTCTGGTAAGGCCCACACACAGAGAAGTGAGAATAAAAGGTGGCACCAGAACCTCCAATAGCAGTGTTGTTCATGGAATGAGCTTCTCCAGTTTACAGTGATTCCATCCTGCTGGCCACTTTCTACACCCTGGAGGAGAGCTCCATGACCCCACAATCAGATTATTTGGGATTTAAAAACATGAATTTTTCATACGGAGGAAACTGCCATGCTTCTATTTTATATATATAAAATATATATATTTATATATATATATAATATATATTATATATATTATATAATATTTTATACATAAATATTTTTTATAAGTGCTATTTTATATAAGCACTCTCCTATATATAAGCTAGGAGAGTGCTTATATAAAATAGCACTCTCCTAGCACAGCTGCATGGACGTCCCTAGTGGCTCAGTGGTAAAGAATCTGCCTGCAATGCAGGAGACCTAGGTTCGATCCTTGGGTCAGGAAGATCCCCTGGAGGAGGGCATGGCAACCCACTCCAGTGTTCTTGCCTGGAGAATCCCATGGACAGAGGAGCCTGGCAGGCTACAGTCCGTGGAGTTACAAAGAGTCGGACACGACTGAAGTGACTAGCAGCAGCAGCACAGCTGCATATGGCTTGTTGACGGAAGAGCAGATCCAGAACCATCCAATAGGAATTCACACATGGGGCTGTTCCCCAAACTCTGGCCTTAGAGTAACAGTTTCCAGTGGGACAACAGCCACAGCCATGAACATACCTTTAGCAAATGAAATGTGTCAAGTGACTTTTCTACTAATTATAATGAGTCAAAAAAAGATCAGTGAGGACAGTCTAACAGGAAAGGGATCTTACAGGAAAAGAAACAAAATTGCCCAGAAGAAGAGCAGAACTTACTAGGGCTTGCTGCCTTCTGATCCCAGTGACAATGTGCAAAAAATAAAAAACAAGACAGGGAAGCAACAAAGATGTCCTTCACCGGAGGAACAGATAAATAAACCACGCTCCATCCAGACAATGTAATGTTACTCGACACTAAAAAGAAATGAGCTATCAGACCATAAAAAGACACGGAGGAAACCTAAATATACACAACTAAGCGAAAGAAGCCAGTCTGAAAAGGCTATATACTGTACGCTGCCGCTTAGCTGCTCAGTCATGTCCCACTCTCTGCGGCCGCATGGACTGCAGCCCACCAGGCTCCTCAGTTCACGGGATCTTCCAGGCAAGAATACTGGAGTGGGTTGCCATTTCCTCCTCCAAGGGATCTTCCTGACCCAGAGACGGAACCTGTGTCTCTTGCATTCTTCTACATTGGCAGGCAGGTTCTTTACCACTAGCGCCACCTGGGAAGGCCATATGTACTGTATGCTTCCAAATATATAATGTTCTGGAAAAGGTAAAACTATGGAGACTGTAAAAAGATCGGCAGTTTCCTGGGGTTATGGGGGAGGAGGGATGAGCAGGTGGAGTACAGAGGATTTTTAGGGCAGTGAAACTACTCTAATGATACTGTAACGATGGAAACATGTCATTATATGTTTGTTCAAGTCCACAGAATGAACAACACCAAGAGTGAACCCTAACATAAACTATGGACTTCAGTTAATAATATCGCATTGATATTGGCTCATCCATTGTAACAAGTGCACCATACCTGGCTGTGTGGATGTTGATGGTAAGATGGATATATAAATTCTTCCTACTTACCACTCGATCAAAAGCCAAATATCAAAACACAGGCACCCACCTGTCTACTGAAGGTGGATAAATGAAATCCTCTACCTGGACTGGCCCCGCCCCCTGGTCGGTCCTGGACGGGCAGCAGGCCGAAATGGACCTGAGGTCAGCAAGCTACATCTAGGCACCCAGCTCGGGGCCTGACTGACAGCAAATCAGGAAACGTTTGTTGAATTGGGCAGTTTAAAAATTAACCACCTCTTTCCTTAGTGCGAGGAGTGGGAGGAGGAGGGAAGGGAAGTGTAAACATTCAATGAGAGGCCAGGTCAGGGTTTGCAGGTAGGACATGGCTCTCAGGTCTTGTTTCCCGGTGGGCAGTGTGACTCTTTCAAGGCTCAGGGTCACCTGTAAGGCTGGGATGAGGACACAATGACCTGCGAGGGAGGCTGGGACAATCAAAGTTAGAAAAGCCACAGCTCAGCACGTCACTGACAATCCCACAATACCGTAGCTGGTTTTCATTCCTTCTGAGCACCTATTAGGAGCCAGTCACTGGTTAGGTACTTCGTTATTGATCTCATGTCACCCAAAACCACCCTGCTGGATTACAACCACCCATCATGTTTCAGATGAGACCGTTAAGCTGCCTGTGTATGCAAGGACCTGGGGTGATGAATACACAGATCCTCACAGGCTCTGTGCTCGACCAACTAGGACTTTTATGAAAAAATTCTCGCTCTTTCCTTTCTGCCAACTCACAGCTCAGCCCCTATATGGGGCCTTACATTTGCAAAAACCTAGTGGAGGTATAGTGTTCACACCCACTCACCAAAGCTCAAGGAACCCCATCTCTGCCACGTCTAGGGGGTGCCCCACTAGTGACCCCATCCCCCAAGTGTCTCCTCACCATGGTCTGCTTTCCTGAAACAGCTTTATGTCTTTTCTCCTACTTCCTTTTTTCTCTTACCAATGAGTCAGCCAGAGGCCAGGAAAAAAACAAGATACAATGCCCAAACAGCTCTCGTGGCACCCATGAACAAGCACAGCCTCTCAGGGAGCAAGATATTTGGAATTCCAAACTTCCCAGTAATTATACATAACTCATTCTGCTTCCTTAAAATTTAAATAATTACCATAATTAATAGCTAAAAGCAAGCTGATTCAAGTGGATTGTAGATGTATTATTCACCCATTTTACACATGAAGAAACTGAGGCTCCAGGGAACTGGCCTTGCTGCAGCACACAAGAAGGATAAAAGCCCAGGTCTCTGCCTCCATGTGCCCTTGGACTGCAGGGCCTCGCCTGAGCAGACATACTGCCCAACAGCCAAGAAGAAAGAGAACCTGGTCCTAGCTCAAGGCTCCATTCCCCTGCCTGAGCACCCAGTCCATGGTTCAGTCCCTTTTTTGCAGGGTTGCTCTCTCCTTCCATATCTCCGACTCTACCAAGGGGACATGCTGGGCCCGGCTGGGAGCCTCTGATGGACAGCAGCATTACGATGCCAGCGGACTCACCACGTAGTAACACACCACACAATGACATGCGTGCTGTGCCCTCCCCTCCAGTGTTCCCAGCACACAGACCCACGGACCACACC
The DNA here is from genome assembly GCF_029407905.1 of Bubalus kerabau. Classification (NCBI taxonomy): domain Eukaryota; kingdom Metazoa; phylum Chordata; class Mammalia; order Artiodactyla; family Bovidae; genus Bubalus; species Bubalus kerabau. The sequence goes on along the minus strand of NC_073631.1, from coordinate 78,075,272 downwards.
ATCCCCAAGTCAGTCATTACAGCAAAGCCTGTGCTTTCAACCAGAGCTTCACCTAAGTTCTCTCAGTCTCAAAGAAATCTGGACACGCACAGTTAGGCACAGACGTGCAGTGATTAAGGACCCAGCCGTGTGGGGGAGCCGTGGCTCAGCTCCTGGGAGACTGAACTGCCTACCTCCCACCCCACACTGTGCTTATCTTCAGGGGCGGCTGAGAATTTATGATCTGCTCAGCAGTACCGCCATTATAGTTCTGGAATAAGAAGAGTCTTTGTTATTGCCAGTGGCATTCTCTCCTGCCATTCAAAGCTGCGTTATCCAAAAAAAAAAAACACAAAAAATGAATACGGATACATTTCCCCCTCCACCATGATCTAATAAGAATAAAAGCTTAACTATCCCGAGCAAACTGCCAATTATTGTGGATAGAAATGCCGTAATCAGTGATAGTTAGGGCTTTTGGAATATTCTTTGAACCAAAGAATTCAATCCCCTAAGTGGCCAGCACCAGGTCTCCTTGGAGAATCGGTGCCAAGGGCAGCGGGGCTCAGTCTGCAGCAGTGGGTCAAGAGTGGCCAGCCAGAGTGTCACATGAGAAAGTACACACAGGCATACATACACGATGTACGCTCACACACGTGCTGGGGTGTGCACACGTGCACACATGCATGATGACACAGGACAAATAGGGTTCTGGGCATGGCTCTCTCCTCTGTCTGCCCTATGTGGTGATGTGGATTTTACATAACTCATTCCACTTCCTTAAAATTCAAATAATTACCCTAACTAACAGCTAAAAGCAAGCTGATTAAAGTGGATTGTAGATGTATTATTCACCCATTTTCAGTTCAGTTCAGTCGCTCAGTCTGTCCGACTCTTTGCAACCCAATGGAACTGCTGCACGCCAGGCTTCCTTGTCCATCACCAACACCCGAAGCTCATTTTACACATGAAGAAACTGAGGCTCTGGGGAACAAGCTCCGAAGTACTGTAAGCTCACTGTAACTGGGACTCTCAGGGGCTTGGGTTCCGTCCAAACCCTCACCAAGTAGATGGGAGAAAACCCTCTTGGAAATCTGAAATGTACCCCCAGGGTGGCATCGTCCACACCTCCACTGCTTACAGGAATCTCTGCTCTGACACAGTTCCTTGGGTTGAAAGTACATAGCACGATGGAGGGTGGCAAAGCAGACCTAAACTAACCAAGGTTAGAAATCAGTCACGCCCAGTGGTAAGAGTGAGCAAGAACGCCTGGCCTTGGACAGAAAGGGGAAGCCTTCTCCGCAGCGAGATCGGAAGTGACAGCAGAAGTGCCCCAAAGCCCCACCATGGGGCCTGATCTTGAACTGACTAAAGCACACATCATGTGACATCTCGGAAGAGAATGGGATTTGGGCGGGGTTGCGGGGGTGGTTGGCCGGCTTGGGGGCTGGATAACAGAGCAGTATTGCACTCTATCCTAGCTTTGCCACTTCCCCATGAGTCCCGAATGTGCCATAACAAAAAGTTTAATAAGAAAGTTCGTTCTTTTAATTTCTTTCTTGAAAAAAACAGGGCTATAGCCACCTGTGACTTTCCTAGCTTTATGTGTGTGCACGTGCCTGTGTGAGTAAACTGCATGCATGTGTGTGAAGTGTGTGCATGCATGGGGCATGGGCGAGTGTGGACTGTGTGTGCCTGTGTGTATGGTGAGGAGAGTGGAGGAAACCAGGATTCTCACACGGAGAGCACACATGTGAAGCCAGCCCACAGTTCCACAAAGCTGGCCTCCAGCACACATTCCTTCCACTCAGAGCCCAACCAGGAAAGGTTGACCCATGAGGTCCAGAGCAGCGACAAAATCCCAAGACTCTCTAAACCCCATCTCCCTGGACCTCCAGCCACAGGGGGACCTGCAGGGCATCTGAGGAGGTCCCAGAAAGGAGAGGCGATGCATGGACCCTGGCCCCACTGAAGGTAACATCATACCTGGAATGTATGAGAGATACAGACACAGGGACCCACGTGAAAAACCAGGGCTTTATCTAGGGGTGCCTGCAGCTTCCATATGCCATTTCCAGGCCTCCTGCTGCTGCTGCTGCTGCTAAGTCGCTTCAGTCGCGTCCGACTCTATGCAACCCCATAGACAGCAGCCCACTAGGTTCCTCTGTCCCTGGGATTCTCCAGGCAAGAATACTGGAGTGGGTTGCCATTTCCTTCTCCAATGCATGAAAGTGAAAAGTGAAAGTGAAGTCTCTCAGTTGTGCCCGACTCTTAGCGACCCTATGGACTGCAGCCCACCAGGCTCCTCCATCCATGTGATTTTCCAGGCAGGAGTATTGGAGTGGGTTGCCATTGCCTTCTCCTCCAGGCCTCCTCATTCCCCACTAATCAAATCTCTGCACCCAACCCAGCACCCCAGACCTCAAGTGTTTCGTAGGGCCACCCAGCAATTTAACCCTTCCAGGGAATGCACAAATATAGGACAACTTCCCTGATTCAGGGTTTCCATACTTCCATGACTGCCTGAAAATCCCAACCCATCCATGTATGTGCATGCTAAGTTGCTTCAGTCATGTCCAACTCTTTGCAACCCCATGGACTGCAGCCTACCAGACTCCTCTGTCCATGGGACTCTCCAGGCAAGAATACTGGAGTGGTTGTCCTTTCCTCCTCCAGGGATCTCCCCAACCCAGGAATCGAACCCACATCCCTTAACGTCTCTTTACCACTAGCACCACCTGGGAAGCCTTCCAAATCCTATGTATGAACTACATTCAAAAATGAAACCAGAAAAATCCCCAAGGCCAGCCATGGGCCCCAGACCCTGCCCAGCCCCTCCCTACCCTACAACAGCAGCACGTCAATGTGATTAGAAAGAAGGGATCATGTGATGTGGAGAAAGGGTTGTGACATGGCCAGGACAAAATTACCAAATTCTTTTCTGAAACCAAATTCTTAAGAGTTATTTTTCTATAATTAAAAACATGGATTTCATAGCTCCTCAGTTTTTTCTTGAGATGAAAACTATACACCCTATCAGAAAGCATCTAGCAGCCATTTCTTAAAGAGTTTCATTTCTGTGGCTACGATCCAATGCAGCCTCCTCCCATACACATCATTCAACACAGGCCAATTCGGCTCCAGAAGCCCCACGGGAGAGCGATGTAACACTTACCTTGGCTTCACATTTCTTGTGACAGGAATACTTGCAGGCTGCAAGAGAAGGAAAAAGAAGGTGTGTTGAGCAGTCTCTCCATACTTTTCACATTTCCATCTGTAAATCCTTGAGAAAGTCCAGACAGAGGGAGGTTGTTTTTCGCTTAAGACACAACACTGAGTTCAACAGAGCGTGGGGTGGATGGACATGGTGTCCAGGAACCCAGCCACCTCTGCAGTGTCAGCAGTGGCCCAGATGGCGCAGGGAACTCTGGAGAGGAGTAACAAACACACTGGCTCTTCCAGAGGTTCAGGCCATCAGATCAGCACCTAGGGAGGAGAAAGGCAGCGAAGCTGAGCAGTAGAAAGTATCAGTGTTTGCCTGGAAATTATAGCTTCTCCCTGAAGAAAGGAGAGAAACTTGAAAATGTCCCAGAAGATTCAGGACTGGCGCCTTTAAATTAGTGAGAAATTGGACATTTGCGTTCCACGCTTCTTCCACTTCCGGACGACCTAAGAACTGACTGTCAGAACAAATCCACATCTAAATTCCTGCAGGGGATCCTTCAACCCAGGCCACTGTGAGGACTGAGAGAGGCATGTGCTGGTTCGGAGGCCCCAACAATGCAGAGAGAGCCGGAACCAATGTGGATTTCACAGGCCCGCCCTCCGTGGTCTGCAGCTGTGCCTACGGGACATGAAAGCCTCCCCCCACCAAAGCAGCTCGGGGCACTGGGGCCTGTCTGCCGATGCTCCCATGCAGAGACAGAAGGACGAGGAGACAGTGCGGAATGAAGCAACTGCACCAAATAAGTGCAGTACAGGTACCCCTGTGGGCTCCAAGCAGGCATCTGTCCGATAAACCCATGGGGGTGATTGTGGGATAGGGGACAGGGATCTAGGCTTGGGGGCACAGGACCTGGGGGCTTTCTGGCCCAGCCTGGCTGGGCTGCCCTAGGTGGAACCAGGCCTCTTTCCTCTTCCAGGGTTATGGTGATGCCAAAATGCCATCATCCAAGGGACCCTGCTTTGAAACTGCAAAGCACAGCATCAGTGTATAGAAGCGTGGGGTCCTGGAAGAACAAGGCCTGAGGTCAGGAGATAGGTCCCAAATTGCGGTCAGCACTTCAAGGCCCAAACTTTTCATCCTCTATGTTTTCTGAAAGCCCTAACTCACAGCCCACCTGGGACTGAATGAGGGTGAAGCAAACTAATAAAGAAAAAGAGCCCGTGGCTGGGGATCCCTGGAACTCCAGCAGGGAACAGCCAGGGGTATTATCTTTGCAAGATATAGTTTTTGAGCTCTTTCTATGCATCCAAGGTTTGTGAAATTATTCACAAAGGCAAATATTTATTCTACATCTTCTAATGGGTTCACCCAGAAAAGGTGATGAATGATTTTCTAATCAAGATAGACTAGCCATTGGAATAAAGGGGCTTTCACACCAGATTAAAATCTTAGAAGGACAGCCAGGGGCAGAGGCCAGCAGGAAGAACAGAGATAGAGACAAAGGCAGTTGAGGGGCCCTCTGGCCTTTAGGGAAGATGAGAATTAGCGGAAATGCAGTGAAGACTTCCCCGGCTCCAGAGGAAGCTCTATCTGCACACACTGAATGGGGCGGGCCGGACCACTCAGCAGCCAGGACACAGGCACAGCCTCCTGTGGCAGCCAGCCCCTGAGATGGCCTCAGGGCTCCTCCTGGAGCCCATGTCCCCGTGCAGTCCCCTCACACAGTGACAGCAGGTCGTGTGACAAGGCAGGACGGTGGAGGGTGTGGCGAGTGACCTCTGCTCTGGGCTCCGGGACCCAGCCCCTCTGAGAGGAACCCTGCCCACGTGTGAGGCACTGAGGCAGCCCTGGGGAGGAGGCCCATGGGAAGGAATTGAGGCCTGCCGCCAGCAGCCAGCTGGGAAGCCACCTGGGAAGCGGGTCCTCCAGCCCCAGGAGAGCCTTCAGATGACGCAGCCTCCGAAGAGACGCTGAGCCGGCACCGCCCGGCCACGTGACCCCAAATTCCTGATCCACAGAAGTGGTGAGAACAGAAGCCACTGCCACAGTAAGTCACTCACTTTGGGAGTAACTGGTTACGCAGCAGATCAACAAACCGATTCAACCCAAAAAGGAACTCTGGTGTGTGGAACCACAACAGTGGTGCGCAATATTCACGGTGGATGGCGCACTGGGCTATGACAAGAGCCTTAGGCCATTACAGGGCAAACCATCACATTCACAAAGGTTAACTAATCAGACTGAATTGCATAAACCACCAGAGTCCTAAGGCGAGGATCCTGAGAGGTGGACCCACTGTTCCTGGGGTGTAAGCCGGTAACCCAAGTATTATGAACTTTCCACCCAACAGCCAAGCACCACAGATGGTCCCTCAGATTCAGATTTCAGTTTCCACATATAAGTGATACCATGCAGTATTTCTCTTTCTGTTTGACTTAGCACACTGCTGTTTCATGATGGTGAATGGCAGAATTTCCTTCTTTTTTCTGCCTGAATCATGTTTTATCACATTTTCTTTATTCAGTCACCCATTGATGGACCCTTGGGCTGTTTCCATGTCTTGGCTATTGTAAATAACACTGCAACCAACGTGGCATCTATTGAAGATACTGATTTTGTTTCCTTTCACTATATACCCAAAAGTGGAACTGCTGGATCATATGATAACTCTATTTTTCACTTTTTGAGGAAATTACATACTGTTTTCCATGATAGTTGAACCAATTTATATTCCCACCAACAGTGTACAAGTATTCTCCTTTTTATTCTACCCTAACCAAAGCATGTTTTCCCTTGTGTTTTTGATGACAGCCATGCTGACAGGTGTGAGGTCGTATCTCACTGTGGTTTTGATTTGCATTTCCCTCAAGAGAAGGGGGCGAGAGAGGATGAGATGATTGGATGGTATCATTGACTCAATGGGTATGAGTTTGAGCAAACTCCAGGAGATAGTGAAGAACAGGGAAGCCTGGCGTGCTGCAGTCCACGGGGTCACAAATAGTCAGACACAACTGAGCAACTGAACAACAACAACAACAGGATTAGTGATGCTGAGCACCTCTGCATGCATCTACTGGCCACTTTTATGTCTTCTTTGGAAACTGAGAAACTATCATTTGAGTTTTGGTGTAATATCAAAAAAGAATATGCTTTCCTTTCCAAATATGTATCTGTATAGAGCTAGATTTTCTTCAAAGACTGCAACCAAAACAACATATTTGGGATGGTTAATTTTATGTGTCACGTTCACTGAGCCACAAGATGCCCAGATATTTGGTTAAACAGTATTCTGGGTGTGTCTGGGAGGGTGTTTCTGAATGAGAAAAATATTTGAAACTGTAGACTGAGTGAAGCAGATTGTCCTCTCCACTGTAGTGGGCTTCGTCCAATTCACTGAGGGCTTGAAAAGAATAAATGGGGAAGTAAGCTGGCACATCGGTCATCTCTTGCTGCTGGATTAGAACTCAGACAGGAGCTACACACTGGCTCTTCTGGATCACAGCTTGCCAACTACAGACAAGACTTAGCCTCCATGCCGTATGAACCAATTATTTGCAGTAAATTTCTTTCTCTATATACATCCTATTGGTTCTGTTTTGCTGAAGAATCTTAACTGATACCATGCTGACACAGACTGATTGCAGAAGCAGCTAGGGGGATCCAGCCAACTAAGTCACACATAACGTGCACTCAATTTATGTGCATAAAATAATGCCATTCTTCTCATTGCATGTAATGAGGAATAAAAGTGATATCAAAGACCCCTTTCTGCCATGGAAAAAGAAGTTACTGAAGCAAGAAAGAAGAAAAAATATTTATATCCACAAATGACATTCAGAATGGCTACTGAGAAATCATAACTTCTAAAAAGCTAACCTGTGACAATGCTTATAATGTTGCTCATATGTGCTCAGTCATGTGCGACTCTTTGCTACCCCAGGGACTGTAGCCTGTCAGGTTCCTCTGTCCATGGAATTTTCCAAGGCAAGAATACTGGAGTGGGTTGCCATTTCCTACTCCAGGGGATCTTCCCAACCCAGAGATTGAACCTGGGTCTCTTATGTGTCCTGCACTGGCAGGCTGGTTCTGTATGTACACTACACACTCTGTAAAATCAGACATGTGCAATGGACAGGTCCACATGTGGGAATTCGGCATAGGGGAGAAACACTGTCATATTCACTTACAAAAGGATGAGCCACACAACCAAGCATGCTGGGAAAACCAGCTCACTCATGAGAAATAACCTAAATAACATGAATTCCAGATGAATCAACCATGAAATTGGAACAGAATTGGAAAAGCAGAAATGAATATTAGAATAATGTATTGTAGAACATCATTAAGACCCCAGAGAAGGGAAAGCATTCTTAAACAGAAACAAAAACAGAAATGAAATGAAATGGTGGGTAAATCTGAACTAGCCAAACCTTAAGTCTTTCACATGACAACCACTCCATGAGCAAAATTAGTCAAGCAACTGCTCACAATGTTTGCAACATGTAAGTTGGAATGGTAAGGAACTGACATTTCTGTAGGTCAAAATCCATCAAAAATTGGCCTAAATCCTACCTAATTTAATGATAGAAACATTAATATTATAATATCAATACTATGATTTCTTAGAAATCAGGAAGAAAAAATAATCTAACTTTTTAAATGAGCCAAGGATTTGAAAGGCCAGTTTACTAAGTAGAACATTACAGGGACCTCTCTGGTGACGCAGTGGATAGGAATCCACCTGCCAATGCAGGGGACATGGGTTCAATCCCTGGTCTGGGAAGATTTCACATGCCAGGGAGCAACTAAGCAACTATTGAGTTTGTGCTCTAAGGCCCAGGAGCCTCACCTACTGAGCCCGCATGCTGCAACTGCTGAAGCTCACACACCTCGAGCCCGTTCTCCACGAGAGACGCCACCACAAGAGAAGCCTGGGGTCCACAACAAAGAGGAGCCCCCACCTGCCACAACTAGAGAAAGCCTGTGCAAAGCAACAAAGACCCAGTGTAGCCAAGAATAAATAAATAAAAGAATCTGTCTGTCAATGAGAAGGATGCAGGTTTGATCCCTGGTCCAGGAACTAAGATCTCACAGGCCGTGGGGCAATTAAGCCTGTGTGCCACAACCTCTGAGCTTGTGTTCTAGGCCCCACGCACCGCGACTGCTGAGCCCATGTGCTGCAGCTACTGAGCCCCCATGCCCTAAAGCCCATGCTCTGCAACAAGAGAAGCCACCACGACGAGAAACCCATGCACTGCAACTAGAGAGGAGCCCCTGCTCACCACAACTAGAGAAAGCCCACGCACAGGAATGAAAATCCAGTTCAGCCAAAAATGAATAAATAATACATAACAGACATCTTTTCACTGTCTTTTTAGATGCTCAGTCTCAGTGATAACCAGAGGAATGTAAAAAACATAATAGAGCATGACACCACTTTTCATCCACTGATTTGCAAAAATGAAAAGCAGAGAAGCATCAAGTGAAAGACTGAGTTAAGTTCAAGGCCAAGGTCCACGGTCAGCTCCCTAAGGCTCCCTCAGCAGTTCCCATTAGGGGTCTTTCTCCACCGGCGAAGGGGTATGTGGCCAGTGCGTGTCTCAAGTTTCTAGGAATTAATGACCCATGGAATCCTCACCTCCACAAGCCTGGGGCCTGCACCGCATTCCTTGGTCAAACGGGTTTCCAAAGTCCTGGGCAGGAATTCACTCTTAACAGCAGCAGCAACTGTCCAGAGCGTCTGGCTCTGAAAGGCCCCACATTGTTCTTTGTTGTCTTAGAACTGCTACTCTCCTGAAGTCTCCAGGAGCCTTGGAAATCCAGGCCACTGTTTTAGGCTTGTCATACAACACTCTACACATATTTACCCAGAGAGAGACAAGCCCTGGGTCTCACCTCTGCTTCTCTGCCTCTGCCCTCAAGCTCACCCCAACCTGCCCTCAACCTCTGCCCCAGTTTAACCACACCCACAGTCACCAGCTACATGAGACGGGTGACCAGATGCTCACAGCAGAGGGCCCAACGCTACATTCACTGCTTGGTCACCTGCTCCTTTTTCTTGCCTTGATGGTCCTAACTGACACCATGTCCTGGGGTTCTAATTCAGCACCTGGCACAAAGCAAGTGCTGACATGCTGATCAGCCTATCCAGCCCTAAGCTTTGTCTGTAATCCCCTAGCATACTGTAGACTGTGATAGTCTCACACACAGGGACAGAACTACCCCCCTCCCCAGACTGTAAGCTTCCTACTGACAGGATTCCCTGCTCAGACTCTGAGCTCCCCACTGACAGGACTCCCCCCTCAGACTCTGAGCTCCTCACAAACAGGTCACAGCTTTCTCATATTTTTATTCCAGCAGGCAGTTAATATGTGTTCAGTTAACCAAAGGGGAAAAGTCATTATCAAATATTCCTTACAAAGCCCCCCTCCATCCCATTTTCCCTCTGTCCTCTTTTTGGCTCCCTTTCCCAACCTTCATTTCCTTCAGGTTCCTCCCTACAGTTGTCTCTTTTGCAGCATTTCTTTTTTTCCCATTCCAGTCTGTTCTCTTCTATTCCATTATTAAATTCAGGCAAACCATCTCTCCCAATGCCATCACTTCTGTCTGATCTGATACTGCATTCTTTCTGAATCCATCTCCTCCATGAGGCCAAGTTCTGCAGAACTTACAACTTTCAACACCCAGGAAAAGACTCACCTACTCAGGACTAGAACATCATGATCAACCATGCCAGTGCCCTCAAGTGTGGGCTTGTAGAAGGATTGTCAGTGGAAGCTGGGCCACTTAACCCACCCAAGAGACCTCAGTGGAGCAGTGAGAACAGGCTACCTGTTCAAAGCCCTGGCAGGTGGGGAGGGCAGAGTAGGAACCGCTTCTGTGGGTTTCTGAGCAGCAGGAGGCAAACCACAACCAGACACTTAACCCCATCGCGCACCAGCCATCTGTGTGGCTTTGCCTGTAGTTACAGTTTGAGAAATAGGGGTTAAAGAGCCTCTCTGTACAAACAACAGCTTCTTAAAAATGAAATGTTTCTTCTAAGTTAGCCACATAAAAATAATCTGTGGCAAACAGGCTAAAATGTGAAAATAAGTGACTTGAAGGTCAAGAACAAGCTAGAAAAAGAATAGTAAAAATATTAGCCAAAGTCACAGAATACACACCTAACCCTTCTCCATCATCACCACCATCAGCAATGTGACACCATAACCAACAGGAATAACACCTAACACTACCAGACACTTCCTTGAGCCAATCAGTGTTCTCTGTGTTCCTCGTGCATTTAATCTGTTCCTCACAATGACTCTAAAACAAAACTCAAGTACAGAGAGGCAGGGCAGGAATCCGAGCAGCCTGTCTCCAGGGTCCATGCTTCCCTACTGTTCCAGGAACAAGTCAAAGGAAGGGACCCTCCAGTAAGACCTCACACAACTTGCGCATGATCACTGAGAGAAGCCATGTAATGTCTACAGGCAGCACATACACACTGGCTCAATGTGCAAATGTATACAACATACATCTAAATTATTAGGAGAGAAAACTACTAAATTGTCTGAGATTTTTATGATATCTATATAGCTTACTGACAAAAAGAAGAGATCCTAGACATTAACGACTCAACAGGCAAAATTGTAAAGGTTACAAGTTGAAGGCCAGGAAAGGTGCCTGTCCAGCGCCATAACTTCTTCTGCAGGAGGCAACCACTGACCCTGCCAGGCGCCATCTACACTCTTAGTGACTGTGCCAGGCTCCCAACCCAGCGGTACCCCCACATCTTGCCCCTGCCCATCCAGAGGGATGCAGTGCAGAAGGGGAAAAAGCCCAGCCTTCGGATGCAGACAAAAAGCACAGCTAAGAAGATGACCACACAGCAACAACACATATAAACACCCAGCTCTCACATTTCTATCCCTATGGGCCCTGCCATAGGCCTTTTTCCCCTTGACAGTGTCAGGGGCTATGTCGCTGATGATGGCATTCTTGAGAAAGAGACTGTCACAATCACAATTCTTGGATCTCCCACACACATCAATTTAATTTAAGAAGATAATGTCTAAAAGACTCCTGGCACATACAGTCCTTTCCTTTTCACAAAAGAGTAGCTATTGTTTATCAACACAATTATTACAGTTAGGTACACACATGTGATAATCTATTGAGTAGTCTCATAGGTGTTTACAGTCCACCATATGCCAGTGCCAGTGCCAAGTTGCTTCAGCTGTATCTGATTCTTTGTGACACTATGGACTGTAGCCCCGCCAGGCTCCTCTGTCCATGGGATTCTCCTGGAAAGAATACTGGAGTGGGTTGCCATGCCCTCTTCCAGGGGATATTCCTGACCCAGGAATTGAATGTGTGTCTCTTATGTCTCCTGCATTGGCAGGCAGGTTCTTTACCACTAGCACCACCTGGGAAGCCCATCCCCACCATATGAGGGAGTTCTAAAACACCTTTTTCTGGAGAGAAGTCAGTAGATACCTCACAAACAATAATACAGGTGAGTCCCCAGCCCCTCAATGCCCGAGGGCTGACATTCACCACGTTATGAACATACCCCATGCTGGACCCAGAAATAGGGCATGATGCCTCCATGGGCACCTGTCACTGTGGCCTCCTTCCATTCCACCTGCTGCCTGTCCTGCCACTCACATGGGGCCCCAGGAGTGCAGGCATCCCTGATGTCAGTGGGCCTCTTTCCGCCAGGACCTGGGCCTTGGCCTTCAGGAGGACCCGCTCCTGTTTACTTCTCCCAATAGCACAGCCTCCAGTGCCCATAGCCAGGTAGCTGATTCCTTTGGCCAAGGATGTGGCTTCCCTGAGCTGTACATGCCACCAAGGTGGCCTCTGCCAGCTCACTGCTCCTGGCCTCGTGCTTCAGGGTGACAAGTGCCACCACCGGCCACGAAGGATGGATCCAGGGCCTCTCAGGGAGAGTCCATACACTTCCCTCAGCTGGAGGGCTCAGAATAGAGAAGCATGGCCTTAAAACAAGGAGGCCAGGTGAGAATGGGGACTGTGGCATGTCTGCTGGGGTGTGCACACAGGGAAGGGGAGCATGAGTGCAGAGCGGCCCCAGGACCTGTGCCCAACCCCAGATCTCTTCTTACTGCCTCCAAACCAGGCAAAGCATCCCAGCCAAGGGGTGGGGTGACAGCATGTGCGCCCTGGGTTCCCCACACGAGAACACAGTAGCAGTGTTCCTATGGGGAAATGACACGTGGAGATGAACCCCCTGAGGCAGAGGGCACCTATGGGACAGTCGCTAGTGAAGGATTTTCTTCAAGGAAAAAAGAACTAGGTGGGTCCAAAAAGTGATTTCCACAGGGCTAGACTATGAGATAAAACAGAACCACAGTGATTCTTAGACCAGAGAAGCATAAGCCAGACAGATCACAAGTTAGCACTGCACAAGGCCAGCCTGTTGCCACCCTTCTGCCCTCCCACCCTTTTGTGTTGGGCCTGCACAGGGTCCTTGGGGCTGAGTTGGCCTTGGGCAATGGCGCACCCAGTGGGATCCTGAGATCTCACTGCCTCCCCCATAGAATTCTAGAGGGTGCACAACCACACACACACACAACCATGTGCATGCACAGCCACGCGCACGCACAGCCACGCACACACACAGCCACGCGCACACATAGCCACATGCCACCCACACCACTCCGCCAGGCCTCTTAGTCCTCCTTGACATCTCACATATCACAGGCACCAAATGCCATAAGACAGATCATTCAGAACCAAAGAATATTCTGGGCCCCTTCCTGGCCCCTACAAGCCTGGGAAGCTGCAGGACAGGGAAGGAGGCGTGAGCCTGGAATGTGCTCTCATGCCAAGCCCTGGACGGTACTGGGGGCTGTCAGCATCCTTGAGGAGCTCTGGCCTGATGGGAAAGCCTGGCTGCTGGGCACCGCTGTCTCCAATCTGGTCAGGTCTCATTGCTTCCATTTACTTTTAAGAGAATAACTGTATCTTATAGGTGGTTCAGGCAGAAATACTGAGAGTTTTAAAAGGATATTTGGGATAGCCCCTTAGTCAACTCAGGCCTCAGCTGTACAGAGATGAGAAGGAAACGGACTCTCCCAAGAGCCAATCTTTTTGTCGCCACCAGGCCATCATTAACCGTATGTGGGAAACAAAGCCCTTGGGCCTATGGAGCTAAACCAGCTTGGTCTGTGTTCATAACCTGCACATGTGGACAGCAGCCAGCTAAGGTCCCCCGTGTCAGCCACGTGGGAATCACCCCAGCACATTCAGGTGGTGTCATTGAGGAAAAATCATTATCACAGCAGCTGCAAAGCGAAATGCCAGAAAGTGAGCTCAGCACCTCACACCCATCCCAGTCAGGCCCTGCACCAGCCATCCAGAGAACAATGCTGCAACCCACATCAGGGACTCAGAGAGGAGACTTTGATCCTAACAGACTCAGAGCACCAGCCTGCACTCCTGGCCCAGCCCTGTCTTGGCCATGCCCTTCTCTGCATCTCCGTGTGTGTGTATACTCCTGTGAGCATGTGTGTGGGTGTGTATGCATGTGTGTGCGTGTGTACGTGCACACCCATGCAGGCCTGCTGATGTGGGGAGAGGGCCTGTGCCGAGAGGCCTGGTGCTGGATCCATGCCCCATGTGCACCCCCACAGGTGACGCCTCAGCCCCCAGGGCCTGGCTCACCCTTTCTAGGTGGAGAGGAACCTTCAGACCCTGTGAGACAGGCTGCATCCAAGGACAAGGTGAGAGCGCCATGCACTCCAAGAAGCAGGTGCGTCAACTTTGAAACAGAGACCCGTGTGGGGTGAGGGAGGGAGGGGACTTGTGGCACCTCCAGGAGGCCGCAGGCAGGGAAGGAGAGGCGGGAGCTGGCTCCAAGGCACCGTCAGCGCTGACAGTGGAAGGGCGCTTCAGAGGAGGGGACACACCTGCCTCCCGCCCCCCTAAGGTTCCACTGCAGTTTGGCCATCATGCATCTTTCCTTGAGGCCGCCTAACCCCAAAGCAGCCTCAGGGACCATGTGCCAGGGAGTCCACTGGGAGGATGGGGAGCCTAGAGGCAACCCTGGAACTATTCTACGGAGAAAATCCCAAACCCATCAGAGATAACAAGCCCAGAGCAGCCCAAAGCCTTCTCCCAGGTAACCCCACCTGCCTCCGCTCTGTGACACAGAACCACAATTACAGAGTTCAAGGGAAACAAGAGAAATCCTCCTCACATATCCGTTATACAGATTTACTACCATGAAAACGCAAAAAAATAGCAAGTTGGATTGATTACCTGGGGTTTAAACACCAAATACTGAAGCTGGTGGCTCTGTTTACGGACTGGCACAATGCCTGACAACAGGCTAAAAGGACAGTAACGCAATGAACCGTCACTCAAAAGAATAGAAAAATTTCATTTGTAAACTCTGGTAAGAGACCAGAAAACAAAAGGGGATGACTCAAGCTACTGACACTACAGGACAGAAGGAAAATAAGTCATGAGCCACTCACGGCTGCCCCCCTCCTAAGACTAACTTTGCTCTTTCTGGAAAAATTTCTCATGAGCATATAGCTATGTAAATACGTTCCATCCCAGTCCAGTGAGGGTAAGGGGAAACTCAGGTTAAGATGGGGAATTCCATGATTTAACTTTGGAAACTCCCGAAAGAAGGTTTCATTTTGGGTTTTTGTTTGTTTGCTTTGCTTCAGTTTAATCGGCATGAGAAGGATCAACGCGGACTCACCTCGGCATGAAATCCCTCGACCTTCAATAATCTGTTTGCAAACCCCACAGACTCTGGCTTTTTTAAAGGCCTTGTTCTTAAAACTGTGCAGACTCGCAGTTACTTCTTCTGGCTGAAAAAGTAAAGGGAGAGAGTGTCAGCGCTTCCATTGATAGTGCGTTTGCTCTTCCTTTTCCCTTTCAAGAGATAATAAATCCAGCCGAGTTGGTGAAGAGCTGAAACAGGAACTTGACCAGGCCAATAGAGCAGAACAAGACAGCACCTTGCCAAGGCTGGGATCCCGGGAGCCTGGGATACCCCATCGGCACGCTTAGTGCCAGAGCCCTAGTGATGGCCCACATGCGCCCACCTCATAATCCCCTGGGTGGAGGGCTTAGGCGATAGTGTATCAGCTTCCAGACTGCAGGCTTACAGCCACCACTTCTGTGACAAAAGAATCCACGTGCATGCCTAGAGTCTTAATGCTTTTTTCTAGGGAAGACACAATCAGCAAACAGCATGATTATAGCAGAGGACACCAACTCACTGGCCTTCCTGGCCCCTTAGCCTCTCTGAACTCATGTACTAGTGGAGAAGCTGTCATCAGACCATGGTGACAGGACAGGCGGTTCCTCTTTAAACCTGGTACAGCATCGAATCCATTACACACACAGGCACGGCAAGGAGAGGGACCACTTAGCCACCATTTCCATGTTTGTAGTGTCAAGCAAGGCTCACAGCTATGGCTGAGGATCTTATAAAAATTCAATTTGCCTTTGAAACTAAACACCAATCATATTCCCATTTTCTGATATGTGACAGAGCATTCTAACATAACCAATATCCGCATGGACTCTCAGAGGCCATTACTCACACCAGAATAGCTAAAATTCATTGAGAAGAAGTGTTACCGAGAATGAAGACAAATGGTACAGCTACTTTGGAAAGCAGCTTGACAAATTTCTTAACACATATTTTTAAATCTACACCAATCTTACGACTCAGCAATTCCACTCCTGCTGCCGCTAAGTCGCTTCAATCGTGTCCGACTCTGTGCTACCCCATAGATGGCAGCCCATCAGGCTCTCCCGTCCCTGGGATTCACCAGGCAAGAACAATGGAGTGGGTTGCCATTTCCTTCTCCAATGCATGAAAGTGAAAAGTGGAAGTGAAGTCACTCAGTCGCGTCCGACTCTGTGCAACCCCATGGACAGCAGCCTACGAGGCTCCTCCATCCATGGGATTTTCCAGGTAGGAGTACTGGAGAGCGGTGCCATTGCCTTCTCCGAATTCCACTCCTACAGACACTTAAAAAATATGTCTGCAAAGACATGTGTGAGAATGATCAGAGCTACCTTTTTAAAAAGTGCCCCTAACAGGAAGTAACCCAGATGCCCATCACAAGGAACCTGGACAAACCATGGTATATTCATAAAATGGATACATATCATATATCCAAATATTTGCTTGGGTATACACAAGAGTAAGCTACTAATACATGCAACATCATGGGTGAACATCAAAAGCATTATCAGGCTGAATGAAAGAAGTCAGATATGAGCACACAGTGACTGATGAAAAGGCAAATGAACCTATCCAGTTCCTCAGAGGCAGGAAAAAATGAGGTGAGCTCTACAACTGTCTCCAAATTCCTACATGGAGAAAGATATCAGGATGCAGAGAGGGAGGGGGGAGCTAGTATACCACATGGGTTGAAGGAAAGGAGTTAAGAATTCAAGCTGAATAAGCCAGCAAGAAAGAGTTCACTAAGGAGAGCACTGGAGAAGAGAGAGCTGCAAAGAACTCTTAAGATCTTCAGAAGGGCCCTCGGAAGCATTCAGCCCAGTACCGAAGAGCATGTGTGTATGCACACCTGTTTGAGGAAGATACTCAAGGCCGGGGAAAAAACCACCATTTAAGGAAACAGCGCTCACACAGAGCCGAAAATAGTCCTTCTTCCCACCGCCAGACCAGGAAAACCCAAGATTCAGGGAATATTGCATAGAAAACAGGAGGATCTTGCCTCAAAAGTGAGGAATGATTAACTATAAACTGAGCACTGCTCCTGGTCTCTCCAAGTAATTTAGCTGCATTTCAGAACAAAGCTCAAGAATATCTGTAGAAATAAAAAAATACCCAACATCCAGTAAGGTAAAATTCACCATGCCTGGTACCCAATCAAAAATTATCAGGCATGGGACTTCCCTAGTGGTTCAGCAGCTATGACTCCATGCTCCCAGTGCAGGGGCCCTGGTCAGAGAACTAGATCCCACATGCTGCAACTAAGGATCCCAACACCACAACTAAGGATCCCAACACCACAACCAGGACCTGGTGCAGCTGAATAAAAACAAATAAACACTTTTTTTTTAATTATCAGGCATGCAAAGCAACAGGAAAGCATAACCCATAATGAGAATAATCAGTCAATTGAAAGTGACCCTGAACTGACGAGAATAAGCACACAAGATATTAACAGAGTATTATAACTATATTCCATTTGTTCAAAAAGGTAGGTAAGAAAAGATCCAAAACAAACATTTACAGAAGCAAATGCAAATAGCTGAGATATTAAAATATTGAATATTTTAATATTTAAATTAAACATTAAAACACTGGATAAAATTATTAACAGATCAGACACTGCAATAGAACAGATTAGTGAATTTGAAGACATCACCATGGAAACTTACCAAAATAAAGCACAGAAAGAAAAGACAACCTATGTAAATAAACAGATAGATAACAAACAAAAAGACTATCCGTGAACTGTGGGACTTTTAGCAGCTTATAAGCCCCTGAAAGAAAATGGGTGGGTGGAGGGAGGTTTGAAGAGATAATGGCTGAAACTTTTCCAAAACGTGAGGAAACTATAAACCCATTGATCCAAGAAACTCAAAAAAATCTCAAGCACAAAAAAATGTGACAGAAACGACATAAGGCACATGAGAACCAAATTGCTCAAACCCAGTTAGAAAAAGACAGTCTTAAACAAAACTGCAAAAGACTCACAAATACAGAAAACAAACTTATGGGTACCAAAGAAGTATGGAGGAAAGGGAGGGATAAATTAGGAGTAGGGATTAATAAACTAGTATAATTAAAACAGATAGGCAACAAGGATTTACTGTACAGCACATAGAAGTATATTCAATATCTTACATTAACCTATAATGGAAAATAATCTAGAAAGAAATATATATATATAAACTAATCACTTGCTGTACACCTGAAACTAACACAACACTCTAAATCAACTATACTTCAACTGGAAAAAAAAGAGATCTTAAAAGCAGCCAGGGAGGCAGGGGAGCACAAATTACACTCACGGGATTAAGCATTAAAATAACAGTAGATTTCTCATTCAAAAAAAAGCAAGTGAAAACACGGTGTAGCAATATAAAGTACTAAGAAAAAACTGACCAATCCAGCAAAAGCACACTTCAAAAATGACAGTGAATTAAAAACTTCCTAGAATATACAAAAGCTGCAATAATTTATCACTAACTGACACATACTACAAGACTTGTTAAAGATAGTCTGAGCAAAAGGAAAATAATATTAGATGGAAATATAGCTTTACACAAAAGAATGAAGACCACTAGAAATGATTAATTACATGGACAAATATGTAAGGCCTTTTACTTATTACTTAAAACTCATCAGAAGATAATTAACTATCAAATAAAACCTAATAATGATACAATGTGAGGTTTAACATAAGTAGAAGTAAAATTTATGATAAAACAGCACAAAGCTCAGGAAAGGAGAAATGGTAGGTAGTATGAAATTAAAAGACGCTTACTCCTTGGAAGGAAAGTTATATCCAACTTAGATAGCATATTCAAAAACAGAGACATTACTTTGCCAACAAAGGTCCATCTAGTCAAGGCTATGGTTTTTCCTGTGGTCATGTATGGATGTGAAAGTTGGACTGTGAAGTAGGCTGAGTGCCAAAGAATTGATGCTTTTGAACTGTGGTGTTGGAGAAGACTCTTGAGAGTCCCTTGGACTGCAAGGAGATCCAACCAGTCCATTCTGAAGGAGATCAGCCCTGGGATTTCTTTGGAAGGAATGATGCTGAAGCTGAAACTCCAGTACTTTGGCCACCTCATGCGAAGAGTTGACTCATTGGAAAAGACTCTGATGCTGGGAGGGATTGGGGGCAGGAGGAGAAGGAGACGACAGAGGATGAGATGGCTGGATGGCATCACCGACTCAATGGACGTGAGTCTGAGTGAACTCCGGGAGTTGGTGATGGACAAGGAGGCCTGGCGTGCTGCGATTCATGGGGTCGCAAAGAGTTGGACACAACTGAGCGACTGAATGAACTGAACTGATACCACTGTAAGGCTCTCATAATACACACGAAGCAATACACTATCACTTGAAGGCAGACTGAGACAAGCTAAAAATCTATAACATAAACCTAAAGCAACAACTAAAATAATGAGTTGTAGGTAATAAATACAACAAAAAAGAGAAAACAAAATTATGTTAAAATGGCAAGAAAAGAGAAAAAGCAGTAATAAAGAACACATAAGAGAAATGGAAAACAAGCAGCAAGATGATAGATTTAAACCTCAATATATTAGGAATCATATTAAACAGTTTAAACATCTCATTAAAGGCAGGGATTGTCAAATTATATTTTTTTTTAAAGTATAGAAAAATATACAATGTTAGTGTTAAAGAAAAGCTGAAATGACTATATTAATAACAAAGTAGATTCCAGATTAAAGAATATTCCCAGTGATATCCATCTGAGCCGCCAGGGAAGCCCCAATGACATAGAGAAGCACTACATAATGATAAAAGGGTAGAAACATCAAGAGAACATAACAAAGTTACACATTTAATAACAAAACTCTCAAAATATATGAAACGAGAACTGACAGAATTGCAATGAGAAATAGGCAAACATAGAAATTTCATTACCCCACACTGAATTGTGTCCCCACCAAATCCATATATTGAAGCTTTAACCTCCAATGTAACTAACTATGTTTGAGGTTAGGGCCTTCAAAGAGATAATCAAGGTAAAATGAGGCCATAAGGGTAGGGACCTAATCCAACAGGGCCGGTGTCCTTATATAAAGAAAAGGGGATACTAGGAAAGCTTGGCACACAGAGGAAAGTCCATGTGAGGACGTGGTGAGAAGGTGGCCACACAAACTAAGAAAAGAGGGAGGAGGCCTTGGGAAAATCCAAGCTTGTCAATACCTTGATCTTGGACTTCCAACCTCCTGAACTATAAAAAAATAAACTGCTGTTGTTTACGACACCTAGTCTGTGTTATTTCATTATGGCAGTCCTAGCAAACTAATATAGCCTTTCTCAATAATTAATATTATTTTTAGAAATAATGGATAATTATTGCAGAAAATAAGAAAGGATACATAAGCTTTGAACAATATTATCAATATCTTGACCTAACTGACATTACAGAACATTTGACCTAACAGCGGCGGAATACACACTCTTTTCAAATGCATATGGAATATTTAGTAGACAAGTCTAAGAAAATTTTAAATTATTCAAGTTGTACTAAATATGTTCTCTGACCACAATGGGATTAAATTAGGAATCAGAAACAGAAAGATTTTAGTAAAATCCCCTAAAGTATTTGGACATCAAATAACACACTTCTAAATAGTGTATAGATTAATACACCACGGCAAGGTACTGCTATTACAAACTTGTTTACATGTCTGTTTCTGCTTTTTTCAAGAGACCATATACTTTTTGATAGTAGGGCTCTTGAACTCAGTGCTTACAAAAGAGGAATGAAGATACTACTATCATGAAGTCCATGACATTGGCAGGGCCCTTCTGTGCTATAAATAATCAACACTGTTCTACATGGAGAGCATAGGATGCAAGCTCAAGACCCCGTAGCCAAGGGATAAGGAATATGGGCTCAGATCCAGTCTCCCCCCAGGCCTCATGCTCACACAGGAGTAGACATTCAAGTAGCTGACACACACAGCCTCTATCATAATCCCCCAGCTGGCACACACTTTTCCTCCCTTATATTTCAGTTATTTGTTTATAGCCGTCTCTTTTGTGTAATTTCCTACAGGCAGGACACCAGGCTCTTATCTATTTTTCTTCCAAGGCCCTGCACAGTGCCTGGTACCCTCAATTAATACTTGTCAACTGAATGAATTGGCTGTATTCTGTGAGCCAACAGGGGATACTGTGACGTTTTTATTCCTTACAAATACCTTTATTACAACCAGGGAGAAAGAGGCACTGTGTTCCTGTGGTTTTCCTGCCGGCTGGGCCACAGTTAGAAACCTGGAGGAAGGAAACAGCAGAGGTGCTGTGTGGAGGCCGAAGCCATTTCAGTGGCTGGATGGTGGAGGAATTCATTTCAGATAGTGTAATAACATCTGCTCACGCTTCATCTGTACATAACATCTCCATTGTGAAGTGAGCCTAGACGGGATTAGGCTGCCTTTGTTTTCACCTGATACTGTGCTTTCATTTCTCCCAAAGAGGCGGGCCCAATGAGTGCACGGGGAACAGGGGAGGCCGAAATGCTGAAGCATTTAGCAGGCTCAGTTCAGGAATCTAAATTGCATTTAATTGTTAGGAGCAGACAGTGGGAAGGGTAGAGAGCAAGGCTGCCAGTTCCACAAGGACTCCCTGAGGGGTTCAGGGTAATTAGTGCTGGTCTTGATGGTGAGGTCTCTTTTTAGAAAGAAAAATCTCTGAAAAACTGAGCGAGGAAGTGCTCCACAGGCATGCAGCAGGGTAACCTTTTGCTCTGCTCTGCGAAAATGCAAAACCTCACAGTCCTCTCGGTTCAGTTCTCTCGGCTAATGTTGCAGTGGCAACAGTTACCCCCACAAAGCCTAAACCAACACAATCCAAGCCTCTTTTCCTTTCAGGAGAGAGGATTTAGGTGAGTGTTTTCCTACCTAGGAAACCTTCAGTAGCATTCGAGGGGGGCTGATGCACTCAGCAAAATCACCAAGCAACTTGACTCTGAAGTTAAACACCACAACTTCCTGCGTGAAGAAAGCGAGCCCCAAACCTCTGGAGTAATCCTGCCCAGAGATGCCTCCACCCAGCCAAAGGACCCAGAGCACAGGGACATCCTCTGCCTTCCACACAGGGTCCCCAAGTTTCTCAGGAGTAGCATTTGATTGTTAAACTAAAAATCAGAATGAGTACAATTCAAAGTGATGTCAAGTGGCTGACATTCTGACAACTTCTCACGCCTCAGAACTTTCATAAGTTTCCACTAAAACGAATGCAATAAATGCCTAATTATTAGACTCAGAGACGGGATTGCTGAACCTAGTAGGGAGCCACCTGTGCATCTACTCAGTTTAAGTCAAGCGCCATGGGAGACAGTCCCAGGACCAAGCGCTGTAACACGGCCCTGGGGAACTTGCACTTCTGCAACAACGCTAGAGCATCCTCACACACCCAGAGTTACAGCACCCTTTTCCTTGGCAAAGAAACACAAGCTAGAAGGGAGTCCGTGAAACTGCCAATGTCCTGCTTCCATTCCAGTAAAGGAGTCCAGGGAAGTGTGTTCAAGACGGAGCTGGATTCGAAAATTAAGAGCAAAGCTGTCTCCCACTTCACGTGGGCTCACCAGGGCGCCGGCCTCCCACCAAGCAAAGCTCTGCTTTCCCTCGCTCGTTCTTTCCTGCTCAAGTAACACGCGCACAGACGAACACACACGAGACACGCGTACATAGACAAGGACACGCGCGCACTCGTGGACATACGGGCACGCGCAGTGACCAGGGCAAAACCACGAAGAGGCACGCGCAGACAAGAGTGCAAGGGCACACTGGCGCGCAGACCGGGGTACGCGGGCAAACACAAGCACAGGCGTGCACCAACCCAAAAGTGCTTCCACTCCCAGGGCTTCCATCCTGTCCCAGCTCCCAGTTCCCGCCGCGCCGGGGTCCCGGTTCCCTGCGCCCCTCCCCCTCGCAGAACGCCCACTCACCTGGCGCCGGTGCCGGCGAGCCCGCGCCCCGCGCGCGCACCCTCCAGGCGGCCCCGGGGTCAGGGCGCGCAGCCGCATGGCCGTCCGGGCCACCGCCGAGGGCCGGGCCGGGCGAGGAAGGCCGAGGCAGGCGCGGACCTCTCCCGGGTGGTGATGCCCGGCAGGTATGCCTCCTGGGCCCCTGTGTCTGGGAGTCCCAGAAGTTCGACCCCTGGAGCCCTGAAATGAAGCGGTCGCCAATTCTAAGTCCACTCGGTCGTCAGGAGTCAGATGCCGCGAACAAAAGCCAGACGAAAGAGCGCACGGCCCCCCGGCGCCCCTCCATCTGACACAAATTAGCGCTCCCTTCCCCCCGCCCCAGACCGCAGCTCCGGAGAAGAGGAAAAAGGTTTCTCAGCCAAACCCAGAAAAAGTGGCGAGGAAACGCCTCCTAGGACAGGGGTGGGGGGCTAACCCTCCATCGCCCTCCAACGCCCTTGGCCCTCCCACTGGATTACCCCCGCCTTTGGCTGGAGTACAGCTTGACTAGGATTTCAGACCTCTCCAAGAATGCAGACCCAGAGACTTAAAATCAAAAGCGTCAGGCTCTCTGGCTTTCGGGATTTTAAATCTTGTATACTGTCCAGTAAACTTGCATCTGTAATGGTCAGTATCACCGGTAATCTATACTGCTAGGCAACAGTGGCTTTGGAGTGGAAAGAAGGAAAACTCTAATACAGAAAGGTTGTCTTTCCAATTTGCCTCTTCAACTAAGAAAAACAAGGAGCAGCCCTGCCAAAGTGGGATGAGAAGCAGGTAGAGGTTCCAGCAAGCACAAAGGAAATGACCATGGGGCCTTCTGTACCTGGGGTCTGGGATCCACAGCACCCTTCCCTCTCCTTACTATCCAGAGAGCCATCCAGCTCCCAGCAAATCACATCCGAGTTCCCTCTCTGGGTCCGTGATTTTAGAAGGAAATTTAAAACTGTTTTTAACTTATTTTAAGAAGATAAAGGTGACTGGGATGGTGGGGACAGGGTCTCACATGAAGAGGAAGCCAGACACCTGGAAAGGGGAAGAGTCCCTTAGCCTGAAGCACAGCCCAGAGGGGGAGGGTGGGCCTGATCCACAGACAGATGGCCCTTTGCCTGTCAGACCCCACAAGACTGAGTCGTCTTGGGCAGGGCTCGTGGACCAGTGGCTCTTAGCGCTCCACCATGAGAAGCTCTGGCAACATTCCTGGAAAGGGGTCCCTTGACAGTGGACTTGTTCAGCTGAGGCCACCTTCTCCCTTCTGTAGGGTCCCGTAGAGGAGGCCGATGCAGAGGAGCACGTGGCCCAGGGAGCTGGATGGTCTCAGACCTGCCGGCTCGCTGTGTGCATAGCAGCGCCGGGTGTTCCAGTGGCTCAGCCTGCCTCGTGCCCAGCCCAGGGTGCAGCAGAACTGATGCCCTGTGTTGGTCTAACGCTCTGACTTCAGATCTTCAACTCCGCTTGCAACTCCAAATGTCTTAGCTTCGGAGAGCAGTCTGGGTGGGCTAGACCCCGGGCCTTTATGGTTAACACATGTGCAAATTCCAGCCATCAATTCAAAGGCCGACATTAACCTCTCAGGTTCTGGCACCAAATACCCATCTTTCCATTTCTGGGGGTGGAATAGCAAAGCTGCTCTTTGACTTTCAACCACACACCAAAAAAAAAAAAAAAAAAAAAAACCAGAAACACATCATTCTGGCTTCTCACCTGGCAGCCACCCATTCATTCTCATTTCGCCTTCATCCTTCAAATAAGAGTATATTCATCTGTCTCTATAGTCATTCATTCGTTAATTTATTTTCTAGATTCATTCATCATTATTCACTTTTTCTATAAAGGAGTCAAACTTTAGTTTTTGTAAACACCTCTCAGCTCTATTTCTTCATATACATCCTTCACCCTCATATGACTGCGGGATCCCTAAGAACACACATCTGTATCGGATTTGAGTCCCCACCATCGAGAACAAGACGGAGCCCAGAGCTGTGCCTACAGGCTCAGCTAGAAGCACACTCTTCTGCTGTCTGAGGGCACACAAGGCAAGCATTTTCCCAGGAATCAGCCAGATCTATCACCAGTCTCACCCATGGAACCAGCAGGAAGAACCTCAATCCTAGCAAACAAGTAACTTTCAACATGATAAAGCTCCTTGAACTCATGGACAGGGCTGCACACTCTATGGGGCCCTTGGTAATGATGGTCCTGAGCACCAGTGCACCTAGGCCCACGGTTGCAAGGTTGGAAGACAAACGGATGTTTTCATAGGGACACCTGAATCTCCTCTGATTCAATTAAAAAATACATCATTCAGAAAATTCCCACACTTTATTATTAATAATAAATACATGCATGCAATCACACCTCATGGATGATAGCACAGTGGGCTATCACAACTCAGTGAGAATCAGGGATCACAGAGAGTCCACTGAAGTCCAGAACACCGGAGCCCAAGTGAACTTCCCAAACACAAACCTGCCAGGACTCCCCGCTTTGCCTCCTGGCCCCCTCTCCAGTCCCTTTTCCCCCTAGCTTCCCACACCACCCCTCTGAGGCAAGCCGAAGCATGAGGGTTTGGGACCAGCTCAGCCTAGGGACCAAGCCAGCCACTCCAGCCTTGCCAGACTCACCCCACTGTTGTGCTGCGAGCCTAGTCTGCCCCTGGTGAAGTGACAATCCTCCTTGCTTCTTGCTGGCCTGACATCTGCTTCTGAATTCTGGCTGTATTGAGTCCCCAACAACAAAGGAGGTTCTTCCTGTACAAGATGGACTTCCGGGGGCCCGGGTCCAAACTTTGAGGGTAAAGCTCCAATACCAAGCCTCGGGGCTGTATCACCAACCCAGACTGGGAAGCCAGACTGGACTGGGGACATGAGCTCAGCAGTGAGTCCAACTCTAAGACAAGATGTGAGGTTGGCCCATCCAGGATCTCATCTAACTGAATGGAGGCTACTCCCATAGGCCATCCCAGAATGCTGATGAGCAGCCTGTGTGCCTGGCATCACAGGGACTACAGTGATGAATGACTCCCCTTTACCCAACGGTGGAAATGTCTGTATGTGGCATTATGAGGGGGCACTGAGCCCTCTCATGGGACTTCAGGGAAAACAGATGACAGATGGGCTGAGACCTAGGAGAGAGGGACATTTTTGAGACAGGAAAATAACCAGGGGACCATAAAGCAGGGTGTTTACGTGAACAGAAGCACAGCATGCATTTGGGGCATGGATGGCAGACAGGCAGAGTCTGCATCCTAAGAGCAGGCGTGGAGAGGAAGGGGGCCCCACAAAGCAAGCCAAGGCCCGACCCTGAGGGCAGCGGGAGTCTCTGGAAGTGAGAGAGGAGGAACCACGTGAACATACTGTGTCCTGGGACCACTTGGTGAAGAAGGAGTTTACTAACACAGAAAGGGAGAACATTTCAGTGAAAGCCGTGTTGTGGGACTGGAGTCAGATGCTGGTGTAACTCATGTTTTCACTGCAGAGACACAGATACAGAAATGAAAACTAATGCAAATGTGCACATGCACACACACACCCATGCAGAGGCATGCACCCATACACACAGAGGCACATATAAACTCCCTACACTCCCCAGCTCTGTCTGTGGTGGGGGAGGGGGCGCCTAAAGAAGCCCCCAGGAGTAGTGGTTACATGCAGCACCCACGTCTCTGTTTCCCAGTAAAAGAAATCAGGGCTCCCCGGAGACGTGGCTGATTTCAGATCTGAGTCAGGGATGGTACAAACGTCAAAAGGTAAAGGAATGCTTCCAGAATGGTGGGGCTGCATGACCAGGGGGCTGAGTTGGCCTGCAGAGGCTGTCCTGGCCAGATCTGGGACAACCTGAACATCGAAATAGTGATAATAGTGGATTGTGTGTATGTGTGTGTGTGTGTGTGTGTATGTGTGTTAGTCACTCAGTTGTGTCCAACTCTGCAACTCCATGGACTGAAGCCGGCCAGGCTCCTCTGTCCATGGGATTCTCCAGGCAAGAATACTGGAGTGGGTAGCCATTCCCTACTTCAAGGGATCGTCCCGACCCAGGGATCGAACTCAGGTCTCTGGCATTGCAGGCAGATTTTTTATCATCTGAGCCACCAGGGAAGCCCCTAGCCCCTCCAGAAATCCCATTTCTGCAGAGATGTCATCCCTAGCTGTTGGCAACCAGCAGAGGCTTTGGGAAGTTTAACCTAGTAAGCAATGCTCCACTGTCACAGCAGAGCAGACCTCCTATGGGTGGTCCCAAACCCAAGTTATTTCCCCAGGTCAGATGTGAGGATAGAGGCATCTCATTTGGCCTGTCCCTTCTGCTAGAGCATCCAGACAGCCCTCCTGTGCGCCTGGGAACTGGCCCCTACAGGGAGGGTGTGGTTGGAAAGGAGACACTTTGGCCCCTTGATGTGAAGAACCAACTCATTGGAAAAGACCTTGATGCTGGGAAAGATTGAGGGCAAGAGGAGAAGGGGGCAACAGAAGATGAGATGGTTGGATAGCATCACTGAATCAATGGACATGAGTTTGAGGAAGCTCTGGGAGATAGCGAAGGACTGGGAAGCCTGGTGTGCTACAGTCCATGGGGTCAAGAAGAGTTGGACACAATTTATCAACTGAACAGTGACTCCTGCTAAGAGGGGTCCCTGCACAGCCAGAAGAGTTTGGAGGACTAAGGTGAGAGGTCCCAAGTAGATAATGAGGAGAAAAATCAGTTTCTGAGAAAGATGGGGTATTTTCAACAATATGAAGTGAAGTGAAGTGAAAGTCGCTCAGTCGTGTCTGACTCTTTGCAACTGGAGTGGGTAGCCTTTCCCTTCTCCAGGGGAGCTTCCCAACCCAGGGATCGAACATAGGTCTCCCACATTGCAGGCAAATTCTTTACCAGCTGACACTGGGGAAACCCAAGAATACTGGAATGGTTAACCTATCCCTTCTCCAGCCAATCTTCCTGACCCAGGAATTGAACTGGGGTCTCCTGCATTGCAGGTGGATTCTTTACCAACTGAGCTATCAGGGAAGCCCTCAATATGAACAAGTTTTAACTATTTCTGAATTTTTTTTTTTAAAGCAGACATTGCTTCTATTTATCATCGCCACTATGAATCTGTATCTGTAGTCCCAGGATGGGTGTGAGGCAGGCATGACTGGGTCTCATCTTGCTGTGGGGAAGGTAGGACTTTGGGGTGACTCCCCCATACCTGGGTCACCCTCAAACTCAGTGAGGCCATGATGGAGCTGGGATTGCACCCAACCCCATCAACGTGTTCTCAAAGAGCGTTTAATAATTAAAATCTCTGATTTAAATTCCAACAAAAGCAATTTTCCCAGCCTGGTATGATGCTCCTGACTTGAAGTAATCTCTCCTTCACCCAGATCATTCTCCAAGATGCTTCCAGCACATGAAAAGAGCATTTCCTGTAAATAACAATGCTTGTTGCAACTCAGAAAAAAGACAGCAAAATCTCCATCCAGGCCCAGAGAGCAGGAATCAGCATCCACCGGAGGAAGACACTGTCTGTCCAGGTCAGACAGAAGCCACACTGCCTGGGCCCTGCCCCATCACAGGCTTTCTCCGTGTATCCCCAGGCCCCACCCCCACACACAATAAACCATGTGTGTCCTCCAGGATCCCAGGCTGTGCTGGATACACATTACTGGAGGAATGAATGACTATAAATCAATAAAGACAGATGCCAGGTTTTAAGGCAGTGGTCACTAGAGGCCACACCCCGTGGTCACACCTGGGTTGGGCCTTGGAACTTGTGGCCTCATGTCTGCTGCCCTTTGATTTCTGATTAGCTGATTGACAATGATTCACAGCACCATTCACCCACCTTCCATTCTTTCCCCATAGTTCACTGTGTGGGAGGGACAGAGTTGATAAAGCCTGAAGAGGAAAGTGGTCCCAGTGATGAGAAAGGTTGGGGTGGGGGGCACTGGGAGCCAGACTCAAGATCTGACTTGACTGTGGAGAAAATGGGGAGTCAGAGGTTTACTAGCAAAGGGGCAGGAGGGGGCAGAGGGTGGGGGATGGGAGGGGGCAGACCTCCTGCAAAATAGGCCAGCAGAGTGGGGACGGGTGTTTCAACCAGGACCTTAGCGGTGGTGGCAACAGGAAGAATGGGAGCTGACTCCAGGGGGGTCACGACCACCAAAGATGGGCTGGGAATTAAGGGAGAAAGATCTGGTTTGGTAGACCAAACTGAGACCAGGACTTTCAGAGATTGTCAGCACTCACTGGAGGAAGGGGGCTTCAAATCTTTCATTGCTGGCATGATTTTGCTACAGTCTCAGGTGGGGTAGGTGGGGGTGGACCCCTGTATGCACAGGTGCGAGGCTCTGCTCACTAGCTCTCCAGTCTCCTCTATCACAAGTGCAGGGGCTTGTTCAATCAGCTGACCAAGTTCACTGTACACCCACTGTGCATGAGTTTGGGAGGGCCAAGGTCAAGGACAGAAGCAAAGGTCACCACTTGCAAGAAGCACTCAGTCTGAACGCCGGGAAACCTCTGTAAGGGGTGCTGACACCCACCCCCCTCCACAGTGGGCTCCTACCAGTGCTTAGCCACCCCGTGAACACCAACACTCAGAGTCTGTTGCCCCTGGCAAACGAAATGCATAACAATGTCTTGACCCTTTTCCCAGCTGGCAGGGTGTAAACCTGGATGACAGCAGGTGCTCATAGCAGCCTTGACTCTCGCTCCCCTCCAGTCAAGCCTCACCAGCTTTTCTTCCTGTGCTGACTCCCCGGCAGACACAGAGGCTGCAAGGCACCCAAGTTTAAAGATAGCCCCACTGCAGGCTTCCCTGGTGGTTCAGTGGTAAAGAATCTGCCTGGAAATGCAGGAGACACAGAATGGATCGCTGGTCCAGGAAGATCCCATGTGTCTTGGAACAGTTAAGCCCATGCACCACAACTATTGAGCCAGCACTTCAGAGCCCAGGAGTCACAACTTCTGAGCCCACGCACCACAACTACAGAAGTCCGTGCACCCTGAGCTTGTGTTCCACAACAAGAGAAGCCACTGCAATGAGAGCCTGCACACCTCAACCAGAGAGTAGCCCCTGCTTGCCACAACTAGAGAAATGCCTGCGTAACACGAAGACCCAGCACAGCCAAAAATAAAATTATTTTTAAAAAATTATTAAAAAGCAGAGACATCACTGTGCTGACAAAGGACTGTATAGTCAAAGCTATGATTTTTCCAGTAGTCATGTATGGACATGAGAGTTGGACCATAAAGAAGGTTGAATGCTGAAGAACTGATGCTTTGGAACCGTGGTGCTGAAGAGGACTTTTGAGAGTCCTTTGGACTGCAAGGAGATGAAACCAGTCAATCTTAAAGGAAATCAACCCTGAATACTCATTGGAAGGACTGATGCTAAAGCTGCGGCTCCAATACTTTGGCCACGAGATGTGAAGAGCTGACTCGTTGGAAAAGATGAAGGGAAAGATTGAAGGCAGGAGAAGGGGATGACAGAGGATGAGATGGTTACATAGCATCACCAATTCAATGAATATGAATTTGAGCAAACTTTGGGAGACAGTGAAGGACAGAGGAGCCTGGTGTGCTGCAGTCCACGGGGTCACAAAGAGTCGGAAACAATCTAGTGACTAACAACAGCAACAAACATTTTTTAAAAATGAAAGAAAAAAAAGATGGCCCTTGTGTAACTTCCAACCCCGGCCACCATCATGGCTCATTTCATAATCCTCTTCTAGGGAAACTCCTTCAAGGGTTGGCTAGAGTCCACGTCCACTGCCCAGGTTCCACGCCTGGGATTGACAACCAGAATTTCCTCTCCATCCTCCCAAACTGCCCACCAGTCCCCACCTAGCTCATCACACCCAGCTGCTCCTCACCCACCCTAGTTGCCAACTCACCTGGCTGCTACCCACGTGCCACACTTCCCTCTCCTGGTTCCCAGGCCCCCACGTCCTAGGCACCTTCTCTTTCTTGGGTCCTGCTCTCATCTCCCTTGGACAGTCCTTGTCCCCTGGGCACCTCTAAGTGTCCTGGACTGTCCTCTGTGCACACTCCCCCCAGCTGTCCCCTCCAGCCTATCCTGTCATCATTGATGATGCCCCACGTCCCCTCTAGCCCCTCCCTGCTGAGTCCCGGGTATCACTGGCTCCACATCTCCACCAGGCCATCCCCTGAGCATCATTAACCTCAGCCCTCCAAGTCAGAACTCTGAGTTGTCTCCTCACAAGTACCATAGGGCCACCCTGCCAACAAGCCCTTCAAAACGAATCCCCAAAAGATCTTTCTCTGGTCTCCATCCCCACCACACCCGGCCCCCTATCAGCAAGCTAACCGGCTCTTTGCACCCACAGGCCCTGCCTTAATAGGAATCAGGACTTAACGAAGCACAGCACACTCCCCAGCTTTCACAACCACACTTTTAACCAGAAAATCCCAAACTTCTGACCTTGGGCCCATAGACCATTTGCATCAGCCTGTGACCGCCTTGGACCTGTTCAACTCCCCTGCTCTTTTCCCACCTGCTCGGAAAGCTCCTGTCTCAGAACGCTGGCACCTGCTGTTCCTGCCACCTGCAACTCACCTGTGCGGCTTACTCTTCACTTCCTTCAAATCTCTGCCAAAACATTACCCTGAGAGGCCTTGCCTAACACCCTATGGAGATAGCCCTCCCACCTCTGCCCATGCTCATTTTCCTCATGTGGCCTGGTTATCCTTCAGTGTCCTTACAGCTACCTAACTTCCTGTCCTGGGGGCATTGTGGATGGGTTTACTGCCTGTCCATCCAAAAGGGCAGGGACCCCATGTGCCTGGCTGGCGTGGGATTCCCCATGCCTGAATCAGCACTAAGCCCAGACTGAGTGATAAATGAATGAATGAATGTGCTCCTCTCGGCCCTTGGCAGGCCTCTCACTGACCCCTTCAGGCCTCCCCAGTGCTCAGAGCCCAGCTGCTGCATCTGATCCCTATCGCAGGGCAGGGCGCCTACCTGGTCTCCTCTCTCCCCTCCTGCCTTCCACCTGGAGGCCCTTCATCCCAAATGCCAAAACACATCTCCCTGCAGGGCCCTCTCAAGGTGACATGGGTGAGGTCCACTGGCCCCCAGCCCATTAAGCATGTACAGTGTCCCATGCTCGCCTCTCCAAGCATGTCACACATCATCATAGGAAGACCTGTGCCTGTTTGCTGCATAAATGAAGGCTGGAAATGGAATCAGGGATGCTACCCTGGGCTCCCGCCCAGCAGCCCCCGCAGGACAGCTCAGCATACTGCCCTTTGCAAAGTGAAACACACAAAGCAAGACAGTAGCAGCCAGACCACAGGGACCCTGTCCCAAAGCAGGAGAAGCACAAGACATGCTTATACAGCATCTCAGTCGGCAAGGCGCATGCAAACAAAATCTGCATCTCTTCATGTAAAACATGCATGGGGTGTGCGATTCCACACAGGAATATGTTCTAAAGCAATGAGCACACAGGGAGATCAAGATTTAGATGGAAGGCCATTCCTTCCATCTGGACGGAGAAACTGCACAGCAGGAGAAACTGGACGCAGCTTCAATATCCAACGAAGAGCCAACTCATTAGAAAAGACCCTGATGCTGGGGAAAATTGAAGGCAGGAGGAGAAGGAGATGACAGAGGATGAGACGGTTGGATGGCATCACCGACTCAATGGACATGAGTTTGGGCAAGCTCTGGGAGATGGTGATGGACAGGGAAGCCTGGCATACTGCAGTCCATGGGGTTGCAAAGAGTTGGACACGACTGAGAGACGGAACAACAACAAAATTGCCTGAGACAATTTGATGGCACTAACACACAGGAATCTTTAAGAGTATACCATCATAAAAAGCAGCAATCAGATCCATACTCCTTGACATGGAAATACCTATGTTAGATTGAGAGAGGCTCAGACAAATATAAGCTTTGATTGTTCCCACCAGTCTTTCCCCACTCCGGGGGCATCTTGCCACCCCGAAGGAGAACTGGTTCTGGGGTGACTGAGACCCTCCTCCAGGTTCACTCCCAGACCAGGAGTGTGAACTCACTCTGCAGAGGGGCAGCCAGGGCTCAGCCTCCTTGGCCGCCAGGTAAACACCAGGAGCACTCCCTGGAACACCTGGCCCCCAAAGGAGTCGACTCTTTGCAGTGCCCCCCTGCCTCTTTCTTGTCAGGCAAACAGGGCCCCCTGCCACCCAGAAGACAGACAAGCCTGGGGCCCTCCCCATGTGCGTATCCCCCTCAGGACCCTGACCACGTGTCCATGTGCTGGCGCTGGACGCCAGCAACAGAGCATGAATGAAATAAGGACTTTGTCCTCACAGGGCCTACATTCCAGGAGGTAGCCAGGCAGGCAACAGAGACAGCATATGGCATATGCCAGATGCTCTGGAAAAAATTAAGCCAAATGAAAAAGACAGAAAATCATGCCAGGGACGTGTAAGGACAGGGTGCTTCTTCATCAAGGGCGATTTGATATTTTATATACAGGTGACTGAGGGGCTTCCCAGGTAGTGCTGGTGCTAAAGAACCTGCCTGCCAATGCAGGAGACATAATAAGAGACACGGTTTTGATCCCTGGGTCAGGAAGATCCCCTGGAGGAAGGCATGGCAACCCACTCGGGTATTCTCACCTAGAGAAGCCCAGGGACAGAGGAGCCTGGTGTATTACAGTCCATGGGGTTGCAAAGAGTCGGACAGACTGAAGAGACTTGGCATGCATGCATGCACACCCAGAGGACTGAGCAGAGGCCATGGACATAGAAGCCTAAGGAACACCAGAGCCATAGGTGGAGGGGAGCCACTGCAGGTCATGCCCAGGGCAGGGGTAGGGGACAGAACGGGCTCCGAGGTGGGAAGGGGACCAGGCCAATGTAAGGACTTGACTTGTGAGAAACAGAGCTAGCCAGAGTGCTGTGAGCACAGGAGGGCTGTGATGTGACACAGAGACTGGAGGGAGGGAGAGGTGGCAACAATGTGACAAAGAGCCCCCAGCAAGGGACAATGGCAGCTGGTAGCTGGCACCAGGTGGTGGCAGGGGCCAGGACCGAGGTTCTGCAGCCCAAACCCACTCTGACATGGAGGGTGGCAGGGTTCTGTCTTGCTTAGTGCTGATGTAGCAGAGAGGAGACCACAGAGTGAGGGGACGTAGAGACTTTGGCCCAAAACTCCAATGAGGAGACATCCTGAATGAGACAGTTCATTATCCACGGAAAAAGTGATGTGACCATATAGATCAAAAACTACAAAAATGGTCACGGTCCTGGCCTCGCTCACTCAATCCCTGTGAATTCCAGTTGAGGAGGAGTTAGAAGACAGAGGCGCCAAGCAAGAAGGGGCGATGGCATCATCGTCAGTCACAGCGAGAGGGAAACAAAATCCATAAAGGGGCGGGGCCATGCGGTGACCCCAGCACCTAGGAAGAATACGCCACTGAGCAAATCCATAACCAGAAATATTACATAGGCAGGAGTCCTCACATTGCAGAGACAGTGTAATAACAAAGAATATTTCTGCTAAGGCACATTAAGAGGCATTG
Source organism: Bubalus kerabau (assembly GCF_029407905.1). Lineage (NCBI taxonomy): Eukaryota > Metazoa > Chordata > Mammalia > Artiodactyla > Bovidae > Bubalus > Bubalus kerabau. Next base: position 78,040,929 of record NC_073631.1, on the reverse strand, counting down.
TGCAAAGAGCTTCAACAATGTATCTTCGTCCAGAAAGACGGATGGGCGGGCAAAGTAGAAGGAAGCAGGCTTTCTTCCTTTCCTCTCCACATACGCACATTACAGTGTTGTAGTTGTATCTGTTGTGGTTGTGTCTTTATCATTTTCTTTTTTTTAAAGGAAACATTTAAACAGACATTGAAAAGGAGCAGCGAGCTTATTTATTTGCATACACCCCATTCCAGGCACATTCTTCTGAAACATCTCATTCATTTCTTTTTTTCATTATTTTTCCCCTGAGGTTATTTTGGCTGCAAGATGAATTCTCACAAAATAACAGGGGCTTGACAAATAAAAGAACTGCTCAAAGCATTCACATTAACTTTGCCAAGCCAGGAAGCAGTCTGGAGTTCAGCATGTGAGTGAGCTCCAGAAATGATTTGCCTGAGGAACGAAAACAATAGCAATAACAACCTCCGCCAAAAGGCTCTCTGCTTCCATTTCAGAAATCGAAAGGGACTTCCCTGACGGTCCAGACTTCGCACTTCCACTAAAGGGAACACAGGATCAATTCCTGTTCAGCAAACTAAGGTCCCACATGCTGCCAGGTGCAGCCAAAGGGAAAAAAAGAGAGAGGGAGGGAAATCGACAATGGCATGTGCATATACCTATACATATGTGTGCATTACATACACATGCTTTGCATATGAATACATATGGATATGTATATATGCATACACAAGCACACACATGTTCACATAAGATATTCATTACATAGATGCGTGTATGCCTATATGCGTGTACATGTGTGAGCATGAGCACGCAACATGTGTGCACAGAAATGTTCATAGATGCACACGTGCAGACACACAGCACGTGTATATGCCTGCCTGCATGCCTGTGTGCGCATACACGCACATCCACAAAGGGGGAGGCAAGCAGGTGGGGCTTTTTTGTGAGGGGCACATTCGGATCCTCCTGAACCCTGTTACCTTCTTTTGTAAAATAAACCCCACTGACTCCTGGACAGTGAGACATTCCACTCAAAACATGGTCGACTGCAGGGGCCTCTAGAGAAACTTTTAAGTCAAAATGTGATCTTTTAAAGATTCCTTTTATTTAATCAAACACAAGTTGGCTACCCTGAGGCAGACCCAGAATGTTTTCAATTCCCTGGTCCCAGACCCCAGAGTCTATCCCGGCTGTCCACAGCCACTGCTAGCCCCACCTGCTCACAGCCCATCCTGGAGCATCAGGGGTCACCACAGGGATGTTCTGTGCAATCTGAGAGGACAAAATGACTTTGCTCATCATTTACTTGAATTTCTTTTTTAACCCAATAACTGTGCCCTGCTATGAGCTTCTCTCGTCAGTGGGAGGACCTCTAAGCCACACTTCCTAAGCAGAGTGAAATAAGGCTTCAGCCTACTTCCCAAAGGCTGAGGGGATGAGATGAGATTTCTGAGGTGGGCATGCAGTGCAGACCCCTGGCCGGCCACCCACACCTTCCTGCATGCCTGGCATGAAGGCCAGACCCCAGTGGTAAGGCTCCTTCCACAAGTGCGCTGGTCGGGGTTCGATTCCTGTGGGTCTTGGTGTGGAGAGTGCTGCCCCCACTCCCCCACCTGAAAAGGAACGGCTCTGTGCCCATGCTGAATCACCCAGGAAGGCTGCCAAGAGCAGGAGATGAGAAAGAGCAGGAGGGGGAGCCATGGGGGACACCCTGACCCAGAGGCTCTGACCTTCCCGGGAACGCCCACCAATCTGAACAATGCTTGAGCCAACTTCTTAGGCATCTCATTCAAAAGGGTTGACTTTGTCATCTCTCCGGTCTTCACACCCATGTACAGACGCAGAACATGAACGCCTCCCCTGAAGGGCCCTGGACAAACGGGCCCCTTACCTCAACCACGACCATCAGTCCTGCCTGTGCCAAGCTCACACAAGGACCTCTTTACCTAAACACGAGTTCTTTTAACCCAGTCCTCCTCCCTACCCTTCAAAGATGCCTGTCTTTTAGTCTTTCAAACACATGAAAAGAATTTCCACAAGGTATAATGACCAAAACGCCCCTGTCAGTCCACAGCATTTTTCCAAACTTTTTGACAGCAACACACAGTAAGAAGTACATTTCAATCAGCATCCTGGTAAACACACATTGATACATGTATTAAAAACTCCTGCATCGATTGTTGTTATATAGTATTCAAAAGATGATAAAAAAAATTTAAAACTGAAAAAAAATTTTTTTAAATACCTTACAACCTGTAGAATACTCTGGAATTGTTTTCATCCTAGTTCATTTTTTTCAAGTACTGAGTGATTTCTCTAGCCACGAATAATTGGAGAGATGTCAAGGGCATTTGGAAATAAAAGGAATCTTTTTTCTTTCAATCGTCACCACAAGTGGGGTGGTCACCAACTTTCACTGGGAGGGGATAGAGATGCTGTGCAATTCCTGGGGCAAACCCTCCAACAAAGAATTATTCCACCAAAATGCAATGAAGCATGTGCTGAGGGTTGGCTCCCACAGTTCAAAAGCATGTATCATGGAATTTTCCAGAGAAAGTCTACAAACTGGAAGGATGTCCTATTTCAGGAGCTCAGGGTAGGAGGTGGTGGTAAGCAGGCCTCCGGGAGATGTGCCATCTTGCTGTCAGTCAGTCCTGAGCCTCAGGACCATCCCAGCCCCATCAACAAGGCCCCAGCAGGTCTTCCCCCTTCATACAGGGCAATGCTTCCTGCAAGCAAGAGGAAAGAAGCGCTTCCAATTTCAGAGCCCTGTGTGGGCTCCCAACATAAAAGGGGAAAGAGAATTTGTTGTCCTGATGGTAGCAAGTTGCAGCCAGTCCAGGGCACCAGAGATCAAAGGGGCTGGGCCGCCTCCAGGTAATCCCCACTAGGGATGTTTCCTCTGCTCACACTGTTTTCTCTTCTTTTCTTAGCCCAAGGCAAAATGCAAAGCTCCCATCTGTGCCCCAACTTTCAGGCTCACCAGGAACTCCCAGATTCTGGGTGCCCCACCTTCCTCACAAGTGTCCATAGGCACAGATTTCACAGAGCCCAACCGGGTACACTTCCTGCTACAGCTACATGGTGTGTGGGGTTTTCATTCTAAGGACACAGGGCTGAAGCCCACCTTTGCCTTCACTCACTTGCAGAATTCAACTGTGTTTCCTCCCTAGAAAAACTGGGACAGAATCATCCCAGCCCCATGCAGCAGGAATAGGACAGGGGTGTGACCGGTACAGAGGCATTGGCCTCACTTGTGGTCCCATGCATCTCCACCCCTCAGTGCCCGCTTGGGGGTTCCCCTGACGTGTCCCCCTATGCAAGCTCAGCGAGAAAATCTAGCTCTGACACCAGATGGAGCCTCCTTACAGGGAAGGAGGGGGCTCTGAAGGACCTCCGGGAGCAAGTCCATGGACCAGGGCATGGGAAAGCCAGCTGAAACCTCCTAGAGCCCAAAACCACTCCCCAGCAAGCTGATTACTGCACTCTTCAAGGTGTATGCTAAGTAAATATGAAACACTGAGCAAGCATGCTCAGATATACATACTGAGGGTGGACATTCCCCAGGACGGCTGTCCCCCAGGGACAGTGTTATGACATTCACCACTGGTGAGTTGATAATATTCCTGGTGGCTCAGAGGTTAAAGCGTCTGCCTGCAAGGCGGGAGACCGGGGTTCACACCCTGGGTCAAGAAGATCCCCTGGAGAAGGAAATGGCAACCCACTCCAGTATTCTTGCCTGGAGAATCCCATGGATGGAGGAGCCTGGTAGGTTACAGTCCACGGGGTCGCAAAGAGTCAGACAAGACTGAGCGACTTCACTCACTCACTGGTGAGTCCCCAGGACTTCCTGGCGCACAGAAGTGACTAGGCTGCTCATGCACCAAGAACGGAGACCCAGAGGCCAGGACAGACGAGAGGACATACAGACATCTTGCCAGCTGAGAGGCGGCACAAGAAACTAATCTCCTCTTTGTAATCACCATGACCCACCCAGCAAGAGAGGACAGGCTTCCTGCTCTCCCAGCTTCAAGGCCTCCATCAAGGTCAAGGGCATGACCCCTAACCCTCCCTTAACACATCACAGAGTGTTAAAGGCTGCTCCCACCCAATCGATCTCTGTCCACCCACCCCTTCCACCCATGCCAGGCCCTCCTGCCCACCACCTGGCGTCTTCTACAAGAGAGGAGGGCTGCAGAGCAGATGGATGAATAAGGACTTAAGAGAGGCCAGTGCAGTGTGGGGCCTTGTTACAATCCTGATTCTAACAAACCTACTAGAAAAGTCATTTTGAAGCCATCAGGGAAATCTGAATACAGATTTCCAGCAATGTGTGTTAAGCCGCTTAAGTTGTGTCCAACTCTTTGAGACCCCATGGACTGTAGCCACCAGGATCTTCTGTCCATGGGATTCTCCAGGCAAGAGTACCGGAGTGGGTTGCCATGCCCTCCTCCAGGGGTTCTTCCTGACCCAGGGATTGAACCCATGTCTCTTACATCTCCTGCATTGGCAGGTGGGTTCTTTACAGCTAGCGCCGCCACAGAGTAACTACTCAGAAGAGCAAGGACTCTCAAAGGCAACATTCCCAAGAACTTGTGAAATGTCACCTCCCCTTCAAGGGAGTGACAGTAAGGATCAGAGAAATTTAAATAACATCCACACTGAGTAACTACAACCAATGCGTCCCCCCAGGGCCTAGGCACCTATGTCCAAGGGTGCCTTGGGAACACGTGTTTGTCCCTGAGAGGACAGCTGCTGACCCGGCCTCTACCACCTGGTCCTCCTCTTCCTTCTAACTCACTAGCGGGAGGGGGCTGCACCATGAGTCCCGTGCATGGACAGACCCCCAGATCCACAAGGCCGCGCCCTGTCTGCCCCCAGGTCAAGAAGGCATCAAAACCAGGACATCTGGGCATCCCTGGGCCCGCACTGCCCACTGGAGAGGGCATACAAGCCACATTTTATGTAGTTTTTCAATTTCTGGTAGCCACATTTTGAAAAGAAACAGATGATAGCAATTTTAATGATATATTTTACTTAACCCAATATATCCAAATGGTTATTTTTTTAACCATGCAATCAACACGAACATTACTCAGGAGATATTTTACCTTTTTTTTTTTTGGCACTGTCTTCAAAATCTTCTGCGCATATTATGCTGTCAGCACATCTCAGTTTAGACACTAAATTTCTGAGTTAAAGTGAAATATAGTCCCAGCAAAACAATAAAGTTGTGTTCCTTGGAAAAATAACAGTACTCTGCTAACAGCTTTTAAATTTAAATGACTTAGAATTAACAAGGAATCTGAAATTCCCTTCCCCAGTCACACCGGCCATGTTTCATGCACGTGGCCAGCATCAACATACTGGACAAGCAGCTTTAGGCTCCTGAGAACACTTACTCAGCAGAACCTGTTGACTCATCAGTTTGACATCAAGACGATGCAAAATGCAAAGGAGGCAGACAGATGGTCTCTGTGAGGGTGTGCTGAATTAGCAGTGTTGGCACAGGTTCTATCCAGTCACGGGAAGCCCAGGGCCCCCACAATGCCCCCAAGTGAAGCCAGCAGAGGCAAACACGCCTTGGCAGGCACTGGGGACTGGAATAGATCTGAATGTCTTTGGGCCCTATAGGACCCTAGGGTTCAAGGACAATATTCCAGGGTTTTATCTTTGTATCTAAGTGGTACCCTTGGAGTAGCATGCTTATGTTCTTTGGGATGTTCCTCCTGCAGACCTGAGTTTGTTACACTGCCCCTGGCCACGACGGAGGCTCTTAGAAACTTGTGCTCCACTTCTCTACTATGCTGGTTGCAGGATGTGACTGAGGACTCTCCAGGGACTCTACAGAGGCATTCCCTCAAGATTCAGATTTGGAAAAACTTGTTTCTGATTCTGTTGTTTGTTTTTCTCCAGTTCATTTATTTTTATCATATAGATACAATGAAACAATTAGAAACAACTGTTTCCCTTACCCAACTGGCTGCCAGGAGGCTCACAGCTAAATCATTGTGGTACACAGAATTTTTTAAATATCCACTGGACACTGACATTCCATGGGCTACATGGGCTTCTCAGATCTATATTTTCTCTTTTTCTCTGTATTTCCTTTTGACTATTTAATCATCTTTATATGCATGCATGCGTGCTAAGTCACTTCAGTCATGTCTGATTCTTTGCGACCCTATGTACTGTAGTCCACCAGGCTCCTCTGTCCATGGGATTCTCCAGGCAAGGATACTGGAGTAGGTTGCCATGCCTCCTGCAGGGGATCTTCCCAACCCAGGAATCAAACCCATGTCTCTTATGTCTCCTGCATTGGCAGATGAGTTCTTTACCACTAGTACCACCTGGGAAGGCCCCAGTCTTCACACATATATACTTCCACATGCTTTTCAAATCATTTTGGAAATCTGGCAAGGCAATAAGTCATGGAACTAAAGTTAAAATTCAGTGGGTTTAGAACATGGACTTGGAGGTTTCAAGGATGAACATAACAAGCACATTTATGTCTGTGGTTAAAAGGCATGTGTCTGGGCATCCTGGGCTCCAGGGGCTGCCCAGCAGGTTCCCACCCAGGACAGCAGCATGCAAGCACCACACTCCCACACAAACACCAGCAAGATTTCGGACACCAGACCAGAGGCCCAGCCCTCAGCTGAGCTGTGCCAGTTCCAGAAATACTCTTCTTCTTCTGGATCACCATGAGCTAAAATCATCTTCACAAACCTCACAGCCTCCTCTCCCAGCTCACAGATGAAACAGACCCTTCCAAAAAAGTAAATCCACTGCCCCAGGATCACACAGCAATTCTTCCACATCCCCGGGCTACACATACTTCTGGAGGAAGGTGGCCACTATACAGTCCCTGAGCATCTTCCAGGCTCCACACCTGTCCTCAGAGCTGGCCACCAGCTCAGAGGAGTGTCAGCTGACAGTTAGAATCAGTGCATCCAGGGAGCAAGTGGCTCACACACCTCGGGACACACAGTCGGCCTCCAGACTCATCTCTCAGACATGTGCCCCCAGAGACCCCCTCTTAGAAGCGGTGCTGAGCACGTAACCTCACCACTGGTCTTCTGAGAAGCAAACCTTGACCTGGGATACTGGGCAAGAGCACAGCCAGTCTCCACAGGCCTCAGGAGGATGAAGGAGCAGGATGGAAGAGCCCAGAGTAGACACAGGGGGACATGCGAGGGCCTGTCTTCTTGAAGGACTTTCACGGTCATTCAGACAGTTCTGTGCAGGGAGAACTCTGGAGGAAGAGATCCCATGGCCCCAGCACACACCCACACACCAGGCTCAGAATCAGACGGAGCTGGGTGATTCCTGAGGTACCTGCGCTGCTGGTATCAGCAAGAGGCCAAACAGTGAAACGGAATGTGCTCAGTCACTAAAGGGAGCAGCTAGCGGCATTTCAGGAAAAACTGCTCCACACTTCTCACCCTACAGGGACCTTGAATCAGCATAGATCTCGCTGTGTGTGGCCCACAGAAGCTGCTGGAAGTGCTGGCACACAGGCAGGGCTGGCCCACAGCTTCTGCCTTCGCCCTCTTCAACCCAAAAGCTCTCTACTGAGGAACACCCCAGACCCATGGCCCTGAGGAGGGACAGGCTGGTGGCCAGACCCCCTGCTGAGCCCAGCCCATCCCCCCACCCCAACCCCAGGCTGTCCCAAACCACGAGAAATAAACCTTGTTGCTTTAATCCTCTGAGTCTGGGGTGGTCTGTGTCACAGTAGACAACTGGCACAGTCACCCACACCAAACTGAGTGGCTGCTCAAGGCCAACAGGAAACCGGGGCCCAAATGCAATGCACTTTGATAGAATATTTCTCCGTTTTAGTAGTGATGGCAAACACTCCAGACGCGCTCACCTCCAGGGGACAGTGCACTGAGCAGGGCCCAGCTAGTGATCAGTTTGGAAATGGCAGTGAGCCACTTTTCTTCAATGAAGTTCTGCAAAGAATATCTCTGGCACCATTTACAATTATTTTTAAAAACTCCAAGAAATGGAATTAGAATTATCTGGTCAGTGGTGGATGCGACAGACAGTTGAACATTCACATCCTTCATCACGGTGAGGTGCCTGCTGCTGAAGTGGGTCACTGGGTGAAGCTCTCTGATCTGCTGTGTGGACACCCTTAGAGATGGTGTGACTTTTCAGTGGGATTCTTAACTGCCTACAGAACAGGTCATCAGTCTCTTAGCTATGTGTACAGGCAAGACTTCTTTTAGATTTGCCCGAAGATGAACACTGGTAATAAGTTCAAGACCTGTCACTTTATCAATACTTTGCATATGGAAGTAGGTGTCAAGGCTGGCCACCTCTATCAGTGCCTGGAGACAATGCATCAGTGGCCAATTACACACCAAGCTGCCAGCAGGGGTGGAGGAGCCCAGATGAGTGCCAAAGACTCCTGCTCTGGGCACCATGATGGCCACCCCAGTTCCTGCTCCTGCCCCCACCTCAAAGCCAAGTCAGGACTCACTACTGGGCACCACTAGGCCAGGCCCTCTGCCCTGTGCAAACATCACTACAGACAACAGCATCAGAGCCGGGAAACTTGGAACCCCCTCCCTGGGACTTCCCTCCCCTTCAGGGACTCTCAAACCCCTAGCCAGTGACAATGGTTTCAAAATCAATAGTCGTGCCAACTGCACCAAGTGAGACAAAATATATAAAAATGGCTCCTAAGCTGAAGGTATTTCATAAGTAATGAGAAGGAAATACACTTTCTCCAACTTCTTATTTGACCACCATACTAAGACACAACACAGTTCCCTGGTGGCTCAGACGGTAAAGCGTCTGCCTACAATGTGGGAGACCCCGGTTCGATCCCTGGGTTGGGAAGATCTCCTGGAGAAGGAAATGGCAACCCACTCCAGTACTCTTGCCTGGAAAATCCTATGGACGGAGGAGCTTGTTAGGCTACCGTCCACAGGGTCGCAAAGAGTCGGACACGACTGAGCGACTTCACTTCACTAAGACACACCCTTTACAGAGGCCCTATCATCTGTCTTCCAGGAGAAACACACTGAGATGCAGGGAATTGAAGGTCACAGGCCAGTAAGCAACAGAGCAGGACTTATCAGCAACAGAGAACTCTACCCCTCCTGCCAGTAAGTCCCTTTCAATAAGGACCTTTTCCTGGGGAATCCATCCAGGTCTATTCTAAGCCAACGTACAGAAGACTTTCCCTGCTTCTCCAGGTAGGGGATATTATAATCACAGCCCACTTTGTTCAGTACTTACGTGTGCCAGACAATGCATTATCTCATGGGAGCCCTGGGCTGAGGCCAACCAGCAAGGGGACAGCACTGGTGGCTTTTCTGGCACATATTTACCAACCCACATAAATCTTCCCCTCTTCCACCACAGTCACTGACTACAGGAAAAACCTACAGCTTAGGATTAACCAGTCAGTGCAAGGCTTCTGTGGCCAAAGGACATTTGTCGAATGGCCGTAGAAGAGGCGCTCTCTCTCCAGAAGTATGCAGTGGGCAATTGACTGCCATCTTGTAGTCACAGGAGGCCCACCAGGGAAAGAAAGTGACAACTAAAAAGGCAGAGAAGAGAGTTTATGGGCAGTCACATGGTTGAGTTGCTTGATCAACCAAGCCTGATGTCCACATTACTTCTAGTTATTCTACTTATATAAATCAGTAAACAACCATTGGACCTAAAGAGCCCTTGACCTCAGAGGCTCAAAAGGAAGTAAATTGTCCAGGGTTCCCAAGATAGTACAAAGTAAGGTTGCTTCTTGAATCTTGTATCTAGTCCAGATTCTCCTCTGTAATGCTTAATTTTCTGTGTCCTTTTAGCTAGGTTATGACACCAAATGTCTGTCTACATGTTGCTGTAAAGGTTTTTTCAGATATGATTCACATTTAAATCAGTAGATATCAAGTAAAGCAGATTTTCCTCCATAATTGGGTGGGCCTGATCCAATCAGTTGAAAGCCTTGAGAAAAGACTAAAGGGAAAAAATAGAGGGAGGGATTCTGCTCTAGACTGTTTTCAACTCAAAACTGTAATATCAGCACCTGTGGAAATTTCTAGCCTGCCATGCAAACTTCAAACACACCAGCCCCCTCAAATTGATGTATCTAGATAGATGATAGACAGATCTATATAGACATGTATCTGTAGATATCTGATATACCTGACTGACTGAAACATCTGCTTTAAACCCTAGGCTCTCTGTTGCCTCACTCTTAGTCACGATCAGTTCCCACAGCACCTCCTTTTGCTCTTATGAACGTACCCCCTTCCTACATCAAGTTCCACGTGTGCACAGAGCTAAACTCAGCTTCTGAGCTGGAGGCAACTCATCTATCTTTGCATGAAGAGCACACAAAAGAATTTCCATCTTCATGTGTTTGATGAAGAATAAAACTATTTTCAACCAGAAGAGCTGGCAACAAAGGCCTCCAGAAATATAGATTATCACTCATTAAGGCAGCAAGCCAGTCAGTCGGGGACAAAGTGAAATACGAATGAGTGCTGAAAACATGCCCAAATTTACACTTGTTAATGCAGACCTCACTCTCCAATCCTACACTCTGCTGGATGTCCTATTCTTGGGCAGGAACAGGAATTGAGGGCTCAGCTGGCTAAAGGATGGAGCTCTCCTAAGTAAATGCAGCTCTTTCCTGGCACAGACCCCTGAGAGGAATTGGAAAAATTACCAGCCACAGCCTGACACAAAAAGATGTGTGGATTATTGCAAAGCCAAACTGAATTTTAAAGATATCTGACTGAACCATCACTGGGTTTCCAGAGCTAGTGCTTCATGCAGAAGAATGGATAAACTTAACCAGTGGTTCTCAGACTTGAGTGAGCATCTGAACACCCTGCAACTGTCACTCCCAGACCAGAGAATGGTGGAGCCCAGACCTGGAATTTCTAACAGCCCCCAGGGGATGCTGATGTTGGTCCTGAGACCTCACTTCAAGAAGCCCTGACTTAGACATATGTCAGAAAATACAGACTCTCGGCAAACCCACCCAAACAGTGGGCTGAGCTGGGCAAGTGAGCCCTGGGTAGGCATCTGCTGCATGGCTGTAGTGATAGCTACAGTCTTTTTCCCAGGAAGATTACGTAGGGTGCCACTGGAGAGCACTTGAGAGTATCATCACAAAAACAAACTAAAGAGCATTCTTCTTTTGCCAAATTCACAGAACCATCTAAAGAATAAACACAATAAATAAAATTATCTTACTCTATCCAGGTAAGACAATTGGTAATTAACAGTCTGATTACTTGTAGGATAATGTCTGCAAAGTACTTAAATGGTAAAAGTCCAGCATTTCATGATCTCAATATATAACTGATTCAGGCAAGGACTATCCTTGGATGCTGAACCATTGAGTGAGTGGTGATCAGGAAGCAGGATGCTCACAGTCTTAAAGGGACACAGGAGAAGATATATCTGACACCAAGAAATTCTAGGGCCTTCACCAGGTAATTAAGCTTTGAGGGCCAAGAGCAGGACAACAGACACTGTACCTCTTGACATGAGGTGAGCAGAGTATGCCACCTCACACCTATGCGATCCTGAATGTAATGACAAGAAAAGACTCAAATCCAAGCTAGCATATCCTATGAGGAAATTGCCCTCAGCTCTTCAAAACCTCAAAGCTAGGGAATAAATAAATCTGTCCCTATTTTCAGATGACATGATTGTCAACAGAGATAATCCCAGGAAATCTATAAAACTCCTAGAACTAGTAAGTGAGTTGACAAAGATCATAGGATACAACATAAATACGCATAAGTCAATAGTACTTCTAAGCACTGTTCTTCTCTAGTGGCTCAGCCGGTAAAGCATCTGCCTGCAATGTAGGAGACCCAGGTTTGATCCCTGGGTCGGGAAGATCTCCTGGAGAAGGAAATGGCAACCCACTCCAGTACTCTTGCCTGGAAAATCCTATGGACAGAGGAGCCTGGTAGGCTACAGTCCATGGGGTCACAAAGAGTTGGACATAACTGAGTGACTTCACTTTCATGCACTAGCAATGATCACATGGAAGCCAGAATGAAAAATACAGTACCATTTACAATCACTCAAGGAAAAGTAAATACTTGGGTGTAAATCTAACAAAACTTATATAGGACTTACATGCTAAATTCTACACAAAGCTAGTGAACAAAATCAAAGATCTAAACAATGGGAGAGACATACCATGTTCATGGATTGAAGACACAATTAGCAGAGATGACCTTCAACCGGTGAAAAAACAGTAGTCAATCCACACCACAGAGTTAACACTCAGCAATGAAACAGAATGAACTCCTGATACAGCAACAACCTGGATGGATCGCCAGAGAATTATGCTGACTGAAAGAAGCCAATTCCAAAAATCTACAAACTGTATGATTCCATTTATGTAACATTCTTTAAATGTCAAAACTACAGACATGAAGATCAGTGACTGTTGGGATGAAGTTTGGGTGCAGATGGATGGGAAGTAGGCTTGCTACAAAGGACATATCAGGATCCTTGTAGGGATGGAATGTTCTGTACTCTATCAATGACAACATCCTGGTTGTAACATAGTCCTGCAGTTTTTCAAGATGTTTTCATAGGAGGAAGCTGAGTCAAGGTACACAGGATCTCTCTGTATTATTTCATACAACTGCCTGAAAATCACCTCAAAATTTAAAAAAATGTCTTCAAGGGGGGAAAAGTCATGAAAAAAAAAAAATAATAATATTAAATAAAGAAAGCTGGTGGCCTGCTCCCACTTTCAGGGCACAGATAGACAAAATCACACAGTGTGACACATAGCCATGATGAGATTCAGAAGAGATTAAGGACAGCAAGAAAGCACTTTGGGGGGCCAATGCAGAAATCTAAGTGAGAACTAGACATTAGCTGATGTCAACAAATTAAAATTAAATTGCTTAGAGTGATCATGGTCTTGAGGTTGAGAGATGAGGGAAAGTGTCCTTGTTCTCAAGAAACACAGGCTTAAGTATTTGTGGGTGAAATTCATGATAGACACATAAGTTATGTAAATAAAGAGAGATATTACTTAAATAGAGAGAGATACTGCCAATGTGACAAAATGGCAAGGAAAAAAACATGCAGCAAATCAAGGTGAAGGGTATGCAACTGTTCACTATACTATTCTCCAGAAAATATGACCATTTTTAAAAATGAGGTTGGATGAAAAGCAGTCTTTTAAGTTCAACAACCATCCACTGGGTTTATCTGTACTTCTATAACAGTATGTCTCCTTTTCCTTTCACCCTTAAGCACAGATTCAGATGATGCTAAGTTTCCACGGTCCTGAATGATGGCAAAAAACCTCTCATACAAGAGCCGAAGGGCCCCTTGGCCCCAAGAGAGACAGCCTTGGACAGATGTGGCCTCAATCTCAAAATGACAGTGAGAATTCAGAATCAGATGGTCATAAGTAACTAGAGATGGACACAATGAGAGCTATGATGGAGGAATCCCCAGCTCTGAACTCTCGGTCCTCAGGACCACCCAATCCCATGGTCCTCAGGACCTCCACCAGCCCCATGGACCTCAGGATCCCCCAATCCCATGGTCCTCAGGACCTCCACCAGCCCCATGGACCTCAGGATCCCCCAATCCCATGGGCCTCAGGACCTCCACCAGCCCCATGGTCCTCAGGACCACCCAATCCCATGGGCCTCAGGACCTCCACCAGCCCCGTGGTCCTCAGGACTGCACAATCCCATGGGCCTCAGGACCTCCACCAGCCCCATGGTCCTCAGGAACTCCACCACCTCCATGGTCCTCAGGACCTCCACCAGCCCTCTGGTCCTCAGGATCTCCACCAGCCCCATGGTCCCCTGAACCGCCCAATCCCATGGTCTTCAGGATCTCCACCAGCCCCATGATCCTCAGGACCTCCACCAGCCCAATCCCATGGTCCTAAGAACCCCCAGCACCATGCTGTTCTGCCGCATACAAGCTGATGTCTCAGCCATCAAGCCATAGCAAGCCCTGCTGAGTTTGCAAGGGTTAACCATATCCCAGGACACAGCCAGCACTCAGTAAACGCTAGCTGCCTGAGAGCAATGAGTGAGGGAGTGAATGAACAAACAAAGGAAGAAACAATGGAGTCACCCTCTGACAAGGCCTCACACAGAGTCAATAATTAATGTCAGTCCACCCACCATCATCACCCTCAGGTACGTACCTTTTATTCCCAGCAACCAGCCTGAGATCTAGGAACTGCTGGCACACCACATCTCATTCATCAGGCTGGGACGAGAACAGCATCGTGGAGATGGAAGCTGGTGATGTTTGTGGTGGGAGGAGGGTAGCAGGTGAGGTGGGGGGCGGGGGTCGTGTACCACAGGGCCATGAATTTAGCCAGGGCCAGGGCCCTGAAGTGGCCACTGGCCATTTGTGGCAGGACAGATGCATCAACTAATCAAGAGACCCAGCTTGTGGCTGGAAAACAAAGCCACACTCTTGCTCTCAACTCTTCCATCATCATCTGAATGTGAGTTATGTGCCTCCAGGCACCAAGGATACCATACAACACATCCAAACTTCTCTCTAAAATCTAGCCATTTTTTTAAAAAGACAGTTCCCACAGAAAGAATTTGTGAACATGATCTGAGCAGCCTGGGCAGAAGCAGATAAGTGGGAGAGGCGACTCTTTTCTCAGCAGGAGTCTGATGGATGCTCAACATTTTTATAAGAACAAAACTCTCATTTAAATATCAGACAAGAGATTACACATTGCTAGTTGATCTGTATAGTGACTGGAATCCATTCTGAGAGAAAGACAAAGGAAATAATTCTTGACATTTTACAGTGTGGACTTCAAGGAACCCCACAACACACTCTGTCCAAAATGAATATTCTTTTGTGCTACCGAAATAGTGAAGTAACAGTTTTGTATTCCCAACTCTTGTCAGGGAGCCCTCATGGATTCCTAGCAGGCACTGACCATCAACTTTCTATAATACAACAACTTAAAATATGGCTACTTTCCAAGAAAATAACAGTGGGCTAGATTCTCAAGCCTGTAAAAGAAGTGTCAACTGCCCTCCTCTGAAAGTTCATGGAATACACTGCAAAGCAAAACTCCCAGAAAGAAGAAAATGGTGGCCCTGGGCGGGCCGGGGGGTGGAAATTAATGAAACCCTGGGAAAATATGCAAGCACCTCCCTCTCTTCTTGTAAAGAACCGGCTTCTCAAATGTTTCCACTTAGCTGTGGAATTGTTCCTCCTCTAGTGAAGGCTTACAGTAGGGAGGCTCCAGAGGCAGAGGCCTTGACCAAGGTCACACAGGCGTCCCTCAGCTCCTTCCAAAGCCCTTATCACATGAAGATAGAGGAAGCCTTGGTTCCTGTCCTTGGAAGAGCTCAGACTTTTGTGAGGAGAGATACAAACAACACGTACATGGCCCAACCCCAGAGTACATCAGAAGACCAAGGACATGCTAACTGGGCATCAGAAGGGCAATGTGAGCCTGTGACTGTCAAGCTCCCTCCCAGAGGACATGCGCTTGGGTAGGAAGAGCCCGGGGCCCCACAGACCCACCTCCTTCCCAGGAGCTCTACCTCAGGGAGCCGGGCTAGCATGGCGAAAAAGCCCTCTGGATTCAGTTCCTAGAAAGGCTGAATGACAAAGTGAAAAGAAGAGTAACGACAAGATACCTAGTATGTACACGCATGCCAAGTTGCTTCAGTCGTGTCTGACTCTTTGCGACCCTACGTACTATATAGCCCACCAGGCTCCTCTGTCCATGGGATTCTCCAGGCAAGAATACTAGAGTGGGTTGCCATGCCCTCCTCCAGAGAATCTTCCCAACCCAGGGATCAAACCTATGTCTCTTACATTTCCTACATTGGCAGGAGGGTTCTTTACCACCAGCGCCACCAGGAAGCCCAGTGTGTACATGACATTACATTTACCCCAACAACCCAGGGAGGTCCTTTATACCAATTGCCCGTGTTCAGCAGCACTTCAGAGGAGCAAGGTGTCTGTCCCAGGGTCACACAGAGAGGCAGGACCCAGGCTGCAGTGTTCACTGCAGAGCCCACTCCCTTTTTGCCCTGGCCCCAGAGTAAACAGGCAAGACCATGCCATTTCCAGCAGCATCAGAAGACACAGAGAAGCTGATATCCTAAAAGTGCACGGGCCTGACAACAGACAGAACGCATCAGAAACAACCAGTGAAGCCAAATGGAAGGAAGGAGGGAAATGCAGGGGTCGAGGGAGAGCAGACAAGAAAGATCACTGTTGGCCAAAAGTCTTCGTCAGCTCCAGCCTGTTAATCCAACTTATCTTGGCAGTGAAACCTGAGAGCTGAGCCTGTCTGGACCCCACTAGAACATTATTAGTTGCAGAGCTGAGTTCAGCCCCGACAGGTTCTAGCTGGACACTGGCCAAGATTCCTGGTCACAAAGCCTCCCAGAGCCAAGGTCAGCATGACAGCAGCTCCGATGCACGTAATCCCATCAGCACGTGGCAGACCACAGGGCACAGTGCCAGGCCCTGACCCTGGTGCCTTTGTGAAGACCTCACTGGGCAAGGGCCTCGCTCACGTCCACCCACTGTTGGCCACAGGACCCAGGAGCAGGGAAGAAAACCTGGCCCTTCAGGGCACAACAAGCAGTCTAGGTAGAGGGGCTGTGTCCCAGCCAGGCCTGCACATACCTCCCTGTGGGCTACACACAAAATCAGTGACCAGCGGATCCCCAGCAGGCCAGAGCTCAGAGGCTGCTTCTTTCACCTTCTGAAAGCAGCAGCTCTAATAAGAATCCAGCCCAGCAGCTAGGAGCTCATGCAAGCATGGCCATCACTCTGCAAGGCTATAAGGCTCATCACTGTGATAACTGTGAAGTCAAGGCAGAAATATGGGAAATGCTTAGGGTAAGATATAGGCTTGGGAAAACCATCAGCATAAAAAGTACATACATACACACACCACACGTCTAACACTGTGTGCTAATTCACTTCAGTTGTGTCCAACTCTTGTGACCCCATGAACTGTAGCCACAGCCTGCCAGGCTCCTCGGTCCACGGGATTCTTCAGGCAAGAATACTGGAGGGGGTGGCCCATATCCTCCTCCAGGGGATCTTCCTAACCCAGGGATCAAACCATTGTCTCTTCGGTCTCCTGCATTAGCAGGTGGGCTCTTCACCACTAGCGCCACTTGGGAAGCCCAAACCTCAAACTCTTACAAAAACCAAGCCGGAAAGAGGAAGATGATCACGTATTTGTAAGTGTGAGAATGGGGGAGCTTTTATAAATGTTTAAACATCATTTAAGTCTTGATAGTGTTTCTAACAAGAAACATACTCTATAAAAATGCATTATGCTCTTACAGATGACCTACAGTTTGGACTTTTTTGCATTTAAATGGGCGCAGGGAGGAGCAAAGAGCAAAAGAAGTCACTCTCTTGTTGCCAGTCACCCATCTCACCCAAAGTCTTCATCAGCCTGGCCAGCCCTCAGACCAAAGACTTTCCTATTTGTTATGCTAAGAGCCACCTTCCTCAGGGGCCTGTGCACAGCTGCCCCGCCCCTCCACAAGCCAGCAGGGCAGCTCAGCAGCAGCCGATGCAGGCGGGCGCCCCGGGGTCGGGTCGGCTCAGCCCCACACCCCTAAAAGCTGGGTGCACACTCGCTTCTCCTGCAGGTCAAGGCCCACTGTCCCCCCACCTGACCTTCACTCCTGTCCCCCCACCACGCTGGTACGCCCCTTATTCTGGGCCACAGGATCTGCGGGGCTAAAATGTCTTCAGGCTCCACAGTTCTCTGACCACCTAGCCCAGTAAGCTGTCCTTCCTCTGTGGTTGCACCCATGCACATTTCCTGTGTGCAGACTGAGCTCCCTACCCAAGCCCCCACTGCTCCAAGGTGGCCAGCACTCATGAGACCTGCCACCCCCATTAGCATGGAAGGCTAAGACTTTGACACAAGGTTCCTAGTTTCTGGAGCTGAATGCTGGTGTCCTCTTCTTCCTCTGCCTTCCTCAATCCCTTCCCTCTTCTGGAAACACAAAAGGCAGCTCCTGCCCAAGGCCTCTGCCCTCACTGACCCTCCATCCGATGGCTCCTTCCCCAAGCACCCAGGATTCACTGACTCTGATACATCCTTCTGCCCATCATCTCCCTCCAAAGAAGCCCCACCAAAAGCCCAGTGCTCAGGGCCTGAACCCGGCCTGAGCCAGGAAGCCTCTATAACAGGGGACAATATAAGGATGAACCACCTCCTTTGAAGCCCAACCAATTCTGCAAATGCCCACACTAGAAACGATGCCAGCAATTCTGGTCCAACATGTTCCAGCACTGGGGGTAGGGCCTGCTAGTTGGCATTCCTGACTTGAGATGGTGAATACATTCTTAAAGGGTAAAAATTAACCAGCGTCCACCAGCATCCGGTCCAGCGGGCTCCATGTACTGATCAGAAGAGTTGCTTCCCAAAGGCACAGCCACCTTCATCGCCATTTCATCAAGGCTAAGCCAGAGCAGGGCCCAGGTCTGTGTTGTTCCCGAGGAAACCTGGAGTAATTGCACTCATACATCATAGGTTCTGGCATGCGGGTCCCAGACTGAACCATTTATCCAAATTAAAACCATTCTCCAGAAACAAAATCAGACCCTTTTAATTGAAAAATAAAACCAAGCAAACCCTAAAGCCTCCTTTTTTTTTTTTCTTAATGAAAGACATTCTTCCTGCTTTCTCATTCCATTAATCACTGAGTTTATACAATCTGTCAAAATAGCTTGGTAAAAAGTCTTCTCTTCCTTTTCCTGCAGGCCTGGTTTTTCCCAGCAGGCGCCAACCCGGCCAGGAGTTCAGGCACGCGGGTGAGCACGAAGAGGATTCAGCCAGCACGCCGTTTCTCAACTGCAATTTGACCTTATATCTCAAGGGACTTCCAAAAGCTTGTGTTCACTTCTAGGTATACACCCCAGAGAAGTGAGAGCAGGGACCCAAACACATACCTACACACCCATGTTCAGAGAAGAGTTACTCAAAATAGCCAAAAGGTGAAAGTAACCCAAGTGTCTACCAGAGGAAACCTGGATAAAGTGGTCTTTAAGTACAATGAACTATTCCAGAAGGAAATCCTGGTACATCCTACAACATTGATGAAACCCGAGGACATTAAGTAAAGTGAAATAAGCCAGTCACAAAACACCAAATATTGTATGATTCCACTTCCATAAGGCACCTAGGGCAGTAAAATTCATAGAAATGGAAAGCTGAATGGTGGGTGATGGGCTGTGGAAGGAAGAAAGAGGAGTTAGTGCTTACTGGGGATGGAGTTGGTTTTGCAAAATGAGAACAGTTCTGCATATGATGATTTCACAATATCAAAGCACCAATGCCACTAATGTACACTTGAAAATGGTTATGTTACGTGCATTTTCCCACAATCAAAAATAGTTTATGTTCTTTGACCTTAGAAGTCCTTCCAAGAACATGACTGGCCAGGATCTTGCCCAATCTCTATGCAAGAATGCACACAAGGCTGCAAGTGACCAGAGGACTAATAAATGGTCATCACGTACATACTGGGTTCTGTACTGTGTGAATGAATTCACTTGTGTGAATGCGGAGTTAGTTACAAGTGGGGAAGTGCTTACACTGCCGCACTGTTGCTAATACGTACGATCTCAGATTGGTAAACTTGAAAAACATAGAATGCACACAGCATACAAGAGGGTGAAAACACTGCTCCATGGGTGGCACTATTAGGCCACATTTCCTGCATTTTTAACATTTCTCCCTTTTTTCTACGTGTACAAAAAATATATTACACAAAAACTACTTTGTAGAAAAAGAGTCAAAAATTAATTTAGGAAACCAAGTCACATCCATTACCTGGGAATCCCCTCCCACCCCCTGAGCAACATAGATGACAAACGTCCCCTCCCCTCCTAGGGCAGGACAAGAGAAAACATGCGCCCGGCCAGCTGAAAGCCAGTCCTGCCTCACTCAGCCACCAGTGGACACAAGCAGAGGTGTGTCCCCTTTCCTCCACCCCCAGCCACTTCAGATCTTTCCAGAGAAGACAAACTGGAAACACACCTGGCCAAGATCTAAAGGAGACTCCCACATCCCCCACCACCTCCTCCAGTTATAACAAAGGATTGCCCCCGACAGGGATCAGATAGGGACTCCAAGAATGCAGAAGTGATGTTTCAACAGGAGCCCCAGGGTGGGGGCGGGGGGTGGGGGGAGCAGTGACAATTCGGCAGAATGAGAGTGAGCAGTGGCCCAAGAGCCAGCAAGCAGAAGGGACAGACACCCTGGGCCACACAGGAGACCCAGTCATCAACAAAACAGCACCCAGGAGGAGCGCTGGTGTGAGCCCCTCGGAACGCAGTGACGTCCCCAGGCTGCAGGTGGGGAACCAAGAGGGCAGCCTCGGGACAAAGGGTGCCTTTTACCCCACATCTGTGGCTGCCAGAGCCTGGCTCTCTCCTCCCAGCACGCTGCCTTCACCGTACCTTTGATGTGCGTCCAAAATCACCAGTGGTGAGGGGTGAGCACTCAGGGAACCTCTGAGAAAGGTGATGGATTACGAGCGGAGGCGAGTCAATGGAGCCCTTTTGTTCCCGCAGCCAGCGCCGCAGCCCTGTCGTCGTCGTCCAGGAGGAATGTGTACAGAACGCAGACGCCCCAGCTAATGGCCCGGCTTGGCCCTGGGGCGACATGCATGGCCAGATGAAGGCTGCTCCCCCACGCCCTGGGAGGCTCCACAACGAGTGAGATGCAACACAGAGCAGCTGTGGGCCAGGGTAATGTGGGAAGCGGATTCCCAAATCCTCCAGTGTGAAAAGCCCGGCTCCCAAGTTCCCGGGCCACAGCCGCCTCTCCCTGGAAGAAGAGCGGAGCAGGGTACTTGGCACACAAAGCCTTTGCCTCGGCCCCTCTCAGGAGCCTTGGCCATCTTCCACTGGGGCACCTATCTCATGAGTGTCTCTTTAAAACTTTAGGGTTTGTTGTTTATCACCAGTTTTGGAAAAGCTACACTCAAGAGGTACCAGGTCACACCGTGATGCTGCCACCCACTGAGACACAGTGAAAAGAGATGAGACCCTTCCCACCTGAGATGAGACTCAGCCCACAGGTGCAAGCTGGGCGGAGTGGCACCAACTGTCTGGAATGAGAATTCCCACAGATGTCACCTCCGTCTCAGAACAGAGCCAGGCCTGTTCTGTACAGCCAGTACACCTTAGTACAAGGTGTACTAAGTGCTATCAACTCCCCCAAGGAGAAGAGGACGAGGAAGGCAGGCAGCTGGCCACATGCCACAGTCACAGCCCAGGGAGGAAGGAAGAGGGACGAAGGCGGTGTCCGAGGAAGCAGCTGTGGCTGGAACCCAGGCCAGCTGTGGACAGTGGGCACCCGAGAGCTACGGAGCTTCCGCCAGGCACTTGAGGCAGGTCGAGAACCAGAGATCCCTGGGTTCCACTTTGGGACCCCCCCCCACAACACCACACCACCCCCTCCTTGCACATGCTCAGGCCCCCGTAACCAAGGGGACACGTGACTTCTGTGGGTGAGGGCCAGGCACAGGCTCTGTCCCCAGACAGACCTGAGTTACAACCAGCCCCATGACACAGGCAGGTGACTTAAGCTTGCTGAGTCTCAGTGTACATTCCGGAAAACAAAGATAAAAATATTTTCCTGCAACGTTGGGTGATGATCTATCTGATCGTGGAAAATAAGCACCCCCAGGTGCATGGGTGACCGCACCATCAGAAGAAGGCATTAATCTTGCAAGGTTACCAGGCTGGGAGCGGGGGAGGGAGGTGGCAGAACAAGGGCAAAGCCTTCTCTCCCAGAGTTGGTGTCTCTGGGGAGCACCCCCTTGGCACAATCAGGAAATGATCCACAAGAAGGAATTTTCCTTAAACATAAATTTTTCAGTAATTTAGCCCATTTGGGACCAAACATTAATACCAGATCATTGTCTTCCTTTTTTAAAAAATAACATAACTCTTTAAATGTCTAGGGGTCATTCTGATGACTATCTTCCCCTCAATGACACCGTAGGGCATTCTGACGGCTCCCAACAGTGAGCCCAGGTGGCAGTCATCCTCACTGGCTCCTCCCTCCTACCCAGCAGAGGAGCCCCCAGGGGGGTCTGGGACAGTAGGTGGGAGACATCCGGCCTCCCTGCACCAGGGACAGGCATACAGTTGGGACCCCAAGTGCATACAGAGCAGAACAGAGAGGTGTCCCCACAGGAGGGCCCAGTTCATGGATCTGGCAAGACACCTGGCTGACACACACCAAAATGAAGGTGGGGGGGCGGGGACAGGTGCTCACCAAACACATTCCTAAAATTCAGAGTGCAATAGGAAGCTCCAGAAACCTGGAGATTCTAGTTTGCCGCTTTTATGGGAAAAGAACAGACAAGAAGCAGACAAGTGTTCCCACGCTGAGTCCACTTACAAATACAGAGTGGCGAATCTGCCTGGTCTGAGGCCTCAACATACTGGAAGATTCAAAACATCTTCTGAGCCTAAGAGAAGATAACTCACATTCAGCAGCATTTAGACTGATTTTTAACGTCTAGGTGTTTTAAAAAGCAGTGAGGCAGCACGGAGACTACATCCCCGCAGTCGGACAGTCGGGGTTTGAATATTAGCTCCACATGGACATCCCTGGGAAGATCGGGTCACATCGCACCGTCTCACACCTGCCTCTGCTTAGCCATGAGGGTTAACAGAAGCAATTCTTTCCATAGCTAGAGCAGCGCTCAGAATCTGGACAATAATGACGACAGTAAGATTCTAAAAACATTTGCTAACAGCCAGAAAAAGGTAGCTATTCGGAGTTAACAAAATGCCTATTGAACAAACCGACTAGCCAGACCTCTTGTTCTGGATTAATAGAGACAACTGCAAAGGATTCCAAGGGAACAGGGCCAGCCCTAGGTCATTGATGATCCCCCTAACTCACCGGGTCTCACAGGAAAGAACCTGGGGTTCAGGGTCTGCATACCTCAGGAACCCCATTACTCTCCAGCTTCTGCTGCCAGCAGACTCTTCAAACCCAGTCTCAAAACAGTCCTTTCTAAGACAAAGCGGAACCACGGTAAGGAAGCCTCTCTACTCCGGGAGCACTAGGTGGATGGGATACAAGGTAACTTTCTACCCGGGGGAGGCTGTTTCTCTAGCAGGAACACCCTGCCCCTGGCCTCCATAAGAGTCTGAGGGTGTAAGTGGAGGAGTCAGGGCAGGGTGTGGTTGGGAGACAAAAGGTTGTCCTCTAGCATGGTGGTGGTTTACGCCAGGCTGACCCTAGAGAAGGAGTACTGCAGGCACGGAGAGCCAGAGGACTGGGTCTGATCTGGTCCCTAAACATTCTGCCCTTTAACAAACATACTCATCTGTAAAATAGGCCTTGGGCCTTGCGTACAAGCTGCCATTGCCACATGGTGGGTCAGAAATCTCTCCCCCCTCAATCTTTCCCCTCTCTGTTCTTGCTTTGTGCCTTCCTCCCAGGCCATTTTTAATCCCATCAGTAATACCTCCTGCAGCCCAGGAACAGACTTCGACCTGGTGACATTTAGCTCCCAGGGTCACTTTTGCAAATAGCTCCATTTAAAACCAAGAGGTGCCAAAGCTACATTTTTATAAAAAGCCAAGTCAATTTGCATCCAGGAGTGCTCCCGGAGGCTACTCCTTTTTCTGTCTTCTCCGTGGTTTGTAAAGAAATGATTCATCTGCTGCTGCTGATAACTGTGACACCTCGGCTGAGAAATTTGCTGTCAGGACATGCATCCACTTGACAGACAAGTAGCAGCAACTTCAGGGCCCTGGAATTTCACTGTCCTGGACAAACCCTGGGCTTCACCCCCATGTTGATTGAGCAACAACTTGGGCAAGATATTTAACCTTTCTTTGCCTCTCAGTTTGCACATCTGTAAGATGGAGCAATTATCCCAGCTCCCTCCAAAGGTTGTTATTTAAGAGAATGCAATGCATGTATGCAAAGCATTTAGCACAAGCAAACATGTAGGATTTACTATGACCGTGTTGTTACTTTGCCTCTGGGGTCACTATTACTTTGTAAAATGACTAAGATTACTATTACTTTGTCTTTGAGGTCAGGAGTCTGGCCTTCTGCCAGTTCCCACAGTCAGCTCCCTGTGCACTGAGTTCCCCTCATTCCCTGCAGACTGGCCAAGCCCCCACCATCCTCCAGCTGCAGCGACTCCCTCGCCCCTCCAGGCCTCTGCACAGAAATGCCTTTCTTAATACTTGTCGATTGATTTGCAAATATAACCTCCCAGGCCCTAAAGAGGGGAAGAATCACAGGGACATAAATACCTCTTTCAAAAGGCAATGATCTAAAGCACTTCAAAAAAATAGTATCCACTGAGCACATATACCAAAATGCCAAGATGGTTAGTTCTGAAGGGCTAAGTGATATGGATGCAATGACAATTTTCAATCAAATTTTCAGTATATTTAGAGTCCTCCATGATCATGGGCTCAGGTTAGAGAGAGAGACTATGGGGGGTGGGGGGGACTGCCAGCAGATCAAAGTGTGTGAAGGACAGGGACACCCTAGGGGTCTGGGGGTGCTTCTAAGTGGGCAGCGACCTCCTTCAGTAGTGGTCTCCGAAGGCCCCACATTCCATGGGCTTTTATTTTTTAACCAGCGCTGTCTCAAGAATTGGAGTGGAGCTCTTCAGCCCCTTCCCGCCACACAGATTTTCAAATCACTTCAAGCAAAAGACCCCGGCTCATTTATCAGACCCCGACGGCGCCCACCGAGTCCCAGACCCTCCCTCTTCCTGCCTGTCAGCTACAGCGCCGGCGTGCCAGCAGGCACGTGCCACAGGTGGCCTCGGCCACGCACGCCCCCGGCCTGGTTCCCGCTCCTTCAGAAGTTAGGAAGGAAGCACCAAGGGACCCCCTGCTTCCCGCCCAACACAGGGAAAGGGAAAAAGAAACGCACCGGAAAGCCTGCTTGCAAAGAGCCGGAGAAGGGTCCTGAGCCTTCTCATTGCAGCTCCAAGCTCGGCTCTCCGCTGCGGAGTCTCAGGACTCGTCCTAGAGAGCGAAGTTCACCCGGGCGCCGCCGCAACAGTGCCGCTCTGGCCCGCGGGCCCCCGATCGAGCTGGCCTGCTCCCCGGCTGCATCCGCCCGCCCCAGCGCTGTCCCCGCGCCCCAGTCCCCAAACAGCGTCCGGGACCCTGGCCGATCCCGCCCGCGCCCTCGCCGCGTTCACCAGCCTCCGTCCCTAAGTCCTGCTCCCTGGTACCCCGGATCCCGGCCGAGCTCTCGGTCCCCGCTCGCCCCAGCTCAGGTCCCCGCGCGCGCGGAACTCCGTTTGCCCGCGCGCCCCGAGCCCCTGGAGCGGACGCTGGCGCCAGCTCGAAACAAAGAGGTTGGCGGTGCGCTCCCCGCTCCAGTACCTGGGCGAGCGGCGGCGCGGTCGGTCCCGCGGGGCGATGGCCGCAGCAGGCAGGGCTCCGAACAGCGCAAGCAGCGCGCGGGCGGGCCCGTCCTCCTGGCTCGCGGCCGCGCCCGCCGCAGGGCCCCCTCGAGGCGGCACGGGCAATCGCCGCCGCCGCGCCCTGGCCGGCCGGTCACCTGGCCTCATCGCCCTAACAATGCGGCGCGTTCCAGGCGCGCCCCGGGCCCCGTGCGCCTCTGGGACCTCCCTAAGTTGGCCAGGTGGAACCGGGAATTATTAGACCCGTTGAGCAGCCCAGATTCAAAGTGTTCAGGGGGCTGGTGTGTTCCGGATGGGCAAGCGATTTCCTGATTCCTGCACAGCTGGTTCATTTTTTCGTTAATTCATTCATTCGGCACTCTAAGTATTGTGTGTAAGAAAGCAAAATTTCGCTGCCAGCCTGTAACTCACAGAAGTAAGCTACCGGGAGTAATGCAGACATAAAGGAACAAGGCAGTGACAGAGGCTTTGGAAGCCCTGGAAAGTCCGACCAGTGGAGGGAAGGAGTGGGGAAAGATTTCAGAAATCACCTCTTCTTAAAATGAGGAGAAGGAAATGATAACCCACTCCAGTATTCTTGCCTATACCGTGGACAGAGGAGCCTGGTGGGCTGCTGTCCATAGGGTTGCAGAGAGTCGGACACGACTGAAGCGACTTAGCATGCATACATGCATTGGAGAAGGAAATGGCAACCCACTCCAGTATTCTTGCCTGGAGAATCCCAGGGACAGAGGAGCCTGGTGGGCTGCCGTCTATGGGGTCGCATAGAGTTGAACGCGACTGAGCGACTTAGCAGCAGCAGCAGAAGCTTCTTAAAATGAAAGGGGAGAAATGAGCAAGAAATGAGCAGGCCAGGAGTGGACAAGAAGAAGGCTGCAGACAGAGGATCCAGAGGAGGAAACACAGATGGATGCCAACACCCCCAAGACAGAGACGGCCCCTCATCTGTCCCTCAGACTTGACTTCCCTATTGGTGAAATGTGGGGAGTGGACTGAATGCTCTTGAATTCCCCTTGTAAGACATATGCCCGTGTGCAGAATTAGAAGTGCTATTCCTCCTGTACAAAAGAACAGTTTCATCGGCACTTTATCTTGTGAACACACAAAGACCCTGACACAAAGAAGACTTTCCAGGAAGGTACTCCACTCTACATCCTGCAGAAGCTATTTAAGATTGTATCTGTCACTCCGACCAAATGTTCTTGGACTCTCACCTGAAAAAGTGGGCATATCTCAGAGTGCAATTACCAGGAACTGTCCCTGATTCAGAAATGAAGTACCTTAATCTACCCCGGCCTTTTGGGTCCAGCTCTGCCCATCCTGCCCATGCACAGAGCAGAAAAACACAGCTTGTCAGGACCAGTAGAGAGACTCAACAAGAAAATCATTCATGAATGGACTTCTTTCAAAGTAGCCAGCTGGGACTTCCCTGGTGGCCCAGTGATTAAGAATTCACCTGCCAGGGCCTCTCTCCCATAGAGCTGTAAAAGTGAAACTGTTGGTGGTTCGGTTGTGACTCTGCAACCCCATGGACTGTAGCCTGACAGGCTCCTCTGCTCATAGAATTCTCCAGACAAGAATACTGGAGTGGGTAGCCATTTCCTTCTCCAGGAGACCTTCCCCCCCCAGGGTTCGAACCCAGGTCTCCTGTGTTGCAGGCGGATTCTTTATCATCTGAGCCACCAGGGAAGCATAGAGCTGAAGGAGGTCCCTTTTCTCCTCAGCCAGGACTGGAGGCCAAAATCAGCCCTTGAGAGTCATTGTCGTTGGGGCCGCCATGAGCTGGGAAGCCGTGTTTTCCTACCCCAGACATTTGTAGAAAAGAAAAAAAAAAAATCTGCCTGCCAACCACAGGCTCGACCCTTGGTCCAAAAAGATCCCATATACCACGGCCCAACTAAGCTTGTACACCACCACAAGTACTGAGCCTGCACTCCAGAGCCCGAGAGCTACGGAAGCCCGTGCACTTGGAACCCATGCTCCACAACAAGAGAAGTCACCTCAATGAGACGCCTGCACAGTGCAACTAGAGAATAGCCACCACTCATCACAACTAGAAGACCCATCGCAGCCAAAAATAAATAAAGTAGCCAGTCATCAAAAATTTTGTGGCCCTGGATCCAAAGTAAGCCTGTCCAGGGAGGAGACACAGCAGACCTTTTGTTTCATTCCTGAGGACCAAGGCCAGGTCTGCTCAAATTCTACTCCCATCATTCACCATCTCTTCAAAAGGATTTGACCAATCCCTAGAGAGATAAGAATGCCTTCCTCAGTGATCAATGCAAAGAAAGAGAGAAAAACAGTAGAATGGGAAAGACTATAGAGATCTCTTCAAGAAAATTAGAGATACCATGGGAACATTTCATGCAAAGATGGGCCCAATAAAGGACAGAAATGGTATGGACCTAACAGAAGCAGAAGATATTATTAAGAAGAGGTGGCAAAAATACACAGAAGAACTGTACAAAAAAGATCTTCACGACCCAGATAATCATGGTGTGATCACTCACCTAGAGCCAGACATCCTGGAATGACAACTCAAGTGGACCTTAGGGAGAATCACTACAAACAAAACTAGTGGAGGTGATGGAATTCCAGTTGAGCTATTTCAAATCCTAAAAGATGATGCTGTGAAAGTGCTGCACTCAATATGCCAGAAAATTTGGAAAACTCAGCAGTGGCCACAGGACTGGAAAAGGTCAGTTTTCATTCCAATCCCAAAGAAAGGCAATGCCAAAGAGTGCTCAAACTATTGCACAATTGCACTCATCTCACATGCTAGCAAAGTAATGCCCAAAATTCTCCAAGGCAGCTTCAACAGTATGTGAACTATGAACTTCCAGATGTTCAAGCTGGATTTAGAAAAGACAGAGGAACCAGAGATCAAATTGCCAACATCCATCGGATCATTGAAAAAGCAAGAGAGTTCCAGAAAAACATTTACTTCTGCTTTATTGACTATGCCAAAGCCTTTGACTGTGTGGATCACAACAAACCGTGGAAAATTCTGAAAGAGATAGGAATACCAGACCACCTGACCTGCCTCCTGAGAAATCTGTATGCAGATTAAGAAGCAACAGTTAGAACTGGACATGGAACAACAGACTGGTTCCAAATTTGGAAAAGGAGTACTTCAAGGCTGTATATTGTCACCCTGCTTATTTAACTTATATGCAGAGTACATCATGAGAATTGCTGGGCTGGATGAAGCACAAGCTGGAATCAAGATTGCCGGGAGAAATATCAGTAACCTCAGATTAGCAGATGACACCACCCTTCTGGTAGAAAGTGAAGAAGAACTAAAGAGCCTCTTAATAAAAGTGAAAGAGGAGAGCGAAAAGGTTGGCTTAAAACTTAACATTCAGAAAACTAAGATCAGGGCATCCAGTCCCATCACTTCATGGCAAATAGATGGGGAAACAATGGAAACAGTGACAGACTTTATTTTGGGGGGCTCTAAAATCACTGCAGATGGTGATTGCAGCCATGAAATAAAAAGACATTTGCTCCTTGGAAGAAAAATTATGACCAACCTAGATAGCATATTAAAAAGCAGAGACATTACTTTGTCAACAAAGCTCCGTCTAGTTAAAGCTGTGGTTTTTCTAATAGTCATATATGGATGTGAGAGTCGGACTATAAAGAAAGTTGAGTGCCAAAGAATTGATGGCTTTTTAACTGTGGTATTGGAGAAGGCTCTTGAGAGTCCCTTGAACAGCAAGGGTATCCAAACCAGTCCATCCTAAAAGAGGGCAGTCCTGAATATTCATTGGAAGGACTGATGCTGAAGCTGAAGCTCCAATACTCTGGCCACCTGATGCAAAGAACTGACTCATTGGAAAAGACCCTGATGCTGGGAAGGATTGAAGGCGGGAGGAAAATGGGATGACAAAGGATAAGATGGTTGGATGGCATCACTGACTCAATGGACATGAGTTTGAGTAAGCTCTGGTAGTTGGTAATAGACAGGGAAGCCTGGTGTGCTGCAGTCCGTGGGGTCGCAAAGAGTTGGACATGACTGAATGACTAAACTGAACTGAACTGCACTGCTCTGATTTCTCAAGAAGTCAAAATCACTGGACTTTCATTCCAAGCTGAGCAGGGCATTCATTCCCTGAGGCAAAAGCTTCCTGAACCCTGAGCCCCAGGCCTGGGAAACAGAGCAGGCATTTTTCCTGCCCTCTAGGATACCTTAGCCCAAGAGGTAACAGGATGAAACAGGAGGTGTGGAGGGAAAGAGCCTCAGGGGAGGTGGAGAGGTCACAGCCAGCTGATTCCTAAATGGGAATGAGGCAGGTAATATTACTATCTCCTTTTACTGATAGGCTAAAATCATAGGTAACTTGCCCGAGGTCACTCTTGGGTCAACTACAGAATATGATAAAGATCCAGGATGATCAAGCCAACAAGTTACCCTAATTTTATTTTTCCAAATACTCTGCTCATCCATCTAGCTCAAATGTACTGAGCTGTGTCTTTGCTTAAATGTCTCTCCCACTAGACTCCCTGGGGTGGGGGGCAGAGGGTGGTGGTGGTGATAAGAGCCAACAAGTCTATCTTGCATCTTTGCATCACAAAATCTAGCACAACATCAAGGCCATACTAGCTGAATGACTACATGAATTTGGTATTGCAATATGAGGTATTGAGGTATCATGAGGTATTGAGGTATCATGAGGTATTGCAATATCCAGTATCCACTTGTAGGAGCTGGGTTGGTAAGTTTGCCCAAGATTCCACAGCTACGGCTTCCCTGGTGGTCTAGCGGTTAAGAATCTGTCTACCAATGCAGGTGACATGGGTTCAATCCCTGGTTCAGGAAGATGCCACATGCCAAGGAGCACCTAAGCCTGTGCACCGCAGTGAAAACACAACTAGCCCCCATGGCCACAACTAGAGAAAGCCTGTGCACAGCAATGAAGACCTAGCACAGCCAAAAATAAATAAATAAACACTTAGGGGGGAAAAAATCCACATCTGAGAAGCTGGGATTCACCCTTATTTCTGGGGCCATGGTGACTTAGACACCCATTCATGCAGTGTCTGTCCTCACACCTACAGTGTCTTTGAAAGGCGGAAGGCACCCTGGGCCTGGTGTCCCCTTGTATTCTCTGCTAACCCATGCAGCTGGCTCCTTGATTCACTGAAGTACAGACTCCACACCTGGCCCAGAGGCTCCTAAGGGGTGGCCCATGCCCCATGAGGCTGTCCTGAGTCTAGGGACTCTGAACTTCACAGACTGACCTTTTGAATTCCCAAGAATTTAAACAAAAACAAGGCATGTAGCAATTATCTAAAAGGGAGTGCACATTTTTTTCCATCCGTACCCATCCAAAAATATCTCAAATCTGAAAACAAAAGTCTCAAACCAGTTTAGAGGAGGGAAAAGCAGGCATATGCCAAGAGTGGCAGTTCCCTTCCCAGCACTCCACGGGTGGGGGCTGGCCAGGAAGCACTGATACCTCTGTCCCTTCAACCCCTCTCTGCAGCTTCAGTCCAGTTCCTCTAGGCCGGGAGTTCTGAAAGAACTTTTTAGAAACCTGTCATTGCCATAAAGATGGTCTTGGCCATGGCAAAAGTCTGATACATTCTTGTCCTTAGATCAAAGGTAATACATGAGCAATGATTTGGATTTTTTTTTTGTAATTCCTTTGTCTTAAAAGTTGATATTGTCCAAAGATACCCTGAAAGGGGCAGTGGGAAACATTATACAAGATATAGTTACCTGGATCCACAGTGCTGTGAGGAAAGGGTGGAGCAGGAGTGGGAGGACATGCCTTAAGATATGGTGTCCCTCTAGACCCCCGTGGGACCATCACCCTCTCCTCCCTTTCCTTCTCCCCCTCAACACACAGTCCTTACCCACAATTCAATGCCTTGCCTTTTCTATACCCCAGAACCTTTTGCGAGTATATGGAACCTTGGTACTCTCTCCCTGAAAATGCACAGGCACACCAGCTTCTGCAAGGTGGGCTCCAGGAACCCACTGTCTGGACACAAATTAACTCTTTGTGCTGCTGGCCCCACCCGGTCCCACGAAAGTGGGATCCTAGATGGTCACGATCAGGGATCACGATTGGGGATCACGCCCTGGGAAGTGATAGGAGGGCGGGTGACATGGAAGAGTGGTGCCGTGACCCACCCCAGGGAGTGCTGGGAATTTCCTGGGGCCACAAGGGTCAGTCTTGGTTGTGAGCCACTCCCAAAGCAGGGGCGACCTCAGACAAGGCCAGCCTTTGCAGCTTCAGATATCCCCAAAGGAGGCTGAGGGCTGAGTGTTGCTTCCCAGTGGCCAGGTCAATGAATGTTCACTGGGGAGGGATCTGAGTCACTATTGCAGAGCCAGCTACACTCCCTTGGGATGCTCTTTGCCCAAGAGCTGTACCCAGCACTGGAACCACCCCAGGAAGAACTGACTGATCTCTGGGCTCTCTCCATATTGAGAACAGGACTGCCCATCCTCTTTGTGCCCCAGGAGCAGCCTGCTGATCGAACCCTGCTGGGCTCCATCCTGAGGGTACTGGGGGTGCTTTCCCTTCCCCAGTGACAAGCAGGCCTCACTGGGAAAAGCAGAAGTCCTGTGCTCTCCTTCCTTTTGGTTCCCTGGAGTGGCACTTAGAGTAGCAGCCCAGGAAACCCACAGCAAAGAGCGTCAGAACAAACGTGATGACAGCAGAGAGGAAAGATAGACTGTCCTAAGCAGATGTGATCAGGATGTGTGTGATGTGAAAATCTGGTGCTAGTCAGTGCCCGAATCATGGGGTTTTCTGTCTCTACAGCCAAGCTCACTCTTAACAGAATCAGAATACACAGATCCATCTGCATGCTCTTCTCAAGATGTCTGGAGAAAAGAGGAGATAACAGTCCCCTCAAGGAGGAGCGAGGAGACTTGTCCTCCCCTCCTGACTGTTATTTTTGACCACCAGCACCTCCGCCTCCCCCAGTCTTCACCTTACACATCTGGTCGGCTGGGGACCCTTAACCAGGAAGTCATTCCCCTGCACTGAAGCCCTTGTGACCCTTGGCGCTCCCTCCTGCCTTTTAGCTGGACTGACCGCTAGTTCCTTGTGCTCAGGGACTCCATCTCGCAGCTCTGCATCCCTAGCAGATATAGGGGGACATGGCTGGTTCTAAGACTGGGGCAGGAAGCCTATGAGGTGAGCTGCAGAACAGAGAACAAAAGGTGAGCTCAGAGAACAAAAGGATCAAGGCCACCCATCAAAGGAACACAGCAGAGGGGTCAACTCGAAATGGTTCCCAGTGACCAAACCTGAGCAATTTGAGCAAAAAAATAAATAAACACTATAGCTTTGCGTTGTAATTTAAAATATAAAATTAAATGCCCATGAGTCCATTACTGATTGAATGAATAAATGGGGAGAATAGGCAAAACTCCCTTACAGAAGAATTCCAAATAATTTTTGTAGATAGCTCCAACACATGCAATGGACACCACCCCTAGAGTGTGGGTCTTGCTTAGCACTTCCTTCCAAAGAATCAAGTGTGAAGGAGCAACTCTACAGTGGAGAAACTTGACAGATGTGACCTCAGCCAAGTGATCAAGGTCACCACTGATGAGTCATGTTGAGAGTGTGTGCCCTTGACCTGATGGAGTGAGAATGGCACCCCAAGGCCTTCCTCCCAATAACCAGGAATCCCTGCCTAACTGTGAGTGAGCATCAGATACATCTCGACCGACGGACAAAACACCCGACCTCCTCAAAACTCTCTAGGTCAACAGGAACAGGAAGTCTGAGAAACTGTCACAGCAAGGAAGCCTGAGGGAACACGATGATTAAATGTCACAAGGTGTTCTGGATAGGATCCTGGCACAGAGAAAGGATAGTACAGAACATTCAGAGGTGTGGCCTCTGGAGAAGCTGCTGATCGAGTTAAGAATAATGCCCCCAGTACCAGTTCTTTAGCTGTGACCATGTGGCACGCTGATGTAAGATGTTAAGGGCTGGAAAAACTGGGCTGGAAAAATGGAACTCTGTGCAGTCCTTGCAACTTTTCTGTAAATCTAAAGCAATTCCCAAATAAAATGTCTGGTTTTTTTTTAAATGCCATTGAAGCTATAGGAAGAAAATGGCTTCTTTACAGATGGCAGCAGAGCTGTGCTTCCCTGACTGCAAATATCCTAGTGGAAAGCTGTCACGATGGATGGCCCCTCTGTGTCCAAGAATAACCCACGCATGCTAAGTCATTGTATCCAACTCTTGCAGTCGTATAGACCGTAGTTCACCAGTCTCCTCTGTCATGGGATTTTCCAGGCAAGAATACTGGAGTGGGTTGCCACTTCCTTCTCCAGGGGATCTTTCTGATACAGGGATACAGGGATGGAATCCGAGTCTCATGTCTCCTGCATTGGCAGGCGGGTTCTATACCACTAGTGCCACCTGGGAAGCCTAAGAGTAACTCAAGTGCCCCCAAATTTCCTATGAACTTCTGGCTACAAAGAAACATGCTTGCCTGGCGTGGGGAACTTGTCCAAACTGGAATTTATAGAAGTGTTAAGCTAGTTCCCTCAGTTTCCCTTTCATCCTCTTATTTCACCACTTCTTAAAAGTTTTTAATTTTTTTTTTAGTGAAATTCTAGATTCATTTAAAGAGAAATGAAATTTCCTGGATAAAGCATTTGTGTAATAATATTACTTCTGAATCTATGACTCAGAAATAAATGGATGAATAGATACATCTATACATTTAAGCATTAATAATTTTTGTTCAGAGCACACATTGTGAAAAAAGACATAATTCAGTCAATTCCTAAAACATACATATCACGATTACTTAAGATAACATGGATATTTAATTAAAATTTACAATATAACAATATCTAACTTTTCTCCTGTGGACATAAAAAGAAAAACACAATAATCCGTTTTACTCATTATATATTACAAAATTAGACAAACTTCATTACAAAATGAAGTTATAAGCAGTGTTTTATAACAATGATAGCAATTTAATTTTAAACAAATGTATTCACATCCTCTTCCTTTATCCTGTATATGTATCTAACTGGCAAGGCCTACTAGATTGCTGAAATCAGTAATAATCCAATCTATGATTTTTCAATTTTTTTTCTTTTTCATGTTTGGCATCTAACTCAAAAATACTGTGGAATGGGGTTCCCTGGCAGTCCAGTAGTTAAGAATTTGCCTTGCAATGCAGGGGACAGTCCTGGTCCAGGAAGATCCCACCTGCCACGGGGCAGCTAAGCCCATGCGCCACAACCACTGAAGCCCACGTGCCCTAGAGCCTGTGCTCTGCAACGAGAGAAGCCACTGCAGTGAGAAGCCCGCGCACGGCAACCAGAGAGTAGCCTCCTCTTACTGCAACTAGAGAAGCCCTGGGGACAGCAATGAAAACACAGCACAGCCAAATATAAAATCAGTAAGTCAATTTTTAAAAAATACCATGGGATGAGCAGTGCACAGTTCACAACATTCATGTGAAGGTAAGTCATGACTCCTGCACATGCTAAGTGCTATCTTCAGGTGCCTCCAAAAGACCCGAGGTTCCCCCAACAGAACCTGTAGGAAGGGAGCTCGTGGTCCACCTCTGGGTTGCCCACCTGTGCTCTCAGGTCCCAGCAGGCTCTGCTGACCACCCCGACAGAGCCCAGGACAGCTGAGAACTGATATTGTGCCCAGCCCCGTTCCAGGCCTGCTGAGGTCAGCTCCCTGACCATGACTGACCAACCATGAGCCAGACTGCGTTTGGACCTCCTGACCAGGAGCACAGTGCTCAGCAACCTGCCCAGGGCCCAATAGGCCACATGGACAGCAATATTTCCCCACCAAAGAACAGAAGAATAAACGTATTGTAGGGCAGGGGGCCGGGTGGTAGACACAGAGACCCTATCCCTATAGACCCACAGACATATTCCCATATCCTGTGTCAGACCCACCTGCAGGGCCTGAGACAGATCACGTTCTCAGGTCAGGTCGTGAGCTCCTGCCCTGTTTGCGGCCAGGAAAGGCCAGGCAAAGCTTGTTGGTGTAACTGAGCAGACCCTGTGTTGCCTTCCTGGGACAGGCCCTTCCCCATATCCTCAGTTGAAGCTCCTCTCTAAAGTACCTAGATAACAGTATCTGATGCACATGTCCTGAGTTGTTTTACTGATGTGAACCCTCCCCACATCCACCACCACCAAACGGATGATGTTAATTACTTGATGACCATGAGCTCATAGCCCCAAGCCTCTTGGAGCCTAAGAGTTGATAATGTTAAACCCTGTGACACCATCCTGTACCTCACCATCACCAATCAGAGAATTGTGCACTAGTTGATCCTGTATCTTTCAACAACCCTCTCTCACCTGGCTTTTAAAAATGCTTAGCCAAAAGTCTTGGGAAGTTTGGGGTTTTTTAGAGCATGAGCCACCCGTCTTCTCGTATGGTCCTGCAATAAACCTTTCTCTGCTCCAAATTCCAGTGTTTCAGTTTGTTTGTTCTCATTTGGCATCAGGCACACAGATTTAAGCTAACATTTGGAAGCTGGTCTGCAGTCCCAGGCCTGGTACTTCAGAGGGGAGTTACAACAGAGGAATGAGACTGCCAAGACTGAAGACGAAAAGGAAATGGGATCTCTGCAGGTTGCACAGAATCCCAGGCACTGCCAGAGCCACTAGTGACATGGACATGAACACGTGGAGGAGAGCTTCAGGGCACAGGGGAAAAGACCACATGAGGGACAGCAAGCAGGAGCTCCCCCACAGGAGCCCCATGAGGCATCTCTTCCTGCAGATCACAGGCATCTTCAGCCACATCCTACTTGTGACTGACGAATCAGAGGCTGTAATAGGCAGAATTGTGTCCCCGCAAAACTGATGTGTTAAAGTCCTAACTCCTCTTATCTCAGTGTGACTGTATGTGGAGATGGGGCCTGTAAAGGGGTGATTAAGGTAAAATGGGGGCTTCCCTTGTAGCTCAGTCAGTAAAGAATCTGTCTGCAATGCAGGAGACCCAGGTTCGATTCCCAGATCGGGAAGATCCTCTGGAGAAGGCAATGGCAACCCACTCCAGTATTCTTGACTGGAGAATCCCATGGACAGAGGAGCCTTGCAGGCTACAGTCTATGGGCTCACAAGAGTTGGATACAACTTAGCAACTAAACCACCACCAAGGTAACATGAGGTCATTAGAGGGGACTAATCTGCTGGGAGGGATTGGGGGCAGGACAAGGGGATGACAGAGGATGAGATGGCTGGACGGCATCACCGACTTGATGGACGTTGAGTCTGAATGAACTCCGGGAGTTGGTGATGGACAGGGAGGCCTGGCGTGCTGCGATTCATGGTGTCACAAAGAGTCGGACACGACTGAGCGACTGAACTGAACTGAACTGAATCTCTTCTTATGAGAAGAAGATATTGGGACATAGACATGCACAGTGGAAAGACCATACAGTGTAAAGACCACATTAGGCAACAGGGAGAAGATGGCTGTTGATATGCCAAGGAGAGAGGCCTCAGGGGAAACTGACCCTGCAGATGCCTTGATTTTAGACTTTCAGCCTCCATGACTATAAGGAAATAAACTATTAGTTAAGTTCCCAATCTGTGGTACTTTGTTATTGCAGCCCAGAGAAATATAGTGGCCCCAATTGTTGGCTTAAAACACGTCATGGAAATCATTCTCTGATTCATTCATCTGTTCATTCACATATTCAATGAAGGGTTGTAAGACACCCACCATGTATCAGGCACAGGGCCATTAGATGACATCAGATGCTTCACTTAACATCTAGCCAACAAAACTTTCCAGAGCTCACATGCAAGCCAAAGCTGTGCTGTATGCTGAACATGGGAACTCATGGTATGTTTGTTGAGCAAACCTTTACCCTCATCTTGCTGCAGCCCAGGCTTCTGGGAACACCCCAGTGAAAGCCCAGGGCCTGAGTTAGGTGACAGACCATGGGCCAAGTTGGGTGATCTGAGGATCCCAGAATTTTCCAGCTGGAAGAGTCCCTTGCCTCTGCCCTGCATGCCATGATGTCCCTTTTACTGTCCCTGACACAGGCTCACTGAGTTCAGCTTAAAGGCCTCCAACAATGCAGACCACCCAGTTTCAGAAGCCCAATTGTCATGAGGGAGGGCTCTGGCATGTAGGGAGGCCTTTCCAGAGATTCCCCAGAGGCTGTGGGGCACGGGAGGGGAGGGGGTGCACCGGGGATGGTTCCCTAGAGGAGCTGGGAGTGTACCAAGGTGAGGATTCCTCCTTGAGACCCCAGGCCCAAAACAAAGACACTAGTGTGGGGTCAAGGATGGCCTTCAGGAGCCTGGGCATAGGCATTGGAGGACACGGCCTCGAGGGGACAGTACAGGGACAGAAGTGAGCCCAGCTGAAGGATACAAGGTCCAGGACAGGGAGGGGCCAACAGGGGGACGATAAGCTCAGGCCCTTTCAATTCAGGGGAATTTGACTGAGATCATGGAGCTGTACCATCCACACCTCTATAAGCCTTAGTTTTCCAATCTGTAAATTGGGGCTGTTAAAACTGAAATACAGCCTGCATAAGGACAGCTGAGGCTGTGTTCCTGCAGGCCTCACACAGGCTTTGACACTGATCATGCCCCTGACAGCCCTGAGGCTATGACTGTGCAGGAAGCTTGTTGGCTTGGGTGGGAAGTGGAGGTTGGCTGCGGTGGGGCTGAGGGCCAGGTACCTTGAGAGACCTAGTCTGATAACCTCATCTTGTCCCACGGGGTGCAGGGCTGTGGGGAAGGACTGAGGAGGGCTTATCCCTTCTCTGATAGAAATAAATACCAAAACAGACAGACCATCTGCCTGGGGCTCTGTGGTTTTTGCTTTGCCTTTTCTTTGCCTTTAAACAATTATGAATTGCAGAAGAAGTTGCTCAGATATTTTATGTTTGCTCAGCAGTCTTCCACTGAGAACCCTGAAGTACTTTGTAGACATGTGATGGGCTAGGACTCCCATGTAGAGAAAATCAAGCCAGGCTGGCACCTGTCACTCTGCCTGACAAGGCCCCTCCTGCCCCTTTTAGACTTTGTGCAGACTTCTTGATTCCAGAAAATGCCAGCAGGTCCACTGGTCACTGTGGGATCTGCCCGGCATTCCCAATGTCACAGCCCAGTGTCGCCAACATGCGTCAGCTCCTGCCCTAGGCCTGCGCCACCTCACCACTCAGCACATCCGGAGATGACTTCCATCCCCACAACACCCTTCTGACCTCTCATGCTCTGTCCTTTGTACAATATACCACAGTGTCTAGAAATTGGACTAGAGTTTCATAGTGTTCTGGACAATCATGCCATTTTCCGTTGAGAAATGGACTTTAGCAGGGAAGACGCCCCACTTCCACCCCCGAGTTTTCTGTCCTACTTCTAAGCCTGCACTGTACTCAGGTCCCCAAAGTGCCCATCCAGGGCTCCCAAGGGCTCGGGCCTATTCCCATATTAGTGCAAGCACCATGATAATGATTTTTAAGCTTCCCTCAATTTTATATCCAAGTAGGTTTTCTTCATAAACATCTGGAACTAAAAACACTTCACAAATCAAAGTAAACATTGTCCCTTTGCTTTATCCAGATTTTATTCCTCGAGAATCATTCAGAGAGGGCTTCCCTGGTGGCTCAGTCATGTAAAGAATTTTCCTGCCAATGCAGGGGACACAGATTTGATCCCTGATCTAGGAAGATCCCACATGCTACAGAGCAACTAACCCATGCACCAGAACTATTGAGCCCGGGAAACTCCTAAAGAGATGGGAATACCAGACCACCTCACCTGCCTCCTGAGAAACCATATGCAGGTCAAGAAGCAACAGTTAGAACTGGGCATGGAACAACAGACTGGTTCAAAATTGGGAAAGGAGAATGTCAAGGCTATATATTGCCACCCTCTTTATTTAACTTATATGCAGACTACATCATGAGAAATGCTGGACTAGATGAAGCACAAGCTGGAATCAAGATTGCCGGGAGAAATATCAATAACCTCAGATATGCTGATGATATCACCCTTATGGCAGAAGTGAAGAGCCTCTTGATGAAGGTGAAAGAGGAGAGTGAAAAGCTGACTTAAAACTCAACATTCAAAAAATGAATATCATGGCATCCAGTCCCATCACTTCATGGGAAATAGATGGGGAAACAATGGAAATAGTGACAGACTTTATTTTCTTGGGCTCCAAAATCACTGCAGATGGTGACTTCAGCCATGAAATTAAAAGACACTTGCTCCTTGGAAGAAGGACTGTGACAAACATAGACAGCATATTAAAAAGCAGAGACATTACTTTTTCAACAAAGGTCTGTCTAGTCAAAGCTATAGTTTTTCCAGTAGTCATGTATGTATGACAGTTGGACTATAAAGAAGGCTGAGTGTTGAAGAATTGATGCTTTTTGAACTGTGGTGTTGGAGAAGACTTTTCAGAGTCCCTTGGACTGAAAGGAGATCCAACCAGTCCATCCTAAAGGAAATCAGTCCTGAATATTCATTGGAAGGACTGATGCCGAAGTTGAAGCTCCAATACTTTGGCCACCTGATGTGAAGAACTGACTCACTTGAAAAGACCCTGATGTTGGGAAAGATTGAAGGCAAGAGGAGAAGGGAATGACAGAGGATGAGATGGTTGGATGGCATCACCAACTCAACAGATATGATTTTGAGCAAGCTCTAGGAGATGGTGAAGGACAGGGAAGCCTGGCGTGCTGCAGTCTGTGGGGTTGCAAAGAGTCGGATACAACTGAGCAGCTGAACAACAACAAGTAGGACCCGGGAGCCACAGCAGGAGAAGCCACCAAAATGAGAAGCCCGCACACTGCATTAGAGAGTAGCCCCAACTCGCCTCAACTAGAGAAAAGCCTGGGCAGCAATGCAGACCCAGCCCGGACAAAAATAAATAGAATTATTTTAAAAAAAGAATATCAGAGAAAATGAGAAAGACCCAACTCTGGGTTCCCTGGGCAGAAAAGGGACTCTGGAAACTTCTCTGCAGGGTCCTGACCAGTTGGCCTGCCCTGGAGAAGTTCTGCAGTGATGGTCTCGGGGCAGCACCTGCTGATTCCAGCCTCAGCCCCAGATGCTCCCCACACAGCCTGGAGGGAGCAAGTAGCAGTTAGGAACTGAGAGCAGAAAGACAAGACCAGAGAGGATGCTTCTCCCCACTCGCTCTTCTTCTGTCTCTCTACACACCCACACACACACACGAGTTCCAGGAATTATTGATAAATTGGTGTGTTTGTGTGTTAGTCGCTTAGTGGTGTCTGACTCTTTGCAATCCCATGAAACTGTAGTCTGCCAGGCTCCCCTGTCCATGGAATTCTCGAGGCAACAATGCTGGAGTAGGTTACCATTCCCTTCTCCAGAGGATCCTGGGATCAAACCCAGGTTTCCTTCATTGCAGGCAGATTCTTTACTATCTGAGCCACCAGGGAAGTCATTGATAAAACGGTACTAATTTACAAAGAGTTAGTCAACATAAGATTCTTTGAAACATATACTCCTTTGAGAATGAAATATATGATTTATTTATTAAAAGCGCACATGTAGCATCTCAGGAATGCCTGCATTTCTCGCAGTGAGGGCCTGCCTCACCCCTGGCTGAACTCTGGATACAGGACACCATTAGCATCTGTACCTGCAAGAGAGGCAGTGCTGGGACTGGTCACAGGCCACCCATTACATTTTTCTGACCTCAGGCAGCAAGCGATGTTGGTTCTGAAGTTTGAGCTGGTCCCTATGCCGGATGACTGGGCATACCTACAATAATGATGAAGTCCAATTGATCTGGCTCTTCCTCTGCTTGGGTATCTCTCTGCATCGCTGGGGCCTCTGTACCCCCTAACTGGCCACCACACATTTTTATGCCCAGTGGGCCCTTCTGTCTTCTCCACTTAATTCAGAGCTCCTTGCGGGCACAGATGGTGCTAGTGGTAAGAACCCCACCTGCCAATGCAGGAGATGTAAGAGATGCCGGCTCAATGTCCGGGTCAGGAAGATCCCTTGGAGGAGGAAATGGCAACCTTCTCCAGTATTATTGCCTGGAGAATCCCATGGACAGAAGAGCATGGCAGGCTACAGTCCATGAGGTTGCAAAGAGTCAAACATGACTGAAGTGACTTAGCACGGCATCTGGGGGCACGACTGGGAGCCAGGCAGGATGCCTGGTTTTGAAATCTTACAGTGACTAGTTATTCACTGTGTGGTTTTGGTGAATTAATTAACCTCTCTGAGCCTAAGTTTCCTCTTCTATTAAAAAATGGAGATGATATTCGAGCCAACCCTGTGGGGCTATTGTGAGCACTAAGCATATCCTGTGCTCTGTTTACAACAGTGTAAAACTCGGTGCAGATGTTGACCATCACAACCGCTCCCCTGGCTTCCCAGGGCCCACCTAGATCTGGAATATGACCGATATTTGATTAGGGTAGCCAAAGAAAACATTACAGCAAAGATCATTGTGCCACAGGCCCTCCACCTCCCTACCAGAGAACGCTGGCTTGATTTTGTACTATCTGAATCTTTTGCACCTTGGCCCTTCCTCCCAGAGGCCAAAAATCCTCCTGCGGAGGTGTGGATTCCAAACCTGCAGATCATCAAAATCGTATTGGGGGAGGGGTGGCTAAACAGGCAGATTCCTGAGCCCAGACCTCTGAATTTCAGGGCTGGATCCAGGAATGCATTTTTTTTTTTTTTTAAAGTAAAGTTTCCCATTTTTTTGGTAATTACCCCTAATAAGAAAGACCTGTATATGTGTTCAAGAGAAGAGCTTTGTTTTCCTGAAGCCTTATTAACCAGCGTTTCTTTTCTATTACTGTCTTTCACTGGGGACCTGGGAAGCCTGTGCATTTAAAACTAGCTCAAGAATTTAGATGGGGGTATTCCCAGCAGATCCCAGGAAAGCATTCTGAACTGCAGGATTCTTTAGCAGAACTATATGCAAGGGATCAGGGCTTTTGGTGGTCCCCAGCTCTCTTCATGACTGGCTCATACGGGAGGCATGGGGTGGGATGGGGGAGTAGGAAGGGGGAGGTGGTGGCTGCAGAGGCTGGAAGCAACTAAGGAGATTTAACAATCTGAGAGGAAATCAGACATTGAACAAAGTATGTTGGTTTTCCCAGAAGAGGTTTAGGAGCTTAAATAAGTACCTGCCTTGCCACAAAGGGAGAAGAGTGTCCCCTAAACCAGCCCTTGGGAAGTGGCCACTGCC
Source organism: Bubalus kerabau (assembly GCF_029407905.1). Classification (NCBI taxonomy): domain Eukaryota; kingdom Metazoa; phylum Chordata; class Mammalia; order Artiodactyla; family Bovidae; genus Bubalus; species Bubalus kerabau. The sequence goes on along the minus strand of NC_073631.1, from coordinate 77,998,313 downwards.
CACGCCTGGCTGTACTCACTGGTGTGTTATATTCACTACTTCCTGGGGGTCTTGCAGTGGCCCCCAGGCCCCAACCCAAAGAAGGGAGGCCAGCTTGCCCAGAGGCTGCCAAACAGCACCTAAGATACCCCAGGCCCACCCCACCACCATGGTTGCAACTAAAGAAACTCTGGGTTCCTCAGGGTTGCACCCTGAGAAACCCCAGAGCCCCCCAGGGTTGACTCCAGTTACATTCTTACTTTCATGAGAAAACATAACACCACCCCCACCCACCCATGTTTACTGCCAGCCTCCCTGCCCACTTGTGTCTCCAAGTTGTGTAATTTCCTAGAAGCAAGTCATTGACTGGGAACTAGGCGCCCAGCTCTGGCCTTTTCTGGCCATGCCGCTAACCACAGGGCCTGGTGGGTCATGGTCTTTTCCAGCAGCATTCATTTCATTTCTAAATAAGCAAGTAAATAAATAAATACTCAGCAACCGTCCTGTTTTCCTTCTACTTGTGAACGCTCCAGAGTCCAGGATAAAGTCTCCAGCCTCTGCCCTACCATCCCCGGACCCACCCAATGGCCCAATCAAGAGCAAGTAATTCCTCAGAAATTAGATACCTGAAATTAGATGCCCATCACCCCTTACAAGGGCTTCCCAAGTGGCACTAGTGGTAAAGAACCTGCCTGCCAATGCAGGAAACATAAGAGACTTGGGTTCGATCCCTGGGCTGGGAAGATCCCCTGGAAGAGGGCATGGCAACCCATTCCAGTATTTTTGCATGGAGAGTCCCATGGACAGAGGAACCTGAGGGGCTACAGTCCATAGTGTCGCAGAGTCAGACATGAGTGAAGCAACTGAGTACGCATGCATGCATGCATACATTCATCTTACAAAAGATGAAGGCTAAGGGTTAGAGGGCAGGGGCAGCGAGGAGCTGGGCAAGGACCAAGGTAAGCAGACACACATGCCACAGAGGCCACGGTGCAAGCCCAGGACTCCTCCATGCACGTGCGGAAATCAAACATCTCCTAAGAAACTCAAGCAGTTGGATTATCTATTGATTAAAATAAAACTTTCTTATGAGCTTTGCAGGCTGCAGGGTTGGTTTTAAGTGGAGACCTCTTATTCTGCAGAGGAAAGCCGTTGAGTGTGATATAGTCCACATTCCTTCCCCGGGTCACCTGGGAGCCAGGACTTCCGGGGTTCTGTGCACTAACAGGAGGGGAGGTCAGCCATGGGGCTGCCTGAGGCCCTCAGCCTTCTAGCCACATTGTGTGTGCCCAGCCAGGCCCTGCCACTCGTCACTGGTTTTGTGTAAGTGTTTTGAACTGGAACATGTAGTTTTATATACAGAAATGACGAATTTGACTTTTCAACATTGGCACTCTTGTGTGTATCAGCTTGATTGAATGAAAGGTTTTATTTTTATAAGTTTGTGGACAATCCACCTGCTAACACAGGGGACGGGTTCAATCCCTGGTCCAGGAAGATTCCACATGCCATATGGCAACAAAGCCCACGCACCACAGCTATGGAGCCTGTGCTCTAGAGCTTGTATTCTACAACAAGAGAAGCCACTGCGATGAAAAGCCTGTACACCACTAGAGAGTGGTTCCCGCTTGCCACAAGTACAGAAAGCCTGCACGCAACAGTGAGGACTCAGAACAGCCAATAAATAAATAAATATTTTTTAAAAGTTTGCAAACCATGCACCCGAGTTTCAAGCATGTGATTTGTAGGTGAGAAAACTGGGCCACAGGATGGGGCAAGTTGCTAGCTGTGGCTCTGATCCTTCTCCAGGCCAGCTGTGCCCCACTCCTCCTCTATCAGACTCTTCCCACTCAGTCCCACCCCTGCCCCGGGGCCTAGGTGGAGGCCAGGTCACCTGTCACCTCGGCAGTGGTTATACGCTGTTTGAAATCTCAGAGCCAAATTTCGGAGTGTCCAACTTTGAGGGCTGTTCTGACAACCCCAAGGACCTTCAGCAAAGGGGGAACATATTTTGTGTCCCCTTAGTTGCAACCCAAAATGTTCAAAGAAAGGAAAAAGTGAAAGTGATTATAATAAAAAGCCTTTCCCTGGAATGGGTCTTGATTTCCACTTTTACCCTCAAGGTAAAGGTAAGTGAAGAAGTGAAGATGTCTTCTGCAATTTCATATTAGTTTAACAAATAGTTTATTGAGCACTAATTTCAGTGCTGCCCCTATGTTGCCTAACTCTAGGCCCCATGGCCCCACTGAGGAACCCAGTGACATACAGGGACCTAGCTTCTGGCACCTGCTCTCCTGAATTAAGCTACTTCCTTTGACAACCACTTCACCCCAAAGGAAGGAGGCCATTTCCCACTTTGGACACTCTATAGGAACGGTGATGAAACTGCCGCTAAGATTCTACCCAAGGAGATTGTCATCTACATAACCTGAGATTTATGTGCAAAGATGTTCCTAGCAGCATTGTTTATATTAAGAAGATATAAAACAACAGGTAAGTGCTAACTGAGGACACATCTTGGGCAGGGAGCCATCTGTGCTTTAGAAGCATTAACTGGTCTTATTCTCTCAACAGCCCCATGAAGTAGGTGCCATTGCTGTCTTTGTTTCAAAAGAGGGAAAACTGAAAATACAGAGAGAAAGGGTTTGAACTTAGCTGGCACTGGCTTCAAGCCAGCCTGACCCTCCAGGGAGCACCAGTAGGTGCCATGTGACTCAAATTAGATACATCTAGTTAAAAAATGACTTCAAAGAATTTTCTTAGCAGAAGATTTTGCTCAAACCATTTAAAGTTATTTGGAAAAAACAAGCTTACATACATGAAAATATGCTTAGAAGAAATCTTGGAAGAAAATGTTGAGTGATAACCAGGATTATTTCTGATTGGTAGGATCACTGACAATTGTTAACCTCAAGTTACACTTTTTTTTTTTTAGTTTTCCTATATTCCACCATGGACTTGTGTTACTTTCATGATGTTAAGAAAGTGAAAGTGAAAATCACTCAGTCGTGTCCAACTCTTTGCAACCCCATGGACTATACAGTCCATTGAATTCTCCAGGCCAGAATACTGGAGTGGGTAGCCTTTCCCTTCTTCAGGGGATCTTCCCAGCCCAGGGATCGAACTCAGGTCTACCACACTGCAGATGGGTTCTTTACCAGCTGAGTCACAAGGGAAGCCCCATGATGTGAAGAACACTACAATATTTTCCCAATATTTTTAAATGATGTATCCTCATAGGACTGGGCCCTGTTAGCTTCTGAGATCTCAGTGTAAAGATTAGAGAAGCATTTCTCTATATTTGCTATCCCTGTGTAACTTCCTCCAGTTCCTGCTTGATTAAATGTGAAGACTGTTTTTAAGCAAAGCAGATTTCACTTCTCCAAACAAAAGTGACAAGAAACAGCTTTTTTACCCTGGTCGCCTCTTGCCACATAGTTGGGATGCCAGAATTCTTCCAAATAGCGTGGAAAGTCCCAGTGACCAATCTAGATGTCAACCTCTAAGTAAATAACTTTACTTGCCAACATTCCTTTCTGGAGTGAACCTTCCAATTTGTTCATGCTACTCAGTCTCTAACTTCTGCTCAGTGTCAGGCCCCGTAAGATCTTGTAGTCAGCTGAGGGCTTCCATCTGTATCATTAGGAGCTCAGGGTCCAGACGTTCTAGCATGGTGGTCACTATGAGTCTGAGAAGCACTACTTGTCACAGTAGTAAACTGCTGAAGATGAGAGTGATTTACTAAGAAAGTAATGAGACAGAAGAATCAAGGTCATTTCTGCAGGAACGTCATCCTCCTTCCCGTTCAGGTTGATATATGTGTGTGGGTAGCAGCAGCAGTTAAGGTCAACTTGCATATAACCCTTTGTGCACCTATGCGCATGGCCATCATCCTTTTTGCATGTTGTGGTGAATGGAAAATTTGAGAGTTCAGCTAGTAGTTCAAATATTGAAGAGCAAGACTGCTCTCTTCACTGTTCTCTGTAATATGGCACTGGAGGCAAAGAGTGGGTAGACCAGATGACAGCATGGTGTGGCACCTTTGCTGACCAAGTTTGTTGAGTCAGGGGCATTGGCAATGCACTGAATAGACCAGGGGATCTAGAAGAGGGTTACAGCTTTCAAAGTGACCAACATGAAAACAGTTCTGGGGTGGGATGTGGCAGGAAAACTCAAAAGCCAGCAGGAGACACACAGAGAAGCTCAGCAGCGACCTGGAGGGTTTTGTTTTCCACTAAACTTTCATCTTCTTGTTGAATATGGGCAAGCCTGAGCCACTGGCAGTGTCCGTATGGGTGAGAGCAATCCACTCCAGTATTCTTGCCTGGAGGATTCCATGGACAGATGGAGCCTGGCAGGCTACAGTCCATGGGGTCTCAAAGGGTCAGCTATGACTGAAACGACTTAGCACACATGCAGCGTCCATAGGTGATCACATCTCTGAGCGAGCTGGGGACAGATGTGCTAGGATTTCCTCCTGGTTCCTATTGCTGCCATGTGCTTGTCAACTTTTACAATTATAATTAAATATTTTAAGAAAAAGATGACTGGGACAGTGTTATGGGCTGAGTTATGTCCCCCGCAAATCTGTATGTTGGATTCCCAACACGACCTCCGAATGTGGCTGTATTTGGAGACAGAGGTCTTCAAAGAGGTGACTAAGGTAAAATGAGATTGTAGGATGGGCCCTAGTCCAATCTGACTGGGGTCCTTGTAAGAAGAGGAGATCAGGACCCAGACACACACAGAAGGGATGACAATGTGAGGACCCAGGGAGAAGACAACTGTCGATACGTCAAAAAGAGAAGCGTGGGAGAAACCAGATTTGATCTTGGACTCCTGCTCCCCCACCCCAGAAGTGTGAGGGAATACATGTCTTGTTTAAGTTGCCTGGTCTGCGACACTTAGCTGTACAAACATGAAGCATAAAATAAGCATTTTCTTGTAATTCTCTCTGTCTGTGTGTACTCCGTGCCAGACAGTACAAGTTCACAAGAGCTGATTGTTAAGCTTTCAGGAATTTTGCCAGTTGTTAAAATTTGAAGTTGATAAATGGACATGTCATTAAAAACTAAGTTATATTAACTTATAATTAAGTGAATCATTAAAAATAGAAGTGATAAATTCTCAAAACCTATCACTTCCAAATTGTTTTACTATGTATCACTATTATGGATGCTCTGGGGTGATCCCCATCTGTTTTGTCTGCATGGTGGAAGCATGTAGCGTAAGCTCGGGCACTTTTTCCCAACTCTGTGCTCAGCAATGTCATGTGACTCCATCCATGGTGGAAATATTTACACCACAGAAATTGGCAAGTGGTAGACATCAGAGTTTTACTTTTTTTTCCAGAGAGCCCGTTGTTGAGCATTTACTGCCCCTCCGATTCCTGTTGGTATTCCCTCCTTGGTCAGAGCAATTGTAATCCCTTCCCAGATTCCAGGGAGGGTGGCACTGGTCATGTGAACAAGACCACGCATGATGAGACAAATACAGGTGGGCAGCTATCTTTGGGACAATGACCTGCCCAGGGATAGTGGAAGGACATCTTATGCCAAGTGTTTCTCTGAGTGCCTGGGACATGGCTTCCTCAGTAAATGACCCTGTTATGATGATACTCCTGTCTCTGTGCTCAGCATGGTGCTGAGCTCTGTGCTATCTTCAGGAGGAGCTTTTCCATGAGCTCCCTCCCACCACCAAGCAGTAAACTTCCTGAAGGAAGGAAGGGCTGTTCACCTTGCCCCCCTGAAGCCTAGCACACAACGTGTGTCCTCAACGTTTGTGAGCAGATAAGAAATCTCCTGCCATCTGGGAGCTTGTCGGCAGCAGTCAGTGCAAGGCTTTGCAAAGCTGGGTACGCTCTGCACAGGTTGGTGGTCCGATGCTGATGTCCCCAGTGTTACCTTTGCGGGTAGTGTGTCCTTCGTGTGTGTAGCATCTCAGCAAGGTCTGCAGGGGGCTCAGTGAAGCAAATAAGAAGAATTAGACTAAGTGTCTTTAAAGACTCACACATGCCTAAACACTGATCACTGATAATGGACCAACATGCTGGTGCCTTCCTGCTGCCCACATGTCCCTCGCCTGGAGCATTCTCACTCCAGTCTACTTTGATACCTAACCTGCAGTTTCCCTTCCAATCACCTCTGACTTTCCCTGTTCCACCAGAGCTGATGTGGAGCCTGGCCCTAGAGGCTCCCAAAGACCTACACTGAGCAGCAGGTTTACCTGTTAATGTCACAAGCAGAATCATGGGCAAGAGAGACGGTAGAGGGTGTGGAGATTTCTATAGGACCCCAGGAGCACCTGGGGTCCCTCCATCACTTTGTCCCCAGCCCATCCTGGGATGGCCCCTTCTTGTCACAGAGTTTCCCTGGCCTTCACCCCTCACCCAACAATGGCCAGAGTCTAGAGGGAAGGAGATGGGCCCCATGCTTGGTCACATATGAGAAGGGAAGAAAGGTTCCTAGAGGCCTCCGAGCAGACTGAACTCATATTTCACTCTCCAGAGTCCTGCACATGCCCCTCCTGAAGCTGTTGCTGCCAGGCCAGCAGACCCAGGACTGACTTCACCAGACCCACAGCTGGGACCTTGGGGACAGTGGAGCCACAAGGCCTGGGTGGTGGGGAGCAGATGGGCACTGCAGAGAGAGCCCTGGCCTCAGTCCTGGACAGCTTAGCCCAGGTGGGGAAGCAGGACTTGAAGGGGACCCCAGAGAAGGATAAATTTATTCCTACTGGCTGCACAAGTTATGGGAAGTCAAAAGGATGCAGAGCTGAACAAAGAAATTATTGGGATGTGAGGGCACGATAGAAAGCTGCTCACCTCAAATACTGTTCATCTTAATCATCAAACTGAGCTCATCACTGTCTTCCTTTGTTCCTTCCCTTCTCTTTCCTTCTGTCTCTCTTTCTTTCTCTTTCTTCTTTTTAAAACAATCTTTCAGTCCAAACACTGTATGGAGTGCCAAATATTGACACAGAAGGAATGTTATGCTAACTCTTTTCAGTGCTGGGAATTCATTAGACTCAGACCTTTTTAGATTTTTCTCTCCAGCTCTAAGCAATTTTTTTAAGTCTTGGTTTTTTAACAAATGAGGTCAGGAAGTGCCTGAGAACAGATCCACACAGATTAATATTCAGCACTCCGTTCTATAGAGACAGGAAGTGAACGGTTGTGTTAAGAATACGAAGCTGCCATGAATATACTCTTGGCTGTTTGAAAAGATCCAGTACCACTTCAACTTCAAAAACAGCTCTGCTCAGTGTGATCACAGTCGGGCGTGGGGAATTTTCCAAAATCAAAAGCAGCTGTTTCATCTTATTTAACCATTAGGCTGAGTTACACAGACTCACGGCAGGAATCATAAAGCCTTGAGAGTCCCTCGCATAGAGCAGCCTGATTTTCCAGTGTAGAGTGAAGCAAGTTCCTTGATGGCAACTGTTTACATTTGTTTGCTGAGCACCTATGAGTCCTCTGGGAGCAGAGACAAAGAAGTTACTCTGAGCTTTCTAAGAACACATGACTTCACTGAGTAAGCATCAGATCCTCAGAGGTGCAGTATGTCCCCCAAGTAGTCCTGGCCAAGCTGAGCAGGGCACTCGTGACAGTCCTGCAGGAATGCTTCTCGCTCACATGGAGGTTCAGAGCCAAGATTTTTTTTTCTTTTTAATATCTATCTATTTACTTATTTGGCTGCATTAGGTCTTAGTTGCATCATGGGGGATCTTTTGTTGCACCAGACTCTCTGGTTGTGGCATGCAGGCTCCAGAGCAGGTGGGAAGACTTATTTTTAAAATTGCATTCGTTATATTGTTGTAAAAGTAGAACATGTGCACAATAAAAAGATTCAAATGTTACATGCAGGGAGCTCAGCCTGGTGCTCTGTGATGGCCTAGAGGGGTGGGAGGTGGGTGGGAGGGAGGCTCAGAGGAAGGGGATGTATGTATACTTATGGCTGATTCATGGTGTATGGCAGAAACCAATAGAACATTGTAAAGCAATTGTCCTCCAATTAAAAATCTAAACTGCTAAGTCACTTCAGTCGTGTCCAACTCTGTGCGACCCCATAGACGGCAGCCCACCAGGCTCCCCCGTCCCTGGGATTCTCCAGGCAAGAACACTGGAGTGGGTTGCCATTTCCTTTTCCAATGCATGAAGGTGAAAAGTGAAAGTGAAGTCTCTCAGTCGTGTCTGACCCTCAGCGATCCCATGGACTGCAGCCTTCCAGGCTCCTCCATCCATGGGATTTTCCAAACAAGAGTACTGGAGTGGGGTGCCATTGCCTTCTCCTAAAAATCTAAAAAAGACCTTCAAATGTTATAGAAAGGCTATAATGTGAGTATTAGAAGCCCCCTCTCTGGCACCCAAATCCCCAGTTCATACATTTCCTAAGTGTATCAGGCACATTATCCCAGACTCTCTGAGCATGGGCAAGTGTGAACATATGTGCTTGGCATGTTTACTACATATGTATAAATTATATGCATATGCAGATGTACTTACACACATATCCACTGGCATTCAGAAATAAATATATGTATTTATAGCTACACTGTGGCAGTGGGCAAGCTGACAGGAGGTTCTCGCAGGTAAGAGACCTTGGCACTGTTTCTGATTCCCTTGCTCCCTCAGCATTTGGCTCACTGGAGCCAGGTCTGTCTTAGGGAGGCAGTGCTTGTGCATTTTAATAGGCCCGGGTCCCAGTCTAACATAACCAACTCTTCCTTCTTGTAACTAGGTCTGTGACCTGTGACTTTCAACTCAGGACCTCGGTTTTCTCATCTGTGAAACAGGGGCACCATTTGCCAACTCACAGGATGAAATGAGGTGATGCATGTAGCACGGCTGGCATATGTGTGCACATGATCTGTACTGTGGTACCACTAACTGACATAGTGGAACATCTTATCCCCTCCCACCCGGCACTGGCACATCCATCCCACAGTGACAACAACCCCTGGGTGGTCTCCGGGTCTCTGTTTCTTGGACCTGTTACCACTGTGCTGAGGTGACTTTTCCAAAGCACATGCTTCAGCACAACCTGGCTCTCTGTTTGAATTCTTCCCAGAACCCTCCCCCAGCCAGCCTGCACTGTCCACGCTCCTAGGCACCTGGGCATCACTTAGTGTTTCTGTGGGGTCCCAGTGTCCTCCACACCCTGGAGTGGTGCATATTTGTTCTGTGTGTCAATAGTCTTATGTGCAACTGATGCACAGCTCATGTGTTTTGATGAATCAATTACAAAGAAAATCCTTTGTTATTTTTTATCTCAGTTGTTTTTAAACTGAACCTTCAGCCATATCCTTCCCATCATCTCTGCCATTTGCAGAGTACATGGACCAGGAGGTTGCATCTTGAGCAAACATTAAAATCAGCACAAGACAAGCTGGATAACGAGACTAAAGCTTATGCTGTGCTTAGTTGCTCAGACGTGTCTGATTCTTTGTGACCCCATGGACTGCAGCACACCAGGCTCCTCTGTCCATTGGGATTCTCCAGGCAAGAATACTGGAGTGGGTTGTCATGCCCTCCTCCAGGAGGATCTTCCCAACCCACAGATCAAACTTCGGTCTCCCACATTGCAGGTGGATTCTTTACCAACTGAGCCACCAGGGAAGCCCAAGAATACTGGAGTTGGTAGCCTATCCCATCTCCAGGGGATCTTCCTGACCCAGGAATTGAACCGGAGTCTCCTGCATCACAGGCAGATTCTTTACCAGCTGAGCTACCAGTGAACCCTCAAAGCATATGATACATAGGAGAAGTAATGGATGGGTCTCACGGCCCAGGACAACAGCATCAACCGGTACTTAGAAATGATAGAATGTTTCTCTGAAGTGACAAGAGGAAATGCAGTGACCCCCAAAGTTAGGTCTATGACATGGCCAGCCCCTGTCCACTTGTCCCCTGCCTTCCCCAGGTGACATACCCACCTCAGGAACAAAAGGAAGCCAGAAATGATCTGCCCCAATGCCAAAGAGACATACAACACCCCTCTACACTGCATCCAGATGCCCTCCCCCAAATCTCACAATGGGTGGTGGGACAGGCGGATACAATTCCTCAACTTGTCCCCTATGTGTGGAATCCTCTACTGCCCTCAGGATATGGACACCAGACAACAATCACCAGCTAAGCGACTGCTTGCTAGATTCTTAGCAGGTTAACTGACACATCCCCATAGGGTCAGCCATGTAGCAGGAGGCTGAGCTGGCTTTCCTATCCTGAAATTGCTCTTACCTGTGGTTGGATGATGCTACTTATGCAGAGATTGGTCTTGGACAATGCTGCCAGTGCTTGAGATGGTTGTGACTGTCCTTCTTGCCTCCCTTTCACAGGCCCTGGTGGTGGGGCCCAGGGTCTCTGCTATAGGGTTCTGTCTTTGTTTCTCTGGCTCCATGTGCACTTCTGGTCTCCTGGATGACTAGTAGGCGTGTTTTTCCAGATGACAGGAGGACCAGGAAGCCCCCTTTAGGAGCCTGAAGTCTGATTGTTCTCTTTGGGCTAAGTGTGCCATCAGCTCATCCTGGTGAATCAGACTTGCAAGCCCAGAATATGTGTGGGTTTAGGAGTTTAGGGTTTAGGTATTGTCTTAGTCAGCTCAGGCTCTGTTACAAGATGCCATAGCCTGGCAGCTTAAACAGCAGATGTTGATTTCTCACACTTCTGGAGGTGGGAAGTCTGAGATCAGGGTGCCAGTGCCATCAGGTCTGGTGAGAGCTCTCTTCTTGGCTTGCAGACTGCCACCTTCTTGCTGTGTCCCCAAATGGCAGAGAGAGAGCTCTGCTGTTTCTTCCTCTTCCTATAAGGACACTAATCCCATCACGGGAGCCCCACCCTCATGATCTCATCTAACCCTGATCACCTGCCCACCTCCAAATATCATCACATTTGGGTGACAGCTACAACACAGGGTATTTTGGAGGGACCCAAACGTTCATTCCACAACAGGTATCCGATTTCCCAAGAACTAATCAGCTATGGAGAGTTCATGTGCAGGTAGAATGACTTTCCATCTGAGACCCTCTCTCACCCCTTGACAGCCTTTGGGGACTGTCCATGCTGGAGTCGTGGACCTCAGGTCCTCTCCATGCAGCTGTTTCCTGTTAATGAGCATTTGGTCCCCACACACTCCTGGGTGGCAATGCTGTTACAATCCTCTTGCTTGTGTGTACCTTGAGGTGAGAGTGGCCCAGAGGGAAGTGGAGAGGGATGACCAGTTGGCCAGTGGCAGGGTCAGAAGTGAGGCCAGAGCTTTGCTTGATCCCCGCAGTGAACCTGCTCTATTTTGGCAGCCAGCTTGTGCGAACTTCTGAGCTTGAACTTCAAGCGCACTGGGCATGGCCCATCCGCAGCCCCCAGGTGGCCCCTGAGGAAGGTGCTATCTCTGAGCTTCTGAAACCCAGGCTTGGGTTCTCCACTCCCCTGATGGATACAGGGGATGACAAGCCTTAGGCCTCTCATGTGAAAAGTGGATGGAGGGGAGGGGTGAGGTTTAGGAGAGTGCTGGTGGAGGTGTTTGGGGCTCAGTGGAACTCAAGGACACTGCCATTTGAGAACCCAGTGGAAAACATTAGCAGCCCTTTGACCAGGGAGCTGAAAACCTCTGTGGAAGGTAAAAGGCGGTTTTCAGGAACCTGGCTGGATTATATCTGAGGAGATTTGGACTGGGGCTTGGGGAGACTCTGAGTAGAGTGTGGAGGCTCAGGGCCAAGATGGCAGGGCATAGAAAGAGAAGGAGAGCAGGGGCAGTCAGGACTGGCCTCACACTCTCCAGAGTCCCCTCTGTCCTCGCAGCAGCCACTTGACAGCACTGGAGCTATTTGCTCAGGCTGCAAGTGGCAGAAACGGGATTTGGGCTGCAGTCACCAGCTGAAGAGGGAGCTGACGGGTGCCCCTGGCTGCATCCAGTCCTGCACGCGATTTGCTTGTCCCATGCATGTGGTGTCACACTGCTTTTAGTTGATTTTGTTGCTGACTTTTAAAAGTCAGGTGGCTTTACACAAAAACCAGCGTTCTTGGCTTCTTTGCAACAGAAAAGTTCCTGCTGGATGGAGCCCACTTTGAGAACTTGAAAGGGAGACTGGGTCCTCAGGGTCAGACTGTCTCTGGAGACCTAAGCTTGTGAGCCCCAGGCAAGGTCACACAGCCATTGATTCGTCCCCTTGTGGGCTTTGCCCAGCACCAGAGGTTCCCTGGGTTTTCCTCTGTGCCAGGTCCTAATGCTCTGACCATCGCTCTGTCCATTTGGGACTGGAGGCTCAGATCTCAGGCTGGTGGCAGCGAGCCCCATGTGGCCAGAGTCCCCTGGGTTCTGTGTCAAGGGCCTGCATCTAAGAGGGAATCTCATTTTTTAAAAAGCCACTCATCAAAAAAGACTCTTGAGAGTCCCTTGGACTGAAAGGAGAATCAAACCAGTCAATCCTAAAGGAAAGCAACCTTGAGTATTCATTGGAAGGAATGATGCTGAAGCTCCGATACTTCAGCCACCTGATGCAGAGTCAACTCATTGGAAAAGACCCTGATACTGGGAAAGATTGAAGGCAGGAGGTGAGGGGGTGACAAAGGATGAGATGGTTGGATGGCATCACTGGCTCGATGGACATGAATTTGAGCAAATTCAGCTAGATACTGAAGGACACGGAAGTCTGACGTTCTACAGTTCATGGGGTCGCAGAGTCAGACACAACTGAGCCACTGAAAAACAACATCCAAAAAAGGCAACACTGAATCATTTTGAAGCAAAAAGCCCACTGCTACCATCCCTCTCAGCTCTTTAAACATCAGGACATTTTTATTTAATTATTATTTTTTTCAGGACAATGTCAGGCAGGAGTGTTTTCTCAAGTTGCTGGCAGCCAGCAGCCTGAAACGCAGCTCTCCTGTCACTCTGGCATTGGCCGTGGCCGTCACGTAGAGGAAGAGGAAAGCTTGTGTCTGAGTTCTGATTGCCTCCAGGCCTGGCTCTGTTTATGGGAGAAGATTGGGGGCCCAGGCAGTCTGGGCAGACTCAGAAAATCCCATATAAAAATGAACTCTTTCAGGTTCCAAAGTTTCAAGACTAGAGCCAAGTCGAGAGGTGGAAATGCCATTGAAATGTTGACGCTACAGGTTCTGTGCCGGGATCTGAGCAGGTGGTGACAGGCTCCGTTCCGTACTGGCTCCCACGTGGCCAACTCAGCCGCCTTCTTCCCTCACCTTTGTCCCATTTGCTACAGTTCTCAAATTCCAGATGACCTTTGGAAATTCCTCATGGAGGAAACTAGTAACAAACAAATTTCAGAGACCCAGGCCAGTGCAGAAGCGTAAATGACCACATCTATTTAATTTCATTTCCTTATATACAGAATAGTATATTCAGGCATTTTTCCTCCATGTTTTTGTAAGGAGAAACTGCCAACACAGAGAAAACTTGAAAAAATAGTAAAATTTGCACCACATACCCTTTACTTAAAGTCCTTAACAGGCTTCCCTGTTAGGAATCCACCTATAATGCAGGAGATGTGGGTTCAATCCCTGGTAGGCTAGAGTCCACGGGATCACAAACAGTCGGACATGACTTAGGGGCTAAACAACCACAAGAATCCTTAAAAGAATGCTTTGCCACATTTCTCTTCGTATTTCTCTCTTTTTGAAAGTAATGCATTTATCTCTAATTTTGATTAAAAGAGTACAGAACTTAGAAGTTTACAGACTTAAATCAGGTAATAAAGTAATCTGATATATTTTCAAATCCTGTATTCAATCCAGAAAATTCTGTAAGTGAATATTTCTTTTTTTCTCTCTCATTTTCTTTTTTCTGAACCACTTGAAACTTTAAACGACACAGCTCATAACTTAAATATTTCAATAAACGTCTCCTGAGGATAGAGGCATTCTTTTAAGTAGCCAAAATGACATTATCATACATAAAAAATCCACAATAATTCCCTAATAGTATCTACTATTCGGTCATACTCCCATTTCCCCAGTAGCTCTAAAATGTCTATTACAGTTTGTTTGTTTTTTTCCCCGAAAGAGCATCTAATCAACATTCATGCATTGATGTTTTGTCTTTCTGGGCTCTAAATCTGGCATAACCCCCCTACTTTTGTGATTTTCTCTAAAGACTCCAAGGCAGTCATTGGAAACATTTCGCTTACCCCAGGAAGAGGTCCAGGTGCACCAACTGCACTTCCAAAACCCCAGCTGTTTCTGCTCTCCATTCTCACCTCCACGGCCGGCCTCAGGGTTCCTGTCTCCATCTGAGACTAGTGGCGACCTCCACCCTCTGGGCCTACTCCATCCATACTACCCCAGCGCTATTTCCTGTAAACCATACCCTTCTTTCCTTTTCCTCTCAAAGAGCCCTCTGCCCGTTCTCACCCCATCATCAACTGTTCACTGTCTCTCCAGCCTCCTGTGGAGTCAGGGCCCAGGTATCCAGGTGTTCGCAGAGCGGAAGTAAACTCTCTCAGATGCATTTCCTTGGGCTCATGCACAGGAGTGTGGCTCAAACACAGGAGCGGGACTTCCAGCATGATGCAGGCAGCTCCTGCTGGGGGTTGCACTGTGGCCCCCCCGCCACAGTGTGAGGGTGCCCCTTTCTCCACTTTATGGCCAGTTTTTGGGACCATCACGCCTTTTAATATTGGTCAAATTGTTGTTTTTGTTGTTCTGCAGCTCAGGCATGTCCAACTCTTTGCAACCCCATGGACTGCAGCATACAAGGCTTCCCTGTCCTTCACTATCTCACTGAGTTTGCCCAAACTCATATCCATTGAATCAGTGATGCCATCCAACCATCTCATCCTCTGTCGACCCCTTCTCCTCCTACTTTCAATCTTTCCCAACATCAGGGTGTTTTCTAATGAGTCAGCTCTTTGCATCAGATAGCCAAAGTATTGGAACTTCAACTTCAGCATCAGTCCTTCCAATGAATATCCAGGGTTTATTTCCTTTGCTGCTGCTGCTGCTGCTGCTGCTCAGTCGCTTCAGTCATGTCCGACTTTATGCAATCCCATAGATGGCAGCCCACCAGGCTCTGCCGTCCCTGGGATTCTCCAGGCAAGAACACTGAAGTGGGCTGCCATTTCCTTCTCCAATGCATGAAAGTGAAAAGTGAAAGTGAAGTTGCTCAGTCGTGTCCGACTCTTAGTGACCCTATGGACTGCAGCCCACCAGGCTCCTCCGTCCATGGGATTTTCCAGGCAAGAGTACTGGAGTGGGGTGCCATTGCCTTCTCTGTTATTTCCTTTAGGACTAGCTAAATGGATAGGTGTGAAATGGTGTTCCATTGTCATTTCTGTTCACATTTCCTGGTTTTCAGGGCGGCCAGGCAGCTTATATTTTCAAGGTTACTCAGTCCCTCTGTTCTGAGAATCTAACCTCCTATTCCTTTTTGTAGTTGTTGGGGTGTTTATCTTCTTCAAAATACCAAGTGTATTTTATCTTTTCCTCCTGGTTCATCATCCAAGCGCTTGCAGTATGGCTGCCGCTCTGTACACATTTTCTTGGCAAATGTGTTAACGTTGGCAATCCAGAAAGTGCATGATAGCAGAGGTCTGTGGGTGTGTGATGGAGGAGGCCAGGGCCTTGGTGCAATTTGCCATTTGTCCCAACAGAGGACTAGGCACCCCAGCTGGAGGTGATGGATCCCTCCATTCTGGTCTTTGCCCCATGGAGGAATCCCACATCTGGAAAAAGCCAATTGTTTTTATATTGCCAACACAACTCAGGGGTGAGCTGACACCAGTGCTTTTTCTGTCAGGCAGTGGCTCCGTAAAAATAGGGGCAGCATATACGGGCTTCCCTGGTGGCCCAGTGGTAAAGAATCCTCCTGCCAATGCAAGAGACGTGAGTTCAATCACTGGTCCAGGAAGATCCCACACGTCCAGGAAGATCCCACATGGACCAGGAATCACTGGCCCAGGAAGATCCCACACGTCTAGGAAGATCCCACATGGACCAGGAATCACTGGCCCAGGAAGATCCCACATGGACCAGGAATCACTGGCCCAGGAAGATCCCACATACCACAGAACAACCAAGTCCTTGCATCACAACTAGAGCCTGTGCTCTAGAGCCAGGGAGCTGCAGCTACTGAGCCCACGCACCCTAGAGCATGTGTTTGGCAACAAGAGAAGCCACCTCAGTGAGAAGGCTGCACACCGCAACTAGAGAGTAGCCGCAACTAGAGAAAAGCCTGTGCAGCAACAAAGACCCAGCACAGCCATAAATAAATAAATGATAAAGAAATAAAATTCTATAAAAAATGAGCAGCATACATCTCCACAAATGGTGAAGAGCCTCAAGACATGGCAAAACAGAAGGCTAATGAAGCAAAAAGAGAGAGCAGGTCTCGGTGAAAGGGCTGGATTGAGCTCCATTGCTGCCATGCACAGCTTTGGAAAACAGAACCTGGCTAATAGGGGTTTATAGCATGTATCTGGAAGGACTGGCAGAAAAATAAAACCACAACATATATAAAACTCCTATGGTGTCTGATCCAGAGCAGGAACCTAATAAACATTCCACTAACGCCCCTTTCTTCCTCTGTGTGTGTCCCTGTTCTGACTGTGTACTTCTGTCCCTGGTTGGTGCCCTCATATAGGGGTCCCCCGATCAACCACTTGGGCTTCCAGGTCCCTGACTCACTCACTTAGTTTGCCCAGGAACAAACTGTCCCCTGCACAATCTCTGGGGGGCAGGATGCTGCATCAGGACTCTGTGACCTGATGAATCCCTTTTTACTTTGGCAGCTTCTCACTGGAAAAGAAAATAGGGTGGGGTGGAGAAAAGCCAGAGTCCCCATGCTCTGTTGCCACCCAGCATGAAGCTGCTGGGGGCCGTGGGTTAGGGAAAGACAGTTTCCTATGGATCCTGCAGGATGGAAAGCAACACATCCAAAAAATGATGTGTGACACACGAACCTGGGTGCACAGGCCTGAAGAGTAGTTGTTTCATTCAGCGGCTAAGTGTTTGTTGAGCTCATCTCTGGTGTTATGTCCTGTATCTGGTGCTGGGGTGTAGGAGTGAGCCAGACATCAGTGATCATGGATTAGTCACAGTGGCCTGGGAGAAGCTCCAAGGCCAGTGGGCACCACAGTGGGCATGTACAGTGGGCTCTGTACATGGCAGAGACCACTAGGAGAGCTGCTTTGGGGCACAGATTCTCTGACACTTAAAGTATAACTAAGTTGGAAAAAATCTGCATATAACTTCTTTATTTAAAAAAAAATTATTTACTCAATTTTGGCCACACCCTGAGGAATGTGAGATCTTAGTTCCCCAATGAGGGATCGAACCCTCAGCCCTAAATTTGAAGCATGAAGTCTTAACCATTGGACTGCCAGGAAAATCCTTGCTTGTAACTTCTTTAGAAATTCATCATTGTACTGGCTGAGGTGCCATATGCTATGACAGTTGACTGAATTAATATTTTTTTGCACCTCCAGCCCTTGGATTGAACTTTCTATCACCCTCCTTGCCACTAAACAATTCTTGCATGCTAAGTCGCTTTAGTCATGTCCAACTCTTTGCAACCTTATGGACTGTAGCCGTTCAGGCTCCTCTGTCCGCAGGATTTTCCAGGTTAGAATACTGGAGTGGGTTGCCATCTCCTTCTCCAGGGGAACTTCCTGACCCAGGGATTGAACCCACATATCCTGCTTGGCAGGCGGATCCTTTATCACTGAGCCACATGGGAAGCCCAGGGAAAATCAATGAAACCAAGAGTTAGTTAAATCAATAAACTGACAAACTTTTGGTTAAATTGACAAAGAGAGTGAGAGAGAGAAAAAACTCAAATAACTAAAAGCAGAAACAGAAGAGAGGCTATTATGTCCAATTTTATAGGAATAAAAAGAATTATGAGAATACTGTGAACAACTATGGGATAGCCTAGACAAAACAAATAGATTCCTAAAATCACACGACCTACCAACCAACCAAGACTGAATGATGAAGACAGAGAAAATCTGAACAGACATATAACTAGGAAGGAGATTGAATCACTAACAAAAACCTCCCTACAAAGAAAGATTCAGCACCAGATGGCTTCACAGATGAATGCTACCAAATATTTAAAGAATTAACACAAATTCTTCTCAAACTCTTCTGAAAAACTGAAGAGGAGGTAACATTTCCTAACTCACTATATAAGACCAACATTAGCCTGGCAACAAAGGCAAACATACTACAAGAAATGAAAACCACTGACCATGTCCACTACGAATACTGATTCAAAAATTCTCAACCAAATAGTAGCATATTAAAAGAACCATACACCATGATTGAGATTTAGTCCTGGGATATAAGAATGATTCAGGATATGAAAATCATTCAATGTAATAACCTCATTAACAGGATGAGTTAAAAACACAACGTGACTGTCTCAACTGATTAGATAAGTATTTACCAAAACTCAGACTTTTGGGTGCTTCCCCGATGATGCAGCAGTAATGAATCCAATTGCAATGAAGGAGACACAGGTTCAGTCCCTGGGTCAGGAGGAGGAGATGGCAACCTGGAGGAGGTTGCCTGGATCCCCTGGAGGAGGCGATGGCAACCCACTCCAGTATTCTTGCCTGGAAAATTCCATGGACAGAAGCCTGGCAGGCTATAGTCCATAGGGTTGCAAAGAGTCAGACACGACCGAAGCGCCTGCATTGTACACATGCAAAGTTTTTTCATGATTAAAAAAGTGCTCAATAAACTAGGAATAAAAGGAGACAATCTCAACATAATAAATACCTTGTATTCCACACTTTCAGGCCTGCCTTGGAATCCCAGAGTAGGCCCCTCCTTACATCTATTTCTGCTTTATTGACTATGCCAAAGCCTTTAACTGTGTGGATCACAATAAACTGTGGAAAATTCTGAAAGAGATGGGAATACCAGACCACCTGACCTGCCTCTTGAGAAATCTGTATGCAGGTCAGGAAGCAACAGTGAGAACTGGACATGGAACAACAGACTGGTTCCAAATAAGAAAAGGAGTACATCAAGGCTGTATATTGTCACCCTGCTTATGTAACTTCTCTGCAGAGTACATCATGAGAAACGCTGGACTGGAAGAAGCACAAGCTGGAATCAAGATTGCCGGGAGAAATATCAATAACCTCAGATATGCAGATGACACCACCCTTACGGCAGAAAGCGAAGAGGAACTCAAAAGCCTCTTGATGAAAGTGAAAGTGGAGAGTGAAAAAGTTGGCTTAAAGCTCAACATTCAGAAAATGAAGATCATGGCATCTGGTCCCATCACTTCATGGGAAATAGATGGGGAAACAGTGGAAACTGTCAGACTTTATTTTTGGGGGCTCCAAAATCATTGCAGATGGTGACTGCAGCCATGAAATTAAAAGACGCTTACTCCTTGGAAGGAAAGTTATGACCAACCTAGATAGCATATTCAAAAGCAGAGACATTACTTTGCCAACAAAGGTCCATCTAGTCAAGGCTGTGGTTTTTCCAGTGGTCATGTATGGATGTAAGAGTTGGACTGTGAAGAAGGCTGAGCGCCGAAGAATTGATGCTTTTGAACTGTGGTGTTGGAGAAGACTCTTGAGAGTCCCTTGGACTGCAAGGAGGTCCAACCAGTCCATTCTGAAGGAGATCAGCCCTGGGATTACTTTGGAAGGAATGATGCTAAAGCTGAAACTCCAGTACTTTGGCCACCTCATGCGAAGAGTTGACTCATTGGAAAAGACTCTGATGCTGGGAGGGATTGGGGGCAGTAGGAGAAGGGGACGACAGAGGATGAGATGGCTGGATGGCATCACTGACTTGATGGACGTGAGTCTGAGTGAACTCCGGGAGTTGGTGATGGACAGGGAGGCCTGGCGTGCTGCGATTCATGGGGTTGCAAAGAGTCTGACACGACTGAGCGACTGAACTGAATTGAACTGAACTGAACTGAACTAGGAGGGATTCTGAGCCTGTGTCTTGAATAACAAACATCAGAGTCCCTCTTATATACCTGTTCTCCTCAGCTCCCTGAACGCAGCCAATCTGAGGCAACCATTGAGGAAGTGTGTTCCTGTGCAGTAACCTCAGGAGAGCAGGAATTGCCACCCAAAGGCAGGGAAACCCCTCTGTAAGTCCATGGATTGTGGGAGACGAGGAGGCTTAGCCATATGATGGCGCTCCAGTCAGTATCAGAAAGAGCCCATTGCAGGGGGGCCCCCTGCTCCACCAAAGGGCAATAATTGTAGTGTCCCCGAAGTAGTCAGCCAGTAGGGACTGTGCCTGTTTGGACGCTGAGTAGAGTATGAACCTCCTGTTATGGAGCAGCGGACTGGTGAGACTGGGAGCAGTGGGTCCCCAAGTACCCATGGAGCCGAACACTACCTTTCCTCTGCATGGCCACAGGCCTGTGGACTCAGCTTCATGATGGGAACCACCCACAGCGCATGGAGCTGCCAGCAAAGCACCGCGGTCTGTCTCTGAGGAAGGGCTGGCCAAATGGTGGCTTTGATTTGGGCAAATGTTAAAATAGATTCTCCCTCTGGACCAGCTAAGCTCGTGGGAAATCCAAAAGGAGTTGATAACAGTACAAGGGAGAACAGGAAAGTGGCTGTCTTTCCTGCCTCCTGGCCCAGGGCCCCACCTCTCTGGGGTCGGCAGCTGCTTCCCACTCAGTGGCCTTGCTCGGGGCCTTCACTTCCTTAGCTTTGGCTTCGCCCTGTGATGTTGCCACTTCATGGGGAGTGCCTTATCTAAATAGTCTTCAGGACTACCCTGTTGGTACAGTGGATAAGAATCTGCCTGCCAAGGCAGGGGACACGGGTTCGATCCCTGGTCCAGGAAGATTCCACACGCCATGGAGCAACAAAGCCTGTGTGCCACAGTTACTGAAGCCTGTGTACTCTAGGACCCTGGAGCCACAACTACTGAGCCCACACGCTGCAGCTACCCTCCCCACAACTAGAGAAAGACCATGCACAGCAACGAAGGCCCAGTGCAACCAAAAATGAACAAATAGAAGTCTTCATTATCTAAAGGAAATCAGTCCTAAATATTCATCGGAAGGACTGATGATGAAGTTGAAGCTCCAATACTTGGGCCACCTGACGTAAAGAACTGACTCATTGGAAAACATGCTGGGAAAGACTGAGGGCAAGAGGAGAGGGGGACAGCAGAGGATGAGATGCTTGGATGGCCTCGCTGACTCAATGGACGTGAGTTTGACCAAACTCCAGGTGATAGTGAAAGACAGGGAGGCCTGGTGTGCTGCAGTTCATGGGGTCTCAAAGAGTCAGACACGACTTAGTAACTGAACAACAATCTGAAGGAATTTTGGGATAGGTTGTTAAGACACCGTTAAAAGCAAACACAGTGTTAGAGAAAGGGGCTTCAGGTTGTGCGAGTGTCTGTGACTAGGTCACTTTATGTTGCTGAGAGGGTCCTGGCTAGCCTCACCTAAGGGTTTAATCATGAATGAAGCGAAGGATCATTTGTTTGTTAATTTCTTCAGCAGTTACTGAGCAGGTGCTGTGTTGTTAGCTCTGCGAGGCACTTGCAGCGCCCTCCCCCTGCCAAATCAAGCAAAAGTGACAAAAAAGAAAAACCCTATTCCCATTTCTGCTCTGAAAGATCTCACAGCGCAGACCCCAGTTGTCTTCATTTCCAGAGTCTTCATTTCAGAGTATACTTTTGAGTATCTAATAATTCTGTCTTCCACACTTCAGGCCCCCAAACCCTGAATAAATGTCCCTGTCTTACTGTTGAGAGAGAAGCTGCTCTTGAAAGGTTCCCTGGTGGGCAGCAGTCCCCTGGCTTAGCCAGGGAGGGAGGGCATGTCCTATATCACAGTCTCCCACCAGCTGGCCTATTTCAGTCTCTAAAATGTCCTTCAGTCTGCTGAGGTTTCATAATTAGAGGGTCCCAGCTGGCCCTGTTCTCATTTTCTGGAGAATCCCACACTAAGGAAGAAGACCTGGTATGTTTCTGGATTTTGAAGCAGCCAAAAAAAAAAAAAAAAAAAAACCCAAACACTGGAAACAGAAATGACTACAAATCCATAATTTCCCAGGCAGCCCCATGGAGACCAGAGTGCTGGGAAAGTCTCAGCCATGCTGGGGGGGCCCTCACTTCTGTACTCCCCCTTCCACGCAAGGCGGATGTGTGGGTTTAATGTTTCAGTGAGACTTGCATCAAACCAAACCACAGGAGATAGACGGATTTTCGTTCCAAGATTTTCCCCTTGTTTTTGTTGAGAAAGTTGTCTCAAAACTGTGTTTACATCTCAAGATTGTCACCTCATTCATAAATACATTCAGGATGGCTTGAGATGATAAGCAAACTGTGGATTTTGAAAGAAAGCAATAAATTATTCACCTCTCTCACCACTCCAGGAAAACTGGAAAAAGGAAAATATCTCAGGAGAGAGAAAATTTTCTGAAAGGATAGGCATAAAATACTGTATGTAGTGACTGTTAGTGTGCCTGTTGCTCAGTTGTGTCCAATTCTTTGTGACTCCATGGACTGTAGCCCACTAGGCTCCTCTGTCCATGGGGATTCTCCAGGCAAGAATACTGGAGTGGGTAGCTGTTCCCTTCTCCAGGGGTTCTTCCCAACCCAGGGATTGAACCCGGGTCTCCCGCATTGCAGGCAGATTCTTTTGCCTTCTGAGCCACCAGGGAAGCCAGTGACTGTTGGTAATCTTGTAGAATTTTTGCTTCTCTGAAAGGTCAAAAAGAAAACCTCCCACACACTACCTCACCAGCAAATGTCCCTGAGGGTCCTACCTGCTGCAGCTAACTTCTAATGACAATTCATGAGAACTACTGAGGAGCATGTTCAGAGCACAGATGGAACCCTTATCTTCCAAATTAGAGCTTCTGAGAGGGGGAGCCCAGTAATGTGCGTTTCAAGAGGTTCTTCCATGGTGACTGTCCTGGTCTAAAAGCTTTTGAACTGCTGGTGGAAATGGTGGCCATGGAGATTTGGCACAGTGGCTTGGATGCACCCAGACTGTGCTCTTAAATTCTTATTTCCCATCAACCGGCACTAAGATGTCTGAGACAATAACTTGTTCTTGGCCTGAGTTGGGTCTGGAACATCTGAGCTTCCCTGAAAAACAGAATCTGTTAGAGACTGTGAAGGGCAGGTCAAAAGGTGAAAAACCCAACTTGAAGGGGCTTCCAGTGGTCAAAGAAGGAACCACCTGAGTATCAAAAATAAAAGACTTCTCTGGATCAGACACCTCAGTTACTTTAAAATCCTTGGATTCATCATGACAACGAGAAATGAAAACTCACTGATCAAGGGTGCTAGACAATCAAAACATTTTTTAAAATTTCTTTTTAGTTGGAAGATAATTGCTTTACAATGTTGTGTTGACTTCTGCCATACAACACCATGAATCAGCCATAAGTATACTTATGTCCCCTCCCTCCAGAGCCTCCCTCCCACTCCCAACCAAAACATTTTACGTGGGATTCATGTACTTATTCTGCCTTTCCCTCTGGGTGACAAGATATCTGGAAGGCATCATGTTCTACTGGTGTTTGCAGCCACCTCAAGCCTTGAGACTCCACCTGCCAGTCAGGGAACACAGGTTCGCTCCCTGGCCTGAGTCCTAGGGTCCTCCATGCCACGGAACAACTAAGCCCGTGAGCCACAACTACTGAGCTTGTAAGACTCTAGAGCCCTTGCTCCGTAGGAGAAGCCAGGGCAACAGGAGAGTAGCCCCCTCTAGCTGCAACTAGGAAAAAGCCCTCGCAGAGCAGCAAAGACCCAGCACAGCCAAAAATAAAATAAAAATTTTTTTTTAAAATATGAAAAATAGAAACATGGGATTGTCCGGGGTGCCTATGCCATTGCCCTGAGGCTGGAGTTACTCATTTCCCATCTTGGGTAACTGAGGATTTTATCAACTTCCTAAAATTGATAGGCATGTCCCACATGCTGCAACGTTCAGACTTAAAACCATCCCACCCTGGGCGGTCTGCCTCAGCCCCTCTCTCTATGGTTTTGTTAAACTGGCTTTGTCCCTGTCACACTTTATTGAGGAGGGAGCTGTGTCTGAGCCTAGAATGACCTTGGGAAGGTGGGTGGGCACCAGGTTCATCTCCTGGCCTCCAATCCCTCTCTGAGGAGGGGTGGAGAGCAAAGTGACATTGGAAAACCAGAGCACTGGGCTTCAGGCCCATCACCTTCAGTCAGCGGAGGCCCCTGAGAGTGGGGAGCTCAGCCTGGGCCCCTCCCAGCCCGGAGTACCCCCTACACTGAGAGGGAGCCTCGAGGTACCATCAGTGTTTCCACGCTGAGAGGAATACCAGAGCTGAGGCACACATCGGTCACCGCCACTCGGAACCTGGGGCAAGTCCAGGCTGTGTCCTCCACCTGAAGAGGCAATAGTGGCCTTCTCAGGAGCATGGCGGCAGTGGGAAGCAGGTGATGGTGACCACGCCTGGAGTGGGGCTGGCACTCGGTGGATACTGCATTTGTTCTGTGCAGGCCATCCTGACCCACCTGTGTCCTCAGGAGCTGAGGCTCAGTTGGGCTTATCCCCAGCTGCTTCTGTGGCCCACTGTCCCTGTGCCCCACTCCTGGGAGGGCCCCTCATCAGTGACGTGGGTGATGAGAGGGAAGTTTTCCCCTTGCCCAGAACCCAGCCAACCCTGGAGGGACACTTCCAGACTGTCGCCCTGTTTCCTGAGGGTTGGTGGGAACGTGGGACCTGCATATCCATCCAGACCCTCTGCCAGCTGCCTCACCATCTTCCATCACAGTCCTCACTGAGACACCACCTTTGAGAGGCACCCATGTGTGAGCCCTGTGGTGAGTCTCACCACAACCCTCTCAAAAAGCCCTGTGACATGATCCGTGCAGGGAATTAACCCCATGGAACAGAGCAAGAGAGAGCCGCTTGCTGGTGATCACTCAAATGGGGGCCACACAACAGCAGGTGGAATCCCTGCCAAGGTCACTGTAACCCCACGGGTGCCTATGCCTAGGATGACCCCTGTGAGCCCTTACTGGTGCCCCCATCTCCCCACCCCACTACCAAATATCCTAAAGGACAGCAGGCTCCAGGATGTCACATCTAGATGTTTACAGTTTTCTCAGGAGGACTCTGGTCATAATATAATCCCTTCAACTCAAAACCTCAAAATAATCCCATAAGAATTATGGAGTGAATGCCCTATTCACAACAATTTTGTCAAACAAATCATAGTCATCTAAAATACTTCAGACAAACGTCAGTTGCCTGCCCAGTGCAATGCCTGAAGCCTTAGTAATTAGAGGTCCCTTAGGGGAAAAGTTGGAGGACCAAACAAGCCGAAGGGTGGCACCAAGTGTGAGATCTGATGCCAGAGCCCTAGGATTCCCTCCCAGCTCTATCCACACACCTCTGTACCCTTCAGGCAGCCACTGAGGATCCCAGAGGCTAGATTCTCTCAACTATAAAGTCAAGAGGTACGACTTTCAAAGGATACTGTGAGATTGCAATTTTTAAAAGACTACTTAAAACTCTGGGACTTCTGGTGGCTCATTGGTAAAGAATCCGCCTGTCAGTGTAGGAGACATGGGTTCAATCCCTAGTCCGGGAAGATCCCCTGGAGGACGGCATGGCAACCCACTCCAGTATCCTTGCCTGGAAATCCCTATGCACAGAGGAGCCTGGTGGGCTACAAGCCACGTGGTCACAGAGTTGAACACAATTTAGCTACTGAACAGCAACACTTAAGCTCTACATGAATATCAATTGTCTTATTTTTTTTCTAAAATTGGCAGCTTCACATTTTTTTCCTGTTCTTTGCCTTGTCACTAAACTTAAGGAAGATGAAAATGAAATTTAGAATAAGAGTTCAATCCCTGATCTGGGAAGATATCCTAGAAAAGGAAATGGCAACCCACTCCAAACTGCTTGCCTGGGAAGTTGCACAGACAGAGGAGCCTGATGGGCTACAGTCTATGAGGTTGCAAAAGAGTTGGACAAAACTAATCGACTAAACAACAAATGTGATCACCTTTTTGTATACAGTTTTCGGTGAATTCTAAGAGGCTTCCAGAGGTCACCATGGGACTCCTAAGTCCTTTGGGACTGGTTGGGTTTGTGGTTTATCTAAAAACAAATCCAGTTCCAGGCCAGGGAAAATTGAACAAGAGTAAACAGGCATGGCAACCCACTCCAGTGTTCTTGCCTGGAGAATCCCGGGGACGAGGGAGCCTGGTGGGCTGCCGTCTGTGGGGTCGCACAGAGTCAGACACGACTGAGGCGACTTAGCAGCAGCAAACAGGCATAGTCAGAGGAAAACTCCTTATCCTTGCCTCTGATTAACTAATTTCTTATTTCTTGCTTGCAGTTTCACATCTTTAAGCCCCATGGGCTATCTACATGGTGTGTGCCCTACAGTCTGAAACTCCCCCCATCCCCATATACACAGGTGATTACTTGAATCCCTCCAGGCTACCATCCCCACCCAGAAACAACCTGCTTCTTACCTGGTAATCTTATTTGTTGCAGCCCTTCTGCCGACTCTAGAACATTCCATATGCCCTGCTCCAGGCCACCCCCAAGTGCGAAGACTCAGGGAATCTTCCCCTTACAAGCGTGTGTCTCCTCTACCACCTCCAGCTGCTGAACTCACCCGCAAGGTGCCCACCTCACCTGGAGAACATGAGATGAGGGTCACTGGGTGTGATCTGTTTCATTCACAAGGCCTGGAGCTTCGTGAGGAAACAGAGAACCAGCCCTCCATCCTGCTTGACATGTAATCTTGTAGCCGGTACTTAAGACAAACCTGTGATTCCAAATGAATTGCATTTAAATTATCTTGTCTCACAGGATGAGTTAGAGTAACATTAAATGATACCCATAGATTTTGGAACCAAATCGCTGGATTTGGATTTATAAATATCAAAATATTAAAATAAATATCAAAATGTTAAAATTTCCTAATTCGGGGAGACAGTTCATTTCTATAGATGATACATATGCTGAATATTCTCTAAAATTATCTCTGACGTTCTTTTTACATTGACTAATGAAGTGATTTCTCCTTTCGTCTCATTTCACACACAAACTGTTACAAAGTACATTTTTGCTTTTCTTCTGGTGAAAAAACAAAACAAACATGAAGGCACAAGACTGTTGTTAATGCAGTTACAGGTTTTGAAATAAGTCCAAAGAGCCCTAAATCCTGTTTTCCACCCTGCCCTCCCCTCCAGAAGCCTGTCACTGCAACACTCAAGATTAACATAGCAACGCAGTAAAACATTTGCATCTCCATGTTCTGAGAACAGGCCCCTAAAATAGACACAGGGACTGAAAATTATAGGAAATCAGTGAAATTCTAGGATTGCCGAGGTTCCCACAGGCCCAGCCCTCCCTCGTAGAATGTGTGGGCAGGAGGAGTCCAGGCACCTTCGCTTATGGGAGAATCAGGGGGATTGCCCAGTCATGCACCCCATGGAGGCCGAGGGGAGAGGGATATAAATCACCTGGCACCTGCAGCAGGCTGCTGTTGCCTGGCACCACATGCCACACCCCAGAGAGGGCCACTCCAGGCTCTGTAAGCAAAGCCCAAAGCTGTGTGCTCCCCTGGGGGCTCAGGGTGCGGGTGCCATGCAGGCTGTGAGGCACTAGCCTCAGCTGCCTCACTTGTGCCTTGGTAGGAGGGGATCCAGGGCAGCAGGGTGGCAGGGTGCTGACTAAGTCAACAGAGGAAGGCCCTGGAAGGTGGCTCTGGCAGTCAGGACAGTGTTATTTGTGGGAACAGGAAGGGTGGACCCTGGGGGGTGTCCTGGACTCCTGGACCACTGCTGATGTTCCCTTTCTGGGCTTGGGAAGTAGTTACATGGGTGTGTCCACTTTGTGATGATCCAGTAGGATTTTTTGTGCCCTTTTCTCTGTGTTTGCTTCTTCATAACAGTTTGAAAAAAAGGTCTCAGGGTCCTTAGTAAAGCCCAGGTGGGTGGTGGGACCCCCAAGAATGGAAAGACTACATTCCCACCATCCTGAAAGGAGGAGGGCTCAGGGATATTATTTAGTTTGTTCAAAGGAAGTGAAGAAATCAGGGATATCTTGCACAAGGGAAGGAAAAGCTGTTTATCCTATGTCGGAGGTTAATAGGTGTTGAGAAAGCAGATGACTCACAGCATTGGAGGGCCTCCTACTGTCCCCGGCAGGCCGAGCTGTCTCCCATTCACTCTGAGGGCACACGGAGGCTTGGACTGGGTAATGTCCATGTGTACTGAGGGTTGTCTGCTTGATGGCTCTGTTTGCCCAGAAAATACCCCACAGAGGGAGGAGAGAGGTGAGAAATGAATTAATAACAATGATATTGGTGTTATTACCGAATATCAGTGATGTGGCAAATCAGGGGAGAAAAAGACAACTAAAACCTTGGACAGCAAGGAGATCAAGCCAGTCCATCCTAAAGAAAATCAACCTTGAATATTCACTGGAAGGACTGATGCTGAAGCTGAAGTTCCAATTCTTAGGCCACCTGATGTGAAGACCCGACTCATTGGAAAAGACCCTGATGCTGGGAAAGATTGAGGGCAGGAGAAGAGGGTGACAGAGGATGAGACAGTTGGATGGTATCATCGACTCAATGGACATGAGTTTGAGCAAACTCCGGGAGACAGTGAAGGATAAGGAAGCCTGGCGTGCTGTGGGCCATGGAGTCGCAAAGACCCGGACATGACTAACTGCTGCTGCTGCTGAGTAACTGAACATCAACAAAAACCTATAAAGAGGGTATTTTTATTAGCCCAGGCAGCTTACAAACCTGAGCACAGTTTACACAGTCACCCAGGCTGAATGCTGCCATTCCCTTCTTCAAATCCAGTCAGAACCAGAACAAGGGAAACCCCGAGTGCCAACATTATTATTGAGTGTGTCCCTGGGTCTGGCATTGTCCTAAACTTCACTTTTTTTTGGTCGCACCACACAGCAAGTGGAATCTCAGTTCCTTTATCAGGGATCAAACCCACACCCCCTTCACTGGAAGCGCTGGCGCTCTCAGTGTGGCCTGTCCTGTCCTGGGTGCTGCTGCCTCCTGAGCACAAGCTCTGCAGGGTTCGGTGTGGATGTGCCCCAAGCCCACTCTCCCCATGAGCTTCAGGGCTGTTGGTGGGTGGGCCCTGCCTATCCAGCCTCTTCTCACCCTCCCGTGGGACCCACCCTGCACCCTCCCCTTCCCTGCTGACCCCGGCCCTAGCCAACAGCCTCCCCACCTGCAACACAGACGGGAATTTACAGTCCCAGAGCTTTGTCCAAAGGACACAAAACTGTAGTGCGGCAGCCTTCGGCCGTTCATTGACTCCACGTTGCCAAGCAGCTGAGGTGTGCTGGGAGCTGTGCAGACCCTGGGGGTGTAGCAGTGGGTAAAGCCAGTGCCCCCTCCAGGTGCTTCCAGAGCCCAGGGAGGCTGGCAGGTCTATTCCACCACTAAACATTGGCAGGTCCATTCGACCACCTAACACAGAGGACTGGGTCTGGTCTCTGTCCCTAGGTCATAGTAAATGCTCAGTAAATATTTACTGAAGGAATAGGGTCAAGCATTGTTCTAAACTTCATTTTTTTTTTGGCTGTACCGCACGGCATGTGGGATCTTAGTTCCTTGATCAGGGATCAAATCCACACCCTCTGCACTGGAAGCACAATATCTTAACCACTAGACGATCAGCGAAGTCCCTTCATATCCTGAACTCACTTGGTCTCCCTAACAGCCCTCCTGATTTCACAGTCAAGGGAAAGGATGCACTGAAAGGGCAGAAGCACAGGGAGGATGGTATAGGAAGAAAGTGAGGAGTCTGATCGCCTGCCTTTCACATCACCAGGGCAAGGACAGAGGAGGGCAGAGAAGGTGGCTGTGGCTGGTTGGCCCATTCTTCCCAGAGGACGTGGCAGGAATGGTCCTGAACAGAGTACAAGGCAACAAAAAACTGTTCCTGTGTGAATGGCCATCATGCTATCCTCTGAAACCAGCACATTGCCAAGCTCTCTGGAGCCAGCTGTGGGATACTCATCTTTCTCTTCCAGGCTTCCTGTGGGACCCTTGTATGATGAAGGTCCCCAGAGCAGCAAGGCGTAGCCAGGCGGGGGAGAAGGGAGAAGGGGGCAGCCTTGATTAAGTCTCAAGCTTCCCTGGTGGTCCCATGGTTAAGAATTTGCCTTGCAATGCCAGGGACATTAGTTCAATCCTTGGTCTGGGAAGACCCCACATGCCATGGAGCAACTAAGCCTGTGTGCCACAACTACTGAGCCCAAGTGCTGTAACTACTGAAGCCCTTGAGCTTAGAGCCTGTGCAAGAGAAGAGAAGCCACCGTAATGAGAAGCCTGTGCTTGTTGCAGCTGGAGAAAGCCCTAGTGCAGCATCGAAGACTGACCATAGCCAAAAAATAATAAAAAATCAAACTGAGAGAGAAAGAAGTATATGGAAAGCCAAGAGCACAGATCGCATTCTCTCTTCTTCCAGGAGCAAGGAATGGATGGGTCTCCCATTCTATTCTGTCATCTTGAATTACATGGGTAGAAATATATGAACTTTGTGCAAGCTGCAAAGCCCAGGTCTGAGGCCAGGACTCCATGTGCAACTAGTGCCAGCCTGGAAGCTGATGCCACTCCAGGGCTGTCCTCTCTGCGCCCACCTGAAATGTGCATTCACCAGCTCCCTGACTGTAAGTTGCAACATGCTTGCCTCCCTAAACAATGAGTTGCTCAGCCTGTCTTATGCAGGGCTCACTAGAAATGCTGTCATACTTTGCATCACCTTCAAGGTCATGTTCACAACAATACATTCCATTCCTGAGGCTCTCCCAGGCCGATGTGTCCAGGACACTCTGTACAACCTGTGCTAAGCACCTGTTCCCTCCCGGAATAGCTCTGTGCCATGCCCTGTGTGATACACTGTCACCCAGGTGGAACTTTCCAGAACAACTTGTCCAGGAGAAACAGAGAGCAGGTGCCATGAAAATAAACAATTTGGTAAATTTGGTGCATCTCTGTATATTCTGGAAAACTTAGGGCTCCATTTACCGTAGTGATTTCCTCTGCCATTCCCACAGATGTGTGACAGCGCCACCCCTGCCTCCGCAGCCCGTGTTGAAGGTGTGGTTTTACTGAACACACTCATTCGTGTTTGTGTTGTCCAGAGCCGTGCATGAACCTTAACAGCAGAGTTCGGTGCTAGCCTGTACGATCCACGAAGAAGAAAAACATTTACTACCTGGTCCTTAGCCAGAAATCTTGTGACCCCATTTTGGATGCTATTTCTCCTTTCTTATCTGTAAACACTTTAGTTCACATTATATTTTGGCCTCTAAACTTCCCCAAGCTTCTTTTCTTATCTTTCTCCCGCCCTGAAACAGATCGAGTGCGTTTTTAGAATAGCAGAGAGGGTCCCAGTGCGCTTGACAGGAGGCCGATAGAGCAGGCGACGGTGCAGGGTCTGCAGCTGGGCCTTGCTGCGTCCCCTCACCCCGCGGGCCCCCGGGTTGTCCATCTGCAGTGGGCCCAGCTGGTCTCTGGCTTCTAGTTTCCTGCTTTCATTCTCAGTATTCATTTTATTCTTAGCCTAAGCTTGACACTTCCTCTTAGCCACATGCAAATTTCAGGCTGCCACAGATGTCTGGAAAGTTACAGCCCCACGATGTCAGCGCTGAGGGTGGGACTGCATAGGGGTTAATTTTTTTTTAACTTTCTCAATTATGTTTTTCTGAGTTTTCCACTAGCTGGTATTGTTTCATAAGGAGGAAAATCCTTTGCAGTGTTGGCAAGAAATCCAGGCTTCAATCCATGGCTCCCTCCTCTGAAAACTTTCCTTACTGGGCTTATTAAAGGATTAGCTCACCATCATTAGTTACTGAGCCCCTTCTGTACACAGAGGTCAGGGAATGTGGATGAGAGGTATATGGGCCCAGTCTGGGAGAATCTAGCAGAGAAGAGAGAGGTTTCCATATGCAGCCAAAATTCACAATGGCACAGAGAATGGTGGATGATGGAGCGAGGAGGGCAGGTAAAGAGAGGTGACTCGCTGCTGCAGGGACCATGGGACACAGTGCTCCAGGCAGGGATGGGTGGGCTGGAGTCTACCAGCAAGGGGTCTCAGGGCTCCTGCATATCTGAACAGCAGGAACGGTATGAAAAGGTGAGAGAAACCATGGTACTTGGGGCTGGGCTCAGGGTCCACAGGGAGAATTGTTACCACATGCAGAAGGATGGGTAATGCCTGGCTCTAAAGGACCACTGGTTTCCTGCAAGGTTGAATTGCCTCAGACTTTCAATCAGGATGGATTGAAGAGATTTATTTGTGTTATGAGCTTCCCAGGTGGCTCAGTGGTAAAGAATCTGCCTGCCAATGCAGGAGACTCAGGTTCGATCCCCGGGTTGGCAAGAGCCTCTGGAGAAGGAAATAGCAACCCACTCCAGTATTCTCGCCTGTGAAATCCCTTGGACAGAGAAGCCTGGCAGGCTAGAGTCCATGGGGTTGCAAAAGAGTTGGATGTGAATTAGCAACTAAACAACAACAATTTGTGTTGTAGAATGAAAGCTAGAGATACAACTTAATTTGGTACCAAATCAGTCCCACAGCAGTGCTGCCAATTTCCCAGAGGGAGTATAGAGGGATCCAGTGTCTCTGCATCCTACCCAGCGTCGGAGGTTGTTGTGTGTGTGCTTGCTGCTCTGACAGGTGTTTAGAGCTCTCTCATGTGGTTTGCACGTCCCTCGTGGCCAGTGACTGTGCCTATCTCTCCATGTGCGTGTTTGCTGTGTGTACATTCTCTCTGCTGAGAGGTCCCTGCAGCCTCTGCCCACACTGAGCTTCCATTTCTTCCTTTCACACAAATAGCTGGGGAACAAGTTCGTGGTTGCCAGGGTTAGAGATGTGGTAACGGGACAATTCTGTATCTGGCCTGCGGTGGTGGTTACACACATCCTCACACGTGAGTAAATGACACAGCACTTCACCCATTGAACCAAGGTGGTTTCCTGGTTTTGATGCTACACTACATTTCTGGAAGATGGGTGGGGCACAGGGAGTAGGTACACAGGACCTCGCTACAGTCTTTGTGCGTTCCTTTGCCTCCAAATAAGAAGTTAAAAAGCAAAGTCAGTACCAATCATTCTGACTGTCAGTTCAGTTCAGTCACTCAGTCATGTCCGACTCTCTGCGACCCCATAAACCACGGCACGCCAGGCCTCCCTGTACATCACCAACTCCCGGAGTCCACCCAAACTCATGTCCATTGAGTCGGTGATGCCATCCAACCGTCTCATCCTCTGTTGTTCCCTTCTCCTCCTGCCCCCAATCCCTCCCAGCATCAGGGTCTTTTCTAATGAGTCAGCTCTTCCCATCAGGTGGCCAAAGTATTGGAGTTTCAGCTTCAACATCAGTCCTTCCAATGAACACCCAGGACTGATCTCCTTTAGGATGGACTGGTTGCAACTCCTTGCAGTCCAAGGGACTCTCAAGAGTCTTCTCCAACACCACAGTTCAAAAGCATCAATTCTTCAGCGCTCAGCTTTCTTTATAGGAGGATCCAAAAACCCACAATTATTATTTTATCCCTCTTATCAACTAATTATTCATTTATCTGCAAATATCCAGATCACATCATTTGATCTTAGGGCTCTATGTTCCCTAAAAATATATGAAAAAAAATTTTTTTTCCATCCCTAAGAAAACAAAAAGATTTTTTTTCCCCATCATGTGGAAAAGATTGTCACAGTTCACTTGAGGAAGTGAAAGAAGAAAACGGGATCTCCCTGCTTGGCCTCTGAGAGCGGCAGGAGGCAGAGGGAGTAGCCTTCCCATCTCATCCCAGTCCCCACCTCTTCGGTGGTCTCTCCACACTGGGACAGGCCGCAGACTGCTCCCTCAGCTTCCCCTGGCCTTTGTAAAAGGTCCCTTTGATGTGCCCTTTCTTATTTGTTTACACAACACCACAGGATTCCTGAATGCTGCAACCCATAGGCCAGTTGGGTGGCCTTGCTTTTTTATGCAAAAGTGTTGAGAAGCACCTGTCAGACTCTGAAGATAATTAACCTTCATTGTTCTCTTTAAGACTGACAACGTCACTCAGCACTGATGTGGCCACTGGATGGGGCTGGGGTGGGGAAGAGTAGGTGGGGAGTGAGCCGCTGAGGTGCAGAGACTCTGGGGGCAGAGGCACCCACTGTCTATGGTCAGTGCATCTGGGGCCTGGTCTAGCCGGATTGGGGCACAACCCACATCAGGACCTACCTGGCTGTGGCCTCCTGAGCTGCCTTGCAGAAGTAGGGAGACAGAGGTCCACAAGGAGAGACATCTCCTACTCAAGAGCAGGATGAGAATCTCCATTACTGCTGGAAGGGAAACATTCCACAGTGCAGGGATTCAGACTGTCTGGGGCCTTGCTGAGACTCTCGAGGCTGTGGGCTCCTCCTGACATGTATATTTGCTGGAGGAGAGGGATTAGGGAACTGAGGCAGAGAAGAAATACAACCTCCACGCAGTGACCGAGGCAGTGGACCATTCCAACATGGATGAGGGCTGTCATGCAACAAAGGGGTTGGCAGACAGTGGAGATGCCAGTGGCCCATTGGGCCACTGACAGTGGGCCACCTGTCAGTCAGGTCTCTTCGCCCACAGCCAGGAGCTGAGCGATCGTCAAGTATTTTACATTAGCGGGGGAAGTGGTAGAAGATCAGCTTCAAAAATGGAGCATCTGTGTGCAGTGCAAAGAAGGGATTGTGGAGGGACAAGCGTGAGAGAGAGAACAGTTAGAAACTGATGGGATAGAACACACACACACACTTTCACACATGCACACATTCACACATATGTGCACACACAGCAGTGGTGATCACTCAGGGCGGGGGTTGTGCACATGGTAACAAAGCAGAGCACCTCAGGCTGAAAGTCTTGCTGTGGACAGGGTGCTTTACCCACAGTCCTCACTGTCCATGAAACCTCGGCAAAGCACAGTATCACAAAGAGGGAGGGCAGTCCAAAGCTTTACGCTTTCTACTCCAAAGTATAATAAGACACCCAGCAAGGAGCAGAGACAGTACACAACCTTCCAATGCAATTTTTAAATGACAGAAAATTGTTAGCATAATGTGATCTTTTTACAGGAGTATTTTCAATATGGAATTGATTCTATTGCATGGGAGGGAATACACGGCCTGAAAAAAAGATGTTATAAGCTCCATGACTATCTGAGGTCAGATGACTATCTGAGGTCATCAGATAGTCTAAGATCTTCCAAGATATTCTAAGATCCATCTTCACTGAGTACAAATCCCAGCGCTCTCATTTAAAGAATATCTGGACTTTCCTGGTGGTCCAGTGGTTAAGAATCTGCCTGCCAGTGCAGGGGACATGGGTTCAAACCCTGATCTGGGAAGATCCCACATGCCAAGGAGTAGCTGTGTGCCACAACAACTGAGCCTGTGCACCCAGAGTCCTCTGCAGAGCAAGCCCACCTTCTCCAGCCCCCCCAGCCCATGCTCCGCTAGGGAAGCCGCTGCAGTCAGAAGCCTGTGCACCGCAACAGGAGTAGCCCTGCACTCTCCACAACTAGAGGAAGCCTTCGTGCAGCAATGAAGACCAAGTGCAGCTAAGACAATGTAAATAACTCTTTAAAAATAAAAATTGCGAATGCTTGATACTAATATAAACACTAATGTCTTTTTTGTCCACTAAACATGGAAAACAGCAGTGAAGAGCAGCGATGCCTCAGTTTCCCGCACAGCCTTGGGTTCAAGCATGTCTCTGGCTGAGTCTTGGTGTCCCTGGCATTCAGTGGAGTACAGTAATTATGTTTCAGTTTCTAGTACGGCAAATATCGACACATAAACCCATGGAAACAGAAGCTCTTTAGGGTTCTTAACACACTTGGAGTGAAAAGGGGTCCGGAGACAAAAGTTTAAGAATGGCTGGTGTTTACAAGGAGGTTTTGGAATGTGTTTGGGAGGAGGGGCTGGAGAGCACAGGGTTGCTCTGCAGATTGGGGTGGGCAGGTCAGTGTGGGAGGAGGCCAAAAGGGAGTGACCTGGGTGTGGGGAGGGTGAGGGGACCAAGCAGGCAATAGTCTCCCTGCACGGGGGCTGCAAGAGGCAAGAGGACTCAGGAGACCAGAGGGGGGCTGGCTGTGACTTGAGGTGGGCTTGCTGCTGTGATGTAGCTTTCAGTTAGTCTTCTGTGCTAAAAGGATGGGGTGTGTGTGCATGTGTGTGTACACTCGTGTAAGAGTGGATCGGGCTGTGCTAAGTCAGTGTGGGGTAGAAATAAACATGTAGGCACTAAGACCCTCCATACTACAGAGCACTGAAGGTGACACAGGCTCCTGATGCCAGAGTGTACACCACTTTCAAAGTGTACGCCTCACCCCGGCACCCGCAGCACCCCAAGATCATAGGAATTCACAGAGGTCTGCAGGAGACTCTGGATGTGCTTGGGGTGAGGATGGAGAACTGGCCCCCCTTGTTCTTGACTTAGGTGCTTTCATGTGAGCACAGCAAAGGCTCAGGGGAGTCCTCAAGTAGCAGGACAGTCATGGAACCACACACGAGGCACTCTTGCGCGGACACAGTGGGGACACGGTGAAAGGTACTGAAGGATTCTGGAGGCAGGCCTTCCCTCCAGTACCAGCAGCCAGAGCAGCCCAGGGCTCTGCTTGCAGTCCAGGGACAGCCTGCTCTGGGGGTTATGGTGGCCCCTGTTGCCATGTGGGCCTTGGTCTTGCACTACAGACTCAGGCTCCGGTAAGATCTGTGCACTAACTCCTGCCCGGAGCTTGTCTGACATCATGATTCGAATGGTTGCTAAATCTGTTCTTTTGCCTGTCTCCACGCCTGTGTTTTTGCTGGTTTCTCCTGTGGTTTACTTTGATTCTATCCTTTCTCAAGCAATAGAATGGCCTTCCTAGGTCTCCAGTCTGAGTCTGCAAGTTGAGCAACTTAGAAACCCAGACACAGCACACAAGGGATCAGCGTTTAAAAACTTCCTGTGGAGACCTAGCAGGATGAAGGGCTGAACGGAAAATCAATTTATTTCCCAGGGATACAGGCCCTGGGCTTTGTGCACTGAGAGTGCCTCAGGAGAGATGGAGGGGGTTGATTTCTCTCTTTTGAGAAAGTCACCTGGCCCAACAGCCGGGGGTGGGCTGGAGAGGGGGAAGCATGCAGGAGAGGAGAGGGATCCTTATCCAGGGACTAGGACATGTCAGAGGAAGGGAACAGGGCAAATAAGATGGCTCCAATGCCTCTTATATTTCCCAGGCGGCACAGTGGTAAAGAATCTGCCTGCCAATGCAGGGGACGCAAGAGATGCAGGTTCAATCCATAAACTGAGCAACATCCCCTGGAGGAGGAAATGGCAACCCACTCCAGTATTCTTGTCTGGAGAATCCCATGGACGGAGGAGCCTGGTGGGCTACCGTCCATGGGGTCACAAAAAGTCGGACACGACTGAGCACACACACACAATGCCTGTTATTTAGGACTCAAGCTTGCCATATAAGGCCAGTGGGAGTGGAATTTAGCAACACACTATGATAGAAAGACATAGAAGAGACGGGTCAAGAGGAGGGTCTGAGCAGGGGCGCTATCCGTAAACTGAGGTAAGCCGCTTCAGCCCAGAGGCCTTGGTTTCCTGCCTGAAAAATGGCGATGATAATATTGACTTCAAAGGTGTGTTTAGAATTAAATGAGATGCTAAGTGTAAAGGGTTTTGCAAACTGCCACACAGGAGGAAGATGCCGGCTACTTCTGCAGTGACGCTTGCTGAAGCCTACTCCGTGTGCAGGCCCCTTCCCCACTTTCAAGAGAACCCTAGCTTTTGCTTAAGAGTCCACCCCGCTTCCACACAGCCTAAGTGCCTAGAAGGACAGTGATCCCACCTTCGGGCCCCTGGGTGGACTCTGATTGACTTAAGCCATTCCCCCATCCCTGAGATTGGCCAGGGTGGGTGTAAGAGCCTGCTAGCGCAATCAGGCCCATGAGCCACCAGGGCAGCTGGGCTCAGAGGGTCTCCCATGGCCAGGGGGCCAGGGAAGAGTCAGGAGGAAGAACCATCTCTGGTGAGATGACTGATGACTAAACCAAGAGAATGAAACCTTCACAGAGACCCTCCATCGTTCAGGCAGGCATGTTTTCTGGGACTTGTCATGAAAGCACCCTGACTGCTGTGCTGTGGCTGCTGCCACTGTGACCGATGATAACTCAGACCCACCTTGTCTAGTTCTTCTTCACTCTAGACATCAAAAGAGAGACCCATCAGGTTATCACATTGGAATGAAAACGTAGTCAAGTTCACATAGCCTTTCAAATCCCAGGGCACAATGCTAGAAATTGTGAATTCACAATTTCCTTTAGAGTGAAACGTAGTCTTCTACATCCCTGGGCACAATGTTCTTTCAAGGTGAATTTGCATTCTTAAACGTGAAACTTCTCCCAAATGACCATCATTTTAAGGCAATAAAGAAAGGGCTTCCTGAAATAACTCCTACTTAGAGGCCTTGGTGGGGGCTTCCCAGGCCTGCTCTGCCTTGGTGGGTTTGAGATGCATGGTTTCTACGTGAGGACGGGCTATCTCAAGACAGTTGCTCCTAGATTTTACTGTTTTTTAGAGCTCCCAGGAAGTTGATCAGCACAGGTTTTCAGGACCCTCTCTCTGATATTCTGAGGCAGGAGCTCTGGGGTGGGGCCCAGAAAACTACATTTGAACAGGCAATTCTAACGCAGGGCTCCAAGTGTTCAGAGGCCACAATCCTGGTTTGCCTGGGACAGGCAGAATCTCTGTGGATGCCAGCTGAACACCAAGGTCCCCCTTACTGTCTAGGGTTTCTCAGTTTGGGAGTAAACAGCATGGCCACTCATTTGGGGAATGGGCTGGGAGCCACATCTGTTGAGGTGAAGCCTGCATTGTGGGTGGGGTGTGTGACTCCCTCTGTCCTCTCTCTGCTCTGCTACATGCCAGCTCTCTAATGTCAACTTAAAACTATGCACAGCGTCAACATGGCAGAGTAGAAGGACATGCACTTATCTTCTCCTGTGATAGCACCAAGATCGCAAGTAGATGTTGAACAACCATCAACAGGAGAACACTGGAACCCACCAAAAAAGATACCCTACATTCAAGGACGAAGGAGAAGCCACGAGATGGTAGGAGGGGTGCAATCACGATAAAATCAAATCCCATTCCTGCCAGGTGGGCGACCACTAACTGGAGAACAGTAGTACCAAAGAAGCTCTCACATTGTTGTGAAGGTTCTAAGTCCCACATGAGGCTTCTCAGCCTGGGCATCTGGCAAAGCGACTGAGAATCCCAGGGAATCAGACTTTGAAGGTCAGTGGGATTTGATTACAGAACTTCCACAGAACTGGGGGAAACAAAGATGCCACTCTTGGAGGACATAAGTAAAACCTGTATGCACCAGGACCCAGGAGCAGTGACTACATATGAGACTGAGCCAGACCTACGGCTCCCTGGTGATACTGATGCTGAGTATCCACAGACTACTCTCTGAGTAGTAAGGCTTAAGGCCTCTTCGGAAGTTCAGACTCATTGGATATATAAGAAATGACTGTGTATTCCCTACACTGATGGTATAGCCTTTCCATCTGGGAAATAATTAAATGCTATTTATTATATCTTTAAAACATGAATCTCGCAAACTTTTTTTTTCATTGCCTGAAAGTTTTTGAGCATCCTGATTGCAAGTGCTACATGAATTACAAATAAAGATTGTAATTGAAGACTCCCCTGGTGGGGAGAAAATGCACAGCATGAGAATTGTCAGTTAAGTTTTATTTGGGGGCAAAGTGAGGACGATATTCCTGGAAACAGCACCTCAGATAGCTCTGAGAAGCTGCTCCAAAGAGGTAGAGGGAAGGTCAGTTGTGATTTTGGTGAAGCAGGGCTACATGCAATCAAGCACGTATTTTTCTAGAAGGTTTCTGCTTGTCACAAGGAGCACTTGTCACCATGAAGGATTCTGGTGCTTTTCTAGATATGAGGAGATCCGAGAATTGCTCTCATAAAATCAGTTCCTGAAAATATTTAACTATTTGAAGACCTTTTTCCAGAGCCCAGAGGGTCTCCTTCCTGATCTCCACCCTGAGCTGCTTTCAGGGGGTGTTGAAAGTCAGCAGCTGCAGCATCACGTGATTTAATCCTTGTAGAGGTAGATGGCAAGTGCCAATTTGTAGCTGACACTAGTACCTAATTCCTCTCAAGGCACCGGCCATACACGGGGCTGTACGTAAATCCCTCCCGTGTGTGTCGAGGTCCTGTGCTCAGAGCTTCCTGCCCAAGGGTTTGGGGAATTCTGTGTAATGGATTTACTCAAAAAGATGGATAAAAGTACACCTCCACCTCATACCACATTCAAAAGGAAATGCCAGAGGAAAACATTAAATATTGAAAACCCACAAGACTAATGGAAGGAACTGTAGGGGTTTTAAAAACATGACATCAGCGGGGAAGTGGCTTTGTAAGTATGGTAAGAAACCCAGAAAAAGTAAAGAAAAATACCGGCAGAATTGAACATTTGAAAACTAAAAGCTCTGGATGGATCTGGACTCCCGAAAGAATGCAAAAAGACAGAGACACTGTGGAGGAAATGAGGGTTGCCAAGAGCTGTCTTAGTGGGTGTGCGGAGGGCAGAAAACCTCTGGGGCATCCCCTCTCCCTCCAGCTTGTGCTGCTAGGAGCTGGGTTCTGCCCGCTTCCTGGTTGCCCCTTGATCCTGTGCAGTTTTGGAACCTGGATCTCCAGTCTTCCTTTTGGTTTTGTGAGTAACCTGATGCGGGAATAAACGCCTTTAAGTTTACCAAAGTTCAATTGTTTTGCTTGCAACCTGAGCCCTGAGATACACACTGTGGCAAATAAATTAGTTTCCTTCCTCAGAAAGGGGTTTTTAAAGCCATGCACTCAGGTGCTGTGGAAGCTACCATCCTCCCAGCTCTAAGATTCAATGAACACATGGTTCTTAGGACTTCATAAAACTTCTTTACACTCCAAGGGTTCAGAAAGACCCAAGATACGATGATGTCCTGAGAAACTTGCTTCAGATGTTTGCATATCATTTTGGCTGCAAAGTCACCCCCCTTAATCAGTCATTTTTATTACTGGGAAAAGCAACAGCTGGCTGACCAATTTAGCATCATTCAGGTTCCACCTTGGCTCCCTGGTAAAGACACTGCTGTTCTGACCGCCACCCCGCAGAGCAAGCTCTATCACCCCAAGTTACAGATGAGAAAACTGAGGCCTTGAGTCATGTGACTGGCTTTGCTTCACTCCTCAAAGGGGAAGAATACAGATAGAAACCCTGGCCTGCCCACCTCTGCTCTCTGCTTTTGCTTAATTGCTTCAGATAATACATAGCAATTCCACA
This sequence comes from Bubalus kerabau, assembly GCF_029407905.1. Lineage (NCBI taxonomy): Eukaryota > Metazoa > Chordata > Mammalia > Artiodactyla > Bovidae > Bubalus > Bubalus kerabau. Next base: position 77,957,007 of record NC_073631.1, on the reverse strand, counting down.
AATTACTGAAACCGTCTTAATGGAAATTAGTCACAGATGACTTAGAGGTCGTACTTGTCTATTTAAAATTCCTGACTAGCAAATAAAACTGTTGAGTGAGGTCTATGTGATTTTTAGTTAAAGATTGAATGACAGGAATTTCCACTATAGGGCTTTCCTGGTGGCTCAGTGGTAGAGAATCACCTGCCAATACAGGAGACTCAGGTTTGAACCCTGGGTCAGGAAGATCCCCTGAAGAAGGAAATGGCAACCCACTCCAGTATTCTTGCCTGGGAAATCTCATGGACAGAAGAGCCTGGCAGGCTACAGTCTATGGGGTCACAAGAGTTGGACAGGACTGAGTGAGTAAACAACAAAAAATTTCCACTATTGCTTCAGAACATTCTGACAGCTTCCACATGTGTGAACTGACAGTCTCCCAGTGCCAAGAGGAATGTTGTTAACCCAGAGTATAGATTGGGAAACTGAGGTCTGGGGCAAGGATCTGCTCTCTCCTCTCCAAGGTGCTGATGGCCTTCTCAGGCTGATGAGGCAAAGGGGCCATTACGCCAAAGCTGCACTTTTCCAGGGAAGTGGACGCTCTGGGTGATCCCAACCCCTCCCACCCCTCTGGGCACAAAGGGCTCTGTTGCCTTTGAGAGTCAAGAGTCTCATCAGTTAGTCTCTACCCATTCACCAGTGACAGGACCAAACAGTGCTTGTCTAAAGTGCTGGGAGAATCGGTGCGAGCTTTGAGGGGAGCTCCCAGAACACAGCGTGAAAGGGCAGGAGATGATCCCAGTGGCTGGGAGTGTGCGCTTGCTCACCAAGCTCAGGGGGTGGGCTTCCCTTCATTGGAGATTTGCTTGAATACATTGGAGATTGGCTTGAATAGACCTCCAGGCTAGTTTGCAGTTGCTGTAAGCAGCCCCCTGTGCTGACTGGACATTCCCTCCCCTCCGACCCACCCCCAGCCGGGTCGTCACAACTCCCAGCAGGGCCCCAGCCCCACTTATCACAGTGAGAATCAGCAGTGCAGAAAGTGCTGTGACTACAGGAGCTGCTAACAGGTCATTACAATGCCTCAGAGGACATTTCTTCATCAGGACAAGTCTCTCTGGCAACATCAACTTGGTTCAAATGCACATTTTTGGTTTAAGCCCAAAAATGGGCTTAAAGGGAAAGTTTAAGATGGAGAGAAACACTCACAGGTCCATGCACAGAGGACAGGGAGTGGGGACCCAGATCTTGCCCTCAGGAAGTGACAGTCTATCAGGGAAACTGATCACTGCACATTATTAACTAAAGTCCACACTTTATATTACTGTTCATGCTATACTTTGTACATTCTGTGGGTCTGGACAAATGTATAATGACATGTATCCATTATTACTATTGTACAGAATATTTTCACTGCCATAAAAATCCCTGTATCCTCCTTCTATTCATCCCTCCCTCTCTCCACCTTCAGGCAACCCCTGATCTTTTCAATTCTTATTCTCCATAGTTTCACCTTTCCAGGATGTCATATAGTTGGAATCATACAGTGTGTGGCCTTTTCACATTGACTTCTTTCACTTAGTAATATGCATTTAAGATTCTTCCTTATCTTTTTACGACTTGGTACCATTTATCCTGGGGGCTGACTAATATTCCATTTTCTGGATGTATCACCCAGTTTATTTATCTAGTCACTGACTGAAAGACACAGAGGGTGCATCTAAGTTTTGGTAATTATGCAAGGAGATTCAACCAGTCCATTCTAAAGGAGATCGGTCCTGGGTGTTCTTCGGAAGGAATGATGCTAAAGCTGAAACTCCAGTACTTTGGCCACCTCATGCGAAGAGTTGACTCATTGGAAAAGACTCTGACGCTGGGAGGGATTGGGGGCAGGAGGCGAAGGGGACGACAGAGGATGAGATGGCTGGATGGCATCACTGACTCAATGGACCTGAGTCTGAATGAACTCCGGGAGTTGGTGATGGACAGGGAGGCCTGGCGTGCTGCAATTCATGGGGTCGCAAAGAGTCTGACACGACTGAGAGACTGAACTGAACTGAATTGAACTGATGCTATAAACATCTGCATTCAACTTTTTGTTTCCACATGAGTTTTCAACTTATTTGGGTAAACACCTAGGAGCATGATTATTGGATCACATGGTATGTTTAGTTCTCTAAAAGACTGCCAAACTGTCCTCCAAAGTGACCACACCATTGTACTTTCTGTCCAGTGATGAAAGAGAGTTCCTGCTGCTCCACACCCTCACCAGCAGTTGGTGTTGGTGTTTTGTATTTTGGCCATTCTAATAATAATAAATAATGGCATCACCTTGTTTTAATGTGCAATTCTCTGATGATATATAATGTTGAGCATCTTTTAAAAATAAATTTGTTTATTTATTTATTTATTTTTGGCTCTGGGTCTTTGTTGCTGCATGCACTTTTCTCTAGTTGTGGTGCTTGGGCTTCTCGTTGCAGTGGCTTCTCTTTTTGCAGAGCACAGGTTCTAGGGTGTTTGGGCTTCAGTCGTTGCAGTTCCCAGGCTATAGACCACAGGCTCAATAGTGTGGTGCCTGGGCTTAGTTGCTTCAAGGCATATGGGATCCGCCCAGACCAGGGATCGAACCCGAGTCTCCTACTTTGGCAGGTCAATTCTTCACACTGAGCCACCAGGGAAGCCCTGAACATCTTTTTATATACTTACTAACCATTTATAAATCTTCAGTGAGGTATCTGTTCAACTCTCCTGCTCATTTTCAGTTGGGTTGTTATTTTCTTGTTGCTGAGTTTATGGAGTTACTTGTAAACTTTGGCTATCAGTCCTTTATCAGATACATATTTTGCAAATATTTTCTCATGATCTGTGGCTTGTCTTTTCATTCTTTTAACAAAGTCTTTCACACAGCACAAGTTTTAAATTATAATGAAGTACAACTCATTAGTTTTTTCTTTTCTTTTGGTTTTTCTTTTCAAGGTGTCATATCCTTGGTGTGATGTCTAAAAAGTCATTGCCAAATCCAAGATCATATAGATTTTCTCCTATGTAATCTTCTAGGAGTTTTATAGCTTTTTGTTTAAGTCTATGATATATTTAAAGTTAATTTTTGTGGAAGGTGTAAGGTTGTGTCTAGTTTTTTTTTTTTTTTCATTATTGTTTTCTTTTTTAAACATGGATGTTCAGTGGTTCCAGTACCATTTGTTGAAAAGAATATCCTTTCTCCAAACTGCATTTGCTCCTTGTCAAAGATCAGTTGACTATATTTATATGGGCCTACTTTTGAGCTTTCTATCTTGTTTCGCTGTCTTGTCCATTCTTTCACCAATTTCACACTATCTTGATTACTGTAGTTCTGCAGTAAATCTTGAAGCTGAATGATGTCAGTCCTCCAACTCTTGTTTTCCTTCATTAAAATTGTGTTAGATGTTCAAGCTGGTTTTAGAAAAGGCAGAGGAATCAGAGATCAAATTGCCAACATCTGCTGGATCATCAAAAAAGCAAGAGAGTTCCAGAAAAACATTTATTTCTGCTCTATTGACTATGCCAAAGCCTTTGACTGTGTGGATCACAATAGACTGTGGAAAATTCTGAAAGAGATGGGAATACCAGACCACCTGACCTGCCTCTTGAGAAATCTGTATGCAGGTCAGGAAGCAACAGTTAGAACTGGACATGGAACAACTGACTGGTTCCAAATAGGAAAAGGAGTACGTCAAGGCTGTATATTGTCACCCTGCTTATTTAACTTCTATGAAGAGTACATCATGAGAAACACTGGACTGGAAGAAACACAAGCTGGAATCAAGATTGCTGGGAGAAATATCAATAACCTCAGATATGCAGATGACACCACCCTTATGGCAGAAAGTGAAGAGGAACTAAAAACCCTCTTGATGAAAGTGAAAGTGGAGAGTGAAAAAGTTGGCTTAAAGCTCAACATTCAGAAAACGAAGATCATGGCATCTGGTCCCATCACTTCATGGGAAATAGATGGAGAAACAGTGGAAACAGTGTCAGACTTTATTTTTCCGGGCTCCAAAATCACTGCAGATGGTGACTGCAGCCATGAAATTAAAAGATGCTTACTCCTTGGAAGCAAAGTTATGACCAACCTAGATAGCATATTAAAAAGCAGAGACACTACTTTGCCAACAAAGGTCCGTCTAGTCAAGGCTATGGTTTTTCCTGTGGTCATGTATGGATGTGCGAGTTGGACTGTGAAGAAGGCTGAGCACCGAATAATTGATGCTTTTGAACTGTGGTGTTGGAGAAGACTCTTGAAAGTCCCTTGGACTGCAAGGGGATCCAACCATTCCATTCTGAAGGAGATCAGCCCTGGGATTTCTTTGGAAGGAATGATGCTAAAGCTGAAACTCCAGTACTTTGGCCACCTCATGCGAAGAGTTGACTCATTGGAAAAGACTCTGATGCTGGGAGGGATTGGGGGCAGGAGGAGAAGAGGATGCTGGAGGATGAGATGGCTGGATGGCATCACTGACTCAATGGACGTGAGTCTCAATGAACTCTGGGAGATGGTGATGGACAGGGAGGCCTGGCATGCTGTGATTCATGGGGTCGCAAAGAGTTGGACACGACTGAGCGACTGAACCGAACTGAACTGAGCTCTTCTGGGCGTTTTGCCTTTTCATGGAAACTTTAGGATCAATTTGTCAACACTGATAAAATAACTGCTGGGACATCCTATTAAATTGGACCTGCATTGAATCCATAGATCAAGTTGGGAAGAAATGACATCTTGACAACATCAAGTCTTCATATCCATAGACATGGATTACCTGTCCATCTATTCAGATTGTCTCTGAATTTTTTTATTTTCCTGGTTTAGATATTTTACCTTTTTGTTAGAATGTAATGAAGTATTATAACTGTTTCACTTTTTGTTGCTAATACTATGTATATATTTCTGAATAATACACATTTTGATGTTATTCATGGAGTTAGTCTCAGAACTCCTGAGGTTGAAAATTCTGGCTTTGCCTTTTCTCAGTTGTTCAACCCGTGGCAAGCCCTGCCATTTCCTGGCCTTTGCTTTTTCTTCTTTGAAGAATGCCCCTGGCTTTATTCACAGATTGACTTGTCGACTTTCCAGATCTTTGTGGAGATGGAACGCCTGCATGGTTTGCCTTTGGGACTATCCTTACTGCCCTCCAGGGAACCCTGCAACATGAGACTGTGGCTCCCTCCAAGCCAACCAAATCTGTGATCAGTGATGTCACTAAGGATACATATGTGGTCATGGATGACTGGAGACTATTTAGAAGGCAGTAGAGAGGTATCTGGCAGCCCACTCCAGTACTCTTGCCTGGAAAATCCCATGGACGGAGGAGCCTGGTGGGCTGCAGTCCATGGGGTCGCTAAGAGTTGGACATGACTGAGCGACTTTACTTTCACTTTTCACTTTCATGCATTGGAGAAGGAAATGGCAACTAGCTCCAGTGTTCTTGCCTGGAGAGTCCCAGGGACAGGGGAGCCTGGTGGGCTGCTGTCTGTGGGGTTGTACAGAGTCGGACACGACTGAAGCGACTTAGCAGCAGAAGCAGCAGCAGAGAGGTACCTGGTCTCTCGTGATGCTGAGAGATGAGATGCTGAGAGACGGAATTTGTGCTAACAGAATTTGCCATGATTCCACTTTTAGGGCTTGGGCTCATGGATAAGTACATTCTTGAGATGATTGAAATTAGAGTTTATAATGGTGGCAAAAGATGATTAACATCTAGAACTGGAGATGGGCCTGGGACTTTTTGGCCCTTCTGTGTCCCTTGGCCTTGCCATGATGCATTCTCACCAGGTCACTCTCTTCCATACTCTTTCCTCCCATGTGGCTAGTGCAGTAATACATTGATGAATTTTCCACCCTTGGGTTTCTGGCGGGCCCTGAGCATGGGCTGTGTAGTGGCAGACCTTAGTTAGGCCGCAGGGGACAGGGAGCTGACTTTTTCCCCATGTTCTTGTCCCTTTGTACCTCACAGAAACTCACAGAAACTGTGAGAAGGCTCTGGACCACCATGGGCCATGGAGTTGGGGTTTGGTGAGTGGAAGCAGCTCTCTGAGAGTCCTGGGGACCTAGTGGGCACCAGGGTTCCTTTTGATCATAGTGGAGAAGACTGGTCAGGAACTGACGACTGTGATACAAAACATTAAGTCCATGCTGGAGAAAACACCTGCTCCACCAGGTAAGACCTTCTGTCCTTCACAGAAGCAGCTGAGTCAGTAAGCACTCAGGGACACGTGGGGTGGGGTCTTGAGGGCAGTCATGTTTAGGTTCTGTCATGGGCTCCATGTGTCCCCCAAATTCATATGCTAAAGTCCTAACCCTGAATGTGATCATATTAGAAGATGAGGCCTTTGGGAAGTAATTAGTGTTTGATGAGGTCATGAGGGCGGGGCCCCCATGATGGGATTAGCGTCCTTCCAAGAAGAGACACAAGAGCTCCCTCTCTGTGCCATGTGAGGACACAGCAAGAACATGTCATGCCAGCCAGGAGGAGTGCTTTTACCAGGAAAAGAATCTGTTGGCACCTTGATCTTGAACTTCCAGCCTCCAGAATGATGAAAAATCAATGTTTGTTGTTTAGGCCACCCTGTCTGTGGTGACAAGAGCTGATGAACACAGGATCTGATTCCAGGGAAGGAGGGTAGGAAGATGTCTTCATGTGGCTCTGTCCACACCTGATCCAAACTGCCTGCTGGGGAAAGAAGGATTGAGACTCCTCGAATACACAATTCTACAGCAGACTGACATTTAAGACTTTTTGAGTTAAAACATTGTAATAGTTTAAAGATGTCTTGCATGCCAGTGTCAGTACATCAGAAACCACCAACCTGTGCCATCAGATTAAATGGTGTGGGAGAAAGGTTCTCTCGAAATCAGCTTTGTTAGCTTGTTCTTTTAAGAAAGGACTGTAAGTGTTCCTCTCACCTGCTTTTAAACTACACCCTGGAGATGATGGGCTTCCGCAGTGGCTCAGTGGCAAAAAATCCACCTGCAGTGCAGGAGACACAGGAGATGCAGGTTTGATCCCTGGGCCGGGAAGGTCCCCTGGAGGAGAAAATGGCAACGACTCCAGTATTCTTGCTTGGAAAATTCTGTGGACAGAGGAGCCTACGGTCCATAGGGTCACAAAGAGTCAGACACGACTGAGAACACACAGGCAGGCAGGCCTGGAGATGGTGACTCTTAGAGTAACTGTGTGAGTCCTTGTCCTCCTGGCCGCTGTTGAGCCAGGTTCCTGTTGCCTCCACTTGTTCAGGGTCTGGCATGTTGGAAAGTTTCTGGCCAGAGGGCTGGTTGTTGCTCCCATATTAAAGCCTGTTCTCCTTATTCCTCTGCTTATTTCACATATTAAAGCCTGTTCTCCTTCAGTTCAGTTCAGTCGCTCAGTCGTGTCCAACTCTTTGCGACCCCATGAATCGCAGCACTCCAGGCCTCCCTGTCCATCACCAACTCCCGGAGTTCACCCAAACCCATGTCCATCGAGTTGGTGATGCCATCCAGCCATCTCATCCTCTGTTGTCCCCTTCTCCTCCTGCCCCCAATCCCTCCCAGCATCAGTCTTTTCCAATGAGTCAACTCTTCACATGAGGTGGCCAAAGTACTGGAGTTTCAGCTTTAGCATCAGTCCTTCCAATGAACACCCAGGACTGATCTCCTTTAGAATGGACTGGTTGGATCTCCTTGCAGTCCAAGGGACTCTCAAGAGTCTTCTCCAACACCACGGTTCAAAAGCATCATAGTTTCAGAGAGCAAAGAAATCACTTTGATTAAAGATTTAACTTCCAAAAGTATTTAAAACCCAGTTAAAGTCAATAGACTTTGGCATAAGAATGCAATGATCTCAGCTTTTTATGCTTAATTTATAAAAATAAATGGCAGACTTGAGAAGATATACTGATTTGTTTCTTTTGGGCAGTTGATACATAAGGGCATGCATTTAAGAGAGACCATTGTTAAGTATGTTGTAACTCCTAGCCTCCACTATAAAACCTGGGGCTGAATAATGACAATTCTATTAAGCTCATTATTGGTAAAGTTTGAGAAACAATTGCTGAAACATTCAAGTGCTTCAAAATTCAAGTCAAACCAGGGTTTCCCTGGTGGCTCAGTGCTAAAGAATCCGCAAGCCAATGCAGGAGACCTGGATTCGATCCCTAATCTGGGAAGATCCCACATGCCCCGGAGCAACTAAACCCATGCACCACAACTACTGAACCGGTGCTCTAGAGACCAGGAGTCCCAACTTCTGAACCTACATGCTGCAACTACTGAAGCCTGCGTGCCTAGAACCCATGCTCTGCTACAAGAGACGCCCTCACACTGCAAGTAGAGAGCAGCCTCTGTCTGCCACAACTAAAGAAAAAGCCTGTGCAGCAATGAAGACCCAGTCTGGCCAAAAATAAAAATAAGTTAATTAAACTTATAAAAATTCAAAGCAAAACCAAACCCAAACACCACCAGGGGCAGCACTTGGTCTCTGGCAAGCTTAGAAATGTGTGTGCATGTGTTTTGTGGAAGACAGTTAGGGTCTGGGCGTCCTGTATTCTAACCTCATCACCTGGGATCACCCTTTGGTGTCACAGGCTGGCTCAGAGTGCCAGGCATTTGCTCTCGGTGGCCTGTTTCAGGGAGGCTGAAACAGCTCCTTGTAACCCCATCACGTGGAGCCAGGGCCATTGCCAAGAGAAGTTGCTCTGGGTTGAGGAGCTCAAAGAGCAGGTGAGCTGCACAGGGTTCAAGGTCCTGCCTTGAACTCAGTGCTGGGAAGAGGCTGAAACGACCCTGCGAGAGAAGAAGGGAGGAACGAAAGGCGTCTGCAACTGGTGAGCTGTGCAGGAAATAATATGTGTACTTTTAGGCCTGGCACAGGTCATTGCCTTCCCTCTGAGTAGAAAAGGAGTCACGGTGTTTTAGAGCTGGAAGGAGGCTGCTTTTAGGTCTAGGCACTGTCAGAAAAGGGGAGCAGTGAGAAGGGCCTCCTGGTGCCTGGCGGGCGCACAGAGGGGCTCTGTCCTGCAGTCCCTCAGCCCGCTGGGCTCTCATGGTTATCAAAACACCCAAGCATTCCTCAGCTAACCCAGCACACAAAGGCGAGTCCTAGGCCTGGAGCAAGCCACTCACACATTTTATTAGTCCAGCAAAGCCATAAATTCCCCTCTGGAATGTTGGTCTGCCCCCACTTCTCTGCCCCTCCAATGGCCCAGCCTGAGCCACAACCAGCTGGCAAGTCCAAGGCAGGCCGATTTTCCTTCCTTTGTAAAGCGAACTTCTCAGTTCACTGTAATATTATTTATTTTGCTAAGTATTGAAGTCAAAGGACAAAGACTTAAAAAATCAGATACAATATTTATATTCACAAGCAAATATAGGATACATGTATATGAAGTGTGTGTATATGTCTAAATCTGTATATATATATCAAATATATATGTATTTGAGCTTTGCCAACTCTTTATTGTGAAATACCACACACTTTCAATGTAATCTAAGCAACAGTCACCACATGGTTGCCCTGCCTGTGGCAGGAGCCCCCTGAGACAGTCCCTTTTGGATCACCTGCTTTGCCCCAGCAGAGACCACAATCTTGACTTGGGTATCCTCATCCTCTTGCTTTTCTTTGTAGTCTACTATCTAAGTATGTGGGCTTCCCAGGTGGCTTAGTGGGTAAAGAACCCACCTGCAATGCGGGTTCGATCCCTGGCTTGGGAAGATCCCCTGGAAGAGGGCGTGGCAACCCACACTAGTATTCTGGTCTGGAAAAGTCCATGGACAGAGGAGCCTGATGGGCTACAATCCATGAGGTCACAAAGACTCAGACGTGACTGAAGAGACTGAGCACAGCACACATCTAAATATCTATCCCTAGCAGTTCAGTTTAGCTTAGCTTTGAACTGTATATTAATAAACTTCTCCATTTGCATATGTGCGTTTCTGGTGTCTTTTGCTCAGTTTTGCTTGGCAGATGAATTCACCATGTTGTTGATATGGGTCACACAGCCTCAAGGCAGTAGTGTATGTCTTTGCACAGATATGCCACTTTTTAAAAAATAGTTATTTTATTTTGGGCTGCGCTGAGTCTTCATTGTTGCATACGGGCTTTCTTGTGAGTTACTCTTCACTACAGTGCTTGGACTTCTCATGGCGGTGGCTTCTCTTCTTGCAGAGCATGGGCTCTAGGGTTCGAGGGCTTCAATAGTCATGGGCTCAGGAGTTTCGCCTCTCCGACTCCAGAGCACGTGCTCAGCAGTTGTGCACAGGCTTAGTTGCTCCACAGTACGTGGGATCTTTCTGGAGCAGGGATCGAACTAAAATATTTTAGTTAGTGTGGGTAATTTATCTTAACCCTCTGTGTGCTATTTTTCACTGGTAAAATGGAATAATAATTGGTGCCCTGAAAAGTTGTTCTAAGAATTAATTGAGCAACCAGACAGGTCTCTGGACACAGTAGAATTTTAACAAGTGTTCATTTCCCGTCTCCTTTCCTTAAATAGTAATTGCAAATACCACTGAAGTGTCTGTTTATCCACACTTTCTGATTATTGAAACTTAGATAAAGTCATTCCTCTTATCATTCATGTGCTCCAAACCACCAAAATGTGGGGTATGCAATAATCTAATTAAGATGCTTTTTCTATTAAAAAAAAAAGCTATATTAACCTCTCTATTATCAAAGTCATTTTTCTTTGATGTATCTTGCCAAATAAGTCGTAAGTCATCAGTCCTTTCTCAGACTGAACATTTGGAAAGGGTGGGTTTTAAAATGTGTGAACATTCCAGGATCTTGACACCCAAGAATTCTTAATGCAGACCCCTGGCATGAGGATTTCCTGAGCAGTCCTTCAGGCCTGCAGGCCAGATGGGAAGAGCTGGATTTTGCTTTTTATATACCATCTTAAAATGCTTGAAGATTAACTAGCTTTGCTTGATTCTAATCCCATTTTATACAGAGTTATTATGACATGAACTATTTTTAAGACGTGATATAATTACTTACTTCTATCTTTGATGTATAATTTTTAACAGTTAAATACAATCTTTTTGGAAACTTATTTTGAAAGAGGGACTGGCTTACATTAGATACAAGTAGAAAATTCAGCATTTTCCAAGAGCAACACATAAAAATTTTTAGTCATATTTTATTCATATTAAACATGTGGTTATTGCATTACTTAAAAATATCAAAATAATTTATGACTTTTAGAAAATCCACAATGCTGGTCCTTATTTTTGAAAAAAAGAGTGAGGGTTGGTGGGTGGAGTGTTGTTTTTTACAGTTATTTTTCTTTGGATATTTTTAGTGCATTTTACTATTAAGCTTGCAAACAGGAAAGCAAGACTTTGTCCTTGAGTCTTAGAATGTAATTTTATTTCTCTTTTCAAATTTTGAAGATTTTGGCATTACATAGTTTTATTTTTGAAATAAATCATTTAAAAAGTCACCCATATTTTTAATAGGGCTTCCCAGGTGGTGCAGTGGTAAAGAATCTGCCTGCCAATGCAGGAGACACAAGAGAGTAGGGTTCGATCCCGGGTTAGGAAGATCCCCTGAAGTAGGAAATGGCAACCCACTGCAGTATTCTTGCCTGGAAAAGTCCATGGACAAAGCCTGGCGGGCTACAGTCCATAGGGTTGTAACGACTCGGACAACTGAGCACAACTAGGCACGCACGTGTGTTTTTAACGAGCCATTTCAAAGAACTGATAAATTAGTACCTCTCTGCTTCTCCGCGTATGGTTTTTTCTCCGACAATGGAATTAGTATCTAGAAAAATGCAAAGATGGCCTTGGCAGGTTGGAAGAAGCAGTATTTGGGAGGAGCTGTGCCCAAGACCATCAGATCCTGGAAGATGTGGCAGGAGAAAACCCTGGTGGGAGGCATGAAGGCCTGGCTAATGCAGGCATAGCACCAGTCGCCTCCCACCAGGTAAATCATAACAGAGTGGGAATCCGTGCCTGGGGAGGAAATACTACCAAACTTTAGTTCTTTCTGAACCATCTGGGATGAGTTTGCTCCCTGTGGACACTCGAATCTGCTGGACGTCTGGGACACTGTCCCCGCTTTGGCCGATGCCTGCTTTTCTGGTCTATCCTCTGCAATCTCTCACTCCACCACCCAAGGTTGGTCCTCACCACAAGTGTTCTCCTGCCTCACACTCACCCAAGATCATCTCATCAACTCTCAAAGTTGCAACCCTCACCTACTGATCACCTGCGCCCCAAAGTTTACTTCCAACCCTGTCTCTTTACTGAACCTGAGTCCCTGAGGCATCTTCACATTTCTGGTTCCCTCACTGACCCAACTACATACGCTTGCTTTGCATTGCACACTCCTCACACAATCTGTGTTCATTTTAGGCAACACTCCACCCAGTAGCCTAGGCTAGAATAGTTAGTCTTGTTTGTCTACTTGGATTCTGTCATCAACTTATCCAATTAGTCACTAGTTTTGTTCTGTTGATTTTATTTCTCAAAACCATCCCCTCTTCTCCGTCCCAACCCTGTGCCTTAGTTCAGACTCTTCTTGTTATGTCTTACCTCTTATTTAAAAAACTGCTTAACTGGGTTCTCTCCCTCTTACCCTAATTTACAATGGATAATTCAACCAGAGATCCTCCTGAAACATAAATCCAACCCTATTTTCTCTAATTAAACTGGTTCAATGGTACTCTGTCTCATTTAAGGAAAGTCCAAGCTTCTTAATGTGATGATTAAAGCAAGTGCCCTGATCAGACTTGGGCCTTTTCCCTCTGGGCTAGAGCTAGTCTCTGATGCTGAATTTGGGAGACTGGGTTTAATGGGCATGGTACCTGCCTGCACCTCTGGGCTCTGAGTGTCGGAATTCACAGAGCCGAGTTTCTCATGAAAAAGTCATTGAAATGAGTTCACAGGCACATCCTCTGCTCATATGGAGTTTTGTACTAAGAAGTTGAATAATATTTCTTGTAAAACCGTGGTGGAATGTATTGCCTACTACAAGTAGTAATAAATCCTTCTGTGAGTTCTCTTCCAGGAAATTTTTAGTCTCTACAATTGGAGGCATCTGTTTTCTGTTGTCAGAAATTTAAATCTGCGTAACCTGGGGTCTCCTTTGGCTTTAAGTGCTAGAAAACTTGGAACCAGATATATTAGCCAAGGATTGTAAACTGCTTAGCTCTGCCATCAGAGTCTATGGACGCCTTTGGCTTCCTTTAAATGGATTATTTTCCTTAACCACTGGAAGACATTCCTGACTTTTCTGTTCTCTAAAAACTTAAAAGATTTCTTGGGGTGAGAGGACTCAAAAATCTATCAACATTCAACATTATGGCTTTTATATCTTGGTTATTACCTTCTAGCCTTTACCCACATGTTTTTATAAAGTTGCAGTTTTTTACTTAATATGAGAAAGATCAATAAATTCTGTTCATTTCATCATCTCTCTGGACTTTCCTGTTTCCATTATTTTCATCTTATTCAGACCCCAAACTTTCTGGCCAGGATAACTGCAATCTTCTTTCCATGCCTCTACATCCAGATTTTCTATCAATCCAGCTTCCAAATGACCAGCCAAGCAATCTAAAGTTCATGTGGTGGGGCAGCTGTCTGCCCAGCAAGGTTTTTAACTTGTGCCTAGATGTATGCATGTTTGCATGTTACTTACTTAGGGAAGACGACTGTTATGTTAAGCCTGGAATTTGTTTATAGAGGTGATGATAGTACTCAAACATTCAGATTTATCCAAAGATTCTAGAAACCTCCTGGAAGGGATGAGCTGGGGACTCCAATCCCTTCTGTCTGAGAATCTGTGTATAAAAAAAGAAAGAAAGTGAAGTCGCTCAGTCATGTCCGACTCTTTATGACCCCATGGACTGTAGCCTTTCAGGCTCCTCCGTCCATGGGATTTTCCAGGCAAGAGTGCTGGAGTGGATTGCCATTTCCTTCTCCAGGGGATCTTCCAGACCCAGGAATCGAACCTGGGTCTCCCACATTGCAGGCAGACATGCTTTACCGTCTGAGCCACCAGGGAAGCCCAATCCCTTCTGTCTGAGAATCTGTGTATAATAGGATGCTAAATGAGACTTTCCTTATAGAGACACTCTTGGAGGCTGAATACAGTAGGTAAAAAACACTGTGTATGGTTTGATTCATCTTGAGATTCGTAGCTTATCACCTTCTTCCAGGATAAATAAGAAAGTCAGGAGAAATTATTTTGGAGAGACTTATTGGTGTGTTGTACATTTTGTGTCCCTCCACGGGAAAGTGGGGGTATTTCTCCACTCTCTTTTTTTTTTCTTTTTTTTAAATTTTATTTTATTTTTAAACTTTACATAATTGTATTAGTTTTGCCAAACATCAAAATGAGTCCGCCACAGGTATACATGTGCTCCCCATCCTGAACCCCCCTCCCTCCTCCCTCCCCATTCCCTCCCTCTGGGTCGTCCCACTGCACGAGCCCCAAGCATCCAGTATCGTGCATCGAACCTGGACTGGCAACTCGTTTCATACATGATATTTTACATGTTTCAATGCCATTCTCCCAAATCTTCCCACCCTCTCCCTCTCCCACAGAGTCCAAAGGACTGTTCTATACATCAGTGTCTCTTTTGCTGTCTCGTACACAGGGTTATTGTTACCATCTTTCTAAATTCCATATATATGCGTTAGTATACTGTATTGGTGTTTTTCTTTCTGGCTTACTTCACTCTGTATAATAGGCTCCAGTTTCATCCACTTCATTAGAACTGATTCAAATGTATTCTTTTTAATGGCTGAGTAATACTCCATTGTGTATATGTACCACTGCTTTCTTATCCATTCATCTGCTGATGGACATCTAGGTTGCTTCCATGTCCTGGCTATTATAAACAGTGCTGCGATGAACATTGGGGTACATGTGTCTCTTTCCCTTCTGGTTTCCTCAGTATGTATGCCCAGCAGTGGGATTGCTGGATCATAAGGCAGTTCTATTTCCAAGGAATCTCCACACTGTTCTCCATAGTGGCTGTACTAGTTTGCATTCCCACCAACAGTGTAAGAGGGTTCCCTTTTCTCCACATCCTCTCCAGCATTTATTGCTTGTAGACTTTTGGATCGCAGCCACTCTGACTGGTGTGAAATGGTACCTCATAGTGGTTTTGATTTGCATTTCTCTGATAATGAGTGATGTTGAGCATCTTTTCATGTGTTTGTTAGCCATCTGTATGTCTTCTTTGGAGAAATGTCTATTTAGTTCTTTGGCCCATTTTTTGATTGGGTCATTGATTTTTCTGGAGTTGAGCTGTAGGAGTTGCTTGTATATTCTTGAGATTAGTTGTTTGTCAGTTGCTTCATTTGCTATTATCTTCTCCCATTCTGAAGGCTGTCTTTTCACCTTGCTAATAGTTTCCTTTGATGTGCAGAAGCTTTTAAGGTTAATTAGGTCCCATTTGTTTATTTTTGCTTTTATTTCCAATATTCTGGGAGGTGGGTCATAGAGGATCCTGCTGTGATGTATGTCAGAGAGTGTTTTGCCTATGTTCTCCTCTAGGAGTTTTATAGTTTCTGGTCTTACGTTTAGATCTTTAATCCATTTTGAGTTTATTTTTGTGTATGGTGTTAGAAAGTGTTCTAGTTTCATTCTTCTACAAGTGGTTGACCAGATTTCCCAGCACCACTTGTTAAAGAGATTGTATTTCTCCACTCTTCCAAACCACCAGCTGGGTGAGGGGCAGTTCAAGTCACTGGGAGAGCTGGACAGGTGACCCCAGGAATTGAGAGCAATAAAGATCTCATATCTGATTTTCATATGGAAATATCTAAAGGTGAGAGCCTGGCTGGAGTATTGGAGAGAAGATTGTAGTTGGAGAACGGTTCATTCACATGGGTGGAGAGGTGAAGGTGTGAATGTCCATGGATGAGATGCGAAGTCAGGGTTGAATCATTTTGATAGCTGTTGCTGTTCAGTCGCTAAGTCACGTCCAATTCTTTGTGACCTCATGAACTGCAACACACCAGGCTCCTCCGTCGTCTACTATCTCCCAGAGTTTGCTCAAATTCATGTCCATAGAGTCAGTGAAGCTACCTTACCTTCTGCCACCTCCTTCTCCTTTTGCCCTCAGTCTTTCCCAGCATCAGGGTCTTTTCCAATAAGTTGGCTCTTTGCATCAGGTAGCCAAAAGTATTGGAACTTCAGCTTCAGCATCAATCCTTCCAGTGAATATTCAGGGTTGATTTCCCTTAGGATTGACTGCTTTGATCTCCTTGCAGTCCAAGGAAGTCTCAAGAGTTTTCTCCACAGCTCAAAGGCATCTGTTCTTTGGTGCTCAGCCTTCATTATGGTCCAACTTTCACATCCGTACATGACTACTGGAAAAACCATACCTTTGACCATATGAACCTTTGTCAGCAAATTGATGTCTGCTTTTTAATACACTAAGTTCGTCATAGTTTTCCTTCCAAAGAGCAAGCATCTTAATTTCATGGCAGCAGTGATTTTGGAGCCCAAGAAAAGAAAATCTGTCACTGCTTCCTATTTTTCCCCTTCTATTTGCCATAAAGTGATGGGACTGGATGCCATGATCTAGTTTTTTAGTATTGAATTTCACACCGGCTTTTTCTCCTCTTTCACTCTTAACAAGAGTCTCTTTAGTTCTTCTTCACTTTCTGCCATTAGAGTGGTATCATCTGCATATTTGAGGTTGTTGGCATTTCTCCCAGCAATCTTTATTCCAGCCTGTGATTTATCCAGCTTAGCATTTCGCATGATGTACTCTACATAGAAGTTAAATAAGCAGGGTGAAAACATACAGCCTTGTCACACTTCATTCCAAATTATGAACCAGTCAGTAGTTCCACATCCAGTTTTAACTATTGCTTCTTGACCTGCATAAAGATTTCTCAGGAGGCAGATATGGTGGTCTGGTATTCCCATCTCTTTAAGAATTTTCCACAGTTTGTTGTGATCCACACAGCCAGAAGCTTTAGTGTAGTCAATGAAGCAGAAGTAGGTGTTTTTCTGGAATTCCCTTGCAGAGATGTGACCAAAGAGAGTGGGCATTTACCTACTTTTCTCTTTCTGGGCACCAAGGAGGTTGCACTCAGTCCCATACCACTGAGGCTGGATGTGGCCAAGTGACTTGCTTTGACTATTAAAATATGAACATAAATGATGCGGGTCACTTGCAGGTAGAACTTTTAAGGGCCAGCGAACGATTTGCCTCTTTCTGTGTTGCGGTGGCTGTCAAGGAGATATTGGTGATTGCTTTTTCAGCCTGGAACCTGGCCTGTGGATGACACAGAATAGAGCACCCAGGCAACCCACAAGGGTCCAGGAGCAAGGTATTAAAAAGTCTAGTCTAACCCAAACACTAAGATGTTAGGGTTTGTTATATAGCTTACCTATTCAGCTTACCATCCTGACTGATAAAAATCTCTACAGAATCAAGGTGCTTCCACAGAGCAAACACATGAATATGGATGGCCTGGGGCCAGAGGTGAGATCATTGCCCATCTCACAAATAGCTGGTTAGCATCCACTGTGGGAGAGGGTTCCGAGGAATCCACAAAAATGCCTCTTGAGAGATGACACCATGGCCATGGTCAAAGGGCTCAAGCCTTAACTGAGTCACTTAAAAGTAAGACTTTTCAATCTTGGTCTCTTTTCCTCCACCAACTTCTCCTTGGAGAAACCAGAGGCAAGAAGGAGAAATACAGGAAGAAGAGGAGGGCAAGGTGTGCTTCTTAGATTGCTTTGACTGCCACGACAATATACTACAGATCAGGTGGCTTTAATAACAATTCTCTCACAGTCCTGCAAGATAGAAGTCTAAAATTAAGATGCTGGCAGTGTTGGTTCTTCCAAGGCCTCTCTCCTTGGCTTATAGATGGCCGTCTTTTCACTGTATCTTCGCATGGTCTTTGCTCTGTGAATGCAGAGAGAGCTCCAATATCTCTTCTTCTTTTAATAATGGCACCAGTCGTACTGGGTCAAGGCCCACCCTTATGGCCTCATTTAACACTGATTGTCTCTCTAAAGGCCCTGTCTCCAAATACAATCATGTTGAGGACTAGGGCTTCAGCCTCTGAATGTTCATTCCGTAACAGTGGGTCAAAGGAGACCCCATCCCCTTTCTTAAGCTAAAGTCAGATCACACTGGAGAAAAACACAGTCTTAAAGGAGACTAGACTGGACTGTTTAATACCTGCCTGGGCCTGCTGCTGCTGCTGTTGCTGCTAAGTCGCTTCAATCGTGTCCGACTCTGTGCGACCCCATAGATGGGAGCCCACCAGGCTCCCGTGTCCCCGGGATTCTCCAGGCAAGAGTACTGGAGTGGGTTGCCATTGCCTTCTCCAACATGAACTGACTAAAGAAGATTTGGAAACCAAACAAGATGAACCATGTATCCTTAATCAAGTTCAGCTGGTGGCAAACAGGAAGCTGAGACAGAATTCAGGACCAAAGTGGTACTCAGTAAGGGAAGTGGCAGCCTCCAGAACCATCCAGCCATCCTGCTCTGGATTTTAGAAGAAGTCTGAATGACTGTGCCAACCAGGAACCTAGGAGCCCAGTGTATTCCTGATGAGCAGCTGCTGTGGCCAAGTACCCCTGGTAGACCATCACCTGCCCTCTGACTGTAAAGAATTCCTAAAGCTG
Source organism: Bubalus kerabau (assembly GCF_029407905.1). NCBI lineage: Eukaryota > Metazoa > Chordata > Mammalia > Artiodactyla > Bovidae > Bubalus > Bubalus kerabau. Next base: position 77,938,402 of record NC_073631.1, on the reverse strand, counting down.
GGAAGTGTCAAGGGCACACACTGGCTTGGATGGTCTTGGCTTCAGCTGGAGCCTTGGCCTCAGCCACATGGCCTTGAACATGACAGAGAAAAATAGGCCACCACTTAGAGTTGGGGGTGCACAGTGGAGTAAGGATCAACTCAGGCCAGAGGCCACATATGACGCATCATAGTCAAATGCTGAAAAGGTTTTCTTTGGAACTCCTTTGCCCTCAGGATTCTGTGTCTGGTTGGGGAAAAGGATCAGCAGCCAGAAGATGACAAGGAAAAAAGGTAAGTACTACTTTGCAGGTGCCTAGAAAGTATCTATGACAGCTTAGAGGAGGGAGAAGGTGGAAGAAGAAAAAGGGCTTGAAAAAGATAGCTTTACAAGAGAAGAAAAGCAGAACAGAGCTGGTCAGGGAAAGAGACCCCCTCATCAAGGAATCAGGGGCACCCCCAGAAACAGTGCTTCTGGGGGCTCTGTACTGCCAACACTGGTTCACTGTCTCCTTGAGTCTTAATTACAATCTGGCTATCAGGGCTGTTTAAAATAGGAGAGCATCCGAGCTCAAGATTTTCCTGTGAAATACACTGACTGCTAAAAAGAAGCCCAGGCACAGGGTTGTAAGAAACTGCAGAGCAGGGGAGTGATAAGGGCATTGTTAGATGGAAAATCTATAACAATTATAATAGAAAATATACAGAAGTTTAAAAAATACATAATTTTTCATATAATGAAATGAGGCTAAGGGAAGCGGAAAGATTGCATCTTCAACCAAAAACACATTTCATAGGTGATTATATGTTTTTTTCTGCATAGAATTCCATTCACTTATTTTTGCGTCACTGGCATCATTTGGCTCTATGATATTTGGACATCATCTGTGGTTTCTTTTAATATTTACCCCCACTCCCCAGCAAATAAACCAGGAAGATAAAATCTTACAACTTTTAAAAAGCTGGACACAGCTGTTTGCAGTTCTGACGGTCACAAGTCCCGTGGAGGGAACTACAGCTCTGCTGCTGCTCTGTGAGGTGGTGCGGGCTCGCCTGGGGACCCCATACCTGCATCTGGGCCACCCCCTTTCTGGTTTGGCCCAGCCCTCCTGGGGCCTGGGACCTGAGTCTCCTCCTGCCCAGACAGGAAGCCGAGAGCCAGATCTGGCCTTTGCCCACACTTTCCTGGGGTCAGACGCTCAGGAGCATTTCCCCAGTGACCCCCACAAGGGCAGTACTGCACATCCATGTCTGTGGACAGTGATGGCCTTTGCCTCACCTCTGGTGCCCTTACTCTTTCCTTAATCCAGCCACCACCTACTGGGGGCAGGAACCTGGCTGGAGGGACAGGACGGAGCAGTAGTCAAATTGAATGATACACTGGTCTCAAGCAATGCAGAGTCCAACAAGGTCAGGCTGTCCAGACACAAAGAAGTAGGATGAAGTGAAAAGTAGACTCGAAGGACCATTTAGGGGCAGGGTTCATAAAGAGGTACACAACTCAGGTCTCAAAGGTGGGCACAGAGAAGGTGAGCAGGTGGAGGGCACGCAGCCACGTTCCCTGGAAGCCATGGAGAATCGGGCAGTGTGGGGCGGGCAGGGACGGGAGTTGTTGGTGGGGAGGGGAATGCAGGCCACTCAGAACACTGAGCTCACATGTTGTTTCCACTGCACCTCCTGTGTGACCAGGCCTCTGGAGGAGCAGAGTACACAGATCATTTACAAAAAGGTACCAACTTGCAGCTGGGCCTGGCTCCATCCACACCTAGGTTAAGTCATCCTGACCCTGTCCATGATCCTGCTTCTCCTTCCTTCTCTGCTGGGGGTGATCCAGACGGGCACTATGGAGAGCTGGCCTTCCAAAGGGCCAGCTGCCCCCAGTAAACTGGACAACAGGCAGCCACAGACATCAGATGAGATTTGGGGCACAGACTGAGGTCTGTCCTAATTCAGGCTGAGCCCACAGAGATGAGAGGCCAGGCCTTAAGTCACTGTGGACAGGGTCCTTCCCCAAGCCCTTTACACAGATTTGGGCACACACTCAATGACCAGCCCCCACCAGTTTCACATTCCCACGTTCTGCCCAAGTCCATGCCAAGCCTGGCATGTGTGGTGGTAGGGTCTTGCCTCAACAGAGCTGAGAAACACTTTGGGGATATTTAGAAGGATGTGCGTCACTCATGAGATGGAAGCAACAAGTCAGTGGGCTCTTACTATTCCTATGACCCAGTTTGCAGCCCAGACAGGGCCTCAGTGTGGTTGGAGATCTGCTGGTGTCAGTGGTTTCCAGCCCTTCCTACCCAGCACAGGACCTGGGGAGCCTGACAGTACTGATGTCCTGGGTCAGGGTGATGATGGAGGAGGCGGGTGGGCCTTCAGCTTGCTCATCAGGTTTTAAAACCTCCTGGGAAGTTTTCCCATGTGGCCAAGGTGGACACCCACTGTGAGACCTCACTATAGATCAGAGGGGCCCAGGCCAGGCCTCTGCAGGCAGCCCAAGGGGCTGGGGGTGGATCTACCCACCTCCAGACCCCAGCATCCAGAGAAACACGTCAAAGTCAAACAAAACGCTGGGTCTCCATCCAAACCATGGATGTGTTGGGGTCAAATCACTCCCTGAATTCAGGGTCAGGTGGCTACTCTCAGGTTAGGGGGTCTCCAAACAGCTGGGCCTGAGATGTTGGTGCCTCTCAGCCCTGGCCACACAGAGACAACCTGGGCCTGTGGGACCTGAACGTCTGGGCAGTCTCTGTAGAGCAGCAGGCCTCCTCTCCGGGAGGAGAGGGTCCCTTGGACAGAGCCCCTGGATGGGAGGAGGGCTGCTGTGGGTTATGTGTGGTCACACAGTGGCCAGCATCAAAACTTTTCAGCCACCATAGCATGTGGACCAGCTCACAGTGGTGGGAGGGAATCCTGAAGGCAAGTACAGTGAGTACCATGTCCCAGGAGACAAGACTGAGAACTGAGGTCTGAGTCAAAATGTCTTCAGCACCAAAAGCCATATCACACATATCGACAGACAGTGCCACCGGTCACAACTTCATGAGGCAGACACTGTGGCCCCTCATGAGAGGTCGTTTATTTGCTTTTTTTAAGCACAGTTCAGGACTTTCCTGGTGGTACAGTTGATAAGAATCTGCCTGTCAATGCCGGGTACACGGGTACGATCCCTGGTCTGGGAAAGATTTTACATGCTGCAGAGCGACTCAGCCTGTGTGTTGCAAATGCTGAGCCCAAGCTATAGAGACCATGAGCTACTACTAAAGCTCTTGAGCTCTAGGGCCCAGGAGCCACAGCTACTGAGCCTGTGTGGTGCAACAACTGAAGCCCTTGCACCTAGAGCCTGTGCTCCACAACAAGAGAAGCCACCACAATGGGAAGCCCGTGCACCACAACGAAGAGTAGCCCCCACTCATGCAACTAGAGGAAAGCCCACTTGCAAAAATGAAGACCTAGAGCAACCAAAATAATAATAACAATAAAACAATGAAGCACAATTCAGGAAAAAAAAAAAAAAAAAAAGAGATTGTGTGGCTTTCAGGTTCCAAGGCTGGGAACAAGAAGGACTGTAGTGGAAAACTCAGGAAGCGGAAGGGGTATCGTGCAGCCTGAATGCAGGGCTGGGGATCAGGACCCCTCTTCCCTCCCATGCACACAGCTCATGGCTCACATCCTGGTACCGGGAGTAGGGAGTGTGATGCTCCAGGCCCAGGGCAGCCCTGCCCAGTGTCTTTTTGGCTGAGTGACTGGATGTGTGTTCATGCCCCAGGGTCCTCACTATGAACTAGCTCTCAGTAACACACTGTCCATCACAGGACTTGTGAGGAGCTGGCTCCTCTCAGATGTTAGTGGTAACTGGGCTTGAGGCTGAGCCAGGGAGGAAGCCCCTCCGGCTGGGTGCACTCCCAAGGGCCTCTGCTGAAAGGGATTTTAGAAATGACTCTTACAATAGTAGCCCATTGGCTGTTGAGGGAAACTGAGCTTCCTGCAGGCACTGCACAGGGGAGAAGTGTTGTGGTCATTCTAACACTGTAACTTCTGCTGGCCTTTGTCTCAACCCTAACTTGCCGTCACTTTACAACCATATTTTCGTGATGGTCCCTTTCCAGGCACCCATTCCTTTGACACAGACAAGTAAAAAATGAAATCTATTCCTCATTCCCTAATGATTAACATCAATATAAAATGCAAGGGGGCTTCCCTGGTGGCTCAATGGTAAAGAATCCTCCTGTCAATGCAGGAGACAACGGTTTGATCCCCGGTGTGGGAAGATCCCACATACAGTGGAGTAGCAAGGCCCATGTGCCACAACTACCGAGACTGTGCTCTGGAGCCTGGGAGCTGCAACTACTGAGCCCATGTGCTGCAGTTACTAAAGTCCTTGCACCCTAGAGCCTGTGCTCCACAACAGGGAAGCCACTGCAATGAGAAGCCCGGGCCCCGCAACTCGAGAGTAGCCTTTGCTTGCCACAACTTGAGAAAAAGTCTGTGCAGCAACGAAGACCCAGCATAGCCTAAAGAAATAGATAAATAAATTATTTTTTTAAATGCAAGGAATTACATTTAAAATCAGGTCTGAGACAATCAAAATATTCTTCTTGTTAAACATAACTGCTATAAACAGCCCAGTGATGATGGGCAAGTCCTACATACTTGGTCTCCTCACATACTGCATCTCAGCTCTTTTATCTAATCTCCTTTGGGAGCAGGGCCTTCACATCAGAGGAATACAGGAAGGATGAGAATGGCTAGAAAGGGCGGCACTCTAAAATATCTACCAAGTGCGCTGGAAATTGCCAGGAAACATTGCTCAGGGAATCCTGATTTCAATTATGTTCATAAACTTCATAGCAGCTAAACTGCAAACGCCCCATCTTGGCTAAATTAACATCTTCAAAGTAAATCCTTTAAAGGAAACATAAAAAGATCATCTTTAAATAACACAAGAACTAAAATATTTGAGGTTAATGGGTCCCAAAATAGATAATACTGCATATATCAACAGAAACATCGAAGCACATTTGCTCTTTAAAATGCTTCCACTTCAATTTCAGTGACTAAGGGTGCCAAGTATATAACCTGATAATTCTGAAAAATACAAAAGGAAAAAACGTTTCCTCTCAGTAATGGAATTCTCTAGGCCAGAATACTGGAATGGGTAGCCTTTCCCTTCTCTAGGGGATCTTTCCAACCCAGGGATCGAACCCAGGTCTCCTGCATTGCAGACGGATTCTTTACCAGCTGAGCCACAAGGGAAGCCCCTCAATAATTATTGCAGAAGTTCTATTTTAAACTGATTAACTTAATGTTAGGAAGATTTCTCCAATAGTGGTGATATTAGTGTGAAATAGTTACCCTCATTAAGACTGGCTGCCCTGAAATTTCTGGAGGGCATTTTAGGAGCAGTGTGGTAATCTGTAACTAAAACCATAAGTATATTTTATTCTTCTTGGCCCAGTATTCCAAATACCAAGAATTTATCCTCAGGAAATATTTCAAGAGGGAATAGTTTAGAAGTAGCAGAATACACATTGTAGTTATTTTCTGCCAGAGGAAAAGAGATAATCATTTGTAGCAGGGGTTGGCAGACTTTGTCCCATGTGCCAAATTGGCCCTCTGTTTCAGTAAATAAAATTTTATTGGCACAAAGCCATGCTCATTCATATGTACATTGTCTCTGGCAGTGTTTCTGTGCTGTAATGTAAAATTGAGCCTTTCTGACATAGACCATATGGCTCACAAAGCTGAAAAACATTTACTATCTTACCTATTTGCAGTATTGATGTTTTAAAATCCCAAATTATGATATTGCTCTCTATTCATAAAATTATTCATTTATATCCCTCTGTAAATCTTAAATTTAATCTTAGGCATTTTATATTTTTCTTACTATTGTGATTAAAGTACTTTAAAAAAATGCTATTTCTTGCTGATAATGGCTGTACTGGAAAAGCTTTTGATCTTCAAATATTTATACTGTAACCAACCACCCTCTGAAATCTCTTACTTGGTTAATTAATTTTACTTGTTTCTCTAATATGTTTCATATAGATGATCACATTATCTGGAAGTATTAGGATATTTTGTACCCTCCCTTCAATATTTGTCTTCCTTTATTCTTGTGTAACTGAGTCAGCTGTTATTTCTTGGACAGTGTTAGATATTCATAGGGACGATGAGCATAATTCCATTCATTCTGAAATAGCCTTCATCTAGTTCCTTAGAATTCAGGAGCCATAAGTTAGCCCTAAAAACCCCAGTTACAAAGTTTATATTTCCCTAAAAAAAATTCCTTCTCAATTAGTCCACTCTCAAAGAAAACAACTGTGGGCTGACAGCAGCTGAGATGTTCGTGCTCTTACAGAATAGCGTATCTGGCTTAGAAGAAACCATGACTTCTTCCTGCTCCTGAGTCACTCTATTTTGGACTGAAATACTTAAAAACTTTTTTTTCTTTCCAGGCACTTCAAGACAGGGATGAGCAATACAAGCTTCAAAAGCTAAAGAAACCAAACAAAATTCTGTTCAAATAAGAAGTACTGATTGCCGGGAGAAATATCAATAACCTCAGATATGCAGATGACACCACCCTTATGGCAGAAAGTGAAGAGGAACTCAAAAGCCTCTTGATGAAAGTGAAAGTGGAGAGTGAAAAAGTTGGCTTAAAGCTCAACATTCAGAAAACGAAGATCATGGCATCTGGTCCCATCACTTCATGGGAAATAGATGGGGAAACAGTGGAAACAGTGTCAGACTTTATTTTTATGGGCTCCAAAATCACTGCAGATGGTGACTGTAGCCATGAAATTAAAAGATGCTTACTCCTTGGAAGGAAAGTTATGACCAACCTAGATAGCATATTCAAAAGCAGAGACATTACTTTGCCAACAAAGGTCTGTCTAGTCAAGGCTATGGTTTTTCCTGTGGTCATGTAAGAATGTGCGAGTTGGACTGTGAAGAAAGCTGAGCGCCGAAGAATTGATGCTTTTGAACTGTGGTGTTGGAGAAGACTCTTGAGAGTCCCTTGGACTGCAAGGAGATCCAACCAGTCCATTCTGAAGGAGATCAGCCCTGGGATTTCTTTGGAAGGAATGATGCTAAAGCTGAAACTCCAGTACTTTGGCCACCTCATGCGAAGAGTTGACTCACTGGAAAAGACCCTAATGCTGGGAGGGATTGGGGGCAAGAGGAGAAGGGGATGACAGAGGATGAGATGGCTGGATGGCATCACTGACTCGATGGACGTGAGTCTGAGAGAACTCCAGGAGTTGGTGATGGACAGGGAGGCCTGGAGTGCTGCGATTCATGGGGTCGTGAAGAGTCGGACACGACTGAGCGACTGAACTGAACTGATTGATTATCTGAAGTACAGATGGTGAGACAGACATGGATTATGTGTGACTCCTATAAGCTCTGTGATGCTGGGCAAAGCTTCTGAGTCACAGTTTTCTCGACTATAAAATGGGAAATAATACTGAAATTCTAGAGTTGTGAGAATGAGGACTACCTCACAACATGTGGATAAGAGATACCAGACCAGTCCTCACAGAGAAAAAATTGTACTAACCACACTGTTCTCAACATTTTGAGATTTGTTCCTTTTGGGTGCTCAGAACACAACTGTTCTATAAACACAAGATCTGAGTGTGAAGAGGAAGGGTGGGGAGGAGATGACTGAGAAGGAGGGGTGGCTCCAGCCCACCTTTCTGTCTGTAGGTCCCTGACTTCATGTTTACCCTCCCGCCCGTGGAGCCTAGGCTCCCGGCAATGCTCAGGGCACCAGGTCCCCTCTTCCCAACTACCAGCCTTCTCTGATCTTCATTGCTGCTCACAAGGCCTTGAACTTGCTGTGAACTTGACAGCGATTGCCCTTCTCCCCAGTGGCTGGATTGCTGTAAATAATCACGATGATGATAATGAAAAGAATTGCGCAGGATGCGGCAGGAGTCCAACCAGACTCCCAGACTCGCTAGGGAATGAGGGCTGTCATGTCCAGGGCACTGCTCTATGTACTTAGTGTTAATAAATCACAATAATTAAATACTGGCCCCAGTAACCTGAAATTCTTTTCTTTCATTTGGTGCAGCGTTTATGGAAAGATGAAGACAAGTGCTGACGGTCCTTGTTATCCACATGGAGTGCTAGGGCTGGTGCAGGATTTGGCCAGCTGCGGCCTTCCCAAGGCTTCCCCTGCAGACCTGGCCCCCAACTGGACTGTGAGCTTGTACGCTTTTCCTCCCTGTGCACAGATGATAACAGTAACTAGGATGCAGACCTGAGGGAAGCACTAGGGTCACTGGAGACAGAGTGCCCGGAGCTGGGACTCTGGAGAAATAATGGCTAATATGCATTTGTCTGAGCTGGGTCAGCACCATGCTGAGCTCTCCAGGGGCACTGCCTCAGTTAGTCTTCCCCACCTCCCTTTGGTGCATGAGGAACCTGAGGCTTGGAGCCTGGCCATGAATGCAGTCTTCACCGGCATATGTATTAGTCAGGCTGAGCTGGGTTCTACTGTGTTAACAAACATCTCCCAAATCTCAGTAACTTCACACTGTGAAAGTTTATTTTTCATGTATGCAATATCTTGTGTGGCCCTGTGACTTTACCAGGCCGCTGTCCCTGTGCGGGGACACAGTCCTGCAAGCTGCTCCTGTGTCCTGGCTCAGCCATCTCCTGAGGAGATCACCTTTGCCTTCCCAGCAGGGCAGAATGTACGTGAAGATCTTCCACACACATGTTTATTTAAAAATCCCAACCCTTCCTTCCTACCCCTACCTTTGATCTAGTGACAGACAAAGGGAGCCTGTTAGCCTATGAGAACAATGGGATCCAGGTCCAGATCTGCCCAGGGTTTACTTCAGAATGTGCAGAGGAAGGATAAAGAAGTAAATGTCAGAAGGAAGAATACGAGGTGTCAACCCAGGGCATCAGGCAAACCACAGAGGGCTCTGGGGGAGTCCCTGAACATGACCCCAGAATCTGACATTGTCCAGACACTCCACTGGGAAGAAGAAAGTGCAGGGAGGATGGTCATTCTTCAGGCAGGCAAGCAAGCTCACTACCTCAGTGATGCTCATGGGTACCAGGTAGCCCTCTCTCAGTGCTGCCAGGACACCCTCCTGCCCACAGACTACCTGAAACAATGAAGCAAAATGAAATTTAAGAAGAAATTTGCCCGTGAAGGAGCCCTAAACCCTGAGTCTCCTAGGGCCTGACACCTTAATGTCACTGTGGGGACACATTTGCTTCAGACTGGAGAGTGTGATGACTAATTTTATGGATGGTGGTACCCAGATAGTTGATCAAACATGATTCTAGATGCTGCTGTCAAAGCATTTTTACATCAGTAGATTTTGAGTAAAGTAGATCGTCCTCTTAAAGGGGGTTGTCTCATCCCATCAGTTGAAGGGCTTAAGAGAAGAAGACTGAGATCCTGTGAGCAAAGGGAATTCTGCCTCCAGGCAGCCTTTGACTTGAACGGCACATCAACACTTCCCTGTGTCTCTAGCCTGCTGGCCTGCCCTGCAGATTTTATACTCGCCTCCCTTCTCTTCCACATTCCATGACTATGTGAACCAGGTCCCCCAAATTCCCTCATCTCTCTCCATCTTTCTCTCTCTCTCTTTATACACACACACACACACACACACACACACACACACACATCCTACTGATTCTATTTCTCTAGAGAAATCCTGACAGTCCAGTTGATAGTTTGTTGCGTTGACACAGAACTGTTTTTGTTTGATTGGAAAATCATTATTAGGAAGCCCCCATGGGTCAAAGATTCTTTCTTTGACTTGCTCAGCAGAAAGGGGAAGGCTCCCCTTTCTGCCCATTTCCACCAGGGATGTCCACTCGACCCCGCCTAGATGATGAATCTGCTTATAAAACTGCCTTCAATCAGCAAAACACACTTTATCCAGGAGTAGAGCCAGGGACCCATTACTGTCCAATTCTCATCAGAAGCTCATCTGCTATGAAAACCAAGTGTGGGAATTCTTAGGGGATAGCCTGAGAGTCTGTTTCTTCTGAACCATCTTTACTTCAAGTGTAGATTAATCCAGAGCAGGGAAGCCTGTATTTCACAAGCAGTGAGTTGACTCCTTGTAGAACATTTACCTTTGCTGAATCACCTGTGGGCATTACAGGTGGATTTGAGACATGGCAACAACAATACTCAAGAGTCAAATAAAAGGAGAGTGTTGAATACCCTTATAAGAAGAAACACGGAGAGGTGATCTTACTCTTCGTCATGTGAGGACATGATGAGAAGATGTGTGCATGCGTGCTAAGTCATTTCAGGCATGTCCGACCGACTCTTTTTGACCCAGGAACGGTAGCCCACCAGGCTCCTCTGTCCATGGGATTCTCCAGGCAAGAATACTGGAGTGGGTTGCCATTTCCTTCCATTTCCTTCCCCTCCAGGGAATCTTCCCGACCCAGGGATTGAACCTGCATCTCTTATGTCTCTTGCATTGGCAGGCACAGTTGCACTCATCTCACACGCTAGTAAAGTAATGCTCAAAATTCTCCAAGCCAGGCTTCAGCAATATGTGAACCGTGAACTTCCTGATGTTCAAGCTGGTTTTAGAAAAGGCAGAGGAATCAGAGATCAAATTGCCAACATCTGCTGGATCATCGAAAAAGCAAGAGAGTTCCAGAAAAGCATCTATTTCTGCTTTATTGACTATGCCAAAGCCTTTGACTGTGTGGATCACAATAAACTGTGGAAAATTCTGAAAGAGATGGGAATACCAGACCACCTGATCTGCCTCTTGAGAAATTTGTATGCAGGTCAGGAAGTAACAGTTAGAACTGGACATGGAACAACAGGCTGGTTCCAAATAGGAAAAGGAGTTCGTCAAGGCTGTATATTGTCACCCTGCTTATTTAACTTCTATGAAGAGTACATCATGAGAAACACTGGGCTGGAGGAAGCACAAGCTGGAATCAAGATTGCCGGGAGAAATATCAATAATCTCAGATATGCAGATGACACCACCCTTATGGCAGAAAGTGAAGAGGAACTCAAAAGCCTCTTGATGAAAGTGAAAGTGGAGAGTGAAAAAGTTGGCTTAAAGCTCAACATTCAGAAAATGAAGATAATGGCATCCGGTCCCACCACTTCATGGGAAATAGATGGGGAAACAGTGGAAACAGTGTCAGACTTTATTTTTCTGGGCTCCAAAATCACTGCAGATGGTGACTGTAGCCATGAAATTAAAAGACGCTTACTCCTTGGAAGGAAAGTTATGACCAACCTAGATAGCATATTCAAAAGCAGAGACATTATTTTGCCAACAAAGGTTCGTCTAGTCAAGGCTATGGTTTTTCCTGTGGTCATGTATGGATGTGAGAGTTGGCCTGTGAAGAAGGCTGAGTGCCGAAGAATTGATGCTTTTGAACTGTGGTGTTGGAGAAGACTCTTGAGAGTCCCTTGGACTGCAAGGAGATCCAACCAGTCCATTCTGAAGGAGATCAGCCCTGGGATTTCTTTGGAAGGAATGATGCTAAAGCTGAAACTTCAGTACTTTGGCCACCTCATGCGAAGAGTTGACTCATTGGAAAAGACTCTGATGCTGGGAGGGACTGGGGGCAAGAGGAGAAGGGGATGACAGAGGATGAGATGGCTGGATGGCATCACTGACTCGATGGACGTGAGTCTGAGTGAACTCCAGGAGTTGGTGATGGACAGGGAGGCCTGGAGTGCTGTGATTCATGGGGTCGTGAAGAGTCAGACACGACTGAGCGACTGATCTGATCTGAGCACCACCTGGGAAGCTCTCTGCAAACCAGGCAGAGGGGGTCTCCCCAGGATCAACCCTGCTGGCACCATGATCTTGGACTTCTAGTCTCCAGAGCTGTGTAAACATCTGTTTTAGAAAAAAGTGTCAAGGCACAGATGGTGTCACTCATTGGTTAAGAGGATGGTGCCATACAAATCCTGGTGTCCTCTGGCGCATGACTTAACTGTGTCTCTGCCTCAGATTTCTCACCTGTAAAGAAGCAGTCCTACCACTTCCTAGGCCTGTTGAGATGATCAGATGAGATGAAGAAGGTAAAATACCAAGCCCCATAGAATCAGAGGCCCTCAGTGCAGGTTAGTGCGGAGGTCAGGGATCCCACTGGGCACCTGAAGAAGGGGAGGATGAAGCGAGTCAAACAAGGAGGTTGGTACTTTCTAACCAGACTGGCTGGCACCAGAGCTGCTCCCCAGTTCTGGTTTTGTTTTGTTTTTTTCCCAGAGAACCCTGCTGCTCTCTCTTAAAGTCAACACAGGGCTTCAAGCAGGGGTTTGTTCTTTCGTGCACAATTTAACATCCAGTCAGGCGCATCCGCAGCCCTGAGCCAAATGAAGGCATTCTGGCCGGATGGTGAAGGGCTAAGCCAATTACTCTGCACAGTGCTGTTCTGGTTTGGAAAGATGTAATGACCCCCTATTAGCATGCGTTAGCCAGTAGCAAACAGGATTTGAAATTAGGAATTCTTGATCGAAAGCCTGACCACTTTTGAACTCTCCACAACCTGGTAAATTCTTAAATGTCCTATTAGAAGGAAATTAAAGCTCTGCTGGACTGCATATAGAGTAGCAATAGGAAATCTTATTACAAAAGTGTAAGGAGATTTCACATTTCCTCAATATTCAGAATAAGCAAGCAATATCAACTTATTTGACATTAAACACAGAAGCCAGATTTCTACGGCTTTTGTAATGAACCTGTTTTTCTGTTCTTACTGCACTAAATGTCACTCATTTCTGAAGAGGTTGACTATAACTTGCCGTAATGTCCTAAAATGGGACAAACATGCAGGGATAAAGTTGGGCAGAATCAACGGTTCTCTGGTATGAATATCCTTTGTGTTTTTTTCCTCTACTATTTCTCTATATGGCTGCCTGTCTTTCCTTCTACACATGCCCTTAGTGGTAAAGTTTATTGGTGGAAAACACTTGTTTTTTAAAAGCTCTTTGCATTAAAGAATTATTGTAAGGCCCCATGAGTTACACTGGAAATTTGCTCTTGGAGCCAGCGGGAGAGAAAGAGAGCTGAAAAGGAGGAACCACCAAAGAAGTCAGATCATAGCTATGTCTGAACCTGCATACCTCCCAGGGCACACGGCAGGATTTCTGCATGATGTAGCCCAGGTGTTGTTAGAGGCAGGATGTGCAGTAAAAAGGTGTGAGACCTCCCCTACTGTCTCCCTTTTAGCACTGCAGTTATTTTTCAGATTCTATTCACGCATCAATCAGAGGGGATTCTCTTTTGTTCTGATAGATTACAGGTTGGAAATTTCAGTTTCCTGAGCTATTATTGCTTTTTCAGGAATATCTTTGGATGGGAATAATAAAGATGATTTAGGTATTGCCATCTAGAGTCTATCTGAACCTGAAAATTCCTATTTCCCTTTCTGAGTGACAAATTGACACAGGACATATTGCAGCTACATCGTGTGATGTAATGCAGACTATAAAGGCAGCTGACAGCCTCTTCTATGATGGTTTTCTGGAAAAAATAGAGAGATGTAGGCCAGGGGCTGAGTATACCCTACCTCACCTACTTCTGATTAGGAAACCAAACACAGCTGGGAGCATGAATCTTGATCTTGGGACTTTTTCTTTTCCTCATTAATTTTTGGTTGTTCTCTAACAATTTATTACACATTTTATTATGTAGAACACTATTTTTCAAAAAAAATATGATGTGGGCCACATAGGTAATTTTGAGAACCAGACTACCCACTGTTGTAGTTTATCCTTTAAATCTCACACATAATTTAGAAAAAGCAGGAGAAAAAGTCTTTTGCATTTACCTATATTTTTACTCTTTCCATTATTCTTTCTTACTTCATGAAATTCCAATATGTTTCCTCTTATTTTTTTCTTTCCTGTTTAGAGAACTTCCTTTAGCCATAATTATAAGGTAGATCTGTTGTTGATAAAGTCTCTTAGTTTTCCATCATTTTCTGGGTCAATATTTCCTTCATTCAACACTTCAAAAATATTGTGCCACTTTTTTTCTGGTCTCCATAGTTTGTGGTAAGAAATCTGCTGTCATTTGAACCGCTTTTCCCTGTCTTTTTCATTTCTTTCAGGTGTGTTCATTGAAGCATTTTTTATGAGGGCTGCTTTTAAATGTTTGGGGGTTTTTTGTCTTGCTAATTCGTCTTGCTTTTTCCAAGTCCTTTGACTTTTAAGAGTAAACTTTTGTTTTTGTTTTTGTGTGCACCTATCTCCTTCAGCTCCCAGTGTAGGATATCTGAAGCAAGAAGAAAACTCAGGGAACACAGCACCAGGTCATGCCTCTGGCCCTGAGGTCTCTAGTTGGTCTACTTTCAGCATCTTCTTATTGTGTTTTATATATGATTCTGATATATATATATATATAACTTATATATGATTTTCTGTGTTTAGCAGAAAAAAATAGAATTTTTTTTTTCTACTTTGTGTGTCTACTTTATCTTTCCAGAAAATGAATTCTCCTGGTATGTGTGTGTGTGTGTGTGTGTGTGTGTGTGTGTGTGTGTGCTGAGGTTTTAGTCCCTGGATGAGCTCTGAGAGAAGCATGCAGTGGACACATGGCACAAAGGTGAGCATGACAGAAGACTCAGACTAAACATTTCTCAAGAAGCCATGCACTTGTTTCCAAGTAATGAACTGAAATTTAATCAGATCATTAAACAATTGAACTGTAGTAGTAAAGAAAGGAGGAAGAGGCATAAGAGATATTAACATGAAAAAAGAAACTTAATCCTGAGCTAAATTTGAGTGAAAGGATTGCTTATAGGTATGGTGATCCGAGAGTGAAGCAATGCTTTGACTGTCAGGCTGAGACCAGGGTTGCTTTCTTCCAGACTTTTGGGGATGTCCACTCAAGCCAAGCCCAAGGACACATGGAACGGTTTTATAGCACAGGATCCAGAAATTCTTGACTAATGCAGGAAGTAGTGCTTATGTGCTGAGAGAATCAAACAGCATATGCAAGTATAAAAGTAGTGAAAAAATCAAATCCTATAGGACTTTCTCTTAAAAAGTAAGCTTAGTTTGAAAGTAATAATTGATATTAATACAACACTTTGTAGACAATGACTTCAAAGCACTCTACATATATTCTTTCACTAATTCTAATTCTTTCACTCTCCATTGCTTTGTAAACCTCCTCTCCCTCTACCCGCCCACCCCCCCCAACATGAGCATACATGTATGCACATATACACACAAACACATACACAAACCTACCATTAACACAAGTGAACATATTAAAAGTAAAACAAGAACCAGTCAAGAGAAATATGAGGCTATAAAACAAAATCAAATACCTAGATGCATTAAGAAATTTTAGCTAAACATGTTCTCTCCAAATGTTAAAGTCAACAAAGAGATCTGATTCCTTTCCTGAGGAAGAAGGGCTTTTTAAAGACATTTTATAAAGGAGTTGTTTATGATTAGAAGATCCAGATGTGCTCATGTCTTTTAAAAATGTTTTTAAAAAGATTAAAAATGACTGCTAAAATGCAGGACGCATAATTTTCTGTTTATGTGGTTGTAGCTATTTATGATACTAGAAATGTTTCAGTTCTCAAAGTTGGGTTAAATGAGAAGCTTTACAGAAGAAATTTTTGCGTTTTGGGAGACTGGGCAACCTAGGACTTTATGCTATTTTCAAAACACTACTAACTCCAGACTGACCAAAGTTTATTGCAGTTCCACGCATTTCATTATCAAGCGTCTTGTCTTTAGAGTTTAAATTTTAGCTTAAAAATTGTATTTTAATAAACAGAAAAACACACCAGTCATGAGTATACTGTTTGAAGCATTGTCACAGACTGTATGTAAACATACATGTATAACCATCATCACTCAGCACCCCAAAGTCCTCTCGTGGCTCCTACCTCTTGTTATGCTCTCTCCTACTTCCAGGGGTAACCATTACCCTGAATCCAGTGACATCAATGAGTTCTGCTTGTCCTTGTAGTTTGTATAATGGGATTCATGCACTAGGTGTGCCTTTGACCAGGCTTCTCTGGGTTGATCTCACGTCTGGGAGACTCATCTACATCACTGCACATAGCAGCAATCCATTCATTTCATCACTTGATGTACCATTTATGAATATACCATATTCTGCCTATTTTGCGGCTAATGGTAGTTTTCTTTTTCTTCGTTTTTGGATGTAACAAATGAAGCCAATGTCAGCATTTGTATGTGTACTCACAGATGCTTGCATTTCTGTTGGTCTTTCACCTGGGAATAAATTTTCTGGGCTCAGGTATGTGCCATATTCAGATTTAGTAGGTATTACACAAGAGTTTTCCAAAGTGGTTATGGCAACTTTCACCAGCCATATACAGGACCTTTGCCTGTCTCACATTTGGCATTGCTATGGTTTTCTCTTCCCTTAGAGCCATATCCACTTCATTTCACAAAGATGCTCCAGGGTGAAGGTGCTTATCTTTCTACAGATTAGAATATGATTATCCCGATTTAGTAAACAGAGGATTTCTGCACCCTCATTCTCCTCAATATTCATCTATTTATGATATACAATATTTCATCATTCCAAAATGAAAATTTAGGCACATTAGTAGTGATTCATTTCATTTTTTCCCACACCCTAACAACCACTAATCTAGTTACTGCCTCTGTGGATTTGCCTATTCTGAATTTTTAATATAAGTGGAATTATACAAGATATGGCCCTTTGTATCTGGCTTCATTCACTTAGCATAATGTTTTCAAGGCTCACTGATGGTGTAGCAAGTGGTAGTCCTTCATTCCTTTTCATGGCTGCATAATATTTGATTGCACTGATGGGCCACAATTTGTTTTCCATTCTTCAACTGATGGGCATTTGGGTTTATTCCATTTTTTGGCTATTATGGGTAATCCTGCTAAACATGAGCACATGTTTTTGGGTGAGCATATGTTTTTAGTTCTCTTGGGTGTATACCTCAGAGTAGAATTGCTAGGTCATATGGTGATTCTATATTTAACATTTTGAGGAACTACCAGACTGTTTTCAGCAGTGGCTGTTGCACTTTACAATCCTGCCAGCAATACACAAGTCTTCCATCTCTCTACAGTCTTGCCACTTGTTATTGTCTTTTTGTTACTATAATAATTGTAGCCATTCAAGTGGGTGCACTTATTTTTGCAAATAAATTTTTCCAGATAGATTTTCATAAACTCAGAGTTAAAGCCAGTTTCTTTCTTTTATTTTCCTGCAGGGAGATAGCTTTAACCAATCTTTTTTTAAAACAGAAATATTCCCAGCTAAAAGCCTTGATTTGCTACTAGCATGACTGTCAGACTTACACCAACTTTGAAGTTGATTCTTATAATAGTTGTAGGATGATGATAAGAGCTTTTCTGTTGCCCTGAAACTGACAACTAGTCCCTAAATCTTGGAACCAAGAGGCACTGAGTACTTCATGTTTTAGGGAGGAACACAGCCAAATGTGGGGTGGGGGAGCAGCTCAGGGGCAAAGAGTCTGCCTGCCAGTGCAATAGACATGGGTTTGATCCCTGATCCAGGAGGACCCCACATGCCTCAGAGCAACTGGGCCCATGTACCACAACTATTGAGCCTGTGTTCTGGTGCCCAGGAGCTACAACTACCAAAGCCCATGCACCCTAGAGCCTGTGCTCCATGACAAGAGAAGACACTGTTTTGAGAAACCTGCACACCACAACTAGAGAGTAGCCCCCACTCTCTGCAGCTAGAGAAAAGCCTGAGCAGCAACGAGGACAAAGTACAGACAGAGATAAATAAATAAATAGTTTTTTAAAAGTTTGCCTAACAGAGTCTACTATATGCAGTCATCACCTCTACCCATCCAACCCAGACCTGTGTAGAAATGCCCACCCGTGTTCTCCCTCTGGATCAGGAAGTCACCCCAATCACACCCTGTCTTCTACCTCTTCATGGGCAATGAAATCTGAATATTTCCCAGTTTTTTCCTCATGTTCTCATTTTAATATCTTGGTCATCTGTTCCATTTCTTTGTTTGGCAGCCTTTCACTATCCACAGAGATTTCCTCCAGTCCCTGCAAGTGGGTCTCCCAATGTGTTAGAGAGTATTTCATCATCCTCTCATCAGCACAGGCCCACCCTAGTCTGTTTTGCCAATGGCCCTGGTGCCCCTGGAGCAACAATGGCACCCAAGCCCTGCACCTTCTCAGCCATTGGCAGCTGTGCCAAGAGGGGCTTGCAGATGTTTCCACAAACCAGGTGGAAAGTGAAAGTGGAAGTATTAGTCGCTCAGTTGTGTCTAACTCTTTGCGACCCCATGGACTCTAGCCCATCAGGCTCCTCTGTCCATGGAATTCTCCAGGCAAGAATATGGAGTGGGTTGCCATTTGCTCCTCCAGGGGATCTTCCTGACCCAGGGATTGAACCCAGGTCTCTGGCATTGCAGGCAGATTCTTTACCATCTGAGCCACCAGGGGAGCCCAAACCAGGTGGGGCTCCTAATAAAGACATCTACTGTAGGGAAGCTTGTACATGAGGGACCATTGGCTTCCAAGCTCTTGCTCTGGGAAAAAACACCCTAAGTGGGAACCAACCTGCTCCTGCAATGTCAGCTCTCCTCCTGGCCTCCAGCTCTGGAGGCTCCTCTCAGATTACAACCTAGAGGCTTCTGTGCTGGTTATAATGTGCCTACCCTGCAGAGGAATCTGTTTTGGGTTGAATCATGTCCTCCCAAAGATACAGTGATATTGACAAATAAGTTTATGGAAATAAATTAGTTAGCACCCCATGTACCTATGATGCAGTTTCCGCAGTTTCAGTCCAGTTCAGTTGCTCAGTCGTGTCTGACTCTTTGCGATCGCATGAACTGCAGCACGCCAGGCCTCCCTGTCCATCACCAACTGCTGGAGTCTACCCAAACCCATGTCCCTTGAATCAGTGATGCCATCCAACCGTCTCATCCTCTGTCGTCCCCTTCTCCTCCTGCCCTCAATCTTTCCCAGCATCAGAGTCTTTTCCAATGAGTCAACTCTTCGCATGAGGTGGCCAAAGTACTGGAATTTCAGCTTCAAAATCACTCCTTCCAATGAATATTCAGGACTGATTTCCTTTAGGATGGACTGGTTGGATCTCCTTGCAGTCCAAGGGACTCTCAAGAGTCTTCTCCAACACCACAGTTCAAAAGCATCAATTCTTCAGTGCTCAGCTTTCTTTATAGTCCAACTCTCACATCCATATATGACCATCCACAGTTCAATATCAAAAGTACATGCTTGAACTATTCTTAATGTTTCTGCAGTTTTACAACTGACCTTAACAATGTCAGGAATTCAGCTTTATGAATGGGTGCTAATCGGTAACAGAGATCATTTAGTAATGGGCTGCTTGATTAAGTAAACAAGAAGGCATTGGCCTGAGATGCAATGCCAGCAACCCAAAAATCTAAATTGTAAATGCCTCAAAGTTATGAATCAAAATGCTAGTGACAAAGAACCACACACGGCCACCTGGGCTTCAAGCTGCAGCCATCAGTCAGGTCCTTGCTGTGTTTCCCCTTTCTCTCCATTCAGCTCCCCCACCACTTTCCAATTCAAATTGATTTTTGCTTAGACTCTTAAAAATGTTAACATGTCTCATCTTCTCCTGTCAGAGATGTGAACATTGAGTAGGTCCAAGGGAAGGAGCTCTGAGTCCCACGTCTGCTCAAGCTATGGCAGCCACACTCTTCCTCGTGCCAGGGAGGGTGGCTGGGCTGGAGACAGAGAGCTTTGTGACCTGTCGCCTCGGCTCTGGGCATCTGAATGGTGACAGAGGTCTATGTACACAGGACACTTAGCGGCAAAAGAAACATCCGGCCTTACGCCTTCCCCTGGACGTGGCTCCCCGCCACGTCTCCCTGAGGGCCCAGGACACTGGCTGACCAGTGAGCAGGATGCAGAGGAAGCTGACAGTCACAGACCCTGCTAGCCAGCCTTGCTGGGTGGGAAGCTCTCCCACGCCTGCATGGTCAGAAGGCAAAGCTGGGTGGTGGCACATGTGAAGACAAGGCCAGCCTGTCCAGGGGCAAGTCATTTGTGTCTTGTGAGCTTCTAGATTATTTCTAGTACATCCTGTTCATGTTTTGCTGTTTTGGTATAAGGCAACTCTGTCTTTCTGAATACAGCATAGCATGAATTAATCATCTCATTTCTGATATAAATAGCTGGTTATTTTCAGTACATCTTAAACACAGTCCTAAGTGCTTTGCTACAGTCCTCCCACTCAATCCCACTAACAGCCCAACCTGCAGACAAGAAAGCAAGGTTCACCCAAGTTGCCGAGGCCCAGACTTCACTACAGGATCACACAGACCACGGTGGATATAGCTCCAGTGTTTTCCTATTAAGAGACTTTTGTGGAAGGGTATTTCCAGTGTGAGCTACATCAGTTAGAATGACAATTTACTGCTGTTAACAGAGGCCAGAAAATATTTAGACAAGGTAAGAGTTTATTTTCTTCTTTTTCATAGAATCAGTCTAGGGGCAGGACGTCCAAAGAAGCCAGTGCTTGGGGTCCTTTGCTCTCTCTCTGCTTTCTGTCCACAGTGGCTGGCTCCCTGTTTACTGGAATCTCATGGGTCAAGATGGCTGCTGGAGGCCCAGCTCTCAAATCCACATTCCAGCCCAAAAGCAGGAGGAAGGAAAAATAGGCTAAAGGACCTGGCGCCAAGCTCTGTCCACGTCTTAAGAAGCTATTCCAGAAACTTCTCCCAGCAAATTCCCCTAGTATCTCACAGTCAGAGCTGTGTGGCACAGCTGGCTGTTAGGGCAGCAGCTCTCCTTGCCACCTCTCCTCCACTTAACACAGAAATTCTGGTCCTGTGGAAAAAGGGACAGTACAGGGCTTCCTTGGTGACTCAGTGGTGAAGAATCCACTGGGTTCGATCCCTGATCTGGGAATATCCCATGTGCCACGGAGCAACAAAGACTCTGCATCACAACTATTGAGCTTGTGCTCTAGAACCCGGGAGCAGAACTGCTGAAGCCCACACGCCCTAGAGCCTGTGCTCTGAAACAAGAGAAGCCACCACAATGAGAACCCCACAGTACTGCAACTAGAGAGTTGCCCCTGCTCTCTGCAACTAGAGAAAGCCTGCACACAGCAACAAAGACCCAGCAGAGCCAAAAATAAATAAATTAATTAAATTATATAAGAAAAAAAAAAGGAAAGTACACATACGGAAGGTGGAAGGCAACCTGTGTCTTGGTTCCCTGTATCATTTATATTTGGTGGCTTCTATGTGCTGTGTTTTTATTTGCTTGTTTCTGATTAAAGCACACAGTGCCTTTATAGGTAGGGTCCCAGGTTTGGAGATTAGGATGTGGACATCTTTGGGGACCATTATTCTGCTGACTGCAGAGATGTTGAGGGGCTTTCCCGCAATTTCTCCCGAGCCCCCGCTTCACTGCACCAGTGCAGCCACTTTAAATAACGTCCCAGCAGGACCTATCAGACTCGGGCTGCATTCAGGGGTTGGGGGTGCTGTGAGTCCTGCTCTGTGGGGCTGTGAGACCGGACATGAGCAGGAACAAACTGGGTCCCAAGGAGACGTGTTTGTCCCCAGTCAGAGGGTGGAGGCAGGCTGGACTTCCCCACAGGGGGATCTCAATCTCCACCCCCTCCCCTCTTGGCTTCGCCTGGGTTAGAGGCCTCCTTGGACTCGGTCATCATCTCTGTGTGCTCTCTGCCCATGCCAGGACAGATGGGCTGCTCACTGTGCACACAGAGTAGTCCCGGGGGCTGCGAGAGCCCGATAGTCCTCCCTTCTTCAGGGAAATACGAAACCTCCAGAGCCTTTCAGTTTTCCTTCATTCCACCGCTCTCAGTTCCCATCTCTTTCTGGTTTCCAGGCCCTGGGAAAGATGCTGAGGCTACAGCTGTGAACACCGTCCATCCCCAGCCTCGTCAGGGCCCACAGAAGGGTTTCTTTGTCCAAACCCAATCTCCTGGACTTGGACTGCACTCCTGTGATGATCTTCACAGCTTTGAAGTCACTTTGCAGTAGGCCTGGCCCTATCACATCCTCAATATCTATGGGGATGGTCTGTCTCCCACTCAGGCCTGGCCCCCTCTGTCCTCCTGATCTCAAAGAACCCCCACAGCATCACTTGCCCCCCTCTACTTGAGATCCACAGGGTCTGAATCTTCATCTTATCAATCACTCCTTCATCCCTAGTTGACACATATACAAATTCAAATTTGAGAATCACTGGTATGACTTCAGAAGGACCAGTTCATCTCTCTGAGTCTTACTGTCCTCATCTGCTAAGTGAGAAGTGGACAGAAGGTCCCCAAAGCTTCCTTCCATCTGGGATGTCTTATGCCTCTTCCAAGGGGCTCTGTGTTTTAAAAGTTTCGAACAAAAGGCCTCACCATACCAGCAATACACTCAAGACTGGGCGGTTTTCACACCAAGTGCTAAACTTGAGCGTCTGACTCTCAACCTGATTTCTGTCTAAAGCAACGTCCCATCCCAAGTGAGCTGGTGGCGATCATAGGGACCGTGGTACCTTCCACGTCACCCCCACCACCCCCACCCTCACATCTTCATGGCCTCCTCTGGGATCTCCTGCCGCCGCCCCACTCTGTGCCCTATAAGCAGCTCACAGGCTCTATTTATTGATTGATAGAATGAAGTACAGTTGATTTACACTGTTGCATTAGGTATACATAGCAAAGTGATTCAGCTTCTTTTTTTTCAGATTGTGTCCCATTACAGGTTACTCCAAGATATTAATTCCCCGTGCTATACAGTAAATCCTTGTTGGTTATGTATTTTATATATAGTGAAAGTGTCAGTCGCTCAGTCACGTCCAACTTGTGACCCCATGGACTGTAGCCCGCCACACGTCCATGAATTCTCCAGGCAAGAATACTGGAGTGGGGTGCCATTCCCTTCTCCAGGATATCTTCCTGACTCAAGGATCAAACCTGGGTCTCCAGCATTGCAGGCAGATTCTTTACTATCAGAGCCACCAGGGAAGCCTGTTAATGCCACACCCCTAATTTGTCCCTTCCCCACTCCCTCTCCTCTTTGGTAACCATAAGTGTGTCAGAGCCCCTTTTAAAACCAGTATCAGAAGGAACAGTGGTCCTGACTCACTGAGTAGAGCCAAAACCCCCCACCTGAGCCTCCTTCCATACCCCGCTGCTTCACCTGCCTTAGCTTGCCCCACTCCAGCCTTCTCTGAGGCATGGTCTTCTATTTGCCCAGATCCTCAGGCCTCTGCCTACACTAATTGCTGAGATCCTGGCCAAAGTACCAGCTTTGCCCAGGCTGCCTCCTTTAAATCTCTGACATGCCCTCACCTCAGAAGCCTCTCTCACAATCTTAGTGAACCTGTAACTTTCCTTCCCTCCCCACACACTGCTAGGTCTCTTCTCTCTCAGTTTTCATCATTCCATGCTAATCCCCACTTCCCAAAGGGAATCCATGTTGTGTTCCTCTGATTGATATTACTGGTTTTCTCCCATCCCCAGACATGGAACCCCTCAAGGACATGGATTCCTTCAGAAAAGTTTCTAAGCTCCCAGATGCCTGGCATAGTGACTTGATCATGAAAGTCCCACGGGACACAGGCCCTTCCAGGGACAAGAGAGTGACATTCTCCCTAGTGTTCTGACAGAGGTGACATAAAGGGACAGGAAATCATTCAGTTTGTAGTCGCTTTCTCCATGACAAGAGCTGCAATACTAAGAACACTTTCCGCCATCAGAGGGGCCTGTGCGTGGCTGGTTCTGGGGCTTTCCAACTCTATACTGTGTCTCAGAGAAGCAGAAGCCTCCCACAGGCCCTCAGCCAGTCCTGAGAAGACGTGCTAGTCCTCGCTGGGGCCCCCAAGCCTGCCCCCTTACTGAGGCAGCTGATGGTGGGGCTCCACACCCAGGTGCTGAGGTTTGAAGACTCTCCCTGCCCTGAGCGGGGTTCTCCTTTCACAGGCTCCACCTTTATTGCTTTGCCTCTTCCCTGTCTCCTTGTGGTCATATTTTTGGCCCCAGACACAACAGTCAGCTTGGTCAGCAGGGGTTAAAGACACACCCTGGTGACAGGATCAGTGTGGCCCCGGCATAGTGGCCAGAGTGACAGTGCTATCCCTTGCCCTAAAATATGGCTCCAAAAGGGGTATGCAGACATACCCCTTTGGTAAGAGCAGTGACCTGTGGCCATGGCCTTTGCCACACAAACCAGACTGAAAACTGGTGAGGCTGTCCTACGTTGAAGGCTCCTCCACATTTAAAACATAGGAACACTTAGAAGAGCCACAGTGAGTGGTTCCCAGGAGATGGTTCCAATCAGGTGAATTGAGGCTGGATGTAATGGCCAGGTCCCCGGTTGGATCGCAGCATTGCAGTGATGGGGAGGGTTGGTGTGAGGATTGGCGTCAGCAAGAGAGGAAGGCTGTGGGTTTCTGCTCAGCATTATTCTCCATGCACTGACTTGGATGGTGGCTGTATGGGTGTCCCTGGCTTGGGATATCCCCAGAGATAAGTCATACACCCACAGAGGAGGGGCCAGGTGACATCATGTGACTTGAGTCCTGGAAGGCCAGCTCTCCATTCGTGCCTTGTGCTCCAGGGTAGCAGGAGGGGAGCTCTGAAGCTGTGCAGCTACTCCCAGCCCCATGCTCCTTGGCGTTGACTTGTTTTGACTCTGTATCCAAAGCAATGCTCAGTGGGTCCCTTGCCCTCCTGGGGTTTGGTACTGACTCACTGGGCCCCAGGCTGATTCTCTTCAGGGAAATCCCTGCTTTTTCCAATTGTTTCAGCTCTTATTGACACTCGTTCCTGTCCGACATTCCAGCTCCGGCATTTTCTTGTTGTGTGACCTTGTGCCAAATTACCCAACTTTTCTCTGGGCTCTCTTTTCCTGTGCAAGGTAGATGGAAATCCACCTCAGTTTCTCTGAGGATTGAGTAAAGCACAAAAACTTTATTGGTTGTACCCGTGACACCCTTGCTCTTGGTTCTTCTCTGTCCCAATAGCATGCAGGCTCCTTATTTTCTTCTAAGGACCATCTGACTTTCTTCTTTGTCAAGAAAGAACTGGGCATCTTAGTACAATAAGACATTCACTCCAGGAAACTGCTTATTCTCTTTGGCATCTGATGGCTCTTGGTAACATCAACCAGGAAGGTTTTGTTTTCAGTGTTACTGAACCTGATTTATTTAGTATACACCTAAATCTCATCTGTGGTTTGACAGGGAACAAAGTAGCTGAGCCCTAAAGGTCAGGGGTCACTCCCAGTTGATCCATCCATCAACCTTGTCCCTGGACTCAGTGTCTTGAGCCAAGTCTGGGTCCCCTGATCACAAGATTTGTTATGTAGAGACACTATGAACATGACTGAGCAAATGCTTTATTTAAAATATTTTTGCTCATGATTTAGTCAAGAAATTCTCTTGGTTTTTAGCAGTAATTTTGCATCCTGAAGAGCTGAGAACCACAAAGAGGAGAGGATAATGTGCAGCCACGGTCAGAGAAATTCATGAAACAAAAGGAGGCATAGCCAAAAAAGGGCAGAGAGGCGCTCCTGTACCTGCACTGGGCTTGCACTCCACCTGAGCTGGGCTCAGGCCTGGCCGCTCCTCGTGGGCGCTGCTCTGACGTGTCCTCTCTCTTGGTTCTTTGTTCTGTTCCTCTCCAAATGCCAGGCCAGGCACCGAGAGACCAGAGGCGTTTGGAGAGGTGAGGTGGGCTCCATGGAAGATTCCTCGGTAGGGGAAGCGCTGGCTTCAGGGTGTAAACTAACATATTTGGTTTCCTGAATGTTGACAGATGCCTGCAGTGGTTACCCTAAGGGACATTCTACCAGCTGTGCTTGGGACCTAGAGAAGTTTCTGGGCAGCTGGGATCACGGATGCTGCTCAATTCAGCTACTACATCCAATGTGATCCAAGGGTATCCTTACAGTCTTAAAATGTAGACTCTGTAGGAAAGGAAGTCATGCTCTACACAGCAGTGACAACGTAAGGAACTCATTAGTCTGAGGTCATGGGGTTGACCATATATACAGGCTCAAGAAAGATTAAGACACATTCATGAATGATAGATGAGCCAGGGGTCATTAGGAAGATCTGAGCTCATCTTTAATCCGTCTTTGTTTTCTCCCCAAAATACATTTTCATTAAAAAATAAAACAATAGGCCAACAGGTTAGAACTAAAAAGTTATGTCCAGTTTTCAAAATATTACCATTATTGCTGTTTTGTTCAAGTTTCTTCAAGTTTTGTTCTCCACAAAGCGTTGTTTGCATAATTAAAGCTGTACTATGTAGACAACTTTCCAACTTGCCCTATAATCCAACATTATATCATAAATATCTCCACAAGGTATTTAAAACTCTTTGCCACCATTTTTTCTGATGCTTGCAAAATAGTTCAGGGATATTTAGTTTACTTCCAAACTTACTGTGATGAATACCCTTGTACAAAGAATTTTTTCGGGTATATTTAGAGTTGTTTCTTTTGGCCATGTTTTTTATACATTAAGTGTTTTTCTTTTGGTCAGATTTACTCACATGGATTACTGGTTAAATGATATAAACATCAGGCTAAAAGGTATGCATGTTGTTTATAGTTCTCAATACATATTACCACATTGCTTCTGAAAATAGTTGTATCAATTTATACATCTATCAGCATTACATGAGTTTCCTTGACCTTACCAGCATTACGTATTTTATTTTGTTTTGACATTTTTGTTAACTTGATAGGCAATGAGAGATATCTCATTATCTTAATTTTCATTTCTTTAATCACCAGTAAGGTTAAACATTTTCCCACATGTATTAATATGTTCCCTAATCCCTTTTTCTCTGGAGTGAACTTTCTGTCTCTCACTTGTCCATTGGGAGTTGATTTCCACAATTTGCATGAACTCTTCATGCAACAAAAACATCAAACTTCTGTAGCATTTCGGTGCCCTAAATGTGGACGCTCTTGCTCTACAATAGCCTGTGTGCCCCTAAACATGCGGTGAATACCACTGCCTGCACCAGGGAACAACCAAGGAGAAAGTATCTTTTACTTATTTCTTTGTTATCTTCTCTTTCCTGAGGCTCTCTCTGGATTAGATTCATCCTTTATGAGTGGGGTCATGTTTATTTTACTTTTCACTATAATTTATTATAATAAGTGAGTCTGTGTTTTTACTAACAGCCCATTTCCTCCTTCTTCCCCAAAGGAAAACACAGATAAATGGCATATCTGGTGCTGGAAAGAAGTGTGCATCTGAGCGGCTGTGCCCCAAAGACCCTCCGCAGCCTCGTTAATCAAACCCAAATGAAGTGTGCCAGCTCCCAGACGCAGCCTTTCCTGACAGACGGAATCGGGTTACAGGGACTAAGAGGGCAGCCTCCCAACAAGGCAGTCCAAGTGGAGGGGAGGCCTGTCCACGTTTTGCCAGAGGAGCTGGTAAGGGTGACGAGAGGTGTGTGGATATGGGATGCTCAGCAGCCTCTGCTTTGCTGCAGACAATTCACAGTTTGGAAAACACTTTCACACACAATCACCTTGTAAGTTAAGAATGCTTCGATCCATTCTGTGGGCAGGGAAGCCGGGTGTCAGGGCTGGAGTGCTTTGCCCACCATCTCAGAACCAGAGTCACACCTACAGGGGACCTGACCAGCTCCGCTATGTCCAATTACTGTTATGTCCTAGCCACTCAGGTCTTCCTGCAGGAGAGAGAACTCTGTATCCAGGGCCTGAGAAAACCCCACAATTGTGGACTCATCAACACACATCAACTTGTGTCTTGTGGTTTAACATCAAAGGAAGACACTGATGCCATAGGTTGCCTCGGAAATTTATCCTTTCTAGTTCAATAGGTTCACCCATTTTGGTCAGAATAAGGCAAAGCAACTAGGAAATCCTGGAAGTCAGTCTGATTGCAAATAAACTTCATCCATTCATTCATACAGCAAATGCATCTTAGAACTTCCCTGAGTGTTCGGTGGTTAAGACTCCATGCTTCCAATGCAGGTGGGATGGGTTCAATCCCTGGTCAGGGAAGTTCTGCAGGCCATGTAGCACAATCAAAAATATTAAAAAAAAAAAAAAACACCAAACTTAAATGATACATCTTAAATCAACCTACAGTAATATCAGCTTTTTTGGTGTATAGTTCTATAATTTTTATATATGCATAGATTTGTACACCAGAGCACCACAACAATCAGGATATAAAACCATTTCATCATTCCCCCAAATGCCATCATACTACTCCTTTACAGTCACGCCCCCACTAACTCTCAGCAACCACCCATCAGTTCTGTCACTATAGTTTTGTCTTTTCCAGAGTGTTGTATATGTGGAATCATACCATTCAGATTGGCTTCCTTCACTTTGCATGATGCCTTTGAGATTCATCATTCTGCTCCTATCATTAGTCCATTTCTTATTATTGCTGATAGCATTCCCTTGTTTGGATGCTCCTTCCATTCAGCTGTTAAAGGACTGGTTCCCAGTTTTGGGTGATTATGAATAAAGCAGTTATAAACATTTGCACTGGCTTTTGCATTAATATAAGTCTTCATTTCTTTAGAGCAAATACCCAACAGTGGGATTGCTGGCTCATATGATAAGTGCATATTTAACTTTACAAGAAAAAGTGCCAAAGTGTTTTCCAGAAGGTTTTCCCCATTATTTTGCATTCCCACCAGCAGTACAGAACCATCTACAGTTCTGCATCCTCATCAGCACTTGGTACTGTCAGTATTTATCTTAGCCATTCCAACAGGGAGGTAGTTGTCCCCATTTTGGTTTTCATTTGCATTTCCCTGATGGCTAATGATGGTGAAAATCTTTCCTGTGCTCATTTGCCACCTGAATGTTCTCTTTGGTGAAAAGTCCAGGTCTATCAATGACTTTTTAGTTGGGTTCTTTGTTTTCTTACCACTGAGTTTTGACAGTTCTTCACATATGTTGTAGTCTTTTGTTTGATTCGCATGACAGACATGATTGTTCATTGACAGGTGTCAAACGAGTGTTGTGTGCAGAAGCTACAGCCCAGGTCCTCCAGGCAGGGGTGGGTGGGCAGGCAAGCAAGTCTTTATCACTAAGTGTGGGACGGTCTTTAGGAGTAGGTGGGATGGCATCTCTTCCAGCCTCCTGTAGTCAGCTGTCGCTTTCCAGGAGAAGTGTTTCCAAGCTGATTTTTGAAAGGTGGTAGGAGTGAACCAGGGTTTGCCCAGATTTCTCACACTACAGTGTGACTTGCTGTTCCATTCCCTCAGCTTTTATTTTCTACTGTCTCTCTCTTCCCTAGGTTATCTCAACAAGAAACATGTCTTCAAATGTCAGAAATCTATTTGGTTTGGACCTGTCTCCCTAGTTTCCCACACAGTCACCCAACCACCTCTCTGAATCTCTGCTTGAATTTGAAATAAGAAGACAGCTGTGGCAATGAGAACTCTCAATTTTTCCTGTTCAGCTTTCCCAATATGCCATAAATTAAGGATCGCATCAGCTTTTGTCCTCCTTACACATCCATGTCCAACTCATCCTTTGAGTTTGATTTCACAACATATTTTAAGTCAAGCCACAGTAAGCTGCCATCAGCTCTTGCTTGGATGATAGCAATATGCTTGGTCATCCCCTCTGCCTCCACCTTTGCCTTTCTACAGCCTAGTTCAGTTCAGTCGCTCAGTCGTGTCCGACTCTTTGTGACCCCATGAATCGCAGCATGCCAGGCCTCCCTGTCCGTCACCAACTCCCGGAGTTCACTCAGACTCATGTCCATTGAGTCAGTGATGCCATCCAGCCATCTCATCCTCTGTCATCCCCTTCTCCTCTTGCCCCCAATCCCTCCCAGCATCAGAGTCTTTTCCAATGAGTCAACTCTTCGCATGAGGTGGCCAAAGTACTGGAGTTTCAGCTTTAGCATCATTCCTTCCAAAGAAATCCCAGGGCTGATCTCCTTTAGAATGGACTGGTTGGATCTCCTTGCAGTCCAAGGGACTCTCAAGAGTCTTCTCCAGCACCACAGTTCAAAAGCATCAATTCTTTGGCGCTCAGCCTTCTTCACAGTCCAACTCTCACATCCATACATGACCACAGGAAAAACCATAGCCTTGACTAGACGGACCTTTGTTGGCAAAGTAATGTCTCTGCTTTTCAATATGCTATCTAGGTTGGTCATAACTTTCCTTCCAAGGAGTAAGCGTCTTTTAATTTCATGGCTGCAGTCACCATCTGCAGTGATTTTGGAGCCCCCCAAAATAAAGTCTGACACTGTTTCCACTGTTTCCCCATCTATTTCCCATGAAGTGATGGGACTGGATGCCATGATCTTCATTTTCTGAATGTTGAGCTTTAAGCCAACTTTTTCACTCTCCACTTTCATTTTCATCAAGAGGCTTTTTAGTTCCTCTTCACTTTCTGCCGGTGGCTCAGATGGTAAAGCATCTGTCTACAATGCGGGATACCTGGGTTGGATCCCTGGGTTGGGAAGATCCCTGGAGAAGGAAATGGCAGCCCACTCTAGTACTATTGCCTGGAAAATCCCATGGATGGAGTAGCATGGTAGGCTACAGTCCATGGGGTCGCAAAGAGTCGGACACGACTGAGCAGCTCCACTTTCCACTTTCACTTTCTGCCATAAGGGTGGTGTCAGGCCACCCTTCTACAGCCTAAGCTCACCCAAACCCAGAGGCACCAAGGCAAATCTTATCTTGTTGCTTCATGGCTTCCCACCACGCCAGTCTTGTAGCACTCATCACAATTACAAGAACCTGTCTGTCCTGGACCCAGTAGATTTCCTCTCTACCATCCTTACTTCTTCCATCCCTTACACAGCTTACACAGCTGCCTCATCATCACTAAGATCTTCCCTAAAAGTCTGCTTATCCTACTATTAAGGCTACCCTTCAAGAAATCCCCATTCTACTATCTGTCTTATCTTTGTAAATCCCCGATTTCCCGAAATACTCTCTTTGCTCTGTGTCTTTTGTTCGTCTCTCCCTGCTAAAGCATCCAACCTAAGGGGCAGGACTTGCTCATGCTGCATCCCAGCTGCTAGTACAGGATCACATGCATGTAGGTGCGAAGGGCACCTCACAGAGAGAGGGTGATGCTGGCGAGTCAGCAAAATATTAGTATGGCTGGACCTGGGCAATAAAATAGAAAAACCAGGTTCTGGGGAGGAGGGCTTTAAGAAGAATGCAAATAGTCAGATTTTCATTCTTAAAAATTAACTATGGAAAGTAGAAACACCTGAGCAGAGGAGGTAAGTTAGGAGAATGCAAAAATCCAAAAGAAAGATTGTAATGCTCTAACTGTGATAATGGAAATAAAGACCTTGATCAGGGGAGCCAGAGTTAAGAAATAACGATCTCCAATAACATGGATTGCTGGTCTACCCAGTTGAAGTTGATACTTCGACACTTCAACTACCACAACAGTGGAGTATCATTCAGTGAGAAATCTTCAGCACAAAACTTTGCCAACCACTGTTGACACATTCAATAACAGTACCTTCTCCATACACTGCACAATTTTTTTTTTGCATTTAAGTTGCATTATTGATCTAATTCTTTAATAAATACTGGATTATCTATTAAGTGAGTTCTGTGGACTTCTTGTTAACAAGTGGTCTATCTAAGTTTCAGGTTTGTTGGCATACCCTTTTAATGGCCATTGGCTGTAATATATTTGGAATTATGCCACTAGTTTTGTTCTATCTTTGCAGGGGCTACAACTATTTTGCTCATTTGTTTTCTTGTTTAATAACTATTTTTGCATTTCTGTTGAGGCCCAGATGCTGTGTTGGGGTCTTGGCAACTAGAGGTAACAGGAGCAAATCCCTTTCTGGTGGACTAGACTTGTGGAGACCACCAGACACATTCGTGAGTCAAAGTTGGTGGTCTGGGAGGCATTATGGAGATACCTTGGGCAAGACCAATCTGGATGAGCACTTTCCCTCTTTGGTGTGGGATCTGCATAACTACTGGGAGCAGGCCATTGGAGGGGCAGGCTGGCCATTACTACTATTACTTCAAGATAGTGACAGAATGGTGGATTTATATCAACACATGCAGGGACACTTTGGTTTAATTGCCTAGAAAAACTCAGATGAGCCTATAATTAAAATGCTGGGTAATGGGACTATTGAAAGGGATAAGAAGGTTTACTCTTTAATCTCCTTTAATCTATAACTGAACAATGGCTTCTTTGTTGTATCTGTCGTGCTTCTTTGGTTGTGAACAGTAGCCAACCCTGGCCACCCTCGGGGAAACAGACTTATTTATAGAAGAAATTTGGGCTTCCCTGGTGGCTCAGACAGTAAAGAATCTGCCTACAATGAGGGAGACATGGGTTCAATCGCTGGGGTGGGAAGATCCCCTGGAGAGGGCATGGCAACCCACTCTAGTATTCTTGCTTGGAGAATCCCCATGGATAGAGGAGCCTGATGGACTACAGTTCATGAGGTCGCAAAGAGTTGGACACGAATGAGTGACTAAGCACAGCAGAGTACACAGTACATACAAGAAGCTTGACTGGAGGCTGTGCCACTGGGCTGGATGGGCAGGTGCAAGGGAACCACACAGTTTCTTGGAGTAAAAAGCTCTACTCCTTGTCAGCTTCTTTGTACTGCTGTTCAAGATTCAGATTCTGGGATGCAATATCAAATGTAGTGCACGATTTCTACCCACTGGCAAAGAAGCTACATCTTATCTATGATTATTTCTTTAGAATTAAAAAAATAAAAAGGGCTTTTTAAAAGTTTATGAACCTTTGTTGTGGGGTGGATGTCATTTTAGAGTTTCCTGTGGAAGTGAGTTCATCTCCCTTTCTTTCTCAGTCTCTTTAATGTGAGTGTGTGTGTGCATGCGTTAGTCACTTAGTCGTGTCCCACTCTTGTGACTCTATGGACTGTAGCCTGCCTGGGTCCTCTGTCCATGGAATTCTCCAGGCAAGAATACTGGATTGGTTTGCCATTCCCTTCTCCAGGGTATCTTCCCAACTCAGGGATAGAACCCAGGTCTCCTGCATTGCAGGCAGATTCTTTACTCTCTGAGCCACCAGGGAAGCCCATGGAACTATTTCTTATGGTGGCAGACAGATCCTTCCCTAATAAATGCTTCACTGAAGATACTTTCCTATATAACAACAAAGCCATGGTCATGCCTATGAAATTTAATGTTTATTAAATTGTCCATGAAATATCTTTTAAAGATTTGCAAACCAAAATCCAGTACAGGATTTCACATTGCATTTGACTGTCTTAACTCTTACATCTCCTTTAACAGTCACCTCTACACTTTTGCTGTCATGATCTTGTTCTCAAAAGTTAAACCTTAAACCAATAACAACGTTAACTCACTTATGGAAAATCAACTATGTGCCAGGAGTTTTGCAATAATTTTAATAGCATGTTTTAAAATTTACTTTCCAATTGCCTCTATCCCTAGACAAGACCCGCTTGGGCAGGAGTCACGTCCAAAAAAAGACACTAAAGACCTCCTTGTTCGAAGGATGATTTCACTCGGCTCCTGTGAATTCTATATTAGCAACCTGATCTTCAGGATGATTATAAGATTTGCCCAAATCACCAAGATCTGGGAAAATGGGCATTCAAATGAGGACCTCTGATTTCAAGTTTAAGTCTGTTCAACTTGGAAGCAGCCTGTCCCTCAAAACTTTAGTTTCCCCCTAGGGAGATTAAAGAATTCAACCGTCTCATCTCAAAAATACATCGCAGCTCTAGATGTGCTGAAAGAATGTCCAGGAGCTTCAGAGACTTAAGTCCTCAAAGTAGCACAGCTTAGTGGAAGGAGCATGCTAAGATCTTGGCTCCATCACCTGCTATCCATGGCCATGGGCAAGGCATAGAAACTCTCACAGGCTCCCAGTGGCCTCACATGGGAAGCAAGGAAACAATATCTGCCTAAGGGGAAAAATGGAGGAGAAAATGAGATGGGGATGTAAAACACAAGGATTATGCCTTGAGTGAGGTAAAATACTCACTAGAATGAGATGGAGATGGAGAAGCTGTAAAATACAAGACAGAGGGCAGAGCAGGCAAGAGCTGATCAAAAGTCACATCTGAATAGTCATGAAACCATCAACATTTCCTGATTAAAGAAACTTATTTCTTCCATACTTCCAAAAGGTGAAGCTCCGTGTCCTGCTTCCTGTCATGTACTGAGAACACCAAGCAGTAGGAGAATGTTAGAGTTTGTTCCTTCCTAGGTGATTGATAACTTCTAGGTGCAGAGTGTCTGAAGAACACAGACAGCACCATTCAGAGCTCATGGAATGAGAAGCAGATGTGACCTGGGAGGCTGATGCCATAATTCATTCACACTGTGCCCTGCCTGGCTTCAGTCTCTGCTGCAGGTTGTGGCCCAGAAAATGCATTTCGAAAAGATATCTGCTCTAGCTGGGGGATGAGAAGGTGGAAAGTTAAAGTAGAATTAAAATTTACTTTCATTCTTGTAAAGGAATCAATATGTGTGTATCTTCCAAGTTTTAGGAAAAACAAAATAGACCTTTTCTTTAAAAAAAAAAAAAAAAGCAAAAATGTTCTTCGTTGCTAAGGATTTATGTCTAGATAAAAACCAACCTGGCTTAATAAACTTTAATTATTTTAGATTTCAGGAAAGCATGTTTCAGTTTGACAGTGAACAAATGGAGATTTCGGACATGTGCCTAAGGCTATACTAAATATTCTAGAAATGAGACCACCGTGCTTCCTCTTAAGAATGGAGGTGAATGAGATCTCTTTGAAAGTGAAACTTACAGTAGTTATTCCACGTAGTCAAACAGGGAAGCCCAGCAGTCTTTGCACGGCCTGATTCTCTACAGAGCTAACTGGGCAAGAAGACCACCGGGATGCTATCATAAAAATCCAAGAGGAAAACAAGGTGGCTGAAGCAAGATGGTGGCCAACGGGAGGAAGGCAGTGGGACAGATGTAGGAGGTCACCTCCAGGGGGCTGTTCATTGATTGCATGTCTGGATGGAGAAAGTGGGCTGGGGGAAGGGGGTGTCTAGAATGAATCCAGGTTTCTGGCTTCAGTTTTTGAGTGGATAGTTGTACCAAAAACTAGGAATACTCTGGGGAAAATTACCTAGCCTTTCAAAACCTTAGTTTTTCTTCCATAAAATAGAGAAAACATCATGTACTCTACAGTTGTTATAAAACTTGGAAAGTTTTATAATACATTTAAGAGTGCCTGGAACACAGAGCATGTTTACTAAATGTTTTTCCCACTACGTGTCCTGCCTCCTCTCCCAGCTCCCCTCCTCCAGCTCCCAGGCCCAGTAGTGCTCTTACTTGTAAGAATGAATCCTTTTCTCTCCCAATCAGGCTTTCTCCCCTACATCTTATCAAAGCATCTCAGCTGCCTAGGATGGCAGAGCCTTTAGCTGGCTATCTCATCAGTTATTGAGATAACTCACCATCATTCTCATCTCAATGTAAGTTGCCCTTGGAATGCAGGCTTTTCATAGCAGGGAGGGATAACATTTTTTTTTTCCCCAGAAATGGATCAGGTTTCTTTTGCTCCCCGCTATTTTCTTCTCTTGCTTATTCCTTTTCCTCTCCTTCATTCAAGCAAACAATTGGATCTCTATTGCATCTGAGAAAAAAATACAAAAGTTGGAAAGCAAAAACAACAAGCAACAATAATGATAAAACTTCTGCATCTCAACAGTGTTAATTTCTTAAAGCAAATCACCCAGGGAATTAAGAAGGTGTGAGAAGAGTGGTCACATGCATATACACACACAACCCTCACATCTGTCTCTTCTCTCCACAACGCATGAGGAGGTGTATGTGCCTCTTCTTCCTAATCCTCCCCCAAAGCGTACGTGCAAGTGTGCATGGACATGTCTGTCTGTGAGACAGACAGAGAGAGAGAGATGGGCCTCCTGAGGGGCTGACCAACAAGGGAGGAACTCCTTTCTGTGATCAGACACTTGGCAGCAGCCAGAGTCAACATACTCCACTGGCCATACCCAGGGCTGCAGGTGACTGGGATGCTCAGCGGTTGGGGAGGCAGGAGCACACACACCTCACTCGGTGCCACTGCCATGTGGGGCTACACCAGAGTTTACAGGACAGCCTGGGTTTGCTTGTCTGTGACCAATACCCACAAAACGAAGGTTGTTGACAGACTCAGACTTCATCTGGAAAGGAATCAGACCCCACTTCAAAACTGTATATGGGGACTTCTCTGATGGCACAATGAATAAGAATCTGCCTGCCAGTGCAGGGGACACAGGTTTGATCCCTGATCCGGGAAGATCCCCCATGCCAAGGAACAGCTAAGCCTGTGTGCCATAACTATTGAGCCCAGGTGCCTACAGCGTGTGTTCTGCAACAAGAGAAACCACTGAAATGAGAAGCCCGCGCAGTGTGATGAGGAGTATAATATCATATAAGAAATGAATCTCCAGTCCAGGTTCGATGCAGGATACAGGAAGCTTGGGGCTGGTGATGGGATGACCCAGAGGGATGGTATGGGGAGAGAGATGGGAGGGGGTTTCAGGATTGGGAATATGTGTACACCCGTGGTGGATTCATGTTGATGTATGGCAAAACCAATACAATATTGTAAAGTAATTAGCCTCTAGTTAAAATAAATAAATTTTATACACATGTATACCTGTGGCGGATTCATTTTGACATTTGGCAAAACTAATACAATTATGTAAAGTTTAAAAATAAAATAAAATAAAATAAATAAAACAAAAAAATAAAAATAAAATAAATAAATTTAAATTAAAAAAAAAAAAGAGTAGTCCCCACTCGCTGCGACTAGAGAAAGCCCGAGTGCAGCAATGAAGACCCGGTACAGCCAAAAATAAATAAAATAAAATTTGAATGGAGTGATCTGAGATCATCTGTTTTGTAAGGATAAGTTGATTATAGGATATATTATTCTAGAAATGTTTTTTTCCCTTAATTTTTAGAGAATATACACATAGAAGGTTATGATTGAGTTAAAGTTGTCTATTGTTTTTGAGAAAATGGCATTATTATTTGCATTCTTTTACAGTCTCACCCTTTTGGTCCACTAGTGTTCATGGCTGACCACAATACATTTGGGCAGTGGACACAGCTCAACCCTTTCACCAAAGACAAATATAAAACAGACCTGGCACCATCATTAGCTTAGCTAGGGATCTCCAAACCCACGTCCTTTCTGTGCCCCATCCATCATGGGTTTATTATTCTCATTAAAACAAGCTATGATTTGATTTTTCCAGGGAGCTTCATTAGAATGAGAAAAAATTAAATTTACCAAGGAGGAAATGGTTGAATAATAATATGACAAGTAATTGAATTTTAAGTCCGTGAATGCCCTGGTGTGATTCAATACTGACACATGAAGCTAGTAATGAGAGGAAGAGTCCTATTCCATGCAGAAATCTGTTAATCCACATAAATAACTTGATATTCTCGGTCATCTGGTTCGCTTAGTGATGCATGACTTGTTTACTCCACGGGGAGGATCTGGTCCTTGCAGAGTGGCTTTGGGAGCTTGAGCATCAGTCACAGACATCCCATCACAGAACCCATCACACACCACAATGTGATACTGTAATATCCTACTTAATCCTTGAAAAGCCAGCGAGGAGGGTAATGTTATTTCTATTTTGCCTATTAGATAACAAAGATCTCAGGAGGTTGGGAAAATATCAGATGTAGAAAGTGCCAGAAGAAAAGCTATGATCAACCTAGACAGCATATTAAAAAGCAGAGACATTACTTTGCCAACAAAGGTCCATCTAGTCAAAGCTATGGTTTTTGCAGTAGTCAAGTATGGATGTGAGAGTTGGACTATAAAGAAAGCTGAGTGCCGAAGAACTGATGCTCTTGAACCGTGGTGTTGGAGAAGAGTCCCTTGGACTGCAAGGAGATCCAGCCAGTCCATCCTAAAGGAAATCAGTCCTGAATACTCATTGGAAGGACTGATGCTGAAGCTGAAATTCCAATACTTTGGCTACCTGATGCGAAGAACTGACTCATTTGAAAAGACCCTGATGCTGGGAAAGATTGAAGGTGGTAGGAGAAGGGAACAACAGAGGATGAGATGGTTAGATAGCATCACTGACCCGATGGACATGAGTTTGAGCAAGCTCTAGGAGTTGGTGATGGACAGGGAAGCCTTGCGTGCTGCAGTCCATGGGGTCGCAAAGAGTCGGACACAACTGAGCAACTGAACTGACTGAACTGAGAGAGTGCCAGAGTTGGGATTTGAATGGGAGGATGCTTACATTGAGGTGGACAAGGATGCAGGAATCCTGCTGGAACCAGCTCATCTATTTACTGAACTTCTAGCTGATTCTCCTCCTTCTTGGTGCATTTTTCAATTCTTGTCAGTATGAGAGGAGACACACTCTTACGTTTTGTGAAAGGATCAAACAGCCAGTGTATAGGTGACCAGTTTATTTTGGAATGAATTAGCAATTTTTAAAATCCCCACCTTTTTTAAAGATAGCACTTAATGCCAGGAAGATTGCAATGAAATAATATTCTAATACATTGTGAATGAGAGTGCTCACTGCCTTAATCTTTTTAAAAAATTGCTTTGGTAACTGCTATGAGTTGAACTGTGTCCCCCTAAAATTCATATGTTGAAAGTCCCAGACCCCAGTCCCTCAGAATGTGACTTTATTTGGAAATAAGGTTTTTGCAGATGTAATCAAGTTGAGATGAGGTCATACTGGAACAAAATGTTCCCCTAATCCAACACAAGTAGTCTTTTATAGAAAGGGGAAATTTGGACACAGATACACAGGAGGACGGGGCTTTCCAGGTAATGTGGTGGTAAAGAATCTGCCTACCAATGCAGAGACACAAGAGATGATGGTTCAATCCTTGGGTTGGGACGATCCCCTGGAGGAGAAAATGGCAACCCACTTGGACATGACTGAGCATGCACGCAAGCACACAGAAGGAGAAGGTGAAGAGACACAGGGAGAAGACAGCTGGCTACAAGCCAAAGAGAAGCCTGGAAGAGCTCCCTCACAGCCTCAGAAGGAACCACTCTGGTACCTTGATCTTGGATTACAGTCTCCGATTGTGACTTAAAAGCTCTACTGTGGTCATGTGTTATGGCAGCCCTAGGAAACCAATACAGCAATGCATCCTGAGAATCTTAAAACTGATGATACCATTTGGCACAGCAATGTCTTGCCTTCAGTTGCCTCCTACAGAATAATGAAGACTGATAAAGATTTATGCATACATGCGTATTTCTCATGTGTTTCCTTCCATGTGCTATTGCAGGAGGCCATTCAAATGGCCTCCAGAGCCTGCCCTATTCCTAAAATTTCTCTGGGAGCTTGAGCATCAGTTACCAAGAAAATGCCTGTCAGGTTTTTCTCTGCTTATCTGGCCTCCTTCAGCGAACCAGCTGTCATGCTCTATTCTGTGTACACCACTGTCCCTGGGTGCTGCCCTTTCACAGTTCCCGTGCTATGAGTTCTGATCACAGTCGAAGTTAAGGCCCGGTCTCTCTCCTGGGGCCCAAGACGCAAGTCTGCCGGTGGGTCAGGCCCACTGACCCACCAGGTGCCACAAGGCCCCACAACCACTGAGGACATTCCCTCTCACAGCCCAGCCTCAGGACTGGACCTGCCTGGGCGTGGCTTTCTCATCCTCTTGCAGATGGGAGTCGCCGGGCCAACAGGCCAGCTGATTCTGAGCAGTCTGACGCACTGGACACATCAGATCTCAGTGTTGACCACAGTTTGACCACCCATCCTGCTTCCCACCCACCGTGTGATAGTCATGCCAGTTCTCATCTCCCAGTCGATGTTCCATCCAAAGGCCCACTCACACCTTGTAGCAGAACCCTGTGCCCAGCCACAATTTCGTGAGAAAGTCAACCACGTGAGGCCGGCAGACCAGGGCCATGTCCTTTTTTCTTCGGATCTGAGCTTGCGGGTGTCGTATGTAGCAAGAGGCAGGACCAGCAGCCCCTTCAGTACTCACCGGTTGACCCCTGTGCTTTGGAAACTTACACAGAGCGAAAGGAATTCTGATTTTAAACAGCATCTCCTTGTGTGGCCTGTTTGCAGGACTGCACAGGCCGGCTAGAGCAGCCCTGTTGACCTCTGACCCTTGGCCCGCTAACCGAAACAAGGTGAATATTTCTTGGGCTGCCGTGGTTGAGGGAGGACCAGAGAATAAATTTGACCCTACTTCCCCCGAAGGTGATGAATGGCTCCCCTTTCAAGCTGGGGCCCTCCGGCCCTTTTATTCACTGCTCTGCTCTTAAAAAGCGGAGGATGTATTGAGTGCCTTTCAACTGTTGACCAGCAGAAGGGCAAAGATCAGGTTACCAGCCCAGAGTGGTTCATCTTTTTTCCCAAATCAAAGCCTGTGTCCACAGCACCTATGTCCACATGGGTTCATTTTCTGTATTCAGGCCGTCAGAGCACGAGGCCAGGGACAAAGGCCTGGGAGAGAGAGGGAGCAATTAGGTGCAGACAAGGAGCAGCAAGGACTCATCTCTGCCTTCACTTTAGGACTGTAATACGGTTTGTGGAGGGCGGGGGGTAGTTTGTGTGTCATTTTTTTTAAAGCAGAAGTGTCTCTGGTTTCCTCCAAGTCAGAACAAGAGATGTTTTCCCAAGGATCCTGAGTTGGGGCATGTTTTAATTTGAGAGAAGTTTCACTACAAAAATAAGCATGTTTTGAAATATTTCTGTTGGAACTGTGAGAACCAATGTTCATATTTGAAGGAAAAGGTGCTGTGGGTCTGAAATAGACTGATGCCATGACCAGTGGCATTATAAATGTATGGAGCATTCCAAATATGGAGAATATACATTATTCAAGTATAGAGAATAGCCACTTACATAATTCTAACATTATGCCATATTTGTGTCCATTTTCACTAAGAAGTAAAATACACAGAGACCATGGAAGCCCCTTTGTACCTCCCTGCCCTTAAACCGATGTTTTCCTCCCCAGAATGTTACTAAACTATTACTATAGATGAAGGTATTCATAAACAATTTTGTCTGAATACATCATTCAGTAATGAGCTTTTTTTACTCAATCTTATGTTTCTGTCATCCTATTTCACTCAGTGTTTATGTTTTGTTGGTAATAATATTGACAGATAAAATTCATTTACTTGAACTGCTGCTGCTAAGTCGCTTCAGTCGTGTCCTACTCTGTGCGACTCCATGGACGGCAGCCCACCAGGCTCCCCCATCCCTGAGATTCTCCAGGCAAGAACACTGGAGTGGGTTGCCATTTCCTTCTCCAATGCATGAAAGTGAAAAGTCAAAGTGAAGTTGCTCAGTCATGTCCGACTCTTAGCGACCCCATGGACTGCATGCAGCCTAGCAGGCTCCTCCGTCCATGGGGTTTTCCAGGCAAGAGTACTGGAGTGGGGTGCCATTGCCTTCTCCTTAATTGAACTAGTGTATAACATTTCATTTCAAGCATATTATACACTTCAATCATGATGATGGGTATTTAGGTGACTTCTGTCAAGAGCTGTGAAGGGTCTGAAGCTTCACCCCACTTGTGTGTGTGCATGTGCACGCTCAGTCACATGCAACTCTGCGATCCTATGGACTTTAGGGTCCCACCAGGTCCCACCAGGCTCCTCTGTCCATGGAATTTTCCTAGTAAGAATACTGGAGTGGGGTGCCATGTCCTACTCCAGGGGATCTTCCCTACCCAGGGATTGAGCCCTCAGCTCCTGCATTGGCAGGATTCTTTACCACTGTGCCACCTGGGAAACCCTTCACCCCACTTAGCAGTTAACAAGTTAGGCTGCTGCAATCTCTTAGATGCTGGTAGAAAAGATGAGATTCCGGGATCAGAAATGAGAGACTTCATTATTCACAGACAAAGCAGTAACCAGAGTGTTGGCATACTTGAGCTGGTTTCCCAAGCACCCCAGACCCACAGGGTGACGTGGAGAGCCAGATGTCAGCTGCACAGGAAGTGGGTTGGGTTGTAGGAGAGGACCAGTGAGCTTGGAGATTCTGCAGATTTGGGGCAGCAGTAGGCAAGCTGCCTCTTTGTCCTGGGGTGAAATGTCCCCTCATTCTTTGAGGTTCCCCTCTGCAAATACAGCCCTGAAGATGGCTGGGTAAAGCACAGTCAAAGCTTTGTTTCTTTGGCACAGCCAGCAAGGCATGTAGGGGAACCAGAAACCCAGGGGGGACTTCATCTCCCAAAGCTTCCAAGCGTCAGCTCTTACAGAGCTACCAACAGGCATGCCGTTTTTCTCCTTACACAGCATGTGTGAGAAGTAAATTTGCTTCTCCCCAAATCATTTTCCACAGTGATTGTGGGAATCTATGATCACCAGTAGCATGTAAGGATCTTCTTGCTTGTTTTTCTCCTGTTGAACCATTGTGTTGTCAGACACTTTAACAATTGTGTTGTCTGAACACACATTGTGTTGTGCTAAGCTGATTGTGATAGAAGGATAATGCAGGCTGTTTTAATGTGCTTCCTTGATTTTGAGGATCTTTTCATTTATAGCATTGATCTTGCACTTTATTCTCTGTCCTTTGCCTTTTCATGCCTTTTGCCTATTTTTGTGGCTTTGCCTTTTTCAAATAGATTTATAGGCATTCTTTGTACATCCCATATATAATTCTTTGCCAGCTATATGTATTAATAATATCTCCTCCGACTCTGTAGCTTGTCTTCTCACTTGGTGTATAAATTTTTGCTTCAGAGAAAAATTTTAAAGTTTTAAATATGGAAAAGAAACTAAGAAAAAATCCATTTACAATAGCATCAAAAAGAATAAAATACTCAGTAATAAG
This sequence comes from Bubalus kerabau, assembly GCF_029407905.1. NCBI lineage: Eukaryota > Metazoa > Chordata > Mammalia > Artiodactyla > Bovidae > Bubalus > Bubalus kerabau. The sequence goes on along the minus strand of NC_073631.1, from coordinate 77,895,660 downwards.
TTTAACCAAGGGGGTGAAAGAGCTGTAAACTGAGAACAACAAGACAGTGATTAAAGAAACTGAAGAAGACACAAAAAAATGGAAATATATCTAGTGTTCTTGTATTGAAAGAACTAATATTGTTAAAATGTCCATACTACTCAAAGTAATCTCCTGATGCAATACAGTTCCAACCAAAATTCTAATGGCAGTTTTCATAGAAGTAAAAAAAAAAATCTTAATATTCCATTGTATGGAATCACAAAAGATTCCAAACAGCCAAATTAATCTTAAGAAAAAAACAGCAAAGCTGTAGGGATCACAATTCCTGATCTCAAGCTATATTACAAAGCTATAGTAATCAAAACAGTATGGCACTGGCATAAATACAGAATGAATGGAACAGAACAGAGAGCTCAGAAATAAACCTATGCATACATGATCAACTGGGCTTCCCTGGTGGCTCAGGTGGTAAAGAATCTGCCTGCAATGCAGGAGACCTAGGACCCCTGGGTCAGGAAGACCCCCAGGAGAAGGGAATGGCAACCCACTCCAATATTTTTCCTGGAGAATCCTTTGGATAGAGGAGCCTGGCGGGAGCTACAGTCCATGGGGTTGCAGAGTTGGACACAGCTGAGCGACTAACACACACAATATTTGATAAGGGCACCAAGAATATACAATGAGAAAGAATAGTCTTTTCAATAAATGATGTGAAAACTGGATATCCACATACAGAAAACACTTCCCCAATGGCTCAGCAGTAAAGAATCCACCTTCAATGCAGGAGACGCAGGAGACATGGGTTCAATCCTAAGGATGAGATGGTTAGATAGCATCACCAACTCAATGGACATGAATTTGAGCAAACTCTGGGAAATAGTAAAGGACAGAGGAGCGTGGCATGTTACAGCCCATGGGGTCACAGAGTCGGACACCAGTTGACTGAACAGCAACAACAACATGCAGAAAAATGACATTGGACCCCTATCTTGCACCACTCACAAAAATTAATCAAAATTGATTAAAGTTTTCAGGTAATGCCTGAAACTTTAAAACTCCTAGAAGAAAACATAGGGATAAGGCTTCTTGATATTATTCTTGGCAATGATGTTTTGGATTTGACACCAAACACACAAGCAAACAAGAGGAACTTATCAACTCCAAAAGCTTTTTCACAGCAAGAAGTGACAAAATGAAAAGGCTACCTTTGGAATGGGAGAAAATATTTGCAAATTATATATCTGACAAGAGGTTAATATTAAAATATATAAGAAACTCATACAAAGTAGCACAACACTCAAAAACAATACAATTAAAAATGGGCAAGGGAAATGAACAGATATTTTTCTAAAGAAAGTATCAGTTCAGTTCAATCACTCAGTTGTGTCTGACTCTTTGTGACCCCATGAATCGCAGCACGTCAGGCCTCCCTGTCCATCACCAATTGCTGGAGTCCACCCAAACCTATGTCCATTGAGTCAGTGATACCATCCAGCCATCTCATCCTCTGTCATCCCCTTCTCCTCCTGCCCTCAATCTTTCCCAGCATCAGGGTCTTTTCAAATGAGTCAGCTCTCCGCAGCAGGTGGTCAAAGTATTGGAGTTTCAGCTTCAACATCAGTCCTTCCAATGAACACTCAGGACTGATCTCCTTTAGGATGGACTGGTTGGATCTCCTTGCAGTCCAAGGGACTCTCAAGAGTCTTCTCCAACACCACAGTTCAAAAGCATCAATTCTTCGGCACTCAGCTTTCTTTATAGTCCAATTCTCACATCCATACATGACCACTGGAAAAACCATAGCCTTGACTAGACGGACCTTTGTTGACAAAGTAATGTCTCTGCTTTTCAATATGCTGTCTAGGTTGGTCATAACTTTCCTTCCAAGGAGTAAGCATCTTTTAATTTCATGGCTGCAATCACCATCCACAGTGATTTTGGAGCCCAGAAAATAAAGTCTGTCACTGTTTCCATTGTTTCCCCATCTATTTCCCATGAAGTGGTGGGACCGGATGCCATGATCTTGTTTTTCTGAATGTTGAGCTTTAAGCCAACTTTTTAACTCTCCTCTTTCACTTTCATCAAGAGGCTCTTTAGTTCTTCTTCACTTTCTGCCATAAGGGTGGTATCATCTGCATATCTGAGGTTATTGATATTTCTCCCAGCAATCTTGATTCCAGCTTGTGCTTCCTCCAGCCCAGCATTTCTCATGATGTACTCTGCATATAAATTAAATAAGCAGGGTGACAATATATAGCCTTGACATATTCCTTTTACATATGGTCAACAGGAATATGAAAAGATACTCAGCATCACTCATCATCAGGGAAATGTAAATCAAAGCCACAGTAAGATATCACCTCACATCTGTTAGAAACACTTTAATCAAAAAGACAGGAGATAACAAGTGTTGGCGAGGATGTGGAAAAAGGGGAACACCTGTGCATTGTTGGTGGGAATGTAAATCTGTGAAACCATTATGGAAAACTGCCAGAAATTAAAACTAGAACTACGATATAATCCAATAAACTCACTTCTGGGCAGATATCAAAAAGAAATGAAATTACTGTCTCAAAGAGAGAGCCAAAGTCTCATGTGCACTGTACATTATTCACAATAGATAAGAAGCAGCCTAAATGTCTGTCAATGGAAAAGGAAAATGTGATATCACACACACACACACAGGTACAATGCAACATTATTCAGCTATAAGAAAGAAGGAAATCCTGCCATTTGTAATGACATGGATGAAACTGGAGGACATTATTCTGTGAAATAAGCCATTAGCAAAAAGACAAATGCTGTATGATCTCACTATGTGTGGAATCTAGAAAATTCAGTCACAGAAACAGAGAAAATAGTGGTTACCAGGGGCTCAGGAGTATGGTGAATAGGAGATATTGGTCAAAGGGTACAAACTTTTAGTTGAAAATGAGTAATTTCCGGAGCTCTATGTACAGCATGGTGACTATAATTAATAATGCAGCGTTGTATACTTGACATTTGCTAAGAGAGTAGATCTTTTGTTCTCACTACATGTGTGCTCAGTTGCTAAGTCGTGTCCAATTCTTTGTGACCCCACGGTCTGTAGCCCACCAATCTCCTCTGTCCATGGGATTTCCCAGGCAAGAATATTGGAGTGGGTTGCCTTGTCCTCCTCCAAGGGATCTTCCCGACCAAGGGATCAAAACCGAGTTTCCTGCAATGGCAAGTGGATTCTTTACTTACCACTGTGCCACCTGAGAAACCCTCTCTTTACACACACACACACAAGATAACTATGTAAGATGATGTATGTGTTAATTACCTTTATTATGATAATCATTTCACTATGCACATGTATATAAAATCATTGCCTTAAATATAGATAATTCCTATTTTAAAATTATAACTAAGTAAAGCTGGAGTTAAACAGTTTTAAATAATAAAAATTTATGTTTAATTTTTAAAATTTTGTTTTTGTATGTTAAGAAATTTTTTCCTACTATAAAGCCATAATATTTTTCTTCTTTTTCTTTTAAAAACATTAAAGTTTTGTTATTTTCATCTTGGTCTTAAGCACATGGGGAATTTAATCTTCTGTGTAGTGTGAGATGTTGAATCTAATTTACTTTCATATGTGGACAAACAACTATCTGATCACCATTTAGTGGATTCCCCAGGGACAGGTAAAATATCCATTCCATCATGCTCAACATTTGTTCAGGCTAAAAACCATGGAGCTTTCAGACTCTTGTAGCTGATATCCAATCCATCAGCAAATCCTGACAGTTCTGCCTTAAGCAGACCTCCCCAGCCAGCCATTTCTCATCCCCACCACCGCTGCCGCTCAGCACCACACCACCCTCAGCTTTTGCTTGGATTACTCTGTGGCCTCCTTATTTATTAGTCCTCTTCCTCTATATCTTGCTTCCCTACAGCTTCTTGTCTAGACCACAGCATAGTGATGTTTTTAAAGACATATTTTTGATTATGCTATTCCTTACTCAAATTCAGAGTAAAATTCACAGTTACCCTATGTTCTCAAGAAACCTGGTTGCTGGCTGCTTACCACACCTCATTTCCTCCTCTCCCTCTCTGTCTCTCAGTGTCTGCTGATTCTCTCTGTCTTTCTTGCTTACTGTGCTGCAGACACAGACTTGCTATTCCTCACATGCTGATTCTGTTCCTACCTCAAGGCCTTTGCACGTCTTCCTGCCATTTCTCTTTCCCAGATAACTGTATGGCTTGTTTAACCTCTTTCAGACTTCTGATCAAATATCCCTTTATCAAAGAGGGCCTTCCCTATTCATACTCTACTAAAATAGAACCTTTTATATCCACTTACTTTAGTTTCTTCATAACATTTGCCACTACTTAATGTCATAGTATATGCTCCATTTATTGCATGTTCCACTTATTAGAAAGTAAGTGCCCTGGGGGAAAGAATTTTGTTAGCTTTCCTCACCCATCTATCTATTTTTTTTTAATTATTTATTTTTTAAAGTTTATTTTTAGTATTTGCTTTGCACTGTTAGGTCTTTGCTGCTGCATGTGGGCTTTCTCTAGTTGCGAAGAGCAAGGACTACTCTCTAGTTGTGGTGCGTGGGCTTCTCAGTACAGCGTCTTCTCTTGTTGCAGAACACAGTTCTAAGAACAGAGGCTTCCATAGCTGTGACTTGCTGGCTCCAGAGCACATGCTTAATAGTTGTGGCACCTGGGTTTAACGGCTCCTCAGGATGTGGAATTTTCCCAGACCAGGGATGGAACCCATGTCCCCTGCACTGGCAGGTGGAGTCTTATCAGTGTAGCACCAGGGAAGTCCCACTCATCTATTTCGAAAGCCAGTAACAGAGCATGGTACAGAGTAAAGCATTAAACACATATGATAACTTAATGAATGAATAAATGAGTAAAGGTTCCAACTCGGAAAAACAAAATCAGTTTTTGGTAATAGTCATACTGAATTGAGAATTAAGTCCTTCCACTTTATTACCTTTATAAAATTTGCCTTAGCTATTATTGGCCTTCATTTTTCCATTCCAGTCTTATAGCCAAATGTCAAATTCCATATAAAATCATATTTGAATTTTGATTGGAAATTCATTGCATTTATACATTAATTTGAGGTGAATATCCTCATTTACTCAGGCTTTCTTTATGTCTTTCAATAACATTTAGTAATTTTTAAAACTAAAGGGCATGTATTTATTTTCTTATATTTATCATTTGGGAATACTCATGGCTCATACACACACAGGGTATAGGATCTTTCTTTTGCATTTTCTAATTGTAGGTGTGGGCTTCCCTGGAGGCTCAGCAGTAAAGAATCCACCTGCTAAGGCAGGAGAAGCAAAAGTCACAGGTTTGATCCTTGGATCTGGAAGCTCCCCTGGAGGAGGGCATGGGAACTCACTTCAGTATTCTTGCCTGGAGAATCCCATGGACAGAGGAACTTGGCGGGCTACAGTCAAAAGGATCACAAAGAGTTAAATATGACTGAAGCAACTTAGCACGTACGTGTGTGCGTGTGTACCACATCTTCTTTATCCATTCATCTGTCAGTGGACATTTATGTTGTTTCCATGTCTTGGCTGCTGTAAATAGTGATGTGATGAACACTGGGGAGTATGTGTTTTCAAATTATAGTTTTGTCTGGGTATATACCCAGGAGTGAGATTTCTGAATCATATGGCAACTCTATTTTTAGTTTTTGAGGAATCTCTATATTGTTTTCATTATGACTTTACCAACTTACATTTGCACCAACAGTGTAAGAGGGTTCCCTTTTTTCCACAGCTTCTCTAGCATTTGCTATTCACAGACTTCTTAATGATGGCCATTCTGACTAGTGCAAGGTGATAACCTCATTGTAATTTTGATTTGAATTTCTCTAATAATTAGTGATGTCAAGCATCTTTAAATGTGCCTATTGGCCAGCTGTAAGTCTTCTTTGGAGGAATATCTATTTAGATCTTCTGACCATTTTCTGATTGAGTTGTTTGGGTTTTTTTCATTGAGTTTTAAGAGCTGTGTGTATATTTTGGAAATTAAGCCCATGCCGGTTGCTTAATTTGCAAATATTTTCTCCCTGTCCAGAGATTGCCTTTCCATTCTGTTTATGGTTTCCTTGCTGTGCAAAAGCTTGTAAGTTTGATTTGGTTCCCCCTTTTGGTTTTTGCTTATATTTCTGTTGCTTTGAGAGACTGACCTAAGAAAACATTGGTACAATTTATGTCACAGAAGGTTTTGCCTCTGTTCTCTTTTAGGAGTCTTTGTGTCAAGTCTTGTATTCATCTTTAAGCCACTTTTAGTTGTGCTTGTATATAGTGTAAAGGTGTGTTCTCACTTCATTGATTCACATGTAACTGTCCAGCTTTTCCAACACCACTTGCTGAAGAGATGGTCTTTTTCCCCATTGTATATTCTTGCTTCCTTTGTGGAAGATTAATTGTCCATTGGTCTGTGGGTTTATTTCTGGGCTCTCTATTCTGTTCCATTGATCCATATGTCTGTTTTTGTGCCAGTACCATTGTATTTTGGTTACTGTAGCTTGTAGTATTGTCTGAAGTCTTGGAGGATTATTCCTCCTGCTTTGTCTTTTTTCCCTAAAGATTGTTTTGGCAGTTAACATGTACTTCTTGTTTTGTTGCTGTTCAGTCACTGAGTCATGTCCAACTCTTTGCGACCTCATGGACTGCAGCACACCAGGCTTCCCTGTCCTTCACCATCTCCTGGGGTTTGCTCAGACTCATGTCCATCAAATCAGTTATTCTATCCAACTTTCTCATCCTCTGTTGCCCCCTTCTCCTCCTACCCTTAATCTTTTCCAGTATCAAGGTCTTTTGCAAAAGTCAGTTCTTCACATCAGGTGGCCAAAGTAATGGAGCTTCAGCCTCAATATCAATCCTTTCAATGAATATTCAGGGTTGATTTCCTTTAGGATTAACGTGTTTGACTCCTTGCTGTCCAAAGGACTCCCAAGAGTCTTCTCCAGCACCACAATTCAAAAGCATCAATTCTTCAGTGCTCAGTCTTCTTTATGATCCAACTCTCACATCCACACTTGACTACTGGAAAAACCATAGCTTTGACTATATGGACCTTTCTCAGCAAAGTGATGTCTCTGCTTTCTAATATGCTGTCTAGGTTGGTGATAACTTTCCTTCCAAGGAGCAAGCGTCTTTTAATTTCATGGCTGCAATCACCATCCACAGAGATTTTGGAGTCCAGAAAAATAAAAGTCAGCCACGGTATCCACTGTTTCCCCATCTATTTGCCATGAAGTGATGGGACCAGATGTCATGATCTTAGTTTTCTGAATGCTGAGCTTTAAGCCAACGTTTTCACTCTCCACTTTCACTTTCATTAAGAGGCTCTTTAGATCTTCTTCACTTTCTGCCATAAGGGTGGTGTCATCTGCATATCTGAGGTTATTGATATTTCTCCTGGCAATCTTGATTCCAGCTTGTGCTTCCTCTAGCCCAGAGTTTCTCATGATGTACTCTGCATATAAGTTAAATAAGCAGGGTGACAATATACAGCCTTGACGTACTCCTTTTCCTATTTGGAACCAGTCTGTTGTTCCATGTCCAGTTCTAACTGTTGCTTCCTGACCTGCATACAGATTTCTCAAGAGGCAGGTCAGGTGGTCTGGTATTCCCATCTCTTTCAGAATTCTCCACAGTCTATTGTGATCCACACAGTCAAAGGCTTTGGCATAGTCAATAAAGCTGAAATAGATGTTTTTCCGGAACTCTCTTGCTTTTTCCATGATCCAGCAGATGTTGGCAATTTGATCTCTGGTTCCTGTGCCTTTTCTAAAACCAGCTTGAACATCTGGAAGTTCACAGTTCACATATTGCTGAAGCCTGGCTTGGAGAATTTTGAGTATTACTTTACTAGCGTGTGAGATGAGTGCAATTGTGCAGTAGTTTGAGCATTCTTTGGCATTGCCTTTCTTTGGGATTGGAATGAAAACTGACCTTTTCCAGTCCTGTGGCCACTGCTGAGTTTTCCAAATTTGCTGATATATTGAGTGCAGCACTTTCACAGCATCATATTTTAGAATTTGAAATAGCTCAACTGGAATTCCATTGCCTCCACTAGCTTTGTTCGTAGTGATGCTTCCTAAGGCCCACCTGACTTCACATTCCCGGATGTCTAGCTCTAGGTGAGTGGGAGTGATCACACCTTCATGATTATCTGGGTCATGAAGATCTTTTTTGTATAGTTCTTCTGTGTATTCTTGCCACCTCTTCTTAATATCTTCTGCTTCTGTTAGGTCCATACAATTTCTGTCCTTTATCGAGCCCATCTTTGCATGAAATGTTCCCTTGGTATCTCTAATTTTCTTGAAGAGATCTCTAGTCTTTCCCATTCTGTTGTTTTCCTCTATTTCTTTGCATTCATTGCTGAGGAAGGCTTTCTTATCTCTTCTTGCTATTCTTTGGAACTCTGCATTCAGATGCTTATATCTTTCCTTTTCTCCTTTGCTTTTTGCTTCTCTTCTTTTCACAGCTATTTGTAAGGACTCCTCAGACAGCCATTTTGCTTTTTTACATTTCTTTTTCTTGCGGATGGTCTTGCTCCCTGTCTCCTGTACAATGTCACGAACCTTCGTCCATAGTTCATCAAGCACTGTGTCTATCTAGTCCCTTGAATCTATTTCTCACTTCCACTGTATAGTCATAAGGGATTTGATTTAGGTCATACCTGAATGGTCTAGTGGTTTTCCCCACTTTCTTCAATTTCAGTCTGAATTTGTCAATAAGGAGTTCATGATCTGAGCCACAGTCAGCTCCTGGTCTTGTTTTTGCTGACTGTATAGAGCTTCTCCATCTTTGACTGCAAAGAATATAATCAGTCTGATTTCGGTATTGACCATCTGGTGATGTCCATGTGTACAGTCTTCTCCTGTGTTGTTAGAAGAGGGTGTTTGCTATGACCAGTGTGTTCTCTTGGCAGAACTCTATTAGCCTTTGCCCTGCTTCATTCTGTACTCCAAGGCCAAATTTGCCTGTTACTCCAGGTGTTTCTTGACTTCCTACTTTTGCAGTCCATGGAGTCACAAAGAGTCAGACACAACTGAGCAATTTGACTGTGTGGATCACAGCAAATTGTGGAAATCCTTAAAAATCCTTAAAAAGTGATGGGAATACCAAACCACCTTATCTGTCTCCTGAGAAACCTGTATGCAAGTCAAGAAGCAACATATACCTATAATTGTATACAGTTAACATATACTTGTAAAAGTATAATCAATAAGCAGTTTAATTTTTGATATAATCTATCAAGTTCCGACCTCACCCTTGGTCTTGTATACCATGACTTCTGTCTGGATTCACTTTTTTCTCGCTGATCTACAACTTTTCGTGATTCTCTTAGTGTGTGTCTATGAGTAGGAAACTGGAATAGTTCTCCTATGTCTGAAATGTCTTCTTCTTGACTGCATCCTAGATGCTAGCTTACATGGCATAGGATCCTAGGTATACAAAATTTTCCCTTGGGACTTTGAAAATATCATGCCAGTGCCTCTGGCCTCTATTTTTCCTGATGAGAAGTCCTCTGTTGTCTGGTTGACATCTGTTGTACATTGTCTTTCCTCATCTCTCCAGTAGCTTTTAGCATTTCTCTTTACCCGTGACACGTGAAGCTTCTGTACCACGTTTCACCATGTGGACTCCCTGTCATTCAGGCTGCTTGATGCTTACAACACTCACTTTTGATCTGAGGGCCTGTGAATTTCTTCAGTGCTTAAAATTCTCAGTTGCTTTATCTTCACGGTAGATTTACTTCCATTTTCTCCCTTCCTTTTTTTGGCGGGGGGATATCTACAATCTATCCCTGGGACCTCTTGTTGATATGTTTTAATCTCTTTGCTAAATCTGCTAGATCCTGGAGAAATGATAGCATTTGATTCACCATTTTGTCTTCAACTGTATCTAGTCTAGAGTTTAACTTTCTGTTTTTTAATTTTACTGTCAGTGCTATACTTTTAATTTCTTAAGTGTCTAAGCTTTTAATCATTTGTATTTGATTTATATATGACAGTTGTATTTCATAATTCCTTATTTTTCATTTTTTATATTTACATATATGAATTCTTGTGCTGAATGTTGGTTTTATTCCCTTTCTTTAGCTGCAGATGGCTCAGGTGCTTTGAATTTTTAATACCATCTGATTATGAGTGGGAAGTTTTTGTGTTGATATTTTTTTTTGTTTTTTCTTCCTTTCTCTTAGCTACCTCTCTCTTTCTGGTGATTTTGGGGTTCCTGGAGAAGGCACTGGCACCCCACTCCAGTACTCTTGCCTGGAAAATCCCATGGATGGAGGAGTCTAGTAGGCTGCAGTCCATGGGGTCGCTAAGAATCGTGTTACTTTCCCTTTTCCCTTTCATGCATTGGAGAAGGAAATGGCAACCCACTCCAGTGTTCTTGCCTGGAGAATCCCAGGGACGGAGGAGCCTTGTGGGCTGCTGTCTGTGAGGTTACACAGAGTCGGACACGACTGAAGCGACTTAGCAGCAGCAGCAGGCAAGGCAGAACCAGTTTTTTGCTCGCTGCTTTGGGGGGTGCTGCACTCAGAGGCACTGCAGGGATCTGAGACTCAGCCTCTTCGTAACCATGGATCTCTGTGGTGCAGCCCCTGTCCTCCATAGGCCCCCACGAATGTACTGCTTCATTCTGCCTCCTTCCTGGAGGGGTCTGGAGCTGTGGGGCTCCAGGCTCCATCTCTCAGGTTGCACTCTGTCTAATGTCCTATGGGAGCTGGCTTGCTCCAGGACCAGATGCCCAGCAAGTCTGCTCTTCTTCTGCCCTTCAGAACCCCAGCTGGTCCTGCCCATTTGGTTCACTCAGCTTGCACTTGTCTTCTGTCAGTGCCCTGTGTCTGGAACAGAGGTGGATGCACCCAAGGACCCACATGCACTGTGTCATTCTGAATAAAAGAGCAAGAACACCTACCCAAATGTTTGGTGCATGAGGCCCTGTCCGTCACTCGGGGGGCACCCCAGGAAGCCATGCGGGCACTGAAGCCAAGAAAGCATGTGCTGTCCACAGTCAGCTGCAGCTGACAGGACGTCAAGTGACGCTCCATGTGTGCTTAGAGCTGCTTCCACAAACTTCCACCCAGGGAACTTCTTTCAAATCAGTGCTGGAGAAGTGTTTCCTGCTGAAAGATATTCCTAGAGTTTCCTTTCATCATGGCCACAAGCAGCTGGATTTCCGTGATTTATTTTCCTCCTGGATGTCATTTGCTTTCTCCTCTATGACTTTTTATTTCCAAATCTATTTTCTTAATTACCTTATAGTGCTTACAGTTTTCTTTATACACCATCTCAACATTTCTTTTTATGGAGAGAAGCAAGTATAAATAGAAAAGAAAAAACAGAACTCACTCCCTTTAGCAATATTAAGTGTTGACATTTTTTTCTATGATTGAAGTTAATTTGTTGAGATATAACAGACATGAAACGTTATATTAGTTTCAGGTGTATGACATAATATTTGATATTTGTATATATTGCAAAATGGTCACCACAATGTCTATTTAACATCCATCACCTCACATAGACATGATTTTTTTCTATGATGAGAATTTTTAAGATCTCTTAGCAACTTTCAAATTTACAATAAGTATTGTTAATGTCACTATGCTGAACATTATATTCCCATGACTGACATATTTAATATTTAATAACTGGAAATTTGTAGTTTTTGACCCTTCACCCATTTTGACTACCCCCTCCCCTATTCCCTGTTCTCTGGCAACCACCAGCCTGTTCGCTATAATTTCTTTCTTAATGACTCCACATAGAAGTGTAATCATGCAGTATTTGTCTTTCTCTGACACACTTCACTTAAAAGCATTTCAATAAAAACAAAAATTAAACCTGTAAGCTGTTTTTCCAGTTTTCTCACATGTGACTACACTGTCAGATTCACAGAAAATGCCACGTTTCCCTATTCCCTTCTGGCCAACTGCTGACATTGCTGTGAGGGTCCCAGCCTGTGACATGGAAAAGGACCCCGGGTTAAGGGACAATGGCTGTCAGGGTGCATGTTAAGCCCGGAGGTGAGAGAAACCAATTAGCCTTGCCAAGCAATACCCCGGCCGGGCCCCATAGCTGGGAGTTCAGTGAGAAAATAATTAGATATTCAGGATGGGATGAAATGAAAGCCTCTTTTGAGGAAAAGAACACTGTTTCTCAGAGAAGTAGGGAAACGCCTGTGGGAATAGCACTTTCAGAGGGGCCGGGTGACAGAGAGAACTTCAGACAGTCTGTTCGTCTGGCACTGAGGCCACTCCCCTGCCCTCCCAGCTGGCTCTAAACAGCAAGGAGCCTTGGGACCACACCAGCTTTGTGGAAAAACACAACAGTTGCATATGCAGCATTTCATCGGCATCAAATCACTATTCTACCAACAAGGACACAAATCCTTCTCCAGCACCCTGTGAGAACATTTTCATTGTGTTTGTCCTACAGAGAAGTTGCAGACCAGCTCACACTTCTCTAGGGCCAACTGTGAGCCAGAAATTCAACAAAAACAACGGGTTCAGCTTCCTCTGCCAGCAGGGGAGGGGGGAGAGGTGTCCACATTTTATGAATGAGGAAATCACATCTCCTAGAAACTTGGAGTTGTTCAAAACTGACACGATGGGGAGGAAAGGCTCTGAATTTGGCCTCTGACCCCACAGCCTCTGCACCTTCCACCCCTATGCAATGCTACCTGCCAAAAACGTGCCCTATTCCACAGTTCTAAAACTGCCAGCTCAACCACTTATTTACAACCATCACTAAAAACTACTGTGACCAGTAGGGGTAGATGTAGCTCGTTGGTGCAATAACATGGATGCTTCTCAAGATTGTGCTGGGAAGCTCCTTTTCCATCTTCCCCAGTGATTGGTTCCTGATAAATTTTCCTAAACAGATCTTTCTCCCATGTGCACTTGCCCAGGGGCTCTGATAACACCTAGTGAGACCCCTTTCAGACTTCTGGCCTTCAGAACTGTGAGATAATAAATTTGTCTTTTTAAGCCACTTAGTTTGCAGTGATTTGTTACAGCAGCAATAAGAGATTAATGTACTTACAAAAAGTGCCTAGCAGGGGCCTTGTCGAGAAAAAGCTTCCACGCATGGCACTGTCATCTTTTCTACTGTCACACCATTGTGGGCTTAGGTAACCAGAGCTCCAAGTGAAGCATTCTTAATTTTAAGACCACCCCAGTCCCCACACATGTATCACCCTCCTCTTCCGTGCTATGCAGAGCATCAAGGAAGAGCCAGCGGTGCACCCCCAGCGCACGCTTATCTGCACTAACCTGGGCCACACACATTGCGGCCAAGGCGATAGTCCGTCTATCTTTTCTGGGCCCGCCCTGCCTCATCCAGAAGGTGTCTGTGGGTTTCTTGCTTCCCCTGCTAGAATAGGTATCTTTGAAAAGTGGTCATGTGTCTTATCATGCTTGTGTCTTTCACAGATGTCTGCACACAGTGGGGCTCAACAAATAGTTTTGGAATGAATGAATCAATGAAAAAAGTCTATCAACTCCTACCCATGGAATGAAACAAAGCCTCATTCGGTGAAGATATATTTCAGGGAATCTTAAGACTTCACCGGCAGAGGGAGGTGTGTTCTCCAGTGACTGGCAGACTTCTTACCTGCCACATGCCAGACAACACAGGTTATGCAGGGGTCTCCCACATCTGGATACTCTTTCATAGTTCATACATGTAAAAATGGGACAACTTGGCGACTGAACAACAACAATCAATCATGAATTTTATTGGAGGAGACCTCCAATTCTCAAACATTTAAATGCACACAGAGAATAACAAATGAGCTTCAATCAGATCAACAGCAGAACCGCCATTTGCCACTGGGCACTGTGCTGCATGCTTTACATGCATTATCAAGGATTCTCATAAAGTTCTTTGAGGCAGGTTTCACTTTCCTTCCATTTTGCCCATAAGGTAATTGTGCTGTAACGAGCTCATGCGCCTTGCCTAGGGTTCTGTGCGATAAGTGACGACACTGAAGGTCTCCCAGCTCTGCCTGACTCCAGCCTTTCCCAGTCTGCAGCCCGGTCTCCCTGGACCCACAACATGGAAAGCGTTTCCCTGGATGCCAGGGGCATGTTCCACACAATCCATCTGCTGCCACCCAAACCCAGCATTTTGAAAATATTTTGAATTCAAAAATAGTAGCACACACTCTAAATTCCATAACCTTAGTAAATTCTTCTCTGAGCATATAAGTTTTTTAATGGATTTAAAACAGCAGCCCAGCTGACTTTAAAGGTTTAGTTTGAATAACCATTTTTCATGGAATTATTAACTTGAAAAGATGAGTTATTAATTTTTCAAGATTCAATTTTTAACTTTACAAATTGAGGACTTTATTTAAAAAAAAAAAACTTCTTTAAATATCAGAATTCTATTCTGGTCCACTGAATTGCATTTATTCTGTTTAAGTGATCTCTTGCAGAAATAGAATGGATAGACTAGAAATTCCACAAAATAAAATTTGGTCTTTTGATACTTAGGCCAATTCAGTAAAACTAATAAACAAATATAACAACACATAGCTCAAGGACAACTGGCAAATGAAGCATTTGGGAAAACTGTAGAGTTGGAATCCTATCTCCACTGTCAGAATGGTGATTTTGAGTAATGAAATGGTGACTCTGAGTAACAGTCTGATGACTGATAAACCTTGATTTTAACCCCAGTTTCCCATTGATTTGTTATGTGAACTGGAACAATTAACAACTTCCTGGAAACTAAGGTTTTCTCATGTGTACAACCAGGAGGTCTGCTAAAATTGGTTATTGTATGGCTTAAGTAAATTTGTGTTTGTAAGTACCCTAGCACAGCACCAGGCAATCGTTAAGTCCTCAATGACTGATGGTTAATAAGAAAAAAAAAAAATTCTTGGACCTAAACAAATTCCAAATCAACATGATATAAATAGAAGAAGGAAAAATAAATCCGTGTCATGCTACTGGGATGAAAAGGCTCCGTAAAGTACAACCCCCAAGGGCAGCAAGTCTGAGACCTCTGGATGGCTAAGGTTCTCCCCTGGGAGGCAGGATTGCATATTGGTTAAACACTGCCCAGGTAAACATGTTAGCTTCACCACCTCCTAGTTGTGTGACCCAGGACAAGTTAATAATAAAACCTACTTCACATGGCTGTGTGATGATTAACCACTTAATATTTGTAAATAACTTAGTGCCTGGCATGTGGCAAGCAATAGTTTCTTAGTATTAGCTATCAACAGAAATAAATTTAGAAGGCAAAAAATGGACTAGATAGAATACTTAAAATTCTGACAGACATGGGCTCAGGATTTGTATGTTGGGGATTAAGGTAAAATGAGGTCATCTGGCTGGGACCCTAATTCAGTCTCACTGATGTTCTTACATGAAGAGATCAGGACTCAGACACACACAGAGGGAAGATGACATGAGGATACAGGGAGAAGACAGCTGTCGACAAACCAAGGAGAGAGACCTCAGGAGAAACTAACCCTGCTGACATCTTGATCTCTGACTTCTAGCCTCCAGCACTGTGAGAAAATAAACTTCTGTCATTGAAGGCACCCTATCTGCTGTACTTAGTGATAGCAGCCCTAGCAGGCTCTGGGTGCTCAGTTGCTTCAGGGGAGTCTGACTCTTTGCAACCCTATGGACTGAGTGTGCCAGGCTCATCTGTCCATAGGATTCTCTAGGCAAGAATACTGGAGTGGGCTGCCATGCCCTCCTCCAGGGGATCTTCTGGATCCAGGATCGAACCTGCATTTCCTGTATCTCCTGCATTGCAGGTGGATTCTTTACCTGCTGAGCCACGGGGGAAGCTCCTTAGCAGCTTAATACACCTATTAAAGATCTCTTAAAATCAGACCAAAAGGCAAATATTGCAAATACATGAACAAGCAATATACTAAAAAAAAAAAAAAAAAAAGTCAACAAAACAAAAATTAAAAAAATGTTAAACGTCACTAATAATCAAAGCAATGTGAATTCCAGCAATGAGCTACTAGTTACCGCATAAGACTGAACAAGATATAGAAGATAATCCCCAATACAGATCACCATTGAAAAGAAGGGGAAACTCTCTCATTGCTGGTGGGAAAATAAATTGGAAAAATCTTTATGGAGGGCAATTCAGCAATAGTTATCCAACTTTTATATAGAAAATGCATTCTGTCTGATCTTTCAAGTTTTTGTTTAGGAAAAAAAAAGGCCATAACAAATAACCAGCACAGAACATCATTTTTTCTAATCATCCCATTCCTGGACTCTTGTTTATCATTCTGGGAGACACAAGCAATACAAAAAGGAGAATCAAAAATGGTCGAACCAAGCAGGTGAAGCAACTCAAAGAAAAGTCAAATGAGGATATTGAGAAGGGACATGGTTGTATGGGATGGGGTGGGCAACATCCTGTAAGGATGATGGGGATGGGGACACTGTCATGAGGGGACCATGGAGGATGATGTAATATAGGGACGGTGGAGGCAGAGGCATGGTTATACGGGCTGTCATATGTGACTGTCTTCCTTGACATGGCATGTTATGGAGGCTGGGACCTAGACCTCCTCCTAACTTCAGTGGCAACTCTGCTCTTGAACCAGATCTACTTGAAATGCAAAGCTGCTGCTGCTGCTGCTAAGTCGCTTCAGTCGTGTCCGATTCTGTGTGACCCCATAGACGAAAGCCCACCAGGCTCCCCCGTCCCTGGGATTCTCCAGGCAAGAACACTGGAGTGGGTTGCCATTTCCTTCTCCAATGCATGAAAGTGAACAGTGAAAGTGAAGTCGCTCAGTCATGTCCGACTCTTAGCGACCCCATGGGCTGCAGCCTACCAGGCTGCTCCATCCATGGGATTTTCCAGGCAAGAGTACTGGAGTGGGGTGCCATTGCCTTCTCCGACTGTTTATTTTGGAAGGGATTTTGCCCATGGAATAAACATTTGTGATGATATCTTTTTCAAAAATGAGACTGAGTTATGTTGTTGTTGTTTAGTCGTTAAGTTGTGTCCAACTCTTACAACCCCATGGACTGTAACCTACCAGGCTCTTCTGTCCATGGGATTTCCTAGGCAAGAATACTGGAGTGGGTTGCCATTTCCTTCTTGAGGGGATCTTCCTGACCCAGGGATCAAACTTGAATCTCCTGCATTGATAGTCGGATTCTTTACCAATGAGCCACCAGGGAAGCGCCCGACTGAGCTAACAGGTTGTTATATTTGTAACTAACTTAAGATTTTTTGTCCTGTACAGAGAGAATCTCGATAGTTCTGGAAATACATTCTTTCATAGCTTTACCTCAATTCAATAAGTTTTCTGGTCTCAAGAATGCCAGAATTAGCCCTGCTCAGCACACAAAATTTTCCATTTATTTTTCAGGCTAGGGCAGCAAACCTGGATCCAGAGGGAGAAGAAATTAGACACTGCTGACTGCAGATGTCCTGCCAGTAAGTCATGGAACTAAACATTCCATCAGCAAACCCTGTCAAGAGGTCAGATTATAAGTGGTACACATGGACAGCATGATTCCTGGGGCCCTGGCAGACTCCATTTCCTTGGTCAATTTCAGTCTGGGATATGCTGCTGTTCAAATGATGGTGAGCCTTTTGTGGCTAAAATATGCCTAACTGATGATGTTTAAAGGAACAAATTGCCAGATAGCTGGGATATAATGTCAAGAGGGTGGTCCTTGCCTCTGGCAGAGCTTCTGAATCTCTCCCACTTGGCTTGATTTTCTGATCTTTCTTCCACCCCCATTTCCTGCTGGTGTTCTCTCTGGAGATGTTTGGTTATTGACACAAACATATTACCTTGATCCCAGATAAATACAGAATTTTTAAGCTTCCAAGAATTACTCTACAGGATCTACTATGGTACAGAATCTCCCCCATCTGGGTCTTGGTACACAAGAAAGTAGAAACAGAT
The DNA here is from genome assembly GCF_029407905.1 of Bubalus kerabau. Classification (NCBI taxonomy): domain Eukaryota; kingdom Metazoa; phylum Chordata; class Mammalia; order Artiodactyla; family Bovidae; genus Bubalus; species Bubalus kerabau. The sequence continues at coordinate 77,877,739 of NC_073631.1, read as the reverse complement.
GGTGTGGGGCCCAAGACAGGGCTGGATCTCATTAGGGAGAAAATCAGAACAACTCAGGATGTCCACCCCCTAGAGGATCTTAGATGCTTTCATGCTCTGGAACTTTTATCCTTAAAAGATAATTGGGGAAAAGGATACCATGGGCCTGGTTAGAGAAAGGAGGTGTGAGGAAGTAGCTCACGCTTTTAATTTTGCATGTTACAACAACCTTACGTGCGTGCTGCGTGCTAAGTCACTTCAGTCGTGTCTGACTCTCTGCAACCCCATGGACTGTAGCCTGCCAGGATCCCCTGTCTATGGGATTTCTCAGGCAAGAATACTAGAGTGGGTTGCCACGCCCTCCTTCAGGGGACCTTCCCAACCCAGGGATCGAACTGCTTCTCCTGGATTGGCAGGTGGGTACTTAACCACTAGCACCATGTGAGAAGCCCCAAAACAACCTTAAATTATTTTTAAATTAAAATTTTTACTTCAAGATAACTGGAGTTTTTAAAAAGTATATACCACATACCCTTTACCCAGATTTCTTTAGTGGTAACATCTTGCACAACAACTACAAGAAAATATCTCAATCTTTGATATGGCCAAGATCCAGAATGTTCCATCACAAAGATCCCTCCTGCTGCCCTATTATAGCTGCACTCTAACCTTCTAATTAGCTCCTCCACTAATCTCTCCATCTCTATAATGTTGTCATTTCAAGAATGTTATATAAATACCATCATATGGTATGTAATAACCTTTTGAGCTAGACTTTTGCCCTCAGCATCTCTCTCTAGAGACTCACCCCAGTTATTCCCTGTACCAATAGTCTTGCATAGTGTTCTATGGTGTGAAGGTTCTGCAGTTTGTTTAACTGTTCAATCAGTAAAGATACTGGGGAGGTTTCCAGTTTAGGAGTATTACAGATAAAGCTGCTAGGAACATTCATGCACAGGTTTTGGTATGAACATGTCTCCATTTCACTGGGATAAGTGATCGAAGGTATCATTTCTGGGACATATATTTTCCTGTTTCACTTTATAAAAAATTGTCAAACCATTTCCCAGAGTGGCCGTACTGTTTTACATCCTCACCAGCGGGGGATGAGTGATCTAGTCTCTGCACCCTTGCTGGCATTCGGTGACACTGTTTTAGCTCGGCTAGTTCTCTAAGTGTGTAGTGATATATCACTGTGGTCTTACCTTGCGTTTCCCTAGATTGCTAGTGATGTTCACATCCTTTCATGTGTTTATTTGTTCTTCACATTCTCTTCAGTGAAATGTCTATTTTCATTTTGAGGTCCAGTTTCTAACTGGATTATTTGTATTTTTACTGTTGAATTCTGAGAGTTCTTTATACATGTTAAACACTAGTTCTTTGTTGAATATGTAGTTGGCAAGTGTTTCTTTTCAGACTGTAGACTGTACTTTCAACCTCTTAGTAGGGTCATTTGCAGCACAAAAGTTTTAAATTTTTATGAGATTCAACTTAACCATTTTTTCTTTTATAGATCATGCTAATTTTTTCCTTTGGTTTTTCTTTTTTTCAAAAATGTTATCATTTTACATTTTTTAAGTCCATGATCCATTCAATTAATTTTTATATAAGGTGTGAAGTGTAGGCTGAAGTTCTTTCTTTCTTTTTCTTTTTCTTCTGGATGTCCAATTGTGCCAGTATCATTGTTGAAAAGGCTATTCTTTCTCCACTGAGTTACTATTGCACCTTTGTTAAAAATCAGCTTGGCCTATTTGCTGCTGCTGCTGCTGCAAGTCGCTTCAGTTGTGTCCGACTCTGTGCGACCCCAGAGATGGCAGCCCACTAGGCTCCCCCGTCTCTGGGGTTCTCCAGGCAAGAACACTGGAGTGGGTTGCCATTTCCTTCTCCAATGCATGAAAGTGAAAAGTGAAAGTGAAGTCGCTCAGTCGTGTCCGACTCTTAGTGACCCCATGGACTGCAGCCTACCAGGCTCCTCCATCCATGGAATTTTCCAGGCAAGAGTACTGGAGTGGGGTGTCATTGCCTTCTCCGATTTGAGGTGGGTCTATTTCTGGATTCTTTGTGTGTCTCCCACCGTCACTACTGCTGCCTTCTCCACTAGCATCAGGTCTCTCCCCTCTGCACAAGAAACCAGCTATCTGTGAGAATTGCAAATTTCTGTCATCCACAGCATTTGAAGAAAAATACTCACCCTCTGCAGGGCACTGGTGCTATTGAGGTCTTTCAAAGTTCAGGTCACATTCCTGAACTTTGACAATTAAGTTTCCTTGCTGCTTGCCTGACAACAGTGGCCAAGGAGATGGTTAAAAAAAATGCACTAACTTACGAAAGAATAGACTCCAAGAAAGAGGCCATGGCAAGCACAAATCTCTGGAAAATGATTCAATTCAAGCCAACTGCAGAGAAAGCTTTTCTAAAGTCTTTAGTTGTTTGAGGCCAAGGGCTAGTATTTTAGTGCTACTTGAACTCTGGTATTGGAGAAGACTCTTCAGCGTCCCCTGGACTGCAAGGAGATCCAACCAGTCCATCCTAAAGGAAATCAGTCCTGAATATTCATTGGAAGGACTGATACTGAAGCTGAAGCTCCAATACTTTGGCCACCTGATGTGAAGAACTGACTCATTAGAAAAGACCCTGATGCTGGGAAAGACTGAGGCAGGAGGAAAAGGACAGAGGACGAGATGGTTGGATGTATCACTGACTCGATGGACATGATTTTGAGCAAGCTCCAGGAGTTGGTGATGGACAGAGAAGCCTAGCATGCTGTAGTCTATGGGGTCACAAAGAGTCGGACACGACTGAGCAACTGAACTGAACTGAACCAATTCCACTCTACAGAAACTTAATAGTGAGAGACACCCAAGAGAAGAAGGTCCACCCTGGAATGGGTTCCCCTAGTCCTGAAGATTTTCATAACTTATTCTACATTGACTGGAATTCTGACAAACTGATCAAATAAATCTCCACACAGAGCAGTGGATGGTAACCTGCCTGGGTGTGGCAAACCCTTGGATGCTAGCTGTGATTTGGACTCTTGCTCTTCCACCCAGAAAGAGCAAGTGGGGGTACCAGGAAGGGAGCGTGGGTTCTGACCAAGAGCCTCCTGCATCTGCTCCTCTCCTCCCCTTGGTCCCACTTAAAACTACTGACTGGCCAAGCCCATCAACTCCATCATTTCTGATGAGTTACTGGGGACAACACAAGTGGCAGTGCCCATGTATGAACTGTTGCTTTAGAATTTACCCAAGACAGACACTCATGTCCAAGCTGCTAGGGAAATGGATTCAATTTTTACTCAATTCAATTTTCCATTTTCAAAATATTGGTCCGGTGACATGGATCCAGGGTGTCCCTATGGGATTCTAACATGATCTTACCCCTCAGGGATGAGTTGCTCACCTGAGGAGGAGGTAGTGAGGAGTTCTGACCTCAGAGGCCTCCTACATCACTATGTTCTATCTCTTAGGAGCACACAGTGGTGTTAGGAGAGGTCCAATTATGCACCTATTTAAAACTTCTATTTAAAATAGCTTGCATATACATGGAATCTAGAAAAATGGTACTGATGAACTGCAGAGTAGGAATAGATGCCGATGTACAGAACAGACCTGAGGTCAAAGAAAGGGGAGGAGAGGGCTGAATGAATAGGGAGAGTAGCGCTGACATATGCACAGCACCACATGTAAAACAGACAGCGAGTGGGAAGCTGCTGTTAACACAGGGAGCTCAATTTGGTGCTCTGTGATGACCTGGAGGAGTGGGATGGGAAGGAGGCTCAAGAGGGAGGGATATATGTATACATATGGCTGATTCATATGGCAGAAATCAACACAACAATATAATTATCCTCCAATTTAAAAAAAAAAAACACAAAAAATAATTCATTTCTGGTTTTTAACTGATCTTTCTCAGAGTCAAAGAACTCAGATGGTCTATTGGTTTTATAATTTTTATGATAAGCAACTTGTGCCTGCATGATCAGTCACTAACTTGTGTCTGACTGTTTGCAACCCCATAGACTGTAGCCCACCAGGCTCCTCTGTCCATGGGATTTTCCAGTCAAGAATACTGGAGGGGGTTGCCATTTCCTCCTCCAGGGATCTTCCTGACTCAGGGATCAAACTGGCATCTCCTGCATCTCCTGCATTGGCAGGCGGATTCTTTACTATTATTGCCACCTGGGAAGCCCAAGCAACATGTACTAAGATGCTAATAAAGCCTCCTTAAATTAAGATCTACACAGGGTAAAATATAAAATTTGTATAAAATACAATATAAAGTTTGAAATTATTTGAGCATTTTCTTTTACTTTGATCAGATCTATGGAATTAAATTTCTCAAAAAGTTGGAGTTAATTAAAAACTATATAGCCTTTATCTTCAACTATCTACAGTAGCATACATGTCTTTGTTGTGGGTCAAATTATGTCTCTCCCCAAGATACTGATGTACTAATCCCAGTACCTGTGTGTGTGTGACCTATTTTATAGATGATCAAATTATGGTGAGGTCATGGCAATGGCACCCCACTCCAGTACTCTTGCCTGGAAAATCCCATGGGCGGAGGAGCCTGATAGCTGCAGTCCATGGGGTCGCTGAGGGTCGGACACGACTGAGTGACTTCACTTTCACTTTTCACTTTCATGTATTGGAGAAGGAAATGGCAACCCACTCCAGTGTTCTTGCCTGGAGAATCCCAGGGATGGGGGAGCCTGGTGGGCTGCCGTCTATGGGGTCACACAGAGTCAGACACGACTGAAGCGCCTTAGCAGCAGCAGCAGCAGCAGCATGAGAGTGAGCTTTAACCCAAGGCAAGTGCGTCCCTACAAAAAAAGGGCAATTTGGACACAGGTTTGCACATAAGGACGTCATGTAAAAATTGGAGTTACACTGCCACAAGCCAAGGAGATGTGAGAAATGAGGAGAGAGGCCAGGAACTGACCATTCCTGAGTGCCTCAGGGCCCTGGCCGTGCCTTACCACCATCTTGTACTTGGAAACTCCACAACAGGAAGATAGCACATGTCTGTTTGTGGGATGTTGTTACAATGAAAGTGAAAGTGAAGTCGCTCAGTCGTGTCTGACTCTTTGTGACCCCATGGACTTTAGCCTATCAGGCTCCTCTGTCCATGGGATTTTCCAGGCAAGAGTGCTGGAGTGGATTGCCATTTCCTTCTCCAGGGGATCTTCCCGACCCAGGAATCAAACCCGAGTCTCCCGCATTGCAGGCAGACGCTTTACTGCCTGAGCCACCAGGGAAGCCCTGGTGTTGTTACAATAGCCCTAGCAAATTAATATTGTATTTCATTTGGGGAAATAATTGTAGTTGGTAAGACTCCAAGCTGAAACAGAAATTTCTTCAAAAAGACGTCAGCTGAGAATGCAGCTTAGTCTTTGAGAATTCCACTTTTTTGGCCCTCACTACAAGGTAATTTGGTTCTAGTAAATAAATTATGCCTTTGTAGTAACACAGAAGTGCTGGTTTATATCCATACTGCCTCAAGTGCTATTCTAGCACACATCTAAATAAAAAGAGATTAACAGTAATATCTCAACTTTGTTGGTGCTCTGTCTGCCAAGAAGAAATGAATCAGCAGCTACAAAAATGTTCCTTCTTGTGAATTATCACAGGCAAACTTAATACAATCCATGAAAGCAGAGAAAATTTATCTCAGAAGGCTGTCTGTTTCAACATTTCTGTCTGGTGTTATTTCCAATTCTAGTTTATTAAATATTTATAAATCATATATAATTAATTCTATTAAATTTAATTCAAGTAGAAACTTGAATTGTATACCTGTGGCAGATTCATTTTGATATTTGGCAAAACTAATACAGTTATGTAAAGTTTAAAAATAAAATAAAATAAAATTAAAAAAAAAAAGAAACTTGAATAATATAGTAGCTTCTTTAAAAAAACTTTTCATTGGAAATAATTTCAAATGATTTCAAAGATCACTCAGAATCATCTGTTAATATTCTGCTGTTTTCACTTTATTATTTGCTTTCTTTCTATCCATAAGCATATTCCAGTGGTTTCTTCTGCTCAGTATTCAATTTATACTCCACATTTACTGAGTACCAAACTTTGCAGAAAGCACTATGGTGAAGAGATGAGACAGAACTCAGGTAGCAAGGGCAGACCAGGATCAGACCCACCTGATCATTTTTAGTAAAATCCAGGAATAATCTGGTTCTTACATATTGAAAAAATCTTGGGAATTATGGTGTACATTCTTCCTAGGTACCCTCACTTTAATTCAATGTTTTCATCATTAAGGGCCCCATTAAGTTTCCCATGAAGATACACACTGTCCTGCAGAACTAATTGGGCAAAAAAGATGCCCACAACTTTGCCCATGATCCTAAAATCAATATTTCCCAACTTCCAGGAAAACTGTGTCTTCTTGGTGGACATACTTTCAAATCATTGGGTCCCTGCCCTTCGGATTGTGCCTGGCACAAAAATACTTGGAGTGAATGAATCTTGAAACTCCATTTGAATAATCATGTATTAAACCCATAGAGAACACTTACCATATGCAGGTGCTGACATTTACTTCTCTCAGAGGCACTTGGGAGAGTCTGTACTAGTACCCTCCTTTCACAGAGGAGGGCATTAAGATGTAGAGAGGTCAATCACTCGTCACGGTCTACCTAGCCAGTGTTGAAAACTGAATCTCACTTAGCAGGTGTTTGACCAGCAGACCTGCCGGCCTCTTAGGGAATCCATCATTTCTGCATGTTTAGGCTAAATTAGTATCTCTGAACAAACCTGAATGAGCCTGTTTTCTCCTCAAAGATTTAAGTTTAGTGTATTCAGATATCTTGCATCATCAATTAGAAAATACTGTGAGGCACTGCAGATTCAGTAAGTTGGGTAGATAGAACCCAGCTATAATTACAGAAACTCCCGGATATGAGGGCAAGTGTGCCAAATTTCCCTGACAGTCAATTTCTGTGACCTAGGTGTCTGATTGCATTAGAAAGCCAAGTCTGGGCTTCCCTGGTGGCTCAATGGTAAAGAATCCACCTGCCAGTGCAGGGGACAGAGGTTTGATCCCTGGTCCGGGAAGATCCCACATGCTGAGAAGCAACTAAGCCCATGTGCCACAACCACTGAGCCTGTATTCTAAAGCCCAGGAGCTGCAACTACTGAGCCCATCTACCTAAAGCCCATGCTCTGCAACAAGAGAAGATACCTCAATGAGAAGCCCACACAACACAACTACAGAGCAGCCCTTGCTTGCTGCAACTAGAGAAAAGCCCTTGCAGCAATGAAAACCCAGCACAGTCATAAATAAATAAAATTATGTATAAAAAAAGCCAAGTCTTCTAAAATCTTCTTGAAGATATCCCTCAAGCTGGAGAAGTTAAGAGATGGAAAGGAAACCCACCTTCCTGATGACTTCCTTTACCATGAATATCACTGGCCCACAGGGCTCACAATAAAAGCCTTTCTAAATCAGGAATTATGGACATTGAATGAGTCAGCCCTCTCTGTAAACCCACATTGGCTGTCACAAGGACCCCAGATGTGGAAAGTGAACATAGATCTTCCAAAGCTGGACAAAATTTCCCAACTTCCAACCCCACCCACCTCGGCAGGAGGGTGCTAAGAAATGACACTTCAAAAAAAAAAAAAAGACCAAAAATCACTCAGGCAGACCATGGAACTTGAGGTCAGAATGTTCTTGACCTTCTGGATCTTCCTGCCTTACTCAATCATACAACTGAGTCATAAAAGCAAATCAAGAGGGAAAGAGGTGGGGGGAAAACCTCTGGCATCTCTAACATACTGCCATTCTCAGGGGCCTAGCCAGTTCCTACAAAGTAGTAAGTCCCAGGGAGCCTGGAGAGCGATTTTGAGACCTGAGCATCAAGGATTTGGGAAGGAGTTGCCCAGGGGACAAAGTTCTTCTGCTCAGTAAGAAGTGAGGACTGGTATGGAACTTCTTTCCTGAGCTAGACTGTCACAGCTAAAGAGAGAGAGCCGGGGGCCCATTCAGGGAGCCAGGCTAGTGAGGAGGAGGCCAGTGGATCCTGGTGGAGGCTGACAGCCCCACAGCATTTCACTGCTATGAGTCACTCAGACAATACAAAGAACAATGTGATCTGTAGGCGGTTATTGATAGCTCCAGGCATCCAATCCTTCTAGTCTATAAAGATACAAATCTTAATTATTAATGATTAAGATGAAAAAATTACTGCCCTCAAGTTAGGAAATTCAAACAGACTGTTTCCTCAGATCGCACCACACAAAAGAGGGTCTGTTCTGTGAAGTCCAGCCTGTTTGGCTTGTTCCAATGCCAAGTACATTCCCGGTTCTATCCCACTCAAGGCCAGTTAAACTCATGTTGCAGAAACTTGAGTTCCCAAGGCATAGATACACCTGGGAGCCAGGTGAGAGATGTCTGGCCCTGGCAATACTGCCTTTTGTGAAAATACTTTGATAATGTCTCATGTAGCGATAGGTCCAGAAAAAACTGCATTTTTTTTAATGGTACAAAATGTAGATTAGTAATTGCATTGCTGCTGAAAACATCCCGCATCAAGAACAGTATGTTGAAAGGGCAAAGACAAAACCACTGCAAACCTCCATCATAATTTGAGTGAAACTACTTTTTAAGCTTTAGAAAATTAGTCTAAATGACTATAGCTTATGATTATAGTAGGACTCACAACAGTCTATACTGTGTACATAAAAGACTACAACCATATTATATATTTAAATCTAAGTTCCCTCCAGTTGAAAGGGTTATTAAGTCTATAAACAAGTTAAGTATGTTTACAGTAATGAGATAATGAATCCCTCTTAAGGAATGCATGCTTATGTGCTTAGTCATGTCCAGGCTCTTTGCGAGCCTACAGACTGTAGCCCACCAAGCTACTCTGTCCATGGAATCTTCCAGGCAAGAAAAGTGCAGCAGGTTGCCATTTTCTACTCCAGGGGATCTTCCTGACCCAGGGACCAAACCCACATCTCCTGTGTCTCCTGCATTGGCAGGCAGATTCTTTATCACTGAGCTACCTTTGGCAAGCCCTTTTAAGGAATGGGCCCTTTAAAAGTACTATTATGGGACTTTTGAACTGACAATCTCTCCTGGTCCTTAACTCGGTGGCAATGGACATGAGTTTGAGCAAACTCTGGGAGATGGTGAAGAACAGGGAAGGCTGGCATACTGCAGTCCATTGCGTGTAAAGAGTCAGATACGACGGAGTGACTGAACAACAACAACAAAACCGTAAGACATAGCACTGACTTTTAACTTATTTTTTAAAAATTATATCAATTCCTTTGATATTAAGAGTATGTTTTAAGAGTTATGAATGAATATTAAATTTCATCAAATACAGTCATGAAGAAAATCAAAGGACAGCTTCATCCATTTTTGATGAAGCTGCTTAATATATGTTCTGATATAACATTTCTGTTGCTGGTTTAAAACTCATATGATCATGACATATTACTTTTTTCTGATGCTGAATTCTATTTGACTATATCTTATTTAGAATTTTTGTTATCAAAATGAATAAGATTGTCATGCAGTTGTTTTCTCTTTTTAAATTTGGGATATTTTTGTCCATTTTTAAAAAATAATATATTGCTTTACCTCATAAAAACATACATGGAAGATTTTTCTGTCTCTGCTCTGGAACAGTTTATAGAGTATTTTGAAATTCTATGTTTCTAAATAATTTCTTATATTAAACCTGTGAAACCATCTGGGCAGAGGTGCATTTGGAGGGACAGAACTTTGAATACTGTTTAAAATTTCTATCTCTAACTAAAAGCAGTTTGGTACATAGGAGTATTGACACTGTTCTCTTTCCAAATGTTTTATGATTCATTCACTTTCCTTAAAGGTTTTTCTCTTTCTCATTTTTATTTTGTATATTACTATGTTTGCTTTTCCATGTGTGTGTGCTCAGTCACTTAGCTGTGTCCAACTCTTTGAGACCTCATGGACCGTAGCTTGCCAGGCTTCTCAGTCCATGGGATTTTCCAGGCAAGAATATTGGGGTGACTTGCCATTACCTTCACATATATATAGAGATAACCTATATATTCAGTTCAGTTTAGTCACTCAGCTGTGTCTGACTCTGAGATCCCATAGACTGCAGCATGCCAGGCTTCCCTGTCCATCATCAACTCCTGGAGCCTACTCAAACTCATGTCCATCACATAGGTGATGCCATCCAACCAGCTCTGTCATTCTCTTCTCTTCCCACCTTCAAGTTTCCCCAGAATCAGGGTCTTTTCCAATGAGTCAGTTCTTTGCATTAGGTGGCCAAAGTATTAGAGCTTCAGCTTCAGCATCAGTCCTTCCAATAAATATTCAGGACTGATTTCCTTCAGGACGGACAGGTTGGATCTCCTTGCAGTCCAAGGGACTCTCAAGAGTCTTCACCAACACCATAGTTCAAAAGCATCAATCCTTCAGTGCCCAGCTTTCTTTACAGTCCAACTCTCACATCCATACATGACTACTGGAAAAACCATAGCCTTGACTAGACAGACCTTTGTTGGCAAAGTAATGTCTGTGCTTTTTAATATGCTATCTAGGTTTGTCATAGCTTTTCTTCCAAGGAGCAAGCTAATATAGATTAGCTAAGAGCGCCAAAGAATTGATGCTTTTGAACTGTGGTGCTGGAGAAGACTCGAGAGTTCCTTGGACTGCAAGGAGATCAAACTAGTCAACCTTAAAGGAAATCAACCCTGAATATTCATTGGAAGGACTGATGCTGAAGTTGAAGCTCCAATACATTGGCCATCTGATGCAAACAGCCAACTCATTGGGAAAGACCCTGAGGCTGGGAAAGTTTGAAGGTGGGAGGAGAAGGGGACAACAGAGGACAAGATAGTTGGATGGCATCACTGACTCGATGGACATGAGTTTGAGCAAGCTCTGGGAGATAGTGAAAGACAAGGAAGCCTGGCGTGCTGCAGTTCATGGGGTCGAAAAGTCAGACAAGACTGAGCAACTGAACAACAACAACAACTGTCTATTTAATTGTTAAAAGAATCATCTCTTGGATTAATTCATTTATGCCATTTATATAATTAAATTATGTTTTCAATTTTAAAAAGTTTTTATTTTACATTGGAGTACAGTTGATTAACAATGTTGTGTTAGTGCTCGCTTCGGCAGCACATATACTAAAATTGGAATGATACAGAGAAGATTAGCATGGCCCCTGTGCAAGGATGACATGCAAATTCATGAAGCATTCCATATTTTTAAAATGGATTAAAGATCTAAACGTAAGACCAGAAACTATAAAACTCCTAGAGGAGAACATAGGCAAAACACTCTCTGACATACATCACAGCAGGATCCTCTATGACCCACCTCCCAGAATATTGGAAATAAAAGCAAAAATAAACAAATGGGACCTAATTAACCTTAAAAGTTTCTGCACATCAAAGGAAACTATTAGCAAGGTGAAAAGACAGCCTTCAGAATGGGAGAAAATAATAGCAAATGAAGCAACAGACAAACAACTAATCTCGAGAATATACAAGCAACTCCTACAGCTCAACTCCAGAAAAATAAATGACCCAATCAAAAAATGGGCCAAAGAACTAAATAGACATTTCTCCAAAGAAGACATACAGATGGCTAACAAACACATGAAAAGATGCTCAACATCACTCATTATCAGAGAAATGCAAATCAAAACCACTATGAGGTACCATTTCACACCAGTCAGAGTGGCTGCGATCCAAAAGTCTACAAATAATAAATGCTGGAGAGGGTGTGGAGAAAAGGGAACCCTCTTACACTGTTGGTGGGAATGCAAACTAGTACAGCCACTATGGAGAACAGTGTGGAGATTCCTTAAAAAATTGGAAATAGAACTGCCTTATGATCCAGCAACCCCACTGCTGGGCATACACACTGAGGAAACCAGAAGGGAAAGAGACACGTGTACCCCAATGTTCATCGCAGCACTGTCTATAATAGCCAGGACGTGGAAGCAACCTAGATGTCCATCAGCAGATGAATGGATAAGCAAGCTGTGGTACATATACACAATGGAGTATTACTCAGCCATTAAAAAGAATACATTTCAATCAGTTCTAATGAGGTGGATGAAACTGGAGCCTATTATACAGAGTGAAGTAAGCCAGAAAGAAAAACACCAATACAGTATACTAACGCATATATATGGAATTTAGAAAGATGGTAACAATAACCCTGTGTACGAGACAGCAAAAGAGACACTGATGTATAGAACAGTCTTATGGACTCTGTGAGAGAGGGAGAGGGTGGGAAGATTTGGGAGAATGGCATTGAAACATGTAAAATATCATGTATGAAACGAGTTGCCAGTCCAGGTTCGATGCACGATACTGGATGCTTGGGGCTGGTGCACTGGGACGACCCAGAGGGATGGAATGGGGAGGGAGGAGGGAGGGGGGTTCAGGATGGGGAACACATGTATACCTGTGGCGGATTCATTTTGATATTTGGCAAAACTAATACAGTTATGTAAAGTTTAAAAATAAAATAAAAAAAAATAAGTTCATTTGTATAATTTTTTTAAAGATTCTGCTATAAGTGATATTTTATATTTGTCTTCCTCTGACTTAACTTCACTTAGTATGATAATCTTCAGGTCCATACATGTTGCTGTAAATGACATTATTTCATTCTTTTTAACAGCTAAGTTATATTCCATTGTATATATGTATCATACCTTCTTTAGTCATCTGTGGATGCACATTTAGGTTGCTTCCATGTCTTGGCTATTGTAAACAGTGCTGCAATGAACACTGGGGCGCATTTATACTTTTGAACCGAGTTTTTCTCCAGATATATGCCCAGCAGTTGGATTGCAGGGTCATATGTTGGCTCTGGTTTCCGTGGCTCAGTGGTAAAGAATCTGACTGCCAATGCAGGAGATGCAGGTTCAATCCCTGGGTCAGAAAGGTCCCCTGGAGTAGGAAGTGGCAATCCATTCCAGTATTGCCTGGGAAATTCCATGGACAGAGGAGGCTGGCAGGCAGTCCATGGGGCTGCAAAGAGTAGGACATGATTGAGTGACTGAGCATGCACACAGGCATGACGGCTTTATTTTTAGTTTTTTAAGGAATCTCCAAACTGTTCTTAGCAGCTGCACCAATTTATTGATGCATTCCCACCAACAGTGTGGGAGGGTTCCCTTTTCTTCACACCCTCTCCAGCATTTACAGATGTAGGGTTTTTGATGATGGCCATACTGACTGGTGTGAAGTGATACTTCATTGTAGTTTTGATTTGATTCTCTAATAACTAGCAATGTTTAACATCTTTTCATGTGCCTCTTGGCCTTGAGGCCGAGTATGTCTTCTTTGGCAGAATATCTATTTAGGCCTTCTGCCCATTTTTTGATAGGGTTGCTTCATTTGTTGTTCTTTTTTTTTTTTTTGAGTTGTATGAGCTGTTTGTAACTGGAAGTTAATCCTTGTCCCGCATATCATTTGCAAATATTTTATTTCAAAGTTTTTCTGTTCATTTTGTTTATGGTTTCCTTTGCAATTCAAAAGCTTTTGAGTTTAATTATGTTCTATTTGTTTATTTTTGTTTTTATTTTCATTATTCTGGGAGATGGCAACTGTATGCCAATAAAGTGGACAACCTGGACGAAATGGCCAAATTCTTACAAAGGCACAATCTCTCAAGACTGAACCAGGAAGAAATAGAAAATATGAACAGACCAGTCACAAATACTGGAACTGAAAGCATGATTAAAAAACTTCCAACAAATGAAAGTCCAAGACCAGATGGCTTTACCAGCAAATTCTATCAAACATTTAGATAAGAATTAGTATCTAAAAAAAAAAAAAAAAAAAGAATTAGTATCTATTCTTCTGAAACTATTACAATATATTGCAGAGGAAGGAATACTCCCAAACTCATTTTATAAAGCCACCATCACCCAGAAAGTAAAACCAGACATACCACAAAAAGAGAAAAAAAATTATAGGCCAATATCACTGATGAACACTGATAAACGCAAAAATTCTCAACAATAAATTAGCAACCTGACTCCAACAACACATTAAAAGGACTATATACTATCATCCAGTGGCTTTATCCCAGGATGCAAGGATTTCGCAATATCTGCAAACCAATCAGTGTGGTACAGCACATCAACAAATTGAAGGATAAAAGCCATGTGATCATCTCAATAGATGCAGAAAAGCTTTTGACAAAATTCAGCACCGATTTATGATAAAAAAACCCTCCAGAAAGTAGCCACAGAAGGAACATATCTCAATATAATAAAGGCCATATATGACAAACCTATAGCTAACATCCAGATGTTCCACTGAGAACTTCCAGATGTTCAAGTTGCATTTAGAAAAGGCAGAGGAACCAGAGATCAAATTGCCAACATCTGTTGGATCATAGGAAAAGCAAGAGAATTCCAGAAAAACATCTACTTCTGCTTCACTGAATATACTAAAGCCTTGACTGTAGTTCACAATAAACTCTGGAAAATTCTGAAAGAGATGGGAATACCAGACCACCTTTCCTGCCTTCTGGGAAATCTGTATGTAGGTCAAGAAGCACCAGTTAGAACTGGATGTGGAACAACGGACTGGTTCCAAATTGGAAAAGGAGTACGTCATGGCTGTATATTGTCACTCTGCTAATTTAACTTATATGCAGAGTACTTTATGCAAAATGCCAACTGGATGAATCACAAGCTGAAATCAAGACTGCTGGGAGAAATATCATTAACCTCAGATATGCAGATGACACCACCTTTATGGCAGAAAGTGAAGAGGAACTAAACAGCCTCTTGATGAAGGTGAAAGAGGAGAGTGAAAAAGCTGGGTTGAAATTCAACATTCAAAAAACTAAGATCATGGCATCTGGTCCCATCAATTCATGGCAAATAGATGGGGAAACAATGGAAATCATGACAAACTTTATTTTCTTGGGCTCCAAAATCACTGCAGATGGTGACTATAGCCATGAAATTAAAAGACACTTGCTCCTTGAAAGAAAAGCTATGAAAAACATAAATAGCATGTTAAAAAGCAGAGACATTACTTTGCAGACAATGGTCCATTTAGTCAAAGCTATGGTTCTTCCAGTAGTCATGTATGGATGTGAAGGTTGGACCATAAAGAAAGTTGAGCACCAAAGAATTGATGCTTTTGAACTGTGGTGCTGGAGAAGACTCTTGAGAGTCCCTTGGACTGCAAGGGTATCAAACTAGTCAATCTTAAGGGAAATCAACCTTGAATATTCATTGGAAGGACTGATGCTGAAGTTGAAGCTCCAATACTTTAACCACCTGATGTGAAGAACTGACTCCCTGGAAGTGACCCTGATGCTGGGAAAGATTGAAGGCAGCAGGAGAAGGGGATGACAGAGGATGAGATGGTTGGATGGCATCACCAATTCAATGGACATGAGTCTGAGAAAGCTCCAAGAGTTGGTGATATACAGGGAAGCCTGGAGTGCTGCAGTCCATGGGGTTGCAAAGAGTCAGATACAGCTGAGTGACTGAACTGAACTGAACTGATAGGTAACATCATACTCAACAGATAGGGTAACATCATACTAAACAGTGAAAAGCTGAAATCATTTTCTCTAACATCAAGAACAACCCAAGGAAGGCCACTCACCACTCTTAGTCAACATAGTTATAGAAGTCCTAGTCACAGCAATCAGAGAAGAATAAAGAAATACAATGAATCCAAATTGGAAAAGAAGAAGTAAAACTGTCATTGTTTGCAGATGACATGATACTATACATAGAAAACCCTAAAGATGCTACCAGAAAACTTTTAGAGCTCATCAATGAATTTGGTAATGTGGCAGGATACAGAATAAATACACAAAATCTGTGCATTTCTATACATTAACAATGAAAGATTATAAAGAGAAATTAAAGAAATAATCCCATTTACCACTACATCAAAAAGAGTAAAGACCTAGAAATAAATCTACCTAAGGAGGCAAATTTGCCAGCAAATTTGGAAAACTCAGCAGTGGCCACAGGACTGGAAAAGGTCAGTTTTCATTCCAATCCCAAAGAAAGGCAATGCCAAAGAATGCTCAAACTACCACACAACTGCAGTCATCTCACACGCTAGTAAAGTAATGCTCAAAATTCTCCAAGCCAGGCTTCAGCAATACGTGAACTGTGAAATTCCAGATGTTCAAGCTGGTTTTAGAAAAGGCAGAGGAACCAGAGACCAAATTGCCAACATCTGCTGGATCATGGAAAAAGCAAGAGAGTTCCAGAAAAACATCTATTTCTGCTTTATTGACTATGCCAAAGCCTTTGACTATGTGGATCACAATAAACTGTGGAAAATTCTGAAAGAGATGGGAATACCAGACCACCTGACCTGCCTCTTGAGAAATCTGTATGCAGGTCAGGAAGCAACAGTTAGAACTGGACATGGAACAACAGACTGGTTCCATATAGGAAAAGGAGTTCATCAAGGCTGTATATTGTCACCCTGCTTATTTAACTTCTATGCAGAGTACATCATGAGAAACGCTGGGCTAGAAGAAGCACAAGCTGGAATCAAGGTTGCCGGGAGAAATATCAATAACCTCAGATATGCAGATGACACCACCCTTATGGCAGAAAGTGAAGAGGAACTAAAAAGCCTCTTGATGAAAGTGAGAGTGGAGAGTGAAAAAGTTGGCTTAAAGCTCAACATTCAGAAGATGAAGATCATGGCATCTGGTCCCATCACTTCATGGGAAATAGATGGGGAAACAGTGGACACAGTGTCAGACTTTATTTTTTTGGGCTCCAAAATCACTGCAGATGGTGACTGCAGCCATGAAATTAAAAGACGCTTACTCCTTGGAAGAAAAGTTATGACCAACCTAGATAACATATTGAAAAGCAGAGACATTACTTTGCCAACAAAGGTCCATCTAGTCAAGGCTATGGTTTTTCCAGTGTTCATGTATGGATGTGAGAGTTGGACTGTGAAGAAAGCTGAGCACCAAAGAATTGATGCTTTTGAACTGTGGTGTTGGAGAAGACTCTTGAGAGTCCCTTGGACTGCAAGGAGATCCAACCAGTCCATTCTGAAGGAGATCAGCCCTGGGATTTCTATGGAAGGACTGATGCTAAAGCTGAAACTCCAGTACTTTGGCCACCTCATGCGAAGAGTTGACTGATTGGAAAAGACTCTGATGCTGGGAGGGATTGGGGGCAGAAGGAGAAGGGGATGACAGAGGATGAGACGGCTGGATGGCATCACTTACTCGACAGACGTGAGTCTGAGTGAACTCCAGGAGATGGTGATGGACAGGTAGGCCTGGTGTGCTGCGATTCATGGGGTCGCAAAGAGTCGGACACAGCTGAGTGACTGAACTGAACTGAACTGAACAAGACAAATTCAGGATTCAGTCCAGAGTATAGTTATCATGCTGTCTGGGTAAAGCACTGCTGCTGTCTTGCCCCTGGCCCACTGCCCTGGGCTCATCAGCAGCCAACTTATCAGTACTGCTGGAGGGCCTGCAGGCAGCCCAATGCCCACCTGCTAATACTACTGTGAGGCAGTTGCTCACCATGAGGTTTACCTCAACTTCTTCAAGATGGTGGAGGGTCTCTTTGACCTCAGTGCTAACATCATGGAGGACAAACTGATAGAGGATCTCAAGACCTAGGAGAGTGAGGAACAGAAGCAAAACTGGGTATGTGATATCTCACTGATCATCAAGCCCTGCAACTGTGTGCTGAGACTGTCTTTCTACATATGGTGGAACAACAGCTCCTGGGAGATCATTGAGAGCTACCACATCCAGCACAATCCAGATTTTTTCTGTTTTTTATATATTTGAATCCATTTCTTCCCTTGGATAAAATACCTTTTAAAATAAATAGATCTATAGCTTTATTTCAGGAAAGTTTTCTTAAATTATATCTTTAAATATTTTTTCTTTAAATATTCTGGACTTTTTCTTGGGGGTAGAGGGAAATACTATCATTTCTTTTCCTTTGTATTATGCATATTCTTCTTTGTCTGATTTCCATGTGTATTGTTTTCCCTAAAATCAATTTGAACACTTTCAAAAAATCGAATTTTGCTGATCAGTCTCAAGCTTGTCATTCATATTCTTCACTCTCTTTACAGTGAATCTCTCTCTCCTATTTTTCTAGCATTTTTTTAGTCTTTCTTTTCTTCCCTTTCTCCATTTCTTTTCTCAACTCTGTTAATTTATTCTTTGTCTTTTCTTTCATTTTTTAGCTCTTTCATTTAGGCTTTGCAGTCTTATTTCAAAGAACTCATTTTTTTTCTCACAAATACATGTGTGTGAACATCTTAATTATAACTTGACCATGTGGCAATGATTTTCAAAGGTCTGATCTTCATCTCCTCCTCTTTGTGTCATTTTTAATTACTGCTTTTCTCTATAATATGTTTGCACAGATCCAACAATGATTGGTGTTGAATGTGACAGCAATCCTACATGAAGGAATTCATCTTTTCATGAGGGAGCCCTTCCACAGTGATAATTCATTAGGGCTAGGCAGGGGCTGGGGATGAGCCTGAGAAGCAGACTACTCTGGTTCCCACCTTTGCCAAGGAACACTCTCAGTGCCACTTGGCCATGTGACTATGACTTCTCTGAGCTGCAGACTATCTCTCCTGATCTCTGGGAATCCACCACTAGAATGCACTTTTCACTGGAGCACCAAATTCATCTTCCCTTTTCACTGTGTACCTAGCTCCAGTGTGAATCTGTGTGGCTCCAAGTCTGTAAGCCACCAACAGCTCCTACTATATTCAGGCAATGGTGAAACAAACATAATAAGATCTGATCCACAGTCGATACAGGAAGATATGCATATAAATAAAGAGTTATAGAAACTTCTATGTTTGTCGCACATTCCCTTTATTGGATATGTGATCTGTAAATATTTTTTTCCCATTCTGTCTTTGTCCTTTCATCCTCTTAATTCATTGAGCTATAAAAAGCAGTCACCACAGAGGAGGATGTGGAAAATTCTCAGTGCCTGTTGATTCCCTCCCCTCCCTTTGTATGCACAGAAGAGGCTACAGGTTAACAACTCTTTCCATACACAATTTTTTTTTTAACTTAATCCTCATAAAAACCAGAAGCACTCCTAATTAAATTGTATCCATGGAGTCTGTGGCTCAGATAAATGAGACGATCAAACAGAACCTGCCTTGCAGGAGAAATAGCAGATGCAGTCTGCCCGCAGCCTCTTGCCTTCACATCCATTCCTCCCATGCTCATCCACCTCATCAGGGACTTCTACAAGACTGCTCACCTTTCTACAAGTAAATTCATCAGAAAAGCACTTTTGGATGTATACTCTCTTCTATTCTCACCAAGATTATAAGTCAAAGAGAAAGAAATGAAAGCTAGATGTTTTAAAATCTACATGGGCAAAGGATCAAGGTTTTCTGTGTGTTTTGTTTCCTCATTAATTAGTGCAGGGTCAACAATGGCCTCTGACAACTAAACTCAGAGGAGCTATCTCTGTTGGTCAACAGAGATAGGGGATAGCCATACACTGGCTCCCTGAAGAGTGTATGGCATAGACTAGCCTGGGGAAAACAGCCGGACAGGCTCTAGCCAGATAGACCAAGAGAAATACCATTCGTGCTTCACATCATCCAAACCCTGGAGTGTGAACATCATGCTGTCCATCAGGTCTCCTGACGTTCATCCCCGCCCCTCCCAGTGTTTTCTCAAGATGCTCAATAGAATATTTTCATACATTTGTGAAATATATGAAATATAACAAAGGTCCATCTAGTCAAGGCTATGGTTTTTCCTGTGGTCATGTGTGGATGTGAGAGTTGGACTGTGAAGAAGGCTGAGCACCGAAGAATTGATGCTTTTGAACTGTGATGTTGGAGAAGACTCTTGAGAGTCCCTTGGACTGCAAGGAGATCCAACCAGTCCATTCTGAAGGAGATCAGTCCTGGGTGTTCTTTGGAAGGACTGATACTGAAGCTGAAACTCCAATACTTTGGCCACCTCATGTGAAGAGTTGACTCATTGGAAAAGACTCTGATGCTGGGGGGTGGGGTTGGGGGCAGGCAGAGAAGGGGACGACAGAGGATGAGATGGCTGGATGGTATCACCGACTTGATGGACATGAGTTTGGGTGAATTCTGGGAGTTGGTGATGGACAGGGAGGCCTGGCGTGCTGCAGTTCATGGGGTTGCAGAGAGTCAGACATGACTGAGCAACTAAACTGAACTGAACTGAAGATATATATTATGTTTCCTTAGCCAAGTAAAAACCTTTAAAATCTCCTGTATGAGGAATTTCTTCCAAGTTCTATTTATGGTTATCTTGCCATTGATGAGCTACTTGTTCATCCATGCCTTCATGTATTAATGCATTCATTCATTCAGAAGAAAAAGAGGAGGAAGAGGATGCTCACTAACATTGGGAAATAATTTCTTCGAGACAAAATCAGCCTTGCAGAGCTCCTGTGGATCCTGAGTTGACACTTTGAAGCTAAAAAAAATCCTTTTGGGGGTTCTTCCTTTCCTCTCCCTGGGGAGTATTGCTGGCATATATTAATATTCATTTCAAAACAAAGAAAGAGTGTGCATGCAGTGAGTGCCAACTAGGTATCAGGTACCACGTCCCTGTAACTGGAATAAGACAGTAATCACTGCTCCACAGAAGACAGACTGAGAGGACACAGCATGTGTGAAAGCATTCTGTGGACCACAGCCACATGCTGAACACTAATCTTAGATTATTACAGACAACCTTCCTGCCTGCCGGCACCTCACCTTCCTGCCTCCACACCCTCAGCTCATTACAAAGTGCTTCGTGGCTCTCACAAAGTCACACACCCAAACTCAGATTAGGTCAGGAACTTTTTTGGAGGTGAAGCACATAGGAGGTGCTGTACACATTCTTTCCTGTCTTCTTTCGGAGTTACATGCACTGCGCCCTGTGGACCCACTATCAGAAGCTGCAAATGTAATCAGACAAAAGTTCACTTGGGGTGGACAATGTGAAGGTATTAGAAGCAGTGCTGTGCTAAGCCACAGTGGAGTCTGACACAAAAGGAAAAATCAGTAGCACTGATCCTGTCTTGGTTTAAAATGTTGATGTTTGGTCCATTGTGAAGTTTTTGCATGAATTTTTATTTTTTTAATATTGCAGTAGAATATTCCTTATCTTGATGAATGGTTTTGGCGCCCGAGGTGAGTGTATTACCTAGGAAGAGCCCATTCTCTGTTTTTCCCCTCCCTTGTGTTCATGCACAGGCACAGCTCTGAGGCTCCATTCACAACCCCAACATGGACTGTATTATTCAACTATCTCTAGAGCCTGAAAAACCTAAAGGAAATCAACCCTGAATATTCACTGGACTAATGCTGAAGCTGAAGATCTAATACTTTGGCCACCTGATGTGAAGAGCCAACTCACTGGAAAAGACCCTGATGATGGGAAAGATTGAGGGCAGGAGAAGGGGGAAACAGAGGATGAGATGGTTGGATGGCATCACTGATTCAAAGGACATGAACTTTAGCAAACTGGCAGATGGTAAGGGACAGGGAGGCCTGGAATGCTGCAGTCCATGGGATCGCAAAGAATCAGACAGAACTTAGTGACTGAACAACAACAACAACAGAGCCTGAAACCTCACAGCATTTCCCCTCTTCACTTCCAAAGTTAAACACGCTTGACCTGTAGTGTCAGCTGGTCTTAGATCATCATAGCAGAAAATTGAAATACACACTCACTGTGTTAAAGGTGTGTACCCCTACCCACCTCAACTCATATAGCCCCCAGGGTGGCTGTTTCTGGAGACAGGCCCTCTTAGGAAGTTACCAAGGTCAAATGAGTTCATAAGGGTGAGGTTCAAGTGATGCCATTAGTGTTCTTCTAAGAGGAAGAGACACCAAAGACCCGTCTGCACCATGTGAGGACACAAGAAGGTAGCCATCTGTAAGCCAAGAGGGGAGCTCTCACGAGCACCGTATCTCAGACCTCCAGAACTGTGGGAAATCAGTGTTTGCAGCTTAAGTCCCCCAGATCACGACATTTCATTATGGAAGCCTGAGCTAGGACCCAGCTGCAGGTAAGCACGAAGCCTGTCTGGGGGAGGGCGCCTAGCCCCGGGTGAAGCCCCTGTGTTCCATGAGAGGCCCAAGTGTCCAGTGAACTCAGGAACTGAGTCACAGAAGAGAGCGACTGCCTTCACTGGGGGTGAGGCCCCTGGTGGGGAGCTTCTCAGCAGTCAGGGACACACTTGAGAAGAGCTGGGGTGGACAGTTGAAGAGGTTAAAGGACATGGACACAGCCCTGGTGCTCTGGTCTATACAACCACTGGCTCAGGGGCTGGTGAGGGCCGCACGTGCTATGGGCATGAAAGTGCTACAAAGTGGTGCAAGTCAGAGAGGCCCTAGAAGCATCCAGCCCCAGGTCCCAGACCCCACACACATATACTGGATGCAACTCCTGGGCTCACAAAGCTGAACAGATGGCCCTTCTGTGTCTTCCCACCCCTCCAACAGTTCAGTCCCTCTCTGCTTGCCCAGACCCCATACTGAGGGAATCTTGGAGAAAGGAGGCCTTCCATGTGCCACAGGTACAACTTGGGGAGAGATACCCCATCTCTAGATAGGACTCTAAAATATCCATTTTTGTTTTTGGCAAGGGACTCCAGTGTTAGAAAGAAGCTACCCTCTATCCATCTGTACTTAGTAACAATTATATCATTTCTTTTTTTGTTATTAGTGTTACTCAGAGGCAGGCATTACTGTAACTGCCACAGAGCTCCCTATCAGTCTCGGACAATCGTTACCACTGGTGTTAGCATAATACCATGGAGGTGGTGACAGGGACAGTGAGCCATGCTGGACAGGCCAGGCTGGGCAACTGCAGTCTGAGCCTGCACCGTGGGTGGTTCTCAGATGAGCCTCTCTTCCTCATCTGTTCAATGGATGACAGGTGGGGTTAGCCCTACTTCATAGAGGCGCTTGAGGACAAAATGTGGCTGTGCAACCACCCTGCTTGGTACAGAACAAGTGTCCTTTAGGTTCTGTTAACTTCCAGATCCTCTAGCTATCTGGAAGGGACTTCTGGCTTGTGCTTTCTCATACACTTAGAGATGGCAGGTCTGAGTTTGCATTCTATTTTCGTCATGGCCTAACCACATGGCCCTGGGGGAGTGACTGTCATTTCACATCATTTCACCTTGTTCTGGCCCTGGGAAGCTGCTCTCTAGGCAGGTCTGCTGCATTTAGGCAGCCATGCTCGAGTGGACAAGCATGGACAAAACTGACCCTCTGAATCACACTGACCTCGTGCTGCCCAGGCTGAGCTCTGCACCTGGGAGCCCCTGGGGCCACTGGAGGTCCCTCTTTGGATCTCTGGGTCCATCACAGAGAGGGTTTCAGAGCCTTCATCTTTAGGGCTACATATAGAGAAAGTCTTCAACAAGCACTGAAAATGGGCTGGGAAGGTGAGGAAAAACCACTAGTTAAAAAGAAGAATTAGGGAGAGAACAAGATGGTGGAAGAGTAGGTGGATGTGAAGTACATCTCTCTCCATGGATACATCAGGAATATACCTTCAGACACAGAAGTGCATGCAGAACACCAGCTGAGAGTAGACAGAAGTACGTGACCAGCAGAAAAGAATTTATAGAAGCACGCAAAACTTAGGAGGAAGGAACTAGGGGGAAAAACAGGAGTGTTAGTAGGACTGGACGTGCCCTCAGTGGGTGGGGGAACTGAAGCAGGGGTCTGATCCCCACATCAGGCCAACTGTCTGAGTCAGAGGAGAAACATTTAAGGCTGAGAGTGAAACAGCTGATCTGTGGCAACCTAAATGGAATGAGAATCAGACAGTCCTTGCTGCAGCCATGTATACCCAGGACAGGCATGCAGGTCCCCCGGAAGGTGCAGTGGCTGGGAGCTGGAGTTTAGGGATTGTGGAGCAATCCCAAGGCGAGAGCTGCTGTTGACTGTGGAGAGATGGTTCAAGGGGATGTGAGGGAGGAGACTGTGATGCGAAATGCCCGTGGAGGAAAGCCAGGCAGCCATGGAAGCAAGGCGATACTGCTGAGTCACTCGTAGCGGGTGGAGCCATCACCATAGCCTCTCTCTCCCCACACACCAGCATCAGCAGCTGAACAGTAGAGAGGCTGGCCCATCGAACACCTGACGCACTGAACTACATAGTAGGATCCCACCCAGGGTGCTCCTTTAAGTGACTGATACACCGACCTACAGAGTAGGACCCCAGCCAGGGGGGCCCCTTTATGTGCCTGATGCACCGAACAACAGAGAAGGACCCCAAGCAATGGAGCCCTCTAAGTGCCTGAATGGGAGGAGGTATGGAGAAAGACTGGCCAAAGAAACCTTTCGATTGCCATCTACAAGAGACTCAAAAAAAGACTCTGAAAGGGCCATAATTCCTGCGGTGGAAGCAGTCCGTGTCCCTGCACACTTGGTGCTGCCAGGGTCCCCGCAAGCCAAGCAGCCACACCACCCTCACGTTCAACTCTCACTGGGGCAGAGCTGCCACAGGCAAAGAGAGTCTTGTGTCTATGTGCTCAGGGTGGCTTCGGTAGTGTCTAACTCTTTGCAATCCTGTAGACTGTGGCCTGCCAGGCTTTTCTGTCAGAGTGGGGTTCTCCAGGCAAGAATACTGGAGCATATTGGCTGATACTGGTTGCCATACCTTTCTGGAGCACTATATTTCCTGCTTCCCTAGTCTCCAACTCCCCTGAGTATCTGATGCGGCCAGAACCCCTGCAACCCAAGCAGCTGCACCACCTCCACACCTGGACCTCACAGGGGCAAACCTAAGTCCTCCAGGGCAGACGCAGGAGCAAACCCCAGTGGACGACCCACATGCAGAGGTGGAAATAAAACCACAATTGAAACCCAGGGGCAGTGTGGCTAAGGAAGACGACCACAAACCTTCCCACCAGCTGTACAGCTGCAGATTAAATCTACAAGATCAACTAGGCAGACTCTGTGTCTATGGAATATATAAAAGGTCATTGAGAGCTCCCACAAAAGAAAACACACTAGTTCTAATAGCTGTGGACATTGAAGGCAAGAACACACAGGAGCAGGACCAGATTAGAATCTGAGCTGCCCCCACAGCAGGTCCAGAGATCAGCACAGTGTTGGAGGGCATCCTAGGGAGGTGAGGTGGACTGTGACTCCCAGGGAGGGAAAGGACTCTGACAGCAGTGACTCAAGAAAAACATCTATTATTATGTTTTGACTTGTTCTGTAGATTCTTTTGATTTTTTTTTCTTTTTTTTCCCCTTTACCCCCACTCTGTTGTAGTTGTTGATTTTATTGGCACTATGAAATCTAATTAAGCTTTTGAGCTTTTTTTTCCTTCCATTCCATTCTTTATTGTTGTTATAAACCTCTGCCTCTATGTTGGGCTTTTGCAGTTCTGTGAAGTTTTCCATTTTTTTTTTCTTTTCTCTTTTTTTTAACTCTAATTTTTAATTTTTTAAACCTATTATTTTTCTACACTTCTTCCTTTGTTTGCTTTTTCTACTATTCTCTTCCCCTTGCAGTTAATCTTTAATGTATATAAATCTTAATCTACCTCTATTTAACTTTGCATATCTATTCTTTCTTTTTCTTTTCTTTCCTTCCTTTCCTCTAAACCTATTTTTTAGTTTTGTTCTCATTGCTTTATTCCCTATGTGACACCTTGCTTTAGTTTTGTTTTCCAGTTTGTGCTTTAGTTAATTTTGTTCTTAACTGCTAAATATAATTTTTTTATTTCCTTTGTTCGCCAGGTCAATCCACTGTACTTTATTTTTGTTGGACTGTTTTGACTTTGCTCATGGGTGTATATGAATATGTGTATATTCCATTATTTTAATTCTTATTTGCCTGATTTCGTAACTGCCATTTGTCTGGGGTTCATCTTTGATTTCTCGTTTTTGGGCATTTGTTTTAATCCCACTTAAGGCCATAACAAACCACTTGTGGACTCTTCATTCCTGACCAGAAAGGCATAGCACTGACTCCAAGACACTAGACTACCAGAGAACTAACCCTATGGAGTATCCAATAGTGAGAACTCACACAAAGGAAACCAGTTGAATACAAGACCCAACCACCAGTAGCACCCTGTGCAGGACACCTCATCTAAACAACAAGTAAAACAAAAGTAAAAACCCAATCATCAGCAGACAGAATTATCACCTCACTCAGACTTGCCCTTAGAGGAAAAACAAACAAACAAAAACTCAGCACAAATCTCACCCTAGACACAAACTTACACAAACCACTGGACCAACCTTAGAAGGGCAGAAACCAAAAGGAAGAAAGAATTCAACCTTGAAGTTTGAGAAGAGGAGACCTCAAACACAATAAGTTTTAATAAAAAGTAATGAAAAGGCAGAGAAATACTACACAAATGAAGGAACAAACTAGAAATACAGAAGTCCAAATAAATGAAGAGGAAATAGGCAAACTACCTGAAAAAGAATTCAGAATAATAATAGTAAAAATGATCAAAAACCTTGAAAACAAAATGGGGAAAATGCAAGAATTAACAAAGACCTAGAAGAATTAAAGATAAATATACAGAGACAAACAGCACAATTACTGAAACTAAAAATACTCTAGAAGGAATCAATAGCAGAATATCTGAAACAGAAGAATGAATCAGTGAGCTGGAAGATAAAATGGTAGAAATAACTTCTGAAGAGCAGAATAAAGTAAAAAGAATGAAAAGACTGAGGATAGTCTCAGAGACCTCTGGGACAGTATCAAACGCACCAACATTCGTATTGTACGGGTCCCAGAAGAAAAAAAGAAAAAGAAAGGGTATGAGAAAATTTTTGAAGAGATTATAGTTGAAAATTTCCCCAACATGGAAAAGGAAATAGTCAATCAAGTCCAAGAGGCACGAAGAGTCCCATACAGGATAAACCCAAGGAGAAACACACCAAGACACATACTAATCAAACTAACAAAGAATAAACACAAAGAAAGAATATTTAAAGCTGCAAGGGAGAAGCAACAAGTAACATACAAAGGAAACCCCATATGCTTAACAGCTGATCTTTCAGCAGAAACTCTGCAGGCCGGAAGTGAATGGCAGGATATATTGAAAGTACTAAAAGGGAAAATCTAGATTTTCCAAGATTTCTAGAAAACCAAGATTACTGTACCTGGCAAGGATCTCATTCAAAATTGATGGAGAAATTAAAAACTTTTCAGACAAGTAAAAGTTAAGAGAATTCAGTACCACCAAACCAGCTTTGCAACAAATATTAAAGGGACTTACATAGGCAAGAAATACAAAAGAAGAAAAAAACTACAAAATCAACCCCAAACAATTAAGAAAATGGAAATAGGAACATATATATCAATAATTACTTTAAATGTAAATGGATTAAATGCTCCAACCAAAAGGCACAGACTGGCCGAATGGATGCAAAAACAAGACTCATATATATGCTGTCTATAAGAAACCCACTTCAGACCTCAAGACACCTATAGACTGAAAGTGAGAGGGTGGAAAAATATATTCCATGCAAATGGGAAGCAAAAGAAAACTGGAGTAGCAATCCTCATATCAGAAAAAATAGGCCTTAAAATAAAGAAGATTACAAGAGATAAGGAAGAATACTACATAATGATCAAGGGATCAATCCAAGAGGAAGACATAACAATTGTAAAGATCTATGCACCCAAGATAGGAGCTCCTCAATACATAAAGCAAACACTAACAGACATAAAAGGAGAAGCTGACAGTAACACAATAATAGTATAAGACTTTAACACCCCATTCACACTAATGGGCAGATCATCAAAACAGAAAAGTAGTAAGGAAATATAAGTCTTGAATGATACATTAGATGAGATGGATCTTATTGATATCTTCAGGACATTCCATCCAAATACAGAAGAATACACCTTATTCTCAAGTGCACATGGAACATTCTCCAGAATAGACCACATCTTGGGTCATAAATCAAACCTCAGTAAATTTAAGAAAATTGAAATCATATCAAGCATCTTCTCTGACCACAATGCTATAAGACTAGATATCAATTACAAGAAAAAAATAAGAAACACAAACACATGGAGATTAAAAAACATTTTTCTAAATAACTAACAGGTTACTGAAGAAATTAAAAGGGAAATCAAAAACTTTTTAGAAACAAATGACAATAAAAACACGACAACTCAAAACCTATGGGATGCAGCAAAAGTAGTTCTAAGAGAGAAGTATATAGCAATATAATACTACCTCAAGAAACAAGAAAAACATCGAACAGACAACCTAACTTTACACCTAAACCAACTGGAAAAAGAAGAACAAAAACCCCCCAAAATTAGTAGAAGGAAAGAAATCATAAAGATCTGAGCAGAAATAAATGAAAAAGAAATGAAAGAAACAATAGTAAAGATTAACAAAACTGAAAGCTGTTTCTCTGAGAAGATAAACAAAATTGATAAACCTTTAGTCAGACTCATCAGGAAGAAAAAAGAGAAGAATCAACAAAATTAGAAATGAAAAAGTCGAGGTTACAACAGACAATGCAGAAATACAAAGGATTATAGGAGACTTTTATGAACAACTATATGGCAATAAAATGGATAACCTGGAAGAAATGGACAGATTCTTAGAAAAGTTCAATCTTCCAAGCCTGAACCAGGAAGAAATGGAAATTATGAACAACATAAGTACAAGTACTGAAATTGAAGCTGTGATCAAAACTCTCCCAAAAAACAAAAGCCCAGGACCAGATGGCTTCACAGAATTCTATCAAATATTTAGAGAAGAGCTAATGCATATCCTTCTAAAACTCTCAAAAAATTGCAGGGGAAGGAACACTTTCAAACGCATTTGATGAGGCCACCATCACCCTAATACCAAAACCAGACAAAGACAACACAGAAAAGGCCAGTATCACAACTACAGGCCAGTATCACTGATGAACATAGATGCAAAAATCCTCAACAAAATTTTAGCATACAGAATTCAGCAACA
The DNA here is from genome assembly GCF_029407905.1 of Bubalus kerabau. Lineage (NCBI taxonomy): Eukaryota > Metazoa > Chordata > Mammalia > Artiodactyla > Bovidae > Bubalus > Bubalus kerabau. The sequence continues at coordinate 77,848,783 of NC_073631.1, read as the reverse complement.
CATTAAAAAGTTCATACACCATGATCAAGTTGGGTTTATTCCAGGAATGCAAGGATTCTTCAATATATGCCAGTCAATCACTGTGATACACCATATTAACAAATTGAAAGATAAAAACTATATGATAATCTCAAGAGATGCAGAAAAAACCTTAGCCGAAATTCAGCACCCATTTATAACTAAAGCTCTTCCAAAAAAATGGGCATAGAAGGAGTCTACCTCAACATAGTAAAGGCCATGTGTGATAAGCCTATAGCAAACATTATTCTCAATGGTGAAAAACTGAAACATTCCCCCTAATATCAGGAACAAGACAAGGGTGTCCACCTTCACCACTATTATTCAATATAGTTCTGGAGGTTCTAGCTACAGTAATTAGAGAAGAAAAAGAAATAAAGGGAATGCAGATTGGAAAAGAAGTAAAGCTCTCACTGTTTGCAGATGACATGATACTGTTCATAGAAAACCCTAAAGATATTATAGAAAATTACTAGAGCTAATCAGTGAATTTAGCAAAGTTGCAGAATACAAAATCAACACACAGAAATCACTTGTATTTCTATATACTAAAAATGAAAAATCAGAAAGAGAAATTAAGGAATCAATCTCATTCACCATTGCAACAAAAAGAATTAATATCTAGGAATAAACTTACCTAAGGAGACAAAAGAACTGTACACAGAAAATTATAAGACACTGATGAAAGAAATCAAAGATGACATAAACAGATGAGAGGTATTCCACGTTCCTGAGTAGGAAGAATGAATATTGTGAAAATGACTATACTACCAAATTCAATCTACAGATTCAATGTGATTCCTATAAAATTACCAATGGGATTTTTCACAGAACTAGAACAAAAAATTTCACACTTCACAAATAGCCAAACCAGTCTTGAGAAAGAATGGAGCTGGAGGAATCAACCTTTCTGACTTCAGACTATACTATAAAGCTACAGTCATCAAGAGAGTATGGTACTGGCACAAAAACAGAAATACAGATCAATGGAACAAGATAGAAAGCCCAGAAATAAACCCATGCACCTACGGGTACCTTATTTTTGACAAAGGAGGCAGAATATACAAAAGGTGCAAAGACAGTCTCTTCAATAAATGGTGCTGGGAAAACTGGACAGCTACATGTAAAAAAAATGAAATTGGAACACTTCCTAACACCATAAACAAAGATAAACTCAAAATGGATTAAAGACCTAAATGTAAGACCAGAAGCTATAAAACTCTTAGAGGAAAACATAGGCAGAACACTCAATGACATAAATCAAAGCAAGATCTTCTATGACCCACCTCCTAGAGTAATGGAAATAAAAACAAAAGTAAACAAGTCAAACCTTATTAAACTTAAAAGCTGGTGCACAGCAAAGGAAACTATAAGCAAGGTGAAAAGACAAACCTCAGAATGAGAGAAAATAATAGCAAATGAAACAACTAATAAAGGATTAATTTCCAAAATATACAAGCAGCTCATACAACTCAATACCAGAAAAACAAACAATCCAATCAAAAAGTGGGGAAAAGATCTAAACAGACATTTCTCCAAAGAAGACACACAGGTGGCTAACAAACACATGAAAAGATGCTCAACATTGCTCATTATTAGAGAAATGCAAATTAAAACTACAATGAGATATCACTTCACACTGGTCAAAATGCCCATCATCAGAAAGTCTACAAACAAATGCTGGAGAGGGTGTGGAGAAAAGGTAATGCTCCTGCACTGTTGGTAGGAATGTAAATTGATCCAGCCACTATGGAAGACAGTATGGAGATTCCTTAAAAAAACTAGGAATAAAACCACCATACAACCCAGTAATCCCACTCCTAGGCATATACCCTGAGGAAACCAAAACTGAAAAAGGCACGTGTATCCCATTGTTCACTGCAGCACTATTTACAATAGTTAGAACATGGAAGCAACCTAGATGTCCATCCATAGATGAATGGATAAAGATGTTGTGGTACATCTACACAATGGAATATCACTCAGCCATAGAAACGAATGCATTTGAGTCAGTTTTGATGAGGTGAATGAACATAGAACCTATTATACAGAGTGATATGAGTCAGAAAGAGAAAATAAATATAGCATTCTAACACATATATTGGAGAAGGTGATGGCACCCCACTCCAGTACTCTTGCTTGGAAAATCCCATGGACAGAGAAGCCTGGTAGGCTGCAGTCCATAGGGTCGCTAAGAGTTGGACACGACTGAGCGACTTCACTTTCACTTTTCACTTTCATGCACTGGAGAAGGAAATGGCAACCCACTCCAGTGTTCTTGCCTGGAGAATCCCAGGGATGGAGGAGCCTGGTGGGCTTCCGCCTGTGGGGTCACACAGAGTCAGACACAACTGAAGTGACTTAGCAGCAATAGCAGCAACACATATATATGGAATCTAGAAAAATGGTACTTAAGAATTTATTTACAGGTCAGCAATGGAGAAACAGACATAGAGAATGGACTTATGGACATCGGGAGAGGGCAGGAGAGGGTGAGATGTATGGAGAGAGTAACATGAAAACATACATTACCATATGTAAAATAGATAGCCAACAGGAATTTACTGTATGGCTCAGCAAATTCAAACAGGGGCTCTGTACCGACCTAGAGGGGTGGGACAGGGAGGGAGGTGGGAGGGAGGTTCAAAAGGGAGGGGCTATATGTTTACCTATAGCTGACTCATGTTGCCGTTTGGCAGAAAACAACAAAATTCTATAAAGCGATTATCCTTCAATAAAAAAATAAATTAAAAAAAAAAGAAGAATTAGATGCACATGTCAGAGTCTCCCTTGCATCTGGGGCTTTTGTCCAAGCCTGGCCGCATGTGGGCACATCCACGTTCTGACACAGGGCCCTCTGCTCCCCCAACTAAACAGCCTCTTAATGAAGGTGAAAGGAGAGAGTGAAAAGCTGGTTTAAAACTCAACATTCAAAAAACTAAGATCATGGCATCCAGTCCCATCATTTCATGGCAAATAGATGGGGCAAAAAAAGAAACAATGGCAGACTTTATTTTCTTGGGCTCCAAAATTAGTGTGAATGGTGACTGCAGCTATGAAATTAAAAGACGCTTGCTCCTTGGAAGAAAAGCTATGACAAACCTAGACAGCGTATTAAAAAGCAGAGACATCACTTTGCCAACAAAGAGGTCTGTCTCATCAAAACTATGGTTTCTCCAGTAGTCATCTATGAATTCGAGAGTTGGACCATAAAGAAGGCTGAGTGTCAAAGAATTAATGCTTTTGAACTGTGGTGCTGGAGGAGACTCTTGAGAGTCCCTTGGATCACAAGGAGATCAAACCAGTCAATCCTAAAGGAAATCAATCCTGATTATTCATTGGAAGGACTGATGCTGAAGTTGAAGTTCCAATAATTTGGCCATCTGATGCAAAGATCCGACTCATTGAAAAAGACCCTGATGCTGGGAAAGATTGACAGCAGGAAGAGAAGGGGGCGATAGAGGATGAGATGATTGGATGGCATCATAGACTCAATGGACATGAATTTGAGCAAACTCTGGGAGATAGTGAACGACAAGGAAGCCTGGCGTGCTTCAGTCCATGGGGTCACAAAGAGTTGGACACGACTGAGTGACTGAACAGCAACAAAATTTGTTAGATATTTTAGATCGAAATATCCCGGTTTTGCATAGAATGTCAGGTTTTTAAAAGGCCAAGAGTGGACTGAGTGAAATTGCAGCAGAATGTCAGGATAGGAAAAGAATCCGGGAAACAGTTGGCAGAAAAGGAAACGGGGGCAGAGGCTCACACTCTCCAAACACTGGGGGTTGACATTTTCAAACCAACAGCCAGACTTTCAGAGATGATTAAAATAAACTTATGGTTTCCTGTCAAAATATTTCCTAGACTTTTAAACTTAATGCATTTTTAGAAATAAAAAGAAAGGGAGCATCTTACCTAATATAGACTATCAGGAGGAACTTTTAGCTGTTTAATGACCAGATTGCCTATGAGCTAGCTCATTCCTCCGAGAGCACTGGGCTGGGAGAAGAAAAATGAAGATGCCTCAGTTCAGTTCAGTCACTCAGTCGTGTCCAACTCTTTGTGACCCCATGAATCGCAGCACGCCAGGCCTCCCTGTCCATCACCAACACCCAGAGTTCACTCAGACTCACGTCCATCGAGTCAGTGATGCCATCCAGCCATCTCATCCTCTGGCATCCCCTTCTCGTCCTGCCCCCAATCCCTCCCAGCATCAGAGTCTTTCCCAATCAGTCAACTCTTCACATGAGGTGGCCAAAGTACTGGAGTTTCAGCTTTAGCATCATTCCTTCCAAAGAAATCCCAGGGCTGATCTCCTTCAGAATGGGCTGGTTGGATCTCTTTGCAGTCCAAGGGGCTCTCAAGAGTCTTCTCCAACATCACAGTTCAAAAGCATCAATTCTTCGGCACTCAGCTTTCTTCACAGTCCAACTCTCACATCCATACATGACCACTGGAAAAACCATAGACTTGACTAGACAGACCTTTGTTGGCAAAGTAATGTCTCTGCTTTTCAATATGCTATCTAGGTTGGTCATAACTTTCCTTCCAAGGAGTAAGCGTCTTTTAATTTCATGGCTGCAGTCACCATCTGTAGTTATTTTGGAGCCCAAAAAAATAAAGTCTGACACTGTGTCCACTGTTTCCCCATCTATTTCCCATGAAGTGATGGGACCAGATGCCATGATCTTCGTTTTCTGAATGTTGAGCTTTAAGCCAACTTTTTCACTCTCCTCTTTCACTTTCATCAAGAGGCTTTTTAGTTCCTTTTCACTTTCTGCCATAAGAGTGGTGTCATCTGCATATCTGAGGTTATTGATGTTTCTCCCACAATCTTGATTCCAGCTTGTGCTTCCTCCAGCCCAGCGTTTCTCATGATGTCCTCTGCATAGATGTTAAATAAGCAGGGTGACAATATACAGCCTTGACGTACTCCTTTTCCTATTTGGAACCAGTCTGTTGTTCCATGTCCAGTTCTAACAATTGTTTCCTGAGCTGCATACAAATTTCTCAAGAGGCAGATCAGGTGGTCTGGTATTCCCATCTCTTTCAGAATTTTCCACAGTTTATTGTGATCCACACAGTCAAAGGCTTTGGCATAGTCAATAAAGCAGAAATAGATGTTTTTCTGGAACTCTCTTGCTTTTTCCATGATCCAGCGAATGTTGGCAATTTGGTCTCTGGTTCCTCTGCCTTAACCTGGAGCACCATAATCAGCCATGAATGGGCTCTGGATTGCTCCAGATACCAAATCAGAGTCAGAACTTTACTTTCTTTGTGAAAACATTCTAAAGATTTAGCCAACATTCTAAGAAAGGTATCAGCTACCTCCTCAGTCATTGTACCAAATAAGAATGGTCTCTTTTCATCTTTTTCTAAAGTTTCTCCAATGTCATCTCATGTAATTGCACAGAATACAACAAATGCAGAATTAGAAACGCCGTGTTTGAGGAAAGCAGGGCAAAGAATTTAATTTTTTTTAAGAGGTAGAATATAAAAAGTTAGCAAAAATCGTAGTTATGACTCAAAATGCACATTCACTGATAACCTTGCTTCAGAAGACAGGACAAGCCTTGCCTGGCAGCTTCTGGATGGTTCATCTTAGCTGTCTGCTCCTCCTCCCTCCAGAGGTGTCCCTGAGTTCCTGTATCACAATACTTTACTTAGTGAACCAGTCTTCGATCCCCATTGGCCTACGAGCTCCTGTGGAGCAGCTAAGCCCCTGTGTCCAGCTGTGGCCTGGCAAACAAGGGGCTTGGAGAAGCTTGTGCAGCTAAAGGAGGTTGAAGGGGACGGGGCAGAAGCATGTGGAGCAGAGAAAAGAATGGGTTGCTCTGGTGCCATGTACATACACCCACAGTGGACTGCTGTTGGCCTTACAACCTACTGCTTATTCAAGAACCTGGGTGGTATTGCAGGTCAGATGTTTGTGGCTATTTCATCCCACTGTGTCACTCCCAATGTGAAGAGCAGATGGATGCCCGCTTGAGTACCCGGCATGCTGGCTATGCAGGGGCCTTCCTGGTAGGGGCCTTCCAACATCATAGTCAGGCTCCAGTCCCACCTATCCAGGCTTTCCAGGCCACTAGAGGAGGTCCAACACTTCTTAGAGTGAGATCAGAAACAAAGAATTATTTTTCTAACATAAAGTTATGGGCATCCCCTGCTTTTCAAAAATTTACTTAATGCTGCATCTCTTTGAAGAAAGACCTAGGGTGGGAGGGAGATTCAGGAGGGAGTGGATATATATATATATGGTTATAACTGATTCTCTTTGTTGTATGGCAGAAACCAACATAACAATGTAAAGCAATTATCCTCCAGTTAAAAATAAAGACCTACATTAGTACCTGTGTTTGTTAACCAAAAGAAATTCGAAGAGTTTTATTTCTCCAAAAAAGTAGAAAAGCAAACACAGCATTCAGACTTCGTATGTAGCAGCCAATGTGGGGGCAGCACCCACTCCAAGCAGGGAAAGGGGCACCTCTGAGCTGCTTCCTGGCACCATGCTCAGCATCTCAGCATCAAGCTGCCATACTTTGAACTGTGTCTGTGAGCATCTATGCTTTGTCTCCATTTATTTTGTGCATCTCTTAGCAAGATCTGTCCTAAGGAAACCCCTTCTTCACTTTACACTATTTCAGCTTACAGTTTTCATAAGGACAATCTGTTTTCAGGACGTCAGGGGATACCTGTACTCTGCAGGAATGAAACCAAAGTTACCTGCAGTGGAATGTGCAAAACCCTAGAATGTGCTTTGCTCCCTAGCAGCAGGCAAGGAGGCAGAATCGTGGAGAAAGCACTCGTTCATGTGCTCACTCATTCACGCCACAAACATTATTGTACAACAACTACGTGCCGGGCACTCTTCTGGGCACAGGGAAACAATAACAGATAAAATAAATCAGCAAAACAGATATTGTGCTAGTGGTAAAGGCTAAGGAAGGAAAACTAAGCAAGATAGGCAGGAAGTGGGGGTGGGCATGGAACACTTCAATACGAGGTGGCATTTCAGCAAAGCTCTAAGGGCAATGAAGGGTCAGCCACATGAACAGCTGCGCAAGGGTATTCCAGGCAGAGGAGAAGCGAAGGAAACGGCCTGCACAGCTGTGTGCCTGGGAGTTTAAGGAACAGTGTGGAGGCCAGGCTGGCTGGTACAGAGTGAGCACTGACAGAGGAGTGGAAGAGGGAGGCTGGGACCACAGGTAGTGATGCCATCCTTTCTCTGTATTACTGCCTCCTGCGTCTGGCACTTAAACTTTCCCCAGACAAAAAAATCAGAACAGCAAACCCTTGCTTTCCCAGGATGGCTGTGAACATTAGATGAGAAGGTACAGACCAAGAGCTGTACTGGCACATAGTAAGGAGCCAACAAATGTTAGTATGTTTTCTTTTCATTAATTTATTATGCTTGTTAGGTATCTATTTCACTTTCCAACAAGGAACTGATTTAGGGGAGCAAGGAAATCATTTCAAACTGTCCAAATCGATCGTTGTTAGCTTGCTCAGACCATGCAATAAAGCTACATGCACGGGCCATGCACTATAAATATTTTGGAGAACATCTATAGCGTGGAAATAAAAGTCTGGTGAGCTAACTTATCTCACTGGCTCTATTTCCTTTTCCTTACAGCGGGGCTGTGTCCTGTCTACTCCTGGCCTTGACCTTTCATTTGTTTATACATTTTCAGAGTCTAATCTCTGCAGACACTTCACTGGGTATCACTTCTCTATAATGATTGGAACCTTGGCAAAACCATGTCAAATGCAGGACAAGCTGGGGATCTGCAGGAGCATTAGTGGGTGGGGTCAACAAACTGAGGCCCTTGAGGAGGAGACAGAGGCAGGGGATGGAGTGGAGGTGGTCAACAGTGTTTGACAGACCAACTGTACATTTATAGATTATATGCTCCATATTCTGCATTAAAAAGTAGAGAGATACAGATCTTTAGAGCCATGTTAGGTTTGCACAATTTGGGGGAAATAGTATCACACTTGTTCCCTGTTGGGATGATATTAAAGAAAAATAAAGACATGAATGAGACCCAGACATAAACATCCCACATCCAGACAGTACACATCTCATGCCTTCTTTTTGAGGCACTCAGAGAGCAAGAAGTGAATCAAAAACCCAAGAAAGTTCCCACTCTGTATTAATGGGAGCAATTATATAGGACAGCCCTCCAAAGCTAGCTAAACAATGCAAAAGATAAAAATCAGCAGTTATTTTCCTCTTATTGCATGTGGATAGAGCGACTATTTTGTATATCAGTGGTTTATTTGGTGATTTTTGTTTTACTTGGAATTCCATTAAAACTTTATTCAGTTCAGGAAGACTTTAAATAAAACTCAAATATGATAGAATCCAGTAATACGATAATTCTTTGTTAAGACACAAGAAATGAAGCAGACCAACTGCCTCATGTTATAGATCAAGACACTAAGGTCCAGAGTCAAAGGACTTGCCCAAAGTTACCTGGTGACTGAAAGAGAGCTAGAAACCCAGCTCCTGAATGCGACTTAATCTATTTCCCTACTGTGCTTTAGCTCTTCTCTGTGGGATGCTAGCAAGTGCTAAACTTTGGTAAGGAGTTGTGGGTATGTCAGCTGACAATGGAATATCCTGTTACAAACCAGGACTCATAGATATCCCTGTTTGGGGCACAGAGTGTCCAGAGATAGTGCGTTTTTGCATCTTTGTAGGAAACACTGATATATGCAAACCAGCAGGGCCAGCCTGTGAGCTGTTAATCCTTGCACATCGACTGCTCTGCACATGAGACATCACACAAATATTATCTCAGTTGTAATATTTCTGATTTGAGTATCAAGAGACAAAAATTCATATAAGAGACATGGCAAGTAATGCTGACTTGTGAAATGTGAGGTAAAAAATAAACTAGTAAAGCCAGAAATTTCTCACGGTTGAGTTCCATGTTGAGACAGAATCGTCCCTGTGGTCACTTTGTTTTGTATACAGCGCCACCTGCCGGCACAAACCGTGAGCCTGCACAGGTAAGAGAGCTGAAAAGCGGGTCATAAAATAATCACTGTTTTTGCAAATAGAGAATACCACTTAATTTCACCGTTAGAATATTTGTCAGTAAAAAAGCTGTATTAAATATTAGTCGCTCAGTCATGCCCAACTCTTTGCAACCCCATGGACTGCAGCCCACCAGGCTCCACTGTCCATGAGATTTTCCAGGCAAGGATACTGGAGTGGGTTGCCATTTCCTTCTCCAGGGGACCTTCCCAACCCAGGGTTCGAACCCGGGTCTCCTACACTACAGGCAGATTCTTTACTGACTGAGCTACAAGTTATTAAGAACCCAAACTCATGAACTGAGACACCCAGGTCCTACTTTCCAGTGGGGCCTAAATCTACCTTCACTCTCCATTATCTGGGTACGCATCAACTGCTCTCTCTCCTGTGGAAGATAAACATAATATATCCTTGAATAATCTGTGTCCTTAGTCACTCCAGTAGTGTTTGACTCTGCGATCCCATGGACTGCAGCCTGCCAGGCTCCTCTGTCCATGGGATTATCCCAGCAAGAATATTGGAGTGGGTTGTCATTTCCTTCTCCAGGGGATCTTCCCGATTTAGGGATTGAACCTGTGTCTCCTCCACTGGCAGGAAGATTCTTTACCCATGAAGTCACCTGGGAAGCTCCCCTTTTAAATAATAGAAAATATTAAATAGGTTTGCCAGCCACAAACCCCTCCTAAAAATAATTTACTTCAAATTAAATTAGTCAGGACTTTCACGGTGGTACAGTAGATAAGAACCCGCCTGCCTATGCAGGAAACACAGGTTTGATCCCTGGTCTGGAAGATTCCACATGCTGTGGAGCACTAAGTCCATGGGTCACAACTACTGAAGCCCACACACCCGAGGGCCCACGAACCACAACTACTGAGCCTGCATGGTGCAACAACCTAAGCCCTTAGGCCTAGAGCCTGTGCTCCACAACAAGAGAAGCCACTGAAATGAAAAGCCGGTACACCGCAACGAAGAAAAGCCCCCACTGGCTGTAACTAGAGAAAGCCCATACAGCAAAGAAGACCCAGAGCAACCAAAAATAAATAAATAAAATACATTTTAAAAAAAACTACCTTGCTTTTATTTATTTTTGTTTGTTTGTTTTTAAATTTTATTTTATTTAACTTTACAATATTGTATTGGTTTTGCCATATATCAAAATGAATCTGCCACAGGTATACATGTGTTCCCCATCCTGAACTCTCCTCCCTCCCCACACCATCCCTCTGGGTCGTCCCAGTGCACCTGCCCCAAGCATCCAGTATCGTGCATCGAACCTGGACTGGCAACTCGTTTCATATATGATATTATACTTATTTCAATGCCATTCTCCCAAATCATCCCACCCTATCCCTCTCCCACAGAGTCCATAAGACTGTTCTATACATCAGTGTCTCTTTTGCTGTCTCGTACACAGGGTTATTGTTACCATCTTTCTAAATTCCATATATATGCGTTAGTATACTGTATTGGTGTTTTTCTTTCTGGCTTACTTCACTCTGTATAATAGGCTCCAGTTTCATCCACCTCATTAGAACTGATTGAAATGTATTCTTTTTAATGGCTGAGTAATACTCCATTGTGTATATGTACCACTGCTTTCTTATCCATTCATCTGCTGATGGACATCTAGGTTGCTTCCATGTCCTGGCTATTATAAACAGTGCTGCGATGAACATTGGGGTACACGTGTCTCTTTCCCTTCTGGTTTCCTCAGTGTGTATGCCCAGCAGTGGGATTGCTGGATCATAAGGCAGTTCTATTTCCAATTTTTTAAGGAATCTCCACACTGTTCTCCATAGTGGCTGTACTAGTTTGCATTCCCACCAACAGTGTAAGAGGGTTCCCTTTTCTCCACATCCTCTCCAGCATTTATTGCTTGTAGACTTTTGGATCGCAGCCATTCTGACTGGTGTGAAATGGTACCTCATAGTGGTTTTGGTTTGCATTTCTCTGATAATGAGTGATGTTGAGCATCTTTTCATGTGTTTGTTAGCCATCTGTATGTCTTCTTTGGAGAAATGTCTATTTAGTTCTTTGGCCCATTTTTTTGATTGGGTCGTTTATTTTTCTGGAATTGAGCCGTAGGAGTTGCTTGTATATTTTTGAGATTAGCTGTTTGTCAGTCGCTTAATTTGCTATTATTTTCTCCCATTCTGAAGGCTGTCTTTTCACCTTGCTTATAGTTTCCTTTGTTGTGCAGAAGCTTTTAAGTTTAATTAGGTCCCATTTGTTTATTTTTGCTTTTATTTCCAATATTCTGGGAGGTGGGTCATAGAGGATCCTGCTGTGATGTATGTCGGAGAGTGTTTTGCCTATGTTCTCCTCTAGGAGTTTTATAGTTTCTGGTCTTACATTTAGATCTTTAATCCATTTTGAGTTTATTTTTGTGTATGGTGTTAGAAAGTGCTCTAGTTTCATTCTTTTACAAGTGGTTGACCAGAGTTCCCAGCACCACTTGTTAAAGAGATTGTCTTTAATCCATTGTATATTCTTGCCTCCTTTGTCAAAGATAAGGTGTCCATATGTGCATGGATTTATCTCTGGGCTATCTATTTTGTTCCATTGATCTATATTTCTGTCTTTGTGCCAGTACCATACTGTCTTGATGACTGTGGCTTTGTAGTAGAGCCTGAAGTCAGGCAGGTTGATTCCTCCAGTTCCATTCTTCTTTCTCAAGATAGCTTCAGCTATTCGAGGTTTTTTGTATTTCCATACAAATTGTGAAATTATTTGTTCTAGCTCTGTGAAGAATACTGTTGGTAGCTCGATAGGGATTGCATTGAATCTATAGATTGCTTTGGGTAGTATACTCATTTTCACTATATTGATTCCTCCAATCCATGAACATGGTATATTTCTCCATCTATTAGTGTCCTCTTTGATTTCTTTCACCAGTGTTTTATAGTTTTCTATATATAGGTCTTTAGTTTCTTTAGGTAGATATATTCCTAAGTATTTTATTCTTTTCATTACAACAGTGAATGGAATTGTTTCCTTAATTTTTATTTTCTCATTATTAATGTATAGGAATTCAAGGGATTTCTGTGTGTTGATTTTATATCCTGCAACTTTACTATATTCATTGATTAGTTCTAGTAATTTTCTGGTGGAGTCTTTAGGGTTTTCTATGTAGAGGATTATGTCATCTGCAAACAGTGAGAGTTTTACTTCTTCCTTTCCAATTTGGATTCCTTTTATTTCTTTTTCTGCTCTGATTGCTGTGGCCAAAACTTCCAAAACTATGTTGAATAGTAATGGTGAAAGTGGGCACCCTTGTCTTGTTCCTGACTTTAGAGGAAATGCTTTCAATTTTTCACCATTGAGGATAATGTTTGCTGTGGGTTTGTCATATATAGCTTTTATTATGTTGAGGTATGTTCCTTCTATTCCTGCTTTCTGGAGAGTTTTTATCATAAATGGATGTTGAATTTTGTCAAAAAGACTAAGAAAACAAATTAGTCAAAGGCAATGTATTCTTAGAAAAGTTGCAGGAAAGTGGTTTCAAATATTCTCCAGAGAAAGTAAAACTTGGAACACATCATTTTATTTCCTTCTACTGAAACCATAGTAAGAATCAATACGAATTCGTATCATGCACTTCGGAACTCAAAGCCAAATTATTTGAAATAACTTTAAAATGAATATTTTTGGCAGGTGAAAATAAAGTTTGAGCACTGATTTAACAACAACTTTCAAGAAAAAGGAATGCCAAATTAAATGTACACATTGGTTATAACTTGCATCCCAATTTCAGAAACTTCAAAACATGGAGAAGATATAAGACACAATAAAATGTAGTTGCCTTGGATGGTAATATGCAAAATTTTCTGCTTTCTACTTTTCAGTTCTTCCATGTTTACAACTTTAAAGGTAGTAAGAAACAAATGAACACTATAGAGAAATGGTGGAGAACTGGAGAGGGTATTACAACTGTTGGAAATTGGATGCCATCGATTGTGGATTGCAACAAAGTCCTTTCATTGATGAATTTAGGTATCTTCAGCAAATATAAACTGCAATATCCTATTTTGGTGTAGCATCTCAGCTCCCAAACTTTTAAGTGCCTTGAAATACCATTGTTTCCCTATTTATTAAAACAGGGTGCAATGGACACAACCAAGGACTGCAAATGCAGGCCTCCCTGTTAACAGTGGGGGAAACTATGTTCTGAGTCAATTTCACAGTCTTCTCGGGATTTCATTATGTGAAAAGAGTTTTCTCAGGCCTCAACCTTGCAAAAACCCTCCCTCACCTGGCCTTTAAAAATACTTCAATAATATCCTTCAAGGAGTTCTGGGTTTGAGGGGCTTTAGCCAACTGTTCTCCTTACTCAGCTCAGCCATAAACCTTTCTCTGTTCTAAACTCCCACATTTTGGTTTGTTTGGCCTCACTGTCTGTCAAGCACACTAAACTTGCATCTGGTAACATCATCTGCCAATGGATTGTACTTCTTTTCCTTTCAAATATCTAGGCTTTTAATTTCTCTTTCTTGCCTATTGCATGGACTGGGACTGCCAATATAATGTTTAATTTAGTAGGAGTGGTGAAAGAGGAGCTCTTTGTCTTGTTTCTGATCTTAAAAGGCACTCTGTCTCATATTAAGTGTGAGGTTAGGTGTGGAGTTTGCATAAATACCCTAGTTTAGGGAAACTCACTTCTATTACTAGTTTGCTGTGAGTTGGTTTTTGTTTTTGTTTTTTTTTTTTCCCATGAATAAATGCTGAATTTTGTCAAATAATTTTTTTAAATCTATTGAGATGATCATATGATTTTTTTGTTAACATGTAAGTTACATTAACTATTTTCTTCTCAGGCCTCTTACCCTCATAGGTAGCATCTGCATCTCTATTAGGTTTCTTTGCAATTTATTTGTTGAGAAAACGTGTTCTTTGTGCTGTAGATTTTTCCCCGTGGGAACCTACTGAGTGTATTCTCACTGTAAACTGAAAGTTGGCACAAAATCTGGATCAGAGTAAGACCAGGTGGTTTGGGGGAGGTACCTCTTGGGTGACAAGTCTTCTCCATCAGGAGATACATAATGACTGGTTGCTTCTCTCTTTTTTAATTTTATTGGAGCGTAGTTGATTTACAGTGCTGTGTTAGTTTTAGGTGTAGAGCAAAGTGAATCGGTTATACATACATACATATATATCTAGTCTTTTTAAAGATTATATTTCCATATAGTCCATTACAGAGTATTGGGTAGAGTTCCCTGTACAGTAGGTTCTTATTAGTCATCTATTTTTTATATAGTAGTGTGTATATGTCCATTCCAATCTCCCAATTTATTCCTCCCCCTCCTATGCTCTGGTAACAATAAATTTGTTTTTTACATATGTGACCCTACTTCTGTTTTGTAAGTAAGTTCATCTGTACCCTTTTTTAGGTTCCATATATAAGTGATATCATCTTCTCTTTCTGAGTCTGACTTCACTCAGTATGACAATCTCTGGGTCCACCCGTGTTGCTGCAAATAGCATTGCTTTGCTCTTTTTTATGACCGTAATATTCCATTGTGGTGGTGGTGGTTTAGTTGCTAAGTCGTGTCCAACTCTTGCGACCCCATGGACTGTAACCTGCCAGGCTTCTCTGTCCATAGGATTCTCCAGGCAAGAATACTGGAGTGACTTTGCCATTTCCTTCTCCAGGGCATCTTTCCAACCCAGGATTTGAACCTGGATCTCCTGCGTTGCAGGCAGATTCTTTACCGACTGAGCTACAAGGGAAGCCCCATTCCATTGTATATATGTACATCTTTTTAAAATTTATTATTTAATTGAAGGAAAATTGCTTTACAGAATTTTGTTGTTTTCTGTCAAACCTCAACATGAATCAGCCATAGGTATACATATATCCCCTCCCTTTTGAACCTCCCTCCCATCTCCCTCCCAATCCCACTCACCTAGGTTGATACAGAACCCCTGTTTGAGTTTCCTGAGCCATACAGCAAATTCCCATTGGCTATCTATTTTACATATGGTAATGTAAGTTTCCATGTTACTCTCTCCATACATCTCACCCACTCCTCCCCTCTCCCCATGTCCATAAGTTTATTCTCTATGTCTGTTTCTCCATTGCTGCCCTGTAAACAAATTCCTCAGTACCATTTTTCTAGATTCTGTATATACACGTTAGTATACGATATTTATCTTTCTCTTTCTGACTTACTTCACTCTGTATAATAGGCTTTAGGTTCATCCACCTCATCAGAACTGACTCAAGTGCATTCCTTTTATATGGCTGAATAATATTCCATTGTGTATGTGTACCACAACTTCTTTATCCATTCATCTGTTGATGGACTACCATCGATAGTTGCTTCCATGTTCTAGCTATTGTAAATAGTGCTGCAGTGAATAATGGAATACATGTGCCTTTTTCAATTTTGGTTTCCTCAGGGTATATGCCTAGGAGTGGGATTGCTGGGTGATATGGTGGTTTTATTCCTAGTTTTTTTTAAGGAATCTCCATACTGTCTTCCATAGTGGCTGTATCAATTTACATTCCCACCAAAGGTGCAAGAGTTTTCCCTTTTCTCCACACCCTCTCCAGCATTTGTTTGTAGACTTTTTGATGATGGGCATTTTGACCAGTGTGAGGTGACATCTCATTGTAGTTTTAATTTGCATTTCTCTAATAATGAGCAATGTTGAGCATCTTTTCATGTGTTTGTTAGCCATCTGTGTGTGTCTTCTTTGGAGAAATGTCTGTTTAGATCTTTTCCCCACTTTATGATTGGATTGTTTGTTTTTCTGGTATTGAGTTGTATGAGCTGCTTGTATATTTTGGAAATTAATCCTTTATTAGTTGTTTCATTTTGCTATTATTTTCTCTCATTCTGAGGTTTGTCTTTTCACCTTGCTTATAGTTTCCTTTCCTTTTGCTCATAAGCAAAAGCTTATGAGTTTAATCAGTTCCCACTTATTTACTTTTGTTTTTATTTCCATTACTCTAGGAGGTGGGTCATAGAGGATCTTGCTTTGATTTGTATCATCAAGTGTTCTGCCTATGTTTTCCTCTAAGAGTTTTGTGATGCTGGGAAAGATTGAAGGCAGGAGGAGACAGGGACGACAGAGGATGAGATGGTTGGATGGCATCACCGACTCCATGGGCATGAGTTTGGGCAAGCTCCAGGAGTTGGTGATGGACAGGAAAGCCTGGTGTGCTGCAGTCCATGGGGTCACAAAGAGTCGGACACAACTGAGCAACTGAACTGAACTGAAGAGTTTTATAGTTTCTGGTATTACATTTAGGTCTTTAATCCATTTTGAGTGTATCTTTGTGTATGGTGTTAGGAAGTGTTCTAATTTCATTTTTTTACATGTAGCTGTCCAGTTTTCCCAGCACCAATTAATGAAGAGGTTGTCTTTGCCCCATTGTATATTCTTGCCTCTTTTGTCAAAAATAAGGTACCCATAGGTGCATGGGTTTATTTCTGGGCTTTGTATCTTGTTCCATTGGTCTATATTTCTGTTTTTGTGCCAGTACCATACTGTCTTGATGACTGTAGCTTTGTAGTATAGTCTGAAGTCAGGAAAGTTGATTCCTCCAGCTCCATTCTTCTTTCTCAACACTGGTTTGGCTATTCGGGGTCTTTTGTGTTTCCATAAGAATTGTGAAATTTTTTGTTCTAGTTCTGTGAAAAATGCCACTAGTAATTTGACAGGGAGCACACTGAATCTGTAGATTGTTTGGTAGTATAGTCATTTTCACAATACTGATTCTTCTTACTCAGAAACATGGAATATCTCTCATCTGTTTATGTCATCTTTGATTTCTTCCATCAGTCTTATTGTGTGTACAGTTCTTTTGTCTCCTTAGGTAAGTTTATTCCTAGATATTAATTCTTTTTGTTGCAATGGTGAATGGGATTGATTCCTTAACTTCTCTTTCTGATTTTTTATTGTTAGCATATAGAAATGCAAGTGATTTTTGTGTATTGATTTTGTACCCTGCAACTTTGTTAAATTCACTGATTAGCTGTAGTAATTTTCTATAGTATCTTTAGGGTTTTCTATGTACAGTATCATGTCATCTGCAAACAGTGAGAGCTTTACTTCTTTTCCAATCTGCATTCCCTTTTTTTCTTTTTCTTCTCTGATTGCTGTAGCTAGGACTTCCAAAACTATGTTGAATAATAGTGGTGAAACTGGACACCCTTGTCTTATTCCTGATATTAGGGGGAATGTTTCAGTTTTTCACCATTGAGAATAATGTTTGCTATAGGCTTATCACACATGGCCTTTATTATGTTGAGGTAGGCTCCTTCTATGCCCATTTTTTGGAAGAGTTTTAATTATAAATGGGTGCTGAATTTTGTCTAAGGTTTTTTCTGCATCTCTTGAGACTATCATATGGTTTTTATCTTTTAATTTGTTAATATGGTATATCACAGTGATTGACTTGCATATATTGAAGAATCCTTACATCCCTGGAATAAACCCAACTTGATCATGGTGTATGAGCCTTTTAATGTGTTGTTGAATTTTGTTTGCTAAAATCTTGTTGAGGATTTTCGCATCTATGTTCATCAGTGATACTGGCCTGCAGTTTTCCTTTCCTGTGTTGTCTGATTTTGGTTTCAGGGTGATGGTGGCCTCGTCAAATGAGTTTGGAAGTGTTCCTTCCTCTGCAATTTTTTTGAAAGAGTTTTAGAAGGACAGGCATTAGCTTTTCTCTAAATGTTTAACAGAATTCTGTGACGCCATCTGGTCCTGGGCTTTTGTTTTTGGGGAGATTTTTTATCACAGCTTCAATTTCAGTGCTTGCAATTGGGTTGTTCATAATTTCTATTTCTTCCTGGTTCAGTCTTGGAAGATTGAACTTTTTTAAGACTCTGTCCCTTTCTCTGTTGATGAACATTTAGGTTGCTCCCATGTGATGGCTATTGTAAATAGTACTGCAACAAATACTGGGGTCCATCTATCTTTGAATTATGATTTTCTCTGGGTATATACCTAGGAGTGGGATTGCTGGGTCATTATGGTACCTCTATGTTTAGTTTTTTAAGGAACCTCCACACTGTTCTCCATAGTGGGTATACTAATTTACATTGCCACCAACAGTATAGGAGAGTTCCCTTCTCTCCACACCTCTCCAGCATTTACTGTTTGTAGATTTTTTGATGATGGCCATTCTGACTTGTGTGAGGTGAAACCTCATTGTAGTTTTGATTTGCAATTCTCATTAGTGACGCTGAGGATCTTTTCATGTGTTTTTGGCCATCTGTATGTCTTCTTTGGAGAAACGTCTATTTAGATCTTCTGCCCATTTTTTGATTTGGTTGTTTTTTGATACTGAGCTACTTGAGCTGTCTGTATATTTTGGAGATTATTCCCTTGTCAGTTGCTTCATTCACAAATATATTTTTTCCATTCTGAGAGTTGTCTTTTTGTTTTGTTTATGGTTTCCTTTGAAGTACAAAAGCTTTTAAGTTTAATTAGATCCCATTTATTTTTGTTTTTATTTGCATTGCTCTAGGATATTTTGGTCATCTGGTGAGAACAGCCAATACATTGGAAAAGTCCCTGATGTTGGGAAAGACTGAGGGCAGAAGACGGGTCAGAGGATGAGATGGCTGGATGGCATCACTGATGCAATGGACATAAACTTGAGCAAACTTTGGGAGATGGTGAGGGACAGGGAGGGCTGGCTGGGGTGCCACAGCCCCTGGGGTCACAAAGAGTCAGACACGACTGGGCAACTGAACAACACAAGGTGGGTAAAAAAAGAGGCTGCTGTCATTTGTGTCAGTGTGCTGCCTACGTTTTCTTCTAAGAATTTTACAGTGAATTCTTTCTTCTAAGAATTTTTCCAGCCTTACATTTAAGTTTTTAATTCATTTTGAGTTTGTTTTGCTGTATCATGTTAGGGAATATTCTAGTTTCATTCTTTTACATGTAGCTGTTCAGTTTTCCCAGTACCATTTTTTGAAGAGACTCTTTTCTCCATTGTCTTCCTGCGGCTGTTAATTGACCACAGGCATGTGGGGTTATTTCTGAGCTTTCTATCACATTCCATTGATCTATATTTCTGTTTTTGTGTCAGTACCACACTGTCTTGATGACTGTTGCTTTGTAGTATAGTTTGAAGTCAGTCTGGTTTCTCCAGTCTTGTTTTTCTTTCTCATGATTGCTTTGACTATTTGGGGTCTTTTGCATTTCCATACAAACTGCAAAATTTTTGTTCTAACACAACCTAGTGAGTAAACAACAACTGTAAAAAATGCCATTGGTAATTTGATAGGGATTACTTTGAAACTGTAGATTGTTTTGGGTTAGTATAGTCATTTTTGCAATATTGATTCTTTTAATCCAAGAACATGGTATTATCTCTCCATCTGTTTGTCATCTTTAATTTCTATCATCAGCATCTTAGTTTTCTGAGTACAGATCTTTTGCCTCCTTAGGTAAGCTTATTTCTAGGTATTTTATTCTTTTTGTTGCAATGGTAAATGGGATTGTTTCCTTGATTTCAATTTTTGATCTTTTGTTGCCAATGTATAGGAATACAAAATATTTATGTGTATTACCTTTGTATCCTACAACTTTACCAAAATTAATGAGCTCCAGTAGCTTTCTGGTAATATCTTTAGCATGTATGTATCTATGTATGTATAATGTCATCTGCAAACACTGAGACTTTTACTTCTTTTCCAATTTGGATTCCTTTCTTTTTTCTTGTCTGACTGCCATGGCTAGGACTTCTAAAACTATACTGAATAAAGGTATTGAGAGTGGACATCCTTGGCTTGCTCCTGATCTTAAAGGAAATTCTTTCAGTTTTTTACTATTACAAATGATGTTTGCTATGGGTTTGCTATATATGGCCTTTATTATTATGTTGAGGTAAATTCACTCTATCTCCACTTTCTGAAGAGTTTTATCATAAATGGGTTTTGAATTTTGTCAAAAACTTTGCTATATCTATTGGATAATTATATGGTTTTTATTATTCAATTTGTTAATATGGTGTATCATTTCTGATGTTCTTGAGAGGCCTACCCTGCTTTCAACAGACACCTCAACAGCAGAGGTGCTCAGCTTCTCAGAGCCCCTTGCTGTGTGTGTGGACACCATCAGACTCAACTTCTCAGTGGAGCTTGGGTTGGGGTGGAGGTCTTTCTGCATTGCTTTGGTGTCAACTGCTATTGGTGCTATGGGTGTGGCATCAAGAGCCACCACCCCCAGGGTCTTTTTCTGCTATGGATGTGTGGTGCCTGTGCAGGCTGATGTCCACCATGTGCTGTGAGGTGCTGCTTGCTGGCCGGCTCATGCTCTGAACTGTCTAGCTTGGTTGATGCCCACAGAGCCTCTTCTATGGATTTAGATGACTTACTTCAGAAGTAGGGCTTCCCTGATAGCTCAGTTGATAAAGAATCCACCTGCAATGCAGGAGACTCCGGTTCAATTCCTGGGTTGGGAAGATCCGCTGGAGAAAGGATAGGCTACCCACTCCAGTATTCTTGGGCTTCCCTTGTGGCTCAGCTGGTAAAGAATCTGCCTGCAATGTGGGAAACCTAGGTTTGATCCCCGGGTTGGGAAGATCCCCTGAAGAAGGGAAAGGCTACCCACTCCAGTATTTTGTCCTGGAGAATTCCATGGACTGTATAGTCCATTGGGTCACAAAGAGTTGGACACAACTGAGCGACTTTCACTTTTCATTTTCACTTCAGTTCAGAAGTAAGGGACTCTGCCTTCCGTGCATGGGAGAGTGGTTTCCTCCTATGGCAGCACATCCTTCTAATTCAGAGGTTTCTGAGTTAAGCATAATCATGAGGCAGAAATGGGCTGGGGATACTTTTATAAGGAGAGGAAGCCCCAGGCCCTGACAGGGAACAGCCTTGAACCTCCATCTATGCCTGCTCCTGTGATCAGCCTTGTGTTTGGTAGCGCTAATCTCCCTCTGTAGAGTCTGAGATCTCCTAGGGGACCCTGATTGCTACTCTCAGCCCACATATCCCTCCCTGTAAGGTTTGTGTCATCCATTAGGACTGCAGTGTCTTAGGCACAGTTGTACATGCCTGCATTCCTGGCCTTGACACTGCATAGCTGTGGCAGCACTTGCTTCTTGGTTGTCCAAGAAGCAGGACTGGTTGCAGGACTCAGTACAGGTTGGGCTCTACTGAGTGTGCCCGAGTTCAGGCACATTGAACCCTCTAGTCCCTTCCCTGAGTGAAAGAACAGCTACCACAGGGAATATTGTTATGAAACTGGGAATTTGTACTTGGCTTCTCTAAGGAGATCACCTCTCCTTCAAGCCACTGAAAAACATGGTCCTCAGTCCAGATACCTGGGAAGAGGGACCAACTCTAAGTCACAGACACACGGCCTCATCCCATCACCCCATTTCTGAGAGAAAAGTCTGATTCTCTGCAAGTGGGTTAAGATATGCAGTGAAGTCAGACTTCTCATCATGAAGGAACTGAGGCCTCTGGATTCTGAGGGGGAATTAGTGCAAGTCCATAGTGCTAGGTGGAGAAGGCAATGGCACCCCACTCCAGTACTCTTGCTTGGAAAATCCCATGGATGGAGGAGCCTGTTAGGCTGCAATCCATGGGGTCGCTAAGAGTTGGACACGACTGAGCGACTTCACTTACACTTTTCACTTTCATGCATTGGAGAAGGTAATGGCAACCCACTCCAGTGTCCTTGCCTGGAGAATCCCAGGGACGGGGGAGCCTGGTGGGCTGCCGTCTATGGGGTCGCACAGAGTTGGACACGACTGCAGTGACTTAGCTTAGCTTATAGTGCTAAGCATATATAATTGGGCCTTAAACAGTGGTTCATGCTAAGAAAAGCACTTTAATGTAAGACACCTTATGAAAAAAAGAGTCCATTGTCAGTTGCCGGCACCATAGGAAATAGTTTATTTTCCAGCAAAACAAAAATACGTCCAGATAGAAGATGGAAGATCGAGAAGCACACAAATAAAAGCTGTGTGTGGATGCACAATTAAATGGTGAGTAGAGGGAAAACATGGTACATCGTGTTGTACAGGGTACAAATAACAAGAATGGAACTAACATTGAAAAGGTCAATGGGAGTTCATCTGAGGGAGCAGAACTGTGGGCATTTACAGTGAAACCCCAGGACTGCAGAGAACACAAGGGAAAGGAAAATATCATTAGATTTCTATGGGTCAATTATCCTCCTTCTATGCTCTGTGAAAACCCTAGTGTAGAACTGAAAGAGTGTCTAACTCTCACACTATCACAGGGTAAAGAAAATTAGCCAATGTGTTAAGACTACTGGGGATGAGCAGGCCCAGTTAGGATGAGGAGGAATACGAACAGCAGGCAGAAGGCAAGGAGTAAATGTCCTGCCTTGGAAGTTCATCTCTTATAACATTCAGTTTAATTGGTGGAAAGTGTTAGTCGCTTAGCTGTAACCGACTCATTGTGACCCCGTAAACTGTTACACTTCCAGTAACTGGAAGACCACCACTTCTCTCCTCCAGCAGAAGTGCTGCATGCTAAGTCGCTTCAGTCATGTCCAACTCTTTGCAACACCCCCATGGACTGCAGCGCACCAGGCTACTCTGTTCATGGAATTCTCCAGGCAAGAAAACTGGAGTGGGTAGCCAATCCTTTCTCCAGGGGATCTTCCCAACCCAAGGGTGGAACTATGTACAAAAGTGTTTAAAAATACCTGAAATATCTGTTCTCTCACACTGGGCACCAAGAGACAAGCCCCTTGTGTCTTCAGCTGAGAGGGAATCAGCACTTGCATGGAAGAACCTACCACAGCCTAGGGAAGAACTGCAGAAAAGGACTAGAAGGAATACTCCCTGGAACTCTCCCAAGGTCAGGAGCAGTGTCTCTTCTCACCCGCTGGGGCAAGGAAAATAAAATCAGGTAATTAAAGGAGCATCAGATGGTGGACTCTGAAGGGTTTTACAGAACTGGGGAAACATTAATCCTACTCTAAATGCTGACCCAGTAAGCCCTCAGTTCCATGGTAGCATTTATGGACAGAGCCCTCTCGCTCTCATACCTCACCCTTGGCTGAGTTCACATCCAGATCCTGCTACTGTTACCTAATCCCATTAGGAGACCCACCCAGGGACCTCTTCTCTGTCACTCTTTCCTTGGTAGGAAGGAGCCATAGCAGATGGTATAGACCTGGCTACTCTGGGATCCTTCTCATTGGCAGATGTCCCTGAGCAGGGTCCCAAGGCTGGTAGATGGCCAGGTCACCCTGGGGGCAGCCTGCATGCTGCTTGAATCCTGGGCACTCAGTGCTGGCTCCAATCGAGTGTTCTCAAGGCTGACCCTCATGGTGCCACATCTCTTCAGAGATGGTGACAGCCAGGAAGGAGCTGCACAGAGGCAAGGGCATTCAGGTACCAGGCTGTTTCTCCTATAGCCTGTGTTTTGGGAGCCAGGGGCACATTATCCACTGCAGCCTAAGAGAGTCTTTTGGTGTAGACATCTGCCGAAGACGACTCAGGATGAACAAGAGGCCTCGCAGATGGACTGTTATTACCTTGGCTACCTGGATGAGATTCCTCTTTCCATGGTCACCATGGACACGGTTAAGGGGGTCTCCAGGGTATTAAGAAGCTGGATGACCTTACCTATGAAGTCAAACCCCTCAAGGATTCCAAGAGGTCTGAACATATGTGGCTCTTCAGACAGTGGCAGATAGATCTGCATATGGACAGGGACAAGGAGGATAGGGAGCCACTGTTCCCTAAAGCAGATGTCAAGTTAGCCCCCAAGACTGGTCATAGGATATAGTCATCACACAGGGAAAATCTGAGAGCATATGATCAATTTTCCAACTCAATGTATAGTGTGTACAATAATATAACTCAGTGTGTATAATACCTGATACAAATGGTTAGTATAATGGAAACAACATATTTAGGTCTTCATGTAAAGTACCCTCTCTCTTATGTCCTCATATTTAACTAAGAGATACAACTTCCATGAGTGATTATAGAATACCAAGGGGTGAACATGCTATTTAGTATGCAAGGGTTATGAGACCACCCACAGATTTCAGTTCAACCTTCACAGTAATTAGGAATGTACCAGAAGACAGCCAGATTTATTGCTCCTATCACTCCATTTGCACTTCAAAAGACCTGATCTTTGTGGGTGAACATGGCAGACATTATTAACTATCTTAACATGCCAGCAGGTTGGATGGAATCTGGGTACACGTTTCGATGTTGATGTGAGATGCTTGTGCATTAAGAACCACCTGCATTTTGTACAAGTTCCCTGTGTTGACAGATTCCTTCAGTAATTGTTCCATTCTGCATTTTCAACATACTGTATATAAACTGAGGCATTGCCTATAAAAGGAGAACACCTATGCTTTTAATGCAAGCATGGTAAGAATGTGTTGTGGAAACTGTACTGGAGGATTGGGAGCAATGTGACTGCAGCTTCCTTAAGCAGTGTTACAGCGACACTTGCTGTAATGCTAACTGTACATGTGCAGCAGATCTGTGATCATCATTCATGCTGTTCAAACTGCACCCACTCTCCATGTGGGATGCTCTGCAGACCAATCCACAGTATATGTGACCTCCCAGGGTACTGCCAAGGGGAAGCTCTGTAGGCCCTGAAAACACATATATGCAAGATAGAAGCCTGTGTTCTGAAAAAGGCTACTGTTATCATGGAAAATGCACTGCAGAAAAATCTGGCTCCTGGGACAGAGCCAGAAAGCCAGCCTAGGACTAAGTCAAAGTCACATTCTAGACTGCCTCCACCAGGCCCTGGGGATCACAGTGGACAAGCGGTCCCGGTACAGAGGATGACAAGGTGCCTGGATTCTTAGACATCCCTGACCCAGCACAGGATGGCCCCCAAACTTAGCTCCAGACATATTTCCCAAAGCAACACAGGCCTGAGCACAACTACCCAGGACGGCTCTCCACACACCCAGTCAGCCAAAGTGTGTTTAACACCCAGAAAGCTGTTTAAGTTAATTTCCCAAACTATACTCTTTCCTTTAAACAGACTAAGCTGCTATTTCCTGACATAGTGAAATTCTGCCCTGGGTGAAAAGCAGGACCATGTTTCCCTAAATCACCATGTCTACTAGCTCCTCCAGTGCAGGAAGATGTGCTGTCCTCGGTCAATAGTTCTGTGGGAGGCAGACGCCAGGGTAAACATAAAGCAGCAAGTCTGTCTGAGAATCAGAAAGAGACGCTGTTTCTCAACTTCAAGGAAGACCCCTTTGGCCATACCCACACCTCCTTAAAACTATTCAAGTTTACTTAAATAAACACTATACAAGCTGAGGGAGATTATATCTGGCTTTCTGACATTTTAAAAACTGCATATAAACCTATTGTACCACATCAGATTTAAAACTAAGATGTTCTTTCCAGATTCCTCAAATGGTTGGTGACTTAACTCTGAAATGTATCATTCTTAATTCTGGTCTTGTAGCAGAAGTGAGGGAAAGGGAAACCAGAATTCCTGTGTTCAGATACTCTCCCTGCCATTAGCTGTGTGGCCCAGGGCCGACTGCTGAACCTACTCTGCCAAATACAGAAGCCACACTGTGAAGCCTCAGAATGTGCTGCTCTGACCTGGCCAGGCCCTGCCCACGCATCCTCCTGATGGCAACAGAAGAGCCAACTAAAATCTTCATGGGCATCACGATGAGACCATACGTGCTGTACCCAGACTCCCTGGGACCCTCTACAGGACGGAGGTGGCAAGAGGGCCAACCTCGCCTTCTTGGGCTCCAAGTACACAGAACCTAATTGCTTCAAGTCTGTTCCCATAACAATATGCTGAGCTTGAAACAATGCCTTGAGGAAAAGTGCTAGGCTTGGCAAACATTATTTTTTTGCCAATTTTGATTACTACACCAATTCAAACTACAGGAAGATTTTCACAACTTCAATTAGAAAAGCTTAAAGTCTGAATAAATAAATTTTAACTTTTCTTTCAACATCGTCAAAGCAAAACAAAGCAGACAGAACAAAGAAGTAATATGAAGAAATGTTTATGCAACTGTGTTTCATTAACTCACTAATTCAATTTCTATTGAAAATATCATAGAAGGAAAAAAGTTAAAAAAAAAAAAAAAAAAAAAAATAGGGTTCCACTGCTGTGGGTCCAAGGTCCCTGAGCTCCCGAGCCCACAAGGCAGGGCTATGACAACGCTGGGATGAAATACTGCAGGGAAACGTCTTCATGGAGCAGGTCAAAGTGAACAATCTTGTTCTTCACAATATCTAAGGAGAAAGGAAATCCTTTACTGTAGAGACCCATTCTGCACATACAGTCTCACCCCTAAGCATTGCAGCAGCTTCTCCCCCAAGCCTCTCCTGGAGCACCCAGGCCTCTCCCGAGGTGACCAGTCTCCACCATCCCAACTGATGCTAAACAAAGGACTGGCTCAGGCCAGCTCATTTTCCACCAAAGAAGAGGCCGAGGTCTCTGAGGCAAAAGCCACAGGGCAAACTTCCCGGAAACCACACGTACCCAAGTCAACATCCTTCTAGGAAAAAGCAGCTTCTCACCAGCGAGTCCCCAGCATGTGCTGAGAAGAAGCAAGTACGTAGGGTCTTTTTTTTTTTTTTAAATATAAATTTATTTATTTTAATTGCATATAGGGTCTTACTAGAGAGCAGGAGGCAGTTTGCAAGGGCAGCCATCATGCTGCCTAGGATGAGCAATGAGGCACTGGGTCTAAGACCCAAAGCAGAAGCCAACCAAGAGGAAGAGGTGTTGCCACAGCATGAAAGCAGCCCAGCTGCCAGGGCCATATTACTGAGAGCAGAAGTTACAGGGGTAGTGGGGCACGCCACACCCAAGGAAAGCTAGCTGAAGCCAGATCAAGCCAGGTGGCAGAAGAAAGGCAGACAAAGAGCACACGGCAGGCTGCTGAGACCAATCCCAAGAGAATGGCAGTCGGGAAGGGACACAAGGGACCAGCAGAAGGACACTCATCAGGAGAGGTGCTGGACACACAGGTGGCAGTGGAGACTGAAGATGCTGGGGAAAGCGCTCCCACCCCTGCCCAGAGATGGGAAGTGAGCAAGCCTGGAGGATGTTGTCACAAAGCCAGAACCACTGGCAGAAAAGGTTTGGGGTAAGAAAGAAACAAACTCGATTCTGGCTGTCATAATCTTCTGGTCCCCCTCCATGCACCGGCAGCTAGGGCCACAACCCCCACTCCCTACACTTCCCCTACGCAGACAGGAGTGGCTTCCAAGGACCCACAGTGGGGCATCACCCAGACTCGATGGCCCAAGGCAAAGCTCTGAAGAGGCATCTGCACTCGGCCAGGCCCCGAGGAGCCCTGTGCATGCAGACAGTTTGAGAAGCACCGTCTTAACCTGGGAGGACCTCGTGCTGAAGCAGTGCATCCCCATTCTCAGCCTTAGGGGCGCCCACACCGTAACTTCTTCAGATGCGGGGCAGGCAGCCCCTGGCCCCTGCCCCACGACTCAGCAGCTCTCACTGCTCCTTCCCTACCGTGGATTTCTGCACTCCTCCTTCTGTGTACGCCACCACTGCAGCCCTCATGCACTAATGCCACTCCCTTCCAGTGGTCTCGCCTCCGTCACTGGAGAACCTTCGGGAATCTCCTCCTCATTCTCTACAGAGCTGACTATCTGACAATTATCAGGTATCCTCTATTCCTGGGTCACCCTTCTCAGCTCTGTTCACTGGTGGCTGAGTGTTCAGACTGGGAATTCACAAATAAAGAGGTGTCACCGCCAACCAAGGCCACAGTTTTCTTTCAATTGTTGTGATCTTGAAAGCAAGCAAACAGACATAGCCTTGAAAAAGTCTCAGCAAGTGAGCCTCCTCATCTGTAATCAAGGACTGAAGGGTGAAAAAACATGTGAAAAAGAGAAAGACAAGGCCAACCGGAATCAAGAGTGCCAATAAAAGCCACTAATAAAAGTCAGCAGGCAGCACAGATGACAAGACAAAGGACAACTGGAACAGGTCAGGCTGACACAGCAAAGAAAGAAATGCTCTGAGATGGAAACTTAAATCCAAGCCCAATGGAGACAGAGACCCTGCACACATAAGCTTAGAGTAAAACAGCAAGATGGGGCCAGGCGCCTCTGCCCATATGCAGCTTCTCTGTGCATGCAGACTCATGTATGACACCAGGTGAGGCAGTCCAGACCCATCTGCCAGGGACTACTCAGGACACTGGAGTCCACCAGTGACGGAGCTGTCTCTGCGTTTATGAGACTGTACACAATGCATAAGACTACAGTTGATTATAATGCTTGAAATATGAGAAACAAATCAAACGGCAAACTTACTGCAAGTGGCCTTTGTAGGATTTACTTGTTGTCCAGCAAGGAACTGCAGGAGCTTCCTAATGTCTATGTGCACTTCAGCCATTTGTTCCAAGTTTCTATCTTGAGAAGCATTTTCAGAAGCTAAAATGACAGGAACATTTTAAGATGCAATTATCTTCCAGTGAAACAGGGAAGTGAGATATTGCACGATGACTGTTTACATAAATAAATGGTTTACTTGACCACTGACTTGAGAACCTACAGAAACACTGCATAATATAAATGTGATCACTCACCAAGCAAGCATTTACTAAGTATTGACTCTTTGAAATACTGTGCTATGGGAATTCCCTAGCAGTCCCGTGGTTAGGACTCAATGCTTTCACTGTTGACAGTCAGGGAACTAAGATCCCAAATGGCCTGCGGTAGGGCCAAAAAACCATCCCCAAAACAAGACCGTATACAGCTAAATCAAGCCCTTTCATTATAAAGTGGAATGAAAGGGAAGAAAACGTCCTTTCTACTCTGGGAAGGTATCAAAGACCCTCTTTGTAATTTACTAAAATAAACAAAATGAGCAACACAAAAACAAGTCACTTCATATAACTACTGTCAAAACTTTAACATGGATTTCACTTTGCTCCAGGGCATGCTCTTCACTATAAAGTAAAATTCTCTTGCAATGCTAAGTTACAATGTGTCTCTAATAAACAAACTGGTAATAAGTAATTTTAATTTAAAAGTGGAAAGAGTCTTATTAGACCTACTTCAGAACACATGGGTGACTAAATGGTTTTCACAGAGTGAGTACCTTCCCAGGGCCTCTGTGTTGTTCCCTGTTGGACCTCCCTCCCACAGCCTGCCCACCACTGTGAGCTCTGCAGCAGACGACTCTAATCCCTGAGCCAATCTACTCCATCAACCCAATGTCCATTCCAGCACTGTTTACGACAGCCAAGACATGGAAGCAACCTAAATGTCTAACAACAGAGGAGTGGATCAAGATGTGGTATGTTATTCAGCCATAAAAAAGAATGAGATAATGTCATCTGTAGTAACATGGATGGACCTAGAGATCATCAAACAAAGTCAGAGAAAGACAAATACCATATGATATCCTTGTATGTGGAATCTAAAACATTGATACAAATGAGCTTATTTACAAAACAGAAACAGACTCACAGACTTAGAAAACAAACTTATGGTTATTGAAGAGGACAGGTGAAGGGGAAGGATAAATTAGAAGTTTAGGATCAATGTGTGTGTGCGTGTGTGTGTATATATATACCACTATATATAAAATAAACAATAAGGACCTATTATACAAAACAGGGAACTATACTCAAGAGTCTGTAATAACTGATATGGGAAAAGAATCTGAAAAAGAATAGAAACATAGATATGTATAACTGAATCACTGTGCCATACACCTGAAACCAACACAACATTGTAAGTCAACTATACTCGAATAATAAAAAAAAAAATTACTTTTTTAATACACACACAAAAAAGCAGGAGAAAATAAAAAGTATCATATACATTTGACTCCACCCAGGTGAGAAACTGTAGTTTTTGGTAGAAGGCACAGCAAGTGAAGAGCTAGAAAGGCTCTTGGACGTTGTTGAGCCCAAGCCTAGGTTTTGCAGATGAGGAACGAGGAAGCCCTCAGGCCCACACTCCAGCTTCTCACGTCCAGGAGGTTCACCTTCCCACCACAGTGCAGTAACAAGTGACTCAACCCCATTACGTGTTCCCTTCCTGAGCCTGAAACACAGTCACCCGAAGTTCAATTCTTTTCCATCTAGAGACCTCAGTATGGTTTGTCATCTGAACAATTTATCACATGCAAAATATAACACACCAGGAAACTTACCTAATGGAGGATTTCCAAGATCTTTAAAGTGAGTTGTAACACACACTAGCTCAGTTTCTATTTTCAAGTTCAATTCTCCATTTAGGTTTGCTTCAATAATCTGCAAATTGAGTATTTTACAGTCTTAAGAAAAGCAAAAGGGAAAAAAAAAGTGGACATCAGCTTCCAACAAACCAGGTGACAAAGTAATCCCACAAATCCCAGGACACTTCAGACAGCACCAAACCCCACGTGGCATCAGCCATAGAGAGAAGACAAGGCCTGAGCACAGGGACTTAAAAAATCTCCAGAGAGCAGCCCCTCGGCATGCAGAGCGCAGTAGGAAGCTCTGAAAACAGGTGAGGCTGGGGAGGCCTTGCCAGCAGCTCTGACAATGCAGACATTGTGAAACTCCTGTAAAACAGAGCAAGGAGAACCAGAAGAGAATGTGAAGCAATAAGCTCGCTAACTGCCTTATTTCTACAAATGGACCAAACTATCTGTTACAACTCACGATAACCAGAAAGGCTTCAGAATATTAGGAGAATATAACCATTTATATAAAGAATAATCTCAGACATTGGGAAGTGAGATTTCCAATATCAGAAAGACCCAGAGATGCCATCAGGTGTCTGGACTCCACCAAGCTGTGGCGCCCTGTGGCTGCCGTGTTTTCTGCACTCAGACAGAGGGCAACTGGGCTTGGTGACTGATCGCTGTGGCCCCTCCCTGCCCCAACAGTGCCCATGACTTCCCTCAGGATCAGAGGGGCCCTTTCATTTTACGCTCTGCCCTACACCAACCAACAGGGGCTCTAAACTACACAAAATCTACAAATGAAGTTCAGAGAAAGAAACAGGTACCATGATATGGCTTAAGATTTTGGCCATTTGCCCAGAGCACACTACATTTCGCCTTTTGATATCAATATCTGGCCACCTCTAAAGTCTGGCAGGTCTTTGGAAAGCCCATGCAGCAGTGTGCAAGTCAACATTTTGTTTAACCAACAATACAAAACTGCCACCGAGCCACTGCAGATAAAGGTGGTCGCTTCACTAGGGAGCCACTGCAGAGGTACAGCAAGAGGGAAGAAGCCCCAGGATGAGTGGAGGACACCCTGTTCCACAGGGCTTGGCCACAACTAAATCTCAGATTTACTTAGGAGTACCACTTAGTATTTTTCATTCTTGCTCCTTAAAACTAGTGAACTCTATTTCTCATTTGAGCAACAAAACAAAAAAGATGTTTTCAACTTACTAAGGCTTTGACTTTATATAGGAAACAGTCTCCAAACATCCTTGTTGCATCATCTAGTATGCGTACCTCTGAATGGGAAGAATTCGTCAAGCTTATCCTCTCACTTCCCAGAAATACATGATGTTTCTAAGCCCACTCTATTATCTGGAAAAAATACCTGCCTAAAAAGAAATATGTAAAACAATTCTTGTGCATATTCTGGACTTGTGAATATACAGTGTACAGGGTCTCTGTAAGGCTAACACATAACACAGATCCATCTGTTTCAAATAAGCACACACTTAGTATCTACCTGCAAATGTTCACTGCTTTTGAAAAACAAGTTTTATAAAGACTTATTCAGGAATGCAGCTTGCAATGTCCTAGATTCACTCCAGACTTAAACACCTTTTTATGCTTTCTTCAAATTCCTAAAATCTGAGTAATCAAATGCTAGATCCATCTCTCCAAGCACAGTGCCTGGTGCGGGGCAGCACTCAAACAAAATTTACTGGAGGAATTCACCAATGACCCTCCAAACACTGCTCACAGTGTTTATTTTGTGAGTGTTATCTATAGCATTACCCATATCAACATACTCTGCTCTTAAGGGCGTGGATGAGATCTGACTTCTTTCAGAGATTTCCTTAATGATAACAACCGACCATTCATGGAATAGTGATGAGACGCACTGGGAATCTAACATAAATTATCTCAACTGATAAAAAGTAACAGAGCCCCTGTGACTGTTATGCTGTATAACACTTTGCACCAGGGTGCACCACTTAGTGGGGGTCAGGGGTGGCTCCAAGGACTCAGCTCTGCCAGCATATCATGATGCCTCCTGCCCCAAATCTGCTTCTATGAAGCCGAGACAACACGTAAGGTGTTACACAGCACTGCTCTGACCATGGAGCACCACCACAGAAACAGCATCGCCGCATTCTCGTCAGAAATCAGTCCTAGACCCCACTGCAGACTTCCTGAACTAGAACTCGCATTCTGTCTGAAGGGGATCCCAGTGCTTAAAACCTGATGGAGACTCCTGGCAGTCAATGCCTGCTTCTTCTGCTCTTACCCAAGTCACAAGCACGACCCACCCCCATTGGCCACGTCTCTCACTAAAGGAAGTAAGCAAGGTGTCTCAACAAGGGCTGCTGGGCCTGACTGGTGGAGATGTTTTCAATATGTTGAGTCCTACTCATTTTCCTTGATTCTCTCACCTGTCATCTTCAGACACAGAATTCTGGTTACTCAAGTTAATATTGTTATGCCCTTGGCTACTCCAATTTTCCATATGCTTCATCACTTTCCATTTAGTGTTTCACAGTGCAGTAGCCACTGCACAAAATCCTTGTTTTTAAACACTCCAGGGAAGAGAAAAACACCTCTGATGATTTATTTTTTAATTTCTGATGATTTAATCTAAGCTACTTTGACGACTCATTTCCACCGGACACAAAGAACAAATAACCGGGTCCTTGAATTAACTGCCCTGCCTTTTCTCTCCTGGGCCTCTCAAGGGCTCCAGGATATCCCCAAAAGAAGCCTCCAGCCTGACAAGTGGATCAACATCAGGACAGGCACAGGAGAACACTCATGTCTGCACGGCACATGCTACTTCATGGGAAGTCATTGTAAATTAAAGTGAAATCTACAGAGTAAGTCATGAAAGGAAATTACTCTCAAGTGAGCACAACTGCAGAAACAAAACAGTCCATAAACATTTTCTAGGCTTCAGAAAACTTTGGTAATGCCAAAGATCTCCTGAAGCTAAATTTCATTCCAGGTCTGTGCGCTAACACCTATTATCTGCCTGTTGAGTGGCAACCCCACAGTGAGTGGCTGTCATGCAGAGATGATTAAGACAGTTTCCCTTTTTAGGAAGCGGCCAGTTCAGGAGTGGTTTCCAGATGTTAGCAGACAACTTATCACACAGCAGTGAACAGAGCAGCTTGGCAGAGGAGGGGCTTACATTCACGACAGTGGGAAAGTCTGGAATTTCCATGAACAGTGAGAAGGGCTAAGTGCTTTCCAGGGGACGATGGGAAAGAAACAGCCAAGCGTGAAATGGTAGAGACAGGCTTGGAGAGCACCAGTACTGTGGGGATGGACAAAGGTCCAGAGCAGTTCTGCCAGCAGGGGACAGCCGTGTGGCAGGTAACCAGTCTGCAGACGCTAAAAAGCAAAAGTTTCATCAGGTGGAACAGTCGTGTCTAAACACCTAGGGAAATAATCAAATGAGTTTCGGGGGTGACTGAAGAATTCAGGAGAACCTCAGGAGTGAAGGACAATTGTTCACAACTTCCCATCACTGTCACATTCAGTGTTTCACTGACACTGAGCGTAAACGTCAACAAAAGTAAACAGGGAAGTAAACATGCCCCTCTACCTGGCCTAAGAGCTGCTTCCGGGAAGAGGAATGTGTCCTGGGGGATCCTTGTCTTGGACTCATAGAGACATTTGGCAAGTAGATACGACATTCCACTCACTGCCACCATCAGGTGATCATAAAAAAAATATGTACACTATCAGATAAAATACATAATATGCTGTCCAAAACATATGGAAAGAAAGTTAGAACCATTGAATGTATTGTTAATATACTATAAATATCATAAATATGAGAGACTCGGCCAAATATCAGAGAGGAGAGTTGAGAAGATCCAGAGCAGGTTTCACCTGTAAAACCGTAGGCTATCAACAACAAGCCAAGCCCCCAGAGCCGGGAGGTGAGGGACACCCCACACAGACACTACATGATGAATGGAGGGCATCAAGTCCCCACCAGACAAGGCACCTCCGAGGACACGCAGCCAAAACTGCACACTTGGGAGCTCTTTTCAAAGAAGTCAGAACTTACAAGGTGATTGCTGATGTTTTTCATCTTCTCCACAACGCTCTTCATAGTCTTCAGGACTGGTAAATAAATACTAACCTACAAAGCAAATGAGAAAGATCAGTAGTATTAAAATATTAACACAGTCAAGTATTGACAAGTGCTCATTACCTATGTTTGGAATGTGTGTACTCTTAATAGCTCTGCAATCTTCTTTTTAAATTGCCTGAATAAAGTTCTTTCTTAAAAATATAAAAAAGAAAAATAATTCTACAGCTTCACTAACTCACAGCTGCCTTCGGTGACCTCGGGGTCCATGTCCATGTGGCCATTCTCTCATTCCAGGTCTGTAGCCCTGCTGCTGAGATTGCTCCCATACACACCCAAGGGGAGTAAAAATCAGCAGCAGTGGAGGCCATCCTCCAAGGGGTTCACACCCAGACTTGGGGGCAGGTTCCTACTCTGTGTATAAACACTGGGGGCCAGACTCTGTACCAATGCCCAGACTGGGTTACAACAGTGCTGGGTACAACGCTGGCTTTTTCTCAGCGGAGACATCTACTGAAAGCCAAGTAAATATTCCATATGCTATTTCATGGCCTCTTCTTCAATAAATTATGAACAAGAGGCAAAGGCCCCTTTGTCATCATCTTTCTTTCCAGTGGCTCTGGGATTCCTGTCAGGAGAACTAAAGCAGCCTCTCCTTCTGGCTATTACACACACCCCGGACATACTCCTAACAAGACATAGAAAAAAAACCACGTTCTATGAAACCCAAATTGGTGCCTAGGGCCATTACTCCCCACAGATGCAAAGGTCATCCAAAATGCTACTTCAGTTTTACTTATGCGCCATTACAGGGCAAGACTTTCTCTCTCCTAACTGTAAAGAGTGTGGCCTTATATATAACACTACTTTAAGATGATTGATGCAAACAACTAAA
This sequence comes from Bubalus kerabau, assembly GCF_029407905.1. Lineage (NCBI taxonomy): Eukaryota > Metazoa > Chordata > Mammalia > Artiodactyla > Bovidae > Bubalus > Bubalus kerabau. Next base: position 77,813,603 of record NC_073631.1, on the reverse strand, counting down.
TGAAAACATTCCAATTTTTTGTTCCTGGGCTATCTTTTAAATATGATTTATGATCTCTTTTCAGGTACTATACAACTTTCAAATCAAACCTACAGCAAGACTTTAAAGTCAGAGAATCCAAATCACACCATTTAAGACGTGGTGACGCTGGGCATCACTCACGTCAGCATCTGGGACCGTCGGCTCTTGTAAGTCCTTCCATAGTTTTCTAGGAATAACTTTCACAGGGATGTCATGTGTCACAACACGACTACTGCTTGACACGGATAACTGCCAAGAGAAGAATTAAAACACATCAATACTTAAAAAATAAAGAACTGAAAGACAAAAAATGTTGATACCAAACCTAAGTGTTCTCAATTTAGTCACCAATGTCCATTCAACAAGTATTAACAGAGCTTAGAAATAGGAAGTTAAAGAAGCGAGTGATTAGGACGGTGGAGGAGTAGGATGTGGAGCTCACTCCTCCCACAAACACATCAAAAACATATCTAGACATGGAATGATTCTCACAGAACATCTACTGAAACATGGCAGAAGACCTCAGGCTTCAGAAAGGACAAGAAAATCTTCATGTAACAACAAAAAAAAGAACCAGAAAGGAATCAGGATGGGGTCTGCACCCCAGGGAGACAGAACTATGAAGGAAGAAAGGTTCCCACACCCTGAATGTCTCCTCACAGGAAGGCAGGGAGACCAGCAGGGACAGAGGGTGAGCTATGGAGCCTTGGAGGAGAGTGCAGTTAAGCAGTTTCCAGAAGGCAGAATGAAGACATCCCTGCACAGACCGATGATGCCACTTTCCCCACACTTCCAGCCTCAGACATGTCCAACCATGTGGGCAGAAGCTGTGTGCTGATGCTCAAGCTTCAGAGATCAGACCTAAAGAGAGGACTGGAGAAGGCTGCCAGAAACAGCCTTAAGATGCTAGGAGTTTGAGATTAGCAGATAGAAACCATTACATATAGAATGGATAAACAACAAGGTCCTACTGCATAGCATAGGGAACTATATTCAGTATCCTGAGATAAACCAGAATGGAAAAGAATATTAAAATAAGAATGCTTATATACATATAACTCAATCACTTTGCTGTAAGGCATAAATTAACAAGGAAAGTGAAAGTGAAAGTGAAGTCGCTCAGTCGTGTCGGAGTCTTTGCAACCCCGTGGATAGTAGCCTGCACCAAGCTCCTTCGTCCATGGGATTTTCAAGGCAAGAGTACTGGAGTGGGTTGCCATTTCCTTCTCCAGGAAATCTTCCCAACCCAGGGATTGAACCCAGGTCTCTCACATTGTAGACAGACGCTTTACCATCTGAGCCACCAGGGAAGTCCAAATTAACAATGCAACACTGTAAAACAACTACAGTTCAATTAAAAAATACAGTTGAGAAATCCTCCTCCATAAAGAGCATTAAACTGAATATAATACTCACAGAAAAAATAAAGTACACAGAACGGATAAAGGAGAGGTTGCCAGGATAAGGGAAGGAGGCAGCACTGGTGCTGGGCACTAGAGGAAGACAAGGCTTTAACAAGTGAGAAGAACACAGACTCCAAGTAGAAGATCCAACCTCACCAAAGCCTGGGAGTTGGGAACGAATGGGAGACACCTGGAGACCCACTCAGGGCAGATAAGTGGCTCTACAGTGGGTTGAGCCACACTTGAAGGGCTCTGGACAGCACATGAGAAATGTCAACCTCATTCTCATGTGGGGTACATGTGTTCTGAAGAGACCCGTGCATTAAATTCAGCTGGGAGTAGGTGGAAGAGAAATGCATTCCTTGAACACTAAAGGTCATTTAAAGGTGTTAGCAGCAGAAGTGAGGGGATAGGGAGGGACACACAAACACTTCAAAGGCAAAAATGGTTTTTAGACTAGATGACAATACCACTAAAAGAAATGGATATGCAGATCTGAGAAGAAAATGCAGAAGTGTTATTTCATAGGAAGACCAGCATCCTTGCTGATTATGAGATTACAATGCTATTTAAATATGAGGAGGACCCAACTCCAATGAAAAAACAGTGATATACCAATCTCTCATTTTAATAAAACCAATTAGCTTCTCCTGTAGAAAGCCAAGGCTTATATAACTACTTCTAATTCCCGGGAAGTTTCAGAAATGGTAGCTTCCTACTCACCAGCTCTATGGAAACTGTAAGGCAGGGGAAGTGTTTATTAGTCAGCTTAATTTTCAAAGCTCTGGCATTCTGGGCAGTTTTCAAGGCTCGAGATAAATTTTCCGATGTGAGCTCTAAATAAATCTCATTGTTTTCTGCGGAGACACCTTCCATTTGAAATTCGCTGAAGAAGTTCTCCTAAGGGAAGGAAAAGGAGGGGGGACATCTGTGCCCTTTCCAGTGGAATTCGGAAAGAGTGGGGGGAGAGGGTTAGCCTCTCAGGAGCCTCCACTCACCTGTTCCAGCTCACACCACATGCTCACCCCTCCATTGGCCACTCTGTCAGAGAGGATGAAGTTCAATTTATCCGGGCTGATGCGCAGAGTGCAGGTTTTGGCAAGCTTGGCTATCATGTTACTAACTCCTATAGCAAAGTAAGTAAGTAAGTGTAATCGCCCAGTCGTGCCCAACTCTTTGCAACCCCATGGACTGCAGCCCACCAGGCTCCTGTGTCCATGAGATTTTCCAGGCAAGGATACTGGAGTGGGTTGCCATTTCCTTCTCCAGGGGATCTTCCCAACCCAGGGATCGAACGTGGGTCTCCTGCACTGCAAGCAGATTCCTTACCGACTGAGCTACAAGGGAAGCCCCCTATAGCAAAAGGTTCCAGTAAAGAATTAACTGAGAAGTACGTTGCGCATCCAAAACACCAATTTAGCGCAGAATTACCAGTTGCGCACAGTGAGCTTCCCAGTGGGAAAATCAAGGTTTCCATTCCTACCTACCGGGAGGCTTTTAATGCCGCTGGGGTCAAGCCAGCCTCTCAACAACCTGGAATAAGGAAACCGAGACTCGGAGCTTAACTGGTGCCTACTGGCCGCTTTCTTCCCTCCCACGTCCACTCGGGGCCGCCGAGTGCTGCAGGGGTCGCGGCAAGGACAGACACGGCTGGGGCAAGGGGACCACGGAGCTTGGCTGTGAAGGGCGGTCTGCGCCAGATAAAGTTGTCCTGAAGCCACTGGCCGGGTTAAGAAAAGCCACCGGAAAGGAATCAAAGTTCAGAAACAACCCTCGGCACCTGCGCCCGCGTCAACTCCTGCTGGCCAGCCTGTGCAGCGCGCCAGCCTCTTCGCGGGGCCCGGCCGCGCGCACCGCTCGGTACAGGCCTCCCGCCCTGCCCTTTGCCGTCCTCCCCGCCGCCAGGTTTGACGCGGCCCCTACTCACGCGTGAAGTGGTTTAGACAGGCGGTATCCACGATCTTGGCCCGAAACTTCATGGCTAGACGTGGCAAGCGCCGGGAGCCCGTCCGCACGTGACTCGGGAGAGTCCAGCCTTAATTAGCCCGCGGGAAACGCCAGGGCAGTACTGGGTTCAGCCCACTTGGGCCTGAGACGCGCCTGCGGAGGGTAGGCGGGGTTTCCGCTGGCGCGCTCGGGATGACGCGAACTCTGCCGGAAGTGACGGGATTCTAAGCCGCAGGTGCCGGAAGTGCCTCTGAGTTTTCACAGGTTGAGCTCTGTGTTGACGTATTTCCAATTCTGTTTTAGAACATAGGAAATAAAATCAGTCTTGTTAGGTAGGTAGAATAGGAAAAAGGAGTCCAGAATGGCGGTGGCTAAAAGACAAGGAAGGGAAAAGCCCACAAAAATAGAACAAAGGAAGGTTCGAGGACCGGAGTGAGGACTTCAGGTAGAACAAAAAGCACTCCTGGTTAGCCCAGTTTACATAGGGAAGTTCCCAGGGGAAGGAAAAAAACCTATAAAAAGAGGCGCCAAAGGGCCGGGGGGAGGGTCTCTCCCGCGAGCGCGTGCTGGCTGTCTTTCTTCTCTTGGCCTCTTTTGGGTGGGCATGCCCTCACGCCTTGAGGATATATTTTCCTTTTATTTTCTAAATAAAACTGAGCTGTAACACTGATCTGGCTGAGAGCTATAACATGGTCGAGCTGAGAGCTACAACACGATCTGAGAGCTGTGGCACGCTTTAACGTCCGTCGCTGCAAATTTTTGTTGTGACCAGACAGAACCAAGGAGATTACACTCCCCTGACAAGTCTCTTATTTATAAAGTGATAACTTATTTCTTAAATACACACTGCTCTGTGGTAGGGGAGCTTTAGAACCTCCCATGGCTCAGACGTTCACACTGGTACCACAGCACTGTAGCACCACGTTGGATTATGCTTTGAAATTTGTTTAAACAAACTGTGCTAAACACGGGATGTTTAAACAACACTAAAAAAAGATGTAAAACTTGAGAGTTGTGAGTTTTATCTGGGGCAAAATGAGGACTGCAGCCTGGGAGGCAGCATCTCAGATAGCTCTGAGAGACTACTCCAAAGCGGCAGTGGGGGAAAGTCTATATATAAAGTTTTGGTGAAGGGGGAGTTCAATACCATGAAGCAATCATTTTACAAAAGGTTTTTGTTAGTCATGAGGATCTGATAGCTCTAGATATGAGGAGCTACAAGGATTGAGATCATAAAATCTGTTCCTAAAAACATCCAACCATCTAAAGACCTATCCCACCAGATTACCTGGAGCACGGAGTGCCTCACTCCACCCTGAACTCCCTCAGGGGTTGTTGAAGGTCAACAGCCATAGCAGCATGGGGTTCAAGCTCAAGAGGCAGATGGCAAACACCTTTGTTGTTCAGTCCTTGGCAATGCTCTTGGTAAGTGCCAATTTGTAGTTGACAACACTGATAGTAATTCTGTAGTTTTTATTCAAAACGCACTTCACCAGAGCCTGTTAAAGTCTCCTAGCATAAATGATACAAATGATGTAGCAGAATTTTGAAAAACAAAAAGAGAAAAACAGAATAATTGTCTCCAAACTGATTTTTCAGAGACAAGATAGTCCATATTAAGAATGTTTTATTTTTTTATGTGCTTTGCAAATAGAAACCTACAACCTTGTTTTTACCTTGACATATAGAATCAAGATATGAAAAATAAAAACAGATTATTTTAAAAAGCACAAAATATAAAAACCGCAAGCAGTTCTGTCTATTTTAAGACTATAACATGAAGGTAGGCTCCAATCTACATTGTTACAAGTATTTCCCAAACCAAATGTGATTAATGTCATATTTAAATTTTTTACTAAAAAATCATGCTTTTTTTTTTTAACCTCATAGGTTAATTTAAAAATAGATAAATCATTAAATGAGGTTGTTGCTGTGGATGTGCTATGTGCTTAGTAGCTCAGTAGTGTCTGACTCTGTGACACCATGGACCTGCCAGGCAAGAATACTGGAGTGGGTTGCCATGCCCGCCTCCAACAGGCATGATTGGGCATAATTCCCAACCCAGGGATCGAACCCAGGTCTGTCTGCATTGCAGGTGGATTCTCTACCTACTGAGCCGCCAGGGAAGCCCGTGGAAATCATGAATTATGATTAAATACAAAGTAAACTTTGTAATAGGCTTTGCAGGTGGTACTAGTAGGAAAGAATCTGCCAGCCAATGCAGGAGGTGTGACAGGTGCAGGTTGGATCTCTGGGTGGGGAAGATCTAGAGAAGGAAATAGCAACCCACTCCAGTGTTCTTGCCTGGTGAATCCCAGGGACAGAGGAGACTGGTGGGCTAGAGTCCATAGGGTTGCAAAGAATGGGACACGACTTAGCACACAGACTCACAAACTCTGTAAACAATATTTTATAATATACTGATGCTTCAACATACTTAATTTTTTTGCCATTAAAAAGATTTTTTTTAGGCATAATAGCATCAATGGTGTTGGATGTTGCGAGGAAAATTGTCTAAGCATGGATGACTGAGTTTTGTTCAAGAGGAAAAAAATTAAAGCTCTTTGGCAATATTAACCCCCTGAAACAAAGATTTTTATTTTAAACTTCCTAAGATATATGATTATACATTCTACACAGGTAAGGGCCCAAATAATATAGGGAATTCTGACCCAACAAATATAAAATTAAGCTGCAATGATCTTTTCCTGAAAGATAATAGGAATTGTGTTTTCTTACGGTTTCCTTAAATAGGTTTAAGAAATTAATAATTCAATAATTTCAATATTGATAAATAAAGACACTACATCCCTATATTCTTCCAAACAATTTGAAGGCAGGAATGAGGTCACTAGAGCTCTCTAGAAGTCTGTGTTCTACTGAGTTTTTTTTTTAATGTATACCATACTTATCTGTTTCAAATAGAGTTAGCATATAACCACATGTAACAATATTGCTGTATTTTCAGTTATTTTATATTTAAGGGTCCAAAATATATTCACAAAATATTGCTGTTTGTGAATGTCAACCAGTTTTTAATTTATATTCTATCAGAAACATGCCACTCTGGTCATACATGCTAAATGTATTCTGAAAATAACCAAAGATGACAATTCACAAGCAGAGTCTCACCCCCATAAAGAAATTCTAATTGCCCTGAAAACCTGTAGGTTAAGTTCTCAACCTTTGAAAGTGAGCAAAAATGTTCCAGAGCAGTCACTGTAGCCATGTATTTGGGCTTTGTATTTACACATTGTTTTGTATATTTATACATATTTATAGCATTAGATTTGAGACCTAAAGGTGGCCACACATTAGTCAGCTAAGTCCCATATCAAAAACAAAATGAAAAAGGAATTGAAGAGATTTTGTGATTCGAATAGCACAGACTTCAGAAACTGAATGCTCAGACATAACTCCTACATTTTTCTTTAACTAAGAGATCATCACCGTGTTTATGGCTTTCAGGCAGTAGTCTATATATCAGTGTGTTATTAATCAAAGAGTGCAGTCCCTACCATGAACTTGGATCAGATACCATAAGCATTAACTTTGCCTTTCCCCCAAAGAATCATTTTCTTTTGAAGTATTAGGCAGTTAAGGCACATTTTAACAAAAACTTATCATATACTCAGCTTAAAAATGGAAGCTCCACCTAGTTACAATAATATATATATACTTAACTAATGTGTCATTTACCAGTTAGGCAAAACATCTGTATCTTGAGGATAAAGTCGCTTTTGAAAAGTGATTATTTTCTTATTCAAAAAGAAACATTGTGTAAAAAATATTAAAGAATTATATTTGTAAGAATAACCTCCAGGTACCATGTTGGCAGAGGTCCAACAGATTATATAGGTCTGGAAATTAGGAAAATAGACTTCCCTGGAGCTCTGGGTTCTTACCCAGTGTTTCTGAGTAGGAATCATGAAGAAGGACATTAGAGTACCTTCATGATTTTTAGAAATTTCCTTCCAAGATACATGGATCCTTGGGAGGAATCAAACCTTAAACCCCACTCAGCTACCATCTTAAACTTGTAGTTTCCATCCTCAAAGGAATAGGACTTGGGGAAGAATGGAAAAGGAGAATGTACTGAGTATTCTAATGCAATGCACATTTGTGGCAGGAAGGGGGTCCTTTCCAGCAACAAAGAAACTGAGATGCAGAAAAGTTAAATAATTTGCCTAAAGTCAAGAGGAACTTAAGTGGTAGATCTTCCCAAAAGGTAGCTGTCACTAGTCAATTCTCCAAAATCAAGACGATCTCCAATTTTTGGATTTCTGCCTCTGAAAGTGAACTTGCTCAGTCATGTCGGACTCTTTGCGACCCCATTGACTGTAGCCCGACCAGGCTCCTCTGTCCATGGGGATTTTCCAGGCAAGGGATACTGGAGTGGGTTGCCATTTCCTTAACTCTAAATGCTCAATGAAGCTATTCCTGAACTTGGAATGTCCTCATACTATCCTCTTGGCCCACTTAAATCCTACCTAACTCGCCCCTTCTCTGAATATTTGTATCTTCCCTAAACAGCATAGTTCAACCTCAAATTTTAAACTAGTTATACTTAGCACATACTGTTCCTTTTCCATGCATCAGTCGTATCTCACCATAGTATTTCTTTAAATCTATAACTAAAATTCAGCAAATTTAGATTAATGAAAAAAAAACACTAGTTTTCAGAGGAGACTGTCAAAAAATGACAACATTATCTATAATTGGGAAGTTGGCACATATAGTTGGGAAGTACATTTATACTTGTAAAGTATACTTGTAAAGTACAATAAGTATACTTATTGAAAAGTGAAGAAAGAGAAGTAGGGAAACGTGGGTTGAATATGTCCCTCAAAAATTCATCTGCTGAGGTCGTAACTCCCCCAGCATACATAAGGATGTAATGTTACTTGCAGGTAAGTTCTTTACTCAAGTAATCAAGTTAAAAAGAGCTCATTAGTATTAGCCTTAATCCATATGGCTGGTTTTGTTAGGAAAAGGGAAAATCTGGAGGCAACCTCACACACAGAATGCCATACAAAGATGAAGACAGAAATTGGGGTGATGCTTCTACAGGCCAAGGAGTGCCAAAGGTGAGTGGCATGGAACCTATCCTCTCTCACAGCTTTCTGAAGGCATCAATCCTGTTGGCACCTTGATCTCCAACTTCTAGCTTCTAGAACTGTGAGACTATAAATTTCTGTTCTTTAAGTCCCCAGTTTGTGATGCTTTGTTATGGTAACTTTAGCAAAGTAATACAGGAAATAAGGGAAGAAGGTGTTGGATAAATCACACAGTGAGATGTCACATTTAAAAACTGTTAGGGGAGGACTTCTCTGGTGGCTCAGTGGTAAAGAATCCACCTGTCAATGCAGAAGACACGGGTTCAGTCCCTAATCGGGGAAGATTTCACATGCCATGGAGCGACTAAGCCTGTGTGCCACAACAAGAGAAGCCACTGCAATGCGAAGCCCATGCACTGCAACTAGAGAGTAGCCCCCACTCACCACAACTGGAGAAAAACCCACACGGCAGTGAAGACCCAGCACGGCCAAAAGTAAATAAAAATGTACATTAAAAGAAAACTGTTAGGGGAGTGAACAGGGGCACCTGTTTATTAAGGCCCAATAAAGCCTTGCTTCCCTGGTGGCTCAGATGGTAAAGAATCTGCCTGCAATGAAGGAGAGCCAGGTTCAATCCCTGGATTGGGATGATTCTCTGGAGAGGGGATTGGCTTCTCACTCCAGTACGCTTGCCTGGAAAAGTCCGTGGACAGAGGAGGCTGGCAAGCTACATAGAGTCCATGGGGTCAGAAAGAGTCAGACACGACTGAGTGATTAACACTTGAAAAAAAAAACAACCTGTTAGGAAAGTGTAGTCTACTGTAACAAAGGATGACAACACTTGTTACTGATCTTCTTTAATAAAGTTACTAGTGAAGAGGGGAGGGAGCCAGGAGGGTAGGGGATGTGTACAACACAATTGGCTTAAAGTACAAAAATTAATTGAAGGCTTTTTCCCGGGATTGCTTTCAGGTGTTTTAAATCTGTCTTTGTGCATATTTTTAACCTAGTTTTTAAAGAGAAACCTGTATGTTAAATATTTGATGAATGTGTTACAAATTTGGCGTTATGACATTAATGGGTCCCACCACTTCATGACAAATAGATGGGGAAAAAGTAGAAATGGTGACAGATTTTATTTTCTTGGGCTCCAAATTCACTGCAGACAGTGACTGCAGCCGCGAAATTAAAAGTCACTTGCTCCTTGGGAGAAAAGCCATGACAAACCTAGACAGAGTATTAAAAAGCAGAGACATTACTTTGCTGACAAAGGTCCGTATAGTCAAAGCTATGGATTTTCCAGTAGTCATGTATGGATATGAGAGTTGGATCATAAAGAAGGCTGAGCACCAAAGAATTGATGCTTTCTAACTGTGGTGCTAGAGAAGACTCTTGAGAGTCCCTTGGACAGTAAGGAAATCAAACCAGTCAATTCTAAAGGAAATCAATCCTGAATATTCATTGGAAGGACTGATGCTGAAGCTCCAATACTTTGGCCACCTGATGTGAAGAGCCAACTCACTGGAAAAGACCCTGATGCTGGGAAAGACTGAGGGCAAGAGGAGAAGGGAGCAGCAGAGAATGAGAGGGCTGGATGGCATCATGGACTCAATGGACACGAGTCTGGGCAAATTCCAGGAGGTAGGAAAGGTAAGGAGGAGGTAAGGACAGGGAAGTCTGGCTGCAGTCCACGGGGTCACAGTCAGACACAACAACCAAGCGACTGAAAAACAACAAAGCATGTGAGTTTTCTGGGTCATGTTTTTATAGGAAAGGCAATGTGTGCTCAATATCGTTCTTACAACTTCTATTGAAGCTGTCAGTAGTATCAGTTCACAGAAAGATTTATTTTTAAAACTGAGGCTCCATTATTACATAGTACTCTTATTTCCCCCCATTAGAACTTGGTAAACCAGGGACTTTTATATATTCAGGGGCTTTTATTTACTCTGTCATATAATTGTGTTTCAAATCCATCCACAGCCCTAAGCTTTTACTCAATGTCTGCTCCTGACAAAATATTTTCCATCTCCCCAATTTGTAGCAAACCATATACAAATAAAACTGAAAGTATGTTTTAGCTTTATAATAGTATCTTTTTTCTTAAGAAAATTATACCATAGCCTTCCTAAAGCCTTTTATACAGAAATAATACCAATAACCGTATTTGATAACAAATAAGAAAATGAAGGCACTGGTCAGAAGATACTGACAATTTCAGAAAAAAATATATTGACATATGTGTCATGAACAAAGGAAGCTCTTGTCCTTTGCTTTTTTTTTTTTTTTTTTAATTTTATTTTATTTTTAAACTTTACATAACTGTATTAGATTTGCCAAATATCAAAATGAATCCGCCACAGGTATACATGTGTTCCCCATCCTGAACCCTCCTCCCTCCTCCCTCCCCATTCCATCCCTCTGGGTCGTCCCAGTGCACCAGCCCCAAGCATCCAGTATCGTGCATCGAACCTGGACTGGCAACTCATTTCATACATGATATTTACATGTTTCAATGCCATTCTCCCAAATCTTCCCACCCTCTCCCTCTCCCACAGAGTCCATAAGACTGTTCTATACATCAGTGTCTCTTTTGCTGTCTCGTACACAGGGTTATTGTTACCATTGTCCTTTGCTTTTAACTTTCAATGGACTCAGTTTTCAAAATAAATAGGAAAAAACTGCCTTGCCATATATTGCTCCAGAATTATTTATAAATTGCATACCCTGTCCTTCAAATTCCAAGTATTTCAAATGAAAGGACATGTTTCAGATAATAGCTATACTTCACATAGCTTGGTATTGGGTACCCCAAAGGATTTGATTTCTATTATGAACACATTAATAATACACACAAAGGACATTATTTCCTCTGAAGTCTTCAAAGTACCCAACAATTATTAATTTACTACTATCATATAACAAGAAACAAAACTTTTAAAATTAGAACTGCCTAAAATTAGTGGTGCACTCAATATGCCAACAAATTTGGAAGACTCAGCAGTGGCCACAGGACTGGAAAAGGTCAGTTTTCATTCCAATCCCCAAAGAAGGCAATGCCAAAGAATGCTCAAACTACTGCACAATTGCACTCATCTCACACACTAGTAAAGTAATGCTCAAAATTCTCCAAGCCAGGCTTCAGCAATACGTGAACTGTGAACTTCCAGATGTTCAAGCTGGTTTTAGAAAAGGCAGAGGAACCAGAGATCAAATTGCCAACATCCGCTGGATCATGGAAAAAGCAAGAGAGTTCCGGAAAAACATCTATTTCTGCTTTATTGACTATGCCAAAGCCTTTGACTGTGTGGATCACAATAAACTGTGGAAAATTCTGAAAGAGATGGGAATACCAGACCACCTGACCTGCCTCTTGAGAAACCTGTATGCAGGTCAGGAAGCAACAGTTAGAACTGGACATGGAACAACAGACTGGTTCCAAATAGGAAAAAGAGTACGTCAAGGCTGTATATTGTTACCCTGCTTATTTAACGTATACGCAGAGTACATCATGAGAAACACTGGGCTGGAAGAAGCACAAGCTAGAATCAAGATTGCCGGGAGAAATATCAATAACCTCAGATATGCAGATGACACCACCCTTATGGCAGAAAGTGAAGAGGTAAAAAGCCTCTTGATGAAAGTGAAAGAGAAGAGTAAAAAAGTTGGCTTAAAGCTCAACGTTCAGAAAACTAAGATCATGGCATCTGGTCCCATCACTTCATGGGAAATAGATGCGAAACACTGGCTGACTTTATTTTGGGGGGCTCCAAAATCACTGCAGATGGTGATTGCAGCCATGAAATTAAAAGATGCTTACTCTTTGGAAGGAAAGTTATGACCAACCTAGATAGCATATTGAAAAGCAGAGACATTACTTTGCCAACAAAGGTCCGTCTAGTCAAGGCTATGGTTTTTCCAGTGGTCATGTATGGATGTGAGAGTTGGACTGTGAAGAAAGCTGAGTGAGGAAGAATTGATGCTTTTGAACTCTCGTGTTGGAGAAGACTCTTGAGAGTCCTTTGGACTGCAAGGAGATCCAACCAGTCCATTCTAAAGGAGATCAGTCCTGGGTGTTCTTTGGAAGGAATGATGCTAAAGCTGAAACTCCAGTACTTTGGCCACCTCATGCGAAGAGTTGACTCATTGGAAAAGACTCTGATGCTGGGAGGGATTGGGGGCAGGAAGAGAAGGGGATGACCAAGGATGAGATGGCTGGATGGCATCACTGACTCGATGGACATGAGTCTGAGTGAACTCCAGGAGTTGGTGATGGACAGGGAGGCCTGGCGTGCTGTGACTCATGGGGTCACAAGGAGTCTGACACGACTGAGCGACTGAACTGAACTGAACTGAAAATTAGTGGTTAGTTATGGTCTGAAAAGGTAGTTCAAAGTGCCGCTGGCTTTTCATCCAGCTGAGGCACTGAGCTCACCATTACTCCCAACTTTCCAACTACATATTTTTCTCTTCTTTCTCCTTTTCTTATTCCTATCACTTATTTGATTTGGCTTTTCCTTTCAGCTGGCTTGTGACACCCATTCAAAACTAGAGATTCTTCTGATACGTTCCCTCTTTTGCCACTTCCAATCACAAAACAGAAAACAAATCAAATGCTTCTCTGAAATAGCTCTTTAAGGAAAAAATGGATATTTTTCATTATTAAACTCTGCAGTAAAGATTGTAGCATGTTGTCTGCAAACATTTATCAACAATGTTTGTATCTTAATTCCCAAGGTATAAACTTTTGCAAGGCAAGCTATGTTTAATTATAAAATACTTTAGACTCATAAAAAGTTAAAAAGCCAAAAAAACCACTCATGTACTTACTATCCAACTTAACAATTTGGTTTTCAAAAAAATGCTGACATAGTTTTAAAATTTAAGTGTCTTTTGTGTAAGTTTTACTGTTTATATTATTGCTCATTTTCATTTTGTTTTTAAAGCTATAGCTTGTAAGTATACTTATATGCTGTTGCTTTGAAACATTATTTTTAATGTACCTTAATGGTATATTGTTGTTGCTTAGTCACTCAGTCACATTTAACTCTTTTATGACCCTATGGCCTATATCCCGCCAGGCTCCTCTGTCCATAGGATTTTCTGGGATTAGTGGAGTAGGTTGCCATTTTCTCCTCAGAGGATCTTCCTGACCCAGGGATCCAACCTGCGTCTCCTGCATTGCAAGAGGATTCTTTACCACTGAGCCATCATGGAAGCCCCAAAGGTACATTACAAACTGTATTACAAATTTCTAGATGGAACTTACCTTTATTAACTGAAATCTTATCAGAACTTCGTAAACCTCGAGAAACTGGGAAATACTCCATGTGTCTGTGTATATATTTAGCAAGAAAAACAAATCTGTAGCTTTAACATTCTCCGAAGAATCTCTGACTCTATCCTCACAAAACAAATGAACACTGAGCTAAAAGAAAACATAATTTTATAAGAAAACTGGATAAAACCTGAAATAAAATACCCCTGACCTAATTTTTCCCATTATGAAAGCAGATTCCCCCCCCCCAATAATAAACGTTTATTACTTAAAAGAAAACAGTAATTTAACATAAAGGTCATTTTGCTATGATAAGAATATTATGGATATATATTATAAAAAGAACAACATAGTAAGTTTCTGAATTTTTTCTTCCCATAGGTAAAATCTTTCCAACCTCACAGTATAGTATACTTAATACTTGACAGTGTCTGGTAGTATAAATTTGTGATTCATGATGGTAAATATATCTGATGTAGCAAGCTCTGCATGAACTACTGGGACTTGGTAAAAATTTGTTATACATAGTGTATTAATACCCTGGCCGTTCAGTACTATAGCAATTAAGGATCCAAAAAATATTTTGAAAGATGAAAAAGTCTTGCTTAAGGACAAAATAAATGGCAGTTAAAATATTTATTTCAAAATAAGTGTTTAAGCCTATTTTTTATAAAATGAAAAAGGAATTCAGATTTTCTTCTTTAATTTAGAGTAAAAATCAACCATCAAAAAAAGGCATAGAAGGTACACTTTTGGTAAGAAAATAAAAATAATGGAACATTTCAGCGAGTTACATAAAATGTTTCAGTCATAGAGTAGTAACCTAGGTAATACAGACATAATAAGCTACAGTTCCTCTTAGTCCTCAACACACATCTGCTACCCTTTGTTACAGCAAAAAGCAAAATTATGGTGTCAGAAATTCACCCAATGAAAACTGTCCTCATACACTGCTACTTGTTTATACTTAGGAAATAACATAAGTGGAAAAAGTAGCAATAATAGAAAAAGAGAAAAATGAGACTCAAGTCATAAATGTAAAACATACCCAGTATGAAACCTGGACACTACGATCAGTAGAGATGTTCAAATTCCAAATGCTTTCCTCACTCTTACTTTTCTGTAAAGTGCTCTAATCCCCAGATGCTTCTGCTGTTGAATGTGAGATCCTTGAGGGTAGCGGGTCCTATCTATTCTCCTCAACACTGTACATGCAGTGCCCTGCACAGTGCCTGACACAAGGGAGAAACTCAATAAACACCATTCATGAAAACAAATACAAGAAAAGCCAGTGATCTGGGGACTGGGATGGGAGGTAGGAGTGGAGAATAGAAAACAGAACAAATAAAAGTGAAATAACACTTGTAAGAAGTCACACTGTCATATCAGAAGAAATTTAAGTAGAATGATATGGAGATTTTTATTTAGTACTTGTTAAAGCGTCCCATTTTCTCACGTGAAAAGACCCTGATGCTGGAAAAGATTGAAGACGGGAGAAGGGGATGACAGAGGATGAGATGTTTGGATGGAATCACCGACTCAATGGACATGAGTTTGAATAAGTTCCAGGAGTTGGTGATGGACAGGGCTGGGGTACTGCAGTCCATGGGGTCGCAAAGAGTCAGACATGACCAAACAACTGAACTGAACTGAACTGAAGGTTTCCCTGGTGGCTCAGACGGTAAAGAATCTGCCTGCAATGCAGGAGACCCAGATTCAACCCGTGGGTCAGGAAGATCTCCTGGAGGAGGGCACGGCAACCCACTCCAGTATTTTTGCCTGGAAAACCCCATGGACAGAGGAGTCTGGTGGGCTATAGTCCATGGAGTCGCAAAGAGTTGGATAAAACTATGCAACTAACACTTTCTTTTCAAGGCTTCACTTAGCCTTAAATTCCAAAACAATTCCTAACAGTTTAATAGTAGCACTGAAGAATACTTTTCAGAAGCTCTTTAACTTGCTATTATTTTGTAAAAACAAACAAAAAAACTTTGGAAAAGTATAATGAACTCATTCAGGCAAAAAGATACATGCATTAAAAAAATCTTGTAGGAACATGCGGTTTTCTCTGAGAACTGGAAAGCCTGATGCAAAAAGATGGGAACTTTTCTTTTTTACTATATATGCTTTTGCAGTGTGTAAATGTTATTTTTTATAATTAATATGTATATTTTATAATAAAATAATTACAAGAAAATGTCTAATTTTAAGTATTTTTAAAAGTCAAGAAGAAATTTAGAAATTACAATCTCCTGAGAATATATTGATGATTGATAATATTGCTTAATACCGTACTTCCTATTTATTCTTACTAAAATATGGAAGTACTGAAACAGACAGAAAATGAGATATACATTAATGTGATCCAAAGCAGGAAAATAATATTCATACTTAAGAAACAAAAAATTCCAAAAGCTAAAACTGCTAAGATCTAAGAAAAAGAAATGCAAAAAAGCAAAAAGCCTGACTGAGGAGGCCTTAAAAATAGCTGTGAAAAGAAGGGAAGCGAAAAGCAAAGGAGAAAAGAAAGATACACCCATTTGAACACAGAATTCAAAAGAATAGCAAGGAGAGATAAGAAAGCCTTCCTCAGCGATCAATGCAAAGAAATAGAGGAAAACAATAGAATGGGAAACACTAGAGATCTTTTCAAGAAAATTAGAGATACCAAGGGAAGATTTCATGCAAAGATGGGCTCAATAAAGGACAGAAATGGTAGGGACCTAACAGAAGCAGAACATATTAAGAGGTGGCAAGAATACACAGAAGAACTATACAAAAAAGATCTTCATGACCCAGATAATCACGATGGTGTGATCGCTCACCTAGAGCCAGACATCCTGGAATGTGAAGTCAAGTGGGCCTTAGGAAGCATCACTACGAACAAAGCTAGTGGAGGTGATGGAATTCCAGTTGAGCTATCCAAATCCTGAAAGATGATGCTGTGAAAGTGCTGCACTCAATATGCCAGCAAATTTGGAAAATTCAGCAGTGGCCACAGGACTGGAAAAGGTGTTTTCATTCCAGTCCCAAAGAAAGGCAATGCCAAAGAATGCTCAAACTACCGCACAATTGCACTCATCTCACACGCTAGTAAAGTAATGCTCAAAATTCTCCAAGCCAGGCTTCAGCAATATGTGAACTGTGAACTTCCAGATGTTCAAGCTGGTTTTAGAAAAGGCAGAGGAACCAGAGACCAAATTGCCAACATCCGCTGGATCATCAAAAAAGCAAGAGTTGTAGAAAAACATCTACTTCTGTTTTATTGACTATGCCAAAGACTTCGACTGTGTGCATCACAATAAACTGCAGAAAATTCTGTAAGAGATGCGCATAACAGACCACCTGACCTGCCTCTTGAGAAACCTGCATGCAGGTCAGGAAGCAACAGTTAGAACTGGACATGGAACAACAGACTGGTTCCAAATAGGAAAAGGAGTATGTCAAGGCTGTATATTGTTATCCTGATTATTTAACTTATATGCAGAGTGCATCATGAGAAATGTTGGGCTGGAGGAAGCACAGCTGGAATCAAGATTGCTGAGAGAAATATCAATAACCTCAGATATGGAGATGACACCATCCTTATGGCAGAAAGTGAAGAACTAAAAAGCCTCTTGATGAAAGCAAAAGAGAGGAGTGAAAAAGTTGGCTTAAAGCTCAGCATTCAGAAAAGTAAGATCATGGCATCTGGTCCCATCACTTCATGGCAAATAGATGGGGAAGCAGTGGAAACAGTGGCAGACTTTATTTTTCTGGGCTCCAAAATCACTGCAGATGGTGAATGCAGCCATGAAATTAAAAGACGCTTACTCTTTGGAAGGAAAGTTATGACTAACCTAGATAGCATATTAAAAAGCAGAGACATTACTTTGCCAACAAAGGTACGTATAGTCAAGGCTATGGTTTTTCCAGTGGTCATGTATGGATGCGAGAGTTGGACTATAAAGAAAGCTGAGCGCTGAAGAACTGATGCTTTTGAACTGTGGTGTTGGAGAAGACTCTTGAGAGCCCCTTGTACTGCAAGGAGATCCAACCAGTCCATCCTAAAGGAGATCAGTCCTGAGTGTTCATTGGAAGGACTGATGTTGAAGCTGAAACTCCAATACTTTGGCCACCTGATGTGAAGAGCTGACTCATCTGAAAAGACCCTGATGCTGGGAAAGATTGTGGGCAGGAGGAGAAGGGGATGACAAAAGATGAGATGGTTGGATGGCATCACTGACTCAATAGACATGGGTTTGGGTGGACTCCAGGAGTTTGTGATGGACAGTGAGGCCTGGTGTGCTGTGGTTCACGGGTTGCAAAGAGTCGGACACGCGTGAGCGACTGAACTGAATCTGCTGATTATCAGTAATCTTTATTTGTGAATATGTTCAAATTCAGGAGTTTGAGGTTTTTCCAAAAAAAGAGAACTATTACTAATTTAGGAGAACCAGGTAATGATAAACTCAAAAACAAACAAATAAAACCTAGTTGCTCATAAGGAATCCTTTTTTATAATATAACAATTATCTCCCTAGAGACATACATGTAGAATACTATAGGATGTTATTACAGGTGGATAGCCATAATATTATAACCTCTCATTTTTAACTCTGTTATTTTTTTATCTGTTAATAAACTTAACTACAAAACATCTTTAAAAATATGGTTCTTGAATGATGGTATATACACCAGTATAGTAACAACCAACATTCTAAAAAATGTTTGTCAAAGAGCTTTCAAATGAACACAATTCCAATATCACTTTTAATACATTTAAGTGATATCCATTCGAGGACTAGAAACAGCATTCTTTGATGGTGGCTCACTGTAAGACACTGTATTGGAAATATGTAGGTTAAGCAATTGCTTCTTATGATATGCATCATTTTCCTGGTTGGCGTGTTCATCCAGAGATTTCCTTATACAGTTCTTTAGCTCATCAATTCCTTCTCCAGTAATTGCCGAGATGGGGATGATGTGTTGGAATTCCACAGTCCTCTCTGGAATCATGTTTTTTTCAAACAGATGCAAAAATTCTGAAACAACACAGATATAAGCTGATTTTCATTGTCTTTGAAAATAAGTCAAAACTATGCTAGAGGTTTCATTTGTGAACCAAAAACTTAGTTTTTCTTTTTTCCTTCTCTAATAAGCTCTTAGCACCTTTGGTTTTTACTAATGACAATGTTAAGGTTCTTGGCACATGAATGGTGCTCAGTAAATATCTGTTGCTAAGTCACTTCAGTCGTGTCCGACTCTGTGCAACCCCATAGACGGCAGCCCACCAGGCTCCCCCGTCCCTGGGATTCTCCAGGCAAGAACACTGGAGTGGGTTGCCATTTCCTTCTCCAATGCATGAAAGTGAAAAGTTAAAGTAAAGTTCCTCAGTTGTGTTAATATTTGTTACATGAATATATTTTTAACTGAATGAAGTATAAGTTCCCAGGTAATGGTGCAGTGGTAAAAAATTTGCATGCCAATGCAGGAGAGACAGGAGACACGGATTCAATCCCTGAATTAGGAAGATACCCTGAAGTAGGAAATGGCAACCTACTCTAGTATTCTTGCCTGGAAAAATTCTATGGACAGAGGAGTCTGGCGGATTCTGGTCCATGGGGTTACAAAGAACTGGACACGACTGAGCACACAACGCTCCAATCAAAAGATAAATCACACAAGATGATTTACTTACAAAAGCAATAAGTTTTGCTTTGGGGCATTCAATAAAGTAAGGCAACACAGATGCTCTGAGAGAACTTTTCTACAAAAATAAACTCATTTGTGACTTGGGATATTCTAGTTTGCTTCAGCACACAGGTGGCCTTTAACTGTCCAAATTTAGAGACCTATCATCACTGGTACTAGGAGCCATACTAAAATTGAAAACAGTTCAAGGAGAGATCATTTTAGATGAATCCAATATTTCACCCCACTGGGACTGACAACCGTTAGATAACTTTTGCTTCTTCTCTGCTACCAAGGCAACAGAAGGGAGGATGGCATACTGATGGGATGGATCAACACTGATGTCACCTGGAAAGGCTGGCTAGAAGAGATTAACCAAATCAATACAAAGCTTGGTTTCTGGGATTCATTTACCCTCAAGGAAAAGAGAGGCTAATTTGGAAATTATCACTGAGGTGACTATATTGTTTTTATGATAGGCCAAAATAGCCACAAACTCCTGAGTTTCCCCCCGCTCTTTGGTACTTCTTCTGAAAATTCCCTTTTCTGCAAGATCAACCAGTGATCAGATCTAATGACCTCATAAAACAAATGACATTAAAGAATAAAGACTTTATTATTTATAAATTTTTGAGGAATATTTATACCCCCAAAGTAACTTACTAACTCAAGGGCAGGCCCAATATATATATATATAAGGATTTTTACGAGAAGAGAGAGGATTTTCTGCTGCTGATAGTACTAGTACATTATAATTTATTTTCCTCAATTTTTATCTCAAGGATAAAAACAGGTTAAGTCTATTTAAAAAACATGTTAACCACTTACCTTCCATCCTACTTTTCTCATTTGTGCAAAAGGTCCTCTACTAGACTCAGAAAAATGAAGGCATCATCTCTATACAGTAGAGTTTGTTCTGCAAACGTCAATATTCAAAACTATGGAGACAAATTCCTTTATACAAAGTGGTCCATTTAGGGACCAATTTCACACAAATACTTTAGAAGTAACAGCATCTTTTATTCTGTGCCACACATACAACTCAAGTTCTTTTTAGAAGATTGATACTCTCCAGAGATCTATAGACCTGGCACTGCAAAGATACATATCTCTTTAGAACTACTAGCCCTGTTATTAAATTCATAATGTACTAGGGGAATGAAATTCTAGAACTTGTGAAATAAGTTAAAAGTGAAAAGACTTCATAGATATATGCTGGCTTTTTCCTCTTCTGATCCAAATCCCATTAACTCTTTAAGAGCCCAGTTTTACTTCTTGATGATACCTGAACTTTTCAGCTCAAATTAATCTTTCTTCCCTTCTATGTCCTATAACAGATTGTCCATATCACATTTAAAAGTTTCATATGGTATGTGTTCTTTCTTCAAACACACTTGTTTTTTTTTTAAGAGGAACAGGTTTCAGTTTTTTTCCCCACTGATTACAGTACACCTAAAAGTCTCTGCAATGGCACCCCACTCCAGTACTCTTGCCTGGAGAATCCCAGGGACTGGGGAGCCTGGTGAGCTGCCATCTATGGGGTCGCACAGAGTCGGACACGACTGAAGTGACTTAGCATTAGCAAAAGTCTCTGCAAATAGTAGGTATTCATTAGTTCAGATCAGTTCAGTTACTCAGTTGTGTCTGACTCTTTGCGACCCTGTGAACTGTAGCAGGCCAGGCCTCACTGTCCATCACCAACTCCCGGAGTTTACCCAAACTCGTGTCCATTGAGTAGGTGATGCCATCCAAACATTTCATCCTCTGTCATCCCCCTCTCCTCCTGCCCTCAATCTTTCCCAGCATCAGGGTCTTTTCAAATGAGTCAGCTCTTCGCATCAGGTGGCCAAAGTACTGGAGTTTCAGTTTCAACATCAGTCCTTCCAATGAACACCCAGGACTGATATCCTTTAGGATGGACTGGTTGGATCTCCTTGCAGTCCAAGGGACTCTCAAAGGTTTCTAAAACACCACAGTTCAAAAGCATCAGTTCTTCAGCGCTCAGCTTTCTTTATAGTCCAACTCTCACATCCACACATGAGCACTGGAAAAACCATAGACTTGACTAGACGTACCTTTGTTGGCAAAGTAATGTCTCTGCTTTTTAATATGCTATCTAGGTTGGGCATAACTTTTCTTCCAAGAAGTAAGCGTCTTTTAATTTCATGGCTGCAATCACCATCCGCAGTGATTTTGGAGCCCAGAAAAATAGCCAGCCACTGTTTCCCCATCTATTTGCCATGACGTGACAGGACCAGATGCCATGATTTTAGTTTTCTGAATATTGAGCTTTAAGCCAACTTTTTCACTCCCTTCTTTTACTTTCATCAAGAGGCTCTTTAGGTCTTCACTTTCTGCCATAAGGGTGGTGTCATCTCCATATCTGAGGTTATTGATATTTCTCCTGGCAATCTTGATTCCAGCTTGTGCTTCTTCCAATCCAGCGTTTCTCATGATGTACTCGGCATAGAAGTAAAATAAGCAGGGTAACAATATACAGCCTTGACGTACTCCTTTTCCTATTTGGAACCAGTCTGTTGTTCCATGTCCAGTTCTAACTGTTGCTTCCTGACCTGCATACACGTTTCTCAAGAGGCAGGTCAGGTGGTCTAGTATTCCCATCTCTTTCAGAATATTCCACAGTTTATTGTGATCCACACAGTCAAAGGCTTTGGCATAGTCAATAAAGCAGAAATAGATATTCATTAAACTGGCACTAAATGAACGAACGGGTTTACCTTTAGGATTCTGGAGTTGGTTCATCAGTACATGGAATTTATCCTGTGCATCTGGCAAGTCCATTTTATTTACTGCGAGGAGTGCAGGTTTTGTGTGAAGTTCCTCTTTGTACAACTCTAACTCCTTTAAATCAAAAGAGAAAAACCAAATAACTGTATTAAAATACCTATATAAATGACCTATTTGGTAATGTCTTTCTATACTTTATAGGCCTGGGTATTCTAGGGCCCATTCACACCTCTGATATCAGTAAGTGATTTTGTGCCTAGAGACAAATACAGATATTTGGACTTATATTAAGCACATAGATAAAATTCAGAACTAAATAATGACAATTAATCCTATGCCTGTATTATTCTTGGAAAAAGTAAGTATGCTTAGAAGTAAATCTTTGTGACCATGGATTAGGTAGTGGCTTCTTTTATCTGACACTAAAAGCAGGAATCAAAGAAAGAATAGACACAGGGGACTCTATCAGTTTTAAATTCCATACTTCAGAAGGGAACTGAAAGAAAGTTAAAAGACAACTGAAAGAATAGGAGAAAATATTTGCAAATCATATAACCAATAAGGGACTTGTATGTAAATTATAAAAAACTTTTACAACTCAACAATTAAAAGACAGCCCAATTTAAATGGGCAACCAATCTGAATAGACATTTCTCCAAACACATACAAACGGCTAATAAGCACAAAAAAGATGCTCAACACCATTAGTCATGAGAGAAATGCAAATCATAACCACAGTGAAATACTACTTCATTCCTACTAGGAAAGTCAAAGTAGAAAAGGTAATAATGAATGTTGACATTAATGTGGAAAAACTGGAACCTTCATACATTGTTAGTAAGATTGTAAAGTAAGTCAATGCTGCAGTCACTTTGGAGAATAGTCTGGCAGTTCCTCAAAATATTAGATTTTCCTTATTATCCAGTAATTTCACCCCTAGAGAGAGAGAGAGATATACATACACACACACCGAAGAGAAAGGAAAACATACCCACACAAAAACCTGTACACAAATGTTCACAGCATTATCAATAATAGGCAAAAATGTAGCTAGCAAATAGGATATAAAAGTCATTAAGGTAAAAGACATCATGTTGTGTTAGAGAGAAATCATATGGCTGGATAGAGAATGTACAGGGTGTTGCTTGGGGAAGCGGGAGAGGGTGCAGGAACAATAGAGATACAGTGCTTGGTAGGAACCTAACTTTGCCTCATATACCATGTTCAGGTTAGACTTCAACCTAACCCATTGCTATGGGGGACCATCAGAGCAGGGAACAAACATCCGCTTGGTTCTTTAACAAAGATCACTCTAGCTGCCTATAAAACATGGCCTGAAAAGAAGTGAGACTAGAAGCAGGGAGACCAGCTATTAAGAGAGGCTGACGATTACAACAATGCGGGTGAAGACAAATAGCTGCATCTCAGAGAAATTTAGGGCATAAAACTGACAGGGCTTGATACAGGTGGTGAGAAAGTCAGAATCACTATCACCCAGGTTTCTGGCTTACATATTCAATAAGGTTCTGAGGGAGGCTGGAAAATTAAAAAAAAAAAAAAAAAAAGTTCAGTTCTGTGTGCATGCTCAGCCACTTCTGTTGTGTCTGAATCTTTGAGACTCCACAGACAGTTGCCCACCAGGCTGCTCTGCCCATGGGATTCTCCAGACAAGAATACTGGAGTGGGTAACCATGGCCTCCTCCAGGGGATCTTACCGACCCAGGGATCGAACCTGGGTCTCCTGCCTTGCAGGTGAATTCTTTACCACTAAGCGACCAGGGAAGCCCAAGTTCAGTTCTACACATATTAAATTTGAGAAGTTAATGGGACATCCAATCAAAGATATCTAATAGGCAGCAAATCTAAAGTACAACCAAACTATCTGGGTATCAGAGTGCCTAAAAAGTAGACTGGGAAATAGTCTAAGAAGTAGGAATTAAGTTAAGCAAGACTCAGTCTAAGAATTTATATAATAGGGATTTGGAATCCAGGAAGGTTTTATTGATTACAACAGTTTGAGAAGTGGATGAATATTAAGAAACTGGAGACAGCAAGTTTAGATAATTCTTTAACTGACACCAAAGTTTTAGAAAGTAGAGGTAGAAGACATATTTATTCTAATTGTCATACGTTATTTCATACAGTCCTATGTCCCTGAATACTAGACCAGATAGAAAAACCTACTTTTGAAAGCAGTATTATGGTTTCAAAAGCAGTTCTGTAATGAGTTTGGGAAGAAAGCTGAAATCCAGAAATATCAACCTGAAAAAAAAAAGGATAAAAGATTGCCTTTAATGTAAGAATGACAGCTATACAATTCTGTTTTGAAAAGTTTCACTCATTCAAGCTATAAATAATTTCTCAATCTATACTCTTTTGGTAATTTAGTAATTTGAAATGAGAGAAATTGATATTTTAAGATCACTGTAATTATTCTTATAATATCACAATCATTAATGAGAAACTAGTACAGATAAAACAACTTATACTAATAAAGATAATCTCATGAAATAGGAAAGTAATGCTGTGTAATTTAGTAGTACACAGAAAATCCTAAGGAATTAATAAACCTGACAAATATGGCCAAACTTTCATCTGATACAGTAAATGTTCCATTTCCATCCCCATATTATAAATAAATTTGACTCCTATCTAAACAGATTTAGTGGATTAATATATGCTACTACTTTATCTTTAAATGTTATTATAAAAATGTCTAGGAAAACTAAATTCATTGATTCTCACATTCTTTTAAGCATTACATTGATAGGCATATGACTTACAACAAAAAGCAGTTGTTTAGTTCTTTCTATATGCTTGAGGAATTTGTGGCCCATTCCTTTGTTCATATGTGCTCCTTCTATTAAACCAGGAAGATCAGCTACTGATATCTAATACAAAATTAAATGGTTTAATAATAAAAATGAAAACACAAATCTAATTACATCCAACAATCTTCATATTTCAATTATAAAGTTTCTATTTTGTGATTACCACTGAATTACTGCATCTCTAATAAACCCAAGATACTTTGATAACAAAATAAATGTATTAAGAATCAAAATCCTTTGCTATCAGAAATTAGAGTCCCATTTTTACTTTAACAATCTAAGAATTCTAGGGCTTAGCTTAACATTTATTAATATGAATTCTCTTTAGAATTCCATAAATTATACTGTTCAATATGAACTTTTCAAAGAATTTCAAGTTTTTAAATTCTAAGTAAAGAAGGATATTAAATCAGCAGACACTGACTTAGGATGTAAGCACTGTAAAGTGTTTTATTCTATATGTAAATGGTTGTTTGGTTCCACTGTTCATATTCTACCAGGATTTAACCATTTTTAAAAAGTGAAGGAAACAGTGTCCCTATACTCTATTTAGGACTATTAACCATTATTAGAGTCATTAACCATTATTCAACACTTGTGGTTTTCAAACCTCACTGCATATCATAATCATCTAAGGAATTGCTATAAACTACAGAGCCTCAAGCCCTATCCCCAGGGATTTGGTTTCAAATCACTGGGCCCAAGCTTGATTTATCATTGTTGTTCTTAAGCTCGTCAGATGATCCTGATGTACAATAAGGGATGAAAAACACTGCTCTACACACTGCTTGTGTGGTTAAAATGTTCAGTTTTAAAGAAAGCTGTAGCTATGTGACAAACCAAAGTACATATAGAGGTCTCATGTTCTGAAATTGTCTTCAGAGGTCTTTTTATTGATTTCCCTTAAAAATTACCAATAATGTTTTCTAAATTCATATTATCCTGCACTTATAATGTTACTTATTATTTAATATTCTATATAATTGTTAAAGCTTAAAAAAAATTTTTTTACTGTTATACCACTATGATTAATGAATATACATCTTTGATATCTTGAATTATGTCATTGGATTATATGAAACTATACTGATACATCATCACTTCAAGTCCATATTTTACATTAGGGTTCGTCATCTAGGTTTTATACATTCTATGGGTTTTGACAAATGTATGACATGTATCTACCATTACAATATACAGAATAGTTTCACTGCCCTTAAAAATCCTCTGTATGCTGCCTATTCAACCTTTCTACCTATTCAACCTTTCTTTCCGCCTAATCCTTGGTAACCACTGATCTTCTCTATTTCCACAGTTTTGCCTTTTCCCCAGGACATCATATAGTTGAAATCATACAGGATGTAGCTTTTACAGACTGGCTTCTTTCACTTAGTAATAAGCACTGGAGGTCCTCTGTGTCCTTTCATGGCTTGATAGTTTACTTATTTTTAGTGCTGAGTGACATTCAATTTTCGATACGTACACAGCTTATTTATCCATTCATCTACTGAAGGACATATTGGTTGCCTCCAAGTTTTGGCAATTATGAACAAAACAACTATAAACATCTGTGTGTGGGCTTCTGAGTGGACCTAAGTTTTCAATTAATCTGGGTAAACACTAAGGAATGCAACTGCTGATCATACATATTTTTAAATTTTTATTATTTTCCATTTTTTGTTTTTATTTTAATTATGCAAAAAAAACTACAGTTCTTCCTTACCAAGGAAAAATAAATTTTAATAGCTAGCTAAGACCAAAATCCCATTCAATTAAAAAAAAATTTTTTGAACAGTAAAGTGGGATAAAATTACATCCATGAACTTTAGAATATGTTTTTAGGAAATGAAAATCAATAATCAAGTATGGCAATAAAATATGGAATTGCAATGAGAACAAACACATCAAGGAGAATAAGATACAATCAATCTTATAATTACAAACTATATCCAAACTTTGGAAGAATTATTCTTATACAATATTTTACTCGGATAGCGCTCAGCAGAATTGATTTGATCATGACTTCAATTACCAAAAACAAAATCCTGCTACTTTTTCCACCACCACAGAAACTGTCAAATTTTATAAAATCTAAGCAATAAGGCAAGTAGTTTCATTTCTAACCAAGAGTCTTATTTTAAAAATAGCCACCTACAGGACTTTTCTGCTGGTCCAGTGATTAAAGCTCTGTGCTCCCAATGCAGGGGGCCCAGGTTCAATCCTTGGTCAGGGGAACTAAATCCCATATTCTGCAACTAAGGATGCCAGAGCAGCCAAATAAATAAATAAATATTTTTAAAAGAATTAAAAAAAAAAAAATACCCACCTGTTTGAAATCACTATACATAATTTTTCCAAGTTCAGGCTTTATTGTTGTAACTAAAAAAAAAAAAAGTAAATTAAGGCTAGAATAAAGCACTGTACTCTCAAAACTATCCTAGTGTTATGTATAAAATAAATAATATTTCCTTTCTGTGAACAACCTAATTCAGATTATGTTCTCATTTGTTGAAATTAAAGGTATAATTATTTTGGAAAAGGACAAATATAGATTTTTATAATCTGCAAAAGCATAGGAATTAGTGGGCTTCAAAGTCCCTCTCAATCTTTAAGAGCACGGCAAAGGTGTTGAGGGCAGGGGGCAGAATTTAGGTTTCTATCATTTGGTCTACATGTGAAATCTATTAGTCCTTTCTCATTCAGTTATCCTCAAACGTCATCAGTCCAACAGTAGCCTCCTTCTATGACTTTCTGCTTTTCTTCTTTCCTTCTCAAAGATCCCCTATTTTCTAACAATAAATACTGGCCAAGAGATTTATAGCAGTTAGTACAAAATTAACTCTACTTTATCAGAAGAGTCTAACCCTAGAATTGTTTGATTTTATTTTTCATGATTTTATTTTCAATAGTTTCCCTGATAGCTCAGTTGGTAAAGAATCTGCCTGTAATGCAGAAGACCCCGGTTTGATTCCTCGGTTGGGAAGATCCACTGGAGGAGGGATAGGCTACCCACTCCAGTATTTTTGGGCTTCCCTTGTGGCTCAGCTGTAAAGAATCTTCCTGCGAAGTGGGAGCCCTGGGTTTGATCCCTGGGTTAGGAAGATCCCTTGGAGAAGGGAAAGTATACCCACTCCAGTATTCTGGCCTAGAAAATTCCATGGACTGTATAGTCCATCAGGTCGCAAAGAGTCGGACACGACTGAGCAACTTTCACTTTCCATGTTAATGTCATTCTGTGCCATTTTGTTTAATGAAGGTAGAGATCCTATTATATTCATTCACTTGCTTGCTAAGTTACTTTAGTCGTGTCCAACTCTTTGTGGTGCTATGGACTATAGTCCACCAGGCTCCTGTCTGTGGGACTCTCTAAGCAAGAATACTGGAGTGGGTTGCCATGCCTGCCTCCAAGAGATCTTCCTGACAGGGATTAAACCCGCTTCTCCTGAGGCCTGTGCATTGCAGGCAGATTCTTTACAACTGAGTCACCCAGGAAGCCCATTCACTCACTACTTTTAAGTCTAAGCTTCCATTATGCCTTATCTGCTACTGCAATAGCTAGTTCTATTAAGTTCTTTCCAGATCCACTTATGTCCCACATTAATCCATTTTGTACATTATATGCAAAGAGATATTTTTGAAAAGCAAATTCATCATTTTTATCCTTTGTTAAGCTATAACCTCTTCTAAAGCTATAAAGATCAAATACAGCCTATATGGCCTGTATCATAGATCACCTGCATCTCTAGCCTTAGCTTGATTCCTTCATCCCCTTACGACATGTTCTTTAGACAAACAAATCTACGCCCTGCCACGATGAAGCCTTTGTGTACACACTATTTCCTTTGACTAAAAAGACTCCAACCTCCATTGTCTGTCACCAATTAACTCACATTTACTGTTCATATCTCAGCCCCACAATCACACTTCCTTAAAGAAATCTACAGCAGTCACCTACCTACACTCTTTCAGAACACCCTCTTATATTATACCCTCTTATATTCATTAGTAACTGTATTCACTTCTGTTTACCAATCTTTTTAACTCCAGAACTTATTGTAGTTTCTGGAAATAAATACTTGCTTAATGAAAAAAGAACTGATCTCTGCGTTCCTAGCATTTATCACAGTGTTTGATAAAAGGTAGGGACTCATAAAATAATAACTAAACCAAACAAATGATTATGCAACAGAGAAATAAATGTGACAAAGTATCTAAGTACCAGGAACTTTCCTGAGAGCTATAGAGGTTTCAAAGATTAATGGGAAATCCATATATTCTGTCTGCCAACAATTTTCAAACTAAGGCTACCCAGTTATATTTTATTCATACTCAAAGAAAAATTAGTCTTTAAAATATACCCCCACACACTAAAAAATTTGTACTTACATGCATAATCTGCAATTGCAGGTTTTGCATGAGAAATCTTACTTAGCAAAGAGGATTTTCCAGCATTTGGGAATCTGAAACAAGAAAATAAATTCATATTAATATGTCACAACAAATAACAGCATTTTAAATACTTATCTCTGAATTCCTAACATTTCAAAAAACAGACTTCTTGAGTATTGCTGGAATTAAAAGCAGAATATAAATTTATAATCTTGAAAAACTTGAGGAACAAAATATACTTATAAAAAGGTAAAGATAAATTTATGGTGAACACCAAAGATGTTTCACTACTGACAATCAAGTAACATTAAAAAAAAATGTAGAACAACAAAAGAAACCTCTAGAAAAACAAAAAGAAATTAATAAAAATACCTGCAACTCACTATCTCTAGCCAACATTGACAAAATATTTCTTATATTGTTTTGTGGATTTTTTAAAAAAAACCATTTCATATGGACATTTCACTAGCAAAGTAATGAACCTGATTTAGCTATCATCTAGCTTCAACAAATATTAATACATTCTTAATAACTTTTTAAAAGTTGGTTTATTTAAATAAAAACCTAAATAAGGTCTGGGTATTACAACTAGTTGACGTATCTTTTAAATTTCTCTTAGTACAGGCTCCCTTTCAAACTTGTCTCCCCTTTGCAATTTTATTTTTAAAGAAACTGGGTCATTTGTCCTGTAGTTTCTTTTCCAGTCTGTTTTTTCTGCTGACACACATGATGCCCTTTAACATATTCCTATAAATTGGGAGATATCTGATTAGATTCAGCTTTGATTCCTTTTTTCACTAAAAGGCTACTTATAGTTGGTTGGCCTTCTTTTTAAACTGAATTATATAAGGTAAATGCATTTCAAGGGTACACTGTAATTTACTTACCTAATTTCTTATTATTAGGCATTTAGGTGGTCTCAAATTTTTTTACTGTTATAAATAACATTGCAAAAAATGTGCATACAGCTAGAAAGACATACAGCAACAGTAAGTCATCTTAATATTAAGTGGTGCAACTAACAGACATCTCTTTTTTTCTTTCTGCACTAATTTGTTTCTTTTTGCACTAATTTTCTTTCTGCATTAAATGAGCACTAATTTCTTGTCAAACTTTTTTTTTAAAAAGAATTTCAACACTGATGTGAATATCCTTGAACCTTTACATATACCTTTATTCCTTGAGGTAAATTTCTAGATAAGGAAATATTACATTATATCTGGCTGTTTTAAAGGTTTTTGTTTTATTGCTAAATATCCCTCAAGAAAAGCCTCCAATGGATGAAAGAAAATACTAAGAATGGGAGCCACTTAAAAGGTAATTTCCTAAAATCATTCAGATATTTTCATTAAATTAATTCAACCAATGGGAATGTAAATTGTACAGTCACTATGAAAAACAGTATGGAGATTCCTTAAAAAATTAAAAATAGAACTACCATACGATCCAGCAATTTCACTTCTGGATATTTATAAAAAAAAGTCCCAAAACACTAACTTGATATACGCACCCTTATGTTCACTGCAGCACTATTTATAATAACCAAGATGTGAATGCAATCTAAGGTGTCCATTAAAGGATGAAAGCATACAGAAAAATGTGTGTAGGGGGAGGAGGGTGTAAGGCGGGTAAAAGGGGGTGAAAAAGTAAAGCATCCAACTGTACGGAATTCCCTGGTTAACCATAGGTCTAACCATCCCGTGGTTAGAACTCTGTGCTTTTCAAGGCCAAGGGCCCAGGTTCAGGCCCTGGTTGGGGAACTCTGATCCTGCAAGCTGTGTGGCGCAGCCAAAAAAAAAATCCAGTTGTAAAATAAGTAAGTCATGGAGATGTAATGCACAGCATGGTGATTACAATTAATAATCAGTACTATTTGAAAGTTGTTAAGAGAGTAAAGTTTAAAAATTCTCATCACAAGGAAAAAATTTTTTAAACTACAAGTGGTAACAGATGCTAACTAGACTTACCATGGTGGTGATAAACATATACAAATATCAAATCATTACACTAAATCATTACACCTAAAACTTACGTTATATGTCAAGTGTATCTCAATTTAAAAAATCATCCAACAAATATTGAGCATTGACTTCGGTCAAGCAATATACTAGGCATGAGAAATACAGCAACCAACAGGAAAAATGTTATCCCTGTCTTCACAGCTTTCATTCCAATAATGATCTTTTCTCAAAACTGCCAAATTTTCATTTGGAATAATAGTGTAAATATTTTACGAATATTAACTTGGAATTCTATAAAAATTTTTAAGCTGTTAATGAAGTTCTTTAAACAATCTTCCTTATTAAAACATTTCTACAATAAACAGAATAAAATTACATGAGATTGCTTGACTCATTTCCCCTGGCAAAACAGTATTTTCTTATATCCTATTATACCCAGGCTCTTGTAACTTTTTGAAAAGCAAGTGCAATCATTTTTGCCATGACTGTCACTAGCTGGACTTGCTTATTTCTAATATCCTCATATATTCATAACCATATTAGCACAGAAAAATGCAACTATTTCCAAAGAGATCAAAATATAAGAAGAAAAAGGAAACTAATGATTGAAGAACCAATAACAGATTTTTCTTAAAGTTACCTAATGAAGATTTTACAGGCTAAAGTCCAACCCATGCAAAGATCAGATTTAACCACAGCAGTACAAGTATACTAGTTACACGACAACTTGCTGTCAAGGCTCAGTTCATTCCTGAAGCTGGCTTAAACATTAAGGGGTATCTGCTTATGCTGGTATTCACATTAGTTAACTTTTTAAGAATACTTAGCTAATTAAAAGCACTAGCATACATGTGAAACATTGTGCTCTAAAATCATGATGCTTGATATTAACTAACATGAAGTCCACTTCTGAAAAGCTTAGTTATTTCACTATATGTGGTCTCTAGATCAGCCCTGGGATTTCTTTGGAAGGAATGATGCTAAAGCTGAAACTCCAGTACTTTGGCCACCTCATGCGAAGAGTTGACTCATTGGAAAAGACTCCGATGCTAGGAGGGATTGGGGGCAGGAAGAGAAGGGGACGACAGAGGATGAGATGGCTGGATGGCATCACTGACTTGATGGACGTGAGTCTGAGTGAACTCCAGGAGTTGGTGATGGACAGGGAGGCCTGGCGTGCTGCGATTCATGGGGTGGCAAAGAGTCAGACACAACTGAGCGACTGAACTGAACCGAATAAGTTGACAATATATGATGATAATGATAGCAGCTACCATTCACTCATTGAGAATTCATAAATCCAAGACATCTGTTATGCTGCAAATGTAATCTTACTCAGCAATAACATTTTTAAGGCAGGACTATTGCCATCCTCTATTAAAGAGAAAACAAAGACTTAGAGACATTGTATTCAAGACCATCCATTCGGCCTTTAGAAGATTTGAGATTCTAACACAAACAGTCTCACTTGAGTCTCCCATCACCACCCCACTTTTATTCACTACTCAACCTTGGTATGTTCTTGTTAGGCTAAGGGTATCTCTATGGAAACTGAAACATATTTTCCCAGAAAACGAGAAAGTGAATGGCTGGATTCTCAGTCTTAGCCACAAAATCCTATCCAGTCCATAAAGTTCCTAAAAATATATATTGGGTTGGCCAAAAAGTTCTTTCACAACATAATGTCCTATGGAAAAACCCAAATAAACTTTTTGCTCACCCCAATAGTATTACAGAACCTATGACTCATTACTCTCATAACTATGTTTTATTGAAAAAATTAAATGTGAATAGCAAGCTTTAATGCCAAGAGCTCATCTTTCTCTGTTACAACTTCAGCAGGTATGAGGCCTCTGTGAACTCTAAGCCCCTGCTGGTAAGATTTAGACAGGCATGAAATGAGGTGAGGAGTTCAGAGTGAAGAGTGTGATAAAAAAGCAGTGAGATGTGAGAAGAGGAAGATGAAAAGAGATGAGAAACTATGGGAAGGCAAGGAATGAAGTGGCAGTTGGAATAGAGCAGCAGTTTCTGCTCCCTTTTCCTTAGACCTTCCATCTGACTGTTGTGGAATGTTGCAGTGGAGCTTGGGAGGGGAAGACAGAGGGAGAGGAGACACGCAAAGCTGAGCATTTCCCTTCCTTTATCTGCCTTCTACCTTGCTATCTCCCTCCAGTTGGTGCCAGCACTGCAAACCCTACAGCTAAATAGCACTGTATGATGAAGGTGGAGGCTGGTGAAAGAGAACAACACTGTAAGGTCTGCAGTATTGAGAATGGACAGTTCTTGAACAGGGAGTGAAGGACAGGGGAATGGTCATTACAAGATCCAACATGGTGCTCAACAGTGTGTAAAGCTAATGGCTGAGATCATCTGTACCAGTCTTTAGCCATCTGATTGATGATACTTCAATACCTCTATTAAAACTGTAAGAATATCTTAGTCATTTCCCCCCCTACTCTTTCTTTCTTTCTATGAACTTTTTAAGATGTGGTTTCTTTGGATTCCTAATTTTATTCCTAAGATCCGGTAACATTCTTTTACCCTCTTATACTACTGCATTTGATTGATTTTTCTGCAAAAAGATAGGACACTGAAAGATGAACTTCCCAGGTCGGTAGGTGTCCAATATGCTACTGGAGATTAGTGCTAGTGCTAAGTCACTTCAGTTGTGTCTGATTCTTTGTGACCCCTTGGACTGCAGCCTGCCAGGCTCCTCTGTCCATGGGATTCTCCAGGCAAGAATACTGGAGTGGGTTGCCATTTCCTTCTCCAGGGGATCTTCCCAACCCAGGGATTGAACCTGTGTCTCTTTTGTCTCCTGCATTGGCAGCCAGGTTCTTTATCATTAGCGCCACCTGGGAAGCCCCTTGGGCTTCCCTGGAGGCTCAGATGGTAAAGCGTCTGCCTGCAATGCAGGAGACGCAGGTTCAATCCTTAGGTTGGGAAGATACCCTGGAGAAGGAAACGGCAACCCACTTCAGTACTCTTGCCTGAAAAATTCCATGGACTGAGGAGCCTGGTAGACTACAGTCCATGGGGTCACAAAGAGTCATGGAGAAATAACTCCAGAAAGAATGAAGAGATGGAGCCAAAGCAAAAACAACAACCAGTTGTGGATGTGACTGGTGATGGAAGCAAGGTCTGATGCTATAAAGACAAATACTGCATAGGAACCTGGAATGTTAGGTCCATGAACCAAGGTTAATTGGAAGTGGTCAAACAGGAGATGGCAAGAGTGAATGTCAACATTTTAGGAATCAGTGAACTAAAATGGACTGGAATGGGTGAATTTAACTCAGATGACCATTATATCTACTACTGTGGGCAAGAATCCCTTAGAGGAAATGGAGTAGCCATCATAGTAAACAAAAGAGTCTGGAATGCAGTACCTGGATGCAATCTCAAAAACAACAAAATGATCTCTGTTTGTTTCCAAGGCAAACCATTCAATATCACAGTAATCCAAGTCTATGCCCCGATCAGTAATGCTGAAGAAGCTGAAGTTGAACAGTTCTAGGAAGACCTACAAGACCTTCTAGAACCAACATCCATTCCAGTCATTATAGGGGACTGGAATGCAAATATAGAAACCCAATAAAACACCTGGAGTAATAGGCAAATTTGGCCTTGGGGTACAGAATGAAGCAGGGCAAAGGTTGATAGAATTTTCCCAAGAGAACACACCGGTCATAGCAAACACCCTCTTCCAGAAACATAAGTGAAGACTCTACACATGGACCTCACCAGATGGTCAACACTGAAATCAGATTGGTTATATTCTTTGCAGTCAAAGGTGGAGAAGCTCTATACAGTCAGCAAAAACAAGACCGGGAGCTGACTGTGGCTCAGATCATGAACTCCTTATTGCCAAATTCAGACTCAAATTTAAGAAAGTAGGGGAAAGCACTAGACCATTCAGATCAGATCAGATCAGTCGCTCAGTCGTGTCCAACTCTTTGAGACCATTCAGGTATGACCTAAATCAGATCCCTTACGATTATACAGCGGAAGTGAGAAACAGATTTAAGGGACTAGATCTGATAGAGTGCCTGATGAACTATAGACAGAGATTTGTGACACTGTACATGAGACAGTGATGAAGACCATCCCCAAGAAAAAGAAATGCAAAAAAGCAAAATGGTTGTCTGAGGAGGCCTTACAAATAGCTGTGAAAAGCAGAGGAGAAAAGGAAAGATACAGGCATCTGAATGCAGAGTTCTAAAGAATAGCAAGGAGAGATAAGAAAACCCTCTTCAGTGATCAGTGCAAAGATAGAGGAAAACAATAGAATGGAAAAGACTAGAGATCTCTTCAAGAAGATTAGAGATACCAAGGGAGCATTTCATGCAAAGATGGTCACAAAAAGGACAAATATGGTATGGACCTAACAGAAGCAGAAGATATTAAGAAGATATGGCAAGAATACACAGAAGAACTATACAAGAAAGATCTTCATGACCCAGATAATCACGATGGTGTGATCACTCATCTAGAGCCAGACATTCTGCAATGTGAAGTCAAGTGGGCCTTAGAAAGCATCACTACGAACAAAGCTAGTGGAGGTGATGGAATTCCAGTTGAGCTATTTCAAATCCTAAAAGATAATGCTGTGAAAGTGCTGCACTCAATATGCCAGCAAATTTGGAAAACTCAGCAGTGGCCACAGGACTGGAAAAGGTCCGTGTTCATTCCAATCCCAAAGAAAGGCAATGCCAAAAAATGTTCAAACTACCACACAATTGCACTCATCTCACACGCTAGTAAAGTAATGCTCAAAATTCTCCAAGCCAGGCTTCAGCAGTACATGAACCATGAACTTCCAGATGTTCAAGCTGGTTTTAGAAAAGGCAGAGGAACCAGAGATCAAATTGCCAATATCCGCTGGATCATGGAAAAAGCAAGAGAGTTCCAGAAAAACATCTATTTCTGCTTTATTGACTATGCCAAAGCCTTTGACTGTGTGGATCACAATAAACTCTGGAATATTCTGAAAGAGATGGGAATACCAGATCACCTGATCTGCCTCTTGAGAAATTTGTATGCAGGTCAGGAAGCAACAGTTAGAACTGGACATGGAACAACAGACTGGTTCCAAATAGGAAAAGGAGTATGTCAAGGCTGTATATTGTCACCCTGCTTATTTAACGTATACGCAGAGTACATCATGAGAAACGCTGGGCTGGATGAAACACAAGCTGGGATCAAGATTGCCGGGAGAAATATCAATAACCTCAGATATGCAGATGATACCACCCTCATGGCAAAAAGTGAAGAACTAAGGAGCCTCTTGATGAAAGTGAAAGAGGAGAGTGAAAAAGTTGGCTTAAAGCTCAATATTCAGAAAACTAAGATCACGGCATCTGGTCCCATCACGTCATGGCAAATAGATGGGGCAACAGTGACAGACTTAATTTTTGGGGGGCTCCTAATCACTACAGATGGTGACTGCAGCCATGAACTTAAAAGACACTTACTTCTTGGAAGAAAAGTTATGCCCAACCTAGATAGGATATTGAAAAGCAGAGACATTACTTTGCCAACAAAGGTCTGTCTAGTAAAGGCTATGGTTTTTCCAGTGGTCATGTATGGATGTGAGAGTTGGACTATAAAGAGAGCTGAGTGCTGAAGAATTGATGCTTTTGAACTGTGGTACTGGAGAAGACTCTTGAGAGTCCCTTGGACAGCAAGGATATCCAACCAGTCCATCCTAAAGGAAATCAGTCCTGCATATTCATTGGAAGGACTGATGTTGAAACTGAAACTCCAGTACTTTGGCCACCTGATGCAAAGAACTGAATCATTTGAAAAGACCCCGATACTGGGAAAGATTGAAGGCAAGAGGAGAAAGGGACAACAGAGGATGAGGTTGTTGGATGGCATCACCGACTCAATGGATATGAGTTTGAATAAACTCTGGGAGTTGGTGATGGACAAGGAGGCCTGGCGTGCTGCAGTCCATGGGGTTGCAAAGAGTCAGACACAACTGAGCGACTCAACTGAACTGAACTTGACAAATGAATAGTAACTATGGAACTCTCTATGTTGGCAATATGAAAACTACTACATTTAGCAGCATATTCTTAAAGTACACAAACAACACACAAATTCCACAAATAAATAATGCAGCCCCCACATTACCATTTATATTTATTTCCTTCATGAATTATCTCTCGGAAAGTATAAAAATAAAAATATGAATGATACTTACCCCACCAGGCCTATATCAGCTATAAGTTTTAGATCAAGATGAATTACTCGCTTCTGGCCTTTCAATGGTAAGAAATTTGTAAGTAATTTGCCACCAAGACCTCCTTCCGCTACCAAAAGTCTGTCTTTCTCTTTATTGAGTTCTCCTTAAAAAGAGAGATGAAGATATTTAACACAAAGGTTAATAAGTGGAGCAAATTACTAATGGCACTCTTCTTTCAGATACAGAAGCCAGGAACGTCTACTTTACAAATCTAAAGCACTTAATAACAGAATCAAGTTTCTATTAAAAGTTTGACCCTGGAAAAACACCTTTGCTAGTGGATGGAAAAAGGATAGTTATTTTTTTCAAAACCAAGTAAATATTCTTGTCTTTAAAATAATTTTTAATCTAGTGGCTAATTCTGAACAGCTTTTATATAATGATTTTAAAAGCTGTTTTACAAACTAGCAACTAAAATACTTAACGTTTTTAAAAAAAAATCCTGAAACTCGAGAGGTGCTATTCCTTCAGATCAGATCAGTCGCTCAGTCGTGTCCAACTCTTTGCGATCCCATGAATTGCAGCACGCCAGGCCTCCCTGTCCATCACCAACTCCTGGACTTCACTCAGACTCACGTCCATCAAGTCAGTGATGCCATCCAGCCATCTCATCATCTGTCGTCCCCTTCTCTTCCTGCCCCCAATCCCTCCTAGCATCAGAGTCTCTTCCAATGAGTCAACTCTTCACATGAGGTGGCCAAAGTACTGGAGGTTCAGCTTTAGCATCATTCCTTCCAAAGAAATCCCAGGGCTGATCTCCTTTAGAATGGACTGGTTGGATCTCCTTGCAGTCCAAGGAACTCTCAAGAGTTTTCTCCAACACCACGGTTCAAAAGCATCAATTCTTCAGCGCTCAGCCTTCTTCACAGGCCAACTCTCACATCCATACATGGCCACTGGAAAAACCATAGCCTTGACTAGACGAACCTTTGTTGGCAAAGTAATGTCTCTGCTTTTCAATATGCTATCTAGGTTGGGCATAACTTTCCTTCCAAGGAGTAAGCGTCTTTTAATTTCATGGCTGAAGTCACCATCTGCAGTGATTTTGGAGCCCAGAAAAATAAAGTCTGACACTGTTTCCACTGTTTCCCCATTTATTTCCCATGAAGTGATGGGACCGGATGCCATGATCTTCGTTTTCTGAATGTTGAGCTTTAAGCCAACTTTTTCAGTCTCCACTTTCACCTTCATCAAGAGGCTTTTTAGTTCCTCTTCACTTTCTGCCATAAGGGTGGTGTCATCTGCATATCTGAGGTTATTGATATTTCTCCCGGGGATCTTGATTCCAGCTTGTGTTTCTTCCAGTCCAGTGTTTCTCATGATGTACTCTGCATATAAGTTAAATAAACAGGGTGACAATATACAGCCTTGACGTACTCCTTTTCCTATTTGGAACCAGTCTGTTGTTCCATGTCCAGTTCTAACTGTTGCTTCCTGACCTGCATACAGGTTTCTCAAGAGGCAGATCAGGTGGTCTGGTATTCCCATCTCTTTCAGAATTTTCCACAGTTTATTGTGATCCACACAGTCAAAGGCTTTGGCATAGTCAATAAAGCAGAAATAGATGTTTTTCTGGAACTCTCTTGCTTTTTCCATGATCCAGCGGATACTGGCAATTTGATCTCTGGTTCCTCTGCCTTTTCTAAAACCAGCTTGAACATCAGGAAGTTCACAGTTCATGTATTGCTGAAGCCTGGCTTGGAGAATTTTGAGCATTACTTTACTAGCGTGTGAGATGAGTGCAATTGTGCGGTAGTTTGAGCATTCTTTGGCATTGCCTTTCTTTGGGATTGGAATGAAAACTGACCTTTTCCAGTCCTGTGGCCACTGCTGAGTTTTCCAAATTTGCTGGCATATTGAGTGCAGCACTTTCACAGCATCGTCTTTCAGGATTTGAAATAGCTCAACTGGAATTCTATCACCTCCACTAGCTTTGTTCATAGTGATGCTTTCTAAGGCCCACTTGACTTCACATTGCAGGATGTCTGGCTCTAGATGAGTGATCACACCATCGTGATTATCTGGGTCGTGAAGATCTTTTTTGTACAGTTCTTCTGTGTATTCTTGCCATCTCTTCTTAATATCTGCTATTCCTTACAGCTCTCAATTTTTGAAAATGTGCACATTTCTCACAATTTTATGGGCTTCACACGTGGTGCAATGATAAAGAATCAGCTTGCCAGTCCAGGAGATGTAAGAGACTTGGGTTAGATCCCTGGGTGGAGAAGATCCCCTGGAGAAGGAAATGGCAACCCATTCCAGTATTGTGTCTGGGAAATTCCATGGACAGAGGAGCCTGGCAGACTATAGTCTATAGCGTTGCAAACAACTGGGCACAACTAAGCAGAGCACAGGATTATCATTCACAATATAAGAAGCTACAGTACACTTACCTATAATTTTACCATTTTCATCAGTTACTGAAACACCCACAGGTACAGGAATTTCACAGTCTTTTCCTTTGGAACCTTTCAGTGCACTAACTCTACAAAAAAATAAAGTTAAATTAACATAAAGGAAACCTGCCAGATTAAATGGTTGATGCTTCAAGCAAATTTAATGGTATAGAAAGAAGATAATCAATCTGTTCTTCTAATGCAGATGTTAAGTGGTCAAATAATGAAGAAAAAATAAATATTTATTTGCATTTTAGGCTATTATATCTCAATTAAAATATTAAGTAATTATTTAAGTTACCAAGCTAACTACCAAAACTCATTTTAACTGATAATAAGCTAAAATAATGTATATTTGAAAGAAAGAGATCATTGCAACAACACAAATAAATATGAAAAATCCATTGATGAATAACAAGGTATTTTTAAAAAAATCCCCTCAAATGAGAGTACTAAATTACAGGAGGCTTATATGGCTATTCTTAAACTGCTCAAGAGAGGATAAAGTGGTACAAACTTCTAACTAGTAATTCCACTTCTGGGAATTTATCCAAAAAAAAAAAAAATTAGTGAACAACCATGTAAACTATTATGTGCACAAAGACATGTATTGCATTGTGATAGTAACAGTAAAAAAAAAAAAAATCAATAATTACATAGATGAATGACAAAGTAATTTATGTTCTTTCCAATACTATCAGACTATTCAGGCATTCTTAACAATTTTCTAGGTTACTAAATTTTGTGTTCCTGTTTTTATATCCCCAAATATTATATACAGAGTTAATTACCTTTGCATAAAGACACAGAAAAGTCTTAGAAAAGTAATGAAAAGTTTGATAATGGTTTTTTCTGGTTAGAAGAATTATAAGTATTTCACCTTTTAAAAAATCTATTTATTCCTAATTTCCCTGATTAGGTCAGAACTGCCATACCCATTTTCATGTGCAGGCTCTCAATCATAACACTTGTCACAGTGATAATTTTCTATTGTTGATATATTTGATAAATATTTGCTCTCATACGAGACTACTGTTAGGTTCCAAGGCAGCAGGGAACACAACAGTTTAGATCATCATTTTATCCTAGACATCTAGTATAGTCACTGGCACAAAGTAGATACTCAAGTAACATCAACTGATAGAACTGGATTGACAAAAATTAATGAATTTGAAATATATTAAAGAAAGATTTAAATAGAACATCTCTCTTACTGGGATTATGCTGCAATTTTTAAATGTAAAGACAAGACTCACTTTCATTCTTGTTACTGCTAGTGAATATTCTATTAAGATACTTTATTAAAAACATTTGCCACTTAAATTTCAAAACAATTTTGTAAACAGCTTTTTAAATAACTGAAATGGTATTTGATCATTTTCATAGTTAAGCAAGCATAAACCAATTTACTGAGATTAGATTTCATGATGAACAAAGGCAGTCTTTCAGTAGACATTATTAGATATCTGCAATTAAAATCTTACTCAGTTACCAACATTTTGGAAGTGGTGCTTGAACCAAGACTTGGAAGGGGAGGAAGATTTCTGCCGGATAATCAAGGCAGGAAAGTGAAAGAAAAAAAATACACACACACACACACGATTAGAAGGGAACTAGATATTTGGTGAAATAAGTTATTTTGAGCATAAGCATAG
Organism: Bubalus kerabau; assembly: GCF_029407905.1. NCBI lineage: Eukaryota > Metazoa > Chordata > Mammalia > Artiodactyla > Bovidae > Bubalus > Bubalus kerabau. The sequence continues at coordinate 77,771,994 of NC_073631.1, read as the reverse complement.
CAGAAGTGGGGTGGAAGACACTGTAGGCCAGATCACAAAGAGCCTGATAGGCTATGTTAAAGAGTTTGAATATTATATTAGAGTGATGGGGAACACTGAAGGATTTTAAATAGCAAGTTACATTAACAAATTTGATGCTACAGAAAAAGCACTGGAGAGATAATTGGATAAAGAATCGATTGGAGGTGATGACTGAGACTGAAGACAGGAGACAATCTGGAGAATACCAAAGGATTTTAGAAATGATAAAGCTCTGAATCTTTCTAGTCTCATCTTCCACTACATTCTGTGTTTTCTGCATACCACCCACACTGGCCTTTTAGTGTCTTTTATTGGTATTTGTCTTCTATCTCTAGGTTTTTCACATTGTTCATATTGTTAGCTTTCACATAATGCTTTTTCCTCTCCTTCACCCAGTTGGCTCTTATTAATCTTTTAGATTTAAGCCTTTACATTCTAAAAATTGCAACACACAAGCACAGTAAATGTTCTTTTTAAATCTTTCTTAACATTTAATGTTATATACCATCTTTAGCTCACCACTGATCTAAACAGAGTAAGTTTGGAATTATAGCAACCTTACTTTTCAAAAGAAATTATAAAATGGTGAAAAATTTTACTTTAGGATGTAAACTGCAGGTTATTTCCCACCTGTAACATCAAAATAGCAAAACAACACCCTGATCTTTAAACTGATTACTAAATTCTAATATAGGGACCTCAAAATTTGCCCTATAAAGACTATTCATAAAATAAAAATGCTCAAAAGAAATTTAAGGGGTTTCTCCAAGGATTTCTTTACAAGTAGAGGACTGCTGGATATTTGCGGCAGGAATATTAGCTGTTGTGGTTGCGGCGGGAAGTTCCTCACTCTGTGTTGCAGGCTGTTTAGCCTGTGTACAGCTCTTAGCCTTTGCTTACACCCATCCCCCAAGCAAGTGCCACATTCCATCGTCTACAATCATGACAAATAAATGTACCCCAACAGGGGCTTCCCTGGTAAAGAACCTGCCTGCCAATGCAGGAGACATGAGTCCAATCCTTGGTCCAGGAAGATTCCCCATGCCATGGAGCAGCTGAGCCCATGCTCCACAACTACCTAGCCTGTGCTCTAGAGCCTGGGAACCACAACTACCGAGTCCACGCGTTCCAGAGCCCGCGCTCTGCAACAAGGCAGGCAACTGCAAGAAGAAGCCCGTGCACCTCCGCTAGACAGCAGCCCCCACTCACTGCAACGAGAGAAAAGCCCATGCAGCAATCAAGACCCAGCATAGCCACAAATAAAGAAAATTATTTTAAAAATATATATACATATAGCCAAACACTTGCTTGGGAAGGGAAAACAAAAAAGGAAGAGACAGCCTAAGCTTTGTATGAAAACCTTCTAAAGAATAACAACAGAATTATACAGGCCTGAGGAATCATAGTCTGTATTTTGAGGGAAGGTTTAAGAATTTTTTTCTTCATTTTTTTTTTACAACGAAAGAAAAAATCCTCATATTTTTAAGGCCAACATAATATGTCCCACAGAAAATAACAGACAATAACAAAAAACAAACAGAAGATCTTGCTTTCACAGAGAGAAAATGAAAACAGAGACAAAAGGAAAACATTCAAGAGACATAGCAGCAAACAGTCTTTAAATCTTAAGCACTGCAGTCGGGTCGAGTAGCCGGGTAACATTCTAGAGAGTTTACTAAAAAGATTGTCAAAGATAATCTCAGAAGAAAACAGTGGAGATTCAGATCATTTTCTGTTTCTATAACGGAACTGTGAAAGAATATAAACATTGCAAGAAAAGGACAAAAGTTTAAAAATTTCAGAACCACCTTAATACTTATCTGTTATTTTAACTAGAGACAAAAATTGTAGATTTTTGCTCAGTTACAAATTCAGGCTATTATTTATTTCAAATTCCAAATACATTTTTATCTTTTAACTTTTTCTTCTTCTGGGAGGAATTCATTTCATAAAATCAAAACCATTCAGTAAATACTTACCGACTGTTTGCTCCTTCTCCAGCCACAAACCGCTTCTGAGGATATTTATCCTTAAGTTGTTTTAAAGTCATTCTGTTATGGGCTACAACCCAGACGTCACCACCTTTTCCACCTTCTCCACCTAAACGAGGGTAGCCCATTCCACCACTTCCTCCCTTGGTGAAAAGTCTCAGGTTATCAATGAAGTTTCCATACTAATAAAGAAAGAGAAAAAAAGAACATTTGTATACCAAACTCTTGAGAGTCTCTTAGACTGCAAGGAGATCCAACCAGTCCATCCTATTGGAAATCAGTCCTGAATATTCATCGGAAGGACTGATGCTGAAGCTGAAGCTCCAATACTTTGGCCACCTGATGTGAAGAATTGACTCATTGGAAAAGACCCTGATGCTGGGAAAGATTGAAGGCAAGAGAAGGGGACGACAGGGTATGAGATGGTTGGATGGCATCACCAACTCGATGGACATGAGTTTGAGTAAATTCTGGTAGTTGATGATGGACAGGGAGGCCTGGCTTGCTGCAGTCCACCGGGTCGTGATGGGTCGGACACGACTGAGCAACTGAACTGAACTGAACTGAACTGATACCATTAAGTGCTTACCAATTTTGAACTCCTTTCTAGTTCTTTGATGCCATTAAAACTCCTAAAAATATAAAAGGTTTTTCTGTATGCCACATTTACTGTTTTTGCTTAGTCTACCTCCTGTCTGATCTCACTTTCCCATATTAACTCTGTTTTTCATTATCAATTGTTGTCCTTCCTAACCTGAAGGTCTGACATTGGCCCACTTTTCAACAGACTTTTTCCCCTGTACTTTCTCAGTCTGTACTAGCAACTATCACCCAGGTGAGATATTCTCTATTCCAATGAGTTGGACATCTCCACCAGATGTAAGCTTAATAGTCTAAAGCAACTGAAACAAGATCTGTATCTTATACTTGAAATCCCTCAAATATATATCTTATGTATTGAAAGGATAACAGTCACCTTTTATGTTATAAAACAAAATCAATTTTTCCTTAGGTAAATTCTGTTCTTCCAATGTTTTCTCAAATAATGAAACTAAAGCTTCTCTACTCATTGAGCTACATATGGGAATCTTTATACCTGTTTCTCTCCCTGAAGCTCTACTATTTTTCCTTTATGGCACAACTACATGCTCTAGTATATTGACCATTAACATTAGCTCCTAACTGGTCTTTCAGCATCTAGTCATTCCTTCCTCAAAACATATTCTGTCTCACTGCCAGAGCTATTTTTCTGAAAATTGATCTGATCTCTAAACATATTTCTCCCTTACTCAAAAACCATTCACAGTTTTCTGTTTACAAAATAAAGTCTAAAATTCTCTGTGCTAGTCAAAGCTTTTAACCTACCCTTCCAGTTTCATTTCCATTCACTCAACCCCTCCTATAGCCTCCTCCTCTTTACTCTATACTACACAATGTACTGTCACTTCTCCATGACATTCTGCTCATGCTGTTTCATCTATTTACAATGTCATTTTTTCTCTTCTATCATAAACCCATCCAAATGTCCTATTTTCTGATGTATTTCTTAATTTCTCAACTTAATATTTACCACTGGCTTAGCTGGGCACTCAGTAATTTTAATTATATATCTATTATTATATACATACATATATGTATGTATATAATGTATATACACATTGTGCAGTCATTTCAGTCGTGTCTGACTCTTTGTGACCCTATGGACTATAGCCCATCAGGCTCCTCTGTCCATGGGATTCACCAGACAAGAATACTGGAGTAGGTTGCCATTAGGCCTCTAGAAATCCTACACTGCATCTAGGGTTTATTTCTGTTTCCCTCACTAAATCAAGAACTTCCTACTGGTCAGATCCTATGTCTTAGCCACCCGGACTATCAAAATTCCTTACAGGGTAATTTCTTATATTCATAATCTTCCCATCTTTTAGTCATTTAGTATATAGTTTTAAGTAGCAAAAACATCTGGGGACTTTTTAAAAAAATACATACACTCACTGACCATTCTGATATACTTTGGAGAAGGGGATGAGACTAGGGTAAACCAGCACATTTATCAAAAGCTCCTTTGGTGATACTGGTAAATCTCAAGTCTAGACTTGAGACTGCAGTGAAAGTTAAAAGCAAAGTTTCAAAGAACAGGTTTTCATTTGAGTATAGAAATATAGTCATGAAACAGTATAGTAAGGGTGGAAGGAATATATAAAACTGAACTTAAGACTGAGCCAGAGCGTTTTTCTCTGAGAGCTTAAGAACTTACTCTTTAGTTCAGTAGGGCTAGATCAGAAATGCATCACAGGTAAGTGAAGAGGTAGATTTCCCTTGTAAAAAAAACATGGACTGGCAGTGACTGCTATGGCAGTAGTTACACAAGCCTTTAATAATATAACCAGCAAAAAAAATAGTCGTTCTTTTTTTTTTTTTGCTTAAGGATTCGTTACCCTAGATACCCCAAGTACTATGCTTCACAAGTCTCTCTTCTGACCACCTATTTTGTGGAAAATAGCTGAATAAAGTAAAACTTCACTAACCACGCCTTTCCTCCGACAGAAATAAAACTCTTGTTTTTAAAGTTCCTTACAATATGTGACATTTTTTACTGCTCTAGATTTATCAAAGATTTAGAACCCAAACATAAAAGGATTATCCCAATCTCGTCCTTAGTAATAATGATCAAACTATGATGCCAGAAGGTTTCAAAAAACATTGCTAGTAAGGATCTTATAGTGGTTTTTAAATCTGAAAGCAACTGCGAATTGTTTACAAAAACGATTCTTAAACCCACAGTGCACAGAACTCTTAGTTTCTCGCAAGAAGGCACGTCAGTTACCTATTTTCGTTTACCGATAAAAAGCGTCTTTAGAAAGTTATTTATAACAATGCATTGAAAGAAAAAATATGTAAAAACAAGTTATAGATATTACTACTTAAAAGAAGGAAAATACGTATTTGAGTCAAAAGAAAAAGTCAAACCTACACTCCACCTATACCATATCGCGTGCCTAACGGCAAGCAAGCATCCCAGCCCTCCATCTCACGTGCACACTATGCCCTGAAAAATCTCAAACCCTGCTCCAAACAACCTTCCTAACAAAGATCGGTGATCACGCCCTTCTTATTACAGGCCAAGCCCGAGTTCTCCAGAGGCTAAAAGGACTAAGAAAAAAAAAAGCAAGAAAGAGGCCCCCAGGAAGAAGGGGAAGGAGGAAAGCGAAAAACCTGCACCCACAGGTGGGGTTAGAGGCACCTGGCCTCGCACATCAGGCTGAGGGGGGGGTACTAGCCACGGACCTTTCTGAACAACACGCAACTGCAGCGCACCATGCCTGCGAAGGGCGAGTATTCCCGCCGGCGGAAGCTGTACTCACAGAAGTACGGCGCTGCCTTTTTACGTCACCGCCGACAACCGCAGCAATTTTGTGTTCGCATGCTTTCCCCCCGCCCCTCGTGCCTGACAGCCATTCATGCCGTAGGCGCGCGCGCGGGCGCGCTCGGAAACATATGCAGGCGCAATGTGATGCCCCACCCCCACCCCTTACGCCGTGCGGAGGTGGAAGGTGGCGCTTTGCGGCAGGCTGAATAAAATGCTGAGGAAAGGTCGAGAGGCAGTGTGACAGGGGACAGTCGGGTGCGAAGTGGTTGTCTCAGGAATATTTTGAATAGGATGGCACTGGAACCTGGGCTGCCTTGGAGGAGTTCTTATGCTGAGGAAACCTCAAGTTACCTCAGTCTCTTCCCCCTCTTCACAGAGTGGGGGAAAAAAAACTCCCACGGACGGTAAAAACTAACGCGTGAAAAACTCTGAAACTCAGCTGGGGATAAAAAACCATTCACTGACCAGCTGAGTAATGTCTAGCAAAAGCTTCCAGGAGATCTTTTACAACTTGGGACCCGACGGTCAGGATCTGAGTTCTATAAGAATTTCATTGCGTTCTGTAGGGAAGGAATCTTGCAACTGTTAGTAGCTTCTAGGTGTGTTCTGTGCTTCAGTCTTGTCAGACTCTTTTCGACCCCATGGACTGTAGCCCGCCAGGCTCCTCTGTCCATGGAATTCTCCAGGCAAGAATACTAGAGTGGGTTGCCATTTCCTCCTCCAAGCTTCTAGGGGTCCATTAGATATTTTGGGTCATTATCCAACTCGTCTGAAGCGAGCCTCAGGAGAGGCAGGACCAGCATAGCGGCGGGGTCGCAGTGCGCCCGGCCACCCGCTCTTCTGCCCTCACGCGAAGAACTGACGTACACAGTCCTGCTGGGCGGCTCTGGATTATTCTCCCAGCCTTATCATCTTTCTGAACTTAAAACAATCCTTCTCCCATTTCTACCCCTAATTTATGACACGATGTAGAAACTATCCCTTCTCTGTGTTGATTCTTTTCCTACTACTGAACCGCTCTCTACTCCCCCATCAATAAAACTATAATTGTCATTTAATTAATCAGGATATTAGGCTGAGAATTCCCTGGGTCCACTGGTGAGGAGCGGCATGCTTTGACTGCAGAAGACCCGGGTTCAATCCCGGGAGGGGGAGATAAGATCCCACAAGCCCAGCAGCACGGCCAAAAAATAAAGGAAACTAGGTTGTTACTACTTGGATGATTAATCTTAATAACGTTTGTGTCCTTTTCGATTATTATTCTTACTAGGTCTTATAATGTCAGAATTATTTTGAGCCCAATCTGTTTATTTTCTAAGGTTTATTTCCTAGTGAACAGAAGCCCAAATTGTTTTCTTTGTCATAACATTTACGTGGGACCATGATAACAGCAAATAAAAATAAATGAGAAATTGATATAAAAACATCTGGAAATACTGGGGAACATTAGGTACTATAATCAAATGAGAAAACATAATATTTTTCTTGAACAAAACACCACCAGAGCCTAAAATATTTATTACAGCTCTGGTTACTAGATAGTGGAAGAAACATGAAATGTAAATTGCTCCCTTGAAATGTGCTGCTGAAATGAACATGAGTTGAAATGACCCAGGGTGTTATCCAGACCTGATGCAGAAGTCATTACTAGCTGAAAGTATTCTGACTTCTGCCGTTGAGTGGATAGAATGCCTTCCGCATGGTTGCTCAGGAGATCAAAGTTTCAGTTCAGTTGCTCAGTCGTGTCCGACTCTTTGCAACCCCATGGACAGCAGCACACCAGGCTTCCCTCTCTATCACCAAACTCCCAGAGCCTACTCTGTGTCCATTGGGTTGGTGATGCCAAACTCGTGTCCATTGGGTTGGTGATGCCATCCAACCATCTCATCCTCTGTCGTCCTCTTCCCTTCCCGCCTTCAATCTTTCCCGGTATCAGGGTCTTTTCTAATGAGTTGGTTCTTCCCATCAGATGGCCAAAGTATTGGAGTTTCAGCTTCAGCATCAGTCCTTCCAATGAGTATTCAGGACTGAAAGTGAAGTTGCTCAGTCGTGTCCGACTCTTTGCGACCCCATGGACTGAAGCCTACCAAGCTCCTCAGTCCATGGAATTTTCCAGGCAAGAATACTGGAGTGGGCTGCCATTTCCATCTCCAGAGGATCTTCCCAACCCAGGGAGTGAACCCCGGTCTCCTGCATTGCAGGCAGACGCTTTACCGTAGTCTGAGCCACCAGGGGAAGTATTCAGGACTGATTTCCTTTAAATTTGACAATGCTAGAGGATTTTGTGTAATAAGCATGATCTTTTCAAATAACCAATTGGCATAAGGTACAATTTGACTTTTTTAATGTTATAAACTAGACTTCTAATAAGTTAATAAGCGTTTTGTTTTAGAATAACTTAAATTTACAAGAAAGTTACAGAGATAGCCCAAAGAGTTCCTGTATACTGTTTACTTAGCTTGATCTAAAGTTAACATCTTGTATAACCATTTGTCAAAACTAGGAAACTAATTTTGGTACAATACTATTATACTATTACCAAACTATACACTTTATTTGATACCACTAGCTTTTCATTGATAACCTTTTTCTGTTCCAGGATCCAATCCTGAACACCATGTTGTATTTTGTAAACACTTAAGTGGCACTGGTGGTAAAGAATCCTCTTGCCGATCCAGGAGACACAAGATACAGCTTTGATCCCTGGAAATGGCAGTCTACGGCAGTATTTTTGCCTGGGAAATCCCATGGACAGAGGAGTCTAGCAGGCTACAGTCCATGAGATTGAAAAGAGACACGACTGAGCACACATGCAAGTGTGGTATATTACTTTAAGCATAAAATGAGCAAATATAATCAAGCAGTCTTATATTTTATAATGCTATTTTATAATCTTTGTCACTTCTCTCTGTTAATGTAGTTATTCAAGAGGTAATTTACCCCAGCATTTTCTGTGATATTAACTTTCTGATACTTTCATCTATAATTTTTGGTATGAATAATATAGGTTAGCAAGATGTAATGATTAAATTGGGTTTGTTGCTGTTGTTCAGAAGAACTATACAAAAAAGATCTTCACGACCCAGATAATCATGATGGTGTGATCATTCACCTAGAGCCAGACATCCTGGAATGTGAAGTCAAGTGGGCCTTAGAAAGCATCACTACAAACAAAGCTAGTGGAGGTGATGGAATTCCAGTTGAACTATTTCAAATCCTGAAAGACGATGCTGTGAAAGTGCTGCACTCAATATGCCAGCAAATTTGGAAAACTCAGCAGTGGCCACAGGACTGGAAAAGGTCAGTTTTCATTCCAATCCCAAAGAAAGGCAATGCCAAAGAATGCTCAAACTACTGCACAATTGCACTCATCTCACACGCTAGTGAAGTAATGCTCAAAATTCTCCAAGCCAGGCTTCAGCAGTACGTGAACCGTGAACTTCCAGATGTTCAAGCTGGTTTTAGAAAAGGCAAAGGAACCAGAGATCAAATTGCCAACATCCGCTGGATCATCGAAAAAGCAAGAGAGTTCCAGAAAAACATCTATTTCTGCTTTATTGACTATGCCAAAGCCTTTGACTGTGTGGATCACAGTAAACTGTGGAAAATTCTGAAAGAGATGGGAATACCAGACCACCTGACCTGCCTCTTGAGAAACCTATATGCAGGTCAGGAAGCAACAGTTAGAACTGGACATGGAACAACAGACTGGTTCCAAATAGGAAAAGGAGTACGTCAAGGCTGTATATTGTCACCCTGCTTATTTAACGTATACGCAGAGTACATCATGAGAAATGCTGGGCTGGAAGAAGCACAAGCTGGAATCAAGATTGCCGGGAGAAATATCAATAACCTCAGATATGCAGATGACACCACCCTTATGGCAGAAAGTGAGGAGGAACTAAAAAGCCTCTTGATGAAAGTGAAAGTGGAGAGTGAAAAAGTTGGCTTAAAGCTCAACATTCAGAAAACGAAGATCATGGCATCCAGTCCCATCACTTCATGGGAAATAGATGGGGAAACAGTGTCAGACTTTAGTTTTTGGGGCTCCAAAATCACTGCAGATGGTGACTGTAGCCATGAAATTAAAAGACGCTTACTCCTTGGAAGAAAAGTTATGACCAACCTAGATAGCATATTAAAAAGCAGAGACACTACTTTGGCAACAAAGGTCTGTCTAGTCAAGGCTATGGTTTTTCCAGTGGTCATGTATGGATGTTAGAGTTGGACTGTGAAGAAAGCTGAGCACCGAAGAATTGATGCTTTTGAACTGTGGTGTTGGAGAAGACTCTTGAGAGTCCCTTGGACTGCAAGGAGATCCAACCAGTCCATTCTAAAGGAGATCAGCCCTGGGATTTCTTTGGAAGGAATGATGCTGAAGCGGAAACTCCAGTACTTTGGCCACCTCATGAGAAGAGTTGACTCATTGGAAAAGACTCTGATGCTGGGAGGGATTGGGGGCAGGAGGAGAAGGAGACGACAGAGGATGAGATGGCTGGATGGCATCACTGACTCGATGGACGTGAGTCTGAGTGAACTCCAGGAGTTGGTGATGGACAGGGAGGCCTGGCGTGCCTGTCGCATGGGGTCGCAAATAGTCGGACACGACTGAGAGACTGAACTGAACTGATGTCATGTCAGCCTCTTTGCGACCCCATGGACTGCAGCACACCAGGCTTCCCTGTCCTTCACTATCTCCCAGAGTTTGCTCAAAATCATGCCCATTGAGACAGTGATACTATCCAACCATCTCATCCTCTGTCGTCCCCTTCTTTTACTTTCAATCTTTCCCAGCATCAGGGTCTTTTCCAGTGAGTCAGCTCTTTGTAGCAGGTGGCCAAAGCTGTATTCGTACTTTAGCTTCAGCTTCAGCATCAGTTCTTCCAATGAATATTCAGGGTCGATTTCCTTTAGGATTGACTGGTTTGATCTCTTCAGTGTCCAAGGGACTCTCAAGAGTCTTCTCCAGCACCATAATTCAAAAGCATAAATTCTTTGGCACTCAGCCTTCTTTCTTTATGGTCCAACTCTCACAACCATACATGACTATTAGAAAAACCATAGCTTTGACTATACAGACCTTTGTTGGCAAAGGGATGTCATTGCTTTTTATGCTGTCTAGGTTTTTTATAACTTTCCTTCCAAGGAGCAATCTTCTTCTAATTTCATGGCTGCAGTCACTGTCTGCAGTTTTTTGGACCCCAAGAAAGTAAAATCTGACACTGCTTCTACTTTTCCCCCTTCTATTTGCCATGAAATGATTAGACTGGATGCCATGATCTTGGTTTTTTAAACGCTGAGTTTTAAGCCAGCTTTTTCACTCTCCTCTTTCACCCTCATCAAAAGGCTCTTTAGTTCTTCATTTTCTGCATGGTATCATCTGCATGTCTGATGTTGTTGATATTTCTCCTGGCAATCTTAATACCAGTTTGGGATTCATGGATGGGATTCATCCATAGCATTTTGCATGACGTACTCTGCATAGAGGTTAAATAAATAGAGTGACAATATACAGCCCTGTGGTACTCCTTTCCCAATTTTTTTTTCCAATTTTGAGTCAGTCAGTTGCTCCGTGTAAAGTTCTGTTCCTTCTTGACCCGCATACAGGTTTCTCAGGATATAGGAGACAGGTAAGGTGGTCTGGTATTCCTGTCTCTATAAGAATTTTCCACAGTTTGTTGTCAGCCACACATCAAAGGCTTTTGCCTTATTAACAAAATGCTTCTTCTCCACAGTTCCTCTTCCAGAGCCACCACAAGGACAAAATGTTGAAATAATTGCTTGTTTTTAGTTCTTAACCCTCATTTCCTGCATTCCTCGACTTCCTTTCTTTTAATCACTTCTTCTTACTACAGGTACTAAGAACCTTTCTGCTGTCCTATCACAGTACCTATCAAAACTGGACCTCTGGCATGGCTTTGATGCCTGCATTTTACAAGCTGATGTGATTTTTAAGTCAGTGTATTGTTCTCAGGGCATTTACTTTTAGTTTTTATCTCTAATATTGTAAAGTAAAAAAAAATTAAATAAATAATACATAAATAAAAATTTTAAAAAAAGAAAAAAAATTGTGAAATGAACAAAAAGCCCTACCTTCTTCTAAAAAATTTCAAACTTGAGTGTGAGAGAGCCTTCCATGGGAGATATATGTGAAAGCAGTGGAGGCTTCTTGGTATCTTTTGTATAAGAGAAGGTAGCAGCTAACATTGTTTCTATAAGATTCAGTCTAACCTTAATTATTTTCTTGATTCTGTAACTCAAGTTAGCAGGTTTCACGAGCTTTCATACCCAAAGAAAATAATATATAACACAAAGGTCTTGTTCACTGTAGTCCTTTATCCGTATGATCTCCAGAGTTTTTCTTTTCCTCTTAAACATACAGATTTGATCATATCACTGAATTCAAGATCCCCTCATGAGCTCAGCATGACTGTTGTGTGCATGTTTCAGATGGGAACATTTATAAAGTTTCTTTCTTGGTCATTCCATCTCTATATCTTATTGACACCTTGATCTTGAAAATACTTTTTTAATGGGAATATGTTGCCATCTCCAATTATGTAGCTATCTACATGTAGTAGATACTACATCTACAGCATCAGTCCTTCCAATGAATATACAGGACTCATTTCCTTTAGGATGGACTGGTTTGATCTCCTGGCAGTCCAAGGGACTCTCAAGAGTCTTCTCCAACACCACAGTTCAAAAGCATCAATTCTTTGGTGCTCAGCTTTCTTTATGGTCCAACTCTCACATCCATACATGACAACTGGAAAAAATATAGCTTTGACTGTACGTACCTTTGTCAGCAAAGTGATGTCTCTGCTTTTAATACACTGTCTAGGTTTGTCATAGCTTTTCTTCCAAGGAGCAAGCGTCTTTTAATTTCATATAACAATTTTTAATTACATATAACAATTTAATTTCATATAATAATTTTTAATTACATATAACAATTACCAAGTTCCTAATTTGTCCCATACACTCAGCTATGTGCTAGAACATTACCATGGTTACTGGAATAACTAAGCAAGAATAATTAAGCATAGTAGTTGTATTAATGAGAGAAAGCAAATTTTAGTGTTAGATACCTGAATTCATAGTGAGTGGAAAAAACTTATTTCTATTGAACAGGATTTTGCTTTGCTTTTAATGCACTCTGTTTTTAATTTAGGGCTTCCCTTGTGGCTCAGCGGGTAAAGAATCTGCCTGCAATGTGGGAGACCTGGATTCGATCCCTGGGCTTTTACTTTGAAGGATATCATTGAAAGTTTATTTTATTGGAAATATATATAAAGAGAAATCCTAAGAAATATTTGAATCATGTTTTTAAGACCCCCATTGTCAACCATTTGTACTGGAGGAAAAAAGTGTTTTAAAGGGCTTCTGCTGTAGTATGAGTCATTGATTGCTCTCTTTTTTTATACTTTCTTTTAATTATCTACAGGTATAAGAATGGCAGTGGCATTATCAGAAGGGCCTTTGATAATGATGCTTAATGCTTGTCCAAAACAAAAGTACTTATGCAGCAGGAAAGTTGGTAGTATACTCAGAGTTCTCATTTACATAAACCATTTCTTTGTTATTGATATTTCATAAAACAGTAACCACTTACTAAGAAATAGAATTCTTAGATAATTTTAATAGTAATTCTTTGTAACATTCTTTACTTGGAAATTTGAGACTACCCAAAATAATAGTGTCCTGCTAGTTGAAAGTTACGTTGTAGTGCTGAACTTTGAGTTACTGTGCAAGATTTTTTTTTTATGCTGTCACTTGTAATATGTTTAGTGAGAATCCTTAGGATTAAAGTTCTGATTACAAATTGTTGTTTAAAAAAATGTAATAGTTTGTAAATCATTGTCCTAGGCATGTGTGTTAGACTATCACTCCGTACATGGTAAGCTACAACTTTGGAATGGAGCAGCATTTGTACACATTGCACTCATCGTGTAGCCTACTTGGGCTTATGACAGAGAATATACTCTGAGATGGTGCAGAACATATAGCTTATTGGAGGACATGGTTGTGTGAGCAGAAATGAAGTTTATTGAAAACTCATTTTGTTCAAGAGCTTTATAGAATATAAAATATATATAATGTTTTCAATCTTTCTTACGAGTCATAGACACAAGTTTTAAAAAATTAAATCTGTGATAATTCAATTTGGCCTTTCAGTTCATTTATTCATTCAATCTAGCTCTTGCAAGAATACTAAATCTTTCATTTGATTACTGCAGAGTTCTCAGATATTTTGGTATTAATTTCTTATATTTATTTCTTTATCTCCCATTCACTCTTCAACCCACTAGAACTTTATTTCTGTTCCTACTGTTTCATGAAAACACTAAGTCCTTTTCTCAAACCATATTTTATTTGATTGGAAATATCCATTAGAAAGGATATTAGTATATTATATATGCCCCGTTTTTGTTGACCAAACTGAATGCTAATAAAGGAGAAAAACTGAAGATATCAAAAGGTAACATAACCCATATAAGCTTTTATTCTATGTAATGCTTTCACATACTTCTTAGTTAGAAAGATTAAGCTCAAACTCTAGTATGTAAAAAAACTTAGGCCAGGGGAAACTGACAGTGTTTTGTAGTTATGCTAAGCATCGCCCCTCCTACCCTTGACGTTACAGAATGCTGAAACAGTTTCTGATGAGTTAGAAGGACATGGCAGTAGTTGAACAAAGAAGTTAAGGCTGTTTCTAGAGAGATAAGGAGTAAGTTGTTTATTCTAGGTAGCATTATATAATGCAGTTGGTATAAAGTTTATATGTGAATGATTTAGTTACTTTTACATTGAACAAGCCCTAGGCATAAGGTCTAATAAAGCATATATATTGCTTCCCATTATCTCTCTAAATTTTTTCAATGGTGGAAGCTTTCTCCCACCACTGAGTTATAATTCTAAGATTTCTGTTCTTTCTTAGATAATCAGCATTCCTAAAAACATTTTAAGGCCCAAAACACTTGTCTGGACTTGATGGCTTAGATGGTAAAGAATCTGTCTGTGATGCAGGAAACTGGGGTCTGATCCCTGGGTGGGGAAGATCCCCTGGAGGAGGAAATAGCAACCTGCTCCAGTATTCTTGCTTCGAGAATCCTGTGGACAGAGGAGCCTGGCAGGCTACAGTCCATGGGGTCAAGAAGAGTCAGACATGACTAAGTGACTAACACACTTTCGTTTAACTTACAGTAACATCTTTCCTCTCTCTCAGCTATGAGTAAATTTAGTTGCCCGCTTGCTAACCTTGGTTTCAGACCTTTCCAGATTTGGTTGGAGCATGAAAGGGAGGAAGAAAAATATGGTAAGAAGGTAAGAAAATCCTTACTCAAAGTTTGTTTGGTGGGCTAGATTTGAGGTCCTGGGATTGAGAAATATTTAGGGCTGACCCTTTCATGGATGGTTTTGTAGGTACTTGGCAGAGTCCCATCACTGGGGCTTCTCACCTCTGATTTCCTAACGGATAGATCTCTCTTTGAATGGTAGATTTAGACTCTCTCTGCCATTGTTCCTTCCAGAAATTGGGGGTCCACATAGATCCTTTCCTTGTGAATTGAGCCCCTTGATCCTTTTCTGTAGCCTTATTGTACTGAACCAAGATGAGCTTTTTCTTATATACTACCCACCTCCATGCCATGGGAAACACTCATAAAGACTTTACCTGGTCACATTTGAGAGTGCTGGCCAATCCCCAAAAAGCAGAACTTCTCTCCTATTACCATCAAAGCAGTTTTTGAGTCAATCTCTTGACTCCTTGATTTCTCTGCAGCCATTTTGCCTTATCACTGCAGAAGTAAGACAGTACGTTTTCTTAGGTTTCTCAGAGGCTCCTTTCAGTAGGCTTCCTGGAGGCACATCCAAATGAGCGTGAGGGAATAGGCATAGCCTAATCTCTACGTATCTGGGATGGACTGGATGGAGGTCCAGGAATTCTGTGATCCTTTCCTTTAAAAATCTGAATTTGGATCTGGCACCTGACTTAGGTATGAAGTATCTCTGTCCTCTTGATATCTCAGCTGTAACTTGTCATTCAATATCGTAAGATATTCCCTTTTTGAAAAATAAGAAACTTGGAGCTGGAATTGAATTTGACTAAGATGTTAACACATTATTTTCTGATCTTTCTTGCATCTGTGTGTGATCTCAAACTTGTCATTTCTCTTCCTGGTTAATTAATAATTTAGTTATGGGGAACTGGAGAAGGAATTAATATGATTTTTTCTCTTTACAACATTTCTATTATAATAGCTGATACTTATTTGGGGATGACATTTTCCACCTCTTTTATTCTTTTTTTCCCTTTCTGGTATGTAAAAGAAATAATAATAATCCTTCAAGTAAATCTTGGAGGGCTGATCTTGGACTGTGAAAACTCTCCAGTGTGCCATTCATTTCAAATTTGGACTTCTCTTTTCCTACTCTGTAAATTGCCTCTCCAACAGTTGGGAGTGATTACATCTCTTCATTTAGGAAATCATCTTTCACATGAAATGTCCTCTTGTTAATATTACCCATCTTGCCATGTAATATTTCTGACAGAAAATTCTCTCATAGATGAAAGGTAGTTTCTTCCTTTTAATCAAAGGAAAATGGTGTCTCATTAGCTAATAAACACTCTTTTTTGTTAAAAGACAATAAGATCTATGATGTGTAGAAATTACAGTTCACAGAGTAGAAAAATCAAAAATATTTACATCAATTTTGTATTACTTCCTACTAAGATATTAAAGTATTGAGACAAGAAATCAAAGATTACCTGTAAAACATTGCTATGAGGCTATATATTAAAGTCTGTAGCAGAATTAGATATATAGAGATATAAAATTAGATAGATATAAAATTGAGTGATCTTGACTCATTTAATTTATATAGGCACATAGGAATTACCACTAAGTCAGAGCTATATTATTATTATTTCTTGTACGTATCAGAAAAGGAAAAAAGAATAAAAGAGGTGGGATACATCATCCCCAAATGAGTATCATTTTACTAACAACTGTAGCCCAAGTTTATGAAAATCACTATGCTAGTACTAATCATAATGTCTGAGAATTTCACACATTATGGAGTGGTTAAGTTGTTGGAAACAGAAAGTTGAGTTCTTTGAGTCTTTTGTCTACCTTGTATATATGTACTTATGTACTCAATGAAGTAAAATTAAAAAGAGAGCTGACTCTCAAGATGTATCCTTTCTTTATATAAATTTAAAATTCTTTGATAACAATTCAGTCTCTACTCTCTTTTCTGCTTTTACATAATCATAAACAGAAAAGGAAGGAAAAAGAAAATCCAGAGGGTAAAGTGTTAGGAAGCACCTGACTTTGCCTTCCAGAGACAACTTCAAATTCACTTAAGAATTTGATGAAACTTGTGTATGCTCCCAACCCAAAGTCCCTGTGAATATATACACAAAATTTCATTCCATTTGAGGGCATTCAAGGCTCCTGCAAAATTCATCCATATAACAGGGAGTTTATGAACCCCCACTTCCTACCAGTTCCATCAGGAATCCAGTTGATCCAGTTGGCCAAACCCCCTATATATTTCCCAGTTCTAATACCCTCTCACCGTCTTTACTCTTACCTTTATCCTTTGCCTGGACTGTAGTAAAAGCCTCCCAGTTGATTTGCCTGCTTCTACCCTTGACTCCTTTGGTTCATGTTTCACAGAGTAACCTGTTGGATCCTTTGAAAACATAAATCAGATAATTTTCTTTTCTAGCTTAAAATTCTCTCATATCTCCTCATTGCAATTAGAGTGAAATGCAGAGCTATAAGGCCCCACATGACTTGGTCCCTGGCAATTTTTTCATGACATTCTCTTGACAAGACACACTACCCATATACCGAATTTAAGACCTTTCTGCTAGCTATTCCCTTTG
Organism: Bubalus kerabau; assembly: GCF_029407905.1. Taxonomy (NCBI): domain Eukaryota; kingdom Metazoa; phylum Chordata; class Mammalia; order Artiodactyla; family Bovidae; genus Bubalus; species Bubalus kerabau. The sequence continues at coordinate 77,754,716 of NC_073631.1, read as the reverse complement.
CCTGACATGTTCTAACATAGCCAGCTCTTCTTATATTCTTGACCAACTCTTTCTTTCTCTTTTTTAAAGATTTTTTTAAAAATGTGGACCATTTTTAAGGTCTTTATTGAATTTTTTACAATATTGCTTCTGTTTTATGTCTTTGGTTTTTTGGCTGCAAAACATGAGGGATCTCCCCAACCAAGGATCAAACCCACACCCCCTGCATTGGCAAGTGAAGTCTCAATCACTAGACCTCCAGGGAAGTCCCCTTAGCCAACTCTTTCATGTCATTTTAGTCTCAGCTGAAATGTCATCTCTTCAGAAACATCTTCCAGACCACCATGTCTAAGATTGTAGCCACCTCTCAGTTGTCTTCTGTTATTGTCATAACACTTGCCACTAAAATAGTCCCCTTTCTTTATATATCTGTTTATTTGTTTACTATCTGTCTCCTACCTCTAGTGCTTTGTCTACTTGTTTTCCACTACAGCGCCAAACCTAGCTCAGCATCTGGCAAGAAGTGAGTGCTCATTAGATACTTCTTGAGTAAAGTGCACGATGGTTTTCTTTTATTAAAAATTATGAAATTAGTTGATGTCACAATTATACTCTGAGTTTTTATAACATGTGCTTATAGAAATGATAGAATTTTAATTAACACTGACTGTCATGCCAATGAATTCAAACTAGTGGTATTTATTAAATTTAAGGAAATTGCCCAGTAACATCTGTCTTACTACTACAACTCAACTCAACTCTCATGCTGCTGCTGCTGCTAAGTCACTTCAGTCGTGTCCGACTCTGTGCGACCCCATAGATGGCAGCCCACCAGGCTCCCCCGTCCCTGGGATTCTCCAGGCAAGAACACTGGAGTGGGTTGCCATTGCCTTCTCCAATGCATGAAAGTGAAAAGTGAAAGTGAAGTCGCTCAGTCGTGTCCGACCCTCAGCGACCCCATGGACTGCAGCCTACCAGGGTCCTCTGTCCTTGGGATTTTCCAGGCAAGAGTACTGGAGTGGGGTGCCATTGCCTTCTTTGCAACTCTCATGCTAGTGAGCCTCAATTCTAATAAATTCCTTTTATAGATTTTTTTAACCTATAAAATGAGGATGATGGAGGAATTCTAACACGAGTTGCTCTTGTTAGATGATCCGTCTACATATGACATAGGTAAACTCTAAGTGAGGCATTGGAGAATGACCAAAAGTAAGTAGATTCTACAGCGCAGTTGACAGTTTGTAAGAAGGGTTGTACTCAGATCCCTTATTTTCACTGTTTCCAGACTAAGGACAAAACTCAGTCTTTTCCCTGCATTTTGGCTAAAATTCTGCTACAAAACACTAGGTTTTGTGGCTTGAAGAGTAGAGGACTGAGTTTGGCATAACTATAGTTGCTTGAAAGTAAGGGGAAAATCCAAAGTAGGAGGGATCCAGAGAAAGGAATCCTTAAATCTTTTTAATGACTCTTCTGCCAATGCCTGAATCACGCCTGAACAGGACAAACTTTAAGCAGTCAGCCTTCCAAAATATAGCCCAAGCCATCAATTGCATGCTAAACCAAACAAACATACCAAAAAAACCCCCAAAACTAACCTTCTTTGTGAGAGTATTACAGACTCCAATCTGTTTGGAAAATATATGTTAAGGGTATACCTAAAGTTGCTAGGATAATAATATGTTAAGGATACAACCTAAAATTACTTAATAAACCAAGAAACATGGAAATTGTGACTCATTTTTGAGACAAAAGACAATCAACAAACATCAACCCATAGATGCCCCATGTGCTGAAACCAACAGACAATGATTTAAAGCAATTACTATAAAATACATTCAAGGACATAAAAGAAAATATGTGCATTATGAATGAAATATGGAAAATCTAACAGAGAAATAGAAACTATAACAAAAGAAATGTAAATTCCAGAACTAAAAACTGTAATATCTGAAATAAAAATTTACCAGATGTACTTGACAACAGAATGAAGGTGATGAAAAAATCAGCAAAGCTGAAGATATATTAACAGAAATTATTGGGAATTCCCTGGTGGTCCAGTGGTTAGAACTCTGGCCTTCCACCACAGAGGGCATGGGTTCAATCCCTGGTCAGGGAACTAAAATCCTAGATGCCAGCCAGAAAAGAAAAAAGAAAAAAATTAATAGAAATTGTCTAACCTGAGGAACACAGAGAAAAAAAATAATGAAGTAAAAATGAATGAGCCTCAGGAACTATACTGAAAGCTCTAAGATATGTATAATTAGAACCCCAGAAGGAGATGAGAGAAAGGAATAATGGGCAGAAATAATATCTAAGGAAAATGTGGCTGAATATTTTCCAAATTTGGTGGAAGATATAAATTTACACATTCAAGAGCTTAACAAACCTCAAATGAAATAACAACAAAGAAAACCACACTGTTGTATAATAATTTGGCTGTTTTTTTGTCCCTACTCCCTAGGAGACAACCTCTAAATCTTTGTAATTTCTTGGAGTGATAGGAAAGTCTTTGTTACTCATGGTGGGCCTCTGGGCCCACACCTGAATTTATGCTAAAAAGATGACTCCAAATGGGGGCTAGTCACATGAGAAAGATCAAGCATGGAATTACAAGGCTGGGGCGTTGAGTTACGTGTTATAAGCCCAGCCTCTGAAGAGGGCAGGATTGGCTGGAGATTGAGTTCAAGCACATGGCCAATGATTCAATCAAAATATTCAAAATTGATTCAGTCAATCAAGCCTATGTAATGAAACTCCAGTAAAAACTCTAGTCACTGAGGGGAGCCTGATTAGGTAATTATACAGTAATGTGCCTGGAAGGTCGGGCATTCTGAGGACACAAAATCTTTGTGGGTTGGACCCCCAGACCTCACTTTATGGGTCTTTCCACTTGGCTGGTCCTGATTTATATACTTTATGATAAAATTATAGGGTTCCATCCCTAGTCAGGGAATTAGATCCAACATGCCTCAGCTAAGAGTTCATATGCTGCAACTAAAGAGCCCACATGCCACAATGAAAAGTCCCGCATGCTGCAACTAAGACCTGGTACAGTCAAATCAATAAAAAAATAATCCCATGGACAGAGGAACCTGGCAGGCTACAGTCCATGGAGCGGCAAAGAGTCGACATGATTGAGCAACTGAACATGCAAGTACAAGTTCTGTGACTCATCTTAGTTAACTACAATACTTTGGGGAGTACTGGAAACCTCTGTGTTGGTAGTCAGTTGATCAGAAGCATGGGTGACCTGAAAACTCTGGAATTTTCATCTGGCTTCTGATGTGGGGGTAGGATTATGCTCCTAACTTGCCAAATGTGGCCTAATTCTAGGTATTTAGCATTGTTGAGTCCTGCCCCTCAGACTACAGGTTCGAGGCATTGCCCCAAAGTCACAGAAGGGAAACCCAGAACTAAGCTCACCTCTAAAGCTGACTGAGCCCCTTTGTAACCATTGCCAAACTCCCCGTTGATCATCACTAACAAAATTTCTGACTCCCAATTAGACAAAGATGCCCACTACAGTAGACACCTTATAGCATTCCAACCAGTCACCTAACACTAACCTTCCAACAGGAATTTTCTTTGTCTTGAGGCTATAAAAATTGGCTATTAACTCTCAAAAACGCTCGACTCTCCCTGGTCTGTCAGGAAGCTGCCTGCTGCACTTGCAGTGCCCACTTTATCTCTATTCTTTGTTAATAAACTCACTCTTTTCTGCAGTACTCTGTGTCTTGGAGCCTCCTTGGTGATTCAGACAGTAAAGAATCTGCCTGTAATTTAGGAGACCCAGGTTCCATCTTGGGCCGGGAAGATCCCCCTGGATAAGGGCAGGGCAACTCTCTTCAGTATTCTTGCCTGGAGAATTCCATGGGCTGAGGAGCCTGATGGGCTACAGTCCATATGGTACAGTTGGACATGACTGAGCAACTAAAACACACTGTGTCTGGAAATTCTTTTCCAGTCTGTGCTCAGATTGCCCCAACAAGCATCAGAATTGCACTGTGCACACCTAAGCACATTATTATCAAATTTGAGGGGAAAAGTTATTTTGAAAGCTTTCAGAGAAAAATGACACATTGCATTTGAATTTGAATTATTGACTACCAGAACACAGTGGAGCATCTTTAAAGTGCTGGAGAGGAAGGGATAACAAGACTACAACAAATCAGAATTCTATATCCAGTGAAAATTACCTTCTAAGAATGAAGGTGAAATAAAATATATTTTCAGAAAAAGAAAACTAAAAGAATATATTGACAGTGGGCATGCACTATAAGAAATAATAAGGAAGTGCGTGCATGCATGCTAAATCTCTTCAGTCGTGTCCAACTCTGTGCGACCCTAGGGACTGTAGCCTGCTAAGCTCCACTGTCCATGGGATTCTCCAGGAAAGAATACTGGAGTGGGTTGCCATGCCCTTCTCCAGGGGATCTTCCCAACCCAGGGATCAAACCCAACTCTCTTACATTGCAGGTGGATTCTTTACCATCTGAGCCACTAGGGAAGCCCCACTAAAGGAAGTACTACAGGCTAAAGAGAAATACAAAGAGATGCAAATTCAGATCTTGTTGTTGGAGGTGGGGATGAGAGCATTGAAGATTGTAGTATCTATCATGGAGTTTTAATGTATGTAGATGTTATACATTTGACAGCTTTAGCAAAAACAGGCAAGGGTGAGTGAATGAACTCCTGTCTTGAAAAGATTTCTGTATTTGACATGAATTGATTCAATACTAACCCTAAGTAGGCTGTGAAAAGTTAAGGATATATATTGTGATCTTTAAAACAACCACTAAAACTTAATGTAAAGAGGTAAAATAAGGATGCTGGAATACATGTTTATGCATATGCTGTGTTAGGTAAACCAAAGATAAAGATACAGAAACCTAAGTCAAACTTTTTATTTCTTGTACTTATTAAATGATGACAAAATATTTCTGTTAGTGGTCTTTTTTGCCAAGGGTTAAGATTATATGATCTTTTTTTCAACTTCTCTCTTCAACTTTTTCTTTTTCTCCTGTTTCAGAGCCAGTATTTTGTTCATCTTTTTCTCCTATGTTCTTGAAAAAAAAATTGCATATTTTCCCTTCAATTTGTCAGCAGTCAGCTAGTGCTTGTTTTTTCTGCAGGGTACTTATTTGTTTCAACTTCATTTCCTGCCCGTTTTCTCCCTAAGGTCATTGAATCACATTTTGATAAATACATTGCTATTATGGTTTACTAAAGGCCATTACAAGGGTAGATTTTTTAATTAATGTCTTTCATTATAATGAGTCAGAAAGTCAGTGAATTGAAAAATTACTCTTTGTGTGGGTATTCAACATTAGTTAGTCAACATGTCCTTGCTGTGTGTGGAGTGCTCTTCTGAATTCTGTGGGAGTGTGATTATGGCAGTATTTCCTGGAGATAAAAGCTATATAAAGAAGAAATACGGTAAACAAAAGTGACAGATAAGTGTAAGGTAGGAAGCATGGGGGCAAATGAATAAGCTACTGGCCTGACTAACCCAGGAAATTTTCACAGGCAATACTAGAGTTCTGAAAGACTTGGGTGTGCCTTGTGGAAAGCTGACAAAACTCCCTAAGTGGAGTGAATATCATGGATATGAAGGAGAAATCAGCTAAAAATTATTTATTGTGTTGATTGCATCATATGCCAGTCACCAGAAGAACATGAAATAAAGATAGTATTTTTAGTATTTAGATAGTATTTAATATTTCCTAAACCAGTCCATTCTGAAGGAGATCAGCCCTGGGATTTCTTTGGAAGGAATGATGCTAAAGCTGAAACTCCAGTACTTTGGCCACCTCATGAGAAGAGTTGACTCATTGGAAAAGTCTCTGATGCTGGGAGGGATTGGGGGCAGGAGGAGAAGGGGACGACAGAGGATGAGATGGCTGGATGGCATCATTGACTCAATGGACGTGAGTCTGGGTGAACTCCGGGAGTTGGTGATGGACAGGGAGGCCTGGCGTGCTGCGATTCATGGGGTTGCAAAGAGTCGGACACGACTGAGCGACTGAACTGAACTGAACTGAAAGATAGTAGGAAAGATTACATGTTCTCATGGGGGGAAAAGACAATATATATAGCCATAGATGCCAAGTACAAGTAGATGCCAACTATTGTAGTGAAAATGGATGCTTAATTGCAGAAGGAAGGCTGAGTTAAATGGAGGGGACTTTAAAGTGGGATCAGGGCCTAACATAACAGAGAGAAAGGGAGAGATAGGATATAACTTAAATGATGAAGTCTGGGGACAATGGGAATATGCTGGGAATAAGAGGATCATGATAAGATGGTGATGAATATGTTGCTGCTGGTGAAGTATGTTGGTAAAAATGATACCTGACATGGAAAGTTGCGTATTATTCAGGGTTTGTTTTAGACGAAATTATAATTAGATGGATTAGTTAACTTGACTTTATAAATAACAAGTTGTTAAATCTAAGCTTCTACATGAATTTATCATGGCTATGTTTAAATAACGGAGAAGGCAATGGCACCCCACTCCAGTACTCTTGCCTGGAGAATCCCAGGGATGGCAGAGCCTGGTGGGCTGCCATCTATGGGGTTGCACAGAGTCGGACACGACTGAAGTGACTTAGCAGCAGCAGCAGCAGCATGTTTAAATAAATTGTGTACTTTTGAGTTTCATCACTCCTTTTTGCCACATGAAAAATATTATTTTCTCGACCAGTTTTCCAAGTGGAGACCTATACCAATGTTTTGATTCTTCAGCTATATACTCTGTCTTAGTTCATTTGGGATAACATAACAAAATACCACAAACCAGCTAGTTTATAAACAACAAAAATTTATTTTTCACAGTTCTGATAGCTAGAACAAGATCAGGGTACCAGCATGGTTGGGTTTTAGTGAAGCCTCCTTTCCGGATTGCCTTCTTCTGGCTGTGTCCTCACCTGATAGAAAGGGCCAGGTTCCCTCTGGAGCCTCTTTTATAAGGCAGTGTTTGTCGCTCAGTCATTTCTGACTCTTTGTGACCCTGTGGACTATAGCCTGCCAGGCTCCTCTGTCCATGGAATTCTTCAGGCAAGAATACTGGAATGGGTTGCCATTTCCTTCTCCAGAAGATCTTCCCCACCCAGGGATCAAACAGGGGTCTCCTGCATTGCAGGCGGATTCTTTACCATCTGAGCCACCAGGGAAGCCCTTTTTATAAGGCACCGGTCCCATAAACACTTCCCATGGGCCTCCATGTCCTAATACCATCACCTCTGGGGATTAGAGTTTCAACATAAATTTTGGAGGGGCACAAACATTCACACTATAGCATCCTCCCTTTGGTTCTGTAACATCATACCACCCTGGAGCTTGTATGGATTGATTGTTCTATCTCTTCCTCCTTCACTGATTCCATTTGAAGTTCATGGACCCCTAAGTTTGGGCATAGTCTTCTATCGTCATCTTAACTTTCTTTTATCAGTGTATACCTTCATGGAAGCAATAATTTTTATCAAAACAGAGATCTCTCAATTTTATTTCTAGCTAAATTTTAGATACTCCAGAAGATCCAGAATCATTTCTAATGCAACACATCCCAGATCAAGTTTAACTTCCCCACTAATCTTCCTTTCTGTTTTTCATATTGTTACTGTCACCCCCCAAAAGCAGGCATACCGAAAACATTAGTTATCTTTTCTTTCCATCTCATATCAATGTGCGGAGAAGGCAACGGCAACCCACTCCAGTACTCTTGCCTGGAAAAACCCATGGACGGAGGAGCCTGGAAGGCTGCAGTCCCTGGGGTCGCTAAGAGTCGGGCATGACTGAGCAACTTCACTTTCACTTTTCACTTTCATGCATTGGAGAAGGAAATGGCAACCCACTTCAATGTTCTTGCCTGGAGAATCCCAGGGACAGAGGAGCCTGGTGGGCTGCCCTCTATGGGGTCGCACAGAGTTGGACATGACTGAAGCGACTTAGCAGCAGCAGATCAATGTGACTAGTTACTAAGCTTTGTCTTTATGTATTTGAAATATATAATTTTGTCACTGTTCTAGAAGTTTTAACATGCATTATTTGATAGTAGAAAAGAATATACCTAACACATTTGTTGACAACCGTAATCATTTAAGAGATTAAGGAAATTCCCTTCTAAGTTTACTAAGAATATCTTTCGTTTGTTTTTTGTTTTAATCTTGAATGGGTGTTGAATTTTATCAAATGGTTTCTCTCTTCAATTTGTTTATGTGGTGAATCCACTAATCGATTTTCATGTGTTGATCTTTCATTAATTAGGATAATCCCAGCTTGATGCTGATGTGTATTTTCTTAGATCCTCCTGAATTTGGTTTGATAATATTTTGTTTAGGATTTTTCACCTATCATATTTTAGTGAGATGGTCTTGTGACTTTACTACTCTTTTTCACATTGTTATTATTTCTGGGTCTCAGAGCTGCGGGGGTGAGCAAGGTGAGGGCGGGGCCTTGAGAGCAGCCACCCACTCTCTGCCGGCTCTCCGTCTCTAGAAAAGGCGCGTGGTTCCGTCTGCAGGGCTGACTTCCGAGCCCCCAGCGGCCGCAGCAGGTCCCGCAGCGCCGCTCTCAGGGAGCCTGATCCGCTTGGCTCCGCAGCACGGTGCCGCCTAGAGGGTTCCTCAGGGCGAGTTCAGGGTGCCCGGTGAGCGCTCGCGGCAGGTCGCAGAGCACCGCTTTCGCCTGTCACCTGCCTGCAGGGGGTGGGCTTGGCTGGGCAGGGGATGGGAGTCCCCTCTGAGACCTCTTGTTCCCCCCACCCAGGCAGGAGCCACCCTCGTACCTGAGGGAGCGCAGCGAACAAACGCAGGACATCACACCAGGACGTCTGTCTCTGCCGCCTACGAGAGGTACCATTCCCCGCCGGCTGTCTCTGCGTGCAGGTGACCCGATCCGGGAGGAGAGCACTGGTTGGGAAAGTATAACCTGAAATTCTAGGGGAAGAAAATTCTCTGGTCCCACTCAGTCCCTTTGTGTCATAAACTGGCTACTGTCAGCTCTATTTGGGAAATCTACACAATTTGGGGGAAGTCGTGTTAGCTCTGTTTGGGAAATCGGCACAATTTTCCACAGTGTGAAACGACCTGAATAACCTAAATTTAAATTTGTTTCCTTCGATTTGTCTTTCACCTAACTTTATTTATTTCTTTTGGCCGGGAGGCGGGGTGCTGGAGGGAGGGGAAGTGAAGGACCGCGGTACACAAGGAAGAATGTGAGTCCCATCTCCTGGATCTGTTCTGGACACTCCACTCCTGGTTGTAAAGGTTGTGTCAGGGACATTTCCAGTGCCAGCCTGGAATGGTTAACTGTATGGCCATTCAAAGCGAATTTAGACCTTGACTTCATCTATAGGCTTCAGGCCCATTTACTGAGCAGTCAGTTTTTAGAGAAGCTTGTGCACAGAATCATAAGAAAATATCAGGATTTTTCTTGAATTTCTTGAATGACATTTCTTGAATGTCATTTGTGCTGCACCATGTCATATTAGCTTCTATCATCTTTATTGTCTTCATACTCCTGAACAACTTGAGAAAAGGCAGGGATCCACTAGATATCAGTTCATAACACATATTTTTTAATGAATATTCAAAGTTCATCAGTAACTTTGAAACCTAAAATGGTGCTTGAGCATTCAACACTTGATCGATTGGAAAACGCCAGCGAAACACCACACACTCTTTTTCTTATGGTTACACATAAAATGGGCTGCGTTTTGATCCTCTTGATTGAAAGGTATGGTGGTAAGAGTTTTGGATAGGGAGACAGAAGAGCTAAGAACTTGCTGAACCATATCAAGAGAAATTTTCTAACCTGTAAATGGGAAAGGTTGGAGCACATGCTTCAAAGATCTTTGATGAAATGAATCTCATCACAACTTCATAAACATGTGTTGGATTTCAGTGACTCCTGAAGACTTTAACAGAATGTTGGTAAAGTTGTTACTCTAATATCCTTTTGAGGGGAGGTCTGAAAGTCAACAAGGCAAAGGAAAACCAACAAATACATAGTAGGCAATTTTGATTTGATGAAAACCAAATATATAAGTATTTATAATTTTTAGGTTTAAACAGATCATAAAGTAATTGAATAATTTTCTTTTTAAGCTAAAAACATATTCCTTTTTTTTCTGTACAGAATATGCATTTTGCCACAAGAAGATGGTTCTACCTGCCTTTGGGTTGCATGTTGCTGATCCATCTGACTCATGCTGACTTTGAATTTCAAAAGGGGGTACTTGCCAGCAACAACCCAGGGATCATGGAAGACATTGATCCCCAGTGCTGGAATACTTGCTCTTTGACATTGATAGAGCTTAAGGAACTCAAGATAGAGCACAATGTGGATGCTTTCTGGAATTTCATGTTGTTCCTGCAAAAATCCCAGTGGCCTAGACATTATAATGTCTTCTTAAGCATAGCTCAGGATTTCTGGGACATGTATGTAGACTGCTTGCTTTCAAGATCTCATGGAATGGGCAGAAGACAGTTGATGTCTCCCAGGTATAATTTTCTACAGAAGATAAGAGAATTTAAGTGTGTACTTAGATAATAGTTTGGTTTTCTTAAAAATTGAACATTTAATCTTTCTGATTTTTAAAGTTTATCTAATAAGCTAGCAAATTTGCCATATTTTTCCTAATTTGATCAGCTTTGATTTTCATTTTTGCTGATTTTATATTGTTTAGAAAGCATGGGAGCTCTGATGAGCAAATACTTGATTCTAAATGATCTTGGAATATAATATATTTTGGTAATCATTAAATAAATTATCATCTTATTTTTCCCCATGAATAGTTCATAAGAGAGTCATTTAGCCCTGTAAGTATTCATATTACATTTGTTTAAAAATTTTTAAACATCAACATGTGTTTAGACTTTTGAAATTAATATTTTCAGTAGGGTTGCTTAAAGGGAGGGAAACTCAAGAATCATATTAAAGTAAGTGTTAACAATTTTTCCTCTCTGACTTTACAGGACTGGATTTTATAAAACGTGAGTTTTACATTTAAGAGAACACAGAAAATACCTCAAGCAGGATGGCACCAACCTGAAAATTTAACCCTGTGTCAGTATTTATGAGCTCAAATGTTTCCTACAGCATTTATCAAAATTGTTACTTCCAGTTCTTTAACACTGATGAAGGTTGTATTTTTGTTGATGTGTAATTGTTTTATGCCTATTGAATCATCATTTCTATATTTTTGGATAATTTTTCAGTAATTTTTTATTTAGAAGGCATCTTTGTAAAGCATCTTTTTTTTTAAAAAAAGAAAACACCACTTAAAATGCAAATACAATATATATATTTTAATACAATGATCAATGGGGTAAAATAACAACCAGTTTTATCTGGTGTTATATGTAATATTGACCTTAAAACTGTGCCAAAACTAATGCCAATATTATCCTAAAAAGTAATATTTAATCTTGATGTAGTGTACTCTGTGTCTTCTGATATATGTGTCTCATCACCAAGCTATCTTATATATTATTTTTTATCCATTAAGGACTAAAATTTCATTTTATGTTCTCATTTTTATTGTCTTCATTTTTAAAAAAGGAATAACAAACAGAAAAGTAGTAAGAAACTTCATTTTAGTAAAGTGCAAAAATGAAGTGAAAGTCACTCAGTCATGTCTAACTCTGACCCCGTGGACTCTGTAGTTCATGGAATTCTGCAGACCAGAATACTGGAGTGGGTAGCCTTTCCCTTCTCCAGGGGATTTCCCCAACCAACCCAGGGATTAAATCCAGGTCTTCTGCAATTGCAGGCAGATTCTTTACCAGCTGAGCCACAAGGGAAGCCCAGGAATACTGGAGTGGGTAGCCTATCTCTTCTCTAGAAGATCTTCCCAACCCAGGAACCAAACTGAGGTTTCATGTGTTGCAGGTGGATTCTTTACCAACTGAGCTAACAGGGAAGCCCTTTAGTAAAATGTAATTGGATAGAATTTTTGTCTTCAGAAGACAGAAATTGTTTTTATATTTCCTTTTATATAACACATTTTATTGTAAAAAGGATGTGGAATTTAAAGACATATACCAAACAATATAATAACATGAATTAGATGAAGAGGTTGGGATGAATGAGAAATAGAAAACAAATAATATGCAGTTAAAGTTTTAGGTCAATGCTTTTAAATGCATGTCATAAAGTTCTATACCTTTGATAAAGGGTAGCCATAAATTTAGTCTGAATTTCCAATGTGAATTGGGACTCATGAGTGGTTTCAAGATTCACAGTGGGTACCAAGCAATATGTTTGGGAGCCTAGCTTTTCCTAGGTCTGAGGATCAATAGAAGTCTGTACCATAGGTTTTTTATAATGGCTGCCATGGGTTACAGCATTGTGTTTTCAAGTATCCCAACAGTGACAGCTAGCCTTCAATGTAACCTGATGCCAGCACACCCAAACACAATTAAATACAAACAATTTCAAAAGCATCAAAAATAATATGAATTGTCTGATGGTTTCATTTGATCCAAGAATAAATTTTGAATTAAAGGAGGGGACCTGACATTCTTTGAGTTGTGGACCACTTTGAAATTCTGATGACATTATAGACCCTCTACTAGGGGTTTTATATACATACACTCATACTTTGTACATAATTTCAGGGGTCCCATGAGTCCTAATGGACTGCATAACTTTCAGGTATTTTTTTTTACAAGCAGCATTTCATATAAATAAGTTTTGTATAATAACTGGTTACAGATAATATGAGGATTTAAGTTTAATATTATAAGTTTCTAGATTGAGAATATTTTATCTTGCCAATTACAGATAGATCCCTAAGCTCAGAAAATCAACTAGTTGGAGGGTAGACCATATTTTCTTTTATAAAAATGACCAAATACCCATGAAGCTGATTAATTTATTTCCTTTTGTAGAGGCATGGGGTCATGATTTTCCTTAGAAAACAGCCCTCTTTTGGAACTTCAACAGTTGAATGCCATAAAGCAAGATCATGTCATTTTAGCCTAAAAAATTATTCAACCAGTTGTCAGCAATCCTTGTTGTCATAAAAATTTTATTGCACCAATGATGAGCTTTTTAATATTAATAAAATTAATTTCTAACCTTCCAAAATAGATTAACTGAAAATGGTTTCATAGTTATCCTAGTTAAATTTACATGCTACCTTGGATTATTAAAGATGTTAAAAATAAACTGAGCATTCTGGTTTTAGAGCCATTCATCTTAAGTCTCTTTGATGATACTTAGATATAATGCTCTGTTAAATCCCCCCAGTTTTGGGCACAAATCATGTCATTTGTATATAGAACATTTTATTCTTTTTTCATCATTTATTTAACACAAATTCTTTGAGCTTGGAGGTACACTGCTGAGTAATCCAGACACAATCCTTGCTTCCAGAATTGTCACTGCTGTGGGACAAAGATGCAGCAGAAAATAATATAATTAATTCAAAATCACTTTTATGATACCAAAATATAAGCTTTTTTTTTTTTTTTTTTTTTTTTTTACCAAAGAGAAATGGTAGCCAGAATAGGGTTGAGTGGGGAACAAGTTATAGTTCTATTTTTCCATATTCCAAATCATCAGACTAGTCAGACAAGACGATGATCCAAAAAGAAAAAAAACCCAAACCTACCCATTCTTGCAGTGGTGTTATGGTTAAGACTCAATCAGTTTCACAGCTTTGTGTATATGCTGAACTCTTATAGCTTAATTCAAAACCAGTTGTTTTCCAGAGTGCTGAAAGCTAAGGAGGGAAAAAAGATAGCAAAACATATATTGGGAATTCACTGGAAGTCAAGTGGTTGGGACTTCTCGCTTCTACTGCAAAGGACACGGGTTTGGTTCCTGGACGGGAAACCAAGATCCCACATGCTTCAAAGTGCAGAGAAACAAAACAAATAAAACCATCTAATATTGCTCCCAAAATATTTATCAGGTGATACAATGGTTAATTTACTGAGTACCTATGCTTAAAATTCCTCTGCTCTTCCTATAGAATTTTTTTTTTTTTTTTACTTTAAATAAGCTTTTTATTTCGGAATAGTTTCAAATTTGCTGAAAAGTTGCAAGCTAGTGCAGAGAGTTCTTATATAGGCCTCACCCATTTTTCCATATTGTTAACATCTTACATTAGTCTGGTATGTTTGTAATAACTAATGAACCAGTATTGATACATTCTAAATTAAACTTCATATTTTATTTGAATTCCACTAGTTTTCCCCCTTTATGTCCTCTTGCTGTTCCAGTCTGATGATTTGGAATAAGGGAAAAGAAAACTATAAATCGTTCCCCACTCAACCCTATCCCATCCAGGACACCATTTACATTGAGTTGTCATGTCTCCTTAGACTCTAAGAAGATGTTTTTGATGACCTTGACAATTCCAGATACTGGCCAGGTATATTGCAGGATGTCCCTCAATTTGGGTTTGCCTGATGTTTCTCTCTGGTTTTGATGGGGGTTATAGGTTTTGGGGGATGAAAACTACAGAGGTAAAGCACTGTCCTCAACACTTTATATCAAGGGTACATGCTGTCAACATAACATACCCCACGGATGGTGTTTAACCTTGGCTAAGGTATTTGGGCTTCCCACGTGGCACTAGTAGTAAAGAACCTTTCTGCCAGCGCAGGAGGCATAAGAGATGCCACTTCAATCCCTGGCTTGGGAAGATCCCCTGGAGGAGGGCATGGCAACCCACTTCAGTATTCTTGCCTGGAGAATCCCATAGGGAGAGGAGCTTGGCAGGCTACACAGTCAGACACGACTGAAGTGACTTAGTATGCAAGGTAGTATTTACCAGATTTCTTAGCTGTAAAGTTCCCTTCCCTTCTCTTTCTATGTTGTATTCTTTGAAAGCAAGGCATTAAGCATAACCCACACTTTAGGGAATGGGAAGTTATGTTACATTTCCTTGAAAAGGAACTATCTACATAAATTAAATATAAGTGGTCATGAAACATGGCTGCCAATGACTAATGTAAGCTTAGGCTGTGTTGGCCGTAGGTGAGTAAAAATGAGTTCAGTTCAGTTGCTCAGTCGTGTCCGACTCTTTGCGACCCCATGAACCGCAGCACGCCAGGCCTCGCTGTCCATCACCAACTCCCGGAGTCTACCCAAATCCATGTCCATTGAGTTGGTGATGCCATCCAACCATCTCATCCTCTGATGTCCCCTTCTCCTCCTGCCCTCAATCTTTCCCAGCATCAGGGTCTTTTCAAATGAGTCAGCTCTTCGCATCAGGTGGCCAAACAAAGCATTGGAGTTTCAGCTTCAACATCAGTCCTACCAGTGAACACCCAGGACTGATCTCCTTTACGATGGACTGGTTGGATCTCCTTGCAGTCCAAGGGACTCTCAAGAGTCTTTTCCAACACCACAGTTCAAAAGCATCAATTCTTCGGCACTCAGCTTTCTTTATAGTCCAACTCTCACATCCATACATGACTACTGGAAAAAACAGCCTTGACAAGACAGACCTTTGTTGACAAAGTAATGAGAGGGACTAGTTTTATTATACCCTCTATGTATCTATGTTAAACCTGTAAATTTTTGTTTGGTTCTCTTGGTCTCAGTATAGAGGAATATTAACAAATTTCAGCACTTCAGAAAGAGCTGGCCAGATTCATAGTCTGGAATGATTAAATAAACTGGATATTTGACCACCAAAGACTTAGGGTGAACATCATAGTTTTTCCCTGTGATATGAAATGTACCCTGTGTTCCAGAAGGCAGACTGAGGAACAGAAGAACAACAGTTGTTCACCTAATTATTCACTGGTTTTCATCCAATATGAGCAAGCACTGGCTGAAAGGACCTAATCAGGTAATGAACTCCTCCCTCATGTAGTAAGATTCTCATTGAACAGTGTTGAAGCCACTTTCATCTGGGCTCACTAAACTCCATTTTTATTTTCTTGACTATTTTTTCATTTAGTTTATTAGCAAAAATTTGGGAGCTAAAATTTTGTCTCAGTTGACTCATGGAAGGAAATATACTATCCACCTTTCAGCCAGGCTGGATGGGCTCAGGAGTGATGTAGTGGGACCATAGATGTGAGGAGAGACGGAGACTTGTTAGAATTAGTGACAAAGTCAGACAGAGGGACTGATTTGTGGGCTCACTGCTGGGTGCCTAGAACTATAACATGGGATCTTGGGTATTGTCTGTCTACCAAGTACAAGTGTCTGCATTAAGCAACCTTACTACCCTTCATCCGCATACATTTCTTCCTCTGTTGAATGGCTACTAGGTAATAACCTGCCCTATTTTACCTTTCCTTTTTCTGATGGGTGAGATTTACAACAACAGGGAGAAATTCTACAGAAGGCACAGACTGTTTTGATTACAGTCAGTCCTAATAAATCTGGAGATACCAAGTTGTACCATATACAAAAAATGATATTCACCCAAGTAATATCAATTCTATTTCTACTCTCTGGTCATATTAATGTAATAGTACTTGTGCCTGATTTTAGAGAAAGTCTACCACTCTTATGAAGTGAATGCATCTGAACTACCATAACGTGTCTGTGTTTAGCATTCCCTGTATAGTGTTTTGTTGGTTGAACCTTCCCTTTGAGTTCAGGACTTTGCCGTATTTGTGTAAGTTGAGGGAAAGGCTGCCAGGAGCTGGGGCTACCATCACACTTATTCAGTAATTAACTAAGGTGTTGGTTGCCACAATGAATGAGATATGGTCTCTGTCTTGTCTTTAGGGAGCTTGGAGTCTGAGGAAGGAACTTATAGTCTACAAAATGGGGTAAACATTCCTTTCTCTTAGTCACGGACACTTCATCTCCATTCTGTATGTATCTCAGATGTACCCAAAATGTATCTGGTGCTTTTTGTATGGGCCATCTCATTGTTGCATGTTCCTATCTACATCCATTCTTGTGTCTCAGTCATTCCCCTTTGCATGTGTGCATGCATGCTAAGTTGCTTCAGTCGTGTCCAGCTCTTTTCGACTCTATGGACTGTAGCCCGCCAGGCTCCTCTGTCCATGGCATTCTCCACACAAGGATACTGGAGTGGGTTGCCATGCCTGTCTCCAGAGGATCTGCCTGACCCGGGATCAAACCCACGTCTCTTAAGTCTCCTGCACTGGCAGACAGGTTCTTTACCACTAGCACCACTTGGGAAGCCCCAACTCCCCTTTACATGGAACCTTTGTGCTTAGGACTGCCTGTGAAGAAGAGGAACAAATTATGCCTTCTGCTGTCCTCTTGGGGGTGGTGGTAATAGAGAAAGGGATTCAAGAGAAGACAAAGCTCACTGATAAGCTGATGCATATTATGTACCCCTATGAGCCACAGGAGAGTGGGCAGCCAGGCCAGGCTGAGAGGTCACTGGCAACTCATTCTAATTAGAACATCAGTAGCTGTCATTTCCTTTCTCATTGCAAATGCTACTATCCTCACAGAGGGAATAATGAAAAATCCTGGAGGAATGTGAGTTGGAGGAGGAAGTGTAAGGGGAAGAGGAAGAGAAAGTAGGAGAGGGTGGGCCCAGTGGGGTGTTGGAACCCTCTTTTATTTGATAATGCAAGTGGATCCTATGCATGTCTTCCCAACTCTGCTTTCAGCAGCACCATGTTGGTAGCTTGAAATTGGTCATCCTGGGAATATTTATATCATGCAAATTGGCAAACACTATATATAAGAGCTTTTTCCCCTTGAAGAGCTGGTTCTTATACATTTAACCAGTACACTGCTATGTGCACCCTATGGGCCTAGAGACTAGGCTCAAATTCCAACATTATTTTCCTTTCTGAGGAAACAGAATCTTGTCTCTCCCAGCCCTGGACACGAACTCAACTTTGCAGTTTCCTGAGTGAAGAAGGGGGTTTATGGGGTTCCAGGCTTTGGAAACACATAATGGCACACAGAGACACAGACACTTATTGCTCGACATCCAATATTAAGGGATCTACCTCTATGTGGCAAGGTACCTACACCACCAAAAGAGTTTCCCTCCACACCCACTTTCCATCCCCATTAAAGAGAAGTATCATTGGAATTTATTTATATATTAAGAGTTAAAATAGATAGCTAATGGGAAATTGCTGTATAGCACAGGGAACTCAGCCTGGTGCTCTGTGACAATCTAGAGGTGTGGGATGGGGTGGGAGGTGGGAGGGATCTTAAAGAGGGAGGGGACATGACTGATTCATGTTGATGTGTGACAGAAACCAATATATGCAGGTCAAGAAGCAATAGTCAGAACAACAGACTGGTTCAAAATTGGGAAAGGAGTATGACAAGGCTGTGTATTGTCACCCTGCTTAATTTCTATGCAGAGTACATCATGTGAAATGCTGGGCTGGATGAATAACAAGATCAAGATTGCTGGGAGAAATATCAATAACCTCAGATATGCAGATGATACCACCCTAATGGCAGAAAGCAAAGAGGAACTAAAGAGCCTCTTGATAAAGGTGAGAGAGGAAAGTGAAAAAGCTGGCTTAAAAGTCAACACTCAAAAAACAAAAATCATGGCATTTGGTCCCATTACTTCGTGGCAAATAGATGGGGAACAAGTGGAAACAGTGACAGACTTTATTTTCTTGGGCTCCAGAATCACTGTGGACAGTGACTGCACCTATGAAATTAAGACACTTGTTCCTTGGAAGAAAATCTATAATAAACCTAGACAGCATATTGAAAAGCAGAAACATCACTTTGAGGACAAAGGTTCATATATTCAAATATATGGTTTTTCCGGTAGTCATGTACATATCTGAGAGTTGGACCATAAAGAAGGCTGAGCACCAAAGAACTCTGCTTTTAAACTGTGCTGGAGATGACTCTTGAGAGTCTCTTGGACAGCACAGAGATCAAACCAGTCAATCCTAAAAGAAATCAGCCCGAATATTCATTGGAAGGACTGATGCTGAAGCTGAAGCTCCAATAGTTTGGCTACCTGATGTGAAAAGCTGTCTCACTGGAAAAGACCCTGATTCTGGGAATGATTGAGGGCAAGAGAAGAAGTGGGTAACAGAGGATGAGATGGTTGGTTGGCATCAAAGACTCAACGGACATGAGTTAGAGCAAACAAACTCTGCGAGATAGTGAAGCACAGGGAAGCCTGGTGTGCTGCAGTCCATGGGGTCACAAAGAGTTGGACATGACTGAGTGAGTGAACAACAAAAACAACACAACATTGTAAAGCAATTTTCCTCCAGTTAAGTATAAATAGAATTTTTTAAAAAACCATATTTATTTTTAATTTTTATTGTTTAGCTTATGACTAACATTTGGTTTTTATAGGAGAACAACTTTTACTTTGACCAACATATTTGCTGCAAAATTTTTGCTGTCCATATTTATATATATTTATAATAACTTATGTACTTATCCTGATTCTCCACTCTAACCATATGCTTTAGATGGGACTGGCCTCCTTCAGGCTCTGGGTGTAAGCAGTCCTCAGATCTGGCTAAGGTCATGATGAATGGTTCAGGAGTGGGCATGTGGCCAATCAGATGTCCCAAGATGCAGAGACAGTTGCAGAGACTGTTGAGAGGTAGGCACGCAGTCTTTCCTACTGGATATCAACCTGGGAGAATATAATTCAGGAGCTTCTAGGAAAAGAGAAGATCCTACTCACAGAGTTTCGGTTTCTGGATCCAACAATGCCTATAGTTTTAATTAGTTTTATATTTGATTTTTGTTGTGTTTTGGTTTTTTTTTTTTTGGTTTTGCTTTTTGGCTCAAACCAGTTGGAGCTGTTCACATCAGTTGAAAGAGTCTTAACTGATACAATATGTTTTACAATTTTCAGTTAAGAGGACTGTAATCTTTAGAAAGAAATTGATGACAACTCTTCTCACAGTATATGTTGATATTTTCAATAACAATATATTATATGTCCTTACTTTTATTTTTAATAGTATTTTACTAAAATATTTATTCTAAAATGTTTGCTTTACATTTATATATAAAGATATTTAGCTAAAAATTATCAGTGGAATTTATTTCAAAAATCCTTTAGAGTATTTTATGTGGGATCACTCTTCTTTGGCTCATCCACAGTTTTTACTGCCTTCACCTTCTGTAAGGCTCCTCCTCGAATAGGCAGTTTCTTAAGAGCAATATCTGTATCAGCCAGAGGTCCTCCCACTAATCGGGCAGGAGTGCTTTCCACTGTTACTACCCCACCAGAGGGCACCTATAAAAGCAAAATTAAACATTTAAGAGTCCATTTATAAAAATTTTCACTAAGAGGAAAATTTATTCATCCTTTGGCTAACTTTGGATAAGACACAAAATGCATAGAGTAACTAGGAGGCAGTGTGTAAGAATGGAAAAATCAGGGCTTTGGGGCCTTTGCAATCAGGGCCAAATTATTTCCAGAAGAGAACACCAAGAACATTGGAATATGGCATGGATCTATTTACCAAGCAAAGGAGGCACTGCACATTTCCTGTCAATGAGATGTAGAGACCTACTTTGACTAGTGTTTACAGCAGTTTCTTGGGAATCCTGGAGGGCTAGGTCTGGTCTAAACCAGCACTAGGTAAGGGCAGGGATAAATATGCCTTAACTACTTGACATTTTAAAGCAAAAAGAAAAAGTATGAGACAAAACCTTATGGAAATAACATTCTTTGGGAACTAAATTCATTATCTATTAAGAAAAGTTATGGAGAAAAAAAAATCTTACTGTTGCGTTAAGGCCTTTAATATCTGTTCTGTGAAATACTGCATTTGGTGGTCTTTCACCATATCTAGAGGATTCTATAGCTTTCTCTTGAAGTCTTTTTGCTTTCTGAAGATTTTTAAATTAGAAAATAAAATTGTTATTAAAGCATTAACTATGGTACTTACAAAGAAGTATACAAAATATATTTGTGTCTGGTTTATAATTTATTAGCACTAGATCCAGCATTTATTCATTTAAGGTAAGAAAATAGTTATTAGCAAGTTATATCCTTTGCACATTGCAGGAAACAACTAAAAATGTTACTGAGATTTCCAGAGCTACTGGCAATATATGACCAAGGGATAAATTCCTAAAGAAATCAGGCTCAGTTTTTTGCACATGGTTGAATAAACTACTAAATTTACAATAGATGATGCATGTTTTCAAATTATTTTGTACAAATACTAATCCAGTACACTTAAATGTTTTAAGAATTCAGAATAATGCAAACTATATAATTTGCTGCAGTTACCTTCAAATTTAATAGTTGAGGCACTAGAACAGGTGAAATCCTAGGTAACAACTGATCTGTGTGGAAGGGTTTTCATAAACTCTTCCTTAAAAGTACAGGTAGTTATGAGGCTATTTTGTAAATAACATTGGGAAGAATTTTTCATGAGAAGGGGGAGACATGGTATCTTGAATAAGCTTGTTGTTAATTTTAGTTTTGCTATCTTAATATTGTTCCACTATTTTTGTAGGCTAATATATCATTTAATGATTTCATATTTAGAGGAAAAATTATCACATTATGTAAAACTGTATCCCAAGCACAAATGGAAAAAAGTAATGAGATTTTGGAACTCTATGGTGTTCTTACATATTTCAAGTGAACAATCAGCATTATAAACTTTTTAGATTACTTTCAAGCTTATTGCTGAAGCAGGTTATCACATTTTCTCAAATTCCTATTTAAGCTTTAATATAATGTTTCTTGTGGTGGTCACAGGGAAAACATCTTTGATCAAGAGGGCAATATGGACAGTTGTTTTTTGTGTCCTTCACTCTGCTTCTTACAGAATCAGTGAATAAGAAGGCTCAGAATGGAAAGCAGGAGCACACTCCTGCTTATTCCTGACTAACTCTCATCTCTTTTATGCAAACCAGGAACACCATCCTTGTATCACCCTGCTAAGCCAAATGAAACTCAGAGTGGTATCTTCTGAAACTGTGAAAAACGCTTAGTTTCAGTTATCATTTTAAACTGCAAATAAGGATCAACAGTGTTGGTATCCCACAGAAAGATCAACAGAAAAAGGTGAATGAATAGTTCCCTGAAAAATTCTGTCAGAGTTGGCTGGTTTTTGTGGTTATCATAATATTTAAAATAATCATACCTTTAAAGTTTTAGCATTTGATGTTCTGGCCAAGAAAGTTTCCCATGATTTATTAGCCAATTCTCTTTGCTTGTGTGTGGCTTGTATCTGAAATGAGAAAGATAATTAAGAGTTCATTTCTACGAAAAGATGCCAAAGGGCTTGAATACCTCTATTTTGAAGAAAGAGCTAGTTTTTGCCAACATAAATTTTAAGGCCAACTAGCAAAAAGATTAGAGTTTAACAACTTAAATAACGAAAGTCTTAAAACAAACAAACAAAATCCTTTCCTCACTATGTGGCCAAGGTTTGAACTGCTTCCCATGAAATGTAATGAAAAACTCTTGTTATAAAAATATAAAATATGAGAATAACAGTAAATGTTCTCAGCAAGACTGTTTTAAATAAGTATCACTTGCAAAAACAGAGTATAATCCAGAGCATGTTACATAAATGACCCAACAGCAAATCCACAAGAGAAAATAAAGAGATTTCTGCTGCCACTGATAATAGTTTAGGCAAGATTATATTGGTGGAGCTTCTTCTAATTTATGACTTCAGCAAGATAAGCAATTTTGTGAGAGTGCTGAGTTTGTTGTGGAGTTACAGTCTGAGAAATACTACTGACAAACTACAAAGACTGTGGTTCTCAAGACTCTCCACTAAATATATAATCAGAAAACACATGCCCTTGGTTGGCATATAGTATATTATTAAGCTTAAATTATGAACCTAAGGGTATTTAATTAAACAACTGCTAAAAAATAAGTGGGGTCAGAACCATGATAACAAATCAACGATAATCAGCAAATCAGCGATAGCTAGTCCACACAGCAGAATACTGCCACTCAATATAACTAATGAGAAGCAGAACTTCCATCAGGGATACTCCACTGAAGATCAAAGGAATGGCTTACATGGCAGTATCCTTGCAATAAAAACTCTCCAACAAATAAAACTTTTAAGAAGGGAGGTATCTAAGATGGAGTAGAATTTATAAGTGGATGCTAAGTTCCACTAGACGGAAGACATAAACATTTAACAGTATAAGTGAAAACATCAGGCAATAGAAAAACACTTTGGAAATCACCTTAAAGAGTACTAAATATTTAACTTTAGTCATAAAGGATCACCAAGCAGCAATAGGGAATCTATATCATCTCTGCATCGGTGGACAAGTTCACTTAGTCACTTAACCTATTTGCTCAAAAACTTCAGGTGTGTTGTTTCTCACCTGTGTAAAGCTTTTGGGGAAAAATGGCTTATATTTTCCCAACAGGCTTTTTCTGACTAGCTAAAGTCAGAGAGCACATTTACAGAGTGCTCACAGCATGTGATTTGGCACTGAGGTAAGGAGATGTGCCTCTGGTTGGCATACAAGTGAGGGCCTGTCACAGAGTGAGGGACAAGGGCCGACTTTCTCGTTGAGGTTAAACTTACAGTCACAGAGATACACTGTCAGAATTTTCTAGATGTGTGCACTTAAATAGACCACAATTTTTGAAACTCTGACATTTCAAAAATGGAAATGTAAGCCTTTAGAAATAAAATTATAATGTCATAGACCAGCAATGACTACAGTAATTGAATTTCAAGCTATTCACTCCATGTTTTCTTTCAATCTGTACAAAGACACAGAAAGTAACTATAAAAGAAAATCACAAAATGACTCTAAGTGCTGAAGCATTCACAAGTAAGGCAAATATACCTTAGGGATAATTTCAACTAGTTTATACACTGAAATTATTTTGGCTTACTTTTGTATATACTTTTTGTTCATTTTGCACATCTTGGCGTGCTTGGCTTTCAATCATCTCACTTTGCAGAGAAACAACCATCTTTCCAATATTTTCTGATGCTGCTGTAATAGATTCCAAAATTTTTTTGTCTGTGCTGACTGGTCTTAGCTTTTCTAATTTTATTTCTTCATATATTTCATTCCATATTTCTCCAATCTGTTATAGCAAAGTTTTAAAAAGTTAAATTAACCAAAAATAAATGATATACTTTTAGGTAACCTAAAATGTATTTGAGTGATCATTCCAAAGTTAACACTTACTGAACCAGCTTTTCCTAACTTACTCTTTGGGAATAAGTGGCACTGGGAATGATTTGGGGCAATACTTACATTTGAGTATTCAGGAATCACTTACCTGATGTTTTTCAATGATAAGTATTCACAGAGAAGGCTCTACTATCTAAGTGTAGTTCATTGCCATAATCACTGCCCTCTCCTTTATAGTCACTCTGTTTTCACAGCTGCACAAATTGTTGCTTTACTCTCATCCTCCTGAAGTACTGATGCTTTCCTTTCTAAAGCCCTGTTTGAAGGCTGGGTCAAGATGAATTTATAGAACAGTGAAGATGGAGATTTCTGGACTCCTGGTACCTAGTCATCCGAGAAATAGGGCCTTGTCCCTCATCTTCTAGCTAAGGTAATACTTGACCTAAAACTCTTAATATGTTGATTTCATCATGCTATAGCTCCACCTCATATACTGGGATATATGGAAATTACTGCATTTGAGTATGTTTAAATTTAGAGGAAAAAAATATTCACCCAGGATACGGGTAAAATTAAGCCTTGTTTTCCCTTTTTAAATAGAGATTTATTCATTTACAGCATTTAATACATAGTACTAATATTAGAAGAGAATGTTTACTTGAAAAGGCTTTCCTAAAAGTTCAAAGGCATTTATTTACCAAAAAGTATATAACCAGCGAAGTAAGCAACCCAGGACTATTAATTGATATTTGACCATTGGATAATGTAATGATAAAACAATACTTTAGTAAGTATTAATAATTTATTTTAATAAGTAGTAATTCATTCAATTCTAGCTCTTTTTAAAAAAAATTATTTTTGAAACTTTTGACTGCACTAAGTCTTCGTTGCTGCGTGTGGACTTTTCTAGTTGCTGAGAGCCAGGGCTACTCTTTATTGCCGTGCACAGGCTTCTCATTGCAGTGGCTTCTCCTGTGGCAAAGCACAGGCTCACTCTGGAGCACAGGCTCAGTAGTTGTGGTACCGGGCTTAGTTGCCCTGTGGCATGTGGGATCTTCCCAGACCAGGGATCGAACCCGTGTCCTTTGCATTGGCAGGTGGATTCTTAACCACTGGACCACCAGGGAAGTCCCAATTCTAGCTCTAAATACCCTTTTAAAGAGAAGAAATTATGTTTTAAAGATCTGTTAGGCTTCTATATCAGTAATGTCTATCTTCCTTTATAAACTAAAAGTTGGATGAAATCTTATCCCATGGAAATACCCAATAAATTAATTGTATGCTCCTTGAATAGTACCAGATGTAAAATGAAAACTAAAAACTATAGAGTATGTGGATTATTGCTCACAAATATGAATAGATCTTTCCCAACTGATGACCTGCATACTAGATTTTAATAACAAGGCTAAGAAGGTACTCACTTTAAAATCAAGATATCTATGTATGATACATAGAGTGACAAAATCTTCAGCAGACAAGCCAGGTAAATTTTCAAAATCTAAACAAAGTTTATAAAGAGAGAATTACTTTAACTGAGCAAATAATTCTAAAAGGCATATATTTATCATAAAAATGCAAATGATTCCTTTTGATTTCATCCTGATTTATGAAAATGTTACTTCTGTGAGCACCTGGCTTCCTCCTGTAACAAACCTCTGCCAGGTCATCCTTATGTAGTCATTAAAAGAGGAACGCTTTCTGTGCTGTGGTCAGACCATGATACTGTACTTTTACAGTCTTTAGAGTGAGGACTTTTTTCTTAATAAGAAGCGAAGTTAAGTCCTCAGGTGATTCAGAATTCTAGTATTTAAGTCTAATCATCTAAACTAACTGTCTTTAATCCTGACTGTACTCTGGAATTGCCTGGGGAGCTTAAAAAATACTGATGCCTTCCCCCAAATCCAGAGCTCAAGGGGGCAGCTGGTTGCATTGTGATAACAATGGAACATGCATTTGTCTATATAAAGGGACTTTTATTCATCATGTCTGAAAAACGGACTCCAAAGTGAAATCAATTCACAATACTCAGCAAAGAAAGAGAGGCTCTTTAGAATTTGACAAGTAACTTCTTACCTAGTTTGCCCAACACAGCATAAATTTTTGCTCTGATATTCTCAGCAACATCCATAACTGCAATAGTTGGGCAGTTAGCAGGCAGTGGTATGATTTTTTGCTCTTCTTGAAAACTAGTAAATAGAGGTTTCTTTGTATCTAATCATTGGATATCATAAAAATATAGAAAGGACAGATAAAAATTGTAGTAAATTAATAATTTTAAGATTTTAGTCTAGACATCATAAAATATACTAACAGAATACAGTACTGCCTGATACATGATTACTCTTTTAAAAACATAAGTAACCAGCAATTTTTCCCCATTCTGTTGGAAAAATTTAATTTTTACTATTTATGTAAAGTATAAAAATTTCACAAAATTACCTTTTAAAAGTGAAACCTTCACCTAAAAAACTTTTCTAATTTTGAGATCCAGAAACTGAACATGTCAGTTTAAAAATGATTTAATCTCCTATTTGCTTTTGGTTTCTATATGTTATCCTATAAATATAAAAACTATTTTATGATGTTATGGGTTAGAAGTTAGAAATAATAAAAATGGATTGAAGAGAGAAATCACCAGGAGTTAAAGGGGAAGTATTTTCACTTAAAAATAAACAATACTAACATATAAAATTATAATAAGAATCATAAAAGGTTTAGAAAATGTAATATAGCACTATGCTGCTGCTGCTGCTAAGTCGCTTCAGCTGTGTCCGACTCTGTGCGACCCCATAGATGGCAGCCCACCAGGCTTCCCCGTCCCTGGGATTCTCCAGGCAAGAACACTGGAGTGGGTTGCCATTGCCTTCTCCAATGCATGAAAGTGAAAAGTGAAAGTGAAGTCGCTCAGTCGTGTCCGACCCTCAGCGACCCCATGGACTGCAGCCTACCAGGGTCCTCTGTCCTTGGGATTTTCCAGGCAAAAGTACTGGAGTGGGGTGCCATTGCCTTCTCCGATATAGCACTATAGAATAGATAAATGAAATATAAATTCTGGTACTATAAACTTCATTAGAGTATAGTCATTTAAATTTATGACCATTGATTTATTTTTATTTAGAAAAGTTTCCTCCTTTACATAAAAAGTAAACTATAAATGAGAATCAACAGAAATGTACAAAATACCAGAAAAATTGTTCTTAAGCACTCTACTTTTTAAGCACTCAAATTTTATTGGTAAATGAAATATTACTGAAAATACTTACAAAAGCAGATAACCCAAAGAAAATGCTTTAGGAAGTCCTGTTAAGTTTTTTTTTCCAAGTTAAAGAATATAATCAATACCATTTCCTGAAAATATTCTATAAAAACATGAACCTACTAATTTACTTAGTTTTCTTTCAATCTGCAGACCCCTGTGAAAAGAACTTTAAACAAAGAGGTAGAAGGCCCCATACTTTCCTAATGTCTCTTTCTAAAAATACGGATCTAATTATTTCTACAAACAATTACAAATACACTTACCAACAATCCTCCCATATTTATCACGTTTTACTCCTAGTTCTTTTTCTTCCTTTCTCCACAATTTAATTAAAAGACTAGCAGCTGTCTGGTCCTTCTTCCCTCGCCAAGCATTGACATGAGCCGCAGTTTTGGGATTATCACAGAATTCAACCATTATTCCAAGTATTAGATTGCAGAATTTTTTTTGGTTTAACTTTTTCAAGGAAACAGAAAAAGAAAAATGTTGCAATAAATAAATATTTTTTAAATAAAAAAATAAAAATTTTAAGAATTATTGTCTTTTAAAAGAGAAATATTGTGTTAATCAGTAGGTTTTTTCCTAAATGACTGCCTTATAAAATCAAGACTCTAAGTATGATTTGTGACCATCTCCTGTTAAAATAGATACCATTGTAATGAGTTCATTTTCAAACAATAGAGACTTTTAAAAAACAGAAATAAAAAGATTGAATATAATTCTGATGTCATAAACATACCCTGAACAAAAATGTCACTGATTTAGTTCAATAGGAAAAAGAAATATTGAAATTAAGTGGAGCAAGGTCATCTGTGCTATACATAAGAGTGTAATTATAGGATCTTTTTAATTTACCTGGTTTATTAAAGTTTGTTAAGACTCATCCTTGCTGTAACCTCATTATTATTAAGAGACTAACTGATAGTAACTCCAAGTGGCAGTCACATGTGAAAATAAATCAAAACGAAGTATAATTTTGTAGTTTGAAACTCAGCAACCATAAAAGAGTAGATTAGCACTTAAGAAAAATTATCTTATTAAGCATATTTCCTGTTTTTCTACAAATAGTTTTCAGCAAACTAAAATTTAGGTATGCTGCTGCTACTGCTGCTAAGTCGCTTCAGTCGTGTCCGACTCTGTGTGACCCCATAGACGGCAGCCCACCAGGCTCCCCCGTCCCTGGGATTCTCCAGGCAAGAACACTGGAGTGGGTTGCCATTTCCTTCTCCAATGCATGAAAGTGAAAAGTGAAAGTGAAGTCGCTCAGTCGTGTCTGACTCCTAGTGACCCCACGGATGGCAGCGCACTAGAGAAGTCCAAATAGAGCAAAGGTGTCCACACAGTCATGGCTTCTGTGTGAAATATTTTTGGTTGAGAAACTCTTACAGTGTACTGCTAATAGAATATGGCAAAAGAAGCGTGTAACCTGTTGTCTGAATTACATACATTATCAGTTTCCTGTTTGATTAAATTATGGATAATATTACCTGCTTTAGGGAGTTATTATAACTTATATGGGGTTTCCCAGGAGCTACAGAAGACAGAGGTTCAATCACTGGGTTGGGAAGATCCTTTGGAGGAGGGCATGGTAACCTACTCCAGTATTCTTGCCTGGAGAATCCCATGGACAGAGGAGACTGGAGGATTACAGCCCATAGGGTCGCAAACAGTCAGAAACAACTGAGTGACTAACATACACACACACTGTCACATAGTAAACTCTCAGTAATATTTAACCTTTATGAGCAATTATTCAGTTCAGTTCAGTCCAGTCGCGTCCAACTCTTTGTGACCCCATCAATTGCAGCACACCAGGCCTCACTGTCCATCACCAACTCCCGGAGTTCACTCAAACGCACGTCCATCAATCCTGTGATGCCATCCAGCCATCTCATCCTCTGTCGTCCCCTTCTCCTCCTGCCCCCAATCCCTCCCAGCATCAGAGTCTTTTCCAATGAGTCAACTCTTCGTATGCGGTGGCCAAAGTATAGGAGTTTCAGCTTTAGCATCAGTCCTTCCAAAGAACACCCAGGGCTGATCTCCTTTAGAATGGACTGTTTGGATCTCCTTGCAGTCCAAGGGACTCTCAAGAGTCTTCTCCAACACCACAGTTCAAAAGCATCAATTCTTCGACACTCTTTTCTTCACAGTCCAACTTTCACAATCATACATGACCACTGGAAAAAACATAGCCTTGACTACTGCTGCTGCTAAGTCGCTTCAGTCGTGTCTGACTCTGTGCGATCCCTTAGACGGCAGCCTACCAGGCTTCCCCGTCTCTGGGATTCTCCAGGCAAGAACACTGGAGTGGGTTGCCATTTCCTTCTCTGCTTTTCAATATGCTATCTAGGTTGGGCATAACTCTCCTTCCAAGGAGTAAGCGTCTTTTAATTTCATGGCTGCAATCACCATCTGCAGTGATTTTGGAGCCCAAAAAATAAAGTCTGACACTGTTTCCACTGTTTCCCCATCTATTTCCCATGAAGTGATGGGACCAGATGCCATGATCTTCGTTTTCTGAATGTTGAGCTTTAAGCCAACTTTTTCACTCTCCACTTTCACTTTCATCATGAGGCTTTTTAGTTCCTCTTCACTTTCTGCCATAAGGGTGATGTCATCTGCATATCTGAGGTTATTGATATTTCTCCCGGCAATCTTGATTCCAGCTTGTGCTTCTTCCAATCCAGCGTTTCTCATGATGTACTCTGCATATAAGTTAAATAAGCAGGGTGACAGTATACAGTCTTGATGAACTCCTTTTCCTATTTGGAACCAGTCTGTTGTTCCATGTCCAGTTCTAACTGTTGCTTCCTGACCTGCATATAGGTTTCTCAAGAGGCAGGTCAGGTGGCCTGGTATTCCCATCTCTTTCAGAATTTTCCACAGTTTCTTGTGATCCACACAGTCAAAGGCTTTGGTATAGTCAATAAAGTGGAAATAGGTGTTTTTCTGGAACTCATTCAGTACAATCTAATAATTACATTCAAGAAAACACAGCAAAAATATGTCAGGAACTATTCAAACCACTGCATGTAAATGTATACACACATGCACATAATTATTCATACAATCCTAGCAACAATGCATGAGGTAGATAATACTGTTATCTCTATTTTATAGATGAAGAAATTGGTAACAGAGATGTTAAGTAATTTGTCAAAGTTACACAGCTAACAACTCCTAGAGGCCTCAATCAGACTGATTCCAGTCTGTGCTCACAATCACTGTGCTATATGACTTCTCCTACCAGCCTTCATATCTTTCCATCCAGAAACCCTAATGGTGAAGGAGAATGAATATAAGTAAGAAATGTCTTTTAAGTCTTCTATACATTTTTAAAATAAATTTTAATTACTTTATATATATATACACACACATATATATACACACACACATAATATCATTCCTTACTTCCAAATATTAAGTAGAAGCTACATTCCAGGAAGATATGCCAAATTAATTTTGTAACTTTGAGAATTCCCTGACACTGACCATGTGCTTCTAGACATACTCTAGTCAGAGAAACATGGTGAGATATATGTTGTTTAGGTCTGCCTAAGTAGAGCTATGTGGAGAAGGCAATGGCACCCCACTCCAGTATTCTTGCCTGGAAAATCCCATGGACAGAGAGAGGAGCCTGGTAGGCTGCAGTCCATGGGGTCGCACAGAGTCAGACACGACTGAGTGATTTCACTTTCACTTTTCACTTTCATGCATTAGAGAAGGAAATGGCAACCCACTCCAGTGTTCTTGCCTGGAGAATCCCAGGGACGGGGAAGCCTGGTGGGCTGCTGTCTATGGGGTCGCACAGAGTCGGACACGACTGAAGTGACTTAGCAGCAAGTAGAGCTATGCATATATCCTTTGTATTATGCTCAATTTTCTGAACTTTCAAAGGGTTTCTGCTTATGACTCATTCAAGGTGGGTTATTTTTATTATTATAATTATTATTTACTTATTTTTTGTTTGTAGCGTTTCTTATCTAATGAGCTTGCTATCATCTCTGGTGTCAACTAATTTTCTTTCACAGAGATGAAAGGACACAAATAAGTTTAGTATCTTTGCTGCAGTGGCACCCCACTGCAGTACTTTTGCCTAGAAAATCCCATGGACGGAGGAGCCTGGTAGGCTGCAGTCCATGGGGTCGCTAGAGTTGGACACAACTGAGCGACTTCCCTTTCACTTTTCACTTTCATGCACTGGAGAAGGAAATGGCAACCCACTCCAGTGTTCTTGCCTGGAGGATCCCAGGGACAGGGGAGCCTGGTGGCTGCCATCTATGGGGTCGCACAGAGTCAGACACGACTGAAGCGACTTAGCAGTAAGTTAAAGTAGGTTCGTTATTCTGTTAATAATATCAAGAATGGTGGCAATCACAGGCAGTGACATACCTAGAACTCTGCATGAGAATATCTCTCAGAGTTTTACTGAAACAAAAGTATACTTTTTCTTTATTTTTATTCTTTATTTTTTTACATTTTATTATTTTTTTTAATTTTACAATATTGTATTGGTTTTGCCAAATATCGAAATGAATCCGCCACAGGTATACATGCGTTCCCCGTAACTGTGGACACACTTATTGAGGCTAGGAGGGGATTACTGTAAGGATAAATGAGAGTCTTTGCCATTCTTCTCAGCCTTTCTGGATTATTCTATGACACACTAGAGTCTTCACATTACCTACAAATCACACAGTTTTTTTTTTTAATGTTGATCTTTCCTTGTTTGTCAAGCTAGAAGTTATTAGTAAATGATTATTGACCTTGAAGTAGTCTAGCTGTTTCTTTAATTTTGTGGGGAAAAATCCACATAAAACAAATTCCCTACTGTCATGTGTTTGGGAACATTCATCTAAGTAAACCAATTTCTTCACTGGAGGAATTTTCAGACTCTTTATTATGCCAATGCACATTATGGAACTCCAGGAGGGATTTTTGTTCAAAACAAACATTTAAACACTATTTGGGGGCACATTTAATCACAGAGTACTGTTCTGTGATAGTTTGTAAAGAGCTAATAAAGACATATTTAATTTTTGTTAAACAGTTATTATACTTACTGCCAATAAATCCAAAAGGAGAAAAATGCCTTCTTTTTCAAGAAAGTAATCCTCTGAGGGGTAACATCCCAAAATGCAGCACCTTAAATAAAAAGGAAGGTAATAACTTAACAAGCCTTTATTAAATTCAATTTGTGAGTTTATTTCTATCAAAAATATCTTCTCAAAGAATATTTCCCTTCATTCTCTCAAATCAGTTTATTTCTTTGCTTAAAAATTGAACTTTGAAGAGACTTTGCCAGTGTAGTTTAATTTCAACTATTTAAAAACTAATCCCAATTGTTTCTCATTGCTGCCTATTTTCTGTAGATGCAATGTTCTCCTTTGCTTTCCCAATATTAATTATTCCTAAAGGTCTCCTCTGGTTGCTCTATTAACTATTTCTTCAAGCTTTATTCATTTACTGTCTTTTACAGTGCTGGCATACCTGAAATACTTGCTTTTTTAAATTGCTTTTAATTACATCTTATCTTGGCATGAGATTATTTGCTGAAGTGCCTGCTGTGAAGTGCCTCACATGGAGTGAGGGACTGAAGTTGTTGCCAGGGCTCCTTTCACTGTTTTCCTGGGTTGCAACAGACATGGGCTGAACAAGTCACTGCTGGTGGTGGTGGTAAATTGAGCCCAATCTCCCTCTAGTCTTCCCAGGAATGGCAAGCCTGCTGGGGTCAATCGAAATCTCTTTTCTATTTAACATGGTATTTATTTATTTATCTATGATTCAAAAATAATATGATAATTATTTAACATGGCTCCCTCTTGGGGAAAAAAAAGAGAGAGACCTGTTTCTGCTGGCTGTTTTGTGATGGTGGTTGTGTGTGGTGGTGGTTGTGAGGGTTGGTGCATAAAGGCCATCAGCTTGGCCTCTTTCACTCATGTGCTTTCAAGTTTTACCACCTATGGGTATGAGTCACACTTATTTTGTTCCCACTTTTGAAGTAGTAACTCTCTCATGCCTATCATGGCCTGTCTTTTGCCTCTTTAATTCATAGCATTATTGTAATAATAAGACAAAAAAATAGAACATCCTTCTCTGTTCAGAAATTAAATAATATACTTCTAAATTTCCCAAAGTGAAAAGAAAATCACAATGAAAACTGGAAAACAGTTTGAATTTAATGATAAGAGCATATGGAACCCTGTTGGCTTCACAGGAGAATTTACAGCCTTAGATGGATATATTAGAGCAGAAGAACAGTTGAAAAATCTATGATCCTAGCATCTATCTCAAGAAATAGAAAAGATAAAATTGAATGAAAAAAATTCCACAAAATTAATTAAATAGAAAAACAAAATAGCATAGAAACAATGATGCAACAATTGATTCTTTAAAAAGACTAACAATACTGATATCGATCAACCCTGGTGAAACCCATCAAGGAAAAAGAGAGAAGGCAGAAACGACTAATACCCAGAAAGGAAAAGAAGGCATCACTTTATATCCTACAGACATTAAAAATACTAAGAGGATATTATAAATGCTCACATAGCAGGAAATAACAAAAATTTAGACAAAATCACTAAGTCCCTATAAAAAGACATCAGAACATATGCATGAGTAGAAAATCTTAACAGATTTATACATATTAAAGAAATGAAACCTATACTTTAGAATCTTTCTACAAAGAAAACTCCAGTTTTCTTTTCAATTGGAAAACTAATTGATGAATTCCACACATTACTTAAGAAAGATATAAAAACAATCTTATGCAAACTCACGATACTGGATGCTTGGGGCTAGTGCACTGGGACGACCCAGAGGGATGGTATGGGGAGGGAGGAGGGAGGAGGGTTCAGGATGGGGAACACATGTATACCTGTGGCAGATTCATTTTGATATTTGGCAAAACTAATACAATTATGTAAAGTTTAAAAAAAAATAAAATTAAAAAAAAAAGAAAAAAAAATGAAGGAATACTTCCAAACTTGTTTTCTGAGGTCAAAATAAACTAGATTCCAAAAGTATTCAGGGAATATTGATAAAAAAGAAATACTAAACTTACATTAACATGGTATTCTCTCCAAATCTAAAAATATTTGCTAATTGAATCCAGCAACATAAAAAATAAAGACATAATACATCATAACCAGGTCAGGCTTATTCAAGAAATATAATGTGATGTATCATGTAAACAGAATGAAGGAGAAATACGATACTTATATAGAACTAAGTATTTGATAATATTTAAAGTCATTTCATGATGCAAAGGAATAGATGAGAACTTCACTCATTTAAGTTTCTAAGAAAAGGAAAAAGATTTGATGCCTGGTATTACCAATTAAACCCTGAACTTTGTTGTTACTGCTGTTCAGTCGCTAAGTTGTGTCCAACTCTTTGCGACCCCATGAACTACAGCACACCAGGCTTCTCTGTCCTTTACTATCTCCCAGAAGGCAATGGCACTCCGCTCCAGCACTCTTGCCTGGAAAATCCCATGGACGGAGGAGCCTGGTGGGACGCAGTCCATGGGGTTGCGAAGAGTCGGACACGACTAAGCGACTTCCCTTTCACTTTTCACTTTCCTGCATTGGAGAAGGAAATGGCAACCCACTCCAGGTTCTTGCCTGGAGAATCCCAGGGACGGGGGAGCCTGGTGGGCTGCTGTCTATGGGGTCGCACAGAGTCGGACACGACTGAAGCGACTTAGCAGCAGCAGCAGCAGAGTTTGCCAAGGAGAAGGCAATGGCACCCTACTCCAGTACTCCTGCCTGGAAAATCCCATGGATGGAGGAGCCTGGTGGGACGCAGTCCATGGGGTCGCTAGAGTCAGACACGACTGAGAGACTTCCCTTTCACTTTTCACTTTTATGCATTGGAGAAGGATATGGCAACCCACTCCAGTGTTCTTGCCTGGAGAATCCCAGGGACGGGGGAGCCTGGTGGGCTGCGGTCAATGGGGTCGCACAGAGTTGGACACGACTGAAGTGACTTAGCAGTAGCAGTAGAGTTTGCTAAAACTCATGTCCAACTTATTTATTACTAATCTATTATACAAAGGTATTTGAAGTTGTGCTCTAGTAAAAGACACAGATAAAGTCATTTATCTTTATCTTAGTATAATTATGAGATACCAAATAAAAAAGGGATAAAACATCAAGTTATTTTCTGCAGTAACCACTGAATCCCAATATATTGGTATATAGGAAGGTACTCAATACTCATGTCTGAACTTTTTACTATGCTTAATACAGCACTTTGGTCACTAAGACTTTGCTGTTGAAACTAAAGATCAGGTTATCATGTTATCACTATATCCTTCTCTGTAGTAAAAAAGAAACTAGATAATTGATTAGCCCCATTGCCCATGTTTATCTGGAAGAGAGCTGACTATTCCAGCTCTGTATAAAACGAGAGAATTTCCAGGGGATACATCTATTTACTTTATCCTTTGGAAAGTAATATTCATCAGAGTTTTCCTACTACCCCCATGTTTATTGCAGTATAATTGGAATTTTTAATCTGTATGTAGTTTCTGTATATAATTTGGTGAGTTTGGACATATGCAAATACTTGTGTTGCTATCATCACAATCCAGGTAATAAAAACATTCATCACCTATTAGTTTCCTTATATCCCTTTGTGTGTTTTTGTTGTTGGTGTTTTTTTTTGGCGGGGGGCGGGGGTGGATAAGACCACTGAACATATGAGATCTACTCACTTAACAAATGTTTAAGTACACAACATCTTACCTTAACTGTAGTCACTATATTCTAGAGTAGGTCTATGTGCAATGTGAGTGAGTGAGTGAGTGAAGTCACTCAGTCGTGTCTGACTCTTTGTGACCCCCTGGACTGTAGCCCACCAGGCTCCTCCGTGTGTTATACTGCAGATCTGATCTCTGGAACTTACTAATCTTGTATGACTGTAACTTTATATCCATTGAACAACACATCATGCCTCCCTCACTCCATCATTCTACATACTCCATCATACTACATACTATTATCTACTTTTACACTTGTGACTATTTTAGATGCTGTGTTTAAGAGAAATTATGTATAAGAGATATCCTTCTCTGAATGACATTTCACTTAGCATAATGTATCCTATGTTGTTGCAAATGGTAGGATTTCCTTCTTTTTTAAAGCTGAGTAATATTCCACTGTATGTACATAACACATTTTCTTCATTCATCTGATGGACATTTCTGTTGTTTCTGTATCTTTACTATTGTGAATAGTGAATAATTATTCACAGTGAACAGCGCAGCATAGAACACAGGATGAAGCTATCACTTCAAGATACTGATTTCAATTCTTTTGGATATATTCCCAGAAGTGAGATTACTGGATCATATGGTAGTTCTATTTTTCATTTTTTGAGGAACCTCCATATTGCTTGTGATTGTACCACTATGTCTTTCACCTCTTGTTTATGTTGATTTCTAAGAACTTTATTCTTAGAAATTACAAATGTGATTGCTTCTAATTTCCTCTTTATTGTATAGTTCATTACTAGTATATAGAAATGCAATTGTTTTGTATGTTAATTTTGTATCCTGCAACTTTAATGAATTCATTTATTAGTTCTAACAGTCTTTTGGTGGAGTCTTTAGTGTTTTCTACATATTAAGATCATGTAATCTGCAAACAGATGCAAACTTTACCCTTTTTTTCTGATTTGGATGCTTTTTTTTCTTTTTCTTGCCTAACTGCTCTGAGTAGAACTTATGGTACTATGTTGAGTAAAAGTGGTAAGAGTGGGCATCCTTGCCTTGTACAGATCACATGCGAAGCTCTCCAAACTTGGACCTTTTTGGTTGGGAGGTTTTTGATTATGGATTTAACCTCTTTATTGTTACTGATCTGTGCAGGCTTTCTATTTCTTATTGATTCAGTCTTGGTAGATTGTATATTTCTATTAATAGTTTAAGTATGTTGTGTTTTCATTTTAGTTTGCCTTGAGAAATCTTCTAGTTTCCTTTTTGTTTTTGTCTCCGACCCAATGGTTATACTAAAGTGTGTTGTTTGATTTCCATGCTTTTGTGGATTTTTCTGGTTTCCTTTTGTTATTGATTGCTAGTTGAACACAGTTGTAGTCAGAAAAGAATGATTTCCATTTTCTTAAATTTGTCTAGGCTTGTTTTGTGACCTTGTACATGACTTACCCTAGAGAATGTGCCATATGTGCTTGTAAAACAAACAAACAAAAATCTCTGTGTCTCTTCTCAAAACTACTCTAAATACTTCACTTATGGCCACCAAATGTGTAGGTTTTTTCTACACCAAACAATTCTTCAATTCGCAGTGGACATCAACTGGGTATCCTCCAATTCAATTCAATTCTGAAACTACTACCTAGAGTTAGCATCCAGTCTCACAGGTTAAGAGCTCAGCCCCACAAGATTATGCTGCTTTCCTCCCCCCAAAATTAGATTCTAGTCCAGGTTGTCACCTGTGCTTCTGACCAACCAGATGTAGAGTAGCTCACAGAACTCAGGAAAATAGCTTACTTACTAGAGTACCAGTTTACTATACAATAATATAACTTGGGGACAGCCTGATGGAAGAGATGAACAAGACAAAGTATATAGGGAAGGGGCCTGGAGCTTCCATGCCCCTCTCAGCAACTCCACGTGTTCACTGACCTGGAAGTTCCTCAATCTCATGGTTTAGGATTTTTATAGAGGCTTCATTGTGTAGGTATAATTGATGAGATCAGTGGCCATTGGTGATTAAACTCAATTTTCAGTCTCTCTCCCCTCCCTGGAGGTTGAGGATGGAGCTGAAAGTTACAACCTTTAAGTAACTATATAGTTAGTTCCCTGGCAACCAGGCTCCCATTCTTTGGTTATCTAGGGGCTTTCCAAAAATCACCTTAGTACCATAAATTCAGACGTAGTTGAAAGGCGCTTGTTATGAATAAAGAAAGATACTACTTTCACCTTTATTACTCTGAAAGTATTATAGGAACTAAAAATAAAAGACCAAATATTGTAACAAAAGATGTTCTCATTGCCCTTATTAAGAAATTACGAGAGTTTGGGGAGTTCTGTACTAGAAATAGACCAGATATAAATTTTTAAATTATAAATCACAATATTACAGTGATTTAAAAAATGTGTTTTCTGCTGTTATTGGTAGAATGTTCTACATACATCTATTAGGTCTCTAGTCATGAGGATTTTTTTTTTTCTTAAACAAATCTCTCATGAATTCCACCCAAATAGAACAAAAGAAATATATAAGTGTTAATGATATATGAAACTCAAGTAATTTCCCCCAAGACAAAATTTCATAAATTGATGTTAAGAAAAGCAGTTTATTTATTATTTGCCCTTTGGGATGCTAAACTTTTTGGGAAATAATATTGACTAGGAAATACCTAATCAATTGGTTTTCAACTCTTTAAGATAAGATGAATGAGGAATTCAAGAGTCTTCATATCCTTTTGAAGGATATGAAGAATACTATATGAGTAACAGTAGATGCTTGTGTTTTCCCAGGCCAGGCCAAAATGGAAAGCATTCAGATCACAAACATAAGGATCTAAGTTTAGATACAAGAATGGTTTTTATATTTGAGTGATGGACAAGACTACTTTCCAAGGTATACTTGTAAGTGTCATTTTTGGACTATTGAAAATAAAAAGGCTTGTCTTTCTTCTGCAGTTTTGAGGGAAGAAAATGGATACATAGCTAGAGAGGTAATTTTCTTTTACTGTGGGCACAGCCATACTCACCAAATGCTGTCCAATGTACTATAAAGAAGTACATTATAGCCTAATCCACTCTGTAACTTCTTGGGGTCTGTTTTCATTACATGAAGAATTATATCCACTCCTCCAGTTCCAAAAATTTCCTAAGAGATTTATGTACAATTATTTCTTGAAATAAACAAATACTCATTTCCTTTCCCATTTCATCCTGTCCCATAAAACTTTTCAACTAGGAAAATACAACATTGTTAAGAAAATAGTGTGTATGTGCATGCTCAGTTGCTCAGTCATGAACAACTCTTTGTGACCCTATGGACTGTAGCCCACAAGAGTCCTCTGCCCATGGGATTATCTCAGCAAGGAATACAGTACAGTAATACAGTTTTGTTTTTTTAATTTTTACTCACTTTTCTCAGGAACTTAAGACAAATTATTGTAAAGTTGATCATTTTTTAAGAGAGGATACCAATCAATATGCCAACTTAATGCCCATTTATATTTTTCCTCTTTCTCTTTCTTTAAAAAAAAAAAAAAAACCCATAAGACTTGTCCCATGGTTTTTTTTTCACACTGTAGTGAATGTAGTCTAACATAATGTCAGATAAGTACCAGATAGCAACAACTAACTTAAGGGGTTAAAATTCTATTATGGAAGATTTTCTAATGTTTCCAAGAGAGAAATAATCAATAGCAGTTAAAACTTTTAATAATTTATATAAAGTTATTACCAGTTAATATTTGTCCCATACTAAGTACCTTTCTTATAGTCCTGTTATGCTATTCTGGGTCCCAGTAAGCAAGACTATGAGTATTTTCCAGGAGAACATAGGCACAAGATGATAGAATATAAGAAGTGTCACCAAGGCTTGGAGCTAAGTATGTATTTACTGTTCTTTTTGCTTCTCCCTCAAATCACTTTACTGAAGGAAGCCTTCATCATTTTTAATTTTTGTATTTCCAAATCTGTATTATTATGTAAGTTATTAATCTCTGAGACTCAAGAGTTTTCTAAGGCATTAAAAAGGTCAAAAGGAATTAAACTTTTTTTTAACTTTTAGTTTTAGATACAAACCCAATTCAAACACAAAATAGCATTTATAACGGTACAGCCACTTTGGAGAACTATTTGCCAGTTACTTCAAAACGTAACGCCTAGCTTATGATTCATTAGTTGCACTCCCAGGTATTTACCAAAGAGAAATGAAAGCATTTTTTTTCCCACAAAAAGACTAGTACAGCAACCTTAATTAAAGCTTTAAACATAGTGGTCCAAAATGGAATCAGCCCAAGTGCTTATCACCAAGGGATAGAGAAACAAATTTTGCACACAATGAAATACTATTCAGCAATAAAAAGGAATTAATTATTGATATATGCAACAACATGGATATATTTCAGAAATGGTGCTGGGTGACAAAAACCAGAACTAATAGGGTAGATAATTGGCGTGCTGCGATTCATGGGGTCGCAAAGAGTTGGACATGACTGAGCGACTGAACTGAACTGATTAATATAAAGTTAAAGAATAGGCAAAACTAATTTATGAAGATAGAAATCAGAACAGTGGGTTGCCTAGAGGCAAGTAGGGGCATGGCTGCTAAGCAGCATGAAAGAATTATAGAGGGAAAAAATTCTATATATTAATTAGGATATTGGTTAAATGGATGATGTTTGTCAAAATCGAACTATATACTTAAGATCTATATACTTTATGTAATTATACTCTAATTATAAAAAGAATATTAAATCTTCATAAGATTAAAAAACACCAACATTTATGGACATTTACTAAGAAATAGTTCCTAATGTTATGGGATTGAAAGATCTGAACAATGATTCACAGGCATACATACCTTCCCAGGAATATGATATTCACAAAGACCAGACAAAATAAGTAAAATATCAGACTGAATTTCCAGAAGAATGGCCTCTTCCTTATCATTATACTTGCTTATTGTATTTTTAAAGATTCCTGATTTGAAGAAAGTTAAAGAATGTAAAGTTATTGAACACTGTATTTTTATTTTGATCAATTACTGTTCTGAAATTCTTATAAAATTTCAACTAGAACTATCTTTAAAAGGGTTATTTTCATTGCATGGTTTCCTAGAAGCTGTAGACAGATGATAAATAGATTCTTTGAGCTCTCAATACAATCAATATTCTGATATATACAGAATTTCTAGTACATAATTAATTGAATTTTTTTTTAATGTGTGCTACGTCACTTTATTTTATTATTTTTTTAATTTTATTTTATTTTTAAACTTTACAATATTGTATTAGCTCTGCCAAACATCGAAATGAATCCGCCACAAGTACACCCGTGCCCCCCATCCTGAACCCCCCTCCCTCCCCCCTCCCCACACCCTCCCCCTGGGTCGTCCCAGTGCACCAGCCCCAAGCATCCAGTATCATGCATTGAACCTGGACTGGTGACTTGTTTCATACATGATATTATACATGTTTCAATGCCATTCTCCCAAATCTCCCCACCCTCTCCCTCTCCCGCAGAGTCCATAAGACTGAATATTATTAAAAGCAGCCTTTTCCAACCTGATACTTCACCAAGAAAACAAAACTGTTTAAAAATATGTACTTTCATGAGGCAAAGACACATGCCTTTGCAAATATATGACCAAAATACTGATCTTAGCTTGCCTCATCTCTTCTTGTCCTTATGATTAACAGGGTCAATTTGGAAGAGTGCCCTAAGTATGTTTTCTATTTCTGTTACTTCTTTCTGTGTTGTCTAATTATGTCTACCCAAAGGCATCTTTGACAACTTAGGTAGCAATATCCCTATGTCCTTTAAAAGTTCTCCCTTGCTTCCAATCAAAATTTTAAAAGACTTGAAAACAGTCACACTGATGGAATGTCATTCACAAGAACATTTTGCTTCAGAAAAGGACTTCTCCTTTAAACTTTATATAAGGAACAAAAGTCACTTTTCTTCACTTAAAGGGAATCAAAGGGAATTAGTATTAACAGCAAGGTATGCAGCTATGTTTCAAAGTAAAAGGGCCATGGAAACTATAGCCTATTTCCATAGTTGTCCCTGAAGGGACAGTTCTTGGTCCTGTTATGGTGAATTACAGGTGAAGGATCAGAGTCTAGGAAGGCTAGTTGAGTGTGCTGGAGGCCAGGGCAAAGGTATGCCATGGACAGAAGGCCTATATTCTCTTATTAGGATACCTTCTAGGAATCTAACTTGGCTTGCCTCAGGTCTGCTTCTCTTTTCTAGATTAACTCCTCTTCTTCCTATCTGTGTACAGGTATGTCACTTTCCCTGTTATCTGTAATAAATGTTAATACTGAATTATTTTCTTAATATTTATTCTTTAACTCCCTACATTTACCCTCCCTGTATCCTATTTTAAATCATTAGATATATTTCTTTCGTATTTCC
The DNA here is from genome assembly GCF_029407905.1 of Bubalus kerabau. Classification (NCBI taxonomy): domain Eukaryota; kingdom Metazoa; phylum Chordata; class Mammalia; order Artiodactyla; family Bovidae; genus Bubalus; species Bubalus kerabau. Next base: position 77,712,339 of record NC_073631.1, on the reverse strand, counting down.
TCTTTCTAAAATAGCATTGTATATATAACTTCCCTAATCCAAACTACTAATAGCTCCCTGTGCTTAAAGTGGATGAAGTTCAAAGTCTATTATTATCTGCCATTCAAAACTCTTTCTAGCTTGGCCTCTGACTAAACACTTAACTTTATCTCATATTATTTATCTTCATAAAACTTTGACTCCACTTAAACTATCTCTGAACACGCCATCATGTACATTTTGGCTTCATGTCTTTGCTCATGCTGTCCCCTTGTGTGAAAGACCATTTCTTTCTCTTTTTTCCTCTTGAAACAGCCTTACCTTCACACCCTTACTCATAAAGTTTCCTGTTAAGATTGCCCAGCCTTGAAAACTACCCTGTGCCATTTACTCTCTGTACTACTCACTAGGTGCTTTACTGATGGCGCAGGGTAACTCATACTATCTTTCTATGACATGTATCTTTCCTTTTGTTTCCATTAAGGCAAGGTCCTGAGAGTTCTCCTCTATACATATTTATGACATCAGTGCCTAGACAACAGGTGTATAAACATTTGTGTTTACAATGCAATTACTATTTGTTGAGCTTATTACTACTACAGAGCCCTCTGTTAGACTCAGTAAGAGAAGATCCCTACCTCTAGGAACTCACATAATAAAGATCAGTTTCTTTCAAGTTAAAGGGATAAGGTCCTAAGAAGAAAAGAACCCTTGCTATTTGCTTTTCCTTCCCCACTTGCCACCCAGGTAAGATTAAGACTTCTTCCTGGATATATGGAAAACTGTATTCATCCTGTTAGGCTGGGGCCTTAACATTGAGTTCTGCATAATGAAATGTGCACAGAAGAGATAAAATCTACTTTCAGGTTTGGTCATCCTAAGTAGACTCATTAATACAGTGAATGTTTTTGCCTAGCCCCTTTTTTCAATATCCTCATTTGGTTTATTTGTAATAATATTAGAGGGTACCACCCCAATCCAGGCTTCCCTGGTGGCTCAGCTGGTAAAGAATCTGTCTGCTATGCAGGAGACCTGGGTTCAATTCCTAGGTTGGGAAGATCCCCTGGAGGAGGGAACAGCTACCCGCTCCAGTGTTCTGGCCTGGAGAATTCTATGGACTCTATATAGTTCATGGGGTCACAAAGAGTAGGACATGACTGAGTGACTTTCACTTTCATCCCAATCCACTACTGATGAAAGAGTAGGCACTTGTCTTAACAGACAAGAAAGTTTTTGAGTAAGCATTTATAATTAACTGACATCCAACAAATTATGTCACTTACCCATGTGGCAGTCACTGAACATGAATATGATTAATATAACTCTTACTTCTCAAAGTCAGGAAAGGTTAGGGCCAGAGAACTATTTATTATTTTTTTAATAATAAAAGGCATAAAGTTTTAACTTTAGGGGTTCTCAATTTTTTGAGAACTCAATTTTGAGCTTACATGTATGAATGTTGAGGATAAAGTGACTTAGCATTGTCAACTCTAAGTTAGAAATTAAGGATATCCTGATATTTCACACCAGAAAGCCTATGTAAATTTGTGAATACACCAGTGGACCAGTGTTCTGGTATGTCAAATGCACTGAAAAATGTAATGTTTTCCTCTTTTATTTTTTTATTTTATTTTATTATTTTTTGTTGTTGTTGTTGTTGTTGTTTGTTTTCCTCTTTTAAAATGACTCCAAAAGGCCTGGCCAAAAAATGGTGATCTTACTACTAACAGAATGAGACATAACAATAGTCGATTAAAAAAAGGATAAAGATAATCCTAAATGAAACCATATCTGAATTAAATAAACAAATGTTTAAAGGATAAGTAGTCATGATGTTTTAGTAAAGACAAACTAATTTATACCAATAGTATGAAACAAAAATCAAGAAATATTCAGGAGTTTGTCAGCTATCGGACAAAATAAATGTATAGAAAAACATTTCAAACAAAATTTCTAATTTATAAAAATCCTACTTTCATCAGGACAGAAACATGTTATGTTTTACCTATTAGTTGCTGAATTGCTCCGTTTTCACACAGATCCTTGTTTATAGTATCATTCTCAAGGTAGACCATGGCTCTCAAGAGTCTTAAACTGTAACGCATCTGGGCAAACTTGTTGCCACGGCCACCTGCACCATGAAAACTGTTACCATGAGTAAAGAAGGAATCTGTAGAAAAATATTAATAGTTTAGTTTACATCAAGAAATTTAGATATTATTTCTGTCTATATAAGTTTAAAAAGATGGTAAAATTTTGTCATACTTCAGGGTTTTTCTTTTTAGGGAAGTAAATGTGATTTCAATTCCTCTCTTCTTTCTATTTCCTGTATACAAATATGTATTTTTAAATTTTACTCAAATGTATCATTATTGCATGTATCTTTTGTCATTTGTTTTTATTAACTCAACATTATGTTTTTAAAATTATTCACATGGTTACAAGTAGATCTAGATCACTCAGTTTTAACTGTTTTCCACATCCACATTATAAATAACAGTTTATCTATTCACTAGTACAAACTGCTAAGATGATTCTAGTTCATGTCCTCTTGTTTCCACAAAGAAGTGTTTTGCCTGTGACACCAGAATCCTGTAGGGCACACCCACATGGAGTTCTACTCAAGTTGCCAGATTGTTCCCAAAGTGGTTATATGAATACAATGCATAAGAAATAGATTTTTTTCCTTGATCTATTAAATGTGAAATGGTACTTCACTGTTATCTTAATTTGCAGAGCAATTACATTTCCTCTGTAGTGCAGTGGGGTTGAGTGTCTTTTAATTTTCTTTTTTTGAAAATTTGAGATTTTCTCCAAAAATTTTGAAAAATTTTCTTGGCAAACCTTATTCTTTGTCTACTCTACTGAGTTATTTTCTTTTTGATATTTAAGAGTTCTTTATGAGCCTGAATTCCAATTGTTTATCAGTCAGAGGGGTGAATAAATATCTTCTCTCAATTTGTAGATTGTTATCTTATTCAGATTCTGTCATTCTGCCACACAGATATTTCTGTTTTACAGTAATTGATACATTTAATAATCTTTTATAATCTTATAGTTTAAACTCTTCTGTTTTTTAAAAAAATCTTTTTTCACCCTGTTATCATAGAGATAATTTCCCATGTTTTCTTCTAAGATTTTTTACAGTGTTTTACATTTAGGGCTTTAGTTCATTTTGCAATTAACTTTTTAAAACAAGCTGAAAAGATCTAATCTTTATTTTTTTCACAGAGGGCCGACTGCCCGAGCACTATTTTTTTCTCATTGATTGGCAATATCATCTCTGATAATGCCCACCTCCCATATATTCCATTTCACTGGTCTATTCCAAGTCTAGTACAATATAATTTTAATTACTATAGCTTTATGGTCAGTCTTGCTCTTTCTTGGATATAATATGCATTCTTAGAAAGGTTCTGTTAGAGGTATCTTTTTGTTTGGTGCTAAAAAAAAAGTTCAAAATACTATTCTCAGTAATGTGTATAGGTTTAAAAATGTGCATTCTGGAACTAGACTCCCTGTATTAAATCCTGGCTCTGCTACTTACTATTTGAAAGGGACAAGTTATTGAACTCCTCTGACTGAGTTCTATCCAATGACCTACAGGGCTAATAACAGAACCTATAACTCCTAGATTTGTTTTGAAGCCTAAACAATTTAATACTGTTGAAAGGGTTAAGGCCTACCTCACAGTAGGTACTAAATAACTGTTAGCCATCAGGGTTCCTTTGGTTAAGCAGCATTACCTTTTGCTTTTCTTTGGTCTCATAGATTTCTATAAATGTAAATGATATAAAGGAGATGCAGGAGAATTGTTTTATTTAATGTGCGGAAAGATTGAGGGCAGGAGGAGAAGGGGACGACAGAGGATGAGATGGTTGGATGGCATCACTGACTCAATGGACACGAGTTTGGGTAAACTCTGGGAGCTGGTGATGGACAGGGAGGCCTGGTGTGCTGTAGTTCATGGGGTCACAGAGAGTCGGACACGACTGAGCGACTGAACTGAACTGAATTTAACATGACTAAATTTAATAACTCATCATATTAAAAGCTAGAGAATAAAAATAAGCCATAGTTTTCTCTCCCTCATTGATAAATGAGTGCTATTCCTGATCTAATAAAAATTCACAATGTAAAATTATTTCCAAAGCAAAGTTACTACCAGAAAAGAAAGCAGTATCTTCCATATAAATTTTTTTAAAGAATATATTTCCCTTCTAAGAATTATGAGAATTGAGGTGAAATAGTCATATAAATTATGGCTCTTGTTAATTTAGCAGACAATATGTGGCTAGAGATCTAGATTTGAAGCTCCATGAAGGTAGGATTTTATTATTTTGAACATAAATGTTTCTTTAGCAGATAAAACAACATATGGTAACTAGTAGGCATTAGAAAAGGCAGAGGAACCAGAGATCAAATTGCCAACATCTGCTGGATCATCAAAAAAGCAAGAGAGTTCCAGAAAAACATCTATTTCTGCTTTATTGACTATACCAAAGCCTTTGACTGTGTGGATCACAATAAACTGTGGAAAATACTGAAAGAGATGGGAATACCAGGCCACCTGACCTGCCTCTTGAGAAACCTGTATGCAGGTCAGGAAGCAACAGTTAGAACTGGACAAGGAACAACAGACTGGTTCCAAATAGGAAACGTAGTACATCAAGGTTGTATATTATCACCCTGCTTAGTTAACTTATATGCAGAGTACATCATGAGAAACGCTGGGCTGGAAGAAGCACAAGCTGGAATCAAGATTGCCGGGAGAAATATCAATAACCTCAGATATGCAGATGACACCACCCTTATGGCAGAAAGTGAAGAGGAACTCAAAAGCCTCTTGATGAAAGTGAAAGTGGAGAGTGAAAAAGTTGGCTTAAAGCTCAACATTCAGAAAACAAAGATCATGGCATCTGGTCCCATCACTTCATGGGAAATAGATGGGGAAACAGTGGAAACAGTGTCAGACTTTATTTTGGGGGGCTCCAAAATCACTGCAGATGGTGACTGCAGCCATGAAATTAAAAGACACTTACTCCTTGGAAGAAAAGTTATGACCAACCTAGATAGCATATTCAAAAGCAGAGACATTACTTTGCCAACAAAGGTTCGTCTAGTCAAGGCTATGGTTTTTCCTGTGGTCATGTATGGATGTGAGAGTTGGACTGTGAAGAAGGCTGAGCGCCGAAGAATTGATGCTTTTGAACTGTGGTGTTGGAGAAGACTCTTGAGAGTCCCACAGACTACAAGGGATCCAACCAGTCCATTCTGAAGGAGATCAGCCCTGGGATTTCTTTGGAAGGAATGATGCTAAAGCTGAAACTCCAGTACTTTGGCCACCTCATGTGAAGAGTTGACTCATTGGAAAAGACTCTGATGCTGGGAGGGATTGGGGGCAGGAGGAGAAGGGGATGACAGAGGATGAGATGGCATCACTGACTCGATGGACGTGAGTCTGAGTGATCTCTGGGAGTTGATGATGGACAGGGAGGCCTGGCGTGCTGCGATTCATGGGGTCGCAAAGAGTTGGACACGACTGAGCGACTGAACTGAACTGAACTGAGGCATTCAATAAATATTCGTTGAATGACTAATTTCAATATTATAGGACTTAGTATAATTATTGGATAGGTCTAATAATACAAAAAAAGTTAAATCAGTTTAAATGAATGATTTCTTTTACCAAAAGGTATGCATCAGGAATAGCTAACATTTACTAACGTCTGACTCTAAATGAAATCTCAGACTTTTTTTTTTTTAAACAGAATTTAAATATATTAAAATCACTGAAGGTCAGATCAACATTTTTAGTTCTCCTTTTAACTGTATTTCTTTTTGTATACCACCATTCAGTTGAAGGATTCCCTGGTGGCTCAGATGGTAAAGAGTCTGCCCGCAATGCGGGAGACCCAAGTTCTATCCCTGGGTTGGGAAAATTCTCTGGAGAAGGAAATGGCAACCCATTCCAGTATTCTTGCCTGGAAAATTCCATGGACAGAGGAGCCTGGTGGGCTACAGTTCATAGGGTCGCAAAGAGCTGGACATGACTGAGCAACTTCATTTTCACTTTTATTCAGTTGAAATATGTAAATTGGAATTTTGACAGGAATCTGAAAGCCCACTTACCTTCGTTATCACACCATACTAGAAATTCAAGGATTTGAGCGTTTCCCTTATAGAACATGTACTCGTCTATTAAAAAAGGAGCCACTGATGACAAAGTGGCAATTGCGTGCAGCTGTAGTTCTTCATACTGTGCTGCAGACCATTCAAGTATTTTGTGTTTCTCAGGCCTTTTAACATAGGTAAACAAAGCCAAAATAACTTTGCCATCAATTAATAGCTACGAGAAGGGCAAAAGTACTATGTTAGAAACATAATTAAAACAATTTAAGGAAATTTAATAAAAGATTTCCAATTTGATGTGTTATTGATGATGATTTCAAAATATTTCCTTCCTAAAGATTCCAAGCTATGTTAAGTACCAAAAACTAAAAAACCAAAACCCAAACTCAATAATAACAACAGTTCACTATGATCCCCCTTTCTGGGCTATGCACTCTATGGCTGACAATAATACATAATAAGTAGTAATTTAAAAATCTATATTACTTATATATGCAGTTTCTATAACTGTAGAACTGCTATAACATAGCTCCTGCTTACGATAAAACCACAAGAGTCAAAAATTTGGGACAAATAAGCTGGTGGTTATTTCTGCCTTCCTTGCTTTTCTAAAAAATAAACCTTTTAGAAACTCAATTGTATATTTGAGTTGTATACTTTAAGAAATTGCACACTTCAAGAAATCAATTTTGTCTGAAGTTATGATCATGACTACAGCTAATTTTTAAGCATAGGCAATAGAACTTATACAAATACTCTATCTAGTTTGTATTGAATCCATGATTTCAATAAAAATAAAAAGTACAATGCTATGATAATATGACAATCAAGTTAATATTATAGTTGATTCTGACTGATACATATTTATAGCTCACAAGATAGTAACACACCATGTGCTATATTCTATTCAATTTTCTTTTCATCTGGCATTGTTCTACAAAGACATTTTCACAACAGCACCTATGAATTTTTCTGAAATTTATATTATTCCACATGGAAAGAGCACAAGATGTAGAACTGAGAAAGCAAAAATAACTATTCTAGCATTGCTATATTAAGTGAGTAATTTTTTTGAAATACTCTGTGAACTGTAAGTAATAGTACACATATTCATTATCATCACCACTACTGAGCCACAAACACAAACATATGACAGAAAAAAAACTGACTGATTCCACTGCTTACATCTGTGCTTTAAGTAACTTAACCATAACCTTTGTGCCATTTGACTCTGTATCTGTCATTTTAATAGTTATATGATACTCCATTGCAAAAATAAAACACATTCTATTGATTTTCTATATGACATTTCAGAAAATACATTTAGGTTCTATAGAGTACATGTTTTTGATATGAATAATAGTTATAATTGTAAAGACAGGCTTTTTTTTTTTTTTTAGCATTTTTTGGTATATTCCTCAAAGTGGCATTACCAAAAATTTTTCTTAGCTCTTTTAATCCTCATAATAATTTCATGAGATAGGTATTTTTTCCATTTTGAAATTGAGATAACTGGAATTGAAATAAGCTAAAATACTTATTCAAGATCACATTACTAGAAAGCAAAGAAACTGGAATCTACCTGACTAAAGCTTTAATCACCATACTATACCACTTTTATATTATTACTAATGATGTTAATAGACTGAATGCCCTCCTGGAACTTGAGTTTTAAGACTAAAATGAAATTTCAACTAATGTAGTATTAACTAAACAGATGGAATTGTTAGTAAGTAGTTATTTTTTTCTATTACCTTTTACAAAGCCTTTATCTCAGTCTCACAAGAGACGGAGGAATTGAGCCTCAGAAAGTTCAGGTGACTTTGCCAAGGTCATATAGCAAGTAGGTGATAATCCAGACTGAAATTCATTTCCAGTGTTTTTCAAATTACATCATGCTTTATTTAGGATATAAAGTATTAAGATAATTCATGGGTTTTATATATATATATATATGAGTCAGTCACTCATATATCCAACTCTTTGTGACCCCATGGACCGCAGCCTGCCAGGCTCCTCTGTCCATGGAATTCTCTAGGCCAGAATACTAGAGTGGGTAGCCATTCTCTTCTCCAGGGGATCTTCCCAACCCAAGGATCAAATGCAGGTCTCCCACATTGCAGGTGGATTCTTTACTGTGTTAGCCACCAGGGAAGGCCGAGTGTATGTGTGTGTGTGTGTGTGTGTGTACAAAGAGGTTAGATTTGTGTGGAGAAAAAGCAGGGTCATAGGGCTTGAAATGGGCATCACAGAGATGAGCAATTTCTTCTAGCATTAAATCATCCCTTATTACTATGGTCAGAGAGACTATTAGGTGGGTGGGCCTATATGGATTGCCTTTCATATTATGTTCTCTTTTTAGCAGCTCTAAATATATAAATAAATATCCCAGGTTCTCCTGCTTTTCCTTGACTTGTTTGATTTTAATTTAGGTAAAATCACTATTCATTAATAGATATGAAAAATTTTGAAAAGGTGAAATTCCAGTGAATAAGAGTTTGTTACTTAGGCAATGGCACCCCACTCCAGTACTCTTGCCTGGAAAATCCCATGGATGGAGGAGCCTGGTAGGCTGCAGTCCATGGGGTCGCTAAGAGTCGGACACAACTGAGCGACTTCACTTTCACTTTTCACTTTCATGCACTGGAGAAGGAAATGGCAACCCACTGCAGTGTTCTTGCCTGGAGAATCCCAGGGGTGGGGAGCCTGGTGGGCCGCCGTCTATGGGGTTGCACAGAGTCGGACACGACTGAAGCGACTTGGTAGTAGTAGTAGTATGGTAAACATATGGGCTGATGAAAGATTTGCAGCTGTGACTTTTAAAAAATTATACTACAAAGTGAGACAATTTAAATTTTTGTTTTGATTACTTTTTACCTGTATAGTAGATAAATCTTTACATAAGATCACAATTATATTAAACAGCAATTTCTTCAACTCAAAATCTTCATAGGAATTAGAAAGCTTAAGACCTTTTACCAAAGGATTTTGACTTTTAACTGTGAGGGAGAAAAAAAGAAAAAGGAAAATAAAAGCTGAAATGATGTATAAGACATATTAAGATAATTATAACTTGAAAATTTTATGGTTTTTACCTTCATTAAATGTTGCAAATAATATCAAATCCCTGGTAAAGCCAGACTCCTAATAAAAATACACAAAAGAAACAGATGGATGAATTAATTATATGGAAATTAGGTTATAGATTCCCATATTTACCTAATATTTAAGTACATTTGTCACATTCTCCTTGTCATTGATTTGAATTCATAAAGCACTAATAATAGGAAGGGATGAAAGCAAGAAAATAAAAGCATATAGCCAGATAAGCCTGTAATTTATTTAATATTAAACTTAATTTTGTAGGTCCTAAGAAATATTTTACATTATTCTATGAATATTTTATAAGATGCTGTTTAAGATTTGTTAAGAACCTTAAAATGTATTACTACAAGTTACTTATGTAATTCATTATCCATAGCTTCAATTGACAAAACAAGGAAAGAAAATAGTTATTTTCAACAGCTTTTCTTCTTAACACCCTCCAGTTCCCCATCCTGACATCAACCACTCTCATATATGAAAGGCTTGGTCAAGAGAAAACAAACAATTCCTATTGAACCCAAAAAGCCCTGAAGAATGACGAGAACTGCAAACATTTCAGCATGAGGGAACTTATGCCTGACAGAGATATTCTAGGTGGACTTTGTACATTAGGAAGAATTTATAAGACAAACTTTGGGCTTTTGAGCTTGCAACTATATATTCCTACTACTTTAAGATCTACCTGTTTTCTTTAAAATGTGAAGATGTTATACCTGTTGATTCACATTCATGGAATTCACCCAAGTGTTTGCAAGGATGCTAATAAGAATTTATTGACTGACCAAGGGCTTCTACAGAAACATAGGTCCACCTACATATTGCAGCCTTGACTAGGAAGCTATGTAGGTAATGAATGAAAAAATGACTTTTAAACTGAGGACAGGCCCTGCACCTTAAAGAGATGCTAAAATTCAGGGTAAACCTGTAATTTTAGTGGTTTGAAGAACCAGAAGACAGAGGCAATCACAGGCAACCTGTGGGATAATATCAAAGAAATTAAACATAAGTATAATCAGTTTCAGAAGGACAGGAGAGAGAGAATGGGGTTGGAAAAATATTTAAAGAATTGTGGTCTCAAATTCTCCAAGTGAAAGTGAAAGTGTTACCTTCTCAGTCCCTTCGACTCTTTGAGACCCATGGACTGTAATCCTCCAGGCTCCTCTGTTCATGGAATTCTCCAGGCAAGAATACTAGAATGGGTAGCCATTCTCTTCTCCAGGGGATCTTCCCAACCCAGAGATTGAACCTGGGTCATCTGCATGGCAGGCAGATTCTTTAGCATCTGAGCCACTGAATCACTGGTTTTTCCTTAAATTTACATATTTGGGAAATTTAAATCAAAGTTAATAAGTAAATTTAAAGGAAATCAACACTGAATATTCATTGGAAAGACTGATGCTGAAGCTGAAGCTCCAATACTTTGGCCACCTGATGCCAGGAGCCATCTCATTGGAAAAGACTCTGATGCTGGGAAAGACTGAAGGCAGGAGGAGCAGGGGATGACAGAGGATAAGATGGTTGGATGGCATCACCAACTGAATGGACATGAGTTTGGGCAAACTCCAGGAGATGGTGAAGGACAGGGAAGCCTGGCGTGCTGCAGTCCATGGGGTCGCAGAGTCAGACACTGAACAACAATAACATATTCAGGAAGATCTATGAATCTCAATCTGGGCAAATACAGAGAAAAAAATCGCATCTTGGCACATTATAGTAAAACTGCTGAAAACCAAAAATAGAGTGAAAATCTTGAAAACAGTCAGAGGACAAAGTGATACATTTTACATAGAACAGCAATTTGAAATAATCACTGCTTCTTATGGAAAACAATGGAGGCCAGAAGACAGTGGAATGATATCTTTAAAGTGTTAAAACAGAAGAAAAATTGCATCTAGAATTCCATATTTTGTGAACACAGATGTCAAGAATTAAGGTTAATTAAAGCTATTCTAAGATACAAGAAACTAAGAAAATTTGTTGCTAGCAGTCAGCAGATCTGCATCACAAGGAATGGTGAAGGAAGTTCTTTGGGTGAAAGAAATGATAACAGTTAGAAACTCATATCATCAGGAAGAGATGAAAAACATCATGAATAGTAAATATGTGAGTAAATTATAGTACATGAGGAAGATCTCAGCTGTCCAAAGAGATGCAAAGAAGAATTGGCAGAGTGCAAGTATACTGGTGACCATAATGATATAACCTGGTATTTACAACAAAGTACATAAATATTGGGAAGATCCCCTGGAGAAGGGAAAGGCTACCCACTCCAGTATTCTGGCCTAGAGAATTTCATGGACAGTCCATGGGGTCACTCAAAGAGTCGGACATGACTGAATGACTTTCACTTTCACATAAATGTTACAACACTGTTTAGGACTCCTTCCTCCCCACTACACCCACTGCTTCCACAATTAAAATTAAAATGCAATTTGATTTATACTTACAATCATTGGTGCCCCAGGATTTTGAGATATAATTGTTGTGATCACTAATATGTCGTTTCTAAGCTGACGATCATAATGACTAACGCCTCTTATAAACAGATTTTTAAATACTTCCTTCAAAGCCCTAAAAAATAAAATCATATCTTTAAAGCCATATTTCTATGGAAATACTCAAGTATTTTCCACCAAAATCTCCCTTTTTTATTCATTTCAAAATATTTCTAATCTTTTCTCTTTCCAAATCTACCTGTAATTCACTGAGGGAGCAAATAAGAATCTCTCAATCGAGTCTATACATGGTGGTCAAAGTGACTTTTCTAAAATAAAGATTCAGTTACATCATTCTTCTTTCTAAAATTACTTAAAGGCTTTTTCCTTTGTTCTCAGGATAAAGTCCTACCTCTTTACCACGGCTTATCAGGCCTTCCATGCTATGATCCCTGCTAACATTGTTAGCTTCATCTTTCATTATTCTACCCTGTATTTTCTCTCTCACTATATTGAATTTCTTTAAATTTTTCAATTTTGCTAAATTCTGCTTTCCCTTCTCTTCCTCTGTCTAGGATGCTCTCTACATGCAAAACTCTTGTGTTGCTAACTCACATTTAGCATTCAGATACCAGATTAGGGTTTGTTATGAAGTGTTCATTAACTCTCCAAGTACGGGTTAGGTTCCCTGTACAATGGACATTTGTCACTTTATCTTCTAGGACCTGCTTGCTCTTCTTATGATAACAGTATCCTTATTTTTATTTAGGCAGTCACTCTTTCCCCACTTTTGTTTCTTGTGATGCTGCCTTTAACTAAAAGGAAGCTCGTTAAAGCATTCCTTCTTTCTGTCACTAGTAATTCACTCTGGAATGGGCATATGGTCAGCACCAGGTTAGCAGGAACTCAGAAAATTTTTCTTTGAGCTTTTGGAATAGGAAGTCTTCTCTTCTGCTTGGTTTGGGGTTGTAATGATGTGATTCTAGACTTCTTAGGTCTAACCATATGGATCTTGAGACTTAAGCCAACACAGTGGAAAACAGTGAAGAGAGATGAAGAGGGTTCAAGTCCTGATATTTGCTGAGCCTTGAATACAGCTGCACATGAAATCAGTTTTATCCTTGACTCCGTAGTTACATGAACTCATAAATTTCCTATTTGGTTTAAATCAGTTGAGTTAGGGGTTCAGTCACTTGCAAACAAAAATGTACTGATCTACCCTCTTCTGGAGAACATGAGGGACCTTGCAATAATTCTCTTTCATAACGTTTAGTATGCTCTTTTAGTTGCCTATTTACTTGTCTGTCTCTCTTAACGTAATACAAGTGCCATGAAAGCCATGGCAGTATAGAGACCATCTCTATACTGTTTCCAGTTGTACTTCCACAGTCTAGTACTGAACTTGGCACAGAGCAGACAGTAATTATTTGATAAATAAATGAATAAGTCTCACTTATTTTATTGCTAATGCTTACTGCAATATCTGGAAGAGAGTAAATACTCAAAAATAGGTTTACTAAATGAACAAATGAAAAAGTCCTTTTAAATATCTAATTTTACTTTATATATACTCAAGGACACAATTTACTTTTGTTAACAAGCTACTTTAAATGTCTTCCACATAGAAAGAAAAGACTTGTTATTATGCAAATACATTTATACCATGGTACAAAAAAAAGTCCTGAAACATAGCTATCACATGAATCAAAAACCTAATTGAACACAAATTTAAACAAAGAGTTTAGTTATGTCACCAGCTATCATTTTTTTTTTAATTTTATTTTATTTTTAAACTTAACATAACTGTATTAGATTTGCCAAATATCAAAATGAATCATTTTAAGGCTAAAAACATTCCTATCTAACCCCATATACTTACAGCAAACATTTCAAGTTACTAAGCTGTTGTATGATTTCTTCTTTTGAAGATTTTTCCAGTAGGTTCCAAAGTATTTCAGATGAACGAAATAAAAGTTGTCCAGAGGGATCTGGGTCATTAAGGTGAGCACAGATTCCACTGGCTGCTTGTGCTTTCACCATTAAAGTACAATTAACTTCTGAAAATAAATTCTAAAATTGTTTTATAGACTCGACATTATTAGATAAAAACAAAAATAGTTGAGAATGAAGTGTTCAGTTATGTACATAATATACAAACCAGAAGTTGAGAGATGTTGCAGAGCTTTAAGTACCCAAAGTTTCTCAACAAGTTGATTTTCAAGCAACTCCAACGACTGGATCATTGTTTTTGCCAGTCCTCCAACTTCAGCCATTTTAATCTTATATGAGGAACTAGCCTGCTGGTAACCTAACAACAATTAGTGAATAATATGTGCAATTATTTCACATAGAAATCATCTACATTAAACAAACAAATGAGTAATTTATCACTAAACAGCAACAACAACAACAAAAATTTTTAAAAAGTATATGGCAAAGGGTCGGACACAACTGAGCAACTGAACTGAACTGATATGGCATTTTAAAATGGTATAGCATGGGGCAGGCAAATTTACTCTATAATAGGCCAGGTAATAAGTATCTTAGGTTTTGTAGCCTATAAGATTTCTCTTTCAAATATTCAACACTGCTACCATAGCACGAAAGCAGGTATAAACTGTATAAAAATAAGTGGGCATGGCTGTGTTCCAATAAAAGTTTATTTACAGAGGGCTGGTTTTGGCTCAGGATCCATAGTTTGCTGATCCCTAGTGTAGAATCTGAAATAGGACCACAGTTTTAGAGACATATCTTAAATGCTAAAATGAACATTATTTCTTGTCTCTAGATATACTTTTCCATAAATGAAAATGGCATGATTACAAATACTAAATGTATTCATATTCAAATCAATTCACGACTTTAGTGCTTTCAAGGAACCACAATTATGCAATTTGGTGATGTAATTTGGCAATGAAAATATAATGCTATTCTGATAAATGCTAGTGAAATGTAATGGTATTTTAAGGAAGTATGATTCTTGATGATAATAGCTCCCATGAGCAACACCACCACCTCTCCTTTGACACAACTGCACAGGTGGTTGCCCCACAATCTCTCAACTCAAGAGAGATTAAATACACAGCAGAGGGTACCTGCTTACTTGAGATGCAGCTATTTTCTCTCGTAGTGATATACTATCTACCTCCCTGATTTCTTGACTTTTGAGACCAACTAGATTCTTTGCCATGGTTCTGAGACGTCTGTTATTTCATCTTTATGCATTTGATCTTTAGCCCTGGACATGGCCCTGTCCTTTGCTATGATGGGTTCTCTATGGTATGCCCTAGCTACTCACTTTAGGTATATAAAAAGTATAAACAGGAAACCAAAAGTTGCATAATTTCATCATTCAGAGATAACAACCTTAACATTCTGGTATATTTTTAATGTATCATATAATTTTACCAATACACTGTATGTAGAATTTTATATTCACTTGTAGCCGCTAAACATTTTATTGTAGGCCTTTTCTCATTCTATAAAATATTTTCCCAAATCATGGTTTTATTTGCATAATAGCCTGGTTGCATGCCTGTACTTTATGCTTACTATATCTTTATATATTTAGTTTACATTTATATAGAAGGATATTGTAGTATCAAGGCTCATGAACCTGATTCCTGTCCCCAGGGATATGTCTCATACAATTGCCCTACTGATGACTTTTCAGCTGTGGTCCCAGATATCCAGCTATGCCATCACTTGGAACCAACTGTGTGACAGCCACTGAGAGCACTGCCTAAGGTTTCCAATACTCAGAGCCTGGTTAAATTGAGATCAGCCTTACTTCTCTGCACTTTAACTCCTCTGTCTTATCTTATACATGA
This sequence comes from Bubalus kerabau, assembly GCF_029407905.1. Taxonomy (NCBI): domain Eukaryota; kingdom Metazoa; phylum Chordata; class Mammalia; order Artiodactyla; family Bovidae; genus Bubalus; species Bubalus kerabau. The sequence continues at coordinate 77,696,858 of NC_073631.1, read as the reverse complement.
TTTGTTTCCCTTTTTTTTTCTATCTTAAAAAGACAGTGTATATATTGCCTAGGTTAACCTTATGCTTGTACTCTTAATTCCATCCTCTCATGCTTTGGGAATTTCTTCCTCTCATTTTCCACATACTAGCTTCTTGTTCCTCTGCCTATAGGGGAAAAAGAAGTTTTCCCCTATCCAAAAAATTATGAACAAAACCAAATATCTTCTTTGATTTTGCTACCAGTTGAGTTGTTCTCCATCTTCCTTCTTTTTCTTCTCCATCTGATCTTGATATGTAAGTCTGTATTCACTGCCTCTATTCTCATAATCCTCTCATTCTTTTGTCTTGTATCTGTCCTATTTATGGCAATAGTTCCACCAAAGATTACTAGAGTTTTCCAGATATCACATCAATTGGTACTTTGACTCTTCAATTACAGAAACCTCTACAGTATTTGACATTAGGACTACTACTTCCTTCATCAAATATTTTATTCACTGGCATACAAGACATGACGATATTTTGCTTTTCATCCTCCACATTGAACCCTCTGTCACTGCCAATTTCTTTGGGTCGTTTTTTTCCCCCTGGATCTCAGTATGGGCCCTCTCCATGCTGTTATTCTTGGTTCTTTCCCATGTATGTTTTTTATCTCCTGGAAAAACTCAAGCATCCAGATGGTTTCAATTTTCATCTCTATTTGGGTGAATTCCAAATCTGTATTTCCAATAGTATTCAGTGTCTACTATCTATCAAACATTTCCTCCTGTTTATCTCATTGATAGTTCAAATCTGAGAGCTAATAATCTCTCTACTCACTTCCCATTTTCCCCTATTCTAAGTAATCTTTTTTTTTCTACCCGAGTCTTATTTTCACCTATCTTAAGGAAAAGAGAACTTTAAAATCTATTTTATATCTTCTCTCCTTTCCTAAACTGATTATAAATTATGGAAACTATGAAGGTAGGAAATATATCCTAAAGTAACATTATATCCTCCATATTGCAAGTGCCCCCTATCTTGATACTACCCATTTCAGTGTGACTCATTTTATCCTTATATATTAAGATCCCTTAGCTGTAACATGCAGAATTCTTTTTCCAGAAGTGGTGGAGAATGTTATTAGCTTTGGGGATCTAGCATTATAAATGTTAGCAAATAATATTATCAACAGTATTAAATTACATTAATAGTAATAATTATAATTAAACTAGTTTGGGTTTAACCTTAAAAATTCTGTTTTTAACATCAGAATATCTAAAGTTGAGAAAAACATAATTTTTTTGTTTAAAATGACTTAAGAGCTTGAGACTGCCAAAAAAGACTGTTTTTGTGTGTTGCATCTATGATCCCCACTCTGTCTTTACAAGTTCAAAGAGAAATGACAATGTTCTGTTTTATAAAGACACAAGTTATTACTGAAACAGTATTGAAAACTTTACCTGTAATATGCTTTTTTGGTGGTTCTGCATGATAAAAGTCAATGATACACTTACAAATTTGGATCCTCAATTCAGAATTTTGTATTTTCATTAAGTCACCTGTCAGAAAGATGAATGAATGCTATTTAATAACAATGACATATGTTTATTTACAGTTTTAAGGATAAAGTGTTAGTAACATGATTATTAAAATATCATCATCAGAGATTCAAACTGGTTCATGTAATTTTAAATACATACACACACACAAAAAAAACATCCTATCTATCCTTGTACCACCTGGCCAACAATCAACTCAGCCTTTCCTTCCCAAGAAGAAAAGAATGGTAATTAGCAGCTAGAACAAGATTGCCTAAGATTAAATCCTGCTTGACCACTTCAGTTCAGTTCAGTTCAGTCGCTCAGTCGTGTCCAACTCTTTTCGACCCCATGAATCACAGCATGCCAGGCCTCCCTGTCCATCACCAACTCCCGGAGTTCACCCAAACTCATGTCCATTGAGTTGGTGATGCCATCCAGCCATCTCATCCTCTGTCGTCCCCTTCTCCTCCTGCCCCCAATCCCTCCCAGCATCAGAGTCTTTTCCAATGAATCAACTCTTCGCATGAGGTGGCCAAAGTACTGGAGTTTCAGCTTTAGCATCAGTCCTTCCAAAGAACACCCAGGACTGATCTCCTTTAGGATGGACTGGTTGGATCTCCTTGCAGTCCAAGGGACTCTCAAGAGTCTTCTTCAACACCAAAGTTCAAAAGCATCAGTTCTTCGGCACTCAGCTTTCTTCACAGTCCAACTCTCACATCCATACATGGCCACTGGAAAAACCACAGCCTTGACTAGATGGACCTTTGTTGGCAAAGTAATGTCTCTGCTATATGCTATCTAGGTTGGCCATAACTTTCCTTCCAAGGAGTAAGCGTCTCTTAATTTCATGGCTGCAGTCACCATCTGCAGTGATTTTGGAGCCCAAAAAAATAAAGTCTGACACTGTTTCCACTGTTTCCCCATTTATTTGCCATGAAGTGACTGGACCAGATGCCATGATCTTCGTTTTCTGAATGTTGAGCTTTAAACAAATTTTTCACTCTCCTCTTTCATCAAAAGGCTTTTTAGTTCCTCTTCACTTTCTGCCATCCTACTACTTGTATAAACTTGTTTCTCAGTTTTCTCATCCATAAATTGGTATAGAAATAGTTACTACTTTAAAGATTGCTGTGAGAATTAAATGAGTTAGCCTGATAAAAGGGCTGAGAATTTTCCTCCCTAGCTAGACAGTCAGTAATCTATTGCCTCTAATAATGTATCCTTTGCTTAGAAAAGTTCCAGGTGAGCTCTGCCCCCTCAGTTTAGTGACAGACTGGAAGATAGTGTTTCTAGGCAGTCTTTGTCCTGCTGGTAGTAATTTTATGTTCAAGTTATTGTGGCAGGGATGGAGGATAGGGAAGATTCCTTTTCAGTCATATCTAAAAAACTTCTGAATTGGCTTCAGCCTATACTTCAAACTGGATTGCATTTGCTCTGGTGAAGTCCTCCAAGTATGATCCCTAAGAGAATCTGAAAATGATCAGTGGGATTCTGAAAATGATTCATGCCTTCCGGGCACCTGCAGAACAACTGCAGTCAGGAGTATCAGCTTCAGGATGGAAAAAGATCTGCTTGGATTCTCTGAGGAAAAGAGATAATTAGATGTCCCTTGAAGATCTGTGTTTTGCCTTAGGTCCTGCATAATGTTTATCTCTGAGGGTAGTCAGTGAGTGGGTAAGCAAGTGGACAGGAGGAGGGAGCATGAAGGAGACAGCCTAGCTTTAGGAGAATCTATATGCAAAAACTAACACTGGAGGAAAAAAAAAGACAGGCTCGAGATTATTCTCTTAATTTTTTGGGACTCTCCTTTGTGGTTGAAAACTATGTTTTGAAACAAATTAGGCAATAGGAACAACTAAACTTTTCCAACAAAACTACCCAAACAAAGTTTATGGGAAATGTTAAGGTTTCTTGTTTGTTTCACTATCATTTTAGTTCCTGTAAGTTCAGATCATCTTTCATGGTTTCCTGTTTTACAATCTCAGGGCAGAGTACCAACTTTTTCCTTCGTGTTTCCAGAATCCTGCTGTTAAGTGGAAAAATATCTATTATTTAGGAGAAAAAGTAATATAATTCACTTTTATAAATAGCACAAGTAGAAACTGGAAATTATTAGTTAAAATGAATATCCTTTTTTCAAAACCCTGTATTACAATTATTTTAGTTTCAACTCATGTTTCCAGCAACTAATAAAGGACAGAACAGCAGTACTTATCATAAGTTATCAGTGAAAGGAGTTCATTTTTTAGCTAAGAGTTCATATTGCCCTCAAATGAGGCAATAACATGCTCTGTGGGCAGGCATTCAACAAACAGCAGACTGACACAGTAAGAAAGGGCTATGTATTTATTATACAAATGCATATTTAAAAGTAATAAGGGCAACAGAGATTTTTTAAAATGTTATCAACCAAACCAAATCTACACATTTTAATCTGTTAATACTATCATATTCTCTTCCGGGTTGGCTTCTCACTGTAAATTTCTATTGATGATAGAGATTCACAGAATTAAAGTTTCCCATTAGTTTCCAACCTGCCTGTTCCTTAAGGTCATCTTATCTAACTCCCCATGTTTATTCTAATATCCTTCTTCACCCACTGTAGGCCACAATAATTCCTCCCAAAGTATCTACAGATGAAGACTATGAAACTTTATTTAGACATAAAAGTGTTAGTGTCTATGTTAAAAATTTTAAATGATACTAGTACTTTACTAGTTTCTGTCATCTTTAAATATGGAACATAATGTTAGGAACATAAATATTCAGTAAATACTTATTTTTAATTTGTATTTCTTTTATTTCTACTATACAAACAAAAACTAAATTAATAAGCATAAATTTAATTTAGGATTTATTTTGGGAACATGATGTCATGTCTCAGGGGCTGACTCAAGGAGCCATAGTGTTTGATCTCATTTCTATTATTTTCTTTCTCTAGAAAATTGAGCTATAAGCCAAATATAAACACCTGCCTGTGATTTTTTTATATTTTTGTATACAAAACACAGGCATCTTTATGTATATTAAAGTTCCCAATATTTCAGCATTTTATGATTTTAAATTATTTAATAAATAATTGGGCCCTCAATCAATTCCAGCAATCAATTAGATTCAAACAGTTATTAGAGTTCAAAGATGAAAACATTTCTGTGATTACTGAGAGGAACATGTACTTCTGATTTACACACACAAAAAAATGTTAAACATTTCAACAAACTAAATACATAACATCAAGACATATAAGCACAAAGAAGTATCTGCCAGTCCTTATAATTAAGGAACAAAAAATCCTATTGGTATCATGAAACACCTGAGTGGAAGATAATACAAAAAATATCACCAAGCACACTATGATTAATCTCCAACCAGAAAACAAGAAAAGAGAAGGATTATTCTTAGTGAAACTTAGTGAAAGAGATATTTCCTTCTTGTCAGTGGTCCAATCATCTTAACTCACCCAAAAGTCCAATTGAATTAGCAGTATCTTCAGCATATGTTATTTCATCTGATGCTTTCTTTTTCAAAAATGGCAAGCTTCAATAAGAATGAAGAATATATGAGTTATGTTTAATGAAGTCCTTCACTGAAGCATCATTTGCAAAATAGAGGAAAATTTCTCTTCTAAAGATTAAAATGAGGATAAATATCCTGTTTCTTTAGTCCTAGAGAATTAACTACCAAAAAAAAAATGTGTTTTTCTAACCAGCTGACCAAAATAAAATACAACAAAATAAAATTGGTTTATAAAAATGAAGAGAGATGGACACAAAAGGCAAGAGTTAAGAAAGCCATCTTTCAATACTACATAAATACAAAACTTAAGAATCCTCTTTCCTCTCTGAGGGTAATAATACTATACCCGTACTTCTATCAAAATTAGGAGTACACTAGAAAAGCTGATACAAATCACAGGTCTAGTTTTACTTAAAGCTTCAAGGCTGTTTAGGGGGTTTTTTCCTGAAATTTTGAAACTCCAGTTTATATATCAATGGTCTATTTGTTCTTAAGGGTTGGTGACTTTTTCCTTATTAATTGGATTAGTTACCATCCACAAAATAACGAATATACTTTTTGAGACACTAAAGAATTCAATTTAACAAATATTAATATTAGAATCATATTTCACAACCAATATAACCAAAGTTATTTGAAAATAATTTTATCCACAAATCAGAAAAGATAGGGCATTTGAACCTACGTTATTAGTTTGTCAGAGGAGAGATAAAAGTCACTTCCTAAATAAAAAATATCGACTATTTCAGCACTTCAGGAGTTCAAAATTTGAACTTTACATGCTATTTAAAGATATTTAATATATCTTATATGTATATAGTATTTTTAAATCATATTTTTTGAGAAAAATTAACCAAGTGGTTGAAAAACAGCACTGGGAACTATCACATATGGAGATACATATATATATATATAGGCCAATTAGAATTAAAAGATATTTCAAGGTTAAACTATGAAAAGGAAAATTTTATAAATGTCATCAAGGTTCATTTTTAGTATTTCTAGGTGTCATTTCTAGAATTTTTCATTTGAAGTAATTTATTACTCGACACCCAGCTCATTGTTGAATCTCTAAAGTGAAAAACTCTAAAATGATTCTTCTTGTCATATTTTTTCCTTTTGTTACCAAAGAAAACAACCTAAAGGATAAAGCATCACAAGAGTTTCCCACCAAAAAGGTTATGAAAAAAGTAAGCATTATGCTTCTGGTGCACTGAGAAAAATGAATTACTTAGAGGCCAAAACAGAAGGGCTTGATTTTACTTTTTAAATTTTCAATGTTTTTATATCCCCAAAATGACCTGAAAAGGGAATCAAGTGAGGGTATGGTATGGAAAAATGCATGATAAAAGGAGAAATTAGGAAATTTTTAAAAAAGAATGTGGACAATTATGAACTATGAAGGTAAGTGAAGAGTGCATTTCTAAAGATTTCTCATATTATGCAATGAAACATTCAGTTACAGCTTTCCTAGAGAACCAATTCTTGGTGGAGTGCTCAAGGAACAGTGATATGGAAAGTAATGCTTGTGAACAAGATTGCATGGCCTCAAAATCTGAAACTATTTTACATAATATTATCTCACATCAATATAAAAATAATTTCCAATTCGTATATTACAGTTCCTTGACAGCATCAGAGCAATAATTTATTTATTTATTTTCCATGGTCTCTATTAAAAAGGCATGGTAAGGACTTTCAATAAAGTATTTTCAATCATTTGTTCAGATATCAAAAAACTTAAATGAACTTAGTAAGAAAATTGGAAATATTATTGCTACTAAATCTAAAAGTGAGAGATACACTTACTATGTATAAATACTATTATTTATAATTAAAAGAAACTCACTTTTTAAAGCTAAATTGGTAGAAAGGTTTAGAAGGTTCAATTGTCAAAAAGTTTATCTCTTTTTAAAGAAATTTCCTCTATTGTATTATATTGAAAACTGGGAATATGTATTTTAATATACATCTTGATTAGCAACTATATGGCTGTTCCCCCAAATGGTTGCTGAAACAATAGTACAGAGGATGGAATATATAAATTTTATAATTCTGATCTCTAATATATATTTTGAAAAATAATCCCCCAAATAATTTGGTGATAAATCCTTCTTTATTCAAATTTGGAAGATCAAATAAAACATTTTGACTCTCATATCTTTGAGAGTCAAATATTTTAAAGAGATAGAAAAAACTAGACAGAAATCAGTATTATCCATAAATTTTCTCAAGGATTCTCTAAAAATACTATAACTTCTCATTTACATCTCACATTTCTCATTCACTTGAGGTAACTTATTATGAGAAAACACTTTAATATACTTGCAGTTTAAGTTCTTGTGGCCAGCAATCTCAGACTACAGTAAAATGGACTACCTTTGAGATATCAGCTGCTGGAATCAAGTGATCAAGTGAAGCTTCCTGAGTTCTATATTGCTTTGCTACACCATAAAGCATAATGTCTTTGTGAGATAAAACATAAAATACTGCATGCGTGCTAATATAAAATAAAGTTTAAAAACTTACCCACATAATTTTATGATATTATATGCAGGTTCTATAAAATGGGGCTGTGTTTTAATTTTTTCTGCACACAGATTCAGAATTTTAAATATCTGTGCTAAATCCCTTAAGGGCTTTAATATTGTTAGTTAAGAAATAAAATTAAGATTTTTATTAACATATTCTTTACAGTATTTCTATCAAGAAAGTCTATAGAACTCCATCTATTTCATTAAACATGGTTGACCCTACTTTAATTACACTAATTTTGAAGTGTAAAGAGAAAAACAGAACCAGTTTTTTAAAGGAATATTATTTAATTGTCTCAGTAACCTCTTATTCAAAATATTTTTTCTCTTCTCACCACATCTTTAGAATCTGATTACCAACTACTACATCACATACTCAGTTGAGCAATAACTTATTATTGGCAATGAGTAATAACACTTTGAAAAAAAATAACTTAATGGCTCAATTATATCCTTCATCTCCACCCAAACATAAAACATACATTGCTCAGGAATAACCAAACCAAACCTACCTTACTTTCCTGCATTATTTTATTAACATTATTCAGTTGCCTTTCTTGTTTTTAAGGTTTATATTGGTTGAAATTTTATTTAAGACTAGTTTATGAAAGCAAAATGTACCCTTCTAGACCTTCAGGTAAAAGCAACTTTTATTTTATCTGTTTAAAAAACCCAATTGATACATAAACAAATTTCACTTTTTTTTTTTTTTTTAAATAGTTAAGGGGATGTGGAAACTGTGACTTGTACTTCTTGACTGAATCTGATCACTTCTAGTCTCTTCTCAGAGAAGCTCTCTAGGAGCTTCTCGGAAAAAGACAGGGGAGCTGGATGTATTAGAAATACAAACTTCCATTAACTTCCTAGGGAAATGACTAAGCTACCTGTCTAACCTATCCTTGCTCTATGTTTTATAAAGTCTAAAGTCAGATTACTAAAGACATTCAGAAACAGAGCCATTTGCCACCAGCTCTCTGGCCTGAAGAAGAAAAAATAATGGAGGTGTCGAGTTACCAGGTTAAGACAGGAAAAGAAATCACGTGCTAGTAGACTTTCTTGGCTACCAGTAAACAGTGCTTGATATCCACAAGCCCTCAGTAGCTGACTGACCAAACAAATGCATATAAAACAAGGCTAAAATAAGGTGAGAAAAGAGTTAGAGAAAATTATAAGGCACATTTCTCTAAATGGGAGGCTTAAGATGTTTTGAAATATTAAGCTAAATTAGAGACTGGTATTTTCTTTAAACCTGGTTGGACCACTATTAAAGTTTATTTAGATCAATACCACTGTAATTGTGGTTGTGGACCATGCCAGTTTGGGAACTGTATGTTACCAGTCTATGGAAAAATAACTATAGAAAGTGAGTTTCCTGTGACAATTCTATTGTATTTTACAATAGCATGTATATGCAAAGATTAAAAAAAACAACAACCCCCCGGCAGCAAACTGGTTCTGAATCACACATAGTTTTGAAACACACTAGTCTCTATATATTCATGGGGGTATATTCATTGGGAATAACACATTTATAGAATGTTTTGAAGATTATCAAGCAATGCTGGTGTGTTATCTAGTCTTCCTTGTGACCTCATGAGGAGCTGTTATCCCTATTTCATAAGGGTGAAAAAATTAAAAAGTTTATCAACAGTGCAAATACTCAAGTAAATTGGTAGAAACAAGACTTTGACTTGTCCCTCCTAACTACATCTATTGTCTCTCTGAGTCTATAGAAACTGACACTACACAGTTAATGTTGCATTATACTGTTTCTTCCGCTTTATATTCTCTGGTAAAAATATAATTTTTTAAAAGACACAAAATGTTAGATATTTTCTGTGGTAAACAGAATAATGGCCTGTTCAATGATATCTCAGAGAAGGCAATGGCAACCCACTCCAGTACTCTTGCCTGGAAAATCCCATGGACGGAGGAGCCTGGTGGGCTGCAGTCCATGGGGTCGCTAAGAGTCGGACACGACTGAGCAAGAGTCGGACACGACTGACCATCTTCACTTTCACTTTTCACTTTCATGCATTGGAGAAGGAAATGGCAACCCACTCCAGTGTTCTTGCCTGGAGAATCCCAGGGACGGGGGAGCCTGGTGGGCTGCCGTCTATGGGGTCGCACAGAGTCGGACACGACTGAAGTGACTTAGCAGCAGCAGCAGCAGCAGCAGCAACAATGTTATCTACATCCTAACCCCTAGAACTTGTGAATGTTACCTTTCTTACTATATGGCAAAGGGAATTTTCTGATGTGATTAAAAGCCTTGAGATGGGAAAGTTTTCCATGATTATCCAGGTAGGCCAAATACAATCACAGGGTCCTTATAAGGAAAGGAGAGGCAGGAGAGGGTCAGAGAAGTGATGACAAAAGTAGAGGTGAGAGGGGTGGTCCTTTGCTACCTCTAGGGAAGGGCCCAGGAAGCCAAGGAATGCTGGCTGCTTATAGAAGCTGGCAAAGGCAAGGAACGGCGTCTCCCCTTGAGCCTTCAGAAGGAGCCAGCCCTGCCAACACCTCTCCTTGAGCCCAGTGAGACTTCCAGACTATAAAACAAAAAATTTATGTGGTTTTAAGGCACTGAGTCTGTGGTAATTTGTTATAGCAGCAATGGGAAACTAACATGTTTCCTAATAAAAATTCTCCCATTTTTAGGATAAAGGAAACAAACATACACATACAAGTAAAGGATACAAATCCATTTTGATAACACTGCACCAATTTCTTGACAGATTTAAGTTGTCTTTCTTCCAAATCATCCTGAAACAAATTATCTATTTAGTTGTTTTGTGTTATTCTGTTGAGATTTTTAAAATTTTCCCTTAATGTAAGAAGAAAGTAGACACATTATCAGGTAATTCTTAAATTACTTTATTATAATGTAAGCATTATAAAATGCTCCCTAAAATAGTGAAGGTAAAAATAAACTATATATTCGAATAGGAAATTACAAATCAAAACTAGATTAATATAAAAGCAGTAACTGTTTCCAGAAATATTAATAATACTTGAAGTATGTTGAGCATTTTTCTATGCCAAATACCATTTAGGCAATATATATAGATATCATTTCATTAATCTTCAAAATAACCTTATTAGGAGGGTATTTTTATTACCCTTCTTTTTCGGAACAGGAAACTCAGCTGAAACACTAATTTCTCCAAATCATACAGCTAATAACTGGTGATGTATTAAGTCAGTTTTGACCATCTGACTCCAGAAGTTGTATTTTTAACCTAAAATACACCGAATATAATGGCTCAAACTAAACATCTTCAGTCAATTTAAACAAAACATACACACACACACACACACACATATTTTGGCTACCCTTAATTAACAAGCTATTAGGAGCTCTATGTAGTTGGGTTTCCTTTTTTAAAAACTGTAGACATATTCACAATTAAAAATAACTTTCACAACAATCAGAGCCAACAAAAGAAATTATTCTTATAAAAGGCATTATTTTTATTGTGTTTTTTCTTCTTTCTATGTAAAAGTATAGAAACTAAAAAATGTTAAGACAATGACTAAATTTTTGCACCTGTTAATCACAGGACATTGTTTTTATACCATGATCAGCCCACTTCCCACATACTCAAAGCATGCAATCTTTATCCTGTAATAATTTTCTAGTGTATACTGACTTTTTAGGCATTCAGTCAATTCTTGAATAACATCAGCAGAGTGTCCTATAAACATGTATGTACATGCATTTATTATCCTTTCTGCCAAAGCCTAAACTCTCAGTTTTGAGTCTTGTATCTTTATTTCCATTACATTCTGTATGCGAGTTCTCTCAAAATAAATTACTTATGACTGTGTATGAGTATCTACATATCCTAATTTCATATCAGAAAATTTTTAAGTACTATATCATGATACATGTTTCCTACCCTTGCGCCCACATCCTACTTGGTAATAAGCATGAACAAAGGCTACATGAGTCAAATCTACTCTTATGATTTCTGTTTATATTCATCTGTATAACATATGTATATATTATATTCATATATATGTACCTACCAGGTTAAATATATTCATACTAAATTTAAACAGAAGAGATATACTGTTTGAAATGTTGTCAATGAAAGGAGAAATGGGACTTATATTTAGGGGAGTACATATTACCTTTCAGGGTAATCACAGTTTCTAAGTGAAATGGAGAAATTTTCTCCCAAAGCTTACTTTACCAGTCTCTTCGAAGAGTTTGATGACACGATTTAGGTCCATAGACTTGAAGGCACCCTAAAAACACAATTCACAGTATTCTGTATCATGAGAATCAAGAAATCACATCAAACACATTATTTTTATATGGTATTATCTCTTAGCAACTTAAAAATACCTTATGACAAAAAGAGTGAGGGGAGAATGAAAAGCAGCTGAGACTTATAGGAGTAAATAAATTTTGGAGTTAAAAAAAAAAAACCCTCTTGAATTTTGGTATTATTTTAGAGTCTCAATGTCTTTAAATTTCAATAGTTCCAAAAGGCCCAAGAGAGCATCTGGAATAACAGCACTTCCATGCCTTGAGAAATAAAGTGATTTCATACGTATTATACATCTCATGGATACGCATTGTATACACTGAGTTTGCCTATGCAGATATACCTAAGACTAGCTTCTAAACTATAGGTAGGAGACCACCTTCCTGAACTAGGTATCCCTTCTCCCAGCAGTCTTAAATCACCCATATTAGAAAACAGGAACTGCCAAGTTCTACAGATTTTACATCTTAAAGATTTATTGAGCCCACTCCATCATTTAAAAAAATTTTTTTATTGGAATAGAGATGCTTTACAATGATGGCATTGTTTTGTTCCTTTTATGGCTGAGTGATATTCCATTGTATATATGTACCACATTTTCTTTATCCATTCATCTGTCAATGGACATTCAGGTTGCTTCCGTGTCCTGGCTGTTGTAAAGAGTGCTGCCATAAACATCAGGGTGCTGCATCCTTTCAAATTATGGGTTTCTCGGGATATATGCCTAGGAGTAGGATTTCTGGCTCATATGGTAGCCCTATTTTTAGTTTTTTAGGAAACCTCCATACTGTTCTCCATAGTGGCTGTACCAATTGACATTCCCACCAACAGTGTAAGAGGGTTTCTCTTTTCTCCAGCATTTATTGTTTATCGATTTTTTGATGACGGCCATTCTGACTGGTGTGCGATGATTACCTCCTTGTAGTTTTTGATTGGCATTTCTCTAATAATTACTGATGTTGAGCATCTTTGCATGTGTTTTTTTTGGCCATCTCTGGGAAATGTCTATTTAGATCTTCCACCCATGTTTTGATTGGGTTGTTTTTTGATATTGAGCTGCATGAGCTGTTTGTATATTTTGGAGATTAATTCCTTGTCAGTTGCTTTGTTTGCAAATATTTTCTCCCATTCTAAGGGTTGTCTTTTTGTTATGTTTATGGCTTCTTTTGCTGTGCAAAAGCTTTTAAGTTTAATGAGGTCCCATTTGTTTATTTTTATTTTCATTACTTTAGATGGTGGATCAAAAAAGCTCTTGTGATGTATGTCAAAGAGTGTTCTGCCTATGTTTTCCTCTATGAGTTTTATAGTAGTTGGCCCACTCCAGCTTAATGATTTATTCAGTTCTTATTTCTCACTCGGTTGTGAAGCTTTCCTGCTATTTGTTCTCCCTACCTCTAGTCTTGCACCCTTCAACACTGTCCTCTACCCTCTGGTCAGAACAATAAAACTCAAATCTGAACACAACATGTCTAAATCATTCAGTGACTCTACTAATGCCCTTCCCCCTCCTCTGTTTTCATTGTTGTTACGATCCTATCCGTCTCCTTGGTTAACCCTCACAGGTCCTTTGAGACACAGTTCATGTGTCACCTCCATTCTTATCATCAAAATGCATCTTATTATTTTTATATACTATTTTCTGTTTTATATATTTACTTATATTTTATTTTCTGTTTTTGCTTCCACATGTAAAAACATAATTTCATTAACTGCTAACACCATTTTATATTCTGATTTTTAAGTCTATAATACATACATTTCCATATTTCTACATAGTCATTATTTCATTGCCTCCTAGGTCTAGAATTTCCTTTCCTTTCACAATTACAAACTAATATGTTCTGATCTTAAGAAATGTCAAATACAATTTTCAGTTAAGTGTTCTAACTTTGTCTACAGAATAAGTCCCTGAGTTTACTCAATATGATTTTCTTTTTAAAAATTATCAAAAAAGATTTACTATATACTTATTTATCCTAGGTATTATGATTATCATTAACAGTGTTACATCTTACTATTAAATTGCTTAAATTATTAAATTTACTGTTAAAAATTTTTGATAAATAGAATTTTGCCTTTTAAGATTTGGAGTTTTAACAGTGCCATCTGCCACCACCTCAGTTGTCCTTTTTTCTCCCTGCGTTCTCAGAGAAATAAAAATGTACAGTGAATTTTTATTTTCTGAATTTCTGCAATATTGGTTTTGTGGGTTGGAAAAGATATTGAAATGAAATGTCAGTGCAGAATTTTCTTTTTAAAATCTGTATTATTATCAGAATTTTCCCCCCTAAATGACCAGGTATAACTTTTATAAGAAAGAAGAGTGGTAAAGATTAAGGCATAGATTTAACTTATATTATCTTAAATTTATATTATATTATCACTTCATGTTACTCGGAGTTTTATTTGCATAACAAATGTTATATTTTTAAGACTTCTCCCTTAGCCTTTTCTTCCATTTATAAATATTTATAAGTAGCTTCTACATTTCAGAAATGGTAGGTGTGGGGAACACATTTGCCCTGACTTCAAGCATCTATCAATCTGGCATGAGATATAGGTAATATAGGTAACATGCTACAAAATGGTTCATGAATGTTGAGAGGTGTGTTCCAGAACTATACAGAGAGGGACAGAATGGCATGGGGAGGAGGGATGGGAATCTGGGACAGCTTCTGAAAGAAGCAATCTGCAGGCAGAGTGAGACTGAATAGGATTTGTGAGATAAACTGAAGGTTTGAGAGATGGAGCAAAGGGAGTAGCATGTGTTAAGCCTGGAGACAAGAAAAACATGGCATTTAGAGGATTGGTGAGTCAAAAGGTAGGAGAGGATAGTGCAAGGGATAGAAGCTACAGATGCTGCTGATAAGGTAAGCAGAGGTCAAATCATGAATACTAATCTTAGTGATAATAACAATGATGGTACAGTTGTAAGCTCTTTAAATATTTACTAACTGAATTCTGTGAGGTAGATACTATTAACACCATTTTACAGGTGGCCTTGTATATACTATGATAAGGCTCATCAGAAGATATTGAATGGTTTGAGAGACTGGATATTAAAACAGGCAATGGCCGAATTTTACTTGGTAACAGAACTCTGTCCTCCAACCTCTGCAGCAAGCAACCTAGGGAGTCAAACCACAACCTCTGCAGCTGTTGGCTCAGAAAAGTCAGTATTTGGTCAATGATCATCACATTCCCTATTTTTTGACCCCATCTGCCACTCAGGGCCAATCAGAAAAAGCCAAGTATGCTTCCCAAATCAATCATTCAGTCAACAACAAGAGCAAAGCAGAAGCCTCCCTTTTATTCAGTGAAGCTTCCCTTGGAGTCTCTGCCAAATATAAGTAATGCTGGCTGACTCTCTTTCTACAGCAAGCTCTGCATAAACAGTCGGTGTTCATTCTCATTAGGGTGATCTTTGTTGATTTCCACAGGTTTTAACCAGAGGAATGTAACAATAAAGATAATTCTGTCTGCTGAATACAGACTGATCTGGAAAGATCTAGACTGGAGGTGGGAGACTAGTCTGTGACTTCAGGCATTGACTAAAGCAGTGGCCGCCAGGATACACAACAATGAGTGAAATGAAAAGCATCAAGGAGGCAGAATTAGCAGGTCCTAATAAGTTCTTTGATTTGGCAGGAAAGAGAAGGAAAAGGTAAGGATGACTGACTGGCTTGAGGAATGACATAAGCGGTAGCACTGTTTGTTGAAACAGGGACGCTGGAGGAAGAGGCTTGTGTTGAGTCTGGAGATGAGTTAAATTTGGGGCAGAGATTTCTAAATCACAGGCTTAAAGTAATAATTGGGAGACATTAGGTAAACAAGATCACACAAGCAGAATGTAGCAGCAAGAGAGAATTTAAAAATGTAAATATAAAAATAACTGCTGTTATTATCATCATAAGAGTTTATGGAAAATTATAAAAACATTTAACAAAATCTTTTAAGATCAAAAGCTCATTTAATTAACTGCTTTGAAGAAAATTATACCTCCACTTACTTCAAGTCATAGGATGAACTTATTTTCCCACTTTACCAATGAACATTTCAAAGGGGAAAAATTCCTGCTCATTTGATACCTAGTTACAGGGAAAGAACTAACATTTATTATGGTCCATTTATGTCTCTGCTACTTTATATTTTAATTAACATATCTCAAATCTACAATATGAAAGTAGAATCATTATCGTTGTTGTTGAAACTGAGATCTAACTTAGTAAGGTCACATAGTGACTGTACGGGCTAGCAGGGCTGTTTGATGCAGAAACACTGGTTCTTTGCACCTTAGTTCTCTGCCTGACACCTCAGTTGACCCAGAGATTACTTCTAGCAATTACTCCACAACAGGGATAGGCCACTTTAAGTACACAGTACATGGCAGAATTATAGATAGTGCCAGGATATGACATCAACCAACAAATTGTGTAAGCTCTCAGAGGCTCTCAGAAGGAAAACAAATTTGGGCAAGGAAGCTCAGCCATGGCACCCACTCAAGTCAACTGTTTACAATAATGTATTTAACCTACAAATATTATTGTATGCCTCTGCTGTGAAGATATTAAGAAGAGGTGGTAAGAATACACAGAAGAACTGTACAAAAAAGAGCTTCACAACCCAGATAATCACGATGGTGTGGTCACTCACCTAGAGCCAGACATCCTGGAATGTGAAGTCAAGTGGGCCTTACAAAGCATCACTATGAACAAAGTGATGCTTTGTTCATCAAATCCTGAAAGATGATGCTGTCAAAGTGCTGCAGTCAATATGCCAGCAAATTTGGAAAACTAAGCAGTGGCCACAGGACTGGAAAAGGTCAGTTTTCATTCCAATCCCAAAGAAAGGCAATGCCAAAGAATGCACAAACTACTGCACAATTGCACTCATCTCACACGCTAGTAAAGTAATGCTCAAAATTCTGTAAGCCAGGCTTCAGCAATACGTGAACTGTGAACTTCCAGATGTTCACGCTGGTTTTAGAAAAGGCAGAGGAACCAGAGATCAAATTGCCAACATTCGCTGGATCATGGAAAAAGCAAGAGAGTTCCAGAAAAACATCTATTTCTGCTTTATTGACTGTGCCAAAGCCTTTGACTGTGTGGATCACAAGAAACTGTGGAAAATTCTGAAAGAGATGGGAATACCAGACCACCTGATCTGCCTCTTGAGAAATTTGTATGCAGGTCAGGAAGCAACAGTTAGAACTGGACATGGAACAACAGACTGGTTCCAAATAGGAAAAGGAGTTTGTCAAGGCTGTATATTGTCACCCTGCTTATTTAACTTCTATGCAGAGTACATCATGAGAAACGCTGGATTGGAAGAAACACAAGCTGGAATCAAGATTGCCGGGAGAAATACCAATAACCTCAGATACGCAGTTGACACCACCCTTATGGCATAAAGTGAAGAGGAACTAAAAAGCTTCTTGATGAAAGTGAAAGTGGAGAGTGAAGAAGTTAGCTTAAAGCTCAACATTCAGAAAACTAAGATCATGGCATCTGGTCCCATCACTTCATGGCAGATAGATGGGGAAAAAGTAGAAACAGTGTCAGACTTTATTTTTTTGGGCTCCAAAATCACTGCAGATGGTGACTGCAGCCATGAAATTAAAAGACGCTTACTCCTTGGAAGGAAAGTTATGACCAACCTAGATAGCATATTCAAAAGCAGAGATATTACTTTGCCAACAAAGGTCCGTCTAGTCAAGGCTATGGTTTTTCCAGTGGCCATGTATGGATGTGAGAGTTGGACTGTGAAGAAAGCTGAGTGCCGAAGAACTGATGCTTTTGAACTATGGTGTTGGAGAAGACTCTTGAGAGTCCCTTGGACTGCAAGGAGATCCAACCAGTCCATCCTAAAGGAGATCAGTCCTGGGTGTTCACTGGAGGGACTGATGCTGAAGCTGAAACTCCAATATTTTGGCCACCTCATGTGAAGAGTTGACTCTTTGCAAAAGACCCTGATGCTGGGAAGGATTGGGGGCAGGAGGAGAAGGGGACGACAGAGGATGAGATGGCTGGATGGCATCACCGACTTGATGGACATGGGTTTGGGTAAACTCCAGGAGTTGGTGATGGACAGGGAGGCCTGGCGTGCTGCGATTCATGGGGTTGCAAAGAGTTGGACACGACTGAGCGACTGAATTGAACTGCTGTGTTAGATATTGTTCTAAGTGGTAAAGACATAGTATTGAATAAAACACACAAAATCTCTGTTTCCATAAGGAAGTGATATGGTTTGGGGGAGACAATAAGTTATACAGTGTACTGCAAGGTAATAATGCTCTGGAGAAATGGCAGTAAACAGTGCTAAGATGCTCAAGCAATTGTCGGCAAAGGAGGAGAGTGGGTAACATTTCACTACAGTCATGAAGGAGGTAAGGTAACAAGCCATGGATATCAAGGGGAAAACTTCCAGGCAGTGGGCACAGCAACTGCAAAGACCCTTAGGCAGGGTACACCTGGCATGGTTGAGGAGAAGCCAGGGAGCCAGTGTGGCTGGAACACAGAAGATTTTGTAAGCTACTTAAGAAGAATTAAATATATACTCTGAATTTAGAGTTGAGTGGGGAAGGACATGTAAGTATTAAGATATATGTCCTACAGTTAAGAAGCCCATACACTAATGCTGCTGCTGCTAAGTCACTTTAGTCGTGTCCAACTCTGTGCGACCCCATAGATGGCAGCCCACCAGGCTCCTCCATCCCTGGGATTCTCCAGGCAAGAACACTGGAGTGGGTTGCCATTTCCTTCTCCAATGCATGAAAGTGAAAAGTGAAAGTGAAGTCGCTCAGTCGTGTCCGACTCTTAGCGACCCCATGGACTGTAGCCCACCAGGCTCCTCCATCCATGGGATTTTCCAGGCAAGAGTACTGGAGTGGGGTGCCATTGCCTTCTCTGGCGCCATATGCTAATGGGAGAGACAAAACAAGACTAATGAAATAGTAACAAATATAAAACAAGAGATCATTAGGTAAGAAACTGTGTGATTCAGGCTTGGGACTATACCCATTTATGAGAAGAAGGTCTGTAAGTGTGAAAATGAATGGGAAGTGCTTCCTATTGGGGATACTTTATGGTGGAAAGGTAGGACCTGAAGATAGGGTAAGATTTAAATTCCAAAAACAGGGGAAGACATTCAGTCCACACATAGTTAATATCCCCTCCTGTGTACCAGGTGTTGTGGTGGTTGCTACTGGGGGATAATAGGGGACACTACAGAAAAAACAACAGAGAAGGTTTCTGCCCTCACAGAGGTAGCACTAAGCAGACTGCGTGGTAGAGATAAACTACAGGTTACGCATTAGGAAACCCTGCAAACAGGACAGAGAAGTAGACCTGACACACTGAGGATGGCAAAGACCTTACATGCATCTAGTTCAGAGGTTTCGAGGCCAAAAATCATTTGAGGGAGGTTTTTAAGAGTCCCAGGCTCCACACTGGGGATTATGATTGAGAAAATCTACAGTGCCCAGCTAAACTGCCTTCTTGAAGCAGTTATTAACAGGGTAGGAACTTTAATCAATACAAACTGATTTCTACCTGGAGAAGAATCCTAGGCTCTGTAAGAAGAGATAGTAATGAAAGAAAAGGAAAAAAAGAAAGGGAAAGGGAAGGGAGAAAATATACACATATATACACAGGTATGCTTGTTCTGCATTATTTGATATGTTGTGGACTATATTGGCAACGGTCTGTTAAAAGTATTTCCCCCTTTTTCTCCTTCTTAACCCATGGTTGCCTGCCTCCTATAACTTTGCACCCCACCCCCTTTTGTAATACCAAGTAAAGGAGGAATGAAAGCCATCAGATGCCAAATTCACCTACTTCTCAGTTTTGCCAGGTGCCTGGGAGAACAGTGGTAGCGTTGAGCCCCCTTGCAGCCTTGGGAGTGAAAGGACATCGGTTGCTCCTCAAAATTCTTCTCCCTGCCTGGACTGCACTACTTCCACAAAATTGATTAGGTAAATTCCCTCAACACCTGCTCTTCTTCATGCAAAAGTGTTGCTGCTCCATGAGTTAAATGTCTGTCTATCTTCAGAGGGTGCAACCCTATTCCCACCACAGGAGAGGTCCCCAGTCAACCAACCGCTCCTAAGGAACTCTCCAAGGCTCCAGGATGTGGACGCAGGAGACAGGGTTCCTGACGCAGCCTGAGCCTTGTGAGGCCTCAACAGGAATTCCCAGAGTGGCCCCACACCATCAGTGTGAGGAGGTAGTGCAGGATTCCTCTGTAGAATTCACATTAATATAGGGCTTGATCATGGCTCTCTGGGGAGGAGCAATGGAACCCTAGTATGAAACAAACAACTTGGAGTTTCTAAAGACCCCTGCTACAGATCCACAGGGTTCTGAAGTGAAATTTCTCAACAGAAATTAGAATTAGTTTTGTATGACAAAAAGTAACTAAAAACCAAAATATACGAGCACAATAAAATCAATTCTATTCAATTCCAATTCTCTCCAACGCCCTCCCAAACCAGATTCCAATCTCATATAAAAATGTTTAATTTCTAATTTTAATAGTATTTTCCTCCCCTCCAGATGCAGGTTTTGGTAGCAGCAAATTCAAACACGTGAGGATTTACCCCTGTATCAAGAACAGCACACGATAACAGGGTTCTACGTATAAAAGCCTAATGCAAATCAAATTTTCGCTAAGAATGTTTCCCTCCCTCTCAGGCCTTTCGTCGCCTCACACTTTTCGAAGCCAAGTCTCCAAACCTCGGCTACTCAATTTACTGGGACGCTCCGGGAGGACCCAGGAGGACCTCGAGACACAAGTCCCCAGACAGGTTGATTGACGACAACCAACTCCCCTCGCAGGCAGCGCAGTTCGAAGGATCAGCTTTGCGCTTGGAACCTCCGTCCCGTGGGCTGCCCTGGTTTCCACTCGGGCCCCCACTTCCGCTCTCGCTGCCCCCAGGCATCGTCCCCGGCCCCAGATTTCAACCCCCGCCCACTCCTTGACACCCTCCAAAGCACAGACACCTGGCCATACCTGCACTTCCTCATCCTCCGTCACCACTCCGACTATCGGGATTTGGCGAGGGCTGCTGAACTTGATCCTGCTGCTGGGCTCCGGGGCCTCGGCCGGCTCCGCGGCCTCCGCTCTGGACATGGCCGTGGCTGTGGAGCGAGGAATGGGTACGTCTCCTTCCTTCCTACACTGTGCCCGCAGCCGCGAGACAGAAAAAGGATCCGCTACCGAAAAGTGAAAGCCGCCTAAGAGCGGCTAGAGTCGCGAAAGGTCCCGGGGGTCCGCCCGTGGCCTCGGCTGCCGCGACGCCACTCGCATCCCGCCCCTGCGGCCCACCCGCACACCGTGCAGCTTTCAGGCTTGCAGGTTGCTAACAAGCTAAACCGTTGCTAGGGGAGGAGCCAGAAGCTGTAAAAAGGGCTCCTACGGAAGCCGGAGGATCCAAATTACCCCAAACCCTTATCTACATCCTAAATTCTGGAGTGGCTAGGTTTGCATGCGTTCCAGAGGAAAGAGGGGCGAAGACCTCGGAAGGTAACGGTGGAGTGTTACCTTGGCGGCTTGTGTGTCTCAATCTTTGTAGTTTGCTCTGGGCCTTCTTAAAACAAGAATGGGCCGGTGGTGGATGTGGGATGCAGGAATGATGAATGATAGAATGCTAATATTGGAAGCTGAGCAGTTTATCTCATACCTAAGAAGAGACCGGTATTACCTACATTCCCTAGCCTTTTACCTCTTCTGTACTTTAGTGAGCACCAAAGCATTGTACACAATGCTGGAAGGCTTTCGAGTCAAATCGTTGAATTTAGAGCAAGTTAACCCCTGGAAACTCCACTTTTCTCATAACTTTTTCACTTTTCTCATCAATAGGATTGCTGTGAGAGGACTGAATGAGATGATGGTTTTGTAAAGTGGTGCTTGGCGCATAATAAGCAAGATGATCTATATGACATTTCTGGCTCTACAAATAGAAATGGAAAACCTAGATTGGGCTTGGCAGCACTTGATGTGAGTCACAGCCAAAGAAACCAAGTTTCTTTGAAAGAGTAGTGCACACTTCCAGTCCCTGTTTCCTCAATTCTGTTTAACCCCAGTCCTCGGAAACTGCCCTTACAGAGGTTACCACCACTTGTGGTCAAAGACTGTGTACATTTTCATGTCCTCATCTTGGTGTCGGAGAAGGCAATGGCACCCAACTCCAGTACTCTTGCCTGGAAAATCCATGGACGGAGGAGCCTGGTGGGCTGCAGTCCATGGGGTCGCTAAGAGTCAGACACAACTGAGCGACTTCACTTTCACTTTTCACTTTCATGCATTGGAGAAGGAAATGGCAACCCACTCCAGTGTTCTTGCCTGGAGAATCCCAGGGACGGGGGAGCCCAGTGGGCTGCCGTCTCTGGGGTCGCACAGAGTTGGACACGACTGAAGCGACTTAGCAGCAGCAGTAGCAGCAGCATCTTGGTGTATACTTGTCTATAGTATTTTACACTGTTGACCACTCACCCTTTATTGAAACTCCCTAGCTCCATTTTCAGCACTTTTTTTTTTTTTTTAATCTTTACAGCTACTCATTGGTGCTTTTAGAGCTCCTCTCAGGCCTCACACCCAGAGGTGGTTCAGTAGGTCTAAGGTTGCTATTAACCCAAGAAAGTGCAAAGGGTATGTGAACTGCATTGTTAACGTAACCTTAATTACTGTGTAAGTATACTACATCAAGAGGAGACTGAAACCACTTGGATAAACAGACTGGAATCCTGTGAGAATGGCACCAAAGCCTAAAATGGTGGTTGGAAAGCTGATAATCCAATGACTTGCGATCCTCTGTGTGCTCATTCTGGCATCTCAAGATGAGGAAGGATGAAGAGAAGGGATTGCCAAGGAAAATTTTCCACTTAAAGTAGAGCTTACTTAGGAGATGTCAGCTGACTTTTGTGATTTAGCACAATAGACTGAAGGTGATGAGAGTCCATAAACCTCACTGGCCCTGGGAAACCAAACTCTTCTAACTGGACTTAACTGAAGACATTTTTCTAACAAATGAACAATAGGATTTTTGTTTTATTTTAACCAGTTGTGTACCAACCTATATATTCCTTCTGTCCCATATCCAGAGTATCAGTTTCCCATCCTTAATTAGCACAAATCCCACAAACTCCCCCTTTCTAGCACTTAAAAACTTTTGACTTTTCTCCATCACTGAGTCCATTACTGGGAAGTTAATAGATCTAACTGCAATTTTTTTTTTGCTTTAATGATTTTTATCTTTTGAAAGGTGAGAAGCAACCAGAATAGAATCCTCAGTCACCCCACGCTCAAGCCATATTGACTGAATTACTTCACTTGTACACAGGTGCCAAACTTCCTCGTGCATTACCTTTGCTTCTTTTGTACCCGTGACTGTCCTCCAATGTCTAACTCCTTATGAAACTCAGTTCCTGTGACCTTTTCTAGGAAACCTTCTCTATATACTCTGCTATTTTAGGTGCTGCTTTGTCTGTCATTCTGTTTTTGTACTCTCCACACATTTAATGGTATTTACTGGCTCAGCAGACTCCCTGCTAGACTGAGATTTTTTAAAACAAGGAAAATTACTTACCCAGGTTTTTACACCCCAAGCCTTTGGCATAGTGTTTAGAGAAGTATTTCTCAAAACTTAATGTGCATGAGAATTGTCCAGAGAGCTAATTAAAAGACTTCTGAGCCCCATCTCCAGGGTCTGCTTTAGTAAGTAAGGGTAGGGTTCAAGGGTTTGCATGTACAGTTGATCCTTGAAGAACACAGGTTTGAACTGCAGGTTCCACTCACATGCAGATTTTTTTCAATAAATACAGACTACAGTCCCACACAATCTGGTGGATTTAATCCATGGATACAGAAACTTGGATACAGAGGGTTAACTGTAATGTTACCCCTGGGTTTTCATCCAAGTCAGGGTCGATGTCCCTAACCCCACACTGTACCCTAACCACCCCCAGCATCCTTAACCCCTGCACTGGAAGCACAGAGTCTTAACCACTGTTCTGCCAGGGAAGTCCCATGGATCCTTCTTTAGTAGCGATTTTTAAAAACTGTTTAGAACACAAAAGTCATTTTTATGACAGCAGAACCCAGAAGGATGTGGGGTTAAATGGCTAACTACTGAAATGGTAAATTATTTCACAAAAAGATAAATTAATAGTAGAGAATGTATGAGAGATGACATGCACAGAAAATAAAAATACTTCACTCTGGTAACAATTCAGCAGAATTTAACATTTCTCTTGAATTACAAATTATAATTTCTTAAAAACTGCTGTAGACTTAAAGATTAACTACAAGTTTTAATAATTTATTGAACTATGCACCATTTTTAAAAGTAACATTGAAAGCTAAATATATTTTTAACTTAAATGTAATATTAGGAAATAAATATTCTTCTTCTGATTTTTTCTTGATACTTGTTTGCACCCTGACTAATTAACAATATTTAGTAAAATTGTAATTATTCACTAACATGAATTAAGAATGTTTCTAATTAATATTTTAGATTATATATGAATCTGGTAGTCAATAATCTAGTGCCAAATGTTCTAAATGTTCACACAAGTATTATTTCTTTCTGAGAGTAATTTATTTTAAACAGAAAAATTTTATAGCACATGGGAAGTGTGATTATAGTTCCCTGTAGGGGAATTATGTAACAGAAAAAATACATAAAAGCTGAAATTTAATCTATTGTAGTGTTTTAAAAAATCTTTCAAGTTGAGTGTTGTAGAAACAAAGCATAAAAAAGAAACAAAAGTAATTACCTCCTTCTAACAGAATCATTAAATTTGATACTAAGTAATAAGTACATGGAACATAAAAACAAAGTCAACCATTGTTTGGTTGTCAACCATTCTAATGAAGTGTACTAATAATCCAAATTGCAAGCGATTTTTAAATAGGAAGCTGCAAGAGCTATTCATGTTTAGTGGGGCAACGAAATAAATGATATTAACTTATAAAGAGTGACTTTTATCTGATCAAAGCTTCAGCCCCATGACGTAGTTCCAGTTCATAGTTCCATGAACTGAAAATGTTCTTGAACTTTTAGAACTAAAAGCTATTTATTGTGTTTACATGGTGGGAGGTTATAGTAACCCCAGGAGAGAACTGTCTTTGTTGTGGAGTAGGACTAATCGGACAAGCTTATTCTAGTGACGTTAATTACCCAATTTTCTGTAACTAACTTGACTTGTTCTGATTCTATGAGCCATGTTTTAGTCTTTGAAGGCTGTGGGAACCAATACCGCAAACTAAGTGGCTTACACAACAGAAATTTAATTTCCTCACAGTCTGGAAGCTAGAAGTCCAAGATCAAGGTGTCCAAGATTGGTTTCATTCTAAGGCCTTTCTCCTTGGCTTCTCCCTTTGTCATCACATGGTCTTCCCTCTGTATCTTTATCTACTCTTACTGTTCTTATAAGGACACCAGTCATGTTGGATTAGGGCCCACCACTATGACCTCATTTTACCTTAACTACTTCTTTAAACACCCTTTCTCCAAATGTAGTTATTCTGAGGTACTAGGGGTTAGGACTTCAATGTGAATTTTAGGGGGACATAATTTAGCCTGTAATTGATCCTGACGTCCTTTGGACTATAATTAGAATTCTTGTAAAGAACAGATTGAAGAGTAGAATGTGCTTAGTTGAGGCAATACCGGTTTCTTTGCCCTTAGGACATTGATATTTCTCAATGGCTCCTGTCTATGGAATTCTCCAGACAAGAATACTGGAGTGCGTAGACATTCCCTTCTCCAGGGGATCTTCCCAACCCAGGGATCAAACCCACATCTCTTGCATTGCAGGCAGATTCTTTACCATCTGAGCCACCAGGGAAGTCCAGGTATTTCTCAGATATTTCTGACTTAACAATCTATCACTGTACATTTATCAATGTGAATCCATCCCTGGGAGATGTATCCACTCAAGGTTCTCAACCAATCTGGATTTTGAGTCTGCAGAGCCCTATGCCTGACTTTGTAAAAATCATCATTTCATATTTTATTTTCCATTTGAAGAATCTACTACCAAAATTACGGTGCTAGGCTAGGTTCCCTAGAGTCTTCCACAAACAAACAAGAAACATTCCCCTTCTGCCAGTTGGTTGGGGGTGGGCACTGTCTCTGCTAAGCAGAGGGAGGAAAAGATGGAAGTGAGGCAGGCAGTGGAGGAGGATGTACAAATATAGGTGTTACTGAGGTGCCATAGCTTTGGAACAATGGAGTTATAAGTGCTCGGTCTTTTAGGATATTTTCATGGAGGCCTTGTGAATTATTGAACTTTGGAACAGTCCATCTGGGGAAATGAAGGGAGAATGTACCTACTAGCACCCTCTTATGCTTCAACTCTGATCAAAGTTCACCCTTGAAGTAGGGTTGCCAGATTTAAAGGTGAAAACCCATGCAGTATTTGTAACAGAAGTACACTTATTTGTTGTTTCTCTGCAATTCAAATTTGATTGAGTGTCCTGTATTTTATCTGAACCCTACTCTCAGGATATTAATACCCACACATTTCCAGGCAGCTGCAGGGGGAGCCAGAACCTCCGCAGATCCTGTGCACAGGCACGAAGATCAGTACAACAGTGTGGTGGGGGTGATGGTGGCACTGACAGCAGTAGCAATGACGCCTCTCTGGGCCCATAGGGCAGCTCTCATCACTGGCCGGGAGGCAAAATAGGAAGCTGAGATGGTGATGGGGAGGGTGTGGGCAGGAGGACGCAGGCATGGCTACGTAGAAATTGGCTGATAAATGACATAATTTTCTATAAAAATGAGGCAAGTCACACTATCTCATTGGTTTCTGCAGGACTGTATTTTACTAGACACTAGAAATACAGTTGCCAACAGAGGTCCATATAGTCAAAGCTACGGTTTTTCCAGTAGTCATGTATGGATGTGAGAGTTGGACCATAAAGAAGGCTGAGCACCAAGAACTGACGCGTTCAAACTGAGAAGACTCTTGAGAGTCACTTGGACTGCAAGGAAATCAAACCAGTCAATCCTAAAGGAAATCAACCCTGAATATTCATTGGAAGGACTGATGCTGAAGCTGCAGCTCCAGTACTTTGGCCATCAGGGTCATTAAAAAAGACCCTGATGCTGGGAAAGACTGAAGGCAGGAGAAGGGGATGACAGAGGATGAGATGGTTGGGTGGCATCACTGATTCAATGGACATGAGTTTGCGCAAACTCCAGGAGATGGTGAAGGACAGGAAGCTTGATGTGCTGCAGTCCACGGGATCACAAAGAGTAGGACATAAATGAGGGACTGAACAACAACAAAGGAATATAGTAGTAAGACAGAGTTCCTGCTATCAGGAACTTATAGAATATAGCTTGAATACTCAGTTCAGTCCTAGTTTAAAGATACTTAATAAATGCTAGTGAAGTGAAATACTTTTAAGAATACCATCTCATTAGATGGATGTTTTTCTACATGTCTGCTTTGATAAAAGCAAACAAAACTCCCTCCAAACCCAAAACAATTACATGAATGCTTTCTGGATGCTTCTAAAAAGAAACAGCCAGCAAAGTATAGATGGCTTCCATCAAATACTGGAATGATTATTCAGTAAGAAAGAAAAATCCGTTTGTACATAACATTTCAAAAAAGAAATTAAATCACATTAAATAGTACATTTTTATTTAGATGTTTATAAGGCAGATCTATGAGAATGATATAAAAACATGGCATATAGTTTGATAATGGTATTTTGGAGATTATGGAGTTTTATCAAATATCTATTACACAGTTACAAAGAAGACAGTATTTTCTAAGCAGATACAAAATACTCAATGAAAGATAAAAGCAGGAAAATGAGTATAATTAATTAACAATGGAAAATCAGTTCTAATGTGAACTGCACACTATCCTTTAAAAACTTTTAAACATAAGAATTATTGCAATCTAGTTTATTCAAACAGTGTTATACGGTATTGTAATAAAGAACTGAAGGCCAGGATGGATTAATTTTGATTTCATATAAAGAAACCCAAATTTACAATGAATCAAATACAGGAAAAGGCAGTCAAAGTAGTGAAGCAGTCAAGACCTTTTTAATTTCTAACATGCCTTCCTTAGGGTTTAGTCTTGGTCTTCTTGGATATTTGCAAGAGTTCCTATTATACGACAGTTCTGGCAGCAAGACAGAGGAATAAGATAAAGGAACACATGCTGCTTTACTTTGAAGAGACTTCTAAGAATTCAGTTATTTGCACCTCTACACTCACTGGTCCACACTCAGTCACAAATGAAGACTTAACTGCGAGGGCTGTTGAGGAATGTGATGGGCAGCAGCTTTTAAAGTAGGGTAACTAGACACAGGGAGACAATTCCAGTCCCCCTTCAGACTCAGTATCTGCAAAACTATGAAAGACCTTTAAAGAAAATATGAGAATCATCCTTGAAGTTGGCAATTTGGAAATCATTAAAAAAACATCTGCTTTGGTCATTTATATTAGCCCATCTAGCCATTGGGAGAATCCAAATAGTCCGCCCTAATTTTGGAATGACTGCATGATGTTAATCCAATGATTTGGGAAGTTAAAAAAAAAAAATCTGTTCAATAGCCCTCCCCTTATCCACAGGGGATGTTTCAAGACCCCCAGTGGATGTCTGAAGTCACTAATAGTTCCAAACTGTATATACACTATGTTTTTCCCCCCATACACACATACCTGTGACAGAGTTTAATTTATAAATTAGGCACAGTAAGAGATTACAACAAAATACAAATAATAACATAGGAAGATTATAACAAAGTACTGTAGCAAAAGTGAATGTAGTCTGTCTCTCTCAAAATCTCTTATTGTATATAATGTCTTTTCCATCTTAACTAAGCACTTGTCACACACTGTATAACTTTCGTAGTATGAAGTGCAATGTAAAACTAGCATGAATTTCTTTTTCCTTCTTCACAGTTTCATAGATAGGAAATTCATTCTTACCATATATCCTAGCAACCTCAGGATACAATTTTTTTTCTTTCCTTATTAAGTCATAAACTTTCACCATTTCACTTAGAGGGGACACTTTACAACTTCCTTTTGACATATCTGAATTCCTAGCATCACTACCCTTGTACTCTGGGGCCATTATTAAGTAAAATAAGAATTACATGCACTACAATACCACAACAGCCAATCTGATAACCAAGACAGCTACCAAGTAACTAAGGGAAGGACATACTGAACAGAGGGCTGATTCATGTCCTAGGCCAGCTGGAGTGGGAACACCCAAGATCTCACCATGCTATTCAGAATGTTACACAATTTAAAAGTTATGAACTGTTTATTTTTAGAATTTTCCATCTAATATTTTCAAACCACAGTTGATTGTGAGTAACTGAAATCACAGAAAATGAAACCATGGTACGGGGGACTGTGGTGTGTACATGTATTCAGCTAAACTAAATGTTTTTTGGTAACATATTGACAGAATCTCTGAATATTAGCACTTTAGAAATTTGCTTAAAACAAAATTGAAGAAGCTATTTGTTTCTATAAAATTCACTGTTCAAAAGTATGAACAAATTGTTTCCACTAAAATTATTACAGTTTCATTTAGAGCAATTACATATAATGAATATGTATCAGAATTTGCTTTAGTGGCTTATGAACAACTGAGGGTGGAGCAGCTCATTTTCACGACAACACATCACAAATATAAATCTTAACACCAGGCTCGGGTTATTATACTACGTGTTACACTACTTTAAGTCACGAACGTACAAAATAATTTCAATGCAACATTTTAGGCTGTTTAAATACTAATTTCAAAATAGAGATTTTATAGATTGACACAGGTTCAGTGTTCATAGTATTCCTAAAGAAATATTTATGAATTACACTGATGGCACTTTGTTTAAAACATCACATAAGAAACTTTAAATTTCATAAATAAAAACTTTTTGGCAGGGGGAACCTCTATGTACAGAATTTTTTATGAAATAGTTTAATGGCAATGTACACCCATGGCAGATTCATGTCAATGTATGGCAAAAACCAATACAATATTGTAAAGTAATTAGCCTCCAATTAAAATAAATAAATTTATATTAAAAAAAGGTAATTAAAAATAATTAAGATTCTATCACATTACTAAGAGATAAACAATAAAAAATTGGATATGATATATTCTCAAAAGCCCTTTTACACAAATAATTTTCATAATTTCACTGTAAGAATGAATATAGGTTAGGCTACTATTAGCAAATTAATTTTGAAAGTAAAATCCCTTAATCAACTCAAAATTATGCTAATTTATAAGAAATTAATCAGGTAGTTTAGCACTGGAGCTCACTAACCAATCCCTATATAGCACAAAATAATTATCTCTGATAAATACCTATAAATATAATTTATTCATACTTTAAAATATTTCAAAATTTAAATAAAAACTCTACCTGTAGACAATCTATGCTTCTTTCTATATATGCTTTGAAAAATATATGCTAACATGAATATATTCCTATTTAAACATGATTTTAAATATCCTTAATAGAGGAGACATATGAAATCTGCGCATAAAAGCTAGGTAGCATGATTCAGTCCAATAATTAATTCCCTCTTAGGAAAAAAATTAATTATTTTGCATAGGATTAAAACTAGGGCTTCCCATGTGGCTCAGCTGGTAAAGAATACGCCTGCGATGTGGAGACCTGGGTTCGATACCTGGGTCGGGAAGATCCCCTGGAGAAGGGAAAGCTACCCACTCCTGTGTTCTGGTCTGGAGAAATCCATGGACTCCATAGTCCATGGGGTCGCAAAAAGTCAGAAACAACTGAGCGACTTTCACTTTCAGAACTAGATATATTTTCTACATTCTTATAATTTTCTCAGGGACACTTCTCAAAATATAGTTTAGGAAAAACAAGTCTCCTACTTTAAAGTTCCCACTACTTTCTCACATCTAGCAAGAGCAAAATTCAGTCATATGTCTGAGGTCAGAGTAATGATTTCTAAAGAATGATTATGAGAAATGATGATTAAGAAAAGTAATCAGGTAGGAAGTAGTAAAATAAAGCAGTTAAAAGTTATTTAAGTAAAGCAATTAAAAGTCAGTATTTTTCCACTTTTAGAAAAGCTTTTAAACATTTAGAATTATAATGAACATATTACACTTGGGTTTCCCTGGTGGATCAGTGGTAAAGAATCCACCTGCCAATGTTGGATCCATGGGTTGGAAAGATCCCCTGGAGAAGGAAATGGTAACCCACTCCAGTATTCTTGCCTGGGAAATCTCATGAACAGAGGAGGCTGTTAGGCTATAGTCCATGGGGTTGCAAAGAGTTGGACATGGCTTAGTGACTGAGCATGCACATATTATATTTATTCTAAAACTTCAAAATTATGTCAGCTTTGTAGTACTCAAAAGAAGATATTACCATTTCAAACAAATGGTTACATCTTACATACACTTCATAAACTTCACTTTTTCATATTTTCAAGGCCCCATTTATCTGTAATAGTGATAATTTTATCTTACTAGCTAATTAATATATACATGCAACAATATAAATATACTTCAATAGTAGTCTAAGTTTTAAAACTATTTCACTGTATTTTCACATTAACTGGCAAAAGCATGGGCTTAAATGGAGTGAAACTGAAGGGACAAGAAATTATTACAAATACGTAGTTAATTTCACAAGTCCACTATATAGTTTATAGATATTACCTTGAAGTTATCACCCCACTGAATTCCTGCTGAGAACTAACAAGTAAATGATTATCAAGACGGAAAGGCTACAATTAAAATGAAAAGCTCAATTAAAAAGTACAAGTTACTAAAATTCACCAAGGAGAGAATATCAGAGAATCATGAGCAGTTTACCAAACTGACATGATTTGGTGGTACGGAGCGAGCCATTGGTGAGAAAGGTAGCTTCTACTGAGTAAAAGTCCTTTTCTTTTTGGCAGCTGGTTTCAGTAGAACCTTACTGGGTACGTTTTAAAATGTTAACATTTCAGGAAGAGGAATACATATCATTGTATCTTGTTTGCAACTTTCTCTTTTAATAAAGAAAGAGCAAATAGGGGGAAAATGTAGGACTTTCTAACCAAAGTATGAACAAAATGCAATTTTAATGTGTAATGTCAGTACTGAAAAAATTCATGAATAATTTGTATGATTCTATGTCTCTAGAGTAGTTTCATAATTAACCCACTCATCTAAATATCCTTCATAGTTGCAAACTGCTCCCTAATGAATGGCTGAGTAGGCAGGAGGACGTCTCAAGAAGAGAGAAAGAGATGACCAAATCTACAGGGACTTTCAGGACTCTGCCTCCGCTGTTAACTACTACTACAGTCCTATCTCTACTGGAGTCCCTTGGTGCATAAGGAGGTGTATGGACTGCCACTGATCTCTAGGGTCCTGTCCCAGGCAAGATTCTTTCCTAGGGTAAGTGTGAATTATATCCCCAAGCAAGGATAAATTTACAATTGTATCTTCACGTATCTTTTGACACCCGGTAAAGAATGTCAGTGCCTTTATACTAAAGAGGAAGCATCTAGATTGGAATGCATGGGGATGGGGCAGGGGCCAAACAGCCTAGTGGCTAAAACTATAGCCTCTGAAATATGACTGCCTGGACTTGTACCAGCTCTGGCATGACCTTGAGCAAATTACTTAACTTTTCTGTCCTCCATCCAGTATCCTTATATGTAAAATGAGGATAATCACCTCTGTCAAGGGGCTGTTGTAAGTACTGTATGGGAAAATATACATAAAGTGCTTAGAACAGTGCCTGGCATGTTATAATCCCTTAATGAATGTCAGTAAAATCCTATATCATTCAGAGTATGACTGGCTAAGGTGCAACAGCAAAACTCAGCTGATAAACAACTACTCGTATGTAAACTTAACGCTTTCCCTCTAACTAGAAATAATTATAAGATTCCCAGGATTGGTATTAAATTAGAAAAATCAGTTTTGGAGGCCATATATTACTGTCTTCTCCCTGGTCAGTATATTAATATGCAAATAAAACTGCTCTGCAACAAGATAAAGAATAACTCTTTTCATGAGGTACACATTACCAGTATATATTTCATTTCTACAATGTGTCTTAAATATAATTTCAAGTTCAGTTTGTCTCTTTGTATTTGCTCACAAATCACATTGGTTCAAACCCTATCTTATGAAAGAAATATAGGGATGTTAACATATACCCTTACCTAGATGCTAACCTAATGTGTCCTTTTTTAAAAATAATGTATGTTATGCATTTCTATTTCTTAAGCTGAATAATAATTAGAATCTTACTTAAGCTTCAGGAAAAAATATCCATCACATTATATTAAAACTTGAAGTTCTGCTGGTTTGCACAGTTTTTTTTTTAACATTATGTTGTATCTATATTATTAACTACAAATATTTCTGCCTGATTATGGAATAAAGTTTATTAAAATAACAATAACATTACAATTGTACAAAACAAAACATACCTATGTGTCAACATAAATTGACTACAAAAATTCATATTTGCAAAATGTGACATTAGGGAAAACAAATTTGAAGAAAATTCTACCATTAATTCAGTTGAGATCTCATTGAACAGGTTTCAGCCTACAGCAGTTTGACAGTGCACTTGCAAGTGAAGATAAAGCAAGTTATAAAAATAATGGCATAAGGAGAACTTCATATAGCAGCAGGGAGCACCATTTATCATCACATTACTGTAACCCTCTCCGGTGAGAGATGAGGAACTGCTCCTCCAATACCTTCTTCTAGAAATTGGCTCTTTTCCCAGCCCTTTTTAATTCTCTTTAGCTTTTGGCTTATACATGGAAGGAGTAAAACAATCTTACCCAGAATTACAATTGAGGGCAAAACAAGAGCAAGAACAAAGTTTGGTGGTGTATAAAACCTGTAGTACTCTTCTTCAAAAGCTCGTTTCCATCCATAAATCAAAACATGGAAAGTACTTATGAGCAGAGCGACATATCCAAGGGTAGACTTTGGACAGGGGAAGAAGAAAGAGAAACAGAATAAGAAGCAAAATTATTCAAACTCATAAATTAATCCATCCAGATATACTATGTTTATATTTTGAAAACACAACTTTATCTTAAATTATTGAGTTACTCTTTGTTATCTACTGAATTAAACAATTTTAATATTTTCATATATTTCTTACATTTATATGCACACTCTCTTTTACACAAATAAGGCCAAATTGCATATCTTCTAATATTCTGATTATTTATCACATCTAGAACTTTTCCTCATGTCATTAAACATGAAAACATGAGTTTAATTTAAAAGGTATTCTACTGAATGGATGTGCTATAATTTTCCTAACCATTCCTTTTTGTTGATCATTTACTGTTTTTTTACCTTCTTCAACTATTATATAATGTCACTTTAAGCCCTTTTTTATATTTTGGTTTAGTTCCTTAGCATTGATTTCTAATAGTGGGATTACTGGTCAAAACATCTTGCTTTTCCTTAAGGATACTGATAAAAACTGGAAAACTTCTTTTAAAGGTTATCCACATTTCTACGAGTTGTGTATATTTTTTAAAATGTATGTGAGTGTATATATATACTATATATAATATAGTACATATATTATATATGTAATACATGTATACATATATACACATGCATATAATTAAATGCTAAAGAGCATTCTTATAGGTATACACACATATAGTTGAAGATAAATATGTAAAATCTTATAGTATTAATGTGTAACATAAAAAGCATTTCAAATGGTTTTACTGACCATATTGAATGAGATTGTAAGAGTATTTTGTTAAAAAGTTTACAGTTTAAAAATAGAGAAGTTCAGCATTTTGGGTTCCCTTTATTACATTTAACTGCTTATTTGAGAAATGGTCTATGCTACACAAAATGTAGCACTCTATCAGCATAATAATGTAATGTCTAACTTCACTGGGGAAGGATTAACTCTCTAGCAGAAAATTGTTCTGTTTGCAATTACTCATCTAAATTTATCATGATACTTTGCACCTGTCTAGCACCTTTTATCTGGAGAAGGAAATGGCAACCCACTCCAGTGTTCTTGCCTGGAGAATCCCAGGGACGGGGGAGCCTGGTGGGCTGCCATCTATGGGGTCGCACAGAGTCGGACACGACTGAAGCGACTTAGCAGCAGCAGCAGCAGCAGCAGCAGCACCTTTTATCAGAGTGCCTTCTATTTCTTTTCAGGTGAGATTAAACTAGCAGTTGGGAAAATATTCACATTTTATTTCCCCAAAAAAGTAAAAATTAATTTAGATGAGGGATAGGCCCTTATTCTGAATGAGGTTTTTAGACCACTTAAAAAAAAACACACAAGCAAATAGGCAAAAAACAAAACCCCAAAACAACCAAAAGTTAGTGTACCACCAGATGCCACTCATCTACATATTGTGCTATAAACCATTTGGATACAACCAATACTGGTTTTATGATACTTTAGGTAGGGTCTAAATTTGAATTATATATTTTAAAAATATGCAAATTCATTAAATAGCTATTACTAGAGAAAGTGAATGTTTAACTTATCATACAACAAATGTTATTCTGAAATCCCTCATACACATATGTATACAACTGATGTACCAAATACATATACTAACAAGATTCATAAGGATGGTTGCTTGTCATAATCCATTAACCTAGTTTTGTTACTATTTGTATTTGTGTGTATATACACATTTCCTTTAAAATATTCAGACTGAGGATCTCTCCACTTGAATTACGACTAATGAAACTTTTCTAGACAGATTAAGATGACTCAGAATATAAAATAAGTCTCCATTGAGTTGGCCAATAATACATTGACTTTGGTATTAAATTTGATCTAAGCTGACTCGCTTCCCACTTTCTATTCCTTTTTAAAATAACCTGTATCTATAACATAGTAGGCAGCGCTATCAAGACCTTCCAGTAAAATCCTGTACTGGTCTTTTATTAACTAAACCAGAATGGTCCTAAGCTGGCCTCTAGCAGCATGTATTCCACAAGCTACTTGCATAAACAGCAGTCCCAGGGGCATTCTTTCATAAGGAACATATTTAAAATTTAATTGTACTTAATTGTAGTTAAAATTCTGTACCACCCATCCCCTCACCAAACAAACACCATGTACCTGAATGAAACTGAATTCCCTCCAGTTTAAAGCGTTGCTCACTGAAGGGATAGAGGTGACTGCCAGGAGGGAAAGTAAGCCAAGGCTCATTATGCCAAAGGAAATATACATTTCAATTCTCCAGACTTCTTCCTCGTTCCAAGAGTTTTCAATATTTGCATGAATCTAACAAGAAAGCAAATGTGAATTTCCTTTGTTTGGTAGAACATTAACTGATTCAGCACAGAGTTCACTCTTGGCCTAAGAATGTGTCATATACATACATATTTAAGTTGCACTAATTCAATTTAATGAACTGTTATGGAGAACCTATTACTGGATGGTATTTGTTCCAGGTGTGTGGGAAAGAAAAGAGAGAGTTAAACAGGAAGAGGACTAAGGTCCTCTCCTTCCTCACCCATATGTGATAAGGGTAGTTGCCACATTTGTAATACATCGTGCTGACATGGACTCTGGAGTCCCAACACTGAAATACTGAGTGGTTGGTTCCACAGGGAGACTAAAGTAGTGGCAGTTAGTTTTCCGGTACTTTTAAAAGTTGGTTTCAACTTGGTTGAATATTCTGGCCTTAGTTCAACTTAGAATCCAAGCAGGGGATTTCTAAACTTTGTTCCTTCCTTTCTCACAGAATATTTACATGTTGATTTACCTCTTTCTTCTTACCTTCTTTTCCCCAGGAAGTTGAAATTGCCCTGAGGATAAAGCCCTACGGAGCACAAATATTTATCTACTTGAACGACCTCATTAATGAATGACCTCATTAATATACTTTTCAACTGTCTAGTTGCCTCATTCAGTACTTTTCCAAATGTCTTCCCCTTACATTGATAATGCACATATAATCAAGCCAGACTTCAACTCTGAATATGTCGGATCCTGCATAGCAACTACTTTTAGAATTGTCTGTTTACATGCAAACAATATAATTAGAGTATAAATCAAGGTTTGGATTCCTTGGGTTGAAGCTTTGATCTATTCAAGGAAAACAGGTTCTAACTTAATACCAGCTTTACTTTTTGTCCACTTCCAGGTAACCAAACTGAAGTTTAGTTCAGGTAACCATACCTGAACCATACCAGGTAACCATACCTGAAGTTTAAACAAAAGAGAGAAAGGCTATTTCTTAGCCACTAGTTCACTGAAGCAATCAACACCAACATTCTGAAAGAAGCCACAGAGCTCCTCTGTGGAGAAAAGGTTCTTACTATCTCATTTGGCGTCTATACAACAATACAGAATAACAGCATACCCCAGTAAACCTGGAGCCTACAACTTGTATCTATCTATTAATACCTGCCCTCCCAATTCACCCCTCCATTCCTTGAGTATGTTTTGTGAGTGTCTACAATGTGTCAGGCACAGTTCCAGGCATTAGGCATGTATCAGTGACCAAAATGGACAAAGACTCCTCCTCTTGTGAACTTACACTCTGATGAGAGAAGGCAGAGAACAGTAAATAAAGAACACAAAGTGTGTTAGAAGGTGGAAAATACTATTGAACAAAGAGAAGGTACAGCAGGGGAAGTAGGAGAGGCCGGGAGTACCAGGGTTGAGTCAGAAGCAGGTGGCAGAATGTCAAACAGTGTCCAATGAGGGCCCTGCTGAGGAGATAAGGACTTGATGGGAAAAAATTTCATATTCTGGCTCATACATGATTTGGTTTGAACTTTATAACTAAGAACAGCCTGTCTTATGTACAAACATACATTGTACATCAGCTTTACCATTAAAAAAAAGAATGCTGCCCACCATCAAGTTTTACAAAGGGTTTAATCACGATCCTTTGTTAGTTCACAATGGGCCATGAGGAGAATTCAGGAGGAAAACAGAAGGGTGAGGCTTTCTGGGCTATGAAATACTGGCCCCTCGATAGTTCAGATGCATACCTCTGGGAGAATTTCAATGACCCCAGATTCCTGCATCTTCAATACATAGAAAAACACTGAAATTATTAACTTGAAATATCTGTTCTTTGTGATTAGCAGTAATACTTTATCAAGGATGTATGTTTGTCCACACTTATTTCCTAGCTAAAAAATTCATATACATTCTGGCTCCTTCCCTGCCTCTTCAGAGCAGTCCCCTCAGAGTTGCTGAGAGGTTGTTTCCCAGGTTATAGTCTTCAGCTTGGTGTGGATAAAACTCCCTTCTAATCTGATTATTGATTGTTTATTATTTTTGTCAACAAATGGAAGACTTGAAGGAGGTGAGGAAGCTGGTAGAGTAGATATCAAAGCCTTACCATTCATTTAGGTGAAGTTTTTAGAGAAAATGGCTTAAAGAACATCAATCTAGTAATTTTTTTTCAAATTATTTTAGGTTTTATTGTTGAAACAAGTGTAATTACTGGATGCTACACACTTGGACCATAATGCTTTGTTTCCTTATAAAATGCAAAAGCTCTTACACATGTGTTTGGTATACTGTGCTCAACTTTCACTGAAAAATGCTACATCAAGAGCTTCAATGAAACCCCTGATATTTACTGAATGGAAATTGTTGAGGAAAATCATAGTCTATGCCATCATCAAGCCAATTCCACAAGGATGTCCCTGAGATTTTGTTTAAGAGTTAAGTGCTAGAAAAGCTTCACCTGAGGAACCAGTACCTTTCTTGCTTTTTGATAACAAAAACCAGCAATCCTGACTTGCTATTCTTTTTTATATTTTCACTAGGCTTAATTTTATTGTATGTGTTTACTAAAAGCTGCCTTATTATTTCACAGAACATGGCCAATTATAAAATAATTAACTGATGCTGAAAGTAATCACTGCAGTTGTAACAAAAAAGGAAAATAAAACCCCTCTTCACTTCTCTGCTTTTATTCTGCAGAGAAAGGGATGACAGAAGCTTTAACTATAAATTATTCTGAATTAGCCATATAATTCTATGCAAAAACCTTGTTTAAAGAATAATTCTTTCCCCTCCCTAAACATACCAACATTTCTATTACAAAGTATGTAAAGTTTTACACTATTTTAAATCTTAGTTTCTATAAATTATACTAATCAAGTATTTTACCAGTATCAGATAAATATCAAACATGCTCCATACCTGCTGATAAGCCATGTTGAGAAACAAGTATCTCTCCGATCTTCTCATTGGTAAGCAGAGGCTGTAAGCAACATGGACCGAAGCGAAGAAAAAGCTTAATAATCCGAGCTGTTTTCTACACTGTAACCAGGTCTCCAACCACGGTGGAAATCTCCTATACTTGGTGCCATAATAAAGCTGATAAGCAGCTGCCAGGAGACCTGCCAGGTAGACCAGGGACAGCAAAGTAATGGCAACTATCGGCAAGGTCTTATTCACAATCTCAATAGGAATCTTATAAAAGTCACTCTGCTGGTTTCTAGCATAGGGATGAATCACATCTCTGACAAAAGAATAAAGAAAGAAAAATGTGGCCAGGCTTATGGCTACCACCACTGGCCCTCTCCAGAGAGTAAATAGTCGCAGGGGTAAATTTTCAATCTCCCTGGCTGATGATAATGATCCCAAGTCAACGGGAATGAAATTCAATTGACGGGCAAGTTCAATAACCTGTTGTCGAGCTTGAATATTATTGCTGCATATATAAACCTGTGGGAAAAAACCAGAAGACTCATCATTACCATTGTTGCTTATAAAACTGGTAACAATCACACACTCCATTTAATCCATGGAGCATCACGTATGATGACCTTGAGTGATACAAAAAACTAAGGTGATAAAGCATTTGTTAATTTATTAATCTGTTTATTTATAGGTTAAGATAGTATTGTAAAAAAACAACCAAGTCCTTGCTAGCTTCGATGACATGAAATGAAAATGCAGAAAAATCTAGCGTGAACCTGGGACCAAGTCCTCAGGGGAAGGGAGGCAGGAGGAAAGATTTCTAAACCACATGCTTCTGAACAGATAAGGTAAGGTCTTCTCTTCAGTAGTCTAGGTGGAATTCAATCTGCTGGCCATGCCCCTCCCCCATCCAGCTCCCACACTCCTGCAGGGCGTGGGCTGGGGCTGGTTCTCCAGGCTTTGGTGGACAGCTTAGCTCTAGGACTGCAGTGATTCTGCCAGAGTGATTGTAAGCAATGCCCTTTATGGCTATTCAGCAAGGGAAAAGATGAGTATGCTGAATAAGCATGAGACGGTTGAATTTGCAATGAAAACTTCTAAATTATGTCATGATGCTATACTCTTTATAAAATTTACCTTCTGGCTTAGAAACCAATTCACCAAAACCAGGGATAATCTCAGGTATATTACTTCATTGGTCAGAATTATGAAATTCTTTGAACACATGTATACCTGTGGCGGATTCATTTTGATATTTGGCAAATCTAATACAGTTATGTAAAGTTTAAAAATAAAATAAAAATTAAAAAAAAAAAAAAAAGAAAAATTTATCGAGTTAAAAAAAAAAAAAAAAAAAAGAAATTCTTTCATTTTTAAATGAGGATAATATATTTGGTGGGGGGCAAATGGCATTATTAGGCTTAGTTAATTTAAATAGTAAAAGTAACTGCCGTTTGATATGATCGAGATCAGTAGGGGTGGGGGTGGGCTTTCAAGCTACCGAATACTCTTATATATTGTAATATGGTTGAGAAGTCAACAAATATTTGTTGAACACCAAGTTCATGCTGGAGTGAACCTGTATTAGTTCACTAAAGTTTGCTATAAAATCTCTAAGTGATGTTCAGGGAAAACAAATTCCTAAATATATCCCTGAAGATGTTTATATACATGCTCTGGAATAGACCACACTGAAATTCTTGCCTGCTAAACCTAGTTATATAATGGAAAGAATGTAGACTTCTTAGGATTATTAATTTTATCTAACATTAGCCATATAAATGAAAAAGTCTATACTGTTAGAACTTCTAAAATGGAACAGTGAAGGTAGAGAAATATATATCAAAGAAATAAGGAAAGGTATTCTCAGTTTATTACAGGTGTGACAATGGTCAATTAAACTTTTTTATTTAATTCATTGGGGAAAAACACTAAAAATTATAAAACTTTATAATTTACCTAAAAGACTAAATCAAACATAATGTAAAGAAGACACAAATGAAACTCTTTCTGTATTTCACATTGAACAATCTCTTGTTCCATAATTTATTTTATTGAATATTAAAATTATCATTAATACAGGCAAAGGATTAAATTCAGGTTTATCTCTCGTTTACTTGATTTGATCTATTGCTAAACCTTGGTGGATATGCAAAAGAAAAAAATGCTTCAGAACAGTCTCTGCTGCTGCTGCTGCTAAGTCGCTTCAGTCGTGTCCGACTCTGTGCGACCCAATGGACGGCAGCCCACTAGGCTCCCCTGTCCCTGGGATTCTCCAGGCAAGAACACTGGAGTGGGTTGCCATTTCCTTCTCCAATGCGTGAAAGTGAAAAGTGAAAGTGAAGTCGTTCAGTCGTATCTGACTCTTCGCAACCCCGTGGACTGCAGCCTACCAGGCTCCTCTGTCCATGGGATTTTCCAAGCAAGAGTACTGGAGTGGGGTGCCATTGCCTTCTCCGGAACAGTCTCTAGGAAAGTATATATTCTTTTCCTAGGTCTTCCAAATTAAACACCTGAAAATGAATAGTTAATCATGACTCTCATATGCAGCATGCTGTGCTGTGCTGTGCTGTGCTTTAGTTACTCAGTCATGTCTGACTCTTTTCGACCCCATGGACTGTAGCCTGCCAGGCTCCTCTGTCCATGAGGATTCTCCACACAAGAATACTGGAGTGGGTTGCCATGCCGTCCTCCAGGGGATCTTCCCTACCCAGGGATCGAACCATGTCTTTGTTGTATGGGGTCGCACAGAGTTGGACACGACTGAAGCGACTTAGCAGCAGCAGCAGCAGCATTTCAGGCAGATTCTTTAATGCTGAGCCACCAGGGAAGCATGATATGCAGCATACAGTGATGTAAATACTTGAATTTATTTTCTAAGACATCTAATCAACTGTCTTTATGGGCAAAAATAATAAAAGTATTTTATCATCTTGCTCCAATATAATGCATAACTACACTTCTGAAAAAAATTTAAGGTGCACTACTCTATGTATTTACTTATAAAAGCAGAGATGGAACACTGTTTACCAAATAGGCAAACACTGTTTACATCTTTTTGTTTGCAAAGAAAGGAGGAGGAAGGAAGAAAGGGTGGGAGGAAGAGAGGCAAAGAAAAAAGACATGTTTGAGATTGTTTTAATTTTTGAGGAAGCAAGGAGATGGCCCATTATTCATCTATGAATCTTGTCTTTTTCTTCAATTAGCTGATGATGATAGGAAGGTTCAAGTTATTTTCTCAGATTTTTACATCATTTTGAGGATAGAAATATGTCCTTACAAGGTCAGGACACAAATCTTCAGGAGCTCATACATAGTTTTCAAAATGATAATCATGGGAGAGCATCAGAATTCATTTTTTAGGTATATATTTGTCTACCTATTTAAGTATAAAATACCAGCTAAATAAGAATAAAATGCAAAAATACATACCTGCCGGCTGGCATCCTTAGGTCCTAACTGAAGTGCCCAAGCTGAGATAACATTAAATCCTTTCACAATCAAGGAGTCCGGGAATAATGAAGCCAAATATTCTGCATTGGATTCTGGATATTGGTTTACCCTCATATTATTGCTCACATCAATCAGGATTTTACCCACAAGCAGATGTCTCAGGTCCCACAGGGAGGTATAATGTTCTCTATGTATAGCAACAAATATTATATTTGTTTTTATTAGAGCATCTTCATGGTGAGTGACATCTACTACATGAGGAAAAAATTCAGAAGCAAATTTAGGATTTCTGCTTCCTATTACCACATGATAGCCACATCTAATAAGTCGAATGGTCAGGGATTTGGCAAAATCCCCACTTCCGATTACACCCACAGTGACCTTCCTTGCATCTTTGATACCATTTATCCCATTAGGCAAAAAAGTTTCACTAAGACTCTTGGGGCTTCCCATCATGGAGATCGATTCCATGATATGGACTCTTCCAAGATGACCAGGGATATCCTAGGGGAGAGAAAATAAAGTACTCATCAATTACTTATTACCAAACATGAATACACTTTTAGATGTTATAACAACATCCCTGTTTCTAGAGATAAAACAATCTGGCACGCTATATAACATCAAACATCACAAGACACAATTTGTAAGCCAGAAATGGATCTCGAAATAGAAAAATGAACTGTCACAAAGTTGATGTGCTAAATTGGAGCTTCTCCAATTTTAATGTACATTTGAATCATCTGAGAATCTTGTTTAAACGCATATTCTGATTCAGTAAGTCTGGAGTGAGGCCCAAGATTCTGCATTTCTAATAAGGTGATACCAATGTTGCTGGTCTGTGGGGCCCCTCTTTGAACAGCAAGGCTCTAGAGCACAAAAGGAAAGACAGTGAAGTTTTCAGCAAGGGAGAACTTTTAAAAAAACACAGTTGCAACCAGTGTGAAAATTCAGTTTCTCAGCAGACCACAGGCAGCAAAGTCAGAAATGCCACTAGAGGTAAAGAAGGACTGTGACGATTCATCATAGCTCATGAGGCAAGAGAAGACAGACAAACAATAGTAAAACCCAAAGAACCATTTATAACCCCAAATGGTCTAGAGTCATTTGGGACTACCTCAGTAGC
Organism: Bubalus kerabau; assembly: GCF_029407905.1. Classification (NCBI taxonomy): domain Eukaryota; kingdom Metazoa; phylum Chordata; class Mammalia; order Artiodactyla; family Bovidae; genus Bubalus; species Bubalus kerabau. Next base: position 77,653,275 of record NC_073631.1, on the reverse strand, counting down.
TAGTAAGAGCTTTATTATTAAATGAGAGTAAGCTAAATCAGCTACTAAAAAAAAATGAAATCTGGGGTTTACCATTTTCAGAAAAGTAGCCATCAAAATATAATAAAGAATTAATTAAATACTATAGACTTCTATCATCCACCTTATGTCTCATTAACTTATCATCGAGAAAGTTTTCCCGTATAAAGGAGGTTAGTAATGTGTTGATGGTCTTAAATTACACAATACTTATGAAATCTTTTTCTTCCCTTTTTTTGCATCGGTTGCCTTGAATATAATGCAGTTATTTTTTTCCAGAAAAAAATCTGTCAAATTCTTTTCTTAGTGACTAACACCTGGAAAGTTCCTATTTGTAGTAACCTGCTCAAGAATAATATTCAGATGGCCATGAATCAGTGTCACTGTTAGGTCTGAATGAAAAACACTCTTCCATTTTATCTGCAATGTTCAATTTCTTTTATACTAACAGCAGATGTGGATCTCTTCAGAGAACTTAATGGATTTTACAGGAACAGGTGGAATGTTTTTTAAAAAACATGTTTTTCTGGTTTTTAGTAACTGGAATTTGAAATTACTGGAGCCAGGAAAATTCAACTTTTTACCCTAGAAATGGAACATGTTCAATGACTCCAAATATATCAGTAAATTAATCTTTAGAAAGATAATAATATTACCTGATACTCATATAGCATACACTGTGTGGCAGTGCTGTGCTTTATAGATTAACTGACTGCATCCTCACAACTACCCTATGAGATAGGTACTAATATTGTCGTGCCCATTTTGCAGATGAAAAAACTTGATACATGCAGAAAATAATTTGTACAAGGTCACAAAAGAGAAACTAGAGGAACCAGGATTAGAACCCAGGCAATCTAGCAAGGTATGTGTCATTTGGGTGCCTGTAAGGAATTAAAGAAAGATATGGGGGCAGTGGCAAGGTAGAAGAGAGATGGTTGTGTTTGTATGAGTATCTTCTCCTTCTTCAGCCATGTCATTGCTCCTTAGCATTACCTAGTCATCTCAATGTCTAACTTGGGTCCTGGGAAAGGGGAAAACTCACTATTTTTTAGTCTATCACATGTTTCATTTCACACTTTTCAAGTTATAAGGGGTGACAATTATTTGCTTCCCCTCAGGGTGATCCCACACACCCTGAAAAGCAGGGGTGGAGGGGGTGTCAGAGGCACTGCTGCTGCTGCTGCTAAGTCGCTTCAGTCGTGTCCGACTCGGTGCAACCCCATAGACGGCAGCCCACCAGACTCCTCTGTCCCTGGGATTCTCCAGGCAAGAACACCGGAGTGGGGTGCCATTTCCTTCTCCAATGCAGGAAAGTGAAAAGTGAAAGTGAAGTCGCTCAGTCATGCCCGACTCTTAGCGACCCCATGGACTGCAGCCTACCAGGCTCCTCCGTCCATGGATTTTCCAGGCAAGAGTACTGGAGTGGGGTGCCATTGCCTTCTCCGGTCAGAGGCACTAAGGTGATACAAAACTGTCAGCATCCTCCGAGAGATATTCCTGGTATTTAGAGAATCAGGAGCAGTTAAAGAAACCAGAAGTAATGAAATCAATGCTCATTTCATTAAACAATTCAAGGTGAACTGACTGACCTACCTCTATATCACATATATTATCTAAGGGTAAAGAGAGTTACTAGATTCTCACACAGGAAACCAAGTTTCCTGTATCCCAGTCTCAAGTTCTTCTGAGTAGAGATCGTAGCATCTCCCAAAATGTAAGAATTGCAAAATCTTTAAATCCAAGAATTATGACGATCAAGACCTTTTCAAATGAAAGCAAAAATAAAAACAGTATCACTGATCTGCTTATTTTACAAAGTAAGTTCAAACCCCTTCTGTAAATCAGAATGTGAACAAATAAAAATACGTTAGGGCCAAATAATGTCATCTCTGGGTACCTCATAATACCATGTATCTTATATATATTAGTAGATGACTCTGTCCTAACATGTCTGGGCCTTGACTGTGCCTATAAATAGAAGTAGGTCTAATAAATGAGACTCTTCTCATCAAAGTTTTAAGTAATGTAAAAGCATTCATGAGGGAAAAAAACAACTTTTAATGGATTTGAGAGATGGATTATTTGTATACTGCTGAAAGCATATGATGATGGCACATACTATTTTGTAGTTTGCAATATTTTCACATATATTACCTTATTTAATTCTCAGATGGCTGTGAAGTACATACTATGCCCATCTTAAAGATGAAGAAACAGAGGCTTAGAGAACTTTAGCAACTTATCAAAAACAGTGCACTTTGTAGTTAACACAACTCAGCTTCACATATAAGTCTTTTGACCTCTGCTAATTCTAACACTGCTGTGAAAACATTGTATGGCATATCTTAAAACTATCAAGATCACCAAAAGTCACCCATTAGTTTTATTCTTCAAAAGAAATACTAACTCTAAATAAAGTATGAATCATAACTCAGATAGTTTTAGGTAAACCCAAAACTATAAGATGGGCAAACTCTGGGAAATAGTGAGGGTTGGGGAGACCTGGTGTGCTGTAGTCCATGGGGTTGCAAAGAGTTGGACATGACTTAGAACTAACTGAACAACAATGACAAAGCTATATAGTTTGGATTTATAGCTATTAATCAATCATCAGTAAATCCAAATTTTATATCAAAACCAACCAAGATATAACCTTATTAATACTATGAAAAAAAAACCATGATTGATTGCTGGGTAATTCTTGAAGAACCCCCAGGTAGCAACCCATTTTCTGTGAGGGCACTGAAAATACCATGAAGGTATATACTGCTTCTAGAGGGGAGGAAAAAAGAGCCAAGAAATATGTGTGGGTCCTGTGGAACTCACCTGTACATAGACCTAAAAAGCACCTCCTCTCCACAAACTATGGGTGCCGAGACACTGGAGTAAAAATCTCATGAATCTCCTTTCAAATCTGTAAGCTATCATTTTGGATCACTTAGTTAACAGCTGAGCTGAAGTTTACAATTGTGATGTCCATAAAAAATGGGGTTATAAGGGACTCTCCTTGGTCCAGTGGCTTTGACTCTGAGCTTCCAATGCCCTGGGTTCGATCCCTGGTCAGGGAACTAGATCCCATATGCCACAACTACGATCCTGTGCAGTGAAATAAATAAATATTTTTTTAATAGGGTTATAAGAAGTGAATAATGTCAACAGCTGAAAAAGGTTTACCTATTTACAAAGTAAGAGTCATAAATACCTTACATTGTACATTTCCACTGATAAGGAGGAACTATAATCTAAAGGGAGATCTGTTTTTCTGTGGTCCAGCATGAATTTATTCAGGCCACTGTGTACTTTGCACAGAAGATATAAAGAAGAGAAGCACAGTGCTTACACTTAAGTTTACATTCCATTTAAGAAAAGACAAGATATACTTGAATTAAAAAGCAAGAGAAAGAAAGACAGACTCATATCAGCATATAATTAAGAATTAGATAGTATGATCAGAGTATAGTTATTCTAGAAAATCAGGGAGAGAAAAGTATCATATGGTGTCTCCTTACCTCAAATCATTCTATATATATGAATTGTACTTGCAAAATAATCTCAAAATTACACAGAATGTTTCAAGGGAGGTACACTACAGGTTTATTCTAGCTTAAAACCTCAAGGACCCAAAATTAAATTTGGCTTTCTGTGACCTTACTTTCAAAGTCCTAGGGCACTGGCTCCCAAATATGAAGCTATCACTGGTCAACAGCAATTAAAAAGTATATGGATACAGTAGGGAGTTTTTCATAAAATTATTCAATTTGCCAAATTGTCCTTTTCTCTGAGAGTATATCTTAACTAACTTTAGGGGTCAAAATGTCTGTTTTTCATATAAGAATAGTGATAAAAGTTGTTTGAGTTGGCAGTCCTATATAGATCCTCTCCCCTCCTTTTTATTTTATTGGAAACTCTTATATAAAAGTGCTCCTTAAGCCTTTTGGAGAGAAAATCTTTCTGGGGAGAGGGGGGAAAGTACCCTGGATAAGTTCCCTGCTGCTGGAGATGTCTGCTTAATCCTCAGATGATATATCAAATACCCCCATCTAATTTTATGTAACTAGAGATTTTACTATCATGATCTTTGAGTTGCAAAAAGATAACCTCTACAGTCTCTCAGTATTTAAATAAACATAAAACCCAACTGTTTATGGGCTTCCCTTGTGGTTCAGCTGGTAAAGAATCCACCTGCGATGTGGGAGACCTGGCTTTGATCCCTGGGTTAGGAAGATTGCCTGGAGAAGGGAAAGGTTACCCACTCCAGTATTCTGGCCTGGAGAATTCCATGGACTGTATAGTCCATGGGGTCGCAAAGAGTCGGACACAACTGAGCGATTTTCACTTTCACTTTCACCTGTTTATAACAATAAAGAATTTCTTTGAGGGAAGAGGTGGGGTCTTTTTTTTTTTTTAGGCTTTCATTTTTTGGAAGAAATTTGTAAGTCCTTTAGACAAGCCCAGAAGCAAAGCTGCAATTCTGCTAGAAAAATCAGAATGTGATTTCTTAACACAGCAGTTGTCCAAGTATGACCTGAACCAGCAGTATCAGCAGTACTTGGAACTGGTTAGAAATGTGAATTCTTAGGCACTATCCCAGACCTCCTAAATCAGAAACCCTGGGGGTGGAGGCCAGCAATCTGTTATAAAAAGTCCTCAGGTGGTTCTGATGCACATTAAAGTTTGAGAATAACTGCCCTAATGTAAGGCAGTCCAACCACTATTCACCATTTGAATATTTAAATCCACTTAAGTCAGATTATTAAATTCTTTCAGCTGAAACTCTTGGATAATTTGTATGCATCCTCATTTAAAAATCATTCCCTCAAAATTATGAAACTAATTTTATTAAAACTATGCAGATTTATTCTTTGAAATTCTGTTTATAAACTATGGTAATTACAAATGATTCATTAATATTTCATACTTGGATCTGAGTGTCTTTTTGTGTTCATGTTTTCTAGAACCGACTGAAGAATTTTCAGAAAAGAAATATAATAGCATTAGAGCAAAATAATGCTAACTAACTCCAAGCCTTCCAGACTTTTCAAATAACCTGAATTTAAATGAGATAAGCAAAATAACAAGTAACTCCCAAAATATTTCCTAGGCTCAGTATGTATTCAATATATTTTATATTGGTATGATTTTATGATATTTCTAGGTCCTAAATCACCAAAACAAAACTTTATATGTTTATTATGTTGAAATTATTAGGGAAAGAAAGCAATCTAATTCATGGTAGGAAGATTTTAAACAAAAAAGCTTTCTGATTAAATTTAGGTTAGTCTAGAAATTCAATTTTAAAAATGTATTGCCCGACAACTTCAGTTGATAAAAATATTTTAGGATCTTATTCAATAAATTAAAGCAACAACATCCTTCTAAGACCTCCCCACCTACCCACTTTTCCTCTATGTTTAGGGCACAGAAGATGCTATACACATCCTTCCATCCACCTTATAAGAAAGCCTGTTACATCAAGCACAGTCAGGGGTCTTGTGCATACCTGGACTCTCATAGCAATGCAAACTGAATCACAAGGGGGTATGTCATATTCCCAAATGAAGCTGGGAATAGCAGGTTATATCATGGCTGATGTAATCTCCCCATTTTATAACGTGTTGCAGATTATATTTTGAGATAAGGACACCTATGTTTGGTGGTGGTGGTTTAGTCACTAAGTCGTTTCCAACTCTTGCGACCCCATGGGCTGTAGCCCGCCAAGCTCCTCTGTTCATGGGATTTTCCAGGCAAGAATAGTGGAGTGGGTTGCCATTTCCTTCTCCAGGGGATCTTTCTGACTCAGAAATGGAACCTGGGTCTCCTGAATTACAGGCAGATTCTTTACTGACTGAGCCACCAGAGAAGCCCACACCTATGTTTACTGGCTAGCAAATACAAGTTTTCCTGTGTTGTAGCAACTTACAAATAAATAATCTTCTATGAAAGGCCTAGTACTCTAGCCTCTACACAAACCCATTTCCCCTTTCAATGCCATACCATGAACAGGTTAGAAAAGGCACCAGTGCCCACTGGGTACTGTGAACTGTAGGGATCTCTGATGATTGACATCAAGTTATTTATTTATTTTTGACATCAATTTAGAAATCTTTCCACAGCCAAAGGTCATAAGGATACTCACCATCCATCCCCAACCATTCTCCCATCCAGTGTCTTTTTGAGCCTGACCCCCCAGGCATTCAGCTAGGTATTAACACTTCAGTGACACCAAACAAGTACTGGCTTCTTGGTCTTCCAAACAATATGATGAAACTATAAATATTGAAGCATATATAGCAACTAAAAAAAGCTTTACGGAGGTACAATTTACATATCATGAAATCTACCCATTTAAAATGTATAAATTAATAATTTTCAGTATATTTAGAGTTATGTAACCATCACAACAATCCAGTTTTAGAACATTCCCACCAGCAATAACTGTTACTCAAATTTTAATAAAAATTTGCTGAAAGCATATGCCTCTTTTTTGTTTTTTAAACTAGTATATGCTTCTTTAAAAAAAAAAAATCCTTCTTCCTGCAATGTCCTAAACATCCCACTGGCTTTCACACAGCAGATTGTTGCCTGTCTTTTGCTGATTCTGCTCGGTACTATGGGTAAAATAGAGGCACCTATTACTTGGCTTAAGTGGAAAGGCAGAATCTCAGTCTCAGAGCTGCCTCTTTCCACAATGGAGAACAACCTTCTAAAGCTGTGGTTCTCAACTCCAGCTGCACCATCCAGTGACCTGAGAAGCTTTACCACATAGTGATACCCAGTCACCACCACCCCTGAACCCCAGATTTCATTTAATTAGTCTAAGGTTCAGCCCGAATTTTTTAAGAGTTTTTTTCATCAGGATTTTAAATGATATCCTTTAATTCGCAGCCAAGATTGACAACAACTATACTAAAAGAGGCAGGCTTCAACCACATACTCATTTGAGTATTTGGAGATAACAGATATGGCTTTTTGATACTCAGTTACATTTCTTTTCACATTGTTGTTTGTAATAATGAAAAGTAACCCTAGCAAGAGACTAACAGCAGCCCCTGGATGCTGGAAGCTGGAGGATGCAGCCCTTGAAGGTCCACTCACTATTTTGCAATTTCCTCTCTTCATTTTTTGGAAAGGACAGTGCCATTCCTTAAAATGTGTCATCCCACCGCACAGCATATTTTGTTCCTGTTATTTCATAACATTCAAATTTCAGAGTGTTTCAGTAGGAGTGTCTCTTCTGTCTGACTAGGGGCTGTTGCTGCTGCTGCTGCTAAGTCGCTTCAGTTGTGTCCGACTCTGTGCGACCCCATAGACAGCAACCCACTAGACTCCACTGTCCCTGGGATTCTCCAGGCAAGGATACTGGAGTGGGTTGTCATTTCCTTCTCCAACTAGGGGCTTCTCTCCTCAATTCTTCAGGCATCATAGGTTCCACTGACCTGAACAGACAAGGATTTCCAGGTGGACCAATTATCAAGCTTTAATGTGGGTAGGATCACCTGAGGATCTTGCTACAATGCACATTCTGATTCTCTAGGTCTGGAGGAGGCTTGAGAGCCTGCCTTTCTCCCAAGCCCCCAGGTGATACACATGGTCCTAGTTCATGGGCCAGACTTGGACTAGCACGGCGCTAGAGTTTCTCTATCTTTTCTTTTGATGTTATTTACAGGTGATACAGACTAAATAAATGAGAAGACTATGACATTTATAGAAAGTTTTATTTATGTGGTATCAAGGAGAAAGAATAGGCCTAGGCTTCTGAAATCATCTTGTTACTATGAATTTCAGTTTCCTTTGTTAAAAAAAAAAGTACTTGACTCTGCAGTCCTTTCTAACATAAAATTCTTTTGTTTCTAAGACTCAGTTCAGTTCAGTTCAGTCACTCAGTCGGGTCCGACTCTTTGCGACCCCATGAATCGCAGCACGCCAGGCCTCCCTGTCCATCACCAACTCCCAGAGTTCACTCAAACTCATGTCCATCGAGTCGGTGATGCCATCCAGCCATCTCATCCTCTGTCGTCTCCTTCTCTTCCTGCCCCCAATCCCTCTCAGCATCAGAGTCTTTTCCAATGAGTCAACTCTTTGCATGAGGTGGCCAAAGTATTGGAGTTTCAGCTTTAGCATCAGTCCTTCCAATGAGCACCCAGGCCTGATTTCCTTTAGAATGGACTGGTTGAATCTCCTTGCAGTCCAAGGGACTCTCAAGAGTCTTCTCCAACACCACAGTTCAAAAGCATCAATTCTTCTACGCTCAGCTTTCTTCACAGTTCAACTCTCACATCGATACATGGCCACTGGAAAAACCATAGTCTTGACTAGATGGACTTTTGTTGGCAAAGTAATGTCTCTGGTTTTCAATATGCTATCTAGGTTGGTCATAACTTTCCTTCCAAAGAGTAAGCATCTTTTAATTTCATGGCTGCAATCACCATCTGCAGTGATTTTGGAGCCAAAAAAAATAAAGTCTGACACTGTTTCCACTGTTTCCCCATCTATTTCCCATGAAGTGATGGGACCAGATGCCATGATCTTCCTTTTCTGAATGTTGAGCTTTAAGCCAACTTTTTCACTCTCCTCTTTCACTTTCATCAAGAGGCTTTTTAGTTCCTCTTTACTTTCTGCCATAAGGGTGGTGTCATCTGCATGTCTGAGGTTATTGATATTTCTCCTGGCAATCTTGATTCCAGATTGTGCTTCTTCCAGCCCAGTGTTTCTCGTGATGTACTCTGTGTATAAGTTAAATAAGCAGGGTGACAATATACAGCCTTGACATACTCCTTTTCCTATTTGGAACCAGTCTGTTGTTCTATGTCCAGTTCTAACTGTTGCTTCCTGACCTGCGTATAGGTTTCTCAAGAGGCAGGTCAGGTAGTCTGGTATTCCCATCTCTTTCAGAATTTTCCACAGTTTCTTGTGATCCACAGTGTCAAAGGCTTTGGCATAGTCAATAAAGCAGAAATAGATATTTTTCTGGAACTCTTTTGTTTTTTGCAATGATCCAGCAGATGTTGGCAATTTGATCTCTGGTTCCTCTGCCTTTCCTAAATCCAGCTTGAACATCTGGAAGTTCACGGTTCATGTATTGCTGAAGCCTGGCTTGGAGAATTTTGAGCATTACTTTACCAGCGTGTGAGATGAGGGCAATTGTGTAGTAGTTTGAGCATTCTTTGGCATTGCCTTTCTTTGGCATTGGAATGAAAACTGACCTTTTCCAGTCCTGTGGCCACTGCTGAGTTTCCAAATTTGCTGGCATATTGAGTGCAGCACTTGCACAGCATCATCTTTCAGGATTTGAAATAGCAAAACTGGAATTCCATCACCTCTACTAGCTTTGTTCATAGTGATGCTTTCTAAGGCCCACTTGACTTCACATTCCAAGATGTCTGGCTCTAGGTGAGTGATCACACCATCATGATTATCTTGGCCATGATGATCTTTTTTGTACAGTTCTTCTGTGTATTCTTGCCACATCTTAATATCTTCTGCTTCTGTTAGGTCCATACCATTTCTGTCCTTTATTGAGCCCATCTTTGCATGAAATGTTCCCTTGGTATCTCTAATTTTCTTGAAGAGATCTCTAGTCTTTCCCATTCTGTTGTTTTCCTCTATTTCTTTGCATTGATCGCTGAGGAAGGCTTCCTTATCTCTCCTTGCTATTCTTTGGAACTCTCCATTCAGATGCGTATATCTTTCCTTTTCTCCTTTGCTTTTCACTTCTCTTCTTTTCACAGCTATTTGTAAGGCCTCCCCAGACAGCCATTTTGCTTTTTTGCATTTCTTTTCCATGGGAATGGTCTTGATCCCTGTCTCCTGTACAATGTCACGAACCTCTGTCCATAGTTCATCAGGCACTCTGTCTATCAGATCTAGTCCCTTAAATCTATTTCTCACTTCCACTGTATAGTCATAAGGGATTTGATTTAGGTCATACCTGAATGGTCTAATGGTTTTCCCCCCTTTCTTCAATTTCAGTCTGAACTTGGCAATAAAGAGTTCATGATCTGAGCCAGGTTAGCTCCCAGTCTTGTTTTTGCTAACTGTATAGAGCTTCTCCATCTTTGGCTGCAAAGAATATAATCAATCTGATTTTGGTGTTGACCAACTGGTGATGTCCATGTGTAGAGCCTTCCCTCGTGTTGTTGGAAGAGGGTGTTTGCTATGACCAGTGCGTTCTCTTGGCAAAACTCTTAGTTTCTAAGACTAATAGCTATATAATAATGGGAATTGCTAGCTTATATTTAACACTGTAACACTTCAAATTTGTGACCTTTAACATTATGATTTAAGTAGTACACAGACTCCTTGAAATCTCAAGGTCACAGTTTTCCTGAGTGGACCTTTGACTTGATGTATGCATTTAATCCCTTAAGTATGTTGTTGTTGTTGTTGTTTAGTCGCCAAGTCATGTCTGACTCTTTGCGACCCCATGGACTGCAGCACACCAGGCTTCCCTGTCCCTCACCACCTCCTAGAGGTTGCCCAGGCTCATGTCCATTGAATCGGTGATGCCATCCAACCAATTCATCCTCTGTCATCCTCTTCTCCTTCTGCCTTCAGTCTTTCCCAGCATCAGGCTCTTTTCCAGGGAGTCAGTTGTTCACATCAGGTAGCCAAAGTATTGGAGCTTCAGCATCAGTCATTTCAATGAGTATTCAGGGTTGATTTCCTTTAGGATTGACTGGTTTGATCTCCTTGCTGTCCACGGGACTCTCAAGAGTCTTCTCCAGCACCACAGTTCAAGAGCATCAATTCTTCAATGCTCAGCCTTCTTTATGGTCCAACTCTCACATCAATACAGGACTACTGGAAAAACCATATCCTTGACTATACAGACCTTTGTTGGCAAGATGATGTCTTTGCTTTTTAATACACTGTCTAGGTTTGTCATAGCTTTCCTTCCAAGAAGCAAGTGTCTTCTAATATCTGGCTGCAGTCACCATCCAGTGATTTTAGAGCCCAAGAAGAAGAAATTTGTCACTGCTTCCACCTGAAGTATATTATCAAGCTAAGAGAATTCTATTACACTCAGATCATCACCTCATAAGATTTTCAATTTAGTGGAGTTTCCTTGACATTCCTCTGGCTGAATGGCAGCTGTTGTGTTATATTAATTTTATAAAACAGAACCACATTTGTTTCACAAACATCTAGAACATTAATTGTTGGATGATAATAACTCTGAAAGGACTATTGTTCTCAGAGATCTTGGTGACTTTCAAAGCCTTGGATATGTTACCAAAAAAAGGTAATCCTCTGGGGCCAGGCAATGAGATTGGTGTATTTTTTACTTTGCAGGCTATACTGAATCTTTCTTCTTCTGTCCTGCAAACCCCAAGCTCCTTTGAAGCTCATGGCAAAATTATGCCCACTGCTATCATCTACTGACTTCTGGCTTATTCATTATTACTAGTGACTTTGGCTCCCAATACTAACACAGTCTTCCTTTCTACCCCAGCAGTTGTCATGCCGACAACTTCATCATTCAAATGGATGAACCATTTAATCTCATGGCTTCATTTCCTTCATCTAAGGCAATGAATCTTTGCCTCCACCTCACCTCAGATATCTCCAAGCACTATCTCTTGGCCTTCCAATAATTTAGTCAAATAGTCACACTGATAATTCCAGATAGCAGGAGAAATCTGATCTGTTTACTATATTCTCACGCTACTGGTTTCTTTATCCATCCTAGATTTCACAGTGTGTATTTATCATTACTCACTTAAAAAGATGGACTCTTGTTACACACTAAATGTTTATCACCCTACCCAAACTATATGTTGAAATCCTAACTCCCAATGTGAGGGTGTTAGTATGCACAGCCTTTGGGAGGGGATTAGGTCACACGGGTGGAACCCTTATCAACTGGATAAAATAAAACCCAGAGAGCTCTCTTTTCCTATCTGCCATGAGGTCACAGAGAGCGGTCTATGAACCAGGAAGTGGGCCCCTACCAGATTGAATCTTCCGGTGTCTTGATCTGGGACTTGCCAGCCTCTGGAACTGTGAGAAATAAATGTCTGTGGTTTAAGCTACCCAGGCAGTGGTATTCTGTTATAGTTCCTTTCCATCACATCCACTTTGCAAATCTCTAGTTGTGGAAGAACCCAGCTATCCATTTTCACTGTTATCTGCACTCAAGTTGGTGAAAGCTGCTAAAGAAAAATCTGAAAACTGAGCTCACCTTAAATTCACCATTATCAATCTCACCTATCAAAGGACAGTCTGTCCATTTCTGTCCTGGACACCATCTCTTTTCTCCTTCCAAGCAGCTTTTGTTATGATCTCCTCAAAGACATCTCAAACTTAACGGTTCAAAATGAAACAGCTTTTTCTGCTCAGATCTATTCACATTCATCCAAATTTTCTCCTCTCAGTAAATGATATCATTACCTATTTGGGCTTCCCTGGTAGCTGAGGTGGTAAAGAATCCTCCTGCAAAGCAGGATACGTGGGTTCGATCCCTGGGTCCGGAAAATCCCCTAGAGAAGGGAATGGCTACCCACTCTAGTATTCTTGCCTGGAAAACCCCATGGACAGAGGAGCCTGGCAGGTTACAGTCCATGGGGTTGCAAAGAGTCAGACAAAACTGAGCAACTAAGCACACATACCTATCATTCGGTCAAGCCAGAAATCTAGACGTGAACTTCAAGTCCTTGCTTTCCCTCACCCTTAATGTAAAACCCAACACCAACTTCTGTTTTCCAAAATATTTCTTAAAAATCTCTCTCCAATGACACCAGCTTAATCCAAGTCTTTCTCATCTTTCACCTGAACTCTGCAGACATTTTCTAATGGGTCTCTCTACATATTTCTTCGTTTCTTTCCAAACCATTCTCCAGGTAGCAGCTAAGATTGTCTTAAAATGTAGATCAGATGATATCTTTCACCTCCTTAAAAATCAACGGCCTCGTGTTGCTTTTTGAATTACAGTCACCTTCCTGACCTACGGGTTTCCCAGGTGGCAGTGGTAGTGGTAAAGAATCCCCCTGCCAATTCAGGAGACATGGGTTCAATCCCTGGGTCAGGAAGATCCCCTGGAGAAGAAAATGGCAATCCACTCCACTATTCTTGCCTGGAAAATTCCATGGACAGAGGAGCCTGGCCGGCTATAGTCCACGGGGCCACAAAGAGTTGGACACAACTCAGCCCTCACTCACACACCTTTCTGACCTAAATGAACCTGACCTGAAGGCTCTGAATGGACTAGCTAGCCTCAGTATAACTCTTCAATATCATCCTGTATGACTGTTCCTCCCTATGTTCCAGTCACAGAATCCTTTTCTTGAAGTAGAAAGGACCAATCACTTTCCCATCCTATGAACAGGCTATCATGTCTCTTCAGTAAAATGATTCACTTCAATTTTGTTTTGAGCCCCTGTTAAGTTTCCTTTCTTATGTAATTATTCTTTACTCATTTCTATTTTCCTGACCGGAAAATCAGCTCCCTGAGGGTAGAACCATGTCTGTCTTGTCCATCACTCCCTCCATAGTCTCTGACACATAGTACATAAGAATACGATAAATATTCTTCCTTGTCAAATGCATCCAAAAATATCACGGACAAAAGAGATGTAATAGGTCTCCAGATAAGATCCCTCATTTTGCTGATGAAGACAGCAAGCCCACAGGCCCAAAGGGGGTGATACATCAATGTCATAGTTAAGTCAATGTCATGGTTACTGGCTGAACACAGAATAAATGTATCTCCCCGATGCCCTGAATATGTTCTTCACTGAAACTGCAGTATTATAATTATGCTCACTCACTATAAGTCTGTTTTCCATGTCACTAGATAATAAAAAGTGACCTGGATATATAGCCTTTCATTTCCTTTCTGCACAATTTGCTCAATTCATCATTACTGATATTATCTCACTCCCTCAACACCTCTCCATCCCCTACCCACTCACACTGCCCCCCCCCAAGTCTGACTAGCTAAGACAAAGAAACTGTAGCCTTTCAAATTATGTTTCTAAATATCCTGCAAAATCTCTAGGATGGGTATTTTTCTTCTGAAGAGAAACAGAGACAGCTGCAGACTAAAAAACAGTAAAAGACTTAGAGAAAGAAAAAATAAATAAATGAAGATCAACAAGACGAAAAAATAATATAGGTGAAAAAAGTGTGTGGGTGTGGTGGGGATGTGGTTTGCAGAGAACTAAAAAGGTTCCCAGCGCGGGGGTTGTTAGCAGGACTAGAACCCAATCAAAGTCAAGAGAGTGGGGGGTGGGGCAGGAGTTGAAATTCGACTTCTCCCACTTTCAAGGTGATGAGTGATAATTAACCATGACCTGGAATAAGTTTTTCCATCTAAAAAATGCATTGCCTGAGGAGCAAAAACTGACACCAATCCTTCTCCAAGGCAGTAAGGAAATTGGAAATCTCTCAACAAAAATTCTCTTTATCTCTCTGCTCTATTTTAAGAGCAAGATTTTTAGGCCATAATTTTCAACAAGTTTTGGCTGTGGCTGAATACAGAGCTTAGATAATTTAGGACACTCAAAGAAGAGGCCAATTACTTTCTAACACATAATGGCCTAAACACACCACGGTCACATCATTGGGTAATAAACAAAATGACTACTAGAAAGATATACACGTTCGCAAAGCAGCGCTGCCGGATCTTCAGTGACATACGCTGCATGAACCTAAAGTGGACAGAAGAGTATCAGGCAGGCTAAGGTAACCTGTCCGTCCTTTCCCTTCGTTCCCTTGGGCCACATCCTACCTGGGACAGTGTCTCTCCTGGCCTCCTTTCTCCTGGGCCCAACCAACCCCAGGACTTTCTGGGAGCTCGGGGAAGTAGGGGTCGGAATCCGTGGAACAGACACCCTCCCCACTCCCTGCCTCAAGGTACCAGGCGATCAGGAACCCCAGAAGCTCAGAGCGGACGCCGCAGAATCCTGGGAAAGAGGCATGCAGCGCTTGGCACCGACCGCATCTTGACCCCCAACTCTGCAGCTGCTACCGCGCCTGGCGCTCTCCCCAACAGACTCACCTCCGCGCCCTCCGCGCCGGGCAGGGGCGGGCCTCGCAGCTCTCTCCAGCAGTGCCGATTCCCCGGGGGCCTCCCCGGGCTCTAGGGCCTAGGGACTGTGCCTCCGGCTGGCGGCTTGCAGGGTGGCTACCGCTGCGGTCGCGCTCGGGCAGCTTCCCCGCCTCCCCAAGCTGGATCGCGCAGGGCTGGGGAGCACGGAGAGGAGGGAGGGAGGGAGGAAAAAGGGAGGGAGGCGCGCTGAGGCCGGCCTCACAAGACCCACCGCTAGGGGCTGCGCGCAGGGAGCGCGCAGAGCGCGGAGCGGGACCGGGGACCCCTAGCGGGCTAGGTGGGAGAGCTGAGACGGCGGGGGAGGAGTCGGAGAGCTCGGAGAGGGTGAGGGGAAGATCTGGGGAGAGCCCGGGAGTACTTGGACCATCAAGAAGTGCAAGCAAAGCGGCGGGGAGTGCTGGCTGTACAGTTCCAGCTTGGCGCTTCCCCTAACCTCTGCACCTCCTGGGAGCCGCTGAGTATCCATCCACCCGTGGCCTGAGCCTCCCAGGAGGGCTCCTCCAGGATTCATTTTGAAGCCGCTTAGAACAGTTGAGCCCACTTTTCTCCTCCATTGCTTGTGTGCTGTACAGCCGCCTTTTCCAGTCTAGACTCGGCTTTTAATTACACCCCCGCTCTCCCCACTCTCAGTTCCTGGCAAGTCTCCAAGAAACTGCGCTTTTTATCCTGTACGTGTTCTTTCCCTCGCCTCTACCCACCCAAATCATCTTTTGGCTTGACTGTGTCCTTGGAATAAAATGTTCAGAAATGCCCTTTCATGAACAACATTAAACAACTCCCTGGAATAGGAGAGCACCCTCAGAGCTGGCGGACCAAACATAGCAGTTTGGTAGCTTTGACCTTCATTCTAGCTGGTGGTGCTGGTCCGGAGTCGGGGGGCGGGGAACGGCAGGTGAGGTAGGATACCTGGGTTCCTGGAAATGCCACTTAACTGCCTAGGCCACAATGGCCTTGAGTGTTCAGAGGATTCCTGAGCTGTAAGGCCACCTTTGGTTTGAGGATTATGTAAATAAATATCCCCCTCCCCAACCCCTCAGATTGCCAAATAGCCAGGTATCCTTCATCTTTTGTGCCGAAGATGCAGGCAGAAGCAAGAGATCTTTATTTTCAAATGTCAAATCGATTTACTGAAGATTCTCAAATTTGGGGAATTAGTTTTCATACATCAGTAAATCCCCATTTCAGCAAATTTAAGTTTAAAAAATAATCTCTTCCGGTGTTTTATTAACCAGGGGGGAAAACTCTTGAAGCAGGTCTTGGATCGATTACTGGACACTGCACTTTCCCCTTTGCAGTCTATACCGAGATTAACCTTTGCAAATGCTGCTTTGGAAATACATTCTTTGTTTGACTTGACATGTGCCCCCTCCCCCACAGCCAAATATTAAGTTCAAAAGTTTAGGCATGAGCTACCCATTAATGATGTTGTCATGATGTGGTGGCACTGGCAACTGGTAAAATTCTTTCCACGTTGGTAACTGGGAAAAAAATAATTAAATTTTGTATCAATTTTTATTATTTTGTTTCAACACTACTCTGAAATAATGAAATTAGTATTTTTAACACTTCTGTATGGCAGGTAGAGGAAATGCATGAAACTTAGTAGTTGATGAAGTGTTTAGCTTTCCCATGTTCTTAAAATATACAACAGCATTATATAACTTCCACAAGGGTAATTAAAAACAAAGGATTTTTAAGTATCCTAAACTATGTTATTGTATCAAACAGGTAGGTAAGACATATATTTTAAATATTTTTAATAGCTGTCTTAACATGGATTTGAACTATTCAAAAAAATCAAGTTATATGTGAAATCACTTATCCTAAAAGAGAACCAATGAGTCAGTAATTTGCAATTTCCAGAAGACATGTCTACTTGAACTATTAAAATAAGACATTCTCTATGGAAAAATCTCATGTCACCAGATGTGTTTCCCAGAATTGTTGGTATTGATGCAAACATGATTCCTTTCAACTTCTTCTTCCATGGTTACTGTCATTTTTACTACAGCTGTCATTTGGAGTTGCAGAGTATAAAAATGATTTCGCAAGATTTTTCCAGGTCATGACATGCTCTCTGAGAAATCCCTTTAGTTCCATGAAGTAGTAATGGATTCCACTGAAGTACAGCAATAAGTTATTAAATGGATTTCTAATGGCCTAGAGATGTTCACACAGTATTTTCTTTGAAGTTATTATACTATTGAGTAACTTTAGAGTGATCATTTCCAAAGTGTGTAACTTCAAGCTCTAGTCCCTCAAAATGCTCTTCTAAGTAATACATTCACTACAAAAGTATTTATTGAGCTCCTGCTGTGTGCCCTGGCTAAGGCACTTGGAAAACGGTGAAGAACAGACATACTTACCTGTCCCATTAGAATTGATAGTTTGGGGACAATAAATTAGTGAACAAGTACAAATGAGATTTACACAAATTTGTTTACACAAGTAAAATAAATGTAAATCATGATGAAAATAACAGACTAAAATAAAAGATAATAACAAATAATGTTATTTATTTTTAATAACATTAAAATTAAAAAAAATTAAAATATGATGAAGTTCTTTATTTTAGAGATTCACAATGCAAATTAGTGGGTTAAAGGCTCTGAGAATTTCTACCTAAAAGACATTTCCTTTACTTCTCCCCAACAAATTCCCAAACTTTTTTGAGGACTGAATATTAATGAAATAGAACCATTTTTGTGAAACACCTCTCTCTGAAACCAATAAATATAAAATTCTGTTAACATTACTTTACATTTTTTGTCAATGCATATTCATGTACTTTAATAAATTTATATATAATACATTTGAAATAGATTGAAGATAAAATTATATACATTTATAAGTACAATAATAAATTTTGGTAGATTTATAAGAATATGTTTCATAGATTTTGTCTGAAGACAAAATGATGTAGCCACATTTATAAATCTATTAGAATATATGAGTGTATATCTGTTTAAGACATATTTTGTGGCTAACATTGTTTCATGAATGACTTTGCATGCATCAATATAGTCCAGATGCTTATAATTTTTAATTGCTATAGTCCATAATATTAGTATAGAATTGTTTTCTTTACCCTGAGCTTTAGGAAGATACATTTTTTTATTCTTTTGCTATTGCAACTAACACTGCCTTAACCTCTTTGAAAAATTTGCTCTTTGCTACAGTAAGTGGAAGGAATATTTCTGATATCAGTATTTTATTAAACATTTAAAATGTATATTTTTAATTATAATCTACAAAATTTCAGTAAAAACAGATTTGACTCTGGATCTTATAGATGACCACTTTGTAACCGAGTACAAGTATGCAATTTCAGATCGCATGTTTTTTTGCATTTATCATGGCATTGGTGCCTAGCAGTATCACCCTGTCAAAGTCTAATGAGAGATCTGAGAGCTGAACAATAAAAAGACAAATAATCCAATTATAAAATGGACAAATGATTTAAATGTATCTGTGGACTTAGTTTCTAAGAAGACATTCGCTTCAAGTGAATACCAAATAACATTAATTTGTGCTTTTTCAAGGTGTAGTTAACAGCTGAAAGAAGAGAAAAAAGAGATGGGAGAAATTAGTCACTCTCCAACTCATTTTAATTAAAAATTTATTTTACATAAGTTATAGGTATACAATATAGTGAGTCACAATTTTTAAAGGTTATATTCCATTTATAGTTATTATAAAATATTGGCTATGTTCCCCGTGTTGTACAGTATATACTTGTAGCTTATTTTATACCTAATACTTTGTACCTCTTAAGCCCTACCCCTGTGTTGCCCCTCTCCCCACTGGTAATCACTAGTTTGTTCTCTATATCCGTGACTTTGCTTCTTTTTTGTTATACTCACTAGTTTCTTGTATGTTTTAGATTCCACATATAGGTGATATCATACAGTATTTGTCTTTCTTTCTTTGACTTATTTCAATTAGCATAATGCCCTCCAAGTCCATCATGTTGTGAGTGGCAAAATTTCATTCTTTTTTGTGGCTGAGTAGTATTTCTCTCTCTCTCTGTGTACATACAGTATATATGCCATTTCTTCTTTATCCATTCATTTATTGATGAACACTTAAGTTGATTCCATGTCTTAGCAATTGTAAATAATATTGCTATGAACATTGGGGTACCTGTATCTTTCCAAGTGCTCATTTTAAGTATGTTAAACCCAGAAGATCTACAGAGGTACAGTCAGTACCACACTCAATTTACAAGCAGCAATTTAATTTCTGTCCAACAATATTTTCCATACTCAATTAATTGTGAAACCCAGGTCCCCACTGACCAGCTGTATCTTGATTTCTCATCTATTAAATGAATATAATAGTCTCCAACCTTATATAGTTATTGTGGGTATTAAATGAATTGCTACATATAAAATGGCTATTATCCATTAACTAGTATATGTGTTAGATATTATTTAACAAACTTGCACATTTGTTTGGAGAAGGCAGTGGCACCCCACTCCAGTACTCTTGCCTGGAAAACCCCATGGACGGAGGAGCCTGGTAGGCTATAGTCCATGGGGTCGATAAAAGTCGGACACGACTGAGCGACTTCACTTTCACTTTTCACTTTCATGCATTGGAGAAGGAAATGGCAACCCAGTCCAGTGTTCTTGCCTGGAGAATCCCAGGGATGGGGGAGCCTGGTGGGCTGCCTTCTATGGGGTCGCACGGAGTCGGACATGACTGCCGCGACTTAGCAGCAGCAGCAGCAGCAGCACATTTGTTTTGGTTTCATAGTTATGCACATGTTCTAATCCTAAGAATTTTACACAAAGTTTTGTATTTGAACTATAATACAAATATATAATTGAAATATGATACAAAAGTATAATCATGTAATTTTTTAAAAAAGAAATTTAAGTCAATAATGTGGCCATTGAGAGTTTTTCTCTCTTTTTTTTTTTAAGAGGGGTTCATACTTTACTCAAATTTGAGAATCATTAGTCTAGAATAAACTTGGGCTTTTTTTCTCTATATATACTTTTTAATACATCACAGGTGTCACTCTCTGAGCTCTTAAAAATTAATAAGGAAAACCATACTTAGGTCCAGTTGTCTTGTTAGTAAAGTTTTAGTTCAAATGTGCTTATTCGCTCAGTCAGGTCCAACTCTTTGCGACCCCATGAACTGTAGCCCACCAGGCTCTTCTGTCCATGGGGATTCTCCAGGTGAAAATACTGGAGAGGGTAACCTTTCCCTCCTCCAGGGGATCTTCTCAACCCAGGGATCGAACCCAGGTCTCCCACATTGCAGGTGGATTCTTTATCGTCTGAGACACTAGGGAAGCCTTTTAGTTCAAATACTTGTGGATAAAAGAAGGAGGCATGTTGCATGCAAATTTGTAAACTAAGAGTTAGAATGTCTTCAATGATTTATATAAACCTTTAGCAAGTTGTTTAACCATTCTTGGCCTTAGCTGGAATGTCTTTGAAATAGAGTTTGCTTTTGGGAATTCCCTGGTTGTGCAGTGGTTAGGACTTGGTGCATTCACTGCCATGGCACAGGTTCAGTCCCTGGTTAGAGAATTAAGATCCTGCAAGCCATGTAATGTAGCCAAAAAACAAAACAGAAAAAAAAGATTGACTTTCAAATCCCTTCAAGGTCTAAAATTTTATGACATTTTCAATATGCCCACTGTTATAGTATGATAAGTTGTTATTACATCTGGCACTTAATAAAGAAATGTGCCCTTCAAGGGGCCAAACTTTCATGTGTTATCATTCAGTTGGGAGATTCTCTGGTGGCTTAGTGGGTAATCTGCTTGCAATTCAGGAGACCCAGCTTCGATCCCTGGCTTGGGAAGGTGCCCTGGAGGAGGAAATGGCAACCCACTCTAGTATTCTTGCTTGGAGAATCCCTTGGACAGAGGAGCCTGGCAGGGTACAGTCCATGGGGTCACAAAGAGTAGGACATGAATGAGCAACTAACACTTTCAGGTACTTGTTCTGCCCTTTTCTCATTCTCTGCTATTAGTCTGAATACATAGTTAAATTCTCCAAAGTAGCAGAAGAGCATTTAGTTAGAAGAAAAAGTTATAGCAATTACCACCCTTGTGCAGTATCCTCCACAGTGAATCTGGGCTGGCCCATTTAACAAATAAGAGTGCAGTAGTGGTGATGATTTGTGACATCTAAGACTGAGTCACAAAAAGCCTTGTAGCTTCTGCCTTGGTCTCAGAGCTCATGTTATAGGGGAAACAAGTAGCCACTTAAAATTTACTTTAGACCACCATTCTATGAGGAAACCCAACCTGGCCTCATAGAGAGGCCATGGAAGAGAGAGATCTCTGAAGAGCCTATCCAATTGAGGTGTGAAATGAAGAAGCCATCTTGGATGTCCAAGGCAAGTCTTCATATAACTCCAGCCTCATCTACTATCTGAGCAAAAGCATGACTCCAGAATGAGAGTCACCAAGCCAGAATAACTTAAAACTGACAGATAATAAACTGTTTGAAGCTGTCGATTTGGCAGCAATTTGTTATGCAGTGATAGATAGGCTTGTTTAAGGGCAAAAAAAAAAAATGCTCATTTCTCTTTTGATCAATTATATCTACTTTATATCCCTCTCATATGAACTCCTTTTTTGAAAAGTATAGCTGTATAATTTTTTTTCAGTAGACAATTTCCTCTTTGTTTCATTCATTAAAAAAAAAATAATCACAAAGACATGGTTTCATGTCATTTCATCATCTTTTTGATGCCCAGTTTAAGATTCATTTTCTGGAAATAATTGAGTCATCATCAACTTTGCAAATTAATACCCATGAAAGAAACTAGCTTTAAGAAACAAAACATAACTACTGTTTCTATAAACATACATGTTTGACCCTTATTACTATAAAAGGATCAGAGAAGATTAGGAGTGGGAAAGATGTTCAATAGGAGCCCATCTAAATCTGTTTTATTATTTTAACATTATATTTAACCTAGGTTATTTATCTTAAAACACATTTAAGTAAAATTGAAATGTCCTTTAAGATGTTGAAATTTTATAACTAAATCCAACTATCCCTAAAAAAGAGGTTTCCATTTATTTTACTACAAATGTTTTCAGAATTGATAGTGTTGACAAATAACAAAGCATTTTATGATACTTAATTTCATACAGTACCCCAAAATAAATTCTATTTAGGTCAAAGTGTTAAAATTTGAAGTTCTATGTTTTTTAAAAACATAAGATAAGGGGAAATGTTTCCTGTAAATTTATAAAATTGTTGTCAAATTATTTAAAATAGCTCACACAAATTCAGGATAGAAGTAGAAGTTTAAGCTCCGGTAAATGAACAAAAGAATTGATGGACATTTTAATAAAGAAGAAATAAAATTGTTTAATAAACAGAGACTCTGGGAAAGATACCATCAATGGGCTTTCTATAATCTCTTTTTCTTTTCCTTTTCATTAAATTTGAACAATCAAGTACTGTTCTCTAAGCAGCTCACCAAAGGTATTACTATTTAAAGGCCCGTTCTAAAATTTGCAATCTACTTTGTGAAGGCAAAAAGTAAAAGGTAGGTCATTGGCTTAAAAATGCCCAAGACAACATTTCTCTTATTTTTATTAAGCAATTATTTAATAAAGGAGTCCCCAGGTTTCCAATATTCAATATACATATATATTGGGCCTTATTATTTCCTAGATTATTTTACTCCAGTCAATTTACCCATTTTATGAGCAGCTTAATGTTTTGAGCCATCTTTTCCAGAAGCATGTTATTAAGAAGATTCATTTTTGAGAGCTTCCCCGGTGGCTCAGATGGTAAAGAACATGCCTGCAATGCAGGAGACCTGGGTTCTATCCCTGGGTCAGAAAGATCCCCTGGAGAAGAAAATGGCAACACACTCCAGTATTCTTGCCCAGAGAATCTCATGGACAGAGGAGCCTGGTGGGCTACAGTCCATGGAGTCGCCTGCAAAGAGTCAGATGACTCAGTCAGATGACTGAGCCACTTGCATATTTACTTTAAAACGGTGACTAATAACTTTTATTTTTATGTTTTTCAAGCTATTAATTTATTCTACAAATATTTATTGAATATTCTTTGTGTGTCTCTCTAAGGGGCTGGGAGACACAGCAGCAGACAAAGCAGATCCCCACTGCCATGAAGCACGCGCTGGAGTCTGAAATATTTAAATCACAAATTCGCCAATGGAGTATAGGTAGTTAAAAAAGAAAAGAATTCCAAGGATTGAGCTGTGGAACATTCCAACATGTGGTGATGAGAGTGATGAAAAGTAAAGGACAAAAGAAATTAAGATACCATTAAGAGATACTTCTCTTAAGGAGGTAAGAGAAAAAGTGGAACTGTTGAGTGCCCTGGAAGCTGAGTGAAAGGAGTATTTCAAGGAAAGGGGAGTACTCCAGGGAGTGTCAGGTGCTTTTGTGTGATAGAGTAAGATGAGAAATAAGAACAAGATTTAAAATGTGAAGATCATTGATAACTTACCTCATGGCAATTAGTTTAGAGAAGGGAACAGAAACTGGAGACAAGTTAAAGAACAGAGCAATCCAAATATAGACAATTCTTCCTAAGACTTTTTCTGTAAAATAAAGAAGAGAATTGGAGTGATGAGTGGAGGAGAAAATGGGTTCCAGAACCAGCAACAGTTTAAGATAGAAAAAATTGTATATATATGCTTATAGGGACAATCCCAAGGAGAGCAGAAGATAGATGATGCATAACAGAGAGTGAAGAATTGCTGGAGCAAGGTCATTGAGAAGGTAAGAGGGGATGGGATTCAGTGCAGGAATGGTGGGGCTGGCCTTTGTTGGGAGGATGAATAGTTTATCCTCAATGGAAGAAAAGACACTATAGATGGGTCTAGATGCAGTGAAGTGGCTAGATGTTCTGGGGAAGCCTGGGGAAGTTCTCCTCTGACTGCTTCTTTTTTCTCAGTGATACAGGGAGTATTTGTCTCCTGAGAGTGAGGATGAGGGAAAATGAAAATTTGAGAGAAGAGGGAAAGGCATACAAAATGGGACAGATAGAAAGCACATAATAAATAAATCTAAATATATAAGTAATCACAACTATGAATGGAATAAACTTTCCAATCAAAAGGCAAAAATTTTAGACTGGATTGAAACAAACATTTATGCTATTTATACAAATCAGGTGTAAAATGCAAGACCACAGAAAAACTAAAAATTAAGTATTCAAAAGGGGTACTGTCAAATGTCAAGTAAAAGAAACATGATCTAAATATATTATTACCAGATGAAATGACTTTAAGGAGAGCTGCTACTTAATGGTAAAATATTCAGTTCACTAAGAGGGTAAAACAATTCTAAATTTGTATGCCTCTAATAATGTAGCCTCGAAACATAGTATGACAGAATCACAAGGAGATTTTTAAAAGTTGGCCACCGCAGTAAGAGATTTTAATACATTTTTGAGAAACTGAATCTTTAATTAAACTCTTTTTATGAAGTAAAAAGTAAAAAACAAGTAAAATCAGGCACAGGAAGCTTTCCTGGTCAGTTATCTAAACATTTAAAGAACAGACCAATCCAATATAGCACAAAGTCTTCCAGAAAACAAATTGAGAAACAATGTTCCCCAGCTTGTTTTATGAGGTTAGCATAACCTTGAAACCAAAGTTACTAAAATATGGTACAATTTTATTTTTTAATTAAATAAAAATGTTTTTAAATGAACAACCTAATTTGCTTAATAGCAAATTTTTAAAAAAGATAATACATCAAAATCATGATTATCTCAGTAGATGCAGAAAAGGCATTCTGCATAACTGTCTATTCATAAAAAAAATTCTTAGCAAACAGAATAGAAGGAAACTTTTAAAACTGAAATGTAGTTGATTTACAATATTGTGTTAGTTTTAGTTGTACAGCAAATTGAGTCAGTTATATATATAGTTTTATATATAGTTATATATATAACTATATAGTTTTATATATAGTTTTTTTCAGATTATTTTCCATTATATGTTATTACAAGATATTGAATATTGTTCCTTGTGTTGTACAGTTATTTCTTGTTGCTCCTATATTTTATATATAGTAGTGTGTATCTGTGAATCCTATACTCCTAATGTATATACCCCCTTCCCCTTTGGAAACCATAAGTTTCTTTCCTATGTCTGTGAATCTGTTTCTGTTTTATAAACAGATTCATTTGTATTATTTTTTAGATTCCACGGATAAGTGATATCATATAATATTTGTATTTCTCTGTCTGACTTACCTCACTTATTATGATAGTCTCCAAACCCATCCATGTTTCTGAAAGGCAATATTTTATTCCTTTTTATGGCTGAGTAACATTCCATTCGGAGAAGGCAATGGCACCCCACTCCAGTATTCTTGCCTGGAAAATCCCATGGATGGAGGAACCTGGTAGGCTGCAGTCCAATAGGGTCGCTAAGAGTCGGACACGACTGAACGACTTCACTTTCACTTTTCACTTTCATGCATTGGAGAAGGCAATGGCAACCCACTGCAGTGTTCTTGCCTGGAGAATCCCAGGGATGGGGGAGCCTGGTGGGCTGCCGTCTATGGGGTCGCACAGAGTCAGACATGACTGAAGCGACTTAGCAGCAGCAACATTCCATTACATGTATGTATATGTATATATGCACACACACACACACACATACATACAACATCTTCTTTATCCATTAATTTGTTAATGGACGCTTATGTTACTTCCATGTATTGGCAATTGTCAGTAGTTCTGCTGTGAACACTGGAGTGCACATATCATTTTGGATTAGCATTCTCTCTCTTCTAAGTATATACTCAAGAGTGCGATTGTTGGATGATATGGTAGTTCTATTTTTAGTGTTTTTAAGGAAGCTCTATACTGCTTTTCATAGTGGTTGCACCAATTTACATTCCCACTAACAGCATAGGAGGGTTAAAAGGAAACTTTTTTAACCTGCCATTGAGCCTGTCCAAAAAATGTGCAGTACATCCTAACATAGCGTTGAAAGCATCTCCTTAAATGATGAACAGGACAAAGATGTCCTCTATCACCATCACTGTTCAACACTGTACCTGTGGCCCTGGCTTGTGTAATAAGGAAAGAAGAAGAAATAAAAGGCAAAATGATTAAAAAGGAGGAAACAAATTATCATTATTCATGGATGAAATACAGTTGACCCTTGAACAACAGCAGGGGTTAAGGGGGTTAACAGCGGGGGTCCCACTTCACCACAGTGAGCATCCAAGTATGTATTTACAGTAGGCTTTATGTATCCATGGTTCCTCATCTATAGGTTTAACTAACTGTGAATCATTCAGTGTTATAGCATGTATTTACTTTCTAAAAAATCCACATGGAAGTGGACCTATGCACTTCAAATCTCTGTTGTTCAAGGGTCAACTGTAATTTTACATAGAAAACCTGAGAATCTACAGATAAAGTATAAGATTTAAACAGAGGTTATCAAGATTGCTAGATAAAAACATCAACATATAAAAGCCAATTGTATTTCTATGTACTGCAATGAACAGTCAATAATGCAATTAGGAAAGATGCCATTTCTTACAGTGACCCAAAGCACCAAGAACCTGCTAATAGAGTTAATGAAAGATAAGCAGTCTCTTTTTGGAGAAAAACTTAAAGTGTATTGGAAAAGAAATTTAAAAATATCCAAATGAGCATAAAGACCTTTCATAATCTTGTGTAGAAGAACTCAATATGGTAAAATTGTGATTCTCCCCCAATACATCTATTTTCTCAGTATTATTCCAATGGTTGTACCATCAGAATTTTTCATGGAACTAGACACATTAGTTCTAAAATTATCATGGAATACCAAAAGATCAAGAAGTCATGAAATTCCCAGAGAAGAAAAACAATATAAGATGATTTACCCTTCTAGATATCAAGGCTAATATAAAGCCAAGAAAATTGTTTAACACAGGGTTAGACAAACAGACTAAGGGAAGAGAATAGAAACACTGAAACTGACCCAGGCACAGAGGAAAACTTTGATATGTGCCAGAGCTTGTATGTCAGTAGGAAAGAAGTGCTATTTATGTTAATTTATAAAACATTGTGTTATGAAAAAAATGAAATTGTACTTCCTTCCACAAAAATCAAATCTAGGAAAAACGAAAGACTTACTATGAAAGGAAAACTTGAAAATGTAGGAAAATATCTTTAAAGATGAAAACATGGGAAAATATCTTTGTAACCTTTGAATATGGATAGATTTATTAAATAAGACACATTTAAGAATGTGAGCCAAAAGAGTAAAAAAATTATCCATTTACACTAATATTAACATTTATCATACTCAAAAGGAGCCATGGAGGGACTGAAAAATACCACCATTCACTTGTGAGAGAATGAAAGTGAAAAGTTTATCTTAACACTATTTTGAAAATAGCTTTAGATAGGAATACATAGGAGCTAAATGATAAAGGAAAGCAAGACAATGATAGACCAAAAATTTAGCATACTGCCTACCTCTGAGGATTCAGGTGGGGAGTCAGCTATAACAAGGAAGGGGACCTCTGATACACTAAGATTTTATTCTTGAGCTGATGTCTGTTATGGGAGTGTTCATTTCCTTAAAATTATTTTAACCATGCACATATATTTCATATGAATTATATAGAAATAAAATAAAATTTTAAACATATTTATAGTGTAATGCAAATCAATTCAAAATGACAAAGCAGTACTAGAATTACATTGGCTTTCAAATAGAAAGGAAGAGCTTCAGGTATGGTTTGATCCAGAATCCATACCTACAGCTGGGGAAGAGGGCGTCTTCCTTAAGAGCAGATAGACTACACTGCTGCCGCTGCTGCTGCTGCTAAGTCACTTCAGTCGTGTCCGACTCTGTGCGACCCCATAGACGGCAGCACACCAGGCTCCCCCATCCCTGGGATTCTCCAGGCAAGAACACTGGAGTGGGCTGCCATTTCCTTCTCCAATGCATGAAAGTGAAAAGTGAAAGTGAAGTCGCTCAGTCGTGCCCGAGTCTTAGCGACCCCATGGACTGCAGCCCACCAGGCTCCTCCGTCCATGGGATTTTCCAGGCAAGAGTACTGGAGCGGGGTGCCATTGCCTTCTCTGAGACTACACTGGGAAAGGTTAAATACCAGGATGAAGAACAACTGAGAATGGAAGAATCTAGGCAGGGAAAATCAGTAAATGTCCAGAGCCACAAAACGAAGATTTCAGTTAACATTTCTCATCTTGAACTGAACTTTTAAAATCCTTGTTTTTCCATTTGACTTTTGCTAACCTGGATTTCTAGCCGAAATAAAACATTAAAAGGTGTAATAATTTTATAATATCCCTTAATTATTTTGTACATATAACCTTCCAACTCATACTTTAACTTTTTGCTCAAAAGATATTTTGATTCAATAATAAGCACTCTTCGTAAGTGTGGTGGCATTCTGATTGAGAAATAGTACTAAAAGCTTGTTAAAATAGTGACTGCTGTGCCTGTGTCCTTGTATCCCAGTATATGTATAATATACATACAAGTCATAATTAGGATCGTGTTGACTTTGAATATAATTGCAACTTTATTTTATGTTATTTATTTAATTTTCATATTTTTCTAGTTTTGAAGCTGCTATTTTAATAGACAACTTTCCCAAGCTAATTATTATTATCAAAGTTTATAATTTCTTTTGAATAATTATGGATTTAAATAATTTAAAATCTCCCTATTAAGTCCAAAATTTTTAAAGAAAATTATTCTTTTTAAAATTTCTTTATTGAAGTATAATTAATTTACAATGTTTTACCAATCTCTGCTGTACAGCAAAGTGACTCAGTTATACACATAAATATATTCTTTTTTGATGTTTTTTCCATTATGGTTTATCCCAGGAGATTGGATATAGTTCCCTGTGCTATATAGTAGGACCTTGTTGTTTATCTGTTCTAAATGTAATAGTTTGCATTTACCCACCTCAAACTCCCAGTCCATTCCTCTCCCTCCCCCTACTCCTTGGCAACCACAAGTCTGATCTCTATGGAAGCAAAATTATTCTTGATAGCAATCTCTCAAGACCTTAAACAGATTAAATGCTATGTAATTTAATGTTTTGTTCATGACGCAAGGTCATTAGAAATGTAAATTACTTTGTTATAATTACAATTAATTTCTGATACAAGTAGCTGTTTGTTTCTGTACTTAAAGGGATTATTCTGACCGGTGAGTGTGAATTTTTTGTTTTTTGGTCACTACTCTCCACATGAGCATTAACTTAAACAAAATTATTTATTTATGTATGTATTTTTGGCAGCACTGGGTCTCTGTTGCTTTTGCATGGGTTTTCTCTAGTTGTGGTGAGTGGGGGCTGCTCTTCCTTGTAGTACATGGCTGTCTCATTGCCATGGCTTCTCTTTTTGCAGAGTACGGGCTCTAGGAGTGCAGGCTTCAGTAAGCTTGGCTAGTGGACTCAGCAGTTGTGGCTCAAGGGCTTAGTTGCTCCGCAGCATGTGGGATTTTCCCAGACCAGGGATTGAACCCAGGGATTGAATTTTCATTGGCAGGCAAATTCTTATCCACTGTGCCACGAGGGAAGCCTGAGCTTTAACTTTCTGAAGCTATTGATATGCCAACGCCTATCAGCAAAACTCTTCTAAGCTGTTACATCCTAAGTGCTTCAAACTAATTAAAAGCATGATATAGTCATGTCAAAAGTATCTGTGAATAGATTTTAAGTAAAGTTCTCACAGAAATTATGTACTTGAATTTTGGAGCAAAATTTTTGATCTCCCTTGTATATCACAATAGCTTTAAAATTTTTACTTATAATTTTCCTTTTTACCAAGTTTTCAGTTATCTTGTTCTAAGGATTCCTATGAGTATAGATTGTTTTGTAAACAGGAAAAAGCACTAAATATGAATCAAAGTGCTGAATTATTTTAGTTATGTATGATTTAACTACTGTAATGTTTAAATTCTATACTTCCTACTCATAGTGAGTGAAAGTCGCTCAGCCGTGCCCGACTCTTTGCAACACCATGGACTATACAGTTCATGGAATTCTCCAGGCCAGAATACTAGGGTGGGTAGCTTTTTCCTTCTCCTACTCATAAAGCTTTATTAATTCCTTTCTAAGCTATCTGTGATTTCCGTTAAAAAAGATTCTGTTTTTAATTGTCTGTCTCATTTATTTTAAAAATTATTTTAACAATTTATTTCTTATTTTATATTAAAACTATTTGGTGATCTTTCAATAATCTCCATTGTCTGTAGGACAAAACATAGGCTACCAAAACTCTTCTCTTGTGTATTTCCAAATTGCCTACCTTCTTTTCCCTGCTATATCCCTGTGTAAGCTCTCTTTTCACATCCTATTTGTCTAGATTATGTCATTTTCAGTCCTATTTCCTGGTGAAGTCTACTAACTTACCTACCTCTACTAAGTGATCCGATGGTTAGATCCCTTTTCTTTATGAGACCTTTCTTAATTTCTCCCAGCCCACACAAAACTCCCTCTTCTCCATGTTTAATACATTACCCTCCTACCAGTGTAGAGCTTGCATACTGTTTTGTATTCGGAATCTGTCTAGAGTAACCTTTGGATTTTGTATATCTCCAACACTTAGCACAGTGTTTATCCACAGTACCTAGAACAATCTCTTAGTAGATACTTGGTAAGGATATAATGATGGTGGATTCTTCATTTAGAGGGCATGCCAGTAGCTTACTTGAGAGAGTTCTTGTCCTTTTGTGATGAAGTGGTGTGGGTTTCCTTTTGGTAAGGTATTCTTGCAGGCAGAATACTGTGAGTACACATTTGTACCAGGAAAGTAAAATACAGACCTCCGGCCAAAACTCTCAAGTAATTCTGGCCAAAGACATAAACAGCCAAATTCCTTCAAAAATAGTTTCCTAGAAGCAATTTGCATTGACTGCGCTTTGGTCCAAACAGCCTCCTTTAAAGTGTAAATCTTTAAAAGTATGGTAAATCTAATCATTGCAGATAGATGGCTTGGAATAGTAGTGTTTAACTTTTGGCTAAAATCATCTAGATTTTTGTCAGTAATTCAATTAATTTTTCCAAGTCACCATTTATCTTTTCTACAGATATGTGGTAGAAAGTACATATCTTTTTAGAATGGGAGTATCTTTCTAATTACTGAACAGTCTTTCTTCAGGTGTAGAATTTGTTGAACCTAGGATGTCAAAGGAATTTTAAAAATGTGAATGTCATGGTACAGTGATTAAAGAGTCAGTGGAAATTTGGCATTTTTCCTTAATGTGTACATTGATCAGAAATTTGAATTCCTAAACTGGGTTAAAGACATTCAAACTGGGTTAAAGACAGAGGTAAGATCAATAAACAAATAAACAAATGTTTATTAATTTGCAAGCCAAGCCTACCAGGTGGCTCAGTGGTAAAGAATCCACCTACCAAAGCAGGAGCTGCAAGAGATTCGCATTTGATCCCTGGATTGGGAATATCCTCTGGAGAAGGGAACGGCTACCAACTCCATTATTCTTGCCTGGAAAATTCCATGGACAGAGGAGCCTGGTGGGCTACAGTCCATGGGATTGCAAAGAGTCAGACACAACTGCGTGGCTTTCACTTTTTTACGTTAAGCTTTACATAGGATGAAAAGAGCCATAATCTTTGCCTTTAAGAAGTTTGCAAAAAAAAAAAATAAATAAAATAAATAAATTAAAAAAAAAAAGAAGTTTGCAATCTAAATAAATAGATATAGGTAGATAATATGTGTTATTTATTAAGATATGAATTCACAATTGAATAAAGCAGTATATCATACTTGCCAAAGAATGATACAACAAAAATACCATGAGAGAGAGAGGTGTTCTATCATGCTGGGATGAGTATAGAAAGCTATATCAAAGTAAACGGAAAGAGTTGTACTTGAAGAACGGGTGGACTTTGAATATGGATGAAGAGAGGTAAAAACATTCTTGGAGATAAAGAATGAGAACAGTGTGAACAAAGCCATGGAGTCAAAGCCATTTTCGGAAGAGAGAGAAGATCAGTTTTTCAGAGAGGTGCAAAACTGTAGACTAGACTAGGAAAGGAGTTGGGAGTCGGGTTGTGGAAGAGTGTGAATGCCAGGTTATGGAATAAAGATTTAACATGTAAATGAGTGGTGAGGAGCTATTTGGAGAAAATTTTGATAAAAGAGAAAGCTTGATCCAAGTTGAGGTTTAGGAGATTAATTGTTAGCCATGTACCATTTGAAAAGGAAGGCAAAGAGGTGAGGTAATGTGAAGAGGTTTAGAAGACTAACAAAGCAGTGCAAGTGTGAGGTAGAAGAGAGGACACATGTAATTTTTCTGTTCAGCATCCCCTTTCTTCTGATTCAGTGTTTCTGGTGGAGATGACACCATCCCCTGCCAAGATCAGATGACCCTGATGTGCCCAATTAAAGCAGTCCATTCCTCTGGTCATAATTGGGCACACACCCTAAAGTAAGAAAATCAGTTTTATCTCTAGAGCTCTTTCTGCTAGACCTATCAGGAAAGACATCCTCTTCTTCAAGGATCCTAACATTGTCAGTGGTACATCTTTCCTGTCATATTGTATAGTAGCCAGCTTCCAAGATGGTCCTCAGTGTTCCCTTCTGACACTCGTGTCCTTGTATAATCTTCTTGCATATTGTATCAGAGTCGGTCTATGTCTATATGATGAATGGGGCTTCTCTGATAGCTCAGTTGGTAAAGAATCCACCTGCAATTTGATTGCAGTAGAACTGGGTTTGATTCCTGAGTTGGGAAGATCCGCTGGAGAACGGATATGCTACCCACTTCTTATTCTTGGGCTTCCCTTATGGCTCAGATGTGGTAAAGAATCTGCCTGCGATGCGGGAGGCCTGGGTTTGATCCCCGGGTCAGGAAGATCCCCTGAAGAAGGGAACGGCTACCCACTCCAGTATTCTGGCCTGGAGAATTCCATGAACTGTATAGCGACTTTCACTTCACTTCGCATGATGAATGAGTATAAGCAGAAGTGATGGTATAATGAAACTGTGTAGGGACAGAAGCTACAGATTCCGAAGTGAAATCTAGACTTAGTATCAAGACTTGATTTTTAGATAAAAGGGAACACCAAGTTTTTTAGTTTAGCAAATGGTTATATCATTAACAGATGTAGCAATGTCTCGAAAGGGGATTTGTTGTTGTGGGAGAAGGATAAGAGGAGATAAAGAATATCTTTTCAGGTCAAGATTCTGGATAGTAGCATTAGAAACAATGGCTGGTATTGATAGAAATAGACTGTCTCACAAAACACTGAGTTCTCTGTCACTGTATGATTCCTTGTTGAGGATGTTGGAGACT
The DNA here is from genome assembly GCF_029407905.1 of Bubalus kerabau. Lineage (NCBI taxonomy): Eukaryota > Metazoa > Chordata > Mammalia > Artiodactyla > Bovidae > Bubalus > Bubalus kerabau. Next base: position 77,619,920 of record NC_073631.1, on the reverse strand, counting down.
GAACTAATTATAAAAACATAGTATCTAAAATCACATGCAAGTAGATGATTTGATTTCTACCAGTTATACAAGATCAAAACACATACTCAAAAAAAGGGATACTTAACATAAACGGAGGCAATAGCCATAATCTCTCCTACCTTAGAGCTCTTCAAAGTTTTTTTCCTTGTTTCTCACTTGTTGCATCAGGTGAATTTTAATCTCTGTTGGAGCACACCCAGTTCACTAGACAGATTAGAACCAAAATCAAGGGGCTTTGGTCACAACCATCTCTCAACTTTGCAAATTATTTCGGTTCCACTTTCACTTGATTCTATGCTGTATAAAACTGACCGTCTCAGAAAACACTAAAAAGAACCAAAGAAACCAAAGGATACTCTAGCAAACTGACAAACCTATATGTCTTCTTTCCATTAGAAATAATTTTATGTCTGGTAAATATCTTTCCTATATTGCTCAATACAGTCAAAGCACCCTTTTCCTTAATTTTCTTTTCTTTTAAAAAAAGTTATCACCTATTCCTTGTTTCTGAAAAAAATTCCCTTTTCTTTAACATAATCCCAAAGTAAACAAAATACTTTGCTTGCAGAAAATAAAACAGAAATGTAAAGTGAGGAAATTAGACTAGACAATTCCTAAAATTCCTTTCAGCTCATAAACATAAATAGCAAATCCAAAATATTTGTATTCAACAGCACTGAACTCCTTTAGTAATAGTTAAACATTTTTTTAATGACACAATTATACAAATTATGTTTTTCAATACATTTTCATCAAATTGTAAAATTCTGTGGACATTTAAAAGGGATTTATGGGCTTGGAAAAGCTAATATGCTTTTCTACTAAGCATCTTATTCATAAGAAGCCAAATCTTGATATTCAATAGGATTTGTGAAAAGCAGCAAATAAGGAAGTGGGACAATGGGAAGAAAACAGGTTCATCAGATTCTTGCCTCATTCGCAGCCTCCCTTTTCCCCCTCACCTTGGATTTGCCCAGTACATTTGTTTTTTTCAAGTCTGGAAAAATCTCCCCTGCTTGATCAATCTGGTAGATGCCTACCCTGAAGATTTATTATTTATTTTTCTTGCATCCTTGCAAAATATTCCTTGAATATTTTAATGAGAAATAGGGTTTTTCCTAGAAAATATTTGATAATTTGAGTGATTTTGTAAAACTACAAAAGAGTTTTTTCATCATTGGAAAGACACTTAAAATATTAAGTTTTCTTACTCCATCTAGAAACATCAGAAAGACTAAGCTGATGCAATTTTCACTCATCCTTTACTTCATAAAAGCACGGAAATTCCCAGGCGGCCATTTTTAAGCACCTGATGGGCTAAAGGAACTAGTTGATTTTTAAATTCTATTTGCATATGCAAATACAAATCAAGACCCAAATCATGGATCAGCTGGCCTCAAAATTTTCCCCTTTTTGATGTTGTTCTTTTCCTCTGTCCCTCCCTGCAGCCTCCCTCCTCTTGTTGACAGTTCATCTTACCATAAGCTATTATAATATAGAAGATATTATCTTTCAGGATAAAGGCAGAATGCCAATGTGGGAGGCAGAATTTTGGCAGTATTCTGAATTTTCTTAAAGACAATGTTCATTCTTCTTCCTTCATCCCCTTAGAAGTGAGAAATAAATCTCACCAGCTTTAATGGAACAAATTTTGCTCAGCTCTCAACCGGCAACGTGTTCTTTTTTTTTTTTTTTTTTTTTCTGTAGTCACCTCAAGAAGATTCCTGAGCCTTCATTGTATAAGATTGTTTTAAAAATATTTTGCTCTTTCTTTGGGTATGACTTATACAGTATACAAGTGTAATTTAGTAATAAAATTTTAGTTTTCATGTTGCAAATCTGGTTGCCCTAGTTTAAAATTATATGTTGAATTATGAAAATCAAGCATTTAGTTGCTATGGGGAAAAGAGAAATTGTTTAAATATGCAAGCTTGGTGTCTTTTTCACTCATATTTTCCATCCAGAAAGTTGTCTGGAAAACCATTACCCCTGTACTAGAGATATTGCACAAATGTAATGAAAACCTAAAATAATTTTGGTTTTCACTGACCTTTTCTTATGAATTAGTCACAGTTTCCATCTTACTCTCTGAAAATAACAAAAAGATGGATTTTGTCAAAGGATTACTATGAAGAAGGAAATGTGGTTTTGGATCGACTAATACAGATATGAGAAGAGTGTAAAATACTGGTCTATTTGAAAACAATGGACCTAAAAGAAAATTCAGAAAGACTTGCTTTGTTTAGCTGAAAACATTTTATGTTAAAGCCTAAGTAATATAGATTAAGGAAACTTTAGTAGGTATGGCATTTAAGTATGCCTAAAATGTAGGCACTAATAGGCTATTCTATATTTGAATTTCAAGTTTTAAAAACAATATTCAATGAATTTTACATTAGATTTACTTTTTGGTAGATTAAAAATAATTTTTAAAACAGAAGAAATGATATCTCTTAATTTGAAATAATATCTCACTACCTTGACTAGTCCGTGGGATTTTAATGATTATTCTGGGGTTGCTCTTGAAGAGGAACTATGGCTAGAGATACTGCTTAATTAGCAATAAAGTCCAGGGATCTGAAAACTGAAGAATTTATGGTAGTGACTAATGGGGTATAAGACTGTTTAGTGTCTGTCCCAATAGAAGGAAGTATTTAGTATTAGCAGTCATTGAACGAGATCCGGATATAAGTTTTCAAGTGGCTGTTTTCCCAGCTCTGTTACACACTTCATACCCTTTGGCAGCCTCAGATTTACTGCCTCTGGACGGTGAGCTTGTTAAGCCAGTACTGAGGGTTTCTGCAGACAAGAGATATTTTCTCTGTCTTGAGTCTCTGGATTCTTTCCCAACCCTTGCAATGGCACAAATGCACATCCTTCATCACAAAGGAGACCAAACCCAAGAGTGTAGAAGGATCAGTGCTAAACTCTCGGCATGACACAGTGACTACAAAGTCACGGAGCCCTGAGTCTCAGACCTTCTGCCGCTTACCAGTGTGTAACTCTGGAACAGTCTCCTCTCTCTGACCTCAGAGTTGGCTATACAATGAGATTCATGGGGATTTATGAAATGAAATTACGCTACATAGTTAGAATTTACAGAAACTATTTTGGATTAGGAATATGTAGACATTAGAATGAACTCTTATAGACTCTGCTTCTTATGAGAGATGGATTTCATATAAAAAGCTGGCTGATGAAGCACTGACATTTTGGCACCAGTTCACTGACAGCAGGGACCACAATAATTGCCTCATTCCTGCCAGAACATGAGGTTTTATAAGAAAAGTGATAATTTTTGTAACCTTAGGTCATTATTAATGATATCCCTTCTAGCAACACCATCTACTGACCAGCTTTTTTCTAGAGCCAAATTTTAGGAATGTGTGTAACCACCCACTCTCTCTTCAATTGCTTGGAACTTGGATACTTTTTTCTAACTAGTCTGTTTTTTCTTTATGGAAGGTTTGGGGATTTTTCTCTTATTTTTGGTAGCCTGAAATTTCACCAAGACTGAATAGGCATAGATTCCTGAGCTCCCCAACTCTCTAATTCATCTTAAAAAGCCCTTGGGTCTGAAGTCTAGTGTTTTTCTCTAGCTCCAGGAAATTTTCTTTCATACTTATTTTCACATTTTACTACTTCCATTTCCTGCTTCTGAGGACTTACATGAGAGGTATTTGAAATCATCTAGATCTCTTTTCCATGTCTCTTAAATTTTCTTTGACATTTTCCTTTTGTACTGCATTCTGGGAAGAGTCCTCAGTTTGGTCTTTTAGTTCTGAAAGTTAGTCTTTAATGATATCTGTTCTGATATTCAGTTCCTTTATTATTTTTTTTCCTTTTTGAATCCTGAGTATAAAAAGTTGACTTAATTATAACACCTTAGTTCATAGCACAGTTTTATCATTTGTCTGTGTAAGAATCTTATTTCACTCATTTATTTTTCTAAACTTCATCCCTGATTTGCATTTCCATTTTCCCCACCACATTTCCATTTAGTATTCTTAATATAAGATCTTGAATCGGCATATATTCTTGCATGCCCAAAGATATTTTGTTGTCTTCTGTGCGTGCTTTTCTATTGTTATAAATATACAATATTGTGCCATGCAGCATAGTTTTTAAAAAATCTGGCAGTTAAAAAAAAAAATCTGGCAGTAATAGTTTTAATTCCTAAGAACTCCAATTGTCTCTTTTTTATAGCAACCATATTTTTTCTCATCAGTGTAATATCTTCTCAAATCTCTCCAAACAGATGTTATACATATTTTAAGGTCTTATTTTGTTGTCCCCATTAACTTTCTATAGGTTTTATTTCTGTTATCTGAATTAATGATGCTTTCCAGTGATGTTAATTTTCCTCAAATATTTGGTAATGATTATCTGTTCTTATTGTCTGTTTCCTTGACCAGATGAGAATCCCTGTTTACTTGTCTGTTAATGCATGTTTCTCTTTTGCTGATAAAGGAAGAACACAGTGAGATGTGCACCCACAGGGCTGGCGTATTAGTTTTCTAGGGCTGCCTACTTTTCTAGGCTGCAAAGTACTCCAAACTAGGAATAGAAATTTATTCTCTCACAGTGCAGTTCAGTTCAGTTCAGTCACTCAGTTATGTCTGACTCTTTGTGACCCCATGAATCGCAGCATGCCAGGCCTCCCTGTCCATCACCAACTCCCGGAGTTCACTCAGACTCACGTCCATCGAGTCCGTGATGCCATCCAGCCATCTCATCCTCTGTTGTCCCCTTCTCCTCCTGCCCCCAATCCCTCCCAGCATCAGAGTCTTTTCCAATGAGTCAACTCTTCGCATGAGGTGGCCAAAGTACTGGAGTTTCAGCTTTAGCATCATTCCTTCCAAAGAAATCCCAGGGCTGATCTCCTTCAGAATGGACTGGTTGGATCTCCTTGCAGTCCAAGGGACTCTCAAGAGTCTTCTCCAACACCACAGTTCAAAAGCATCAATTCTTCGGTGCTCAGCTTTCTTCACAGTCCAACTCTCACAGTTCTGGATGCTAAAAGTTCAAAATCAAGGTGTTGGCAAGGCAATCCGAACTCTAAGCCCCTAAGAGAAGATCCTTCTTTGCTTCTTCCAGCTTCTGACAGCCCTAGGCGCTGTTTGGCTTGTGATAACATAAATCCATCTTCCCTCTGTGTCTGTGTGTCTCGTCCTCACGTGGTGTTTTCCTCTCTCTGTCTCTTTCCTCTTCTTATAAGAACATACAAATCATATTGGGTTAAGGGCCAACCATATTTCACTTGGGCTTCCCAGGTGATGCAGTGGTAAATAATCAGCCTGCCAATGCAGGAGGTGCAGGAGACACAAGTTTGATCCATGGGTCGGGAAGATCCCCTGGAGAAGAAATGGCAACCCACTCCAGTATTCTTGCCTGGAAAATTCCATACACAGAGGAGCCTGGTGGGCTACAGTCCATGCGGTTGCAAAGAGATGGATACGACTCAGCATGCATGAGCATGATACTTCATTAGAACCTAATCTTAACTAATTAAACCTGCAATGACCTATTTCCAAATAAGATCATGTTTTGACTGTACTAGGGATTAGGATTTCAATTTACATTTTTGAGGGATACAATTTAACCTTTAGCAGTGGGTAAATAGCTTGTCCACTGAGTAAAAGTGGGCTTCCCATCCTTACCTTGTACATTGTCCTCCATTCCCAGAAGCTCTGCTGGGAGTCTCTGATTCCAGAACTCCCAGTTTCAAGACCTGTACCTAGTGGCTCATGGTAAAGAATCTGCCTGCCAGTGCAGGAGGCTCAGGTTTGATCCCTGATCTGGGAAGATCCCCTGGAGAAGAAATGGCAACCCGCTCCAGTGTTCTTGCCTGGGAAATCGCATGGACAGAAGAGCCTAATGGGCTACAGTCCATGGGGTTGCAAAGGGTCGAACATGACTTAGCAGCTAAAACAACAGCAACATGACAGTTTACCCTGGTGGCAAATGCTAGAATCAGAATACTCTTTTATTTCCACCCTCTGCTGTCACTGTGGAAGTCTTGCTAGGCTCTGCTTCTCAGGCCCCAGCACCAAAACCAGGAGCCTTTCCTAAAGCCTTTTAGCTTTGTTTATAAATGAGATCTGCAGTCAACTGCACAGATCTTTCCTCAAAGAGTCACTGGCCAGATCTTCTGACTGGTCCTTTAATGACTCATCCGATAATTTCTCCAGGACTGATTTGGTTTGATTAGTTCAGTGCCTAAAACTCATGCGGGATTTTTCTTAGGAACTTTTGCTTCCTTTTCAATAGCTTCTATTTGGATCTTGTGTTGCAGTTTCTCATTTCTCTGTAAATCTGCTTTCTGCCCCTCCCCCCAAACACTCTTTGTGTACTGGAAATTCCTCGCATTTTCTGGTCCACTGATGCTGTGCTTTCCTGTTTTTCTCTCTGTTTTGGATCCTTCTTTAACCATATCTTTTCTTTAAAATATCAGTGGTATTTAGATGGGAAGGAGAAAGATGTACCTGTTTGCTCTGCCATAAATATATGGTGTATGGTGTTGATCTAAACTAGAGGGTCACAGGGCTTTTCCTTCAGAGGGCCTGAGAGCAAAATATTATAGGCTTTGTTGGCTATAAGGTCTCTCTTGCAACTACTCAACACTGCTGTTATAGTGCAAAAGCAGCCTACACAATATGTAAATGAATGAAAGTGGCTGTGTTTCAATAAAATTTGACTTACAAAAAATAGGCTGTGGGCCAAGTTTGACATATCCCTGAAACCAGTGGTTCTCAAGTTTATCATGCGTCAGCATCTCTGGAAAGACTTGATGAAACACAGATTGCTCTTCTCACTTTCAGTTTCTGACTCAATACGTCTGGGGTGGGGGTGAGGCTGTCCCAGAATTTGCATTTTTAATAAGCTCCCAGGTGATGCTGATACTACTGGTCTGTGAACCACACTTTGAGAACATTCATCTAAATAACTTATGTTTCCTAAACACCACCATCTCAACCATTTATTGATAATACAACTGTGTTCCCTATTCATTTGTTCATTCATTCAATAAGTATTTTATTGAGTTTCTCCTATGTGCCAGGCTCTGTTCTAGGTTTTGAGAATATTGCCATAAATAAGACAATGGTTGTGTTCTCTTGAGTAGGGAAACTAGACAACCAAACAAACACAAATATATCCATAAAAGACATAATATTGGGTAGTAATAAGAGCTACTTAAATAGAGCCAAGGGGAAGGAGAGAGATACAGGAACAGAACTCTTTTAGTTAGGGAAAATCACTTGGAAGAGATGCCATCTGAATATAGAAGTAAAGATGTAAAAGAACTAATCATAAGAAAGGTAGAGCATTCCTGGCAGAAAAAATAGTAAGTATTAAGGCCCTAAGATAGTAATGAGTTTGTGTTTGAGAAACAGCAAGGGAACCAGTGTCATTGGAGTGATTTGAGTAAGGTAAAGAGTGGCAGGAGTTAACTTTAGAAAGGTGGGCATGGTGCACATGTTTTAGGGATTCGTAGCCCATGATATAGAGTTTGCATTTTACTTTGTTTCATGGGAATACACTGGAGGTTTTTGTGCAGAGGGGTGACATGCTAATATTTACAATTTCGAAGCATCAGATTAGTTGCTATGTGGGAAAGCCTCTGGGAGTGGTGGTCGTGGCAGAGGATGAAGATGACAGAGGAAGCAGAAAGACAAGTTGGGAAGTTTCAAGAATTCTAGAAGGACTCAGTTCAGTTCAGTCGCTTAGTCATGTCCGACTTTGCGACCCCATGAATCGCAGCATGCCAGGCCTCCCTGTCCATCACCAACTCCCGGAGTTCACTCAGACTCACGTCCATCGAGTCCGTGATGCCATCCAGCCATCTCATCCTCTGTCGTCTCCTTCTCCTCCTGCCCCCCATCCCTCCCAGCATCAGAGTCTTTTCCAATGAGTCAACTCTTTGCATGAGGTGGCAAAGTACTGGAGTTTCAGCTTTAGCATCATTCCTTCCAAAGAAATCCCAGGGCTGATCTCCTTCAGAATGGACTGGTTGGATCTCCTTGCAGTCCAAGGGACTCTCAAGAGTCTTCTCCAACACCACAGTTCAAAAGCATCAATTCTTTGGTGTTCAGCTTTCTTCACAGTCCAATTCTCACATCCATACATGACCCCTGGAAAAACCATAGCCTTGACTAGATGAACCTTTGTTGGCAAAGTAATGTCTCTGCTTTTCAATATGCTATCTAGGTTGGTCATAACTTTCCTTCCAAGGAGTAAGCGTCTTTTAATTTCATGGCTGCAATCACCATCTGCAGTGATTTTGGAGCCCCCAAAAATAAAGTCTGACACTGTTTCCACTGTTTCCCATCTATTTCCCAGATGACACCACCCTTATGGCAGAAAGTGAAAAGGAACTAAAAAGCCTCTTGATGAAAGTGAAAGTGGTGAAGGACTACAGTGGCTTAAACCATCACCATGATTTTGGTGATGAGATACATACACTTAGATGTAGAATGTATTCCGATGGTGGAACAAGTAGAATTTGCTAATAAATTTGATGTGGAGTGTTAGGTAAAGAACCATATCAAAGATAACTTCTAAGTGTCTGTCTTGAGCAACAGGGTGGGGCTGGGTAGGAAATTAAGATTCCATTGCTAGCACTTCGTGTTTGAGATGTTTCTTAGACATTCAAGTGAAGTTGTCAAAAAGACAGATATAAGGAGCTCAGCTGAAAAGTCAAGGCTAGGGATATTAATTTGGAACTGATCAACAAACTTTTAATGTTTCATATTTAAGGCCATCCTGTGAGTAGTATCCTGAAAGTGAAAGTCACTCAGTTGTGTCTGACTCTTTGCAACCCCATGGGCTAGGGCCTGCCAGGATCCTCTGTTCATGGAATTCTCCAGGCAAGACTACTACTGGAGTGGTAACTGTTCGCTTCTCCAGGGAATCTTCCCAACCCAGGGAGTGAACCCAGGTCTCCTGCTTTTCAGGTGGATTCTTTACTGTCTGAGCCTCCAGGGAAGCCCAAGAATACTGGAGTGGGTAGCTGATCCCTTCTCCAGGGGATCTTCCTTACCCAGGAATTGAACCGGATCTCCTGCATTGCAGGTGGGTTCTTTACTGGCTGAGCTACCAAGGAAGCCCATTTAAGGCCATAGACTGAAGGAAATCACCTGCAGTGTAGCTGTTGATAAAGGTGGGGTTCACGAGTTAGTGTTGCTAACATTGACATGTAAGTTATATCAGTATTCCTCTTCTGTTATCAGTATTTCCCCCCTTACTTAAGAGACTTTGAGAAGGTTTTTGTGCCTTGCAAATAAGCAATCCCTGACAAAAAAGATCCATTACCTTATCTGTATAAATGCGGTAGAGTTTTCAAACCATGTACCATGGAGCCCAAGTTGTCACAGGGGCTTATGAACAGGCTGTGTGGATATGTGTGTGAGTATGTGTGTGCTTAGTCGCTCAGTCATATCCAACTCTTTGCAGCCCTAGGAACTTTAGCCCACCATGCTCCCCTGTCCATGGGATTTTCCAGGCAAGCATACTGGAGTGGGTTGCCCTTTCCTACTCATGGCTTTTGTTAGGAATTTTGCTATTTAAAAGATGAAAATTAAGCCTACTCTTCCAGCTCTTACACTGTATAACTCCACTGTGTAAACCCATTAATGTTTATCTTTTGTGATAATACCACTTCAAGTTCCAAGGGCGGTCTGAAATCATTTCCCATATCACTTGCCAGGGTACATGCTGGTCCTTATGGCCAGGTCATCACCAGCCTCAAGCTTAGTTTCCTGATTCTCTGACTCTCAGAAGAGTTTGTCTAGTCAGTCACTCCCTGGTTCAGTCGATGGGCAGGAGGGGGCATTTTTTCTAAGAACACCAGCTTTCTCATCATTACCATTTTGGCATCTATTCTCTTTTCCCTCTTTCTCTCTCTTCAGTTGTTGAGAAATACAAATATTTTGCTGAGGGAGCCTTATTTCAGTGGGGTCATGCCTCCAGGCAAGGGATTAGTGAGCTCAGGTGATCTCATCAGTCTTTTCCAGTTCAATAATTTTATAGCTGCATGAACTGGCAACTTGTTCTGGGCAGAGTTCAAATGGGCATCCATTAATAATTCTGGGAATGTCACATACTCACTGACAATAAATGTGAGGACCCCTTGACCGGCTGAAGTAATGGAATTAGCTGAGAAGAAGAAGGTACTGGACTTTAGCTTCAGGTCATGTGTAATAGTCACGAGTTGGTAATTTATTAATTTATTCAAGCATAGGATTATTTTCAACAAATAAGAGATCAAATAATTTACTACCTCTTCAAAGGCCCTCTTGAAGACATCTGGAGAAACTGGCATGAAGAAAAGGTGATGTCTAATTAACTGAGTAAAACCTAATGTTAAATCCAAACCGGAAAATTTCTAACACATTTTTACTTGGAAGACCAATTTTAGGAAAAGCAGCTATTATATCTTGTTCCTTTTCTTGGAAAATAAAGTTCTAGAATTAATGTTACCAATTAAAATTACATATTTTTGTTATTATTTCAAATGTTTAATTTTAGCATTCCCAAGTTTTAATAGGTCATAATTTCTTACAGGCTTCCTTAGACATGTGGTCTATAGTCTGAAAATCAGATCATGATCGTAAATTTCTTTTTTATTGTCTTTAAACATCATTAAATATGACATTATTACAATAATAAAAAGGCATCATTTTAGTAGTTTTTTTTAAAAACTGAAGATTATAAGATTCCTATAGAGCAAATACTTCAAGAAAATAAACCCCAGCAGCTTTCATTTTGAGCAGGAAAGGAAGCTCTGAGGAAGAAAGGCACCAGGCTCCTGGCTAGCAGTTTTCTAGGTGTTCTTCTTGCTCCAGGGAGACCCTGTGTGACTGTGTTAAAAACTAAACAAAACAAAACCTTATCAAAAGGCAGGGAAATACCTTACTTTTCCTTCCCACTGCCACAAACTGTATGTCTTTCATAATTATATTTGTGTATAATGAAGCAAAAAAACCACATGGAATTTGTTAACAACTGTGTTTTGTAAATAGCATACAGTGTACAGAATCTTACTCTGTTTTCAGTTTGGTTAAAAAAATATGCTTCTCCTGTAGAATTCCCTACCCTGTTTAATGGCATCATTCTCTAAGTCTTCCAGGCAAACAGAATCCTAGAAGTCCCATTTTAAATGCCTTCCCCTCCCTCACTCCTCATGGTCCACTGGTCATGAGTTCCTGGAAATTCCATCTTCCTACCATGTTTCATTAGCTCTCCTTTTTTATCTATTCCCTCTGTAACAACCTGTTTGAAAACTTAGGGCCTCTATCTTGGGATGCTGCTGTTGTCTCCTTAGATATTTTTCCAGCTTTCTAACTTGCCTTCACCCTTTGTACCACCACTTCTGCTCCTCCCCCAATCCTTAGCAAATCTATCTCCTGGACAGTCTACAGATAAATCTTTCTAAATTACAAATTATGATCATGTTAAGTACCCATTTAAAATTTTTCAGTGACCTCCCTAATCCCCGGAGGACAAAGTCCAGATCCCTCCCCACTCTGGTATTTCCTTCACCTGCTCTATTCCTGAATGTTAGTCCTTCCAATATATTTTTCTGCATCATTTTACAACTCCATGCTGCTTACTATGCTACCTATCTTCCCATTCTAGCTGAAGGACTCCTACTTATAGTTTAATACCCAGCTCAAATAGTTAATTTTAGGATCAACCTCACAACTTCCTGACTTACCCTTTTAAACAGAGCTGGCCATTTCCTATATAGTGATACCAGTAAATCTAGAATTCATTGCTGTACTAAAATTTGTGTTCCCTATGAGACTGTGAACAGGAAGTAGGTCATTTCTATCTTCATATATCCTCCATCTAGCACTGGGCCTGGTATATGGGAGATGTTTTATACATTTTCATTGAGTAACAGGAAATGTAAGCTTATACTAGAATATAATATTCTTTTAAGACAACTTTTATTGTTTTCTTCTGCTTATAACAATATTAACAAACATTGTTAAAAATTCAGAAAAGATACAAAGAGTTAATGGTCTAGTTTTCAATAGCCCTTGAGTACAAATTGAATCTAGAGGTTTTTGTGTTTTACTTGTAAGGCCCTTGTAGACTTCCTATCTCCTGTCACCAGTGATTCTGTCTTTCAGAATAAGTCTGAGGTCACTTATTACCATGGCTAACAGAGAGAGGACTCCAGTAACCAAGCCAGAACTCAGCTGTTGTCCCTACAATGAAATGCTACTTCAGATTGGAACCCTGTCCCAAGCTGTAGCCTCTATGATATCTTAGTGCCAGAAAGGCTGAAACTCAATTTCTCCCTCTCAGAACTGGAGATGCTAACATTCTGCCATCTTGCAATGCAGTTGGGAATGCAGGCACTTGACTCCTGCATAGCAGAGCTGGTTGATAATGGCATAACACATGTCACACTTAGTTAAATGGTCTTATAGTTACATCTCTTTGCTGCATCTGATTTGAAATCTTAGAGCCCTGGATTCCTTTTTCTCTTATGGTGAATTATTTCTCAAGACACCATTGTCTACTCTATTTGCAGTTGTTCACCCTCAACACTGGCTGCAATATATATCTATATGTCTAAATCCCGATAACATTTAATATGCAAATTTACACTTCAGAAGTTGCCTTAGCGCCCATGTAATAATGAATAATCATCTTTTATAACAGAACAAAATCAGACAGCATATTAAAAGCAGAGACATAACTTTACTGACAAAAGTCCGTACAGTTGAAGCTGTACGGTGGTCCTGTATGAATGTGAGAGTTGGACCATAAAAAAGGCTGAACACTGAAGAACAGATGCTTTCAAACTGTGGTGCTAGAGAACTCTTGAGAGTCCCTTGGACAGCAAGGAGATCAAACTAGTTAGTCCTTAAGGAAATCAACCCTGAATATTCTTTGGAAGGACTAATGCTGAAGCTGAAGCTCCAATACTTTGGCAGCCTGATGCGAAGAGCTGACTCATTGGAAAAGACCCTGATGTTGGGAAAGACTGAGGGCAGGAAGAGAATGGGGAGATAGAGGATGAGATGGTTGGATGCATCACTGACTCAATGGACATGAATTTGAGCAAGCTCCAGGAGATAGTGAAGGACAGAGAAGCCTGGTGTGCTGCAGTCCATGGTGTCATAAAGAGTCAGACACAATTTAGCAACTGAACAGCAACAATAGAACAAAAAGTTAAAAAAAACTGAATTCAACTCAATGAATGTACTAATAGTTTTTCCTAATTTGTACCATTAGCATTTGTTTCTCAAGTGGTTCAGTGGTAAAGAATCTACCTACAGTGCATGAGACAAGTATTACGTTCTTGGGTCATAAGGATCCCCCTGGAGAAGGAAATGGCTTCTCACTCCACTATTCTTGCCTGGGAAATCCCATGGACAGAGGAACCTGGCAGGCTACAGTCCATGGGGTTGAAGGAGGAAACAGACATAGCTGGACTCCTTCTTAGGCCAGGCTGCGAACATTAGGCTACAAGCATGGTCCCCCTCCCAGTGGACTCTGAACTTTGTGCCCGGTGTCTATAGAAATGGCATACCAATGGAAAACCAGACCACCTGGATAAAAGAGCCTCAGGACTTGTACTTGGAATCTCTGTCACCTAAAAGAATATGTTAATTATCTCTGTAACAGAACAAAGTCGTAAATTCCATTATGTTTATTGGGATATGACCACAGGCCTATTGCTAAATGTCCATTGTTTAACTATCTAGGTTTATGACACATGAATCATGGGTTAACTTTGATCATATCTCTTTTACCTTGTCTGGACTAGTTTCTAGAAATTTGGAGAGGTGGGTTTGAGCAAGTACACTTTGGGTATATAAGGTTTTCACAAAAACTGGTCTGGGTCCTTGGCTATGAGGAGACTCTGCCTTGGGCCTGCCATGTAATAAACTACATTCCACTATCTGCATTGTCCTTCTGAGTGAGTTTGTTTCCTGGAACACGGCTACAACAGGGTTGCAGAAGAGTCGGACAAGACTTAACGACTAAACACCACCACCATTAGCATTAGCTCTATTGTCTTTAATCATAATAAATAACTTATCTGTATAAAAGACTAAGTTTATAGTTAATTTTGCCAGTTATGAAAAACCTCTGAAGTATAGTCAGTTGAGTTAGTGAGCCCTGATAGTTGATGTATAGTTTGCTCTGTGAGGATGTGCTTCATGGTCTTCACAGAGTCCAAGCACTCTCTTGCACAATAGGCCAATGAATCTGAAAGACGAGGTGTTGAGGCAAGGAATATGACTTTATCCAGAAAGCTGGCTGACTGAGAAGATGGTCTCAAAGTAGACATCTTGTTGGGATCTGGATGTCAGCATCTTTTATAGAGTCAGAGAGAGAGAGGCAATGAGGAACTAAAGTCCAAAGGCAGAATAGAGAGGGAGAGGCATTGGGGAAGTAAAGTTAGTAGAAAGGGAGATGCGGTAGGGAAGCAAAGCGAAAAGGTCTTCAGTCTTGCAAAACATCTCCTGGAAGGGCCAGCCTTTGGAAGGGTGTGTTAATCTCTTCTTTTTGTTGTAGTTATTCACAGGTGGCACTTCATGGCAAATAGATGGGAAAACAATGGGAACAGTGAGAGACTTTATTTTTGGGGGCTCAAAAATCACTGCAGATGGTGATAGCAGCCATGAAATTAAAAGATGACTGCTCCTTGGAGGAAAAGCTATTAACTTTTTTATCAACCTAGACAGCATATTAAAAAGCAGAGACATTACTTTGCCGACCAAGGTCCATCTAGTCAAAGCTATCGTTTTTCCAGTAGTCATGTATAGATGTGAGATTTGGAGCATAAAGAAAGCTGAGCACCGAAGAATTGATGCTTTTGAACTGTGGTGTTAGAGAAGACTCTTGAGCATCCCTTGGACCACAAGGAGATCCAACCAGTCCATCCTAAAGGAAATCAGTCCTGAATACTCATTGAAAGGACTGATGTTGAAGATGAAACTCTGATACTTTGGCCACCTAATATGAGGAGCTGACTCATTGGAAAAGACCCATGCTGGGAAAGATTGAAGGCAGAAGGAGAAGGGGAAGACAGAGGATGAGATGGTTGGATAGCATCACTGACTCAATGGACATGAATTTGAGCAAGCTCCAGGATATGGTAAAGGACTGGGTAGCCTGCCGTGCTTCAGTCCATGGAGTTGTAAAGAGGTAGACATGGCTGAGTAACTGAACTGACTGAACTGATTCACAGGTGGGCAGGGTCAGAGTATCTCTCTATGAGCTGAACAAAGGCTCTTTAGTTTAACAGTCAGGCAGAGAGGCAGGGTCCTCTTTGGCAGAACATTATGTATGACTGTAATAATAGAAGCAATGAAAAGCAACTCAAACAAATAGTTTTCAATATGGAGTCATATTGACAACATTTTGGCCAATGTATTAAAGTTAAACTGAGTTTTACCTAACTCAAATGTATAAATTTACCTTTGAATTTACCTTATTTCCTGGAAAGCCTGAGTTTTATTTTGCCTGGGTGTGTATCTGAACTTATACTGCTGCTTTACTTGTATATTTATAATCCATGTGTTTTTTTGAGATAGGTGTTATATGAATAACATCCAGTTACAGGAAAAGAAGGTTCTTTAACAACAATCATAAACACTGGATATACTCGTGTGGTAGATTCAGATAACTTTTTTAAAAAAATTGAGGTATAGTTGATTTATAATGTTAATTACTGCTGTACAGTAACATGATTCAGTTATACAAATATATACATTCTTCTTTAAAAATATTCTTTTCCATTATGGTTTATCATAGGATATTGAATATAGTTCTGTGCTATAGAGTAGGACCTTATTTATTCATTATATATATAAAAACTTACATCTTTTAATCCCAATCTCCCTCCCTCAACTCTCTCCCACTTGGCAATTACCAGTCTGTTCTCTATGTCTGAGTCTGTTTCATAGATAGGTTCATTTGTGTCATAATTTAGATTCTACATACAAGTGATATGATATGATACTTGTCTTTCTCTTTCTGACTTACTTCAGTTAGTATGATAATCTCTAGTTGTATCCATGTTGCTGCAAATGGTACTACTTTTTTATGGCTGAGTAGTATTCCATTGTATGTAAGTACCATATCTTCTTATCCATTCATCTGTCAATGGATATTTAGGTTGTTTCCATGTCTTGGCTATTGTGAATAGTGCAGCAATTAATACTGTGGTGCATGTATCTTTTTGAGTTATAGTTTTATCTGGATATATGTCCAGGAATGGGATTGCTGGGTAATATGGTAATTCTATTTTTAGTTTTCTGAGGAACCTCCATATTATTTATCACAGTGGCTGCACCAACTTATATTCCCACCAACAGTGGAGGAGGGTTCCCTTTTCTCCACACCCTCTCCAGCTTTTGTTATTTGTAGAGGTTTTAATGACGGCCATTCTGACTGGTGTCAGGTGGTACCTCATTGTAATTTTGATTTGCATCTCTCATAATTAGCGATGTTGAGCATCATTTCATGTGCCTATTGTCCATCAGATAGTATCTTTTTTCGTGGCTCATGATAACTTTTAAGGAGTATCAGGGACTGATATTTTAAGGCCTTTATTATTTATAATGTTATTTAGTCTGATAAATCAGATGTGATTATTTTGTTATGCTCAGCTTTACTGAACATATGGAATGTGCTAAAGATTAATTTCTCACTTTGAATAAAACCTGAAAGGAAATACACACATTTCAAACATCACCCATAAACAAAGAGATATGTTAAGATCCTCAAGTGGTCATTTTATTAAACAAATACAAATTTGAAGTATTCATGATAAAATATATCAATATTGGACAAAAATGTATATAAACAGCAATTCTACAACTGAGAAGACATCTCAGTTTTATTAATTTTGGTGACATCTTCCCAACCATGTCTAATCTTCAGTATCTTCTTCCTCAAGCACGGCAGGAGTAGTATGACTTTGCATATCAGGACAACAATTGGAAGGAAAACAGCTATTATAAAAGTTGGAGGTGTATGCCATACAAATTGTTTTATATCTACCCATTTATTCCAGGCAAAAATCAATGCATGTATTGTACCCAGCAGAAGGGAAACAATTCCTAGCTTGCTCTGCAAAAGAGAAAAAGAATTATCTTGGTGAGAATGGTTCATTAAGAGTTTATTTCATCCTATATCATCTAGATCTGTTATGTTGCTTAGACATTCTTCCGTTCATCTGTTATTATCCACTCGTCTTTTTCCACTCTTTCTACATGTGGGTAATGCCTTTGTCTCCAGGCTATTTGAGAAAATTCACAACCATTCTCCTTTTGGTCTCAGATAATCAGTAACACTGTCCTCCCTTTCTCCATACCTTGTTTTTCTCTCTTATATTTATTTTATGATGCTCTATCCCCTGTGTATTTGCCTTAATTCTGCTTAACAAGAGACATCTAAACTCAGAAACTCTGTCTTATCATCACAGGATCCCTGTAGAATCAACACAATGATTTGCACATTTTAGGTTCTCAATAAATATTTGTAGGTTGACTGAAGATCAGTGCAAAATCAGCTTGGTACTAGTGATCTTTATCAATTATGAAGGCAACTAAAGTGATTCAGTTTGAGCAAACCCCAAGAGATGATGAGGGACAGGGAAGCCTGGCAGGCTGCAGTATATGGGGTCATGAAGAGTCAGTCATGACTTGGCTACTGAACAACAACAACAAAGTTATTGACGACGATTTTGGTATATTCATACTAAAGAGAATGATCTTGGCCTTTGTTTAAAAAATCAAACATTTTTGATAAAGTGGAAAAACACTAACAATTATCTCAATGTTTGAACAAAACAGAGATATGTAGACGTAGACATGAAGAAAAATTTTAGCTTGCACTGGGATACTTGGCACCATCCAGACAAAGTTATAAAAATAATTGTTCACCTATGTAGTTTCATGGCATTCTGACAATAGTTCTTCTAGATATCTTTTGACTTCTATTCACTTTATGGGAAATATTCACTAGACTGCTAGAATGAATCCAACTCACAATTATTCAGCAGTGAATAAGCCCCAGTGAATACAATCAAATAGCTAAGTTTATGTTTTTAGATGTAAATGTCCAAGGTAAATCATAGAGTAATCAGTTCTTGGAGTGTTAATGAAAAATTTCTAGGTTATTAATTAAAAAATATATGTAGTTGGTTGGAGATTAATTTACTAAATTTGTATTGTGTACATATTATGGGCTAGGTCGGAGAAGGCAATGGCACCCCACTCCAGTACTCTCGCCTTGGAAAATCCTGTGGATGGAGGCGCATGGTAGGCTGCAGTCCATGTGGTCCCTAAGAGTCTGATACGACTGAGCGACTTCACTTTCACTTTTCACTTTCATGCATTGGAGAAGGAAATGGCGACCCACTCCAGTGTTCTTGCCTGGAGAATCCCAGGGACAGGGGAGCCTGGTGGCCTGCCATCTATGGGGTCGCACAGAGTCGGACACAAGCAACTTAGCAGCAGCAGCAGTATGGGCTAGGTGTTGTACCTTGAGTGGAATGGGATGGGTTGTCTAGACATAGTGCTTGACTTTATAATTAAATATGTAAAGTGATGCACAGCATATGTGTGACAGGCAGAGCAGTGTAAGAAGAAAGTTATTTAATGAGGAATAGACTAATATTTAATGGCTATCAAGCTAAACCCACAAAATCAGCAATTATTGTGGTTGGAAAACATGGCACCATCTCTAATTTGAGTACCACATTTGAATAATTCAGAGGGAGACATTCTTTCCAGCTTAATCAGATGATTAAAGTGTCTGTTGGAGTATATGCATGGATGTGTAGAAAGGACAGTGAGGATTAGCTGACTTTGTGAGATTTCTAAAGATGTCCACTCATAAAAGACAGAACATTGTGGTTTAGCATCTTGGCAGTGCTCAGGACTGAATTAAGCTCAGCCTTTTGAATATTGTGACATGGATCTCCTTGTGAATTCTGGCACATTGTTCTTTTTAGGGTATAATCTACCACTAGCCAGTTAACCTTGGTGAATTTGAGATAATTTTGAATTCCAAGAATATTGAGAAACTTCAAGTGAGTAAGTTACACAAAAATTAACTTGGAAAAAGAAGCCTTTAAAATAAGATACTAGAATAGATAAAATTCCATAGTTTGGTAGATAAAATGCCATAGTTCAAGGAGGATAGTACAAAGCCATGGAACTTAAAAGGCATGAATAAAGTCAGAGACAGACAAATTTTTTTTTTCTATCTTTGGAGAACTAAGTAAACAATATTGAATTTCTAAAACATCAAATTTGTTGTTATTAAACAGATAGCGAATGGTCTAATGAGTTTCAAATGTTAGAAATAATATTTTTCTTTGAGCAATGCCTTTTGTGTGTGTCTAAAAAACATTTCCTGTATTTATAAGCAAGGGGGAAAATGACAGAAGAGCACATTTTTAATTGGAACAAGTATGAGATCTTTGTTATTGGAAAACCATGTTATTTTTTATGGGTTAAAGTCTATATGCATGCATGCCAAGTCACTTCAGTCATGTCTGACTCTTTGCTACCCTATGGACTGTAGCCTGCTAGGCTCCTCTGTCCATGGGATTCTGCAGGCAAGAATACTGGAGTGGATTGCCATGCCCTCCTCCAGGGGATCGTCCCAACCCAGGGATCGACCAAGTTTGAACCTGGTCTCTTATGTCTCCTTGGCGTTGGCAGGCAGGTTCTTTACCACTAGTGCCACTTGGGAAGCCTATACACTCAAGTCTATACACTCGATGACATTAAGCACAAAAAGATTTACCTTGCTGAGGAGTCAGAATTATTTTGTATATAATTTACCTGAATATAGTGAAATTCTCTCCATGTCAGAGAGTCACTCACAGATGGAATGGATGTCACAGCCAACAGAGCTAGTATTGCAAGTGCCACGATTCCCAGTGACACATAAATTTCCATTCTCCAAACATCATGTTCAATCCAGGCATCTTCGTTATTTTGTTGGACCTAACAGAGGGTGAAAAGAGGAAGGAAAAATATGCAAACAACATTTGTTTCCAGTGTAAGAACCTCCTTCTATGCTCCCTCTACTGTGGAGGACCTGATAACTAGCTGCACAGTTGCTCAGTCATGTCCGACTGTTTTCAACCTCAAGGACTGTAGCCCACCAGGCTCCTCTGTCCATGGGATTTTCCAGGCAAGAATACTGGAGTGGGTTGCCATGCCCTCCTTCAGGGGATCTTCCCAACCCAGGGATTGAACCCAGGTCTCCCGCATTGCAGGCGGATTCTTTACCGTCTGAGCCACCAGGGAAGCCCCCTGATAATTAGGGGCCTCCACAAATTTATGACGGTATTTTTTGCATTTCTCTAAGAGAAATGGCATAGGCGCTATTAACCTCCTTCCTTGAATGCAACATTTATATAATCTGTTTTATTAATTAATATAATAGCTAATGGTTAGAATTGTCATATGTGGTAAAGAAGCAGAAAATACTAAGAGTTAGCATTAAAAATAAATCTTCTGAGGGTGGTAGAAGATTGAAATGTGGCTCTGTCCATGAACAAAACACTTGTTTATGTTGTTAAAGTTGTAGCTTCCTATTTTCAGCTTAAAAAACATTCCTCATGTAGAATTATACAACCAAACCTAGTAAAGAGTTATAAAAAAATTTTTTTTAGAACAGAGTACTTTCTCAACACAGGGTTTCAACAGAGGTTTGGGAGACTGATATTAAAATAAGATTAAGAGTTGATTTGTTAGGAGACTTAGACTTTTTAGTTTAATGGTCAGCCATGTCATCCTACCTGTTGATATGCCCAGTTCAGCAACTTATATCTGTAGGATCGCCTCATCGGATAGGATAAACTGTAAATTGCATGTAGTACAGCAAAAAAGAAACTGAGAAGACCAAACTGCTTTCTTGTTACCATCCACCTATCCAACCAATGTGGAAATTTCTTATACTTAGTTCCATTATGAAGCTGCACAACTGCTGCTATCACACCTGGCAGATAAACCAGTGCCAAGAGGGTGATGGAAACCATTGGCAAGACTTTGTTGATGACCAGGATTGGAATTTTATAAAAATACTGATGATGGGAAGTCACAAAAGGGTGAATTATTTCCCTCAGAAGAGTGTAGAGAAAAGTCAGAGATGATACAATAGCGGCGATTTTAATTGGCAAGTGCCACTTTGGAAAGAGTTTCTGTTTTTGCTGAAGCTCTGGGGGGCAATCAAATTCATCAAAATGGGTTGTTTGGTGCAAGTGCAAAAGCACAGGTCTTTTCAGCATGCTGATCTCTTCTGAGTCTTTATTCTACAAAGGAAAGAAAATAAACATCTTAAAATTGAACAAAACAATGGGATGTCTCTCAGACTAATTACTTACTGTTTATTGTGCTTATCAGTAAAAAAGGACATTTAGAACCCTACTTTCGGATACTGATTAACTTAAGATGGCATACACTACGTGGCAATGATCAAAGGTGCACTTAGATATCCTATCTTTGTTGGCTGCTGCTAAGTAGCTTCAATCGTGTCCGACTCTGTGTGACCCCATAGACGGCAGCCCACTGGGCTCCTCTGTCCCTGGGATTCTCCAGGCAAGAACACTGGAGTGGGTTGCCATTTCCTTCTCCAATGCATGCATGCATGCTAAGTCGCTTCAGTTGTGTCCAACTCTGTGCGACCCTATGGACAGCAGCCCACCAGGCTCCTCTACCCACAGGATTCTCTAGGCAAGAATACTAGAGTGGGTTGCCATTTCCTTCTCTTTGTTGGGGTTCTCCATAATTTATGTTACTCATTTTTCTTTAAGTCAGAAGAAATATATGCTTCAGATACATTCACTAGATCTCAGACTACTGTGTTTCTATCTTGAAAGCATAAAAGAATGAAATAATGCAACTGGGAAACAAAAACCGAAAAACTAAAAAAAAAAAATCCAGTAATCCTTGGTAAAAATAACACTTATAAATTATCATAGTCATATTTGTTTTATAATTCTTTTGGACAACTCTTTGTAAAGATCTGAAGAATGAATTCTTCATTCATTCAAGTACAAAGGGCCAGGAATAATGCAGTCATTACTATTAGATAAAAACATATAATTTGCATCATGTAGTCTTTTTAAAAAATTAATTATTATCGGAGTATAGTTGATTTACAATGTTGTGTTAGTTTCTGCTGTACAGCAAAGCGAATCAGTTATATATATACATATATCCACTCTCTTTTAGATTCTTTCCCCAGATAGGTCATTACAGAGTACTGAGTACAGTTCTCTATGCTGTACAGTAGGTTTTTATTAGTTATCTATTTTATATTTGGTAGTGTGTATATGTTAAGCCCAGTCTCCCAATTTCTCTCTCTTCCCCATCCCATAGACTTATAGTCACAAAATATTTCATTTGTATAAATACTAACAGATAAATTGTTAAATGGTACAAAGACTATGTAAGGAGTTAAATCCCACGGGATGATCTATTTCCTGAGAAAGTTATATTTCTTTACCCAGTTGCATTTATAGGTAGTCAATGATTCAAAAATTTGCATTGAGAAGTTTGTCACTTCCACAACTGACTGATATAGCAGCAAATTAAAAAAAAATAGGAACTTATATCAGGGTTTCATATTGAGTTACTTTATGAATAAATTTCTCACTCAATATGTTATTTCTAATTTCTTATAGCTCTATATGCAGACCTATAACATTTTAATGCTCAAAAATGATAGTGATTATCTTATTTCCTCACGTTCTGCAGAGTAACTTTAATTCACATAGTTCTGTATCATTTTTCGTGTTTAAAAATGACCTCTTGACATTTGACTTTTACTTTCAGTAATAAATCACTGCTACATCCAGTAATTTTTCCAATTACTCCATTTAGAAGGGAGCTGAGCATAATATAGATTTTGCCATCTCTGCATTTAAAATAGTCCACTGAGATCAATTTTCTGGTTAAGGGTGAAGAATTATGAGACAGCAAGCAAGACGGTTCACTCGAAAAATGAAAATGATTTTATGTACATTTTAAACAGTACATACTTGTCCTACTTTTACTACTTAATTTCTTCTATTAAGATAACTAAGATAAAATAAATACTTTCTGTTAAAATTGTAGTTGATATCAGTTGGGAAGGTAAAAAGTTTGGAACCAATATTTTCCACCACTCATTAAGTCAGATAAGTTAATAAAAAGCATTTAATCTTGATGTGGGGTAAAAGTGTGACAGATGATTCTTATTCCAAAATTGAATTTATTTGGTTAAATAGTGAATCGTCAATTAACTTGATGATCTCTTGGTAAGATGCCATGTGCCTATGAAAAGGCACATTTGTGAAACTAATGTTATATGGGCATTGATGACTTGTTCAAAAACCTTAGACCCACAGAATGTTAGAAAGAATTGGAAGGGCCTTGGAGATGATTTGGTCCAACTCTCTCACTTTATAGATAAACCAAGACCCAGGATTTTCAGCGACTTATTCAAGGTTATTTGGCTAAGTTCATGACCATCAAGGTACAACTTCTCTTATAGCCCACAGTGCCCTTTACCCATCACAATATCAGTACCAGGAATCAGAGCAAAGGGTGAAAATCACTTTTTTTATAACATTAGGAGATACTGAACAACATTTGAATTATTTATAATTTTAATTATTATTTTACCAAATAATCATCATCTTCTCGATTTCTCCTAGGCTTCATTTTCCAAAGTTCTTCTTGGTTTGTGATGTCTTGTCTGCTCTCCATTTAATTCTATAAAATAGTATGGCTTCAGCCACCTATGAAAATAAAAATTACTGTCTTCATGTCTATGCTATTTATGATATTAATGTTTGATAGGGAAATATGAAAAATTAACTCATATGAGGGCTAGTGTGAGAAAATACAGTTTAAAATACAGTGACTGAGTGACTCATTTAACCTCACATTATAATCTGTAAAAATTCGAACAAGTGCTCTTGTGTCAATAGTGAGTGCATTTCTTTGTCCAGCTATCAGTGCCATGAATGACCCAAGTATCTATATGGAATTCAAAGAGTCAGATGTTGCCTTTCATTTTAGGAGACTTTAACTTCAGGTGTTCATTCGGAGGAAAGTCAACTCCCCTCAAAGATAAATAGAATTGGGAATGCAGTTTTTCAAGAGTAACAATATTGTCAGTGACAGTTAGAGTTTGATGATATAAGATTATACTTCAGGAAGCTGTGTTTTAATAGACTTTTGGGGTTGACACGAATCTGAAACAATAGTGAAATGATTTTATGGGGATATGTATTCTTAGTTTCAGAAAACAAAGAGAATAGACAGTCTAGTAAGGTAAATCCTAATAGCACCATGAAGGACGGAAATGTTCTATATTCAGTGTGCCATTTTCCCATCAGAGTTACAGATGTGGTTTTGTTGGTAAGACATGCATTTCTAGTATTTTTCCAGTGGGGTTGTTGAGATGTATTCAATCACTGACATGCTCACTCTCCTGGTTAGCCCTAAGGAAATTATTTTGTCACACTTCCTACCAGATAAAAGATGCCTAATGAATTATGGACAGAGGTTTGCAACACTGTACAGGAGACAGGGATCAAGACCATCCTCAAGAAAAAGTAATGCAAAAAAGCAAAATAGCTATCTGAGGAGGCCTTACAGATAGCTGTGAAAAGAAGAGAAGTGAAAAGCAAAGGAGAAAAGGAAAGATATACCCATTTGAATGCAGAGTTACAAAGAATAGCAAGGAAAGATAAGAAAACCTTCCTCAGTGATTGGTGCAAAGAAATAGAGGAAAATAATAGAATGGGAAAGACTAGAGATCTCTTGAAGAAAATTAGAGATACCAAGGGAACATTTCATGCAAAGATGGGCTCAATAAAGAACAGAAATGGTATGGATCTAACAGAAGCAGAGGTATTAAAAAGAGGTGGCAAGAATACACAGAAGAACTATACAAAAAAGATCTTCATGACCCAGATAATCATGATGGTGTGATCACTCACCTAGGGCCAGACATCCTAGAACGTGAAGTCAAGTGGGCCTTAGGAAGCATCATTATGAACAAGCTAGTGGAGGTGATGGAATTCCAGTTGAGCTATTTAAAATCCTAAAAGATGATGCTGTGAAAGTGCTGCACTCAATATGCCAGCAAATTTGGAAAACTCATCAATGGCCACAGGACTGGCAAAGGTCAGTTTTCATTCCAATCCCAAAGAAAGGCAATGTCAAAGATTGCTCAAACTAACTGCACAATTACACTCATCTCACACACTAGTAATGCTCAAAATTCTCCAGGCCAGACTTCAATAATACGTGAACTGTGAACTTCCAGATGTTCAAGCTGGTTTTAGAAAAGGCAGAGGAACCAGAGATCAAATTGCCAACATCCGCTGGATCATGGAAAAAGCAAGAGAGTTCCAGAAAAACATCTATTTCTGCTTTATTTGACTATGCCAAAGACTTTGACTGTGTGGACCACAGCAAACGCTGGAATATTCTGAAAGAGATTGGAATACCAGACCACCTGACCTGCCTCCTGAGAAATCTGTATGCAGGTCAGGAAGCAACAGTTAGAACTGGATGTGGAACTACAGACTGGTTCCAAATTGGGAAAGCAGTACGTCAAGGCTATATATTGTCACCCTGCTTGTTTAACTTATATGCATAGTACATCAGGAGAAATGCCAGGCTGGATGAAGCACCAACTGGAATCAAGATCGCCGGGAGAAATATCAATAACCTCAGATATGCAGATGACACCACCCGTATGGCAGAAGGTGCAGAAGAACTAAAGAAACTCTTGATGAAAGTGAAAGAGAAGAGTGAAAAAGTTAGCTTAAACGTCAACATTCAGAAATCTAAGATCATGGCATTGGTCCCATCACTTCATGGCAAATAGATGGGGAAACAGTGGAAAGAATGGCAGACTTTATTTTTTGGGGGGCTCCAAAATCACTGCAGATGGTGACTGCAGCCATGAATTTAAAGGACTCTTACTCCTTGGAAGCAAAGTTATAACCAACCTAGATAGCATATTAAAAAGCAGAGACATTACTTTGCCAACAAAGGTCTGTCTTGTCAAGGCTATGGTTTTTCCAGTAGTCATGTATGGATGTGAGAGTTGAACTGTGAAGAAAGCTGAGCACCGAAGAATTGATGCTTTTGAACTGTGGTGTTGGAGAAGCCTCTTGAGAGTCCCTTGGACTGCAAGGAGATCAAACCAGTCCATCCTAAAGGAAATCAGTCCTGAATATTCATTGGAAGGACTGACGTTGAAGCTGAAACTCCAATACTTTGGCCACCAGATGCGAAGAACTGACTCATTTGAAAAGACCCTGATCCTGGGAAAGATTGAAGGCAGGAAGAGAAGGGGATGACAGAGGATGAGATGGTTGGATGGCATCACCGACTCAACGGACATGAGTTTGAGAAAACTCCAGGAGTTGGCGATGGACAGGGAGGCCTGGTGTGCTGCAGCCCATGGGGTCTGAACTGAACTGAACTTTCTTTAACACCCTTCGTAGATCCTCACCTGGGCTTGGTGTAACATTTTTTAGGAAAGGGAAACATATGATGTCACAATATTATTCACTGTTTTATTAGTTCTAAATTTATTTCCATAGGAATACATTGCCAATTTGTCCATTATGAAATTCAATAAGAAAACAGATTATCTATACAACCATTTGACTGATAGAAACATTCCAAGTGTTTCTGAATTTTTTTTTTGTTGTTTAGTTGCTAAATCATGGCTGACTCTTTTGTGACTCCATGGACTACAGCATTCTAGGCTCAGCTGTTCATGGGATTTTAGACCACCTGTCATACTTTATTAAGTGGAAAGTTGTTTCCAGTAGTTTAAAACACATCAAAACATTCTCCAACTTAAAAAAAATTATTTGTTTTTATTTTTTAGCTGTGCTGGGCAGCATGTGGGATCTTAGTTCCCCAACCAGGGATCAAACTTGCATCCCCTGCATTGGAAACACAGAGTCTTCACCACTGGGCCAGTGGGGAGGTCCCTGTTCTCCAACTTCTAGAGGTTTGAGCTTCACAAAGAATAAAGTGGAGCCATCTTTACATAATGCCAACATGTGCCTTTGTTGAAGTGCTCTGAGAACATTTTCCATATGTTGCTTGTTTCAAAATTTCACAATATTCCTGCTAAAATTATTTGTTTTGGTCTACCCACATTTTTTTTTCCCACTTATTTTTATGATCTAAAACACATCTCCTATCCAAAGAAATGCCCTCTTTTGGCCACAGATGTGGGCATGTGACTCAGTCTTGACTAATGACAGTTCTCTATTCTGTTCATCACACTGATTATTCGGGAGATGGTACACATCTCTATTTGAGCCAAATAGAGTCCTTCTCTGATATATTTATATTTGGAAGTGGAAGATAAATACAAAATGTCTTTAACATTTTGTTATATTGGGATGATACAAGCCTCCATGCCTTCTTCTGCATGCTGAAAGGAGGAAGGTGTCTTCAACAGGACAGAAGCAAGCCAACACACAGGAGCCTAGGCAACAAATGGGGACAGACACAGAAGAGTCCTGGCATATTCAAGTATATAGAGTCTCTGAAACCAGATCCTGAATTTTTTGGTTACACAAGCCAATATATTACCTATTTTGCTTGTTAGTTTGAGTTGGGTGTGTATCACCAGCAGTTGAAAGAGTTTCGAGTACAGCATATGCCAATCGTCAAGTATCTATGAATGCAAACCTATGACCAACAATAAGCAGGAAAAGGAGAAAAGAGATTTCATGTCTGCTCTGGAGCAGTTTATAGTCTATTTCCTTAAGAAGTATTATTCCAAATCATTTGGTGATCTAACCAACATTATTATTGTGGTAATTTGGGAGTTTGCATGTGACTAGGAATACAAGTTCTATCTATTGTAATCAAAGACAAATAATTCACTATGTTTAGAAGATGTTTTAACTGTAAGTTTCAGGATGGTAAAGATTGTAACATACAAATCTATACTTATTCAATATTAAGTCATTAATCATACTGTGAACAAGGTAGGCAGTGGGAATATAAAGTTAAATGAGATGGAGACTCTGCTTTCAAAAACCTCAAAGTTTAGGAGACAAGGCAGACATTTCAAGAACTGACTACACAGTAGTGCAGTGTATCGGAAAGAAAGACAAAATTTTATGGACAGAAGGAGGCATGAGAAGGGTGAAGGCTTCATCTGGCCCTGGCCCTGGGGCATCTAGCAAGCTGGCAGAATTTGCTGACTGAGGGCCACTGTGTACAGAATCTGGGTGCAAAGCCGGAGTGGCCCTGTGGAGGTATCCAAACATTCATCTGTGTGGTAGGAAGACCATGTGGGAGAGTAAAGGAAAAACCCCAGGCGGCAAGGGCGATTGTTAACTGTGTCGCCCACAGTCCACTTTGTGCCCTGAAGCCAAGAAAATATCAGTCAAATAAAATATGTTGGTTTCCCTCACACAGTAACCAAATATATAATTTAAGTTCTACAATAAAATTTTTTCATCAACAAAAACAACAGGAAACAGCACAGTATTCAGATGTTAGGAACTCCAGAATTTGATCCATTAAAACCCAAAGTATATTTCTTTCATCTCCATTAAAACCCAAAGCGTATTTCTGATGTGACTATTCCAGTTTGCTGTAGCAGGACCTGACGTTCCTGCTAAATATTGACACAGCCCAACTGACTATGTTAATGTCAAAGAATTTAGAGTATGAAGAAACTCAATGATTGGGATACATCGTGAGTTTTGTTGCATTTCCAAACCTTCTATCTATACTTTCAACTGCAAACTACCACATTTAACTATGGGAACGGGAGATATTTTTCTTCACTGGGCCGTGTTGTTAGGCATTGCTTCCTCCCTGTGCTTAACATTCTGTGCTAAATGAGCGAACTTTTATTAACAGAAGAAGAAAAAATTTTTAAACAAAAAAAGAACAGAGTCGGGAATTTGGAAGTGTTGGTAAATTTTATGTCTACAAACTTCTTCCAGTGGTTTTGACCTCTGACAAATATAAAGCCTCGATTGACTGGAGGGAATTTGAACCCCAACCAGATCCTGAGAGTCAGACTAATGTTCCCAGGACTTAAAAACTTTCTGTTACAGGAACCCTGAAGACAAGTTGCACGATTTTAAGTGCTGTATACCAATCATTCATCAATGCTATACAAACTCGTGACGCTTTTGCCAAGTTGGAAAACTTGCCATCAGAGCCCGACCTTAGGACAAACTTAACAACCCATCATATCCCCTGAGTCCCCAGCGAGAATGTTCTTCTGTGAGTCCCTGTCTGCCAGCCCCTGGACCGGCCTCAATGGAGCTGTGTGTTCTGTGGAGAGTTCGCTGGAAGGCAGCGCGTCCCGAAGCGGCGCACAAGGGGCAAATTGAGCTGTGCTCGCCCACAAGCGCCGCCGCCCGAGTCCTGGGACGGATCGCAACCCGCTACACCCCTCCCGAGGCTGGGAGCCGGCGCCCGGCTTCGCAGGGACACCCAGAGGCAGGGAGCAAGGCGAACCAGAAGGATTCAAGGGACTCACCCGCTTCTCGGCGTGACCTGACGGTAAGTTGCGGCCGCAGCGCCAGCCCGGAGGTGCCAGTCAGCCCCACGCGGCGCCCGTGCCTCCAGAGAGCTCGCCTGTGCTCCCGGGGCAGACCCCGCCTCCTTGTCAATTGCCCGTCCAGCGCCACCTGCCGGTGCCCGGCGTTGCCAGGCTACTTTACTGGACAGTCCTGGGAGGTCCCAGAGCCCATCTTAGGTTTTTCCCCTACCGAGCCATCCGAGCCATCCGACCACTCCCGATTTCCTTTCAGAGATCCGGGTCCTCTGCCTGAGGTCGACCCCGCCCCCTCTCGATCCTCGATTTTCTTTCCTTTCCTTTTCTTTACCTTCCTTCTCTCCGTCTCTCTCTCCCTTCTTTCTCCTCGCCTTTCTTTAATCTCCCGACTATTGAACATTCATACAGTTCTTTAAAGCAGTGGTTCTCAAACTCTAACACGAATCGCCCGGCTGTATGCGCCAGCGCCCGCGTACAGGCTCAGTAGCTCAATCATCTCCAACTCTTTGTGACCCCATGAATTGTAGCCTGCTAGGTTCCTCTATTAGTGGAGTTTTCCAGGTAAGAATGCTGGAGTGCCATTTCTTTCTCCAAGGATCTTCCCTACCTAGGGATCAAACCCACGTCTCTAGAGTCTCCTGTATTAGCAGGCAGATTCTTTACCATTGAGCCACCTGGGAAGTCGTGCATCTCCTGTAGGGCTTATTAAAACACTGATTTTTGTCCACGCCCACCTTTCCTGGAGAAGGAAATGGCAACCCACTCCAGTGTTCCTGCCTGGAGAATCCCAGGGACGGCGGTGCCTGGTGGGCTGCCGTCTGTGGGGTCACACAGAGTCGGACACGACTGAAGCGACTTAGCCACCTTTCCTCCTTCCTCTCCCTCTGCTGTTTCTTTTCTTCTTTAGTCGGTGTGGGAAGGGGCATGAATTCTCCAGTTCCCAGTAATGCTTAAGCACTCTCAGATCACACTGTGAGATGGACTGCTTTAGAGCTTAGCTAACTTATCTTAAACTTCACAGCAAATTTTTGAAGTGGTTGTAATATACAATTGACAAATCTGAATCCGATTCTCTTTTGCCCTCTAAATTGTTGAAATCTTGTACCCTAAACCACACAAACCCTGTCCCATAGCTAAATAAACCTTTAAACCCTACATTTACTTCTTCCCTTCCCCACCTCAGATATTCAAGCCACCTTCCCTTACCTTGACCCAATCAAGCACTCCGAGCCTAATGCAGAGTTACTGTCACTATTTAAAAGTTTAAGGCTGTAATTAAAATATGACGGTATGGAGAAAGAGCAAATGTGAGCCCGGGATTTACTCCTCTTCCGGATAGAGTGTCTCAGACCTGAATCGCAACATTTGAGGATTTGGTGTACAACATCCCCAGAACTAATCTGATTAGTAAAAGTAAAGGAAAATAAACTCTCAACCACATTTTCCTTGATTGTCCTTTACTCGTACCTAGGGCGCCTAGGACTGTTCATATTTTACTATGTAATTTTCTGGAGTCATTAACTGTCCACAGGGTGGTGGTAAAACCCTCTGAAGGTTACTGTTACCAAGGACTGACGCCTTGTGGTAGAAATAGAATCTTATAATTTTTATTTGTAGCAAAACTAGAAAATAATCGTTTTTTAAAGTTTTAGAAAAAACTATACATGTATTTGTAGCACAGATTTCAAAAAATTAAGACAAATTGCTAAATGTCTAAGCATTGTTGAATTTTAAAAACAATAGTAGGTCTTAAATCGTCAGACAGAGCAATATGCTTTTATTCTTTAAGATTTGATAGAACAAAGGGCATTCACTTTTTCATAATTTATTTTGCATGTGATGAGGGCAAGGAAGTTAATATATTAATACAAATTGGCTAATTATAGTAAGGTCCACTTAAAACCGCCTTTTCTTTTTTATTAAAACATTTGGCTGCTGCTAAGTCACTTCATTCGTTTCCGACTCTTAGCGACCCCATGGACTGCAGCCCACCAGGCTCCTCCATCCATGGGATTTTCCAGGCAAGAGTACTGGAGTGGGGTGCCATTGCCTTCTCCATCAAGCCCCAAATACTTTTGCTTTATAATGATACCAAAAATTTTATTTCCATACTTCTGAAAAATTTTTTGTTCAGTTTTTAAATGTACTGAATAAATGTAGTACGTTTCAAAGTAAAATGATTGAAAGTGTGAAGTTGTTTACTAATTGATTTGTATAGTTATAAAGGCAACACTATCCTAGATTAAAAAAACATAGTATTAAAGAACTTTGAGTTATTAGGAGTTAATATTATAGACAAAGTTTCTGCAATTTTTTCAGACATATGTTCTGTGACTTGGGTATGAGATGAAGGAAAAGATTTTTTTCTTTTTTGAGAAATACAAGGCCAAAGCATCTGAAGATGCTCTGAGTCAGCCCCTATAGCACATGCTTTTAAAAATCACTATGACTGTGGAAAACAATGCTATGCTATACAAATGTTGAAAAGCAGTTAGTTTTGGTATGACTTGTGAGAACTAGAGGATTTTAATATAGGAATTCAACTGTAAGTTACTAAGCAATTTGGATCATTCAGAATATTTTGTAATAAGCTTAAACTCCAGCAAGAAAGGTGCTTAGGGTGCTTAGTCACTCAGTCGTGTCTGACTCTTTGCGACCCCATGAACAGTAGCCCACCAGGCTCCTCTGTCCATGAGATTCTCCAGGCAAGAACACTGGAGAGGTTTGCCATTTTTTTCTCCAGACTAGCAAGAAAGCATATTAACAAAACAGCTCTTTGATAGGGGATTCTCCAGGTAGGAATACTGGAGTGGGTTGCCATGCCATCCTCCAGGGGATTATCCCAACCCAGGGATCAAACCCAGCTCTCATTCATTGCAGGCAGATTCTTTACTGTCTGAGCCACTAGGGAAGCCCAAGAATACTGGAGTGGGTAGCCTATCCCTTCTGCAGGGGAGCTTCCCAACCCAGGAATCCAGCCGGTGTCTCCTGCATTGCAGGCGGATTTTTTTTTTTTTTTTTTTTTTTAACCAGCTGAGCTACCAGGGAAGCCCTCTTCTATTGAATATAGGGTCAAATATTAAATTAGTGATTTCACAGTAACATGTCAGGGGGAAAATATAATAATTTAGAATCCAAAAGTACTTTTACTTTGGAACTGCCATTTAAGAAGTAAATGGAGTGCAGTGATGATAGATAAAATAAAATGATCATGCTGTTAAAGTTAATCACAATGATCAATAGGCAGTAAACTGTAAGTAGATGTTAAGAACTGTGTTTAGTTTCTCTCCTTTGGAAATCAAACTAACTCCTAAGGGCACAATAATTCAAATAATGATCAACAGTATTTCCAAGTCTATCTCTTACTTTGTAAGAATGGTCAGATTTGTTTTAAGGAAATGGCAACCCACTCCAGTATTCTTGGCCTGGAGAATCCCAGGGACGGGGAGCCTGATGGGCTGCCGTCTATGGGGTCGCACAGAGTCAGAGACAATTGAAGCGACTTAGCAGCAAAGCAAAAATCACCTAAAGTTCATGGAGAACTATTGTGTCAAAATGATTGTTTTAGCACAGACATGGTAAAGCTCTACTGGCTTGATTTTCTGATTCTACTAGTATCATATGATAAATTCTCTACAAGTAGAATAATGCTCGAAGTATGTGGTCAGTAGTCTCCAGTGTTTGTATGTGAAAGTGCTTTGGGGCAGAAAGAATCCACCCCTGGGACTGGAGGTTTTTAAAAAATACTTCCATGTATTTCCCCCCAACTCAAGCCCTTTAATTGCTTATTCACCAGCACAGATCAGATCAGATCAGTCGCTCAGTCGTGTCCGACTCTTTGCGACCCCATGAATTGCAGCAGGCCAGGCCTCCCTGTCCATCACCAACTCCCAGAGTTCACTCAGACTCACGTCCATCGAGTCAGTGATGCCATCCAGCCATCTCATCCTCTGTCGTCCCCTTCTCCTCTTGCCCCCAATCCCTCCCAGCATCAGAGTCTTTTCCAATGAGTCAACTCTTCGCATGAGGTGGCCAAAGTACTGGAGTTTCAGCTTTAGCATCATTCCTTCCAAAGAAATCCCAGGGCTTATCTCCTTCAGAATGGACTGGTTGGATCTCCTTGCAGTCCAAGGGACTCTCAAGAGTCTTCTCCAACACCACAGTTCAAAAGCATCAATTCTTCGGTGCTCAGCCTTCTTCACAGTCCAACTCTCACATCCATACATGACCACAGGAAAAACCATAGCCTTGACTAGATGAACCTTTGTTGGCAAAGTAATGCCTCTGCTTTTGAATATGCTGTCTAGGTTGGTCATAACTTTCCTTCCAAGGAGTAAGTGTCTTTTAATTTCATGGCTGCAGTCACCGTCTGCAGTGATTTTGGAGCCCAGAAAAATAAAGTCTGACACTGTTTCCACTGTTTCCCCATCTATTTCCCATGAAGTGATGGGACTCGCTGCCGTGATCTTCGTTTTCTGAATGTTGAGCTTTAAGTCAACTTTTTCACTCTCCACTTTCACTTTCATCAAGAGGCTTTTTAGTTCCTCTTCACTTTCTGCCATAAGGTGGTGTCATCTGCATATCTGAGGTTATTGATATTTCTCCCAGCAATCTTGATTCCAGCTTGTGTTTCTTCCAGTCCAGCATTTCTCATGACATACTCTGCATATAAGTTAAATAAACAGGGTGACAATATACAGCCTTGACGAACTCCTTTTCCTATTTGGAACCAGTCTGTTGTTCCATGTCCAGTTCTAACTGTTGCTTCCTGACCTGCATACAAATTTCTCAAGAGGCAGATCAGGTGGTCTGGTATTCCCATCTCTTTCAGAATTTTCCACAGTTTATTGTGATCCACACAGTTGACAGTCAAACATCTGTTTGAGATGGATTTTAAGAATAGGTGTTTTTTTCCAAGGCTTACAGATCCATTTCTGTCCAAATACTGCTTGACGATGCTCACAATCTTGTGACAAAAAAAAGTGTGTGTGGCAGGGGTGTATCCCTGACAGTCTGGTGGTTAGGACTCCTTGCTCTCACTGCTGAGGGCTTGGGTTCAATCCTTGGTACAGGAACTAGAATCCCACAAGATGTGTGGCCAAAAACAAAACAAAGCAACCCACCAAAACATTATTGTCTTTATTTATTTATTTTTTTGGATCCTATTGACTATGCCAAAGCTTTTGACTGTGTGGATCACAAGAAACTGTGGAAAATTCTGAAAGAGATGGGACCACCAGACCACCTGACCTGCCTCTTGAGAAACCTATATGCAGGTCAGGAAGCAACAGTTAGAACTGGACCTGCAACTACAGACTGGTTCCAAATAGGAAAAGGAGTACGTCAAGGCTGTATATTGTCACCCTGCTTATTTAACTTATATGCAGAGTACATCATGACAAACGCTGGGCTGGAAGAAGCACAAGCTGGAATCAATATTGCTGGGAGAAATATCAATAACCTCAGATATGCAGATGACACCACCCTTATGGCAGAAAGTGAAGAGGAACTAAAAAGCCTCTTGAAAGTGAAAGAGGAGAGTGAAAAATTTGGCTTAAAG
This sequence comes from Bubalus kerabau, assembly GCF_029407905.1. Classification (NCBI taxonomy): domain Eukaryota; kingdom Metazoa; phylum Chordata; class Mammalia; order Artiodactyla; family Bovidae; genus Bubalus; species Bubalus kerabau. The sequence continues at coordinate 77,584,783 of NC_073631.1, read as the reverse complement.
CTCAACATTCAGAAAACGAAGATCACGGCATCTGGTCCCATCACTTAATGGGAAATAGATGGGGAAACAGTGGAAACAGTGTCAGACTTTATTTTTTTGGGCTCCAAAATCACTGCAGATGGTGATTGCAGCCATGAAATTAAAGGACGCTTACTCCTTGGAAGGAAAATTATGACCAACCTAGATAACATATTAAAAAGCATAGACATTACTTTGCCAACAAAGATCTGTCTAGTCAAGGCTATGGTTTTTCCTGTGGTCATGTATGGATGTGAGAGTTGGACTGTGAAGAAAGCTGAGTGCCGAAGAATTGATGCTTTTGAACTGTGGTGTTGGAGAAGACTCTTGAGAGTCCCTTGGACTGCAAGGAGATCCAACCAGTCCATCCTTAAGGAGACCAGTCCTGGGTGTTCATTGGAAGGACTGATACTGAGGCTGAAACTCCAATACTTTGGCTACCTCATGAGAAGACCCTGATGCTGGGAGGGATTGGGGGCAGGAGGAGAAGGGGACAACAGAGGATGAGATGGCTGGATGGCATCACCAACTCGATGCACATGGGTTTGGGTGAACTCTGGGAGTTGGTGATGGACTGGGAAGCCTGGTGTGCTGTGATTCATGGGGTTGCAAAGAGTCGTACATTACTCAGCGACTGAACTGAACTGAAGTAATTGTCTTTAAATATGTTGTGATCTGTGAAAGAGTACCTGCAAGTGCGATCACATTAGGCCTCACCAATTATTTGCATCGTATCATCAATGAATATTTCTGTACCTTTTTTTTTTTTTTTGAAGTTTTTTTGATTTGACCATTTGGCCACCTCATGTGAAGAGTTGACTCATTGGAAAAGACTCTGATGCTGAGAGGGATTGGGGGCAGGAGGCGAAGGGGACGACAGAGGATGAGATAGCTGGATGGCATCACTGACTCGATGGAGGTGAGTCTGAGTGAACTCTGGGAGTTGGTGATGGACAGGGAGGCCTGGCGTGCTGCAATTCATGGGGTCACAAAGAGTCGGATACAACTGAGCGACTGAACTGAACTGAACTGATTCTCCACTGAACTTATTACAGTACTGCTTCTGCTCCATGCCTTCTTTGTGGTTAAGAGACATGTGGGACCCTAGCTCTGTGATCAGGGTTCGGGCCCCCTCCCCTCACTGGAAGGCAAAGTCTTACTTACTGGACCACCAGGGAAGTCCCTCAATACTCTTTTGAAAGTACCTTCCGGCATAGAGAGTGAAATGTAAGAATACTGAAATTGTGTACTGGAAGGCCATGAAAGGGTTATACCTTAGGGATAAATAGAAGTGTTGGAGTCAAGAGGACAGATTTCACCACCTTCATCATATAACTTAAACTAGGCAATTTCTCCTTGCCCCACATCTCCGTATCACACAATACATATCGGTGAAAAAAATATTTTCTTTAAACCACTATCTGGGTCCCCTTTGTTATAGTAGCTTAGCTCTTACCTGAGCTTGTTAGATATTATATTACAGCATTTTTAAGAATTAGTCTTGTATTGGAGATTTTTATATGTGTTTCTGTTACCTTCATTAAATTGTGAGCTTTAAGAGAGAAGAAATCTTGCCATTTTTAAATGTGTATCTTTTGTAACTTGGAGATTGGTGGAACAGACTTGTAAATGTTTGTGGAATGTGATTTTACCCCAGAATAATATGATATATATACTAAATATGTATTATGTATATATTATATATTATAATATATATAGTTTTATATATTATACATATAATTGTATATAAAATATATAATTTTATATAAAAATACATATAATAAAATATATATAATATATAAACTATATATAATATATAACATAATAACATTACATATATAATATGTATATAATATGCATATTTTGTGTGTGTGTATATATGTGTGTGTATATATATATATCTCTCCTTTATCCATTCACCCACTGATTGACACTTAGGTTGGTTGTTTCCTTGTTTGGATATTATGAATAATGAGGCAGTGACTGTGGAAGTCCAGATATCTTTTTGGAATAGTGATTTCATTTATTTCAAGCATATACCCAGAAATGGAATTGCTGGGTTATATGGTGGTTCTATTATTATTATTATTTACTGTTTTTCCATAGTGGCTATACCAGTTTACATTCCCATTAGTAATGTTTAAGGATTCCCTCTTTTCCATATCCTTGCCAGCTGGCAGTTTTTTTCTTACTCCAAATTTAATCTTTTGTCTGTTCGATTATGAAGTAATTTTGGGTAAACCATACAGAAGACTATTTGAAATGCAGGTTTATATCCAGCAAGTAGTGAAAAAAAATGAAAGTGTTAGTCACTCAGTAATGTTCAACTCTTTGTGACCCCACGGACTGTTGGCCACTAGGCTCCTCTGTCCATGGAATTCTCCAAGCAAGAATACTGGAGTGAGTAGTGATTCCCTTCTCCAGGGATCTTCCTGACTCAGGGTTTGAACCTGTGCCTCCTGCATTGTGGGTGGACACTTACCGTCTGAGTCACCAGGGAAGCTAATGGCAAATCTCACCTTATTATCTTGAGATATTAGCTGATAATAGTATATATATGTATAATATAATAGATTTAAGGGACTAGATATGGTAGACAGAGTTTCTGATGAACTATGGATGGAAGCTTGTGACATTGTACAGGAGACAGGGATCAAGACCATTCCCAAGAAAAAGAAATGCAAAAAAGCAAAATGGCTGTCTGAGGAGGCCTTACAACAAATAGCTGTGAAAAGAAGTAAAAAGCAAAGGAGAAAAGGAAGTATATACCCATATGAATGCAGAGTTCCAAACAATAGCAAGGAAAGATAAGAAAGCCTTCCTCAGTGATTGGTGCAAAGAAATAGAGGAAAACAATAGAATGGGAAAGACTAGAGATCTCTTCAAGAAAATTAGATACCAAGGGAACATTTCATGCAAAGATGGGCTCAATAAAGGACAGAAATGGTATGGACCTAACAGAAGCAGAAGATATTAAGAAGAGATGGCAAGAATACACAGAAGAACTATACAAAAAAGATCTTCACGACCCATATAATCATGATGGTGTGATCACTCACCTGGAGCCAGACATCCTGGAATGTGAAGTCAAGTGGGCCTTAGGAAGCATCACTACGAACAAAGCTAGTGGAGGTGATGGAATTCCAGTTGCGCTATTTAAAATCCTAAAAGATGATGCTGTGAAAGTGCTGCACTCAATATGCCAGCAAATTTGGAAAACCCAGCAGTGGCCACAGGACTGGAAAAGGTCAGTTTTTATTCCAATCCCAAAGTAAGGAAATGCAAAGAATGCTCAAACTACCGCACAATTGCTCTTATATCACACACTAGTAAAGTAATGCTCAAAATTCTCCAAGCCAGGCTTCAACAGTACATGAACTGTGAACTTCCAGATGTTCAAGCTGGTTTTAGAAAAGGCAGAGGAACCAGAGATCAAACTGACAATATCTGTTGGATCATTGAAAAAGCAAGGGAGTTCCAGAAAAACATCTATTTCTGCTTTATTGACTATGCCAAAGCCTTTGACTGTGTGGATCATAATAAACTGTGGAAAATTCTGAAAGAGATGGGAATACCAGCCCACCTGACCTGCCTCTTGAGAAACCTATATGCACAGGTCAGGAAGCAACAGTTAGAACTGGACCTGCAACTACAGACTTGTTCCAAATAGGAAAAAGAGTACGTCAAGGCTGTGTATTGTCACCCTGCTTATTTAACTTATATGCAGAGTACATCATGAGAAATGCTGGGCTGGATGAAGCACAAGCTGGAATCAAAACTGCCGGGAAAAATATCAACAACCTCAGATATGCAGATGACACCACCCTTATGGCAGAAAGTGAAAAGGAACTAAAAAGCTTCTTGATGAAAGTGAAAGAGGAGAGTGAAAAAGTTGGTTTAAAGCTCAACATTCAGAAAACGAAGATCATGGCATCTGGTCCCATCACTTCATGGGAAATAGATGGGGAAACAGTGGAAACAGTGTCTGACTTTATTTTTTGTGCTCCAAAATCACTGCAGATGGTGACTGCAGGCATAAAATTAAAAGACCCTTACTCCTTGGGAGAAAAGTTATGACCAACCTAGATAGCATATTCAAAAGCAGAGACATTACTCTGCCAACAAAGGTCCGTCTAGTCAAGGCTATGGTTTTTCCAGTGGTCATGTATGGATGTGAGAGTTGGACTGTGAAGAAAGCTGAGTGCCGAAGAATTGATGCATTTGAACTGTGGTGTTGGAGAAGACTCTTGAGAGTCCCTTGGACTGTAAGGAGATCCAACCAGTCCATCCTAAGGGAAATCAGTCATGAATATTCGTTGGAAGGACTGATGCTGAAGCTGAAACTCCAATACTTTGGCCACCTGATGTGAAGAACTGACTCATTTGAAAAGACCCTGAGGCTGGGGAAGATTGAAGGCAGGAGAAGAAGGGGATGACAGAGGATGAGATGGTTGGATGGCATCACTGACTCAATGGACATGAGTTTGAGTAAACTCCAGGAGTTGGCGGTGGACAGGGAGGCCTGGCGTGCTGCAGTTCATGGGGTTGCAAAGAGTCAGATACGACTGAGCGACTGAATTGAACTGAAACTGAAGTATATATGTGCTGAGTTGGGGATGTATACGTGAATAGGGTATGTTATCCATAGTTGCAGAGACCTTTGTTGTGGGGGAAGAACAACATGGAAAAGTTCAGTAGGAAGACCAGGACACTCATCTACTTCTTCCCCTGAGCTCTCCTTACAGTGTATTCAGCTTTCCCTGCTAAACTGGAAAGTGCTGAGGGCAGGGATCGCTTCTTTCTATTTGACTCCTCAACGAAGTAAGAGCATAGCATATAGTGAAAAGCTGATAAACACTTCCTGAATGAAGAGCATCTGGGGAGAATTTAAGGAGGGGCAAGTGGTCCACAGTGTCAAGAGTTATAAAAAAAAAGTCAAATGAGATAGGAAAGAAAAAAGTCTGTTGAGCACATGAAAAAATGCTCAACATTACTTATCATCAGGGAAATGCAAATCAAAAGCACAGTGAGATATCACCTCACACCTGTCAGAATGCCTATTGTCAAATGGACAAAAAGTAATAAACGTTGGCAGGGATGTATAGAAAAGGGAACCCTAGTTCACTGTCGAAATGTAAATTTGGTGCAGCCACTGAAGAAAATAGTATGGAGGGCCGTCAAAAAATTGGAACCGCTGTATTATGCAGCAGCCCCGCCTCTGTGTACATTACTGAAGAGAGCAAACACGCTGATTGGAAAAGATATGCACCCTGATGTTCAATAGCCAAGATGTGGAAGTAACCTAAGGATTTATCACCAAAGAATGATGCTAGGTGCTGGAGAAAAGTGAATGGAGATGATGAAAACCAGAAACATGGTGGAAAGAGACTCTGAGAAGAAGCAGGGCCACCTCTTTCTGAGGGCTTGGAAGGAAGATGAAGAAGGAGAGGTTCCATGTACATAGCTTTGTGGGCAGAGGTGAAGGATGGTAAGCGAGCTTATGCCTGATGGGGGTCAAGACCAGCTGAAGCGATGGAGGCGGGGACTTTCAAACTGCAGAGATTGAGGGCCTGTTTCGTACCTTCAAAGAGTACAGTATTTATTTAGGAGAAATTGGGACATGATAAACGAATGATTTAGTTCACTGGAGAAAAAAAATGCAAAGTCACTCAGAAACAAATCCTGAGTAATAAAATTAGGACTGGGGTGCTTAAAGTTCATAGAAACAGTGGGCTTCAGTTGGTGAATTTGGGATTCAGTTGGTGAGAGGAGATACAATGGAAGAAGGAATGTTTTGAACTTGGCCTCAGAAGAGGGAACAATTTTTCTCTGGGGAAAACAAAGGGAAAGATTTTGTTTTCTTTCCAAAAGAAGAAGTAGCATATATGGATTAAACTTTGCTATGGTCTAGCAACATTTTGATGTCCCGGAATTAGCTTTATAAACTAGTAGTTTTCCTCCCCTCAACTTACTGCTTGTTTGGGTTAAACAGAATTTCTAACATGGTGTATTGGGTGTGATTCCTTAGTACTCCCTCAAGATATCTCCTCGATGAGCTTCTGAAGGTGGTAGACATCTTCAGATCTCTAGCCCTTAGCAGAGAGCCTGACCCAGAGGAGCTGGAGCTCAAAGAAAATGTGTTGAATCGAATTTTCCCACCCAACTCGTAGTGTAGCCTGCCCTTAGTCTTGCTTTTGCATTCTGGTTAGTTTCCCTCCAAAACGTTCGTTTCTGTCTACGCACCTCCATCCAGCTCTTTTCTGATCCTGTTTTAGTCAGTTGTGTATCATGTCTCTCTCTCAATTGATTGACAGGTGCAGAATTCTTAAGGGCGTAACTTGAGCTGCACAGGGAGAGTAAGTTTAGTTGGGATAATTTAATAAAAACCACGCAGGTGGGTTTGTGGATGATAGAGTGAGCTTTATGCACTGTTTGCATCTGAAACAAGATAGAGTTCTTCCAATCAAGGAAGCTATTCATCTTTTCAGTATTTAAGGCGGAAGGCTTTGGAAAGGTCAGACTTCGTAGCTTCTGTGGTTGGTCAGTGCTAGGCTGCTATGCTATGTGGCCACAAGGTGGCGCCAGAGCCCTGTGCAGTAAAAATGAACTTGCTCAGGAGCCTCTGGCGCTGCTGTTTTAAGGACTTTGTCAAACTCACTGGAAAGAAAGATTTTGTATGTACAGACTCACTTTTGTATGTGTTCATCTTTCTATCTTCTATCATATATGCATTTACTTATGTGTATATGTATGTCCTTGTATCCTTATATAATAATATTTGTTTTAATCTATATTTACATTTGTATCTAAAATTTACTGTTTACAGTTTCAAGCATTTTGCATAAATTGTCTTTTCTTTCTTGAGCTATAATTGTCATAAAACATTATAATAGTTTTAGGTGTACAACATAATTATTTGATATTTGTATATATTGAAAAATGATCACAAGTCTAGTTAACATTTGTCACCAAGTATGGTTATGAACTTTTTCTTTTTCTTGTGATAAGAACTTTTAAAATCTACTCTCTAGCAGCTTTTAAATACAAGGGTGTGTAAATTCCTCAGTCATGTCTGACTCTCTGTGACCCCACGGACTGTAGTTCTCCAGGCTCCTCTGTCCATAGAATTTCCCAGACAAGAATACTGGAATGGGTAGCCATTCCCTTCTCCAGGGAATCTTCTCAACCCAGGGATAGAACCCAAGTCTCCTGCATTGCAGGCAGATTCTTTACTGTCTGAGCTACCAGAGAAGCCCTCAATTATACAATACAATATTTTAAACTATCAGTTCAGTTCAGTTCAGTCGCTCAGTCGTGTCTGACTCTTTGCGACCCCTGAATCACAGCACTCCAGGCCTCCCTGTCCATCACCATCTCCCAGAGTTCACCCAGACTCACGTCCATCGAGTCGGTGATGCCATCCAACAATCTCATCCTCTGTTGTCCCCTTCTCCTCCTGCCCCTAATCCCTCCCAGCCTCAGAGTCTTTTCTAATGGGTCAACTCTTCACATGAAGTGGCCAAAGTACTGGAGTTTCAGCTTTAGCATCAGTCCTTGAAAAGAAATCCGAGGGCTAATGTCCTTCAGAATGGACTGGTTGGATCTCCTTGCAGGCCAAGGGACTCTCAAGAGCCTTCTCCAACACCACAGTTCAAAAGCATCAATTCTTCGGCGCTCAGCTTTCTTCACAGTCCAACTCTCAGATCCATACATGACCACTGGAAAAACCATAGCCTTGACTAGACGGACCTTTGTTGGCAAAGTAATGTCTCTGCTTTTGAATATGCTATCTAGGTTGGTCATAACTTTCCTTCCAAGGAGTAAGCGTCTTTTAACTATAGTCACCATGTTATACATTATATTCCCATGGCTTATGTATTTCATAACTGGAAGTTTTTTTGTTTTTTTCTTTTAGCCCCCTTCACTCATATCAGGTACTTCCTATCTACCCACCTCTGGCAACCACCAATCCAACTTCTGTATCTACCAGCTTGTTTTTTTATTTTGTGGGCTTTTTTTTTTTTTTAGATTCCACATGTAAAGAAGATCATTTAGTATTTGTCTTTGTTGGTCTGATTGGTTTCATTTAGCATAATGCCCTCAAGGTAATCCATGTCACAAATGACAAGGTTTCATTCTTTTTTATGGCTGAGTAATATTGCACTTATATACATGCACACACACACATATATTTCAGATTTTCTTTATCCATTCTTCTATCGGTCGACATGGGTTGTTTCTATATCTTTGCTGTTGTAAACAATGCCACAGTGAAGATGGGGGTGCATATATCTTTCCAAGTTAGTGTTTTCATTTTCTTCAGATAAATACCTAGAAGTGGAATTGCTGGATTACATAGTAGTTTTATTATAAATTTGTTATGAGGAACCTCCATACTTTTTCCCATGGTAGTTCCACCTATTTATATTTCCACCAACAGTTTACTGGGACTTCCCCTTTTCTCCACATCCTCACCAACACTTATTTTTCATTTTTTGATGATAGCCATTCTACCCAGTGTGGGGTGGTATAAATTGTCTTATTCAATCCTTATAAAAACCCTTGAAAATAGGTACTTTTATAATTTTACACATGAGGAAATTGGGGCTTAGGAAGGATAACCTGCTCAAGGACCCCAAACCTTTTCATTCTTTACAGTCACAATCGAATGCTTCTCATAGTTTAGCTTTCACAGCATCTTTGTGAGTAAAATATACGCATAGAGAAATAAGAGTAAAGTGAATTAAGTATAAGGGGAAGAAAGACCCTGTGATCAACATGTTTGTCTCTGGTTTCTGGCCCGCTGTGATTAGATTTCATGAGTGTGAAGATCTTGTCCTTGTTCATGGTGGATATATCACATCCAAACTCCCGATGCAGCTAAAGCGCCGCTGAGATCTGGGAAAGTTACTGGAGTAAAGCAGCTTGAGGGATCACTCCCTTCCCAAAGCAACTTTTACAGCCCCACTGTAACCTCAGGCGTCACGTCACGGATGGGCTTCACCCTGCACAGCGGTTGTGAGCCGAGACTCTGTGAGGTCGTTCATCTGGTCCTTTCACTCTCGTCACCATGGCCAAGGACTCCATTCAGTGTGTTTAATGATTGTTCCATCATGCACCCTAGAATATAACAGTCATAGGTAGAGGGAAGCAAAGACTACCTTTCTAAGTCTCAGGCTCATGATCTGTAAAATGAGAAAATAGTTTTACCCCTTTCATGAGGCAGTTGTCAGGATTAAATGAGATAATGAATGTCAAGTATTTGGCTCAGTGGACATTACTCTTATTGTTGGAGAATAATGGATGGTAGTGTTGAATGAAGGCAGGGACCTGGCAGAAGAAGAGAAAGGACAACTAAAAGGAAGGAAGACCAGATTTACTGCAGGACTGAGTGGTAGAGGAGGGGGGTCTTTTAGTTGCAAACAGAGACGGAACAATCTGTTAGTTCTTCAATTCTGGTTTCCACCAGCCCAAGAGCCATAGAATTTCTGGCATGAGACTTAGAGATTATCTAATTTAACCATGTTACAGGAAAGAAAAATGAGTTGTAGGGCTTATTCAAAGTTGGCTAGTGGCAGCTCCAGGATGGGAATCCAGGACTCCTGACTTTGATTCTGGTGTTGTTTTGCCACTAATCACATTGCTTTAGGTTAATCAGGGTATTTGCAAGCATGAGACTAAGATAGTACTTGTCTGTGTTATATGAACTCACTTTAGAGCCTTGAGTTGCTGAAATACAATATGGAATTGAGGGAGGGCAAGGTATTATAACTTTAAATCAAAAGGACAACTTACATGGACACTTAGTTCTCCTTGGCACAGTAGTCTCAAGTTTATGGTGCATTCAATACATTTCTTCCTAGAAAGGCTACCTGTAATGTGATTTTTTTTCCCCATTATGAGAGAACTATGGCTCTTTTTGTGTGTGACCTCTTCAAAATGCTTTCTATTATCTTTACTTTTTATATAACCTATAGAGACTTATTTCTCAGTAAGCTCCTAAATATGAATAGTAGTAAGTTGATTTTATGGGCTAATATATTTTGAATAGAGTTATGCTTTCTGAGCTTTCCCTAGAAAAAAAATCTTATTTTTGTAGGATTGCATCTATCTTTTATACACATGGCTACTGGACAAAAGAAAAGTAGAAAGTAGTCCATTGGATGGTTTCTAAACTTTTAGAGGCTGCGAAAATGGAAGGATATTTTCCTTTAGTCCCAGACACAGAGAGAGTCTACCAGTTTCTTGGTTCATTTTTAATGCTGCTAATGAGCATATTCAAATAAATATTCAGTTCAGTTCAGTTGCTCAGTCGTGTCTGACTCTTTGCAACCCCATGGACTGCAGCACACCAGGCCTCCCTGTCCATCGCCAACTCCTGGAGTTTTCTCAAACTCATGTCCATTGAGTTGGTGATGCCATACAACCATCTCATCCTCTGTCATCCCCTTCTCCTCCTGCCTTCAATCTTTCCCAGGATCAGGGTCTTTTCAAATGAGTCAGTTCTTCCCATCAGGTGGCCAAAGTATTGGAGTTTCAGCTTCAGCATCAGTCCTTCCAATAAATATTCAGGACTGATTTCCCTTAGGATGGACTGATTTGATCTCCTTGCAGTCCAAGGGACTCTCAATATTTTAAAAGTGATTGTCCCATAAAGATAAAAATTATCCCTTTCCTCCCATTCTCATATATGCATATCAATATGGATGAAGATAACAATCGAAACTATGATAATGTTATTTTGAAACATTATGTCTCTTGTGGCTTCCAATGACAAAAGTGCATATTTATTGCATGAAACATGGAAGTTGTGGAAGAAACTAAGAATGAATGGTCCTTTGGTTCTAGAAAATTTTCTCCACTCTTTGCTGATGGTTGCCTCCTGGCTGTTTTCTTCGTTTTCCTTTCATGGTTCTATGAGGACCTAGACTTCTTGTTGTTTGTGTGATCTTATGACTGTACTGTTCCCAAGGGTTTTGGAATCCTCTTATTGGGATCTCTGAATCTGGCATGCAGAGAGAAAAAGACAGGGAGGGTCACCTTGGGGGATTTTAATGGGCCAAACCTAGAGCTGGAACATATCATTACATTTATATTTTATTGGTCAAACTGTTATAGACCATCACACCTAAATGGAAGGCAAGTTGGGAAAATGTAATCTAGCTTGTGCCTAGAAAGGTTTTGTGAACACTCAAGAGAATTTTATGATTGCTTGTTCTGTTGGTACTTAGGACTGTCTCATATTCCTCCCATGTGTAGAACACATCATCCAAGGCAGACAGCCTATCTGATTGCTGCATCCAGTTCCAAGTTTGAGATTTCTGGGTGGTATGCAGTCCCTTTCTGAGGGCTGGAAGTGACATCTTCTAAGCTATAGACATATGAACACGGAAGGAAAGTTATCTTTCCCTACCCAGTTAGTGATGGTGGAGCAGGCACAGGATAAACACAAAGAAAACTCTACTGGGAAAAGAAAAGGATGGGAGACATGGCAATCTCTGGTTCATAGATTCTGAAATTCTATTAAAAAAGCGTTCTTAAGGCTTTCTAACCTGAGGTGGAAGAAATTCTTTCCTTGGCCCTGATTCTGCTTTCAGAGAGGAATTTCCTTGATCACTGCTCCGCACAGCCCCTGGCTTTCCTTTTGGGAAGTTCTTTCTCATCCATTACCCTTTATACTCACATCAGACACAGACTTTGGTGAGAATGCCTTTTCTGGGAGTGTGTGTAGCTTCCATTGTCCCTTCCTTCCTGAAGGGTTGTGTTAAAACTTTTCCAAAAGAGGCATCTTTAAACCATCCTCCTGATTTCTTTGGTAGTTCCACCAAAATTCTGACAGTTTTCAATCTATTCACTTTTGGTAAGTTCCATATGCTGGTTACCATGCAGATAGATTTCGCCTATATGTAATTCATAAGCTTTCCCTGTCTTCACTCTTGTGTCTCTCAACTGAAGACTGGATGCCGTAAGTCAGGGTTTGCATGGGAAGGTGGCACCCTTATTTTGATGTCTGTTGCAAGGCTGAGTTACTTTGCCTAGCTGAGAATTCTTATTGGATTTTGTTGCTTAAGGTGTCTAAACACCTTCTCTCCTTGTATTTGGGCTTCTCTTGTGGCTCAGCTGGTAAAGAATCTGCCTGCAATGCGGGAGACCTGGGTTTGATCCCTGGGTTGGGGATATCCCCTGGAAAAGGGAAAGGCTACCCACTCCAGTATTCTAGCCTAGAGAATTCCATGGACTGTATAGTCCATGGGGTCACAAAGAGTCAGACACGGCTGAGTGACTTTCACTTTCTCTTCATATTTGGGGAAAGGAGAAACAGATTTTCTAACCTCGTGAAGCATTTGAATTTGTTTATTCCCTTCTGTAATTGCTTGGAAACCAGACAAATTTTTGCCTGAGCTCATCTTTTCCACATAATACCTTGCTGAAGGCCGGCAATAGGAGACAATACAGAACACTTTCCAACCACTTATTTTAAAGCTACAGATGCATAGGCAGCAGCCTGTCTTTCAAGTTATCACAGACAGCAGTTTTATCAAGTATTTTGCCTGGCATTACAGGTGTCTCTAGCCTTCCAAACTCTCATGTTTATTTACTTGAACCCCATGTCAATCTCACATATTTTAGGATTCTTTGGTTATTTTTTTTGTCATAAAACTCTCGACTTCAGAGTAATAGGTTCTAGGTAAGTTATTCTTTATCCTAATAAAGAATAATTAGTTATAAAACATTCTCAAATCATAATGATTTAACACTGTAAAACTTGACACCTTGCTCACCCAAAGCTGTTTCCTATAACTGAGTGAGGCTGGAGATTGGCCAGCTGGGCTGTGTTGCTGTCTAGACTTTCTGGTCAAGTGGTGTGTGTTTAGTAGCTCAGTCATGTCCGACTCTGCAACCTCATGGACTGTAGCCTGCCAGGTTCCTCTGTCCATGAGATTCTCCAGGAAAGAATACTGGAGTGGTTGCCATTCCTTTCTCCAGGAGATCTTCCCAACCCAGGGATCAAACCTGGATCTCCTGCATTGCAGGCAGATTCTTTACGGTCTGAGCCCCCAGGGAAGCTGTGGTCAAGTGGGCCCACAGGCTATGCTCTGTGACGGGGATGGGGTCATGGCTGTGCTCCCTTGCGGTGAAGCTCCGGCTCTGTCAGCAGCTGTGTTAGTACGTAGGCTGGGCTCCACTGCTGGGTGATGTAGTGGGCTGGGCTCTGGGGCTGCCCAGTATCACTGTTCAGGCTCCCTGGTTCTGTGGGGCCAGAGGTTATGCCCAACGACTGGACAGAGCTGCTGGCTTGGTTTCCTGTCTGAGTGGGACTGCAGGATGGGCTGCTTCATGGCCATCCAGGGTCTCTGGCTAGGCTTCATGGTCAGGTGGGACTGGAAGCTAGGCTCAGCCATTGGGGAGAGACTGGAAATTTGCTTCCCTACCTGAGCAGGGCTGTAGAACAGGCTTCATTCATGACAGGTGTAGCCTCTTGGCTGGGGATCCAAGTCAAGCAGAATTGCCAACCTAGCTCTCTGGCCAAATAAGGTAAATGGTTAAGCTCTGTGAATGGGCACAGTTGCTGGCTGGGTCTCTGCCCAGGTACAGCTGATGGAGGAATGTAATCCTCCGAGATCTGAGTACTGATTGCTGTAAGCCCTCCTCTGCTTCTCTGTCTCTATCTGGTCCCCACTGGTCTAACTCTGTAGATTGTCCCCATGATCCTTGTGAGGCGAGACCCAAGTGGGCTTCCTGAGAAGTGTTCCATAATGCTGGGGCAGCTAGATACCCACCTGTGCTCTCTCTTTCCCCTGGAGAGGCCACAGGCCCAGCAGGCTTCTTGGCATGATGCTGTGCCAAGCTGGGGGAGGTTGGCAGTCAAGGTAAAGCTGTGCTTCTTTCCTGCTTGTGTGGTCCTTTTGTCACTCAGGGAGATTCTTCAAGCTCACCCTCAGGTTCTGGGATTCTCATGATGGTGTCTAGTCCATGCATAATCGGTTGCTGGTCTTCTTGGTGAGGGGAAGTGAGGCTGGAAATGATCTGGGTTGCCATCTTGACGTCACCTCCCCTGTTTCTTTTTTTTTTTTTTCTCCCCTGTTTCTTAAATAGATTTTCAATCAATAGACTTTAGCCTCCGTTCAGCTCTGCTTCTAGCGATATGTGTTTTCACCAATTTTGATTCTTTAGGGGAGAGTACGGTATAAATTGGGCTTCCCAGGTGGCATTAGTGGTAAAGAACTCGCCTGCCAGAGCAGGAGATGTAAGAGACGTGAGTCGATCCCTAGGACAGGAAGATCCCCTGGAGAAGGGCATTGCAGCCAACTCCAGTATTCTTGCCTGGAGAATCCCATGGACAGAGGAGCCTGGTGGGCTATGTCCATAGAGTCACAAAGAGTTGGACACGACTGAAGTGACTTAGCACAAGCAAACACAGTGTAAACTGGTTTGTTTTTGGCTTTCTTCAGCACTGCCAGGATTTTCTTATTGGATCTGAAACATGATTTATAAAACGTCCATTTGCTTTCTAGCTTCCAAATGTTGTTGTTATTATGCACTCTTCCATTCTTCCTGTCACTGTGGGCCTGTGATTTATAATAAATCTCTTGTGAGTTCTTTTTAGTAAGCCTGTAGTGGGAGTAAATATATGTGTTTCACCCACCATTTTGTTTTTTCCCATCAGCACTTTGCTTCTCATAATTTTCTTGGACATCACTTTCTAACTTTAGGGGGAATGGTTGAATGCATTTGATGGGTTAATAGCACAGATATACATCCAATAAAAAGTGTGTTAACGCCTTTCCATGCAATTTCCGATGTATTATGTTAAAGAAAAACCAGAGCTAGTTGGTAGTTAAAGTAATAAAAACGGATTTTATTCAGGACAGTTGTGATAGGGGAAAAGAGACCCTGGTACAAAACTGGCTCAATTCTCAATACAACATGAACAAGTGGGAATTTGTAGCCAAGGGGTGCAGAGGGGAGTCGGGGGGGACAGTCAATGGATGGAAAATTACTAAGAGGAAACATTGGGACTAAGGGGGGATTTTGGCTGAGCCAACTTGACAGGATTCTTGCAGAAGGCAGGCCCGAGTGATCAAATATTAAAGACAGCAGTTGAGCAATGTGATTAGATAATTACAGTGATCAGAAATCAACTGTGTGGACTTGCTCTTCTAAGTGGATAGAGCAGGATTCTTGCTAAAAGTGGTCCCAAGACAGACCCTGAGCCACCTGGGAAGCTCCTAACCAACCTTATGTACTTTATTTTTCTTGTCTATGAAATGGGGATCATAATAGTACCTGCCCATGAGAGTATTGTGAGGATTAAATGAACTAATTCATGTAAAGAACTTAGAATTCATATTATGAACCATCATCAGCAATAAACATATTGTTCAAATTAATTTCCATAAGCCTGTGAAAGAAAAGACACTTATGTGGATATATAGGCATACTTCAGCGATATCGTGGGTTCAGTTTTTAGACCACTGAAATAAAATGAGTATCACAATAAAGCAAGTCACACAAATTTATGGTACCACAGTGCATGTAAAAGTTATACCGCACTGTAGTCTAAGTGTGCTATATCATTATGTCAGAAAAACCAATGGACATACATTCATTAAAAAATACTTTATTGCTAAAAAATGCTAACTATCATATGAGCCTTCAATGAGTCATTATTTTTTTGCAATAGTGACATCAAAGATCATTCATCACAGGTTAGTAATAATAACAATGGACAAGTCTGAATTGTTTTGAAAATTACCAAAATGTGGCACAGAGAATGAAGTGAGCAAATGTGATTGGAAAAATGGCACTGGTGGACTTGCTCAATTCAGGGTTTCTACGAACCTTCAATTTGTAAAAAATGCAGTGTCTGCGAGTCTCAGTGAAGTGAAGTGCAACTGGGTGAGGTGCAATGTACACTTTTCATTCTTGGACAAGAGTGCTTGTAAAATTAGAAGGAAAGCAATAAATATCATAAGAAAAAAATGTTCTTCAGGAAGTTAGGAGAGCATGCCAGCTCCCAGAATTTTTGTCTGTTGGAAGATTAAGAATTCTTCGGTTAGATTCCATCTCACCAAAGTTTTAACTCTAGTTTATTGAGAAATAGTTTTCATGAAATAGAATCTAAGACAATAAAGAAAATTAATGAGAAATGTAGAATTCCCTCCATACCTCGATGTAAAGTAAAGCATTATCTGCAGATTCATTTCCCTAAAGCTGTGCCAGTGGAAAGGAAATTCTCCTGATGATACGAGCCAATAAAACCCACTCAATGGATTTTGGATTTGAATTATGCACACTGACTTTTTACATTTATTTGAATGCATTTGTTAGCTGCACTACAATCTTTGCCCATATTGAAAGGCCCAAATTATCTGCTAATATAATGCATATGAGCTAGTTCTCAGAAATCATTAAACTATGGATGGATTTTTCTCCATGATATTTTAATGTCAGAGGGTAAAATATGTTGTTTTATCTTCTTGTCTTAAGAAGTTTAATCTAGTAAGTGTGGGTCTAGATGGAGGATGGAGGGAATATTAGAAACAAACTCAATTTCCTCTTTTCTAAACTAGCTTCAAATTATCTGTGATTCTGATTCTGGGTCATTATTTAATTCAAGTGGGAAATACATTTGAGTTTCTGTTCTCTGTAAAGCCTTCTGTAGAATTTAACGGAAGATTTAGAGATTCAAGAGGATTTTAAGCCCAGTTTTAGAGGCAAATTATATGTCATTATACAAGGCAGTATAAGAGCTGTATTTTGTTTAATATGTATGTGTATGATTTAATTATGCACAGAAAATTTCAGGAGTCAAATAAAGTCTGTAATAGAGTCAAGACTCCACAGTATTGTAGGATCCTCCATAATGCAGTCTGTGGGGTCGCACAGAGTCGGACACGACTGAAGCGACTTAGCAGCAGCAGCAGCAGCAGCGGCCACAATGAAATTAATTTTATTCAGGAGGATTAAGAAAGATAGTTTAGCTGAGTCTTGAGGATAACTGGGATTTTGATTAATAGAACAGGGACCACATAAACAAAACTGTGCAAGTATCTAACATAATTAGTCAATGGCATAGAGTCTGTTTAGGCTTCAGCATATGAAGATGGACAGTGGGGCCCAAAGTATGACAGATCTCTGGGACCTCAGATATTTAAAGACTTGGCCCTAGGTTTTCAGATGTACCCAGTGATTAGCTAAGAGTCGCAGTCTCCAAATTGTACTATTTAGAAAGCTAGTTCAGCAAAGTGTTTAGAGATATTTCAAGGAAAATAAGGTTTCATGATTAAAGAAGTTTTGGAAATCCTAGACAATTCAAGACAATATAGACAATATTCTTTATTGCAGGACTTTTCAGAGCTTTTACTATGCTAGTAAATAGAGTTAATCTTACAATGTGAGTTCTTGGCTGGGCGGTTTAGGTGTTTTGGAAATATTGGTTTAGTTTGCTTTAAATTCTGACCATAATCTAAGTTCCTTTCAATCAGTGACATCAAATGCTTTGTTTCTTCCTTCCTTCTTTCTTTTTCCCTCCCCACTTCCTTATTCCCTTTTTATTTAATTTTTCTCTTTCAAGAAATGTGTATTAAATTATAATTTTTAAAAAATCTGTGACCACAGTGGTATGTTAATTTAAAAACAAAGTCTTTTGTGCCCCTTTTAAAGAAATTTATTCTAAAAATACTGATGATAATAAGTATTCTCCCTGTTTTAAAAATACCATCCTTCTGACAGTTGAACATCGCTTCCTTTATATTCTTGATTTAAGAACAGTTCTTTCTAATTGGGGAAGGATAGCTTTATGTATTTATACATATAAAAGTTTACCTGTGGCGGATTCATTTTGATATTTGGCAAAACTAATACAATTTTGTAAAGTTTAAAAATAAAATAAAAATAAAATAAAAGTTTTAACCTTGAATGCAGTTTCTGAGGAAAAAAAGGGGATAATTGTCTACCAGCCACATCAGCTGAATCCCTCTCTCTGCAGGTCAATGGGTGATATTGCACAAATACTCTAAAAATACAATTTTAGTTGCTGTCAGCCTTGCTATGTGCCTTGTACTGAAAATTAAATATTTTTCTCATTGTCATTCAACTCATGTAATAGGAAGAGCTAGGATTAGAACCCAGGAATTTCTCATTTCAAAACCACCACGTTTTGTTGCCTGCTGCTATGCAAATTAGAACTTCTCAGTAAAATCACCAAAGGAAGGCTATCCCTCTTTATGTTTCTTCTTATAAATTGCACAATCCAAGAACTACGTGGCAGACTCCCATTCAGCATTTTAAAGTCATTTTTTTGGGTAGCGGTGGCAATTAACATACAGACAATAAACAAGCAAGTACAAAACATTGAATGAAAACAAAGTAGTGAAAAATATTGTAAATAAATCAATCATACTTTTGAGATCAATAATAATGACATCATTTTGTATATAAATGGCAGAGATATAAACATCATAAACTTTTGTAAATTTGCCCCCTCAAAATGTCTCTTTGGCATATAGATTATTTCAAGGTGAAAACAATCAAGGCTCCAAAGATTCAGGAAGAAATTTCAGCCTTTCCCCTAACTGTGTAAAGAATGAAGACAGAGGCCCTATTCCAGGAAGGGAGCCGTGACCACACATGAATGGCTGAATTATGAACTAGGCGTGGAGATAGGGAGGAATTTAGGTAAGTCTGTCTCTTGGAACTCCTGTGTCCCATTGTCTCACTGTGGCCCAGCAAACATGTGTTTACTGAATATTTGCTTTTCCCTCTCTATGTCAGTTGCCTTCCTCCCCTTTGAAGTCCCAGACCACCACCCTCAACATCCTCTTTTGTTTTTAGCTAAAGACGGCATTTAAGGTGAAGTTTTTGGAGAAGGCAATGGCACCCCATTCCAGTACTCTTGCCTGGAAAATCCCATGGACAGAGGAGCCTGGTGGGCTGCAGTCTATGGAGTTGCTAAGAGTCAGACACGACTGAGATACTTCGCTTTCACTTTTCACTTTCATGCATTGGAGAAGGAAATGGCAACCCACTCCAGTGTTCTTGCCTGGAGAATCCCAGGGACAGGGGAGCCTGGTGGGCTACCGTCTATGGAGTTGCACAGAGTCGGATACGACTGAAGCAACTTAGCAGCAGCAGCAAGGTGAAGTTTTCAGCTATTTTGATGAGTTGAGTTTTTCCTGAGTCTCTCCCACGTGTTCATGTTATTAAACTTTTTGATTTTTCTCCATTGCTCTGTCTCATGTCAATTTAATTCTTAGACCAGCCAGAATAACCTAGAAAGGGTGGAGGAAAATTTCTTCCCAACACCAGGTGGCACTAGTGATAATAAATCCCGCAGGCAATGCAGGAGACACAAAAGTTCCTGGGTCGGGAAGATCCCCTGGAGGAGGGCATGGCAACCCACTCCAGTATTCTTGCCTGGAGAATCCCATGGACAGAGGAGCCTGGTGGGCTGCAGTCCATAGGCTGGCAGAATTGGACACAACTGAAGTGACTTAGCATGCAGCATACACTTTCAATTTCAAATTTAGATACCCCACCCCAAAATCCTTTTCAGATTAATATATCCTACAAAAAATTTAGGGGGGTAAATTATTGACTGTGACTAATTTAAAGACATTATTTAATATAGAGGACATTATGAAATTCAGAAGATGTTTTCAGAAATGAATATTGTAGAGTTTTAATTAAGTATAAAATAACAAAGTTAGAAATGAGTAACATGCATTTGTGAAAGGAAAAGAACACACAAGATATAAAGTAGTGTAACACAGAAGAAAAATCTTTAACTGGAGCACTGTTAATCCTCTTTGATGAAAATTCAGTGGAGACCAGTGAGACTCCTGAATGCACACTCCTCAAATTGTACCAAGACTGGAAGTGTAGAGAATCAGCTGACATGTGAAATTGGTTTTTAAAAAATGTGAAAATGCTTGAGGTTGACATTTGTTAAAAGCTATTCCACTAAAATGGTATAATTTTTAATAAATACACAAGAAACCAGAATGTCAAAAGATGAATCAATCTCTTTTGTAGCTCTGCTATTCTCACCCCCACTGTGACTCTTTCATTTGGAAATTATTCACAACAAAAGGACAAGTCTCTCATTTTTGTGGCCATGAGAGGATAAGGGAGATGCTATTTGAATTGTAAAAGTCCTTTTTCAAAATGCTTACTTTGTAATAAAATTGGCACTTTAATCTGAAGAGCGATTCTTTTTCACTTTTGCTACCTAATATACTACACAATTTCAATTGATCATCTGGAATACTTTAATTGAATATGAAATAAATCTCCCTCTTCTCCATTAGGCTATTTAACTTTAATTTTCATAATGAAATGGAGTAAGAAAGGTCAAGGCCTCCCCTCCGAACACCCAAGTGAAAAATCTCATTCATCTTCTAAGCAAGACTGTCTTTTACAAAACATCAGGTTGCATAGTTGCTCAATGAAACAGGTTCTAGGAGGCAGTGTAGGACCTAAGGCCCTTTGGAAAGGATTTCCAAGAATTAAATATTTTTCACTCTGACTCATTTATTTCCCTTATCCCTCTCCCTGGAAAATACTGACCTTCCAGTCCCTAAGGTGACAATTTGCTGCTGGGCTGTAGGGTTATAGAATCTTACCTTTTGGTCTTGAAGCATACCATACATATATGGGGAGAGGTAGTAGGGGAGAAAAAAGAACTTTCCCTCTACCCTTCTAGATACTTGGCTGAGACCTTCCCCTGACTCCTATAATAAGAGAGAGATTAACAGGAGAAAAAGCACAGACATCCTCCTTCACACAAAGGAAAAGTAAAGTGAAAGTCACTCAGTCGTTTCCAACTCTTTGGGACCCCATGGACTATATAGTCCATGGAATTCTCCAGGTCAGAATACTGGGGTGGGTAACCTCTCTCTTCTCTAGGAGATCTTCCAAACCCAGGGCTCGAACCCAGGTCTCCCCCATTGCAGGCGGATTCTTTGCCAGCTGAGTCACAAGGGAAGCCCTCATACAAAGGATGCCCAGGAAAACCAAACTGGCCCAAGCCATCACCTTAAAATAACATTTCCAGCTAAAAACGAAAGATACTGTATGGGGGAGAGCCAGGTTTTCAGACGAAGCACAGTAAACAAGAGTATGGTTACTGTGCAGAATTAAGTCCTTGTCTTCTCCAGTGATAGGGATTTCTGTAGATTTAGTCATCCTCCTTTTCCTGGTTGGGTTTCTGGGGTGGTGCAGTGGTAAAGAATTTGCTTGCCAGTGCAGGAGCTGCAGGAGATGTGAGTTCACTCCCTGAGTCGGGAAGATCCCCTGGAGTAGGAAATGGCAACCCACTTCAGTAGTCTTGCCTGGAAAATCCCATGGACAGAGGAGCCTGGCGGTCACAAAGAGTTGGACATGACAGCACACACACACACACCCCTCTTCCTGGTACTGAGAGGGAGACGCCCTTATAAATAGAGATTCCCCTTATAAATGTAAATTTCTCTTACCAGAGGGTAACTTTGACTTGGTTTTCAGTTTCTCTCCTGTCTGTTGTTTTTTAAACACAATCAGCCTAAAATGATCCTTATGCATATTTTGTGACAAATTCTTCTGTCCTTCAATGTCATCAGAGAGTAGATCCTACCTAAGGGTCACATGTATCACTAAAATGGTAACATTAAAAAAAATTAGTATGTTCAATAGAACAGAAGAGGTTCTTAAAACGAACTTCAGAGATCCATACAAAGCAGTAGTCCTCAGACTCTCAAAGTGTGCATCAGAATCACAGGTCAAGGTTCTGATTTGGTGGATGGAATGGGGAAGAGAATCCATTTCTAACAGGTTCCCAGGTGGCTCCTACTGCTGGTCTGGGTACCATGTCTTGAAAGTTCTAGCAGGTAACCTGTTGTTACCCCCAAACTGGATCTGCCTCTTGGTGGGTATTTAACCAGAAGACACAACCAAGTCAAAGATCAGGAGAAGGAAGGATTTGTTACTTGCAGTAAGTAAAGAGAAGCCCAGGAATATTTCCCAAAGCATTGTTTCTTTGAATAACAAAACTGGGGAAATTTTAAGCTATAAGGGTGGATAATTATTCACCAATGGGCAAGGGTGCCTGCATATTTATGAAGGGTCCTGTTCTTCTGCAAGGGCAAGCATTGTGGCCAGGTTTAGGCCTAAAATAGCTTCTCTTATGTCAAGAAAGCCATGTCTGTTTCTCCTCCTTCAGGGACCCGTACCATAAATGCCTACCCTGTGACCCACTTATGTGCCTTAAGGGGGTTTCAAGTGAGCTTTGGGGTGGCAGGCGACTTATAGAAGGGCCAGAGCCATAGGCCTATTGCCGCTGGCTAAGATCGCCTTGTCTGTGTATCCCATTGTGCCATAGAAATATTATTACTTTCTAAATACGCCATGACATGAAAAATGTGGGAGTGTATTTAATTTGCACAGAGCTCTGTTTCCAGTGATTTAATTCTATTGGGAAAATTTAGCATAACTTGTCTTTAGGATAGATTATTTAAAGTGAGGTAAGGAATCCTGGAATCATCCCCCAGGCACTTTGTAAGGAAGAAGAGGAAGAAATCAGAATATTTGTTGAGTGAGTTCTTTGTGGTAGGCACATGCCAGGCACTTAATATGCTATTCTGTTTAGTTCTCTCCACAGTCTAATGAGATAATTGTTATTTCACTCTTTTCACTTCACCTAACCGAGGTTTTGAGAACATAAGTAATTTGCCCAAGGTCACGGAGCAGGTAAATGAAGCCAGAGGGAAAGCCAGTGTCTCTGACTTGAAGTTCCAGAGCTGTATCATGTGGTCTTGGGGATGAAGCAAAGAAAGGGGCCTTTCTTTACATCATCAGAAATTGGATCAGCTTCAGAAAAAGTTAAGCCAGTTTGAGGTTATATCTAAGTTCCCAAATGAAAGGTCAACCAAAGAAGTCATTAGCTTATTGGCTTCCCCAGTTTATACACGTTAGGTTTGCAGGGGGTTGTGTACGTGGAAGTTGTAAACGTGTGGTTGCTGGGTTTCTTTGTGCTTGCTGTGTATGTGTTTCCTCTCTGATATGCAGCTGCAGTTGATGCCTCAGCATGCCATGCCTTCTGGCTGTGTTCTGTACGCACAGTGAAGTGGTGATGTGGGCAGTCCCAGGAGAGTGGGTTTGAGGACCCAGGTTTTTAGGGTAGTTTTCCTCTGTCCTCTGCATCACTTCGTGGAGACTGAGTCTTAGGGGCCCTTGTCTAGAAGCCATCTCTCATCGCCACTGTTGCTGATCTTTGGGTTTAGACTCATCCACCCTTTGATTTTTGCCTCCCTCATTTTTGGAACACATAATTTCTAACTCATAACACTCTTTACATTTAATTAGCATTTCCAGTTTACTTGAGCTTCAACTTATCACTTATAATGTTTAAAGGGCTCATTAATTTCTCTTATTGTGGCTCCCCTCTTATTATTTCCTGTCTGAAACATGCCCCATTTTCAATGGGGTGCCTAAATAAGTGCTTTAACTGGATGCTTTATTAATTACTTTTGCTGATTTTTTTTTCAATTACTTTAATTAGTGCTGTGCTGTATTATTTTTATCTCTTGACTCCTCAAATTAAAAGTTCACCTTTTGATATATTGAATATGTACGCAGAGAAGGAAATCACTTGAATGAATTAAGGCTTGTAGCTGGGAAATGTACTGTAATTAAAAACATGTGGGACCTTGAAAGGCTGCCATTTGATAATAGGTGACAGAATCATATCCAGAGAGATTAAGAGATTGGCTCGTAGCACTGCTAGTGGAAACAGAAATCAGCCAGACCTCAGATTGAAGCCTGGATTGTAATGATCAGTTCTGTGATCTCAGTCGACTCACTTGATGATTTTGAAAAAAAAAAAAAAAAAAAAAAAAAAAAAATTTTTTTTTTTTCCACCTAAAGTGTGGTGAAATAGTAATAATGATAGTAATAACACAGGGTCATTGGAAAGAAAACCAAAGCGCTGACACAGTATCGTGTTTGGTACACATTAGGCTTTTAATAAATAGTAGCTATTATTTTGATTGTTAGCAGTGATTCAATTCTGTGAAAATGTTTTTCTTTCTTACTGTCCTTTAATTTACATAATTTCTAGATCCATGGTGATAAGGTATAATTTTCAAAAAGCTAAAATTATGATGCTCATAGAAAGATAAAATGAACATCTGCCAAAAATTTAAAGTAGCTCTTTAATGAGGCATCAAATAATAATCAGTCTAGAGGCTACAAAGAACAAAGTTTTATTTGGGGTCTTAGGAATTGCAATTTGGGACACACAGATTCGGGCAAAATCAAAAGAGCGTTCTGGGGAAGAGAAAGAGTAAGAGGCTTATAAAGGCAAAAGCTACAAGGCTGTTAATGTTGTCTTGTAAGAAGTATGACTGGCTCTGATGGAAAAAGGAAATAGTTTTCCTTAAGAGACAGGCTGTCATAAGAGATTTAGGGCAGGGGTCCGATAAATATCTTAAGTTTCTGGACCACTGTGCAGATGTTCTGGATGCCTGTATTAAGACAATATGTGGTCAAAAGTTCGCATTCCATTCTGGCGGAAATGTACATGAGTCCCATCTCCTCAATGACTTCTCATTCCATTTTAGAGGACTCTTAGCAATACCCACACTATTTTGGTTTTCCTTTCACAGAGGGTACCAATGAGGTGTTAAAAGTGATTCAAAAGATAATTCTTGACTGCTTAAAGTAAAATGTGAAAAGAGAGAAATGGTTTGAAGACAGAGTTGTTAATCAAAAGAGAAGCAGAGCTTAAAAATTTGGCAATCTCAACCCATTTATACTGCAGAAAATGAGAAAGTATGCTTGGAAGAGAATACTAAGCATGTGGCCAAATGACTATTTAGTAAGATTGGTAAGGATCAGCCATCTCAACAGAACCTAGGAGCTGCTTATCTGTTTTCTTCTGCAAACAGAAGGGTGATTTGGGAGGCAATTCTGAAAACATCAGAGCTCTCGTCCCTATCACAGGTTGCGGGCTATCTTGTAGGGAAGGGCCTTGAAGGTCCTGGGAGGCATACTGGTTTCAAAGGAAGGGGTTCTGGCACCTTTAGGATTTTGGTGCATGTGTGGCCTGGCACCACCTTATGTCTCGGGGCTTTACTTCCATGCTTTGGTGCTATGGTTCCTCAGTTGCCAGTCTGGGTGGGCCCTGGAGTGGCTTGGTCTGTGCCCAGCAGAGCCATAGGGGCATGGCTATCTCTACCTAGATTTCAAAGGACAGGGCCTCCTAGCAGTTATCGATTTGGGACCCCAGCCTTGTAAATCTGGATGGAGGAGCCCAGGCAGAGAAATACCATGGGGGTAGGGTCATCCAAAGATGTAGGATCAGGCCCCAATCAATCTAGAGAGTGAGATTTTCTTCTCCAATGTATTCAGAAGGCAAGCTCTCCACCCCAGTGGACCTGGGAGACAGATTATTGAACCAAAGAGGACTGATTACTCTGGAGTCTTGAGTTCTAATAGGATTTGCCCTGTTGCATTTTGGACTTGCTTGGGACCTGTCCGGAGAAGACTCTTGAGAGTCCCTTGGACTGCAAGGAGATCCAACCAGTCCATTCTGAAGGAGATCAGCCCTGGGATTTCTTTGGAAGGAATGATGCTAAAGCTGAAAGAGGTTGACTCATTGGAAAAGACTCTGATGCTGGGAGGGATTGGGGGCAAGAGGAGAAGGGAACGACAGAGGATGAGATGGCTGGATGGCATCACGGACTCGATGGACGTGAGTCTGAGTGAACTCTGGGAGTTGGTGATGGACAGGGAGGCCTGGCTGCTGCGATTCATGGGGTTGCAAAGAGTCGGACACGACTGAGCAACTGAACTGAACTGAACTGAACTGAAACTTGTGTGATTACTGGAGGGCAATTTACCTGAGGATGAATTATAATTTTAGTCTCAACCATATTGTTATCAGAAAGTTGAGTTTGTCTCTTGGTGGACATCCAGCCAAAAGACACAACCCAGCCGAAGAGTGGGAGAAGGAAGGATTTATTATTCAATACTTGCTGCAAGTAAGGAGACCACTGGGGATATTTGCCGAAGCATTGTCTCCCCAGACAGCAAAATTGGGGATGTTTCAAGCTACGGGTACCTGAATATTCATGAAGGTATTTGGGTAGTATTTGCATATTCATGAAGGGGTTTGAGCAGAGGAAAATTCAGCACAGTGTTGGGGCAAAAGTTGCTTGACCCCAAGCTTTAGTTTATTGAAATCACGAGGGTCAGAAAAAGTCAGCATCCTGGCTCTTAGATTCTGAGAAGTCTGAGATCTCAGCATGCAGTTAACATCCTCCACCTGGGTGGGAGCCTTAGATCCTGTAGAACTCGAAGATATGAAAACAGTCTGATATCTCTCTCTCTCTCTCTCTCTCTCTCTCAAGAGATATATATATATAGATATCCCTTGAAGAGGAACCATTTGATCCCTTGAAGAGGTCCCTATTTGATTGCTGAACTATTGTTTCTTAACTGCTTTTCCTTTGCTATTTGCTTCCCTTAAGATGATTAATCACTGAGACCTATTTAAGGGCAAGCATTGTGGCCAGGTTTAGACCACAAAATGGCTTAGGCCAAAAATGGGCTTGTCATATGTCAAGAAAGCATGCCTAGTTCTCTTTCTCTGGGTATCCCTTATACTCTCTGCTTGCAATGTCTGACTAAGATGATATCTAGAAATGAATATATTTTGCATGTGAGAAGGGCTTGAATTTTGGGGGGTGGAATGCTGTAGACTGAATATTTATTTTGCCCCTCAATTCACATTTTAAATCTTAATAACCAATGTGCTAGTATTAGGAGGTGAGGTGCATGGGAGGTATTAGGTCATGAAGGTGAAACATTCATGAATAGGATTAGAGGCCTCAGAGAGATACCTCTTCTTCCACTGTGTGAGGTTAGAGTAAGAAGATGTCTACCTATGAGCCAGGAATTGAGCCCTGCCTAGATACTTAATCTTCCAGAAACTTGATCTTAGACTTTCCAGCCTCCAGAACTGTGGGAAATACATTTCTGTGGTTTATAAGCCACTCAACCGATGGTATTTTTGTTATGGTAGCCTAAGTGACTAAACAAGAAGTGAGAAAGTTAGAGACGAAAAGGGCAGCCAGACTGTGTGAGGCTCATGAGCCATTTCAAGAGTGTAGGCTTTTACTCTGAGTCAAATGGGGATCTTTCAGGATTTTAAGCAGAAGAGTGATATGATCTGACTTATATTTTAAAAGTATGACTATGGAAGCTATGTTGAGAGTAATAGATGGTAGGAAGGTAAAAGTAGAAGCAGAGAGTCCTGTTGGGAAGTTATTGTAGTAATTCAGGTGAAAGATGATACTGGCTTAGATTAGGATGCTATAAAGGTAATGAGAAATGGTAGACTCTGGACATGTTTTAAAGTTAGAGACTACAGGATTAGCTGGTAGTTTGCATTTGCATGTGAGAGATAGAAAGCAGTCAAAGATGATTGTAAGGTTTTAGGCTGAATACATGGAAGGATGGAATTGCTGGCCACTGAGATGGAGAAGGCTTCAGGTAGATCAGATTTAGGTGTGTGTGTGTGCTAGCTAAGTCACTTCAGTCATGTCCAGTTCTTTGTGACCCTATGGACTGTAGCCCTCCAGGCTCCTCTATTTATGGAATTCTCCAGGCAAGAATACTTAATGGGTTGCCATGCCCTCCTCCAGAGGATCTTCCTGAACCAGGGATTGAATCCACATCTCTTAGGTCTCCTGCTTTGGCAGGTGGGTTCTTTACCACTAGCACCAACTGGGAAGCCCAGATTTAGGTGTAGTGATAGGTTATAAATAGAGTCAAGAATTCTTTCCCCCTTACACAAACTCCTTTGCAATGTGACATTGAGTCAACACTCTTTTCCTCCCCCACCCACGCATAAGATCTGAGGAATCTTGGCCAACAGACCACAGATGCATGAGATCATCCAGCTTCCAGATGTCCAGACAAGTGCATAAGTAAGCCCAGCAGATACCAGGCAAGCTGGCCTAGACTGCTGCTGCTGCTGCTAAGTTGCTTCAGTCGTGTCCGACTCTGTGCGACCCCGTAGATGGCAGCCCACCAGGCTCCTCCGCTAGAACTATACAACTGACCCACAAAATCAGGAGTTAACGCAGGAGTTCAAGTCACTGGGTGACTTAAAACAGAAATTTATTCCTCCACAATTCTGGAAGCTAGAAGTCTAAAATTGGGGTATATCCAGACCTATGCTTCCTCGTAAGGCTTTAGGGAAGAATCTTTTTTTTTAATTTTTCTGGTTTTGGATGGCTGCTGGTAATTCTTGGCATTCCTTGGCATACAATGTAGCAGGGAATATGCCCACTCTAAACTCTGCCTCCATCATCACATGGTCTTCTTCCTTGTATATTTCTCTTTTTCTTCATATGACCTTCTTATAAGGACCCCAGTTATTGGAGTTTAACTAAAAATTTTGAAAAAATGTGTTTCCAAATAAGGTCACATTCATAGGTCTTAGAAGTTAGGACTTCACCATCTCTTTTGAGGGGACACAATAATTCAACCTTTGGGCTTCCCAGGTGGTGCTATTGGTAAAGAACCCATCTGCCAATGCAGGAGATGTAAGAGACACAGGTTCAATCCCCAGGTCAGGAAGATCTCCTGGAGGGGTGGGCATGGCAACCCATCAAGTATTCTTGCCTGGAGAATCCCATGGGCAGAGGAGACTGGCGGGCTACAGTCTATAGGATCTCAAAGACTTAGACATGACTGAGGTGACTCAGCAGTAGCAGCAACAATTCAACCTACAGAAATGGTGCTTAAGTCAGCATGTTTTGCAATAGAAAGGGAAAGTGAAAGTGTTAGTTGCTCAGTCATGTGAGAGTCTCTACAACCCCATGGACTGTAGCCTACTAGGCTCCTCTGTTCATGGAATTCTCCAGGCAAGAATACTGGAGTGGGTTGCCATTCCATTCTCCAGGGGATCCTTCCCAACCCAGGGATCAAACCCAGGTCTCCTGCATTGCAGGCAAATTCTTTACCATCTGAGCCATAGCATGTTTTGCAATAGTTTGTTCAATAACAAAGTCTAATGAATACAGTGGCAGAGAAGTGAGGGAGTCCAATTTTGGACATGCTGAACTTATATTAACTCTTTCCCTAGCCTCATTTTTAGTTGTAATTGCTTCATATTTCACTGAGAAAAGAAAAACAGAGGACAATTTTCACAAGCCTCCCCTATCCAATTTACCTACCTACAAGCATTGATTTTGTATACTTTGTCTTCCATTCAGGCACTGGTAGTGAACTATATGTGTTCCAATCTAAGTCCAGCCTCTTCATTTATGTACCTACCTCTTGCCTGTTTAAGGTCATCATTCCAGCTATTCTGCTTTTCTTTCTTCCATCATCAGTTTTTCCATCTCAACCAGATCATCTCCATTGGCATAAAAATATGCTATTAAAAACCATGCTATTATGTCTTCCATCCTAAAGAAAATACCTCTCTTGACCTCCTACTCCTGCTGTCAAATACTGCCCCATTTTTTTCCTCTTTATTATAGCAAAATCCGCCCCCCCCAAAGGAGTTGTTTATATTCTGCCCAGTAGTCTCATGAGCCCACTAACATGCTTTTGCCCCCTTAACACACATACACAGGCCTTTTCATTGAAATTATCTTCTCAAGTTCATTGGTAAGGTAACCTCCATATCACCAGTCATTCTCAGTCTTCATGTTACTTGACTTACTGGTAGTTTTTAACATGGCTTATCTCTGATCATTGCAAACCTTTCTCCACTTGGTTTCCAGGACACCGCTGGATGAGCACTACACTTGTCAGCCTTTCGTGCATCCCAGGCAATGGGAGCAGGTGCTCTTGCTCACCAATGCCAAGCTCAGGTACTATTCAGGGCTTCATGATATGGCTGTTGCAGGCAAAGGCTGCTGGCTGGTCCCCAGGCCAATGGCAGGTGACCCATGTTGCTGAGCCCCAGGAGACCAAGGCCCAGAGGTGGTCTATGCTGAGTATGGCCACAGCAGACCCCACTCTGCTGAGACTGGTGTGGGGACCCTTGTGGAGAGAGTGTTTGAGGAAGTGAACTTTGCAAACGACCCTTCAAAGTCTCTCTTTTCTGCCATTAAGTGTTTGTATTCATTTTGGTCAAAACAATTTTTTTTTCTTCTCTTTCTTATGCTCCTTTACTAGCTGTTGTAGTCAGTTCTTGCTGCTATAGCAAAACACCATAGACTGAATGGTTTAAACTTCATATATTTATTTCTCACAGACCTGGAGGCTGGCAAGTCCAAGATCGAGGTGCCTATGGATTCAATCTCTGGTGAAAGCCCTCTTCTTGCTTTGTAGGCAGCTATCTTCTTGCTGTGTATCCTCACATGGCACATGCACACACACACACACACACACACACACTCACACACAGAGACAGAGAGACAGAAACAGAGAGAGAGGAAGAAAGAGAGAAGTGCTCTCTGGTCTCTTCCTCTTTCCTCTTCTTATAAAGGCACCAGTTCCATCATAGGGGCTCCACCCTCATGACTGCATTTAAACATAATTACCTCCCAAAGATGCCACCTCCTAATACCATCACATTGGGATTAGAACTTTAACAGGTGAATTTTTGGGGAAAATTCATGTATGTAGTCCATAGTACTTGTTTTATAGAGGTCAAGAACTTTATTGGTCTGCACTTAGCAAAATATTACCCAAGTTTAAAACTACTTTCTGGCTGCATCAGAAAACATGATCATATTTAACTCTCCCATGTCTGAATCTTTTTTCCAAGGTTCCTTGCTTATTTATTCAATGATGGTATCATGATTTCTTTGTGCCTCTGCTATGCTACAGTGAAGATGGTAGTGTTTAAAACTATGTTTGAGGACTCAAAGTTTAAATAGGAATACAGTTAAAGTATACATTTAAAATTCTTAGAATTGTGCCTGGGAGAGTATGCATTCAATAAATGTTAGCTGTTATTTATTCTCTGTACTATTATTCACCGGCAAGAAGGGCTAAGCTGTGCTTACTAATACTGAATGCAAGAATTAGGCAGCTATATCAACCCGAGTCATGAGCAGGCCAGAGAGTGACTCATCCATGAAAGGACCTTTTCTTCAAGCCGGTAACCGAGTGAGTTGGCTGGAGGTCTTCCCTATAGGTTGCATCTGAATAGGCAGTTTCATTTGTCTCAGTGCCTAAGAAGTACTTCTGACATTTAGTAGGTGGGAAGCAGGGTGTCAGGTCTTGTAATTCATGAAAAATTATCCCTCCCATAATGTCAAAAATCCTTACATTAAGGAATGCTATACTAGATCTGATATATGTGTTTTTAAAATTTATTTTTATTTATTTATCTTTTTAGGGAGAGAAGGATCAGAGACAAAGGGCAAAGTATGGAGTGAAATGCGTTTGACAAAAGTGAGAGATGCTCAGTCGTGTTTGACTCTTTGTGATCCCAAGGACTATATAGTCCATGAAATTCTCCAGACCAGAATACTAAAGTGAGTAGCCTTTCCCTTCTCCAGGGGATCTTAGCAATCCAGGATCGAACCCAGGTCTCCCACATTGCAGGTGGATTCTTTACCAGCTGAGCCACAAGGGAAGCCCAAGAGTACTGGAGTGGGTAGCCTAGCCTTTCTCTAGTGGATCTTCCTGACTCAGGAATCGAACTGGGGTCTCCTGCATTGCAAGCAGATTCTTTACCAACTGAGCTATCAGGGATGTTTGACGAAGCAGGCATGAGCTAGCTCATGCTTTGTGATAGTGTGGTACTGGGTTGCAGAGAAGGCAATGGCACCCCACTCCAGTACTCTTGCCTGGAAAACCCCATGGACGGAGGAGCCTGGTAGGCTACAGTCCATGGAGTCGCGAAGAGTTGGACACGACTGAGCGACTTCCCTTTCACTTTTCACTTTCATGCATTGGAGAAGGAAATGGCAACCCACTCCAGTGTTCTTGCCTGGAGAATCCCAGGGACGGGGGAGCCTGATGGGCTGCTATCTATGGCGTCGCACAGAGTCGGACACGACTGAAGCGACTTAGCAGCAGCAGCAGGTACTGGGTTGATAGTGGCTGAGATGTTATATTCTCTGTTCTCAGGCAACTATTGAGAGCAACGGTAGAGAGGAAGGAGTGAGTGAGTGAGTGAACTCGCTCAGTTGTGTCCGACTCTGTGGACAGTAACCTACCAGGCTTCTCCGTCCATTGGATTTTCCAGGCAAGACTACTGGAGTGGGCTGCCATTCCTTCTCCAGAGGATCTTCCCAACCCAGGGATTGAACCCGGGTCTCCTGAATTGCAGACAGGTGCTTTACTGCCTGAGCCACCAGGAAAGCCTGGGGCCAAATGTCAAGATCTTAATTCCACTGCATTAATAATAAGCTAAGGTAGTTAGTTCTCAGGAGAGAATGGAGAGGTGGAGACACTGAAGAGCAATGCTATTCTAGTAGTGCTCCCTCCACATAGAAAGAGGCTGGGAACGGGAAATTAGATTTCTTTCCATGTTAAAACTGGTTGACTGGTACCTTTGTATTCAGACAAAGATTTGAGAACCTCTTGATGAAAGTGAAAGAAGAGAGTGAAAAAGTTGGCTTAAAACTCAACTAAGATCATGGCATCTGGTCCCATCACTTCATGGCAAATAGATGGGGAAGTAGTGGAAACAGTGTCAGACTTTATTTTTTGGGGCTCCAAAATCACTGCAGATGGTGACTGCAGCCATGAAATTAAAAGACGCTTGCTCCTTGGAAGGAAAGTTATGACCAGCCTAGACAGCATATTAAAAAGCAGAGACATTACTTTGCCAACAAAAGTCCGTCTAGTCAAAGCTATGGTTTTTCCAGTAGTCATGTATGGATGTGAGAGTTGGACTATAAAGAAAGCTGAGCACCGAAGAATTGATGCTTTTGAACTGTTGTGTTGGAGAAGACTCTTGAGAGTCCCTTGGACTGCAAGGAGATCAAACCAGTCCATCCTAAAAGAAATCAGTCCTGAATATTCATTGGAAGGATTGATGCTGAAGCTGAAACTCCAATACTTTGGCCACATGACGTGAAAAACTGACTCATTTGAAAAGAACCTGATTTGGGAAAAGATTGAAGGCGGGAGGAGAAGGGGAAGACAGAGGATGAGATGGTTGGATGACATCACCGACTCAATGGACATGAGTTTGAGTAGGCTGTGATGGACGGGGAAGCCAGGCGTGCTGCAGTCCACGGGGCTGCAAAGTGTCGGACACGACTGAGAGACTAAACTGAACTAAACTGAGCTGAAACATTTGACTATGTTTATATCTTGGGTTACCATTTTTATAATTCCTCCACTAACCTTGTTAAGTGTTAAATGTTACTCCTGAGGTGTTTGAGCTCATCTCAAAAAAAGTTGAGACTGACTTTGTTTTTCCCCAGTGGATGTATGGATTTAGAACTGTTGTATTTTTTTTCTTGCATTATATATTTTAATAATGGCAATGTTTCATTTTTTCTGGTCTGCTTTAAAGGAAATTATTTATGCTTATGTAGGTTCTTTTTAGTTGTATTTTACATGTAGCTAAAGGAAGAATTTCCATTTCTATGCTTGTTTTCCTTGTTACTTTTTGGGATTTCCAGGAGGAAAGTTCTGACACTATGCCACCAATATTCAAAGTGTACAACCCTTTGTGTTATTTTAAAGCCATATTTCAAGTTCGAAATATACAAAGAAGACATAAAAATATTCCATTTTGAATTCAATTTTGTTGTTTTGGATTTTGACTCTGCCTTAATGCTTACCTAAGGAATTAGAATGAAGCTAAACATTGTGATTTTAATGTTTCAGTCTCTGTCAAGAGGCTAAGAATGTTCTCACACAAGTTAAAACATACAGCAGCTGTGAAAAGACGAAAAATAAAAATTATAAGTAAATGTCATTTGACAGTTTGATGGGTTTCATGAGAGCTGGATTTGTGTTGGAGTGATTTATATATTGGAGGGTTCTCAGATCTGGCTGCCCACCAGAATAAGTAAAAAAAAAATTAAAAAATATAAATATATGGGAACCACATCAGAAATCTTCATTTGGTACGTTTGGGGTAGGGTTTAGGAATCTGTTTTTTTTAAAGAGAATCTCAGCTCTATTGTGCTGCAGTATATATTAAACAATGTTGTAAATTATTAACAGATTTTAGGACATTTTTTCCCCCTTGTAATTGCTTCTTTTAGAGTGATTCTCCACTACTGCATCTGTACTAACTATGGGGATGCATGCTGGCTGGGGACAGAATGATTCTTTAAATCTGCATATAAATCTTTGTGTGTAAATGTGTTGGAATGTCTGTGCCATTGATGGACCACAATGCTGTTGAAATTTTCCTTATAATTCTCTGCCATGAGCTGTCCTCTTTGCTGTGACATCATTTCAGCTGCCAAAGAGAAAAATCCAGGTTATATAGATAGGAACAAATGAACAACTGAATTTTTTGGGAAAATATCTAACAATTCAAAAGTTGTTTTACCCGAAAGTAATGATATGTAGTTCTTCAAAACAGATGAAATAGCATGAATGATTTTCCTCTTTAGTGTCATATTTCTATAGAATTTCATAATTGGATTTGATTTATCAAATTAGCTTTTTGGTTTATATAGTCTTCCATTATAATAAATCAGGTAAAATGTTTTAATTTGAATGTTTTCTTTTTATCTCCAGGAGACCATAAAAAGGATTCACTTCATTGCAAAATGCATCTAAAAGATAATTATATAACTTTATACTTCAGATATAAAATGACTTAAAACTGCTTTTAGTGATAAATTCTTATATCTGATGATGCAAGGAAATGGGACATTACAAGTGGAAAATAAATGGTTTTTATGTAAAGTCTTAAGGACTGTTTTTTATTATGTCCGTCATATTATAAAATGGTTTACTTCTTTAAATGTAGCTTATAAAACATATGTATTGTGATTTTACTATAATGTTTTAAAGAAAGCAATTCGATTTTTACATACTTACCTTACCTCTGATAGAGCATCTTTATGAAATCTATTTTGCCTCGCATGTTAAACATTTCCTTTATTTGCTTGAGCTGTAAGGAAATGTAACTTAAAAATACCCATAATATTGGAGCATTATGATAAATACAATCTTGGGGGAAACTTCTCTGGAGACAAAGAGGTTGTTTGACATTTTCTTGGTGATTATTTTGTAACCACAGTCTCTGAACCCTGAGCATGGATGGTCACTGGACATTTAGTTGTAATATTTTTGGCTATAAGTAATTATGCTTTTCCTGGTTAAGAATAATAACTAAAAATGATAAATTTCTTAAATTTCCACTTCTTTTATCTCCAGGTAAAGAAAGAAAATCAATATCTTTTCTGGGTGGGAATATCCTACAAATTATTGTAATTACATTCCCTTTGAGAGAGTTAAAATCATATTGCCTATGTATTAAATGTTACACTAATATATTTTAGTTTGGAATGTGTTCTGGATCAGAGTTAATTTATTCCTGATCCGTGAGGCCTAGCCAGAAAATGTTTTGATTTTCTAAACATGTATGTTTACATAAGCAGGATTGCAATTTCCCTCTCCTGTCGTTGCTTGCTGATTCCAATGTGTATGTCAACTGCACTTAGTTTGAGTATAAACATCACAAAATCATAGAATTTACTTCCTACAGCTCCTTTTTCTCCTTCATTTTGCCATGTGCTCCCGACCAGAATCTGTCTACTTTTGTTCACTCTTTAGTCTGGAGGTACTTTTTCTGCTAATGGATAATTTCTAATAGCTTCAGCCTCCAGTAAGGTCTTCATTAATTACCAAATTTCATCTTTTCTCTCTTGAAAGCCTCTTTCTGATCTTATTTTCCATATGGTTGGAATACTTTCCTCAAGAACAATATCTCAATGGTATGTTTTCTTTATATGTTGGTTGGCAGAGCTCTAGGAAGTTTTCTTCAAGGCTTATCTTTGATAAATTGCATCTGATCTAATAATTATTGCATTTTTCAGAAAAATCAAGAATTTTTAGTTTTAGTCTCCATTTTCCTTCCTTTGACTCTCATCCTTTTCATTTGTTTCTGAATTTTTTCCCTTTGCTTTCTGTGAGATCATTTCAAGTTTGCACTTATTATTCTATATTTTTCAGTTTCAATTCTACAATTTTTATCATGTTTTATTTTTGTCTTAAGGACGTCCCTTGTGGCTCAGATGGTAAAGTCCTTCAATACTAAAATTTAAATTTTATCATGCAGATCCTTTTGGTTCTCTTTATTTTTAACTTCATTTTGTTGTCCCCTTGGATTTCTATTTCTTTTCCTTAGAGGTTGTGTCTTTTTAATTTTTTGAGAAAGTGGAATTGAAACCATTTGGGTTTCATTTTGGGGCCTCTGAAGAGTTCCAGTACTATAGGCCTTTAATTTCAGTGCAGAAAAGAATTCAGCAAGAGGCAAAGTGATAGATAAGTAGTGATTTATTAGAATAGGACACTTGTGAGGCTTACAAGCAGGCAGGCTGGGGGTGCTATACCCTGGGAACTTAGTGGGCTGCAGTCTTATAATCAAAGGAAAAATGGGAAGGAGGAAAAAGAACTTCTTTGTCTTTCTCTTTTAAAAATTTTTATTTATTTATTTGGCTGTGCTGGGTCTTAGTTTTGGCATGTAGGATCTAGTTCCCTGACCAGAGATTGAACTTGGGCCCCCTGCATTGGAAGCATGCAGTCTTAGCCACTGGACCACCAGCAAAGTCCTTTCTTTGTCTTTCTTGAGTAGACATCATGTTTCCATTGTCAGCTTCTCCTCCAGGTTGAGTAGGGGGAGTTTTTCTGTCCCTACATGGTCAAGCTAGGTCTACACATTATTGTTTTTAATGTGTACAGAGAGCATGTCATAGGGATCATGAACTTACTGAGTTCAATGGGAAGTATGTGGGTCCTTTTTTTTTTTTTTGTGGGTCTTACATCACCATTTTTTTGTTTTTGTTGTTTTGGGGCATGTTTTGTGCTTCTTTTGCATGGTTTTGTTGCTAAGGAAATAGCAAGCCAATCTTGCTGTGATGCTAAGTGATTTGTTCTGCTTTTTGAGTAGAACATAACAAACAAGCCCCCAATGTTTGAGAATTTTCCCAATACTCTCTTGAGTGATCATTATTGTGGTTTCCCAAAGCCTTTGATGGCTTCCCTGATGACTCAGTAGGTAAAGAATCTACCTGCAATGTAGGAGACACAGGTTCAATCCCTGGGTTGGGAAGATTCCTTGGAGTAGGAAAGGGTAACCCACTCCAGTATGCTTGCCTGAAAAAAATCCCACGGTCAGAGGAGCCTGGTGGGCTACAGTCCAAAGGATTGCAAAGAGTTGGACATGACTGTGCAACTAAGCAACAAAGCACCCTAAAGTTCCTTCTCTGTTTAGAATTCCCTAATGGGGTTGGCTTAAAGCTCAACATTCAGAAAACTAAGATCATGGCATCTGGTCCCATCACTTCATGGCAAATAGATGGGGAAACAGTGGAAACAGTGGCTGACTTTATTTTTTGGGGCTCCAAAATCACTGCAGATGGTGACTGCAGCCATGAAATTAAAAGATGCTTACTTCTTGGAAGGAAAGTTATGACCAACCTAGACAGCATATTAAAAAGCAGAGACATTACTTTGTCAACAAAGGTCCGTCCAGTCAAGGCTATGGTTTTTCCAGTGCTCATGTATGGATGTGAGTGTTGGACTATAAACAAAGCTGAGTGCTGAAGAATTGATGCTTTTGAACTGTGGTGTTGGAGAAGACTCTTGAGAGTCCCTTGGACTGTAAGGAGATCTAACCAGTCCATCCTAAAGGAGACCAGTCCTGGGTGTTCATTGGAAGGAGTGATGTTGAAGCTGAAACTCCAATATTTTGGCCACCTGATGCGAAGAGCTGACTCATTTGAAAAGACCCTGATGTTGGGAAAGATTGAAGGCAGGAGGAGAAGGGGGTGACAGAGGATGAGATGTTAGAGGCATCACCGACTCAATGGACATGAGTTTGGGCAAACTCTCGGAGTTGATGATGGACAGGGAGGCCTGGCATGCTGCGGTTCATGGGGTCACAAAGAGTTGGATATGACTGAGCGACTGAACTGAACTCTTTAAGTTTCCTCTCTTTATTGTTTCTTATAATAATAGCTGTCATTTATTGAGTGTCCACTCCAGCTTAGACACTGTGCTGGATATTTTTATATATCAATGATTATTTTTTCCATGTAATAGAGCAAGAAGCTGAGGCTTGCAGTGCAGAAGCTAGGATTAAAACTCATTCCATGTGAATTGAAAGACCATGCTTTCTCCAACATCTCTGGAGTGAAGAGACTTCTTACTATATAGGATGTATATGAACAGCTGAAGTATTTGTATTACAATCTACCAATGTGATGCTAGTTGAACTCCATATAAATCCCTTCCAGAAACAGGGTGGCCATATAGTTCTAATTCCCAGTGTCCAGCATTTATCTATCTTTGCTGGCTGAATGAAGTGTGGGTTATTCTTTTACCATTTCTGCTTAAAAAATTTTAACACTAGGAAGCAACACAGGACCTGTACAATATCTGAACTTTTAATTTATTTCTAACAAAAGTACTTTACTACTGGGGTTTATATTACTGCAGAGGCATGTGACAATATAGGGCTTCCGTCTCTGTTTTTGAGCTGTTGTTTATTATTCCAACTGTTTATTGCAGTTGGAATTGAGATCTGGTCTCTGTCTATGGAAAGATAAACTGAAGGCAGAGTTAAGGTGCACAACTCTGGCTGCTTCAAAATACAGTGTCCACTCAATTTGGGGTGACTGCTCAGTTTTTCTTAGCTTGTAAGTCTCTTGCATTCCTGAGTGAGTAACTGATAGTGTATCTTCCCTACATCTTTTTAGGATGAGCAGCTTACTGTTTCTAGTTGGCAAAATATTCATGTCATAAATTGTGTTTCTCAGTGTTCAATCAGTGACATTGATGAGGCATAATTATGGAAGAGTTCTTCTGGGTTTCTGGTAATAGGCTGACTATCGGTCAATCTTTGTTGGTTTTCTTTTTTTTTTTTTTGGTATTTCTAATAGATAGAAAGGGGAATAGATTACATCAGGGAATGAAACCCAAGTGCCATTTTTAATTAGTACCTCCAGTAGTTATTTTTGCAAATAATACTTTATTTTTTAAATGTAATCCTTTGACTAATATATAATCTTTTGGGAAGCTTGCACTTATTTCATACATTAAGGCAGAAGGGTCTTTGGGACTGTGAGAGATTCTGAATTGATGTTTTCTCTTTTGCTAGTCCTTTGCATTAAATTTGGGAAAAATGATAATGACCTTTGTTTTTCCCATTATCACTGGCAAATACATATTCCACTGAGATGCTCTGCTTTCTTGTACATTCTCTCTTATCCAGAACTTTGCCTTCTGAGTTTCACTGTTATTTTTAGGGTTGAGTATTTCAAGGAAACCACTAAAAATACCTGTGATTTCAGTTGTTTTCCTATATAATGGCACACTCATTTTACCTAGTTTTCAAACTGTAGATTTTCTCAAAGATGCTTCGAAAGGAATTGAGAAAATACATATAGGTTTTAGGAGAGAGATATTTCCTGATTGGTACAAATGCAATAGATTTGGTGAGAATATATATGTATATATTTTCAATATAAATAGACAGTGATGATGGGCAATTAAATATTTAGAATTTTAACTTTATATTCAAAGTGTAAAGAGTTCTAATAATAATGTCTTCTATCTCACTGCAGCAATTCTGTAAATTACTCAGCTCAGTTATGTAATGTTCAGATTCTTGTGGCCTATAAAGTGCTAATACAGCTAGATTTCAAAGTGTGGCTCAGGATCCCTGAATTTTTGAGACCCTTTCAGGCCATTAACGAGATCAAAATTATTTTATTATAATATTCAAACATTATTTTCCTTTTTCATTTCCATTCTTTCAAAAGTGCACAGCAGAGTTTTCCAAAGGTTATTTGCTGTATAATATTGCAGTGGATGAATGCAGAAGATCAAGTTGCCTTTGGTTAAGCTAGATAGTAAAGAGAATTAAAAAAAAAAGAAAAAAACATAATGCCACTTGTGATGGACCAAAAAATAATCTCTCAAAAATGTCCACATCCTAACTTTTGGGACCTGTGAATATGTTACTTTATGATGCAAAAAGGACTTTGCGGATGTGATTAAATTGAGGATTTTGAGATGGAGAGATTATTTTGGATTATCTGCGGTGGATCCAGTGTAGTCACAAGGGTCCTTAAATATGGAAGTGGGATGTAGAATTGTTAAGTATCCGAGTACTGAGATATGAGAAAGACTCAATAGGACATTGATGGCTTTGAAGATGGAAATGAACCACAAGCCAAGGAGTGTGGGAGATTCCGAGAAACAGACAGGCAAAGGAAAGCAAAACAGATGCTCCCCTGAGGCCTGTAGAAAGGAACGCTTTCCTACCATCACTTTGACTTCAGCATAATGAGACGTACTCGGGATTTCCCTTTTGTTTTTTATTTTTTGGTCTTGAAAAGTTCTTTATATTTTGGATTTTTGTCACATATGCAGCATAAGGAAATCATGTGGCTTAAATTTTTTCCAAACATCAAAACTGCTATTTAAATAAGCAGGGGCCTGTACTGCTTATGACACACTAAGCACTAGGCCACGCGCGTGCAGAGGAAGCACCTGGAGATCTTATGAGGATGCAGGTTCTGATTCTGTACATCAGGAACAAGCTCCCAGATGATACAAGTGCTGCTGGTCCTTGAATCTCAGGTTGAGTGGTAAGGCTCTACGTAGATGAATTGATCTAATGCTCTCTATAATCTCAGGAGATCTGTACAACGATCGTTCCTATTTTAAAGATGAAGAAATGGAAATACAGAGAGTAATTTGCTCAAGGTTACAGCAGCTAGGAAGTGGCAGAACCCAGCCCTCGCTCTAAGGATTCCTCTGTATAATCTCACTTTGCAAGTTTAAATGCAACCAAGCAGTGTAAGTATCATTTCGTTTTACTGTTAAACCTAAAGCACACAAAGCTAAACTACAGTATTCTATTTAAAACAAATACTAGTCCTAATTGGAATTTTTATCAAACATTTGAGAATTTATATGATTTTATTCCACTCATATAATACCCCACCCCCAATACGCAGTTTAAAAAGGCTGCTTGAAGCGTGTGGTCAGACAATTGTACTACCCTTCCCAAATAACTTAAGAATGGGCCGCGCACCCAGGATGTGTGTGTCCAGGTGGCAGTGTGTGTGTGTTTGTGTATGTGGTGGTTTAAGGGGTATTAGTGAAGAATCAGGGTCTAAGGTACAATTAGAAGTCTAGTAGTCAGAAGCTAGTTACCTAAGTCCTCGCTACTTGAGTATGCTACTTTTGAGTCTCTCGAAGAAGGCAATGGCACCCCACTCCAGTACTCGCCTGGAAAATCCCATGGATGGAGGAGCCTGGAAGGCTGCAGTCCATGAGGTCGCTAAGAGTCGGACACGACTGAGTGACTTCACTTTCATGCACTGGA
Organism: Bubalus kerabau; assembly: GCF_029407905.1. Classification (NCBI taxonomy): domain Eukaryota; kingdom Metazoa; phylum Chordata; class Mammalia; order Artiodactyla; family Bovidae; genus Bubalus; species Bubalus kerabau. Next base: position 77,543,268 of record NC_073631.1, on the reverse strand, counting down.
GAAGGAAACACTGGAGTGGCAACCCACTCCAGTGTTCTTGCCTGGAGAATCCCAGGGACGGGGGAGCCTGGTGGGCTGCCGTCTGTGGGGTCGCACAGAGTCGGACACGACTGAAGCGACTTAGCAGCAGCTCCAGGTAGCTGGCCTGAAACGCAGACCCCGCCCTCCCACTAGCATCTGCTGAATCAGAATGTGGATTTTAACCGAAATCGCAGATGATGGTATGCACTTTAAAGTTTGAGACCACTGATCTACATCACAACTTGCTTTAGATTCTCCCAATACCAGAGTCTCTGGAAGGGCGTGGCCTTAAAGACAATGAGGGCAAACAATGCCTTTTCCAAGTGGACATTTGATTGTTCTCCCAGGTGCAAAGTCACTGGGCAAGGCAGGGCCGCAGGCAACTCCTGAGTTCACTTCCGGGTGCCTTCGGGGCGGGACCGAAGGCAGTCACACCCCTCCCTCTCTCAGGTGCGGTTCGTTTACTCCACTGGACTGGGAGCCAGGCGGGTGGCTGCACGTGGATACACGTGGACGCCGCCCGCTCAGCCTCCAGTTCCGAAGGCACAAGACATGGGAAGAGAAGACATCCGGGCTTTGCGCCCCGGTCCCTGGCACCGCGGACTTGCATCTTAGACCCAAGGCCGTCACCTTCCTCACCAAGTTGGTCAGGTAGACCGTGGTCCAGCGGCACCATCAGCAAGAGCACCACCACAGCGGAAAAGAGAGGCAAGCAAGCAAACCACGATAGCGGCACCTGCAATCCCAGCGTCTGCTTTTCCGGATTCCTGAACTACAGAACTGGAAGGTAATGAATTTGTGTTCCTTTAAACTACTGAATTTGAAGTAAACTGTTATAGCAGCAACAGGAAACTACTACAGCTTTCGGCGAAAGCTTCTTTTAAAGGCTGTACATCCTTTAGTCGACCTCCATTGCTTTCAGAAGAACATCAAGGGCTCTAGTTTGACTAAAAGGCTTTTTGTTATTTGTTTTTAACCATTAATTAAGGGTCGCATCTATTTTGACTCCCTAATTTCCATCCTGTGTGCCATGCCTACAGAAGTATTGCTGTTTTCCCAAATTGCCAGCTTTTCCATGCCCTACCTGTCCCTGTGAACTCACTTTTAAGGTCATCTCCGAGGCAAAGCCTGGCCCCAGCTGTCCAGTCTAGGTTCCCTCTTTCCTATGTAGCACTTGTCACATTATGTCTAATTTATATATATCACTTATCTTCCTATATTATGAGCTACTTGGGGAGATGATGATGTCATATTTGTGTACCTCCAGCATCTAGTGCATTGCTTGATTCACAGTAGTCCTCAATAAATATGTTTTTTTTTTTCTGATTTCTCGATTGATTATTGGCCAACGTCTCAATAGTTTATTTCCATAAATCAGCTTTCAAATATGATTCTATCGTATACACAGCTGCATGGTGCCCTATGTTTCTCTTAGCTACCATCCTATTTCTCTTTTTTCTGCCAAATAGTAAGTGATCTTCAAATGTAGTTTTAATTTTCTTCCTCTCATGACCTCTTAACTTCTTGACGTATTTCTTTTTCAAAGGTCCCTATTGATCTCTTTCTGTCTCCTTTGACCTCTCAGATAACTTTGACAAAGCTCTCCCTCCTTCATTTTCCATGTAGTTACTGATCACTTCCTACTTCTGTGTGTGTGACTTTTTTTTCTAGTTCTTATTCCTACACCTTAATTCTGGGAATTCCTCCAATATTAAATACTTAATCCCCAGTTCTTCTGTCTATGCGTTTAGTATCTTGAAGTCCTCATCCACTTTCATGGTTTCTCCGTCAACTACAAAGATGTCTGTAGCCAAGACCTGCTATAGCCTTGTCCATTCAATAGCTACAGCTGAGTCTCTGCCAGTGTCTAGAAGACAACTGATGATGATTGAGTTTTCCTCAGTAACGCTCCCTCCTTATTTGTCTTCCTCTGTCAGTGACTTTTCTGTTATGCTCATTTTTCATTTCATAATTTCTGTTTTTATATTCTTATCTGTTTTCAAGTTATTTTTCTTCAGGTTATCTCTTAGATTTGTCCTTTGTGTTATATATATTTTTTCTCTATGACCACCATGCTGATCTTAGCCCTCAATATCTTCAGGGCCACTTTATATTTCACTACTTTAATCAACTGTGCCTCTGATTTTCTTTGCTTTAATCAACCATGCATCCCATACTCTTTTTCCTAATTTACAGTGAACCCTACACCATTTTTGCATCTAACACTCAAGTCATCCATTACTTTTATGTTATCTTGCCACACAAGAAACTATGGTCAATCTGTATTGGTTATCATACCATACTTGTGTGGTCTTCTTCAGTTCAGTCAGTTCAGTTCAGTCTCTCAGTCGTATCTGACTCTTTGCGACCCCATGAATCGCAGCATGCCAGGCCTCCCTGTCCATCACCAACTCCTGGAGTTCACTCAGACTCACGTCCATCGAGTCAGTGATGCCATCCAGCCATCTCATCCTCTGTTGTCCCCTTCTCCTCCTGCCCCCAATCCCTCCCAGCATCAGAGTCTTTTCCAATGAGTCAACTCTTCGCATGAGGTGGCCAAAGTACTGGAGTTTCAGCTTTAGCATCATTCCTTCCAAAGAAATCCCAGGGCTGATCTCCTTCAGAGTGGATTGGTTGGATCTCCTTGTAGTCCGAGGGACTCTCAAGAGTCTTCTCCAACACCACAGTTCAAAAGCATCAATTCTTTGGCACTCAGCCTTCTTCACAGTCCAACTCTCACATCCATACATGACCACTGGAAAAACCATAGCCTTGACTAGATGGACCTTTGTTGGCAAAGTAATGTCTCTGCTTTTGAATATGCTATCTAGGTTGGTCATAACTTTCCTTCCAAGGAGTAAGCGTCTTTTAATTTCATGGTTGCAGTCACCATCTGCAGTGATTTTGGAGCTCCCAAAAATAAAGTCTGACACTGTTTCCACTGTTTCCCCATCTATTTCCCATGAAGTGATGGGACCGGATGCCATGATCTTCATTTTCTGAATGTTGAGCTTTAAGCCACCTTTTTCACTCTCCACTTTCACTTTCATCAAGAGGCTTTTTAGTCCCTCTTCACTTTCTGCCATAAGGGTTGTGTCATCTGCATATCTGAGGTTATTGATATTTCTTCTGGTAATCTTGATTCCAGCTTGTGTTTCTTCCAGTCCAGCGTTTCTCATGATGTACTCTGCATATAAGTTAAATAAGCAGGGTCTTCTTAGGCCCAACTAAACATTCAGACTCACTTTGACTATCAAAGGCTACATTAATGCGAGCCTGCTCAAAGGGAGCAAGGCACAAATTGCACAGGGCGGTGGGAGGTCTTCTTCTTCAGAGGTAGTTGCAGCAGTCTACTAGCTCAGGGGCAAGGGAACTGTCTGGTTTAGAATACTGTGCACCACAGGTGCCAATTGCTCTTGCAGTAACCCCACAGTCATGGCTTCCAGGGCCCTTGCAAGGACATGTCAGTTAAAAGAGTGACTGCATTCAGGGAAATCCAAAGTATGGCATCTGTACCAGTTCTTTAGAGTTCATTTATATTCTCTCCTGATTCAGGCTCATTTTTACTGTAAGCAGTGTTAGGTAGTAATATAGCGACCATTTTACCTTTATTAGGGTTTCAGAGGAATATGATGGCATGTTAATTGAGGGTTAGTGTCTTGTGCAGAGAAGGCAATGGCAACCCACTCCAGTACTCTTGCCTGGCAAATCCCATGGATGGAGGAGTCTGGTGAGCTGCAGGCCATGGGGTCGCTAGGAGTCAGACACGACTGAGTGACTTCACTTTCACTTTTCACTTTCATGCATTGGAAAAGGAAATGGGAACCCACTCCAGTGTTCTTGCCTGGCGAATCCCAGGGATGGGGGAGCCTGGTGGGCTGCTATCTCTGGGATCGCACAGAGTTGGACACGACTGAAGTGACTTAGCAGCAGCAGCAGTGGCAGCAGCAGTCTTGTGCAGAAAAGAAAGGATTTTGTTAACTTTTGTCCAAAGTTACCAATCAAATTGGAACTCTTTTGACTCATTACTAAGGTCAGATCATTCATAATCTTACTTGACACCTCCTGCCCCATTTATTCAAACCTCTGTTCTGGTACTCCCCAGCTAGCTTTTTCTGATTCCCTCATCTAATATAGTAAGATTCTCAAATATGTTCTTCCTTCATTATAGCCCCAAATTCAGTGCCTGTTCTAATTCTGTTTCTATAATTCTAATTCTGTAATAGGTAAGTAGTCTATTTAAGAAATAGCCACAGAATAATAGAATCTCAGAATTATGAGCAGCATTCCAAATTGATGGCTGGATTTCAGTGTTTTGCAGTGATATAAATGTAGAAGAAAACAAAACACTGTTTGAATCACTGATGGATTGAGAGAGCACTGTTGCAAAATTTTTTTAGGGGTGAAAAAACTCATAGCTGAAAGTTTAAACAAAACAAAACAAAAAACTTCAACCCAGACACATAGCTGTATATATCCTAAAAGAAAAAGCACAGTGGGATAAAGTGAAAACCAAAGTTGAATCATAAAATTGCTCAGGTTTCAGAAGTGTAGCAGAAGCTCACTTGCCCATGTGAAGGCAGGGAGCAGTGAGGCCAAGCAGAGAATGTGGAACCTGAGGCCTTAGGAGACAGAAGGCAATGGATGTGGTCCAGGCTGACTGGTTGTACGACTTCTGGCAAGTTAATTACCTTTTTCTGTGTTTTATCACATGTTCATGAATGCACATAGTGATATTTTCTCATTATTTACCTGAAGTAGTATGGTCGAGATTAATGAGGTGATATTGTGGAATGTCTCAACTTAACATGGGAGAGAAATTCAGCAGAATTATAGGATATTTAAATTTTTCCCATTGGAGATAAAAGAGGAGTAAGGAGACAGAGATTTATAAGAAAGCTGCTTTTAATTGTGTCTACATGGGCCAATTAGAACAGAAATCAACACTTTTGCTATGGATTTGATCAATATAGACAAATTAAATTACCTCAGACTGCCCTGTATTATTTCGTTTTTCAGTAAAATGTTTTGGATCTGAATTATTCTTATACTTGCTTTCATTCTCCCTAGTTTTACTTTTTTTTGGTGGAAGAATCAAGAGAAAATCTTTGATCCCTTTTTAAGTATCCCTTTTTGAATATCTTTAAATTATATTTGGACAAACAACATGGGAAAAAGTACTTTTTATAAGAAAGAACAAAATAGAAAATTTTGTGAGCTACACACCTGATGCCAAGGTAAAAGCCAAAGTAGATGGATGAGTTGAAAGATGTGTACATCTTAAACCAGTGCCCAAACTAAATTATATTCCAAGTTAAAGATGCATACTAGAAGTGCACTTAATATATTGTAGTAGGTGGTTTTGAAAGGAAGTAATTAACATACTATACAAACATAACCTTCCTTTCTTAAATAATAAGTTTTCTCAATTAGCAAAAACACAGAGAAGATCCACACTTTGTATGGTATTCTACAGTTGTTAGCTATAGTCACTGGAAAGTAATTAGTCCAATTTCCACTTCTAAAAAACTTGAGCCCCTGTTCACTTCTCCCTTGTTCACATCAGCTTCAGTAAGTATAAGTAATACAGTAGACAGAGTTGCTTCCCAGATTGCCTTTATACAGTCTGTGGAGTTTATTACCACAGGAGGTCATCAAGTCAGTTATAACAGCTGGATTCAAAATGAGATTGGGAGAATTTTTATAACCAATAACATTTATATAGTAAAGCAGATGATTTAAGAGCTTTATGTTTTAGGTCATAAGATCATACTCCAGTTCATAAAATATTAAACCATGGAATTGGAAAGGAAATTTTCCTTGCAAAATATCTTTGAAGACTTTTGATAGAGGCCACTTCTGGTGTCTTATGATAGACAAAAAATGATCTTACAACAAAGGAATAGGAATGTTGTTAGATGGCAAGTCCAACACTTATATAACACTATAACCAAATATAACAAGCAAAACATCAAGTGAAAATTGAAGTTCTGCTTGGCTGTGTCTATACAGAAACAAAATGACTGGTTAAAAAGGGTTAAAATTCAGTTGAACAAATTATTGATAATATGGAGACATGAAAAGTTCTTTCTGTTTGCTGAACTCAGCTTTAAAATATGAATTCAAGTGAACTTGCTTGTATGTATAAATATAGCCTGCATGCGTACGTACTCAATTGTGTCTGACTCTTTGCGACCCCATGGACTGTAGCCTGCCAGATGCCTCTGTTCATGGAATTCACTAGGCAAGAATACTGGAGTGAGGAACCATTCCCTTCTTCAGGGGATCTTCCCAAATCAGGGATCAAACCCAGGTCTCCCTCATTGCAGGCATATTCTTTACTGTCTGAGCCAACAGGGAAACCCCAAAAAATGGCAAAATGATTAAATTTTTAATGTAAAAATTTCCCACTTTTATTGATTTAGTTGAGGTGTTAAGATACAACTTTCTAGTTAGAATTATTTCATGGTTTCTCTGCTAGCTAAACCTATAATGCAATTACTCCTTCCTCAGAGTAAGTAGCTTGACTAGGAATTTGATGATTTTAAACCCAATGCAATGCCACTCAGTTTTCAGAACTCCTGACTTTTAGAAAAGGATGGGATATTGTCCGAGTTTAGAGACTGTGGGAGCCTAAAGTGTTGTTATTGAAATAGGAAAACTTTTATGTTGACATTGACAGAAAAAAGTCTTGCTTTTTTTTTTTTTTGCACTTTGGATACACAGAACTGTTGTGAATCAAAATTTGTGATATCTGATACTATATGATGCAAGTAAGTTGTTTTTGATCTATACATATGAAGTGCCAGTAAGTAAATGGAGAACTTTCTTTGGTTTCTCCATGTTTAGGTCCTGCTCTCTAATTAAAGTGTGGAGACTACTGAGCAGACACATGTTTTAGTGGGTGAAGCTTCATATTTCCATTCTCTATATTTGCTTTTTATGTTGCCTATATTGCTTAATTTTTGAGCTTTATTCTCAAGTATAGAGTGCTTCCCAGGTGATGTTAGTGGTAAAGAATCCGCCTGCCAATGCAAGAGACATAAGACACGCGGGTTCAATCACCTGAGTCAAGAAGACCCGACTGGAGGAGAGCATGGCAACTGACTCCAGTAATTTTGCCTGGAGAATCCCAAGGACAGAGGAGCCTAGTGGACTACAGTTTATAGGGCCCCAAAGAGTTGGACATGACTGAACCGACGTAGCATGCATGCATAGAGATATGCACTCTGTTGATTTGATTTTAATGTTGGGCAAGAACAGAGATAATGACCATTAAAAACAGATAGCTTTAAAATTGTTTTTTATGTCTATGATGTGTGCGTGCTCAGTTGTGTCCGACTCTTCGTGACCCCATAGTCTGTAGCCTGCCAGTCTTCTCTGTCCGTGGAATTTTCCAGGCAGGAATACTAGAGTGGGTTGCCATTTCCTTCTCCAGAGGATCTTCAAGACCCAGGGATTGAATCTACATCTCCTGTATCTCCTGCATTGGTAGGAGAATTCTTTTCCATCAAATAGCATTTATCTCCCACACTCTGATGGTACAAAGCCTAGTAGTTCCAGAGAGACATCAAGTGAGTTGTTTAGAACAAGCTAGTGTGATTGTTGACTTTATGTGTCAACTTGACAGGATTATGGGGTGCTTAGAAATTTCAGTTCAGTTCAGTTCAGTCGCTCAGTTGTTTCTGACTCTTTGCAAGCCCATGGACTGCAGCACGCCAGGCCTGTCCATCACCAACTCCCGGCATTTACTCAAACTCATGTCCATTGAGTCAGTGATGTCATCCAACCATCTCATCCTCTATTATCCCCTTTTTCTCCCATCTTCAGTTTTTCCAAGCATCAGGGTCTTTTCCAATGAGTCAGTTCTTTGCATCAGGTGGCCAAAGTATTGGAGTTTCAGCTTCAGCATCAGTCCTTCCAATGAATATTCAGGACTGATTTCCCTTAGGATGGACTGGTTGGATCTCCTTGCAGTCCAAGGGACTCTCAAGAGTCTTCTCCAACACCACAGTTCAAAAGCATCAATTCTTTGGCACTCAGTGTTCTTTATAGTCCAACTCTCACATCCATACATGACCACTGGAAAGACCATGGCCTTGACTAGATGGACCTTTGTTGGCAAAGTAGTGCCTCTGCTTCTAAGTATTCTAAGTTGGTTATAACTTTTCTTCCAAGGAGCAAGCATCTTTTAATTTCATGGCTGCAGTCATCATCTGCAGTGATTTTGAAGCCCCCCAAAATCTGTCACTGTTTCCACTGTTTCCCTATCTATTGGCTATGAAGTGATGGGACCAGATGCCGTGATCTTAGTTTTCTGAATGTTGAGTTTTAAGCCAACTTTTTCACTCTCCTCTATCACTTTCATCAAGAGGCTCTTTACTTCTTCTTCACTTTCTGCCATAGGGGTGGTGTCATCTGCATATGTGAGGTTATTGATATTTCTCCCAGCAATCTTGATTCCAGCTTGTGCTTCATCCAGTCTGCAATGCATGATGTACACTGCATTTAAGTTAAATAAGCAGGGTGACAATAATCAGCCTTGACATACTCCTTTCCTGATTTGGAGCCAATCTGTTGTTCCATGTCCAGTTCTAGCTGTTGCTTCCTGACCTGCATACAAATTTCTCAAGAGGCAGATCAGGTGGTCTGGTATTCCCATCTCTTTCAGAATTTTCCACAGTTTGTTGTGATCCACACAGTCAAAAGCATTGACATAGTCAATAAAGCAGAGATAGATGTTTTTCTGGAACTCTCTTGCTTTTTCGATAATTCATCGGATGTTGGCAATTTGATTTCTGGTTCCTCTGCCTTTTTTAAATCCAGCTTGAACATCTGGAAGTTCACAGTTCACGTACTGCTGAAGCTTGGCTTGGAGAATTTTGAGCATTACTTTACTAGCGTGTGAGATGAGTGCAATCGTGCAGTAGTTTGAGCATTCTTTGGCATTGCCTTTCTTTGGGATTGGAATGAAACCTGACCTTTTCCAGTCCTGTGGCCACTGCTGCATTTTCCAAATTTGCTGGCATATTGAGTGCAGCACTTTCACAGCATCATCTGTCAGCATTTGAAATAGCTCAACTGGAATTCCATCACCTCCACTAGCTTTGTTTGTAGTGATGTTTCCTAAGGTCCACTTGACTTTGCATTCCAGAATGTCTGGCTCTAGGTGAGCGATCACACCATCATGATTATCTGGGTCATGAAGATTGTTTTCTGTGTATTCTTGCCACCTCTTCTTAATATCTTCTGCTTCTGTTAGTTCCCTACCATTTCTGTCCTTTAATGTGCCCATCTTTGCATGAAATATTCCCTTGGTATCTCTAATTTTCTTGAAGAGATCTCCAGTCTTTCACTGAGGAAGGCTTTCTTATCTTTCCTTGCTATTCTTTGGAACTCTGCATTCAAATGGGTATATCTTTCCTTTTCTCCTTTGCTTTTGGCTTCTCTTCTATTCACAGCTATTTGTAAGGCCTTCTCAGACAACCATGTTGCCTTTTTGCATTTTTTTCTTGTGAATGGTCTTGACTGACCCAGACTTGCCCATAAGAGGCCAGGAGACTCTGGTAGAGGCATGGGTCTGTGATGGCCTGCTGCAGGGCTGGGGGCACTGAGTGTAGCAGTGCATGCATGGGAGCTTTTGAAGGAGGTAGCCATTATCTTTCTGTAGTTATTTCTCCACTGATCTCCAGTAGCATATTGGGCACCTACTGACCTGGGAAGTTCCTCTTTTAGTATCCTATTATTTTGCCTTTTCATACTATTTATGGAGCCAAAGCAAAAAAAATACCCAGCTGTGGATGTGACATGATAGAAGCAAGGTCCGATGCTGTAAAGATCAATATTGCATAGGAACCTGGAATGTTAGGTCCATGAATCAAGGCAAATTGGAAGTGGTCACAGAGATGGCCAGAGTGAATGTTGACATTCTAGGAATCAGTGAACTAAAATGGACTGGAATGGGTGAATTTAACTCAGATGACAATTATATCTACTACTGTGGGCAGGAATCCCTTAGAAGAAATGGAGTAGCCATCATGGTCAACAAAAGAGTCCAAAATGCAGTACTTGGATGCAATCTCAAAAACGACAGAATGATCTCTGTTTGTTTCCAAGGCAAACCATTCAATATCACAGTAACCCAAGCCTATTCCCCAACCAGTAACGCTGAAGAAGCTGAAGTTGAATGGTTCTGTGAAGTCCTACAAGACCTTTTAGAACTAACACCCAAAAAAGATGTCTTTTTCATTATAGGGGACTGGAATGCAAAAGTAGGAAGTCAAGAAACACCTGGAGTAACAGGCAAATTTGGCCTTAGAATACGGAATGAAGCAGGGCAAAGGCTAATAGAGTTTTGCCAAGAGAACGCACTGGTCATAGCAAACACCCTCTTCCAACAACACAAGAGAGGACTCTACACATGGACATCACCAGATGGTCAACACCAAAATCAGATTGATTATATTCTTTGCAGCCAAAGATGGAGAAGCTCTATAACATCAGCAAAAACAAGACTGGGAGCTGACTGTGGCTCAGATCATGAACTCCTTATTGCCAAATTCAGACTGAAATTGAAGAAAGTGGGGAAAACCACTAGACCATTCAGGTATGACCTAAATCAAATCCCTTATGACTATACAGTGGAAGTGAGAAATAGATTCAAGGGACTAGATCTGATAGACAGAGTGCCTGATGAACTATGGACGGAGGTTTGTGACATTGTACAGGAGACAGGGATCAAGACCATCCCCATGGAAAAGAAATGGAAAAAGCAAAATGGATGTCTGGGGAGGCCTTAAAAATAGCTGTGAAAAGAAGAGAAGCGAAAAGCAAAGGACAAAAGGAAAGATATAAGCATCTGAATGGAGAGTTCCAAAGAATAGCAAGGAGAGATAAGAAAGCCTTCCTCAGCGATCAATGCAAAGAAATAGAGGAAAACAACAGAATGGGAAAGACTAGAGATCTCTTCAAGAAAATTAGAGATACCAAGGGAACATTTCATGCAAGGATAGGCTCAATAAAGGACAGAAATGGTATAGACCTAACAGAAGCAGAAGATATTAAGAAGAGGTGGCAAGAATACACAGAAGAACTGTACAAAAATATCTTCACGACCCAGATAATCATGATGGTGTGATCACTCACCTAGAGCCAGACGTCCTGGAGTGTGAAGTAAGGCGGGCCTTAGAAAGCATCACAACAATAACCCTGTATACGAGACAGCAAAAGAGACACTGATGTATAGAACAGTCTTTTGGACTCTGTGGGAGAGGGAGAGGGTGGGATGATTTGGGAGAATGGCATTGAAACATGTATAATATCATGTATGAAACAAGTCGCCAGTCCAGGTTCGATGCATGATACTGGATGCTTGGAGCTGGTGCACTGGGACGACACAGAGGGATGGTATGGGGAGGGAGGAGGGTTCAGGATGGGGAACACATGTATACCTGTGGTGGATTCATTTCAATATTTGGCAAAACCAATACAATATTGTAAAGTTTAAAAATAAAATAAAATATATCAAAAAAAAAAAAAAAAAGAAAGCATCACTACGAACAAAGCTAGTGGAGGTGATAGAATTCCAGTTGAGCTATTTCAAATGCTGACAGATGATGCTGTGAAAGTGCTGCACTCAATATGCCAGCAAATTTGGAAAACTCAGCAGTGGCCACAGGACTGGAAAAGGTCAGGTTTCATTCCAATCCCAAAGAAAGGCAATGCCAAAGAATGCTCAAACTACTGCACAATTGCACTCATCTCACACGCTAGTAAAGTAATGCTCAAAATTCTCTAAGCCAGGCTTCAGCAATACGTGAACTGTGAACTTTCAGATGTTCAGGATGGTTTTAGAAAAGGCAGAGGAACCAGAGATCAAATTGCCAACATCTGGTGGATCATGGAAAAAGCAAGAGAGTTCCAGAAAAACATCTATTTCTGCTTTATTGACTATGCCAAAGCCTTTGACTGTGTGGATCACAATAAACTGTAGGAAATTCTGAAAGAGATGGGAATACCAGACCACCTTACCTGCCTCTTGAGAAACTTATATGTAGGTCAGGAAGCAACAGTTAGAACTGGACATGGAACAGCAGACTGGCTTCAAATCGGGAAAGGAGTACGTCAAGGCTGTATATTGTCACCCTGTTTATTTAACTTATATGCAGAGTACAGCATGAGAAATGCTGGGCTGGAAGAAGCACAAGCTGGAATCAAGATTGGTGGGAGAAATATCAATAACCTCAGATATGCAGATGACACCATCCTTATGGCAGAAAGTGAAGAGGAACTAAAAAGCCTCTTGATGAAAGTGAAAGAGGAGAGTGAAAAAGTTGGCTTAAAGCTCAACATTCAGAAAACGAAGATTATGGCATCTGGTCCCATCACTTCATGAGAAATATATGGGGAGAAAGTGGAAACAGTGTCAGACTTTATTTTTTTTGGCTCCAAAATCACTGCAGATGGTGATTGCAGCCATGGATTAAAAGACGCTTACTCCTTGGAAGAAAAGTTATGACCAACCTAGATAGCATATTCAAAAGCAGAGACATTACTTTGCCAATAAAGGTCCGTCTAGTCAAGGCTATGGTTTTTCCAGTGGTCACGTATGGATGTGAGAGTTGGACTGTGAAGAAGACTGCTGCTGCTGCTGCTAAGTCGCTTCAGTCGTGTCCAACTCTGTGCGACCCCATAGACGGCAGCCCATCAGGCTCCACCGTCCCTGGGATTCTCCAGTCAAGAACACTGGAGTGGGTTGCCATTTCCTTCTCCAATGCATGAAAGTGAAAAGTGAAAGTGAAGTCGCTCAGTCATGTCCGACTCTTAGCGACCCCATGCACTGCAGCCTAACAGGCTCCTGTGTCCATGGGATTTTCCAGGTAAGAGTACTGGAGTGGGGTGCCATTGCCTTCTCCGGAAGAAGGCTGAGCACCGAAGAATTGATGCTTTTGAACTATGGTGTTGGAGAAGACTCTTGAGAGTCCCTTGGACTGCAAGGAGATCCAACCAGTCCATTCTAAAGGATATCAGTCCTGGATGTTCTTTGGAAGGACTGAAGCTAAAGCTGAAACTCCAGTACTTTGGCCACCTCATTCGAAGAGTTGACTCATTGGAAAAGACTGATGCTGGGAGGGATTGGGGGCAGGAGGAGAAGGGGACGACAGAGGATGAGATGGCTGGATGGCATCACTGACTTGATGGACGTGAGTTTGAGTGAACTCCGGGAGTTGGTGATGGACAGGGAGGCCTGGCGTGCTGCGATTCATGGGGTCACAAAGAGTCGGACAGGACTGAGCAACTGATCTGATCTGATCTTTGAATGTCTGTCATGGCAACTAATGGAAAAGAGGTGGGCAATAAATGTTTTTGAAATGATGAATGAATACCTGGTAGCTTAAGAAAACATTTTGAATTTACTTGCACTGAGTAGAGCCTAATAGTAGTTGCAACTCTTCATTGTTCCATTACTAAGTCACTTCAGTCGTGTCCAACTCTGTGTGACCCTACGGACTGCAGCCTGCTAGTCTCCTCTGTCCATGGGGATTCTCTGGGCAAGAATAGAAGGTTTGCATGTCCTTCTCCAGGAGATCCTCCTGACCAAGGGATTGAACCTGCATCTCTTACATTTCCTGCATTGATAGGAAAGTTCTTTACCACTAGCATTCAGTTCAGTTCAGTTCAGTTCATTTCAGTCGCTCAGTCGTGTCTGACTCTTTGCGACCCCATGAATTGCAGCATGCCAGGCTTCCCTGTCCATCACCAACTCCCGGAGTTCACCCAGACTCACGTCCATCGAGTCAGTGATGCCATCCAGCCATCTCATCCTCTGTCATCCCCTTCTCCTCCTGCCCCCAATCCCTCCCAGCATCAGAGTCTTTCCAATGAGTCAACTCTTTGCATGAGGTGGCCAAAGTATTGGAGTTTCAGCTTTAGCATCATTCCTTCCAAAGTACACCCAGGACTGATCTCCTTCAGAATGGACTGGTTGGATCTCCTTGTAGTCCAAGGGACTCTCAAGAGTCTTCTCCCACACCGCAGTTCAAAAGCATCAATTCTTCGGTGCTCAGCTTTCTTCACAGTCCATCTCTCACATCCACTATCATTACTGTTACTAAATCAAAAAGCTCTCTTCTCCCATTAAAAAATTAAGAAAATAACTAGAGAAAAATTTAAAGCCAGCATCATCACATGTCTTTCTCTTGTGTTAGGTATTAATTTACTTATCAAAACAGAGATAATAGCCTCTGATGAGTCTTTTATAGGAATTTTTATACTTATATATGGCCAGTTCTTGGCACAGGTGGGTAGAAAATTTGAGAAGACTGACCACATTCTGAAGCCTATAGGTGCATGAACTTTATTAACCATATCTGCAAGATCTTTAGAGGTAACAGTTTCAATCAGTGTAAGCAACATCTTGTCATGAACACAAGGGATAGAGCACTATTTACAAATTATACCATGCATATGTATCACCTGGGGAGCTTGTTGAAATGCAGATGTTATGCTTCATACATCTGGACTGGGCACTGAGACCTTGAATTTCTAACAAGCTCTCAGATGTTGCTGAAGCTTCTGGTTTGGGGTTCACATGGAATAGGAAGAAGCTAGCTCCTGGAGAATCTGACTATCTGACTCTTGTTGGATTATCTGATTTGCCTCTGGCCTTCTTGGTATTTTGTCAAAGATCTTATATGCTAATAGTGGGACTCCATACCTGCAGCATTTAATGAGGCTGAAGACTCTTACTGGTCTTAAAGTTGTTATTTTCTCCTCTAAGCTATGTGACTGATGGTCTCATTCTTCTTTTTTTCCTCTTTGTATATGTAGATGCAGAGTCATGTTCTATCTCATTCTGTGATCATTTTGTGGAATAATATCAGAATTTAGAAGAAAACCTTTTAAATATATAGATATGCAAGTATGTTTGGAAATATAGTTCACTTAAAGATGCATAGTTTAATTTAACAATGAAAAAGGAAAGGGTTTGTTTGATCTAAAGTGGCTGCTATTGGGAATATGGGTAGTATTACTAAAAATTACTCTGGAGCAGAAATTTACATTTTCATTGAAATGACATCCGCATACATGCACACATAGACATACACATTTGTAAAGAAAAAAGAAAGAAAAACATTTTAACCACAAGGTGGCAGTAAGATACATTAAAAAAAAAAAAGGGATTTCAAATGAATAATGATTTTAGACATAACTGAGGAAATGATTGTCAAAATAAATAGCATTTCTTAGTGCAGTGGTGTTTCCCTTGTGGCTCAGCTTATAAAGAATCTGCCTGCAATGTGGGAGACCTGGGTTTGATATGTGGGTTGGGAAGATCCCCTGGAGAAGGGAAAGGCTACCCACTACAGTATTCTGGCCTAGAGAATTCCATGGACTACACAGTCCATGGGGTTGCAAAGAGTCGGACATGACTGAGCGACTTTCACTTTCAGTGCAGTGGTATGCAGAAATACCTCACAAGCAACTTATTTGTGGCATTCTTGGGTAACCAGACTCTAAATTGTAAGCTGTATAAACTGGATATCTTCTGAAGTCCTTAGTGAACATTTGCAGAATCAAGTTTCAATTACAAAACAGTTGCATTGTACTATTTTTTATTTATTTTGGTTCCTCTTAGTTTCAGAAATTATTTGTAAATATTTCCAAGATATGAACTCTAGAAGTTTTGAGGAGTCATCAGTTCCACATGACCTACTTAATTTAAACTTCCTTTCTATATAAAGAATGTTTATAAAAGTTTTGAAAATATTTAACTGTTCCTCTCTTTGCAACACTACATTATTTTAGTCTTAAAATATCCTTCATTTTCTTTAGCCTTTTTAATCTTAGTCATGAAGACACCTGTACTGTCTGCTAAAAATCAGATTGATTGCATTGTGCGTACTATGTCAACAGTTCACTGGAAAGCTAAGTTTATGTAAATAGTGTTTAAAGAAAGGTGAAGTAAATGTTGCAAAAGTCACAAAGATATCCAGATGAATGAGACATTCTTTTCCCTTTGGGAAATGATGGAAAAGGTCATGGTGGAGGATGTTGGCAAGGGTTCACTTGAAGGACAGAGAGACAGATTGAATTATTCAATACCTGTTTCTGTCCTTTAAATCACTTTTCATGAGGTGATACTCTGCTCTACATATATCCAGAACTTGAAAATACCCTCAGATGCCACCTATAAGCCAAAGCATTTGGCAGTCAGCTGGTGATGAAGAAAGGAAAAATGTTCTGGCTGGAGTAGGGGGTGGAATTTCTTCTATTTCCAGTCATTGGCAGGACTCCCACATGTCAGTTTTTCTGGGGCTGGAAATCAGCTAGAGTGAAGCTGATACCAAGAAGCAAAGAGTGACGCCTGGACGGGTATGCCTTGTCTCTTACTCAGGTACACTCTATGCAAGGCAATAGGGACTGTATTTCTCTTTGTTTTAGACTCTGCTGAATGGTTGAGCAGCTAAATATGTTTAAATATGAGTGAGTTTTCCTTAAAATAATTGCCCAAAAATGAAGGAGTAGTCTTTTTGGAATTTATGAATACTAAAGACTTCAGGTTTATGAAGTCTGCCATACTAGAGTGCCCTTTCAATTACTCCATTTTGAATAAAAAAGTTGTGTTTTTTGAAAGAGTTCAACAACATCCATCAATGCTATATTAGCATGCTTATCATGGTTACCTGACAGAATAGAAAAATAAAGAGAGAAAAAATTTAACCTAACATCTAGGGGGTATTATGTCATAATCTGAAGTGATGCTGGAAGTTTATGTTGATGTGAGCTTGAAACCACTGACAAGTGGGGAGAAGTGCTGAAATCATGGCATGTTATTTTGTAGTTATGGCAGCAGTTAAGGAAGCAATGAAGCTTTCAAAACTGAAGCTGCATTTACATACAAAACATGAAGTCCTAAGTACAAAACTGAATTTAACATATATATATCAGGCTTTCAAGTAAAACTATCCTTATCATTTAGTTTCCTGTTACTGCCACATTCAGAAAAGGTGAATCTTTTCTGAAAATTAAAAAGGTCCAGTGACCAAGTTTGTTTTGCCACCATTGTTAGGTTGTAAAATAAAAAATACAAATTTTACTATTTTACTTTACCAATTTAGCTGCTGAAGTTAAATTGTTAATTTAAAAATAGGCTTGATTACAAATTGAAATTATGATGACTATAGCCCTATACACCTACAAGGCTCCCATCCTTTAGGACACCAATGTGGAGAAGACCTACAATACATAACTGACAAATGGCCTATATTGGATCCTTCTCTATAAGCCTGAGAAAATAATTTGTCTTGAGCAGAATGGACACCAACTTATGATTTGAAGTGGCAGCAGACACCACTATTATGGCTCTCCTTTAGTGAAAGTCACTCAGTCATATCTGACTCTTTGCGACCCTATGGACTGTAGCCCGCCAGGTTCCTCGGTCTATGGATTCTCCAGGCAAGAATACTGGAGTGGGTTGCCATTCCCTTCTCCAGGGGATCTTCCCAACCCAGGGATCAAACCCAATTCTCCTGCACTGCCAGTGGGTTCTTTACCGTCTGAGCCACCAGAGAAGCCCAAAACACACAGTGCGATGCATTGGCCGGGAACCGAACCCAGGCCTCCGGTGTGGCAAGCGAGAATTTTACCACTGAACCACTGATGCAAGCAATTACATTGTAATTGTCTCTAACCAATTACAAACATGTACTCCAGAATCATAACCAGAGACTATGGGGACTCGTCGTGGCCAGAGACATCCAGCGCTGGGAAAGAGTACATAAAAGTTGTCTGGGTTTCCCATCCACTGTATTACATTCTGAAAATAGGTGGCATTTAAATGGTAAATGGAATGATAAAAGATCAACTAGGTATTTGCCTGTCATCCTTAAAAAAGTGGGACTGTATTCCTGGCTGAAGTGATCATAGGAATCAAACAGACTCAGAGGTTGCCTCTAGGAAGAGGGCAGTACATGAAACACTAAGAGACTGATTCCCTAACAGTGACTGACACAGTGGGGACATCAGGGTTAGATGTAGCTGTCGTGGGTGTGGGCCCAGTTCATTCCAATGCTAATGGATTCAGTTTAGTTTCCTTCAAAGTTTAAAATACGTTTTTCTCCAGAATTGCTTAGATAGTTAAGAATAGGCTTTGGATTGCTTAAACAGAGCATAATGACTGTGAGAGTTATTAACCTGGATTACAGTGAGAAATATACCTCATAACCAGGGCTGAACACCTTTAGGCTGGAAGCAGATAAGTTTTGCCCGGTCAATACTGTTCCCCAGTCTGTGGATTACACAAGAGGATGGGAAATGCTGTATTGCGAGTTAGGAGTGAGGGGGTGGGGATAAGTATTTAGGAATAGAATTCCTATTCATCAGGTGAATATATGTAGCTTTATAAAAATTCTGATCTTCAATTTTTTTATAAAGCAAAAACTTTGTAATTTATCTGATTTTTTCTTGTGCTCATATTTTCATAAATAAGTTACTTTCTTGTGGGAGAATTCAGAACTATCAAATGTGGCTACTGCATTCATTGTCAATCATGCAGGTATAAAAATTTAGAAATAACATAAACATGGGAAAAGTTCCCTTTTCCCAAAACTCTGTGACTGAATAATGGACTGCTCCTGGGGCTGCTGAGTGTTATCAAATGAACCTACACATAAAAAAGTGCTTATCACAGTGCCTGGCAAATAGTTCATGTTCAGTGATGTCAGTTGTGCTTTTTATCTGAATTTATTAATAAAGTAGGATGGGAGATAAGATGTAGCCCCAGTGCTATAGAAGTTAAACTCTGTAGTATACTGTGGTCACCTTTCCTGAAAAGCATACCTCACAACACCTGCACTAGCTTATTCACCTGCCCTATTGGCTAATGATGTGTATTCATCTACACTAAATACACAAAAGCAAGTTCAGAGGGTCAAATCATAGAGAAAGGCAGAAGTCAATAATATTGCAAACTACAAAATAAGAAAATTCAATAAAACCAGAATCATGAGGTGGGAAATTATGATAATCTACAGCTGAATAGATACTTTTGTAAAGATTTCCCCATTTTATAAAACAAGATTGTTTCAATAAAGCTATGACTATGTTTAACTTTGGCAAGGTCAACCTTCATGCTTAACCTTTTCTTTCTGGTGAGAGAATCATACTGACAGGATACAGCGAGCTTCAGTTTTCTGCCTTTATTATTGAGTTATAATAAGTTAAGACTCCTTATTCTATGGGAGGTACCGTTAAACCCAGAGGTGAAGAGAAGAAAACATGTTCAAGTTCATAAAGAAGCTGCTTTCTACAGCAAAGGGAAACCCTTCTAGTTAGAAGTACAGCCAGCAGGTGGTTTTGTTTTTCAGCAAGTGGTCTTTGTGAGAGCTGATGCTGATCTCCAGACTCGAGATAGCCAAGGTATTGTGGGCAGGCTCTCAGTTCAGTTTAGTTCAGTTCAATCGCTCAGTCATGTCTGACTCTTTGTGACCCCATGAACTGCAGCACGCCAGGCTTCCCTGTCCATCACCAGCTCCCGAAGTCCACCCAAACCCATACCCATTGAGTCGGTGATGCCATCCAACCATCTCATCCTCTGTCATCCCCTTCTCCTCCTGCCCTCAATCTTTCCCAGCATCAGGGTCTTTTCAAATGAGTCAGTTCTTCGCTCAGGTGGCCAAAGTATTGGAGTTTCAGCTTCAACATCTGCTCCCAGCCAAAAAGAGTAATTGGATACCTCTGATATTCAGCATAGAAGAAAACCTTCTGTGTAATGTTTTCATTTCTGATGAGAAATCAAGTTAGAGTTAAACTGACTCGATAGAAATAGTTGTAAACGATACCTTCCAAAATGAAGTTGAATTAAGATCAAAGGGATTACAGTGCTTAATTGTCTTATTAACCAAGTGCCATTTGAAAAGGGTTTTATTTCTGTAGTGAACTTCACTGAAGATTGTCAATTGGCAAAATGCATGCATTCTTTATCAGAGTTCTTTCACGACATAATCTGACTAAAATTGGAGATAGAGAACAGAATAACCTCCTACTCACGCTGTGAGGGAGGAATTCCTATCCTAGGGAGATGACTGAACACCGAGCACTGGACAGATGATACTGACAACTCTTGGAATTAGTGATGTGTTTTGAGGAAGCCTGGACTAGCATACTTGAGGATGGAGGAACACAGGGAGGGTGAGGCCCATAGAAAAGCCAAAACCAACTGCCAGATAGGAAGATATACACGCATTCACAACCTGATAGAAAAGGACAGGGCCTTGTCACACAGGGCCTCATAGGGGTTGTACTCAAGACTGGAGTGAACAAGCAGGGGCTGTGGGAGGCAGGCTGTGTAGTACAAAGAGGATAAGGTACCTCATGGTTGCAGTGGGACAGTGTCATTGACTTGTTTGAAGAATTCCACAAACTGGCAGAGTGCTGAAACTTGCTGCTCAGAGATAAGCAGGAAACTGTACCTTGTCCATTTGATGAGTAACCATGAACTTCCAGATGTTCAAGCTGGTTTTAGAAAAGGCAGAGGAACCAGAGATCAAATTGCCAACATCTGCTGGATCATGGAAAAAGCAAGAGAGTTCCAGAAAAACATCTATTTCTGCTTTATTGACTATGCCAAAGCCTTTGACTGTGTGGATCACAATAAACTGTGGAAAATTCTGAAAGAGATGGGAATACCAGACCACCTGACCTGCCTCTTGAGAAACCTATAATGCAGGTCAGGAAGCAATAGTTAGAACTGGACATGGAAGAGCAGACTGGCTCCAAATCGGGAAAGGAGTACGTCAAGGCTGTATATTGTCACCCTGCTTATTTAATTTATATGCAGAGTACATTATGAGAAAGGCTGGGCTGGAAGAATCACAAGCTGGAATCAAGATTGCTGCGAGAAAGATCAGTAACCTCAGATATGCAGATGACACCACCCTTATGGCAGAAAGTGAAGAGGAACTAAAAAGCCTCTTGATGAAAGTGAAAGAGGAGAGTGAAAAAGTTGGCTTAAAGCTCAACATTCAGAAAATGAAGATCATGGCATCTGGTCCCATCACTTCATGGCAAATAGATGGGGAAACAGTGGAAACAGTGTCAGACTTTATTTTTGGGGCTCCAAAATCACTGCAGATGGTGATTGCAGCCATGAAATTAAAAGACGCTTACTCCTTGGAAGGAAAGTTATGACCAACCTAGACAGCATATTGAAAAGCAGAGACATTACTTTGCCAACAAAGGTCCGTCTAGTCAAGGCTATGGTTTTTCCAGTGGTCATGTATGGATGTGAGAGTTGGACTGTGAAGAAAGCTGAGCACCGAAGAATTGATGCTTTTGAACTGTGGTGTTGGAGAAGACTCTTGAGAGTCCCTTGGACTGCAAGGAGATCCAACCAGTCCATTCTAAAGGAGATCAGTCCTGGGTGTTCTTTGGAAGGAATGATGCTAAAACTGAAACTCTAATACTTTGGCCACCTCATGCGAAGAGTTGACTCATTGGAAAAGACTCTGATGCTGGGAGGGATTTGGGGTAGGAGGAGAAAGGGACGACAAAGGATGAGATGGCTGGATGGCATCATCGACTCGATGGACATGAGTTTGAGTGAACTCTGGGAGTTGGTGATGGACAGGGAGGCCTGGTGTGCTGTGATTCATGGGGTCGCAAAGAGTTGGACACGACTGAGCGACTGAACTGATTTAGCTCAAGGACCTTATGCACAGGAGCAGAGTGGGAAGGGGAACTTGTGGGTAGGCATTTGAGTCCCTCCAGACTTCACCAGATATCAAGACAGAACATAATATTGGATCTTAATTTTAAACCATATACCACGCTGTGCAATAAATATTTAATAAGTTCTGTATGTGCCAGAAGCTCATATATGTTGTAGAAGCTGAGTATAATTAAGACAGATAATACATCACTTATGCATTTGAGAGGTTTCAGGCCCTCCAGTTTAATAGAAAGAGTCAAACATGTAAATATGTAAGTGCTAAATGAGCTGTAGTAGACATAAAAAATAGAACCTAAGGACACAAGGGAAAAGTAATCAATCTTATCTAGATAAGTTGAGAATAACTTTCTCAGCAAAATACTTGTTTTCTGTTTTCTATATAAATAAGGAAAATTATAGCAGAAGATCTCCCAGAAAATATCCCCTTATGAATTTTTTGTCAATGAAAATTTTATATTGTATGCCAATATCTAAATCAGTTCTTATTTAGGGGAATTTAAAAAATGAGTTTATTTATTTTAATTGAGGGCTAATTATTTAGGCAAGTCACTATTCAGCCACTGGGGTTGGAGAGGAGATCATGGAGCACATGGCTGCTCAAACAGTCAACAAAATAACTCTAATTTAATTTCTGTTCTACATCCCTTCTCCTCTTTTTCCTTTCTTTTCTCTCTTCTTCCTCTTCCTCTTCCTCTTCTTTTTTTTCTTCCAGGATGTGGGGGAGATTCATCGCTGAATAGACATTTACAGCTTTTGCCTCGTCTTCCTGTCTGACCTTTCATTGAGTCCTGTCAAGTCTAAATAATCCAGAAAGTTTCTACAATCTTTCCACTTCTCTTCATGTCCACTGTCAGCACCTTAGTTAGGCAAGTGGGGCTCTTTGTCTGCCCTTTGGAGGGCTCTGCATATCACAATCAGTTGATTAATGTGCATAATTTATTAACTGGCTCTGGTGCTTAACACAGGTACAGCTTAATCCTTAATGCTAGATGTCTAATCATAAGATTAGCACTGTTCTTTTTCCAGGGAAATACTTTTCCACAAATCTTATCTGATATTCGTTAAGCCAGTGATGACCATGTAGAATGGTGTATGAAGGCTGATGGGGTATGTGTCCAGCCATGTCACAGATTTAGTATATTGAGAGTTGTGCATCCATCACCTTAATTTAAGTTTAGAACACTTTTATCATCACAGAGCATTCTTGCACCCATGAGCAGTCATTTCCTGGTCTCTTTCCCCAGCCCCACCCTTTTCCTAGTATGCTAAGCAACCATTAGTGAACTTTGTTTCTTTATAGATTTACTTATCATGGGCACTTCATATAAATGGATCGTGTAGTATGTGGTGTTTTGTTATTGGCTCTTTCCATTTAACTGATTCTTGCACAATGGTATTGTTCTTCAGTAGTACTGAGTGTTCGTTTCTTTACTCATGAAATGGGAAATTCCTCAAACATAGGAAGATGATTCAAAAGGTACTAAGTAGCCCTAGATATGGCAAATTTCCATTAAATGTGGCTAGCAACTTCTTTTTCTTTGGTCTCAGTTTACATGTCACCAATGAGAGATCTCTTTCCACATCCTAGTTGAAGAGGGATCATCCTTGTTATTCTCTCTCTCAGATCCTTTTTACAAAGCACTTATGATAATTTGAAATAATTTCAATTGTCAGTCAATGTGTGTGTGTGTTTCTGTCTCCCTCCATGTCAACTTGCCACCATGGTACTTCCAGCATTTAGCACCGTGCTTCAAAGTAGGCACTCAATTTTTGAATGAACGAATAAATTAATGTGTTAATGAATGATAAAAAGAACATAGGCAGAAGCACATGCTTGATGGAAATGATGATGATGAATTCAACATGGAGATTTTAAGTGTGAGCAAAGCTATGGGACACGCACATGACCATATCTTCTGGGTAGCTGATAAGTATAATTTATACACACAATTTTTAAGCTAAATAGTGTAGAAGGGCCTATAGGAAAAGGTGATAGTTGTTGAGCTATTCTACTCTCAGTCCATCTCCCTAGAGATGAACATTTTAAATTATATATAAGTCCTTTAGTGGTAACTCCCATTGTCTGTATCTTTAAATATGATGCTGTATTGCACGTGTATGTGCTCGGTTGAGTCCAACTCTGCGGCTCCATGGACTGTAGCCCATCAGGCTCCTCTGTCCATGGGATTTTCCAGGCAAGAACACTGGACAGGGTTGCCATTGCCTTCTCCAGGAGATCTTCCAGACCTAGGGATTGAACCCAAGTCTCTTACGTCTCCTGCATTGGCAGATGGATTCTTTACCAGCTGAGCCACTGGTGCTATATTGCTCTTTCTTAATTTGTCAACTTCTAATTATCTGTTGCTATCCTCCATGACCCTTTAGTCCATTTAGTCCACTAGATGGAATGATTTCCATCTTTCTTTTCACCTCCTCGCAATAGTTATATCTTAAAAAAATCTTTTTAGTACACTCATAAATTTAAATAAGTTCCTTAAGTCGTCTGCTTTTATGCAGTATAAACAGTTCATCTTGCCTCCCAAGTTATAAGTTGTCTGTGTCTAGCCTTACTCTTGCCTGGAAAATCCCATGGACGGAGGAGCCGGTGGGCTGCAGTCCATGGGGTCGTGAAGAGTCGGACACGACTGAGTGACTTCACTTTCACTTTTTGCTTTCATGCATTGGAGAAGGAAATGGCAACCCACTCCAGGGTTCTTGCCTGGAGAATCCCAGGGATGGGGGAGCCTGGTGGGCTGCCGTCTATGGGGTCGCACAGAGTCGGACACGACTGAAGCGACTTAGCAGCAGCAGCAGCAGCCATCCTTCTGCCTCCATTTCCTAGTTTCTGGAAGTTTTACTTTTAGTTTTTCATAGTCAAGATTGATAACATTTACATTCTCCTGTCATATGTTCTACTGGTTGATCAAAATCATGTCACATTTGAATTTGTTTCATATAAATTATGTTGCTTGTATCATTTTTGCATTATTCCTGGAGAAACTGATTTTGTTTTTTTTTTCCCCTGATGGATGAAAAAGCATGTGTCTTCTTTACCATAGTGCAAATATCTTCTAGCTTCTTTCTTATTCTCTATACTTTTTAGAATCAATTATTTTCTTTATCTTGAAGACACTGATATCCTGTTTTAAAATGCTGCTACTGCTGCTGCTAAGTCGCTTCAGTTGTGTCCAACTCTGTGTGATCCCATGGACAGCAGCCCACCAGGCTCCCCCGTCCCTGGGATTCTCCAGGCAAGAACACTGGAGTGGGTTGCCATTTCCTTCTCCCATGCATGAAAGTGAAAGTGAAGTTGCTCATTCGTGTCTGACTCTTAGTGACCCCATGGACTGTAGCCTACCAGGCTCCTCCGTCCATGGAATTTTCCAGGCAAGAGTACTGGAGTGGGGTGCCATTTATGGCTTTATTGTACAACGTTCAGCTTTTCTGGAGCTTGACCCTCCCTCCCTCTCTTCCTTCCTTCCCTTCTTTCTTTCTGATTGTAAAGGCAAAAACATATATTGATTCAAGATTCCCTCAAGTTAGAAATTGACTAAATTCTACAGGTGTGTAAATTACTTTGTATAAATTACTTTATGTTCTAGAATTTGACTATGGCTTATAACTAACATTTAATTATATAAGAAATTCCATAAATATGGATGTCTTTACAGCTTAAACAGTTCCAGACTAATCAAGCATTGTGTCTCCAATCCTAATTCCAATTATATTGTAATCAAAAGAAAAAGACAAGCAGAGAATCTCCCTGACAAAATTCCTGTTAGTCAAAACCATAGCTGTTAGAGACGGAATGCAAGACTTAATTCAAGTTCTATTTTCTGCTGAGAAAGGAATAGACAGTATAGATGACTTGATCTTTGTCATTTATCAAATATATGAAAATATTTAGAAATTGAAAAATAGGTAGTTTACAGGCAAAATATGAATACTTAGATATCCCATAGATAAATAAATTTATCATAGAGTCTGTTTCATTTTGGCAAATAGTATTTAATGTATAAAATAGAAATTATGAAACATGCACACAAAAGTATGTATATGAAAGGCCTGCTTGGCAACGGGACCAAACTGACATAAGGTACAGTAATTGTGCCAGTGTAACCACCCTTATCACATTAATGTGCCCCATTATGTAATGATCAAACCTTTCCATTTATCTAGCTTGCCATAATGTTTCCCTTCTAGGCAGAAATGAGGGATAAAAATTATGCTTAGGCAAGGGGAAAAGCTTACATTGAAATAATTATGACAACTCACAGTATACAATGTGTAGAAACTTTGCAGTGTGCTTTTCGCATAGATTTGTTCATCTGCTTTCTGTAACAACCCTGAGAAATGCGTGTTGCTATATTAACTCCATTTTATCGCTGACAAAACCGAGAATCAGAAAAAGTTAGGTTTTTTTAAGGGAACTGCTGATAAGCAGTAGAGGAGAAGGATTTAAACCCAGGAAATATGGCTGTCAGTCTCCTTACTACACCACAAAATGATCTGTTTATCACCTATTAATATTTATCATACAGACTGTATCTGCATAATAAAGGATAGACACTGGAAACTTGGCACATCCAAGTTACCCACACAAGGTGTGATTTATACCCCACCATCCTTTCTAAAGGTCAGAGCGTAGTAAGGACAGAAGACCTGACCTTCAATCCTGGCTATTCCCAGGAATGTCTGTGATTAAGAACAATACCCTGTGAGTCTAGCATTCATCACCACAGCCCCCAGATAAATTCTGGGGAAAAATTAATACCCAGAAAAGCATTGAGACAGGAAAGAAGTCATCAGATTATTAAAGCACATGCCCACTGCTCTGCCTCAGTGGTGTTTATGTGTTGATTGGTTGCATTCTTTTATTCACTATATATATTTTGAGCAACTACTGTAGGTCAGAATGTAAATAAAACTACAGTACAACAAAATGGATACAGATTGTGGTCAGTAATATGAAGGAAATAAGCAGAGAATGGCAGAGTGTTTTCAAGTGAAGGGGTCAGGAAGGCATCTCTGGGAAAGTTATATTTAAGAAGATGGACAGGAGTTTGAGGAATAATGTTCTATAGGTGACACAGAAAGAGAAAAGGCCCTGAATGGAGAAAGAACTCAAGAGTGTCCTGGGTACTGACCAGACTCAGTAGGCAATGAGAGAGTGAGCAGGATGTGAGTGGAGAGGTTGGCAGGACCTTGTAGACAATGTAAGGAGATTAGATTTTACTTTGAATGCTACTGGAAAGCCATTGATGTGGCTTAAGCAGAGGTGACATGATTTAATTTATGTAGAAAAAAGGTTGCTGTGGAGGATCTGCTAAGAGTGAGTGGAGAGGCTCGAGCTGAAGTGGGTTGGGGGGTGGTGGAGGTGGCTCCTCTCTCCCGTGACTCCTCTCCTGACCTCCCCAATTAACCACTATCCATCATAGACTAGCTTTGTCTGATTTTATACTTTAATGAATAAAATCGTACAGTATACACTTTGTACTTCGTATTCCCTCAGTATATGCCGTTCATCCAACTTGTTGGAAGTGGTTTGTTCTCATTGCTGTATTGTATTCCATTTTCCAACTGAACCAAGGGAGTAGTTTCATAATTTTTTCATTCCACTCTAATGGACATTTGTTCTTTTCTTCCCATGAGAATAGAGTTGAATCACACTCTATTGGATGGTGGTCTTTATGATAATATTTAATCTTGTTAATATTTAAGGGAGTTGACTCAGTTCAAATGAAAATTGAAGCTTACTATTTGATATGGACCCTATTTACAAATATTAGTACAAATTTGTAAATATTGGTACACATTTGATGGCAACATTCATGAAAAATTAATTTATCACATGACAAGAACTGTGCTAAGTGTTTAAGCACAGTATTTCATTCAGTTCTTATAGGTTCTATATGAGCTGTGTACTAACTCTGTCCCCATTTCCCTCATGAGGAAACTGAAACCTAGAGGCATAATTTAATCCCATTTTCTGTTGATGAAATATCAATAGCCTCTTGAAATATTGAAATATCAGTGGCAGAAAGTGAAGAAGAATTAAAAAGCCTCTTGGTAAAAGAGGAGAGTGGAATACCTGGTTTAAAACTCAACATTCAAAAAACGAAGATCATGGTATCTGGTCTCATCACTTCATGGCAAATAGATGGGGAAACAATGGAAACAGTGACAGACTTTATTTTTGGGGCTCCAAAATCATTGCAGATGGTGACTGCAGCCATGAAATTAAAAGGCGCTTGCTCCTTGGGAGAAAAGTTGTGACCAACCTAGAGAGCATATTAAAAAGCAGAGACATTACTTTGCCAACAAAGATCCATCTAGTCAAGGCTATGGTTTTTCCAGTAGTCATGTATGGATGTGAGAGTTGAATTATAAAGAAAGCTGAGCATCAAAGAATTGATGCTTTTGAACCGTGGTGTTGGAGAAGACTCTTGAGAGTCCCCTGGACTGCAAGGAGATCCAACCAGTCCATTCTAAAGGAAATCAGTCATGAATATTCATTGGAAAGACTGATGTTGAAGCTGAAACTCCAATACTTTGGCTACCTTATGTGAAGAACTGACTCATTTGAAATGACCCTGATGCTGGGAAAGATTGAGGGCAGAAGGAGAAGGGGATGACAGAGGATAAGATGTTTGGAAGGCATCACCGACTCAATGGACATGAGTTTGAGTAGGCTCCCAGAGTTGGTGATGGACAGGGAAGCCTGGTGTCCATGGGGTCTCAAAGAGTCAGACACGACTGAGTGACTGAACTGAACTGAGACAATTTGTTTCAGAGCAGAGCTGCACCAGAGAAACAGATCCAATAGGCTTTATTTGTGTATATATATGTATATTCATGTATGGATTAGATTGATAGATTTACCTTAAGGATTTGATTTACATGATTGTGGGGTTTGGCAAGGCAAGCCCTAAATCTCTGTAGGGAGACCTTCAGGAAGGGCAGGCCAGAACTTTCGGGCATGGGCTGAAACTGCAGTCAACAAGAAGAATTTCTTGTTCCTTGGGGAAACCTCAGTTCTGATCTTAAGGTTTTTCAATTAATTGAAGCTGGCTCACTGAGATTATCTAGGATAATCTTCTTTATTAAAGTAAGCTGATTATAGACTTTAATCACATCAAAATATACTTTCACAGCAACCCCTAGTTTGATTGAATAATCTGGCTCAGTTGACACATAAAACTGATCATCACCATCATATAGGTAGTAGATACCAGGCTGAGATATAATTCTAAGTCTTTATGATATTAAAACTCAGGATCTCAATTTCTGTGATCTGTTTAAAAAAATGTTCTGGACTGAGGACACAGCATGTTCTTCAATTCTGGAGTGGTAATATACTGGGGATAATTCAGAAATAAAAAGAAGTAAATGTGCTTGAAGCACATAGATCTGGAGAAAGCAAGAGATAAAAGAAGAGTTCTGAATTTGGGAGGCTTTCAACAGGGTCTCTGCCAAATACTAGCTGTGTGATTTTGGGAAAGTTAACTAAATTCACTGTTATTCTCCCCTTTATGGGGCTTCCCTGGTGGCTCAAATGGTAAAGAATCTGCCTGCATTGTGGGATACCTGGGTTCAATCCCTGGGTTGGGAAGCTCCCCTGGAGGAGGGCATGGCAGCCCACTCCAGTCTTATTGCCTGGAGAATCCCCATGGGCAAAGGAATCTGGCAGGCTGCAGTCTATGGGATTGCAAAGAGTTGGACAAGACTGAGTGACTAAGCACATTCTCCTTTATAAAATTAGTAATGAAACGTCTTTCCTAAGGTTGACTGAATAAATACATGTAAAGAGCTTGGAATAGTGCCTGGCACAGGTAAGAACAACATAAATGTTAGCCATTAATTTTACTGGACTTTGGGAGGGGTCAGAGGGGTGTTATAAACTCACTCTTAAGCAGTCATCTTTGCTCGAGTCTTTGCATAATTTAATATATAAGAAAGGAAGAATCACAGTTTTAGAAAAGGCAGAGGAACCAGAGACCAAATCGCCAACATCTGTTGGATCATCGAAAAAGCAAGAGAGTTCCAGAAAAACATCTACTTCTGCTTTATTGACTATGTCAAAGCCTTTGACTGTGTAGACCACAACAAACTCTGGAAAATTCTGAAAGGGATGGGAATACCAGACCATCTGAGCTGCCTCTTGAGAAATCTGTATGCAGGTCAGGAAGCAACAGTTAGAACTGGACATGGAACAACAGACAGGTTCCAAATAGGGAAAGGAGTACATCAAGGCTGTATATTGTCACCCTGATTATTTAACTTCTATGCAGAGTACACCAGGAGAAATACTGGCCTGGATGAAGCACAAGCTGGAATCAAGATTGCTGGAAGAAATATCAATAAGCTCATATATGCAGATGACACCACCCTTATGTTAGAAAGTGAAGAAGAATAAAAGAGCCTCTTGATGAAAGTGAAAGAGGAGAGTGAAAAAGTTGGCTTAAAGCACAACATTCAGAAAACTAAGATCATGGTATCCAGTCCCATCACTTCATGACAAATATATGGGGAAGCAGTGGAAATAGTGTCAGACTTTATTTTTGGGGGCTCCAAAATCATTGCAGATGGTGACTGCAGCCATGAAATTAAAAGATGCTTACTCCTTGGGAGAAAAGTTATGACCAACCTAGACAGAATACTAAAAAGCAAAGACGTTACTTTGTTAACAAAGGTCCATCTAGTCAAGGCTATGGTTTTTCCAGTAGTCATGTATGGATGTGAGAGTTGGACTATAAAGAAAGCTGAGTGCTGAAGAATTGATGCTTTTGAACTGTGGTGTTGGAGAAGACTCTTGAGAGTCCCCTGGACTGCAAGGAGATCCAACCAGTCCATTCTAAAGGAAATCAATCCTGAATATTCATTGGAAGGACTGATGTTGAAGCTGAAACTCCAATATTTTGGCCACCTGATGTGAAGAACTGACTCATTTGAAAAGACCCTGATGCTGGTCAAAGATTGAGGGCAGGAGGAGAAGGGGACGACAGAGGATGAGATGGTTGGAAGGCATCACTGACTCAATGGACATGAGTCTGAGTAGGCTCCCGGAGTAGGTGATGGACAGGGAAGCTTGGCGTGCTGCAGTCCATGGGGTTGCAAAGAGTTGGACACGACTGAGAGACTGAACTGACTGACTGATTGAAGGTAGTGTTGCATAACTCAGTCTGTGGTGTTGGGAACACAGGCCAGTTATTAAAAACAAAACAAAACAAAACAACTAAAGAGACTCATCTTTAATAGTGTATCAAAAGAAAACCTGGGAGAGTTGAAAATAAAGAAAATACCATAAAAAGGAAGAAAACATTAGGCGAATTTAGGCAAGGTATGAAATTACTTCTTTTGGAAACAGACTTATGATTACCAAAGAAGAAATGTGGTAGGAAGAAACTGGGAGTTTAGGTTGACATATATGCACTTCTATATTTAAAATAAATAACCAACAAGGGCCTACTGTATAGCATGGGGAACTCTGCTCAGTATTCTGTAATAACCTAAATGGGAAAAGAATTTGAAAAAGAGTAGATATATGTATATATATCTGTATAACTGAATCACTTTACATCTGAAACTAAAACAACATTGTAAAACAACTGTAGTCCAATATAAAATAAAAGAATTTAAGAAGTTACTTCTGAAATTCAATTTTTATTTAATCAGGTGTATTATTTTTTCTATGATAATGCATCTGACTATATAAAAATTAAAACTTAAAAAACAACTCTGAACCAATATGATCAAAATTCAGGAGCAAATGTCAGTCCTGTTTGTCATAAAGATAAGGTGTGACAGCCTAAAGTACTTAAATCAGTACCCCAATACATAAATGCTGAGGTAGATGAACATTCAGAAAAGTGAAAAAAAGTTGGCTGATAAATGTATGAAAAGATTTCATCATAGAGATAGTGAAAATTAAAATATAATTTGAGCTTGCATATTTTTTGCCTAGCAAATTAGTAAAAATAAAAATATTATTATGTAGATGAGTGTATGGGAAGATAGGCACATATGTACATTCAGTTTCTTTGAAGGGTAAATTGGTACAACTCTTCCAGTAAGAATTGTGGCAATAATATATATTAGAAAATTTAAAAGTGTTCCTTGCTCAGTAATTTCGCGTAGTCTCCGAGGATAATAATCTCTAATTCTGATAAAGCATGACACATAAAGATATGTATCATAGCATTATTTATCATAAAGAAGCATTGTAAAGAGTCTAAATGAACAGCAATAGTGAAATGTTTACATCGACTCTGATCACTACATAGTCATGTAAAAATGCCTCTGGGAGTGGGAGAAATGAGATGTTGGTCCAAGGATGCAAAGTTTCAGTTTTATAAGCTGAGTGAATTCTGAAGATCCAATGTTCTGGTGTCTATAGTTAATAATACTATTTTTTTTTTTTTGGCATTGCAGACTATGTTTTTAATAAGTTGTCTTAAAAGCATTTCAGGGATCTTTCAGGAGCTCCTTAAGGTATTCTGAAGTCTCTTCTTTCATTACACTGTATTAGCACTTGGTACACTTTATAATGCTTTTCAGTTGAGAAGTCATGGTACTTCTGATAGTCATTAGCCTTCAAATAGCTCCAGTAAGTGAACTGAGTTTAGTTGACATAAGCCAAAGTCACTAAACCTGTTTCTCAATGGTGGTTTTGCTTAAAAAAAACCACAAGATAAATACATCCATTATTCAAACATAGATTTTTGTAGAAGCCTGAGGGCACTAAGAGACTTCCTTCTCATCTTTACCTAAATATACTTCTATACTCTGTTTTGAAGATTTTAACTTGTGAAGATCATATCTGAGATACAGCTATGCATCTTACCAGTTTTAATCCCTTAAAGAAAATGTTAATAAAGGTGACTTAAATTGATTTTCAGTTGAAGTATTTCAGTATTTCACTGAATAAGGTATTTTACATTTGTTAACTCTTTACTTTGTTCCAAGTTATTTATGTGACTTAAAAAGATACATAAATAAAGGGACTTCCCTGGTGGTCCAATGGTAAAGACTCCATGCTCCCCCTGCAGGGGGTGCAGGTTCGAAACCTGGTTAGGCAACTAAGATTCTGTATAATTTGCAGTGCAGCCAAAAAAAAAAAAAAAAAAAAAAAAAAAAAAAAAAAAAGACTGCAATATCCTGGAAAAGAAAGATTATTAGGTAAAAAACTAAGAAAATCTGAATAAAGTATAAACTTTAAAAAAAAAACTAAAGAATCAATGGAGACAAAAAAAGAGCATATTACAATGTAACTATAAGTAAATCCAGTGGACCCCTGAACAACACAGGTTTGAACTGGGTGGGTCCACTTATACATAGATTTCCCAGTAAATCCATACTAACGTACTATATGTTCTGCAGGAGTTGACCAGTTTGTTCTCAGATGAAGACCCGTGGATAGAGAGGACCTACTTTAAGTTTTTGACTTTTAGCTGCTTGGGGCTCAGAGCCCCTCACCCCTTTGTTCAAGGGTCAGCTATCCTCAGAATACATTTTGTGAGCACCTCTGACATGGGTTAGCGAGGCTGGCACCTAGGTTCAGTTCTCTTCCTTATCACTGCTTCTCAATCTAGAAAGCTCAAATGCTGCCCTGTGTGGGAAGGATTGGAGATTTCCAATTTTGTGTTCCCTGTAAATGCACTACAGTGTCCCAAATATCTGTCATAACTGCAGTTTTTTTTTTTTTTTTTTTTTTTTTAATTTTATTTTATTTTTAAACTTTACATAACTGTATTAGATTTGCCAAATATCAAAATGAATCCGCCACAGGTATACATGTGTTCCCCATCCTGAACCCTCCTCCCTCCTCCCTCCCCATTCCATCCCTCTGGGTCGTCCCAGTGCACCAGCCCCAAGCATCCAGTATCGTGCATCGAACCTGGACTGGCATCTCATTTCATACATGATATTTTACATGTTTCAATGCCATTCTCCCAAATCTTCCCACCCTCTCCCTCTCCCACAGAGTCCATAAGACTGTTCTATACATCAGTGTCTCTTTTGCTGTCTCGTACACAGGGTTACTGTTACCATCTTTCTAAATTCCATATATATGCGTTAGTATACTGTATTGGTGTTTTTCTTTCTGGCTTACTTCACTCTGTATAATAGGCTCCAGTTTCATCCACCTCATTAGAACTGATTCAAATGTATTCTTTTTAATGGCTGAATAATACTCCATTGTGTATATGTACCACAGCTTTCTTATCCATTCATCTGCTGATGGACATCTAGGTTGCTTCCATGTCCTGGCTATTATAAACAGTGCTGCGATGAACATTGGGGTACTCGTGTCTCTTTCCCTTCTGGTTTTCTCAGTGTGTATGCCCAGCAGTGGGATTGCTGGATCATAAGGCATGTCTATTTCCAGTTTTTTAAGGAATCTCCACACTGTTCTCCATAGTGGCTGCACTAGTTTGCATTCCCACCAACAGTGTAAGAGGGTTCCCTTTTCTCCACACCCTCTCCAGCATTTATTACTTGTAGACTTTTGGATTGCAGCCATTCTGACTGGTGTGAAATGGTACCTCATAGTGGTTTTGATTTGCATTTCTCTGATAATGAGTGATGTTGAGCATCTTTTCATGTGTTTGTTAGCCATCTTTATGTCTTCTTTGGAGAAATGTCTATTTAGTTCTTTGGCCCATTTTTTGATTGGGTCATTTATTTTTCTGGAGTTGAGCTGTAGGAGTTGCTTGTATATTCTCGAGATTAGTTGTTTGTCAGTTGCTTCATTTGCTATTATCTTCTCCCATTCTGAAGGCTGTCTTTTCACCTTGCTAATAGTTTCCTTTGATGTGCAGAAGCTTTTAAGGTTAATTAGGTCCCATTTGTTTATTTTTGCTTTTATTTCCAATATTCTGGGAGGTGGGTCATAGAGGATCCTGCTGTGATGTATGTCAGAGAGTGTTTTGCCTATGTTTTCCTCTAGGAGTTTTATAGTTTCTGGTCTTACGTTTAGATCTTTAATCCATTTTGAGTTTATTTTTGTGTATGGTGTTAGAAAGTGTTCTAGTTTCATTCTTTTACAAGTGGTTGACCAGAGTTCCCAGCACCACTTGTTAAAGAGATTGTCTTTAATCCATTGTATATTCTTGCCTCCTTTGTCGAAGATAAGGTGTCCATATGTGCGTGGATTTATCTCTGGGCTTTCTATTTTGTTCCATTGATCTATATTTCTGTCTTTGTGCCAGTACCATACTGTCTTGATAACTGTGGCTTTGTAGTAGAGCCTGAAGTCAGGTAGGTTGATTCCTCCAGTTCCATTCTTCTTTCTCAAGATCGCTTTGGCTATTCGAGGTTTTTTGTTTTTCCATACAAATTGTGAAATTATTTGTTCTAGCTCTGTGAAGAATGCTGTTGGTAGCTTGATAGGGATTGCATTGAATCTATAGATTGCTTTGGGTAGTATACTCATTTTCACTACATTGATTCTTCCAATCCATGAACATGGTATATTTCTCCATCTGTTAGTGTCCTCTTTGATTTCTTTCACCAGTGTTTTATAGTTTTCTATATATAGGTCTTTAGATTCTTTAGGTAGATATATTCCTAAGTATTTTATTCTTTCCGTTGCAATGGTGAATGGAATTGTTTCCTTAATTTCTCTTTCTGTTTTCTCATTATTAGTGTATAGGAATGCAAGGGATTTCTGTGTGTTGATTTTATATCCTGCAACTTTACTATAGTCATTGATTAGTTCTAGTAATTTTCTGGTGGAGTCTTTAGGGTTTTCTATGTAGAGGATCATGTCATCTGCAAACAGTGAGAGCTTTACTTCTTCTTTTCCAATTTGGATTCCTTTTATTTCTTTTTCTGCTCTGATTGCTGTGGCCAAAACTTCCAAAACTATGTTGAATAGTAATGGTGAAAGTGGGCACCCTTGTCTTGTTCCTGACTTTAGAGGAAATGCTTTCAATTTTTCACCATTGAGGATAATGTTTGCTGTGGGTTTGTCATATATAGCTTTGATTATGTTGAGGTAGGTTCCTTCTATTCCTGCTTTCTGGAGAGTTTTGATCATAAATGGATGTTGAATTTTGTCAAAGGCTTTCTCTGCATCTATTGAGATAATCATATGGTTTTTATTTTTCAATTTGTTAATGTGGTGTATTACATTGATTGATTTGCGGATATTGAAGAATCCTTGCATCCCTGGGATAAAGCCCACTTGGTCATGGTGTATGATCTTTTTAATGTGTTGTTGGATTCTGATTGCTAGAATTTTGTTAAGGATTTTTGCATCTATGTTCATCAGTGATATTGGCCTGTAGTTTTCTTTTTTTGTGGCATCTTTGTCAGGTTTTGGTATTAGGGTGATGGTGGCCTCATAGAATGAGTTTGGAAGTTTACCATCCTCTGCAATTTTCTGGAAGAGTTTGAGCAGGATAGGTGTTAGCTCTTCTCTAAATTTTTGGTAGAATTCAGCTGTGAAGCCGTCTGGACCTGGGCTTTTGTTTGCTGGAAGATTTTTGATTACAGTTTCAATTTCCGTGCTTGTGATGGGTCTGTTAAGATTTTCTATTTCTTCCTGATCGAGTTTTGGAAAGTTGTACTTTTCTAAGAATTTGTCCATTTCTTCCACGTTGTCCATTTTATTGGCATATAATTGTTGATAGTAGTCTCTTATGATCCTTTGTATTTCTGTGTTGTCTGTTGTGATCTCTCCATTTTCATTTCTAATTTTATTGATTTGATTTTTCTCCCTTTGTTTCTTGATGAGTCTGGCTAATGGTTTGTCAATTTTATTTATCCTTTCAAAGAACCAGCTTTTGGTTTTGTTGATTTTTGCTATGGTCTCTTTTGTTTCTTTTGCATTTATTTCTGCTCTAATTTTTAAGATTTCTTTCCTTCTACTAACCCTGGGGTTCTTCATTTCTTCCTTTTCTAGTTGCTTTAGGTGTAGAGTTAGATTATTTATTTGACTTTTTTCTTGTTTCTTGAGGTGTGCCTGTATTGCTATGAACTTTCCCCTTAGGACTGCTTTTACCGTGTCCCACAGGTTTTGGGTTGTTGTGTTTTCATTTTCATTCGTTTCTATGCAAATTTTGATTTCTTTTTTGATTTCTTCTGTGATTTGTTGGTTATTCAGCAGCGTGTTGTTCAGCCTCCATATGTTGGATTTTTTAATAGTTTTTCTCCTGTAATTGAGATCTAATCTTACTGCATTGTGGTCAGAAAAGATGCTTGGAATGATTTCTATTTTTTTGAATTTACCAAGGCTAGCTTTATGGCCCAGGATGTGATCTATCCTGGAGAAGGTTCCATGTGCGCTTGAGAAGAAGGTGAAATTCATTGTTTTGGGATGAAATGTCCTATAGATATCAATTAGGTCTAACTGGTCTATTGTATCGTTTAAAGTTTGTGTTTCCTTGTTAATTTTCTGTTTAGTTGATCTATCCATAGGTGTGAGTGGGGTATTAAAGTCTCCCACTATTATTGTGTTATTGTTAATTTCTTCTTTCATACTTGTTAGCATTTGTCTTACATACTGCGGTGCTCCCGTGTTGGGTGCATATATATTTATAATTGTTATATCTTCTTCTTGGATTGATCCTTTGATCATTATGTAGTGACCATCTTTGTCTCTTTTCACAGTCTTTGTTTTAAAGTCTATTTTATCTGATATGAGTATTGCTACTCCTGCTTTCTTTTGGTCCCTATTCGCATGGAAAATCTTTTTCCAGCCCTTCACTTTCAGTCTGTATGTGTCCCCTGTTTTGAGGTGGGTCTCTTGTAGACAACATATGCAGGGGTCTTGTTTTTGTATCCATTCAGCCAGTCTTTGTCTTTTGGTTGGGGCATTCAACCCATTTACGTTTAAGGTAATTACTGATAAGTATGACCCCGTTGCCATTTACTTTATTGTTTTGGGTTCGAATTTATACACAATTTTTGTGTTTCCTGTCTAGAGAATATCCTTTAGTATTTGTTGGAGAGCTGGTTTGGTGGTGCAGAATTCTCTCAGCTTTTGCTTGTCTGAAAAGCTTTTGATTTCTCCTTCATACTTGAATGAGATCCTTGCTGGGTACAATAATCTGGGCTGTAGATTATTTTCTTTCATCATTTTAAGTATGTCTTGCCATTCCCTCCTGGCTTGAAGAGTTTCTATTGAAAGATCAGCTGTTATCCTTATGGGAATTCCCTTGTGTGTTATTTGTTGTTTTTCCCTTGCTGCTTTTAATATTTGTTCTTTGTGTTTGATCTTTGTTAATTTGATTACTATGTGTCTTGGGGTGTTTCGCCTTGGGTTTATCCTATTTGGGACTCTCTGGGTTTCTTGGACTTGGGTGATTATTTCCTTCCCCATTTTAGGGAAGTTTTCAACTATTATCTCCTCAAGTATTTTCTCATGGTCTTTCTTTTTGTCTTCTTCTTCTGGGACCCCTATGATTCGAATGTTGTAGCGTTTAATATTGTCCTGGAGGTCTCTGAG
The DNA here is from genome assembly GCF_029407905.1 of Bubalus kerabau. Classification (NCBI taxonomy): domain Eukaryota; kingdom Metazoa; phylum Chordata; class Mammalia; order Artiodactyla; family Bovidae; genus Bubalus; species Bubalus kerabau. Next base: position 77,505,064 of record NC_073631.1, on the reverse strand, counting down.
ATTGTCCTCATTTCTTTTAATTCGTTTTTCTTTTATCCTCTCTGATTCATTTATTTCTACCATTCTATCTTCTAATTCACTAATCCTATCTTCTGCCTCTGTTATTCTACTATTTGTTGCCTCCAGAGTGTTTTTAATTTCACTTATTGCATTATTCATTATATATTGACTCTTTTTTATTTCTTCTAAGTCCTTGTTAAACCTTTCTTGCATCTTCTCAATCCTTGCCTCCAGGCTATTTATCTGTGATTCCATTTTAATTTCAAGATTTTGGATCAATTTCACTATCATTATTCGGAATTCTTTATCAGGTAGATTCCCTATCTCTTCCTCTTTGGTTTGGTTTGGTGGGCATTTATCCTGTTCCTTTATCTGCTGGCTATTCCTCTGTCTCTTCATCTTGTTTAAATTGCTGAGTTTGGGGTGTCCTTTCTGTATTCTGGCAGTTTGTGGAGTTCTCTTTATTGTGGCGTTTCCTCGCTGTGTGTGGGTTTGTACAGGTGGCTTGTCAAGGTTTCCTGGTTAGGGAAGCTTGTGTCGATGTTCTGGTGGATGGAGCTGTATTTCTTCTCTCTGGAGTGTAATGAAATGTCCAGTAATGAGTTATGAGATGTCTATGGTTTTGGGGTGACTTTGGGCAGCCTGTATCTTGAAGCTCAGGGCTGTGTTCCTTTGTTGATGGAGAATTTGCTTGTTATGTCTTTCCCTGGAACTTGTTGGCCCTTGTGTGGTGCTTGGTTTCAGTGTCGGTATGGAGGCGTTTGATGAGCTCCTGTCAATTAATGTTCCTTGGAGTCAGGAGTTCCCTGGAGTCAGGGATTGGACTTAAGCCTCCTACTTCCAGTTATCGGTCTTAATTTTACAGTAGTTTCAAAACTTCTCCTTCTATACAGCACCACTGATAAAACATCTACGTTAAAGATGAAAAGTTTCTCTACTGTGAGGGTCACTCAGAGAGGTTCACAGCATTACATGGAGAAGAGAAGAGGGAGGAGGGAGTTAGAGGTGACCCAAATGAGATGAGGTGGAATCAATAGTGGAGAGAGTGGGCTAGCCAGTAGTCACTTCCTTATGTGCACTCCACAACTGGACCACTCAGAGATGTTCACGGAGTTATACAGGGAAGAGAAGAAGGAGGCAGGAGACAGAGGTGGCCAGAAGGATAAAAGGGGGAAATGAAAAGGCGGGAGACAGATCCAGCCAGTAATCAGTTCCTTAAGTGTTCTCCACCGTCTGGAACACACAGAAATTCACAGAGTTGGGTAGAGTAGAGAGGGGTTAGGGAGGAGATACAGGTGACCCGGTGGAGAAAATGGAGAGTCCAAAGGGAGAGAGAGCAGTCAAGCCAGTAATCTCGTACACTAGTGAAATATGGGTCCTGAAGATTGGGTTCTTAAAGGTACAAAATTGGTAACAAATACATAAAAACAAAAATTAGAAATTAGAGTAGAGTTTGGAATTTCAAAAATGCGATGTTAATGAAAAGGAGAAGGAAAAGAAAGAGAGAAAAAACGAACAAAGAAAAACAAACAAGGTCGTGGAAGTAATAAAGAAACTACAGGTACAAAATTGATAACTAATACCAAACAGCAAAAATTAAAAATCCAGAGTAGAGTTTGGAATTTCAAAAATACAACGTTAAAAAAAAAAAAAAAGAAGAAGAAGAAAAATAAAGAGAGAAAACAAACAAACCAACAAAAACAATGTCGCAAAAATTATAAAGAAAATACAGGTACAAAATTGATATCAAATACCAAAAAGCATAAATTAAAAATCTTGAGTAGAGTTTGGAATTGCAGATATACGATGTTATATAAAAGAAGAAGAGAAAGAAACAGAGGAAAAAAAAAAAAAAAAAGTCACAGCAATTATGAAAAAAACTATAGGTACAAAATTGATAACATATATCAAAAGGCTAAAATTAAACATCTAGAGTAGAGTTTGGAATTTCAAAAATGCAATGTTAAAGAAAAGAAAAAAAAAAAAAAAAAACCCACGGTCAAAAAATTATAAAATATATATATGAAGTTTGCTGAAGAAGAAAAAAAAAAAAAAAAAAATAGGGTCTTTTTTTTTTTTTTTTGCAAAGTAATAGTTATAAAAGTGAAAATTAAAGGACAATAGAGGACTTAAAAAATTTTTTTTTTAATTAAAAAAAAAAGAAAGAAAGAAAGATTGATCGTAAAAATAGTAAAAATATATCTAGGTCTTTCTCTGGTTTTGTTGTGAGTATTGTGGGTTCAGTTCATTTTTGGCAGTTCCTTAGTCCGACTTATATTTCTCAAGATCTATAGGCCCCTTCCTATGTAATCCGTAGTAACCACAGGGTTTTAATCTATGGCCTGTAGCTTCCAAGGCGTTTCCCTCTGTTAGAGCTTCTTCTGTTTGCTGGTCTCTTCAGTGTCTGGTTCCCGCCCTGACACAAAGGGGACGGTGGAGGACCCTATTTTTTTTTTTTTTTTTTTTAATTTAGGCTCACTTGTTCAGCCGCGCTGTGGGGAGGGAGGGAGGGATGCTGCAAACAGATAACACTGGCGTGCGCTCGAAGTGCCTCGGCCACACTGGGTCTGCCCCCGCTCACGGCGCGTGTAACCTCCCTGCCCACACTGCTTGGGCTCTAGGTTGTTCCGCCGGGAACAATCAGAGGCCGGCTCTGGACTGAGCTCCCAGGTCCAAGCCGCTCAGGTTCAGGCACTCGGGTAGTCCTCAGAGGCACAGACTCGGTTGGGCCTGCGTTTTGTGTTCTTCCCAGGTCGAGCAGCTCAGGCGATGAGGTGCTTGGCGGGCGCCAATGCTGCGACTTATCGCCTCCCCGCCACTCGGTTATCTGGGTGTAAAACCGGCGCACCTTCTCAGGCAGATGTTGACCGTCCAGACCCCCAAGAAGTTTTAGTTAGCAAAGAAGCCTGCTTACAGTTTTATAGATAGTGTCTCTCTGGGGCTGCGATTGCCCCCTTCTGGCTCTGGTTGCCTGTCACCGGAGGGGGAGGTCTGCAGCCGGCTATCTCTGTTCAGTCCTTTGTTCTGTGCGCGGGCCTGGCGGTGTCTTAGGTTAGGGCTGGCTTTTCGCGTGGTAGATATCCCACAGTCTGGTTTGCTAGCCCAAATTATTTCGCTCAGATAGCGCTCAGGACATTCGGCCCGATTCTTACTCTAAGGGACACAGCCCGTGCCGCACTTCCCTGCCCAGCCCCCGCTTGCTAATGCCGTGTGCAGGCGTCTGCGCTGCTTCTCCGCTGGGGGAGTTCCCGTAGGGCTCACAATCCGCGATTTTTAATTGTTTATTTTTTTTTTTTTCCCTCCCTTTTATGTTGCCCTCTGTGCTTCCAAAGCTCGGCACAGATTCGGCAGTGAGAGGGTTTCCTGGTGTTTGGAAACTTCTCTCTTTTTAAGACTCCCTTCCCGGGACGGAACTCCGTCCCTCCCTCTTTTGTCTCTTTTTTTGTCTTTTATATTTTTTCCTACCTCCTTTCGAAGAGTTGGGCTGCTTTTCTGGGTGCCTGATGTCCTCTGCCGGCATTCGGAAGTTGTTTTGTGGAATTTACTCGATGTTTAAATGCTCTTTTGATGAATTTGTGGGGGAGAAAGTGTTCTCCCCGTCCTACTCCTCCGCCATCTTGGCTCCTCCCCCCCATAACTGCAGTTTTGAATACCAGATAATTCAACCTATTCTAGCTTCATGAGTCAGAAACCAGCACGCAGGTTACAGATAGATAAAAAGTTGACCCATCCCCTTGAGCCTGAGAAAAAACTGGGTAAATTCTCAGTTGCACAGAGAAACACAATACAAAAGGGCCACCAGTTTTGAGTGTTCCAACACCCCAGCAGCATGAATTGAAGAAATGTTCCGCTAAGAATGTCTCCTTCTGGAAGAACGTGTATGGGGTAAATGCTTCTTGATTTGATAGTTAATTCTCTCATAGCAGGTCCTTAATGTAAAACTTAACACTCTTGAAATAAAAGCTTTATTATAAGAGATTTGAGAAGGCTTCCCTGGTGGTTCAGTGGTAAAGATTCTGCCTGCAGTGCAGGAGCTACAGAAGACTCGGGTTCAATCCCTGGGTTGGGAAGATCCCCTGGAGGAGGCATGGCAGCCCACTCCAGTATTCTTGCCTGGAGAATCCCATGGACAGAGAGGCCTGGTGGGTTCCAGTCCATAGGGTCCCAAAGAATTGGATATAACTAAAGTGACTTAGCATGTTTTGCACGCATGCACATACACTTGAAAATATTTTAAGTAGATTCTAAATGTTCTCACTCAGTTCAGTTCAGTCGCTCAGTCGTGTCCGACTCTTTGCGACCCCATGAATTTCAGCACGCCAGGCCTCCCTGTCCATCACCAACTCCCAGAGTTCACTCAAACTCATGTCCATGGAGTCGGTGATGCCATCTAGCCATCTCATCCTCTGTCGTCCCCTTTGTCTCCTGCCCCCAATCCCTCCCAGCATCAGAGTCTTTTCCAATGAGTCAACTCTTCGCATGAGGTGGCCAAAGTACTGGAGTTTCAGCTTTAGCATCATTCCTTCCAAAGAACACCCGGGACTGATCTTTAGAATGGACTGATTGGGTCTCCTTGCAGTCCAAGGGACTCTCAAGAGTCTTCTCCAACACCACAGTTCAAAAGCATTAATTCTTCGGCACTCAGCTTTCTTCACAGTCCAGCTCTCACATCCATACATGACTACTGGAAAAACCATAGCCTTGACTAGATGGACCTTTGTTGGCAAAGTAATGTCTCTGCTTTTGAATATGCTGTCTAGGTTGGTCATAACTTTCCTTCCAAGGAGTAAGCGTCTTTTAATTTCATGGCTGCAGTCACCATCTGCAGTGATTTTGGAGCCCCCAAAATAAAGTCTGACACTGTTTCCACTGTTTCCCCATCTATTTCCCATGAAGTGATGGGACCAGATGCCATGATCTTCGTTTTCTGAATGTTGAGCTTTAAGCCCACTTTTTCACTCTCCTCTTTCACTTTCATCAAGAGGCTTTTTAGTTCCTCTTCACTTTTTGCCATAAGGGTGGTGTCATCTGCATATCTGAGGTTATTGATATTTCTCCTGGCAATCTTGATTCTAGCTTGTGCTTCTTCCAGCCCAGCGTTTCTCATGGTGTACTCTGCATATAAGTTAAATAAACAGAGTGACAATATACAGCCTTGACGTACTCCTTTTCCTATTTGGAGCCAGTCTGCTCTTCCATGTCCAGTTCTAACTGTTGCTACCTGACCTGCATATAGGTTTTCAAGAGGCAGGTCAGGTGGTCTGGTATTCCCATCTCTTTCAGAATTGTCCACAGTTTATTGCGATCCCCACAGTCAAAGGCTTTGGCATAGTCAATAAAGCAGAAATAGATTTTTTTTCTGGAACTCTCTTGCTTTTTCGATGATGCATCGGATGTTGGCAATTTGATCTCTGGTTCCTCTGCCTTTTCTAAAACCAGCTTGAACATCTGGAAGTTCACGGTTCATGTATTGCTGAAGCCTGGCTTGGAGAATTTTGAGCATTACTTTACTAGCGTTTGAGAGGGGTGCAATTGTGTGATAGTTTGAGCATTCTTTGGCATTGCCTTTCTTTGGGATTGGAATGAAACCTGACCTTTTCCAGTCCTGTGGCCACTGCTGAGTTTTCCAAATTTGCTGGCATATTGAGTGCAAATTTGGAAAACTCATATAGAGTGCATACATATTGAGTGCGGGCATATTGAGTGTATATATATATATATATATATATATATATATATGGGTGACCTTAAAGTCTGGACACAGGCAGTATACATGAACATTTATCAATAATATATTCAAGTACATATAAAATAATATCTGTTTCCATACTGGATGGCCATGCTTTATGTTAAAATATTTACTGCATTCTGTTGTACTTGTTATATTGTTTTTCCACACCGTGGTCCTTTTGAGGGAGTTACATTTGCCTTTCTCATCTCTATTCTGGAGGCTACCTTTTACAGTATCTAAGATGAAGTGGGTCCTCAGTAAATGTTTATTGAATAAATGAATTTTCTCATTGGCCTAAAATATATTTTCTAAACAAAATGGTCTTTAATGTTTATGTTGTTTATCAGTATTTTAGAACTAGACTTTGAAATATTTTAGCCATCTCTTTTTACCTGACGGTGTCTAATCTTTTTGATGTTTCTCATTAGTTTTGACTATGTTGGTTGAAATTTCATCTCTTTTTGTTCTCTTATATCTGTCTCAACATGTGAACAACAAACAGAACTGAATGATTTATTTCAGCTTTGGGTGTGCTGCTCTTCTATATAAAGGTTTTGCTTCTAAACTTTTGTAATGATGCTCAACATATGTGAATTTAAGCATCCTAGGGTCCTACTCCTTGTATTCAAAGAACATTCCAAATCATATTTATTTATCATGGTATTTATGAAACTAGGTTGGGGCTTCCCTGGTAACTCAGCTGGTGAAAAATCTGCCTGAATTGCAGGAGAACCTGGTTTGATTCCTGGGTCTGGAAGATCCCCTGGAGAAGGGATAGGCTACGCACTCCAGTATTCATGGGTTTCTCTGGTGGTTCAGATGGCAAAGAATCCACCTGCAATGTAGGAGACCTTGGTTCAATCCCTGGGTGGAAGATCCCCTGGAGGAGGGCATGGCAACCCAATCCAGTATTCTTGCCTGGAGAATCCCCATGGACAGAGGAGCCTGATGGGCTACAGTCCATGGGGTGTCAAAGAGTTGGACATGAATGCGTGACTAAGCACAGGACAGCATGAAACTAGATTATACATTCTGGACAACATTTTTTAGTTTTTATGCTAACTTTCCTTTCAAACCTTGTGGTAGTTGCCATCTACTGCCATGTAGTTTTCCATTTAGTCTAGAACTTAGTATTATCCTAAAAATGATGTTTGTTCAGTCGCTAAGTCTTGTCTGACTCTTTGTGACCCCATAGACCGCAGCACCCCAGATTTCCCTGTCCTTCACTATTTCCCAGGTTTGCTCAAACTCATGTCCATCGTGTGGATGATGCCATCCAACAAACTCATTCTCTGTCTCCCCCTTCTCCTGCCCTCAGTCTTTCCCAGCATCAAGGTCTTTTCAGTGAGTAGGCTCATCACATCAGGTGGCCAAACTACTGGGGCTTCAGCATCAGTCCTTCCAGTGAATATTTAAGACTGATTTCATTTAGGATTGACTGGTTTGATCTCCTTCCTGTCTGAGTAGTTCTCAAGCGTCTTCTCGAGCACCACAATTTGAAAGCACCAATTCTTCGGTACTCAGCCTTCTTCGTGGTCCATCTCTCACATCTGTATATGACTGCTGATTAGTTTTGAGGAATATTTAAAGTGGGATCTTAAAAAATATTTGTTTTGAATATGTATCCTTTGATGTATAACATCAAGTGGATATTTTCTCACTCATTCTCAAACAATATCCTTAACTCAAGTCCTGGTAATGTGTTTTAAGATTTGGGGTAATAGTGTGTTTGACTACTATTATGACATGGCTCGCTGCATCTTGAACTCATGTCCAATATAATTATGTGACTTATTAATATGACTTAATAATATTAAAAACCCTGTTAATTTCTTGATATTTTGATTTTTATTCTGATAACTAATCCAAGATAATATAACCGCTAGTTTCTTTTAAGACATTTTCTTGTTTATCTGCAGTTTTCTTATTTTTTTAGGGGAAATTTTTGTTCAGTTGGTATTTAATTATTGTGGTTTTAGTTATTTCTGAATCTAAGGTAGTACTTAGTAGGATGTACCATGCCTGAGAAAACTGTTATTTATTTACTTGTCTTTGAAGTTTTTGCAACTAACTAACAACTGGGTGAATTAGCACACTTTCATTCGAGCACTAAATTTTCACCAGAAAAACACTGGATATTTATTTAGATTTATTTAGAGTTTAAAAAGTAAATTCACACAACTAAGTTGTTCCAAATATATATAAAAGTTTTCTAATAACTGTATTGAAGACTGTTTTTTTTTAAAATTCAAAATTAGATCTAATTTAACAATTAAAATTAAATAAAATTAAACATTCAGTTCCTTTTTTAAATAATAGGAAGTGCTATCTTTATTGAAAAATTTAAAAGATTTACTTTTTTGGTTGTGCCACACAGTATGTGGGATCAATCCCTACCAGGGATTGAACCCATGCCCCGTGCAGTGATAGGGTGGACACTTAAGCACTGGACTGCCAGGCAGGGAAGTCTGCAACATTCAGTTCTCAGTTGCACAACCATATTTCAATATCCACAATGTAACTGGTAACTACAGTATTGGACACTGAAGATTTGGACAATTTGCGCAATTCTGTACAGTTTCACCTATTGTTTTCCTAGCAAGACTTCAACTTCTATAGTACTCTGCTTTTTAACTTATTTGGTATATAGTATAACTTTTCCTTTCAAGTTATTTCAAGTCAGAATGAGCACACTCTGGTTCAAGCAACGTTTTGTTCTTTGCCTTTATAGTTTCAGGGTCCTTCAAGTCACCAACTGAAAATGCATTCATAGAGCCAGCGTACACTATCAGTTGCCCATGAAACTGTACTCATGCTATGGAATGGCATTTTTATCTACTGGCTAGATGACTGGTTATGCTCCCAATTTGGATGCATACATGCTTGCATTGTTTGCTTATGTATTCTGGTGTCAATGGCATACTCAGAATTTGCCAGAAGACTTTAAAAGGCCAGTGTTTGTTAGATAACTCTTTTTAGATGGTATTTCTCAAGCCTTCAGGCTTCTTGATACATTTGCTTATAATGAATGCACATGTACTGATGGAGATTTAGTGTGAAATTTACTTTGTATGGTTTATATCATTATTCTGAAATGAGTCCAATCTATCTGTCATGTTGATTGTTGATTGAGGGAATTTGTGTGTGTGTGTGTGTGTGTGTGTTTTAAACTCTGCACTTTCTTTAAATTAAAACAATTTCCTTTGATCCAGGGGATTCTGGGTACCTATATGCTTGAAATTTGTGTGTGATTTTTTTCCTAGCAGAATAATTTTAAAGCCTTGAAGACTGTAAAAATGCCAAGCTTAAATTGATCATCCATTTATTTATTCTTTCATTTATCATACATTTATGGGGTGTTCAAAGTAATGCATTCTCTAAGAGGGAATCCATGACCTCTCTGCAAGTAACTGATATTTTTACCTTCATATTCAGTTTTTCTGTTAAAGTATTAGCCATAGGAGTCATAGCACTATGCTAGTTGTCCATATTGGCCAGGGAAATCTGTCTGCTCTTGTCAGAATATAAAGTGAAAACACAAGAAAAGAAAACAGTGTAATTGAGCTTTGTTTATCACCCTGTCACAAAATTATTGACTGTCCATGGACAAATCACTTCCCCTTTCTGTTTCTCAGTTTCTCTGTCCACAGTGATTATGATAAATGTCCTGTTCATCACAATAACCAATTTTAAGGGTCAATTGTAAGGATCAAATGAACCTTGCCTGTGACTGAATGGTTTATTTTAGGATGAAGATAAACATAGTGCCTGAACTTGGGGTTGAATAGAGGGATCTATCATAGGTTGAGTGATTAAGTTTGCAGCAGCTGCAACATGCCAACCAAAAGGTAGGAAAAGAGGAAGCCAATAGAAGCATAAGCTGTGTGCGGCATTAGAGGGAGGACAATGAATTTTGCATGTTCTGTACCCCTGTGTTTCCCCCAACTTTAGTGAATTGCAAAGACTATCTTGACTTTTGTTTTCATTTTCTGGGCTTCCCAGAAAGCAAATCTTCAGGCCAAAGCTAAAGTTTGAGTGCTTTATTAGGGAGCATTACCCTAGGCAGTAGAGGTAGCAGGTGCAGGGTGAGCAAAGAAGGAGGATGCATTGTAAAATGAGCCATGGCTATGGGTGGCTATTGCTCCATCCCAGGGGACCACTGGAAAAGATGTATGACCTGTTTCAGGACCCTGTCTATCAGTTCTCATCTTTGAGTAGCTGAAGTTCACCCCATGAGGTGTTCAGTTGCCAAATTTCATGGATGGATGCTGAGCAAGTTCTGGGCAGTCCTATGCCTCAGTGCAGCACTACTCATATGTGATCTCTGGATAGCAAACTGTTATTACCCATGATAGGATAAGTACAGAAATTGAAAGTAAGTGGTTAGAAATTTTATAGCATTTTGATTAATTTTATGTCTGTTGAATTTAATAGTAAAAAGTTGGGCATTTTTTTTGTATGCTTTTTATTTTTTTAAGTTAATTTTTACAGTAATTCTCTTTACTTGTATTTTATAACATGTCAGTTGGCAATGGATTGCATTAAAAAATGACCCTTCACCAAACATAGCTTGAAAATGATTGCCTTAGTTTAAACAGAGAAGGCTTGTGTGGGAGGTGAGAGGCGCACCAGGCAGGCAAAAGGCTGAGTAGTACCAGGTTTCACCGGTGACATGAGTGAGACCCCACCCAGAACCGGTCACTGCAGAGGTGGTTGGAACAAATGACCCAAAGCCCCAGAGAAGTGAGACTGGGAAGATTTAGAGAGACACTGAAGGGTGTTGGGACTAATAGTATATCCAAATGATTTAGAACAGGAGTTCTCAAACTTTCCAGTCTTAAGATGCTTTCAGAGTCTTCGAAGTTATTAAGGACACCAAAGAGCTTTTATTTATGTGGGTTATTATTTACTGATTTTCATCATATCAGAAATAAAACTGAGACAAAATTATGGGTAAATTTATATAATATAAAGATAATCCACAACATTGACATACATAAAATAGTTTTAATGATTATATTATAATCTAAAATATAATATTTAGTGATTCTATTTTCTAAAACAAAAGTTAGTGAGAAGGGTGGCATTGTTTTACCTTTTATCAAATTTCTTTATGTTTGGCTTAGTTGAAGACATCCGGATTCCCATACCTGCTTCTGAATTCATGCATTGTGAAAAGTGGATCCTATATCTACTTTTATTGTTGTTCAGTCTCTAAGTTGTGTGCAACTCTTTGCAACCCCATGGATTGCAGCATGCTAGTCTTCCCTGTCCTTCAGTATCACCCAGAGTTTGCTCAAATTCATGTCTATTGAGTCAGTGATGCTATCCAACCATCTCATCCTTTGTTGCTTCCTTCTCTCCTGCCCTAAATCTTTCCCAGCATCAGGGTCTTTTCTAATGAGTCAGCTCTTTGCATCTAACAGATAATTATTCAGCAGCTGTCATGTGCTGGTTGCTGTGATAAATACCAGTGTTATAAGCATTAACAGAACCTATTCTCCATTTGGATTTCAAAGTTTACAGGGAAACGTAGATGGAAAAAACCAAGCAATGACAATATGGTGTGTTCCAATCAAGACAACATCCTGAGGGAATTGGTAGGAATGGACTTTTATTCCTTATAGGAACTGGGTGTGATGCATGGCAGGTTCTGTCATAGCCTAGTATATTTATCTTTACATTTTTAATAGGTAGAGGGTCACAGTTTTGGTAAATTAGAAGCACTCACATTTTAGTAGCCTAAGGCTGGTAGAGTGAGCTACAAAGAAGAAGAATTTAAGAAACAAAAAAGGCATTAAAAAAAAAAAAAAAAAAACTACTGGAAAGAAATACTGAGGAAAGTACTGGAGTAGGGTATAAAGGCAAAGATTAAAGAAAAGATAATCAGAAAATGATCACATAAAGGAAATAGCAGAGATGGTCTGGACTGGAGAATAAGGACATTAAAAAAGAATTTTAAGAGGCTACAGGGATTTTAAAAACTAGGACAAGACAGATGTCATGTATAATTTATTACCTAGAAAACTGTTAGTTAGAATGGATGTAAAATTGCAGGGTAGGAGAGTCAGGTGTGGAAAAAGGGTGCCCCAGCAAAAGTTAATGTGCTAAAGCAATATGCTTTCAAAGTCAGTTAGTCAAGATTATTGAGAATAATAGGAGGCGGACTGGACAGTTGTGGTTAGAATTTATGGGCTTGTAATAAAAAAGAAGAGAAAAAGGAAAGTCAGAACTTTTTCTTTCAGAAAAAATATTGAGGTTTATAAATGTTAGAAAATAAAGAATAGAGGCAATCTGGCCTGCAGGTTAAAACACATTTTCAGAAAAGAAGAAAGGAAATAAGGTTAAAAAGAAAAAATGACCACTGGAGACTCTTCACGTAACCAAGCAGGAACCTATGGGGGTCCCCCTCCCAGAGCCATGTCCTCTACCTGCCTCTTGTTTGTAGAAAGGCTTTGGTCTCCAACTAGGAGAGTGAGTTGAGGCAGAAACAAAGGAAAAGCAAGCACAACACAATCTTTTTTCATGATTATTAAATAGAGTAAACTGATGCCCTGGTTTATGACCCCAAACTGTTGAGATAAGGTTCTATGGCTTCAACCAGCTGGCCCCAAGTGGACTTAAAATTTATGATACTAGGAGGATCATTTAAAAATGGAAACCCCTGAACCATCACAAAGGCTCTAAGTAAATAACAAAATGCCTCAACCCTTGCTTTTGCTCTCTCTTAGAAAGAAGGAGGGATCACAAGACCATGATTTACTAGCTTGCTTTGCAGGAACACATAGATCAGTCACAATCCCCAATGATGCATCGAAGCACAAGATGGAGATTTGAAGCTGATGCCTTATCAGGAAGCTGAAACCACAAAAACACACTGCCTCCCTTTACCATTTTTTGTTTTTAAAACCCTTGCACCCTGTCAGCCGGCAAGATGGATTTCAAATGAGTCTAGGTCTCCCATCTTTGGGGTTGGTACCTCCTCAACTAATAAATCTTTCTTTGGTGCAAACTCCAACATTTCGGTTGGTTCATCCTCACTGTGCCTCAGATTAACTTCTGTTTGACGCGGTAATTTGGAGATTTATTTTTACTTTAAAAATTCTATTGTCATAAACTCCCTAAGAAATTAATTTTAAATGTTTTCTTTATAAAGTAATATACTCTGTTTTAAATATCCAGGAAATGTAGGAAAATCAACCATAGTTCCACCATTAATTTTAAAACAATGTACTTTTTCCATTTTTCTTCAGTGCATGCTTTTCTTTATTTTGACTTTGGCAAATCTTGATAAAATCATCTAATTAGGTTTAATTTGATCATAGGACAAAGCTTATAAATACAAATACTTTGTAAAATCTTTTTATAGACAAAAGTTGTGAAGGTCAAATGGAGCTTAAATACTTTTAAATTGTTTCTCATATCATAGCCATTTTGCATATAGCTTTATAGAAACTCATGTGCTCAGTCCTGAGCAAGTTTAACTTATACCAAGCAAGGAGTTAGTTCTGGTAATGTCTTAGTTCTTTGGGCTGCTGTAACAAAATGCCACAGACTGGGTACTTATAAACAACAGGAATTTATTTCTCACAGTTCTGGGGTTTGGAAAGTCCAAGATCGACCTCTTCTTGGCTTGATCGTAGCAGGAGGCAAGGGCACTGTCTGGTATCTCTTTTATATGGGTATTAATTTCATTTGTGAGGGCTCTACCCTCTTGACCTAATCACGTCTCACAGGCCCTGTCTGTTTATACCATCACAATCATCATTACAGTCTCACCGTATGGATCTGGGGGACATAAATGCTCAGACCATAGCAGGGGGTATGTGTGCAGCAGTTTTAATGTCTGGAGTCTGTTTCAGCTGAGTTCATGGATACTTCACGGAAAAATCAATTATGATTTATACATCATCCTTTTATCCTTTCTTCATAATCTTGTTTGAAAACAGCTTTTAGATCTCTGCTTCCAAAGAAAGAAAGGACAGATCAAAAGTTCATCAGCTCTCTGATTCTAGTATAAAGAACTGACTCCAGTTGGGATGGGAATCATGTCTAAGCTCTGATCTCTTATTTTAAGAGATCTTTTTATTCTTAAAATGGTCATGTACTTGTCTCTCCACTCTCCACCCTGTTCTTTTCCCTGAAGAGAACTAGATTCATGTAATCATATCCTATACACACTTTGTAATGTTTGTCTTTATTAGGATAGTTCCACTTCAGCAGAAGTGTAATTTTTTCTGAATTCTCATTTTAATTCCTAGTGATATGCATATTGCAAGATCTGAATTTGCTGTGGAAGGAGTTATACTGTATGACACTACTAGACCCATTCTTTTAATCTTCTATGCATTATATTTTGAATGTACTGTATTTAACACAGGGTCTGGATGTGGAAGGAACATGATAAGATATTTGTTGAATGAATAAGTTGTAGTTTTCTCTTGTGAAAAATACGGTTTCCAAATAAAGGTCAAATGAATTTTGTCAAATTTTTCTTTTGAGCTTGATCTCCAGATCATGACTCTGACCTTGTTCCAGTATAATGGTGTAACAGGAGTTCTCAAATCCTCGTGTGCACTAGAATCACCTGGTGAACTTTTGACCATGTGGACTCTTAGTCTCATTCACTAAATGGCGTCTAGCCATGCACATTTTTAGCAAGTGCTTGGAGTGTTTGCATGGTCACAGGACCAGACTTCATAAAGAAAAGAAAGTGAAGTCGCTCAGTCATGTCCGACTGTTTGTGACCCTGTGGACTGAAGCCTACCAGGCTCCTCCGTCCATGGGATTTTCCAGGCAAGAGTACTGGAGTGGGGTGCCATTGCCTTCTCCAGGGGATCTTCCTGACCCAGGGATCGAGCCCGGGCCCCCTGCATTATAGGCAGACGCTTTTACCGTCTGAGCCACCAGGGAAGTCCGACTTTATAAAACCCTGTTAAAGGTGTAGGTTCAGGAAGACTCAGATGAACAGAGATCTGTGTTTTTCTTAGCTTGCTTAGGTTTTATTTCAGGCAGATACCCCAGGAAATGGTCATTTTAAGAAATGGTCTTAGGGTAGTCTTTACATCATCGGTCTAGATAAGTTCTAAAAGACTGCTTTGTCTCAGTTGCATAAGCAGAAATGAACAAGCTGTCATATGATCTGGTTATGAGTAAATCTCCATGATATCAAATTTACTTCATTAAACAGGTGACCATTGTTTTATAAATAAAATTCCTTAGCAACATTTTCATGTTTCCATAAAGGAAGGATTAGTCAATTACTTAAATGAAACTGACTGGCTGGGAAAAGACTGACACTCCTTGAAAAGTCAACGCTCCTTCCATAAAAATCTGTGATTTGCATATTGTGGTCACTGCTGGAGTCACCCAAAACATTTCACGGAGGAATTGGAGTCTCCATGGTTACATTTGCTTCTTATGCTCTCTGGGTCTTACTGTAACTCCTTGGTCTGAGTTCCTAGGTGCTTTCTGTCCTAAGTGGCTGACAAAGCAGCCTCCCTTCTGTGGTAGAATGCTATTATTATTATAGTGTCAAGAGGTACGCACCTGAAAGGGGAATGAGGGGAATCAGTCTGGTTGCTGAATTGCCACTTGCAATGTATATTTCTTTGCAACTGAGTGATTAAAATCCCCTCTGTGACTTTTGCATTAAGACAGAAAAGAATTCAGAAAATCTAAAAAAAAAAAAAAATTCGTTATTTAGGATTTGGTAAATAAATCTATTTCTTTACATGCAATTGCAACAAGAATAAAAATTCAAACTCCAGTTCCTCAACCAACCACCAAACAAACCAACTCCCTGGTCCCCAACCTTTCAAATGGAATAATATTTATAACTATGGATAAAAATGATTGCTGTATACCTGAGAGTTTTGATTTATGATTATTATCTGGAGACCTAAAAATGATAATAAGCTAGCTATGGCATCACCGACTAGATGCACATGAGTTTGGGTGAACTCTGGGAGTTGGTGATGGACAGGGAGGCCTGGCGTGCTGCGATTCATGGGGTCTCAAAGAGTTGGACACGACTGAGTGACTGAACTGAACTGACTGATACTGCCTTTAACTGACTGTCAAGTTCTCTGACTATGTTGGTGGAGGACAGGGGGCACCACTCACCTCCGTTCATGTGGAGGGTCACCCTTACTAACACATCACCCCTGGTCTGTGTGTATATCTCTTTTCTCAATTGTCTCTTTTTTGGCGAATGTGGGAGCAGAAATTGGCATTCGTATCTCAATCTCTTCCTTTATTTCTTTTTTAGAGTCCAGCTGCTAGTGAAAACCATCTCTATACTATGAGTTTTCAGTTTTCATTCTGTAAACGAGGTGTGAGGTCTGTGATTACTTAGTGTCCTATCGGGAAGTCTATTGTTGCCAAGCATCTTACCATGCTCTCCAGCTTGGACTGGGGTAGACATGAAGATGTGCTCCCAGAGCCTCTGAGAGGAAGGACTTGCTGTCCTGCTGGGAAGGGGGTGATGGGCAGGGAGCCTCCAGCTTCCTGTTCTTTTAGGGTCTGCCTCAGCCGTGTGGAGCCAGATGCCTGCTCACAGCTGTGCTCTTCCAGGGGCAGCCCACATGTGGTGAATGAGCTAGGAGGGGGTTTGAAGGCTCAGATCTTTCAATCCTTTCTGGGATGACTCTCATGGGCAGTGTTTCTTTACTCTGCAGCTTCTTGCCAGGTTGGCCAGATTTTCTTTGGGTCTGCATCACAGTGTGACTTTTTCTTCTGCTCAATCCTGCTTCCTCGCCCTTCCTTTAGTCTCTTCTTACATCTTGAACTCAAACTGTGTCTCAGTATCTGCTCTTGGAGAATCCAACCTGTGATGTGGCATCTTTTGGTTCCAAAGTTTTAAAAAATATCTTTTTGCCTAAATTTTTGGTTTTCTGAACTGGTTCAGAGTTCAAGTAGGGAAACAGGGGTACCATTTCCAGACTCCCTTAGGATCGAACTGTGGAAATAACTCAGTTTAGGTGAGGAAAACTTTTGTCTCTTCTCTGTGGAGCTTTGAGGAGTAGATAATATGGATGATATTGGGCCCTGGAGTGGAGTTTCCTGTGAGTAATTGGCACTCTAGATCATCAGAGGTTAATGTATTTCTGACTCTTATAAACCAACAAATAAATAAATAACGTGACTTTCTCTACTGACACTTGTGAAACAGTGAAAGAGCCTTATTTTTAGGGAGACATGAAGTAGGGTTATGATTACATGGATATTCTAGGAGAGCAAACATATACTCCATATTACCAAAGAAGAGTTGTGCTCAGTCACTCAGTTGTGTCAGACTCTTTGTGATTCCATGGACTGTAGCCCACAAGACTTTTCTGTCCATGGAATTTTCCAGGAGAGAATACTGAATTTAAATAACCCCAATTTCTATTGAATACATGTATTCATTCATAAAGTGTAAGAGGTTGACACTATCCTGATTTCTTATAGAACAGAGCGTTAGGTGAATCATCAAAATAGTGTCAAAAACACTTCTGTAAAGAATCCCTGTCCTTCATGTATGGTGCCATATCAAGGTAGCTCTGAGTTAGTAATTGTGAAAAGTTAACAGTAGCTTGGGCTCCCCTGGTGGCTCATATGGTGAAGAATCTGCCTGTAATGCAGGAGACTCGGATTCGATCCCTGGGTTGGGAAGATCCCCTGGAGAAGGGAATGGCAACCCACTCCAGTATTCTTGCCTGGAAAATCCCATGGACGTAGGAGCCTGGCAGGCTATAGTCTACAAGGCTGCAAAGAGTTGGACACGACTAAGTGACTAACATTTCACTTTTCACTTTCATTTCCATTGAGAACAGAATAAATAGAATATGATTATAATACAGGAGAACTAATGTTTTACTGGTGATGCTATCAAAAGGGGCTATTATATGTAAGATGTTTATTTAAAATGTAGCATGCATTCTTTGGCAGTTTAAACTTGTAGTCATAACAATATTTTATCAAGGAAATAGGAACAGAGTTTTTATCTGGAAGGTCCAACTTTGGGAAGGTTTCACTTGCATGTTTAATAAACTAGATCAGCTAATTTTAACCCTGGAACTCAAAAAAGTGACAGATATTACAACCAGATAGCACTTATATGCAGCTGTGCTTTTAAGTTTGTTTTGATCAGTGGCTTTCAACCTTATGAGAATGTAAAAACAGGTTCTGGTAAACAAATAGAGAAAGAGAAATTGGCATTACTGAAAAACCAGACTGCAGTCTTTGCCAAAAACCATAAATACACCACATTTAGAACAGGGCAATGACGAGGCCACATCTTAACTATGAAAATGATTGCTTCTTGGCACATTGCTAACAACTTGCCTTCTGAGTGATCTCCATTCTTTAACAGTGATAGCACTGCTCTGGAGAAGGCAATGGCACCCCACTCCAGTGCTCTTGCCTGGAAAATCCCATGGATGGAGGAGCCTTGTGGGCTGCAGTCCATGGGGTCGCGAAGAGTCGGACACGACTGAACGACTTCACTTTCACTTTTCACTTTCATGCATTGGAGAAGGAAATGGCAACCCAGTCCAGTGTTCTTGCCTGGAGAATCCCAGGGACGGTGGAGCCTGACGGGCTGCCGTCTATGGGGTCGCAAAGAGTCGGACACGACTGAAGCGACTTAGCAGCAGCAGCAGCAGCAGCAGCAGCACTACTCTAACCTTTCTGCTTCTTGTATGAGGATAATTGAGATACCCAGTCACTGAATTTCCTCCTTTTCTTGATGTCATCCAATCCAGAATGGTCTCATGCTTCCCTTGGCTTTCTTAAAAAATCACCCAGTTTGAAGTTCTTCCAAACTTCCTGAGATTCTCATAAGGGTCTCCCTATGCTGCAGCAAGCTAAGTAAATCTGACTTTTCTTGATTGACTACAGGTGTTTTCCTGGTGGTCTTCGATGGGCTTTGACACTCAGCTGCACATTACAATCACCTGGAGAGATTTTAGGCCACTTGACATTCACGCTGTACTCTAGACCAATTAAATTAGAATTTCTGGGGTTTAAGCCTGGGCAGCAGAATTTTAAAAAGCCTCTCAGATGATTTCCATGTGCAGCCAAAGTTGAGAACCACTGGTTTAAATGATTATATCAGAGGAGGAGGATGCACCGTATAATAGCTGAAAGTCACTTGCAGCCCTGTGATTTCAACCCTGATATTATTTTACATTGGCTCTGCTTGTTGATGCTTGTGAAGTTGTCTTCATCTATCGAAGAGAGGGAGCTTGATGAGCTGGAAGAAATGCTTTCTAGATGATATTCATGATTAGCCTGGAAGAAGGCAAAGAGTGATATTGACAGCACTCATATTTGGTTCTTGGAGTGAAAGTAAATGAGGTTATTTGAAAAGCTCTTTCAGTCTGACTGAAATGGCAAGAGGTATATATGGTGTTCTCTTTTCACATCACCTCACTGGACCATCTACATCTTAATGTTTTGTTTTAACTGTTGATTCCTTGAATCTGTTCTTTTAGAACTGATGGTTAACCATTTAAATATGTTTGTTTCTAAGTATTTCTGTTAAAAATGTAAATTCATTTCTTCATCAGGGCAATAGTAATTATGTAATAGAGGTTTAGGTGCATGAAACATTTATATTAATACTCTGTAATATAATGCTTAATTAATTTGTGTTACCATGTGTAGGATTTAATATAGTAGGGAAGAATTGGTGACAGAGGCAGAAAACCAACACAATCAGTTGCATAAGATATGCCTCCAGCTAGAACACTGAGATAAAACCAGATGACTTTAACTTTTTAAGGCTTTAACTGATTAAGGCTTAAAGAACATGTTTGTTTCTGGAGTACTGGGCTCTTTTGAGTCAAGCAGCTTCATACACATGGCCTTTCTTGATCATTCATACATGGGCTTTCAGATATAGAATACTTAATATTTGGTATTAAATATGATCTTAGTTGGGTTACCCTGATGGCTCAGATAGTGAAGAATCTGCCTGTACTGCAAGAGATCTGGGTTATATTCCTGGGTTTGGAAGATCTGCTAGAGAAGGGAATGGCAATCCAAACCAGTATTCTTGCCTGGAAAATACCATGGAGAGAGGAGCCTTGTGGGCTACAGTCCATGGGGCTGCAAAGATTTGGACACCACTGAGTGACTAACACTTTCACTTTTCATAATTTTAGTCAATATTTGACTCAAGTCAGTTCTGATTGTGCAAGGAGGCAGACAAGCCTGTGGCACTACTGCTGGCTGAGCTTTGTTCATGCTTCCCCTGGAAGTGTAAATGTCCTGCAGGCTCAGTCCACAGAATTATCAATTTTTCCACCATGGCTGCAAGAGTTGAGGAAGAATTGTGAGAGATGAGGAAGCTATCCTTGTTGATCATCTTATCCCAACAAGTAAATTTTATCTTTCTCACCTCTGAGGTTCAAAACAACCCAGATTCAGCTTTGTTCCTTGAGGATTGGGTTGAAATTGAGGAAAGTTATGTCCAACCTAGATAGCATATTCAAAAGCAGAGACATTACTTTGCCAACAAAGGTCCGTCTAGTCAAGGCTATGGTTTTTCCTGTGGTCATGTATGGATGTGAGAGTTGGACTGTGAAGAAGGCTGAGTGCCAAGAATTGATGCTTTTGAACTGTGGTGTTGGAGAAGACTCTTGAGAGTCCCTTGGACTGCAAGGAGATCCAACCAGTCCATTCTGAAGGAGATTAGCCCTGGGATTTCTTTGGAAGGAATGATGCTAAAGCTGAAACTCCAGTATTTTGGCCACCTCATGCGAAGAGTTGACTCATTGGAAAGGACTCTGATGCTGGGAGGGATTGGGGGCAAGAGGAGAAGGGGACGACAGAGGATGAGATGGCTGGATGGCATCACTGACTTGATGGACGTGAGTCTGAGTGAACTCCGGGAGTTGGTGATGGGCAGGGAGGCCTGGCGTGCTGCGATTCATGGGGTCACAAAGAGTCGGACACGACTGAGCGACTGAACTGAACTGAACTGATTAAGTTCACCTTTCGGTTGTTAAAGTTGTTGTGGGATGGTTAAACTGGCTTCTGACTGATTTAGAACTTTCTTTAGTATGAAAATTTCTGACTCTGTTTCTCTCCCTTGCCATAATGTCTAAGAATCTACTTAAACTATGCTGCTTCTAATTTCATGAGCTGGTGAACAGATGACCATACTTTGTATAAGAGTGATTGAGTGATATAATGAAAGAAACCAATCAACAATCTGATACATATTCTTGCAAATTTGATTAGCTATTTATGCATGCTCAGTCACGTCCAACTCTTGAACTCTTCAGGGTCCTCTATCCATGGGATTTTCCTGGCAATAATACTGGAACAGGTTGCCATTTCCTCCTCCAGGGGATCTTCCCAACCTAGGGATCAAACCCGAGTCTCCTCTGGCTCCTGCATTACAGATAGATTCTTTACCTCTGAGCCACCAGAGAAACCCTTAGTTGTTTATACTAGTGCCTATAGGAAATTCTACCTTGATATAGCTAAGTTAATTCTATTTTTATGGTTTTCTAGTTCTTATGTATCCATAAGGTGTTTCACTGACAATACATGTTGCCAAGACCATGTACTTTCATATTCTCTATCTTCCCTGTTTTATTTCTCCCTTTTCAAGAATCTGGGCTCTCAGAATTAGGTTCTTGATGTCTAGGGTATCAAAGGACCAAAGAGAGTCAGAAACACTGGGAAATGAGGCTGGGACCGCCAGCCTGGTAACCTAAGCCATTTAAGGAATTGAGAGTGAGAAACCACTCCAGTAGTTCTCAGCCTGGCTGCATATCAGAACCCCCTGGGAAACTTTTAAACATTGCTTGCTACTGCACTGCTCATTCCCAGAGACTCTGAAGGGAATTCTTGGGTGGTCCAGTGGATTAGAACTCCATGCTTTCACTGCTGAGGGCCCTGGTTGGGGAACTAAGATTCTGCAAGCAGAGCTGCACAGGTAGAAAAAAGGTTAGGGATAGGGATGAGGCTGAAAGATAATTGAAGTTCTGTGCTTAGATGTGGTAGCTCCTGGATTCAGGACTGGGAGAAGCCAGGTTCTCCCATCCACATTGGACCCAAAGTCCTGTGTGAGTCCACATGGTAAAGTGGGGAGCTCACAGGCCTGAGGGTCCAGAAAACCTGATTCTTTCCTAGCATCACCACTAATAAAATCTGCTGTTTTCAGCCATATTATTTCAGCTCTCTGACCTTTAGTTTTCTCATATATAGCATTAAGAAGTTTAACTATGGTCCCTTTTTAGAACTGAGTCTATGCTTTTAGTTTTTCATTAAAAAAAACTTTGCATATGGCTAGTATGTATACTAAGGAAAAAAATCCCTTAAATAACGTTATATATTTGAACAGAGGTGCTACCAGGGCTAATTTAGCCTAGAAGGTTTAAAATAATTTAATTTTAATTTATAATCAATATTTAAATAAGTTCTAACTTTGGTAGAATTAGTGATCCTGAGAGATTTCTGGATATATAAATTCTTGAATTGTATCTATTTCAAGAAGAGTAGGACTTAAAATAAATGATCACATAATCCAAATGACTATTCCATGAGGTATATGATATTACAGTGACAGTTTTTGTAATTATATATATTAAATTATAGATATATATATATTCAATTATAGATTTTTTAAAGTTCATTTCTTTAGCATCTGAATATACTTTATTTTAAGAAGTTTTAGATCTTTTGGTTTTCATTATAGAGAAGGAGTGGAGGAGGATGCCATTTAGGCCATTATATTAACAGTCTTTATGCATTTACATCAGGATTTTTTTAAGCAATGTCTTTAAAAATAGAGAAGAAGCAATTTGACCTTTTATTTTGGAGAAGGATGAGGGTGGGGCTGGTGAGTATAATTCTGCCTTTCTATCTCAAACAGAAGGGAAAAAAAAAACCTTTAAAAACAATCCACCAATTTCAAACCATTGTATTTTAAGCCACAGGAGCTTGTGAGTTATCTTTCATCTTGCTCCTATCACATAACCAGAGAAATTACACAGCATCTCCCAAAGGAGAGGTCTAGCTGGGAAGCAATTCAAACAAAAATATATTATAGAAATGTGATTGTTCAAGTGTCATTATAACACTTATTCATCTTTGTCCCTTAATCTAGAATTTTCACACTTCTCACTTTATCTTTTATGTGTCTGTGCTTTTATATGGATGCGTGTGGCAGGACGAATGGCCATGAAACAATGCTCAAGAAATTTGTTGGACTTAAATGTCACTGAGTAGTATCTACAACACCCCTCAGATAGAAGACATTTAAATTTGAATATTCTCCTTCTCCTTTTGATTTGCATCCCTGGAAGCAAAGCTAGCCTTATTCAGGATTGCTGCTGCTAAGTTGCTTCAGTCGTGTCCGACTCTGTGCGACCCCATAGATGGCAGCCCACCAGGCTCCCCCGTCCCTGGGATTCTCCAGGCAAGAACACTGGAGTGGGTTTCCATTTCCTTCTCCAGTGCATGAAAGTGAAAAGTGAAAGTGAAGTCGCTCAGTCATGTCGGACTCTTCGAGACCCCATGGACTGCAGCCTACCAGACTCCTCCGTCCATGGGATTTTCCAGGCAAGAGTACTGGAGTGGGGTGCCATTGCCTTCTCCGAACCGTATTCAGGATTAAAAAGACTTTATTTTAATACTAGACTACAGTGGCAGTTGCCCTTTCTAAAAGGTGAGTAATGTTCGTTCTGGTCAACCATCATGGTAATACACCTTTTAGTACTTGCTTTCTTATAGGACCATATTTCCAACAATAACAACAAAAGACATCTACTTGACATACCATGTAATAACAGCACATAATATTTACAACATGGATTGTATTAGAAAATTAGGAAGTGTGGTGTTCACTGCATCATTTATTACTGTATAAAAAACCACCTGAAACAATAGGCATTTTTCCCTTGTGGGTAAACAAATTTGGGCTGGGCTCTGCTGGTGGGTTCTTCTGCTGATCTCTCCTTTGGTTCACTCATATGGCTACATTATATATTTCTAGAGGCACTAGATAGTACAAGATGGCTTCACTGATATGTTTGGGCATTTACCACTGGCTACTGGCTGGTTGGCTAGATGTCTTAACTGAGATGATTCATTTCTACTCCTTGTGGTCTTTTATCCTCTAATTGACTAGACTGGGTTTCTCTGTGGCAATCTCAGGGCAGCATTCCAGAGGGAGGAAAAGAAGCTGAAATGTCTTTTGATGCTTAGGATCTGGAGCTTCCACTAGGCTTGCCCAGCATCATGGGGTGGGAAAATAAATTCCATCTTTATCTGGGGGATCACAAAGTCACATTACAAAGGTACATGAATACAGAGGCTTGACAAATTTTTTCTGTAACCGTCTTTGTTACAACCTACCATAATCTGGCAAAGACTAATAGAGTTTTGCTAAGAGAGAGCATCAGTCATAGGAAACACCCTCTTCCAACACAACAGGAGACAACTCTACACATGGACATCACTAGATGGTTAATACTAAAATCAGATTATTATATTCTTTACAGCTGAAGATGGAGAAGCTCTATATAGTCAGCAAAAACAAGACCATGAGCTGACAGTGGCTTAGATCATGAACTCTGTATTGCAAAATTCAGACTTAAATTGAAGAAAGTTGGGAAAACCGCTAGACCATTCAAATCCCTTATGATTATACAGTGGAAGTGATAAATAGATTCAAGGGATTAGATCTGATAGATAGAGTGCCTGAAGAAATATGGACAGAGGTTCATAACACTGTACCGGAGGCAGTAATCAAAACCATCCCCAAGAAGAAATGCAAAAGGCAAAATGGTTGTCTGAGGAGGCCTTACAAATGGCTGAGCAAAGAGAAGTGAAAGGCAAAGGAGAAAAGGAAAGATATTCATGAAAAGTTCCAAAGAATAGTGAGGAGAGATAACAAAACCTTCCTAAGTGATCAATTCAAAGAAATAGTGGAAAATAATAGAATGGGAAAGACTAGAGGTCTCTTAAAAAGAGAGATACCAAGGGAACATTTCATGCAGATGGGCACAATAAAGGACAGAAATGGTATGAACCTAACAGAAACAAAAGATATTAAGAAGAGGTGGCAAGAATACACAGAAGAACTACACAAAAAAGATCTTAATGATCCAGATAACCATGACGGTGTGATCACTCACCTAGAGCCAGACATCCTGGAGTGCGAAGTCAAGTGGACCTTAGGAAGCATCACTATGAACAAAGCTAGTGGAGGTCATGGAATTCTAGCTGAGCTATTTCAAATCCTAAAAGATGATGCTGTTAAAGTGCTGTGCTCAGTTCAGTTCAGTCACTCAGTTGAGTCTGACTCTTTGTGACCCCGTGTACTGTAGCACTCCAGGCTTCCCTGTCCATCACCAACTCCCGGAGCTTGCTCAAACTCATGTCCATCGACTCGGTGATGCCATCCAACCATCTCATCCTCTATTGTCTCCCTCTCCTCCTGCCTTCAATCTTCCCCAGCATCAGGGTCTTTCCAGTGAGTCACTTCTTTGCATCAGGTGGCCAAATTATTGGAGTTTCAGCTTCAGCCCTTCCAGTGAATATTCAGGACTGATTTCCTTTAGGATTGACTGGTTTGATCTCCTTGCAGTCCAAGGGACTCTCAAGAGTCTTTTTAAACCCCATAGTTCAAAAGCATCAATTCTTTGGCACTCACCTTTCTTTATGGTCCAGCACACACATCCATGTGTGACTACTGGAAAAACCATAGCTTTGACTACCTGAACCTTTGTCAGTAAAGTAACGTCTCTGCTTTTAATATGCTGTCTAGGTTTGTCATAGCTTTTCTAATATGTCAGCAAATGAGGAAAATTCAGCAGTGGCCAGAGGACTGGAAAAGGTCAGTTTTCATTCTAATCCCAAAGAAAGGCAATGCCAAAGATTGTACAAACTACTCCACAGTTGTACACTCATCTCACACGCTAGTAAAGTAATGCTCAAAATTCTCCAAGCTAGGCTTCAATGGTATGTGAACTCTGAACTTCCAGATGTTCAAGCTGGATTTAGAAAAGGCAGAGGAACCAGAGATCAAATTGCCAACATCCACTGGATCATAGGAAAAACAAGAGAGTTCCAGAAAACCATCTACTTCTGCTTTATTGATTATGCCAAAGTCTTTAACCGTGTGGATCATAACAAACTGTGGAAAATTCTTAAAGAGATGGGAATACCAGACCACCATACTTGCCTCCTGAGAAATCTGTATGCAGGTCAAGAAGCAACAGTTTGAACCAACGGACTGGTTCCAAATTGGGAAAGGAGCATGTCAAGGCTGTATATTGTCACCTTCTTATTTAACTTATATTCAGAGTATATCATGTGAAATGCCAGGCTGGATGAAGCACAAGCTGGAATCAAGATTGCTGGGAGAGACATCAATAACCTTAGGTATGCGGATGACACCACCCTTATGGGAGAAAGTTTAGAGGAACTAAACAGTCTCTTGATGAAAGTGAAAGAGAAGAATGAAAAAGCTTGCTTAAAACTCAACAGTGAAAAACTAAGATCATGGTTTCTGGTCCCATCACTTCATGGCAAGTAGATGGGAAAACAATGAGAACAGTGACAGACATTATTTTTGGGGGGCTCCAAAATTACTGAAGATGGTGACTGCAGCCGTGAATTTAAAAGACACTTGCTCCTTGGAAGAAAAGCTATGGCAAACTTTGACAGCATATTAAAAAGCAGAGACTTGACTTTACTGACAAAGATTCATATAGTCAAAGCTATGGTTTTTCTAGTAGTCATGTATGGATATGAGTGTTGGGCCATAAAGAAAGGTGAGTGCCAAAGAATTGATGCTTTTGAACTATGGTGTTGGAGAAGACTCTTGAGAGTCCCTTGGACTGCAAGGGGACCCAACCAGTCAATCCTACAGGAAATCAGTCCTGAATATTCATTGGAAGGACTGAAGCTGAAGCTCCAATACTTTGGCTACCTGATGCAAAGAAGCAATTTACTAGAAAAGACCCTGATGCTGGGGAAGATTGAAAGCAGGAAGAGAGGGAGATGACAGAGGATGAGATGGTTGGATGGCATCACCGAGTCGATGGACATGAGTTTGAGCAAGCTCCAGGAGTTGGTGATGGACAGGGAAGCCTTGCATACTACAGCCCATGGGGTCACAAAGAGTTGGACATGACTGAGCGACTGAACTGACCAGAAGCTGAACAATAGCCATAAGGTACCCTCTGGGAATAATAATTCATATGTAACTTTACATTTATTTCATCCTTGAAGTCGAGGATTTCATCATCTAAAACAAGTCCAGACATGGATGAGGTTTGTTCAGAGCAACTCCTTGGTTATGACTCTTCTTGATCCAGAAACCTGTGAAAGAAGAGGCTAAGTATTTTTTTTTTTTGACGGTATAATGAAAATGCACCAATGCAGTTTATTTTAATTCTAATTTATGAGAATAACTTCTTAAGTGCAACATCAGAAGTCAATTCATCAATACTGAATTTGGAAAGCGCAATCAAGAAAAGAGCCACATTTTTTTTATTGGAACTACACAATTTCCATAGTATTGGGTACCACGATTCTAGAACAAAATCAAAAACAAAAATCTGAAATAAGCATGACAAAAGTTCTTAAACTCCAGGAGATCCACATGAACTGCCCCAAACTGGATACAGAAGGTTGTGTAGTGTACGCACAGGTTTTTCTGGGAAAAAAGGTCCTGTAACTTGAATCAACTTCTAGAGGTGTCCAAACAGTAAATGGTAGAATTCTAATCTCCTCCATATTTTCAATAATGGAAGCTGTGGACTTTGGGAAGTTCACCTTTGCACATTTAAGAGTGAATTTTCATGAGAAGAGGGTAGAAAAAAGTAACTTGTGAGGACTGGGGAGCAAAAAACTCTGAAGAGTTCTTTACCTCATAAGTTTTAGTAACGTTCTGGTTTAGAGAGGGGAAATGGGGATATCAGTGGTAACATCATAAAGTGGAAGCAAGGAGACACCTACAGGGATTTTTCAAGTCCTTAAAAAAAAACAAACGTTAGTATGAATAAAGCAATAGCAAGAATTAAAAATGCAATTTAGCTCAAGTACAATTTTCCGCTTCTGCATATCAACAACTTTCTTTATTTCTGAATGTCACAAACTTCAATCAGAATACCTTAAAAAATATTATTTTGCATGCACTTAAGAAATCTGACAAAGGACAAGGAGCAAGTTAACTTGCATTATGCTATGGAGTTTGAACTGAACAGCCAATGAACACATATTTAAAATGATTAGGTACAAGTAACCATGAACACTTCACTGCATTAATCAGATGGCATCCTACCTCTATGCACACGTTCATGTAACACTACGAGTAATTACCCTGCAGCAGAGGCAAAATGGAGATGGAATCTCCCTAAAAAGCAAGTTTAAGGGATTAAATAGTGTCGTCATCATCATCATCATCACTACTGAGAACAAAGCTGCTGCCTGTGGACAAGGGCCCTTCTTCCTTAACATTCCCTAAACCGCCCACAGTCCCTCTCTCATCAGAATCTTCAAACAATTTGTCACTGGAATCATCATCAAACAACTTCTCGTTGGAATCCTCATCTTCAAACACCTTTTCATCTATGTCTTCATCTTCCTTTACATCTCCATCTTCCTCATCTTCTTTTCCATCCGAATCTTCAAATACCTTTTCATCTGCATCATCTTCTTCGTCCTTTTCATCAGCATCTTCAAGTTCCTTTTCTTCTGCATCTTCTTCGTCTTCTTTCTCATCTGATTCATCATCAAATACCTTTTCATATGCATCTTCCTCTTCTTCCTTTTCATCTGACTCTTCGTCAAACTCTTTCTCAGAGCCTTCTTCATCAAACACTTTTTCAGAGTTGTCATCTTCGAATTCTGATTTTTCAGACTCATTTTCGTCTAACTCTTTTTCCGGAATGTTTTCATTAAATTCCTTGTCAGAGGCATCTTCTTCAAAACCTTTCTCAAGGCCATTTTCTTCTAACTCTTTTTCAGAGCCATCGTCAAACTGCTTTTCTGAGCAGTCTTCAGACTCTTGTTCTGAGTCGTCATCTTCAGAAGCCACCTTTTGGGGGCTGGCCTCCCCCTCAGACTCCTTGCTGGGGCCTTCTTCTTCAGACTCCTTCTCACGGCCGTTCTTGTCAGGATCCGTTTTGAGTTTCTTCTTTTTGGATTCTCTTTCAGGGACAGTCTCTTTTGACTCTTTGTTAGGATTACCCTCTTCACGCTCTTTCTCAGGGCTGCCTTCTCCAGACTCTCTCTCGGGGAAGTCTTCTTCACGCTCTCTTTTGGGACAGCCTTCCTTAGACTCTCTTTCAAGGCAGCTCTCTTCAGATTCTTCTTGGGCACCTTCAGCTTCTTTTTCAGGGCCACTTTCTTTAGCATCTTTTTCAGAAGCAGCTTCTTCAACTTCTCCCCCATCTTCCATTTTTTCAAACTTCTTTTCATCTATAGGTTCTTCAAATGCCATTTCAGTTGCGGCTGCTTGAACATTTGCTTGAGATGTGCCAGGGTGCTCAGAAAAATGCCTAACTCTAGAAGGCCCTGCCCTTTCTGGAGCACGGATGGAATTTGAACGCTGCAGGCCTCTGTTGGCCTCAGGAGCATTGAGGAAAGCCTCCCATCCTCTCAGCCTTTCCTCCCTTTCTCTTGTGGTCTCCTCCACCTGATAATCCGTAGTTCCATCCCACGCTTGGGCAGTGATTTGACGCCCACCAAACCACCTTCCATTGAGGGTTTGAATACAATAATCAGCTTCCTCTGGATCCCTAAAGGACACAGAGGCCACACCATCGGGGTGTCTATCAAAGAGAAGGAGCTTCCTAATTTGTCCAAACTTTGAACACTCTACTCGAAGGTCTTCTCTGATTTAATTCAACACCAGTGGATCATCCTCAAAATCCATTGGATGAAACATGTTTTTGATGATGACAACTCGCTCATGGCGCATTCGGGATGGGCCAGCCCGTCTCTCAGGTCTCCAATCCAACTGCTTTTGTTGCATAGACAGCTTTTTCTTGTAGTCTTTGCACTTCTTCTTCTTCTTTGAGGCGTCATATTCTCCCTTCAACTGAAATTTTGCCACCTCCACATGTAATTTGTAGCCTCTAATTTCATCTTCATCCAAAAGTTTTAATGCCAGATCCACAGATTCTCTCTTCAAATAACAGCAAAGTCCATCTCCTTTAAGATTTCCTTGATTATCTTTGTAAAGCTTGACCTTAAATTCTTCTGTTTGAGGATCTCTCATAATAATGCCAAACTTCGACATAAGCTGTATAAATTCATCCACTGTAATGTCTGGAGGCAAACCAGACACATAAACATTTGTATTTCTGCCTTCTTCAACATGAAACCATCCTGATTCAGCCTTTCTCTTTTCTCCCTTCTTTTTCAGATCACTGGGTTCAGGGGGTTGTCTTTGCGGAGGTTCTTCTGCAGCCCTAGCGCTGACATCTTGGACACTTGCAGTAGAACTAGATGCACCATCATCAGAAAAGCCATAATTGGCCTGATATGTAGCAATGAAATCTTCAGTGATCTTGGGGAACCAAGCCTTCTTGTCTAGGTCCCACTCGTACGGGGTGTCAGTCGGCTGCTGCCCGAAAGAATCGGTTTCTCCACCGGGATCTTTCTCGGTGTCGTCGTCCTTGGTGTCTCCGTACAATTCTTGCATTCGCAACTGCTCATCAAACTCGTCATTCGCATCCAAGTTGTTGCCGCTCATGTTGCCCACTTAGCCTAGAGCCAAGGTCCGGTCGAGCGAAGAGGCCGAGCTGATGCTGGAGGGGAACAGAGAAAAGGAGGTTGACCACACTCAGCCCGCTCCCCACCGCCCCCCGGCCCGCCTCCCTGCCGAGGCTAAGTATTTTTAACACAACATGTAGTGGTGAAATTGGACAAAGTAGTAGACTTTGACATTCAAAAAGGGATAGAATACACAGCAGTCATCTGCCCATGAAATTCTGAAATCTAGGTACATGTTGCCAGGTTTATCTATTCTAAGAGCCAAGAATGTTTCCTGATGAGAGACTCTTAACCCCAGTGAATTGATTCTCTGTCCATTGTTCTCAACTCTTGGTTCAATCCTATGAGATCTTTCCTTTTTTTTACAAAAATAGTCTGTCTTTGTAGCTGAGTTATTTTCCCACTCTGCTTCTTGCCACTGTAAAACTCGCAGCCCATTAATCTTTTTTTTTTTCATTTGAATTACTTAGTCCTTTTTAGTACAAACAGGGGGCTTTTACTGTACTTTTACTGGTACAGCTGTTTTGCTGCTGCTGCTAAGTCGCTTCAGTTGTGTCCGAGTCTTCGTGACCCCATGGACTGCAGCCTGCCAGGCCCCTCCGTCCATGGGAGTTTCCAGGCAAGAGTACTGGAGTGGGGTGCCATTGCCTTCTTTGACAGCTATCTTAACGACTGTGTATTTTCTTCATATCTTATCGGGGTTTACCACACACCGCCAAAGTCAAACTGTAATTTTTTTTCAGACCTGTGTTTCTGTGCATAGAGGAGGAAATGGTAACCCACTCCAGTATTCTTGCCTGAAGAATCTCATACATAGAGGAGCCTGGCAGGCTACAGTTCATGGGATCATAAGAGTTGGACACGACTTAGCAACTAAACTACCACCACCATTTCTGTGCATCAGTATGTTGCAGCCATGAAATTAAAAGATGCTTGCTCCTTGGAAGAAAAGTTATGACCAACTTAGCATATTCATAGGAAGGACTGATGTTGAAGCTGAGACTCCAATATTTTGGCCACCTGATGCAAAGAGCTGACTCATTTGAAAAGACCCTGATGCTGGGAAAGATTGAGGGCAGGAGGAGAAGGGGATGACAGAGGATGAGATGGTTGATGGCATCACCAATTCAATGGACATGAATTTGGATGAACTCCGGCAGTTGGTGATGGACAGGGAGGCCTGGCATGCTGTGGTTCATGGGGTCACAAAGAGTTGGACACAACTGAGTGACTGAACTGAGACAGTATATTAAAAAGCAGAGACATTACTTTGCCAGAAAAAGTCTGTCTAGTCAAAGCTATGGTTTTTCCAGTAGTCATGTATAGATGTGAGAGTTTGACTATAAAGAAAGCTGAGCGCCAAATAATTGATGCTTTTGAACTGTGGTGTTGTAGATGACTCTTGAGAGTCCCTTGGACTGAAGGGAGATCCAGCCAGTCCATTCTAAAGGAAATCAGTCCTGAATATTCATTGGAAGGACTGATGTTGATGCTGAAACTCCAATACTTTGGCCACTTGATACAAAGAACCCACTCCTTGGAAAAGACCCTGATGCTGGAAAAGATTGAGGGCAGGAGGAGAAGGGGATGACAGAGGATGAGATGGTTGGAAGGCATCACCAACTCGATGGGCATGAGTTTAAGTAAGCTCCCGGAGTTGGTGATGGACAGGGAAGCCTGGCGTGCTGCAGTCCATGGGGTCACAAAGAGACAGACACGACAGAGTGACTGAGCTGAACTGAATGGTATGTTGTAGGGTGGTGCCCTTAATATTATTAGTTCTTTATCTGTCTGAGAGAATCTTACCAGGTTCCACCTTCCTGAGGTCAAATACCCACAGCTTTGATTTGCTTGAGGCCTTTTTCTGAATTTTGGAATCTTGCTCACTGGATAGGTTTGTTTTCTAATCCAGTAACTTTCTTTAAATTCTGCTTCCAAATGGTAAGTTCCCTTTTATATTATTTTTTTCCCCTTTGACTTTGTCATGTGCTGTTAGAAACACTCAGTGTTCTGACTTTCAAGATAATGACTAGCCATCTCTTCTTCCAGATCAATTAGTTCACTAGGCACAGTTTCTAACATTCAAGTTATTGTATTTTTTTGTCATGCAGTGGTATGGTATTACTGCTATGATTTATCATATTATACATTTATTATGATTTATACAGTCTGCCACTGTATAAATGACATACACTGTATAAATAATAAGAGAAGATGGTGCAAGTATATACACATAAAAGTATATTCTGTTCCTTTGGGAGATGAAATATAGAGGGAGAGAAATGATTCAAGATAGTATTAAAACTGGACTAGAAATAAATGAATGTGTATCTGTTTTTAGACAAAGTTATGAAAAAGTATCTCTCCATTTTTATTAAAGCTAAGATTTTCCATCTAGTCTCTGTCTACATGCTTTTGAAATAGTAGTTTCTGATTTTCCCAATCATTCTAATTCTTCTCAGTAGCTTAACATAATACAGTTCTTCATTAGCTCATTATCTCTTGGTCTAGTTTTCCATGAAGCTAGAAAACTGTTTTGTAGAGTTTCCAAATAAGTTTTTCACTTACTTTTAATAATTGAACATTAAAATTATCTTCCATGAGACTTTGAAATGTCTTTTTTGGCACTTTATCACATAAGGTATTTTTGTTAGTTACTCTTGGGAAATACCAATTGATCTAGTGATCAATTTGAAATTTGATTTAGTGTTTTATTTGAAAACAAATACCAATTTGTTTATTGAGGTTCCTTTTGGTAATAAATTTACTTATTTGATGAGAGCACTATGTTTTCATAGCTGTTGTCTTTTTATTTTGGATATCGTGTACACTTACATGCCCTCAGCATGAGACTTCTAAAAGGTTATGCTTTCAAAACGGTTTCAAAGAGATTAGAAATGAGGAAAACCTGCAAATAGGGAAGAGGCTGAAATGAGAAAGAAAGAAAAGGACAAGGCACAGTGAAAACTCTGTGATAACAGGAAGTGGGAAAGATTCTGAATAGAATGATGCTGATTTCATTTAAGTGCAAGGGAGGCAGTAAGTAAGTTTTATTTATGCTTTGGCAATAATATATAGCCTTTAAAAATGCTCTTAGTTTTGAAGATGTTTAAAGCAATGATTGTTCAACTCCTGTTACATCTTAGCCTTATCTCTGTGTTAGTCTCTATAATAAAAAGCCTTCACTTTTGTGTCAGAGTGCTGTCAGATTATGTTGAGTTGAGAAACTGAGAAGTCAGCTGCTGTCTTGGAATATAAGACACTTAATCCTTCATTTTATAACCTTGCAGCTTAAAAAAAGTATTTAAGAAAGGTGAGAGATTGGAAAACTATAAATTTTAACTTTCTAGTACAAGTAACATTGTCATTGTTGCAGTCCTGGAAATGGTTTATTTGGAATCATTTATTATGTTTGATGAACTCAATGAAAATCATGAGAAAAGCACTCTTTTTCTTTCCTTGCCCTTCCGTAATGATATTTACTGTTTGCACAGCGATCATTCAATTTTCAGAGATGCTCACCACCTTCTCCAGCTGATTAAATTCCTGTTTGGTTTCACTGCCAAGTCTGTTGGATTAAATTAACAAGTTCTGTTTGCTTTTGTGAGAATGACCTGCACCAACCTTCAGTTTGTACAAAATAATAATCTCTTCAATGATATATTGATTCAGTGCTCTTTATCGTCTAAAGAAATGTGCAGTGAAAATGTTATCTTCCATTTCCTAGAACTTGTAGTCCTTCATTGCTAATTTTAATATGTTGGAGACCTTGATCTTGCACATCTAATACCTCCTTTCTCTTTGCTGTTTTTAATGATTTCTGTTCTAAAGGATCACTGAATCTTGATTAGTCTAAGGAAAGATTTTAACATGATCTTTTTAGTCTATAAAATGTCCCACTCTTGGAAATTATCTACATCAAAGGGCCAATTAAGAAGATTAAAACCTTTCTTTTTAAAAAGTAAATCCAATTTTTATTGAATTTCTTTGTTCTCTCCCACTTTTATTTGCTTTATAGTTAATAGCTAAGAGGTTTTGAGAAGTTTTTGGAAAAAATGAATTAAAATTTTTGATATAAAAAGGTTTGAAAGTATAACAAGATTTCATAAATTTTACATGGTGCCTAAGCCATTGCAAACATTGTAGAAAGCATTAGAAAATTAAAATGACATTCTCTGAAATTTCAGTAAAGAAAGAACAGCACTGGAATAGGAGCTGAGGGGAGAGTAATGTGGAAAACAATAGTTGATATTTTTAGGGATTAAGCTATGGTATATATTTTGTGTATTTTCTAATGTGTTACTGATCTGTATCCCCCTGCCCACCCCCTGCCCCCAATATTTCACTGGCACAGATAAGGCAAGTGGAGAACAAGGAAATTATGTAACTTGCCTAAAATCTCTCATGGAACACAGGGAGTCTGAGATCTACTATTTAACCTTAAGTCAATTTAGCTCTAAAGCTCATTCTCTTCTTAACATATTCTGTCTCTGAGATGTAATCACGTCCAAATTCTCAACCCTCTATTCTATTTTCTGTACAAAAATATGACCCATGATTTTATATACCCCGTAATAACCACACAATGACATAGGTTATTGGGGACATTTTCTCCCTATAGAGGTGCTTGCTTGTTGCATTTATCTTCTAATCCAGTTGGAGTCTTTTCATGTAGTTTAGTAAAATTCAACTCTGTTGTCAGAGAAAATTTAAGAAAAATCCTTGTCCTCACCTCTGGGAGGAAGATGACACTGATGGTGAGAATGAAGTGGAGGGTGTATTTCTGCTGCTCCGTCATTCAGCTTTAGCTTCCAAAGTGTGAGCATCTAGATGAGCTGAGTGTGCGTTGCGTAGATGTTTTTGTATAACATCACCCCTTACTGCAGTCCAGGACCTTAATCTGGGGCTCAATGGAAGAAACCATGATCTGTTCCAGTGTTGGAAGAAAACTGTCTGATTTGGATTTACTGAGAGATTATGTTTGCAGACTGGACATAATGGGCATTTATTTGAAGGCTTTGTGAAGGAAAATGGTGACTACAGAGATACTGCTGTCTCCATCTGCCTGATCCTCCCTGCCTTCCCCCACTTCTTTCTTGCTTCCGTGCTTGCGTTGGTGTACGATGTTCTCAGTTATGGTGCTTTACCCCACAACCTGTACCAACTTGCCTTTCCATCTGAGGTCCTGCCATAATTTTTTTTTAACTGAGTGAGAAATATGTTTACTGAACTTATACAGAAAATAAAGAAACCAACCTCGTTTAATACTGGTAGTCAAAGCAATGTGTTTATTTGCAAAACCAAAGTAGTTATCATGGGCTTGACAGGGATACCTTAACCAGCAGAACTATTTGTACGCACAAACCACACTGATTCATAGATCAGATCAGATAAATAAATTGCTGCTACTACTTTACCTACAATATAATTAATCCTCTGTTTCTTGTCCTTGAGCAAATTGTTTGTCCAATCTGAATATCCAACTTGACTTGCAGTGCTTGTTCTTGGATATTATGAAAAAATACTGTGTTTTTCTCAGTCGTGATTTGCTGGCTCCACAAAAACCAGTCCCCACTTTTCTTGTTTGCCATCCCTCCCTATCATCCTGATTGTCTGTGGGCCAACCTGATGTTCTTGATTTTCTATTGCCCCTTTTCCTGCTTCTGTGTTCAGAATTTGCCAGCCATGATATTTTGCTTAATTGTAATGTTTCCCCATCCTGGCTGTAGAGTTTCTTGGACTCAGTACTGCTCTGTTTTTTGTTTGATGTCACACAGAATAAATAAAAGCATGTTTTCTACTTTTTTTGGTTTGTTTTCTACTTTTAACCCAAGTGGAATAATGTTCTTCAATGATATCAATCTGCAGGAATTTCCCACTTAAATTTTGTTGACTCATAATTAATCCTAAGAATATAATGGTGACGCTAGCCTACAAGGACCCTCATATTGTGGCCTACGCTGCAGTAGGAGGTGAGGGAGGGATTTAGAGGGAGTGGCAGTTGGACAATGGATATCCCTTTGTGGTGCACCTCTGACATGGTGCATCACTAGAACTTAGTGATGACTTCTTAACTCATTGATGATTATTGCCTGGAATGGATTTCAAGTCTTGGATTTGCCTTTGGTTAGTTAAATTCTTGAGTATGAATGTTGCATCTCATTGGCATTAATAACCTCTCAGTACTTTTATTTTTCCTTTGAAAAGTTAGAGTTTGATACTCATGTACTGTGAGAGAGTGATGGGGTTATTAGCACTTTTCTAAGGCCCCATTTATAAATATTCTTCTGTCAGTTCAGTTCAGTTCAATTCAGTCACTCAGTCATATCTGACTCTTGGCAGCCCCATGGACTGCAGCATGCCAGGCTTCCCTGTTCTTCACCATCTCCCGGAGTTTGCTCAAACTCATGTCCATCAAGTTGGTGACACCATCCAACCATCTCATCTTCTGTCGTTAACTTCTCCTCCTGTCTTCAATCTTTCCCAGCATCAGGAAAGAACTGTCTTTTCTAATGAGTCAGTTCTTTGCATCAGGTGGCCAAAGTATTGGAGCTTCAGCTTCAGCATTAGTCCTTCCAAGGAATATTCAGTGTTGATTTCCTTAAGGATTCACTGGTTTGATCTCCTTGCAGTCCAAGTGACTCTCAAGAGTCTTCTCCAACACCACAGTTCAAAAGCATCAATTCTGAGGCTCTCAGATTTCTTTATGGTCCAGCACTCACATCCATACATTGACTACTGGAAAAGCCATAGCTTTGATTATATGGACCTTTGTTGGCAAAGTAATGTTCTGCTTTTTAATATGCTGTCTAGGTTTGTCTAATTTTCAGGTTATCTACAAAAGGATTTCAATTCTTTCTATTCCACCTTTCTATTGTACTTGAACATAGCTCATGAGAGTATTTCTTTTTTCCCCACCAAAGTGAGCATAGGTTTTTTTTTTTCTTAAACCATCATTTTCACTGACACTACATTAGCATCAAAGAAATGATTTCCAAGTGGTTGTGTATAAGTTGAGGTTTCTAACTGATTTTTGCCATTCTATCCTGTAAATCGAGGTGGAGGAGGAGACAAGAAAATAGTGTGTAACACATTGAAGAATGTTTTTAACACATTGAAGCAGAAAGCAAAAGGGTTATAACTGGGGCTGTGTCCTAACCAATTGATTTGGGATTAACACTGATGAAGGACAACATTCTGCAGTAAAGAGTGATGCGCTGACTAGCTATTACTCAGATAGCGGTGTTTTTGAACTTTATTGCTGTCTGTGAGCAATGATAAGGATTGAGGTGGCTTTCCCAACTATGCCATAGCAACTGTAGCTATACTTCGCCTTGACCAAGCCTTATTATGGGCTGGCTGTTTTATCCTTTCAGAGAGAATTAAAATATATCTGGCAAGGTCCTATGATTAATTTTTGGTTCAACACCTTGACGTGAAAACAAAACAAAGTAAAGTAAAATAAAAATGACCCATTGTTTGAGATCATCAGAAGCAGTTGTGATGCATTTTGTTTTTCTTTCTTAAATGGAGAGATTTTTAGAATTTGGGGATGGTGGCATAAACTGTCATGGGTTTGATTTGTGTAAAAATTATTTATCTGTTTTGGGATAAGAACTTTCTATGGATAATTCAATAAAAGGTTAAAAGTAAAATGGCAAAAAACTGTTAAACCTTCTACTCTGGAAATGCTAGCTGGGATTTATTAACACTAGACCCTTTTCCTCTTCATTATTCCTAGGTGTCTTGGCATTCAACATTTTAGTTTCAGCTCTTTCTCTTTTCTTGCTGTAATAATTTCTCTCCCATCTTCCTTGGTTATTTGACATGTTCATTTCTCTTGGAAATGATATTGCTTATTTTGCCTCAACTGCTATGAATTTTATTCTTTCTACCATTCTTTATGTTCCATATAGTTTTGCCTTATATTTCAAGCAAAAAACCAGTGACTACTTAATGTATGTGTACTCTGTTTCTCATTTTGTATATATTTTAGGTACTTCATATATGTGATTTAGTGAAAGGTGGAAGAGGCAATTTTTTCCTTTTTTAGTCTTTGTGAAGCTGAGCACAAATACTGCTTCCCACAAATTATCATGAATTTGTTGACAAAAAATGAACTATAACTCTGTCTCC
The DNA here is from genome assembly GCF_029407905.1 of Bubalus kerabau. Taxonomy (NCBI): domain Eukaryota; kingdom Metazoa; phylum Chordata; class Mammalia; order Artiodactyla; family Bovidae; genus Bubalus; species Bubalus kerabau. Next base: position 77,466,465 of record NC_073631.1, on the reverse strand, counting down.
TGATTCTTAAGTCTGTGAATTTGAGTGAATATGACTGACACCATGCTGAGTGAGAAGTGAGTAAACAGCAATATCTTCCATGATTTACTGCTGGAGAAGACGGCAGAAGATGTTACAGTGGTACTTGGAGGTGTCATAGAGACACACAAATGAAAGCTACCACTCTAAATGGATGTAACTTTCTTTGCAAAAATAAGTTCAGAATCCCCATTCTGTCTTATTAGTGCTAGAAAAATGTTGCTTCGGCAGAGAGGCTATCACTGTTATAAGAGATAGCTGCATTTGGAGCCCTCAATCTACAGAGGCAAAGAACTTTAGCACCATGCACCCTCCACAGGGTTAACAAGAACAGAAGGCTGTAAGTCATCTGGTGTAATTTCCTTGAATTTCTCCTTGCCGTTCACTTCAAATATATTCTGACTTGATTTGCTCCATTTCTTCCCCTTCTAGGATTTCCAAAGTGGGTTATGTTGGACCGTCAATATTTGAGGTTTTGTGCGGGAGAATTAGAAAAGTGAAACTGGTGAGAAACTTTTAGAAGTTTTTGTTGTTGTGGGGTAGGACTAGGTTGGAGCACAATCATTACGTGAGAGCAACAGTAGAAAAGGAAAATGGTGATGAAAACGATGTTGCTGTATCTTTTTCTTTTCCACCATGTTTGACAAATACAAATAAAAGATTTAAAATCTTTTAGTTTGAAATCACTTTTGGTTGTGTGACCTGTGTTCTGTAAAGATGACCCCAGTGTTCTCTTGCACTATGCGGGTCAAAGCATAAGCTTGTGTTATGTTAGATCTGGAGCTGACAGATAAGAGCTTTATATTAGCACAATACAAACAATCTTTTAAAGGTATTTTAAGGTATTTATTTTAAAGGTGTTTCTGATTTTAGAGTTTTTAACTTTAGATCATAGCTTAGATCTGAGAGCAGTCCTTATAAGTGGTCAAAAACTTGACAGAAGTTAGACATGGCGAGGAAACCAATTTAAGTGGACTATAGCCTTTACTAGTTACACAAAATTATTTTTTTCCAGAAAATGATGGATCCATTACCTTCAAGTATTAATTTGATTAATGGTGAGGATTTTTCCACTTCCTAGATTTAGTTTATAAAAATGACTTGGAAGATATTACTTCTTATTATTAACTCCAATGCCAAGATTTAGAACAATTTTAAACACATTATATACAGAAAATACCACAGTAATATGTAGTGGGGTTTGTGTTCTCATGAACCTAGAATCCCATTTCTATATCTGTCATCCAGTGCTCTGAACAAAGACATCTGGCCCGGGTTTTCCTGGGTGGCTAAATCACACTGTGGTGGCCTTGCTGCAACATTCTTATGCATGTGTAATCAGTGTAACATTAATTTTATCTGTATTATTTTATCTAAATGTCTATATCATGAGTAGCCCTAAGTGAGACATGTCAGAGGAACAAAGTACATGTTTGGCATTTTCCTTAACAGCGGTGTGTAAGAATTTTAGTACTTTGCACCTGCTTTTCCTGTGCTGTTTCCTAGGCCTTCAGCTTTTTGGTGACTGTATGATATCTGTGTATAGGTGAGAGCAGGAACGGAGAAGGATCTTGGTTGGCTTGCCGATTGTATTAGTCTGCTAAGCTGCCATAACAGAATATCGTAGACTGGCCATTTTAAACAACAGAAATATATTCTGTCACAGTTCTGGAGGCTGGACATCTGAGATCATGGTGCCTGCTTTGTTGGTTTTGAAGAGGGCTGTCTTTCTAGCTTGCAGATGGCTGCCTTCTCACTATGTCTTCATATGGCTGTTCTGTGATGCAGGAAGAGAGAGATGGAGCTCTCTGGTGTCTCTTCGTATAAGGACACTAATCCAATCAAATCAACTTCCACCTTCTCCTAAACCAGTGCCCCCATGACCTCCTTTAACCTTAACTACTTCCATACAGGTCCTATCTCCAAATTCAGCTACAGTGGGGGTTAAGGTTTCAATATATGAATTTTGGGAGGACACAAACATTTAGATCATAATACTGATGAATTCTGCTTCTTTGATATTCTCTGCACAAGCTCTCAGTACCTCATTTTCTTCATTTGTAAAGGTCAGGGGAAGTACTTAAAATTACCTGAGAGCCAATGATGAAAGTTATAGCCTCTGCAGTTAATTTCTCTACTGATAACTGCAATGTCTGCTCTTAATTTTTCTCTAGAGTAGTCTCATTTTACTTTTGATTCTTATTACTGAATTTAAGTGAAACTAAAAGGTAAATTCATCTTTGGCCATTTAATATTCTCTGTGACATAATTTTACACAAAACATTTCTAGCTTGGTATTTAAAAAGGTGTTGCTAGTTTTATTACATCTTAGTTTCCCCCTTAATCACACCTCCAGTGGACAACTGGGTATTTGTATGGAATCCAAAGGAGTATCATATGTCGCTAGGATTTTTTTTGTTGTTTAACCTATGATTTGGTGGTTAAGAATCACTGGACTGTACTTAAGCATGTTGTAGAAGTTGATCTGTCCTACTCCAGAGATATAAGAAGCTAGACACAGACATTCTTCCTTACTCTCCACACTCTAATAAAGAAATTATTGTGAGTGGAATATAAAGATATATTCTGAATCTTATTTGAATATTCTTTTGATACTTAATCTATATTAGAACATAAATTCAAATTGCTCACTGTGTTTTTACTAGTGAGGCTTATAAGCATGCCCAGAGGTTGTTTAACCCAATGCATAAATGAAATATAATTTAAATAAGTGCAATAAAATGCCTGATTTTCTATCCTCTGTTGGGAAGAGAAAATTGATCACTGGAGAGTACAATGAGTAGAATATCTACTAGAACCAAAGAATCCTCAAATTTGCATTTTAATTGAATAACATCCTAAGATATTATTCTTCTGTGGAAAAGAGAATTTGCAGAAATCTCAAGAGAGTTCAATGTCACTGCTTTCCAACTCTGTCTTCTTTGAATCTATTGAAGAGGAGATTGAAACTGAAAATCTTGAAACTGAAAATCTCACTTTCCTAAGTTAATATTTTTTGTAAATTAAAGTGCTACTTAATAATATTTGAAATAAAATATGGAGATATATTATGTGTCAGAGACTATGCTAGGCACTAAGGATTTAAGAAAGATGAATAAAATAATGATTGGGTATTTATAATATATGAACTATATGTGTGTCCACAAATTTTGAAATATGGTAAGACTACTAAGATAATAAAATAGTATGCTTAGTAAAGAACAGAGGGAATATGGTGGAGGAAACGATCACCCAAGACTTTTAGGGGTGGAGGGTCCAAAGAAGGGCTTGACAGAGGATACGATTCCTAATATTATTTACTGCTGTGTGCTCAGTTATGTTTGGCTCTTTGAGACCCCATGGGCTGTAGCCTGCCAAGCTCCTCTGTCTGTGGAATTTTTCAGGCAAGAACACAGGAGTGGGTTGCCTTTCCTTCTCCAGGGGATCTTCCCCATCCAGGGATCAAACCCATGTCTCCTGCATCACCTGCATTGCCCAGTGGATTCTTTACCACTACGCCACCTGGGAAGCCCGTATTATCTACTGATCCTTGCACCTGTTTCCTCCTCATCCATGTCCCTATACTCTATAGGGATTGGAAGGCTAAAAAGTGTAATGAAATGCTCTAGTGAAAAATTTGCAGAGCAGGAGAGAATAGAGTCATTTTTCCTTTTGCTGTGATGGCATCTGACATACAAGGATCCAGCAAACATTATTTTTTATAGCATTCAGACTCCTTGTTTCACCACCCGGTCATCACCCTTGACTGTGTGGGTAGGTGTGATATAGATGGTAGTTCTTGTAGCTTTCCGACCCATAACTGTTAGCAGCAGCTCCCAAACTCTGGATCAAACCTGCAGTGTTGTGACCTGAAAGCTTATTGGTGGCCCGTGACTTGTGTTCCTTTAATCCTTTCAACAGTTTCGTTGGCACTTCATTCCTTGCGTTAGATGCCTTCCTGTCTGATATGCAGAGTAGTTTCTGTTTCATTTCAACTCTGACTGACACAAAGGGTTTGGAAGATGAACAGGAGCACACCAAATGTTCAGTCCACTCATTGCAAACAGAATGAATGAATAAATGGTGAGCATGAAATGCTATGGTAGATTAATATGAATCAAAATAAGTCATTATTGCTGGAGTGTAAGGAGGTGAGAGAGAAGAAATGAGGTTGGCATATTAAGAGATAATATAGTGAGTTGTGTGCTTTCCTAAAACTGGCGTTAGGTACTGTTGATTTAATTTAACCAGGGAGTGATGCTTTAAAAGCTGTATTTTTATGTGGCCTGTTCTTGTGACTCCATGGAGGATGAACTGGGGAAGGTGGTTTGGATAGGAGAGAAGGCTCAGGGAAGCATATGAAGTAAGAGAGCATCAAGAAAAAAGTCTGATTCAGGCTTAGGTTTTTGAATTAAGTTATTATCTTTTCAAGGAAAATGTTCTTAAGAATATGCTCTGTGCTAATTTGTTTTTCAGCTGTTTTCCAGTGTAGAAAGAAGGTAGGTTTAAGACAAATTTTCTCTTACAAGCACAGAGTATGTCTCCTTTCTTTGCTATCTCCAAAAGAATCTCCAGCCTCATGTATTTTAGATTTTCTGAAAAAATGTTTTAAAGTGGAAAAAGAGATACTCATTTGTGTAGAAGGGGGATGTTTTTGTCATCCTTTGATGTTTGCATCAGTTTAAATGAAAATTTCCTTTTTTTTATGGTTTTTTTTTTAAATTTTATTTTATTTTTAAACTTTACATAACTGTATTAGTTTTGCCAAATATCAAAATGAATCCGCCACAGGTATACATGTGTTCCCCATCCTGAACCCTCCTCCCTCCTCCCTCCCCATTCCATCCCTCTGGGTCGTCCCAGTGCACCAGCCCCAAGCATCCAGTATCATGCATCGAACCTGGACTGGCAAAAGAGACACTGATGTATAGAACAGTCTTATGGACTCTGTGGGAGAGGGAGATGGTGGGAAGATTTGGGAGAAAATTTCCTTTTAAAGCATAAATACATTTATCCAAAACTTCTCTTGTGAATTATTGCAGCACAGGCTGGGAAGAAGAGGATAATGAGAAAAGAAGGGGAGACAGTGAGGAGGAAGGAGTCACTTGGCAATGAAAATCGGTATTGGCATGGTTAGTCCTGGGCACACAGAGCTGCTACTAAGCTGTTGAAGGAAGCTGTTAAGTTTGATTCATTTGCTTGCCCCGCACCTTTTCTTCACAGTTTTCTCTCTCTCTCTTTTTTTTTTCACACAGTGCTGTCTTGGAAATGAGACTTCTATTCTCTAGCCCAAGAGAAGCTAAACAGACAACGCAAGACACTAAGACACCTAAAAAATTTTGAAAACTATTCATGTCTTTAAACAGGCAAGAAAAAGCAAGGAAATATATTTCTTTTCCTAGAGTCAGGCTCTGTAATTCAAACTTCCAAATAGGAGACAGTAGGAACTGGTTTAAATTTGTATAGGTATCTTAGTTTGGGCTGCTATAACAAAATACCAAAGACTGAATGGCTTATAAACAGCAGACATTTGTTTTTTACAGTTCTGGAGGCTGCAAGTCCATGATCATGGTGTGGTATGGTTGAGTTCTGGTGAGAACCCTCTTCCAGGTTGCAGACTGCTAACTTCTCAGAGTGTCCACACATTGAAGAGAACAGAGGTTGTAGGGAAGCTCTTTCCTGACTCTTAAAAGGACACTAATCCCATTTATGGAGACTTCCCCCTCAAGAGTTCCTCTGTTTCAAATTACCTCCCAAAAGCCTTACTTACTAACACTATCACATGAGACGTAGGGTTTCAACATATGAATTTTGGGGAGACATTCAGTCCATAATAGTGGGTTTCTTCTGCACCCTTGCCAAATTGGACCATGAAGAAAGGAGAAAATTCTCTTTTTGTGGACAAGACCTATCTAGGCTTTTGTAGAGAACTGGAGTAATTTGCCAATGGACATTTGTCTGTAATGGGCAGTTCTACCCGTAAACTAAAATGTAGTGTTTTCTAGGTAAGTGTCATTTGCTGAATAGTCCTTCATTTGTCAATTAAAAAATTCCTAAAAGAATGAGTGTGTTTATACCATGGAATGAAAATTATTCATAGTTTTCTATATCAACTCAAGCATAGAACAGCATTGAAGAGTAAGTGTTTTATAGTAGGATTCTGATCTTAACTTTCAATCCCTTCAAAATAAGGCTGGGGGATTCCTTAGCCATAAGTATTCCCTTTTCTAACTCATCTTGGTTTTCTTTTTTTTTTTTCAATTTTATTGTATTTTTAAACTTTACATAATTGTATTAGTTTTGCCAAATATCAAAATGAATCCGCCACAGGTATACATGTGTTCCCCATCCTGAACCCTTCTCCCTCCTCCCTCCCCATTCCATCCCTCTGGGTTGTCCCAGTGCACCAGCCCCAAGCATCCAGTATCGTGCATCGAACCTGGACTGGCAACTCGTTTCATACATGATATTTTACATGTTTCAATGCCATTCTCCCAAATCTTCCCACCCTCTCCCTCTCTCACAGAGTCCATAAGACTGTTCTATACATCAGTGTCTCTTTTGCTGTCTCGTACACAGGGTTATTGTTACCATCTTTCTAAATTCCATATATATGCGTTAGTATACTGTATTGGTGTTTTTCTTTCTGGCTTACTTCACTCTGTATAATAGGCTCCAGTTTCATCCACCTCATTAGAACTGATTCAAATGTATTCTTTTTAATGGCTGAGTAATACTCCATTGTGTATATGTAACTGCCTTATGATCCAGCAATCCCACTGCTGGGCATACACACTGAGGAAACCAGAAGGGAAAGAGACATGTATACCCCAATGTTCATCTTGGTTTTCTAGTCACTCTTTGTGATCTATCAGTCTCTGAAGAATACTTATTTATCAGATCTTTGAATTTTAAGATCAGAGTTTTAAATTTTATTCATAAAGCTGAAGAAAGCTCTGTAATAGGTGTAGCAGTATTTGCCCAATTATTGCTGACAAGTCCACAGATGCATGCATTTTGGGGATTGGAGGATTTCTGTCTCTTTCATCATGCTTCTTGAGAAATGTTAATTTCTAGAGGAAGCATTTCCATTTTGACACTGGCACTCAGTGGGTATGTGCTTTGTGTCTCTCTCTGTCTGTGACCTCTCAGATCTTTGAAATTCTTGTATCACTCTCTCATTATCTACAATGGTAATAGAGACATTCTAGTACCTGGATTTTTGGAAAGAAGAGAAAAACTTTTAAGTTGAGGTAACCCTCCCCAGTACATGTTGTCCCCTCCACAATGCCAAAGCCGTGGCTTTATAATGTACATGTTAGGTTATCGGTAAGTGCTGAACTATAGCAACCTGGGAGGTTCTGATTAACCATTTCACAGTTGCTTTTGGGCAGGCTATAATTCTTTATGCAGATACTGGCTTTTCCTACATCATTACACTTTATTTCCTCCCTCTTGATCACACAGTTCCCTCAGCCTGAAATGCCTTCAGCTTCATTTCTTACTTGTCATACTGCTATCCATCCTTTGAAATCAAGTTAAAAGGCATTTTCTCCATGAGGCCTTTTCCAATAGCTCTAGATTTAACTGATCCTACTCTTCTTTGAAACCCAGATCCTTTTCTCACTATGTTGATGATATTCTAAAGTATAATTTGGGGTTACTTGCCTTATTGCTGCTGCTGCTGCTAAGTCACTTCAGTCGTGTCTGACTCTGTGCGACCCCACAGATGGCAGCCCACCAGGCTCCTCTGTCCCTGGGATTCTCCAGGCAAGAATATTGGAGTGGGTTGCCATTTCCTTCTCCAATGCATTCATGTATTCTAAGTCGCTTCAGTCGTATCCGACTTGCCTTATTACCTTGTATAAATATGTCTCATTTTTTTCTCAAAAATGATTTGAAGTAACTCAACATTCAAAAAACTAAGATCATGGCATCTGGTCCCATCACTTCATGGCAAATAGATGGGTAAACAATGGAAACAGTGACAGACTTTATTTTCTTGGGTTCCAAAATCACTGTGGACAGTGACTACAGCCATGAAATTGAAGGACATTTGCTCCTTGGAAGAAAAGCTATGAGAGACCTAGAGCAGAGACATCACTTTGCTGGAAAAGGACTGTATAGTCAAAGCTGTGGTTTTTCCAGTAGTCATGTATGGATATGACAGCCAGACCATGAAGAGGGTTGAGTGCCAAAGAACTTATGCTTTCGAACTGTGATGCTGGAGAAGACTCTTGAGAGTTCTTTGGATAGCAAGTAGATCAAACCAGTCAATCCCAAGGAAAATCAACCCTGAATATTCATTGCAAGGACTAGTGCTAAAGCTGAAACTCCAGTACTGTGGCCACCTGATGTGAAGAGCTGACTCATTGGAAAAGGCCCTGATGCTGGGAAAGATTGAGGGCAGGAGGAGAAGGGGTGACAGAGGATGAGGTGATTGGATGGCATCACTGACTCAAAGGACATGAGTCCGAGCAAACTCCAGGGGATGGTGAAGGACAGGGAAGCCTGGTGTGCTGCAGTCCATGGGGTCACAAAGAGTTGGAGTTATTGAATAACAACTGAGTTATTGAACAGCATCAATAATAAATCATCTCTTTTATTAAAGGTAAGCTCCTGAGAATAAGATTCCTATATATGATAGTGTTAATTATCATAACACATAAGTCCTTAAATAAAAATATTGGGTTGGCAAGAAGTTCATTCAGTTAGTGAATACATTATTCAATAAAGTTCTTGGTGAATCTGAAAAATACACCTTTTAGTTTTACTTAAAGCTGAATGAACTTTTTGGCTAACCCTATAGTTTAACACAACTGAAGTTTACTTTCACTCTTACAATACTTAAGTGTGGTCTCTGGCAGGCAGTCTTCTGTATGGTGATGTAGCAACCAGCCTCTTTCCAACTTTAGGCAAATTTCCTTCTTCAGTATATAATTTCCAAGGACACCAAGTAAGGCCAAGAGAGAGTAGAAAGAAAGCATTTACTTCTTAACCAGGGGCCCCAAAGAGTTTATGCACTCTGTAGTCATCTGTCCATGGCCAGATGCAAAGAAAGCCCAGGAAATATAATATAACAGGCTTCCCTGGTGATTCAGATGGAGAAGAATCTGCCTGCAATGTAGGAGACTTTGGTTCAATCCCTGGGTCGGGAAGATTCCCTGGAGAAGGGAATGGCTACCCACTCCAGTATTCCTGCCTGCAGAATCTCATAAACAGAGGAGCCTGGTAGGCTACAGTCCAGGGGGTTACAAAGAGTTGGACATGACTGAGCCAACTTTCATGCATACACAGAAGATGCTTCCCTAGACCCTATGGGACAGGAACCCAGATTTTGTTGAACAGGTAGCTCTGCCACAACAGTGCAGGAAGTCATAGGTCTCTGCAGCTCCTTCACCCATTGGATGTGCTTTGATATATGCTGGAGAAAAAAAAATGGATGAATAAATATTGTGTACCAGTTCAAGGGTAAAGGAGATTAGGTGAGAGCCACAGGTTAGCATGTATTTTGTGGCTACTACTACTACTAAGTCGCTTCAGTCGTGTCCGACTCTGTGCGACCCCATAGACGGCAGCCCACCAGGCTCCCCCGTCCCTGGGATTCTCCAAGCAAGAACATGGAGTGGGTTGCCATTTCCTTCTCCAATGCATGAAAGTGAAAACTGAAAGTGAAGTCGCTCAGTCATATCCGACTCCCAGCGACCCCATGGACTGCAGCCTACCAGGCTCCTCCATTCATGGCATTTTCCAGGCAAAATTACTGGAGTGGGGTGCCATTGCCTTCTCCAATTTTGTGGCTACTGAGTGTAATAGTTCACAGACTTAATGTCAGTGGGAGAGTAGCTGTTTATTCTAAGGGAAAAATAATCAGTTTGGGATTTATCTCTGTTCTCTAACTGTGCCTTGATCCAAAGGCCATAGAGTATTTTATAGAGATTGTGATGAATAGTTATGAAAATATTGAGTCATCTTTTTTTCCACTGAGTACATTTTATCATTTATGTACTTTCAACATCATTTATTTGCCCCAAGAACATTCTAGAAGGAATGTTTCTATTTTAGAAAATAACTGTTCTCGTTGGACAAACATCCATTTATTCAAATGACTAAAGAAGTGTTCTATTACCTTGGGAAAGACTCAGATTTTTAAGAGGCAGGGACAGGATAACATAATTTTTTAAGGAAATGAATTTTTTTTTTCTATGAGAAAGATTCATTGGTACTGCTTTTGCTATTATTTTTTTCTTATCAAGCAGCAGTATAGATAGGATATCTATGCAAAAGTATGTAATGTTACAAAGTGACAAGATGTCAAATGTCCAGGCTGAGGGAGAATATCTCTTAATGCAACATGTTTCTTGGAAGCCTCTAGCATCCATTACATTGTACAAGTGAGTAAAATTGATAGCTGTTAAAAAAATTAAGGCATCACCCATGGTATGTTTAGCATCTGCAAGTAAAACGAAACACTTTAGATCTGAGCTTTCACTTCATTTTATATGTGTGTTTACTCAGGAATTGTTATGCCTTATCACTTTTATCGTTCTTTTATCACAGCTGTGTGAAAAATTACAGTTGGAGCAGTGTTCATGTTTTTACTGAAATACATTTTATTTCATGCTATGAAGCAGATTGCTAACGTTTGCTACTTTTATTATTATGGCTGCACAACTCCCTCCATTCCAGTTAAGGTTGTGTCAGTATTTCTATGAAAAAAAGTCCTTTTTATTTATATATTTGTTTTTATTCTATGATTACCTTAGCCAAACAGAGGTGAATCTCAGAAGAACTCATGCTAAGTTAAAAAATTGGACAAATAAAACCTAAGCACCAAACACTGACTATAAATTTTGCACAACAAATACTGCATCTAAAATCAAGATAAAGTTCAAAGAAGATTATTTCCACAGGATTTGGTAAGAAGGGACCTTTCCTTGTGAATTAACTACTCATGTTCTTGAAACAGAGTGATATTATGATACTTCAGATATCAAGAAATCAGGTGAACTGTTGGCAGGCACACTCTGGGTGGAAATTGGGTGCATAGATCTTTACCTAGAAGCTTATTTAAAACTTGAGATGATAGGACTTCTATCTGTGCAATAGACTTTGGATGGGGGACTGAGTTTTCTTTCTCACTACTGTAGTTTAAAAGGTGTGTTGCTCATTCAGGTTTTCTGGAGTCAGAACCACCATTGGTGCCTGCGAGCATGATTTTAGCTTTTTTTCTATCTTTGGCATAGAATGGGCCCATGCTGTTGTACTTTTCAGTCACTCTGCTTGCCATCCCCCTCCCCCTGCTAATAAAACAACAGGGAAATGTAATCCAACAGACAGACATTTTATAGTTTCAGATTTAAAGAGCATTTGTCTTGGCCTAGTGATAATCCACTCATCCATAAATGTGGACAGGCATGTGGCAGGGAAAGTGACAAGTTGTGCCTGAGAGAATGGGCTAGCAAGCTTGCCAAGTGTAAAGTCCTGGTCACTTTGCAGTTGTTTTTGTTCTTGTCTTTCTTTGCAATCAAGATCCTGAATTTTTTAGGCATGGAGATATGGATAAAAGTATGGAGTAGGCAAGTCTTAGCCTGATATTCCAGTTCTTTTAACTTCCTTTGGTCTTTCTGAGAGCCTGGTAAAGAATAAGCATAAGGAAAAAGGTAGAGCCTACATCTTGGGGTTAGGGCTCAGATGCCCTCTGCACTCTGTAATCCTGAAGTCCTGCAGACTTTGGTTACTGCTGCCTCCACCCAGCATTCCAGATATCCACCATCGATTGTGTTGATGCCTGTTTACTGCCTTGGCTAGTTCAGTAGCACCACATCCTGTGTGTTTCTTTACAGTATGGGATACTGTATTGCTATTCTAACACAGTTAGAGCACCCTTTTAAACCATAGCCCTGAAGGTATCTTAGCAGCACCATCCCCAAAACTAAGACAGGGCTGTGTGATGAGAGATGGTGGCTTTATTCAATAAGCAAACATTTCTTAGGCACCAACACAAATAAGACTGGTCAGTGAGAATGTATATCACACGTGAGAAATTTTGTTATTTATAACTATTGTGGTTCAAAGTCTAAAACAATAACCATTTCAGTGCATTAGAGGATAGTCTAATAACTGTGATCAAAGAGAACAGTCAGGCTGGGACACTTGCAACACAAATTTGATTGTTTTCTAAGGCCAAGGGAAGTAATACAGCCTAAGGCCATTTAGGAAATCATTGTAGCAAATGTAGATAGATAACTAAAGAAATCATCACAGAGGCATGAAATGCCTTAATTTTTATAGGAGGAAGGGGAAAATAATTCTGTTTGCATTTCCAGCCTAACTCTCCATGACTTCCTTGCATCTACACAGAAAACGGTTTGCATCTGAGATTTGCTCTGTAGATTAGGGAGGGAAATTATGTACTCTGCCTCGAGGCTGCAAACCGAACATTACAAATAGACGCATCTGGGTTGTGTTGGAAGAAGATACACTCAAAACTGTCCAAGGAGATAGAGAGAAGCCCATCTGTGTATAAAAGCCAGAATTGGGCTGCTATTGCTTTTGTTGTAAAAATCCATTCTGTTCAAATCCCAGCTAATGAAAATGTGCATCTGTAAATAAAAAATAAATCAAGGGAATGTATTAATCCTGCAGCTGCTGTCTACTTAACTTTACTTATAAAAAATAACTCAATTTTGTGGTCTGAATGTTATTGCTCTTTAGCAGTGCGATGGCAATTTGATGGGGACAAAATATGTATTGAAATCTATTTATGTATAACAACCTTTGCGATAAAAGCAGCTATGCCATAACCATACAGTTATTTGCTTTTGTAACTGTGTAGATATTTGAGTTCCAGAGTCGGACCCTAGAAATCCTTTACCTGGCTGTTTAAATTGCTGTTTTATTTGCTGAGGCTTTTAATTAAGTTGTTTTTCCACCATAGGACTGGCACTGTGTGTAGGTCAGATGGGTAACTGTACTACATGTTTTAAAATTTGGAGAATAGAAAGGGCCACTGATAAAAAAATTCCTTCTACCTGAATTTCATAGTGATGAAAATATTTGTCTTTTAATTTGTTAGACAATTAGTTTCTCTAGGATGGATAATATATTAGTTAGAATTCAGTTCAGTTCAGTTCACTCAGTCGTGTCTGACTCTTTGCAATTACATGGACTGCAGCACGCCAGGCTTCCCTGTCCATCACCAACTCCTGAAGCCTACACAAACTCATGTCCATGCGTTGGTGATGCCATCTAACCATTTCATCCTCCATAGTCCCCTTCTCCTCCAGCCTTCAGTCTTTCCCAGCATCACGGTCTTTTCCAATGAGTCAGTTCTTTGCAACAGGTGGCCAAAATATTGGAGTTTCAGCTTCAGCATCAGTCCCTCCAGTGAACACCCAGGACTGATCTCCTTTAGGATGGACTGGTTGGATCTCCTTGAAGTCCAAGGGACTCTCAAGAATCTTTTCCAACACCACAGTTCAAAAGCATCAATTCTTTGGTGCTCAGCTTTCTTTATAGTCCATCTCTCACATTCATACATGACTACTGGAAAACCATAGCTTTGACTATCCGGATCTTTGTCAGCAAAGTAATGTCTCTGCTTTGTAGTATGCTGTCTAGGTTGGTCATAACTTTTATTCCAAGGAGCAAGTGTTTTTTAATTTCATGACTGCAGTCACCATCTGCAGTGATTTTGGAGCCCAAGAAAATAAAGTCTGTCACTCTTTCCATTGTTTCTGCATCTATTTGCCATGAGGTGATGGGCATGATCTTAGTTTTTGAATGTTGAGTTTTAAGCCAGCTTTTTCCCCTCTCCTCTTTCACCTTCATCAAGAGGCTCTTCAGTTCCTCTTTGCTTTCTGCCATAAGGGTGGTGTCATCTGCATATCTGAGGTTATTGATATTTCTCCTGGTAATCTTGATTCCAGCTTGTGCTTCATCCAGTGCAGCATTTCACATGATGTACTCTGTGTATAAGTTAAATAAGCAGGGTGACAATATACAGCCTTAATGTACTCCTTTCCCAATTTGGAACCAGTCCGTTGTTCCATGTCTGGTTCTAACTGTTGCTTCTTGACCTGGAAACAGATTTCTCAGGAGGCAGGTCAAGTGGTCTGGTATTCCCATCTCTTTACGAATTTTCCACAGTTTGTTGTGATCCACACAGTCAAAGTCTTTGGTGTAATCAATAAAGCAGAAGTAGATGTTTTTCTGGAATTCTCTTGCTTTTTCTGTGATCCAACACTGGTTGGCAATTTGATCTCTGGTTCCTCTGCCTTTTCTAAATCCAGCGTGAACATCTGGAAGTTCACCGTTCATGTACTGTTGAAGTTAGAATTATTAATAGATAAAAAATGAATTCATCTCATCTGTAATAACCCATTGTAACTAGAAATGAGGCAAGACCTCAAAATGAAAGGAAACAAAATATTTCGGTTCTGATGAAGCAAGATAAAGATCTGGGAATGGTGCTGTCTTTAAAAGATCATCTCTCTTTGATGGTTGGAAATCTTTACAGATCCTGGCATACATCCCATTGCTCATACTACCATGGGAAGAGGGTAGGAATAGGTGCAGCTTATCAAGAATAATTTTATCCTAAGAGAGAATATGAATGCAGATAGGCTGTCTGGCTAGAGCACAGTATACGTGACATTGAAGGAAAAGCCTTAAAGAATCTTCCAAATCAAGAATGGAATGTATGATATAGAACTAAATGTATGATATATAATGTACATCTATATATCTATATCTATATATAGAATGTATGATATAGAACTAAAGTGACTGCATGGATAACAACAAACTATGAAAAATTCTTAAAGAGATGGGAATACCAGACCACCTCACCTGCCTCCTGAGAAATCTGTATGCAGGTCAAGAAGCAACAGTTAAAACTGGACATGGAACAATGGACTGGTTCCAAATAGGGAAAGGAATATGTCAAGGCTCTATATTGTCACCCTGCTTACTTAACTTATATGCAGAGGATGTCATGCGAAATGCCAGGCTGGATGAAGCACAAGCTGGAATCAAGATGGCTGGGAGAAAGATCAATAATCTCATATATGCAGATGATACCACCCTTATGGGAGAAAGGGAAGATAAATTAACAAGCCTCCTGATGACGGTGAAAGAGGAGAGGGAAACAGCTGCCTTAAAACTCAACATTCAAAAAACTAAGATCATACCATCCAGTCCCATCACTTCATGGCAAATAGATAAACAGTGGAAAGAGTGACAGACTTTATTTTCTTGGGCTCCAAAATCACTACAAATGGTGACTGCAGCCATGAAATTAAAAAAAAAAAACAAACACTTGCTCCTTGGAAGAAAAGTTATGACCAACCTAGACAGCATATTAAAAAGCAGAGACACTACTTTGTCAACAAAGGTCCGTCTAGTCACAGCTATGGTTTTTCCAGTAGTCATGTATGGATGTGAGAGTTGGACTGTGAAGAAAGCTGAGTGCTGATGAATTCATGCTTTTGAACTGTGGTGTTGGAGAAGACTCTTGAGAGTCCCTTGGACTGCAAGAAGATCAAACCAGTCAATCCTAAAGAAAATCGGTCATAAATATTCACTGGAAGCTGAAGCTCCAATACTTTGGCCACCTGATGTGAAAAACTGACTCAATGGAAAAGACCCTGATGCTGGGAAAGATTAAAGGTGAGAGGAGAAGTGATCGACAGAGGATAAATGGTTGGGTGGCATCACTGACTCAATGGACATGAGTCTGAGCAAGCTGCAGGAGTTGGTGAAGGACAGGAAAGCCTGATGTGCTGCAGTCCATGGGGTTGCAAAGAGTTAGACACGACCAAGTGATTAAACTGAACTGAAAGAGACTAGCTTTTGAATACTGACAAAGTAAATGAAATTAAATAGTTACTGAGCTTCTTTTCTTGGTTGTTTGTTTTTGCATTTTGATTATTTGTTTATATATGTCTTACCTTGTATTAATAATGCTAAGACTCTCTTAAGAGCAAGGATCCTACATTTTAGCTCTCTGAGACAAATTCAGAGAGCTGTATCTTCTAACTTTTCAGGACATATGTCTCTTGTGCTATTAAGCTACATTTGGTTTTAATTGATATTGGTCAAAATGCATCAGTGAGGAAGACTTCAAAGTTCAACAAATAGTTCTTGCCATAGGAACAACTGTTTTCATTTTCTTATCTTTAAAAATCTTTAGATCATCAGCAATCCTCTTATTGAAATGGCTCTTTTATCTGGCATTCCTCATGGTTTGAAAAGTTTGTGCTGGTGAAATTTCAT
Organism: Bubalus kerabau; assembly: GCF_029407905.1. Lineage (NCBI taxonomy): Eukaryota > Metazoa > Chordata > Mammalia > Artiodactyla > Bovidae > Bubalus > Bubalus kerabau. The sequence goes on along the minus strand of NC_073631.1, from coordinate 77,450,169 downwards.
GGTGGTTAGAGAAAAGTCAAGGATTTCTTTTAGTGTCTCGTCTCTTCATCTCTTTGCTTATAATTTCTAATTTTTCTCTGGAGATTTTTATCAATGTACATTCAATGTACATTATCAAATGTACATATCAGTGTACGTTATCAATTGTATATTCACTTGTGCAAAGTTTCTGCTCATTCCTGGTGTTGCCTGTTTCCTGGTGGCCATGGCTGAAATAATTTTTCTTCTCTGTTAGGCCTGATTGTGCCCACCATACCCATTGCCTCCTGACACAATGAGATTAGACAGCATTATGTTGTATTCCCCTGACTGCTCCTACCAGCTCTACCAATCCATTTTCATTTTTATATCCTTTCATGAGAGGCAAGCAGAGGAAATCAAACTTGCATAATTCAATTTTGAAATTCAGCTGATTACTCACAATTTAGAAGTTGGTAACTAGACAACAGGATGCATTTGAATGAAGTCCAGGTTTCACTGGGTACTGGTGGATTTTAAGGTATGCTTAATAGTTTCTAATGCTGTTTTTCTAGATTTTACTTGATAATGGTAATTAAATTTTAGATAGGTACCTTGGATAATTTATTACTTTGTTTTTCCTATAAGGGGAAAAAAGTACTGTCAGTGTGCATTGAACTTGTAATTGTGTTATTTTTTTTTCAAAGATAGGAAAAAAAGCCTCATGTAAACATACCTTGCCCCACCATACTACACTAATAAAAATGCTAACATTTATACTTCCTTTCAGGTTACAAATCAGTTTACTACAATCACCTATAGCTTCACTGAACTGTTAAAAACTTAAATTATGCATTTATATTAAATAATGTCTCTCAGCCTGATACTTTCTAAGAGATAGACAAATAGATGTGGAAACAATGGAAACAGTGACAGACTTTATTTTTTTGGGCTCCAAAATCACTGCAGATGGTGACTGCACCCATGAAATTAAAAGACACTTGCTCCTTGGAAGAAAAGCTATGAACAACCTAGATAGCATATTAAAAAGCAGAGACATGACTTTACCAACAAAGGTCCATCTAGTCAAAGCTATGGTTTTTCCAGTAGTCATGTATGGATGTGGGAGTTGGACTATAAAGAAATCTGAGCACCAAAGAATTAATGCTTTTGAACTGTGGTGTTGTAGAAGACTCTTGAGAGTCCCTTGGACTGCAAGGAGATCAAACCCATCAATCCTAAAGGTAATCAGTTCTGAATATTCCTTGGAAGGACTGACGCTCAAGCTGAAACTCCAATACTTTTGGCCACCTGATGCGAAGAACCGACTCAATGGAAAAAACCCTGATGCTGGGAATGATCGAAGGCAGCAGGAGAAGCAGGGATGGAGGGTGGGGTGGGGTGGATCAGAGGATAAGGTGATTGGATGGCATCATTGACTCAATGGACATGAGTTTGAGCAAACTTCAAGAGAGTGAAGGACAGGGAAGCCAGCCGTGGTGCAGTCCATGGGGTCTCAAAGAGTCAGACACGACTTAGTGACTGAACATCAACATGGACCTTTCAGTATTTAAAGCATAAGTGACTTTCAGATTCTTTCTGTATAAAACTTTAAAAACTCCCCAGCACCTTTCCCCCATTCCACTTTTTCTATTCTACTAAGAACTTCAATTTTCAAATGATAACTGTGTTCAAATTTCTCTTTGAACTGTGTCTTACTTTATTTATCATATAGCTTGCAGCCCACTATCTGTGAAAAGTTGATTTTCTTTCTTTCTTTGGATGGGATTCTAACTCTTCTATCAATCTCTTTGAGTCCATGATTTCTGTGTTAAGAAATATGCTAGTGAATATTTTAGTCATTGATTGACAAGGATTTATTGAGTGACTGCTACATGTTAGTTATGATTTAAAGCATTAGACATTCAGCAGTGAAAAAGACAGTTTCTTATCCCTAGATGAGACAGATGAATACATAGAGAATACATAAAGTAATGCAAAGAAGAGGATCATTTTTAGTACTGATACCAATGGACGTGGTAGCAGTGAGAAACCTGGGTGAGGCAGAAAACCTTTGGAAGGAGGACCAAGCCCATTGTGGAAGGTGCTGACTTACCAGTGTGCTCAGCTATTGAAGGAAGAGCTTGGATGGTTGTGCTTGTTCCTTGAAGCGGAATATTTCTCTGCATTAAAAAAAAAACTTACCCCAGCATCTTTGACATTATGCCTGCCAAAGTGATTTTTTATAATATTATTGTCTTTCTTTCAATTCTAAGCGGTAATAAATGTGTAAAATTCAACCACTAAGTCAGATTATTCCATTGTCAAGTATGTCTTTATTGTAGGCTGACATGTTTCACGAGGCCGACTTTTGTTATTTAGAGGTATTTAGGTAATGGTTTCTCTAATGACTTTCTGAAAAGCCTCTAAGACTTAATGTTAAATGAGACAGTACATATTTAAAATTCCTACCTCCCTTCTAAGCAAAAAGACTACAATTTGTTTAACGTGTTGATAAATCATTTGAGTTGCCTATTGATACATGATTTGATTTACCTTGGAAATGTATCCTTTGATTATTGTAGCATGTAACTGGACAATATTTCTAGTTATTAAGATTTTCTTCTAATATTTTCTACTTTCCCATCCTCATATTTAAGGAATTAGCTGGTACTGGGCTTTTTACCCAAGAGCAGGTATAAGGCAGTTCAGAAAGTGAAGTGTTTCACAAGCCTTTGTAGCCATTTATTTATTCAGCAATTGTTTATGAATCCTTCTAAGTGCCAAGAACTGATCTGGGTGCTGCAGTATAGCACTGAACGGAAGAGATGAAAACAGACAAACCCAGCTCTGGTAGACTTGATGGGGCTACTATTTTTAAGAAGCCCTGAAAGCATTGGAAAAATGTAGGGGGCTACTGCAGAGGAGGCAGAAAGAAGGAAATTCATGGCATAAAGCATTTTAATAAGAGACATGAAGGGACATGGTGTTTTTGAGACTGAAAATCGAAACCTTTCCCAGATTGAGTAGTGTTATTGGTTGAATTGTGTACTCCAAAAAGGTACATTGAAATCCTCAACTTTGGTGTATATGTGAACGTGATCTTATTTGGAAACAGGGTCTTTGCAAATATAATCAAGTTAAAATGAGATTATTGGGAGTGGGTCCTAAATCCAATATAATTGGTGTCCTAATAAGAAGACAGCACTGTGAGGAGACAGAGAATGATGGGAGAGCTCCATGTGACAACAGAAGCAAAGACTGGAGTGATGCAGCTGCAAGACAAAAAGTGCCAAGGATTGCCAGCTTAAAAAATTAACAGAAACTTCAATTAAATAGAATTGGGAGACCAGCAGAGGGAGGGAGCTCTGTTACCCTGTGATGGTAGCAGAGTCCTACAGGAAGAAAATATTCCTCTTTCCTGGCAAGGACTTGGCCAATGAAATAGCATAATCTGGGTGGCTTGAATAACAGAAATTGACAGAAATTCTGGAGGCTCAAAGTCCAAAGTCAAGGTGTTGACAGGTTTAGTTTCTTCTGAGGTCTCTCTTGGCTTGCAGGTGGCTGCCTTCTTACTAATGCTTTCACATGATCCTTGTACATATATGTGTCTATGTCCAAAGCTTCTCTTTTTATAAGGACCCCAGTCAGTTTGTATTAGGGCCCACCCATATTACCTCATTTCACCTTACTTCTTTAAAGACCCCTTCTCTAAGTACAGTCACATTCTGAGATCTTAGGGGTACCTCATAATTCCAACTTATGAACTTCAACAACAGAATTCAGCCCATAACATGCGGGAGGGGCATGTCTGCACATTCAGGATCTATGTGGGAACTGAGTCACTGGCTTCCCAGCTTACTTCAGAGGCAGCCCACCTTCACCTACATGCATGAATGACAATTCTTTTAAATAGCAGATGGTGAAGCTTTCACTTTTCTGGAAGCCAGTACTTTATTTAGTGCCCCCTCAACAGGAGCAAGCTCTGTCATTGTCTAAGACTTGCTCAGTTTCCATGAAATTTATAATTTATCTCATGTAAACATTTCCTGTTAGTCTTAGGGCCCATGTAAACATAAGAAAAAATACCCATAGGGAATGTCCTGAGTGAAAGACCTTTACGTGTATATTGAGGAGGTCTAATAGATGAGCTTGGAATCCATAATATAGGACAATCATTCATGATATCCCAACCATAAGTATTCCAGTATATTTTATTTGTGAAAAATTTTACCAGTAAGTGGACAGATACTCTGAACCAGGTGCTGCAAGACAATTTAAGTTTTTAGAATATGCTTGATTAAATAAGAAAAGAACCAATTGTAGTCAATGAGAAATGTAAGATACTAGAAGCATAGTTAAAGATATAGAAAGCATGGAGTACTTACTTTTCTGTTTATCAAAAGTGCAATGTATTAATACCAGACCTTGTTTATTCCCTGAAAATAGTACCTTGGTGTGTTTTTGCAAGAGATGGTTAGAAAAGCTTGCTTCTTAGGAGTTTTGGGGGTGTGGAGATGAGTACTTAACCTGACCTTGAAACGCAAAGCTGGGAGCCATGGCCTAGGTCAGTGCTGGGACTACTTGGATGGCATTGGTGCCAGGTGGAGGTTAACGGAGTCTTACAGCATATATTGTGTTTGGCCACGACCTTTAAGTCTGTGTATGGTAGAAATAAGAGTACAAAGCCTGAGCAGCCCTGCTGCTGTGAACTGTGGGAAATCTCAGTAGTTACCAGGATGGTGCCAGGCTGCCCCACTGGTGGAACGGGGAGGGAAATGAAATTGCAGAAGCAGTAAGTGTTCCTCACTCTGTATTCAGTGAGATTTGCCACTTTTCTACATTGCTTCTTTATGCTTTCTAATCAGTTTAAACTGAAACCTAAGATACTCATGGTTGGATGAGGTATAACTAGGCAGGAGTGAGGTGCAAAGATTTAGATTTAGTTAGCTCTTGACATTCACCAGGATATTGTATTTGAACATTTGAAAAGTTCAAATTCCCACTAATAATATAGTCATGGAATTTTTTTGATGAGAAAAAGATTATATACCTATGTTGAGAGGCATTTACCTCTGGGCTCACTGGCTTTTTATTACTTTTTTAAAAAATGTACACAATCACCTGAAGGCTGGTGAAAAATATAGTTTCCTTGACCCCACATCAGATCTACTGAATCAGAATCTGCATTTTCTCCAAACACTTCGAGATATTCTTATGCACACTGTAATTTGAGAAGTACTATACATATACATATTACTTACATTTACATCTGAGCAAAATTATGCAAAATTATGACAACTTGTGAACCTTCTCTAGCTTGTTCTCAAATAGATGTGGTTATGAGTGCAATATATTAAAATGCCTAGGTTCCAGGGACTGCTTTATTTCTTTCAGCAACAGAAGCAACAGGGAAGACTTAGATATGTATTTTTATTTGCCCATTCACTTTCTGTTCTCTTTCTTCTTCCCCTCACCAAAATAACAACATGCAATCTAAAATAAATAGGAAAAAAGCAAAAGACTCTCTTAAAGAAATTCATCTTGAATAGGGAGAAACAGAGCACCCTGGATGTTGTGAGACCTTTCAGTTCAGTCGCTCAGTCGTGTCCGACTCTTTGCGACCCCATGAATCACAGCACGCCAGGCCTCCCTGTCCATCACCAACTCTCGGAGTTCACTCAAACTCATGTCTATCGAGTCGGTGATGCCATCCAGCCATCTCATCCTCTGTCGTCCCCTTCTCCTCCTGCCCCCAATCCCTCCCAGCATCAGGGTCTTTTCCAATGAGTCAGTCTTCGCATGAGGTGGCCAAAGTATTGGAGTTTCAGCTTTGGCATCAGTCCTTCCAATGAACATGCAGGACCGATCTCCTTTAGGATGGACTAGTTGGATCTCCTTGCAGTCCAAGGGACTCTCAAGAGTCTTCTCCAACACCACAGTTCAAAAGCATCAATTCTTCGGCATTCAGCTTTCTTCACAGTCCAACTCTCACATCCATACATGACCACTGGAAAAACCATAGCCTTGACTAGACGAACCTTTGTTGGCAAAGTAATGTCTCTGCTTTTGAATATGCTATCTAGGTTGGTCATAACTTTCCTTCCAAAGAGTAAGCGTCTTTTAATTTCATGGCTGCAGTCACCATCTGCAGTGATTTTGGAGCCCCAAAAAATAAAGTCTGACACTGTTTCCCCATCTATTTCCCATGAAGTGATGGGACCAGAAGCCATGATCTTAGTTTTCTGAATGTTGAGCTTTAAGCCAAATTTTGAGTCTCCACTTTCACTTTCATCAAGAGGCTTTTTAGTTCCTCTTCACTTTCTGCCATAAGGGTGGTGTCATCTGCATATCTGAGGTTATTGATATTTCTCCCGGCATTCTTGATTCCAGCTTGTGCTTCTTCCAGCCCAGCATGTCTCATGATGTACTCTGCATATAAGTTAAATAAGCAGGGTGACAATATACAGTCTTGACATACTCCTTTCCTATTTGGAACCAGCCTGTTGTTCCATGTCCAGTTCAAACTGTTGCTTCTTGACCTGCATGTAGGTTTCTCAAGAGGCAGGTCAGGTGGTCTGGTATTCCCATCTCTTTCAGAATTTTCCACAGTTTGTTGTGATCCACACAGTCAAAGGCTTTGGCATAGTCAATAAGGCAGAAATAGATGTTTTTCTGGAACTCTCTTGCTTTTTTGATGATCCAACGGATGTTGGCAGTTTGATCTCTGGTTCCTCTGCATTTCTAAAACCAGCTTGAACATCTGGAAGTTCACAGTTCACATATTGGTGAAGCCTGGCTTGTAGAATTTTGAGTATTACTTTACTAACATGTGAAATGAGTGCAATTGTGTGGTAGTTTGAGCATTCTTTGGCATTGACCTTCTTTGGGATTGGAACGAAAACTGACTGTTTCCACTCCTGTGGCCACTGCTGAGTTTTCCAAATTTGAGACCTTTATAGGACTTAAAAAAATAAATCTCTGGTGAAAAAATTTTTATTAATTATAGCAATCCTTGGTGACATATTATCGCCATTAATCTATGTATGACAGTGTCTTGCCCCCTTTCCTGAAAATCACTGCTAATGAAGAACTAGAAATCAATAACTTACATTTATTTCTGTGTGCCTCTTCAGTTGTCTTTCCACAGACATATATGCTATCCTAAATTTTGTTATCCTTTACTTTTCATGAAATGTATTTATCCCATGTATTTATATGCCTTAAAAACATATTGTTCATTTATATGAACAATATATATGTATAACTGATTACCTTTGCTGTACAGCAGAAGTTAAACAACATTGTAAATCAACTATACTCCAATAAAAATTAATAAGAAGTAAAGTGGAAAACAAAACAAAAACCAAAAAAAACAAACAATGTTCATGTACTTTACTTTTAACCTAATAAAAGAGTAATAATAAAAACTGTAATAACTTTACCACTCTATATTGCTTTCTGGGAAATGCCATTTTGTCCCTGTATTTTGTCATTCATTCCTGTTGTTACCTGTTGTTCAGTTGTTAAGTACTGTCTGGCTCTTTGAGATTCTGTGGACTGTAGCACGCCAGGCTCCTCTGTCCTTCACTATCTCCCAGAGTTTGCTCAAATTCCATGTCCATTGAGTCGGATACCATCTAACCATCACATCCTCTGCCACCCCCTTCTCCTCCTGCTTTCAGTCTTTACCAGCATCAGGGTCTTTTCCAGTGAGTTCCCTCTTTGCATCAGGTGGCCAAAATATTGGAGCTTAAGCTTCAACATCAGTCCTTCCAGTAAATATTCAGGGTTGATTTCCTTTAAGATTGACTGGTTTGCTTTCCTTGCTGTCCAAGGGACTCTGAAGAATCTTCTCCAGCACCACAGTTCAAAAGTGTCAACTGTTTGGTGCTTAGTCTTCTTTATAGTCCCACCCTCACATCCGTACATGACTACTGGAAAAACCAGAGGTTTGACTATGTGGACCTTTGTCGGCAAAGTGCCTGTAGGTGTGTTTTTTCATTCTTATTTTGTATGACATTATATTGTTATATGTACCACAGTTTATTTATCTATTTGTTTATAGATGCATATTTAACTTGTTTTTCCAGTATTTTAACATTATGAACACTATGTCTATACATATTAGCCCAAGTTTCTCTTGTGCAAATTACTGGGTCATAGAATATCATTATATGTGACTTTATGTGCTGTGTCCTAAGTTGCTTCAGTCACATCTGTGTGACCCTATGGATTGTAGCCTGTCAGGTTCCTCTGTCCATGGGATTCTCCAGGCAAGTCTACTGGAGTAAGTTGCCATGCCCTTCTCCAGGAGATCCTCCCAACCCAGAGATCGAACCCACACCTCTTATGTCTCCTGCATTGGCAGGCAGGGTCTTTACCACTCGCACCAGCTGGGAAGCCATGTGTGACTTTTAAGATAATGCAAATCGTTTTCTAAGTGTTGTCATCACACTAATCTCCATTGTTTCCAGTATTTCAAATTGTCAGATTTCTTGTTTTTTTCCTCCAGTCAAATGGATTTAAAATGATGTTTCATTATGCCTGTGTTTATCCTTCAATGGGTGTTTCTTGTTCTATAAACATGTTTGTATCTTGCTTATTTGTATGTTTTGTGTTTTTTCTTATTGGTTTCTAGAGATTCTGTATATATTTTTATTATTAATCCTTTGTCAGTTTTATATCCAGGTTTTAGTTTGTTTTTTCTTTTATTAATGTATCTTTTATGAATGGAAGTTCTAATATTAATATAATCAAATATATCAGCATTTTTTTTTTTTACCATTTGGAAATTTTCTGTCTTTCTGAAGCTGTCTTTTCATACCTCAAGGGCAGAAAGATATTAACTTATATTATCTCCTAGTTTTAAAGTTTTGCTTTCCACATTAATGTTTTATGCCTTTTATGATTATATAAATGGCATGAAATATAAAGGATGAAATAGAAATCTTTTAAATTTTGTATATGATTAATCATGTTTTAGCTTCTTTTGTTACATAGTTTTTCTTTCTCCACTGATTGGAAATATTACCTCTACTGTCCATCAAAATTTCTTATATGGTGTGGACTTATTTTTGGTTTCTGTTCTTTTCTATTGGTTAGTTTTTCTTTCTTATGATAATGCCACACTGCCTTTTTGGTATAGCATTATAATGCGTCTATACATATAGTGGGGGCAAGTCTCCTTCCTTTTCTTCTGAAGTTCTTCTGAAGTCTTCAATCTTCCTTAGAAATTTTGCAACCAATATTTTTAATTCTATGAAAAGCCTCATTGGAATTCTTATTGGAGATACATCAAGTTTATAAATCAATTTGAGGAAAACTGACACTTTTATGATATGAAACCAGACATTTTTATGATATAAAAACTGACATTTATTTGCTACATCTACAAGTGTGAGATAGATTTCCATTTATTTAGGTCTACTTCAATGTTTTCATTGAAGGTTTATTACTTATCATTTGTAATATATTTTATAGCTTTGTGGTGCTATTTTAAATACTGCCTTAGACACACTTTCTAATTCTTTGCTATGATCCTGGATCAGTGATACATCTTTCTCAGGATATCACATACAGTAAGTTACACATATCCCCTGTTAGTTACAGCTGATGATAATTTTGATCACTTGATTTATTCAGAGTATAATTACATTCTATCCAACCCCTGCAACCAGTAGACAGTCTGTGAGGAGACATTAAGACCATGCAAATATCCTATTGCTCATTAAGTGTTTGGTATTGGAATAAGTCTCAGGTTCATCTTACTCTGTTCAGGGATTAGTGTGCACCTGTACTGTGGGGCTTGTGGTTACCCTGGGTGACTTCACCCTTTCCTGGTCTGCTGGTCTGATCTGACTGTGTGCCATGTTGTTGTTATTCAGTTACTCAGTTGTGTCTGACTTTTTGTGACTCCATGGACTGCAGCATGCCAGGCTTCACTGTCCTTCACCATCTCCCTGAATTTGCTCGGACTCATGTCCATTGAGTTGAAGATGCCATCCAACCATCTCATCTTCTTCGTCCCCCTTCTCTTCCTGCCTTCAATCTTTCCCAGCATCAGGGTCTCTTCTAATGAGTTGGCTCTTTGTATCAGGTGGCCAAAGTATTGGAGCTTCAGCTTCAGCTTCAGCATTAGTTCTTCCAATGAGTATTGAGGGTTGATTTCCTTTAGGATTGACTGGTTTGCTCTTCTTGCAGTCCAAGTCAAGAGTCTTCTCTAGCACTGCAGCATTAATTCTTTGGCTCTCAGCCTTCTTTGTGATGTGACTCTCACATCCATACAATGACTACTGGAAAAACCATAGCTTTAACTATATGGACCTTTGTAGGCAAAGTAATATCTGCTTTTTAATATGCTGTCTAGATTTGTCATTGCTTTTCTTCCAAGGAGCAAGCGTCTTTTAATTTCATGGTTGTATTCACAGTCCACAGTGATTTTGAAGCCCAAGATAATAAAGTTTGTCACTGCTTCCATTGTTTCCCCATAAAGTGATTTCTATTTGCCATAAAGTGATTAGACTGGATGCCATGGTCTTTGTTCTTTTGAATGCTGAGTTTTAAACCAGCTTTTTCACTCTCCTCTTTCACCTTCTTCAAGAGGCTTGTTAATTTCTCTTTGCTTTCTTCCATAAGGGTGATGTCATCTGTGTATCTGAGGATATTGATATTTCTCCCAGCCAACTTGATTCCAGCTTGTGCTTCATCCAGCCTGGTATTTCTCATGATGTGCTCTGCATGTAAGTTAAATAAGCAGGGTGACAATATACAGCCTTGACATATTCCTTTCCCAATTTGGAACCAATCCGTTGGTCCATGTCTGGTTCTAACTGTTGCTTCTTGATCTGCATACAGGTTTTGCAGGAGGCAGGTAAGGTGGTTTGGTAGTCCCATCTGTTTAAGAATTTTCCACAGTTTTTTGTGATCCATACAGTTAAAGGTTTTAGCGTAGTCAATGAAGCAGAAGTAGATATTTTTCTGGAATTCTCTAGCTTTTTCTATAATCCAATGTATGTTGGCAATTTGATCTCTGGTTCCTCTGCCTTTTCTAAATCCAGCTTGTACATCTGGAAGTTCTTGGTTCACTCATTGTTGAAGCCTAGCTTGAAGAATTTTGAGCATTACTTTACTAGCATGTTTGTGCAGTAGTTTGAACAACTACCACGCAGTTGCACTCAAGTTTGGCCTTGGAGTACAAAATGAAGCAGGACAAAGGCTAACAGAGTTTTGCCAAGAGAACATGCCCTGCTTGGTCTCTATTTACTGACACACGCAGAAGCTCAGGTACTAACTCCTCACTTCTGCCAGCTGCTCCCAGGTATTTCTATTCTTGGCCCTCGGCAGTTTTGCTTAGAGCTCTAGGCTCTTAACTATCCCCATTTCCATTATCTGAACCTCAAGTCTGGTAGTCTGTTTGTTTATGTGTTGGTAGGGGAGGGCACCTTGAAAGCTTTTCTACTTCCTGTAGGACCAGAGTGCCATATGCCTGAGGTGGGTGGTAGCAAAACAGAAAGGTCTCTCAGAGCTTCTAGTTAGCCTTGACCTTGCAAGTCAGTGAGCTCTGGTACTCTTAGAGTATAATTTGTTATTTCATGAAAATATTTTTCTCAATATTAAATTAACTCTTTAATATCCAATACCATATTTGAAGCACTCCACATTTAAGAAAAATGAAAAGCAAAATTAGGCTATTTGCTTCTCCAGTGGACAGGTCTAATGAGTTATGGAAACCAAGATATATCTGAAATGTTATAATGCTTTAAAGTTGAGGTTAGCAAGCACATTCCCTGAAACCTATGAAAGGCAGAAAATGATTGTTAGATGATCTCCAGATCAAACCTAGTGTAATAAAATTTAGATCTATTTAAAAGTTTTGAAACACAGATATAAGTTGAAAGAGGCTGTAACGTGAATTGTTATTTCTTTCACAATTTTTCTTGACTTTTAAGAAAATTTCCTTTTTTGTGAGCTTGATGAATAAAAGTGAAATGGGTTTAGAGGATTTTAAATTGTTGAACACATTAAGACAAATACTAGAATTTTCCCTCCTCTCTTTTATTAAGGAGACAGCCACATTACAGTTTCTCTCACTTATTTTGTGATAGCACTATCTTATTGGAAAGATTTTATGTTGAAAATCTATAGCAGTGAACAGAAAATACCATTGGGATGATTTGAATTGCTGGAGTCTGGCATTCTATAATGTTAGAAGCACAGCACTCAGGTGAATATCAATGTAGCCGCAGGTTGTCTTTTGGGTAAAAAACTGAGTCATTATTAGGAGAAATTGATTAGCTATGGAAATTTAATGATGTAGTAATTTTTAAAGCATTTTTTGATTCTTGAAACTCTCATATAACTTCGACAATTAGAAACAAACTCCAACTAAATAGCAATAATTTTTTGTACTTAAAAACCTGTTTGAACTAGGACAAATGAGTCTGTACCTATGTTCCCCCCTCTCCTTCTTGGAGGCAGAAATACAAATCCTTTGGCTATTAATTTTCTTCCCTCCAAATCTGGATTTATTTTAACAGGGTTACCAGAGCACTTCGTGCACTGTGTTACTTTGTTATATTTTGGGAACTGTAGTATTTCCCAGAGCTGCTCTAACTAATTACCACAAACTTAATGTCCAGAAAAACAGAAATGTATTCTGTCACAGTTTTGGAGACTAGAACTCTGAAAACAAGTTGTTGGTAGGGCTGTTCCTTTCTGAACACTCTAGGGGAGCATCCATTTCTTGCCTCTTTCAGCTTTTGGTGACTTTTGCCTGATATTCCTTGCTTGTAGCTGCATCAGTCCAGTCTCTGCCTCCATGATCATATTGCTCCTCTCTTCGTGTGGCTTCTCCTCTATGTGTCTTAGTCAAAACCTCTGCCTTTTGCTTAAGAGTGTATATGATTGCATGTAGGATCTACTTGGATAATAATCTGGAATAAACTCCTCTCAAGATCATTAATCACATCTTCTGCCACTTAAGGCACTATTCATGAGTTCTTAGGGTTAGACAAATCTTTGGAGACCAATTTAGCTGATTGTATTCTGTCCACTTATTTGCCCCCAAATCATGTTCGTCCTGTAGGCAAAATGCATTCACCACATCCCAACATCCCCAAAAGTCTCAACTCATTTTAGCATCAATTCCAAGTCCAAAAATCTTACCTAAACATTGTTGCTAAAAAAAGCTTCAAATTTAATAATCTACATAATCTAAATAGCGTACAGGTGAGATTCTGGGTATGGTCCATCCTGGAGCAATGTTTCTTTCCATAAGAGGACCTGTGAAACTAGAAAACAAGTTTTTGTTATTGTTCAGTTGCTAAGTCCTATCTAGCTCTTCATGACCACATGGACTGCAGCACGCCAGGCTTCCCTGTCCTACACTGTTTTCCAGAGTTTGCTCAAATTCATGTCCATTGAGTCGGTGATTCCATCCAACCATCTCATTGTCTGTTGTGCCCTTCTCCTGCCCTCAATCTTTCCCAACATCAGGGTCTTTTCCAATGAGTTGGCTCTTCACATTAGGTGACCAAAGCACTGGGGTTTCAGCTTCAGCATTAGTCCTTCCAATGAATATTCAAGATTGATTTCCTTTAGGATTGACTGGCTTGATCTCTCTGGTGTCCAAGGGGTTTTCAGGAGTCTTCTCCAGCACCCAAATTTGAAAGCATCAATTCTTTGGCACTCAGCCTTCTTTATGGTCCAACTCTCACATCCATACATGACTACTGGAAAAATCATAGCCTTAAGTATACAGACTTTGTTGGCAAAGCAGTGCCTCTGCTTTTACTTTGCTGTCTAGATTTGTCATAATTTTTCTTCCAAGGAGAAAGTATCTTTTAATTTCATGGCTTCAGTCACCATTCACAGTGACTTTGGAGCCCAAGAAAATAAAATCTGTCACTGTTTCCACTTTTTCACCTTCTATTTGCCATGAAGTGATGGGACGCCATGATCTTAGTTTTTTGAATGTTGAGTTTTCAGCCATCTTTTTCACTCTCCTCTTTAACTTTCCTCAAGAGGCTCTTTAGTTCCTCTTCTCTTTCTGCCATTAGAGTGGTATCATCTGCATATCTGAAGTTATTGATATTTTTCCCGTCAATCTTGATTCCAGTTTGTGATTCATCCAGCCCAACATCTCACATGATGTACTCTGCATATTAGTTAAATAAAAGTCACTCAGTCATGTCTGACTTTTTGTGACCCCATAGACTAAACAGTCCATAGAATTCTCCAGGCCAGAATACTGGAATGGGTAGCTATTCCCTTCCCCAGGGAATCTTCCCAACCCAGGGATCAAACCCAGGTCTCCTGCATTGCAGACAGATTCTTTACCAACTGAGCCACTAAGGAAGCCCAAGAATACTGGAGTCAGTAGCCTATCCCTTCTCTAGTGGATCTTCCCGACCCAGAAATTAAACTGGAGTCTCCTGCATTGCGGCCATATTCTTTACCAGCTGAGCTACCATAAGCAGGGTCCAATATACAGCCTTGATGTACTTCTTTTCCAATTTTGAACCAGTCTGTTGTTCCATGTACAGTTCTAACTGTTGCTTCTTGACTCACATACAGGTTTCTCAGGAGGCAGATAAATTCTGTTCAAGAATTTTCCACAGTTAAACTGTTTCCAAAATACAGTGATGGGATGATGAAATAACTATAGATATTTCTGTTTCAAGAGTAAGACTATAAAAGGAATTCAGGTGTCATTTGAGGGTTGACTAGAGTGGGTTACATGGTAACCCCTCAAAAGATATGTCCATGTTATAACTCCCAGTTTTTTTCAATTCCTCCTTATATGGTAAAAGAACTTATTAAATTCAGGAACTTGAAAGAAGGCATCATCTGGATTATTTTGGTGGATGTGAAATGTAATCCTGAATATCCTTATAAGAGACAGGTGGAGGAATTTTGAGACAGACACACAGAACAGACACAAAGATATGGAAACAACATGACCTCAGAGGAAGAAACCGACGTGATGAGGGCCCAAGGCAAGCAAAGCCAAGGATGACGGTAGCCAGCAGAAGCTGGGAGAGGCAAAGAGCAGATTCTCCCATAGAGACCTCAGAGGCTACACATCCCCATTCACACCTTTTTTTCAGACCTCTAGCATCCGGGTCTGTGAGAGAACACACTTATAATGTGTTAAATGCCTAAGTTTGTTGTAATTTGTTACAGCAGCTGCAGGAGATGAATACAGGAACATTTGAAGTTTTCATAGCTCTGTTTTCTTGCTCAACATTGCATTACTTTTCTTTTATGGGAAATAAATAATTTTGACTAATAAAATTTTTAGCATTAGAGTTTAACTCCAAAACATTCACCATTAACAGCCAACAACAAAGAAAAAAGCAATTGAAATGTAAGTCCTGGTATCAGTTGTGTGTTTTCTGTCACTGTCAATAAGAGCGAGAGAGTATTTGTTAGTTTGTTGAAAAATGGCACTGTCACCTACTATTGAAAATCCAATAAATATCAAATTTTGCTTTCTTTCCTTTTTTGGTGTTTAGACAAATTACAGGACAAAAAAATTAGCTCACATGTTATATCTGATAGGGTTTGGTGAGGAGAATAGTCACTAGTTATTAAGCTGGCTTATGGCCTTGGACTGCAAGAAGATCCAACCAGTCCATCCTAAAGGAGATCAGTCCTGGGTGTTCATTGGAGGGACTGATGTAGAAGCTAAAGCTCCAATCCTTTGACCCCCTGATGCCAAGAGCTGACTCATTGGAAAAGATTCTGATGCTGGAAAACATTGAAGGCGGGAGGAGAAGAGGGCAGCAGAGCATGAGATGGTTGGATGGCATTACTGACTCAATGGACATGAATTTAAGCAAACTCTGGGAGATAGTGAAGTACAGGGAAACCTGGCATGCTGCAGTTCAGGGGGTCTCGAACAGTTGGGCATGACTTATCGACTGGACAACAATGACAAGGAGGTGATACAAGGTATTGTGAGTGTAAAGCACTGAGTTTTATTTTCTGAGTTCTGCAGCATCATTTAATTCATTTGCAGTGAGTGAAAGCCAGGCTGCTTAGGAATGGATGCTGCTTGTTTCTTGAGAGTAGAGCAGACAGTCAATCTAACTGCTCATGTGACCCAGCTGCTGGACCACTGAGGTAAAGAAGTAACATTTCCAGAATGAGCTAGCAGCTTTCCCGGGGCCTTCAGGACCTATTGGTAGGGGGTGAGGTTGGATGGAGGGATACAATAAAGTTATAAGGATACAGTGCTGGCTGCATTAAAGGAAGATGCTTTTGCACAGAAGGAGCAGCCACTGTGCTTAGTCCTGGGAATCACTTAGAACTGCTGCCAAGTGCCCTACTTAGTCATGAAAATGGATGCAATTTGAGAAAATTATGCTCCTGGCAAGCTATTATACTAGAATCAGAGGGCAGTTTGCTATTTTTCAGTTATGTTTCATCTTGAATGGAGTCTTCTTTTAGTAAAAAAAGGCTTTCTGTTGACATGTCTGAGGACAGATGCTTTCTTGCCCTCCCACACTGCCTTTCCTTTGCACAAGAGGTCCTGCATGCTATAACTTTTCACCATTTAGTCTCAGAAGCTCTGTTTTTGGGTTAATGGAATATCTTGACCTGGACCATTGGCCTCCTGCTCTAAGTACATTTATTTAGTTGCAAAGGTGCAGGCTGCAGTACCACTGAAATTGCCTGGCCTCTCTCCAAGTGGGTGGAAAACCACCCAGGGTACAACCTCTGGCTCCTTTGGGATCTTTCAAGGTGCTTGGAGAGCTTGGCTTTGCAATACCTGCTGGGGTGTCCTAGAAGGTATGGATTAATGGCTATAGGTGAGCAAGTCTTAGAATCATTTTTTCCCAAAGGTTCTCTCTGTCATCATGACATTTAGGATCTCTTAGAATTTGTTTTCCACCATGATTTTATCCTTCTCTATCCTTTCACATTCACCCCACTGTATCTGAAAATTTTAAATGTATTCAAAACATAAATTACCCCAAAAATGTGTTCCTATGACCCCACACATGAATGCTTAGGCTTTGCCACTCTTTTCTCAGCCACCATGACTACCTCTCCTCTCAATGTCTACTGTTTCATTAACTTCCTTGCTCTGTGCTACCTGATTATTTTGTTGTTGAATTTTTAGGACAGGAAAGTAGTAGCAATGGAAGGGAAAGGAAAGGAAGAATAGCAAGGAGTAGAAAAATTGAATCAGAAAAATTTTTATGTGTTCACTAAGGGTGGTTTGTTATCTTCTTTCAAAGAGTTTAAAATGCAAGTCTGCGTTAGTATACTGTATTGGTGTTTTTCTTTCTGGCTTACTTCACTCTGTATAATAGGCTCCAGTTTCATCCACCTCATTAGAACTGATTCAAATGTATTCTTTTTAATGGCTGAGAGATGGTAACAATAACCCTGTGTATGAGACAGCAAAAGAGACACTGATGTATAGAACAGTCTTATGGACTCTGTGGGAGAGGGAGAGGGTGGGAAGATTTGGGAGAATGGCATTGAAACATGTAAAATATCATGTATGAAACGAGTTGCCAATCCAGGTTCAATGCACGATACTTGATGCTTGGGGCTGGTGCACTGGGACGACCCAAGGGGATGGTGTGGGGAGGGAGGAGGGAGGAGGGTTCAGGATGGGGAACACATGTATACCTGTGGTGGATTCATTTTGATATTTGGCAAAACTAATATAATTATGTAAAGTTTAAAAATAAAATAAAATTAAAAAAAATAAAATGCAAGGCTGGCGGTAGGAGAGGGGAGACAAAAGAGTTCAGAGGGAAAAGAGGAAATAGAGGAACAGGAGGCAACAAAGGTCTCCATTCTAATCAGCAGGGAAGGGATTACAAAGCCTTCATAATGAAAGCCTTCATACACTGCCAAGCCTTCATAAATTGAGGACCATCCAGTGACATATGTCTATGGACAAGCCCCTCTGAACAGAGCGGAAGATCAAGTCTCAAATGGTTACTCAGTGCTGCCTAATCCTCCACATTCCCCCTGTACGTTTGCTCTCAACCTCTTCCTTTTTCATTCTGTGCTGATGCAGTTGCCTCTGGTGCTTCAGTAAAAGATGGAGTAAATAGAATGGAACTTTCTTATAATGCCATTACCACCTCTATCCACTCTTATGCATTACTGGCATATTGTTTTTAGCTTTGCTGTTGCCTAAAGCATCCTCACTTCTA
Organism: Bubalus kerabau; assembly: GCF_029407905.1. Taxonomy (NCBI): domain Eukaryota; kingdom Metazoa; phylum Chordata; class Mammalia; order Artiodactyla; family Bovidae; genus Bubalus; species Bubalus kerabau. The sequence continues at coordinate 77,432,026 of NC_073631.1, read as the reverse complement.
CCACACCTGTGCCCTGGAGGATCTCATTTCTTTTCATCTTCTATAAACTTCACTTCTCTGGTTTTTCCTCCTTACTTTTTTGTCATCAGTTCTTTTTATTCTACTGGGTCATACCCATCATCACCCTACCTTAAAAGTAACACGAAATACTCCTGCCAAATGCCTCCCAGAGGCATTCTTATATTCTGCTTAAGTCTAAGGCATGTTCAGTCCTGGGTAATTCTCTGTCTTCTGCACTTCTCATCCATGGTGTCTTGATGCAGTGTGTTTTGGCAAGATGAAAGTTGTGTTGCAAATAATTGTTACTGTTTGTTGTTGTGTTAAAATTTGTAATGGATTTAGTTAAATATTAATAATTATAGCACTCACTAGGGTTCTGATATACTTTCTTTAGTATGAAATAAAGAGATGAAGTGAAAGCTATCACAGTAAAGAATAGAATGTGTGTCCTGTGTGGGAGTAATTCTTATGACTGAAGAAAAGTATTTATACTTACTTTGCCAAGCCATTTTGATGCTTTCCCCAACTTCTCATTTGACATAGAAAGTTCCTTCTTTTCACAGGGCGAGTAGTTTCAGAATTTTATTTTCTTCTAAAGTATTTATAGACATTCCAAGAAGACTAATTTGCTTTAAACAAGTGATGTCACTAAGTGTATATTGCAAAAAAGTTTTTTTTTTTGGTGTGTGTGAATTTTGTACCTTGAAATTTAAAGCAATGTAGTGATTAAGAAGGACTAAGAGCCAAGCTGTGAATCCTAAACTAGAAAATAATAGTTGAAACTTAAACTCATTAAATTATCATTGTTTTTTTACTCAGCTACAAATCATAGTAATTAAAAAGTAAACAAACCAAGAAATGAAAATTAACCAGAAACTGGCTTTCTGTTTTCTAAAACAATTATGGTAGACTATCAAAATATTCTATGCACTAAACCAAGATCCAAGACTCAGGTTCAAACAGTGTTTTAACACTGACACAAACTCATGATATTTGAAGTACAAGATAAGCACAAAACAAGTGAAGGTCCTGGATGACACAGCTTGTTTGTAAACTCCTTGAGGGTCAAAGATATGACAGTGTTTATTACATGCTCAAAAAATGGCCAACTGACTCAAAAAAAGAATCCAGACTGCTATGGTTGGCCAAATACATGACCACCCCTCAACTATAAATAGTATGTGGCATTCAATCAGGTAATCATTGGGGTGGCATTTATGGATGCCTTTAATTATTATTTTTTCTCAGCTTTAACCTCTTTCTTCTGAACTCCCCACTTATCCCTGGGGTAGAGAATGGGACATATAATTCTCCTCACTAATGCAGCATTATTATTATTAATAGGATTTACAGCTTTTTTAAAAAGTTGAAGTATAGTTAAATGTGTCATATTAGTTTCAGGTATACAGCAAAGGGATTCAGTTATATACATATGTTATGTATACATAATATATATACATATCCTTTTTCAGATTGTCTCTTGTAGGTTATTGTAAAATATTACATACAGTTCCCTGGGCTATACAGTAGATCCTTGTTGGTTATTTTATATTTAGTAGGGTATATACTCTTCCCAGGTAAGTAGGTTCATCTTTAAGTGTCCTACATTTTTGCCTTTTCATACTGTTCATGGGGTTCTCAAGGCAAGAATACTGAAGTGGTTTGCCATTCCCTTCTCCAGTGGACCACATTCTGTCAGACCTCTCCACCATGACCCGTGCCCCACACGGCATGGCTTAGTTTCATTGAGTTAGGCAATGTTTAGTTTCATTGAGTTAGAACTATCAACCCCAAAAGATGTCCTTTTCATTATAGGGGACTGGAATGCAAAAGTAGCAAATCAAGAAACACCTGGAGTAACAGGCAAATTTGGCCTTGGAGTACAGAATAAAGCAGGGCAGAGGCTAATAGAGTTAGCCAAGAGAACGCACTGGTCATAGCAAACACCCTCTTCCAACAACACAAGAGAGGACTCTACACATGGACATCACCAGATGGTCAACACTGAATTCAGATTGATTATATTCTTTGCAGCCAAAGATGGAGAAGCTCTATACAGTCAGCAAAAACAAGATCAGGAGCTGACTGTGGCTCACATCATGAACTCCTTATTGGCAAATTCAGACTGAAATTGAAGAAAGTGGAGAAAACCACTAGACCATTCAGGTGTGACCTAAATCAAATCTCTTATGACTATACAGTGAAAGTGAGAAATAGATTTAAGGGGCTAGATTTGACAGACAGAGTGCCTGATGAACTATGGACAGAAGTTTGAGACATTGTACAGGAGACAGGGATCAAGACCATCCCCAAGAAAAAGAAATGCAAAAAAGCAAAATGGCTGTCTGAGGAGGCCTTACAAATAGCTGTGAAAAGAAGAGAAGTGAAAGGCAAATGAGAAAAGGAAAGATATACCCGTTTGAATGCAGAGTTCCAAAGAATAGCAAGAAGAGATAAGAAAGCCTTCCTCAGTGATCAGTGCAAAGAAATAGAGGAAAACAACAGAATGGGAAAGACTAGAGATCTCTTCCAGAAAATTAGAGATACCAAGGGAACATTTCATGCAAGGATAGGCTCAATAAAGGACAGAAATAATATGGACCTAACAGAAGCAGAAGATATTAAGAAGAGGTGACAAGAATACACAGAAGAACTGTACAGAAAAGATCTTCACGACCCAGATAATCACGATGGTGTGATCACTCACCTAGAGCCAGACATCCTGGAATGTGAAGTCAAGTGGGCCTTAGGAAGCATCACTACAAACAAAGCTAGTGGAGGTGATGGAATTCCAGCTGAGCTATTTCAAATCCTGAAAGATGATGCTGTGTAAGTGCTGCAGTCAATATGTCAGCAAATTTGTAAAACTCAGCAGTGGCCACAGGACTTGGAAAGGTCAGTTTTCATTCCAATCCAAAAGAAAGTCAGTGCCAAAGAATGCTCAAACTATCAAACAAATGCGCTCATCTCACACGCTAGTAAAGTAATGCTCAAAATTCTCCAAGTCATGCTTCAGGAATACATGAACTGTGAACTTCCACATGTTCATGCTGGTTTTAGAAAAGGCAGAGGAACTAGAGATCAAATTGCCAATATCCGCTGGATCATTGAAAAAGCAAGAGAGTTCCAGAAAAACAACTATTTCTGCTTTATTGACTATGCCAAAGGCTTTAACTGCGTGGATCACAACAAACTGTGGAAAATTCTGGAAGAGATGGGAATACCAGACCACCTGACCAGCCTCTTGAGAAACCTGCATGCAAGTCAGGAAGCAACAGCTAGAACTGGGCATGGAGCAACACACTGGTTCCATATAGGAAAAGGAGTACGTCAAGGCTGTGTATTGTCACCCTGCTTATTTAACTTGTATGCAGAGTACATCATGAGAAATGCTAGGCTGGAGAAAGCACAAGTTGGAATCAAGATTGCCAGGAGAAATATCAGTAAACTCAGATATGCAGATGACACCACCCTTATGGCAGAAAGTGAAGAGCTAAAGAGCCTCTTGATGAAAGTGAATGAGGAGAGTGAAAAAGTTTGCTTAAAGCTAAACATTCAGAAAACTAAGGTCATGGCACATGTCCCATCACTTCGTGGCAAATAGATGGGGAAAGAGTGAAAACAGTGGCTGACTTTATTTTTTTGGCTCCAAAATCACTGCAGATAGTGATTGCAGCCATGAAATTAAAAGACGCTTAGTCCCTGGAAGGAAAGTTATGACCAACCTAGATAGCATGAAAAGCAGAGACATTACTTTATCAACAAAGGTCTGTCTAGTTAAGGCTATGGTTTTTCCATTGGTCATGTATGGATGTAAATGTTGGACTATAAACAAAGCTGAGCACAGAAGAATTGATGCTTTTGAACTGTAGTGTTGGAGAGGACTCTTGAGAGTCCCTTGGACCGCAAGGAGATCCAACCAGTCTATCCTAAAGGAGATCAGTCCCAAGTGTTCATTGGAAGGACTGATGTTGAAGCTGAAACTCCAATACTTTTGCCACCTGATGTGAAGAGCTGACTCATTTGAAAAGACCCTGATGCTGGGAAGGATTGAGGGCAGGAGGAGAAGGGGATGACAGAGGATGAGATGGTTTGATGGCATCACCGACTCAGTGGACATGGGTTTGGGTATACTCCGGGAGCTGGTGATGGACTGGGAGGCCTGGTGTGCTGCAGTTCATGGGGTCACAAGGAGTTGGACACGACTGAGTGACTGAACTAAACTAATGTGTGATACCGGGCTTCCCTGGTGGCTCAGACGGTAAAAAATCCACCTGCAATGCAGGAGACCTGGGTTCAATGCCTGTGTTGGGAAGATCCTCTGGAGGAGTGCATGGCAACCTACTCCAGTATTCTTGCTGTAGAATTCCCATGAACAGAGGAGCCTTGTAGGCCACAAAGAGTCGGACGCAACTGAATGATTAAGCATAGCACAGTGTGTATATGTTTAGGATTGCAACTTTAAATTTGAGCTTCAGTTTATGGAGGAAGGAAAAATTGAGAGATAGCAGGGTCAGAGTTTTGAGTGGGCCTTAATTGTTCTTATGTTCAGTAGCTAGTATTTGAAGCAAATAATGAGCTTTTTAGAGAATTCTTGTTGCATTCTGGGTTAAAAGATCTCCTGTAAAGTGCTTCTGTGCTTCACTGATGTGCTAAGAATGATTTTTCTTAAAGGGAAGACTGAAGTTAAATGTTGATAAAATAGAGTTTGGTTCTCCCTTCTTGTTTTTAATTATTCTTGAGATCACTAAGTACAGAGGAGTCTGGCCTACGGGCAAGATTTTTTTCATAACAATTGTGCATAAATTTCATTTACAACAATTTATTTTCAGTTTCATTCAGAGTGGATGGTATCTGCTAAAGCACATGCCAACAGTGTCTATAAAGGAAGATACTCTTTAGAGTGCGGAAGCCTAAGCAATAACAAAGTATAAAAAGAAAAGCAAAATCACTCCATTGGTCAACTCACTTGATTTATTCTTCAACAAAGAAACTGCTTGTATTGTGAAGGCTAAATCGGTAAGTCTGGAGTTAGCCTGAGGTAGCCTACTGAAATATGAAATGTTTCTGTACTACATTGGCTCCTGGTCAAGGCATGAAACACAGTGATGTTATTTTGTGAACATGGGCCAGTGAGTTTTGGAGTGGTTTATATAAGCTTGTGAGTATTATTTATTAATAACAGTGAGACTGATGATTTGCACCTGGCTTCAGTGAGACCCAGGGAGGGCTCTACAGTTGAGGCTGATTGCATATTAGGATTATACCCACATGACCAGCAAAATTGAACAAACAAGCAAAACAAACAAACAAACAAACAACAAAAAACCAAAAATACCCCAAACACCCAGCTGAGACTCTGTTTTAAGCTTTTTGGCTTTCTGGTTCCAAAGTGTCCCATGCAGATATTGGTGGTTCCTGATCCAAGAGAGAAGGTGCACCCTCAGAGAAGGAGGCTAAAGGAGCCCATACCTAACTCCCTGGGTTCCTTGCTGTGAGGCAGTCTTTGCTGAGAGGCATATCCCTACTTAATTTCTTTTTCTATATTGTGCTTAAAAAAATTTCTGGCGTTGTACCTTTATTCAAAGAATATCAGAATCTTGTAGGACATTTAGATGGGCTCTACTTGAGTTTTTTAAAAAACTTTTGACTCCCAATTGTTAAAAAATGACATTTTTAAGAGTAGTTTTAGCACCACTGAAAAATTGAAGGAGCAATTATGTGCCATATACTCTAGCCACACATACATAGCCTCACCATTATCAACATCACCCACCAGAGTGGTATATCTGTTATAGTTGATGAACCTGCATCGACACATCGTGATCACCCAAGGTCCGTGGTTTACCCTAGCGCTCCTTCCTGGTGTTGAACACTCTAGTGGTTTGACAAATGTATAATGACATGCAACCACCATTATCGTTTCATGCCGCGTATTTTCACTGCCCTAAAAATCCTCTGTGCGATGCTGTTCCTTCCTTCCCTTCCAATCCCTGGCAACGTCTGATCTTTTTACTGTCTCCATACTTTTGCTTTTCCTAGAGTGTCATGTCACTGGAGTCATATAGTATGTAACCTTTGGAGAGTGGCTTTTTTCACTTAGTAATACGTATTTAAGTTTCCTCCATGCCTTTTCATTTCTTTTTAATGCTGGATAATATCTCATTGTTTAAATGTACTACAGTTTATCCATTCCCCTAAAGGCACCTTGGTTGCTTCCAAATTTTGGCAGTTATAAACACAGCTGGTATAAATATGCATGTGCAGGTTTCTGTGCCGATGGAAGTTTTTTTATTCCATTAGGTAAATGCTGAGGAGCATAATAGTATGGTAAGAGTATGTTTGGTCTTGTAAGAAACCACCAAACTGTCTTCCCAAGTGGCTGTACCATTTGGCATTCCCGCCAGCAATAAATGAGAGTTTCTGCTTCACCACATCCTCACCTGCCTTTGGTATTGTTAGTGTTCTGGATTTTGGTCATTATAGTATATGTGTTGCTGTTGTTGTTTAGTCACTAAGTTGTGTCCAACACTTTGCGACCCTATGGACTGTAGCCCACCAGGCTCCTCTGTCCATGGGATTTCCCAGGTAAGAACACTGAAGTGGATTGCCATTTCCTTCTTCAGGGGATCTTCCCGATATGGGGATTAAACCCATGTCTCCTGCATTGGTAGGCACTGGCAGGTGGATTCTTCACTGCTGAGCCACTAAGGAAGCCCAGAAGATGTGTACTGGTATCTTATTGAAAGTTGCATTTCCTTGATGACATATGATGTGACGCCTCTATTGTATCCTTTTCCTGTAAAAAAAAAAAAAAAAAACCCATAGATTTTTAAGTCATTTTGGGTCCTCTGTGTCTTCTTGATTAAGTAAATCCAGCCTAATGGTCACTATTAGAGCAGTATTATTGGTGGCCTCTTTTGTATCCTTGCAGAACATATTATTTGTATATTATTTAAAAGTTCTTACAAATTAAAATTATATCACTGAGAACATTTGATACTTAAAAAAATCATGTGAGTATGTATATTATTTTTAGTTTTAAGAGAAACAATTAATGAAAGAAACAGCAAACTAAAGCAAATATACTTGGTGTAAATTTAAAAATTTTTACAATTTTATGTTAAAAAATATACTCTTTTCTGAGAGTTTCAAAATTTACAACAAGGAAAAGTTAAATATTGTGTATGGTAATTTCCCAGGTGCTTCTAATGAAAAAATGGCTTTAATTAGCAATGTCTGTAGAACACATGAAAACCCAGATGGCAGTAATATTTAGGGCCCTTTTAATCTGCTATATATTATTCATGGTATTTCATGTGTTTTCCCCCATTTTCCTTTAGAATTCTCACAGAATTTTTCTCTAAAAGTACCTGTTCTCCTAAAGTCCATTCTCTGAAATTGTATTTGCCTTCAGCTATTCCTCATGGCTTTGCTTAGGTGAGGCTCTGAGCAGTTGCCCATTTGTTCAGTGTCTAACAGACTGCATATGTGCTTGTGTGGTTGGCTGCATTTCATGACCCCCCACAAGGATACATATCTTTAAGTGGTTGTTTTGTTTTGTCAAGAGCCAGCGGTATTTGTCTGTGGTCAGTGGGAACTGAGAGTAGGTGCAGGATTTGAGTGGCAGCATGATGGACAAGTGGTAGATAAGGAATCTGAAAATCATCATCCAAAAGGCATAAGCAGATACATTCTAGCCTGCATTACTACATGATGTGGTGGTGTAATAGAAGCTCAAATGGCTAGGCTCTTTTCACTATTCTGATACACAATAAAAAATCAAATCTTCCTTCTAATATTTTCACAAGTCTCTCACATGGTGTTGTTACTTTGACCTAACACACAAGGGATATTTTGGTGAATTGCTTTTAAGTATCTAATTTGTTGAAAGTAGAGGAACATGAGGGGGTGTGTGTGTGTGTGTGTGTTCACCCTTTATATTGTGTCATCTGGCTCACACATGTACTATTGTCTATGAAAGCAGGCTCATTCAATTTTCCCATGACATTTTCTCATTTTTAAAATTTTGCATGGGATTAGCTTTTGATTTTAAATGTTAGAATGCATTCATGGTTCAGCTGGCTTCCTTTAGGACTTCTGTCCTGTGGATCAATGGAATTCTCTCTTATGTGTAATATAATCTCTCTTACCTTTAACAGTCCTTTTAAAATCTCTCTCTGATATGTCATCTGAGCTATTTAATAGCGCCTATTGTACTGTCATATGCATGAATGTGGTTTTATGAAAAGGGTCAGTCTGACAGAAGCATGGAGTCGAGATCCCCTAAAGAGATCCACAGTACCATTAGAAATGGAAAGGGCAGTGAGGGTATTAGGGCAAATTTGGGAGTCAGGCAGCATTCATCAATATAGTATAGTGAGGAACATCAAAGACTGTTGGAGGCAATGATGATCTTGTTCCTTTGAGTCCTTGTTCACTAAAACTGCACTGAACTTCCAGTTGAACACCAACCATCACAGTTACTTCCCACTCTGCTCAGGAGATGACTGGCGAAACACAAGTGAGTGTGAATTTCTGTTCTCTCCTTCAGTTCCTGTCAGTCCAAATTCTTCAAGGAAGATAACACAGATAGGGGATCGAAGAAAGAAAACAGAGAGAAAATGGAAACAATGCATACTTAGGCAACTAGCAAATGCCAACACCATTCAATAAAATCATGCTTTTCCTTTGGGTCAGGAGAACCTCGTTGGTAAAAAGTTTAAACAGTTCTCGTTCCATAATCATTAACCCAGACTTTGAGTTAGCAGAAAAATTTTGAAAAAATTTAAATAAGATTTATCTAAAATCAAGAGAACTTTTAAAATGGTATGAAAAATGGATACAGAATATATCAGCTTTATGTTCATCCATCTGTATTAAAACAAAATGCATAAGACAAATAGGCAATTCGTAATTTGGAAATTTATTAATTGGTCAGGAACAAAACAAGGGTGCCCACTCACATAGTATTGGAAATCCTGTCTGCAGCAATCAGACAAGATGAGAAGATTTGTTTACTGGACTGTAAGACTTTATTAAGCAACAGTAATTAAGACAATGTGGCAATGCCTCAGGAAAGACAAAGATAAATGAAATAAATCAATTGAATAGATAGTCCAAAAACAGACCCACACATATGTAAATACATGTGTTATAACAAAGGTTATATCTTTGTTGTAAAGGTGAGTAAAGAACAATCTTTTAGATTAATGATGTCTATACAATTTACATACAAATAGAAAAATTAGTATTACACCCCTGTGTTAAACATAAGGCAAACAAATGAAAAAAGAAACTTTAAGTAAATTGTATGTCTACTGTGAAAAGTAACACTGTAACTCCTACCTAATAACATAAGAGAATGTATCATGACCTGGCAGTAGGGAAGGGCTTCTTTAAAGACACAGAAAGCATTAACAATGGAGGAAAAGGCTGATAAATTGAAGTACACTAAAATTTAAAATTCTATCCATCAAAAGATACCATTATTGTAGTAAAAAAGCAAGCTTAAAGCAAAAAATATTTGCAACATGTAGATCCAATAGAGGACCCATATCCAGAATATATAAAGAACTCTTAAAAGTCAGTTTTTCAAGACTGTCAGCCAAATGAAAAAGGTAAAGAGATTTGAACAAGCACATCACAAGAATTGGCCAAAAACTTACTAGTCACTGCTGCTGCTGCTGCTAAGTTGCTTCTGTCGTGTCCGACTCTATGTGACCCCATAGACAGCAGCCCACCTGGCTCCCTCGTCCCTGGGATTCTCCAGGAAGAACACTGGAGTGGGTTGCCATTTCCTTCTGCAGTGCATGAAAGTGAAAAGTGAAAGTGAAGTTGTTCAGTCGTGTCCGACTCTTAGCGACCCCATGGACTGCAGCCTACCAGGCTCCTCCGCCCATGGGATTTTCCATTAGGGAGATCCAAATTAAAGCACAATGATATGCAACTATCCATTCATCAGAATAGGCAAAATTAAAAGATTGCAAAGATATTAAACAATATGCATTCTCACATGTTCTTGATGACAATATAAACTGATAAACTTCTTTGAAAACAGCTTGTCATTGAATGTAAAAAGTGAAAGATATAACCTATAACCAAGACAATCCAGTCCTAAATAAATAACCAGTGTTCTGCTGATAAATGTTTAACTTTGAGTTTTGTTTTTATCGAATCTGCCCTGAAAGTCTATGTTTTTTAATAGGAACAGTCATCCCATTGACATTTAATGTAATTGCTGACAATTTTGTTGAAATCTATTGACTTACTAGATGTTTTACGGGACATGCTGTTTAACATTCTTTGCTCTATTCTTTCATCTTTTAAATTGATTAAATGCTTTTATTTCTTAATTATTTCCTTCTGCTGTTTGGAAATTAAACCCTCATTTGCTATTCTTTTATTTTCGTGAGAAACTGCACAGGCACCATCCACTTACCAATGTCTGGTATTAATTGGCATTTTTTTCCTCTTCTGAGAAAACGCAAGGGCTGTAAAATACTTTAAATCTACTTGCATATTTCCAAATTATGTTTTTATATATTTTGTTGTTGTTGTTTAGTTGTAAATCATGTCTAACTCTTTTATGATCCCATGGACTGTAGCCTGCTAGGCTCCTCTGTCCATGGGATTTTATGGGCAAAAGTACTGAAGTAGGTTGTCATTTCCTTCTCCAGGCGATCTTCCCAGACCAGGGATTGAACTTGCAGCTCCTTCATTGGAAGGTGGGTTCTCTTTACCCTTGAGCTACCAGGGAAGCTCTGTCGCATATTTTATTTCTGTTCAACTATATATTAATTTTATAGTTACTGTACTATATCTTCATATTTATATAGACAGACTGATACTAGAGATGAACCAATATGTATACAGTGGATACATATAAAATACAAATATACAAAATGAAGATACATATCATATGTAGGTATACATACAGTATATACTTTTTATTTCCTCCTGCATCTCTGAGTTTCATCTGGAATTATTTTTTGAAGACTTCATTTGTTATTTTCTTTTGTGCAAGTCTTCTAATGAAGAATTTCAGTTTTTCCCTCAAAAATGTCTCTTTTTCTCTTTTGTTTGAATAATATCATCTGTGGGTACAAAATTCTAAGTTAAAAAAGAGAGAAATACTAGCACTTTTAAAAGTAATAAATCTATAATATTAAATATTGTTAAACAGGATGTAATTTCATTGTCTCCTTACTGTAGTTGTTGCTGTGTAAAAGTCTGCCATTATTAATATTTGGTTTTTTGGGGGTAGTGTATTCTTTGTTCTCAGGTTGGTTTTTAACATTTGTCTCTGTTTTTGATTTCCTCAGTTTCCTTTTGTGTACCTAGATGTGGATTTATTTTCTTAACCTACTATGATTTATAGTGGTTTTGACTTTGTGACTTGATTTTTTTAAAGTATCTGTTACAGAAAATCCTTAGCTATTTCCTCTCAAATATCATTTCACCCTCTTCTGTCTTTTCTGGAACTTCTAGTGCATTTATGGTAGCCTTCTTCATTAAGTGCTCTTTGTCTTTCATCATGTTATTTTTATTTTCTGAATTTTCTTCTATATGAAACATTAATCAAAGCCTATACATTTATGAAAGTTATTGTATTGAATGTGAATTCATACTTGATTGTTTTTGTTTTTTATTAAGTGGAATGGATATTTTATAAAAATAAGGAAAGTGACAAATGGTTCACAAACATTTTACTTTACAGTTGTATGATGTTTACTTCAGAGCATTTTGTTTTCCCAAGAAAGTATAGATACTGGTGAACTTCCTTTTATTACAGGCCAACTCCATGTTCTCTTTCTACCATAATTAAGTACATTTACTGCTTTGTGTTCTAATGTTTGTGTGTCTTAAAATATATATAAATGCTACTGTATTATATGTAAGAGTTTACATATAAGACAATCACTTTGACAATCACATGTATTTAAGACTGCCAAAAATACATATAGATCTAGTTTCTTCATTTTTCTGGTATATAATATTATATTGTTTGAGTCAAACACAATTGTTTTATTGATTTAATCCCTATTCACAGATTTCTGTTTTTTTATGCTTATAAAAATATATAAGTGAATAATTTTTAATTCCCTCCTCATGCACCTGTATTCGGTATCTTTGGGGAAAACATTTCAAAGAGAAATAACTGAGTTAGAGGGCATGAATATTTTCAACATTTGCTAGCTATTGCTGGAAAATTGTCTGATTAATCTACAAAGTGGTGGTCCTAATTTACTTTCTGTATAGAAGTTCTTGTGTTAGCACATCCCTACCAAGACATACCTTGTCAAAATTTTTGTTTTTCCCAATCAGACAAATATGGAAATGTTATAGGGATATACTCTCACAGATTAGTAATGCTAGTAAGCATCCTTATTTGCCATTGTGAATTATCCTGTAAATTGCCTCTTTGTAGCTTTGGCCTCTTTTCTTTTTTTAAATATTGCCTTATAGTTATTGATTTTATATCTTGAGTACTAAGCTTTTACATATTGCAAATTTTCTCTGTCTTTAGCTTATTAGTGAATTTTATTTATGATGTATTTTGCTGGAAAAACGATTTGACTTTGATATGGCCAATTTTTTATTATCTATACTCTTTGAGTAGCTTTTTAAAGAAAATTTTACCATCTCCATATCATATAGAAATTTCCTTAGTACTCCCATCATTTTTTCAAAGCATGATAAACTTACAAAATTACATTTAGATATTTATATATGGTTGAAATACATTTTGTTTATTGTTCTTAAAACTTTTGAGTATCTACTTGGAGTTTAGCTTTCCATATGGATAGCCAGTTGTCCCAGCACCTTTTATTAAGTAGTTCAGCTTTTCTTTTGTGATTCTGAATGCTAATTTTTCTGATATTAAGTTTCTCTGTATATATGTGTGCCCATGTGGTTGTATATCTCTTGGCTTTCTGTTCTGTTCAGTGTTATTGCCTTACAGTATTAAAATCACCATATTTTTTAATGATTGTTAGTAGCTGGTAGGTTATATCCATTTTCTTTATTATTCAAGGAAATTTTCTTAGCTACTCTATATACTTCTTAAAATCTCAGCATCTGAGGCATTTTTATTATAGAAATAAAGATTCAGAAAACCACACACAACAAATTATAGCTTAATGAGTTATTGAAAGGCCTTATAACTGTATTAGGGTCAAGAAATAGAAATTTCCAGACTTCCCTACAAGCCTCTTTGTGTCCTTGCCTAATTACAGTCCTCTTCTTCCCCCTCAGAATAACAACTGTCCTGATTTTCATAGTAATCATTTTGGGGGGAGGTTTCTTTTTGGTTTTATTACCCAATTGTGGCTCCTACACAGATTAGTCTTACCTGTTTTTATAAAAATTTAAGATTTCTTTAAGTTTCCCATTAAGTTACAGATTTCCCTTCATCCTTTTTATCCTTACAATTTATAGTGGACCTTTGAACAACATGGGATTAAGAGTGCCAACCCTCTGCATAGGTGAAAACCCACTATAATTTTATCTACCATTGGTTATCTTGTATTTGCACTTTGGATTAAACCAACCACAGATTATGTAGTACTGTAGTAGTAGTTAGTGGGAGATGTCTGTGTGTAAGTGGACCTGTGCCCTTCAAACCCATGCTGTTCAAAGGGCAACTCTATTCAAGGAATCTTGGTGTTGGACATATAGTATTTCTCATGGATTGGGTTTTTAAAGTTGCATGCTCATGTAAAGGCTCAACATGTTTCCATGTCCTCTGAACTTTTCAAAATATTCAGCTTGATCCAGAGGCTGGATCAGACTATGTTTTAGTCTTTCTGCAGAACTACAAGTTACTGTGTTAGTTCATCAGGAAGCACATAATGCTTGGTTGTGTCTCTTTTTAAGATATAAATAGCTGTAGGTGCTCAGAGCCTAGATACATTTATTTTTTAGGGAATACAAAATGATGATATTCTGTGTCTATTATTTCTTTTCTACTTATAGTTGAAACAGTTTTATGACATTTATCTTCATCTACTATTTAGTTATCCAATCTTCCCTGATAGCTTAATTGGTAAAGAATCAGCCTACAATGCAGGAGACCTCAGTTCGATTCCTGGGTCAGGAAGATCTGCTGGAGAAGGGATAGGCTACCCACTCCAGTATTCTTGGGCTTCCCCTTGTGGCTCAGCTGGTAAAGAAACCTCCTGCAATGTGGGAGACCTGGGTTTGACCCCTGGGTTGGGAAGACCCCCTGGAGAAGGGATAGGCTACCCACTCCAGAATTCTGGCCTGGAGAGCTCCTGGACTGTATAGTTCATGGGGTCAGAGAGAGTCTGATACGACTGAGTGACTTTCACTTTCAGCAAAGGGAGAATATATTTGATTCTTTCCCTTTACTTACTAGTTTTCAAAATATTGAATTGCTTTCCTATCATTATCCGAATAGAATCAATTAGTTTTACTTTTTAAAAATCATAATGAATTCCTAGACTTGGACATAATTAATAGATTTTAACTCATTGCAAGTATTAGTCTTTTAAAAGTTGAAATTGTCCCATTTTTGGCCAGTAGAAACTGCCTAAATTGAAGTTCTGACTGCATCAACATGACCTTCTATGTTTCTGGTGGCTATTTTTGGTCTTTGGTATGCAAAAATTCTTACAAATTCATCTCTTACATTTTCTGGTTTCTTTTAAATGGAAATGATATTTCAAGAACACACTCTGGATTTAAGAGATGTCTCTGCTTTTAGGCTGACCGTTGTTTCTGAAGCTCTTTTGTGGACAGAATTAGGAATCTATTAATATATAATATTTTTTTAGGAAATTTGAGTAATTCTTTATGAATAAATCATCAACTCTTAAAAACTTATGGCTAATATTATTATGGCAAGAGAATATTCAGAGGTAAAATACACTGTATTTTTACATTACAAAAAATGTATTAAAGATACAATAATTTCAAATGATAATTAAACAAGAACAACTTTATGCTAACATATTAAAAATATACCTGAAACTAATGACTCATTCAAGAAAAATTATATAATCTAATTAGATTAATACTTAAATAAAAGAATTAATGTCTAAATATGCTCTAATTTTTGGTGATTTTGCTTTTAATTTTTAAAGGAACAAGTAATTTCTGTGCCATTTAATCTGTTATACAGAAGAGAAAAATATTAAAACCTTCTTATTTCTAAAGATGAAATATTTATGAGTTCCTACTGATATTTCCAAGTCAAAATCAAAACTACAGGATTATTTATTGACTCTGTTTTGTATTGTATTTGTATCTACTTTCGTTTACACTGGGAATCTTGAATTGCAAGGACCAAAGAGGGTGATAACATATATCATCATTTACTTTTTTTTTTATTTTTTTAAATTTTATTTTATTTTTAAACTTTACATAACTGTATTAGTTTTGCCAAATATCAAAGTGAATCCGCCACAGGTATACATGTGTTCCCCATCCTGAACCCTCCTCCCTCCTCCCTCCCCATTCCATCCCTCTGGGTCGTCCCAGTGCACCAGCCCCAAGCAGCCAGTATCGTGCATCGAACCTGGACTGGCGACTCGTTTCATACATGATATTTTACATGTTTCAATGCCATTCTCCCAAATCTTCCCACCCTCTCCCTCTCCCACAGAGTCCATAAGACTGTTCTATACATCAGTGTCTCTTTTGCTGTCTCGTACACAGGGTTATTGTTACCATCTTTCTAAATTCCATATATATGCGTTAGTATACTGTATTGGTGTTTTTCTTTCTGGCTTACTTCACTCTGTATAATAGGCTCCAGTTTCATCCACATCATTTACTTTTATCTGCAACAAGTATACCACTGTCTCAAAATAACAATGATAACATATCCAAAAAATTATTGATAATTTTTAATATGTTTTCCCATTTTCCCCCTCATATTTTTTAATGGTTATACCATGTCTACCTTCTGTGAGCATGTAGCCATTTCATACTGTACTCTCTTCTGTTTGGCACTCACTTAGTCTTAGTTGTACAATTAATTATATTTTAATGCTCACTCTCTGGTATTACTTCATGGGAAATAGATGGGGAAACAGTGGAAACAGAGTCAGACTTTATTTTTTGGGGCTCCAAAATCACTGCAGATAGTGACTGCAGCCATGAAATTGAAAGACGCTTTCTCCTTGGAAGAAAAGTTATGACCAACCTAGACAGCATATTGAAAAGCAGAGACATTACTTTGCCAACAAAGGTCTGTCTAGTCAAAGCTATGGTTTTTCCACTAGTCATGTATGGATGTGAGAGTTGGACTGTGAAGAAAACTGAGTGAAGAATTGATGCTTTTGAACTGTGGTGTTGGAGAAGACTCTTGAGAGTCCCTTGGACTGCAAGGAGATCCAACCAGTCCATTCTGAAGGAGATCAGCCCTGGGATTTCTTTGGAGGGAATGATGCTGAAGCCGAAACTCCAGTACTTTGGCCACCTCCCATGAAGAGTTGAGTCATTGGAAAAGACTCTGATGCTGGGAGGGATTGGGGGCAGGAGGAGAAGGGGACGACAGAGGATGAGATGGCTGGATGGCATCACTGACTCTATGGACATGAGTCTGAGTGAACTCTGGGAGTTGGTGATGGACAGGGAGGCCTGGCCTGCTGCTATTCATGGGGTCGCAAAGAGTCGGACATGACTGAATGACTGAACTGAACTGAACTGAACTCTGGTATTACATTGATGCTTCTCTAGATAGCGTTTCTCTAGTAGATTCCTCAGGAAGAGTTCATGAGAACTAATACAGTTCTTGCATCCTGATAAGTGGTTGTCTGTTTATACTTAAGTCAATTTTTCAGGATGTAAAATCTTTGGCTCACTTTTTCTTTCCTTGAGTATCTTAAATATTATTCCAGTTTCTCTTAAGTATGATTACCTTAAAGTCTAATACAATTTTATTTCCCTTATAAGGCAAGTGCCTAAAATATTTTTTTCTGTTTCTTACAAATCCGGTGATGTTACCAGACTACTTCTTAATTTGTAGGGCAATATTTTCATATATGCTATATGCTATGTCATATATAATTTAAATTTTTTTTTCAAGTGAGCTTTCCAAGTTACAGTTTTAGTATTTGTTTTGCTCCTCATTATCTATATGTAGGATTTTTCCTTGCCTGCTTTCAACTTTTTATTGAATTATCTTTTCCCTGTTGATTTTTGATTTATAAAACTTTTCCGTCCTGTTTTTCTTAGGCATTATCTATTGTATTTTATGCTATTGTTTCTTCTAGTTTGGTATTCATTTCTTAAATTTACATTTGTTCTTTATTGTTTTCTCTAGGTTCTGTCACTTCACTCCTGAATTATTGCACTTCTAGTTTTTGTTGCTTTTCTGTATCATGTAATATTAATACTATAATTTACTCTGAAATAGAAGATTACAGTGTTTATCTGTTCTTTGGGGATCTCTTCCCAGTACCTTTTCATTTTTGGTTGAGATTTTACTCTGGTTTTTAATTTTCTTTCATCTTATATCAACTTTGTATGAACTTCAATCTTAATACTTATCTGTTGATTGTTATATGAATTTAGTTTTCATATACTTTTAAAAGGAGGCATGGTTAAGAGTGACTTTTCCTGGCACAGAGATCTTTGAACTCTGGCTTTCTTAAGTAATATTCATATTTTTCAAACTGTGCTTGCAGCTTTTTTTTTCTCTTGATGTTCTTCAGATTTTGACATTGTCTATGCCTTTGAACGGGCTTCCCAGGTGGCACTAGTGGTAAATAACTAACCTGCTAATGCAGGAGACATAAGAGACTCGATCTCTGGGTCGGGAAGATCCCCGGGAGAAGGGAATGGCTACCCACTCCGATATTCTTGCTTGGAGAATTCCATGGACAGAGGAACCTGACCAGCTACAGCCCATAGTGTTACAAAGAGTTGGACATGATTGAGTGACGAGCACTTTCACTTTTCCAGGACGCTAGTGCGGCTGCTGAGAGAGAGTGAGGACGAGGAACATCAGAGAGGGAGTGGGAAGAGAGAA
Source organism: Bubalus kerabau (assembly GCF_029407905.1). NCBI lineage: Eukaryota > Metazoa > Chordata > Mammalia > Artiodactyla > Bovidae > Bubalus > Bubalus kerabau. The sequence continues at coordinate 77,414,025 of NC_073631.1, read as the reverse complement.
GGTAGGGCTTTGTAGGCTATTGTCCAGTTTTTATCTTTTACCTGAATGAGATGGGAAAGTTTTAAGCAGTACAGTGACATGATTCAAGATTTTATTGTAGCAGGATCACTTTGGTTGCTTGTTGAAAAGAAGACTGGGAGTGGACAAGCATAGAAGCAGATAGATTTCTTTGAGGAAGGTATACATATATGAAATAAATACATGTTCAATTTAAATTAGCCTTGATTATAACAAAACATTTCATTCATAACATTTTATGGCTTGTATTCATTAATCACAATAGTCTTGATCTTCTGTGGGATAGTACATAGATACTACTGGGTTTATCAAGGGATATATTATAGTGAATTGTTAACGTTATTTTTATTGTATTTTTGAATATTTTTGCAGTTCAGAATTGGAATTTTTTGTCTCTGAATTATGATGCAAATTGGTCAGAATATAATTAGGTAAACAAATTACATTTTACACATAGTTGGACCTAATTACAGTTTTTAAAGCTTTCCATCTTCCTGCCTAAATCCTGGTTCTTCCTAGTTGTATTTACTCTTTGGATCTCTGCCTTTTGCAGTAGAGGCTTTCTGCAGGTGTTTGTACTGACTGCAAGTTCTGTATACTTGGGAAAGATTCGGTGGTTGTGGGTGAACCCAATTTTTTGTGGGCTAGTTAATTGAGGAGCCTCAAGGTCCAGAGGTCTTGTCTGTTGATCTGGTCAATTCAGTAGGAAGAACCTCCCATTTGCCTTCTCAGAGTATATAAGCTTGACTGCTAGTGTTTACGTAGCTGAATCAGAGGTTAGAGCAGGAACTCCCAATATTTTTATGAAATGTTTCCTGAATCCCTCTGATTTTATATGGTAACCTCACCCTTGATAATATCTGGCATGTCTCAAATCTGAGGTGCTCTTTTTGGCTCTCTGCAGAGAATAGAACTCCATTCTTCTGCTGAAGGCTTCCCAGGTGGTGCTAGTGGTAAAGAACTCACCTGCCAGTGCAGGAGACACAAGTTCAATCCCTGGGTCAGGAAGATTCCCCTGGAGAAGGGCATGGCAACCCACTCCAGTATTCTTGCCTGGAGAATCCCATGGACAGAGGAGCCTGGTGGGCTACAGTCCATGTGGTTGTTGCAAAGAGTCAGACTCAATTGAATAGACTGAGCATGCAGCACTTCTGCTGGAGGAGGAGAGTGGTGGTCTTCCAGTTAAGGGAATCCGAGGACCTAATTACATCCTAAACAAACTTTCAACTACTCCCTCATTTTTTAAAAATATTGTCAGTTTCACCTCCGCTCCCCCTCCCCTCAAGGTTGAACCATTTGAAGCTTCTGCCGTACAAATTGAGTTACGTATCAACTTTCCGTAATGCTCATTGAAGATTCAGCTTTCCCTTGTGTTGAAAAATCACTTGCACTTATCCTTCTGCATAAATTTTGTGAGTATTGTCTTCTTTCCCTTTCCCTTTGTTTTTATGACATAATTCCTTTAGATATACCCTTAAGGTCATTACTGTCATAGGAGAAAGTGGAGTTAAATCTGTACATCCAGTTTGCTGTATTTACCCTGTTGTTCTCCTTTACTTTCCTTGAGGCATGTGGCTACACACCCAAACTGTGAGATAGGCAGCAGTCATGCTCATCACTTAACAGATGGGAAAACAGAAACATACAAGATCAGCAGAATTGCCCAGTATTGCAGAGTTTGACAGTAACAAAACTGAAGAAGAATGAGGAATTCTGAACTTTCAAACTTTCGGTAAGATTTGTCATTCAGTTACTAAGTTGTGTCCAACTCTTTGTGACCCCATGGACCCCATGGAAGCATGTCAGGCTTCCCTGCCCATCACCATCTCCCAGAGTTTGCTCAAACTCATGTCCATTGATTGTGTCAGTGATGCTGTCCAGCCATCTCCTCTGTCGTCCCCTTCTCCTCTTGCCCTCAATCTTTCCCAGCCTCAGGGTCTTTTCCAATGAGTCAGTTCCTCAAATAAGGTGGCCAGAGTATTGGAGTTTCAGCTTCAGCATTAGTCCTTCCAATCAATATTCAGAATTGATTTCCTTTAGGATTGACTGGTTTGATTTCCTTGCAGTTCAAGGGAGTCTCAAGAGTCTTTTCCAACACACAATTCAAAAGCATCAATTCTTTGGCTCTCAGCCTTCTTTGTGGTCCAACTCTTACATCCATACATGATTACTGGAAAAACCATAGCTTTGACTATACGCACCATTGTTGGCAAAGTGATGATTTACCCCCTTTCCACACTGATTGCAAAAAAGCTATTTGTGAAAGAATAACAACAAAAAATAGATCTAGATTGTCATTCCTTTCTTACATTGCATTGATACCAATGGTATCAATTCCTAAACATCTGTTCATGTATCCACTGCAGGAAAAAACATGAGGTGTTTATTAAAAGTATATAATTTCAGATACCACAACAAACCTACTGAATCAGAATCTTACAGGGAGGGCACACAATATTAGTTTTATTTTGTAATGTTTCCCAGCTGCTGATGTTCAGGAAGGTTGGAAACCCATGGAACTATATACTTCCTTAAATAATGACTTTTACAAATTTTTGTGAATTTGGACTTACTTCTTTGTGTTTCATTTCTTCTCTAATTTTGTCATCAAATAGAAGGTAGGCTTTATTTACAGTGTGTGACTTTAGCTTGTCTTCTTTAGCTACCTATTAAGTTTCACAATAGCATTGGGTTCTAGTTTAGAATATCCTTTCAATTGAAATTTGGAAGATAATCCAGAGATTTTCATTCCCATACATGGAGTCAGCCAGTGCTTAGCACATAAAGGATTTCATAATTGAGAAGGCTTTACCAGTTAGGATATAATCATTTTACCAATACCAGTTACGATTCCTACACATAGGGGCTTGTAGAATTCTATAAAGTAATAGATTTTGACCATAAATGATTTTACGAAGTTTTAAATCCAAAAGTGTTAGATGTTGAGTAATTTGACCTACCCCCCAGCCTTTGAAGGGGTCAAATTAATTAACTTTTCATTTATTTGGTACTGATGACTGCAAATTTTAGGAAGTACAAAATAATTTGAATGAAAATAAGGATAGGTATGAGATACTGTCAGTGAAAAGGGTGTATATTTTAATCAAAATGTGAATCAGGCATGAGCAGTACGGTGCACTACAGGGCTAAGATGAGAACTCAAAGTATCTGGGTCAGGAAAAGGGACAGTGAAATGCCAAACGTAGAGGTGATTTATTTTTTATTTTTCCTAATTTTAATGCAGTTGATTTAATCTGGAGACCATATGTTTTAGCTGTTTTAAAATTTTTTCTCTTTTCCTGGAGGAAAGAAAGAAAGTGTTAGTCCCTCAGTCGTGTCCAACTCTTTGCAATCCCATGGCATGTAGCCCACCAGGCTCCTCTGTCCATGGAATTCTTCAGGCAAGAATACTGGAGTGGGTAGCCATTACCTTTTCCAGGGGATCTTTCCAACCCAGGGATTGATGCTGGGTCTCCTGCATTGCAGGCAGATTCTTTACCATCTGAGCCACCAGGGAAGCCCCTCTCCTCCTGGAAGAACATATGAAAAAACTTTATGGAATGAAGGTGAGAGATGGCTGAAACTTTTCATTTAAACCAGGAGCTGGACTTTTTCTTAAAAAGACCAGATAGTAAATATTTTAGCTTTGAAGGCTCTTAGGTCTCTGTAGCAACTACTCAACTTCACCACTATGAGAAGTCTGTTGGGTACAATATGTAAACAAATGGGAATGGCTGTGTTCTGATAAAACTTTATTTACAAAAATAGACCATTGTCCATGTGTTCTGGTTTGCTAACTCTTGCTTAGACCCTTTTTCATTTACATGCATTTTCTTTTAGTCAAATTTAATTAACTTTAAATATGAAAATTAATTAAATTAGACTAAAATACACTGGTAAATCAAAATGCAGAGAAGATTTAAAAAATCTGCATCATTAATAACCAAGGTTGCCTTAAATTACTACCAAGTGCTATGACTATTACAGAAACCCCCAATTTTGTGATAGAGTTTTGTGTAGGTGATGCTGATTAATTTTGCCTATTTACTTGGCTTTGGGATGATACGTTTTGAATTTTATCTTAAAGAATAAAACACAAAAAGTTCATACCTATTTAATGTTTTTCAATATTCATAGTTTTAGCTAATGTTATTCAAATGATTTAATGATAAAACAGCTTTAAAATAGTTAATAGTGAAGGTGTATTTTTCATTCCTGACTTGCAATGTCATTTCAGTCCATTTTAAAAATCTGTGGGGAGAAAATATTGTCAGGAGAAAGCTCATCATCAATTTGCCACAGCTGAAACTGGCACAGCTGGTGAATGAGTGTTTTAATGTATTTCTAGATTAAGCAAGGCAGTTTAAAGAAAACATCATGCAAAAATTCAATCTGCTATGGGTTTAAAATAAAGTCTTCATCTGTGTTGCTGCAGAAAGAATAGCTACCTTATGTTTTGTCATATTGTAGTGGATTATCTTTAATGAAGCGTATATCCCCCACAGCATTATTGTGATATTTTCTGTTTGTCTTGGTCTGCACTAATGCAATGGTTTAATTTTAGTGAACAAAAGAATGGATTTTACTCTTAGTAATGCCATGGCAGGTTTTTTTCTGGAAGTTGTAAATGAAGGCAATTCACACACATTTAGAAGGAGACTTTTGTTCATAATTTCAGTGGGATATCATAGCAATGATAATGTAGATATCTTGATCTCTGAAAAATTCTAAGAGGTCTTCACAAAGGAAACCATTCATAGTGAACTTTTTTTTTTAAAGCAGAAATTAGTATGACTCAATTTGAAAAGGACAAAGAAAATCCATCCATCCATCATCTTTCTTCTACTTACATATCATTCAGTTCAGTTCAGTTCATTTCAGTCACTCAGTCATGTCCCACTCTTTGCGACCCCATGAATCACAGCACTCCAGGCCTCCCTGTCCATCACCAACTCCCGGAGTTCACTCAAACTCATGTCCATCGAGTCGGTGATGCCATCCAGCCATCTCATCCTCTGTTGTCCCCTTCTCCTCCTGCCCCCAATCCCTCCCAGCATCAGAGTCTTTTCCAATGAGTCAACTCTTCGCATGAGGTGGCCAAAGTACTGGAGTTTTCCGCTTTAGCATCAGTCAGTCCTTCCAATGAACACCCAGGACTGATCTCCTTTAGGATGGACTGGTTGGATCTCCTTGCAGTCCAAGGGACTCTCAAGAGTCTTCTCCCACACCACAGTTCAAAAGCATCAATTCTTTGGCGCTCAGCTTTCTTCACAGTCCAACTCTCACATCCATACGTGATCACTGGAAAAACCATAGCCTTGACTAGATGGACCTTTGTCGGCAAAGTAATGTCTCTGCTTTTTAATATGCTGTCTAGGTTGGTCATAACTTTTCTTCCAAGAAGTAAGCGTCTTTTCATTTCATGGCTGCAGTCACCATCTGAAGTGATTTAGGAGCCCAAGAAAATAAAGTCTGACACTGTTTCCCCATCTATTTCCCATGAAGTGATGGGACCAGATGCCATGATCTTTGTTTTCTGAATGTTGAGCTTTAAGCCAACTTTTTGACTCTCCTCTTTTCACTTTCATCAAGAGGCTTTTGAGTTCCTCTTCACTTTCTGCCATAAGGGTGGTGTCATCTGCATATCTGAGGTTATTGATATTTCTCCCGGCAATCTTGATTCCAGCTTGTGCTTCTTCCAGTCCAGCGTTTCTCATGATGTACTCTCTCATTCTCATGCTGTACATTCTCATTATGTAAGAAGAGGTGGCAAGAATACACAGAAGAACTGTACAAAAAAGAGCTTCACGACACAGATAATCATGATTGTGTGATCATTCACCTAGAGCCAGACATCGTGGAATGTAAAGTCAAGTGGGCCCTAGAAAGCATCACTACAAACAAAGCTAGTAGAGGTGATGGAATTCCAGTTGAGCTATTTAAAATCCTAAAAGATGATGCTGTGAAAGTGCTGCACTCAATATGCAAGCAAATTTGGAAAACTCAGCAGTGTCCACAGGACTGGAAAACGTCAGTTTTCATTCCAATCTCAAAGAAAGGCAATGCCAAAGAATGCTCAAACTACCACACAATTGCACTCTTCTCACACACTAGCAAAGTAATGCTCAAAATTCTCCAAGCCAGGCTTCAGCAATACATGAACCATGAACTTCCAGATGTTCAAGCTGGTTTTAGAAAAGGCAGAGGAACCAGAGATCAAATTGCCAACATTCAAAAAAGCAAGAGAATTCCAGAAAAAAATCTACTTCTGCTTTATTGACTATGCTAAACCTTTGACTATGTGGATCACAGTAAACTGTGGGAAATTCTGAAAGAGATGGGCATACCAGACCCTGACCTGCCTCTTGAGAAACCCATATGCAGGTCAGGAAGCAACAGTTAGAACTGGACATGGAACAACAGACTGGTTCCAAATAGGAAAAGGAGTACGTCAAGGCTGTATATTGTCACCCTGCTTATTTAACTTATATGCAGAGTACATATCATTACCATCTATTATCTCTTATTCATATTTCCATCTACCTGCCTACTTAATAACATACCTACCTACCTATAAACTTTCTGAACAATGGATATTGTCTTTTCTCTTAATTTTCACCCTACAGTTTTTGTTCCTGGGGATTTCTCTCTTTTCTCTCTCTCTTTCATCCTTTGGAATGCCTTCCAAGGATTTTACTTAGCTCTCCTACCCTTATTAACAGCCTGCTGCCTTACAGGAAAAGCTCTTGTGCATCTCAAACTAGATCTTTCTCAGCTCTGCCTTTCCCATAGGATTTAGCATTTTATCCTGTGTCCTGGGTAAAGATCTAGGGGAAGAGGGACAGACTTACTCTGTGTATGGTGTTCCTACGGATCCTAACTTGTTATACCTGCCCATACTTAGCCATTAAAAGATGGTAGAAGTTTGGCTTTTTTTTTTTTCTTATTCTATTGTGTTGGCCAAAAGTTTAATTTTGTTCATAAGATGGCTCTAGTAGTGCTTAGCTGTCTTTAACTTCACTTGAAACAAGTTTTTTAGACTGTACTCTGCCAGCTGTCATATCAGTGTGCATTTAAAAAAATAAAAATTGGTGAATTTCTGTGTAGCCATTTTAATATTGACAATGGAAGATAAAAGCGACATTTTTGGTATGCTATCGTTTATTATTTCAAGTAAGGTAAAAATACAATAACATTTACTGTGTGAGGTAACTTCCTTCTCTACCTAATTTGAAAGTTTTATCATGAAAGGAAGTTGAATTCTGTCAAATATCTTTCTGCATCTATAGTGATAGTGAAGTCACTCAGTCGTGTCCAACTCTTCGCGACCCCATGGACAGTAGCCAACCAAGCTCCTTCGTTCATGGGATTTTCCAGGCAAGAATACTGGAGTGGGCTGCCATTTCCTTCTCCAGGGGATCTTCCCGACCCAGGGATCGAAGCCGGGTCTCCCGCATTGTAGGCAGACGCTTTACTGTCTGAGCCACCAGGGAAGGCCTTCTGCATCTATAGAGGTGATTATTTGGTTTTTATTTTTTCATTATGTTAATGTATCACATATATTATTTTGTGTATTTTGAGCCATTCTTGCATCCCAGGAATATATTCCACTGTGGATATTTGAGGGTCATGTTATAGTGGGTCATGTTATGTTTTTAATGTGCTAGTGAATCTTATTTGAAGAACTTATACCTATTCTGCTCAAACTATTTCAAATGATTAAAAAAAAAGAAACATTCCCAAATTTTTTCTGTGAAGCCTCATCTCCATATTACTAAGATTTGGCAAAGACACTACAAGAAAAGAAAATTACAGACCATTATCCTTGATGAATATAGGTGCAAAAATCCTCAACAAAATATTAACAAGCTGAATCCAACAATACACAATAGGATCATACAGCATGACCAAGCTGGATTCATCCCAGGGTTACAAGGTGGTTCAACATGTGCAAATCAACCACTGTGATACACCATAGTAACAGAATAAAGGACAAAAAACCTGATTATCTCAGTCCTTGCCGAAAAAGCATTTGGTAAAATTCAACCTTAATTCATAATAAAAACTCTCACCCAAGTGGGTGTAAAGGAAACATATCTCAACATAATGAAAGTGATTTACAACAAACCCACAATGTAATAGTCAATAGTGAAAAGTTGAAAGCCTTTTTGCTAAATTCAGGAACAAGATAAGGATGCCCAGTCTTACCAATTGTATTCAACATAATATTGGAAGAACTCACTACAGCAATCAGACAATAAAAAGAATACAAAGTATCCAAATTGGAAGAGAAGAGGTAAAACTGTGCTATTTGTAGATAACATATGTTGTTCAGTTGCTCAGTAGCGGTCAGAATCTTTGTGACCTATGGACTGCAGCATGCTTCCCTGGCCTTCACCATCTCCCTGAGTTTGCTGAAACTCATGTCCATTGACTCGGTATGCCATCCATCACCTCTGTCCTCTGTTGCCCCTTCTCTTCCTGCCTTCAGTCTTTCCCCAAATCAGGGTCTTTTCCAGTGAGTTGGTTCTTCACTTCAGGTGGCCAAAGTATTAGAGATTCAGCTTCAGCATTAGTCCTTCCAGTGAATATTCAGGGTTGATTTCCTTTAGGATTGACTGGTTTGATTTCCTTCCAGTCTAAGAGACTCTCAGAAGTCTTCTCCAGTACCACAGTTCAAAAGCATCAATTCTTCAGCATTCAGTCTTCTTTATGGTCCAGCTCTTACATCCATACATGACTACTGGCAAAACTATAGCTTAGACTACATGGATTTTTATAAGCAAAGTGACGTCTCTGCTTTTTAAAATGCTGTCTAGGTTTGTCATAGCTTTTCTTCCAAGGAGCAAGCATCTTTTAATTTCATGGCTGCAATCACTGCCTGCAGTGATTTTGGAACCCAAGAAAATAAAGTCTGTCACTGTTTCCATTGTTTTCCCATCTTTATGTCATGAAGTAATGGGACTGGATGCCATGATCTTAGTTTTTTGAATGTTGAGTTTTAAGCCAGCTATTTATGATAGTATATGATACACTATATAGAGAACTCTAAAATCTCTACCCCAAAACTATTAGAACTATAAAATGAATTCAGCAAGATTGTGGGATACAAGACTAATATACACTAATATTGAAATATGAAAAAGAGGATGCTTAAAAAACTCCCTTTTAAAATGGCGTCAAAAAATAAAATCAGTTCAGTTCAGTTCAGTCACTCAGTCATGTTCTACTATCTGCAACCCCATGGACTGCAGCACGCCATGCTTCCCTGTCTGTCACCAACTCCCAGAGCTTGCTTAAACTCATGTCTGTTAAGTTGGTAATGCTATCCAACCATCTCATCCTCTGTCATCCCTTTCTTCTCCTGCCTTCAATCTTTCCCAGCATCAGGGTCTTTTCCAATGAGTCAGTTCTTTGCATCAGGTGGCCAAAGTATTGGAGCTTCAGCTTCAGCATTATTCCTTCCAATGAGTATTCAGGACTGATTTCCTTTAGGATTGACCAGTTTGATGCAAGTCAATCCTAAAAAAATAAAATACCTAGGAAAAAACTTAGCCAAGGAGGTGAAAAATCTATTTGCTGAAAACAATGAAAGATTGATAGAAGGAAGCTTTTTGTTTTCTGCATGGTTTGTAGTTCTTTTGTTTCTCATTCCTTTACTGTTATCCTTTCTTGTGACTTGATGATTTGATTTTTTTCCCCTTACCTTTTTTTGTCTACGATAGATTTTTCAATGTGGCTACCATGAGGCTTTCATAAAACTTTTTATCATTATAATAGTCTAAACTGATAACTTAATTTCAATTTTATACAAAATTTCTAAACATTCTCTAATAGCAAAATCAGTTTTTAGTCAATGATTAGCCTTTTTTTATTCAGTAATAACTTATATAATAAAATTTTAAAAATTAAATCCCACATCTTCCTCTTGTAAGGCAACAGAATTGAAGGTTAAGAAATATAAAGAGAAGTTTGTAAAAGATATATGCACTAATGTCATCTGATATGTAGAATAAAGGTGAGCTTTTTGTTAGTTTTTAAGTCTACACATTTACTCCTCTCTATACTTTATGTTTTTATTGTTAGAATTTATTTTTTTATATCATGGATCTATTAACCAATTTTTGTGGTCATAGTTTTTCCTAATATTTTGGTCTTTTAACTTTTGTATTGGTGTTATAAATGACTGACTCACCATTCTTACAGTATTACATTATTCTCTTCTATGTCTATCTGTTTCTCTCCAAATTTTTCTTTTTTTTCAATATCACTTTTATTTTATTCACCTTTAACTTTTAATGAAATACTCTGTTACTGATCCTTCTGTATATCTACTTTCTACTGTAGCTCTTAAAACTTTGTCTAATTTTTTAAATTGCCCTTCTTTCAGTTTCTTTCTTACATTCTGCACATTCTTCTCTTTTCTGGTTCTTTCTCCTATGAATTCCCGCATTTCTGTTTTATGTTCTTTAATAACTGCTATTGCTTCCTAAGGAGTGTTTTTCAAAATGTTCATTCGGCAGTGTTATGTTAAAATTTTCATCAGCTTCAAAAATTTTTTTTTGATGACTTTTCATCAGTTGTTGAAAAATTTAGTTACTCGTTTTCATCCTCTGCTTGTATGGAACCAGACCAAATTATTTTATGTTATGCATTTTGAAGCATAGTGGTAGGAGATTATTTTAGGTTGGTTGGGGCTTTCTTGGTGGCTCAGAGGTTAAAGCATCTGGCTGGAATGCAGGAGACCCGGGTTTGATCCCTAGGTCGGGAAGATCCCCTGGAGAAGGTAATGGGAGGGAGGAGCCTGGTAGGCTACAGTCCATGGGGTTGCAAAGACTTGGACATGACTGAGCAACTTCACTTTCACTTTGAATCGGAAAAGGACTCAAGTTTCATAATTCAAATCTTTCCTTCTCTGTAGCCTGAGTCAGGTATTAAAAATATAGCCCGTCTTTCTGGGTGTCACATCTCTGACCCTCAGAACCCAATATGATTTAACAAGGCACCTGCCTCCAATTCTGTTTCCCACATCTCCTCAGAGCCCTTGACTTACACGATGAGGGATTTACTTTACCAGATGCTTGGTGGCACCCATCAAGATTTTCTCTCTTCACTGCTCTCACTGCCTCAGGAATTCTGCTTGTTTATTCAGGGGCTATTCTAGAAGTTTCCTTTCAGTGTAAGGCCCTCTCCTTCTGGAAACAGTTGTTTCTGGAAAATTTCTGAAATCTTTCTATTTTATACTGAAGCCCTTTTGCCTCTTCCTCTGGTTATATTCTGCTTAGTTGTATCTTCAGTAGTATTTACCTAGAATCTGGAGTTCATTGGTTTTCTATGTTTCCTAGTTAGCTTTTGACCATCTTACAGAATTTCCTATTCATGTGGGGTTCTATCTATCTAGGGTTAAATATTTGCTGATGATTTTTTTAATCTTTAATCACCTTTTATAACACTAACTTTTCATTAATCCCTCTACATATGTTAACTCGATACTTCCTTTTCTACTCTTATGTATTCTGATTACTCTGTCTAGGGTTCCCTGGTCAATTTTGCTATTTTGAGGAGTTTTGGATCATGCTTATAGATGTCTAGTAAATTTTGAATTTTCTCTGTCCATTCAGTTCAGTCGCTCAGTCATGTCTGACTCTTTGCAACCCCATGGACCACAGCACACCAGCCCTCCCTGTCCATCACCACTTTCTGCAGTTTACTCAAACTCATGTCCATTGAGTTGGTGATGCCATCCAACCATATCATCCACTGTCATCCCCTTCTCCTCCAGCCTTCAATCTTTCACAGCATCAGGGTCTTTTCAAATGAGTCAGTTTTTTGCATCAGGTGGCCAAAGTATTGGAGTTTCAGCTTCAGCATCAGTCCTTCCAATGAATATTCAGGACTGATTTCCTTTAGGATGGACTAGTTGGATCTCCTTGCAGTCCAAGTGACTCTCAAGAGTCTTCTCTAACACCACAGTTCAAAAGCATCAATTCTTTGGCTCTCAGTTTTCTTTATAGTCCAACTCTCACATCCATACATGACTACTGGAAAGACCATAGCCTTGACTAGACAGACCTTTGTTGGCAAAGTAATGTCTCTGCTTTTTTAATATGCTGTCCAGGTTGGTCATAACTTTCCTTCCAAGGAATAAGCATCATTTAATTTCATGGCTGCAGTCACCATGTGCAGTGATTTTGGAGCCCCACCCCCCAAAAAAATCTGTCACTGTTTCCACAGTTTCCCCATCTATTTGCCATGAAGTGATGGGACCAGATGCCATGATCTTCGTTTTCTGAATGTTGAGTTTTAAGCCAACTTTTTGACTCTCCTCTTTCACTTTCATCAAGAGGCTCTTTAGTTCTTCTTCACTTTCTGCCATAAGGGTGGTGTCACCTGCGTATATGAGGTTATTGATATTTCTCCCGGCAATCTTGATTCCAGCTTGTGCTTCATCCAGCCCAGTGTTTCTCATGATGTATTCTACATATAAGGTAAATAAGCAGGTGACAATATACAGCCTTGACATACTCCTTTCCTGATTTGGATCCAGTCTGTTGTTCCATGTCCAGTTCTAACTGTTGTTTCCTGACCTGCATACAGATTTCTCAGGAGGTAGGTCAGCTGCTCTGGTATTCCCATCTCTTTCAGAATTTTCCACAGTTTGTTGTGATCCACACAGTCAAAGGCTTTGGCATAGTCAATAAAGCAGAAGTAGATGTTTTTCGGGACTCTCTTGCTTTTTTGATGATCCAACAGATGTTGGCAATTTGATCTCTGCTTCCTCTGCCTTTTCTCAATGCAGCTTGAACATCTGAAGTTCATGGTTCATGTACTGTTGAAGACTGACTTGAAGAATTTTGAGCATTACTTTACTAGCGTGTGAGATGAGTTCAATTGTGCGGTAGCTTGAGCATCCTTTGGCATTGCCTTTCTTTGTGATTGGAATGAAAACTGACCTTTTCCAGTTCCGTGGCCTCTGCCGAGTTTTCAAAATTTGCTGGCATATTGAGTGCAGCACTTTCACAGCATCATCTTTCAGGATTTGAAATAGCTCAACTGGAATTCCATTACCTCCACTAACTTTGTTCATAGTGATGCTTCCTTAGGTCCACTTGACTTCACATTCCAGGATGTCTGGCTCTAGGTGATCACACCATTGTGATTATCTGGGTCGTGAAGATCTTTTTTGTATAGTACTGTGTATTCTTGCCACCTCTTCTTAATACTTTCTGCTTCTGTTAGACCCATACTTTTCCTGTCCTTTATTGAGCCCACATTTGCATAAATGTTCCCTTGGTATCTCTAATTTTCTTCAAGAGATCTCTCGTCTTTCCCATTCTATTGTTTTCTTCTATTTCTTTGCACTGATCACTGAGGAAGGCTTTCTTATCTCTCCTTGCTATTCTTTGAAACTCTGCATTCAAATGGGTATATCTTTCCTTTTCTGATTTGCTCTTCATCTCTCTTCTTTTCACAGCTATTTGTAAGTCCTCCTCAGACAGCCATTTTGCTTTTTAGCATTTCTTTTTCATGGGGATGGTCTTGATCACTGTCTCCAATACAAGCCCCTACTTTTGCTAAAAAGTAATTTTTTCAGTGTCATGATTCCCTTTGCTTCATGTGATTTTTAAGAGGAGAACTTGTCAGTTCTCTTGTCAGATCTGATTCTAAAAACCTATCATACAACTTTTGCAACCAAAGCACTTGACCTCAACTTCATAGTAAGAAACTGTGAATGATAACAGATTGTACAGAATCACATTCAAAATCACCAAATCCCCTCTAAACATTCATACATTTCAGTGTAGTCCTATGAAAGAGGTACTGGCTAGTGATTAGCAGACTTTTTAAAACTTTTACGTGATGTCCTAAATTTAATCTTCCATTCATGGTCAAGAACATTCTTTGTATGTAATTTACCTTTTAGTGTATTCTTTCATTTTAGTACTTAGAAAATAGCTTAACATATGTATGATCCAGAGGACTTGTTATGAACTGAATGTTTATATCTCCTTAAAATTTATATGTTGAAATCATAACATTCAATATGATGGTGTTAGGTTTGGGGAACTTTGGGAGCCCTTGTGAATGGGACTAGTACCCCTGTATGAAGAGACACCAGAGCTTGCTTTCTTTCTCATACTATCTCTCCCCTCTTCTGTGTGAGGATACAACAACAACAAAAAAATGGCTACCAGTAAAATGGGTAGGGCTTCCCAGGTGGCACTGGTGAAAGAACCTGCCTGCCACTGCAAGAGATGTAAGAGACATGAGTTCGACCCCTGGGTTGGGAAGATCCCCTGGAGAAGGGCATGGCAATCTACTCCAGTATTCTTGCCTGGAGAATCCCATGGACAGAGGAACCTGGTGGGCTACAGTCCACAGGTTGCAAAGATTCAGACCCGATCTGCCAACACCTTAATCATGGACTTACCAGCCTCCAGAACTGTGAGAACACATGTTTGCTATTTAATCTCTTCACTCTGTAGTATTCTGTTATAGCAGCTGAAATTGATTAAGAGTGTTAAATAGCAAATGATGATTCTTGTAATCTATTTACAGCCCTTTTATTCTTGCTGCTTGATTTGGTACAAGTTGTTTGACTTTTAGGTCTATGAAATTTTTATTTAAAAATAAAATGTTAAAAAAATAAAAATAAATTACAATAAAATGTTGGCTAAAGTTGCTCTGTTGTGTCAAATGACTAATGACATTTATAAAAATATTCTTAAAATAAAATAGTATAGTGTTATAATTAAAGGGACACATAGAGACATAGTCAGACAGAATACCTGGATTCAATTCAATTCAGTTCCATCATTTATTGTATGATCTTGGTAAATTAATTAACCTCTCTGAGTTCAATTTCCTCATTTGGGACATGAGGATAATAATAACTATCTCTTGTGTTGTTAAGATGTGTAAGATAAGAAATATCAGTACATGATAGCTCTTTTGGGCTTTGTGATTTACATCAGTGACAGAGATCTTGGCTTGCCATTCTTTACCCTTTTTAACCATGGTGACATAGACCCCATGGACACTGGATCCATTATTTTCCAGGTTTTTTGAATGCCTTTCTAGATATTAAGGTATCATTGTAGATGCTGGTGATGTAGCAGTGAAGCAAAATATCAGCATTTATAGACTTCTAGTACTATATCTATTGGAGCTTTTCTTGTAAAATGTTCTTAAATAAAAAAAGATATATTTATTGACCCATGTAATTGAAAATCTGAAATTCAGGCACAAGTGGCTGTGGACCCTCAAGGTATATGATTAGATTTCTCATTCCCCATTTTTCAGTTTTTCTTTCTATTAAACTGACTTCATTCATAGTCTAGCTCGATATGATTGAAAAGATGATGCCAGCAGCGTAAAGCTTCTGAGTTCTTATATGTAGTGGCCTTAGAGGTGCCTCATGCGTGGCCTCTGATTGGCCCTCCTCAGCCCTGTAGTTTCTTTGAAACCATTTCTGGGAAAGGTAGTATTTTGGATGATTTGTTCTGGGTGTGGCCCCTTCCCTGTACCCAGAAATGCAAAAAAGATAGAAGTTTAGGGACTGTTTCCACTTCAGCCTCATGGAATGAATTTCCAGTAAGAAAGCAGGCTTATTGTTGGAGAAAACTTAAGATAGACTGTCAGGCTATTACAGTTTAGTTTAAGTTCTAAACTATGTGTATCAAAGTTAGGCAGTGTGGGTTGATAGAATAATTTATTTATATTAGGACTCAGACTCCTCATGCTAATTTGCAGTTGTCAGTGGAGTTCTAATTATACTTTTGTTCTAAAATACCAAGGCTATCTTTTTAAATTCAAGATTGAAGAAAGTAGTCAGATGGACATTAAATTTGTGGAGGAAGGAAGATGATGAAAAATGAATGATGGTCTTAGACTAATTCATCAGTGAAATTGCCCTTTGTTGGGATCATTATTTTCATAAATCAACATGGTTTTTATAAATGTTTATTGAATGTATCTTTTATATGTGTGGTTTCTTGGAAGATATTTGAGCTTGGCTATCTGTGTTGAATAATTAAAATTGTGTGACTTTAAATAACTCAGTGTCTCTGGGACTTTGATTTATCATCTGTAAAACATACTGCACTATTCTTTAATTCATTTAGCACATGTCTTGGTTGCCTATTTGCTACCTGGATCTGGATGTGCAGAGCATAAAACAATAAAAAAGTCAAGATAGTGTTCCCAGCGTGTTGATAGTATTTTTGTGGGGTTAAACTAATACGTAAGTAGATATAAAGTATAACATTGAGTGGTAATAAGTACTCTAAACAACATAAATATAAAGCTCATGATGGAAAAGATTGTGTCTCGCTTCTACATTTCTATATCCCTAGTGCCTAGAACAGTGCCAGGACATAGGAATGCTCAATAAACATTTGCTGAGTAAATGAATCAGCTACACAAATAACATGCAAATCACCTACACTTATTATCAAGGATGAGTGCATTGAAGAGATTAAGAGACTTTAGAACAAAGAAATCCAGTGAAGACTCCTACTTGTCTAAAAACAAAGAACCCACTTGGGATGGTTCAGTTTTAATGCATCCTCTTAGCTAGATTATGTACCCAGCTGTTTAGTCAAGTGCTAGTCTAGATTTTTCAGTGAAAGTATTTTGTAGATGTAGTTAGCACCTAAAATCTGTTAAATTTAAATGAAGGAGACAACTTTTGATAACATGAGTGGGACTCATCTGTTCAGTTAAAGTCCTTGTGAATGAAAACTAAGATTTCCTGAAGAAAAAACTGTGCCTCAAGACTGTAACACAGATATGTTGCCTGAATTTCCTGCCAGTGAGCCTGCCCTACAAATTTGCGACTCAAGACTGCACCCATCAACTCCTGTCTGAGTCACCAGCCAGTTGACCTGCTCTGCCATTTGCCAGCCAATACAATCTTGTGACCTTGTGATTCAGGTATGACCTAAATCAAGTCCTTTATGATTATACATTGAAAGTGACAAATAGATTCAACGGATTAGATCTGATATACAGAGTGCCTAAAGAACTAAGGATGGAGGTTCGTGACATTGTACAGGAGACAGGAATCAAGACCATCACCAAGAAAAATAGGTGCAAAAAAGCAAAATGGCTGTCTGAGGAGGCCTTACAAATAACTGTGAAAAGAAGAGAAGCGAAAAGCAAAGGAGAAAAGGAAAGGTATATCCATTTGAATGCAGAGTTCCAAAGAATAGCAAGGAGAGATAAGAAAGCCTTCCTCAGTGATCAAAACAAAGAAATAGAGAAAAACAACAGAATGGGGAAAACTAGAGATCTTTTCAAGAAAATCAGAGATACCAACGGAACATTTCATGCAAAGATGGGCAAAATAAAGGACATAAATGGTATGGACCTAACAGAAGCAGAAGATATTAAGAAGAGGTGGCAAGAATACATGGAAGAACTACACAAAAAAGATCATCATGACACAGATAATCACAGTGTGATCACTCACCTAGAGCCAACATCCTGTAATGCGAGTCAAGTGGACCTAAGGAAGCATCACTACGAACAAAGCTAGTAGAGGTGATGGAATTCCAGTTGAGCTATTTCAAACCCTGAAAGATGATGCTGTGAAAGTGCTACACTCAATATGCCAGCAAATTTGGAAAACTCAGCAGTGGCCCTAAGGTCAGTTTTCATTCTAATCGCAAAGAAAGGCAATGCCAAAGGATGCTCAAGCTACCGCACAATTGAACTCAAGTCACACACTAGTAAAGTAATGCTCAAAATTCTCCAAGTCAGTCTTCAACAGTACATGTGCCATGAACTTCCAGATGTTCAAGCTGCATTGAGAAAAGGCAGAGGAAGCAGAGATCAAATTGCCAACATCTGTTGGATCATCAAAAAAGCAAGAGAGTCCCGAAAAACATCTACTTCTGCTTTATTGACTATGCCAAAGCCTTTGACTGTGTGGATCACAACAAACTGTGGAAAATTCTGAAAGAGATGGGAATACCAGAGCAGCTGACCTACCTACCTCCTGAGAAATCTGTATGCAGGTCAGGAAACAACAGTTAGAACTGGACATGGAACAACAGACTGGATCCAAATCAGGAAAGGAGTATGTCAAGGCTGTATATTGTCACCTGCTTATTTACCTTATATGCAGAGTACATCATGAGAAACACTGGGCTGGATGAAACATAAGCTGGAATCAAGATTGTCAGGAGAAATACCAATAACCTCACATATACAGATGACACCACCTTTATGGCAGAAAGTGAAGAAGAACTAAAGAGCCTCTTGATGAAAGTGAAAGAGGAGAGTCAAAAAGTTGGCTTAAAACTCAACATTCAGAAAGCTAAGATCCTGGCATCTGGTCCCATCACTTCATGACAAATAGATGGGGAAACAGTGACAGACTTCTTTTGGAGGGGGGGCTCCAAAATCACTGCAGATGGTGACTGCAGGCATGAAATTATACGATGCTTGCTCCTTGGAAGGAAAGTTATGACCCACCTAGACAACATATTAAAAAGCAGAGACATAACTGTGCCAACAAAGGTCCTTCTAGTAAAACTGATTTTTCCAGTAGTCATGTATGGATGTGAGTGTTGGACCATAAAGAAAGGTTAGTGCCAAAGAATTTAGGCTTTTGAACTGTGGTGTTGGAGAAGACTCTTGAGAGTCCCTTGGACAGCAAGGAAATCCAAGCAGTCCATCCTAAAGGAAATCAGTTCAGTTCAGTTCAGTCGCTCAGTCGTGTCTGACTCTTTGCAACCCCATGAACTGCAGCATGCTAGGACTCCCTGTCCATCACTAACTGCCGGAGTCTACCCAAATCCATGTCCATTGAGTTGGTGATGCCATCCAACCATCTAATCCTCTGTTGTCCACTTCTCCTCCTGCCCTCAATCTTTCCCAGCATCAGGGTCTTTTCTTATGAGTCAGCTCTTTGCATCAGGTGGCTAAAGTATTGGAGTTTCAGCTTCAACATCAGTACTTCCAATGATCACCCAGGAAGGATCTCCTTTAGGATGGACTGGTTGGATCTCCTTGCACTCCAAGGGACTCTCAAGAGTCTTCTCCAACACCACAGTTCAAAAGCATCAATTCTTCGGTGCTCAGCTTTCTTTATAATCCAACTCTCACATCCATACATGACTACTGGAAAGACCATAGCCTTGACTAGATGGACCTTTGTTAACAAAGTAATGTCTCTGCTTTTTAATATGCTGTCTAGGTTGGTCATAACTTTCCTTCCAAGGAGTAAGTGTCTTTTAATTTCATGGCTGCAATCACCATCTGCAGTGATTTTGGAGCCCAAAAAGTAAAGTCTGTCACTCTTTGCTCTGTTTCCCTATCTATTTGCCACGAAGTGATGGGACCGGATGCCATGATCTTCATTTTCTGAATGTTGATCTTTAAGCCAACTTTTTGACTCTCCTCTTTCACTTTCATCAAGAGGCTCTTTAGTTCTTCTTCACTTTCTGCCATAAGGGTTATGTCACCTGCATATGTGAGGTTATTGATATTTCTCCTGACAATCTTGATTCCAGCTTGTGCTTCATCCAGCCCAGTGTTTCTCATGAGGTACTCTGCATATAAGTTAAATAAACAGCGTGACAATATACAGCCTTGACGTACCCCTTTTCCTATTTGGAACCAGTCTGTTGTTCCATGTCCAGTTGTAACTGTTTCTTCCTGACCTGCATATGGGTTTCTCAAGAGGCAGGTCAGGTGGCCTGGTATTCCCATGTTCTTCAGAATTTTCCAGAGTTTGTTGTGATCCACACAATCAAAGGGTTTGGCATAGTCAATAAAGCAGAAATAAATGTTTTTCTGGTACTCAGTGCTAAATATTTATTGGAAGGACTGATGCTCAAGCTGAAACTCCAGTACTTTGGCCACCTGACGCAAAGCACTGACTCATTTGAAAAGACCCTGATGCTGGGAAACATTGAAGGTGGGAGGAGAAGGGGATGACAGAGGATGAGAGAGTTGGATGGCATCACCTACTCAATAGACATGAGTTTGAGTAAACTCATTGAATTGGTGATGGACAGGGAGGCCTGGGGTGCAGCAGTGCATGGGGTGGCAAAGAGTCAGACATGACTGAGCGACTGAACTGAACTGACAATCTTGTGAGCTGATTCCTTAAGTATTTTAGGAAAAAATTGAGTTTTCTTTAAATTTTGAGACTTTCATCATATTTGATTATTTGCCTCTGCTAAAATGGAGGTGAATGTTAAAGTGTTAGTTGTTCAGTCATGCAACCCCATGAACTGTAGGCCCCCAGGATCCTCTATCCATGGAATTCTCCAGGCAAACATGGAGGTAGTTGAAAAAAGTTAGAAATGTTAATGTAATAAATAACATGGTTATCCTTGAGGCTCTTTGTGTCATGGCTATCACGACACTATTTTTCATCTCTTTTATTTATTTTTTTGGTCTTTATGAGTGTTACAACCAACCCAGTGGGAAGTAACAGCAGAGGCAGAAGAGATTCTGTGATTCAAATATAAACCGGTTTTGGGGTATTGGAGAAGGTAGAGTTATGGATGTAGAGGAGGCAGGTTTGCTAGAACCTTCTTGGGTATGAAGTGGGTGAGCAAGAACATATATAATATA
This sequence comes from Bubalus kerabau, assembly GCF_029407905.1. Classification (NCBI taxonomy): domain Eukaryota; kingdom Metazoa; phylum Chordata; class Mammalia; order Artiodactyla; family Bovidae; genus Bubalus; species Bubalus kerabau. Next base: position 77,393,415 of record NC_073631.1, on the reverse strand, counting down.
AATTGTCATATATTATAATTAGCTCTTTTATCAAGAATATATGTTGTTCTTTTATCAAGTTCAGTATATAGTTGTTTTATCCAGAACTATAATATAGAAGCTAACTACAGTATATTTCAAAATTTACATTGCATTTGTTCTTGCTCACCTTCTCCCAATGTTTAACACTCAAATAGATGCCAGAAAGTAATCGTTAAAATGGCAGAACTTTAAGATGAATGTGGGATAAAATTGGAATATAACCAAGTCCTAAAATTATTCTTTCAATACAGCGTTTCATAGGCAAAACAGGGAATCTTAAAAAACAGTAAAATTTTCTAAAAGGGAAATAAATTTAAAACTTCTGACTCCAGACATTGGAAAAGACTATGAAAGGTTATCTCATGCCTTCTTTTACCTCTAGGTAGGATGTGTGTTTTGAGCCACATTTTAAAGCCATCTCACAGGGAGCAAGAGTTCAGAACTCTCCTTAGCGCTCCACTTTCCTATTAAATGATTTTACTATCGAGAATTCTTCATTTTAGATAACATAATTTTTCTCTTGTTCTGGCCCAAATTGGAATTGAAGAGTAGCTGGTAATTATTCCCTGTGTGAGAGCCCTTCATGTATTTATAGATTGTTGTTAAATTGTCCCAAATCAATCTTTAATCTTCAAACTGGATAATATCCATTTTCTTGACCTCCTTTAATAGATCATTTTCCAAACCTTCAATCATCATTTATAGCTTTCTGCTAAACCAGCTCTATTTTTTTGTTTTGTTTTGTTTTTTGCTGCCTATTTGTAGATCTCAGAGCCAGAGAGGGTATTTTTGGAAGAGTAGGAGTTTGATGAAAGAATTTTATCCTTTGTATTTATGTATATGTGTACCTTTCTTTATACAATAGTTATTTAAAATAACATATTTTTGCAAGTCAAATTATATTTTAATACTCCAAGCAAGTTTACCTTTTAAAGGTTAGAAGTAAATCTTTTTTAAACTGCACACTTATGTTAGGTAAATGTTTAAAGAGAGAGAGTTTCTTAAATTCAGATTTTTATATTACATCAAGCTTTCTTAAAGTAGAGAACATTTCTATTATTATATCATCCTTGTCTTTTTGTTCCATAGCAGTTCGGTAATCAGCTTCATTTTGTGAACTATTATGTATTAGGTCTGTTTTTGAATGCTACATTTGCAATGTCAGTTCTGCATTTATTTGACACCTGTGTTAAAGGTATTTGTAAAGACATGAAAAATAAATCATATTCTGTTCTTAAAGGGATTGCAATCTAAAGAGAGAGAGATAGAGTGCATGCAAATAATTAAAATATAAATTGGAAGAATGTGTTTTAAGTTGAGATCAGAGAGAGATTATCTGGGAACAAGGAAGATTTTTGAGAGAGGTTGAATTTGATTGCAGAGGTCTTGAAAGTGGTGTAACTTTTGTACAGGTAGAATAAAGAAGGGTCACTACTAGCAGGAAGAAGTATCTGAGAGGCTAATGGGACTGAACAATGGTCAGTGAAGAATCAATTAAAAGGCTGGAAAGGGATTTGGGGGATGAAGTGATTACTGCTTTGATTTTTTAAACTATGAAAATATATTATTACTGTATGAAGAGGAGGATAGGAGGTGGGGGAGGGAAAAGAATACATGGATAGGTAGCATGCAGAATGAACTAACACCAGGAGCAAATGAGCTAAATAATGGCCAATAATCATTCATCTTCCTTCTACCAGTCCCTCTGATGAGGAATGTGAATTCAAAGGTAAAAGTTTCCTTTAAATAAGATGGTAGGAATGTGGATTCAAAGGGGAGGATTTCGTTTAAAGGTGGTCGTTAACATTACTCTATGCTTTTGGCCATCCAGAATCCAGTCACCATTCCTGTTTTGGGAGAAGTCCCTATTATGAGATACTAGTTGGAAGCTGAGGTCTGTCTTCCACTATGAAAACCAAAGAGGAGGCAGACATTTCTTCTCCCTCCTTGAAGCCAGAGACACATGGCCTTGACTCAGCCATATGCCAATTATAAACTCCCATGAAAGTTTTTACCTGGAGGGATTAGCAGAGTGATGTAGTAACCTACAGCAAACTATCATACTAATAATGTATCCAACTGGGGCAATGAGGAGTGTCCAGTGGCATAATATCAATGGCTGTGCCCTTCCCTGACTCTTCTTGAAACTTGACCTTGACTGTATTCCCCTCTTTCTGGCCTTCTTTGTTTCTGCCCAGTTTCCTAAAACTTGTTTCTTTAGGCTTCCAACTGATTTTTGAGGACTTCCTTACATTCTGCATATAATTTTATTCCTGCTTCATTTAGCCCAAGTCAGTTTTGGTGGCTTACAGTCTATAGTCATGACTGAAACAAATATTCATCTAGAATCTTCACACATAATAAAGTGCTGTGGGTAGAGGTGAGATGTCAGAGTAGTTAATAGGCATCTACCATTGTCCAGGTAAGAAGGTACACCATCCACATCATAGCAGTTGAATGAGAACAGTGGCAGTAAGAAGAGGAGGGGTTGCACATTGGATATATGATGTTGGATTTGGATATGAAGTTGAACAGCCTGCATTATCTGTTACTATTCTGTTGCCAAGGTTGATTATGCCTCATCTAACTGGTTAGGTGAACATCTTATCTGTTTTTCTGTAGCACATATACTTTCCTTCTGAGGCTCCAGGGTGAAGAGGATGCCTGTTTTTTTTTTTTTAGAAGAAAGAGGGTTTTTATTTTCAATCAGGGTTGATACATCAGGACATTGCAAGTAATTGAAGTGAAAGAGAATGTAGGCTTGAAGAATGAAAAATAATGGTGAAGTTTACAATGAAGTGCTTGGTTATGAAGCAGTATTATACTGAAATGGGGACATTGAAAGCGGAACTGGTAGAGGGAAGATGAATGATTACTGGACATTATGTAGCTAGTTTTGCTCCTAGTTCTAGTTCATGATAGTTCTAATTCTATCCATGTATTCTTTTCCTCCCCACTCCTTCCCTTCCTCCTTCCCTTCTCTTCCTACAGTAGTGATACGTTTTCATAGCTAAGAAAATTAACCCATCTGAAAGCACATACAACACAGATGTCGACTGGGCTCCCTGAATCATTGAGAGCTGGGCAAATGATTTAAACCTTCATACTATGCAATCTTTCCACAGCTTTCAGTGAGATTTCTCTAAATGCCTGAGGGCTTCTTACTGTCTGACTGTTCTTATTGTCGCTTTCTTGTCAAGGGTGTTCTTTGACACAACTGTTTTATGTTGTATTCCTCAGAGGTTACATAAGACCCATTCACTGTTTTTGTTTGTCTGCTTTTATGATAACTTTGCCCACATAGAATATTTGTGCTATATCAGATTTTTTTGGGATGATGTATGTCATCAGTAAGAATTCCTTTGAGCAATGCTGCATATATCTCAAAATCTCATTTTAAAGATTCTCTCTTCTCTAAAGTATTTCTTTTTTTATAAAATTTTTAAAAACTATTTTAATTGGAGGCTAATTACTTTATAATATTATGGAGGTTTTTGCCATACATTCACATGAATCAGTCATGGGTGTACATGTAAAGTAATCTTTGTAATCACTTCATCACTTAAGTTTGGTCACCTTCCTATCCCTCTCATCTTCCTTGGGTTCTTCTCATTCTACATTCTTTCTCATCCATTCGGCCACTTCCTGCCTCCCCTATAAATTTATTCTCCTGGGTCATGCTCAGTGATACTGCCCCGTTCTTTAAAACCTTGCTATAAACCAACACCCATCCTGTGGGTTTTGCTATTTATTGCAAGTGCTTATCAGGTTTTTTTTTTTTTTGAAAATAATTTCTTTCTTTGTAAAATAAATCCTTTCGCCACGTATTAGTTATTTCTCTTCTTGTCAGATATAGTACACAGAGATGCTATCTATTAATATCAAAACCCTATATATATATGGGCTTCCCTGGTAGCTCAGTGGTAAAGAGTCCATCTCTAATGCAGGAGGTATGGGTTTGATCTCTGGCAGAGCTCCCCTGGAGAAGGTAATGACTTCCCACTCCAGTATTCTTGCCTGGAAAATCCCATGGACAGAGGAGCCTGGTAGGCTACAATCCATGGGATCACAAAGAGTCAGACATGACTTAGCAACTAAACAACAATATATACATATACTACATATTGCAAAAATATGAAAATACACTATATATATGCATACATATACTGTATATGTATATATACACTCTATACATATATATGTTATATAATAATGTAGTATAGTATTTGCAGATTTTTGTGACGAAGGGGCTTGTGCAACTCAGTGAAGCTATTAGTCATGCTGTGCAGGGCCATCCAAGAAGGATGGGTCGTAGGGAACAGTTCTGACAAAATGTGATCTACTGGACCAGGAAATGACAGCCCTCTCCAGTACTCTTGCTATGAAAGCCCCCTGAACACTATGAAAAAGCAAAAAGATATGACAATGGAAGATAAGCCCCTAAGTCAGAAGGTGTCCAGTCTACTACTGGGGAAGAGCAGAGGACAATTGCTAGTAGCTCCAGAAAGAATGAAGCAGTTGGGCCAAAGCAGAAATGACATTCAGTTGTGGATGTGTCTAGTGGTGAAAGTAAAGTTAAATGCTGTAAAGAACAATATTGCATAGGAACCTGGAATGTTAAGTCCATGGTGTATCACAACAAACTGGAAAATTCTTAAAGAGATGGGAGTACCAGACCACCTTACCTGTTTCCAGAGAAACCTGTATGTGGGTCAAGAAGCTGCAGTTAGAACCGGACATGGAACAACTGACTGGTTCCAAATTGGGAAAGGAGTATGTCAAGGCTGTCTATTGTCACCCTGCATATTTAACTTCCAGACAGAGAACAACATGTGAAATGCTGAGCTGGATGAAGCACAAGCTGGAATAAAGATTGCTGAGAGAAAAATCAACAATCTCAGATGTGCAGATGATATCACTTTAATGGCAGAAAGCGAAGAGGAACTAAAGAGCCTCTTGATGAAAGTTAAAGAGGAGAGTAAAAAAGCTGGCTTAAAATTCAGCATTCAAAAAATGAAGATCATGGCATTTAGTCGCATCACTTTATGGCAAATAGAAGGGGAAAAAGTGGAAACAGTGACAGATTTTTTTATTCCTGGTCTCAAAAACATTGTGGACAGTGACTGCAGCCATGAAATCAATACACTTGCTCCTTGGAAGGAAGGCTATGACAAACCTAGACAGCATAGTAAAAAGTAGATATCACTTTGGTGACAAAAGTCCATATAGTCAAAGCTGTGGTTTTTCCAGTAGTCATGTCAAGATGTGCGAGTTGTACCACAACTCAGAAAGCTAAGCACCAAAGAATTGATGCTTTTGAATTGTAGTCCTGGAGAAAACTGTTTGAGAGTGCCTTGGACTGCAAGGAGATCAATTCTAAAGGAAATCAACCCTGAATAGTCATTGGAAGGACTGATGCTGAAGGAAGATCTAATATTTTTGCCTCCTGATGCAAAGAGCTGACTCATTGGAAAAGATCCTGATGCTGGGAAAGATTGAAGGAAAAAAGAGGATGGGGAGGCAGAGAATGAGATGTTTAGATAGCACTGACCCATTGGACATGAATTTGAGCAAATTCTGGGATATAGTGGAGGACAGAGGAGCTTGACATGCTGCAGTCCATGGGGTTGCAGAGAGTTGGACACGACTTAGCAACTGAACAACAACAATAAAAATACATATTGTATGCTGAAAATAGCTCATTAAATCAGTATACCTATATCTTTTTATTATAAATGTATAACACAGTTTAAACCATTTACATATCAGTAGATAATGAAGCTGTTTAAAAGTTTTCATTGCAATAAGGAATACTTTAATGCCTGTTACTGTATATGTCATGTTGCTGCTATGTATTTCTCACTGACTAGATAGCTAGAAATGAAACTACTGTGACATAAAGATTCAACATTTTGATTGATTAACATACTGCCCTTCAAAAAAGCTGTACCAATTTACACTTCCTCCATAACTCTTTCAGAATGTTTATTTCCTGCATCCTTGCTAACATTGAATCATTTTAATTTTTGTCAATATGTTTGCCAAATATGATCTGTTGCTTTTATTTTAATGTGTTTTTCCTTCAGTATCAGTGAGGCAGAGCATCTTTTCAGATATTTATGTATATTTATTTTTTTTAGAAAATTACACATATTCACATATTTATTTCCATTTTAAATTCAAGTTCTGTGTTTAATAAATTAATTTGTAGGAATTCTTTCTTATTATATAATTGCATAATATATTTGAAAATATTTTCTAACAGTGTCCTCTATTCTATAGTTTTGTGTCACATATTTAATCTTTTCCTTTTTTGAATCCGGGTTTTACATCTTGTTCAGAAAGGTATTCCTTTCTTTCAGGTTGAGTGTTTTTAAATATATTGTATTATTATAGTTTGGACTTTCCCTGTGGCTCAGTGATAAGGAACCCACCTGCCAATGCAGGAGACATGAATTTGATCCTTGGGTTGGGAAGAGCGCCCGGAGAAGGAAATGGCAACCCAAGGCAATGGCACCCCACTCCAGGGCTCTTGCCTGGAAAATCCCATGGACGGAGGAGCCTGGTAGGCTGCAGTCCATGGGGTCACGAAGAGTCGGACACGACTGAGCGACTTCACTTCACTTTCACTTTCAGTTTTTTACCTGGGAAATCCCATGAACAGAGGAGCCTGACAGGGCTATAATTCAATGGGTCATAGAGTCTGACATGACTTAGTGACTAAATAACAGCAACAATTATTATACTTTAGCTTTTTTTGCATTTAGCTTTTGAATCCAGGTGAAATTTGTTCTTGTGTATATTTGACAGAATAACATATTTTTTTCTGAATGTGTGACTAACTGTATGCATGCCATTTATTGGTGTTCTCACATTCAGCATTTGCTGTAAACTGAATGCTTGTGTCCCCTGGAAAAATTCCTGTGTTGCCATCTTAAGCACCAAGATTATGGTAAATGGTTAGATCATGAAGGCAGAGTCCTCTCAGAGGCCCCAGAGAGCTCCCTTAGTGAGAAGGTGACCATTTATGACCCAGGAAGCAGATCCTAACCAGACACTGAATTACCCACACCTAGATCTTGATCTTCTAAACTCCAGAATTATGAGAAATAAATTTCTATCACTTAAAAGGTACATAATCAATGGTATTCTATTATAGCACCCTAAATGGACTAAAATACTCATGATTTGAAATATCATTTTTATCTTTCTGAAATCTTAAATTTTCTTTCATTGATCTACATTTAATAATTCTGGACAAAAACTATGTTTTGTTTTTTTTTTTTCCGCTCAGTGTATTCGTTTTTACTTAGTTGCTTTGATTTTAATAGCAGTGTTACTTAATTTTATATGTAGGCAAAAAGAAATCAGTATAAAATAAAACAATCTGAATAAAAATGTAACGTTCAATGTATATTGGAAATAACCATTTGAATTCATGATTTTTTTCCTAATAACAAATTATATTTTCTAGCTCTGTTCAGGAAATGAAAAAGAAACTACTCCTAGCAGTGAACCATTTTAGTGTTTTGATATGAGTCGCTCAATATATTAATAATTCACCACAAATAACAAGTTTGCTTAAAGGCTATGGCAGTTTTCAAGTGTGAAACAGGTTATGTAAAAGGTGAACCAAGGATATCTTGTACCAAAAGCAGAGAGGCTTTCAAGAACTGATGGAGTCTTGTCAAAACAGCATAGAAACCAAGGGCTGCTTGGCTGAAGGCAGGGTGGTTTTATCATTGAAAGAAAAGTTGCTATAATTGATTTTAAACACATGCATATAGTCCATAATGATACATAAAACAAAATGTCTTATTTTTATCAGCAGAGATGACCATTATACCAACTTTTTAAATATATACATTGGTAATTAAAAAGAAAGAAACATTTATTCTTCCATTCTAGTTGGAAACAAATTTTGGAGACATCAACTTGTCTCAGTTGAAAAGAGATTCTTTTGAAAGTCTTATTAGCAAATTTAAGAAGACTGAAATATCTAACATTTTTTTTCTGACCAGAATGATGTCAGACTAAAAATTAATAACAAAAAGAAGGACAAATGCTGTATAATATCACTTATATGTAGAACCAAAAAAAGTCAGACTCATAGAAACAGAATAGAGTGATGGTTACCAGGGGCCTGGGGGAGTGGGGCCAATGGGGACATGCTGGTCAAACAATTCAAACCTATGATGCATTTAAATTAGGAAGATCTAATGTAAAAGTGGTGATTGCAGTTAATAATACTGTATTGTATGCTTGAAAGTTGCTAAGAGAATAGACTTTAAACATTTACAACAACATAAAAAAGAAATCATAATTATGTGATGTGATGGAGGTGTTCAGTTCAGTTCAGTCACTCAGTCGTTACAGACTCTTTGCGACCCCATGGACTGCAGCAGGCCAGACCTCCCTGTCCATCACCAACTCCCAGAGTTCACTCAAACTCATGTCCGGGTGGGTGATGCCATCCAACCATCTCATCCTCTGTCGTCCCCTTATCCTCCCACCTTCAATCTTTCCCAGCATCAGGGTCTTTTCAAATGAGTAGGTTCTTCACATCAGGTGGCCAAAGTATTGGAGTTTCAGCTTCAACATCAGTCCTACCAATGAACACCCAGGACTGATCTCCTTTAGGATGGACTATTTGGATCTCCTTTCAGTCCAAGGAACTCTCAAGAGTCTTCTCCAACACCACAGTTCAAAAGCATCAATTCTTCGGCGCTCAGCTTTCTTTATAGTCCAACTATCACATCCATACATGACCACTGGAAAAACTATAGCTTTGACTAAATGGACCTTTATTGGCAAAGTAATGTCTCTGCTTTTGAATATGCTGTCTAGGTTGGTCATAACTTTTCTTCCAAGGAGCAAGCATCTTTTAATAGAATGCAATAGAGATCTCTTCAAGAAAATTAGAGATACAAAGGGAACTTTTCATGCAAAGATGGGCACAATAAAGGACAGAAATGGTATGGACCTAACAGAAGCAGAAGATATTAAGAAGAGGTGGCAAGAATACACAGAAGAACTATACAAAAAAGATCTTCACGACCCAGATAATCACAGTGATATGATCACTCACCTAGAGCCAGACATCCTGGAATGCGAAGTCAAGTGTGCCTCAGGAAGCATCACTACGAACAGCTAGTGGAGGTAATGGAAGTGTTAGCTAATGCTATACTGGTACTTATTTTGCAGTATACATGTGTAAATTAATAATTTATATACATCTTAAACTTTCAAAATATAGGTGAGGATGCAGGTGAAGAATTAGAAGGGGAAATTGTCTTCTGAATTTGAACAGTGTCAGCAGTTTAATTGCGAAAGCAGGATGCTTTTTTTGTTTTTTAGATTTACTGAAGGAAGAGAAGAATGTTAAAGAAATAAAATGAAACTAAAGCCGTACTTTCTTACCATATTTGCACACTCAAAAATCCGTAAAGTGAAATAACAAAAAAGTGTGTGCAATCTAAACTGCAGTTACTGACAGGTGCTTAAAGTATCTACAGCAGGTATAAACCCCCCAAATCCCAGCATTGTTTTCATAGGAACTGAAGAAAGCAAGCTGCTGTCTCTCTCCAGGAAACATTTTCTGCATAAAGTAATAAGCACATTTAAAATAGATTTGACACTAGATCTTGAAACTGTCCAGTCTGATCTTATATCTGAAGACAAAATGTCACTTGCAGAAAATCAGATGTTCCTTACAATGCTTACTTTCCACCTACCCATCTTGAGTGCTGAAGGGTTTGAGGTTGGCAAGCACTACTGGCAGGTAGAAGTGAAACACAGATGACTGGCTCTAAGTGGGTGGAAGGAGTCTTTCCCCAGTGATGCTCTTACATGAGCTTCCTCCAGGGATGGCTGCTGGCAGATCAAGCACTGGACTCATCCCTGTGGATAGGGAATACAGGAAAATCCCTCTGGGTTGGCATTCTTCTGGATTATGAGTTCGGAGAATTTTCTCTTTACAATGTGAATAGATCTCAACATTAATACCTTCAGTGATATGTTTATAGAAAAAACTTAGGCCTTACTTCTCCACTGGACTTCAAACATCCTTACAATCTGTAAAATCACAAATGAATGGTGAGGGTTCTGGAAGACTGTTCACATCTGTTTTATTTTCTTTCTGTATTCATGACTTTTTTTTTAAGGATTCTGTATAATTTTAGGGCTTCCTTTGTAGCTTAGTGGTAAAGAGCCTGCCTGTAATGCAAGAGACCTGGGTTCGATCCCTGAGTCGGGAAGATACCCTGGAGGAGGAAATGGCTACCCACTAGCAGTGTTCTTGCCTGGAAACTTCCCTAGGCAGAGGAACCTGGCAGGACTAAAGTCCATGGGATCACAAAAAATTTTAGCTTAATTTTGGGCTAACGTGCTTTCCATAGATAGGGAGATATTTTTCTTCAATGAGCTACACAGTTTTTTGGTATTTCTGCTTCCACAACTAATTATAATGTATGTAACACCTATTCTACAGGGACAACATATGAATCAATTACAAAATACTTTAGCAATTCCAAAAGTTAGGACATCAAAATCACCACTTCTTCATACTCATTTTGTTTCTCAATGCCAATAAATGCATTTTTATCATATTAAAAAGATAGAAAATATGAGACATTTACTATCTTGCTTTAGCTTATTTATTAGTTTCATCTTTTGGGGATATATTACATTAATCTATAGTTTTTTTCATTAAATTTCACGGCTTTCTCTGTCTCTCTCTCTCTCTATATATAATACATGTATATAGAATACAATTAGATAAACGTATATAGTACTAATGGGCTTCCCTACTTAGCTCAGTTGCTAAAGAATACGCCTGCAATACAGGAGACCCTTATTTGATTCCTGGGTCAGGAAGATCTGCTGGAGGAGGGATAGGCTACCTACTCCAGTATTCTTAGGCTTCCCTTGTGGCTCAGCTGGTAAAGAATCCACGTGCAAAGTGGGAGGCCTGGGTTTGATTCCTGGGTTGGGAAGATCCCCTGGAGAAGGGAAAGGCTACGGATTCCAGTATTCTGGCCTGGAGAATTGGAGTCAGACATGACTGATCAACTTTCACTTTCACTTTCAATGTAACTTTCATATAGTACTAATAAGTTAATTTGAAAAAAATTTTTTGGAGAAGGAAATGGCAACCCACTCCAGTGTTCTTGCCTGGAGAATCCCAGGGATGGGGGAGCCTGGTGGGCTGCCATCTATGGGGTCGCACAGAGTCGGACATGACTGAAGTGACTTAGCAGCAGCAGTAACTTCTCCCCTGGAAAAGGAAATGGCAACTCACTCCAGTATCCTTACCTGGAGAATCCAATGGACGGAGGAGCCTGATAGGCTATAGTCCATGGGGTCGCAAAGAGTCGGATACGACTGAACGCCTTTTTACTTTTACTTTTTACTTAGTAGCTACATAACATCCAGCTAAAGACTGGTAGGCAGGTATTCTTTCTGCCCCCTTCTGATGTCTATGTCAGAAGCTTTCTCTATCTCCTTTATACTTTAATAAAACCTTATTACACACACACACACACACACACACACAAAAAGAAAAAAATTTTTTTTCCTAGAATACATATTCAGGGTTTGGTATTAATTAGGTGCACTTAGTGCTAAAGTCTTCCTATAAGAGATAGATATTAAAAAAATTTTCAACTCAGTGTAGAATGCTGTAAATAGACCAGCTTTGAACTGAGTATCATTCTCAGATATTTAGCCTCCATAAAAGTTATGTTTCACTTTCCTAGGGTATAAGTATTTTGAGGTTAAAATTTTCTTTTTCATTAGTAATTTCCAAAAATAAATCACAGTAAACCAATCACAGTTGAACAAGGTCAACTGGATTCAGTTCAGTTCAGTCACTCAGTCATGTCTGACCCTTTGCGACCCCATGAATCACAGCACACCAGGCCTCCCTGTCCATCACCAACTCCCGGAATTCACTCAAACTCCTGTCCATCGAGTTGGTGATGCCATCCAGCCATCTCATCCTCTGTCGTCCCCTTCTCCTCCTGCCCCCAATCCCTCCCAGCATCAGAGTCTTTTCCAATGAGTCAACTCTTCGCATGAGGTGGCCAAAGTACTGGAGTTTCAGCTTTAGCATCATTCCTTCCAAAGAAATCCCAGGGCTGATCTCCTTCAGAATGGACTGGTTGGATCTCCTTGCAGTCCAAGGGACTCTCAAGAGTCTTCTCCCACACCACAGTTCAAAAGCATCAATTCTTCGGCGCTCAGCTTTCTTCACAGTCCAACTCTCACATCCATATATGACCACTGGAAAAACCATAGCCTTGACCAGACAGACCTTTGTTGGCAAAGTAATGTCTCTGCTTTTGAATATGCTGTCTAGGTTGGTCATAACTTTCCTTCCAAGGAGTAAGCATCTTTTAATTTCATGGGGGCAGTTACCCCATCTGCAGTGATTTTGGAGCCCAAAAATATAAAGTCTGACATTGTTTCCACTGTTTCCCCATCTATTTCCCATGAAATGATGGGACCAGATCAGATCAATCAGATCAGTCGCTCAGTCGTGTCTGACTCTTTGCGACCCCATGAATCGCAGCACACCAGGCCTCCCTGTTCATCACCAACTCCCGGAGTTCACTCAGACTCACGTCCATCGAGTCAGTGATGCCATCCAGCCATCTCATCCTCTGTCGTCCCCTTCTCCTCTTGCCCCCAATCCCTCCCAGCATCAGAATCTTTTCCAATGAGTCAACTCTTCGCATGAGGTGGCCAAAGTACTGGAGTTTCAGCTTTAGCATTATTCCTTCCAAAGAAATCCCAGGGCTGATCTCCTTCAGAATGGACTGGTTGGATCTCCTTGCAGTCCAAGGGACTCTCAAGAGTCTTCTCCCACACCACAGTTCAAAAGCATCAATTCTTCGGTGCTCAGCTTTCTTCACAGTCTCTCTCACATCCATATATGACCACAGGAAAAACCATAGCCTTGACTAGACGGACCTTTGTTGGCAAAGTAATGTCTCTGCTTTTGAATATGCTATCTAGGTTGGTCATAACTTTCCTTCCAAGGAGTAAGCGTCTTTTAATTTCATGGCTGCAGTCACCATGATCTTAGTTTTCTGAATGTTGAGCTTTAAGCCAACTTTTTCACTCTCCTCTTTCACTTTCATCAAGAGGCTTTTTAGTTCCTCTTCACTTTCTGCCATAAGGGTGGTGTCATCTGCATATCTGAGGTTATTGATATTTCTCATGGCAATCTTGATTCTAGCTTGTGCTTCTTCCAGCCCAGCATTTCTCATGATGTACTCTGCATATAAGTTAAATAAGCAGGGTGACAATATACAGCCTTGACGTACTTCTTTTCCTATTTGGAACCAGTCTGTTGTTCCATGTCCAATTCTAACTGTTGCTTCCTGACCTGCATATAGGTTTCTCAAGAGGCAGGTCAGGTGGTCTTGTATTCCTATCTCTTTCAGAGTTTTCCACAGTTTATTGTGATCCACACAATTAACCAACTGGATTAATCAGATTTAAATGGGAGCAGAGTTGAGGGACATCTTATAAATTGTGAGGAGGCTTTGTAATTGAGATGTAAATGTTAAATTCTATAGAACTTCTTAAGAATAGGGTAAATCATTACTTTGATTTCCTCCTTTCCAATATTCTCATCAAGATGCAAATATATGTTACTTGGTATTTCTTAATTATAATTTATTAATCAAGTATTAAAAAACAACTGCATTTTATGAATTTGAAGTTAGATATTAGTCAGCCCTGGTTTGCAGTGCTCAAAATAAAAGGGGGAACAATTGTAGACATGAGGATTAGCTCAGGTGTGTGCCTACAAATCCAGGGTATAAAGTCTTTCTGAGGAGGCGGACAGCAAGGAAAAATGTTGGCCCATGAAAATGTAGATAGAGCAAAGTGTTAAGAGTTCACTCTTCATCTACATGGAAAGTGAGGTAGACATGTGCCATTTGTTTATCTATAGGCACAAAGACATTACTTCATAAGGCAGTGCTTGTCAAAGTTTTTTTTTTTTTTCCCCCACCAAAATGCTCTTAAGAGAAAGAGACCAAGCTGGATCTGTGACTGTAGCCTAAAGCTCTCCTCCATGAATGAGAAAACTTCTAAAAATCTATCTTATTGTTTAAAGAATTCATTGGAATGCTATATTCAGCTGTATAGTATGTCCATGTTTATATCTTAACAAAAAAATCTTTATTTGCTTTCTTTGCTTCCAGGTGAAATAGCTTTCTGTTAAACAGATATGGGTTTGTCTCAAAAACCCACCCTAATGTATCATTCTCTTTTCTGATTTGTAATGCTACAACTCTCAGTGCCCAAAAGAGCAATAACCAACAATTATTGAATGCTTAATAAGTTCTAGATACTGTTCTGATCCTATTAAATATACTAATTTGTCCCATGCTATGAGTGATGGATAAGGTACTTAAATTTTGATTTAGTTGTGCATATACAGAATTATCATGTGATGGAAATTTGCACAAAGAAACAGTAAAGATGAGATATCTTGATGGCTTTGGTAATTATATTTTTTTCAGCTCTGGTCTTGGCACTATCCTAGAAAGAGAGGGTTTGTACTATTTAGAGCAATTCAAATTGTTCTATACTAGCAACAAGTCTGGAATAGATATCCATATAGATTAAATCTTACATAGCAATTTTGATTTAAGATTTCTTATTACTTTTATATCTTCTCATCTTTACTAAACATTTAATTTCTGTTATATATAAAATATTTGATTAAGTATAAACTTAATAATGAAATACTGACATTTGGTGAATTTGTGCCTCTTCATTGCTTTGTTATGGTGATGTTTTATCTTTACTTTTTTAGATTTGGGAATCAAATGGATTAGATAGGAAATGTTGGATATAAGTTAAACTTAATGTGATTGAACTGTTATTCAATAACTGAGGTCTACCATTTCAAGAAGTGTACATCTAATGAAACCAAACAGTTTAACCAAATGAATTTTACGTGCATGACAAAAGCTTTGCTGCATAAAAACACTAAGTCGCTTGCATACTGCAGGTTTAGTCCAGTTTGCACAGAGCTCTTTATTCAGGATCAGTGGCTATATATGCCATGCTGGTAGTAAAGTGGCTTTCTTGCTAACTGAGCTTTTAAAAAGCATCCTCAGAGAAATGCAAATCAAAACCACTATGAGGTACCATTTCACACCAGTCAGAATGGCTGCGATCCAAAAGTCTACAAGTAATAAATGCTGGAGAGGGTGTGGAGAAAAGGGAACCCTCTTACACTGTTGGTGGGAATGCAAACTAGTACAGCCACTATGGAGAACAGTGTGGAGATTCCTTAAAAAACTGGAAATAGACATGCCTTATGATCCAGCAATCCCACTGCTGGGCATACACACTGAGAAAACCAGAAGGGAAAGAGACACGAGTACCCCAATGTTCATCGCAGCACTGTTTATAATAGCCAGGACATGGAAGCAACCTAGATGTCCATCAGCAGATGAATGGATAAGCAAGCTGTGGTACATATACACAATGGAGTATTATTCAGCCATTAAAAAGAATACATTTGAATCAGTTCTAATGAGGTGGATGAAACTGGAGCCTATTATACAGAGTGAAGTAAGCCAGAAAGAAAAACACCAATACAGTATACTAACGCATATATATGGAATTTAGAAAGATGGTAACAATAACCCTGTGTACGAGACAGCAAAAGAGACACTGATGTATAGAACAGTCTTATGGACTCTGTGGGAGAGGGAGAGGGTGGGAAGATTTGGGAGAATGGCATTGAAACATGTAAAATATCATGTATGAGATGAGTTGCCAGTCCAGGTTCGATGCACGATACTGGATGCTTGGGGCTGGTGCACTGGGACGACCCAGAGGGATGGAATGGGGAGGGAGGAGGGAGGAGGGTTCAGGATGGGGAACACATGTATACCTGTGGCGGATTCATTTTGATATTTGGCAAATCTAATACAGTTATGTAAAGTTTAAAAATAAAATAAAATAAAAAAAAAATAAAAAAAAATAAAAGACTATCCTTTCTCCATAAAAAAAAAAAAAAAAATAAAAAGCATCCTCAAGAGATAGTAGAGTGGGGGAGCAGTTTAAATAAGGACTTATATAGGTAATTGTTTTTTTTAAGACCGATTTATATACAGTGGAAACCTGAGTTGAGATTTTAGATTACAGCAGAGAAAGTATGCCAAAGAAAGTAATAGTTTGTAACCTAAATGAACACTTTAATCCCCTTAAAGTCATTAAAATGCATCTTATACTTTAATTTGGGCTTAAAATTTGTTTAAATACATAAAAGCAAGTATTTTTAATGCCTCTGATATCTAAACACCTTTTTAGAAGGCCTTAAGAATTTAATACTGGTGTTCATGGCAAAGTCTGTACTGGAGTACAGTCCAATATACGTTTTTGATAGGGTTATGCCAAATTTGAGTATATTGTTCCTTGCTTTTAATGGGTGTCTTATAATGATAAATTTTGAAGGGGATCCAGCCTTAGAGATGTTAAATAAGGATTTGCCATTGGAGATTCAGTCATAGAATATGGCACAAAGCACATAATCAACAAATTTATCAGGTTCTAGGCACTGTTCGAGGTACTGTAGATTCTGCAATGAACAAATAAGGCACAATTTCCTGACCTCTTGCAGCTTGGATTCTGGGGGAGAGATAGATGATAAACTCCAAAGCACAACATATTGTATGTCAAATAATAGAAGTGTGATGGGGAAAATGAAATAGGAAAGAGGATGTGAATGTTTTGAGGTGGTAGAGTTTGAAATTTTAGAGTGTTATAAATGGCCTCTGAAAATTTGCCATTTCAGCACAGACCTGAAGCAGAGGAGTGATCTTTGCAAATATCTGTAGGAAGAGCATTTTGGGTACAAGGAACAGCAAATGAGAATGTCCTAAGGTGGGAACTGATCAACATGTCCCAGGAATAGCCAGGCAACTCTGTGGCAGGAGAGTGGTGAGTGGAGATTTTTATATTAAGAGGGGATTTTTCGTGCATCGAATCTGGACTGGCGGCTCATTTCATATATGATATTATACATGTTTCAATGCCATTCTCCAAAACGATACTGGATGCTTGGGGCTGGTGCACTGGGACGACTCAGAGGGAAGGTATGGGGAGGGAGGAGGGAGGAGGGTTCAGGATGGGGAACACGTGTATACCTGTGGCGGATTCATTTTGATATATGGCAAAACCAATACAATATTGTAAAGTTAAAAAATAAAATTAAAAAAAGAGGGGATTTTTTTTTCTTTTTATGTCATGTAGGGATTTTACAATGCAGATGGTGATTGCAGCTCTGAAATTAAAAGACACTTATTCCTTGGAAGGAAAGTTATGACCAACCTAGATAGCATATTAAAAAAGCAGAGACATTACTTTGTTAACAAAGGTCTGTCTAGTCAAGGCTATGGTTTTTCCAGTAGTCATGTATGGATATAAGAGTTGGACTATAAAGAAAGCTGATCGCTGAAGAATTGATGCTTTTGAACTGTGGTGTTGGAGAAGACTCTTGAGAGTCCCTTGGACTGAAAGGAGACCAAACGGTCCATCCTAAAGGAGATCAGTCCTGGGTGATCATTGGTAGGACTGATGTTGAAGCTGAAGCTCCAATACTTTGGCCACCTGATGTGAAGAACTGACTCATTTGAAAAAAGTCCCTGATGCTGGGAAAGATTGAGGGCAGGAGGAGAAGGGGATGACAGAGGATGAGATGGTTGGATGGCATCACCAACTCAATGGACATGGGTTTGGGCAAACTCTGGGAGTTGGTGATGGACAGGGAGGCCTGGCGTGCTGTGGTTCATGGGGTCGCAGAGAGTTGAACATGACTGAGTGACTGACCTGACTGAGGGATTTTAGGCTTTGTGGGAGCATTGCTTTTACTTTGAGGGGAATAGGAGATCATTGCAGGGTTTTGTTGTTCAGTCACTAAGTCGTGTTCAACTCTGCAACCCCATGAATTGCAGCATGCCAGGCTTCCCTGTTCTTCACCATATTCTGGAGCTTGCTCAAACTTGTGTCCATTGAGTCGGAGATGCCATCCAACCCTCTCATCCTCTGTTGTCCCTTTCTCCTCCTCCTGCCTTCAATCTTTCCCAGCATCAGGGTCCTTTCCAATGAATCGACTTTTAGCATGAGGTGACCAAAGTACTTCAGCTTCAGCATCAGTTCTTCCAGTGAATATTTAGGGCTGATTTCCTTTAGGATTGACTGATTTGTTCTCTTTGATGTTCAAGGGATGGTTAAGAGTCCAGCACCACAGTTCAAAAGCATCATTTCTTCAGTGCTCAGCTTTCTTTATGGTCCAACTCTCACATCCTGCAGAAGAATAATATAACCTGATTTGTATTTTTATAGTATCATTCTGACTTCTGTGTTGAATACTACCATGGGTTCTCTTCTCCCTTCTCTGGGAAAGGGGTTCAGATAGAGCAGATAAGAGATGATGATGTCACAGACTATCACAAAGAGAAGTGTAGGTTTAGGGACATGTTTTTGAATACAGTACTAGAAAGATTCTCTCATGGATTGGATGTGAAATGTGAGAGAAGGAGTCAAGCATGAGTTCAGTGGCTTCAGTCAGTAAATGGTTGAAGCTGCCATTTATCAATTTGGGAAGACTGTGGGAGAAGATTTGGGAAAGGATACAAAGCTTGTCAGGAAGCCTTGATGGACCTGTAGAAATTCTCTATGATGGAATAAGTTGTGGAAGTAGAGCTTCTCTAGACAAAGAGATCATTATGTTCAATGGCACTGAACCTTGGAAAGATTTTAGTTGTTGGTAAGTGGCGAGGTTCTCAGTGTGGTATAAGCAGTATGCATTAGGAGTAATAAACTATAACTCATGGTCCAAATCCAGTACACTTTTATTTTTTTAAGTATGGCCCATGAGCTGTACAAGTGGTTGAGAAAAAGTTAAAAGAAGAATAATATTTTGTGGTATGTGAAACTTAGGTAAAGTTTGATCAGTATGTAACCCCATACATTCATTTATGAATTGTCTGTGGCTGTTTTTACCTTAAAATGGCAGAATTAAGTTGTTACAGAGACTATATGACATGCAAAAATGAAAATAATATCTTTCACTTTACAGAAAAATTTGCTGGAGTCAAAATGGAGCATTATTTGGGAGCACGTTGTGAAGTACCTTGTGCCCCTTTCTAAGGACTTGACACTTGGTTCTGTAGGCAGCAGAAAGTCATCAAGAATGACTTCCTAAAGTATTACTAATAATACAGGAAAAATCCTGGCCCAAGTTTATTTCCAGTTGGAGAAACAAGCATGGAGACAGCAAGTGAATTTGCCCAGAGGTTCGAGGTTCCCAGCACTACAGTGCAAAGACTGGGCAAACACCACACTGTCCCAACTCTCAGAATCATAATTTTACTCCTATTCCTTATGGTCTAATGTGGAGCTTCTGCACAGAGGGAAATTCCTCCAGAAACCTCATAGAATGTGTATGTCTGCTATAAAATGTCAAGAGAGATAATTACTTAGGGTTTAAGGTTTTATCCTAACCTACTTACATATTTATTTCATAATCAATAAAATTTATTTGAGAAAATAAATTTCATAAACTTGGAATGAAATTATAATGAAAATTGAGCCATTATTTTAATAAAGATTGATCCAGGGCAAAGTTGAATTAGGCTAACATTTGTCATGCCTTCCTTTTCTTGTTGGAATATTATCATCTGCCTGTTTCCCCCTTAATCCCATCCCGTTTCCTTCATGTTTTTAACAGCGTCTCTCATTATGGTCATGAATTCCTAAAATTAATCATTGGAGGCATATCACTAAATTTTAGATACAGTTAAAGGGAGCAGATTTTATTTACAAATTATTTCAGGGAGTGAACCAAGAATCATTAGGAAGCATTCTTTTATTGCCAGATGTACCAAGGTTGAATAGTATCTCTGAGCTGGAAAACCTAACTACAGGGAAAAGGATAGGGGTGTGTGAATAGGTAATAAATGGAAATGGAGAAATGTCATAGCAAACAGGTGGAACATATCCTAGGGAAGAATGCAGTAGGAACAAGAGAATTATACTCTAAAGCTCTCTCTCTCAGCTCTAAGGCTGACTAATGGTGGATGCTGTGAGAAACTTCTTCATCTCTTTTTTCTAAAGAAGGAGAACTGGACTCTATGTGAATAATTTGAGAGGAGAATTGGTGCAGCATCCTCCCATGAATCAACTTGCTGGTGGTGGTTTAGTCACTAAGTCGTGTCCAACTCTTGGCGATCCCATGGACTGTAGCGCCCTCCCCTCAACCTGCTCCAGCCCCTCTGTCCCAGGATTTTCCACACAAGACTACTGGATTTACAGGGGATATTCCCATCCCAGGGATTGATCCTTGGTCTCCTGGATTGCAGGCAGATTTTTTTTTTTTTTTTAACCAGCTGAGCCATCAGGGATGCCCCTGTGAATCAACCTATTGCAGCTAACTATGGCTCTCACTCAGTTCATTGTTTACAGGCTGTGTTTACCATTCTGGTTATTTCTGGGTTGACCTGAGAGAAATTCTACCACAGAATCTTATTGAGTAGATATGCCAAACAGCAGAACATCAGTATTCTGTGTGGGCATAAGTCATGAGGATGTATTGCTGCAGCAGCTGCCTGGATATGATGGAAAGCAGATTGCTGCCTTCTGCCAAGTATGTTAGAACTTTATTTGTCCCTTTAAATATTTCAAATGTAAATGTGCATGGAACACATGTAAAGAAAGCTGGAATGGAACCCATGATCCAATATTACCAGCAAGTCTCTTTTGGAGGTACACAAAGGATGGTTATGGGAAGCATTATGGTGCACTAAGTGGAGCTCAATGGAGCTATATTTGAGAGTAGAATATATCCAATTGACAGCCTCATGTGGCACATAGTATTTTTAATTGTAGACTGTATTTCCATTTGCACAGATCCCATACATGTTAAATGCCAATAACATATGTGGTAGCTTGACAAGCAATGACATTGTCACTCTAGATGTTCTGTGGAGGTTTTGGGAGATGCCTTTGGGTATTGAGTCTGTTTGAAATGTTTCTGGATGATCATAATGATATTGAGCAAGACTTGTTAACTCAAATTTTCATTCCAATCGCAAAGAAAGGCAATGCCAAAGAATGCTCAATCAGATCAGATCAGATCAGATCAGTCGCTCAGTCATGTCCGACTCTTTGTGACCCCATGAATCACAGCACGTCAGGCCTCCCTGTCCATCACCAACTCCCGGAGTTCACTCAGACTCATGTCCATCGAGTCAGTGATGCCATCCAGCCATCTCATCCTCTGTCGTCCCCTTCTCCACCTGCCCCCAATCCCTCCCAGCATCAGAGTCTTTTCCAATGAGTCAACACTTCACATGAGGTGGCCAAAGTACTGGAGTTTCAGCTTTAGCATCATTCCTTCCAAAGAAATCCCAGGGCTGATCTCCTTCAGAATGGACTGGTTGGATCTCCTTGCAGTCCAAGGGAGTCTCAAGAGTCTTCTCCAACACCACAGTTCAAAAGCATCAATTCTTCGGCGCTCAGCCTTCTTCACAGTCCAACTCTCACATCCATACATGACCACAGGAAAAACCATAGCCTTGAGTAGACGGACCTTTGTTGACAAAGTAATGTCTCTGCTTTTGAATATGCTATCTAGGTTAGTCATAACTTTCCTTCCAAGGAGTAAGCATCTTTTAATTTCATGGCTGCAGTCACCATCTGCAGTGATTTTGGAGCCCCGAAAAATAAAGTCTGACACTGTTTCCACTGTTTCCCCATCTATTTCCCATGAAGTGGTGGGACCGGATGCCATGATCTTCGTTTTCTGAATGTTGAGCTTTAAGCCAACTTTTTCGCTCTCCACTTTCAGTTTCATCAAGAGGCTTTTGATTTCCTCTTCACTTTCTGCCATAAGGGTGGTGTCATCTGCATGTCTGAGGTTATTGATATTTCTCCCGGCAATCTTGATTCCATCTTGTGTTTCTTCTAGTCCAGCGTTTCTCATGATGTACTCTGCATATAAGTTAAATAAACAGGGTGACAATATACAGACTTTACGAACTCCTTTTCCTATTTGGAACCAGTCTGTTGTTCCATGTCCACTTCTAACTGTTGCTTCCTGACCTGCATACAAATTTCTCAAGAGGCAGATTACAATTCTACTCATGTCACATGCTAGCAAAGTAATGCTCAAAATTCTCCAAGCCAGGCTTCAACAGTATGTGAACCATGAACTTCCAGCTGTTCATGCTGGATTTAGAAAAGGCAGAGGAACCAGAGATCAAATTGCCAACATCTGTTGGATCATTGAAAAAAGAAAGAGAGTTCCAGAAAAACATACACTTCTGCTTTATTGACTATGCCAAAGCCTTTGACTGTGTGGATCACAAGAAACTGTGGAAAATTCTGAAAGAGATGGGAATACCAGACCACCTGACCTGCCTTCTGAGAAATCTATATGGAGATCAAGAAGCAACACTTAGAACTGGACATGGAACAACAGAGTGGTTCCAAATCAGGAAAGGAGTACATCAAGGCTGTATATTGTCACCCTGCTTATTTAACTTATATGTAGAGTACATCATGAGAAATTCTGGGCTGGATGAAGCACAAGCTGGAATCAAGATCACTGGGAGAAATATCAATCACCTCAGATATGCAGATGACACCACACTCATGGCAGAAAGAAAAGAACTAAAGAGCCTCTTGATGAAAGTAAAAGATGCTGCTGCTGCTAAGTTGATTCAGTCATGTCTGACTCTGTGCGACCCCATATACGACAGCCCACCAATCTCCTCTGTCCCTGGGATTCTCCAGGCAGTAACACTGGAGTGGGTTGCCATTTCCTTCTCCAGTGCATGAAAGTGAAAAGTGAAAGTGAAGTCACTCAGTCGTGTCCGACTCTTAGCCACCCCGTGGACTGTAGCCTACCAGGCTCCTCCATCCATGGGATTCTCCAGGCAAGAATACTGGAGTGGGTTGCCATTTCCTTCTCTGAAAGTGAAAGAGGAGAGTGAAAAAGTTGGCTTAAAACTCAACATTCAGAAAACTAAGATCATGGCATGTGATCCCATCACTTCATGGCCAATAGATGGGGAAACAATGGAAATAGTGACCGACTTAATTTTTTTTGGCTCCAAAATCACTGCAGATGGCAAATGAAGCCATGAAATTAAAAGATGCTTGCTCCTTGGAAGAAAAGTTATGACCAACCTAGACAGCATATTAAAAAGCAGAGACATTACTTTGTAAAGAAATGTCCTTCTAGTCAAAGCTATGGATTTTCCAGTAGTCATGTATGAAAGTGAGAGCTGGACTATAAAGAAAGTTGAGTGCTGAAGAATTGATGCTTTTGAACTGTGGTGTTGGAGAAGACTCCTGAGAGTCCCTTGGACTACAAGGAGATCCAACAGTCCATACTAAAGGAAAGCAGTCCTGAATATTAGTTGGAAGGACTGATTTTGAAGCTGAAACTCCAATACTTTGGCCACCTGATGGGAAGAGCTGACTCATTTGAAAAGACCCTGATGCTGGGAAAGATTGAAGGCAGGAGGAGAAGGAGACAACAGGATGAGATGGTTGGATGGCATCACCGACTCAATGGACATGCATTTGAGTAAACTCCGGGAGTTGGTGATGGACAGGGATGCCTAGCGTGCTGTAGTCCATGGGGTTGCAAAGAGTCAGACACGACTGAGCAACTGAACTTACTCTCTGACTGTTAACCCATACAGGGACACTAGAGGAAGCTCTCTTTCAAAAATCATTCTAGACAAGATAGTAAAGCTATATGTAAATGAAGGAATTGAGTAATTACTCAAGTGGAGCACACTAATCATCAACAACATAAAGAGAGGGTTTGTATCCTCACTAAGAAAGAACTATCAGATAGTCTAGTCACTTTCAAATATGAAGTTGTTAAAAAGACCAATGGCCAAGACTGTTGCCAGGCTAGGTAGTGTGGAAAACTTATGGAAACAGTATGATAAACCTAAATTATGTCATTGAACAGTGAAGCTTTTATCATTGTCTTCTAATGACCCAAGTGTCATGGATAGAAAATGAATTTGTCTTCCCTTTGTAATTGGTTTGAATGGGACAGATAATGAACACACCATGGGAGTTAGAGGAGTGTACCTATGAGAGTTAGAGGAGTGATATTAGAGGAAACCTAACCTGTAAATGATGATATTGTGAAAGTGCTGCACTCAGTATGCCAGCAAATTTGGAAAACTCAGCAACGGCCACAGGACTGGAAAAGGTCAGTTTTCATTCCAATCCCAAAGGTAATGCCAAAGAATGCTCAAACTACCACACAATTGCACTCATCTTACACGCTAGGAAAGTAATGCTCAAAATTCTCCAAGCCAGGCTTCAACAGTACTTGAACCATGAACTTCCAGCTGTTCATGCTGGATTTAGAAAAGGCAGAGGAACCAGAGATCAAATTGCCAACATCTGTTGGATCATCAAAAAAGCGAGAGAGTTCCAGAAAAACATCTACTTCTTTCTTATTGACTGAACATCAAAAGTTTTTATAAATTGAAAACCAGATATCCCATGTTATGGAATTTAGAGCTCTTCTATATATGGGAAGATGCAAGAGTCTGGGCTCACTGAAATCATTTCTTTGATATGCACATCACCTATCTGGAGTCAGTATTCTGTTTTCACATCCTGAGTTCCTCAGGGCTCACCATACGGAGTGGTTGCAGTCTGATGGCCTATATTAATAGATAGCAGGTACTCTTCTCCTTCCTGAGCACCCTCAGGGCTCACCAGATCACATTGAGGGATGTAATCTCTGATGACTGTAACATCCTTGTTTACTGATATGGCAGGAAATATTTCTTTTCTCAGTAAGAAAAAAAAAAACAAAAAATAATCAAGCCTGTAAGGAAATATCAAAAAGTCCATGAAGGGCTGTGGCCACAATTGAGTCCATTGAGTGGGTTCAATTTATGGTTGTTGTGAGGATGTTGGTGGACTTTTTGTATAAAGTATTGTAAGGCAATTGATGAACAGAAACTCAAGAAATGTGTTGAGGAAGTATTGACTAACATCAGAGTGTGGATTGGAAAGGAAAATGCTAGTCATAGATCTGCAGTTGTCTTCTCCCTTTGCTGTGGGATGCTTCTGGAGAGAAAAATATACTAAAATCCCTTGTGAAAACTTAAAATATAGAAATGGCAAGCACAGCAGTGGTATTTTCTAGCAACAGGATTCTAATACATGGAATATTTTGAGTACATGTGTATAATCTGTCTAGGACTGCTTATATTAAACCTGTGTGAATTTATGGGTCATGGCTACCTGGAAAATTCATATAAGCTATTTAACTGTCTGTGTATAAAATGGAGTTGTTTCATGACAGAAATACTTCTCTTTTATTAAAGTAATGCTTTTGCAAACTTGAAACTTCTCATGTTCAGTCATGTCCAACTCTTTGCAACCCCATGAACTGTAGCCCACCATGGAAAGCCCTCTGTCCATGGGATTCTCCAGGGAAGAATACTGGAGTGGGTTGCCATTTCTTCCTCCAGGGGATCTTCTCAACCCAGAGATTGAACCCATGTCTCCTGCATCTCCTGCATTGGCAGGTGGATTCTTTACCACTGAGCCACCTGGGCTTCCCAGTGCTTTTGCATGCTACACTTAAAAGTTGTGTATTAAATCCAGATCAGAGAAGGCACTAACACAACATTAAAGAACCTGGGGAGAGGTGTTGACTATCCCAGACATTTTCGTAGTTTTCTTTTCTTGTGATGTCCTATCTCCTTGCAATTATTTATATGGCTTAATTCTAGATAACATCTCTGATCCTTTGAATCTGATTTGACCATTCACTCCTTTAGATCATTCAAGCTATAGCCCTCAATGCCCAAGATTGACCACTATGACCCTTTAAATGGGCTTCCTAGGTTTTTCCAGATCCAAGCCTTTCCTTTCTAGAGCCACATCAAAACTTTTCCATTCCTTGATCCAGGTTCTCTAGATTTTGCTCTCAGTTAATAAATTGAACATTATAATTAATATGCACTTATTATCATCAGTATTATTATTGTTAGTGTTCCCTTATTAAAGAAATGGATTTGGAGTCACATGTCTTCACACAGAACTACGGTGACAGGATATGTTATTTTATTTTATTTTTTTGGTTTTCTTCAAGTGGAGGTGACTTCTTTTGCCTTTATAATCCTCCATGTGACTTTATTTTTTACTGCCTCTCTTGACATATTCAGCCTTGAAATAATTTTTTGTAAACATGTCTTATTTCTACAATTAGGACAGAAATGTTTGTCACTATTTTCTAAATCTCCCACAGTGTTTGGCAGAATGTATTTTCTCTAAAGGCACTTCATGAATATTTGACAAATTAAATTGAGTGGACAGATAAGCCTTTTGGCTTTCTTCAAAACAGGGGAGATTGTAATGATAACCTTATTAACATAAATAAGCAAATTACACTCCAGTTTATTTTCTAATATCATACCCTTAGATAAAAGAAGTGAAACCTCTTTCTTTCTTTATATTTTCTTTATTGTGAGGAAAAAGACAAAGATTTATTTTTCTTTTTGGTGTGGGTGGGGACTATCTTAAAGGAATTTTATTCTATCTATTGAGCAGATTTCAGAAAATTCCTGAATTTTCAGGCAGTCAAAAATATGGGAAAAAGGAAGAATCAGAGAATCAGGAAAATTAGGAAACCTATTATGTATTACTGACCCGAGGAATCAGGACCTGAGGTTTAATGAAAAGTCACCGAGAAGGCAACAATGGGGAAAATTGGCATTTAGAGAAACTTGTAATTTGTTTGTTCCTAAGAAACATTCACTTCAAAGTCCAATTAAGATCAAAATAGTTTTTACTGGTAATTCATTAAACCCAACAGATGGCCAGTGATTTCTGCTGAGGGAGTTATAGTTTACAAATGAGGATTTTAAGGAGTATTTAGATGCTTGAATGTTTTGAGGGCACTTCCTTTTAATGGCACCTCCTACCTTTCTCCATCCGCTGATGGGCAAAGAGCCTGATTTGTTACTCAGAGGAGCAAGGGCTGTGGGAAGTTCAGAGGCTGGACCTTTGCAGGTTAGGGTTGCCACATAAAACTCTCAAAAAACAGTCAATATTTAGTACTTTCATGCTTTAGTCACTTTTTCCCTACAATTAGGCCAAGGTCGGGATCTTGTGGTATTTTATCTACATGTAATAAATAGCTGAGTGAGGGAAAAAAAAGAAAACAGTTCTGTGAAGAAGGTTGTCTTTAATCCTTTTATCTGAAACTGTCTTTGCTAGGAAAATAGCTTATTATATGTAGCCTTATGCACTTGAAGTAAAAGCCTTCTTTGTTTTCCTAAGAACTTTAGAGTATCTTTGTGAAATAGTTGTATATCAATAATTGTACATTTCATCAACAGGGACTTTGATGTGGGCTCTGCTTTTATTGGATCATCTTCCCTCTAGCTGTTTTACTGGCCATAGACAAAGGAAGTCGTCAGTATGTTTATGTTCTGTATGTGGGTACAATAAGAATTTGTTCAGTCACTAAGTCATGTCCGACTCTTTGTGACCCCATGGACTGCCACATGCCAGGCTTCCCTGTCCTTCATTATCTCCTGGAGCTTGCTCAAACTCATGTCCATTGAGTTGGTGATGCCATCCAACCATGTCATCCTCTGTTGCCCCTTCTTGTCCTGCCCTCAATCTTTCCCAGCATCAGAGTCTTTGCTGATGAGTTGACTTCTTGCATCAGGTGGCCAAAGTATTGGAGTTTCAGCTTCAGCATCAGTCTTTCCAATGAATATTGATGGTTAATTTCCTTTAGGACTGACTGGTTTGATCTCCTTGAAAGTCCAAGGGACTCTCAAGAGTCTTCTCCAACACCACAGTTCCAAAGCACCACTTCTTCTGTGCTCAGCCTTCTTTATAGTCCAACTCTCATGTCCACACATGACTACTGGAAAAACCATAGCCTTGACTATACAGATCTTTGTTGGCAAAGTAATGTCTCTGCTTTTAAATATGCTGTCTAGGATTGTCATAGCTTTTCTTCCAAAGATCAAGCATCTTTTAATTTCAGAGCTTCTGTCACCATCTGCGGTAATTTTGGAGTCCAAGAAAATAGTATCAGTCATCGTTCCCATTGTTTTCCCATCAATTTGCCATGAAGTGATGGGATCAGATGCCATGATCTTAGTTTTTTGAATGTTGAGTTTTAAGACAACTTTTTCACTCTCCTATTTCACCTTCATCAAGAGGCTCTTTAGTTCCTCTTCACTTTCTGCCATAAGGGTGGTGTCTTCTGCATATCTGAGGTTATCGATATTTTTCCTGGAAATCTTGATTTCAGTTTGTGCTTCATCCAGCCCAGAATTTCTCCTGATGTACTCTGTATGTAAGTTAAATAAGCAGGGTGAAAATATAGAGCATTGATGTACTCCTTTCCCAATTGGGAGCCAGTTCATTTTTCCATGTCCAGTTCTAACTATTGCTTCTTGACCTGCATACAGATTTCTCAGGAGGCACATAAGTTGGTCTGGTATTCCCTTCTCTTGAAGAATTTTCCAGAGTTTGTTGTGGTCCACACAGTCAAAGTCTTTAGCATAGTCATTGAAGCAGAAGTAGGTGTTTTTCTGGAATTCTCCTTATTCTATGATCCATCGAATGTTGGCAATTTGATCTCTGGTTCCTCTGCATTTTTCAAAATCCAGCTTGAACATCTGAAAGTTTTGATTCATGTACTGTTGAAGCCTAGCTTGGAGAATTTTGAACATTACTTTGCTAGCATGTGAAATGAGTGCAATTGTGTGGTAGTTGAGCAATCTTTGCCATTGCCCTTCTTTGGGATTGGAATGAAAACTGACCTTTTCCAGTCCTGTGGCCACTGTTAAGTTTTCCAAATTTGCTGGCATATTGACCATAGCACTTTCATGGCATCATATTTTAGGATTTGAAATAGCTCAGCTAGAATTCCATCACCTTCACTAGCTTTGTAGTGATGCTTCCTAAGGTCCACTTGTCTTCCTTCTCCCAGATGTCTGGCTCTAGGTGAGTGATCAGACCTTCATGGTTATCTGGGTCATTAAAATCTTTTTTTGTATCGTTCTTCTGTGTATTCTTGCCACCTCTTCTTAATATCTTCTGCTTCTGTTAGGTCCATACCGTTTCCATCCTTTATCGTGCCCATCTTTGCTTGAAATGTTCCCTTGGTATCTCTAAGTTTCTTGAAGAGATCTCTAGCTTTCCCATTACATTGTTTTTCTCTATATCTTTGCATTGATGAATTAGTGAGGCTTTATTATCTCTCCTTGCTATTCTTTGGAACTCTGCATTCAAATGGGTATATCTTTCATTTTCTACGTTGCCTTTCACTTCTCTTCTTTTTTTCTCAGTTGTTCCTTAGATAACCACTTTCCCTTTTTGCATTTCTCTTCTTGGGGATGGTTTTGATCACTGCCCCCTGTACAATGTTACTCTGTCCATAGTTCATCAGGCACTCTGTCTATCAGATCTAATCCCTTGAATTTATTTGTCACCTCCACTGTATAATTGTAAGGGATTTGAGTTAGGTTATACCTGTATGGCCTAGTGGTTTTCCCTACTTTTTTCAATTTAAGTCTGAATTTTGCAATAAGGAACTGATGATTTGAATCATAGTCAGCTATGGATCTTTTTTTCACCTGACTGTACAGAGCTTCTCCATCTTCAGCTGCAGAGAATATGATCAATCTGAGATTGGTATTGACCATCTGGTGATGTCCTAGTGTAAAGTTGTGTCTTGTGTTGTTAGAGGAGGCTGTTTGCTATGACCAGTGTGTTCTCTTAAAAACACTCTGTTAGCTTTTGCCTCACTTCATTTTGTATTCCAAGGCCAAACTTGCCTGTTACTCGAGGCATCTCTTGACTTCCTACTTTTGCATCCCAGTCCCCTGTGAAAGGACATCTTTTTTTTGGTGTTAGTTCTAGAAGATCTTGCAGGTCTCCATAGAACCATTCAATTTCAGGTTCTTCAAATTAGTGGTTAGGGCATAGACTTGGATTTCTGTGATAGTGAATGATTTGCCTTGGAAACAAACAGAGATCGTTCTGTCGTTTTTGAGATTGCACCCAAGTGCTGCATTTCTCCTTTGTTGACAATGAGGGCTACGCCATTTCCTCTAAGGGATTCTTGCTCACAATAGTAGATATAATGGTCATGTGAGTTGAATTCGCCCATTATGGTCAATTTTAGTTTATTGATTCCTAAAATGTCAGTGTTCACTCTTGCCATCTCTTGTTTGACCACTTACAGTTTATCTTGATTCATGGACCTAACATTCCAGGTATCTATACAATACTGTTCATTACAGCATTGGACTTTACTTTCACCACCAGTCACATCCACAACTGGGCAATTTTTCTGCTTTGGCTCAGCCTCTTCATTCCTTCTGGAGCTATTTCTCTTCTCAAGTAGCATATTGGCACCTTCCAACCTGGGGAGCTCTTCTTTTAGTGTCATATCTTTTTGCCTTTTCATACCGTTAATATTGATGAATGATAGTTGATCAATACTGTTTATTAAATTTTGCTTTCTTGACCTACAGATAAAACATATCTTTGTCATTATATCTTAGATAAAGATATTTTCCTTTCTTTATAGAATGATTGTCTGTGAGGATTATTTCTAGGAGGCTTATCAACGTTTAATGTGATATGCTATTCTTAATTCTGGAAGTTGGTATTTAAGTGCTGCTGCTTCTGCTAAGTCGCTTCAGTCGTGTCCGACTCTGTGCGACCCCATAGATGGCAGCCCACCAGGATCCCCCATCCCTGGGATTCTCCAGGCAAGAACACTGGAGTGGGTTGCCATTTCCTTCTCCAATGCATGAAAGTGAAAAGTGAAAGTGAAGTTGCCCAGTCGTGTCTGACTCTTTGCGACCCCATGGACTGCAGCCCATCAGGCTCCTCCATCCATGGGATTTTCCAGGCAAGAGTACTGGAGTGGGGTGCCATCGCCTTCTCCTTGGTATTTAAGTACTATTATATAATACTCAAAAAGTATTAAAATTTATTCTCAGAGCAGTGTTATGATGAAAAACTATATATAACCAATAAATAATTTCATAGAAACTCAAATTTCTCCTTGCATTTCTCAAATATTAAGAAGCAATAATTTTGCTCATGCTAATAATAACTCAAATTTTTTTCTTAATAATAAACTTATGTTAATAATAAAATTATGCATGTCTAGGTGATACAACTCTTTATATAAGGTTGTTTCAGGGATTGGCTGACATCAAAAGGAAGGAAGAAAAAATCATTTTCCAGTCATGTCTTAGAACTTGAAGGTTGAATGGCACCAAGAACTTATATAGTTTCCCTGTGGCCTATCTTACACAGAAGAACTATACAAAAAAGAGCTTCATGACCCAGATAATCACGATGGTGTGATCACTCACCTATAGCCAGACACCCTGGAATGTGAAGTCAAATGGGGCTTAGGAAGCATCACTCTGAACAAAGCTAGTGGTGGTGATGGAATTCCAGTTGAGCTATTTCAAATCCTAACAGATGATGCTGGGAAAGTGCTGCACTCAATATGCCAGCAAATTTGGAGAACTTGGTAGTGGCCACAGGACTGGAAAAACTCAGTCTTCATTCCAATCCCCCAAAAAGGCAATGCCAAGGAATGCTCAAACTACCACACAATTGCACTCATCTCACATGCTAGGAAAATAATGCTCAAAATTCTCCAAGCCAGGCTTCAACAGCACATGAATCAAAACTTTCAGATGTTCAAGCTGGATTTAGAAAAAGGCAGAGGAACCAGAGATCAAATTGCCAACATCCGTTGGATCACTGAAAGAGCAAGAAAGTTCCAGAAAAACATCTACTTCTGCTTTATTGACTATGCCAAAGCCTTTGACTGTGTAGACCACAACTCTGGAAAATTCTTCAAGAGTTGGGAATACCAAACCACCAATCTGCCTCTTGAGAAATACGTATGCAGATCAGGAAGCAATAGTTAGAACTGAACATGGAACAACAGACTGTTTCCAAATCAGGGAAGGAGTATGTCAAGGCTGTATATTGTCACCCTGCTTATTTAACTTATATGCAGAGTACATCATGAGAAATGCTGAGCTGGATGAAACACAAACTGGAATCAAGATTGCCAGGAGAAATATCAATAACCTCAGATACACAGATGATACTATCCTTATGGCAGAAAGTGAAGAAGAACTAAAGAGCTTCTTGATGAAAGTGAAAGAGGAGAGTGAAAAAGTTGGCTTAAAACTCAACATTCAGAAAACTAAAATCATGGCATCTGATCCCATCACTTCATGGCAAATAGATGGGGAAACAATGGAAACAGTGACAGACTATATTTTTGGGGGGCTCCAAAATCACTGCAGATGGTGACTGTAGCCATGAAATTAAAAGACACTTCTTCCTTAGAAGGAAAGTTATGTCCAACCTAGACAGCATATAAAAAAACAGAAACATTACTTTGCCAACAAAGGTCATCCAGTCAAGCTATCGTTTTTCCAGTAGTCATGTATGGATATGAGAGTTGGACTATAAAGAAAGCTGAGTGCCGAAGAATTGATTTGAACTGTGGTGTTGAAGAAGACTTGAAAGTCCCTTGGATTGCAAGGAGATCCAACCAGACCATCCTAAAGGAAATCAGTCCTGAATATTCATTGGGAGGACTGGTGTTGAAGCTGGAACTCCAATACTTTGCCACCTGATGCAAAGAACTGACTCATTGGAAAAGTCCCTGTTGCTGGAAAAGATTGAAAGCAGAGGATGAGATGGTTGGATGGCATCACTGATTCAATGGGCATGAGTTTGAGTAGACTCTGGGAGTTGGTGATGGACAGGGAACCTGGCCTGCTGCAGTCCATGGGGTCACAGAGAGTCAGACATGACTGAACTGAACTATCTTACAAATTCACTATTTCCTTAAAAATAAGTGATGAAACAAAAAAGCAATCAATAAGCAAAGAAAAACAAGCTTGCTTAAATAATGCTTTTGTCAGATTTTTTCTAGCTTAGAAACTTTCAATGGCCCTATTTCATGTTCTGTTAGAACCAAATTTCTCTGCATGGGCTTTTAAGTTTCTTTTTACATTCTGGCTACATTGTTAGCTCTCAAATTCAGTTTCTCTAGCCTAGTCTCTTTATGATTTCATGAACATGGCATAAATGTTCATTCTTATACATCTTTAATAATGGTATTTCTTTGTCCTGGAATTTCATCTCCTCATGTGCTTATTCCAAACTAGTCCAGGAAAAATGTAGGCATTACCAGCTTTTTGAAATCTTCCCTGACAACCCCAACAGTTTTTGAACCATTTCTGCAGTACATTTACATTGTGTTACATAAAATGCTTTATATAATTAGTACAACATTTCATTTATCTGTTACTGTTGCAAATGATTGCTTTCACAAGTGTGAGTTTTATAGAATATGAAAACACAGAAATCTCTTCATTTTTATATTGCTTTGTATGAAATATTTCTGTCAAGTATTACAAGCATCTTTGCATAAACAAAGGATACAAAACATACTTAAAACTATTGATGGTTCAGGATCATTACTATGAACATTAGATTCAGTTCAGTCAGTTGTGTCTGACTCTCTGCAACCTCATTGACAGCAGCACTCCAGGCTTCCCTGTCCATCACCAATTCCTGGAGCTTTTCAAACTCATGTCCATTGACTCAGTGATGCCATCCAACCATCTCATCCTCTGTCGTTCCCTTCTTCTCCTGCCTTCAATCTTTCCCAGCATCAGGGTCTTTTCCAATGGGTTGGCTCCTTGCATTAGGAGGCCAAATTATTAGAGTTTCAGCTTCAACATCAGTCCTCCCAGTGAATATTCAGGACTGATCTCCTTTATGACTGACTGTTTGATCTCCATGCAGTCCAAGAGACTCTCAAGAGTCTTTTCCAACACCACAGTTCAAAAGCAGCAATTCTTTGGTGCTCAGCTTTCTTTATAGTCCAACTCTCACATCCACACATGACTACTGGAAAAACCACAGCTTTGACTAGATGGACCTTTGTTGGCAAAGTAATGTCTCTGCTTTTTAATATGCTCTCTAGGTTTGTCATACTTTTTCTTCCAAGGAGCAAGTGTCTTTTAATTTCATGGCTGCAGTCACCATCTGCAGTGATTTTGGAGCCCAGGAAAATAAAATCTGTCACTGGTTCTATTGTTTCCACATCTATTTGCCATGAAGTGAATGGGACCGGATGCCATGATCTTAGTTTTTTGAATGTTGAGTTTAAGCCAGCTTTTTCACTTTCCTGTTTCACATTCATCAGGAGGCTGTTTAGTTCCTCTTCACTTTCTGCCATAAGGATAGTATCATCTGTGTATCTGAGGTTATTGATATTTCTCCCAGCAATCTTGATCCCAGCATGTGCTTCATCCAGCCAGGCATTTCACATGATGTATTCTGATCAGGGTGACAATGTACAGCCTTGACCTACTCCTTTCCTAATTTGGAGCCAATCTGTTGTTCCATGTCTGGTTCTAACTGTTGCTTCTTGCCCTGCATATATATTTCTTAAGAGGCCGATCAGGTGGTTTGGTATTCCCATCTCTTGAAGAATTTTCCACAGTTTTATTGTGATCTACACAGTCAAAGGCTTTGGTGTAATCAATAAAGTAGAAGTAGATGTTTTTCTGGAACTCTCTTGCTTTTTTGATGATCCAATGGATGTTAGCAATTTGATCTCTGGTTTCTTTGCCTTTTCTAAATCCAGCTTGAACATCTTGAAGTTTACAGTTAATGTACTATTGAAGCCTAGCCTGGAGAATTTTGAGCATTACTTTGCTAGTGTGTGAGATGAATGCAATTGTGCAGTAGTTTGAATATTCTTTGGCATTGTTCTTGGGATTGGAAAGAAAACTGACCATTTTCAGTCTGGTGGCCACTGCTAAGTTTTGCAAATTTGCTGGCATATTGAGTGCAGCACTTCATCAGCAACATCTTTTAGGACCTGAAATAGCTCAACTGTCATTCCATCACTTCCACTAGCTATATTTGTAGTGATGCTCCTAAGGCCCACTTGACTTTGCATTCCATGATGTCTGGCTCTAGGTGAGTGATC
Source organism: Bubalus kerabau (assembly GCF_029407905.1). Taxonomy (NCBI): domain Eukaryota; kingdom Metazoa; phylum Chordata; class Mammalia; order Artiodactyla; family Bovidae; genus Bubalus; species Bubalus kerabau. The sequence goes on along the minus strand of NC_073631.1, from coordinate 77,358,275 downwards.
ACATCATTGTGAGCATTAATTATTATGAACAATGAACATTAATTATTATATTATACTATTTAGTGTTAGTTGGTCCGTCGTGTCCAACTCTTGCGACCCCATTTACTGGAGCCTGCCAGGCTCCTCTGTCCATAAGATTTTGTAGACAAGGCTGTAAATGGAACTTCCCTGGTGGCTCAGTAGTAAAGAATCCTCCTGCAATGCAGGAGATGCAGTAGGAGCTGCAGGTTTAATCCCTGGGTCACGAATATCCCCTGGCGAAGGAAATGGCAGCCCACTCCAGTATTCTTGCCTGGGAAATCCCATGGTCAGAGAAGCCTGGTGAACTACAGTGCGTGGTGGTCTCAAAAAAGTCAGATACGACTTAGTGACTAAACAACAACAACAAATAGTAAATATCAAGGCATTTGTTCTGTGTAAACATTCTTCTGAGTTCATGTTTTATTCAGTTTCTTTTCTTGGTAATAGACTTTCAAGCATCATCTCCTCTGTAACTCATATTTCCAACTTTATAATTACACTGCATTTTCCATCTATCTATTCTACCCATTTCAGGTAGACTGGACCTTCCTTGTTGATGACAAGTAAACTGCAGAGCAATGAAGGCAGCCCACTGTCTCAATTTCTAGGGGCTGGAGCTAATTTAGCTGAACTCCACCCTGTTAGGAGAATGATTTCTAACCTTTCCAACCCTGGCATGTCCTTTTATGCCATTCTGACAACCAAACAGAATGGGCAAATGGATATAGGAGCATTTTGTTGATTGACATCAGTCAACTTATGTATCTTGGAGGTCTTTGTTCTACTTGCCTGATCTTCAGTTGGATGTGGACTTGCTAGACATTTATTGTTGTTTTATAATATTTCAGGTCTTACTTTCCTAAGTTTGATAAGATTATAAAATGGCTTTTGGACATTTACCATAAAATAAGTACATTCTAGATGATAAGAAATATAATTATATTTATATCTGCATTACAAATAGCTGTGAAAACAAGAGAAGTGAAAAGCAAAGGAGAAAAGGAAAGATATAAACATCTGAATGCAAAGTTCCAAAGAGTAGCAAGAAGAGATAAGAAAGCCTTCCTCAGTGATCAATGCAAAGAAATAGAGGAAAACAACAGAATGGGAAAGACTAGGGATCTCTTCAAGAAAATCAGAGATACCAAAGGAACATTTCATGCAAAGATGAGCTCGATAAAGGACAGAAATGATATGGACCTAACAGAAGCAGAAGATATTAAGAAGAGGTGTCAAGAATACACAGAAGAACTGTACAAAAAAGATCTTCACAACCCAGATAATCACGATGGTGTGATCACTCACCTAGAGCCAGACATCCTGGAATATGAAGTCAAGTGGGCCTTAGAAAGCATCACTACGAACAAAGCTGGTGGAGGTGATGGAATTCCAGTGGAGCTATTTCAAATCCTGAAAGATGATGCTGTGAAAGTGCTACACTCAATATGCCAGCACATTTGGAAAACTCAGCAGTGTCCACAGGACTGGAAAAGGTCAGTTTTCATTCCAATCCCAAAGAAAGGCAATGCCAAAGAATGCTCAAACTACCGCACAATTGCACTCATCTCACACGCTAGTAAAATAATGCTCAAAATTCTCCAAGCTAGGCTTCAGCAATACGTGAACTGTGAACTTCCTGATGTTCAAGCTGGTTTTAGAAAAGGCAGAGGAACCAGAGACCAAATTGCCAACATCCGCCGGATCATAGAAAAAGCAAGAGAGTTCCAGAAAAGCATCTATTTCTGCTTTATTGACTATGCCAAAGCCTTTGACTGTGTGGATCACAATAAACTGTGGAAAATTCTGAAAGAGATGGGAATACCAGACCACCTGATCTGCCTCTTGAGAAATCTGTATGCAGGTCAGGAAGCAACAGTTAGAACTGGACATGGAACAACAGACTGGTTCCAAATAGGAAAAGGAGTTCGTCAAGGCTGTATATTGTCACCCTGCTTATTTAACTTCTATGCAGAGTACATCATGAGAAACGCTGGACTGGAAGAAACACAAGATGGAATCAAGATTGCCGGGAGAAATATCAATAACCTCAGATATGCAGATGACACCACCCTTATGGCAGAAAGTGAAGAGGAACTCAAAAGCCTCTTGATGAAAGTGAAAGTGGAGAGTGAAAAAGTTGGCTTCAAGCTCAACATTCAGAAAACAAAGATCATGGCATCCGGTCCCATCACTTTATGGGAAATAGATGGGGAAACAGTGGAGACAGTGACAGACTTAATTTTGGGGACTCCAAAATCACTGCAGATGGTGATTGCAGCCATGAAATTAAAAGACGCTTACTCCTTGGAAGGAAGGTTATGACCAACCTAGATAGCATATTCAAAATCAGAGACATTACTTTGCCAACAAAGGTTCGTCTATTCAAGGCTATGGTTTTTCCAGTGACCATGTATGGATGTGAGAGTTGGACTGTGAAGAAGGCTGAGCACCGAAGAATTGATGCTTTTGAACTGTGGTGTTGGAGAAGACTCTTGAGAGTCCCTTGGACTGCAAGGAGATCCAACCAGTCCATTCTGAAGGAGATCAGCCCTGGGATTTCTTTGGAAGGAATGATGCTAAAGCTCAAACTCCAGTACTTTGGCCACTCATGCGAAGAGTTGAGTCATTGGAAAAGACTCTGATGCTGGGAGGGATTGGGGGCAGGAGGAGAAGGGGACGACAGAGGATGAGATGGCTGGATGGCATCACTGACTCGATGGACGTGAGTCTGAGTGAACTCCGGGAGTTGGTGATAGACAGGGAAGCCTGGCGTGCTGCAATTCATGGGGTTGCAGAGTCGGACACGACTGAGCGACTGATCGGATCTGATCTGATCTATGCTGTAGAAGATTTCTCATAATCACCAATTTAAACCTCATAATCATATGGCATTGTAATTTATGACAGATTCATTTTACAGACAAATAAAGGGAAATTTAGAGAAAGAGGTTATGCTGCTGGCACATGAGTTTCAAAGGCAAGTCTTCTGACCTCTGTTCCAGTGTATCCTCAACTATTACTTCACCTTCTGAGTAAGGCATTGAGCTAGGCTTCAAGAAACTTCTTGCTTCCTCAGAATCGATAGAATAAACACAGAATAACTATCTGATTGGGATGTGGTTAGTGCTCTGCAGAAGTGAGACAGTGTAGTGGAAATTCAAAGGTGTGGTGTATAATTGTGTGTCTGAGTCCTTGCTCAAAGTAAAACATATAAGAAAGTCATTGATATTTATAAGGAAGAAGTATCCTAAGAAATAGGCCTTGGTATGTGTAATATTTGGAAGATAGATGCTGAATGGAATTTGATGGCAGACAAAGGCATAGACTGTGAAAACAAAGACTTGTACAGTTTGATGCAAAATACACATAGGGGATCTGTGAGGGATTAGTGGAGATTTATGGTGTATTTCTAGGGGAGTTGTGATGACTATGCTGAGGATAATGTTCTTAAAACTGTTTCCTGTTTATAGTGTATTTGATTTAATGGTGAGAGATGGCTTTAGGTATCATGTTATAATGAATTCATTTTTTTCCTTGGTTGGAGAAATGGTGAGAGCCACATGTAAGCTTTTTGACTGAGAGGCGGACACTAATCAATTTGCTCTTGACTGTGATGTTCCAGGCAGCATTTGTTTATATGCTGGTGCATGGGGAGTTTGGAAGTTGTTTATGTAATCCAATATTCTTGTTTCCACTCCAGATATGATTCTTTAACAGTCACTAGAAAAGAGATCAGTAGTGCTGTAAAGACCCCCCAACTGGGATTTTAATTAAAGATAATATATTTATGCACCAAGAAGAAGGTTATTAGAAATTATTAATAGCACAATTTAAACTCCATAGGAAGAAGTTCATATTTATCAATATCTTGTTTTTAATATGGGTAAAATTTACAACATTTTCACTTTCATTTTGCCTAAAACTTTGGTAATGCTCTTGTTTTCCTAAACAATGATTGTATTGACCAGCTTCTTACTTTAAAATTTTGTCTCTTTAAGACAAATCATTAAGATCAGTTACTTGACTAGCTTCTTGGTTGATCTGTTAACTCAGGTAAAAGAAACTCTTTAGTCTTTGTAGAAAAAAGTCTACAATACCTGAAATATAGTAAGCTGTCTGTCTTCCTCTCCATTTTAGTGGGTGCACTAAATGTGCAAAGATTTTTGCTTTGCCTTATCTTCCCATGAGACTTTAAGGATTAAACAATTCCTAGGAAAGAAACAAAGGCAAAGTCATACTATTTCTCAAATAATTCAAGTGAAACCTGGAAATAAGATGAAGTATAAGTCCAGAACACTGGGAAAAAACCAATGAAATTGCCAAAATAGCCCAAAAGTTGGGGAACATTTTTGTGTTGTATTGAATTTAAGCTAGAGAATAAGCTAGAGAATAAGCTAGAGAATGAAAATATTTTGATGCTTTTGTTTTTTTAAGAAAAATATCAGGTACTAAAGATTAACTTTTATTCATGCATTCAATGAAAAAATTAGAAATATATATGTGGACTGTGGGTTGTTTTGACCTAAGAATAAAATCTGACACATTTTATTTGATGGAGCACTTTTATAATCAAGTTTCCAAATTAGAATAAATGTTTTGAAGCTCAAATAATCCTTTGACTATGATTAGATTTAGTTCTATTGGTACCTAATATTTTTAGGCTTTAGTGGACAATATAAAATAAACTTGATTTTCTCTATGAATCACTTAAAATTTTGAGCCATGGGTTTTAGTTTTTCTCAGAGCTAAAATCAGAAAATACATCATGTGCCCAAAGAGTGCCATCTATCCGTATTTAAGAAGATTTACAGAAAAACTTTTTGGGTGTTAGTTCTAAAAGGCCTTGTAGGTCTTCAAAGAACCATTCAACTTCAGCTTCTTCAGCGTTACTGATTGGGGTATAGACTTGGATTACTGTGATATTGAATGGTTTGCCTTGGAAATGAACATAGATCATTCTGTCGTTTTTGAGATTGCATCCAAGTACTGCATTTCAGATCCTTTTGATGACCATGATGGCTACTCCATTTCTTCTAAGGGATTCCTGCCCGCAGTGGTAGATATAATGGTCATCTGAGTTAAATTCACCCATTCCAGACCATTTTTGTTCGCTGATTCCTAGAATGTTGACGTTCACTCTTGCCATCTCCTGTTTGACCACTTCCAATTTCCCTTGATTCATGGACCTGACATTCCAGGTTCCTATGCAATATTGCTCTTTACAGCATCGGACCTTGCATCTATCACCAGTCACATCCACAGCTGGGTATTGTTTTTGCTTTGGCTCCATCCCTTCATTCTTTCTGGAGTTATTTCTCCACTGATCTCCAGTAGCATATTGGGCACCTACTGACCTGGGGAGTTCCTCTTTCAGTATCCTATCATTTTGCCTTTTGATACTGTTCATGGGGTTCTCAAGGCAAGAATACTGCAGTGGTTTGCCATTCCCTTCTCCAGTGGACCACATTCTGTCAGATCTCTCCACCATGACCCGCCTGTCTTGGGTTGCCCCACGGGCATGGCTTAGTTTCATTGAGTTAGACAAGGCTGTGGTCCTTGTGTGATTAGACTGACTAGTTTTCTGTGAGTATGGTTTCAGTGTGTCTGCCCTCTGATGCCCTCTTGCAACACCTACCATCTTACTTGGGTTTCTCTTACCTTGGACGTGGGGTATCTCTTCACGGCTGCTCCAGCAAAGTGCAGCCGCTGCTCCTCACCTTGGACGAGGGGTATCTCCTCACTGCTGCCTCTCCTGACCTTGAACGTGAAGTAGCTCCTCTCGGCCCTCCTACGCCCATGCAGCCATGGCTCCTTGGACGTGGGGGAGCTCCTTCTGGCTGCTGCCCCTGACCTCGGACGTGGTGTAGCTCCTCTTGGCCATGGTTCTGCCAGGTCCGTCACAGCCAGCGCTTCTGCCACATGGTCCGTCACAGCCGGTGCGCTTCCTTTTAGAACTAACACCCAAAAAAGATGTCATTTTCATTATAGGGGACTGGAATGCAAAAGTAGGAAGTCAAGAAACACCTGGAGTAACAGGCAAATTTGGCCTTGGAATACAGAATGAAGCAGGGCAAAGGCTAATAGAGTTTTGCCAAGAGAACGCACTGGTCATAGCAAACACCCTCTAAAAACAACACAAGAGAGGACTCTACACATGGACATCACCAGATGGTCAACACGGAAATCAGATTGATTGTATTCTTTGCAGCCAAAGATGGAGAAGCTCTATACAGTCAGCAAAAACAAGACTGGGAGCTGACTGTGGCTCAGATCATGAACTCCTTATTGCCAAATTCAGACTTAAATTGAAGAAAGTAGGGAAAGCCACTAGACCATTCAGGTATGACCTAAATCAAATCCCTTATGATTATACAGTGGAAGTGAGAAATAGATTTAAGGGACTAGATCTGATAGATAGAGTGCCTGATGAACTATGGACATTGTACAGGAGACAGGGATCAAGACCATCCCCATGGAAAAGAAATGCAAAAAAGCAAAATGGCTGTCTGGGGAGGCCTTACAAATAACTGTGAAAAGAAGAGAAGCTAAAAGCAAAGGAGAAAAGGAAGGATATAAGCATCTGAATGCAGAGTTCCAAAGAGTAGCAAGAAGAGATAAGAAAGCCTTCCTCAGTGATCAATGCAAAGAAATAGAGGAAAATAACAGAATGGGAAAGACTAGGGATCTCTTCAAGAAAATTAGAGATACCAAGGGAACATTTCATGCAAAGATGGGCTCGATAAAGGACAGAAATGGTATGGACCTAACAGAAACAGAAGATGTTAAGAAGAGGTGGCAAGAATACACAGAAGAACTGTACAAAAAAGAGCTTCATGACCCAGATAATCATGATGGTGTGATCACTGACCTAGAGCCAGACATCCTGGAATGTGAAGTCAAGTGGGCCTTAGAAAGCATCACTACAAAGAAAGCTAGTGGAGGTGATGGAATTCCAGTTGAGTTATTTCAAATCCTGAAAGATGATGCTATGAAAGTGCTACACTCGATATGCCAGCACATTTGGAAAACTCAGCAGTGTCCACAGGACTGAAAAAGGTCAGTTTTCATTCCAATCCCAAAGAAAGGCAATGCCAAAGAATGCTCAAACTACCGCACAATTGCACTCATCTCACACGCTAGTAAAGTAATGCTCAAAATTCTCCAAGCCAGGCTTCAGCAATACGTGAACCGCAAACTTCCTGATGTTCAAGCTGGATTTAGAAAAGGCAGAGAAACCAGAGATCAAATTGCCAATATCCGCTGGATCATGGAAAAAGCAAGAGAGTTCCAGAAAGACATCTATTTCTGCTTTATTGACCATGCCAAAGCCTTTGACCTGTGGATCACAATAAACTGTGGAAAATTCTGAAAGAGATGGGAATACCAGAGCACCTTACCTGCCTCTTGAGAAACCTATATGCAGGTCAGGAAGCAACAGTTAGAACTGGACAGGGAACAGACTGGTTCCAAATAGGAAAAGGAGTACGTCAAGGCTGTATATTGTAACCCTGCTTATTTAACTTATATGCAGAGTACATCATGAGAAAGGCTGGGCTGGAAGAAGCACAAGCTGGAATCAAGATTGCTGGGAGAAATATCAATAACCTCAGACATGCAGATGACACCACCCTTATGGCATAAAGTGAAGAAGAACTAAAGAGCTTCGTGATGAAAGTGAAGAGGAGAGTCAAAAAGTTGGCTTAAAGCTCAACATTCAGAAAACGAAGATCATGTCATCTGGTCCCATCACTTCATGGGAAATAGATGGGGAAACAGTGGAAACAGTGTCCGACTTTATTTTTGGGGGCTCCAAAATCACTGCAGATGGTGACTGCAGCCATCAAATTAAAAGACGCTTACTCCTTGGAAGGAAAGTTATGACCAGCCTAGACAGCATATTCAAAAGCAGAGACATTACTTTGCCAACAAAGGTCAGTTCTGTCAAGGCTATGGTTTTTCCAGTGATCATGTATGGATGTGAGAGTTGGACTGTGAAGAAGGCTGAGTGCCGAAGAATTGATGCTTTTGAACTGTGGTGTTGGAGAAGACTCTTGAGAGTCCCATGGACTGCAAGGAGATCCAACCAGTCCATTCTAAAGGAGCTCAGTCCTGGGTGTTCTTTGGAAGGAATGATGCTAAAGCTGAAACTCCAGTACTTTGCCCACTCATGTGAAGTGTTGACTCATTGGAAAAGACTCTGATGCTGGGAGGGATTGGGGTCAGGAGGAGAAGGGGATGACAGAGGATGAGATGGCTGGATGGCATCACCGACTTGATGAACATGAGTTTGAGTGAACTCCGGGAGTTGGTGATGGACAGGGAGGCCTGGCGTGCTGCAATTCATGGGGTTGCAAAGAGTTGGACACGACTGAGTGACTGAACTGAACTGAACTGACAGTAAATCTATTGTATCTTACTATTATCGCCAGAAGCACCATGTTTGCATTATTTGAGAACAAAAAGTTATATCCATATCCTGATATAATTGAGTTATGATTCTATTGGGCTTCCCAGGTGGCACTAGTGGTAAAGAACCTGCCTGCCAGTTTAGGAGATAAAAAATGCGGGTTTGCATCACAAGCACGGAAATTGAAACTGTAATCAAAAATCTTCCAGCAAACAAAAGCCCAGGTCCAGACGGCTTCACAGCTGAATTCTACCAAAAATTTAGAGACGAGCTAACACCTATCCTGCTCAAACTCTTCCAGAAAATTGCAGAGGATGGTAAACTTCCAAACTCATTCTATGAGGCCACCATCACCCTAATACCAAAACCTGACAAAGATCCCACACAAAAAGAAAACTACAGGCCAATATCACTGATGAACATAGATGCAAAAATTCTTAACAAAATTCTAGCAATCAGAATCCAACAACACATTAAAAAGATCATACACCATGACCAAGTGGGCTTTATCCCAGGGATGCAAGGATTCTTCAATATCCACAAATCAATCAATGTAATACACCACATTAACAAATTGAAAAATAAAAACCATAGGATTATCTCAATAGATGCAGAGAAAGCCTTTGACAAAATTCAACATCCATTTATGATAAAAACCCTCCAGAAAGCAGGAATAGAAGGAACATACCTCAACAGAATAAAAGCTATATCACAAACCCACAGCAAACATTATCCTCAATGGTGAAAAATTGAAAGTATTTCCTCTAAAGTCAGGAACAAGACAAGGGTGCCCACTTTCACCATTACTATTCAACATAGTTTTGGAAATTTTGGCCACAGCAATCAGAGTAGAAAAAGAAATAAAAGGAATCCAAACTGGAAAAGAAGAAGTAAAACTCTCACTATTTGCAGATGACATGATCCTCTACATAGAAAACCCTAAAGACTCCACCAGAAAATTACTAGAACTAATCAATGACTATAGTAAAGTTGCAGGATATAAAATCAACACCCAGAAATCCCTTGCATTTCTATACACTAATAATGAGAAAACAGAAAGAGAAATTAAGGAAACAATTCCATTCACCATTGCAACGGAAAGAATAAAATACTTAGGAATATATCTACCTAAAGAAACTAAAGACCTATATATAGAAAACTATAAAACACTGGTGAAAGAAATCAAAGAGGACACTAACAGATGGAGAAATATACCATGTTCATGGATTGGAAGAATCAATATAGTGAAAATGAGTATACTACCCAAAGCAATTTATAGATTCAATGCAATCCCTATCAAGCTACCAACAGTATTCTTCACAGAGCTAGAACAAATAATTTCACAATTTGTATGGAAATACAAAAAACCTCGAATAGCCAAAGCTATCTTGAGAAAGAAGAATGGAGCTGGAGGAATCAACCTACCTGACTTCAGGCTCTACTACAAAGCCACAGTTATCAAGACAGTATGGTAGTGGCACAAAGACAGAAATATAGATCAATGGAACAAAATAGAAAGCCCAGAGATAAATCCACGCACATATGGACACCTTATCTTTGACAAAGGAGGCAAGAATATACAATGGATTAAAGGCAATCTCTTTAACAAGTGGTGCTGGGAAATCTGGTCAACCACTTGTAAAAGAATGAAACTAGAACACTTTCTAACACCATACACAAAAATAAACTCAGAATGGATTAAAGATCTAAACGTAAGACCAGAAACTATAAAACTCCTAGAGGAGAACATAGGCAAAACACTCTCTGACATACATCACAGCAGGATCCTCTATGACCCACCTCCCAGAATATTGGAAATAAAAGCAAGAATAAACAAATGGGACCTAATTAACCTTAAAAGCTTCTGCACATCAAAGGAAACTATTAGCAAGGTGAAAAGGCAGCCTTCAGAATGGGAGAAAATAATAGCAAATGAAGCAACTGAGAAACAACTAATCTCAAAAATATACAAGCAACTCCTACAGCTCAACTCCAGAAAAATAAATGACCCAATCAAAAAATGGGCCAAAGAACTAGATAGCCATTTTCCCAAAGAAGACATACAGATGGCTAACAAACACATGAAAAGATGCTCAACATCACTCATTATCAGAGAAATGCAAATCAAAACCACCATGAGGTACCATTTCACACCAGTCAGAATGGCTGCGATCCAAAAGTCTACAAGCAATAAATGCTGGAGAGGGTGTGGAGAAAAGGGAACCCTCTTACACTGTTGGTGGTAATGCAAGCTAGTACAGCCACTATGGAGAACAGTGTGGAGATTCCTTAAAAAACTGGAAATAGACCTGCCTTATGATCCAGCAATCCCACTGCTGGGCATACACACTGAGGAAACCAGAAGGGAAAGAGACACGTGTACCCCAATGTTCATCGCAGCACTGTTTATAATAGCCAGGACATGGAAGCAACCTAGATGTCCATCAGCAGATGAATGGATAAGAAAGCAGGGGTACATATACACAATGGAGTATTACTCAGCCATTAAAAAGAATACATTTGAATCAGTTCTAATGAGGTGGATGAAACTGGAGCCTATTATACAGAGTGAAGTAAGCCAGAAAGAAAAACACCAATATAGTATACTAACGCATATATATGGAATTTAGAAAGATGGTAACAATAACCCTGTGTACGAGACAGCAAAAGAGACACTGATGTATAGAACAGTCTTATGGACTCTGTTGCAGAGGGAGAGGGTGGGAAGATTTAGGAGAATGGCACTGAAACATGTATAATATCATGTATGAAACGAGTTGCCAGTCCAGGTTCGATGCACGATACTGGATGCTTGGGGCTGGTGCACTGGGACGACCCAGAGGGATGGTATGGGGAGGGAGGAGGGAGGAGGGTTCAGGATGGGGAACACATGTATACCTGTGGCGGATTCATTTTGATATTTGGCAAAACTAATACAATTTGTTAAGTTTAAAAATAAAATAAAATTAAAAAAAAAAAGAGGAAAAAAAAATGCGTGTTTGATCCCTGGGTTCAGAAGATCCTCTGGAGCAGGGCATTCAACCTACTCCAGTATTCTTGCCTGGAGAATCCCCATAGACAGAGGAGCCTAGTGAACTACAGTCCATAGGGTTGCAAAGAGTTGGACATGACTGAAGCGACTTAGCATGCATGTATGCAGACACACATGATTCTATTGTTGCTTTCCAAAATACAGCTCTCTGTAAAAGTAAAAGAAAATGATGTAAAATTTTTCATCTTTTATACATAGTCACTATAAGATACATTTGTGTTCAAACATTGTCTCTCTAGTTCCTTGCAAGTGTCAGACAATGATATTTCTGAATTTTGGATTCCATCTTTTCACTGATAATCTCAAATCTGTATCTCTACACTGAGTTACTCTCCTGAGTCCACAGCTACACATCCAGCATCTTATCTGACATCCTCATTTGGAGATCTAATAGGTATTTCAAACTTAATGTATCTAAATAAAAGTAGAGACACTCTCATCTCTCACCTCAATCCCAAGTCTAGTTCCTTACAAGCCATTTTATATCAGATTATACAAATTGCTCAATCAAAAGAAAAAAGAAAGAAAATGAAGAAATCATTCCTGGCTCTTTTTGTTCTTTTATATTTGCATCCAGTGTGTTGTTAATAAGCTATTCCCCCCATTCTCTAAAATAAGTATATTCAAAATCTGACCTCTTCTCTTTTTTAACCTTGCCACAGCCAGTCTGAAAAGCCATAAATTTTGCACTGACTTCTGCAATAGCCTCCTGTAACCATTCTGCTGAAAACCTTCCAAAGACTTCACATTGTATGTGGAAAAAAAGCCAGTGCCAAAGAATCCTAGCACTCACCAATCTCCTAGTTTCTTTTTCAAAAATAATGAACAGAAATTTCTCACAGTTCTTTTTAAAATTTGAAGTATAGTTGATTTACAATCTTGTGTTTGTTTCAGGTGTATAGCAAAGTGATTTGGTGCTATACATATTTTTTACCATGTCTTGGCTATTGTAAATAGTCCTTCTGTGAACATTGAGTGAATATAGTTTCTTTTCCATTGTGTGTGTATGTACATATACACATACACACTTTTCTTATCCATTCAAAATGCAACACTTAGGTTGCTTCCATATCTTCACAATATACATATTCTTTTTATAATATATATATTATTTTTCAGATTCTTTTCCCTTATAGATTGTTACAAAATATTGAGTATAGATAGTTCCCTGTACTGTTATCTATTTTATATATAGGTATTGTGAATATGTTAACCCACACTCCTCATTTATCAACGCAACCACCACCCCCCTGCCACGTTTCCCCTTTGGTAACTATTAGTTCATTTTCTATATCTGTTTGGATTTATTTCTGTTTTGTACATAAGTTCATCTGTATCCTTTTTTGTTTTGAAGATTTCACATGTAAGTGATATTATATGATATTTGTCTTCTCTCTCTGGCTCACTTTACCTTGTGTGATAATCTCTAGGTCTAATCATACTGCTATGAATGCCCTTATTTCATTCTTTTTTATGGTTGAGTTACATAGCTCAGTTGGTAAAGAATCAGCCTGCAATACAGGAGACCCTGGTTTGACTCCTGGATCGGAAAGATGGGCTGGAGAAGGGATAGGCTACCCACTCCATGATTTTGAGACTTCTCTTGTGCTCAGTTGGTAAAGAATCTGCCCATGGTGTGGGAGACCTGGGTTCCATCCCTGGGTTGGGAAGATCCCCTGGAGAATGGAAAGGCTATGCACTCCAGTATTCTGGCCTAGAGAATTCCATGGACTGTATAGTCTATGGGGTCGCAAAAAGTCAGACATAATGAGCGACTTTCACTTCTACTGTATTTCCTTGTATATACGAACCATTTTGTCTTTATCAAGTCATCTGGGACATTTAGGTTGTTTCCGTGTCTTACCTATTATAATAGTGTTGCTGTGAACATTGAGGTGCATATAGTTTCTTCTCTTCCAATCTGTGCCTAAACACACACACACACACACACACACACACACATCGTCCCTATCCATTCAGTAAGCAATGTTTAGGTTGCTTCCATGTCTTGGCGGATATAAATAATGCTGCTATGAACATTCATGTTCATGTCTTTTAAAATTAGTGTTTTTTGTTTTCTTTGGGTAGGTATCAGGAAGTGGAATTGGTAGATCAAATCATAATTCTATTTTTTATTTTTTAAGACAACTCCATACTGTTTTCCGTAGTGACCGCACCAACTTGTAATGCCAGCAAATGCATAAAAGCATTTCCTTTTAGCCACGTTTTTGTCCACACTAGTTGTTTGCTGTTTTTTTGATTATAGCCATTTTGACAGGTGTGAGGTGATATCTCATTGTGGTTTTGATTGAGCATATTTTCATGTCTCTGTTGGTCACCTGTATGTCTTTTTAAAAAAATGTCTATTTAGGCTTTTTGCCTGTTATAAAATTGAATTGTTTTTGATGTTAAGGTTTATGAGTTCTTTGTATATTTTGGGTCTTAATCCCTTATTGGGTATATTGTTTGCAAATAACTTCTCCTATATTTAGTAGGCTGCTTTTTTGTTTAGTTGATGGTTTCTTTCACTGTGCAAAAGCTTTTTGGTTTGTTGTAGTCCACTTAAACATTTTTTGCTTTTTTTTTCCTTTGTCTTAGGAGACAAATTAAATATCATTAAGACCAATGCTCAGAGAAGGCAATGGCACCCCACTCCAGTACTCTTGCCTGGAAAATCCCATGGACGGAGGAGCCTGGTAGGCTGCAGTCCATGGGGTTGCGAAGAGTCGGACACAACTGAGCGAGTTTCCTTTCACGTTTCACTTTCATGCATTGGAGAAGGAAATGGCAACCCACTCCAGTATTCTTGCCTGGAGAATCCCAGGGACGGGGGAACCTGGTGGGCTGCTGTCTATGGGGTCACACAGAGTCGGACACAACTGAAGTGACTTAGCAGCAGCCGTAGCAGCAGCAAGACCAATGCTAGAGATGATACTGGGTGTATTTTCCTGTAGGAATTTTATGATTTTGGGTCTTATATTTAAGTCTTTATGTTGAATTTATTTTTGTATATGGTGTTAGAAAGTAGTCCAGTTTGATTCTTGTGCATGTAGCTGTCCAGTTTTCCCAACACTATATATTAAAGAAGCTATCTTTTCCGTATTGTATGTTCTTGTCTCCTTTGTCATAGACTGATTATATATGCATATGGGTTTATCTCTGGCTTTCTATTCTGTTCCATTGATCTATTTGTCTGTTTTTATGCCAGTATTATAAAATTTGTCTGTTTTGGTTATCGAAGCTTTGTGGTATAATTTAAAATCAGATAGCATAATACCTAAGAAAAGGGATTCTAAATGTTCATTATTATGGTCTAAAATATTGCCTGGCATGCAGTATGTACTCAGTATTTTTTAACTGTTTGACTACTGTATGTGCATGCGTGCTCAGTCATACCCAGCCCTATGGACTGTACCTGCCAGGCTTCTTTGTCCATGGGATATTACAGGCAAGAATATTGGAGTGGGTTGCCATTTCCTCTGCCAGTGGAACTTCTTGATCCAGTCATCAAACCCATATCTCCTGTGTCTCCTGCACTGCAGGCAAATTCTTTACCACCTGGGTCACCTGGGAACAAGATGTATGATACTTGAAAACAGAAATTGTATCCTGTAGCTCAAATGTATATAAAGCATATATCTCATATAAATCATAATATTTCTAGTATCATGTCTCATTTAATTGCATGTAAATAAGGTAATAATAGAAGGGCATAAGATTTGGACACAGAAATATCCATTTCAGGTTTTGAACCTACATGTGATCCTAAGAAATTCTTTCTTAGGCTCTATATCTACTATGTACACAATGGCATACTATGTACACAACAGTATATACTTCATTCTGATAGCAATTTTATGAGATATAAAATTTTTGAATGAATAGCATAAACTGTTTAGAGTTTTTACAGTGTAAAAGATAAAGCCACGAAACTATTTTAAAGCACTTAAAAGAAATACTTTGTGTGTTGGATAGAGTTGGGTAGGCACCTTATGTCTATATATACTTTGTGTGTAGACAATGCTGTAAGTGTTATGTATTTTAATTAGAAATATTATCCCATATTACTGTAATACAGGGTTCACTAATATGTTTAGCAGTTTCTCTCAGTCGTCACAGTTTCCTGGGACTTCAAAATAAAGAAATTGCTTTCCATTCAACATGTATTCCTGTAGTTCAAAATTTTCTTTAATGTGCTATTATTCCTATGTGGTGAGGGTGAATTAAGTATCAATGTCTGGGTTAAAACTTGCTTTTTTTCTGGTACAATGAGTTTCCCTTCAGTGGTTCATTTTACCATCATTCTTAGGGGCCTGTCCTCAATTGTCCCTAGATCTTCCTAGATTCATCAAAGTAGGACAAAGCAGCATCATGGGACCAAATATTTATTTTCCATAAGCAAGATGCACTGTCAAGCTTTTATCTGTGTGTACTTTTCGTAGAAAACAACATATATTATAGAAAATAGAATATGTAATGCTTGTTAAATTCCTACGGGAAAGTTGTTTGGAACATTACGCATAGTTGCTGTTAAACATTACTATTGAAAAGAATGGGGACTTTTTCCCTGAAACTGCCTCAGTGAGTAAGTGGATTATGATTGGTTATTATCACTGTTCCTAATTCTGCTTCAGAGTATGTAATAAAATGATCAGAATAGTCCTGCCTTTTAAGAAGTCCCTATTTGATCCTCAAATGTAGTTGTAGCTTGTAGGCAGTTCTTTCTGTATCTGCTTTGTAAGACTGAAAGGCCATGCCAACTCAGATTTGGGTCTGGAAAAAGCGTTGTATATTACTCAGAATTTTTCCTCTTCAACAAGAGGACTGAAATGCAATGCGAGATATATTGTAATTGAATTTTTTAAAAGCATTGCCTTAGGGGAAGGAGTAAAGGGAAGAGTAGAATATTCCTTTGACTGGTTTCTGTCTCCAAGTGTGCTGAAATATCCATCTTATTGCTTATTAAAAAGACAATAGGCCTAGTCCTGAAAAGAGATCATTTCTGCTTTTGACAAGGCTCCTAGATAAAGTTGTTTTTAAATGCCATTATGCAGATTTTCGCAAAGCAGAAGTTAACAGCTTTGTCCTATTTGGTAACACTAGCTAAAATTTTTTTCTTGATTTTGTTAATGAAATCTACAAATCAAGGAACATTTGAATAGAGACCTAGAAGGGCACTCCTATTAATGTTTTATGATACTTATTTAAGAGAACAAAAAGGAACCCAAGAGATTTTGTGTCAGGATGGAATTGAAATGCATTATTGCATATCAGTATGTACAATAGTGAGAATATACAGGAGGTTTTTTCATAAATTGGATTCTAGCTAACCTAATACTCTACTATAAAAGGGCTGTTACCTCATGGATATGTATTATGAACAAACTTTATGGTGCTAAGTATATTGCATTTATAAGTCTAGTACGGCCTGATCCAGCTTTTAAAAATTGTGCTTAATTAAACACTAGTGCTTCATTGAGCATTCTTACTCTGTAGGTGGGGACAGAATGGGATCCCGTGAGCCAGTACTGTGGATATATTGAGTTAGGTATGAGTTTTGCTTATGCTTCATTTTGAGTCAAGAAACTCTGTCATGGCTAAACCTGATCTTTCTCTTTCATACTTGACAGTTATTGATGCAGTAAAAAATTAAGTTTTATCAGGAAAATAACAAAAACAAAATTCAAAGTGGTCTCAAATCCCAGCTGCTAGGATAAATCCCATAGGCATTTTGAAAACGTTTGTAAATGCACATGGCCAAAAAATTTAGATGCTATAGTGTGTTCTAGGGAACAGCAAGGCAGACTTAAATGTGTCTTCAGGTAGTCAGAAGAAATTTTTCTTGATATCTGCCATGATTTTTGAATTGTTTTCTAGCCAATTCATTTTTTTATTTATTATTATTCTTAACCTTTTGCTTCAAAGGAAATTGGATATTATAGCTACTGCTGCTGCTGCTAAGTCGCTTCAGTCGTGTCTGACTCTTAGCGACCCCATGGGCTGCAGCCTACCAGGCTCCTCCGTCCATGGTATTTTCCAGTTAAGAGTACTGGAATGGCTTGCCATTGCCTTCTCCCATTATAGCTACTGCTGCTGCTGCTGCTGCTAAGTCACTGCAGTCGTGTCCGACTCTATATGACCCCACAGACGGCAGCCCACCAGTCTCCCCCATCCCTGGGATTCTCCAGGCAAGAACACTAGAGTGGGTTACCATTTCCTTCTCCAATGCAGGAAAGTGATATACTTTCTAGTCTTTTCTTGATAAAGGTCCAGCAAAATAAGAATAAATCTCTTTATACCAACAGCTATAAAATGAAGAACTTTACAAAAATTTGTTTTATTCCATGGTTTTATTTTAATTTCAAAGTGGGCATACAATCTTTCCTTCAAAATTGACTGGTCTTTGAGTTGTTCCCTTGTTGTTGCTAAGTCGTGTCTGACTCTTTGCGACCCCATGGACTGTAGCCCACCAGGCTCCTCTGTCCATGGGATTTCCCAGGTAAGAACACTGAAGTGGATTGCCATTTCCTTCTTCAGGGGATCTTCCCAAGCCAGGGGTCAAACCCTTGTCTTCTGCATTGACGGGTTGATTCTTTACCACCGAGTCACCACAGAAACCCATATTGTTTCATTATCCACACAGGCTCGTTCCAAATAGGAAAAGGAGTACGTCAAGGCTGTATATTGTCACCCTGCTTATTTAACTTATATGCAGAGTACATCATGAGAAACGCTGGGCTGGAAGAAACACAAGCTAGAATCAAGATTGCCGGGAGAAATATCAATAACCTCAGATATACAGATGACACCACCCTTATAAGAGAAAGCGAAGTGGAACTCAAAAGTCTCTTGATGAAAGTGAAAGAGGAGAGTGAAAAAGTTGGCTTAAAGCTCAACATTCAGAAAACAAAGATCATGGCATCTGGTCCCATCACTTCATGGGAAATAGATGGGGAAACAGTGGAAACAGTGTCAGACTTTATTTTTTTGGGCTCCAAAATCACTGCAGATGGTGACTGCAGCCATGAAATTAAAAGATGCTTACTCCTTGGAAGAAAAGTTATGACCAACCTAGATAGCATGTTGAAAAGCAGAGACATTACTTTGCCAACAAAGGTCAGTTCTGTCAAGGCTATGGTTTTTCCAGTGGTCATGTATGGATGTGAGAGTTGGACTGTGAAGAAAGCTGAGTGCTGAAGAATTGATGCTTTTGAACTGTGATGTTGGAGAAGACTCTTGAGAATCCCTTGGACTGCAAGGAGATCCAACCAGTCCATTCTAAAGGAGATCGGTCCTGGGTGTTCTTTGGAAGGAATGATGGTAAAGCTGAAACTCCAATACTTTGGCCACCTCATGTGAAGAGTTGACTCATTGGAAAAGACTCTGATGCTGGAAGGGATTGGGGGCAGGAGGAGAAGGGGACGACAGAAGATGAGATGGCTGGATGGCATCACTGACTCAATGGATGTGAGTCTGAGTGAACTCCAGGAGTTGGTGAGGGACAGGGAGGCCTGGCGTGCTTTGATTCATGGGGTCGCAAAGAGTCGGACATGACTGAGCGACTGAACTGAACTGAACTTCAGTGAGGAGTCTGGCTCTGGATAATTGTATAGTTGTAACGTGGTTGTTCATCCCAGGAAGGGTTTCTTTGTTATTATTATTATTATTATTGCTTGTATTTGTTCATATTTTATTATTAGAAAAAGAGCATTAACTCTCCTTGTGACTTTTTCTTTTCAAATGTTTCCACTAAATCTAGGGAACTAGTGAGGTTTTAAGAAATTTCTCCTTAAGCTGAAATGAGTTTCAGGGTTACTTTCATCTCTAAAAATGGTGATATTATGAAGAAAGTTTCATTTTGGATTTGTTTTGGAAAAACAAATGTTTGGAAAAAACTGCATTCATAGGAAGCATTTGCATTTTAATCACTTGGAGGGTTGGCCTGTGAGAACCACCTTTTGTTCATAGTTAATTTTAGTGGGTTCTTTCATTTACTGTTATCTAGACAGGCATTTCCACTTGGCTGGCTCTGTCTCTTCGTTCATCTGGCCTTTGATGAAGCCTCGTTGACCTGAATGGGCTCAGTTCTCTGTCTTTTATTTCGTAAGTGCTCCCATGACTCGCTGTGACAGTTGGTCTTGGTGGTGAGCGTTTATTTTGTTTTTTAGCAGAATTCCTTGAGTGCAGTTGTGGTGTGGCGCTCATATCTTCTGATGACAATGTTGAATCTCCTCCTGAATCTATTCAGCTCCCCTTCAGCCAACCTTCACATCAGGCCGAAAAAACTTTTATTCAGTGGCAACTGGGTCATTTTATAGCAGGAACTGCTTTAAAAAATTTTTAGCTCGGAAAGTTAACTCTAGTGTTGAAATAAAATAAGATAAAGACTCAACTAGTAAAATTCCATATGTTTTGACTTTTGGGCATGCATAAAATTTAGTATTAGACCTAGTTTTGATGAAATAAAATGAAACTAGAAAATAACTCGTCTGGTGATAATATGTCTTCTAAATATCAGATATCAGTTTTTCCCCCCCCAGTTTTATTACTGAGATATAATTGACAAATAGAAACTGTACATATTAAAAGATTACAACTTGATTTTTTAAAGAAACTTTTTATTTTGTATCGGGGTATAGCCAGTTAACAATGTACAATTGATGTTTGATATATGTATGCATTGGGAAATTACCACCACAATTGAGCTAGTCACATATCCATCAACTCACATAGTATTTTGTTTCCTTCTTGCTTCATTCCTTTCTTTTACATGTTTTTTTGGTGGTGACAACACGTAAGAGCTACCCTCTTAGCAAATTTCAAGTATCCAATACTGTATTGTTAACTATAGTCCCCACTCTTCAGGAATTATCTAATTATATAGATTTGTACAAGATATGAAAGATGAGGTATGCTAAAATATGATAGAATTTTTAAGCTATAATATTATTTGATTTTCCTGTTATTACATGGTATAGAGTTGACACTAGACCAACATGGGATTGAAGACCACAGGTCCACTTATATGCAGATTTTTTTCAACAAATATATTGGGAAATATTTTGAAGATTTGTGGCAATTTGAAAAAAACTTGCAGGTGAAACATATAGCTTAGAAATTAAAAATATTAAGAAAATGTATGTTGAGAATGTATAAAATGCATGTATATAGTAGTCTAACCTTATATAGGTTTAAGGCAAGTGATATTGAGTATAAAACTAATAATGTGTTAGTTTTTATTACTGTTTTGTAATTTTGCTTTCGAAGAATTACATTACCAAACAATATGCCTCTTTCACACTCTCAGTATGGTTTAAGAAACTATTTATCAGCCTATTATCACAGGGAAGTTTTTTATTAATGTAACAAGTTTTCAGTACTGTATTATGACTAGGGCTGTGTATTGTATGTCATAAAAATTCTATGACAATGTGTACATTCTAGGCTACTATGAAGCAGTTGTATCAGTTATACTAGGTAACCATAAAGCGATCATATGGCTACTTCTTTGAGAAATAAAAGCTATATATATTAAAGGGTTACAACAAATGCATTAATCATTATACCTGTAAATAGATACAAATGTTTTTCATATCAAATTTTCATATTTGATGTCTAGTGTTAGTAATGGGAATAGCATCTATAGCATTTTGTATCATATAAGACAAATTGACATAGGTACTGACAAGTAATCTTGTAGATAGACAACATTAACTTATGGTGTCAATAATTATAGTATGGACTGTAAGTGTATTTTCTCTTCCTTATTATTTTCTTAATATACAGAAACCAAATGTTTGTATGAATATTTATACCAAGCTGTGTGAGAAGTTCTGCAGAAAATAAAACACCTTAATTTATATAAGCTGGAATTTTGCACACATTGGGCTATGACATCTTCTAAAATGGAAACAGTGATCCATATGAGATGCTTTGTGAAGCAGTACATTAATGAATTGACTGTAAAACTCTGATAAATATGTTCTTTAGTAATTCTGAAGGAATTCCATATTCTTAAGTATCAGTTATGATATGGCCTCTGACCACCTCAAATCAAAATAATCTCTCTGGGTATTATTACTGTAAACCAGCAAATAATTTCTGCTCAGGGCCTTTGCATAAACCTTCCCAATCTTCTCAGACTGTTCTTTACTAAACACATCATATGTCTAATAAGCACTCATTTTTCATTTCTCTATTGAAATTTCATTTCCCCTCAAAATTCGTTATTCTATTTTATAGAACCCTGTTAGTTTCCTTTATATAATTTATTATAGTTGGTGCCTTTGTTTAATGTTTGTCTTCCTCAGTAGACTCTATGCCAATATTGGTCATAAATATTTTGCTCACCATTTTCACCCAGCTCCTAGTCAAAACATGAGTTTAAGAAATACTTATTGAATGAGGATAAATATATTTATTTTTTAAAATGATAAATGTTTGTCTCCCCCTTTAGATAATAAAGTGCAGGAGTTTAGGGATTGTGATTGCCAAAATCACAATAGGGATATTAGGGATATTATTGCCAAAAATATGAGTGCAGTAAGTAGTGTTTGCTAAATACGTGTTAAATAAACTAGTTGTTTATTCTACCAGTTTGAATAAACTATTTAATAAATTGAATGATGAACTTTTTCTCCAGCTTTACTGCAGAATAATTGACAGAATTGTAAGTTTTTTTTAAAAGTACATGACATGAATCGATATATGTATATATTGTGAGATAATTCCCCCTTCCCCATCAAGTTGATTAACACATGCCATATACCTCACACATTTATTTCCCTTTTTATTTGTGGTCAGGACATTCAAGTTCAGTCTTAGCAAATTTCAATTATACAATAGAGTGTTAAAACTATAGTTACCATGTTATATGTTAGAGTTTATTCATCTTATAACAGAGTTATTCATTGTATAACAGAAAGTTTGTACTCCTTTACCGATCTCCTCTCATTTCCCCCACCACATGCTGCCTGGAAATAACTTTTTTACTCTGTTTCTATGATTTCAACTTTTTTTTTTAGATTCCTCATATTAGTGATGCCATGTGGTATTTGCCTTTCTCTGTCTGGCTCACATCACTTAGCATAACGCCCTCCAGGTTCATCCATGTTGTTGCAAATGACAGAATTTCTTTCTTTCTTTTTCTTTTTTGAGAAAGATGAATAATATTCCATTGTGTGCAACTTTCTGTAGCCATTCGCCCATTAATGGACTGTTAGGTTATTTCCATACCTTGGCTATTGTGAATAATGCTGCTGTGAATATGAATATGGGAGCACAGATATCTCTTTATGATAATGATTTCATTTCCTTGGGATATATACTCAGAAGTGGAATTGCTGGATCCTATGATAGTTCTATTTGTAATTTTTGAGGAACCTCTATATTGCTTTCCCCAGTGGCTGTACCAGTTTACATTCCTACCAACAGTGTAGGGGTTTTCTCTATATCTTCAACAGCATTTGTTATCTCTAATGATGAACTTTAAATGGTGAATTTTGGGTGATTTTTTTATTCTTTAAAATATTTATTTAGAATTCTAACTGATAGAGCAGAAAATAGGATTTTCATGGAGTATGAGAATAGAAAAATGAAGCAAACAAGTTGTCTGGTTTATAGCTTAATAGAATGGAATTTTTTCATTAGAACAGAATTTAAATAGAACCCCACAATTTAGAAGACTCTATGTTATTTCTATACTAAGAAATGCCTATGTGAAATTGAATGTGCAGGAAATAGAGAATTCAGAACTGTGAGAGCTTTATTATTTTATCAAATATTTGTTGAGACTACAAGGAATTTTACAGTGTGTTCAGATAGATTGGGTAGAGGGTGAGTATCCAGACTACAAAGGATCACAGTTTATTTTTCATTATTAACAATGATACTATAAACACCAAAGTATCAAGAGACTGTAACAATTTTCTCAAATATAAGTGTCAGGAATTTCATTGTTTCTAAGGCAGGTCGGGATGAACAACAGGTTAGCCCCTTTGAGGAAGAGGAAAGCTTGGGCCCAGAGGAACTGTGACTTCATTCTTATCAGCAGTGGTTACGGGTACAGTTGGAAATAGCCCTGTATTTGCTGATCTGTTCTTTTTCTGCTCTACTGATGAGTTTCTCTCATTCTCCAGCCTTCCCGTGCCTAACCTTTCTTATCTGCTTGGTACTTCAGAAAATATTTTAGCCCAATATTTTAGTCAGGGTGGAAAGTTCAGGAGCTCTTATTTCAAGATTTATTTCCTGGGGAGAATAATGGAATTATTGTAGGAAAGTTCTCTTGAGACAGCAGACAGTTGGGAATGGGCTGGATGCCATTCCGAGTGCTTTAAAGCAATTGTTGCAAATGAGAGCACTTCCATAATCATATGTTAAGCAGCTTCTAATACCCAAGATGAGGAATTTGCAAAGAAAATATTAAAAAAGTATTTATGCAAGAGAGAGGTTAAAGTCAGTTTATTTCTAATTTCTGGGGAATTTTACACACACACACACACACACACACACACACACACACACTTTCTGGAGGTTTCTAGATGTCTGGCAGTCCCGAAAGCCCTGAATGCCCCATGAAAGAAAATATGAGCTTTTCTCCAGGGGTTTCTTTTGTCTAAAGTGTGAGGTGCAGAGAGCATATCACTATTTTGCTGTGAATCACACCTTATCTGGGTTGTTTTCATTTAACCAGTTTTGGTTTAGAATGTACTTAATGATGATGATCATGACTGAAGTCTCATTATTGGTTCTTCAATGCTGACTCAAAGCTCTTTAGCAGGGTTTTTATTACTTGAAAACATCATTTGTTTATTTAGTAAACATTTCTTGAGCTCTGGCTCTGTGACAGGCACTCACTGTTTCATAAATGGGGGCCCTGCACTTAATGAACAGGCAGAAAGCCCTGTCCATGTGGAGCCTGAGAAAGAAAAAAAGAAAGTATACTCTCTGTTGGATATCAACTGTTGCTGAGAGTCTAAATCAGAGAATGGAGCTATAAAATGTCAGGGGTGGCCGGTATAGGGGTCACTGAGGAGTAGACTTTTATGTAAAGACCTAGAGAAGTAAAAAAAAAACTAACTTTCTTGGAGAAAGCAACCCAGGAAGATGGAAGAGCCAATGTACTGGCCAGTATGGGAGTTTGTCCTTTGGCTTCAAGGAACAGAGAGACGTGGCTGGTGTGTCTGGAATGGTGTGAGTCGGGAAGCACAGCCAAGAGATGAAATCAGAGGGAATGTGGACCTCACACTGGGACTTAAGATCTGATCGGGGAACTCAGGGCACATCCTGGACCAATTAAATTAGATATGTGGGGGCATGAACCCAGGCATTTAACTGAATTTGAAGTTACTCAATGCGCAAACAAGACTAAGAAACATCACTATTAGGGGTGAAATGACATGATCTGAATGGCATGAAGGGATGTCCATTTAAAAATGTTCATAGTAGCTGCTAGAAACTAGAAACTAGTTGCTAGAAACTCGCAGCTAATACATACATTTTAAAATTGACATCCCATCATGCCGTTCATATCATAGATATGATGGTTTAACATAGGGAGAAATTGCCATCAAAGGTTCTGACCACATTCTGATTCCTGATCTGGATAATGATCACAGGTGTATTAGCTTGTGAGAATCCATCAAATCATACATTTATAATTTCAGCACCTTTCTGTATGTATTTTATAATTTTACATTTCACAAAGTAGAAGATCCTATCCTAGATAAAAGAGGCTGCTGCTGCTGCTGCTAAGTCGCTTCAGTCATGTCTGACTCTGTGCAACCCCATAGACGGCAGCCCACCAGGCTCCGCTGTCCCTGGGATTCTCCAGGCAAGAACACTGGAGTGGGTTGCCATATCCTTCTCCAATGCATGAAAGTGAAAAGTGAAAGTGAAGT
This sequence comes from Bubalus kerabau, assembly GCF_029407905.1. Taxonomy (NCBI): domain Eukaryota; kingdom Metazoa; phylum Chordata; class Mammalia; order Artiodactyla; family Bovidae; genus Bubalus; species Bubalus kerabau. Next base: position 77,332,897 of record NC_073631.1, on the reverse strand, counting down.
CGCTCAGTCGTGTCTGACTCTGCGACCCCATGGACTGCAGCCTACCAGGCTCCTCTATCCATGGGATTTTCCAGGCAGGAGCACTGGAGTGGGTTGCCATTGCCTTCTCCAGATAAAAGAGACTAAAGATGTTTAAAAATACACAGGTTTGCAGCAACATGGATGGGCTTAGAGATTGTCATTCTGAGTGAAGGAGGTCAGGCAGAGAAAGACAAATGTCATACGATATCAGTTATATGTGTAATTAAAAAAATGGTACAAATGAACTTATTTACCAAACAGAAATAGAGTCACAGATATAGAAAAAAATTTAAGGTTACAGGGGATAAGGGTAGGACAAATTGGGAGACTGGGATTGATATATATACACACTACTATATATAAAATACAAAGTAGGGAAAACCTCTAGATCATTCAGGTATGCCTTAAATCAAGTCCCTTATGATGACACAGTGGAAATGAGAAATAGATTCAGGGATTAGATCTGATAGACAGAGTATCTGAAGAACTATGGACAGAGGTTTGTGACATTGTGCAGGAGGCAGTGATCAAGACCATCCCCAAGAAAAAGAAATGCAAAAAGGGAAAATGGTTGTTTGAGGAAGCCTTACAAATAGCTGATAAAAGAAGAGAAGCTAAGGCAAAGGAGAAAAGGAAAGATATATCCATTTGAACGCAGAGTTCCAAAGAATAGCAAGGAGAGATAAGAAAGCCTTCCTCAGTGATCAATGCAAAGAAATAGAGGAAAACAAGAGAATGGGAAAGACTAGAGATCTCTTCAAGAAAATTAGAGATACCAAGGGAACATTTCAAGTAAATATGGGAACAATAAAGGACAGAAATGGTATGGACCTAACAGAAGCAGAAGATATTAAGAAGAGGTGGCAAGAATACACAGAAGAACTGTACAGAAAAGATCTTAATGACCCAGATAACCACGAAGGTGTGATCAGTCACCCAGAGCCAGACATCCTGGAATGTGAAGTCAAGTGGGCCTTAGGAAGCATAACTACAAACAAAGCTAGTGGAGGTGATGGAATTCCAGTTGAGGTACTTCAAATCCTAATAGATGATGTTGTTAAAATGCTGCACTCAATATGCCACAAATTTGTAAAACTCAGCAGTGGCCACAGGACTGGAAAAGGTCAGTTTTCTTACCAGTCTCAAAGAAGGGCAATGCCAAAAAATGTTCAAACTACCACATAATTGCACTCATTTCACATGCTGGCAAAGTAATGTTCAAAATTCCCCAAACCAGGCTTCAATAGTACGTGAACTGTGAACTTCCAGCTGTTTAAGCTGGATTTAGAAAAGACAGAGAAATCAGAGATCAAATTGCCAACATCTGTTGGATCATTGAAAAAGCAAGAGAGTTCCAGGAAAAGCATCTACTTCTGCTTTATTGACTATGCCAAAGCATTTGACTGTGTGGATCACAGCAAACTGTGGAAAATCCTTAAAGAGATGGAAATACCAGACCACCTTATGCACCTTCTGAGAAATCTGCATGCAGGTCAAGAAGCAACAGTTTTTTAGGATTGGACATGGAAGAATGGACTGGTTCCAAATTGGGAAAGGATTACATCAAGGCTTATATTTCACCCCACTTATTTAGCTTATATGCAGAGTATATCATGTGAAATGCTGGGCTAGATGAAGCACAAGCTGGAATTAAGATTGCCGAAAGAAATATCAATAACCTCACGTATGCAGGTGACACTACCCTTATGGCAGAAAGCAAAGAAGAACTAAAGAGCCTTTTGATGAAAGTGAAAGAGGAGAGTGAAAAAGTTGGCTTAAAACTCAACATTCAAAAAACTAAGATCTTGGCATCTGGTCCCATCACTTTATGGCAAATAGATGGGGAAACAATGGAAACAGTGAAATATTTAATTTTTGGGAGCTCCAAAATCACTGCAGATGGTGACTACAGCCATGAAATTAAAAGATATTTGCTCCTTGAAAGAAAAGCTATGACCAACCCAGACAGCATATTAAAACACAGAGGCATCACTTTGCTGACAAAGGTTCATCTAGTCAAAGCTATGGTGTTTCCAGTAGTCATGTATGGATATGAGAGTTGGACTATAACGAAAGCTGAGCATTGAAAAAATGATGCTTTTGAACTGTGGTGTTGGAGAAGACTCTTGAGAGTCACTTGCACTGCAAGGAGATCAAACAATCAAGAGTAAAGGAAATCAGTCCTGAATATTCATTGGAAGGACTGATCCTGAAGCTGAGACTCCAATACTTTGGCCACCTGATGCAAAGAACTGACTCTTTGGAAAAGACCCTGATGCAGGGAAAAATTGAAGGCAGGAGGAGAAGGGGACGACAGAGCACGAGATGGTTGCATGGCATCACCGACTTGATAGACAGGAGTTTGGGCAAGCTCTGGGAATTGGTGATGGACAGGGAAGCGTGGTGTGCTGCAGTCCATGGGGTCACAAAGAGTCGGACTGAAATTGAACTGAATAGGAACCTTCTTTATAGCACAGAGAACTCTATTCAATACTCTGTAATGACTTATATGGGAAAAGAATCTAAAAAAGAGTGGAGAGAGATATATATATATATAAATGATTCGCCGGGACGGGAGTCCGGGGAGGCCAAGGTTGGAGGATGCCTGTGAGCAGAGGGCTCTCCGGCCTTACTACCTCCACTGTCTGTCCTGGGGCATTTCTGCCGCCCACGTGGCCCAATGCTACGGGAGCTCTGACTCCCGCCTTTCCTGCCGCTGACTCCTATGGGATATTGTCCAGGCCTGGGGAGACTGCCCCCTGCTGAGGGGGATGGCGCACAGTGCTTCCTAGGCTCCTGCCCTGCCACAGTAGGTACTTGGGGCGCTAGTCATTACCCTGCCCCTGCCACCACCATCATCTCTGTGAATCAACTTCCCATGCATTGCCACCTCCTCAGCTCCTGTCATGTTATCCCACTGTCACCATCATCCTTCCAACTTTCCCAAAGGGAAAGATATACCCAACTGAATGCAGAGTTCCAGAGAATAGTAAGGACAGATAAGAAAGTCTTCTTAAGTGAATAGTGCAAAGAAATAGAGGGAAACAATAGAATGAGAAAGACTAAAGATCTCTTCCTGAAAATTGGAGATACCAAGGAGACATTTCTTGCAAAGATGGATATAATAAAGGACAGAAATGGTATGGACCTAACAGAAGCAGAAGATATTAAGAAGGGGTGGCAGGAATACACAGAAGAACTGTACAACAAAGATCTTCATGACCCAGATAATCACTATGGTGTGATTGCTCACCTAGAGCCAGACAACCTGGAGTGTGAAGTCAAGTGTGCCTTAGGAAATATCACTATGAACAAAGCTAGTGGAATTGATGGAATTCCAGCCTGCTGCTGCTGCTGCTAAGTCGCTTTAGTCGTGTCCCACTCTGTGTGACCCCATAGACGGCAGCCCACGAGGCTCCCCCGTCCCTTGGATTCTCCAGGCAAGAACACTGGAGTGGGTTGCCATTTCCTTCTCCAATGCATGAAAGTGAAACGTGAAAGTGAAGTCACTCAGTTGTGTCCATCTCTTAGCGACCTTATGGACTGCAGCCCACCAGGCTCCTCTGTCCACAGGATTCTCCAGGCAAGAGTACTGGAGTGGGGTGCCATTGCCTTCTCCGATTCCAGCCTAGCTATTTCTAATCCTGAAAGATTAGGATGCTGTTAAACTGCTGCACTCGATACGTCAACAAATTTGGAAAACTCAGCAGTGGCCACAGGGCTAGAAATGGTCAATTTTCATTCCAATCCCAAAGAAGGGCAATGCCAAAGAATGTGCAGGCTACCGTACAGTTGTGCTCATTTCACACAGTAGCAAGATTATGCTTGGAATCCTTCAAGCTAGGCTTCAGCAGTATGTGAATCAAGAACTTCCAGATGTACAAGCTGGATTTAGAAAAAGGCAGAGGAACCAGTAGCAAATTGCCAACATCTGCTAGGATATAGAAAAAGCAAAGGAATTTTGAAAAAATATACCTCTGCTTCATTGACTGTGCTAAAGTCTTTGACTGTGTGGATCACAACAAACTGTGGAGAATTCTTCAAGAGGTGGGAATAGCATACAACCTTACTCATCTCCCGAGAAGCCTGTATGCAGGACAGGAAGCAACAGTTAGAGCCAGACATGGAACTACAGACTGGTTCAAAATTGGGAAAGGAGTACACCAAGGCTGTATATTGTCACCCTGCCTATTTAACTTCCATGCAATGTACATACATCATGTGAAATGCCAGGCTGGATAAAGGACAAGCTGGAATCAAGATTGCTGGGAGAAATATCAACAACAACAGATATGTAGATGATACCACTTTAATTGCAGAAAGCTAAGAGGAACTTTCATGCATTGGAGAAGGAAATGGCAACCCACTTCAGTGTTCTTGCCTGGAGAATGAATCCCAGGGATGGGGGAGCCTGGTGGGCTGCTGTCTATGAGGTCCCACCGAGTCGGACATGACTGAAGTGACTTAGCAGCAGCAGCAGCAGCAGCAGCAGCAGCAGCAGCAGCAAGAGGAACTAAAGAGCCTCTTAACGAGTGTGAAAGAGGAGAGTGAAAAATCTGGCTTAAACTCAACATTCAAAAAAGTAAGATCATAGCATCCAGTCCCATCAGTTCAGTTCAGTTCAGTTCAGTCACTCAGTTGTGTCCGACTCTTTGCAACCCCATCAATCGCAGCACGCCAGGCCTCCCTGTCTATCACTAACTCCCGGAGTTCATCCAGACTCACGTCCATCAAGTCAGTGATGCCAGTCCCATCAGTTCATGGCAAATAGATGGGGAACAATGGAAACAGTGACAGGTATTATTTTCTTGGGCTCCAAAATCACTATGAATGGTGACTGCAACCTCAAAATTAAAAGATGCTTGCTCCTTGGAAGATACACTATGCCAACCTATACAGCATATTAAAAAGCAGAGACATCACTTTGCTGACAAAGGTCTGTACAGTCAAAACTATGGTTTTTCTAGTAGTCAGGTATGGATGTGAGGGTTGGACTATGAAGAAGGCTGAGCACCAAAGAATTGATGCTTTTGAACTGTGGTGCTGGAGAAGACTCTTGAGAACCTTTGAACAGCAAGGAGATCAAACCAGTCTATCCATAAAGGAAATTTACCTTGAATATTCTTTGGAAGGACTGATGCTGAAGCTGAAGCTCCAATACTTTGGCCACCTGATATGAAGAGTGGACTTACTGGAAAAGGCCTCAATGCTGGGAAAGACTGAGGGTAGGAGGAGAAGGGGATGACAGAGGATGAGATGGTTGGATGGCATCACTGAATTAATAGAGATGAGAAACTCTGGGAGACAGTGAAGGTCGGGAAGGCCTGATGTGCTGCAGTTCATGGGGTTGCAAAGGGTTGGACATGACTTAGTGACTGAGCAACAACAAATAACTGATTCACTTTGCTTTTACACCTGAAACTAACACACTGTAAATCGACCATACTCCAATGAAAATGTAAAAAAATGTACTGTTGATGCTTCTCTTGTTCAGTTATGAACATTTGGACAGCCTTGTTTTACACCCCCCTGAATAGCAACACCTTTCTTTGTGACAGTTTTCCACAAAAACTTTTGCCATAATAATAAATGTGTAAGATGTCTGCTCTTTTGTAATATGGTTACTGAAGGGAAGGTATCTCTCTCCGTGTTAGTGTTGGACCTGGTGGGATTGAGATCCTTGTCGAAGTGAGATGAGTCTTGTTGGGAGGGAAAAAGGGGAATGTCAAAGGTCACCAGAAGAGCAGAGAAATCAGTTCATTTGAGAATGTTGCTGTCTTGACTGCTGACTTTGCTATACCTAGAGTGACCTTGAGTTTTCCTAATATTGCAGTCTTAAAAAGTGACTCTGTATTTTGAGGGAGTTCAGCAAAAGTTAATGTTTAGAAACAAGCAGTGGACCCCAAAGACTTAACTAGTGCAACTGATACACCTTCTGGAATGTACTAATGTGCATTAAAAAAAAATAGCTTTATGCAGAGTTTGCATTTATAAGCAAAAATGAATAGACTGAAATTCTTCTTTTATAGAAAGAAATTGACATGCAAGACATAATTCATGGGACATTCATTTGTTGGTGACTACAATGAATTAAAAGAGGCTGCTTGCAAGGAGCCAAGTCACAGCAAATACCTTGGCACAATTTCATGGCTTTATTACCTAGAAAGAGTAAGCTTGGAGGGACCTGCCAGCATTTGCTTGGCACTGTGAGTAGGGCCCTTGAAGGGGCAAGTTGGATGTTAGTGCTTTGTTTGATATTAAGGAGAGCATCATTTGGATAATGGCACTCAATTCTGTGGTGTTCTCTATTCAAGTACCTTAATGCTTGATTTTGAAGGTAGAGTTCTTTAGGGCCTGAAAGGAATGCCTGCTGCTGCTGCTGCTGCTAAGTCGCTTCAGTCGTGTCCGACTCTGTATGACCCCATAGACGGCCTCCCACCAGCCTCCCCCGGCCCTGGGATTCTCCAGGCAAGAACACTGGAGTGGGTTGCCATTTCCTTCTCCAATGCATGAAAGTGAAACGTGAAAGTGAAGTCGCTCAGTCGTGTCCGACTCTTAGCTACCTCATGGACTGCAGCCTACCAGGCTCCTCCATCCATGGGATTTGAAAGGAATGCCTACATGTGTGTAATTATCTTTCACTGTAATATTGATAATCATTACATGTCAGCTAATCACCTTAAGAACAATCTCAAAGAGGATTTTTCTGCTGTTTTTTTAACCTTGCCTTTAAAACCTTCAGAGGAAGCAGAAAGGAGATCTTTTCTATATTGAAAGAGATACAAAGGTACCAATCATTGGCCTTTGCTGGGCTGACAGTGCACTAAACTTCTACTGCAAATGCATTTTATTATAATAGGATGATGTGAAAAAAAGATGTTTTGCCACACACATGCAGGCAGATATTACACCACAGGGCTTGTATTAATTGCCATCCAGACCATGTGCTCTGCTTGATCAAATGCAGTGCCTTGTGAAAATTGCTTTCCCTGGTAAACCTGCTATAGCCATCTTTCATTTATTTCCTTTTTAGGATTTCGTCTAGGCACTCAAGCTAATCGGTAATACTAACATTTAATATATTGAAAACATTGTCATTTTCTAGACCTTTGTAGACTTGAAACATATGATAAAGAAAACATTTGAAGTTTTGAACATGGTTTATATTTTGCTTAATTACTTAATTGAGTGGGATTTTGTAAATAACTTTGAAATTTAAATTAATTTCCTATCTGTTTTTAACCCTCTACCTACTGAGTAAACTTTAGATCTTTCTGAACAAAATTCAAAATAGAAGCAGCATTTTTTTCCCTTCAGTTCTCACTCAAGGATACCAAATGTGGTCTGTGTTTTTGGATCTTCTGTAGTAACAGAAACTTGAAGATACGGTATTTGCACTGGTTCTGGATTATCTGAAAGTATTTTTCTGATCTGATAAAATTCAACAGCATTAATGGCAGCGTTGCCAGTGACAAAGGGGATACTCGTGGTCTGTGACATGCTATGGCAAGATGTTCATGCTTGGTGTTGGGAAAGGCAGTTTGGTGCCTAAGTCTTTTGACTCCCACTCAACCTCTGCACGGAGAAGGCAATGGCACCCCACTCCAATACTCTTGCCTAGAAAATCCCATGGACGGAGGAGCCTGGTGGGCTGCAGTCCATGGGGTTGCTAAGGGTCGGACACGACTGAATGACTTCACTTTCACTTTTCACTTTCATGCAGTAGAGAAGGAAATGACAACCAACTCCAGCGTTCTTGCCTGGAGAATCCCAGGGATGGGGGAGCCTGGTGGGCTGCTGTCTATGGGGTCACACAGAGTCAGACATGACTGAAGTGACTTAGTAGCAGCAGCAGCAACCTCTGCAAGATGGGCCTGGGCCAGGGACACTTTCATGCCAGAACGAGCTCACATAGCCTGTTCCCAGCTTATCATTTTGTATGGGAATATCTTTCTCTGCTTTTAGCCCAATCAATATATGCACTTTCGTTCTGCTTGAGTGCAAGCATCTTATAAAACCTGGCTGACCCCAGTGCTATGTCTGTTCTCTGAGAGTATTGGGATAGAACCCATTCTCAGAGGCATGAAAGGGTGCATGTAAGTCCAATGCCTTCGTCAGCTGACAGGAGAAACCCTTTGGCCATGTGTGACTGATGTGCACTGTTGAAGCTTATCTTGTTCTGTCTCTTCTCTGTATGAATAAAACATTGTTCTGTCCAGTGCCTGACCCTGCTGTTTTCTCCCTAGTCACTTTGATACCAAGATGTAATGAGCAGAGTGTTTGGAGTCCTCCCGGGGACTGGTAACTGTGTTCTGCTAGACTCTAGGCTATTTCTATGTGTAGGAGAGAACTTGAAGAAAGAAAATGGTGCTCTCAAGATTCAGAGAACAGACTAAAATGTGTCTATTACTGCCCTAAAATAAACTTTTATTTTCTGCAAGGATAGGGGTGAGATTTCTGAAAATCAAACGTGAAGTCGAGTCTTGAAGTTGCCTGAATTTCAATGCAAACTGAATTCACAAACTTGCAGAATTTCTGTTTTTTTTTTTTAATTTATTGGAGTATTGTTATTCAGTCACTTAGTAATATCTGACTCTTTATGATCCCATAAACTGCAGCACACCAGGCCTCCCTGTTCTTCACTATCTCCCAGAGTTTGTTCAAACTCATGTTCATTGAGTCGATGATGCCATCCAGCCATCTCTTCCTCTGTTGCTCCCTTCTCCTCTTGCTCTCAGTCTTTCCCAGCAACAGGATCTTTTAAAGTGTGTCAGCTATTCGAATCAGGTGGCCAAATTATTGGCGCTTCAGCTTTAGCCTCAGTCCTTCCAATGAATATTCAGGGTTGATTTCCTTTAGGATGGACTAATTTGATCTCCTTGCTGTCCAAGGGACTCTCAAGAGTCTTCTTAGCACCACGGTTCCAAAGCATCAAGTCTTCAGTGCTCAGCCTTTTTTATGGTCCAACTCTCACATCTGTATGTGACTACTGGAAAAACCACAGCTTTGACTATATGGACCTTTGTTGGCAAAGTGATGTATCTGCTTTTCAATATGCTGTCTAGGTTTGTCATGGCTTTTCTTCCAAGGAGCAAATGTCTTTTAATATCATGGCTGCAGTCACCATCCATAGTGATTTTGGAGCGCCCCCCCCCCAAATTAAAGGCTATCACTCTTTCCATTTTTTCCCCATCTATTTGCCATGAAGTGATGGGACCAAATGGCATGATCTTAGTTTCTTGAATGTTGAGTTTTAAGCTAGCTTTCTCACTCTCCTCTTTTACACTCATTAAGAGGCTCTTCAGTTCCTCTTCACATTCTGCAATTAAAGTGGTATAATCTGTATATCTGAGGTTGTTTATATTTCTCCTGGCAATCTTAATTCCAACTTGAACTTCATCCAACCCAGCATTGTGTATGATATACTCTGCGTATAAATTAAATAAGCAGGGTGACGATATACAGCCTTGATGTACTCCTTTCCCAATTTGGGACCAGTCTGTTATTCCATGTCCGGTTCTGTTGTTTTTTGACATGCATACAGATTTCTCAGGAGGCAGACAAGGTGGTTTGGTATTCCATTCTCTTTCAGAATTTTCCACATTTTTTTTTTTTTTTGTGATCCACACATTCAAAGGCTTTTAGTGTAATCAATAATTATAGTTGATTCACAATATTGTGTTAGTTTCTGCTGTATAGCAAAATGAATCAGTTATACACATATCCATTCTTTTTTTATTGCTTTCCCATATAAGTCATTATAGAGTATTGGGTAGAGTTCCCTGTGCTATACAGTAGGTCCTTGTTAGTTTTTCATTTTATATATAGTTGTGTGTGTATGTCAGTCCCAGTCTCCCAATTTATCCCTTCACCCTTCACCCCTGGTAACCATAAGTTTGTTTGTTTGTTTTGGTTTTCTATGTCTGTGACTCTATTTCTGTTTTGTGAATAAGTTCATTTATTTTTAGATTCTGCATATAAGCGATATCATATGATAGTTGTCTTTGATCTTCTTCATTTAGAACAACAATGTCTAGGTTCATTCATCTTGTATAATTTTTTTTATGTTGATTATATTGAATTGGAAGAAGTGAAAACCAAAAAAATTGAAATGAAGGCACATGGACAGATCCTAATAAAGTGGAAGACATTGGGCTCAAAATTCTGCTGAGCCTCCTTTGCTAAAAGAAAATCTTTTTCCGTTGTCTGTAGAGGATAGTCTCTATTTGTCTGAAGAAGCTGACGTCTCCTTGGAGGTAAAAGCTTTACAAAGCTCTGTTGATTCTTCTTAGGACCTACCTCCATCCAATACCTTCTAGATCTGTGTTGGGGATTTTCTCCCCAGGACTTGGAAGCAATGAACCTGAAAGAATGACACTCGGACAGTCTCTTGCAAGGACTGACAAGTTTATTTCTGCAGTCAAGCCTTTTTATAGAAGCAGGAACAAAGAGCTTAGAGTATACAGCCAGCAGAGCGCATATGGGGTTAACATATAATCAGTAAAAATATTTCAAGGACAACTTGCTCTAAGTGACCCATATGCTTAACCCACAACCCATTTTCTCAAGCAACATCCTTAATATTTATTATTAAATCTTGGCACTGGGCATAACCAAAGGCAGGAGATGTTTTTCTGCCTGCAGCACCAAGCCGAGGGTACTTCTGGCCCTTCGCCATTTTCCCAAGGACTTCCTCCAACTGGCTGGTTTGTACTGGGCTTCCCAACATATCCTCCTTTTGTTTTTAATTTAAGCACAGCAGCTGCTAGTTAGACTCCGTTGTGGGAGGCATGGAGTCCTAAGTAGGGACATCTATATTCTATAAGCAATGACAGAGAAAGCAGGGTATTTAATACATATATAAAAATGTTGCTTCCTGAAAACCAAGTTCTAGGGTCTAGAGACGATAGGGTTTTAGTTAAAGTATCATAAAATTGAGTGCTGTACAATTCCTTAGGTACCTTAACTTGAAAATTAGCAACTTGTTGTTTCAACAAATTGATGTCTAAACTTGAGTTATTTGTGAGATCCTGCAAATGTGCTTTAACTTTATCCCAAGGATATTCAGTGCTATTATAGGGCATGTTAGTCAGACAAAAAGAAGTAAAATTCCAGTGACAATGTATACATGCTTGGAAAGTCAGTTGCTGCAGTTGATCTCCTAAGTGGATAACCACAGTTTGTAACTCATTAATTCATGTTTGTAATTGCTGATCTATTTGAGCTTGTTGAGTCCAAAGATCATGAGAGTCTTTGTGCCAAGCAGTGATAAAATCATGATTTTGTATAGAATTATGTAAAGCCATACCGGACAAAGTTTCTACAGTCACAATGGAGATAAGGCTTAAGATGCCTGCAACAATCCACCCAATGATGCGTTTAGATCACCTAAGTCCAGTTTTCAATAATACAGAAAGAAATACAGAATCAGTCCAAGGCTCAGTTAAGTTTGCAGGAAGCCATAACTCAGATCTTTGTTTAACTAGTGCAATGCTAGCATTGTGATATGAAATGGTGTGATTAAGGCAGGTATACAATGCACATGCAGTACAATTGACAATCTTGGTCGATAAGTCAATATCAAAATGCCCTACAATAAACAAATACAGAAGGTGAACAAGTGATTGAATATAGCCAGTACTATTGTATAGGAAGGATAATTAGAAGGACGAAACAGTCCCATAAACACTAGCGAAGTGCTGTAAGGCTGCTGGAATTTTCCAAATGTGCCATTGCTCTGGCCCCACAATGGGGACGACAATCCTGGGTCATGGGGGTGATAAGCCCCCGTTATACCAATTCAGCAATATGTCCTCATTAGTCCAGAAACTTGTCTTAGATTTATGAAAACCTCCAATGCTTGATCTATTAAACCAGGAGCAGTTATGATGTTCCTCCTGCTCTTCAGAACAGTTTACAAACAACCCGTGAGGTCCCCAGTCAACAAATTTAAATGTATGATTAGTATGATTTTGCTGTACTAGAGAAACTTTCTCAAATTGGCCTCGACAATCAGACCAATGTAACAGTTGTATCTCCTGTTTTCTTCTCCAAGATACAGTATGACATGAAGGTTCCTCTGGTTGAAAAAGTGAGTTCGAATAGTTGGCTATCTGGCCTGGATAATGTCGCTGAGGGCCATTAAGTAAGAAAGATGCCGTAGCAAACATTCCCAGATGCAAAGCAGTCCCATTGTTGGCAGAGTATGCCCACCACTGTGGAAAGATAGTCATGCAAAGGGGGTGAGATCCGAAACATAGGCAAGGTTTTGAATTCCATGGAAATGTTAATTGGCTTTCCCTCATCTTCTTTATGAATTGGTTGCTTTAAGGACCAGGGACTTGGAAAATGTATGCTATCATTAGTAAAGATCATAGGGGCTTTATCTACCTAATCCACTATGGAGAGAAGTGGTGGGTTGGGTATGTATGCCCAATAAACATATTCTGCACTTACCCCAGAGGAACAGGAAAGAACAGCTAACATTGTCAGAAACAGCTTATCTGGAGTAATAGGAGTTCCAGTACTCTTCAGTGTCTGCTCAGCCTGACGAGTCATGTTTTTCACTTGAGCCCATGTCGTGTAAGGATTCAGACGATGGCGTTTCCTCATTGGCTCCTCCAGGGTCATTGACGAGACCCTTCGCGTCAATTTCATCACTTCCTGAGGGAGTCCTGTCTTGGGGTCCCTCTCGGTAACGGACATGGCAAAGGGGAACCCAGATTTCTTCTCCATCTGCAATGACAAGACCATAACCCTTGCCTAGGAGTCATAAGATTCCTGGCAGCCACTGATTAAATTGCTTATACCATATTGGTGTATTGATTTCTAATTTGCTGTTTTTGTCTTCTGCAAAATGTCTATCTGCCCAAGTGTCAGAATTATTTTTTGTTAAGTTTAACAAATTTAGGGAATAAAGGGTTAAAGATAATAATAATTGAGGGTTCATAGGATAAGAAATGTATCTCCTCTTCCATATTCCCCCTTTCTGTTTTAATAAATGAGTTTTTAGGGTGCAGTGGGCTCTTTCAATAATGGCTTGACCCTGAGGATTATAGGGTATTCCTGTAATGTGTGTTATTTTCCATTCTGATAAAAATGAATGAAATGAGTGCGAGGTAAATGCAGGTCCATTGTCTGTTTTCAGGACTGAAGGAATCCCCATAACGGGGAAGGTGAGTAAGAGTGTGGAAATGGTGTTTTTGCTGGATTCTGAAGAGATAGGTATTGTCCAGATAAAGTTGGAAAATGTATCAACTGAGACAAAAAGCAAAGAAAACTTTCCTAAGGAGCAGTGAGTGAAGTCAGATTGCTAAAGGAAATTAGGTTGTTGCCCCCAGGGATTAATTCTTGAAATCATAGTCTGTAAATGCAGAGGGGTGCAGACATCACGTTTTAATAATATGCCATGCTTCAGTGAGAGGAATATGGTATTTAGAGTGCAATCTGTTAGCATTGGTATGAAGATTAGCATGTTCAGCATTGGTATGAAGATTAGCATGTTCGTCATTGGCAGACGTAAAAATGGGAGCTATGAGCCTGTCAACAGCATCATTTCCTGTAACCAGAGGGCCAGGTAAACTTGAATGAGCACGTATATGTGCAATAAAGAAAGGTTCCGTATGAGAGCGAATTAAAGCTTGAGTCTGTGAAAAGAGAGTATATAATTCTTCATCTAGGTTGTATAAAAAGGCGGTAACAAAATCAGGAAAAAGGGAAACAAGGTATTTGGAATCAGTATATACGTTGAAGGATAATGGTTGAAGCGACAAAAGAGCATATAAAGCATATAACTCCACTCTTTGTACTGAAGAATAGGTAGTGGGTAATTTCTCTTTGGTATCAGGGCCGACAATCCCTGCTATGCCTTTCTTGTTGCCATCAATGAAATAGGTGGGTGCATTGGAAATAGGCTGGGATGCAATGATATTAGTTACAATGAATTTAGTACATTGTAGAAAGTCCCATAATTTTCCTTTCGGCAAATGAAATGAGATAACATTTTGAAAATCATTTAATGCCATTTGCATGGTCAAGTTCTATTGTAAGGCAATTTGCAATTCCTTTTTTGTCGAGGGAACGTGTATTGCATATGGATCAAATCCAGTCAAAGTTTGTATATGGCTTCTTCCTGACACAATTAAGTGCCCTATTTTCTCAATATATGATACAATTTTTTTAGACTGTTTAGTGTGTAAATATACCCATTCTATTTGGCTATGTTGAGCTATAATTGCAGTGGGCAAATGTTCAGTGGGGAATATATATAAAGAAACTAGTTTTCAACTAGCCGAGTTGAAAAAGATTGTTGAATGCGTTTCTTCACTAAGGCCAGTTCTTCTTTGGCCTCTTTTGTTAGTTTCCTAGGGCTATTAGGGTCAGGGGATCCCTCTAAAATTTTAAATAGATTTTGTAAGGCATAGGTGGGGATGCCAATAGATGGCCGCAGCCAATTAATATCTCCTAGCAATTTTTGAAAATCATTCAGCGTGCGTAGAGCCTGCATAGAAATTTGAGTTTTTTGAGGTTTGATATTAGATTCTTCCATAACATGTCCTAAATAATTAAAGGGTGCTTTCCACTGAATTTTATCTGGCACAACAAGCAGGCCATGATTTTGAAGAGTAGTAGTAACCTCATTGTGTAACTGTTGCAAACAGAGTTCAGATTCCATAGAAAGAAGTATATCATCCATGTAATGAATTATAAATGCAGTAGGACATTTATCTCTAATAGGTTGTAATAAAACAGATATGAGATATTGGCAAATGGTAGGAGAGTTCATCATTCCCTGAGGTAACACCTTCCATTGAAATCTTTTAACAGGAGCCATGTGATTTATAGAAGGAACTGAAAAGGCAAAACGTTTTCTATCTTTAGGGTGCAGAGGTATAGTAAAAAAGCAGTCTTGTAATTCAATAATAACTACAGACCATCCTTTTGGTACCTTAGAAGGGGAGGGCAATCCGGGTTGTAAGGGCCCCATAGGTAACATGGTATTATTAACATTTTTTAAATCTATCAACATTCGTCATTTTCCTGATTTCTTTTTTATTACAAAAATAGGGGAATTCCATGGGGAAAATGAAGGTTCTATATCAGCTTTTTGTACTTGTTCATTTACTAATTGCATAAGAGCTGCCAATTTTTCTTTAGTTAGGGGCCATTGAGGTATCCATACTGGGGTATCAGATTCCCAATCGAGAGGCAGTGGTGTTAACTCAATGGCCCCCATTAAAAGGTTCATTTAAAGAAATTGTGGCTTTCGTTTGTTCAAGAAAATCCCATCCCCATAAATTGATAGGGATATTAGTAATATATGGTTTAAGATAAACTACAATTTGATCAGGGCCATACACTTGTAAATAGGATGCACTGACAAAAGTTTGTGTGGCATCAGCTTCACCCACTCCTAATAGTCTAGAAGGAGCCATAACCTTACCCCAATCAAGGGGCCATTCTGCAGCTCTAATGATTGAAATGTCAGCTCCGGTATCTAACATGCCTGTGAAATTTTTTCCCCGTATGCATAAAGTAAGCATGGGTTTCTGATGTTCCTTTAATAAGGTGGATAGTGCAGCAGTAAGGTTGGTACTGCCAAAGCCTCCCTGCCGAACTTTATCAGATGCCTTCATTGGTTTGACATATGGCAAAAGTAATAATTGTGCAAAATGTTCCCCTTTTTGAAGTATACATTTCCCATTTTCACAACATTTACCATAACATGTATTTCCCCTTCATAATCTTCATCCACAACACCAGTCAATACCACTAAACCTCTCATTGTGCAGCTACTACGTCCCCAAAACAGTCCCACTGTCTTGGGTGGAATCGAGCCATAATATCCAGTGGGAATTTTGTGGGGGTTGTATAATTCTATTAGTTCCATATCATAAGGACTAGGTATATCAATGCAAGCACTCTTAGATGTAGCTGCTTGTAGTTTCATAACGCTAGGTCCTCTTGTAGTGGGGCTAGAGGACGGCCCCTTTATCAGTTTCCCTGTTGTTTTTGTTGTGCACCAGGGTTCAAAGTGTTTCCATCCTTATCAAATTTAGAATGACATTCATTCAGCCAATGGAACCCCTTTTTACATCTTGGACATACTCCTGGGGGTCTCTTCTTATTAGAAGTAGTAGTACTTTTTCCGGCCTGTGTTGGCATGCGACATTGTTTTTTCATATGGCCGGGCTTCCCACAATTAAAACATTTGGCATTAGCAGCTTTCTGTACATTAAAGGTTTCCAATGTTGCCAATTTTGCTCTATGGGACATAGATCCAATATCCCTACATGCTTTCAAATATTCCATAAGAGAGCCAGTCTCTCGAATTGGTCTGAGCATGGATTGACATTCCTCATTAGCATTTTCAAAAGCAAGTTGTTTTAAAATAATATTTTGTAAAGTCACATCCTTAATAGATTTCTCAGTGGCATCCTTTAATTTTCCTTTAAATTGAGAATATTCTTCCTCTTGTCCTTGAATAATCTTAACAAATGAACCATTAGAGTTAGCACTATCAACCTTTGCCCATGCCCTGCAGGCAGTTTCTTTAATGAAATGTAACATCTGAGGGGTAATATTAGCTAATTGCGCAATCATATAGGCTATGGCTCTTGTTCCAGTGAGTATATCATAGGTTAAATTGGTAGGGTTACCATGAGATTGCTGGTCAATCAGCATTTGTTGGGCCTCATCATTAACTCATATTTGCCATTTAAGTAATTGTTGAGGATTTTGAATTATCTTTGCTATTTGAAAAAAATCATATGGCATCCAATGGTCAGCCCATCCTCTGAGAAATTCTATACAGTAAGGAGAAGTAGGTCCATACAGAGTGCATGCTTTCTTAAAGCTAGACAACATGCCAAAATCTAGATTAGCCCAAGTATTTTGGCCTTGGGCAGGTTGATTAAATTGCATTGGGAAAGCGAAAGCGCAAGCAGGCATGTCCAAGGAGGAGTGAAATGATTAGTACGAGCAAAGTTAGCAATTGCTGTTATAGGCGGAGCAGAAGGAAAAACCTCAGATTTGGGCTGTCCGTTGAATGAAATGACCTCCGTTCTAAGTGGCTTAAGTTTTGACACATCCTGTATGTATGTCTCTAAGTTGTTTTTCTAAGGATTGTGTCTGATTGAGCATAACATTCTTATATTTCAAAGCACCTTGCATATCTTGTTCTTTATGCTCATATTCATGTAAAGATTGAATAGTTTTTACTTCCAAATCAAAGTTATGCCCTTCAATTTGTTCTATGATAGCCCATATGAGTGACCATGTAACCCTTGCTGATATGCTCGCAAAACATTATTTTTAACCCTTTTCTATATGTCTAGATTGAGTGTCCCCTCTTCTGGGAACCATGAATTGTTCCAGTAAAATATGATAGCAGTTGTTCAACTGATCTCTTGAAACATTAACACCGTTTTGTTTCAAAAAATGATGCATTATAGAAATGAAAGAAATTTTACTGCTATGTTGTCCCATCCTGCTTACCTCTTTCTGCAGGGCTCGTCACTTTGTTCAACCTTCCTTTCAAGTCCCTGTTCAGGCGCCACTTGTTGGGGATTTTTCTCTCTGGGACTTGGAAGTGACAAACCTGAAAGAATGACAATCGGACAGTCTCTTGCAAGGACTGACAAGTTTATTTCTGCAGTCAAGCCTTTTAATAGAAGCAGAAACAAAGAGCTTAGAGTATACAGCCAGCAGAGCGCATACGGGGTTAACACCTAATCAGTAAAAATATTTCAAGGACAGCTTGCTGTAAGTGACCCATATGCTTAACCCATAACCCGTTTTCTCAAGCAACATCCTTAATATTTATTATTAAATCTTGGCGCTGAGCATAACCAAAGGCAGGAGATGTTTTTCTGCCCAGAGCACCAAGCCGGGGGTACTTCTGGCCCTTCGCCATTTTCCCAAGGACTTCCTCCAACCGGCTATTTTGTACTGGGCTTCCCAACAATCTGTAATCAGACTAAAATTCCTGGTGCCAGCTGAGAGGGTTAGGTGCAAGATATAACACATGAAATATTGCCATACACACCAAGATAGTTGCAATTTTATTATTATATTGACAGAATCCTGGAGCACACATATGGGAATTAATTCTAAGGTAGTTGGAATAGCATGGGAGAAATATAATCTTGTTTTGGCTAATTTTTTTGATATGGAGGATCTAAGCAAGATTCTGGGTTTAATATTTTAGCCTAAATAGCTGCTGCTGCTGCTGCTGCTAAGTCGCTTCAGTCGTGTCTGACTCTGTGCGACCCCATAGACAGCAGCCCACCAGGCTCCCCGTTCCCTGGGATTCTCCAGGCAAGAACACTGGAGTGGGTTGCCATTTCCTTCTCCAATGCATGAAAGTGAAAAGTGAAAGTGAAGTCGCTCAGTCGTGTCTGACTCCTAGTGACCCCATGGTCTTCAGCCTATCAGGCTCCTCCATCCATGGGATTTGCCAGGCAAGAGTACTGGAGTGGGGGTGCCATTGCCTTCTCCGAGCCTAAATAGCTAGGATGGTTCTAAGAGTTTGCCTGATTTGTTTATTTGGTTATTTTTGTCTGTGCTGGGTCTCTGTTGCTGCACATGGACTTTCTCTCGTTGCAAAGCATGGGGGCTACCCTCTAGTTGTGGCACATGGGCTTCCCACTGAGGTGGCTTCTCTTGTTGTGAAGCACAGGCTCTAGGTGCATGGGATTCAGTAGTTGTGACTTGCTGGCTCTAGAGTACACACACGGGCTTCAGTAGTTGTGGCGTGTGGACTCAGTAATTGTGGGGCATGGGCTTAGTTCCTCTGCAGCATGTGGAATCTTCCCAGACAAGGGATCGACCCTGTGTCCCCTGAATTAGCAGGCAGATTCTTATCCACTGCACCACCAGGGAAGTCCTGCTTGGTTTGTTTACTGAAATATGGTCCCAAAGATGACCTTCACTAAATTGGAGTTCGCATTTCAGTAATTCCTTGATGTACTATAGAGAAAGATAGTCAAAGGCTTAGAAAGATTATAATGCAAGAGTGGATCTGTTATGTAAGACCTGTAAACCTAACCTTGAACTATGTTCACAGGAGGGTCCGGGGGACACTCCCTTCATCTAAGCTCTAAGAAATATATTTGTAAAGGTTTGTAAAGGTGTTCAGTGTCTCTGGAGAGCTCTCTAGTGGCAATTCTTTATAGGTTAGGACTGACAGTGCGATGCTGTCATCAAACTGGACTCCCTGAATTCAAAGAGAATATTGAACTTCTTGGGGGCAGGGACCAAAAGGTGGCACTAATTGCCAGAAATAAGGTGGGTATAGTTACCATATTGGACAGCAGAACGAAAGCAGTAATTGGAATTTGACCTGTAAAAAGAGAGAAAGATCTTTGGTGATCATGGTGTCTGTGAAACTGAAAAGCTGTGGAATATTTTTACAGTCTCCTGTACTCTTACTTGAATTGTTTAAGTGGCAAACTCATACCTAGAAACAAAGGTCTGTCTTGAATAGCAGCAAGAGACTCATTCCTCTCGATCAACTCCCAAACATGAGCTGGTTTCTAGACACAGAGTACCTTGAATGAGGGAAGGGCAGGTCTCCTTGATAAAGGATCCTTGGACATTGCTAACATTGTATACTGGAAATCTCAATGTTCCTCAGAAGGACCTATTGCTACTTATTAGGACAATTAGTTGAAGAAAGAGAAATAACCAGTGTTTTGGGGAATTACTGGATAGTGGTTTTATGACAGACCCTTATTCCTACAAATCCAAAATGCCATTGTGGTCCACTAGTCAGGGAAGGGGCTTATGGATGCAAGGTAATCAGTGAAGTTTTGATTTGGATATTAGTGGGACAATGGGTCCTTGAATTCATCCTGTAATTATTTCCCCAGTTTGGGAATGCATAGTCAAAATAGGCATACTCAACATTGGCAGAATCCCCACACTGGTTCCTGACCAATCTGGTAAGGTAGCTATTTTGATAAGAAAAGTCAGGTGGTAGCCCCTAGAACTTATTCTGTCTACCAGAGTCATAAACCAAAGACAGTAGTACACATTAGAAGTGATCGTAGAGAATATGGCCACCATGATGTGCTTGAAAAATGGTGACTCACTTCCCTACAACTTGCATACTGGCACAGCAGACAAATGGATCTTAGAGAATGGTAGTGGATAAGCAGCCACTTAAATGGGTGTTAACTCCAATTCTAGCTGCTGTCCCACATGTGGTTTGTTTTTGGAACAGTCTGACATACCTTCATAACTTGGTAAGTAGCTTTTATCTGAAAATGCTTTTTTTTTTTTTAACCCTCTATAACAGCTAGTAGAGTGGCAAACTGGCCTTTTGAAGAATTTATTACAGCACCAGCTAGATCAGCAGTGCCCAACATTTTTGGCACTAGGGATTGGTTTTAAGGAAGACAATTTTTCCATGGACCAGGGTGGGGGAGATGGTTTCAGGATGATTCAAGTACATTACATTTATTGTGCATTTCATTTCTATTATTGTGACATCAGCTCCACTTCAGATCATCAGGCATTAGAATCCAGAGTTTGGGGATCCCTAAGCTAGATAATAACACATGACATGGCTGAGACAGTATCCTCCAGCATGTGGTATCACATCCAATACATGGTCCTGTTCCTCCCAAAGCCAGGATTGTGGGTCTTGGGATCAAAGAGTGAAAATGAGACTGGTCCTCTCACAGTTCTCCTGGTGATCTATTAGCAAAGTCCCGGTTCCCTGTCCCACTGACTTTAGGCTCTGGTTGTTTAGAGCTCTGAAGGCACTCCCAAGGGAGGAATATTTTCACCAGGGTACATGTACTTGTTCTCTTAATCTGGGAGTTGATACTGGCCATTTGAAGTTTTGCATGCTAGTGAATCAATGGGCAAATAAGGGGCTGCTGTCCTGGTTGGGGCTGTTTATTGCAATTATCAAGTGAACAAAGATATTGCTCTTATGCCGTGGGGGGTTGGGAAGAGTAGGTCTGGAATACAGACATCCTTGGGGTTGCTTCTTAGTACCTCTATCACATACGATAGACTTAATGGAAGAATTATTAATAATCTAATGCAAGTGGCCCAAATACTTCAGAAATGAAGATTTGGGTCATCTCTCCATGTGAGGAAACTTGAGCAACCAGATTGCTCCAGAGGCAAAGGGAATATATAATGGGTAGTGAAAGAAGGAAGATATAATACCAGCTACAACTACATGAGTGCTTCTCAGGTGGCTCAGTGGTAAAGAACCTACCTGCCAATGCAGGAGACGCAGGTTTGATTTCTGGGTCAGGAATATCCCCTGGAGAAGGAAATGGCAGCCGACTCCAGTATTCTTGCCTGGAAAATCTCATGGACAGAGGAGCCTTGTGGGCTACAGTCCATGCATGCCAAATTACTTCAGTTGTGTTCAACTCTGTGGAACCTATGGACTGTAGCCCACCAAGTTCCTCTGTCCATGGGATTCTCCAGGCAAAACTACTGGGGTGGGTTGCCATTTCCTCCTCCAGGGGATCTTCCCAACCCAGGGATCAAACTCGTGTCTCTTATGTCTCCTGCATTAGCGGGCACATTCTTTACCAAGTGCCATTTGGGGGCTATAGTCCTTGGGGTCGCAAAATAGTTGGACAGGACTTAGCAACTAAACAATATGACCAATAAGAAATGAGAACTGCAATAGTTATGATAATTCCTCCTTATCTTGGTATGAATTTACTTGCGTATTTTCTTATCAATTTTAATCTGCATATTAATCCATTTTTTCCCATTGCTTCCTTTTCCATTCCTTTACTATCTAACATAAGACACATTCACAAGAGGTTAACCCTTATTCCTGAGCATCAAACAGGGAGTATGATGCTGACCTCTTGGCTAATCTTGTTGGAGCTGTGCTTGCAGATTCTCCAGATCTCCTCTTTCACTGTCTCTGAGTCCTAGGCCAGACCTGTGTGTCGCTCTTTGGTGAAGGGTGCCAGCTTCATATGTAGGTCACCAGTGCAATTGAGGTTAGAAACATTAAGAGACAGACATGCATTACAATGGCTTCATTGATCTAAATTTGTTTTTGCATATTTTAGTCTCTCTTTTTCTTATTTTTGGATCTAGTGTTTATTCCGCACTGTGGGCCTTGCTGACCTACAGTGACTTTGGGCTCACCAACAAATGCAGCATCAACAGTCATCAGTAGATTTCTTCATTAGGTCCCCTTATTTCCTTGGGCTCCAAAATCACTTGGATGGTGATTGTAACCATGAAATTAAAAGATGCTTTCTCCTTGGAAGAAAAACTATGACAAACCTAGATTGCATATTAAAAAGCTATCTCTTCCTTCAGAGAGATCACTTTGCTGACAGAGGACCATATAGTCAAAATTATGGTTTTTCCAGTAGTCATGTATGGATGTGAAGATTGGACCATAAAGAAAGTTAAGTGATGAATTGATGGTTTCAAACTGTTGTGATAAAGACCCTTGAGTCCCTTGAACAGCAAGGAGATCAAACTAGTCAATCTTTAAGTAAATCAGCCCTGAATATTCTTTGGAAGGACTGACACTGAAGCTGAAACTCCAATCCTTTGGCCATCTGATGTGAAGAGCCAACTCATTGGAAAAGACTCTGATGTTGGGAAAGATTGAGACAAGAGGAGAAGGGGTTGACAGAGGGTTATATGGTTGGATGGTATCACTGACTCAATGGACACGAGTTTAAGCAAACTCCGGAAGGTAGTGAAGGGCAGGGAAGCCTGGTGTGCTGCAGTCCATGGGGTTGCAAAGAGTTGGACACAACTTAATGACTGACCAACAACAACTGTTTGTGGAGCTCATCCCAGCCTTTTCCTTCTGGACTTATATGCCCCTATCTTCTCCCAAAGTTGGGTAAAGTCCCATATCTATAACCCCCTAATTGATAACACTCAGATTGCTGGAACCCTAACAGAGCAGTCATTCTGATCGTTAATATTAACATTTATCATGTTATCAGTGTTGCTGCAGTTTTACTCTTTCTAGTGCTGAAATTTAAACTATAAAAAAATAGATGTTTTGAGTACTGTATTCAGATTTGGGTTTAATTAAAATATTGTTAGCTTTAAGAAAATGCTCTGCATTTATAACTGTGAGTCTCACATTGGGTTTTATTAATTCTTCATCCCTCACCTGCTAAATCAAACACAACTGAACACAATTCAAAGTAGAAACAGGATTTTTTTCTTTAATTCTCACTCCCTGGAACCAACACTGGATTGTGATTTTCTCTTTTAGTTATGTTGTTGACTTTTGGGTGAACCTGTATGTTTTTTTTAAGGTTGACATTGAGTCCAGTATTACAGGATCATCGGGAGAAAGTGTCAGCTTTGCTGTGGGGGCTTTTTGTACCTAAATTGTTAGAGCATATTTAAATGTTAGTAGTTCTCCTAAGTACATGCATTTCATTGTGCATGGAGCATAGTATTTTTGCTAGGCCATGGACCACACATTATAAAAAGAGATGAAGAGAATTTCTTTATGCTTTCATCCACTATAGATTTAACATGTTACATTACATGCTTTAAAATGTAATAGAGTGTAATACTTCCCTCCTCTGTATCTTTCAACTAGGAAGAAATCTAAAAAAATAGGCTTATTTGGGTACTGGAGAAAGAATCTCAGGTAGCTTCATCACAGCAGAATCTACTTTTGACTCAAAACTGGTATATTCACATTACATTGTAATAAAAGAATTGGGCTATGTGGAAGTTGTTAAATAAATGTTATAATGTAGGGATCCTAATAGTGATCAGAGTTATATCAGATAAGCTTATTATAATGATTTATTTGCACAAAACTTCATATAGTTTATTTGCACAAAACTTCAATAGCCTCTGTATATCATTGTGAATCATACTTAATCATATGAGAAATTAAAAAAATTACATTCTATTGCATGGAGCTTTATGTAACATTTTATCTTGGACTACAAAAAAAAAAGATAAAAGATTATTTTTCTAAAAGGTAAAGTTTGAGACAGTTTTTAATAGGTCAGGGAATGTATTATTTTTGCCATGCATATAGGAAAGAAAAATGTCTGCTTTGCACATTCAGAATGGAAGTCCTTCAAATGTCAGAAAAAGCATTTCTTGAGCTTTGGCCTGATTAGATGCAATGCTCATTTGAAGTAGCATTCAACCATTTACTGTGAGAACCTGGCTGGATGGAATTCATATAAAAAACAATAAAAGTATTAAAAAAAACCCCATAATAATAGTTGTCTGTAATGTTTATTAAATTGGTCAAGGACTTGAAAGTAATATCTTTGATAGGTCAGGTCATAAATTCTCTAAATTTGACAGTCCACTCAAAAGAAAAATGCAGGCTTTCAGACAGCTGCCTACTGTTCAAGAATTTTTATCAGTGACTAATCTTACCTTGTGATTTAGGAGATGCTAGGGATTACATGAGGCTTAAGTCAGGCCAGCTTCCATTACTTTATCTCCTGTATCCTCTTTTCAGTATGCTGCCATCAAGAAGTTACAGAAATATTCCCAGGGTATAATCAGTCAGGCAGCCCATCTTGTCCTTTCAGCTGGCTGTGAGGTCATTCTGGGGAAAATGAAGGCTTTAGAGGATAAGGCTATGCATTGCAGAAAGCATTAAAAAAAGGTGTCTCCTCATGTGCTAAAATATATTTTACTAAAATGATAAAATTAATTTCCCAAATTGCAGATGTTGGACTTTATCCTCTCTGGGCTTACACAGATTGTGAAAACATGATTGCTTTTCTGGGCAGATTCTTGCTTCCTGTTCATCTTTTCAAGCTCTGAGATGAGAGGAAAATGAAAATCTTATTCCATTTTCTTCCCATTTCAATACTAACAGTATATGAATCAGTTTCTGTTATGATAGATCAACTTACTTTTATAACAACCATTTTATACCTGAATTCTCTCTGTTTTGCACATATACATCCTGCTCTTTCTTTCTTTCTTTTTTTCTCAAAAGGAAGCACTGGAAAATCATGTGTATTATCTTCTTGCAGATAAATCAAGTATACATGTGCTGAAAGATAGTCCTAGTGTTTACTTCATCCACTTTAAGACATGGGTTGCTTCATAGGTAGGGTCTTGTTTATCCCTTTTATATATAGTAGTGTGTCTCTGCTAATCTCAAACTCTTAATTTACCCCTCGCCCATCCCCATTTCCCTTTTTACAAGCAGAAGTTTGTTTTCTATGTCTGTGTGTCTTTTTCTGTTTTGTAAATAAGTTCATTGGTATGATACTTTTGATTCCACATTTAAGCCATATCATATAATATTTGTCTTTCTCTGACTTACTTCATTTAGTATGATAATCTCTAGATCATCCACATTGCTGCAAATGGCATTATTTCGTTTTTTTTTTTTATGGCTGAGTAGTAAGGAATTTCGGAGAAGGCAATGGCACCCCACTCCAGTACTCTCGCCTGGAAAATCCCATGGACAGGGGAGCCTGGTAGGCTCCAGTCCATGGGGTCGATAGAGTCGGACATGACTGCGCGACTTCACTTTCACTTTTCACTTCCATGCATTGGAGAAGGAAATGGCAACCCACTCCAGTGTTCTTGCCTGGAAAATCCCAGGGACGGGGAAGCCTGTGGGCTGCCATCTATGGGGTCGCACTGAGTCGGACACGACTGAAGCGACTTAGCAGCAGCAGCAGCAGCAATAAGGAATTTGCTCCTTTTTATTGTTGAATAGTATCCTGGGGTATGGATTTGTCAGTTTGTTTACTCATTCTACAGTTGAGGAATGTTTGGGTTGCTTCTGTGTTTTGATGATTATGAATAAAGCCACATAAAGTATTTGTGCAAGCGTCAGTGTGAACACAGGTTTTCATTTCTCTTGATCTACAGTCTGTCATAGATAATACTTGTGATTTTAATAATATCACACAACTTTACATGTAATGCAAAGATCCTCCAGTAATGTATCACTAATCCTCCCTTCCATCTTTCATGCTAGTTTTACCACACATAATACTTTTATCTCAGCTTCCCAAGTGGCTCAGTGGGAAAGAATCCCCTGCAGTGTAGGAGACATAGCTTCGATCCCTGATTTGGGAAGATCTCCTGGAAAAGGAAATGGCATACTGCTCCAGTATTTTTGCCTGGGAAATCCCATGGGTAGAAGAGTCTGGCGAGCTACAGTCCATGGGGTTGCAAAGAGTCAGACACAACTTAGCGACTGAGCACACATGATACTTTTATTGTCTATGCTGGGATTCCACAAGACATGGCTATCATTTTGCTTTAGACAATCATTAGACTTTGGAACATGTGAAATTTCATTTTTAGATAAACTTTGTTTATACCGATTTTATGGACCTCCCTGGCAGCTCACATGATAAAGATCTGCCTGCAATGTGGGAGCGGAGAAGGCAATGGCACCCCACTCCAGTACTCTTGTCTGGAAAATCCCATGGATGGAGGAGCCTGGTAGGCTGCAGTCCATGGGGTCGCTAAGATTCGGACACGACTGAGCGACTTTACTTTCACTTTTCACTTTCATGCATTGGAGGAGGAAATGGCAACCCACTCCAGTGTTCTTGCCTGGAGAATCCCAGGGATGGCGGAGCCTGGTGGGCTGCCGTCTATGGGGTTGCACAGAGTTGGACACAAGTGAAGCGACTTAGCAGCAGCAGCAGCAGCAGCAATGTGGCAGACTGGGGTTCAAGCCATGGGTTGGGAAGATCTCCTGGAGAACAGAATGGCAACCCCCTCCAGTATTCTTGGCTGGAGAATTCCATAGGCAGAGGAGCCTGGCTATCTACAGTCCATGAGGTCGCAAATGGACATGACTGAGCGACCGATATGCACACACATGCCAGTTTTAGTGCTTTTTATTTATTGTGTAGATCAAAGTTTCTTTCTGGCATTGTTACTTTTACCTGAAGAACTTTAATCTTTATTATAGTGTAGGTCTGCTGGTAACAGACTTTGCTTACATTTATTTGAGAAGTATTTCTCCTTCATTTTGTAAGATATTGGATTGGTCAAAAGGTTCCTTTTTTGTAATGTCTGGCTTCCCAGGTGGCTCAGTGGTGAAGGATCTACCTGTCAATTCAAGAGACTTAAGAGATATGGGTTCAATCCCTGGATCGGGAAGATCCCCCGGAGTAGGAAACGGCAACCCAATCCAGTATTCCTGCCTGGAAAATCCCATGGACAGAGGAGCCTGGCCGGCTACAGTCCATGGGGTCACAGAGTCAGACATGACTTAGCAACTCAATAGCAGCAGCAGCCGTAACATCCTGTGGAAAAACCTGAACGAACTTTTCAGCCAACCCAATATATTCACACAGATATGATTCAGTGCTGAGTTTCTTTTCCCCTTGAGCACTTTAAAGATGTCATTCCATTAGCAGATATATTTGATATAAAATTTGACTTGTAATAGTGTTTAATAGCTAAAATGAGTAGAAAAGGGAGTACAGGACTTGCTACAACTGTAGAGCCCAGGGAGCAAAGTCAAAGAAGGAACAAGGGACGGAAGCCATTACTTCCCACACAAGATATGCAGACATCATGGGAAAGGTGTGGCTGTAGATCACTAGATAGTAGAGACGTTCTCTCTGGCGATGAAGGATGAAGCAATCTTCAGAAAGCTGCTCTCTGAGGTGTCAGAGAAACTGGCTGGAGAGTGAGCTCCCTTGGGGCCTGCTGCCATATCAGAGAAAGGGAAAAGATCACCCTAGAACTGGAAAAAGAAGCCCGTTTCTGTGCTGTTTCTTCCAAGGTCTCTCTAACCCTCTTGGTTGACAGAGCCTAACATTGTGCCAGCTAGCGGAGGAGAGAGGTTCAGAGGGGTTTGCATGCTAAGTTGCTTCAGTCGGGTCTGACTCTTTGTGACCCTATGGACTGTAGCCTGCCAGGCTCCTCTGTCTATGGAATTCTCCAGGCAAGAATACTGGAGCGGGTTGTCATTTCCTTCTCCAGGGGATCTTCCTGACCCAGGGATAAAAACAGGATATTTCCTGCATCACAGGTGGGTTCTTTACCACTAGCGTGACCTGGGAAGCCCATAGGGGTTTTGCTTTACTATAAAAATGAAAGTGAGGAAAAATACTTTCAACTCCTTAGTAGAGTATGGCTGGAGGTATATAGGATTCCAGTTCGGGTGATGCTGCAACCCCTTTCGGTCTGCTGCGAAAGCCCATCCTGAGTACACAGCACTGTGTGTTATGTTCTGTCTTTCCAGAATCTCTTTACACATCACCTTGTAATTGTTTACATCTGTGTCCCTAATAGGCTGTAAAGAACTCTTTCATTTATCTCATATTGTAGGCACCTGAAATGGTTGGCCCTCGTTCAACATCTGTGAGTGAATTAGTTCACAGTCCAGAAAGATCAGAGCTGAACATAGAATTCAAAATTAGCTTATGCAGCATATTGTGTAGCATGCATTGTATTTGTAGTGTGTAATAAAAATAAAAAAGAAAATCAGAAAAAGAAAAAAAAGAATTCAAAATTAACAACTGCAGGACCTACTGGCTGTCATACCACTGTGTTCTCATAATAGGGCTTCTGGCAGAACATTCAGGTCAAATTGAAATAAGAAAGAATCAGAGTAACAAAGGGTAGAGTAAAGTGGTTTAAATCTCAAACTGAGTTATTTTCAGTTCAGTTTAGAGCTCTAGGAGATGATGTTTAATAGTCCTTCGATATAATCTAAACTGGCCAATTCCATTTTGGGGAAAAATTGGCTTTTAAGTTGCCAATTTTGCTGCAGTCAGCTTCACCTCTGATACCTCTTGATCAGAATATAGTGACGGGTTGCACCTAAGCTGGCAAACTGGTTGGAAGTAGAAGCTGCTAATATGCATTTGTTCTGTTGAGCTGTATTTCCCCTATAACTCTGTGTTCTAGACTCTGCAGTGATTGCATATGCCCTCTGGGGAAGCTCAGAGTACTGACTTGAATCTGTGGAGTTTCGCTTGACTGGGGGTCTAGCCACCTTGGAAAGCACACAAGCATCTATTTCCAAGTGCTTTATTATGCCGGCAGGGAGGTCATCGAGGAGGCTGCTGCTTACAATTGTAAAGTTGAAATTCTGCATTACTTTGGGAAAAAAAGAGCAATTACTTTCCTTGAAACATCCAATTGAGCCAAACGTTTTGACCTCCAGTATAAAAAGTATAGTTGTGGCAGACACTTTTCGTTGTCTGAAAGCATTCTCCCTTTTCCTTTGTTAACAATGCCCTGATTCTGTTCAGGCCTCAGTGAACCAGTGTCAGGTGAAGCTGGTTTGTCCGGCCCAACGTGATAATCTCACGTTCTTTGCCAGTGATTGGTCGCAGGGTGAGCATATGATTTACTTCTAACCAATGAGGAATAACAGGGTCATCTGCTAGGGGTAGTATTTAAGGAAAATGCTTTTCTCCTTGATAAGAGAGATGGCTGCACGAGGGGGTGGTGCTCCCTCCTTCTTTCTTCTTCCTTTGGACACTGGTGCCTGAAATGCATTCCCTGCCCCTGTGCTGCCCTGGGAAGACTGTGTACTCATACCTCATCTCTCAGTGGGATATCCTGCTTGAAGATAGAGGCCAGCACCTTGAGGCTGTAAGGAGAAGGGTAAGCAAATCAGTCTCTTGGACCCAGGGGCTTGGTGTCTTTGTGCTATTCAAACAGTCCTAGAATTGTGACTTCAAGCTTCTTGTTACATGACTTTATCATTTAAGCTTAAGATGATCAAGTATTTTGTTACTTGTGGTGGAAAGCATTCTGACCATGGGATCATTGCTTCATATAGATGTTTGGTTTCCTTCTGTCCTTCTGTTTGCTTGAATAGAATGGCAACCTCACCGTATAGCTTACAATTGAGTTTCAGTAAAAAGTTAAAGTTGCTACATCTTTTGAAATTTTTAAAATTCTTGACCATCTTCAGAAGATGGAGTCAGTACAAAGTAATTATCTAATTAAGCATTTCTGGACTGTTTATCATTCAGTGAAGATGTATTCAAATGATGAGCCCATAAGCCATTATTTATTTTCCATGGTTACATTTAAACATTGCTATTCGTGTCCTTAGAGTCTAAAGTGACAAGAAAGAAATAGAGAAATGAATAACTAGAATCTAGTATTTCACTTGCTGTTAGCAAGAATGTGTGCGTGTGCATGCTTGCCAATTGAGGCAACTTTAATACTTTGAATATACCTTCACTTTGGCCCTATTTCATGTAATACTTGTTCCAAGATTTCCTTTTATTTTTAAGGGAATGCACTAGTTTTCCAAAGCCTTTGGAGACCACTGTAAATAACTTACACCCTGACAAATGCCTGGCTGGTGTGCAGATAGCAGAGTGAGGTGGGCGCGTGGGGGGGGGTCACACACTCATTACTGTCACCTGCTGGTGGCCCAGCTGCACCCGGAGGTCCAGGAGAAAGATCCTTTCCCTCCATTATGTATGCTTAAAACAGGACAAGTACCTTTTGAATATTTGGAAGATTTATTATTCTGCTAGATATAGATGGCCCCCATTGATATCTTAAACCCTGGCTAGAAAGCTGCATGGTCCTTGGTATTGATATTAAGGCAGAGTTATTTACGTTGAAATGCATTCTGTTTTATATCTCCCCTCCCCCCTTTGGTATGCATGCTCTTTCTTCAAGTAGCTGGAGTATTCTGCAATATGCAGTGTGTCTATAAATACTTCATTTTTGGAAACAAAAATATTCAGTGCCCTTTTTGTTTTTGTGGGTCTAGGTTACCAGTGGCTCTGTATGGCTCTCCAAACCTTCTAAGGATGGTTGCTTAATTAGAGAGTTGAAGTTGAGTTCACAGTGATGTTAGTTTGACACATCTTTGCTCAGGTTTCATTTGGGGAAAACTCTCAGAATTACTTAACACGTACTTTCATTCTAGTCTCTGACCACATGAACTTCCTTATTAATTATGACTTTGAGGTATATGCTTATAGATTTTACACAGATTTAAAATACACAGTATTTTTTTAACAAGAGAAAATTTATATTTTATAATAATCCTGTGTATATCTAGCACTTAACATAGGAAGTAGGAAATGCTAGAGGCCATTCATTCCACTTCATTTCCATTGCCTCTAACTTCAGTGACACCTGATGGAGTGAGGTGCACTTTTAAATTTTTATTGAAGTATAGTTGATTGCTAATGTTTTAGTTTCAGGTAAAAATATACAATAATTTTTAAGAAAATTTTTTATTACTTAGTAAAATATGCAGAGGAATATCTCAGATATAGTTGATACTTCAAGTCCATTATCTCTAAGGGGTAATTAACTATTGAGTGTTAGCAATTTGAATATCATACTAAGTTTTTAAAGCTTTCATTGAGTTTTAACCTGAATCTTACTACTTCAGGCTAAAATAGAGTGATAGTCTTTATTTCTGATGTCTAAGCATGTCTAATGATCTCTTTTCTCTTAAAAGGGGGCTGTGAGTTTCCAAATAAAGTAGTAGTTAAGGTTGAGAGAATGGGTAAGCATCTCCAGTATCCTAAACATGATAAATAATGTAAATACATAAAGTAGGAGAGGCTGCACCAGTGCTTTTGGAAGGAAAATGGAGAGTTGGGTTTTACTAGGAAGAATGAAAAAATGTGGTAAAGTGAGAAAGAAATTCAAAGAGATGATATGATGACTTAAGAATTTTCATTTTTAACATTATTTTTCCATTTGTTGTTAGTTGCTAAGTTGTGTCCTGTTCTTTTGTGACCTCATGGACTGTAGCTCATCATGCTTCTCTGTCCATGGGATTTCCCAGGCAAGAATACTAGAATGAGTTGCCATTTCATTCTCCAGGGGATCTTCCCGATTGATCCAAGGATTGAAACTGCATCTTCTTCATTGCAGGTGGATTCTTTACTGCTGAGCCACTGGGGAAGCCATTTTTGTATATAATTTGATGCTTACCACAGACCCTTTTTGGGGCTTGAGATAGAGGCTGTTTACTTAGTGTTATGGGCGTATTTCAGAAGTGGATATAGTTACTCCAATGAACGCCAACTAGATAGTTCCACTGCCTTCTTGTAGGAAGTGTCTCTCAGTGCCGAGAGCTCAGAACTTGGGGTATAACACAATAGAGGCTGTGAATGTATCTGCTACTTCTGTCCTTTTGATTCTTGAGCCAATAAATGCATTGTTTTAGTTTTCATTATTATTTTTGTTGGCCCCCTAGTTTATGCAATATTCTATCCTTTTTTGTCATGATTATAATTATCAAGGCAGGGTTGAGTAAGTGCTTAAAGTATAAATTCAAAAATGCCAAACTAGATGGAAATCTCTTGACTCTATTTCTTATAAAATACTTTCTTTCCTGTTAGTGCTGTGTGTTTGGGGCAAAATCATTTCCAAACTCAGTCATCAACCTGACTTCTCATTCTCTCCTCAGACCACCCCTATTTTATGTCCCTTCCTACTCCTTCACCAAAATAATAGATGACCAATGCTCCTGTTTTTAAAGCCAGGAGACAATTGTAAGTCATGTTCCTTGTACTCCTGGATGCTTTTAACCAGTTGACCTTCCACTCATCCTCAAGATGCTCTCTTAGCTTTGAACACCATGATCACACTTTCTCCTATTCTTGACCTTTATATTTTGGAAGATTTCATGACTACCCTTTTGCTCTTCACTCTGCAGTCCCCACCCCCCACCCCCCGCAGGTGATTCTGACTACTTCCTCAGGTTTCAACACTATATTTTCATTCCTCCCAAATTCATATAGAAGTCTTCTGAGCTTCACATTTTTATACTTAACGTGTGACATCTCTGTTTGCTGCTACTGCTAAGTCACTTCAGTTGTGTCCTACTCTGTGTGATCCCATAGACAGCAGCCCACCAGGCTCCCTGTCCCTGGGATTCTCCAGGCAAGAACGCTGGAGTGGGTTGCCATTTCCTTCTCCAGTGCATGAAAGTGAAAAGTGAAAGGGAAGTCGCTCAGTCGTATCCGATTCTTAGCGACCCCGTGGACTGCAGCCTACCAGGCTCCTCCATCCATGGGATTTTCCAGGCAAGAGTACTGGAGTGGGGTGCCATTGCCTTATCTGGACATCTCTGTTTCAGTTCAGTTCAGTCGCTCAGCCGTGTCCGACTCTTTGTGACCCCATGAATCACAGCACGCCAGGCCTCCCTGTCCATCACCAACAAATAACTTTCCTCTTAACTGAAACTGAATTTTTAATTTTGTAGTTTTGGATTTATTCTTCTTTCAATTTTCTGTATCTCAGCAAATTCTGCTAATACTTTGTATTTTCTCTTGTTGGAAATGAAGGATCCAACCTTGACACCAATTTCCCCCATGCTCTTCCTATAAGTGCATCACCAAATTCCATAGATTTTACTGCCAAAGTGTGTCTGGAATCCAACCATTGTATCCACTGCCACCACCAGGGTACTGAAAACTACAAATGTGTCCCCTTTAGCTGCTTCATTAGCTTCCTGTTGGTCTTTTTTACCTCTAATCTTGCTCAGTGATAAAGAATCTGCCTGCCAGTGCAGGAGATCCCCAGGTTAGGAAGATCACATGGAGAAGGAAATGGCAACCCACTCCAGTATTCTTGTCTGGAAAATCCCATGGACAGAGGAGTCTGGTGGGCTACTGTCCATGGGGTCGCAAAAGAGTTGGACATGACTTGGTGACTAAACAACAACCTCTGATGCTGCTGCTAAGTCACTTCAGTCGTGTCCGACTCTGTGCAACCCCATAAACGGCAGTCCATCAGGCTCCCCTGTCCCTGGCGTTCTCCAGGCAAGAACACTGGAGTGGGTTGCCATTTCCTTCTCCAATGCATGAAAGGGAAAGTGAAGTCGCTCAGTTGTGTCTGACTCTACACGACCCCATGGACTGCCGCCTACCAGGCTCCTCTGTCCATGGGATTTTGCAGGCAAGAGGACTGGAGTGGGGTGCCATGGCTACAACAACCTCTATTCTTGTCCATTTGGAAACAATCTCCAGAAACCCAGGCAAAGTAATCTATCTTGTAGTCAAATTTTGTAACCTGCTTTTGGGTTATTCTGGGTTCTCCAATGAATATGCACCTTTATTAGGAAAACTCTTAAGAGAAAAATTGGGAATGGAGCTGGGGAAGGTTAAAGGGTCATCAGACTATGGTACAGGCTGATCCCAAGAGAAGGAGAGAGGGGGAAAATGTTTGGTGTCAGAGTCTAAGGGCTGTAGTCAGTTTAATATGTCAAGGCTGTGGAAGTGTCTTTAAGTCAAAATTGCATATCAAGTGTCTATGACTCCCCAAATTGATCTGCTTTGTATGTCTGCTGCACTCTTGTGGTTTTGAAGCAGTCTGTGGAAACGTGTTCAGGGTGTATACTGCTGTGGTTAATAGAACGTCACAGGGTCTTTGGGCAATGACCCCAAGTCATTAGTCTCGCCACCTATAGTTGGAGAGCTGTGAGCTACATTCTCATGGCTGCCTGCATTAGTTTCTTAGTGCTGCTGTTAACAAATTACCACAAACAGATTTAAAACAACAGGAATTATTCTCTCATGGTTCTAGAGGCAAGAAGGACAAGATCAAGATGTCAGCAGAAGTTGGTTCCTTCTTGAGGCTCTGAGGGAGAAACCATCTCATGCCTCCCTCCTAGCTTCTGGTGGTTGCTGGCAATCTGAATTCTTTGGCTTGTAGATATGTGATTCTAATGCTTGGTACTATCGTCACACTTCTCTCCCTGTTTTTCGAGTCTGTGTCATCTGGTATTCTTATAAGGACAAAAGTCATTGGATTTAGGGCCCACCCTGGTCCATTATGATCTCATCTTAACTAGGGATCTACAAAAACCCTATTTCCTAACAGGTCACATTCTGAGTTTTGAGATGGACATGAATTTATGGGGAAACTTAGTCAATCTGTTATATTGACATACCTCCTTAAACCTTAAGTACGAGCACAAATAAATGAAAATCAGTGAGTTTTAATGAAAATGAGTCATATAAAAGATGCAGTTAAGATGATGTAGGAAGGAAAGAGAATGCCTTGAGTCAGTGGGAACACCAGCAAAAAAGACTCTGGAAGTCCTTAAGATAGAATATGAAAATTCTGAATGGAGTGGGATAGGTTATTTAAAATGAAAATATGCAGAACCTGATAACTGACTAAGTGGAGTAAAAGGTGTAAATGACTAATCTGATTGACACACAGGTTCGGAGGAAAAGATATTGTTGAGTAAGACAGCATACACAGGGGTTCTCAGCAAACAGATTGAGTATGGGATGTTTTGAATTTGTGGAGGTGAAAGATATCTGGAGGAAATAGCTAAGAACAGATGAGTAACATGGGTTTAGATTAAAGATGTTTGAAATAATGAAGAAGGAGCTCCCAAAAGAAAGAAAGATTGAGGTTTATTAATTTACCAGTCTTGGATTAGAGACTAGTTAGTATCCCCCTTCCCTAGTCATGTAGGCACATGGTTGAAAGGTGAAAAGTCATCTTTGCCCTTCTGTTTATAGCTTATCTATAAAACAAGGCAAGACAGCAAACAAACCAGTTACTAAACTGGAGATGAGGATTCAGGGTTCCTATAAAGCAATTTAATGGTTCTTGAAGAGGAAAGGATCCCTGGGCAGTGATCAGAGGCATCTTTAATTCCCTATATTTCTGCACTGTAGAATTAAGCAGACTCTGATGTCCAGTGCAAAAATCCTAACACAGATATGCACAGTGGATTTCAAGTGAAGCAAAGCTCTGTTGCCCTGTGTATGTATATTTTGCACAACAGGGAGGCCTGGCATGCTGCGATTCATGGGGTCACGAAGAGTCAGACACGACTGAGCGACTGAACTGAGCTGTTTTGTAGTATTTTCTTCCATACTACTTCTTTTTATATGTTCTCAATCAGAGCAAGGTCTACATCATTTTTCAGCCTTGGCCTGATTGATTCTTTGAGTGTGGGGGGAACCATCTACTGTGCAGTAGAATGTTTGGCAGCTTCTCTGCCCAGTGAGGCCATTAACACACCCCCTCCCCCAGATGTGACAACACTTATCTCCAGATGTTGTCAAGTGTTCCATGGGATGAAAGTTATCCCTGGTTGAGAACCTTGGGTTTAAATCATAACTGTCACACTCCAGATGTACTTGGTCTCTGTGTTGGCCCTGCAGTCATCAGGGCCAATGGTGTGGATGTGCTTAAGGGACAGAGTCCTATGCTATGTTCTGATAATGGACTCCTGGATGCTGCTGGTAAGTCGCTTCAGTCGTGTCCGACTCTGTGCAACCCCATAGACACCAGCCCACCAGGATACCCTGTCTCTGGTATTCTCCAGGCAAGAACACTGGAGTGGCTTGCCATTTTCTTCTCCAATGCATGAAAGTGAAAAGTGAAAGTGAAGACACTCAGTCGTGTCCGACTCTTAGCGACCCCATGGACTGCAGCCTGCCAGGCTCCTCCATCCCCGGGATTTTCCAGGCAAGAGTACTGGAGTGGGTTGCCATTGCCTTCTCTGCCTGGATGCAAAGGTGGTAAAAAAGACAAGCTGATCCTGAAATACAGTTCACCTGAAGTTTTTTTTGGATGCTTAAAGATTTAAAAAATGCTTAGGATTGCTATGGGCTTTCCCTGTGGTTCAGCTGGTAAAGAATTCGCCAGCAATGTGGGAGACCTGGGTTCGATCTCTGGGTTGGGAAGATCCCCTGGAGAAGGGAAAGGCTACACACTCTAGTATTATGGCCTAGAGAATCCCATGGACTGTATAGTCCATGGGGTTGCAAAGAGTAGTACACAACTGAGCGACTTTCACTTATGGGCTTCCCTGGTGGCTCAGACGGTAAAGCATCTGTCCACAATGCGGGAGACCCAGGTTTGATCCCTGGGTTGGGAAGATCCCGTGGTGAAGGAAATGGCAGCCCACTCCAGTACTCTTCCCTGGAGAAGCTCATGGATGGAGAAGCCTGGTAGGCTACAGTACCTGGGGTCACAGAGTCAGACATCACTGAGTGACTTCACTTTCACTTTAGGATTGTTATAAATCAGTATTTATGAACAAGTAAAAGTGCATTTAGAATAGTTTTGTGTACCTGATTAAATACCTTGTTTTTGTTTTGTATAAAAATCAAACACTCTAACATAATGAAGGAAATGGGTTAAATTACGTATCAGTTAAAGAGGATTTGATTTATAAGCTCTGAACACTGAGAGCTTTGCTGAGGACAGCTATATGGCAGCCCGGGTGTGGTGGTTATACCTGAAATCTTTTGATCACTAGCAAGTTTTGCAAGAAGGAGATGACAAGAAATGGCCAATCTGTTCTCATCTTCTAGACTTTAGCTAAACAATGCCTGCCAACTGTCAAATTAGCCTATTTCATGTGTCATCTTGTTTGCAGTTTGCTAAATGTCTTGGATAAAATCTCCAAAGGTTGGAAGAGGCCAGGAAGGCTCTTTGATTTACTCAGCACTCTTAATGCTCAGTCTCATTAACGGAAATGTAATTGACATCCACTTCTTACCAGAATCAAATGCTGAGTTTTCGAAAGCTTTTCTGAGCTGCAGTTGGGATTTCTTGGTGAGATTTGTTGATATTTCTTTTCTCTCACTTAAAAGTCTCATCACAGCAGGTTTTATGTCCCCCCATTGTGAGTTCAGTGGAGCTAGCACCCCAGCAAAGCATGCTTTCTCCTTCCTAATTCTCTTTTAGCTTTTATTTGTAGCTTTGTTCTGTGGGGATGCTGAACCCACAGCGAATAAAATGTGGCAGATATCAAAACTGCTGACACTCTTTCAAAGCAGATTGAGCGAGCAGCCAAATTTCAGGGCTGTGCTTAATTTGAAAAATTGGTGAGGAAGTCTTGCATGCAGTGAAGCATCTGGGAGGTTTGAAAAATGGCCTTGGTGTTCCTGGTTGGAAAGAGGAGGTTGTTGACCAGTGTGGGATGAAGTGTGCATGCTGCTTTGCCTTCAAGCATTTTTTTTCATTCTCTTCCTTTTTAAGTGTGTATCTTCTGATCCTTATATCATTGAGGGACTTTAAAATATCATCATGTGTCTTTTTGCCTTTCTGGACTTGACGGAAGGAGAGTGACTAGAGTGGATCAGATGCAAAGGTACCTGGCACATGTCCCCGTCGTCCATCACACTCATTCCCCACTGCTGTTACAAATGCTAAATGGCAGCCTCAGAAGAACATTCCCTGTGGTGTCTCCAGCAGGAGTTTCCTTGACTGTATGATAATCAGATCTGACCAGATGGTGATGAGTCCGGGAATGCTTTCTGAATGGATGCTTTTTAATCATTCCTGCTAGGCTTCCTCATTCTAAGTGGACCAATCCTCTCTAAGCTGTGCAAGTAATAAGAAATCTCATGATTTGGACTAAAAGACTGCTACCAATTGTGATTTACCATAGTTCAGTGGGAGCGCAGTTTCCCTGTCTGCAGTAATTGTGGCTGATGTGACAGATTGTGACAGGTTGACAGCCACTGTCTAGGGACCTACCTGAAAACATAGTGTAAGACCCTCTTGGTGCCTTCATATACATCTAGCCCCTATCAGAAGGATCATTGCTAGGCTCTCGGGTCTGTGTATGATTCCTGTATACTGAGCTTCTGTGTGAGTGAACTTCACAGTTGTGGGTGCTGTGGGGCATCACCTGGAACCCCTCTTTAGAGTCATTCTGCTTGTTAGCAGAACTGTTGGCTGCCCATGGCTCATAACTGGGTCCTCTCCAGTAGGGGTCACCCTCAGCAAAGGGGACTGCTTCTACCAAGATCATGTTACCCCCATCATCTCTCTGAGACACCCATCTTTAAGGACTGGGCTAGGCAGGGTGCACACACAAGTAGGTCCTTTGTCTCAAATCCTGGACCTCCCTAAAGGACCAGTCTTACTCCAGAGTTCTGTCAGAGGGCATCTGAGATTTTTGTGACAACTGTCCCGCAGTTCAGCCCTTCCCCCTGCTGTCCTTACTCCAGTGCAGCTTTACCCTTAGGACTCTCCTCAACTATCTGCACACACATCTCCATCTCAGACTCTGCTTCTAGAGCCCAAGCTAAGGCAGCTGCTTAGGAAAAAACAGCAGTACATGCTGCCTCCTCTGTTCATTTCAGGGACATTTCTCTGTTGCAGCCCAGGAATGATTTATCAGAACATTGACAGTATTTTTGTTTTAATGTTAGAGGTAAGGATTTTCCTCCATTAAGTAAAAGGTTATGATAATCATGCTGCAAACATGAATTTAGCATCTTATTCATGCTAGGTATCAGGCTGGACATAAAGATGACAGGGTCTCTATTCCTCAGGAGCTCACAGTCTAGGGAGAAGACAGTAAAAACCTTTCCCCCTAAGCCTACAATCAACTGTGGAAAAGGCAGTGGTGAGGGGAGGACAGTGGAGGAATACACCCAGGGCCAAATCACATAATCACAGCCTGTAGCTGTCCCTCCCTCTTCCCAGCCCTCTCCCCATCCCTCTCCTCTCTCTGTCACACCCCACCCCATCTCCAGTGTGCTTTGAGTTGTTAAGGATATTCCCATATTCTTATAATAATTGTTTTATTACTTAGAAATTAACTAACTTTGTGCTGGCTGGTCTTCACTTACTCTAGATTACAAAAATGCCATTATGTGTTCTACAGCTTTTTTTTTTTTTTTTAGAGATTCTGCTCTATACTGGAATGAGCATAGCGTTTCATTTCAATGCAAATGTTCCCTCTACTCTGGTCCTTTATTACAGTTTGCTTGAACAAAAATTCTTATTCCTTGTTGATTATGCACAATGCTGATGTCTTTATGAAAATAGTTGTCTAAATTTGTGTTTAAGTTTTAAATTGAAGTTTGGACGTTTTGAAGATACAATGTTCGGCAGAATTCTCCTTGCTCTACTCACATATGTTTATCATCTATTTTATATCATTAACTTCAGAATGTTTTCAGTGGGAGTGAGACTTAAAAATACTAAAGGCTATTTAGAATGAAAACTGAGTTTAGGAAGTTATAACTCCCCTCAGATTCTACTACAATTCTCTTCTAAACTAGTTACATGAACACATTTGAAAGCAAATTGTGTATATTTAGGATCTTTAATGTAGGTAATACATACAGTCTAATGAATTTGGCAGTAAAGAAAAGTAGAAAGTATAAGTTTGTCAGAGATTAGTGAGAAACAATGCAAATGATGTCCTTTTAGGTTTTTTTTGGAGGGACAGTATAACTTGTTGACCACACATTTTAAGTAAGACTCATTTTTGACTCCATATTGGAAGACGTCAGGTGTGCAGAACTGATGGGGTAGAAGATGATCAATCACCTTTTGAAATAGCAAAGGAAGAGAACATTTTTCATGCAAGTGCATACTCATAGCAGACTCGGCATAATGATCTAAGGCACTCAGTTTTTATTTCAAAGTAAGCACAGCAGTGTGGATTCACAGTAAGTTAAGGCTTCTGTATTTTTTATTATCTCCCCCATGATTTTTCATCATGCTGTCACATTTTATGCCCCCTGCCTTGCTTCTGGCTTGTGACGACTAGGAGCTGGTGAGAGCACGTTGCCCTTTATGGCAGAAGACATTCTGCTGATAGGGATAGTATGGTCAATTGTGAACAGCCCTCACAGGTAAGTGATCTGACGCCACACTTGTGATGTATTCCTTTACTACAGAGCATTAGGCACAGCAGGAGGATGGTGGGCTTGGGGTTGGGGACAGGGAAGAGAGGACAAAATGTTGGAGGAGAGAGAATGCTAGTTCCAGGCTCAAATTAATCAATCACTCGATGTGTGTGTGTTAGTTGCTCAGTTGTGTCTGACTCTTTGTGACTCAGTGGGATGTAGTCCGCTAGGCTCCTCTGTCCATGGAATTCTTCAGGCAGGAATACTGGAGTGGGTTGCCATGGCCTTCTTCAGGGGATGGGATTGAACCCAGGTCTCCTGCATTATGGGCAGATTCTTTACTGTTCAAGCTACCTAGGAAGCCCAATCACTTGATAGGCAGCAGCAACTCTAAGCAACTTAGCTTCACTCAATTCCTTTAGGGCTTCCCTGGTGGCTCAGAAAGGTAAAGAATCTGCCTGTAGTGTAGGAGACCCAGGTTCGATCTGTGGATTGGGAAAATCCTTCGGAGAAGGGAATGGATACCCACTTCAGTATTCTTGCCTGGAGAATTCCACAGACAGAAGAACCTGGTGGGCTGCAGTCCATGGAGTAGACTTTTCTTTACAGTCTTGTTAAAAAAGTATTTCCACAAAGAACAGCTCTCAGGAGCTGAAGCACGTGCTGAAGCTTCATGGGTTAATAGTGAACATTTAATTGGATTAAATATAACCATTTAAAATTGTATTTAATTAGCAAATTTCCCAGCTGGTGCTAGTGGGAAGGCAGGAGACATAAGAAATACAGGTTTGATCCCTGGGTTGGGAAGATTCCCTGAAGGAGGGCCTGGCAACCCATTCCAGTATTCTTGCCTGGAGAACCCCATGGAGAGAGGAACGTGGTGGGCTACAGTCCATGGATTCACATAGAGTCAGACATGACTGAATGACTTAGCATGCAAGAATCCTGCACAGAGAAACAAAAACAAAACAAAACAAAAAACTTCAGTTATTTCAAGGACTTCAGGACTTCCGGCATGTTAGTATACCACCTGTATTATTGATTATTTAATAGTTCTTTTTGAACTGGCATGTTTTTTCACTTATTTTGAGACAAAACTTTATATTACTACTCTAAAAAGAAAATTATATTATTCAGGATAATAAATGGAAAAAGACCATAAAATTAAATTGTAATGATGTGTCAATATAGGTTCATCAGTTGTAACAAGCTCACCACTGTGGTGGGGGATGTTGATTGTGGCTGAGGTCATGCCTGCTGGGGAACAGAAGGCATGTGAAAAATCTCTGTACATTCCTCTCAAATTTGCTGTGAAGCAAAAACTAAAAACTGAAGTCTATGCATGTGCTAAGTTGCTTCAGTTGTGTCTGAAAACTCTTTGTGACCCTGTTGTAGGCTGGCAGGCTCCTCTGTCTGTGGGATTCTCCAGGCAAGAATACATGGCAAGTGGGTTGCCATGCCCTCCTCCAGGAGATCTTCCCGACCAAGGGATTGAACCTGTGTTTCTTATGTCTCCTGCATTGGCAGGTGGTTCTTTCCCACTTGCACCACCTGGGAAGCCCAGGCATTCTTGAGTGACTCTCATTTGTCTCCATGGCTTTAAATGCTGCCATTGTATTGAATTCTCTCAAATACACGTTTGTCTTCTGAGATTCAGGGTCATTATTATAGGACAGTGCTCATAGGCTCACCTGATAAAATGCGAAGACATTTTCTTAATTCTAAAACTCAGCCTCCCCTGGTTTTCCCAGTCACTGTTGGCATCCCTCCTCCTTCCCCCACAAGTCAGCAACCTGGGAGACTTCTTAACTCCCTTTCTACCACTCCCATGCTGCCCACATGGAATCATTTTCCAAATTCTATGGCTTCCTCCTCTTGAATCTCTTTTGAATCCATTCTCTTTCATTTGTATCTATCAGCAGTGCCATAGCTCTGGCCCCTAAAATCTGTTTCTTGGACCAAAACACTTGCTTCTTAACTGAATTCTCTGCCTCCTTTTATTGATTTCCCTCCCGTCCACTCTGCTTACCGCTTCCTAAGTTATTTTTGTACTGTATAAATCAATACATATCACTCCATTGTTTAAAACCCTTTGTTGGTTTGTACCTTCTTTCCTGAAAGTGGTATGAACTCCATTTCCTGGTATGTGAAGCCTTCATGGTTTGCCTTTTGACTACCCATCCATCTTCTCTCATTTCCTGACACGTCTTTCTGACTTTCCACCTCAGACCATATATTATAGTAACATAGGGCTTTCTTACTGAGAAGGCAATGGCAACCCACTCCAGTACTCTTGCCTGGAAACTCCCATGGACGGAGGAGCCGTAGGCTGCAGTCTATGGGGTCGCTAAGAGTCGGACACGACTGAGCGACTTCACTTTCACTTTTCACTTTCATGCATTGGAGAAGGAAATGGCAACCCACTCCAGTGTTCTTGCCTGGAGAATCCCAGGGACGGGAGGAGCCTGGTGGGCTGCCATCTATGGGGTTGCACAGAGTCGGACATGACTGAAGCAACTTAGCAGTAGCAGGGCTTCCTTATGTCCTGTTGTAGGTGATGCCTCTTTGCTCCTGTTACACATTACTTCGTCTACTGAAGTGAATCCATAGTGTTTGAGAACAAACTATTTGGGTTGGATGCACAGTGCTGTCATTTATACTTAGGCAGTCATGGTTAGATTACTTAACTGCTATAATTGCTTTATCTACAAAGTGAGGATTTGTGCTAAGAATAATAGACATCTCATAGGTTTGAGGATGTAATGATTTGAAAGTCTGAACTGCCTAAAACAGTGCTTGAAACAGGAAGTGATATGTATATAAATAGAACTTATTACTGTCACTCTGAATGATTTTCCCTCATGTCACCTGAGTGAACTGCTATAAATTCTTAAAGACAGATCTGTTATCACCTCCTCTGTGAATTCTTTACTCGTGCCTCCTGGGGTATGTTCTTCCCCTTGCGCCGTGCCCTCACTGTGACTGCAATGTGCTTACTTGTGCAAATATCGTATTTCATTGCAATTTCCCCCCCTATTTCTCTCAATACTAGATTGTGAGCTTCTTGGGAGAAAGATTGTTATACTTATTTTGGTCTGCAAAGTGTATGTGTTCAGTTTGTCAAATGAAGAAATAGTTACATGATTCTTTTAAAAAAAATTTTAACTTGGAAAATTTCAATCACATTCAACAGTAGAGATGCTCATACAACGAGCCATCATATATCCTAAACCTAGCTCCGGCACACTGCCATTTTTGTAGAGTTTTATAAAGCAAATCCCAAATATGTTTTATACTCATAAATATGTCAGTAGGTATCATGAATAGATAAGTAATTAG
Source organism: Bubalus kerabau (assembly GCF_029407905.1). Lineage (NCBI taxonomy): Eukaryota > Metazoa > Chordata > Mammalia > Artiodactyla > Bovidae > Bubalus > Bubalus kerabau. The sequence continues at coordinate 77,289,020 of NC_073631.1, read as the reverse complement.
TTTAAACATAACTATTTTCTTAGGAGTGGCAAAATGTTGATTGTCTAATTCTATTATGTCTTCTGGGCTTCTCTGGTCACTTAATCGATAAAGAATTTGCCTGCAATGCAGGGGACCAGGGTTTGATCCCTGGATTGGGAAGATCCTCTGGAGAAGAAAATGGCTACCCACTCAGGTATTCTTGCCTGGGAAATGTGGACAGAGGAACCTGGCGGGTTATACTCCAAGGCATCGCAAGAATTGTACCCGGCTTATCAACTAAACCACCACCACCCCATGTCTTTTGCACTTACTAGCTGTGACACTTCTATAACCTTTCCTTTATTTGTTACTATTCCATTCCTTTAAAACGGTTCATAAAGGCAAGGAAGAGTAAATGCATAAACTTTCCTTTTGTAAATTTTCACAGTGATGGGATGGTGCTCTGATGATACCAGTGACGGTGTCTAAAGGTGATCAGTATAATTTTTAGACCATGGTTTTGATTTCAAGGAATTTTATATATTAGATATAGTTTGTTCAATTGTGGTTGGTTTTATTAATGATGCTAAAGTTGTTCCACCTTTGGCCTATGGGAGCTGTTCAAGGTATTCCTGAGTCCTTTGACATGTCTTCAGAAGTCTTTCTTAGCATACTTTTTTCAGGTACAGCAAGATAACATCTGTTCATTTCTTGCCCCAGACCCAAAATGATTCATTTTTCTAAAAAGCTCTACTTTCCATAAGCAAGCTCCCATATTACTCTTAGGTAAATTCTATTTGCTTTTTATAGTTGAGTTTTAAGTATTCTGTGTAGTATAGATACTAGTCCTTTATGAGATGTGTTTTGTAGATGTCAATATTTTATCCCACTTTGTAGCTTGTCTTTTCATCCTCTTAAAGAGTATTTTGCAGAGTAAAAGTTAATTTTTATGAAGTCAAATTTATCAGTTTTTTCTTATGAATTATACATTTGATAACACATTCATGAACACATTGCCTAGCCCTTAACACCCAACTTTTCTCCTGTGTCTTTCTACATATATCTATAGTTTTACATATTAGATTTAAGTCTATGGCCCATTTGGGGTTAATTTTTTTTTTTATAAGTTGTGAGACTTAAGCAAAACATTTTTGTCTTTGATGCTTTTTTTTTTTTTGCTAACTATGTTTTGGAAAAGACTGTCTTTATTCTACTGAATTACTTTTGCATTTCTGTCAATCAGTTGTGCATATTTTTATGTACCTGTTTCTGGGTTCTTTATTCTGTTCTACTGGTCTGTGTGTTTATGCTTTGGTTAATACCACATCATTTCAGTTCTTATAAGTCTTAAACCTGGGTAGACTGACTCATCACTTTATTTCCTATCAAAATTGTTTTAGCTATTCTAGTTCTTTTATCTTTCTGTATAACATTTAAGGTAATCTTGTCTGTATTTACAAAAATCTTATAGAGATTTTGATGCAAATTGCATTAGACCTGTATATAAATCTGAAGGAGAATTCACATCAATGATATTTGTCTTCTAATCCATAAACACATAGACTCCATTTATTTAGCTCTTCTTAGATTTCTTTCATTAGTGTGTTGTAGTTTTCAGCATGTAAGTTCCAGATATGTTTTATATTTAAATCATTCTTAGGGGGAGCAGTTATAAATGCTGTCTTTTATTTCAGTGTTTACATGTTTGTTGTTTATAGAAATACAATTGATTTTTGTATGTTTATCTTGTATTCTTTGACCATGTTGAACTCTTATTAGTTCTAGAAGGCTTTTCTGTCTGTGCTGATCTTTTGAGATTTTCTACATAGACCATCATATATATAAAAAAATTTTTTTTTCCTCTTTATTTCCACAATAGTTCATTCTGTGGTGTCTTTCTTGTAATTCATTCTACTTAAATCTTTTTTTCTCTTTCTACATTTGTTTCTGACTGTCCTTAAATGACTCAACGTTTATGATGTTTTAAAATTCAGATTTATGTTTTATTTGGTAGCTTCTATAATTTTCCTTGGATTTTTTGGGATAATATTAGGTTCTGCCTTTTGTTCTATACCCATATCTTTCTATTGTGAGTTCATTTTCATAAGTATATAATTTAGATGTTATTTATCCTTGTTTATCTTATATCTTAAAATGAGTTTCATTGCAATTCTCTTAATTGTTTATTTTAAGTGAGAAGGACTTTCATGTTTTTAGGAGGAAGTGCTTGTGTAGCAGAGGTAAAGATTGAGATTGGTTTTTCCGGCTTCTTAACTAAGATTCCTCTTTTGTTTCACTGTGATATGTTAAAGATTTATCTGCATATCTATATCACTAATATTTTGAGACTCCACTATTTTGCTTTTTTTTAATCCCCTCTAGAATCTCTATATCTTCTCTTTTACACCCAAGATTGTTACCCCAAATGTGATATTTTGTTCAGACCAGTTTCTCTTCTTTGTATGGTTTTGACTATTTTTGAGATTCCAGAAGGCCGATACCCCCAGTAAGTCTCCCAGTCATTACAACTGTCCTGAGTTTGGCCACTTGAGTCCCCAGCTTTGAATGGAGACCTCTTTTTGAAATGAATTCCCAAGTTTCCTGGCTTTCCGAATCCACTGGAATTCCCTTTGCTTATTCCTGCATAGCTGCTACTCTTCTAGGATCTTGCTGCTGTCTGCGTTTTAAATATACTTGCTTTTATACTAGGATTTACGGAATAATTTATCACCTTGTTTTGCAGTCTATTCTGTTTATTGCTACATAACAAATCTTCCCAGAGCCTATTGCCTTAGAACAACAATTTATTATTATATTTCATATTTTGGGGTCATGGATTCAAGCCTGACACAGTATGGGTGTCTTGTCTCTGTTTCACAGTGTATAACCTCAGGTGAGATAACTTAAATGGTTCAGAGTTGGAATATTTGGGGGCTTGCCAAGCATCTTTTTTTTTATCTCTCCCTGTATTGCTAACATAGGCTTTCTCAGACTAGAGTAGCCCCGGAGTATTTAAAGTTCTTACAAAGCAGCTAAAGTCTCCAAGAGACCACCATGGAGCATCCTGTTCTCTTAAAGGCTAGGCCTGGAAGTGACATAGTATCACTTTCACCTACTGTATTATTTAAAACCTCACAGGTAAACCCAGACTCAAGGGCAAGGGAAACAGACCCGGCCTCTTGATGGCAGAACTAAGAACTGTGGCCTCTTTCAACTTATCATGATATGAAAGTTACACTATTAGTTTTTTTGATAAGAGCTTTATTGATGTACAGTTCATATCACATACAATTCATCCACTTAAAGTGTACAATTAAATGACTTTTAGTATATGAACAGAGTTGTGTGATTTTTGTGAAATCAATTTCAGAGTATTTGTCACCCCCCAAATAAATCCTGAACCATTTAGCAGTAGTGCCCCATTTCTACTGCTTTTTAAACAAGAGTTAAAAAAATGTAACATTTTTTTACATTTTTGTAAAAATGTATTGAAATTGAAAAAAAAAGAAAAAAATGTAACATCAAGTCTCTCCATTTTGCTCAAACTTGTATAAAGATTTTTTGAAAAGGGAATATTATTGGTTTCTGAGATATGTATTATTGAAACTAAGGCAAAGATACCATTAAGAAATGCAAAAAAGCAAAATTGCTGTCTGGGGAGGCCTTACAAATAGCTGTGAAAAGAAAGAGAAGTGAAAAGCAAAGGAGAAAAGGAAAGATATAAGCATCTGAATGCAGACTTCCAAAGAATAGCAAGAACAGATAAGAAAGCCTTCCTCAGCGATCAATACAAAGAAATAGAGGGAAACAACAGAATGGGAAAGACTAGGGATCTCTTCAAGAAAATTAAGAGATACCAACGGAACATTTCATGCAAAGATGGGCTCGATAAAGGACAGAAATGGTATGGACCTAACAGAAGCAGAAGAGATTAAGAAGAGGTGGCAAGAATACACAGAAGAACTGTACAAAAAAGATCTTCATGACCCAAATAATCACGATGGTGTGATCACTGACCTAGAGCCAGACATCCTGGAATGTGAAGTCAAGTGGGCCTTAGAAAGCATCACTACGAACAAAGCTAGAGGAGGTGATGGAATTCCAGTTGAGCTATTTCAAATCCTGAAAGATGATGCTGTGAAAGTGCTACACTCAATATGCCAGCAGATTTGGAAAATTCAGCAGTGTCCACAGGACTGGAAAAGGTCAGTTTTCATTCCAATCCTAAAGAAAGGCAATGCCAAAGAATGCTCAAACTACCGCACAATTGTACTCATCTCACATGCTAGTAAAGTAATGCTCAAAATTCTCCAAGCCAGGCTTCAGCAATACGTGAACTGTGAACTTCCTGATGTTCAAGCTGGTTTTAGAAAAGGCAGAGGAACCTGAGATCAAATTGCCAACATCTGCTGGATCATGGAAAAAGCAAGAGTTCCAGAACAACATCTGTTTCTGCTTTATTGACTATGCCAAAGCCTTTGACTGTGTGGATCACAATAAACTGTGGAAAATTCTTCAAGAGATGGGAATACCAGACCACCTCCCCTGCCTCTTGAGAAATCTATATGCAGGTCAGGAAGCAACAGTTAGAACTGGACATGGAACAACAGACTGGTTCCAAATAGGAAAAGGAGTACGTCAAGGCTGTATATTGTCGCCCTGCTTATTTAACTTATATGCAGAGTACATCATGAGAAATGCTAGACTGGAAGAAACACAAGCTGGAATCAAGATTGCCAGGAGAAATATCAATAAACTCAGATATGCAGATGACACCACCCTTAATGGCAGAAAGTGAAGAGGAACTCAAAAGCCTCTTGATGAAAGTGAAAGTGGAGAGTGAAAAAGTTGGCTTAAAGCTCAACATTCAGAGAACGAAGATCATGGCATCCAGTCCCATCACTTCATGGGAAATAGATGGGGAAACAGTGTCAAACTTTATTTTTCTGGGCTCCAAAATCACTGCAGATGGTGACTGCAGCCATGAAATTAAAAGATGCTTACTCCTTGGAAGGAAAGTTATGACCAACCTAGATAGCATATTCAAAAGCAGAGACATTACTTTGCCAACAAAGGTCCGTCTAGTCAAGACTATGGTTTTTCCTGTGGTCATGTATAGATGTGAGAGTTGGACTGTGAAGAAGGCTGAGTGCTGAAGAATTGATGCTTTTGAACTGTGGTGTTGGAGAAGACTCTTGAGAGTCCCTTGGACTGCAAGGAGATCAGCCCTGGGATTTCTTTGGAGGGAATGATGCTGAAGCTGAAACATCAGTACCTTGGCCACCTCATGCGAAGAGTTGACTCATTGGAAAAGACTCTGATGCTGGGAGGGATTGGGGGCAAGAGGAGAAGGGGATGACAGAGGATGAGATGGCTCGATGGCATCACTGACTCGATGGACTTGAATCTGAGTGAACTCCGGGAGTTTGTGATGGACAGGGAGGCCTGGCATGCTGCGATTCATGGGGTCGCAAAGAGTCGGACATGACTGAGTGACTGAACTGAACTGAATATGAGCTTTAATCTTCTCTATTACCTATCACCTGTTATAGGGAACAAATGAAATGATAAATAGTTTTAAAAAGTAAAATCCATTCTGCATGTATTATTTATTGTAACTTAAATATTAAACATAAGAGGAAAATGAAATGTTTTGAGAACATTACCACAGATTTTATGTATTTCTCAGCAGTTATAGTGTCAATCTTCCTGTATTAAATTATGAATAAAGATATTGCATATATACATGCTCAGTTGTGTCCAACTTTGCGACCCCAGGGGCTGTAGCCCACCAGGCCCCTTGGTCCATGGGATTTTCCAGGTGAGAATACTGGAGCGGGTTGCCTTTTCCTCCTCCAGGGGATCTTCCCGACCCAGGGATCATACCTGCATCTCCTGCATTGGCAGGCGGTACCACAGCCCCCTGGGAATCCTGAATATATGTATTTCTCACATTTAAACCAGTGAGTTCTAAAATTTTTCCAGTATGATCAAGCTTCACCCATACAGTTTTGTCTTTTGAACCAGTTTGAAAACCTATACACTTAAAAATCTAGAGAATAGGGAAGTAGATTTAGAAAGCATGAGTTTTGCAGCAATGCCTTGGTAAGCAGAGCTTGGTCCTCTAGTGCTGCTGTTCCTGCCCTGCCTCTCGCCTCTGCACACTCGCCCTCATCCTGGTCTGGATCGCTGCAGCATGGCCACCTGGCTCACACAGGTTTAGATGAGGCTCTGACTGACAACTCTCCTAAATGGGGGCCCATCAGGGGAAAGATGTGTTTCCCTCACTTATGATTGGGGTGATCATACAATACATCCTATCAAGTGTGATGCTTTTATCTTAGAGAAAACTCTGAACAGGACCTACCACAGGAGTAGCAGTTATACACTGGGCCTCTCGTGAGCCATCAGGACATGTGGTTCCTGCTTTAATGTGTCAAGATTTTCCTTACTTTTAAGCTGCCTCTGAGTTGCTTGCTAAATGAAAAATTGGGTGTTTTTCTCTCTGGGTATATTCTTTCAACATAGAGATGTGTCAAGTTCATCAGTGGCAGCTGGGGAAGAAAATGGATTTAAGGAAAGTTATACCTCCATCAATATGTAATGTGAATACAGCATATATCCAGATATATTCATAGTCATTTGTAGCTAAAGGGCCAGCAATGCAGTCATTAGATAAATTATTTAGCTAAGTTTGGAAGATGCATTTTTCTTATTGGATTAACATATAAGTTATTTAGTGTTCTTTAAAATTACACGTAAAAAAATCTCCAATAAAACATGACTGAGTGTCCACTGTAAACAGTCAGCTCAAATTCTCCCTCCTAAACTTATTCTCTGTTTCTCTCTTGTTGGAGATGATCTTGGGCTCAGTGTCTCTCTTCAGTTTTCTTTAAAAATGAGAATAATACTCATCCTTGATTCATAGGGTTAAGTCATACAGGGGAGGTATAAGACACCTTCTATTAATATAAACCTTCTATTAATATAATTAAAGTCTTACATAAAGGCTAGCCACATGGAAGGTGTTATTCTTTACTAGTGAAGCATTAGAGCCCTAAAATGAAGAGTCTTGGTCCTAAATTCCTGTTCCATAACCTATTCAGTGAGTATCATACACATGACTTCATCTCTCTAAACCTCAGTTTTATCTGTAAGATGTATCTGTAAGATGATAAAACCAGTAACTTCCTCACAGGATTGTTGTATGAATTGAAGGAGATAGTGTTGTAAATACTGTAGCCCAGTGCCTGAAAAACACTCAGCACTCATAGATGTTAGCTGTGGTTACTAACAGGGTCATTAGTCCTATTAACAAAGACAGTGGGAAATAGGATAAGAACACTTATTAATTTCAATGAGGTTTAATTGGGATTGTTCTTATCAATTTTTCATTTTACTCTAGAAAAGTCTCACAAATAATTAAATCCCCCCTCCACCCTCTTCCTCCCCCCCAGCCCCCACAACCCTGGGCTTTATTTCTGTCCTTATCATGTGTGAATATGGTTTTCTTTGCCACATTATGGGCTTAAATTCCAGAGTAGAAAGACCAGTAGGTGAGAAAAGGATTCTGTTTGTTCTTCTGTCAACCTGTGCTGCATTAAACCCCACCGTCAGGGAAACTGGGCTTGTTGGATGCATCAGACAGAGGACACTGTATTTGTTCTATCTCCACCCCTGGCCCCAGCACATTTTTGGTCACTGAACCTGCAAGAGCCTGGACCCTTGACCCAGGTAGGATTCAATTCCCAGAAGGAAGAGGTGGCCTCCTGCCACTGACCTAGAATTGCGGCATTGTAATGTTCTACCATTTGATCTTCTGATTTTTCTCAACCACATCGTGATCACTTCACATCTGACACTCATTACCGCAGTGTGGTTTCATCTGTTCCATACCACTGACCTAAATCTTCTTCAAAACAGACCATAGTGTCAGAACTCAGTTTTTAATTCAAGTGAATTAAAAACTGTTGAAAGACTGATTTTATAGCTGGGTTGAAGCTAATTTGAACTCCTCTAGCTAGAAAAGAATCTGTACATAACTGGAAAAATAGTTCTTTAGTTTATTTTACTTTTGTTTAAGCACTCAATGTATATGTTACAAAAGGTCTCTACATTCAGATATATAAAGAAACAGCTTGTTCATTTCTTATAAATGATCTGATCTTTGTCACATGCTACTGACTAGGTTAAAACAGTCCCTTTCAAGTATATATTCAGTTTTTCAGAATTCTGCTTTCTTCTCATATTTCACCCTAAGAGTGTGAGTATACAACGGAGTTCACTGTCTCCACTGGCTTCAGAGAAAGGGCCTACTTCTGTGTGTCCTTGTGCTGCTCTCTGGATCTTGATTGAATTCTCCAGCAATGATGGCTCTTATCAGCCTGCCTATCATACCTCAATTTGTTGGCATCCTCGGCTGAAGTTTGAGGATGGACATGAGACTCTTCTGTCGTGGCTTGGATGGGACCTGCCTTAACACTTGAAAATACAGTGGCTGCCAATAAGGTCTGGCTATGATATCCTTTTCTCTCCAGCCGGTGTGATCTGCAGCTTTCAGATACAGGTGATGGCTCCATTTATCATCCTATCAATCAATTACTAGACAGTCCTTCAGTTACCTTCCACAGCCCTCCTTAGGTCATATGAGAATTTCTGGATTCCTTCCATGCCACTAGAGCCAAGCTACAGAACTAAACTTAGGCCCTTTCTCTTCTTCACAGTACTAAGCCACTGACTTCACTCTGAAAGAGCTTCCCTAGGTTGGCTAGTCTCTTCCCCAAAGTGGCAAAGCCAAAGTGGGGGAGAAGCCCTCTTAAGCTACTGAAGATGGAGGAGTGGGATTTTTCTTTTCTTTTAATTGAATGAAAGTGAAAGTGAAGTCGCTCAGTTGTGTCCGACTCTTTGCAACCCCATGGACTGTAGCCTACCAGGCTTCTCAGTCCATGGGATTTTCCAGGCAAGAGTACTGGAGTGGGTTGGCATTTCCTTCTCCAGGGGATCTTCCCGACCCGGTGATCGAACCTGGGTCTCCTGCATTGTAGACAGATGCTTTACCCTCTGAGCCACCAGAGAAGCCATGGATATGGACTACTTTATTTCCCTCCTAAAGAAAGAAGGAAAGGAACCTCAAGTTTTGAATCTGTTAGCACACTCTATCACTCATTATTTCTTCTTTTTGAAGTCATCTACTCTGTGTATTTCACTTCCCTTCATTTCCTGAAAAATTGAGCTCCTGTGTCAGTTTCTTCCTCCTGTACAAGTACTATCATATTCATGGTGATGTTATTCATCCAATATTCTAACCTCTCTTGTCTTGGCCTTATATCTTCCACTGATACTGGCTCTATTCTACCACTCTTTTTTATAGCCTGGATTTTGTTGTTATTAACTACCTCCAGTCTAGCAGTTCAATTTCTAGCTTCCTATTCTCTGACCACCACTTCCTGCTTTTCCAGCTGACTCCCTTTACTAGTCCAACTCAACAATCCTTTTAAACTCAAGGACCTCTAATTAACCTATCACCTTTCCATATCCTTAACTCAGCAAATGCCCTCATCCCCTTATTTCCCTGGTGGCTCAGAGGGTAAAGTGTCTGCCTGCAATGTGGGAGACCTGGGTTCGATCCCTGGGTTGGGAAGATCCCCTGGAGAAGGAAATGGCAACCCACTCCAGTAATCTTGCCTGGAAAATTCCATGGACAGAGGAGCCTGGTAGGCTACAGGTCATGGGGTAGCAAAGAGTCGGACACGACTGAGTGACTTCACTTTCACTTTCTAGCAAAATCACAACTATAGTCAGCAGATCCAACTGTCTGCCTAATGTATGTTCATACCTAAAAAGTCAAACGTGACTGAAAAAAAACTTACCATCATGCTCATTGGTCTCATTCTAAATCTATGACCAATAATCTCAAGTGGGTCAACACTGTGTAAATTTAAGGTGTACAGCATGATGATTACCTTAAGTATGTCATAAAATGATCACAATAAGTTTAGTGAACATTCTTCATCTCTATAGATAAAAAATGAAAGAAATAGGGAAAAAGGTATTTTTATTTTTTTATATGAGAGTGCTTTAGATTTATTCTCTTAACAGCTTTCATATATAACATTCAGCATTGTTAATTATCTTTGTCATGCTGGTCCTTTGATCTCTAGGTCTTATTCATCTTGTAACTGGAAGTTGATAATTATTGACTGCCTTCATCCAATTCTCCCCCTGTGTCACTCACTCCTGTCCAACTCTTTGCAACCCCATGGACTGTAGCCCGCCAGGCTTCTCTGTCCATGAGGATTTTTCAGGCAAGAATCCTGGAGTGGGTTGCCATGCCCTCTTCTAGGGGATCTTCCCAATCCAGGGATCGAACCCTGATCTCCCGTTCTGCAGGTGGATTCTTTACCATCTGAGCCACCAGATGTCTTCCCCTGCCTTCTGTCCAATTCTCCCCCTGCCTTCCTCCAGTGCCCCACCCCCGCACCCCCCACCTTCATCCACCCCCACTTTTGGTAACCACAATCTAATCTCTCTTCAATAAGTCTGTTTCTGAAGTGTAATTGACCTACAACACTGTTAGTTCCAGTATACAACATAGTGATTCGGTATGTATTTCTATGCATATCAAACTGATTACCATGATGTCTCAGTCAGTTCAATTGCTCAGTTGTGTCCAACTCTTTGCGACCCCATGGACTGCAGCATGCCAGGCTCCCCTGTCCATCACCAGCTCCCGAAGCTTACTCAGACTCGTGTCCATCGAGTCGGTGATGCCATCCAACCATCTCATCCTCTGTTGTCCCCTTCTCTTCATGCCTTCAATCTTTCCTAGCATCAAGGTCTTTTCCAATGAGTCAGTTCTTTGCATCTGGTGGCCAAAGTCTAGTTAGCATCTTAACTCCTTTGTATGAATGGACTATGTAAATTCCTAGCAAAGGAAAGCCATCTATTCATACACAAGGTCTCATTCCCTTATCCTCTTCAGAACTTCACTGTAACAATTCACCTATCTATTCTTACATCATCAGATTTCTCTCTTCATTGAACTTTTTCATGAACATATAGTGGTTTATTTTAATGAAACAAACCGGCCACTACTTCTTCCAGCTACTATCCCTGTTTCCTTTCATTTATATAAAAACTTCTAAAAATGTCTAGCTCTATGCATTGACTGCAATTCATTTTTTTTTTCCTCTGTTAGACTGAACCTATTCCAGTCAGATTTTACTTTATACACAAAACTATTTTAAGAGTGTTTGTGCAGGTCACCAATGATCTCCAAGTTGCTAAATCCAATGACAGTTCTCAGTCCTCACTTTTCAAACAGGATTTGAAACAGTTTATTACTCCTTCATCCTTGCAGTACTTCCTTTCTTTTCTTCCCTAGATATTACACCTTTTGTTTGCCTCATATCTCAATGGCTGTTCCGTTTTTCTCTTTTGCTGTGTCTCTCAAGCTTCTCCAACCTCCTAGGCTGAGTCATTTGACCTTTTTTTCCATCTCTATAGAGTCCCTTGGTGATAATATCCTACATAGTGGCTTTAAATGTCATCTATATGCTGACAGCTTTCAAATTTATATATCTTAGGCCAAGACCTTCTTCTTTTCTTCATAGTCATACATTCAAATGCTGGCTCATTATTTGGATGTCTTATAGACAATTCGAAATTAACATTTATATCTTATCCTGAACTACTCCTCCTGTCATTCCCATCTCAAATCAGCATCCTCCTTTTATTTCTTTAAAGTAACTTAGACTCCTCTTTTACTCCTCTCTTTCCCTTGTAATGTGTGTCCACTCTGGCAATACATCAAGCAAGCTTATCCTTAAAATTACCTATGGAATTACCTATGGAATTCAGAAAACTTAAACCACTTCCATGCCACCATTGTGGTCCATGCCACATATCACCCATGGTTTTTTTCCAGCAACCACCTAACTGGTTTCCCTGTTCATATCCTTGACTCGGCAATCCTATTTGTGGTGAAGCTACCAGACCGAGCTTATAAACCACATAGATCACTCTTCTGTATGGTGCTCTTATGTGTTTATTAAAATCCTTACAAAATATGTTTCACACTATGCAAATTTTAAAAAATCAGCAAAAATTAGTACAGATTTTTTACTTCTGTCTCAAATGTGAGCTGAAGTCCTTCTAATGGCCCCCAGGTTTACTCTGCTTCAGTCATACTGAACACTTCATGTTTTCAAACACACAAGATATTCTCTAGCTTCAGGATCTTTACACCATAGTCAAAGAATGTAGATCCTAATATTGTTAACTTTAAAGATTTATGTTTTTATGTTTAGTTTAATATGCGACCTGATTTTATATATGGTCAAGGGACATTTAAAAATGAATATTAATATTATTTCTTTGCAGGTATGTGCATAAATCTCTAAAACCAAATTTATTAGTTATATTTGTTACCAGTCATTATCTCCATAGGGTCATTTTACTTTTGACAGATCTATCAAATACTGAGAAAGGAGTATTAAAATATTGTGGAACAGTAAATGTTTATCTAACATGAGGACTGGAGCAAATCAGTTAATCCAAAATGCCTGTTATGACAGGGGATAAACAAGGAAAACATAGAAGATGTATTATTTTGGTTTAAAACACAGATAGATATTTAGTTGCAAATCTTTTGATGAAGAGTCAAAGTCTTTCCTAGGGTATGGGCTCTGTATTGGAGTTCTATTTGTCTGGCTTAAACCACATCCATTTGAAAGGTCTGTCATTTTTAAATGCAGATTTTTTAAAGTGGAAAGAGATTTTAAAGACATTTTTTGTAAGTGATTTGGATATAGAATAATATCTAGGTTTTTCCAGTTAATGTCTGATTTCCCAATAACTTACCTTTGTGTCCCCACATATAATTTGAGAGGAGTTTTTAGAGTCACATTGATAGAAGCTTTACAAACTCTTTAAGTTGTAATGAAGTATAAACCCTATTTTCACATTTAATATATGCTGTTTAATATACAATATCAGATCCAATGTCAATATCAAGTACAACAGACATAAGCATGTTTGGAAACAAATATGATCGACCCTTGGTAAACATCCAACTCAATTTATGGGGGTAGAAAGGTATGAGCATGCAGAGAGGGCAATGCAGTGGTGGTCAGTATTTAGACTGCTAAGGATATGTCAGCATATTTTGCAGAAGAATATAAATTGTCAGTTAATTTATAGAGACGGTTAAGAGAGCTCTTACTGTATTACTATGTCAATTTCTCTTTCCAACTCTTTTTTGCTTTATGTTTTAGTCTTTATCTGATACATAAAACTGATGACAGTTATAGCCTTTGAGCATTGTTCTTTTGTTCATAAAAGTAACATTCTTTGTTCCTTTGAAGCTTTTAGCTTGAACTTGCCTCTTAGTGCTATTGCAACCTTTTTTTTATTTCTTTGATGCTTCTTACCTCTTTGCTTTGTTTTCTTTTATGGCGGGAGTTCCTTTGATATTTTTCTCTTCTGTAATGTGGAAAGCCTCCAAATTGATAGAGATCGATATTAAGACTTGAAAAAACTTTTTGGATTCTGTATTACTCAAGATACCAACTTCAGTAACTGTTCAGCTTCCTAAGATGAAGTGTTGGCAAACTTTCAGTTTCTTCAATCTCTTATTTAACTTGCTATATGTTTTCCATAATCATCATGATTTTGCACACATACACACATGTGTGGGTTTGTATATTTAATGCCCACCACCAAATTCCTCATTTATGGGCTGTTTGTTTTTATTCATTTTTAGTTTATTGGTATATATCTTCAAATAGCTGCCTTCCACACTCACCCACTGCAATGGCACATAAATGATGTACTTTTCATATCATGTTTTTATCTGAAAGTTTTTGCCTTTGCTTGTTTTCCAGAATGACAATTTATCAGACTATAGATCTCATTAGTCAGAACCCTTCTACTTTGATATTTACAAATGTTGATAGAAGTTATATAACATTTAATGTGGTCAGTGAGAAAAAACTATGTGATCAAATTGCTTTCCTTTTTTTTTATAGATGAAAAATTTTTTCCCTTTAGATGCTTGCAGGCCTTTTTCTTTGCTCTTAAAATTGAATATTTTCACCAGGTTGAAATAAGGTGACAGTCCTCATTTAATAATTTCACCTAGAGCAGGGTAAATACTTTTTGGCTATAGATTTGATCAGATATAGGTTCTTTTAATACTCTTGTGGTTATTATTTCCATCCCATCTGTTCTGTTTTCTTCTGCAGGAAATCGTATTCCTAAATGTTGGATTTCTTCTGTCTATTCTCAATGTCTCTCATATTTTTCCCTTACCCCATATTCTGGGTGAATTTTAAAGCCTCTCATCCAAAGCAGTGATTGGATTTTTAAAATGCTGATTCTACTTTTCTTTTCAATAGCTTCTAAGCTTATATAGCTTCTAATACCACTTAAAACTCCTTGGAGATTAAAAAAAAAATTTTTTTTTGGCTTAACTCTCATATTCTTTTTTTGACTTAACCCTGTCATATTCCATTTTATGTGAGTTTATCTCTCATTGAGCCTATTTAATTTTCTTGGGAGAGCAAAGCAGTTTTTACTTAGTTTTCTTTTTTTTTTTTTTTAATTTTATGTTATTGAAGTATAGTTGGTTTACAATGTTGTATTAGTTTTTTCTATACACTAAAGTGACTCAGTTATAGAGAAAACTGACTCAGTTATACATATAGATACTTTTTCATATTCTTTTCCATTATAGTTTATTTTAGGGTATTGAATATAGTTCCCTGTGCTATGCAGTAGGATCTTTTTGCTTATCCATTATATATATGCTTAAAAGCTTTCTTTTGCTTCCTGTAATGTAGCTTCAAAGGCATACCTTTACATCTTACTTTGCATGTTATGCTTACTTTCACTTTTTATGTTGCAGTTTTTCTTCATAAGTTTTTGTCTGACTGACATTCTCCTGGGTAAATTTTTAATTAGATCTGCTATTTGCTTCAGAATAGTAGAAGTGAGGTGGGTTCTCATTTTTCTTTACCAAGGTCTTCAAAATTTAATGTAATTACTGTAACTTTGTAGTATAGTCTGAAGTCAGGGAGCCTCATTCCTTCAGCTCTGTTTTTCTTTCTCAAGATTGCTTTGGTTATTTGTGGTCTTTTGTTTTTCCATACAAATTGTCAACTTCTTTAATTCTAATTCTGTGAAAAATGCCTTTGGTAATTTGATAGGGATGGCAATGAATCTGTAAACTGCTTTGAGTAGTATAGTCATTTTCACAATATTGATTCTTCCAATCCAAGAACATGGTATATTTTTCCATCTGTGTCATCTTTGATTTCTTTCATCAGCATCTAATAGTTTTCAGAGTACAGGTCTTTTGCCTCCTTAGGTAGTTTTATTCCTAGGTATTTTATTCTTTTTGAAAGGAGCTTCCCAGGTGGCTCAGATGGTAAAGAATCTGCCTGCATTTCAGAAGACCTGGGTTTGATCCCTGGGTCAGGAAGTTGTCCCCTAGAGAAGGAAATGGCAACCTACTCCAGTATTTTGATGCCATGGTAAATGTGATTATTTCCTTGATCAATCTTGTGATTGTTTTCTTGATTGATTTCTTAGTGTATAGGAATGCAAGAGATTTCTGTGTATTAATTTTGCATCTTGCAACTTTACAAAATTCATTGAGCTCTAATAGTTTTCTGGTAGCATCTTTTGTGTTTTCTATGTATGGTATTGAAAGGTTGTTGCTGAACCATGAAAAACGCCGGGATTCTTGGCCTCTGGGGGAGAAGAATTCAATCCGGGGCCAGAGACAAGGCTTAATCACTCGGAACTTTTGTGTAGTAGAGTTTTATTAAAGTATAAAAGGGATAGAGAAAGCTTCTGACATTGACAACAGAAGGGGGCAGAAAGAGTACCCCATCACTAGTGTTAGCAATGGAATTATATACTTTTAAATTACTTATTACAGTGAATCAAAAGAATGTGTGGAGGTTGTAAAGAGCTCACTAGACCCACTCCCATAATTTACATTTTAAGATAACAGGGTTAGCCAGAAGGTTTTTTTTTTCCAGAGACTGTCCTCAAGCAGGATACATTATTGTTATATAATCCTAAGGAATGTAGAGAGAAAATAAACATTTGTTCTTTCTTCTTCTTTGAGAATTCCAGACCCCCCTCTCCTCGGGGACCCCTGGACTTCTTATCAACCTGCCTAAGAATGGATTCTCTCAGTATCATGTCATATGCAAGTAATGGCAATTTTACTTTTCCAATTCAGATTTCTTTTTTTTTTTCTTCTCTGATTGTCATGACTAAGACTTTGAAAAATATATTGAATAATAGTGGTGGCGGTGGACATCCTTGTCTTGTTCCTGATCTTAAAGCGATTGCTTTCAGCTTTTCACCATTGAGAATGAGGTTTGTTGTGGGTTTGTGATATATGGATTTTATTATGTTGAGGTAGTGGGAATGTAAACTGGTGTAGATGTTATGGAGAACAACATGAGAGTTCCTTAAAAACTAATAATAAAGCTCTCATATGACCAAGGTATCACACTCCTGGGCATATATCCAGAGAAAACCCAAATATTCATTGCAGCACTATTTATAATAGCCAGTACATGGAAGCGACCTAAATGTCCATCAACAGAGGAATGGGTAATGAAAATATGGTATCTATATACAATGGACTATTACTCAGCCTATCATAAAAAGAATGAATTAATGCCATTTGCAGCAACATGGATGGACCTAGAGACTGTCATACTGTGTGAAGTAATTCAGACAGAGAATGACAAATATCATGATATTCCTTACCTGTGGAATCTAAAAAAAAAATGAACAGAAGAACTTATATATAAAACAAATAGTTAAAGATGTAGAAAATAAACTTATGGTTGCATGGGTAGAGATGGGGAGGGATAAATTGGGAGATTGAGACTGACACATAGACATTACTATATATAAAATACATAGTTAATAACTACTGTTTAGCATAGGGAACTCTATTCAGTACTCTGTGATGATCTATAGGGGAAAAGAATCTTAAAAGAGAGTGGCTATGTATACGTGTAACAGATTCATTTTGCTGTACACCTGAAACTAACACAACATTGTAAATAACTATATTCCAATAAAAAATTCAAAGTAGCTAACATAACAGACATAATTAACTGAAATGCCAGATTTTATAGGTAAATGCCACGGGTTTAGTTATTAACTAGCTGAGGAAGGGTGGGAATATCAGCTTTTGTGGTAACTTTGTTTCTGTAAGTTTTAATCTCAGTATCTGTTGAAATGACTTCAACTAAAGGCCAATGTTCCTTACTTGTTTTCTCTTTAATCTGTCCAAAATTGCAGAATTTGGCTCTGGGGTTTAGCTCTTCACAATCCTTCTACATGGTTTTTCAACTTGCTCAGATGAGGGCTGGTCCATCCCTCATCCCTGTAGGGATGTGTCAGTCACTGTAAATTCTCCTCCATGTCCTTAGAGTTCTGTGAGGAAGGGAACCATTGGTATGTCTTGTGTCTTTGCCATGGCAGTGCAATTCCTCCAGCCTTTACTGCTTCAAATTAAAGCAGCTTGACAAAATTGCTTACTTCTTGCAGCATTACTCTGTTTTGGTTTGTTTTAAAAGAATTGTGCATCAGCCTATACTTTCTTTTATTCAGTTCGGATTATATCTTATAGGTATTCCTATGTTAGGGTTGGTTACCATCCCTTGTTATTAGTGTTCTTGTATCTCTTTGGTACAAGATACAGCTTTGGTACAATCACAGCTGGTTTCTGGTTTGGGGAACTGGAATAGACTCATGGGTTTCTAATGCATCATCTTTCCCAGAAGACACCCTCAGTAGGAATTTTGTTGCTCTCCATACATCATTTTTATTCACCATCCTCCTTCACCCATTTCAGAAACTAATTAGTCTAAATTCAATTTTCTCATTAACACCCAACTCCTCTAGATTTCTTGCAGAGAGTCACCTGAAGCTGGTGACATTTTTTTATCTAGTTTTGAACATAATCATGATCGCCAAACCCACTGAATAACCACTACTGAGGGAAATTGTTTTACAATGAAAGCATGAAGCACAGTGCTTTCACATGGGATTTTCTCAATAAATGTGAGTTCCAGTCTTTTCCCTCCCCAGGTCCTTTCATTATCTAGTTTCTCCCTGGTTCTCTACATCCTGAAAATAATTTGCTGAATAATTCTCCCTAAACATAGCTCTCTTGGTACAAAACCACTAACAAACTATGTAGTCAATCATTTCTGCTTCTTCATCCTTTACTTGTTTGCTTTGTACATTTCTAGATGATATAGCCAGACCAGTTGTAAGAATGCAATAGATACTCAGGGATAGAATTCATTAATAAAGTAAGAATGATCTTTGCCTTTTTGATTATTATTTTGTATCACTACTTAATCCTCTATGGCATTTGTCTTTCTTCCACTCTTCATCATGTCTTGGGAGGGAGCAGTTGAGAATACCTAAGAATCAGTGAAACTATGTTTTTGAGAAGAAAATCCCATGGAATATGAAAAGTAATATTTGCCTGACATGTTGGGGTTTCATCTGAGCTTTGTTCGAGTCTGAGTAAAATATTTTCTGCCATTTTTGAATTGTGTGGAAAGAAAAATATATTTCTTTAAAAAGTATACTGAGTCTTAAAAATATTATGCAGAAGACAGTTAACATATTTCATATTTCAAAATTGCTTTAGAAAAGAAAATTAATCCGGAATTAAAGAGAATTGTTGCATTATCTTTTAAAAGATTAAGTAATGATGTCTATATTAGCAAAAAAGTATATCTTAACACAATCTCTGTGCCCTTGTTAATGTTGAAACTGTTGAAAGAATTCCTACATCTCAACTTAAAACAAATTAAATAATCAGAAAAGGGATCTTGTTTTGCTGGTGAGAAATGTATGTGCTCTGAAGTATTCTTCCTTTCAAAAGTTATTCTTTATCAGTTGAAGGATTATTTTTACAATGATTTCTTTGTGATCTAAGCTAAACTCTTACTGCAATTTAAAACTTTTTCCTACACTATTGTACTTCTGTGGAATTGGAAAGTCATTTGACTCAATTAGTTGCTGTCTTCCCAATCAACGGATGCATTTAAAGGAATGTGAGAATACCTCACACAATGCCTTGCCCTACGACTTCTATTCTTCTCTCTGGTTACAACTGCAAATTATTTTTTCTTCCTTCCTCTACTCTCTCTTATTTTAGGATATTCTTTCTTATGAAATTTAATATAGATAACCACATAAATCACAGAGAAGAGTTCAAATTAACTGCAGAAAAATTTTTGTTGGCATATGTACTTCATAAAGTCATTACTGCCTATTGATCATGATTTTCATTTATTTTGAGGTGTGCCTTTAACTTTTTTCCAAAAAAAGCATCTGTATAGACATGCCAGTAAATTCTACATATTAATATTCTGTATTTTCAAAAAACACAAGAAATACAGAATTCAAATATTTGAAGCAAAACAGCTGAAGTTTTCAATAATGGGTACTATTGCCTCTGATTTTGGAAATTTCAAGCAGAAGATTTTGTACTAACAGGGTCTGGTGGTAATAGAAGCAAATCTAATTTTCTATTCATTGTAGTTAAATGATCATAGTGAAATTTAAGAATTGAAATCTCTGGGTTTTGTGTAAAATACTTTTGAAAGTGGAATCAATGTGTTTAGAAAATAATTGTATTTATATATTCTGTTGTATTTTTAAAAGTATTATTGTAACGATAGGATAACTTAAAATAGCTTGTATGTTTGAATATCGGTTGAAATCCTTTTAATGAATGAAACCTTTTACTCATGTCATGCAGTTTCTTCCTGCTCACCATCTTTTTCTATTCTTGTAGTAATAGAACCTATGGTGGGAGGAAATTCCTTAAGATTCAGATTGAGGTCATTGACTCTCAGTAACCACAGCTGGTATATATGCCTTAGGTCTGGGTAACCAGAGCATTGTACTCTGTCCTCCTTACCGGCTATGGCAATTCAATTAGAGGTTGTAACGTGGTCCAAGCATGAGCTCTTCTGAGGACTTTTTGGAATTATAGATGAAGGGGGGCACTTCTTGCCTGAGATTGCTAGTATAAAAAAACAGTAATTATGGAATTTGGGGGCCATTCTTAAACCACCCATTGGAAAAGAGTGTGGTTGTTCCAGTGGCTTTGTGTGAAACCTGGATCAAGTCCACCAAAAATCCATGGACTTAATGGTTATATATAACAAGATCTTTTCTACTACTATTTTAAATTTCTTGAATTAGTTGTTCTTTCACTTTTATTAATAAAGTCCTGAGAAATGCAAAAAATGGTCAGCATTGATAGCAGTTAAAGAATTCAGACTCTGGAGCAGTTGGTCTTAGTATGAATTCTAGCTCTGCACTCAAAGTCTGGCATGCTGTATTCTATGTGGTGCAAAGAGTTGGACACAACTTAGTGACTGAACAACAACTCAGAGCTGTGTGACCTTGACCAAGTCACTTAACCTCTCTTCCTTTGTTTCCTTACCTATGACCTAGTTATAGTATCAACCTCAGAGGATTGTTATGATTTTGATAGTTTCTATTTATAAAGTGCTTACAAGAACTTCTGGCACATATGTACTGTATGCTGCTAAGTCACTTCAGTCGTGTCTGAATCTGTTTGACCCCATAGATGGCAGCCCACCAGGCTTCCCCGTCCCTGGGATTCTCCATGCAAGAACACTGGAGTGGGTTACCATTTCCTTCTCCAATGCGTGAAAGTGAAAGTGAAAGTGAAGTCGCTCAGTCGTATCCGACCCTCAGCGACCCCATGGACTGCGGCCCACTAGGCTCCTCCATCCATGGGATTTTCCAGGCAAGGTTACTGGAGTGGGGTGCCATTGCCTTCTCTGGTGTACTGTATAATAATTGTTAAATAAATATGAACAGTAATTGAGTAAGTAGATTCTTCATATTATAGAAAACGAGTTGACATTAAACGCTTTGATTTTGTGATCCCTTTGAAAAGGGCAGAGAATATGCACAGAATGCTGCATTTTTTTTTTCTGTTGTTGTTGGTAGCCAGATTACTCTTTACCATTATAAATTTAGGCTTTGTTGTTGTTTAGTTGCTAAGTCATGTCTGACTCTTTGCGACCCCATCGACTGCAGCACACCAGGCTTCCCTGTCCTTCACTATCTCCCGGAGTTTGCTCAAACTCATGTCAGTTGAGTTGGTAATGCCATTCAACCATATAGTTCTCTGTCACCCCTTTCACCTCCTGCTCTCAATCTTTCCTAGCATCGGGGTCTTTTCAGATGAGTTGGCTCTTCAAATCAGATGGCCAAAGTGTTGGAGCTTCAGTATCAGTCTTTCCAATGAATATTCTGGGTTGATTTCTTTTAGGATTGACTGGTTTGATCTCCTTGCTGTCCAAGGGATTTTCAAGAGTCTTCTCCAGCACCACAATTTGAAAGCATCAATTCTTTGGCACTCAGCCTTCTTTATGGTCCAACTCTCACATCCATACACAGCTACTAGAAAAAACCATAGCTTTGACTAGATGGACCTATGTTGGCAGAGTGATGTCTCTGCTTTTGAATACACTGTTTAGTTTTGTCATAGCTTTCCTTCCAAGGAGCAAGTGTCTTTTAATTTCATGGCTGCAGGCACCATCCGCAGTGATTTTGGAGCCCAAGAAAATAAAATCTGTCACTGCTTCCATTTTCCCCCCTTTTATTTGCCGTGAAGTGATGGGACCAGATACTATGATCTTAGTTTTTTAAATTTAGGCTCAGCTAAGTGATTCTTTTGAATCATTAAATATTTCATTTTTAAAGTATCATTTGTATATTACTTTAGTGGACCATTTGGGTGTAAGACTTTGGGCACCAGCTAAAAAGACTGTTTCACTTCATGAACATTAGTTTTCTCAATCCTTTCAATTAAAGCAAATTTCTTATAGTTCTAAAATCAGGCACAGATACGTTTAAAAATTAAAAGTCAGGTCCTCGACACATACCACATGTTAATACAAATAGTCTCTGCCACTTTTGTTGGTCCACTGTGGTCCATTTGATCCACTGTTCTGTAAAGAATTCATGCAAACATTTTGAAGAGAAGCAAATTGTGGCAAAAACACTTTGAATGGCAAAATCCCTCTTTCAGTGTTTGAACTTTCTCAAGTTATACCTGTGTGTTCTTTGTATCTACATATCCTTTGATTTAACAATTTTAATAAATAAGAAAAATGTGATTGTAAATATATATATTTTGAAACTGAGAGAACACAATTCAGTTCATTTTTTAGTCTGCTGTTCTTTTTTCATGGCTTCTGTTGAAGTTATTAGATTTTAGTTAATATAGCTTGTGGAGTCACATTCTATACTTTAAAAAAAAGTAATCATTTTATGTCCACAGGTAAGAAGCAATGTAGCTTTGCAGGTTATTAATCATTGCATTTCATGTCATGAATAATACATTTATGCTCTTTACTGTTCTTTATCAGATAATATATGTATGCAGCCTGTTTACCCTTTGCATGCATATTGTGGCTTTTATGATGTATTATGTACACGTAGTTAGTTCTATTTATTCTTTTAGAGCTTATGATAAAAATGATGCTACAGTGAAATGGAAAACTGGTAATCATGCTCAGGGATATTGGAGTCTTTATTAAAAGACAAGTCTGTTCCTAGTCTTAACTTTTGCTAGGCTAGAGGTGCAATTAAAAATAAAGATTGATATACCATATATCTAAAAATTTGAAAGTTACAGATGAAGTGAACAGAATTATAAAAAAAAAATGTGCTATCTTCCTACTTTGAATATGCCTTCACAATAAATTGTAAGATCAGTTAGAACTTGAAATTCTTGCAATGCTTGGAGCTTCTCAGGGAGAGCTAGACATGTGGCCCATGGGTGCTTACTCATCCACCAAGTTCTCTCCCTTGGTGAGAACTCACAAGGTGCTGGGTGCCTTGTCCAGACCCTGAAGGCAAGCTTCATCTATAGCTGCTTTCTTGCACATCTTCTGGCCACTTTCTGGCTTTGCAGTGGTGGCTTTGCTTACCTTCTGGAGGAGGTAGCAAGTAAGAGGCCTGTTCAAGTCCTGGAAACATGCTAAGAAGATTGTTTCAGTAGCTGTTTTCAGCTACTGGCCCCAGAGTCGTGCCCAGTAGGGCCCTTATCTGTTTGGAGGGATGAAGGGGTATTAGAGCAAATCGCAAATGCAGTGGCTCAGGCCAGTGGCTGTCTTGTCTAAGTGGTGCTTCTGAGAGTCCAACCTAGAAACTCAGTCTTCATTTATTTGATGTGCATTATTATGAAGGCTGAATTCCTGCAATCCAAATAGAAAAGAGAGCTTTGTTCCTTTACTCACATAAAGATATTTTATAACTAGTAAAAGTGGGTTACCAAAGAAAATGAGTGGTGCTCATACATATAATAAATCATGATATTTAAGGGAACTTTCATCATGACAATAAATACGTCTATGTTTTTTATGCAGTGTGGGTTTAAAATTGAAATAGCAAAATTCAGCGTGATTTTCTGTCCCCTGTAAGTCATTTAACGTTTGTAATCCTCACAATGTGCAAGCTTGTATACATAAGCATATATATTTTTTTCACTTAGAAAATTTTGTCTAGAGGTTTACATACTAATCTGCTGAGAAAGTTCCTTTTGATATGTAATACAAAAGTCAATTCCATTGATGTGAATAAGTAACCAAAATAATTCAGTAACTACATTTAATAAGGTACTTGATTCACTTGTCTTCAAACCTAAACATGTAATTAACTAAAAATAATAAACCAATTTTTAATAGAAATAATTTTGCAGTGGAAAGAATAACAATACCCCTTCTCAGATTACACCATGGGAAGAAACCACATCCTTTTTTAACTTTGCTAGAATAGTCTATCATCACTGTTGCCCAATTAGTCTAAGAGAAATATTTGCCCAGATCAACTCTAAAGATTAATGTATTCCTTCTCAAACTGAAAATTTTATTTCAAGTAGATACTCAGAGTGAAGGAAGATTAATCCTTGATTATTTTATGAAACAATGTTTAATATGCTTATGTGAAAGCATCAGATCAGACCAAATCAGTCGCTCAGTTGTGTCTGACTCTTTGCGACCCCATGAATCCAGCATGCCAGGCCTCCCTGTCCATCACAAACTCCCGGAGTTCACTCAGACTCACGTCCATCGAGTCAGTGATGCCATCCAGCCATCTCATCTTCTGTTGTCCCCTTCTCCTCTTGCCCCCAGTCCCTCCCAGCATCAGAGTCTTTTCCATATGAGTCAACTCTTCACATGAGGTAGCCAAAGTACTGGAGTTTCAGCTTTAGCATCATTCCTTCCAAAGAACACCCAGGGCTGATCTCCTTCAGAATGGACTGGTTGGATCTCCTTGCAGTCCAAGGGACTCTCAAGAGTCTTCTCTTGTTAAATCACAAAGATGCTTCTTGCTTTATGCTTTACAAATGATAGAGAAAAAACGTCAACTTTCTATCAGGTCAGTCAAAGACTCTTCATATAGCTGTGCTTAGTAAGAAGGCAGAAAGGCAAGTTCATCAAGCAAAGGCAGGTTGTGGTTTCACCCGTGCAAGATACATAGGCAAATGTAAGAAGTGAGATCCTAAGGCACAGAACCCTTCACAAAAATTATTTTGGTGAGATGCTGGCTCATTATTCCTGTGTCAGTTTTGCTGTCTTTCGGTGCCTACCAACTTCAAGTCATAGAAGCATCTGCTCTTCGTTTGCAAAAATTG
Source organism: Bubalus kerabau (assembly GCF_029407905.1). Taxonomy (NCBI): domain Eukaryota; kingdom Metazoa; phylum Chordata; class Mammalia; order Artiodactyla; family Bovidae; genus Bubalus; species Bubalus kerabau. The sequence goes on along the minus strand of NC_073631.1, from coordinate 77,264,314 downwards.
CTTCCAAAAAGGGCACCATGTGCTACTGCAGTCTTGATTTTAAAAGAACCACTTGTATCATTTGTGAAAATATTCCAGAAATCCTGTTAAAGCAATAACTTGGCCCCAGTGAAGTCCTAGCCTCATCTCTGTGGTCAAAGAATCACGCGGGGGAATTTCTTACTAATAATATACACTAATCGGTGCTTCAGTCCACATGTGTGTAGGAAGGGAGAAATTTTATTATATTTGGAAGGTAAAATCCCCACTGACGAGAAACCCTCAAAGGATATACGCAGCTGCCATTAAGTGCAGTTGACAATGCAGTGACATTTATGTGCACGCATTTCCATCACGGAAAGTAAAATAAATTACATGAAGTAATTTCATTTACTCTATCAAACACATGTGCAGGATTTCATGACATTTAAATGATTACACGTGGGCTATAGTAAGGAACATGGGTCTGAAATGAGATTCAGCATGAAGGGAGTAGCACAATTTTTTCTCTGAAGAGTTTTTGTATTGAGAATGAAGATAAGTGTTTGGTCTTTGGGAATCTTGTTAGGTGCCATTACTTTTCAGCAATAGGCCAGAAATCATGGATTATCAGTCTTTTCATAGGGCCTACCATAATTTGAGCATTAGCAGATCAAATGACAGTCACTCTGAGTGCAAGTTCTTATTAAGGAATTTTTCATCTTCCATTAAAATGATTTAAGAAATAACTATGGAAACTATGCATCAAGATTTTTGATTTACAGGACCAGAATTGGACAAATTTTTTGGGTGGTTGTGGTGGGATGAATCTAAGAGTCAACCTTGAGTTTTTCTCTGTTGAATCTAAGTTGCAGTAGATGCAGAAGGTATTTTGGAGTGGGTAAAGTCGGAGAGCAGTTTGGAGAGAAATGGTAATAGTGGTGACGTAGCATCATTGAGCAACTTTGACCTTTTTGAGCCTCAGCAGAGAGATGCTGTATTATTTCTCTTAACTCCAGGAGCTGGAATCAGAGTCCAACTCCAGGCCTCACACTACCGCCTGCATCTGAAAGACCGCTTGGTTGACGACTTTCACTCTTTTCTCATTGATTATTTCCTCAGGATGTTCTTTTATCTAGATTTCAATTTTTATAATAGCCTCTGAAAGAGACCCCTGTAGACATTAACAGAGCTCTTAACTTCAAACAAGTGCTTTTAGAATATCAGAAAGAAAAAAATGAAGTAGTGATATTGTACAGAGGAGTAGTATGTCAATAAATAGCCGATTAGAAGAAGTAATAGTGAGCAAAGTGGTTTCAAAGGCAACTTTAGGAGAAGACTTGGATAATTTATTCATGAAAGGTTGCGTTATGGGCTTTGGATTAAAAAAAGGTCAAATTCGTGATTAGTCTTCATCATGATTGCATGGACTCTTGGGTGCTATTTAATACTTTTCTTTTTTTGCTCTTTCAGGCATAGTAATAAGGAAAGTTGTTCTAAAGGTATGAAAAAATTCACCAAAAGTTTTTCTAGTTTGAACGTAAAAAGTTGTGACAGAACTTCAGTCTCAAATTAACAACCAAATTACAAACCAGTTAAACTATAAACATCATAGTTAAAAAATATCATGTCATAAAGCTGAAGCACATAAAGAAATCCAAACAAATAAAACATCAGAGTGTAAGGATCCCTTTACAGGATAAGAGAGTATTACCACTGTTCTTATCACTGGAAAAAATGTCTACTAAATAAAGGAGAGGGGAAAACCCAGCTGAACTGCTAACATGTTTAATAGGCATGGATGGCCTCTTGTAATAGGTTAGAACTACAAGGGATCCCCGCTGTAGAGCATGTCTCCACTCACCACCAATTGGGAAATAACACTTTAAAAATGTATGGCAAAACCAATACAATATTGTAAAGTAATTAGCCTCCAATTAAAATAAATAAATTTATATTAAAAAACAAAAACAAAAAATGTACTATAGCATATGAAAATAAGAAAAATCAGTCTAATGAAAAATATTTAAGATCTCTATACTAAAGTATTACTGAGAAGTTAAATAAGACCTAAGAAAATGTAGAGATAGTCCATGTTTCTAGATTGGAAAGTAAAATCTTGCTGTCAGATATCTTTACTTTCTAAATAGATACATACATTCAATGCAATCTTTATCAAGAAGTCAACAAGCTATTCTGAAGAAGTAGATGAGATGGTTCTAAATATATACAGAAATGCAAAGAAATGCAAAGAAAATAGGATAGATAAAACCGCCTTGAAAAAGAACAAAAGTTGGAAAACTTTACCTGGTTTCAAAATTTATTATAAATACACAGCAACCAAGGCAGTGGTATTGATCTAGGCATAGACAAATAGAATAATGGAACAGACTAAAGTCTAGAAATAGACCCATATATATTCCGTTTACTGATTTTTTTTTTTTTTTGCCAAAGCTATTTTGGGGGAAAGTCGTTTCACAGACATTGCAGGAACAACTTGGTATCTTCATGGAATAAAATGTATTTTGACTCTCGTCTCATGCCATACACAAAGTTAATTTTGGATTGGTCATAGATCTAAGCATAAAACCAGATTCAAAAAGTTCTAGAAAAAAAAAGAGAAAAAATACTTTCATGACCACAATTTAGATAGAGATTTCCTGTACAGGACACAGAAATCATAAAACATAAGTTGATTATTAGACTTAGGAAAAATTTTAAAATTCTGCCCATCAAAAGAACTCCACTAAAAATTAATACATACAATGTAAACTGAAAAGATTAAGAGTATCTTACAAAGAATTTGTATACAGAATACATAAAGAATTCCTACGAATTAACTATAAAAGCACAAATAACCAAATAGAAATGTGTGTGATAGAGTTGAATAGATACTTCACAGAAGTAGTATGTTTTAAAAGTGTTCAATGTCTTTAGTTAGAGGCTTCCCTGATGACTCAGCAGGTAAAGAACCTACCTACAGAGGAGACACAGGAGACACAGGTTCTATCCCTGGGTCAGGAAAATCCCCTCAGTGAAATGGCAAACCACTCCAGTATTCTTGCCTGAAAAATCCCATGGACAGAGGAATCTGGTGGGTTACAGTCCAAAAGGTCTCAGAGTTGGATATGACTGAGTGACAAAGCACACACATCAGGCTATAAAAACTAAAATAAAAATGAGATACTACTAAACATGCCTTGGAATGGCTAAAATAGACTGAAAACATCAAATTTTGGTGGCAATGTGGAGTGGTAGACCCTCTCATACAATGGTGATGGCAGTGTAAGTGGTAAAACTGCTTAGCAAAACTTGAAGTTTGTTAAAAAGTTAAACATACATCTCCCCTGTGACCTAGGAATAAGTAGTACTCAGAGGTATTCACCTTGACTTGTAGAAAAATGTTTATAGCAGCTGTGTTTATAATGGCCTTATACTAGGATCATCCCAAATGTCTAACAATATAAAAATTGATAGACAAGTTGTAGTATATCCATAGAATTGAATGTTGCTTAGTAATGAAAAACTATTGATACACTGAACAATGTGCATACACATCAACATTATACTTAACAAAAGGAGCTATGCACAGAAGAGCACATGCTATAGGCTTTCATATATATGAAAACCAAACAGAGACCAAAGTAATCTATGGTGGTAGAAATCCCATATTAAGATGTAGGAGGAGGGAAAGAAGTGACTGGAAAGGAGTATAGGGGAACATTTGTTCTACTATATGTATTTTGAATGGTGGTTGCTTGGCTGTATATAACTGTCACTGCTCATCAAACTGAACTTTTAAAGTTCATGCATTTTATTGACTGTTAATTACATCTCAGTAAAGTGAAAACCTGCCAAGAAAAGTATCAGATCATTGGTTTAAAAAAAAAAAATCACAAGACTGTCAAACGATTTTCATCTCTGAATGATGAAAAGTTTTCCAAGAATAACATATAAAGATCACAAAAATAATCCTTTGTTTTGTTTGTTGGAATAGAGTCAACCCTTAGTACAAATCCTTTCGTTCTGAAATATCTCACTACCTAAGTGCAACCTTCTGGAGTTGTGTCTCTAATCCCCAGTGTATTATAACCTTCAGTGCAGACTCTTCATATATCTGAATTATTAACATTTCTACTCTTTTTTGTAAATAAAACAAGTGTTGCAGCAACTTAATGTTTTATGCATCTTAGCTTTTTGTCAGAAAGCAAGTCCTTGCAATGCAACCTGTCATGTTTTTATTATTTGGTAACCTTATTTTGCTAAATATGTGGTAATGACATGTGTGTCTGTGTGTGTGTATGTGTGTATATATGTGTTGTGGGGCGGGAGTTAGGTGGTAGAAACTGAGAGCATATTGGACTTCAGTGAGGTTGGATGAAGGATGTTTTCATCCCTGAATAAGGAAAAGACTAATGGAAGGAATTTCTCTACTTAATGGAACACAGTAAATTCTGAGTCTATAGATGTTCCATAATGGATTGATAAATAATTTTATATACTTCTCTAACTGAGAAACACAGTTTCTTACTACAGTTTTAAAGTACTCTCAGATCTACTACTCTCAAAACATGTCATCCTTCATTTTCAGCCTGTTTTAAGAGCATATAATTGTTCAAGTGCTTTGGAATAATTTTTGTTACTATCTTATAATTATGTGGAGTGCTGAAGTCAGGACTCACAGCTATGGAGGCACTTCGATAAGAATTTTTATGTAACTGTCACTCCAATTCAACCTTGAGCCTGATGAAAAAATATTCTCTCTTTCCTAGTTTAGCTAAAAAGCACCTAAATATATAATTTGTGGTTCTGTGCTCATTTAAATCAGATCACCTTGAAATTCAAGTTACGTATAGATCTTAGCAAGTGTTCTCACACTAGAACTTTAGAGAAAAAGGCATAATGAGTTCTGATGCACTGTTGGATTGAGTTCCTACAGTGACTTAGGATGTATCCATTAGGTATTGTGGAGTCATGTATATTCTGAGGGAGAATTTCTTGTCTGGGAGAGTATCCTGCCTTGGCATCATGTTATATCAGTAAACAACAGATTTTTTTTTCTCTATTACCTTTTGTTCATTACACCCCAAAGTGGGTCTCTTTTCTTGTTTGAGTCCCTGATGCTCAGTGATAGATGAGTTAGGAAGGATATGAGCATAAGAAAACTCTTCCCTAATTTATCTAACTAAAACTGAGTGGCCTTCCATATACCTGAATAGTATAAAAATGATGTGTGTGTAATATATATATTTCAATATACTTGTTACACATCTAACTTATATGTATGTGTATACATACAAATATGTACACATACGTATATATAGATAGTTAATTGATCAGGTAAGAATTATCTTTCAGCCTCAGTTGGCCAGTTTGTAGAACACTTTTTGGAGAGGAAATTCGCAGGCTCAATAAAATTGGAAATGTGCATAATCTTTGACCAAGTAACATTACATCTAAAAATCCATCTTATAGAGATTTCTGTACATTCTTAAAGACATTATCAATGCAAGATTTTTTTGACACCAGACATTTGAAAGCAACTTATATGTTCACTAATAAATTATGCCACATTCCTTCTGTCAAATATTGTGTGGTTAGAAAAATAATGGTATAGATTTCTAAGTTGGAAAGAAATATCTTCCAAACATTGATAAAAGGAAAATGTAATTCACTGAGTGCTGTGTATAGCATGATTCCATTTATGATAAAAAAAATTATGTAACTACCCTTTATGTGTGCACAAAATATTCTGAAAGGAATTTTAAACTGTTATTTGTTGGGGAAGAGAGAAATTAGGCAAGGTGTACCCAAGGAGAATAATTCTTTCTTTTCTGTATTGAATTTTAAGAATGTATATATGTATTAGTTGTTTAAACAGGAAAAAAATGAATCATTTGCAAGGTTTCTATTAAAGAAGTAGTGAATTCCCAAAATAGAACATGGTTAACAATAATGAATATTACATGACAAAGTAGGAGATACTGATTGAAAAGATTCTTATTTAAACTTGTAACTCCAAAAGATTTTAAAACATCTTAAAGTTTTCATTGAAATGCTATTTTTTTGTAAATAGTTGAGAAAGTTGGTATTTGACTATTTCCTTTTCAGAATGTGAAGTATCTATACTACCTGTATTTTATAAGTGAGTGTTTATGAAGCATTCTGTAGTGGGTTCAACAATGAAACTCCAGAAGTTACATCCAAGTGTACATCTAGAACCTATGAATGTGATTTTGTTTGGAAGTAATTACAGAGAATCTTTGGACATGTAACTAAAGAATCTTGGGATGAGATTATCCTGGACTGTCTACTGCTACTGCTGTTAAGTCGCTTCATTGTGTCCGACTCTGTGCGACCCCATAGATGGCGGCCCACCAGGCTCCCCCGTCCCTGGGATTCTCCAGGCAAGAACACTGGAGTGGGTTGCCATTTCCTTCTCCAGTACATAAAAGTGAAAAGCAAAAGTGAAGTCGCTCAGTCGTGTCCGACTCCTAGCGACCCCCATGGACTGCAGCCTACCAGGTTCCTCCATCCATGGGATTTTCCAGGCAAGAGTACTGGAGTGGGTTTCCATTGCCTGGATTGTCTAGGTGGGCCCTAAATCCAATGACAAGTATCCTTATAGAGGTTAGGCAGAGGCAGATGTTATAGACAGAAGAGAAAACACATGGAGGAGAGGGCCATGTGAATATGGAGGCAGTGACTGGAGTGATGCATGCTAAGCTGTATCAGTCATGTCTGACTTTTTGTGACCCTATGAACTGTAGCCCACCAGACTCCTCTGCCCATGGAATTTCCCAGGCAAGAATGCTGGAGTGGGTAGCTGTTTCCTTCTCCAAGGGGTCTTCTTGACCCATGGATCAAACCCAGGCCTGCTGCATTGCAGGCAGATTCTTTACAATCTGAGCCACCAGGGAAGTCCTAGAGTGATGTAGCCACTAGCTATATAATGCCTAAAGTGGCCTGAAGCTAGAAGAAGCAAGGAATGATTGCCCCTAGAGACTTCACCAGAAACCTGTATACAGGACAAGAAGAAACATGTAGAACTGGATGTGGAACAACTGACTGGTTCAAAATTGAGGAAGGAGTATGTCAAGGCTATATATTGTCACCCTGCTTATTTACCTTATATACAGAGTACATCATACTAAACGGATGACTCACAAGCTGGAATCAAGATTGCCGGGAGAAATATCAACAGTCTCAGATATGCAGATGACACCACTTTAATGGCAGAAAGTGAAGAGGGACTAAAGAACCTCTTGATGAAGGTGAAAGAGAATTTTTAATTAGCTTAAAACTCAACATTCAAAAAATGAAGATCATGGCATCTGATCCCATCACTTTATGGCAAATAGATGGGGAATATGTGAGAACAGTGTCAGACTTCATTTTATTGGGCTCCAAAATCAATGCAGATGGTGACTGCAGCCATAAAATTAAAAGATGTTTGCTCTTTGGAAGAAAAGTTATGACAGACCTACAAAGTGTCTTAAAAAGCAGATATCATTTTGCCAGCAAAGGTCCATATATTTAAAGCTATGGTTTTTACAGTAGTCATGTATGGATGTGAAAGTTGGACCATAAAGAAGGCTGAGCACCAAAGAATAGATGCTTTCAAACTGTGGTGCTGGAGAAGACTCTTGAGAGTCCCTTGGAGAGCAAGGAGATCAAACCAGTCAATCCCAAAGAAAATCAACCCTGAATATTTATTGGAAGGACTGATGCTGAAGCTGAAGGTCTGGTACTTTGGTCACGTGATGCAAAGAGCTTACTCACTGGAAAAGACCCTGATGCTGGAAAAGAAGGAGGGCAAAAGGAGATGGGGCCACAGAGGATGAGATGGTTGGATGGCATCACTGACTCAATGCACGTGAGTTTGAGCAAACTCAGGGAGATAGTGAGGACAGGCAAACCTGGCATGCTGCAGTTCATGGGGTCACAGAGTCAGACACAAGTTAGTGACTGAACAACAAGAGCCTTCCCAGGGAGTGTAGCCCTGAAGACACCTTGACTTTTGGCCTTCAAAGCTGTAAAATAATAAATTTCTGTTATTTTAGCTAGTAATTTATTACAACAGCCACAGGACGCCAATATACCATACGTCTCCCAACTAAAAACATGCAAAAGAGATGTGATGATTTTAAAACTTAGATTATTTCAAGTTTTCTCTTAAAAAAACAAAAAACAAAAACCACCAATTCATTATGATTACCAGAGAAGTGAACATTATTCCATGTGTTTCCTCAGACCTACAGAATATTGGAAGATTCCTTAGGGACCTTCTGGTCTGGTGGCTATGCACAGAAGAATCCATAGCTGTCAGGAAGGAGTCATGGGTATTGGACTGGCTTAGGGCAGAAGTGTGTAGTGAGTGATAAGTAAGTGTCTAGTCTACCCAAAGGCTCTGCAAGTCACATGATTAAAAACCCTGTGAAGGATTAAGAAATAGTATTCTCTGGCTCCTGTGTGCCAATTAAACATCAGGGGGGTGGGGCATCTACTGCCAAAAGGAAGAATAGGAAAATGAAAACTGGAAGACTGTTCCTGCCACAACTTAATGAGCAACTGAGCTGGATAATAATTCCTGGTTCCTCCCTCCTACTCCAGGGCTAGTCCACCTCCTATTCTTTTTATCTCTGCAAAGCAGAATGGAAGGAAATGAAGACACATTGACCAGCATGTGTCAGACACCACGCCAGGTTCTTTCAGATATGTAATCTCATTTAATTCTCACACAGCCCACTGAGGTTGGTTGCCTAAGATCCTTCAACTAGTAACCCAGGTCCCTCTGGCTGTGGTAACTCATACTGTTTCCAAGACATAACACTGCTTCCAAAAGAGGGCACAACCAGCCATGAGACTTTGGGGTAAATACAGATATGTTCTCTTTCCAAAGATATGTCATAGTTATTTTTTAATAACATAAATTTTTAATGTTTTAAATAGGAAAGTATAATATTTTTGCTGTGATATAGTTAGCATCACTATTTTTTTCTGTAACAGATCATGTAGGCTTTCTCTTATCTTTTTGGCTTTATAAGAATTTCCTTTCCCTTAATAAATCTAAGACAGCAAACTTACTGCTTGATTTTTTCCTTGACTGTTCTCCAACTGCTGACATCATCATATTCCTTTTGGAATGTGATCTGATTTTCTCCATACTTGCTAAATGAAGCAATTATCTTGTGTATATGCCTTTTTATTTAAACAGTTGTACCTTTAACAATTGTGTCTTGTGGATTTTATACATGTTTTTAAAGAGCTAATGCTTGGCTCTCCTAGGAGACAGTGTTTTGTTTTTGTTGTTGACACATGGGAAAAATATACTCTAAGATATTCTATTTTGAGAAGGAGTCTTTTGCCTGTAGTCATCCTGCCAAATGATGTAGGAATTTTCTAGTTATTGTCCTCATTTAGTTAACCAATAAATATTTATTCATGGCCTATTATGTGCTCAGCATGTTACTTGTAGACTATTTTAGATGTTTTAAAGGAAATAATTGTAAAATATGATTGCAGTCTTTATACACTTGCACAAGTTAGCTATGAAAATAAGGCTAACAAAGAATCAAAGATATGGATGCCTAATTGAGCATTAGGAAGTCAAAAATCAAGCTGCCCAGTATGAGCTAAAATAGAGAATATTTCATGTGGATTGTGGAATTTGAGCTAGACATTCAAAAATGAGTAGGATGAATTGGTAGGAAATGAATGTTTTTGTTTTTTATTTTTAATTTACTTTTGTGGGAAAAAACAGAATAAAAAGGTAAATGTGGAGATTTATATATTTGGAACATAGTGAATGGATGGTTAATCACCAAAGTGAAATAAGGAAAATAAATAAGAGGAATAAGAAATTAGGTATGGTAGCCAAATGGGAAGATAATATTAATTTATGCATTAACAGCTAGACTAAGGAATTAAGATTTGAAAGCAGTAGATGATAATCTTATTATGTTGGAAAATGAAAAAAATAAAAGGAATTTATAAAGGAGATTTAGCATTAAAACATATGACAAATGGATTATAGTAGAAGCAAGGTCAATGTTATGGGCTTCCCTGGTGGCTATGACAGTAAGGAATCCGCCTGCAATGCAGGAGACCTGGGCTCAATCCCTGTGTCGGGAAGATCCCCTGGAGGATCTTCAGTATTCCTGACACTCCACTCCACTCCAGTATTCTTGCCTGGAGAATCCCCATGGACAGAGGAGCCTGGCAGGCTATAGTCCATGGGGTTGTAAAGAGTCTGACATGGCTGAGCGACAAAGCACACAAGGTCAGTGTTAGGGCTTCCCCGGCGGCTCAGTGGTAAAGAAGCCACTTGCAATGCAAGAGACGTGGGTGCAGTCCCTGGGTTGAGAAGGTTCCCTGGAAAAGGAAATGGCAACCCACTCCAGTATTCTTGCCTGGGAAATCCCATGTACAGAGGACCCTGGTGGATACAGTTCATGAGGCTGCAAAGAGTTGGATACAACTGAGTGACTGAGCACCCAAGTACAGAGTCTGTGTTAGACAAGTTTAGCAGCTAAAATACTGCTGCTCTGCTCATCTGCTATGGTTTTTCCTGTGGTCGTGTATGGTTGTGAGAGTTGGACTGTGAAGAAGGCTGAGCGCCGAAGAATTGATGTTTTTGAACTGTGGTGTTGGAGAAGACTCTTGAGAGTCCCTTGGACTGCAAGGAGATCCAACCAGTCCATTCTGAAGGAGATCAGCCCCGGGATTTCTTTGGAAGGAATGATGCTAAAGCTGAACCTCCAGTACTTTGGCCACCTCATGCGAAGAGTTGACTCATTGGAAAAGACTCTGATGCTGGGAGGGATTGGGGGCAAGAGGAGAAGGGGACGACAGAGGATGAGATGGCTGGTTGGCATCACTGACTGGATGGACGTGAGTCTGAGTGAACTCCGGGAGTTGGTGATGGACAGGGAGGCCTGGCTGCTGCGATTCATGGAGTTGCCAAGAGTGACTTAGCGGCTTATCTGATCTGGTGATAGTGAGATGATGGGATAAACCAAATTGTTCCAGGAAGCACTGAAGGAAGAAAAAATGAGCCTGTCTACAGATGAGACTTCCCTGGTGGCTCAGATGGTAAAGCGTCTGTCTACAATGCGGGAGACCTGGGTTCGATCCCTGGGTCAGGAAGTTCTCTGGAGAAGGAAAAGGCAACCGACTCCAGTACTCTTGCCTAGAAAATCCCATGGACGGAGGAGCCTGGTGTCCATGGGGTCACAAAGAGTTGGACACGACTGAGCGACTTCACTTTCACTTTCACAGAGAATGGAGTTCCTTGAAGGCAGGTGTAAAGGACCTCTGATTGACTAGGGAAGGAAATGTAGGCCTGATAATAGATGGCGTAGCTAAAGTAGTAAAGGGGTAATCAGTTCAGTCTTACTATAGTAAGAAAATCAGAGGGATAAACTTAATACTCTGCACTTAGGAATCTCATAGAGAGAGGGAGAGGAGAAGTGGCATCAGAGAGATGGGAGAAGCCTTTAGGTAATGTACCAAATATGTCAAAGGATGAGAGAATTTCAGGAGTGGGTGGTTTGTAACATCAAACATTACAAGATATTGAATATGTCTCAGGAAAAGTCTAAGGGCATCAGTTAAGCACAAAGATATCATTGGTAATCTCTAAGGAAGTAGTTTCTGTGGAGTGGTGTGCACTGAAGTAGATTATAAAGGGAGCAAGAAAGAATTAGAATCATTAAAAATGAAACAGGAGGACTTCCCTGGCATCCAGTGGTTAAGACTGCACTTCCACTGCAGAGGGCACAGGTTTGATCACTGATTGGGAAGTAAGATCCTGCAAGTCTCAAGGAGTAGTAAAAAAAAATTCTTTTAATTAAAAAATATTAAAAATGGGAGAGGAAAGGTCAAATATTTGAGTAGCCTGGCAGCAGAACCAGAGTGGGGCATTGGTTACCAAGTAAATATATATAGGCAGGAATAACAGAAGGGTATTTACGATAGCTGGCACCCAAGGTGATACCCAGTGATCTTCACTTCCTGCTATTCGTACCTGTGTGTAGTTCCCTCTTGCATGAAATGATGCCTATTTGAAGAGCCAATAGCATATTGCAAAAATAATGGCGTGTGACTTCTCAGGTTGGATCATAAAAGATGTGGTTCTGCTATATTCTCTCATAGATTACTCATGCCGGGGGAATCCAGCAACCATGTGCTGATGATGCTGATGCAGCTTGTGGTGAGGAACCTGAGGACTCCTCCCAACAACTGGCACAAGGTTAGTGAGCTTTCTTAGAAACAGGTCTTCCAGGTCCAATCAAGCCTTCAGATGTCTGCAGACATGGCTGACATCTTGACTGCAACCTCGCGTAGAGACCTGAAGTCAAAACCACCCAGGTAAGCCACAGCTGAGTTCTTGTCCCTTAGAAACTATGAGATGACATATGTTTATTGTTCTAAGCCACTACATTTTGGAATGATTTGTGGTATTAGACAACAAATATAGATTTCTTTGGATACTTTCTTTTGTGTGCTTATCTTGTTTTGTTTTGTTTTTGTTTTTGGTTGGTGGAAACTCAAAAATGTTTTAAGGTCCTTAAGCATATTGGAATGATTCACGATGAGAATATCAGGAAGAGAACTGGAAGGACAAGTTCTGAGTGGCTAAAAAAATTCAGGGGGACTAAAATATGGGGAGATGATTTTCAAAAAAGCAAAATGGTCTATTATCTGAAAGTAATGGGAAGTTTAAAATAGATGTAAATTCCACTCCATCCTGAGCTGAGGACAAGAGTGCCTGAAATAATTCACAGATTAGTTCAATTTATTAAGTTGTCTACATGTATATAACGCTGTGCATTTATGTTTTTACCTAAATAGGCTAGTAGATGATCTACTTACCCATAATAAGACATTTTCTATGATGGTGTGCTTTTAAGGTAAATGGTGAAAATGTTAATCATTCCTCATAAAGGTTAGCAATTTGCTAAGTGATCTACTAAGTGCATATGTAACACTTTATAATCAAACAAGTAGTTTTACTTTTGGTTATCTCCATATTTTTTCTACAGAGGTTGCTTATAGTTTTTTTAACCCATTAACTTGGCATCAGGGAACTACATGCTTTGTAGGTTCTCTGCCATCTAAAGGTCAAAAGGACTTTTGAACTTGGATCTGTGCTCTAAAAGGTTTACTTGCTCTAAAAGGTTTACTGTGCTCTAAAAGGTTTACTTCTAAATAGAAGGGGTTGAAGAGCAAGTACAGATGAGATTACATACATGTGGTTTGTGAATTGATTTTGGCCCTGAACAAATTGTCAGATTCTGCTCTATGTTCTTTAATATGTATCTTTAGGATGGGAAAATTCATTTGTCAATATTGTTTGAACATAATCTATTTGTAGAGTACTGTATGAACACTTCAAAGGTGAAAAAAATCAATCACAACAGAATCTTTCCCCAAGTAGTTTATAGTCAAATACGGTTGCTATTGGAAGGGATGGTATGGGTGTCAGAGAAAAGATAAAGAGTGCACATGTGCCCTGAATGTCTCATGTGATGACTACATATGTGGTCCTTAGACAGGAGTGCTCTTTAGGATGGGTGAAGAAATGTGGGAGTGTGTCATCATTCCAGTGTGTGTTCATAGGCAGCACTTTATCATGTGAAATAATGTTATTGATGATCCGATGGCCTCAACAGTCCCCTCAGCTTGATTAAACTTTAGACATATTGCTTCCTTATTACTGGTCCTAATCTACCTTTTCTTCAAGCATTTAATTTAGAAAAATTGAAATTGTATAGTCTTTCTCTGCCTCCTTTGAAACGTATATAAATCTCTTTCTAGCCTTTTGCCATATTTATAACCTAGGAAATGTCTTAAAGACCAGGGTACTGTCTCTTAGAGATACAGGCAACAAAAGATCACCTCTGTCTCGCAGTAGGAGAGGTAGGAGCCTAACTTTGATGGGTACCAATGAATAAACCCAGAGGGCCTAATCACAGCAACTGAAAATCTTGCTCCACACATTTCTTTGGTCAATTTACCCCGAATATCCTCCAGCACTTTCCCACTAGTTCACCCCATTACTTAAAAACCCTCCTGCCTTTTGTCTCAGCATAAGGGAGCCTTTCTGTCCTATTGCAATAGCATAAATAGTCTTTCCCTGCTTAGCTTTGGTACAGGTTTTGCTTTGGCACTGGAAATCTTCACGCCCTCTGGCCTTGCATACTAATCTTAGTAAAAATGACATTTAGAAGAAATCTCTATCTAACTTCTTTGATGTGATGAGAGACACAAATAGATGCTCAATTAAGTACTGAGATGTAGATTGGTGTAAGGATTTCCAGGGAATCTGGAAATTGAATATTGGACATTATTTCACATTAATAATGTAATAATTTGGGGGAAAAAAGAAAAAAAACAAACTTCATAAAAAGGTATACAATGAAGAATGAATGCGTCCCCTATGCCTCTTCTCTAGTCCACTTCTCAGGTATAGCACTTTCAACTGTTTTAACTTTGTTATTGTAATGTAAATAATACATTTCTATCGATGTTCTTTCTTTTATCAACTCTTGGTATTTTATGGTGTTCTATAAAACATGAAATTAATGTATTTCAATACCTTCTTCTCCTTCACTTGTTTCACTCTTGGTTTTCTTATATGTATCTTCTTAGAGAAACTCTTATATGGTTATTCTAGTGGTTACTTTTTTTCATATGCAATAATTTTTAGACCTATTTCTTGATCTGACAAATAACAGTGATTGGTTCTCAAACTTTAGCATGCATCAAAATCACCTAGAGGGCTTGCTAGAACTCAAGTCGCTGGACCCCACCCCTAGGATGTGATGTAGCAAGTGTTGTGACTTTGTTAAATTAACATTTGTTAAGTAGGACCCAGGGCTGAAATGTTGGGCTATTGGATGGTGAGCCAAGATTCAATAAGAGACTAGAAGGGAATTGAAATAGAGAAGTTTATTACTCACAAGTCCTGAAGGAAGTACACGGGCTGCCTCACAGGACCGCAGGGGGAGGTCAAGGCAGGGTGCAGGCAGAGAGTCTGGCAGGACCTGGGAACCTGCCTTCTTTAGATTTGGTGGGTAGAATGCTTGGAGATTCTTGGGCTAAGGCCAGAGTGGTCAATTCAGACCAGAAGAGCAGAGTTTTGGAAAGCTTGAAAGTGTTCTTATGTAAGGAGTGCATAAGAGGAATACCCTGGGAGGCTGAGGAGGAAACCTATCACAAGTGCAGTGGAGGGGCTCCTGTCAGTTCAAGGCTGCTTGGCCTCACAAAAGGAATGCTGAGCAGCAATGCCACAGAGTAGTCCAGCTAAACCTTCAACGACAGGTGTGGGGTGAGGCCTGAGAAGTGGTTTTCTAACACTGCTTTAGATAGTATTTATTGAGTCACTCACTGTAGGATGAAGACATCATCCTACACTTCTTTTTACTTTGGGTTCCTTTTTGACATCAACTTCTGTCAGATCTGCCATCACTTCCACATTGTCAATAGTGAAAGTGAGTGAAAGTTACTTAGTGTCCACCTCTTTGTGACCCCATGGACTATAGAGTCCATGGAATTCTCTAGGCAAGAATACTGGAGTGGGCAGGCTTTCCCTTCTCCAGGGATCTTCCTAACCCAGGGATCAGTTTTACATTCTCAATATGTGTGAAATTAATTATTATTATTTTGTGTTCTGTTTTTGATGTATAATTACAAAAATTTGAGAACTAATCAACAGGATTTATAATATAGTAATAAAAAGTGATCTTTCTTCCATGAAGAAGAAGATATTAATATAAGCCTATATATACAGAACCAAATCTATGAATGTTCTGAGTCTCTATTTCACTCTCATCTTCACCTTCAAGTTTGGTCTGGCTTTGAATCTTGAGTAACTTTTCCTTCTCTACTTACTAGGCATGTTCCAGGTAGCACATCAGGTCTGGGGCCTTTGTGATACAGACACTAGAGGAAAGGAGAAGGGTCATAGGTCAAAGGGCATGTTAAGGCTAGGAAAGAGTTTTGGAGACGTTTGAAGAGAAGGAATAGACATTCTGTGTGTGAATGAATTATCTGGAAGATTTACAGGAATTTGAAGAAGTATTATTGTCTGTATAATCCTTTCACAGGGTACAAGAAGGAGCCCAAAAGATTCTTACTGTGACTCTTGAATAGTTTTTTCCCTCCAAGTTCTGTATTTCTCTTTCTGTCTATATCTTTTGTGAATTGAGAGGTCAAAGGATTTTTAGTACTTGGAATTTTTAGGAATACATTGTATATGAAATTTAGCTTCTTCCTAAAGATGCTTGACCTCTCAATTCCTTTTCTCATATTTTATTCAAGAATAAGGAAGTCTTTTGAATTCATAGAGATGTAGGTTTCTTCCTCAGATGTTGTTCTTATGAATGTATAAAGCAGGAAATTATAAGTGTAGTAAATGGATTAATATAATTTAATATAATTCTTCTTGGTTTTAGGGCCATGGTATATTCCTAAAAATTATTGAGGAACCCTCAGAAATTTTGTTTAAATGAGCTATATCTATTAGTATTTATTATATTAAAATCACAACTGAGAAAACTTAAGAATGTTTCCATACTAATTCATTTAAAAATAATACAACTATTTATTAACATAAACACTGTTATGAAAGTTAACTACACTTTTCCAAAATAGAAAATAGTTATTAGACTAGCATTTTTTTATGTTTGTGTAAACTGCTTTGATACCTGCTTGATAGAAGACAGCTGTATTGTCATATCTGATTCTGTATCATTCTGCTTCCATGTATTATTTTGATAAAAATACACAGAGAAAATCTGTTTTCACACTTCTATAGCTGGAAAAGGGAGGAGTATCTTAAAAGATTTTTCAGATAATTGTGAATATTTTTCAATACTATGCTGAAGTTTAATAAGTGGTAGTTTCTTAAAGTTTAGGTGAAGTGTGGAAACTGAAACGATACTGTATTCGTTTTCTATTGCTCCCTCTACAAATTGCCACAAACGAAGTAGTTGGCAACAGAATTTACTCTCTCACAGTTGCAGAGGCCCAAAGTCTGGAATCAAGGTGCCTGTTGGGTGGCCCTCTTTCTACGGCTCTTGGAGAGATTCTGTTCTTGCCTCTTTGATCCCCTGGTGACTGTTGGTGTTCCCTGATTTGTGATCTCATCACTGCAATCTCTACCTGTGTAGTCACATTGCTCTATCCTCTTTGTTGTTGTTCAGTCACTAAGTCATGTCTGACTCCTTGTGACCCCATGGACTGCAGCACAACAGGCTTCCTTATCTTTTATTATCTCCTGGAGTTTGCACAGATTCCTGTCTGTTGAGTCAGTGATATTACCTCACCATCTCCTCCTCTGCCACCCCTTTCTCCTCTTGCCTTGTCTTTCCCAGCATCAGGATCTTTTCCAATGAATAGGCTCTTGGCATCAGGTGGCCAAAGTATTGGAGTTTCAGCTTCAGCATCAGTCCTTCCAATGAATATTCAGGGTTGATTTCCTTTAGGATTGACTGGTTTGATCTCCCTGCAATCCAAGGGACTCTCAAGAGTCTTACTCAGCACCACACTTTGAAAGCATCAATTTTTCAGTGTTCAGTCTTCTTTATGGTCCAATTTTCACATCTATAGCTACTGCCTATAAAATCTTCTCTATTTTCTTATTAAGATAGTTTCACTGGATGTGGGGCCACCCAGATAATCCAGAATAAGCTTCTTGTCTCAAAAAATCATAATGTAATTGTATCTTTTGACAAGTAATTCATTCTTTTATCATTAAGTCCATGTTCTTGCGATTAAGACATGAACATATTTTTTTGGGAACCACCATTCAACCTGCTACCTATATCAGTGACCTTGTCCTGCTCTATTGCATTAAAATTCATTGGTTTATCTTTCAATCTGAATTGTCTTTTATCATACATATTAATTTAACATCCAGCATTAGTCATTTGGAAAGGATCATTTGTGAGGATCTTCCAAATATTGGCACATTTTATTATGCAGTATCCAAAACTTATGCTTATTAATATCAACATGGAACTTGTCAGAAAAGTCTTTGAAGACTGGGAACATGTGTAGTGGCAGATACAAGTTTTTCAATTCTAATTTTCTTTTGGAGGTGCCAATTTTATCATTGGCAACGAATCTAGTCAGTTCTTTTTCTTGAGGTGACAGGCTTACTTTGCTCATTTAAAAAATTTTCTACCTAATATCCCCAGTTGGAATAACTATCATTTATTTGTCTGTCATTCTTTCAAGCAAAAATATTACTTCATGAAAAACTAGCTAGTTCACCCCACAACTCACAATTGCATGTGTGCTTTTCCCAAAAACATCTTACTTGGATCCAGCAAAGTATCACTGGTTTATGTATATTTCCCCCTTTCAAACAGAATATTTAAAAGATGCATACCAAAGAGTTGAGATTTAATACCAATAATAATTTCTATTGCTTCTTCAAGGTTATTTTTAACTGAAATTGCCTTTTCTCTCTGATTATTATCAAATATTTTTGTTACTCTGAGTGTATGGGGGTGAAAAATATCACTATGGGTACAGCTTAATAACCAGTCTTCCCTTATAGCTCAGTTGTTAAAGAATCAGCCTGCAATGCAGGAGACCAGGGTTCAATCCCCAGGTCGGGAAGATCCCCTGGAGAAGGAAATGACAACCCACTCCAGTATTCTTGCCTGGAAAATCCCATGGTCAGAGGAGCCTGTGGGCTACAGTCTATGGGGTTGCAAGAGTCTGACACGACTTAGCTACCTAGACTAGACTAGACTGCTAGATACCACTCGATTCATGTAATGGTGCCAGCAGTTTTACTCATGATTGCTTGGTGCATGTCAACATAGTGAAATAAGTCATATAGTACGTTTAAATAATGTTCTAACTTTGCAGAACCCTGAAGGTCTCAGGGCCCCCCTGAGGATTTCTAAGTTGAGGTGTTCTCAAATTTCTTTGCGTTTAGAATCTGGCTTTTCTAGAGTTAAGGTTTTTGATGCCCCTTTCCATGTAGAATTATGCTCCGTATCATCAGTAGCATTAATAGTGTAGCATTTCTCGACAGGATGTTCTACTGTGTGTGTTGTTGTTCAGTCGCGAGGTCGTGCCTGACTCTCTGCGACTGCATCAACTGTAGTCTGCCAGGCTCCTCTGCCCACGGGGTTTTACTGGCAAAAATACTGGAGTGGGTTGCCATTTCATTCTCCAGGGGATCTTCCTGGACCAGGGACCGAACTCGCGTCTCCTGGATTGGCAGGTGTGTTCCTTACCACTGAGCTGTCAGGGAAGCCTGTTCTACCATATACCTTGCAATTCTTTTCCAAACTAATGCTATTCATCCAGTATATTTTGATACTGAACTCCTTCTGTTGATACTTTCTGTAAATAACATGAAAAGTTCAGATAATAGGCAGGATGTATATTCCTTCCTCAAATAGTTCCAAGATTGTTTACGAATGGACAGTTAAGGGGTTGCAGTTGTCTAGTTTTGCCACTGGGGAAAACTGAAGTCATAGTTATGAAGGAAGTGATTAACACTCATGTGATATTGAATTGTATTTGCAGAAATACAGTATGTTGTCCCTTTTGTTCTAGCTGCTTCTGTACCTTTCAGGAGAATTTTATTGGCTTTTCTTAATGCAGGTTTGAAACATTTTTAAGCTTGAAAATGAATATAATCCTATTGGGGTCCTCTCTTTCATTATATCCTCTAATTGGTTTTGGGTTGTGTTTATATACTCTATTGCTTCATAGAAAGTTTTAACATCATATAAATACTAATATTTTATAAATTAATGCATTAATGCAGTCTCAGTAGAATGATCATTTACTGTTTTGCTCTCTGGGGATATATATGTTCATTAGCCATTTCATTTGGAAAAACAAATAAGCAAGTAAAGCCATGAATGTCCTGATACAGAATCATGATATGTGGAGTGAAGTGTCTCTATCTGATATTAAAACACATAAAGATCAAAATAGTGTATTATGACTTTTAGACAAAGAGAAGGAAATAAAATCTACAAATAGATCCTAATCCTTATGAAAATTTATTATAAAGTCAGCATATCAATCATTGGTGAAAAGATATTTTTGCATAAATGATATTGAGATAACTGACTAGACTTATAAAAAGTAAATAAAAAGTAAATATTCATTCTTACACCATACTTATAGGAAAATTTCAAATGGATGACAAATGCAAATTTAAAAACAGATTATACAAGTACTAGAAGGAAACCTGAGTATGTTCCTCTGTAGCCTAAGAGTAGAGACATTTCTTAACTTGATTAAAAGAAAGAGGTACCAAAGACTGGTATATTTGACCACTTAAAAAAATTGAGTGACTTGAATACTTTAAAAAGGAACTGCAAACAAAACAAAGATAAATGAGAAATGAGATAAGTACTTACAATTTATTTAAAAAATACTAGTTATGATGCAGAGGTTTTAAAAATAGAGAAATTACAACTATAGAGAAAAGATAGTAGTTCATAAAGAAGACAGGTGAAATGATCCTCAAACATAGGAAAAGTTTCTCAACTTTGTTCCCAACAAGTAAAAGGCAAATTGAAACTAGGAGATTCCATTTTATTAGACTGACAAAAGTTCCAACTTGACAGCATGTTCTTTGATCAACAAGCTTGTGGGGAAATAGGTGTTCTCACATGCTGTTAGTGGGAACACAAAATGATGCAGCTATTATGAAGAAAATCTTGGCAAGATTTAGTAAAGTTGTGTGTCCTTAATTTTTGACTCAGCAATTCCTCTGATTGAAATCTATTGCAAAGATACTCAATCAAAAATGCAAAAAGATAACTTGTGTAAGACCCTGCACTGAAGGAGTCTTAAAATTTCCAATCCCCTTTGAAATATATTTGGGTTTGATACTATGCGAAAAAGCCACACAATAAAGTTTTATTCAGTTGTAAAAGAATGAAAAATACTGCTATGGAGTAAAATAATGTAGAACAATGTGTTATACATATTACTGCTTATATCTATAAATTTAGATATATAAATATGCATACATATATTGACATGCACACATGTATATTTATACACATATGCAATGTATCTATAAATATGTAATTTTTATATATTGTATAAAGTTGTATATTATATAAAATAGGTATAAATGTTTGTGTATATATATGTATATATAAATTTGGCTGTAAAGAATCTGCCTGCAATGCAGGAGACCTGGGTTTGATCCCTGGGTCAGGAAGAACACCTGGAGAGGAGAATGGCAACCCACTCCAGTGTTCTTGCCTGGAGAATTCCATTGATGGAGGAGCCTGGCAGGCTACAGTCCATGGGGTCACAAAGAGTTGGACACGAGTGACTAATACATACATTAAAACAGTTGTTAAGTAAGTAAGAATACTTTTTAAAAGGTGAACAATATATGGAGGGCACATAAATCGAGTTAAACTGCTTTAAATATAGCACATTATATGGATTTGACTTTGAAACCAGGTAAATGTGTTTATTTTTATGTAAGTTAGAAAATTTATACAAAGAAGTACGTGAAAATATCTCCTGCCATAACAATAAATAAGAAATGTCACAGCCATCAGTGATTTCTGGCCTCCGAATATGAATAAGGTCTCCCAAAACTGTGATCCAGCAGATGCCAGCCCCCCTCATGGTGATTGCCGAGGAGACGGGGGAACGTAAGAAGCAGGCATCTGCCACTCCTTTAGGTGAACAAGCAAACAGGGTTGGCTCCAGATAGCTGAGGTTCACATGAAGGAATGAATTCGATAAGCCCAGAGGCTTGCATCTTCCCATCCAGAGAATGCTAAATTCGTTAACTTGATAGCTGATCTTTGATGTTCAGACTGCCTGCTCCCTTTGTTGCAAACTTGTTTGTAGCTTGACTTCCCCTCCTGCCTCCTTGGAGCAGTTTTCTCAGAGCTACTGAGGTACTGTCTCCCAGGCTCAGAGTTCTAACCATTCCCACCAAATAAAATAACTTCCTACTTTCAGATTGTGACTATATTTTTTAGCTGACATGTAATAGCTCAGTTGGTAAAGAATCCACCTGCAGTGCAGGAGATCCCTGTTCGATTCCTGGGTCGGGAAGATTCCCTGGAGAAGGGATAGGCTACCCACGCCAGTATTCTTGGGCTTCCTTTGTGGCTCAGCTGGTAAAGAATCCGCCTGCAATGCGGGAGACCTGGGTTCGATCCTTGGGTTGGGAAGATCCTCTGGAGAAGGGAAAGGCTACTCACTCCAGTATTCTGTCCTGGAGAATTCTAGGGACTATTCAGTCCATGGGGTCACAAAGAGTTGGACATGACTGAGTGACTTTAACTTTCAAAGTTAAAAAAAAAAAAAGAATGGATGAACCTGTTGCATTATGATTATATAAGTCATATTATCAGTGGTTTTAAATTCTGGATCTGTAATGGATTATATTCTAAGCTTTTAAACATGTCAGGTTGGGGCACCATCACTTAAGCTGTGGAAATTTCAGTTTAAATTTAGTTGGTCCTCCATGTCCTCAGTTCTGTATCCTCAGATTCAACCAACTTTGGATCCTGTAGTATGTATTTACTATTAAAAAAAATTCTGCAGGTAGGTAGACCCCAGTACAGTTTAAACTCATGTTGTTCAAAGGTCAATTGTACTTAAAACCTGTGTTTTTTTAAGTAGTTGTGCTATTTGTTATAGTACTCAGATTGTTATTCTCTTACTGGTAGACTGAAAGAACTAAGGAATATGTTAATACTACCAAGAACCAAAGTTTTTCTGAATGAGGGAAAAGAGATAAAGATAATTTAAATTCGAAAAGAAATAACATGAACTTGCTTTTCATGCTGCATTTTCTCCTTTAAGAAATGCTCATTTCCTTGTTTTTTTCTACTGAAAGGCCTAGATGTAATGAGCTCTGTAGCAATAAACACACATAGTACTCGGATTACTCTTTCTAAATGCCATTCTCTATCTTTTTAGGAACTTAGACAGTTGGGGAAAATGAGAGACTTGAGTACAGAACAAAGAGAGCTATCAAAGACTTCTGTTTCAGTTTTCTGCTTAGGATACTCTGTGCTCCTTTGATGTCTTGATTTATATTTTTCTTCCATTCTAGAATAGACTCAGGCTTTATTTAACTCTTAAATACCATCTCTTCTCCATTTACATTTTGCGATTCCAGCATTCTGGAACATTTGATTCCTCATTCTGTCCTCCATCTCTTTCACATTTTTCATCTCTTTCTCTTGTTTCATTCTGAATAAAGTATTTGTGTATGTCTTTTAGTTGACAAATTCTGTTTTGTACTACATCTTTCCTGCAGTTTTAGACATTTATGGCATTATTTATTTCAAATTCACTGCTTCAAATTCTATTTTTTAAATTTTATGTATTTATCTCTGAGAATTTCTTGATTCATGCTTATCTTTGCCATTGCCCAGATGTTCATTTAAACATTTCATGCATGGTTCTTTTGAATGCTGGGAACGACAATTTCAAAATCTTCAAGGATTACAAGTATGAAATCTTTATTAATCTGGCTTCTTGTTTTTGCTGGATTTGACTTTTAGTGGCTTGCTTTCTTACATGTATGCAATCATTGTATAGTTAGGAATGTTTTATCGCTGGAAACTTTGCAAGCCTACTCAATAGGATTTTTGTGCTTCTTAAGAGTTTTGGATTCAGAGGAGATGAGCGCAGACTCAGCTTCTCTTCCAACATCCCAAAACTGTGTTGCTGGAAGGCTTGTCCTCAGGGCATCTACGCCAGCTCGCTCTTGCTCTCTGGCTCTCAAGTATTGACTCCACTTGTCCCACATGATCCTCTGGGGGCATAACTGCTCTAGTTCCCAGCCCTCTAAAGCCTTTGCTTTAGCATTTTAGGACATTAGAGCACTTGCATCTTTGTCTCATTATTTACATACTGGTGTTAGCCAGTGCTCATAATTTTCTTTTTAATTTCATAAATGAGACAGTATAATCGTTATTATCTTATCTAGACTCTTTAACACTTTTTACATTCATTATTTCTTCTTGTGTTGGTCCTGATGGGAAGACTGGCTAATTTGGGATGTGTATAGCATCTAAAAGGTTTTAAAAGACTTTGAGTCCTCATGGAAATCATTGCTGCCTTAAATATTAACAGGCATTTGTGTATTTCAATAAATAAACAGTAAAAATCTTCTTGTGGTGGGTCTGCAGGGGATAGAAAAATTGTACACTAGATAGAGGATTTTGCTTCATGCCAGGGGCCTCTTCCGTAGACTATATTTTAATGAGAAAATCTTGGCCTGTAGCTTGAGCCAGCAATTTACAGATTAGTAGACAAGATTTATTGAACTAACCAATAAAAAGGAAAAGCCGTTTTATATTTGTGATACAGAACAGTCTAATCAAAAAAATTGTTTTCTCCACTAGTTTACACATAAATCAGTGCCTTATCATACTTGTGCAGTCATGCTTAACATTTTCTACTCTGGAATTATGAGCAAAATCTTTGTAATACAGACTCTAGAATACATTTTTTAAAATATCATACCTAATAAGCATTTTAAAAATCCCATTCTCCAATTTTTTTCTCATTTTCATTCTGACTCTTGTAAGGTGGGTGCAGAGAAAAAGAGAGCGAGTCAGGCCAAAGGGAAACTTACTAGAGGGAAACAAGAGAGTGACTGGCCCTTAAGGAGAACCGGTGTCCTCCCTTTCTGACAAGGTCTTTCTTATACCCCACCAATGAAAAATTTCCTGAAGGGATGGTTAATTTTAGCCTATAGTTGAGTTCTGTGGTCATGTAGCTGAAGGTCTGGAATCTGGTGGTCTTGTAGCTTTGAGAGGGTAGGTGCCAGTGAGAAAATATAATGTCATTTGAGCAATTTGGTCAGTCTCAAAGATCACTGTGATTTTATTCTTTGTGAGGTCAACATAATGAACCATCTTAACAATGAGTGCTCATGTAGACCCTGTCAACTCTCTCTGTCAGAAACTTTCAATTCAGGAACTTACTCTGTGTATTATGAACAGAACCTAAGCAGCCTTGTGTGGGTGGCTCATCTTCAAATGTGACACATGACTCTACATGGAAAAAATAGGAAATTCAGAACCAGTACTCCCGCCTTAATGTTACCAGAGTCTTGTTTTCTGTTGCAAGAAGTACAATTTTAGTGATGGTTCTTATTGAGGATGGGTAAGATCTGTTTGAGGCTGGTTTGGTTTTGTTCTCAAATTGACCCTTCAGGGGTGAATCTTTTTCTATTGTTCCTAATTCCATTCTTCATTTCCATCTTCTTCCTTTCTCTGTTTCTCATGCTGCTGCAGCCTCATTTCAGAAATTGCTGTTGACAGGAAACTATGTGTGTAATGTGAATTATCTGTCTGTGTCAGATTGCATCCCCATCAACAGTAAGATGGCTTAGAATCAGTTTTAATGTTGCTTTAAAATTGGGAAAAACAGTGGAAACTGGAGTCAGAAGCTATGCAGCACTCTAATATATTAGTTTCTGGATGTGGAAAAAATTCTGTGTTTGGGACAGTATTTCTAAAGAATGGAATGAGAGAGGAAGTAATTTTCTTTTCAGTAAAGCAAGTGGTAAGTATAGCAACTAATATAAAAGCAAAGAAGACATATTTATACCCCAACTTTGTGATGTATTTCATATAAAAAAAAACTTTTGTAAATGTAGAAGATATAAAATAGTAAGAGATATATGTACAACTTGAAGCCTAAATGGATCTCTATTTTCTCATGATCCAGGTTAAGAAATAGAACATTATTAGCATCATAGAAATAACCTGGATGACTTTCCTTGCTTCCCTCTTCCTCTTAGCTTCCAGGAAGGTATCACCATCCTGAGATTCTGAATTTGTGATAATTAATCTCACATTTCTTTCTAATTTTATAAAAAAGATATGTCTCCTTCAACAATGTACCATCTTAACCTTAAGAAACTTGCATGTATGGAATCATATTGTATGTATTTTGTGAGTTACTTTGTTTTTTTTCTGTTAATGAGACAGTCCATTTAATTTTACTATCATAAAGTGGTGTATTATGTTTATATAGAGTATAATTGGGAATATACATGTTTGTATACGTATATATTCATGCATATATTTGCCATGATTTATTTATTTATTCCATTAGTATACAAATTTGCTTTCTTCCCAATTTTTTTGGTTATGATTAATAATCCTGCTGTGAATAATAACAGCTTTAAGCTATAATGCTTCTTATGTGCCAGGTATTTTTCCACTTTATTTATTATTAATATATATCAACTCATTTAAATAGCAGCAGCAGCCTGTAGGCTGGGCTCTATTATCATCTTATAAATGAGGAGGTTGAAACATTAAAATGCTAATAAATTAACTAAGATACAATAGGTAGCAGAGATGAGATTTCAGTGTCTAGAGCCTGGCTACATAGTCCATGATCTTAACTACCATGCTTTGTAGCTTGATTCTTACAATGCTTCTGAAACATATGTACAAACATGTCACCAGGCCTCAACAGTATGTGAGCTGTGAAATTCCAGGAGTTCAAACTGGATTTAGAAAAGGCAAAGGAACCAGAGATCAAATTGCCAACATCCATTGAATCATCAGAAAAGCAAGAGAGTTCCAGAAAAACATCTACTTCTGCTTTATTGACTATACCAAAGCCTTTTGACTGTATGGATCACAAAAAACTGTGAAAAATTCTTCAAGAGATGGGAATACTAGACCATCTGACCTGCCTCCTGAGAAATCTGCATGCAGGTCAGGAAGCAACAGTTAGAACTGGACATGAACAACAGACTGGTTCCGAATAAGAAAAGGAGTATGTCAAGGCTGTATATTGTCACTCTGCTTATTTAACTTATATGCAGACTACATCATGAGAAACACTGGGCTGGAAGAAGCACAAGCTGGAATCAAGATTCCAGGGAGAAATATCAATAACCTCAGATATGCAGATGACACCACCCTTATGACAGAAAGTGATGAAGAACTCAAGAGCCTCTTGATGAAAGTGAAAGAGGAAAGTGAAAAAGTTGGCTTAAAGCTCAACAAATAGATGGGAAACAGTGGAAACAGTGACAGACTTTTGGGTCTCTAAAATCACTGCAGATGGTGACTGCAGCCATGAAATTAAAAGAAGCTTGCTCCTTGGAAGAAAAGTTATGACCAACCTAGACAGCATATTAAAAAGCAGAGACATTACTTTGCCAACAAAGGTCTGTCTAGCCAAAGCTATGGTTTTTCCAGTAGTCATGTATGGATGAGAGAGTTGGACCATAAAGAAAGCTGAGCACTGAAGAACCGATGCTTTTGAACAGTGGTGTTGGAGAAGACTCTTGAGAGTACCTTGGATAGCAAGGAGATCCAACCAGTCCATCAAGGAAATCAGTCCTGAATATTCTTTGGAAGGACTGATACTGAAGCTGAAACTCCAATATTTTGGCCATCTGTTGCAAAGAAATGTTTCATTGGAAAGGACCCTAATGCTGGGAAAGATTGAAGGTGGGAGGAGACGGGGATGACCAAGGTTAAGATGGTTGGATGGCATCACTGACTCAATGGACATGAGTTGGAGTAAACTCTGGGAGTTGGTGATGAGAGGCCTGGTGTGTTGCAGTCCATGGGGTCCCAAAGAGTTGGACAGAACTGAGCAACTGAACTGAACTGATACATGACACACAGCCATGAAACTGCTTGATCATGGAGTTTGCACATGTGCTGTTTTTCGAGGTAATGCCACACTTTCCCACAAGGTTGTTCTAAATTACCCTTCTACCAGTGGTGGATGAGAATTTTTGTCAGTGCACATCCTAGCCAAACTTGGTATTGTCTGGCTTCTTAAATTTTGCAACTCTTGGGATATTTGGTTTTTATTTTCATTTTCTTTTTTAATGAGACTGAATATTTTTCATATGTATGTGTAGGAATTTTGTTTGTTTTTTACTCTGGAAAAATTTTTAATCAATATTTTTCTAAATATTTGTCCTTATTGATTCATAGGGTTTTTCTTTCTTTCTTTCTTTCTTTTTTTTTTAATAATATGCCTTTGTAGTGTATGTATTGGGCTTCCCAGGTGGCACAGTGGTAAAGAATCTGCCTGCCAGTGCAGGAGACACTAGAGACATGGGTTCAATCTCTGGGTCGGGAAGATTGCCTGGAGTAGAAATGGCAATCCACTCCAATATTTTTGCCTGGGAGATCCCATGGACAGAGGAACCTGGCGGGCTACAGTCCATGGGTTCACAGAGTTGGATGGACATGACTGAGCATGTGCGCACACACGTGGTAGTTCTCTTTTTTAAGTTTCAAGGAACTTTTGTATTCTTTTCCATATGACTACACCAATTTACATTCTTAGTAGTAGTAGTAGACAAGGGTTCTTTTTTCTTCAAATCCTCACCAATACTAATTATCTTTTGTTTTTGGTAAATAGTCATCCCAGTTGGTATGAGGTGATATCTCATTGTGGTTTTGATTTGCATTTCCCTAATGACTAGTGATTTGAACACCTTTTTGTAAATTTGTTGGCTATTTGTATCTTTGAAGAAAGGTCTGTTTGGTTCCTCCGTTGTTGTTTAGTTGCTAATCACCTCCAACTCTGCAACCCCGTGGACTGTAGCCTGCCAGGCTCCTTGTCCATGGGATTTCCCAGACAAGAATACTGGAGTGGGATGCCATTTTCTTCTCCAGGGAGATCTTCCTGACCCAGAGATCAAACCTGCATGTCCTGTATTGGCAGGTGGATTCTTTAGCACTGAGCCACCAGAGAAACTCATTCAGTTCCTTTACCGAGTTTTAAAATAGGTTATTTGGTTTTGCTATTGAGGCCCCTGTATGGTTTGGATATTAACCCTTTAGCAAGTGTATAGTTTGTCAATATTTTCCTCCCATTCTGTAGATTGCTTTTTCATGTTTTGATTGCTTTGTAGAAGTTTTTAGTTTGATGCAGTCCCACATGCCTACTTTTGCTTTTGTTGCCTGTATCATAACAAAGAAATCATTGCCAAAGTCAGTGTTTAGAAGAATTTCTTTAAGCTTTCTTTTATGATTTTTAGGTCTTATATCTAAATCTTTAATCCCTTTTGAGTTAATGTTTGTGCAGAATGTAAGAGAAGGGTCAAATTTTGTTATTTTGCATGTGGGTATGCAGTTTTCCTCGCAGCATTTATTGAAGAGATTATGCTTTCCCTATTGTATAATACATGGGACCTTTGGGGAAGATCTGTTGACTGAATATGCATGAGTTTATTTCTGTGGTGTCTATTTTGTTTCATTGACCTTTATGTCTTTTTTATGCCAGTACTCTACTGTTTTGATGGGAAAGGAAATGGTGACCCTCTCCAGTGTTCTTGCCTGGGAAATCCCACGGACAGAGGAGCCTCACAGGCTGCAGTCCATGGAGTTGCAAAGAGTTGGACAGTACTTTGCAACTGAACAACGGTTTTGAAAATTGTAATTTTGTAATATATTTTGAGTCAGGAAATGAGATGTTTCCAGCTTTTTTTATTCTTGCTCAAAATTTCTTTGGTAACTCAAGGTCTTTTGTGCTTTCATATGAATTTTTCAGTTTTAGAGAATTATAACTGAAAACTATATACAACTTGATATTTTCAGATACATATATAAAAATGATTATGGAATCAATCTAATTAACATATCAATCTCACATATTTAATATTTTTCTTTCTCCCTTTTTTGTGTTTAAAATTACTCTTAAGTATAAAATAGAGTACTGTTTATGGTTGACAGTCATCCTACTGGTACATTAGAACTCCTGAATTTATTCACCTTGCATAACTGAAAACTTTGTACCCTTTGACCAACATCTTTCATTTTCCTGTACTTGCTTCTGGTTTCTTACACAGTTGTCCCTTGGTACCTGAGGGTGATTGGTTCCAGGACCCCTGCAGATCCCCAGTCCCTGGTTGGATCTGCAGATTGAGGGCTGACTGAATAATCTGGATAGTGGCTCTTAGTTGTATTGTTTGCAAATATTTTTTCCCATAGGTTGCCTTTTAAAAAACTTATTTTATTTTTGGCTGTCCCAGGTCATTGTTGCTGCACAGTTTTTCTCCAGTTGTGAGCAGGGGCTACTCATTGTGGTGGCTTCTCTTGTTGGAGAATGCAGGCTCTAGGGCACCTGGGCCAGTCGCTGCAGCACGTGGACTCATGAGTTGTGGCTTGTGGGCTCTGGAGCATGGGCTCAATAGTTGTGGTGCACATGTTTAGTTGCTCCGAGATAGATGGAGTCTTACCAGATCAGAGATTGAACTCATGTCTCCTGCACTGGAAGGCAGATTCTTCACCTCTGAACCACCAGTGAAACCTCTGCCTTTTCATTTTGTTTGTTTCCTTTGCATGGCTGAAACTGTTTAGTTTGATGTAGTTACACTTGTTTATTTTTTATTTTTTTGCTCTGTGCTTTTGATTTCATATCCAAAAAAAAATCACAGCTAAGACTACCAAGAAACTTTTTTCTATTTCTGATTTCAGGTCTAATCTTTAAATCTTTAATGTATTTCTTTGAAGTGTAATTGTGCTTTTTCCTTGGCTTTATTGAAATATTATTGACATGTAATGTTGTGTGACTTTAATGTGTACAGTGGCTTCCCTGGTGACTCAGTGGTAAAGAATCTGCCTACCAATGCAGGAGACCTGGGTTTGATCTCTGATCTGAAAGGATCCCCTGGAGAAGGAAATGGCAACCCACTCCACTATTCCTGCCTGGGAAATCCCAAGGACAGAGGACCCTGGTGGGCTACAGTCCATGGGGTCACAAAGAGTTGGACATGACTTAGTTACTGAAAAACAACAACAGGGTATACAATGTGTTGATTTGATATATTTATATATCACAAAAAGATTATTACATGAGCAGCAGCTTACACCTTCATCATATTACATAATTATTATTTCTTATTTTGTGTGATAAGCACCTTTAAGATCTACTGTATTAGCAACTTTCAAGTATCTGATACTATATTATTAACTATGTGCTCAGTTGTTAAGTTGTGTCTGATTCTTTATGACGCCATGGACTGTAGTCCACCAGGCTCCTCTGTCCATGGGATTTTTCAGGCAAAATTACTGGAGTGTGTTGCCATTTCCTTCTCCATTTATAAACTATAATCACATGGTGTTTGTTGATGAGTTGCTCTGTTTTTACCCCATGGAAGAACTCATGCTCTGAGGACAGCTCTCATGTTCCAAGGGGATCTCTCTTTGAACTGTACAGGGCAGGGTTGGGGAAGGGGTGATATAAAGTGAAACTTTGCTTCTTAACCTTGGTAGTACATTTTTTTTTTTTCTCATGTCTATGTTCAACTGGGATATTGTAACCTCTTATTTGGATTCTGGAGCTCTTGTAAAGGTTTTTTCATCCATGGATGATTGTTAAATTTGTGTTTCTATTGGAGGGAAGAGTGCTGGGACCTCCTATTCCACCACATGGCTGATATCACTGCCCTGTTTAATATTAATTACAATTATAATAGCTAACATTTGTGGACTATTTACTATGTGCAGACACTAGGCGTTATGTAATGTAATTTTTGCAGCAGACATATTAGATGCTATTTTTATCCCAATTATCACTGATAGTATTGAGACTCAAGGTCACATAGCCTTGTATGGTGGAGAAGTAAGTCTGACCCTGTATGACTTTAAAGCCAATAGCTGTCATCTATGATATATCAACTCTACTACTTCTGCAGTATCTCCAGAACTCTGTGGCAAAATGGAAGTGTTGCACATTGCTCTTAGATAGGGAAATATTTCAAACCAAGTATCCTGGAAAAGCTAATAGATTAAACCTACAGCCTTTACAGTTAAAATATATGTGCTCCTGAATAGTTACTTATTGTCAAAATGATTTTTTCTTTGCTGGTTTTATATATATATTTTTAAATTATACAACACAACTAAAAAAAGGTTGGTATTTCCCTCTAAAATGATTTTAGAGGTCACACAGTATGTGTGTTGGGGGAGAGATTCTGAAATAAGATACCTTTCTTTTTCATTATGAAAATGAATTTTAATTGATAAATATAATGTAAAAAGCACAAAATACTGTTCAAGAAAACCATTAAGGCAATAAAAGATGCAAGGAGGGGTGCTAATCATTTTGCTTTCATCTAAGACTGAAATGAAGCCAAATAAAGAGGGGTGGGTCAAAAAGGAAAATACAAAGTAAATGATAATCTTGGAAGACTACCTCACAAATACCAGGGAGAAAAAAGGGTCAATTTCTTATCATTGTATTTTGAGAGTTTTTAAAAACATATTCTAAAGATAAATCTTTATCACATATATAATTTTAAAATATTTTATCCTCCTCTTTGATTTGTCTTTTCATTCTATTAGTAAGTTTTAAAGTTTATAAATTCCAACTTATCAATTCTTTTATGCATGATACTTCTAGCAACATATCTAAGAAATTTTTGCCTAATTAAAATATACAAATATTTACTATTGTGTTTTTGTATAGAAGCTTTATAGGTTTTTACTCTATACTTAGGTTTATGATCCATCTTCAGTTAAATTTTGTATAGTATAATGTGTATATTGGAGCTCAGAAATGAAATACTTTAAATTTGAATAGGAAATTAGTTTATATTTCCATAATATTTCTTTAAGAGAAGCTTCCTGTTCTAAAACAGTTGTTTTAGGTACACTGTACAATGATTTCATTCTCTAATTCTTTAAGTAAATTTCTTTTATTTTGGATTACTATCTTGATAGAACATGAAATGATATTAACTCTTGGGAGGAAACTTCCGGGCTGATGTGAGATATTTCTCATTTTTAAAGTATTTGTTATTAAGTATTTAACTGAGAATAATGTCCTAAACATAGTAAGTTTCTTAACTGATTATCCTAAATAAAGTTGGGAAAGATTGGTGGTTCATAATTTCAGAGAACACAGAGGATGTGAGTGACTAGTTATTCTTTCTTGGTGAACTCCTTCTTACATAGAGAATCAATGAACAGCTTATTAAAAGTTTCAATTATAGCTTTTCCTCCTGCTTAAAGAAATCCTGATATACTAAGAATATCATGGTGTTTTGTTTTTTTTTTCCTTTAGACACTAACTTTTTGTCTTGAAAGAAACAGGTGGTTGGATTCTCGTTTATTTTCTAGCATCAATCTAGGTAATTGAGGTGGGGAGAAATACTGTGGTCTTGTCAGTTCTGGATTAACCAACTAGCATCTGATACCTGGAGTGAAAACACTAGTTAACATGCTCAGGCTTCAAATAACTTTCTCACTCCCATAATCAGACACAGCTAAAGAATCAGCCATCCAGAGATGATTTTCCATTGCTGTTTTGGCCTGGTTTGAATCCAAATGGCCACCTTGGAAGAACATTGCTGGGCATTATGTATTGCTCCATTTCCTCTCATTCATGTGTTTTCCATGCCATCATGCCTTTGCTGGCTGCAGTGTCTATCTCTTGGAATCTCCTAAATAAATAGTTATGCTTGCTCTTAGGCTGCCTTACATTAATGCTTCTAAAATGTTTCGCTACCATCATTTCAAGGTTTAGCTTTTAACAGTAATAAGAAATATTTTCACCTGTGAAGCTTCAATTGACTTCAGTACTTGCTCATTTAGAAGGTGTTAGTATAGCTTTTTAAAAAATTGTAGAGCCATTTAGCAGTTCAGTTCAGTTCCGTTGAGTCACTCAGTCGTGTCCGACTGTTTGCGACCTCATGAACTGCAGCACGCCAGGCCTCCCTGGCCATCACCAACTCCCAGAATCTACCCAAACCCATGTCCATTAGTTGGTGATACCATCCAGCCATCTCGTGCTCTGTCGTCCTCTTCTCCTCCTGCCCCAATCACTCCCAGCATCAGGGTCTTTTCCAATGAGTCAGCTCTTCGCATCAGGTGATGAAAGTATTGGAGTTTCAGCTTCAACATCAGTCCTTCCAGTGAACACCCAGGTCTGATCTCCTTTAGGATGGACTGGTTGGATCTCCTCACAGTCCAAGGGACTCTCAAGAGTCTTCTCCAACACCACAATTCAAAGCACCAATTCTTTGGTGCTCAGCTTTCTTTATAGTTCAACTCACACATCCATACATGACTACTGGAAAAATCATAGCCTTGACTAGATGGACCTTTGGTGACAAAGTAATGTCTGTGCTTTTTAATATGCTGTCTAGGTTGGTCATAACTTTTCTTCCAAGGAGTAAGCGTCTTTTAATTTCATGGCTACAATCACCATCTGCAGTGATTTTGGAGCCCAGAAAAATAAAGTCAGCCACTGTTTCACTGTTTCCCCATCTATTTGGCAGGAAGTGATGGGACCAGATGCCTTGATCTTCGTTTTTTGAATATTGAGCTTTAAGCCACCTCTTTCACTTTCGTCAAGAGGCTCTTTAGTTCTTCTTCACTTTCTGCCATAAGGGTGGTGTCATCTGCATATCTGAGGTTATTGATATTTCTCCCAGCAATCTTGACTCCAGCTTGTGCTTCCTCCAACCCAGCGTTTTTCATGATGTACTCTGCATATAAGTTAAATAAGCAGGGTGACAATATACAGCCTTGATGTACTCCTTTTCCTATTTGGAACCAGTCTGTTGTTCCATGTCCAGTTCTAACTGTTGCTTCCTGACCTGTGCATATAGGTTTCTCAGGAGGCAGATCAGGTGGTCTGGTATTCCCATCTCTTGAAGAATTTTCCATAGTTTATTGTGATCCACACAGTCAAAGGTAAGAGAAACCCACGTAAGATGGTAGGTGTTGCAAGAGGGCATCAGAGGGCAGACACATAAACCATAATCACAGAAAACTAGTTAATCTAATCACAAGGACCACAGCCTTGTCTGACTCAATGAAACTAAACTATGCCCTGTGGTGCCACCCAAGATGGGCGGGTCATGGTGGAGAGGTCTGACAGAATGTGGTCCACTGGAGAAGGGAATGGCAAACCACTTCAGTATTCTTGCCTTGAGAACCCCATGAACAGTATCGAAAGGCAAAATGATAGGATACTGAAAGAGGAACTCCCCAGGTCGGTAGGTGCCCAATATGCTACTGGAGATCAGTGGAGAAATAACTGCAGAAAGAATGAAGGGATGAAGCCAAAGCAAAAACAATACCCAGTTGTGTATGTGACTGGTGATAGAAGCAAGGTCCGATGCTATAAAGAGCAATATTGCATAGGAACCTGGATTAGGTCCATGAATCAAGGCAAATTGGAAGTAGTCAAACAGGAGATGGCAAGAATGAATGTCGACATTCTAGGAATCAGAACTAAAATGGACTCAAATGGATGAATTTAACTCAGATGACCATTATATCTACTACTGTGGGCTGACATCCCTTAGAAGAAATGGAGTAGCCATCATGGTCAACAAAAGAGTCTGCAATGTAGTACTTGGATGCAATCTCAAAAACGACAGAATGATCTCTGTTCATTTCCAAGGCAAACCATTCAATATCACACTAATCCAAGTCTATACCCCAACTGGTAACGCTGAAGAAACTGAAGTTGAATGGTTCTATGAAGACCTACAAGACCTTTTAGAATTAACACCCCAAAAAGAGGTCCTTTTCATTATAGGGCACTGGAAAGCAAAAGTAGGAAGTCAAGAAACACCTGGGATAACAGGCAAATGTGGCCTTGGAATATGGAATGAAGCAGGGCAAAGGCTAATAGAGTTTTGCCAAGAGAATGCACTGGTCATAGCAAACACCCTCTTCCAACAACACAAGAAACAACTCTACACATGGACATCACCAGATGGTCAACACCAAAATCAGATTGATTATATTCTTTGCAGCCAAAGATGGAGAAGCTCTATACAGTCAGCAAAAACAAGACTGGGAGCTGACTGTGGCTCAGATCATGAACTCCTTATTGGCAAATTCAGACTTAAATTGAAGAAAGTAGGGTAAACCACCAGACCATTCAGGTATGACCTAAGTCAAATTCCTTAAGATTATACAGTGGAAGTTAGAAATAGATTTAAGGGCCTAGATCTGATAGAGTGCCTGATGAACTATGGATGGAGGTTCATGACATTGTATAGGAGACAGGGATCAAGACCATCCCCATGGAAAATAAATGCAAAAAAGCAAAATGGCTGTCTGGGGAGGCCTTACAAATAGCTGTGAAGAGAAGAAAGGTGAAAAGCAAAGGAGAAAAGAAAGATATAAGCATCTGAATGTAGAGTTCCAAAGAATAGCAAGGAGATAAAGAAAGCCTTCCAGAGCAATCAATACAAAGAAATAGAGGAAAATAACAGACTGGGAAAGACTAGAGATCTCTTGAAGAAAATTAGAGATGCCAAGGGAACATTTCATGCAAAGATGGGCTCGATAAAGGACAGAAATGGTATGGACCTAACAGAAGCAGAAGACATTAAGAAGAGGTGGCAAGAGTACATATATCAGCTCAGATCATATCGGTCACTCAGTCGTGTCCAACTCTTTGTGGCCCCATGAATTGCAGCACGCCAGGCCTCCCTGTCCATCACCAACTCCCAGAGTTCATTGAGACTCACGTCCATCGAGTCAGTGATGCCATCCAGCTATCTCATCCTCACCCTTTTCCTCCTGCCCCTAATCCCTCCCAGCATCAGAGTCTTTTCCAATGAGTCAACTCTTCGCATGAGGTGGCCAAAGTACTGGAGTTTCAGCCTTAGCATCATTCCTTCCAAAGAAATCCCAGGGCTGATCTCCTTCAGAATGGACTTGTTGGATCTCTTTGCAGTCCAAGGGACTCTCAAGAGTCTTCTCCAACCCCATAGTTCAAAAGCATCAATTCTTCGGTGCTCAGCCTTTTTCACAGTCCAACTCTCACATCCGTATATGACCACAGGAAAAACCATAGCCTTGAGTAGATGAACCTTTGTTGGCAAAGTAATGTCTCTGC
The DNA here is from genome assembly GCF_029407905.1 of Bubalus kerabau. Lineage (NCBI taxonomy): Eukaryota > Metazoa > Chordata > Mammalia > Artiodactyla > Bovidae > Bubalus > Bubalus kerabau. The sequence goes on along the minus strand of NC_073631.1, from coordinate 77,227,504 downwards.
TTTTGAATATGCTATCTAGATTGGTCATAACTTTCCTTCCAAGGAGTCTTTTAATTTCATGGCTGCAGTCACCATCTGTAGTGATTTTGGAGCCCAGAAAAGAAAAGTCTGACACTGTTTCCACTGTTTCCCCATCTATTTTCCATGAAGTGATGGGACCGGATGCCATGATCTTCGTTTTCTGAATGTTGAGCTTTAAGCCAACTTTTTCACTCTCCTCTTTCACTTTCATCAAGAGGCTTTTTAGTTCCTCTTCACTTTCTGCCATAAGGGTGGTGTCATCTGCATATCTGAGGTTATTGATATTTCTCCCGGCAATCTTGATTCCAGCTTGTGTTTCTTCCAGTCCAGCGTTTCTCATGATGTATTCTGCATAGAAGTTAAATAAAGAGGGTGACAATATACAGCCTTGACATACTCCTTTTCCTATTTGGAACCAGTCTGTTGTTCCATGTCCAGTTCTAACTGTTGCTTCCTGACCTGCATACAAATTTCTCAAGAGGCAGATCAGGTGGTCTCGTATTCCCATCTCTGGAAGAATTTTCCACAGTTTATTGTGATCCACACAGTCAAAGGCTTTGGCATAGTCAATAAAGCAGAAATAGATGTTTTTCTGGAACTCTCTTGCTTTTTCCATGATCCAGCCGGTGTTGAAGAACTGTACAAAAAAGATCTTCATGACCAAGATAATCACGAAGGTGTGATCACTCACCTAGAGCCAGACATCCTGGAATGTGAAGTCAAGTAGGCCTTAGAAAGCATAACTCTGAACAAAGCTAGTGGAGGTGATGGAATTCCAGTTGAGCTATTTCAAATCCTGAAAGATGATGCTGTGAAAGAGCTGCACTCAATATGCCAGCAAATTTGGAAAATGCAGCAGTGGCCACAGGACTGGAAAAGGTCAGTTTTCATTCCAATTCCAAAGAAAGGCAATGCCAAAGGATGCTCAAAGTACCACACAATTGCACTCATCTCACACGCTAGTAAAGTAATGCTCAAAATTCTCCAAGCCAGGCTTCAGCAATACATGAACCGTGAACTTCCAAATGTTCAAGCTGGTTTTAGAAAAGGCAGAGGAACCAGAGATCAAATTGCCAACATCCACTGGATCATGGAAAAAGCACGAGAATTCCAGAAAAACATCTATTTCTGCTTTATTGACTATGCCAAAGCCTTTGACTGTGTGGATCACAATAAACTGTGGACAATTCTGAAAGAGATGGGAATACCAGACCACCTGACCTGCCTCTTGAGAAACCTATATGCACAGGTCAGGAAGCAACAGTTAGAACTGGACATGGAACAACAGACTGGTTCCAAACAGGAAAAGGAATACGTCAAGGCTGTATATTGTCACCCTGATTATTTAACTTATATGCAGAGTACATCATGAGAAACGCTGAGCTGGAAGAAACACAGCTGGAATCAAGATTTCCAGGAGAAAGATTAATAACCTCAGATATGCAGATGACACCACCCTTATGGCAGAAAGTGAAGAGGAACTAAAAAGCCTCTTGATGATAGTGAAAGAGGTGAATGAAAAAGTTGGCTTAAAGCTCAACATTCAGAAAACAAAGATCATGGCATCTGGTCCCATCACTTCATGGGAAATAGATGGGGAAGCAGTGTCAGACTTCATTTTTTTGGGCTCCAAAATCACTTCAGATTGTGATTGCAGCCATGAAATTAAAAGACGGTTACTCCTTGGAAGAAAAGTTATGACCAACCTAGATAGCATATTCAAAAGCAGTGACATTACTTTGTCAACAAAGGTCCATCTAGTCAAGGCTATGGTTTTTCCTGTGGTCATGTATGGATGTGAAAGTTGGACTGTGAAGAAAGCTGAGTGCCAAAGGGTTGATGCTTTGAACTGTTGTGTTGGAGAAGACTCTTGAGAGTCCCTTGGACTGCAAGGAGACCAACCAGTCCATTCTAAAGGAGATCAGTCCTGGGTGTTCTTTGGAAGTACTGAAGCTAAAGCTGAAACTCCAGTACTTTGGCCACCTCATGCGAAGAGTTGACTCATTGGAAAAGAGTCTGATGCTAGGAGGGATTGGGGGCAGGAGGAAAAGGGGACGACAGAGGATGAGATGGCTGGATGGCATCACTGACTCGATGGAAATGAGTTTGAGTGAACTCCGGGAGTTGGTGATGGATAGGGAGGCCTGGTATGCTGCATTTAATGGGGTCACAAAGAGTCAGACACGACTGAGTGAGTGAACTGAACACAAAGGGTTTGGCATAGTCAATAAAGCAGATCTTTTATTGAAATATATGTTTTTCTGGAATTCTCTTGCTTTTTCGATCATCTAGTAGATGTTGACAGTTTGATATCTGGTTCCTCTGCCTTTTCTAAAACCAGCTTGAACATCTGGAAGTTCACGGTTCACGTATTGCTGAAGCCTGGCTTGGAGAACTTTGATCATTACTTTACTAGAGTGTGAGATGAGTGCAATTGTGCAGTGGTTTTAGCATTCTTTGGCATTGCCTTACTTGGGGATTGGAATGTAAACTGACCTTTTCTAGTCCTGTGGCCACTGCTAGGTTTTCCAAATTTGCTGACATTCAATGTAGCAATTTCGCAGCATTTAGCATTTAGTCAAATCATTAGTAATCTCTGGAATTGAGAGTAAAATTCGGATTTTAAAGACTCCCTCCAAGGTTTGTTTTGAAGGATAAATGAAGACATTTATCCAACACATTTTATTAAATATTTATACTTTTGCCTTGAAATAAATAACCATTGGCATTGTCACACTGTTGTAAGGAGAAACTAGTGGTGCTTTTACATGTTTTTTTCCTAAGAAGAACAGATGAATATAATTATTTATAGGAAATAAATTTATAGGATTGGAGAAAATAGAGATCTGAGGCAGAAATGCTTTAGCCTTTTTAAACCCTTGGTCTAAATATTTATGCATGCTTTATGTGTTGTACCTATGGTGTGGGGTCTGTTTTATAATTATAGAGGAAAATTAAGTTCTGGAAAGAGAGAAAAGCCAATGTAGGATTTCTTTATGGGCCCCTTTATTGGCGTTGCCATGAATTTTCTCTTAGTATTGGAGAGGAAGGAGGAAGTAAGTATAGATTTTTGGATTTAGTAAAATCTTTTTAATCAAAGAGGAATACTTCCCTTGACAGATTGTTCTCTTTTCCCTGAACTTAAAAAGAGAATAGTATTTATTATATTAGGTAAATTGAGGCACAAAAGACAACATTGCTATTTGAAAATAAGAACTATAAACAGTAACTATGTAATGTGATTTCTTTTTTCTTCATTTGTTGGAGAATAATTGCTTTACAGTGTTGTTTCTGCTGTATGGTGAAGAGAATCAGCTATATGTACACAGATATCTCCTCCCTCTTGGACCTCCTTACACGTCTGCCTCCCCTGTCCCACACATCTAGGTCATCACAGAGCACGAGTGAGCTCCCTGTGCTACACAGCAGATTTCTATTAGTCATCTCTTTTACATATGGTAGTGCATATGTGTCAATCCTCATCTCCCATTTCTTTGTGACTTTCACAACTAACCATGTTTTTCATGTATATAATTATGTTATCACGATATTAATTCATTTGTACTACCAAAGATTCTACCTTCTGTTACAGAGTTGACAGGTTCTTTATATGTGGTGGGGGTGAAGTGTGTGCCATTTGCTACATTTTCTCATTTTACTTCCTTGAGTTGGTGAGCAGCACTATCTGGTTTTATCTAGGAAAAATGGATTCTTAATACAATAAGGAAAAGAAAATATCTTACAACTGTTATATTGAAGGGGAAATAGAGTCTGGAAGAAATCCCAACCCCTCTCTACTGCTGACAGAAAGAAAGTTATCACTGATATTTTTTCCTTTGAGAAAGAAATGGGAAACAAGGTGCTTTAAAAATATGACATAACATAAATATGGCTCTGCTTTGTCTTATCATATTATTCTGGGCAAACATTTTACTACATCACAAGAATTGTCAGCAGAGCCTCTAGACTAGACAGACAGAGAGCAGGAATAACTAAGAGGGAGAAATAAACAGTAAAAATCCTGCAGAGTGAATGTATTAAATTTATTACTAATTTTTTTCCATCAAACTTCTTAAGATGAATGATCTTGTGTGTTTAGTTGGCTCTACAATAAATCTAGTTTAGATTTTGGAAGAAAACCAAACTAAAGACTGAATTAGACTCAGGAGTCAAAAGAAGTTAGCGGGGAGAAAATGTTCTAGAAAGAAGTGGCAAAATGTAGAATTTTTTTAAAGGCATCAAAATGGCGATGTGTGACTTTGGCTAGTTGCTTGTATTGTCTGATTCTGCAATATTTTTATCTGTTTAAAGAGCAGTGGTGATCAGAAAGTTCAGTGAGGCTATAAGGGGGTGTATCAACTGTAGAGAATTTAAACTAAAATGCATTTTTTTTTTAATCACCATGCCGAGGTAATTCTAAATGATATTACTGATAAAATACCCCTTAACACAGGGAAGGGCCACTCTTGCTGGCTGCCCCTCATTTTGCTGTGCCATTTCCCTCTCTGCATCTCATTTATATTGGTTTTGGTAGTGGAAGCAGTATTGAATATTCATAATTTTATTGCTAAATCTAAAGACATGGGAGCCAATGCCTTTCTATATTAATGGTAAAGCCACAACGTGACAGAAACAACAGGGAGTGTTGATTGAACAATTTTGACATCTTAGGCATTATACACAAATAATTTCATTTCTCTTTACTATAATCATAAAATGATTATTTTTACATTTTTTAAGTTGAGAAATTTTGGAACTGAAAAAAACTGCCCAATATACTTTATTGGTATAGGAGCTGATATTCATAATCTAGGTCTGTCTGATTTGAAATCTTCCACAGTTTTCCATTATAAATACATGATTTCCTACTAACTCAGTCATCTTTGGAGAATGCTTTTTTAAAAAAAGAATTTTACTTTAATATACTGGAGTGTAGTTTACTAACAATGTTATGTACATTTCATGTGTAAAACAGTGTTTCAGTTCTGCATATATGTATTATTTTTCAAATTCTTTTCCCATTTAGATTATTATAGAATATTAAGCAGCGTTTCCTGTGCTATATGATAGGTTCTTGTTCCTTATCTATTTTAAGTATAGCAGTGTGTACATATCAACCCAACCTAATTTATTCTCCCCCTTTCACCTTTGGTAACCATAAGTCTCAAAGTCTGTTTTTGTTTTATAAGTAAGTTCATTTGTATCATTTTTTGAAGATTCTACATGTAAGTGATATAATATGTTATTTGTCTTTCTCTGTCTGACTGACTTTACTTGGTATGATGATCTCTGTGTCCGTCCATGTTGCTGCAAATGTCATTATTTCTTTTTAATGACTGAGTAATATTCCATTATATACATGTACCACTGTTTTTTTATCCATTCATCTATCAATGAACATTGAGATTGCTTTTATCTCTTGGCTAAACAGTGCTGCAATGATCATTGGGGTGCATGTATCCTTTCTGACCATCTTTTTCTGTAGATATATGCCTAGGAGTGGAATTGCTGGATCATATGTTGGTTCTATTAGTTTCTTAAGGACCCACCATACTATTTTCCATAGTGGCTGTACCAATTTACGTTCCCACCCACAATGTATGAGGGTTCCCTTTTTTGGAGAATACATTTTAATGAGACTTTAATAATAACTTTGTTCTTTTTCTTCTAGCTCCTATTCCCCATTCATTTTTTCCATTCTCTTAAGAAGGGCTTTAATACTCGAACTATCTCTTCTTGACTTCTTTAGCAAGTTCCTAAGCTTGATCTAAATCAGATGTGGCTTTCTTAACAAATCTTGTAAAGCACTTGTGGCAGTTTGGGAAATAGACATGCAATGCACAACTTTCAAACCTGTGTACCTGAGTGAGAAGCCATTGATGAAAATGGGTCTATGGGTAGGATATAACCTACTTTCTTCTTGTTCAATGTGTTTGGTCTGGTGTTACTTGTCATCAAGAGAATCTTCTTGCTGAATCCCAATGCCAGTTGTATGGACTGCATTGTTTGTGTTCTCCCCAAATTCATATGTTGAAAACCCAATTTCCTATGTTATAGTATTTGGAGATGGGACCTATTGGGAGGTAACAGGCATGAAGGTGGAGCTCTTGCTGTGAGATCTGTGACTGTATAAGAAGAGAAATGTGAGATCTGGCTTCTCTCTCTGCTATCTGAGGACTTACTGAGAAGATCACCATCTGCAAACCAGGAAGAGGGCTCTCATCAGAACTTGACCACACTGGCACCCTGACTACAGTCTTTCCAGTCTCTAGAACTGTGGGAAATAAATTGCTGTAAGCCAGTTCATCTATATTCTGTTATGGCAGCCTGAACTTACCAGTGCATCACCCAAAGGAATTCTACCTGAATGGAGAATAAGCATCAAGGAGGATGGAGGAAGGCTGTCATTACTCTTTTTTAAGACTACATTTTTTAGAGAAGTTTTAGGTTACAACAGAATTGAGAGGTAGGCACAGAGATTTCCCATATCACCTCCTGTTCCTAAACATGCATAGCCTCTTCCAGTATTAATATCACTCTCCAGAATGGTACTTTTTTTTTTTTTTAACCAAGAATGAACCTTCATGTCATAATCACCTAAAGTTCATAGATTTCCTTAGGGTTCACTCTTGGTGTTGTACATTCTACGGGTTTGGACAAATGTAATGACATGTTCCTCATAATATACAGAGTATTTTCACTGCCCTAAAAATCCTTTGTGGTCTGCCTACTCATTACCCCAGCCCCATCCCAACTCTTGATAACCACTGACCCTTATACTGTTTCCACAGTTTTATCTTTTCTAGCATGTCATAAAGTTGGGATCATACAGTAGTGTAGCCTTCCCAGATTGGCTTTTTACCCTTAGTAACATGCATCTACAGTTCCTCTCTGTCTTTTCATGGCAAGATAGCTCATTTATTTTTAGCTCTGAATAATATTCCATTGTCTGGATGTATCACAATTTATGTATCTGTTCACCTATTGGAGAATATCTTGGTTACTTACTTCCAAGTTCTGGCAATTCTGAATAAAGCCACTATAAACATCCATATGCAGGTTTTTGTGTGGACATAAGTTTTCACAGTTGCACTCATCTCACATGCTAGTAGGTAATGCTCAAAATTCTCAAAGCCAGGCTTCAGCAATATATGAACTGTGAACTTTTAGATGTTCAAGCTGGTTTTAGAAAAGGCAGAGGAACCAGAGATCAAATTGCCAACATCCGCTGGATCATGGAAAAAGCAAGAGAGTTCCAGAAAAACATCTATTTCTGCTTTATTGACTATGCCAAAGCCTTTGACTGTGTCAGATCAGATCAGATCAGTCACTCAGTCGTGCCCGACTCTTTGCGATCCCATGAATCGCAGCACGCCAGGCCTCCCTGTCCATCACCAACTCCCGGAGTTCACTGAGACTCATGTCCATCGAGTCAGTGATGCCTTCCAGCCGTCTCATCCTCTGTCGTCCCCTTCTCCTCTTGCCCCCAATCCCTCCCAGCATCAGAGTCTTTTCCAATGAGTCAACTCTTCGCATGAGGTGGCCAAAATACTGGAGTTTCAGCTTTAGCATCATTCCTTCCAAAGAAATCCCAGGGCTGATCTCCTTCAGAATGGACTGTGTGGATCACAATAAATTGTGGAAAATTCTGAAAGAGATGGGAATACCAGACCACCTCCCCTGCCTCTTGAGAAACCTATATGCAGGTCAGGAAGCAACAGTTAGAACTGGACATGGAACAACAGACTGGTTCCAAATAGGAAAAGGAGTACGTCAAGGCTGTATATCATCACCCTGCTTATTTAACTTCTATGCAGAGTACATCATGAGAAACGCTGAGCTGGAAGAAACACAAGCTAGAATCAAGATTGCCGGGAGAAATACCAATAACCTCAGATATGCAGATGACACCACACTTATGGCAGAAAGTGAAGAGGAACTAAAAAGCCTCTTGATGAAAGTGAAAGTGGAGAGTGAAAAAGTTGGCTTAAAGCTCAACATTCAGAAAACGAAGATCATGGCATCCGGTCCCATCACTTCATGGGAAATAGATGGTAAAACAGTGGAAACAGTGTCAGACTTTATGTTTTGGGGCTCCAAAATCACTGCAGATGGTGATTGCAGCCATGAAATTAAAAGACGCTTACTCCTTGGAAGGAAAGTTATGACCAACCTAGACAGCATATTCAAAAGCAGAGACATTACTTTGCCAACAAAGTTTCATCTAGTCAAGGCTATGGTTTTTCCTGTGGTCATGTATGGATGTGAGAGTTGGACTGTGAAGAAGGCTGAGCACTGAAGAATTGATGCTTTTGAACTGTGGTGTTGGAGGAGACTCTTGAGAGTCCCTTGGACTGCAAGGAGATCTACCCAGTCCATTCTGAAGGAGATCAGCCCTGGGATTTCTTTGGAAGGAATGATGCTAAAGCTGAAACTCCAGTACTTTGGCCACCTCATGCGAAGAGTTGACTCATTGGAAAAGACTCTGATGCTGGGAGGGATTGGGGGCAGGAGGAGAAGGGGACGACAGAGGATGAGATGGCTGGATGGCATCACCAACTTGATGCACGTGAGTCTGAGTGAACTCCGGGAGTTGGTGATGGACAGGGAGGCCTGGCGTGCTGCGATTCATGGGGTCGCAAAGAGTCAGACACGACTGAGCGACTGAACTGAACTGAACTGAAGTTTTCAACTCCTTTGGGTAAATATCAAGCAGTAGGATTGCTGTGTAGTAGAAAACTGCCAAACTGTTTTCCTTAGTGTCTCTACCATTGCATTGATACCAGCAATGAATGAGAATTCCTATTGCTTCACATGTTCATCAGCATTTGGTGTTGCCAGTATTCTAGCTTTTGGCCTTTCTAATGTATGTGTAGTGGTTTTAGTTTGCACTTCCCTCATAACGTGTGATGTGGAGCATCTTCTCATATAGATATTTGCCATCTGTAAATCTTCTTTGGTGTAATGTTTGTCAAGGTCTTTGGTTCCTTTTTTAATTGGGTTGTTTTCTTATTTCAAGAACTCTTTGTATATTTTGGATAACAATTCTTTATGTAATTGCCTTTTTTAAAAATAGGGAAACAGGAAAATTACAGTTTTGATTTTATTCCTTCTGACAATTTTTTGGGCTGCAATATGATCTGTTGTCCCTGAAGAATGTATTAGGCTGAACTGCAAGTGTAGGCCTTTCTTTTAACTTTGATTTGAATTGCAATGGATTAGCAACTATGAACAATGATTAAATAGTGATTATATAATGAATAACCAATGTTCCTGAATAACCATTTAAAATTAAATTCTGAATATTTTATAATATCCCTTACATAATTAAAGAGATAACTTCTTTGCCTTCCCATTGAAGGTACTAAAGGACCCCTCACCTCATCACAATAATGGTTATTTACACTTAGTTTTAGTTCTTCCAAATATTGAATTGTTCCTATTTTAGATCTTTACAAATGCAAAAATCCCAAATCCCTGTGTTAGCCTCCTGTGAGTCCTGTTATTCACAATGATGGCACAATCAAAATGCATGACCAGATAAAATGGGCTTGGAACTAGTCGTTCCCAGAGTGTATAGAAAATTGTGTTCTGTATCCAAGGCTACATGTTGCAATACATAAAACAACCTAAAAAAGGGCAAATAACCAGTATAATTTAGATGAACAATTAACTTCATAACTAATTTTGTTAGTATGTATTATTTGAAATATCACCCTGTTTTGCTGTTTTATAATTCAAAAGATGATTAGATCAAAAGCAGTATTTTCTCAAGCTATGTTTTTCTATATTTGTATCCATCTGTCTATCTTATCTGTCCATCCTTAGAATTGAAATTAAAATACATCATAGAGAAAACACACCTATATGCCTTTATTATCCATGGGCTACAGAACACTAAAATGAGAAAAAGAGGTTGATATCTTGTACAAGTGGAATGCAAATTATTTATATGCACTATTTGCAAGAAAAGACACAAATGTAGTTAATAAGTGAAGGAGAATGAATACAGACTATTAACCTGTAAGCCACATACACTCTTTTTTTTTGCCCATACTGGACAGTTGGTAGGATCTTAGTACTCTAACCAGGGATTCCAACCCTGACACCCTGCAGTGAAAGTTCAGAGTCCTAACCACTGGACAGCCAGGGAATTCCAGCCACATTGGAATTCCACAATTCCACAATTCCACCCTCATTGATTACTTATTTTATGTGACTCTGGGGAGCAGGGAGTATTATTTTCTAGTCAAGACAGAGAGTCTCTACTAGCTTAGGACTGCTGTCTCCTTTGGGGACACATCACTCACTCCGCCTCACTGACTGCAGGTTGGAGAGAAAGAATAGAAAAACCTGCCCAGCCCTTTTCTTTCTTTCTTTAGGAATAGCTTCCTACACTTGTGTTATTTTCTCTCCTGCACTCAGGTGAACTCCCAGGGATAGAAAAGCCTGCAGTCCAGCCTGTCACTTGGTATGTGAGCCTGTCTACTTCAGGGAGGGAGTACTGGGAAATCCTTTGGGTGCAGGTTTAAAGCCACATTTTCTAATCTGCTTTTTCAGTGACAAAGCTGTCATTTAAATCCCCATCTGTCTATCTTCTGTGCTTTATTTTTAATTGGTTCTGAATTTAATACGGAAAGAAAGGGTATTATATATTGACCCCTTAAGAGCCCAAAGGTGACCTATAGAAATCCCTGGAGCATACGTTTCTCTGAAATGTTGAAAATAAGGCCATTCTGTTGGAAATTCAGATGAAAAGATGACTGAATTACATTTAACTTAATACCATTGTATTTTTTAAAAATCCATTTAAAATTTCTAAAATATGAACTAATTGAATATAAAATCCAAAATCCAAAGTACACTCATTTTGACATTCTTCATCCAGATCAGATACAGAGAAATTAATTCCAGCATATAAATCCCATGACTTACTGCTTAAAAGATAGTGATTTAGGCTTTAGCCTATGTTGTTTTTAATTACATAGCTTGATCATTCAAAGGAAACATTTCTTTCCTATTGGTTCAGTCTTACTGCTTTTCTCTAATACCAAGTTAATCTAAGAACTAATGTATGATATTTATGTATGAAAAAATCCAAATAAAAAGAGACATATTTTTGTTAGTGCATTAGAAAGTTTTTACACTTATTAAAACAAGGAGCATTTAAACTCTTGGGGAGGACATTGTTCAATATGTTTTAAATTTTACAGTACTTGTGTGTGTGTGTGTGTGTGTGTGTATGAAAGTTGCTCAGTGGTGTCCAACTCTTTGCAAACCCATGGGCTATACAGTCCATGGAGTTCTCCAGGCCAGAATACTGGAGTGGGTAGCCACTCTCTTCTCCAGGGGATCTTCCCAACCCAGGGATCGAACCCAAGTCTCCTGCATTGTAGGCGGATTCTTTTCCAGCTGAGCCACCTGGAAAGCCCTTAGGGAGCATAAGACAACCTTATTAGTATTCCTCATCTCATTAAATTTCTTCTTCATTTTTTTGTTACCTATGTTAACATGCTGGCAACAAATTGAAGTTTTCAGTTTTATTGTCAAAGAATCGAAGAAGTTGAGGAATAGGATTGCCTTACCTTTAATTTTTTTGCATATTTGATATTTCTCCTTCTAAAAGAATATTATTAGGATGCTAGACTTTCTGGTCCTGGTTGCCAAATTACATATATATTATTGGAAATGAGTTCTACCACAAAGAAATCCACAATGAAAATATCAGAGGGAATTATAGTGCTGTTTATAATGTGTGAACTTGCTCCATTAATCTGAGGACAAAGGGATTGAACCAGTATGTTACCAGATGGAATCAGGAAAAGAAAAAACAGTCCTTGCTAAACTGTTAAGTATCTCCCTCTACCCAAGTTTAGGTCTAGGAACAACAAATTGATACTAGTTAATTGAAGTCCCTGAGAAGCAGTTTAACTCATTTAACTCCTTATGCCCCAAGTCATTAGGTCCCTGATAACTAGCAAAAAATGTTTAAAATTTTAAAGAGATACAGTCTAAACTGTCTTTGAGGGTAAAAGCAAGAGTTCAACTAAATCTAAATATGCATTTGTTCTGCAGATTTGTAGGCAGAGTTCATTTTTCTTGAAATTTTAGCTCTAAAATGGATATTTTGTAAGATGAGTGTGCAATTGTGATTGTCAAAAATACCAAATTATTGAAAGATGTTTCCTGCCCCCATACCCTAAAATTGATAATTATGATCATGCAATAGGAACTTTCTTTTGTTCATCCCTCTGAATTCTCTTAGCATTTATTTTGTTATAGTGATTATTTGACCCTCAGAAAATACTGCCTTACCACACTCATTATGTAGCAGAAAGAGCAAAGCTTTGGAATCAGACATACCTGTGGTATGTCTAGCACTCATGAGCTACCAGACTTGGACTGTTTTCTCTTAACCAATGTGAATCTCACTTTTCTTAGCTGTAAAATAGAACTACAAGTACATCACAGAAAAGTTACAAGGACTGAATAAATTAATGATGTCTCTACCAAGAACTTCCCTCATAGCTCAGTCAGTAAAGAAGCTGTCTGCAATGCAGGAGACCCTGGTTTGATTCTTGGGTTGGGAAGATTTCCTGGAGAAGGAAATGGCAACCCACTCCAGTATTCTTGCCTGGAGAATCCCATGGGCAGAGGAGCCTGGCAGGCTACAGTCCATGAGGTTGCAAGAATCAGACATGACTTAGTGACTAAACCACCACCCTACCAAAGTTCCTGGCATGAAATAGGTGCTCAACACATTAAAAAAATAATAGTATTTGCCACTAAAGCATTGTGTGCTTGGGAAAAGGAACTGTGTTGCTTTTCTTTTTAAAATTTATTTATTTTAAATGAAAGTGAAAGTTGCTTAGTTGTCTCCAACTCTCTGTGACCCCATGAACTACATATTCTCCAGGCCAGAATACTGGAGTGGGTGGCCTTCCCCTTCTCCAGGGGATCTTCCCAACCCAGGAATCAAACTGGGGTCTTCTGTATTGCAGGTGGATTCTTTACCAACTGAGCTCTCATTGAAGCCCTTATTTATTTTAATTGGAATGTAATTGCTCTACAATATTGTGGTAGTTTCTGCTATACAACAATGTGAATCAGCTACATGACAAAAACAAATATTGTATATTAATTCCTGGTGGCTCAGATGGTAAAGAATCTGCCTTCAGTGCAGGAAACTCAGGTTCAGTCCCTGGGTTGGAAAGATCCCCTGGAGAAGAAGATGGCAACCCACTCCAGTATTCTTACCTGGAGAATTCCATGGACAGAGGAGGCTGGCGGGCTACATTCCATAGGGTCTCAAAGAGTCTGACACTACTGAGCGAGTAACACTTTCACTTTCAATGCACATACACGAAATCTAGAACAATGGTACTGATGAATCTATTTGCAGGGCAGGAGTAGAGATGCACCCTGCTTATTTAACTTATATGCAGAGTACATCATGAGAAACGCTGGACTGGAAGAAGCACAAGCTGGAATCAAGATTGCTGGGAAAAATATCAATAACCTCAGATACACAGATGACACCACACTTATGGCAGAAAGTGAAGAGGAACTAAAAAGCCTCTTGATGAAAGTGAAAGTGGAGAGTGAAAAAGTTGGCTTAAAGCTCAACATTCAGAAAACAAAGATCATGGCATCTGGTCCCATCACTTCACGGGAAAGAAATGGGGAAACAGTGGAAACAGTGTCAGACTTTATTTTTTGGGGCTCCAAAATCACTGCAGATGGTGAGTGCAGCCATGAAATTAAAAGACGCTTACTCCTTGGAAGGAAAGTTATGACTAACCTAGATAGCATATTCAAAAGCAGAGACATTACTTTGCCAACAAAGGTTCGTCTAGTTAAGGCTATGGTTTTTCCAGTCGTCATGTATGGATGTAAGAGTTGGACTGTGAAGAAGGCTGAGCGCTGAAGAAGTGATGCTTTTAAACTGTGGTGTTGGAGAAGACTCTTGAGAGTCCCTTGGACTATAAGGAGATCAGCCCTGGGATTTCTTTGGAAGGAATGATGCTAAGGCTGAAACTCCAGTACTTTGGCCACCTCATGCGAAGGGTTGACTCATTGGAAAAGACTCTGATGCTGGGAGGGAGTGGGGGAAGGAGGAGAAGGGGACGACAGAGGATGAGATGGCTGGATGGCATCACTGACTCAATGGACGTGAGTCTGGGTGAACTCCGGGAGTTGGTGATGGACAGGGAGGCCTGGCCTGCTGCAATTCATGGGGTCGCAAAGAGTCGGACATGACTGAGCAACTGAACTGAACTGAACTGAGTAGAGATGCAGATATAGAGAACAGACTTGTACTGCTTTTTATTTTTATTTTTTTTTTAGTGTTGGAATAAGTATCTGTTGCTGTGGCTGCATTCCTTTCAGCCACATGAAAGGATTCCTTTCCTGGCATGAGCAGAGCTCTCATAAGGTTTTTCAGTGATTGAGAAGACAGTACACATCAGGCTTCACTGCTTTGTGTTCTTTCATTTGCCTCCATTGTCTCTAGCTGGAGAAAAGGGATGGGATGATGTTAGAGAGGTTTCCTGGTTTATAGGCACCCTGTGCAGCCTGGAGATTGTAGTTCCAAGACTCCATTGCCTGCAGGTTCTGGTTACATCCTGGCAATTAGAGGGTTTTGTGAATAATCGAAATAGGGTAGGGGAGAAATTGGTCTCCAGGTATATCGGGTCTGGAATGTGGCATATATTCAGATGGCTGAGATGGGTTTTGCCTACAATTTGGGGCATCTTTCTCTAAATCTCTCATTTGATGATGCAGGCAGATGAGATTATTTCCTTCTAACCTTGAAACTCTGAATTTCCTGAGAGAGCTCACAATGTCTAAAGTAGCTTTTTTCCTCCTCGTCAAACTTGACTAGATACCTAGTACCAACTTCTTTCAGTTTAACAGCTACCATGGAAAATTGTTATCCATTTTTATGAGCCAACAAACTAAACCTAAGCCTCATGTGTACACAAATTCATTTGAAAGAAAAGGAAAACTGACAACCTGTTACCTACCATTTTGAACAGGTTGTAATATGTTTTGATGATAATCTGTTCAAAAAGGAAGGTAATCAATTGTTTATGATAAAACTAAAGTGAAATTCTGAATAAATTGTTGTAAGTAATCACTTTTAGGTCAATAAGGCATTTGACTTCAGTATCCTCTGCCTTCCCACGAACTGATTCTTAGTGAAAAGGAGAAAGGGAAAAGAGTTAATAATTAATTTGAGAATCTTATTTTGGTAAAAAGAAAAGAGGTGATTCAGACTACTATTTTCTTTTATGGATTGGGAGATAGTTCAATGCATTTTGCGATGCTGTAGCTTGTAAATACTTATTTGTATAAAACATGCTAGAATGTTTTCTGGGAAATACAGACACATGCAGTTACAAAGTGATTTCAATATTTATGTTTCTCAGACTAGCATATACAATTTGAAATTGGTTAATGCTGGAAAATTCATATGTATTATACTTTTGAATTGGATATCCATATCTGATATCTGTGCCATTTCAGGCTGACTTCCTATTAGAGTTAAGGGTAGAGCCATGACTTGGTCAAAATCTTTGATTCTGGAAACTACAATCTTCTGGGGAGAAAAGCTTTAATGTCGGTGCTAACATACATACATATGAGTATTTTTGGAACTATTACTCGGGAATGGTAATGATTTATGAGGGTAGCACAAAGTTAGGAAACTTTTTCAATACTATCTTTCCTAAACATTTCCTAAAATTGTTGCTGTTATGCGGTAATTAAATATTTTAAATTTTATTTTTAAAAAACCTTTTTATTTTATATTGGAATATAGCTGATTAACAATGTTGTGATAGTTTCAGGTGCACAGTAATTTTTAGATCAATCCAAGATTTAAGCAAATTTTTATAGGATTATGGAATTAACAACTCCAAAATGTGCTGCTGAGCTGGTAAATGTGAGGTGGTCAGAGGGTCTCCATCTGTGATGCTACTATCCTCCAATCTTAACTCAAGTCTCACAATGGCCATCAGAGGGGTAAGAATACGTATCCATGTAAACCTATGCTCATTTGAGGGTTCATACTTGCTTGTAGGGGCTTCCAGGTGGCTTATTTGTAAAGGATCTGCCTGTAATGCAGGAGACACAGTTGACATGGGTTCTATCCCTGGATCAGGAAGATCCCCTGGAGAAGGAAATGGCAACCCACTCAAGTATTCTTGCCTGGGAAATCCCATGAACAGAGGAGCCTGGCAAGATATAGTCCATGGGGTCGCAAAGAGTCGGATACAACAGAGTAATTAAACAACAACAGCAGCAAACACAAACCTGCTTGTGGGGGGTCAGTATGATATTCTCTATAACATATAACTTTACAGCATTTTTATCACACTTTACATAACAGCTATATATTCATTAGTATATGTGTTTCTCAATAACCTTGCAAAATAAGGAAGGTATTTTCACCCTTCTTTTAAAAGATGCAGAATCTAAAGATCAAAGCACATCAATATCTTGGCTAAGTTTACCTAGGAAGTTTAAAGTGAGAATAGAGGGTAGAATCTGAGTGCACTGACCTTTAGACCTTTATTTTTTCTACTATCATCTGAGCAGTAGTAATGGGTTTATTTTAACTTCAGGCACTAAGATCTCAAGTGAGAGAATGACATAGCTCTAACATATAATGTTAATAAAATCTTATGACTAATAGAAAGTTATTGCAGGCATTGTGAAAGATATGAAGCCAAATATTCCAAAATTTCTCTCAAACTTTAGTATCTTATTTTTTGTTCAGCCAAGGATGTGCTATTAGTCATTCATTGTTGCCAGAATGAGCAACTTCAAAGAAACTGTCAGCCATCTGGCAAGGCTTTCCTCCCAACATGGATCCAGTGAATCTATGCCAGGCTATTTGCACCATCTGTTGGGTATGAGTCAGTGGAAGGATGAAGGTTGGACAGCTGGAGCTCTCAGCTTTGAAATGCCACGTACTAGGGAAATACCAGAATTCACTGCAAAAAGCACCAAAGCAAAGTCCCTTACTAATCCAAAAAGAAGACTAGTTAAATATGGTGGCATTTCTGAAGAAGGTCTTCTCTTTCCAGACACTCACGTCCCTTTTTTTTGTTTGTTTTATCTTTCCTAGCCTCTTTTGGCAGAGAAGGCAATGGGACCCCACTCCAGTACTCTTGTCTGGAAAATCCCATGGACGGAGGAGCCTGGTTGGCTGCAGCCCATGGGGTCGTGAAGAGTCGGACATGACTGAGTGACTTCCCTTTACTTTTTCACTTTCATGCATTGGAGAAGGAAATGGCAACCCACTCCAGTGTTCTTGCCTAGAGAATCCCAGGGATGGGGGAGCCTGGTGGGCTGCCATCTATGGTGTCACATAGAGTTGGACATGACAGAAGTGACTTAGCAGCAGCAGCAGCAGCCTCTTTTGGAGAGAAGATTTTGTTGTGCCATATGAAAGAGATGCGAGCACAGACTTTTCAGGGAGTGTAGTAGGAAATGGAGAAGCAGAACATCTTGAGAATTTTGTTTGATTTTGAATTAGAGGAAGAGTTATCCATTCATGCTGCTAAGTCACTTCAGTCGTGTCCGACTCTGTGCGACCCCATAGATGGCAGCCCACCAGGCTCCCCCGTCCCTGGGATTCTCCAGGCAAGAACACTGGAGTGGGTTGCCATTTCCTTCTTCAATGCATGAAAATGAAAAGTGAAAGTGAAGTCGCTCAGTTATGTCCGACTCTTAGTGACCCCATGGACTGCAGCCTACCAGGCTCCTCCATCCATGGGATTTTCCAGGCAAGAGTGCTGGAGTGGGGTGCCATTGCCTTCTCCATATCCATTCATACCTGTGTTCATTTAGCTGTTCAGTTTCACTGAATGCTTACCGTATTCCAAGTGCCAATGGATGAAAGAGTGAGTAATTCTACATTTACTGTGTACCTACCAGGTGCATTGTGCTTTAAATATGATATTTACTTTCGGCAAGAATACAATGGTATGAGAAGTATTATCTCATTTTTCTGTGACCAGTAGCCAATTTGTGACTAACCAATTTTTAAAATATCCCAGGATTTTGATTCCTGATCAGTCTCTTTCATTGGGTTGATGATTTGGCACAAATTTACTTAGAGAATTCCAAAAATTAAGAATTGAAAGATCTATACCTCTCAAACTTCACTCTTCAGAAGTCCTTACCATTAATAACACAATATCATACAAGAAATTGTTTTAATTAAAATGGAATATTGCCAAATGTAATGGGTTGGAGGTTGATTTTATTAAAAAATAATGTATTATGGGTATCTTTCTAGGTCAATAGATTATATTTGCTCTTTTTTTAATATTGCATACTTAATATTCCGTAGTAAGTTTGGATCATAATTTATATTAGCTTGGTACAAATGTAATTTTGGTTTTGGACTGTGAATTTTATCATTATCAGTACAGTTCAGTTGCTCAGTTGTATCTGACTCTTCGTGGCCCCATGGATTGCAGCACACCAGGTTTCCCTATCCATCACTAACTTCCAGACTTGTTCAAACTCACGTCCATTGAATCGGCGATGCCATCCAACCATCTCATCCTCTCAACTTCATCAAGAGGCTCTTTAGTTCCTCTTTGCTTTCTGCCATAAGGGTGGTATGATCTGCATATCTGAGGTTATTGATATTTCTCCCAGCGATCTTGATTCCAGCTTGTGCTCCATCTGGCCCAGCATTTCATATGATGTACTCTGCAAAGAAGTTAAATAAGCAGGGTGATAATGTCATTATATGGAGAAAGAAATGGCAGCCCACTCCAGTATTCTTGCCTGGAGAATCCTGTGGATGGAGGAGCCTGGTGGCCTGCTGTCCATAGCGTCGCACAGAGTCGGACAAGACTGAGGCGACTTAGCGTGCATGCATGCATTGGAGAAGGAAATGGTAACCCACTCCAATATTCTTGCCTGGAGAATCCAAGGGACGGAGGAGCCTGGTGGGCTGCCATCTATGGGGTCGTACGGAGTCAGACACGACTGAAGCGACTTAGCAGCAGCAGCAATATCATTATAACTAGGCTCAAACATGTCTTTATTAATCAAAATAGGAGCCATTACAATCAACACGCATTTGCTAACAAGACAGAAGTTTGTCTATTCCCGTAGTATAAACATCCATGCTTCAGGATTCGATGAACTCTTAGAAAGCATTTTCTGCTTCCTACTGGTTGTGGTAGCATTTTCCCTGCAAAAAGTTGTGGAGATGCTTGAAGTGGTACTCGGTTGGTAGAGAGGTCAGCTGAATGTGGTGGATAAGGCAAAACTTTGTAGCCCAATTCATACAACTTTTGAAATGTTGGTTGTGTGATGTGTAGTCAGACATTGTTGTGGAGAAGAACTGGGCCCTTTCTGTTGACCAGTGCCAACTGTAGGCATTGCAGTTTTTGGTAAATCTCATCAACTTGCTGAGCAGACTTCTCAGATGTAATGGTTTTGCTGGGATTCATAAAGCTGTAATAGATCAGACCAACAGCAGACCACCAAACAGTGACCATGACCTTTTTTTTTGGTGCACGCTTGGCTTTGGGAAGTGCTTTGGAGCTTCTTCTCAGTCCAGCCACTGAGCTGGTTGTCACCAGTTTTCATATAAAATTCACTTTTCATCATATGTCACAGTGCCATCAAGAAATGGTCCATTGTTGTTGCATAGAATAAGAGAAGACAATACTTTAAAACAATATTTTTTAAAAATTTTCGTTCAGCTTGTGAGGAACTCACTTATCGAACTTTTCCACCTTTCCAGTTTGCTTCAAATGCTGAATGACCATAGAATGATCGATATTGTGTTCTTGGGAAACTTCTCATGCAGTTTTAAGAGGATCAACTTGGATGATCCTCTCAATTGGTCATTGTCAAGTTCCATGCTCCTCATCTTCAAGGCTCTTGTCTTCTTTGCAAAACTTCAAGCACCATTGCATTGTACATTCATTGCCAGTTCCTGGACCAAATGTGTTGTTGATATTGTGAGTTGTCTCCACTGCTTTATGACCCATTTTATACTTGAATAAGAAAATCACTTGATTTTGCTTTTTGTCTAACATCATTTCCCTAGTCTGAATGTATTTGAAATAAACAGTAATAAGTCACTAGCAAAAAAAAAAAAAAAAGAAAAATAAACATAAAGGGAGGAATGTGCATTAAATGATGTATAACATACCACATTTATTTAAGAATATATTCTAATATAAAATGGCAGAGCCACAATTATTTTACTACTATTTCATTTTGAGGGCCATTTAAACTATTGTCAATTACTACTTTTACAAAATAAAGCTATAATGAAAATCATGTTTTTATGGCATTCATAGTAATAGATTGAAACAATTGGTGAAAAATACCAAATATTCTAATTAATGAAATTATTCATTCAAATCTTTATTCATTACTGTGAAAGTTTGGCCCCACTCCTCTTCCTTTCATAGAGTTTGCCAATGACTTAAGGAGGAAAAAAATGTGTTGATTTGCATTTACAAAGGGCTCTGTCCTATAATGGGACTCTCTTATATGAAAGAAACTTGTATTTCAAGAATTAAGTTACAAGAATAACTCACCCAATTTTGTTAATTCTACTTGCCATACTTGCATTAAAATGAAAGCTAGTCATAAGGGAGGAGCAAACACAAAGGCTATGTAGTCCTGTTAGCATTCTTGTATTTGTTAATATCTTTGAGATGAAAATTGATGAGTTTAATCATACAAGAAAATCAAATCCTCAACAAAAAGCTCTTTACAATTGCTTGTAAAAAGATAATTTCACTGGAAGGATTTATATCCTAAGAAATATTGTAATTTTAATGGAAGACATTCTGTCAGAAATTCAAAATACATACTGTTTGTTGATGCTGTTTAGTTGCTAATTCATGTTCGACTACTGTGACCCCATGAACTGTAGGGGTTCTACCAGACTCCTCTGCCCATGGGATTTCCCAGGCAAGATTACTAGTGGGTTCCCATTTCCTCCTCCAGGGAATCTTCCTGACGCAAGGATTGAACCCACATCTCCTGCATTAGCAGGTGGATTCTTTACCACCAAGCTACCGAGAAAGCCCATACTATTTCAGCTGGAATATTTTAAAACTTATTATAAATATCTAGTAGATCTAATGAATGTCTAAACTACCTTGTAATAATCTAATGATAATCTTATCCAACAGCTGTTTTTTCCATGACATTCAATTAATGACAGTGTTGCTTGTTAAGTATGAAAAGTCCATGCAATGTATTTAATATACTTTATAATATCTTATGATTTATAGGCTATTCTGTGTGACATCACTAATCATAATACCGTTGCAAAAACTGGTACAGGTATACTTGTCATTTTAAAATCCTTTAAGCCAAATCCTCTAATAAAATTTCATTTGGTATAGTTAAAATAGCTATTAAAATATTTAAGCTGCATTTATCAGTCATTTCAAAAGGTATTTAGTAAGATTGTAGGTTAAACAAATAGTACCTTGATCTTTTGGACAGACTGAAATAAAAGCTACTTCTTTAGATCATAAAAGCCAAAAAAAGTTGACAATGCAAAAAAATTCATTCTCCTACTATTATGAATCTTTATCTTTTTCATACACATCTTTCTTTTAGTCTTACTGTATGAAAAATTTGGATTTGGATCCTAGTTTTCCTTTGTGTTTATGGAATAATTTGCCTTGCCTATTGATTTCTGGTATTCTTAAGCATAATTTTTAATTATTGCAACTATTTCATTATGCATTAAAGCATCTGCCTGCAATGCAGGAGACCCAGGTTCAGTCCTTGGT
Source organism: Bubalus kerabau (assembly GCF_029407905.1). Taxonomy (NCBI): domain Eukaryota; kingdom Metazoa; phylum Chordata; class Mammalia; order Artiodactyla; family Bovidae; genus Bubalus; species Bubalus kerabau. Next base: position 77,205,680 of record NC_073631.1, on the reverse strand, counting down.
GGGGAAGATCCCCTGGAGAAGGGAATGGCAACCCACTCCAGTATTCTTGCCTGGAGAATTCCATGGAAGGAAGAGCCTGGTGGGCTACAGTCTTTGGAGTCGCAAACAGTCGGACGTGACTGAGAGACTAACACTTTATCCACCGCTAAGTCATCCCACTCCAGTGCTCTTGCCTGGAGAATCCCATGGGCAGAGGAGCCTGGTGGGCTGCAGTCTATGGGTTCGTACAGAGTCGGACACGACTGAAACAACTTAGTAGTAGTAGTAAGTCATATCTTTATTGCTGGACATTCATTTTGTATTGATTTTCACTCATGATGTTGACAGGGTGAATACTCATGTACATATTATTTAACCTGTTATGAGTCGTTTTCTTAGCACATGTTCCTTGAAGTTAATTGTCTAGATTAGATGGAATAGATGTAAGTAAAAAGTTCCACCTGTTTTATTTTAGCAGCATAATATCAACAAAATTTAAAACTAAAAAATTCCACTGTTACAAATCAAATTGCCTTAAATATATATATGTGTGTGTTTATGTGTACATATATACCTCTGTGTTATATGTGTGTATATGCAAATATCCAATATTGACTATATAGCTTAATATTGCATCTTGAATATATGAAATAATAAAGCCTAAATTGAGGTGCAAGATACTGAGTTGGATGTTATAGAATCAGTCAATCTTTCATGAATAAGTATTTCACCATAAATAAGCATTCCAAAGAGCAAAGAGATTTCCATTAAGTGGCCTGTGGCCCAAATCACCAATGTATTCTTGTTACTATGAATTCTTCTCTACAAGAAGTGATTCTGTTGGCTAATTTTGTGCTTGTTCACTAGCCATGTCCAAAATATTTTGCTTTAAAGTAAGGAAGGTGAAACAAAAGAGTTGAAAGGTTTCTAAAAATTCTTTTATATTGACAAGATTAAGTAACAGTTGATATTCATTTTCTTCCTCTTTCTTAACACTGTATGTCTCTTAATTACTCACCACCCCCCACCAAATCTCCAAACTGAAAAACTCCAAATCAAGCACATCTATACACTCATCCACTCAGGACCTGAAACACCATCTGAGGCCAAACCTAGATTCAAGCAGTAATTGGAAAAGAGAAGTTTACAGGATAGTGAGCTCATTATACTTCTCTCCTTTCCCAGTTGGGTTCAAAACATATCTTTTCACTTATTAATTCAAGCAGGAATGGCCACCCATCAGCAGGGATACAGCTAGAGCTCTTCAGACTAGGGGTAGGATTTCTAGCAATATATTCACAATAACAAATTTCATTAAAGCCAAAGCAGATTATGGGTCCGGTGGAGTTCATTAGAATGGGATCTTACCCATATGTGTATTTTATCAAGAATATAAATCAACCTGGTAGAGGTTTCTTTTACCCTTCCTTTCTGGAAGCCACCTGCCAATTTAATTTATATATTTGCTCTCATGAGAGGTTACTTAGGAAAGCCAGTCTTGTCTGTGTATATCAGATTTCATGACAGATATGAAGTGTGTGCTACTCATTTGATAAGAAAGATATTCACAAATGAGAGGAGATAGAATGGTGTGATTTTTCTGTTAATATTCTGTAACACACTTTACACTAACAAAATACTTTCAAAAAGTATTTGAAAGTATTGTCTTTAGCATGGAAATCAGAATTTAGCTTGCATGAGACATTCAGCATGGGCTTATTTTCCAGAGAAATGATGGTAGGCAAAATAATCATTCCTTGGATAGATTAAGAGGCTTTATGAGTTCAATCTGCCTTAAGTAATAATAAACAAATATAGCCTTTATTTACATACCACATATCTTTCTAAGCTCTTGTATATGTATTAACTCATTGAACTCTTTCAACATCTGTATGAGGTGAGATTACTCTTATCTTTTTTGATGAAGAAACTTAAGCACAGAGAGGTTAAATAAGTTACCTGAGGTCACACAACTTTTATGAATGAAGACATTGAGGCCCAGAGAGGATAAATACGATACCTGAGGTCACACAGCTGCCAAATGGTAGAGCTGAAAAGCAGATCCTGGCAATCCTAATCCAGAATGAATCCTCTTAATAACTGCTCCTACTGGGACATTGGAGAGATGGTGTATAGTAAGAAATGGTACGGTCACAGCCAAATAACCAGGGAGTCTTACAATAAAGTCTTACAATAAAGGGATGAAGATTTGATATTACAGAGTTGAAAAGGAACTTCTGAGTCCTTTCAAGAGTTAAGGCAGGCTGAAGATTCCTAAGTCTTATGCTCTTTCTCAGGAAGTACTTAAGTATCAGTTGTTATGGTTTGAGCTGAATGTTTGCTGAGAGTTTCAAAAAGCTTCTGTATTAATCTAGCTACTGCATGTTTGTTAGTCTCCTATGCTAATTATACTTAGTGTTTTATGGCCAGAAGTATCTTTATTCTCTTTCACCCCTTTCTCACTTCCTTGTTTTCAGAAACATGTACAGAACACCTATGATGTGCTGGACTTTGCAAGTAGGTAGTGGGGCTCATGGAGTCTGTGGTCAAGCAAGGGGAACAGACACGAAACACACAATGAAGCATGTACTCCATAAATTACTTGTAGTAGTGATCAGTTCTGGGAAGGAGATGCTGGAGTCGGGGGTAGAAAGTTGTGGTGGTGTGTCTGTGAAAGATTGGATATCACTGCTCACGATACTCCATTTACCAGAGAGAGATCTCCATATTAGACATGGTTAGGTGCCTTCCTCTTTAGTATCTGTCACATGGTTATGTTGTAAAGTGACAATTTGTCATGACTTGGGTTTGGGCTATTTCCCTCTTGAACAATAAAGAAAGGCCATATTTCAATGGACTTGTGGATGCTTACCCAAATTTCCCCCCTTTAAAACACATGAGAATGTCTAAATTCCTTGATGATTACTGTTTATTACTTTTCTGGTGGCCAGATGACCTATATACATATGGCTCTGTTCCATTGTCTGCTTCAGATTATAAAACTACTAGAGGTCAGGGGCCCAGAGCCATGCAATTAATTTTCTCAGTACTGGAAGTTTCATGCATGATTAGGTACTTAAATGCTTTTTCATCCTAGGGATGATGCTCTTTCAAGTTTTTCTGTGAGTTTGATTGATGGCCTAAATGATGCTTGGTTTTACACAGATAATATTAATGACTGTGTTTAATACAGTGTTCAGATGATTGTGCTTATAAGCCAAAGCTTCAGAATGAGTTAAGAAACCCATAGATAGCACACATTGTCCTTTTGTTATGTTATAGGGCTATATGCTTACGAGTTAGTTATTTTAGATTAAATTTCTGGGTTTTTCTGGAGAGTGAAAGATAAAGGTGGAGTATGGAAAGATGTCACAATAGGTTTGTTAAATACACATTAACATTAAACTTTATTCAGTATCACAAAGATAAGTAAAATCATGTTCTAAAGTGGCATGATTATCTGTATAGACATTGAATCTTTTCTCTATATAACTGATAGGGAAGTTGCAATCATTTTTATGGCCCCTAGTCCTCTGATAAATACTATGTATTGATATATGTTAATTTGTAACATAAAAACTATGTTATTTATTAACATCAGTGGAAACTTTTTTCTCTAGGAAGATAAGCAAGAATCCTTTTTTGAGAAAGAATTAGATAAATACAAATATTTTGAAGGCACTGAAGGTGTTCTATAAACTTTAACCTTTCTTAACTACTGCATTTATATTATATTTTGTGATGCATATTAAAATGTCATAGTAAGTTTTCTGGGACTTGCGAAACAAAGCTGAGTCTTTGCATCACAACTATAAGCTGCTAGCATCCTGGCAATAGTGGGCATCAAGCTACTTTAGCCAATAGAGGGCTGGGAGATTCTGTATTTCCAGGATTGCTGTTTTTGCGACAAGGAACTGTCTTATCTGGCCATCCAGAAGGTGTGAAATCTGATCCATTCAACATTTCTCTTTTTCCTTCCAGCACTGAATTTTTCCTTACTTCCTTCTTCTACTTCTTAGCTAACACCCATATCTTGGAAAATTTGCTGTCAAACTTGGAAAGCACTATAGCTACCTTATTTAGAGTAAAGCCTAAAATATACATTTGTTCAGCTTTTCCTCAAGGATGAATCTAGCTCAACTAAACCTAGACATTGTGGATAAATGTTTTCCTTTTTTTTATGATTCTCTCCTAAAACTATCAAGAAAAATGAATCTGTCCCATTTTTGCTGCTCATTTACTTTATTTCCTTTTGCATACCTAGAGCATGTAAACTTGAATTTGGTCTTGATTTTTCCAGCTCTGTAGTTTTTAGATTTTCTCAAGCTGAGTACTTTTGTTGACATTTATTTTGTACAGTAAGCCTTTGTGACTCTCAGTTCTCTTATTGGTAAAACAACAACAATAAAACACTTTCTTAGAGGTTGTTATAAGGATTAAAGGAAATTAATGTGCTTATCATAACGGTTGACTCAAAGCATGAGTATTTGGGAACTTTTTGTAAAGGACTTTTATAATTTTAGTTTATTTTTTGACTCTACTGGGTCTTTGTTGCTGCATAGGCTATTCTCTAGTTGCGGTGCATGGGCATCTGATTGTGATAGCTTCTCTTGTTGCTGAGCATGGGCTCTAGGGCACACAGGCTTCAGTAGTTGCTGTGCAAGGGCTCAGTAGCTGAGGTTTCTGGACTCTGGAGCACAAGCTGTTTTTATACGGCATGTGGGATCTTCTCGGACCAGGGATTGAACCTGTGTCTCCTGCATTGGCAGAGGGATTTTTTACCACTGAGTCACCAGGGAAGCCCAGGAATTTTTTATTTAAATAAAATATGGATATTTTATGTGAAAATAATTAAGGGAACATTCAGGTAAACACTAAAGCCCATAACTGATTGAGTAAAAAAAAAAAAAGAATCAAATTTGTAGATGTATCCAAACTTCAAGAAATAGTGAAATATGGAATGTCAAGTAGAAAGAAAAAAGCATGTAACAACTTGAAGGGTAATATATTAAAGATTTAACATCTAACATCACACTCAGTGGTGAAAAACTTGGAAGGTTTTCTTCCAACATCACGAAGATATAAATGTCCACTTTTATTCAACATGGTATTAGAAGTTCTGACAAGAGCACTTACACCAGAAAAAGAAAAGGCATCCAAATTGGAAAGGAAGAGATAAACTCTCACTATTTGTGAATAAAAAAGGTTATATATATATAAAATCCTAAAGATTCTACCAAAAAACTATTAGGACTAGTAATGAATTCGGAAAAGTTGCAGGATACAAAATGAATATGCATAATATACATTTTGTTATATATTCAGTTGCATTTCTGTACACAATCAGAGGAGTTAAAACTACAATTCCATTTGAAATTGCATCAAAAAGAATAAAATACCAAGGAATAAATTTAACCAAGGAGGTGAAAGACCTATACACTGAAAACTGTAAGGTATTGATAAAAGAAATTGAGGAGGTCACAAGCATATGCCATGTTCATGAATTAGAAATTTTAATACTGTTAATGTCCATACTATCAAAGCAATCTACAGATTCAATGCAACCATTATAAAAATTCCACTGGTATTTTTCACAAAAATAGGAAAAACAATCCTAAAATTTGTATGGAACCACAAAAGACTCGAACTAGTCAAGGCAGTCTTGAGAAAGAAGAACAAACTTGGAAGCATCACACTCCTTGATTTCAAACCATGTTACAAGCTATAGTAATCAAAATAGTATTGTACTGACTGGCAGATAAGTAGATCAATGCAAAAGAGTTAGAGAGCCCAGAAATAAACCCACTCATATACAGTTCATTAATTTACAACTTAAGAGGCAAGAATATACAATGGGAGAGGACAGTCTCAATAGATGGTGTTGGGAAAATTGGACAGCAAAATACAAAAGAATGAAAATAGACTACTGTCTTATACCATATATATTAATAAAAATTAATTAAAATAGATTAAAGACTTAAAAGAACTGAAGCCACAAAATTCCTAGAAGAAAACATAGGCAGTAAATGCCTTGACATTAATTTTGATGACAAATATTTGGATCTGAATCCAAAAGTAAAGGTAACAAATGTAATAATTAAGTTGCTGCTCAGTCACTAAGTAGAGTCCCACTCGGCAACCTCATGAACTATAGCATGCCAGGCTCCTCTGCCCTTTACCAACTCCCAAAGCCTGCTCAGATTCATGTCCAATGAGTCAGTGATGCTATCTAACCATCTTATCCTCTGTCGCCAACTTTTCCCTTTGCCTTCAATCTTTCCCATCATCAGGGTGGAAAAGTTCAATAAGTTGGCTCTTAGCATCAGATAGCCAAAGTATTGGGGCTTCAGCATCATTTTTTTTTCAATTAACATTCAGGGTTGATTTCCTTTACGATTGACTAGCTGGATGTTCTTGCTATCCAAGGGACTCTTAAGAATCTTCTCCAGCAGCATAATTTGAAAGTGTTCATTTGTTGGCACTCAGCATTTTTTATGGTCCACATGACTACTGGAAAAACCATAGCTTTGACTATACAGACTTTTTTTGGCAAAGAGATATTTCTGCTTTTTAATACATTATCTAGGTTTCTCATAGCTTTTCTTCCAAGGACCAAGCATCTTTTAATTTTATGGATACAGTCATAGTTGCAGTGATTTTGGAGCCCCCAAAATAAAATTGGCCACTGTCTCCACTTTTTCCCCTTCTATTTGCCATGAAGTGATGGGACTGGATGCCATGATCTTAGTTTTCTGAATGTTGAGTTTTAAGCGTTTTTTCACTCTCCTCTTGCACTTTCAGCAAGAGGCTCTTTAGTTCCTCTTCACTTTCTGCCATTAGCGTGGTATCATCTGCATATCTGAGGTTGTTGATATTTCTCCTGGCAATCTTGATTGCAGTCTATGATTCACCCAGCCTGTCATTTTTTGCATGATGTACTCTGCATATACGGTAAACAAACAGGGTGACAATATGCAGCCTTGGCCTACTCCTTTCCCAATTTTGAATCAGTCAGTAGTTCAACATTTGGTTTGAATGTTACTTCTTGACCTGCATACAGGTTTCTCAGGAGACAAGTAAGGTGGGCTGGTACTCCTGTCTCTTTAAGAATTTTCCACAGTTTGTTGTGGTCTACAGAGTGAAAGGGTTTGTAGTGCTTTTTGTGTGATCCAACAAATGTTGACAGTTTAATCTCTGGTTCCTCTTCCTCTTTGAAACCCAGGTTATACACCTGTAAATTGTCAGTTCATGTACTGCTGAGGCAGAAGTAAAATAAAACCAAAAAGCTTCTATGCAGCAAAGAAAACCATCAACAAAGTGAAAAAGCAACCCGCTGAATGGGGGCAGTTTGCAAATCATCTATCTGATAAGAACTTAATATCCAAAATTTATATAGAACTCATATAAGTCAGTAAAAAAATAGGATTAATAAATGGGCATTTGGATTTTAAAAATGGATCTGAATAGAAATTTTTCAAAGAAGACACAGGGCTGGTCAAAAGCTACATGAAAATGTCTTCAACATCACTAAACATCAGGGAAATGAAAATTAAAACCATAATGGGATATCACCTCATACCTGTTAAATGAATGGCTCTTATCAGAAAGATAAGGAAATAACAAGTGTTGGTGAGGATTTGAAAAATCAGGACCCATTTGCACTGTTGGAGGGAATGTAAATTGGTGCAACAACTATGAAAAATAGTGTAGAGTTTCCTGAAAATATTAAAAATAGAACTAGTATGTGATCCAGCAATTCTACTTCTGGAATTTATTTATTTATCCTAAGAAAATGAAAACACCAGCTCCAAAAGATAATACGCATGCCTATATTCATTGCAGGATTAGTAACAGTAGGCAAGAAATAACCTAAGTGTCCAACTATGGATGTGTGGCTGGACATGTTTATGCATATCTTATGCAATACTATTCAACCATAAAAAAGAACAAAATCTTGTCATTTGTAATAACTCAGATGGACCTTGAGGGCATTATTCTACATGAAATATATCAGAGAAAGACAGATACCATGTGATCTCACATATGGAATCTGAAAAATAAAGAAATAAAACAAAAGCAAGGTAGTAATTATAGAGAAAAGATTCTTGTTGCCAGAAGGGAGGGAAGTAGAATGAGGGTGAAATGATTGACAGAGATCAAAGGGTACAAACTTCTAAAATGTCATGGGTATATAATGTACAGCATAGTGACTGTAGCTTATAGTACTCTATTGCATATTTCAAAATTGCTAAGAGTAAATCAGAAGTCCTCATCACAAAAAGAAAAAAAAAACATGTTTTTGACTATATTTGGTAACAGATTGTAGTGAGATTTATTGTGATGATCATTTCACAATGTATACACATATTGAAAAATTATGGTGAACACCTAAAACTATTATAGTCTATGTTAATTATCTCAATTTAAAAATTAAATCACATCATATTTGCATGATTTAACATTCATACAGTCAGACTTGTAAATCAAGTTTTCCCAACACATTTCATTTTGAAGGGAAATTTTCAAATTTTAATTATTTCAGTAAATAATTAAATCATTCTTTTTATGATAAGCTAAATATTGTAGGTGGGTTTAAAATTCTTTATTCAAAATCAATTTTTACTTCCCTCCCTAGGGTTTTAATAACTTTTATTTCATATGCATCCCTCCTTTTATTGTTTATATGTAGAACAAATGGAAGCATTTGATTAAAAATGTCTATAAGTGGTATTGTGCATATATTTTGGAACTTTAATTTTTTACCCAACAAAATGCCTTGATGAGTTTTTCTATCAGTCACTACCTATAGATACAGCTTTTAAACTGTTGTTTACCATGGGTATACTGCTGAATTACCTGTTCTCTAGTAACCCAGGGAAACAAGAGGCTCCTGACCTTGGCCTCACATATTACATACTCAAAAGATACACTTATTTCAGAACTAAAGGACACTTGACATTTTGGATCTGGTACTCTAGCCCTGGTGCTCAGGGCTAGAAATAACAATGGTAGCCCTAAGAATGGATTTTGTGACTAACCCAATTCAGGCCCCAGCAAAGTACCTTCCCACAGCTCTTCACCTATGTCCACAAACAAAAGGTAATATGTCTGAAGGATATAACACCAGGGTGGGTGATTCCTTAATAATGTTAGAGATGAATACTGTTTCAGAGAGGGGTGGATTTTGCCAATAAAATCCCCATAGGTAAGAGAAAAGACAAATTAACATGTCCAATTCTTCTTCTTAGCATATGAAATAGATTTTTGCAAATACTGTTTCAAAGAGTTGAGAGTGCATATTTTACGCTGTTACTATTCATCCTGTTCCAGTTCAAAGTACTATAAATTAGCCTAGCTTTCACAAAGCTGCTACATGTTGCCTCAGTAATATTTTATAGGAATAAGCAATTCAAATTCAAAATAAAAATCCAAATGTAGCATGAGTGAAGTAAGAGACTAAGTTTTTACATTGACAAATATATGGAAGCTAAATTATGTTATTGAAAATCATTTTATTTTTTCTAATAGTATTTATTAAGAATTATATTTTCAGAACACCAAATTTATTGTTGGTTTTATTTAATTTTGATTTAAAAATTAGTTAAGTTACAATTTATCTTTGAATTAGTATTTAATTTGAAATACTTTAAAAGTAAAATAACTTTGAGAATAGAAATTCAATTTATGATTTTTGAATGAATTTGTTATATTTCTGACTATAAATATTTTGGAGGAAAATGTACTAATTTTTTTACTAAGTACAAGGAGATCCAACCAGTCCATTCTGAAGGAGATCAGCCCTGGGATTTCTTTGGAAGGAATGATGCTAAAGCTGAAACTCCAGTACTTTGGCCACCTCATGTGAAGAGTTGACTCATTGGAAAAGACTCTGATGCTGGGAGGGATTGGGGGCAGGAGGAGAAGGGGACGACAGAGGATGAGATGGCTGATGGCATCACTGACTCAATGGACGTGAGTCTGAGTGAACTCCAAGAGTTGGTGATGGACAGGGAGGCCTGGCGTGCTGCAATTCATGGGGTCGCAAAGGGTCAGACAAGACTGAGCGACTGATCTGATCTGATTTGACAATTATATTTCATTTTTAACTCTTTCAAAAGAATAAATAAGGTCAACTAGAGGAGTGAGATGGGAGGTGGGAAGGAGGCTCAAGGGGAAGGGTATATGTTGGGGGAGTGTGTAATTTCCTTCGTTATGTCTTTTTGCAGCAAAAATTTGAAGCAATGGATGGACCAGTGTTATAGCTCAGTTTTATTGACAGGCAAAGGAAAATACATCCTTGAGGCATGAGGGCAGGCTGACCCAAAGAGGAGAAGAAAAGAGAAGCCCCCAGCTCAATATTGGCTCCTCTTTTTATGTTTTATCTCCTCCCTCTGAGCCTGCCTTATGTAAACTGGCCTAGCCAGGAGGGATCTTTGTTTTACCTGAGGCTCTCACTCCAGCCCTTGGACCTCCTTTGTTCTATTTTCATGGACTTTTCTCTTCTTTGTCTTTTAGCCTCCACCATTCTGGACTCCTTTTTCCTATTCTCCCTACCTAACAGATATATGTATGCATATAGCTGATTCATTTTGTACAGCAGAAACTAACACAACATTGTAAAGCAATTAATACTCCAATTTAAAAAAAATTTAAAGAATAAGGTCAAGATAATAGTGGAAAAAATGAATTGGAGTTTAGAAAAGAAATGAAGCTGAAAAGAAAAATCTTCAAAGAGGCCATTTGATTAATAAAACTTGGAAACACTGAAGTAAGCATTTAATGCTATTAAGCCCAAACTACAAAAAAAATTTGCTAATAGGACAATACATATTTGTGATTTGTTGAAGGTAATCTTGTGTGTGTGTGTGTGTGTGTGTGTGTGTGCTCAGTTGTGCCCAACTCTTTGAGATCCCATGGACTGTAGCCCATCAGGCTTCTCTGTCCATGGGATTTCCTAGGCAAGAATACTGGAGTTGGTTGCCATTTCGTTTTCCAGTGGATCTTTCTGATCCAGAGATCAAACTCCAGTCTCTTGCCTCTCCTGCATTGGCAGGTGGTTCTTTACCACTAGCACCACCTGGGAAACCTATTGAAGGTAATTACTGATAAAATAATGACTGTGATTAAGAAAATTAATCGCATCAAATTCAAACCTACAACTAGAATAGATCAGATAAAATACATGCAGCTTATATCTGTGTTACTAAGTGAAGATTTAAATTGTCGATCAGAATCATGAGTGTAAAAATAAGAGAAAATTATTCATATTTAATTCACAAATTAAAATTTTAAAAATGCAACTCTCCCCAGCAGAGTTTCTTCTTTTAGAAGAAAACCACTGTCATAAAATTAGCAAATTAGAGAAGAAAGATTGGGCCATTCTACTCTGCTTACTGGAAGCTAATCCTGGAAAAGGGGTATGACATTTTTCTGACAGCATGAAAATATTTATTGCAAAATATAGTCTGAAAAAAGTTAGTATTTACAATTTTCTATTGGTTGAACATAGCAGGAAATATTTAATTATAGACATATTTTGTAAATGGAGAAATAAATTAGAAACTGGCTTTTCTGTTTCAGCACAAAAATGATGTTTTTTTTCTGGTGTTACTTGTTTCAAATTAATCTTAAGGATCAGCTTTGTTCAATGATGCAGAGGTGATTGAAAACAATTACTTTCTCAATTAAACGAACATAAAATATCATTTGCACATAAAAAGCACATACACATTTAGAGCTTAGAAAGCTAAATAAAGAGCAGATCATTGATAGTATTCAACCACTGAACACTGATAAAGAACATTGAAATAATAGTCCCAAAAGGGTAATGTATATCTGATATTTAGCTAAGAACAATGATCCTTTTTGTAGCACTAACAGATTGGAAAATGTCTGGATGCAGTAGAAATGATTTCAAAACTTGCTGGAATAGCTGAACGTAAAGGATGGATCTAAGAAAAAACTAAATCAAATGGTGACTATTTAGAATGGAGATATGAAAGTGAGATGGTTAATTTAGTGGGAAATCAAGTGAGACAATAAATTAAAGATACAATATTTGTATAGCAAATATACAATCAGTGAGTGTACCATTAACAAAAGTATGCCCGATAATAAGCTTTTATCATGCATGGGCTTTAACTCCCAAGACAGGAAGACAAGGGAGTCAAAATTAATGACTCTTCATTGACTGTACATCTTTTGTAGAAAGTGCTGAGAGGAAAATTGCAAAAGTGATTTTGAATATTAACTATTAACTTAAGACATGATTACCCACTCCAGTACTCTTGCCTGGAAAATCCCATGGACGGAGGAACCTGGAAGGCTGCAGTCCATGGGGTCGCTGAGGGTCGGACACGACTGAGCGACTTCACTTTCTCTTTTCACTTTCATGCATTGGAGAAGGAAATGGCAACCCACTCCAGTGTTCTTGCCTGGAGAATCCCAGGGACGGCAGAGCTTGGTGGGCTGCTGTCTATGGGGTCACACAGAGTCGGACACGACTGAAGTGACTTAGCATAGCAAGACATTATGAAGGGTAATTATATGATGCTAACAAGATTGGTAAGTAAAAGGTGTATGAGCTAGAATCCTGGTCAAAATATTTGTGAATAATTCTACCACATAACTGGCAACATAGTGTAAATTTATGCCCATAAGATGTGGGCTCTACTGTCCCAGGAACAAGTCAAAAATCATACCTGATCTCTGTGTCCCAAAATTGAATGTTTTCATGAATCACATGAGAGATATGACATTAAATCTTAGATGCATGGTGAGAATATCATCATCATAGTGAAAGCTGAGTAAGCAATTATATTAATGTAGATAAAATGGGAATGAAATGCAGTAGAATAGTTATATGAAACAACAGCATATCTTCAAATAAATGCCAAGAAATTTTGGGTGAGAAACTATTTTTTTTTAATTTGTACTACCTATAGTCATTTGACTATGAACTATTACATATTATTTAAAATGTTTGCAAATGTATACAGACATCTAAGTGTGGATATTTCAACCTTTTAAAGATTAGAACTTTTTGTTCATTTTAGAAAAAAAACACTTTTAATAGAATCAAACTAATGCAGGCATGAAATTAAAAGATGCTTGCTCCTTGGCAGGAAAGTTATGACCAACCTAGATAGCGTATTCAAAAGCAGAGACATTACTTTGCCAACAAAGTCCATCTAGTCAAGGCTATGGTTTTTCCAGTGGTCATGTATGGATGTGAGAGTTGGACTGTGAAGGCTGAGCGCCGAAGAATTGATGTTTTTTGAACTGTGGTATTGGAGAAGACTCTTGAGAGTCCCGTGGACTGCAAGGAGATCCACCCAGTCCATTCTGAAGGAGATCAGCCCTGGGATTACTTTGGAAGGAATGATGCTAAAGCTGAAACTCCAGTACTTTGGCCACCTCATGCAAAGAATTGACTCACTGGAAAAGACTCTGATGCTGGGAGGGATTGGGGGCAGGAGGAGAAGGGGACGACAGAGGATGAGATGGCTGGATGGCATCACTGACTCGATGGACATGAGTCTGAGTGAACTCCGGGAGTTGGTGATGGACAGGGAGGCCTGGTGTGCTGTGATTCATGGGGTCGCAAAGAGTCGGACACAACTGAGTAACTGAACTGAATATATACAAAATCAGCATTTGAATTAAATATAATAAATATATATATACACCTATAAAGGAGGAGGTTTAAGAGCATATAAAGCTGAAGCTAATTTCTACCAAGACCATTTCTACTGTTCTAGATCAAGGTATAGTCTCTAAAAGATACTTGAACAAACTGAGCAACATGCTGCTGTTTTTTCATTTTAAAAAATAATGTCCTAATGTTAAAAACCTTGAAGAAAGAACTTAACATTTTATGGGCCTAAATAATTGATGTAAGTGAGGTTAAAAGTAATGCTGTAGTAATCATTTACACAACTAAATTAAAAGTTTTTATAATATATTCTATAGCAATGATAATTTATCATACATAGTTCATTACAGTGTTTGGATGCCATATAATGTACTAGCTATAATCTACATATAATGTATCAACTCTATTAATAATTCCAGATTGTATCTACTCTCAGCAGTGAGTAATGGCTCCAATTTACAATGAGAAAAAACTACGTATACACTAGCTTCAGAAGCCTACTTTGAAGTTAATGTCAATAAAGTACATGTTTTGTGAAAAATCTGGATTATGACATAGTCTGATGATTTTGTTGAAAAAAGATCAATTTTATGGAATAAATATATCATATTTATGAATTTACATGCCTTTGTTTTATTCAAATATTGCTAGTCCATTAAAATGCCATTTAGACAATGGCAGTAATAACTACACTAGTACTTGTTGATAACCATGCTGACTTTCAGTAATATAAAAATGTGTGTGTATTAGTCGCTTAATTGTGTCTGACTCTTTATGACCCCACAGACTGTATCTCACCAGGCTCCTCTGTCCATGGGTTTCTTCAGGCAAGAATACTGAAGTGGGTTGCCATTCCCTTCTCCAGGTTGTCTTCCTGATCCAGGGATCAAACCCAGGTCTCCTGCATTGCAGGCAGATTCTTTACCATCTGAGCCACCAGGGAAACATTTATATATATATTTTAAAAAAACGTAGCTCTGCACATGCTTTTCAATTTTGAGATTATGATGGTCTCTTTATCAAGGACATATTTTATTAAAAGTTACATGTTTTATGAAAAGATACATGTTTTATGAAACATATTGTATGAAAAGAGTCTTCAGGCAAGAATACTGGAGTGGGTTGCCATGCCTTCCTCCAGGGGATCTTCCCAACCCAGGGATCGAACCCAGGTCTTTGGCATTACAGGCAGATTTCTTTACCAACTGAGACACCAGGGAAGCCCATTAAAATTTACAGCTTTGGTTTAAAACTTTTTCTGTGATGTAAAATAAAATCTTGGCCGATTGCATAGATATTGCTGAACTGCCCTGATTTTAGTCTTCTCCCTCCCCTTCCTTGCTCACAGTGCACAGGAGTACTGCTTTCCCTGTACCTTTGACAGTCTCAGACAGTCATGTCCTTTGCATCTCTTTCTTGCTAAATTTTAACATCTTTTAACAGTAGGTTAGAATCTACAGAAAGTTTCATAATTCTAGTCTGCCTTTAACTATATTGGGAATGTTTTCAGCATTACACTTTATATGTAAGGTTCTGGTAGATATTCCGTATCTACTGAGAGGCATTTCCTTATTTTTTCTTAAATTTTTATTTGGTGATATTTGCTTATATGTTTGGGCTTCCCATGTGGCACTAGTGGTAAAGTGCCCGCCTGCCAGTGCAGGAGACATAAGAGACATGGGTTCTATTGCTGGGTTGAGAAGATCCCCTGGAGAAAGGCATGACAATCCACTCCAGTGTTCCTGCCTGGTGAATTGCATCGACAGAGAAGCCGGGTGGGCTATAGTCCTTGGGGTTGCAAAGAGTTTGACAGGACTGAAGCGAATTAGCACTCATGCACACATTTATATGTGTATCTTCTTATTTGAGGTTCATGCTTTGGAGAAGATGTGAGATGAGTTGAAGGAATCTTTCTCCAACCTCTACTTCCTGAGATTCAGAGAGGAAGGGAGGAAACCCAGACAGTGCTGGCATTGCATAGTTTGCCTTCTTCACATTTCCCCCAACCCCCCCCTTTTTTTTTTAACTGACATACATACATAAATGTATTGAAAGCTTGATTAAGAATGAGATATTTACATAGTTTCACAGTATTGCCCTTTCCTTCAATATTTATTAACTGCAAAGGGAGAAAATGTAACTTTTTAGTGGAGGGGCCTAGTAGATATCACTTAATAAACTGATCAAAGTTACCCATACCTCTAAGGCCAATCAAAATGGAAAACACAGTGTCACTTCTGTGATATTCCTCATATAAAGATTTGTAACCTGAATCTGACTGTGGGAAAATGTCAGATCAAGCTAAGTTGAGGAACTTTTTCCAAAACAATTGAACTTTATGTTCAAAAGTGTCCAGGTCATGAAAGTCAGGAAAAGATGGAGCATCTCTTCTGATTAAAAAAGAATAAAAACTAACACACATGTGATTCTAAACTCACTGCTTTGCTATAAAGAACGTTATTGAGATGAATGCTGACCCTTATCTGAGGTCTGTGGATTAGATGGTAGCAGCATATCACTATTATTTTTCTGATCTTGATAGTTATTTTCTGGTTATTGAGGAGAATGTCCCCAAGAAAACACTACAGATATTTAAAGCTTTAAAAATGACAATACAGAAAATAATATACTAAAATATTTAGGAAATCAGGATGACAACTTATTCTCATATGATTCAGGAAAATTCATTATTTGATCTTGCAACTTTTCTATAATTTTATTGTTTCAAAGTGTGAAAATATATTTTTAATTCCATTGTATCCATGTGTTTTATAATTAAAGCAAATATTTATCAAATATTCCTCTAAGGGATTACCACATACTAAGTTACAAATTAGTAACTTAATTAGTAGTAAGTTACTACTGAATAGTCTTTGTAACACTGTGGGGAAAGTACAATAATCACCTCTGTACAGAATAGGAAACCAAAGCATGGAGGAGTCGGATGACTTCCTCATATTTATATGGCGATAAGTGATGGACTTGTGTTATAAATCAAGGGTTTTCTTGTAACTACTAACCTTCCCTGCCCCCTGGCCATTCAAACTTTGTTTCTATAATTGTACCAGTAACCTGAAATTTTTCTGTAATTTTGAGCTAGGGAAATTTCCCTTAATCTGTAATTTTAAAAACGTTTTGTTTCCATTTATGAATCCCAGTGTTTCCTAAGCCAGAGCACCCTAATTCGTGTACCATGAATGGGTAACACATGCGTTGAGGTAGTGACTTCTCAGCCCTGGATGGGGGGTCTGGTAGGACCAGGGGCAGCCATACCCAGATGGCCAGTGTCTTGTGGCCCCTGAGAACTAGTGCAGACATATCATGTGCTATGCTCTGAGATAGGAGAGCAATTTTAGGATAGTTTTCCTCTCTCCATCTGCCTGTTGCTATATTGGATGATGAAAATATATTCACCTCTCTGCAGCAAATTTACTTCACTTGTCTATAGACAAACATTCTTCAGGAAACCTACACCAAGTAGAATAGAAAATTAAAGGCAGAATTGATTTTTATTCCCCCTTAGATGTTCTTCTTTCTTCTCATTGAAGACACTATTTTATTTCGGTGTTAAGGATTTAAAATTATTATTTTCATCCTTGATGTTGCTGTCTACACATAGATATGCACAACCCATAAACTTGTGGTGTCTTTTGTTTAATCAAGTCAGGATTCAGCTTTATAGTTGCAGCAGGTTGAATTATGGAACAATTGCAAGTTGACAAGCAGTAATGTAGTACTCTGTAGAACTGAAAGTATTGTAAGATACCTTTTCTATGTAGTATTTATTTTTTGTGTAGACTGGAAAATGTATTACTACACTGTAGTGAAGAAATGATTGCCTTTCCAAAATATTGTTGGTTGATAATCATAATTTCTATTAAACACATATTCAGACAATCCTGCATCCATCACCTTAAATCCATTTAAAAAGCTTTCTGCAGTTCCAGATTGTATAAATAACTTTTGTGTTTAATACAGAAACTAATGTTGATGTCTCCCCTGATATGAAAATGAGAAGTCTAATTTTAACTAATAATTCTGTCAGTGTTATAAAGTGACTAAAAGAAGCCTAGTGCTGCTGGTTTGTAGTTAATGTATTACTTAGGACTGCTTCTAAGTGGAAAAGTGATAAAGTAAGGAATTTTTTCCCGCTAACTTAAATGTTAAATGTCATCTTTTTATTCCCTGAATTTTCTGGTAAAGCACTGTATCTGAGAAGGGCAAGCCAATTTTAAAAGGGTTATATTACAGAGCTAGGAGACAAATACACTAGCAATTTAATGCAAATATTGAGTAAAGTATTTTATTGATGACTTGTATGGTCATTGATCTGCTAATTGTGATGGGTAACTGAAAAAGGATAAGGAATCACTTGCTTCAATTTCTCGCCAAAAAAAAATTCTTTTCAAGCAGATAGGAAGTGGGGGTTAAACTCAAACAGATGGAGTCAATATTTCTGTTCAAAGACAACAGCTAACTCCTCAAAAATAATAAATTGTGGAGAACTTAGTAAATAATGTAAATGAATAGAGACTAAGAAGGTTAGAGATCATGCTGAATTTGTTTCCGAAGTGCTCCAAGTTAAAGAAATATGCCATTTTGGAGTTTCTTTCCTCTACAGAGGCTGTGTCTTTGTGACCTCAAGTGTGAAAAGAAAGAAATCAATTGCCTGATTCATTTGTGAAATACTGTCTTAGCCCCATATATGAGCGAGATGCTAGGAAGGAATCGTAAACAGGACAGCCACAGTCCCTGTGCCCTTATATGCTCAGATAAGCTGAAGATTGGTAGAAGATAGAGACATATTATCAGACAACTGATAACAGGGAGATAAATGCTAGGCCAGAAAGAGCACAAGGACCCCTGGGGAGCCGTGTGATAGAGGTATTCATCATTGAACGGCAGTGCTGCAGGTGTCTGGTTAGGAGGTCACAGAAGGCCTTCCTTGGAAGATGATGGCTGAGTTGAGTCTTAATGTATAAACAGGAATTAGGTGAAAAGAGAAAGCAGCATACATAGTGGCCTGCAGGCAAGGAGGACAGCATTTTTAGGAAATTAAACTAGTTTTGTCCAACTAATTTTCCATGTCTTAAACACTCTCTACCTTTCTATATGTCTTTATGCCATAGGTTTGTTTTTTTAATTGGATTTATGCTCTAGACCTTTTCTTCCCATGGAGGATATTTGGAAAGATTTCATGGCTTTGAAATGTAGCTCTGGTGTCCAGAGATCAGGTTGACCTTCATTTGGATGAAAGTTTTGCATTTTTGATTGGCCGGTATGGATCAGGATCCTTGAAATGGCCACAGGATACACAGAACTCATACCTCGATGCTGGATGACGGAATACTCTGTTGTCAGGCTCATGCTTTCTCTTCCTCTGTCCCCATGATAACCATGCTGTTCATTACAGGGTATGTGTTATTAAGATGATGGGAGGAAGATGAACTGCAAAGGAGATTGGAAAGATACTGTAATATGAAACAAAACATGTGTATGATGGTGGGGCTCTTTTCATCCCATGGACTGTAGCCCACTAGACTCCTCTCCCATGGATTTTCCAGGCAAGGATACCAGAGTAGGTTGCCATTTCCTTCTCCAGGGGAATCTTCCTGACCCAGAGATTTAACTCACATCTCCAGAAATTTATATAAACTTCAAATAAAGTGTGATTCTTTGACCTGAACGTGAGCTGAGATACTGTCTTTTTCTAGTGTTCAGTGAGGAGGCTTTCAGCACGGTTCTTGAAGAGACTGTGGCTTTCAAGACTGGTGGCAGTTGCATTTCTGCTGCTGCTGCTGCTAAGTCACTTCAGTCATGTCCGACTCTGTGCGACCCCATAGACGGCAGCCCACCAGGCTCCTCTGTCCCTGGGATTCTCCAAGCATTTGCCCAGACAAATCTGGGGATCTTCGGAGATGAGAAGGGCCTCAACTTCCTCAGAGTCCTATTGGTTTCCACACATATTAGGCACCTTCCTGTGTTCTGTTCCATTTCTTAGTTTCAGTATTGCTTGAGTCTGTTTTGATTATGTCAACGATACCATAAATGTTAGCTGGAGACATCATTCTTGCTTCCAGTGTCCACTGATGTCCAGGCCAAAGATGCAGATATCCAGTTATGCTGTTACTTATTAGAGTCAAACTTGCAAGAAAGTTCTGTCATTACATTAGGTTTTTGAGTTTGCCTACATCTAATTCTTGACTTAGGGTTGACAGTTTGTTTAAAATTTACTTTCTGTCATTGAGGTGTTGCTAATCAATACCTCTATGATCTTTTGTGGTAATGCTTTATCTATAGATGCAGGGCTTTCTATTTAGTCTGTTATCTTATTCTACTTGGGTCAATATTCCAAGCTATACTGATCTTGAATTCTGAAAGTGAACAATCAGGGTCTTTGGTATTCTTCCATTTTGTATAACCTGAAAATTTGGACATACATTCTTTGCCTTTATCAAATTTACTACCTAATAAATTGAGGAGTCCAGGGCCATAGATGAAGCCCTGACCATAGCACCAGCCCAGCTACATTGGTCTGCTGCTGCTGCTAAGTCGCTTCAGTCGTGTCTGATTCTGTGCAACCCCATAGACGGCAGCCCACCAGGCTCCACCGTCCCTGGGATTCTCCAGGCACGAACACTGGAGTGGGTTGCCATTTCCTTCTCCAATGCATGAAAGTGAAAGTGAAGTCACTCAGTTGTGTCCGACTCTTAGCGACTCCATGGACTGCAGCCTACCAGGCTTCTCCATCCATGGGATTTTCCAGGCAAGAGTACTGGAGTGGGGTGCCACTGCCTTCTCTGACATTGGTCTAGTACAGCTATATTTGACACCTTGAATCCAATGCCCACTTGTAGTGAAACAGCTGAGGGATGTAATGAAGTTGGAGTTGGGTTTCTGACTTTGGGCAGTACTTATTGAGCAATGATTTGTTCTGTATCTACCACTCTGAATATCTCAAAGCACTATCCCTCCTAGTCCTTCCCTTGACTTTATTATTATTTATCACTATTGTTAATGTTATTAATATAATGATTCTCATTCTGCTTCTGTAAACGTTTTATGTGTTGGATTGTTGCATAATCCTATCTCAGACCCTGGCCTGTTCTAAGCAGAGGTAGAGTCAGTAAGGAGATTGTTACAGGAAAGAGAAGTCAATCATTAAATTTATTGTCACTTGAGCAGGATATAAATACAGATCTCCACAGGTGAAAGGATTGTTTCTACTGAGTTATCAATCCCCTTTTATTGTGCCAGTTAATAAAACTCAAAATAATTTCATTCTCAAGCTTATGATTTTAGATACCTATCTCCAGTGGGCACCTTTTGGAACACTCATTTTCCAGAGCTTGGGAAAGGTATTTACTGGAAGATGCAGGATAGATTTCTGACTTTTCAGTAGCTCTGTTACCTATGCATTTTATCTTCTCCATTTAAAAGTCATGCAATGTCATACCATAGGCCCCAAATTCATCTTAAAATCAGATTGGCTTTCTTAAAGCCTAAATTGCTAGACATGCTGACAGATTTTAGTTTTTCAGTATTGGTGGTGAATAAAATCTTTATGGTGGTTGGAACACAGAATGTTTTGGAACTTTATGATGTCTTTGATCAAAAGAAAACTCCACATAAAATTATTACTCTTTCCTTTTTAAGAAGAACACCATAATTATAAAATACTCTATTTGGTTCCCTTTACACACAAGTAGAAAGTATTCTCATATTAAAATATAGACTAGCTTAATATCAGATAATCAGCAGATAGAAGTAATAGTGCAGCAGATGATGCCTAATAGCCCAGAAATTAATACAAAATGATAAAACAGCACTACTTCTGTTAAGAAATTCAGTCAACATTTATGTCATATTACCCCTATGGTTAAATGTAATTGTCTTTGGGCTAGTAGAGAAAGAATTTCATAACAGCTTTGAAAAGTAATATATAATTGCCCCAAACAGTTTTAGCAACAGATTTTCTATCCCATGATGACATTTAGTACATTTTGAACTGTCCTTGCGAGATCAGTACAAAGCTTCCTAGAAACGATGTTCTTTCATTCTCTTTGTACTGTCTTTAGGGGCATATAATACTATTCCTGTGTTCAACAGTCAACTGTATTTTTTAAGTTTGAAGAAATAATATTTTCCTGTTCCCACCCATCAAGTTAGTCTGTGGCAAGCCCCCTTTAAGTAGTCTTTGAACATATTGCCTATAACATTTGAATATTTCTAGTTTCTATAAATATACTAGGACAAGAAAACAAATTTAACTACTGAGACAAATATTATAATGTAAAGGGAGAGATGCAACCTTATAATATGGACCAGTGACACTGACTACTTCAAATTATCTCCCTATTATATTTAGCCAGATTACCTTCCTATAGTTTGTATAGTAAACTAGATTGGATATGTCTTAAAATTTTGTACAGTACACAGAAAGTAGCGAATCCAAACAGATAATTTTGTATTTGGCACTTTTTTCATTTGTTTGACACTTAGAAAGACTAAAGTACCCTCGTACCTCATTAACTCAAAAATGACAAAATTGACTTCTAATCATCTTTGCTTCTGTGGGCTCAATGATAGTAGTAAATAAATGCTGTACTGTTATTTACACTGCATTGACTTCCAAATTAGAGTGGAAGGGATGAAACATGCTGTTATCCAAGTGGAAAAATTGATCTAGTAGTATAATGTAATTTTCTATTAAAAATTATAATCTTTGCATCACCATAAATGGATTTATAAAAGTCCATTTCAAAGGTGCCATTATCTTTGAATCACCTGCCCAGTGCCATCAGAGATGATAACAGAGCCAGCCTAATTGTCATGTTTTCTGAGCAGTGAGTTTATAAAACAGTAGACCATAGCTCTTTCCATTGCTCTTGCTGCAGGAGGCTCTGGCGTTGGGCAGTAAAGCTTTCACGCTGAGAGAGTTGGTAAGTTGATGTACTGCATCCACCAGATGTAATGCTCATTGTGTTTGACTTTTCAGCCAAATCTGGATGATTGCTCATAGGAAATTAGATTTTAAATGCAGATAGGCTTTTTGATATTCCTGCTGTCCACATTTTTCCAATTGCATAACGGGATGATAACTAAGCTTGGGAAGGCTGAGACTTTACTCATCATCATACAGACAATCTTGAAAATAAGAGCAGAAGAAATCATTTCTGCCCTGTGTGCATCCCTGAGGAGAGGAAGGCGAGTGCAAATGGATCTGCAAAATGGCTCCCACTACCCCATGCTGGTTGCGTAATTGCTTTGGTTATACTCTGGCAGAACTGTGTGTTGGCCGCAAGTATGCCCTTTAGGAATTGTGCCCTATCTTCTCTGATTCCTACTGTAATTTTGAACTGTGTCACAGTCCAGGGAGAAGTAATGCAAAAGGATGATGGTGGTTGCAGGATTGACCTCCATCTTTATTTTACGTTCTGCCAATCCTTTCCAGCTCCAATCCTGTGTTAGCCCCCCCATCATACCTTAGCTCTCTTAGCACTTGTGGCATCCTAACATATTTTATGAAATAAATGGTTAATTAAAATTTTTATTTGGAATAATTCTGTTTATTCCATTTTTCTTGATGACATTCTTCTTGAAATGACCTCTGCCATTTTAATTGCTTTTTAGATTGGCTGCACAACTGTAATCTGATATATTTTTTGAATGTACTACTAAATTTTCACTGTTTTTATTTTTCTAGTATCCCAGGTCATTTCCCCCTCATTTTTTCTTGTTTTGTTGGGGTACTTTCTTGAATAATATAATTTTTTATGTTTTTTTTTTGATGTCTGAAGATATCTTCATTTTCTCTTTATACTAGATTCATAGTTTGACTAAATATAGAATGTTTAATTATCAGTATATGTTCAAAATAATTTTTCCTCAAAATTCTGGTACTAACTCAGCCTTTTGTAGTGTTCAATAAAGTTGAAAAGAAGGTTGTGCTATTCTCATCATTTTTTTACAAATCATCTCTGTTCCCTTCCCTTTCTGTAGAAGTTTTATTATCTTCTTATCCTGACTATCCTTACATTTTATGTTGAACTCGTATTTGGATTCATTCTTCATTTATTATACTCAGTACTCGGTGTAATAGTTTTTATTGCTTTATTATGTATTTATTTTGAATTCTTTTATTCATTGAAGTATAGCTGATTTATAATAAAAGTTTCTGATGTAAAGCATAGTGATTCAGGATTTTTGTAGTTTATCTTCCATTAAAAGTTCTTACAAGGTAATGGCTGTAATTTCCTGTGTTACACAATATATCCTTGTTGTTTATCTACTGTATAATAATGCTTTGTATCTCTTAATCCCCTACCCCTAAAGAGCCCCTCTTTCTCCTCCTCCCTGCTGGCAAACACTAATTTGTTTCCTATGTCTGTGAGTTCATTTCTGTTTTTCTATGTGTATTCATTTTTCTATCTGTATTATTTTTCAGATTCCACAGATAAGTGGTATCATACAGTATTTGTCTTTGACTTATTTCACCAAGCATACTATTCTCTAGATTCATCCACTTTGATGCAAATGGCAGAATTTCACTCTTTTTTTATGGCGAAGCAGTATTCCACTGTGTGTGGGTGAATGGGTGGGTGTGTGGGTGGTAGTGGTGATGGAGAGAACACTATTTTCTTATGATTTTCTGCCTGAATTATCTATCCATTGATGTAAATAGTTTGTTAAAATCCCCTATTATTATGGTATTCTAAATTTCTCTTTTTTATGTCTATTAGCATTTGCTTTATTTATTTAGGTGCTCCATTTTTGGGTGCATATATATTAATGAGTGTAAAAAACCTCCTCTTGTATTGATGCCCTTATTATTATATAATGCCCTTCCTAGTCTCTTCTTGTAGCCTTTGGCTTAAAGTCTGATATGAATAGTGTTGCCTTCATCTTCTTATTTTCATTTCCATGAAATAGCCTTTTCTATTCCCTCCCTTTCAGTCTGTGTGTGTCTTCATCTATAAACTGAGTGTCTTGTGCTTGTGTGTTGTTTCTCAGTTGTGTCTGACTCTTTGCAACCCCATGGACTGTAGCCCAGCAGGCTCCTCTGTCCATGGGATTTCCCAGGCAAGAATACTGGAATGGGTGGCTATTTCCTCCTCCAGGGGATCTTCCTGACCCAGAGGTTGAACTTGCATCTCCTGCATTGGCAAGTGGGTTCTTTACTACTGAGCCACCTGAGAAGCCCCAAGTCTCTTGTAGGAAGTGTGTATAAGTGTCTGTTTTTTTTAATCCAGTCAGCCTTAGTAGTAGTTTTTAATCAAAAACTTCTTGTTACATGTCACCACTTTTCTTGTGTTTTTTCCCTTGTTTCTTTTTAAAAAATTAATAAATTTATTTTAATTGGAGGATAATTACTTTATAATATTGTTGTGGCTTTTGCCATACATTGACCTGAATCAGCCACGGGGGTACATGTGTCCCCCATCCCGAACCCCACCCCCACCTCCCTCCCTATACCCTCCCTCTGGGTCGTCCCGGTGCACTGGCTTGGAGTGCCCTGTTTCATGCATCGAACTTGGACTGGTGATCTATTACACATACATGTTTCAATGCTATTCTCTCAAATCATCCCACCCTTGCCTTCTCCCACAGAGTCCAAAAGTTTGTTCTTTATGTGTGTTTCTTTTGCTGTCTCATATATAGGGTCATCATTACCATCTTTCTAAATTCCATATATATGTGTTAATATACTGTATTGGTGTTTTTCTTTCTGATTTACTTCACTTTGTATAATAGGCTCCAGTTTCATCCACCTCATTAGAACTGATTCAAATGTGTTCTTTATAATAGCTGAGTAATATTCCATTGAGTATATGTACCACAATTTTCTTATCCATTTGTCTGCCAATGGACATCTAGGTTGCTTCCACATCCTAGCTATTGTAAACAGTGCTGAGATGAACATTGGTTTCCCCTTGATTTTTATACCTCCATTGTTATAACACTCCTATAGATCTCCTGGATTTATCTCTCATAAAAATGTATCTCATTTTTATTATCTCTGGTCAGTGTTCTGATTAAATTTCTGAAATTTTGTTATCCAGGTCAATACTATTTTTCTCTATAGCCTTATACACTTTTAGGAATTTATTTTAAAGTGATTTTCTGTGGATGGATTGATTCCAGTTTCCTCTAGTGTGAATTTAAAAATTTTCTATTTATTCTGGTCTGCTGCTGCTGCTGCTGCTAAGTTGCTTCAGTTGTGTCCGACTCTGTGTGACCCTGTTTGCAAAGAGTCAGACACAACTTAGTGACTGAACAACAGCAGCAACCTCCCCCATTATGCTGTTTTTCTTCATTTATTCTGTGATTACACATAATTTGTATTTTAGAATAAAGGGATTTATTCTTTCATGTAGGAATAGGTTATGATGTCAAACACCAGGTTTTTGTGGGTGAGTATAAAGACAGTTATTAATCTGGGAACCCCCTAAGTGACCCAAAAGACCTTTGCTTCTGTATGCCGTGGGCCAGGCTAACCTGCAGAGAAGGCAATGGCACCCACTCCAGTACTCTTGCCTGGAAAATCCTATGGACGGAGGAACCCGGTAGGCTGCAGTCCATGGGGTCGCTAAGAGTCGAATAAGACTCAGCGACTTCCCTTTCACTTTACACTTTCATGCATTAGAGAAGGAAATAGCAACCCACTCCAGTGTTCTTGCTTGGAGAATCCTAGGGACGGGGGAGCCTGGTGGGCTGCTGTCTATGGGGGTCGCACAGAGTCGGACACGACTGAAGTGACTTAGCAGCAGCAGGCTAACCTGGGGCTTCCCTAATAGCTCAGTTGGTAAAGAATCCATCTGCAATGCAGGAGACCCTGGTTCGATACCTGTGTTGGGAAGATCCCCTGGAGAAGGGAAATGCTTCCCACTCCAGTATCCTGGTCTAGAGAATTCCATAGACTGTATAGTCCATGGGGTCACAAAGAGTTGGACACAACTGAAACAACTTTCACTTTCAGGCTAGCCTAGTTATCGAGACAGTTCAGTTTCTTAAAAGATGAGCCCTATGTTTTCAGACTTGGAATTAAATACTTGTTGCCCTTAGTTTATGTCTGGGGATAGAAGAGAGGTAAGGAAATTTTGGCTTCTGATTTCTGCCTGCCTTCAAAGAATGCCTCAACTCACACATTCTATTGACCCCTAAAATCATCGACTTCTTTGAATTATACTGCTATTACCTTAAAATATCTTAAATTATCTACTCTTATTTTGATAATTCAACAGCCAACTAGTGTCATTGACTAGTGTTTCCTCCTGTTTCAAGTATTGCAATATGATATTTCTAAAAGAAAAATTTTATAATTAATTCTTCCATTCTGAAAATATTTATTGTGTTTATAATGTGAAAGCATTATTCTAGGCATGTGTTCTTGCCCTCCAGGGACTTACAGTCTAATGATAATGTTGTGTAATGGTAAGATAATAAACAAGAAAATATTTGATCTTACATGAGCTGACTCAATGTCGTATGTACGTCAGTTTTTATTATTTATTTTTAGTTGTGCTGGGGTCTTTGTTGCTGTGTGTGAACTTTCTCTAGCTGCAGCAAGCAGAGGCCACTCTCCAGTTGCTATGCAGTGGCTCCTCTGATTTCAGAGCATAGGCTCTAGGCATGCTGGCTTCAGTACTTGCAGCATGGGGGCTCAGAATTTGCAGCTCAAGGGCTCTAGAGCACAGGCTCAGTAGTTTCGGCAATCAGGCTTAGTTGCATCTGGAATCTTCCCAGACCAAGGATCAAAGCTGTATCTTCTGTGTTAGCAGACTTCTTATCCATTGTACCACTGGGGAAGTACAATTACTTTTTATATATACTTATATAGTTCATGAAATTCTAAACAAAATCTTGATGGTGTTTTCCTACCTTAATTTTAAAAATTTATATGTGATTCTACAACTTCTACCATTATCAACATACTGATCAATGAAAAAATAGAAAGGGCATAAACATAATAAACATCCTTGGTTATTATAAGATAAATATTTTAGATCAGTGACACAAAGATAATTTTTTCTCTGTACTACCATTTGCACCATCATATAAATTGGATAGCCTTGGAACAGTTCTTAAATACTTAAGTCCAGTGCTCACATGGCACTCGTGCATTGTATTTTGTAAGCATTCTAAATCTTTGCTGATACCCTTACGACTGAATTCGCTCGTCTGGATGTACTTCCTCCTTGTGTTTCACAGCATTTTCACTTACGTTCCTAACGGACATTTTTTACATTGCATGGCAGCTTATTATAGGCTTCTAGAGGTAGCTAAGTGCTTTACTTACCATTAAATGATAAGCCTATATGGGAAGAAGCCCACTGGCATGAACTGTAGAGAGTCAGCAGTTTTGCTGGTAAGTCAGGCTGTGTTTGAGAGCTCTGAGGAGGCTAAATATTTTATTCACAGAGTAATTCAGTGTATGTCTGAGGTTTATTCCAAAAGTATGCCTATCAGGAAAATGCTGAATATATGGTATTAGCAAGAGGAAAGTAATTTTAGCTGCATGTATCTCTGCCAAAGTGACTTGGCCAGCACCTTGTAAGATACACTTTTAAAAAGGGAACAATATAACTGTTCACCTAAAGCTAAAGTCTGTGAATTCTGTATCTTGAAGTATCCACTTTTTTTTTCCAAATTACT
Organism: Bubalus kerabau; assembly: GCF_029407905.1. Lineage (NCBI taxonomy): Eukaryota > Metazoa > Chordata > Mammalia > Artiodactyla > Bovidae > Bubalus > Bubalus kerabau. Next base: position 77,177,392 of record NC_073631.1, on the reverse strand, counting down.
AGATGAGGAATGTTTCATCATCTCAGAGATTGGATAGACTAGTTATCTAAGATAATTTTGTGTGCTTTGCAATCACTGTGACTTCCAGGGAAAATAATATTGATGTGGAAGTTTAAAATCTCTCTCTCTGCACCCACGTGAAAACTTTGGGTTGAACAGTTAAATAGTCTTATCTCTGTTATTAGCTAAACTGCTAAAAAAAAAATGCCTGTAATTTCTAAGTGTATATTAAATAAGAAAATAATTATTCTGTTCTCAAGTTCATGTTATACATTTGGAGAGAAGTATTCAATACCTGTACTTTACAGAGGAGGAAAAAAAGACATAAAAAACTTTCCTAAAATAAATATTAACTCTTAGGTTTTATGCATGGATAGTTAAGTTTTTATCTGTAGGTTAAAAACAAAGCTCAGTCTTTACTTGGTTATAATTTGGAATCCCTTCGGGAGCTTTAAAATGTCCTGCCATCTGGATCCTAGACCCAGAGTTTCTAAATTAATTATTCTGAGGTATGTTCTTGCCATTCAGTGAGTGCTTAGAAAAGGAAGCTAAGTTGCAGATTCTAGATGACCCCTTCAATCTCATGATATGCTCCTACCATTTGTCATGACATGCACAGTTCTAAGTTGTCAATAGAGAAGGGAATCCAAGAAAAAAGTTAACTGTTAAAATGGGAAGGAGATATGTTACTCATGAGCTTTTTTCCAAATAGCTTATATAAGCTGTGCTACAGAATCATTGCCTTATATCCATGACTAAACAGGAAGCATGACATCAGTAAAATCTCTGAGGAGTTTGTGTGCCAAAAAAAGATTGATTGGCAGTATACAAATTAATGTAATATTGGGACATAATTCTCTATGGATCTTTCACTGTCTGCTTTTAAGCAGAGGCATTGTCTTTTTTCCCCTAGACCATATTTTCCAGGACTTTTTATAATGAAAAGCCTTGGAAGTTAGAATATCTCCCTCTGGAGCAAAGGGCAGTCATGCTTACCATTCACTGTAGAAGATATAGGTTCCCCAAGCTCAAGATTTCTTTTCTATAATACAGTAAACAATATAATACTATGTACAGTATAATACAATAAGATATAATACACAAGCCACTTTGTGCTCACTCATTTCTTTGGGGCCTATCTGCATCATCCTTTGTAGGACTTGGAACAGAAGGAAGTGATACAGATATGCTGATGCTCATGTTTCTTGCTGTGCCATGAGTAATAAAGTCCTTTGTCTCTGGCCAAGGAGTTTCATGTCTTCTTAAAACATCCATGAAAGGTAGCTATCTAGCTTATTAATTTCTGAGTGTGTAAAATCCCAGACCCTTCACAGTTCTTGATAGATAACACTGGTGCAATATTTTTTACTAACTTATTTGAGTCAGGAATTATCCAGTCATTTTGTCCTTAACACAGCAAGGCTTTTTAAAATGTTAACAATGTAAAATCAGGGAATACTGTACATCCTGAGCCCTTTTTGAGTCATCTAGAGGCAAAGAGCTTCATTTAACTAAGATATGACTGGGGAACTTGGTGGGAAGCATTGTTTATTTAGGTGGAGTTCTAAGAATAAAAGTAAGATAAGCTGCTGCTGCCCCTAAGTTACTTCAGTCGTGTCCAACTCTGTGCGACCCCATGGACGGCAGCCCACCAGGCTCCCCCGTCCCTGGGATTCTCCAGGCAAGAACACTGGAGTGGGTTGCCATTTCCTTCTCCAATGCATGAAAGTAAAAAGTGAAAGTGAAGTCGCTCAGTCGTGTCCAACTCTTAGTGACCCCATGGACTCCAGCCTACCAGGCTCCTCCATCCATGGGATTTTCCAGGCAAGAGTGCTAGAGTGGGGTGCCATTGCCTTCTCTGAGTAAGATAAGGGTAAGTGTTAAAGACCAGTACCTCGATGCTATAGTTGTAATCAGTTGAAACACAGAAGTTAAATTTTTGAGGTAAATAAAAGAAAAAGGGACATCCAGAAAGGGCTTATTGATTATTACATAGTTAATAGTTGATATTTTTCAGTCGCTGAGTCATGTCTGACTCGCTGCAACCCCCTGGAATGCAGCATGCTAGGCTCTTCTGTCCTTTGATATATCCTGGAGTTTGCTTAAATTCATGTCCACTGAGTTGGTGATGCTATCTAACCATCTCATCCTCTGCTGCCCCCTTCTTCTTTTGCTTTCAATCTTTCCCAGCATCAGGGAAAGTTTTCCAGTGAGTTGACTCTTCACATCAAGTGGCCAAAATATTGGAACTTCAGCTTCAGCAATAGTCCTTCCAATGAATATTCAGGGCTGATTTCCTTTAGGATCGACTGGTTTGATTTCCTTGTTGTCCAAGGGACTCTCCAGAGTCTTCTCCAGCAGCATAATTTGAAAACATTTTTGTTTCTTCGGCACTCAGCCTTCTTTATGGTCCAGCTCTCATATCCGTACACAACTACTGGAAAAGCTATAGCTTTAAGTATACACATGTTTGTGGGCAAAGTGATATTTCTGCTTTTGAGTATACTATTTAGGTTTGTCATAGTTTTCCTTCCAAGAAGCAAGTGTCTTTACATTTCATGGCTAGTGGCACCATCTGCAGTGATTTGTGAGTCCAAGAAAATTTCAGTCATTGCTTCCACTTTTTCCCCTTCTATTTGCCATGAAGTAGTGGGAACAGATGCCATGATCTTGGTTTTTTGAATGTTGAGTTTCAAGCCAGCTTTTTCACTCTCCCCTTTCACCTTCATCAAGAGACTCTTTGGTGCCTCTTCACTTCAGCTATTAAAGTGGTATCCTCTACATATCGGAGGTTGTTGATATTTCTGAGCAAGCTTGACAGTAAATAGTAGTAAAAGGGTATTACTTAAAGTGAACTCCAGCATTAAATGCCTAATTAGAAGAAATGAGGACCTCAGGCATTATAAAATGTACAAGTATAGAGAGGGTGATATTAGAGCAGTAGCACAAACTTTACTGTTTCTGTTTTGTAAATAAATTCATTTGTATCATTTTTTAGGTTCCACATGTGTGATATCTTATGATATTTTTCTTTGTCTGACTGACCTCACTTTGTATGATAAGCTCTAAGTCCATCCTTTTTGCTGCAAATGGCATTATTTCATTCTTTATTATGGCTGAGTAATATTCCATTGAATATAGGTACCACATCTTCTTAATCCATTCCTCTGCTGATGGACATTTAGGTTGCCTCCATGTCTTGGCTATTGTAGATACTGTGGCTATGAACACTGGGGTGCATGTGTCTTTTCAATGTATGGTTTTCTCTGGATGTGTGTCCAGGAGTGGGATTGCTGGACCATATGGTAGCTCTATTTTTAGTTTTTAAAGGAACCTCCATACTGTTCTCCATAGTTACTGTACTGTTTACATTCCCACCAACATTTTAGTATGGTTCCCTAAAAGAGAAGAATTTTTATATTGACTCACAAATCACAATTAAACTAAAAGTGATACAGGGTGACTAAAAAGTAATGGGCCAGGCTTGGGAAATAAGAAACAATAAGGAAGCAGGGATTGTGATATTGATATAAATAGAATGGAAAGCAGGCCAAGAGTTGTAAATGGGAAATAGAAGGACACTTTATAAAGTGAGGGCTAAAAATCACACTGATGATCAAAGTGTATGGATCTCTTTGCACCCAATAGAGAGCAAAAACTTTATAAAACAGGGAAAACTAGACTAGTATAAAACAATAGTAAACAATAAGGAAGCAGGGATTGTGATATTGATATCAATAGAATGGAAAGCAGGCTAAGGGTTGCAAGTGGGAAATAGAAGGACACTGTATAAAGTGAGGGCTAAAAATCACACTGATGATCAAAGTGTATGGATCTCTTTACACCAAATAGACAGCAAAAAGTTTATAATACAGGGAAAATTAGACTAGTATAAAACAATAGTAAGTAGATTTTAATGTTTTTGTTTAAACACATTTCAAGTAGATAAAAATGGGTAAATATATAGAGGATTAAAACAAGGTAAATGGTAGACATATTTGCATCAAATATCTTATGAGTACATAGAAGTTTTAAAAAAATCAACCATAGTAAACTGTATTACAGAAAGAATATAAATAACATTTTCATATCATACTACAATAACTAGAAATTAATAACAAAACCAAAGACAAAAGTACTTTAACTTGAAAATTTAAAAATTTTCTGTTAGTCTCTCAGTCATGTCCAACTCTTTGAAACCTCGTGGCTTGTAGCCAACCAGCTCCTCTGTCCATGGAATTCTGCAGACAAGAATACTGCAGTGGGTTGCCATTCCCTTCTCCAGGGGATCTTCCCAACCCAGGGATTGAACTCAGGTCTCTTGTGTTGCAGGCAGATTTGTTACCATCTGAGCCACTAGGGAAGCCTAAGTGGCTAAGCCAACCTAAGCCTAAGACAACCTAAGTGGCTTCCCTAGTGTAGATAGAAGGAGATAAAAGTGTAGATAAAAAGAAAGAAACTTTCTCTAAGTGAAAATAAAAGGAAATAAAAGCTGAATTTTCAGAATTTCTAGATGACGGATGCTGAAGCTCCAATACTTTGGCCACCTGATTCGAAGAGCTGATTCATTGGAAAAGACGTTGATGCTGGGAAAGACCGAGGCAGGAAGAGAAGTGGGTGACAGAAGATGAGATGGTTGGGTGGCATCACTGACTCAATGGACATGAGTTTGAGCAAACTTCGGGAGATAGTAAAGGACAGGGCATGCTGCAGTCCATGGGGTCCCAAAGTCAGACACAACTTAGCAATTGAACAAAACAACAAAATGAAAGAATGGCATATGTAAGGTGTGAAAGTAAGTCACTCAGTCATGTCAGACTCTTTGCAATTCCATGGACCAGTTCAGAATACTAGCCTGGGCAGCCTTTCCATTTTCCAGAGGATCTTCCCAACCCTGGGATCAAATCCAGGTCTCCCACATTGCAGGTGGATTCTTTACCAACTGAGCTATCAGGAAAGCCCCTTACATAAGGTATATTGCCAACTAAAACAGCTTGAAAACAAAAAAAGTAAAGAACAGAATAAATATAAAAATACAATGAGATATAAAACAGAAACATTAGAACAATAAAATACTGACTTTTCAAAATAAAGTCCATAATACAGACAAAACCCGAACTAGTCTAATAAAAATTGGGGGAGGGTAAGGAGGTAATCCAAATATGCAAAAACAAAGTATGAGAGGAAACATCTCCGAAAAAGAGGAAATTTCAAACACCTCTTTCAAAATATATTTGAGATTTTATATAAATAGTACCATTTATTAGGAAAACATAATCTCCAAAATTGACTTCAATTGAGACTGCAAGTTTAAACAAACCAAATTTCTATGGAATAAAGAAAATAATAAACTATCATATTTAGAACTGGACATGGAACTGGACTGGTTCAAAATTGGGAAAGTAGTATATCAAAGCTGTATATTAACATCCTGCTTATTTCACTTATATGTAGAGTACATCATGTGAAATGTCAAGTTGGATGAAGCTAAAGCTGAAATCAAGATCATTGGGAGAAATGTCAATAACCTCAGATATGCAAATGACACCACCCTAAATGGCAGAAAATGAAGAGGAACTAAAGAGCCTCTTGAAGGTGAAAGAGGAGAGTGAAAAAGCTGGCTTAAAACTCAACATTCAAAAAACTAAGATTGTGGCATCTGGTGCCATCACTTCATGACAAATAGATGGAGAAAAAATGGAAACAGTGACAGACTTTTCTTGGGCTCCAAAATCACTGCAGACAGTGACTGCAGCCATCAAATTAAAAGATGCTTACTCCTGAGAAGAAAAGCTATGACAAACCTAGACAGCATAGTAAAAAGCAGAAACAACACTTTGCCAACAGAGGTCTGTGTAGTGAAAGCTATGATTTTTCCAGTAGTCATGTACAGATATGAGAGTTGGACCATAATGAAGGCTGAGCGCCAAAGAATTGATGCTTTAGAACTGTGGTTCTGGATAAGACTCTTGAGAGTCCCCTGGACTACAAGGAGATCAAACTAGCCAATCTTAGAGGAAATCAACCCTGAATATTCATTGGAAGGAATGATGATGAAGCTCCAATATTTTGGCTTCCTGATACAAAAAGCCAACTCATTTGAAAATAACCTGATGCTGAGAAAGACCAGGGCAGGAGGAGAAAGGGATGACTGAAGATGATATGGTTGGATGGCATCATTGACTCAATGGACATGAGTTGGAGCAAACTCTGGGAGATAGTGAAGGACAGGGAAGCCTGGTGTGCTGCAGTCCAAACAGTGTTAAAACACGGCTGAGCAACTGAACAACAAATCTATCCCACAAAAAGTTTTATACTAAAATGTTTTCATGGGAGAATTAAAGAAACCATAAAAAAATACATGCAATTCTATTACATTATTTCAGTAAATAGAAAAAAGAAAACTTTCACACTATATTTGAGACAAGTATAATACTGTTCCTAAAAACTGAGCAACTAGACAGTCTAATGATACATCTTGATTTTTTAAAATACTATTCACTACTAAAAGAAATTTGGACTCCTCGGAAAAATAAAGGATTTACTATCTGGGCAAAAGAAACTACAAGTTGTAATGACATAGAATCCAACTTAAAGTAGCTTGTGAAGTGAAGTGAAATTCCCTCAGTTGTGTCTGATTCTTTGTGACCCCATAGACTGTCCATGGAATTCTCCAGGCCAGAACACTGGAGTGGGTAGCCTGTCCCTTCTCCAGGGGATCTTGCCAACCCAGGTCTCCCACGTTGCAAGCAGATTCTTTACCAGCTGAGTCACAAGGGAAGCCCAAATTTGGCAATATTGAGCAGCTTCAAGAAGAATAATAATGATTATGGGTTATAACATATTGAGTACATAAAAAAGAAACATGGGTCCATAGAGTTACTGAAGACAAAATAAAACAGGATATATAATCTGAGAGAAGAGAGAAGTTGGAAAACTTTTCTTATAGGAGAATGTCAGCTAATATAAAAATAGGGATGACAAAATTAGGTCACTATTGTTTGTAACTCCCAATTTGTTTCAAATGTAGGTAATCAATTCACTCTACCCACAAATTACTCCTTGATCACAAATGGTAAGTTTGTCTTTATGATAGAAACCCTAAGTAATCAAGCTCTCCATTGCCTGTGGTGGGACAGCTTGATAGGGGTCTTCTGATCTGTTAAGTGGTCACCATAAGGTGTTCTGCCTGGAAAACTTTTTTTTTTTTTTTTTTTTAGTGTTTTCTTTTTTTTTTTTTAATTTTATTTTATTTTTAAACTTTACATAATTGTATTAGTTTTGCCAAATATCAAAATGATTAAAAATTTTAACCCGAATCTTAATACAAGATGAATCAATAATGTGAACTCCTCTGCAGGATAATTGGCCTGAATTCTTAAAAGTATTCAGTAGTGTAGAGAATAAAGAGAGGAAGGGTAATTGCTCTAGATTCAAGAAGTCAAAGGTGAGTCAATAACCCAATCCAAAGTGTAAATGTTGATTGGGTCCCAGATTGGAAAAGATAAAGTATATTTTGAAACAACGGGAAAATTTTCATATAGTTTTTTCTTAGATGTTATTATATTCATTGATTTTCTTAGGTGTGATATTAGTATTATGATTACACAGGTGAATGTCATTATTCTTGAATTTATGCTAAAGTATTTTGAGAGAACAATGTCATGATGCCTAAAACCTACTTTAAAATAGTTTGGAAAAATGGAGGAATGTTACTTTCTCTCTCTCTGTTCATGTGCATCTGTGTCCGTAGGTTTATATGTGCATGTGGGTGTGTACATCCATGTGTAGGTGCGTGTGTGTGTGTGTAGATAGGAGAGTGAAGTGAGACAGGAATTGTGGTGTGAGGTTAACCGTTCGTCAAAAGTATAATATATAGGAATTCATCATGCTGTCTTTGAACTTGTAAGTTTGAAATCTTTCAAAATAAAGTAGCAAATTTAAATAACAAAAAAGAGATTCTCTAACCAACTTCCATATCTTATTTTCTATTTTATTGAAGTTTGCACTGAAAGACCATAAACCTTGCCTTTGATCATTTCGAATCTTATGCTCATGGAAACCTTTGCCCTGTTAATAGCTCTTATAATGTTAGCTTGTAGTGAATTTTTCATTTTATCCTTGAAAGGAAATAAGGTAATTGCCAGATGGGAACCCATTGAAATAGTCCCTCACTGCAATATTTAACATACTCTGTAAAGTGATAACAGATCAGTAAAGTATGGTTTGTCATTCTCTGCATTTCTTCCAATCTGGATGTTACCTGGGAACACTGGAGAATTCGTACAATTACTTATGGTAGTTAGGGTTAGGATTAGAGTTAGATCAGAGTAGTATCAGAGTCATACTCTGATAGGGTAGCATCAGAGTCTAGAGTTGACATGTCTGCTATGTCTTCATTTTATCTCCTAATATACACTGAGTAGTTTTTCAAATACTCTTAAGTCAGAGCCTGGGATATTTTAATTTGTAATGTCATGTTCCTGTGAAATCAGAATATTCTCAATACCCCAAAGTAGTATTAAATTTTAAAATGGAGAATTTATTATGGATAACACTTTTTCTTATTTCCTCAATTGTATAAAGCTATATTTAGGTAAATTTAAGGAACTTTAATTTCTTAAAACGATAAAAATAGGCAAGATTTTTGGTATTATATAAAAGCACATGTATACAAACTACTAGATGAGGTCAGTGTGTGTTTTAAAGAATTCATAACAGATAATGTAATGATAGTTGATCTCAGCTAGTCCTAAGACTTTAGAGTCACTTAAATAGAAAAGAATAAAATCCTCAATATTTTGCTTCTTGAGATCTGTGAAATGATTCACTTTTGTTGGCATTTTTCCTGATTTATATCCTTAATACTTCTTGATGCCATACTCTGCTCTCTGAGAGGCAGAAATGTAGCTTTTGAAAACAATCTGGAAGATGGTAACCATTGATTCAGTGGTCACAACGCCTGTTTCATTTCTTCGGGGACTTGCCTCCAGTCCCGAGTATGGGAACATACTTGGCCTTTCAGAGAAGCCTCTAAGGAGCTCGCTCCTAAGGATGAGACAGATGAACTTGTTCTCTGAGAGTTGTGTGATGATTCTAATAACTCATGATAGAAATGTCTGAAATTTATGTCACTGTTTTTTTGTGACAGATATTCCATGATTTGGTATGCCTGTGAAACATTAGCCGCCTTATCAAAAAATACGCTTGAGATCATGCAGTTGTAATAAGATAGACTTAAGCAAAAATGCTTTAAGTTAATCACTCAGTCTCTTTCTTTTGAAGTTTGGAAGACACCATGCAAAGTTAGACTTTAGTAGAAGAGGTGTACAACCTACTGCTGAGGAAGCTTTTTATGATCAAATCTTCTGCATGTCCATTGCATGTTTAACAAAACTAGTGAAATTTCAGTAACAAACTATCCTGCTAATTAAATAAATATCATGTACTTGATGGATCCACTATACATCACAACCAGATACAGGAAAGGATAGAGAAAGTGTACTAAATTAAAAGCCAGAACTCTCTTTTCCAGTGTAGCATCCTTGGAAGTGTGAAGATGATGTAACTTTGGGCTATTATGTACTTTGTGAGTGCAAAATCCATAATTTATTTGCTACCGAGCACAGTAGCAAAATGTTTTCCTTGCACATTGCCGGTCCCCTGAGGCACATTCATATTGGGTTTCAGATCATCTTGTCCTTGACCACAGCTTTCATATCAAATTGTGGTTTTAGAAAAAGGCTAAAAATAGAGTTGTTATGTTGTGATCATCTTCTTACATTAAACTAATAAAAATAATTATGTTGCATGGCATTCTATTCTAGCCAGTGAAAATAGGATATAATCAGAATCACAAAGATTTAATTTCTTAAAAGGCTGAATTTCATCAGACAGTGAAATTTTATGGTATCCAGTGTACCAGGCACTATTCCAAAGGGGAATAGAAGAATTTTTCTGTGATATTAAATGGGCTTTTACTATACTGAAGTATGTATTTGTTTTATTTATATTTCCTCTCATATACTTTATTATTTTTTATTGAGTATAATTACATTGTTTTAGTTTCTGCTGCACAGTGAATACGTATAGCCTCTTGAGCCTCCTTCTCACCATCTCATCCTCCTTCTCATCATCCCCATCCCACCCGTCTAGGTGATCATAGAGAACTGAACTGATGAGCTTCCTATGCTTTATAGCAGGTTCCCACTAGCTAGCTATTTTACACATGGTAGTATATATATGTCAATACCAATCTTCCAATTCATCCCACCCTGAACTGTATTTTTAAAGTGTGTGTGTTTTCATTATGAATTAAGCCACATTTTTTGACAAGTTAGGATCAAAATAATCACTGCTGTTTGTGTGTGTGTGTGTGTGTGTGTGTGTGTATATATATATAGCACATCACGAAAAACTTGGAGCTTATAGAGTTGCTTTGTTGACTTCAGTTTAATTTAAAATCTAGCACCTTGAACTCGGTGCCTTCAGGATCTATTTGGTTTGTGCTCTAGACTACTGGCTTTAAATTTGATGTCTTTGTCTAACACAAATACTAATAATTTAAATAATATTGTGGGTTCTCTAGGAATGATTAGTTTTTGTTTCTTAAGGTATGTTCGATTTTCTGGTTTCACTGATGCCATCCCGGCATGAAGGACATTATAGAATTAAATGTACAACTTCTTAATCTTTGGAGAAATATAATGATTACAGTCTTATTAGAGAGGTGCCACACAGCAACTATTGAACAATTTAATTTTTGCTAAATTAATTTTCACATGCCATTGTATAGGTGGAAACGGCATTCTTTTTAAAAATAGGATGAAACTTGTATATTTTATCTACTCATATGAAAATTTCTCAATGTAGAAATTGGGAAAGTTGATAATTTAAAAAATATGAGTGAAATAATTAAATGTTTTTAAACTGTAACATTAGAATGTTTTAAATAATTTTTCTCAGATTTAGAAGATTACTTGAATTTTAGCTATATTTTACATATTCCAAATTTGCAGTAGGCTGAAGACCTGATATTACCCCCACTCTGTTGCCTGACTGGCACTGATTTCTAGGGGGTGTTTATAAATAAATATTTAAGTCTTTTTATCAATCTCAATAGAATCTAGATTGGTATGTAAACATGATTTAGGAGTGTCCTCCATCTTCCTAGTTAGCCAATTTGGAAATGAAAGAACTTTTATAAATTTATAAAACTAGCAAGAGAAATGTTTTGAAGTTTAATAAAGCTTTTTGAAGTAAACATCCCTGAAGATGAAACAGAATATCTCAAAGCATTTAGCTTCACAGCTAAAAGCAACATTATTTACAAAATTATAGGATCTGAGTTGTTTTGCCAGCACCATGATCTATTTGGCTATCTAGAGAAAGGTTAACAGCTTTTTAATGGTTCTGCTAGCTGGGCAAATCATACACATTAAAGGTAAATGAAAAAAAAAAGCAACTTTTTTTCTATCAGTCATGTCTTTAAGAAACTTCTTTCACAGATATTTTGTATATTTAAATTTCAAATGTTAGCTGGGAATTGGAAAATAATTTTGCTCTCAAGAAAATTGCCTAAAAATTTTTTGCCTTCTGTGTGGGCAACTGAGTAATGGAAAAATAAGAATGGGAGAGATTTCCCGCCCCCTCCCTACTCGCTTTGAGCTTTCTATGAGAAAGTTCTTTAAATTTGTGTGTGTGTGTGTGTGTGTGGTGTCTGTGTACTAGTAAGGAATGGGTAAATAATTTGGCTGTGGTGACTCATCCACCAAAAGTATATTAAGCTAGGTAGTTCTGTTAAAAAGATAGAAGTAAGATGTTTTCATGGCCAAAAATATAATTAAAGAATTGATCACAATTTTGTGCTTCTAGAATTCCATTTACTTCTTTTTAATATTTGCACTACTACTGAAATCAATATCCAATAAGATTTTAGATTTTAAGAAAAATGATTCTCTTTAAGGCAGATAAAGAATAGTTTCCTGACTGAACAGAAATCTGAATCAAAAAGAAAAAATGGCCTTCTTGAAGGACAGGCACAAAAGTGTGTTCCACTGTAGCTTCCTGTTCAAAGGAGTAGAGGGTGCTCCCAATTTAGAGAGTTAATCCTCCCTTCTCATGCTAGTGGTTCCTGAGGCCCCTGGGATCCATCATTGCTCTGCATGTACTATATATTCTCCTTACCAGCCTTCTTAGGAAAAATGATTTCCTCTGAAGTTTTCATGAGGCCCACAAAAGTGCTCAACAAACTTAAAACATAGTCATCTAATTAGTTTCTCTAATTACTTATATCTATATGGATGTGAGAGCTGGACTATAAAGAAAGTTGAGTGCCGAAGAATTGATGCTTTTGAACTGTGGTGTTGGAGAAAACTCTTGAGAGTCCCTTGGACTGCAAGGAAATCAAACCAGTCAATCCTAAAGGAAATCAGTCCTGAATATTCATTGGAAGGACTGATGCTGAAGCTGAAGCTCCAATATTTTGGTTACCTGATGTGAAGAACTGACTCCTTGGAAGAAATCCTAATGCTGGGAAAGATTGAAGGCAGGAGGAGAAGGGGACGACAGAGGATTAGATTGTTGGATGGCATCACCAACTTGACGGACATGAGTTTGAGCAAGCTCTGGGAGTTGGTGATGGACAGGGAGGCCTGGTATGCTGCAGTCCATGGGGTTGCAAAGAGTTGGACATGACTGAGCAACTGAACTGACATGCAACTCTAGTAAGTTACATCTGCGTGCATGCATGTTCAGTCGTGTCTGACTCTTGCAGCCCCATGGACTATAGTCCTCCAGGCTCCTCTGCCCAGGGGGTTTCCCCAGCAAGAATACTGGAGTGGGTTGCCATTTCCTCCTAGGTGGGATCTTCTCCTGCATCCCAGGCAGATTGTTTATCACTGAGCCACTGGGGAAGTTACATCTAATGTTACTCTAATTTAGCCTTCCTAGGTCCTAAGTGACAGTATGTTGTGGAGGTTAAAGCTTATTTTTAATTATTTAATTTTATTAGTTTATATTTTGATGTGTGAAGTTCAAGGACTTTTAGTATATTCATGTAACCGTTGTCACAATCTAATTCTAGAGTATTTTCATCACCCCAAAAAGGAACCCCATACCCATTAACAGTTGCTCCCCATTCCTCCCTTGCTCTAGTCTCTAGTAACCACTAATTTTCTTGTTCTTTTTCCCTATTCTGGGATTTCATTAAATGAAATAATATACTATGGACTCTGTGTCTGGCTCTTTTCACTTTGCATAATGTTTTCAAGGTTCCCCTACTTTTTTAGTGTGTACCAGTACCTCATTGCTTGTTATGGCCAAATGATACTCCATTCTATAGATATGTTGCATTTTGCATTCTTCAATTGATGGACAAAAGAATCTGCCTGCCTATGTAGGAGATGCAAGAGATGCGAATTAGAGCCTTGGGTCGGGAAGATCCCCTGGAGAAGGGAATGGCAACCTATTCCAGTATTCTTGCCTAGAGAATTTTTTGGATAGAGGAGACTGGCTGGCTATGGTCCATGGGGTCGCAACAAGTTGGACAGGACTGAGTGACTAACTTTCATTTTTATTTTCACACATTAATTACTGTAACTTATAACTTTATAGTAAATTTTGAAACTGGGAGATGTGGGTCCTCCAAATTTGTTCTTTAAAAAAAAAAACACCTTATTTTTCTTATGATGAGTGTCCTCATACTCCATATGAATCTTAGGATATGCTTTTGATTTCTGCAAAAAAGGCAGGTAAAATTTTCATAGAGGAATTAAATTGAATCTGTAGCTCAATATGGGGAGCACTGCCATCTTAACAAAATTAAGTCTTCTAATCCATCAATACTAACTAGATGTCTTTACATTACTTTGATTGTTTCCAATGATATTTTGAAATTTTTATTGTAGAAGTTTTGTACTTCCTTAGTTAAATTTATTCCGAAATATTTTAGTCTTTTGTAAAAGGAGTTGTTTCTTGACTTTAGATAGTTCGTTACTAGTATATCAAAATAAGAGTGATTTACATGTGTTGAGCTTGTGTCCTTCAACCTTGCTGAACTTGTTTATTCTAAGAAGTTTTTGTGGGAGTCTAAGGCTTTGAATGTTATAATAGTACCACCTTTTTCTTATTCCTGCATCTGTGTGTGTGTGTGTGTGTGTGTGTGTGTGTGTGTGTGTGTGTATTTGTGTAAACTCAATCTACTTGATTCAGTTTTAGCTTTTTACATGTAAGGGTTAGGTTGAAAAACTTCTTATATTCCATATTGTCCTCTTCTGACTTACGATCTCATTTCCACAGACAAGAGGAACAACTATCTATGGCATGCCCTTTCTCAAGGGCACTTCTGGAAGTATTGTAGGGCCCTGGTAGTGGGTAGGTAGTTGCAGCTTCAGTTATACAGCATGCTGGCTGGTGGTGGTTTCCAGACAAGATGTCTTAATAGAGTTGTTAAGTCAATCATGACTAGAATGATCATATAATTTATCATCACCCTGGGACACTTTTGTGACTTAGTGGTGGGGCAGGGATGAAACATGTGCTATTAATTACTATGCAGTGAAACAGCACAAAATTTGAATATCCTGAACAAAAAAGGAGGTGTGATCATCTTGTCATAACAGATTGTCAACAGATGGGTTTTAAAGTGTAAATTAGACAAAATGAAAAGGTAAGCCAGGAACAGAAGATTTGGTGCCAGAAGATGCCTGTGGGTTCAGTGGTAGGGAATAAGGATTAGAGAGGCCAGATGAGGAAGCAGGCTCTACACTGATAAGAGCATGGGCCTTGAAGCCATTGCCTAGGTTAAAATCCTTCCTCTGCTACCTACTGCTGCTGCTGCTAAGTCGCTTCAGTCGTGTCCGACTCTGTGCGACCCCATAGACGGCAGCCCACCAGGCTCCCCCGTCCCTGGGATTCTCCAGGCAAGAACACTGGAGTGGGTTGCCATTTCCTTCTCCAATGCATGAAAGTGAAGTCGCTCAGTCGTGTCTGACACTCAGCGACCCCATGGACTGCAGTCTTCCAGGCTCCTCCGTCCATGGGATTTTCCAGGCAAGAGTACTGGAGTGGGGTGCCATTGCCTTCTCTGCTGCTACCTACTAGCTGTGTGAATTTGAGTAAGTTGCTTAATCTCTTAGTGCTTTGTGCATGTGTGTGTGTGCTAAGTCTCTTCAGCAGCGTCCGATTCTTTGCAACCCTATGGACTGTAGCCTGCCAGGCTTTTTCATCCATGGGCTTCTCCAGGCAAAAATACTGAAGTGGATTGCCATGCCCTTCTTCAGGGGGTCTTCCTGACCCAAGGATCAAACCCCCGTCTCTTATAAGTCTCCTGCATTTCACAGGCGAGTTCTTTACCACTAGCGCCACCTGGGAAGCCCAGGTAGTGCTTTAGTCCACTCAAATACAGAATGGGTTTAAGAGTAACCTTACTATGTAAAGTTTAAAAATAAAAAAAATTAAAAAAAAAAAAAAAGAGTAACCTTACTTCATAGAGTTGTTATGAGGATCATATGAATAAATATATGTGCTTGTCATATAGTGTGTGCTCTGAAAATATTATCCGTAAATATTAGCTAAATACTGTAGTGATCAGTTTTGTTTCTTGGGTAGGGATATGGGCTGAGCCATAGTCCGGGAGCCCACTGGTTATTGGGACTTTGACAAATCCACATTGTCAACTGTATTACCATTGAGATGGACCTGTAGTGGCTTTGCTATAAACCTGCCTCTTTAGTCCTGATGTGCACGGATCCTCTGCATTCTTTTATTTTTTAAAATATTTTAGAAGCTACTTCCCATTTCCCTTTCAAAATACAGCTTTGAGACAGAGGATCTGAAAATGCTTGAAAGAGATATGAGTTTAGTAGGATTCAGCATGGATTTTGTAGTGTGAAGTTATCAACTACCCACAAACCAGTGCCAGGGAATGACACTTTATTTGATATTCTGAGGTCTAATTTCTAACTATTAAACTCTGAGAAACACTAGGTAATTTTTCTCCTTTTCCAATAGTGTGTAAATGAAACAAATTCTTTTTCAGGTAGGATAACTCTTAGGTAATAATCTGGAAAATTCAAATATAGTATTTTCTATTTTGAATACTTTCTTCTCTTCCTTATATAAGGAATATTAAAGGTTTTAGGTAAATATTTGTCTACTTTTAGCTTATCTTTTGAAGGTATAGAAAATTAAATACTTATATCTAGAAGCTATCAATTTAATAAAATTTTCTTCAGAATATTAAGGCCAAAAAATAAAACTCCAAACAAAAAAAGGATATTAGGGGTGTTAACCACAGGAAAAACTTCATTTAAAATGTATCTTTAGTTTACACTCAAATAAAATTCACTTTTCATTTTTATCAGTTTATTTAAGGTAACAATCAGAAGTTTGTTATTATTAATTTTTTTTAGACGTGATGTGCTATAAACCTGTTTGAAGTTGTTGAGTGTTAGAGTAGATAGGGATTCAAAATTTAATATGGAATATTCATCATATTCCAGTTGGTGGTATATCTGACTTTGCAGGCTTGTGTATTGATCTAGAAAACAGACTAATTACTATGCCTCTATTCAGTTCAGTTCAGTCGCTCAGTTGTGTCCGACTCTTTGAGACCCCATGAATTGCAGTACGCCAGGCCTCTCTGTCCATCACCAGCTCCTGGCGTCTACTCAAACTCATGTCCATCGAGTTGGTGATGCCATCCAGCCATCTCATCCTCTGTCGTCCCCTTTTCCTCCTGCCCTCAATCCCTCCCAGCATCAGGGTCTTTTCCAATGAGTCATCTCTTCGCAGAGGTGGCCAAAGTATTGGAGTTTCAGCTTTAGCATCAGTCTTTCCAATGAACACCCAGGACTGATCTCCTTTAGGATGGACTGATTGGACCTCCTTGCAGTCCAAGGGACTCTCAAGAGTCCTCTCCAACACCACAGTTCAAAAGCAGTAATTCTTCAGTGCTCACCTTTCTTCAGAGTCCAACTCTCACATCCATACATGACCACTGGAAAAACCATAGCCAAGACTAGACGGACCTTAGTTGGCAAAGTAATGTCTCTGCTTTTGAATATGCTATCTAGGTTGGTCATAACTTTCCTTCCAAGGAGTAAGCGTCTTTTAATTTCATGGCTACAGTCACCATCTGCAGTGATTTTGGAGCCCAAAAAAATAAAGTCAGCCACTGTTTCCCCATCTATTTCCCATGAAGTGATGGGACCAGATGCCATGATCTTCGTTTTCTGAATATTGAGCTTTAAGCCACCTCTTTCTCTCCTCTCTTTCACTTTCATAAAGAGGCTTTTTAGTTCTTCTTCACTTTCTGCCATAAATGTGGTATCATCTGCATATCTGAGGTTATTGCTATTTCTCCCGGCAATCTTGATTCCAGCTTGTGCTTCCTCTAGCTTAGTGTTTCTCATGATGTACTCTGCATAGAAGTTAAATAAGCAGGGTGACAAATATATGCCTCTATAATAGAAGGTAATTTTATTTATTTGATAAGATTTTGCATTTAGTTCTTTGCTTTTAGATGGCTACTGGTATGTATTACTTTATTTTAAAAAGAGCACTTTATTGAGTTTGAAACTTGGTAAGTGGTTGTTCCATTTAAGATGAGCTTTCCTATAAAGGAATGATCACAGGGCTCCTTTGAGCCTTGCTTCTACACTCAATATAAGATTTGTTTTTATAAAATATAAACTAGTTTAAAGGAGTATTGCCACTTCCACCTTAGAGCATAGGGTCTTTGTCCTTTGAAAGGCCCTCAGTGTGATTTTATTGGTTGTGAACATTTGCAGCTGAGTCACCATCCTTGGTCATGAGGAGAAGGAAGAATTGAACATTCTCCTTTGTGTGGTTTGATAAGAGTTTATCTCTTACGTATGCTGAACTCTGGGACGAGGGATCTCAAATAAGACAGCTTTGGGATCTTCTGAGTGGGAAGGGACAAGTATTCCAACTTTGTTTTCCCAGGACTTGTGGCCAGGAAGATGAGTCAGGGCAAATCCAGTGTCTCAGATAGGCCCGAGAATTAGAGGTGCAATGAGTTCCCAGAAATAAAATCTCTCTGAGGAAAGAATATCTATGCGTGCAGCTTGGAATCAGCCTAAGAGTTCATTGGGAGGCCTGATTTCAGTCACTGCTTGTGCATAAGATTTACAATTTATCTTTAAAATATTTAAAGAACAGCAATTAAAATTTTAAATTAATTCTAAATAAACACTGAGCTAGGTTTACCATGTTGAAAATAATGAACAGAGTGCTCAAGCATAGGTAATGTATTAAATTTTTTAAAGGTGTTCGTATGTTTGAGTTGGTTTGCCATAGATTATCCGGATATGAGTCTGTCATTGTTCTTACAATAAATGTTCTGTTCACTGATTCTCTGTGTAGGGAAAAAGCTTGGTTAAATGAAATTTGACCTGACTTAAAAAGAGTGTGAAGAAAGTTCCCTATGCCTATCTTCTTTTGGATGGTATTATTTTGACTCATCGTGCCTTGCTTGTTGAAAAGTGGTTTTTATTTTTTTCAATTCTTATTTCATTATATAAATTAATAAAGATAAATTACAGAATTTATGGAAACTATGAAAAGGAAAGCTCTGCTCTTGTTACAGCCAGTTGTCTTAGATTAGGTGAGCAGAATTCAGGTAGCAAAGATTCCTTGACCAAACTTCAGTCAGGCGTCTGTGAACTCTTCCCAATTAGACTGCGCCTTTTGGGCTTATGTTTTCATCTTTGCATTGCACAGTTTTAGCAAGAGTTCTGCTAAGTCACTTTAGCATGACACCCCCACCCTTGATAACTGATGCCTAATTCCTCATCTCCTAACCCTGTTATCTGATCACTCTGCCCTGCCTGCAGCAAGAATCCTGTTAAGGTGGTTTAGCTGGATGGAATTCCTCCTCACCTCAGGGGTTTTCTCTTAGGAAATTTATACCCACTGACCCTTGCCCTGCTCCTTGTCTGTAAATCCCCACTTGTCTATGCTGTATTTGGAATAAAGCCTAGTTCTATTCAGAAGTCTTTCCCCCCTTACTGCACCAGTTCCTGAATAAAACTTTTATTTATTTTTTTACAACTTTCACTACTGTCCAACTACTCTGATTTTCTTTGATGTAGCTAAGGCTGGGAATAACTCAGTACATATTTGTCAAACACTGTTCATTGTGTCCTTAATCCATGGAATTAAGTATTATTAGTAAACCAGTCCCACTCCTGCTGTTGTCACGTTGCACTTACAGGGCTGTATTTGCCTTTGATGCTGATCATGACCATGTGTTAAGTGTAAGAGAAGGAAGGGACATGAAAATGAGAAAGAAGGTCATCTTCTTATTATAATAAACGCCATTTGGAAATGGGTAAATAAGCCAATTGGCATTGCACAGATCAGCAGATGTCAATGCAGAATAGTTAGGATGTGTTCTCTGTCCACCTGCTTCTGTCCGCTGGGCTTGACTCACAGCAAAGGCCTGGCTCACTCCAGAGCTGTCTTGGCCTTAAGGGAGAACAGAAAAGCTGAGAGAGGCCAGTAAGGGTCAAGAATTTTCCCAGCTCAAAGCTCTGGGTGAAGAGATGGTTAAGAGCCCTTCTGTTTTCATGGCTGAATACAGATCAGGGTCTACACTAAAAGAACAATGGGAATTCTTAACTCAAAATAGTGATTGGCAAGTCAGGAGAGTTCAGAATCTGACTGCAGGAATTTCCTGCCAAACCATCTTTTCCTGGGTTGTCACTTTAAGCCCTGCTTGCTTGGAGGTACTCTGGTAGAGTCAGAGGAATGAGGGTTTGGAGGCAAAGAGACCTGTAGCCCCCTCCATATCAGCTCTGCTGCCCATAAAATACCAGGCTAGGCACACATCCTGTGTGGCTCTGTGCCTCAGTTTTCTCATTTGCAGACAGGCTGCTGGGTGAAAGGTGCCCAGGATGGTGCCCTTTATTACTCATTCAGCAGATGTGGCTGAGCACCTGTATGTGCAACACATAAAGCTAGGCACTGGGATATGGCAGCAGAGCTTACAGCCTGGCTGGAAACCAACAAATAAAAAAGCAAGTCGTGTAATTTTGAATTGTTTAAATAGCTAGGAAGAAAAAACAGTAACATAGGGCATGGATATAGGCAATGGCTATGGTGCCTTAGGTGGCATCATCAGTCTGATCAACCTTTCAATTGAAACCTAAAAGCTTTTCACTCTTAACCTCTTTTCCTCAGCCTTTTAGGGAAAAAGAGACCTTGACCAGGTGTGTTATAACATGAGGATGTCAGGTCAGATGAGGTGTGGCCTTGCTTTGCTTGCTTGCTCATTGCTCAGTCAGTCATATCTGATTCTTTCCAAACCGGGGAATGTAGCCCGCCAGGCTCCTCTGTCCATGGAACTTTCCAGGCAAGAACACTGGAATGGGTTGCCATTTCCTACTTAAGAGGATCTTCCCGACCCAAGGATCAAACCTGCGTCTCCTGCATTGGCGGGAGGATTTTTTTTTTTTTAACCACTGTGCCTCCTGGGAAGCCCAGGTGTGACCTTATTGGTTATGAAAAAGAATTTGGATTCATATGTAAAGTAGGAGAAGAATGGATTGGCATATGGTTAACATCAAACCTGTAAAGGTGGTGGTGGTGATTATTGTAAGCAAATAGGAAAGATTTCTATTTCACCTGTGGGATCAAGATAGTAAGGGACAGGTTACCTGTGACCTGGACAAAGGTAGGAATGATCCAGGCATGGAGATGGGAAAAGAGGTTTCTGTGTAGGAAATCTAAACAGGATTACTACTACTGCTACTATTATTCCAATCTGACTTTTATGGGGTGTCATTCATGTCGTACAAATGTAAAAAGTGAAAACTGTACATTGTGGGTAAAAACAAAACAAAAAAACACCTGAATGAAATTTCACTAAAGAGTAATAACCCAATTAATGTATTTGGTAAGAATTTAGTTTGTCAGCTATTTTATTCAATTAAAACATAAACTGGGATGTAACAGAATAATGCTCCACAGAGATTATTTAACTTTTATTACACAGCTACCAGCTCTTCTTCTACTTCTTTAAGACAAAGGGGACCCTTTTGAAGTGTTGCTTATATCTACTTGGGGAAATGTCATGTTTGTTGAAGTTGAAGTGCAATTGGGTTAATCCTCTTTAGATAATACATGTAACTGTTTCTGGGCAGAGCACAAAAACTACAGACATATTCGCTCATAATGAATATTCATAATGTGACAAAAACCACCATCAGGTCCAAAGATTAAGATACAAATACATAAAGCATTCTATGGATGTTTGGGACACGAGAGGAAGTAGGTTATACACACACACAAACACACACACAAATAGAGCCTGAAGAGCTTGCCAAGCTGTAATTTTCCATGTCCAAATTTTATTGGCTACAGGTGCATCTGTGGCTCTCAATCTTCAGTATAGATGTAGAAGAAACATTTGTGATTCAAAGATTTAAGGGTAGTTCCATTTCTTTGCTCCACTAATTTGAAGTGCAATATGATAGATTTGATTTCAAGCTCTGGTGGTTCTGTGTAGAAATGGTTTGTTTGATGTGACTGTGAATGTATGTGAGTGCATCAGTAGGGAAGGGGAGGGGCAGAATAGTGTACAAAGACAGAATCACAACATAAATATAGGTAGCAAGTCTCATTAATTCCACATGTCCATACATATCAAACATGTGCATGTTCCCTAAGTCATTAGATCTTCCTGGCACCTGTCTGCAGGAGGATTGTAGACCTAATTAACAAGTTTGCATTATTCATTGGAAGAGCTGAAGCTGAAGCTCCAATACTTTGGCCCCCTGATGTAAAGAGCTGACTCATTGGAAAGGACCCTGAGAAAGATTGAGGGCAGGAAGAGAAGGGGGTGACAGAGGATGAGATGGTTGGGTGGCATCATCAACTTGATGGACATGAGTTTGCACAAACTCTGGGAGATAGTGAAGGACTGGGAAGCCTGGCATGCTGTAGTTCATGATATCACAGAGACAGACACGATTGAGCAACTGAATAACAGCATAATGAAGAAAAATTCCAGCAAGTAGTTGTGTTTTGTGAAAGCCTGTGAGCCATCTTTACTGATTTCCATACTTGACTGATCCATACTTGAAATGGTTAATATGAAAAAAAAAAAAAAAATAGAACATGGAGGATTGCACAGATAAGATAGCAGCAAACTACATCCAAGGATCTCTACCAGTGTCCCAAAATGAGAAAATTTCTGAAGACCTAAACTCAGAAAGAGTATTGTTATTTTTGTTTTAAGATCCATTTAAGGTGAATACATTTAAACATTCTGGCTTTTATATATTGTTTTATTCTCAAGGACCTGACTTTAAGATCAGGTTCATATAGGAAATTTGCAAAACTTGGCATCATGCTGCTGTGAGAGTGTGGAAAAAAGTACAGTAGCAATCTCCCAGGAAAATTTATTCACATTTTACCCTTCAGTAGTGTGCAGGGACCTTGGGCTTTAATTGTGACTCTCTTGTTAATCACTAGTGTCTCCTTGGCTTTGTTCCTTTGCTTTTCAACAACGCTCTTCAAGGATGGATGATGGGGAATTACTAACAAAATACACACTAAACCAAGACATATTTCTGACATGCAGAACTTTCAAATAAAGGATCACTTTCAACTAAGGTTTCTAATTAGAAAACCTCAGTGATGAAGCTGCTGACAGTGACCTTTCTAAACCCCAATTCTGATTATATTACTTCTCTATTTAAAACTCGTAGAGAGCTTCCGATTACTCTTTGAATGACATCCACACTCCTTAACATAGCTTACAAGGCCTCACATGGCCCTGCTTGCTTTTCCAGCTCACCTCTCTTCATCAAGCTTGTAGCTCTTCCTCCCAGTCACACTGGCTGCCTTTCTTTTCTAGTACACCTTGGTCTCCCCTGTCTAAGCCACTGCAGATTTTCTGCACAGAATCCTCTTTTCCCACCTCCTTGCCTGGATCACGCCTACCTTTGTCCAGGTCACTGGTGACCTGTCCCTTCCTATCTTATAAGGTGCTCTCCTTGGTCCCACGGATGAAACAGGAATCTTTCCTATTCGCTTCGAGCTTGGTATTTCCAGCATCCCTCTACCTTTCACACTCATTGCACCTGCCTCTTTATTGCCTGTGACTTGTTAACACCACAGGGCTGGGGGTTCTGTCTCTTCACTCTGGTGTCACTGTGTCTATCCTAATACCTTACACAGATTAGTGGCCTGTGAACACTGTTTGAATGAGAGAATATATAAGTGAAGTAATCTATCCTTGTGCAATTCTAAGTTTATAGAACATACACGTAAAGGTAAGAGGTAATTCAATAATTATTTATTTCCTTTATTTTCTTTTCCTGATATTTTTAATCTTGCCCTCCTTATCAACAACTTGCAGCTTGTTACCCACAGACATAGGGTAGTGTTTGCATGTGCATGTGTGCACATGAGTGTACTTTGTCCCATCCAACTCTTTGGGACCCAGTGGATTGTAATCTGCCAGGCTCCTCTGTCCATGGAATTTTATAGGCAGGAATACTGGACTGGGTTGCCATTTCCTACTCGAGGGAATCTTCCAGACCCAGGGATCAAATCCACATCTCCTGCATTGGCAGGCAGATTTTTTAACCCCTGCACCTCTTGGGAAGCCCCGCTAGACATAAGTAAGTCTTCCTAATTTAAATTTGTAAAAATTCTTCTCTGAGTGTGAATTTCTATAAGCCAGTAGATTTCTTCTTTGGGGTCTTTGCTAAACTTCTTGAAATAATATCATTTGTTAGCTCCATTTTCTCAGCCGTCCAACTTTTTACAGCCTGAACTAACAATCCCTGGATAGAATTTCCCCAATATTTAACAAGCGAGGATCAGTCTAAAGGCCTGTTCTCAGACCTGATGTAACTTCATCACATACTAGGGACATCCTCCTCTGTGTATTCCAGATGTACCAGGTGCTGTATTTACTTGAAAGGCCAGACTATGGTCGTACAAACTCCCACTAGCCTGGTTGTCAGAAAACCAACTTCAGAATATTCTGTTATTTATCCACAAAGGTTTGTCTGACTAGAGATGAATTCAGAAAGCCAGAATTGATCACTTTGCCCCTCACCTGGCCTTTCAATCTTGTTCTGTTTCTCATTTGTCAGAGCAAAGCCTCAGTGAAATCTCTCCATTCTCCCTGTCTACCTTGAGAATACTAATGTTCATTCCAGGGGCCAGTCCCAGATGCTCCCAAACATCTGGTCCTCAGAGAGCAGAAGTACTGGTCATTTTAGTAGGAGTAAGCAGAACAGGGCACAACAGCCTCCGTTCCAGTGCTACCCCTGTGTCTTCTGGCTCTATACCCAAAGCCTCACAAAATCTCTCTGGGAAACTTCTCTCTGCTTCTGGCCATGACTCGGCCCACTATGTCATCTTGCACAGTCTTTCCCAGAAAATGCTATTGCCATCCTTCCCAGAAATCTCACTCTTGTATATGTACAAAGCCAAAGTCAAACATATTCCCTATGGAAAAATCTGTTGAACCCCTGCCTACTCTCTCCTGATCTTTCATCCAACTGAATTTCCTTCTTTTCCAAGGGATGTCACAAACACCATTATGCATCGATCAGTATTGGTAACCACATGCTATGTGAAGGCGAGAGGGAGGTGTGGTTTTCAGAAACAATATCTAGTCTTCTTTCAGTCACACAGGATGTTGAAACATGACTGTTTCACTAACTGTAGTGCGGAAGTTTTAAAAATGCAGTCCAACTGTATCAGGCATAAAAAATTCAATATGGTATGGGGAGGGAGGTGAGGGGGGGTTCAGGATGGGGAACACGTGTACACCCGTGGTAGATTCTTGTTGATGTATGGCAAAACCAATACAATATTGTAAAGTAATTAACCTCCAATTAAAATAAATAAATTTTAAAAAATTCAGTATATATACAGTTGATCCTCATTGTTTATGATTCTATATTTAAGAATTAGTTTACTGGTAAAAATTTCTTTATAACTCTGAAATCAATACATTCATGGTGTTTCCATGGTCACTGTCAGGCATGCACAGAGGAGAAATTTGAGTTTCCCAAGGTGCTCAGTTCCCAGATGAGGCCAAACAAGGTGATGTCTGCTTTTGTTTCAGTTCTCATACTGTAAGAAAGTGGTTTTTTTTTTTTTTTTTGTGGTCTCATTTAGTACCATGTTTTCCACATTTTTCACTGGCAATTTCACTGTTTAGAAGGACCTCCAAGCACAGTTATAAAGTACCATGTACTATTCCTAAGCATAAGGAAGTTATGATGTATGTTATGGAGAAAATAAAATGTTATATAAGCTTCATTCAGGCCTGAATTATTGTGCTGGTGGCCATGAGGTAAATGTCAGTGAATTAATATGTATAAGAGTCATTAAACAGAAACATAGAGTAAGTTTGTGTGATGACTGGTTGATGAGAAGGTTGTGATCAGAGTCTTGCAGAAACCAGTCCAGTGTTTCCACTGGGATGAGTGACGAGTAACTTAGTACTTGCTAACTCAGTGTTCAAGGTGACTTTATAGGACATAACTACGTGAATACTTATAATCAGCTGTTTACATACAAAAGAATGTTAATTTTCAAATATGTACTGAAACTGCCTCTTTTCCCTTGGTCTGTATGGTCAGCAGTCGGTGGTTGGCAGGGATGCCCATGTCAGCCAGCCAGCATTTGGTGACAAACTGAAGCACATGTGTGTTTGATTAAATGGACCGATACATCACATTATATCACTTTAGTGACATGAACACTCACAGATGTGGGCAAATAGCTTAACAGATATTCCCACGTAGAAGTGAAGGATGGAATGTAAATACAAGAAATGAAAGTGAAAAAAAAAACAAAACTCATGAACTCAGCTATAGTATTAGTTTTGGTCAACTCCTATTAAGAGGTAAATGAATAACAATCTTGTAAGATTTGACACACTTGCTGTAACATAAAACTAGTAAGTAATATTATTTTATACATATATTAATAAATGTATGTACACATATATATACATTTATTTAAAAACACTACCATATATTTGATGGCTCTCACCCTAAATTGATATTTTCATCTTTGATATTTGCAAATGATTGTGTATGTTATCTTCATAAATTATAAATGATTTTTTTTATTGCACATCCACTTTATTGTGCTTTGCAGATACTCTGTTGTTTTTACAATTTGAAGGTTTGTGGCAATCCTGCATTGACCAAGTCTATCAGTGCCATTTTTCAATAGCATCTATTCATTCCATGTCTCTGTGTCACAGTTTGGTAATTCTCACAATATTTCAAATGTTTTCCTATGATTATATATAAATGATCTTTGATATTGCTTCTATGACTTGCTGAAGGCTCAGAGGATGGGTAGCATTTCTTAACAATCAAGGATTTTTTAAAATTATAAATGATTTAAAAGCCTTTTACTGATGGGGTAAGAGACCATTGGAGTAATATAGTAGGAATACTGTTTGACTATAATATCTGACACAAACATACACACACATGTATATGTTGTTGTTGTTCAATTGCTAGGTCATGTCCGATTCATTGTGACCCAATGGACTGCAGCACGCCAGACTTCCCTGTCCTTCAGTATCTCCTGGAGTTTGCTCAAACTCATGTCCATTGAGTTGGTGATGCCATCCAACCATCTCATTCTCTGTGTCCTTTTCTTCTCCTGCCCTCAGTCTTTCCCAGCATCAAGGTCTTTTTCAATGAATCAGCTTTCACACCAGGTGGCCAAATGTGTGTGTGTGTGTATATATATATAAAACAGTACATAATATCCAGAGTATACCAGTATTTAATATGCTAGTATTGACTATACGATGTATTGGAGTATTAGAGTTGGAGAGAAGAGGCCACAAAAATCATGCATAAATGGACACATGTTCTACAATTTTGTTTGTAATTGTATATGTGGACATGAGTTCTTATAATTGTTGAAGGTCAATAATTCTTAAAATTCTGGGGAGTTGAGTCTTGGTATTGATGACAGCCCTTGGAAAATTTATCTTTTTTTCTCCTACTAGTTCCTGATGTGGAATTTAGCATTTCAATTACAAATGCCAAATTCCACTTAAGATCATATCTCTCACCTCTGTATTTACTTCTATGGAGAAAAGAGAAGGAAAAGGAGAAACCTTTAAAATTCCCTGGATGGGAGTTTGATAATTTTCAAAATAGTGGCCAAAACGAATTAACTGGAAGGTAAAACATAAAATGGTCAATTGTTATGAACTCTGCAGGAAAATGTGAGGACTTCAAGTGAGTCAACCAGCAAATCTCTTGATGTATTTGAGAGTGTTATGAAGTGGGTTATTATATTCTAACTTCAGGAAGCTTGTGGAGAATGTGTGCCATGCGGTCACTTCTGTGCGTGTTTCTTTACATTATGCTATATGAGTTGCTCAGCTCATGTGTAGGCTCAGCTGTCTACCTCTGTGTAAATAGGGACTCTGCAAATCCTCTCTGGCAGAGCAATTTTAGCATACCAAGAGGTGTCAATTTGTCTTATTCTTACTTCTGTGGAGAAAAAAGTTAAATTTATATCTCAATCCCGTGCAAACACACTCACATTTATATACTCACTAAGATGCAAGACAAAGTATTTCTGTTCTGCCATTCCTTGTACCGTGGGGAGCTAACAGCTTATTGGCTTTAGGAGCCATCAAGGAGATAGCCCTCAGGGAGATACAGAACCTGAAGGGAGAGACTAGCTTTGCCCTGTGAGGGAGAAGGATGGAATCTGAAGCTTGGTGTTGAAGACTATATAGGATGAGGATATTTTCTCTCAGATGAGAAGGACAGAATTCAGGTTGAAGGGATTCTAATAAGCAATTCATTTTGGTAGCATTCTGAGAATGGCAGGACCTGAAAAGGGAGTCAGGCTGGTTACCCTTTGTCAGCTGCTTTGCTAATAATACATTTGGTACTTTCCCTGGTCCCACTGCAGCTGGCTTCTAGTTCAGCTCATGGGAGGCAGTAAGAGGACTGGAAGGGAGAGAAATCAAAATATTCTTTCCTGCCTCCTTCCTTTTGGGGTGCTGTGTCTGGGACTGTGGCTGTGTATTTCCACCACTGGCTGTATAGCCGTAGGAGCTCTCATTGGGCTCCTATGGCTCCTATAAAACTATTTCCTTCTCTTGCACTTTTAGGGCTAGTGGAGATATTAGCTTTCTTCTGCTAGTCTCTGAGAGTTTCAACCTCTTTTGAGGATTCCTTTCATTTTGGCCATACCTCTATAAATAATATTCCTTTCATTAAACTATTTTTAATTGTCATTTATCTGGGGTTCTGCCTCTCCTGAAGAGGTAAGGCCCTAGCAGCTTGGATATGAGGCATCTTCTTTAGAAGCTTGACTGCTTTTTGGAAGCATAGCACCCTCCTGAAACTACTGCCCAGTCCATGAACAAGGAGCAGTGGAAGAGGCTGGTGGACTTAATGTCAGCATGTCCAGAATTATGGCACCCTTTATAATCACCAAGATTAGAAAAACCATAAAATGACCAATAATGAATTTATCACTTGACCTTGATTTGTAACATATTTTGCTACGCAAGTGTTAAGGAGCAAGTGCATGCCTGCTGCTGCTGCTGTCACTTCAGTCGTGTCCGACTCTGTGCAACCCCATAGATGGCAGCACACCAGGCTCCCCGTCCCTGGGATTACAGGCAAGAGCACTGGAGTGGGTTGCCGTTTCCTTCTCCAATGCATGAAAATGAAAAGTGAAAGTGAAGTCGCTCAGTCATGTCTGACTCGTCGCGACCCCATGGACTGCAGCCCACCAGGCTCCTCCATCCATGGGACCTTCCAGGCAAGAGTACTGGAGTGGGTTGCCATTTCCTTCTCCAGCGCATGAAAGTGAAAAGTGAAAGTTAAGTCTCTCAGTCGTGTCCGACTCTTAGCAACCTCATGGACTGCAGCCCACCAGGCTCCTCCATCCATGGGATTCTCCAGGCAAGAGCACTGGAGTGGGGTGCCATTGCCTTCTCTGCATGCCTACTTGACTCATTTCTAAAACATGCTTTTAGCTTTGGTGTAGAAGTGCAATTTGAACAATATGACCGGTCCTTTTGGTGTGGGTGACTGAAATTTTGTCATTAGAGTTCTCTTTACATAATTTTTATTGCTACTCAAGGGTTTTGAGAGATACCATGTTGTAGTACAAAGGGCCTCATTGTTAGATTGACCTAGGTTTCTCTGAATCTCAGCTCCTTTATTTGTAAAATAGGAAAAATGAGATCAAATATGAAGGATTGTTCTATCTATGCTCTCAATAGGCACTCATAAGTTACTCCCCTTTCTCTTGATTGATATGTTTCTTATACTCCATGAGAGTCATGACGATGAATTGTAGATGGTGGCTGGATTCACTTGAGGATGCGGTTGTACATTGAGAGGGGTAACTGGCACTCTGAAGTTGAGTGTATGCTCTATTCCCAGAGTGGGTTTAAATCCTTTCAACCCATTCTATGATGTGACACTTGGTGAGGTATGCATCTGCCCTTTGTTTTTCTCATCTGTAGGGAGGATAATAAGTGAGAATAATAATAGTATCTACTTTATGAGATTATTACAAATATTGAAAAAGTTCATGCATATCAAGAGCTTATAACAGTACTTAGCTTGACAGATGCTCAATGCATATTAGCCCTGATTATTCTTTCACAGGTGCTTCCCTGATGGCTCAAGCAGTAAAGAATCTGCCTGTAATGCAGGAGATGAGATGCAGATTCCATCCCTGGGTTGGGAAGATCCCCTTGAGAAGGAAATGGCAACCCACTCCAGTATTCTTGCCTGGAGAATCCCATGGATAGAGGAACCTGGCAGGCTATAGCCCATGGGGTCACAAAGAGTTGGACATGACTGAGTGACTAAACCACATTATTTCCCAGTATCATAGCCTGGCTAGTTGTGCTGTTTAAGGTGTATGCCATGTTATATCTTTCTTCTCAAGTTTAATACAGTGTTTTGTATCTGATAGACAGTGAACACATGTGAAAAGCATAAATTTCCAGAAGAAATTCTGAGAGCTGTTATATGAACAAGGAAATAGTTGATATAGCTCTACAGAATCATATTCACTGAAAGAAGCATTGTAATTTGCTGCTTCCTAGATGCTTGAGTGGGCTTCCCTGGTATCTCAGTAGGCAAAGAATCTGCCTGCAACGCAGGAGACCCCAGTTCAATTCCTGGGCTGGGAAAATCCGCTGGAGAAGGGATAGGCTGCCCACTCCAGTATTCCATGGACAGAGGAGCTTGGCAGGCTACAGTCCATGGCGTCACTTGAGTAGAGACCAGAATGTATAGAGAACATAGAATGATGGGTGCTATATAATGAAGTCAACAAAAACAGCTCTCTGACTCCTCTTTTCCCCTGGCATTCTAGCAGTACACTGTAGACAAATATTTTGTCCAGAGTTACAATTTATTTTAACTTGTTGGCACTCTTCTTCCTATACTTCAAAGGATATGAATACAAATAGGGTAAACAACAGAAATGTATGTATCCTAGACTCCAGTTGCCATACTAAGTTATATGTAGACCATTCCTACATAGAATTATAAATCAAGCTTCTGGATGCTACAGTGTCTTAGGGTACAGTGAGAGAGCTTGTATAATCTCTACTGACTAAAAAAAAGAGAGAAGGAGAGGAAAAGGTGTTCCCAGTCAGTCATAAAGTAGTCTGCCTAATAATAGATCTCTGATTGTGACAAGTCACATTTGTTCTCATTCTGGGAACAGATGAAGATTTATACTCTTATCCAATTGTCACTGTACTTTTAGGTTACAAGGTCCTGTACTATATATGATGTCTCTTACATGTTTCACACAACAGCCCCAGGGGACAGACAAGGCAGGTATTAACTTCACTTTACAGAATACGAAATGAGGTCTATGGGAAGCTAAGTGGCTTAACTGAGGATCTATAGAAATTGGAAAAGGGCATGAAGGCCCAGGTTTTTAGACCCCAACCAGTGTTCTTTCCTGTCCCACACCACACATCACCTCACTGTGGCCTTGATGTGATTTTGTAGAGAAACAGATAACTTCCTTGTTTACCTGATCAATAATGAGCTGTGTCTTCAGTTGCATACATAAAAGAAAAAAAAAAAGCCTCACAAAAACAAAACAAACCAAATTTTCACACTATTTAATCAATAAATATTGAGCCCTCTTCTACTTATAACACATTACAAACAGAAGGCATTATGCTAGAACCCTGAGCAGTACAGCGATACATAAGATAGATAATATTGCCCTCAGTTAGCTCCCAGTCATTAGAAGATGAGAACTTAAACCAAAACAACATAACTGAGGTTGAGAATATTTATTTCTGTTATTTTCTGATTACTCTTCAGGTTCTTTGAGTTTGGAGGAATTTCTGGTAGCTCAAAGATTGAGCTTTAATTTATTATACAATGTATGTTAGGGCTTAAAAAAAGTAGATGGTCAAAACATTGTTCTAGGAAAGCATTTTATTTCTATTATAGAAGCATTTACTGTAATAATATTTAATACAGTGTGATAAAATAATTCTCAACTATTGATGATATGCCATTTATTTTTATCTATGTTTTCCTTTATAAAACTATTAAACATATAGCTCTAAAATATTCATTTTATTACTTCAGAAGAGAATAAAAGGCACTTAAAAAGTGATAATACCCCAATCCAAATAAAAATGAAGTATACAGAAAACAGCAAATATACACACACATTCAAAATTTAATCTAGTATATTCTCATCTATTCCCAAAGATGATTATCAGTGATGATATGGGAGACCTTGACGAGTGGATTTCCTGAGAGAAAACATGGCTTATGGAGTGAGATGCATAAAACCTAACAGCTTTGGGGCTATCCTCCTCTAGAGACGGCTTCTTCTCTCTTCTATCTGCATAATAAAAGAAACAGTCACTACTGTTTGTATCTATGAACCAGATAATGTGTCAGTGCCTCACACATATAAATTACATAGTGTTCTAAGTATTTTCATATATAAACATTCTCAACTTGATTTCCTCAGCAACTTTGTGTGTTTGCCTGGATTAAACATTATTGTCTCACTTTACAGTAAAGCCATTATAGGCTCTGAGACTTCTAAATTCTCTAAAGTCAAAAAACTTGTAAGTAGAGAAAACATAACTTTTAACCAAGTGATTAATTCCCAGGTTAGTTTTTTCATTTTACCACTTGCTTGTTTTTGAAAAATGAAACAGACAATCTCGGTAAGAAAAGGTCTGCTTAACCATAATCATGATCATACTGTAAAATAAGGCATATTGCCCATGGAAACTAATGTCCTGAAACTCCCAAATCCTCGGATGTTGATGATTCTGTTAACAATTACTGCATATGTCTCTTGATTTGAGTTGTAACTCTGGTTTAACGGGAGAGTGTGCTATGGAATGCACAGAGTATCAACTGCCAGACTAAGAAGCACTGACAATAGCCTGACTGATTACATCTGTCATGATCTTAGCAGAGATGTGGATTATGAGAATATATGTCAGTTGTCATAAAACTGTAGACAACTGAGTTGAATTTGTAATAATCTAAAATAATCCTTGGGAGCTTTTTTTAAAATAAAAGATGACAGAATATTCTCTAATTTACACATATATATGAGGCAGAGTTAATGGTGCAGATGAAGTCTGAAATATTAATTTGTACAGTTTATATTCATGGTAATTTAATATACATATATATGCATTAATCATCATACATATACATAATGTATATGTATCAAATTAATATCTTTTAAAAACATAGTTGTGTAATAGAGAAATCTGAATTGCATTTAATAAAAGGATATAGATTCTTTTCTAGCATTTAGTGACTTGATGTTATTATTTTATAAGGTCTAGGCCAATTATTGTGATGACTTTATCAATATTTTCCTTTCTCTGAATTTGGTAAAAATATATACAGTGCTTTACTTTCTGCATAGGTAATCTCTGAATTTCAGGTGGTAGGATGAGATTTCAGTGTACATTTTGCCATAAGACTCCAAGTATACTTCAAAGATCTATTTTCTGTCTCTGGGTATAGTTTCTTTAGCATCAATGCAACATAAAATCAGTGCATCACAGTATAATGTGTATTAAATGGATTGTTTATTCATCAAAACTCTGCACATGGGAATTGCTATTAAAAATCCACACTAGTGCTTTGGATTGAATATTGCATTAATAGTTTTAAAGCTCCAGTTTGAATGGAGAAAATGTTACTAAAATTTGTTGCCATTCCTCCTTCATAGATATTTAAAAAATATCACATATTATCAGTTAAATTTTTCAAGTTTTTTCTGCAGAGATCACTCTCTTAGGTCAAGGTGTGACTGATTCTTATCATACGAACACCACTTACATGTATCAGTGCTGACATCACCTCCTACTCAGCATGTCCAAAATTGAATCCATCATCTTCCTCACTAAATTGCTTTTCCTTCTTTTAGTGATCAGACTCTTCTGTATCTTTTGGACATTACATCAGTTTCTAGGGCTAAAAATCTTGAAGCTATTTTTGACATCTTTTCCTCCTTCATTGTGTCTATTTGATCAATAGTCAAGACCTACCATTTGAAGAAAATATTTTGAAATGTCTCCTGGATTCTCCTTTTCCTTTCTTCAGTCACAGCTGTCACTCAAATTCAGATCTTTATCTGCTTCATGTGTGTACTACTACAGGACTGTACATCTCTATCTCAAGCCCACGCCCACTAAACATACACACTCCAGCCCCATTATGCATCTTACTCCTAGACCAGACTTAAAACACCAGATTTGTAATAGTGCTCTTCTGCTATTACTATTGCCAACTACATATTAATTTTAAGATCCTCATATTATTCATCACCATTTTAAGCTATTTCTTAACATATGTTTATATTTCCAGATGAGACTACCTTTCCATTAAGTTTCTGATAACTTTCTCATAAGCAGCTAATACTTGAGCCACATACATCTGTGTTCCTGCCATTTTCTGAATGGTCCATGTAGTCTTAGCTTTTCACTTATTTGCATATGCTACTACCTAGAGTGCTCTTCCCTACCTCCAATTGTTAAGTTTATAGCCATAAGAAGCCTTCCATTATCATCTATTCACTCTCCAAAATCTGATTTTCATTTTTCTATGCTCTTCTATATGCAGTGAGGGCATTTGTATAAAGATTGTATCTCTCAGTTTTGGGACCCCCACCCCCTGCCAACAGGGCCTACATTCAGAAACCTTGGGATCATGCATGAGCCCCAAGTCCTGGCTTCATGCATTAGTGGGACATGACTCCGCTCACCAGTGGGCAGACACCAACCCCAGGACCACCATGGTGCCACAGACTGCTTTGACAGGACCCAGGAAATACTCCAGACAGGTATTACCAGCCCCAACTCTGCCCACCATCAGGCAAGCACCAGCTGTGCAACACTTTGGGTGCCTCAGTTAAGCAGCTGCAGGATCCAGCCCCACCAACTAGTGGGCCAACACCAGCTTCAAGAGACCTAGGACCCAGCAGCCAGAGACCTTGAGACCTGGCTCCACCTACCAGTAAGTAAGCACAAGCCCCCTGGACTCACTGATCCCTGGCCCTATCTACCAGCAAGCTAATACCAACTCTGAGAGAACATGACCTCCTCAGGCAGCCACCCCAGATCTAGCCCCACTCACCAGTGGGTTGAAACTAGCTTTGAAACACCATGCAACTGGCAACCAAATGTGTCAGGAACTTGTCCTATCTGCCAGCAAGCCAATACTAGATTGGGGAACTCCAGCCCCACAGCTATTGATCCTAGAATCAGGCTCTGCCCATTGGTGAGTCAGCATGAGTTCTGGGACCCCCAAGCATTCAGCAGCCAGATGATTTGCAGCCTGACCCTGCCAGTCAGCAGCTGGTAGCCATATCTTTGTGGGCTATGTATACCTAGAGCCCGGTCCCCATCCAGGGGAGGAGTTTGCTGTGCATGAGCCTTGTTCTGGGCATAGAAGAAATAGCTACAATGATGTGGCAGGGTTCCAGTTCTCAGTGGGGCTGTGAGCAGTTAGGGTCTGTCATTATGGTGATGTGGGAGCATATAAGAAGCAGGGAAAGACGAAGGTGCAATCTTCTGAGGATCTTTATCACTTGCTACATTTTTGAGCCCCTTCATGGATCACAACCTTGTTGTGGCAGAGGAGCTTGCATAATTCAGTGAAGCTATGAGCCATGCCATACAGGGCTACCCAAGATAGATGGGTCATAGTGGAGAGTTTTGACAAAACAAAGTCTGCTGGGGGAGGGAATGGCAAACCACTACAGTGTTCTTGCCGTAAGAACCCCATGAATGATAAAAAAAGGCAAAAAGATATGACACTGGAAGGTGAGCCCCCCAGGTCGGAAAGGGTCCAATATGTTACTGGGGAAGAGCAGAGGGCAATTACTAATAGCTCCAGAAAGAATGAAGTGGCTGAGCCAAACTGGAAATGTCACTCTGTTATGGATGTGTCTGGTGGTAAAAGTAAAATCCAATGCTATAAGAAAAATATTGCATAGAAACCTTGGATGTTAGGTCCATGAATCAAGGTAAATTGGATGTGATCAAGCCTACAGTTAGAACATAGGTAGGTAAGTAGGGGATGGTTGAGGAAATTCCTTGATAGCTCTGGCTGCTGCTGCTAAGTCGCTTCAGTGTCCGACTCTGTGCGACCCCATAGATGGAAGCCCACCAGGCTCCCCTGTCCCTGGGATTCTCCAGGCAAGAACACTGGAGTCGGTTGCCATTTCCTTCTCCAATGCACGAAAGTGAAAAGTGAAACGGAAGTCTCTCAGTCGTGTCCAACTCTTAGCGACCCCATGGACTACAGCCTACAAGACTCCTCCATCCATGGGATTTTCCAGGCAAGAGTACTAGAGTGGGGTGCCATTGCCTTCTCCGGATAGCTCTGGCTGCAACGTCCCAAAGAGAGCCCTGTTTAAAAAGTGTTGTATCAAATACCCAATTTTGGATTTATTTCTTTGGCTAGTCAGTATTGGATCACATGCTTACCCCAAAGTAGACATTTTACTTGAACTGCAGTTTATGTCTAATAGAACAAGGAATATGTGATTTGTGAACATATCATGTAGGTTAAATCAAAGTGATACTCCAATAATCACATTCTATACTTATGACACTAATTCCTTAGTAGAGTGAGTTGATTCTGCAGTAGCTTTGTGAAATACATTGAAATTTCCTTTGCTTGCTTTTTAAAATTGGACATTTGATCTCTAAAGGATGGTTTAAATGTAAATTACATGAGATTTAGACTGATGAGTTCTCTGAAAATACACAGGGTAAACTTCTACCTTTTGTGATATCAGTCCCTATAGCTGCTTTCTTTATATTGAGTGACACCAAGTGTTCACCCTATAAGGTGGAGTCTTAGATCAGGGACAAGGGGTAGAAGTGTCCATGTAGATCTTGAAGCTAGTGAGTATGGATGTTTAATCAAGTAAGAATGTATATAGAATACTTAAAATGTGTCATGCTCTATTCTAAGTGCTTCAGTTCAGTCGCTCAGTTGTGTCCGACTGTTTGCGACCCCATGGACTGCAGCACGCCAGGTCTCCCTGTCCATCACCAACTCCCAGAATCGACTCAAATACATGTCCATTGAGTCAGTGATGCCATCCAACCGTCTCATCCTCTGTCATCCCCTTTTCCTCCTGCCTTCAATCTTTC
The DNA here is from genome assembly GCF_029407905.1 of Bubalus kerabau. Classification (NCBI taxonomy): domain Eukaryota; kingdom Metazoa; phylum Chordata; class Mammalia; order Artiodactyla; family Bovidae; genus Bubalus; species Bubalus kerabau. The sequence goes on along the minus strand of NC_073631.1, from coordinate 77,140,689 downwards.
CCAGCATCAGGATCTTTTCAAATAAGTCAGTTCTTCACATCAGGTGGCCAAAGTATTGGAGTTTCAGCTTCCGCATCAGTCCTTCCAATAAATATTAGGACTGATTTCCTTTAGTTTGGACTGGTTGGATCTCCTTGTTGTCCAAGGGACTCTCAAAAGTCTTCTCCAACACCACAGTTCAAAAGCAGCAATTCTTCAGTACTCAGCTTTCTTTATAATCCAACTCTCACATCCATACATGACTACTGGAAAAACCATAACTTTGACTAGATGGACCTTTGTTGGCAAAGTAACGTCTCTGCTTTTTAATATGCTGTCTACGTTGGTCATAACTTTTCTTCCAAAGGAGCAAGTGTCTTAATTTCATGGCTGCAGTCTCCATCTGCAGTGATTTTGGAGCCCAAGAAAATAAAGTCTGTCACTGTTTCCATTGTTTCCCATCTATTTGCCCTGAAGTGATGGGACCAGATGCCATGATCTTAATTTCCTGAATGTTGAGCTTTAAGCCAACTTTTTCACTCTCCTCTTTCACTTTCATCTAAGTACTTGATGTGTGTTAATTCACTGAAGCCTTACAACACCCCTGTAAGTACCGTTTCCCCAGCCCCCATTTTATAGATGGGGAAACTAAAGCACTGAGAAGTTGAGAAACCTGCCAAAGATCATATTTATTAAAAGACAAAAGTGAGACTTACACCAAAGGATTTATCTTCAGAAACCATGCTTTTAACCACTAGAGTCTTTGATTTCTGCAGATCAAAGAGAAAGGGAGGCGGTATATCCCCTACTATTTCACACTGTCCCTATCACCTAGAAAAGTTTTTTTCAAATTCTGGAACTCTGGGAAACTCTGGAGTTTTCATTTTCAAATGCAATTCATTTGTCTCAAAAATTGGTTTAAAAATAGGAAGACTTAAAATTGATAAATCAAATGTTAAGTATATAGCCAGTTCTGGCGGATTATCTTGACATTGCCCAGACATTGAAATGAATTTTCTGCCATTTCTGTGCATATAATTGAGCTTCTTACAAATCTGGTATGAATTATTAAAACTTGTCACATTGCATTAGTCTTTTAAAAACATTTGGTCTGTGTACATTTGAATACCTTAGTAAATGTCCATAATACTCAATTAAATGCAAGGCAATCCTCAGACATATTTGCATCTGTTTTATATTCATTGGTCATTTATAACCATTTTATTTTAATAAAAATCAAGATTTCCCTTTGCACATAAAACCTGAACATCAGTGACTACCACATCCGACTCTGTGATACCACAAGAGAAGCCAATATGATATTGAGTAAGCCATGTGGAATTTCCTGATGAAGATTTGGTAAAGGATAGGACTTATCCCACATACCACACAGGAAATGGCTTGGAATTCCTCTTCAACAGCTTGCTTTTCAAAATCTCTTTTTGCCGCATCCCATTATATATAAGGTCTGGAGGAAGGAAGAGGAGATGAGGTGGCCTACATGCATGCGATGGGGGTGTCCCAGGACCGTGGGCTTCAGTATCTTTGCCTCTTGGATTTTCCTTGTGCTTTACTAGGGCCTACTCCAGTACTATTGCCTGGAAAATCCCATGGACAGAGGAGCCTGGTAGGCTACAGTCCATGGGGTCGCAAAGGGTCAGACACGACTGAGCAGCTTCACTTTCACTTTACTTTCACTCTCCCTAGAAAGTTGCATGTGTTGATAAAACAAAACAAAATCAAGACTTTCTCACCTGAATATTTTTCTCTTGTGTCCAGTGTTCTTTTCATACTAGAAAATAATTTGGTCATGATTGCACCTTAAACTTTTAGTTCTGATTCTCTTTCCAAAAATATTATACTTCATAGCAGAACTTAAGAAAAGTGTAAAAAATGAAAAACAATCCTTTAAAAATAAGCATTACATTAATTCCATTAATCCTGAAAATACATTATAACTATATCAAAAAGCATGCAAAGGAACACACGTTACTTAAATTTTCTTTTGGATAAGGAAGGAAGCCCAGGCCCTTTTTGTTTCAACTGTAGAAGATGGACACACTTATTGGATAGCACTTGCCTGCATGCCAGAATACCAATTTGTTGCTGAGCAAACATACACCAAACCACCAAAAAACAGACAGTGAATATTTAAGCTAGGTAACAATCAAAATATTCAATCCGGGTAAAATGGGTGAGGTGTGGGGTCAGTTGCATGGTGATGGATAGCTTCTGGACTTGTGCTGATGATCACTTTGTAGTGTATCTGGATGTTGAATTATAATGCTGTAGACCTTAAACTAATATAATTTTTTTTAATTTTATTTTATTTTTAAACTTTACATAATTGTATTAGTTTTGCCAAATATCAAACTAATATAATTTTTAAAAGCCTTTAAGTATCCTAAAAAAGAATATCAGGTCCTTAGTTAATACCAATTACATTTATTTATGCCAACTAATATTCTAATATTTCATTAATATTTTACTATATTTGCTAGAGAATAAGATATGAAAAAAAGCAGGAGATGTGAGATGCGGGTTCAGTCTCTGGGTCAGGAAGATCCCCTGGAGTAGAAAATAGCAACTCACTCCAGTATTATTCCATGGAAAATTCCAGGGACAGAGGAGACTGGCCAGCTACAGTCCATGGGGCCACAGAATTGGACAGCACTGAGCGACTGAGTATATGCATACAAAGATACAAAACAAATCTAGACTGCTTATCTCTATAAATATTTGGAGCTATTTTATTCAAATATTCATAGCAGTAAGTAGCTAAATAAATAAATAATTCTTAGATATACCAGTTGAGAAAATTAGTTGGGGCAAACCCAACAGAATACTACTTACTGTTTTTGCTACTTCTTCATAATCATAAAAACATGAGTCTAGAATTGTTTTTAATAACAAGCTACAGTGAACACTGATAATGCTTTTTATTATAGGTAATTCAACTATTTAGGCCTGTTTTGGTTTTGAATTATTCTATAAACCCTATAGCTAACATACCTTTTAGTTATTATCATTATTATAATAAAACTTATACTTTATAGTAATGGTAACTTTCCTTCTGATGAGCCATAATTTTTTTTTTTGGCTCTCAATACCAGTTTTTGGTTTCTCTCTATTCATTTACCCTTTGATGTTCATCTTTTTCCCTCAAATGTGTGTGTGGTGTGGTGTGTGTGTGCGCACACATAGACATCTGATTTTTAAAGGGAAGTGAATTTGGCAAACCCAACCTGGATACTTAAAAGATATTTTTGGGTTAAAGATACTGGGGTAAAAAATTCATTTTAAGACAATTCCACAGAAATGTCTGGTATTGGAGAATACTTCCAAGGAATTAAAAAAAAAAAATTCTTGTTACCTTACAATTACAAATAAATTCTTACTTACCTTTTTCTTCTCTCTGGTATATGATGACAGTTAATGGGGTCTCAGATTGATTGTTGAAAGAGTAAAAATCAGAAACTAGAGAATTTATCCTATCTCTCAGTGTTCTAGAACTTATATTTTAAACCATTCTGTTTCTAGAATTTGTCCATTTTATTTTATATACACAGGTTACTTTTCTTATTCCAGTTTATTCAGTATTTTATGTGTCTATTCCATCATGTTTTAAATAGCTACTAATGACCATTTCTGTGCCAGGTAGTTCTTGGTCCTTTAGATAGATGAATAAAATACAGTCCCAACCTCCAAGACAACGTGAGTCTGTTGGGGAAGCTCAGAGTTTCCTGTGTTTACAGTTTAATTGCTAGTTTGAAAGGACTTTGTAAACCATGTAATCTTAGCAGGCAGTGTTGAAAATGACCACTGAGGTGTACTAGTTTAGTTCTCAAGAGAGAATTTTGCAGGTAAAACGAACAACCTCCCTCCAAGCCTGATTTATCTCTGATATGAGTTAAAACCTGAGACATCTGTGTAGATCAAACTAGTTGAATAATCACTAATTCCTGCTCTGTTGCCTTTTTGCTCTATATTATAGCCAAAGACAGTTTGTAAGCTGATCAGAGACTTTTGCTAAAGGCTTGTGCTAAGATAGTTGTGCTGCACTGCATTTCAAAGTTGGGTCAGAGCATTCAATAAATTGATTTTTCTGTCCCTTCTATTTCTCATTCTAGAACTCTGCCATAACCAGTTACACGTGGCTTCCGTTCTATAGTGGGGAAAGCCTGTACCTTGAGTGACAGAGGCAGGCTTTTGAAGTTTTCATGAAATGGTGTGTTGACTTCCTCTTTGTTCATTGGAGAGGGTAGAATGTGTCTGGCTCATCTACTTTAGACACGTGAAAGTCAGATCCCAGTTCTACTTTTGAAAACCATCTGGGCTGCTTTTTATTCTCCAAACCCAGGAGCCCTCAGTGAAATCAATGGGTTTGGCAGGCTATATCTGTGAAGAGATGAGGTTACCTTGTTGTGTGCAAGACATTTTTTTCTGAGGCCTGGACACAAGAAAAACAACTTCCTCGGGTGATAATTTTTTACAGGAAAAGAGACATTTTGAGGGCTTCTGTGGAGTGGTTGGGATTTATTAGAAGACAGGACATGTTAAATATGCTTTTAAAAATGATGTAAAAGCAAGTATGTGTTCAACTATTTTTTAGTTTTAATTGACCTCTAGAATGAAAAGCTTAGTGACTTAAGACACCATTTCTATTTTTTTTTTTTTTTTGCTTCTTATGTAAGAAAGATGGGTCGGGGGCAACATGTTATAAACTTTTATTCATCTTTCAATTTCAGAAAATGGGGAAATGTTAGAGACTCATACTGTTAAATTGCAAGTTCAAAAGCTCTTTGATTAATGCTGTTATTCTAAAATAGGATTTGAGCCTAGTTATAGTGAAAAGAAATACAGTTTCATACAGGGTCATTATATTGGTCAAGGTGATACTATGAATAAAGTTCAAGTGCCCTCAATTGAGCCACTAGCTGTTACTTCTTCTGTGGCAGTGTAACAATTTTCCAGTCAATAGTGTATAAATATTTTTAGACACTGCAGAGTCAGGTAAATTCCATTGACCAAAGGTAAAGAGCTATCTGTCATTAGTTCACTAAAGAGCAAGGTGATTTTCGTTAATCACTTTTTAAAATTCTCTAACTTGGTAAGTGGTTATTTTATCCATGTTATTATTTAATACTTATGATGCCAAACTGAACCTCATGTATATCTATACAATTGATGTGAAGTACAGAACTATCAATTCTCTATCAGTGTGGTCACCATCATTCATTTAGTGTGAAGTTATGATGCAAAGAGTCGGACACGACTGTGCACATATACACGATGACATCCAGACCCATTCCAGTCCCTACATCAATCATTCATTTATAGAAACTAGGGACGGGGGAGCCTGGTGGGCTGCCGTCTATGGGGTTGCACAGAGTCGGATACGACTGAAGCGACGCAGCAGCAGCAGGGCTCTTAAGTGGGAAACTAGTAATCTGAGTGTTAGCAACACTGTGGGTTGAATTCTAATACCCACTAGGAGTAGAAAATGATGGGGAAATGAACCCTGCCTGGATTTCTCAGCACTGCTGAAAAATATCCTTCTTAGACATGGAAATTTATGTTATGTAATGGTAGGGAGTATTTGTTTTCACTTTCCCTAGAAATATTTCACTCTTTACCTACCATGAGAATTCGATCTGTAGCCATTTGTTAAAACGCTCTGATCTAAAAGGAAATAAAACTTCTCATATCCTCCCCAAGGCTACAATGGTGACAACCTAAACCAGGTCCCTACGGTAAACCCTAGGGTGCTGAGGAGGCGGGAACACTGTTTTCCTAGGTATTTACAATTCAGAAGGAATGTAGCCCTGGACCTTGGAGACATCTGGAGGTCACAAAAGCTGAGAAACATGAGAGTGTCTGACTCTTGGAGATATTTTCTTTGCATTATTTATTTGCATGAAATTGAGACACAAGTAAGTTAAGTAACTTTCCAAAGATTCCATGAGTAATGACTACACAGTTAGGTCTATTCCTTAGGCAGATTTTGTTTGCAAGAGGGTCCATGTTGGAGTGGAAGGGCAACAAACCTCTTTCCCCTTTGTATGCAGAGAAAAGTCACTTTTTCCTCATCCTTCACCTAAGGAGTGTCTGCCTATCCACGTAGGAAAATTGATCTGGTTCTCATGTTGCCCTGGGAGTGAGGACTAGGTGAAGGTGGGGAAGGTATACTTATTATTTACTGAGAAGTATTTAGGAAAAAAAAATCTGTGTAATCAGGAATACTTTGTGGTATATTCATGATAAAATTAATAAAGAGGAATAATAATACATGATTCACTTAAGAATTTTTCTAGATTTTTTAGGCCCCATTCCATATAAATGCTTACTCATCAAAAGCAGGATATCTGCATGTACACAGCTTGCATTACTAGACAGCACAGATCTAAAATCTCACTGAAGCATCTTCAGTTGGTTACTTCACTGGTTTAAATTTCCTTTAAAAATTGGCTAAGGACTTCTTTACATATGCATGACCAGAAATGTCCAAATGACCAGTCCTTCTCAAGGCCAGTTTTCAAAAGTGATTTAATTTTACCTTTAGAATGTGGGGATTGTTTAGGAATATTTTTCTACATCCCACAGCAGTTTACCTACTAGCAAATTTTAAGATCAAGTCTTTATCTCTTGCATGAAGAAAACGTTGCCACCTGCAACGCTTAACATAATGGTAGGTTTATTACAAGTACGATTAATGTTTTCTGAAATATACTGCATTTATGTAGACATTCCCTCCAGGATTTCATAATCACATAGAGACCTCTAGAGATGCAGGGACTTCATCAGATGTGTAATTTAATTCCATCATTTTTACAGATGAAGAAAATTGAGACACATGGAAATTAAGTAATTTTCCAAAGACCTTGTGGGTAGTAACTACAGACTTAGTTTTAGTCATAGTTGACTCTTTCTCATCTGTTTTTCAGTATAATATTCTGCCTATGTGAATGGAAAAACCTCCTGTGAATTCTGTCTATTCAGAGATCCTTCTGCCTATTTGATTTTCTCTGGACTGGGGATGTTAAGCAAAGGATCTTCCTTAAAGGTGCTTTGGACTAACAGTGACAGAATCTGGAAGGCCTAGCAGTGGTGGAAAAGCTCTCTGCTTATTTATATCTCAGATACCTCTACTCACATCTCCTTTTGGAGGCTTATCCTAGAATTTCTCATTTCAGGTGCCACTGTTGCTTAAGCTTTCTATTTCTCAAAATATAGGGATACAATTTTTTTAGGGTTTGGTAAATATTTACAAGGGAATGCATGTCAAGACAAAAAGGAGTTTAACAAATTGGAATTCTCCAAGCCTTCTAAGAAGAGATTGTAGAGCTCTGAACACAGGAGCAGATAAACATGATTTTATGATTGTCTTAAATGGCATACTGTTGATACGCAAAGTACACAGAGACAAAAAAAGAAAAGATTGAATAACAGACACAATTAAATGACTGAATAAGAATAACAGATGTGTGAATGAAAATAAGACCATTTAGCACTTTTTTTTTTTCCTATCCTTTCACATACTGTAAGTCTTTTAGATAGTTTTCCATGTTTTAAAATAACTTTAGTTCTCAGTGTATTGGTAATTCAAACTAGCAGGGAAAATAGCAAGGCTTCAAGATCCCCAAAATAGTCCAAACATAAAAATAAGATATAAAAATGAGAAGGTTGCATGCAGTTGAAATCTCATGCTATAGCACACCTAGAAAATAGTGTTCCTTTTACTTGAGTTTCGAAAGTAAACAATGACAGGCTTTTAAACCAAGTGGTATAAATTTAATATGACTCAAGAACTCTACTGTACATGAAATCAGAGATAAAGGCAGAAGAAGGAGCCACTCATTTTTCTCTATTCTAATTATCTTCGTTTCAGTGGATTAGAAAATGGTAAATGTAGAAGTCAAGTTGGAGATGGTCCTGAGCTCAATCGCCTGCCAAGTTAAGTCTGATAAATGGCAAGTGTGTATAATTAATACTGTCATTTTTCCCTAGACCAAAGGGCGACTGCAGTAACTATAGATTGTAATTGTCATCGTTGTCACATAAAATGTGCTATTATTAAGTTCAGGCCGAATTTTATTGCTGGGAATGCTCATAAATTGAGCGGTCAGTCATTTAAATTACCAAGCAGAGAGCTTTGTGGCTTGCTCTAAAACTACTTTCTAAGACAATGTATTTGACTTTGGACCTCTAGAAACTAATTGCATTTTTTGAACAGATGGTAGACAGGCTGTAACCTATAAATGAGAATATTCTGACACATATGCCATGTACACTTACGCATGTTCCTAAGAATCTTACATTTTTATTTCCAAAATTTTTGGTTGTAGGGGCAGGAGAGGAATGAGGAGTCAAAGTGAAATGACATATGAGTGGGAAAGATCATTTTGAAAGCACACTTATTGCTCTCTTGCAAGATGCCTACTTTCCAGAAGATGATGTTGATAAAAAATTAAAGCATGCAGCATGAATATTATTATGGATTTGTTAGTGTCTCAGAGAAGGATTGTGGGACAGAAAATTGATTGGAATAGCAAGGGATGAGGAACCAGCTAGCAATATGCTAAAAAGATTAATAGTGACTAATAGGATATTTGGTGATTCCATTTAGTATTCTATTTCTTTGTATATTTAAAATGAATGTAATTAAAACATGTATTAAACATATGTTTCCCTAAAATACTGTGCTAGGTATTTTGATATGAAAATTACTGATGAGATACATGACCTTATCTTTGGAATGTTTAATTCTATTTACATTTTTCCATTTTAAGTCTAAAAATAGAATTGTGTATTTATATAAAATATAAACATATAATTCTAAAAATATAATTTAAAGAAATACAATTAGAGGAAAAAATACCCATACCTCCTTTTACTGGAAGCAGAATAGTTGCTATATTATTGCATTTCATATATATATATGAATTTTTATAATTGTAATTAGTATATGCAACTTTTAGTTCTGTGTTTTATATTCTGTGTATCTTTTCTCTGATTTTCTAGATCTTCACATAGCTGTTGATTTCACCCTTATCATTCAAGTCTCAAACTGAATATCATCTCCCTAGGTCATTCCTACCGTAATAGCCTACTTTCTGCCCATCTTTCTGTCATACTACCCTTCAGAAAATTTTTATATTCATAGTAGTTCTGTAGTAAATAACTTTGCTTAATCATTTGTTCATTTACCTTTTGTCTTTGCTCTCTTAAAATATAAGTTCTGTGCAGCAGGAACTTGTCTGTCTTGTTCATTACTATATGCCTGGCCATGAAAACAAGGCCTGATATCTATAAATAAACATAAGTTATTAATTAAAAATTTACTGCACCATTCTTCTGTTGTTGGACATAATTTATTTCAAATTCTGCATCATTACTATTTATACATTTAGGGATATCTTCCATGAATGTAGTGATTTTCAAATTTTATAAATAAAATGTTAGAAAAAGCACAGAAAATAATTCCAAGTGTTAGATAATAGGTCTAGGAGTCTGAAGTTGTTTATATTGTGATGTATATATTATATATAATATAGTACATATATAATGTAATAAAATGTAATATATACATATATTCAACTTATTATTATTATTATTATTATTTTTGCTGGGCTTCTCTGGTGGCTCAGAGGTTAAAGCGTCTGCCTGCAATGCAGGAGACCTAAGTTTGATCCCTGGGTTGGGAAGATCCCCTGGAGAAGGAAATGGCAACCCACTCCAGTATTCTTGCCTGGAGAATCCCATGGACGGAGGAGCCTGGTGGGCTACAGTCCACGGGGTCGCAAAAAGTTGGACACGACTGAGCGACTTCACTTCACTCACTTTGACCAAGTGACAAAAATCTTATGTTTGTGTTAACTTTTGTCAGTTTTACCTCTTCTGTATATTATAATTTTAGAAAATTTGCTATTAGAGATTAATGGTCAAAAACAATATGACCAAAGTTGCTTATTTTCTTTTCTTGATTTTTAGCAAGTTTGTACCTTTATTTTTAATACTTTTAGTATTATTGGTAAGTAGGATTTTCTCTTTTGTAAATTTTGTTGTCATTTTTCTTTTAACATTTTTCTCAGTGTGAGCTCTTTTATACTTTAACTCTTTGAGCTGACAAGCTTAGTTGTAGTCAATTAAACTGTTACTTAGAGAGGTCACATGCTATGAGTTTAACTGGTACAATAAGGAATGAGGAAGCTTCTGTTAATATCCCTCTCATGGGAAAGTGAAGGAGATAATAGGTGCTCAGTAGTGGGGGCTATAATTGTTACTTAGGTTACATCAGACTCTGTGGTCAGTGGTTTTATATCAATTAATCCTCACAAATCTTATTAGCTTTAATCTTGTTATTTTATCCCTATATAAAGATGTGAAATTAAGTCTCAGTTGATGGGAGTACAGGACTCAGCGACTGAACTGAGATTAAAATACTCCACATTGAGCGTTGGAGCCCTGATTTAAACTCTAATCTGTGTGTGTGTGTGTGTGTTTTTTTTCCTGCACAATCTGCACACTTTCTGCTATTCCAGGAAATTACCTTTGAGGTAGACTTGTAGGTATCTGACTGGCAAGGCAGAGTAACACAAATGTTCCAGAAAAACATACCAGAAATGAGACAACCTGGGAACACTGACTGTTGATATTAAAATGTGCATTAAAAAGAAAAAAAAGTTGAAATAAGTCACATGTTCTATAAATGAACAAATACATTAACCTCTTCATTTGTTTAATATGTGTTAAATTAGTAGTAATGTCTTACTAAAATAATTTAGTCTTGTTTATTATCTAAAATATTGAATGGTTTAAAGATCTGAGAATATATTTTCTGGTTTGATTGTATAGTATTTATTTTCACCAAAGGTTACATAGAATTTTAAAAGATGATGTGAAAACTGTTGTTTCTAGGACATATTAACAGTTAAGGTCTCACCTTTAGAACTCCCAGTGGGCTTTACTTCCTCATGTTCTGTTCCTGGATGAATCCATTTAGAGAATATATGGTTTCCTATGCTTACATTGGCAGAATGGGGTTTTTGAACTTTGCTGGCTTGGGTATTATTAGCATTACTATGACAAACATATATGAATCAAAGACTCATATGACATAATCCCTACTTTTAAGATATAAAATAATATACTTGCACAGAAGTTCTGATGTAGAGAACAGAGAAAGTTGGCGGGGGGGCAACCTTTTAAAAAAAATTATTGATCTCATACTGTGAAAGAAAATATGTTTCCAATAAGACACTCTTTCTGTAAGTTGCTCTGAGTATCTTTCTGTTGCTAAAGAGAAAGAGTAGCATTTTGTGTGTTATTTACTGTGGGCGAGAGAGGAGGATCTCTCAGAAGAGCTGAACTGGGAAGCTCTCACTATGTTCTTTGTTCCTCCCTTTGTATGTGTGGAGGGTTGTGAATATCTGGATAGAGACTTACAGAATTAAGATGATGGCCTTCTTCACATCCTTTAGGTGTCTCTATTTTTAATAAACTTGCATTGATAAATTTTTATCATGACCAGAAAAGGTATGAAGAAAGGAAGGCTGACAAACCATCTGTTGGCCATAACTTAGAAACCTTTCTTTGAACTGAACCTTTTTTTTTTTGCTCTGTTTCTGAAAAACAATGCAATATGGACTGTATTTTGATGAACTTCTACACTGCCCTTTTCATGTCTTTTTATTTGTGCCTAAACTCTATAGTTTCTTTTAATTTGCCTATGTAGTTGACTTTATCCCTGTCAAACTAACGTTATGTGTTGAAGTGGAAAAAGTCATTTATTTTTATATAAAAAAAACTGTTAGTATTCCGTAAAGAAACAAAATGTGTAGGAATGAGAGGCTAAGATGAGTCATCTTAACCAAGTATTGAGCTGGATATCAGATGATGTGACTTTTAGTACCAATTACACCATTGGATCTTGGATAAAGGATTTAATCTCCGAGTCTGTGTCTTTATCTATGAAAGAAGTATGTTAAACTAAGTAATATTAAAGTTATCACAATTATGACATCATCACTTCCTTTGGAGAGGTATATGTGGAAACTAGACCTTTGTATTCTGTAAAGAACAATTGTCTTACATAGTATAACCTAACACCTCTGACCCTTCCCAACAGTTTTACCTGCATTAACTCACTGCATCAATATCACTGTGCTATAGTAAGATAGGGGGATATTATTATCCATAGAAAAATATGCAGAATCTGAGATTCAGATCCATAATAACCAATCCAGGTCCACACAGTGAATTCCAACCAGAGCTGTAATCCCTGGGTTTACTAAGGTTTGATAAGTAATAATATATTGCTGTATTAGAATACTTACTGGCTTCCCACTGAACTTGCTTCTACCTGAGGCAAAAAAAAAAAAAAGTTCTCAATCTGGTTTGCATCCAGAATTCACTAATTAGCACTTACTAACTCCATATAGTTTGTGGGTTGCCCACCTGGCAGGTATGAAGGCAAAAAGATATGACGCTGAAAGTTGAGGCCCTCCAGGTCAGTAGGTATCCAATACGCTACTGGGGAAGAGTGGAGAAATAGCTCGAGAAAGAATGTAGAGGCTGGGCCAAAGCAGTAACAACATCCTGTTGTGGATGTACCTAGTGGTGAAAGTGAAGTCTGATGCTGTAAAGAACAATATTGCATTGGAACCTGGGATGTTAGGTCTATGAATCAAGGTAAATCCAATGTGGTCAAGCAGGATATGGCAATTATAGGAATCAGTGAAATAAAACGGATAGGAATGGGTATATTTAATTCAGATGACCATTATATCTACTACTGGGGCCGAAGATGGAGACATTCTATACAGTCAGCAAAAAAGAAAAAAAAAAAGACCCGAAGCTGACTATGGCTCAAATCATCAGTTTCTTATTGCAAAATTCAGACTTAAATTGAAGAAAGTAAGGAAAATCACTAGGCCATTCAGGATGACCTAAAACAAATCCCGTATGATTATACAGTGGAGGGGGATGAACAGATTGAAAGGATTAGATCTGGTAGACAGTGTGCCTGAAGAACTATGGTTGGAGGTTCACAAGATTGTACAAGAGGTGGTGACCAAAACTATCCCCAAGAAAAATAAATGCAAAAAGGCAAAATGGTTGTCTGAGGAGGCCTTTTAAATAGCTGAGAAAAGAAGAGACATGAAAAGCAAGGGAGAAAGGGAAAGATATACCTAACAATGCTAAGTTCCAAAGAATAGCAAGGAGAGATAAGAAAGCCTTCCTCAGTGATCAGTGCAAAGACATAGAGGAAAACAATAGAATGGGAAAGACTAGAGATCTCTTCAAAAAAAATTAGAGATACCAAGGGAATATTTCATGCAAAGGATGGGCACAGTAAAGGACAGAATTGGTAAAAACCTAACAGAAACAGAAGAGATTAAGAAGAGGTAGCAAGAATACACAGAAGAACTGTACAAAAAAGGTTTTAATGACTCAGGTAACCATGATAGTGTGGTCAGTCACCTAGAGTAGACATTCTGGAGTGTGAAGTCAAGTGGAACTTAGGAAACATTACTATGAACAAAGCTAGTGGAGGTGATGGAATTCCAGCGAAGCTATTTGAAATCTTGAGTACTCTTAAAGTGCTGCACTGAACATGCTAACAAATTTGGAAGATTCAGCAGTGGCTGAAAAGGTTAATTTTCATTACAATCCCAAAGAAATGTAATGCCAAAGAATGTTCAAACGAGTGCACAATTGTGCTCATTTCACATGCTAGCAAGATAATTCTCAAAACCCTTAGTTTAGTATTACATGAAATGAGAACTTCCTGAGATAAAAGCTGGCTTTAGAGAAGGCAGATGAACCAGTGATCTAATTACCAGAATTCACTGGATCATAAAAAAAAAAAAAGGAAAAAGGAATTCCAGAAAACATCTGCCTCATTGACTACACTAAAACCTTTGACTGTGTGGATCACAACAAACTGGAAAATTCTTAAGAGATGGAAATACCAGACCACCTTTTCTGCTTCCTGAGAAATCTGTATGCAGGTCAAAAAGCAACAATTAGAACTGGATTTGGAAGAACATACTGGTTCAAAATTGGGAAAGGAGTGCATCAAGGCTGTACAATGTCACCCTGCTTATTTAACTTATATCCAAAGTACATCACGAGAAATGCTGGGGTGGATAAATGACAAGCTGGGTTCAAAATTTCCGGGAGAAATACTGACAACCTCAGACATGCAGATGATACCACTCTAATGGCAGAAAGTGAAAAGGAACTAAAGAGCATGTTGATGAGGGTGAAAGAGGAGAATGAAAAGGCTGGCTTAAAACAACATTTAAAAAACCTAAGATTGTGGCATCTGGTCCCATCACTTCATGGCAAATATATGGAGAAAAAGTGGAAGCAGTAATAGATTTTATTTTCTTGGGATCCAAAATCACTGTGAACAGTAACTATAGCCAAGAAATTAAAAGATGCTTGCTCCTCAGCATATTAAAAAGCAGGGACATCAGTTTGCTGACAAATGTCTGTATAGTGAAAGCTGTGGTTTTTCCAGTGTTCATGTAAGGATGTGAGAACTGGACCATAGATAAGTCTGAGTGCCAAATAATTGATGCTTTTGAATTGCGGGGTGGGAGAAGACTCTTGAGAGTCCCTCAAGAAGGGAGACTGTCCCAGGAGATAAAACCAGTCAATCATAAAGGAAATCAATGCTGTATATTCACTGGAAGGATGTATGTTGAAGCTGAAGCTCTAATACTTTGGCCACCTGATTAGAAGAGCCAACTCACTGGAAAAGATCCTGATGCTGGGAAAGATTGAGTGCTGGAGGAGAAGCGGGTGACAGAAAATAAAATTGTTAGATGGCATCACCAAATCAGTGGACATGAGTTTGAGAAAGCTCTGGGAGATAGTAAAGGACAGGGAAGCCTGACATGCTGTAGTCCATGGGGTTGGAAAGAGTGGGATATTACTTAGCGACTGAACAATGAGAAGCACAACTAAATATAGAGGGGATAGTAAACAGTTAGTGCCTAGAAAGCAGTAAGAATCAGTGTCTCTGTAAATTGGATCTGCCTATATTCAGGTGATAAAGGACAGAAATGGTATGGACCTAACAGAAGCACAAGATATTAAGAAGAGGTGGCAAGAATACACAGAAGAACTGTACAAAAAAGAGCTTCATGACCCAGATAATCATGATGGTGTGATCACTTATCTAGAGCCAGACATCCTGGAATGTGAAGTCAAGTGGGCCTTAGAAAACATCACTACGAACAAAGCTAGTGGAGGTGATGGAATTCCAGTTGAGCTATTTCAAATCCTGAAAGATGATGCTGGGAAAGGGCTGCACTCAATATGCCAGCAAATTTGGAAAACTCAGCAGTGGCCACAGGACTGGAAAAGGTCTGTTTTCATTCCAATCCCAAAGAGAGGCAATGCCAAAGAATGCTCAAACTACCACACAATTGTACTCATCTCACACGCTAGTAAAGTAATGCTCAAAATTCTCCAAGCCAGGCTTCAGCAATACGTGAACCATGAACTTCCTGATGTTCAAGCTGGTTTTAGAGAAGGCAGAGGAACCAGAGATCAAATTGCCAACATCCGCTGGATCATCAAAAAAGCAAGAGAGTTCCAGAACAACATCTATTTCTGCTTTATTGACTATGCCAAAGCCTTTGACTGTGTGGATCACAATAAACTGTGGAACATTCTGAAAGAGATGGGAATACCAGACCACCTGACCTGCCTCTTGAGAAACCTATATGCAGGTCAGGAAGCAACAGTTAGAACTGGACATGGAACAACAGACTGGTTCCAAATAGGAAAAGGAGTACGTCAAGGCTGTATATTGTCACCCTACTTATTTAACTTATATGCAGAGCACATCATGAGAAATGCTGGGCTGGAAGAAGCACAAGCTGGAATCAAGATTGCCTGGAGAAATATCAATAACCTCAGATATGCAGATGACACCACCCTTATGGCAGAAAGTGAAGAGGAACTCAAAAGCCTCTTGATGAAGGTGAAAGAGGAGAGTGACAAAGTTGGCTCAAAGCTCAACATTCAGAAAACTAAGATCTGGTCCCATCACTTCATGGGAAATAGATGGGGAAACAGCAGAAACTGTGGCTGACTTTAATTTTTTGGGCTCCAAAATCAATGCAGATGGTGATTGCAGCCATGAAACTAAGATGCTTGCTCCTTTGAAGGAAAGTTATGACCAACCTAGATAGCATATTCAAAAGCAGAGACATTACTTTGCCAACAAAGGTCCATCTAGTCAAGGCTATGGTTTTTCCAGTGGTCATGTTTGGATGTGAGAGTTGGACTGTGAAGAAAGCTGAGTGCTGAAGAATTGATGCTTTTGAACTGTGGTGTTGGAGAAGACTCTTGAGAGTCCCTTGGACTGCAAGGAGATCCAACCAGTCAATTCTAAAGGAGATAAGTTCTGGGTGTTCATTGGAAGGACTGATGCTGAAGCTGAAACTCCAAAACTTTGGCCACCTCATGTGAAGAGTTAACTTATTGGAAAAGACTCTGATGCTGGGAGGGATTGGGGGCAGGAGGAGAAGGGAATGACAGAGGATGAGATGGCTGGATGGCATCACTGACTCGATGGACATGAGTTTGAGTGAACTCCGGGAACTGGTGATGGACTGGAGGCCTGGCATGCTGCAATTCATGGGGTCGCAAAGAGTTGGACATGACTGAACAACTGAACTGAACTGATATTCAGGTGATTGGTTCATGGTTGGGCTCCAGTGTTTCAGGGCATCAGCTTCTGAGGTCATTAATGCTTGGTAGCCCATATACTGTTCTTTCTGATTAAGACTTAATACTTACTGAATATTAATGAGTTTGAAATGCATATTTATGGTTAGAATTCCTTTAGAGTCTTTAACTGAAAAGAAAGATAAAGTAAGGGAGAATACGAAGAGGTTATCTCCAAGTCTGCATAGCAGAAACAGAATATATTCCTAGAAATAGGTATATTGCAAGTAGTAAGCTACTGTGTGAGGGTTAACAGACCCCCATAATGCTTGTAAACTGTCTTTTGGTGAATAGAGCATTTATAAGACAATGAACTGTTAATGCATAAATTGCATTTTTAGTATGCAGTTTCTGAAAACATGTCAATATACCATTTTTAACATGTCATTTTGCTTTCCTAAAACAAGAGTAAGTAAGTTCTGTGAATAAACTTGGGTATTTGTCAAATCTGGATTATGTCAGAAAAAGACATGGCTCAAGATAGTGTTTTGGTTTATCTCCTTTGTCACGTGTGTTCTGCTGACAGGAATTTAATTATATGTGCATGATTCTCTTTGCCATGGTGACTATAACCTTACATTTAGTAATTTTATTTATAAAAACTAAAGCTCTATGCAGAATTAAAATGTTAGTATTAGTTAACTATTAGGAGTTTTTTTTTTTTTTCCCCTAGGGAGGGTCATATAACCTCTTGATTAAAAGAGAGAATCTTCTTACCGCAGATAATAGTTGGTGTAAACTGAATGTTATACCCTGTGATTTTTACATATCAAAAACAAAAGGAGAATAATCTCAATTTTTTAAATATTGAGATACCCAAATTAATTTTAAGAGTTGAAAGACTCCATGTGTAACAGTTTCCCAGTTTGTATAAATGCAATTGCACAAAAACAACTTTTATCCTGGACATTTCTGATTCTAGAAAAATCAGAAAAAAAGACTTCTCCGATTGTTTTTTAAAAGTAGGTAGATGCAGTGAACTAAAAGTCAGGGAACTCCAGGTCTCATGCCATCTGTTTGTCCTTGGGCAAATTTCATTCCATCCTATGATACAGAGCATTTTGTTCTGTAGCAGGGAAACCCAAAACCAATAAAGTAAAGCCTACGGTATATTTGAGGAACTTGGAAGAAAAATGAAATAGAAAGTAGATACTCTTTTACAGGCATGAAAATAAGCACCTTTATTATGCCTGTAAGACATTTTAATGATCTAATTTTTTTAATATTCTCTTTATTAACTTTGTAGGGATGCTAAGGAATATGAATTTAAGGGAGACAGACACAAGTGTTGGACAGGATGTAGATGGGCAGGAAACTAATTGGAATGTCATGAATCTTTATCTGAACATGCACACCAGATCCAAACAGTCTGTCTGGCTTGATTAGCGAAAAAATCAATCAGGTCAGTTAGGCAGTTCAGTCAAGTCATGAATTAGTTAACTAGTTCTTATTTGTCTGAATAGATTAGCTAATATGTTTATTTATTCAGCCAGCAAGTATTTTTGGAACATCAATTATATGTCAGGCAATGTGCTATGAACACACGGATGAAAGAGACATTCTTACCTTTAAGGCTTTCACTGATTCAACTGTAGTCCAAGGCATTGAGTTAAATGCCATCTTAATGGAACCTGCTGTAGGCAGATGCTTGGTTAATTCAACAGGGTGAGTTGAGGAGCAGTGGAGAAGTGTCTATAGGATGAGACACTTCTGGTGAAAATAATGTTAATTCAGGAAAAAAGGGAAAAAAAAACTTGGCAGAGGGCTTTGGGATTAGGAAAGTTTCTTGGCTCAGTTATTGCTTCCATTCTTTGATCTCAACTAGATGGCATTCAGTAAGGACTGAGATTAACAGACTTTGTTTCTAATCTTTTTTTACATTTACCACTAGCCCAAATTGATGAGCTTCTTTGTTGCCTAGTATCATCTAGAGACTTTTCCTTTCTTTCATCTTTGATAGACAGAAGGACCGAAAAGCATGTGAGTAGGGAAAATATTTCACAGATAAGTAACGTGGCCAGGGAGAGGGAATAAAGAGCCACTGCTTCATATGCTAAGATGGGATGCATAATGGAGAAATCACATACTACCTTAGAATGTCAGTGATAATGCTGAAAGTCCATCACTCTTGTTAATGAATATATGAATATAAGTAAATGAAGTCCCAACATGAGAAGGAACAGAGATTTGAATTTAGGCCTTGTGTGTGCAGCTCACTGATAGTTAGACCACAGCACGAAAAACTATGGGAAAATGTTTAAATGTCTTTTTTTCAGTGCTCTTCTTGGTAGTCTTCAATTCCTATTGGATAGAAATGTGAAGAAGACGGCACTTGGGTATCTATGATCATTCTGCACTGAGGCTTTAGTATTCAGTATGATTGCCATTTAAAAACTATGCAATTAAAGCTGTGTCTAATGAGAAAGGAAGAGGCCATGCTAAATATTCAGTGCTAACAAAACCCAGCTACTCCGAAGGTGTAAAATCATCTTGGCGTCTGGTGTTAGGATGGTGGCACTGGGGATTTGAAGGGATGGTGCTGTAATTAAAAGACTTAAGTCATGGATTGTAACGGCCCTAGTGAACAGCACAGCTCCCAAGAAGGCAAGGAATTCTTTCAGATCATTCATGGGAGAGTGAAGATTTTGTCTTTGTTCTAAAATAATATGAAATCCTGAGATTCAGTTTAAAAATTCTGTCTAGTTCAGAAGTTTATTTTTTAAATGGGTGTCATATCTGATGTAAGATTTTGCTGCCGTGTTTTGCCACAATATTAATGTTAATAACCTACATTCAACATTAACTTAGTTACTTCAGTATTATAACTATCAACATATTTGTTTAAATAGATTAAAAATAGCTGAATGCTGCTCTAGAAACCATCTGTAAAGTTAATGTTTTATTGCTCTTTCCAGATTTCAGTGTGGATCATATAGTAGAATTGAATTCATTTGTCAAATTTTTATTCAGTTATACTTGCGTGACCACTAAGGATTGCCAGCAGATTCTGCTTAGAATTTAATGAAAGGAGCTCTGAAAGGTGTGAGCCAATTGTATAATCAATAAGCCTGAATTCAAGCATATCTGAAGTTTGAGTGGGCTATGCAGATTTAGTCTCTAAAGCATTTTTTTAAATTTTATTTTATTTTTAAACTTTACATAATTGTATTAGTTTTGCCAAATATCAAAATGAATCCGCCACAGGTATACATGTGTTCCCCATCCTGAACCCTCCTCCCTCCTCCCTCCCCATACCATCCCTCTGGGTCGTCCCAGTGCACCAGCCCCAAGCATCCAGTATCGTGCATCGAACCTGGACTGGCAACTCGTTTCATACATGATATTTTACATGTTTCAATGCCATTCTCCAAGCATTTTTTTAAAGTGACATTTTGATTTAATTGAAGGGGAGAGCTAAATAAGGAAGAGGAAATGAGTGACAAGGTGACGTAGTTATTATGATACACAGTAATTTCAACTTTGGATCTGGGTTTTAGTGTAGCAGGGAAAGAATCTGGAGGTGGGAAGAGAATAGGATGAATTTGAGAAGAGGGGATTAATGAATTAAAGGTTCAGATAGAATAAGTGGCTTCAAAGGACACAAAACCAAGGAGTGATAAGGGATTCCCATTTTACTTAATTTCTTCTTAAACAAGCATTAAGATATTGAAGCAGAAACCTTAGAAATTATGTTGCATTAACCGATTAAATACTTACTAAGTAGCTTTTGCACTCAAAGTTCAGTTAGACAGCTGTAGTGTGTCTAAAGCTTAGACAGGTGATGGCTACAGGCAGCAGTCCACAAACTATAGAGTCCCCCAGCCAAATTAGGCCACTACCTGTTTTCGTGCTACCTGGGGGCTAAGAAAGGCTTTTTCATTTTTTAATGGTTGAAATAAAATCAGGAGTATTTAATGACATATGAAAATTATATGAAATTCAAATATGAAGTTTTATTGAAATGCATCTACACTTTTTTAAAAAAAACATTTGGTTAATGGATGCATTCCTACTATAAGAGCAGAACTGAGTAATTGAAGCAGACCATGTAATCTGTAAGCTCTTA
Organism: Bubalus kerabau; assembly: GCF_029407905.1. Lineage (NCBI taxonomy): Eukaryota > Metazoa > Chordata > Mammalia > Artiodactyla > Bovidae > Bubalus > Bubalus kerabau. The sequence goes on along the minus strand of NC_073631.1, from coordinate 77,119,895 downwards.
CATATTTACTCTCTGACCCTCTGTAGAAAAATATTTCTGAGTTCTGGTCTAAAATGTAGGCTTCAAGTGACTTCACAGTCAAGATTTATTGAGGACTTTTGTGTGCTGGGCGTTTTTCTCTGAGCTCTATTCATCTCATTTAATCCTCACAGCACTTCCATAAGATAGCTGCTGTCTGCCTACAATGCGGGAGACCCAGGTTCGATCCCTGGGTTAGAAAGATCCTCTGGAGAAGGAAATGGCAACCCACTCCAGTACTCTTGCTTGGAAAATCCCATGGACGGAGGAGCATGGTAGGCTGCAGTCCATGGGGTTGCAAAGAGTCGGACATGACTGAGTGACTTGACTCACTTTAAAATAAGAAATTGACACAGAAATGTTAAAACCTTGCCCTTAAATCACATAGGTATTAAGTGATGGAATTGAGATTTGAACCCTGGTGATATGACTCCAAAGAGTATGCTATACACTTTCTAGATCTCAATTTCCCATATTTAAAATATGGATTGTATACTTTTCAAGATACTTATTATTAGATAGAGTTTGGTAAACATGTATAAAGCCCTTGGTATAAACAATTGATTTATAATATAGTCTTCATTTCTTTTTATCTTGTATGTCAATTTTTTGTAAGACTCTGCTAGTTTACTTGTTAACATAAAAATTTGAGATCCTGGACCTAGAGATTGTGGAATGAAGACTAAATTTATACTTTGTGAAGAATACCCCTGAGTTAGTTCAGTGCACATGGTTAGGGTGGGACTTGGAGAAATCTTGGGTCATTGTGGCTATGAAGAGGAAAGGAAGAGTAGCTTCTGCCCTCCAAAAAGATCAAACTTGTGTATGTAAATGTGTAACTGTCATAATGAACATCAAATCCAAATTTATGAACAGGTGCTATAGAAATTCAGATGAAGGAGAGCTTATTGTAGGAATCAGAATTAAAATTATGGAATAAGAGATAAGAAAGGTCACAAAAACACATTAAGATAGAGTACTGGCCAACTAGATAAGCTATCCTAAATGAATGAATAAACTAATGTGGAAACTAACTTGAGAGGGCATTCATGAGACTTTTATGAAAACTCAGGCTGTCCAGATGTCTGTCAGAAGTAGACTCAGGGGCCCTGCACAAGAATGAATCTTGGTGTGCACTCTCAGGGAGTTTACAGATAAATCTGGGAAGCAGTAATGGAAACAATGGTTATGCTACAGTGTTGAATGTTTAGTAACAAATATGTTATCAACCTTGAATATCACGAAGATACACTGATGAGTCAACAGTACTGGTAAGAAGGTAGATGAAACATGAAAACTATTATGTGCAAAAGAACAAGAATAACCAAAGGATATCAATGGAGCAATTCAGTTCAGTTCAGTCGCTCAGTCGTGTCTGATGCTTTGCGACCCCATGGACTACAGCATGCCAGGCCTCCCTGTCTGTCACCAACTCCCGGAGTTTACTCAAACTTATGTCCATGAATCGGCGATGCCATCCAACCATCTCATCCTCTGTTGTCCCCTTCTCCTCCCGCCTTCAATCTTTCCCAGCATCAGGGTCTTTTCAAATGAGTCAGTTCTTCACGTCGGGTGGCCAAAGTATTAGAGCTTCAGCTCAGTCCTTTCAATGAATATTAAGGACTGATTTCCTTTAGGATGGACTGGTCAGATCTCCTTGCAGTTCAAGGAGCAATTAATGATGATGCCAAAGAATAACATACAGTTTTTCTACCAAAATGTGACCTAAATGCAGAAGGCTTAGGTCAAAATTGTTGTTTAGTGGCCAGGTCATGTCTGGCTGTTTTGTGACCCCATGGACTGTAGCCCTCCAGGCTCTTCTGTCCATGGAATTTCCCAGGCAAGAATACTGGAGTGGGTTGCCATTTCTTTCTCCAGGGGATCTTCCTGACCCAGGGATCGAACTGGTGACTCCTGAAATGGCAGGCAGATTCTTTACCACTGAAAGAAAGAAAGAGAAGTTGTTTAGTTATGTCTGACTCTTGGTGACCCCATGGACTGTAGCCTACCAGGCTCCTCTGTCCATGAGATTTTCCAGGCAAGAGTACTGGAGTGGGTTGCCATTCTTCACCACTGAACCACCAGGGAAACCCTAGGTCAAAATACCTATGAGCAAACAATTTTAATGTTAACAGATATATTAATTGCAGAAGGCACACACACACACACACACACACACACCCTCACACTCTCCCCTTCTCCCTCCTCCTCCTTCTCTCTGAATTTAACACTCATAGGTAGTTCATAGTTACCATAGTTTTTAGAAAACCATGGTTTTAGAAAACTTGGTGATATGGGATATAAAGATCTACAAAAGATCAGCTCTCAGGATTTTTGGTTCAAAGCCTTACTATGTTTCTCAGGATAAGCTCAAAATCAAATATGAACTTTTAAAAGAATACAGATAACTAAAGTTAAACTGACTTTATGTCTAAATTTTCTGATATAAATACCCTTTATCTTTGGTTTAACTTCCTAAGATTAGCTTCCTTCAGTGTCTCCCTCTATCTTCCCTCCCTTCCCCTTTCTGTCTTTGGAAATATTTCAGATATGAAATAAAACATGACTACCCAGTTTCACCAACTCTAAATATTTTGTCACATTTTCATTCTATTGTTTTTTGAGTGAAAATAATATGTTAAAGATACAGTAGACTGAAAAACCTCTCTTCATGCCTCTCCAGTCTTCTCCCCTTGACTCTTTCATTAGGATGAATCACTCTTACTATATGACCTTGGCATTGATCATTCCCAAAAAGTTTTTGAAAATTTGCTGTGTTAGATAGTGATAAAAATATAAAGTACTGATATCATATTAAAATTTTTTCTAGCATTATTACAGATACAATTCTGAAGAATGCATTTTAATTTAAAACTGTGGGGATTTAATCATACTGAACTTTGCAACTCTAGCGTATTTATTTTAACTGTTAACATTCCATATGTGACTGTGCCAGAAGTTATTAATACATTTTCTTGGTAAAGAATATTTGGCTTGTTTACAGCTTTTAGCTATGACAGGTGATACTGCAGTGAGTATTATTATAGGTATCTTCTTGTATGCATGCTCAGTCTTTTAGTCATGTCCGACTCTTTGCAACCCCATGGACTTCAGCCAGCCAGGCTCCTCTGTCCATGGAATTTTCCAGGCAAGAATACTGGAATGGGATGCCATGCCCTCCTCCAGATCTTCCTGACCCAGAGATCGAACCCGTGTCTCTTTTGTCTCCTGCTTTGGCTGGCGAGTTCTTTACCACCAGTGCCACCTGGAAGATCATCTTCTTGTATAGTGAAATGAAAGTGAAAGTCTCTGTTGTGTCCAACTCTTTGTGACCCCATTGACTGTAGCCCACGAAGCTCTTCTGTTCATAGGATTCTCCAGGCAAGAATACTGGAGTGGGTAGTCATTCCCTTCTCCAGGGGATTTTCCCAACACAGATATCAAAATCAGTTCTCGTATATTGCAATTATATTATGAGCTCTTTTAGCTTAATTCTTTTCTTATTTTATCTAAAATGTCCTAAAATATTAGAGAAATACAGCAAAGAAATACTGTTAAAGATTCTTGCTCATATAAAATTTTACAAATGTATGAAATATTATCTATTTTTCCCCTCCGAGTCATATCTGTGTGAAATTTCACCTGAGGCAGTGGCCTCAACAATGTCTGGAGATTGCAGTGTCCCTATTCTTGAGCCTGTAGCAGTAATTGAGAATCTGTCTCCAAACCAAGAGTGTAGTTGCTGTTTCACAGGATATGCATATTTTCAAATTTGTTGAATTTATTGACAACTTGTTTTCTCTTTAACAGTGTATGTGTGTCTCAGTTAAATCTTCATCAATATTTGAATGTGTCTTTTTATTTTTGTTTTTTAAACTATGAATCAAATTAATTGAAATGATATACAATGTGGTCTGGGCTTCCCCCGTAGCTCAGGGCTAAAGAAGCTTCCTGCAGTGCAGGAGATGCAGGTTTGATCCCTGGGTCAGGAAGATCTTCTGGAGGAGGACATGGCAACTCACTCCAGTATTCTTGCCGGGAGAATCCCACAGAGAGTGGAGAATAGCAGGCTGCAGTCCATAGGGTCACCAAGAGTCGGACATGACTGAAGTGACTTAGCATGAACCGTGTGGGTCTACATTTTTTATTTCCTAGATTACATGTGAGATGAGTTTTTGTTTTATTTTATTATATACTTAAATTGCCATTACTGTGGACTTTCCTATTTATTTGTTTTTCTCATTTTTCAGTTGGATTTTAAATTTTATTACTTATTTTTATGAGTTTTTAATATTATCCAGGGCTTCCCTCCTAGCTCAGTTGGTAAAGAATCTGCCTGCAATTCAGAAGACATGGGTTCGATTCCTGGATTGGGAAGATCCCCTGGAGAAGGAAATGGCAAACCACTCTAGTATTCTTGCCTGGAGAATTCCATGGACAGAGGAATCTTTCGGGCTACAGTCCCTGGTGTCGCAAGAGTCGGACACGACGGAGTGACTTTCAAGTATTGTTCATATATCAGTTATATGTACTACTGATACTTTTCCCTTTTGTTTATGGTAAGATTTTTCTTACTGAAATATTTTATTCTGGTGTAGTCAATTTTATTCATGATTTTCATTATGATTTCTGTTATTTTAAAAATTCTTCCCTATATTGAAATGGTAAAACATGTCTCCTGTATTTCTTTTAAATGCTTAAAATTCTAGTGTTTCAATTTGGATTGTTAATCTGTCTGGAATTTATATTTGTGTATGTTATAAGTGCATTATAGTGGCTAGAGTTTAAGTGGAGAATGGATAGTAGTTAAGTGGGCAGGTGTCCTGTGTGCCAGGAGTGTACAGTATTGGAGGAGAAGTAGATTGCAAATAAGTTGTGCTGTTTAGGACTCGTTGGCAAGGTTTGGGATGTATATTAGTTCAAGGGCTGCTGTGACCACAGCAGACTGGGTGCCTTAAGTCACAGAATTGTATTTCTCACAGTACTGCATCCTGGAAGCCCAAGATCAGGTGTCAGCAGGCTTGGACTGTTTTGAGGCCTCTATTGGCTTGAAACTATCTTTTTCCTGTGTCCTCACACGGTCCTTTCTCTATCTGTACACATCCTTTGTGTCTCTGTGTGTGTCCAAACGTCCTCCTCTTAAAAGGACAGTGTATTTTTCAAGTCTCTTGTAAATGTGTTATCATACTTTCATAATTAAAAATATATATATATATATATATATATAAAAGAAAGAGGAAAAAAATAAAATAGGAGTCAGGATCTGCTTCATAAGGTGGAAGTTCCCCAAACACATATAGGTGTTCAATAAACATAATGTGTGTGTGTGCTAGTCACTTAGTCCTGTCTGACTCTTTGTGACCCCATGGACTTTAACCCACCAGGAAATAGTAGATATCTATTATAAGTGCTTCGAGTAAAGAAAATATATCTAAATATATCTATGGAGATGTTCTTGGTTACTAGAAGCACAATTTACAATTTTCCTTCTATTTTTTTGTGTTAACCATATTTTCCTTAATAAGCATGTGAAGTGAAGTGAAATTGCTCAGTCATGTCCGATTCTTTGTGACCCCATGGACCATAGCCTACCAGGCTCCTCTGTCCATGGGATTTTCCAGGCAAGAATACTGGAGTGGGTTGCCATTTCCTTCTCCAGGGGCTCTTCCTGACCCAGGGATTGAACCCAGGTCTCTCACATCGTAGGCAGATGCTTTACCATCTGAGCCACCAGGGAAGTTAATAAGCATGTACTGCATGAGTAATAAAAATTTTAAGAGTATTATTCTGAGAAAACAATAAGTAAAAGGATGCTAGTCATACTGGATCAGAGTCTACCCCAGCAGCCTCACTTAACCTAATCACCCATTTAAGGTCCTATTTTCAAATATAATCACACTCTGAAGTACTGGGCCTCAACATAGGAATTTGGTGAGACAGAGAGACACATTTTAGCCCATAACAGGATATATTGGTTTGCTAAATTTTTAGGACAATTTAACATGTAAATATCTCCTGGAAAGCAGTCATGGTAGCTCTGGGCTTTCAGAGATGAAAGTGGAAACTGCCAGGCCTCTGAAGGTCTAGGCCTGGCACTGACATGGTGCCTTTTCTGCTTTGTTCCATTGGTCAGCATAAATCACAGGGCCAGCACAAATTCTCAGGGAGGGGAGACAGATTCCAAGAACAGAGAGAATTTTTGGTGGCCATGATTGCAGACTAAGAATGTGGTCACTGAGGTGAGAACAGAAAGTGAGAGTTCACTTTCAGATTCCAAGGAAGGAGAGTAATTTGAGAAGCATTTATTTCAGAGTTTTAAACTTGGCAGAGTAATCAAATAGGATACGAAACAGAGGAAGTCCCTGGTTTTGGCAGTCAGTAAGGACTTGGCAAGCAATGAGATTTGGGGGATACAAAAGATCATGGATTTGAATTTGATTTAAATTCAATGTAAGGGGGCAGGGACAGTGAGAAAAGAGCTACAACTGCACACACACAAGTATGTGGCTCAAAGAGACGAAATGAGAGATACAAAGACACTGGCTTCCTTGAGTCATGCGGAGGAAATGGAAACCAGAAGGGAGGTAATTATAGATGGTATCTTCATCTCAGAAGCACATACAATTTCTGCTGCAAGACCCAGGTTCTACCTTTCATTTAGATTGTCATCTATCAGACCCCTCTCCTCTGATGACATGATCAGAAGTGAGATAAAATCTAGCTTTATTTTGGGAGATACTGAGGGGAGATTTTGTTTGTTTATTTGTTTTGCTGAACAGCAGATAACTTGCAGAGAGCTTATGTTCTTGTGGTGCCTTTGGTTGGGTTGATTGTTTTCAGATGGCGCATGAATCAGTCAGTTCAGTCACTCAGTTGTGTCTGACTCCTTGTGACCCCATGAATCTCAGCACGCCAGGCCTCCCTGTCCATCACCAACTCCCGGAGTCTACTCAAACTCATATCCATCGAGTGGGTGATGCCATCTAGCCATCTCATCGTCTGTTGTCTCCTTCTCCTCCTGCCCTCAATCCCTCCCAGCATCAGAGTCTTTTCCAATGACTCAACTCTTCGCATGAGGTGGCCAAAGTATGGGAGTTTCAGCCTCAGCATCAGTCCTTCCAATGAACACCTAGGACCGATATCCTTTAGAATGGACTGGTTGTATCTCCTTGCAGTCCACGGGACTATAGTGCATACACCTCACCAAGTCTGCCAGAAGAGCCTGTGGCAGGGATCAGTAAATGAGTGTTCCTGGCCTGCTGCCTGTTTTTGTAAATAAAGTTTTATTGGAACATAGCCACACTCATCTGTTTTTTGTATTATCTGTGGTTTTCCTGCCACCCTGGCAGAGTTGAAATGTTGAGAAAGAGACTATATGACCCACAATAAAACATTTATTTTCTAGCCCTTTTCAGGAAGAGTTTCCCAACTCCTGAAGTATAATATTGAATTATATATATATTATACAATTTATATATATTACAGAAAGTATAATAACTTTCTGAAAACCGCTGGCATTTAGCAGGCAGGTAAATGGTAACCTAGGGTGATGGAGAAAGTCTTGGTAATTGACAAGCCACTGCTGAGGGTCACAGAGACCATGCTTGAGAAGGATTATTCAGAAAAGTCAGGCAGTGACAGTCCCCAAGACAGTTGCCAGATTCAGCAAATGAAAATAACAGAATATTCAGTTACATTTGAATATCAGATTAAAACACAGGTCTTTTTTAAAAGTATATGTATATGATTTTAAGAACATACTTATACTAAAAGAGCCTTGTTGTTTGTCTGATATTCAGTGTTAGCTGTGGGGGTCCTGGATTTTCTCTGTCTATGCTAGTCTCCAAGCATCAGAGTGTTGTGAAGGAGTCTGAACACAGACTGCCTAAATTCAAATATTGCCTTCATCTCTCCCTGACTGAGTGACTTTTGGTATCATATTTAGTCCTCAGTGGCCCAGTTTCCTCATCTGAACAATGAGAATAATAACAGTTTAAGAATTAAGTGGGGGAGAATATGAGAATAGTATAGGATTAAGTGAATTCATGTATACATCCATCACAACTCTTGATTATGTGTTTACTTTTATTAATCACGCAAAATAAATCAGGATGAGGGAAACTTTGAATCCTCCTAAATACAAATCATCCAGGGGAAGATCCCCTGGAAAAGAAAATGGCAACCCACTCCAGTATTCTTGCCTGGAAAATTCCATGGACAGAGGATTCTGGTGGGCTGTAACCCATGGGGTTGCAAAGAGTCAAACATGACTGAGCAACTAAAGCTTACTTCCTTAGTGTATATATGTTAATCCCAACCTCTGCCCACTCCCCATTTCCCCTTTTGTAAGGATAAATTTGTTTTCTATGTCTTTGAGTCTATTTCTGGAAATGTTTATCCGTATTTTTTTTAAGGTTCCATAATAAGTGACATCATATGATATTTGTCTTTCTCTGACTGGCTTACTCTATTTAGTCTGATAATCTCTAGGTCTACCCATGTTGCTACAAATGGCATTATTTCAACAGTTTATTTAAATTCATTTCAAAAATTACTGTTTCCTTATTTACAAGTTCTCTACCTTTAACCCCTGTTCATCTTTCTAACAATGTTGTTCACATAAGCAGAGCTCCTTGTGTAATGTTATTTGTATCCAAGACTTTTCAGTGTTTAGTCTTAAATAGTTCTGTCTAGTGGTTGTGTGTTGGAAATAGCGGCACCAGCTTTCTCTTGGCATGGATTCCTTGTATATCTGCAGTATAAGGCTTTTGTTTGTGTCCTGACAATAACAAATGACTTATGGAAATTCTGGGTGGTTGAGTAATAGATGTCCTGAATGAATTGTCCAAGAATAATGCAGCACACACTGAATTACAAAATATTTCAGTAATTATGATGATGTCGGGAAATAATTTACAGTTATTTTTCGGAATTCATTAAGAATTTTAAGTGATTAGGAGTTTAGATATATGTGTTACTGAGTCAGAACCAACAAATTATCTATCTTATCTGTCTGAGGAGGAGAAATGTTATGGGAGGAGAAGTTAAAGTAAATGAATAAATATGAAAAATATTCTAAGGAATGCAAAACTGTGCACAGATGTAATATGTCTCTAAGCCAACACAATTTGGTTTGATACATGATCCTTTTATTTCACAGTTTTAAAATGCATCCCACAGCCCAAACCATTCTTCACTCTTCTCCGTGGGGAAATATGTGAAGACAGGCAGTTCCACACAGGTCTGCCCCACTGGAAGGTTTTTATTTCAATGCTATCAACTTCTATTCTCTGCAATCATTTTTCTTTTATTCTCAGTATCCATTGTTTTCAGTAATTCACTTGAGTGATCTGAAAACCGCTGAGAGCAACTGTGAGAAATCTGCCTGCTGACTTTGTTGAGAGTGAATTTTGAGAAGGAGGTTATTTCTGAGTCTATAGACAATAAATAAATGGACTGAAATTAAATTATCATTATCTCACACAATCACCTTGATAAGAAAATACAATTTTATTTTATTTTTTTTGCTGTATAAAAGTGCCCTTAAGTCATATCTGGTAACCTTGATTCCCTAGTACTATGTATTATAATGTTTACTGTTTTCCTAAAGGGAGGAAGCAGAGGAGGCATCAGGGCTAGCTCTCACCTTCCCTTACTCATGGCCTGCTTTCTCCTTGATCATTTATCCTGTGATTGTGCAGCAGTGGGTATTCTATTGTACAAGGTAATACATTCAATATAACCAGTGAATAAGTTCACAGGAAAAAAAAAAATGAGTTATGAGGTTAATTTGATTGTCTAAGCAGTTACACCTGAAGTCTACTCAGGACATCTCTCTGATTGTTATTGTCATTATTCTGATCATCAGCCTCCAAGTCCTCATCATTTTCACTGATGATATTTTAGTAATTTTAAAGCCCTACCTGTATGATATCACAGTAACAGATTTACCTAGTTCAATCACCTTAAATAAGTAAAATCTTTTTTTTTTAATTAATAAAGGTTATCAGCTCAGTTTGATTGTTCATAAATAGTGTGACTGATACCTTACCATTCCCGTGATGATTGGAATACTGGTCAGCTGCTCTCAGCTGACTAACTTCCAAATAACTGTGGAACCTCCTCATCTGCATTTTTTTTTTTTTGCATCAAATATGTGTGTACGTAGAATGAGTCACAGGTCTATGTACTCTTGAGACTGGAAGGGATTCTCTGTGTTATGTAGTCTGCTGTTGTAGTGAGGGTGGCTTTGTCCCACGGAAGTCACCAGTGTACCCACTAGTCGAGGATTGTTTCATTTGTTCATCTATTGAAGGGGCAGTTCTTTGGTCACAAATACTTCATTTCATCAAGTTCTTATATTTGGATAAATTAAAAATAAATTCTTGCCATGCAAGATTTTTGGATACAATTATTGATTTCCAATCTATTTGATTTCCTTAATTGGTTCAAATAGAAAAAAAAAGTGCCCAATTAGACCAGTGTGATTTAAAGGAATCAAGTATTATAATAGACATGTTTATTAGCATTTCCTCTATGACAGTAAGTTATTTATAGATACTAACTCATCTAATCTTTTAGAAACTCTCTATCACTAGTTTCTCTATTTTTATATAAGATTTTGCTGAGAACAAAGAGTCCCAAGGTACCAAGTTAAAAAGTAGTAAAGTCAAAAATTAAATTCGACTTATTCCAAAGTTTAAAACACTCATACATAACAAAACCCTGCTCAAAAGCAATGGAAGTTTTGCCTCATTGTAGGAAGAAATTTCGGAGAAGGCAATGGCACCCCACTCCAGTACTCTTGCCTAGAAAATCCCATGGATGGAGGAGCCTGGTAGGCTGTAGTTTATGGGATCGCTAAGAGTGGGACACGACTGAGCGACTTCACTTTCACTTTCCACTTTCATGCATTGGAGAAAGAAATGGCAACCCACTCCACTGTTCTTGCCTGGAGAATCCCAGGGACGGGGGAGCCTGGTGGGCTGCCGTCTATGGGATCGCACAGAGTCGGACACAACTGAAGTGACTTAACAGCAGCAGGAAGAAATTTACATTTGTGTCTTGCTTATAACTAAAGCATTAAAAGTCCTGGGATTTGCATGAGGAGGAGGATGCAAAGGGAAATCTTGACAGATGAGAATTTACTGCCTCTCCTTTACTTTGTAGAGTCTGTCCTAAAGGAAACTGGAAAAGAAAGTATTTAAGCTAGAGTTTTCTTTTTGGAAGAAAATAATGATACATATGTAACAAGCATTGGGGGTGGGGGGGGGGGTCAGTCAACAGGAGACTCTAGAGGCAGCTGAGGTACCTGAGACAAAGGAAAGGGGAAGGAGGATTTTTTTTCCCCTTTTTTTCCATTATGAATGTGATCTTATTTTTAGCACTTTCTTGAGAGTAATCTCGAGAAAAGTTTTACGTGATTTAACTGATTTTTAATTATTTCTAGGGACCAGACTGTTTCTTGGGATGTAATTGACTTTAAAGTTATAAAAGGAAGGCCAAACTAATATAGTTTATAATTTTTTGTACTATTACTATAAATGCTAATAATCAATATAATCACTGCAGCTTCCTTTTTTGTCTAGAATTTTGTTTAACTCATATTTTAACTTGACTCTATCTAGTCTTCACAGCACCCACAAAAGTATTGTTGTTGTTATTCTCTTTCACCAGTTTCTTTTTTCACAGGTACATCCAGTAACTGCTTTAGTTAGTTGTAACATTATTAATTATTGATGTCAAAATGGAAAACATGGAAACTATCACTGGTGTAATAATAATAATAGTTGTTTTTTCTCTTAAAATTTTTTTTGTACTTAGGTATGCTCAAGGCAAACTTTTTTTTTTAATACTATAGTATTTATGTGTGTAACTAGCACTCTTAGAAATATTTTCTATGAATATTTCTCTGTAGAGAGTGTATAATGCAGCCCAGAGAGGTGAGCATAGTATTTCCCAGAAATAACACTACTCTGATTGATTTCTACAACTAGCACTCTTTTTAGATGCGTTTTTTACACAGTTGTCCTTGGAGAATATATAACATACCAAGCTAACTTAAAGAAATATATTATCTATAATTTTTAAACTACTCTCTAAGCCCAACATAATTACTGCAGTATGTCCATGAAGAAATTGAGACAGAGGAAGGTTAAATGTTTGATGTAAAACAAATGCTTCATCCTGCTAAGAACAACTGAAAAGCCTGGATATTATGCATGGAACATTGTAAGAAGACTGTAGCAGAGCAGAACAACCATGCTGGCTAGGTTTCTGGGTTTCTTGTTGGCTCATACATCTCAGAATTTCAGTGAACACATAGGTAACTTCTAAGTGCCAACAGGCACAGACAAAAATGGCTGAATAAAAGTCTATGCTTTCAAATCTGAGGACCAAGAAAGGGGTAGCCTGCAAGGCAGAAAAATGTTAGCCAATAGCCACCCCCAAACATCCAAACACCACAGGAAACACACACACGCACATAGTTGTCCCATCCCCACCCATGCAAGCAAAGGCCAAGTGAGAAGTCTAGGTGTCAGCCCTTGTCCTGCTGTAATGGCGTGTTTCCATTTCCCCATTAGTGTGTTCTTAGAGAATGCTCAGTGAAACAGACTTGCATCCCCATCTGGGAAGAATGAGGCACCTTTCTCGCTCACTACTAGGGTGTTGTCAGGGGAGGCCAAGTGAAAAATCAGGACTCTGACCACCACACAGCCATAACAAGGCTATCCTCTTATCTCCACAGTGTCAAGGAAGGCTATGTGGGGAGCAATAACAAGGCACCTCAAACTATCCCTGCCAGGGATGTCGGCGGATACCTTGTGGGGAGTCAGAACAGCCACGCCTGCCCAATAGTAATGAAAAATCCACCCCCCCTACCCTGAATATCAACAGAGGCCAAACAGGGAACCTGGATGTCTATTCCACTAGGTAGTAATGAAGAGGTGTCCCATTTATCCTAGCATGATTTCTGAGTTGCATCTTCAACTCTTTCTGACTTTTAAATTTAGGAACTGCACTATAGTGCCTGCATGCTCAGTCACTCATGCGTGTCCAACTCTTTATGACCCTATGCACTGTAGTCCACGAGGCTCCGCTGTCCATGGAATTTTCCAGGCAAGAATACCGGAGTGGATTGCCATTTCCTATACCAGGGATCTTTCTGACCCAGGGACTAAAACTGGGTTTCCTACATTTCCTGCATTGGCAGGGGGATTCTTTACCACTGAGTCACCTGGGAAGCCCTAGTATGTGCTATCAATCTTCAGCAGTGTTCTTTAAATCAGGGTATATTCTCCCTGAGATATGTACAAAGTGATTTAGTGGGATGTAAAAGTAAAATGTTATACTTTGCATTAATATTTGGTTATCTCATCCTTTCAAACACCTGTTCATATTTTAATTAAATAACAGTATATGCAATAGTCTGGCAGGCTGTAGTCCATAGAGTCGCAAACATGACTGAGCATTCACACATGCAGATATCCAATAGTACCTGCATAGCATTAATGTATAAAAACACATATATTGGGGAGATATGCTCAGTTTTTTGTTTTTAATGACTGGATGCATCATGCTAATACTTGGAGACAACTGCTTTAAATCATTAATGTATAAAACATTTTCTGTCCTAAGGATTAAGCCCTGTAAAATGAGTTGGTCTCTGGGATTAGAACAGATACTTAGAAAAGTGAGAAGGGCATGGCCAAAAAGATTTGGAAGGTTCAGGAGACAAGTATGGTTTTTACTATGATTAGTCTGATTGGACACAGGGACATACCTAGGCAACCACTTACTCTATTACCTAATAACATAGTTCTGCCAATGACTTTAAAATGTAATTATTTAAAGCCTTCAGGTAAAGGAAGAAGAGCAGGGCAGCATGTTAAGTGGCATATGAGAAAAGTGCTGAAATTGCCTATCGCATGTGAAGTCCTCTGGGCTAAGGTGGCAATGCAGCCGGGCATGGATAGGGTTTCCTATACCCTCGAACTCAGCATCTGACAGGATATGATGTAGCTGTAACAGTGCTTCTGAAACTCTGATAAATGAATTAATTTCATCAATATATAATGTCTCTAAACCCCAAGGGGATCATGCTTGAATGGCATTTAATCAGTGATATCACCACATCTAAAAAAGGAATGATTCCAATGAAGTGTAGAATAGAGATTCAGAAAGTGAAGATCTACTTGATGTTTGAGTGAATACTGCTATACCAAGGAAGACTCTAAATTTGCGAGATAAAAACAAACTTGCTGATTTAACTTTACTAGAAATTAAATTTAATACTATTGCTATCAACACCTCGTTGCCCTGGATCTTTTATTTCATGCTTACCTAACAAGCTTCTGCTGAAAACACATGTGCTCCCAATAATCTTGCTAATAACAACTCCAAGTGGTTGATCATTTCTATGTGCCAGACAGTGTTCTGGGTGCTTTATATGTATCTGTTCATTGAATTCTTTTAACAGCACTCTGAAGTAGAAGTCATTATTAACCTCATTGTACAAACGAAAGGACCCAATTCCACAGAGACTAAGAAACTTGCTCAAGACCTAATTGTTAGTAAGTGGCAGAGCTGGGATTCACAGTGGGCCAGTCACAACTCAAAGTCTGAGCTCTTAATCATTGTGAAACATGGCCTTGTTGAATCTGGACTAAAGGAAGTCTTGGAAGCAGGGATCACTGAAATAATGTGACTACTGTTCTATAATAATGAAAGTCATTGAGGTATAATGCTTGGAAGTACATTGATCAGTCTTGTGCATAGTTAGTTAGCAGGATGTACACAGAAAGATTAATCTCTCTAAGTTACTAAGAACTTTTGGTCTTTGGACTTGAAATTCTGACTGCTGGCTCTAGATCTATGGGGACTATAAGGGTATTACATTTATAAGCCCCTATTGAATAAAATCACCATCAGGATCATCCCATCAGAAATCTAGTGTAATACTACAAGAAGCTTTATTAGAAATAGTGATGCACGTATGTACTATAAATGTGATTTTTATAATGATTTGAGATTTTTAAGACTGAGTATAAAGTCATGTGAAGTCATGTGTCTGTTAATTTTAACTTTTGTGCTAATCTCATTTGCAGCATCTGAGAACTGTTATTTCTTAAAATAATCAGGTTATTAATAGAACAATATTATAAAGATCAATTGAGGGTTTCTGTTTTGTCCCATTAATTGAAAACAATGAGCCAGTTATTTTACCAGCAAAATGGGTTTGTTCAGAAGCAGCAAAAACTGCAATATGAGACATGTAGTTATGGTGAACATCATACAAGACTATTAAGAAAAAAAGAGAGAAATGCTTTTATGTAGGAAAAGGGGAAATTGGGAGGGGCTGTTATAATCAAGAAGTCCATAGGTGGAAACTGGGAGTTTGAAGTATGGTACCTGTTCTTTGACTGAGTTGTGACAGCTTCTCATTGGCTGAGTTGTTGCCAGGCAAGGGGATCTTTCTTTCCCTGCTTGTGTTAGTAAAGTAGTATCACTCCCTGCCACAGATGCTAGGTATGTATGTCTCTTTCAGTTGGCGTCTATATTAACTCAGGATGGTAGATGATGAGAGATTTCCTTTCTGGGCTCCTAAAAACCAGTCCATCCTAAAGGAGATCAGTCCTGGGTATTCATTGGAAGGACTGATGCTAAAAGAAACTCCAATACTTTGGCCACCTCATGTGAAGAGCTGACTCATTGGAAAAGACCTTAATGCTGGGAGGAACTGGGGGGCAGGAGGAGAAGGGAACGACAGAGGATGAGATGGCTGGATGGCATCACCAACTCGATGAATGTGAGTTTGTGTGAACTCCGGGAGTTGGTGATGGACAGGGAGGCCTGGCATGCTGCAGTTGCAGAGTCGGACACAACTGAGCGACTGGACTGAACTGAACTCCATTGAGGTGAGGTTTCCCTTTAGCATCTTTCAAGTTCATTTGTAGGACTCAAAAATGTTTCAAAAAATAAAGTTGATCATTTGGTAAACTCCTATTGTGTAGGGCAAGTTCTCCCTGAGAAATTACTCCTGAGAGTTGGTTTGTGTCATCTCCTACAGGCAGGAACAGCTGTTAAGCTATTTTTCTCTTGACATTTACAAAAATAACTTTCAAGTTGTTGCTGTAGTTTTGAAAGTAATATATTTTATTTCTATTCTCTTTTCTCTCCAAACTTGTCTCAGGTGATCCTATCACCGTCGGCCATGGTGATGTCCTCTTATAGCCCTTTAGCTTCCTTCTGGCTGAGATGAACATCTGCAGACCTGGGGTCACCCATAAGTTCAGTTCAGTCACTCAGCCATGTCCGACTCTTTGGGACCTCATGGACTGCAGGACGCCAGGCTTCCCTGTCCAACACCAAGTCCCGGAGCTTGCTCAGACTCATGTTCCTCATGTTGGTGATGCCATCCAACCATCTCATCCTCTGCCATCCCCTTTTTGTCCTACCTTCAAACTTTCCCAGAATCAGGGTCTTTTCCAAGGAGTCAGTTCTTCGCATCAGGTGGCCAAAGTATTGGAGCTTCAGCATCAGTCCTTCCAATGAATATTCAGGACTGATTTCCTTTAGGATGGACTGGTTGGATCTCCTTGTAGTCCAAGGGACTCTCAAGAGTCTTCTCCAACACCACAGTTCGAAAGCATCAATTCTTCGGTGCTCAGCCTTCTTCACAGTCCAACTCTCACATCCACACATGACCACAGGAAAAACCATAGCCTTGACTAGACGGACCTTTGTTGGCAAAGTAATGTCTCTGCTTTTTAAGGTGCTTCTAGGTTGGTCAGAGCTTTTCTCCCAAGGAGCAATTGTCTTTTAATTTCATGGCTGCAGCCACCATCTGCAGTGATTTTGGAGCCCAAGAAAATAAAGTTTGTCTCTCTTTCCATTGTTTCCCCATCTATTTGCCGTGAAGTGATGGGACTGAATGCCATGATCTTCATTTTTTGAATGTTGAGTCTTAAGCCAGCTTTTTCAGTCTCCTCTTTCAGTTTCATTAAGAGGCTCCTTAGTTCTTCACTTTCTGCCATAAGGGTGTTATCATCTGCATATCTGAGATTATTGATATTTCTCGAGTAATCTTGATTCCAGCTTGTTCTTCACCCAGCCTGGCATTTCGCATGGTGTACTCTGCATATAAGTTAAATAAACAAGGTCACAATATCCAGGCTTGACGTACTCCTTTCCCTATTTGGAACCAGTCTGTTGTTCCATGTCCCATTCTAACTGTTGCTTCTTGAATTGTATACATGGAAATGAAGCAGGGCAAAGGCCAACAGTTTTGCCAAGAGAACACACTGGTCATAGCAAACACCTTCTTCCAACAGAAGAAATGACTCTACACATGGACATCACCAGATGATCAATACTGAAATCAGATTGATTATATTCTTTGCAGCTGAAGAAGGAGAAGCTCTATACAGTCAGTAAAAACAAGATTGGGAGCTGACTGTAGCTCAGATCATGAAGTCTTTAATGCAAAAGTCAGACTTAAATTGAAAAAAGTAGGGAAAACCACTAGACCATTCAGGTATGGCCTAAATCAAATACCTTAAGAGATACAGTGGAAGTGACAAATAGATTCAAAGGGTCATCCATAGGCACATACTTTAAATAACTAAATCCAGCTAGTCATGGTCAAAACCTCACTAGCTCCTCTCACTTCCCCATCTACCCCTCTGTCTCCCGTTTGACACTTACCTAGAAAATTCTCACAGTGAGCAAAGCTCAGTCAAATCAACTTTCCTTGATACGTTCTCTGGCCGACCTATTTGTAATCATTTCTTTCCTGTCTGCTCTGGTAATTGTCCTTTGCCTTCATATATTGCCCTTTCTCATTAGTCACACCAAGCCAGCCCGCTTTCCTAATTCTGTGGTTACTTCCACTAATTGCTTTCTGGGCACCAAAATGCTTCTTCTCTAAAAGAAGAATTTCTTTCTTACAAAAGAATTTCCTATTACCTTCCTTCATTCAACTCAGTAAACATGGCAGGATTTTCTGAAAGGATGAAGGAAGACAGATGGAAGGAAAGAAGATGGACAAAATGGAGTGAGGAAGGGAGGGAGGGAGAGACATCACTCATTTGACACCTTATAAAAAATCAGCTGCTTCTCAAATATTGCTTCCTGTCTCTTCTCTACAGAATATCATGAAAGGCCATTTACTAATGCCTATCAAAGAGAATAGAAATAGTTAAATGAATGATTCTTAATTTAGTTTTCTAATTGATTTTTATTGATGATAATTATAAGATTTAATGTATTGATTTTTAGATACGAACAGTCTTTGGAAGTATTGATCATAGCTGTTACATGTTAACACTGAGAAAATAAAATATAATCATGGAAGCAAAACATACAGAGAGTAGGAGTTTAACAATAGAATTTTAGTTAAAGTAAATGGTAATCATCAGTGTTCAGAGGGTAGCTTGACTCTAGTTGATTAATTAGCTATTTGGTTTCTTTTGTTGGGTCATGATTTTATATTAAAATTGAGAAATAAAGGTAGAATAACTTGGTTATACAATATCATTTTTCTTCAGAAGCTTGAGACAGTTTAGGATAAGCTTAATCCTCACACCTTTTACGTGAGAATGGGTAGAACTAATTTTATTCTCTTTTTTCTAGAAATGAAGAAATTAAAATATGAATATTCTGTGAACTCACAAAGTCTGGATGCCAATTTTAGAAATTGCTCTTCTTTAGAATATATTTCTCATATTTAATGTCATTATGATTTGAAAGTCCAAATATGGCAAAAAGTATTAGTAGCATGCTTGGTAGAGAAAAATTACTAAGGTATATATGATGGCAAATGCAAAGGAGTCAAGTTTTTAGTAAATGAGTGAATAAAAAGTAAGGTTGCTGAAAGACTTCCTACATTCAAATGTCAGCTCTAGGATTCACTGAAATATAAATAAGTCTTCAAAATGTGTACCCTTCCCTTGTACCTTATTGATTTTCCAAGGACTTCTAAAGTGATGTTGAACCCAAATCTACCTTCTCAGCAGCAATCTTATACAGAAAATGATTATTCCCCATTCCTTCCATTAAATAGGCAAAAATCCTTATTTATTTCAAATGTCACTACTAAGGTAGTGGTCCCATTGGAAATTTTCTGATAAATCTATGTGGAGGCTATTTCATAGTGATATATATCTTATAAGGAACAAATTCATAACAGAACTTAAGTTCTTCACTATCTTGTGCTGAAATGGCAGATGTCTGTAGCAGATTGATAGGGGGAAATTAGGGATGTGAGAGCTTTGGGAGATTTTAGGTCAAATAACCTCATTGGACTTACTATGTATGCTTCCTAAAACTTGAACCAATTGAAATTTCATGCACTTATTCTAGAAAGTGATGCTCTGCTGAATCATATTGAGGGCTGTAGTAAATTATTATAGTAATAATTATAAATGAGAAACACCTCCTCTTATCTGTCTCTGTCTAGTCCAGTTATTTCCACAGTCATTATGGACTTGGTCATGTGACTTGATTTGACCAATGGGTCATCAGCAAATATGACCACAAGCTTGTTCTTACACATTGTGGTTTCACTCTTGAACCACGGGATGCCCAAGATAGCCTGCTTTATAGGGGAGGTAGAGGAAAACCAAGGCATTGTGACCAACAGAACTAGCCAACTCCTAGCTGTTAGATTGTGGCTACTGGGGTCAACCAGCTTCCAGATAACATGGTAATTAACTATGTCTGCATAAATGAGTCCAGTCAGCTGCACACAGAGCAAAGACAGTTTCCCCCAGTGAAGCTCTGCTAAGTTGCTAAACCAAACAATTGTAAGCAGATGGGTTGTTTTTGTTTTAAGCCACTATAGTTTGGAGTGGTTTGCTTCTCAGCTCTAGATATCCAAGTATTGTCTGTTGAAAAGTGTTTTCAAGTTACCAAAAACTAGATAAGTTTTTGTCATTATCCACTGGATGATGTTGAGTAAATTATACACTCTGAGACTCAATTATGAGACACAGATATGCAGATGACACCACCCTTATGGAAGAAAGTAAAGAGGAACTAAAGAGCCTCTTGATGAAAGCGAAAGAGGAGAGTGAAAAAGCTGGGTTAAAACTCAACATTCAAAAACAAAGATCATCGCATCTGGTCCCATCACTTCATAGCAAATAGATGGGGAAACAATGGAAACAGTGGCAGACTATTTTCTCGGGCTCCAAAATCACTGCAGATGGCGGCTGCAGCCTTGAAATTAAAAGATGCTCCTTGGAAGAAAAGCTATGACAAACCTAGACAGCATATTAAAATGCAGATACACTACTTTACCGATAAAAGTCTGTCTAGTTAAAGCTATGTGCTTTTTTTTTTTCCCAGTAGTCATGTATGGGTATGAGAGTTGGACCATGAAGAAAGCTGAGCACCTAAGAATTGATGCTTTTGAACTGTGGAGTTGGAGAAGACTCTTTAGAGTTCTTTGGGCAGCAAAGAGATCCAACCAGTCCATCCTAAAGGAAATCAGTTCTGAATATTCATTGGAAGGACTGATGCTGAAGCTGAAGCTCCAATACTTTGGCCATCAGATGCAAAGAACTGACTCACTGGAAAAGACCCTGATGCTGGGAAAGATTGAAGGTAGGACAAGAAGGGGATGACAGAGGATGAGATGGTTGGATGGCATCATTGACTCAATGGATATGAGTTTGAGCAAGCTCTGGGAGTTGGTGATGGACAGGGAAGCCTGGTGCTGCAGTCCATGGGGTTGCAAAGAGTCAGTTACGACTGAGCAGCTGAACTGAACTGAGACTCAGTTAGGTAGTAAGTTAAATAGGAATAATATTAGTGTCTTTCTGTTTAGATTTCTTAAAATTACAGAGGTCATTTAGTTTATTTATTCTTTTCCCAGATGCAGAGACAGAGATTGCCCAAAGTCACAAAAAAATGCTAGTTTGCTGAAATTGTTAGCTCTCCTTTATATAAGTGATAAACATTTTAGTTTAAATGCTATAGGATGAGATAAGAGGAGGAGAATTCACATTAAAAAAAAAAAAGCAAAACCATAAAATACCCAGGATTTAACTCGACAACAAAGGAATAAGACTAATAGGGTTTATCAAAGGATGTAAAATGAAGCTAGAATAAATGGAGAGCCCTGACAGTTTTCTGGAAAGATATGATATTGTTAAGATGTCAATTATGTACAAATTCATATATTTAATTCCAATCGACACTGTTTTGTTGTTAGAAACTTAAAAGCTGATAGTACAGGTCCTCTTAAAGAATAATGTATGAATATGGCCAAAAACTGTAGTTAGAAAACAGAACAAGAAATTTGTGGAAAAGATAAAAAATATTGGGGAAATAGACTGTGAAGCAATTGTAATTGAAATAGTATGGTTCTGGCATCCTCACTTTTAGGTAATGTTCTTGCATCCTATTTCACTGAGAAAAATAGAAGCAATTAGAAGAGGATTTCCATATATTCTTACTGCTACATATGTCAACATGTCTGCACGTGTATCCAGATTCTTTGCCTCTTCCAGTACATTATTGAGAAATGTTTTATGTTCTTGTCTGTTACCAACCTGTTTATTTCACAGTGGACTATATCTCCTTTTGCTTGTTAGACTTTTGCTTTAATATTTCTTCTGTCTCTTGCATGATCAACTTCTACTGCGCCCTTGCATTTTCTAATGGTATACAATTATGCTGTTATTTTTCTTGGCTTGAAAAAGAGAAGAAAAAGTCTCGCTTGACCCCTTACTTTCCTCCAGTTTCTGCCACATTTTTTTTCTAGCCAAACACCTTTAAGGGAATTTCTATAATCCTTCATTCCACTTCTCATGCTCTGGACATCACTGCAGTGTTTGGTACATACCCCTCCATCAAAATAGCTCTTGTCCACCACATGAAGGACTTCTCTGCTGGGAAAGACAATGTTTAACTCTAAGCTTTTAATTGACTTAGCACAATGCAATCTTTAACACAGTTGATCACTCCTACTTTTTGAAACACTTTTTTTCATCTGGATTTTAGGAAATCACTTTATCTTCACAACCACCATTCAGTCTCAAGGCTTTAAATGACGTATTTACATGATGAATCTCAAAGCATATCTCCAGCTGAGACATTTCATTAAAACTCCAAACTTACCTATCCATCCATGTGTTCAGTATTCTTAGTTGAATGTCTAATAGGTATCTCAAACTTAAAAAGCTCAAACCTAAGCTCTTGGATTTTGACACTCGAAAATATTCCTCCCCCACCCCCTTTCCATCTAAAAAAAAAATGGCAACAACATTCTTCTAGCTGCTTAAAGCCAACATTGTGATGTTTTCCTGTGTTCATGCCTTGTAACAGCAAATCCTGTTGACTATAGTTTGCAAATATTTTTAGAAAGTCCTCCATCACTATCAGTGTCAATCAAATATCATCTTTTTCTTTCCTGAATTATTGCAATAACCTCTTAACTTGCCTTCCTTCATAACCCTTCTATATAGGTAAACTATAACTAAAATATCCGCATTGAAGAGGTCCTCTAATAATCAATATGGCTAATATCATCTTTCAACCATATACTGTTAGTATGACTATAGGTAAATCATGAAAAATTTTAGCCCTTACTCCTTTTCAATGAAATATATACGTCATTTGCTCTCTCTATCCCACAGATTTTGAGAGGATTGAACAAATAAAAGGTGCACATCTGTGTATGTGAAATTTGTAAAGTGCTACCAAAATATAAAGTGATAATAACAAAATGACAGAATGATTACTGTGATGACTGGATGAATGGTTGTTCACTATATAATGTTTCTTCAAGTGTCATAAAATATTAACAATAATTTTAGGTTAATAGAAACCATAATATAATAACCACTTCATAGACTCTGCTGTGCAAAATGAATGGGGGGATGGGCTGAAGTGTGTAGCACAGCCACTTTTGATGGGTTTGTAAAGATTTATTATGCCCACAGAGCAATCTGCAGTAGAGTAAATTGGCATTTGAGGGGTGTCACAAATAATAATGTAATACATCTTGCACTACAACGCACAGGTGTCCAAAGGCTATTACAATCCAAGCGCTGCACTAAAATTGTATGAAGTTAATAGCATGGCTACTATGAGAAGGGTACTCAGAAAAGAGCTTTTTAAAAAATCTATTTAGTGCAATCACCCCTACCTTTAGCCCAATAAAACCACAGCAACTCAAGAAATTAAATTCTCTGATTCCAATTCGGCCACTACTTGTTTAAGTAATAATTGCAGGATAAAATAGTTGCTTATCAGAAGGGCATCTGAAACTTCAGGCTTATTAGATTGAACCCATGTATAACGGATTGTTGAAACTTGACTGAGGATCTCAAAGATACTGGGCCTCTCCATATCAGGATACTTCCAGAAGAAATTAAATGAGTCCTTTCTAGTAAGAACTTTGGTATGAGATATTTTGTGGAATATTTGGTTTGGAAAATCTTTAACAACTATTGCAAAAGCATAAGGTATTTGATGCATCCTTTTTGTATCTTTATATCAGTTCTTGAGTGAAATTTCTCTTTATTAGGTTCCACTGATTGATTATTAAAACTCCCCACAAACACAGGTTCAGTTCTGAATACAAAGGAAATAATAAAGCTCTACTTTTTCTGTGCTATACTCAGTTAAACCCAATGTGATATCTTCTACCTAATGAAAAAAATATAAGTTTAAAGATGTTACTCAGATACTGGGATAGAAAAATTTCTTTTATGGGCAGAAGTTAAGGGAGCCAGACTACATTAAAGATGATAAAAGAGTATCATAACTCCCATTCTTAGAAACCATTTACTTTTTATACCAGTTTCTATATCTACCAGGAATTATGCTAAGGGATGGAGCCACAGGGATGAGCAGGAACAATATTGTCCCTGATGTGTTATTTTGGTATAATGTTCAGATATATGGCCTCTTATTTTCTGAGATCTCCAGACTCTGTTTTCCTCCCCTACTTACTTTGGACCTTCTCTTTTCTTCACTCATACTGTTGAGGTCATGCTCCATTTGAATTTATTTCAGGCTGACTCTTTTTAACGTGAGGATTTAGCTAAGAAGGGATTTTCAGTTTGTCAGTCTGGAGAGCTCATGGCATCATTATGGCTTCAGCTACTTTAGACATCTCAGTGGACCCCTGCAATTATTCCATGACTGGAGTTTCAGCTGGAGTGCTCAACCAACTCATCCTTTCCTCTGAGTACTACTGACTGTTTGAGGTCCCCTTGCACCTCCTTGCTTCTTTCCACATTGTTGCTGATGATACACAGGTCTTTTATTTGTCGTGATTTGTCCATACTTTCTCACATGTGGGGCTACAAATGAGTAGTTGTTCTTCAGTTGTTCAGTTATGTCCAACTCTTTGTGACCCAGTAGACTGCAGCACACCAGGCTTCCTTGTCCTTCACTATTATCTGGAGTTTGCTCAAACTCATATCCATTGAGTCGGTGGTGCCATCCAACCATCTCCTCCTCTGTTGTCCTCTTCTCATCCTGCCTTCAGTGTTTCCCAGTATCAGGGTCTTTTCCAATGAGCTGGCTCCTCACATCAGGTGGTCAAAGTATTGGAGCTTCAACATCAGTCCTTCCAAAGAATATTTAGGGTTGATTTCCTCTAGGATTGACTAGTTTGATCTCCTTGCTGTCCAAGAACTCTGAACAGTCTTCTCCAACACCACAGTTCAAAGGCATCAATTCTTCAGTGCTCAACCTTTTTTATTATCCAGCTCTTACATCCATATATGACTACTGGAAAAATCATAGCTTTGACTATATGGACCTTTGTTGGCAAGATAATGCCTCTGCTTTTTAATATGCTGTCTAGATTTGTGATAGCTTTTCTTCCAAGGAGCAAATGTCTTCTAATTTCATGGCTGCAGTCACCATCTGCAGAGATTTTGGAGCCCAAGAAAATAAACTCTATCACTGTTTCCATTGTTTCCCCATCTATTTACCATGAAGTGATAGGACCATGCCATGATCTTCTACATATATATTCCACCTATTTTTCTTGTTGGTATTTTCTGTGGGGTTTGATTTCTCTATTTTAGTTGCTTTTTTTTTTCCTTTAATGGAGAATGCAAGGAGATTCAAAAACTCTGTCACCATCGCCATCTTCCCAGAACTCAAAACATGTGTTTTTAAACTTGGTTGGACAAGTAGAGAATCTCTGGAAATGGAATAAAGCTAAGAGTTGTTATACACATGCCAAAAGTGATAACTAACAGCACAGCTGGTCTGTACACAAGACTGGGAACTGTGAATCAGGCAGTTGTTTATCAATATCAGAATGTTTTTATTCTTGGAAAGCTTTATTTCAGGCTGTTAAATCTATACTCACTAGCATTCTATGAATATGTATATATACATGTAGACTGAAGACAAAAACGCATAATATTTTGGAACTGGGAACCAAAATGGGATGCTGTATTACCACCTGTGTCTAATTAAATATTTGTGGTAATTGAATGTAATTAAAAATTAAACAACCATTTGGTAGAGGATAATACATCATATTTCCTACATCACTTATGTGCTTCAATATGCTCTCTAGCTGATTGTTTTAACTTGGATTTAATGTTTACAGCTCCCACTATTGTTGGTTCACGTTTGTTGAATTTTACATTTAAAACACCCTCTGCTTGCATCTCTTTCCTCCCACTCTTCACCCAGTTAAGTTCCTCATCATTCTCAGGTCTTAGCTTGAATGTCGCTTTCTAAAAAAGGTGTTTTTAAAACTACCCGTCCAGCTCCTGGTGACTCAGATAGTAAAGAATCTGCCAGCAATGTGGGAAACATAGGTTTGAGCCCTGGGTCAGGAAGATCCCCTGGAGAAGGAAATGGCAACCCACTCCAGTATTCTTGCCTGGAAAATTCCATGGACTGAGGAACCTGGTGGGCAACAGTCCATGGGGTCACAAAGAGTTGGACATGACTTAGCAACTAACACACGCAAACGCCCAGCTCCAGCTGAAATCCGGTTTTCTTCTTATTACTTAAAAAATTTTTTTCTTTATTTGGCTGTGCTGGGTCCTAGTTGCGGCACATGGAATCATTTACTTGTGGCATACAGCAAGTTTAGTGGCGGCATGTGAGATCTACTTCCCTGACCAGGGATCACATCTGGGCCCCTGCATTGGGAGCTCAGAGTCTTAGCCACTGGACTACCAGGGAAGTACCTCCTCTTATTCTTTGTAATAATATTAAGTTCTTTTGGGGTTCCCAGCAAGTATCAATGTTCTTTGAATAAACAAATGAACAACAAAGCATCATCTCCTTACGATTTTCATACAGTTTTTTTAAGTCTGATTTTGAGGAATAAGGTAAACAACACCATTTCTAAAGAAAATAGAGCCATAAAACTTCAACTAATTCAGTGTCTGAAGCTCTGCCACAGGACTAAATTGACGGGTTTGTTTTTGGAGTGTGAATCACAGCCCTTGTCTTTCCTTTTAAAGGCCCAGCAAGAGCAGTGTCATGTAACTTTTAGTGCTATTATGATGTTCTTAATTTTTAAATTTTTATTTATTTTACTCTTTTGGCTGCTCTTGGTCTTTGTTGCTGTATGTGGACTTTCTCTCATTGCGGTGAGTAGGGCCTGCTCTCTAGTTGCAGTGTGCAGGCTTCCCGTTGTGGTGGCTTCGGGCTCTAGGATGCTTAGGCTCTGTAGTTGTGGCATATGGGCTTGCTTGCCCCAAGGCACATGGGATCTTCCTGGACCAGGAATCAAACCCTGCAGTGTCTCCTGCATTGGCAGGTGAATTCTTAACCACTGGACTACCAGGGAAGTCCCTATCATTATTATTTGTCTGCACAGTTCCTCTACTATCATATTAGGAACAATTTCCCCCAAGGCAGGGGTGTATATTTATATAACTTGACTCTACTGCATGCTTAGAAGTGGGCAACTAAACCAAGTGGGCCCAACTGGGATTTCCTGATAGGGATGCAAAATCAGGATTTAAGCCTAGCTGGTCTTTTCAATAGAAGATCTATAAACCTCAGAGATATTGTTACCTATGTCCTACCACGTGAACTTTTAAAAAAGGAAAGGTGGTATTTTATGAGTTAGAATTATAGTGCACTCTGGCAGAGAGGTAGAAATGAGAGATGAGCCATGTTCTGTTGGTATTTGCATCCCTGGTTACAGGTTTATTCTGAGGCCTGATTGAATCTGTATCCTTTAGTCTCCATAAGACATTTTTATACACCTAAAATTCTTTCTTTTAGTATAATTTAATGGCTTTTTACCAGTTGTAGTCTACAGAGACATAATAACAATTAATAGCTATTGAATGAACCCATGACATGACCTTTAACAGATATAACTTTATACAGGTTTCAGTTGAGGAAAGAAGCAGTCACTATCACTAAGATAAGATATGCTCATTCTTCATACAACACTTAGTTATGTTATATAGGATGTGCAGAACTATTCAGAATTTCTATTCCCTTGGCAGTTAATATCAAAATTGAACTTGAGGTTCATCTAAGCCATTTGAGCATATCTCTGGCATCTTCCATGTGTGTCATGCTCCTTAAAGAGAGCTCAGCTAAGTTCCTCAATAAGAGCTGCAGAGCTCATATAAAGCAGTGGTACTAATGTAACTTACACTATCCAGGGCCCATCTTTGAATAACAAATGCAGTTGTTTAATTTCCTCCCAGCATATCAGGGCACCACTAAGAGGTGGGGTGTGTGGAAAGCCCTGGACCTAAACATGGAATATTTATCTCTGACTCTGGCATAGAAACCAGCTGGGGCCAGAGATAAACCAAACTATATGCAACTTCAAGGAGTTCTTTTGCTCCTGCTGTCATCACAGAAGCTTCCGTGAAGACTTTCTTAAGCCAAGGCCTCTATCGAGTGATTGAACCAGACTCTCTTATTGATTCTGTGATCCAATACTTTCAGAGGTTGATTTTCATACCATGTGCCTGGAGCAAGCTAAATTCAAGTCCAAGACAGGATAAATTGTTGAACAAACTGTAGTTTGTGAAACTAAGGAAGAATTGTTTAGCCATAACTTCTAGTTGTCATCAGAGTCAGGGAGAAACACAAAGATTAGGGTTTTGGTAAATAGTACCTACTTGGGTAAATCATAGCCAGGCCAACAGTCTGGTAGATCATTCTCCATGACTAACAAAGAAAATATTGAGGAAGAGATGCTAAATGAATATTTTCCATGTAATTTGTACCTGTCTCTTTCTACTGATCCAGAACAATTCTTAACTTCTCAAGATGAGCTACTGCTTTTTATTTGAGTTGTTTATAAAGGTGATACTTTCTTTTACTCTTTTTTGCATGTTTATAGTATTTAATGGGGAGTAGATGGGGAAACAGTGGAAACAGTGTCAGACTTTATTTTTCTGGGCTCCAAAATCACTACAGATGGTGAATGCAACCATGAAATTAAAAGATGCTTACTCCTTGGAAGGAAAGTTATGATCAACCAGGTAGCATATTCAAAAGCAGAGACATTACTTTGCCAACAAAGGTCCGTCTAGTCAAGGCTATGGATTTTCCTGTGGTCATGTATGGATGTGAGAGTTGGACTGTGAAGAGGGCTGAGTGCCAAAGAATTGATGCTTTTGAACTGTGGTGTTAGAGAAGACTCTTGAGAGTCCCTTGGACTGCAAGGAGATCCAACCAGTCCATTCTGAAGGACATCAGCCCTGGGATTTCTTTGGAAGGAATGATGCTAAAGCTGAAACTCCAGTACTTTGACCACCTCATGCAAAGAGTTGACTCATTGGAAAAGACTCTGATGCTGGGAGGGATTGGGGGCAAGAGGAGAAGGGGACGACAGAAGATGAGATGGCTGGATGGCATCACTGACTCGATGGACGTGAGTCTGGGTGAACTCTGGGAGTTGGTGATGGACAGGGAGGCCTGGCGTGCTGCAATTCATGGGGTCACAAAGAGTCAGACATGACTGAGTGACTGATCTGATCTGATAGTATTATGACATCAATACTAAATGAAAGTAAGGAAAATACTTCAATTTTTAAGCTTATTAATGGACTAATTGCAAACAGCTAATTAGTATTTAAATCAGGATCTTGAGGAACATGCTATTGGCAATCTGCATTAGAGCATTTGGGGTTTAGTGACTAAAACATTCCAAGTTAACCTATTTCAGTAATTCCCAATGTTTCATGTATTTGTGTTTGTATATCCATATGTGTGAAAAGTCAAATGTCTTTATCCTATTATGCTGATTATTGGTTTTATTCATTTTCACATTTGATATTGCATACCTTCCTTGTTATGTTTAGAACCATTAAGCCTCCATGGTTAAAACTGGAATTGCTATGAGTTTTCAAGCCCTGTCCCTAATTGCTATTACCATGGCTAATGACAGCATAGAAATGATTATAATCAAACACAAAAAGAGCAAATTGGATATTTTAATCAGAATAGTGTAGATTAAAACAGGAGTAACAGTCCTCATGTGGAAAATCGATATTTAAACAAGAAATGTCTCCTTTCTCTAGAAATGAGATTTCCCTTTAAAGGCGCTATTTGTTTGTAATCCTCCATAAGCACTCAGTGTCTATATATCATGGCATTCAGCATATTGTTGGAGCAAAGGGAAACTTTGTTGTAATGAAATGTCATTTCTTCCCAAAAGTCTTGCACATTTAAATCTGTGGAAGTAATGAAGCTGATATCATCATAATATCCCGTGTTCCTGAAAATTAAATGTTTTTTATTGATTTTTCAAGTATGCCAGAGTCAGCATTTTATCATAATTTCTTATGGATTTTCCTCTATCTGTAGAAATAAAACTATTAACTCTTAAGTATGAGCTTTAGCTTTTTTTTTTATTATTTTGATGGAATTTGTTTTGCAATGTTGTTGCATTTCTTGCCAGTTACTAACTTGAAGCCTTTTAAAGTGCTTCTTTACTTTTTTAACTTAGGTGCCAGCTGTTAGGGCAAGACAAGAATTACCACAGTGTGAGCAGGGTAATAAACTGTGGAAAATTCTGAAAGAGATGGGAATACCAGAGCACCTGACCTGCCTCTTGAGAAAGCTATATGCAGGTCAGGAAGCAACAGTTAGAACTGGACATGGAACAAGAGACTGGTTCCAAATAGGAAAAGGAGTACATCAAGGCTGTATATTGTCACCCCACTTATTTAACTTCTATGCATAGTACATTATGAGAAACACTGGGCTGGAAGAAGCACAAGCTGGAATCAAGATTGCTGGGAGAAATATCAATAACCTCAGATATGCAGATGACAACACCCTTATGGCAGAAAGTGAAGAGGAACTAAAAAGCCTCCTGATGAAGGTGAAAGTGGAGAGTGAAAAAGTTGGCTTAAAGCTCAACATTCAGAAAATGAAGATCATGGCATCTGGTCCCATCACTTCATGGGAAATAGATGGGGAAACAGTGGAAACAGTGTCAGACTTTATTTTTTTTTTAGCTCCAAAATTACTGCAGATGGTGACTGCAGCCATGAAATTAAAAGACGCTTACTCCTTGGAAGAAAATTATGACCAACCTAGATAGCATATTCAAAAGCAGAGACATTACTTTGCCAACAAAGGTCCGTCTAGTCAAGGCTATGGTTTTTCCTGTGGTCATGTATGGATGTGAGAGTTGGACTGTGAAGAAAGCTGAGCGCTGAAGAATTGATGCTTTTGAACTGTGGTGCTGGAGAAGACTCTTGAGAGTCCCTTGGACTGCAAGGAGATCCAACCAGTCCATTCTGAAGGAGATCAGCCCTGGGATTTCTTTGGAAGGAATGATGCTAAAGCTGAAACTCTATTACTTTGGCCACCTCGTGAGAAGAGTTGACTCATTGGAAAAGACTCTGATGCTGGGAGGGATTGGGGGCAAGAGGAGAAGGGGACGACAGAAGATGAGATGGCTGGATGGCATCACTGACTCGATGGACATGAGTTTGAGTGAGCTCCGGGAGATGCTGATGGACAGGGAGGCCTGGCGTGCTGCGATTCATGGGGTCGCAAAGAGTCGGACATGGCTGAGGGACTGAACTGAACTGAACTGAGCAGGGCAAGAATTATTACCACAGTGTGAGCAGAATTGGAAAACCTTATTTTGAGGGATCTCTGTTTCAATGACTGAGGCAAAGGTCAATGTGGTGGCCATGTTGTTTTACATGTAGAATAGTTGCATAATGTCAAATCTGTTCATCGGCTCTCCTGACTACAAACCATGTAACTATGAGACAGTAACTCTTCTGAGCTTCTGTTTGTCCATGTAGAAAATGTGGAAAGTAAGGAGCCCTGGGAAATGTGTCACTCAAGGAATGTAAGGGTAAAAGACCATAGTGCATACAAAATAGCTTTGTAAATTGAATACAAGTAAAAAATGGTCAAAAGCTCTTGGCATTTCCAAAGCCAACATAGAAAATTAAAATTTCTTGAGAAACTGGTAAATGTTTTTATTTTTTTTTGAGATAGAGCAGGACCTGGCTTGTGCAGGAATGTTCTAAAGCTTTACTTGTGGATTTCTATCTCAGATGGAAAGGAGAACTATTAAGCATTGTATACTGAATGTCTTTTGGGCACTCATTAAAAAAAAAATACCTTGTAGATGTATAAACCTTTTAGATGCAACAATTCCTTTTCCTTACTATTGTTTTTAGTAACTAATGACCTTTTTGAGTTATTGGAGTTATTTATAGATATAATCTTAATTTTCAAGTTTTCTGATTATAGATAGGATAATGATAAGGAATCAGTATTTCTCATAAATGATGGTGAGTTATGAGAGAGAAAGTCATTGTACTTTCCTTCCTATTGTTCATGTTTCTGAATTTCATGCAGAAATTCTGAAAACGAAACAAAGTGTTAGTAATGTAGAAGTTAATATATATAAGTTGAATTGCAAAGTTTAAGCACTAAATATATTGATATTTTATACACACACACACATATATATATGGCATTTCAGTACCATGTTTATGCATTAAGTATTTTAGATATTGTTGTTGTTCAGTCAGTAAGTCATGTCCAACTCTTTGTCACCCCTTGGATTTCAGGACAACAGGCTTCCCTGTTCTTCACTCTCCTGGACTTTGCTCAGATTCATGTCCATTGTGTTGGTAATGCTATCTAACCATCTCATCCTCTGTTGCCCTCTTTTCTTTTTGCCTTCAATCTTTCCCAGTATCAGGATCTTTTGCAATGAGTTGGCTTTTCACATCAGGTGAACTTCAGCATCAGTTCTTCCAATGAATATTCAGGGTTGTATCCCTTTGGGATTGATTGGTTTGATCTTCTTGCTCTCCAAGGGACTATCAAGAGTCTTCTCCAGCATCAGTTTGAAAGCATCAATTCTTCAGTGCTCAGCCTTCTTTATGGTCCAACTCTCACGTCCATACATGACTACTGGAAAAACCATAGCCTTGACTATATGGACCTTGTTGACAGAATAATATCTCTGCTTTTCAACACACTGTCTAGGTGTGTCATAGTTTTTCTTCAAA
Organism: Bubalus kerabau; assembly: GCF_029407905.1. Taxonomy (NCBI): domain Eukaryota; kingdom Metazoa; phylum Chordata; class Mammalia; order Artiodactyla; family Bovidae; genus Bubalus; species Bubalus kerabau. The sequence continues at coordinate 77,087,406 of NC_073631.1, read as the reverse complement.
GGAGCAAGTGTCTTTTAATTTCATGGCTGCAGTCACCATCTGCAGAGATTTTGGAGCCCAAGATAATAAACTCTATCACTGTTTCCATTCTTTCCCCATCTATTTGCTAAGAAATAACATGACCAGATGCTATGATCTTAGTTTTTTGAATGTTGAGTTTTAAGCCATATTTTCATTCTCCTCTTTCACCCTCAAGATGCTCTTTAGTCATGATATCATTTCCATATCTGATGTTGTTGGTATTTTGCCTGGCAGTCTTGTTTCTAGCTTGTGATTCATCCATCATGGCATTTCACCTGATGTACTCTGCGTATAAGTTAAATCAACAGGGTGATAATATATATCCTTGTTGTATTCCTTTCCCAAGCTAATTGAGTGAACTCTGCACATGAAATTTAATAGCAGAAAAGAACATCTGATGTCATTCTAGGGAGTTGTTTGGAGAAGGCAATGGTACCCCACTCCAGTACTCTTGCCTGGAAAATCCCATGGACAGAGGAGCCTGGTAGGCTGCAGTCCATGGTGTCGTGAAGAGTCGAATACGACTGAGCGACTTCACTTTCACTTTTCACTTTCATGCATTGGAGAAGGAAATGGCAACCCACTCCAGTGTTCTTGCCTGGAGAATCCCAGGGATGGGGTAGCCTGGTGGGCTGCCATCCATTGGGTCGCACAGAGTCGGACATGACTGAAGCGACTTAGCAGCAGCAGCAGGGAGTTGTTATTTGATTTGCAATGCCATTGATATAGAATAACAGGTTTTTTCTTGGTTTATAATGATAATTTCTCTATATATTTCAAAGTTATTTTTACTTTTTTTTTTCTTTTAGTCCAGTTGCTTTTTGATGACCTTCCTGCCCTTGGGGCTATAATCAGATGAAAGGTGTTTATGCTGAGTTGTGTCCAACTCTGTGACCCCATGGACTGTAGCCTGGCAGGCTTCTATGTCCATGGGATTTTCCAGACAGAAACAATGGAGTGGGTTGCCATTTCCTCCTCCAGAGGATCTTCCTGACCCTAGGATTGAACCCACACCTCTTTGCAGTGGAAGTGTAAAATCTTAACTACTAAAATAAAGTTAAAAATGACATATTATACTGTGAAATCATAAACAGAATTTATTAACCAGTACTTCAGTTCTAAGTGTCTATTTTAGCTCATTAATTCTCTTAGGGCACCATAGGAAAACTTGTAAGAGCCCACCATTCATGTGCAGTTTTTCCTGGTCACTCTCATGGTACCCTTTCCAATGTATATGTTTTAACTTGCTCCCCTGTCCCGAGACTGGCAACCTTCTTTCTCTGGCATTTTCAGATTAGACTTCAGGGTACAGTTGAAGATGAGAAATAGCCTGGACCTACCTCAGGAAGCAGCTTATACTACCTCTTCTGTCTCAAAGGTTCAGTTCCATTTCTTGCCAGAATTATGGTGTTCAAAGTCCTAACAAAGGATTTGCTATCAGAGATGTTTTCTTGGTGAATTTGAAGTTGAATCAGACTCCTGGCATTTACTTGCAAAACTCTCTTGATGCCAGAAGCTTCTAGTCTGTGGGAAAGGGATAATGTGGTCTCAGCCTCACAAACTCTGATATTTAAATTTAATACAATATAAACTCAGCAAGTGATATTAGCCATATTTAAACTGACAGATACAAATAGAACTTGTAGACAAATACTGAAAAATAAAAAGCAGTTACCCAGCAGGACAACAAAACAGTGATTTTGGTTTTGTAAACACTACTAGAAAAGACAAGCCTGTTAAACCACATAACTCATAGATTTTTCTGTAGAACACCTCTTTCCTTCAAGAGGGGATGCCCTGATGAATATTGGGAATGCGCTGAGACAGGAGGAGTTAAGATGAAAGATTCCATGCATGTTATTGTGTTTGCATGATATGACTCTTGTAAAGGAAGTGAGTAGAATAATACAAACAGGTATATCATTGTGATATTCTAAGTCTCCCTGCTATCCAAAAGTCCACTTCCACACTTATGCTGCTGCTGCAGCTGCTGCTAAGTCGCTTCAGTCGTGTCCGACTCTGTGCGACCCCAGAGATGGCAGCCCACCAGGCTCCCCGGTCCCTGGGATTCTCCAGGCAAGAACACTGGAGTGGTCTGCCATTTCCTTCTCCAATGCATGAAAGTGAAAAGTGAAAGTGAAGTCACTCAGTCATGTCTGACTCTTAGCGACCCCATGGACTGCAGCCTCCCGGGCTCCTCCGTCCCTGGGATTTTCCAGGCAAGAGTACTAGAGTGGGGTGCCATTGCCTTCTCTGCCACAGTAAGTGCAGGTATATAATCCTAAAGTGTTTTAAAATTACATATTTTGAACTCAATGCTTTGAATATATTTTTGTGCAAGGAGCAGCTCCTGTCTGTGGAAAGTAGGATCCGTTATTTTTCATTCATCAGGGGTCATGTTTTAATTCTAGCCTGGCTATCCCTTCACATCTCTAGCACATGCAGGTTATTGCTTTACATCTTTCTTGCTTTCTATTCTGAGTGTGAAGTAGAAAATCGTGTTCTAGTATTGATGAGATGCCAGCATTTCCACCTAGATCCAGATCAGAAAAATAACACATTCCATAGGGCTTTACCATAAACTTTAGATTTTCTGTGTTTCTAAATTATCTTTGGTAGCACACCCAGCAGATCTTTCCTATATTGCTGACTTCCTAGGTAGCTTTTTTTTTTCCCGCCTTCATTTCTGGGAGTAGAGAAACACTAACAGCAACAAATTTAAAAACTGCTCTTGCCTTCTAAGGCCTTTTAACCCAAAGCTGACTTAAAAGTCCATTTCTGAACTTTACTCAGCAGAGTCTGTTTGTAACTCAGATCCAATCATTGGTTGAATTTACATGTGTGTGCTGCAGAGCTAAACAGAAATAATTCTTTCTTTCATGCTCAGCAGAAGCAGGAATATCTTGAGAGTATAAAAAGGAGAACTTCTCTTCATTTCTACTCCTGCTGTCCCACCTAATTTGAAAGAATTAGTTCTGCAACTACTCCCAGGATATGGGCTGACCTGTATATTATATATACTTTTATAGAAAAAATAACTGTACAGCAATTCTTAAAAATATCTGGTGTTATCATCACTTATATTTTGGATACCTGATGTCAACAAAAGTTTTCCCCTCTTGCCTGCTGCTTGACAGTACTATCTACATGCACACATATTTTTTAACAAATACATATTTTTGCACCATTTGCTCTTTTCCTTTTTGTTTTTAGCTTAACCTTAGAGCATACGCATTTTCCTGATTGCTATCTGAATTTCATGCAGTTTTCAGTGGCTGTGTAGTGAATTGTCCATTTTACTGATATACAAGTAAATGATTTCTGGCCGATTTAACCTTAAGATTAAATCTAATTTGCTGTTACAGAGGATGCCAGAATGAAGGTACATGCCTGCCTAAAATACTTGTGATATATTCATTTTTATATAGTAACAGGATGAGCTTCTATGTATTGTTTTAGTATCTCTGGTGTCCTGACCCACTATTCCTGTATGAAAAATCACTCTACCTTTAGTGATATAAAGCTGCAACAAATTTATGATCCTTATGGATTTGGTGGTCAGGAATTTGGAAAGGACCCTGTGGAGATAGAATTCTATTGGGAGCCTCTGCTGGGAAGACTAGCTGGGGGTTACTTAACTGATGCTTCTCTCTAGAAGTTTTGCCACTCATATCTCTGGCTGTGGGCCTGTGATAATTCAAATGCTGGGCTCAGCGAAGAACTAACTGCTGGAATGCTCTCACACAGGCTATCCACATGGCTTGGACATCTTACAATGTGGCATCTCTGCTCTGAAAGGGAACATCTTGCACGGAAACCACTGGCGCATGGTGTTCCATGTGTCCAAGCAGACCAAGATGCTATATGGGAAACTAAACCATGTCAGGCTTTGTAGGGCACAGACTTCTTTGGATCCAACCTCAGGAGTCATATGAGTTGCTTCCATCCCATTCTATTGGAGAATCAATAGAGATAGTGAATCAATAGAGATAGTTGAGAGTCAAGGAAATTAGACTCTCTCTTCCAATGGGGAACTGGTAAGATCATATTATAGAAGAGCTCATAGGGTTGAAGATATTTTTCCAGGCATCTTTGGCATACATGTGTTACTAGAGTGCTGTTTCTGGTGGGAACATGTATTAATTGCTTAGGGGAACCATGGAAATGAGGCCCCTTTTGTGTCAGAGGGTTTCTACAAACCACTTTTCCATCCCAGAGAAATGTATAAGTGTAACTCTGCATGGCTTCCCTTGTGGCTCAGATGGTAAAGAATCTGCCTGCAATGTGGGAGACCTGGGTTCAATCCCTGGGTTGGGAAGATCCCCTGGAGGAGGGCATGGCAACTTACTCTAGTATTCTTGCCTGGAGAATCCCCATAGACCGAGGTGCCTGGAAGGGTGCAGTCCATAGGGTTGCAGAGTTGGACATGATTGAGTGACTAAGCACAGCAAGCCATTGACAGAATGCAGATTCCTTTAGCACTTGTCACTCAGACCTCAGAAACAACTTTGGAGCAGGGCCATGGTGTTTTGGATTCACCTCCCGTGTCCTCCCTTAGAGTCAGATCTCTTCTCAAAGCTGACTTCTTTTCTTCTAATCATAAAAGTAAACATGCCCTGAGACATGCTTATCATCTCCTTTTTCTAGCTGAGACCTGATGGCTAGGATTCTGCAAAATGCCTGGTTAAGTTGATTAAGTAATCCATTTAGTCTTTCATTCTTGCATGAATGCCTGGATGCATAGATTTATTCCTTTAGCAAAAATTTATTGAGTAGTTTTTTGCTAAGTTATCTACATTATGAATAATGTTATGATTCCCACTATCGTGGATTTTAGGGCAGCATGAGAAAGACATGGATAATGTACATTATAGCACACATACAATAGCACATTGTGATAAATGCTGTGAAAGATGAGAGTGATGTGTGAAGAATGAGGAGCCAAGCTGGTGAAGAGGTGGAAGTAAAGCATTTGACACATAGCATTTATTTGAAAGTGAAATTTGTAGTTGAAGAATGGAAGGAAGGCCAGTTTGACTACTGTATTGAGGGAAGCCAAGGGTAGTGCAAGAGCTCTGGGAGATGGGCAGTGCTCTGGTGCAGTAGGATCCAGCAAGTGAGCTGAATTCTCTTCTCGTAAGAGAAATCATTCAACTGTCTGAACACAGAAGTGACATGATTTGATATATAATTTAAGAATAGTTTCGGTGAAGAATGGTTTGAGGGAGGCCAGAGGGAACAGTGAGGCAAAAAACTCAGCATTTCAGTTAAGAGATAATCAAGGTTGGTAGGGGAGATAAAGAGAATTGGAAAGCTTTCAGATGTATCTTGAAGTTCAAATTAAGATACATGCACCCCAGTGTTCATAGCAGCACTATTAACAATAGTCAAGACACAGAGACAACCTAAATATTCATTAATAGATGCATGGATAAATAAGATGTGGTACATATGTAAAATGGAATATTACTCAGCCATTGAAAAGAATGAAATAATGCCATTTGCAGCAACATAATGCATCTAGAAAGTATGATACTAGATCATAATATCTAAGTATGTCAGAGAAAAATATGATATCACTTATGTGAAATCTGAATAAAATGATACAAATGAACTTATAAAACAGAAACAGACTCACAGACATAGAAAACAAACATTGTTACCAAAGGGGAATGTAGTGGGAGGGAGTGATAAATTAGGAGTTTGGGACTAACAGATACACACTATTATATATAAAACAAGTAAACAAGAGGTCCTACTGTATAACACAGGGAACTCTATTCAATATCTTGTAATGACCTATAATGGAAAATAATCTGATAAAGAATATATGTATATATGTATGTGTATACACACACAGACTAACACATATATATGACTGAATCACTTTGCTGTACACCTGAAACTAATACAACATTGTAAATAAAATATACTTCAATAAAAAATAAAGAGAATACCCGTGATAAATGAGTTGTAGGGAATATGGAGAAACCTGCCCAAGAGGCTCCTTTGGTGTAGCTGTCAATCCTTAATGACAGACAAAGACGGAGATGGCGAATCACACTCGGCACGAGGAGGTGACAGCTCTGGTTTGGGAAGCGAGACGCCTGCTGTGGCTGAAGCTTAAGAAAATACTGCCGAGTCCTTAAATGTTCCATAATGCCCTAAGGCTATTGTGGCTGTAGCAAATGAAGTGTAAATGAGTAGTAGGTGTGAGGGCAGAGACGTAGTTCAGTTCAGTTCAGTCACTCAGTTGTGTCCGACTCTTTGCGACCCCACGTATCACAGCACCAGGCCTCCCTGTCCATCACCAACTCCCCGAGTTCACTCAAACTCACGTCCATCGAGTCAGTGATGCCATCCAGCCATCTCATCCTCTGTTGTCCCCTTCTCCTCCTGGCCCCAATCACTACCAGCATCAGGGTCTTTTCCAGTGAGTCAACTCTTCGCATGAGGTGGCCAAAGTATTGGAGTTTCAGCTTCAGCATCAGTCCTTCCAAAGAACACCCAGGACTGATTTCCTTCAGAATGGGCTGGTTGGATCTCCTTGCAGTCCAAGGGACTCTCAAGAGTCTTCTCCAACACCACAGTTCAAAAGCATCAATTCTTCAGCACTCAGCTTTCTTCACAGTCCAACTCTAGCATCCATACATGACCACAGGAAAAACCATAGCCAACAAAGACAGACCTTTGTTGGCAAAGTAATGTCTCTGCTTTTGAATATGCTATCTAGGTTGGTCATAACTTTCCTTCCAAGGAGTAAGCGTCTTTTAATTTCATGGCTGCAGTCACCATCTGCACTGATTTTGGAGCCCCAAAAATAAAGACTGACACTGTTTCCCCATCTATTTCCCATGAAGTGATGGGACCAGATGCTATGATCTTCATTTTCTGAATGTTGAGCTTTAAGCCAACTTTTTCACTCTCCACTTTCACTTTCATCAAGAGGCTTTTGAGTTCCTCTTCACTTTCTGCCATAAGGGTGTTGTCATCTGCATATCTGAGGTTATTGATATTTCTCCAGGCAATCTATATTCAAGCTTGTGCTTCCTCCAGCCCAGCGTTTCTCATGATGTACTCTGTATAGAAGTTAAATAAGCAGGGTGACAATATACAGCCTTGACGTACTCCTTTTCCTATTTGGAACCAGTCTGTTGTTCCATGTCCAGGTCTAACTGTTGCTTCCTGACCTGCATATAGGTTTCTCAAGAGGCAGATCAGGTGGTCTGGTATCCCTATCTCTTTCAGAATTTTCTGCAGTTTATTGTGATCCACACTCAAAGGCTTTGGCATAGTCAATAAAGCAGAAATAGATGTTTTTCTGGAATTCCTTTGCTTTTTTGATGATCCAGCGGATGTTGGCAATTTCATCTCTGGTTCCGCTGACTTTTCTAAAACCAGCTTGAACATCTGGAAGTTCACAGTTCATGTATTGCTGAAGCCTGGCTTGGAGAATTTTGAGCATTATTTTCCTAGCGTGTGAGATGACTGCAATTGTGTGGTAGTTTGTGCATTCTTTGGCATTGCCTTTCTTTGGGATTGGAATGAAAACTGACCTTTTCCAGTCCTGTGGCCACTGCTGAGTTTTCCAAATTTGATGACATATTGAGTGTAGCACTCTCACAGCATCATCTTTCAGGATTTGAAATAGCTCAACTGGAATTCCATCACCTCCACTAGCTTTGTTTGTGGTGATGCTTTCTAAGGCCCGCTTGACTTCACATTCCAGGATGTCTGGCTCTAGGTGAGTGATCACACAATTGTGATTATCTGGGTCGTGAAGCTCTTTTTTGTATAGTTCTTCTGTGTATTCTTGCCACCTCTTCTTAAGATCTTCTGCTTCTTTTAAGTCCATACCATTTCTGTCCTTTATCGAGCCCATCTTTGCATGAAATATTCCCTTGGTATCTCTAATTTTCTTGAAGAGGTCTCTAGTCTTTCCCATTCTGTTGTTTTCCTCTCTTTCTTTGCATTGATTGCTGAGGAAGGCTTTCTTATCTCTTCTTGCTATTCTTTGGAACTCTGCATTCAGATGTTTATATCTTTCCTTTTCTCCTTTGCTTTTCGCTTCTCTTCTTTTCACAGTTATTTGTAAGGCCTCCTCAGACAGCCATTTTGCTTTTTTGCATTTCTTTTCCATGTGGATGGTCTTGATCCCTGTCTCCTGTATAGCGTCATGAACCTCTGTCCATAGTTCATCAGGCACTCTAGCTATCAGATCTAGGCCCTTAAATCTATTTCTCACTTCCACTGTATAATCATAAGAGATTTGATTTAGGTCATACCTGTATGGTCTAGTGGTTTTCCCCACTTTGTTCAATTTAAGTCTGAATTTGGCAATAAGGAGTTCATGATCTGAGCCACAGTCAGCTCCTCATGTTTTTTTTTGCTGACTGTAATGAGCTTCTCCATCTTTGGCTGCAAAGAATATAATCAATATGAATTCAGTGTTGACCATCCGGTGATGTCCATGTGTAGAGTCTTCTCTTGTGCTGTTGGAAGAGAATGTTTGTTATGACCAGTGCATTCTCCTGGCAAAATTCTATTAGCCTTTGCCCTGCTTCATTCCATACTCCAAGGCCAAATTTGCCTGTTACTCCAGGTATTTCTTGCCTTCCTACTTTTGCATTCCAGTCCCCTATAATGAAAAGGACATCTTTTTTGGGTGTTAGTTCTAAAAGGTCTTGTAGGTCTTCATAGAACCGTTCAGCTTATTCAGCATTACTGGTTGGGGCATAGGCTTGGATTACCGTGATATTGAATGGTTTGCCTTGGAAATGAACAGAGATCATTCTGTCATTTTTGAGATTGCATCCAAGTACTGCAATTTGGACTCTTTTGTTGACCATGATGGCTACTCCATTTCTTCTAAGGGATTCCTTAGAAGATATGATGGTAGTAGTAGATATAATGGTAGTAGTAGATATAATGGTCATCTGATTTAAATTCACCCATTCCAGTCCATTTCAGTTCACTGATTCCTAGAATGTTGATGTTCACTCTTGCCATCTCCTGTTTGACCACTTCCAATTTGCCTTGATTCATGGACCTGACATTCCAGGTTCCTATGCAATATTGCTCTTTATAGCATCAGACCTTGTTTCTATCACCAGTCACATCCAGAACAGGATATTGTTTTTGCTTTGATTCCATTGCTTCATTCTTTCTGGAGTTATTTTTCCACTGATCTCCAGTAGCATATTGGGCACCTACCTACCCAGGGAGTTCCCCTTTCAGTATCGTATCATTTTGCCTTTTGATACTGTTCATGGGGTTCTCAAGGCAAGAATACTGAAGTGATTTGCCATTCCATTCTCCAGTGGATCACATTCTGTCAGACCTCTCCACCATGACCCTCCCCTCTTGGGTGGCCCCACACGGCATGGCTTAGTTTCATTGAGTTAGACAAGACTGTGGTCCTTGTGATCAGATTGGCTAGTTTTCTGTGAATATGGTTTCAGTGTGTCTGCTCTCTGATGCCCTCTTGCAACACCTACTGTCTTACTTGGGTTTCTCTTACCTTTGATGTGGGGTATCTCTTTACGGCTGCTCCAGCAAAGCACAGCTGCTGCTCTTTACCTTGGACGAGGGTTATCTCCTCAAGGCCACCCCTCCTGACCTTGGACGTGGAGTAGCTCCTTTCGGCCCTCTTGTGCCCATGCAGCCACTGCTCCTTGGACATGGGGTTGCTCCTCTCGGCCACCTCCCCTGACCTCAGGCGTGTGGTAAGAAGGAGTCAAATTGTTTCAGAGTTTTATAAGTCACGATAACAACTACAAATTTCACTAGGAGTATTCCTGTGGTCATGTATGGATGTGAGAGTTGGACTGTGAAGAAGGCTGAGCACCGAAGAATTGATGCTTTTGAACTGTGGTGTTGGAAAAGACTCTTGAGAGTCCCTTGGACTGCAAGGAGATCCAACCAGTCCATTCTGAAGGAGATCAGCCCTGGGATTTCTTTGGAAGGAATGATGCTGAAGCTGAAACTCCAGTACTTTGGCCACCTCATGCGAAGAGTTGACTCATTGGAAAAGACTCTGATGCTGGGAGGGATTGGGGGCAAGAGGAGAAGGGGACGACAGAGGATGAGATGGCTGGATGGCATCACTGACTCGATGGACATGAGTCTGAGTGAACTCCGGGAGTTGGTGATGGACAGGGAGGCCTGGCGTGCTGTGATTCATAGGGTCGCAAAGAGTTGGACACGACTGAGTGATTGATCTGATCTGATCTGATGCAGTGTCATGGAAACAGGTGATGGTAAGTTGGACCAAGATGTCAGCCTTGGAGATGGAAAGTTGTGGTCTAATTCTAGAAAATCTTTGAAAGATACTGGCTTCAGAAATAAAAAATAAACAATTTGATAATCATAGTTCCTTGAACTCTTTCAGAAAGCTTAGATCAAAATGGCATTCTTTATTTTACTGAAACAGGGCTTACCTAGCTGAAAAAGTGTACTGTATTTTATATTTACACAATGAAGAATGATACTACCACATCCATTTTGGGTGTGCAAGTTAACTTTTTTCATGAAAGCACTGAAAGCAAGTTGCAAGTAACTTCTGCTCATTTTGTAGTGCAAATTTTCTGTATATATCTGTTTCAAAGTAGGATGACTAGATTATTGGAGATATGCTGTGAAATGACTGTCTTCCTTTAGGGGATATGTACACCTCATGGTGTTCTTACCTGAGATGCTTAGAAGTTCTATATGTGTAGTTTGTATCTTGCTGAATCCAGATTCAAACAAACAACTTGAAAAAGACTGAGAAATATGAGCATCAAATGAATATTTCATCATTTTAAGAAATTACATTCTTTTAGGCATGATAGTGATATCATGGTCATGTTTTTAAAATGCCCTTATCTTTTAGAGGTGTATGCTGAAAATTTAATGACATCTAATAAATCTATTCATGGGGTCACAAAGAGTCGGACATGACCTAGCAACTGAACTGAATAAATCTATATTGAAAAAATTGTAGTAAAACTATAGAATGTCTAAGATTTGGCTCAACACAAGCCTCCCAATGTATGTGTGTGTGTATGTATGTATGTGTATGTGTGTGTGTGTGCGTACTAATGAAGATAATGGGAGATAATGAAGTGGGTGGAGTATATATAAAACAAGGCCATATGTATATATATAAACATGTATACATATAAATATGAGTTAATAGTCAACAATACTGGAAAATATGTTCATAAGATTTCGTCACGCTATTTGAGCTACTTGTGGTCCATGTGGTCCATACTATTTGTATTACTTGCACATTAAAAACATTTATAACACAGGCAATGTGATTAAGAATTCATATGAGAGCCTGCCTGGCTGACCAGTAGCATCTTGTAGTGTGATAATAATCAAAGATTGTTTCAGGCCAGGGTACAGTTCATAGGTTGAGAAATTCTCTAAGGCACCCAAAATTGGTTGAACTTGTGTGACTGATTCATATTAATCGAGTTCAGAATATTAATGTAAAATTGGGGATACTTTCTCCTAGTGGTGAGAATCCTTGGCCCTTTCATTATATACCCCCCTACACATATCAAACTGGAAAGTTACAGATGTGCAAAAATGAGAGGAAAGGGCATGCAGCATTTTGAAGGATATGTTCTCTATACCATGGTGAGACCTCCCTGATCTTCAGTTTAAGGGAAATTCTCCAGGGATTGGAGGCCCAGTTTTATTCCTCCAAATCCATTTGGTTTGTGCTTGGTATATATGCATTGTCAAAGTCTATATTCTTATATCCCATACTTTCTTATCATATTCTATGGCAAAGTTACTTGAGTAACTTTTAGATAGGTCTAATTCACTCACTGACACTGGGTCAGAGAGCACTAACCCAAGGATTTTTTCTTAAGTCTCATTCATTAATTTCTGGATTTTCCTAATATCATCTGAGGATAGTTTCCATGACCTTTGGTCTAATCTTGCTCTTGCCCTATCAGACAGGGATCCTGTATCTAGATGCTCTTTGCCTTGAAAACTATTTAATGATATAATTGGTAGAGAGGGCAAGTCAGTACAAGGTAGTGGTGGGTACATTTTATGTGACACTTGACAGTTTTTTTCAATGTGTTTGTGGGGATCATTTAGGTAGTTAGTAATTATACTGACTTTCTATTGCTGCATAATAAATTAACACAAATTTAATTGTGTTAAACAATCAGCTTGAAACAACATTCGTTTATTATCTCCAGTTTTATGAATCAGAAGTCTTGGATAGTATGGCTATATTTTTGACTCAGGACCTCACAAGTCTGAAATTAAGTTAGCCAGTTATGTTACTGTCTAGAGTTTTTAGTTCTTTTCAAGGTCATTACTGTTAGTGGATGGAGAAGGCAATGGCACCCCACTCCAGTACTTTTGCCTGGAAAATCTCATGGACGGAGGAGCCTGGTGGGCTGCCATCTATGGGGTCGCTAGAGTCGGACACGACTGAGCGACTTCACTTTCACTTTTCACTTTCATGCGTTGGAGAAAGAAATGGCAACCCACTCCAGTGTTCTTGCCTGGAGAATCCTAGGGATGGGGGAGCCTGGTAGGCTGCCGTCTATGGGGTCGCACAGAGTCGGATACGACTGAAGCGACTTAGCAGCAGCGACCGTTAGTGGAAGAATTTAGTTCCTTGTGTTTTGTAATTAGGTTCCCATTTCCTTTGTAAGTGGTTGAACTGAGGTTGTTTCTCAGGCTCTTGATTCATTATTCATTCCTTGTTTGGGGCCCTCTCCATCTTTAAAGTTAACAATGGCATGCCACATCCTTCTTGTGCTTTGAACTCTGACATCTGCTTCTGTTGCTCCCTGGAGAAAATCTTTGCTTTTAAAAGGCCTCGTAAGATTAGATCAGAGAAGGCAATGGCACCCCACTCCAGTACTCTTGCCTGGAAAATCCCATGGACAGAGGAGCCTGGTGGGCTGCAGTCCATGGGGTCACTAAGAGTTGGACATGACTGAGTGACTTCACTCTCACTTTTCACTTTCATGCATTAGAGAAGGAAATGGCAACCCACTCCAGTGTTATCACCCGGAGAATCCCAGGAATGGGGGAGCCTGGTGGGCTGCCTTCTATGGGGTCACACAGAGTCGGACATGACTGAAGTGACTTAGCAGCAGCAGCATAAGATTAGATAAGACCCTGCAGGTAATCTCCATACTTAAGATCAACTATGCTGTAGAATATAACATAATCATGGAAGTAATATCTCATCATCTTCAGTCTTCATAGATGTAAACAGGACATTATTGGGAAACCATCTGCCTACTATAATAATCCTACTCCGCAGACCAGCATCTGAATCTAAAATGCTGTTCTTGAATTAAGTATGAAGTTGTCCTGAAATTATAAAATATCTGTTTCTTTATGGGGGGGCGAGGAATCTTCCCCAGGGAAAGAGTTGATATAGTCCTGTTTCTAAATTTGGGTCTTTGGCTCTAGAACTCAAGAGTATACTATTATTATTTTCAAGGTTACACATGACCAACTATATATACATTTTCTTATAAAATTTACTGTATGTATAATTTTTTTGGTATAATTAGAAGGAAAGTGCATACAAATTCTATCTGATATAGAAGTGTTTTAGAGATAACTTTTGTACTCATTTCCAGCTCTCCTTCCTAGTTCACTCTTGTTATAGAGTCAGTCTAAGACTACATATATTACTTTCAACAGCCTCAAATAAAATGCACATTTAAGGAATATTAACAGTTGGTCTACAAACTATATCTCTCAGTACAATGCATGTATCATTATTATATATAAGATTTCTGAGGTGACAGTATTTCCCCTTTGTAAAATTATAGAAATAATAATTCAAAAAGAGAAAAAAAAAACCCATAATTCCAAATCTCGGGAAACCATTTAAAAAATTTTACATGTATTTCTCTGGATTTTCTTCCTCTGTACATATTAACATATAGATTTACAGATAGCTATATTTATATTATTTTTAAACAAGAGTGACCTTTTAATTTGTTGAGGTGAACTTCACATAAAATTTACCATTTAAGGTGAGCATTTATTTAGTACATTCACAATGTTATACAAAACCCACTCCCATCTAGTTGTAAAACTCTGCAGTCTCTGTCCCTCCAAAATAAAACCGTATGCGCACTAAGCACATTATCTCCAGTCCTATCTCTTGTCAGTCCCTGGCAGCCACTAATATGCCTTCTATCTCTATGGTTTTATTTATTTTAGAGATGTCAAATCAGTGGGATCATACAATACTTAATATATGTCTGGTTTCTTTCACTTATCATAGTGTCTTCAGGGTTCATCCTCAGGATAACATATATCAGTGTTTCATTTCTTTTCAAGGCTAAATAATATTTCATTGTGTGTGTTTACTACAGTTAGTTAATTCATTCATCAGTTGATGAACATTTGAGCTGTTGTGCAATATGCTTAATCAACTTAACATAAATGTCTTTTGGTTTAATTCTGGCTTACTTTAAAACAAGTTCTTAAACTTTGGTCATAACTGGTGTGTAGTTTTATTATTATTATAATAGGGGAAATTTTTGTTCTATAGTTTTTTGTAAGCCTGTGTTGCAGAGTAGCTTAACTGAAATCTGTTGTAGAAAAAAAGATGAACACAAACATTAAAAAAAATACCACTCTTACTGGTTTGGTTAGGTAAAAGAGGTGTTCGGTGCCATTTTATAAACTTATGGATAGTCATGTATTGAAGTGAAAGAATGAATATCAAGGTTTTTTGACAGCTAAAGCATTTTCTTCTGTTTAAAAAAAGAAAATGGGTGCAAAGTTATAACATTGTATAAAAATACATTTTTCAAACAGATTAAAAAGTCAATTGAAAAAATTCCAACTGTCTGCTCAATTATCATATTCATACAGTACTAGAAACCAACTCAAGGAGCTAGAGCTCTGTGTATGTTTGTATATGAGAAAGCACTTACAAAATGCATTTATTTAAACCATCCAAACATTGTTTATTGTTTCAACTCTATGCTAGATACATTTCTAGGCAGTTGAGGTATATCAGTGATTGAGAGACAATTGTGGTTCCCCCAGAGACTACATTTAATATTTTTCTATAAATATTTTATAGAAAATTTCTATGAATATTCTATAAATATTTTATATTTTTCAGTATGCTTTTTATATATGTATATTGTTATAATTATGAATACTGATATATGCTGAAGATATGGAGTTGGAGTTTTCTTGGATAAATACCTTGATTAATGTAAAAATTTGACCTAATAACAAATGTGTAACCTGAGAATCATCTAATGTTTTACATCATTTGAGATAGATATCAGTAGCAAATCTGAATAATTCATTAAAAGGACAATTGTATAAGATGACTTGTATCTATTCTATCCATTATTTTTTTTTTAACCCTTTGGTCTTTGTCTTTTAATATCAGAAAAGGACTGACTGTTTTTCAAGTCGGTTTCACTGTTCTTTGGCATAAACCTGGACTACATTACTTTTCCTCCCTTGTGAGTATTTGTGGTCCTGTGAGTAAGTGGGTGAGTGGAATGCTAGCAAATGTGATGTGCACCAGTTTGAGCCATAGTGAATGTAATTCTTCAGGGGAGGCCTTCCATGCTGTCTCCCAGCATGTTGGCTTGACACAGATGTTCACGGTAACCTTGGAAAACATACATTGACTATGGTGGAACCAAAACACAGAAAGAGAATAGATGCTGATTTTCCACTTGGAACTTGGCCATCTGCTTAATAAGAACAACTATTTTGGACTTTGGTTTGAGGCGTTTTTTGTGTTATAGCAGCTAGAGTCACCTTAATTATACTTCTCTCCATAAACAGCAAAGGAAAGCAGAAGTGTCAGTGTATTGGAAAGAAAAGAGGTAGGACTGAATATTAACAAAAAAAAGAATTGATTTTTCTAAAACTCTTTTTTTCATGAGTGTGTGTGTGTGTGTGTGTGTGTGTGTACTTCTTTCATTTAGAATGAAAGCTTACAGACAGCCAGAGGAATTTAGGAATTTACTTTTTAAATTTTACTTCTAAAATTAAAAAGAAATTTACTGAACTCTAACACATAAGAATGAGGACACAATGAACAGAAAGCAAACACATTTTCTGTGCTATTTCCTCCAGTTTCCTAGAGGAAAGCAACACTTGTAGTCAGTTTAACCAAGAATTAGACTGTGGGCTTCCCTTGTGGCTCAGGGGGTAAAGAATCCACCTGCAATACGGAAGACCTGGGTTTGATCCCTAGGTTGGGAAGATCTCCTAGAGAAGGGAAAGGCTACCCACTCCAGTATTCTGGCCTGGAGAATTCCATAGACCATATAGACCATGGGGTCGCAAAGAGTCGGACACGACTGAGCGACTTTCACTTTCACTTTGATCAACAAAAAATATCCAGAATGATGTTTGTTATTTTTTGATTTTTGATTAAATAAACATTGTATTTATTATTGGAAATATCTAAAAAGGTTACCATAAACATGGAGATAGGCCCCATCAAAAGATTTTCCAATTGAGAGTAAATTAGATTTCAGAAGTTGAGAACTAAAGAGCTTGGTATTGAGTTATATTAATTTTAAAATGAATTATTAAGCATATAGTTTGAGTGTACTTAGAAACGAAAATGCAATTAGCTAATATCTTTAGTAACTTCAACTCTTGCCAAACTAACCTGCTATTCCTTTTCAAAGGGCAATTAGGCTGACAGTTGAGGAAATTGGCAGTTTTTATAGATCCTAATGTAAGTCACGGAGAAGGCAATGGCACCCCACTCCAGTACTCTTGCCTGGAAAATCCCATGGGTGAAAGAGCCTGGTAGGCTGCAGTCCATGGGATCGCTAAGGGTCGGACATGACTGAGTGACTTCACTTTCACTTTTCACTTTCACGTATTGGAGAAGGAAATGGCAACCCACTCAAGTGTTCTTGCCTGGAGAATCCCAGGGACGGGGGAGCCTGGTGGGCTGCCGTCTATGGGGTCGCACAGAGTCAGACACTACTGAAGTGACTTAGCAGTAGCAGCAGCATTGTAAGTCAGGCATGTCACAAAGATTGCTTATGCAAAAAGAATTGTTTGCTCTATAATACCACTCATAAGTGAAATTCTGGTCAGTTTATAGTGTACAAGTGGATATAGAGGCAGCTAGTGTAAAACTGGTAAAACTTTTTTTTTTTTTTTTAACTTAAGGGTCCTGAGTTATAAAAAAAAATTATCCCATGATTATCTCTCATTCAGTGGAAAAATAGTTTTTATTTAGCTTGTAAGAGAAGAACATGACTGAATAACCTTATTTTCATATTACAATATTGTCTAATAAAATTAGTAATTACACAGTAAGTTGTTTTAATATTATGTTGCTGTTTACTTAAATGACAAAATTTGCAAGCAGCACACCACAAATAAATTGCCATTGTGGAAATTCTATCAAAATTATATACATATATATGTATTAATATGTATATATATTTACACACATTTATATACCATCTTTAACAATAAAAAATCGTAGATTCACAAATAAGCTATGATACATATGTATATGTCTTATAGTCTATTTGGAAAATCATAGGATAAAATCTGCAAAAGATTCTACTGCACATTCTAGGGATACCAAACAATCTCACCCAGTAATCTAGTAATAATAAAACACAATTCACACTGATTTAAAGTGAGAAAGGGAGAACAACAGCTTATGAAAATTTTGATGATGAACAACTCAGGACAGTAATAATGCATAGTTAACGGTGTTCTTTTGAACATATCAGGATTTCCAAATATATACACACGAACAGATCTATTTATCTGTTGTTGTTATTCAGTGGCTAAGTTATATGTGACTCTTTGCTACCTCATGGACGGCAGCATGTCAGGCTTCCCTGTCCTTTACTATCTCCCGGAGTTTGCTCAAACTTATGTCCATTGGGTCAGTGATGCCATCTAACCATCTCATTATCTGTCATCCGCTTCTCCTCTTGCCCTCAATCTTTCCTAGCATCAGAGTCTTTTTCAGAGAGTTGGCTCTTTGCATCAGGTAGCCAAAGTATTGGAGTTTTAGCTTCGGTATCTATCACTGCATAACAAATCATCTCAAACTTACTAGCATAAAACAACAATCATTTTACTGTGCTCATAGAGTCCGTATCAGGAATTTGGAGAGGGCCTAGTTTCTAAAGGCTGCCGTAATCAGTTATTACAAATGTGGTCATTTAAAACAACAGTTATTCTTTGGAAGTTTCAGAGGCCAAGGGTTCCAAATCGAGAGATCTGTAAGGACAGTGGTTGCTCAGAAGACTCTAGAAGAGAATCTGTTCCTTGCCTCAACATCCAAATGAAAAGCCTAGAGTTAAAAATTATGTTCAGTTCAGTCATTTAGTCGTGTCCAACTCTTTGTGACCCCATGTGACTGCAGTACATCAGGCCTCCCTGTCCATCAGCAACTCCCAGAGTTCACTCAAACTCATGTCCATTGAGTTGGTGATGCCATCCAACCATCTCATCCTCTGTGATTTCACTAGGTGGACTCAACAGTATGTGTGAATTGGCAAAAGGAAAAATCAGTCACCTTGAAGATAAATAAATAGACATTTTCTAAATGGAAGAACAGAGAGAAAGAAGACAAAAGAAAAATGATCAGAACCTTAGATGTTCAGATGACACATGGGGCAGTGTCAAGATTCATCCTATGTTAATAAGAGTTCCAGAAAGAGGAGAAACAGAAATATATATGCAAAGAAATAATGTTACCAAGTTCCCAAATTTAATTAAGGGATGTTAAATTATAGGTAAAAGATACTAAATTAACCCCAGGTAGAAAAACTGTTAATATAACACTGTATCATTTTCTAGACATTAACTCATTCCCTGTATTGGAAATGCTTTACTGGCTGCTGTGGCATAAGATCGTCGGAGTTTGATTCGCTTCTGCTATCAAGTATCTCGGTGACCCAATTTTCCTATTAGTGTCTTCTGTTTAAGCCTCAGTTCATGATGATATCTTGGGTCATCACTTGCAATAAACTTACTCCTTGTCCATTGAGTCTATTTCTCATTCTCATTTGCATAGGGCAACGATTGGGCTTCCCTGGGGGCTCAGGTGGTAAAGAATCCACCTGCAATGCAGGAGACCTGGGTCCAATCCCTGGGTCAAGAAAATCCCCTGAAGGAAGGCATGGCAACCCACTCTAGTATTCTTGCCTGGAGAATCCCCATGGAGAGAGGAGCCTGGTGGGCTCCAGTCCGTGGGGTCACAAAGAGCTGGACATGACTGAGCTACTGACCACAGCACAGTAAAGTGCCCGAAAGCAAGTATTTTCAGCTGTGTAGGCTGTGCAGTCTCTGTCATACTACTCCCTTTTGTTATTTTAGTGTGAGAACCACCATAGAGAATACATGAACTAGTGTGTGGCTTCTCCCAATATGGCACTTACAAAACACAGGATATGTGTTAGGTTTGGGGTGCAGGATGTGGTTTGTTCAGTCCTGTTTGGGATAATGTAAGATGGACTTCTTGGGCCAAAAAAAGTAGGAAATTTTAGCCCTGAAATGACATGCCCTTCTTAAAAAAAAAAAAAAGATCGTGATTCACATACTTCTGAATTTGGTTATATTATGGTTTCATATGATGAGAAAAAAACCACTTTTCTCTTTAAAAGAAAAACAATCAAATTCAAGAAACAATTACCTAGAAGATTGCTACTGGTGAACTATAAGCTCAACTACTTCTTTTTCAGTACTTTTTTATCAATAATTTGGATGAAGTTAGAAAAACCTATATTTCAAAATGGCATAAGGAACAGAAGCAGTAAAGATATCTAATATTTTGGAGAAGAGAATAATGAAGCTATTCTAATGACCTCTTAGAAAACAATTTAAGGTGATAGGATACCTGCATAATATATTATGTGAAAAAAATAGGATAAGTTTAAATACAGTAAAATCTCAATTTTGTATAAAACATAGACAAACACCAGATAATAAACACCATAATAGTATACCTGTTTAATAATATTTAACTTTCTGGAACATTTATTATATTTGCCCTTTAAGAAATTTATAACTTTTTTACATTTAATGCTTACAGCTAACCTATGAGAGGATTTTATCACTTCTTCTTAAAATGAGAGACTTATACAAATTATTTGCTTAAAGTCCATATATATTAATTTTTGGATTTAGATTTAAATTCATTTTTTTTTCTGATTGCAAAGGCAATGGCCTAATTTGCTAGTTTTAAAGGATGGGATTATGGCTTTACTTTATTCTCTATATACTACATATTTTTGCATCTTTTCACATTGAAAAGATATTATTTAATTATGATAAAAATAAAGATAGGAATTGTTGACATAGTAAATTGATATCTTACAGTGATAATAATATGTTAAGATTACTGAATTTATATTTTGAAAAGAAATTCAATAATACAGACCTGGATGGATTTATTTGTTTATTTTACCACATTCAAAAATAAACAAAAACATTTTTTATTGAAGTAGAGTTGATATACAATATTGTGTTAGTTTCAGGTGTACACAAAAATGATTTAGTTATGTGTGTGTATATATTTATATATATTATGTATATATAAATATATTTTTCAGAATCTTTTCTCTTATAGGTTACTATAAAATATTGAGTAGAGTTTTCTCTGCTACACAATAGGTCTGGATGAAATAGTCTAGATTAATAGATGTTCATGTGAATTTGGTTGATAGAGTCTTAATGAAGGCATTTACTTTCAATACTCATACAAGCATGAGATACACATATTTAAGCACAGCATCTATTACTGGGACAGCGCTGCCCAAACATGGCCCTAATTGCTTGCCAACCATAACTGTTACTAGTTTATGATGAGATAAGAAAATAAATTGAGAGGAAACAATCAACTCAGTAATTTCATGTTAGATGAATCTAATAATAACAAACAGGGCTTAAAGTTTGTCTTTTCACTATTTTACTTTGTTTTTTAAAACAAAACTTTGGTCCTTGAGAGAGAGGAATAAAAGCTCAGTGGTACTTCACTATAGACAGTAAGAGAATAGCTGACCTGGGAGGTCATGTGTGCCAGTGGATACTCATCTGTGGTACTTATACATACTCACGTGTGAAATTTAAGTGGAACTTTCAGAGAAAGGGAGTTAGGATAATTACAAATCTGGAAATGTCGTCACACGATGAATGAGAAACTGGAGAGTTAGCAACAGGTTTTAGCAATGATTTTGAAATTTGAATAGTCAGCAGAGGAAAAGGACCAATTGCTCATTATATATGGATAGAACTAGAACAAAAATATGTTAATAGAAATGAATATAAGATTTTGACTCAATCATTAAGAAGCTTAACTATCAAAGTACTAAAAATGCGTGTATTCTAAGATGGGAAATTTCACCACAGTAGAGCTATTCAAATAATTCTGAGTGAAAACTTGGGAGACATTTGGTGTAAGACTGATTCTTGAAAGTCCTTGATCTCAAAATCAGATAAATAATCTGCTTTGGTAATGTTGTCCTAAGTTAACACTGGACAGAGCGCTCAGTGGGCTCTGAAACCGATAGTGCAGCTGTCCATGTAAATTCAAGACGATACTAATTAAATGGGTTGACCTTCTTTATGTTACATGTTTTGACTCCCTTAGGTATAGAGTTCTGGCTACTTTATTTTTTAAATATCACTTATTCTGAAATGGCATTGAGAAATCTACATACATTTTCTTCCTGAGTCTTCATTTTTGTTCAGTGAGATGCTTTTGGCTATCTAAATATTTTTCTCCACATTATATAACTTACTTTTGGTGTATTCTAACAGGACAAGCCAGTCCTGATATATACTCAGGAACAAACAGTGAATTTGACAGCCATAGGTGTAACAAAGATAAAATGAATTCATATTATATATCCTAAAATAACCTCCTCTCATCCTGACTCTCATAGGAACTTATTTATACCTTATTTCCTTCACTGCACTATATTTATCATTCTTTTATAATAAATATTTGTCATAGCTTAGTTAGGCAGTTCTCTTCTTCAGTTCAGTTCAGTTCAGTTGCTCAGTCGTGTCCGACTCTTTGTGACCCCATGAATCACAAAGCCAGGCCTCTCTGTCCATCACCATCTCCCGGAGTTCACTCAAACTCACATCCATTAAGTCGGTGATGCCATCCAGCCATCTCATCCTCTGTCATCCCCTTTTCCTCCTGCCCCCAATCCCTCCCAGCATCAGAGTCTTTTCCAATGAGTCAATTCTTCGCATGAGGTGGCCAAAGTACTGGAGTTTCAGCTTTAGCATCATTCCCTTCAAAGACCACCCAGAAGTGATCTCCCCCAGAATGGATTGGTTGGATCTCCTTGCAGT
This sequence comes from Bubalus kerabau, assembly GCF_029407905.1. NCBI lineage: Eukaryota > Metazoa > Chordata > Mammalia > Artiodactyla > Bovidae > Bubalus > Bubalus kerabau. Next base: position 77,065,056 of record NC_073631.1, on the reverse strand, counting down.
CCAGTTCAGTTCAGTTGCTCAGTTGAGTCCGACTCTTTGTGACCCCATGAATCACAAAGCCAGGCCTCTCTGTCCATCACCAACTCCCGGAGTTCACCCAGACTCACGTCCATCGAGTCAGTGATCCCATCCAGCCATCTCATCCTCTGTCATCCCCTTCTCCTCCTTCCCCCAATCACTCCCAGCATCAGAGTCTTTTCCAATGAGTCAACTCTTCTCATGAGGTGGCCAAAGTACTGGAGTTTCAGCTTTAGCATCATTCCGTCCAAAGAAATCCCAGGGCTGATCTCCTTCAGAATGGACTGGTTGGATCTCCTTGCAGTCCAAGGGACTCTCAAGAGTCTTTTCCAACCCCACAGTTCAAAAGCATCAATTCTTTGGCACATAGCTTTCTTCACAGTCCAACTCTCACATCCATACATGACCACTGGAAAAACCATAGCCTTGACTAGAAGGACCTTTGTTGGCAGAATGATGTCTCTGCTTTTCAGTACGCTATCTATGTTGGTCATAACTTTTTTTCCAAGGAGTAAGCATCTTTTAATCTCATGGCTGCAGTCACCATCTGCACTGATTTTGGAGCCCAGAAAAATAAAGTCTGACACTGTTTCCACTGTTTCCCCATCTATTTCCCATGAAGTGATGGGACCGGATGCCATGATCTTCGTTTTCTGAATGTTGAGCTTTAAGCCAACTTTTTCACTCTCCTCTTTCATTTTCATCAAGAGGCTTTTGAGTTCCTCTTCACTTTCTGCCATAAGGGTGGTGTCATCTGCATATCTGAGGTTATTGATATTTCTCCCGGCAATCTTGATTCCAGCTTGTGCTTCTTCCAGCCCAGTGTTTCTCATGATGTACTCTGCATAGAAGTTAAATAAGCAGGGTGACAATATACAGTCTTGACGTACTCCTTTTCTTATTTGGAACCAGTCTGTTGTTCCATGTCCAGTTCTAACTGTTGCTTCCTGACCTGCATACAAATTTCTCAAGAGGCAGATCAGGTGGTCTGGTATTCCCATCTGTTTCAGAATTTTCCAGTTTATTGTGATCCACACAGTCAAAGGCTTTGTCCTAGTCAATAAAGCAGAAATAGATGTTTTTCTGGAACTCTCTTGCTTTTTTGATGATCCAGTGGATGTTGGCAATTTGATCTCTGGTTCCTCTGCCTTTTCTAAAACCAGCTTGAACATCAGGAAGTTCATGGTTCACATATTGCTGAAGCCTGGCTTGGAGAATTTTGAGCATTACTTTACTAGCGTGTGAGATGAGTGCAATTGTGCAGTAGTTTGAGCATTCTTTGGTATTGCCCTTCTTTGGGATTGGAATGAAAACTGACCTTTTCCAGTCCTGTGACCACTGCTGAGTTTTCCAAATTTGCTGGCATATTGAGTGCAGCACTTTTACATCATTATCTTCAGGATTTGAAATAGCTCAACTGGAATTCCATCACCTCCTCTAGCTTTGTTTGTAGTGATCCTTTCTAAGGCCCATTTGACTTCACATTCCAGGATGTCTGGCTCTAGGTGAATGATCACACCATCGTGATTATCTTGGTCATGAGCTCCTTATTGCCAAATTAGGACTTAAATTGATGAAAGTAGGGAAAACCACTAGACCATTCAGGTATGACCTAAATCAAATCTCTTATGATTATACAGTGGAAGTGAGAAATAGATTTAAGGGACTAGATCTGAAAGATAGAGTGCCTGATGAACTATGGATGGAGGTTTGTAACATTGTACAGGAGACAGGGATCAAGACCATCCCCATGGAAAAGAAATGCAAAAAAGCAAAATGGCTGTCTGAGGAGGCCTTACAAATAGCTGTGAAAAGAAGAGAAGTGAAAGGCAAATGAGAAAAGGAAAGATATAAGCGATTGAATGCAGAGTTCCAAAGAATAGCAAGAAGAGATGAGAAAGCCTTCCTCAGCAATCAATGCAAAGAAACAGAGGAAAACAACAGAATGGGAAAGACTAGAGATCTCTTCAAGAAAAGGGACCCTCAAGAGTCTTCTCCAACACCACAGTTCAAAAGCATCAATTCTTCGGCGCTCAGCCTTCTTCACAGTCCAACTCTTACATCCATACATGACCACTGGAAAAACCATAGCCTTGGCTAGATGGACCTCTGTTGGCAAAGTAATGTCTCTGCTTTTCAATATGCTATCTAGGTTGGTCATAACTTTTCTTCCAAGAAGTAAGCGTCTTTTAATTTCATGGCTGCAGTCAACATATGCAGGGATTTTGGAGCCCCCAAAAATAAAGTCTGATACTGTTTCCACTCTTTCCCCATCTATTTTCCATGAAGTGATGGAACCGGATGCCATGATCTTCATTTTCTGAATGTTGAGCTTTAAGCCAAAGCACAAGGCATGCATGTTTTCCTTCCACAAAGAAGTGAAAGAGAATGGGAAATATTTATTCCTATACAATTTTTACTATTTTGCTACTCAATGTAACATTAAAACTGTGAATGTTTATTGAGCTACTGCTATGTTGAAGGTTTGTGCTAAGTGTGCTAGTTTCTTCTCACCATGTGTATTTAGTCATGGCTTAACTCTGCCTGTAACATGGTATACCTGGTGATTAACTAGTCTTGCTATTTCTAATATGAAATTTCTTTTGGTTTCTATGTGCCAGGCTAGGGAATTGGGGATATTTTGATTTTCCTTTGGAAAGCCATGCATATACAAGCTATTTGTATATGGCTTTAACCTCGTATAAGGCAGTGGTTGTATCATATTGTTACATTTTGTTACAAGAATAAAAACCTCTTATATAAGGATAGCTCATTTTATAACAAGCTAATTTCCCAGTATTCATTATGGATGTAAGAGTTGGATCATAAAGATGGCTGAGTGCTGAGGAATTGATGCTTTCTAATTGTGGTGTTGGAGAAGACTCTTGAGAGTCCCTTGGATTGCAAGATCAAACCAGTTATTCTCAAAGGAAATCAACCATAAATATTCATTGGAAGGATTGGTGCTGAAACTGAAGTTCCAGTACATTGGCCACCTGATGCAAAGAGCCAACACATTGGAAAAGACCGTGATGCCGGGAAAGATTAAGGGCAGGAGGAGAAGCGGGGGAGAGATAATGAGATAGTTGGATGGCCTCATCAACTCAATGGACATGAGTTTGAGCAAACTCTGGGAGATAGTGGAGGGGACAGGGAAACCTGGTGTGCTGCAGTCCATGTCGCAGAGTCGGACGTGACTTAGTGACTGAACAACAACAAATTTTAGTCTGATGTATAGATGAGTTGAGGAGAAGGCAATGGCACCCCACTCCAGTACTTTTGCCTAGAAAATCCCATGGACGGAGGAGCCTGGTAGGCTGCAGTCCATGGGGTCGCGAAGAGTCGGACACGACTGAACGACTTCACTTTCACTTTTCACTTTCATGCATTGGAGAAGGAAATGGCAACCCACTCCAATGTTCTTGCCTGAAGAATCCCAGGGATGGGGGAGCCTGGTGGGCTGCCGTCTATGGGGTCACACAGAGTTGGACACGACTGAAGCGACTTAGCATAGATGAGTTGAATAAAAGCATCCAAGCCTACTAGAGTTACATATGACAGAGAAACCACCACTCCACGGACAACTTACAAACCATGGTGAGAATATGGAGTGGTAGTAACCATTTTTAAGAATGGATTGTTAGTAAACTGAGTGTATGAGACTGGAAATGCTAGTAAAAGAGTCCTGAGGCTGAGACAGAAACTTAAGTCCTCAATCATTCTTCTCTTGTCTTGCCGTCGATGCCAGATTTAGAGGACAGGCTTTATATTTGTACCCCAGCATGCTTGGGTTTCTACTCTATTTAAGTTACTTAAATGAGTAAACACAGGCAAGTCATGTAATTTATCTGTGCCCCAATTCCATATTGATAAAATGGAAACAATAATACCTCCATCTGAAGTTTGTGGTGAGGAATAAACAAAATAATCTAGGCCAAACATGAACATAATATCCAGTACTTAGTAGACTCTCAGCAAATGGTTGTTTTTTTCTTCCTTCATAGCTGATTTTTGAATGTTTGTCTGGCTTTGTCTTTTTATTCCCCATGTTATTACTGCTTATTATTAACACTAATTCTAATTCTAACATACATGCTTTTGATAGTTGACCATATTCTAGCTTCTCAGATTCATCTACACTCTTGTCTTGGCTCTATTTTTTTTTTTTTTTCTTTTCCTTTGGACACTCAGCTTCATAGCTATCCTTTTCTCACAACTTCACCTCATATAATCCTCTCAAGAACAGAGAAAGCATAAAGAAATATTAGTACAAGCATAAGAAAACAAAGAAGATCTGACTTTTTCATAGAAAGATATTTTTAATCACAAATATCTGATGAAATTTGCCTTCCGTGGGTATAAATAATATTCTAACAAGCCTTATGCCAGCTTCATTAAAGTTTTTTTTTGTTGTTGTTGTTAAAATGGTTTTACTCATCAGGAGAGGATAGTAATAGAGTATGCTGCAATATCTTTATATTTACACTTTTATCTCACTATTTTTCTGTGGCAGAAGAGCAGTGATAACTTAGCCAGGTAAAATTTGCCAGTATGTGAACCTTGAATTAATATAAGTAAATGCCCTAGTTTATATAGCTATGTAATCATTATAATATAGAGTTATGATTTTGTTGACTTAAATTCTACCTTAGACAAATATTATATTTTTAAAAATGTGTAACATTCAGGAAAGTATCAAATTAAAGAAACTAAATATTAACTAGGTTTTCTTTAAGGAAGAAGGGATTTACAAAGTACAGTTTAAACTGATTAGATAAGCCCATAAATCATTCTAGGTTTTCATTGATTTCTTGCATATCCTAAGATTATCTGGATTGAGAAACTGTAATTTCTGTCATTAGTTTGTTTATCCTTACCACAAACATGGCATATAGCCTCAGATATTAAAGAATATTAAGTCTTTAAAATGTAGTGTGCATTTAAAATCAGAAGGAAAAAGTAGGTGAATTAAATAATCAGTGCTAGATTACTATATGTTAAATATTCCTATAAGAGACTATAGTACATAAAATACATATCTGTATTTTTAAGTAAGAAGTATTTTCTTAAGAGCATCATAACGCAGTTTATTTTTAAGAGTTTATTTAGAACTTCAACATTATTGAACTTCTAGGATAAAATGAGCATGTTACAAGTACTTGTACCTTATTGAATTTAGCCCTTCGTTGCTTTACTTAAGTATTTATAGTTCATCTATTACTGCTAAAATTTATATTCACTACAAGCTCATTAGTACAACTAATTCATCTAATACAATTATCATGGGATAAAAATACCAGACTAAATTATTCAATTATTGGTTAGCAATTTGAGCTGGACTTACAGTCTCAACACAGTTACTCACTCTGGCTGACCAGCCTAGGCTTGTTCACATGGAGACCTATTTCAAAAGAAGCAAGAACATAACCACCAAAGTACCAGCATTTTTTGAATCTCTGCTTGTATTATGTTATATCCCATTGGCTCAGATGGTAAAGAATGTGCCTGCAATTCAGGAGACCTGGGTTCAATCCCTGTGTCTGGAAGATCCCTGGAGAAGGGAATGGCTACCCACTCCAGTATTCTTGCCTGGAGAATTCCATGAACAAAGAAGTCCATGGGATCACAAAGAGTCAGACACGACTGAGAGACTAAAACACCCACACACAGACACACACACACACACAACAAAGCCCATCAGTCAGTGTGGTACAGTACAGCATCAGTCAAAGATGAGGACACAGGATGCCATGTATTGGTTCGGTACTATGCCATAATAATCTACCATAGTAAAAACTTACGGGGTTATTCACATTAGGCATTCTCTTACTTCATAATAAAATAGTCAAAACACAAAATGGAAACATTGCCTATTCATCTAGAATTGTATTCGTTGGTGCTGATAGCGTACGGTGAATGAAGTCAGATTCATGATATCTAAAGATTTAACTTCAGGACCATGGAGCAGGCTTGATTCAGTTCAGTTCAGTTCAGTCACTCAGTTGTGTCAGACTCTTTGCCACCCCATGAATCGCAGCATGCCAGGCCTCCCTGTCCATCACCATCTCCCAGAGTTCACTGAGACTCAAGTTCATTGAGTCAGTGATGCCATCCAGCCATCTCATCCTCTGTTGTCCCCTTCACCTCCTGCCCCCAATCCCTTCCAGCATCAGAGTCTTTTCCAATAAGTCAACTCTTCACATGAGGTGGCCAAAGTACTGGAGTTTCAGCTTTAGCATCATTCCTTCCAAAGAAATCCCAGGGCTGATCTCCTTCAGAATGGACTGGTTGGATCTCCTTGAAGTCCAAGGGAAGGAGTCTTCTCCATCACCACAGTTCAAAAGCATCAATTCTTCGGCGCTCAGCCTTCTTCACAGTCCAACTCTCACATCCATACATGACCACTGGAAAAACCATAGCCTTGACTAGATGGACCTTAGTTGGCAAAGTAATGTCTCTGCTTTTGAATATGCTATCTAGGTTGGTCATAACTTTTCTTCCAAGAAGTAAGCGTCTTTTAATTTCATGGCTGCAGTCCCCATCTGTAGTGATTTTGGAGCCCAGAAAAATAAAGTCTGACACTGTTTCCATTGTTTCCCCATCTCTTTCCCATGAAGTGATGGGACCAGATACCATGATCTTCGTTTTCTGAATGTTGAGTTTTAAGTCAACTTTTTCACTCTCCTCTTTCACCTTCATCAAGAGGCTTTTTAGTTCCTCTTCACGGTCTGCCATAAGGGTGGTGTCATCTGCACATCTGAGGTTATTGATATTTCTCCCTGCAATCTTGATTCCAGCTGTGCTTCTTCCAGCTCAGTGTTTCTCATGATGTAGTCTGCACAGAAGTTAAATAAGCAGGGTGACAATATACAGCCTTGACATACTCCTTTTCCTATTTGGAACCAGTCTGTTGTTCCATGTCCAGTTCTAACTGTTGCTTCCTGACCTGCATACAGGTTTCTCAGGAGGCAAGGGGAGGTGGTCTGGTATTCCCATTTCTTTCAGAATTTTCTACAATTTATTGTGATCCATACAGTCATACTGATTCTTACTGATCACATATTGATTCTTTACCAACTGAACTATCAGGGTAGCTTGATTACTCAAGAGCTTTTGTGTAGCAGAGTTTTATTAAGGTATGAAAACGGACAGAGAATGCTTCTGACACAGACATCAGAAGGGGGACAGAGAGTGCCCCCACTCACTAGTCTTATCGAGGCCTTCACATACTTTTTTACCAGACCCACTCCCACAACATACATCTTAAATTAACAAGATTAGAACTAACAATAGAAAGGTCTTACCAGACCCACTCCAACATGTACTTCTTACGATAACAAGATTAGTCAGAAGGTTCATGTTAAGGAGAAACATGTCCTTGAGAAAGATACATTGCTTTATTAACTAAGCAAAGCAATGTAGGAAAAAAAAGCATTTTTTCTTTTCCCCTTGAGAGCCCCAGACCCCTTTCTCCTTCTCAAGGGCTCCAGACCCCTTTCTCCTCCTCGGGGGCCCTGGACTTCTTATCAACCTATCTAGTAAGTGACTCTTTTCTTTTAGGAGAACCTTTTCTCTTTCTTTTAGGAGAACCCACCACCCTTTTCTTTTAGGAGAATTATGTTGCCAAGGGAAAGGAGCGCCATTTTCATTCCATAACTATTTCCTGATGAGGGGCATCATCCCTAAATTGTTGAGGCAACATATTCTCCTAGCCCTCATATTGAGGGTCTCTGATCCAGGGGCCCCAAGTAATAATTGGAAGAGGTTGTGTCACTTGTAGGAGCTTAAACAACCATTTGTAACTTAAAAGTTTTCAGACAGTTAGAAACCCCATTTTACAGTTACAGATGTAAGGCAAAATAGTCATTAAACCAAGTTAAAACAAAATCAAAATTAAAAGTTACATTATGTCCATAGTTACATCAGTCCATCTTAGGATTGTTAGATGTCATCAGATCAAGAGGTGTCACATGATTGTTTTTGGTGAAGGTATTCGCAGAGCTGAAGAAAGTCCTTTCCTTGAAGTGGAGAAATACATCATTTGAAGCCTTCAATTGATGAGAAGGTTGAAAAGCTGAAAGCTGAGTCACATAGTTAATTCTAAGGCTTCAGGATCTATGACAATATCTGTGCACAAAAACAGTCTGTCATAGAGACAGTCCCTTCTTCTTAGGAACAGTTTGAGCCCTCATTAAAGCTATGGGTGAAACTTGAAACCAGCTGTCTTGTGTTTCCTGAGCTGGTTTATGCAGATGCCTCTTAATAACATCATTAGCCTTTTCAACTTTTTCTGAATATTAGGTTCTCCAAGAACAGTGTAAGTGATATTCTATTCTATTATAGCTTTTGACACCCCTTGAGTTACAGCAGCTTTAAAGATGGAGCACTGTTGCTCTGAACTTTGAAGCTTAAGATCCCACTTATCATGAGTATAGTAAGATTTTGCCCATTAGTAAACTTACGAGCTTTAAGCATTAGCAAAACAATAGTAGCAATTACCCTTAAGCAATGCAGCCATAGCTTTTTTTCAGTAACAAACGGAACTCTGATCCTGTGCGCAAACTCAAAGTGGGAGCCTGCAAGAGAGCAGTTTGAAAAGCTTTAAAAGCCTTTTGAGTCTCTGGCCCAGCTTTTTGGTCTGGGCCTGCTGAGTCTCAGTAATAAGTTTATATAAAGGCCGGGCAAGTTCCCTATAACCCAGAATCCAAATGTGGCAATAGCTGTAATACTTAAGAATCCTCTCAATTGTCTTAAAGTCATAGGTAGAGGATGATTTAGTATACATTTAACTCTATAAAGTATCCTTCAAATCAGTGACTGAACAATATTTGGCTTGTTTAGAAATTTCAAACAATAAAGTATAAGAATTAGACACTATTTTTATGTCTTGAACAAGTCTCTATTTATCATTTGACTTTTTTACACCCAAAATAGGACTGTTGCATGGACTTTTATAGGGAATTAATAGCCCTTGTTCCTTTAAATTTTCAATGGTGGGTCTTAACTCTTCCTTAACCTCAGGCTTTAATGGATACTGCTTTTGAAATGGAAATAAGTGAGGGTCATTGAGCGTGATAAAAATTGGAACAGCATTTTATGTTCAACCCAGTTTTTCTGTCAGCCCATACTATAGGATTTGCATATTCTTCAATTAAAAGAACAGGTTCCATATTTATGAAAACAGGCATGGACCTTTCTCAGTATATCCCTCCCCAGAAAGGGTGAGGGAGACTCTGGCATGATCAGAATCTCTTGTGAAAATAGCACAGAGTCTCAGTTGCAGCTTAGAGGATGACTGAAATAACAATGTTTGGCTTGTCCAGACAGTCCCATTACAGCAGTGGATTGGGAGGAAAGCAGACTAGGGGCTTCAATGAGCGCAGAGAAAGTTGCCTGAGTGTGCAAAAGAAAATTGACTGATTGGCCCCCTACAGTTATTTATATCTGGGGTTCCTTAGGTGTAATTAGGATGGGAGCTTGTGCGGGGGCCCCTGGGCACCTTCAGTCCCAATTGTCTTGAGAATCTGACCCCTGTGCTCTATGCCTCTGAGGGCAGTCTCTTCCAGTATGGTCCTTTGCAGACTGGACATGGATCCGGGGGTGGCTTAGATCCTAAGGGCAATCCTGCCTGAGATGCCTCTCCTTCCCATGATAATAACAAGCCCATCCCTTTTCACCTGGGTTCTTCTGGGTCTTTTTCTCAAGCTGTTTCTGAGCAGGTCTAACAGACATTGTTGGGGCTTCAGTCTTTTGCCTGGTTCTTATTTTATTTTATTTTTGCCTCCTATTTTCCTCCTCGTATTCTCTACCATAATATACCATCTGAACCAGCTGTAACAGCTTTTTAAACACTAATTTGTTCCAAAAGCCTGTTTTCATAACTTACGGCATCTGGAGCCAACTGAGTGACAAATCTGTCTTTTAAGATTACTCCTCCTTCTGAATTTTTGGGATCAATGTCAGTAAACTTGTGGAGAGCTTCCTATAGTCTATCTAGAAATTTACCAGGAGTTTCCTTCTCTCCTTGTTCTATGTCAGCTCACTTAGCATAGTCTAAAGTCCGAGCATGTGCTCGCTTGAGTCCTTCAAGAATACATCCAGCAAAGTGGCTCTGTTATTGGAAACCCTTGGCTTCCAGTAGTTCAGTTCAGTTCAATTGCTCAGTCATGTCCAACTCTTTGTGACCCCATGTACTGTAGCACGCCAGGCTTCCCTGTCCAAACCAACTTCCAGAGCTTGCTTAAACTCATGTCCATTGAGTGAGTGATGTCATCCAACCATCTCATCCTCTGTTGTCCCCTTCTCCTCCCGCCTTCAATCTTTCCCAGTATCAGGATGTTTTCCTAGGAGTCAGTTCTTCATATCAGGTGACCAAAGTATTGGAGTTTCAGCTTTAGCATCAGTCCTTCCAATGAATATTCAGAACTGATTTCCTTTAGGATGGACTGGTTGGATCTCCTTGCAGTCCAAGTGACTTTCAAGAATCTTCTCCAACACCACAGTTCAAAAGCATCAATTCTTCAGTGCTCAGCTTTCTTTATAGTCCAACTCTCACATCCATATGTGGCTACTGGAAAAACCATAGCTTTGACTAGATGGACCTTTGTTGGCAAAGTAATAGCTCTGCTTTTTAATATGCTGTCTAGGTTGGTCATAGCTTTCCTTCCAAGGAGCAAGCATCTTTTAATTTCATGGCTGCAGTCACCATCTGCAGTGAATTTGGAGCCCCCCAAAATAAAGTCTGTCACTGTTTCCACTGTTTCCCCATCTATTTGCCATGGAGTGAGTGGACCAGATGCCATGATCTTAGTTTTCTGAATGTTGAGCTTTAAGCCAACTTTTTCACTCTCCTCTTTCACTTTCATCAAGAGGCTCTTTATTTCTTCGCTTTCTGTCATAAGTGTGGTGTCATCTGCATAAATGAGGTTATTGATATTTCTCCTGTAATTCTTGATTCCAGCTTGTGCTTCATCCAGTCCAGAATTTTGCATGGTGTACTCTGCATAGAAGTTAAACAAGCAGGGTGACAATATACAGCCTTGACGTATTCCTTTCCCGACTTGGAACCAGTCTATTGTTCCATGTCCATTTCTAACTGTTGCTTCTTGACCTCCATACAGATTTCTCAGGAGGCATGTCAGGTGGTCTGGTATTCCTTTCTCTTTCAGAATTTTCCACAGTTTATTGTGATCCACACAGTCAAAGGCTTTGGTGTAGTCAATAAAGCAGATGTAGATGTTTTTCTGGAATGCTTTTGCTTTTTCAATGATCCAACAGATGTTGGCAATTTGGTCTCTGGTTCTTCTTCCTTTTCTAAATCCAGCTTGAACATCTGGAAGTTCGTGGTTCATGTACTGTTGAACCCTGGCTTGGAGAATTTTTGAGCATTCTTTTGCTAGCATGTGAGATGAGTGTGCCTTATGCAGTAGTTTGAACATTCTTTGGCATTGCCCTTCTTTGGGACTGGAATGAAAACTGACCTTTTCCAGTCCTGTGGCTACTGCTGAATTTTCCAAATTTTCTGGCGTATTGAGTGCAGCACTTTAAAATAGCTCAACTGGTATTCCATCGCCTCCATGCCGGGAGCCTGCGAGAGACATTCCACTCGTGACAAAGGTCATGAGGAAGGAGGCTCGGCATACGCAAAGGCGGGATCGAGCCTCGGGAGTGCCCCCGGATATTCTCGAGCATCTACCCCCAAAAACCAGAGTCTGCCTACTTTATTGCTTTGTGCTCTCACCTCTGACTTTACTGGGGGCTGTCCCCCACCACCATCTCGCTCTCTCTGTCAAAGAGTTAACTTACAGCTCCAGTTAATAAAGTTCCTGGGCAATTAGGAGTGTTTAAATCCAAACCCCTCACATGGCTCTCTAACTCCCCTGACAAGTTTACCTGGACACCTACAGCTATGCATACAATTGTTTACAGTCTCCCAGCCTCGAGAGGCACGGGAAGCTTAAGATATTCAAATAGCTTAGAGCCTTTCAGAGAGTTAGAAACTGTCAGAATAAAACTAGTAAAAGATTTCATTGATGAGCCAATGTTTGTTGCCAAGTTTTCACATCCCCTGAATTGTATCCTTGAATGTTAATTAATGTATTAATTAATATAGTTGGTATGTAGAAAAAATAAGTAGTGGCCTTGGTGTTAGTAACTTTAGACCCTTAAGGTAATAAATTCTTTCCTTTGTAAACCCATTACACATCCGCCCTATAGGAATGCAATTTTATCTTCGGAAGATGGCGCCAAACCTTAAAATAATTACTCTTAGAGAAAATAAATCTTTGTTGATAAGTCCTTGTCAAGAGTCATAAAATGTTAATAGGCCTTCTGGCCAGAAGATGATGTAAATCACCTAAACCATTTGTATACGATAAATTTGCAGGAAAGAAACCCTGGTTTTTGATAAGCATGAAAGACTGCTGACTTTGCATCCCCTATTATCCTCTATGTGTAACTTAGGGTATAAAAGCCCCTGTTAAAAATAAAGCTATGGGCCTTGCTCACCACCGCTTGGTCTCCCCATGTCATTCTTCCCTTTAACTTCCAGCCGAGTGTCCATCTGGAGCGCGGATATCCTCTGCGACCATTTATTTGCCTGGGCTTCTAAGACCTACTCTAAAAGGTGTCTAAGGTGGGGCACCTTCCGCTATTCAAGAGGGCGCCTGCGGCCTCCGTGGTCAGAGCTAACCTGGTGTCACGGGTTATATTGATTTTCCGCGTAAACCAAGCCACTCAGCTTCTTTTCTCCACTGAATTTCCCTACTGAGCTATCCTCATTCTATTACTCTTTATTATCTCTAATTAACATATAAATAGTCGCCTAGGCCGTCTCTCCTTCGAATACCCTGGATCAGCCGGGGCTGGACCTCGGCACCTCCACAACTGGTATTCCATCGCTTTGTTCATGGTGATGTTTCCTAAAGCTGACTTGACTTCACATTCCAGGATGTCTTACTCTAGGTGAGTGATTGCACCATCATGGTTATCTGGGTCATAAAGATCATTTTTGTATAGTTCTTCTGTGTATTCTTGCCACCTCATGTTCCTTCCTTCCCCTTATCTCACTTTCAATGCATTCATCTCCAAAAGTAGTAGCTTCCCACAAAATTCAAGTTTTCAAGTCAGGAGTCAGCATCTGTCCCAAGACATATATTACATCTCTCCAAGTAAGGTCATAAAGTACAATTAGTCCCATAAAGGCTTCTATGTACCTTTTTGGATCCTCTCGACAGTCTCAACCACAATTGGGACTGTTTGAATTTCTACAGAGACAGAAGCAACCCCACCTTGAAGGGTGCCCCAGTTCTCAGCCTGTTCAGTTGGGAGCCCCGGATACAGGGGCAAAGTAGAGGATGGAGGGAGCTGAAGGTTTCACAGCCAAATCTGTATTCTTGGGATTTAAGTCTGGCAAGTCTTACAGAGAGATAAAGAGCAACGTATATGACACTTCTACTCATTTCTCTTGTTTTCCACAGAACCAGTCTAATTATAAAACAGTATTATAGTTGAGGCCCTTTAACTGGTCTGTTTTCCCCATCTTCCAAAATATACTGTGGCCATTCAATATCACAGAAGAAGATCAGGCATGTCTTTTTAAACTCTGGGGATCAAACTTGTCCCAGTTTTTAAAATACATTTTAAAATAGTGGTTCTGGAACTATCAGCTTCCATCTGTAAGAGAGAAAAAAGCAGCATACACAGCTGTGGCTTCTTCCCACTGGAGGCGTCCCTCCCTGCCCTAGATGGGGGTGTAGAAAGACTCTCCACCGAAGCTTTCCTTCCCTGGTCAGACTTAGTCTGTCCCTTACTGACACAGACACCTTACTCATCCCTCCTGGTTCTACCACCAAGGCAGGGTGGAGATGCACTGGGTTAGACCTGATGGCATCCCAAATTGATTTCTAGTTCCAAAGCACCATGACCTTCATCTGACTTGTCCTTTTCCTCTGATGCCATCCGGGGTGGAGCAGAGTAGTTTCCTGGAATGTTTCCCAAGCCAGGACTACTAGGGGAAGCATCCGTCTTACGTGTGCCTGTGCACACTGACTGCAGTAAAAGCAGTGAGTTATAAAGGGACGAACAAAAACCCAAGATGTCCCTTTTGAGTGTCACCACGCCAGTATCTGTGATAGCAAAAGAGGTGGTAGAGGATCGGCCACCGAGGAAAAAGTGATTTTTGTTCTCAAGCTATTAGGGCCAATCCTTCCAGTTCATTCCCACAGTTTCCACAGAAAGAAATATCTAAGGAGTTGAGATAAAAGCCACCAGAGAGCCTCCTCTGGTCCACTAATAGCTAACGCTACCAAAGGAAGAAGCTTACTGCATTTCCAATCTGACCAGATCCTGCAGTTCCCCATCTGTGTCCTCAAAAAACTCAAGGTCACAAACAGTACTTCTATTTACATAGCTAGGAGGCATAGCCATGACAAAGACTCACTTTCAGGTCGCTGGCCCCTGAGGCGGGCAGTCAAGAGAGTGACCTCTAGCTTGAGAGACGTTCCTGGAGCTAGAGCTCCGCCTTGCTCCCAAACATGCTCTTGTAACTCTTGGCTCTTAACAAGGCTAGGTGCTTCCATACATGGAGTCTAAGTAAAAGTACATAGTAACAACATGAATCAGAAGTCCACTGAAAGTCTGTGATCTGACAGATTAGTTTAGTAGTTCTAATTCCCCGCGCAATTATGAAATGGTCAAAGAAACCAGGAAAAGGTGACCAAGAAAGGAAAGTTGGGTCCACACACTTTGTCCATCTCTGGCTGCTCCCCTCGCAGGGACATTGGGTGTCTTTTGGCATTGGCAGGCCAGTATAAATCCTGACAAGGCCCTCCTTTTGGGGCTGCCTTCAGTCATTATGAGGGACTTCAAAACCCTAGAGCAGGGCTCATCACTTGCTTCACACAGTTTGTGTCTTTCATTCACACAAGCACACCGAAGGGTTAGTAAAATAAAGCAGAAAACATGCATACTGAGAAAGCAGAAAGGCTAGGTCTCTGAGTGTTCTTACCTTGTTCTGAAGATCCCGGATGAGCCCCCAAGATGACAGCTTACAGTGAAGGATGTCAGATTCATGATCTCTGAAGAAGAAGTTTTAGCTTCAAGACCAGGGACCAGGTTTGATCACTCAAGAGTTTTTGTGTGGCAGAGTTTTATTAAGGTATGAAAAAGGACAGAGAATGCTTCTGACACAGACATCAGAAGGGGGACAGAGAGTGCCCCCACTCGCTAGTCTTGCTAAGGCCTTATATATGTTTACCAGACCCACTCCCACAACATATTTCTTAAGACAACAAGATTAGTCAGAAGTTTTTATGAAGAAGAAACATGTCCTCAAGCAAGATAAATTATTATATTGACTAAGACAAAGCAATATAGAAAAAAAAAAATGTTTCTCCTTTTCTCCTTGAGAGCTGCAGACCTGTTTCTCCTTCTCAAGGGCTCCGGACCCCTATCTCCTCCTCAGGGGCCCTAGACTTCTTATCAGCTTACCTAGTAATTGACTCTCTCAGTGCCACAATAATTTATTTGCTTGATAACTTCCCCTATAGAAGATAATTTCCTAGTGACACCTGTGTCTCCATATTGTTTCTGTGTAGGGAACTTGAATCTTCTTCTCTCCCTCCATCCCACCATCCTCCTTCATTAACCCCTCAAAAAATTAAATCATGACCGATATGTTTCTTTTGACATAAAATAGACTCTATACAACAAACAAATCCAATAAAGACTTAAAGCTCTCAAACATTTGCAAAAAGCAGATAAAGTATTTTTTTAGAGGAAGTTTATATGTAACACTCATTTTGCATACCCATACTTCAAAATTAAGATATCTAACATGAAATTAAAGTATATACCAAACAAATTTCAGAGTTTAAAAGTTTGAGGTGAATGCTCATATATGGTAAGTGACTGAGTTGCAACAACTCTATTAATGTATAGCATTTGGTGAGCAAGTAGAATTTATTAAGTACTATGTTAGTCTCTATATAAGCAGTATATTTGTTGCTTCCCTCTAGCCCACTCCTTCTCTAATAGTTGCAAATCAGCTTCTCAATATCTTCCCCTCTTTCTCTTCCTCATTTATGTACACATAATTTTGATCTTTTTTTTTTT
Source organism: Bubalus kerabau (assembly GCF_029407905.1). NCBI lineage: Eukaryota > Metazoa > Chordata > Mammalia > Artiodactyla > Bovidae > Bubalus > Bubalus kerabau. Next base: position 77,048,925 of record NC_073631.1, on the reverse strand, counting down.
TTTTTTAATACTGACCTGCAGATTTGTTTGGGAAAATCTGTGAGTGGGGAGTGAATTATAGTTTAAGAGGCTAATAAGACCTCTTAAGAAAGTTTCAGACTAAGTAAACTGAACATGTTTGTAAGCAAAAGAAATGAATCAGGAGAAGAGTGGGGCTTTGCAAGACAAAGGGTATAATGGTGGGATGTGTGCACAGGAGCATAGGTATTATTCTTGGAAAGTAGAATTCTCTTGTTCCTCTCAGAGAGCAAGAGGGTGGTGATAAGTGTAGGCTGAAGAAAAGGCTATATGCAAGAGCAGGTGTGATGTAAAAGAGGCACAGTACATTGGAAGAAAATACTTTCTCATGCTTCTGAGTAAGAGCAGTGATAGGATCGCTTACTTAGATTGAAAGTCCAGTTCATTTCAGTTCATCTCACATTATTTAAGTGTCTCTTACGTGACAAGAATTGTGATAGGTATCTATGATCCAAACAGAAATAATGCACAATCTCTGTATTGAAGGACTTTAAAATCTAGGTGGGAGACAGCTGCATAAATCCAGTCTAATGTTCATGGGAAGGCTTTCAGAGGAAATGCCACCTAAACTTGATTTTAAAGGATGTATAGACATTGACCATGAGCAGACAGAGAAGGAAATTATAAGCAGAAGGATAGCAATTGCCAAATCAGTCAGGATGGACAGATAAATGTTCAATGTTGATAGAACACTTTCTCAATTGGTTTTTAACCTATTGCCCCTTTGATGAACATGAAAAATATTCACATCCTTCTTTCAGAGATGCCAAATTGCCTCCCACCAATAAAGACCCAGTTTTCTAGTATAAAACCTGAAGTTTTTTAGTACTGAAAAGACTCTGCCTGAGCACATTGAACTGGCAGGGGGAATTATATGTAGGTCTTTTCATTAGCCATTATGCAAGAGGTGAATACTGAGAAGACTAGAGGTAGTAGAATATAGATGGAAAGGGAGTGAAAGCTAAGATTAGCAAGACTCCTGCTTTTCACCCAGAGGAGCCATAGATGCCTAGAAATTTTTTCCAAGACAATCAAACAAGCTGCTTAAATTTTTCTACCAATTGAATTGCAATATAACTCTTGATTGGAATATAATATACAATATAACAATTGATTAGAATAACTAACACTGCATTTCTCACTTCTACATGTTTCAGAAAATTGTACCAGTGTTCTTTTTATCTGCAGTTAAGTAAAGTTCAACAATTGGATTGAGTTGATCCTCTGGCTGTCAAAGAAATAAATGAGCAAACCAAAAAACTGATTTCCAAGTTCATGTTAATTAAGTGATCTTAGAAGCCCTTATGATTATACAGTGGAAGTGAGAAATAGATTTAAGGGCCTAGATCTGATAGATAGAGTGCCTGATGAACTATGGAATGACGTTCGTGACATTGTACGGGAGACAGGGATCAAGACCATCCCCATGGAAAAGAAATGCAAAAAAGCAAATGGCTGTCTGGGGAGGCCTTACAAATAGCTGTGAAAAGAAGAGAAGCGAAAAGCAAAGGAGAAAAGGAAAGATATAAACATCTGAATGCAGAGTTCCAAAGAATAGCAAGAAGAGATAAGAAAGCCTTCTCAGCGATCAATGCAAAGAAATAGAGGAAAACAACAGAATGGGAAAGACTAGAGATCTCTTCAAGAAAATCAGAGATACCAAAGGAATATTTCATGCAAAGATGGGCTCGATAAAGGACAGAAATGGTATGGACCTAACAGAAGCAGAAGATATTAAGAAGAGATGGCAAGAATACACAGGAGAACTGTACAAAAAAGATCTTCACAACCCAGATAATCACGATGGTGTGATCACTGACCTAGAGCCAGACATCCTGGAATGTGAAGTCAAGTGGGCCTTAGAAAGCATCATTACGAACAAAGCTAGTGGAGGTGATGGAATTCCAGTGGAGCTATTTCAAATCCTGAAAGATGATGCTGTGAAAGTGCTTCACTCACTATGCCAGCAAATTTGGAAAACTCAGCAGTGGCCACAGGACTGGAAAAGGTCAGTTTTCATTCCAATCCCAAAGAAAGGCAATGCCAAAGAATGCTCAAACTACCACACAATTGCACTCATCTCACATGCTAGTAAAGTAATACTCAAAATTCTCCAAGCCAGGGTTCAGCAATATGTGAACCGTGAACTTCCTGATGTTCAAGCTAGTTTTAGAAAAGGCAGAGGAACCAGAGATCAAATTGCCAACATCCGCTGGATTATGGAAAAAGCAAGAGAGTTCCAGAAAAACATCTATTTCTGCTTTATTGACTATGCCATAGTCTTTGAGTGTGTGGATTATAATAAACTGTGGAACATTCTGAAAGAGATGGGAATGCCAGACCACCTGATCTGCCTCTTGAGAAATTTGTATGCAGGTCAGGAAGCAACAGTTAGAACTGGACATGGAACAACAGACTGGTTCCAAATAGGAAAAGGAGTTCGTCAAGGCCGTATATTGTCACCCTGCTTATTTAACTTCTATACAGAGTACATCATGAGAAACGCTGGACTGAAAGAAGCACAAGCTGGAATCAAGATTGCAGGGAGAAATATCAATAACCTCAGATATACAGATGACACCACCTTTATGGCAGAAAGTGAAGAGGAACTAAAAAGCCTCTTGATGAAAGTGAAAGTGGAGAGTGAAAAAGTTGACTTAAAGCTCAACATTCAGAAAACGAAGATCATGGTATCTGGTCCCATCACTTCATGGGAAATAGATGGGGAAACAGTGGAAACGGTGTCAGACTTTATTTTTCTGGGCTCCAAAATCACTGCAGATGGTGACTGCAGCCATGAAATTAAAAGACGCTTACTCCTTGGAAGGAAAGTTATGACCAACCTAGATAGCATATTCAAAAGCAGAGACATTACTTTGCCAACAAAGGTTCGTCTAGTCAAGGCTATGGTTTTTCCTGTGGTCATGTATGGATGTGAGAGTTGGACTGTGAAGAAGGCTGAGCACCGAAGAATTGATGCTTTTGAACTGTGGTGTTGGAGAAGACTCTTGAGAGTCCCTTGGACTGCAAGGAGATCCAACCAGTCCATTCTGAAGGAGATCAGCCCTGGGATTTCTTTGGAAGGAATGATGCTAAGGCTGAAACTCCAGTACTTTGGCCACCTCATGTGAAGAGCTGACTCATTGGAAAAGACTCTGATGCTGGGAGGGATTGGGGGCAAGAGGAGAAGGGGATGACAGAAGTTGAAATGGCTGAATGGCATCACTGACTCGATGGACATGAGTCTCAGTGAACTCCGGGATTTGGTGATGGACAGGAAGGCCTGGTGTACTGCGATTCATGGGGTCACAAAGAGTTGGACTCAACTGAGCGACTGATCTGATCTGATCTGATCTGAGAAGCTATTTGGATAATCCATTTAGACTTCTCTAAATTTTTAATTACCATGTCCATAGGGGAATAATGTCATTAAGCTAGTTTTGCTTAAAGATATTTATTCATGATATCATAGGTTAAATTCACTGTTGCATTATGATTTAAATACTCCATGGTTTTATAATTTTACATTCAGTAATCCATTCCTAATGTCTTTGGATACATTTTATGGAAGGAATGGATAACTGGATTAAATGGTACATGTGTATGAGAAGTCAGATTTTAACATTAAAATTAGTAAGAGAATAAAGTTATGGTAAATAAAATGGATATTATGATAAATATATTCACATAATTGGTATCAATGTATTCTGTTTCATAAAACATTAATTGCATAGGACAGCATGATCATGACAAAAAGAATCACACACACACACACACATGAAAGTCGCTCAGTTGTGTCTGACTTTTTGCAACACCCTGGGCTATAGTCCGTGGAATTCTCCAGGGCAGAATAATGGAGTGGGTAGCCTTTCCTTTCTCCAGGGGATCTTCCCAACCCAGAAATCAAACTGGGGTCTCCTGCATTGCAGGCAGATTCTTTATCAACTGAGCTATCAGAGAAGCCCATATATATATTTATATGTATTCATATTCTTTCCCATTATGTTTGCTGTTATCCTGGTTTTCCACATGGTCAGGGATTGCTGCAGCACCCTGGTGAGAGGGGTCACATTCATGTATGCCTGGGCCAAACCCAGCTGTAACTACCCTGGTAGGGTCACCCTCACCAGGGGGCTGGTTCGAGCTCCCTATCTAGAATCCTGAATGGCAGTCCTCTCTTTCCTGTCCCTTACCTAGAGGCCATTGAGGGCTCTAGAGGATGGGGAATTATGCTCCATCTCATACTAATTATTTGTAAACCACCCTCCCCCACTATTTCTCATACTTTCTATACACAATTTTAGAAGTCTCACAGAGACACATTATAGTCTACTCTTTTGAACTTGCCTCTGGCTGTCTCTTCTCATTAGGGTCCCTCCTCCACGCTAGCCTCTGGAGTTAGGTAGTTCCTCCTATATGTTTATCCAAGTTGCAGGCCCCATCATTCCTCCCTGTGCACTGAGTTTTCTTGATTTCCTTTCATGCTACCTTTAGAAAATGGCTATATACATATATATAATGTATGTATGTATTGCATAATCATGATGGATTATGAGGTATTATTATCAAAGAAGTTTTCTCTCTTCTCTCATCTTTCCTCTTTTAATATTATCTTTAATTGTGGTAGAATATATTTGACATGAAGTTTGCCATTTGTAACCATTTTAAGTGTACAATTCAGTGGCATCAAGTGTATTCATAACATTAAATAGTCATCGTTAATATCTATTTCCAAAATTTTTCATCACCCCAAACAGAAAGTCTATTCCCATTAGACAATTATTAACTCCCCATTTCTCCCAGCCTCTTGTTGTTGTTCAGTCACTCAGTCATTTCTGACTCTTTGAGACCCCATGGACTACAGATTGCCAGGCTTTCCTGTCCTTCATCATCACTCGGAGTGTACTTAACTTCATGTCCATTGAGTCGGTGATGCCATCCAACCATCTCATCCTCTGTCATCCCCTTTTCCTCCCGCCTTCAATCTTTCCCAGCAACGGGGTCTTTTCAAATGAGTCAGTTCTTCGCATCAGGTGGCAAAAGTATTGGAGTTTCAGATTCAACATCAGTCCTTCCAATGATTATTCAGGACTGATTTCCTTTAGGATGGACTGGTTGGATCAGAATGATCCAGTGGTTTCCCTGACTTTCTTCCATTTAAGTCTGAATTTGGCAATCAGGAGCCAGTCAGCTCCAGGTCTTGTTTTTGCTGACTGCATAGAGCTTCTCCATCTTTGGCTGCAAAGAATATAATCAATCTGATTTCAGTATTGACTGTCTGGTGATATCCATGTGTAAAGTCTTCTCTTGTTTTGTTGGAAGAGGGTGTTTGCTATGACCAGTTTGTTCTCTTGGCAAAACTCTGTTAGCCTTTGCCCTGCTTCATTCTGTATTCAAAGGCCAAATTTGCCTGTTACTCCAGGTGTTTCTTGACTTCCTACTTTTGCATTCCAGTGCCCTAAAATGAAAAGGACATCATTTTTGGGTATTAGTTCTAAAAGGTCTTGTAGGTCTTCATAGAACTGTTCAACTTCAGCTTCTTCAGCGTTACTGGTTGGGGCATAGACTTGGATTACTGTGATATTGAATGGTTTGCCTTGGAAATGAACAGAGATCTTTCTGTCGTTTTTAGGATTGCATCCAAGTTCTGCATTTCAGACTCTTTTGTTCACCATGATGGCTACTCCAGTTCTTCTAAAGGATTTTTGCCCACAGTAGTAGATACAATGGTCATCTGAGTTAAATTCACCCATTCTAGTCCATTTTAGTTCACTGATTCCTAAAATGTTGATGTTACTCTTGCCATCTCCTGTTTGACCACTTCCAATTTGCCTTGATTCATGGACCTAACATTCCAGGTTCCTATGCAATATTGCTCTTTACAGCATCGGACCTTGCTTCTATCACCAGTCACATCCTCAACTGCGTGTTGTTTTTGCTTTGGCTCCATCTCTTCATTCTTTCTGGAGTTATTTCTCCACTGATCTCCAGCAGCGTATTGGGCACCTATTGACCTGGGGAGTTCATCTTTCAGTATTCTACCTTTTTGCCTTTTCATACTGTTCATGGGGTTCTCAAGGCAAGGATACTGAAGTGGTTTGCCTTCCTTTCTCCAGTGGACCACATTTTGTCAGAACTCTCCACCATGATCTGTCTGCCTTGGGTGGCCCTATATGGCATGGCTTAGTTTCATTGAGTTAGACAAGGCTGTGGTCCATGTGATTAGATTGGTTAGTTTTCTATGATTGTGGTTTCAGTCAGTTTGCCCTCTGATGCCCAAGGGACTCCCAAGAATCTTCTCCAATACCACAATTCAAAAACATCAATTCTTCAGTGCTGAGCCTTCTTTATGGTCCAACTCTCACATCCATACATGTCTATTGGAAAAACCATAGCTTTGACTAGACAGACCTTTGGTGGCAAAGTAATGTCTAGCCCCTGGTCACCTGTAATTTACTTTCTATCCCTATGAACTTGCCTAGTCTAGATATTTCATATAAGTGGAATCATAGAATATTTGTCCTTTGGTGTCTGGCTTAGCATAATGCTTGTCATTGAGCATAATGTTTTCAAGGCTCATCTATTGTGTGTCAGAATTCAATTCCTTTGCATAGCTGAATAACATTCCATTTTATATATATATACCATATTTGTTTCTCCCATTTCCTTAAAAGTTTTTTTCAGCTGGAACAGTTATTCTTCTCCTTCGATCAAAAGTCAGGCAAGATCTCTGACTTTTAGTCACTTGTAAGCAATAGAAAATCTTAATATCACTTTTTGTTGTACATTCATAATCTAATCCATTAAAAATGCCTTGTGCCAAAAAATAAACTTGATATAACATTAAATCTTCTCCCCTGATCCTTGAGGTCCAGACCTGTGTGCCATACCTGAGTGCATTTGGCGTAGAAGCTCAAATGGGCTGATGCAACTCACTGGTCACTTTGAGGGTTCATCTGGTCCTACCTAAGCCATGACTCTACTCATCTCAGATTAAGGTTGACAGGAAACACTAATCAGTGATTATCCACTTTATTCCCTTGAGAAGTATCTCTTCAGATCCAGTTTTTTTAATTCTAGTACTTAAAATTAGTTTATCTTGAATAAAAATAACTTAACTCTATGTTAGTGCCTATAGTGTTTCAGCCTCATTATAGGATCATCCCTGCAGACCAGAGTCCCCTGTCCTTACGGTGGTAGCAAAATCCTAACCCTGTTCCTGTAGATATAACAGATACATGTTCCTGCCTAAAATATGCTCACAGACATAATTACAAAGACTTGTCAAGATATGTGTGGAGGATTAGAGGCAGACGCTTTAACCTCTGAGCCACCAGGGAAGCCCCTTGTAGTGGATAAGAACTTGGAAATGATCAAATTTTCAATAATATCATACTGGTTAAATACATTTTTGAGATGTCTGTATAATAAAGTACAATAAAATATAATATCTTGTTTAAAAAAATTGGCAATCTGGTTAGACTGAGAAATTTTCTTCTGTTGGTTTTAATAATTTCTTTCACTCTTTTACTTAAAACAGCTATCTTTTTCAGTATTCATATTGAATGGGATCACCAAATCAAATTTGAATTCTGATAATTTATCTTAATTTTACATGCCCTGTATTGTTCTCCTGTCTTCTAGTATTCATAGTGGGAATGCAAAAGTATAATTAAGAACTTGAACTTGCAAATCAGGCATACCTAGATTTTGGTTGTGTGAATTTAGGCAAATTTTAAATGTCTTAAGCTTAGTATTAGTTATTTCTTTTTATATTTCTGTCTATCCATCTATCCTTATCTATAAAATTGACATAATAGTACCCACTTCAGAGGCTTGCCATCATGATTAACTAGATCAGGTACAAAAGGTGCCTTTTTCTTTTCTCTCTCTCTTTTTTTTTTTTCTTGGAATAGACTTCAATGAAGTACTACTAAAAAATAAAAATGAACTTTCTTTTTGAGGCAAGCATCACTTTGTCTTGAACACACAAGCTCTTTGGATCCCCATTGCCTTGTGGATAGTTGCTGTTACTATCTATGTAACTTATTTTCCCTTAGACGAAACCCAGGCTAAATCCCACATGTTCCATGAGGTCTTGTTCCATGAATACAGAACATAGAAGTTTCTGAATCTAGATCTAAATTTTGTTTGTGCTCTTTGGTCCTTAACTGGAGTCATGGCCCACTATTGTTTGTTGATTTGCTTATGTAGGTATTCTTTCCTAAAGAAAGTTAACATTCTTATATCATAAATTACCTTAACAAGAAACAACAGACAAAATAAAAATACTATCAACCAAAACAAACTCTCCTGCCCCCCGGCCCAGACCCTTCCAGAATGCATTTCAAGCTGACACATAGTTACTGAGTGAGTATTTGAATGGCTGCCCTAGAATGTTAGAAATGACTCTCGAGTTCAAAGTGACATTGACTATACCCAAAATGGAATATTTTTTTTCCTTAGAGAAGTTCATGCCAGCTAAGCCTTTTATTGTTGTAGAAAGGTTGGCATTAAATCACAGGGTAAAGTCAACTTTACCTCCTCCAATTTTGGTGCTTCATTTTTATTTTGGACCTCCTGCATACTTAATGGTGGTAGTAGAGCTAATATTAAAGATGGGCTGGGGCTGGATTTCATTTGCTGGCTTGCTTCAGATCTCCTTTTATTATCTCTGGTTACCTAGCAACAGATGAACTAAGGCCAGATGATGCCATCTAGGCTCATCCTTCTGCTATGATTCTGAGTGTTTATTCATTAACCATATTTCTTTAATGTTCATGCAAAGGTCCATATTAGTGTGAAAAATGGGAAAGAGTGATTTGGTTAATGAAATAGCCACACATTATTTGAATCTCTAATATAGTGCAAGCTTGCTTTAAAAATATGCTGAGTAAACTTCTTTGTGTGTGTGTGTGTGTGTGTGTGTGTGTGTATAATTTGCAGAAAAAATAATTTGGTGGTGACTTACTATAATTTAGAAAGAAGTGAAAGTGATTTCTCTATAGGTGGTTTCTTTCAAATGGCAGGTTTAAAGGTGGCTGATCACAGTAAGGAACTAATTGCCTGGTTTTAACTAGGCTCACTGCTGTAAGAGATCTTGAAAATATTTCTTCTCCTGGTGTTTGTATCACCTTGAGCTTCAATATAATGATACCATACTCTTTTTGTATTGAGCCTTATTTCAACAGAAAATGTGAGCTATTTTCACTTTTTGAAAATTAGAATTAGTGTAAAAAGTTTAAAGCAGCTAAAAAAAGCTTTTCATCTTTTAAAAATTCTTCTCAGAGAAGTCAGCTTGTTTTATTTTTTAAAGTTAATAATACTGTGACTTTAGCTTCTCTCAACTATTTCTGTGATATTTGTCACTTTTACTTCATAAATATGATTACCAGTGCAAGTGGAGTATAATTGCATGAATGGATTTATGGAGAACCATGAGGATCTCAAAATTATGTAATCTAAATTCTAAAATTAAGATTATCTAGTTTTATCACTGACTCTTCAATCTAACCAAAATTTAAATTTAGAATGAACACATGTATACCTGTGGCAGATTCATTTTGATATTTGGCAAATCTAATACAGTTATGTAAAGTTTAAAAATAAAATAAAATTAAAAAAAAAAAAAAGAATGAATAAAATCAATGTAAAATAAAATGTTCATTTTAAAAATGACTTCTAATTTAATCCAACAACCTCTATGTTTATTATGTTTATATGACTGATCAAGACATTTTAGGTCTTTAGGTCTTGCAAATATGAGAAAGCAAAGTCCTTGTTTTCAGGTAACTTATGATTTATGAAAGAGACAATGGACCTCTAAGAGACTAGAACCAAGATAGAATGGAACAGAAATCTATGCAGATATAAATACATGTACATACTAGATCTGTTCAAGAGAAATAAGGGCTTAAATTTGTCAGGTCAGTGGTTCTCAAATGTGCACTGTAGACTAACATATTTTGAGACCTTTTCAGAAATGCAAATTCTTGAGCTTCATCGCAGACTACAAACTCAAAAACTGGAATAGAGTCCAATAATCTGTTTTCATAAGCCCTCCAGGTACCTCTGAGGCATGATGAAATTTGAGAGCCATTAGAGATGAGCTGTCGCATATAGTAGCCACTGGAAACACATTGCTCCACAATCTAAATCTAAATTAATTAAAATCAGGATTTGACTTTTAGTTGCATTAGTTACATTTCAAGTGGTCAGTAGGCATAGACAGTCAGTAGCCACCATATTGGACAGGACAGGTGTGTAACATTCCCATCATAGCAGAAAGCTTTATGGAACAGCATTGCTCTGGAGCATGGAGACCTCAAGGGAAAATTGAGAAATGAAAGAAAGTAGATTTCACTCAAATCACACAGATTCTTAAATGCATAAGTAAGGAATTTGAACTATAATCTCAGAGAAGAATGATTTTAATTTTTTTAAAGACATGATAAGCTTGGACTTTGTTTATGGAAAATCACCCTTACAGTCAAGTGCTTGATGCCTCCCACTGATGAGACAGTAGGAAAGCAAACATCAGGTTTATTGGTACTGAGACTGAAATAGTGGGAAGGAAAAGAAGAATGTGTGTTTATAAAACCTTGAGAATATAGACCCAATGGGAACTGCTTACTCTGAATGATAGGTAGTCAGAGAGATAGGAAACTTTAAATAAGACTGGAATTTGAGTGAATGATTGGGACAAGGTTAATGCTGTTGGCAGTGAGAAAGAAACAGCAGTAGTTTATCACATTACATGAAAAAAAAAAAAGATCATGGGTTTGCCATGCAATTTTATCAATCCCAAGAGCTTTTATATTCATCCATAAATTTTCTTCATTACTCTTATAACATAGTTTTATCCTGTTATTGTCCTTTCCTGTCTGGTAATTTTTTAGATTACTGGTTTTCATGAAGAAAATGAATATTTTCCCAATAATTACTGTGAATGTTTTTCAAAGATGTAAGCAGTTTTATTTATCAATGGATCAGGTGGAATATGTCCAGACAATTTCTTCTTTTTTGGCTAGAAAATAAATTTTTCTGGATGAAAGAGTTGCAAAAAAAGAAACCAGGTTGTAATGTATCCTGTGAAAATTCTGGCTTCCTCAAGTATCTGAACATTATAGTTTTAGTTTGTGGAAAAATTGAAATGATTTTCAGTTTCATGTGAAATAGAATACAGTTGACCCTTGAACAACATGGGTTTGAACTACATGGGTCACTTATACATGAATTTTTAAAAGTAGTAAATACTACAGTTCTATATGATCCTGGCTTGGTTGAATCCACAGATGCTGAACCATGGATTCAGAGGAACCATGTATGTGGAGTGCCAACTATAAATTATATGAGGATTTTTGACTGTGCAGAAGGTCAGCATGCATAACCCTCAAGTTATTCAAGGGTAAACTGTATACAGAGTGCTAAGAGTGTCAAGTATTGTTCCAGTCCTTTATTTTCTTACAAATTTCACAGTAGTGTATACTTTTATACATAAATATATCTCTGTGGATTAACTTTATTTTATTTTTGAACATTAAAAAATAATACTGGTTAACATATAATAATTTTTGCATGTTAATCAGTTTTTTATAGAGATAGCATAATTGGTATGGTTTGAGATATTATACTAAAGTAGAAAAATAATCACCCTGTTCTATGTCCAAAATTCCATGTTTTAGTTCTACTACTTTAAAGATATTAGATAGAGTAAAATTCTGTGGGCTAAAATTTCCCCATTTATGTAATGAAGAGCTTCAACTAGATTACCTTGATCTTTCTGACTCTATAGCATGAAAACATAATGGCTTGCAAATTGTTTTTTAGCTGCTATTGATCAAAGAGCATACCTTGTGGGTGAGGAGGCGGCACAGGGCAGGCAACTTGTTAAGAAGGCGAAGAAAATAAGATGTGGGGTAGAGGATGGAGTTGTTTGTATCACATTGAACAGTAGCAACTGGAAACTTAACTTGAAGACTCGGATACCTGGGGTAATGTTCCAATAGGGAAATTGCTATCCTCATGTACATGTGATTGTAACTGGTAACAGTGTGATGGAAAATGAAGAAGAAGACTACTTAAGGTAGTCAGGAAGTGGAATGAGAAGGTTTTTTACACAGACTCACTCTGTTCATGTAACTGTTGTACTTGATCTGTCTCTAGCTTCTGTTTATATTGTTAAACACATATATTCAGAATTTGTACAGGGTAGAAGTGAATTTGGAAGATACATTCATGGGCAAATATCTGATGGGATAGAAAGAACACTGGGTAGGGAAACATGAACACTTGTTTAGGTGCTAGCTCCTGTAACTAGTGCCATCAGTTCAGTTCAGTTCAGTTCAGTCACTCAGTCGTGTCTGACTCTTTGCGACCCCATGAATCACAGCACGCCAGGCCTTCCTGTCCATCACCAACTCCCGGAGTTCACTCAAACTCATGTCCATCAAGTCAATGATGCCATACAGCCATCTCATGCTCTGTCGTCCCCTTTTCCTCCTGTCCCCAATCCCTCCCAGCATCAGAGTCTTTTCCAATGAGTCAACTCGTTGCATGAGGTGGCCAAAGTATTGGAGTTTCAGCTTTAGCATCAGTCCTTCCAATGAACACCCAGGACTGATCTCCTTTAGAATGGACTAGTTGGATCTCCTTGCAGTCCAAGGGACTAGTGCCATAGTGTTTCACAATTTATTACGTTGACCCCTGCTTCTATGCCAACAACCTTCAGAGTAGACTTGACAGTCTTAGACAGCAGCAGGGAGAGCGATCTACAGAGCAAGTGGCTAACTTGCTGTAATTTCCAGCCAGTCTACCTAGCTTACCAATTCATTGAAACTGGCAGCACTCCAGATCAAAACTCTTTCTGGTAACCATGCCAACAAGTAGTTCTAGGTAGACCAGATGGATTTGTGAACATTCAAAATGTTGATATTGACGATGTCCGAACTAGAGAAAGAAATAATGGATATGTACAGCAGTAAGGAGTAATTGATTATGTAGATGAGTTTAACGCCTCATAAAACACTTATAATTTTTTCCTCCCATAGTCTCGTCCTTTATCTGCAGCACCAACAGTTACTAAGTTTCTCTCCAGGCCTTTACCAGTAGGGCTTGCTAATTGCACAGCCTCCTGATTATCATTAACTTCATTTTTATAGTCATTTCTTATTGACTCAAGGAGGCATATCTATTATCAGGGAAACCAGAGTGATGGGGCACAAAAACAGTTAAATTTATGCTTAAACCTAGTTAGATTCCATCTTTGTTTTCTGCTTTTCCCACTCCACTGACCACAAATTGTTTTGTGACAATACATTTATTCTTGTCCTCTGTATTTCTAGACCAGAGATTTCTCAGTGACCAGAAGAGAGTTTTGAGTTTTTGTTATCTCACCAGAGAACTGAAAACAATTTTTCAGTTCAGAAAATCCTTTACAAGATTTTCTGTAAAGTAGATGGTTTATCGGAGAAGGCAATGGCAACCCACTCCAGTCCTCTTGCCTGGAAAATCCCATGGACGGAGGAGCCTGGTAGGCTGCAGTCCATGGGGTCGCTAAGAGTCAGACACGACTCAGTGACTTCACTCTCACTTTTCACTTTCATGCATTGGAGGAGGAAATGGCAACCCACTCCAATGTTCTTGCCTGGAAAATCCCAGGGATGGTGGGGCCTGGTGGGCTGCTGTCTATGAGGTCGCACAGAGTCGGGCACGACTGAAGCAACTTAGCAGCAGCAGCAGATGGTTTATAATTCTTAAAATTAATTACTGCACTGGTACATTTGTCTTAATGTAATCATTATTCTCATTTTAATATAAGTCCTTTCTTAGTCCTCTTTTCTTCCAGAAGCATAAGCTCTGGGCTATATATATATTTGCCCTGCAAATGGAGGAGTTTGGATTTGGTGATCTCTGTCCCTTCAAGCTCTGACACTAAGTCTGAAAGCTAGGGGTGATTATAAAAGGATTTTCCTGGTTTCTTGAGATTGAAGTTATAAGGAGTGGCCGCTGTACTACTTTCTAAAACATGCTTTAGATTCACTGAAGGGAGTAAACCACTGCAGTGGTCTGACTCTGAATGCTGTGCATCTTCTGATTTTCCTCAAATGGTTGCCTTTCACTCTTCCATGCAGTAATTTTGCAGGCATTCAGTCTTTGCAGCCAGTGACATTTTTCTAATTTTAACTCAGGTTAATCAGCTGGGTGAGTATTGATGAACAAGCATTTGTTAAAACCATGTCTCAAGTAATGTCAATTTGGATTGAACACGTGCCGTGCTGAAGAGATTTCTTCACTAACCTGCTGACACTGCCAGTGAGAGTTCAATGTTGTTTCAAGAAAGAGTCCTATTGGAAGAATCAATATAGTGAAAATGAGTATACTACCCAAAGCAATCTATAGATTCAATGCAATCCCTATCAAGCTACCAACAGCATTCTTCACAGAGCTAGAACAAATAATTTCACAATTTGTATGGAAATACAAAAAACCTCGAATAGCCAAAGCGATCTTGAGAAAGAAGAATGGAACTGGAGGAATCAACCTGCCTGACTTCAGGCTCTACTACAAAGCCACACTTATCAAGACAGTATGGTACTGGCACAAAGACAGAAATATAGATCAATGGAACAAAATAGAAAGCCCAGAGATAAATCCACGCACATATGGACACCTTATCTTTGACAAAGGAGGCAAGAATATACAATGGATTAAAGACAATCTCTTTAACAAGTGGTACTGGGAAATCTGGTCAACCACTTGTAAAAGAATGAAACTAGAACACTTTCTAACACCATACACAAAAATAAACTCAAAATGGATTAAAGATCTAAACGTAAGACCAGAAACTATAAAACTCCTAGAGGAGAACATAGGCAAAACACTCTCCGACATACATCACAGCAGGATCCTCTATGACCCACCTCCCAGAATATTGGAAATAAAAGCAAAAATAAACAAATGGGACCTAATTAACCTTAAAAGCTTCTGCACATCAAAGGAAACTATTAGCAAGGTGAAAAGACAGCCTTCAGAATGGGAGAAGATAATAGCAAATGAAGCAACTGACAAACAACTAATCTCGAGAATATACAAGCACCTCCTACAGCTCAACTCCAGAAAAATAAATGACCCAATCAAAAAATGGGCCAAAGAACTAAATAGACATTTCTCCAAAGAAGACATCCAGATGGCTAACAAACACATGAAAAGATGCTCAACATCACTCATTATCAGAGAAATGCAAATCAAAACCACTATGAGGTACCATTTCACACCAGTCAGAATGGCTGCGATCCAAAAGTCTACAAGTAATAAATGCTGGAGAGGGTGTGGAGAAAAGGGAACCCTCTTCCACTGTTGGTGGGAATGCAAACTAGTACAGCCACTATGGAGAACAGTGTGGAGATTCCTTAAAAAACTGGAAATAGAACTGCCTTATGACCCAGCAATCCCACTGCTGGGCATACACACTGAGGAAACCAGAAGGGAAAGAGACACGTGTACCCCAATGTTCATCGCAGCACTGTTTATAATAGCCAGGACATGGAAGCAACCTAGATGTCCATCAGCAGATGAATGGATAAGAAAGCAGTGGTACATATACACAATGGAGTATTACTCAGCCATTAAAAAGAATACATTTGAATCAGTTCTAATGAGGTGGATGAAACTGGAGCCTATTATACAGAGTGAAGTAAGCCAGAAAGAAAAACACCAATACAGTATACTAACGCATATATATGGAATTTAGAAAGAAGGTAACAATAACCCTGTGTATGAGACAGCAAAAGAGACACTGATGTATATAACAGTCTTTTGGACTCTGTGAGAGAGGGAGAGGGTGGGAAGATTTGGGAGAATGGCATTGAAACACGTAAAATATCATGTATGAAACGAGTTGCCAGTCCAGGTTCAATGCATGATACTGGATGCTTGGGGCTGGTGCACTGGGACGACCCAGAGGGATGGAATGGGGAGGGAGGAGGGAGGAGGGTTCAGGATGGGGAACACATGTATACCTGTGGCGGATTCATTTTGATATTTGGCAAAACTAATACAGTTATGTAAAGTTTAAAAATAAAATAAAATTAAAAAAAAAAAAAAAACAAACAACAACAAAAAAAAGAAAGAGTCCTAGAAGCCCATGGCCCATTGCTACTTTTACTGTTGGCCTCAGTGTTCTGTGAATATTATGTCTTTTGTTTTCCTAATGAAAGCTAAATAATTTATGAAGACCATTTAAATACATAATTTTAATTTTTAAACATGCTGGTGACACTGTAATAATTTATCGAGCTCTGGAGGTGCTAGAAATATCTAGGCACAAGATAGGACTGAATGAGCTACTTCTATGATCTTGATTTACTTATTTCTTTATTCATTTATAGAAAACAGAAAGGTCTATTTTGAAGCCACTTATCACTGAAGTTTTCCCTGACAAGCCTGAGACCCTGTCTCAGGGACAGGATATTAAATATCCATCTTGCCATGTTTGACCGTGTAGTATAGCGGCTGCCATGGCTTTCACCCTGGAAAACCTAGTGTGTGTCCATTTCATTTTCTGTCAAATTTGCTTAAGTAATAAAAATTATATATTCCACTAAAAATAATACTATGTTCATCATGGATTAATGAGTTCAACATCATCATCAAAAATTGGATAATTTAGGATTTCCTTGGCAGTCCAGTTGTTATGACTTTGCTTTCCAATGCAGAGGGTATGAGTTTGATCCCTGGTTGGGGAGCTAGGATCCCACATGCCTCACAGCCAAAACAAAACAAAACAAAACATAAAACAGAAACAATATTGTAATAAATTAAATAAAGACTTTAAAAAATGGTCCACATCAAAAAAAACTTTTTTAAAAATGTGGATAATTTACGTACAAAAAAATCTATGAAGTGCACAAATATTAAGGGCCCACCTTGAAGAATATTGCACATATACTCCCCAGGTTAAGATACAAGTGTCCCTTCCCAGTCTGATCTTCTCCTTTGCCCTGTTGAGGAAACCACTATTCTGATTTCTATCATCATCACTAATTTTGCAAGAATTTTTTATTCAGATCCAGAGATACATAAGATAGTAGCTCTGTCTTTCAGTAGTTCACAATGTAATGAGGGGAGATAAGAGCCATGAAGAAATTGCCAGAATACAAAAGTAATCCTTAAGCATTGTATGTTTGTGAGATTAATAATGCCATCCTAGATTTCAGAGTGTTTGGTATTTATAAACATGTATTTATAAACACTTATAATCATAATTGGCCCTCACAACACTGCTGACAAATGAATGCTATTGTCTCCTTTTATCCTTGAGGCAGCTTAAGATAATAAAGCTTAACTATTGATAACATGCCTGTATTAGTTTTCTATTGCAATGTAATAAATTAACACATATTTAGCTGTTTAAACTGACAGAATTCATCATCTTATTTCTTGTGGGTCAGAAACCCAGACACAGGCTAGAAGGTGTACACCAGTGGGCAGGAATCTCTGGGGCATTTGACTAACCTAAGGTGAGTAGTGTCACATAGGTGATAGGAAACAAACGAAACATGGCTGCGTATCTTATGCATCTTTATATCATGCTTCTGTGTGAACACGAAGAGGGAAATGACATTTAAAAAGGCTCTTCTAACCAGCTACAGTTATTATTTATGGAGTTCTTATGTTCCATGATTAGATTTAAAGCTATTAGCAATCTTAGTGCGATAGAATTTTAGTTCCATTTCAAAGCTATGGAAGCAGATGCTTGGAGAATTTAAGTAACTTGCCTCGGTTCACACAGCTTTTACATAAATGAGCCAGGATTCTAACCTGGTTCTTTCTGACTCCAAATCCTTTGCTCTTGTCCTCTCTATTACATGCCTGAACATAATATATGAACTAGCCTTTGACAGATCTGTAGATTTTTGAAAGTTAGAGATATGATCAGAAATTATCAGTAATAATCAGAAATGACAGTGAAAACAGAGGTAGAGATTTGGAAAGTGTCAGAAATATTATTTGGACTGTGGGTTTCCTGATAGCACAGCTGAACTGAATGAATGAAATTTTCACCTTCCCTTAGACTAGTGTTTTATTGACAAATACTTTATTTTGATACCTGGGACTTCTATTTATGAATATTGTAAATGGCCCTGTGGAAGTTTGCAGTACACATGTAAGGAAAGTGTTCATTTCCTGAGCAGTATCTTTTTCTTAAGGACCTTTGGGAGGAATTTCTTTCTACTTTTCAGATGAAGAAGAGCTGAGTTCACTGAACTGAGTTATAATTTTGCCTGCTCAGAAAGCTTGGTGCCGAATTTGCAGCCCACCTTCACATGTATATGACATTATGATCAATGTGCTTCCCCTTTTTTGGTTTTACCCTCTTTTAATATATCTTATCTCAGTAAGATACCTTAAATTCTTTTTTGGAATTAGGGTATAAATAAGGAAATATATGAATAAAATTCAGGTAGGTTGTTTCCAGGAACCGCCTATAAATTTGCAGGTAGGCAGAGTTCCAAAGCTTAGCTGTCAGTCCTCTCAAACTAGGTGAACTGAACACTAAATCATTAACTTGGCTGTTAACGCTTTTGTCAGTAGATCGCAGTGACAAGGCCCAGGCATTGCATTATAAAGATCAGGGTTTGGACCTACTGATAAAGATTCCACTCTGGTGTCCCCTTTCTTTAATTGAGAGAGTAACTAGATTTAAGGACGTGAAAGGGGCATTATAAGAAATTAAGGTCCTTCAACAATTACTTCAAAATCTGTGTCAGCTCAATTTAGATAAAATTATGCTGGCACAGACTCAGAATGTGGTACAGCTCAGCAAAGTGATGGTTGTTACAAATCAAAGCATCACAGCCCTTTCACATTTTCAGAAATGTAAAACTGTATTAGAAAAAAAGGATGCTGTACAACTCTGTTGCAAAAGCGATATAGGAATTTGTTGTTGTCACTGAGCTATTCTTAAGAGTTCATAACAATAACTTAAAAAAAAAAACTGAGCAGTAAACATTAGCAAAGCAAGTAGATTTAAAAATTTCATAGAAATACCAGGAAACCAGAAGAGGGAAGTGAATAAAGAAGTAGTTAAAAATCAAACAGAAAAATAAGGGAAGATGGGAATCACATAGTATGAGAGTATAGAAGAAGAAGAGGGGAATGTCCTAGAAAACTTTGAGGACAGAAACTCAGTGAGAGAGGTAAATGGTTGGGTGACACACGAATCATGGGAAAGGAGAAGGCAAACCAGAGAGTCAAGAAGACACTAATCTAGAGACAAAAGAATTTCATGGACAATAATTGCTGAAAGGTGGCAATTATTTATGCATTTGATGTATGTCGTAAGATGAATATTGATGCAGCAGGAAAACAGGGTTGAAGCAATAGCAACCAGTTGCCTATTGTTGATATTCTTTCTTGTGAAATTGGGGAAATTAAGAGACTGTTCTCTATTGAATGCAAAGAAATTGTGATTTACTAGATTCCTCTGGGGGTTTCCCTGGTAGCTCAGTCAGTAAAGAATCCACCTGCAATGCAGGAAACCCAGGTTCGATCCCTGGGTTCGGAAGATCCCCTGGTGAAGGAAAAGGCAATTTGGACCTTACATACTGAGTAACTAAGGGGCACCTATGCTTATTTAATCACTAATCAGTTCAGAACTAAAATACGTTTCAGTTCATGCTTGTATTATTTTACTGTGGCTGCTGAATAAATTATCACAATCACTGCAGCTTAAAATAGCAGAAACTTATTTTCTTATAGCGCTAGAAGCCAAAACGTCCAAAATCTGTTTTTCTGGGCCAAAATCAAGGTGTTGGCTGAGCCATACACTTTATTAAGGCTCTAGGTGAACATCTGCTTCTTCCTCTTCCAGCTTCTGTAGATTGCCGGCATTCCTTGGCTTGTGGCTGCATATAATTCTAGATTTCAAGGCCAGTGCCTTCAAATCTCTGTCTGCTCCTTCTTCCATCGCTTCTCCTCTCTATACAGTCTCTCACAATCTCTCTTGTAAGGATATGGCATTAAGGGCCCACCTGTGTAATTCAAGATCATCTCCCCATCTCAAATTCCTAACTTAATCATATTCTTTCAGAGATTAGAATTTGTCATCAATGAACCATTATTTAACTTACAACAATGACCTGTTTAAACATAAAATGGTATCTTGGCATAAAATAAGCACTTTGGTATAAATCTGCTCTGTTTTAATCTCGCTAGGCCTCAGTTTGATTCATCCTTCACATTACCATGTCACTGCAAAAACTAAATGAGATCATGTTTATAAAAGTGTTTTCTAAGTGATAAAGCACTATACAACTATAAGGCAATGTTAAAACTTTAATATCAGACATTTACTCTAATAAAATATTGGGGGCTTCCCGGGTGGCTCATTGGTAAAGAATATGCCTGCCAATGCAGGAGATGGAAGTTTGATTCCTGGGTTGGGAAGATGCCCTGGAGAAGGAAATGGCAGCACACTCCAGTACTCTTACGTGGGAAATCTCATGGACAGAGGAGCTTGGTGGGTTATAGTCTGTGGGGTCGCAAAAGAGTTGGACTGGCTTAGCGACTAAAAAACAACAACAACCATTTTATTGTGACCAATAAAAATAGTACTTTGATACTATAATGATATAATTTAAGGGAACCAGGGAAGATTTACAGAGTCAAAGATATTTCTTCTTTTTTTCTCTGCTTCCTTACTTATTAAATGCGAATAATAATAGCACCCACATCCTAGGGGTTGTTTTCAGGATTCAATTAAATGAGTTAATGTATCTAAAGTTCTCAGAAAGTGTTAGACACATTGAGTTAGGAATAATAACAATGAAAAACCAAACTAATGAGCTCAGAGCTCTGGGTAATTGGTCTGGAATTTGAGAAAAGGATGTACCACCTGGAAATAGGAGGAGACTCTGAAAGGTCTGAGCTGAGATTGCCAAAGAAATGTTTTGATAAAACCCTCAAATGGAAAATGTTACTTTGGGTTAGCCCTGCCTTCACATTTTTTGTCCAATTAGTATTATTTAAAATGTATGCAAGATATTTTTTGTATTCAATGTTTATATTAGTTAATTACTAAATGACAAAAATATAGCTCTGAGGAGTGTTATAAGCAGAACACATTGCCCAACACTAGGGCTCCATGCAGTCTGTAAAACAGGCCATTGGGATGGGAAAAGTATTGATATTTTTAATCCCTATAAAATAGGCCTTATACTTTCTACATGTGGTGGAAAATTGAGTCACATAGAACAAATCCACATAAATAAATCAGACTATCAAATAAGTCCAATAATAAAGGCGTTGTGGAAGTCCAAATAGGGTAGAAGTGGCTAGAAAAGGCTTCATAAAATAGATATTTGAACTGAGTCTAGAAAGATGAGCAGGAATATATTTCTTATGCAGAAGTGTAGGATCATGTTTCAGGCTTAATAAGCAACATAAGAGGGCCTGAAAGAACATAATAGATTCAGGGAACTGTGACTATTAAAAAATAAAGTTTAGTGAGCATTTGTAGTATCCTGGGAAATGTCTTTGAAAAGATTGAGACCATGCTATCAAGGAACTTGCAATTCTAATGAGTTTGCCCTTTTATATAGGTGGCATGGGCTAAGTTAACACACAAAAAATTATCTTAGTAAATTTCCAGTTTAGAAAGTATAGCCTAGGATTTGAATACACATATTGAGATGGTATACTGAAGCTATGGATATTTTATATTATATTTCTCTTTATTTCCCAGAATGTATCATTGAATGTGTTAAGGGTTAAGGCATTCTATAATAGATAGAAAATAGAAATGTTCCAATCATGTATGTGATATTTAAAGCCTATGCCAGTCCGCACTACATTGAGAAAGCTCATTAGATGGAATAGAGTCTTCAGTGGAGGGTAAAGAGATTCCTTAACCTTCCCTATTCCAACTTTTCTAGAATCCCAATAACATCTTTTAATTCAAAGTAAACTTTGCGGACTTCCCTGATGGTCCAATGGCTAAGACTCCAAACTCCCAATGCATAGGGCCCAGGTTTGATCTCTGCTCCAGGAACAAGATCCCACATGCTGCAATTAAGACCCAGTGCAGCCACATAGATGAATAAATAAATATTAAAGAAAAAGGAAACTTTGAACCAAAAGATGGACTTTGGAGTCATGGCAAGGGGATGGAGAGATGAATCCCAGGCTTTTAGCTAAGTGCCTGCAGCTTCAAAGTAAAATATCTCACAGAAGTCACATGAACTTTGAACATAGGCATCGAGGAGCCTGGACCACCTACTGAAGATAGCTAAAAAGCATTGTAGCATCTGGCATCTAATTCACAGGAATAAATTTTTGTGAAATTATGGTTTTCTTTGCTTAAAACTCTATCCCTCCTCCCATGGCAGCCACACTGAATTTTGAAGCTTCAAAAATAATAAAGTAAGTTTTCTAAATTTTATATTTTTGTTTTTCATATTTTATTTTCATCTATTTTACTTGGCATTGATAAAACTGAGATGTGACTACCATTTCTGACAAGAGGTAATAATTACCAACATTAAATAAGTTAGAATGGAAATCCCTTGCATTCCTATACACTAATAATGAGAAAACAGAAAGAGAAATTAAGGAAACAATTCCATTCACCATTGCAACGGAAAGAATAAAATACTTAGGAATATATCTACCTAAAGAAACTAAAGACCTATATATAGAAAACTATAAAACACTGGTGAAAGAAATCAAAGAGGACACTAACAGATGGAGAAATATACCATGTTCATGGATTGGAAGAATCAATGTAGTGAAAATGAGTATACTATCCAAAGCAATCTATAGATTCAATGCAATCCCTATCAAGCTACCAACAGCATTCTTCACAGAGCTAGAACAAATAATTTCACAATTTGTATGGAAAAACAAAAAACCTCGAATAGCCAAAGCGATCTTGAGAAAGAAGAATGGAACGGGAGGAATCAACCTACCTGACTTCAGGCTCTACTACAAAGCCACAGTTATCAAGACAGTATGGTACTGGCACAAAGACAGAAATATAGATCAATGGAACAAAATAGAAAGCCCAGAGATAAATCCACGCACATATGGACAGCTTATCTTCGACAAAGGAGGCAAGAATATACAATGGATTAAAGACAATCTCTTTAACAAGTGGTGCTGGGAACTCTGGTCAACCACTTGTAAAAGAATGAAACTAGAACACTTTCTAACACCATACACAAAAATAAACTCAAAATGGATTAAAGATCTAAACGTAAGACCAGAAACTATAAAACTCCTAGAGGAGAACATAGGCAAAACACTCTCTGACATACATCACAGCAGGATCCTCTATGACCCACCTCCCAGAATATTGGAAATAAAAGCAAAAATAAACAAATGGGACCTAATTAACCTTAAAAGCTTCTGCACATCAAAGGAAACTATTAGCAAGGTGAAAAGACAGCCTTCAGAATGGGAGAAGATAATAGCAAATGAAGCAACTGACAAACAACTAATCTCGAGAATATACAAGCAACTCCTACAGCTCAACTCCAGAAAAATAAATGACCCAATCAAAAAATGGGCCAAAGAACTAAATAGACATTTCTCCAAAGAAGACATCCAGATGGCTAACAAACACATGAAAAGATGCTCAGCATCACTCATTATCAGAGAAATGCAAATCAAAACCACTATGAGGTACCATTTCACGCCAGTCAGAATGGCTGCGATCCAAAAGTCTACAAGCAATAAATGCTGGAGAGGGTGTGGAGAAAAGGGAACCCTCTTACACTGTTGGTGGGAATGCAAACTAGTACAGCCACTATGGAGAACAGTGTGGAGATTCCTTAAAAAACTGGAAATAGACATGCCTTATGATCCAGCAATCCCACTGCTGGGCATACACACTGAGAAAACCAGAAGGGAAAGAGACACGAGTACCCCAATGTTCATCGCAGCACTGTTTATAATAGCCAGGACATGGAAGCAACCTAGATGTCCATCAGCAGATGAATGGATAAGAAAGCTGTGGTACATATACACAATGGAGTATTATTCAGCCATTAAAAAGAATACATTTGAATCAGTTCTAATGAGGTGGATGAAACTGGAGCCTATTATACAGAGTGAAGTAAGCCAGAAAGAAAAACACCAATACAGTATACTAACGCATATATATGGAATTTAGAAAGATGGTAACAATAACCCTGTGTACGAGACAGCAAAAGAGACACTGATGTATAGAACAGTCTTATGGACTCTGTGGGAGAGGGAGAGGGTGGGAAGATTTGGGAGAATGGCATTGAAACATGTAAAATATCATGTATGAAATGAGTTGCCAGTCCAGGTTCGATGCACGATACTGGATGCTTGGGGCTGGTGTACTGGGACGACCCAGAGGGATGGAATGGGGAGGGAGGAGGGAGGAGGGTTCAGGATGGGGAACACATGTATACCTGTGGCGGATTCATTTTGATATTTGGCAAATCTAATACAGTTATGTAAAGTTTAAAAATAAAATAAAATTAAAAAAAAAAAAAGAAAAAAAAATTAAAAAAAAAAACAAAAAACTAAAAAAAAAAAAAAAAATAAGTTAGAATGAATTAAATCCACCCTGAAGTTCAACAGTGTGGGCCTCTGAGCAGTCAAATCAAATAATTTTAAATACTCAGGTTTTAAAATATTCTATTTAATAATGAGAGTGACATTTAGAGAGTGTAACACAACACTAAAATGTTCCAGATAAGAGAACTGAAGTTCTTAGAAATTAAAACAATTATTAAAATTAAAAAGGTTTATTCTGTGTAAAATATAGTACGCAGTGACAGGTATTATTGTATTAAACTTGGTTAGAAGATGAGCTTGAAGTATGCTAACAGAATTTAGAATAATAAAGACTTTGAACTTATAAGGGAGGACTAAACTGTTTTCTAAAAAACAGGATTTTCTTTATTTATTGATCTTTAAGAACTAATATTAGTAACTATGGAAGCAGTATGTATCTAGCAAGGTATACCATATTACAATTCCTATTGCTTTCATTTGTATTATAAAATCTCTGTGAAATAGAGTTAAATCTTATTGTAGAAGAGATCATAGATTTGCTGAAAATGAGGACTGTTAGTTCCTTAAGTGTTAAAGAACAGCAATATTCAAAGCAAGAGAGTGAGGAGAAACAAAAAAATAACTGCAGAAGAAAACATTTTTACTTAGGAAATGGCAAGGTATTCCAAATTGAAGAGGCTCTGAAAGGAAAGATAAAAGAAAGATCTACAATTAGGCATATTTCAGTAAATTAATTTCAGTGAATAAGAGAATCATCCTAGCATCTAAAGAGAAAAAGTACATACATAAAACAAAAGCAAGAATCTATTTTTCATTGGATATGTCATCTCCTCCCCTTCCCTTCCTTTCCTTTCTCCCAGTGCTGGGAGATAATAAGAGTCTGATCCTATAATTGGACCTCGCCAAAATTTCCCTCTAGGCTTTTTCCGTAGTGCTGAACTGCATCCTCACTCCTTTCCTCAAATAACCAGAAGGAACATTGGTCTGAGAATTAGATTTGGTTTCTGATTCCTGCTCTGTCCCATCCAAACTTTTTCATTTTCAAGGTAGTATATTCTGTCAGTTGGGACTTTGATTTCCTTGCATGTTAATCAATTTGAATTAGTTAATCTATAATGTCTGTTCTAGCTGTAACATTCTTTGATAGTGAGGTGATCCAAAACATGCTTTATGATTGTTAGAGTTTGAGAACTAACTTTGTACGATTGTTACAGAATTTGAGAACTATATAATTTAGAAGCAGAAATCAAATGCCATGGGCATGTGAGATTTTTTATTATTTTCAATGATATTGGCAGTTTCATTCAAAAGTGTATCCCAATAACCTTCTAATTAGTTCTAGACTGACCAGTAAATATGGAAGCACATATCATGCTTGCCCAGAGTTTGGCATTATTGGCATAATTTTTTTTTAATTTTTGGCATAATTTTAATGTCAGTAGAAATTTATTGAAAGTAATCACCATCTACAATTTGAAGACTAATGACTGCTAGACCAATTAATTAGCAAGTTTCTAATTAGTAATGTTCTAAGTCAACAGAAAAATTGAATAAATTTTTAAAAAGCCAAGAAACCAAAAATATTTTAAATAAAGTTATGTTTATATACTACAAACACATTTGTAGTCTACCTCTTTCAGTACGATATTCAGAATCCCTTTGTGAAATCAGGAATTTGATATCAACTTCATATAGAACATAAAGAATAAAGTTCTTTCAATAACTTTCATAAATTTTTTTAAAAATGAAAAATTTAAAAGCATTCATAGTCTATCTTGATATATTACAGAGTTTTAATACTTCCCTTCAAGATGAGTATATTTAACAATGAATCAATGTCAATTCTAAGAATGTACAGCAGTCAAGTTTGGAATATAGCAGTCTTCCAACAGTGACTAAACCTGAAATGAAGGCTTTGATCATTAAGTTTACAGATTATTTCAGATAAGGTAAATAGTAAGACCTAATGGACTTCCCTGGTGACTCAGCTGGTGAAGAATCTGTCTGCAATGCAGGAGACCCTGGGTTGGGAAGATTTCCTGGAAAAGGGATAGGCTACCCACACCAATATTCTTGGGCTTCCCTGGTGGTTCAAATGGTGAAGAATCTGCCTGCAATGCAGGAGACCCTGGGTTGGGAAGATTTCCTGGAAAAGGGATAGGCTACCCACTCCAGTATTCTTGGGCTTCCCTGGTGGTTCAGATGGTGAAGAATCTGCCTGCAATGCAGGAGACCCTGGGTTGGGAAGATTTCCTGGAAAAGGGATAGGCTACCCACTCCAGTATTCTTGGGCTTCCCTGGTGGTTCAGATGGTGAAGAATCTGCCGGTAATGTGGGAGACCAGAGATCCCCTGGAGGAGGGCAGGGCAACTCACTCCAGTATTCTTGTCTGGAGAATCCCATGGACAGAGGGTCCTGGCAGGGTACAGTCCATGGGGTCACAAAGAGTTGGATACAACTGAGTGACTAAGCATAGCACAGCACAGTTATAAAGTAATCTTTATAAATTGAAAAGATAACCAGGACCAGGCAGAATGAAGTTCATTGAAGTTAAGTGCTCTACACATATGTGCAATTGGAGAGTTGGTGGTTAAGTATAATGTTTTATCCTGCATGGTCGATACCACACATATGCCACTTGGACTACGAGATAAGAGTATAAAGGACAATTCAGTCATTATAGCAGGCTTCATTGTGATGCTGTGGGAGGCAATGTAGAGGAAGGACTGTCTCAGGATCACTGATTTCAAGGTTTTTCAAATGACCTCAGAGTTCATGTTTTCTAAGGCCTTAAAGGCTTTTAGGCTATAATTCCAAAGGAAAACATGGAGTAAGAATATGACATCTATAAAAACATACCTAGAATTTGAATCTTCCCCCAAATGATTTTGGACTCCCAAAATACAAAGCAATACTCTAGACTAGATAGCCTCATTTTGTCAATAGCCACAGCTGCTAAACAAAGAATTCTCTGTGCCTCACAGTAGTAGAAGTAAAGTCACTATTTTAATTCTGAATTATTCCTTAGCCAGTTTAATTGTAGAAGGAAGTGAAATATATGACATTATATAGGTACTAGATATCACAGTATTTTATTAGGTTATAGAAGATTATTAATTTGTACACCTATATCCTCAAAGCAGAGTTTTTAATTAAGTGTTTGTCATAATATTTATGTATTTTAAAATACAATTTTGGTGATAAATCCATGAAGAATTTAGAGAGTCTTTTATGATGTGTTTACTGATTTTTTAGAGCTCTTCAAATATAATAATAAAGTATTCTGAATTTGTAATAGAAAGCATATAATGAGAATGTCACCCAGTAGCACTTACATATTTTAAGTTATCATTAAAATGACTTAACATTAGGGCGATATACAATATGAAAAGAGAAAAACACAATTCTTAAAATCAGACCATCCACCAAACGTGTTAGTTTTTATAGGAGGAACTTGAACACAGGCATAAAAAATATAGATTCAATTAAAAACAAATACACTGAAGAGCTTAGGAAAAGACCTGCTAAACTCATAAAATAGAACTCACTTGAATTAGTAATAATTTTATAAAAGGAGATTTTCTTACATGTTAATATTAGGTTCTGTATTGAGTTGAGACTGAAAAAAGTCTTAGGTGCAATTACACATTGCTTTCCGTTGGTTGGCTTATTTGGGGACAATTCAACTCAGTTTCTTGAAGCCATTGTTAAACATGAAATCTTATTGATTTTAAACACCCTGTAACTGTAGAAAAAACAAAATTAGCCATATTTTCTTCTTCTGAATTCTGTACTCCAAGTTCTCACGTATATATGTTTAGGTGTGTCACCATATTTCGATAGCAAGTTGGGCTTGTATGTTCTTTGATTTTATTTACTCTGAAAATTGCTAGCAAATGAGGATTTTAAGTAGATCAAACAGACACTAAAAGGAACACTGAAAGAGGAGTGGAGAAACACGTGGGAGAATAATGTGGAGAAAGTTAGACGTATACTTGTACTGTTCCTTGTAAGAAATTATGAACGTTCAAACCAATGTAGTAGCATTGAGGATGAGGAGAAAAAAATAATCAACAACATTTTTTTTTGTTTCTATTTTTCCTTGTTTCATGAAAAAATTAAGGTAGCTTTTAGGGATATATAAAATGCTACAGAAAAACATCGTAGCTTATAGGATTATCTTACTCTCAAGGGGATTCATGATTGACTAATCAACAACTAGTCTAGGAAGAAGGAGAGAGGATAGTGCTTTGGCTTTTATGCTTGGAGAGTAGACATATGCAATTCTTCTTTACTGAAATAGGAAATAACATGGAGAAATTAGCTTACCTTGAGAGAAGGTAAATTCATTTTTGTATATATTAAATTTGAGATACCTATGAATCATCCAGGGCTTCCCTGGGGGCTCAGATGGTAAAGAATCTACCTACCTGCAGTGGAGGAGACCTGGGTTCGATCCCAGGGTCGGAAAGATCCCCTAGAGAAGGGAATTGCTACTCACTCCAGTATTCTTGCCTGGAACATCCCATGGACAAAGGAGCCTGGCTGGCTACAGTCCATGGGGTCACAGAGTTGAACACAACTGAGCGACTAACACTTTCACTTTCACAAAGCATCCTGGTGAGGACATTAAAATGAGAGTTTGAAATTTTTGTTTAAGCTTCAGGAGAATGATTTGAGAGACATTAACAAAGAAGTGGCAAGTGGCATAGTAGCAAATACTTGTATCAAAAATTCCAAATAGAAACTGTCCCAAGGCTCAGTGGTTTACTGACAAGTACTTTTTTTTTTAATTTTGGGTCTGTGGATTAGCTGTGGCCCTGCTGAACTACAGGGTTGGCCAAAAAGTTTGCTCAAAGATTTATATAAGATATTATAGAAAAAACAGAATGAACTTCTTGGCCAGCCCAATAGATTGCATTGTCTTCAGGCTGCAATTCATCTCATCACTGCTTCATGGGTCTCCTTATCCTGTGGTTAGAAATTTCTTAAGGGGTTTAAAAAAAATTTTTATAGTGGATGATGGCAAAATGCTAAAAGAGCTAGCAAAAGCTCATGATGTCTCTTGAGACCTTGGGGTACATCAAGTAAGTTGCCTTATGCTCATTGTCCAGTGACCAAAACAAATCACATGGCTAGGTCCACCATCAGAAGGACCAAGAAGTATAATCTGCCCTCCATAGAGGGAATGATGGAAATCATAGGAAACATTCTAAAGAAAAATGCTGTCTCCCACAGAGAGTATATGCATTATTAAAGTGGGATGACATCACTAAGAGTAGGTAAAAGGAGGATGATGATAGCACCCTCAAAAAACACTGATATTTAAAGAATAACCCCAAGAATGAAAATGATGGAAGGATTATCGAGGGTCCATACAATCAAATAAAGGAAGCTTCAATAAGTAGGAGGAGGAAAAAACATTATCTTATTCAATGCAAACTTCAAGTCAGGATTGAAAGTGTCTGTTGTGTAGCAGTTTCAAGGTCATTAATTAGACTTGTTTCTGAATAATGGAGGCAGAGACTAATAAATTGAGAAAGTGAAAGCTTTAGTCACTGAGTCGTGTCTGATTGTTTGTGACCGCCATGGACTGTAGCCCACCCGGCTCCGCTGTCCATGAAATTCTCCAAGAAAGTATACTGTAGTGGGTAGCCATACCCTTCTCCAGGGATCTTCCCAACCTAGGGATTGAACCCAGGTCTCCTACATTGCCGGCAGATTCTTTACCATCTGAGATACCAGGGAAGCCCAATAAATTGAGAAATGGAAGGGAAATGAGGAAGTAGAGGTCACTAGAAAACTACCCCTTCAAAAACCTCTGTTATGCAGTCTGAAATTGGTAAACGTCCTATGATTGAGAATATGATATTCCTCTAAAACCTCTCA
This sequence comes from Bubalus kerabau, assembly GCF_029407905.1. NCBI lineage: Eukaryota > Metazoa > Chordata > Mammalia > Artiodactyla > Bovidae > Bubalus > Bubalus kerabau. The sequence goes on along the minus strand of NC_073631.1, from coordinate 77,018,469 downwards.
GTTGAAAGTTAGAACAGTTGAAAATGATCTATTATTTGTAAAAGATAAATCAAGAAAACCTACACTTTGATGACTATACTTTGAAATATACTTAAAATGTTAGCTTTATATGAACCAATTGATTTATTGTGATTATTATAAAATTCAGTCAATAAAAATTTTATTCCTCTATGCCAGACATTATGAAAATATAGATGTAAAAGTAAGAATAAAACATAACTCTGAAATTCAAGAAAATTGCCAGATGAAAGACCTCTGTGTCTAGAGTGATGGTTGCAAAAGCTGTGTGTGCCCATCAATTCACCTGAGAAATTCTTAAACTATATGAGGCCTAAAAAATCATGATTTACTCCAAGTACTCATTTTACAGATTTATTCTAAAGAATGAAAATTTGATTTAATGGATCAATTTTGTGGATTTCCATTGCTGTAAGTTTATTATTTCACATCTGATATTTGCAGCTTTAAAATGTAGAAGTATCAATGAAGATTGCTGCTCTCTTTGGTGGAAATTCATAAACATAAGCAGAGAAATGTGTGGAAAGGACAGAGAAAAAAGTTCTTGAATTTCATATAAGGTCAAAAAGGATGCATTGAGAAAAATTATGCATATGTATATTTAAAAGTCAAGGCATTTGAAATCATTGCTTAGATAGAAAGACTACTCGGTAATGGTATTTACAGGAATTACTCAGTTTTCATATCTCTTGAACTGCCATTCATCACTCTTCTGCTAGTGCTGCATTGGCTAAGTCGCTTCAGTCATGTCCAACTCTGCGACACGATAGACGGCAGCGCACCAGGCTCCTATGTCCCTGGGATTCTCCAGGCAAGAATACTGGAGTGGGTTGCCATTTCCTTCTCCATATCAGTCCTCAGTTCAGTTCAGTTCAGTTGCTCAGTCGTGTCTGACTCTTTGTGACCCCATGAATCACAGCATGCCAGGCCTCTCTGTCCATCACCAACTCCCAGAGTTCACTCAAACTCATGTCCGTGGAGTCGGTGATGCCATCGAGCCATCTTATCCTCTGTCATCCCCTTCTCCTCCTGCCCCCAATCCTTCCCAGCATCAGGGTTTTTTCCAATGAATCAACTCTTCGCATGAGGTGGCCAAAGTATTGGAGTTTCAGCTTTAGCATCAGTCCTTCCAATGAACACCCAGGACTGATCTGCTTTAGGATGGACTGGTTGGATCTCCTTGCAGTCCAACGGATTCTCAAGAGTCTTCTCCAACACCACAATTCAAAATCATCTTTTCTTCGTGTTCAGCTTTCTTCATAGTCCAACTCTCACATCCATACATGACCACTGGAAAAACCATAGCCTTGACTAGACGGATCTTTGTTGGCAAAATAATATCTCTGCTTTTGAATATGCTATCTAGGTTGGTCATAAATTTCCTTCCAAGGAGTAAGCGTCTTTTAATTTCATGGCTGCAGTCACCATCTGCGGTGATTTTGGAGCCCCCCAAAACAAAGTCTGACACTGTTTCCACTCTTTCCCCATTTCTTTCCCATGAAGTGATGGGACCAGATGCCATGATCTTCGTTTTCTGAATTTTGAGCTTTAAGCCAACTTTTTCACTCTCCTCTTTCACTTTCATCAAGAGGCTTTTGAATTCCTCTTCACTTTCTTCCATAAGGGTGGTGTCATCTGCATGTCTGAGGTTATTGATATTTCTCCTGGCAATCTTGATTCCAGCTTGTGCTTCTTCCAGCCCAGCGTTTCTCATGATGCACTCTGCATATAAGTTAAATAAGCAGGGTGACAATATAGAGCCTTGATGTACTCCTTTTCCTATTTGGAACCAGTCTGTTGTTCCATGTTCAGTTCTAACTGTTGCTTCCTGACCTGCATACAGATTTCTCAAGAGGCAGGTCAGGTGGTCTGGTATTCCTTTCTCTTTCAGACTTTCCCACAGTTTATTGTGATCCACACAGTCAAAGGCTTTGGCATAGTCAATAAAGCAGAAATAGATGTTTTTCTGGAACTCTCTTGCTTTTTCCATGATCCAGCAGATGTTGGCAATTTGATCTCTGGTTCCTCTGCCTTTTCTAAAACCAGCTTGAACATCAGGAAGTTCACGGTTCACATATTGCTGAAGCCTGGCTTGGAGAATTTTGAGCATTACTTTACTAGCGTGTGAGATGAGTGCAATTGTGCGGTAGTTTGAGCATTCTATGGCATTGCCTTTCTTTAGGACTGAAATGAAAACTGACTTTTTGCAGTCCTGTGGCCACTGCTGAGTTTTCCAAATTTGCTGGCATATTGAGTGCAGCACTTTCACAGTGTCATCTTTCAGGATTTGAAATAGCTCCACTGGAATTCCATCACCTCCACTAGCTTTGTTTATATTGATGCTTTCTAAGGCCCACTTGACTTCACATTCCAGGATGTCTGGCTCTAGGTCAGTGATCAAACCATCATGATTATCTGGGTCGTGAAGATCTATTTTGTACAGTTCTCCTGTGTATTCTTGACACCTTTTCTTAATATCTTCTGCTTCTGTTAGGTCCATACCATTTCTGTCCTTTATCGAGCCCATCTTTGCTTTAAATGTTCCCTTGGTATCTCTAATTTTCATGAAGAGATCTCTAGTCTTTCCCATTCTGTTGTTTTCCTCTATTTCTTTGCATTGATTGCTGAGGAAGGCTTTCTTATCTCTCCTTGCTATTCTTTGGAACTCTGCATTCAGATGTTTATATCTTTCCTTTTCTCCTTTGCTTTTTGCTTCTCTTCTTTTCTCAGCTATTTGTAAGCCCTTCTCAGACAGCCATTTTGCTTTTTTGCATTTCTTTTCCATGAGGATGGTCTTGATCCCTGTCTCCTATACAATATCACAAACCTCCATCCATAGTTCATCAGACACTCTGTCTATCAGATCTAGTCCCATAAATCTATTTCTCACTTCCACTGTATAATCGTGAGGGATTTGATTTAGGTCATACCTGAATGGTCTAGTGGTTTTCCCTATTTTCTTCAATTTCAGTCTGAATTTGGCAATAAGGAGTTCATGATCTGAGCCACAGTCAGCTCTGGGTCTTGTTTTTGCTGACTGTATAGAGCTTCTCCATCTTTGGCTGCAAATATCATCAGTCTGATTTTGGTGTTGACCATCTGGTGATGTCCATGTGTAGAGTCATCTCTTGTGTTGTTGGAAGAGGGTGATTGCTATGACCAGTGTATTCTCTTGGCAAAACTCTATTAGCCTTTGCCCTGCTACATCAGTCCTCAGAAGCATCTAAATAGGCCTTTCCCCCTCTATTCCTCTGATACTGTGTTTGATCCAAAATGTTACCTACATTTGCCTATTCTTCAGATTCTTACAGAGTGATAGGTATTTGTAGATTAAATGTCCTTAGGGTAGCTTCAGTTCACCTTCTATCATTTTCTGCTATTTACCAAAGGACATCAGACCATCAGCAAACAATTTTTTATTAATGAAATAGTTAACAACTTTTCCTGATTTTTAATGCTGTAGTTTGATAATTTATCTACAATTTGACACAGAATAAATCCACCTGAAATGCAGGAGACTGCAGTTTGATTCCTGGGTCAAGAAGCTCCTCTGGAGAAGGGAAAGTCTACCCACTCCAGTATTCTTGGGCTTGCTTTTTGGCTCACCTGGTAAGGAATTCACCTACAATGTGGGAGACCTGGGTTTGATCCCTGGGTGGGGAAGATCCCCTGGAGAACAGAAAGGCTACTCGCTCCAGTATTCTGGCCTGGAGAGTTCCATGGACTGTATAGACCATGGGGTCGCAAAGAGTCGGACATGACTGAGTGACTTTCACTTCACTTCAAAAGCTTTGGTTTAAGGCTTCTCTTCTTTGTACCCCCCATAGGATCTTTATATGCATACTTATTTTAAAATTTATTGAATTACACTAATTTCATGCCTGTTTCACTCTATATTAACCTAAATGGGAAAAGAATTTGAAAAAGAATAGATATGTATAACTGGGTCTTCCAAGTTGGCTTCTCAGGTGGCACCAGTAGCAAAGAACCCTCCTGCCAATGCAAGAGACATGCGAGATGTGAGATTGATCCCTATGAGATGTGAGTTTGATCCCTGGTCAGGGAGATCCCCTGGAGGAGGGCATGGCAAACCACTCCAGGATTCTTACCTGGAGAATCCCCATGGACAGAAGAGCCTGGTGAGCTATGGTCTATGGGGTCACAAAGAGTCAGACATGACTGAAGTGACTTAGAATGTACAACTAGGTCACTTGAAAACAATCAGCAATAGGGTATAAGTATATTTAAATGTATAAGGGGGGCACTAAGAAGTCTAAAGAAAAATAAGAAAAGTAGATAAAATCCAGTGGTAGAAGGGAAGAAAATCTTGTGAGAGAAGAGTGGAAATATGTATGAGGGTAATCATGAGAAAACTCCTGGGCCAGTCATCTGTTTGATGCTTTCATATCTTCTTCTATCCTGTTCTTCTTTGTATCATAGGAACTAACCCCTGAAAAATATGTTTTCTAGGGCTCTGCCTTGACAATGTATTCTCTAGCTTCTACCATTGCCAACTTTCCAGTTTGCCAATAACAGAATCCAAAACATTGTTGTGAGAGATGAGGGGCATCTCTTCTACTTTCTACCATCTTCTGCCTTGTAGAAGATGGGATACTTTCGAACTCTTTCTTCATTGAGATGAAGTATTCTCATCAGAGTACATACCTATTCTATATACACCGATTTGTATTGATCATCACCACTACTGGGTTACAGAATGTCTTAGAGGTGATCAGTCTCTCACATGCTTCTGCCCATGTAAGTCATTGATCTTATCACAGACCTCACATCTAAAAGCATCTGCCTTACAGAAATGTGGAATTGCTGACTGAAACTTACATTACAGTTCCGGTTGGGAGACAACTTCCTGAAGAGTTGGGTGCTATCCTATAGAGAAAATATGAACTTTAACCTATTGACCAAAATACACATGTCCAGGAACTTAGCAGTAGAAATGGAGGTGGCCTTCTCTTATGTCACTTAACTACTCAGTTACAGAATTTTTGTCTTCTGTACTCATAGTTGGAGAAGGCAATGGCACCCCACTCCATTACTCTTGCCTGGAAAATCCCATGGAGGAGGAGCCTGGTAGGCTGCAGTCCATTTTCGCTAGGAGTCGGACACGACTGAGCGACTTCCCTTTCACTTTTCATTTTCATGCATTGGAGAAGGAAATGGCAACCCACTCCAGTGTTCTTGCCTGGAGAATCCCAGGGATGGGGGAGCCTGGTAGGCTGCCATCTATGGGGTCACACAGAGTTGGACACGACTGAAGTGACTTAGCAGCAGCAGCAGTACTCATAATTCTGCTCTTTGCTACTTTCCCAATCATGATTTCCAAAAGGATGGTTATTATCAGAGGATGCATCAATGGCTTCATTGAATTTGGAAGCTGAAAATGCCAGATGGACTATATTTTGACCTCAAGAAATTTGGTGGTTTACATGTTGTTTACATGTTGAATAGTTGAAGGTAGACTTCAGCAACCTAATAAAGGCTGTGTCATTAAGGAATCAGACCCTTCAGGAAGTTGCAATAGGAGATTCTTATTTACCAAAAAAATTGTTTTAAAGATAAAAGAAGTAAGAATAAAGCTAACAATAAACTGACAAGCTCTCTCTGAAGGATTCTGAAATGCTATTGAAGAACACAATGATGACTTGAAAAAATGCTTTGGATAGGATAGACTCATTAATCATCACAATAAATATTATCTAAATTAACATATAAATTATTGAAACTGCAACATCCCAATAAAAACAATAGAATTTCTGAAGAGCTAGAAAATCTGATTATAAAATTCATATATTAAAAAGAGAAGTAACAATACCAGAATATTGGGATCAGGCAGGGGAAGTAATTAGTTAGTTGTAACAGTCTTTAAAATGTAAAATAAAGCCAAAGTAACCAACATGAGGTAATTGTACACAAATAGAAAGTAGAAACCAATGTCAAGTACAAAAATATGTGTACATACCATACATACTCAAATCTAGATTTCATATTTTAGCAGAGGAATATAGTTTTATTTAAGTTAATAAAATAAATTATCAAAAACCTAGAGTTAAATTACATTTAATGTTGAAAGAGTAGATACTTGACTTCCAAAATCAAGAAAAATGTATAAGTATTACCTCCTACTATTGCTACTCAATAATATGTGTCATTCAAAGGAATAAAAGTCATATATATTAGAAATAAGTAAAACTGTATTTATTTGGAAACTATCTGTACAAGTATTTAGGGAACTTGTAGGAATGCACAGTGAACTATGAAAACTAAGGTAACTTTTGCAACTCTTTCTATATGCTATCAGCATACAACTAGAAAAGAAAAATTTTAAATACCAGTTGTAATAGTATACAAATACAAGAAACACTTGAGATAAATGCAACAAAGATATATAAGACTTGTTAATGGAAAATTTTAAAATATAGAAGACATTAACATAATAGACAACCCAACAGAAAATTTTGAGCAACATCCCCATAAAATATATTACTGGAAAGTAAACATATTTAAAGATATCCAACATATTTATTTATTGTGCATTTCAAAGTAAAAGCACAGAGAGATACCACTATACATTAACTTGAATAGCTAAACGTGAAAGACTGACATAACATCAGGCAACCGGACTTCTCATATATTGCTGGATGGGGAGTAAGGTTTTCCAAACACTTTGGAAATCAGTTTGAATTTTTTTAAAGGTTAAACATTGTCATATAAAAAATGAAAATACAAAAACAATAGTCACATGAAGGCTTGTAAATAAATTGATTTGTATTAGCCCCAAGCTGGAAACAAGCCAAATCAAGTGTCTGTCAGTTGATGAAATGATGAACAAATTTTGTATATTCAAACAATATAATACTGCTCAGGAATGAAGACGACTACGCTACAGACATAATATGGACAAATTTAAAACATGATGCTAAGCAGAAGAAGCCAGGTAGTAAGAGTATATACTATGCATTTATATACAGGGTTTCAGAATAAGAAAACTAATATATAGTTGTAAAACCCAGATCATGGTAACTTGGAAAGAGAAGAGGAGAGAAATGATGAAAGAGGGAGTGAGAATACTATTTAGGTATTTATGTTATGGAAACATTCTATATCACATGGTACAATACAACTATACACTTAAAATGGGTGAATTTTATTGCATGTAAATTATGCTTCAATGCAGCTGAAATAAACAGTCAAAGGCAAATGACAGCATGGAAAATTTGTTTTGTGTGTTTCAAATCTAATTCTTAAGTATTTATATGAAAATTAATAATATAACTAAAAAATGTTAATAACCTATAAAAATATACATAGAATAGACATAAAAACAAACGTAACATACAAAGACATTTTCAATACACTCTTCAGGAAACTGTAAATTAAAATAATAAGGAGACAACATTTTAATCTAAATACTTAATATTAAAATGTGATTATACTGCTGGTGAAGTTTAGGGAACTGTCTTTTCATGCATTTTTTGCTGGATGACATTTTGATGAATTCTGTTAAACGAGGGTGACCTTAGAGTTAGAAATTCTGTGTCTATGTTGTTACTAATACATTCACATATATCCAAGTTGATTTACATACAGGGATATTCATTGCAGTGTTGTTTGTAATGTCATAATAATGAGAATAACAATGTCTACAATACATAGCAGGGGAAATAAATTATGTAAAATCAGTTCTGTGGATTGCTCCAGAGCCATTACACAGGATGAAACGGCTCTTCATGAATAGTGGGAAGAAGCTCCCAGATCTTGAATAAATGGTTAAGGGACAAAAACAAGGCACAAGACCACACACACACACACCCACCCCCCCACCCCCCCACCCCAGCCCCGCTCTCACACATGCACACATACCTGTAGATGCTAGGGGGCAATTCTAGATAACACGGCTGAACACTGCTTTTATCTTGGCATTCTTGGCTCGGATCATGGTGCCAAACTGACTTTTTCAGAGTGTTTTGTGATTGGGGGAAAATCCCATTTTCTAGAAGAATTAGACTTGCAACCTTAATTAACTTTTAACATTTAATAATTGATCCTGTTCACCCTTCAGGATACATGGCTATCAGAATAAGACATAAATGAATACTGTATCATTAGCCAGCACACATCACTATTGTACCATATTCAGAGTTGTTTTTCCTGGATTCAGTAAGCCTTTCGATCCTTTGAGAATCCAATCTTGTTAAATCCCTGCTGCTGCTTGCAGTGACTTTCAATTAATAAGGTCATTTTGTGGCCTGACATGGTAGTCCAGTCAAACTGATGTCTGTTGTGTGAGCCAAGCATTATAATTTATCTCTGAAAAGAGCTTTTGATTGTGCCAAAGGAGGAAATGCACTGATGAATTATGACTTTTCAGAATATTGTCCCTAATTTTAGGTGTTGGATTTTCTTAAATGATTTGCTGAAAGTATAAATGTGCAAAATGCTTGAATGACTTTTTAGTGCATGCTGTTTGAAGTCATGTGTTTGTATTAAGCACAAAGGGAAAGTCATATTAGTGGAAAAAGGAAAATAAATCTGAGAGGTGTAAGACAATATCAGTTATAGCTATTTTTCCTACCTAAATTATTGCTGTGACTCCAAAGATTAAATCAAAATTCCATAGATAAATTATACAGAAATGTATTTAAAGCAGGGAGAGTTTCTAGGTCCTCTTTTTTTAAAATCAATTTTTATTAGAATATAGTTGCTTTGCAAAGTTGTGTTAGTTTCTGCTGTACAGCAAAGTGAATCAGTTATTCGTATATATATTTTCCCTCTTTTATGGATTTCCTTCCTATTTGGGTCACCACAGAACACTTAGTAGAGTTCCCTGAGCTATACAGTAGGTTCTTACTGTATTTTATACATAGTATCAAAAGTAAGTCTATGTCAATTCCAGCCTCTCAATTCATTCTACCCCCTTTGATTTTGTCATAAGATTTAGTTATGCCAAAATATATTTTGGTAAGGATACATCATACTCGTGTAAGTTTTTTCATTACAGTTCACTGAGTTATATAATGGTAGTTGAATAAAAGTGAAAGGCAAATTACATAGAAATTTTAAAAAAGAAACAAGAGGTGATATTTTATTCACCTGAGTTTTACAATAAAAAGAAAATGAGGTGCTATTCTAAAAAGTACAATCAATATTTAATATTCTAATTTAATAGAGTTTCACAATGCAGTTCCTTAAGGAGGTTATAAGCATAGTAAGGAAGAGAGAAAAGGAAAGAAAATATAAATGTGGCATTAATATGTGTGTGTGTGTGTGGAGGAGGTGCTCAAATTGTAGAGATTGACTCAGACAAATTAAGAAGTCAGGGAACAAAACTGTGGAAGCACATTCTTAAAATTAAAGACAATGCATGAAGAAGGGGTGAATAAATGAAGAGACGGCAAGACAGGGAGATAATTAGGAGACAGAGACTCCAGAGGTTCCAAAGTGTTAGGTAAATTACTCTTGTCAACCGTCTCCCTGAGGCTGGGACTTCAGGGTGTCATTACTTCTTATCAACACTGCTATTAAACACTCTCAGATTTCATTTGCTCTTCAGCTCAAGGAGTTCCCCAGGTGAAAGGTTTTTGTATGACCTTGAGGGGTGTGACCACATCAATTTTCACAGAATGACAGCCTGGTCTGAACTTCAGATCGGAAATTCCTACTCTTGCTCTCATTTTGCATGCTTCTTTTCCACTTTCTGAAAATTAGAGGGTTTTTTTTTTTTTTTTCCTTCTCTTTGCATTGCAAAAGGAGTCCTGTAGAAAGGGTGGTACGGGTTGCAATAGGAAAAATCTCAACTTGTTACTGCCCTAAATCTCTGAAGCACAGTAAAAACATTTTTTTCTCTCTTTTATTTAAAATCACTTTCATGGAGAATACATTTTAAGTGAAAAAATTAAGCTGTCTGTTAAAAGGCAGGTGTAACATTGTCTTATTGTATTTTAAACTTTGAAAATTATTTCTATTATTTCTTTTATGAATACAACATAGGTATAGCTAAAAATGAATGATTCAATAATTGGAGGATGGTGACATTGTGAGTTGAATAGGAAAGGTTTATTTTACAAATATACTATCTACTTTTTTATTAAAATTTTTTTGGAAAATGCTTTGCTTGTACTTAGTATATTTCACAATAATATTGTAGTCTAGACTCTAGACAAATCAGACTTCCAGACCAATTTACTCCTCCTGTTGAACTACTTTCTGAAAAACTAAAAAAAACCTTTCTCTTTAAACATTCATTCTGATGTAATCATTCCTATGAAAAGAGTATTTCTTCAGAGAGCTTCAGTCCAGTCTGCCACTTGTTGGTGTAATTTAATTTTATGGTTTGCATTTAGAAGGATTTTTTGTTTTAAAAAAGATTGGATCATATGAAATTCACATTTCTGAAAAATAAATTTAAAAAATGTCAATATCATATGGACCATCTGTCTATACAATTATGTTTTGTGCTGCATTCAGCCATTCTAGAGACAACTGTTATCCTTAGATACATACAGTCTTAAAAATCACAATATGTTTTCTGTTGACTAATATTTGTATTTATGTAATTTCATACATTACCCAACCACCTGCAAACATTTTGATTCCATCTAGTTGTGAAATATTTGATTTTAGAAAAATTCTCCAGGGTAGCTTTAAAATTTGGAGAAAGGCAAGGAAATTTTGTATCTGGAAACTATTTTTATATTCTTGCTCTTTTCCTTATAACATTGTCTATTACTTGATATATTCAGTAATTACTTCAAAATCAGATCATTAGAACTTACGTAATTTACAGGTTTATTTTAGGATTCTATTATATACCTTCCCTTACACCATTAGTGTTTGTATAGGCAGGCAGATTGGTAATGCTGTGCTAAGATAAATCCAAATGATTTATTATTTTACAGAATATTCTTTATGACTTCTTAAATCTTGCTAATATATACCTGAGAGACATCAGGATTTATCTGAGATGTGATTCAAACAAAATCAAATGGAAACAAGTTGTTTATTAAATGTCTGTTAAAATGGTGCTTTATTTTTTTTTTTAATTTTATTTTTAAACTTTACAAAATTGTATTAGTTTTGCTAAATATCGAAATGAATCCGCCACAGGTATACATGTGTTCCCCATCCTGAACCCTCCTCCCTCCTCCCTCCCCATACCATCCCTCTGGGTCGTCCCAGTGCACCAGCCCCAAGCGTCCAGTATCGTGCATCGAACCTGGACTGGCAACTCGTTTCATACATGATATTATACATGTTTCAATGCCATTCTCCCAAATCTTCCCACCCTCTCCCTCTCCAACAGAGTCCATAATTTAGAAAGATGGTAACAATAACCCTGTGTACGAGACAGCAAAAGAGACACTGATGTATATAAAATGGTGCTTTAGATATTGGCTATAAAGTTGGGACAGATGAATCAAATGCTTTTGAAACTACATTTAGAGACAATCATAAACAAGCATCACAGTCACTAAAACATTTTTGTAATGTCAGCAAAAGCCAGAATTGAAAGGTGGATGATTTAATTTTTCATAATTTTCCCTATCCAAATACTAGATGCTAATGCTAATGCTATGTCACTTCAGTCGTGTCCAACTCTGTGCGACCCCCATAGACGGAAGCCCACCAACTCCCCCATCCCTGGGATTCTCCAGGCAAGAACACTGGAGTGGGTTGCCATTTCCTTCTCCAATGCATGAAAGTGAAAAGTGAAAGTGAGGTCGCTCAGTTGTGTCCGACTCTTAGCGACCCCATGGACTGCAGCCTACCAGGCTCCTCTGTCCATGGGATTTTCCAGGCAAGAGTACTGGAGTGGGGTGCCATCGCCTTCTCCGTCAGTCTTTCCCATTCTGTTGTTTTCCTCTATTTCTTTCCATTGATCGCTGAAGAAGGCTTTCTTACCTCTTCTTGCTATTCTTTGGAACTTTGCATTCAGATGTTTATATCTTTCCTTTTCTCCTTTGCTTTTCACTTCTCTTCTTTTCACAGCTATTTGTAAGGCCTCCCCAGACAGCCATTTTGCTTATTGAAATCTATAAGTCCCCACAAACATTGAACTCATTACATAATTTGTATGCTTTATATCATACTTTAGAAACTTATAGTCTTTAATTCATTCTTTGATTCATTCATTTTCTAAGTGCCAACCTGAAATATCAAGAGTCAAAGAATTCATAAGATAAATCTCTCCTTATCCTGATTTCATAAACAAATGGTGATAGGCAGGTTTCTAGAAAGACAAAGTATATCATACTATAAATTATATTAGTAATAAAACTGAAAGTATAATAACATCTTGTTAAACAAAGGATTTGCCAGGCAAGAGTACTGGAGTGGGGTGCCATCACTTTCTCCAGTACTCTTTCCTGGCAAATCCCATGGACGGAGGAGCCTGGTAGGCTGCAGTCCATGGGGTCGCTAAGAGTCAGACATGACTGAGCGAATTCCCTTTCACTTTTCACTTTCATGCATTGGAGAAGGAAATGGCAACCCACTCCAGTGTTCTTGCCTGGAGAATCCCAGGGATGGGGGAGCCTGGTGGGCTGCTGTCTATGGTGTCGCACAGAATCGGACATGACTGAAGTGACTTAGCAGCAGCAGCAAACAAAGGATTTAGGCCTTCGGTGATGGAATCCAGAGAGTTAGGAAAGGCTTTTGAGAAAATAAGTTGTATACCTGGATACTCTGAAGAACTAGTAGACATATACTGAGTAAGTCAGGCATTCTAATCAGAGGGTCCAGGACCAGGAAGTTTGTCCAGGGATGCATCTGTCATGTGCTAGGCAGGGAGGAGATAAGGCCCAAGAGATAAACTGGAAAAAAATTACTAACATGTTTTAATACCATGCTCAATGTTTTAACAAGTAATCTATTAGACCAAAGTCATTTCAAGTGGGAATGTGACTCAATAAGGAGGTGGATTTCAGATGACATTTTTAGGTTTTCAGAATAATTGCTCTAGCCTCTATCCTAGAACACCATTTAGCTCCTATCAGTCTCTATACTGTTCTCTTGTGTCTTTGGAAATTTTAGTAGTGCTCATTTTTTATCATGACTATCATCCTTATGATATCTCTAAGCAGTTAGAAACCTACATTCATTATGAACATTTGATATATGCTAATCGGTTCTTGTATTTGTTCCTTATGCTACTGTGACAAGTTACCACAAACTTAGTGACATTAAAAAATCATATTCTGACAGTTCCAAAGTTCAGAAGTCTAAAATCAAGGAGTTGGCAGGGATGTGTTCTTTCTGGAAGCTTCAGGGGAGAATCACTTTCCTTGCCTTTATCAGTTTCTAGGGGCCACCTGCATGCACTCACTTGTGGCCCCTTCCTCTGTCTTCAGAACTCAGCACTCCAGCAGTTGGTTCTGTGGTCACATCTCCTTTTTCTGACTTTGATCACTTTTAATTACTTTGGCCCTCTTAAATATTCCAGGGTAACCTTTCTATCTCAAGGTGCTTAACTTAAGTACATCTACAAAGTCACCTTTCCCAAGTAAGGCAGTATATCTACAGGTTCCAGAAATCAGAATGTGGATATCTTTGGGGGCATTATTTAGCTGACTAGAGTTCTGCAAATGTCATTGCCAAATTGTGAGTTCTGAACTCTTTGAGTCCCCAAAACTTGACTGAACATTTTTATCTTCACAGCAAAGCAGGGGATGACAGAACTTTAGAGGTGCTGAGTAGGCGACAAAAAGCTGCGTGATTTCGCTTTACCTTTTTACCTGGTCGCGTTTTACTAAAGTGACATTGTCGCACTAAAGCAAATAAGGGAGACTTTGAAATTCTGCCATGTGCAGGACCCTGTGATGCTGAGATCCAGTAGAGCTTTCATTCCCATCTTTCTTCCTCAGAAGGGAGTCTGTCACTCTGCAGGAAGCCTCTTTGAAGCTGCCACAGCTTTGGGATTGCTGAGTGCAGGGACTTCTCAAAGAAAACAGTGTTCTTTTCATTTCCTATCAACAAGGAGTTCAAGTTCAAAAGAATACGCTCTCTTTTCTTGCTTTCTCATATATCTATTAATAGGACAGTGCCAAAGTTCTGACCAGGAGTTTATAGTAGGTTCATGGGACTAATGAGAAAGGAATTAGGTTACTAGATTTTTCATCTCTTTGTGCAGTTATGAAACAACACAATGGAGACATTAATGACCCCTTGCCTATTCGTGAGATCTTACTCTTGAGGACACCAAAAAGTTTTTAAAGACATGAAGTTACTGATCTTCACACTCTAATTAGCAAGAATATAAAAAAAACTATGGCCTATTTCAAAAAATGAAGGCTACATCTGTACAAGTAACCAAATCAAGCAGCCTGAGGATTTAGTCCCTTTTTCATGTTCATATGAGTGATCATATAGTATCATGTCTGGAAAATATTTGCAACATAGGGAGTCATTGAGGAGGTTCAGTCTAGTTATCAAGTCATTATGGCATGACCTGTGGGAGCCCAGGTACCTGAGCAAAGCAGTTGATATGTTTGAAATATATAAAGACTGCCAAACTTGCTGAGATTTTAAAGAGTTAAGGTCCGGAATCTAGGTAAGTGAATAAACAGCAAATATTCACAAACAGTGACGTGCTCTGGAGCATAGACATTTACCTCTTTATAAATATACTTGTTAAATACAGGTGGTTCTGAATATATATACATATATATATATATATATATATATATATATATATATATATATATATATATAAGTTGGTTCTGGATTTACTAGTTAATGATTGAGCAAGGGCCAGAAGCTGAAGTGAATTTCTCAGGGTTTACTGGGAGGTAAATCAACTGATTTCCAAGTCTATAGTCATCTTGACTCACTGCCTTTTCCTAGTTAGCTTAATTTAAAATTTTACTACCAGCTTGTTAAAATTTGACCCATTGTCTTTATAATTTAGTGGGCTATTATTATCAATTTAAAGTGATGTCTATTGATTTAAACCAGATCAGTGTTTAGAAATTTCAGATTTTGAGTGTCCATGGCAAATGTCCTTCAATTCTCAGAATTTAATCATGCTCCTCACTGAGGAAATAAAGTCTAATAGTTCATTAGTTACAAAAATGTTTTTTCTGTTTTTATTTTTACACTGTAATATGTTTGGAAATCAGAAGGCTTTTTTCCAAGAAAACAGTAAATCATGGTTAAAGTGACTGATTACCTTTTTAAACTCACACTTGGCTTATCTATAAACCTTCTGAGTTTCTTTGAGGTTTTTAATGAGTGTACAGATGAGGTAAGAGGTTTTGGTTTCTGGTGGAAGTGACAGTGGAGGGGGCCCGGGATGTGGAGGGTTTACAAGTCAAGAGGGGCCTAGAAATAATTTTCCATTTAATACTACTTTTATTTCTTTAAGTATAACCCCTGGGAGTCCAACACAAGCTGTGATAAGTGGGTTTACTCACCTTTGGTAGAAGTTTTGTAGGCTATGGGGATGCTCTTGGGCACTCTCAGTGCGTTTCTTTTTCCATAAACCATGCACATTATAAGGTAATGGGACTTGGGCATTCTACACTTTCCTAGAAGTATACTTTTATTACATCCTTTCTGGAAGGTATTTTGGACAGAATATCAAGGTCTCAAAAATGTATATAACTTTTGAAATAGAAATTCTTCTCCTAGGAATTTTGTTTAAGGAAATAATCATAGACACATGCAAAGATTTATGATTAAAGATGTTGGG
Organism: Bubalus kerabau; assembly: GCF_029407905.1. NCBI lineage: Eukaryota > Metazoa > Chordata > Mammalia > Artiodactyla > Bovidae > Bubalus > Bubalus kerabau. The sequence continues at coordinate 77,002,748 of NC_073631.1, read as the reverse complement.
CTTCTCTGGTGGCTCAGACAGTAAAGTGTCTGTCTGCAATGCGGGAGACCCAGGTTTGATCCCTGGGTCAGGAAGATCCCCTGGAGAAGGAAATGGCAACCCACTCCAGTACTCTTGCCTGGAAAATTCCATGGACAGAGGAGCCTTGTAGGTTATAGTCCATGGGGTTGCAAAGAGTCAGACATAACTGAGTGACTTCACTTCACTTCGGGTTGTTTTATTTATGATAGTGAAATTATGAACAGTAAAGAGGTTCAATTTGAACTGGTCAATTGTATTGAAACCATCTGGATCCCATCAGGAGATAGAAACATACAGGGGAGGTTTGCAATAGTATCATTTAACTCTGATAAAGAAAGTAACTGATACACACACACACCCCTACACACCTGACTAACATAACAAATACATTTGAAGAAGGGATGATTGAGCTTACTGGATAGTAGAAACAAGCTGGGCCATCACTGGGCAAGTAGGAAGCAACCCTCCAGAACGCAGGCAAGGAATGGTAGAATTCAGCAAGTGGTAGTTGAAGTGTACAGAGACGTGAGAATACTTTGGGCTGAAGGAGAGCTGTAAGAGTTAGTAGAGGCTCAGTGAGAATCCCCTGGGGTGTGGGTGGTCTGCATAGGGAACTGCAGAGAGGACAGCAAGGACACAGGATCCTCAGGTTGCAGGAATGCTGCTCAGGGAACTGTAGAGGACATCGGGGTGCTGATGTGGGTGAGACACCTTTAGGACAACAGTTGTCTAGGTCAGGTGAGCCACAGAAAGTTTATTTCTAGGCCAGGGCTGTAAGGCTGCCAAAGACTCTTGCGTTCTGGGGCAGTGGCTACAGCAGAGCTCTACCCATTGTCTTCACAGCCATAATGCTGACACTTCTAGCTTGTGCTACAGCTCGAAGATAGCAAAGGGCCCCTTCTACCTGACTATTTCCCTCCAGCACTCTGTACTAAGAGAGCTTAAAGTCCTGCTTAATAGTCCTGTTCTATTATCACAGAACATATATCAAATGGTGAATTCCAAGGTAAAGTGAAAGTGAAGTCGCTCAGTTGTGTCCGACTCTTAGCGACCCCATGGACTGGAGCCTACCAGGCTCCTCCATCCATGGGATTTTCCAGGCAAGAGTACTGGAGTGGGGTGCCATTGCCTTCTCCAAGGTAAGAGGTGATAAATTAATAAGTAGCATATACATGATGGTGAAACATAAGACAGCATTCTGTAAAGTGAACAATCCTGCAAACATATATATATATATATATATATATATATATATATATATATATATAGTATATTCCTTTGAAGCAGCTGCTGCTGCTGCCGCTGCTAAGTCTCTTCAGTCGTGTCCGACTCTGTGCGACCCCATAGATGGCAGCCCACCAGGCTCCCCCGTCCCTGGGATTCTCCAGGCAAGAACACTGGAGTGGGTTGCCATTTTCTTCTCCACCTTTGAAGCAGAGGTTTGCTTAAATCCAGTATAAGAATTTTGAGTTTCTTAGGGTTAGAATTTCTCACTTATAACACAACTCATTCTATGTTCACATTTCTGATTCTTTGAGTCACACTAAGGTAACTGGACTTTGAGTAGACAAATGCTACTGCTGTGAGTACTAACAGAAGTTGCCTTTGATCCAGGAGTCTCTTGTCTTTTGCAAGCAACCATAAATATATGACAGACTCATGTATTAAGTTGCAAGTAAAGTAAACTTTCAGATCCACTTCTATTCTTGACTCACCTGAACTAACCAGCTAACTAAACTGACCAGGAAATTTTCTAGACCTGTCAGGTGCTTTTAAATAGATAAAATGAGAGACTAGATTTAGGGGCACTGCTTTAGTAATCTGAGTAAAGAAGGCTACTTTGAAGAACCAACTCAAAGTTGGGACATGAATAATAATAAAGAAAATGTCATAATAAAATTTCAGTGAAAAGAGTTATGTAACGGAAGGAGCAAATGCAAAGTTCCTGAGGTAGTATCAGGGTTGGCCTGTTTGAGGGACAGCTAGAAGGCCACCGTGACAGCAGTGAATGAGGGAGCCACAGGGGCGAAAGAGGGAAGGAAACAGCAGAACAAAATCCTTTAGTATCTATAGGCTTTAGCAACAAAACAGAAGCCAGGGGAAGGATGATCTGATTGTTTTACAAAGATTATTCTGCCTCTATAAACAGGTGGCTCACATGGTAAAAATCTGCCTGAAATGTAGGAGACCCGGGTTTGATCCTGGGTCTGAAAGAGCCCCTGGAGAAGGGAATGGCTACCCATTCCAGTATTCTTGCCTGGAAAATCCCACGGACAGAGGATCCTGGCAGGCTACAGTTCATGGGGTCACAAAGAGTTTCGGACATGACTGAGTGACTAAGCACTCAGTCACTCATAAACAGGTTGGAACAGAAGGATTAATGGTAGAGGAAACCATTAGGAGAGGACCAACATAAGTTTGATGATTGTGGCTTGGATCAGCATTCTAACTAAGAAAACAAACAAACAAAAAATCTAGTTTAAAAAAATCAGCATTTAAACATAATAATGAATAACTTTCTAATATAAGCTCTGACATGTGATGTCCAAAGAGACACAAAAGCTTTTATCATGGAATGTTAAAAGGTGTTTGAATACATGCTTAGAGATCAGAAGTGCTTTGTAAAAGATAATGAATCAGAAATTTCAGTCAAGTGTTATTATGTTCATCTGGCATGGAAAATAGGTATGAAATATCTTTAAGAGCCTACACGTTTGTAGAATATCTCAACGGGACTTGCTATGTTAGGACCAGATAAAGAAAAATTGTTACAACTGATAGTACAGAAATACAAAAGATCAGAAGAAATCTTTGGGGGTGATCAAAACCATCTCAAGAAAAAGAAATACGAAAAGGCAAATGGTTGTCTTAGGAGGCCTTACAAATAGTTGAGAAAAAAGAGAAGCCAAAGGCAACAGAGAAAAGGAAAAATATTCACATCTGAATGCAGAGTTCCAGAGAATAGCAAGGAGAGATAAGAAAGCCTTTTTAAGTGAACAATGCAAAGAAACAGAGGAACACAATAGAATGGGGAACACTAGAGATCTCTTCAAGAAAATTAGTGATATCAAGGGAATATTTCTTGCAAAGATGGGCACAATAAAGGCAGAAATGGTGTGGACCTAACAGAAGAAGATATTAAGAAGAAGTGGCAAGAATACACAGAAAAATTATACAAAAAATATTTTATTAACACAGATAACCATGATAGTGTGATCACTCACCTAGAGCCAGGCATCCTGGAGTGTAAAGTCAAGTGAGCCTTAGGAAGCATCACTATGAACAAAGCTAGTGGAGGTGACAGAATTCCAATGAACTATTTCAAATCCTAAAAGATGATACTCTTAAAGTGTGGCACTCAATATGCCAGCAAATTTGGAAAACTCAGCAGTGGCCACAGAATTGGAAAGGATCAGTTTTCATTCCAATCCCAAAAAAGGCAATGCCAAAGAATGTTCAGACTACCGCACAATTGCACTCATCTCACACGCTGGCAAAGTAATACTCAAAATCCTTCAAGCTAGGAGTCTTCAACAGTATGTGAACCAAGAACTTCCAGGTATACAAGCTGGATTTAGAAAAGGCAGAGGAACCAGAGATCAAATAGCCAACTGCTGGGTCATAGAAAAAGCAAGAGAATTCCATAAAAACATCCTACTTCTGCTTCACTGACTATACTAAAGCCTTTGACTGTATGGATCACAATAAATTCTGGAAAATGCTTAAAGCAATGGGAATACCAGACCACCTGACTTGCCTCCTGAGAAATCTATATGCAGGTCAGGAAGCAACAGTTAGAACTGGACATGAAACAAGACTGGTTTCAAATTGGGGAAGGAGTATATCAAGGCTATATTTTGTCACCCTGCTTATTTAACTTCTATGCAGAATTCATCATGTGAAATTCTGGGCTGGAAGAAGCACAGGCTGGAATCAAGATTGCTGCGAGAAATATCAATAGCCTCAGATATGCAGATGACACCACCCGTATGGCAGAAAGTGGAGAAGAACTAAAGAGCCTCTTGTTGAAAGTGAAAGAGGAGAGTGAAAAAGGTGGCTTAATATTCAACATTCAGAAAACTAAGATCATGGCATCTGATCCCATCACTTCATGGCAAATAGGTGGGGAAAAAATGGAAACGGTGAGAGAATTTATTTTTCTGGGGTCCAAAATCACAGCAGATGGTGACTGCAGTCATGAATTCAAAGACTCTTGACCCTTGGAAGAAAAGCTATGACCAACCTAGACAGCATATTAAAATGCAGAGACATTACTTTGCTGACAAAGGACCATCTAGTCAAAGATATGGTTTTTCCAGTATCATGTATGGATGTGAGAGTTGGACTATAAAGAAAGCTGAGTGCCAAAGAACTGATGCTTTTGAACTGTGGTGTTGGAGAAGACTCTTGAGAGTCCCTTGGACTGCAAGGAGATCCAACCAGTCCTTCCTAAAGGAAATCAATCCTGAATATTCATTGGTGGGACTGATGCTGAAGCTGAAGCTCCAATACTTTGGCCACCTGATTTGAAGAACTGACTCATTTGAAAAGACCCTCAGGCTGGGAAAGATTGAAGGCAGGAGAAGGGGGTGACAGAAAATGAGATGGTTGGATGGCATCACCGACTCAATGGACATGAGTTTGAGTAGGCTCCAGGGGTTGGTGATGGACTAGGAAGCCTGGTGTGCTGCAATCCATGGGGTCGCAGAGTCCGACATGACTGACTGACTGAACTGAACTGAAAATTCAGTCCTAGGCCTGATATTCCCCTTACAAGATGGAGAACCAAACATTTTTAATAGCTTTTGCATTTTTGTTGCAACTCTTAATTATGATCATATAGATAGATGCCAGATATGCACTTCAGGGTGTGTAGTTATTTGAAGACCATGCTAATCAGAGGTGCATATTTTCTGTTCTTTTCTCTGTGGCTTTAGGTGCTAGGGTGAATTGTTTAGGCATCAATATAAGAAAATAAAATGACTCCTGTCTGAAGGATTCATTGTCATGCCATAAAAGCATTTTTAATATATAATTGTTCTCTCTCATCACAAATGTTTTCACCACAGAGATAATCACCTTGACTTATAAGGAAGGTATGATCATAAGAATGAGAATTTGTCATTTAAACATTCCATAGTCACTGTGTGTAGCACTGCTTGTTTTTTGAAAGAATAAAGCAAAATAACAGGTTTTACATTCATTAAAAATAACATGTTTTTAATAAAGGGAGATGAAATAAAATGTTGCACTTGTTTTAACTTTTAAAACTTACTTTAACAATGATACTTCTAAAGTTGGTATCTTACCTAGCATACATTTTAGTTTTTTTTTCACATTAATCTTTCCTCCAACTATCTGGTACCCTTTGATTTATAAACTTAAAAAAAAGATTATAAATCAGGAAAGGGTCAAATCACAAGGGCTATGAAAGAAAGTACAGATCTGAAATACATTCATGAACATCAAAAAAAAAAGTTAAAAACAACTTTGTAATTTACAGCTGCCTTGAGGCAGCGATAACTAATACACTGAAAATTTACCCATTTTATGCATCTATTTTGCTTGTTTTACTACTTTGCTTTTCATAAAAAACACATTTATTTCAGCAACCTTCACTTCTTTTGGCATTTATGTGATCTCTGAGCTATGTGTGAAAATACACATATTTCTACTTTACAATTTTTATTGAAAAATTATTTCTCTTACAAATTTATATCAATGCTTTTTTGTTCTATGCTAGAATTATTTTCATCATTCCTTTTTTCTTTCAGTTACTTCAGAAGTCAGTGTTACAGCTTATTTACTTTAACATCTGCTTTAAATCTTTTTTTAAATTGCCATTTGAATAATGTTTTATCATTAACTATAAAAAGGAAGAAGTGGAAATTTTCAGAATCTCGGGTCATACCAATTATTTAATAAGAATAACACTGTAGATTACACTTAAATGACACTGCCTTCATAAATACTCGATGCGATTCACAGCTGTAACCTAATGAGTTTTCATATTGTTCCTGGGAGTCAGTGGAATAGTGTGAACAAATGATTATTTTCATATATATGATAGTAGTATACGCTTGAGCAGAGTAAACAGAAGCAGGTGGCATCTCAGTACTTGCTTCCAAAAAGAATAGCCATGGAAACACTGAGGCTTGGATTTCATATTTTATTGAATAAAACTTTAGATAATAAGGCAAGGGCCTATAGCCGGTATCTCCTGCTTCTGCCTGCTTAGTGTTCATTCTAACATCTTCTGGTAAGAGCATCCATATTTTTTCAGTCTTGCATGTGTATTTAAAATGTGGCTGTCTGAATCCTGCTTTGATGATGGTGCCTTGATGCAGGCCTGGTCCTTTAGGACCTTACTTGCTCTTGAGTGCAGTAATTGATTCAATAATTTACAAGTAACTGATTCAGTAATTTACAAGCAACCACTCAATTTACTGTTCTGTCTACCAGATACCTCTCAGTCTTCCTTTGTGGCATAGTCCTTGTTGTCACAATTTGAGAACTGCAGAGGTAACTAGGAGTCTCTGAAGAGATCTAGGTTTAGGGTAAGGGAGAGAACCTAACTACACATCCTAGGCTACTATGCTTTAAACTTCCTTAGAAACCAAGACTGAAGACATTAAGATGAGTTCTTGATTGGGGAGACAGGTAGGATGGTCAGTTGGCAAGAACACCAAAGCCTGTTGCTAACAGTAACAGTATCAGAGTAAGCTATAGATTAAAAATTCCTGATTCAATAAGGAATCAATGGTGGACCAAATGCAACCACCCCAAGTTCTACTCAACTCTGAAGGGAGTGGTATTGATGAGAAATTAACATAAAAAGCTTTATTATTGTTCATGCCCTATAACAATACCTGTAAAGTAATCTTCTATCCTTATCCCACATGAGTCAAGGAATTATCTGTTAACTACAATGAGTGATTTGATTTCAGAAACTGTGTTTTTAAAACACTTTTTAGATAGTGTCCTCACCCAGACTAGGAAGCTCTGATTCATCCAAAGTTTGCCACACACACACAAAGAAGTTGGCTCTAAAATCCTTCCATTCAGTTCAGTACCCTAGTCATGTCCAACTCTTTGCTACCCCTTGGACTGCAGCATGCCAGGCTTCCCTGTCCATTACCAACTCCCAGAGCTTGCTCAGACTCAAGTCCATCGAGTCAGTGATCCTTATGTATTATAATTGTGGTGTAACATTTGATTGTCTGTCTTTAGAAGTAAGAACATACATTTTTAGTTAAATGTAAAACTGAAATAGGAGGGAAGTGGGCAGGTGGGCACAACCTTTAAAAGAAAGACTTGGCCATAGGACATGACAAAAACTAGTTACAGCCAATGAGGTCCAAGATGGCAGATGTGACATCCAATAGACCTTGAGCTTCATCATATGCTCATTGTAATATGTTAGCATGCTAAATGAAATACTCATCAGCACTATGACAGTTCTGAGGCTAACCATAAAAGGTCAAAAAGTGGGTGGTAGCTCAATTCCTGGAAACCATGCCCCTTCCCCCCAAATAATTGGAATAATCCCCCCATTCATTAGCCTATGAAATTACTCAGCCCATAAAAACTAACTGTGCTGTATTTTAAGACTCTCTATCACCTTCTGAGATGCCTCACACTCTGTCTGTGGAGTTTATGTTTACATAAATCTTCTTACCTATTCGTCTCTGAATTGTTTCACAAAAAGAAAGAACCTTAAATCCACCAGCAACAGAACCATTGTAAAAGTTTGACAAACATGTGCTTTTTGATCCATACAACAAACGTATTTCAGAATAGGTGTGGATTTATAAAAAAAGTTGTGAAGGTAATAGAGTCCAGATAAACACATGGCCAGTTTCTCTTCTCATTAAAATGTTACAACACATTTTCCCAATTAATGAAACAGTAGCTTTACATTATCCTAAAGTCCATATCTTATTCAGATTTCCTTAGCTATTACCTAGTTCGGTTCCAATATAATCCCATCCAGGATATTGGATTACATTTAATTGTGTCTCCTTAGGCCCCACTTGACTTTGACAGTTTCTCCAACATTCCTCAATTTTGATGCCCTTGATAGTTTTGGTGAGTACTGGTCAGATATTTTGTAGAATGTCTCTTAATTGGGATTTGTCTGATGTGTTTCTCATGGTTAGACTTGGGTTATGGGTTTTTGGGAGTAGGAACCACAGAGGTTAAATACCATTCTTGTCACATCACATCAAAGATAAATACTACCAACATGATTTATGACTGTTGATGTTGGTCCTTTATCACCAAGGCTGAAGTAGTGCTTGTCAGGTTTTACTACTGTAAAGTTACACTTTTTTTGCTCCTTGTACTCTTCGGAAGGGTTTTACTATTGTGCAACACAACTTACATACTGGAGAGTTATGCTCTACCTCCTTGAAAATGGATTATTTACATTAATTATGTAGTATTCTTCTGCAAGGCAGATTTGTTTGCTCTCTGTTTATGTAGTCAATCTCCTATCTGTATCAGGATAGACTCTAATTATTTTATACTTCAAGTTGAGTTATAATCCAATGCCACTTTTTTGATTATCACATTGTTCCAGCTTTGACAGTAGTAAGCTTTTTAAAGTGGTCCTGTGTCTCTTGACATACCCCCAGTCACTGTGGGTTTTTTCCAGAGTACTTTCTGGCATTGTAAGGTGCACCATGCTCATCTTGTATGTTTCCTGCCCCAGCAGAAAAATAAGCCATTTTTCCAAGAAGCCTTAGTTCCTTTATCAGAGGATAATATTAGAAATAAAGATGAGTGCTAGGTATGATTGTTACTAGTAGTGTTAGCTGCTCAGTCGTGTCTGACTGTTTGCAACCCCATGGACTGTAGCCCACCTGGCTCCTCTGTCCATGGAATTCTCCAGGCAAGAATACTGGAGTGGGTTGCCATTTCCTTCTCTAGGTGATCTTCCCGACTCAGGGATCAAACCTGTGTCTCCTGCAATGCAGGCAGATTCTTCACTGTCTGAGGCACCAGGGAAGCCCAAATATAATGTAAGTGCTATGTAAATAGTTGAGTGGCAATTCAAGTTTTGATTGTTACCACTGGGGTGCCATTATTTCTAGGCCCTCTCAGCTGACAGATCAAATAAATATATTTGCATATATTAATTGGTATATATACACATACCTTTAAATATTAAGGTATTTATTAGATATTAAGGTACACACATACCTATAGCTATTAAGCTAAACTTGATTCTGTATTGGTGTTTCCTTTACCACAAAGATCATTCTGGCCTTCTTCTCTAGCTTTGCTGTAATCGTGAATGTCAACAGTGTGAAACTCAGCTCCCATCATGCATTATTCCTTTGCTTAATTATTTAATTATAGTATACATGTGTAGTGATTTCAGAATTGTTTACTCATACCCCTTTGGTAAACAACTTTATCAGTTATAGCAAATTGTTTATGTGTAGTTCCTTTTGCCTTTAGTCTTACAGAAACCACACATTTCTGAAGCCTGCTTGCCTCTTTAGATTGTTTCATGTATTTGCACTATAGTTAGGTTTTTGTGTCACAGCCTATATTTCATCCTGGGGTCCTCAGCTTCCTAAATATTTTCATCTTTAAGGCTCATTCTTAAATGAGGGTGTAAAGTTTTAATTGTTTTGACAAAAACATAGTTTATATATCTACCATTTAAGTATCACATAAAAATAACCACCCTAAAAAAATTCCTTGTACCTTGTCTGTCTCACCCTCCAGATCTCTCCTGCCCCTAAACCTTTGGCAAACAGATCTCTTTACTGGGTTTCCCTGGTGGCTCAGTCAATAAAGAATCCGCCTGCAATGCAGGATACCTGGGTTCTATCCCTGGGTTGGGAAGAACCCCTGGAGGAGGGCATGGCAACCCACTCCAGTATTCTTGCCTGGAGAATCCTCATGGACAGAGGAGCCTGGCTACAATCTATTTACTGTCTCTGTAATTACTTTTTGCAAATACCATATAAATGAAATCATGTAGTATGTAGCCTTACTTCACTTTTCAGTAAGGAATGAAGATTCATCTGTCTTTATATGGCTTGAGAGCTCATGCCTTCTTATTGCTGAATAGTATTACATTTTATAAATATGCAACATTTCATATATCTAATTACTTCATTGTTTCCTACTTTTGGTGATTATGAGTAAAGGTGCTGTAAGTGTTCATGTGCAGGTTTTTGACTGAACTTAAGTTTTCAAGTCATATGGGTATATACCTTTGAATGTGTATGCTAGATCATATTGCTAGATCATATGGTAAGACTACATTTACTTTTGTAAGAACTGCCAAACTGTCTTCCTAAGTGACAGAACATTTTGCATTTTCACCTAGCACTGAAAGTTAACATCCATTGTTATTGTTAGGTTTGGGAATTTTGGATATTCTAATAGGTATGTTGTAGTATTTCATGGTATTTTTATGCAGCCTTTTCCTAATGACAAATGATCAGTTCAGTCACTGAGTTGTGTCCAGCTCTTTGTGACTGCAGCACGCCAGGCTTCCCCGTCCATCACCAACACTCAGAGCTTGCTCAAACCCATGTCCATCGAGTCAGTGATGCCATTCAGCTATCTCATCCTCTGTCGTCCCCTACTCCTCCTGCCTTCAATCTTTCCCAGCATCGGGGTCTTTTCCAATGAGTCAGTTCTTCGCATCAGGTGGCCAAAGTATTGGAGCTTCAGCTTTAGCATCAGTCCTTCCAATGGATATTTAGGACTGATTTTCTTTAGGATTTATTGCTTTGATCTCCTTACAGTCCAAGGGACTCTCAAGAGTCTTCTCCAACACCACAGTTCAAAAGCATCAATACTTTGGCACTTAGGTTTGACAAATGATATTATGTATATTTTCATATGTTTATTATTTCTATATATTCTTTGGTGACATGTCTGTGTTCTTATCTTTGCCTATTTTTTTAAATGGGCTGCTTTAAGTGTTCTTGGTGTATTTTAGATACAAATTCATTATCACACATGTATTGTGCAAAATTTTCTCCCAGTCTGTGGCTTATCTTTACATTCTCTTATCAATGATTTTCACAGAGATTTTAAATTTTAAAAAGTCCAAACTATCAATATTTTCATTTGGGATTGTGTTTGTGGTGCTGTATCTAAAAACACTTTTACCTAGGTCACATAGATTTCTCCTGTTTTCTTCTAAAATTTTGATACTTTTGCATTTTATATTTGTATATAATAAGTTCAGAAACATTCCCCCCTCTTCTGTGCTTTGGAAGATTTTGAGAAGGACTGGTGTTAATTCTTTTTCACATGTCTGAAGACATTGTGTCCTGGGCTTTTGTTGGAGTTTTTTTAAATTACTGATTCAATTCCTTACTGGGAATCACTATATTTGGATTTTTTATTTCTTCATGATTCAGTCTTGGTAGGTTGTATATTTCTAGGAATTTATCCATTCCTTCTAGGTTGTTCAATTTGTTGGTGTATAATTGTCTCATGATTCTTTGTATTTCTGTGGTATCCGTTGTAACTTCTCTTTCATTCCTGATTTATTCGAGTCTTATTTTTTTCTTGATTTCCTTTAGGATTTACAGGTTTGATCTCCTTGCTCCCCAAGAGACTCTGAAGAGCCTTTTCCAGCATCACAATTCAAAAGCATTGATTCTTTGGCATTCAGCCTTCTTTATGGTCCAACTATCACATCTGTACATGACTAATGGGAAAACCATAGCTTTGACTATGTGGATCTTTGTTGGCAAAGGGATGTCTCTGCTTTTTCCATATGCTATCTAGGTTTGTCATAGCTTTTCTTCCAAGGAACAGTTGTGTCTGACTCTGCAACCCCATGGTCTGTCCATGGAATTCTCCAGGCAAGAATACTGGAGTGGGTTGCCATTCCTTCTCTAGGGGATCTTCCCAACCCAGGGATTGAACCCAGGTCTCTTGTATTGCAGGCAGATTCTTTACCATCTGATCTACCAAGGAATTCTGCCTGCAGTCTCTGTCTGCTGTGATTTTGGAGCACAAGAAAATAAAATCTGCCACTATTTGCCATGAGGTGAAGGGACCAGATGGCATTATCTTAGTTTTTTGAATGTTGTTGTAAGCAAGATTTTCACTCTCCTCTTTCACCCTCATCAAGAGGTTCTTTTGTTACTCTCGGCTTTGTGCCATTAGAGTGGAATCATCTGCATATGTACTCTGCACAGACATTAATAAGCCGGGTGACCCCACATACAGCCTTGAAGCACTCCTTTCCCAATTTTGAATCACTCTCTTGTCCCATGTCCATTTCTAACTGTTGCTTCTTGTCTTGCATACAGGTTTCTCAGAAGATAGGTAAGCTGGTCTGGTATTCCTATCTCTTTAATGAATTTTCCACAGTTTGTTGTGATCCACACAGTCAAAGGCTTTATCATAGTCAATGAAGCAGAAGTAGATTTATTTTTTTTTAATTCCCTTGCTTTCCCTATGATCCAACAGATATTGGTAATTTGATCTCTGGTTACTCTGCCTGTTCTAAATCCAGCCTGTATGTTTGGAAATTCTTGGTTCATGTACTGTTGAAACCTAGCTTGAAAGATTTTCAGCATTACCTTGCTTGCATGTGAAATGAGTGTGATTGTATGGTAGTCTGAACATTCTTTGTCATTGCCTTTCTTTGGGATTGGAATGAAACCTGACCTTTTCCAGTCCTGTGGCCACTGCCGAGTTTTCCAAATATGCTGGCACATTGAGTGAAGCACTTTAACAGCATCATCTTTTACGATCTGAAATAACGCAATGGAATTCCATCACTTCTACTAGCTTTGTTCATACTAATGCTTCCTAAGGCCCATGTGGCTTCCCATTTTAGGATGTCTGGCTCTAAGTGAGTGACCACACCACTGTGGTTATCCGGGTCATTAAGAGCTTTTTTGTATAGTTCTTCTGTATATTCTTACCACCCCTTCTTAATCTCTTCTGCTTCTGGTTAGATGTTTATGAATATATTCTCCCCTTCACTTCTCCAGGAACCATCTTTTTGTTTAGTTATTATTCTCTATTGTTTTCATTGGTTTCTATTCTAATTTTTGTCTTTTGCTTCACGTTTATTTTCTGTTTTCTAGTTTTATATGGTAAAAGCTTGTGTTATTACTTTTAAAGCTGTGTTATTAGTTTTTCTAGTTTTATATCGTAAAAACTTGTGTTATTAGTTCTTTCAATATGTGTATTTAGAGCTATTAAACTTCTCTAAGCATTGCTTAAGTTACAGCTCACAAATTATGAAAATAATTTTTATTTTTACTGAGTTAAAAATATTTTCTATCCATAACTTGCCTCAGTTTTGTGTTCATTTTGCTAGTAAAAGTGAAGTGTAAAAAAAGTTCTTCACATTAACTTTTTTTATCCTCCTACATTTATAATAAATTGTCGTAGCCTTTTATCTACATTTAGAAGTGGTACATTTAGAGCCACTTCAGAGTGTGTTATAATTTTGCTTCAATTGTAAAACAATTTAGAAAATAGAGGAGAGTCTATTGTATTTACCATATTTTTACTTGCCACCTTGTTTCTCTGTGATGTTCTAAATTTCCTTCTTTTATCATTTTCTTTTTGTTTATGAAATGTTCTTTAGCTGTTCTTTTAGGGTAAGTCTGCTGGTGAAAAATCTCTTAGTGATCTTTAATTCTAGAATGCCTTAATTTCTCTTCTATAGGGTATTTTATTGGAGCTAAGATTTTTGGTTAATGGATCTTTTCTTGGATTATTTGCAAAACACGGTGCCATTTCCTTTTTATTTCCATAGTTTTTGATGTTAAATCCACTGCTGTTTGAGTTTTCTTTTCCATGTAGATATGGTTTCTTTTCTCTCTGGCGCCTTGTAACATTTTATATTTAGCTGGCAGAATTTTAATTTTTTGTGTCTTTGCATTGATTTATCTCATGTATGCCTTGTTAGCTCCTTTAAGCTGTAGTTTTATATTTCCTGCCATATTTGAACGGAGAAGGCAATTGCACCCCACTCCAGTACTCTTGCTTGGAAAATCCCATGGACGGAGGAGCCTGTTAGGCTGCAATCCATGGGGTCGCTAAGAGTCAGACACGACTGAGTGATTTCACTTTCACTTTTCACTTTCATGCATTGGAGAAGGAAAAGGCAGCCCACTCCAGTGTTCTTGCCTGGAGAATCCCAGGGATGGGGGAGCCTGGTGGGCTGCCATCTATGGGGTCACACAGAGTTGGACACGACTGAAGTGACTTAGCATAGCACATAGTCATATTTGAAAAGTTTTTAGTCATTTCTTCAGTACATCTTCATTCCTCCCCTCTGTCTTCTTCTTCAATGACATAAATCTTAGGACTTTTATTATAAATCTCCATGTCTCTGTACTTTTTTTTTTTTTTAGTCTAATTCTCTGTTTAAATTAAATAACTTCTATTTTTTAATCTTTCAATTTCAAATTTTTTCCTCTATATCCTCCACTCTGCTTCAGAGTCTATCCACTGAGTGTCTTATGTAGTATTACACTTTAATCTTCTAAAATTTCCATTTGTCTACTTCTTTTTCTTTCCTAAAGCTTTCTATTTCTATGCTGAGGCTTTTAATTCTTTCATCATTCTCAAGCATGTGAGTAATTGATTTTGGAGCTTCTTTATGACAGCTGCTTTAAAACCTTTGTGACATAATTCTAACAAATTGTTGTGTTCATATTGAAATCTTTATTTTCCTTATGGCTGTTATAGCAAATTACCACAACTGTAGTGGCCTAAAGCAATATAACTTTGTTATCTTATATTTTTATTGGTCTCTCTAGTTGAATGTCACTGTATTGGCAAGGCTGTATTCCTTTCTAAAGGCTCTAGGGGAAACTTTTTTTCCTTATCTTTTCAAGCTTATAGACATTTCCATTCTTGAATTGTAGCTCCCTTCCATTTTCAAAGCCAATAATGTCTGGTCAAATCTTCGGTTGTATCTCTCTGTCAATGATGCTCATGCATTTGTCTTATATATTTAAAGAAACCTGTGATTACATTGAGCCCATCTAGCTTAAAGCCAGGTAATTAGCAATCCTAATTCTTTCTGTTATGTTGATTTTTTTTTCCATTTAATCAAACATATCCACAAGTTCTGGATGTAGACATCTTTGGCAAGGGGCATTATTCTATTACATTAATGCCCCCAAAGATTTACCACCCTATCACACACATCCCATTGAAATATTCTCCTAAATCTCAACTTACTACAGCATCAACTCAATTTCAAAATCTTTATCATCTAAATCATAGAATCTGAAGAGTCCCAAATCTCATTATCTAAATAATAAATATAAGGATATAGTGAGTCTCTGAGTATAATCTGTCCTGCAAATTAAAGTTGCTCAGTTGTGTTTGACTCTTTGCAACCCCATGTACTATATAGTTCATGGAATTCTCCAGGTCAAAATACTGGAGTGGGTAGCCATTCCCTTCTCCAGGGGATCTTCCCAACCCAGGGATTGAACCCAGGTCTCCCTCTTTGCAGGCAGATTCTTTACCATCTGAACCACCAGAGAAGCATAATTCATCTTCATTTGTGAATCTTTGAAACTCAAAAATCAAATTCTCTGTTCAAGAATATAGTGAGAGAGGCATAGGATAGTAGTTATAGATATTCACATTCAAAAAGAGGAAAAATAAAGGGAAAACACAGTTACAGGCCCCAAGCCATTTTCAGATGTAGTTGGGTAAACACTTTTTGTCATCAGTTCAGTTCAGTCACTCAGTTGTGTCCGACTCTTTGTGACCCCATGAATCGCAGCATGCCAGGCCTCCCTGTCCATCACCAACTCCCGGAGTTCACTCAGACTCACGTCCATCGAGTCCGTGATGCCATCCAGCCATCTCATCCTTTGCTGTCCCCTTCTCCTGCCCCCAATCCCTCCCAGCATCAGAGTCTTTTCCAATGAGTCAACTCTTTGCATGAGGTGGCCGAAGTACTGGAGTTTCAACTTTAGCATCATTCCTTCCAAAGAAATCCCAGGGCTGATCTCCTTCAGAATGGACTGGTTGGATCTCCTTGCAGTCCAGGGGACTCTCAAGAGTCACCTGGGAATAATCTTATGAGGTTCACAGAATCACTCTTGGAAATCACAACTCTGTCATGGGATTTTGACTACATCTTCTGAGTCATTTGTCCCTTTTCATGGATAGTAGAATATGTCTATAGCTGAATAGTGTTATCAACCTATTATCCTGCTTATAAAATATTGCAGGTTCAATAGCCAACTATCATTTTCCTTCATTCTCTTTCAAGCCAAACTGGTAGAGTTTCTACTCTTAAAACATTCTGAGGCACCTTGTAGATCTCCCACATATGCCCAAGAGATTTACTATATTATCATGAGATTTGTGCACAGGTTTTTCTTGAAACAATCTTCTCTATTTTTTTTTTTTTTTACTGACATAGTAGAGGGAATTAAGTCAACCTTTAATTTCTTTTTTTTATTGAAATATAGTTGATTTTACAATATTGTATTAGTTTCTTGTAAAAAGTGAAATGATAGTTATACATACATATTTTTCCAATTCTTTTCCATTATAGATTAGTATAAGATACTGAATATAGTTCTATGAGCTATTTAGTAAACCCTTATTTAATCCCTAATTTCTTTAAAAAGACTTCTCTAATGGCATACTGTGAACTTTTGATCCTTTGAAAGTATTAAAAAAAAAACTAAAAAGCCCAAATCTCGGATTTTTCTCTGTAGGATACTTTGACAGTAAATCTCTTAATTTCAGCATCTTTTGCCATTTGTGAAAGATGAGGGTTTCCAAAATCATCATGCCTTGGTTCCTTTATCTTTAAAAATCTGTCTCTTAATTTATCTATTTCTTATTGCATTTTACTAAAAGCTCAAGAAGAAATAAGGCCAATATTATGCTTCAACACTGTTTGGAAATCTGCTTAAATATCTACTTTTTTTAAATCCTAAAATTTTTTGCTTCTTCTTTACATTTTTTGGGGGGGGGGTTATAGTTTCTGTATTTTTGCTGAGTCATTATATTTTGCTGTTTGATTTAAGCATGTTAACAGGTATTTGTTGAACATTTACTCAAATGGTGTCAGCTTAATGTCTTTGTCAGATAATTCTAACATGTCTGTCACCTTTGTTGTCTTCTCCTGAGATATTTGTGGTTCTTTGAGATCTTTGTGGTTCTTGTTATGATGAGTGATAGATTTTTTTAAATTGGAACTTGGACATTTGGCGTACATTTTTATGAGACTCTGAATCTTATTTAATCCAATGTAGTTGTTTTTCTCTGGTGCTGTTCCTGCCAGGGATGAGGGGTGTTATCTCATCACTGACACGTGAATATAGAATATGCTTTCTCCATTTGGCTCTTACTGAGCCAAGGGAAACAAGGGAACATTCTCATTACTGCTGGATAGGAGTGGGAGTTCCAGCTATTTACATAGTCATCACTGACACCACAAATTGGGACACCTTATTATTGGATGAAAAAAGGAAAGGTCTGGTTTTCTACTTGGCCCTGATCAAAGTTTGTTCCTAGTGTCTATTAACTGGAGGCATAGGAAGAGGTGATCAGAGAGAGATAGCACAATAATTTTGATGAGCTCAAATATTTCCTTATGACCAAAGATGACTGAGATGTTGATGTAGGCTGTAAGGATGTCATGCTCCAGTTTCTTTATGTTTAAAAATTTGTCCCCTTGGAGAAGGGAATGGCTACCCACTCTAGTATTCCTGCCTGGAAAATCCCATGGACAGAGGAGCCTGGCGGGCTATAGTCCATGGGGATACACATAGTCGGACATGACTGAGTGAATATTACTTTCAAATTCTTTAACCATATCTTTCCTATCCAACTTTGAAACTGGAGAAGAGTAATATTCTTTCTTTCTTTTTTCTCTTAGCTATCTAAATTCTGAAAGTGTTTATACCTACTTTGAATTTCAACTTTACAAATAAAAAATACATGTTATGATTTAAAAAATTGTCCCTTAATTTATCTCTTTAAAATTGCAGTTTACTAAAAGTGCAAGAAGAAATTAGGCCATACTATATTTCAACACTTTGCTTGGAAATCTCCTTAGCTAAATATCTAAGTTTAAAAAAGTGAAGGCAGAGGTACTATAAAATAACATATGTAGGTGTTGATATTTCCATGAAATTTTGGTGCATTCATGGAGAGGAAGGCTAAAATATTCAACAAATAAATACAGATGATGGCACAATCTAAAAGAGCTTCAGTAGAATAGTATTTTTGAGGAAATATACAAGAAACAGAGATCTGTCAAGAATAGAGAAGAATGAACAATGCTTTTTTTCCTTTAAATCAGAGAATAATTTCTTTACAATGTTGTGCTGGTTTCTGCCATACAGCAAAGCAAATGAATCATAATTATATATATATGTATGTATATAATACACACACACATATATATATAAATATATATATTTATATATATAAATATATATATATAAATCCCCTCCTCCTTAAGGCTCCCTCCCCCATCCCATCCCACCCCTCCAGGATGTCACAAAACACCAGGCTGTGCTCCCTGTATCATATTAAAGCAGCTTCCCACTAGTTATCTATTTTACACATGATAGACTATATATGTCAACGCTGCTTTCACAGATTGTCCTTTCCTTTCCTTCCCCCACTGTGTCCACAATCCTTAAGAAGAATGCTTCTGTTTAAACTGTTTTAGCAATGTCTTTGGGTTACAGCAAGGTTTTCAGTTCAGTTCAGTCACTCAGTCGTGTCCGACTCTTTGCGACCCCATTGACTGCAGCATACCAGGCTTCCCTGTCCATCACCGACTCCTGGAGCTTGCTCAAACTCATGTCCATTGAGTTGGTGACACCATCCAACTATCTCATCCTCTGTCATCCCCTTCTCCTCCTGCCTTCAATCTTTCCCCAAATCAGGGTCTTTTCCAATGAGTCAGTTCTTTGCATAAGGTGACCAAAGTATTGGAGTTCCAGCTTCAGCATCCGTCCTTCCAATGAATATTCAGGATTGATTTCCTTTACAATGGACTGGTTTAATCTCCTTATAGACTAAGGGACTCTCAAGAGTCTTCTCCAACACCACAGTTCAAAACTATAAATTATTCGTTGCTCAGTTTTCTTTATTGTCCAATTCTCACATCCATACATGACTACTGGAAAAACCATAGCATTGACTAGACAGACTTTTGTTGGCAAAGTAATGTCTCTGCTTTTTAATATGCTGTCTAGGTTTGTCATAGCTTTTCTTCAAAGGAGCAAGTGTCTTTTAATTTCATGGTTGCAGTCACCATCTGCAGTGACTTTGGAGCCAAAAAAATAAATTATCTCACTGTTTCCATTGTTTCCTCACCTATTTTCCATGAAGTGATGGGACCAGATGCCATGATCTTAGTTTTTCTGAATGTTGAGTTTTAAACCACGTTTTTCACTCTCCTCTTTCATTTTCATCAAGAGGCTCTTCAGTTCTTCTTCGTTTTCTGCCATAAGGGTGGTGTCATCTGCATATCTGAGATTATTGATATTTCTCCTGGAAATCTTGATTCCAGCTTGTGCTTCATCCAGTCCTCATTTGCATGATGTACTCTTCATATAAGTTAAATAAGCAGGGTGACAATATACAGCCTTGACATACTCCTTTTCCTATTTGGAACCAGTCTGTTGTTCCATGTCCAGTTCTAACTGTTGCTTCTTGACCTGCATACAGAATACTCAGGAGGCACATAAGGTGGTCTGGTATTCCCATCTCTTTAAGAATTTTCCACTGTTTGTTGTGATCCACATAGTCAAAGGCTTTGGCATAGTCAGTAAAGCAGATGTAGATGTAGAAGTAGATGTTTTTCTGGAACTCTTGTGCTTTTTCAGCAATGCAACAAATGTTGGCAAGTTGATCTCTGGTTCCTCCACCTTTTCTAAACCCAGTTTGAGCATCTGGAAGTTCATGGTTCACAGACTATTGAAGCCTAGCTTGGAGAATTTTGAGCATTAATTAGCTAGCGTGTGAGAGGAGTGCAATTGTGCAGTAGTTTGAATATTCTTTGGCATTTCCTTTCTTTGGGATTGGAATGAAACCTGACCTTTTCCAGTCCTGTGGCCACTGCTGAGTTTTCCAAATTTGTTGGCATGTTGAGTGCAGCACTTTCACAGCATCATCTTTTAGGATTTGAAATAGCTGAACTGGAATTCCATTACCTCCACTAGCTTTGCTTGTAGTGATGCTTCCTAAGGCCCACTTGATTTCACATTCTAGGATGTCTGGCACAAGATTACACCATTGTGATTATCTGGATCTTGAAAATCTTTTTTTGTATAGTTCTTCTGTGTATTCTTGCTGTGTCTTAATATCTTCTGCTTCTGTTAGGTGCATACTATTTCTGTTCCTTTATTGTCCCATCTTTGCATGAAATGTTCCCTTGGTATCTCTAATTTTCTTGAAGAGATCTCTAATCTTTCACATTCCATTGTTTTTCTCTATTTCTTTGCATTGATCACTGAGGAAGGCTTTCTTATCTCTCCTTTCTGTTCTTTGAAGCTCTGCATTCAAATGAGTATATCTTTCCTTTTCTCCTTTGCCTTTAGCTTCTCTTCTTTTCTCAGCTATTTGTAAGGCTTCCTCAGACAACCATTTAGCCTTTTTGCATTTCTTTTTCTTGGGGATGGTCTTGATCATTGCTTCCTGCACAATGTCATGAACCTCCATCCATAGTTCTTCAGGCACTCTGTTTATCAGATCTAGGTCCTTGAAACTATTTGTCACTTCCACTGTATAATCATAAGGGATTTATGTCATACTGAATGGTCTAGTGGTTTCCCCTACTTTCTTCAATTTCAGTCTGAATTTGGCAATAAGGAGTTCACAGTCTGAGCCACAATCAGCTCCCAGTTTTGTTTTTGCTAACTGTATAGAGCTTCTCCTTCTTTGGCTGCAAAGAATATAATCAATCTGATTTCAGTATTGATCGTCTGGTGATGTCCATGTGTACAGTCTTCTCCTGTGTTGTTGGAAGAGGGTATTTTCTATGAGCAGAGCTTTCTCTTGGTAAAACTTGGTTAGCCTTTGCCCTGCTTCATTTTGTACTCCAAGGCCACATTTGCCTGTTACTCCAGGTATCTCTTGATTTCCACTTTTGCATTCCAGTCCCCTGTAATGAAAAGGACCTCTTTTTGGGGTGTTGGTTCTGGAAAGTCTTGTAGGTCTTCATGCAACCGTTCAACTTCAGCTTCCTCAGCATTACTGGTCAGGGCATAGACTTGGATTACTGTGATACTGAATGGTTTGCCTTGGATATGAACAGAGATCATTCTATCGTTTTTGAGATTGCACCCAAGTACTGCATTTTGGACTGTTTTGTTGACTATGAGGGCTACTCCATTTTTTTCTAAGGGATTCTTGGCCACAGTGGTAGAATAATGGTCATATGGGTTAAATTCACCCATTTCATTTTAGTTCACTGATTCCTAAAATATTGACGTTCACTCTTGTCATCTCCTGTTTGACCACTTCCAATTTACCTCGATTCATGGGCCTAACATTCTGGGTTGCTACACAATATTGTTCTTTACAGCATCAGTAACTACATCCATCACCAGTCACATCCACAACTGGGTGTTGTTTTTGCTTTGGCTCCATCTCTTCATTCTTTCTGAAGTTATTTCTTCACTCGTCTCCAGTAACATTTTGGGCACTTACTGACCTGGGAAGTTCATCTTTCACTGTCCTTCTTTTTGCCTTTTCATACTGTTCATGGGATTCTCAAGGCAAAAATACTGAAGTGGTTTGCCCTTCCCTTCTCCAGTGGACCATGTTTTGTCAGAGCTCTCCACCATGACCCATCTGTCTTGGGTGGCCCTACATGGCATGGCTCATAGTTTCATTGAGTTAGACAAGGCTGTGGTCTGTGTGATCAGTTTTCTGTGACTGTGGTTTTCATTCTGTCTGCCCTCTGATGGATAAGAGGCTTATGGAAACTTCCTGATGGGAGAGACTGACTGTGGGGGAAACTGGGTCTTGTTCTGATGAGCAGGGCCATGCTCAGTAAATCCTTAATCCAATTTTCTGTTGATAGGCAGGGCTGGGTTTCCTCCCTGTTGTTTAACCTGGAGGCCTCACTCAATGCCTCCAGCCCTGCAATAGCCTACCACTGACCCACACCTCTGCCAGAGACTCCTGGACACTCATGGGCAAGTCTGGGTTAGTTTCTTGTGTGGTCACTGCTCCTTTCTCCTGGGTCCTGGTGTGCACAAGGTTTTGTTTGTGCCCTCCAAGAGTCTGTTTCCTCAGTCCTGTGTAAGTTCTGGCAGCTCTATGGTGGGGTTAATGGTGACTTCTTCCAAGAAGGCTTATGCCACACATAGGTCTGCTGCACCCAGAGCCCTCGCCCCTATGGCAGGCCACTGCTGACCCATACCTCTGCAGGAGACACTCAAACACTCAAAGGCAAGTCTGACTCAGTCTCTGTGGGGTCTCCTGGTGCGCAGAAGGTTTTGTTTGAGCCCTCTCAGCATCTCTGGCAGGTATGGGGTTTGATTCTAAATGCAATTTTGCCCCTCCTACCATCTTGCTGGGGCTTTTCCTTTGCCCTTGGATGTGGGGTATCTTTTTTTGGTATGATCCAACATTCTTCTGTCCATGGTTGTTCAGCAGCAAGTTGTAATTTTGGAGTTCTTGCAGGAGAAGATGAGCACGTATCTTTTTACTCTGCCATCTTGTTTTAGCAAGGTCTTCGGGTTACAGCAAGGTTTGGATTAGAGCAAATAATATGAGTAGCTTTCACAGAACAGATAGATGACTAAATTGTACTCATATCAGAACGTGAATTATAAATAAAATGGTGGTTAGGGAATCACAGCCAGGTGGAAAATGGTGCTGATGATAGATGAACAGACATATGCTCTGCTTTATATCTAGATTGTGATCACCTTTCTGGGAGTTTTTGGCAGTGACTGATATGTGCAGTAATGTAATATAATGAGGTTAGTTTGGTTGGTCTTTCAGAAGACAGAAAAACAATATCCTCTGGAGATTTCACTTAGGCAGTTAGTCAGATATTTGATGTCATGGCTAGGGAAGGGCCACTTTGCATAGACTGTGGAAGTGAACAGGCTTTCTTTAAAAACTTCAGCAGGTGATGTCTCATTTGGAGTAAGCCAGGACAGCTCACCAGCTTCCTTTGAAACCTGTTAAAGGGTGTGTTTCAGTTAAGACTTGGGTAGGATTTACTAAGAGCATGTTGACCTTTAGGAACTTCATTTAAATCCCTTGAATAATTTAAAATCTAATAAGAAAAAATGTAGCAATGCGAGATTTGTGGTAACTCTGATATGAGAGTTGCAAAAGTGACTTATCAATGACTTCATTGAGAAAGGGTCATTGAGATGATAACTTTTTTATTTAGCTCTAATACCAACACATAAAGCAGAAGGCCATTCTTGACAGGAGTTTCATGAGTGAAGTTGGGAAAGCAGTATTAGAGACTTAATGAAGAAATATCATCTCGAGATGTAATGGAAAGAAAGCAAAAGCACATAAAGAATGTGATAAAGATATTCAAGAGAAATAGAGGTGAGAAGGGAGAAATATAAAATAATGGAGAAAAGGTTTAAATTTATAAATAAAATTTGAGAAGGAATTTTATGATTTATCTGGGGAATTTTGTAAAACTGCAGAATTTAGTATCTGAGGAGAGACTAAAGATTTTGAATTTCTAACAAGCTCCCAAGGTGAGGTCAGAGCTGCTGGGTTTTGGAAAAAAAAGTTTGAGTAAAATGGGAAAAGTGAGATAGAAAACAGAAGAAAGGAGAATAATGGGGCGAGACAAAAATAATAGAGTTCATTTGAGGTCATTGCTCTATATCTATTCTGCTGTATCTTGGTTAGTTCTTAAATGGCATAAAATTTCTGATTCACTTACAGTCTTTTTAGTGATGATTTTTTAGAGGGAGCTTGAAGTTGCTATTTGTAGGAAAAAATGAAAGTAGGAAAAATCAGACATGTACAACATTTTGAAGGACCCAATGTTCTTTTTCTATTTGCATCCCCAGGAGGCTTCCAGAATCCCAGCTGTTTCCCCAGTGTGGTTCTCCAGCCTGGCACATACTTCCTCCTCGTTAGCTAAGTCTAAGTTCCTTGCATTTTTGATGGAAACTTTGGCCTTATAGAAAGCATTTAATTCAGTGAATTCACATGAATTTTTAATAACTATCATGCATTTAATCCTGTTGGGGAACTTGCATTTTAAAGAAAAGTTTGCTTACTCAAGAGTAATAAATCTTAAATAGCACATCATATTTGGGTGAGGCTAACTTTCCTCATCCTCATAAATAATCTCATGGACCACTATTCTTCTAGGAATAGGAGATGTAACACTCTCCTGGTGCTCTTACATAGTTTTCTCAAAGGATTTTCAAACATTCTGAATTTTTACTTTTTTATAGTAGTACAAAGAAGTTAAGATTTTGTTTACTCTTACTTTTAATATATATTATGAATAGATTCAACTCAACCTAGGTTTAAAAAAAAACATGGCTATTTCTTTCTGAAAAATTTATATATTATGCTGTTTTATTACAAGTCTCTTCCAGAATTTGTTTTGGTAACAGAATGAGGTCTACCATCACCCACTACTTCTGATAATAATAGTGACTTCCATGCTGCACATATTTCAGTTTTTGTTGTACTTCTGCCACTGCTCCATAGTGAGAAGAGCAGATGATTTCTAGCTATTGTGTGGCTTTTTCTTCCCTTGGACTTTCTGGTGTGCTCAGTTACAGCTCTGTGTCAGATGTTTTCCAACTAAACAACAATTACATTGCTTTTTTTCTTCAGTTCTGTGGTGGATGTCTTAGTCACTGGCATGCAACCAAGCTGGAATGAAGTCTCAGAGATATATTTCAACTTGCAAGGTGATCATGAAGGTTGGCCTTGTATTTGCATAAGGCAGTTTGTATTTTCATATCCTTTGTCTATATGGCTTTACTTGCCTGATGGAAATCAGCTGCCTCTTAATGTGTGTGATTTCACCCAACTATTATTTTCAATTTTGGTATTTTCCAGGCAAAAATTATATTTGGGCATAGAAAGTATATTAGCCTGCTTTTGAGCCACCTATCAGGGACCTTGTTTTAAAAAAAGTGATAAGGGAAGAAAATGAAGCTGAAATCCATTCAGTAGAGATAGTAAGCAGTCTAGATATCCTGGTTCATTTTTTTTTTCATTCTTCAAAATTATTTATCATCTTTCTTTTATGACTTCCTTCTTTTTGTTTTCTTTTTCTTTTTAATTTTAAACATATCATGGGTATACAGTGCCTGCTTTAAATTAGAAGAAGTTAGAAATAGCTTTTAAAATCACCATACCCATATAATCCCCACCAATATTGTTATATCATTGGGCTATGTTGTCTGAGAGAATTTAGACTATTCTTTCAATTATTTCTTTTAAAGCTTATATCTTTTCTCATTAGTTTTCCCAGGATTATGCAATATAATTGAAAGTCATCACCAGATCTTATTTACTTGACAGTTACTCTCAAAACATATATAATGCACAAAAATCCTAGAAACATGGACTACCTTTATAAAAAATCTTTGTGAATTCACTTTAAAGTTTGCCAACTTATGCTATGAAGCTCTGGTCCAAAGCAAAGCAGCTTAGCTGATATATTTATTCTTGCCTCAACTGTTGCGTTTTATGACTAGGTGAAGTGTTTTCAATTTTTGCTTTCTTTCTCTTCCTGTTTGCATAATTGCTTACTTTCTCTGTTTTGTAATTTCATCTCTTTCATCTGTACATAGTTGAGAGAAATAGCTGTAAGAAAAGGGTTATTTCCTATTTTCCCCAACAATCTACTTTTCAATTATTCAGGTTTCCAAAAAGAAGAGCACGAAGTAAGACATATGTACTAATTTTATTCAATGAGTGTGTGGGGTGCCATTTTACAGAAACAAATGTGAGGATAAAAGGCAAACAGGGCAGAGTGCACTGCAGAGTTGACAGTTTTACTGGAAAGTACAGCTGGTTACAAGGGTGAGGAATCTTCTAGGGGAGAAGAAGAGTTTATCTGCATTCTTTCCATTTCCTATCCATTGTTGGTAAAAATTCATTCTACAGGGCATTAACATTTTCACGTGATGTCATCTGGCTCTTCCAAACAGTCATTGCAGAAGTCAGGTTCCCTATGGTTATAACAACCATGGCAGGCTAGCAAACAGGTATGAACGAGCAGCTCTGTTGGCTTGTAGGTCAGGTGTGAAGAGGGTTCTGCACATCTCATCATCAGAGACAATAGGAAAGCTCCAGAGTGGCAAGCTGGCAGTGTGCACAATTAATATTGAGGAAAGGCTGTGTTTTGCTTGGCTTGAGAGGAATGGATGGGGAGAAGCCAACTGAGCTGCAGAATGGTCCCCCATCATTTGTGATGAAGAACTCAGAGTTCTACATGCTTTTATCCATTGAAGACTGAACCAATCTTCCTCTCTATGTGGGGTCTAAGAGTGTCTTCCATTTTTTATTGGAAGAGTGTATTCCATTTTTATTTATCTATTTAAAACACTTTCCTGAGGGTTAGTTTTATATTCTGGATTAGTTCAAAGCATTGTGATACTGCTTCTCACTCCTTTCTAGAGGTGCCTCACATTCAGATTTTCCTGTCTAATCATTTATCTAAATTCTTCAATGGAACTTTCTCTCCTCATGTGTTCATTAACACCTTCTCACTTTGCAGAGTCCAAGCAAAGAGTTTCTGTATAGGGTCAAATAGTATCTTAATCAGTTCTGGCTGCTTTAACAAAATACCATAGACTTATGTGTGAGGGGGTGTCTTATATACAGAAATTACTTCTTAAAGTTCAGGGACTGGAATTCAGGACAGGTTGTCAGCATGGCTGGGTTATGGTAAGGGCCCTCTTCATTGTTGCAGACTGTTGAGGTCTTGTGTTCATGTGGCAGAAAGTGATCGAGCTATATGTGTGGCCTCTTCTTGTAAGATCACCTGATCACCGAAAAATAACATCATAATGAGCACTAGGTTTCAACATATGAATTTTAGGGAGACACAAGGATTCAGTCTGTAACAAACACACTCAATTTGACCTAATTGATCTTTTCAGTTACCCCCACATCGGAAAGTCTAAAAATGGAAATGGTATACTGCATTTTTACATAGTGCTTACCAAATATATAAAAGGCTTATGATTTGAAACTCAGTAGAATTTCAAAATATATATTTCCAGTTAAAATCACTTCTGCCTTAATTGAAGGACTGACTAGAAAGAGTGCATTATTATTATAGAAAATTTGAAAAAGAATAATAAGGTATTTCCTTATCCTTCTATTACCTTCCTCCCTCCCCTCAACCTAGGGTCAAAGTAAATCTTATGCTTCCTTGTTTTAAGGAAAAAGGAATTTATTTCCAGTTTTACCTGTAGCAGACTGTGGAATTTATTCATATGCTAAGCCATGGTTCTTTTGGACTTTCAAACCACACAATGTATAAATCAAATCATATCTTTTTGAGATGTCTTTTTGTAGATAGTTAGGTTAGCTTGTGCTTTAACTGACTCCCACATGTTGCATGCACAGTTTGGCTTCCTTGGCGTGTTCTGACGATAGGAGGAAAGTTGATAGGAGTGGCGATCACAGACTCACTCAACCTGTCCCTTTCAGAAAATGCTGTTAGACCTTTTCCTTTTACTGAGCAAATCCTCTTATGTCTTTGAAGAAAGAAGGTGGTTCTCCCTGCCTGTTGAGCAAGTTCAATTTAAAACCTTGTGGGGAGAATTTCACAGCATGCAAGCAGAAACAGTTTTATTGCCTCTATTTTCAGAATCTCTTTTCAAATTACAATAATATGCCCAAGAAGAATATGAGAAAAGACAATCTTTGGGGGGGCTAAAACAGAGCTTTTATCTTTTAAACCAAAAATATAACTAAAGAAATCACTTGGCTTATAGGAGTTTATTTTCCAATTTTAAATTCTATATTTCAGGAAATTTTACAGTCTTGTGGATGTGAAGAAAGAAATGCTTGTATAAAGAAACTGTTTTGTATAAAAATTGAAACTCTTTATAATCTTTTATTCAGATTGACAATCCTCTCAATTTACCACCTTTGGAAATAGATAAATTTTCATTTCCACAAGAAAGATTTTTAAAAGCTATTGTATTAATGTGCACTTAAATTTCCTTCATTTCAAATGTATTATATAGTACTCATTTTTATTATTCATTATGCTTAAGAAAAGCTTCGTTTAGCTCTTGTGTTTCATAATCCCCTAAGAGGTTTTCATTCATATTCTTAGGGGAAATTAAAGCATTTATATTTGTATCAGCATGATTGAGGATTATTATAACTCAAATAAGGATATGATGCCAAATATTGGTTTACATAGAATAGCTTACTTTTAGTTTCTTACTGTTTCTTACTGTAAAATTAAAATTAAATTAAAATGTTTCTTACTGTAAAATTAAAATTTGTTGCTTCTAATATTTAGCATGAGAGCTGGGCCTAGCAATTGAAGTTAGATCAATCTCTGTAGAACTCAAAAATTGTTATGAAAAACTCACAGTGAATTAAGCAACATGGAAGATAACTACTTTTGCATGTTTGGGAATTGATGCGTTGATTAATGCATCAACTAATTTCATGCATAATCTACTTCCTAACTGGAATTCTTTGAGGATTCTGGATAATGTTTACATATACACAATTAATGATGAATTTATGCAGGGGAAATCAGGTACTAATGTATTTGGCTATGAGAGCAATTTCTAAGTAGATAGTCACTTCCTTTGTTGGTACATTCTATAGTACTTGATAGGCTTGCAAAACTGTAGCATAAAAATGAAAATCTGTATTTAGAACTCTGCCCAGTTCTCTGCTATTTTACTGCTAACACTTTAATAACTCGCTCTGAAATGATTTCTCTTTCGTGTTTAGGATAGATGAAACAAACTGATTTTCTGTTTAAGTACTTGCCCATTTAAAAAAATGAAAACAGACATATTACAAATGCTAAAAGAAAGCTCACTGATACCTTAGCAAAAAATGTAATATTAAATAGTTTTTGGCTTTTTGAAGAAAAAGGAGCACTTAAGATATAATCAAAATAGTATTTTTAAATTAGTCATGAAAAAGTTTTTTTTTTAATGCTTTAATTTTTTTAAGCAATTCTCCCTAAGTTGATTCACTAATAACTAAGATCTATAGGATATATTTTAAAGTCTGAAATAAGATGAGATAAACATCTCTAGGCAACTAAAATAGTTATCTTAGAGTGTAAGAGAACTGACACTCACCCATAAACAGAAATCCAGGAACTTAATAATTAGAAGGGGGAGGCATCATAACTACAAGGCAAATATCTACATCCATCTATCCATATTTTAAAGTGAGATTGGTTATTTCGCTCCTCAGTTGCTTGCCTATTAGAAACCACCACTAAGAGGGCGCTGGCACCACTGGGGGAAAGTGATATGATACAAAGAGAGGGAAAAAGCTGAATAGATGCTATAAAGAGAGGAGTAAAAAGTGTTTCAGGTAGCTGGAGACTGGGTAGTATAAGGATAAACAATCTATGGATGGGCCCAAAAGTTCTATGGGGTTTTCCCATCACATCCTATGGAAAAACAACAATGAACTTTCTGGTAAGCCCAGTAATAGCCCCAGGCACCCCTGAGAACATCACTGAATTATGTTGCAGTAATACTTTGTCCACCTCATGCGAAGAGTTGACTCATTGGAAAAGACTCTGATGCTGGGAGGGATTGGAGACAGGAGGAGAAGGGGATGACAGAGGATGAGATGGCTGGATGGCATCACCCACTCGATGGACATGAGTTTGAGTGAACTCTGGGAGATGGTGATGGACAGGGAGGCCTGGCATGCTGCAATTCATGGGGTCGCAAAGAGTCAGACAGAACTAAGCAACTGAACTGAACTGAACTGAAATGAACAGGAAAGTGAAGGTGTTAGCTGCTCAGTCGTGTCCAACTCTGCGACCCCATGGACTGGGGCCCACCAAGCTTCTCTGCTGGAATTCTCCAGGCATGAATACTGGAGTGGATTGCCATTACCTTCAGAGGATCTTCCCTACCCAGGGATTAAACCTAGGTCTCCTGCATCGCAGGCAAAGTCTTTACCATCTGAGCTAATAGGCAAGTGTATAATAGTAAAAACTTTGTTTTAAACAAAAAAAAAAAGTTTATTTATTTTGGTAAATTCACTTTTAAATACAGTATTCTCTGACCGTGCCAACTATTTTTTCCAGTATTAGATAATGCCTTTTAATTTTTTTAGCAAATAAGAAGCTTGATTAGATAGATATCATCACTCAATGAGATCTTATTTCAAATCCTCCAGGTTAGCAAAACTTAAAGTCTGAAAATACTAAGTGCTTAGGCAATATAGTGTAATGCAAACTCATAACATGCTAATTGGAGTCCTGAAAAACAAGAAAAAGCTAGTAAACTGGAATGTGTATGTGCAGAATTATAACCACCCATAGAGAAAGATCATTCATGTATTAATGCATATGGAAAAGAGTGTTCTTAGCAGCACTTCTGTAATTGAAAAGAAAAGAAAGTGGAGGAAAAAAATAGTCATCAAAAATAAGGCTGATTTTTAATAAATTATAGTACAATTACTCAATTGTATACTTTAAAGCACTGAAAATAAGAGCTATATGTAAAAAATATATGTATCTTAAATAATATTGAACAGAAAAATAAGCTTATAGAAGATTAATTGCATTCTGATTTCATTTTTATAAAGTTCACTGCAAGCTGAACTAAATAATATGATGAGGTTAGTGTTGTGGCAAGGTACAGCCACTTCTCCCTTGAACGATGTGACGTGGCTTTGAACCATATGGGTTCACTTACATGCAGCTTTTTTCAATAGTAAGTAGTACAGTACTACATAATTAGCAAATATAGAGCCACAGTTACAGAGGGTGGTCATCCCTAACACCTGGGTTGTTCAAGGGTCAACTATTGTTGAAACATACTCTGTGAGAAGAGACCTAATTTCTGTGTATAGGAAGTTTACTCCAAGTGAAATCTCAGATATGGTTTGCAGGTGAGTTTTTATTTTTATATGAAAACATTGTTTCACTCCACCATCTTCAGTGATGAGAGCTTCTCTGTTCTACAATTAGTTGATAATGTGTGCCTGAGTTCATGTTTGGTTGCTGACTAATATTTGACTCTTTGCAACCCCATAGACTGTAGTTCACCAGGCTCCTCTGTCCATGGGATTTCCCAGGCAAGAATACTGGAGTTGGTTGCCATTTCCTTCCCAATGGGATCTTCCCAACCTAGGGGTCGAACCACATGTCTAACATCTCCTGCATTACCACTGATGCCACCTGGGAAGCCCATAGGGTTGCATGGACCAGTGCAATTAGTAGACACTAAGAGTTATTAGAAAGAGAGATTAATATTATTTGTATTTATTTTAAAAATAAAGTTAAAAATTAAAATCTTTTGTGTAGATTAACAAGGGTATCTGCCTTTATTCCACAGATGAGATTTTCCTATGCCTAATGTAGCTCCTGATCTGTTGTAAGGAAAAACTGGGTTTCTCATTATACAGAAGAGCAACTTTCACTACAGTGCTTTGTAGTTTCTATCATCTCATCCATGATTTCATTAACCACTAAATTCACCCTCATATTACATGTGATATGAATAATGTAAACATCAGTGATGTACCAAACCTTGACTGAAATGTCAGTTCATTTCTACATGTAAACTGTAATAGTTTGCATGTAGAAATGAACTGACATTTCAGTTTACATGTAAACTGTAGTAGTACAATATTACATAATTAGCAAATATAGAGCCACAGTTACAGAGGGTGGTCATCCCTAACACCTGTGTTGTTCAAGGGTCAACTATAGTTGAAGCATACTCTGTGAGAAGAGACCTAATTTCTGTGAATAGGAAGTTTACTCCAAGTGAAATCTCAGATACGGTTTGCAGGTGACAGTTGACATGTAAACTGTAATAGTTTACATGTTTACAGAATAGACTATTCTACGTGTAGAATAGTCTCTTTCTTGGGTATATGATGAGGTTAAAATAGTACATGTAACAAGAAATCTGTTTAAATTTTAAATTAACAAGATTCTTTAGCAGTCTACTCCCAGGTGGCTCAGTGGTAAAGAATCTGGTGCCAAGCAGGAGATGTGGGTTTAATGCCTGGGTCGGGAAGATCTTCTGGGAAAGGAAGTGGCAACTTACCCCAATATTCCCATCTGGGAAATCTCATGGACAGAGGAGACTGGCAGGCTACAGTCCATGGGGTCACAAAGAGTCAGACATGACTTAGTGACTAAAAACAAACAAAATTAATGATGAAACTTGTCTACGTATGTACAGTATTGAGCTAAAGACAACATGAAGCCCTCATGATTAGGAAAATTTTCAAAATCTTAGCACCAAAAATATAAATAAAAACTATTATTTATTTCAGTTGGAATATCTGAAATTCAGTACAAAAATGTATGTTTTAGAATGTTTTCACTAAACTTGATAAATGTTCAGCAGGTGATTTTGAAGTTTCTACTTAGTAGTAAAAGTTAAAACATCAAATACCATTGTAGAAAGAACAGCATAATATTTACTAGTCACATACCTTGGTCAGGATCTCATGTTGGAAAACAATTCCTTAAATTTAAAAAACAAAGTGTATTTAATGTATTTGAGAACACTGTATTGAGTTTAGAAGTTTTGCTATATGGTAGGTATAAAATAGATTTCGAAAACCAGTCTCAGATTGCTTGACACAGACTTCCTAGTAATGAAACTTATAATTTCTGGTACATTAGCATTCTATGAAAAAACAGTAAGTTATTTAAAATACAGGTTTTCTTTCATAACAAAATATTTTAAGGTAAAAAATTGCAAATGTCATTATCAGTGTTAGAACTAGTTTATCTGAGATTGTAAAAATAATTTAATGTAGGTTTCCAGCTATAACTACATACCTATAATGCATTCCTTACATCATTCAGAGAAACAGTTCAGAAACAAAGACATGGAAACCCAAAGTGAACAAAATACTATGGGGTATCATCAGTATGGTTATTTTTATAAAAACAGGACCTTTACTAGCAAAATCCCTGAATATTAAGTAATGACATGGGTATGGCTTTTATATTTCTATATTAAAAAGGTTACCTGGATATTAGGGTAAAGAACAAAAATAAATAACAGAGTTAGACATAAATTGAACATTTTATTTTCTCCAAGCCAGCAGTTTTATATTACTTAACACTTTCTGTGATATAGTTGTCAGCCATGTGCTATCTACCAGATTGTTCTAAACTTAAAACAATTTGTCCCTTAAAAATGTATCTGTCTAACATAACTTCTGAAGAGGAAATACATTTATGTATTTCAAAATGTGAGAATAAAAAGTACTATATAGTGAATAGTCTACTCTCTCTGGCAGTCTCTTAGATATTCTTGCAGACTTTATGCCTTTCTCTTTTCACACAGAATTTAGCATATTATACAAGCTATTCAAAACTTAAATTTCTTTTAAAAAACACTAATCTTGGAGGTCTTTCCATATCTATACATATAATAAGTCATCATTCTTATTTTTAAAACAACAGCTTGTGATTCTTTATATGGATTTCACACAGTCAATTTACAACCCCCCAACTGGTGAATATTTGTAGTAGGCTGTGTCATTGTTCACACCAGTATCCATTTCCTGACTTCTGAGATCACATTTGTCTATTCCTTTCCAGCCACATGTCTTGTTTTGACCAGTGAAATATGAGTGACAATGATGTATCACTTACGGTAAAAACTTTAAGGGACAGTGAATATTCTTTGTCGTATTCTGTCTCCTTCCCCTTCTCTCTCAATCAGACAAGAGAACCAGTACAATTCCTTTTCAACCTGGAAAAAGGTACTCCTTCCGTGTGAGTATAATTAGGACCTGTGCTAAACGCTATGTGTGAATGAGAAACACAATTGCTAAAATGCACAAAGCATATATTTTTTCATTTGTTGCCATAGCATTACTAGATGATCATAATTGATATGAAAAACGATACCAGAGTTTGTGCACTACCATAACATAGACCTGTGTGTCGTTGTCATCCTGGTTAGGAAATAAATGGCAAGGATTTTTTTAAGTTGGAAGGATAGAGGTCTACATTAAGTTTTGGAGAAACAGTGATAAAATGGTAGTCTGCAGTAATTTGACAAGTCACTAACAACCTTCATAGTTTGGCGAAAAGGTTGGGAAACAGCCTATGAGTAGTGTGGGTTGTCTGTTAACTAGAAGAAGAAAAAAAAAGCCCAGAGCAGAAACTGCCAGTTTGAAAGGGAAAATGGAAAGGAAGATAGTCCTGAAAGTTAGGACTTGTGGTTTGTAAGTGGAAATTGTGTCTTGATTTCTAACAATAAAAGGCAAAATTAAGAGAAAAAGCCTGTGAAATCAGCCTTGTAGCAAAGATCATATAAAACCTATGGACCATAAAACAAGAGCTGGGAACAGATTAAGTGGCTAGCAGTAGATTCAGCGTGTTAGAAAGACAGTTTATTTTAAAAAAAGAAAGAAAGAAAAGATAGAAAAGAAAAAGACTAAGTGTACTTTTCTTTAAAACTCTGATAGCTCAAGGTAGGCACAGTTACATATACATAGAGCAGGATGTCTTAGGAAGAGTTGTGAGTTTGGCTATTTGTATTTACATAGTGCTAGTTGAAATCAAATCAAATCAGAGGTCAACAAATTATTTCAGAGAGTTATCCTATCAAGACAAATGCTAACCTGAACTGAAGTAGACTATTGTGTTTCTAACACTCTGTGGGCAGAAAATGGGCTGAGAAAGCTTTTCACCACTTAAAAAGTTGTCACATATCTTCTTCCATTATAGCCTAGGAAGATAATGGAAAAAGAATTGCCTCCCAGAGGGGGTACTTAAGGATCATGGATAACTGTGGCATGGGGACTGCTCTTAGGAAGACAAATCAAAGGCTTATTCCCCAGTTTCAGGACAAATGCTCTTTTCTGTGTATGACCAGCGTTAATTGGCCTTGCTAAATATGAGTAATTGTTGTATGTTTCTCGCTATTTCTCCATCTAAATGGAGGTGTTCATAGCAGAGTTGTCCTTATTTCACTAGTGTGTTTCTGGTAGAGAGTGTCCATCTGCACGTGGTAAATTGGAATGACTGAGACCTAGGGCTTCAATAGCAAAGAAGTAAATTGATGATGTGTTCTGGTAGTTGCCATTGGAGGGAGAGCAGTGAGTATCTGAGAAAGGAAACCAAAGGTTTGTCATCTGAAAAGAAGACTGGTCAGTGTAGTTATAGTTCATCAATATTTAACTTCCTACCATGGAAGAGAATCGTAATCAAATTCCTTCTCTCATTGGCCAAGTGCCTTGCTTCCCACCCCCCACCAAAAAAAAAAAAAAAAAAACAAAAAACCTAGAACTTATGTGGTCAGAATTTTTATAGCATGGGGTATATTTTGTCCTTTTCTTTTCCATCACTGCAGCCCTCACCATTTCCAGACAGTTCCTGTTTCATAAGTAGATGGATAAATTATTTAAGCAGAATCCATGTAAAACTTTACTGCTTTAAACGATTAAAATCCTCATGTTGTCTGTTACTTCAGCCTAATGTAGCCTACTCTGATATATAAGCTCTCTCCAGTTTTTTGCTCTAACAAATAAAACTACAATGACTTAACATACCTCATTCCGAAAATGTGTCAAGGGACCTGAAGTTTAAATTCTCAAAAGTGGAATTATCACTTTTTGTTTACTAGGTGTTTATGAGATGCTTATTTATTAACGCTTGACAGGAAAGTTTTGGTAGTACGTTTAAGATGGTGAATCTGGAAAGCAAACATTTTGAAAATGAGCAAAAATATTAATGTTTGTGAAAAAAACTCATACCTTGGAGAAAGCATTGTGTAAACTGTTGTTTAAAACAGTTCTATGTGATTCTGAAGCATATATAAATATGTATTATAAAAAATTTTATCTTCTATAAAGTTATAGATTCATAGAAATAGAATTTTCCAGCAAAGATTAAAATCTTCCATACAAAGAGTTTCAGTTTCAGTGGGTTTTGCACCTAATTAAAATATCTGTAACATCTGATTGTTTGAAAAGAACTATGTAAGAAAAGTATATATGCATTCACTAAGGAAATTAAGGTACTAAAGGGGGAAAATCATATGATAACATTTCTACATGTGTAAATCATATTTGATAAAGTTCAGCACTCTGTAGTAGAAGAAACTCAACTAGGAATATAAGTAATTTCCTTTACCTAATAGATGGTATCTAAGAAAATATTTGGTAGACATTATTATTAATGAAATACTGAAAACTTTCTGCTTGAAATTAGGAATAAGAGGATGATGTGAGCTTATGACATTTCTATTAAACATTGTATTAAAGATCTTAACAGTGTTGTAAGTCGTGAAAAGAAATGAGAGACAGATCTGCCATCATTAAGACGACAGGACTGTGATTAGAGAAAATCCAAAGAATGAACAAATAACTTAATTAAATTTAGCATGGTCACTGACTATAAGATCAGTATATAAAATCAACTGCCCACCTATATCAGCAATACACAACTAGAAATGACATTTCTAAAAGTTATCAGCTAAGTGGGGAAAATATTACCACTTTATAATAGATAAAAGCCAGGAAATTTCTAGGAATAAATCTAATAAAATGTATACGATATCTCCACATCATAATTTTTCAACAGCAGCATTACAGAACTGCAAGTGCTACCAGTCTATATAAAAAGAAGTGGCATACCATCAAAAAGAAAAATTAAAGTAGGCCTAAATATAGGGATTTATGATGTTTACTGATTACAGTGTTCAGTACTATAAAGATGTCAGTCCTATATAAATTGATATGTAGCTTTACAGTCATCTCAATAAAATGTCTACCTATTTTGCCTTTTTGGAAATTAACTAGTTGGTTTTAAAATTTATATGAAATGCAAAGGAGAATCATTTAGGTAACAGAAGATGAATTTGGTCTGTGCTGTAATTCTCACACTCCCAAGGAAGTGCTTTTCCTCCTCTGACAAAATGAGGGAAAATCCAATTTTCTTTGTCATCACAATTTGTCAAATTTTACCTCCCCTTCTCTGTTGACAGTCTCTGCAGTCCCCTTACTGTAATGCTAGGAAATCTTTCTTTTCTTGGCCTGGGGACTTTTAATTGCTTCAAAATGTAGTGTAGAAGGCATGGGTAGCTGAATTAAAGCTTGCTTAATGTTTTCTCACATCATTAAAGCCTGTATGAATTAAATAAAGACCTCCTTTGATCCAGTAGACAAAAGAACCTTCTTAGAGTTATACCTTTAACAAAATAACCTTTAATAGAACTAATATCAATACATCTCAGTAAGACCAACTAATTGATATCTCTGCTTCCAAGAATCCAAATGGCAACAAACAAAATTTACAAAGTCTGGACTTTAATCTTCTATTCATATATGACTCTTTCTTACTCTCAGTATGCCTTTCCCAATAATTTTCGATCTCATCAAACTCCTGGTCTCAAGATAAATTTCTGCAAAGCTTTCTCAGCCTTCTCATTCTGAATCAGGTGCTTCTCCTCTGTGTAATCTAGGGATGCTGCTTATTTCTCTCTCATGGATCATTGTAGTGTAAATGTTGTGTTACAGAAATTTCAAATGCAATACATTTGTATTCAGTTCAGCTAAGCTTCGGAATAAAACAGACCCCAGTGTCTCAAAACCAATACAATGTCTCAAAAACAACAGCGGTTTACTGATCACTCAAGTTAACAGTTTAAGGAAAATGTGTCTAGTTCTTAGGTATCTCATCCATGAACTGAGGCATCATCTACTTTTTCTAGGACAGGACAGTCACTTGCATTCAGTGGCAGGAGGCAATAAAACAAGAAATATGTACAGAGGAATTTCTTGTCTAGGTGTGGAAGTGCTACACATCACTCTGGCTATATTCCCTTGTGCAGAACTCAGTTAAGTGGTTCATTTAACTACGGTGTATCTGGGAAATATAGATTGGCTATGTGGCTAGCCAGGTGGTTTATGTTCAGTTCAGTTAATCAGTCGTTCCGACTCTCTGTGACCCCATGGACTGCAGCACTCCAGGCTTCAAGATCTGTCAAGAATAGAGAAGAATGCTTTTTTTTTTCTTTAATTGCAGAATAATTTCTTTACAATGTTGTGCTGGTTTCAGCCACATAACAAAGCAAATGAGTCATTATATATATAATCCCCTCATTCTTGAGTCCCATCCCACCCCTCCAGAATGTCACAAAACACTAGGCTGGGCTCCCTGTATTATATTATAGCAGCTTCCCACTAGTTATCTATTTTACACATGATAGACTATATACACACAGTACTTTCTCAGCTTGTCCTATCCTTGCTTTCCCCCACTGTGTCCACATGTCTTGAGAGAAGAATGCTTCTATTTGAGACTACTTTGGAAATGTCTTTGGGTTACAGCAAAGTGTTCAGTTCAGCTGGTCACTCAGTCATGTCCAACTCTTTGCAAACCCATGGACTGCACAATGCTAGGCTTCCCTGTACATCACCGACTCCCAGAGCTTGCTCAAACTCATGTCCATTGAGTCAATGATGCCATCCAACCATCTCATCCTCTGTAGTCCCCATCTCCTCCTACCTACAATCTTTCCCAAAATCAGGGTCTTTTCCATTGAGTCAATTCTTTACATCAGGTAGCCAAAGTATTGGAGTTTCAGCTTCAACATCAGTCCTTCCAATGAATATTCAGGACTGATTTCCTTTAGGATGGACTGGTTGGATCTCAATGCAGTCCAAGGGACTCTCAAGTCTTCTCCAACACCACAGATCAAAAGCATCAATTCTTCTGAGTTCAGCTTTCTTTATAGTCCAAATTTCACATTCATACATGACTAATGGAAAAAACCATAGCTTTGACTAGATGGACCTTTGTTGGCAAAGTAATGTCTCTGCTTTTGAATATGCTGTCTAGGTTGGTCACAGCTTTTCTTTCAAGGAACAAGCATCTTTTAATTCCATGGCTGCAGTTACTAGCTGCAGTGATTTGGAGTCCCCCAAAATAAATTCTCTCACTGTTTCTATTGCTTCCCAATAGTTTTAAGCCAACTTTTTCATTCTCCTCTTTCACTTTCATCAAAAGGCTCTTTAGTTCTTCTTTGTTTTCTGCCATAAGGTGGTGTCATCTGCATGTCTGAGGTTATTGATATTTCTCCTGGAAATCTTGATTCCAGCTTGATGTATTCTGCATATAAGTTAAATAAACAGGGTGACAATATACAGCCTTGACAGACTCCTTTCCCAATTTGGAACCAGGCTGTTGTTCCATGTACAGTTCTAACTGTTACTTCTTGACCTGCATACAGCTTTCTCAGGAGGTAGGTCGGGTGGTCTGATAGTCCCATCTCTTTAAGAATTTTCCAGTTTGTTGTGATCCACACAAAAGCTTTGGCATAGTCAGTAAAACAGAAAGCAGATGTTTTTCTGGAACTCTCTTGCTTTTTCGATGATCCCATGGACATTGGCAATTTGATCTCTGGTTCTTCTGCCTTTTCTAAAACCAGCTTGTGCATCTGGAAGTTCACAATTCACGTACTGTTGAAGCCTGGCTTGGAAAATTTTGAGCATTACTTTGCTAGCATGTGAGATGAGAGCAATTGTGTGGTAGTTTGAGCATTCTTTGGCATTGCCTTTCTTTGGGATTGGAGTGAAAACTGACCATTTCAAGTCTTGTGGCTACTGCTGAGTTTTCCAAATTGGCTGGCATCACCTCCATTAGCCTTGTTTGTAGTGATGCTTCCTAAGGCCCACTTGATTTCGCATTCCAGGATATCTGGCTCTAGATGAGTGATCACACCATCGTGGATATCTGGTTCATGAAAATCTTGTTTGTATAGTTCTTCTGTGTATTCTTGCCATCTCTTCTTATTTTCATACCATTTCTGTCCTTTATTGTTTCCATCTTTGTTTGAAATGTTCCCTTGGTATTTCTAATTTTCTTGAATAGATCTCTAGTTTTTCCCATTCTACTGTTTTCCTCTATTTCTTTGCATTGATTACGGAGGATGGCTTTCTTATTTCTCTTTGCTATTCTTTGGAACTCTGCATTCAAATGAGTATATCTTTCCTTGTCTCCTTTGCCTTTAGCTTCTCTTCTTTTCTCAGCTATTTGTAAGGCCTCCTTAGACAACCATTTTGCCTTTTGTCATTTATTTTTCTTGGGGATGGTCTTGATCATTGCCTCCTGTACAATGTCACGAACCTGCATTCATAGTTCTTCAGGCACTCTATCAGATCTAATCCCTTGAATCTATTTGTCACTTCCATTGTATAATCTAGTCATAAGGGATTTGATTTAGGTCATACCTGAATGGTCTAGTGGTTTTCCCTACTTTCTTCAACTTCAGTCTGAATTTGCCAATAAGGAGTTCATGATGTGAGCCACAGTCAGCTCCTGGTCTTGTTTTTTTCTGACTGTATAGAGTTTCTCCATCTTTGGCTTCAGAGAATATAGTCAGTGTGATTTCAGTATTGACTGTCTGGTGATATCCGTGTGTAGAGTCTTCTCTTGTGTTGTTGGATGAGGGTGTTTTTATGCCCAGTGTGCTCTCTTGGCAAAACTCTGTTAGCCTTTGCCCTGCTTCATTTTGTACTCCAAGGCCAAAATTACCTGTTACTCCAGGTATCTCTTGACTTCCTACTTTTACACTCCAGTCCCCTATAATGAAAAGGACCTCTTTTTTGGGTGTTAGTTCCAGAAGGTCTTGTAGGTCGTCACAGAACCATTCAACTTTAGCTTCTTCAGTATTATTGGTTGGGGCATAGACTTGGATAACTGTTTACTGAATGGTTTGCCTTGGGAAAAAGCAGATCATTCTGTCATTTTTGAGACTGCAACCAAGTATTGAGTTTTGGGCTCTCTTGTTTACTATGAGGGCTAGTCCATTTCTTCTTAGGGATTCTTGCCCACAGTAGTAGGTATAATGGTCATGTGAGTTAAATTCATCCATTCTAGTCCATTTTATTTCACTGGTTCCTAAAATGTTGATGTTCACTCTTGCCATCTTCTGTTTGATCACGTGCAATCTACCTTGATTCATGGACCTAACATTCCAGGTTCCTATGCAATATTGTTCTTTGTAGCATTGCACACTGCTTCCATCACCAGTCACATCCACAACTGGACATTTGCTTTGGCTCCATCTCTTCCTTCTTTCTGAAGTTATTTCTCCACTCTTCTCCAGTAGCATTTTGGGCACTTACTGACCTGGGGAGTTCATCTTTCATGTCCTATCTTTTTGCCTTTTCATACTGTTCATGAAATTCTCATGGCAAGAATACTGAAATGGTTTGCCCTTCCCTTCTCCAGTGGACCACATTTTGTCAGAGCTCTCCACCATGACCCATCCGTCTTGGGTAGCCCTACATGGCATGGCTTATAGTTTCATTGAATTAGATAAGGCTGTGGTCCATGTGATCAGATTGGTTAGTTTTCTGTGATTGTGGTTTTCATTCCATCTGCCCTCTGATTGAGAAGGATAAGAGGCTAATGGAAACTTCCTGATGGGAGAGACTGACTGAGAGGGAAACTGAGTCTTGTTCTGACAGGTGACCATGCTCAGGAAATCTTTAATCCAATCTTCTGTTGATGGTTAGGGCTGTGTTTCCTCCCTGTTGTTTAACCTGGAGGCCTCACTCAGTGCTCCCAACCCTGCAGCAGGCCACCACTGACCCATACCTCTGCTAGAGACTCCTGGACACTCATGAGCAAGTCTGGGTCAGTCTCTTGTGGGGTCACTGCCCCTTTCTCCTGGGTCCTGGTGTACACAAAGTTTTGTTTGTGTCCTCCAAGAGTCTGTTTCCCCAGTCCTGTGTAAGTTCTGGTGGCTCTACAGTGGGGTTAATGGTGATCTCCTCCAAGAGGCTTATGCCATACCCAGGCATATAATAGCCTCTAATATAAAGTTCAAGCAAATTCATTGTTTCTTGATGACAGTGAATAATCCAAAATGTGCTTAATTATATTTCATTATAGACCTAATGGGTGTCATTATATTTCATTTCATTCATTCTCTGAATCTGTAACATGTAGAATCTTCATTTTACTCATTTGATTATGGAGTCAAAGGAAGATCATTCAGCTCTTTGAGGGTACTAGCTCAGCAATATGCAAATGGACCTTTCTCCACTCCACTCAACTGCATTGTTTTTAAATCATTGCCCTCGTCTAGATAACAGTATCTTTTACATAATTGATTTTGAAAGTCACACTTACCACCACCACATTATGCTTCTTTATTAAAACACTTTCTAAAATCTAAGCAATGAGTTTTCAAAATTTATAAATATGCTATTGATATTCTCTTAATTTAGTCTCCAATATGAGTCTTTTTTTAGAGGCTCCCATTTCCTAGGGGTTGAAAATGAAATCCCAATATGGTGTTCAATGCCTTTCATAATCAGGATTGCTATCTCCAACAGCCTTCCCTCTTCTCTTTACCCCTCTCCTCTGTACTTCAGACACAGGATACTGTTCCCTGCCCTTGAATAAAATAGGCAATTTTCAGGGTCATTCTTTCCTTCCTCTGCCAAAAAATAGCCTTTTCCCTTACCCCTTCTCTGTCTTCTTGATATAGCTGTTCTTAAAGGTATAACTCAAATGTTATACATTTTGCAAGGCTTCCCTTTCTTAATACCAATAATCTCAATCAATCACCATTTCCTTTTTGCTCCCACAGGAAATGTTTATATTTGTTTTATACCATTTATCACTGCAGACTTGCATTGTAGTTACTTGTGAATGTATCTCTTTCCCTTCAGATAGCTGAAATTCTTGATAGTAGTTAGAACATCTTATCCACCTTTTTATCTCCAGTGTATGTACACAAATAAAATAGTTGTGGTATTGAATTCTAACAATCTGGGTACTTGTTTTATTAATGTTTTAAGAAAAAGCAAAAACCCAAAAATCTCTTATGTGTTTTTCTTTGATTCTTACAGAGAGACCTTAGAAATAGTTCTTAGGAAGTTTGAGAACATTTTGTAAACAAATATAAAAATCCACGTGTGAAAAGGGAAAAGAAAATATATGTTAATGTTAACAACCTAAATGAATCTTTTAGAATAGCATTAATCAAGTGTTGTAAATGGATATTGCTTATATACTGCTATAAAACCATATAACCTAAGCCACATGGGCTCCACTAAGAATATGCAATGAGTATTTTAAAATTCTATGTAGATATACTTCAGGATGTGAGTGATCTATATACCAAGAATATATTTTCTATGGTTATGAAGGAGGGCGAAAGAACTTACTAGAAAATATATGGATGAATACAAATTTGCCTTTGACGGGCTTATGCAAGAAAGACAGCTGAGGTAGTTTATCAGTTACTGACAAGTACTTTGCAAGTCAGAAGACTGCTTTTTTGACTCTAGAATTAGAGGTCAGAACAACCTTTGTTCAATGGAGAAGGCCAACTTTTGCCTTTTTCCAGACCCTTT
The DNA here is from genome assembly GCF_029407905.1 of Bubalus kerabau. NCBI lineage: Eukaryota > Metazoa > Chordata > Mammalia > Artiodactyla > Bovidae > Bubalus > Bubalus kerabau. Next base: position 76,959,209 of record NC_073631.1, on the reverse strand, counting down.
CATTTCCTATATAGACTAATCTCTGCTTTAATCAAAGAGTATTTTACAAAGAGCTCCAGGTCTACCAGATGGTGAGTATAAAATACATCTTCCTGCCAAAGATGTATTATATATTGTCTGTTATATAACAGTGTGAGCTGTGAATAGCCCCTTGTCCCCTGAGAATCAAACTTGTACCACCCACTGCCTTGGCCTGGGGTTCTTCCTCTGTGACTCTGCCTGGTACTACAGTTTTCTGCTGTAGCTGAAGTTTTACCTAGAACTTCAGCTCTATTGTTTGCAGCTCGGATACTTTAACACTGTGTGAAGCCCTGTCCTCTGGGTGATGAATCCTTTTCTGCATCTTCAGTACTAACTAAAAGCTTACAGAGATAAGCTTTCAACCTCAGACCTGTTTTCTCCTATTACCTACTTTCTGGGCTCTGTGTCTATGATATAGGTTTTGGTTTGGACTTCAACTTCTGACTTGATCAAATTAGGGAAGGCTTTGTCTCTTAAGTCACTAAGCATTGAATAGCAGGACTCTCCCTTCCCATCTTATTTTCCAAAGAGCTAATCCTACAAATTGGGTCCATTTTCCCAGCTTGCTCTTATCTGCCTGTTTCTGCCCAAGTGGAAAAGATCTTAAAGTTTTTTGATCCAGTTTTGGCCTACATAAATGGTTACTTCAAAACGTTCCAATTTTTGTTTGCAGCAGCCACTCTTTTATTTGCAATTGAACATAATTTGTCCCTTGATTCCTCTTATGTGAGTGACCTAAGCCATATGACCTAAGTAATAATCATATGTGTTTTTGTGCATAATCACACTGCATGTTGCAAGTCTCCACACAGCATATGTAGACATATTTAGAAGCTTTCATTCCTGTTTCTGTAGCAGATGTGAGCTTGTCTGTTATTCTGACATATTTAATGCCTATTAAACTTGTAGCTACTTTCTTTTCTCCTCCTCCCTTCTCCACACAGTCAGGGTAAGGGTATTAAGGCAGCTGGCACAAAGGAAATATCACAGTATGTCAGATTATGATATTTTATCATTGAATTTTGAAAAAACTAGCTGTGTTTCCTTAGGCAAATCATTTACCCTTTCACTGCAGTCATTTCCCTTATCTGTAAAGTGGAATAATTATATATTTTATTCTGAGAATTTAGAATTGGACTCAATGTAAAGGACTTGTTACAAAAGCATATTAAAGGCTTAGTGGATGTTAGCTATGATTATGGTAAACATTTTAAATGTTTATTAAATAAATGAGACCAAATAAGAGATCATTAGAGTAGGAAAACAAAGGGAAATTATTGTTTATGGAATACAAACTAACACTACCTGTGCACATAAAATCCAGGAGGATATTTTGATGTAATGATACTTGAAGATTGAAAAGGAAAAAAATTGTATTGTTTATGTTAGAAAGACATTAGAAAAATAACTAAAAAAACATGTATAGAAGAAAGTTTCAGTAGTATAATATGTTGTCAAGTTGGAAAATTAAAGGTAATAATTACAGAATGGTGATATTTACATGGTTCCTCTTTTTAGTTCCTCATTTTCAACAAAAAATAAGGCATTTATTCATGAACAAAAGTACTTGTGTGGAAGTTGTGGGATCCAGCACTATATGCCAAGGGACCTATGAGGAGTCATATGAGGAGTCTTGCCCATCTGAGCATCTAGCAATAAGTAGACCTTAGGTGTGGACTGTGGAACCAAAAGAGAAGCAAACTTATAACCTCTTTTTCTACAGTTGGGAAAAAAAAAAAAGCCTGAACTGCTGATTTGGGCAAATTCCCACAGATGACAGATTTATGAAGTCCAGCCTTCCTGAAGGGAGATTCCAGCATGCAACTGGTGCTATGGAGAGAGTAAGAACAACTTCAACAGTGCTGTCCCTCCCAAAGAAAGACTATACAATGATGACCTACCAGGGGGTGGTGCCCTCTCTCAGAGGAGAAAAGGAGAGCAGTGAATGATTGCCCAACTACCCTGTTTCTCTCTAGCAGCACTCAGAGTCCTAGGGAGTCCAGTCCCTGACTGGAGGACAGAGGAGATCAGGAAAGAGAAAATTTTAAATAACATTAAAGGGAAACAGACCCTGATGCCTGTGCTCAGCAGTAAATCCACTCATGAGCATGGGGAGTACCACACCTGTCACATAGGAGGAGTACTTCCTATTGGGGTCAGTAGTCATCCTGGGTACCCTGAGCACTCTGCACACCTCCTACCACTCTGCAGTCAGCTCCTGGTATAGTAATGAGACCAAGCTCCAGTAGACAGAATATATTCAGATAAACTAAGAAAAAAGAGAAGTCCCAAATATCACAAAGGAACGAGGAGACATTATGACTGACACCACAGAAATATAAAATATAATGAGACTACTGTAAACAGCATTATGTCAATAAATTGAATAACTTAAAAGAAATAGAATCCTAGAAACAGAAAATGTGAGTACACATGTAATGAGTAAAGGGATTGAATCAATAATCAAAAAGCTACCCGCACAGAGGAGCCCTAGATCAGAGGTTTCACTGGCAAATTCTATCAAACTTTTAAAGCAGAATTTTTTCTTATCCTTCTCAAAGTCCTCTATACTTGCAAACTTAAGGCTAGCGTTACTCTTTTACCAAATCCAGGAAGGGACACTACAAAAAAGAAAACTAGAAATTATCCCTGATGAACACAGATGTAAAATTCTCAACAAACTATTAGCAAAGCAAATTCAACAGCACAGTAAAAAGGGTCCTTCACTAGAAACAAGTGGGATTGATCCCAAAACCATCTCAAGGATGATTCATCAAAAACAAATCAATAAATGTGGCACATCACAATAATAGAACTCAAGATAAAAATGATCATCTCAACTGATGCAGAAAAAAATGTTTGACAATATACAATATCTTTTCCTAATAAAACTGAGTATAAGGATAATATAATATAAAAGGACATATATGGCAAACCCACAGCTTAAAATAATATTCAATGGTGAAAAACTGAAACCTTTTTATTTAAGATGAGAAATAAGACAGGGTGCCCACTCTCACACTCTTATTCATCACAATACTGATAGTCCTAGCTATAGAGATTAGCTAGAAAAGACAATAAAAGGCATTCAAACTGAAATGAAAGAAGTAACATTGTCACTTGCAGATAATGATTTGAACTCTTAAAGACACAACCAAATAACTGCTGAAACTAGTCAGTTCAGCAAACTAAAAAGCAAAATAAACAGCCAAAAAAGGCAAATTATGTGATGGAAGAAAATATTTGATTACACACACACACACACACACATATATAGGATGGGGGCTAATAGCTAAAATATACAATGACCCTATACAGTTGGATAGGGGGGAAAAAAACTAATACAATAAAAAGGGCAGGGGAATTAGACATTTATTTCAGCAACAACATCCAAGTGATTAACAGCTACATGAAGAGATACTCAAGATTACAAATAATTGGGGAAATAGAAATCAAACCCACAGTGAGCTATAACCAAACACCTCTTAGAATGGCTATCAAGGAGACAAGAGATAACTAATATTGGCGAGGATGTGGAGAGACAGGAACCCTTCTACACTCTTTGTGGGAATGTAAATTGGTTCAAACACTATGGAAAATGTGGAGGTTCCTCAAAAAATTGAAAATAGAATTACTATATGATCCAGCAATTGTATTTCAGAGTATATACTGAAAGGAAGTGAAAATAGATATTGAAGAGATATATGCACTCCCATGTTTATTGCAGCATTATTCTCAATAGCTAAGATATGAAAACAACATGAGTGTTCATCAATACATGAAAGGATAAAGAAAATGTGGAATACAAACATACAGATATTATTCAGCCATGAGAAAGAACATCCTGCCATTTGCAACAGGAATGGACCTTGAGCACATTATGCTAAGTGAGATAAGTGAGACACAGAAAATCAAACACTTTGTGATCTCAATTCTGTATGGAATCTGAAAAAGCCAAACTCATAAAAACAGAGTAGAAATGTGACTGCTAGGTGCTGGGAGGTGATACTGTTTAAGGTGAAAGATTTGCCACCAATAGATAAAGTCCTGGATATCTAATGCACAACATAGTGATTATAGAAATAATACTGTCTTCCAGTTGCTAAGAGACTAGATCTTAATTATTCCCAACACACACAAAAAATGATAATTATGTGATCTGATAGAGGTGTTAATCAACTCGCAATATATAAATGTATCAATAAACACACTGTATACCTTAAACTTACAGGCTGTAGTACTTCAGTTTTGTCTCAATTAAAAAAAAATTTAAAGTAATAAATGATTAAAGCACTGTGTATTCTAGACCAGCCTGCTTAACATAAATTTCTATGTGGACAGAAATGTTCTTGATCTGCAAGACCTGCAATGGTGGCCAAGAAGTACACCCCAATACTCACAGCAGCACTATTTACAATAGCCAAGATATGGAAGCAATCTAAATGTTCATCAATACTTGATTGGATAAAGAAGATGTTATGTGCATATATAATGAAATTTTAGCCATAAAAAAGCAATCAAATTCTTCCATTTGCAACAACATGGATGGATCTGGAGATTATTATGCTTAATGAAATATGTCAGGCAGTCATAAAAAGTATATGTACTTAGTTTTTCAGTCATGTCCGACTCTATACCGCTATGGACTGTAAACTGCTAGGCACTTCTGTCCATGGGGATTCTCCAGGCAAGAATACTGGAGTGTATTGCCATGCCCTCCTCCAGGGGATCTTCCCAATCCAGGGATCAAACCCAGGTCTACCACATTGCAGGTGGATTCTTTACTGTATGAGCCACCAGGGAAGTCCTAAAAAGTGTATATTATCACTTATATGTGAAATTTAAACAATAAAACAAAGGAATAAAGCAAAATGGACTCATAGTTATAGAGAACAAACTAGGGGTTACCACTGGGGAGGGGGCAAAGGGGAAGGTCAAGATAGGGGACAGAGGATGAAGAGATGCAAAATACTATGTATAAAATAAACTATAAAAACATACATCACAGGGAAACACCTCTAATTTTGAATTGAGTATAAGCTATAAAAGTATTGAATCACTATGTTGTACATCTGAAACACATAAAATGTAAATCAACTATACTTCAACTTAAAAAGTGAATTCACTAGTGAATTTTGGCTAATGAAACTAAGGATAATATTTTAATTTTAGATTTTAGGTATTTAGTAAGGAGAAGTAGAGAGCAATAAATAGTGAATTTCTCTCATTTCCACAATTTAGGTACTTGACAGATATAAAAATACACAGAATCTCTTAATATAAAATATGGATGAAAACAGCATGGTTTCTGAAGGAGAAAACATAACATGAGTAACTTTTGCAGTTTTAGAATAGGATCAATACATATGATAAGAGACAGGTTAATTTATATTTTGCTTTCATTTTTGTCACACATGCTAACATTTTTGATATCCAAAGACCCAATAATTTTGTATTATCATGCAGTTATTAATTAATAATTATTAATCAATGATTAATGATCTAAGAAAAATGATATTCTGAATAGCCACTAATTTTTTTTACCCCAGGCATTGGTATACATTTCATTGATATGTGTATGCTGTTTGTTTTCACAAGATTTTTAAAAATTAACTTTATCCATGAGCTTCACTATTAATAATTACAAATTCTGTCCTGTCTATAAAACCTGAATTATTTATGTTTCCACCAGCCAGCCTTAAACCTATTTCTTGTTTCCTCTTCTACTACTTTCTATTGTGAATTTTAGAACTACTTAATAAGCTCTTCACTTACATAATTTGGTATCTATATTCTGCTAATCTGTAGGAATTTAAGCTGTTCTTTGAGTTATATTCTTAGAATGATCTGTTAATACATAATTGTTGTATTACATTCTTAATAATAAGAGTTAATAAAAACAATTCTTAATTATATTAGTGGGCTTCCCCAGTGGCTTAGATGGTAAAGAATCTGCCTGAAATGCAGGAGACCTGGGTTCGTTCCCTGGGTTAAGAAGATCCCCTGAACAAGAGAATGGCTATCCACATCAGTTTTCTTGTCTGGAGAATTTTATGGACAGAGGAGCCTGGTGTGCTACAGTCCATGGACTCACAAAGAGTTGGACATGACTGAGGTGACTGACAGTAACAATCATATTATTGTAGTGAAAGAGCTTTATATCTCCAAAGATTTTATTTCTTTAGTGCATCAATAGTTTATAAAACAGATTCTAACAGAAGGATTTTCTTAAATTTGTCAAAATTGGGAGTTAACAAAGTACTTCAATTCTCTGTTGACATTGTAGCACAGAACCCTTAAACTTGTCATTGAAAATTCCATTTGATTTCTCACAAAAGCATTGTGTTGATATTTAGATTGTATCAACAGACTTGAAAATGTTAGATCTATAATACATATTTGGTTTATGGCATTTCTCTAATTCATTTATTTTTCCATTAAATCATTTTTCTTTAGGCTTCTTTTATTTTTCAAAGGAATATGTTCTTTTGACTTTTCAATCATAATTTATAAACTTTTCATATCTCATGCTTCAGAATGTGAGAGTTCATTTTTATTTCACAAGTCTGTATAGTTCTAATTATTCTGAAAATAACTAATTAAGAGTGAAATCTAATTAGATGAAAATAATATTGGCAGTTACAATTAAGTGTCTGTTCAGATTTGCCATAAATATGATTATTTTTAATATCAAGTTTACCAACTGAGTTTTCTGTGAGTTCATCATAAATATAAAAATTTTAGTCTGACTTTTTGTTTAAAAAAAATCAAACTATATGCCTGTCTATGTCTTTTCAATTTTTTAAAAGACTGAGAATGATTTTCTTAAAACTTGTATTGTTTCTGAGGAGCTGCATATATTTTCTTTTTTCTTCCAGTTTTATTGAAATATAATTGACATACAGTACTGTGTAAGTTTAAGATATACAGCATAATTATTTGACTTACTATATCATGAAATATTTACCACAATATGTTCAGCAAATATCCATCATCTCATATAGATTCAAAATTCAAGAAATAGAAAAAATATTTTCACTTGTGAGAACTCATGATTTACTCTCAATAACTTTCATATATAACTCATACCAGTGTTAATTATATTTATCATATTGTACATTACATCCCTAGTACTTACTTATAATTGAGAGTTTTTACCTTTTGACTACCTTCACCCAATTCCCAAACCCCTGCTTCTGCTAGTCATAAATCTAATCTCTTTTTCTATGACTTTATTCTTAAAGTATAATTGACCTTCAGCACTATGTCAGTTACCACTACATTACATGGTACTTCAATATTTCTATGCATTTCAAAATGGTCATCATGTTAAGTCTAGTCACCGTGGCATATCATTTCTCTAAAGAACCTAAATACTGACCCAATCTAGAGAGACACAGATTTATTCAGTCTGTACTGCATAACCTCATCTATTTATTCTGATCTATTGTTATACAAAAAGTATTTTTACAAAACATATTAGCAGATCACATTTTTTCACATTCATTATTTTCTTGATATCTCTGAAATGATTGGTTGCTTCAAGTTTACTGACTGGTTAGTGTACACACGTGACTCTGTAGACATCCACCCTTACTCCACTCCAGATTCACATGCACTTGGATAATAGTGTATCCAGGCAATCCTGTCTTTCTGGGAAGTTATCATGTTCATCTAATTATACAGAAATTTATCCATGAACTTTCATTTTAGTGAAATAAGTGAGAACATATGGAAACACAGGTGTTTGATTCTTCATGACTGAATTAAACCTACATCATGTATTAATTGTACAAGGAAACTTCTATATCATACTAGAAAAGATGTATAAAGCTTGTATGAGATCAGATGATTCTACTTTTTAATCTACAAGAATTATTTTCACTGTAAAAATAGGAAGATAATTTGTACGGTGGACATTGTAACAAATATGCAAAATTTCCATGAAACATGAATGAATGTGTAAGTGTTCAAGTCATGATTCTTTTTATTACAGGGTAGTATATAATAGTTTCATCAAGACACTAAAGAAATTGGTTGCACACACACACACAAATAGCAATATACAAGAACCCAGCTTCCCCATCCTCCCACAAAGATCAATGACTGGACAGCTATTCACAGAAAAGACTCTGGTAGATCACTTAGGAAATTTTAGCAATACCATGGAACAAAAAGTCAGAATAATCACACAAGAGAAGAAGCTTCCTTTCACCTGTATCATCACATCTGGCAAGTCCGCATTATTCTGTGGCAAGAAGGAATTTCCCAGCTAGAGAGTTTCTCTCACCAGGGAAAGAAGCATAGTGTGAGAAACCAGCCTCTCCAAACACTGTGCAAAGGTCCTACCAGAGTTTTACTCTACCCAGACTGTCAAAGCTGAGAAATGTAGAGTTGGCAGGAATGAGGAAAAGAAGCAGAGACTACTATTAGCAGTCACACATGGGGCATGATTGTGGTTCAGAGAGACGTTCTAGCCAAACCCAGCAGCTTCTCTATGATAGCACAACCACTGCAAACCCCCTGCAGGTTATCACCACAGAAATGTTTGCATTCACTAATGCCAACCACCTCACTCCCTCTCTGCCCTGCCAGCTGTACACTATAACCAGCCTCCATAGCAGTGTGCACATCACAGAAGAACACACCAACATCAGGGCCTTCTCATGGGTGCAGATCACACTCAGTGCTTGCTGGCCACCACCATGTCTACAGTGCGACAGCCTCTCCAGCAGTGCACCTGCGTGTTCCCAGCTAAACCCCTATCACTGGCCTCAAGTGCAGTGTAGAGGCTCAGGGGGAGACTGTGGGGCTACATGTGACTGCACTGATCCCAGGGGCCATACAATTGCTTGCAGGCCCAGCCTTCTGTCACAGCTGACACCACTGTTCCAACTTGTAACTATCCCTTCCACATGTGTACCTGCATGTCCACCCCCCTGATCCCTGTCACCGGTCTCCACTGCATTGTCACCAGTCTCCACTGCATTGTGCACACATAGACATAGAATGTGCAGCCACAGGAGAGCACTCTTGCAGCCAAGGCCTTGACAGCTGCAAGTAAGCCTATAGTTGGTTCTGGCCTTGCTACCTGCCTCAACCCCAATCACTACCAGTGTGTCTGACCCTGCTTCTGCCACTATATAGGCAACTGCAGTTGACCCACAGAGCCAAGTGTGTGAAAACCACTATCTTTAGCCATCACTGCTTCCTGGTTCTTAGCTACTGAAATGAGAAGAGCCACTTAAAGACCCTGTGGACCCACCACAATGCTCACCAAGGACAACACAGTTGTTGACACTGTGGACACTAGTGACCTCAGAGACATAAGACTCTGCCCAGACTGGATGTTTCCATGTGCTCCTGAGCTTGATACCCTACACTAACAGACCCAAGGTCACAGCATGATGTAGTGAGCTCCTATTCACAGGTAAAAGTTTTCCCTTTTTGAAATCAATCCATTAACTCTCGAAGAGGTGGCTTCTGCTTCATATGTGCAGACATCTACACAAGGCTACAGGGATCACAAAGCATCAGAAAAATATATCTACAAAAGAAATATAGCAAAACTCTAGTAACTGACCACAAAGAAATGGAGATTAAAGAAATCAACTGTTCATATGCTTGAAGAGCTGCAAGAGAACACAGATAAACAACGTAACATCAGAATACAATACAGGAATAAAACAGCAGTTCATAGAGAAAACATAAAAGAACCCAATAGAAACTTTGGAGATGAAGAATACAATGACTGATCTGAAGAAATCAATAGAAAGCTTCAGTAGCAGTCTTGAACAGGCAGAAGAGAGAAATCAGCAAACAAGAAGAGTCTGAAATGATCCAACCTGAGGAGAGAAAAGAATGAAGAACCCTATGAGAGTTAAGGACAGGACATCAAATTGATAGTGTATGAACTACTGGAATCTCAAAGGAAAGGAGAAGGGGAAAAAATGAAGAAAACTTTTTAAAGAAATAATGGCTGAGAACTTCTCAAACCTGGGGAGAGATTTGGACATCTGAGTTTATGAACTGAGACGTCACCTTAAAATTTCAATCCAAAAGGTTCTTCTCCAAGACATATAATAAAACTGTCTAAAGACAAAGAGAGAATTTTAAAATCTTCAAGAGAAACAAATGATTTTTCTCATACAAGGGCACTGCAATAACGCTGGTCAGCAGGTTTCTCAGACACTACAGGCCTGGAGAGAATGGGGTGATATATTCAAAGTGGTAGAAAAAAGAAATTGCCAACCAAAAATATTTAAACCATGAAAGCTGTCCTTCAGAAATAAAGGAGGAATAAAGACTTCCCCTAATTTAAAAAAAGCTGAGGAAACTCATCACTACTAAATATGACTTACCAAAAAAAAAAAAAAAAGTTGAAAGGAGTTTTTCAAGCTGAAGCAACAGATCTCTGGTTAATTGGTGAAAACATACAATACTAGCTGAACTTTATTGTATGTTAACACAAACTGAGATGCTACCTTAATTCTACAATAAAGAATAAAAGACAAAAGTATTAAAAGTAGCTTTAGTATAAACAATATGCGAATGAATACAAAATAAAATAAAGATATAAATGGTGACAGCAAAAAAAAGGTGGAGTAAAAGAATACTCATATATGTGATTAAAATTAATATTTTATGAGTGTAAAATACACCTTTTTGTGTATGTATGTGTATATGTGTATAGTTTTTATCTAAGTCTCATGAAAACCACAAAGCAAAATCTACAATAGATAAGCAAAAGGTAAATAGAAGTGGATCAAAGCACATGACTGATGAAAATTAGTACTTTACAAAGACAGGCAGCAAGAAAAAAGAAAAAAATGAAGTACAAATAGCCAGAAAACAGAATAAGGTGTCATTTGTAAGTCCTTAAATAACATTTATACTCTAAATGTAAATTGAACTGAATTCTACAGTCAAAAGGTATAGACTGTCTGGAAATAAAACAATCAAATAATACCCAAATATATGCTGCCGAGTAAACTCATGTCAGCTTTAAGGACATGTATAGGGGTAGCCCTTATGGTAAACAAAAGATCCAAAATGCAGTACTTCCGGGCAACTTAAAAAATGACAAAATAACACCAATTTGTTTCCACAACAAATCATTCAATATCACAGTAATCCAAGCACAGATGCCAAAGAAGCTGAAGTTGACTGGTTCTATGAAGACCTACAACACCTAGTACTAACACCAAAAAGAGATGTCCTTTTCATCATAGGAGACTGGAATGCAAAAGTAGAAGGTAAGTTAGGCCTTGAAGTACGAAATGAAGCAAGGCAAAGGCTAATAGAGTTTGGTCAAGAGAACACACTGGTCATAGCAGACACCCCTTTCCAACAACACAAGAGACAACTCTAGACATGGACATCACCTGATGGTCAATACTGAAGTCAGATTGATTATAATATTTGCAGCACAGATGGACAAGCTCTATACAATGAGCAAAATTAAGACCTGGAGCTGACTGTGGCTGCACTCCTTATTGCAAAATTCAGACTTAAATTGAAGAAAGCAGGGAAGAACACTAGGGCATTCAGATACGACCTAAATCAAATCCCTAAGATTATACAGTGGAGGTGATGAATAGATTCAAGGGATTAGACATGGTAGAACAGGGTTCCCTGAAGACCAATGGACAGAATTTCATAACACTGTACAGGAGGCAATGACCAAAATAATTCCAAAGAAAAAGTAATGCAAAAAGGCAAAGTGATTATCTGATGAGGCTTTACAAATAGCTGAGGGAAAGAAAAGAGCAAGGCAAAGGAGTAAGGGGCAGATATAGTCAACCGAGTGCAGAGTTACGCAGAATAGGAAGAAGAGATAAGGCTTTCTTCAATGAACAATGAAAAAATAAAGGAAAACAATAGAATGAGAAAGACTTAGATATCTCTTCAAGAAAATTGGAGATATCAAGGGAATATTTCATGCAAGGATGGGCACAATAAAGGACAGAAATGGTAAGGACCTAACAGATGCATAAGAGATAAAGAGATGTCAAGAAAACACAGAACTGTACAAAAAAATCTTAATGGTCCAGATAACCATGATGGTGTGGTGACCCTCCTAGAGCCAGACTTCCTGGAATGTGAAGTCAGGTGGGCCTTCAGAAGCATTGTTAAGAACAAAGGTAGTGGAGGTGATAGAATTCCAGCTGAGCTATTTAAAATCCTAAAAATGATGATTCTGTTAAAATTCTGTACTCGATATGCCAGCAAATTTGGAAAACTCAGCAATTGCCACAGTACTGGAAAAGGTCAGTTTTCATTCCAATTCCAAAGAAGGGCAATGCCAAAAAAATGTTCAAACTACCATACAAATGCACTCATTTTATAAGCTAGCAACATAATTCTCAAAATCCTTCAAGCTGGGCTACAGCAGTACATGAACCAAGAACTTCCAGATATACAAGCTGGATTTATAAAAGACAGAGGAGCCAGAGATCAAAGTGCCAGCATCCACTGAATCATAAGAAAAGCAGGAGAATTCCAGAAAAACATCTACTTCTGCTTTATTGACTATACCAAAGCCTTTGACTGTGTGGATCACAACAAACTGTGGAAATTTCTTAAGGAGATAGGAATACCAAACCATCTAAACTGCCTCCTGAGAAACCTATGTGCAGGTCAAGGAGTGACGGTTAGAACCAGACATGGAACAGGGACTAGATCAAAACTGGGAAAGGAGTATGACAAGGCTGTACATTGTTATCCTTGTTTAACTTATATGTAGAGTACATCACACAAAATGTTGGGCTGAATGAATCATAAGCTGGAATCAAGATTTCTGGAAGAAAAACCAACAACCTCAGATGTGTGGATGATACCACTCTAATGACAGAAAGCGAAGAGGAAATAAAGAGCCTCTTGATGAAGGTGAAAGGAGAGAGTGAAAAAGATGGCTTAAAATTCCACATTCACAGAACTAAAATCATGGCATCCACTCCCATCCCTTCATGGCAAATAGATGGGGAAAAAGTAGAAACAGTGATGACTTTATTTCCTTAAACTCCAAACTCACTGTGGATGGTGTCTGCAGCCATGAAATTAAAAGTTACTTACTACTTGGAAGGAAAGCTATGACAAATCTAAACAGTTTATTAAAAAACAGTACTCAGAAACAGTACTTGGACGAATGTCCATGTATTCAAAATTATGGTTGTTCTAGTAGTCTTGTGTGGATGTGAGAGTTGGACCATAAAGAAGGCTGAGTGCTGAAGAATTGATGCTTTTGAACTATAGTGTTGGAGAAGACTCTTGAGAGTCCCTTGGACTTCAAGGAGATCAAATCAGTCAATCCTAAAGGAAATCAACCCTGAAAATTCATTGGAAGGACTGATGTTGAAGCTGAAACTCCAATACTTTGGCCACCTGATGTAAGAGCTGACTCATTGGTAAAGACCCTGATGTTGTGAAAGATTGAGGGCAGGAGAAGATGGCGACAGAGGATAAGATGGTTAGATGGCATCAATGACTTGATGGACATGAGTTTGAGTAAGCTCAGGGAGATAGTGAAGGACAGTGAAGCCTGGCACGCTGCAGTCCATGGGGTCCCAAAGAGTCTGACATGACTTAGCCACTGAATAACAACTATAGTGATAGTCTATAAAAGAAGGGGTGAATCTATTTCTGTGTGTAAATATTATGTAACTCAGTTTCCACTTTTAAACACAGTGTCCAGAATTTATTCCAAAATTTGGGACATAAAAATGCATGGGAAAAAAGAAAGATCCATTGTCAAGAGACACTCAATCCACAAAACCGGGCCCAGAGATTATCCTGAAACTTGAAATATCAGACACTAAAATAATGTACCTTGGCTCAGTGGTAAAGAATCTGCCTGCAACGCAGGAGAGTCAGGTTTGATCCTTGGGTCAGGAAGATCCATTAGAGAAGCAAATGGCAACCCACTCCAGTATTCTAGCCTGGAAAATCCCATGGACAAAGGAGCCTGGCAGGCTACAGTCCAAGGGGTACAAGAGTCAGACAGGACTAAGCAACTAAATCACCATCACCACATGATTCGTATATAAAAAGTCATAGTAAAATGAAAATATAGAGAACATGTATGAAGAGATGAGGAATTTTATCAGAGAAATGAAAACTATATAAAACTACAGGAAACTCAATAAATCAAAGGGTTATCAGAGAAGAGGTGTCCTACTAGTAGGCTTTTAGCAATAAAATGAACATGTTCCAGGAAGAATCAGTGATCTTTAAGATAGTTTAATATAAATTATCCAAACTGAAAGACACAATGAAAAACATAATTTAATAGAACATCCAAAACATTGGGATACTGTCAAACCATCTACCACATGTAGAATTGGTATCTTAGTAATGAGAGAACAAGACGCAACTATTTTAATACAATATTGACTAGAGACATTATAGCCATATACATTAGTGTCTTCAAAAATCCCCCGGGCAATAATGTGTTAAGAGATAATAGTCCAGAAATTTTCAAATTAATGAATTTTAACAAACCAAAAGTTAAATACCCTTTCCCAAATATAAAGAAAAATTCTGCTTAGGCATATCATAGTCAAATTGTGGAAAACAGAATGATAAAGAGAAATCTTGAGGGTATACTGTGAATAAAAAACAAATGTAACAATTTCAACAGAAGCACTATGAGAAAATTTGAACCAAAGGCAAAAGAAGTAAAAACATGGAGTGCTAACCACTGGCCTATCAAGGAATTCCTCTTTTTTTTCCCCGTTATTAAAGACAAAGGTATGGCATCCTTAAAAATGGGGGAAAAAAAGAGGAATTCCTTGGTATTCCAGTGGTTAGGACTCCATGTTTTTACTTCCAGGAACCAAGTTTGATGCCTGGTTGAGGAACTAAGATCCCACAAGTTGTGTAGCATATGCACACACACATGAAAACAAAACAAAACCCTGTCAATCCAAGATTATATACAACAGGAAAATATCTTTCAAAAGTGAAGGAGAAATAAACGTATTTTCAGATGAATGACTGCAGAGACCTGAATTATAAGGATCATTTCAATAGATGCACAAGAAGCACCTGATAAAATTCTACATCTATTCATGATAAAAACTCTCACCAGTGTGAGTATAGAGGGGACATATCTTAACACAATAAAAACTATTTATAACAAACCTACCTAATACTCAAAGGTTAAAAACGGAAAGCCTTTCCACTAAAATCTTAAGCTAGAAAAGGATATCCACTTTCACCACTTCTATTCAACATAGTGGTGTAAGTCTTAGCCACAGCAATCAGAAAATAAAAAGAAATAAAAGTATGAAAATGATAAGAGGGTAAAATTGTTATTTTATGCAGATTATATGATACATATATAGAAACCCTAAAGCCTCCTCACAAACACTATTAGAACTGATGAAAACATTCAGCAAGGTAGCAGGATACCAGATCAACATATAGAAATTGGCTGCATTTTTTTTTTACCCTAAAATGAAATATCAGCAAGTTAAAAAAAAAAAAAAATCCCTTTCAAATTTGTGTCAAAAAAAAAAAAATCTAGGAATAAACCTGATTAAGGAAGTGAAAGACTTATATGCTGGGAAATATAAAACATTGACAAATGAAATTGAAGATGATTCAAAGAAATGGAAAGATACCCTGTACTCTTAAATGGAAAGAATTAATATAGTTAAAATGGCCATACTACATAAAGCAATTGACAGTTTTAATGCAATCCTTATCAAATTACCCATGATATTTTTCACAGAACTGGAACAAATCCTAAATTTTTTTTTGGAACCACAAAAGACCCACAATTGCCAAAGCAATCCTGAGGAAAAAGAACAAAGCTGAAGGCATAACCCTACCAACTTCAGAAACGACTACAAAGCAAGTCTGAATAGTATAAAATGAGAGGAATACACAGGCAAAACACTCTATGACATAAATTGCAGTAGTAGTTATTTAGATCTGTCTTCCAGAGTACTGGAAATAAAAATGAATATAAATGAATGGGACCCAAAAAAAGTTAAATGCTTTTGTACAGCAAAGGAAACTATAAACAAAATGAAAAAACATTTCTCCCTTATGGAATGGGAGAAAATATTTGCAAACAATGTGACCAACAAAGCATTAATTTTCAAAATATATAAACAGCTCACATAGCTCAATATCTCACACACATAAAAATCTAACTATTAAGACACCTAAATAGACATTTCTCCAAAGAAGACACACAGATGGCCAATGAGCATGTGAAAAGATGCTCAAATCACTAATTATTAGAGAAGGGAAAACCAAACTACAATGAAGTATTACCTCATACTGGTCAGAATGGCTATCATGAAAAAGTCTACCACGGATAAACACTAAAAAGGGTGTGGAGATAAGGGAACCCTCCTACACTCTTGATGGGCATGCAAATTTGTGCAGCCACTATGCAGAACAATATGAAGGTTCCTTAAAAGAAAAAAACAAGAAAAAAAAATATAGTTACCATATGATCCCATAATCCCACTCCTGGACATATATCTAAAGAAAACCATAATTTGAAAAAATACATGCACCCCAGTGTTCATAGCTGTACTATTTACAATAGCCAAGACATGGAGCCAACCTAAATGCCCATCAACAGATGAATGGATAATGAAGATGTGGTGTGTGTGTGTATATATGTATATATACATATATATAATGAAATGGAATATTAGTTGTGAAAAAAGAGTGAAATAATACCATCTGCAGCAACATGCATAGACCCAGAGATTATCATACTAAATGAAGTAAATCAGGGAATAAGGGATATCATATGATATGTCTATGAGTAAAAAAAAAATGATATAAATTAACTTATTTACAAGACAGAAATAGACTCACAGACATAGAAAACAAACTTACAGTTACCAAAGGGGAATGGAGGAGATAGAGATAATTTAGAAGTTTGGGATTAACAGATACACAGTACTGTAAGTAAAATAGATAAACAACAGAGTCCTACCATATGGCATCAGATACTTTATTCAATATCTTATAATAACCTACAATGGAAAATAACATAAAAAATATGTATGTATTCTTTTGTACTCAGTTGTGTCCAACTCTGTGACCCTGTGGACTTTAGCCCACCAGGCTCCTCTGTCCATGGAATTTTTCAGACAAGACTACTAGAGCAGATTGCCATTTCCTACTCCAGGGAATCTTCCCAACCCAGAATTTAAAGTACATCTCTTGCATCTCCTGAATTGGCAGGTGGATTCTTTACCACTGTGCCACCTGGGAAGCCCACGGATGTGAATCAGTTTGCTATATATGTGAAAAACTAACACAACATTATAAATCAATTTTACTTCAATAGAAAATAAAGATAAGAAAAAACTAGAAATGTTAAAGTTCATCAAGTGGAAGCCATATCAGACAGAAATGTGAATGCACACAAAATATAAGAGAGAATGGAAAATGGGTATATTTAAAATGCACTGTGTGTTAATTGCACAGTTATGTCTGACTCTTTTTGACCCCAGGGACTGTAGCCTGCCAGGCATCTCTGTCCATGGAATTCTCCAGGCAAGAATACTGGAGTGGATTGCCATTCCCTTCTCCAGAGGAACTTCTGAACACAAGGATCAAACCCTGGTCTCCTACCTTGCAGGTAGATTCTTTACCATTTGAACTGCAGGGAAGTCTTAAATGCATTACTTAATATAAGATTATTATAAGATTTGTAACATATAGAGAACTAAGATGCATGATAATAATACCAAGATTAAGTGGAAGATGTAAAAAACATGGAGCTGTCAGGTTCTTCTACTGCATGTGAGTTGTAATACCCATATTTGAAATTGCACTGTGATAAACTAAAAGTGAATTTTAGAAAATCTATAGCAACCAGCTTCCCTGATGGCTTCCCTGGAGGCTCAGATGGTAGCGAATCTGCCTGCAATGCATGAGACCTGGGTTCAATCCCTGGGTTGGGAAGATCCCCTGGAGAAGGAAACAGTTACCAACTCCAGATTCTGTCCTGGAGAATTCAATGGACAGAGGAGCCTGGTAGGCTACCATCCATGGGGTCACAGAGTTGGACACAACTGAGTGACTTTCACTTGCATGGCTACAAGTACAAATAAAACAAAAATAAACAAATGGGACCTAATTAAAGTTAAAAGCTTCTGCACAACAAAGGAAACTATAAGCAAGGTGAAAAGACAGCCTTCAGAATGGGAGAAAATAATAGCAAATGAAGCAACAGACAAACAACTAATCTCAAAAATATACAAGCAACTCCTACAGCTCAATTCCAGAAAAATAAATGACCCAATCAAAAAATGGGCCAAAGAACTAAATAGACATTTCTCCAAAGAAGACATACAGATGGCTAACAAACACGTGAAAATATGCTCAACATCACTCATTATCAGAGAAATGCAAATCAAAACCACTATGATGTACCATTTCACGCCAGTCAGAATGGCTGCGATCCAAAAGTCTACAAGCAATAAATGCTGGAGAGGATGTGGAGAAAAGGGAACCCTCTTACACTGTTGGTGGGAATGCAAACTAGTACAGCCACTATGGAGAACAGTGTGGAGATTCCTTAAAAAACTGGAAATAGACCTGCCTTATGATCCAGGAATCCCACTGCTGGGCATACACACTGAGGAAACCAGAATTGAAAGAGACACGTGTACCCCAATGTTCATCGCAGCACTGTTTATAATAGCCAGGACATGGAAGCAACCTAGATGTCCATCAGCAGATGAATGGATAAGAAAGCAGGGGTACATATACACAATGGAGTATTACTCAGCCATTAAAAAGAATACATTTCAATCAGTTCTAATGAGGTGGATGAAACTGGAGCCTATTGTACAGAGTGAAGTAAGCCAGAAAGAAAAACACCAATACAGTATACTAATGCATATATATGGAATTTAGAAAGATGGTAATGATAACCCTGTATACAAGACAGCAAAAGAGACACTGATGTATAGAACAGTCTTTTGGACTCTGTGGGAGAGGGAGAGGGTGGGATGATTTGGGAGAATGGCATTGAAATATGTATACTATCATGAATGAAACGAGTCGCCAGTCCAGGTTCGATGCACGATACTGGATGCTTGGGGCTGGTGCACTGGGACGATCCAGAGGGATGGTACAGGGAGGGAGGAGGGAGGAGGGTTCAGGATGGGGAACACATGTATACCTGTGGCAGATTCATTTTGATATATGGCAAAACCAATACAATGTTGTAAAGTTAAATAAAATAAAATTAAAAAATAATAAATATCAAAATGAATCCGCCACAGGTTTATGTAAAGTTTAAAAATAAAATAAAATTAAAAAAAAAAAAAAATAAAGTTACATACATGACTCACAAAAAAAAAAAAAAAAATAAATAAATAAATAAATAAATAAAAGTCGGTGAGGATACAAATTAGTAGAAAATCAGGATAGAGAATGAAGAAGAAAAGAAAGGGAATATGGGACAAATAGCAAGATAAATTTTAACCATACAATTTTTTTAATTAAATGTAAACCAGCTAAAAACTCTAATTCAAAGCAGAATTACTATATTCCATAAAATATAATACCTAGAAAAGATGCTGTCTATAAGAATTTAAATAGAAAAAAAAAGTTTAAACATAAACTGATGGAAAAATATGTGTACTGTGCAAACACTAATCAAAAGCAAGCTGAAGTGGCTATGTTAACATCAGATAATGTTAAGCCACAGAACAAGAAATATGATAATCAAGGATGAGAGGAACATTACACAATGACAAAAGAAAACAATAAATGAAGAAAAGAAATGTCCTAGGTGTATCTGCACCTAACAAAAGTATCTCAACCTATGAAGCAAAAATTAGTATAACCAAAACTAGAAATACATACAGCTACAGTTGTAATTGAAGAATTTAACACTTAGATTTCTACCTACTTGTTACATCAATTATTGAAAGCAATCAGGATACTGATGACCTGAACAACTTTTAAAATCGCATAACCAGTTGATAGGGGCTTCCCTAGTAGTGTGGAGAGAGTGAAGTCACTCAGTCGTGTTCAACTGTTTGCAACCCCATGGACTGTAGCCTACCAGGCTTATCCATCCATGGGATTTTTCCAGGCAAGAGTACTGGAGTGGGGTGCCGTTGCCTTCCCTAGTAGCTCAGCTAGTGAAGAATCCTCCTGCAATGCAGAGGACAGCAATTTCATTCCTGGATTGAGAAGATCTGCTGGAGAAGGGATAGGCTACCCACTCCAGAATTCTTGGGCTTCCCTGGTGGCTCAGATGGTAAAGAATCCACCTGCAATGTGTGGGACCTGGGTTTGATCCCTGGGTTGGGAACATCCACTGGAGAAGGAAACTCCAGTATTCTTGTCTGGAGAATCCCCATGGACAAGAGGGGCCTGGTGGGCTACAGTCCTGCTTCTGCTGCTGCTTAGTCACTTCCGTTGACTCTGTGCGATGCTATGGACTGAAGTCCACCAGGCTCCTCTGTCCATGGGATTTTCTAGGCAAGAATACTGGAAGGGGTTGCCATTTCGTCCTCCAGGGGATCTTCCTGACCCAGGGATCAAACCTGCATGCTCTGCATCAGCAGGCAGATTCTTTACCACCAAGGCACCTGGGAAGGCCCCAGAAAATATTAATATATAGTAACCAAAATAAATGACTGACAGTGAAAGAGAGGAGAAAAAATAATTGCCAGTATCAGAAAGAAGGGCATGTTGGATTCTATAGACATAGGAAGTGAAATAAGAAAATATCAGGAATTACTTTTTTTTTTCAATAAGTGTGACAACTCGTGGTGGACCAATGTCCTGAAAGGCACAAAATACCAAAATTCATTCAAGGTAAAAAACATATATGACCAAAATTTCCCTTTATCTGTTCAGAAGTTTAAATCACAGTTAAAAAACTTCCCACAAAGAAAACTCCAGGTCCAGGTAGCTTTATTTATAAATTATACCAAACAAATGAATAAATAATAGATATTATACACAGGTTTTCAAGATAATAAAATAAGCAAAACATGTTCCAGCTCATTTTATGAGGCCAGCATTAAATTTCATACCAAAAGCAGACCAAAACCATCAGAAAGCTAGAGACCGATATCCTTTATGAAATGTCTCTGAAAAATATTTAGCAAATAAAATGCAGCAATAGGGTGTTTTCAAAAAAAAAAAATAACCAAGCCATGTGTTAGGAGACACAATTAAAACAATAAAGGATATGAAGCCAAATTGGGTTCTATTCAAATGGCATTATATACTTCCTAGTCATGTGACCTTGGGCAAGCTGTGGAATCTCTTCAAACATTGGTTTCCCCATCTGTATGATAATAATGACACTTTAGAGGATTATTGTGAGAATTAAATAAGCAAAATATAGTGTATCTAACAATTCCCAGGATATAGGTACATCTTTTTTTTTTTTTTTCAAATCTACAATTAGATATATTGAGCTCTAGTGAAAGAGGAGAGTGAAAAAGTTGGCTTAAAGCTCAACATTCAGAAAATGAAGATCATGGCATCTGGTCCCATCATTTCATGGGAAATAGATGGGGAAACAGTGGCTGACTTTATTTTCCTGGGCTCCAAAGTCACTGCAGATGGTGACTGCAGCCATGAAATTAAAAGACGCTTACTCCTTGGAAGGAAAGTTATGACCAACCTAGATAGCATATTGAAAAGCAGAGACATTATTTGGCCAACAAAGGTCCGTCTAGTCAAGGCTATGGTTTTTCCTGTGTTCATGTATGGATGTGAGAGTTGGACTGTGAAGAAAGCTGAGCACCGAAGAATGGATGCTTTTGAACTGTGGTGTTGGAGAAGACTCTTGAGAGTCCCTTGGACTGCAAGGAGATCAAACCAGTCCAGTCTGAAGGAGATCAGCCCTGGGATTTCTTTTGAAGGAATGATGCTAAAGCTGAAACTCCAGTACTTTGGTCACCTCATGTGAAGAGTTGACTCATTGGAAAAGACTCTGATGCTGGGAGGGATTGGGGGCAGGAGAAGAAGGGGACGACAGAGGATGAGATGGCTGGATGGCATCACCAACTTGATGGACGTGGGTTTGGGTGAACTCTGGGAGTTGGTGATGGACAGGGAGGCCTGGCATGCTGCAATTCATGGGATTGCAAAGAGTCGGAGAGAACTGAGCAACTGAACTGAACTGATACTTGGAAGCTTAGCACAACATCTTCTAGAACTGACTATTGAAAAATTGGTTAATTGAAATAGAATTTTAAAAACTGTTCTGCTAATCTTTTAGTTGTCTTTTTAATTTGTGTAGAAAATGATAATTTTTAACCTATTGAAAAAAACAGTTTAGGTTGCTAAGTAAACAAAACAGAAGAAACAGAGAAAATGGGGAAAATAAATGATCAATTAAGGGACATAGATATATTATGGAAATTAGTTTTTAAAAAGTAGTTAGGGAAAGACAGAATATAGGATTAAATTTGTGTAGTGATACTTCAGCATACTTGGATAGCATTTATCATGGGTTATTATAAAGAAAAACACCAGCCTGACCATTGATAAAGCATTCATTCTTATCCTAAAGAGAGAAAAAAAAAAAAAAAACACCTAGAAGTAGTAATTATTAGAGTAGTATAAAGAACTTTGACTATATTTTCTCCCTTAGGTATGTTTGAAGAGTTTGCTTTTCTTTTGAACCAAGAGATGAGAGAACCACTTCATTTGTTGGGCTGTTGTTCAAAATTTAAAATTGCTATTATAGAGAAAGCTAGCCATTTTATATGTTTCTATAAGCAGAGTAACACTTAAATCCCTCAGCTATTCTCCAGTGCCAATACAGGAGATGTTAAGAGAAACAGGTTTGATCCCTGAGTCAGGAAGACTACCTGGAGATGGAAATGGCAACCCACTCCAGTATTCTTGCCTGGAAAACCCCATGAACAAAGGAGCCTGGCAGGCTACAGTCCATAGCATCTCAAGGAGCTAGACACAATGGAAGCAACAGCACACAGCACAAATTCTATGAAAAAGAAATTATTATTATCAAAATAATAAGCCTCAGAGAAATTTAGAAAATTCATCAAGCTCATATAATTAACAATTCTGGAGCCATGCTGAATTCATCTTCACTATTTCAACTTTTTGTTGATGCTGATACAATATAGTTATTTGTCACTTCATGACAAATAGATGGAGAAACAGTGTCAGACTATTTTTTTGGCTCCAAAATCACTGCAGATGGTGACTGCAGCCATGAAATTAAAAGACACTTACTCCTTGGAAGAAAAGTTATGACCAACCTAGACAGCATATTAAAAAGCAGAGACACTACTTTGCCAACTAAGGTCCATCTAGAAAGTCTGTGGTTTTCCAGTAGTCATGCATGGATATGAGAGTTGGACTGTGAAGAAAGCTGAGCACTGAAGAATTGATGCTTTTGAACTGTGGTGTTGGAGAAGACTGTTGAGAGTCCCTTGGACTGCAAGGAGATCCAACCAGTCCATCCTAAAGGAAATCAGTCCTGAATGTTCATTGGAAGGACTGATGTTGAAGTTGATATTCCAATACTTTGGCCACCTGATGCAAAGAGTTTACTCATTTGCAAAGACCCTGATGCTGGGAAAGATTTAGGCAGGAGGAGAAGGGGATGACAGAGGATGAGATGGTTGGATGGCATCACCGACTCAACGGACATGAGTTTGGGTAACTCTGGGAGTTGGTGATGGACAAGGAACCCTGGTGTGCTGCAGTCCATGGGGTCTCAAAGAGTCGGACACAACTGAGCGATTTAAATGAACTGAATACATATGATGTTTAAATTTGCTTGAAAATTTTACAACTTTATTTACTGTACAAGACCCTATTATGTATAGTAGGCTTTTATCATTTTATAGGTGACAAGACTGAGGTCAAGAGACTTTGCAGTTCTCCTAAGCAACACCTAGTTGAAGAAGTAGAATTCAAATCTCAGCCTTTATCTCTCTGGCTTCATTCTGAATAATGACAAAATCAAAGTTGAGGATCTATTTCTTCCCAAATGTCCTTTGCAAATCTCTATAATTTCAAATGTCCTTTATTTGATAATGCCTGGCTTTTTTCTACCTTGAGTTGCCCAGGAGAAAGCAATTGTGATAACTATGAAATGACTGTACAAATTCACTGCAGTGAAGAATGAAAATTTCAGATAGAAAGAATGGAAATGACCAGTCTTAAAATCTTATCATCTCGACTTCAGAAGGACTGAAGCTGAAACTCCAATACTTTGGCTACCTAATGCGAAGAACTGACTCATTAGAAAAGACCCAGATGCTGGGAAAGATTGAAGGCAGGACGAGAATGGGATGACAGAGGATGAGATGGTTGGATGGGATCACTGACTAGATGGACATGAGTTTGAGCAAGTGAATTGGTGATGGACAGGGAAGCCTAGAGTGCTGCAGTCCATGGGGTTACAAAGAGTCAGACATAACTGAGCAACTGAACTAAACTACTTCAGAAAGTGCTTCTAAGGTACTTTACTGTTACAGTCCAGTACTCAATGCTGGATGCAATATATGGGATTATAAAAATGTGCTAAAATAATCATTAATAAATAAATTTCAGGAGTGTCACATATAAATAGGAAATAACATTGGTAGGGTTTAGTCTTGAAGGCAAGAATTATGAATGTCCACTTGATACATTCAAAGAAATGAGTGATGTCAAAAATCTATATCATAGCATATAAAAATTGTTTTATTTATTATAGATGTTTTATTATTTCTTGTAAAACCTTTGAAAAATGTTGTATTATAGTTTTAACTATTAAATAACAGTAGTACTGAGAATGCTACTTGGATTTTGACTCTATACTTTTCTGGTAAGACTTTATATTAAAATGTTCCTATCTGAAACTTTAATAGCTTGTTGATCCAAGAGAAGACTAATTCATTGGAGGGTGCAGAACAGGCTACTGCCTTTTCAAAGCCCCAAATCCTTTAAACCTCTTTTCTCCTTCATTTTAGAAACACGAATAGCATGACTCAAATCCGGCAGGCAGTTTTTTTGCAGGTTATTTTTTTTTCTGTCAAAATTTTAAGTAACATTTTTTATAACAGTCTTTATAATAAGCAAATGTGTGTGGAAAGTC
The DNA here is from genome assembly GCF_029407905.1 of Bubalus kerabau. Classification (NCBI taxonomy): domain Eukaryota; kingdom Metazoa; phylum Chordata; class Mammalia; order Artiodactyla; family Bovidae; genus Bubalus; species Bubalus kerabau. Next base: position 76,934,113 of record NC_073631.1, on the reverse strand, counting down.
AGGTGTTAAATGAAGCCATGCAAATTAGCCATCTGGATTGAAAAATATTGTTTTACTTAATATTGAGCTTAACAGATTTATAGATTTATAAAAAATCTTTTAGCCTTTGCAGTATTCCAGTATATGTGATCAATCCTTATGATTCTTCACATGGAAATTAAGCTTGAGAGTTGGGAATAAATAGTGGACATAGCCTTCATATTTCCATCCACATCTCAAGGCACTTATTTTGGAAAGAAAGACTAAAATAACAGTGCCTAAAATATATATATTTGAAAATACTTGATTTTTACCCAGTGCTTTTTAAAGAATTTCAAGAAAGGCTGAGAGCCCACCATTGTGGTTCAGTTTTGGCTGTGTGAACGTAAGTGTTTAAGAGCTCTGTTGATGATAACTGTGAGAAAGGCTGACATGATAGAAACAAATGAACATTGCCACTGATGGACAGGGAGCTTATGCAAATCAGACAACCCAGAGATCCTACCATTTAAGGAGAAAACATGGCATTCTTCCTCCTATAGCTCTCTCAAGCCTTGTCTATCCACATATCTGAGCGATGTCACTCCAAACATTAAGAAAGGGAAGGGAAGCGAAAGGCAAACAAATTGATGCCCCATCATTCATTGTTTCACAAATAATGTTTGAAATGTTTATTCTGGTATCTATGATCTTGCATGTTCTAACTCTAACTTTCCAGTTTGTGTTGCAACAATTTCTATACATTTCTCTTTTGTTCTACTCAAATGGAACTCATTACTGCTCCCCACACATGCCATATACTTTCTTCTCTAGGTGCCTTTCTCATTTACCTAATTCAAATCTATTCCCTCTCCCTAGTAACCAGTTCATTTTCACTATTTAAATTTATAGCATTGAAGTGTGATTTACAAGCAAGTGTATGTGCATACTAAGTTGCTTCAATCATGTCCGACTCTTTGCAACCCTATGGACTGTATGTAGCTGGCCAGGCTTCTCTGTCCATGGGATTCTCCAGAAAAAATACTGGAGTGGGTTGCTGTGACCTCCTCTGGGGATCTTCTTCTGACACAGGGATGGAGCCTGTGTCTCTTATGTCTCCTGCATTGGCAGGCAGGTTCTTTATCATTAGTGCCACCTGGGAAGTCCTTACAAGCAAGTAGATGCACACATTTTAAATGTTTCAGTGAATTCTGACACATTATCACTACATTCAAAATACAGAATGTATCCACATGATTTTATTCATGAATCTTTACTAGCAAAGTTGCTGTCACTTCTATACCTCTTCATATGCACCCTGCTGCTGCTGCTGCTGCTAAGTTGCTTCAGTCGTGTCCGACTCTGTGCGACCCCATAGACAGCAGCCCACCAGGCTCCCCCATCCCTGGGATTCTCCAGGCAAGAACACTGGAGTGGGCTGCCATTTCCTTCTCCACACATACACCCTAAAATGAGGCAAAGACTTATCTGTCTTCTAACACTATAGTTTTGCTTTTCTAGAACTCCATATACATGGATTGATATAGTACTTACCCTTTCTACTGATTTCTATCACTCAGCATACTTTTTTTTTTTTTTTAAGATTCATCTATGTGATTATTGCCAAGTAATAAACTATTGTACAAACATTACCAAAATGTTTCTCCATCTACTGTTGAACATTTGGTTATTTCCAGTTTTTTAATATTATGAGTCAAACTTATGAATATACATGTGTAAGTTTCTGTGTGCCTATATGCCTGTTTATCTTTGATAAATGCCTAGGATTAGGATTGATGAGATTGATCTTCCCAACCCAGTTCTCCTGCATTGCAGGCAAATTCTTTACCAGCTGAGCCACAAGGGAAGCCCAGGAATACTGGAGTGGATAGCCTATCCCTTCTGCAGCAGATCTTTCCAACCCAGGGATTGAACTGGGGTCTCCTGCATTGCAGGTGGATTCTTACCAACTGAACTATCAGGGAAGTCCCAGGATTGATGAGTAACAGTATTTAAGTTATTAAGAATTTGCAAAAATATTTCCCCAACTGGTTTTATCACTTAAACTTCTATCAGAAATGTTTAAGTTTCTCAATTACTATACATATTCACCAATACTTGGCATAGTCATTCTTTCTTATTTTAACCATTCTAAAGGATGCTTATGTGGTATGTGGGTATGGCATAGATTTTATGTGCATCATCTATGTGTTAGGTGCTCAGTTGTGTCAAACTCTATTCAACCCCATGGACTATAGCCCACCAGGCTTCTCTTTGTCCATGGGATTCTCTAGCAAGAACACTGGAGTGGATTGCCATGCCCTCCTCCAGGGGATCTTCCCAACCCAGTAATCAAACCCAAGTCTCCTCTCCTTCATAGCAGGCAGACTCTTTACCATCTGAGCCTAATAATGCTGAGCATCTTTTCATGTATTTTTTTAAGCAATTAATATGTCATATTTGGGCTTCTCTGGTGGCTCAGATGGTAAAGAATCTGCCTGCCATGCAGGACACCTGGGTTTGATCTCTGGGTTGAGAAGATCCCCTGGAGAAGGGAACAGCTACCCACTCCAGTATTCTGGCCTGCAGGAGTCAATGAACAGAGGAGACTGGCAAGCTACAGTCCACGAGATCTGTAATTAATTTTTTAAGCAATTAATATACCATATTTAGTGAAGTCACTGTTCAAGTCATATATACATTTTTATTTTGTTTCTTTTTAAGGATTCCTTAGAATTATGTTGTTTATGAATAAAGATATATTTTCTGCTTCTTTCCTACCTACACCCTTTTTTTTTTCTTCTTATATCATTGCACTGGTTAGGGCCTCAATACAATGTTTAATACAAATGCTGAGAGTGGAATGCACTTGACTTTTTCTCTATCCTGGGTGAATACATTTAGTCTTTCAACATTAAGTACAATGTTAGCTAGTTTGCCACAAGTTATTGTGTTGTGCTTGTTGTTTATCATCAGTGGGAGTTACATTTTGACAAAGTATTTTCTGACTCTGTTGTTACAATTTAATGGTTTTACTTTTTCTATTAATATTGTGAATTATAATAATTGTTAAGTTAACCTTGAATTCCTGGAAATTGGTCAAAAATCTTTGAACTCTATACTTGGTCATAAGTTACTCCTGTAATATTGCTGGACCCGGTTAGCTAGCAAATATTATTTCTATGTTCATAAAGGATATTGGTTTGTGCTTTTGATTTTTTTCTAGCTTTACTGAGGTATAATTAACATAAAGTTGTAAGCTATTTAAAGTGTACAACATGATAATTTGCTGTGTCTACATTGTGAAAGAACTTCCCCCTCTGAGTTAGTTAACATATCCATCACTTCACGTATTTCCTCTTCTAGTTTTTATAAAAGTATGCATAAAATTGATATTTCTTCTTTGATGAAATTAGCCACTGGAGCCACAGGAGTCTGGAATTTTCTTTGTGGAAAGTTTTAAACTACAAATCCAACTAACATAATAGATGTAAATGATTCAGGGTATGTATTTTCTTTTCTTTTTTTTCTTTTTTTTTTAGTGTTTTGCTAGTTTGAAAATTGTCTATTCCATATATGTTGAATTTGTTGGCAGTAAGTTATAATAGTTTCCTATGACAATTTAACATAGGATCTTTTTTCTGAGCTGTCTAGGGGTTTATACGTTTTTATCTTTCAAAAAATAAGATTTTAGGTACATTTATTTTCCTCTATTTTTCTCCTTTGCTTAACTGATATCTATTCACTTAACATTTTTTTATCCCCTTTCTTCTGCTTCCTTTGACATTAATTGCCTATTCGTGATTTTTGAGGTACTGCTACTGCTGCCGCTGCTAAGTCGCTTCAGTCGTGTCCAACTCGGTGCAACCCTATAGACGGTAGCCCACCAGACTCCCCCATCCCAGGGATTCTCCAGGAAAGAAGACTGGCGTGGGTTGCCATTTCCTTCTCTAATGCATGAAAGTGAAAAGTGAAAGTGAAGTCACTCAGTTGTGTCCGACTTTTCGCGACCCCGTGGACTGCAGCCTACCACGCTCCTCTGTCTATGGGATTTTCCAGGCAAGAGTACTGGAGTGGGGTGCCATTGCCTTCTTCTATTTTACTCTAGAGGGGAGAAGGCGGCAAAATATTCATATAGGGCAATGCTTTACAGTAGAAATATTTGTATTTTTAATTTTTAGTAGCTATATTAATAAAATAAATAAAAGTAAAATTAAGTTTAGATATATGTCAAATATTATTAAAATGTCATTTCAAAATGCAATCAATATAACATTAGGAATGAGACATTTTGGTTTTTTTAGTACTAAGTCTCCCAATATACTCAGCTGGTAAAGAAACCGACTGCAACTTGGGACAGCTGGGCTTGATCCCTAGTTTGGGAAGATCCCCTGGAGAAGGAAAAGGCTATGTGCTCCAGTATTCTGACCTAGAGAATTTCATGGACTGTTTAGTCCATAGGATTGCAAAGAGTCAGAAATGACTGAGCGACTTTCGCTTCACTTCACTTCACTCCCAGTATACAGGGTGTTTTTGATATTTATAGCATATGGTAATTCACACCAGTCACATTTCAAGTACTCAATAAGTGCAAGTAGCTGTTGGCTGCTATACTGAACACTCAGATAATATTAAAATATACCGAAAGTGCTAATTTAGTCCTCACTGGACACTTTGCATCCTAAAAAGATTAAGTAGTTGTTCCATGATCTATCAGCAAATAAGTAAAAGAGATGTGATTTGAGCCAAAATTTTTCCAACTTCAAATTCTGTATTATTTCATGACCCTTAAAACAGCTACATTTTCTGGTTTTCTGGCCTCCTTCAAACTGCTGACTTCCCTAAATCATTATTTACAATCATGTAATCAAATTGACCTGTTCTAGAGCTACTGAGCAGAGGGTTGTGGCAAAGTACAAATCTCAATAATGTGAATAAAGGTTAAGAACACAAATGTAACTGTGCTTCTCTTGACATATCTGGGAATCAAGATTTTATCCTTTGTATTTTCTTTACTTCCTTAAAGAAATATAAAAGTACACTGCAAAGGTATGATAGCATGTTCTAGCTGTCCTAATTCTGAGCCAATTTCCCTGCTTAGTGTTTTTAAGAATAGTTAGGATAACTCTACTTGGATAAGAATAATAGAATAGATTGTGTTTGATTAAAGTTATTAAAATGGGCTAAACCTTTGGAGAAAAAGTGCTCTTTCCTTATTGACCAAAAAACTCAGAATAATTGATAGGTTTAAGGGCCTTGCATCTAAGCAAAGTTACCTAAACATGTCACTAGTATGGACTAGATTTATTTTTAAGTCACTACATCTATGTCATTTTGGGGCTTAGCTTGTTTGACCAAAGGAAGTTTAACATAGCAAGGCTAGGCATCTTAAAATCCATGCTAAAAATGAATTGAGTTGTATAACAAATTTAGATTCACTAATCCAATCAATCTGAAAGAGATGGGAATACCAGACCACCTGACCTGCCTCTTGAGAAATCTGTATGCAGGTCAGGAAGCAACAGAACTGGACATGGAACAACAGACTGGTTCCAAATAGGAAAAGGAGTACGTCAAGGCTGTATATTGTCACCCTACTTATTTAACTTATATGCAGACTACATCATGAGAAACGCTGGACTGGAAGAAACACAAGCTGGAATCAAGATTGCCAGGAGAAATATCAATAAACTCAGATATGCAGAGGCAACACCCTTATGGCAGAAAGTGAAGAGGAACTAAAAAGCCTCTTGATGAAAGTGAAAGAGGAGAGTGAAAAAGTTGGCTTAAAGCTCAACATTCAGAAAACGAAGATCATGGCATCTGGTCCCATCACTTCATGGGAAATAGATGGGGAAACAGTGGAAAAAGTGTCAGACTTTATTTTTTTGGGTTCCAAAATCACTGCAGATAATGACTGCAGCCATGAAATTAAAAGACGCTTACTCCTTGGAAGAAAAGTTATGACCAACCTAGATAGCATATTCAAAAGCAGAGGCATAACTTTGCCAACAAAGGTCCATCTAGTCAAGACTATTGTTTTTCCTGTGGTCATGTATGGATGTGAGAGTTGGACTGTGAAGAAGGCTGAGTGCCGAAGAATTGATGCTTTTGAACTGTGGTGTTGGAGAAGACTCTTGAGAGTCTCTCGGACTGCAAGGAGATCCAACCAGTCCATCCTAAAGGAGATCAGCCCTGGGATTTCTTTGGAGGGAATGATGCGAAAGCTGAAACACTAGTACTTTGGCCACCTCATGCGAAGAGTTGACTCATTGGAAAAGATTCTGATGCTGGGAGGGATTGGGGGCAGGAGGAGAAGGGGACGACAGAGTATGAGATGGCTGGATGGCATCACTGACTCGATGGATGTTGAGTCTGAGTGAACTCCGGGAGTTGGTGATGGACAGGGAGGCCTGGAATGCTGCGATTCATGGGGTTACAAAGAGTCGGACATGACTGAGCGACTGATCTGATCTGAATCCAATCAATCACCAATACATATCTATGTGTTTATTAAGTATAAGTGACTTGGTTGTTGGAGTTGCTTATTAAAATCAAAGTAGTTCTGCTCTCTAACTTTGTCTCTAATTAAAGGTCTTAACCTTTCAGGGCTGTCCTCAGTTCAGTTCAGTTCAGTTGCTCAGTCATGTCCAACTCATTGCAACCCCATGAATTGCAGCATGCCAGGCCTACCTGTCCATCACCAACTCCTGGAGTTCACTCAGACTCACGTCCATTGAGTCGGTGATGCCATCCAGCCATCTCATCCTCTGTCGTCCCCTTCTCCCCTGTCCCCAATCCCTCCCAGCATCAGAGTCTTTTCCAATGAGTCAACTCTTCGCATGAGGTGGCCAAAGTACTGGAGTTTCAGCTTTCGCATCATTCCTTCCAAAGAACACCCAGGACTGATCTCTTTTAGAATGGACTGGTTGGATCTCCTTTCAGTCCAAGGGACTCTCAAGAGTCTTCTCCAACACCACAGTTCAAAAGCATCAATTCTTCGGCGCTCAGCCTTCTTCACAGTCCCACTCTCAGATCCATACATGACTACTGGAAAAACCATAGCCTTCCCTAGATGGACCTTTGTTGGCAAAATAATGTCTCTGCTTTTCAATATGCTATCTAGGTTAGTCATAACTTTCCTTCCAAGGGTAAGCATCTTTTAATTTCATGGCTGCAGTCACCATCTGCAGTGATTTTGGAACCCAAAAAAATAAAGCCTGACACTGTTTCCCCATCTATTTTCCATGAAGTGATGGGACCGGATGCCATGATCTTCGTTTTCTGAATGTTGAGCTTTAAGCCAACTTTTTCACTCTCCTCTTTCACTTTCAACAAGAGGTTTTTTAGTTCCTCTTCACTTTCTGCCATAAGGGTGGTGTCATCTGCATATCTGAGGTTATTGATTTTTCTCCCGGAAATCTTGTTTCCAGCCAGTGGTTCTTCCAGCCCAGAATTTCTCATGATGTACTCTGCATATAAGTTAAATAAGCAGGGTGACAATATACAGCCTTGACGTACTCCTTTTCCTATTTGGAGCCAGTCTGTTGTTCCATGTCCAGTTCTAACTGTTGCTTCCTGACCTGCATACAGGTTTCTCAAGAGGCAGGTCAGGTGGTCTGGTATTCCCATCTCTTTCAGAAATTTACACAGTTTATTGTGATCCATACAGTCAAAGGCTTTGGCATAGTCAGTAAAGCAGAAATAGATGTTTTTCTGGAACTCTCTTGCTTTTTTAATGATCCAGCGGATGTTGGCAATTTGATCTCTGGTTCCTCTGCCTTTTCTAAAACCAGCTTGAACATCTGGAAGTTCACGGTTCACATATTGCTGAAGCCTGGATTGGATAATTTTGAGCATGTGAGATGAGTGCAATTGTGTGGTAGTTTGAGCATTCTTTGGCATTGCCTTTCTTTGGGATTGGAATGAAAACTGACCTTTTCCAGTCCTGTGGCCACTGCTGAGTTTTCCACATTTGCTGGCATATTGAGTACAACACTTTCACAGCATCATCCCTCACGATTTGAAATAGCTTAACTGGAATTTCATCACCTCCACTAGCTTTGTTCCTAGTGATGCTTTCTAAGGCCCACTTAACTTCACATTCCAGGATGTCTGGCTCTAGGTCAGTGATGACACCATTGTGATTATCTGGGTTGTGAAGATCTTTTTTGTACAGTTCTTCTGTGTATTCTTGCCATCTCTTCTTAATATCTTCTGATTTTATTAGGTCCATACCATTTCTGTCCTTTATTGAGCCCATCTTTGCATGAAATGTTCCCTTGGTATCTCTAATTTTCTTGAAGAGATCTCTAGTCTTTCCCATTCTGTTGTTTTCCTCTATTTCTTTGCATTGATCGCTGAGGAAGGCTTTCTTATCTCTTCTTGCTATTCTTTGGAACTCTGCATTCAGATGTTTCTATCTTTCCTTTTCTCCTTTGATTTTGGCTTCTCTTTTCACAGCTATTTGTAAGGCCTCCCCAGAGAGCCATTTTGCTTTTTTGCATTTCTTTTCCATGAAGATGGTCTTGATCCCTGTCTCCTGTACAATGTCACGAACCTCTGTCCATAGTTCATCAGGCACTCTATCTATCAGATCTAGTCCCTTAAATCTATTTCTCACTTCCACTGTATAATCATAAGGGATTTGATTAAGGTCATACTTGGATGGTCTAGTGGTTTTCCCTACTTTCTTCAATTCAAGTCTGAATTTGGCAATAAGGAGTTCATGATCTGAGTCACAGTCAGCTCTGGGTCTTGTTTTTGCTGACTGTATAGAGCTTCTCCATCTTTCGCTGCAAAGAATATAATCAATCTGATTTCGGTGTTGACCATCTGGTGATGTCCTCCTGAGGGTGCAGGAGGCCTGAGAGGAGCCACTCCACGTTCAAAATCAGAGGGGCAGCAGTGAGGAGATACCCCTTGTCCAAGGTAAGGAGCAGCAGCTGCACTTTGCTGGAGCAGCTGGGAAGAGATACCCCACATCAAAGGTAAGAGAAACCCAAGTAAGATGGTAAGTGTTGCAAGAGGGCGTCAGAGGGCAGACACACTGAAACCATAATCACAGAAAACTAGTCAATCTAATCACATGGACCACAGCCTGGTCTAACTCAATGAAACTAAGCCATGCTGTGTGGGGCCACCCAAGACCGACGGGTCATGGTGGAGAGGTCTGACAGAATGTGGTCCACTGGAGAAGGGAATGGCAAACCACTTTAGTATTCTTGCCTTGAGAACCCCATGAACAGTATGAAAAGGCAAAATGATAGGATACTGAAAGAGGAACTCCCCAGATTAGTAGGTGCCCAATATGCTACTAGAGATCAACGGAGAAATAACTCTAGAAAGAATGAATGGATGGAGCCAAAGCAAAAACAATACCCAGTTTTGGATGTGACTGGTGATAGAAGCAAGGTCCAATGCTGTAAAGAACAATATTGCATAGGAACCTGGAATGTTAGTTCCATGAATCAAGGCAAAATGGGAAGTGGTCAAACAAGAGATGGCAAGAGTGAACGTCGACATTCTAGGAACCAGTGAACTAAAATGGACTGGAATGGGTGAATTTAACTCAGATGACCATTATATCTACTACTGTGGGCAGGAATCCCTTAGAAGAAATGGAGTAGCTATCATGGTCAACAAAAGAGTCTGAAATGCAGTACTTGGATGCAATCTCAAAAACGACAGAATGATCTCTGTTTGCTTCCAAGGCAAACCATTCAATATCACAGTAATCCAAGTCTATGCCCCGACCAGTAACTCTGAAGAAGCTGAAGTTGAACAGTTCTATGAAGACCTACAAGACCTTTTAGAACTAACACCCAAAAAAAGATGTCCTCAGTTACTATAATTGAAACTACGAGCCTATGACTCATGCTTCATTGAGTATGTGAGCAACAAAATGATGTTTCTGCAGCGGTCCAGTAAGATGTATGGATAGGCACAAACATTAGATTCCCCACAAAATCCCATGGGAACTTTGCTTGAAATGTCTGCCAGCTCTTGGGTCTTCTCATACTTCTACCTATATCTGATTCTGGGCACTATTATTTTAATTCAAAAAAAATTATTGAAAGATATTTTAAAACAGCTAAATGGAGTGATATGTGATATTTTTAGAGGGAAAGAGTGAAAGAAGTTCTATTTATTTATTTATTTATATAGTTTTACAGAGAGGCTATAGAGTTTTATATATCTACATTTATGGCTTTATGTATATATAGAACAAACATATGCACCTGTAGATATATATATATATACACACACACATACACACACACACACATACACATAGATGTACATTTTAATTTCACTGACCTATAATTTGAGTGGAATTCCAATTCCAATTAAAATTCCAGTTTTTTGCTGGCTTTCTTTTATAAATAAACTATTCTCAGAATCTTTTTTTAAAAAAGGATTCTGTTCACAGACAAATTTGTCCTAAACTGGCCAGTTTTGTGAGACCTGACTATTAAGTTTTACCTCCAACTCAGAACAAAAATTCTGGAGGAAAAATGCTGTATAAAAAGTGTTGAATATCCCTGCTTCCTTGGTTCCTTTCTTGGGGGGTGCTGGGGGAGAGGCAACTGGCATGAAACATCAATTGATACATTACAGTTAATATAACTCACCTCTCTGTTCTAAGGTTATCCAAGTTTTCTAAGAAAACAAGTTGAGTGTTAGAGAGCATAGGTTTAATAATTAGTCACTTATAGCTTATTTTGATAGAGAACTTTGTTAACCTATAAGACTGAACTTCAGCATGTAATTTCTTTCATCAAGATGGTTCAAGATCAAGGAGTACATGTTGAAAATTGTGTCTTAAGTAAAATACTGACACATGACACAAGCAAAGGATGGACATGATTTCGCTAATATTAAGGTAGCACCTGACTAGGTTCAGAGTGTTGCTGTTCAAGACAGTGAAATAGTTGCCTGTACTTGGGCAAATGTGGGTGAAATGAGGTGTAAAATGTGCTCTGTTAAAAGTCATACCTAAGAAGAATGACAAAGAGGTGAACATTGAAATGGAGAGCAATAAGGAAGCCAAAGCTTATCAGAGCTGCTGATTATAGACACAGGTCATGAAACTGCAAAATAGCATTTATAGACAGCAGTCTTACAGGGCAGTACCCATTCAGATGTAACCAGAATCATGGGCATTTTTATTTCTGTTGCAATGATCATCCCTCTACTAGTGCAAAAGTACGCTTAAAGCTTAAAGATGACGAAATTTACTAATGTGAAGGGACTGGAAACTTACCAAAAGTGAAGTGCCTGCTCTGTGGGGAAGGGAGAGGAATAGAGGGCTTCTATGGGGGGTAATGGTGGTAATAAGCCCAGTAATCTCTTGAGCAGAGAATATGGTGGCCAGCTATTGACTTTGTTTGCCAAGAAGCTGAAGCGAGGGAGGAAAAAACCTTAGTTAAAGCTATCCTTAATAATCATGCCTCCTAGTTATATTTCCTTCCTACTTGCTTCACTGTCTCCAAAACAAAACAAAATAGTTACTAAGAGTGGAAGGAATAAATTGGGAAACTGGAATTGACATATACACACTACTATATATAAAATATATATAACTAATAAGGACCTAGTGTATGTAACAAGGAACTCTACTCAATACTCTGTAATGACCTATATGGGAAAACAATCTAAAAAAAGACTAGATATTTGTATACGTATAAATGATTCACTTTGATGTACATCTGAAACTAACACAACACGGTAAATCATCTATACTGCAATAAAAATTTAAAATGAAGTTCCCTCTTTTCTCTATGTGCTTACTGTCAATGTACCAAAGTTATTTTTCTTTTTTTTTTTTTTTACTAAATTTCAAATTAAATATTCCCTATTGTATTGTCAACATTTATTTCCTAGAAGAGGGAGTACTTTGTTATTATTATGGCAAAGATTTTGGTGCTCCAAAGATTCTGACCACCAAAGATTTTGTAGTCTAAAGAGTAATAATAATAATAATAAATAAAAATCCCTGACCGAATGATGTTTCAATAAAGTTATTTCTCTCTTGCAAGCTATATATTGTTAAAAAAAAATCAAGCATATTTGGAAATCACTGAGTTTCATTGTGGTTATAGCTGGCTTTTTTTAGTGATAGGTTCTAGACTTTCTGCTCTCAGAACCTGCTTGCTCCTTGTACCTCAAGTCCAACTAAATGTGGCCATTTTCTCTGGCTCCAGGTGATTCACACAAGCTGGGATTTGGTTCTCACCTTCAAAGAAAATGTCCTGAAGTAAAGGAGAGTTTTGGTGCAGTATTCAAAGGATACATTTTCTAGCTGCTGCTTGTGTCTACTTGTATTCACTGCCCACTTTTCCAGTCTGGATTCTGCTCCTTCTTGGCTAAGATTCTGAGGCCTGCTGCCTTCCTTCTTAAGCCTGTGAGGTTCTCTGGTTCCTGTTAGCTTTGTAGGCTGCCTTGAGCATCAGTGACTTCTGATATAAGCATATACTCATATTCCAATTCTGATTCTTTGGGTACTTGATCCTCAACTCAACCACTATCACCAACTTCCATACTCAAGGGGAGCCTTTCCCCATCTTTTTGGTTCCTTCTTCTAATGCCAGCTTCCCTGTTACAGCTCCTGACATCTGAGCACATAAGCTGCTGCCCATGGCCTGGCACCAACAGAGTAATTGTGCCATCAAATTGTTGAACATCTTGATGCTGTCTGGACTACCCCAAAGATGAATATGAATGAAGCTGCTATTGAGTTTGAAAAACCTTGAGTCCCTGGTGAAAAAAATGGATAACCACTAAAGTTACAGAATTTTGAACTGAGTGTGATAATCTAATCAGCTCTCCTCTGGAATCATAATGAAAAGATATGATTATACTTTTAATTAGGAAATTATCATAATTTGTGTTGAAATAAAAAATGTGAAAGTTGAATATGAAAAAAATAAAATCACAGTATCTAGACATTGTTTATTTTTGTGTGTGAATATATAAAAAACTAGACAAATTTGCCTAAGGTAAAAACCAAGCAAGATTGTTATAGCCAAGCATAGTTCTAGAGTCTTCACATGTATTATATGACTTAATCTTTATATCCAATGAGTTAGAGAGAAACAGTTATCAGCCTGCTGCAGAAATACATTTCTGCAAGGAGAAGTTAAAAAATGTACTCATATTTGTGGAAATGCTAATAAGCAAAGGCATTTGAACTCAGTCTGGTTCGCTGCATGGTCTGGTCTGGTCTGGTCTGCATGCTGGTATGGTCTTAACTATTAATACATTGCCCATTCTCTTACCAGTAAATATAAAGGAAAAGATAAGGAAGGATATGTTCCAGGGCACCAATAGTGTTCATTCCTGGAGAGTAGATTAGGAGGGAGGAAAGATGTGAGAAAAACTTTTCCCTCTATAATTCTTCATTATTTTCATTTATGTAGCTCAAAAAAGTCATTAAAATTAGCAAAGTCCTTTCTGTGGTATAATTACTACTGACTTTAAGGACTGGTTTTTGATAGAGTCATAGATAAATGACAATCTCAAATTTACATACAAGTCACAAGGACAGTGCAAAGACATTTTTCCCTGATGATATTTGAGATTCTATGGCTCTACAACCCTTGAATATTTTAGTGTGTGTTCCCTACAAACAACACATTCTCCTAAGTAACCAGAATATCACCATCCAAACCAAAATATGACCATTAGTACATTACTGATATCTGAGTAGTCATTTGGGTTTTGTCACTCCAATAATGTCTTTATAGCAGAAGGATCACACAGAGAACCACAATACATTTAAATGACGTGCCTCTTTAGTTTCATTCAATCTTTAACAATTCCTTGGTCTTGGTTTTTATGATCTTGATACCTTGGAATGTTACTGACTAGTTGTTATTTTGTAGCATATCCTTCTACTTAGAATAGGCTCATGTAAAACATAGGCTACTGTTTTCTTGATTACAGGCTACAGCATGGCAAAATATTTTAACTTACCTAGTTATTGATGATGGTCACTTTGATCACCTGATTAAGATTATGTCCACCATCACTATAAAGTTATTCATTATTTACTGGGGACTAATATGCATTCTGTGAGGAGGTACTTTGAAACTATGTAAATACCCCTATTTCATTAAACTTCCAATTTTCCCCTTATTTATGAGAGCATAGACACATGGATTCTGGTTTTATTGTTTTTTCTTGTTTTATTCCATGACTTATAACCCATTAATGATATTTAGCTTGATTTTGAATTGTCCTACATTTGGCCTGTGGTAGATACTTCAAGCTGGCTCTTACATCCTTTTGACATGTCTTCATCACTTTTTCTTTACTTTATAGCCCAAGATATTCTGAGTTCCTCTTCTTTATTCTCCTATTACAGCCATGCTCCTTTCCATAGAGAAGTGACACCAGATACACTTGTTTGTTTTAGGCAAAAGACATAGATCCCCCCCGCCCCGCCGCCCCCTGAAAAACTTGTGGAAACAAATTCTGGGTGGAAGTTGAAACTGAAATCATAATCCAAGTATAGTCTTTCAAGGACAAGACTAAAGAAGATTGAATACAGTGCATTTTACATTCATTCCAAAGTCCTTCTCGGAATCCCCTTTTGAAAAAGTTTTATTTTTCTTCTCCTTTAATATTACCAAGACATTTTGTTTCTGAGAACTCTTGACCTAAAGTCATTGCTATTACAGATCTCTGGATCTCAGGGGAAACTGTTGGGCTAAAAGAAAACTAAAGTAAGGATCCCTAAACATGAGAGGATGGAACACAGATATATTGAGTCTCTGTGCTCTCCATTGATCCAAACAAAAGAAACTGGCTTCCTATTTATGTGCTTAAACATGACCTCAGGCCCAGGTTGGAAAGTAGATTTTCCTTTCTTCTCACTTACAGCAAAATGAGTAGATGATATTGAATAAAAACCTTCAGTTCTAAAAAGTAGCACAGTCTGAATTATAAGTAAACAAGTAGTCACTAAACAGCTTTCTAAAAACAGAAGAAAAATCTCAGTTGATTCCAATGCATAATCAATCTGTAATACATCACTATTATCTTATAAGCTATCCTATAATTGGGGCTTCCCTGTAGCTCAGTTGGTAAAGAATCTGCCTGTAACACAGGAGACCCGGGTTCAATCCCTGGGTCGGGAAGATCCCCTGGAGAAGGAAATGCCAAACCACTCCAGTATTCTTGCCCAAAGTATCCCATGGACAGAGGAGCCTGACAGGTTGCAGTCTATGGCGTCGCAAGAGTCAGACATGATGACAACTAAAACCACCAACCATCCTATAATTAGATATACTTTATAGTAAAGATTATATAATCTGAGTAATAATAGATAAACTATGTATTCATATATATATTGTCTCACATTCTCCTTGAGAAACCTAGCGAGACAAGTATTATTATTCTCATATGACAGATGTAGAAGTGGAATCCAGAAAGTTTAAGACATCTGCCACGATCACCAAGCTGCTAACTGGTAATGCAGTATCTTCCAATTACAAATTCTTACTTCTCTTATAATCATCTGCACATACCACCTCCCCAACATTTACTTTTTGCCCATCAAAAAATTTTTAAAGACTATTTTTTTAGAGCAGTTTTTTAGGTTTACAACAAAATTAAGAGGAAAATACAGCAATTCCTATATACTTTCTGCCACCATATAAGCATAGCCTCCTCCATTCTGAATATACCCCCACTGGAATGGTTCACTTTTTTAAAAGCAAGGATGAACCTTCATTGACACGTCACAATCACCCATAGTTCATGGTTTACCTTAGAATTCACTCAGTGTTGTACATTTAGGCTTCCAAGATGGCTCAGTGGTAAAGAATCCGCCTGCCAGTGCAGAAGCCACAGGAAGCACGGGTTAGATCCCTGGGTCAGGAAGATCTCCTGGAGGAGGAAATTGCAATCCCCTCCAGTCTTCTTCCTTTGGTAATCCCATGGACAGAGGAGCCTGGTGGGCTACAGTCCAGGGGGGTTGCAAAGAGTCGGACAGGACTGAAGTGATTGAGCATACATACACGATATACATTCAATAGGTTTGATCTCATCATCTTCATAGTTGGTCTTTTCCAGAACATCATATAGCTGGACTCATACAGTATAGCCTTCTCAGATTGGCTTCTTAGTAATATGCATTTAAGTTTCTCTTTCTCTTTTTATAACTTGATAGTTCATTCCTTTTCAGCACTGATTAATAGTTCACTGTCTGGATGTTTCACAGTTTATTATCCATTCACCTACTAAGGGTGCGTTGGTTGCTTCTAGGTTTTGTCAATTATGAATAAAGTGTCTGTAAACATCTGTGTGAAGGTTTTAGGATAGACATAAGTTTTCAATTCCTTTGAGTAAATATCAAGGAGCCCTACTGTCAGATAAGACAGGAGAACATTTAATTTTGTAAGAAATCACCAGAGTCTTCCAAAGTGACTGTACCATTTTGCAGTTCTACCAGCAGTGGGTGGGAGTCTGTGTCACTCCACATTATCACCAGCATTTGGTATCGTCACCAGAGCCAGCGTTCTAGGTTTTGACCATTACGATAGTTACACAACCACTTTTTAGGAAATCATTTTAAACTTTTAGTTGAGTTCAGTTGACCAGATTTGACACAAAAGTCACCCGAAACTGATCAAAATGATATTAAAGCATTAAGAGAATTACATTTAAAAAATATATATATTTTTTTCTAAAACAAGTAGAATTAGTAGGCCCATGATTATTCATACATAATAAAATAGATTTTTATCTCATGCGGCTTTTTAGTCATATATGAAAAAATTTGTTTCCCGGAGCAAAAGATGGGTGAAAGGCCATGATCCAGAGAGAGAAACTCAACATTAATAATTTGATGATTTCTAAGAGAAGTCATTGTGGCAAACAAGATTCTGAAGACAGAGAAAGCAAACTGAGATTTAACTAGTCATGGAATTAGATGTTGATTATTTGTTTATTCTAAGTATTGTTTCAGCTTCTATCAAACACTGTCACAGCTGTTATAAGAAAGCACTTGATTTATAGAGTCAAGAACCAATGGGGAACTCGAAAGCTATGTTTCGTTTTGAAAATTCTGCCTATTTGGGGAGATAATGCAAAATGTTTCTATCAACCAGTGTGTGAAAATTTCACATAATTGTCTTTTTGGCCACATTAGATCCAAGACAGGAGAGAAACAAGATTTCATAGTCCTTTTTAAATTAAGTGATTTCTTCACAGCATTCCCAAATATTCAAGAAGGCGAAAAATATATTTTCAACATTTGTTCCTTCTCCAAATTGTATTTTCTGTAGAAGCAAGACAAATGAAAGACATGTTTTTAACTACCCCATGCTGTTCAGAGCACTGCAGTTTGTGAATTTTTAAGTGGAAATGGAAATTGTTTTTATTTCCCTGATTTTTATTTGCAAGTTTCATGCCCCAGACCTGTGTGCCTTCTGATCAAAAGTGACAGCTAGAAATAGCAACCCATTTAAGAGTGACACATTGTGTTATACTCAGCGCATCTCTAGTTTAGGGAATTAAAGAACAAAAAAATATGCAAACAGAGGAGGGAGAACTACCATTTATCTTGATTTTTTCCCCTCTACATCTAAGTTAAAAGTAAACCTACATGCTATGACACCACTTATGATTCAAAATAAATGAACTGCGTTAGAAGCTCCTGTGTTTATTCCTGTTGTCTCTTTCCTGAATATTCTACCTCAATGTTGCCTAACTTTCCCTGCCAAAAGCTAAGCAAAAGAAATCATACAAAAGAATAGAGGAAGTAGAAAAATTCTCAAAGGGATAACTGATTTATATTTCCATCTGTAAAAAAACAAAGTGCCTCTGAGTTTAACTTCCTTACACAGAACTACAGAAGCATCATCTATGAACCCTGAAATTATATCAAACACTGCTGACCAGCTCAGTTTACTGATTGTTTAGTTACATCTGATTTCTAAATCTATGTTCAAATATATCATTCCTTCCTATGAGGAAGAAAAGAAGATTCAGACGCCTTTATTTTGTTGTTGTTGTGTTTTAAATTAGTTTTGGGGGGATATTTTGTTTCCTCATAAAGAAATGAATGCATAAAAACCCTCTTGTTCTTATCTGGGAACATTAAAATAATGAAATTTTATCTTGTGCATTTAAAATGAGTTTTAACAGAATATCTAACATTGGGTTTTGCTAAAATGAGTCTGAGACAAATATTTGGATACAGGTGTTGTTTTGGGGAAGGTAATCCCAGGAAGCAAAACTGATAGATGAGAAAAGTAAAATGCAAAAGGGAAAGCGAACAGAAGGCTGCATAAGTGAGTTGACCATCACTAGGGATAACCAGTACTCTCCCACAGTTGCCCCTGGGAAGTCTCATAAAATACATCTTGGAACTACCTACCCAGGTAATGAAAGGCAAGAGCCCTTGACCATCAGTTCCTGTACCACTTATTAAGGTAGGCTCAGGAACTACTAATCACCCTGGACTTCCTGGGTACACATGCATGAATCCTGATTAGGATGTGGCAGGGTTTCATATACAGTGGTGTCAAAGAAGTACCAATAGCAGAAATCAAGAAGTATTCCGTGTGTTTTGAGGTGAGGATCTACATTTGGTCTGTGTAATACAAGCCTTCTAGTAGTTTGCCAGAGGCTCCAGTAAGCATCTGTTACATAATAAATAAGGTTAGTACCGTTGGATCTGCGGGGTCATATGGCCTGCATAATTGAGAATCTTCTCCATAGTCTGGACCTGTAATTTGGACCTGGAATTACAAAGCAGCTTCTTTCTCTGGACCCCACTTCAGATTAGTAGGGTTCGCAAGTCACCCATTAGTGTAAAAGTCTGCCAAACCTGGCTCGTGGGCCAAATGCAGTCTGCTACTGAAAAAAAAAATTGCTATTGGAATAGCAGTACACCCATTTGTTTATGTACCATCTATTGCTGCTTTTGTGCTCTCAATAGCAGAGTTGAGTAGTGGCAACAGAAAGCATTTGGTTTGCAAAGATTAAATATTTACTAATCTTATTTTCAGAGAAAAAGTATGTTAACTTTTAGAATAATAAATGGGAGAGAGGGACATTTTCATAGGTGTAGTATATGTGTTTAAAATTGGAAAACAAAACAAAACATCAAGTGATGTGGCTTATTATGAAAAGTAGCTGTTGCAATGTGCAACTTTTCTCAATGTGGAAGGTGCCATATTAGAGCAATTCTATTAAGTCCTTTTCAGGTTTCCCTGGTGGCTCAGATGGTAAGAATCTACCTGCAATGTGGGAGACCGAGGTTTGATCCCTGGGTTGGGAAGATCCCCTGCAGGAGGGTATGGCAACCCACTCCAGTATTCTTGCCTGGAGAATCATATGGACAGAGAAGCCTGGTGGGCTATAGTTGCAAAGAGTTGGACACAACTGAGTGACTAAGCACAGCGCATTAAATCCTTTCAATTGGTTTAACTGATATTAAATACAGTTGACTCTGAACACCACAAATTTGAATTGTGAGGGTCTAGTTACACATGGATTATTTTCAATAAATATGTACTATCAGATCAGATCAGATCAGTCGCTCAGTCGTGTCCAACTCTTTGCGACCCCATGAATCGCAGCACGCCAGGCCTCCCTGTCCATCACCAACTCCCGGAGTTCACTGAGACTCACGTCCATCGAGTCAGTGATGCCATCCAGCCATCTCATCCTCTCTTGTCCCCTTCTCCTCCTGCCCCGAGTCCCTCCCAGCATCAGAGTCTTTTCCAGTGAGTCAACTCTTCGCATGAGGTGGCCAAAGTACTGGAGTTTCAGCTTTAGCTTCATTCCTTCCAAAGAAATCCCAGGGCTGATCTCCTTCAGAATGGACTGGTTGGATCTCCTTGCAGTCCAAGGGACTCTCAAGAGTCTTCTCCAACACCACAGTTCAAAAGCATCAATTCTTCAGTGCTCATCCTTCTTCACAGTCCAGCTCTCACATCCACACATGACCACAGGAAAAACCATAGCCTTGACTAGACGAACCTTTGTTGGCAAAGTAATGTCTCTGCTTTTGAATATGCTATCTAGGTTGGTCATAACTTTCCTTCCAAGGAGTAAGCGTCTTTTAATTTCATGGCTGCAGTCACCACTACACCATCTGTGGTTGTTTGGACCAGTGAATGCAGAAGGCTGAATGCAAAAGGCCTGTAAACTTATAGATAGGTTTTCCACTGAGAGGAGTGCCAACTCTCCTAACTCCCAGGTTGTTTAAGAATCAACTGTATAATCTTATATGCAGATGTAGTAAATGAGGGTCTCTTTAAAAGGTGACCTAGACGCTACCTGAATATGAGTTTATTGAATTGGTAGATGACTGACTTGATCCTGATACTCCTTTATTCAATGTTTTCTTATGAGTTAATAAACACCAGCCAACTCAATATACATGTAGTAACACCTTGCCCATATTGTTCAAGGGCCACAGTCACTACACCACTATTTTGCATCACTTCACAATCCATGGATGAGAATCATGGTAATTGTGATGCTATCCAGTATCAATGGATTTCACCATCCCACTTACCCTCAAGAAGTATGTCCACATTGCTGTCTGACCTGTGGTTTATCCAGCTTTATAATCCCATTCTAAAGGTCTGCTTACTAGGGTCGCTTGAGGCATAAATCAAATTAGTCTAAGCTTGGGTTCTCAGAAAGCAGAGCTGGAGACAAAGACTTACATGTAGATCATTATCTTAGAAATATGACCCCAAGGAGCAGGAGTGGCAAATGTGTCCTGAAGCACAAAAGTGGGTAAGCATTAATACAAAATAGGCATTATTGAGCTGACCACTGCTACAAGAAAATGGTACACAGATACACAGTCCCATGTGACTTTCTGAGGATATGTTTGAACTGTGTTTGGGGCATTTGAGCATTAGTTTACTAGCGTGTGAGATGAGTGCAATTGTGCAGTAGTTTGAGCATTCTTTGGCTAAAGAGCCTCTTGATGAAAGTGAAAGAGGAGAGTGAAAAAGTTGGCTTAAAGCTCAGCATTCAGAAAACTAAGATCATAGCATCAGGTCCCATCACTTCATGGCAAATAGATGGAGAAACAGTGGAAACAGTGGCAGACTTTATTTCTGGGGGCTCCAAAATCACTGCAGATGTTGACTGCAGCCATGAAATTAAAAGACACTTACTCCTTGGAAGAAAAGTTATGACCAACCCAGACAGTATATTAAAAAACAGAGACATTACTTTTCCAACAAAGGTCCATCTAGTCAAAGCTATTGTTTTCCAGTAGTCATGTATGGATGTGAGAGTTGGACTATAAAGAAAGCTGAGTGCCGAAGAATTGATGCTTTTGAAATGTGGTGTTGGAGAAGACTCTTGAGAGTCCCTTGGACTGCAAGGAGATCCAACCAGTCCATCCTAAAGGAAATCAGTTCTGAATGTTCATTGGAAGGACTGATATTGAAGCTGAAACTCCAATATTTTGGCCATCTGATGCGAAGAGCTAACTCCTTTGAAAAGACCCTGATGCTGGCAAAGATTGAAGGTGAGAGGAGAAGGGGATGACAGAGAATGAAATGATTGGATGGCATCACCAACTCAAAGGACATGAGTTTGAGTAAACTCTGGGAGATGGTGATAGACAAGGAGGCCTGGCGTGCTGCAGTCAATGGGGTCAGAAACAGTTGGACATGACTGAGCAACTGAACTGAACTGGGGCATACATTTTAAAACTATATTAGTCATAGATGAATATTGATCCATTTTCATAGGCATTTCACAACATAACTGAAGTCTCAGAGTGGGACATCAAGGGTTCATTGCATGGGTTCAAAGCAAGGGGA
Source organism: Bubalus kerabau (assembly GCF_029407905.1). Taxonomy (NCBI): domain Eukaryota; kingdom Metazoa; phylum Chordata; class Mammalia; order Artiodactyla; family Bovidae; genus Bubalus; species Bubalus kerabau. Next base: position 76,912,343 of record NC_073631.1, on the reverse strand, counting down.
TAGCAGGCTGCACCTGTGTAAAGCCAGTAATCCTCACCCTTAACTTGACAGGAAAATTGATGAACCTAATGGGAGATGCCCAATACATTATATTCAGCTCAGTTCAGTCGCTCAGTTGTGTCTGACTCTTTGCGACCCCATGAATCACAGCACACCAGGCCTCCCTGTCCATCACCAACTCCCAGAGTCCACCCAAACCCATGTCCATCGAGTTGGTGATGCCATCCAACCATCTCATTCTTTGTCACCCCTTCTCGTCCTGCCCTCAATCTTTCCCATCATCAGGATCTTTTCAAATGACTCAGCTCTTTGCATCAGGTGGCCAAAGTATTGGCGTTTCAACTTCAACATCAGTTGTTCCAATGAACACCCAGGACTGATCTCCCTTAGTATGGACTGGTTGGATCTCCTTGCAGTCCAAGGGACTCTCAAGAGTCTTCTCCAACACCACAGTTCAAAAGCATCAATTCTTCAGTGCTCAGCTTTCTTTATAGTCCAACTCACATCCATACATGACCACTAGAAAAACCATAGTCTTGACTCTGGAATTTACCTGTTTTTGATAAAAATAGCTAAAACCATCATAACAGATATATATATATATATTACCTATACAGTTGGCCTATCATCAACAAGTTGCACATATGCAGATTCAACTAACCTCAGATGGAAAATATTGGGAAAAAATTCCATCAAGTTCCAAAGAACAAAACTTGAATTTGCCATATACCTGGCAACTATTTACATAGCATTTACATTCTATTAGGTATTATAATAATATAGAGATAAATTTATAGTACATTGGATTATATGCAGCAGGTTATATGCAAATACTATGCCATTTTTAAAAAGATACTTGAGAATCCATGGATTTTATTATCTGTGGGAGTCCTGAAACCAATCCCCAATGGATACCTGGGGACAACAGTATTTATACTTCTAACAATCCAGCCTCTGGTACAAAGATGTAATCCAAAAACAAGCAAAAAGACAAAAAAAAAATCCAAGTGATTCTACTATAACAATCAGTTTAGAGGAAGCAATGGAATGTTTTATGTTTTTATAATTAGGCAAAGGAACTGAATAGACATTTTTTCCAAAGATGGCATACAAATGGCCAACACGTATATATGTACATGTGTCCAATGTCTCTAATCAAAGAAATGAACATCAAAGCCACAATGAAATATCATCTTTTATCAGTTAGAATAGATTCATCAAGAAGACAAGAGATAACAAATGCTCATGAGGACTTAGAGAAAAAGAAACCCCTGTGTATTATCAGAGGGAATGTAAATTGGTACAGTCGATATAGAAAACTGTATGGAGTTTCCTCAAAAAAATAAAAGGAACTACCATATAATCCAGCAATTCTAATTCTGGGTATTTATCTGAAGGGAAAGAAAAAATATTTGCTCCCCTATATTCATCACAGCATTATTTACAAGAGATAAGACATGAAAAATCCCTAAGTATTCATCAATGAATAAATGGATAAAGAAAATAGGATACACTCACACATTGCAGACGGACGCTTTACCATCTGAGCTACCAGGGAAGCCACACTCACACATTACTCATCATAAAAAAGAAAATCCTATTATTTGGGACAACATGGGGTAGACCTTGAGGGCATCCATTTTAAGGAAAATAAACCAATCAGAGAAAGACAAATACTGTGCAGAAACACTTATATGAGGAAAGTTAAAAAAAATTATTGAATATAAAAGTGGTTGTTGGCAGCTGGAGGTGGGGGAAGAAAGGCGAGGTTGGCAAAAGGATATAAACTTTCAGGTATAGAAAAATAACTTTTAAATATGCAAAAATATTAGCAGCCTGAGGATCTGAAATATGGTGACTATACTTGATGGTACCATATTATACAGAACTGACCCTTGAACAACATAGGTTTGAAATGTCTGGGTCCCCTTACATATAGATTTTTTTCAGTAATAAACACTGCAGTACTTCATGATCTGTGGTTGGCTGAATTTTAGGATCCAGAGCAACTGAGGATCTGGAGGGCAGATTATAAATTATACTGGGATTTTTGACTGTGCAGAGGGTCGGCATTCTTAACTCTGGCATTGTTCAATGGTCCACTGGATTTGAAATTTGCTACAAGTAGAAGTAAATGTTCTCAAAAAAACAAAAGCAAGATTGAGATGATGGATGTGAAGATATCAATTAACTGCATGGTGGGAATCTTCTTATAGTGTATGAACACAGATTTTTAGAGGAAACAAAGTAATGTTTTATGTTTGTGTAATTTTTCTGTGAGAGCAGCTCCAGTTGTAGAGTTGCAATGTCTAAAACTAATAGGAAGCTCACTATCTTTCAGGTTAGAGAATTCACAGGCGAAAAGTTGGAGAAAACAAAACTGTTGTAGAGTGAAGTATGTCAGACACAGAAAAACAAATGCTATATATCACATACATGTGGAATCTAAAAAATACAACCAACTACTGAGTATAACAAAAAAGAAACAAACTAGTGGTGACCAGTGGGGACAGGGAAGGTGGGGAAGAGCAATATTGGTAGGGAATCATAGGCATGAAATAAGCTATGAGGATATATGATACAACACAGGAAGGAATAATGCTAAAGCTGAAACTCCAGTACTTTGGCCACCTCATGCGAAGAGTTGACTCATTGGAAAAGACTCTGATGCTGGGAGGGATTGGGGGCAGGAGGAGAAGGGGACGACAGAGGATGAGATGGCAGGATGGCATCACTGACTCGATGGACGTGAGTCTGAGTGAATTCCGGGAGTTGGTGATGGACAGGGAGGCCTGGCCTGCTGTGATTCACGGGGTCGCAGAGTCGGACACGACTGAGTGACTGATCTGATCTGATAAATGGAATATAGCCTTTAAAAATTGTGACTCACTATATTATGTACCTACAACATAATATCATATGTCAATTATACTTCCAAGTTAATAAATACATAAAATTAAAATAGTAAAAAACAATAATAATAGTAATAAAATGGAGCTATAGCTCCACACACTGCATCGATTGAAAGGAGATTTTTGAGACATGTGGAAATTTGAATACTAACAGGATATTTGCTACTACAAAGAAATTATATTTAAATATTTATGATATGATAATGGTATTGTGATTTAAAATAAGAACCTTTTTAGAGATACATACTGAAATTTTTATAGGTATAATTATATGATGTCAATTTTCCTTTAAAGTAATACTAAGAAAGGGAAGTGACTGGGGTATGAATAAAGCCTAATTGGCAGTGAGTTAATACTTCTTAGGATTAAGTAATAGGGGTTCGTTATACTATCTTGTCCATTTTCAAATATGTTCAATATTCTCCAAAATGAGTAAGTGAAAGTCTCAGTTGTGTCTGACCCTGTGACCTCATGGACTATACAATCCATGGAATTCTCCAGGCCAGATTACTGGAGTGGGTCACCTTTCCCTTCTCCCGGGGATCTTCCCAACCCAGGGATGGAACCTATGTCTCCTGCATTGAAGGCAGATTCTTTACCAGCTGAGCCACAAGGGAAGCCCAAGCATATTGGAGTGGGTAGTCTATCCCTTCTGCAGGGGATCTTGCTGACCCAGGAATTGAACCGGGTCTCCTGTACTGCAGGTGAATTCTTTACCAGCTGAGCTATCAGGAAAGCCTGTAAAACTTTAAAAAGTGAAAAGAGGAACTTTAAAAGGAAAATATCAGTGAATTCCAAATATAAAACCTCAAACTGTAAAATTTCTAAAAAGAAAACTTAATGGGATAAAATCTTTTGACTTTGGTTTAAGTAAACATTTCTTAACTACAACACTAAAAGTATGGTAAACTTAAAAGCAATAAAATAATACTTTATCATTGGGAATAAAACTCCAAGCCAATGACTGAGAGAAAAAGTTTGCAAATCACATATCTGATAAATACTTGCGTCTAGACTGTAGTGTCTCAAAATTCAATAAAGCAACAATTCAAGAAAAAAAGGGCAATGTTTTGAATACTTAAAGAATCTACATAAATGGCAAATATAAAAAGAAAATGATGTCTAACATCAGTCATTAGAGAAAATCTAAACCACTATGAGATTCACTATACATCAAGTAGGTTCTCTAATATTTTTAAAAAGGACTATCCCAGACTATTTGCCAGGATTTAGTGTACTGAAAGCCATATGCACTGCTAGTAAGAATGAAATAGTTTTGCCATGCTTAAAGTGAAATGCACATCTATTTTACTACTTTATCATGCTAGTTATAGGTATTAAGAGAAATTAAAAGCACATGTCCATACAAAGAATTGCACATGAATGTTCATAGCAACTTTATATGCAACAGGCAAAAACTGAATCTTAATAGCTAATTGATAAAGAAACTATGCTAAAGCCATACAATAAACCATTAACTAAACAGTGGGAAGAAAATGAACTGTTTTGCTGGTAATCATATGGATGAAGGTTAAAATAATTATGCTGAGTGAAATACCAGCAAAACAGAGTACATACTGCATGATTCCTCTTACATAAAATTCTAGGGAATGGAAATGAGTATTAGCAGACAACAGATCAGCAGTTGCCTTGGGCTGGCAGGAGATGGAGCAGAGAGGTGCAGGTGGTAGGGACTGCAAATGGGCATATAAAGACATTTTGAAGGTTGGGTATGTGTTCCTTTTCTTGATAATGCAGATGATTTCAGGCTATATACAAATGCAAATCTTAGAGAAATGTATGTGTTCAGTTTGTTACAGTGCCATGAGGCATGTGTGCTCAGTCGTGTCTGACTCTGCAACCACATGGATTGTAGCCAGCCAGGGTCCTCCCGCCATGGAATTCTCCAAGCAAGAATACTGGAGTGAGTTGCCATTTCCTTCTCCAGGGAGTCTTCTCAACCGAGGGATCAAACTCACGTCTCTTGTGTCACCTGCATTGGCAGGCAGATTCTTTACCAGCTGAACAGTGCCATATGTTTCAATAAAGCTGCTTTTTAAAAATCAGAGGATAAGAATACATTTGAATCAGTTCTAATGATGTGGATGAAACTGGAGCCTATTATACAGAGTGAAGTAAGCCAGAAAGAAAAACACCAATACAGTATACTAACGCATATATATGGAATTTAGAAAGATGGTAATGATAACCTTGTATGCGAGACAGCAAAAGAGACACAGATGTATAGAACAGTCTTTTGGACTCTGTGGGAGAGGGAGAGGGTGGGATGATTTGGGAGAATGGCATTGAAACATGTATAATATCATATATGAAACGAGTCGCCAGTCCAGGTTCGATGCATGATACTGGATGCTTGGGGCTGGTGCACTGGGATGACTCAGAGGGATGGTACGGGGAGGGAGGTGGGAGGGGGGTTCAGGATGGGGAACATGTGTACACCCGTGGCAGATTCATGTTGATGTATGACAAAACCAATACAGTATTGTAAAGTAATTAACCTCCAATTAAAATAAATAAATTAAAAAAAATCAGAGGATACAGCAGAATAAATCTGGAAAATTGGAGTTTATGCAATTTGAAGTTTAAAATGCTTGTAGTTTGCTTACTTTAAGAATTTAGTATAAGAATGTTTGTTTACGAGTAAAGTACAGCTTTGTAGCCACCCAGCGGTCATCCTTTCCTGTTTTGATAATGGCATACTTATTCCTATGTGGGTAATTGACTCTTCCTCATTGTGTGCAGTCCCAAAGAGACCCTCAATAAACTTCCCTGACCCTCTTCATTAAGGAGGAGACATATAACCAAAATAGAATTAGTGGACTTTGTATCTCCCTAGGCATTGATTTTTAAGTGAAGAGATTTAAGGGGACTAAAGCAGTTGGAGTTTATTAATCGGCTGTAAAGACTTAAAACACAATAAAACAAAACTGCAAATGAGTTTCTATAACTAGAACCCTGAAGCTTCCTGTTGTTTTTTGAGCCTGATTCCTACTGTTTTCTGAGCCTGGTTCTATATCAATTTCCCCCACCTGCTGCCTTTTAAAAAATTCTGTGAGCTAGCTGATACCTTTCCAATAAATTATTTTTATGCTTAATTTATCTAAATAAAGTTTTAGTTATTTATAGGAAAAAAATGTAAAAAGGAAAAAATAAATGGGGAGAGAGACGTCAACTGTAGTCTCTCTCAAGTTGTATGATTGAAACATTTTCCATACCCTTAAAATCTTGCTGAATAAAACAGACAACATTACATTTTTTAAAAAAGAGTGAAGATTGGTATGCTTGGGGAAAAACAAGAGCTTCCAATCATCCTCAAGTAAGAGTTCAGTCAAAGAGATTAAAAGAATCCTTTCAGACTATTTCCACTGGTGCTTTCTTATTTTTCATTTGTCTTGTTGTTGATAATGGGGGAGGTAAAGAGGTTTCATGTATCTTTACCACTCAGTCATCACCTTGGAATACTGGCTTTCCTAGGGTTACTGGTTTCCTAGGGTTAGCTGGAGCTTTGACCCTAAATTACATGATCTTTTTTTCCCTTCTCCTTTGTAGACAACCTCCCACATTTATTCTCTGCATGTTATATTTTGCACAGAGCTATCTTAGGCCTCCTTTTTTCTCTCATCTACACATCTTTCTTGTGTGAGCTCATCTATCTCCAAAGACTTCTGTGATTATCTAGTACTCGGTGACCCCTAACTCTATCTTAGATCTCTTATAGGTCTAGACTTATTAAGCCTCTTGCTTGTTAGACATCTTAAGCATTTAGTCACTCAGTCACATCTGACTCTTCGAGACCCCATGTACTGGAGCTTGCCAGGCTGCTCTGTCCGTGGGATTTCCCAGAAAAGAATACTGGAGTGAGTTGCCTTTTCTTCTTCAGGGGATTTTCCTAATCCAGTGATCGAATCTGGGTCTCCTGCATTGCAGGTGGATTCTTTACCATCTGATCCACCAGGGAAGCTTTAAATGAAACATGCCCAAAACTGAACCCATCATCTACACAACCTTAACTCTGTTCCTATTTTCATGTCTCCTGAATTCACTAACTTACTCAAAGCCCCCTTTGTTCATGCCCCAACCTAAATAATCATCAAGGATTATTGTGCCATCTGCAGATTAAAAAAAAAGTATCATTTTCAATAAAGAACAAGACCCACGAAGGCAGGGGTTGTGCCAGTCTTTTTCAGTGGATGCATCTTGAGCATCTAACACAATGTCCAGCACATAGTAGACATCTTGATATTTAAACTGATAAAAAGATATTAGTTATCCCAAATTGTTTTAAAAGTCTAGAAGCTTGGATAAAAATGCTCCAGAAAGTGGGCATAGAGGGAACATACCTTAACATAATAACAATCATATATGAAAAACCCACAGTAAACATTATTCTCAATTACAAAAAGCTGAAAGCATTTCCTCTAAGATCAGAGACAAGACAAGGAGGTCCACTCTCACCACTATTATTCAACATCATTTTGAAAGTCCTAGCTACAGCAATTAAAGAAAAAGAAATGAAAGAAATACAAATTGGAAAAGAAATAGTAAAATTATCACTGTTTGCAGATGACATAACATTATACATAGAAAATCCTAAAGATGCCACCAGAAAACTACTGGTGTTAATCAATGGATTTGGTAAAGTTGCAGGATACAAATAAATACACAGAAATCTCTTGCATTCCTATACAGATAGCAACAAAACATTAGAAAGAAATTAAGGAAACAATCCCATTTACCATTGCAACAAAAAGAATAAAATACCTAGGAATAAACTGACCTAAGGAGGCAAAAGACCTGTACTCAGAAAAGCATAAGATACTAAAGAAAGAAATGAAAGATGACATAAACACATGAAAAGATGTGCTATGTTCTTGGGCTGGAAGAATCAATATCATGGAAATAATTATACTACCAAAAGCAATCTACCGATTCAGTGCAATCCCTATCAAATAACCAATGGCATTTTTCATGGAATTAGACCAAAAATTTTTATAATTTGTATGGAAACACAAAAGACCCCGAAGAGCCAAAGCAATCTTGAGAAAGAAAAACAGAGCAGAACAATCAGGCTCCCTAACTTCAGACTAAACTATGAATCTACAGTAATCAAGACAGCATGGTCCTGGCACAAAAACAGAAATAGAGACCAGTGGAACAGGATGGAAACCCAGAGATAAAACGAGACACTTATGGTTACTTAAACTAAGACAAAGGAGGACAGAACGTACAATGGAGAAAAGCCTCTTCAATAAAGTAGGGCTGAGAACACTGGACAGCTACATGTAAAAGAATGAAATGAAATGAAACTACAACAGCCTCTGGGGCTTCCTGGTGGCTCAGTTGGTAAAGAATCTACCTGCAATGCAGGAACCCATGTTTGATCCCTGGGTTAGGAAGATCCCCTGGGGAAGGATATGGCAACCCACTCCAGTATTCTTGCCTGGAAAACCCCATGGACAGAGAAGCCTGGAGGGATACAGTCCATGAGGTCACAAGAGCAGACACAACTTACCTACTAAACCACCACGACCACCACAAGCCTCTAACACTATACACAAAAATAAACTCGAAATGGATTAAAGAACTGAATGTAAGGCCAGGCACTATAAAATTCTTAGAGAAAAACATAGGCAGAACACTCTTTGACATAAATCCCTGGAGGATTTTTTCTGACCCACCTCCTAATGAATATAAAAGCAAAATTTAACAAATGGGACCTAGTTAACAGCTTTTGCACAGCAAAGGAAACCATAAACAAGACAAAAAGACAACCCTCAGAATGGGAGAGAATATTTGCAAATGAAACCACTGATGAAAGATTCATCTCCAAAATTTAGAAACAACTCATGCAGCTCAATACTTAAAAAACCGAACAACCCAATCAAAAAATGGATGGAAGACCTAAATAGACATTTTCCAAAGACATACAGATGACCAAGAGGCACATGAAATGATGCTCAACATCACTCATTTTTAAACAAATGCAAATCAAAAGTACAATGAGGTACCACCTTACACCAGTGAGAACGGCCATCATAAAGAAAAATCTATAAACAATAAATGCTGCAGAGGGTGTGGAGAAAAGGGAGCCCTCTTACACTGCAGGTGGGAATATAAATTGATACAGCCACTATGGAGAACAGTATGAAAGTTCCGTAAGCTGAAAATAGAACTGTAACCCAGCAATCATATAACCCAGCAATCCCACTACTGGGCATATACACAGGGAAAACCATAATTCAAAAAGATACATGCACCACAATGTTCACAGCGGCACTATTTACAAGAGCCAGGATATGGAAGCAACCTAAATGTTCATCAACAGAGGAATTGATAAAGAAGATATGGTTACATATATACAGTGGAATATCACAGCCATAAAAAGTAACAAAATTGTGCCATCTGCATAGATATGGATGAACTTAAGAGACTGTCATCAAAGTTAAGTTAGAAGAAAAAAATATATATATTTATCCATATATGTGGAATATAGAAAAATAGTATATAGTATATAGAATATAGAAAAATAGATAAACCTATATGCAAACATAAATAGAGACACAGAGGTAGAGAAGAAAGATATGGACACCAAGGGGAGAGAAAGGGGATGAGAGATGGATCGGGAGGTGAGGACTGACATATATATATTACTATGAATGGGATAGATAACTAATAAGAAATTAATATATAGCACAGGGGAAAATGAAAGAAGTTACAATCTGTTTGTAGGACATACATTAAGTTAATCCTCAAATGTATTCCAATATATATTCAGTTCAGTTCAGTCGCTCAGTCATGTCCGACTCTTTGTGACCCCATGAATCGCAGCACGCCAGGCCTCCCTGTCCATCACCAACTCCCAGAGTTCACCCAAACTCACGTCCATCGAGTCAGTGATGCCATCCAGCCATCTCATCCTCTGTCGTCCCCTTCTCTTGCCCCCAATCCCTCCCAGCATCAGAGTCTTTTCCAATGAGTCAACTCTTCGCATGAGGTGGCCAAAGTCAAAGAACCGGAGTTTCAGCTTCAGCATCATTCCTTCCAAAGAAATCCCAGGGCTGATCTCCTTCAGAATGGACTGGTTGGATCTCCCTGCAGTCCAAGGGGCTCTCAAGAGTCTTCTCCAACACCACAGTTCAAAAGCATCAGCGCTCAGCCTCTTCACAGTCCAACTCTCACATCCATACACGACCACAGGAAAAACCACAGCCTTGACTAGACGGACCTAATTAGGTTCGGACAAATATTGTTTGAGTTCACTTATATGAGATATCTAGGTCAAATTCATAGTCAGAAAGTACATTGGTAGATGCCAGAGTCTGGAGCTGGGGTGGAGAGAGAGGGGAATGAGGAGTTAGTGTTTAATGGGGACAGAGTTTCAGTTTAGAAAGTTGAACAATTCAGGAGATGGGTGATAGTGAGAGCTGCACAACAGTGTAAGTGTACTTAATGGCACTGAACTGTATAGTTGAATATGGTTAAAATAGTATGCTTTGTATGTGACTTGTATCACAATAAAAAAGACATTTAAAAAAGTCTACATGTTTAACAATTGAAAGCTTAAAGAATTTAGATCTGTTGCATCCTTTAACTCCATATGATCAAAATTATGCATTTTTGTCTATTTTAATAGTTAAGGAGTTTCATTCCAGGAGTTTAGGGAACATGAATGGCAAGATACATAAAGGAATGTAGTCATGGCAAACATTCCACAATGCTTAAGTTTGTGAAAAGTGATAAACAGGAAAAAAAAAAAAAAAAGACAAAAATGGCAGCACCTAATGGATCTGGTGCTTCCCATTCCAGTAGTTACATGAATAAATAGACTCTTGGTCCCAACACATAGTTATTCTCCTTAACAGTATCCCCTTAGTGGTACTTAGGCCACATGCAGAGAGACTGTGGTCAAATGAGAGCCTAGGAGGAAAGGGCTAAAAATTTCACTTTGTTGAACAAGGGAGGCAAAGAATGCAAAACCTTTTATTTGTTAGTTACCACCCTTCTAATGACTTATTCAAAGTTCTGAATTTTAGGTTTTCAGTGCAATTGGTGATTGTATTTAAAAAATCTAAAAAATAACCCACCTTTAAATACCACTGTCTTACAAAAGAATATGCAATCTATCTGTGCAGTATAAGTCAAAGGTATCTTTTATTGTATTACCATTAAAAAAAGAAAAAGATATGTAATTTAAATAATCACAGCCTGAAGGACTCTTTCAACATTTAAGCAAAATGGATTACCTCAATTTACTGAAAAGTATATTTAGTCTGAGGAAATACATTGAGTTCCTTTTGTACAATTCTGACTTGACAAAAAGAATACAAAACATAGTAAGTAAAACAATGGGTTGGCCAAAATGTTTGTGTTTTTCCATTGAGATTTTATGGGAAAAGCCTAGTGAACTGTCTGGCTAATTCAATACATAGGTTCCCTGCTGGTTTCCTTATCAGAGTTATGAATGTGGAAAAGAAGATGTGAAACTACAGAGATACTCAGATTCATTCCAGTACAAAGATTTCACTCTGAGCCATTTGACCTCCTCATCACTAATGCAAATGCACTGTATTTTACAACCATCCCCTACTGTGCTTATACTCTTTGTGTTGACATGATCAGTAACAGGATAGCTCCAACATTCCGATTTCAGATTATGACCTCACCTTATATTGCTTTGGGCTTCCCTGGTGGCTCAGACAGTAAAGAATCCGCCTGCAATGTGGGATACCTGTGAATGAATAACAAGAAGTAGGCCAGGGTAAAGTCATGGGGGAGGAGTATTGCAGGCAGCTGTTGTTGTTCAGTCACTAAGTTATGTCTGACTCTTTGCGACATCATGGACTGCAGCACACCAGTCTTCTCTGTCTTTCACTATCTCCCGGAGTTTGCTCAAAGTCATAACCATTGAGTCGGTGATGCCATCCAACCATCTCATCCTCTGTTATGCCCTTCTCCTCCTGCCCTCAATCTTTCCCAGCATTAGGCTCTTTTCCAATGAGTGGGCTTTTCTTATCAGGTGGCCCAGCAAATGCAAGGGTACGGTCTGGGACAAAGGTGTTGGCTTAGAGGGAACAATAAGACACTAAGTGATTAACAATCAAGTGGTAGAGTTTGGCAGGGATCAAGTCATAAAACAAAATTATATGTAGAATGTGATAATGCTTTTTGCAAAAACAGAAAGGGATGATTTAATCCTCCTGTAAACAAACTATACCCTTCTGATCTCTAGCTTTCTCTAATCTGTGTATCCTCCTGACACAATGAAGATGTGACTGTAGTCTCACTAAGGGCCAGTTCTGTGCGTCTGACTTGTACTGTACCCCTTCGTTCCCTCCTAAACGTTTCACTCTTTTGTTACCCTCTCGTTATCTAATACCAACACTTTTTTTTTCTGTTCTATTGAATAATTTACACTAATGTGCTCTGGTATTTCTAATCTTACCAAAAAAAAATATTACTTAAAAGTCTCACGTTTTAAATTACATTATGCACTTACATTACATAACAGCATTTGATTCTTTTTCATACCTTTCACTGTAACTGATAATGGAAAAAAAGTCCAATGCTGTAAGATCAATATTGCATAGGAACCTGGAATGTTAGGTCCATGAATCAAGGCAAATTGGAAGTGGTCAAACAGGAGATGGCAAGAGTGAATGTCGACATTCCAGGAATCAGAGAACTCAAATGACTGGAATGGGTGAATTTAACACAGATGACCATTAAATTATATCTACTACTGTGGGCAGGAATCCCTTAGAAGAAATGGAGTAGCCATCATGGTCAGCAAAGGAGTCAGAAATGCCATATTTGGACACAATCTCAATATGACAGAATGTCCTTGTGCCAGTACCATACTGTCTTGATGACTGTGGCTTTGTAGTAGAGCCTGAAGTCAGGTAGGTTGATTCCTTATGATACAGCAATCCCACTGCTGGGCATACATACTGAGGAAACCAGAATTGAAAGAGACACGTGTACCCCAATGTTCATCGCAGCACTGTTTATAATAGCCAGGACATGGAAGCAACCTAGATGTCCATCAACAGATGAATGGATAAGAAAGTTGTGGTACATATACACAAGGGAGTATTACTCAGCCATTAAAAAGAATACATTTGAATCAGTTCTAATAAGGTGGATGAAACTGGAGCCTATTATACAGAGTGAAGTAAGCCAGAAAGAAAAACACCAATACAGTATACTAGCACATATATATGGAATTTAGAAAGATGGTAACAATGACCCTGTATACAAGACAGCAAAAGAGACACTGATGTATAAAACAGTCTTTTGGACTCTGTGGGAGAGGAAGAGGGTGGGATGATTTGGGAGAATGGCATTGAAATACGTATAATATCATATATGGAACGAGTTGCCAGTTCAGGTTCGATGCACGATACTGGATGCTTGGGGCTGGTGCACTGGGACGACCCAGAGGGATGGTATGGGGAGGGAGGAGGGAGGAGGGTTCAGGATGGGGAACACAGGTATACATGTGGCAGATTCATTTCGATATTTGGCAAAACCAATACAATATTGTAAAGTTTAAAAATAAAATAAAATTTAAAACAAGAACAACAACAAAAAAATGACAGAATGATCTCTGTTCATTTCCAAAGCAAACCATTCAAAATCATAGCAATCCAAGTCTATGCCCCTACCAATACTGCTGAAGAAACTGAAGTTGAATGGTTCTATGAAGACCTACAAGACCTTCTAGAACTAACAGCCAAAAAAGATGATGTCCTTTTCATTATAGGGGACTGGAGTGCAAAAGTAGGAAGTCAAGAAATACCTGGAGTAACAGGCAAATTTGGCCTTGGAGTACAGAATGAAGCAGGTCAAAGGCTAACAGAGTTTTGCCAAGAGAACCAACTGGTCATATCAAATACCCTCTTCCAACATCACAAGAGAAGACTCTACACATGGACATCACCAGATGGTCAATACCAAAATCAGATTGATTATATTCTTTGCAGCCAAAGAGGGAAAAGCTCTATCCAGTCAGCAAAAGCAAGACTGGGAGCTGACTATGGCCCAGATCATGAATCCCTTATTGCCAAATTCGGACTTAAATTGAAGAATGTAGGGAAAACCACTAGACCATTCAGGTATGACCTAAATCAAATCCCTTATGATTGTACAATGGAAGTAACAAATAGATTCAAGGGATTAGATCCAATAAACAGAGTGCCTGAAGAACTATGAACTGAGGTTTGTGACACTGTACAGGAGGCAGTGATTGAGACAATCCCCCAAAAAAAGAAATGCAAAAAGGCAAAATGGTTGTCTGAGGAGGCCTTACAAATAGCTGAGAAAAGAAGAGAAGTTAAAGGCAAAGGAGAAAAGGAAAGATACCCATTTGAATGCAGAGTTCCAAAGAATAGCAAGGAGAGATAAGAAAGCCTTCCTCAGTGATCAAGGCAAAGAAATAGAGGAAAACAACAGAATGGGAAAGACTAGAGATTTCTTCAAGAAAATTAGAGATACCAGAGGAATATGTCATGCAAAGATGGGCTCGATAAAGGACAGAAATGGTATGGACCTAACAGAAGCAGATGATATTAAGAAGAGGTGGCAAGAATACACAGAAGAACTGTACAAAAAAGATCTTCATGACCCAGATAATCACAATGGTGTGATCACTCACCTAGAGACAGACATCCTGGAATGTGAAGTTAAGTGGGCTTTAGGAAGCATCACTATGAACAAAGCTAGTGGAGGTGATGGAATTCCAGTTGAGCTATTTCAAATCCTGAAAGATGATGCTGTGAAAGTGCTGCACTCAATATGACAGTAAATCTGGAACACTCAGCAGTGGCCACAGGACTGGAAAAGGTCAGTTTTCATTCCAATCCCAAAGAAAGGCAATGCCAAAGAATGCTCAAACTACCACACAATTGCACTCATCTCACATGCTAACAATGTAATACTCAAGATTCTCCAAGCCAGGCTTCAACAGTGCATGAACCATGAACTTCCAGATGTTCAAGCTGGATTTAGAAAAGGCAGAGGAATCAGAGACCAAATTGCCAACATCTGGTTGGGTCATCGAATAAGCAAGAGAGTTCCAGAAAAACGTCTATTTCTGCTTTATTGACTATGCAAAAGCCTTTGACTGTGTGGATCACAACAAACCGTGGAAAATTCTTAAAGACATGGGAATACCAGACCACCTTATGTGCCTCCTGAGAAATATGTATGCAGGTCAAGAAGCAACATTTAGAACTGGACATGGAACAATGGACTGGTTCCAAATTGGGAAAGGAGTACGTCTAGGCTGTAGTATATTGTCACCCTGCTTATTTAACTTCTACTCAGAGGACATCATGCAAAATGCTGGGCTGGATGAAGCACAAGCTGGAATCAAGATTGCTGGGAGAAATATCAATAACCTCAGATATGCAGATGACACCACCCTTATAGCAGAAAGCCAAAAAGAACTAAAGAGCCTCTTGATGAAAGTGAAAGAGGAGAGTAAAAAAGTTGATTTAAAGCTCAACATTCAGAAAACTTAAGATTGTGGCACCTGGTCCCATCACTTCATGGGAAATAGACAGGGAAACAGAAGAAACCGTGACAGACTTTATTTTTGGGGGCACTCCAAAATCACTGCAGATGTTGGCTGCAGCCATGAAGTTAAAAGACACTTACTCCTTGGAAGAAAAGCCAACTATGATCAACTTAGAAAGCTTATTAAAAAGCAGAGACATTACTAACAAAGGTCCGTCTAGTCAAAGCTATGGTTTTTCCAGTAGTCACGTATGGATGTGAGAGTTGGACTATAAAGAAAGCTGAGTGTCGAAGAATTGAGGCTTTTGAACTGTGTTGTTGGAGAAGGCTCATGAGAGCCCCTTGGACAGCAAGGAGATCCAACCAGTCCATCCTAAACGAAATCAGTCCTGCATATTCATTGGAAGAAGTGATGATGAAGCTGAAACTCTAATACTTTGGCTACCTGATGCGAAGTATTGACTCATTGGAAAAGACCCTGATTCTGGGAAAGGTTGAAAGTGTGAGGAGAAGGGGTCAACAGAGGATGAGATGATTGGAATGTATCATCGACTCAATGGACATGAGTTTGTATAAACTCTGGGAGTTGGTGCAGGACAGGGAGGCCTGGCATGCTGCAGTCCATGGGGTCACACAGAGTCGGACACAACTGAGTGACTGAACTGACTGACCCTTTCACAGAATACTTAAATTTAAGTTATACTGGTTTTCTCCTTGTCATTATCTCCCATTCTCCCATTTTCTTTCAAGGTTTCTTTCATCAGGCTTTTATCCTCCACTTTGCTAAAACTGCTCTCATTAATTTCTATTAACAATCTCATGCTTCCCAGCAGAATTTAACACAATTGACAACTATCTAATTTAGTATCTACCCAAACTTTGGATATTGAAGGACCCCAGAATTTGATTTTAAGCTTCATTCTTTCTCTAAAAAGCCTTCCAATGTAATCTCACCTAGTTGTGCTGCTTGAAATAATGTGAACTGGGCAATAAGTTTCAAACATATGTCCTTGCATCTAATTTTTCCTCTGAGCTCCAAATTCATAAACCCAACTGTCACTGGAATGACTAATAGACATCTCAAATTAAACAGTCTAAAATAGAACTTTTTGATTTGTTGTCTCCCTCCCTACAACAAGATTTTCCATCAATCTTTCCTATCTCAATAAAGAACACGATCATTCACTCAGTTGCTCAAAAAACCTTGAGGTCAGTCTTAATGCCTTTTTTCCCCTCACCACCACTTGCCTCGACACACACACACACACACACACACACACAAAATGTATACTTCAGTATTAAATCATGTCAGGTTTGCCTCTAATATACACACCAGATTTGATCATGCTTACTTCTTCATTGCTGTTCCCCTAGTCTGAGACGCTATCATCACTCATTAGGCTATGACATTGACATCTACACCGAGTTTTCCATGTAAGTAAATTTGGTCAGGTAAAATTCATTCATTGATGGCAGCCAATGCATCTTTTATAATGTAGACGAAAATTAGATGTTTTCAGCCTTGCTGAAAATCTTTCTATAGTTTTTCAGAGCACTTTG
Organism: Bubalus kerabau; assembly: GCF_029407905.1. Taxonomy (NCBI): domain Eukaryota; kingdom Metazoa; phylum Chordata; class Mammalia; order Artiodactyla; family Bovidae; genus Bubalus; species Bubalus kerabau. Next base: position 76,895,334 of record NC_073631.1, on the reverse strand, counting down.
AAAATTCAGATCCTTATTACGTTCTACACATCATTTTGTTTTATGACTTGATCCCTGCCAAACTCTGCCTCTTGATTGTTAACCACTTAGTGTCTTATTGTTCCCTCCAAACCAGCCCCTTTGTCCTGGACTCATACTCACCCTTGCATTTTGCTGGGCTACCTGATATGAAGAGCCCACTCATTGGCAAAGAGCCTAATGCTGGGAAAGATTGAGGGCAGGAGGAGAAGGGCATAACAGAGGATGAGATGGTTGGATGGCATCACTGACTCAATGGGTATGACTTTGAGCAAACTCCGGGAGATAGTGAAGGACAGAAGAGACTGGCATGCTGCAGTCCAGGAGGTCGCAGAGTCAGACATAACTTAGTGACTGAACAACAACAGCTGCCTGCAATATTCCTCCCCCAAGGCTTTGCCTTGGCCTACTCCCCCTTATCATTCATGTCACAGCCTAACTGACAAACATAACTCTGTTGCCTCCTCATGTCCTGTTTTATTGCCCAGATTTTGTTTATGTCACTTTGCAAAACCTAAAATGATCTTTTTATGTATTTGTTCATTCGACGTTTTTCTACTCTTCCCCTCCTACCCCAGTATATGAATGTCAGATGAACAAGGACCTTGTCTGTTTCTTTATCCTACCTTGAGCACTGACAGTATCAGAAGCTACTACATACCTTGATAAAAATTAGTTGAATGAATGGTAGGAATGAGTATGAAATATGCACAATTAATGAAAGAAGATATTCTTATCATGATCTTTATTTCAATAACAAAGTAATAATTTTGAAACTTTTGAAAATTCTAGTTTTGTGTTGGCAAAGGTAGCAATTTTAAGTGGTAATTTCTGTAATTTTCATGTTACACTTACTCCTAATACTGTCATTATTACTAGGAGTTATGGTATTTAAGAATACATTATCTTTGAGAAATTTCATACATATAGGTACATGCATTTATATTTTTATAACTATTATTTATAGAAAAATCCCCCAAATTCTGAATTTAATAAATTACAGGTATTTTCCCTTTCTTTTTTATAATATTGGAACTAATCTCCTCTGCTACCACCAATGAAAAAGTGAAAAGCCTTAAAAATAGACTTTTCCAATTGGTGCAAACATACTATTAATATGTTCTATTTCTATTGTAGCTCAAGCTAATTGGAGGAACAATCTAGGGGAAAAAAGGGAAATTTTGCCTTGTTGATCTAGAAATTTACTGATATCCTTGTTGAAAGAAAGTCAAGCTTAGGCAAAGGAGTAAAAAGAGCTGCCAATCATGAAATACAACTATATAAGGATTTCAGAAAATCCTCTAATGGCAAATTTTGACATTATTAAATTATGTCACTTAAAGACTGAAGATAGACAGTATGTTATCTTCAAGCTATTTTTTAAATGTCCCTACTTTGATTCCTCTATAGCTCACATTATGTTCATTCATGGATATATTCCACTTAAGCTTCTAAATGTCTTATCATCCCTTCCAGCAATTTAAATAGCTCTGTTTCTAACAGGGACTATAAAGCACCAGGATGATATAATCATAATTTCAATCTGAGAACTTTCCTCTACAAATGAGTTAGCACACATTTGAGGTATGAATCCTTTAATTCTAAGTTTATTTAAAATAGGTATATAAGATGAGGCTCTGTTATAAAGTGAAAATATATTCTCCATAACTTCTTTGATTTCTAGCCCTCAGAACAATAAAGATACACATACTCTTGCATATACCTAGGGGAGACTTGAATAAGTATAAAAAATAAATAAGTCTTGGAAAGTTAGACTATTTTAAGAAAAGGCCTCATTTTATAAAAGATGCTTGGACAGCTTCCCTATCAATATTTGTCTAGCAATGGATTCAGCTCTTCTTCTGTCAAGTGTTAGTTCATACCTTTGTCATCCAATTCCTTGATCTATTAACTAATTTTTTCTATATTATTCATTATAAATTAGGCACTGACACAGGCACAGGGGATAAATACCCAAGTTAAAAAATTTGTTCTAGCCAAAATAAAATCTAGTGGAGAGATTCACAAATAGACTAAACACTGCACAATGATATCATTATTGCTACAATGGGAATATACATATACAGTATGTTCTAGTCTGCCTGAAGTATTCAGGGGAGAGTCCCAGAATCTGCTCATACCTACAGCCAACCATCCCTGAAAATGAGTCCTGTCTGCTCCAGTGCAGGCTTATTTGAAAGGACTGGAGATCACTTAATGCAAAGACTGGGTAACAAGAACATGCAGGAAAACTAAGGAACTGAACTACAAAAACTAGAGCTCAAAACATGTTGAGATGTCTGCTGTTCTACTGATGGGTGGCAATTACATATTATATAATAATTGAAAAACTAGAGCAAGATTGGGAGAAGGCAATGGCACCCCACTCCAGTACTCTTGCCTGGAAAATCCCATAGACAGAGGAGCCTGGTAGGCTGCAGTCCATGGGGTCTCTAATAGTTGGACACGACTGAGCGACTTCACTTTCACTTTTCACTTTCATGCATTGGAGAAGGAAATGGCAACCCACTCCAGTGTTCTTGCCTGGAGAATCCCAGGGACGAGGGAGCCTGCTGGGCTGCCGTCTATGGGGTCGCACAGAGTCGGACACGACTGAAGCGACTTAGCAGCAGCAGCAGCAGCAGAGCAAGATTAAGTGACTGCAGATAAAGTGGTCTGAGGTCAGTGGTCTAGGACACAGTCCCAGTAGCCAAAGGGATCACCAGATTGGTTGGCAATTTGCTGCTTGATTCCATCTACCTTTTATTTTTTCACCCATCTGAGAACTAGGTCTGAAGCAATGTGTTCAGGGTTGCTTCTGACTGCTTCAAAACTACTGGAGAGTATGTAGAAAGAATCAAGTTCAGTTCAGTTCAGTTCTGTCACTCAGTCGTGTCTGACTCTTTGCAACCCCATGAATCGCAGCACGCCAGTCCTCCCTGTCCATCACCAACTCCCAGAGTTCACCCAGACTCACATCAATTGAGTCAGTGATGCCATCCAGCCATCTCATCCTCTGTCGTCCCCTTCTCTTGCCCCCAATCCCTCCCAGCATCAGAGTCTTTTCCAATGAGTCAACTCTTCGCATGAGGTGGCCAAAGTACTGGAGTTTCAGCTTTAGCATCATTCCTTCCAAAGAAATTCCAGGGTTGATTTCCTTCAGAATGGACTGGTTGGATCTCCTTGCAGTCCAAGGGACTCTCAAGAGTCTTCTCCAACACCACAGTTCAAAAGCATCAATTCTTCAGCGCTCAGTCTTCTTCACAGCCCAAATCTCACATCCGTACACGACCACTGGAAAAACCATAGCCTTGACTAGATGGACCTTAGTTGGCAACGTAATGGCTCTGCTTTTGAATATGCTATCTAGGTTGGTCATAACTATTCTTCCAAGGAGTAAGCGTCTTTTAATTTCATGGCTGCAATCACCATCTGCAGTGATTTTAGAGCCCCCCAAAATGAAGTCTGACACTGTTTCCACTGTTTCCCCATCTATTTCCCATGAAGTGATGGGACCAGATGCCATGATCTTTGTTTTCTGAATGTTGAGCTTTAAGTTAACTTTTTCTCTCTCCTCTTTCACTTTCATCAAGAGGCTTTTTAGTTCCTCTTCACTTTCTGCCGTAAGGGTGGTGTCATCTGCATATCTGAGGTTATTGATATTTCTCCTGGCAATCTTGATTCCAGCCTGCGCTTCTTCCAGCCCAGTGTTTTTCATGATGTTCTCTGCATAGAAGTTGAATAAGCAGGGTGACAATATACAGCCTTGATGTACTCCTTTTCCTATTTGGAACTAGTCTGTTGTTCCATGTCCAGTTCTAACTGTTGCTTCCTGACCTGCATACACATTTCTCAAGAGGCAGATCAGGTAGTCTGGTATTCCCATCTCTTTCAGAATTTTCCACAGTTTATTGTGATCCACACAGTCAAAAGCTTTGGCATAGTCAATAAAGCAGAAATAGATGTTTTTCTTGAACTCTCTTGCTTTATCCATGATCCAGCAGATGTTGGCAATTTGATCTCTGGTTCCTCTGCCTTTTCTAAAACCAGCTTGAACATCTGGAAGTTCATGGTTCACGTATTGCTGAAGCCTGGCTTGGAGAATTTTGAGCATTACTTTACTAGCGTGTGAGATGAGTGCAATTGTGCGGTAGTTTGAGGATTCTTTGGCATTGCCTTTCTTTGGGATTGGAATGAAAACTAACCTTTTCCAGTCCTGTGGCCACTGCTGAGTTTTCCACATTTGCTGGCATATTGAGTGCAGCACTTTCACAGCATCATCTTCCAGGATTTGAAATGGCTCAACTGGAATTCTATCACCTCCACTAGCTTTGTTCGTACTGATGCTTTCTAAGGCCCACTTGACTTCACATTCCAGGAAGTCTGGCTCTAGGTGAGTGATCACACCATCGTGATTATCTGGGTCATGAAGCTCTTTTTTGTACAGTTCTTCTGTGTATTCTTGCCACCTCTTCTTAATATCTTCTGCTTCTGTTAGGTCCATACCATTTCTGTCCTTTATCGAGCCTATCTTTGCATGAAATGTTCCCTTGGTATCTCTAATTTTCTTGAAGAGATCTCTAGTCTTTCCCATTCTGTTGTTTTCCTCTATTTCTTTGCATTGATCACTGAAGAAGGCTTTCTTATCTCTTCTTGCTATTCTTTGGAACTCTCAAACTTTTTGGCAAAAGTTTTCTCTATCCATTTTATAGGAGTAAAATTTGAAAGCACAGGCAGACACCATGCTCCAAAGATGCTGGATAGGTTCCTGCTCATGGTTAGATCCCTATATATCCCTGTTAGAATCCTATACTCTCTATGTCCTGCCCAGCTACCTCAGATGTAGACCTGTTCTATCTCATTTGGTTATATTATAGTCTATGTGGTTCTCAGAATCTGAAGCTGACCTGCATGCTGCTATTGATTTATTATTTCTAAGGGATTGATTAGAAGGAGAAGGAAATGGCAACCCACTCCAGTACTCTTGCTTGGAGAATCCCATGGAGGGAGGAGCCTAGTGGGTACAGTCCATGGGGTTGCAAAGAGTTGGACACGACTGAGCGACTTCACTTCACTTCACTTCAAGGGATTGATCACCTCCATTCTCTGTATCCCAGAGAAGAGGGATTCCTGCCACCAACATAACTGGGGTCCATGTCTACTTTTCTTGCTTTCTCATCCTGTTATCTAGAACAAGCTATTCAAGTTTCTTTGAACTACTCCTCTGACAATTTTACATTTCTTCTAATCCTGGATTTTGGAAGTGAATAAAAATTTAGGATGTCAAAATAAGGATGGGCCTGCCACTAAACCAGCTACTTAATTATTTATTTTTATATGAATACATGCATCTATAATATATACTTTTTTAAATAGGAGCTTCCATATTACATGTATACACAGGCACACATCTTTAAACAAAAGTAGGAAGTCATTACATTTAGTTTTATACATATATAACTAAACACACATTTAGTTGTATATATTTGTTGTTTTTATTGTTCATTTGATAAGTGGTGCCCGACTCTTTGTAACACTATGGACTGTAGCCCCAGACTCTTCTGTCCATGGGGTTTCTCAAGCAAGAATACTGGATCGGGTTGCCATTTCCTCCTCCAGGGAACCTTTCCAACACAAGGATCAAACCCATGTCTCCTGCATTGGCAGGCAGATGGATTCTTCACCACTGAGCCACCTGGGAAGCCCTATACATTTACATATATATAACTAATGTGATGTTTTCTTCTATTTCCTCACTGCCTACCCTCAGTAATAGTGTGAACTATTTTTTTCTTCTTTTCTTCTTCCATAAAGTAGTGCCTATATTGCTTACTCTGTATTGGGTCCTACTCTTAATTTATACACATTAAGTCAATTTCTACAACAACCATACTGTGTTACCTACCATTATTATCCTTATTTTATAGATGGAAACAAAAAGCCTGAGGCACTAAGAGATTAAACGACTTTCTTAAAGTTTCAAATCTACTAGATAAAAGATGCAGGATACAATCCAGGCAACCTGGCTTCCCGTTCAAGATTTTAAAGAGTGAAACTTGTAAAATATCATGTATGAAATGAGTTGCCAGTCCAGGTTCGATGCACGATACTGGAGGCTTGGGGCTGGTGCACTGGGACGACCCAGAGGGATGGAATGGGGAGGGAGGAGGGAGGAGGGTTCAGGATGGGGAACACATGTATACCTGTGGCGGATTCATTTTGATATTTGGCAAATCTAATACAGTTATGTAAAGTTTAAAAATAAAATAAAATTAAAAAAAAAAAAAAAAAAGAATTGAAAGAAAAAAAAAAAAAATAAAAAAAAAAAAAAATAAAGAGTGACTACATCAGACATGAATTTTAGAAAAAGTCCTTATGACAGCACTGAAAATGGACCAGTTTTAGGGGAGAGAGGTTGTGATATGGAAGGGAAGAATGAAGTCAGATACCAGTGAAGAGATTATTTATATCAAAAAGGCAGTTTTGACCTTAGGCAGTGTCATTGCTGATGAGAGAAATGCTGATAGGAATCAATAGGACACAATGACTGACTAGTAAAACGGTCTTGACTTGTCCTGATATTCTTGATGGCATAAGAATAAAAAAGTCAAATGATTGACAAAATTTCTATCAAGAATCAAAGATAATACTTGACTTGACCCAGTGTTCAGAATTATTAAAAATTCCATCTTTCATGTCCTCTAAGAATAGGTTGATGTTTCCCCCCAGAACTTCATTACTCTAAGTCTGATTAAATCTTTGAAAATCACATCTAAAGTAGTCTGCATTCCAGATTTATATTGAACTGAAATAAAAAGAAACACATGATCAGTAAATGGCATGGCATTTTGCAATTGTAACCATTACTATATGGTAGACACCATTTGAATACAAGAATTTAATGTGTCATTTTCACACATGCTTTCTTGTTTGATCTCTCTTATATTCATTTGTTTTAAAGGAAAAAAAACTCATACCATAGGTTCTATTGTCTTGTAAAATTATGACAAGATGATAAATTAAATTAGTCATGATTATGCATTTGATTACATGATAACATTATTCTTATAACAGCACTCTTGTATCCTAGAGTTAAGCATTTTAAAAAGCATTTTTTCTGTTTCTGTATAAGACAAGCTTTTAATACAAGCACTGCTCTCATTAATACTAACAATTAAAGAATATCCAAGAAATTAAACCTTTTTTTTTGAACTATAATCATTTAGAGACATTGAATAAAATAATGAGAAAATTATCTCTAGCTCACAACAATCACAGCACTGTTATTATTTCTATTAAATATGTTATCCATGCATACTTTTAAATTCTTAAAGCAACAGCATTTACCAGTGAAACTGAAAGTCACTCAGTCCTGTCCTACTCTTTGTGACCCCAGGGACTATACAGTCCACGGAATTCTCCAGGCTTCTCCAGGGGATCTTCCCACCCCATGGATTGAACCTAGGTCTCCCACATTGCAGGTGGATTCTTTACCAGCTGAACCATAAGAGAAGCCCAAGAATACTGGAGTGCGTAGCCTATCCCTTATCCAGGGGACATTCCTGACCCAGGAATTGAACTGGGGTCTCCTGCATTGGCTCAGACCGTAAAGCGTCTGCCTGGAATGCAGGAGACTTGGGTTTGATCCCTGGGTCAGGAAGATCCCCTGGAGAAGGAAATGGCAACCCACTCCAGTACTCTTGCCTGGAAAATCCCGTCGACAGAGAAGCCTGGTAGACTACAGTCCATGGGATTGCAAAGAGTCAGACATGACTGAGTGACTTCACTTTCACTTTTCTCCTGCATTGTAGGCAGATTCTTTACTAACTGAGCTCTCAGGGAAGCATTTACCAGTAGCTTTCACTGATTTTTCAAAAGTGGGGAACATAGATTCTTTTTAAACAATCTTCATGTTATTCTCACTCATTTCACATGCTAACAAAGTAATGTTCTAAATTCTCCAAGCCAGGCTTCAATAGTATGTGAACCAAAAAATTCCAGATGTTCAAGCTGGATTTTGAAAAGGCAGAGGAATCAGAGATCAAATTGCCAACATCCACTGGATCATAGATAAAGCAAGAGAATTCCAGAAAAACATCTACTTCTGCTTCATTGACTATGCTAATATCTTTGACTATGTGGATCACAACAAACTGTGGAAATTTCTTAGAGAAATAGGAATACCAGACCACCTTACCAGCCTCCTGAGAAACCTGTATGCAGGTCAATAAGGAACAGTTACAACCATACAGGGAACAATAGACTGGTTCAAAATTGCTAAAGAAGTACTTCAAGGCTGTATATTGTCATGCTGCTTATTTAACTTATATGCAGAGTTGCTGCTGCTGCTGCTGCTAAGTCACTTCAGTCGTGTCCCACTCTGTGTGACTCCATAGACGGCAGCCCACAGGCTCCCCTGTCCCTGGGATTCTCCAGGCAAGAACACTGGAGTGGGTTGCCATTTCCTTCTCCAATGCATGGAAGTGAAAAGTGAAAGTGAAGTTGCTCAGTCGTGTCCAACTTAGCGACCCCATGGACTGCAGCCTACCAGGCTCCTCCATCAATGGGGTTTTCCAGGCAAGAGTACTGGACTGGGGTGCCTTTGCTTTCTCTGTATATGCAGAGTACATCATGCCAAAGCCAGGCTGGAAGAAGCACAAGCTGGACTCAAGACTGCCGGGCGAAATATCAATAACCTCAGATATGCAGATGACACCAGCTTTATGGCAGAAAGTGAAGAGGAACTAAAGAGTGTCTTGATGAAAGTGAAAAAGGCAAGTGAGAAAGCTGGCTCAAAATTCAACATTCAAAAAACTAATCTGGTTTTGTGATCTGCTCATGGCAAAGAGATGGGGAAATAATGGAAACAGTGACGGACTTTATTTTCTAAAGGTTGGTGACTACAGCCATGAAATTAAAAGACGCTTGCTCCTTGGAAGAAAAGCTATGACAAACCTAGACAACATATTAAAAAGCCTACAAAGTTTGTCTAGTCAAAGCTATGGTTTTTCCAGTAGTCATGTATGGATGTGAGGGTTGGACCTTAAAGAATGCTGAACACTAAAGAATTGAGGCTTTTGAACTCTGGTGTTGGAGAAGACTATTGGGAGTCCCTTGGACTGCAAGGAGATCAAACCAGTCAATCTTAAAGGAAAATAATCCTGAATATTCATTAGAAAGACTGATGCTGAAGCTGAAGCTCCAGTACTTTGGCCACCTGATGCAAAGAGTCACCTCATTAGAAAAGACCCTGATGCTTGGAAAGATCAAAGGCAGGAGGAGAAGAGGATGACAGAGGATGAGATGGTTGGATGACATCACTGACTCAATGGAAATGAGTTTGAGCAAGCTCCTGGAGATGGTTGAAAGACAGGGAAGCCTGGCATGCTGCAGTCCATGAGTTGCAAATAGTCGGACACCACTGAGCGACTAAACAACAACATGTTATTCTAAAATCCAAATTTGTTAAAAATAAATTTTGTCTTATTTGATAGCAAGACAGTTTAAAAAATTTAGTAACTAAGCAGTAAACATTTTGTATTTTTCAACATGTATGCTAGTTGCTCAGTCATGTCCAACTCTTTGTGACCCCTTGGATTGGGGCCCATCAGGGTGCTCTACCCATGGAATTTTTCAGGCAAGGATACTAGCATGGGTTGCCATATTCTTCAATATATTATATGCAAAATTTCCATATATTATTTATAAAGCCAAAGATAAATAAAAACTATTCATGAAGTTAAGATAATATAACTATAGGGTAAAATTTTAACCAAAATCTGTCTTCCTAGTGGTACCACATCATACTCTAGGACTTCAGGCTAGCTACTTAAGTGTTCTAAGCTTTCTCTGCTTCAGTTTCATTATATTCAAAGTGGAGGTAATACTACCTGATTCATAGGATTATTTTAAATGAGTTAATATATATAAAACATTACCATCAGTTCAGTTCAGTTCAGTCGCTCAGTCGTGTCCAACTCTTTGCAACCTCATGAATCGCATCATGCCAGGCCTCCCTGTCCATCACCAACTCCTGGAGTTCACTCAAACTCACATCCATCGAGTCAGGGATGCCATCCAGCCATCTCATCCTCTGTCGTCCCCTTCTCCTCCTGCCCCCAATCCCTCCCAGCATCAGAGTCTTTCCCAATGAGTCAACTCTTCGCATGAGGTGGCCAAAGTACTGGAGTTTCAGCTTTAGCATCATTCCTTCCAAAGAAATCCCAGGGCTGATCTTCAGAATGGACTGGTTGGATGTCCTTGCAGTCGAAGGGACTCTCAAGAGTCTTCTCCAACATCACAGTTCAAAAGCATCAATTCTTCGGCGCTCAGCTTTCTTCACAGTCCAACTCTCACATCCATACATGACCACTGGAAAAACCATAGCCTTGAGTAGACGGACCTTTGTTGGCAAAGTAATATCTCTGCTTTTCAATATGCTATCTAGGTTGGTCATAACTTTTCTTCCAAGGAGTAAGCATCTTTTAATTTCATGGCTGCAATCATCATAGTGCCTGAAAATAGTTACTATTTTTATATTATTATGGGGTCAATTTCATCTTGTAAAAATGCTTACCTGAAAATAGATGGTGGAAGTTATAAAAATAGTTCTTTAAAACAGTGAATGTTTTAAAAACTAATTCTACAAATGTATACTCATGTATTTCAACATACTTCTGTGTTGCTCGGAGAAGGCAATGGCAACCCACGACAATATTTTTGCCTAGGAAATCTCATGGACAGAGGAACCTGGTGGGCTATAGTCCTTGGGGTCACAAAAGTGTTGGACATGATAGCAACTAAGCAACAGCAACAAACCTAATGACCATACTTTGAAAAAAAAAAATTGCCATGGGGTAAGAAAGATCAAAGCAGTAGGCATAAAAAGAGCAACTTATCCAGGATAATTTAAGCCACTACAAAGTTTCCCAAATAGTACTAGCAACTGACTAGTATCTAGTTCTCAGAGTAAAGTATATACAAAATTGATAGGAACGTAGGTAGATAGAAATGTATGAAAGTGAGTAAAGCAAGACAGAAGAATAAAATCAGAATTGGTATGGTTTCTATATAAACTTTCTCATCTAAAATGAAAAACACAGACTCAGAATACTGAAAATAAAGTGACTCAGTTTAAGATAATCCAAAGAGAAAAATATACATAATATCCTTTTTTCTAGGAAAAGTATAGTTACTTGTTTTTAAAACAGATCCTTTAAGACCTAGCAAAATTCCTGCCAGATATAAATCAAGAAACATTTCCTATCAAGAATAATTAAAAAAAAAAACAAAAACTCAAAGAAATCATCAGCCACAAAATTAGCTGAAGAGAACTCTACAGGCAGAATGTTTTTAAACTGGAATTGCATAGTTAATTTGATAAAATTCCTTTGAAAGAAAAACAATTTGTAAAGTTAATACGTGATCATTTTTTACTTTATAGAATTACTCAAAATTACATATTTATTACCAAGTTTATCCCATTTATATCATAACAGTTATACTTGGCATTAGGTGACTGCACACATTTTTCTGTGCATTTATTAAAAAAAAAATTAGACCATAGATTGCAGTTTTCCTTATAGGACAGTATAATTTTATATTTTAATCAATTAAATGCTCAGTGAATAATTAAGACTGATTTTCCTCAAAATTTAGTTAATAAATGCTAGTAAATTCCTTGAGTTCCTTCATGCTTGTGAATGCCCATTTACGTTGATGTTTAAGTATGTTTGACTATATAAAATTTTATTGAACAGTACCAAATTGTTTTAGGACATTGTATGCTGATGTTGATAAGTCTGAGACCCCCTGACTTTTCTCTTTTGTGACTTATTATGCCAGGATGCCTTATAATTAAAAAGTTTATATTGAAATTTAATTTCTTAATTAAAGTACCTCAATGATTTTTGAATAACTATGATTTATATATTAAAGGACTCAAGGGAAAAGATGGCCACCATACACAAATATAGGCAATTTCTGCACAGAGATTAAAACCATAAAAAATGTTAAATTAAAATGCTAGAAATAAAAGAAAACTATCATTGACAAACAATTCCTTCTTTTTCAGTAGGAATTCCTTCTTCTTCAATAGGATTAACGAAGACTAAAAAATGTTAAGAATCAGTGAACTTGAATGCACATCAATAAAAATTATCCAAAATGAAACTAAGAGAAAACGAGTGAAAATAAAATATGAGAGTATCCAAGGGTCATGATATACTGTCAGGCCACTTAAATCTAACATGTACAAATCAGGCACCCAGAAGGACAAGTGTTTTTAGTTGTTCAGTTGTGGTCAACTCTCTGTGACCCAATGGACTGTAACCCGCCAGCCTCCTGTGTTCATGAAATTTTCCAGGCAAAATACTGGAATGGGTTGCCATGCTCTTCTCCAGAGGATCTTTCTGACCCAGAGACTGAGCTGGTGGGTCAGATAGTAAAAGGAGAAGACAGGGAAACAAAATTTAACACCAGATTTATCAGAAGTTACATAAGCCACACAGAATGCACTTAAAGAAAAACAAATTTTCGACCTAAACTTCTATCCTGGAAAAAAATATTTAAAAATAAGGACAAAATGAAGACTTTGCTACAAGACAGACAACAGCTAAGATGGTTTATTGTCAGAATGACTGTTCTACAAGAAATGTTAAAAGTGGTTCTTCACAGAAAGAGTAGGATCCCAGATAAAACCTTGAATCCACAGAAAAAGAAGAGTGCTTAATAATAGTAAAATGACAGTAAATATAGGTTATCTTTATTTTTTTTGAATTTTAGTCACTTGAAAAGATAAGACCACCTAAAACAAATAGTCTTTTGATATTTTATGCAAAATTCAAATGTAAGACAAACATAGCATAAAGGATGGCATAGAAGAATGAGAATATATTGCCGCAAGATTTAAATACAATGTTAAGTGATATAATATTATTTAAAAGTAGACTCTGATATATTAATTTTTAGTCTAAGTGTTAATGAAACCACTAAAATTAAAAAAAACAACAACTAAGAATACAATAGTGGAAACAATATGAAGTCGTTTAAAAAAAAAATCACTGTTTGGTTTTTCAGAACAAGGAATAAAAAGGAGGAAAGAATAGATGGGACAAACTATCAGGATGGCAGATTTAAATTCCATCATCAATTGGCTTATAACAATTGTGCTAAACACCCAACTAAAAAACAGATTGGTAGACAACATATAATTTCTAGGGTTTTGAAAAACCTGAAAGAAATCTACTTTAAATATATGAAAATTGATATGCTAAAATTAAAACAGAAAGACGTTTAATATTTAACAGTAATTAGAAGAGAAATGGATTGGGTACACCAAAATCAGATGGTATAGCTTTTTGAATAAAAAATACTATCTTTATAAAGAAAAGTTCATAAAGATGATAACACCAATTCATTAAGATATAACAGTTATATAGGGACACACATATTTTCTTTAAATTTATGAAGAAACCAATAGAACTGAAAGGAAAATAGACAAGATTTCAATTACAGATAGAGACTTCACTTCTTTCCCAGAGACAAGAGAACACTAAGGGTATATAAGACTTTAATAAAACCGTCAGTCAACTTGGTTTAATTGAACCCTGCAACAAAAAAACAACAGAATACATACTTTCAAGCTCTCATTAAAGATTCACCACATGACCATATTTTGGACCTTAAAATAAACTTCAACAAAGTTAAAGAGTTGAAAACAAACTAAATAGACTAATATCAAAAACATACCTGGAAAATCCCTACAAACACTTGAATATTAGAAACTTACTTGATAATAACATTGTGTCAAGTAAAAAGTCACAAAGGGAATGAAATATTCTGAATTGAATAAAAAATACATACAAAAATGTGTGAGATGCAGCTGTAAGTGCCTAAATAAAAGTTTATACATCATATATTTACATTGGAAAATAAAATAAAAATCTCAAAGTGAATCTAATCCTGCATCTTAGAGAGGAAAAAACTAAACCCAAAGGAAGAAAGAAGGAAAAATAAATTGGAACTGAAAATGAATATGAATGCAAATATGAAAACAAAAATATTTGTAAGGAATACTGATTAAAAAAGCACAAACAGAAAATATAAAGAACTCACAATTTTCCCAGTAGAACAGAAACACTCAGTTTTTCTTTTTTTCTTTCTTAAAAGAGGAACTTTGCACAGACATTCTTGGCAAGACATGGATAACAGACAAACATGTGAGCATGAAGTTACCCAATATCATTAATGATTATGGAAATGAAAACTAAAATCATAGTGAGATATATACATCTATCACCAAAAAAAAATAATGAAAACTGCCAAACCCCTGAAAATTCCAGGTTTTGGCAAAGATGAGGTGTTAATCAGGGTCCTCATATACACTCTCATGAGAATGAAAAGTGATACAGCCACCTCAGAAAATACTTTTGAAATGACATTTGAATTTATACACAGATTACCATATGATTCAGAAATTTCACTCCTTAGGACTATAATGTTTCCTCCATACAAAAAAATACTGGTAAATCTTTTCAGCAACTTTATTCATAATTGACAAAAGTGGGAGGTAATTAAAATGTTAACCACCTAGTGATAAGATAAATTATGGTACAGATAAATAATGGTATAAATTTCAGCAAGTAAAAATAAATAACTACTAAGAAAAGCAGTAACATCGATGAAGCTCGAAGGCATTACTTTAAATGAAAACAAAATTCAGTTCAAAAGCCTACATACGGTAAGAATCCATTTATATAACATTCTGTAAAATGTGAAACGATTAGGCACAGAAATTGTATCTGTTGTTTCTAGATATTGGTGGCGGGGAGAGGAAGAGAGTACAGAGAATAATCATAGACTGACACTCAGGAACCTTTGGGATAATGGAAATATTATATATCCTCATATGGTGGTGGTTACATGAATTTGTCAAAACTCACAATACTGTACACTTATATAGGTTACCCTTCCTGGATCACAACCTTGTTGTGGCAAAGAGGCTTGTGTAACTTAATGAAGTCATGAGCCCTGCCAGGCAGGGTCACCCAAGATGGACAGGTTATAGTGAAGAGTTCTGACAAAACATTAGTCCACTGAAGGAGCAAATGGCAACAGACACCAGTAATTTTGCCAAAACAACACTATGGACTCCATGAAAAGGCAAAGGTATGAAACCAGAAGATGAGCTCCCCAGGTCAGTTCAGTTCAGTTCAGTCCAGTCGCTCAGTTGTATCCGATTCTTTGCAACCCCATGAATCGCAGCCTGCCAGGCCTCCCTGTCCATCACCAACTCCCGGAGTTCACTCAAACTCATGTCCATTGAGTCGGTGATGCCATCCAGCCATCTCATCCTCTGTTGTCCCCTTCTCCTCCTGCCCCCAATCCCTCCCAGCATCAGAATCTTTTCCAGTGAGTCAACTCTTCGCATGAGGTGGTCAAGTCAGAAGGTGTCTAATATATTAGGGAAACTAAGATCATTATATCTGGCCCCATCACTTTAAGGCAAACGGAAGGGGAAAAAGTGGAAGCAGTGACAGATTTTATTTTCTTGGGCTCCAAAATCACTGCAGATGGTGACTTCAACCATGAAATTGAAAGACACTTGCTATGACAAAGATAGATGGCATATTAAAAAACAGACAAAACTTTGCCCACAAAGGTCCATATAATCAAAGCTATGGTTTTTCCAGCAGTCATGAACAGACCTCAGTGTTGGACCATAAAGAAGGCTGAGCACTGAAGAATTGATGCTTTCAAATTGTGGCACTGGAGAAAACTCTTTAGAGTCCCTCAGAGATCAAACCAGTCAATCCTAAAGGAAATCAACCCTGAATATTCACTGAAAAAAACTGTTGCTGAAGCTGCAATACTTTGGCTGCCTAATGTGAAGAGCCAACTCATTTGAAAAGACCGTGATGCTGGAAAGATTGAAGGCAAAAGGAGAAGGGTGCAGCAGAGGATAAGTTGGTTAGACAGCATCACTGACTAAAGGGACATGAATCTGAGCAAATTCTGGGAGATAGTGAAGGAGAGAGGAGCCTGGCATGCTACAGACCATGGGGTCACAGAGAGTGGGACACAACTTAGCGACAGAAAACAACAAAATATAGGTTAATTTTACTTGAGGTAAAAATTATATACATAAAAAGAGGAAGTAGGAAAACCTAGGTGGTAGGTGTACAAGTTTTACCATACTTTTAAAAAACTTTGCTCTGTTATGAAGTTTTTCTATAAGATGTTAAAAAATTGGAAGCAAGATATCCCTGCCCAAATTAAATCCTTATAATAAGATCAAGAGATAAAAAGTTACTATTAAAAGCGAAAATAAAGGTATGCAAATCAAAACTAAAATGATATATCACCTCATACCTGTCAGAATGATCATCATTAAAATGTCTACAAATAATAAATTATAGAGAAAGTGTAGAGATAAAGGAACCCTTCTACTAGGTCATTTGGAACGTAAATTGGTACAGCCACTATGGAGAACAGTATCAGTTCAGTTGCTCAGTTGTGTCCAACTCTTTGTTACCCCATGGACTGCAGCATGCCAGGCTTTCCTGTCCTTCACCAACTCCTGGAGTCTGTTCAACCTCATGTCCATCAAGTCGGTGATGCCATCCAATAATCTCATCCTCTATCACGCCCTTCTCCTCCTATCTTCAATCTTTTCAAGCATCAGGGTCTTTTCAAATGAGTCAGTTCTTTGCATCAAGTGGCCAAAGTACTGGAGCTTCAGCTTCAGCATCAGTTCTTCCAATGAATATTCAGGACTTATTTCCTTTAGGATGGACTGGTTAGATCTCCTTGTAGTCCAAGGCACTCTCAAGAGTCTTCTCCAATACCACAGTTCAAAAGCATCAATTCTTCTGCACTCAGCCTTCTATACAGTACAACTCTCACATCCATACACGACTACTGGAAAAACCATAGATTTGACTAGATGGACCTTTGGTGGCAAAGTAATGTTTCTACTTTTTAATATGCTGTCTAGGTTGGACATAGCTTTTCTTCCAAGGAGCAAGCATCTTTTAATTTCATGCTTGCAGTCACCATCTGCAGTGATTTGGGAGCCCCCTAAAAGAAAGTCTGTCACTGTTTCCATTGTTTCCCCATCTATTTGCTATGAACTGATGGGACCAGATGTCATGATCTTCGTTTTCTGAATGTTGAGTTTTAAGCCAAATTTTTCACTCTCTTCTTTCACTTTCATCAAGAGGCTCTTTAGTTCTTCTTCGCTTTCTGCCATAGTGTGGTGTCATCTGGACATCTGTGGTTATTGATATTTCTCCCGGCAATCTTGATTCCAGCTTGTGCTTCTTCCAGCCCAGTGTTTCTCATGATGTACTCTGCACATAAGTTAAATAAGCAGGGTAACAATATACAGCCTTGACATACTTTCCTGATTTGGAACAGTCTGTTTTTCCATATCCAGTTCTAACTGTTGCTTCTTGAGCTGCATACAGATTTCTCAGGAGGCATGTCAGGTGGTCTGATATTCCCATCTCTTTAAGCATTTCCCACAGTTTATTGTGATCCACACAGTCAAAGGCTTTGGCATAGTCAATAAAGCAGAAGAAGTACAGTATGGAGGTACCTAAAAAAACTAAATATAGGCCTCCCAGATGATTATGCAATCCCACTCCTGGACATATATCCAGAGAAAACCATAATTTGAAAAGATACATGCACCCCAATGTCCACAGTAGCACTATTTACAATCGCCAGGATATGGAAACAACCTAAATGTTCAACAGATGAGTGGTTAAAGAAGATGTAATATATTTATCAATGGATTATTAATCAGCTATTAAAAATGAAATAATGTCATTTGCAGCAATATGGATGGATCTAGAGGTTATCATAATAAATGAAGTCAAAGAAAGACATATATCACTTATATGTGGAATCTTGAAAAAAGGTGCAAATGATCTTATCTTCAAAACAGAAACAGAGTCACAGATGTAAAAAGCAAAGCTATGGTTACCAATGGGGAAGAATAAATTAGGAGTTTGGCATTAACATATACACACACATATATAAACAGATACTCAGCAAGACCTACTGTATAGACCAGGGAACTATGCTCAATATTTTGTAATAACCTATAAGGGAAAAGAATATGAAAAAAACAGATATGTATGTATAACTGAATCGCTGTGCTATACACCTGAAAGTAACATATCATTGTAAATCAAATAGACTTCAATGAAAAAATAAAGGAAAAATTTATAAATAAATTTAGCATAAACGAATTGTAGAGCATGTCCATCATTTTCCACTATAGGGTTACAAGTAAGACTCTAAATAAGATGGAATATTAGGAATATTAATATATTCATAATAACTCCTATTTTCACATAACATAGTTAATACACTGTACTTTATATACATGATTCTTTTTGATCTAAACAATGAGTATATCAAGTAAGTGATATTATATTACACATGCAGAAACTGACACATACATAAGTTAAGTTACTTATCTCAGGTATGTTAAGCCAATGCCTGAATTTCAAATTTCCTGTCATATTTCTATATCTTTTATATTGAAGCAAAATAATCAGAAAAATGTGCATATAAAATATTATCTTCAGAAAAGCACATACAAAGGTAAAGTTTAAGGGATTTTCATGAACACCTGTATAACCTGCATTGCAATCAAGAAACAGAACACCAAAAGTACCTCTCCAGAAACTGGAGACAAGGGTGATCAGTATAAGAGATATATTTTTATAAAACATTTAATTCTGTGGTAATTATCACCAATATAAATAACCTTTCCTTGAAGGGTCCTTTGAATAATCAACTATTTTACTACATTCAAAATATGATGGTATTTGTTAAAAAAAAAAAAAAGTTTTGCACAGATCTTTAGGAACATTTATTTAAGTAGACTGATAGGAAAATAACCCCAAAAAACATCAATTGGTAGTCACCATTTAGAAAATTACTAAAAGTCAATATAAAAAAGTTAACATATTATTTGCTCATAGTCATAAATGTGGTTAGAATGCATCGACTAATGGGAGGCACATTATCAGTTAAAACAAGTCTTAAGACATTATTATGCATGATCAATAAAATTAAATTCAAAATGGATTAAAGACCTAAATGTAAGGCGAAATACTATAATACTTCTACAGGAAAATATAAGCAGAATAGTCTTTGACCTGCAGCAATATCATTTTCAATCCATCTCATAAAGGAAATAAAAAGAAAAATAAAAAATGGGACCAAATCAAATTCAGAAACTTCTGCATAGCAAAGGGAACCATAAACAAAAAGACAACCCACAGATTAGGAGGAAATATCTGCAAACAATGCCACTGATAAAGGATTAATCTCCAAAATTTACAACCAGCTCATGCAGCTCTATATCATAAAAACAAACTAATCAAAAAATGGGCAGAAGATCTAAAAAGACATTTCTCTGAAGAGGATGTACAAATGGCCAAGAGGCACAAGAAAAGATGCCATTTGCACAACATGGATGGACCTAGAGATACCATATTGAGTAAAGTAGGTCAGACAGAGAAAGACTAATATCATATGATATCACTTAAATGTAGAACTTAAAAAAAAGATACAAACAAACTTATTTACAAAACAGAGACAGACCAACAGACTTAGAAAACAACATATGGTCATGGGGGGAAGGTTGTGGGAGGGGGAAGGGACAGATTGGGAGTTTGGGATGGATATGGATACACTGCTATGTTTAAAATAGATAACCAAAAAGGAACTACTGTATAGCACAGGAAATGCTGCTCAATACTCTAATAAGCCAAATGGGAAAAGAATTTAAAAAGAATAGATACATGTATAAGTGAATCACTTTGTTATACACCTGAAACTAACACCTCATACATTGTTAATCAAATCTTTTGTTGTTTAGTTGCTAAGTGGTGTCCGACTCTTCTGTGACTCCATGGACTGTAGCCCACAGGCCTCCTCTGTCCATAAGATTTCCAAGGCAAGAATACTAGAATGGGTTGCCATTTCCTTCTCCAGGGGAATCTTTCTGACCCCTGGATCAAATATGTCTGTTGAATCTCCTGCACTGGCAGGCAGAATCTTTCCCACTGAGCCACCATAGAAGCCCCTAATTAAATCTATTCCAATACAAAATAAAAATTCAAAAACATAAATTTCTGAAGTAAAAAAAAGAAACTGGAGACAAAGTAGGTAGGTAGGAATAGAGATAAAATAAGATCGGTCATGAATTAATTTTTGAAGCTGGGTGGTAAATATTTTGGGGTTCATTATATTCTACTTTTTTATTTAAAAAATTATAATAAAAGGTAAGGGGAAAAAACCCAACATGGTTGGACCTTGAAGACATTATGCTAAGTGGGATAAATTAAGTAGAGAAAGACAAATAGTGTAAATCACTTATATGTGGAATGTAAAAAACCCAAACTCATAAAAACAGGGTATCAAGCAGTGGTTCCCAGATGCTAGGTTGTGGGTGGAGGGAAAAGATGTTCACAGGCATACCGCTTGCAAGAAGTAGTAAATAAGTCCCAGAAATCAAATGCACAGTATAGTGAAAACAGACAACATTGCATTATAAACATCAAACTTGCTAAGATATGAGATCTTAATTATTCCAACCACTAAGAAGAAATTATAACCATGTGACATGGAGGTACAATGGTGATAGTAATCATATGACATATAAACATATATATATATATATGTGTGTGTGTGTGTGTGTGTGCGCACGCGCGTGTGTGTGTGCATGCACAGTGTTTGCTCAGTCACTTCGTTGTGTCTGACTCTGCGACACTATGGTCTATAGCCCTACAGGCTCCTCTGTCCATGGGATTCTCCAGACAAGAATACTCGGTTGCCCTGACCTTCTCCAGGGGATCTTCCCAACCCAGGGATCAAACCCACTCCTCTGTCTCCTACACTGAAGGTGGATTCTTTACCCACTGAGCCACCTGGGAAACCCAGGGGAAAAAAAAAAAAAAATATATATATATATATATATATATATATATGAGTCGGACACCACTTAGCAACTAAACAACAAAAGATTTGATTAACAATGTATGAGGTGTTAGTTTCAGGTGTATAACAAAGTGATTCACTTATACAGCTTTAGCATCATTCCTTCCAAAGAAATCCCAGGGCTGATCTCCTTCAGAATGGACTGGTTGGATCTCCTTGCAGTCCAAGGGACTCTCAAGAGTCTTCTCCAACACCGCAGTTCAAAAGCATCAATTCTTTGGCACTCAGCCTTCTTCACAGTCCATATATATATATACATATATATATATATATATATATATATACACACACACACATACATACATACATATATATACACACACACACACATACAGAAAGAGAGAGAGAGAGAAACCATATTAAAATAGTAATGTAACAAATTAACAGTACTTTAAGGTATACATTACTTGTATACCTTAAATTTACAGTGCTATATGTTACATATATTCCAATTTTAAAAGTAAAAATTCAAAAAAAGATGACTTGATGTTTCCTTCAGCTTCACTAGACTTTAGACAAGTGTATTCTTGACTGCAGAACTAAACCCATAAACTCATGCCATGCATATAAGGTCAACTAATATTTGACAAGGGAACCAAGAAACCTCATCAGGAAAATACTCTCTTTAATAAGTAGTGCTGGGAAAATTGGATATTCACAGGCACGAGAATGAACATAGACCTTCTATCTTAGGACATGCGGAAAATTGTACTCAAAATGGATGAAAACTTTAAATATAAGATCTGAATTCATATGCCTTATAGAAGAAAACATAGGGAAAAAGCTTCTTGACATGTCTTACAAATGACTTTTTTGGATATGATACGTAAAGCACAATCAACAAAAGCAAAACTAAGCAAGTAGGGTTCAGATCAGATCAGTCGCTCAGTCGTGTCCGACTCTTTGCGACCCCATGAATCACAGCACGCCAGGCCTCCCTGTCCATCACCAACTCCCGGAGTTCACTCAGACTCACGTCCATCGAGTCAGTGATGCCATCCAGCCATCTCATCCTCTGGTGTCCCCTTCTCCTCCTGCCCCCAATCCCTCCCAGCATCAGAGTCTTTCCCAATGAGTCAACTCTTCGCATGAGGTGGCCAAAGTACTGGAGTTTCAGCTTTAGCATCATTCCTTCCAAAGAAATCCCAGGGCTGATCTCCTTCAGAATGGACTGGTTGGATGTCCTTGCAGTCCAAGGGACTCTCAAGAGTCTTCTCCAACACCACAGTTCAAAAGCATCAATTCTTCAGCGCTCAGCTTTCTTCACAGTCCAACTCTCACATCCATACGTGACCACAGGAAAAACCATCATACTAAAAATCTTCTATACAGTGAAAGAAAGGATCAACAAAATGAAAAAGTAACCTACAGAGTGGATGAAAATATTTGTGAACTACACATCTGGTAATAGGCTAGTACCCAAATTTTATAAGAAAGTCATACAACTGAATAACAAAAACAAGTCCAATTAAAAATTTGCAAAGGATTGAGTAGAAAGTTTCCCCAAGATATTTAAACAGGCACCAGGTACCTGAAAAGTACTAACCATCAGGAAAATGCAAACCAAAATCATAATATGAAGTTTCTCATGCCTATGAGAATGGCTATCCTCAAAAATATAAAAGATAGCAAATGCTGATGAGGATGTGGAGAAAAGGGAACCCATGTACATACACTGTTGTTAGAAATTTAAATTCATATAACCACTGTGGAAATTAGGGTGGAGACACGATTCAGCAATTCTACTTCTGGGTATACATCCAAAAAAACCCCCCAAATCACTATCTTCCAAAGATAATTGCATTCCTATGTTTATTGTAGAATTATTTATAAAAGTCAAGACATGAAAACAACCTAAGTTTCCATCAACAGATGAATGAACATGGAAAATGTGAATATGTACACACAACAGACACACACACAGGAATACTATTCAGCAATAAAAAGAAAATCCTTCCATTTGCAACAACATAAATGAACCTTGAAAGCATTATGCTAAGTAAAATTAAATTAGAAAGTACAAAGTGCAAGACAAATACTGTGCAATACCACTTCCTATATATGGAACCTTAAAAACAAAAAACAAAGAAAACCTCATAGCATATAGATACAGAGAATAGATTGATGGTGCCCAGAGATGGGGGATACAGTAGGGATGGGGGAGTGGGTGAAATGGGTGAAGATTGTTGAAAGTTACTTACAGTTTTAGGGTAAGTAAGTTTGGGGATATAATTTGCATCATGGTGACTAGAGTGAATAATACTGTATTGTATACTTGAAAGTTATCTTAAAAGGTGTCACTGCAAAAAAAAACCGTAACATTATATGAGCTAATGTATATTAACTAAACTTATATGGTAATTACTTTACAATATATGCATTTATCAAGACTATTTATATACATTAAACAATATTTTGTGTCAATTATCTCAATAAAACTAGGGGAAAAAAAAAAAAAAACCTAAGAGAAAAAGACCTGAAAACTCTCTCTTTGAAATGTAAACATCACAAAAGCAGAGTTCTTGTATCCCAGTCTCTGGAGAGTGTAGAAGCCCAATTGTGATCATTCTAATTACACAGAAGGCAGTAATCACATTGATCAACTTGTTTCTCCAACATTATCTACTACGTTGCCACTCACTCACCCCAACGCTTAAGAACTCTTGAAACATTTTTTAGTTGAGTTCAATACCTCTCCCCTATTACAGCAGTATTGACCAAAATCTTCCTTGCCTGCTGCTGCTGCTGCTAAGTCGCTTCAGTCGTGTCCGACTCTGTGCGACCCCACAGACGGCAGCCCACCAGGCTCCCCCGTCCCTGGGATCCTCCAGGCAAGAACACTGGAGTGGGTTGCCATTTCCTTCTCCAATGCATGAAAGTGAAAAGGGAAAGTGAAGTCGCTCAGTCGTGTCTGACTCTTAGCGACCCCATGGACTGCAGCCTACCAGGCTCCTCCATCCATGGGATTTGCCAGGCAAGAGTACTGGAGTGGGGTGCCATTGCCTTCTCCCCTTGGCACAGTTTTTCTTTGACTAAGGCCTACTGTACTCTAGGTAATAAACTATCAGCTTGAACCTTGGATATACTCAGCTAGATAACTGCTGCTAAGTCACTTCAGTCCTGTCCAACCCTGTGCGACCCCATAGACGGCAGCCCACCAGGCTCCGCCGTCCCTGGGATTCTCCAGGCAAGAATGCTGGAGTGGGTTGCCATTTCCTTCTCCAATCAATGCATGACAGGGAAAAGTGAAAGTGAAGTCGCTCAATCGTGTCCGACTCTTTGTGACCCCATTGACTGTAGCCCACCAGGCTCCTCTGTCCATGGGATTTTCCCAGGCAAGAGTACTGGAGTGGGTGACCATTGCCTTCTCCAAGCTAGGTAACTAAACAAATATAAATGAATGTGATAAGCACAATGTTCATATTTACACATATGCTATAAAGAACAGGTAAGGGAGATTGTGTCCTCCTTCTTATCCCCAGGAGTCTGAGGGGCTTTAAGAAGTTAGACAAATTAGAAGACAAAATTAAAGAAGGAAAGTTCAAAAAATAAGTTTGCTAAGTATATATAACATGAAGGGGATTCTAGGTAGGAAAAAAAAAAAAACAAGCATGAATGACAATATAGAGGCAGGGAGTTCATAATATGTTTAAGGAATAAGAGGTCAAGAGTTGCTCTAATATAGTATAAACATGTATGAAAAGGTGAGAGCTGGAATGGCTGGAAAGACTGGATTGCATTCACGTATAAAAATAATTATAAGCAATGCCTAAGTAGTCTGGACTCTAGGAATTGGAAAGTGAATAGAAGCGCATCAAAAAGTGATTCAGTGCATGTTTTTGGATATTCCTCTGCTGACAGTAAAAAGGCTGACGTGCTGGCAAACTGAATCTCTGGCAGGATGTCGATGGAGAAAGCCCTGATTTGTAGAGCTTACAGATTTTCCTGGTGTTAACACTCCCAACTGTGGCTGATTTCAAGCTGCCAATGGTTTAATAACAGGATTTCAGAAGTCCTGGAAATGTAACTGTGTGTTCTCATGAGTCAGTACAGTTTGCTCCAGAATATCACTGGAGGCAAGGGCAAAGAATGGGATTTGCCTAGATGAAATAAATGAGGACTTGGACTAATAACGTCACTGTGGATGTGGATAGGAGGGAATTCAATCATGTGACAGTATAGAAGGAAAGCTATCAATCCATATCAGAGGTATTATTCACACTAAAAACAGTATTCTCATTAAGGATCCTTTAAATAGTTGACAAATTAAAGGTCAAATAATGCATGTCAGAGGTCAAGTAATTTGCCCATGGTCACCCACCTTGCCAGTGGAAGAGCCTGGATTTGAACCCAGTCTGCCCAATTCCAGTTACCCATACATAGGTTATGAGTGCAACTCCTGCTCACCTGGGAAATGGACCTAATGGGGTTGTTCTGATGATTAAGTAAGTAAATAGACATCCAAAGCACCTGGACAACTACAAACATTTGTGAAAGTATAGCCAGTATTACTAATATTGTCATTACCATTATCTTTATTTTGCCACAATCATCATGCTTAATTGAATTTGTTAGCAGTGCTGAAACAGTCAACCAGGAGGTGCTAATACAGTAAAGCAATTTTCTGTGCTTAAAAAGTTTACCAGCTGGAGAAAATAATGCATTTCAAATGCTGTGCATTTCAAATAGTAATTCTTAATCTTTTTTCCCCCCAAGTATAAACTAAATCGTATAAACAAATCTTTCTGTCTTGGAATACAGCCTTCTGTTGTCTACTCACAGTGTGTTTTAGCTTGCCTGAGAATGATAAGCTGTATAACATTTCGCCATTTTAAATGTTAAGATAACCATCCTTTAAACAATCTGACATTATTCCTTCCATTGTTCTGCTAACGTCAGAAGCAGAATTAAGTCTTGAATTATGCTGGCAATGATTCATAATCTTCAAGTAACTGAAAACTCTGTTAGCCATGGTGTATTTCACAAGGGAGAAAGATACCAATGTCCAGCCCAGTTCTGACCATTGGAGGTGATACAACTTGTCCATGTCAAACATCATTGTGTTTTGGCATCTGTGCAAAGAGTTAGCTGTACCTCCAGTGAGATAAACCTTTTAACCTATATACAGGGCAAGAATATTTTGGCCCATAGCTTTATAGCCTCTGGTGCTTTGGGCCCACAAATACATCACTCATAAGATAGAAAATTTTGCAGCAAATTTTGGACTCTAAAATAGCCTGAAAACTATTTAATTTTAAAAATTCAATAACTGCTATCAAACACACATGATGAAGATAAATGTATCCCCTGCAATTTTCACAGTTTGGCACACCAGAGAATACCTGAAAGACAAGGGCACCAGCACTAGGACTGTGTTCATACTTTAGAATTTCAGTCCTTGATGAATAAAATACCTTCACTCAAAGCGGAACATACATTCATGAACAAGAATCAACACATCATAAATCACTGCTTCTGACTGAACAATTCATAAAAATAATCAATGCAAATCAATGACAGAAAATACATGTCACATTACTTATTGCAGGAAAATTGCTTTGTAATATAATTACATTCATTTTACATTCAGTATTTTTAATGTTTATTCGCCACCTTGAGTTTCAGCCTTGGCATATATATAGTCACTGTGAAAGCAAACAGTGAATTTTTTGTTATTTTGTTTTGACCAAAAATATACATACCAGAGTTTTTATAATAAAAATCTTTACTGTGTTTTTTTACATGTGAGCATGAAAGGGATGCTTGCAATCAAAGTGTGATGTTGCAAGGAAAAGATTATTTACATCCTTGCACAGGGGCAAGTTGAATTTCTTTTCCAGGCAAAGTCTATGTGGGAGACTCAAATATTTGCCTGAGCTCTGTAGTAAACTTTGAGTCTGTTTGCTTTCACATTGTGAGAATTATGTGAGACGGAATTTTATATGGCATCTGTTTGGAATCTTTTTTTCCCTTTAACCACCAAACTTGAACTTTTAATTCAAATCCGTGGGAGTGACTTACCAGTTGGTTTCACACAAGCTGTGGTATGACTCTTCAATCTACCTTTGAATCTCCTGTGCACCTTTTCTGAGTAGATTGTGATGGAGATGTGATTTCAAGTTGAGTACATTAATGGAAATGCAAGTTATAGTAAGGCCAGCAGGTCAGGAAAGTGCTGGCCATGTAAAATAATAATAAGATGTTACTCTTCCCAGGAAGAGGAGGCATGGCACTCCACAAGAGGACACACAGGAAAGCACCAAGCACCAGGCTGGTCTGGAGGCAGCAGCGAGGGTGTTGATTCTGGAAGAAACAGGCAAGACAAATATACAGGCTCAGGACTGGCTAGTTTGAATAATTTCAGTGGGCTCTGGGGCAAAGGGGCTATCTTATACTTGGCTCTGGGGTTGTCGTCAGGGCAGGCATATCGTGGCCAGGAGGACATATTCCAATGGATTGGGGAAGTGGGCTCTGCATTGGGGAGGTTATATTTGATAAATAGTCCCAAAGAGTAAGCTCTTTCCGAGTAGGAGTGTGGGGTGATGAGGACAGCAGGATGCCAAGGAAAAGTGATTTATGTAGACTGTCATGTTCTTCAGATTGGGGTATAACTAGCATATTCGTGTAGGGCAGATATTAAACTATGATGCTTACAAAGACTACAGTGGTGATTAACACAAGGATGACTTATTATAATACAACTGAAGCATTTAGCATGTATGTGGGTCCTGTAGGGCAATTAAACCAACAATGCATTGAGGATCAGCAGCTAAGGGCTCATAGCTTTCTCCTCTGGAGAACTGCCCTCAACCAACAATTCTCAAACTTCAGTGCATCAGAATCACCTGGAGAGCTTGTTAAACCAGAGACTGCTGGGCCCCAACCCCAGAAGTTCTGATTCAGCAGGTCTGGGCTAAGGTCCAAGAATCTATCACTGCTAACAAGTTTCCCAGGTGATGTTGATCTGGGGACCATACACTGAGAACAACTGTCTAGACTGACAAGCATCACCTGCCCCAGGGGTTCCTGGGAGGTTTTACCCTCCAGAGTCACTGACTGACTGAAAGGGGGGGTGTGAAAGTCCAGCAATCTTGCTGAAAATCATGACAGGTGTGTGGTACCACCCATTCTCCTGAGATCCACAGGAGAGGAGGCCATGCTGAGGCTTTGGCTGACATTCTCTTTTCACCAAGGTTCTTCCCCTACCCAGTGCTGCCTCCCTCACTTCCTACAGATTTCTGCCTAGTAAACCACTCGCACAATCCACACCACTCAGTTTTTGTTGTTAGGGAACTCAACCTAAGAAAATAATGTATTTTGGCCAAAAGTATCTTTTTATTACCAAATCTACATCCAAGAATTCTTTTTGACATTTTAAAGTTTTATTTACCCTTAATATTCCTGTTGATTCTCAAACATAGCAACGAATTTGAGAGTGGTCAGTAGTAGTCAAAATGCTCAGAAGGGTAGGAAGCATAAATAGGGGAAAAATAATGGTAATTATTTGGAGAATAGAAGACATAGAGGAGATTATTTAGTTATCCTTGTTAAGAGCATCCAGTTTACGTCCTGCTTACATTGCTCTCACAAGGCAAAATAAAGACATGATACTGCCTTCTGATACTTTACACTACAAGGTACTGTCTAAATACAATTTACATTTTTGGAAAGAGATGAATTCATGAAATGACTATCATGACCAACATTCTGATATCTAAACTAACTCCCCACAGCTGATTTATTTCAATTAATGCATTGGCATTGCTTTGTTTAGTTGCTAAGTCATGTCTGTCTCTTTTTGTGACTCTGTGGACCATAGCTCACCAGTCTACTGTCCATGGAATTTCCCAGGCAAGAAAACTGTAATGGGTTGCCATTTCCTTTTCCAGGGGATCTTCCTGACCCAGGGATCGAACCAGGGTTTCCTGCATTGCAGGCAGATTCTTTACTGCCGAGCCCCTGGAGAAGCTTCAGTTAATGAAATGTAATTAAATTCTATCCATGAATGGATAAGTGAATTAATATGCACTTAATAATCTAAATATTTCAGATACCTGGCTAGCTACTTTCCGAAATATTATTCATTCAATCTATTTAATCCTTATGATTAAGGACTCCAAGTAAGTTTTTAGAAACAATATATTCTTTGTGTTTTTAAAAGAGTAACTATTCTTAGTAAAGAGCACAAACCCATATAGTATTGCTATTTTGTCAGTAATATAACATTAAGTGATTTTAATGAATTAGCATATGATTGAAGAAGACTGAATGTCATGCCTACAACTGATTTTGGCAAAACACTGCAGAATATGGGGCTACCTCTTTCTCATCCTATTCCAAACGTTTGAACATAATTTATTACATTTAATGCTCACACTGGAAGAAAAAAGGACAGTGTTTTGGGTACTTTCTTATCAAAAGCCATAAGATGAATGAGATGGAATAGTATGAAAAAATTTGAGAAAATGCTTAAGTTACTGTTAAGGACAATTCATGCAGTGAATTCAAGCAGTTCATGTACCAACCCAGGAGGATCCCAGGCTTTGGTTTAAGAGACAGTTTTGATCTCATCTGAACTTTTTTTTTTTTTTTTAATGCAACATGTATAATGGAAAGAATCCAATATAATTGATTCAAATTCTGGTTTTCCCTTTTTTTTTTTCTATTTGATCTAACTTAAGTTACAATTATCTGGGTCTAGATGTCTTTGGGTTTCCCATGTGGCTCAGACGATAAAGAATTCACCTGCAATGCAGGAGACCCAGGTTTGATCCCTAGGTTGGGAAGATCCCCTGGAGAAGGGAAAGGCAACCCACTCCAGTATTCTTGCCTGGAGAATTCCATGGACAGAAGAGGCTGGTGGGCTATAGTCCAACGGGTCGCAAAAAGTTGGACATGACTAAGCAACTAACACACACACACAGACGTCTTTATCACTAAATTGACGATAGCACTCACTTTGATGATGTCGTTGTGGACGTAATGAATACTGTACATAAATTTCAATACACCATGGCCAAAATATCACAGGTTCACAAAATTAATTTCTCTTACTTTTAATTTTATTCATATCTCCTTCATTTTATCAACACATCTTCAGTGCTCCAGACCAACTACTACGATCTGTAAACAAATTCTGCATTATTTAGCCCTTGTATCTCTTTACACCTCATATGTTTAGGACTATCAGTTACAAGTTAGCTTCCCTGATTCTCTAATGAAGAAACTTTTATTCATCCTATGAATGTCCAAGGATATGTTGCTCATATCATTAGCCCACTTCGCCATTATTATTGCAAAGACTATTTCTTCAATGTAATTAAGTGCAATGTTTCATTCTACTGACAGTAGGTGCCTTTTCCATATGTCCCAGTTAAAATTATCATGTGAAATAGCATAACTAAATAGCACAACCATAACAACTGTCTCCAACACTATATCATAAGCTCTTAAACTTATGATATACAGTCCATTTCTCTGTATTCCTCTCCATTGTCTATTTAGTTCTATATTCCACTTCAGGGGTATATTTCCACTGTGACTCTCACACATGGACTGCAAAAGACAATGTATCACACTGCTGGAGAATATGCTAAAAACAGATTTTCACAAGGATAAGTAAACAGTTCCTTCAATCAGATGTTTCAAGCAAAAGCAAATTCATCTGCTCAAATATGTTGCTGGGTGATGGTAACATGGCACTTCCCTGGTAGCTCAGCTGGTAAAGAATCCACCTGCAATGCAGAAGACCCTGGTTCAATTCCTGTATTGGGAAGATCCCCTGGAGAACAGATAGGCTACCCACTCTAGCATTCTTGGGCTTCCTTGGTGGCTCAGATGTAAAGAATCCACCTGCAGTGTGAGAGACCTGGGTTCAGTCCCTGGGTTGGACAGGTTCTCTGGAGAAGGGAAAGGCTACCCACTCCAGTATTCTTGCCTGGAGAATTCGATGGCCAGAGGAGCCTGGAAGGCTAAGTTCATGGGGTCACAAATAGTCAATCTGTGCAAAGATCTATGTCAAGGCCAAGATCATGGCCATGCTCATGGAAAGAACAACAGGGGTGGGGAGAGAGATTTTTATACAACCATTTCATAGAATAAATTAAGTCATATGAGGAAAGCATCACCAAAAAAATAAATAAATAAATAAAATAAGGAATCCTTAATTCCCCCCAACAAATAAAGTAACCGATTTCTAATTTTGGATATTATAGGAGCATGACCCTAAATCTTCTGGATCATACTGCTTCCACTGTTCTACTTAGCTTTGTAGACAGATTATCTGGGTCCCATTTGAACCTATAGTTCTTCTAATAAACATGTTCGTTCCAGTCTCTGAAATGCAAATCATTTTCATGATCCTTAGGAAGATGGAAACTACAAGTTCTTTTTCTATTTCATCTCATTAGGAAGAATTCCTCTTCCTTTTAGATAGAAATATGATGTGTGAGTAAAAAATAAAGGATTCTATAAGATATATATTTGGAAGTGATTTTTGCTTTATGGTTATTTTACAATTTATTTCTGTTTTCAAACGAAAATACAGCAACCTGGTTCTTCATTGAAATATACTTTAGCTTTGTAAGTTTTTATGTCTTATAGACCAGACTTGAATACAGGAAAACTAAAATTCACCACTTGTTTAAAATTTGAAATCAAGATGCATTTTACTTTCATATCAAGCATTAGTAGAGGAGGCAATAAACATCATTTTCTTAACTCCAAAAGTCCAACTGCATGACCAATCAAGGTTGACTGATTGGAAGTGTCAAAAAGAGTGACAGCCAATATCCTCCAGTCTGCTAACCTTGCGTTTCAGAAGACAGATTAAACCAGGCTGTCTCTTTCTAAATTCAAATGAATTGGGAAAAAAAAAACCTGTGACTTGATCCATTATGGTGCTTGTGGTTAATTGATCTTTGACTCATTACCGCAGCTGAACCACTTAGGGACATAGATGGACATGAATAGTTGGTTACAAAATGGTAAGCCAAGATAAGTGCATATCTCCAGCTTTGAAACAGAATAACCATGGAAATTTTAAAACAGCCTCAATCAAGCAGTATCCTACTCAATTATTATTTAAAAATCACTGATAGCCGTAATAAGCTGCATAAATTGGTAATGTCGTATATCCATATATATAGCATATTTGCTGATATTTTTACTATTTAACTTTGATATTATTTTCAATATTTAATATCAGTTTGCTATGATGCAGAACCAATTCCTGAACATGACCAACATACAGTGACTATATGTATTGTTTAACTCACTGTGTGTGTGTCTGTTACTCATTCAGTCATGTCCAACTCTTTCCCATACCATGGATTATAGCCCACCTGGCTCCTCAGTCCACTCCATCCATGGAATTCTCCAGGCAAGAATACTGGAATGGGTAACCATTCCCTTCTCCAGGGGATCTTCCAAATCCAGGGATCAAACCCAGGTCTCCTGCATTGCAGGCAGATTCTTTACTGTCTGAGCCACCAGGGAAGCACTACTCTTTGGTAAAACAGTGAAGTTGTTTGCTACTTCAAGTTACATAAGGCCTTTGATAGCTGTATAGTTGAAAATCACTTTCAGTGTCAATTTTTATATGTTTGAAGGTGAAATTCAGTTGCAAAATTAGCATGAACAAAAACTTGTTAGTATTCTTTTATGGCCGTGATTTTCCTTCATTTCTAGAAAATTTAGAGTAATTCAATAACTTCTATCAAGTTATAACTTAGTTGTAAAATTATTTGCTTGATAGAGGAGTGAATTGTAATTGGAAGGATTTACAGTATGAGAGTAATATATTCACCACAATAAAAAAGCTTATATATACAACAAGAAACATAAATAATATAGCATGTGACTTTAGAATACCCTTCTTGAATATCATACATAGGAACTTATTAATTTGTTTTTGCTATTTTATAAGGAGAAAATGAAATTTCCCTTATGTCATCTGCAGTTCAGTTCAGTTCAGTTGCTCAGTCGTGTCTGACTCTTTGCGACCCCATGAATCACAGCACGCCAGGCCTCCCTGTCCATCACCAACTCCTGGAGTTCACTCAGACTCACATCCATTGAGTCAGTGATCCCATCCAGCCATCTCATCCTCTGTCGTCCCCTTCTCCTCCTGCCCCCAATCCCTCCCAGCATCAGAGTCTTTTCCAATGAGTCAACTCTTCACATGAGGTGGCCAAAATACTGGAGTTTCAGCTTTAGCATCATTCCTTCCAAAGAAATCCCGGGGCTGATCTCCTTCAGAATGGACTGGTTGGATCTCCTTGTAGCCCAAGGGACTCTCAAGAGTCTTCTCCAACACCACAGTTTAAAAGCATCAATTCTTCGGCACTCAGCCTTCTTCACAGTCCAACTCTCACATCCATACATGACCACAGGAAAAACCATAGCCTTGACTAGATGAAACTTTGTTGGCAAAGTAATGTCTCTGCTTTTGAATATGCTATCTAGGTTGGCCATAACTTTCCTTCCAAGGAGTGTCTTTTAATTTCATGGCTGCAGTCACCATCTGCAGTGATTTTGGAGCTAAAAAAAAAATAAAGTCTGACACTGTTTCCACTGTTTCCCCATCTATTTCCCATGAAGTGATGGGACCAGATGCCATGATCTTCATTTTCTGAATGTTGAGTTTTAAGCCAACGTTTTCACTCTCCACTTTCACTTTCATCAAGAGGCTTTTTAGTTCCTCTTCACTTTCTGCCATAAAGGTGGTGTCATTTGCATATCTGAGGTTATTGATTTTTCTCCCGGCAATCTTGATTCCAGCTTGTGCTTCTTCCTGTCCAGCATTTCTCATGTACTCTGCATATAAGTTAAATAAGCAGGGTGACAATATACAGCCTTGATGAACTCCTTTTCCTATTTGGAACCAGTCTGTTGTTCCATGTCCAGTTCTAACTGTTGCTTACTGACCTGCATACAGGTTTCTCAAGAGGCAGGTCAAGTGGTCTGGTATTCCCATCTCTTTCAGAATTTTCCACAGTTTATTGTGATCCACACAGTCAAAGGCTTTGGCATAGTCAATAAAGCAGAAATAGATGTTTTTCTGGAACTCTCTTGCTTTTTCCATGATCCAGCAGATGTTGGCAATTTGATCTCTGGTTCCTCTGCCTTTTCTAAAACCAGCTTGAACATCAGTAAGTTCACGGTTCATGTATTGGTGAAGCCTGGCTTGGAAAATTTTGAGCATTACTTTACTAGCGTGTGAGATGAGTACAATTGTGCGGTAGTTTGAGCATTCTTTGGCATTGCCTTTCTTTGGGATTGGAATGAAAACTGACCTTTTCCAGTCCTGTGGCCACTGCTGAGTTTTCCAAATTTGCTGGCATATTGAGTGCAGCACTTTCACAAACCTCCTCAAAAAAGAATGTTCAAATACTTAATGATTTGAGAGAGAGAGAGAGAGAATATGAATGAATGTCAACTAACTTGCCTGTGTATGTGCTATGTTATATAGTCATGACACTAAATTTCAGTGTTAAAATAACATTAATATTTTAAGATACAGTATTATTTTATGTGCCAATATTAAAGAAAGTCTGCCATTTTAACTGTTACACAGTCCTAAGATACCATCAATTACGAGATGCACTCCTATTTCAGAGTTGTACAATGTGAAAAAGAAACACTGGATAAACTATGATAACTTCTTCCTAGTAACAAAATAATGTTCTTCCCACAATGATTCCTGTGGCCAGTAATAATACAGACAAGTAACATGCTACCTTGATTTTCCTTGCCTCTTACTTCATTCATTGCTCAGTCTCCTTTTTTTTTTTTAGTTAATTAATTTATTTTTTAATTTAATTTTATTTTTTAACTTTACAATATTGTATTGGTTTTGCCATATATCGAAATGAATCCACCACAGGCATACATGCATTCCCCATCCCGAACCCTCCTCATGGCTCAGTCTCCTATGGTGATCATTCCCTCCATTACTTCTGAATGATAAAGTCTGCCAAAGTTCAGTCCTCAGACCACTCTTCTCTAATCCTTTCTCTTTAAATATCACCTATGTGGTGAATGGATCAATCTTCAATTTTAACTTCATTGCCAACCTCTCCCTGACATGTGTTCCAACTGCCAATGTAGTAATTCCAGCAGTTATCTAAAAGACATCTTGAATTCTTTTTTTTAATATAAATTTATTTATTTTAATTATAGGCTAATTACTTTACAATATTGTATTGGTTTTGCCATACATCAACATGAATCCACCACGGGTGTACACATGTTCCCCATCCTGAACTCCCCACCCACCTCCCTCCCCGTACCATCCCTCTGGGTCATCCCAGTGCACCAGCCCCAAGCATCCTGTATCATGCATCAAACCTGGAGTGGCAATTCGTTTCATATATGATATTATACATGTTTCAATGCCATTCTCCCAAATCATTCCACCCTCTCCCTCTCCGACAGAGTCCAAAAGACTGTTCTATACATCTGTGTCTCCTTTGCTGTCTCACATACAGGGTTATAATTACCATCTTTCTAAATTCCATATATATGCGTTAGTATACTGTATCGGAGAAGGCAATGGCACCGCACTCCAGTACTCTTGCCTGGAAAATCCCATGGACGGAGGAGCCTGGTAGGCTGCAATCCATGGGGTCGCTGAGAGTCGGACATGACTGAGTGACTTCACTTTCACTTTTCACTTTCATGCATTGGAGAAGGAAATGGCAGCCCACTCCAGTGTTCTTGCCTGGAGAATCCCAGGGACAGGGGAGCCTGGTGGCCTGCCGTTTATGGGGTCGCACAGAGTCGGACATGACTGAAGTGACTTAGCATAGTATACTGTATGGGGAAACAGTGTCAAACTTTATTTTTTGGGGCTCCAAAATCACTGCAGATGGTGACTGCAGCCATGAAATTAAAAGATGCTTACTCCTTGGAAGGAAAGTTATGACCAACCTAGATAGCATATTCAAAAGCAGAGACATTACTTTGCCAACAAAGGTCTGTCTAGTCAAGGCTATGGTTTTTCCTGTGGTCATGTATGGATGTGAGAGTTGGACTGTGAAGAAGGCTGAGTGCCGAAGAATTGATGCTTTTGAACTGTGGTGTTGGAGAAGACTCTTGAGAGTCCCCTGGACTTCAAGGAGATCCAACCAGTCCATTCTGAAGGAGATCAGCCCTGGGATTTCTTTGGAGGCAATGTTGCTGAAGCTGAAACTACAGTACTTTGGCCACCTCATGTGAAGAGTTGACTCATTGGAAAAGACTCTGATGCTGGGAGGGATTGGGGGCAGGAGGAGAAGGGGACGCCAGAGGATGAGATGGCTGGATGGCATCACTGACTCGATGGACGTGAGTCTGAATGAACTCCGGGAGTTGGTGATGGACAGGGAGGCCTGGCATTCTGCAATTCATGGGGTCGCAAAGAGTCAGACACGACTGAGCAACTGAACTGAACTGATACTGTACTGGTGTTTTTCTTTCTGGCTTACTTCACTCTGTATAATAGGCTCCAGTTTCATCCACCTCATTAGAACTGATTCAAATATATTCTTTTTAATGGCTGAGTAATACTCCATTGTGTATATGTACCACAGCTTTCTTATCCATTCATCTGCTGATGGACATCTAGGTTGCTTCCATGTCCTGGCTATTATAAACAGTGCTGCGATGAACATTGGGGTACACATGTCTCTTTCAATTCTGGTTTCCTCGGTGTGTATGCCCAGAAGTGGGGTTGCTGGATCATAAGACAGTTCTATTTCCAGTTTTTTAAGGACTCTCCCCACTGTTCTCCATAGTGGCTATACTAGTTTGCATTCCCACCAACAGTGTAAGAGGGTTCCCTTTTCTCCACACTCTCTCCAGAATTTATTGCTTGTAGACTTTTGGATAGCAGCCATTCTGACTGGCGTGAAATGGTGACAAAGAACTAACTCAAAAATATACAAGCAACTCCTGCAGCTCAATTCCAGAAAAATAAATGACCCAATCAAAATATGGGCCAAAGAACTAAACACACATTTCTCCAAAGAAGACATACAGATGGCTAACAAACACATGAAAAGATGCTCAACATCACTCATTATCAGAGAAATGCAATTCAAATTCTAAATCTACTACAGAAGTCTTGCTATCCTCAGTAAATGGCACTGGATATCCAGCAGTTTCAGTTCAGTTAGGTAGCTCAGTTGTGTCCAACTCTTTGCCACCCCATGCAGTGCAGCACACCATGCTTCCCTGTCAACTCCCAGAGCTTGCACAAACTCATATCCATCAAGTTGGTGAAGCCATCTAACCATCTCATCCTCTGTCCTCTCCTTCTCCTCCTGCCTTCAATCTTTCCCAGCACCAGAGTATTTCCCATTGAATCAGTTCTTCGCATCAGGTGGCCAAAGTATTGGAGCTTCAGCATCAGTCCTTTCAATGAATATTCAGGACTGATTTCCTTTAGGATGTACTGGTTTGATCTCCTTGAAGTTCAAGGGACTCTCAAGCATCTTTTCCAACACCACAGTTCAAAAGCATCAATTCTTCAGTGCTACCCTTTCTTTATGGTCCAACTCTCACATCCATGCATGACTACTGGAAAACCCATAGCTTTGATTTTACAGACTTTGTTGGTAAAGCAGTATCTCTGCTTTTTAATATGCTGTCTAGGTTGGTTATAGCTTTCCTTCCAAGGAGCAAGCATCTTTTAGTTTCATGGCTTCAGACACCTCTGCAGTGATTTTGGAGCACGAGAAAATCAAGTCTGTCACTGTTAACTAGTTTCGCCATCTGTTTGCCATGAAGTGATGCGATCAGATGCCATGATATTCATTTTTTAAATGTTGAATTTTAAGCCATTTTTTTCACTCACTTCTTTCACTTTCATCAAGAGGCTCTTTAGTTCCTCTCACTTTCTGCCATAGGGCTGGTTTCATCTTCGTATCTGAGGTTATTGAAATTTCTCCTGGCAATCTTGATACCAGCTTGTGCTTCATCCAGCCTGGCATTTCAAATGATGTACTCTGCATATAAGTTAAACAAGGAAGGTGACAATATACAACCTTGACATACTCCTTTCCCAATTTGGAACCAGTCTGTTGTTCCATGTCTGGTTCTAATTATTGTTTCTTGACATGCATACAGGTTTCTCAGGAGGCAGGCAGATGGTCTGGTAGTCCCCTGTCTTTAAGAATTTCTCATGGTTTGCTGTGATCTACACAGTCAAAGGCTTTGGTGTAGTCAATAAAGCAGAAGTTGAAGTTTTTCTGGAATTCTCTTGCTTTTTCGATGATCCAATGTATGTTGGTAATTTGATCTCTGGTTCCTCTGCCTTTTCTAAAACTAGCTTGAACATCTGGAAGTTCTCAGTTCATGTACTGTTGAAGCCTAGCTTGGAGAATTGTGAGCATTACTTTGCTAGCATGTGAAATGAGTGCAATTGTACAGTAGTTTAAACATTCATTGGCATTGCCTTTCTTTAGGATTGGAATGAAACCTGACCTTTTCCAGTCCTGTGGCCACTGCTGAGTTTTCCAAATTTGCTGGCATATTGAGTGCAGCACTTTCACAGCATCATCTTTCAGGATTTGAAAAAGCTCAACTGGAATTCCATCACCTCCACTAGCTTTGTTCATAGTGATGCTTTCTAAGACCCACTTGACTTCTCACTCCAGGATGTCTGGCTCTAGGTGAGTAATCACACCATTGTGGTTATCTAGGTCAGTAAGGTCTTTTTTTGTATAGATCTTCTGTGTATTCTTGCCATCTCTTCTTAATATCTTCTGCTTCTATTAAGTCTATTCCATTTCTGTCCCTTATTGTGCCCATTTTGCATGAAATGTTCCCTCGGTTATCTCTACTTTTCTTGAGGAGGTCTAGTCTTTCCTATTCTATTGTTTTCCTCTATTTCTTTGCATTGATCACTGAGGAAGCTTTCTTAACTCTTCTTGTTATTCTTTGGAACTCTGCATTCAGATGGCTGTATCTTTCCTTTTCTGCTTTGCCTTTAGCTTCTCTTTTTTTTCTCAGCTATTTGTAAGACCTCCTTAGACAACCATCTTGCCTTTTTGCATTTCTTCTTCTTGGGGATGGTTTTGATCACCACCTCCTGTACAATGCTACAAACCTCTGTCCATATTTCTTCAGGCACTCTATCAGATCTAATCCTATGAATCTATTTGTCACTTCCACTGTATTATTGTAAGGGATTTGATTTAGGTCATATCTGAATGGTCTAATGTTTTCCCTACTTTTTTCAATTTAAACCTGAATTTGGCAATAAGGAGTTCATGATCTGAGCCACAGTCAGATCCTTTCTTCTTATAACAAGCAAATACAGTCTTGTTTTTGCTGACTGTATAGAGCTTCTCCATCTTCAGCTGTGAAGAATATAATCAATCTGATTTTGGTATTGACCATCTGGTGATGTCCATGTGTAGAGTTGTCTCTTGCATTGTTGGAAAAGGGTGTTTGCTGTGACCAGTGTGTTCTCTTGGCAAAACTCTTAGCTTTTGCCCTCCTCCATTTTGTACTCCTAGACCAAGCTTGCCCATTACTCGAGGTATCTCTTGACTTCCTACTTTTGCATTCCAGTCTCCTATGATTAAAATCCAGCAGCTTATAGGAACAATTAAAAGCCTCTCATGGGTGTTTTCTCAGACCCTTCTATTCACTCCTATTAGGTCAAACTTTAAAACTGGTTCACAATCGGTCAACATTTTCTCCTCCTTGCTAGTTTCACCCAAACACCCTCAGCTTTATCAAGCACTGATGTCTTAGATTCTTAACTGATCTTTCTACTTCTATAGTTTCTCAAATTCTCCTCCATGTAGCCAAAAGGATATTCTTACAAAGTAAATCTTATTATGTCCTTCTCATGCTCAAATCCCTTTATTTGCTTCTAATTAAACTTAGAAAGGTACAAAACTTTCTCTTCTGTGGCCTACAAAGTCCTATATTATCTGGCCCATGGGTTCCTATTAGTATTACTTCCTAGCACTTTTTTATGCGTGCACACACACATACACCCACATATACCCTATGACTCCACTAGAGTATAGGATTC
The DNA here is from genome assembly GCF_029407905.1 of Bubalus kerabau. Lineage (NCBI taxonomy): Eukaryota > Metazoa > Chordata > Mammalia > Artiodactyla > Bovidae > Bubalus > Bubalus kerabau. The sequence continues at coordinate 76,855,265 of NC_073631.1, read as the reverse complement.
ATAGTTCATGACTGCTACAGGAACTTGATTTTTTATCTTACTTGCCACTCTATAAACAGTGTCTGGAACACTGACCAGAATATAGTAGATACTGTGTTAACATAGTAGATAACTGAATGAATAAATGAATGAATGGAAATGATACATAAAACAGGAAAATGCTTTGTCAACACTGAATCCTTGACTTGTCACTAATTTCTTATCATGTTTGGTCTGGTGGAATTCAGAGTGAAAGTGTGTCTGACACTGAGTCTAAGAACACTGAAGAAGCTTACAGGCTGATGAAGATGAAAATCATTTGGTTTTTGTCCAATAATAGAGGCATTTTAGTGAAAGAACTTTGTTGAGACTGTCGTTTTTAGGTTAGTGCTACTAGCATCTTTATATAATGGTCAATTAGAATATATATTCTTATGAGTCCTTAGCTAATATTAAAAAACAAGTTACTCCAAATCTCAGGCTCTCTTCAGATAACAGTTTCCCTAGTCTGTCAGTCTGAGCATTTTGAAGTTAATGATTTGCCACATATCAAACACCAAGGGGGAGACTCTGTCTACCAGACAGCCAAGTAGATTGCTGTCCGGACTGTTGAACCTAAGACTAGGAATTTGGTGTCAAGGCTCCTCACTGCTGTCTGGCTATTAGGCCTGTGAGCAGCAGAATAACTGTTGTTACTGAAATTCATCATAGAACACTCTGTCCGAAACATACGTTGAGGAAGTCAGTGAAATCTGTCTCTCTAGGGCAGAGGATCATTTGTCATTTTGAAAGAAGCTTGCGTGAGTTACGGGGCTCTGAAGGGGTTTTATAACATGAAATATTTATGTGAGGATGGACTGAGTGTGACTTTGGGGCTGTGGAGCAAATGATGGTACTATTTTTGCTGAGAGTCAGAATGTTCTGGCAGTAGATAAAGACGTCTGGGATTCTGAATCCGTATTGGTCATGTGATTTTCTGGATTCATAGTTCCCACTTGATTCTGTGTGCTCCTCCTCCACTGCTGTGAGTTGATTATCCTCTAATATTAAGGGCAACCACTAGCAAATGTGCTGTAAGTCAGGAGATGCCAATTATGACTTTCTGTGATGAAATGGCCATCTTCTTCCCTTGGTGGAAATTATGTCTCTTAATGGTTCAGTGATATTAAGCTACCTTTACATTGAAATTTGTAGTTCACTTTAAACCGTTTATCTTAGATGGGTATAACGATCCTGAAGGCGTGAGGAGATGGCTGGAATTAATGACCTTGCTAGGGAGAATTGGTCAACTTGTTCAGACCCAGGGTACTTCAGGCAAAGAAAGAAGAAACAAGCAATACTTCAAGAATGTCATGGGTTATTACAAGGGGTACCGAGTGATAAACATTAGCGGAAGCATCAGTTTGACAGATACGACACGGTGAGACAGGCTCACTACTCAGAACTCCTAGGAAGTGCTAGACTGAAACACCAGATTAAAGCAATTGGAGGAGAGATTATGTCTCACAAACACTTTGACTTGAAACTCAAGGATAATAATAGCTGATTCACATACTTGTTTTGAGAAATCAAAACAGAAAACACACATAAAATCACCTGGTAAATTGTGAATAGCAAATCAACATTCTAAAGTACTTTTTGGTTACTTTTACTGAATGGGGATGAGCTTTCATTATTGTTATGGCTTCCAGAGATAAGTGGGACTTCACCTTGAGAAGAAAATGATGAATTAATCAGATTTAGAGCAACAAATACAGTTTATATTTATAGGCATACTTCGGAGATACAGTGGGTTCAATTACAGGCCACTAAAATAAAACAAATATTACAATAAAGTGAGTCAACACAAAATTTTGGCTTTCCAGTGTATAAAAAATGTAGGTTTACACTATATGGTAACGTATATAGTATGATATAACATTATATCTACAAAATAATATATGAACATAAATTAAAAAATACTTTCTTGCTAAAAAATGTTAACCTCAATCTGAGCTTTCAGAGAGTCATAATCTTTTGTGTTCTGGTAATACTGAAGATCATTGATTACAGATCACCATACAAATATATTAATAATGAAAAAGTTCAAAATTCTGTAATAATAAACAAAATGTGATGAAGAGATTTAAAGTAAGAAAATGCTGCTGGAAAAATGGTACCAATAGACTTATTTGATGTAGGGTTACCAGAAGCCTTCAATTTGTAAAATAAAATATAAACAACTCACAATATCTGCAGAATGCAATAAAGCACAATAAAATGAGGTATGCCAGTGTACCTTAACTATCTATCTCCCTCCCCTCATTCTCTCCCTCCCCCTAATGTTTATATACATATGTTCTTTTGTTCTCTTCTTGAAAAATAGTAAGATATTTGCTGGTCAGATATTGGTATGTAGTGTGAAGAAAGAAATTTACAAGAACCCACATGATAAGAAGGGGGGAGATATATCAGGAGTTTGAATGAACATGTAAACACTACTATATAGAAAATAGATAACCAACAAGGACCTACTGTATAGCACAGGGAACTCTAGACAACATTATGTAATCATCTAAAAAGGAAAAGGATCTAAAAAAGAATATATATATATATATATATATATATATATATATATATATATATACTGACTCTGAAAAAGGCGATGGCACCCCAATCTAGTACTCTTGCCTGGAAAATCCCATGGACGGAGGAGCCTGGTAGGCTGAAGTCCATGGGGTCTCGAAGGGTCGGACATGACTGAGTGACTTCACTTTCACTGGAGAAGGAAATGGCAACCCACTCCAGTGTTCTTTCTTGGAGAATCCCAGGGGCAGGGGAGCCTAGTGGGCTGCTGTCTATGGGGCCGCACACAGTTGGACATGACTGAGGCAACTTAGCAGTAGCAGCAACATAACTGAATCACTTTGCTTTATACCAAAAACTAATACAGCAGTGTAAATCCATTAATCTTTAAGGGAATATTGTGCCTGATGAACTATGGACAGAGGTTCATGACATTGTACAGGAGACAGGGATCAAGACCATCCTCATGGAAAAGAAATGCAAAAAAGCAAAATGGCTGTCTGGGGAGGCCTTACAAATAGCTGTGAAAAGAAGAGAAGTGAAAGAAAAGGAGAAAAGCAAAGATATAAGCATCTGAATGCAGAGTTCCAAAGAATAGCAAGGAGAGATAAGAAAGCCTTCCTCAGCAATCAATGCAAAGAAATAGAAGAAAACAACAGAATGGAAAAGACTAGAGATCTCTTCATGTAAATTAGAGATGCCATGGGAACATTTCATGCAAAGATGGGCTTGATAAAGGACAGAAATGGTATGGACCTAACAGAAGCAGAAGATATTAAGAAGAGGTGGCAAGAATACACAGAAGAACTATATAAAAAAAGACCTTCAAGATCCAGATAATCATGATGGTGTGATCACTGACCTAGAGCCAGACATCCTGGAATGTGAAGTTAAGTGGGCCTTAGAAAGCATCACTACGAACAAAGCTAGTGGAGGTGATGGAATTTCAGTTGCGCTATTTCAAATCCTGAAAGATGATGCTGTGAAAGTGCTGCATTCAATATGCCAGCAAATGTGGAAAACTCAGCAGTGGCCACAGGACTGGAAAAGGTCAGTTTTCATTCCAATCCCAAAGAAAGGCAATGCCAAAGAATGCTCAAACTACTGCACAATTGCACTCATCTCACACGCTAGTAAAGTAATGCTCAAAATTCTCCAAGCCAGGCTTCAGCAGTACGTGTACCGTGAACTTCCAGATGTTCAAGCTGGTTTTAGAAAAGGCAGAGGAACCAGAGATCAAATTGCCAACATCTGCTGGATCATGGAAAAAGCAAGAGAGTTCCAGAAAAACATCTATTTCTGCTTTATTGACTATGCCAAAGCCTTTGACTGTGTGGATCACAATAAACTCTGGAAAATTCTGGAAGAAATGGGAGTACCAGACCACCTGACCTGCCTTTTGAGAAACCTGTATGCAGGTCAGTAAGCAACAGTTAGAACTGGACATGGAACAACAGACTGGTTCCAAATAGGAAAAGGAGTACATCAAGGCTGTATATTCTCACCCTGCTTACTAAACTTCTATGCAGAGTACATCATAAGAAACACTGGGTTGGAAGAAGCACAAGCTGGAATCAAGATTGCCGGGAGAAATATCAATAACCTCAGATATGCAGATGACACCACCCTTATGGCAGAAAATGAAAGTGAAGTCGTTCAGTTGTGTCTGACTCTTTGTGACCCCAAGGACGGTAGCCTACAATGTTCCTCCATCCATGGGATTTTCCAGGCAAGAGTACTAGAGTGGGTTGCCATTTCCTTCTCCAGAGGATCTTCCCAACCCAGGGATTGAACCTGGGTCTCCCACATTGCAGGCAGATGCTTTACCATCTGAGCCACCAGGGAAGTCATTGCTGGATGACAGAAAGTGAAGAGGAACTCAAAAGCCTCTTGATGAAAGTGAAAGAGGAGAGTGAATAAGTTGGCTTAAAGCTCAACATTCAGAAAATGAAGATCATGGCATCTGGTCCCATCACTTCATGGCAAATAGATGCGTTAACAGTGGAAACAGTATTAGACTTTATTTTGGGGGCTCCAAAATCACTGCAGATGGTGATTGCATTCATGAAATTAAAAGACACTTACTCCTTGGAAGGAAATTTATGGCCAACCTAGATGGCATATTAAAATGCAGAGACATTACTTTGCTAACAAAGGTCCGTCTAGTCAAGGCTATGGTTTTTCCAGTAGTCATGTGTAGATGTGAGAGTTGGACTGTGAAGAAAGCTGAGCGCCGAAGAATTGATGCTTTTGAACTGTGGTGTTGGAGAAGACTCTTGAGAGTCCCTTGGGCTGCAAGGAGATCCAACCAGGCCATTCTAAAGGAGATCAGCCTGGGTGTTCTTTGGAAGGACTGATACTGAAGCTGAAACTCCAATACTTTAGCCACCTCATGTGAAGAGTTGACTCATTGGAAAAGACCCTGATGCTGGGAGGGATTGGGGGCAGGAGGAGAAGGGAACGACAAAGGATGAGATTGCTGGATGGCATCCCTGACTTGATGGACGTGAGTCTGAGTGAACTCCGGGAGTTGGTGATGGACAGGGAGGCCTGGCATGCTGTGATTCATGGGATCGCAAAGAGTTGTACACGACTGAGTGACTGGACTGAACTGAACTCAAAACTCTGCTTGGGTGAGGAAAGGCTAAGGAGATCAAAATAGTGGAATGCACAGCTTAGAGATCTCTGGGTTTAGATCCTAAAAAACCACATTCTGACTGTATCACCTACTAGTTTGGTAATGTCACCTAACCTCTCTGAATCAGTGTTGCCACATCTGTAAGACTTAGATAACAATGTTTCCCCTAGGTACACTACATGAGGTTCAAATGACACATGGTGCATGTAATATGTGAAAATGTCAAGCACTACATAAATTTTTGATATTAATACTAAAGTAATTTGAGTTTTTAATATTAAAGTTTGGATGCAACCAAGCAACTCGCAGCCCTAACTTTAATAAAAAATAAAGAAGTTCTATAATGGAAAGTGGTAAAAGCAGATTGAACAGAATGGAAATGGAAGAAAATGAACATCATTTTATTCATACATTTGCCATTAACATTACCACCACCAAAATGAGATGGAATTTTGCTTTTAAAAATGAAATAAAATTACTTCTCCACATTTCCATAATATAATATTGCTGCTTTTATTTTACTGCATTATCTTTAAATAGTTAGATCTTTGAATGTCAATCCAGAATATACTATTTGAAATGTTGGGTCAGTATCTGTATTCTGTACTCTTCAAAGAGGATAGTTTCCAAATATCCTCTTCAGCCAGAGGATAAAACAAGGTTTTCTAGAAACAAGTTAAACTTGTAGTTCACACAATTAAGTATTACTCTGTTAATTTCCCCAGCCAATTACAGTGCTGAAAGCTTTACTTTGGGAGTCATAAAATAGATTTGTTGAATAAAAGATCTATTTAAATCTTCCTCCTTCATCTTATAATACCAGCAAAAATAATTAAAGGAAGGAAAAGAAGAAAATGGGAAAAAAAACTCTGTTTAACCTTCTCTCAAGCTGCCTGAAAACTCAAGCAGGGGATGGTCTGATGGTTAAGATTGATGAGCACCGTCTCCCCTGGCTGAAGATCAAGCCTATCTCATTTGTAATTTTCTTGGTACCCGTGGCTAAGGAAGAAGGTTCTGAACACAACTGCCTCCACCCTCAGACCCAGTGAGAATAACCTCTGCTCTAACTAGTCAGACCTTCTTTGACAGATGGGAATAGAGAGCAAAATATATAGAAAAAATGAAAGTCACTGAGTGCTGTGGTAGAGACAGCTGAAGAGAGATGACATGCTATTATTATTTCATTTCTAACTTCACAGTGACCCATACTTTAATAAATCAAATATGCACAGTCATTAAAATGTAGATTCTTTGGAGGCAGGGAAGATCACTTTTACTAGTAAAAGAAATGATAAATTAATTATGTTATCAAAGTGAAACTTTAAGGAGGTATTTTATCATATGCAGCCTTAGTATATTCTTTAGAATCTGGCCCAATGGAAATAGGAATACTACTTTTATCCTAAATATATTATTTAGCATTGCTTTTAAAATAAGGTGCATCACAGTTCCACTGAACATCATTAGAATAATACATGTATAAGTTTGGTCATCTCAGGGCCCTGTTGTTCAGTCGCTCAATTGTATCTGACTCTTTGTGACCCCATGGACTGCAGCACACCAGGCCTCCCGGTCCTTCACCAACTCCTGAAGCTTGCTCAAACTGTCCATTAAGTCAGCAATGCCACCCAACCATCTCTTCCTATGTCACCTCCTTTTCCTCCTGCCTTCAATCTTTTTCAGCATCAGTCCTAGTGAATATTCAGGGTTGATTTCCTTTAGGATTGACTCATTTGATCTCCTTGTGTCCAAGGGACTTTCAAGAATCTTCCCCAACACCACAGTTCAAAAGCATCAATTCTTCAGTGCTCAGCTTTCTTTATGGTCCAACGCTCACATCCATACATGACTGCTGGAAAAACCATAGCTTTGACTATATGGATCTTTGCCAGCAAAGTGATATCTCTGCTTTTCAATGCACTGTCTAGGTTTGTCTTGACTTTCCTTCCAAGGAGCAGGTGTCTTTTAATTTCGTTAAAACCGCAGTGGTTTTTGGAGCCCAAGAAAATAAAATCTGTCACTGTTTATACTTTTTTTCCCATCTATTTGCCATGGAGGGATGGGACTGGACACCATGATCATAGTTTTTTGAATGTTGAGTTTCAAAGCAGCTTTTTCACTCTTCTCATTCACATTCATCAAGAGGCTCTTCAGTTTCTCTTCATTTCCTGCCATTAGAGTGGTATCATCTGCATGTCTGAGGCTGTTGGTAATTATCCTGGCAGTCTTGATTCCACCTTGAAAGTTACTAGAGCATAACTCAAACATTGTCATTTTCAGTCCTAACAAAATACAAAGGAGATCAAATTCTCATGTGATGCGCTTCACTTTTTGAAGAAGATGCCTTTATTTCTAATGTGTACAGGCACGAGTGCCTAGGGACATCATTTCACTGGTTGACATGCTTACTGAGAACGCTTATGTTATTTCCTTAATTTTATGTGATTTAGTTAAATAAATTTATCTGTCTTCAGGTTGCATGCATTGGCAAAACACATAATAATGATATAAACCAGGAAGACATTTCCAATTGCCATTCTCAATCTTCCTTTGTTTTTTCTCTAATTCTGCCCTAAAATAAAATTTTAGAGTGATCCAAGAGGAAGTGGTTGGTTATTATAGTAAGAGAAGATGAAGATGAATCTTTGGAAACTCAAATAGGAATGGGGACCAGGAAGAAAGAAAGACCAGCACCCAGATTGAAAACACCATAAACATATTTTCTGACCACTCAGGAATTTTTGCTTAGGTAAGTATATTCTGGAAAATTGGCTTGACTATTTACTTAGTTTAACAAAATATTCACTTTTGGAAAACCAGCAGCCCAAACTGATGGGAACTGTACAGTTACCTGTCTTTATGAGAAGCTGCATTGTCCAAAGATACAGCACAGAGGAAGATAAGCAAATCCAGGCTTCCTGAAGAATCTAATCACATAACTGACTTAGAGGCAACTTCAAAGCTGCCAGGAAAACTATTTGAAAAGCCTGCCAACATGTCAAATCCTGCTGCTAGTGAGAGGTCTTTCAAAGGTTGGCATTTGTGTCCTGTGATTGCCATTCAGGAATGGTGGCTGAGACTTCATGCTTAATTTCTGGTGATCGTCTGCTCAGGGTATTACCTGGCAATTTGGACTGTGAAGACTGTTGTATTGATTCAGGATGAAAGCCTATCCTGCGATTTCACTTCTGAATGAGATTCTTTCAAGCTGTCCTTTTTTATTTATTTACTGTTCCATGTTGACTTCAGCATGCATTTGCTCTGTGCTATGAATTGACTAACAACTTTTTCACACTATGGGGATAAAACTAAAAATCCAGCTTTTTGCCCACTTGTGGCTTGTAAGTCTCATAAGTAGTGAACCACACATCCCTGTTTTTAGAATATTGCTTTGAGAAAATTCTTTCATCAATGATGGATCCTCACATTTGTTTTATTTGGAAATTTCTTTGATTCACCATCACAAAAGCAAATAATATCATGTGGCTAATAGATATATTTTTTAATAAAATCTTATTGCATTTCCTGTACCCCTCCCATCCTATTACTCACAAGCACAAATTATTATACACAAAAACAGAGTAACTGAATGGATTTCAAAAGGATTACTGATTTCTATGATATTTACCAGCCAATATTTGAAGATATAGAATTATAGCCATGGGAAGTCTACATATTATAGCTGTAGGTATTTATTTCTCTCTTTACAGTTGATTGGAGTGTTAGCTGATGCTTATTTAAAGGAGAAATAGGCCTGTGGCTGTAACCATCCTTAATTAAAATCCTTCATATTCTGGCATCTGTGGCTTTCCAACTAATATTCTCACCACTTAGACCTGAAGCAGAACCTAGTAACTTACAACCTACACCTACTACAAACTACTTTTTTATAGCATGTCAGGCCAATCTTTCCATTTTCGTGTGTAGCTGATGAGGGAAAGAGACCAAAACACACAATGGAGGAAATGCATGCCTGCTGTTTAGATTAAACCAATTTCTAATTCTTTAGATATAAATAAATGGTCACTGCTAATTAGACAAATGAAATGTTGATTTCAACATCATAAAGAATGAATAACAGAACTACTGACCCAAAGACCAAAGATTATAGAGGTAATTCAGGAAGTAAAAGATTTTTAGAATTCTGCATGTTATACACAGACAAATGCATAAAATCAGAAGCAAATGCTCTGGAAAGGTAACATTCAGAAACCAGGGAAGAGTCCTTTGAAATTAAACCACACACAGAGAGAAGTAGAAAGGCAAAGAGGGAGAAAAGGGAAGGAGGAAGGAGAGGAAGGGAGAAACAGAGAGACTTGACAGAAAGCAAAGACTGAATAAAAAGGGGAAAAATAATTGTTATAGAAGATAAAATATCAGAAAAAAATTGAGGGGAATATTTTATAAGAAATAATTGAATCTATTTCCCATAGTTTAAGAAACACTAGGGGCTTCCCTGATGGTCCAGAGGTTAAGAATCTGTCTTGCAATGCAGGAGACACAGGTTCAATCCCTGGTGTGGGAAGATACCACATGCTGCAGAGCAACTAAGCCCATGCACCGCAGCTGCTGAGCCCACAACCTATAGAGCCCATGAGCCATAACTACTGAGTCCGCAAGCTACAGCCACTGAAACCAGCGTGCCTAGAACCCGTGTTCCACAACAAGAGAAGCCACAGCAGTAAAAAGCCCGAACACCACAACTAGAGAGTCGTCCCTGCTTGCAGCAACTAGAGAAGGCCTGTGTGCAGCATCAAAGACCCACCACAGCCAAAAATTAAAAATAAACAAATCTAAAAAAAGAACACAAAACTCTTTAGATGGTTCTCCAACTATCTGTAGAAGAGTCAGTCCTACCTATTGATAAAAGCTTCTGAACTTTCAGAGCACAAAGGTAAGAAAAAAGAGAAGACTGCAAAATGTTTCCAGAGAAGTATGACTCCAGTAGACATATAAGTGATCAATGGGCACTGTGAGAAGTTCGAAAATAAAGGAGTACCATCTTCTGAGTTTTAATAGGAAAGGATTATATACCAATACAATGTAGCCTTGATGATTTCATTTGACAAAAGAGGTAGAAAAGGATTCATGGCTATTTTGTATAGTTATATATAAAATAAACAATAGAAATACTTGAGTACTGAATCTTAGTTGATGTCACAGTATTAAGAAAAAAACAAAAAACAAACAAAAAAAAACTTTGCCCTTGGTTATTTCATTAACCTCACTGTCTTAGTTCCCTTGCCTTTGAAATGCTGATAACACCTATTTTACTAGCTCAGCACAGTTTTCAGGATGTTATGAAGTAATTCATTGAAAATGCTTTAATAACTGTTAAACATAATTTATAGACAAGTTTTCCATCTCTATCATTTACAACTTCTCACTCAAGAACAAGCCTCTCAAGCCAATATCACCGTTTTATTTCATAAGCACTCTTGGATATAGTATTTCTTTTGAAATTTTAATCTTTAGGTGGTAGGTCTTCTGCTATCATTATGATGGACTGAGAGCGATGGGAATTGGGAGAGAAGGCCAAGTGTCTGAAGTGCTGTTATTGATTCATGTTTTAAATTAGAAAAATTCATTTTTTACCTAAAAGATTAAGTTGAAACGAACAAGGACTACTGTTATCTTATTTTTGTGCCCATCTTCTCAATCTTTTTGAATTGGATTTGGCGCAGTGGCTAAATGAAAGTAGAGTACCTTCTTGGCTACTGGGGAAATTCCTGAGTGCTCTCCTTCTCTATGAAACATATCCCAGATGGATGCTAAAAGCGATGTGGGTAAAGTTGTTTAGTGAACAGTGAAATGCTTTTCCTTATTTTAAAATATTGAAATATCCTAGTTCTTTTATACAAAGGTCAACCTGCTTTTACTCAAGCCTGATGGCCAATTTCTCTTTTTATGGTTTCTCTTCTCTAAAGACTCAAGCTTGCTTGTATTGCTTTCACTGAAGCTTTTAATCCATTTCCTGTAAGTAGTATCCAGGAAGATGCTATTTTCCCATAATTTTCTATTCTTATTCTAATGTGTTTAAATTCACATTCCTATGGCCAGGCCAACTGCTTTTTAATTATGAGTTGGTGAATTTTAGATAGATTATGTTTGCCTAGAAAAGTTCCAGTAATATCTTGCTTTGTCATCAGAACTTAATTTCATTACAGGACTGGTGAGTGGCCACAGAGCACTTTTCCTTTGGATGTCTACTATACAAGTTCAATACAGGTTCCAGTGGTAGGCTGAATAGCATATACAAACTCTTATACATTGAAAAGTAATCAGAATAGGGTTTAACTATTAAGGATTATCCACACATATGAATATTCTTGCATATAAATGATCTTCCATGGGAGTCTATGATTGTGCTACAGAATTTTACCAGTTAACTTATATTAAATTTTGGTTGCTTCATGTGTTTCAGCATTCTGGAAGAGTGTGTTTGTGGATGTATGTATCTGTACATGCTCTTTGAAAGAAGAATCATTTAGCCACTGCTTTCATATACAGATGGCAAAGAATCAAAGCTCAGCTGGTAAAGAATCCACCTGCAATGTGGGAGACCTAGATTTAACCCCTGGGTTGGGAAGATCTGCTGGAGAAGGGATAGGTTACCCCCTCCAGTATTCTGTCCTGGAGAATTCAGGCTATACAGTCCGTGGGGTCACAAAGAGTTGGACAATAATGAGAGACCTTCACTTTCACTTTTCAAGAAAACAATGATATTTTCAATATAAATGCAATTTATATTAGAATTATATTTTTTTCATAAATAGATACATGTGTCACGTTCAAAGAGCTAGAGTGTTGTTCAACTAAGAGAGCAAGCAGTGTCTACAGGGAGAAGCTACTATGTCATGTCATCAGCCATTTATTTTACCAGGTCTGGAATGTCTATCAAACTATCTGCTTGTCTTTGTACAAAACACTTATGCCCAGCTGTGCTTCTCTGGTGATCTCTTTTGTTTGAAGAATACAATTTTTCTTTATTTCCCAACATCTTTGCGTGACTGATAAGATATTACTTTTTTTTTTAACCCCTAAGACTTTTAGAAAGAAATAATTTAATTTGCATGAATGACTTTCTTATGGGAATACATTGATAAGCAACTCTCTAATTTAAAGGAAGGTAACTTGTGCATTTAATTGAATCTGATAAAGTAGTTGCAAAAGACATTTTCCAAATGAATTCTCCTTATGCATTATTAAATCTCTGCTTTCTTACAAATATGTTGCAACTTAAAAGATACAATAAGGGAGATATTAAACAAGGGTTAAACAATAAACCAATATTGTATCTTATTAAATTGCATATGTTCTAAAAAATAGATTGAATAAAACACATAGAAATATGGACAATAGTTATCTATGAATCATAGTTATGTCAAAAATTTTACCTTTCCTCTCCATAATTTCTGCATAAAAATGCATAACAATGAGTATACAAGACTTTTATGATCAATATATTTTTAAATGAATAATTTTTAACTTAAAATTTAAATAAGTAAGTTATTGAAAAAGAAAGTTAACCCACACATGACCAAAAATTATGACCATGTTAGATCCATGGGGTCCTTTACTATATAAATCACAGAAATAATAATTAATTAAGATCAGATCATAAGGCTTTTCTAACAGATGAGTAAAATGAATACAAAAAATATTAAATGATTTTTCCATTTAGAAATCATTTTTCTGTACACCTGAAACTAACACAACAATGTAAATCAATTACACTTTTAAAAAGTAGGAAATGTTTAATTACACATTCTTCTATTCAGAAAGAAATTACTGAATGAAATAGTTTGGGATTGGTAAGATCATTCTAACAACTTCTCATTAACTTGATTTCCTCTATAAAAGACCCAATCACATTCTTGTCACATTCTGAGATCGTGGAGCTTAGGATTTCACAGAAGGACATGATTCAACCCATAGCATATTCTGATTTAAGGTTCAACCAATCTGTGCACTTTAACATTCCTAATTGTCAAAGAAGGGAAATTTAAAGCCTTTCAAAACCCAGATGTAAGACAAATTTATGAATTACCAATTCTGACTCATATTTGAGAATAACTGATCCTGTTATTACAAGAATTCTCTCCTTGGCCTTTTTTTGCCTTCTCTGTGTCTCATCGCCAGATTGGGTCCTCTCAGTCCTTTGCCTCTTGCTGCTGAGATTGGGTTCTCCTGACTTCATCAGTTCCAGGCAGCATGTTAACCTTCATTAGCTTTGGATCTCATTCTTCAGTGAACCTCAGGCAGAGTCTTCCTGAGGCAGCCACTCTGCTTTGGAGCCCAGTAACTGCCTTTGTATCACGTTAAAATGAACATGCTAGGAAATCAATCCTACCTGCCAAGGAGCTACTCTTTCAAACTCTCATTCCCCTCTCTTCCAGTTACCTCTGGTACGGAGGGCTGGTTTGACAGTTTCTCTGTTCTCTGCACTTTGGTCAGGGTGGCTTTGTGCTCTTCCTTGGGCAGCATCCCTCATTCCTGCCCCTATGTGAACAAGCCTGCCATTTTGCGAGCAGGGTTAGTGCTTTTACTGCTACACCAGAAAGTTCTCAGGCATCCACGGGGAGCAAACCAAGTTCACTCACATGCCAGTTTCAGGAAACAACATCTATTTGCTTGGTGAAATATATGCTTCACTGTTGTGCTTTCAATTTATCTTGCCAAAAAGCTCACATAAAGTAACCCCATGTGCCTGCGTGCTAATGCATGAAGCAATGCATGCATGCATTGCTTCAGTCATGTCTGACTCTTTGTGACCCTATGGACTGTGGCACATCTCTGTCCAAGGAATTCTCCAGGCAAGAATACTGGAGTGGGTTGGCATTTCCTTCTCTAAACCCGCTGTACATGTATTCAATTTAATCCTTTGGTAAAAGTTAGAAGTTAAAGCATAGGGTATCATCTGTATGCCAGCAACTCTGCAAAATATTTTACAACTACTGCTTCTTTAGAGACTTCCCTGGTGGCTCAGACAGTAAAGCATCTGGCTTCAATGCGGGAGACCCAGGTTTGATCCCTGGGTTGGGAAGATCCTCTGGAGAAGGAAATGGCAACCTACTCCAGTACTCTTGCCTGGAAAATCCCATGGATAGAGGAACATGGTAGGCTCCTACAGTCCATGGGGTTGCAAAGAGTCGGACACGACTGAACGACTTCACTCACTCACTTATTGCTTCTTTAGTCCACAGAATATCGTTATGAATAATGCCTTACTATTTATATGTTTTGGATGGAAAAATTACTATGATTTATTGAAAGTTTACTATAAACTAGGCACGATATACTACACATTTTATATTTATCAATTCAGTTAAACTTTATAAAAAACTTATGAAGCAGGGATTATTTTTGTCTATTAAGGTCTCTTCAGGCAAAGGATTGAAACCAAGCAGGACTCTGTGGGACTCCTGGCACAAAACTGTTTCTGTCCCTCATTTCTTGATTACAGGAAATTGACTTCACTCAGCCTCCATAACCTTCTGTGAGTTTCACAGGGCAGGTTCAAAGAGCTGCTAATCAGGGAAGGGAGGCTAAGTGAAGACAAGGGAGGAGAAGTTAAGAAACAATAGTGCAGCCTTTGGGCAGGGTCCTGATGGTCCTTCCAGGGATATAAAGAACAATATCTTTGAACAGTTTTGTTGATACTGAAAACCCTACCAGGTGGGAGAAGTTAATTGCACACTGATTGCAAGCACTTAGACCCCAGACCAGGAGGAATCAGAAAGTTGACGATGCTGACTCCCAATCTCCTTACCTAAACCAATGAGAAGAATGTTCATGAGATGATCATGCCCTTCTCTTTGACCCATTACTATAAAATGCCTCAACACACCCTCCAGGTCAGGACACAGAGTTTTTAGGGCACTAGCCTACTCTGGTATCC
Organism: Bubalus kerabau; assembly: GCF_029407905.1. Classification (NCBI taxonomy): domain Eukaryota; kingdom Metazoa; phylum Chordata; class Mammalia; order Artiodactyla; family Bovidae; genus Bubalus; species Bubalus kerabau. Next base: position 76,840,182 of record NC_073631.1, on the reverse strand, counting down.
TCTACCAAGCAAAGATATAAAACTTCTCTTTTCTGCTTCATCCAAAACTCTGTCTCTGAGATTTAATTTGATCTCAAGGTACAAAGGCCAGATTCAGCATCAGTACAGTTCAGTTCAGTCGCTCAGTCGTGTCCGACTCTTTGTGACCCCATGAATCGCAGCACTCCAGTCCTCCCTGTCCATCACCAACTCCCGGAGTTTACTCAAACTCATGTCCATCGAGTCGCTGATGCCATCCAGCCATCTCATGCTCTGCCATCCCCTGCTCCTCCTGCCCCCAATCCCTCCCAGCATCAGAGTCTTTTCCAATGAATCAACTCTTCACATGAGGTGGCCAAAGTACTGGAGTTTCAGCTTTAGCATCATTCCTTCCAAATAACACCCAGGACGAATCTCGTTTAGAATGGACTGGTTGGATCTCCTTGCAGTCCAAGGGGCTCTCAAGAGTCTTCTCCAACATCACAGTTCAAAAGCATCAATTCTTCAGCGATCAGCTTTCTTCACAGTCCAACTCGCACATCCATACATGACCACAGGAAAAACCATAGCCTTGACTAGACGGAACTTTGGTGGCAAAGTAACGTCTCTGCTTTTGAATATGCTATCTAGGTTGGTCATAACTTTCCTTCCAAGTAGTAAGTGTCTTTTAATTTCATGGCTGCAGTCACCATCTGCAGTGATTTTGGAGCCCAAAAAAATAAAGTCTGACACTGTTTCCACTGTTAACGCATCTATTTCCCATGAAGTGATGGAACCGGATGCCATGATCTTCGTTTTCTGAATCTTTGGCTTTAAGTCAATTTTTTCACTCTCCACTTTCACTTTCATTGAGAGGCTTTTTAGTTCCTCTTCACTTTCTGCCATAAGGGTGGTGTCATCTGCATATCTGAGGTGATTGATATTTCTCCCAGCAATCTTGATTCCAGCTTGTGTTTTTTCCAGTCCAGCGTTTCTCATGATGTACTCTGCATATAAGTTAAATAAACAGGGTGACAATATACACCCTTGACGTACTCCTTTTCCTATTTGGAACCAGGCTGTTATTCCATGTCCAGTTCTAACTGTTGCTTCCTGACCTGCATATAGGTTTCTAAGAGGCAGGTCAGGTGGTCTGGTATTTCCATCTCTTTCAGAATGTTCCACCGTTTATTGTGATCCACACAGTCAAAGGCTTTGGCATAGTCAATAAAGCAGAAATAGATGTTTTTCTGGAACTCTCTTGCTTTTTCCATGATCCAGTTGATGTTGGCAATTTGAACTCTGGTTCCTCTGCCTTTTCTAAAACCAGCTTGAACATCTGGAAGTTCACGGTTCACGTATTGCTGAAGCCTGGCTTGGAGAATTTTGAGCATTACTTTACTAGCGTGTGAGATGAGTGCAATTGTGCGGTAGTTTGAGCATTCTTTGGCATTGCCTCTCTTTGGGATTGGAACGAAAACTGACCTTTTCCAGTCCTGTGGCCACTGCTGAGTTTTCCAAATTTGCTGGCATATTGAGTGCAGCACTTTCACAGCATCATCTTTCAGGATTTGGAATAGCTCAACTGGAATTCCATCACTTCCACTAGTTTTGTTCATAGTGATGCTTTCTAAGGCCCCCTTGACTTCACATTCCAGGATGTCTGGCTCTAGGTGAGTGATCACACCATCATGATTATCTTGGTCATGAAGATTTTTTTGTACAGCTCTTCTGTGTATTCTTGCCACCTCTTCTTAATATCTTCTGCTTCTGTTGGGTCCATACCATTTCTGTCCTTTATTGAGCCCATCTTTGCATGAAATATTCCCTTGGTATCTCTAATTTTCATGAAGACATCTCTAGTCTTTCCCATTCTGTTGTTTTCCTCTATTTCTTTGCATTGATCGCTGAGGAAGGCTTTATTATCTCTCCTTGATATTCTTTGGAACTCTGCGTTCAAAGGCTTATATCGTTCCTTTTCTCCTTTTCTTTTCACTTCTCTTCTTTTCACAGCTATTTGTAAGGCCTCCCCAGACAGCCATTTTGCTTTTTCGCATTTCTTTCCCATGAGGATGGTCTTGATCCCTGTCTCCTGTACAATGGCACGAACCTCATTCCACAGTTCATCAGGCACTCTATCAGATCTAGGCCCTTAAATCTATTTCTCATTTCCACTATATAATCATAAGGGATTTGATTTAGGTCATACCTGAATGGTCTAGTGGTTTTCCCCACTTTCTTCAATTTCAGTATGAATTTGGCAATAAGGAGTTCATGATCTGAGCCACAGTTAGCTCCCAGTCTTGTCTTTGCTGATTGTATAGAGCTTCTCCATTTTTGGCTGCAAAGAATGTAATCAATATGATTTCGGTGTTGACCATCTGGTGATATCCATGTGTAGAGTCTTCTCTTGTGTTGTTGGAAGAGGGTGTTTGCTATGACCAGTGCGTTCTTTTGGCAAAACTCTATTAGCCTTTGCCCTGCTTCATTCTGTATTCCAAGGCCAAATTTGCCTGTTACTCCAGGTGTTTCTTGACTTCCTACTTTTGCATTCCAGTCCCCTATAATGAAAAGTACATCTTTTTTGGGTGGTAGTTCTAAAAGGTTTTGTAAGTCTTCATAGAACCATTCAACTTCAGCTTCTTCAGCATTACTGGTTGGGGCATAGACTTGAATTACTGTGATATTGAATGGTTTGCCTTGGAAACGAACAGAAATCATTCTGTCATTTTTGAGATTGCACCCAAGTACTGCATGCTGGACTCTCTTGTTGACCATGATTGATGGCTCAAACTAAGTTATATTAATGCAAAGCAATAACAAAGAAACAGTATCAACATGTGCAATTAACCTGAGATGGTAAGATTTGCCATTTCCAGAGCCAAATGGACTAGAAAGGAAGGTATGTTATTAAGCCAGGAAGGATCTAGAGCCCTAGTGGTTGCTTTTGTTCAGTTACTCAGTCGTGTCCGACTCTTTGTGACCCCATGGACTGCAGCACACCAGGCTTCCATGTCCTTCACCATCTCCCGGTGCTTGCTCAAACTCATGTCCACTGAGTCGGTGATGCCATCCAACCATCTCATCCTCTGTCACTCCTCCTCCTGCCTTCAATCTTTCCCAGCATTAGGGTCTTTCCCAATGAATTGGCTCTTGGAATCAGGTGGCTAAAGTATTGAAGTTTCAGGTTCAACATCAGTCCTTCCAATGCATATTCAGGACTGATTTCCTTTAGGATTGACTGGTTAGATCTCCTTGCAGTCTAAGGAACCCTCAAGAGTCTTCTCCAGCACCACAGTTTGAAAGCATCAATTCTTCAGTGCTCAACCTTCTTTATGGTCCAACTCTCACATCCATGCATGGCTACTGGAAAAACCATAGCTTTGACTATATGGACCTTTGTCAGCAAAGTAATGCCTCTGCAATATGCTGTCTAGTTTTGTTAAAGATTTTCTTCCAAGAAGCAAGTGTCTTTTAATTTCATGACTGTAGTCACCATGATTTTGGAGCCCAGGAAAATAGTCTGTCACTGCTTCCATTTTTTTCCACATCTATTTGCCATGAAGTGATGGGACCAGATGCCATGATGTTAGTTTTTTTTTTTTAAATGTTGAGTTTTAAGCCAGTTTTTTCAATCTGCTCTTTCACTTTCATCAAGAAGCTCTTTAGTTCCTCTTCACTTTTCTGCCATTAGGGTGGTGTCATCTGCATATTTGAGGTTATTGCTATTTCTCCTGGAAATTGTGATTCCAGCATGTGCTGCATCCAGCCCAGCATTTCTCATGATGTATTTTGTATATAAGTTATAAAAGCAGGATGACGATATATGGCCTTGATATATTCCTTTCCCAGTTTTGAACCAGTCTGTTGTTTTGTGTCCAGTTCTAACTATTGCTTCTTGACTTTCATATGGGTTTCTCAGGAGACAGGTAAGGTGGTCTCTTACTCCCATCTCTTTAAGAATTTCCCACAGTTTGTTGTGATCCAGACAGACAAAGGCTTTAGTATAGTCAATGAAGTAGATTTTTTTTTTTTCCTGGAATTCTCTTGCTTTTTCTATGATCCAACAGATGTTGGCAAATTGATCTCTGGTTCCTCTGCCTTTTCTAAATCCAGCTTGTACATCTGGAAGTTTTTGGTTCACTTTCTATTGAAGCATAGTTTAAACGTACTATTGAAGCCTAGCCCCAGTGGTAGTAGTAGTAGTGAAAGTCACTCCGTTGTGTCTGACTCTTTGGAACACCATGGACTATACAGCCCACAGAATTCTCTAGGCCAGAATATTGGAGTGGGTAGCTTTTCCCTTCTCCAGGGGATCTTCCCAATGCAGGAATTGAACCCGGGTCTCTTTCATCACTTTCTGATTATTTACCAGCTAAGCCACAAGGGAAATCCAAGAATAATGGAGTGAGTTGACTGTCCCTTCTCCAGCAGATCTTCCCAACCCAGGAATCAAACTGGGGTCTCCTGCATTGCAGGCAGTTTCTCTACCAACTGAGCTATCAGGGAAGCCCTAGTAGTATCTGGAGTATAATCTAGGGGTCAACTGGCAGATGCCCTCATCCAAAAGGCATGTATTAGCCACTATGTGCTTGATAAACATCACAAAACTTCTATAGTCTCATGTGTTGATAAAAGTAAGGGTTTAGAACATAAACTGAGTTCAGTTGCTAACATTATTATGTAGAGTGGTAGGTAGTTCTCAACATGTGGTCCTCTGACCAGGAGTATCACTAAATCTTGGCCATACCCTGGGCCTAATGAATCAGAAGCTCCAGAGCTGGGTTCCAGGAAACTGTGTTTTAATAAACTTTGAAGGTGATGATTACGTACATTTAACATTGAAAACACTGTCCTAGGTTAAATTATTTAACTTTATATAGAAACTCAGGTCCATCTTCTGTCCAACAGAAATAATGACTGTAAGTACCTTTAAAGTCATTTGGAGAGTTACTGTGACAAAGGTAAAGCTTAGAAAATGGCAAGGGCACATTTCAGCAGCTATTTTTACTACAGTTAGTCGTTTCCAGTCTATTTTTATTAAGAGAAGGAACTATTTGCTTATAAGGCAGTACATAGTTGTCCAGGGCCCAGGACCCACATAGCCTGAACTCAAAGCCTGGGTCAACTCAGATCTAGGGGTTATTTTCTCTCAGTCCTGTTATCTCATATGTAAAGTGGTTATACTAATGCAAGACCCTACATCAAAAGTTAGACTAGTTACTATCCCATACCAAGAATTGAATTTAAATACTTCCTACCATTATTACCCTGTTAATTAATTTGGTTTGGGGGAGAAGCATTTGTTAATGTGTTAATTTATTTAAGTACATTATTGCTCTTAGAGTGAGTTAATTTCTTTTCTGTAGTATTTATTTCAAAAATTCTGTTTTGTTCCATCCCTGTAAACAAAAACAAAACTAAAAAACAACAACAAAAAATCCACCTCTTCCCCACTTTCCTTCATAAGCATATATATATAAACTTCCTGTATTTGTTTACTTTTGAGTAATTCCTAAGTACTTCTCCTGGGTGAACTGAAGCTGAGGAAGGATAAACTAAAAAGGAGGAGACCTTAAATAATTATAAACAAAAAAGCATGTCTGTGCTTATTTTAAGGGCTCAGAACAATCTTAAATTTTCTAAAATCTACTTAGCTACCTTTCACAGGTCATGAGTAGTTGCCTATAGATATGAGATTCTTGTGCTGAATAAAATCAGGGTTTAGGCTACTTATAAAATACTTTCTTGAACCCTGAAAGCCAATTTAGCATTTCATGTCACTTTCAAAGTTTTTCTCACTTCAACAAGAGCCACTCATGTTGTCTAAGTTGCTTGGTAATTGAGTTTCTCAAGGAATATGTGACATATTGTGATGTAGTGTAAAAGGATTTCAGAGTTATCCATTCTCGGATCCTTCATAATCGGCTAGAAATATATCTCAGTGTCCCCTGTCTGTGCTTCAGGAGGCCCTACCAACCTCATATTTCTTAATCTGATATTATTTTCTGGTCATCAATTTGATTTCTCAGCAACTGGCAGGGCTTGGTCTTCTTTGAATAGCCTCATGTCTATAAATCTTTATTTCTTTTTTTTTCAATTTTCCTCCCAGTCTCTGTTGATCTTAACTCCTAAATTTTTATCACTTGTAGCCTGAATCACAAGTGACCTTTTCATTGCTATCGGTCAAGTTTCCACTTAATAAGATTGGAATGGCCCTTGCCATTTAAAAAAAGAATAATGAGCACTCCTCAGAATGAATGGTAGAGAGCAGAAATACCAAGGGGGAGGGGACAAGGAGACAGAGAGAATGTGAGGGAAACAAAAGAAAAAATCCGGTGCTTTAAATGTTGAGGGCTTTGCTGTCTGTAATTTCCTTCTTTTTCATGCTTAATCTACTCAACCCCATGTTTTAAATAAATAATTGGTCACTTTTCCTGGAAAAATAGCTGGATAACTTGAGTCCCATAATGAGCCACTGTGAATAAACCAAATACTTTATATGATGAATTTATCATTTGAGGGGAAAGAATCTCAATACTTTTACTGTTGACCAAAATGTACCCTTTATAACAACAAAAGGGCTCCCCAGGTGGTACTAATTGTAAAGAATCCACCTGCCAATTCAGGAGACATAAGAGACATAGGTATAATCCTAGGTCAGGAAGATCCCCTGGAGAAGGAAATGGCTACCCACTCCAGTATTCTTACCTGGGGAAACCCATGGACAGAGGAGGCTGGCGGGCTACAGTCCATGGGGTAGCAAAGAGTCATATACAACTGAGCATCTCAGCATGATGAGGATAACAACAAAAAGTCAATCACTTACAATTTTGTATTTTCTATGAAATATTTTAAAAGATGTTTTGAAAAGAATTTTCATTTAAAAATGCTTCAAAGAGGTGACTACTTCCTTGTACAAAGTATTTCTTGTCTAGTCCCTTTCAAATTTCTTTGAACATGAGAAATTTAATCATGAGGCTGGAGAGCATCTGACATCTATCTTATGCAAACAAAGTTTTTCTTTTTAATTGTTCTTCTCATGATTCTTTGACAAATATGTCAGATTTGCATTTTGCCATTCAACATGGACGTGGTATGTTGAGTATGCATGCAGTGAGTATTTGGTATGTGCTGCAATAACAAACCACAGATTCCACTGTCTGGGAATTTGCGTCCAAAGGAAATAGACATGTGACTAAAAGAAACACTCACCTACAGAATGACTAAGAAATGCCAGAAGGAAATAAATATACATGATTCAGAATACTTTAGCAACATGGAAAAAAGTGCTAGATTAAAATAATGATAATCAATATAATCTGGAAAGAAAATGGATTTTTGCCTGTGCATGAAGATGAAAGAGTAGACAGTTGATTCAGATATGCATTCAAAGGGCCTAGATTTGATTTCATATTTTACTAATTATTGTAGATACAGGATTGATTTTTCACAGACTTAATGAAGTGATAAATATAGAAGGGTGATATATATATATATATATATAATATGATATGTGTAACAGTCCCAGCAATGACCCTTCCCCCACAAACCTTCCTTTCATAGGTTCCTCTTTTAAGAACTGTGGAAATGAAACTATTGTGTGTGATTCTATTTCATGGGCATTTACTGGACAATTACTACTTATCATGGACGAAGGAGCCTGGAAGGCTGCAGTCCATGGGGTCGCTGAGAGTCGGACATGACTGAGTGACTTCACTTTCACTTTTCCCTTTCATGCATTGCAGAAGGAAATGGCAACCCACTCCAGTGTACTTGCCTGGAGAATCCCAGGGACGGGGGAGCCTGATGGGCTGCCGTCTATGGGGTTGCACAGAGTCAGACACAACTGAAGTGACTTAGCAGCAGCAGCAGAAGGCACACTAAGGTCTTATAAGTTAATATGTTTAAAAAACATTTCTAACATAAAAGTAACAGTACATTTGTAGCAGCTGTTAATATGACCTTACTATGTAAAATAGTACATTATGTAGAAAATTAGAATATACACTGGAGAATTGTGACATAAAAGAAGCTAGATAGATATATTCCCAGGTGTCTGAGTAAGAGGATATATGAGAAAAAAATATCCTATGACTAAATGAGTGAAAAATCTGAATACTATAACATTATTTTAAAAAGTCAACATATGCCTTCATATAGTAAAGCCTTTGAGAATGGTTTCAGATTAATATTTAATATTTGTAACTACTGGTATCTAAAGTGCATATGCTTGCACTATATAATATTATGACTCTTTGCGACCCTATGGACTATATAATTCTCTATATATAGAGACTATAATTCTCCAGGCCCGAATGCTGGAGTGGGTAGGCTTTCCCTTCTCCAGGGGATCTTCCTGACCCAGGGATCAAACCCAGGTCTCTCACATTGCAGGTGGATTCTTTCCCAGCAGAGCCACAATGGAAGCCCATATAATAAATTACACATATATTACTCTATATAATATATATTTTAGTGTTTATATATATATAAATATATACACATAATATATATATTTCCCTGACTTCAGACTATACTACAGGGCTACAGTGATCAAGACAGGATGGTGCTGGTACAAAAACAGAAGTATAGACTAATGGAACAAGATAGAAAGACCAGAGATAAACTCATGCACTTTTGACAAAAGAGGCCAGAATGTGCAGAAGGCAGCAAAGACAGCCTCTTCAATAAGTGATGCTGGGAAAACTGGATAGCTATATGTAAAAGAATGAAATTATAACACTATCTAACACCATACACATAAATAAACTGCAAATGGATTAAAGATCTAAATGTATGGCAAGACACTATAAAAACTCTTAGAGGAAAACACAGGCAGAACACACTGTGATATAAATCACAGCATGATCTTTTTCTGACGAACCTCCTAAAATAATGAATATAAAAAAAAAAAAATAATAAACAAATGGGACCTAATCAAACTTCAAGGCTTCTACACAACAAAGGAAACCATAAACAAGATGAAAAGATAGGCCTCAGATTGGGAGACAAGACATTTGCAAAGGATACAACTGACAAATAATCTCCAAAATATACAAGCAGCTCATGCATCTCAATATATTAAGGAGAAAAAAAAACAACCCAGTAAAAGAAAAAAAAAAAAGAGCTTAAGACCTAAATAGACATTTCTCCATAGAAGACTTAAGAAGGCCAAGAAGCACATGAAATGATTCTCAACATCACTAATTAGACAAATGAAAATCAAAACTATATTTCACATGGTAAGAATGGCCATCAACAAAAAATGTACAAAAAATAAATGCTGAAGAGGGTGTGGAGAAAAGGGAATCTTCTTACACTGCTGACAGGAATGTAAATTGATACAAACACTATGGAAAATAGTATGGACTTTCTTGAAAAAACTTTACATAGAACTACCATATAACCCAGCAATCCCACTGCTGAGCATATATCCAAAGAAAACCTAATTTTTGATACACGATTCTGGATGCTTGGGGCTGGTGCACTGGAACGACCCAGAGGGATGGTACAGGGAGGGAGGTGGGAGAAGGGTTCAGAATGGGGAACACGTGTATACCTGTGGCGGATTCATGTTGATGTAGGGCAAAACCAATACAATATTGTAAATTTAAAAAATAAAATAAAATAAAATAAAAAAGATACATGCACCTCAATGTTCATTGCAGCACTATTTACAATCACCAGGATATAGAAGCAAACTAAATGCCCATCAACAGAGGAATGGATAAAGAGATGTAGTACATATGCACAAGGGAATATTAATCAGCCTTAAAAAGGAATGAAATTGGGTCATGTGTAAGATGGGGGTGGACCCAGAGACTGCCATACAGAGTGAAGTAAGTTGGAAAGAGAAAATAAATACTGTATATTAATGCATACATGTGGAATCTGAAAAAATTGGTATAGACAATTTTATTTACAAAGCAGAAGAGGAGAACAAACAAATGCAGAGAACAACTATATGGATAACAAGGGGGAAAGTGGCAGGTGGGATGAATTTGGAGACTGAGACTGATATATACACTATTAGTAAAATAGTTAACTAATGAGAACCTATAGTATAGCACACAGACCTCTACTCAATGCTCTGGGTGACCTAAAAGGGCAGGAAATCCAAAAAATATGTATACGTGCCTGCACACACACACACACATTTAACTGAATAACTTTGCTGTACTGCTCACAACATTGTAAAGCAACTATACTGTAATAAAAATTAAAAAAAAAAGGTTTTAAAGAAACATGTCCATTATTAAGAACTATGAAAGAAACCCACTGCCAAGTAAACCATGACACGTTTTCTTAACACACACACAAAAAATTATATAAAGATACGTGTCCATGGAAATTTATTACATATTACTTCTGTGCATGTATAAAAATATAAGTGAATAAATGACTGTTGCTGCTGCTGCTAAGTCGTATCAGTCATATCTGACTCTGTGCGACCCATAAATGGCTAACATTTTCCTAAAACGTTTTTCATGTTTAGAGTTTGGAATTTTGAAGCACTTTTCTATTTGAGTCATGAATATCCATATTTTTCTGCAAAACAGTAACCTTTGTCCCATCAAAGTGTTGGTGGCACAGGATTTCTTAAAACAATCTAACAAGCTCTAAAAGTCATTAGAGATAACTCCTGAGGAGACTTGTAACTGAATACAGTCAATTTACTTGCTTTCTGGATTTAGGAATAAAGCACAAGCCCTCTGCTTGACCACATCCCACCATCTCACAGCCATTTGCTTCCTAGGAAATAAAAGAAGACTACAGTACTGTCTTTGAGATTCTCCTCTAAGCCACTGGCACCCAGTCCGCACCTTTTTATCTTGCATTGCATGCAGGCAGCAAGGACAATCATCCCATCACACTCTCAAGAGGCTCTGGATTTCAAGAGACAGAAATATGTGGAGAAAAATGCACCCAGAACAAATAAAGCACATCATTCCTTTATAAGGTCAAGCATGGCATTAGAATGAGGATGTTTTAACCTTTGATGAGACATTCTGAAATCAGCAAGTGTGCAAAGGAATGATGGCAAATTTCCTTTAGTGAAGTGAAAGTGTTAGTCACTCAGTCATGTCTGACTCTTGCTGACCCCATGGACTGTAGCCTGCAAGGCTCCTCTGTCCATAGAATTCTCCAGGCAAGAATACTGGAGTGGGTAGCCATTCCCTTCTTCAGGGGATCTTCCTGACCCAGAGATCAAACCTGGGTCTCCTGCATCGCAGGTGGATTTTTTACTGTCTGAGCCACAAGAGAAGACCTTCCTTTATTGAACTTAGCCTCAACTCTTCAATCCTCTGCCTAATGACAAAGAATTTCTCTGTCAGGGAGTCAACTTGAGGGAAAACAAAAGATATTCTGTAAGAAATACTAAATGCTAAATGGCTACTTTATTTAAATATAAATAATGTTTCAACTAATCTATTTATCTCCAGGATTTGCCTTTAGCTTTGGGAGTGGAGGAAACTCTTTTGAAGCGGGAATATGTTTAGAGATAAGTTTTTCAGCTTACATAGAATGCAAGTTACACTGGCACAGTACATCAAAATTAACATTTTGAATTGCTGAGGCCTGCTTGAAAATATTGGGTTAAATAAAAAGGATTTAACTTAAATTTTTTTTCAACATTTAGTAAATCTACTTTCTAGAAATAAAAAATTGCACTTGGCTCTAGTCAACTTCTGTTTCCAAGAAGATGTGGTAAACATACTTTTCTTTCCCCCCAGTAAATATATCTGGCAATCCTGGACATTATATATAAAACAGTCATGAGAAGATGCTAACAAGTAGTGGAAACAAGCCAGATTAGCTAGGATGATTCCAACCTGAGGAACAATGTAATGATGTGATCCCTGGACTTTCCCTTTGCCTCACATATCCCACACTGCAAATGATGACTTTAGCCATGAAATGAAAAGATGCCTGCTCCTTGGAAGAAAAGCTATGACAAACCTAGACAGCATATTAAAAAGCAGAGACATCACTTTGCCAACAAAGGTCCTTTCCAGTAGTCACGTATGGATGTGAGAGTTGGACCATAAAGAAGGCTCAGTGCCAAATAATTGATACTTTTGAACTGTGGTGTTGGAGAAGACTTTTGATAGTCACTGGCACTACAAGAAAATCAAACCAGTCCATCCTAAAGGATATCAGTCCTGAATATTCATTTGAAGGACATATGCTGAAGCTGAAACTCCCAATACTTTGGCTACCTGATGCGAATAACTGACTCATTAGAAAAGACACTGATGCTGGGAAAGAGTGAAGGCAGGAGAAGAAGGGGACAACAGAGGACAAGATTGTTGGATGGCATCACTGTCTCAACGGACATGAGTTTTAGCAAGCTCTGAGAGACGGTGAAGGACAGGGAAACCTGGCATGCTATAGTCCATGGGGTTGCAAAGAGTCGAACATGTCTGAGCAATGCAATAACAACAATTCCAGACTGGGAGCTGCGAAGCCACAGTCTGGAAATGTTAACAGTGCACACTACAAAAGTACCAGAGAAGTCTGCTCCATGTAGCCAAAGGAACAGTCTAGGGCAGTCACGCCAAAGAAAACTTTAAGGCAATAGCCACTTTACTCTGACCAAACACTGCAGAAGAAACCTGTGGACTCCCACCTCTGCTTACCCCAGCAAAGACTAAGTAGTGAGCCTAGATCACCTACATGAAGTGGTAAAATGTGCCTCTCAAGCCCCTGACTTGGTGTTAGGGAAGATTAAGTAGAGACGAAGATTTTCCTTCCTTCCATAACATGAGGCTCCCCCACCATACAGGGTGTCAGTCATACAGGATCCTAAAAAGGTACGACCATCTGCCCTTCCCGCTTTGTCATCACACGCTTTTAAGGGCAGCATTCGTCTCACATTGCCTCCCTCGCCTTCATCTCTAGTCCTGCAAGTTTTCAAGGCTTTGCCCTTTGGTTCCTCAGAAGCTGGTGCTATGCTTTGTCAGGTTTCAGACAACACTGATAGCAAGTATAAACAAAGCAGTACCTTTCTCTTCGCTCCCTATAATTACCTGGATTTTGTAAAGGTTTGTGACTATATAGCATCCAATGCCTTTTTACTGTCATGAGGAAGCAAATATTGGTTACATTTCTTCAATGTCTGTAAAATCCTGAAATTTTGAGAATAACTGGAAAGAAAACTTGAGGATGAAAACCACATGCTAAGACAGGCTGAGCTGAAAGCTTGAAGGAAACTGGATTTTGATGACTCCATGAGATAACAGTGGATTGCTTACTTCTTATTTACAAGAAGAAGATAGATGATTAGTAATTTAAGCCATTGCTTTTCAGCTTGTCTGTTACTTGTAGAAAAATGTAATCCTATTTAATATATTTGCCATTCTGTGTTTCAGATTCTTGCACAGGTGTGACTTTTTCACAGTGCTTTTCTCTTTTAGTTCTTAAGGCATTAAGTTAGATTTGAGAGTGCCATGCAGATGTTTAGATATTCAGGAGAACAGTAAGAATAAGCTCTCTAGCGTGACCACAGCTTTCCAAATACAGACTAATGTGGAGAATAGTTAAATCAGAAGTGAGATGAAGGTCCTGAATCTTGATTCCATTTCAGAAGAGTGCCCTGGTTGCACAGAAGCCTGACATTTCAAAAGAAACAATTCTGTGGGAGCTTAGGCTCCATCTTGTGATGTCAGATTGACCAAGAATTTACCACCTGTCAATCAGAACCAAACCAGGGTGTTAGCAGAAGATGTCATGTGGCTTCTCTCCCCTGACTTGCAGCCTTCCACTCAGAACAGCACTGGAGTGAGGGACCTAAGGGTTTCTCAAAGTTGAAATGGTAAGAATAAAGGGTTATTGTGGGTATGTCCATGGAATTAGAGAGCTGAGAAGTTTAAGAAACTAAAGTTAAAGGAAATCATAAATAATTTTAATGTGCACTAACAAACTTGAAGTATTTTTTCCATTCTACAGATTACTACTATCATAAAGTAGCCCTGATTTATTAGGACATTTCTGTTCCTTAGGAAAACTCCTTAGAAAACAGAGTAACAGTGACATACTGCTTCTTTTGCACTCTTCCTTGGCAGAGGAATTGCTGGGATCCTCATTTGTTGGTTGGTACAGGGTACAACAACCTGTCACTTGTCAATGTCACAGGATTGTATCCTTCATTAAATCCCCATTAAGTATTCATGGTAATTATGTGAAAAGACAGTTTCTTTCATGAAGCACTTATATAGCATATGTATCATATGCATATGATACATATGCATATGTATCAGTTTAGTATATAATGAAATTATTATACATAGATTTCTACTTGTTTAGCAATGGCACCCCACTCCAGTACTCTTGCCTGGAAAATCCCATGGATGGAGGAGCCTGGTAGGCTGCAGTCCATGGGGTCGCTAAGAGTTGGACACGACTGAGCGACTTCACTTTCACTTTTCACTTTCATGCATTGCAGAAGGAAATGGCAACCCACTCCAGTGTTCTTGCCTGGAGAATCCCAGGGACGGCGGGGCCTGGTGGGTTGCCGTCTATGGGGTCGCACAGAGTCCAACACGACTGAAGCAACTTAGCAGCAGCAGCAGTGTCTGATTTGGCCAGCTTGACTGTTAATTTTATCAAGGCAGAAATTACACCTAATTTGTTCATCTTTCACTTCCCAAATCTTAGCACGTAGTAGGTTCAAGATGCGTCTGTTGAATAAATGAAGGTATGGGTTTTTAAGTAAAAATGAAAGTCAAGATTTATGGCACACTATTAATTTCAAGAATAAATGTATAACTTTGGAATTATTGTGAAATGACTTGAAAAATTACTTGAGATCCTGACCTACCTGTTATAAAAGCTCATCGAATTCTTACTGGCATAAGAAATGGAATGTTCCTGCCTAGTGACCACTGTAATCTTTGAATATGCTTTATAAAAAGGTTCTAAATGGTTTAATAATGCTTTCTATTCTTGTATGTAGTTTCAAGAAACTTATTAAGTCACCTGGATTTAGCCAAGAAAAGAATGTCATTACAATGGCCAAATATATCTCAGCTGGAATATTTTACAGCAAAGCTACCAACACAAAAGACACCTAAAGAGCTAGAAGTGACAGTATGGCAGAAAACACTGGTTGACTAATTTCTCCCCCCAAATCACCTGAAACCATGGATGTAGTCTTCAAAGCCATCACACAACTTTTTTAGTAAAATCATTTATGTCTTATTTGAAAACCCATGGTATTTCTGACAAGTTCCAAAGAAAAATTTATTCAAACTAGATTTTTTTTTTTAAAGGAAAGAAATGCAACTCTACAGTCTACATATGCTGCTGCTGCTAAGTCACTTCAGTTGTGTCTGACTCTGTGCGACCCCATAGACAGCAGCTCACCAGGCTCCCCCGTCCCTGGGATTCTCCAGGCAAGAACACTGGAGTGGGGTGCCATTTCCTTCTCCAGTGTATGAAGGTGAAAAGTGAAAGTGAAGTCGCTCAGACGTGTCCGACTCTTGGCGACCCCATGGACTGCAGCCTACCAGGCTCCTCCATCCATGGGATTCTCCAGGCAAGAGTACTGGAATGGGGTACCATTGCCTTCTCCACAGTCTACACATAGCAGTGAAAGTGAAGTCACTCAGTCATGTCTGATGATTCTTTGCGACCCCGTGTACTATAGCCCACCCAGGCTCCTCTATCCATGAGGATTCTCCAGGCAAGAATACTGGAGTGGGTTGCCATTTCCTTCTCCAGGGGGATCTTCCTGACCCAGGGATCGAACCCAGGTCTCCTGCATTGCAGGCAGACGCTTTAACCTCTGAGCCACCAGGGAAGCCCTACATATAGCAGTAGAAAAACATTAACCAGTAGAGAACTGCTCGTTCATTAGGGAGAAATTATATTGATGATATTTTTCAAAGTTAGTTAACAGAAAACCATGTTTATGTTCCTTCATCCCACTGAGACTTATAGCTTATGTATGGATCTTCATCGGAGAAGGCAATGGCACCCCACTCCAGTACTCTTGTCTGGAAAATCCCATGGACAGAGGAGCCTGGTAGCTGCAGTCCATGGGGTCGCCAGGAGTCAGACACGACTGAACGACTTCACTTTCACTTTTCACATTCATGCATTGGAGAAGGAAATGGCAACCCACTCCAGTGTTCTTGCCTGGAGAATCCCAGGGATGGGGGAGCCTGGTGGGCTGCCGTCTCTGGGGTCGCACAGAGTTGGACACAACTGAAGCGACTTAGCAGCAGCAGCAGCAGCATGGATCTTCATTTGGATATTTTAAGGGTAGACCTCCACTCTTAAAATATCCATATTACAAAATGAGTATATATCCACATTAGAAAATAATTTTGAAAAGCAATGAGTATATATCCATATTAGAAAATAATTTTGAAAAAAAATGAGGCTTCTTTTAAATGGGATACTAAGTAATTTACCAAACTCCATATCTGACCACTGCATAATTTCTGTTACTTAAAAAATGTTACTCAAGTACTATAATCATCAATTGACAATGCTTTTGAAATGTAATAAAAATCAGCCTTGCTTTTTTTGCTATTGCTTTAATTGCAGTGGACATTAAACTCTCATATACTGCCTATAAAGTATTGTAAATATGAAAAACTGTGAAAAATTTTTTTCATGAGGCACTCTTCATATGCATATATATCTGTTTAGTAACACGATTTGCTCTGGATGCTGAATGGCTTAAAAATGTATAACTTACAGCTCTATTGCCATATGAAAACCCACTTTTAAAACTTTAGTTACAGGGTTTCCCAGAGGTTTCTGTCAAAATTCTAACATACTGCTTTGGGAAGATATTCAATGAGAATTCAGCAAACTATGGCCACAGGCCAAATCTGGCCCACTGCCTTTTTGTACCTAAAGTTTTAATGGTAAACAGCCTCACCTATTCATTTACATTGTGCCTAGAGCTGTTTTTGTGTCACAGTGACAGAGTACGGAGTCTGAAGGGCCTAAAAGTGAAAAATATTTACTATCTATCTGGCCCCTACTGAGAGAAAGGTGCTGATTCTGTATTAAACCATTAGTAGCAAATAATTTCAACTATGCTTTGAGATTCAATATATACTACTTTGCAGAGAAGCAGGCAAAAGAGAACCTTAAAAGGACAATATCGACATCCATGGCCGTAGGTACTAACATCCTGGAAAGGCATATGACTTCCATCCAAGTTATAGGCTACCCCAGAGTAAAACGAGGAAGTAGAGGTGAATTCAATGGGAGTAACCAAAAAAAAACCAACAAAAACCAGGGAGGAGGGGAATTCCCTGATAACTCAGTTGGTAAAGAATTCGCTTGCAATGCAGGAGACCCCGTTAGATCCCTGTGTTGGGAGAAAGGATAGGCTACCCACTCCAGTATGCTTGGACTTCCTTTGTGGCTCTGCTAGTAAAGAATCCATCTGCAATGCGGGAGACCTGGGTTCCATCCCTGGGTTGGAAAAATCCCCTGGAGAAAGGAAAGGCTATCTGCTCCAGTGTTCTGGCCTGGAAAATTCCATGGACTGCATAGTCCATGGGGTCACAAAGAGTCGGACGTGACTAAGTGACTTTCACTTTTCACACCAAAAAAAATCAGCTTTAGCTATTTAATCATTTTGTCAATCAGTGCCTTGCTAAACAAAGGAGCAAAGTTAAAAAGTGGGGGAGTAGGAGGTATAGACTACTGGCTGTAAGATAGGCTCAAATGTATATTATACAAAACAGGGAATATAGCCAATATTTTGCAATAACTGTAAATGGAAAGTAACCTTTAAAATTATATAAAAACTTTAAAAATTAAATACAGGTTCTTTAGTAAGTTTCTGAGTCACTGTTAATTACTATGGTTATTTAATGATACCCTGATTACATGCATATTTCTTCCACATCAAGAGACACAACAACAAAATATCAAAAAGAATACACCTTTTTGTTCTCTGTTGAATAAAATAAGCTACAAAAAAGGAACTTAAAGAGAAATTTAACTACCGTTGTTTTACACTTGGGCCATCACACATTTTAGTAGCTTATCCATATTCATAGAAATTTTAAGTTCAAGAATAGTTTTAGTTTTATAGCATCTTAATAAGCAATTCCAAGCATTTTAGAGAGTTTTATCATAAAATTTAATAATATATAAGAATAGCATTTTCTGCTGTCATCAACATATGAAAACACAGAAAAGCAAGTTCAAATAGGTGGTCTCATTGCAAATCCCCATACTGAAATACAATCATCAGCTGCTGCTGCTGCTGTTGCTGCTAAGTCGCTTCAGTCGTGTCCGACTCTGTGACCCCAGAGACAGCAGCCCACCAGGCTCCCCCGTCCCTGGGATTCTCCAGACAAGAACACTGGAGTAGCTTGCCATTTCCTTCTCCAATGCATGAAAGTGAAAAGTGAAAGTGAAGTCACTCAGGTTGTCTACTTGAAAATTACACAGTTGTGTTCAACTCCTAGCGACCCCATGGACTGCAATCTACCAGGCTCCTCTGTCCATGGGATTTTCCAGGCAAGAGTACTGGAGTGGGATGCCATTGCTTTCTCTGAATTATCAGCTAGGATTTACATTTCCTTTTTGGGAAAATGTGAACATATGTTTGTAATAAAGAGATTTTTTTAAAAAATCAAAGTTTGTGGAAAGAAAAAATTTTAATTTCCTGTTAAATTCCTGGAAAAAAGGGTAGAAAAGTAAAAAAAAAAAAAAGTAAAAAAAAAAAAAATCACAAACTATGCATGAGTTTAAAGTGTTTCAGGTTATTAGCAAAAATTTTTTGGAATTGAGCCAGACATCACAGCACAGATATGCCGCTAGGGCAGCTGCAGCTGCATGTTCTGTGCCAGCAGGGGGATGAAATGGCCAGAGCGGAAAGTCAACAAAAAGTCACACAACATCAGCTTTCAACCAAGACGGATGAGCAGTATGAAACAGTTTAACTTCCTGCCTTGAAATATTAAAAACCAGTTAAATAGTTGAAACAATCATTTTAAGATATTGGGCAATAGGCAGCACAGAACAGTTCTTTCTGAGAGAAGGCAAAAAAATGAGATGAGTCCTATGACTAGCCTGGCTTACTGAGTTCAGTGGATTTCCTTAATATAAAGCTGGGATCCTCAAAGATCTTTATTGTGTGACTGGGATAGCTAGGACATAGCTATCACTTTGAGCTTTAATTGATACTGCAAAACACTTTTGCAAGGGGTTTATACAAATGTACACTCCCAGCAGCAGTATATGAGAGTATTTTTTATTTTTTCACTTGAACGGTTTTTGGTATATATCAGTTTCTTACTGAGATTTTGATTTGCATTTCCTTAAGAATCCTTTCAAAGGTTTATTAGCTTTTTGATGAAGTGTCCATACTTCTTTTATTTTTTTCTTTTGTTTTGACCTTTTTGTTATTCTAACTGATTTGCAGGAAGTTCTGAGTGCTATAGACTTAAGCTATTTGCTGTTTTTACTCAAAATACCTTTTTCTATTTCCCGGTTTGCCTTTTCATTAATTTTACTGGTGTCTTTTGAGCAACAGAAGTTTGTAATTCTATTAACAACTAATTTGACAAGAATGTTTTAACAAATATTTTTTAGGCTCTGTTCAAGAAATGTTTACCTTTCACATGGTAAAAGATTTTAAAATAATCTCAGAAAGTAATAGCTAGACAGAATTTAATATAGTAGATTTCAACAACAATTAACAAGTTGATCTGATAGACTAGAAAGAAACCCTGTGCCAAATGATGAGATAAAATATGTTTTATAAGCATACATTCTTTAAGCCTCTTTCATAATAGCTTCATAAAAACAGCTACAGCCAACTGATACATGCCAATATTGTTTGGATTTTCAACTACTTCTCCTAGTGCTACACAATCATTAGATGCATGATTGGACATCCAAGTTATAACAGGTGGTAGTTTTATTAAGTGTTTTGTTAATGTATAACATGGATTACCACCTTTTTTCACTGCCAGGCTTCTAACATCATCTATTCACAAATCAGGATTGGTTTATAATCCCGCAGTAACAAAAAGAATCAAATCTCAGTGGGTTAACACAACAAAAATGCATTTCATGCTGATGCCACATAGCATTGCAATTAAGCATTGAGTTACGGTGATTATTAGACACTTAGCAATACAATACAAGCTTAATAACAACTAGAAAGAATTGGAAGTATTTTGTTAAATAGCACTACTGACTACTGCATAGAAAAGAAACATTATAAAAAGTTATCAATTAATAGATTATACAACATATCATAAGGAATTACACAGAACTGTGAATTACATGAACTGAATTACACAGAACTGAGCAAAAGTCAGCCAAATTTAAAAGCTGGAAATGAACAGTAGGAAACAAATATCCACATCCAAAAATATCTGGCTAAAAAACAATCATGCAGAATCTTGCAAATAACTCATGATCCCAAATAAGCTATAATAGAGATTGAAATATATTAAGAACTAAATTAATAATGAAAATACAATATGTCCATACTTGCTAAATATAGGTAAAGCTGTAGTTTCATCAAACCCTTTGATCTTAAATGCTTATATGAGAAAAGAATAAACACCACAGCAGGAGCATCAGTCCCTGCACACTTGGATGGATGCAAAACCAATTCAGTAGCGTGATACCAACTCTTCTTGCCACACCACAGCCTCTAACCAAGACATGCACACTAGGGGAAAAAGTGAAACCAGCACAGAAGTGCAGCCCCAAGCCCTCACAATGCAGCCATGCTCCAAATCAAGGCAGAGACTTTCATCACAAATGGGAGAAAACCAATTTTCTCATGATTTTTACTTCATGCCCTTGGACTCACCTCTGTTCTTGATAAGGCCATCGAGCATAAAGGAAGCCTATGGTTCTAGACACCTGCTTCTAGATCTATCCTCTCCAACTTCAGCCCTACCTCCCACCAAGGCTGCAGCTGCCAGCACACCTCCAGGGAAGTCACAGCCTGCACGCACTTCAGATCCAGCTTTCCCACCAAAGCCACTGGGCTTACTCAGACTGCATAGGGACACTTCCACACAAGTACATACCTCCAAGACCAGGAAAGATCATTGTTTCACATAATTCCACAGAGACAGAAAAAATTAAACTGAGAAGTCAGAGGAATATATTTCATATAAAAGAATAAGGGAAAAACTTGGGGAAAAGCCCTAATGAGATAGAGATAAATAATTCAACTGATAGTTCAAAGTAATAGTAATAAGAATGCTAACTAAACACAGGAAAGAATAGACAAACCTAGTGACAATTTTAACAAAAACTAGAATATATGAAAAAGAATACAGTAATTGTAATAGAAATACACTAGAGGGAATTGTCAGGTCAGTTTTTCTTGTCTCATCATAGCAAAGAACTGCAACAACAGACTAGTTACAGCTCCAGCGGGCAGGATTTATTAAGCAGACAGAATGCAATACACTCTCATGATGTGAAAGCAGACTAAACCCTATAATAGTCGTCTCAACTCATTTGACTTCCCTCTTTATATTTTTTGTCTCTTCCTTTTGGCCATTTCTGGGTCTTGACTGGCTATTCCCCATGCAAATTGGGGCTTGTACCCATTACCAATCAGGGGAGGGGATGCAAATAGGGAGTATGTTCAAGGCCAATCAGGGAAGGGGGTGTGTTTGCGTGTGTTTTCACAGCAGAGGCTCTCATTCGGAGCTGCGGTTTTTCACAGGCTTGCTTTCTTTGTCTCCTTTGTGGGCTTTTTCTAGTTGCCACTTCCTCTAAGTGCCACTTTGGACTCCTTTTTCTTCTCTATCTAGTGAAATGAACAGCAGATTAGGTGATACAGAAGAATGCATGAGTGAAGTAAGCCAGAAAGAAAAACACCAATACAGTATACTAGCGCATATATATGGAATTTAGAAAGATGGTAATTATAACCCTGTGTACGAGACAGCAAAAGAGACACTGATGTATAGAACAATCTTATGGACTCTGTGGGAGAGGGAGAGGGTGGGAAGATTTGGGAGAATGGCATTGAAACATGTAAAATATCATGTATGAAATGAGTCGCCAGTCCAGGTTCGATGCACGATACTGGATGCTTGGGGCTGGTGCACTGGGACGACCCATAGGGATGGTATGGGGAGGGAGGAGGGAGGAGGGTTCAGGATGGGGAACACATGTATACCTGTGGCGGATTCATTTTGATATTTGGCAAAACTAATACAATTATGTAAAATTTAAAAATAAAATAAAATAAAAATTAAAAAAAAAAAAAGAAGAAGAATGCATGAGTGATCTGGAAGATAGAATCCCTGAAATCAAATCACTCAATCAGAATATCAAAAAGAAGCAAGTTTTTAAAAATAAAAATAGTTTAAGGTACCTTTGAGACAACATCAAGGGTACTAAAATTTGCATTATAAGTGTCCCAGAAAGAGAAGAAACATTAAAAGGGTTAGAAAATATATCGGATGAAATCATGGCTGAAAGCTACCCCAACCTGAAGAAGGAAACAGATGGCCAGAAAAATGAAGCACAGCAAGTCCAAAACGAGATTAACCCAGAGACAAAACCAAGAGGTATCATAAATAAATGGTAAACATCAAAGCACAGAGAATTCTAAAGACAACAAGAGAAAAACAGAGACACACACAAGGGAACCACTAAATGACTGACTGCTGATTTTTCTGCAGAAACTTTGCAGGCCGGCAGAGTGACATGATATATTTAAAATCCTGAAAGGGAAAAACCTACAATTTAAATATTCTACCCAGCAAGGTTATTATTCAGATTTGTTATTATTCAGATTTGGAGAAAGAAAGAGCTGCTAAGATAGACAAAAAGTGAAAGAATTCATCAATATTA
Source organism: Bubalus kerabau (assembly GCF_029407905.1). Taxonomy (NCBI): domain Eukaryota; kingdom Metazoa; phylum Chordata; class Mammalia; order Artiodactyla; family Bovidae; genus Bubalus; species Bubalus kerabau. The sequence goes on along the minus strand of NC_073631.1, from coordinate 76,817,397 downwards.
ATTCTAAGCTAATCTTATAAGAAGTGTTAAAAACTCTCCTTAAGTGAAAAAGAAAAGGCTACAACAAGAAAAAAAAAAAAAATTCGAAGGGAAAAATCCCACTAGCACTATGTTTTATTAAAATGATTTAAAAACTTTGGAAAATACTTAACATATAATCTTATTAAATTAAAAATAGTATATTATTGTAATTCAGTTCAGTTCAGTTCAGTCGTTCAGTCATGTCTGACTCTCCGCAACCCCATGAATCGCAGCACGCCAGGCCTCCCTGTCCATCACCAACTCCCGGAGTTCACCCAGACTCATGTCCATCGAGTCAGTGATGCCATCCAGCCATCTCATCCTCTGTCGTCCCCTTCTCCCCTGCCCCCAATCCCTCCCAGCATCAGAGTCTTTTCCAATGAGTCAACTCTTCGCAAGAGGTGGCCAAAGTACTGGAGTTTCAGCTTTAGCATCATTCCTTCCAAAGAAATCCCAGGGCTGATCTCCTTCAGAATGGACTGGTTCAATCTCCTTGCAGTCCAAGGGACTCTCAAGAGTCTTCTCCAACACCACAGTTCAAAAGCATCAATTCTTCAGCACTCAGCCTTCTTCACAGTCCAACTCTCACAACCATACATGACCACAGGAAAAAACATAGCTTTGACTAGACGAACCTTTGTTGGCAAAGTAATGTTTCTGCTTTTGAACATGCTATCTAGGTTGGTCATAACTTTCCTTCCAAGGAGTAAGCGTCTTTTAATTTCATGGCTGCAGTCACCATCTGCAGTGATTTTGGAGCCTCAAAAAATAAAGTCTGACACTGTTTCCACTGTTTCCCCATCTATCTCCCATGAAGTGATGGGACCGGATACCATGATCTTCATTTTCTGAATGTTGAGCTTTAAACCAACTTTTTCCCTCTCCACTTTCATTTTCATCAAGAGGCTTTTGAGTTCCTCTTCACTTTCTGCCATAAGGCTGGTGTCATCTGCATATCTGAGGTTATTGATATTTCTCCCGGCAATCTTGATTCCAGCTTGTGCTTCTTCCAGCCCAGCGTTTCTCATGATGTACTCTGCATAGAAGTTAAATAAGCAGGGTGACAATATACAGCCTTGACGTACTCCTTTTCCTATTTGGAACCAGTCTGTTGTTCCATGTCCAGTTCTAACTGTTGCTTCCTGACCTGCATATAGATTTCTCAAAAGGCAGATCAGGTGGTCTGGTATTCCCATCTCTTTCAGAATTTTCCACAGTTTATTGTGATCCACACAGTCAAAGGCTTTGGCATAGTCAATAAAGCAGAAATAGATGTTTTTTCTGGAACTCTCTTGCTTTTTCCATGATCCAGCGGATGTTGGCAATTTGATCTCTGGTTCCTCTGCCTTTTCTAAAACCAGCTTGAACATCAGGAAGTTCACGGTTCACATATTGCTGAAGCCTGACTTGGAGAATTTTGAGCATTACTTTACTAGTGTGTGAAATGAGTTCAGTTGTGCAGTAGTTTGAGCATTCTTTGGCATTGCCTTTCTTTGGGATTGGAATGAAAACTGACCTTATCCAGTCCTGTGGCCACTGCTGAGTTTTCCAAATGTGCTGGCATATTGAGTGCAGCACTTTCACAGCATCATCTTTCAGGATTTGAAAGAGCTCAACTGGAATTCCATCACCTCCACTAGCTTTGTTCGTAGTGATGCTTTCTAAGGCCCACCTGACTTCACATTCCAGGATGTCTGGCTCTAGGTCAGTGATCACACCATCATGATTATCTGGGTCATGAAGATCTTTTTTGTACAGTTCTGTGTATTCTTGCCATCTCGTCTTAATATCTTCTGCTTCTGTTGGGTCCATACCATTTCTGTCCTTTATCGAGCCCATCTTGAAATGTTCCCTTGGTATCTCTAAGTTTCTTGAAGAGATCTCTAGTCTTTCCCATTCCATTGTTTTCCTCTATTTATTTGCCTTAATCACTGAAGAATGCTTTCTTATCTCTTCTTGCTATTCTTTGGAACTCTGCATTCAGATTATATGAAACTAAATCCATGCAGAAAATAATGAAACAACTGTAGTTTAATCATGAAATAATACATAGAAATAATTTGAACACTAACACTTCAGGGAAACCATTCAATATCACAGTAATCCAAGTCTATGACCCAACCAGTGATGCTGAAGAAGCTGAAGTTGAACTGTTCTATGAAGACCTGGTCTCTGGCCATATCACCCTTAACGCTCCCAATCTCCTCTGATCTTGGAAGCTAAGCAGGTCGGGTTTGGTTAGTACTTGGATGGGAGACCGCCTGGGAATACCGGGTGCTGTAGGCTTTATTTTATTTTTTCTTTTGGGCTTTCCTGGTGGCTCAGAGGTTAAAGCATCTGCCTGCATTGCAGGAAACCTGGGTTCGATCCCTGGGTTGGGAAGATCCCCTGGAGAAGGAAATGGCAACCTACTCCAGTATTCTTGCCTGGAGAGTCCCATGGATGGAGGAGCCTGGTGGGCTACAGTCCACGGGGTTGCAAAGAGTTGGACACGACTGAGTGACTTCACTAAAGATCATCGAGAACCAACACCAAAAAAAAAAAAAAAAAAAGATGCCCTTTTCATTAGAGGGGACTGGAAGGAAAAAGTAGGAACTCAAGAGATACCTGGAGTAACAGGCAAATTTGCCTTGGAGTAGAGAACGAAGCAGGGCAAAGGCTAATAGATTTTGCCAAGAGAACACACTGCTCAAAGGAAACACCCTCTTCTAACAACACAAAAGAAGGCTCTACATGTGGACATCACCAGATGGTCAATACCAAAATCAGATTGATTATATTCTTTGCAGCCAAAGGTAGAGAAGCTCTATACAGTCAGCAAAAACAAGACCTGGAGCTAACTGTGGCTCAGATAATGAAATCCATATTGCCAAATTTAGACTTAAATTGAGGAAAGTAGGGAAAACCACTAGACCATTCAGGAATGACCTAAATCAAATCCCTTACAATTATACAGTGGAAGTGACAAATAGATTCAAGGAATTAGATCTGATAGACAGAATGCCTGAAAATCTATGCACAGAGGTTCATGACATTGTACAGGAGACAGGGATCAAGACCATACCCAAGAAAAAGAAATGCAAAAAGACAAAATGGTGGTCTGAGAAGGCCTTACAAATACAAGATCTTCATGACTCAGATAATCACAATGGTGTGATCACTCATCTAGAGCCAGATATCCTGGAATGTGAAGTCAAGTAGGCCTTAGGAAGCATAACTACGAACAAAGATAGTGGAGGTGATGGAATTCCAGTTGAGCTCTTTCTAATCCTGAAAGATGATGCTGTGAAAGTGCTGCACTCAATATGTCAGGAAATTTGGATAACTCAGCATTGGCCACAGGACTGGAAAAGGTCAGGTTTCATTCCAATCCCAAAGAAAGGCAATGCCAAAGAATGCTCAAACTACTACACAATTGCACTCATCTCACACACTAGCAAAATAATGCTCAAAATTCTTGAAGCTAGGCTTCAATAGTACCTAAACCCTAAACTTCCAGATGCTTGAGCTGGATTTCAAAAAGGCAGAGGAACCAGAGATCAAATTGCCAACATCTGTTGGATCATCAAAAAAGCAAGAGAGTTCCAGAGAAACATCTAGTTATGCTTTATTGACTATGCCAAAGCCTTTGACTGTGTGGATCACAACAAACTGTGGAAAATTCTTTAAGAGATGGGACTACCAGACCACCTGACCTGCCTCCTGAGAAATCTGCATGCAGGTCAAGAGGCAACAGTTAGAACTGGACATGAAAGAATAGACTCGTTCCAAATTAGGAAAGGAGTACGTCAAGGCTGTATATTGTCACCCTGCTTATTTAACTTATATGCACTGTTTATCATGAGAAATGCTGGACTGGATGAAGCACAAGCTGGAATCAATATTGCCGCTAGAAATATCAATAACCTCAGATATGCAGATGACACCACCATTTGGCAGAAAGCAAAGAACTAAAGATCCTTCTGATGAAGGTGAAAGAGGAGAGTGAAAAAGCTGGCTTAAAACTCAACATTCAGAGAACTAGATCATGGCATCTAGTCCCATCACTTCATGGCAAATAGCTGGGGAAATAGGGAGAGAATTTATTTTGGGGGGCTCCAAAATCACTGCAGATGGTGACTTCAGCCATGAAATTAAAAGACTTGGAAGAAAAGTTATGACCAACCTAGACAGCATATTAAAAGGCAGAGACAATAGTTTGCCAAGAAATGTTCCTCTAGTCAAAGCTATGATTTTTCCAGTAGTCATATATGGATGTGAGAGTTGGACTATAAAGAATGCTGAGCACTGAAGAAGTGATGCTTCTGAACTATGGTGTTGAAGAAAACCCTTCAGAGTCCCTTGGACTGCAAGGAGATCCAGCAGTCCATCCTAAAGGAAATCAGTCCTAAATATTCATTGGAAGGACTGATGCTAAAGCTGAAACTCCAGTACTTGTGGCCACCTGATGTGAAGAACTGACTCATTTGAAAAAACCCTGATGCTGGGAAAGATTTAGGGCAGGAGGAGAAGGGGGCGAGACAGAGATGAGATGATTGGATGGATCAACGATTCAATGGATATGAGTTTGAATAAACTCCAGGATTTGGTGATGGACAAGGAGGCCTGGTGTGCTGCAGTTCATGGGGTCACAAAGAGTTGGGCACAATTGAGTGACTAAACTGAACTGAACTCAAGAGAGGGGGGGAATTAAAATGTAGACACACATTAAAATATCAAGATTACAATGTAATAATATGGAGTAGCTTCGGAGTATTGAAGGTCAAATTTTGGAAATAGACTTTGTTACATTGCTTCTCTGAGTTTTAATTCTACCAGGAGAGCAGCAAGGCTCTCAAAGCTGTTTTTTGGTGAGGGAGACTCTGACAAAACACTGAAATATATACACGACCATGTGTAAAACAGCTAGATAGTGGGAAGTTGCTGTAAAACACAGGGAGCTCAGCCCAGGGCTCTGTGCTTATATAGAAGTGTAGAGTGTTGGGGGATTGGTGGGAGGGAGACTCCAACAGGGAGGGGATACTATGGCTGATTCACATTGTTGCACAGCAGAAACCAACACAATACTGTAAAGCAACTATCCTCCAATTAAAGGTTTTTTAAAAAGCAAAATGCTATTTTACAGTTGCATAAATACAATTATTCCTTGAAAATATTCTGAAGCTACAAGTAAAGGAAAATGAGTAGCATTTATCAGTTGCAGGACAATGATTGCCTAATGGTGACAAATGGAAATGTGGAAAACTTTGGGCTACAAAGCTGATCTGGTCCGCAGGGCCTAGAGCAGAGCCAAATCAGGTGACAGACTCCACCATACAACTTGCTGCAATACTCTCCAGCACAGCTTGCTTTATACATAATATGTAGAGCCCTCCTTTCTTCTTCACCCCTAAACACAAGTGCCAAATATTATAATCTATACCTTCACAGAGGAAGAACAGGTTCTTTGACTTTCTGCCCACACTTCAGTTAAATACCAAAAGTTGTCAGAACACTCTTTAGTACAATGGTTTCTACTGCTGTATTCAGAGTCCCTGAAATGGAAACAAATCTTTTCTCTTAAAAAGGAAATTAAGAAGATAAAAATTGAGTTTAAAGTGGATTTAAAATTGAGGCACTTTAGAGATGTTTTTGTTATTTCAACTCTGTGAAATACAAAAGTGGAAGAAACATCAATAAAATTTAAAGGAACTATGAAATTGATTTGACTTCATTCAATCCTAAGTGGCAGCTTTAAGTAAGCCTTCCTCTTTCTTATAAATTATCTTGAGCAGAGCTCTTTATGAAATAACTTGCCATTTGCTGAAATCCTGCCTTGGTGTTTTACTCTGTTAGTATCTTCCATTAAGGTTGAGTCAATTACAGAGCACAGATGTTGTTTAAAATGTTTTGCTTCTTGCTGCCACAAAGTTCAAATGTCTGACAGAACTTTGTTTGGGTTGAGTGAGTTTTTGTCTTACGATGCTTCGAATTCTTGGAGAAGACTTTCGAAGCCCGTGATGCTCATCCTGACATCCCTCTTCAGGCTACAGCTGAGCAAGTAATAAATTAACTTCAGGGATTTTTCGCATGGTGTAGTATTTCTCTATCTAGTGGCACAAAGGAATTTCCCAGCACAAATTGTTCATTTTGCTTCAATTTGCAAAACTAAGAGAAACAGTAACTAAAGTCAATCTCTCAACTTACTACAGAGCTAACAATTTAATTTTTATTAGATTTTCATGCAGTTTACATTTAATTGCACAGGATTCTGTTGCTTTTGACATCTCTTTGGCTACAGTCTTTTTGACCAGAATATTTTATAGTATTCTGATCATATTTTCACATGCTGATTTCATGTGTTCTAGTGTATATCGTATTTCTATTTCCTCTCTGGATACTAACTTCAACATTTTAGAATGATCAACCAGTTATAAATCCTATCTGAGAGGAGACAAAGAAAATAATGAAGAAAAGTATCAATACACTTTATACTCTTGATTAGAGATGAACATTTCTACTGAGCCATAATCCCAAGTCGATTAACATTCCATTTCCATAAATGTGAACTAGAACACTGAGAGCAGGGACACAAACTCCCACACCTAGGGATTTCCCACAATTGGTCTATTTTGTGTACACTGGTCTCATTTGTGTACAAACTTAGTGTTCCTGTCAGCAATGGCTAGTTAGATTGTTATTCAATTAGCCTCATATGTGAGTATAAATTAATATGCCTGACAATTTCTAAAGGTAACATAGTGAAGCCCTTGACAAATATGATTTAAAAGTCTGTCTATGAATAAGATGTGATTTCAGGCCATTCTCCCTTCCCCTTGTTACTAGAGTACAGTGACAGCAGAGATTGTCCAGAAGAGCAAGAATAATCTATGTCACATAGACTCAACTTGAGAACACTGTATTTTCAAAGCAGATTTACTTTTCTGGTTCAGTTTAGTTGAGGTAAACAGTCAAATGTGTCGGTTTCCCCTTGGAGACTGAAACCTGAACTTTGTCGGATGCCAGGATAAATGAACCTTTTATTGCTGTTTCTGTGGATCACTGTCCACAGCACTGATGGGCTGTATTTGTTCTCAAATGAGAGCTAACTGTACAGTAGGCCTGTCCTAAATATATTAAACAATAATAATTTTTTATTAATCCCATTGTTCTTAATATACTGAACGCTTTCAAAATGATTTCAGTTGACTCAATAGATTGGTGAGACCTTAAACTTGACCATTAAAAACAATTTGAGAAATTTTTATTATTTATTAATGACCATAAAAATCATCTTTCTGTATAAAATAACACACTTTTCCCCTAAGAGTCATCCAAAGGAGGATTCTACTAATGATTATCAAAATGCATAGTGCGTTTTAAAATTTCATGTACTCTGAGATTATTATAATTTCCACTCTGTTTGCCAGCATTTAATTGTTTTGTTATATAAATGGAGGAATAGACTCATCAGGTACATATCAGTCAAATTCCTAAGAATGTCATGATTTATTAGCTATTATCTTAGTCTTCAAAAGGAAGAAACACTGTTGCCTAGTACAGTACTTATGCCTCCCTTATTTCTCACAGATAAGTTCTGCTCCCTAAGCTATGCCATTCTGGATTCCCATCCTTCCCACTGAGAGTCAGCACCTAATTACATAGCAACACTTCTTACTGCCTCTGGACTGCAGCCACTAGCCATCACTTCTTTCTTCAAAGTTCAGATGTTTCACTTATTAAGGCATTCTTTACCATATCAATCAGATCAGATCAGATCAGTTGCTCAGTCGTGTCCGACTCTTTGCGACCCCATGAATCGCAGCACGCCAGGCCTCCCTGTCCATCACCAACTCCCGGAGTTCACTCAGACTCACGTCCTCAGAGTCAGTGATACCATCCAGCCATCTCATCCTCTGTCTTCCCCTTCTCCTCCTGCCCCCAATCCCTCCCAGCATCAGAGTCTTTTCCAATGAGTCAACTCTTCGCATGAGGTAGCCAAAGTACTGGAGTTTCAGCTTTACCATCATTCCTTCCAAATAACACCCAGGACCGATCTCCTTTAGAATGCACTGGTTGGATCTCCTTGCAGCCCAAGGGACTCTCCAGAGTCTTCTCCAACACCACAGTTCAAAAGCATCAATTCTTTGGCGCTCAGCCTTCTTCACAGTCCAACTCCCACATCCATACATGACCACAGGAAAAACCATAGCCTTGACTAGATGAACCTTGGTTGGCAAAGTAATGTCTCTGCTTTTGAATATGCTATCTAGGTTGGTCATAACTTTCCTTCTTATTGCCAAATTCAGACTGAAATTGAAGAAAGTAGAGAAAACCACTAGACCATTCAGGTATGACCTAAATCAAATCCCTTATGAATATACAGTGGAAGTGAGAAATAGATTTAAGGGCCTAGATCTGATAGATAGAGTGCCTGATGAACTATGGAATGAGGTTCGTGACATTGTACAGGAGACAGGGATCAAGACCATTCCCATGGAAAAGAAATGCAAAAAAGCAAAATGGCTGTCTGGGGAGGCCTTACAAATAGCTGTGAAAAGAAGAGAAGCGAAAAGCAAAGGAGAAAAGGAAAGATATAAACATCTGAATGCAGAGTTCCAAAGAATAGCAAGAAGAGATAAGAAAGCCTTCTTCAGCGATTAATGCAAAGAAATAGAGGAAAACAACAGAATGGGAAAGACTAGGGATCTCTTCAAGAAAATCAGAGATACCAAAGGAACATTTCATGCAAAGATGGGCTTGATAAGGACAGAAATGGTATGGACCTAGCAGAAGCAGAAGATATTAAGAAGAGATGGCAAGAATACACAGAAGAACTGTACAAAAAAGATCTTCACGACCCAGATAATCACAATCATGTGATCACTGACCTAGAGCCAGACATCCTGGAATGTGAAGTCAAGTTGGCCTTAGAAAGCATCACTACGAACAAAGCTAGTGGAGGTGATGGAATTCCAGTGGAGCTATTCCAAGTCCTGAAAGATGATGCTGTGAAAGTGCTGCACTCAATATGCCAGCACATTTGGAAAACTCAGCAGTGGCCACAGGACTGGAAAAGGTCAGTTTTCATTCCAATCCCAAAGAAAGGCAATGCCAAAGAATGCTCAAACTACCATATCAATAATAATTTTAAAATGTCTTCTGGGCTCATTTCATAGAAATAGAAAGATTGTTTTTTCCTAGGCATTACAGAATCAATTCATTCTAACTTTCCAACTCCTAAGGTTTCTGAGTCCTTCTTCATTAATCTGTCAAATAAATGTACAATATCTCAATCTCATTCACTGTCGACTGTTGTCATGCTCAGGCTTCAAGGAGCCATTCCATAAAATTATTAGGTAAATTTACAGCTATTTTTGCCAATATTTCATATCCTGAGTCATGGCTAAATACCCTCCTGAATAAATTCTCTTCTGCTTAGCTTTATCTTTTCATCTGCTGCTCTTTATGATCCATGACCACACATATGTGCTCAGTAGCTGGTGATTCATATTTTGAGGTGCCCTGGTTTACATTTATAGGATTGCTTTCCAGTCAATTTAGAATGTGCTGAAACCTGATTCTGGTTATTGGTCTGGAGGCAATAGGTGGTGATGGATTTCAGGAGAACAGTATTTTACTGGACATGTGCTTAGGTGAGGTCTTCTCAGGATCTCCATGCAAAGGGGAAGCTATGGTAATTGGTAAGGGACTGTCTGTACTAGGCAGGAGGGGTAAGAAGAATTTGAAGAGTCTCAGGTTTACCCACTTGCATTTTCCCAATCTAATCAATTTTTCTATCATGATGCTAGCATTAACATCAAAAACCTTTAGAGGCTGCTAATTTAATATCCATGAAGATTTGATAACCTTATGATCATATACCTAGACCTGAATTTCATCATAATCTGTGTCTATTTCATACTGGGATTTTTTTTTTTTTTTTCATTTGGGATCTTTTTAAATTGTAGAGAATCTCTGGGGTTTAGAACATTTCTATGTGTAGCACTAGAGCCAGACATCTGGAATGTGAAGTCAAGTGGGCCTTAGAAAGCATCACTATGAACAAAGCTAGTAGAGGTGATGGAATTCTAGTTGAGCTATTTCAAATCCTGAAAATGATGCTATGAAAGTGCTGTACTCAATATGCCAGCAAATTTGGAAAACTCAGCAGTGGCCACAGGACTGGAAAAGGTCAGTTTTCATTCCAATCCCAAAGAAAGGCAATGCCAAAGAATGCTCAAACTACCACACAATTGCACTCATCTCACACACTAGTAAAGTAATGCTCAAAATTCTCCAAGCCAGGCTTCAGCAATACGTGAACCGTGAACTTCCAGATGTTCAAGCTGGTTTTAGAAAAGGCAGAGGAAGCAGAGATCAAATTGCCAACATCCACTGGATCACGGGAAAAGCAACAAAGTTCAGGCTATGGTTTTTCCAGTGGTCATGTATGGATGTGAGAGTTGGACTGTGAAAAAAGCCGAGTGCTGAAGAATTGATGCTTTTGAACTGTGGTGTTGGAGAAGACTCTGGAGAGTCCCTTGGACTGCAAGGAGATCCAACCAGTCCATTCTAAAGGAAATCAGTCCTGGGTGTTCATTGAAAGGACTGATGGTAAAGCTGAAATTCCAGTACTTTGGCCACCTCAAGTGAAGGGTTGACTCATTGGAAAAGACCCTGATGCTGGGAGGGACTGGGGACAGGAGGAGAAGGGGACGACAGAGGATGAGATGTCTGGATGGCATCACCGACTCGATGGATGTGAGTTTGAGTGAACTCTGGGAGTTGGTGATGGACAGGGAGGCCTAGTGTGCTGTGATTCATGGGGTCGCAAAGAGTCGGACATGACTGAGCGGCTGAACTGAACTGTTAAAAAATCTCATCAAAGTTTGAGGAATTCTCCAGTGAAACTATCTAGGGTCTAGAGATTTTTTTCTGGGGGAATGAATGATAGCTATATGAATTAAATTTACTCAATCATATTAAGTGAGTTATAGTAATTTGTGTAGTTTAATGAAAGACTTATTCAATCTAAGTTGTCAAATTTACATATATAGAACTTTTCATATCTTTAAAAAATTATTTATTTATTTTCGGCGGTGTGAGGTCTTCAGTGTTGCATGCAAGCTTTCTCTAGAAGTGATGAGCAGGAGCTACTCTTCACTGTGGTGCATGAGTTCTCATTGTGTTGGTTTCTTTGTTGAGGAGCTTAGGTTCTAAGTGCACAGGCTCCAGTAGTTGCAGCACTCGGGCTCAATAGCTGTGGCTCACAGGTTTTAGAGCACATGGGCTTAGCTGCTCTGGAGCAAGTGGACTTTTCTCAGATCAAGGATGGAACCCATATTCCTTGAATTGGCAGGTGGATACTTAAACACTGAACCACCAGGGAAGTCTTCATCTTTTTGATGAAATGGCAACCCACTCCAGTGTTCTTGCCTTGAGAATCCCAGGGATGGCAGAGCCTGGTGGGCTGCCATCTATGGGGTCACACAGAGTTTGACACAACTGAAGTGACTTAACAGTAGCAGTGATATCCTCTGTTTCAGTCATAATATTGGTACACTGTGTTTCTCCTTCTCTTTTTTGTTCAGTCTTTCTAGACATTTGTCACTTTTATTGATTAAAAAAACCAGATCTTTGTTGTATTGGTTTTCTCTATTGTTTTTTGTTTTTAAATTAATTGACTTTTGCCCTTTATCATTTTTATCTTTCTGCTAGGTTTACTTTTATTTTGCTCTTCTTCTCTATGTCCATGATGTAGAAGTTTAGATTATTTTCTAATTTACAATTTTTATATTTTGGACTGTAAGTTTCCTTGTCACTGATTGTGATGCAGCCCATAAATTTTGATATGTTATATTTTCCTTTATATGATGTATCTTTAATATTTTGTCTGGGACATTATCTTTTAATTGGAGATTAGTAGTGTTTTGTTTAAATAAAAATGCTCATTAAATGAAATGTATTAAGCTGCAGATCCTGTGCTCTAGTAGAGACTAGACAATGGGACACTGAGTAATTTCACATAATATGATGATGATACTAGCTGGAATTAATCTGTTGCTAGATTATAATCCCATTAAAGTGTGATTTTGTAAACCACAGGTAAAGAAATATTTTTCCAGTGGCTAGATCTGTGAGCCAGATGCTTGAACATCCACTTCATACTAAAGAAACATAATAGATATAGATAATGCATTAACTTCTGGATAAAAATTAATACCTTGTTTAGTTGGTCAGAAGTATGAGAAAAAATTACTGAAGTATTAAAGAAGGGAAAGTATGTGGATAAACCTATATAAATATGCAGAAAGACTTCAGATCTTTGTATCATGAGTAAATGACTACCAGAAAGCAGCCACCATAGAGTAAACTCTCAACAATCAGATGGACAGAAACTCTGGAAGTTACTCCCTGGCATTTTAGTGTGAATGGATCTGTGAACCGACTGATCATAGTGGCATACTTGGAAACTACGTATGAATCTAGCAACATGAGCTCCCTACCTACTGTGATGTAGCCACTGCCACTGATGAACACCCAGACCTCTAGCAGCAGAGATTGACGTTGAACCCTTGATTTGGTACAATTCCTCCATAAAGCCATATTAACGGGTGGCAGGCTGATTACACTGGACCATTTCCACCATGGTGGAGAGAACACCATTTCTTTACTACGCCAGTTACATACTCTCCATATAAACCTTTGTCTTTTCTATTTTCAGTGCTAGCACCCACACCTAAACCTAAGATTATACAAAATATCAGATTTTTTAAGTCATAATATTCTATAATACTGCTTTAGTTCAAGGAACATTAAATAAGAAAGATGTTATATTAACAGATACATGACCAAAAGATCTACTGGAGAAGCAACCAGATGGATAGATGCTTTGAGCTGTTTTTTGAAGATACAACTGTTGTATCAGCTTAGCTTGAAAATAAGATCTGAATATTATCTTCTAGGATGTGCTATATGATCTAAATCAATGACCTATATATGAATCTGTGTCTTGGACAGCTGGGCTAGATGAATCTAAAACCTATGGGTACAAGAGGAATGACTGACCTCTCTATCATAGTTAACAACCTTATTCATGGATTTTAATCTTTCTATTTCCAAATCTTCAATTTCACCTTGGATAAAGGCCTTGATTCTCTGTAAGGCACAGGGGAAGTACTTCCACCAGATAATACAATGAAGGTTTTACTCTGCTGATAGCTGAAACTATCACTTGATTACTTCTGGCTTCTCATGCAGAGATACTAGTAGACAAAAATGGAGTTACTTTACTAGAAATGGAAACTGACTTTGATTACCAGAGAGACCTATAGTTAAAACTATGCACTGGAGAAAGGAAAAGTAGATCAGGAACCCAGGTGATTCAATAGGACATCATTTGATATTTCCGTGACCACTATGATATTTGCCCAACTGAGAAACTAGACACTCAGTTTGAATTTAATATCTAGGTCATTTCAGCAAACAAGCAAACCAGATGAGAGAAAGTAATGCCAAAGGAAGAGAGAAATCTTGAATGGGTGGCGGAAGAGGGAGATGATAAAAATCAGTCTTGGTTCTAGGGCTCCATGCAACATTGTAGACTATAGTTTCATCTTGCTAAAGTTTGTTATTATCTTTAGAGATAGAACCTGTGCAGTCCCTGTTAGAAAAGGTACAAAGATATCCTATTCTCATATGAGAGCCAGATATCATTAGAATCTGCAAGATTATCTGAAAGCCACAAGAGATGGACTATACCAGAATTAGTTTGTCTGCCTCTTCAGAAATTGGCTTTTGTTTATTGGAGAATCCTGAGTGCTATTGCATGTATTTCCTCTCCAGACACTATGTAACATTAAGCAGCCTGCATAGGGTAAAGCCTGAAATTTGGCACAGAACCTGTTTCTATCATCAAAGAATGTGACACAACTCAGATTCTCAAGTATCATGAACTTCACCCTCGTGGTCTTTGTTCCCTTCTACCTCTTTATAACTCTTTGGAAGAGCTCATAGTAAGATACAATTGAGCTCATTTCACATACTAGCAAAATTATGCTCAAAATTCTTCAAGCTAGGCTTCAGCAATACATGAAACAAGAACTTCCAGATGTACAAGCTGGGTTTAGAAAAGACAGAGGAACCAGAGATCAAATGGCCAACATACATTGAATCATGGAGAAAGCAAAGGAATTCCAGAAAAAAATATCTACTTCTACTTTATTGACTACGTGGAGCCTTTTACTGTGTGGATCACAACAAACTGTGCAAAATTCTTAAAGAGCTGGGAGTACCAGACCACCTTACCTGTCTCCTGAGAAACCTTTAAGTGGGTCAAGAAGCAACAGTTAGGACTTCACATGGAACAACTGACTAGTTCAATATTGGGAAAGGAGTATGACAAGGCTGTATATTGTCACCTTGTTTATTTAACTTCTATGGGGAGTATATCATGTGAAATGCTGGGCTGGATCTAAAGAGGAACTAAAGAGCTTCTTGATGAGGGTGAAAGAGGAGAGTGAAAAAGCTGGCTTAAAACTCAACATTCAAAAAACTAAGATCATGGCATCTGGTCCCATCACTTCATGGCAAATAGGAAAAAACTGGAAGCAGTGACAGATTTTATTTTCTTGGGCTCTAAAATCACTGTGGTTGCTGACTGCAGCCATGAAAAAAGATGCTTGCTCCTTGGAAGAAAAGCTGTGACAAACCTAGACAGCATATTAAAAAGCAGAGACATCATTTTGCTGACCAAAGTCCATATAGTCAAAATTATAGCTTTTCTAGTAGTCACGTACAGATTTGAAAGCTGGACCATAAAGAAGGCTGAGTGCCGAAGAATTGATGCTTTTGAACTGTGATGTTGGAGAAGACTCATGAGAGTCCCTTGGACTGCAAGGAGATCAACCCAGTCAGTCCTAGAGGAAATCAACCCTGAATATTCATTGGATGGACTTATGCTGAAGCTCCAATACCTTGACCACCTGAGGCAAAGAGCTGACTCTTTGTAAAAGAACCTGATGATGGCAGTGATTAAAGGTAAAAGGAGAAGGGGCCAGCAGAGAATGAGATGGTTAGATAATGTTACTGACTCAATGGACATGAGTCCGAGCACTCTCCAAGAGATAGTGGAGGACAGAGGATCCAGTGTGCTACAGTCCATAGGGTTCAGTCCAAGAGTCAGACATGACTTAGCAACAGAACAACAATAATGTTTATATGTAAGTATACATTTCCTTCAATAAGTTAATTGTCAAAGGTACCAGTGTAAGGCACGAAGCCATGATATATTCTGGGAGACCTAAGAAACTGATAGTTGAATTTTAGGGTCCTACAGTATGAGCTAAATGGGAGTGATGAGAGCTAATGTTTAATAATTAAAAATAGGGCATGTTGTCAGATAGCACAGTATTATTTATACCATTTAAGAATTTTAACTTGGCTATTGGGAAATAGAAATGTTGAGAGATAATGCATAATGTGTTAAGTAAGTAAATAGTAGCTTTTATATTTTAGATATATGATAGGACAATTTATATACCCTGAAAAGAAGGATTCATACCTTCTACTGAGAATGACTGAGGGATCTTAAGCGATAGGCAATAATATAAATTTCATTTTGGAAAAAACATGGTAACAATATGAAGAATGGATGTAGCTTTGGGAAGAGGTGGCAAAACTTTAAATAAGAAATCATTTGAAAATATTTATGATCAAACGAAGAGATGACATGAGCTTGAATCAAGGCTTTAGAATACAGAGCTGAAGAAAGGAACTAATAGAGAATGTTAGGCAGATAATACAGAGACATGTGTAGGACTACTTGGATACAAAGGAAAATTCTGATATGATCATTATCATCATTAAACATTATAAAGAACTTCCTTTGTGTTAGCTATTGCACTAAACACTTTGCATGAATTAAAATATTTTTGGTTAATCTTGGTTTGGTGACCAGATGGCAGTTCCATTAATAATAATTCAACATATCTGGGAAAAATTAAATTAAAGGTAAATCCCACTTATCTCATCTAGTAGCAAAAAGTTAGAAAACTTCTGTGAATCTCAGTTTTTATCAACTGGCCTGTCTAGCAAAATCACTGTGATGTTCAGTAAGTTCAGTTCAGTTGCTCAGTCATGTCTACCTCTTTGTAACCCCATGGACTACAGCATGCCAGGCCTCCCTGTCCATCACCAACTCCTGGAGTTTACTCAAACTCACATCCATTGAATCGGTGATCCATCCAACCATCTCATCTCTGTCGTCCCCTTCTCCTTCCGCCTTCAATCTTTCCCAGCATCAGGATCTTTTCAAATGAGTCAGTTCTTCATATCATGTGGCCAAAGTACTGGAGTTTCAGCTTCAGCATCAGTCCTTCCAATGAATATTCAGGACTGATTTCCTTTGGGAGGGACTGGTTGGATCTCCTTACTGTCCAAGGGACTCTCAAGAGTCTTCTCCAACACCACAGTTCAAAAGCATCAATTCTTCTGTGCTCAGCTTTCTTTATAGTCCAACTCTCACATCCATACGTGACTACTGGAAAAACCATAGCCTTGACTAGACAGACCTTTGCTGACAAAGTAATGTCTCTGTTTTTTTAATATGCTGTCTAGGTGATGTTTAGTGTACATAAAAACAGAATGCACCAAGACACATACTAGGCACCCAAAAAATATTATTGTCTTCACTCCCTTCCTTCTATCCTCTAACCTGAAAAATACTTCTACAAGCAAAAGTGCCATTTTTCTTTTTTGGCAAAAGCCTTTAATAATAATATTAAAATGCTAGGTTTTTAACGTTATACCATGGTTTTCAAACTTGGGTTCATCATGGCAATTCTAGCCATTGCTACTGAACAGTTTCAACTTGTTTTTGGCTAAAGTTCTATGGGAACAATATAGTAAAAAATATTGTGCATTTTGTCTGAAACAGTAGCAAAGCTGTTGCTGTTGCTGTTTGACTGCTAAGTTGTGTACAACTCTTTGCAACCACATGGTCTGTAGCCCCACCAGGCTCCTCGGCCCATGGAATTCTCCAGGCAAGAATACTGGAGTGGGTTGCCATTTCCTTCTCCAGGGGATCTTCCTGACCCAGGAATTGAACTCACATTTCCTGAATTGACAGGTGGATTCTTTACCACTGAGCCACCTGGAAAGCCCTATAGCAAAGCTACTATAAAATTATATCCTAAGAGCCACAGGACACATTTATTGCTGCTTATCTCATAGATTTTGTTCTCTTTTTTTGTAAATCAAAGCAGAGCTTTGGATTAGTCTAAATCACTATGTTATCTAGCTCTATGTCTTACTGTAATTGTGATTTGTGTTTACATTATCTTTTTTCTTTCTTCTCTTCCTTTCCCTTCCCCTTCCTTTCTCTCCTCCTTCTCTCCTTCTGTCTTTTTTTTTTTTTTCTTTTTGATTTAACATCTCATTAGCTGGGTCAGTCACTGTTCTAGGCACTAAACTTTTTATTTAAATTTACCAACAGTCTGGCTGTTATGAAAATATGAGACACTATAAAGCACCCTCACTGGGTGGGTAGCACTGCTTAATTGTGCAGAGCATGGATTCAATCTCCTTGAAAGTACTTCTGCCCTGACTGTGATATTTGCTATTATTGCCAAGTAAATTATGTCTGTGTCTCTAGCACATTAAAATGTGCAGAATACAGTACATTTGCCTGGTGCTTTATTGCTGAAATGCTCATGACCTTGGCTGAGGACAAACTGATAGTTTTTACAGATAATATTCTTCCTCTGCTTATGAGTCTCTAGAGGGAAGAGAAAATGTCCTGTGGAATCCCTGGGAATTATCAACTCACTTCTGAGATCTTAGCCATCCCCTCACTGGCTTCAAAGATGCCATCATCTCTTCAGAGATTACCAGATTCTATGAATACAGCAAGTTTTCTAGAGACTGTAATATCAATTTTGGAACCTGACTACATTTTTAGTATTCTGACCTCAAAGTGACCAATTAGTGTGGGGGTCCCTGACCTCCGTGCCGTAGACAGGTATGTCTGTCCTGTCAGGTCAGTGACAGCATTAGATTAGAAATGAAGTGTACTGTAAATGTAATGTGTATATCATCCTGAAACTATCTCTTAGACCCTCGCTGTATGAAAAAATTGTCTTCCACAAAATTGGTCCCTGGCGCCAAAAATGT
Organism: Bubalus kerabau; assembly: GCF_029407905.1. Lineage (NCBI taxonomy): Eukaryota > Metazoa > Chordata > Mammalia > Artiodactyla > Bovidae > Bubalus > Bubalus kerabau. The sequence continues at coordinate 76,799,223 of NC_073631.1, read as the reverse complement.
TGGGGAGGTTGAATTAGCATGCTTATCATCACTGACTAAATCACACACAAAACATTGTTCTGAAAACAACGAAATCCTGGAAATTTACTGACAGTAGACTGAGTTAGCCACTCCATGCTCCCTGAGGCAGACATTCTAGAGATAATGAGGAAATTTCCAGGGTAAAGTCCATATCATAAATTGTCAGGTATTAGAAAGGAAAGTAAAAACTTGAACTCAAATTATTCCTAGAGACTTTGGACCAGCAATATTTTGCTTGATACTTACTGGAAAATTTCAAGTGTAAAATATCACATCTATGCTGAAAAATACAGGCAGCCTATTTGATTAACATATTTATGCAAAGATTATGGATTTAGAAGTTATAATACTGATAAATGAATCTCTCTCCTGAGAAACCTAACCTCATCATTTAATCTATTTTGAGCATGGAATTAGTTTCATCTTACTTTATTATCAAATGAAAGTAATTAATCTGATTTTTAAATCAAATGATTGCTCTGTTTTTTTTTTTGTTTGTTTTTTTTTAAAGAAAACTGCTTATATACTCTATATATTTAACAAGGTGTGCTCAGTTGCTCAGTCATACTCAACTGTTTGGGGCCCCATGGATTATACCCACCAGGCTGTTCTGCCCTTGGAATTTTCCAGGCAAGAATACTGGATTGGGGTGCCAATACCTACTCCAGGGGATCTTCCCAACCCAGCGATTAAAACCCATCTCCTTCATCTCCTGCTTTGGCAGGTTGATTCTTTACCACTAGCATCACCTGGGAAGCATATATACATTCTCTCTACACACACACACACACACACACACACATACATGCTAGCTTTTATTATTATTATTATTGAATTATACTTAAATATTTCATCAAAACATTTTTAACCAAGAGGGTCTGACTCATTAGGAAAACTTTTGCTGAAGGATTATTAATCTTTCTCTGGATTTTTAATGGTAGGGTGAAAGAGAAGAAAAAGAGATCTTTCTGTTTGTATTAGTCTTAAATAATTGCCTTGTCTAGGTACAGCTTAAATAACTAATTGTAGATGGTGTTGGATGCAGACTGTTCTTGTCTTATTAAAGAGAATTTAGCCACAATAACAAGTATATTATGTTCCTACTAAAGGAAACTTTATGTTTTTGGAAGTGACATGTTATGGAGCACCATCTTGAATTCTGTCTCGTGTTTGTTTGTTTGTTTTGGTCTGTGATAATCGTACTACAGTGTACCAGCATGAAATATCAGAGCCAATACCCACAAGGTACATTTAAGATATATATTGATGTCAATGTATGGCAAAACCAATGCAATATTGTAAAGTAATTAGCCTCCAATTTAAATAAATAAATTTATATTAAAAAATATATATATTGAGTGCGAACTATTAAAATAAACAGTACAGTCAACCTGCTTTTCCTGAAGTGAACTGTGGGTAAAAACAATTCTGGGGGTAGGAAGCAGAATCGCTGTATGTTTATTAATACTGCTATCTTATAAAACTTTTACTTTTTTCAACTGTTTAACCTAGGATAAGAATAACTGTTAATAAATCTACCCAGCAAACAAATTGTTTTCTTGATTTTGTAGAAGAGTTCCTCATTTGGTTAAGAAATCAATTACATTTTCTATAATGTGTGCCTGAATATAATAGACTTTTCATATTATAGTTCTATAATAAGTGCATTTTAATTATATTTCACTCAGGTTTATAAAAGTGTAATTAAAATATATACTATAGCATATGGAGTCTTCATTTTCAATGTACCACTATTAAGTTCAAATGTAAAAGAAACTTAATCAACAGCAGAATTTTTTTTTGCCTGTGTCTTTGGTGTTTCATAATATTATCACATCTCCAAAAAGGATATAAGGACACCTATGGCAGCTGACTATCAAAATAGTTATCAGGTCAGTTCAGTCACTCAGTTGTGTCTGACTCTTTGTGTCCCCATGGACTGCAGCACGCCAGGGCTCCCTGTCCATCACCAGCTCCCGGAGTTTACTCAAACTCATGTCCATTGAGTCAGTGATGCCATCCAACCATCTCATCCTCTGTTGTCCCCTTCTCCTCCTGCCCTCAATCTTTCCCAGCATCAGGGTCTTTTCAAATGAGTCAGTTCTTTGCATCAGGTGGCTAAAGTATTGGAGTTTCAGCTTCAACATCAGTCCTTCCAATGAATTTTCAGGACTGATTTCCTTTAGGATGGACTGGTTGGAGCTCCTTGCAGTCCAAGAGACTCTCCAGAGCCTTCTCCAACACCCCAGTTCAAAAGCATCAATTTTTCACTGCTCAGCTTTCTTTATATTCCAACTCTCACATCCATACACAACCACTGGAAAAAACATAGCCTTAACTAGATGGACCTTTGTTGGCAAAGTAATGTCCCTGCTTTTTAATATGCTGTCTAGGTTGGTCATAAATTCAGTTAGAACTTTTACATTACATACGCTAAATCTTGGTTAGTGGTGTTGATGTATTATTTTCTATCAAAGATATATTATTTCTTTTAAGTGGATATTATTTTTCTTTTAAGCTATATCATGATATCACCAATATTTTTATTTTAACCAGTATATTGGAATCCCATGTATCTTCGAAAGAGCCCCAAACATAATTTTTCAGCAGTCCAGAAAAAGACCTTTTTCTTAATTTAAGAGAGGTTGTGATACAAAATCAATATCAGAACTGAGCTGCAAAAACTTATTGGACCACACGAGCAAGTTACAATCAAGAATATATAGAGGGGCCAGGGAAAGCATACTATAGCTTTGTAGGTAGTGTTGGCAAGTGGCATATGACATAGCTTTGCAAAAATCCTTTCTTTAGGCTACCTTAATGGTGCACAGACTAGCACACAGTAGCTTAGAGAAAAAGAGAGATCTAGTTTATTCACCTATGCAAAAAAAATATTTCTTTGGTTTTGGAATTATGTCCAAGTGCCTGTTAGTCTGATCTATGCATTAAGGCAGAATCCAGAAAACCACCTCTTTACTCATCAACAAGTCTATTCTCTTGGATTCTGTGTAAAGGTCTCCTGTTCCAAAACCCCATTCAATGATTTTCCTCTTGTATGCATGCCAAGTTGCTTCAGTCGTGTCCAACTTTTTGCGACCCTATGGACTTAGCTTTTTTCAGTGTCTATGGACTTAGGTTCCTGGTGTTCATAAACAAAAAATGAGATGCTTTTACAGACAAAGCAGGGTTATGAGCAATGTGATGATATTCTGTGTATATAAGATCATGGCACCAACTAGGAAGGAAATAAAATCCTGAGCATTACCTTCAAAGATTTTGTAAAAGAATTTGACGGGCTCTGGTATGGAGAATTTGTGCTACAGATTCTTCCATACACAATATAAATGTAGCAAGAGATATATACAGATTCAGGACCATCATATAAGCCAATATATGCAATACACTAAGTCTAAGACAGAGCAAGACAAAGGACTTTGGGTCAAATTTGCTAGCTATCATAGCTCAGAATCTACTTACTTTTTTAAATATGTAGGAATTCTCAATATAAACAAAGCTTTTATAGTAGTCAAATCAAATTATGGTAATGAAATTATTTATAAATTGTGAAATCATTTATACATATTAGTTGTTATAACATGGGTAAGGATGTAACACCCAGTAGGGAGCTATGGAAAAATACCTATATTTGCAACCCTCCTCCAGAAATCCTGATGAGACTAGTTTGGGATGCAACTGAACATCCTCAGATCTCCCAGTAATTCTAACGTATGCTTAAAGGTGAGAATCTCATTTTGAGTATGCAATCCGCAAAGTAATTTACTTATATTATTTCGAATGCCTGCTACAACTAAAAGTAATTATTATTTTTCTCATTTTTAAGACTAAGAAATGTGAAAAGTGGTGAAATTAAGAAAAATTTTCAAGTCCACATTGGTAACAAATATAGGATCAGGATCTGAACCCAAGTATTTCATATCTGTCTTCATACAAACTCTGGTGATTTGCTCATGTCATACTATACGATACACATATGAAAACTGTGTTTCCTAGATAAAATAAAAAATCAACTGCTTAAATGTGCAGGACTTTATTGTTATGCATTGTTAGTACAATGTGAATTGCCACAATCATTTTGGAAAGTCATTTGCAGAGTCTGCAAAAAGATTCATCATTGGTTTATAATAACTAACCATAATTGCATGTTTAGCTTATGATGATCTACTCTCAAGAACTACATGTGGATTATCTCATTTACATATCACAAAATTTTATAACATAGATATTATTATCCCTGCAAAAGGGAACCCTCTTGCACTGTTGGTGGGAATGCAAACTTGTACAGCCACTATGGAGAACAGTGTGGAGATTCCTTAAAAAACTGGAAATAGACATGCCTTATGATCCAGCAATCCCACTGCTGGGCATACACACTGAGAAAACCAGAAGGGAAAGAGACACGAGTACCCCAATGTTCATCGCAGCACTGTTTATAATAGCCAGGACATGGAAGCAACCTAGATGTCCATCAGCAGATGAATGGATAAGAAAGCTGTGGTACATATACACAATGGAGTATTATTCAGCCATTAAAAAGAATACATTTGAATCAGTTCTAATGAGATGGATGAAACTGGAGCCTATTATACAGAGTGAAGTAAGCCAGAAAGAAAAACACCAATACAGTATACTAACGCATATATATGGAATTTAGAAAGATGGTAACAATAACCCTGTGTACGAGACAGCAAAAGAGACACTGATGTATAGAACAGTCTTATGGACTCTGTGGGAGAGGGAGAGGGTGGGAAGATTTGGGAGAATGGCATTGAAACATGTAAAATATCATGTATGAAATGAGTTGCCAGTCCAGGTTCGATGCACGATACTGGATGCTTGGGGCTGGTGCACTGGGACGACCCAGAGGGATGGAATGGGGAGGGAGGAGGGAGGAGGGTTCAGGATGGGGAACACATGTATACCTGTGGCGGATTCATTTTGATATTTGGCAAAACTAATACAGTTATGTAAAGTTTAAAAATAAAATTAAAAAAAAAAAAATGCTTTGTGAGCTTAATAACTACCTGAAAATAATGCAATCAATGGCAGAACATAATTCAAATCCAGCAGCCTGCAGTTTGACCCTATTCTCTTTTAACCAAGTAATTTTGTTCAGGAAACAATTCTAAATAAAAAGTAAGCTGTGTACATAAGTGTGCTTATTATAATATTACTTCTTAATGGTAAAAAAAAACTTTTTGGAAAAAGACAAAATATTCAACAGTATTGTTAGTAAATTGTGGTAAAATATTTGCAATGAATAGTACATACCTATTAAATACATGAACAAATGTATTTGAAGTCACTTCTGCTGATGCATAATTTGTAGGAAACTGAAAAGACTGTCTTCTTCACTTGTACCAAGAAAAATCCAGATGATCTATTGAATCATGACTTCATTGAACTCATGAGAGAACTGAGGCTAGTAAACTTGTGTTTACTGATTCCAAAGATGCACAAGACTTCCCAAGGAGAGACAGGACATGTAATATGTTGCAACTTTGGCAGAGGAAGGTAGAAAGAAATGGCTGCCATATCATGGGTAAAAAGAAATTAGCACCTTAGTATACATTCTTAATGGTCAAATGTTGCAAACTTATCAGAATGGATATTTTGGGGCCTCAAACAAGGGTAATTCACACTCACTTGAAAGAACATCTGTGTGTTCACCAGATACTCCTTTAGAATAATGCATAACACTAGAAAAATTTGGTTGCTGTTATTTTGATTTTGGTTTTTTGATTTTGGTAAATTTGATTTTGGTTGCTGCTATTGTGCTAGTGGAGAGCAAAAGAAGGAAATCAATTCATATGATTAGCAGGCATATGCTTTTGATGTCATTAACATTATTGTTTATTATAATATGTGAATCATATCATTTCATGATTTTGGTGTTTGCTCCTATTTTATATTATATCAACTTTAGGTAGCACGGTTAGAGGTACCTGCCTTGCTAAAGGCAAAATACTGAATTTTTGCTAAAACACTTTAGTTTTTTAGAGCAGTTTTAGATTCATAGCAGAATTGAGGGGAAAGTACAGAGATGTCCCATATACTCTAGGCCTTTACACATATATAAATTTTTCCATTGCCAAAATCACTTAGCAGATTAGTAAGGATGAACCTACACAGAAACATGATAATCACCCAAAGTTCACAGTTTACATTACGATTCATTCTTGGTGTTACCCATTCTTTATCTATATCCATCATTATAGTATCACATGGAGCATTTTCATGCCCTAAAAATCCACTGCTACTGCTAAGTCACTTCAGTCATGTCCGACTCTGTGCGACCCCATAGACGGCAGCCCACCAGGCTCTCCCGTCCCTGGGATTCTCCAGGCAAGAACACAGGCAAAAATCCACTATGCTCTGCCTAATCATCCCTTACTACCCTCTTCCCTCCAACCTCTCTCCCTACATAAAAACTCTGGCAGCCACAGACTTTTTTTTAACAGTCTTCATAATTTTGCCTTTTCCTGAATGTCATATAAATGGAATCCTCCAATATGTAATTCTCTCTGATTGGCCTTTTTCACCTAGTAATATGCATTTAATGTTTCTCCATGTCTTTTCATGCCTTGGTAGCATATTCATATTTACTGCTGAACAATATTCCATGGTCTAGACTGTATCACAGTTCAATTATCCATTCAGCTATTGAAGGACATCCTGGTTGCTTATAAGCTTTGGAAGCCATGAATAAATCTTGTATAAAAATCTATGTACAGGTTTGTGCCGGGAGCCGGCATATTGCATATTGAGTGCATATTGCATGTTGAGTGCAGCACTTTCCACAGCATCATCTTTCAGGATCTGGAATAGCTCAACTGGAAGTCTATCACTGCCAGGAGCCAGCGTGAGGAACTCCTCCCGTGGCAAAGGTCATGAGGAAGGAGGCTCGGCATACTCAAAGGCGGGCTCGAGCCTCAGGAGTCCCCCTGGAAATTCTCGAGCATCTACCCCCAAAACCAGAGTCTGCCTACTTTCTGCTTTGTGCTTTCACCTACACCTCTGACTTTAGGGGGGCTGTCCCCCACTACCTCTCTCTGAAAAAAGAGTTAGCTTACAGCTCCAGTTAACAATTCCTGGGTGTGACAGTGTTTCAACCTACAAACTCCTTTGGAAATCCTCTAGCCTGCCTGAATAGGTTTTTCCGGCCAAATGTGATTGTTCAGAGCCTCCCAACTGTGAGAGGCATGAGATGTTCTAAACTGTCTAAACACAGATTCCTTTGAGCAGTTAAAAGATTGATTAGAAATTGTATTGGTGAAGGGATTTTCACTTGTTGGGCCAATGTTTGCTGCTAAGTCTCCATATCCCTTACCTGCTGTGTCCCTGGCAGTGTATTGATTAATATAATTGGTGCAAGTAGTAGCTTTAATGTTTGTAACCTGGGACCCTTGAGTTAACTCTTTTTCTTGTTATAGCCCACCACACCTTTGCTCTGTAGGAATGCAACTTTATCTAATGCTTTTGAAGGGTGGCTCCTGACCAATCACCTTTAGAGAAAAGTAAGTTTTCTGAAGAAAGGGTCTTAAAATGTTAACAGGCCTCCGGGCCAGAAGATGATGCAAATCACCTAAGCTTTTGCATATGATAAGTTTGCAGGAAGAAAGTCTGGCTTGCTGCATGACTCTACCCCTTCCCCCATTATCCTCTATGCATAACTTAAGGTATAAAAACTACTTTGAAAAATAAAGTGCAGGCCTTGTTCACCAAAACTTGGTCTCCCCATGTCGTTCTTTCTCTCACCTTCTGGCTGAATTATTCAGCCTCTTTTCTCCACTGAATTTCCTCACTGAGCTATCCTTATTTCAGCCTCTTTTCTCCACTGAATTTCCTCACTGAGCTATCCTTATTCTATTACTCTTTATATCCTTAATTAAAGTTTAATTAAGCAGTTGTTTCCTGATCCTCGCCGACGCCATCCCCGCTTCGAATTCCCTGGATCCACCGGGGCTGGACCCCGGCAGGTTTGTGTGTGGATGATAGTTTTCAATTTCTTTGAGCAAATACCAAGGAGAGTGTTTGCTGGATCATGTTTAGCTTTGTAAGAGCATGTTTAGCTTTGTAAGAAAATACTAAACTATCTTCCAAAATGGCTGGACCATTTTGCATTCCCAGCAGCACTGAATGAGAGTTCCTGTTGCTCCACATTTCTATGAGTATCTAGTGGTGTCAGTCTTCTGAATTTTGACCAAACAGATGTACAGTGATACCTCACAGTTGTTTTAATATGCAATTCCCTAGTGACATATGATGTGGGCCATCTTTTATATATTTATTTGTCATCTGTATATTTTCTTTGAGATATACTGCCTTTAGTTTAAAAAATTCTGATTCAAATCCATCTTGAAAGGAATCAAAGGTTCTATAAATATTTTTAGGTATGTATGTAATAGGTTCCCTGATACTACATTCTACGATGGATCTTTGTCAGTTCACAAGGAAAAGTTAGATAGTGAATGAAGTGATTGTTTACTTTTTAGTTGCAACGTGTAGGTTGTGGTTTGGCCTTATAACCAGTTATTTATCCCCTGAATTAATTCTGGGACTCCTTAGTATAGTTTCAGAGGAACTGCTGTATTGTTTTTCAAACATGTTGTTTCTCCTCTTGTAGTGAGTGAAAACATTTAACATAGCATTTAGCAGTAAGACTTTCCTTTAAGAAAGCTAAAATACCTTTCCTCATTGTGTTACATTTATGTGATAAGAAAAGGAGATTTATGTATTCACAAATATGCACTGAGCAGTAAGGAGTCATTGCTTGCATTCAGTCACTAAGTTGTGTCCAGCTCTTTGTGACCCCATGGTCATGTAGCCCTCCAGGCTCCTCCATCCATAGGATTTCTCAGGCAAAAATAATGGAGTGGGTTGCCATTTACTCCTCCAAGGGATCTTCTTGACCCATGTCTCCTACATTGGCAGGCCACGTTGACCACTGAGCCACCTGGGAAGCCTATATACACAAATGGATCATTCTAAAGAAAAACCTCTCTGTGTCACACACACACACACACAATATACCCATACGATGTCATATGTATTTTCTTGACCTAAAAATTTAACAAAGATTTTGGGTAGTATTATTTCTTACATCAGTATACAATATTTAGAGATGGTGAGATGTTATAAAAATCATCTGACAGCAAGTTGTAGTTCTTCACACTTCTTGCATCTGGGAGACAGGTTTGAATTAGTCTTGAGTAGCTTGAACTGGTATGAAATAAATCTTCAAAATAAAACTGAATCAACGTTGTGTCTGTGTTTTTGTAAAAGTCTTTTCAGAATGAAATTTGACATTTTCCCCTCTCCCAGGGGTAGCAGTTTACTGCTGGCTATCACTGCTATTTAATTAAACTTAGAGCTTTCAAATAGAGAAACTAATTACTATATGATTTCAAGGGGTTTTCATTTCCCCTCCATTTCCCTTCCCCCTCCACTCCCATCCATATATGCAGGGTGGGAGAATAGAGTTATATTCATTTAAACTGAACACAAATACATTACAGCAATAAAGTGTTTTCATAAAGAACAAAGATAAGTAATCGAGAAGAACTGTGTTCAATTATCAGTTTCTGAGAAACCTAGGCTTGGGTCAAGTCAGGGAAGGATGTGAATGACATAGGAGTCTTCCCCTCTGGATTCCCATATGACACTTTAACTAGCAGAAACCAAACATACCCTGAATTTCTTTGAACTTACAATCTAAATTCTAATTTTGGCTACTCATCTTTGAAAAACAGGAGGCACCCAACTTGGGCCCAGCACATAATTGGACCTAAGTCACATTTTCTGCCTGTAATTATGTCCCCAAAGTCAGATGGTTTGAACTGGGAGCCAGGCCATGTTTTCAGCTTAAGTGTATGTTTATATATTTGGAATAAAAAGTGTGGTTTAATTTCTTTTAAGTATTTAAATATGAAATATTTTAGCATTAAATATTTAAAACTGAATTGTTAAATTGTAAAAAAAAATGGAATCAGAGGTGAGAGGTATGAAGAAAAAACATAGAAAAACAAAAATCAAATAAACTAACCAAAATGGCAACTGTTACTAGAAATCAGTTATTACTGGAGAAAGAAATGGGCATAGGACTTGGTTCATATCTTGATACTACAGATTGGAAAACCAAGCTGAAATAGTTTATGCTTGGAATGGTAGGCTGGAGGCTTTTCATGTATGCTTGTGGGTACTCCATCTTAGAAATTAATTTCATTAATATTAGGTCATCCTAATAAAAATGGATAGCCAGTTCCCACCAGTAGCTATTTCAAATTTTAATCCATTTTAATAGGTTAGGGAAGGATTCTGACAAAGCTGCAGAAAGACTTCCTCCATATCATTTAGAAAATTCCACAAATAAAAATATATCCTACAATGAAGTAAGGGAAAATATCAAGTGCCAAGGGGAAACAGTTAACTGACATAGAGGTAACAATCAAAATAAAGAGAAGATGGCATATTGTCTTAGAATTCAAGCAGGGATTGTCATATTTTCTTAGACTTTTGCTGCTGTTGTAATTATTGTCCTTAATTTAATGCCCAGTGAGTACTCATTAAGAAATAACAGCACTGTTTTTCTCTCTAAAATTCAGAATTTTAACTTCTAGGAAGGCAAAACTAGGTGAGCAGCTGACCATCAAAGAAATTCTCTAAGGCAGGAATAAAACTTATATCTTTCTCTCTAGAATTATGTTTTATTAATGCATGTTCCCCTCTAAAGGGAGTTATCAGGGTTGCATTATATGTGAAGACAATAAAAATAATTGGTGGATTTATACACAGAATGTTTTTCATATATATTCTCTCATTTGAGTCTGAAGTTTGAGGCCACTGTTTAAAAAGTGACACCAGAAAGAGGTGTATATACCTTGAAGTTAAAGCCAGATAAAATCCAGAGATAGTGATATGATTTCTTACGATTTAGTTAAGTAGAAACTAAGAATCTAATCTATTCCAAATACCTGGGACTGAGAGTATTTTAACTCTAATCCACAACATCCTTTCAATACACAGTACATCAGTGTACTTACCTAAAGGCAAATATAAGGGCTTAAAGTCCTGCTTATTCTCAGAGTCTTCAGATTCTCAGATTAGTGGTCTTCTTAAATCTTATTTTTATCTTTAAAAAAATCTTACCCAAGGCTGTTCTGATTGCTAAAAATATCGAGTCTCCTGTATATCTTATTTCTCTTCAAAAAGGAAATACAAGAGAAATCATTTGTTGTCATATTTATATGAAGCTATGCATATCAGTAACAACTTAGCCTGTTTTAACTTACTGCTTATCTACACATTTCGTAAATCTAATTCACATAAAGTCTACTTGAGAGATAACATTTATGGGGCTCTTGATAGTTTCAGATGTTTACAGGAGTGATTGTATATGAGTAAAGAGAATGTCTTTTCAACAAGATAAACTTTAGGTAAAATTCAAACTCAGTGTGCTTAATATTGAAATCTGAGAACTAAACAAGGATTAAAGCTTCCTTGAAGGAATAAATTATCTGTTACCAAATCAAAAATATTTGATACTGATAATAAAACTATAAAAACAAGAGATGAAATAAGCCAGATTTTATCTTAGAATTGGACCACCTATTAAGGATATCATTGCCAGCCACAACATAACTTAATTTTTGCAGTATGGCATGCATTTTTGTATCTTACTTTAAAATACTGGGTTTTCAATATACACTGTATCATCCATTAAAATACTGACCCTAGGTCATTCATCTACCTCCTACCCTGCAGAAGGGTTTTAATGCAAGACATGCTGCTTTTACAGAGATACAAATGAGTGAAATAGTGCATGGGAAGTTCTTTGAATTAAATAAATGGAAGAAAGACTGTGAAACTGTGATATAAATCTCCATAATATAGTTTATCATTTCCATCTGGAGAGACTGGGAAAATAAATCTAATACAAGTGAAACGAGTTGGTGTGAAGTCTGCTAAGAAATGAGCAGAAACTTAAGGCTTTGGTCTCTGGACTACAAGCCTACAGCCAAACCATAAACCATCCCCATTTTGTACCCCAATTGATATCACTACTGTCTCATAAAAAAGCATATTATTCTTCTATAGAGTCCTTGGATGTAGCACTACCATAAATCAAATATTCCCTGGTTTCTGATCTTCTTTTCAAATTAAATTCTTAGGCTGAGCAGAATAAAACAATCTCTTTATCAACTAGGCATTTGAGGGAGGCTGGAACAAAGAGAAAGTGAAGTTTAGGAAAGAAGTAAGGGAACTAAACTTGACATTGTCCTGTCTACACCACCCATGTGGCACAAAGTTGGAGGAGGGCAGGCACTGTTGCAGCTAAAACCTCGGACACCAAATGCTTATTTTGTTTTCACAAATTTGCAGTTTGAGCAACTGTGGCTCAGGATATCTGCCAATTTTCCAATTCTCACTAGCTAGAAGGTTATTTTGACCATCACTGTGACTCATAGGCTTTAGAGAAGTGAGAAACTACAAACACTGAAAATGTTGAACAGTCATTCTTCAAGTACCTCCACTAATTAATTTAGAGGCATGAGCTACAAAGCAACACATACTATTTTTACATCTACAATATACACAAGGTCCCTTTTCGTGTACCTGGGATTATTCTGGAGTACTTAACTATCCCATATAAGTCAGCTAAAATCAGTGAAGACCCTATCTAAACAGGTCATTCAGGGCTAACAGTTTTCTCATTATCCAAACATATCCATGGCAGAGACTGAGGGGTGTAACAAACTCTCACTTTAAGAATGAACACACTACTCCAGCTTCTCGGAGTGCTGACAGTAGACAGTTTTCTACAGTCAGCTCCTTCAGGGACAGTCTTAGCTGCAGAGAGCTGCCTTATTCAATCTCATACTCTGTCCTGGGTAACCCATGAGCTAGGACTATACAACATGGATACACAAAAGTGGGGTCATCTCGGGCCAACACAGGACAGCTCCAAAGAAACATTCCAAATCCAGAATTCCCCAGACTGACATTGTACAGTAGCTTCACATTGCCCACAGCCCACTCCTGCCTTCTTCCATTTCCTTCCAGGGATGTTAGTGAATCCTTAGCTACATGCTCAACTCTCTCCAAATCTGCATCCTGGGGAGACCTGCTCATGACTATACCTCTCCATTTTTAATTTATCTCAAGATCCTTGGGCAACTATGTACTTTCAAAATCATTTAGTTACAGCTTCCAGATAGGAAATCAACATAAGCATACTCGTTTAAGCACCTCTGCCCATCACCTTAAAATGATTCAAAGCATATCCAGTAGAATATGAAAATGAGAGAAAACAGACACCATAGATTTCACAGATTAGTTACAAGTACAAACTGTCTTAGTATAAAATAATGATAAAATAAGTAGCCATAATTCAGAAATGCAAGGGAGACTCAGTATTAGAAAATGTAACAATACTAACATCCAAAGTTAGAGTAATTTTACTATAGTAGTAAAAATTATTATATTAGTCACAGAAAAATTATTAAATATATTTCTACATTCATTTTTAATTTAAACAATTATAAATGAGAAGAAAAGAAATTGTTTAATTTGATGAAATGCATTTGATAAGATCATAAAGAAAACAGTTTATATACCTGAAGAGCTTTAGAAATATTTACATTAAAATTAAAGACATCTCAATCATATTAGTTTTTTATTGCTACATAACAAATTGTCCTTAACTCAGTGGCTTACAACAATAATCCTGTTTTAGCTCATAATTTTGCAACTCACTGTGTTTACTGATCTGAAGATCTATATTTTAAAAGTGAACATCATCCTATCCACCAATAATAATTAATTAGAAATATAAGTAAGTGACAAAGGTATGATCTACATTAGCAAATATATTTATTAACTGGGAAATAAACCTGGAGAAATGTACAAAAAGCTATTTACAAACACGAAAAATCAATCACCTGAGACATATGTCATTTTTCTAGATAAGATGGCTCTGTGTCAAATTATTTATATTTTTCTGAAACTAAGATCATCCTTCAGTTTTTCATGGACATGGAAAAAATATTTTCAGATTCATTTAGAATTAACTTTCAAATTCATTAAATTAGACAAGTCAAGTACATCAGTTTGTATTGCCCAAGTTCAAACATCATTAAAGACTGGACTTAAGCTAACAGAGACCTACTTCCTCTTTGGAAGAACATAATATGAGCATACCTTTTAATCAGAAGCTGGTAAATAAATACTTCAACAGAAAAATAAGAAGGTAATGGAAAGAAAAAAACATGACTGGCAAATAAAGGTATGGGCAATATAAGACGATGAAGGCAAATACAGGTTAAATGATTAATGAGATACTAATGTCACCCACTGCAGTACACAAAAAGTGTAAAAACCTATTAATACTAAATATAATCAAGGAGGTAAAGGAATAGTTGCATGCATAAGAAAGTGCATATGTAATTGGATACAGAAACTAAGATCTGTTCTAGAGAGCAAGTTGACTTTAGCTTACGTTTAAATGTGCATAAATGATTCCCAAGCAACTCCATTCCTTGGGATAGACTGGAACTCTCCAATACTAGCCACATGTAACTATTTAAATTATTTAAACTTATATCACATCAATAAAATTGAAAGTTTAATTCTTCAGTCTCACTAGATATATTTCAACTGCTAGTGAATACATTATTTGACAGTACAGATTATGGAATAATTCTATTATTACAGGAAGCTTTTACTAGAGAGTCCTGATTTAAACCCTAAAGAAACTCTAATATGTATTGGTAGATATAGACATATAAAATTTTATATTGTGTCTCTGGTTGTAATTACACACAAAAAAATAAATAAGAGAGAGAGCAAGAGACAGAGAGAAGGATGGAGGCGGGGAGGAAGAAAACCATGAAAGAAAGTCATGAAAGAAACAGAGAGAAAAAGAAAGAGAAAGAGGAACCATGAACTGAAAAAGAGGAGGGAATTCAAAAAAAGAAAATCTGGGGAGGAAGAAGGTAGACATCAGGATTTCTGTCTCGGTATGTTAGGATAAATCAGCTGGTAAAGAATCTGCATGTCATGCAGCAAACCCTTGTTCAACTCCTGGGACAGGAAGATTCCCTGAAAAGGGATAGGCTACCTCCTCCCGTATTCTTGGGCTTTCCTGGTGGCTCAGATGGTAAAGAATCCACCTGCAATATGGGAGACCTGTGTCTGACTCCTGGGTTGGGAAGATCCCCTGGAGAAGGCAAAGCTATCCTCTCCAGTATTCTTGCCTGAAGAACTCCATGTACAGAGGAGCCTGGCAGGCTACACTCCATGGGGTCACAAAAAGTTGGACACAACTGAGCAAATTTCACTTTCATGTTAAAGTTTGATATACCTATTAATACACCAGTATGGGAATGGAAACAAAGCTTTTAATGAGGATAAAAAAATATGTTTTTTAAGTTTAAATACTGCAAATATCCATGATATTTTCCACAGAACTAGGACAAATAATTCTAAAATTTGTATAGAATCACAAACCCCAAATAGCCAAAGGAATATTGAGAAAAAAGAACAAAGCTGGAGGTATCATGTGTCTTGATTTCAAACTATACTACAAAACTACAGTTATCAAAACAGTATGGTGCTGGCACAAAAAACAGACACATTGATCAATGAAACATAATGAAGTGTTTAGAACTATACTCACATTTATATGGTCAATGAGTCTATGTCAAAGGAGGTAGTAATATAAAATGGGGAAAAGAAAGTCTCATCAATTAATGGTGTTGGAAAAACTGGACAGATATATGTGAAAGAGGAAAACTTACCCCTTTCTTACACAATATACAAATATAACCTCAAAGTGGACTACAGACTTAAATGTAATACCTGAAAGAATAAAACTTCTAGAACACAATGTAGGTGGTATGCTCTTTAACACTGGGCTAAGCACTATTTTTTTAAATCTGTCTCCACAAGCAAGGGCAACAAAAGTAAAAATAAACAAATGTGACAACATAAAACTAAAAGACTTTTCATAGTGAAGGAAGCCATCTATGAAACAAAATGATAACCTATTAAATGGGAGAAAATATTTGCAAATGATATATCTGATAAGGGGTTGATATCTAAAACATATAAAGAATAAAATTCAATAGCAAACCAATATGATTATAAGATTAGTATAGGACATAAACATTTTTCAAAAGAAGACATACAGATGGCCAATAGGCACTTGAAAAGATGCTCAGATCCCAGATGCCACAACTGAAGATACTGCACACTGCAATGAAGATTGCAGATTCCATTTGCCAAAATTAAGACTTAGCACAATCAAATAAATAAATGAATAAATCAACATCTCTAACCATCAAGGGAATACAAATCAAAATCACAATGAAATATCACCTTACATCAGTAAGAATGGCTATAAAGAAAACACAAAAATTGGCAAAGATGTGGAGGAAAGGGAACCCATCATTGGTGGGAATGTAAATTGGTACACCAATATAAAAAACATTATGTAGATCCCTTAAAAAATAAAAATACTACTACCATACAATCCAGCGATTAAACTTCTGAACATTTAGCATTAGAAAATATAATGATATATATTCTATTTAATGGTAGAAAAGATACATATATCTCCATGTTCACTGCAGCATTATTTACAGTAGCTAAGATATAAAATTTATCTAAGGGTCCGCTGATAGATGATTTTATAAAGAAAAAGTTATATATATTTATACACATATATACATGTTATATATTTACATATTCTTTATATGCATACATACACATACACATATGTGTATAAAGAATATGCAAATATATAAGAAGCAAGATTGCAGGGAGAAATATCAATAACCTCAGATATGCAGAAGACACCACCCTATGGCAGAAAGTAAAGAAAAACTAAAGATCCTCTTGATGAGAGTGAAAGAGGAGAGTGAAAAATTTGGCTTAAAACTCAACATTCAGAAAACTAAGATCACAGCATCCAGTCCCATCATTTCACTGCAAACAGACAGGGAAACAACAGAAATAGTGAGAGACTTTATTTTTTGGGGGGGGACTCCAAAATCACTGCAGATGGTGACTTCAGCCATAAAATTAAAAGATGCTTGCTCCTTGGAAGAAAAGTTATGACCAACCTAGACAGCATATTAAAAAGCAGAGACATTACTTTGCCAACAAATGTCCATCCAGTCAAAGTTATGGTTTTTCCAGTAGTCACATAAGGATGTGAGATTTGGACTATAAAGAAAGCTGAGCGTCGAAGAATTGATGCTTTTGAACTGTGGTGTTGGAGAAGACTCTTGAGAGCCCCTTGGACTGCAAGGAGATCCAACCAGTCCATCCTAAAGGAAATCAGTTCTGAATATTCATTGGAAGGACTGATGTTGAAGCTGACACTCCAATACTTTGGTCACCTGATGCGAAGAACTGACTCACTGGAAAAGACCCCGAGGCTGTGAAAGACTGAAAGCAGGAGGAGAAGGGGATGATGGAAGATGAGATGGTTGGATGACATCACTGACTTGATGGACATGAGTTTGAGTAAGCTCTGGGAGCTGGTGATGGACAGGGAGGCCTGGCATGCTGCAGTCAATGGGGTTGCGAAGAGTCAGACACGACTGAGTGACTGAACTGAATATACACACAGAGACACACATATATACATATACAACAGAATATTACCCAGCCACTAAAAAACAAAATGAAATCTTATCACTTGCAACAAGGTGGAACTAGAGGAATCTAAGTGAAATCAATAAGAGAATGACAAATACTGTATATTTTCAATTATACGTCACATCTAAAAATCAAAACTAATGAACCAGTAGAACAAAACAGAAACAGACTCATAGATACAGAGAACAAAGTAATGACTGGCAGAGGGGAAGACAGGGAGAAGGTGGAGAAATTTGGAAAGGCCTTTAAGAAGTACTAATTTGCAATTATTAAAAAAAAAGTCACAGAGTTGTAATATACAGCATAGGGAATATAGTCAATAATACTGAAATTACTCTGTGTGGGGACAAAGGGTATCTAGACAGAGCAAGGTGATCATTTCATAATATATAGAAATATAGAATCATTAAAATAATATTGCAAGTCAATTATTTTTTGTTGGTGTTCAGTTGATAATTCATGTCCAACTCTTTGTGACCCTCTAGATCACAGCACTTCTTGCCTGGAGAATCCCAGGGATGGGGGAGCCTGGTGGGCTGACGTCTATGGGATCACACAGAGTTGGACACAACTGAAGTGACTTAGCAGCAGCAGCAGCAGCAGATCACAGCACACAAGGCTTCCCTGTCCTTCACTATCTCCCAAAATTTGCTGAAAATTCATGTCCATTGAATTTTCTATCTAGAATGCCTATCTAACCATATCATCCTCTGCCACCCTCCACTCCTTTTGCCTTCAGTCTTTTAAGCATCAGGGTCTTTTCCGATGAGTCAGCTCTTCACATCCTGTGGCCAAAGGATTGGAGCTTCAGCTTCAGCATCAGTCTTTCCAAAGAATATTCAGGATTGACATTTAGGATAGACTGGTTCAATGTCCGTGCAGTCTAAGGAACTCTCAAGAGTCTTGTCCAGTACCTCAATTCGAAAGCATCAATTCTTCTGCACTGAGCCTTCTCTCTATGGTCCAACTCTCACATCTCTACATGACTACTGGAAAAATCATAGCTTTAACTAGACAGACCTTTGTTGGCAAAGCCATGTCTCTGCTTTTTAATACACTTTCTGGGTTTGTTATAGCTTTCCTTCCAAGGAGCAAGTGTCTTTAATTTCATGGCTGCAGTCACCGTTTGCAGTGATTTTGGAGCCCAATAAAAGAATATTTGTCACTGCATCCACTTTTTCCCCTTCAATTTGCCATAAAGTGATAGGACATTAGCTTTTTTTCTTAATTTATTATTATTATTTACTTTACAATATTGTATTGGTTTTGCCATACATCAACATGCATCCACCACGGGTGTACACGTGTTCCCCATCCTGAACCCCGCTCCCACCTTCCTCCCCATACCATCCCTCTGGGTCATCTCAATGCACCAGCCCCAAGCTTCTAGTATCCTGGCATCGAATCTGGACTGGCAATTCATTTCTTATATGATATTATACATGTTTTAATGCCATTTTCCCAATCATTGCCACCATTGGAAGTGACAGGTGCAATAGATTAAAACCCTGTAGTTAGTACCGACTACATAGGAAGGGATCTATAGATCTTGAGAAATATAAGCCAGACATTAGCTTTTTTAATGTTGAGTTTTAAGCCAGCTTTTTTACTCTCCTTTTCCACCTCATTAAGAGGTTCTTTCTGCCATTCAGTTCAGTTCAGTTGCTCAGTCCTGTCCGACTCTTTGTGACCCCATGAACCACAGCACTCCAGACCTCCCTGTCCATTACCAACTCCAAGAGTTTACCCAAACTCACGTCCATTGAGTTGGTGATGCCATCCAACCATCTCATCCACTGTCATCCCCTTCTCTTTCCACCTTCAATCCTTCCCATCATCAGGGTCTTTTCAAATGAGTCAGTTCTTCGCATCAGGTGGCCAAAGTATTGGAGTTTCAGCTTCAACATCAGTCCTTCCAATGAACACCCAGCACTGCTCTCCTTTAGGATGGACTGGTTGGATCTCCTTGTAGACCAAGGGACTCTCAAGAGTCTTCCCCAACACCACAGTTCAAAAGCATCAATTCTTCAGCACTCGGCTTTCTTTATAGTCCAACTCTCACATCCATACATGACTACTGGAAAAACCATAGCCTTGACTAGATGGACCCTTGTTGACGAAGTAATGTCTCTGCTTTTTAATATGCTGTCTAGGTTGGTCATAACTTCCTTCCAAGGAGTAAGTGTCTTTTAATTTTATGGCTGAAGTCACCATCTGCAGTGATTTTGAAGTCCAAAAAAATAAAGTCAGCCACTGTTTCCCCATCTATTTGCCATAAAGTGATGGGACCAGATGCCATGATCTTCGTTTTCTGAATGTTGAGTTTTAAGCCAACTTTTTCACTCGCCTCTTTCACTTTCAAGAGGCTCTTTAGTTCTTCTTCCCTTTCTGCCATAAGTGTGGTGTCATTTGCATATCTGAGGTTATTGATATTTTTCCTGGCAGTCTGGATTCCAGCTTGTGCTTCTTCCAGCCTAGTGTTTCTCATGATGTATTCTGCATATAAGTTAAATAAGCAGGGTGACAATATACAGCCTTGACGTACTCCTTTTCCTATTTGGAACCAGTGTGTTGTTCCATGTCCAGTTCTAACTGTCGCTTCCTGACCTGCATACAGGTTTCTCAGGAGGCAGGTCAGGTGGTCTGGTATCCCCATCTCTTTCAGAATTTTCCAAACTTTATTATGATCCACAATTTCTGCCATTAGAATGGTATTATCTGCACATCTGAGGTTGTTGATATTTCTGCTGCCAATCTTGAGTCTAGCTTGTGATTCGTTTAGCCCAGAATTTTGTATGATGTACTCTGCATAGATGTATGCAGAGACCTATGTCTGCATTGATCTATGGCAAACCTATACAGCATATTAAAAAGCAGAGACATTACTTTGGCAACAGATGTCTGTCTAGTCAAAGCTATGGCTTTTCCAGTAGTCAAGTATGGATGTGAGAATTGGACCATAAAGAAAGCTGAGCACCAAATGTTTGATGGTTTTGAACTGTGGTATTGGAGAAGACTCTTGAGATCCCCTTGGACTTCAAGGAGATCTCACCAGTCAATCCTAAAGGAAATCAGTCCTGAATAATCATTCACTGAAGGACTGATATTGATGCTGAAGCTCCAATACTTTGGCTACCTGATGTGAAGAACTGACTCATTTGAAAAGACCCTGATGCTGCTGCTGCTAAGTCGCTTCAGTTGTGTCCGACTCTGTGCGACCCCATAGACGGCGGCCCACCAGGCTACCCCGTCCCTGGGATTCTCCAGGCAAGAACACTGGAGTGGGTTGTCATTTCCTTCTCCAATGCATGGCAGTGGAAAGTGAAAGTGAAGTCGCTCAGTCGTGTCCCACTCTTTGCAACCCCATGGTCTGCAGCCTACCAGGCTCCTCCATCCATGGGATTTTCCAGGCAAGGGTACTGGAGTGGGGTGCCATTGCCTTCTCCAGACCCTGATGCTAGGAAAGACTAAAGGCAGGAGGAGAAGGGGATGACAGAGGATGAGATGGTTGGATGGCATCACTGACTCAATGGACATGAATTTGAGCAAGCTCTGGGTGTTCGTGATGGACAGGGAAGCCTGGTGTGATGCATTCCATGGGGTCTCAGAGTCAGACATGACTGAGCAACTGAACTGAATGCAGCATAGAAGTTTAATAACAGGGTGCCGATATACAGCCTTGTCATTCTCCTTTACCAATTTTGAACCAGTCAGTTCTATGTAAGGTTCTAACTGTTGCTTCTTGACCCACATACAAATTTCTCTCTTTTTTTTTTTAAACTTTACAAATTGTATTAGTTTTGCCAAATATCAAAATGAATCTGCCACAGGTATACATGTGTTCCCCATCCTGAACCCTCCTCCCTCCTCCCTCCCCATTCCATCCCTCAGGGTCGTCCCAGTGCACTAGCCCCAAGCATCCAGTATCGTGCATCAAACCTGGACTGGCAACTCCTTTCATACATGATATTATACATGTTTCAATGCCATTCTCCCAAATCTTCCCACCCTCTCCCTCTCCCACAGAGTCCATAAGACTGTTCTATACATCAGTGTCTCTTTTGCTGTCTCGTACACAGGGTTATTGTTACCATCGTTCTAAATTCCATATATATGCGTTAGTATACTATATTGGTATTTTTCTTTCTGGCTTACTTCACTCTGTATAATAGGCTCCAGTTTCATCCACCTCATTAGAACTGATTCAAATGTATTCTTTTTAATGGCTGAGTAATACTCCATTGTGTATATGTACCACTGCTTTCTTATCCATTCATCTGCTGATGGACATCTAGGTTGCTTCCATGTCCTGGCTATTATAAACAGTGCTGCGATGAACATTGGGGTACACGTGTCTCTTTCCCTTCTGGTTTCCTCAGTGTGTATGCCCAGCAGTGGGATTGCTGGATAATAAGGCAGTTCTATTTCCAGTTTTTTAAGGAATCTCCACACTGTTCTCCATAGTGGCTGTACTAGTTTGCATTCCCACCAACAGTGTAAGAGGGTTCCCTTTTCTCCACACCCTCTCCAGCATTTACTGCTTGTAGACTTTTGGATTGCAGCCATTCTGACTGGTGTGAAATGGTACCTCACAGTGGTTTTGATTTGCATTTCTCTGATAATGAGTGATGTTGAGCATCTTTTCATGTGTTTGTTTCTTAAGAAACAGGTAAGGTGGTCTGGTATTTCCATCTCATTAAGGATTTTGCACCATTGTCATTCACCTAGGAGTACGCTATATCATAGCATAGCCAATGAAGTAGAAGTAGATGTTTTGTTTTGTTTTGTTTTCCTAGAAATTCATTGCTTTTGCCATGATTCAACACATGTTGGCTATTTGATCTCTGTTTCTTTGATTTTCCTAAACCCAGCCTGTACATCTGAAGTTCTCGGTTCACATACTGCTGAAGCCTAGCTTGATGGTTTTTGAGTATAATCTTGCTAGTATGCAAAATGAGTTCAATTGTATGGTTTTGAACATTCTTTGGCATTGCCTTCTTTGGGATTAGAATGAAAACTGAGCTTTTCCAGTCCCATGACAATGCAGAGGTTTTGTAATTTACTGACATATTGAGTGCAGCACTTTAACAGCATCATCTTTTAGGATTTGAAATAGCTTAGCTAGAATTCCATCAACTCTACTACCTTTGTCAATTATACTTAAATAAAAATAAGATTAAGCATTAATATCTTAATAAAAAGTAGATGTATGGTAATGCAAATACTGTGAATCTCATTTAAAGAATTTCTTTACATAGGGCAAACTTGCTCAAATGTTTTTATCTATGAAATGACTCAAATTTCATATCCACAAAACAAGAGAGTCCACTCTGAACTCTGACCAAACACCAGATAATTAGAAATACTTGTTCTTTTTCTTATGAATATGACAGGGATGAAAGTGATGGGATTATTCTCATGTTCACTTATTTTCAAACATATAGGCAAAACTCATGAGTCCATTTCCATGAGGTATATATTACTGGAATAAAACCTAAATCACTTTTAACCCTATTTCAAAGACAGCCTAGAATTTTACATCTGCTTTGTAAGGAAATCTTAAAAAGGCATGCTGGCGGTGTGTCTAAATAACATTATGAGAACTTCTGATAAAAGGCTTAAGGATGACTTTTCTTTTGACTATGAACAGTGTTTTATACTCAATAGTTGAATAAAATATAAATCCCTGATGTTTTACAATGTAACTAGAATGTTAGTGCTCTTGCTGATATGTCCTTTATGAACAGCTTCCAGAAATGTGTTCCCTGAGGCTAGATACTACAGTTTCGCCTTCTTTTCCTAATGACAGATAAATAATTACAGAATTAAACAAACAAAACAGAAGAGGCTGCAAAATTCTGTGTCCTAACTTCAGCCTTCAACCTGATGGGACTTTTGAAAATCATCACTAGAGCTATGATTTGTCACTGTAGTCAAATATCTGTTCAAAAGCACTATGCTTCTGATTTTAAATTTAGGTCTACACATGTTGTGTCCTGTGCCTAGTAAGAGACTCTTCTGGTTTTCTTCAGACACTTGCATCTGGTTCTGAACTGTTCAATGCTAAATACAGTAAATAAGCTGTAATTATGTGCTATGCACAATTCATTATACATCTTCATTTGGAAACATTAAGCAGCAAAACAATGTGCCTTCTCTAAGGAACTTGCCATCTGCATTTTGCACTCTGAGTTGGGAACAGGGAATGTAAAAGGTAATATGATGATAATGAGAATTGTTATAGACCTAATACATTACAGAAATTATCTTCTGGCACCACTGATTGCTGCTTGTTCACAGCATCTTTAGAACTCTTGAGACCAGAAAAGAGATGGGTGTGTACAACCAGAGAAGCAGAGGTAGCCATAAAATGTGGCCTCACACTCACATTTCCTGATTTTTGTACACGTTTCTTTTCCCATTTTCCCTTTTAGTTCTCCCTTTTACACAATTAACTTATTCCCCATTTCTGACTCCTGAAACACAAAACTGCATGTGTTATTCAGAGATTGTGGGGAAATCAGGGACAATAATTACTGCTTTATTTTCCACCCTGACTTGAAGTTCTATATCATTGTTGGTAGTGATTTTACAGCTATATACTTGTTCTATAACTGTTTATCGTCTTTCTACAGCCAAAACCCCACATTTGGCAACAACATCCAGCAATAAATTTCAATAGGAAGGAAGAAATATCAACTTTGCCCTGTAACTGCTTTTTGTTAGTCTCCTTATCAGTTTCAAATGCGCACCATGTATCTCTTTGTTTAGTCTCCCCTTTGGAAGGTTGGGGGTTGATAATTTTGTGGTTTACTGTTGATATAAGTTACAGAAATAGTTGAGAAGTGATTTTCTGTTTTCTCCCAAACTTAGGAGTCCTTCTGCTAATGAAATCATCAGCTGTAAGTCATTTTCTTATTCTTAAATTTTGCTAATAACTTGATTAATAAATTTTGGAGAGGTCTATCGACATAAAAGTCTAAACATAGCTACATTTAAAAATCTTATTTCTATGTGTTATTAGATATGAATTTTTCAGAATTTATTATCTTTCATAGTATACAATACAGGTAACTCTTTCCTACATGTTCCTGGAACAAGATGTTCTAAACAGATGGCCACAGATTCAAGTGGTGGGAGGAAGTAGTGATGAGGCCATATCTCACATTCTAAAATATAATCTTTCCCTCTTAATCTTTGGCTCTTGCTGCTGCTGCTGCTAAGTCGCTTCAGTTGTGTCTGACTCTGTGCGACCCCATAGACAGCAGCCCACCAGGCTCCACTGTCCCTGGGATTCTCCAGGCAAGAACACTGGAGTGGGTTGCCATTTCCTTTGGCTCTTCAGATCAGATCAGTCGCTCAGTCGTGTCCAACTCTTTGCGACCCCATGAATCGCAGCACGCCAGGCCTCCTTGTCCATCACCAACTCCCGGAGTTCACTCAGACTCACGTCCATCGAGTCAGTGATGCCATCCAGCCATCTCATCCTCTGTCGTCCCCTTCCCCTCCTGCCCCCAATCCCTCCCAGCATCAGTCTTTTCCAATGAGTCAACTCTTCGCATGAGGTGGCCAAAGTACTGGAGTTTCAGCTTTAGCTCTTAGCTGTCCCTTATTCTGCCAACCAGTCTACTTTATTGCTTTTGGGGAAGGAAAGCCAAATTTTCTGTCATTAAACATTTTTATTTTGTCATCTAAGCATTACCTACTGGCTCACATCTTTTAATATTATAAGCCAAGCTCTTTGAACTCAGAAAATTCTTTTTTCCCCCTAAAAATCATATATGATTGAAAAAATCAAAAAAGATTTTAAGCATTGTATCTTGCTATGAGTTATAAGAAATCCATTTAGATTCTCAGCTAACTTTCTTATTTTTATTTGATTATTTTATATCTTCCTCTCCCTGGGGCAAATATGCACTTCTGAAGTAATAAAGACTTTTAATTCAATAGGTGGCAGTTTGTGAGGCAATGGCAAAAATCCATGAAGGAAGAGCTTATGAAACCAGTATTATATCCTCTGCCCCATTAACATTGTCATAACCCAGAGAGCTAATGGAATCATCCCTTATGAAGGTCTTTTTGCCATTTATTTATAAGGACCAAAAATTCTATAAGTTAGGTAGACGTATCTCTAAGAAGTTTGGTGCCAAGTATTGCTAAACTACCAACTTAATTCTTTATATTATACCTATAAGTAACGGTGTTTCTCAAACAAATTATTTTATTTGATTACATTACATTAATGCGTTAGGGAAAATGAAAAATGACAAGCTCTGTGTTGTCGTTTAGTCGCTAGGCTCTGTTTATAGAATACATTAAATAGGCAATGCTTAATTGCTTTATCAAGTAGAATTATGTTGTGATAATGAGTATAGTCTTTAAAAATATATATATGTCTGTGAATATTCTAATATTTTCCCTTAAGCTGGGGCATAATTTCTAAGTGAGACATCACAAATGGATAGATATTAAAGAATAATTTCATGCTTTTGCATAAATAAGAATCTATTGTTACATGTCCATGAAGTGAGCAATCAAGCACTTTCTAAGTTCTCATGTTAATTTTAAAAATCTTAAGTTCAAGTCAACAAAAGTCCTGGTTGTGAAGGTTTTCAAAGATCAAATACAGTAGTCTTCCTACTTATATTCATCTCTTAATTGTATATTAGTGGAAAGGTTTCCATAAAGACTTTTGCAGCCTTCATTTGTTATAACAGATTAGCAGTTTTATCCCTTAGCATTTTTATTTAATTTGTGCTTGACTTTTGTTAAATATCACAGAACACTTTGCATTATAACCTCTTCAATTATTACATGCCATGTCCACTAGATATAACCTATTTAGGGACGGATATTTCTGAAACTAGCAAATTACATAATAAAGGCACTAAAATACTATTGACTTGTGTGTGTATAAGGGAAATATGTGTATTGCAGCTAATACAATGAAAATTTTCATCCAATTTTCATTTTTCTATGTTATTTCCCAGAATTAGGTCCATTTATCAATCATAAATGTTCATGTTCAGATAATAACTGCGTAAAGTGTTAATTGCTCAGTTGTGTCCAACTCTGTGAGACCTCACAGACTGTAGCCCATCAGGCTCCTCTGTCCATGGTATTTTCTAGGCAAGAATACTGGTGTGGGTAGCCATTCCCTTCTCCAGGGGATCTTCCTGACCCAGGGATCAAACATGGGTCTCCCATGCTGCTGGCACACTCTTTACTGTGTGAGCCACCAGGGATTTAATAACATAAAGGTCTAATGACTTAACATTAGATTTGATTATTTGATGAAAGACTAAGGCCAATGAAAATCATGATACCCTGAGTGACATTTCTTCTTTAAGACTATAACAAACTGATATTTATACCTTGTCACAGGTAGCATTTCTTCTGCTGCTGCTGCTAAGTCGCTTCAGTCGTGTCCGACTCTGTGCGACCCCATAGATGGCAGCCCATCAGGCTCCACCATCCCTGGGATTCTCTAGGCAAGAACACTGGAGCAGGTTGCCATTTCCTTCTCCAATGCATGAAAGCGAAAAGTGAACGTGAAGTCGCTCAGTCGTGTCCGACTCTTAGTGACCCCATGGACTACAGCCTATCAATTATATCAAATAAAGACATCTTATTTGTTCCATCAGATCTTCAGTAGAGGAAGTAGGGATTTATTTGTAAGGGATCACAATGTGTCAACAGTGAAGAGTTTAATTTCTCTGGTTGGCAATCTAAGGGTAATTTATTAATATACAACACATTATCAGAATTTCCATAAATAAGGTACTATTAAGAATCTATTTCAATATCTATAAACAGGGTGAGATATGCAGAAACAATGAAACTATAAAATGTTAAAAACTTACTAAATAAAGGCTTATTTCTAGCTCTTATTTTATTTAATGTGGATCCAGAAGCTCTCATAATGTAAATAGTTCTACAAGTAGTTCATGAAGTCAAGCCTTTCCCATCTATGGGAGTTATCTATCCAGCTATTTTACCTGGAATACAGGGCCATAAAGGTCACAGAGAAAGAGAAAGACTAGATGTCATGAGATGTTTTAGATGGCTAGACTTGGAAGTGGCTTACATTACGTTCTCCCAAATACCTCTGGTTATGACAAGTTTTATTTGGTAATCTCTGTGACACCATCAAACGGGAAGATGCTCTAGAGAGGGGAACGGCTACCAACCCCAGTGTTCTTGCCTGGAGAATTCCATGGACAGAGGAGTCCATGAGAACCTACAATCCATGGGGTCACAAAGAGTCAGACATGACTGAACAACTAGTATTATTATTATTATTATGGCATCTGCATTATTTTCTTATGACCTCTGTAATACATCATCATAAACTTAATGCTTTAAACAATATAAATTTATTTTAAAATTCCAGACAATGAAACTCTGAAATGAGTTTCAGTGAGCTAAAATAATGGGGTCAATAGGGCTATATTCCTTCTAGATACCCAGGAAGAGAATTTATAGCTCAGCTGGTAAAGAATCTGCCTGCAATGCAGGAGATACTGGTTGGATTCCTGGGTCAGGA
The DNA here is from genome assembly GCF_029407905.1 of Bubalus kerabau. Classification (NCBI taxonomy): domain Eukaryota; kingdom Metazoa; phylum Chordata; class Mammalia; order Artiodactyla; family Bovidae; genus Bubalus; species Bubalus kerabau. Next base: position 76,770,974 of record NC_073631.1, on the reverse strand, counting down.
AGATCCTCTGGAGAAAGGATAGGCTACCCACTCCAGTATTCTTGGGCTTCCCTGGTGGCTCAGCTTGTAAAGAATCTGCCTGCAATGGGGGAGACCTGGGTTTGATCCCTGGGTTGGAAAGATTCCCTGGAGAAGGGAAAGGCTTACCCATTCCAGTATTCTGACCTGGAGAATTCCATGAACTGTATACTCCATAGGGTCACAAAAAGTCACATATGACTGAGGGACTTTCACTTTCACTTTCTTAGCCTGCAGAGGCTACCCACATTTCCTGGCTTATGGTCCATTTCCTTCAACATTGGGGCAGGTGCTCACACCACCATCTCTTTCTTCTGTCTCCTTCTTCCAGTGTTTCCTTTTAAGCACTAGGCTAATATAGAACTGACTCACATAAATTACATTATTCTCCTTAAGATCAGTTGATTAGTAACCTCAATTTCATCTGCAACCTTGATCTCTTTTACCATATAACCTAACATCACAGGTCTTCTGGGTTAGGATATGGACATCTTTAGGGGACCATTGTTTTTCCTACCATACAGATTATCATTTTACCTTAATTTTATATGGCCTAAGTATTTCATTACATGGTAGAGATGGTTATACTGAATTTAAATAAGTAAGACTAAAAATATACTGTATATAAGAAATGATTGCTTTAGAAAGGTTTCTAAAGGTATTAATGGTTTAGAAAGGTTAAAAATAAAATAATAATGATGTATCTTGCATAAATAAAGAGAGCTAGAGGACTGTATCAGTATCAGAAAAAGCATACTTCAAAATAGAATATTGTAAGGGATAAAGATAGATTTTATAATAAGAAGAAGTCTATTTGAAGAATATATAAAATATCAAATACTAAATTTATGGTGGTGATAACAATTGCAGTGTATATAGAAATAGAAATATACTGTTCTACATATGAAACTTAATGTTATTAAATAATGCTACCACAATAAAAATAAATTTTAAAATATCAAAATGTATGAAACTAATAGAGATTCAAAGAATATTAAAATCTTATAGAAAAAGAATTTGATACATTTATAGTTATATATGAAGAATTCAACATCCTCTTACTATAATTGATAGGATAGGAAAGGTAAACACAAAATTTCTAAGAGTATGAAGACTTAAAACAATATAAAACAAATTATTCAAGTTGAGATTTATAGAAATCTATTTTCAAAAACAGAATATATGCTCTTTTCAAGTACACATAGAGCTTTCAAAATATATACTGCTATAAAATAAGCCTCAAATGTGTTAAAAATTGCAATTGTACGTGTTATTAATACAAATGAATTCAACTATAAATCAGAAACAATACCTGGGAAATCTTAAAATATTTGTCAAGGTTACAATGTAAGTCATCAGGGAAATTATTTACCTGAAATAAGTGAAAATATAATGTCTTCTCAAAGATGTGTACTTATATGTTCATAGATTCCTAGCAGCTTTATTTATGTAGCAAAATTTGAGAATAAACAATGTCCATTAACTGGCAAATATATAAGCAGTGCAATGGAAATATTACTTAGCAATGAGGAGAAATCAAGTCTTAATACATTCAACAATGTGGATGAATCCCAAAATCATTGTGCTGAATCAAATTAGCCAGACACAAGAGCGTACGTACTTTATGATTCCACCTATATATAGGCAAAGCTAATGTATTATGCTAGTAGATCATATATTCTCTGGGACTTCAGTGGAGCAGGAGTTACTAGAATGAAACATCAGAGAACTTTCTGTGATCACGGAAGAGTTCTCTATCTTGATTATGGTAGTGGCTACATGTGTATATAAATTTGTCAAGATTTATTGAAACTTATACTTAAAATGGGTGCATTTAATTACATATAAACTGTACCACAATAAAGCTGATTCAAAGAAAGATTTAAAGCATGAAGTTATAGCACCTCAAAAACTATAATGTGGATTAACCAGAAATTAAATTTGGCTTTATAAAAATATTTTCATGTAGACTTTTAGAATATATTGATATGTAAAACGGTCTTTATAATAGAAACAAATCTGAAGTTGTATCAGATTGGCAACAAAATTAAGAAAGAATTACCATTTAAACAATCTCTTAGGATAGATGCCCTTTATCGCACAGTAGGCTCCCAGATCCAGGATACAGTTAGGGAGTAATATTCTGAAGTTTACATTACTAACAAATACAACGGGGAAGGTAATTATGCCTTTAAATATCACTTGGTGAATTCCAAAGCAATAACATTAAAGACAGAGAAAAGGAGAGAGGGACGAACAATGTAGATATGGGTTTGTGGATAGGAGACTGGAAACTATCTTTTTTGCCTTTTCCTTTACACCAAATTGTACCATTAGCTGGATGTTCTACAGTTTCCCCTGGTCTCTGATATGGAATATTCTTTTCAAATGTTGGTTTCCTTCTCTGCTTCTCCTGCAGTACCAAGAAAAAGATATCATTTCCCTTGAAAATTTCTCTCAATTGGCACTTTTAAATTCAATTTAAAAAATTTTTGTTTGTCTATGGGTAGGGTTTCATTTGTTTGGTTTTCAGCCTGCCATTTATTCTATAGACATTAGCTTAATGGACTTAGAGTTCCAGCAACTTCTACCTCAATTCATCCATTACAAAGTGAAAACCATCTTTTTCTCCTCAAATGATTGCTTATGTTTATAAGTGGTCTTACAATTTTGCTAAGAAAGGAGGATGACTGTTTCTTTTAGATGGAGACTTCATTGTAAGTGAGAACTGCAGGTACTTTGGAAGTAGCATTAAATTCCATGGTATCACTACAGAAACAAAGTATTAATACATAAGTTCTGAATGACTTAAGTTTCCTCAGACTTAAGGTAGGAGCTGAATTTCTATTCTTCACTTCTATTTTTGGTTGCCATGTGTTTGCTTAAGACTATTTTAAACCACTTTAAATTTTTTATTATTTGAAAAAGTTATAATTTCCTTGTTATTTTAATGAGGCCACAATAACACTCAGATCTAAATAGTGGATTTCCTTCATGATTTCTTTTTCTTAGAAACATGTGAAGTATTTTACCCTCTCAGTAGTCTTTCACACATAGGTCGGTGAAACTCCACATGAAAACTGTGGTTCCAGTATTAAAGATGCACAGGTTTCAGAGTTATTTATAACACACACACGTACACACAAACACATACTTAATCATCACCAGCGCCATCACAAACAACAACCAAAATCTCAGGTTTACTGAAATGAATTTGCTTATTCAATATTTGTGGTTTGTTTTTATGAAGATATACTACGCATAGAACATTTTTTCATGTTCTCAATGTTTTATGATTTTCTTTGGAATAAATAACACATTTTAATATTCCTTCCAAACATTCACAAGTTGTTTCAAATTTATGAAATAAACAAACTGAAAAAGTGATATTTCTTTCTCTATTGAAGTTTCTTTAATTTTGTAAGGATTTCTGAAAACAAGTATTCCAAAAAAAAGACACTTTTGCAAGGCCAAGTGTAACAATATCTACATTCTCAGGCTGCTAGGCATTGCTATCCTCCATGTTCTATACAAAAGTCCAGGTCATAAGTTGGGACACATACACACACAAGCATATTATTCTTTCCTTCTGACTGATGCCTGAGACCCCTTACCTAGAAATACTTTATGCTATCCCTGTGGCAATATCCTTATCTTATTCCTTACAATATCCCTAACTATAATTCCCTAATTAAAAATAAGACCTCAAATATCAACGTATATATGAAAAGTAATGTATATTAAGGTTATCAGTCCTTCTGAGAGAACAGAACTGAGTGAAGAAGACCTAAAACTTCTGAGAGTAGGGTTGGGTCTAATAGTAGTGGGGTCTCTCTAGTAGTGGCAGGGTCTAATCTGGAGTTGGAGATAGCACTAAAATAGAGTGCTGGGGAACCTGAAAACAAACTTTAATTACTATCAAATTTGGTCAAGACAGACTTCCCTTGGCATGAATAAAAAAGTAGAGGCTTCCTACTCTCTTTCAAAGGGCTTGGATGAAGTGCCTATATACCACATCACATAAAAATATTCTGGAGTACAGCCATCTTCGTCTTATTCTTTCTTCTGTCTCCTCTTCCTGATTTTTTTCCTTTTCTTACTTTTCTTACAGGCAAAAAGATGATGTTATCCAGATTCATAAAATTATAAACAGAGTAGCAGATCTCTCTCCATTTCAAATTGCAAGTTGTGATGAGTATTTTTAAAGAAATATATGCCTGTGAGACTTTTAGTATTTTAAAACACTAAAAAAATCGTAATTATAACTTATTGACTATCTACCATTCTACATTTTATATTGGTGAAACAAAATTAAATACATATTATTATTTAATTAATAATTAAATATTTCAAAAACCCTGCCAATTAAGTATTCGAACATCCATTTTAAGAGTAAATGAACAGATTAAAATGACCGTGAGATTCATTGATGCTACTTAGCTAGAGCAGGATTAAAATTCAGGTATTTTTTGTCTAAAAACTACACTTTTTATGCTTTAGAATTTTAGCTACTTTTCCTCCAAGAATAACAAGGTTATTCCTGTCTACTCTTATTATACCAACAAGGTAGGTGTTGTTATCTTCATTCTGTCAATATGTTGGGCTTAGCACTAACAAGTGAATCTCCAGAAACTCTCAAGCCATTCACAGGAATCCTTGTGCTTTAATATCAGTGTTCAAATTTTACTGTTTTCTTTTATTATGCTTAAATATCAATGTATATTGATACTGTATAACCCAGACAGAGGGAAAATGAGGACACCAAAGCATTACAAATGAAGAACTCTGGGTTTTTGAAGGAATGAGAAAATGTTTCCCTCCAGAGACTATCCTTTCCTGGTTATAACAGTTTGTGGGTCAAACTTACTAAAAGTGATGAAAAATGATTCCTTTTTCCATCTGTCTATATTAAAATAACCAATTTAACTGAGTTTAATATTATACATTTTGTTTTACAAGCTTTATACTTTAAAGGAACTATACTCTTGATAAGTACTACTAACTTTCTAATTATCCTAGGTTATATAAAAAAATGCTTTTTATAAATAAAAATGGGTGGGGAAATGAAGAGAGCAACAATAATGATATGAAAAAGGAAACACAAAAGCTATAATTATCTTATATAATAGTAGGGTATTTTTCCATATTTTAGGCCTGAGAATAACTGAAAAGGTGCTGACTCTGGGACCATATTCGAGTTTGCTTTATTTGTAGAAATTAATACTACTTATAGAGGAGAATAATCTATGCTGGGAGTATGTAGAAGCCAAGTTGTGAGTCAGCTGAAGTCCTAACTCCAGACACGCCCTGGCCTGTCATAGCTAATCTTGCTCCACCAAGTAGAGTAAAAATGGAAAAAGCAAATGGAAGCTTTGATACTACTTTTCTCAGTTTGACCCAAGCATCAAAATATGAGTGACACATTACTGACTATTGCTTCTATTTTGTATAAGCATCAAGGGAAAATTATATTTTCAACAGTGAATGGAATATAAACAGAATATGAACTCTATTTGTAAATTTAAACCAAAAGGTAAAGAGTTGAAATCTGTCACTCCTGTTTTTACTACAAGAAATGGTTAAAAGTCTTAAAATGATAAACTTTTCCTGGACTCAGAGAATTGAACCTATAGGGCCAACTGTGACCACAAAATATGGAAAGACAGCCAAATTTAGAGTCCCTGGAGAGAAATGTTAACCTGAGATAAAAATCCCCCAAAACATAAACTTGTAGGAACACTTCAGTGGTAATTTTTGGAAACTTCTGGAGCCTAAATGCAGAAGAGCCACAAATGAGAAACTCCTCAATTACACTGGCTGCTTTTTACGCACATAAAAAGATGTTCAACATCACTAATCATCAAAGAAATACAAATCAAAACCAAAATGAGACATTACCTTACAACTGTCAGAATGGCTATCTTCTAAAAGAACAGGTATGGCAAATGTTGGAGAGCATTTGGAAAAAACGGAACCTTTGTACACTGTTCATGGGAATGTTAACAGGTGCAGCCACTGTTAAACAGTGTATGGATGTTTCTCGAAAAACTAAAAATAGAACTATCATATGACCCAGAAATTCTACTCCTGGATTTATATTTGAAAAAGCCAAAAATATTAATTTGAAAAGATGCAAGCACCCCAGTGTTCACAGCATGATTCTTGACAATGGTCAAGATATGGCAGCAACATGTTCATCAATAGATGAATATGATGTGTGTGTGTGTGCACGTGTGCATGCACACACGCACACACACACTGGAATATTACTCAGCCATAAAAAATAACAAAATTTTGCCATTTGCAGCAACATGGATGGACTTGGAGGGTACCGTGCTTTGTGAAATGAGTTAGAGACAAATATTAAATGAAATCACTTATACAAGGAATCTAATAAATATAACAAAGTAGTGAATATTACAGAAAAGAAGCAGGCTCACCTATATAGAGAAGAAACTAATGGTTGCCAGTGGGGGTGTAGTGGGGCATAACCAACATAGGAGTAGGGGAGGTGGGAGGTACAAAGTAGAGTATGTAAGATAGGTTCAGTAATGTATTGTACAACACAGGGAATATAACCAATATTTTGTAATAACTGTAAATGAAAGGTAACATTTAAAAATTCTATAAAAATTAAATATATTGAAAAAATGGATTTTGAAAGATGATTGATTGGATAATGATTATTAAAATGTTGAAAATTATAGGGTTTTCTATGTAGAGGATCATGTCATCTGCAAACAGTGAGAGTTTTACTTCTTCTTTTTCCGGTTTGGATTCCTTTTATTTCTTTTTCTGCTCTGATTGCTGTGGCCAAAACTTCCAGAACTATGTTGAATAGTAGTGGTGAAAATGGGCACCCTTGTCTTGTTCTTGACTTTAGGGGAAATGCTAGACCTTACAAAATGCAAGGCACTATTGTTTCTTATGCATATACACGTCATGGGCATACAGTAAAAGATTCATGATACTTTATAGCCAAGAAAATTTACAAATGACATTTATAGCAGATGCCACTTTAATCCAGATTATTTTATGTAAAAGAATAATGAGACTCAGAAATATGAAGAGGAGTCAGAGGTAGAGTTCAGCGCTACTAGTTAGTTCATTTTTCCACTTATTGCTAGTCCAGCTTACACTCATACATTCTCATTTCTATTCTTTATTTAAAAATGAGATGGGAAGAATCAAGAGGCTTTTTCATAGATGTCTGAGACTGAGAAATTGCTCTGATCTGGCTTTTGATAGAACAGTCACCTTTAGGGTAAAACTGAAATGAACAGCTTTTCTTATGTGGTTGCCTTTTATTTAAATATTCTGAATAAATACTAATTCAAAGAGGCAACTTAACAGGGGATTCTTAGAAACACGTGGAGAAGTAAACAGTGCTTCTGGCTAACACAAAATAGTCCTTGCATTTACTGTGCACTAAGGCACCCCACTCCAGTACTCTTGCCTGGAAAATCCCATGGACGGAGGAGCCTGGTGGGCTGCAGTCTATGGGGTCGTGAAGAGTCAAGACACGACTGAGCGTCTTCACTTTCACTTTTCGCTTTCATGCACTGGAGAAGGAAATGGCAACCCACTCCAGTGTCCTTGCCTGGAGAATCCCAGGGATGGGGAGCTTGGTGGGCTGCCGTCTATGGGGTCATACAGAATTGGACACTACTGAAGCGACTTAGCAGCAGCAGCCGCAGCAGCAACGACTGTTTGGTAATTGAGTAACAGTTTTCAGCCATTAGGCATATCAATATTTGTCTGTTCATCAGATAAGAGCATTGCCCGACTCTAAAACCAAGAATCTTTAGATTTTTCGACGTGTGTAGACTCTTTAGACAGTTATTGATTAAAACAGCCCTATGTTTAGGGCTGTTTTATCAAGTACCTTCTCTCATTTTTTCCCCATTTGTTTTCTGAAATAGATTAGAGTGTGAATGATAATGTCAAAGCATGGTGAAAAGCTCTGCAAAGTGTTTCATATTAGATTCTTTTCATGAGCACTGCTATGAAATTCCCTTGAGTTCAGTGATTTGTGAATTTTGGATACTTTGCCTACATTTTTAAAGCTGCTTATTCAAAAGATGTCATCTCAGTCTGCCATGGGCAAGTTCATACTCCCCTGGCCATGAAGCTGAGGGAGCTTCTAACATTTTATCCTAATTTAAAATCCATGCAGTATGCACTGGGACTTTTGCCCAACATGCAGCTTTCAGAATGCAGAGGACATGGTAACATACACCTTGAGAAAGGCAGGTGAAGAAATAATTTTGACAACTGGCTTTCCTTTCCATGAGCCATGCTATCCAAACAACAATTTGTTATGAAATCTATCCATTCTACAAAATGGACAAATTGAGATGATTATCTGAATATGTTTAGAAAACACCTTTAAAACAATTGCTTTGTGCTGACTGTGTCGACAAAGCCAAATAATTCTGCCTTGAGTGTTTTTCTTCATCTGAAGCTGTATTCAATTTCTTCCCCAGCAAGAAAACTACTCCTCTGGCACCAGTCTTTGAAATGAGAGTAATTTCTCCACTTGGGGGTAATAACTCTTTAGGACAAAAGACTTTGTCTAATGTTGGGCCATTTGTAGTTCTACAAAGAAATTTCAGTTAATGAAAAAGTGAAATGGTTTTCAATAAATATATAAATGCCAGTAAGTTTTCAAAAGCAAAACTACTGTCTTTAATCCCACAGAGGAGAACCTAAGCCAGTTATTATTGTCATTACAATCTTGGCAAAATTAATTTCAATTCTTTCACTGATTTACATAGTCATGAGCAGAGGTATTAAGCTGACCAACTGCACTGTCTGTTCATCAGCTTCCACATGGACCACCAAACCTGTAGCATATTCAATAAACTGATGTGGAGGATGGCTCCAATTTTACATCTGGGCTCAGAGGTTTGTCAAAAATCAAACCCCAAACATGCATTTCCCCAGATTATCAGCCAAGTTAGTGGGAAAATATTTAATTCATCATATAAATTCAGAAGCTAAACAGTATTTCCTAGCATTTTAATAAAGAGTTGGAAACGGGAACTGGTTCTAGCTCCTGTGTTCTATTCAGAGTAATTATTCACCAAACTTAAATCCCAAGATTTGTCAATCTAGTAACTATCCTCAGTATATGGGCAAAAACTGATAAAGAGGTTGATTGATCAAAAATACTGCCCACAATACTTATTACCGAGACAGGTTGAGCAAGAGATATGAAATGATAAAATCCAACCGGGCTCAGAGAAAGCTGATGAAAATGTGTGGGGCTGAAAACTCCTAGATGCTGCATGTTTAGCACCACCATCTTTTAATTTCTCCAGAGGGATATTTTCCCCTGAACTTGGTATTTTTGAAATAATTCATTTAACTGAGAACAGTTAAACCTCTCATAGAATCTTGAGTCCAGAATAGCTCCTGGAATCTCTGGGTACTGGTAGGGAATTAGGGCACCAGATAGCTTATATCTGCTTATGGAAAAAAACAAAACAAAAACAAATACTTATCTTCAAACTTAAATGGAAATAATTTGAAACAATATGCTAAGGTCTCAGTCATATCATGCAGAAGCATTAGCAGTGTTTTTTTCCTTTGACTAAAAAGATTACATTCTTCCCTTAGGCCTTTTAGTTTGATGTTCTTGATGCTTATGCTATAGTTAGAAATAACAAGAGCTAATAATGTGTTAATATGACATTTGATCTTGACCATCTTGCTTATTCTTGAAAGTGAGTATAAAAATATAGTATTATCTATAGTATATATTATTTTAAGTTTTATAAATAGATGCAGAGATAGCTGCAATTGACTGTAAAAAGAATTATGAAAAGGGACATTCATAACAACTTTTAATAATAATATCAATAACAAATTATTAATACAAACAATATTACTTCAAGAATCTGCTAGGCACATGATCTTCAGAAAACTAAGATCATGGCATCTGGTCCCATCACTTCATGGCAAATAGATGGGGAAACAGTGGAAACAGTGACAGACTTTATTTTTGGGTGCTCCAAAATCACTGCAGATGTTGACTGCAGCCATGAAATTAAAAGATGCTTGCTCCTTGGAAGAAAAGTTATGACCAACCTATACAGCATATTAAAAAGCTGAGACATTACTTTGCCAACAAAGGTCAAAGCTATGGTGTTTCCAGTAGTCATGTATGGATGTGAGAGTTGGACTATAAAGAAAGCTGAGCACCGAAGAATTGATGTTTTTGAACTGTGGTGGTGGAGAAGAGAAGACTCTCAAGAGTCCCTTGAACTGCAAGGAGATCCAACCAGTCCATCTTAAAAGAAATCAGTCCTGAATATTCACTGGAAGCTGAAACTCCAGTACTTTGGCCACCTGACTCGAAGAACTGACTCATTTGAAAAGACCCTGAGGCTGGAAAAGATTGAAGGTGGAAGGAGAGGGGGACAACAGAGAATGAGATGGTTGGATGGCATCACTGACTGAATGGACATGACTTTGGGTGAACTCCAGGAGTTGGTGATGGACACGGAGGCCTGGCCTGCTGCAGTCAATGGGGTCTCAAAGAGTCGGACACAACTGAGTAACTGAACTGAACTGAACCTGCTAGGTAACAAAATATGTATCAGTTGTTTCATATATGCTATTGAGATAGAAGACAGTATTTCTGCTTTACAGATGGGAGTTTTGCCCAGGGCTACACTCACAGTTACATGAAAGAGGAAGATTTGAAGCCATACATGGAATGATGTCAATAATTGTAAATCCTATATTGTAATACAAGGTCATTATTTGAACTTTATTAACTGAACTTTATTAATGACAGAAGATGAGATGGTTGGATCATATCACAGACTCAATGGACATGAGTTGAACAACCTCCAAGAGATAGTGAAGGACAGGGTGCTGCAGTCCATGAGGTCACGAAGAGTAGGACACAACTTAGCGACTGAACGACAACAATTGAATGCAGCACAAGTGTTCTGTGCCAGCTGGATGCTCATATATGCATGCCATCAAGCCCACCACCAGTAACTCCCTAGTGTTGTTGTGTACTAAGAAATTGCTATTTGCAATTTGAGCCCTTTTGGTCCCTTAACAAATTCCATGTCATTCCCCTAGTCTTTCTTGTGCTAGTAACATTCTCCATTTGATGCACGTTTAACTGAAAAATCTACTTATCACACTGTTTTACCACACACCCTTTTATTCATAGTCCCTCACAGTTTCATAAATGGTGTTGGGCTATTTTACATATCCATTAATTGCTTTACTATATTATTAAATTTTAATTTTTTACATTTCTGACTGTAACCTCTTCTCAGTACACATCTTTCAGAATGTCTTAGACTATTAATGGTTGTATCTTTGTACTGGTTTTGAATTGGCTCTAGTTCTGGATGGCCAACAAATATCCATATATATATATATCCTAGTATGTTCTAGGACATGTCTTCAGTGTTAGCTTTTGAGCTTTTCCCTCACTGGTAAGATCTACAATGTTTGCTAACCTTCCCTAACAGATGTTTTTAAAGTCAGTATCTTGAGTTTATTCCCATTTCTACTTTCAGGTGTGGGAAACATGCTGATTTAATCTTATCAGCCTTTATATCTCCAGGTGCTTTGGAGAGATAGGGAGCAATAAAGATGATGATGGTAAGGTTCAACACACTTAAAACCTATGGATTTTATCAATAGGCATGATGCTCCCAAGCTGTATTGTGAAAACCCACAAAAAGGTTTCTTGTTAAGCAACTCTTTTGTTTTTATTGCTGTTGTGAGGATAAAATATTATTCCAAGCATCCTTTTTTCCTTCTGCTTCCCTTTCAGCTCTTGAACTGTGCTGTGAAACAAACTAAAGTATAAAACTTAAAAAAAAAATAGATAATCTTGTCATTTGTGGGAAGCATCTTAGTTTGTTCCTTCGAGATGCTGCCTTATGTAATATTTATAACAATTTGTATGATATGTTTTATATTCCTTAATTTTACAGATAAGGAAATTCAAGTCCTGAGCATTAAAGTATCTTTCCCATGGTCATCTGGGTGGTAAATGGCTGAACAGAACAAACTTTGAATCCAATATTGAGTGACTTGAAATTCCATGCTCTTTCACTAAATCACATTATCTTATATAAATGAGCAAAATTTTGTTACTATCCATTTAATTCATATTTCATTCTTCTCATTGTACACTGCTTATCAATGTAGTTCTTCTCAAACTTCTGCTACTAAGAATGCCTTGTTGTACAAGATATTAATATGAAACCCATACCAAAAAGAGGTTGAGAAATTTACCATAAATTGTTCACAAATTTAAACTATTTTAGGGCCCTCTTGTTACAACCTTAAAACTCATGCAAAATTTGCATCTTACCATGTAATTTTAGCATAAAAACTATTTTAAATTCTATTAATTAATAAAAAACCACAAAAACTAACTTTTCTAACTTGTCACACTGACTAGTAGACATTATATAATAAGATTTATTCTAAGGATTTTGTAAATTAAAGACTCAGTATTTCTCCATTTCAGAGAGACAGACATTCCTCCCAGTCCTAAACACACTGATGGTAGTCTACAAAGACTTAAACATGTTTGCCCCTGGCTATCCTCAGACCTTATTTCCTCTACATTTCTCTCGACTCAGTTCAGTCACAAACCTTCTTGTTATTTGTCAAATATTTAAATCAAGCTTCCATAGCAGCATAAATTTATGGTTTCTCCACCTGATATTTACATGGCTCACTTCCTCTCTTTGGTTAGATTTTTACTTCAGTGCCTTATTCTCTGAGAGTTCTGCCCTTGCCATGCCTCTAAAATAATCCTCTTCCTCCATTCATGTGCTTAAAAAAAAACAGCCTTATATTCTATTTTGTGCTGATCAGCATATTAACTTATCTGTTTCCCCTTCTAGCCCTATGTGGTCAGGGACTTTTTTCATTGTTTATATGAATCATGGTTGTTAATTGCAAAAATAGCTAACCCATATTTATCATAAACAGCAATAAATTTATTAAAAGTTTGTAGTTGCTCATTGACTCTCCAGGAGGCAAGATTACCCAGACTGGGAGGTTAAGACACCAGAAAAAGTGTGGAAGGCTCACAGTGGGGATGGATCAATGCACTCCATCACAATTGTCACCAGAGCCAGATACCACTGTCCACATGCTGACAATATCCTATCTTGGAAGTCCAATTTTTCAGCTATGGGGGCTCTAACCTATCAAGAAAATCATTTAGAAAAGTACCCTCTTTGGTATCTGCTTCCTATAGTTCTTCCTTTCAGGACCAAAGTTTGGAGTACGTGCATGTGATTAGTGAATTCTAGGTCACAAAGCTGAGCTCTGGATCAAGGACAGTGGCAATAAAAGTTTAGTTTCAGCTTTCTCATTTGAGAAGTGTGGTTCCTAACATAGAAAATCCCCTATATGGACGAAAACTGCTCAAAATGTGCTACATGGCCAAAGAAAAAAAAAGCAAATGTGCATGACCACGTATTCCCAGCACCTAGAACAGTGTCAATCACACTTGGAGCATTCTGTAAAAGTTGCTAAGTAGATGAGTGACATATTATGTTCATGTTCAGGTGATCAAGCCAATCAACCTTAAGGGAAATGAACCCTGAATACTCATTGGAAAGACTGATGCTGAAACTCCAGTATTTTGGTCACCAGATGTGAACAGCTGACTCATTGGAGAAGTTCCTGATGCTGGGAAAGATTGAGGGCAGAAGGAGAAGAGGGTGATGGCTGAATGGCATCACATATGCAATGGACAGGAACTGGGCAAACTTTGGGAGATGGTGAGGGACAGGGAGGCCTGGAGTGCTGCAGTCCATGGGGTCTCAAAGAGCAAGAACAACTGGTCGACTGAACAATGAGGGGTCAGAATATTTTGAAAGCTCTATTTGTACAAATTAGGATTAACATGCATCAACAGCTCTTTTCCAGTGTTTTGGTGTAATGTTTTTAAGTATATACACCATATACTACATAACATTCTCAGTTGATGTGAGGACAGCACCCTATAATCAAGTCTATTACGATTTCTGTACTGAAACATATAACACATACTTAGTAAGGTAAAGTAACATAAAGACTAAAAATAGCCTCACATGAGTTTTTTGTTCCCAAATAAACTATATAATTACCTTATAACTAGCTATATAACTAGATTTTGAAATTGAGAATAAGAGATTATAGACCTGTAAATGAATCAAGTATAAATGAAGACATTAGTGTATTTACTGTTTCTGTGGTCAACATTCATTTAACTTCAATTTACTTTTAGTGCTCTGATTTTGACATGGAAACTAAAGACATTCATTTTTTTTGCCTTTTGATTAAGAATATTCAGCCTAGAAGAAAATGGGTAAATTTATATTTCCTAGACTACCTTCTTCTCCATAAACATAAAACTCATGGTTTACTAGAGTCTCTACATTTTACCATTTCAGACTGAGTAGTTCAGTCTACTTCCCAAGCCCTGGTGAGTGTCTCATTGACATAATTAACAACTTTATTTTTTCTGATCTGTATACTTAGAATCTCATATTACCTCACTCTATTTGTTATCTTACAATTGTATTTGAATTTATTTTTTTTTCAGTACTTACTAAAGTCCCCAGCTGACACATAATTTAAAGAGGCTGTTAAAAAAATAGCCTTCTCAAAATAAATTAAGATTTCAAGATGCAGAAATAAGCAATAAACCATTCTTGTACCTGATCATTGTCCATTCAGCCAGAATTAACTCAAATATCACTGTCTAATGTTCAGAAAACCTCTCTACTAAGTAATTATTTGGCAAGAATTGCATACCACACCATAATTACCAATGCTGATTTTCTTCCCTATACACATGAACATACATTATTTACTGACAATAACTAGAGCTATCCCTAGATCTTCAGTACTCAAGAAATATGTTTTATTTACAACAATTTCTGTCAAAATATTGAACAATGTTCCCTGTTGTTTCTATCTGATTTCAGATGTTCCTATCTGATCTTTACAAAGTATAGTGTTATTTGAATAGGAGAAACCAATTTAATTGCAACAATAGGTTTGGTATCTAATATTTTTAAACTATGAAAAAGTGTTACAGATATTACAATGTATTTTGCAATCATGAATAATTTCTAGCTTTCACATGGAACAATGTTATTTTGGAGAAGGCTTTCACAGTAATGCTAACTGCAAGATACTTTTAGTTTTATTTACATTTCACTTATATTCATCTTTTCTAATTAAAAATTAATAGTTTTTAATAGTTTGTTAATAGGTTCCAGAAATCTTATACGTTATATGTTTAGAAGACAAATGAATTCAAATCTTTCATATATGTAAACTTTTGCCAAACACCTCAAAGAATTCTTCCTCAAGAATAATGAATTCTTTGACAATGGTCATTGGAAGGGAAAAGAAAGTAGTTAAGGGAAAACTGTCATCAATCCCACCACCATGCTCTATGATATACTTAAATTCAGAATATCTCAACACAGTGCAACATATCCTATTTCTAATATCCAATGTCATGGACACAAATATGAAAAAAATATGGAGAGATGTCTTGATTAGAGGAAGCCTCTCAACACTGATAATTAAAATTGCCACTTTTTCCCTTAGTATGTTTACTCCATCAAAATACAGCATGGAGAGATTCTGCCAAGCTTGGGAAAAGTGCTTTTCTTTTGTAGACTGAAAGGAGACATTTTGAAAGGAAAAATGGGAATAGAGACCCAGCAAGAGACCAAAACTGCAGTTGTATTTTTAAGAAGTAAATATGGAAACTTAAAATTTGAATATTAACTATCTTAATATTTATGCCTATGCTGCCCCCTTTTAAGTTTTTATAAGCCCCAGTATGTATATACTAATTTAAGGACCAAACTCTAGGATGACCATCCTACATCGTAATCTCTCCTTTCCCACACAAAAGCCAACTCTGAAGTGCCTTGATTTGAGAGTCCTAGATTTAGATTTTTGATATCAGTGAACTTTATTTCCAGGATAGGTAGTAGGGCTTGTCATGTGTGCATAACCCAGGTGTTCTGTGCCTAGAAAATTTCAAGTTCTCTGATCACATAAAGTCCATATTCTTCTTAAAATTTAGAATGAAATGAAGTAGATAAGGACTCCAAAGTGTAGATTCCTTCCTAGTATGGTATCCTTTCTCCACTCTCTGTAGCCATGATTTCTCTTTCAGGCAAAGCAAACTTTGTCAGCCTCCTCCCCCAAACTTCTGGCATTCAGTTATGTTGCTAAGTGTTTTCCCTCCCTGATTCACTCAGGTTTTGTTAGGAAACTGAAAAAATTCTCAACTTTAATCATACTAATTAATTATTTATCCCCATTCTGATTATGGAGAAGGACCCATAACACATTTAACCCTCAAAAAATATCTTCCACCAATTTGCCTAAATAAAAAGAATTGCTTTTCTAAGAGGAATTCTTACACAAGTATATTCTGTTAGAATATTATGCTCAATATCAGTCTCCTTATTTTTTTTTGCTTTTCCTGCTCAGGACTCTTCATGTCTTTGTTCTGTAGCTGAAATGCAATTGACCCTATTATTCAGAGAATATTCCCATATTGCTGTCTTTAGAATAATATAAATTTTATTTTATGTGGATTATTTTAATAAATTTTCTAAGAATTTTGATATTTTTTATATTATTAAATCCATGGAAAAAAAAGTTTCCATTGATCAATACTGAGATATTTGTTACATTTAGTTTTCTTTGCTTGTATACTATCTAGTGATCCTGACTATACATCCTTTAATCTCAAAATACTTTTTCCACTTCTAAACTTTGAAAACTAAATGTTTTGTTACTTTATATACATTTAAGAACCTGTTATGGGACATTAACATTGAAATACAATATTTGGTCTTTTAATTAGCCATGGTATATGGAGAGTCTAAGTCAAAGAAGATATAAAAATTAAAGCTTGGACATTCAATATATTATTATCTAATCATGCTATCTAATAATATTAATAGTATTGTATCTTTACAGTTGGATTTCCTGGAATGTACTCTCCTAGAACAGTGTATTTCAACACTGGCTATTGCTGGAATCACCAATTGGGCGAACCACAGAATGGAGAACAATAATACCAAACCAAGTTCTCACACTACTGTGAAGGTTCTGAATCCCATGTCAGGCCTCCAGCCTGGGGAGCTGACAAAGGGACTGGGAATCCTCAGGGGATCTGGCTTTGAGGGCCAATGGGATTCGATTACAGAATTTCCAGAGGACTGAGGGTAACAGAGACTCCAGTCCTGGAGGGCACACACAAAATTTGGCACATGTCAACATGGGAGACTGAACCAAAACTACCTGCTGTAGAGGGACTTCTGTAGATGTGTGGGTCAACAGGTCTCACCACAGGGATAGGAGCCCTTGGCATAAACCCTCTTAGAGACTGCCATTAACCCTCAGGCTAAACTACTACTAGGGAAGGAGTGCAACCCCATCCATCAGCAGATAATTGGATTAAAGCTTTACTGAGCAAGGCCCTGCTGACCAGAGCAAGACCCAGTTTTTCAAAACTATTGCCAATCCTTCCCATCAAGCTTTCACAAGCCTCTTAGCCTCATCTTTTGGAGGGCAGAGAGAAGAATCAAGAAGCAGCACAATCTCATAGCAGCTAAAACAAAAACTATATTACAGAAAAAGCAGATAGTTATATCTCAGATGAAGAGAAAAGATAATATCCCAGAAAAACAACTAAATGAGGTGGAGATAGGCAACCTTCCAGAAAAAGAATTCAGAATAATGATAGTAAAGATGATACAGGATCTCAGGAAAAGAATGGAGGCAAAGATTGAAAAGATGCAAGAAATGTTTACCAAAGACCTAGAAGAACTAAAGAACAAACAAAAGAGATGAATAATACACTAGAAGGAATCAATAGCAGAATAAATGAGGCAGAAGAATGGATAAATGGTCTGAAGCACACCAGGCTTCCCTATCACTGACTCCCAGAGCTTGCTCAAACTCATCTCAATCAAGTTGATGATGCCATACAACCCTCTCATCCACTATCCTCTTCTCCTCCTGTCTTTGATCTTTCCCAGCATCAGGGTCTTTCCCAAATAAGTCAGTTCTTTGCATCAGGTGACAAAAGTATTGGAGCTTCAGCTTCAGCATCAGACCTTCCAATGAATATTCAGGACTGATTTACTTTAGGATTGACTGGTTGGATCTCCTTGCAATCCAAGGGACTCTCAAGAGTCTTCTCCATCACCACAGTTCAAAAGCATCAATTCTTTGGCACTCAGCTTTCTTTATAATCCAACTCTCACTTCAATACATGACTACTGAAAAACCATAGCTTTGACTAGACGGACCTTTCTTAGAAAAGTAATGGCTCTGCTTTTTAATATGCTGTCTAGGTTGGTCATAGCTTTTCTTCCAAAGAGTAAGCGTCTTTTAATTTCATGACTGAGGTCACCATCTGCAGTGATTTTGGAGCCCAAGAAAAAAAGTTTCTCACTGTTTCCATTGTTTCTCTAACTATTTTCCATGAAGTGATGGGACTGGATGCCATGACCTTAGTTTTCTGAATGGTGAGCTTTAAGCCAGCTTTTTCACTCTCCTCTTTCACTTTCATCAAGAGGCTCTTCAGTTCCTCTTCACTTTCTGCGATAGGGTGGTGTTATCTGCATATCTGAGGTTATTGATATTTTTCTCACAATTGAGAACATTTCTTATTCTCAATTTCTCCCCAGAATATTGATTCCAGCTTATGATTCATCCAGCCTGGCATTTCACACGATGTACTCTGTGTATAAATTAAACAAGCAGGGTGAACAATATACAGTCTTGACGTACTCCTTTCCCAATCTGGAACCAGTCTCTTGTTCCACGTCCAGTTCTAAATGATGCCTGTTGACCTGCATACAGATTTCTCCAGAGTCAGATAAGCTGGTATTCCCATCTTTTGAAGAATTTTCCATAGTTTGTTGTGATCCACACAATCAAAGGTTTGGTGTAGTCAATAAAGCAGAAGGAGATGTTTTTCTGGAACTTTCTTGCTTTTTCTGTGATCCAACGGATGTTGGCAATTTGATCTCTGGTTCCTCTGCCTTTTCAAAAACCAGCTTGAACATCTGGAAGTCAGTTCACATATTGTTGAAGGCTAGTTTGGAGTATTTTGAGCATTAATTTGCTAGCATGTGAGATAAGTGCAATTGTGTGGTAGTGTGAACATTCTTTGGCGTTGCCTTTCTTTGGGATTAGAATGAAAACTGACCTTTTCCCATCCTGTGGCCACTGCTGAGTTTTCCAAATTTGCTGGCATACTGAGTGCAGCATTTTAATAGCATCATCTTTTAGGATTTGAAATAGCTCAACTGGAATTCCATCACTTTCACTAGCTCCAACACCTCCACAAATTGTAATTATTTTACATTGTTAAGTTGATCATGTTCCCATTATCGCTTGTAATTGCAATTGTCTTTTATTGTCTGGCTATTGATAGTGAAAACAATTGTGATTATGCAACTATTATTCAATACCATTGCATCATTATTGGTCAACATAAATATAACAGAACTCCGTATCACCAAAACTAGGATCTAAGAGAAAAACCTGTAATCACTTTTTAAAATCCAAATGCTTATCAGAACTATCTTGAAATTTTTTGAAAAATACAAATTCTCAGGTATTCCTTTTTTTCCTGAGAGCTCCAGATATATTTCTGATGAGCAGTCATGTTTAAAAACAGCTGAACTATGATAATTTTTTATTTTTATCTAGTTTATTTCACATTTTCTATTTCATATTTAGACTTTATTTTTTTGGGCTCCAAAATCACTGAAGATGGTGACTGCAGCCATGAAATTAAAAGACGCTTACTCCTTGGAAGGAAAGTTATGACCAACCTAGATAGCATATTCAAAAGCAGAGACATTACTTTGCCAACAAAGGTGCGTCTAGTCAAGGCTATGGTTTTTTCAATGGTCATGTATGGATGTGAGAGTTGGACTGTGAAGAAAGCTAAGCACCGAAGAATTGATGCTTTTGAACTGTGGTGTTGGAGAAGACTCTTGAGAGTCCCTTGGACTGCAAGGAGATCCAACCAGTCCATTCTGAAGGAGATCAGTCCTGAGTGTTCTTTGGAAGGAATGATGCTAAAGCTGAAACTCCAGTACTTTGACCACTTCATGCGAAGAGTTGACTTATTGGAGAAGACTCTGATGCTGGGAGGGATTGGGGGCAGGAGGAGAAAGGGATGACAGAGGATGAGATGGCTGGATTGCATCACCGACTCGATGGACGTGAGTCTGAGTGAACTCCGGGAGTTGGTGATGGACAGGGAGGCCTGGCGTGCTGCTATTGATGGGGTCGCAAAGAGTCGGACATGACTGAGCGACAGATCTGATCTGATCTGATTTCATATTTAGTGTTTCCATTTCATTTAGTTTATGTTCTCACATTTCTCCATCTCTATTTTTTTGCTGTTGTTGTTCTTTCTCAAGCCTTTACCAAGTATAAAGGCTTTCAGATTTCCTCAATTTTTATTACTTTAATTATCTACATTTTTTTTTACTTTATAATATTGTATTGGTTTTGCCATACATCAACATGAATCCGCCACTGGTGTACACGTGTTCCCAATCCTGATCCCCTCTCCCACCTCCCTCCCCATACCATCCCTCTGGGTCATCCCAGCGCACCAGCCCCAAGCTTCCTGTATCCTGCATCAAACCTGGACTGGCGATTCGTTTCTTATATGATATTATACATGTTTCAATGCCATTCTCCCAAATCATCGCGCCCCCCCCCGCCCCCGAGTCCAAAATACTGTTCTATACAATGTGTCTCTTTTGCTGTCTCCCATAGAGCAGGCAATGGCACCCTACTCCAGTACTCTTGCCTGGAAAATCCCATGAACAGAGGAGCCTGGTAGGCTGCAGTCCATGGGGTTGCTAAGAGTCAGACACGATTGAGCAAATTCACTTTCAGTTTTCACTTTCATGCATTGGAGGAGGAAATGGCAACCCACTCCAGTGTTTTTTCCTGGAGAATCCCAGGGACGGGGGAGCCTGGTGGGCTGCCATCTATGGGGTTGCACAGAGTCGGACACGACTGAAGTGACTTAGCATAGCATGCAGGGTTATCATTACCATCTTTCTAAATTCCATATATGTGTTAGTATACTGTATTGGTGTTTTTCTTTCTGGCTTACTTCACTCTGTATAATAGGCTCCAGTTTCATTCACTTCATTAGAACTGATTCAAATGTATTCTTTTTAAAGGCTGAGTAATAGTCCATTGTGTATATGTACCACAGATTTCTTATCCATTCATCTGCTGATGGACATCTAGGTTGTTTCCATGTCCTGGCTATTATAAACAGTGCTGCAATGAACATTGGGGTACACGTGTTTCTTTCAATTCTGGTTTCCTCAGTGTGTATGCCCAGCAGTGGGATTGATGGGTCGTATGGCAGTTCTATTTATAGTTTTTTAAGGAATCTCCACACTGTTCTCCATAGTGGCTGTACTAGTTTGCATTCCCACCAACAGTGTAAGAGGGTTCCCTTTTCTCCACACCCTCTCCAGCATTTATTGTTTGTAGATTTTTGTATCACAGCCATTCTGACTGGCATGAAATGGTACCTCATTTTGGTTTTGATTTGTTTGCATTTCTCTGATAATGAGTGATGTTAAGCATCTTTTCGTGTGTTTGTTAGCCATCTGTATGTCTTCTTTGGATAAATGTCTATTTAGTTCTTTGGCCCATTTTTTGATTGGGTCATTTATTTCTCTGGAATTGAGCTGCAGGGGTTGCTTGTATATTTTTGAGATTAGTTGTTTGTCAGTTGCTTCATTTGCTATTATTTTCTCCCATTCTGAAGGCTGTCTTTCACCTTGCTTATAGTTTCTTTTGTTGTGCAGAAGCTTTTAATTTTAATTAGATCCCATTTGTTTATTTTTGCTTTTATTTTCATAGAAAAACTTTTGTAGACATATATATAAATATAGATAATATATATTTTTTAGAAAATTATGACTTTTGCCTAACTTAAAAAGTTATAACATTTTGATCTCACTTGTTGGACTTAGTATGAATAGAATGATAGGTTTCTAATAAAAAAAAAAACACAGATATGCAACAAGCAACAAAGGTTTACTGTAGAACATAGAGAACTATAGTCAATATCATGTATTAACCTATGATGGAAAACAATTTCAAAAACAATATAAGTGTATTTTTATAACTGAAACACCTTGCTATGCACCTGTAACATTGTAACTCAACTATACTTCAATATAATATCTATTTATTTAAAAAATAATAATATAATAAAGTGAGTACATGTTTCCCTTTAATTTCCAATTATGGCAACTTCTAATTTTAAAAATTATTATTCATTGTAGCAACAAATATATAATGAAATTAAACTAGCAAAATGTATGTAAGAACTCTATGTACAAAATTATAAAATGTTTTTGAAAGCAATTACATAAGATGTAAATTTTACATAGAGACAAATAATATTGTGGAGAGGAAAGCTCTATGTAAAAAAAAAAATTCAGTTCCTTCCAAGTTAACATGCAGATTTAATACCAACCTTCCCAAAAGAATTTTCCCTTTATAGTTTTGAAAGCTAATTCTCAAATGTTCCTGGAAGATCAAAGACTCAGGTCCAAGATACCCTTAATGAAGACCAGGTGAAAGGATCAAGATGCAAAATATCAGTTTCTTATAAAGTACAGTTTGCATCAGAATGGCAATAAACATGTAGACCATCAACTCAATATAATTCAACTATTTTTTCAACACCTGTTATATATACTGATTTTTTAAGTTTTGGTGATATAGTAATGATAGAGCAAATAAAACTAAAATTCTGTGGAGTTTCTATAATTGAGAGGAAAGCAATACATGAGATGAATAAGTAAAATATAATATCTCAGATAGTGATAGATGCTATGAAGAAATATTAAAAGAGGAAGGCAATAGAATGTACAAAATGTGTAAAATGTGTGTGGTTGTGAAGGAGCAGATGAGATTCAATTTAAATAAAAAAATCCAAGAAATCCTCATTGGGAAGGTTACACAGGGGTCAAAAATAAATAAAAAATGATAAATGACACAAAGAACTTGGATGTATTACAATGGACATCAATAGAGAAATTATTATTTAGTGAATGATTCTGAGACAATTAGTTAACAATACAAATGAAAAGTAAAATGTCTATAATCCTAAAATAGTAATATTTTTGAAAATTCAGTTAAATATATGGTAGACATACACATGTCCTTAGTTGCTCAGTGATGTCTAACTCTTTGCGACCCCATGGACTGTACTCCACAAGGCTCCTCTGTCTATGGGGATTCTTCAGGCAAGAATACTGGAGTGAATTGCCATTTCCTTCTCCAGGGGATCTTCCCAGCCCAGGGATTGAACCCAGGTCTTCCACAATGCAGGTGGATTCTTTACCATCTGAGCCACCTGGGAAGCCCCCAGGGAAGAGCCATCAGGGAAAACAGACAGACAGACAGACAGACAGACACACGCACACACACACACACGATGGATTATTACAATGAAATTTTGTCATTTGCCACAACGTGAATGGACATGGACTTAGGCTTAGTGAAACAAATCAGACAGAGAAAGACAAATACTGTGTTTTCACTTATATGTAAAACCTAAAATATATACAAAATATAACAAAATAAAAAGAGAATCACAGATACAAAGAACAACCTAGTGGTTGCCAGAGGGGAGATGAGAGGGGAGAGGGAAAAATAGGTGAAGGGGATTAAGGGGTACAAACTACTAGTCATAAGAGTTATCAAGATATCATGTACATAGTCATTATTTTATAATAACTTTATATGGAGTATAAACCATAAAATACTGAACTATTATGTTGTACACCAGGAACAAACAGAACGTTGCAAGTCAACTATACTTAATCATGTTGATGTATGGCAAAACCAATACAATATTGTAAAGTAAAAAAATAAAAATAAAATAAACAGAATTTTGATTTTCAAAAAAAAAAAAAAAGTAGACAAGCACGAGTGACCAAATCTCAAAAGTATTTAGAAAATGTTAAAATATGTTTTTGGACATTGGAATAGGGAGGGTTTTAAAAATAAGATCCCAAGAAGATCAAATCATAATGGAAAATACATATTTGACTACATTAAAATGACTCAAAAGATATAAGCTGCAAACTTGGAGAAGATATTTTAAACCACTTATAGAATTCATATCCAAAATGTGTTAAAAAGTTTTACAAATTAGTAAGAAACTGGCATTAAATAGAAAATATTCAATTAGAATATAATTAGAATACACAAGAAATGAAACTGCGAACATACGCTGGATCATCGCAAAAGCAAGAGAGTTCTAGACAAACATCTACTTCTGCTTTACTGACTATGCCAAAGCCTTTGACTGTGTGGATCACAATAAACTGTGGAAAATTCTGAAAGAGATGGGAATACCAGACCACCTGACCTGCCTCTCGAGAAATCTGTATGCAGGTCAGGAAGCAACAGTTAGTCCTGGACATGGAAAACAGACTGGTTCCAAATTGGGAAAGGAGTACGTCAAGGCTGTATATTGTCACCCTGCTTATTTAACTTATAATGCAGAGTATATCATGAGAAACCCTGGGCTGGATGAAGCACAAGCTGGAATCAAGATTGCCAGGAGAAATATCAATAACCTCAGATATGCAGATGACACTGCACTTATGGCAGAAAGTGAAGAGGAACTCAAAAGCCTCTTGATAAAAATGAAAGGAGAGTGAAAAAGCTGGCTTAAAGCTCAACATTCAGAAAACTAAGATGGCATCTGGTCCCATCACTTCATGGCAGATAGATGTTTCCCCAAACAGCGGAAACAATGACAGACTTTATTTTTTGGGGCTCCAAAATCACTGCAGATGGTGACTGCAGCCATGAAATGAAAAGATGCTTGCTCCTTGGAAGAAAAGCTATGACCAACCTAGACAGCGTATTCAAAAGCACAGACATTACTTTGCCAACAAAGGTCTGTCTAGTCAAAGCTATGGTTTTTCCAATAGTCATGTATGGATGTGACAATTGGACTATAAAGAAAGCTGAGTGCTGGAGAATTGATGCTTTTGAACTGTGGTATTGGAGAAGACTCTTGAGAGTCCCTTGGACTGCAAGGAGATCTAACCAGTCCATCCCAGAGGAAATGGAAGGACTGATGCTGAAGCTGAAACTTCAATACTTTGACCACCTGATGCAAAGAACTGAAACATTGAAAAGACCCTGATGCTGGGAAAGATTGAAGGCAGGAGGAGAAGGGGACAACAGAAGATGAGATGGTTGGATGGCATCACTGACTCAATGGACATGGGCTTCAGTAAACTCTGGGACTTGGTAATGGACAGGGAGGTCTGGCGTGCTGCAGCCCATGGGGTCACAAAGAATCAGACACAACTGAGCAACTGAACTGAACTCACTGAGACCACTCAGTGAAGACAAAGGAGGAAACAAAATACAAACCACAAAGAGGTATTTGATGAGAGAAAGTATGAATGATTAATCAAAACATTAAAAGATGTACAAACTCATTAGTAATCAGGGAAATTAATTTTATTATGAACTATCCTTTTATATTACTAAATTGGAAAACATAAAACTATCTATACAAAGTTGTGGTCAGGATATGGAATACTGAGAACTCAATTTACTAATTGTGGAACTGACTACTGGTATAATCTCTTCAGAGACCTACATGATACATATACTCTCTTAGATATATATTTTTCATAATAAAAGATAATCACTCACTGGTCTGTACAATAAGCCATATGTGTTCAAATATTAGCTTCTTTTCTTTGGCAACAACAACTCAGTGCTATCAGTTGCCTCCATTTTAACTATAAGACAAACTATGAGCTGGCAAAATTAAGTTGGAAAGAAATCTCCATAACACAGAGTTTGAGAGTTCAGTAGACAGAGTGTCTCAGTAAGGTCTCTCCAGGTATGTGGCATTTGAGTCAAGACATGAAAGAAGTTTTGGGGAAGATCAAACAAATAGGCAAGGCAAAGTCATTGAAGCTGTGATGGGTCTATTCTTTCCAGGAAGAGTGAAATGATCAGAATGAACTGGGACCATAGAAGATAAGATCTAATAGGGTGCTACTGGGCATTGAGAAAACTTGGGCTTTACCCACTTAAAAATATAAGCAGAGGCATGGTACAGTCTGACATATGCTTTCTAAGAACAAACTGGCTGGTTGCTCTTCTGAGCATGAACTCTAGGATAAAGTCAGGGCAGAAGTAATGCCATCAGTCAGGAGATGCTGACACTAATGCAGCCAATGAAAGCCATGGACAAGTGACACAGTTCTGAAAAATAGATCTGGTATGTAAAGGAAAAAGGAATTAAGAGTGACTCCAAGATTTTTAGCTTGGACACATGGCAGATAATAAAGTGAAAACTGGCTACATAACACTAGCCACATATTTTCCTTTAGCATTTTCTCCCATACTGTTCCCTAGTTTGGTGAAACCCATCATTCTCTGTTTACTCATGAATCAGATATCAGAAGATCACTTTAACGTTCACTTTAATAACACCGATAATTAGATTTAAAAATTTCTCTAGATACATGAGAATATGTGAAATTACAGATGCCCACTGCTAAATTTGCTGATGAACTTTTTTTAATTTTGAGGGTATAACAAGCAGAGTTAGGAAGTAAGAAGAAAAAAATGTCTTGTTGGCTTTCCTTTGAGATCTCACTTTAAAAGAGAGTTCTCTTATTCTAACAGTAAGACCAATCTTTGGGAATTGCTGGCTAGCTGACAGGCAAGAGTGACTTCGTTCTTTTCAAAAAGATCTGGAGGCTGCAGACAAGACTCAGCATGGCAGCTATTATAATTAGAAGAGAAATGCATGTACTCTAGAAAATTCATCATCCCCAATGGGTATCATGCTATCATGTTTATGCCAAAACATTAAGATCAATGTAGGGCATGAACCCAAAGTGAAGAGGGCAATTTGAATTTAGGACAGTCTGTTTTATCTCCAATGTGTATGCTTCAGGGGAGGAAAGGATTAGAATCAAGGAGAAAAGAGATAATGTAAATGAACTGTTAAAGGCTAAGTATTTTACTGTTTTTACTATAAGCACTATTTTCCTCTGATCCATGTATGATGAGCCAACCACATCTAAGTCGAATGCTGTAACATTTTCTTTTTAAAAATAAAAGCTTTTGAATAAATGTGAGATCAATATTTAGGCACAGAGCCATACTGAGAATACAACAAGTTGGTATTTTGCCAGTGACGTTTTACCAAGTCATTGCGGCTGATTAGTGCTGTTTTGTGGCTTATTAAAAGAATTTTAACTTGTCAAGCCTTCTGTACCTGGTGGAGCCTAATTTTTACGAATTGCTGATGGCTTTACTTCCCTGAAATTCCTTGACTGCTGCCTGAACTTCCTTACTTTCCTCAGCACTGCCCCATCCATTTTCTACTGTAGATTAAGGATCTATTCATTGTTATCATATTGATCATATGTACATGTGAGTGTGTGCTTGTGTCTATGTGTGTGTGTGAGAGAGAGCACGCTATTCTATTTTAGGTGTCCTATGTGTAGCCAGTCATTCAAAGTTTGTCTCTTCAAAAGCTAATCCTGGAGAACAAGATGATGGAGGAGTAGGCAGACCTGTCTTCATGGATACATGAGGAAAACACCTTCAGACACAGAAGTGCAGGCAGAACACCAGCTGACAGCAGACAGGAGTACCTGACCAGCAGAAAAGAATATATAGACATGCAAAACTCGAGATCAAGCCCGCCCTGAGCCTTTAGAGTGGGAGCACTGACTTCAAGACCCTAGACTACCAGAGAACTAACCCTAGGGAGTATCAAACAGTGAGAACTCACACAAAGGAAACTGCTTGAATACAGGACCCAGCATCACCCAACCACCAGTAGCACCCTGTGCAGGGCACCTCATCTAAACAAGAAACAAAACAAAAATACAAACCCAATCATCAGCAGACAGGATTACCACCTCACTCAGCCTTGCCCATCAGAGGAAAAACAAACAAACCTTAAGTGAAAGTGAAGTCACTCAATCATGTCCATCTCTTTGGGAGCCCATGGATTGTAGCTTACCAGCTCCTCCATCCATGGGAGTTTCCAGGCAAGAAGGAGTGGGCTGCCATTTCCTTCTCCAGGAGATCTTCCCTGACCCAGGGATTGAACCTGGGTCTCTTGCATTGCAGGCAGACGCTTTACCATCTGAGCCACCAGGGAAGTCCTGACCAACTTTAGGAAGGCAGAAACCAAAAGAAGAAAGAATTCAACCTTGAAGCCTAGGAAAAGGAGACCTCAATCACAATAAGTTAAAAAAGAATAATAAAAAGGCAGAGACATACTACATAAATGAAGGAACAAACTAGAAATACAGAAGTCCAAATAAATAAAGAGGAAATAGGCAAACTACTTGAAAAATTATTCAGAATAATGATAGTAAAGATAATAAAAAACCTTGAAAAAGAATTCAGAATGATGATAGTAAAAATGATCAAAAACCTTGAAAACAAAATAGAGAAAATGCAAGAATCAATTAACAAAGACCTAGAAGAATTAAAGAATAAACATACAGAGACAAGGAAGACAGTTACTGAAATTAAAAATACTCTAGAAGGAATCAATAGCAGAATATCTGAAGCTGAAGAACAAATCAGTGTGCTGGAAGATAAAATGGTGGAAATAACTTCTGAAGAGCAGAATACAGTAGAAAGAATGAAAAGAACTAAGAATAATTTCAGAGACCTCTGGAACAATATCAAACACACCAACATTCGAATTATAGGGATCCCAGAAGAAGAAGACAAAAAGGATATGAGAAAATTTTTGAAGAGATTATAGTTGAAAATTTCCCCAACGTGGGAAAGGAAATAGTCAATCAAGTCCAAGAGGCAGGAAAGAGTCCCATACAGGAGAAACACGGCAAGACACATACTAATCTAACAAAGAAAAAACACAAAGAAAGAATATTAAAAGCAGCAAGGGAGAAGCAACAAGTAACATACAAGGCAAACTCCATATGCTTAACAGCTGACCTTTCAGCAGAAATTCTATAGGCCAGAAGGGAATGGCAGGATATATTTAAAGTACTGAAAGGGAAAAATCTACAGTGAAGATTACTGAACCTGGCAAGGATCTCATTCAAAATTGATGGAGAAATAAAAACCTTTTCGGACAAGCAAAAGTTAAGAGAATTCAGTACCACTAAATCAGCTTTACAACAAATGTTAAAGGGACTTATATAGTCAAGAAATACAAGAGAAGAAAAAAGATCTACAAAATCAACCCCAAACAATTAAGAAAATGGCAATAAGAACATATATATCAATAATTACTATAAATGTAAATAGATTAAGTGCTCCAACCAAAAGACACACTGGCTGAATGGATACAAAAACAAGACCCATATATATACTGCCTACAAGAAACCCACTTCAGACCTCAAGACACATATAGGCTGAAAGTGAGAGGATGGAAAAATATATTCCATGCAAATGGGAAGCAAAAGAAAGCTGGAATAGCAATCCTCATATCAGACAAAACTGACCTTAAAATAAAGAAGATTACAGGAGATAAGGAAGGACACTACATAATGATCAAGGGATCAATCCAAGATGAAGACATAACAATTGTAAATATCTATGCACCCAGCATAGAAGAACCTCAATACGTAAGACAAACACTAACAGACAGAAAAGGAGAAATTGTCCGTAACACAATAATAGTAGGAGACTAACGCTCCACTCACACCAATGGGCGAATTATCAAAATAGAAAACTAATAAGGAAACACAGGTCTTAAATGATACTTTAGATGAGATGGATCTCGTTGATATCTTTAGGACATTCCAACCAAATGCAGAAGAATACCGCTTCTCAAGTACACATGGAATATTCTCCAGGATAGACCACATCTTGGATCACAAATCAAACCTCAGTAAATTTAAGAAAATTGAATCATATCAAGCATCTTCTCTGACCACAATGCTATAAGACTAGATATCAATTACAAGAAAAAAAAACTGTAAGAAACACAAACACACGGAGATTAAACAACATGGTTCTAAATAACAAACAGGCTACTGAAGAAATCAAAATGGAAGTCAAAACATTACTAGAAACAAATGACAATGAAAACATGACAACTCAAAACCTATGGGATGCAGCAAAAGCAGTTCTAAGAGGGAAGTTTATAGCAATACAATCCTATCTCAAGAAACAAGAAGAACATCAAATAGACAACCTAACTTTAAACCCAAAATAACTGGAAAAAGAAGAACCCACCCCCCCTCCCAAATTAGAAGAAAAGAAATCATAAAAATCAGAGCAGAAATAAATGAAAAAGAAATGAAAGAAACCATAGTAAAGATAATAAAACCAAAATATGGTTCTTTGAGAAGATAAACAAAATTGACAAACCTTTAGCCAGACTCATCAAGAACAAAAGAGATAAGAATCAAATTAACAAAATTAGAAATGAAAAAGGAGACAACACAGAAATACAAAGGATTGTAAGAGACTATTAAGAACAACTATATGACAATAAAATGGATAGCCTGGAAGAAATAGACAGATTCTTAGATAAGTTCAATCTTCCAAGACTGAACCAGGAGGAAATAGAAATTATGAACAACCCAATTACTGCACTGAAATTGAAGCTGTGATAAAAAAAAATCTCCCCAAAAACAAAAGCCCAGATGGCTTCACAGGAGAATTCTATCAAACATTTAGAGAAGAGCTAATGCCTGTCCTTCTAAAACTCTTTCAAAAAATTGCAGAGGAAGGAATATTTCCAAACTCATTCTACGAGGCCACCATCACCCTGATACCAAAACCAGACAAAGACAACACACAAAAAAAGAAAAGTACAGGCCAATATCACTGATTAACTTAGATGCAAAAATCCTCAACAAAATTTTAGCAAACAGAATTCAGCAACACATCAAAAAGCTCATACACCATGATCAAATTGGGTTTATTTCAAGAATGCTAGGATTCTTCAATATATGCAAATCAGTGTGATACACCATATTAACAAATTGAAAGATAAAAACCATGTGATGATCTCAATAGATGCATAAAAAGCCTTCGACAAAATTTTTCTTCAAAAAATGGGCATAGAAGGAACTGACCTCAACATCGTAAAGGTCATATATGGTAAGCCAACAGCAAACATTATTCTCAATGGTGAAAAACTGAAAGCATTCCCCCTAAGATCAGGAACAAGTTAAGTGTGTTCACTTTCACCACTGTTATTTAACATAGCTCTGGAAGTCCTAGCTAGAGCAATCAGAGAAGAAAAAGAAATAAAAGGAATCCAGATTGAAAAAGAAGTAAAGCTGTCACTGTTTGTAGATGACATGACCTTGTACATAGAAAAACCTAAAGACAGTATCAGAAAATTACTAGAGCTAATCAGTGAATTTAGCAAAGTTGCAGCATACAAAATCAATACACGGAAATCACTTGCATTTCTATATACTAACAATGAAAAATCAGAAAGAGAAATTAAGGAATCAATCCCATTTGCCATTGCAACAAAAAATTAAGTATCTAGGAATAAATTTACCTAAGGAGACAAAAGAAACATACATGGAAAATTATAAGACACTGATGAAAGAAATCGAAGATGACATAAACAGAGAGATATTTCTTGCTCCTGGGTAGGAAGAATCAATATTGTGAAAATGACTATACTACCAAATGCAGTCTACAGATTCAATGTAATCCCTATTAAAAACACATAAGATCTGCTGATTTTTAGAATCTTGCCATCCATTGTATGATTCCTTGGATTCACATAAAGTCTCCTATGTTGTCTGCTCCAAGCTCACATAATTGTTGATTCTCTCATTACACTCTAATATAAAGAGTCTAATCACAAGATGGTGATGAGTTAGTGATATGATATCCTGTACCTTGAAGAATTTCTTTAATGCAAGATTACCTTGTCTTAGGAAGATAACATTGTACCAGCTGACATTTAATTTGCTTTAGCTCACTAATGGTAGAATACCACTGGGAGTTATACATTAAAATTTTCATTCTCTTTTGATTTCTGGTAAAGGGTTGATGTATACTGCAAAGATCTAATCAAATGAAAATAGAGCAATAAAAGCTCTATAAATTTTGGCAACATCCTGTTGAGTTTTAAAATTTATTTTGAATTCATAAAAAAGCAATTTAGAAGAAAGCCTTTTTAAAAATTGTTTTTCTGGAAACTTTTGGGAACTCACTTTCAACCAGTTGAACTGTCTGGGCAAATCTCTCTCTGTAAGACAAGAAACCATAGAGAGGCCAGAAATGTTGCTAAATTTGATATTTTAGTTTAATGGCATTTCATAGAATCTTAGACTTCAAAAGTATCTTTGATATCATCTTGTGACAAGGAACTTACCATCTTTCAAGGCAACCCACTTTAGATATAATTTAGCAGTTAGCACTATAAATAGAACCTTGTTTTTTTAAAACATCAAAATCAAGTTTCTTTTTTGAGCATTCCTTTTTTCTTACTGGTCCCAGTTCTGCTTATTGTAACTAGACAGGCTAACTTTTAGTCTAACACCAGACTCCCATAAGATATTTTTCCCTTTCCAGGATAAATATCTCCATTTCTTCCATCACTGGAACATAGGCTTTCCAGAATCTCACATTTTCTACCTGGCTTTCTTCTACACACGCATGTTGGACAACTAAAGATATGAACTCTAGGAAATACTCCAAAATGATTCACATTATATGCCAAGTATGATGGGTTTTCCTGGTTTTCCTGATAGCTATTCCTGTTAGCTCAGTTGGTAAAGAATCTACCTACAATGCCAGAGACCCCAGTTCAATTCCTGGGTTGGGAAGTTCCCCTGGAGAAGGGAAAGGCTACCCACTCCAGTATTCTGGTCTGGAGAAGTCCATGGACTATATAGTCATGGGGTCACAAAGAGTTGGACACATCTGAACGACTTTCATTTTCACATAATGTGTTTTCAGATAAACAAGTTAAAAAGCATTCATTAAACAATTATTATAAATTATCTTAGAACATTTACCAGGCTCTGTCTCCTATTCCTGATTTCAAACTGTCTTATACTTTTCCTTGATTTGCATTCCACTGCCTATCCTTCAACCCCTACTGATGAAAGACCACTGGGATGATTTACCTAATTGCCTTGAGGAAATGATATTCATGCCCACATAACATTTGTACATTAGCAGTAACTGCCTTTAGTGCTCCAGATCCTACTTTTCAACAGTAGGAATGAGATCTTGAACCCAGAGAAAACTAACCATAACTAAACTGGATATTGTATTTTGCCTCTTGGTTGAAGCTACGACACTGGGGACATCTGAAGATCATCATCTGCTCAACTGCATGCTATCAGGAAAGATAACAAGACTGGGAATCAAGGACCCAGAGTTTTGTTTGACAGAATCTGGTCCTTCTTTTGATATATAAGTGCTCTGCTGTGCTTAGTCACTCAGTCGTGTCCAACTCTTTGCGATCCCATGGACTGTAGCCCACCAGGCTCTTCTATCCATGGGGATTGTTCAGGCAATAATACTGGAGTGGGTTGCCATGCCCTCCTCCAGGGGATCTTGCCAACCCAGGGATCGAACCCAGGTCTCCTGCACTGCAGGCAGATTCTTTACTATCCGATCCACTAGAGAAGCCCTTTGATACATATATTCAGATTCATTTCCATTGTAGGTTATTACAAGATACTGAATATAGTTCCCTGAGCTCTACAGTAAGTCCCTGTTGTTTATCTATTTTACATATAGTAGTTTGCATCTGTTAGTCCCAAACTCCTAATTTATTCCATCCTTCCCTTTTTCACCTTTGGTAGCCCCAAGTTTGCCTTTTGTCTGCGAGTCTCTTTCTGTTTTGTAAATAATGTCATTTGTACCATCTTTTTAGAGTCTACATATAAGTGGTATCATATGATATTTGTCTTTCTCTTGTCTGACCTACTTTACTTAATATAATAATCTCTAGGTCCATCCATGTTGCTGCAAATGGCATGGATCACATTCTCTTTTAGGCTGAACAATATTCCATTATATATATATGTGTGTGTGTGTATGCACATAATGCTCAGTCAGTCTTGTCTGACTCTTTGTGGCCCCATGGACTGTAGCCTGCCAGGCTCCTCTGTCCATGGAATTTTCCCGGCAAGAATATTAGAGTAAGGCTCCATTTCTTCCTCTGGGGGTCTTCCCAACCCAGGGATCGAACTTGTGTTTCTTGAGTCTCCTGCACTGTCAGGGAGATTTTTTTTACCAATAGCCAACACACACATATACACATTCCTTTATTCTTTATTCATTCATCTGTGGATGGACATTTAGGATGCTTCTGAGTCTTGACTGTTGTAAATAGTGCTGCTATGAACACTGGGGTGCATCTTTTCAAATTACAGTTTGTACCTCTTCTGGATATATGCCTAGAATAGGGATTGCTGGATTGTATAGTAACTCTATTTTTAGCTTTTTAAGGATGCTCCATACTGGCCCTTTTTCTTCTACTTCAGCTCTTACACATTTTCAGTACTGCTGTTTCATCTCTTGTTCTTCTTGCCACTGAAATTTAGAGGTATAATGGGTTTTTACTGTTCTTTTTTTCAATGTCCTATACGTTGTTGGTTTCCCCAATCCTTTCTACACTTCTGTAAATAGCCTCTTTAGCTATTTATTTCAGCAGTATTGTTTCCTATACCCTCTCTAAGCCACAGGTTTATGATCTGTAAAATTATGAGAACATAGTATTTGCTTTATAGGATTGTCCTGAGGGTTAGTAAAATGATATAAACATTTATGATAGACCCTGACAATTGTGTACTAAGTGTGAGACATTTCTATTATTATTAATAGCTTACAGAGGAGTTAATGTAATATGCTAGAAATGAAAAATTTCATTGGCTAATCAACACAGAACTTTCAGTTCAACAGCTTATTAGATACCTCACTTATGATCCTTGCTCAACAAAATCTGTTCTCAAGATCAAAGCAAAATATTGAATATATTACTTAGTGATGACTGTTAGTTACATAAGCATCTTGTAATAATGCTAGAAGAAAATCTAAAAACTTAGAGAAAAATAGTAATTTTCATTCTTTAGAAAAAACAATATGAATAGCCAGTTTCATTGTCATGTTTCATGGAAAACTGGGTGTGTATTACCAATGATAGTAATAAACTTAAGTAACCTCAGCTATGCAAATTATACCACTCTAATGGCAGAAAATGAAGAGGAACTAAAGAGAACCTTGATGAGGATGAAAGAAGAGAGTGAAAAAGCTGGCTTAAAACTCAGCATTCAAAAAACCAAGATCATGGCATCCAGCCCCATCACTTTATGGCAAAACAGATGGAGAGAATGTGTAAACAGTGACAGACTTTATTTTCTTGGTTTCCAAAATCACTGCAGATGGTAACTGCAGCCATGAAATTAAAAGATGCTTGCTCCTTGGAAGAAAAGTTATGATCAACCTAGACAGCATAATAAAAAGCAGAGACATTACTTTGCCGACAAAGGTATGTCTAGTCAAAGCTATGGTTTTTCCAGTAGTCATGTATGGATGTGAGAGTTGGACTATAAAGAAAGCTGAGTGCCAAAGAATTGATGCTTTTGAACGGTGGTGTTGGAGAAGACTCTTGAGAGTCCCTTGGTCAGCTAGGAGATCCAACCAGTCCATCCTAAAGAAAATCAGTCCTGAATAATCATTGAAAAGACTGATGCTGAAGCTGAAACTCCAATACTTTGGCCATCTCATGCAATGAGCCTGACTCCTTGAAAAAGACCCTGATGCCAGGAAAGATTGAGGGCAGGAGGAAAAGGGAATGACAGAGGATGAGATGGTTGGATGGCATCACCGACTGAATGGACATGAGTTTGAGCAAACTCCAGGAGTTGATGATGGACAGGGCGGCCTGGCATGCTGCAGTCCATGGCGTCACAAAGAGTAAGACATAACTTAGCGAATGAACAGCAACAAAAACTAAGTAATACAAGCATTACAAAAATCCCAAACAACGCTGGTCTGTGTTTCCAAATGCGTAGCCTAGTTAAACACCTGGCGTTATCAAAGATCTGATGATCTCCTGTGTGTCCTTTGTAGTATTACTGACCTACAAAAAGATTATGATCAAGGGTACTTTCTGTAAGGTTCTTTTGTAAACTTTTATAAAAGTCTATAGTCTTTCATTTTTCATCAATTTAGATAAAAATATGCTACTTCCAGTAATATACATTAAATATTTGTTATCTGGTTTTCTTGCTAACCTGGAATTGCTTCCTTATGCTTTATTCTTTTCATTTTTGTTGTCTGCTGCTATTAGTGTTTTCACTATTGACTGCTTTCTTTCTGCTGTTGAGTTGAATCTATACTGTGCCTTTGGCAGAAGATCCATTTTTGGTATATATTCTGAGTATTTGCAGATGGTCCATTGCCCAGGACCAGACACTTTTTGATAACATTTCTTAAGCAAGAAAAGTTTAGGGGCATTACTGCAATACTTAGTCATCACGCCCACTTTTTATGTCCTATACTAGATATTGACTAAATGTTCACTGCATTGCCACACATATGTGTGGTTATTATAATCTGAGCCTTTCATAAACTGAGCTTATCACCAACATGAGCCTTAGTAACACAAATGTGAAAATCACTCATGGACTGTAGCCTGCTAGGCGCCTCTGTTCACGGAATTCTCCAGGCCAGAATACTGGAGTGGGTAGCCATTATCTTTTGCAGGGGATCTTCCCAACCCAGGGATTGAACCCAGTTCTCCTACATTGCAGGTGAATTCTTTACTGTCTGAGCCACCAGGGAAGCCCCTATAACACAAAAGACCTTAGAAAAGTAAAATCTTCATTGATCTTTGAAATATCACTCACTGTGTTAACCCTCACCTAGTACTCACAGTCATGTAGAAAGACATTTATAACTGGACCATCTGAATATAAATGAGCTGATAAATCTCACTCATATTATTATTTAATATTAGTTAATATAAACTGATATAAACTGCTAAAAGAACTGATAGATTTCATTTGTATAGTTTTCAGTCTAGTATATTTTAAGTGGCACAGTGTTAGGAAGAGTTCTTACAAATCTGTATTCTTTGTTCTCAAAGCTACATGTGCACACTGACTAGATGTTACATTCCCCTAGGACAGGACCAAATGAAAACATTTTTGTGGTATGAAAGATATTTTATAACTTATTTGAAGGACAGATATCTTGACTAAAAGACAGGTAGAGTCCATCCAGGCAAATATTTCTATAACAGGATATAGAAGGGTTTGCTCTACTGGTGTTGTTTTCAAAATTCATATTTTTATAGAGAAAAAATAAGTTACAAAATAAATAAATTACCTATTGGAATGAGAATTATTTCAATGTAACATACAGTCAGCCTCATCAAAAAATATACAGATCTGTTAGAATACAAGACATTGTCATTACAAAGTAATATTCCTTTGCCCTTTCTGATGTATGAACAAAGTAATCTTCACATCTTACATGTGTTGGTCATGGTTACAAGGACTTGAATAGATCCCTGAATCCGAGGGTAAACACCAAGTGGACTGAAGTAGTAAGATTCCTTCCCCTCAAAGGTCCATAAACTAGAACACAGATAGATTCAGTCAGTTTTCAATGGGCAGTTAAGCTAAGAAACTAGGGTCATGTAGACTCAAAGCCTGGCAGTTGTATTGGAATTGTATTGAGCATGAGGAGGCATAGTGTACTTTACATGGGAACAGGCAGACCTGGACAGAAAAGAGGAGAGGGAAATCAGAGAAGCTGAGAAAAGAATTCTTTCAGATCCAGTAAGAGAGGAACACCGTGTCAATCCGAACCATCATTTTATAAAGCCTAATTTGTCTCCCTACATTAAACATTTTGTTCTTTTACTTACTTGACCAATAATTAGTTATTAGTTATTAACCTAGAAGTCAAGTTTTGTCCCCTTTTTAAAAACTTCTTTAAAAAAAGACAAACTAATTTTCTATTGGGAGCATTAGCAGGTATTTCCCAGGATCTGTTTACTGTGAAACAATTTTAATTAATTTGCATCAGAAAAAGTCTCAGTTCCTCATCTTCTTGCTCAAGTTGCCTTAACTTTCTTTTAGGTGACTTATACATTGGGCTTCCCTGGTGGCTCAGAGGGTAAAGAGTCTGCCTGCAATGCAAGAGACCTGGGTTCGATCCCTGGATCAGGAAGATCCCCTGGAGAAGGAAATGGCACCCCACTCCAGTACTTTTGCCTGGAAAATCCCATGGACAGAGAAGCCTTGTAGACAACAGTCCATGGGATCACAAAGAATTGACACGACTGAGCGACTTCACTTTCTGTCTTCCATACGTGACTTATCCTTGTCTTTCTTGAGAAGTTAACATTCTTGTATCAGAGTCTTTACCTATGTCTCCATAGGAACTGGCTTTAAACACATGTAGCCATCATCCAAATTATTTGTCTTTTCAAAATGATTTACTTCCTCCAGTGTTCTGCAAAATGTCTGTCATTGATTATTAACAGGAAATATAACAGTATGATATATAGACAAATATCAAAGTATATCAACATGCATACAATGACCCTCTATATTTGTGAGTTCTGCAACAGTGACTTCAACCAATCACAGATTGAAAGTATTGGGAAAAAGAGTTTAGGAAGTTCAGAAAAGCAAAGCTTGAAGTTGCCACACACTGGGCAACTATTTAAACAGTACGCTCATGTATTTACAACTATTTACATAACAAATGTTCAAGCTGGTTTTAAAAAAGGCAGAGGAACCAGAGATCAAATTGCCAACATCCTCTGGATTGTCCAAAAAGCAAGAGAGTTCCAGAAAAACATCTATTTCTGCTTTATTGACTATGCCAAAGCCTTTGACTGTGTGGATAACAATAAACCGCAGAACATTCTGAAAGACATGGGAATACCAGACCACCTGACCTGCCTCTTGAGAAACTTATAATCAAGTCAGGAAGCAACAGTTAGAACTGGACATGGAACAACACACTGGTTCCAAATAGGAAAAGGAATACGTCAAGGCTGTATATTATCACCCTGCTTATTTAACTTATATGCAGAGTACATCATGAGAAACACTGGGCTGGAAGAAACACAAGCTGGAATCAAGATTGCCGGGAGAAATATCAATAACCTCAGATATGCAGATGACACCACCCTTCTGGCAGAAAGTGAAGAGGAGCTAAAAAGCCTCATGATGAAAGTGAAAGAGGAGAGTGAAAAAGTTGGCTTAAAGCTCAACATTGAGAAAACAAAGATCATGACATCTGGTCCCGTCACTGCATGGGAAATAGATGGGGAAACAGTGTCAGACTTTATTTTTGGGGGCTCCAAAATCACTGCAGATGGTGACTGCAGCCATGAAATTAAAAGATGCTTACTCCTTGGAAGGAAAGTTATGACCAACCTAGACAGCACATTGAAAAGCAGAGACATTACTTTGCCAACAAAAGTCCATCTAGTCAAGGCTATGGTTTTTCCAGTGGTCATGTATGGATGTGAGAGTTGGATTGTGAAGAAGGCTGAGAGCCGAAGAATTGATGCTTTTGAACTGTGGTGTTGGAGAAGACTCTTGAGAGTCCCTTGGACTGCAAGGAGATCCAACCAGTCCATTTTGAAGGAGATCAGTCCTGGGTGTTCTTTGGAAGGAATGATGCTAAAGCTGAAACTCCAGTACTTTGGCCACCTCATGTGGAGAGTTGACTCATTGGAAAAGACTCTGATGCTGGGAGGGATTGGGGGCAGGAGGAGAAGGGGATGACAGAGGATGAGATGGCTGGATGGCATCACCGACTCGATGGACGGGAGTTTGAGTGAACTCCGGGAGCTGGTGATGGACAGGGAGGCATGGCATGCTGATATTCATGGGGTTGCAAAGAGTCCAACATGACTGAGTGACTGAACTGAACTGAACTGAACATTCATTAGGTATTATTAGTATACTCTAGTTGCTGCTGCTAAAATATACAAGAGAATGTGCTTAGGCTGCATGCAAATACTACTTAATTTTATATAAGGCGCTTGAGCATCTGTCGATTTTGGTATCCTGTGGGTAGGTGGGGGAATAAGTGTGGGGTCTTCAAACTAATCCACTGTGGATGCCAAGGAAGAACTGCAATATAAATAGAATCTCCTTCCCACTCCTATTATATGACTACTATTATGTATTTACCCAAGAGGCAATTAGTACTGTCACACTCTTGTTTATCCACAAATTAACAATGTCTTTGTCCTTTATAATGGTTTATACTTTTAATATTTTGAGTATATATTGTACTTACATGGTTCAATAATGTCAAGTTACCCAAAAAAAGCACAAAAATTTGCTCCCACCTTCAGCCTCAGTCACATAAGTTCCTCTTCCTGGAGAAATAAATCTTACCATTTTTTTGTGTACCCTTTTGGAGGTATTTTATGCATATGCAAGTAATGACTCAGTTCAATTCACTGTTGTCATGAAATAGTGCTGTATTTTGCCCTGTACTTTGGTTTTTCTAATTAATATATATTAGAAGTTATTCCATAATGGTACATAAAAGGCTTTCCCATTCATTTTTATGAAAGGTTTTAGGTCTTCCCATCTGTGGATTACTTGCACAACTTACTGATTGACAGTTTTCTTTTCTTCTTCAAGAATTACAAATAGTGCTTTATATATTCATTTTATACCTAAGTCTACTTATAATATTAATAGATATTACTAAGTTGTACTCTACAGAGGCTACACAAATTTACTATCCACTTTATCTTTGTATCAATGCAGCTGTGTATCAATCAACCAATCATTGTATATATTACTAGGCATATTATTCTATTATATAACTATTAGAGATATATATATATATATCAATATTAGATTGTTTTATATTTGCTAATCTAAGAGATAAAACATTATATCTCATTGAATATTTTGTTTTTTATCAACATTTTATATATAATAAAAGTGTTGAACTCAGTGAAATTTTGTATATGTATATGCCTGTGCAACCTCTACTCAAAAATCAAGGCTTATAACCGGTATTCCAAAATCTCTTGATCTTTTTCAAGTCAATATCCAACCTACCAAGAGACAAACACCACTCAGAATTTTATCACAATAAAAGGCATGCTTATTCATAAATATAAATTAAATTATGTTGTTTTAGTTCAATCGCACACTAGGCTTCCCTGTCCTTTTACAGATATTTTTGTTTTTGACTTTTTTATGCAACATGATGTTCCTTCAAATATTAGTAATTCACGTTTTCATGTTATATATAGATTTTATTAGTTGTGTTAGATAGTTTGAATAGGAAAAAGGAGTCCAAAATGGCAGTGGCTAAAAGACAAAGAAGGGAAAAGCCTGCAAAATTAGAACAAAGGAGGGTCCTAGGATGGAAGTGAGGACCTCACATAAAACAAAAAGCCCTCCTGGATAGCCCAATTTACATATGGCAGGCTTAGGTGGAGGAGAAAAAAACATATATAAAGAGGTGCCAAAATTGAGCTGGGGGCTTCTCTTCTCATCTTTTGGGTCGTCCCACTCTCACATCTCAAGGATGTATTTTCCTTTGCGTTCTAAAAAAATTGAGTTGTAACATGGAACTGTAACACTGGTCCATCCATTGCTTCAAATTTTTGTTGCAACGAGACAGAACCAAGGAAATTACAAACTCCCCTGACAGTTGAATGTATTACATTGTCTTTTTAATTTTGTTTTTGAAGTTTCAGAATGAATTTCTAGTTAAATGAAGTTGAATTCACTTTTTTCTTTCTTAATTCTGTTTTATAATTTTTTACTTTTTTTTTAACCATTTATCATTTCTTTATTATTATTATTTTTTTTTACTTTACAATATTGTATTGGTTTTGCCGTACATCAACATGAATCCACCACAGGTGTACACGTGTTCCCCTTCCTGAACCCCCCTCCCACCTCCCTCCCCGTACCATCCCTCTGGGTCATCCCACATTTTTTTTTTTTAAAAAGACCATTTGCATCTTTAAATGCACTTTCCATGGGTAGTCTGATAGTCTTTGTTCCTCTTTCTATTAGAAATATATATAAGAAACTGTTTGTGTTACAACTATTTTTTCCTGTTTGTCAATTACCTTTTGATTTTCTGTGCATCATCTAAACATTTCACATTTCTAATGTGACTTTTTCACATTTATACAAAAATTTAGCATTTTAATAGAAATCAATTTTTAACACTCAGACTTTTCCAAGATTTTTTAAAATATTAATGCTTTCTTCAATAATTTTATGGTTTAATTTTCTACATTTAAATATCTGATCAATTGCAATAAACTGCATCCTAGTGAAAGGTGAAAGTATGAGTTCAACTCCATCACCCTGGCAATCCCACTCTTTTGGATCCTGGCCTTCAGATCTTGCCTTTGGAGAAAGTCATGTGGATGGTTTCCTCCTTATTGGATACTCATCACATGAAAGCAAAACTGACCTTGAACATGACATTAGGGCAGGAAAAAGGCTCTACTTTCCTCAGATGGATCTCAGAAGTGTTTAATGTTGTATAACTAGACCACAAACTAGCACAAGATGATTCCTTGTGAATATTTTTTCACAAAGCTGACCAAAACTAAGAAATGAGCATGCTTTCAATACAAGACCATTCTCACTGCAAAAGAATCTCTCCTGGCTCCCAAATCACCTCCCTCATGGACTGTGGGGATTAAAAGGAACAAATACCCACTCCCCCATAATGAACAGTAGAGACTTTATCAGTATGGTAATACAAGGCTTATCAATTTTCATTCCAATAAAATGCTCTCAGTTATTTTGAAATAAAACCAACCAAAAACTAAATAAATAAATCTCAGTAGTAAAGTCTTCCATAATCAATAAATTCCCCACAGACATCATAGAAGTGGAGGAAAAGAAAAGAGATGTAAATCTAAAATTGCACAAATATCACTGTGATGTGGTTTATCTAGTATAAAATGGAAATAAAATGACACACTATTTGACACTTAACTGCAATATTACTCACTTTTTCCAAGCTGTTGTATGTCATATTGAAGTAAGACATTTCAGAAACTATCATATTACCTAAAATCATTGTATGGGCATAATGGCCATGAGCCTCCTGCCAGTATTTTAGAAAATACACAGTATTTAGAGGAAGAGTGAAGCTGCTAAGTCATGTCCTACTCTTTACGACCCCATGGACTGTAGCCTACCATGTTCCTCCATCCATGAGATTTTCCAGGCTAGAATACTGGAGTGGGTTGCCATTTCCTTCTCCAGGGGATCTTCCTGACTCAGAGATCAAGCCCGGGTCTCCCGCATTGGAGGCAGACGCTTTACCCTCTGAGCCACCAGGGAAGGAGGCCTAAAATTTAAGAATGCAACTAGCTGAAACACTGGTAGAAGTAATTAACCAGGTTTGTAAAGCATTATTTCAAGGTTCTCAATCTACATTAATGTTTTCTCATCACATGATCTCTCTGTGTGGTTCAAAATTAGAGGAAAGACCTTTCTATGCTTGATAGATATATTAATATCTGCCTTTTTCTGAAAAAGCCTAATACTTATATAATAATATTAAATTACTCAAATATTTTAAGAAATGATTATTTTTAAATAAGGTTAACTTCAGAGTTCATCTCTAAAGCAAACTTTTGTTTATCTTAGGTCAAATTCTATTACTTTTGTGCAAAATCTATTATAGAATTTAGGGAGTAAGAAGCAAATGAAGTAAAATTATCAGAAAAAGTTGCCAAGTTAAAGTGAGTTTCTTTTCTTTTTTTTTTTCTTTTCTTTTTTTTTTTAATTTTATTTTATTTTTAAACTTTACATAACTGTATTAGTTTTGCCAAATATCAAAATGAATCCGCCACAGGTATATATGTGTTCCCCATCCTGAACCCTCCTCCCTCCTCCCTCCCCATTCCATCCCTCTAAAGTGAGTTTCTGAGCATAAGCATCTATAACATTTCAGGTTATACCATAAATATTAGAAAAGAAAATCCTGCCCCCTGTGTCAAGTGAATGACAGTTTTTAATTTACATTATCTAATTATGATTTTTTTTACTAAGTTAATGAAGACATCCTATGAAATTATGCATTTTTCAGTGTAAAGGATAGATGACTTAAGGAAGTGATAATGAAGGACGATTAGTTAGAATTTCCATATAAAGAGCCGCCATGTAATAGATCTGGATTCTGTGCTGAGGAGTTGTACTGTGGCATATTCTGTGATTCAGTAAATAAATGGCTTTCTATTATTATAAGTGTGTGTATTATCTGAAAATGAATAGCAATAAAGGATTGTTTGATTTTGAAAAAGATAGTTAAATATCAAGATTTATGCTTATTACATTTTAATTACATGAAAGTATAAAATTCAACATAAGCAAGGATAGTAATACATTCTAAGGACTCTATAGACACTTTAAAGTTTCCATTATAAGAATAACTTAGTATTTTATACATCTAGATAATGAAATCATGTTTAAATTCCCCTCATCTACACATAACCTGAAAAATGACAGAAAATATATGAAAATTAAACTTAGTATAATATTACAAATGCAAACTCCTAAAGAGGAAAAGTAACTCACAGTAGACAGGAGCTTTAACAGCATGCCTGACAAGTGATGTCTCAGAGTAAAGCTAGTGCTTGCCATAGGCAAGGGCATCCCAAAAGACGGCACAGCTCCAACTAAAAACACTTAGTCCGTCATTTTAGTAGGTGTTCACTTCACTGGATCCATAGAGCAAACAGCTGCAGCTACCAGGGCTGGT
Organism: Bubalus kerabau; assembly: GCF_029407905.1. Lineage (NCBI taxonomy): Eukaryota > Metazoa > Chordata > Mammalia > Artiodactyla > Bovidae > Bubalus > Bubalus kerabau. Next base: position 76,726,124 of record NC_073631.1, on the reverse strand, counting down.
AAGGATTCAGAGAGTAAGGGGAAAAATCCAAAAAAGGCTAATATTTTGAAAGAGATACAACAGAGATCTCATATTAAAAGAAATTAGTTACTAAAAAATCAGAAAAGAGCTTTAAAAATGAGGCTATGAGACAATGAAAGGAATCATTGCTAAAATTAAAACCGGATAGTATAAAACAAAAAAGAGGACAAGAAAACAAGTTAGATGTTTAATAAATTTAGTTATTGGTATGAGACAAAATATATGGATAAAGAGCAGATTATACATAGTTGATAATTGTACAATGAACTTTTCAGAAGACTCCTGGGAGAGCCTTGGACAGCAAGATCTAACCCGTCAATCCTAAAAGAAATCAACCCTAAATATATATTAGAAGGATTGATGCTAAAGCTGAAGCTCCAGTACTTTGGCCACCTGATGTGAAGAGTTGACTCATGGGAAAAAACCCTGGTGCTGAGAAAGACTGAGGGCAGGAGAAGAAGGGGATGACAGAGGATGAGATGGTTGTTTGGCATCACTGACTCAGTAGACATGAGTCTGAGCAAACTCTGGTGTGCTGACGTCCATGTGCTCACAAAGAGTCAGACGTGGCTCAACAACTGAACAGCAACACAGTGAACTGAAAGATCAAATTTAGAAATCCTTTCAGAATCAAGCAAAACAAACAACCACAACAAAACCCAACTGTACCACTCCAAAACACAGAAATAATCTAAACATAAAATAAAAACCAAGAGAGCAGAAAATTATAGGGAAAATGAAAGATTGTTGCTTACTAAAGAACAATCATTAAAAAAAAAAAAAAAAAAAGAACAAATACCGGAAAAAAAAAAAAAACCCACACAACTTAATCAATGAGGGAGAGAATAGACACTGGGAGGAACTAATGATGAAAAACAAATAGTAATTAAGTGCCAGTAGAAAAAAAGAACTAAAATTTAGTGAGTAATGTTGGCAAATTTATACCAGTAAGATTGAAAAAGCTAGATAAAATGAGTTTCTAGTTATAAAAATATTATTAAAAACAAATTTAAGATATAATTAAAACATACACAGACATATACAAAATTACCCAAGCTCATATTTTACTCAAGGAAAAAGTAATTGTCATTTTATACCAATTGTTTTAGAGCAAAGAACCAGAAGAGTTATAGACCAATTGATCTAACAAGGCATTATCTAAGGATAGAAGAAAACATAGGTTTTTTTCCTATAAACAAACTGAATCAACAAATTTAAAATGCATAGAAGTGATATAACTCAACAAGCTTGCTTTATACAGGATCAACAAAAGAGTTCAATTCTTTCTTATTATTTTGTGTTCTCTACACAAGCAACAACCAATTAAAACCTATAATAGAAAAATGATGCATTGCTGCAACAATACTAATTTTATCTTACATTTACAAAATGTAAAATGGAAATTTTGTAATTTGTAAAAAGCGGTGCAAGAATTTTATGGACACAATCCAAAGAAAGACAAATTATAGAAAGACAAAAGTCTAAAATTCCAGAGTCATGCTATTTTGAGGGTGACAATGGCAGTTTTATGTAGATACAGATTCCTTTTATAACACTTTATAAACCAAATTAATACCTTTCAAAATCCTACCAGAGTTCTACAAACTCTCACAGTTGAGTTAAAAAGTTATTAAAAGGATAACTGTGTTTTTTTAAAAAAAAAAAAGGACAATTTTTTTTTTAAGTACAAGGTTGAGTTCACACAAAAATCACTGAATATGAAAAACAAGAAATGAAGCTAAAATAATTAAACAATAGTGTTAGAGCAGGAGTACAATAATGGAAACCCTGCTGAAATTATTACTACTATTAATATGGAGTACATAGTGTATGCATAATTCACCAAAAATCACAAGTGAGCATATTTGCAATTTATGTGTGTCAGATCGGATCAGTCTCTCAGTTGTGTCCGACTCTTTGCGACCCCATGAATCACAGCACGCCAGGCCTCCCTGTCCATCACCAACTCTCGGAGTTCACCCAGACTCACATCCATCGAGTCAGTGATGCCATCCAGCCAGCTCATCCTCTGTCGTCCCCTTCTCCTCCTGCCCCCAATCCCTCCCAGCATCAGAGTCTTTTCCAATGAGTCAACTCTCCACATGAGGTGGCCAAAGTACTGGAGTTTCAGCTTTAGCATCATTCCTTCCAAAGAAATCCCAGGGCTGATCTCCTTCAGAATGGACTGGTTGGATCTCCTTGCAGTCCAAGGGACTCTCAAGAGTCTTCTCCCAAAACCACCGTTCAAAAGCATCAATTCTTCGGCACTCAGCCTTCTTCACAGTCCAACACTCACATCCATACATGACCACAGGAAAAACCATAGCCTTGACTAGACGAACCTTTGTTGGCAAAGTAATGTCTCTGCTTTTCAATATGCTATCTAGGTTGGTCATAACTTTCCTTCCAAGGAGTAAGTGTCTTTTAATTTCATGGCTGCAGTCACCATTTGCAGTGATTTTGGAGCCCCCCAAAATAAAGTCTGACACTGTTTCCCCATCTATTTCCCATGAAGTGATGGGACCGGATGCCATGATCTTCGTTTTCTGAATGTTGAGCTTTAGGCCAACTTTTTCACTCTCCTCTTTCACTTTCATCATGAGGCTTTTTAGTTCCTCTTAACTTTCTGCCATAAGGGTGGTGTCATCTGCATATCTGAGGTTACTGATATTTCTCCCAGCAATCTTTATTCCAGCTTGTGTTTCTTCCAGTCCAGTGTTTCTCATGATGTACTCTGCATATAAGTTAAATAAACAGGGTGACAATATACAGCCTTGACATATTCCTTTTTCTATTTGGAACCAGTCTGTTGTTCCATGTCCAGTTCTAACTGTTGCTTCCTGACCTGCATACAGATTTCTCAAGAGGCAGGTCAGGTGGTCTGGTACTCCCATCTCTTTCAGAATTTTCCACAGTTTATTGTGATCCACACAGTCAAAGGCTTTGGCATAGTCAATAAAGCAGAAATAGATGTTTTTTCTGGAACTCTCTTGCTTTTTCCATGATCCAGTGGATGTTGGCAATTTGATCTCTGGTTCCTCTGCCTTTTCTAAAACCAACTTGAACATCAGGAAGTTCACAGTTCACGTAGTGCTGAAGCCTGGCTTGGAGAATTTTGAGCATTACTTTACTAGCGTGTGAGATGAGTGCAATTGTGTGGTAGTTTTAGCATCTATATCTATTATATACTATGAAAATTTGCCTTATTTCACTCCTGTAAAAATATATTTCAGCACTCTTTTTCTCTACCCATGATTTTATTTTTTGGTGACAATAAAATATTCCACTCAAGGATTCAACTTTACATTAAATAATTTTTTATTTTAATTTTAAGTGAGTTATTCCGTCCATAAACTTTCCACCTAACACTAGGAAATTAATGAGAGAAATACAAGAGTGGAACTTGGGAAACAAAGGACATACAAATTTTAAGAAGGAGAGTGTTAATGTTTCCTTTGCAGAAAGTTGTATTTATCATCCTACCAGCTGTGTCTAAAATAGTATATATATAACACCTTGACTTTTTTCATTGTTTGGCTTCTAATTATTAATGTGGCCCTTGAGAAAAATCACCATCAATTCTCAAGTCACGGAACTGAAGATTATAGGCTTATAAATTGGTGGACCACATGTAAATTAATTATATTTCCTTATTTAAAAATAATGTTTACACCTCCAAAATCACTGCAGATGGTGACTGCAGCCATGAAATTAAAAGACGCTTACTCCTTGGAAGGAAAGTTATGACCAACCTAGATAGCATATTGAAAAGCAGAGACATTACTTTGCCAACAAAGGTCCGTCTAGTCAAGGCTATGGTATTTCCTGTGGTCATGTATGGATGTGAGAGTTGGACTGTGAAGAAGGCTGAGTGCCGAAGAATTGATGCTTTTGAACTGTGGTGTTGGAGAAGACTCTGAGAGTCCCTTGGACTGCAAGGAGATCCAACCAGTCCATTCTGAAGGAGGTCAGCCCTGGGATTTCTTTGGAAGGAATGATGCTAAAGCTGAAACTTCAGTATTTTGGCCACCTCATGTGGAGAGTTGACTCATTGGAAAAGACTCTGATCCTGGGAGGGATTGAGGGCAGGAGGAGAAGGGGATGACAGAGGATGAGCTGGCTGGATGGCATCACTGACTCGATGGACGTGAATCTGGGTGAACTCCGGGAGTTGGTGATGGACAGGGAGGCCTGGCGTGCTGTGATTCATGGGGTCGCAAAGAGTCAGACACGACTGAGCGACTGAAGTGAACTGAACTGAGCAAAAGATTCAAAGAAAGTTATACATCAAGATTACAAACTCTCAAAATGCATGAAACATCAAAAGCTATGTAATTTGGTGATCATTACTAGCATCATCCGAGAATAACACTTTAGAGGAAAAAAAGTGACATCATTAACACAAATAGGTGATGTTTCTATGGTCACTAATCTATGGCAAATTTTCTTTCAAATTCTTTCTTTTTTAATGACAAGCTTAAGGCCTCACCAATGTATTGAATATTGAAATCATTTTGAAAGTGCTTTCAAATATCTTAAGAACAACGAGGCTACAAAATTATTACCATCTAATATATTTGAATGAACATCAACATTTTAGGAATCCGTGAACTAAAATGGGATGGGGATGGATGAATTTGATTAGAAGACCATTATATCTACTACTGTGGGCAAGAATCCCTTAGAAGGAACAGAATAGCCCTTATAATCAATAAGAGAGTCCCAAATAGAGTACTTGGTTGAAATCTAAAAATGACAGAATGATCTCAGTTCATTTCAAAGTCAAACCATTCAATGTCAGAATAATTCAAGCCTATGCCCAACCACTAATGCCAAAGAAGCTGAAGTTCAATGATTCTATGAGGCCTAAAAGGTCTTCTAGAACTAACATCATAGGAGTCTAGAATACAAGAGTAGGAAGTCAAGAGATACCTAGAATAACAGGCAAATTTGTCCTTGGAGTACAAAATGAAGCAGGGCAGAGGCTAACAGAGTTTTCCAAGAGAACACACTGGTCATAGAAAACACTCTCTTCCAAAAACACAAGACATGACTCTATACATGGAGATCACCAGATGGTTAGTTCAGTTCAGTCACTCAGTCATGTCCGACTCTTTGCAACCCCATGAATCACAGCATGCCAGGCCTCCCTGTCCATCACCAACTCCAGCAGTTCACTCAGACTCACGTTCATCAAGTCAGTGATGCCAACCAGCCATCATCCTCTGTCGTCCCCTTTTCCTCCTGCCCCCAATCCCTCCCAGCATCAGAGTCTTTTCCAATGAGTCAACTCTTCATATGAGGCGGCCAAAGTATTGGAGTTTCAGCTTTAGCATCATTCCTTCCAAAGAACACCCAGGACTGATCTCCTTCAGAATGGACTGGTTGGATCTCCTTGCAGTCCAAGGGACTCTCAAGAGTCTTTTCCAACACCACACTTCAAAAGTATCAATTCTTCAGCGCCCAGCTTTCTTCACAGTCCAACTCTCATATCCATACATGACCACTGGAAAACCATAGCCTTGACTAGATGGACCTTTGTTGGCAAAGTAATGTCTCTGTTTTTGAATATGCTATCTAGGTTGGTCATAACTTTTCTTCCAAGGAGTAAGCATCTTTTAATTTCATGGCTGCAGTCACCCTCTGCAGTGATTTTTGGAGCCCCCCCAAAAAAGTCTGACACTGTTTCCACTGTTTCCCCATCGCTTTGCCATAAAGTGATGGGACCAGATGCCATGATCTTCGTTTTCTGAATGTTGAGCTTTAATCCAGCTTTTCCACTCTCCTCTTTCACTTTCATCAAGAGGCTTTTTAGTTCCTCTTTACTTTCTGCCATAAGGGTGGTGTCATCTGCATATCTGAGGTGATTGCTATTTCTCCCGGCAATCTTGATTCCAGCTTGTGCTTCTTCCAGTCCAGCGTTTCTCATGATGTACTCTGCATAGAAGTTAAATAAACAGGGTGACAATATACAGCCTTGACGTAATACTTTTCCCATTTGGAACCAGTGTGTTGTTCCATGTCCAGTTCTAACTGTTGCTTCCTGACCTGCATATAGGTTTCTCAAGAGGCAGGTCAGGTGGTCTGGTATTCCCATCTCTTTCAGAATTTTCCACCGTTTATTGCAGGGCAGAGGCTGGGAGGAGCTACCCCAAACCCAAGGTCAGGGGCGGTGGCTGAGAGGAGCAACCCCAAGTCCAAGGTGGTGGCTGTGTGGATGCAGGAGGGCCGAGAGGAGCTACTCCACGTTCAAGGTCAGGAGGGGCCACGGTGAGGAGATACCCTCGTCCAAGGTAAGGAGCAGCGGCTGTACTTTGCTGGAGCAGCCATGAGGAGATACCCCATGTCAAAGGTAAGAAAAACCCAAGTAAGACGGTAGGTTTTGCGAGAACGCATCAGAGGGCAGACATGCTGAAACCATATTCACAGAAAACTAGTCAATCTAATCATACCACAGCCTTGTGTAACTCAATAAAACTAAGCCAGGCCCTGTGGGGCCACCCAAGATGTGCGGGTCATGGTGGAGAGGTCTAACAGAATATGGTCCACTGGAGAAGGGAATGGCAAACCACTTCATTACTCTTGCCTTGAGAACCACATGAACAGTATGAAAAGGCAGAATGATAGGATATTGAAAGAGGAACTCCCCAGATCGATAGGTGCCCAATATGCTACTGGAGATCAGTGGAGAAATAACTCCAGATAGAATGAAGGGATGGAGCCAAAGCAAAAACAATACCCAGTTGTGGATGTGACTGGTGATAGAAGTAAGATCCGATGCTGTAAAGAGCAATATTGCAAAGGAACCTGGAATGTTAGGTCCATGAATCAAGGCAAATTGGAAGTGGTCAAACAGGAGATGGCAAGAGTGAATGTCAACATTCTAGGAATCAGCGAACTAAAATGGACTCAAATGGGTGAATTTAACTCAGATGACCATTATATCTACTACTGTGGGCAGGGATCCCTTAGAAGAAATGGAGTAGCCATCATAGTCAACAGAAGAGTCTGAAATGCAGTACTTGGATGCAATCTTAAAAATGACAGAATGATCTCTGTTCATTTCCAAGGCAAACCATTCAATATCTCAGTAATCCAAGTCTATGCCTCAACCAGTAATGCTAAAGAAGCTGAAGTTGAATGGTTCTATGAAGACCTACAAGACCTTTTAGAACTAACACCCAAAAAAGATGTCCTTTCATTACAGGGGACTGGAATGCAAAAGTAGGAAGTCAAGAAACACCTGGAGTAACAGGCAAATTTGGCCTGGAGTATGGAATGAAGCAGGGCAAAGGCTAATAGAGTTTTGCCAAGAGAACGCACTGGTCATAGCAAACACCCTCTTCCAACAACACAAGAGAAGACTCTACACATGGACATCACCAGATGGTCAACACCAAAATCAGATTGATTATATTCTTTGCAGCCAAAGATGGAGAAGCTCTATACAATCAGCAGAAACAAGACTGGGAGCTGACTGTGGCTCAGGTCATGAACTCCTTATTGCAAATTCAGACGGTCAGTAACCAAAGCCAAACTGATTATATTCTTTGCAGCCAAAGATGGAGAAGTTGTATACAGTCATGGAAAACAAGACCTGGAGCCAATTGTGGCTCAGATCATCCGCTCTTATTGCAAAATTCAGGCTCAAATTGAAGAAAGTATGGAAAATCACTAGGTCATTCAGGTATGACCTAAATCAAACCCCTTATGATTATACAGTAGAGCTAATGAATAAATTCAAGGGACTAAATCTGGTAGACAGAGTGCCTGAAGAACTGAGGACTGAGGTTCATAATATTGTACAGGGGGTGATGACCAATATCATCCCAAGAAAAAGAAATGCAACAAGGCAAAATGGTTGTCTGAGGAGACCTTACAAATAGTTGAGAAAAGAAGAGAAACTAAAGGCAAAGGAGAAAGGGAAAGATATATCCAGTTGAACACAGAGTTCCAGAAGACAGGAGAGATAAGAAAGCCTTCTTAGGTGAAGAGTGCAAAGAAATAGATGAAAGCAATACATTGGGAAAGACTAGAGATCTCTTTAAGAAAACTGGAGCTACCAAGTGAATATTTCATGCACAATAAAGGAAAAAATGTCAAGAACCTGAAAGAAGCAGAAGAGATTAAGAAAAGGTGGCAAGAATACACATAAGAACTGTACAAAAAAGCTCTTAATGACCTGGATAACCACGATGGTGTGGTCACTCACTTAGAGCCGAATATTCTGGAGTGTGAAGTCAAGTGGGCCTTTGAAAGTGTTACAACGAACAAAGCTAGTGGAGGTGATGGAATTCCAGCTGAGCTATTTCAAATCCTAAAAGATGATGTGGTTAAAGAGTGGCACTCATTAGGCCAGCAAAATTGGAAAACTCTGCATTGGCCACAGGACTGGAAAAGGTCAGTTTTCATCCTAATGCCAAAGAATGTTCATACTACCATATAATTACATCCATTTCACATGCCAGCAAGATTATGCTCAAAATCTTTCAAGCTAGGTTTCAGCAGTATGTGAACCAAGAACTTCCTAATGCACAAGCTGAATTTAGAAAAGGCAGAGGAACCAGAGAGGAATCAGCAGAGGAATCAAATAGCCAACATATATTAGATCATTGAAAAAACAAGGAAATTCCCCCCAAAAAAATCGAATTCTGCTTCATTGACTATGCTAAGTCCTTTGACTGTATAGATCATAACAAACTGTGGAATATTCTTAATGAGATGGGAATACAAGACCACATTACCTGCCTCCTGAGAAACATGTGTACAGGGCAAGAAGCAACAGTTAGAACTGGACAGGGAACAATGGACTGGTTCCAAATTGGGAAATGAGTACCCCAAGGCTGTATATTGTCACCCCACTTATTTAACTTACATGCTGAATACATCATATGAAATGCCAGGCTGGATGAATCATAAGCTGGAATCAAGATTGCTGGGAGAAATATCAACAAACTCAGATATGCAGATGATACCACTTTAATAGCAGAAAGTGAAGAGGAACTGAAGAGCCTCTTGATGAAAGTGAAAGAGAAGAGTGAAAAAAACTGGCTTAAAACTCAACATTCAAAAAACAAATATCATGGCATCAGGTCCTATCACTTCATGGCAAATAGATGGGGAATATGTGAAAATAGTGTCAGATTTCATCTTCTTGGCTCCAAAATAAATGCAGTCCATAACTGCATCCATGAAATCAAAGGACACTTACTCCTTGGAAGAATAGCTTTGAAAAACGTAGACAATGTATTAAAAATCAGAGACATCTCTTTGCCAACAAAGGTCTGTATAGCAAAGCTATGGCTTTTCCAGTAGTCATGTATGGATGTGACAGTTGGATTGTAAAAAGACTGAGCACCAAAGAACTGATGCTTTTGAACTGTGGTGTTGGAGAAGACTCTTGAGAGTCCCTTGGACAGCAAGGAGATCAAACCAGTCAATCAACCCTGAATATTCATTGGAAGAACTGATGCTGAAGCTGAAACTTCAATACTTTGGCCACCTGATGCAAAGAGTTGACTCATTTGAAAGTACCCTGATGCTGGGAAAGATTAAGGGCAAGAGGAGAAGTGGGTGACAGAGGATGAGATGGTTGGATGGCATCACTGACTCAATGGATATGAGTTTGAGCAAACTCAAGGAGATAGTGAAGGACAGGGAAGCCTGCTATGTGGCAGTCCAAGGCGTTGCAGAGTTGGATATGACTTAGCGACTGCAAAACAACAACAATAATATATCTGGAATAACCATACTATATAATTAGTCTCATTTAAGAATAAATACAGTCCATCAGTGCTGTGTATGGTGATCGACATATACAGCAATGACATTCATTCTGGCATTTATTCTCATTTATTCTGGCATTCAACAATGTTCGGGTTTCACTCTCCAAGGAGAAACCAACATATTTGACAGTTCACCTCAACTAAACTAAACCAGATAGGTAAATGTGCTTTAAAAATTCAATAATCTCAAGTTGAATCTATATGACATAGGATTGTCTCTGGTCTTCTGGCCAATCTCTGTTATCACTGTATTCCATTAGCAACAGTGTGGGAGAGAGTCCTGAAATCACATTTTAACCATAGGTAACATTTAAAATCATATTTCTCAAGAACTTTCACTAAGTTATCTTTAGAAATTGACAGGCACATTCATTTATACCCAAATGTTAAAGTATATAACTAAGAATCTAACTATCTATTGCTGACAGAAACAGAGAATGTACAAATGAATAAGAAAACAGAATGATCCATTTTGATGTATGGCAAAACCCAACACAATATTACAATTATTCTTCAATTAAAAATAAATTAAAAAATACCAATCATGGGAAATCACTAGCTTCAGGAGTTTGGGCCCCTATGGTGCCTATTCTGGTTCATATTTCTGGAGATGGAAATGTTAATCTATTTAGGATCATATTCCAAGAGAAATATTAATCTCTAATGAAGGATAAAAAAAATATTGATTCTTTATTCACCATTTCCTTTGTCTCCTCTCAGATAGGATTTATAACAGACTGATCATTTTAAAATGTTGAAGTTATTAACAGATAGGAAATCTGGATTCATTTGAGTGAATTTAAATATATGATCAGAGTACTATAAAATATTATGGTCAGCCAAAGAGATGTCAAAAGCAACAGAATCTTATGAAATTTAGTGTAAAACTGCATGAAAATCTACTAATAACAATTCAGTTGTTGGCTTTGTAGTACTTTAAGACATTGACCTTAACTAGTTCCTGTTTCTCCTAAATTAATTTTCAAATTGAAGCAAACCAACAATTTGTGCTGGGAAATCCCTTTGTTACTACTCACTGTGTGACTAGATAGAAAAATTACCACATTATGGAAAAAATCTTTGCAGATAATTCATCATTTGCTTAGCTGTAGCCTGAATAGCAATGTAAGAATGACTATCAGGAGCTTCATAAGCCTTCTCCAAGAATTAGGATCATCACAAAGAGAAAACTCAGTCCACTCAACCAAAGCTTTCTCAGACATTTGACCTTTGTGGCAGCAAGATGAAAAGCATTTTAAGTAACATTTCTGCTCTGTAATTGGCCCAATCTTAATGGAAAATATTCACTAACAGTAAAATACCAAGAGAGGATTTTGGTAAATGGTAAGTTATTTCAAAAAGATCAGTGTTCAAGGTAATTTACAAGAAAGAAGAAGGCTTACTTAAAGCTGCCACTTAGGATTGTATCAAGTCAAATCAATTTCATAGTTCCTTTAAATTTTATTGATGTTTCTTCAGCGTTTGTATTTCACAGAGTTGAAATAACAAAATCATCTCTAAAGATGTCTCAATTTTAAGTCCACTTTAAACTCAAATTTTATCTTATTTTCTTTTTCAAGAAAAAAGTTTGTTTCCATTTCAGGGACTCTGAATACAGCAGTAGAAACCGTTGTACTAAAGAGTGTTCTGACAACTCTTGGTATTTAACTGAAGTGTGGGCAGAAAGCCAAAAACCTTGTTCTTCCTGTGTGAAGGTATAGATTATAATATTTGGGACTTGTGTTTTTAGAGTGAAGGAGAAATAAGGGCTCTACACATTGTATATGGAGCAAACTGTGCTGTGGAGAGTTGTGGCAAACTCTTTGGTAGAGTCTGTCACCTGTCTTGGCTTTGCTCTAGGCCCTATGAACCAGATCAGTTTTGCAGCTCAAAGTCTGCCGCATTTCCATTTGTTACCATTAGGCAATCACTGTCCTGAAACTGATATTTCACTCATTTTCCTTCACTTGTAACTTCAGAACATTTCTGGTAATTATTACACTGCTTGCGTGTGTGTGTGTGTGTGTATGTATATATATATATATATATATATATATATATATATATATATATATATATATAAATTTTTTTGGTCAGAGCCTACTTCATCAGAGTCTATTTCCAAAATTTGATTATCACTACTCATTTTGAGCAATAATGCTAGCTAAGGAAGCAGTGGGAGATACTTATGTTTGCATTCCAGGAGAACCTAAAAGCATCCTACAGTTAATTCCAATCTCTTCCAGCCATAGTTCATGAGCAGTTCTGGTGACAGATGAGATGCAAGACAGTCATGTCTGTACTTGAGAAAGTTCTTAAAAGATCCCTAAACTCAGTTCTGATACGAAGCATCAACTCATTGGAAAAGGCCCTGATGCTGGAAAGATAGAAGGCAGGAGGAGAAGGGAGCAACAGAGGATGAGATGGTTAGATGGCATCACCAACTCAATGGAAATGAGTTTGAGTAAACTCCGGGAGATAGTGAAGGGTAGAGAAGCCTGGTGTGCTGCAGTCCATGGGGTCACAAAGAGTCGGGCACAACTTAGTGACTATAAGAACAACAAAATTCAGCTCTAGCCACTCCAAAATTTGTTAATAGATGTAACAAACTTAAAAAGATACAAAGCATGGCCTCAGTAGCCTAAAATGTGGGGAAAGAAGTAAAAGTACAGAATTTTTGTGTGCAATTGAAGATAAGTTGTTAGAGCTTAAAATGGACTGGGAGGTCTGTAAGATGTTTCAAGGAAGACTAGTGGTAATCACAAAGGAAAAATCTACACTAATTACATAAACATAAAGAGAAAGGAATTAAAGTTTAACAAATTCTCCAAGCAAAAGATATAAAGTGACTGAATGGATAAAAAATAAGATCCAACAATATGCTGCCTACAAGAGATTCACTTCAGCTTTAGAGACATGTGTAGTGTCCCTAAATGAAAAGATAGAAAAATATACTCTATGAAAATTGTTAAAGAGAGAGAAAGAGAGAGAACTTATACAAGGAGAGAAAAAAAAAAAAAACAAACAGACTTTCAGAAAAAATCAGTCACTAAACTATGCAGGTCATTACACAGAGACTGTAACATTCACACACACACACACACACACCTCCATCCATTTATCCAAAATTGGAGCAAGTAAATATATAAAGTAAGCATTAATAGTACTTAAGGGAAAATAGAGAGCAACAAAATAATAGTATGCAACTTCAATATCCCATTTCAATATTGGATAGCTCATTCAGAAGAAAAATTAATAAGGAAAGAGTGAACCTGAATAATACTATAGACCAATGGACCTTAAAAACATAAACAAAACATTCCATCCAACACACCAGAATATGCATGATAGTCACATACAAAAGAATAAAATTGGACATATACCACTCATAAATTTAACTCAAAATGTATTAAAAACACACACAGAAAACACAGGGAAAATAAATCTTGGCGATGGTTTTGGCAATGGGCTTTTGGATACAACTTTCAAGCACTAGCAAAAAATAACCAAGTAGGACTGTATCAGACTAAAAAGCTTTTGCACAGCAAAAGTTACAGTCAACAGAAAGAGGCAAACTACAATGGAAGAAATTGCAAACCATGTATCAGACATGGAGTTACTATTTAAAACCTATAAGGAATTCATGTATCTCATAGCAGAAAAGTTCAGACTAATTAAAAATTAGGCAGGGGACTGAAATAGACTTTTTTCCAAAGAAGCCATACAAATGTCAATTGACATCACTAATCATCAGAGAAATGTAAATCAAAATCTCAATGAGATATCACCTCATACTTTTAGAATGGCTATCGTCAAAAAACAAGGACCTACTGTATGGAACTTTGCTCAGTGTTAATGTGGCAGCCTGGGTGGGAGGGGAGTTTGAGGGTGAATGGATACACGTATACATATGGCTGAATCTCCTCACTGTTCACTCGAAACTACCACAACATTGTTAGTTGGTTATACTCCAATAAAAAATAAAAAGTTTAAAGTTTGGGGGGAATTAAAAATAGAATTATCATAAGATTCAGTAATTTCACTTCTCAGTATATAATCAAGGAAATGAAAACAGGATACTGAAAAGATATTGTGCTCTCATGTTTCTTGCAGCATTACTTACAGTCACCAAGATATTGGAACAATCTGTCAGTGGATGAAAGAATAAACTAAGATGGTGTAGTTGTATACATACAATTTAATTTAATTCAGTCATGGGAAAAAAGGAAATCCTGCTTTTGGAATAACATGGATGGACCTTGAGGACACATTGTTGTTTAGTCACTAAGTTGTGTCCAGCTCTCTTGCAATCCCATGGACTATAGCCCACTAGGTTCTTCTGTCCTTGGGTGTCTCCTAGATGGATAGGGTGAGGGGGGAAATGGGAGGGGGTTTCAGGATGAGGGGGACATGTGTATACCTGTGGCTGATTCATGCAGATGTATGGCAGAAACCATCACAATATTGTAATTATCCTCCAATTAATTAAAAAAGAGAATACTGGAATGGGTTGCTATTTGCTTATTCAGGGGAGCCTTCCGACTCAGGGATGGAACTTGAATCTTTTGTATTGGCAGGTGATTCTTTACCACTGAGCCACCAGCAAAGTCCTTGAGGGCATCATGCTAAGCTAAATAAATTAGAGAAAGACAAATACTGTATAATCTCACTTAAATGTGATATCTAAAAAGAAACTCAGCCCATAGAAACAGTAGAATGGTGGTTGCCAGGGCCTAGAATGTGAGGGAAAAGAGGGTATACACTTCCAGTTATAAAATGAATACATTCTGGGGATCTAATATTTGGCATGGTGACTTCATAACAAATATTAGATTGTTAAATACATTTAACAAAAATGTATTATATTGTTGAAAGTTGTTAAGAATAAATCTTCAGTGTTCTCACCATAAAAAAATAAAATTGTGAACACGTGAGGAGATGGATGTGTTTAGGTAACTTTAGCTTGTTAATGATTTTGGATTATCTACATGGAGAAGGCTATGGCACCCCACTCCAGTACTTTTGCCTAGAAAATCCCATGGACAGAGGAGCCTGGTAGGCTGCAGTCCATGGGGTCACTAGAGTTGGACACGACTGAGACTTCACTTTCACTTTTCACTTTCATGCATTGGAGAAGGAAATGGCAACCCACTCCAGTGTTCTTGCCTGGAGAATCCCAGGGACGGGGAAGCCTGGTGGGCTGCCGTCTATGGGGTCGCACAGAGTCGGACACGACTGAAGTGACTTAGCAGCACATGTATCAAATCATCACATTGTACATCTTAAACTGATACAACCCATTATATACCAATTATATATTAATGTGTGTGTGCTCAATCATGTCCGACTCTTTGTATTCCCCTGGACTATAGCCTGCCAGGATCTTCTGTCCATGGAATTTTCCAAGCAAAAATACTGGAGTGGGTACAGGTAAGGAGAAACAAACCTCATTGTTGTTAATAGTGAATTGCAAATTAAAACCACAAGTAATTTAATTGCATATATAATAAATAGGGATTCCCAGGTGGCGTAGTGGTAAAGAATCCACCTGCCAATGCAGAAAATGAAGGAGATGCAGGTTTGATCCCTGGGTTGGGAAGATCCCATTGGAGAAAGAAATGGCAATCCACTCCAGTATTCTTGCCTGGAAAATTCCATGGACCAAGGAGCCTGGTGGGCTACAGTCCATAGGGTCACAGAGTTGGACATGATGGAGCACAAGCACATAAATAAATAGCTGAAGTTAGAACCACTGGAGATGATACAGAACAAGAGGAAATATCATACACTATTTATGGGAATTTGATATAACTAGTCTGAAAAACTGTCAGTATTCACTAAAGATTAACACATACATATCATGTAACTTGACTTTCTTGTTGTTGTTGTTTAGTTGCTAAATCATGTTGACTCTTCTGTAACCCCACAGACTGTAGCCCCAACAGGCTCCTCTGTCCATAGGATGTCCCAGCACTGGAATGGGTTGTCATTTGCTTCTCCAGGGGATGTTCCTTGAGTGTTCCCGACCCAGGGATTGAACCCATGTCTCCTGCATTACAGGTAGATTCTTTACTGCTGAGCCACCTGGGAAAGCCAGATTTTCTAATACTTGGTATATAATCAATCAAAACACATACATATTTGCACCAAAAGGTAAGTACACAATGTTCAGAGCAAAATTACTCTCAATGGCTACAAACTTGAAAAAAAACAAAAAACAAATAAGCATCAAACAAAGAATATGTAAGCAACTCAGGGTGTATTCATACAAGGGAACCCACCCATCTGCCTGGCTTTATAAAGAATTATTTCTGCATGAGAGGTCATGGTGAATTCACAAACCCAGTCGAGGAAAATGTGCGAAACACAAACAAGTACAAATGATGTCATTGTATTTAATATAAGGGCTTCCCTGGTGGCTCAGCTGAAGTTCAAGATCAGGCAAAATTAATATTTTGTAATTAACTTTTAATAGAAATTAGTGATAATGACAAGGAGGTCCTAGATGGGGCTTCTGTGGTACTGGAGATATTCTATAGCTTGATTATCTTGACATGTGGTAAGTACATGGGTATGTTCAATTTGTAAAAAAGAATTATTACCTATATCTGTATAATTTGTGGGATTTATATATACTATACTTCATTAAATATTAAAATTTATAATATTCAACTATATAAAACATTGCGACTAGTTAAGCAACACAGTAAAAATTAAATGGTGATTTATATTTCATATAAAGAATGGCCTTGGTGATCCTTTCATAAGCTATTTGAAAGTAGTGAGGATGATGAATTCTTGGAGTTAAATGAGTACAGATGTTATTGAAAAATTAGGTAAAGTGATATAAATGGTTACCAATAAGTTTAACGATAAGTCTATGATAGAAATATCCAGAATGCAATGGAAGTCTAGGTTAAAGCCTAAGTCTAACTAAGCCATAAGTGAAGATATAGGGAGAGCATCATTGAGGAAATGATGTTTAAATTTGGTATTGAAGGATCAATTAAGACTTAGAAGAGGAAGAAAGAAGGTGCGGTAGGAAAGGTGGGCATTCTAGGCAACACAAATAAAATCAAGCAGTTATGAAACTGCATAGATACAAGAATCAGCTTGGTATTAATCCACTAAGTGTAAAGTGGAGGGGTTTAGGAAACATGGCTGAAGAATTAGGCAAGGCACCAACAAAGGAGGAACATTTTTATGTTCCATGTCTAGAGGGCTGTTTTTTTTTCTTATTGATTCTGGGTATCTATTCTCAGGTTATAAACAGAGATGAGTCATGATCAGATCTGTCATTAATGAATTGGTTAATTAACTTAAAGTAATTTACCTATTTATATTTTTCTGTACAGCATAATGGTTTGACTCATATACATTCTATCTTTTAAACAGACACCTAGGAGAAGGAAATGGCAACCCATTCCAGTGTTCTTGCCTAGAGAATCCTGTGGACAGAGGAGCCTGGTGGGCTGTTGTCCATAGGGTCTCACAGAGTTGGACACGACTGAAGCAACTTAGCATGCATGCATGCATTGGAGAAGGAAATGGCAACCCACTCCAGTATTTTTGCCTGGAGAATCCCAGGGACAGAGAAGCCTGGTGGGCTGCCGTCTATGGGGTCACACAGAGTTGGACACAACTGAAGCGACTTAGCAGCAGGAGCATCAGGAGCAGCAGGATTGAAGTGGAGGCTTCAAAGCAATGTGATAAAAACAGAATATGGGAATAATTTTTTTCCTGAAAAATTGCAATAAGCTAAAATGGAAAAATCATAGGGGATCAATAGATATACACAATAGCCAGCTCTTGAATGCCTCAAAAGATGATTTTCCTTTGAATAGGTATTTTCCTAACATTGGCCAATAGCTGTGAGGTTTGCACCAACTCAACCATACTTCATTCAGTTTCCTATTTGGCCAGTGACATATATTTGTAAATAGTTTGCAATCATTAGTACTCAATAACTTAACTGTTGATTTGTTGTTGTTGCTACACACAGTTGCCAACAAAGGTCTGTCTAGTCAAGGCTATGGTTTTTCCAGTGGTCATGTATGGATGTGAGAGTTGGACTATAAAGAAAGCTGAGTGCTGAAGAATTGATGCTTTTGAACTGTGGTGTTGGAGAAGACTCTTCAGAGTCCCTTGGACCGCAAGGAAATCCAACCAATCCATCTTAAAGGAAATCAGTCCTGAATATTCATTGGAAGGATGATGCTGAAGCTGAAACTCCAATGCTTTGGCCACCTGATGCAAAGAATTGACTCATTTGAAAAGACCCTGATGCTGGGGAAGATTGAAGGCAGGAGGAGAAGGGGATGACAGAGGATGAGATGGTTGGATGGCATCACCGACTCAATGAACATAAGTTTGAATAAACTCTGAGAGTTGGTGATGGGCAGGGAAGCCTGGCATGCTGCAGTCCATGGGGTCACAAAGAGTCGGACACGATTGAGCTGAACTGAACACATGATTGACAGTAAAAATCACGGAGTAAGGTAATAGCTGTGTGTTTGTGTTTTTGTTTGTTTGTTTGTTTCCTCTGTGTGAAGTTAATTGGACTATGTAGAAATTAAATTCTCTCCTTGGCCTGAAAAAAATCCTTTTTATCATCTCAGTAGGAAACTCATTTTAGGCTTTTTAAACATACTTGCATGATTTTGATGAGATTATCATTATCATAATCATTATTATTATCCCTCATTAAGTGCCTGGAATACAAGGACATACCATCTCAAGCTTTCACTATTTTTTAACTGCAATAATTACAGCAAATTCTGAATTCCAAGACTCTTTGCATCATCTGGGTTAAAATGCTTAGGTTTTTTGGTTAATAGTTGTCTTCATCTTTATAGAGACATGTTGATAACTTTAAACAACCAAATGAGACTTTGTTAAACACACAGGCACGCAACAGCTGCTTTGGGAAATATGTATAATGTATGATATTTAACAGATTTAAATAATAGATTTCCTTTAGTTTAAAACATCTTTCTAGTCTAAATAGCTACTATACTGTACAAAGAAATATAACTTGGAGCAATATTTTCCACATCAACTAGGGAAAGCAATCTGACACCCTTATTTTTCCTGGACTGCTGTGCCAGGGTCTCTCTTCTTTAATCCAGACTGCGTATTGCCACCAATATAATTTCAGTTCAGTTCAGTCGCTCAGTCATGTCTGACTCTTTGTGACCCCATGAATCGCAGTGACCCCATGAATCGCAGCACGCCAGGACTCCCTGTCCATCACCAACTCCCAAGTCCACCCAGCCTCACGTCTATCGAGTCAGTGATGCCATCCAGCCATCTCATCCTCTGTCGTCCCTTTCTCCTCTTGCCCCCAATCCCTCCCAGCATCAGAGTCTTTTCCAATGAGTCAACTCTTCGCTTGAGGTTGCCCAAGTACTGGAGTTTCAGCTTTAGCATCATTCCTTCCAAAGAAATCCCAGGGCTGATCTCCTTCAGAATGGACTGGTTGGATCTCCTTGCATCTCTGAGGCACAATTCTGGACATGTGCCCTCTCACAGCTAAAGGAATTTCAATGAATTTCCCTTTTGTACACTCAAAAAAGTCTAGAATTCAAAGCCCTTTACCACCCCTCAGTAAGTCTCCACCAAGTTACTTAACACCCTTGGCCAGGCACCTGGACATAGCAGTGGAAAGGAAAGATTGGAAAGAGTTTAAAACTGTCATATACCTAGAAAACATGAAAAAAAAATGTAAAATATATTTCAGTGCTATGAAGAGTATAAAATAGGCTAATGTTACAGACCAACAGGGAAGTTTTTTAGTTAGGTAGTCAAGGAAGGATCTCTGCAGAGAGGAAATTTGACTTGTGTCTGAATGTGGTGAATTAAAAATTCATGAAATGATATAGGTAAATGACCTTCCCAAAGGAAGAAACAAAAACCCTGACGTGGGACAACCTCACCATAGATAAGGGACAGAAAGAAGACTGCTTTGCCCAAACCTATCCTTCCAGACCTCAGCTTTTCTTTCACTGAAAACCTAAACATCGAACTGAAATATGTTTCTCTTCTTTCTGTGTGCTGTGTATTTGTTCCCCTCGGGAATTTGCTTGTAAGCATCTTTCCATAAGGTACAACGTATCCTATCTCTGCATGAGAAAGCCCTGTCTTCAGAATCCACTGGGACCTGGCATCAATAAGAGTTATTCCACATGCCTTTAGGGAACATTTGGACTTAATCTGGTGTCTGGATATCAAATACAGAGCTTAGCTAAAAGACCCCCTCTCCCCACCCCCCCCCCAAAAAAAGGTAGCAGTGGAGAAATCAGGCAGGTGAACTCTTCCAGGTTTTTCCAACACTAAAGCTGTGCCCTGTCCTCTAGAGAGTCCAGTAAGGTAAGGGACCTTGTGGGCATTACACTAAGTTAAATAAGTCAGACAGGTGAGACTTATGATCATATGATCTCACTAATATGTGGAGTAAAGAAAAAAAACCTGTGAACTCATAGATACAGAGAACAGACTGGTGGTTACCAGAGACAGGGAGGTAGGGGATGGATGAAATGGATAAAGGGGGTCCAAAAGTTTATTTGGGCCAAAAGTTTATTCCAGTTATGAAATAAACAAGTCATGGGATGTAAAGTACAGCCTGGTGAATATAGTTAATAATGTGCTGTGCTTAGTCGCTCAGTCCTGTCTGACTCTTTTCGACCCCATGGATGGTAGCCCACCAGGCTCCTCTGTCCATGGGCATTCTCCAGGCAAAAATACTGGAGTGGGTTGCCATGCCCTCCTCCAGGGGATCGTCCCAACCCAGGGATCGAACCCAGGTCTCTTGCACTGCTCGCGGTTTCTTTACTATCTGATCCACCAGGGAAATCATAGTTAATAGTACTGTATTGCATATTTTCAAGTTTCTAAGAAGTAGATCTTAAAAGTTCTCATCACAAGAAAAAAATTGTATCTGTACAGTGACAGATGTTAACTAGACTTGCAGTGATCAACTCATACCGAAAGAAAACCAAATAAAAGAGTTACAATTGTCGGGCTGTAAATTTTCCCAGCTGTGTTTGGGGTTATTAATTAAAGACAGTTTATCCAAAGTGTCATCTCTGGTCCCATGATAGGATAGTCAAAGATCCCAAAAGGCAAATGTTTTATTTTTCTAAGATAATTCACATGACCTTTTCTAGCATCAGGATTCATTCATTTATTAATTCATTCATTCATTTGATAAACACTGAGGGTTCACTATGTGCCAAAAATATATATTTTCTGGAGATAACATGGTGAATAAAACCAACAGTTGCCTCCAGTCTTTATTTCTGAATGACAAAGGTCTTAAGAATACAATTGTATATGTCATTGTTATCTTCTATATGTGAATGTGGTTCACACATTTACTCAGCAAGATTCTAATAAATACTTTGAGAATACTTGAATTGAAAAAAAAATGGAACAGGAATGAACATTTTCTTGGACCCAAATTCAAAGTGATAAAATGTCCAGGGAAAGCTGCAGCTCTGGAACTTGTTGAGGGAAAGGCTGGGCTGTCCCTTGACAAATGTGATGGGACTTGAGGACAGGCACAAGGAAAAATCTCTGAACTCGACCCATAGGGAGGACACATTAGGTTGGAAAACTAACCCCACATCGAAAGCCTAGATTCCTAGATGCTTTATTGAAACTCTTGCTGGATGTACATTTTGACTCTTAGTGGGAATTTATTTATGAAGAATTATTTAACAATCCAAGAAAGAGGCATTTGGGCAATTTGTTTAACTTAACAAAAGATGCCTTCCAGCAAATTTATGGAACCTTTTAGGTTTCTAGTCCTGAGGACTTAACATAATTCTACCATAATTTAAGTACAAAAATACCACCCCCCCTCCCCAAAAAAAAGATACAGCTCTTAAATTAAAAAGCTAAGATTCATTAGTCTTCCCTGATGGCTCAGTCTGTAAAGAGTCTGCCTGCAATGCAGCAGACCTGGATTCAATCCCTGAGTCAGGAAGATCCCCTGGAGAAGGAAATGGCAACCTACTCTAGTATTCTTGCCTGGAGAATCCTATGGACAGAGAAGCCTGATGGGCTCTAGTCCATGGGGTCACAGAGTTGGACATGACTGAATGACTAACACACAAGACTAAAGAATTCATGGCATCCTTCTTTGTCAAAACAACTGAGATATTCTGCATGGCATGTATATGTTAATACTGCTGCTGCTAAGTCACCTCAGTCGTGTCCGACTCTGTGCGACCCCATAGAGGGCAGCCCACCAGGCTCCCCCGTCCCTGGGATTCTCCAGGCAAGAACAACAGAGTGGGTTGCCATTTCCTTCTCCAATGCGTGAAAGTGAAAAGTGAAAGTGAAGTCACTCAGTCGTGTCCGACTCTAGCGACCCCATGGACTGCAGCCTACCAGGCTCCTCTGTCCATGGGATTTTCCAGGCAAAAGTACTGGAGTGAGGTGCCATTGCCTTCTCCGATATGTTAATACTGATTTCTACTAACTCCAACTTAAAAATGCAGAGAAGGCTTTGCTGCAGAGTAACCCACCTCCCCCCATCTCAAAGTATAGGTTTTTCTTCATGAAAAAAAAAATGCACGTGAACAGGGAGCAGGTTGAACACTGTTACTGAAGGCTTGCAGTAAAGGGATGTAGGAGAGAGCCTCCAGAAACTTCCACTGTAGTAAAAAGAGCAGCAGCAGTTGCTCCAAGCCTGGCCCTGGATGAGTGGAGGATTGCCCTAAGCATCAGCCCATCTGGGGCTGTTATAGGGGCTGCTGCATCTTTCATATCAGGACACAACCCCTTCTTTAGGTCTTAGGGCATTCGTGATTATTTGGGGCTTCTAATCCTTCCAAGGGGTATGATTCCCAGAGCTGTCCCTACTGCAACTCTTGTTCTCAGTACATGTAAAGGCAAGATATAACTATCATTTTTATGACCTTATAGGCCATGTCATCCTGTGTAAGTTATTCCAGTTTAGATGGTAGGATTTTTCATTTAAGTCATTGATATTCTTAATTGGAATGAAATAGTTTGGAGACTGATCTCACCTACTGCTTCATTTGTTGGGACTACCTCCTGTACCTATATCTCAGTACATAACCCAATGCAAAGTGCATTCATTTCAGAACTTAATACAAAATTGTCCAATTCTTGCCTAATTTACACTGTGACCAGACTTTGCTAGAGTATCTGATAGGAGATTCCAGTACCTTGTCATGAATTAATTTATTATAGATAAGATAGGAATAATAATATACTTTATTCTGATAATATTTTCTTAACTGATTCACGTTTTTATATGGCAGAAATCAATACAACATTGTAAAGCAATTATCCTCCAATTAAAAAAAAAAGAAATCAGTCCATCAGTCCCTAGCATGGCATAACAGAGACACAGGGACAGTACAAGTGACTGAAGATTTATGAGAGCAACAAGCAGTAAAACTACCACGCTGTTGTGACTACAGATCTATTACTGTGGATATTGCTGCTGTGATTAGATGCTGTTCAATTCCCAAAGTCTGTGTATTCTCTTTCCTAAGACTTGAAGGGGAGGTGTTTTTTTTTTGTTTTTTTTTTTTTCATGTTAAGAAATAAAACTTGAGAAAGCCAGTATGACACAAACTTCAGAATCCAAAGAGGCTTGATATAACCCAGGTTTAATTTCAGAGCTGAGACTTTATGATAAAATTAGATAACCAAAAAAATAAATTCAGCATCAACTGAGTTCAAACAGGGAAGGTTCACAGCAACCTCATGATTGATGTTAAAGAAATGCCAACAGTTCGAGAGGTAGAAATAGAGCTGAAGATGGAAATTGCAACGCTCGGCTTTATAACAAGAGCTTGGGGAAACCAGCCACATTTTAAGTGATTAATACTGAAGAGCGGTTCTCCAACTAGACCCATCTTTGTGACCACCCTGCTTCCCAGGCCAGGAGCCAAAGGTTTAGTGGCCTCCAGCATGCACTGCCGCCTCCCTCTCATCACCAGACCTTGACTTATTTTCAGCTCCCATCTCCCAGCTCCTTGTTGGGCTCTGGGTCATGAAAGAACTTCAGAGTCAACACTGAGCAGGTATGTGGCACAACCTCAGACCCTGGGAGAACACCACAAGGCAAGATTGAACCAGATGACTACATTTCTCTGGGGCACAGATACCTGCACAGGTATCTTTCACCTGTAGAGCTTCCTGTAAAAGTCAGACCTACTGATTAAGACCACTTAGAGAGTTGTAGCATTTCACCCCAAGAATGAGGTATTCAAAGCAAACTGAGGAAGCACATATTAGAACGGACATGATTTTTATTTTATTATTCTTCAAGCTCATAAAAGAGCATGAAAGTTGGAGTCAGAGGAAAAGCAGTCCAGAGTGTCACAGTGATTTCCCTAGGGCACTGAGGTTCACAATGGGGCCCTGACATTTTTGTTTTGGCTCAGAAGATACAATGCTTTTTTCCCCTTGAAGTATAGTTGATTTATAATGTTTCAGATGTGCAGCAAAGTGATTCAGTTATACATATATATTAGTATTGTATAATAACATATATATTTATAAACATATTGTTACACACATATATTCTTTTTCATGTTCTTTTCTATTATAGGTTATTACAGGATATTGATTATAGTTCCCAGTGCTATAGAATAGGTTACAATGTTTTTATTATCAGGTGAAATTTTCAGAGTAAAACCCCATTGTCTATGTATCATGATATAAGTATGTGTGTGCTAAATCGCTTCAGGCATGTCTGATTCTTTTTTACCCTATGGACTGTAGCCCAGCAGGCTTTTCTGTCCATGAAATTCTTCAGGCAAGAATATGGGAGTGGGCTGCCATGCCTTCCTCTGGCATATCTTTGCAACCCAGGGATTGAACTCACATCTCTCATGTCTTCTGCATTGGCAGGTGGGTTCTTTACCATTAGCACCATTTGGGAAGCCCCTATATAAAGCATATACCCAACTCATCTTGAAGAAGTTAAAAGCAGAAACTTCTGGCCAAACATGACAACAGATCAGCTTTGTCAAAAGATTCTTATCTTTCTCTCTGAAATGTTATGTGTACTAAAACCTACAGAATGAAATAGAAGACGAATGACAGCAATATGAAGTAAAAGGCCAATGAGACCTCTGAGATAAACCTAACCATAAGCAGAGAAGAGTCTGAATTTGTGTTTAATATTCTATATTATCTGAGTATTGGGACAGAAGTAGTTTGGTCTCTGCATCCTGAGTACCCACTGATATCACTCTAAGCACCTTGTTAGGGAAACAACTGTGTGTGTGTGAGAGCATGCACACTGCATGTGCATGACAATCTGGGTGACAATGAGTTCTAATACTTGGTGCTCAAGTGGGTTTTACTATGGGATACTTGAGCCATATACATAGTCCTGGGAGAAACGGCAGATACTTACCTCAGCACCACAGAGGCAGCGAGATGGCACTGCAACAGCAGTGATGGGTGCTACGTGTGAGGCATTTCTTCATGCAGTAATGGTTTAATCAGTAACTCTAAGAGCTCAATGTGGTTAGTGGAAGGGACCAAGAACAGCAGACCAGGAGGTCACCACTGTGGCAGTGGGCTCGGAGGAACACCCCTGCAACTTCAGTTTCACAGTAGATAACTTTCATACAAAGGAGGAATGACACAAAGATCTGAGTAAAGAACCCTGGGGATCCACAAGAGAATTTGCAAAGAGACTACAGATGGAAAAGAATGGACCTCCAGCTAACCTGGGAGGTACTGTCATTTGGCCATGCTGTGAATCCATACTGTGTTACAGATGTGAGATCTGAAGCTAAAGCAATGACTTTATATTATAGACTGAATGTTTGTGCCCCCATTCCCTAAATTCACATAGTGTAGCCCTAACCCCCAATGCAATACTATTTGGAGATGGGGCTTTGGGGACGTAATTAGGGTTGAATTTAATTGAGTGTCAGGTGATCCTCATGATGCAATGAGTATCCTTTTAAGAAGAGATACCAACGAGCTTGCTCTGTCTCCCCACGTGCATACAAAAGAGGTTATGTGAGCACCCAGCAAGATGGCAGCCACCTACAAGCTCAAGAGAAAAGGCCTCAACATGAAATCTACCTTGCTGGCCTTTTAGTGGTTGACCTCCCAGCTTCTAGAACTATGATAAATAAACTCCTGTTGTTTAAATCACCTTATCTGTGATATTTTGCTATGAAAACCTGAGCTAAGATACTAGCAGAAAAAAATAGTGATTTTTTTTTTTTTCTTTTACCTTTTTTGGTCATATGGAATTCTATCTGCAAAGTGCAGTAAAATTAGCTCTGAGTTTCTTTCTTTCTCTGTTTCTGTAGTCCAAGATAGACTACAAATTTTTCTTTTCATAAATCATTTATAATTTGCTACAAAATTCCACCACATCTGACTGTTTTGAAATGTTAATGAGAAGTCTGACCCATGTATATTTGGAAGCTTGGTAAATTGGTTATTGTCACTGGTTTGAAGTTTAATGCTCTTTTCTGTAAAGTCAGGTTTGTAATTGGTTATGTTATTATTTTTGGTTATCATTTTCCATATCGTTTAAACTAGTAAACACTGATGAAAGGAAAACAAAACTGAAGGGAAAGGTTACTGTTTATATATTTGGAAACATATCAGGATATTTGAATATTCACTTGTTTGTACAATCATGAAAAGTGAAAATGAAGTTGCTCAGTCATGTCTGACTCTTTGAGACCCCATGGACTGTAATCTACAAGGGTCCTCCATCCATGGGATTTTCCAGGTAAGATTACTGGAGTGGGCTGCCATTTCCTTCTCCAATCATAAGGAGCATCAATTAACAAAGCACAATATTAATGCAGATTGTTGCTTATATTCTGTTTTAACATACTGATCTGCCTGAGTCTGTAAGTTTCATGTAATTAGTTCTCTATCATAATTTATCTTAGTATATATTAATAACAACTAGAGATCATGCTTGCTCAGGGAATTATTTATATCTCTCGAGTTGGGTAATAGTTAAACCTAAACAAAAAATTTGAACATCACAGTTGTCTTTGGAATTTACTGTGATATTCACAATCAAAGGCATAAGGGGTATTCTGGAAATCAGTGGAGTTAAAGGCTGAGGGGAGGGGGTGGGGACCCAAGCCAATGTCTGAGTAGAAGAGGTGGTGAAATCTCATCATTGCAGAGTGGAGATATTGTTGAGGAAGAGGTTCAAGAATCAGGTGATTTGGTGACCATGAATTATCTTCTCATTTATCTCGTGGTAGGGAGAATAACTGATGGATGGAATCAAGTGATGTATACTGAAACTCACCGATGTGTCTGCTCAGGGATTACACTTCCCACCAGGTTGCTCACAGCCAGTGACTGAATAAAACAAAGGTATAAAGCCCGGCCATTTCCTGGGAGATATTAGACTCCTATGACTGGTAGCTTGAGTTACCTTCATTAGCTTTGCTAAAACTTCCTTTCAATTGCATTACAAAAATTTGTCCTACTCAACCTTTCTTGCTTCCTTCTCTTCTTCAGAGGAATTAGACCTGCATCTTGGTCTGAGAGTTCTGCCAGTCTTTGCTGACAACTTCCTGAGTTTTCCTCAAAGGCATTTTCTCCAATAATTTTCTTACACAGATAATCCCAATTTGGCATCCACTTCTCAGAAGACCATAACTTACTCAGGTGAAAAGCTGGATATCAATAAAATTGTTCATAATCATGTTATGAGTTTCTGCTGATATCAATAATTTAGATAGTAAGTTTGCCTACTTAGGACTTTTCTCTAAGATAATAAAAGTTGAATCTTCAGGGTATGTCAGGATCCTATTTTATATATTAATAGCAGTGTGATATGGAGAAGGCAATGGCACCCCACTCCAGTGCTCTTGCCTGGAAAATCCCATGGACGAAGGAGCCTGGTAGGCTGCAGTCCATGAGGTCGCGAAGAGCCGGACACGACTGAACGACTTCACTTTCACTTTTCACTTTCATGCATTGGAGAAGGAAATAGCAACCCACTCCAGTGTTCGTGCCTGGAGAATCCCAGGGACGGGGGAGCCTGGTGGGCTGCCATCTGTGTGGTCGCACAGAGTCGGACACGACTGAAGCGACTTAGCAGCAGCAACCAGTGTGATATATGGTTCAAAGATCAGGAGGTGTGTTTAGGGCTCAGTCAATTGAGGCAACTGAGGAAAGCAGGGCTTCCATTCCTCTCTACCCTGAAGTCCACAGATAAGCAAAGAAACCGGAAATAAATGAGTATGAGTGATTGGGTCCATCTAAGGTGTTGTGAGGCTTACGGTCTTTTTAATTTATGCTGAACTCAAACTGAGTCCCCCCCTCCCTGCCCCATTCTCCTTACTGTGGTAAAATACTTTGCTTTTAAATGGAAGGTAAACAATCCTACCAGTAGTTGATAGTAACTAAACCTTTATTTGTGCCCGACTCTAAACACTTCAAACTACAAACTCATAAGGTAGAAATTTATCACTATTATTCTGATAGAGGAGAAACTTGAGGTTCAGAAGGATAAGGAGTTTCCCATTTCCATAGCTATCAAAAGATGGAGCTGGAATCTGAACTTAGGCAGTAGGAGCCCACAGGTCTTGTTCTTAATCCTCTGTAGCATGTCTTTCAGAGGCTATACTTTTTAAGATACAGATTATTGGGCAAAAAATTAAAGTTTAACTATCACATACCAGTTTATTCTAGTCATATTGTATATAAAATATACAGAACAATTTGTTGTTATCTGGAGCTTCCTGTAGTACCTGCAGTAACACTGGTCCCTAGAAATATTGCAGAGACACTCTCCTGGGAGTGTAGGTCCTGACAAGTATCTACCCAGTACAGGCCATTCAGCCTTGAAATGAGCCGTGTCTTAACCTGAATATATTTATTTTAAGTTGCTCAAATGCTATTAGCATATTATGTTAATATGCATGGTTTTGAATAGTTTTTTTCCTGATATGTAGGGATTTTTTTGTGTGTGTATGCTTTTTACTAATATTTAAAAATGAACCAGGATAAAGAGGAAATAAAGCTGGGTTATTTAAAAGTGCTGGGTTGAAAACCAGACATACCATCAAAATATTCTCTGAACAGACATGAATTTGTTCAGTTCAAAATATTTTTTGAAAATGTCTGTTTTTCTCCCATTGGTTCTTAACTTTCCTTCCATCTTTATTTCTGATTGAAAACAAACCTGTATGAAAGAAAATACACTTGGTAGTATATCTGTGTGTATCTAAATATCTATGAAGAAACAGAATCTAAACAAGCAAAATAAATGTATAAAGAATGGAAGCAATATTGAGGGAGTATCTGAAATATTTCAAATATTTCAAATGTATACTTTTTCTTTGAGAAAAAAGAACAATATGAAATGTCAGACCTAAATTCCTATCATCTAAATTTTTAATGTATCTGCCTTCTATTAATTGGTTTGATAATTTTAAGCCATCAGTTAAAGTCTACCCTGACAAAATGGTAGTGATGTCTAATTTCATCATCTAAGTATACACCACCTTCCTGGAAACCACAGATGAGAAGTAATTCTCCCTCCTCCTCCCTCTCTGCCTTCTTGGTCCTCCCTTTACATCTGAAATATTGGTTCCAGGTATAAGAGATCTGAAATGATGACTCAGAGTAACATCTACCGAGGATATGCTTATCCCCAGGTTAGGTCATATACCATGAGGGATTAGTGTAGCTGTGACATCCTCAGTGCTCATTTTGGTAATGTTGTCATACCTCAATCCAAGAGAGATGAAGTTATTGTTGAAAGGGAATTTAGCCTGATTATATCTATACACTTGCCAGGGACTTGGCCAGTAAGAATAAGTATTATAAACATAAGCAATGTTTATTAGTAATAAATATATAATTCCATTGATCAGTTGGATATCACCAAGCACTAACAGGCAAGTTCAGTTCAGTTACACAGTCATGTCTGACTCTTTGCGACCCCATGGACTGAAGCACGCCAGGCCTCCTTGTCTATCACCAACTCCTGGAATTTACTCAAACTCATGTCCATTGAGTCAGTCATGCCATCCAACCATCTCACCCTCTGTCATCCCCTTCTCCTCCCGCCTTCACTCTTTCCCAGCATCAGGGTCTTTTCAAATGAGTCAGTTCTTCACATCAGGTGGCCAAAGGATAGAAGTTTTCAGCTTCAGCATCGGTCCTTCCAATGAATATTCAGGACTGATTTCCTTTAGGATGTACTGCTTGGATCTCCTAGAGTCCTGTCCAAGGGACTCTCAAGAGTCTTCTCCAACACGACAGTTCAAAAGCATCAATTCTTCAGCGCTCAGCTTTCTTCACAGTCCAACTCCCACAACCATACATAACCACTGGAAAAACCATAGCTTGGACTAGACAGACCTTTGTTGGCAAAGTAATATCTCTGCTTTTTAATATGCTGTCTAGGTTTGTCATAGCTTTTCTTCCAAGGAGCAAGCATCTTTTAATTTCATGGCTGTAGTCACCATCTGCAGTGATTTTGGAGCCCCCCAAAATAAAGGCTGTCACTGTTTCCACTGTTTCCCCATTTATTTGCCATGAAGCGATGGGACCAGATGCCATGATCTTAGTTTTCTGAATGTTGAGCTTTAAGCCAACTTTTTACTCTCCTCTTTCACTTTCATCAAGAGCCTCTTTAGTTCTTCTTTGCTTTCTGCCATAAGGGTGGTGTCATCTGCATACCTGAGGTTATTGATATCTCTCCCAGAAATCTTGATTCCAGCTTGTGCTTCATCCAGTCCAGCATTTCTCATGATGTACTCTGCATATAAGTTAAATAAGCAGGGTGACAATATACAGCCTTGATGTACTACTTTCGTGACTTGGAACCAGTCTTTTGTTCCATGTCCAGTTCTAACTATTGCTTCTTGACCTGCATAAAGATTTCTCAGGAAGCAGATCAAGTGGTCTGGTATTCCCATCTCTTTAAGAATTTTTCACAGTTTATTGTGATCCACACAGTCAAAGGCTTTGGCATAGTCAATAAAGCAGAAATAGATATTTTTCTGGAACTCTCTTACTTTTTTGATGATCCAACAGATGTTGGCAATTTGACCTCTGGTTCTTCTGCCTTTTCGAAATCCAGCTTGAAGATCTGGAAGTTCACAGTTCAAGTACTGTTAAAGCCTGGCTTTGAGAATTTTGAGCATTACTTCGCTAGCGTATGAGATGAGTGCAATTGTGTGGTAGTTTGAGCATTTTTGGCATTGCCTTTCTTTGGGATTGGAATGCAAAGTGACCTTTTCCAGTGCTGTGGCCACTGCTGAGTTTTCCAAACAGGCAAGAACTTTAATAAAACCTCGGTTGTCTATTGCACAGACTTTTGCAGTAGATCTGCAAGATTAAGAATTATGCAGTGAAATTTTCTGTTCCTTAATGAACTGGAAGGTGGGGTATGGAAATTTAGTAACAGATGCAATGTTTAAGAAACTATACTTGCAATGGAGAAATACCAGTTCTTTTCAGTTTTTAAAAAATCTAATATTTTGGAACTAAAAGACAGCAAATGTCAGGAGAAAAGGGTGGTATGAGTCAGAGGTTGCATAACTGACTTGGACCATATCAGACTATCAGAACAGCACAATTTCCATTCCTAAACCCCAGGGTTCTGCAACTGTGTATTTCCATATCCATGAGACTAGCAAACACCATCGCTCCACTCTTTTATTCTTGCCACAGGATTTGAGACAAGAGGAGGAGAAAGAGAAGCAACATTCAGCTTTATGATAAAAATTAGAAAAGGTAAGAACAAAAGGAAGAATCTTAAACATTTTGCTTTTCTTTCACTCAAGAGAAGAAATGGATATTTAAGACTGCCAGAATCAGACCTATTTTTTCACTCTCCTTGAAGAAGTAAAGACGCCCATCACACAGGATGGCACGTGTATAAAAGAATCGAGCTGTCTCTAGACAGAGTTGTGAGAATAGATGTGATGGAGATTTTGCATTTGCCAATTTCACTTTGTGAGCTACCTGCCTGTGTCTCTCCCCACTCCCCCATCAATGAAAAGACTTACAATGAATTAGAGCCAGTAGGAAAGCATGTGATAAACTCATCCTTTCCAAGGTATAAGGCTTGGAACATTTATCCCTGATGATGTAATTTGTATTTTAATTAGAAATTACACCAGAAATGCCTCTAGTAAGTTTCTACAGTGAATACCAAAAGCTTGAAATGTAAATGGGGAAATTTTAGGCAAAAGGGACCGACCAGTGAAAAATAACATTTTTTTTCAGTTGTGGTAGGCAAGAGAGTATTTCACTGAAGGGGAGGACTTTAATGAAATAATCAATGGCCACTTAATTGTTATTGACTACTTTCTTTCAGGACTTAATGGGGATGCACAGAAAGTATATGAAAAATTAACAGTGATATACTAAACTGCTAGTATTGCATTTTCTCCTCTTCTTCTACAGTTATGCTCTATTTCCCAGACTCCCTTGCAGTTAGATGTGTCTATATGACCAAGATGTAGTCAACAGAATGTAAGTTAAAATTATTTCTAGGCTTAAACTATATAGACATTTCCTATTTTCTCATTTTTTTCCCCCATGACTTCTGTTCAGATGAATTAGAGATGACACCCAAGGAAGATTTGGGTACCATAAGGTGAAGACACAAGGTTCTCTATCATTTGAGTTTTTTGTATACCACAAAACAGCAGCCCCACGGATGTATATACCCAGTACTTTCTAAAAATAACCTTAATAAAGTTTATTAAAATAAACATACTGAGCTTGCATTATTCTAATTTTTGCAGTCTATTTGTTATGATAGATAATCAAGCATTCTATACAGTACAATATGAGTGGTTCAATTATAAGGAAATATAGAGGTAAATTTTCCATTCCTCTTCTTTTACCAACAGAAAAATAAGGCCAAAATTTTAAGTGATTATACCCACAGTATTTTCTTCTGGAAAAGGAGATTCCAGCCTTAGGTGAGAGTAAGTGGGAAATGCTATATTACATTGTAATAAAAACCACAGACTTTTTAAATGCCCACTTATTACTTACTAAAAATAGTTGCTTAAACAATTTGAAAAGTGGCTTTATAGTAACATCTTAGAGTGTTCCTAAAGGTTAAATAAAACATATTAAAAAATGACTAGCCCTTATTGTCATAATATTTATCGATCATGAAGAACCTGAACCTTTAATTATAATAGAGAACACTTGTAACAATCATTGCATCCAGTTCCTAATCTTAGTATTTCACATACTCTGAACCATTTAAGTCTCACAATAACTCTGAGACTTTTGACATCAACTACCCACAGTTAACAACAGACACCATAGATGAAGTGCACAGTCCTCCATGATACTGCCCCTCACTTCAGACACCAGCTTCAAGTTCAAGGGTCCACAGGCCATCCTTACTCCTGACCAACTGGCTACAAATTCAGATATTTTTACTACCCCCTCAGGTTTAATGACTTACAGAACTTAAGAAAATACTATATATGTGAGCATAGCTTTATTACAGTCAAAAAACAAGCACATCAGAACCATCCAAAAACAGAGGCATATAGAGCAAGGTCAAGAAGGGTTCCAAATGTGAAGCTTCCACTATCCTTTTGTGCCTTCTGTGGAGTTAGGACATAGATTGTTACCAAACAGGGAACATAGCTTATTTGTCCACAGTTACAATGAGGCTTCTTCATATAAGCATGTTTGATTGAAATCTTAGCCATGTAACACAATCTCCAATCTACTTCTCCCTAGAGGTTGACCCCATATCATGTGGCTCAAAGCCCCAACCTTCTAATAACATGATTGGTCTTCTTGGCACAGCTAACTTCTATCCTGAGTCAAGAGGTTAAACTTTCTAGGAACAGATCTGAGTGACCTTATTAGGATAAATTATCAGGGGTTACAACGAATAACAAAGACATTTCTATTACTTAGGAAGTAGTATTTGTGGGATTTCCTAGGAACCCAGGTCAAACACCAGCCAAATTCTTTTTCCTAAGGGTTAGGAGTCTATCTCCAAGCCAAATTTCCTATTACACAGATATGTGCTATCATTATCTACACTTTTAAATGAAGAAATTGAGGCTTAAAGTGGTTAAGGGACTTACCTCAGGTCACACAGCTGGGAAGCAAAAGAGCCATTTTGAAATTGCACAATTTGATACTGAAGTCCAAACTTTGAGCTTTTATTACTAATACTCAAATAAAACCATTCATTCAAATCTATTAATAAATAGATGGCAGAGTATTGTAATGAAGAACTAGTTTATTTTTTTATAGAATATCAGTTCATCTGGGCAAAGTCATTTGTACTTCTGGGACAAACTTTTAAAAACAGTGTGTATAAAGTTAAACCTGGTACTTTATCCATTAAGTCAAGAAAATTTTACTTAGTGTCTACAAGGTAGTAGCCACTATTCTGGGTATAAATGAGCTCTGAAGTCTCTTAACTGTAAGAACACACCATACTCCACTATACCGGTACAGCAGTTTTCCATTACAAATAGCTCTGAAACGGCTAGTCTAAACTTATTTTTAGTGCAATTTTCTCTTCTTAAAAGAAATATGAAAAATACAATGCCAAGAAACAAGACCCTAGAGGAGAATATTTGATTCCTAGTCAGGCAATTACATATTTGGATGGTGTATAAAGTACCTGCATGCAAGTCAAGGAATAAAAACACACACCATGATGATTAAGGCAAGGCATTATTTGTAGTCCATTAAAAAACAGAAACCACACGCTCTCACAAGCATTCTCATTTTATGTAAATTCCAAACCAGTGAACTGGTGAAGTTGCTCACAGTCATTTCCAACTCTCTGTGATCTCAAGGACTGTAGCCTACCAGGCTCTTGTATCCATGGAATTTTCCAGGCAAGAGTACTGGAGTAGGTTGCCATTTCCTTCTCCAGGGGATCTTCCTGACCCAGGGATCGAACCCAGGTCTCCTACATTGCAGGCAGACGCTTTACTGTCTGAGCTACCCAAAATATATAACTATAACTCATATACATACACATACATCTATACACTAAGTAGGACCCACAGCTAGGAAAATTTTTTACATGTATAGGAACAGGAGTGAACACATGGAGAGGGCCACACAGGTTGTTCCTGACTTAACATCCTTTTACAAGAACTATTTATGGACCAGGCACCACTGAGAAAATCCTAGAACACAGGGGTTGTAACACAAAGACGAAGACCGACTACTTTAGAAGAGTAAGAAAAGCAGTTATAGATTGATAGCACTCTCTCTCCCCCAGGCCTGCACAGCAGTATGGTCAGAGGTCTACCCAAGTCTACCTTTCCTCCAGTGGGAAAAGAGAGACTAGCGTCACTTTGGGGGAGTGTCCATTCTGGTCTTACCCTTACAAGGATTGAAGGGGAATCTGTGGGGAGAGATGGGGGAAGGGGTTTGCAACAAGCAGCACTAGAATCTTGATAAATGGGAATTCCTACCTGCAGCATCCAAGTTATTGTCTCAGCCAGTAGCTCTGCTGTTTGCAGAGCCAAGATGGTGGAAGTCTCGGGAGAAAACGAGGTGGGATGCAGGGGTCATCAGGCAAAGTTGCTGAGTCATAGCCTGGCTCCCTGCTAAAGGAAGCTCCCTGGCTTCTTCCCAAATTGAAAGCCTGATCAGCAACACCTGGACACTGCATAGCCCAACAATGCTTGAGCCAAGGATACAACAAGCAGGACTTGCAGTCTACAGAGCAAAGTCAGTGACAGTACTCGACCAGTGAACTTGGAGAGCAGGTCAGCTTGAATCAAGACTAAAGATTAAAAGCCTTGCCAAGCTTGGAGGTTTCCCTTACTTCACCAAGCAGAAGAGCTAATCCATAGCCCCTCCCACTGCTGAGTGTAGCTCCAGGTCCTTAGCAGCCAAAAAGCCTAAGTAGGAACACCTGAAGTTTGTTTGGACCAGGCCTTACAGTCCTGACTTCACCAGAAAACTGCTAGATCTAGTAAACAAATTCAGTAAAGTTGCAGGTGGAAGTTAACATGCAAAAATCAGTAGTGTTACTAACAATAAATTTTCTGAAAAGGTAATAAATAAAATAACCCTATTTACAATAGAATAAAAATAATATAATACTGAAAATTAAATTTAACCAAAGAAGTGAAAGATTTCTTTACTGAAAACTACATGACACTGATGCAAAAAGCTGGAGGGAGAGTCTAAATAACAATAAAATGAGAAATGACTGTGTAAGTTGTGGTATTCTCACTCCATGAAATTTTCTGTGTAATTTAAAATGCTAGCTAAGAATGCTAGCTAAGAAATAATGTATTATGAAAGTTATAATAGTAAGTAAAAAAATAGTCACCAGTACACCACTGCTCTAGAGCTTGATAATTGTGGCATGGTGCAGTAAAGTTTCTATCATTCCTCTGAGTCAAGATGAGACAAGGAGACTGTGCCAACTATGTTTTAACCATCAACTGGGGTTGCTATGCTCTTTCCTACTGTAGAGCTGCAGATCTTGACTGAGGAGATATAACACTGGCAACTTCTGGATTAACTAACTCTTCTATTAAAATATTTAAATACCCTTATCTCTGAAATCTTTGTTAGCGATAGTCCCCTCAAATTGGCATCTGAACCCATTGTCTCTTAAGGAACACTATCCCTGCACTGTGTCCTATATCAAGAACCAAGGAGACAAAGTGACTATGTGGTCCCAAACAATTTATGAGAATTTTTCTACATGTCACAGCCAGTTTCTGAATTCTAAGGCAAATACCACCCACATAATCTCAGCAGGCAGAATAAAATCCCCACTGGTCAGGGTTCAGGATGCATTTGCTTCTTCAAATGGACAACGTGATTGTGAAAACTCAACTCTGACAGGACTGGCATGTGAAGAAAATTGATGAGGGCAGCAGAATATCTAAGAAACAGAAGAGGCCTCCAGGATGGGCAGTGTAATGCTTCAAGCTTGTGCCAGAAATCAGCCAGAAGCATTGAAACATCTCTATAAGCAGCAAAAGAACCAATTTCATGCTGCCAAACAAGGTGAAATAGCTCAACTGGAAACAAGGAAGTCAAGGCTGGTGCTGCAATTCAAAGTATGATCTTCCAAGGAGACTTACTGGATATGGACCAAACAACACCATTCCCTTTAAAGCAGTATTGCCAAAAGAGCCTCATTTATCAGTCAGACTTTATCGACAGCACATTTCTTTCTCATTGGCAAAGATAACCAATCAGAAGTTAGGAAATCTGGAAGAGACTTTTCCTAAAGAGTTCAGATTTTCATATGGCTTTATTTTTTTCCTATTTTCCTTTTGCTCAAGTTAGAATAAAAAGGAATCTGGCTATTATTCAAGTTGGTGAGAAAAAATAAAATGATTGGGATAATAGACAATAAAAAACACTTAGTAAAGGGCTGCTGCTGGTTATAAAATATGTAAGACAATAGCTTCATATCAGAGACATAAGAAACGGTCACACTTGAATAAATACAGCAACTATTTGAATTGAATAGCAACAAATCTAGAGTGCCTAGCCTCTTAATAAAATGAGATTTCTCCGGAAAGTTCCAAAAGCTTTAAGTTTGCCTCATACAAAACTACTTCCCTAAAATAGAGATCTCAGAAGACAACTTCACCAGTCCTTTTCTAAAACTGGATTTCCCCTTCCTGGACATGCAGTAGCTGCTGATGACAGCAGAAGAATCTGACCATAGCACATTCCCCTATCTATGTAAATATGTCACGAGTCCATATTTCGTTATTACCTCTCCCATGCATAGCCATCACATTTTTAATTATTCAGTACCAACAGATTTTGAACTAGTATAATTACAGTCTCAAAGTCAATATGTAGATGACATTCGGGTAAATTCTCTAAAGAGTCTCTGAAGGCCATTCAAAAGAAATGGATTTTCTTCTACTCATCATTCTTCTTTGAAGGAAGCAACCAAACAAAGAAGCATTATTTATTAACCAGACATGGATGTCTATCTTACACCATGTCAGGTAATAGAAGAAACATGGATTTGGGAACCAAACAGATACGTAGGTACAAATACAGCCTCTTCTGTTGTGCACAGATTGCCAATAACTTTTCAGCATTTGCTATCATTTTCTTAACACATAGTTTGCTTATTTAGTTTTTTTCCTCCTCCAGTAAAATGTAAGCTCCATAAGAACAAGGCTTTTGAATGTTTATATATAACTATATCTGTCTTGCATATAGTAGCTAATAACTTTATTTTTATTGAATAATTGAGGAAATCAATCCCCAGGAGAAATTCTAGCTTGTCTCACCACTTGCAGAGAGCAGTAGAAGCATTATGTATGGAGGACTAGAAATATGCACCCAGATGATAATAGTGATACTGTCTCTGACCAACAGGATCAAACAAAATCCTGGAATTTATAGAGATTATATGATAAATATCTCTACAAATCAATGTAAACTCTCAAGTATGTGTTAAAGCTTTATGTAGGCCTGTGAATTTTATATCTTCAAGAAAATACATTACCTGTGGATAATCTGAAAATTAAAATAACTAAACAACACCTCACATCCATTAAATATTTTATCAATTAATCAAGAAAGTTTTTTTCACATCTACTCTTTGGTTGAAAATCTAGGCTTTAATATATAAATTATATAATTTATTTAATAAATTGCATGAAACTTTGCACACTGGTGCTCTGTAAATTTGTATTACCCCAAATCAACTGACAAGCTAAGAATGTTTTTTCATCTCATTCTATTACTCAACAAATATTTATAAGGTCTCTCCTGTGTTCCTCATATGAGTCTAAGAAATTAAAAAATAACATTGAACAAGAGAGGAAAAATTCCTGCTCTCATGAAATGTCTCCTCTCAAAAATGTATTTCTAGGATGAGACAATTAAAAAATATATAAACACAAATACAAAAGTAAATGTATTACCAGCTGAGCCACAAGGGAAGCCCAAGAATACTGGAGTGGGTACCAATCCTTTCTCCAAGGGATCTTCCTGACCCAGAAATTGAACCAGGGTCTCCTGCATTACAGGAGGATTCTTTACCAACTGAACTATGAGGGAACCCATATAGTAAAATAGTAGATTACAAATTGCTGGAAGAAATAATTCAAGGCTAAATGTATGAATAATAAAGTAAATATTCTGTTAGACTGGTGGTTAAAAAAATCCTCTCAGGGGAGGAGATATTTGTAAAAATACTTGATTGAAAAGAGAAAGGAATCATGAGAGTACTTCAGAAAAGAACCTTCTAGTCAGAGAAAATAATATCTGCATGGGAAATGCGTGGTCTGTTTGAGAAACTGCAAGGTCCCTGTGACCAAAATACAGTTGAAGAAGAGGAAGTTGTAGAGATTGCAGATGAAACTGAATCTTAAAGGGTGTTGTGAGAACACTGGATTTTATTCCAAAACAGTGTGAAGCAATTTAAAAGATTTCTACTTTTATGATAGTAGTCTGTCTTCTCACTGTAATTTAAGCTCTAGGACCATGAGATGCAGGGCGACAAGGTAGGACGTTATTTCTATCTTAACAATAGCAAGTGGGAAAAGATGATGAACTATACTATGGTGGTAGCAATGGAGATGAGGAAAAGAGATAGATCAGCTTGGGATATATTGTGAAGGTAGGATTAGAGGGACATGATGATAAGTTGGTGATAAGGATGTGTGATTCATAAGAGGCAGATCCAAGAGGATGCTCAACAGTTTAAAATGAGAACTTGAGGGGCTGATCGAGCTCTTTTCTGAGATGTGGAGCACTGGGGAAGGAATGAATTTGTGAAGGAAAACCGAGAGTTCATTTTGGACCTTAAGTTCCTGATTACTAGGAGACATTCAATGGTGGTTTTGAGTTGGCTGTTGAATACACAAGGAAAGTCATACCCAAAGAAACAAAGTTAAGTACCAGCAGTGTATAAAGGATTCTTTAAGCCCAGATACTGAATAAGATAACATAGTTTGTGTAATAGAGACAAGATGATATCTGAAGACTAAGCCCTGGGTTACGCCAACATTTAAAGACTGGGGATATAAAGAGGCTCTGGAAGAGAAAAAAGCTACAAATAAGAAACCAAGCAGGCTTAAGGACAACATATAAATACATCCTATTCAAGAGTCAAAAATGAAGAAATTGTTCCAAATAAGAAGATCAATAAATGCTGTTGAAAATAGATTATTATGAGGTTTGAACAGGACCTTTCTGGGGAATGTTCTGGCTGAATAAGATGTGTTATTTGAGTTCATCTCATGTCCTGAGTACTTTAAATACAATGTATTTGAATTCATTTCTGAAATTCAATTATAGCAGTGTTTCCAATATTACATACTTCATGTATTGTATACAGATAATTTTTAGAATTCTACAAACTCCATGAAGCCTATTGAAATTTCTTGTATTAAGATTAAAATTAAGTATTTTACTACTTATGATAAATATTAAGATTAAATACTTGTTTTAAGATTAAAATTAAGTCAAATTAAAGGTAAATGTTAGTTCTAACAGGATAATGTAATGTCATTAAACTAAATTGAGAGTTTGATAGTCAACATCAGTGTATACAGATAAGGATGCACATCCAGATAAAAAAATAATCCA
This sequence comes from Bubalus kerabau, assembly GCF_029407905.1. Classification (NCBI taxonomy): domain Eukaryota; kingdom Metazoa; phylum Chordata; class Mammalia; order Artiodactyla; family Bovidae; genus Bubalus; species Bubalus kerabau. The sequence continues at coordinate 76,685,757 of NC_073631.1, read as the reverse complement.
CAATGACTAGACTCATCACATAATTTTTTCCACTCAACATTAATTTTGCCTTTGTTTTAGTCAATGTTGAATATTCCTAACAACTATATAAGGAATGAATAATTCGAAGACAGAATTGATACTTTTGAACACTGGTGTTGGAGAAGACTCTTGAGAGTCCCTTGGACTGCAAGGAGATCCAACCAGTCCATTCTAAAGGAGATCAGCCCTGGGATTTCTTTGGAAGGAATGATGCTAAAGCTGAAACTCCAGTACTTTGGCCACCTCATGCAAAGAGTTGACTCATTGGAAAGACTCTGATGCTGGGAGGGATTGGGGGCAGGAGAAGCAGGGGATGACAGAGGATGAGATGGCTGGATGGCATCACTGCCTCGATGGACGTGAGTCTGAGTGAACTCTGGGAATTGGTGCTGGACAGGGAGGCCTGGCGTGCCGCGATTCATGGGGTCGCAAAGAGTCGGACACGACTGAGTGACTGATCTGATCTGATCTGAATGAACTATTTCTATAACAAATTATCTTTAGTTTCTCAAAGTCTTAGAAATATGTAAGTAATCTTTTGCCCAGAAACTATGAATAACTAATAACAAAGGATGCCGCCGCTGCCGCCAAGTCGCTTCAGTCGTGTCTGACTCTGTGCGACTCCACGGACTGCAGCCTACCAGGCTTCTCCGTCCATGGGATTCTCCAGGCAAGAACACTGGAGTGGGTTGCCATTTCCTTCTCCAGACAAAGGATGAGAGCCTATTAAAATATTTTCTTAAAAAATGAAACAGTCTCATGAAGAGACTTCTCTGAAGATGTTATATGCTATACCCATGCCAAATAATTGAAATATGATGTCTTTGAACTATCTCTCTGATAAAATGGAAGTGAGGAAAATATTTAATTTATAAATTGTTTCCCCTAAGACTTTTTTAAGTAACAGCACTCTGATGAGTGTGCCAGGGCTGTGAAGTACCTCTTATTTATTTATGGCTGAGCAAATTCACTGCTGCTGCTGCTGCTAAGTCACCTCAGTCGTGTCCGACTCTGTGCGACCCCATAGATGGAAGTCCATCAGGCTCCCCCGTTCTTGGGATTCTCCAGGCAAGAACACTGGAGTGGGTTGCCATTTCCTTCTCCAGTGCATGAAAGCGAAAAGTGAAAGGGAAGTTGCTCAGTCGTGTCTGACTCTTAGCGACCCCATGGACTACAGCCTACCAGGCTCCTCCATCCATGGGATTTTCCAGGCAAGAGTACTGGAATGGGGTGACATTGCCTTCTCCGGAGCAAATTCACAAGTTCACATAATTTTATCTCTATGATTCAAACCATTAAAAAATGCCATTTGGGAATTGACTCAATTCTACTAGATGTAATAAGAGAACACAACCTCAAGAGTATGTAATACCCATCTTATGTCAGAGCCAAATATTTCCATGATGAACGGAAAATTACACAGACGGTGAACAAAGACAGCGAAAGCTTCACACATGAGGGAGGAGAAGACACCGAGTATACAGGTCAAGCATCACCATTTGCTTCTACATCTCTGTGCAATTAGTAATATCATCTTTTATCTTCAAGCAAAATTGGCTTTCGTACTCAAGGGAAATTCAGGATATTAGTTAGTGTGGAGGATAGCTGAACAAGACATGATCCTCACAGGTGATCAATAAATGGTGACAAATTGACTAAGAAATGAGAGTTCCTATCATGACTCTTGTCAATAACCAATGTGTGTGTGTGTGTGTGTGTGTGTGTGTATGTGTTGTGTGAAAGGTACTTCTTAATCCTTAGGAGATTTCTGAAAAAGCATCCGAATAGAAATAGAGAAAGTAGGATGAAGTCTGGGGAGACAGATGATTGGCAGTTGAAGAATTTCTCCATTGAAAGCTTGGGTTTGATACCAGGTTTGCCCTCGCAAAGCAGAGTTCTTTTCCATTAATACACAGGCAGCAACACGGCATCCAATTAAAGTGCAGAAGCAAGAAGCTTTTGGACTTGGATAAAGCTTGGTAGAGGGTAGGAGAAAGAATAAGGATCAACGTGATTAAAGAACAAGAGAGAAACTAATGTTCATTTCTAGGAACACCTAGTCTGAGTTTTTGCACAGAATAAATCATACTAAAATCTAGCAGATAAGGGCTAAAGAGGTGGCAAGAATACACAGGAGGACTGTACAAAAAAGATCTTCACAACCAAGATAATCACAATGGTGTGATCACTGACCTAGAGCCAGACATCCCAGAATGTGAAGTCAAGTGGGCCTTAGAAAGCATCACTACAAACAAAGCTAGTGGAGGTGATGGAATTCCAGTTGAGCTCTTCCAAATCCTGAAAGATGATGCTGTGCAAGTGCTGCACTCAATATGCCAGCAAATTTGGAAAACTCAGCGGTGGCCACAGGATTGGAAAAGGTCAGTTTTCATTCCAATCCCAAAGAAAGGCAATGCCAAAGAATGCTCAAACTACCGTGCAATTGCACTCATCTCACACGCCAGTAAAGTAATGCTCAAAATTCTCCAAGCCAGGCTTCAGCAATACATGAACCGTGAACTTCCAGTGCTCAAGCTAGTTTTAGAAAAGGCAGAGGAACCAGAGATCAAATTCCCAACATCCTCTGGATCATGGAAAAAGCAAGAGAGTTCCAGAAAAACATCTATTTCTGCTTTATTGATTATGCCAAAGCCTTTGACTGTGTGGATCACAATAAACTGTGGAAAATTCTGAAAGAGATGGGAATACCAGACCACCTGACCTGCCTCTGAGAAACCTGTATGCAGGTCAGGAAGCAACAGTTAGAACTGGACATGGAACAACACACTGGTTCCAAATAGGAAAAGGAGTACGTCAAGGCTGTGTATTGTCACCCTGCTTATTTAACTTATATGCAGAGTACATCATGAGAAACGCTGGGCTGGAAGAAGCACAAGCTGGAATCAAGATCCCCAGGAGAAATATCAATCACCTCAGATATGCAGATGACACCACCCTTATGGCAGAAAGTGAAGAGGAACTAAAAAGCCTCTTGATGAAAGTGAAAGAGGAGAATGAAAAAGTTGGCTTCAAGCTCAACATTCAGAAAACGAAGATCGTGGCATCTGGTCCCATCACTTCATGGGAAATAGCTGGGAAAACAGTGGAAAGAGTGGCTGACTTTATTTTTGGGGGCTCCAAAATCACTGCAGATGGTGATTGCAGCTATGAAATTAAAAGATGCTTACTCCTTGCTGCTGAATCACTTCAGCCGTGTCCAACTCTGTGCAACCCCATAGACGGCAGCCCACCAGGCTCCCCATCCCTGGGGTTCTCCAGGCAAGAACACTGGAGTGGGTTGCCATTTCCTTCTCCAATGCATGAAAGTGAAAAGTGAAACTGAAGTCACTCAGTTGTGTCCAACTCTTAGCGACCCCATGGACTGCAGCCTACCAGGCTCCTCCGCCCATGGGATTTTCCGGGCAAGAGAACTGGAGTGGGTTGCTATGCTTACTCCTTGGAAGGAAAGTTATGACCAACCTAGACAGCATATTCAAAAGCAGAGACATTACTTTGCCAACAAAGGTCCTTCTAGTCAAGGCTATGGTTTTTCCAGTGGTCATGTATGGATGTGAGAGTTGGACTGTGAAGAAAGCTGAGCGCTGAAGAATTGATGGTTTTGAACTGTGGTGTTGGAGAAGACTTTTGAGAGTCCCTTGGACTGAAAGGAGGTCCAACCAGTCCATCTTAAAGAAGATCAGTCCTGGGTGTTCATTGGAAGGACTGATGCTAAAGCTGAAACTCCAATACTTTGGCCACCTCACGTGAAGAGTTGACTCATTGGAAAAGACCCTGATGCTAGGAGGGATTGGAAGCAGGAGGAGAAGGGGATGACAGAGGATGAGATGGCTGAATGGCATCACTGACTCGATGGACGTGAGTTTAAGTGAACTCCAGGAGTTGGTGATGGACAGGGAGGCCTGGCGTGCTGCAATTCATGGGGTTGCATAGAGTCGTACTTGACTGGGTGACTGAACTGAACTGATTGTTGTCTTGGGAAAAGCAAAGGCAAAGAAAATAAAGTGAGGAGTGACAGTTAAGTGAAGTCTAAAGTCGTAATCCCACAGCATTGGTCATGCTTGATTAAAGAGATTTCCTAGTGAGTTGAGTCCTTCTGAGGATAACAATTGATTGGGGTCATTAATTATTTTTCTAAGTTTACATTAAAATTATTGTAACAGGCAGAATTCCATTGTGTCTATATTGTATTATCAGCTAGAGAATATATTCCAGAGAGTGTTTATAAAGCTTTGTCAGACCTTTAAAAACTATTAGATCACAGTTTGTTTGTTTGTTTTTCTATATAAGCAGATAGAAACAGGGCTTCACATAGTATATTAGGTTTCAACAAAGAATACATCTAGGTAACTTTTAAAGTCATATTTATTTTCAGGTTGAGGAAACAGCTTTATTTTGTAACACTAAAATTTTAAGAAATATTCTACGAAATTTCAGTCTTTAAATATATAATATAAATATATACAATAATAAATAAAATGTTAAATGCATTTTAAATTCAGCAATGTAAAATACAGCATATTTCCATATCATTTTGCTTCTGATTTTTGTTCTTTTATTTTGGTATGTTTTTTGTTAGAAATACATGACTAACACTCTTATACCATTATGCTTTTTATTGAAAAAAAAATATTATTGCATTGAACTACAGTCCAGGTAATTTACTCAATAACTAAAAAAGCTGCTTTGTATGTACAATAGTGCAAGTTACTTCACCACAGTATAATAAAAAATGTTTTGTACAGAGGATACAAAATAAAATTATTGGATTGTGTATGATATTGCTGGATTATTGTCCAGTTTAGTTACAAAGTAAATACTTTAAATAGAATTAAACTGAGAATTTGTTTTAAAAAGCTACATAACCAGTTTACATTATTAGCTATTTTATAATTTCTCACAAATGGAAGTGACAATTTCGGTTGGAAGAAAATAAATATATCTAGACGTTGACTGTTTTAAAATGTGGATGTGTTTTGAAAAACATTATTCTGAACAAACGTCAAGATCTTTAAAGACTAAAGAGTATATTTTTAAGAACACACAATCATATGCACACTCATATGTACACACACACACACACACACATTTTACAGATTCCAATTTGCCTGATTTATCTTTCTTTCCTATTCTCGCTATTTAAGAAAAGGGGGTGGGGTGCAAAAGGAGGCATTGACTTTGGGAAAGGATTTAAGAGAAGGATTGGGAGGTCTCCCTCTGATTCAAGACTGCATAAAATGAAAAAAAGACCCTTTGGCTTATCTTTCTAATATTGGCTTATTCTAAACCTAACTGATTCAGCCACTGTTTCCATTTTAATACAGCTTAATCCAAAGCAACACAGCAATCACCTTCAAATGTCTACATAATAGAAGTGGATAATGTTTTCGCTGGAATGAAATGATAACCTTTGAAAATCCTCTAGACCCAGGAAAATATACTTTAGAAGGAAATTTAGTTTCAGTCTGAGACACAAGGGCAGTCAACTGTTTTCCTAACTACTTGTGTGCATGTGGTCGCATACTTGTTTTTTAATACTTTAGTTTCTAATAAGAGGACATTTCTTTTCAGGCATTCATTCATTCAAGGAATCAAAATTAAAATTCTTCCTGACTCTTGCTGGTCCAGAGATAAGCACTAAGTCAGTTTTGCTCCTAAGTACATTAGCTACATACACTGATGTGTGAGATTTGTATTCTTTGGATCTGATACTCACATATATGTCTTCAGAATGTTTCAGAAAACCATCTTTCTGAAAAGTCATGGAAAAGTTTTTAGGGAAGATAGAAAAATATGCTACCGATTAGAAATGTTTGGCAATGTCATTTCACTATTTATTTTTTATATAAATTTATTTAATTGGAGTTTAATAACTTTACAATACTGTAGATGATCATTTCACTATTTAAATAGCAGTGAATTCTCCATACAGCCTGGGGAGGGCGCTAGACGTTTCATTTATGGACATCTAGAACACTGGGAATGGTACTCCACGAGGGAGAGCCATCTTCCCTATCTCCAGTTATTGATCCAAATGCTTGAAATACAAGTTTATAGATCAGCTTGAAAGTACTATGGTAAAATTCAGAAGCTGTGTTGCTGCCATTATTGGGAACTTGATAAGTAACCAAAAATTTCATGCATGAGGGAGATAGCCAGAGCTGGAAATATGATCCTGAGTAATTTTGCTTATTACATATTCTGTCTAATGGGAAGGCTGTATAGGATTAATTTCTTTGAATATATTTCTATTCAGAAATAACAGGGAGATTCCATTAAGTCCTGGCAGAAACTGAAGAAAAGGAGTCACTGTCAAAATCCATTTTCTATAAGTGAAATAGAAATTTCAGGGGATCATTCTATGAAATGTCTGCCTGAGTGAAAAATTCCTGGGAGCTTGGAATTTTCCAAACTACTCCCTATGTTCTAATTACTTCCTTTATTTTATAATATACATAAAAGTGAACTCAAAGGAAATATTGAAATATAGTTTTTTATAACCCACTCTAATTATTCTTGCTGAATATGACAGGGAATGAAAATGTAGATGAAGTTTTCCAAATTTACAGTTCTTTATACAAAGCACTTATTTTATTTAATGATCCCTTGAATCCAGTGAGGCTGGATTCCTTCTCAGTCTCCAAGAAATATATATTGATAGCTGTGTGCATGTATTTGTGTGTGTAAAGATTTTATAGTCTTTCTTAAAACATTTTCATTTTTAATTAAGCATTTATAACTTAAGACACACAAAAATTTGTCTCTATGATCCAAGTGTGAAAGAGTAATCCCATAAAGAGAATAATTCCATAAAAAACAAGTAGTAGGCATAAAAGGAAAGTCAACTGTTAAATAATTATGCAAGTGAAAGAAACAAAGTTGAAAATAAAATCTGTCACAGTGGAAATTATTTAAAAATAATCTATTTTATAATTCAATATATAATTAGAGTCTTTATTTAATTTTCTTCCAAAGTATGCTTCAAGTGAAAAAAAGAAAATTGAGCCCATAAACTAATTTGGGGGAAGTAAGAGAATGGCTCAGAATGTTCTCTAGAGCAGGAATATTTTGAGTATAATCAGATGAAAAAAATGTTAATTTAAAAAGAAGCCCTATGAATCAACATTTGGAAATTATACTAGAGAATAACTGGATATGTCATTGATCACAAGCAAAATTCTAGAAAAAGTATTCTGTAAAGCTCTAATTTTTTTTTTTTTTTTTTTTTGCTCATCCAAATATGCAAAAGTTCTTGAATATTTCAGGATGGAGATTTTTACAACTTTATATAAATAACTTAAATTGTTGAGTTATTCTTCATGTTGAGTCAACATCTACATTTTTGTAGTATTTACCATTTCTGCCTTAAAGATAATAAATATGATCTTCCATGTATACATTTCTGTGCTACCTTTTAGATATTTAAGTTAGAAAGTTATTCTCATATATTTCTTTTACAGCAAGTGTTCTTTTCTTTGCAGTGCACATATTGATTTCTTTATTTTTCATATGGCAATTTCCAGAGTCTGTTCTAAAAAGCATTAATTCCATGAAAGAGTGAGTGCACAGGCAAAAAAAAAAAAATCTGTTTTCACCACTTTTGGAAATTCAACATATTCTATCCTTCTCCTGGAAATGTCTAGTGCATGCTGCTTGTCAATTATTCTGAGATACACCAAAGTAAAGTAAAACTATTTAGCCCAATATTTCTCTAGAATATTTAAATATTTAACTTGTATTTAGTTAATAATTTTTGTTAATTCACAGAGCTGATGTTATTCATCAGTGTAAAAGCATAAAATTAATCTGATCTCTTAACTGGTCACATCTGCCACTTATGCATCCAATTCAGTTTGCCAACAACTCTCTTAAATTGTGTCCTGGAACAGCACAGAGTTTTCCACAAATGGTCTATTCTATCCAAGTTCCAAAAAAATAAAAAATCCTTAAAGAATAACAAGTGCTATTTTATACTACACAAAAATATTAATTCAAAGAGGATTAGAGACTTGAATGTAAGATTGGAAAACGTGCAACACCTTGAAGAAAACATTGTATGTAAATTTCTCGGCATAGGTCTTAACAATGATTTTTTTGGATATGACACCAAAACCTAAGGCAAATAAAAGGAAAAATAAACAGTTCATCAAACTAAAATTTTTCTTCACAGTAAAGGAAACCATTGACAAGTCTAACCTATTGAATTGGAGAAAATATTTGTAAGTCATATATCTGATAAGGTGTTAGCATTCAAAATATATAAAGAATTCATACAACTCAATAGCAAAATAAAGGTATTAAAAATGGGCAGAGGATCTGAACAAACAATTTTCAGAAGGTATACAGATAGCCAACATGTGTATGGAAAGACTTGCCACATCACTAATCATCAGAAATAAAAATAAAAACCACAATGAGATATCACCTCACATTTGTTAGAATGGCTGATATTTAAAAAGACAAGAGATCAAAGAGATGTAGAAAAGGGAACCCTCATACACCTATGGTGGGAATATAAATTGGTGTAGCCATTATGGAAAAGAGTATGGAAGCTCTTCAAAAAATTAAAAATAGAACTACCATATGATCTAGTAATTCTACCTCTAGGTATTTGAAAAAGCAACGTAAAAAACACTAATTTGAAAAGATGCATGCACTTCCATGTTCATAGCAGTATTATTTACAATAGCCAAGACATGGAAACACCCTAAATGTCCATTGATGGATGAATGGATAAGGAAATGTGATATATATATATATAAATGTGTGTGTGTGTGTGTGTATATATATATATATATATGTATACAATGGAATATTATTTATCAATAAAAAAGAATGAAATCTTGACATCTGCAACAACAGGGGTGAAACTAGAGGGCATTATACAAAGCAAAATCATTCAGAGAAAGTAAATACCATGTGATCATACTTACAAGTGAAATCTAAAAATCAAAACAAAGCAACAATCAACACACAAAAACCTTAAACTCGTGAATATAGAGAACAGATTGATGGTTGCCGGAGGCAGGGAAGTAGGGCTCAGAGGTTGTCAAAATGAAAGGGGTTTAAAAGTAAAAATTTCCAGTTATAAAGTGAATAAATCAAGGGTGTATAATGTACAGAACGGTGACTATAGTTAATAATACTGCATTGCATATGTGAAAGTAGCTAGGAGAGTGGATCTTGAAAGTACTCATGAGAAAAAATTTGTAATGATGTATGATGATGAATGGTAACTGGACTTATTATGATGACCATTTTGTAATAACAGCAAATAGCAAATGATTATGGTTTATACCTTAAGTTAATGTTATGTAAGTTATATATTAATAAAGATAGTCTTAAAAACATGAACCCCTTTTTACTAATTTTGTATAATTCCTATGATATAACCTAATATTTCATAACTTTTTGCAACTTCTTAAACATCATTGAATCATATGCAGCTTGAACCTACTAAATCCTTCATTTTATTGATGAACTAGAATTAGGCTCTGTCTCCCCAATAATCTACATGTACAAAGCTCTGTTAATTAAAGATAAATGTAGAATTTGCTATTTATTTATGCTAAATTTCTCCTTTCAAATTTTGTCCCATTTTTATCCTTTTGAATTTATTTCACATTGCATTGTGCATTCACTACATTCCTAGTCTTGGGTTTGTGTTTTCCTATTTGATAGACATGTCTTCCATGATTTTGTCCTTGTTTATAAAAGGTTGACTGTAACAGAGTACTACACAAAGACTTACAAGCAGTCTCTATAACCCTCTCTCAAATTTGAAATTAGTCCAGGTCTCAATATACCTTGTTTAACGAGCACATTTGTCATACAGGGCTGACTACAGTTCATAAGAATATTTATAAAATGTCTCTCTATAAAATACCCATACATTTTAATGTATTTCGCTCCCAGTCACTTCACCACATCTCTGGTGAACGTAACAAAGAAAAACTACGTGACTAACGAGATACTTAATTTTCTGTCTTCTTACCTGACTCAGCAACACGTGACAGAGATGATTATTCTCACTTCTTTGAGTCACTTTCTTTACTTGCCTGATAGGCACACACATTTTTCTGATTTTTTCCTATGAAACCTGGAAGTTCATCATGGTCTTGTTTTTATGGAAAAAAAAATTCTGAAAAAGAATTGGATATATGGTTCCTTCTACTTCCACTCTTAAAGTCAGAGTGACCTAGGGTTCAGTCTCTGAACCTCTTATCCATCCTACCTATTCCTGTTGGTATTATTCAGGGTAATGGCTTCAGACTCTTTCAATAAATTAATAATTTCAGAAATTATTTGTCCTTTTCACACCTCTACTCAAACTTTAGATTCTTATTACCAACTACCAGTGCAATGTTTCTACTTCAATATTTAAAGGGATCTCAGAATAGTTAAACTAATTATCCTCCTGCAGTGTTCTGCATTTCAGTTAACAGTAAATCCATCCTTCTAGTCGCTTGTACAAAAAGTATGATGTTACCTCTGATTTCTTTCTTTGTCTTATACTTTACAACCAATAGGAAGCACAGTTTCTCAGCCCTACATTTTACCTTTTCTCAATATTTCCACTAGACTAACACTGAGCAAGTCATTGCATTCTCTTGCCAGAAACACTCAAAAAATGAAAGTATTAGGCACTCAGTCATGTTCAACTCTTTGTGACTCCATGGACTGTAGACCTCCAGGCTCCTCCGTCCATGGTATTTTCCAGGCAAGAATACTGGAGTGGGTTGACATTTCCTTCTCCAGGGGATCTTCCTGACCTGCAATCTACTTATCGGTCTCTGTTCTCCAAATTCACTTCCCCAGCAACTATTCACAATGCAATAGCTGAATGAGCCTGGTAAAATCTAGTGAGAATCATGTTGCTCATCTGCTAAAATTATCCAATAGATTCTCATCTCACAGTAAAAGCCAGTCATTATAATGGTTGGTGTGATTCCCACATAATTTTGCTCCAAAATTACTTCTCTAACCTTATCTCCCATAATTCTCTGAAACCCTCTTTTCTAGTCACAGTGTTCTCATAGTTGAAGTTTGATGAGCACATGCAAAGAGTTGTTGAAACCTGATCTTAGCCTAGAATGCTCACTTCCTTCAGGTTATTGGTGAAATATCACTGTCACAGTACAGCTTCCTCTAACTAACCTACCTAAAATTGTATTTTAGCTACTACTCCTGACCAAGCATCTTTATTTACTTTCCCTATTTATTTTCCTCAGTAGTATTTATCACCATCTAGCATAGTATTATATTATTTTAGTTGTCTATTCTAGTTTTTATTTCTATAACTCAATTAGAATTAAATTACATTATGGTATTATTTTTAGTTTTGATTATTATTATACCCACAATAGTAAGATTACTGCCTAGCACATGGTTCTTAGTACATATTTGTTAAATAAGAAATAAAATAAAATGAATAAATGAGAAAAAATAATTTTGCTTTCATATTATTTGGTCTTAGTGTTAGACCACTCTAACTAGTTATTAACTCTAACTCTAACTGTTAGAGTTACTAGTGACTGTCTTTTAATTAAAGACTATCATTAAATATTCTGCTTAAGCAAATTTGGTATTGTAGTACAGAATGAAGCAGAGCAAAGGCTAAGAGTTTTGCCAAGAGAACACACTGGTCATAGCAAACACCCTCTTCCAACAACACAAGAGAAGACTTTACACATGGACATCACCAGATGGTCAATACCAAAATCAGATTGATTATATTCTTTGCAGCCAAAGATGGAGAAGCTGTACACAGCAAAAACAAGACTGGGAGCTGACTGTGGCTCAGATCATAAACTCCTTATTGCCAAATTCAGACTAAATTGAAGAAAGTAGGGAAAACCACTAGACCATTCAGGTATGACCAAAATCAAATCTCTTACAATTACACAGTGGAAGTGACAAATAGATTCAAGGGACTAGATTTGGTAGACATAGTGCCTGAAGAACTATGGATGGAGGTTCATAACATTGTACAGGAGATAGGGATCAAGACCATCCCCAAAAAAGAAATACAAAAAGAAAAATGGTTGTCTGAGAAGGCCTTACAAATAGCTGAGAAAAGAAGAGAAGCAAAAGGCAAAGAACAAAAAGAAAGACAAACCATTTGAATGCAGAGTTCCAAAGAATAGCAAGGAGAGATAAGAAAGCCTTCTTCAGTGATCAATGCAAAGAAATAGAGGAAAACAGTAGAATGGAAACACTAGAGATCTCTTCAAGAAAATTAGAGATACAAAGGGAATATTTCATGCAAAGATGGGCACAATAAAAGACAGAAATGGTATGGACCTAACAGAAGCAGAAGATATTAAGAAGAGGTGGCAAAAATACACAGAAGAACTATACAAAAAAGATCTTCATGACCAAGATAATCACGATGGTGTGATCGCTCACTTAGAGCCAGACATACTGGAATGTGAAGTCAAGTGGATCTTAGGAAGCATCACTATTAACAAAGCTAGTGGAGGTGATGGAATTCCAGTTGAGCTATTTCAAATCCTAAAAGATGATGCTATGAAAGTGCTGCACTCACTATGCCAGCAAATTTGGATAACTCAGCAGTGGCCACAGACTGGAAAAGGTCAGTCTTCATTCCAATCCCAAAGAAAGGCAATGCCAAAGAATGCTCACACTACTGCACAATTGCACTCATCTCACACACTAGTAGAGTAATGCTCAAAATTCTCTAAGCCAGGCTTCAACAGTACATGAACCATGAAATTCCAGAGATTCAAACTGGATTTAGAAAAGGCAGAGGAACCAGAGATCAAATTGCCAACATCTATTGGATCATTGAAAAAGCAAGAGAGTTCCAGAAGAACATCTACTTCTGCTTTACTGACTATGCCAAAGCCTTTGACTGTGTGGATCACAACAAACTGTGGAAAATTCTGAAAGAGATGGAAATACCAGACCACCTGACTTGCCTCCTGAGAACTTTGTGTGTGGTTCAGGAAGCAACAGTTAGAACTGGACATGGAACAACAGACTGGTTCCAAATAGGGAATGGAGTATATCAAGGCTATATATTGTCACCTTGCTTATTTATCTTTTACAAAGAGAACATCATGAGAAATGCTGGGCTGAATGCAGCACAAGCTGGTATCAAGATTCCTAGAAGAAATATCAATAACCTCAGATATGCACATGACACCACCCTTATGGCAGAAAGTGAAGAGGAACTAAAGATCCTCTTGATGAAAGTGAAAGAGAAGAGTAAAAAAGTTGGTTTAAAACTCAACATTCAGAAACCTAAGATCATGGCATCTGATCCCATCACTTCATGGCAAATAGATGGGGAAACAGTGGAAATAGTGACAGACTTTATTTTGGGCGGATATAAAATCACTGCTATACCACGTTGAAGGTCAGGAAGGGAGGCGGTGGGGATATAGCCCTCGTCCAATGTAAGGAGCAGTGGCTGTGCTTTGCTGGAGCAGCCGTGAAGAGATTCTCCACACCTAAGGTAAGAGAAATCCAAGTAAGACGGTAGGTGTTGCAAGAGGGCATCAGAAGGCAGACACACTGAAACCATACTCACAGAAAACTAGTCAATCTAATCACACTAGGACCAGAGTCTTGTCTAACTCAGTGAAACCAAGCCATGCCCGTGGGGCAACCCAAGATGGGCGGGTCATGGTGGAGAGATCTGACAGAATGTAGTCCACTGGAGAAGGGAATGGCAAATCACTTCAGTATTCTTGCCTTGAGAACCCCATGAACAGTACAAAATGGCAAAATGATAGGATACTGAAAGAGGAACTCCCCAGGTTAGTAGGTGCCCAATATGCTACTGGAGATCAATGGAGAAATAACTCCAGAAAGAATGAAGGAATGGAGCCAAAGCAAAAACAATACCCAGCTGTGGATGTGACTGGTGATAGAAGCAAGGTCCGATGCTGTAAAGAGCAATATTGCATAGGAACCTGGAATGTCAGGTCCATGAATCAAGGCAAATTGGAAGTGGTCAAACAAGAGATGGCAAGAGTGAATGTCAACATTCTAGGAATCAGTGAACTAAAATGGACTGGAATGGGTGAATTTAACTCAGATGACCATTATATCTACTACTGCGGGCAGGAATCCCTCAGAAGAAATGGAGTGGCCATCATGGTCCACAAAAGAGTCCGAAATGCAGTACTTGGATGCAATCTCAAAAACGACAGAATGATCTCTGTTCATTTCCAAGGCAAACCATACAATATCACAGTAATCCAAGTCTATGCCCCAACCAGTAATGCTGAAGAAGCTGAAGTTGAACGGTTCTATGAAAACCTAAAAGATCTTTTAGAACTAACATCCAAAAAAGATGTCCTTTTCATTATAGGGGACTGGAATGCAAAAATAGGAAGTCAAGAAACACCTGGAGTAACAGGCAAATTTGGTCTTGGAATACAGAATGAAGCAGGGCAAAGACTAATAGAGTTTTGCCAAGAAAATGCACGGATCATAACAAACACCCTCTTCCTACAACACAAGAAGACTCTATACATGGACATCACCAGATGGTCAACACCAAAATCAGACTGATTATATTCTTTGCAGCCAAAGATGGAGAAGCTCTATACAGTCAGCAAAAACAAGACCAGGAGCTGACTGTGGCTCAGATTATGAACTCCTTATTACCAAATTAAGACTTAAATTGAAAAAAGTAGGGAAAACCACTAGACCATACAGGTATGACCTAAATCAAATCCCTAATCTTATACAGTGGAAGTGAGAAATAGATTTAAGGGCCTAGATCTTATAGATAGAGTGCCTGATGAACTATGGAATGAGGTTCGTGACATTGTACAGGAGACAGGGATCAAGACTATCCCCATGGAAAAGAAATGCAAAAAAGCAAAATGGCTGTCTGGGGAGGCCTTACAAATAGCTGTGAAAAGAAGAGAAGTGAAAAGAAAAGGAGAAAAGGGACGATATAAGCCTCTGAATGCAGAGTTCCAAAGAATAGCAAGAAGAGATAAGAAAGCCTTCCTCAGTAATTAATGCAAAGAAATAGAGGAAAACAACAGAATGGGAAAGACTAGAGATCTCTTCATGAAAATCAGAGATACCAAGGGAATATTTCATGCAAAGATGGGCTCGATAAAGGACAGAAATGGTATGGACCCAACAGAAGCAGAAGATATTAAGAAGAGGTGGCAAGAATACACAGAGGAACTATACAAAAAAGATCTTCACAACCAAGATAATCACAATGGTGTGATCACTGACCTAGAGCCAGACATCGTGGAATGTGAAGTCAAGGGGGCCTTAGAAAGCATCACTATGAACAAAGCTAGTGGAGGTGATGGAATTCCAGTTGAGCTCTTCCAAATCCTGAAAGATGATGCTGTGCAAGTGCTGCACTCAATATGCCAGCAAATTTGGAAAACTCAGCAGTGGACACAGGACTGGAAAAGGTCAGTTTTCATTCCAATCCCAAAGAAAGGCAATGCCAAAGAATGCTCAAACTACCGCACAATTGCACTCATCTCAGACGCTAGTAAAGTAATGCTCAAAATTCTCCAAGCCAGGCTTCAGCAATATGTGAACCGTGAACTTCACGATGTTCAAGCTGGTTTTAGAAAAGGCAGAGGAACTGAGATTAAATTGCCAACATTCGCTGGATCATCGAAAAAGCAAGAGAGTTCCAGAAAGACATCTATTTCTGCTTTATTGACTATGCCAAAGTCTTTGACTATGTGGATCACAATAAACTGTGGAAAATTTTGAAAGAGATGGGAATACCAGTCCACCTGATCTGCCTTTTGAGAAATCTATATGCAGGTCATGAAGCAACAATGAGAACTGGACATGGAACAACAGACTGGTTCCAAATAGGAAAAGGTGTAGGTCAAGGCTGTATATTGTCACCCTGCTTATTTAACTTATATGCAGAGTACATCATGAGAAACGCTGGGCTGGAAGAAACACAAGCTGGAATCAAGATTGCCGGGACAAATATCAATAACCTCAGATATGCAGATGACACCACCCTTATGGCAGAAAATGAAGAGGAACTAAAAAGCCTCTTGATGAAAGTGAAAGTGGAGAATGAAAAAGTTGGCTTAAAGCTCAACAGTCAGAAAACGAAGATCATGGCATCTGGTCCCATCACTTCATGGCAAATAGATGGGGAAACAGTGTCAGTCTTTATTTGGGGGGTGCTCCAAAATCACTGCAGATGGTGATTGCAGCCATGAAATTAAAAGACACTTACTCCTTGCAAGGAAAGTTATGACCAACCTAGATAGCATATTCAAAAGCAGAGACAGTACTTTGCCAACAAAGGTTCGTCTAGTCAAGGCTATGGTTTTCCCTGTGGTCATGTATGGATGTGAGAGTTGGACTGTGAAGAAGGCTGAGCGCAGAAGAAGTGATGCTTTTGAACTGTGGTGTTGGAGAAGACTCTTGAGAGTCCCTTGGACTGCAAGGAGATCCAACCAGTCCATTCTAAAGGAGATCAGTCCTGGGTGTTCTTTGGAAGGAATGATGCTAAAGCTGTAATTCCAATACTTTGGCCACCTCATGCAAAGAGTTGACTCATTGGAAAAGATCCTGATGCTGGGAGGGATTGGGGGCAGGAGGCGAAGGGGACGACAGAGGATGAGATGGCTGAATGGCCTTACTGACTCAATGGACGTGAGTCTGGGTGAACTCCGGGAGTTGGTGATGGACAGGGAGGCCTGGCATGCTGCGATTCATGGGGTCACAAAGAGTTGGACAGGACTGAGCGACTGAACTGAACTGAAAATCACTGCAGATGGTGACTGCAGCCATGAAATTAAAAGACACTTGCTCCTTGGAAGAAAAGTTATGACCAACCTAGATAGCATATTAAAAATCAGAGACATTATTTTGCCAACAAAGGTCTGTTGAGTCAAACCTATGGTTTTTCCAATAGATAAGTATGGATGTGAGATTTGGAGTATAAAGAAAGCTGAGCACTAAAGAACTGATGCTTTTGAACTGTGGTGTTGGAGAAGACTCTTGAGAGTGTCTTGGACTGCAAGGAGATCCAACCAGTCCATCCTAAAGGAAATCAGTCCTGAATATTCATTGGAAGGACTGATGCTGAAGCTGAATCTCCAACATTTTGACCACCTAACGCGAACTGACTCATTTGAAAAGACCGTGATGCTTGGAAAGATTGAAGGTGGGAGGAGAAGGGGATGACAGAAGATGAGTTGGTTGGATGACATCACCGACTCAATGGACATGAGGTTAAGTAAACTCTGGAAGTTGGTGATGGATCCGGTAGCCTGGCGTGCTGCAGTCAATGAGGTCACAAAGAGTCAGACATGACTGAGCAACTGAACTGGCTGAACTAAATCACTAATAGCTACATTAAATATTCTTTCTTTTATTTAAGTAGAGATGCTTGTTCTAATTTCTCTTCTAGTCTGCTTATTTCCTCAAGAACAATTGTAATTATGAGACTTTCTTTAGGTAATTTTAATATTTTCTTTAAAATTCTCCTAAATGTGAAGATTCAAAGTCATCTTAAGTGGCCAGGAAATAATTTTCTCTGTATGACCCAAACTTCCTCTCCATGTTGGCTCTACAATTTCCACTTTAAATAACGTTTCTCCTAATAAGGAAAGCAAAACAAAATCAGATTAAAGTGACATTATTATTATTAGATCATCTCTTCATTCATCAAAATTAAAAAAGCAATTTGTTTTGATTTTCCTAATATTTGGGTTACCTAAGTGGTTTTAACTTGGTCTCTCTGTTCATTTTTGATTTATGACTATTGTCTTACTGTTTATGAATGTACAAGAATTTTTCTGTTACTCTGAATGTTTTTCTTATTCTGTTTATACTGGGATGTTTAAAGGACTACATTTTTCTTCTCATTGAAATCTTTTGTAATGGTAGATTTGCTCATGTATGCTACAACTTTTATAATTTCCTACCCAGAGTACAAGTTATCTTTTATTTAGATTGCAAAGTCTGTCTTCTCACCATCCAAGAGAGTAAGTATATCCAATGAATATTTTCATCATTGATAGTATAAGATAGTCATTTCCATGCCATCAATTCTTATCAGTCTACCCTTGTTAGTCAAAATTAAGTGCCCAAGTAGAAGTTCCCTGTTTTAACCTTTTGAGATATTAAATTGTCACCAAGACAATTATAAATATTAATCAGGTGCTGTCTTTTTCATGATAAGTCTCCTGATGAGTTCCTGTAATTATTCTGTCTTGGCTCTATGTCAACTTCATAATGTTTTAGGAAACAGTCATTCACTTTAGTTTTCTTTTTATGTGTTGGGTCATTTGTCATCTATTTTTTTAAAAATCATTTATGTTTATCAAAGGTCTTTCATAATAACTTTTATGGAGTTCCACACAAGTATAGAATTTTTTGCTATTTGATGATTTTTTTTCCATTTTTTCTGTTTCTTTTAGATAAAATAAGATTTTTCACTGCCATACTCCAGTCAAAACTTCCATCCCACAAGTTTCTGGTGGTATCTAGGAAACTATGTCACTTCTTTATACTAAAATTTTTTATTCAATTTATTCTCTATCTCTCCCTTACCAGCATCAATTATTGTTAGCAAGTGTTAAGGACTTAATCCTTCAACTTCATTTTTCCTCATCTGTACAGAGGAATGATAATATTGATCTCAAGATACATTTATGAAGATTAAATGAGATAATGAGGGTCTAGTGCTCAGCCTGACTCTCTTGATACACAGGAGAGTTTCTGTAAGGACAGCTCTCTTACCCGTGAAGCCAAGGCTGAGTAAGCCATCATTCTCATGTTTTAGTGATAGAGGAATTTGCATCATCATACACACAGTGGTGATGGCCGATTACCTCCAGTTTTGTTTAATTTGAATTGCTCTGAAACCTGTGCTTGTGGGAGCTATGTAGTCACACAAGTTTTCTATGCTTTTAAGAATATAAAACAATGAACTGAAGGGCCAGTAAGAAATATAGATGCAAGAAATGTAAATTCTGTGGATCAGAAAGTATTTTGAATGAATGTTTAAAATTGTTTGCAAAATTACAGGAATGGTGATTTTATTCATAATTCACTGTATTTTATTAGTTTCTAATAAAATTGAACAAAACACACCAAATACTTTAAAGTTTTCTCAATAAATATCAGGTAAAACTTTTGACATTGTTAAACCTTTACCTCTGTATGTAATTGATATACATATGTTGGCTGAACACAGATTTCTGAGAATAAAGAAAACTTAATATTTTAATCCCAATAATATTTGAAAGTTTGACCAATGTATTAAAATATTATTCATAGTATATTTTAGTTTTATTTTGCATAATCAAATACTAAAGATTGCAAATATGTGTTTTCTTATACAAAAATTAAATATTCTTAACTTTAGATATTGGTGATTCTTACAATTACAAAATTCTCTTAACATAGAAGTGTGTGAAATGAAGATAACTCAGTTTTCCACATAAACTCAGCCATACAATGTGGATAAGATTGTTTTGCATTGAAGAGTAATTTTTAATCTGAATTAGTTAGAAAATTTCTTGCCATCTCTCATTTCTTATGAAAATATGGTTTATATTGGTTGAAACAGATTACATTGATTGAAAGCTTAGTAAATAGTGAACCATAGGAACTATTTTTACCACATAATTAGTTTGTTTCACTGACCTTCTATTATTACCTGATGAATAAAAACAAATGTGCATTCATTCATTCATTCACTCACTCGTTCAATGAACACCTAGAAGATAGAGTATTACGTTCCATTTAATTTTTTTAATATTAATATGCCTAAATTTTTTGGTTTTTTTACATTACATGAGAACTCATCCAAAAATACTCCTCTGCCTTTCTATCAAATTACTTTGCTGCTGCTGCTAAGTCGCTTCAGTCGTGTCCGACTCTGTGCGACTCCATAGACAGCAGCCCACCAGGCTCCTCTGTCCCTGGGATTCTCCAGGCAAGAGTACCATTGCCTTCTCCGTCAAATGACTTTAAATTTGTCTAATTAATTTTAGCAAATTAAGAGATTCTTAAAATGCTTCTATTACAATATTGGCAATTCAGTTTACATTTCTATATTGGTCACATTTTGCATTGGGGTACCACTCTTTTAAATATAATAATAATCAGACCACTTTAAATACATCACTTTGTAGGTACTGACAATTTGTTTTATTTATCCAGAAGAAGGGCTTTTAGTTCAAGCGAGCTGACACATTTAAGGCCTCTTTCACTCCATTTAATGGTTGCATCTGACTGGAGCAAGAATGATGGCAAAGATCTTGACCTTGAAACACTGGTTGAATTAGAGGATTCAAGTGGATGATAGAAGTTGTAGCTGGGTTGAAGTGAGGGCCAAACAAGGTGGGGATAAATGCTGCAGGGGGCAAGGGCTGAAATGTTATGTGAGATGGGTGGAAGGGAGCAGTGGTGACTAAATGCAGGGGATGACCTGCTAAGAAAGTGGGGTGTGCAGGGATGATGGTTGGGGTCAAAGGTGAAAATGTGAATGGATTAAAACGTGGCTGGGAAAGAGGATGTAGATGAGCTATAGGAAGATGATTGCTATGGGCATTTATGGAAGCAGAAACAATATGCTGCAGGAATGTGTGGTGGATGGTGGTTATAGAAGCCTGCTGGTGACCTGGAACTGTCTGTACAGTGGAGGCCGAAGAAAAAGCGGTGGGCCCTGCAGCAGGCAAAACTCGAAGATGCTTTGATAGGAGCTGTTTCTGCATATGCTGCTGGGCTTGTAGCTGTAGGAGCTTATATTTATCTATTTCATCAGGAGAATATGTTATAGGCTGTTGAATTAATGGAGGAGAGAGAGATTTATGACACACTTCTAAGTCATCTGCTACTTTGTCATGCTTCTGCATAGTTCTGTCATAGTAAGAGTTTATATTCCCCTCTATCTGATTCATTTGCATGCTTCCATCCTGTAAGTCTAGATTCATATTGTTCTCTTTGGTCTCCATTGAATCAGTAATACCACTGTATCTGTTAGATGGAAAAGCACCAGGGAAACCATTTGGTACTGGGTCACAGCTTTGAAGAGAAGGTTGGACTTCACTAATTAATGATTTTGGATGTTCTTTTGTTGTTGGGTTCTTTTTCATGTTTGGTGAGTGAGATTCTGCTACTACATGAATTATACCTTTAGAAAAATGATTATCACAATCAGTGCCCACTAAAACAGTAAAATCATTTGTCGGGGAACTTTTGACTTTGTTTTTATCAATAGTTCTTTGCATCGCACTGCCTTTATCCTTTCTCCTTCTGCTTTTGTTTGGTGTTTTTTCAGGCAAAGGCAATGAAGGTCTGTTACAGCCTGGTGGCATAAATGGAATTACACATTGGATTTGTGAAAGAGTCTCTGATTCATTTTTACAGCTGTTTGATGAGATCTCAAACTGAATTGATTGTTCCTGACATTTCTTGGCTTGTACTCTTTCTAAAAGGCTTTTGGCTGTCAGGGAGGTCCTCTCTCCTTCTATAGGGTTCAACTCTGTGGTATCTGAAGGGCTTCTTGAACAGTTCCTTAGACGGTAGCTGATATTCCCAGAGTTACATTGCATGGGTTTTACTTTTCCCAGATCACAAATATGAGGGCTGTCCAAAGACTGTTGATTCATTTTACTTTTATTTAAGTAATACATTTTCTCTCTTGAGTGAGAGCCCAATCTGCTGTGCTGAGGTCCCTGGCAATTAGGTGGATTTTCACTGTTTCCAGCACAAGAAACCTGTGAGCTAAAATCACACTGGGTGATTCTTTTGGATTTTTGCCCTGAAAATTGTTGATTTTTGCCCAGTTTATGTTTTTCTCTGCAATAACCATAAGCATGTTTTGAATATTTTTCGTTTTTAATTGATTCCCACAATTTGCAGCTCCTGCCTCTCTCGGTTTCAGACTGTGGGCAGTCACTGTTTGCTAGCTCCTCAGACAAGCAGAGACAGCTGTGCTTTCGGCGTTTCCGTTTGTGCCTTTCAACTGAGTTACGCTCTCGTTTGCAAAAGTAGAGCAAATTACCTCTATCATGTCCACTGGACCCATGATTGGAATGAGAACTTCTCAAGCTGGATGTACTGACATGGGATGTGTCTGAAGGGCTAGAACATCTATTCAGCGACACCTTCGGAGAACTTATCTTATAACTTGCTCTTCCACATCCAGTAACCCCGCTGGTCATACTGATGTAGTTACTATTCAAAATTACACTGAAATCCTTCCCATGGTCACTGTGATCCCTTATTGTGCAAGGACTAGACTTCCAGGTGAACTGATTCACTTCTTCAACATCCAGATGAGGATCACAAGAAATCAGTTTATGTTTTTTCATCCTAGAGGTGCAAGGAGAAAAAGATAGGCCCTTATTTGCATCATTTAAAATTACCCTTTGACAGCTTTGCCAATGGGCCCTTGAAGGTTCTTGAAGTTCATTACCACCATTTTTATTGTTTCCTACACAATTCTTTAGAGAGATATCAAGGTAAGCAGGCACTTCAGGATTTTTCATTTCCAAATTGCTTGTACTAAAATTGCGTTCACTCATACTGGGCTCAGAATTGTTGCCTCCCAAATTATATTTCCTCTGGAAATTTTCCCAATCTGGATTAGCTATCTTCATCTTTGGTTTCAGAGACCGATTATCTTCTTGGATCAATTTTTGTTGGTCTTTAATTAAACCTGAGACTTGATTCTCCATTGTAGTCTTCATTTCTGAGGCCTCTTTCTGCAATTCTGTTTTTAAATCTTCTGGATCACGGCCATCCTTTGTGTTTCGAGAAAGCTTAAAATCAAAATATAATGGGTTGCAGCCATAAGAGATACAGGGCTCTGTTTTTGTAAAAAGAAGAAGTTCTGTTGGCCATTGGAGAGTGGTATGGCCATCCTTGCTTTTTACGTGGAGAAAAGGCAATGCTTTGGACTTCACCTCATGGGGATATGCTTCTCTTATAAAACTTTGTGCATTTCTGCTAACTCTTTCTGTTTTATCTAACGATTTTTCTCTCTTCTCTTTTCTGGAGTTGGGATTCAGATGAACTGAACTGCTTTGTTCGCTTGGCTCTATAGATGGAAACTCATCCAGACATCCAAACATCCTGGCATCACTATGCTTGTAAATGTTTGTTGGGCTAGAGGAAACATTGGCTTGGCATGAGTGACTAATGTGTTTTTCTGAAGTGTTCATCAATGTATTTCTAGTTTCCTTTGCTCTGCTTGAAGGAGTAAAATCCACATCTGAAAGATGAATGTTAGATTTACTGAATGAAGCATGAATGCCAATCGAATTTTCCAGCATTTCATCAACAAAGTCATTCTTGTCTTGCAAAATTTGAGAGTTTATGGGGAGGGTATTGTGTAAAATACTTTCCAGATGGTTTGATGAGATGTTTATATCTTTTTCCTTAGTGAGATGTGTATCTTCATTTGCAAACCTGCAACACATGCATTTCTCTGCAGTTGATTTTGTCTTATAGATGGGTGACTTGTTACAATCGTGGGTTTCTTCTGTGTTCTCACTGAAAACTGATGCTGAAGATTCTAATTTTAGATGCACTTTTTTGGAAAAAGAAAATGACACTCCAGTCCTTTGATTTGCATTACTGAGATCTGAGGATGTTTGTGGTACCCTATTTCCAAACAAACGACGTCGGTCTGTTTGCAACTGGTGTCGATTTGCTGTGGTGGACCACTGCTTATCGGCAATGCTTCTGGAGAGATTCTTTCCTTTAAGGAGAAGAGCATTCTTCATGCATGATACCTTTCTGCCATTCTTAACTGGGAAAATTCCTTGCTGAAATTGTTTTTCTATAGGTACTTTGGAGGCTTTGTATGCTGGTCCATTTTCAGAAACACTGCAAATAAAACAAATATTTAAATGATTAAGACATCAGATTTGAAATCTTATCTATATATGAACATTTCATAGTGTATGATGATGGGCTCTGATACTATTTTCTAACTACATCTATTGCAATATAACAATTTCACTGCATTTATGTAACTTAGTATCTCTATGTCTTATAGTAGCTATTTCTAAAATGCTTTGCTTAAGTCAGTTTTTTTGAAATTAGCAAAAAGCGATAGCAAGTGAATATCTTGTGCTAGTGCTGCTAAAGAAAATAAAGCATTGTATTTACATCACAATATGTCCCCCAGAGACTACTAATTCTTTGGAATATAGATTTAACCTTATTTTGCAAAGAGTTTTCCAATCACTGCCTTCACCTAAATAGGAAAAAAAATGGAACTGAAAGTCATTCACAAAGCATAAACATATCTCTTTTATTCACTTTTTTATTTATTTTTTTATGTTTTTTTTTTTTTTTCCTCCAAATGGTATGTCTATGGCCAAGTCACATGACTAGGCTCTGGCCTTGATTTCTTCTTTTTTTTTTTTTTTTAATTTTATTTTATTTTTAAACTTTACATAACTGTATTAGTTTTGCCAAATATCAAAATGAATCCGCCACAGGTATACATGTGTTCCCCATCCTGAACCCTCCTCCCTCCTCCCTCCCCATTCCATCCCTCTGGGTCGTCCCAGTGCACCAGCCCCAAGCATCCAGTATCGTGCATCGAACCTGGACTGGCAACTCGTTTCATACATGATATTTTACATGTTTCAATGCCATTCTCCCAAATCTTCCCACCCTCTCCCTCTCTCACAGAGTCCATAAGACTGTTTAAAGTTCAGTTCGGTTCAGTTGCTCAGTCATGTTCAACTCTTTGCGACCCCATGGATTGCAGCAGGCCAGGCATCCCTGTTCATCACCAACTCCCAGAGCTTCTCAAACTCATGTTCATTGAGTTGGTGATGCCAAGTTCAAGCACTATATAATTTTTGTTTCCTCAGTCTTAAAATCCCTTCATGTTTGTTTTCTTATGAAAAAGGGTGATTAGTTCTGTCTTTATGACTTGTCACTAATTTGATCAATTCTAAGAAAGTAACACACATTTTTACATGCCACCTCAATGTCTTCAATTAGTCTAAAACACTTTTTTTAGCTTCTTACTCATCATAATATTTTCCTTGTATCTTTTTTGCATTTATATGTTTTATCTTTTGACAGATTTTTAAAGATTATTCTTTTGAGCTTGACTAGCAATTCAATCAGAAACTGGAAAGGGTGATACATAAAATAGATGAAACTCTGTAGATTAAAATTTTCTCTAATATTCTGTGAAATATCTACTACAAAACAAATCTTATTGCAGGGGAAACAATACAAATTGCATAATTGTGAGCTGGCTTTGTTTTCCTTTTTCTTGCTTTGAGCTGACTTGCTTTCAGTTGCTTTGCTTGTTGGTTTTGAGCTGGCTTTCTTTTCCTTTTTTATTTTCCCTCCACATTTTTGGACATGCTTTATTGGCTTTTTCCTATTTTAGATTTTTACTTCATTTTTATACAGTCATTTATTGCTTGCGCAAATAGTACTAAAATAACAGATATCTTTTTCACATGTAGCATAACTTCTAATGGGGAGGAGTCCTTTCCTAGCCTTTGTTCTGACAAATTCTTTCTTATTGTTTTTACTTAACTATTTGATGAATTGCCATAGAACTCTGGTGTCATGACATTTTTTGTGTTCACCAAATTTCATTGCTTTCCTTCACTGTCTTTATATGTTTAATATTACAGAAACATATTTAATTAGCCTACTTTTATTCATATTGAAACAAATCCACTTGGGTATTTGCATGATTTTATAAACTTTCCTTTTTCTGTATACATAATATATTTTTATACTGATTTCAAACAATGAACTATGTATTGTACATAATTTACATGTATATATTTTATTATATATATATCGGAGAAGACAATGGCACCCCACTCCAGTACTCCTGCCTGGAAAATCCCATGGATGGAAGAGCCTGGTAGGCTGCAGTCCATGGGGCCGCTAGGAGTCGGACACGACTGAGTGACTTCACTTTCACTTTTCACTTTCATGCATTGGAGAAGGAAATGGCAACCCACTCCAGTGTTCTTGCCTGGAGAATCCCAGGGACGGGGGAGCCTGGTGGGCTGCCATCTCTGGGGTCACACAGAGTCAGACATGACTGAGGCAACTTAGCAGCAGCAGCATACATATACATATACAATGTGGGGCTTCCCTGATAGCTCATTTGGTAAAGAATCCACCTGCAATGCAGGATACCCCAGTTTGATTCCTAGGTTGGGAAGATTCGCTGGAGAAGGGCTAGGCTACCCACTCCAGTATTCTTGGGCTTCCCTGGTGGCTCAGGTGGTAAAGAATCTGCCTGCAATGCAGGAGACTTGGGTTTGATCCCTGGGTTGGGAAGATCCCCTGGAGAAGGGAAAGGTTACCCACTCCAGCATTCTGTCTGCAGAATTCCATGGGCTACAGTCCACAGGGTCACAAAGAGTTGGACACGACTGAGCAACTTTCACTTTCACACTCACATATACATAGCAGTTCAGTTCAGTCGCTCAGTAGTGTCTGACTCTTTGAGACTCCAGGAATCCCAGCACGCCAGGCCTCCCTGTCCATCACCAACTCCCGGAGTTCACCCAAACTCATGTCCATCGAGTTGGTGATGTCATCCAGCCATCTCATCCTCTGTCATCCCCTTCTCCTCCTGCCCCCAATCCCTCCCAGCATCCGAGTCTTTTCCAATGAGTCAACCTTCGCATGAGGTGGCCAAAGTATTGGAGTTTCAGCTTTAACATCAGTCCTTCCAATGAACACCCAGGACTGATCTCCTTTAGGATTGACTGGTTGGATCTCCTTGCAACACCACACTTCAAAAGTATCAATTCTTCAGCACTCAGATTTCTTCACAGTCCAACTCTCACATCCATACATGACCATTGGAAAAACCATAGTCTTGACTAGATGGACCTTTGTTGGCAAAGTAATGTCTCTGCTTTTGAATATGCTATCTAGGTTGGTCATAACTTTCCTTCCAAGGAGTAAGCGTCTTTTAATTTCATGGCTGCAATCACCATCTGCAGTGATTTTGGAGCCCAGAAAAATAAAGTCTGACACTGTTTCCACTGTTTCCCCATCTATTTGCCATGAAGTGATGGGACCAGATGCCATGATCTTCGTTTTCTGAATGTTGAGCTTTAAGCCAGCTTTTTCACTCTCCTCTTTCACTTTCATCAAGAGGGTCTTTAGTTCCTCTTCACTTTCTGCCATAAGGGTGGTGTCATCTGCATATCTGAGATTATTGATATTTATCCTGGCAATCTTGATTCCAGCTTGTGCTTCTTCCAGCCCAGCGTTTCTTATGATGTACTCTGCATATAAGTTAGAGAAACAGGGTGACAATATACAGCCTTGACGTACTCCTTTTCCTATTTGGAACCAGTCTGTTGTTCCATGTCCAGTTCTAACTGTTGCTTCCTGACCTGCATATAGATTTCTCAAGAGGCAGGTCAGGTGGTCTGGTATTCCCACCTCTTTCAAAATTTTCCACAGTTTATTGTAATCCACACAGTCAAAGGCTTTGGCCTAGTCAATAAAGTGGAAATAGATGTTTTTCTGGAACTCTCTTGCTTTTTTCCATGATCCAGTGGATGTTGGCAATTTGATCTCTGGTTCCTCTGCCTTTTCTAAAACCAGCTTGAACCCTGGAAGTTCATGGTTCATGTATTGCTGAAGCCTGGCTTGGAGAATTTTGAGCATTACTTTACTAGAGTGTGAGATGAGTGCAATTATTCGGTAGTTTGAGCATTATTTGGCATTGCCTTTCTTTGGGATTGGAATGAAAACTGACCTTTTCCAGTCCTATGGCCACTGCTGAGTTTTCCAAATTTGCTGGCATATTGAGTGCAGCACTTTCACAGCATCATCTTTCAGGATTTGAAACAGCTCTACTGGAATTCCCACCTCCACTAGCTTTGTTCATAGTGATGCATTCTAAGGCCAACTTTACTTCACATTCCAGGATGTCTGGCTCTAGGTGAGTGATCACACCATCGTGATTATCTGGGTCATGAAGCTCTTTTTTGTACAGTTCGTCTGTGTATTCTTGCCACTTCTTTTTAATATCTTCTGCTTCTGTTAGGTCCATACCATTTCTTTGCTTTATCAAGCCCATCTTTGCATGAAATGTTCCCTTGGTATCTCTAATTTTCTTGAAGAGATCTCTATTCTTTCCCATTCTTTTGTTTTATGTATATGTATTTTGGTATACTTAATACATACAAATAATTATGTGTATATCTCACTTTATCAAGCTATAGTTACAAACTGATTTCTTTTGGTTAATTTTTGCCAGCATTTCTGGGAACTTTCAATTCAACTTCTTCAGCTCAGATACATTTTCTTCTCTGATTTATCTGATTATTGCCCTTCCCTGTCCTAGTATCTTATCCTAGAATTTATACATTAAATTTATTTGCTCTCATGATATGCTTGGGTCTTATTACTTATATTAATACTCTAGTTGTTTTAGTCTCTTGTTCTAGTTCAGAAAAAGAATTTGCTTTTAATTTCTATTTTATGGATTCAATATTTTTCAATATCCAATCTGTTGTTTATTATATCCATATGGATTTTGTTTTACAAACAATAAATTTAGTCACCAGTTAATAATTTCAGATGGCTCTTTTTCCATGGATTAATAATGCCTGAAACTTTAGAGTTGTATTCTTGAATATTGTAGAAAACTAAATTTGGAAAAATTTTAAAGTGTCTGCTCCTTAAAGTAACTATTTCATAATGAAAACTTTTCTCTTATTCATCACATTGATCTCCTTTCTTGAATTATTCCATTATGATCTAGATACTGTACTATTTTTTATATTCTCTTTTTCCTTAATAATGGTTTTGCTTATTATTCTGGCACTGTTTTGTGCATTTTCTTTCTTTACTTTATGTTAGTCTAAATATTCTTTTCTATATTGCTGTTTCAGTTCACCCTTTATCTTTCTAATATGGGTAAAAGCTTCTTCCTTTTGTAGTATTCCAAATATGTTTAAACTTCTTTGCTCTTATATGTTACATTCTGCTCTTCTTGTCCTTATTCTGTTCTCACTTTACAATTCAATATACATTTATGATTATATTTTCACAATGTTAACATGTCATCCTTATTATTCATATCTATATCTTATATTTATGCTTTAAACTTTTTATCTCATTGCTTTATAAAATTTAATTTCCTATACCTTAAATCTAAGTTATTTTTATTACTTTTGAAGACTTTAGTTTTCTATCTCTGTGATATTTTAAACTTTATTATTTTAATTCAAGTTTATGCCTTGTGACATAATTAAAAGCTTAATCTTTGCTGTCATACTCCCATTTACAATTTCACTCTCTCCTCTAGAATAATTTTTAGTTTATTTCTGTATTTTTACCTAATTATTTTTATTTATAATTTTGAAATGACATTAGTTACCCTTTAGTTCTTATTAATGGATTGTCCATTTCACTTGGTAACTCAACACATGCATAATTTAATTCTCTCCTGGGCAAAAAGCACACTTTTCAAATAGGAAGCAAAGCATATCAAAATAACATGATTTCTTTAAGTGATGTAATTTCCTAATGTTCCACATTATCCAGCTCTTATATAAAGAATGTCATACTCTCAGAAGCAATCGTCACAACTTCTAAAATTTGAAAAAAAAAAAGTCCATATCAAGATGCATTAGACTTATACATAGTAGAAATTTATGAACAGAGTGAATCTCCTTCCTCTCCCAATAAGAGAATTAGTTTTACTGAAGAATCATGTTGTGTTGATCTACCTAAGAGGTCGCTAAGGTTGACTGCCCTTTATAAGATTCATTAACAATTTTCTGTCATCATTTCTTTTAATTAATCTTATTCAAATATTCTTACTACCTGTAAATTCACCTCTCATCTCCATAGGGTCATGGAAGAATTCTATTATCTATGTCATCTTATTCAGAAGCCCTCATTATGAAAACAAAGGACAAAGAAGGGTTATCTGAGGAGAAGTAACACAGATGACTTTTTTCCCTTGTCAATTCCATTGCCAAAATGAAAATATTTAATAATGCTATGAACAGACCTCCCTTAGAGCAAGCGGCTACTAATCTGAGAGAACAATTGTGTGGAGGGCAGATGGTGGGTAATAGAAAAAAAAAAAAAAAGAAGTAATTTTCCTAGTTCCAAGTTCTGGAAATTAAGAACAAGTATCTGGGAAGTTGAATACCTATCATTTCCTAACAATATGATCAGGTTGGGACCCAGAGAGCCTAACTACTCTATGGAAGAAAATGCCTAGTTTTGTTTTCATTTAGTTATTAAGATTTCCAAAGGCAGATCAACCCCAATAGAGTTTATCACTTATTTTAATTTTCAAGACACTTCCTAGATAACTCTGTATACTTAGAACTTTTAAATAAAAGCATCATCACCATCATTGTCCTCACCATCAAGGCTCCTCTGATCCTTTGTCTACTTCTTCCAAAAGAAAATAAGGAATGAGTGAGGAGAAATGTAGAAATGTGACAACTTTCATAATAACAAAGGAATCAAAATTCTGTATATTAAGACTACTGGGATTTCTTTTTTGTTGTGTGACTTTAAAGAACCTATCTAAAGGGTCTGTCTACAGTGAGACTCGCCCTGCTTTTATAGTTTGACTTTTTGTACTTCATAATTAATCACTCAAGAATTAACACATTCCCTCAATTATCTCCTGAATACCATCCTAATGACCATTAGACCTTTCCTTCTAAGCCCTGCTTTGACAAGATACACTGTCTGATATCTTATTGGCAATATGTTTGATCTCTATTGTGTTGACAAGTAATAAGTTCAGTACCAGTTATGTGTCCTGTTTCTGTGATCGCATGTGCCCTAAAAACATGCATTTTTGTATTAACTTCACCTCTGGACACATGGTCTTCTAACCTTTATTATTTTTTTTCTTTATACTAAATTTCTCACTTATTTTTTCATATTACCTTTTTTATATCTTTGTAAGCAAATTAAAATATTCTAGTGACAAAAATACTTGAGAACTTGCAAGGTGAATGCTAACTGAAACAATTCAAAATTGATCTTAAAAAATATTTTCTTAAAATAAATATGAAATCTAATATTTTATGCTACTATAATTGAGTCATTCACTCCCAAACTTACTGTCTATTGTTTCGCATTTAAACAATAGGAGTTTAAATTTTGGCACAGAACTACAAATGTCACAATTCACCAGCTTGCTGTCAGCTACATTAATTAGCTACATTAGTGTTCTACATTATGATTCATATGAACACAAATCACAATCTGCAAATGTAATTGAGCTCCAGGTAACAATCTCCTTACTACAAAACATTCAGGAGTTCCGAGCTCATGTAAAACTGCTATTTTTCAGCTACAAGAATGTATCAGTGTAATGCTTGTTACAATTATCAATTTAAATAGCACCATGTGGTAAATTTAACTGCATTAATTACATCTTGTTTGTCATACAGACAATAGTGCCATTTATTCTAGTTTCAGGTGTGTACAGAGGAATGCACAGATTTATTTCCTCTCCCAGAAGATGCATTGTTACTTATGATTTTTTAAAAATTAACATTACAAGACAAAATAACTGTGAAGCACTATAGAGATGCATAAGATACATATAAATCACCTGGATACAATAAATGCCTGTATATTAGAATCATTCTTGGGTCATTTCGTTAAAAAACACATTAACAATATTAGACAAGAAAAAACTCAGATGTCAAACTCATTAATTTATAACCCTTTAGCTATTAGGAATATGTACCTTCAGATGTATCTTTGATTAATTATAATTTGTTTACATTGTTTAGAGAACCAAAAAAATATATCATTGAAATTTCCTGAGAAGCTGAAGAGAGTTTTGAACAACCTGCTGCTGCTGCTAAGTCACTTCAGTTGTGTCCAACTCTGTGCGACACCATAGATGGCAGCCCACCAGGCTCCTCCGTCCCTGGGATTCTCCAGGCAAGAACAACCTGAGGCACCTTGAATTCTTACCATTCAGACTGTTGCCTTAACTCAGCCAGCTGATGAAGTCGCTTAAGTGCTTTTTCTTGTTTCTTTTCATCTTTCCATGACTTGGAAGCTACATTTCGAGCAAATTCACGTTGCTTTAATTCTTTCAGTCTCTGTGGACAAAGAAGCAAAACAGAAAGGACGCTATGAATAAGTAATATATCTTTTTTCCATCCAAAAGCTTCATGATTAAACTCAGTCCAGGGTACAGAGGTGACTTTCTGGATAGGGAAGCACCTTTTCCATCAATTCTCTTCTCTGCTCCAAGATCAATTTAGTTGTCAACTGGGATATTTATCAAAGCTTGTCACAACCACTACAGAATTGTACTGCAAAGCTGGACCCCAGTCCTTACCAGGACCACCCTGGGTATGTAATTGCAATCATCTCTGTGCCTGTGAAAACATAAATGGAGGATACTGTGCAGTATATGAATGGGTATAAAGGGAGAGAAAGTTATGTAATGCACTTTCCTCCATGCAATGTCACCAGCTCTCTGGCTTACAAAACATAAATACTCTTATTCCTGAAAATTGACATAATGAAATACACTGGGTAAAATGAGCTTATTTCAGTAAAGAAATCTGTTATTATGTAAGATTTAGTTCAAAGCTCTAAATGCAATTCTTGATTCATTTTTTTCTCTCATGGAGATATTTATCCAACTCTGATTTCTTTTTTTTTTTTTTTGTCATAAATATATCATTTTATTTCCCACTATGTTCTTTTTTTTAATTTAAATTTATTTATTTTAATTGGAGGATAATTACTTTACAATATTGTATTGGTTTTGCCATACATCAACATGAATCCACCACGGGTGTACACGTGTTCCCCATCCTGAACACCCCTCCCATCTCCCTCCCTGTACCATCCCTCTGGGTCATCCCAGTGCACCAGCCCCAAGCATCCTGTATCCTGCATAGAACCTGGACTGGCGATTCATTTCTTATATGATATTATACATGTTTCAATGCCATTCTCCCAAATCATCCCACCCTCTTCCCTCTCCCACAGAGTCCAAAAGACTGTTCTATACTTCTGTGTCTCTTTTGCTGTATCACATACAAGGTTATCGTTACCATCTTTCTAAATTCCATATATATGTGTTAGTGTACTGTATTGGTGTTTGTCTTTCTGGCTTACTTCACTCTGTATAACAGGCTCCAGTTTCATCCACCTCATTAGAACTGATTCAAATGTATTCTTTTTAATGGCTGAGCAATACTCCATTGTGTATATGTACCACAGCTTGCTTATCCATTCATCTGCTGATGGACATCTAAGTTGCTTCCATGTCCTGGCTATTACAAATAGCGCTGCGATGAACATTGGGGTACATGTGTCTCTTTCAATTCTGGTTTCCTCGGTGTGTATGCCCAGCAGTGGGACTGCTGGGTCATAAGGCAGTTTTATTTCCAGTTTTTTAAGGAATCTCCACACTGTTTTCCATAGTGGCTGTGCTAGTTTGCATTCCCACCAACAGTGTAAGAGGGTTCCCCTTTCTCCACACCCTCTCCAGCATTTATTGCTTGTAGACTTTTGGATCACAGCCATTCTGACTGGCATGAAATGGTACCTCATTGTGGTTTTGATTTGCATTTCTATATTGTAACCAGGAGGACAAGAATGGGTCAGGGATTTAAATTCAGGATAGAGGTTTGGCCTACAACTTCTTTTAATTAATCTTGTCTCTAAAACAATTGGCTTATGTGAAGACTGGATGCTACTCATTACCTGTTTGGATCACTACTTCAGAATGTGCCATTGTGCTTAGCCGCTCAGTTGTGTCCAACTCTTTGCACCCCCATGAACTATATCCTGCTAGGCTCCTCTGTCCATGGGGATTCTCCAGGCAAGAATACTGCAGTGGGTTGACATGCCCTCCTCCGGGGATCTTCCCAACCCAGGGACTGAACCCAGATCTCCCACATTGCAGGCAGATTCTTTTACCACATGAGCCACCAGGAAAGCCTAATGATAGTGAACAAATTGAGATACAGACACAATCAAATGAGCATCTTGAAGTTTGGGGCTTAATCCTGATTTAAGAATATATTTGAAGAGTAGCCCTCTTAACCCATATAAAATGATTTTAAACCACCTGAAATCTGTGTCATTTAATCTGCTTTTATTTGCCAAATCAAGTATAAGAAGACATTTTCCAGGAAAGGCAAAAGACTATTTCTCACCTATAGAATAAGGGCCAAGACCTTTAATGATCATTAGTTTCCTTTTTGAAAGGGAACATGCTCAGAGGAGATTGTAGTCAAATCACTGTTCCCAGGCTAAGTATTTAAGGAGGGAAACAGAATACTCTTTCAAAGAAAATATTCTGAGCAGAAAGAGCAAGAGTTTCACAAAACTAGAAACAACCACAGAGAGAAAAGTAGAGTTAATCTAAATTTGGTTTTTGACAAATGCTTCAAGGCCTTTTAAAAAGCAGGAGACTTCAAAAAATAAAATTATGGCCCATGTGTTATTAGAAAGAAAACAAAAAGGGTCAACAATTCTCTAGAGCTGATAACTCTCTAGAGCTGCATGACCTAAACCTTAAAGGCTAGCCTTGGTCAGAAGACTGCTGCTAAGTCGCTTCAGTCGTGTCCGACTCTGTGTGACCCCATAGACAGCAGCCCACCAGGTTCCCCCGTCCCTGGGATTCTCCAGGCAAGAACACTGGAGTGGGTTGCCATTTCCTTCTCCAGTGCATGAAAGTGAAAAGTGAAAGTGAAGTCACTCAACAGTGTCCAACTCTGTGCGACCCCATGGACTGTAGCCCACCAGGCTCCTCCATCTATGGGATTTTCCAGGCAAGAGTACTGGAGTGGGGTGCCATTGCCTTCTCCATCAGAGGACTGAGAGGCTTATAAAAATCCCCATTTCTACTTACCCTCCTACTTTCACCTCCTCAGCCCCCATATGCATAATTATCTAGTTACTGGGTTTAATTATCTTATGAGCAAAGACATTTTGGAAATTGTCCAATATAAGAGACCACAGAGAATGCAGTTCAACTGAGTGAAAGACAGACCATGGCTACTTTGATAAAGAGGAGAGGGATTTATTTTATTTTTACCCTTAATTACTACTGAACATAAAATACTCTATGATATATTTATTTAATATTTGAGATTCAGTTCAGTTCAGTTCAGTTCAGTCACTCAGTTGTGTCCGACTCTTTCAACCCCATGAATCGCAACATGCCAGGCCTCCCTGTCCATCACCAACTCCCGGAGTTCAAACTCACGTCCATTGAGTCGGTGATGCCATCCAGCCATATCATCCTCTGTTGTCCACTTTTCCTCCTGCCTCCAATCCCTCCCAGCATCAGAGTCTTTTCCAATGAGTCAACTCTTTGCATGAGGTGGCCAAAGTACTGGAGTTTCAGCTTTAGCATCATTCCTTCCAAGGAACACCCAGGGCTGATCTCCTTTAGAATGGACTGGTTGGATCTCCTTGCAGTCCAAGGGACTCTCAAGAGTCTTCTCCAACACCACAGTTCAAAAGTTCTTTGGTGCTCAGCCTTCTTCACAGTCCAACTCTCACATCCATACATGATCACTGGAAAACCATAGCCTTGACTAGACGGACCTTTGTTGGCAAAGTAATGTCTCTGCTTTTCAATATACTGTCTAGGTTGGTCATATTACTAGGATATAAAAGCTGAATAGCCTACAAGAGGAAACCTGTTCTCATTTACTCACAATATCTAATGAATCTCATTATCCAAATCTTGTTTGAAATTTCCAGGTATACCTGGTTCTTTCAATAACCTTTCAGATTCCAGTATTGTACTCCTATTTCTGAGTTACAAAGATGATTGAGAATTTTGTCTTATTCATCCTACAACAAATACTGTTAATTTCTACTATGTACTGCAGATATAGAAATGCACAAATCAACTATCTTTCCCTCAAGGGAGACAAACAAGTGAATAGATATTTTTATAATATGGTATTGAGTTTCTTAAGAGTGGACAAGTTGCTTTAGAAGCATACAGGAAAAGTTAAGATAGATTGGGAGGTGGGGATGGAGAACTGCTGTGTTGAGGAAATCAGCAAAGCTAAAATATTTTTAAGGAACACAGAAAACTAGAAAATGACCTGAAGTCATAGTCTTGTCTTGGCCAAAGCAGAGTGCTCAAGACTATACAAGGAAATCCCTTCAGAGATCTGCAGAGGGGGCCCTTCAAAGTTCAGCACTCATTAGCACTACATGTGTGTGAGAAAACTATTCCAGGTCAAGAGTGTAACCAACTGAAATAACTAAAGGAAACAATGCCTAGCATTCATATAGAACCAGAAATAGTGCCTGTTGTTGCCAAAAAAATTGGAAAAGCTCTTGGGACAATGAGTAGAGAATTCAGGGAGTCTTGCTTCAGCAGAGGATAATTAGCCACATATAGAGCACTACATTACATTTGCCTAAGAAATGATTTTTATCATTTTATCAAAGCTAAAAGTATAAATCTGATTCCAAGCAACTAAACTACATTTCAGAACCAATCTCAAGAATATTTATAAAAATATAAACTTTCACAAACAAGGAAAACTAAATGACATCTAATCAAAGATTTTTAGGCATACAAAGAAGTGAGAAAACACATCAAAAAATGAGGAAGTCAACCAATCAAAACCAATACAGAACCGACACAGATGCTAGAATTGGCAGAAAAGTATATTAAGACAGTTATAACTGCATACCATATATTCAAAAAAGTAGAAAAGAGACAGTGGACAAATATGTGGTTGGAGTCTCTGAAGAAAGAGGAGGGAATATTTGAAAATACAGTGGGTGGTAATATTTCAAATTTTGTCAAAATTATAAATACACAGATTCTCTCCCCTCTCCCCTAAAAAAAACTTCAAACACAAGTGATGTGAAGACAACTACACCAAGGCTCAGCATAATCAAATTTTTCAAAGCCAGGAAAAAAGTGAAAATTTTAAAAAGGTATCCAGATAGAAAAGACATATTTCTGTACAGAAGAATGAATATGAGGATGGCAGAATTCTCACTAGAAACAAGCAATTGAGGATATAGTGGAGCAACATTTTCAAATTTCTGAAAGAAAATATAAAACTTTTAAAAATCAAATTCCAGACCCAGTGAACATAATAGCATTGGACAAAAGTAAAACATTAACAGGTAGATGGATATATATATATATATATATATATATATACATATCTACAGAAAACAATGACACTAGAAAGAGTAGTCATAATGATGACTAAGACATCTGGACAGTTTTACAAGGTCAGTGGGTGGAGACTTTTCTAAAGGAGAGGACAGAAAAGGGAAGCATGTTGAGTATATTCCTCACCTTGTGTTGAATAATTTATAATGTTTCATGGAAATATTTTTATTTTCTGTGAATCCAAGATCATATGTAACTACTGAAGAAAATAATAAATTTAGGATTACAGCATTGATTTGTTGTCAAATTTTTCCTTGATAAATTTTATTTGAAGCTTGCCCTTGGGCTTCTCTGGTAGCTCAGCTGGTAAAGAATCTACCTGCAATGAAGGAGACCCTGGTTCTATCCCTGGGTCAGGAAGTTCCCCTGGAGAAGGGATAGGTTACCCACCCCAGTATTCTTGGGCTTGCCTGGTGTCTCAGATGGTAAAGAA
Organism: Bubalus kerabau; assembly: GCF_029407905.1. NCBI lineage: Eukaryota > Metazoa > Chordata > Mammalia > Artiodactyla > Bovidae > Bubalus > Bubalus kerabau. The sequence goes on along the minus strand of NC_073631.1, from coordinate 76,648,123 downwards.
TCTGTCTGCAATGAGACCTGAGTTTGATCCCTGGGTTGGGAAGATCCCCTGGAGAAGGGAATGGCTACCCACTCCAGCATTTTTAACTGAAGAATTCCATGGACAAAGGATCCGGGAAGGCTACAGTCCATGGGGTCACAAGGAGTTGGACACGACTGAGCAACTTTCATTTCTTTTGCTATTGCCCTTGGTTATTAGAACCTATCGAACCTATTTCTCAGTTGTGTCTGACTCTTTGCAACCCCATGGACTGTAACCTACTAGGCTCCTCTGTCCATGGGATTTTCCAGGCAAGCGTACTGGAGGGGGTTGCCATTTCCTTCTCCAGGAGATCTTCTTAACCCAGGGATTGAACCCAGGTCTCCTGCATTGAAGGCAGACACCTTACCATCTGAGCCACCAAGAAGGCCCTAAGATATCCTACGCCTTCCAATATATAGGATATCATATTTGCACTACCAAAACAAAACATTTCCCTTTTAAACCTTCAGATAGCTGTCTGTCTGTGATGAAAAGTAAAAATTTGTGTTCCTCAAAATTTCTCTGTAAAACGGAATGTATCTTATACATATGTGTGTGTCATAGAACAGTAATGATATCGGATATGTTTCTTTGTATTAGAATTTCCTTATTTGCCCAGTGGAGATGATGCAGGTCCCTAACAAGTTCACTGCTGCTGCTGCTGCTGCTAAATTGCTTCAGTCGTTTCCAACTCATGGTGACCCCATGGACTGAAGCCTACCAGGCTCCTCCATCCATGGGATTTTCCAAGAAAGAGTACTGGAGTGGGTTGCCATTGCCTTCTTGGAACAAGTTCACTAGGCTGTTGCAAACATCAAAGAGATCATTTATGTGCATGTTTTTAGAGATAAGTAAAGCATTATGGAAAATGTCCTTATGCTGATAGCAGCTACTAGGGATTAAGTTAGATCCCTTTGGGTAAAGAATACAGAACTTCCTCTATTATAGCTAGGTGATAAGTCCTGCCTGTTCTTTGGTTCACAGCTGGATAAACCTAGAGAAGAAAAAACAAAACAAAAAACAATTGAGATCTTTCTAAAGCTGGTAGGCATATTAAAAAGCAGAAACATTACTTTGTCAACAAAGGTCCATTGAGTCAAAGCTATGGTTTTACCAGTAGTCATGTATGGATGTGAGGGTTGGACTATAAAGAAAGCTGAGCACCGAAGAATTGATGCTTTTGAACTGTGGTGTTGGAGAAGACTCTTGAGAGTCCCTTGGACTGCAAGGAGATACAACCAGTCCATCCTAAAGGAAATCAGTCCTGAATGTTCATTGGAAGGACTGATGTTAAAGCCCAAACTCCAATACTTTGGCCACCTGATGCAAAAAGCTGACTCATTTGAAAAAGCCCTGATGTTGGGAAAGGTTGAAAGTGGGGGGAGAAGGGGACGACAGAGGATGAGATGGTTGGATGGCATCACCAACTCAATGAACATGAGTTTGAGTAAACTCCGGTAGTTGATTGACAGGGAGGCCTGGCGTGCTACAGTCCATGGGGTCGCAAAGAGTCAAACATGACTGAGAGACTGAACTAAATTAAAGGCTGGTAGGAAGATGAATTTTCTTGTGGATGCAGTTGGTACATATTACATTTAAACTTGGCCTTTAATTTCCACCTATTGCCCAAGAGTTTAAAGAGACATGGCCACACCTGCCAAAGTAAGAGATAAAATGGTTTTGTCTGTGGGTAAACACAAAATCACACTCTGCTAAACAGACTGCTTAGGTTTAACATCACTACTGAATTTTTCCTTTCAGAAGCTGTCACTGAATAGACATGTCTTATGATTGGGAAAAAGATGCCTGGATAGCATCACTGACTCAATGGACAGGCGTTTGAGCAAACTTCAGGGGACAGTGAAAGGCAGGGAAGCCTGGCGTGCTGCAGACCATGGGGTCACAAAGAGTCGGACATGACTTGGCAACTAAACAACAACCAGTTTTCTTAAAAAAACACCCCCAAATATGCTTCACCCTTTATCACTGCCCAATTAGCTAAAATTTGAATGCTCCTCCCATATTTTTAAGTAGAAAAGGGTAGCTTTATTGCTTTGCCAGGTAAAGGGGGACATAGCTGGCTCCTGCCTGAAAAACTAAGTGCCTCAAGCTTAAAGAATTGATGAGGGAGTTTATAACAATGGCTCAAGGCTGGGATCTCTGACAAGACTAGGGTGTGTGCACAGCTTGCCCTCCCTTAATCTCATCTCAGGTGGTCTCCTAATCCTGATGAGCTTCTCTGTCCCAGACACATTTTAAATAAAGCACTGTAAACATAATCATCTTGTCTAAATTTTTAGTCTCCTACATAAAAACCTCAGCATAGGGTTATTAATATTATCCAAAATAGAACTCAATCAGGGAAGAGGGTAAAAGACCAGATGTCTAATATTTTCTAGAGGAAAACAGGGACATCCAGTTCATATCCTTGTATTTGTAAAAGGAATTTAAGAGAAATGGTAGAGAGATATTCTTCATGGTCCTGAATGGCAGCTACCTAACTTGGTCTTTGGCCAGGTTAAAAGCAGTGCAGTAAAAGACTAATGCAGAGGTCAAGGTACAGAAAGAAAAGTATCAGCAGTTCTTAGGTATCTTCTCCAACTTTCACAGTGCATTTTATTCTCTCTCAGCAATAAACAAAATAAGGCTTACGGAGGTAAATTTGTTTAAATACCTTTATGAAATATGTGCGATTTAATTTTTTTCTCAGGTTCATTTTAACAGCACAAATTAAGCAATCTTTACTTCCCTACCTGCCAACAAGAGTTCTTGGCACATGCATTGCGAAAGTGGAATTCAGCTATGAATAAATAAAGAGGCAAATTGATCAGGGCAGTGAGTTTCCATGTGTTTTGAATAGCAATACTCCCAATATTATTGCTTCTGAGTCAGAACATGCCTGCAAACAGCATCCCACTCCAGTGAACACTCTCTGTTCACCTTCAGTGAAGCAGAACACACATGTGAGATGAATTTACTCAAGCGTATTTACGTTTTCCTCTCTGATATAGAATAATTCCTTCCATCTCTAGACTCTCATCCATAGATCCCAGGGCACTTTGCAGACATTAATGTTTTTCTTCACAGTGGAACAAAACCCCAATGCAAAAGGTTAAAATGATTAACCTCATATTAGATATGAAGAACCAAAGACATAGAAGGTTAAATGATTTGATCCACATCAAAGAATAGGCCAAGGAAAGAACTGTGACTTGAAAACAGGAGATCTAATCTTCATTAGAGTAAAGAAAAATGAGAAGAGTTTAAAGTCTAGACACTGAAAACAGTTCCACTTTGTGAAATTAAAAGTCTTGAAATGTTTAATTAATTGCCTTGAAATGTTTTGTACCAAAATGATTTGGAAGACATTTATAGATCGTTAAACAATAATTGAGAACAAGAGTGGATAGAATTTGAACAGCAATATGGTCATGATATAAGAATTAAATTATATAGAAAGTAGTATGTGTCAAAAAAATTCTCCATGTTGAAATGGGACTTTCCTTATTTCCTGTTTTTTTGCATGCCATCATTTTTACTGCAGTCTAGAAGCTGTAGAAATACAGATAGTGAAATAAAATAAAATATTATTTTTAAGTCTCCCATTTTATTTTAAATACATTTTTATTGACATGTAGTTGATTTGCAATGTTATGTTAATTTCTGTTGTACAGCAAAGTGATTCAGTTGTACATATATGTACAATTCCTTTTCATGTTCTTTTCCATTATGGTTTATCACAGGATAGTGAACATAGATCCCTGTGCTATATATAGGGATATATATATATAGATCCCTTTGTTGTTTTAAAGGGACGTCCCTGGTGGCTCAGATGGTAAAGCGTCTCTCTACAATGCGGGAGACCTGGGTTCAATCCCTGGGTTGGGAAGATCCCCTGGAGAAGGAAATGGCAATCCACTCCAGTACTATTGCCTGGAAAATCCCATGGACAGAGGAGCCTGGTAGGCTACAGTCCATGGGTTCTCAAAGAGTCAGACACGACTGAGCGACTTCACTTTCACTTCACATTTGTTGTTTTAAAAAGCCCTTATTAAAAAAAGGTGTTTTTTTTTGGCCACGCCATGCAGCATGCAGGATCTCAGTTCCCAAAGCAGGGATTGAACCTGTGCCCTCTACAGTGGAAGTGTGGAGTCCTAAGCACTGGAGCACCTGGGAATTCACTGTGCTCAGTTGCTCATTTGTGTCCAACTCTTTGAGGCCCCAGGGACCTGTAGCCCACCAGGCTCCTCTGTCCATGGGATTTCCCAGGCAAGAATACGAAGTGGGTTGCCATTTCCTCCTCCAGGGGATCTTCCAGACCAAGGGATGGAATCTGTACCTCCTGCATCTCCTGCATTGGCAGGCAGATTCTTCACCATTAGGCCACCTAGGAAGCCCTGGATAATTCACTATCCTCCCATTTTTGAAGCTACAGTTCAGTCTACTGACCAGAAGGAGTCATTTAAGTATAATGAATCATTTAAGTATAATATCTCAATGTGATTCCCTGCTCCAAGGACCAGTCATGCCACAAGCAAGCTAAAAATAGCTGAGAAGAAATGAACCTGGGATAGATACTCTGTCTCAAACTTCTTCACATTCCAGCACTAAGTTAAATACTTAACAACAGGATCTGAAAGTTTCTTCTTACACATGTTGGAACATGAATTTCTGGTCTCTAGATTTAATTGCTGGTAGTCAGTCAACTGTACTTCGGCAATTAGGACCTGGAGATGCCATATTGGGCTCATATTTGGATACTTTGATGGGCTGAACCTGAGGTTCCGAACAGACAGAGCCAAGCCTGAAGACACCACTGTCTAAATTATAGGATCGGGATGTTTCTAGATTCTAGGACAACCTGAAAATGTGGTTCATGCAGAATATAATATTGTTTCTAACTCAAAGTAGCTTGTGACATTTTCACAGCTTACAGAGGAGCATATAACTAGGTAATTAAAGTATATGCCCCAAGCAAGGCAACCAACCATCCCATTCCAAGGCCCATGATTCCCTGTCTTCAAATAGAAAATGGACGGCTGCAGTGTTCCCATTATTTCTGAGAAGTTACCCAGATCCTTCCATTCTCTAGATATTATGGTCAGGATCCAAGTCAGCAGTGATACAGGCACAGACTTTCATTTGGTTTAACTGCAAGGTTTATTTTCTGCACCATGGCATAACTAAATCTAAGGTTTGTAATACCTTTGTAAGCAACATTAAATCAGGTAGGAATATAGCCAATACTATATAAATATCCCTAGTGATTGCTGTTGTGAAATAATTAACAGCAATACAAAGGAAGTACTTTGGTGATTGGGTGCTGAAATTGCTTTTTATACTGGTTTTGTAGGAGAAGTTAAAGGGCTTTCAATCTCTACTCTTCTTGATGTTCATAGTGTGATAAGAACACACCTGCCATGTTAGAATACTATTAATTCCCAAGAACTATCTACAGATAGTATGTTCAGATTTGGAGAAATCTACAATTTCTGAAATGAGCAAATGAAAATTCATTAATTAAAGATTAAGTCTTGAGTAAACATGGATTAGACTAATAGTTAATAAGACCTCAGAAAAAATCATTTTGCATTCTATAACAGCCTAGGCCATGGAGAATAAACTCAATATGGGAAACAAAAGAACAATTCTAGACCAGGAAATCCACACACTTTTCTTCATGCAACAAAGTTTCAAAATTATTTCCATAGAAAAATATTGAAAAGTGTCAGAATGTTTCATACATTACAGTCTATTTTGGAAATTACATATAATTTCTCTTAAAAATGTTATTCATGCCAAAAAGTGCTCAAATATTTTATAAACCTCTTTCTTTTATAAATACTTCCAAATATCAAAATACAGAGTTAGAATGGGTATCAGGAGATTTTGGTTATCAGGAGAGTTAGAATGAGTATTGAGAATGAGTAATGAGAAAAATCATTATGGAGATTTTTCTGTGAGGCTAATTTTTATTTCTAACACTCCCAGTTACATGTGTAGAAGACCAAGGCATTAAAAGAAACTATTTATTTTTAAATATAAAGATAATTAACCACATTCCTTTTGGGGACATTTTAGGAAATAAATGTTTCTGCACTAGGTTCTAGGAGTCTCAAAAGAAAATCTTAAGAAATCCCATGGACAACCTCTGCCCTCCTGGAAGACTGCTTGGTTTCCGTCATGACACAATCTTTATTTAGCAGGTTATTATCTGCTCTGTAGCTTTCTTTCCCAGCTGTGTAACGCCTCCACGGTCAACTTCTCCTAGTTCAGTTCATAGAGAAAACTTGACCTAATGCACTCTGACCCAGCTCTCCAGCTGTTTCTTTAAGAGCAATTTCTTGTATTTCAGCATCTTATACAACCTAGCATTATATTGATTTTTAAAAGCTCTTTCCGCTTCCACTTCATCCTCCCACTCTTTCATACCCTAGTTTAGGGCCAGCAATGCCTGCTGAGAATATTGCAGGCGAAAGTACTTAACCTGATCAAACCTGCACACTAAGATTGTCTTAGCACAGAGAAAGTGTTTCTGAGATTTTTTTCGTGTCTTAGCACAGAGAAAGTGTTTCTGAGATTTTTTTTTTTTTCAATTCCCTGTCTAAATGCTTTTCTGAAATAGAACTGTCTTTAAGAAGAAACTATTAAAATAAAGATAGAACAGACATGAGAAATCAATGAAATTAGACTCTGGTATAAAATTGAATTTTGTATCATGTGACTCATACAAATAGAGTTGATGTTTTAAAGCTCATGATACCAGATACCAGTTAATAATGAGTAGAGCTATATGTATCAGAAACTTGGCTATAGTGACATAATCAAATGAAGTTTATTTCACTCTTAACCAAGAATCTATATTCAAGCAAACCATGGTACTTATGCCTTCTTAAGGAAGTCCACAGCCCAATCTTCTTTCAGCTATCAGTTTTTAGCAACTTTATCCTCCTGGTTGCAATATACTTGAGAAATACCAGTTATCAGAATTGCTCTCTAAGTAAGAAGAAACAAGTTCAGTTCAGTTCAGTTGCTCAGTTGTGTCTGACTCTTTGCAACCCCATGAACTGCAGCACGTCATGCCTCCCTGTCCATCACCAACTCCCGGAGTTCACTCAAACTCACGTCCATCGAGTCGGTGATGCCATCCAGCCATCTCATCCTCTGTTGTCCCCTTCTCCACCTGCCCCCAATCCCTCCCAGCATCAGTCTTTTCCAATGAGTCAACTCTTCACATGAGGTGGCCAGAGTACTGGAGTTTCAGCTTTAGCATCATTCCTTCCAAAGAAATCCCAGGGCTGATCTCTTCAGAATAGACTGGTTGGACCTCCTTGCAGTCCAAGGGACTCTCAAGAGGCTTCTCCAACACCACAGTTCAAAAGCATCAATTCTTCAGCACTCAGCTTTCTTCACAGTCCAATTCTCACATCCACTGGACCACTGGAAAAACCATAGCTTTGACTAGATGAACCTTTGTTGGCAAAGTAATGTCGCTGCTTTTGAATATGCTATCTAGGTTGGTCATAACTTTCCTTTCAAGGAGTAAGCATCTTTTAATTTCATGGCTGCAATCACCATCTGTGGTGATTTTTGGAGCCCCAAAAAATAAAGTCTGACACTGTTTCCTCTGTTTCCCCATCTATTTCCCATGAAGTGATGGGACCAGATGCCATGATCTTCATTTTCTGAATGTTGAGCTTTAAGCCAACTTTTTCACTCTCCTCTTTCACTTTCATCAAGTGGCTTTTTAGTTCCTCTTCACTTTCTGCCATAAGGGTGGTGTCATCTGCATATCTGAGGTTATTGATATTTCTCCCAGCAATCTTGATTCCAGCTTGTGCTTCATCCAGCCCAGCGTTTCTCATGATGAACTCTACATATAAGTTAAATAAGCAGGGTGACAATATACAGCCTTGACGTAGTCCTTTTCCTATTTGGAACCAGTCTGTTGTTCCATGTCCAGTTCTAACTGTTGGTTCCCGCTCTGCATATAGATTTCTCAAGATGTAGGTCAGGTGGTCTGGTATTCCCATCTCTTTCAGAATTTTCCACAGTTTATTGTGATCCACACAGTCAAAGGCTTTGGAAGAGCCAAGAATAAAAGCTGACTCTACTATTTTTATCTTAAAGACAGCAGTGTTTTGGAAACTGGACTAAGTAGACTTCATTGCAATATCATTTGCTAGAGGTTGTCACATGCTATTAACATTTAAGCAAGTGGTATGAGAAATTCAAGATTTTAGTGAGGTGTGTGGCTATACCTTATACAAATCTGGATTTTTTCATAAGGAAAAAGGGTGGAATAGTCAGTGAGTAGCTGACTAGTAGCGTCTACCCAAATGAAGTTGCCAAATGTTGTCAAAAGAGATGAGTGCAGTTAGTGTTCAATTAAGAGCATGGCTTCCTTCAAATATAAAATTCTCCTCTAAAAGATCTAAGGCATTGGACAGCAATGCAGGATAGAGAGAAATTTCCAGATCCTTTTACTCCACAACATTATAAAGGCCTTAATTTAAAATTACTAATTATTTCAAGAAGGTTTGGAATTGATTTTCTACTTAGGTATACAGTGTTAGGTCCCTGGGTCAAATTTGGCCTTCAGCCCATCTTTGTCAATGAAGTATTACTGGAATATAGCCACACCCACTTGATTACGTCTCCTCTCTGGTTACTGTCAAGCTATAATGGCGGAGGTAAAGTCCCTGAGACAAACCACGTACACACAAATTCAAAATATGTACTATGTGACCTTTTCTAGAAAGTTTGCCAACTGCAGGGAGAGAAACCACCCTGTTCTTGTAAGTTCAGGTTAAGGGTAATATTAATTCCATATTTACATGCCACATGAGATATTTTCCCAGTGAGAAATACATAACACGGTCAAGGAAAGCAGTAAAGAAGCAGATAGTAGTGGTGGGAGAAAGACATATGGTATTTGGAGGAATATCCAGTTTCATTTAACTGATAGTAATAAATATGAAACTCAAGAACCTCCAGTGCTTCTGGGATAACTTCTAGAATAGGCATACCTCGGAGATACCACAGCTTCAATTTCAGATGACTACAATAAGGTGAATATCAAAATAAAGCAAGTCACAATAATTTTTTTGGTTTCCTATTCCATATAAAAGTCCTGTTTATACTCTACTGAACTCTATTAAGTGTGCAACAACGTTATGTCTTTAAAAATACACATACCTTAGTTAAAAAAACTTTGTTGCAAAACGGGTTAAACATTATCTGATAGCTCAGGGGGTCCTACAAACCTTCAATTTCTAAAAAGTATAAAATCTGTAAAGAATAATAAAATGAGATACGTTTGTATTTCTATTAACATGTTGACTTACCTTTAACATTCCCAACTTTCCTACAGCAAGTCTAACTGAATAAAGACTGACTTCGTTAACAGATCAAGCCCTGAATATTCTTGCTGGATAGAATCCCCCAGAGCAACTTAATGCACAACTAATTTCAGAACTCAACAGATAGAATCATCTCTTATTTCAAGTGTTTCTCCAGCATTGTTCACACAAAACAACATTAAGCAGATATGAGATTCATGGTCTTTTCTTATACCTTGCCTGGAGGTACTGCAGAGAAAAGAAATAAGAGAAATATAGTTAAGTGTTTGGACATCTGGCCCTGCTCCAATTCAGCCAAAAATAAAAAGAAGCATTGATTTTGCATAACACTAAAAAAAAAAAAAAGTCAGAGGTCTTTGTTATTTGCAAGTGAAAATGATAAGTGGTCTTTTAAAATATTTTTATTTTGTTTTTGTTTTTTAAAAGTATAGCTCCGTTTATTAGATGCATTGTGAGAAACTATATCACATGCCTTGTTGCTAATTTTAAGAGTCTGGGAAACCACAGTTGTAGCCGAGTGTATACTTGATTGAAAGTGGATTTTAGGCAAGGTTGGGCAAACGTCTTCTCTTTCAATATTAACTCAATTTATCTCCTAAAATAAACTGGATTTTATTTATTTTTAGAGAAGAGTTTATTTTCAAAAATTTTACTTCCTAGATAACAGAAACTTAGGTTCACATTAGCTATTTTCTCAATAATTGGCACTTTTTTGACAAGCAAATAATTTGATTGGCAATGTATTCCTTGCAAAATTGAAATTACTTGAACAAAATTTTATCAACATCCATAGCCATTGCTAATCAAAAATAGCACTTCATATGTTCTTTCTTTTTCTCTTAGTGATTGCAAAATCTTCTTGGAAAAGTATTCCAAGTGGATGAATTACCACCGAGATCAAACTTATACTTTACTTTGAAATAGCAAGATACTTTACAAATCTTAAACTTTTAAAACATTGAAAGAAGTTTTTTCAAAATTAGTTTTCTCAGGTTTTTCAGTAAATTTTGATATGTAAGTAGAATATAAACATTAGTGTGCCTTTAAATGTATAACATTTGTATACAATTTGTCCAGGGTTTAAATGATTTAAAATTTTGAGGAATGCTATTTACTGTTTTAAGAATTTTAAAACAAAGGGTTATATTCATACTTTTTTTGTAAAACTGCATTATTCATTGTGTTTTGTATTAATATCTCCAAATGTGTTTATTACTCAAACTTCTAGGTTGAAATGCAGAAGTACTAAGAAAGGTGACCTAGATTTATTTTTACTTTTAAAAATAAAATAATCATATTCATAAAGAAATATATCCATCAAAGAGACTCCATTTTTCTCACTTTTCAAACTAACAGTCATTTTGTTTTTTAACTTTTTTTTTTAATTGGAGGATAAATGCTTTACAATATGGCATTGGCCTCTGCCATATATCAACAAGAATCAGCCACAGGTATCATATGTCCCCTCCCTCCTGAACCCTGCTCCCATCTCTCACCCCATCCCACCCCTCTAGATTGTCACAGAGCACTGGACTGAGCTTCTGTGTCACATAGCAAATTCCCACTTGCTATCTATTTTACATATGGCAATATAAGTGTTTCCATGCTATTCTCTCAATTTGTCCCACCCTCTCCTTCTCCTGACGTGGAATCTAGAAAGATGATACTGATGAACCTATTTGCAGGGCAGCAATGTAGATGCAGACATAGGGAACAGACTTGTCATTGTGTTTTATAATTACTGTTGCTGGTTAGTTACTAAAAATCGTGTCTGACTCTTTTTGCAACTGCATGAACTGTAACCCATCAGGCTCCTCTGTCCATAGGATTTCCGCAGTAGTACTGGATGTATGAGGAAACGGCACATCCATTCACTTTTGGTGTGAGTCAAAAGGGGTGCAATCCCTTCAGAAGGGAATTTAGCAACAGCAATTATATTTCTATATGTACTATCCCATTGCCTCTGCAATTCCATATCTAGAAATCCATCCCTAGATAAAACTGTACAAATGAACAAAAGCTGTTCCTTGTAATAATATTGCCAGGATTATTAATAAGTTTTGGGAAAAAAAGTCTAATTCTTGAGTCTTTATTCTTAACAACTACTCAAATTTCCTATGATAGCTTCTTTCTGGGAATGATATGCAAGTTTTCCTCATGTCATGTCTTGCTTTAATTCCTTCATATATTAGTATCTTTACCATCAGTTCTGAAATTAGCTGACTTAAAAAAGAGAAAGTCTACCACATTATTTCTGCTGTTTTTGTTGTCTTAAGAAACATTTGAAACTAATGAATTCATCAAATTCAGTGCCTCAAAATTTTATCTTCTTAATGTAAGAGTCACATAATATTACAGTGTTTAATACTCCTATAAAATAAAAAAAAAGAACACCAGTTGATATGAGGATGTTTCAAGCAAAATAAATAAATACAATTTACAGTTGTGAGTCAAAGTACAGTGGAAAGAAGATTTCAGGACTTGACAGAATAAGAAGAGAGATAGGCAAAGTGAGATTCTTGACCTTGGCAAAGATTATCTTTTTTTTCTATTTCCTTCCTTATTAGGTATTTGACTTGCTTTCACATTCAAATCAAAAAATATCATGAAGACACAACTATAATTTGATTATGCAATGAACTGAAATTTGGAGATAAATTATGCCTCACAAAATGAAATCTGTTTAGATAATTCAGCTATCAACAGCTATTTAATGGTGTTCTCTATTTACCCATTATTTCAGTTAGTCTATTTTTAATCAAATTTCCTAAACCTTATTAACTATGGTAATTCAAAACTTGGGCAAAAATTATTAAATATATTAGAAATGATAAGTTCAGAAGGCCACATATGTCATTTTTCCTAAACAAAATCATCCAACCATTGTGTGTGTGCGTGTGTGCATGTGTGCTCAGTCATGTCCGACTCTTGGTGACCATTAGCTGCTTTACAAATTTATTAGAATAAATATGATCATAAAATAGCATACATCAATATTCAAGTATAACAGGTATGAAACCATAAGTGAATCAATTTCATATGAAGTTCAAACGTAAGTGGGCTGAAAAAAATCTCTTTTTAAAAAATGATACCAGAAAAAGGAAAATATGAATACATAAAATAATCTGGTGGAGCTTGAAACCTTATTAGCAAAGCCCTTTTTTTCCTTGGGGATATATAATGTTTATGTTTATCATACTTATTATGATGAAATATTGAAAATCAGTTACTAGGTCTTTGGGGCCGACACCCCCCTCATCCCTGGAGCTAAGTGTTGGAAGCCAGCAGGTTGTGCAGAAATACAACTACTATAATCTGCTAAGAAACAAGTCTGTCTGAAGGCAAGTGCTTTAAGAGATCGAACTTCAGTTCTTTTTTAGATATTTTAGTTAGCAAACATTCTCTTATGTATACAGAGACAAACATTTCCCCCTTGTGTTTTCATTTTTACCATAAATATGCTTGTGATATAAAAGAAAAGACTGCACCAGACAAGCTGAATAATCAAGGAAGATTGTATTCAATAAAGGAGGTGGACTGTTGCAACGGGGGAGAGACACTGAAGGTAAATCCAGTGAAACAAAAAGCAGGAGGATTTTCAAAGGCTGCTGCTGCGGCTAAGTCACTTCAGTTGTGTCCGACTCTGTGTGACCCCATGGACGGCAGCCCACCAGGCTCCCCTGTCCCTGGGATTCTACAGGCAAGAACACTGGAGTGGGTTGCCATTTCCTTCTCCAGTGCAGGAAAGTGAAAAGTGCAAGTGTCTGACTCCTAGTGACCCCATGGACTGCAGCCTACCAGGCTCCTCCATCCATGGGATTTTCCAGCCAAGAGTACTGGAGTGGGGTGCCATTGCCTTCTCCGTTTCAAAGGCTAGGATGTGCTAATGAAATAGTACTAAAGGATGCTCCAGGGAGGCCCATCAATGGAAGCAGGCCATCTGTGTTTATTAACTGTCCCATCTTGAAATTAGGCTTCCATCCTTCCCCAAAGACTAGGTGACAGGGACTCTTTCTCATCCCATGATTGTATTTCAAAGGACTGACTCTCAGGTCTTAAGAAAGACATTTCTGGAATATAGAACATTTACATCTTAAACTGACAGAGAAAACATTTACAATTGCATGTTTTCCAAAATAAATGCTCTAAGGAAAGGAAGGTCAGGGGTCTATAGCGAGGAAGAAACTTGTCTAAAGTTCAGTAAAAACTGAGGGGAGCTTTATGGTCATTTTGATTGCACAAAATAGAAAAAATTAAAAATATTCATTCAGCTAATTTATTAGCAAAGATCCTTGTTAACATTTTGATGTTTGCCCTTTCAAGTTTCAAGCACCATTTATTTATAAATAAATGATGAAGTTTTATAGTCCTTTCCAACCAATTTATAAGAGTCATAAAACAAGTAAAATCAGATGAAAATCTGCCTATAATGACTACAACAAAGCAAGAACAGCACTCGCCCACATAAATTATGAGATTTTCACATGTTAGGCATTACACTAAGCACTTTACTTAAATAATATGATTTAATTCCCCATGAAGCCCTGTAGCTACTATTTGTACCCACAACTTACTTTTTTCTGAGGAGAAAATTGAGGCTGAGTGATGCTGAGTAACTTGCCCAGAAGTATACAACTAAAAATCAGTTTTACAGAATTTACTTGAAGTCCATGCTGCTTGACTCCATCTGGCTGGTAACCTCTACACTCTATTTTCCCTTATAGATTCTTTACGTACTTTGTTACCCAGCATCACTTTCCCTTAGCATCATGCCATTGCCATCCTCACAGGGCCAAGATTTTTAAATTACATTTCACGTTATATTTTTCATTTCACTTAAATTGTAGTTTTAAAAACATGCATCTGTGAAAGCTTTGAAATGTTCACTTGGGATTTAACATCTGAAACTTAGAATGTCTCTGGGCCAACAACCTAAGAACATCTGCCTTCTCCTTGGTTAACAAGTGAAACCTTTGGAATACAATTCTACTGCATAAAAATTATTATTTACTAAGGTTCCTATTCAGGAAATAGCTTTGCTTTTTCCAGATGCATGTGAATTACTAATATTAAAAGCCAATTATGCTCCTTATTATACTTGAGTCAAATTTAGTATTTCCCAGCACAGGTTTATCCAAATCCAGGGGCTTAGAGAAAATCTCAAGGATTTTTATAAAATACTACCAAAGTTCTCAAAGAAAATCAATTTAAATTCTCTTGTTAAATATGTCTGATTCACTACTCTGAGCAGCACAGTATTAAATTCAAGATTATAAACGGTAAAAACAATCGACTTCCCTGGTGGCTCAGACAATGAAGAATCTGCCTGCAATGCAGAAGACGCAGGTTTGATGCCTTGGTCAGGAAGGTCCCTTGAGGAAGGGAATGGCTACCCACTCCAGTATTCTTGCCTGGAGAATTCCACGGACAGAGGAGCCTGGTGGGCTACAGTCTATGGGATTGCAAAATCCGACATGACTGAGCAACTAGCACTTTCACTTTCAAAACAATTAAGGGTTAATCCAGATTGTTAATACCGTTCTGTGTGAGGCACTGAGCTAGGGGTTGTGCATAAAAGAAGTTGAAAAAGATGCTCATATGGCTACTAGCACATAAAAGGAAAGAAGATATGGATGTAGTCTCCAACAAGGATGACTTTCTTGTTAGTAACAGAAACTTGCTCAAAGTAGAGATGATTTCATGGAAGGGCATAGGATACCTCAATTTAAAGACCTGGCAGGAAGTGTGGTTAGGCTTCAGAAAGTACTGACACTAGAAAAAAGAAAGTTTTGAATTTAGATTATTTTATCTGTCAATAGATTAGATGATTTCCATCTCTCCTTCTTTGGGCACTCAAATGCCATTCTAGTATATCTTTCCATCATGCCTTTGTCTGTTTTGGAACGTATTAGACTTCAACATGGCCACTCCAGGCTCTGGCTTTACTGGGCTCAAAGTGACAGATTCTCTAACTTTAATTTCTATGTCAAGAAAGGAAAGAATATACCACACAAAACAAGGGCCAGGGTTCTAGCCAAGTCCCAGTTACCTGTAACAGAGGAGTGAGAGCTGTGGCTTACTCTCATCTAGTAGAAGCTGCGAGTACAAGCAATTTGGAAAAAGGAAACAAGTCTTCTAAAAACCTGGTGTAGAGCAGAGGAAAAAATGTTCAGCACCTGAAATTATTCAGTGGTATATACACATACTTAATGTTCATCAGAATAAGATAAGTATGCCACAGATGAGGATAAAGTTGTTATGATAGTGAAAATGTAAGAGGTTATTTTTGGTCACATATGTATGAGTGTGTGTGTGTGTGTGCTTGTGTGGATGTGTATAAAGAATTGTAATATATAACATTTCATTTAAGTTGATAGTTCAAACCAATATCATGAAATTTTTATAATATAGTTATAACATTTAAGGCTTCTCTGGTGGCTCAGTGGTAAAGAATCCACATGCAATGCAGGAGATATAGGAGATGCTGGTTCGATCCCTGGGTCACGAAGATCCTCTAGAGAAGGACATGGCAATCCACTCCAGTATTTTTGCCTGGAGAATCCCATGGACAGAGGAGCCTGGTGGGTTACATTCCATGGTATTCCCAAGAGTTGGACACAACTGAGTGACTAACACTTCCATAGCATTTAAAGTGAGTCTTAATAAAGGTATCAATACCAATCATTACCATGCTTATTTTTATGTCACTCTCGTGAAATCTGTTATTACAATATGCCGCTTAATTTTTAAAGCAAGATTATAAGATAGATACTGCTTTTTCCCCCATCTTAGAGAAAGGGAAATTGGCCCTTCGGAGAAGGTAAGAATGTGGTTCAGCAGGTTCGACCTGCCTGCAACACAGGAGATGCAGGAGATGTGGGTTCAGTCCCTGAGTTAGGAAGATTTCTTGGAGGAATAAAGGGCAACCCACTCCAGTGTTCTTCCCTGAAAAACCCCACAGATAGAAGAGCCTGGTGGGCTAGTCCATGGTGGCTGTAGAGAGTCAGACACAACTGAGCACAAGTATTAGTTGAAGGCCACATATCCAATAAGTTAGAGGGGCAGATTCTAACCCATGTTTCTTCATTAATTCTCTTACTCACTATGCATTATCGTCATTCCAATCCCTGATGATGGTAGAATTTAATTAGACAGATAGGATCCTAATATGTCTTACTGAAGACTACAGAACAAAGTGGGAGGATAGCAAGATTCTGGAGTGCTTAAGGAACACAGAGTAGTTATTTTTTGCTGAAACATGGGATGTATAAGTGATACCAAGCCTGAAAGATAAATTTTGTCCTGAACATTGTGGGTCATGAAAACCATGTTTAGCAGGAGAGAGCATTAATAGAATTTGTTACTGAGGAAAATTAATGTGATGGTAGTGAGATAGGTTTACAGTTCGGGTTGGAAGGTAGAATAACATGTCATATCAATTCGGCAAGGAGAGCAATGCATTGTCCTGACAAGATCATCTATTGCAGTCTGCTTTATTAGATAATATAAATAATGAGCATCTTGTAGTCATACATGAATGCACTTGGATAGCCAAGAGATCAGCTAAAGTCTAACAAGGTGGAAAGTTGTCAAAATAAGTGAGCATGTAAGCTTCAGGCATCTATTACAGTTTCTTGTCTATCAGCTGTTATTTCAGGAAAAAAAAGAGGAAAAACTTGAAAAATACTAGTCTTTAAATTCTCTACCTAAATGTAAGACAATTTTCTTCAACTCCCTATCCATTAGCACATCTATTTGACTCTACTTCTAAATTATAGCTTATATTAATAGCTTTTTTGATCCAATACTTCCACTCTAACCCAAGCTATCATCATATCCTTTCCAAACATCATAGAAACTTTTTAGCTGGGCTCTCACCTGCCAATTTCATTCTCCCTCACATTTACCCACTATTAATAAAGCAAACAGAGAAATCATTTAAAATATCTTTAGACTAAGCCTCTTGTCTGATTAAAACTTATCAGTGATTTAGAAATGATCATCGACTAAATCCAAATCCTTTGAATAGTCTGTGACTCTATACATGATTTAAACACTCTATCCCTCTCCAGCTTTATATTTTATCATTTTTCCTACCCTGGTTATTCCATTCTATAGCTCTTCAGCTTGGCTGGCTTCTTTCTATTGCTTTAGTGCTCCATAATCTTTTTGAACTCAGGAATCATGCCCTTTCTGGAATATCTTCATTTTTTCCTTAGATGCTAATGTATTCTCATCTTTGGAATACAAGATCCCACAGTCAGAGATGTATACATGACAAATTAAAAATAATCATCACCTCCTTCCCCTAGTCACTAGTAAGTACATCAAGGAAGAATAATTAACTGGTAAAGGGCAAAAACACTGTGGAGTTTTCCAGATCAAAGAAAGAACATGCACACAGTTCCATATACATAAGTGCACCTATAAGGCTATAGAGTACAGTTGCAAGCAGATTAGGGGTGAAAAGTAGGCAAAGGTAAGAGAGGAGATAGGAGAGGTAAGATGGGATCTGCAGAGTTTTGGCTCAGAGGGTAAAGCATCTGCCTACAATGCAGGAGACCTGGATTCAATCCCTGGGTCAGAAAGACCCCCTGGAGAAGGAAATGTCAACCCACTCCAGTACTCTTACCTGGAAAATCCCATGAACGGAGAAGCCTGGTAGGCTACAGTCCATGGGGTAGCAAAGAGTCGGACACGACTGAGCTATTTCACTTTTCAAGAAAGTTAAGCATTATTTTGAATTATAGAGAGGTACTTGGGAAGGAAGGTAATGAATGTTCCAAGCAGAGAAGTGGGATATAGATATAACAGCATTTTAGGAAGATGAGTTTGGCTGCTGTGGCAGGGGGTAGGGAATGGGGCACAAGATGGGAGCCAAAAAAACTAACCAAGCAGGAGATGATGGGTCTTGACCTAAGATGAGAAGCAGTGTGATGAGGGGTTAGCAGAAGGGGAATACTTAGGCAGCAGAATGAATTGTTGGGATATTGCTCATCAATTAAAGATCTATTTGTACTCTTGACACTACTATTTTCAAAACAAATAATTTGTTTCAGTAAGATACTTTCCTTTGGTTAAGGCCATTAGTGGTCTACTTAAACAAGAAACTTTGCTCTGATAATGAGAAAGAGATATTGTAAATAGACACATGTATTTTATTTTTAAGAGCTAAAATGTGAGGAAGCAGTTAAACCTCAGACCCTTAGGGAAAATAAAACTAAGCTTGTTATCAGGCACTGGAGATTTTAAAGCAGTAAGTCAGGTCAAAGGTGTTTAGTCAACAATGAAAACAAGACACTCCCCAAATGACAATGCTGCTGAAGACCTTCAGAATGAAGCAGCTGAGTTTTGTTACTGTTCTTGGAATTTTTGTTTGCATTTGTTTTTGAAGGTTTAAAAACATGATATCTCACTTTAAAAATGCATTTAGTTTTCATACATGATAAAACTTAAGGCAGAATCAGATATCATAATCCCAGAAAGAAGAAAGAAACAACTACTCCCATTTGTAAAGTTCAATTTCAAGAGTGACATCACCAAGATGGAGACATGGGAGACTTCAGCCTCTATTTCCCTTTCTCCCTTACAAAGTTTAATAACTAGACAGCTATCCATGAACGAAAACAGCTCTGGGAGAGCTCTACAGTCCACATAAGAAATTTCAGCAACATGACAGAACTAAAGACTTGAGAATAACAGCACAAACAAGGGAAGAAGTTGGCTTCATTTTGCCTGTAATACCCTATTCCCTAAGTTGGCACTGCTTGGCATGAAAACTGAACTCCCTAGCTAGCAAGAGTGTATAGAGGTTGAAGTATAAGTTCTGTCTTTGCTGATGACATATCCCTGTACATAGGAAATCCTAAAGACTACCAAAAACCTGTCAGACATAATAAACGAATTCAGTAAAGTTTCGAGATACTAAATTAATGTACAAAAATCAATTGCACTGCTATACACTAATAATGAGCTATTTAAAAGAGAAAAGAAGGCAATCTAGCTTATAAAATCATCAGAAACAATAAAGTTCTTATGAATACATTTAAACAAAGAAACGAAAGATTTATATACAAAAAATACAGGATGTTGAAGAAAGAAATGAATACACAAATAAGTAGAAAGATACCTTATGTTCACATTCAGAAGAATTAACATCATTAAAATGTCTGTACTACCCAAAGTCGTCTATAGAGTCAATTGCAATTCCTATAAAAATTCCAATGACATTTTTCACAGTGACAGAAAAGCAATGAAATACATATATATAACTATGACAGACTCAAAATAGACAAAGTATTCATGAGCTAGAACAAAGTTGGAGGTATCAAGCTTCCTGATTTCAAACTATATTACAGAATTATAGTAATCAAAATGTGGCATTAGAACAGACACATAGACCAATGGACACTGACATAAAAATAGACATAACGACCCATGGAACATATTCAATACCTCAGAAATAAATTCACACACATATGGTCAACTAATATTTGATAAGGAAGCCAATAATTCTCTACTGGGAAATAAGATTCTCTGATAAATGGTGTTAGAGAAAGTAGATATTCACAGGCAAAATAGTGGAGTTGGATTCCTATTCTATACTACATATAAAAATTAACTCAAAATGGGTTGAAGATTTAATGTAAGACCTGAAACCACAACTCCCAAAAGAAAGCAGAGAGAATAATCTTAATAAGAGTCTTGGCAATGACTTTATGGCTAAGCCATCTAAAACATAAGCCACAATGCAAAAATCAACAAATGGTAGTACATTAAACCATTAAACTAAAAATCTTCTCCACAACAAAAGAAACAGTCAACACCATTAAAAGGCAATGTATGAAATGAAAAAAACTATCGACAAACTATATATGATAGGCTTCCCAGGAGGCACTAATGGTAAAGAACCCACCTACCAATGCAGGAAATGCAAGAGATGCAGGTTCAATCCCTGGGTTGGGAAGATTCTCTGAAGAAGGGCATGGCAACCCACTCAAGTATTCATACCTGGAGAATTCAATGGACAGGTGCGCTATAGTCCATAGGGTCGATAAGAGTCAGACACGACTGAAGTGACTTAGCACACACACACATATGACAAAGGGTTAATATGCAAAATACATAAGAAATCCATAAACATCTTTAATAAAAAATGAACAATCTGATTTTTAAAATTGGTAGTGGACTTGAATAGAAATTTTCCCAAAGAAAGCAGACAAATATCCAACAAGTATGAAAATATACTTAGAATTACTAATAACCATCAAAAGCAAATAAAAAATGCAGTGAGATATCACTTCTAACCTGTTAGAATAGGTATTATCAAGACATAAATGGGTATTGAATTCACATAGTTCACCTTAAGATTATATCATGTTATATGCCAGTTATATGTCAATAAAGCTGGAAAAAAAATCAATGAAGTTTCACCTTCAAAATAACAACATTAAGAAAAAAATTATTTTAAATTGCAAAGGAAATTTGTGAGTGGCAAAATAACATATTCCAGATAACTGTATAACGGCTGTCTAACTTGATAATCAAACATAACATAGAATTTCTACAATAATGCATGAATAGTTGGTTGAATGGACTATCTTCCCTGAATATTAAGTCCCTCATTTAAACTTGTGAAAAAGTTGAAAAGCAGACAACTCTTAAGATCTTGGAGAAGAGCTTGCCAATCTGTATAACTGTATAATTGATAGATCATAAGCTTCAGAAAACAGAGGTGGAAAGAAGGGCTGAATATTTATTAGGGAGTTCTAGAAATCTGACTAGTAATCTTATCAAGGTACAGGGGTGTTATCTGTGAAAATGGGCATTGGTTACAAAAGTAATTGTTATGGAATTATTCCAACTCTAAAAAAAAAAAATTTTTTTTTTAAATCATCGATTAGTTTTACCTATTCTAGTACTGGCAACTCTCACACATATTTGGTAGGAATACAAAATGAAACAACCACTTCAGAAACAGTTTAGGCAAGTTTTTGTAAAAGTAAAACAGTATTTATCCTATGAAATAGCAATTTATTCTTAAGTATTTACTCAAAATAATTTTAAATGGACATACACAAAATTAAATTAAAAAGAACTTGAACAAAATATTTAAAGTCAGTTTATCATAACATCCAAAAAAGTAATAATTTCCCAATTCAAACTGCTAAATAAACATAAAATATATACAAATAATATAACAGTAACACACAGTATGCACAACTGCTCTCTGCAAAGACATGAGCGCATTACAAAGTCATTATGCTGAGCTCAAGAAGCCGAACACAAGATATAAAAAACTATGTTTGTACCTATAAGGAGAACTGAGATGATGGGGATATCCTATGTATTGAGGTAGTGCTGATCACAGGCATTCATCAAAATTAAATATATGCAGTCTACTATACAAAAATTTTACCTCCCCATCCAAGAAAAGAACTATACACAAAAGGATCATGGATTAGCAGTATTTAAATTAGAAGGAACCAGAAAAGATGCAGGTAAATGTGATCTCTGATCCCTGTTTGGATCCTAGTCCCAGGAAAAAACAATTCTAAAGGATATTATTAATACAAAAGATGAAATTTGAATATGGGCATTAGAAAACAGTGCTATCTCAATCTTTTAATTTTCTGTATTGGTAACTCATTTATGTTTATATCAGATGCTCAAAATTCTCCAAGCCAGGCTTCAACAATACATGAACTGTGAACTTCCAGATGTTCAAGCTGGTTTTAGAAAAAGCAGAGGAATCAGAGATCAAATTGCCAACATCTGCTGGATCATCAAAAAAGCAAGAGAGTTCCAGAAAAACATCTATTTCTGCTCTATTGACTATGTCAAAGCCTTTGACTGTGTGGACCACAGCAAACTCTGGAAAATCCTGAAAGAGATGGGAATACCAGACCACCTGACCTGCCTCTTGAGAAATCTGTATGCAGATCAGGAAGCAACAGTTAGAACTGGATATGGAACAACAGACTGGTTCCAAATAGGAAAAGAAGTATGTCAAGGCTGTATACTGTCACCCTGCTTATTTAACTTATATGCAGAGTACATCATGAGAAACGCTGGGCTGGATGGAACACAAGCTGGAATCAAGATTGCTGGGAGAAATATCAATAACCTTAGATATGCAGATGACACCACCCTTATGGCAGAAAGTGAAGAGAACTAAAGAGCCGCTTGATGAAAGTGAAAGAGGAGAGTGAAAAAGTTGGCTTAAAGCTCAACATTCAGAAAACTAAGATCATGGCATCTGGTCCCATCACTTCATGGCAAATAGATGGGGAAACAGTGGAAACAGTGACAGACTATTTTGAGGGGCTCCAAAATCACTGTAGATAGTGACTGCAGCCATGAAATTAAAAGACACTTGCTCCTTGGAAGAAAAGTTATGACCAGCTTAGACTGCATATTAAAAAGCAGAGACATTACTTTGCCAGCAAAGGTCTGTGTAGTTGACGTTATGGTTTTTGGTAGTCATGTATGGATGTAAGAGTTGGACTATAAAGAAAGCTGAGTCCTGAGGAATTGATGCTTTTGAACTGTGATGTTGGAGAAGACTCTTGAGAGTCCCTTGGACTGCAAGGAGATCCAACCAGTCCATCCTAAAGGAAATCAGTCCTGAATGTTCATTGGAAGGACTGATGTTGAAGTTGAAACTCCAATGCTTTGGCCACCTGATATGAAGAACTGACTCAATGAAAAGACCCTGATGCTGGGAAAGATTTAAGGCAGGAGGAGAAGGGGAGGACAGAGGATGAGATGGTTGGATGGCATTACTGACTCAATGGACATAATTTTGGGTAAACTCTGGGAGTTCATGATGGACAGGGAGGCCTGGTATGCTGAAGTCCATTGGGTCGCAAAGAGTCAGACACGACTGAGGGACTGAACTGAACTGAACTAAAGACAATGTTCCTACTCTTCAATAATTCACACTCGATTTATAGGGACATGAGGTCTCAAACTTTGTCTTAAATGGTTAGAGGAAAAAATACAGTTGCATTTCTAGAGAAAGAAAACAAACAAACAAAATAATAGAAATACAAAGAATTGGTGAATTGGATATATCATAGTTCTTTGCACTATTCTTATAAATATATATAATTCTTATATATACATATATATAAATATATATATATCTTTCAAATATAAATTTAAAATTATATTAAAATAAAAAGTGTCCACATACAACACTAAAGAAAAGTGACAAATGTAAAATTGAAATTTCAAAGTTCTAAGGGATATATAATATACATCAGAGTTAATTTGGGCACAACTCCTTTCAGAAACTATTTCACAATTTCTGTATCACAGACAGAACAGAATCTCAGACAAGCTTCTCTGAACTGTGCTTAAACTTATGGTTATATTTCTGGAAGTGGGATACACTGAAATAGACAATTTATTTTTGGAAAATAGCTTTCAAAGGTGATGATTATAACTTAGTAGTTTAAGAGTAAGTGATTCTTTTCTATTTAGATAACAAGACCAGTTGCCTCCAGGGATGACCAGCTATACCTAAAGAGAAAGCATTTCATCAATACAAAGAAATGCATCTATTTCTAGTTTTATTACTCCAGGTTAGCATGTGTGCAATTAATTGAACTTAGTATAAGGTCATTTAAAAGGAAATATAGTGAAAGGGAATTAAAACATAGTCCTAGCATACATTATTTGAAATAGTGACTGTGTCAGCCACAACATTTTTTACCTATACCAGTTAAGATGGTATTGAAAGATTCAGATTTCATGAGAATGTTAACACCTTAAGAACTATGTTAACTGTATATCACTTGAATCAGTCCAATTACATGCTCACAGTTATTTAGCTAATATACAGCAGCAAAAACCACAAGTAGTCCTTCTTGATTCAAGTGATTTTCCAACAAAGTGAGTACATAACAAATCAATATTAAAATACTTTCCTTGGAAACTCAGGCTCCCACATTTAAGGCAGCAGATAGGAGAGATGGGCCAGCAACTCATTAGGGAAAAAGTTGTATGGCTCTAAAAAGTTGAAAAAAGTTTTGTGCACCTAAATATTCCCTAGCTAAAGACACCATAAGTGAGTACATCTTAAAATATACCTTCTTTTTTAGCCCTTGATTATCGCCCATCATAAAACTTCATAATACTAAAATTAGATGAAAATAAAAAGGTCAGGGAAAAATAATGTAAATCTAGATAAATGAGAATGATATTAATATCCAGAGTTTTACTTTATCTTGAATAGTCCAATTTTAAACATTTAATAATTTCATGAAGGGAGTCTGCCATACTCTAAAAAAGTCAATTTTTTATTATCAGTTCAGTTCAGTTGCTCAGTCGGGTCCAACTCTATGCGACCCCATAGACTGCAGCACACCAGGCCTCCCTATCCAGTGCCAGCTCCTGGAGTTTGCTCACTCATGTCCATTGAATTGGTGATGTCATCCAACCATCTGATCATCTGTCCTTCCCCTCTCCTCCCACATTCCATCTTTCCCAGCACCAGGGTCTTTTCAAATGAGTCAGTTCTTCACATCAGGTGTCCAAAGTCTTGGAGTGTCAACTTCAGCATCAGTCCTTCCAATGAATATTCAGGACTGATCTCCTTTACGATGGACTGGTTGTATCTCCTTGCAGTCCAAGGGACTCTCAAGAGTATTCTACAACACCACAGTTCAAAAGCATCAATTCTGGAGTGCTGAGCTTTCTTTATAGACCAACTCTCATATCCATACATGACTACTGGAAAAACCATAACCTTGACTAGACGGACCTTTGTTGGCAAAATAATCTCTGCTTTTTAAAATGCTATCTAGGTTGGTCATAGCTTTTCTTCCAAGAAGCAAGCATCTTTTAATTTCATGGCTGCAGTCACCATCTGCAGTGGTTTTGGAGCCCCAAAAAATAAAGTCTATCACTGTTTCCCCATCTATTTGCCATGAAGTGATGGGACCAGATGCCATGATCTTAGTTTTCTGAATGTTGAGCTTTAAGCCAACTTTTACACTCTCCTCTTTCACTTTCATCAAGAGGCTCTTTAGATCTTCTTCACTTTCTGCCATAAGGGTGGTGTCATCTGCATATCTGAGGTTATTGATATTTCTCCCGGCAATCTTGATTCCAGCTTGTGCTTCATACAGCCCAGTATTTCTCATGATGTACACTGCATATAAGTTAAATAAGCAGGGTGATAATATACAGCCTGATGTACTCCTTTTCCTATTTGGAACCAGTCTGTTGTTCCATGTCCAGGTCTAACCATGTCCAGTTGCTTCCTGACCTGCATACAGATTTATCAAGAGTCAAGTCAGGTGGTCTGGTATTCCCATCTCTTCCAGGATTTTCCAGAGTTTGTTGTGGTCCACACGAAGACTTTGGCATAGTCAATAAAGCAGAAGTAGATATTTTTTCTAGATCTCTTGCTTTTTTTGGTGATGCAACAGATGTTGGCAATTTTATCTCTGACTGTACATCTTTTTTTGGTGTTAGTTCTAGAAGCTCTTCTAGGTCTTCACAGAACCAGTCAACTTCAGCTTCTTCAGCATTACTGGTCAGGGCATAGACTTAGTTTACTGTGATATTGAATGGTTTGCCTTGGAAATGAATAGACATCATTATAATCAAATAATATATTTGAACTTGAGATGATTCAAATGTACATATTTAACATAATCTGTATTTTCCATCCTGACCCAAATCCAATGAAATGAGACAACACAACTTTATGATACAAAATTAAACAGTGGAAAACAATCAAACAAAAATGAGACTGATTATTTTGACCATTTCAGAAAGACAATAAATTAAGGGAAATCATTCAGTAGGAAATTGGAACACAAAACATTTGCAGAAAAATACAGTCTTCGAGGTGAGAAAGTTTCCAGGTAACATGCAAAGTCAGAGTCAATAAGAGAGCTTCACAGAAATCCAAAAAGTGAATCACTGCAGAATTGCATTTGGAGTAACTATGCTACCCAGTATCTTGTGTTAAACAGTGGACAACAGTGATATTTACTCCTACTTTAGGATGGGATACAGACATTGAGAGCAGAGAGCTGTAAAAATGAGCCCAGAGAGTTGCTGGCTTTTAGGAGAAGCAAGAAGCCCTCACCTTCAAAATAAAACCTATCAGAAATCTCACCTAATGACACAGCCTGATCTTCTACATTACTATCAGAGATAGAATAAGATCTGTTGAATTACCATCCAAAGACCAGGCAGCAGGAACTTGTAAACACAGAAATTACTCCCTGCCAAGAATCATCATAATTGAGAACTAGTGCCATGAAAATCTTTGCGCTGAACTTGAAAAACTGCAATTATCATTATCAATATTCATTACTAGGCAACAATGGAGCAATATCATTAATGGTCTGAGGGAAAATGATTTTGAATCTTGAATTTTGTACTTTATTAAATCAGCATTCATATTTGAGGGCAAAATACAAATATTTTCAAAGGTATTGGAATTAAAATCTGAAATAGACTGGGTTCTGCTTAAAATGTAGAAATTTGACAATGTCATTATTCCCAACAACCAGGAGAAAAGGGATTAGAAAATTTCAATGAAATAAGTTCCCTTTAATTTCATGCTTTGATTCATTTTGTTAGCTGTATTGGTTATTATATTAGTTTCCTATGGCTGCTGTAATAAACTTCCACAAACTCTGTGGCTTGAAAACAAGAGAAATGTACTATCTCCCTTTCTGGCAGTCAGAAGTCTGTAATCAGTTTCACTGGGCTGAAATCTATGTGCTGAGAGGCCCAAGCATTCTCCACTGGGCCTTGGGGAGAACGTGTTCCTTTTTACTTCCAGCTTCTGGTAGCCCCAATCTTCCTGGATTGTGGCTGCATCAGTACAGTCTCTGCCTCCGTGATGACAGTAGGAGAGGAAGCTTTTCTCTGTGAGGTCAAATTCCTCTCTGTCTCTCCTTATAAGGATCCGTATGATTGCATTTTCTTTATTTTATTTTATTTTTTAACTTTACAATATTGTACTGGTTTTGCCATATATCAAAATGAATCCGCCACAGGTATACTTGTGTTCCTCATCCTGAACCCTCTTCCTTCCTCCCTCCCCATACCATCCCGCTGGGTCGTCCCATTGCACCAGCCCCAAGCATCCAGTATCGTGCATCGAACCTGGAGAATTGATGCTTTGAACTGTGGTGTTGGAGAAGATTCTTGAGAGTCCTGCAGGAGAGACTTGAGAGACTGCAAGGGGATCCAACCATTCAATCCTAAAGGAAATCAGTCCTGAATAATTGGAAGGACTGATGCTGAAGCTGAAACTCCAATACTTTGGCCACCTGATGCGAAGAACCAACTCATTGGAAAAGACCCTGATGCTGGGAAAGATTGAAGGTGGGAGGAGAAGGGGAGGACAGAGGATGAGATGGTTGGATGGCATCACCGACTCAATGGACATGAGTTTGAGTATGCTCCAGGAGTTTGTGATGGACAGGGAAGCCTGGCATGCTGCAGTCCATGGGGTCACAAAGAATTGGACACGACTTAGCAACTGCACTGAAGTGATGATTGCATTTTCCCTCTACGTGGTGCAGTGGTAAAGAATCTGCCTACCAATGCAGGAGATAGGAGATGTAAGTTTGATCCCTGGGTTGGGAAGATCCTCTAGGGTAGGAAATGGCAACCTGCTCTAGCATTCTTTCCTAGAAAATTCCATGGACAGAGGAGCCTGTGGGTTAAAGTCCATGGGGTTGCAAAGAGTTGTACATGACTGAGCATACGCAGAAACACACACAGACACACACACACACACACACAGAGGATAAAGTCTCCATGTCAAAACACTTAATTTAATCACAACTGCAATGGTCCTTTAAGCATTAAAGATACCAAATATAGACTGAAGGGATTAGAACCTGATATTTTGGGGGACTATTATTCAGCTGACTAAACTTGTCATTTGATTTCTTTATTGTTTTGGCATTTTACTCTGAGGCTCACTCTGAGTGGAAAGTCTTTATTTTTACTTCTGTTGGTTCCTTTACTTTTTTCTACGCTTTCTTTTATCATTTTTTAAGTTACCCATCCCAACATTCTCATGTTAATCAGGTTTCCTTGTTGTAACTGGACTTTCCACCCCTTTATGTTATGTCTAATATCCCCCGGACATCTATGATTCCTACTCTCCCTGATTGGTAACTTGCTAAAAGCAGTACACAGTTGGTGGTTTGCCACTGTTGAAGTTATACGTTGTATCTCCTTTCTTTCCAGCACAGGGAAGTCTCACTTAAGGTCACATTTCCAGCAGAGTTTTAGACTCTGTCTGAGCACTTTACATTTATTTCTCTTTACTTTGCAATTTTGGGGATATGTTTTCTTGCTTTAGGATCCAGAATCTACCAGGACTCTGTCATGCTTTGTGTTTATCTATTTGTAATCTATTGAGATAGTTATTTCATTTGGAACCCAGTTATATCCTTTGTTGTTGTCTATGTTTATACTGTACTTTGCTCTGCCATATGTTTGAAGCAGAGAACTGTGTCATAACCTAGACTTGTCACATCATCTGGGCCAGAAATTCTAGCTCTTTTTATTAACTTGTGCTCTTCACCAGTATTAACTTGAAAAAAAAAAAACTAATATCATGAATTATCACAAATTATCCTGCTTGAAATACATTCATGCTAGTACAAGATCTATTTCCTTACATGATCCACTGGAATTTAGTATTAGTTATGGGCATGAACCAACAAAGGTTCATCTAGTCAAGGCTATGGTTTTTCCTGTGGTCATGTATGGATGTGAGAGTTGGACTGTGAGGAAGGCTGAGAGCCAAAGAATTGATGCTTTTGAACTGTGGTGTTGGAGAAGACTCTTGGGAGTCCCTTGGACTGCAAGGAGATCCAACCAGTCCATTCTGAAGAAGATCGGCCCTGAGATTTCTTTGGAAGGAATGATGCTAAAGCTGAAACTCCAGTACTTTGGCCACCTGATGCAAAGAGTTGACTCATTGGAAAAGACTCTGAGGGTGGGAGGGATTGGGGGCAGGAGGAGAAGGGGATGCCAGAGGATGAGATGGCTGGATGGCATCACTGACTTGATGGACATGAGTCTGAGTGAACTCTGGGAGTTGGTGATGGACAGGGAGACCTGGCGTGCTGCGACTCATGGGGTCGCAAAGAGTCGGACATGACTGAGCGACTAATCTGATCTGATGGGCACTTAAAATGTTATCTTAATATTTGAGAGAATACTGATGGGAATCCAGTCCTCCAGAAGTTACTAAGACTCCCACATAAGGTAATTAACATAGAGCTGTTGTTTTTTTCTCCCCTGGGAGCAAAATAAAGATTACTAATTAATGTTTGCAGTTCAACTTAGAAAATAAATTTAATACCATGCTAGCCTATCACCTATAGCTATTATAATAGTATGCACACCTTAAAGAAGTGTCCTTTAAAGAAAAAATATTTCTATAATACAAACCCATGAGTACCAGGATATATGAGTAGATCCACCAGACACAATTATGCTGCTAAAATCTCAGCATCAGTCATGAAGTTAAAGGTGCAGATGGTCACGATACTTTTGAAGTTTCATATAAAGCCTAATGATTGAATTCAGATTAGCTATTATATCACAGATATTAAAATATAAGCATCTTAAAAAATTCTTTTACATGTTGTTGATGGTGGATCTTTAGCATAAAATATGAATTATAGCACACAAACTACTAGTACTAAACTGAAAAATTCAACTAAATTTGACAGTCAACCAAATTATATTAAATTATTTGAGTGTACATTTCTATTGCCCATGCAAGCAAATTCAGGATATACACACAACCCTCAAACAAAAATATATACACTAAAACACACACAATAATTTTCAGGAAAAGTGAAAAAACTTATTAATACAGCTTCTATGAGTTAGAGAATTCTATCTCTGTTGTTCAACAGATTGATGTGCTAAAAAGACTCAGGGGTATTGCAACACCTATAGATTCATATTAAGTACAAATACAAAAGAAAGTTTTTAAATGGTCAATTCTCCAAATATGTTAATACAAGCTAAGTTCAAAATTTATCTAAATATGGTCAAGTGTCCAGTTAGGTCTTATGATTATAATAAAAATCATTTCAGAAAGCCTCACACTCTTAAGTACTGAATTAAATTTTTATGATTTTAGTTTGGCTGTCACAATATATTTAAAATTTCACCCTTAAACAGGCATAAAATAGCTTTTTAAATATATCTTCAGTTTGTCTCAGAATTTTCAATCTATTGTACTCTCAAAAAAAAATATGTTTTTGGTAAATTTAAAATTAAGTATTTATTTTTAGTAAATCTGCCCCATAAAAACACAATAGAGCTTTTGGGAATAACATGCAGCTGATTAGAGATGCATATATCTAAAAGTACTTTTTGAGCCTGGTTACCTATGTAACTAGCTTTGGGCAATTTATACAAAGCCAATAGGTCACTTTTCAGTTCAGTTCAGTTCAGTTCAGTTGCTCAGTCGTGTCCAACTCTTTGCAACCCCATGAATCACAGCACACCAGGCCTCCCTGTCCATCACCAACTCCCGGAGTTCACTCAGACTCACATCCATTGAGTTAGTGATGCCATCCAGCCATCTCATCCTCTGTCGTCCCCTTCTCCTCCTGCCCCCAATCCCTCCCAGCATCAGAGTCTTTTCCAATGAGTCAACTCTTCGCATGAGGTGGCCAAAGTACTGGAGTTTCAGCTTTAGCATCATTCCTTCCAAAGAAATCCCAGGGCTGATCTCCTTCAGAATGGACTGGTTGGATCTGCTTGCAGTCCAAGGGACTCCCAAGAGTCTTCTCCAACACCACAGTTCAAAAGCATCAATTCTTCGGGCTCAGCCTTCCTCACAGTCCAACTCTCACATCCATACATGACCACTGGAAAAACCATAGCCTTGACTAAGTCACTTTTATAAAGTCTAATAGGTATAGGTAAACTGTCTAGGTGTTGGGAAAACAGTATCACAACAGGAAATAATCTTTGTCCTTGTGGCACTTACTTTCTTGTAGGAGGAAAACAAAAATATACAGAAAAAAAATATATACGGAATAACAGATGATGAAAACTCTAAAAAATAACAAAGTAGGAAATGAGCGATGTGAAATAAATGGATGGGCTGCTGCTGCTGCTGCTAAGTCGCTTCAGTCGTGTCCAACTCTGTGCGACCCCATAGACGGCAGCGCACCAGGCTACCCCATCTCTGGGATTCTCCAGGCAAGAACACTGGAGTGGGTCGCCATTTCCTTCTCCAATGCATGAAAGGGAAAAGTGAAAGTGAAGTCGCTCAGTCGTGTCGGACTCCTAGGGACTCCATGGACTACAGCCCACCAGGCCCCTCCGTCCATGGGATTTTCCAGGCAAGAGTACTGGAGTGGGTTGCCATTGCCTTCTCCAAATAGACAATCAGAAAAGGCCCTTTTGCAAAAGGTGGAATTAAATCAAAGATCTGAAATAAACTGATGAATTTGCCGTGTAGGGAACAAACATTCCAGCCAGATAAAACTATAAGTGCAAAAAAAAAAAAAAAAACTATAAGTGCTGGAGTACTGAGGACAGAGCAGCTAGTGCTTAGAGAACAATGAAATAGAATAAATGAGTAAGAGGGGGTGAATCCTTCTCAGCTTTGGCTTCTACTTTGAGGCAGATGCAAGAGGTGAAGGTTTTGATACAATGGTAAGAATGATTTGACTATTTTTTTGAGAGTACAGTAAGTGGGGAATGGACAAGAGCAGAAGCAGGTGGACTGGCTGAAACGCAAGAAGGTGGTAAGTAGTTGCTACCTTTTTATAGTGACAACATGTTTTCCTAACTTTATATTCAATAAGAGAGAAAAAGAGAAGTCAAAGTTTTCAGCTTGAGTGACTAAAAGGCTGGAATTTCCATATATAGGGACACAGTGCTTAGGGTTGTTATAAAAATTGAGAAACAGTCTTTTAATCGGTTAAAACATTTTCTAGAATCAAAAGAAAGAGCTGTTTTAGTTTTTAAACCTGAAGCTACACAAGCATTTGAAAATCAATTTAATAGTATTTGTTTTTCTCTGCTTCACAAACGCTGTCAGAAGACATGAAGGCAGTATAAATGCAATGTTTGTCCAAAAGCCAAGGAGTAGATAAACAGAATTGGAGTTGGCCTTTCCAATGTTCTGTCTGAGAGAGTTAATTAAATGCTTGTTTAGTTTTCTTGATCTGATGGTGGTGGTGTATATATTGTTTCTTAAAAAAAAAAAAAAAAAAAGAACATTTCACCTATAAATCTGAGAGAGAGAAACAGAGAGGATGAAATAATACTTCTCTTCTATAACTCTCAGAGTGTTGATGTGCTACAAATAAAGTTCAAATGATCATTTTAAGAAGTGACAGGGAAATAAAGGGATAGCCACAAAATGAAAGCAACTTCTTTTGCTCCTTTCCTGTTTGCCCATTTCTGCTCCCCTCTAACCTTAAAACACCTAATTTTATGAATGAGATCTGTAGGGAATTTAACCTGACTCCTGGCTTATGCTCTCCTGAATGCACATCATGACTTGCCTAACCTATTGATTCTTTTTCTGGGTTAAAAGAATAAAGAATTAAGTAAAGAATGAAGCTGGATTTAGAAAATGCAGAAAAATCAGAGATCAAATTGCCAACATCCATTGGATCATCGAAAAAGCAAGAGAGCTCCAGAGAAACATCTACTTCTGCTTTATTGACTACACCAAAGCCTTTGTGTGGATCACAACAAACTGTGGAATATTCTTAAAGAGATGGGAATACCAGACCACCTGAGAAATCTGTGTGAAGGTCAAGAAGCAACAGTTAGAATTGGACGTGGAATGACAGACTATTTCCAAATTGGGAAAGGAGTACATAAAAACTGCATATTGTCACCCAGGTTGTTCAAATTATATGCAGAGTACATCATGCCAAATGCCAGGCTGGGTGAAGCACAAGCTGGAATCAAGATTGCTGGGAGAAATATCAATAACCTCAGATATACAGATGACACCACACTTATGGCAGAAAATGAAGAAGAACTAAAGAGCCTCTTGATGAAAGTAAAAGAGGAGAGTAAAAAGTTGGCTTAAAACTCAACATTCAGAAAACTAAGATCATGGCATCCGGTCCAAACATTTCATGGCAAGTAGATGGGGAAACAATGGAAAGAGTGACAGACTTTATTTTCTTGGGCTCCAAAATCACTGCAGATGGTGACTGCAGCCATGACATTAAGACATTTGATCCTTGGAAGAAAACCTATGACCAACCTAGACAGCATATTGAAAAGCAGAGACATTACTTTGCCAACAAAGGTACATCTAGTCAAAGCTATGGTTTTTCCAGTAGTCATGTATGGATATGAGAGTTGGACTATAAAGAAAGCTGAGTCCTGAGGAATTGATGCTTTTGAACTGTGATGTTGGAGAAGACTCTTGAGAGTCCCTTGGACTGCAAGGAGATCCAA
Source organism: Bubalus kerabau (assembly GCF_029407905.1). Lineage (NCBI taxonomy): Eukaryota > Metazoa > Chordata > Mammalia > Artiodactyla > Bovidae > Bubalus > Bubalus kerabau. The sequence continues at coordinate 76,614,281 of NC_073631.1, read as the reverse complement.
CCAGTCCATCCTAAAGGAAATCAGTCCTGAATATTCATTGGAAGGACTGATGCTAAAGCTGAAACTCCAATATTTTGGCCACCGGATGTGAAGTGACTCACTAGAAAAGACCCTGATTCTGGGAAAGATTGAAGGCAGGAGAAGAAGAGGATGACAGAGGATGAAGTGGGTGGATAGCATCACTGACTCGATAGACATGAGTTTGAATAAGCTCCAGGAGTTGGTGATGGACAGGGAGGCCTGGCGCACTGCAATCCATGGGGTTGCAAAGATTCGGACATGACCGAGCGACTGACCTGAGTTCTCTGGCGCCGACAGCCCCCTTAGCAATTCTGCATGCCATAGATCATGCAGCAAGATAGCATCTGAAGAGAGAGTCAGGCATTCTGCATGTAATGGAGAATGATCCAGAATCCAATCTCCTGCTTCAGTGATCTACACCGATTCTTACACACTCTTTTCTTTTTAAAAACTGTCATAGCTGAGCAGAATCTTTGGAGTTAGTCTCCTTGGGACATGAGTGCATTTACTGCTAAGATTACTGGTTTTTCTGATTAAATCATTTTTCCTTTCTATGGACTCTTGCCTCTCAATTATTGGCTTCTGAACAGTAAGCAACTAAACCCGAGTTCAGTAACAAAATCTCAATAGTCATTTTATGGAATATATTAAAGGATAATACTCTGAGAAGGAATCTTTATTTTGAAACCTGTTTTTGACTTTCATTGACTTTATTTAAAATTATTAAGAACATTTCTCCAATTAATTAAGCTGTAAATATGTGCACAGTTTTTTGTGTTTTTTTTTTTTTTTTGGCTCCTGTTTTACTTGTTTAAGGGACAAGTTTACCACATTAGGTATCACATCATCACCTGATTAAAATATGTATTTCAGTTAATACATTGTAACCAATTTTGAAAAAAACCTTATACTTTTTTATCCGAACTTAGAAAATGTGAAAATGAAGATAAGTTAAGTACTATCTAATTCATTTATTCATACATCAATATATATTTTTTGAGCATCTACTTTGTGCTAAGGACCTTTCTACATCGTTTGAGTATGAGTTCAGTGGGGAAGGGTTTCCTGGCAGAAGGAACAGTATGAGCAAAGAAATGAAGCTGTTCAGAAAAATAACATGTTGGGAAAATGGCAAATATTTTAAGGTGGATGAAATATGGAATGGGCAATTGTGGGACTGAGAAAATGAGACACTAAAAGAAAAATTTAATGTTAAGGAGTTTGAACCTTACCCTGTAAGCCAAAGAGACACATTGAAATGTTTTAATAATCCTCAGTTTCCTAAAAGACAGCCACCTGGTTTAGGTACATTATGCCTGCTACCTAGAATGAGGGAAGATTGGAAACTGTTGACACAATAGAAAGCTATTGAAATAGTTTAAGGAAGTTCTATTGATGAGATGGCTTCAATGTTTATGGGAAATAGGAAAGAGTCTCCAGATAAGATTTGCTGACATTTTTCATGTGCAGATGAAAAAGTAAGAAGCCAATGTTGATTCTTATATTCTTAGGTGCTTTAATTAGGAATTCGGTGGTCATTCAATCATGTAGAAAAAGAAAAGGGAAAGAGAGGGGTTATTAAAAAAAAGTCTGATTTTTTTTTTTATAGGTTGTTTTTTGTTTGTACCCACTGATATGCAGTTGGAAAAACTGGCTTGTACTTTTGGATAATGTCCTGGGAAACAGATAATGAATTTGTGTTTATTGTCATTTAGGGATAATCAGTTCAGTTCAGTTCAGTTCAGTCATTCAGTCATGTCCGACTCTTTGCAACTCCATGAATCACAGCATGCCAGGCTTCCCTGTCCATCACCAACTCCTGGAGTCTACCGAAACTCATGTCCATAGCATCAGTGATGCCATCCAGCCATCTCATCCTCTGTCATCCTCTTCTCCTCCTGCCCCCAATCCCTCACAGCCTCAGGGTCTTTTCCAATGAGTCAACTCTTCGCATGAGGTGGCCAAAGTGTTGGAGTTTCAGCTTTAGCATCAGTCCTTCCAATGAACACCCAGGACTGATCTCCTTTAGGATGGACTGGTTGGATCTCCTTGCAGTCCAAGGGACTCTCAAGAGTCTTCTCCAACACCACAGTTCAAAAGCATCAACTCTTCAGTGCTCAGCTTTCTTCACAGTCCAACTCTCACATCCATACATGACCACTGGAAAAACCATAGCCTTGACTAGACGGACCATTGTTGGCAAAGTATTGTCTCTGTTTTTTAATAAAAGCTATGAAAATTATATCAAATATGAAAGGACATTGCATGTTGGAATAAAAACAGAACTCAGGGGAAGATTTATTTAATGAATAGATAGAGGAGGAAAAGAAAGAAATTCAAAAGGAGGTACAAGTTAGAAAGTATCCTATAGGATAGAGATGTATTATAAAGGCCAAGACTCAGCCTTGAACAAAGATGATGTGATCAGGTACTATGTGAAAAAAGAAAAAAACAGGCTGTAATTTTAGGAAGGATGATGTCCTTAATAAAATATAGGAAAAAAAAAAAACCTTTCAGTAGATTTTGGGTCAAAGTGTCCATCTCAGCAAGATGAATAGAAAGAGTAAGGTGAAATGTGCCACCATTTATATGACGAGAGAGAGTTATTTGCAGAAAAAGGAAGAATGAAATCATAATGAAGGAGGATTGAGAAACAAACATATTTAAAGGATTTCTGTTGCTTGCATATTCCTTCCTCTCTTCTCCCGAAAAGAAAAATCCTTCTATTAGAAAACAACTTCTTCCCCACTATTCATTTTTTTTGATTCTGGCAGTAGTTCTAACCTAAGAATGTGTGCCAATCACTCAATCGTGTCTGACTTTTTGCGACCCCATGGACGGTCACTCTCCAGGCTCCTCTGTCCATGGAATTCTCCAGGCAAGAATACTAGAATGGGTTGCCATTCCTTTGTCCAAGGGATCGTCCTGCCCCAGGGATCGAAACTGGATCTCCTACATTGCGGGCAGATGCTTTACCATCTGAGCCACCAGGGAAGCCCCAACCTAGAGAATATATCAGACATCTAGAAATTCTCTCTTTTCTTAAGCTACTGGCTTAGAGAAACAAAGTATCTAGGTACCTACAAGTGACTCATGTGGAACTAGACCGTATTTGGTGGAAGCAAGTTTAACCAAAATAGAGAGAGAAGTAGAGTGAGTAGATGAAAGAAAGATATTATCATTTGAGTCCCTGAATGCAGTCATGTCTAAAACTAGGTTTTTCTTTGGCTTCTCAAATTTTTAAACCAATAAATTTCATAGATAATCACACTATTTTGATTTGACATTTGCAACCACCAGAATCCTGACAATATCAGCCAATGTCAAATATACAGAAGAGAAATATTACTAATGGATAGAATTAAGTTCATAGAGGAGAAGGGAGATCTAATTTCCAGCAGTGAGAAGTATATTTTTGAAAAGAAGTAGGGGTATTCCATAGTCTAGAGGTACCAATAAGAGGAAACAAAATATCTATATCAAAAAAATCAAGTCAGGGAATGCAAGGATATAAAATAGGGCTTAAATCAAGGTCTGAAGAAGGATAAAATAACCAGTTGGCCAGCTTCCCAGGTGGTGCAGTGGTAAAGAATCTGCCTGCCAATGCCTGAAATGCAGGAGACGTGGATTTGATCCCTAGGTTGAGAGGATCCCCTGGAGGAGGAAATGGTAAGACACTTCAGCATTCTTCCCTGGAAAATTCCATGGACAGAGAAGCTTGGTGGACTACAGTCTATGGGGTCAAAAAGAGTTGGATATGACTGAGTGACTGAGCAAGCACAAATGCAGATCACTCCAACCAGTGAACTTCTTAATTATGAAAAAAAACAAAAAAACTTTCAAGTAAGTAATTTTCCCAATATATCTAAGTAGCACATATTTATTCCAGTTGATTTACAAGATACCAATACAACTCATTATATGCAACTTTAGTAAAATTTTATGCATTGCTCATAAGTTTTTAGAACCATTTTTCCACCTTTTTATTTCTGGAAAAGGAGAAATAAATCTTTTTACAACACCTGATGAAAACTATTCTTATCACAATTACAATAATTCTGGAATCAAATAAGGAAAGATAATGAAAAAGGTTGTGTGGCTAAAGTGGCAAAAGAAGTACAAAGTCTGATTCCTCAGAGTGACAATTTAGCTCACCTTGAAGTTAAAAGAGAGATCAATATTAGGATAACATCTGTAGGAAGGTTATATTGGTGCAAGAAGATCTTTGGGATTATTTGGACTGCACTTCTCATTTTGGCTGTATATGTTGAATTGTATTACATATTAAATTAAAGAATGTTCTAGGTTAAATCTACATTTTTGTAACTAGATAGAGTCAGTGGTATGTAGCCCTCCTATAATTCTTGCTGTGGTGTAATTATTTATGGTCAATGCTACTCAGAAATGTGAGAATCCATCTTATCTACTATATGCATTAACATGTGGCAATGCGGTCACTCAGAATTCCGAAATGTAAATATGGCCTTTGTTGTGAAGAACACTTCTTTTGTCCTAAATGATTATGTAAAGAGGAAAGATGTCAACCTTGGTGCTAGACTGGTAACATCAGAAATAGCAACAGCAGGGCAGTGAGGGCAGCTATTCTGGTGGTTTGTTAAAGACAAATAGACAAGTGGTTCAGAAGAGGAATAGAAATGACCGTTTCCGAGGTCAGTGAAAGCCCCGAATGGCATCTTCAGGAACAGATTTGTAAACCTCAAACCCTCTGACAAGTAGTGGGAGGAAAAAATCTAAGTACAGGTACCAGGAGAATACTTGCATCAATTACTTGTGCTCATTGCTACAAAGAATCCTTAAAATTCTTACTTCTTCCACTAGCCAAGATGTCTGTCGCAAAGTGGAGTGACCAAAAGTCGTGCCTTGAAAGGACTGCAATGTGGGAACTTACTCTGAGCCCTTAATGCAAATTAATGTGCCTGTATCCACTCCAGGGGCTGGTTTTCATCTCTGCCTGGAACTATTGCCAGGGATCAAGGGACAAACAGATGGCAGGTCACACTGCAGACAGGAAATGCCTTATTCCTGTTGCTCTTGGTTCTTAATTAATGTGGAAAAATCATCTGCATTTTCACGAAATACTTCTATTTTCTTCGAATATTATTAATGTATCATTTCATTCTTTCAAATTATCCTATAAAAATGGTTTTAAAAACTGTAAAGTTCAAGTGAAATAAAACAGTAAATTTCAGCAATGCAAGAAAGGACAGGAGTCTATCTTTTCATATTATTTTAAATATCAACTCTTTAACTTAGCATGGATGGCCTTAACCAGTTAGGGCCCAACCTGACTTTCTCCCATCACTTATATTTGAACAGGAGCTTTGGCTCCACACAAATTAAGTTCTGAATTTCTCCTTAGTGTCTCCTTTCCCCGCCTCCAATCCTTTCTGGTTTTGTTCCCACTGCCTAACACTTCCTTTTGGAGCTCATCCATTTATTTGCTGTAATAATTTATCATAAATCACAAACATACAAATACACACTTGTCCTATGACTTTTATAATCTATAATCCTGGAAAATAAATGCAGGGCCAGATGCTGCCTTGCCATTTTGTCCGTCTGTCATTAATCGTAGCAGTCTTTCTTCTGACTCTGGAGGTGACCTCTCTCTCCTTCTCAATCCTCACTTTAGGGAGCCTCTACAAGTCAATAGGATATAGTGCTTGAGATAAAAATGATATATCATTCTAGATCCAATTTGAACATCCCCTACACCATAAAAAATAATTGCTTAAATCAGATACAGTGGTAAGATATAGGAGGACAGGATATGATTTTTATCATATACCAAAATAAAGAAATACATAGCACCACTCAAAAAAGTCACTCTGCATAAACCAGAAACTAGAGAATCCCTGAGAAATAGAAAGCAAAAAGGGAAAATGCCACAGAGCAAACCATAGTGGTAAAATATAGAAACAACATCATGATAGTCTACAGGGAGGATATGAAGCTCATGAGCAGGAGGGGCCTGAGAAAGAACCCGCTGAGTTATTAGCTATGGTATTATAGAAGCAGCCAGCTAGATTACCCTTGGCAACAGCGAAGAAAAGTTTTCCAGGTAGAAATGGTAAGTGAAGGAGATTAGAGAAAGGGAGGCGCAGACGAATCACAAATGGCTAACAATATTTTTGAGTAACCAGCCTCAGAAAGCCAACTGCCAAGGGATGCCACTCTCTCAGTCACTTAAAAAGAGGACAGCCGCAAACCAGCCTGCATGCATCTCTCTAAACAAAAAAGAGGAGACAGCCATTATAGGACACTTCAGCTACAGAGATAAGTGCACAAATGAGTCACAAATACTAAACAATCCTGAAAGAAAGACAGGAAATCTAATCAATGGATAACTTACCTGTGTCCAGAGAGTTAAGAGTAATTCAAATAGAGTTTTTAAAATATATATTAATAGTAACAGAGAGCTAGAGGATGATATCCTCATAGCAGTCTTAGTCATCATGCTTAACTGTTAGAGCATGAAAATAACAAGCTTGGACAGGAGGCCTAATTGAATAAATGATAGTAGAGAAACTCTCTTAACTGAAGAAAGACATAGAACTTCTCTGAGAGCAAAACTGATTAAAAAGTTTAAAAACCCAAAATGACAAACGCCCTATCTCTACTCTATTTTTATCTTCTTTTGTAGGGTCCAGGAGAATCAACAAAGTTGATAATGGAAGAATGTGTGTTTCTGTAATTCACAAGGTGTTTTTATTCCCTTAAAAGATTTACTAAAAACCTCTTTCTTCTTTCAAATTAAGATTAATTAGGGAAAGATTCTTAAATCCTGGAGTTGCATTTTCCAAAATATTATTTCTAGATAATCAACATTAAAACATAAATACACCCAGAGAGAGTGATTCACATGGAAAGAAGATTCAAATGACTAGGCTATGGGATACTCTCTCATTATGGGATGTGCTTAGTTGCTTAGTCCTGTCTGACTCTTTGCAACCCACGGACTGTAGCTTGTCAGGCTCCTCTGTCCATGGGAATTCTCCAGGCAAAAATACTAGAATGGGTTGCCATGCCCTCCTCCAGGGGATCTTCCTGATCCAGGGATCGAACCAAGGTCTCCTGCATTGCTGGTGGATTCTTTACTGTCTGAGCCACCAGAGAAGCCCTAGCTGATTATAAGTATATCTATAAATTTTCTTACTATTTACACCTGTATTTTATTCTCCAATTACAAAAGTGTTGTTTTGCCTATTTATTTGGGCTTCCAAGGCAGCACTAGTGGTAAAGAACCCAACTGCCAATATAGGAGATGTAAGAGATGCAGGTTCGATACCTGGGCCCTAGGTGGAGAAGTTCCCTTAGAGGAGGGTGTGGCAACCCACTCCAGTATTCTTGCATGGAGAATCCCATGGACAGAGGAGCCTGGCAATCTATAGTTCATAGGGTCGCAAAGATTCATCCTATATGATTTTTTCTGAATTATTTTGTTATAATACAACTATACAATCAAAATCAATAAGCATACAGTGTCATTATTACTCATACCTCTCTGACATGGCTAAATGTTAATTACTTATTAGCCTGGGAGAACAGGACAGTGAACAGCTAAGGGGAATAAAAATGTCTTTTGATGAGGGATCATTCAAGATTGGCACATTTGGATGGGGTGATTATGATATACCAAGCTATATTGTACCTGAAGGACAGGTAGAGTTTCTCATTGAAAAAAAAAAAAAAAATAGTGATTACAGCTAAAGAGTCGTAATCTGCTTCATACATAAAGGACATTATTGTTAGCTTAATTCTGTGTGACTATTTACATAACAAAAGTATGGATATTATATGATGAAATTAGGGTTCAGAGATTAGATTTATAATACACAAACCCAACATGAACTGAAATTCTTCTTTCAGTATTCTTTCCGCCACACCATGATATATGGCATTTTGTTTAGGACCAACCATACAGAACTTTATATATATCATATGCTGATTTCAAAGCAAATTTTAAAAAGATTCATAGAAGGATGTTTGATAATTTCTTTTAGGGATTAATTTCAGGATATAATGTTGTTGTGTAATTGAGGGAAATTTCTTCTGCTACAGGAGAGAATCCAGCCTCTTAGTCCAGGCAATTATGTGCAATTTTAATTAAACTCAGAACAACTGATGAGAAGAAAATATTCTAAAATTTGTTCTTTAATAAGCCATTTTGCTGAGTACTAACACACTAGGAAAAGTAGCAACTTGTCTAACTCAAATGTCTGGCCCACAATGGCATTTTATATTTCATAAGCATATACTATACTAAAAAATAGTAATTCTAATATTTGTCATAAATTAAAAGTAGATGGCTCAGTGGTGAAGAATCTGCCTGCCATGTGGGAGTCATGGGTTCGATCCCTAGGTTGGGAAGATTCCCTGGAGAAGGGAGAGGCTACCTACTCCAGTATTCTGATCTGGAGAATTCCATGGACTGTATCAGATCAGATCAGATCAGTCACTCAGTCATGTCCGACTCTTCACGACCCCATGAATCGCAGCACGCCAGGCCTCCCTGTCCATCACCAACTCCTGGAGTTCACTGAGACTCATGTCCATCGAGTCAGTGATGCCATCCAGCCATCTCATCTTCTTTTGTCCCCTTCTCCTTCTGTCCCCAGTCGCTCCCAGCATCAGATATGGGGTTGCAAAGAGTTGGACGCTACTGAGCAACTTTCACTTTCAAAAGTAAACTTAAGACATGCAGCTTAGAGAATAAGTTTAAAAGGACCTATGCAATCACTACCAAACTTAAGAAGGTATCATCAGCTGCCAGCACTATAAATGTCTCCGTTGTACCAACACTGCACCTCTAACCTGCCCCCCACCCCCCATCCCAGAGGTAACCATTCTTCTGAAGAGTATAAATCATTCACCTAACTTGCATTATAATTTTACCACCAAGGCATGTAAGCCTAGACAATATGCTATTGCTTCATATGGTTTGCAGATTTATGTGAATCAAAGTATATTGTGTGCCTTCTCCTATGAATTGACTTGGTTTGATCAGTATTATGTATTTGAAGTTTATCCATCTGGATATAATAGTGATAGAATGTTTATTTGCTATACTTTATAGCATTTCAATGTAGAACTCTTCCTCAGTACTTTTTGTCAGTCATTTTTGATAGTTTATTTGAGTTGTTTCCAATTTCTTGCCATTACAAGTAATCTTGTTAAGAATATACCCTTTATAGTAGAAAAATATCTCTTGAAGCAAATGTGAATTAGTCTATCTGCATGGGAAAAGATTTGCTTGTTCACAAAGTATATTCATGCTTAACTATTTTTAGTTAAAATCACCAAAGTGGTTTCTATCATCTATACTCATCTCAACATAAATATTGAAAAATTATTAACTTTTGCAATCTGTTGTTTATGTTTTGGAAATTGGTGGGGTTTTAATGTCAAGTTTTCTGATGACTACTAAAGTTTAAGTATTTGTAAAATAAGTTTATGGACCATTTATATTTCTTCTTGTACAAAATGCCTATCCAAGTTTTTCATCCATTTTTTTATTAACTACTTATTATTACTGCTTGTATTCTGAATATTGATTTTCTGCCAGTTTTAAATACCAGAAATATCTTTTAAATTATTACTTGTATTTTGCTTATCTATAAAGCGTCTTTTGATAAATGCTAAAATTATCAATTTCTTCCTTCAGACTTTATACTTCCCATAATTTGATTTCAAAATTCCCTCCATTATAATTATAAAATATTTTAATATAATTGTGCATACATATAAATCTTTAATACATTTATTGGTGTAGAATATGAGACAGAAATCTAATTTCATTTTATTATTAAAATAGATGACCAAGTTTCCCAATATTATTTATTTAATAGTCTCTTTTTTTGCCCATGGATTTGCAATGCCCACTCTGATATAAAACAAATTTGCATTCATGAAAAAGATGGTTTCTGGGCTTGTTATTTTATTCCATTTGTTTACTTGCCTCTCTCTTCATCAACATTTTTCTGTCTTAGTAACTGCAGTATTTAATAAAACCTGCTGCCTAAAAGGAAATTCCCTCACCTTACTTTTCATCTTAAATGGTTCCCTGGGTGTTTTCAATCATTCACTCTTTTATATAGAATCACTTTACCACATTCCACAGAAAATACTGTTGAGTTGTTGTTGTTGCTATTGTTATTTTTTGAGTATCATAAGTTGACAGAGTATTGACATATGCAATACCAAAATTTTATATCTAAGGTCATGTTGTTTCCTTTATTCAGGTGTTTTTCTAATATCTTTCAATAAAATCATATGTATTTTTCTTCCCAAAGAGCTTGCTTATTTCTTGGTAGTTTAGTTAATATTGTTGTTCACTAGCTTAGTTGTGTCTGACTCTTTGTGACCCCATGAACTGCAGCATGCCAGGCTTCCCTGTCTCACTATCTCCCAGAGTTTGCTCATATTCATGTCCATTGAGTCCATGATGCCATCCAACCATCTTATCCTCTGTGGCCTGCTTCTCCTCTCACCTTCAATTTTTTGCAGCTTCGGAGTCTTTTCCAGTGAGTCAGTATTTCCCATCAAATGGACAGATATTAGAACTTCATTCAGTACGAATTCTTCCAATGAATATTCAAGGTTGATTTCAAGAGCCTACTCTAGTACTACAGTTTGAAAGCATCAATTCTTTGGCAGTCAACCTTCTTTATCGTCCAACTCTTGTATCCATACGTGACTAATGGAAAAACCATAGCTTTGACTATATGGGCTTTTGTCAGCAATGTGATGTCTCTACTTTTTAATATGCTGTCTAGATTTTTCTTCCAAGGGGCATGTGTCTTTTAATTTCATGGCTGTAGTCACCATCTACAGTGATATTGGAGCTTAAGAAAATAAAATCTATCATAGTGTCCACTTTAGGTATATTTTTGATATAATTGCAATTACTATATTTTTATATGGATTTCTCCCAGGTGGCTTGATAATAAAGAATCTACCTACCAATGTAGGAGATGCAGGACACATGAGTTCGATCCTTGGGTAAGGAAGATCCCCTGGAGGAGGACGTGGCAACTCACTCCAGTATTCTTGACTGGAAAATCCCTTGGACAGAGGAGCCTGGTAAGCTCCAAAAGAGTAGGACACAGCTGAGCATGCATGCATGTGTATCTTTTAATATAATTATATTCTCCAGTTGATAGGAATACCAGACTACCTTACCTGTCTCCTGAGAAAAACATCTACTTCTGCTTTATTGACGATACTAAAGCCTTTGACTGTGTGGATCACAACAAACTTGGAAAACTCTTAAAGAGATGGGAATACCAGACCACCTTATGTGCCTCCTGAGAAATCTGTATGCAGCTCAAGAAGCATCAGTTAGAACTGGACATGGAACAATGTACTGGTTCCAAATTAGGAAAGGAGTATGTCAAGGCTGTATATCGTTACCCTGCTTATTTAACTTATATGCAGAATACATCATGTGAAATGACAGACTGGATGAAGCACAAGCTGGAATCAAGTTTGCTGGGAGAAATATCAATAACCTCAGATATGCAGATGACACCACCCTTATGGCAGAAAGTGAACAAGAACTAAAGAACCTCTTGATGAAAGAGGAGAGTGAAAAGGCTGGCATAAAACTCAACATTCAAAAAACGAAGATCATGGCATCTGGTCCCATCACTTCGTGGCAAATAAATGGGGAAACAATGGAAACAGTGAGAGACTTTATTTTCTTGGGCTATAAAATCACTGCAGATGGTGACTACATCCATGAAATTAAAAGACGCTTGCTCCTTGGAAGAAAAGTTATGACAAACCAAGACAGCGTATAAAAAAGCAGAGACAGTACTTTGCCGACAAAGGTCCATCTAGCCAAAACTATGGTTTTTCCAGTAGTCATGTGTGGATGTGAGGGTTGGATCATAAAGAAGTCTGAATGCAGAAGAATTGATGCTTTCCAACTGTAGTATTGGAGAAGACTCTTGAGAATCCCTTGGACTGCAAGGAAATCAAGCCAGACAATCCTAAAGGAAATCAACCCTGAATATTCATCGGAAGGACTGATGCTGAAGCTGAAGCTCCAATACTTTGGCCACTTGATGTGAAGAGCCAAATCATTGAAAAAGACCCTGATGCTGGGAAAGATTGAAGGCAGGAGAAGGGGACGGCAGAGGACGAGATAGTTGGATGGCATCACCAACTCAATGGACGTGAATTTGAGCAAGCTCCAAGAGATGGTAAATGACAGGGAAGCCTGGCGTGCTGCAGTCCACGGGGGTTACAAACAGTTAGACACGACTGAGCAACTGAACAACAATTGATTTTTACTGTTGTATACCATGTAGTTTCCTCTTGAATACTGATGTTTAAACAATAACCTGACTAAATTCTATTTTCAGTTTGTTCAATTATGTATTAGATATAATGACAGCATTGTATCTTCCTTTCTAATTCATCTCTCTGTATTTTGTTTTATCTGTCTGCATTAACTTGGGTTAATACAATTTTTAATAGAAACTGTGATACTAGGATAATTTGTTTGTTTCTTATTCCTATTTGAACTGGGAGCTTTCAACATGTACCATTACCATGAAAGTACATATTATACATATATATTTAATAAGAATCATTTACCATTCTAACAATGTTTCCTTCTATTTTTAGTGGCCCTAAGAATTTTTATCCTGAAGTAATACTGAATGTTAAAATTTCCCCCTACATCTACTACAGGAATAATGAGATGAATTATTTGATTCATTTTCTAGTAGTAAATGGATTTTGCATTCTTAGGAAAAATCTAGTCTAGATCATATATTTTTATTTCATAAGTGGATTTAGGTGCAAATAATATATTTAACATTTTTGTTTCTGCTTATGAGTCATTTTGGCCTGCAATTTCTTTTTAAACTTTTTATATTCTTTACTCTTCGTTGTCAATCTTTCTTTTTTTATATGGTCTAGAAGAAATGGTGTAAATTGAAATTATCTGAATAAAAAAGCTTGCTTTTGTAACTACCTAGACCCACTCCAGTATTCTTGCCTGGGAGCCTGGTGGGCTGCCATCTATGGGGTCGCACAGAGTGAGACACGACTGAAGCGACTTAGCAGCAGCAGCAGACCTAGCATTATCACGATGAGAATGTTAAAAAGAAATTGCTTATTTCTTGATGTAATAAAACCACTCAGATTTACTATTTCTTCTGGAGTCAGTTTGAATGGATTCTTATAAGAATTTGTTCATTGCTTCTAAGTTTCCATATGTATAAAGTTTTCATAATATTGTTTTATTAGCTATATAATACCAATAGCATCTCCAGATGTAACTATTTTGTGTTTCAAATTAGTGTGTTTGGGGTGCCTTTTTTATTAGTCATCAGGGAGTTATATTGTTTATTCAAATATTTCTCTTTGGGCTCTGTTGATCCTCTCTGCAGGAACCCCAAGACCTAACTAAGAAGCAGAAAGGCACAGAATAGGCCTGCTTTTCAGATCTGGGATACAACAGCATTTGGGTAAAATTTCAGTGCTTTAGGTAATGATGTTACCTGAACTTACTCAGATCTTAAGCAGTTCACCAAATGATGCAGAACATTATTGCAACAACTCTTTCTCTTGTACCATCACCACTTAACACATCCACAGTTTCCATCTGGGTTTTTTTGTTTCCACTCTTCTGGAAGAATTAAACATCAGTACACAAACAAAATAATAAAACATTTTCTGCCAGGCAGGACTTGTCATTCATTCTGTTCTAAATACAGAAGTCTGATAATGTGCTTCTATAATTTTTTATATAATGAAATATGAAGAATCATCTGACAGTGATTTGGCTGTCACTAACAACTATGAAATTAACTGTCCCAAGGGTTTTTTTCCAATTTAAAGAGGGTTAAATTGCTTATTTGCATGTTGATTAGTATTCACTTTAAAAATGCGGCAAATTTAATTCCTCTGTATCCAACATTTAATGACAAACTTAGCTTATCTAGCCATTAAATATAAAGGGATCACTGTTCTGTTTGCTAGATATTTCTTAGATAGTAATGATCAAAATAAACTTCTTATTCCAAACATACTGTTTCCAAATATTAAAACTGCCAATTTATTTGTTTTCTTCGCCATAAAAGAAAATGTTCCCAGTGTGGCAGGTATAGCATTTCTTAATAAAACCCAGCTGTCTTCACAAATGCATATATTTAAAATTAAAAACAAATTGTGCAAGCTGACATTTAAAACTGAAATTTGTTGCCCTAAGGCAAAAGCAATCACTGCCCTGTGTTCAGTGGCATTTGATTATTTAAGTTTTTCTGCTACAGCACTGCTCTGATGCATAGTTATTTAATAAGCAAATAAAGCACATCATTTAACCCTTTATCAAACTAATAAATTCTATGTTCCAGCATTTAGAAGATCAGTACATAAAAATTTAAGTGATAAATAATTGTTTTTCAGTTTGCTAAGTAATGTTTATTCGCAGCCCCATGGGCTGCAGCATGCCAGGCTTCCCTGTCTTTAATTATTTCCCAGAGTTTGCTCAAATTCATGTCCATTGAGTCAATAATATAAATATAAGAAATGAAATAATTAAATGTTATTTTCACGTCATATAGGCTTTGGAAATAGTACATATTTTGACATCTAGTTTTCTCTGCTTTCACTTATTCAGAAATTAAATAAAATTCTAATGTTTTAAGTTGTTTTTACCTTTTTTAATAGTGCAAGAGATGATTTAATGCCTTCTTTGTTTCTAAAACCAAAAATATTCAGAGATTATCTGCCAGCAAGTTTAATGTTGGTTACAAATTGGAAATGAAGGGATATGGTTAATTGAATGATACCATAAAAGTAAAGTCAATAAATGAGAAGGCCAGTATTAACTGTGCTCATTTGAGGCATTAGGATAGAAAATATTCCATAACTGTACAGATTTCATTAAAACCATTTCAAAATCTAGCAATAGCTTATTTCTTTCTAATACTATTGATAAGTATAATTTATTACCTGTTTAGTGTCTGGACATGCTAAATACTGGTCTAGGTGCTGGATTTGCAATAATAACAAATCCAGTCCAACCAATTTAGGACATTGCTAATGGGATAAACAGGAAGTTTATAATTCAGTAGATAATATGCCATGAAAGGAATAAATATTGGAGGCTATGGCAGTTTATAAACAAAGGTAACTCAAAAGATTTGAAAGAGTAGGACAAGGTTTGTAGAAGACCTGTAAACTGAGTTTTACACTATGTGTTGGAAATAGTCTGGTGAAGAGAAGTTGGTGAAAAGTGTAAAAGATCATAGTATATTGTTCTTCTATGGGGATAAAAAAGAAAATTAAAAAGATAGGCTCTTCCATAGCCTTTCATTGGAACTTCTTTTTCTGTAGTGTTTGTAGTGATTCAGACAGAACTGCAAGAGAAAGACTATTCTCACCACATGACATTGTATTACTGTTGATGGAATCACAGACATCGATGACAGTGTGCAAGCTTCTCAAAGGCAACCATGAGTTTTGTCACATTGGTGACCACTGGGATGGTCCTATCCACCCAATGTGAAATAACTCATCCTATTGAGACACAGAAGAACCAGAGTTATATCTAGGAGAGAATACTTAGAATCAAGAGATTATAAAACTTATTTTAACTAGATGCAATGACTTTAGAGCATGTACTATTACATTAGGCTCTGTACAATACTTCTCCCCAAATTTACTCCTTTACAGATGAGGGAACCGTGACTGCAAGAAAATGCTGAAGGAGATGCCGAGACAAGGATTAGAAGGCAAGCACTGTATTTAGGAGAGCCAGGAAAACTGGCAGGGAATAAGTATAGTGGTAGAGAGAGAAGAAAGCCAATAAATAAAGGGTATGTCCATCTAGTCAAGGCTATGGTTTTTCCAGTGGTCATGTATGAATGTAAGAGTTGAACTGTAAAGAAAGCTGAGTGCCGAAGAATTGATGCTTTTGAACTGTGGTGTTGGAGAAGACTCTTGAGAGTCCCATGGACTGCAAGGAGATCCAACCAGTCCATCCTAAAGGAGATCAGTCCTGGGTGTTCATTAGAAGGACTGATGTTGAAGCTGAAACTCTACTACTGTGGCCACCTTATGTGAAGAACTGACTCATTTGAAAAGACCCTGATGCTGGGAAAGATTGAGGGCAGGAGGAGAAGGGAAGGACAGAGGATGAGATGGTTGGATGGCATCACTGACTTAATGGACCTGAGTTTGGGTACATTCTGGGAGTTGGTAATGGACAGGGAGGCCTGGCGTGCTGCAGTTCATGGGGTCGCAAAGAGTCGAACACAACTGAGCAACTGAACTGACTGACTGACACTATTTAACTGTTGATCTAGTGAGCAGCTGAAGCTTCATTTCAGAGAAAGTACAGGTTTTCCCCTGTATCTGAAACTAGATTGTTCCTATGAAAACTCTTGTACGTTAAAACGGTTTAAAGCATGATCTTAGGACACACCTTGCTCATGGATGCAAGTAAAAAGTGAAAGTGTTAGTCATTCAGTCGAGTCTGACTCTTTGAGATGCTGTTGCCTGTATGTAGCTTGCCAGGCATCTCTGTCCATGGAATTCTTCAGGATAGAATACTGGAGTGGGTATCCATTCCCTTCTCCAGGGAATCTTCCTGACCCAGGGTAGTTTATAGGCAGATTCTTTACCAACTGAGCCATCAGAGAAGCCCAATGGATATAAGACTAAGGTAAAGCATAGATGCCCACAGGCAGAATTCAAAGGTGTGCAGGCTTAAATGCTGAGTGCAGTTCCCAAGGAAGATGCCTGGTGGCACCATTCTGATGCTTGGGGTGCACAGGGCCTTTGTAAGTGCTCACAGTGAAACAATGCTAAACACTATTTTTCCTTTACATTTTTTTTTTTAACAAAAGCAAAAAAACCTCTTTGGATTTCTTTCAGTTAGCAGAAAACAGATACAAATATAAGTGATTCAGAAAAGCAAAGTGATGCAATGTAAACTTTCAAAAGGCAGGGGACACCTGTACTGGGAAAGAGATGAAACCCATACCTGGGAATTCTCCTGTGAGTAGAGAAAGGCACTGGGATATTTATACTCAGGAGAGTCATTTGTTTGGGATTCCTGGGGATGGGTCAGTGTTAGCACGGTCTCTTTTATATGTAAGATTGGGCTTCTGTTGTTTTCAGGTAGAGAAACGGAAATAAACAATTCAGGTTGAGAGGTAGGTACTGACAGTTGAGAGAAATTCAGGGAATGTTGGAAATTCTGAATGATGAGGATGGGGCACTGTGGGCGTCTGTGACAGAAACTGTACAGTTTGGAAGAGTAATTAAATCTAAATAAAGACTAAATCACAACTACAAATGGGCTAAAATAAGTTGAGTCTATCATGTTTTTAAAGCAATGTACTAAGCCCATTCTGAAATACTGAAGTCTTATCATTTTACTAACCAGTGGATAAAGTAATTTTAGATTAAAATTTAATAGGAAAATTTTAAGTGCTGAGTAAGAAATTATGCTCTGCCCCCAAGGTTTGAGACTATGTTTTAATAATAATATTTGGAGGAGAGCGTTGAAGATGAATATGAATGAGAAAAAAAATCTAAGGTAAAGTAAAAAATAAACCTGAGATGTACCAAAATAAAATAAAGCTGAGATGTATCAAAATGAAATAGAGATGTACCTAATATGAAATACGGGTATAAGCAGAAAATATAAGAACCATGTCAATTATAAATCAAGCAAGAGGTCAGCAAAGAGAAAATTCATTTCTAAATTATAAATAGCAGAGGTTATTTAGGGAGGGACAAGATACATGGTCAACTACATACTGAGTTTTCAGTTAAAAAAGTAACCACAAGACAATGCCAGTGGCACAAAACACACTTTTTATAGAAAAAGAAGAGAGGGGAAAGGCCTTTCACCCCATCATAGGCTTTGTATAAACAAGTACAGGCAAAGCTCACATAATCATGAGGGGATCTATAGACATTTTCTTTCTAAAAATACTTCAGAAATACCTCATAAAAACTGGAGGAAGATAAAAATTATTTTCAAACTAGAAATAAATGTCAGGTTCTGTCAATACTCACAAGCAAAATGACTTTAGAAAATTATTAAAAGAACCCAGTTTCTAAAGAACCGTTTTCTACTTGTAAAATGATGGTTTGATTATGATGATATATAAGATAAAAGGGAACCCTTTTAAACATATTAGTAATTGGAAACCAGAATAGCTTATTCAACATATTTATAATACTTAATGAACTGTTATTTCATCCCTGTTTAATGAGTAATTTACAGTTATAAGGATGGAGAAGTATTTATTTTAATTTAGAATTTAGATCTGATTTACCAATGTGAGAATGTGCTTGCCCAATATTGAATACTCATGAATAAAAAGAAATCATATATATTGAAAGTGATATCCATAAAACTTTGAATATTTTCAATAATAGTTCTGAAACCACTGGAATAAAAAGTCAATCAGTTAAATTCCATGTGTATCAAGAAATTCCATATTGTTAAAAGCTTAGTAAAAGTATTAGCAAAATATCTATTCATGTCATTGTGTCTCTAGGTATAAATAAACTGATCTGTGTTAAGGAGCCCCTATGGCTAGATGGGCTACCAGTAATGCCAAACACAGAATAAGTCATTAAAAAAACAAAAGCTTACATAGCTCAATACTTTTCAAGAGCTTAATTTTAAATTCAACTGATAAATATCTTACATGTTCACACACATAATAAATCAGCCAGTAACAGACACTTGACGTGCTGTAGAAAGAATAAGGTTGAGAATAGGATTTAGAAAAGTTAAAGTGCTATGTTGTTCTGAGAATGTGAGAAGGGCTGAAAAACTATGATTTGAGAAAAAGCTGAAGAACTAGGAGGACTTAGGATATAAAAGGGTCACACTTCTGACCTCTGGAGCACTATGTCATCTCTCCACCCAGGACCTCTTCAAAGAGAGGGAAGGGTTCAGATAATGATGCTGTGGCTTCAGTTTCATTTCATGATCTGCATTTAATTTTACATTCTGGCCTCTACTGATCCATGTACATATTCCATTCACTTTGGGAATCTTCAAATCCACCAGACTCTGTCCTATACAGACCAGCCCCTTACCATGCTTAGAACTTTAGCCAACTTGTACCTGCCATTCTGAATATCAGAGCCTCTGAGGCTTTCAGATTGAGTCCCTACATTTAGACACAAATTGATCCAAATGACAGGCTCTGTTTTCAAATACATAAAAATCCTTATTGTACAGAAGTGATTCGATTTATAGTGTGGCACCAGAAGAGAGAACTATAGATAGTACAGGTAGACTTTAAAAGAAGGTAAACTTGAGGTTCAAAGGAAAAGATATTTTCTAACAGCTAAAGTTGTTTAAAATAGATGATCACCCTATACTAGTCTAGAAGCTCAGTTCTGCCATCTTAGACCAGGCCACAACAACCAGCAGGATATCGTCACTAACGATTTTGCTTCCACTGGGCCTAATTTCTAACCTTAGATCAACATCATTAGCTTCTTTCTGTATTTGTGCTCTGGCTTCCTGGCAATCACTACAGAAAGGCAGGGCATTGCACTCTCTAGCCCAGTGATCTATATCAGCAAACTATATCCCAGCTCTATTTGCCTTTTGGCAATATTTTTATTCCATTCATAGAGATCCTACAGTTCAGTGGCCTTTGAATTTTTTTTTATTATGCTCCACAGAAAAACAATCTATTTTATATCATGATCCCAGATACCCATACACACGTGTTGAACAGCAATAAAATTGCTTGAGTTACCCTTACAAAATGTATTCTGATATTTTTTGTTTTATTTAATTCTATTTTTGAATATACAATTTTATTTTGAACATTTCATTTGCAGCCCACTGAAATGATTTTATGATCTGAAAATGAATTATGACCCAGGAATTGATCATAACTTTATGTGTGGAAAACTTCTAGTTTTATGATTTAGGCATGTATGCTCGGTAAAATGCAGTGAAAGTCAAGATGCTAAGATTTAAGTTTCTTCATCCTTCTCTTCTACATGTCAAATATGCATTGTTATAAACAGTCTTCTACTAATGCTTTGGTTCTCAGTGTTCTGCTCCTCTCCTCCTTTCCAATCTGCTTTGTTCATGCTTTGATCCAATCCTGTTTTGACTACTGAAAACTTTTTGTTTGATTATTACCACTACCCTCATCCTCTTAAACTTCACCTTCCCCAACTTGGATCTCCCACTTTATAGATAAATATACTCAGGTCAGTTTGCTCATAATTTGGGGGGAAAAAAAGAGCCTCGTTTTGAGTCAGCCTTATTAATATCATTTGCCAATTAATTTATATTCTTTGTGACTCCTGACAAGTGATTTAAAGAATTTATTTTTTATCATAGTTTTATGTTTATTTATTATTTATCTGCCAGGACTTGTAAGTGCTTTGAGAGTAGAAACTGCCTATCATTAGTGCATACTTTTTTCTGAATCTCATAGCTTAGTGCTGGCAGCAGTCAGCATGCATTGAATAACTGGAATAGTTGACAACTTCATGACAGGCAGTGCCTGTGGTCCAGCTTCTCTGGAGCATCCCCGGCTTTGAACCTAAAATTCGGCAGATCTGAGTTGGGCCCGGGATCTACTAACTACCTCATCCCAGCTTTTCTGGACTGCTCTCATCTCTGTAGTTCCTGCCTCAAGTTAAGATACTATGCAGCTAGACTTGTTTTGAAAGTTAAGATGAGAAAAATAAAGTCTGTTTTTGTTTCAGAGTTGATGGAGTACTTTAACACACATCATCTTAATTCATCGTCATCATCACATCAACTTTCTCAGATGGATGGGGCCAGTCTGCAAGCCCAGCTTCACATCTGAGGAAACAGAAGCTTAAAAGACTTGGCTGAAATAATGAAGTTAAAAAGCAAATGAGCCAGGGAGCTGCCCTGTCTTCTGATTGTGAAAGCAAGGCCTTTTCACCGTGTCAGCCTCTTCCATACTCCTGAGTCAGCTGTAAGCACGTTTTCTACTAGCCAGCTAGGATTTTAAGAATATATTTTGAAAATTACTAGCTCTACACAAATATTGAGTTATAAATTTTATTGTTATTCAGGTTTACATAACACCTTATATTTTTAGAACCCTCCTAAGTTATTTCACAATTACTCTTTCCCTGTGGGATAGGGGAGACAGGTATTATTATCATAGTTTTCAGACGAAGAACTGTAACTAAGAGAAACTATGTGACTTTCCCAAATTCTCATGGCTCATTAGTGGTGGAGTCATAATTTTAGCCTCTGGCCAGGCAGTTTGCCCACTTTCCACATTACCTTTATATCCTTCACAATGTTAAAATCCTTCCTGATGTTTAGCATATAAAGTCTGAAAAACAGATTTGAGTTTTAAAATTCGAATCCAATTTTAATTAATTGGAAAACAATATCCTAACCCTAAAAATAAGATTGCAGGATTCTAAACTTACTCATCAGAACACTTCAATGGAAATCCAAAAATTATATTGTGAGATATGATTTACTAACATAAGCCATGCTTATTTCCTTGTATAATAGCACCAACTCTGAAATTTAAAATTATACATGCTTATATATATATATATATACACACACACATATATAATTCACTTATAATTAATGAATTCATTATATATAATAAATATATAAAATAAGTATAAATTCAAATCTCATGACAGTCTAGGATCCTAAAAACCTTATAGCTTGCAAAAAAATGAATACAATAAAATAAACATTTCTAATAATACTAAGTGAACAGTTGAATGCCGCATGTACTGCAGATAAACTGGAATGTTCCACTGTTAATCATCTTGAGAGGGAACCAATTCTCCCTGTGTGAATGGACCTTTGTTATACATTATTGGGCTTGCCAGGGGGCACAGTGGTAAAGAAATCATCTGCAGACACAGGAGACACAGGTTTGATTCCTGGGTTGGGAAGATACCCACTCCAGTATTCTTGTCTGGAAAATTCCATGGACAGAGGAGTCTGGTGGGTTACAGTCCACGGGGTCACAGAGTCAGACGTGACTGAGCACATACACACATTGAACTGCTTATTGACTTCTCCTCCCTTCTTTCAGTCTCCATGGAAAATTTTGTATCTGTCATAATACTCGACTTAGCATATTAGAATATGTGGATATCTGTCCTACTCTCCTCATCTCACTTTTCTAGGCACCTCACAGTTTCTGTTCACCAGTTTCAAAAATAAAATCTGGATAGTTTACCACGCATATATCTACTTCCTGAAGACTGGCAAGATGTCTTCCTCAGATTTTCCTCATGAATCAATTTGGGCAGGTATTGGCAAATAGCAGGGGCTAAACAAATGTTTGTTGAATTGAATTTGAAGGTTGACTATAAGAGTAGGAAGAATTTACCCATTACAGTCATTAGCAAAGGCAGTTAGCCTTACATACATTACAATTTTATTTGTATTTAAGGAGCTATATAAACTTGGCAATGAACTTTAAGAATACATATGTGGTTCTCAAATAATTACTCAGAATGAAAGTGACTTTCGAAGGTAGCTTTGATTAAAAATATTTTAAAATTTTAGGTTTTAAACAAATATTCACTTAGTACCTATTACTAAACATTTGTTCTGAGTACACATTATGGAAAGTGATAAAAAGACCATTTTATATAGCCAATAAAGTTAATATTTCGTAATTAGTTCAGAAAAAAATTTAAAAAGAAAGCAAATTTATTTCAGTTTTGCCAATTGTTCAGTTCTTCAAAATAAAAATGTTGGCCCAAATTAAGATGGTCATCAAGTTTTTCCTGTATAAGAAGAATAACTTTGTCATCCATAATCATTAAAAAAAAAAAAAACTGTTTTGAAGAATAGGTGACCATGACTCTTAGTATTATGATCAATTAAATTATTTTTTTAAGTCATATGTCTGGATTCAGAATACTTTCTTGCAAAGGGAAACTTTTACACTTCAAATTTTACACACATTAGCTTATTCAAAATTGTATCTCAAATTGATTTCAGTTTCTTTAATGATGCATTGAACATATGGACTTCCATAAAGTCTGAAGATCATTCAGACTTTATTATAGATCAAGGCCATATTTATCACCATTACTTTGTGGGGAAAAAAAATCTCATTTTGTTTATTTCCCTTTAGCTTTTGAATTTATGAAGAGGATTTGGATATGGTATAAGAAATGAATGCTCAATAAACTACTTTCTGCTAATGCTCATGAAGCTTTTATACCTCAAAAGTCTTTAAGATTCAAATTCTTTGATATTCCTCTGGAATAAGAATTTGATTATATTTTTAATTTTTAGGTTTGTCATTTGATGATATTCTACGAGATTGAAAACTGAAACTCTCAATAGAAAAGAGCAAGATAAAAATTCTACTATACACATAATTTTAAGAGTGTCTTTATACAAGTAGCATTTATTTGGATCAAGAACTGCATTCAGCAATTTTATTATGATATTTATTTTTTTTGGAAATTCTATGAAGTAGGTATCATTACAGCTCAAAGAGGCTGAGTAGATTATTATATCTTGGGTTAGAACCTAGTCTGATTGCAAGAGTTCTCTTCAGTTTGGTTCAGTTCATTTCAGTCACTCAGTCGTGTCTCTTTCCAACCCCATGGACTGCAGCATGCCAGGTCTCCCTGTCCATCACCAACTCCTGGAACTTGCTCAAATTCATGTCCATCAAGTCAGTTATGCCATCCAACCATCTCATCTTCTGTTGTCCCCTTTTTCTCCTGCCTTCAATCTTTCCCAGCATCATGGTCTTCTCTAATGAGTCGGTTCTTCACATCAGATGGCCCAAGTATTGGAGTCACGGCATCAGTCCTTCCAATGAATATTCAGGACTGATCTCCTGTAGGACTGACTGGTTTGATCTCCTTGCAGTTCAAGGGACTCTCAAGAATGTTCTCTAACACCACAGTGCAAAAGCATTAATTCTTCAGTGCTCAGCTTTCTTTATGATCCAACTCTCACTCACATCCATGCATGACTACTGGAAAAACCATAGCTTTGACTAGATGGGCCTTTGTCAGCAAAGTAATGTCTCTGCTTTTTAATATGCTGTCTAGGTGGTCAGAGCTTTTCTTCCAAGGAGCAAGCATTTTTTAAATTTCATGGCTGAAGTCACCATCTGCAGTGATTTTGAAGCCCAAGAAAATAAAGTCTGTCACTGTTTCCATTGTTTCCCCATCAATCTGCCATGAAGTGTTGGGACTGGATGCTATGATCTTAGATTTTTCAATATTGAATTTTAAGCCAACTTTTTCACTCTCCTCTTTCATCAGAGGGCAAACAGAATGAAAACCACAATCACTGAAAACTAACTGAACTGATCACAGGGATGCAGCCTTGTCTAACTCAATGAAACTATGAGCCATACCATGTAGGGCCACCAAAGATGGAGAGTTCTGACAAAGCAGGGTCCACTGAAGAAGGGAATGGCAAACCACTTCAGTGTTCTTGCCTTGAAAACCCCATGAAAAGTATGAAAAGCTATTTTACTCAAAGTCAATTCAATATAATTCTTCCCATTTAGTTGATTATTACAAAACAAAAGATTTTTTTACCACAATTAAAAAGTTTTAAAAAAAAAGAAAGAAAAGGGGGAAAATCTACTACAGAATCATAATTTCAATCAAAAGGAGTAAATGCAAGTTTATATACTTTAACCATTAATTGGCTTGTATTTAATAACTCCACTTTGATAACAAGCTCATTATATTAACTAGGTATGCATTTCATAGTTCATCTTGGGGTATAAGTCAGAAAGCTATATCATTGAGCTAAAAATTTTAATGGCTATTGACTGAGATGACTTTATTACTACATTGAAAATATAGTTCACTTTTTTACAAGTTGTTCAGACTTCATTTCTAAAAGTTTTCTGTCTAAAATTGAGTCAAACTCACTTATAAAATATTGAGAATTTTACTCTCTGCACCAGAATAGATACAAAACTACTTATTAAGAAAAATCTTGGCTATGTTTTTCAGTGTTCCTCCAACCTAGTCCTCAAACAGAAGCCCATTTCCACACTGAGATGAACTTGAGTTTGTTTCTCTTACAGAACCAAAGCATAGGGGCATGTCTTAAGTCTGCAAATGAAATGACTATATTCATACTTAACAAAAACACATCAAATTTATGGCTATCGAAAGAAAACTTCACTATGCATTTATTGTTCTGCTCAGAATTAATTTCTGAGCAACTCATACAATCACATATATTTATGTGTGCTGTGCTTAGTCACTCCGACTAAGTCATGTCTGACTTTTTGAGACCCCACGGATTGTCGCCCTCCAGGTACCTCTGTCCCTGGGAATTCTCTGGACAAGAATACTGGAGTGGGTTGCCATGCCCTCCTCCAGGGGATCTTCCCAACCCAGGAATCAAACTGAGGTCTCCTCATTGCAGGCTGATTCTTTACCAGGTGAAAGACCAGGGAAGCCCACATATATTTTTACCCTCACATAATTTCTTTGGTTCTCCCACTGAATTAACTTTATGAAAGCTATTGCTACCGTTGCTCTAAAGATTCATAATTGGTGGAAAATATTTTAAGAAAGAAAAAAGTTATCAATTTTATAGGCATATACTTGTTCATAATACTCCTTTATTACCCTTTCAATGTCCATGAGATCAGTAGAGATGTTTCCTGTTTCATTTTTAATATTATTTTAATATTTAATTTTTAATATTAGTAATTTGTGTCTAGGCTCTCTCTTTTTTTCAGTTAGCCTGGCTGGAGGGGCACCAATTTGACTGATCTCTTTTTCAAGAACCAACTTTCAGTTCAGTTCAGTTCAGCTGCTCAGTCGTGTCCGACTCTTTGCGACCCCATGAATCGCAGCACGCCAGGCCTCCCTGTCCATCACCAACTCCCGGAGTTCACTCAGACTCCTGTCCATCGAGTCAGTGATGCCATCCAGCCATCCCCTTCTCCTCTTGCCCCCAATCCCTCCCAGCATCAGAGTCTTTTCCAATGAGTCAAATCTTCACATGAAGTGGCCAAAGTACTGGAGTTTCAGCTTTAGCATCATTCCTTCCAAAGAAATCCCAGGGCTGATCTCCTTCAGAATGGACTGGTTGGATTTCCTTGCAGTCCAAGGGACTCCCAAGAGTCTTCTCCAACACCACAGTTCAAAACCATCAATTCTTCGGCACTCAGCCTTCCTCACAGTCCAACTCTCACATCCATACATGACCACAGGAAAAACCATAGCCTTGACTTTAGGTTTTATTAAATTTATTGCTTTCCTGTTTTTAATTTCATTGGTTTGCTCTAACTTTCATTTACTTTGAAATTAATTTGCTCTTTTCTGTAGTTTCCTAAGGTAAAAGCTTTAATTGTTGATTTTAGATCTTCTAAAATAACATTCAATTCTATAATTTTTTCTAGGCTCTGTTTTGATTGTAGCCCACAAATCTTGATAAATTACCTTTTATTTGAACATGTCAAAATATTTAAAATTTTTTCATTGAGACTTTCTTCTTTGATTCAATTTATTTAGAAATAGCTTTAGCCTCCAATTATTTTGGGGGGAGGTTACAGTATCTTTCCATTGTTGATTTCTAGCTTAATTTCATTTTTATCTGAGAGCATATTTTGTGTGATTTCTATATTTTTAATTAAGTTGTGTTTTATGACTAGAATATCTTGGTGAATGTTCCATGTGAGCTTGTGAGGAGTATGTATTTTCATGCTGTTGGACAAAGTAGTGTATAGATGACAGTTGGACCTGTCAGGATTCAGTTCAGCCATGTGTTTATGGATTTTCTCCCTGTTTGATATATCAATTACTAATAAAAACACTAAAAGTGTTAGTAGTGGGTTATCAGTTTCTCTTTGTAGTTCTGTCAGATTCTGTCTCATGTATTTTGATGCTTTGTTGTTAGGCACATACACATGAAGTATTATTATGTCTTTGATGTTTTGGGGCTTCCCTTGTGGCCCAGCTGGTAAAGAATCTGCCTGCAATGCAGGTGACCCTGGTTTGATTCCTGAGTCAGAAAGATCCACTGGAGAAGGGATAGGTTATTTTCTCCAGTATTCTTGGGCTTCCTTGGTGTCTCAGCTGGTAGAGAATCAAAGAATCTACCTGCAATGTGGGACACCTGGGTTCAATCCCTGGGTTGGGAAGATCCCCTGGAGAAGGAAAAGACTACCCACTCCAGTATTCTGGCCTGGAGAATTTCATGGACTGTATAGTTCATGAGGTCACAGAGAGTCTGACATGACTGACTGACTTTCACTTTCACTTGATGTTTTGACCTCTTTATTGTTATATAATGCCTGTCTTTATATCTGATAATTTTCCTTTCTTTAATGGCAGCTTTGTCTAAAATTAATATAGTTATTCCAACTTTCTTTTGATTAGTGTTATCAAGGCATATACTTCTCCATCACTTTTAATCTGTCTTTCTATTTAAAGTGGGTTTCTTTCAAACAAAATATATTTGGGTCTCTCTTTTTTTTTTTTTCGTTTTTAATGAACACTGACAGTCTCTGTCTTTTAATTGATAAATTCAGAACATTAACATTTAAAGTGATTATTGATATAGTTGGATTAATATCTATCATACTTGTGACTCTTTTCTATTAACTGCTCTTATTTTTTGGTTTTAACTCTTATTCTGCCTTTTCTAGTTTTAATTGGGATTCTATTTTTTTTCCTTTCTTAGCATATCAATTATACTTCTTTAACTTCTTTTAGCAGTTTCCTTTGAGTCTATAAAAAAAAAATTTACAAGAAATCCAAGTCTTTCAGATAACACTCTAGCTACTTCCTGGGTAGTGCAATTATCTTATAGCATAATATTTCCAACTCTTCCCTCCTGTCACTTATTTCCAGTTCTTTCCTGCTGTCATTCATGGCTCTTATCCATAAGCCTTAATTATTGAATACATGGTTGATACTATTATTATTTTGAATAAATAGTTATTTGTTAAAACAAGAATAAGAAAATATGATTTATTTTACCTTCATTATCTCTTTGTTTTTTCATTATCTCTTCTTGAATGCTCTTCCTTTCATTATATAAATGGAATTTCTGACATATATTTTCCTTCTTTCTGACACATTTAACACTTCTTAAAAGCTAAGTCTACTGGCAACAAATTCCCTCAATTTTTCTTTGCCTGAGAAAGTGTTTACTTAGCCACCACTTTTAAAGGACAGTTTTACTGAACACAGGATTCTAAATTGGCATTTTTTTTTCTTTCAACTTTAATATTTCACTCTGTTCTTCCTGATTGCATGGTTTCTAAGGAGAGGTGTAGTGTAATTCTTATCCTTGCTTCTCTATAGCTAAGGTGTTTTCCGCTGACCAATGGCTTCTTTTAAGGTTCTCTCTTTGTTCTTAAATTTATGCAGTTTGAATATGATATGCCTGGATATGTGTTGTTGTTGTTTAGTCCTAAGTCATGTCCAACTCTTTTGTGACCCCATGGACTACATACTACAACGCTCTTCTGTCCATGGGATTTCCCCGGCAAGAATACTGGAGTAGGTTGTCATTTCCTTGCCCAGAGAATCTTCCCAACCCAGGGATTGAACCCCACTTCCTGCATTGGGTGGAATCTTTACTGCTGAGACATAAATATATATGTATCTGTTGAGCATTTTGGTATTTCTGAGCTACCTGAATCTTTAGTTTATTGTCTGTAATTAATTTTGGGAAATTCTCAGTCATGATTACTTCAAACATCTTGTTTTTTTTCTTCTGTAATTATTCCTTCTGTAATTGTCCATTGAGTCTTGGATACTCTGTCTTCTCCTTTTCATTTTTTTCTTTTTCCCATTCAGTTTTGGGAGCTCCTATTAGCATTTTTTCCCAAGCTCACTGATTATTTCCTTAGCCGTATCGGCTTTCATTACTCACCTGTCTTTATGTATCCACTGTTCCCATTAGAATCATTAGCAAAATAATCATAGTTGCTTTAAATTCCTAATTTAAATTCCTAATCTTAGAACTCCAACAACTTTGCATATTTGAGTCTTGTGCTGATTTTGGATCTGTTTCTTCAAATTGTGCTTTTTGTTTTTTAGTATGTCTTGCAATTATTTTCTTGAAAGCCAGACATACTGTACTAGGTAAATGGAACAGAAACAAACAGATCTTTAGAGTAAGGTTTTGCAGTTATTTGGCAAGTAGTTTGGTTGTCTTTACTGTTTGGTACAAGTGCAGCTGTAAGGAGCTAAATTTCATCCGGTATACATGTTTTTATTTCCTCTGTCACACTTCAGGTTTTCTTAGAGACTTCTTAAGTAAGCTTAGAAATATATTCTTTCTGATGTATTCTTCTATTATTTTGTAGGAGTCCTACTGATGTGATGGTAAGAGCTTGGTGGGAAAAGACAAGGAGTTCTGTAGTCCTTTAATTATGTCTCAGTCTCTAGTGATCCCCTGGGCTATAACCTTTATAAATGCTTCTCAGGGCTGGCTATCCCCTTCCACACCACCACTGGTTGAGAGAGGAAGGTTAGAGACAGAGATGGGTATTTCTATTTCCAATGTTGGTTGCTGCTGCTGCTGCTAAGTCACATCAGTTGTGTCCGACTCTGTGCGACCTCATAGACAGCAGCCCACCAGGCTCCCGTCCCTGGGATTCTCCAGGCAAGAATACTGGAGTGGGTTGCCATTTCCTTCTCCAGTGCATGAAAGTGAAAAGTGAAAGTGAAGTCACTCAGTCGTGTCCGACACTTCGCGACCCCATGGACTGCAGCCCACCAGGCTCCTCCGTCCATGGGATTTCCCAGGCAAGAGTACTGGAGTGGGGTGCCATTGCCTTCTCCTCCAATGTTGGTTAGGCTCTGGTAAAACAGCTTTTCTTGAGGACAAATCCTGTTAAGAACACCAGAATTCTCTGACATATTTTTAAATGGCTACCTTTTCTCTACCTCTGCCAAAAGCACAAGGGAATCCCCCCACCCCATCTTCACTATAAAATAGAGCTTCCAAAGGTAAAATTCATAAACTCATGATGGTCTACCTAAGGTTGCACCCTCCCCACCAGAGTTTTAATTCAAACTCATCTACTTTGAGCTTCTGGCATTTCCTCAACTATAGTTTATTTTTTCCTACCTTGCTACCGATTCCTTGGGTTTTCCTGGTGGCTCAGACAGGAAAATAAATCCCCCTGCAATGCAGGAGACTCGGGTTTGATCCCTGGATCAAAAAGACCCCTCTCAAGAAGGGAATGGCTACTCATTCCGGTATTCCTTCTGAATTCCTTTACTTCAGCAAGTTGTGATTCCTGTATCCACTCATCTATCTCTCCAGTTTTGAGTGGAGCAATTTTCCCTGGAATCTTAGTTCTCTGATGGATCAAAGAA
This sequence comes from Bubalus kerabau, assembly GCF_029407905.1. Lineage (NCBI taxonomy): Eukaryota > Metazoa > Chordata > Mammalia > Artiodactyla > Bovidae > Bubalus > Bubalus kerabau. The sequence goes on along the minus strand of NC_073631.1, from coordinate 76,583,909 downwards.
ATGTTGCTGATTTTCAGGTTGTTCAATTTTTTTCCTGGTTATGTGGATAGGAGTGACAAGTTCCAAGTTCCATATATAATGAACTAGAAATTAGAGGTGCTTATTTATTTTTATATTTATAGAATACACAGTTCTATATACACAGCACAAATGATTTTTGAACAAATGCCTAAAATAGTGAATTACTGAATGATTGCCATGTATGCCTGGTAGAATTACATGACTATAGGATAAAAACAATGAATTAAAAATGATTTACATATAAAGTATTGCTCCCCTTTCTATCCTCTGGCTTTATCATTAACATATGTTTGCAGTGAGCTCAGGCCTGACCTACACCTCTGGAATATTTTAGCTATTTTATTATACTGGGTATTATTTCATTACCTAAATTACCAGCAGTTAATTTATATTGTTATATGGAGAATCTCATCTAGAACCAGATATTCAAAATATAATACCACTCAATAGGTAAAAAGAATAATATTGTCACTTGTAAATTTTGAACAATGAGATAATAGATGCTATCATTAAACACTGCAGAATAAATTTCATGCAATACTCACTTAGTATGGAGCTGTCATAATATGCTGGAATATTGTGTCAGGAAGCTATAATGGAAGTTGAAAAAACTAAAAAATAAGCTAGGAAAATGGAACCTATGGACCTGCCAACACAAAAAGCATATGCATGTTTTAGAACCAAGACTCTGCCATACAGTTTTTCATGCCGTCTGAAATCTGACCTACATCAAAGTAAAGTTGCTAAATTATGTTCATGAAGTAAAAGGCCAGTAGATGTTATGGCTCCAGGGACTGAAGAGCATTAGCAAATTACTATTTTTTTCTCACTGCCTAGTCCAGGCCCAAGATTAAATTAAATGAGAGAAAGTTGTATTTAACCACAAAGTTATACAATAATAACTTCAGAGACAAAAGATACATTCGAGGTTTTTTTTTTTTTTTCAGTTTACTTTCCATTTGATGAAAAAATTTCTCATACATTATTCTTAAAAAATCACCCTCTAGCCTCCCTTTGATGGGGGCTTCCCAGGTGGCTCAGTGGTAAAGAATCTTCCTACCAGTGCAGTAGATGCATGAGATATGAGTTCAATCACTGGGCTGAGAAGATCCCTGGTGAAGAAAATGGCAACCCACTCCAGTATTCTTGCCTGGAAAATCCAACGGACAGAGGAGCCTGGTGGGCTACAGTCCATGGGTCAAAAAGAGCCAGACATGAAGACAGTATGAATTTCCCTGGGAAAGCATACCCGATAAAATATGCCTCCATCAGCTCTACTGTATACTTATGCTAGACATGGGTTAGGAGTTGTTGTGCATTTTTCAATTTAATTGTCACAGTCCCTCTCTGAGGAACATAGCATTGGTTCAATTTCACTAAGAAGTAAAGGAGATAGTGGGGTACACGGAAAGAAAGAGAATGAGAGAGAGGGAGGCAGGGAGGGAGGAAGGGAAGGAGAGTAGGAGGGAGGGAGAGAAGAAGAGGGTGGAAGGGACAGAGGCAGGCAGGGAGGGGAAAGAAGATGTGCATCAAGGGAGACCAGACTGCTGAGACGAGGATAAGTTGACATTAATCTAACAAACCCCTGCTATGAAAGTAGAAGTGGAAAAGCAGAGACTGGGACTAAAAACAAGGGAACTGGCTAAAGTACACAAGAATAAATGAGCCACCAGGCTCCTATCCTGTTCTGACAGATATCCTGTTCTGAGCAGGCCTACTCTCTTGAGAGAGTGAACCAGCTAGAAATCTAGGTTTAGGAATATCTGATTCTGTGACTGGTGATGGAAGTAAAGTCTGATACCATAAAGAGTAATATTACATAGGAACCTGGAATGTTAGGTACATGAATCAAGGAAAATTGGAAGTGGTCAGACAGGAAACAGCAAGAGTGAACATGGACATTTTAGGAATCAGTGAACTAAAATGGACTGGAATGGGTGAATTTAATTCAGATGACCATTATATCTAATACTGTGGGCAAGAATCCCTTAGAACAAATGGAGTAGTCACCATAGTCAACAAGAGTTTGAAATGCAGTACTTGGATGCAATCTCAAAAGTGACGGAATGATCTCTGTTCGTTTCCAAGGCAAACCATTCAATATCACAGTAATCCAAGTCTATGCCCCAAACAATAATGCTGAAGAAGCTGAAATTGAGCGATTCTGTGAAGACCTATTTCAAATCCTGAAAGATGATGCTGTGAAAGTGCTGCACTCAATATGCCAGCAAATTTGGAAAACTCAGCAGTGGCCACAGGACTAGAAAAGGTCAGTTTTCATTTCAATCTCAAAGAAAGGCAATGCCAAAGAATGCTCAAACTACTGCACAATTGCACTCACCTCACACGCTAGTAAAGTAATGCTCAAAATTCTCCAAGCCAGGTTTCAGCAATACATGAACCGTGAACTTCCAGATGTTCAAGCTGGTTTTAGAAAAGGCAGAGGAACAAGAGATCAAATTGCCAACATCCACTGGATCATCGAAAAGGCAAGAGAGTTCCAGAAAAACATTTATTTCTGCTTTATTGACTATGCCAAAGCCTTTGACTGTGTGGATCACAATAAACTGTGGAAAATTCTGAAAGAGATGGGAATACCAGATCACCTGACCTGCCTCTTGAGAAACCTATATTCAGGTCAGGAAACAACAGTTAGAACTGGACATGGAACAACAGACTGGTTCCAAATAGAAAAAGGAGTACGTCAAGGCTGTGTATTGTCATCTTGCTTATTTAACTTATATGCAGAGTACATCATGAGAAATGCTGGGCTGGAAGAAGCACAAACTGGAATCAAGACTGCCGGGAGAAATATCAATAACCTCAGATATGCAGATGACATCACCCTTATGACAGAAAGTGAAGAGGAACTAAAGAGCCTCTTGAAAGTGAAAGAGGAGACTGAAAAAGTTGGCCTAAATCTCAACATTCAGAAAACGAAGATCATGGCATCTGGTCCCATCACTTCATGGGAAATAGATGGGGAAACAGTGGAAACAGTGTCAGACTTTATTTTTTGGGGCTCCAAAATCACCGCAGATGGTGATTGCAGCCATGAAATTAAAAGATGCTTATTCCTTGGAAGGAAAGTTATGACCAATCTAGATAGCATATTGAAAAGCAGAGACATTACTTTGCCAACAAAGGTCCGTCTAGTCAAGGCTATGGTTTTTCCAGTAGTCATGTATGGATGTGAGAGTTGGACTGTGAAGAAAGCTGAGCACTGAATAATTGATCCTTTTGAACTGTGGTGTTGGAGAAGACTCCTGAGAGTCCTTTGGACTGCAAGGAGATCCAACCAGTCCATCCTAAAGGAGATTAGTCCTGGGTGTTCATTGGAAGGACTGATGCTAAGGCTGAAACTCCAGTACTTTGGCCACCTCATGAGAAGAGTTGACTCATTGGAAAAGACTCTGATGCTGGGAAGGATTAGGGGCAGGAGGAGAAGGGGACGACAGAGGATGAGATGGCTGGATGGCATCACTGACTTGATGGACATGAGTCTGAGTGGACTCCAGGAGTTGGTGATGGACAGGGAGGCCCGGCGTGCTGTGATTCATGGGGTCACAAAGAGTCGGACATGACTGAGTGAGTGAACTGAACTGAACTGATGAAGACCTACATGACCATAGAACTAACACCCAAAAAAGATGTACTTTTCATTATAGAGCACTGGAATGCAAAAGTAGGAAATCAAGAAACACCTGGAGTAACAGGCAAATTTGGCCTTGGAGTAAGAATGAAGCAGGGCAAAGGCTATTGAGTTTTACAAGACAATGCACTGGTCATAGCAAACACCTTCTTCCAACAACACAAGTGAAGACTTTTTACATGGATATTACCAGATGGTCAATACCACAATCAGATTGATTATATTCTTTGCAGCCAAAGATGGAGAAGCTCTATACAGTCAGCAAAAACAAGACCTGGAGCTGACTGTGGCTCAGATCATGAACTCCTTTTTGCCAAATGCATAGTGAAGTTGAAGAAAGTAGAGAAAACCACTAGACCATTTAGGTATGACCTAAACTATGAATACAGAGTGGAAGTGACAAATAGATTCAAGGGATTAGATCTGATAGAGTGCCTGAAGAACTATGGATGGAGGTTCATGACATTGTATAGGAGCCAGTAATCAAGACCATCTTAATGAAAAAGAAATGCAAAATGGCAAATGTTGTCTGAGGAGGCCTTACAAAAGGCTGTGAAAGGAAGAGAACTGAAAGGCAATGGAGACAAGGAAAGATATACCCATTTGAATGCAAAGTTCCAAAGAATGAAAAGGAGAGATAAGAAAGCATTCCTTAGCAATCAATGCAAAGAAATAGACGAAAACAATAGAATGGGAAGGACTAGAGATCTCTTCAAGAAAATTAAAGATACCAAGGGAACATTTCATGCAAAGATGGGCAAAATAAAGGACAGAAATTGTATGGATCTAATAGACACAGAAGATATTAGGAAGAGGTGTCAAGAAAACACAGAAGAACTATATAAAAAAGATCTTCACGATGATGGTGTGATCATTCACTTGGAGCCAGACATCTTGGAATGTGAAGTCAAGTAGGCCTTAGAAAGCTTCATTATGAACAAAGCTAGTGGAGGGATGAAATTCCAGTTGAGCTATTTCAAATCCTAAAAGATGATGCTGTGAAAGTGCTGCACTCAACATGCCAGCAAATTTGGAAAACTCAGCAGTGGCCACAGGATTGGAAAAGGTCAGTTTTCAATCTAATCCCAAAGAAATGCAATGCCAAAGAATGCTCAAACTACTGTACAATTTTACTAATTTCACACACTGATAAAGTAATGCTCAAAATTCTTTAAGCCAGGCTTCAGCAATACGTGAACCATGAACTTCCAGCTGGTTTTAGAAAAGGCAGAGGACCAGAAATCAAATTGCCAACATCTGCTGGATCATCAAAAAGGCAAGAGAGTTCCAGAAAAACATCTATTTCTGCTGTATTGACTATACCAAAACCTTTGACTGTGTGGATCACAATAAACTGTGGAAAATTCTGAAAGAGTTGGGAATACCAGACCACCTGACCTGCCTCTTGAGAAACCTGTATGCAGGTCAGGAAGCAACAGTGAGAACTGGACATGGAACAACAGACTGGTTCTAAATTGGGAAAGGAGTACGTCAAGGCTGTAAATTGTCACCCTGCTTATTTAACTTATATGCAGAGTACCTCATGAGAAATGCTGGGCTGGAAGAAGCACAAGCTGGAATCAAGATTGCTGGGAGAAATATCAATAACCTCAGATATGCAGATGATACCACCCTTATGGAAGAAAGCGAAAAAGAACTAAAGAACCTCTTGATGAAAGTGAAAGAGGAGAGTGAAAAAGTTGGCTTACAGTTCAACAGTCAGAAAACTAAGATCATGGCATTTGGTCCCATCTCTTCATGGCAAGTAGATGGGGAAACAGTGGAAACAGTGTCAGACTTTATTTTCTTGGGCTCCAAAATCACTGCAGATGGTGACTGTAGCCATGAAATTAAAAGGTACTTGCTACTTGGAAGATAAATTTTGACCAACATAGCCAGCATTTTAAAAAGCAGACATTACTTTGCCAACAAAGGTCCATCTAGTCAAAGCTATGGTTTTTCCAGTAGCATTTATGGGTGTGAGAGTTGGACTATAAAGAGAGCTGAGCACCAAAGAATTGATGCTTTTGAACTGTGGTGTTGGAGAAGACTCTTGAGAGTGCCTAGGACTGCAAGGAGATCAAACCATCCATCCTAAAGGAAATCAGGTTGGATTTTATATTCAAATAAATCTTGAATATTCATTGGAAAGACTTCTGCTGAAGCTGAAACTCCAATACTTTGGCCACCTTATGTGAAGAACAGACTCATTTTAGAGACCTTGATGCTGGGAAAGTTTGAAGGCAGGAGGAGAAGAGGATGACAGAGGATGAAATGGTTGGATAGCATCACCAACTGAATGGACATAAGTTTGAGTAAACTCAGGGAGGTGGTGATGGACAGGGAGTCCTAGCATGCTGCAGTCCATGGGGTCACAGAGTCGGACACGACTGAGTGCCTGAACTGAACTGAACTAGTACCTCCTAGCAGGCACTATGAAAATGTTTGATATAAAATGAAATGCTGCTGCTGTTGCTGCTAAGTCGCTTCAGTCATGTCCGACTCTGTGCAACCCCATAGACAGCAGCCCACCAGGCTCCCCCATCCCTGGGATTCTCCAGGCAAGAACACTGGAGTGGGTTGCCATTTCCTTCTCCAATGCATGAAAGTGAAAAGTGAAAGTGAAATCGCTCAGTCGTGTCCGACTCCTGGCAACCCCATGGACTGCAGCCTACCAGACTTCTCCATCCATGGGATTTTCCAGGCAAGAGTACTAGAGTGGGGTGCCATCGCCTTCTCCGTAAAATGAAATGAGGGAGAGTAGAGTCTATAAGTTTCTGAAAGGAAGAATTAGGATCCCAAATGACATATAACTTTTCAGGAGCAACACTAAAGGCTAAAAGCCAGTTGAAAAATAAATAAAATGTAAGTGTAGAATAAACACATTTATATTTACTGATAGATAAGGGCCGTAAAATTTTACCTTGTGAGTACACGCTTAGGAAGCTTCTGCCGAATAGGTTCCACCAAAAGGAGGAAATATGATATAGAAAGTCATGAGATCAAGGAAACAAGGAGTATAATCTAGGAGAGAAATAAAAGCATTCATAGGATGGTGACAAAGATAAATCCTGAAAGAAGATCTGTGCAGATCTGGAGAGCAACCTGGTAACACAGGAGCAGAAAGACAGAGGACTTGGTCTGAAAGGGGAAGGGCTGGACTAGGACTAATTGACCTAGTATTTCATTTATCTGATATTTTGTAATGATACTTTTTTCTTATTTATGGTAGATAGGTCAGAGATGAATTAGAAATAGGCAGCGACTTTAAATAATGAAGCACATATAAGAATAAGGCAGTGTCTAACTCCAGCAATAAAATAAGTGTAAAAGAAAGAAAATATGATCATAAAGTAAGCATAGTACCTTATGCAGATCAAATAAAAAATATTTAAAAGTCACAATGACATAAATTCTGAGCACTGAATTAACAAAATAAAATATAAGTCCTATGGATTGAAAAGATATAAACAAAAACATATGAGGCAGATTAATATGTGTAATATAATCATATTTTATGTATATCTTTTATATAAGAGTTTATGATTTGATAATAAGCATTTAGAAACTTATGGGCCAAATTGCAATTAAGTACTATTACTCAATGTTCCGTATTTATGTATTCCTTAATTTTTTAATATGAAAAAGTATCCAAGCATTCCTTTTAAGAATTAATTTTATATAAATATATATCCAAAATGATTTTAAATTGTACACAGAACTTTGGTTTATGTGTATCATAATTTAGTTATTCTCTTTTCACTCTATGTTTAGATTGCTTTTGGTATTTTTCTATTTTATATATCCTTGTGTATAAGTCTTTGGCATTAATGTGATTATTCTTCTAGAATATATACCAGATGGAAATGTTAATAGGAAAAATTCACATTTTAAGTCTTTTGATAAATAATCCAAAGCTGAACATCAAAGACTGAAACAATTTATATCCCCCCAGCAATGTTTTACAGTTTCTAGTGTCTTACATCATGTCAACAGTGGGTACTAAAATTCTATTTTCATATTTGACATTTTGAAAACTCTCCAAATTTTTATTTATCTGATCACAAGTGATGTAAGATCATGTGTTCACATACTGCAAGCCATGGACAATGATCTAGATGTACCCTTCTCCCTTCCTCTCCTTGTCACTGCTGTAAATACTTGAGTCATCTCTCTTAGGCTCCCTTCTGACTGCAGAACTGAGCTCTCTTACCTTCTGATCCTTAAACTGCTTTTAGGTTTTTTCTTCTAAATCACAAATCTGATACTATCATTTGCTTACTTAAAAGCCCATGGAGACTAGTAATTTCCCACAGAGTAAAGTCTAAAAGTCTTAGAGCAGAACACTGCTGCTGCTGCTAAGTCACTTCAGTCGTGTCCAACTCTGTGCGACCCCATAGACTGCAGCCCATCTGACGGCTCCGCCGTCCCTGGGATTCTCCAGGCAAGAACACTGGAGTGGGCCGCCATTTCCTTCTCCGATGCATGAAAGTGAAAAGTGAAAGCGAAGTCATTCAGTCGTGCCCAGCATTAATATAGGTCCAAGCATTTTCTTAAATTGTAAAAATGGATTTTCATGACAGCCTTTTCTTAACAATTATAAAGAACTTGTGATGTTACTCACTACATTCACGTTACTTACCTAAGGAGTGATTAAGGGCAACATCACAAAGATGGTGACATAGGTCATTCCTGACTTTGTTGCTTCTGGTGAGAACAGCTAATAACCATCCAAGAACAAGATATCACTGAGAAAATCCTAGAATAAAGAGGTGAGGCTAAAGCACCCCTTGCACCATGGAGACCATGATGCTGAATTGCAAGGTGAGAGAAGCAGTTACTCATGGATATTACTGTCCCTTCCCCAGGAGGCCAATGATTACCACGTGGAAGGGTCTCCCCTCAGTCTTCAGGTTCTCCGGTGAGCAAGGAGAATCCAGGGTGGACAGCCAACCCCTACCCCCAACACTGTGTGTCACTTTGTGGGAGCCCATTCCTTGATCTTGCCCTAAATTGCAAGGGAATCTGTAGGGCTCGACCACTGGGAATCTTATTATGACAGAGAAGTGAGGTGGAGGGTCTTAAAACAGCCAGCACTTGGACTTGGCAGACTGAGTTCATACCTACAGTGCCCAAGTAGAAATCCTAACCAGTAACAAAGTGAAAAGATAACCGATGAAATGGGAAAAACATTTTCAAGTTATCTATCTGATAAGGGATTAATATCTAACATATATGAAGAACTCATATAACTTAGTAAAAAGCTCAATAACATCTACTGTGGTTATCATTTCACAGTATATGTAAATCAAATCATGCTGTAACCTAAAACTTACACATTGATGTACAACAATTATATTTCAATAAAATTAGCAGAAAAAAGAAGCTGTGATTAATCAATGATCTGTGAATATATTGATATAGGACAGAGTAGCATGATAAATTCTAGAAACTCACTAATTCAAATACTCATTCATTAAAAAATTTTTATTAAGTCTTTCCTATGTGCTGCTGCTGCTGCTGCTGCTGCTGCTAAGTCGCTTCAGTCGTGTCTGACTTTGTGCGACCCCATAGACAGCAGCCCACCAGGCTCCCCCGTCCCTGGGATTTTCCAGGCAAGAACACTGGAGTGGGTTCCTATGTGCTAGACCTGCTCTAATTCCAGAAGTACGGGGATACATAGCCAAAAGAGACAACAATGTCTCGTTCTTCTCTTTGTGAAGTTAATGGCAGGGAACAGGGTAAGGGGCAAAAATTTCAAAAGGTAAATTTTTTTTTCTTTTTAAAAGAGTATTAAACAATGGTGTGCTGGTATATCAAGTCTATGGAAAAATCAAATGAAATATATAAAGCCCTATTTGTATGTTTGTGGATCTGCTAACATAGATAACTTCAAGCTACCAATGGTTAAAGAACCAGTTCACAAAATTCTTAAATATTAGACAGTTGGCTCTGGAGAGCCAGAATAAGTTGATTCCAACCCATTGACAATACCAATAGGGTATTGGAATTTGGAGAACTGGCAACTGACTACCCAAGTTAGAATATAAAAGAAAGACCGTGCATAATAGATGAAACTGAGCTAAGGTTCAAATGAAGAGAGGAATCAGAAATTTGAAAATCACCTGAAAGAAAATTTCTGGAAGAAAGAGATATGACAAATGCACTAAGGCAAGAAATCACTTAGCACATCTGAAAAACAAAGCCAGAACATAGATTTTAAATTGATTTTTCAGTTAGGAGGTGACCTTAAGATTAAAAAGCCTCTAACTAGGGTGAAACCAGTATTATGATCCAGAAGCTATTATAAGATCAGTCTTGGTTCTTTTATACTTCTTTGCTAATAGAGTTTCCAATTACTGGTGGTTAATTCTTGGGTGATAGGGGTGTGGGTCAGATACAGGAATTTAAAATCTACTAGAAACCTGAGGTTATAGAATACAAAATACAGCAGGAAATAAGTATGATTTTGTTTTACCAACATTTATGGTTCTGAGAGTGTTCATTCTAGACACTATAATTTGTATTTCTTCTTTAATCTTACAAACCATACAAATAAAATATACTTTGAAATGCTGTTGCCATATAAGATGAGTAGTAGTTTAAATATGATATAATGAAATGCATCATTAAGCAGTATTTGGATAAAATATAAATCAAATTATAGGAACAATGCAAGGGTAATTAAATTGAATTCATTTAGCATCTTTGAGAATCTTTTCCACTTGGAGTCAAGATGAAAGGAGATAATTTTGTTTTGCTTATTTTATCTGCAGCAAGTAAAGATGGAGGAAAATCTGAAACAGTAATTTAAGAATGAATCAGTTGGAGTTCAAATCCAAGCTTGAGAAGTGAACAGCTACTCCTGAGTGAAAATAAATCCTATTGAGAAGCAAATGAAGATTAGTAGGATTAAATGTCACATGTGGAGGATTTAAAAGTGGATTTGTTTTTTATTACTGAAGATATATTTATGGGTTAATTGTATGGAGATTCGGCTCATTTGTTTTTTCTAAACTGAGATGAGTCAGAATGTCTCTGGGGCAGAAGAAACTTGTATTCCTTCTGAGAATGTGTATTATTTGTTTCAGTATTATGCATTTGCAGCTAACAGTCCCGAGAAAAAGATTATAACTTGATAGCCTCAGAAGGAATTAATTGTTATTGACATGGTAGTTATATTAATAGTTACAATATTTTCTTTATTCAAGCAATTGCAATTTGTATACACATTCAAATTGCTTTAGTATTAATGCCCAGTATTTCACACAAAATTTTAAGAAATTCAAGGCAATTGCTAAAAAATCATTATTTCTAAAAACTTGAGTTACATATAGAACATGATTGTCAAATCTGGAAATTTATTTTTTATTGTTGAAGAAATTGAAAAAAAAATAGCTTTGTAATTATTGATAAGCTTTTTCTAAAAGAAGCATATCTCAATTTTTATTAAATAATAGAAAACATTATTTGGAGAAGGCAAAAGCAACCCATTCCAGTACTCTTGCCTGGAAAATCCCCTGGACAGAGGAGCCTCGTACGCTGCAGTCCATGGGTGCGCTAAGAGTCAGACGTGACTGAGTGACTTTACTTTCACTCTTCACTTTCATTCATTGGGGAAGGAAATGGCAACCCACTCCAATGTTCTTGCCTGGAGAATCCCAGGGATGGAGGAGCCTGGTGGGCTGCCATCTATGAGGTCCCACAGAGTCAGACACGATTGAAGAGACTTAGTAGCAACAGCAGCGGCAGCAGAAAACATTATTAAATGTCCAGTGGAATTAGTTCAAAGCTATGAGTCCCAGATTATTTTACTTCATTCTTAAAAGTTATGTGTTAACTTCAGTTCAGTTCAGTTCAGTTCAGTCACTCAGTGGTGTCCGGCTCTTTGCAACCCCATGAGCTGCAGCACACTAGGCCTCCCTATCCATCACCAACTCCTGGAGCCTACCCAAACTCATGTCCATTGAATCCATGATGCCATTCAACCATCTCATTCCCCATCAACCACTTTTCCTTTTGCCCTCAATCTTTCCCAGCATCAGGGTCTTTTCAAATGAGTCAGCTCTTTGAATCAGATGGCCAAAGTACTGGAGTTTTAGCTTCAACATTAGTCCTTCCAATGAATACCCAGGACTGATCTCCTTGAGGATTGAATGGTTGGATCTCCTTGAAGTCCAAGGGACTCTCAAGAGTGTTCTCCAACACCTCAGTGCAAACGCATCAATTATTCAGCATTCAGCCTTTTTATAGTCCAACTCTCACATCCATACATGACTACTGGAAAAATCATAGCCTTGACTAGACGGACCTTTGTTGGCAAAGTAATGTCTCTGCTTTTTTAATATGCTGGCTAGGTTGGTCATAACTTTCCTTTCAAGGAGTAAGCATCTTTTAATTTCAGGGCTGCAATCACCATCTGCAGTGATTTTGGAACCCCCCCCCCAAATAAATTATTTCATTGTTTCCACTGTTTCCCCATATATTTGCCATGAAGTGATGGGACCAAATGCCATGATCTTAGTTTTCTGAGTGTTAAAGTTTAAGCCAACTTTTTCACTCTCCTCTTTCACTTTAATCAAGAGGCTCTTTCTGCCATAAGGGTGGTGTCATCTGCATATCTGAGGTTATTGATATTTCTCACGACAATCTTTATTCCAGCTTGTGCTTCACCCAGCCCAGCATTTCTCATAAGTTAAATAAGCAGGGTGACAATATACAGCCTTGACATACTCCTTTCCCAATTTTGAACCAGTCTGTTGTTCCATGTCCAGTTCTCACTGTTGCTTCCTGACCTGCACACAGGTTTCTCAAGAGGCAGGTCAGGTGGTCTGGTAATCCCATCTCCTTCAGAATTTTCCACAATTTATTGTGACCCACATAGTCAAAGCTTTGGCATAGTCAATAAAGCAGAAATAAATGTTTTTCTGGAACTCTCTTGCTTTTTCGATGATCCATCAGATGTTGGCAATTTGATCTCTAGTTCCTCTGCCTTTTCTAAAACCAGCTTGAACATCTGCAAGTTCATGGTTCATGTATTGCTGAAGCCTGACTTGGAGAATTTTGAGCATTACTTTACCAGCATGTGAGATGAGTACAATTGTGCAGTAGTTTGAGCATTCTTTGGCATTGCCTTTCTTTGGGATTGGAATGAAAACTGACCTTTTCCAATCCTGTGGCCACTGCTGAATTTTCCAGATTTGCTGGCATATTGAGTGCAGCACTTTCACAGCATCATCTTTCAGGATATGAAATAGCTCAACTGGGATTCCATCACCTCCACTCGCTTTGTTTGTAGTGGTGCTTCCTAAGACCCACTTCACATTCCAGAATGTGGCTCTAGGTGAGTGATCACACCATTGTCATTAACTCGGGTCTGAAGATCTTTTTTGTACAGATGGCAGAAAGTGAAGAGGAACTAAAAAGCCTCTTGATGAAAGTGAAAGTGGAGAGTGAAAAAGTTGGCTTAAAGCTCAACATTCAGAAAACGAAGATCATGGCATCTGGTCCCATCACTTCATGGGAAATAGATGGGGAAACAGTGGAAACAGTGTCAGACTTTATTTTTCTGGGCTCCAAAATCACTACAGATGGTGACTGCAGCCATGAAATTAAGACGCTTACTCCTTGGAAGGAAAGTTATGACCAACCTAGATAGCATATTCAAAAGCAGAGACACTACTTTGCCAACAAAGGTCCGTCTAGTCAAGGCTATGGTTTTTTCTGTGGTCATGTATGGATGTGAGAGTTGGACTGTGAAGAAGGCTGAGCACGGAAGAATTGATGCTTTTGAACTGTGGTGTTGGAGAAGACTCTTGAGAGTCCCTTGGACTGCAAGGAGATCCAACCAGCCCATTCTGAAGGAGATCAGCCCTGGGATTTCTTTGGAAGGAATGATGCTAAAGCTGAAACTCCAGTACTTTGGCCACCTCATGCAAAGAGTTGACTCATTGGAAAAGACTCTGATGCTGGGAGGGATTGGGGCAAGAGGAGAAGGGGACGCCAGAGGATGAGATGGCTGGATGGCATCACTGACTCGATGGACGTGAGTCTGGGTGAACTCCGGGATTTGGTTATGGACAGGGGGGCCTGGCGTGCTGTGATTCATGGGGTCGCAAAGAGTTGGACACGAGTGAGCGACTGATCTGATCTGATCTGATCTGTGTATTCTTGCCACCTCTTCCTAATATCTTCTGCATCTGTCAGGTGCATACCATTTCTGTCCTCTAGAGCCCATCTTTGCATGAAATGTTCCCTTGGTATCTCTAATTTTCTTGAAGAGATCTCTAGTGTTTCCCATTCTGATGTTTTCCTCTATTTCTTTGCATTGATCATTGAGGAAGGCTTTCTTATCTCTCCTTGATCTTCTTTGGAACTCTGCATTCAAATGGGTATATCTTTCCTTTTCTCCTTTGCTTTTCACTTCCCTTCTTTTCACAGCTATTTTTTAAGGCCTCCTCAGACAGCCATTTTGCTTTTTTGCATTTCTTTTTCCTGGGGTTAGTCTTGATCCCTGTCTCCTGTACAGTGTCATGAACCTCTGTCCATAGTTCATTAAGCACTCTGTCTATCAGATGTAGTCCTTTAAATCTCTTTGTCCCTTTCACTGTATAATCATAAGTGTTAACTTACTTCTCTATAATTACAATAAATCTGTGAATAATATGATCTTTGCAATAAAGTGAATTAAACACATAGGACTGCTATTTAGATACAAGGTAACATAAATGCTTTAGAAATCACTTATTAAACTGCAGGATCCTGAGTAATTATAAATGAGAAGAGGAAAGTAGAGAGGGTTACTCTGTCAACAGAAGAGGCCAGATATTTACTCTGAATCCCCATGGAAAATAAAATTAAGGCAACTGTTCCTGTTAGTTAGGCTAGAAAATACTCCCATCCAAAACCCTACTACCGTTATTATAATCAGCATCACAATCAAGAAGAGCTCTTACTGAAGCAAGAACCAAATAGACATATTTAGCTTCGGAATTTGAAAAAAAAAAGTTTTTGCATATTTTACTTTAGTGCATACTTCCTATTTTCTGTATCTAAAATTGTTTCATTTAAAAGGCAAATTGTAAACTCAGCTTCATTTAGAGTTCAGGTAATTTTCAAAATATTTTGGGCCAAAATAAATCTTTAGATGGAAGTTTTTCAATATTGATCTAGGAAAGTAATCTTACAAGGTCTGTGGTAAACTTAATTATTTCAGTGTTACCCAAAGTGGGCAGCAAGTACAAAATTCTGCACAATATTAATGATCCTTTGATCAAAAGGAATTTAGAAAATGTTGATAAGTCCACTTACCATGAGATCTCAGCTTTTTTCATATCAAGATGTAAGTTATCAATCTGTGTATTAAATCTACTGAAGCATATGTTGAAACACAGCCATAAGACAGGAGGGGATCCCAGACAGAGGGAAGATTATAAGCCAATATGAGCAGGTGGAAAAGCATAATGAATTTTTTAAGAAACTAGGAAAATTCTGGGTTTGAAGGAGATAAATCTGGAAATAGATGCCAGAGCCAAACTGTGGGTATCTTGAATGACAAACTAAGTAATTCAGACTTTTACAAAATGTCAGCCAGCAGTCATTGAAGATTTCCAAGGGGAGTGATTGAATAAATGTGAGAGTTTGGGAAGATCAATCTGGCTGTAAATGGATAGGTCAGTGTAGAACATGGAAAATACTAGAAGCAGGGAGTCCAGTTAGAAGGCGCTAGCAAAGAATCAGGAGTGAGATTAACATAGATGGTGAAAAGAGAATGCAAAGGGAAGATGGAGAATGAGGTCTATTGCAAGACAAGAATGGGAGGAATGAAGGAGAACTTCAAAGATTTTTAAAGTCCCCAAGACACTGATGATGACTTTAGTGATCACAGTGTATCCTTTTGCAGCTTCTTTATGTGTGGATCATGCTTTATAACTGCCCCCATGCCTTTCTACCATAAAGGTAACTTTCCATTCTTAGGCTGGTAAACATGGCTAACTTCTAATTCATTTTTAGGATTTCTATTTCATTTGTCAACTCGTCATTGCTAAATAATTTTTATATGTTCTCTTAGTATCCTAGAAAAAATTTCTCTAATATTGAATCTTTTCAACCTCATGGACTGTAACCTACTAAACTACTCTGTCCATGGAATTTTCCAGGCAAGATAATAGGCCTCCTGAAATTACGGATCATTTTTTCCACTTTCTATAATCAGCACAAAAGCAAATAATGGAAACTCAATCACTGCTTGAACAAGGAGCATGCCTAGGAATGTTAGAAAGCTAGGAAGCCTAAAAAAAAAAAAAAAAAGCAGAAATGGGGAAATAGATGGAATATAAGGATTGAGGAAGGGTTGTTTTATCAAAATGTGAGAAAGACAATAGAAATAAAATTAAGGAAAGTGATAAAAAAAAAGGGAACTGATGAGGCAGAATTCCAGAGTGAAAGGCAGGCGGTAGAAGGCAGATCAAGTGTGGACAATTCACCCTTCTTTAGTCCAATACTTTCTACAAAAGAGGCCTTGTACTCCTCCATTTCCTCACCTTAGCTCCTTTTGTTTCCACTATCAAGAATGCTATCCCATCTTGAATCTCTTTTTCCATATTTACTTGTATATATCTAAAACACAGATCAAATATCACTGTCCCATGAGACCTTCCATGGTCGCTTCTGGAGATTTCTCCAAACCTCCAGAATACATTTTTTCTTAAAATGCAGCCTGAAGCACTCCTACGTAAAATTCACTTTGGGTGATACTTTCGGGAAATTTGTCTTTATAGACATATTTTATCTAATAAAAGACACAGAGATAATATAATCATTTTACAGCTCCAAATAAAGTAATAGATTTAAGCAAAATGTAGGTTGGGTAATTAACGATCAAGGCAATCGTACCTAAACCCACTGATAAACGGCAAGTCATAGAAAGAAAGAAAACTTGATCTCATATACTTCCTTATGGAAAGATACAACACACTCTCTACTCTGTTTTTGCTAAGGAACCAGCATTTGATAGGTTTTATCTGTAACAATCAGTTTAAAGGAAATACAGAAGACAGAAAAAATGTGAAAAGACAACACTGAGTAATATTCAGCAAAATCTCAAATGTGCGAAACAATCCAATTTTTCAACAAACAAACTGCAAGGAGCAAAATTTAAAGGGGGAGTGGAAAACCCATAGTTTAAATAAATACTAAAAGAAACTTAAAGATGTATCAGCTAAAATTGTGACACATTTGGATTTCAACAAACCCAAACTTACAAATCATTTATGAGACAAATGACCTATACCAAGACACTGTTAACTTTAGGTATGATGATGGCTATGTTGTCTAAGCATCATTAAACATCTTGAAATATTTTCACATAAAATGATACGATATCTGGAGCTTGCTTCAAAATAATCCAAGGTGGTGGCAGGTGTGAGGAGTAAATTGTGGTACTATGAATGAAACAAGACAGATCGTTGTTGGAGTTGGATGGTAGTCACATACTTCATTTTTATATATACATTTGAAAAATTGTATTTTGTATCACTTTAAAATGCAAGTTCCTGAGCCCTATCTTAGAACTACTGAGTTAGAATAGCTAAAGGAGAATCTAGAAATCTGCATTATTTACAGGTTCCAAAGTGATGATTACGCACATTAAGATTTGGAAATCTCAGTCCTGAACAATGATTCCTGTTGTTCTTGTTCTTGTCAGAGACATCCAGTCAACTATATACTCATGCTCTAGCTTTAAGGATATTAATAGAAACTGTAAAAGCCATATATTTTATATGTACTCAATACATATTAGTGATGTTATTCAAAATATTTATTGCTTTTCACTCTGAATAAATATTATAAGTCTAGATTATACATGATTTATCCATATATTCCATGATATTAGGATTGTGCAGCTCTTAGCAATAATCTTATGGCCATATGGGATTTCTTTCTTAGTGGTGTTTGACACCTATAATTCCTAAAGTGCTAATATCCTCATACATAATGCAGCAATGATAAAATTTAACAGATAAGAACAATAACCTGCTCTTTAACAGACAAATGGAAAAAGATAATCTTAGAATTTTGTGTAGAATGTCAACACTGATTTTATTTATATATTTATATATCTTCCATTACCCCCCAACTTTGCCTTTGTCTGAGATTGTCTTTGTTAGCTTGTCTGCAATGGTTCATTTTTTAAGTAATCACTTTGATTTTCCTAAGAGGATATTCTTACGAAAAATATAACATTCTCTTGAAAAATTTTTCTCCCAAAACTTAGTATTCCCTATACCTTGGAACTCAAAAATATTCTATGCTACATCTTATCCTAATACTCGTCCAATATTCTAGATCTGCCACTAAGTACCTAGGTGGTTTTGAATCTGGCCTTATTTTTACTGAGTCCTGGTTTCCTCACACATATAATCCTAAAATAAATGTCAATCTACTATTGGATCCTATATTCTTTCTAGGAAAAAGTATTTCACTTAATATTTAAACAAAAAACACAACTTTCGAGGGAAAAAAATGGTATAACATCTCAGGAACTTAGATGAGGATAAATAAGGCCAGTTACATATGTTGTATTCTGAAAGTAGAAATCCAGGAATATGAAGGTTATTTCCCACTTCAACTTACCTGCTTATGAGCATGGTCATAGGAATTAATATGATTGTCAAACTCCTGGTGTTTGTGGTACTGCTTGTCACATAACTCACAGTAAAAGTTCGCCTTTACATCTTCCAGGGCCTTTGCTGTGGACTTCTCCTTTTCTGGAAAATCCTTTGGGGAAAAAAAGGCAAAAATGTTGGTTATATTTCTAATAGCATAACCAGATCTCATATTAATCAAGTTGGTAATTTAATTTTACTGTGACTCAAAGGAAATGGTTAGCCTCATTACATTTAAGAAATCTATGGCACAATGGAAGCAACTTTCAGCTTGGCCTAATCCTAAATTATCAATGAACATATAGTGGCTTATCCTAAAGGAGCTGAGCCCTCAGCTTCAGTATGGTCATTACTCTTTGTCTTCTTGCCACCTGTTTCCAGGTGTGGTACTGCTGACCCATCTAACTATAATGTCACCACCATGTCCTCTATCTATCCAGTGACCCATCCCGAAACTGTGACCTCTCTACTATCATATTTTATCGGGCATTGATTGCATTCTTTTGTATTATTCACCTACTGCTTCATGGACTTTAGCCTACCTGAGATCTTAAGTGCTGGGACTTACTATTCTCTCTTTACATTATGCCTTTCCCACCTTGATAACTGGTGAGAGCCTTTTCTCAACAGCCAGTTCTTGGACCCTCTCGGAATCCTTTTCCATGGTATTTCAAGGAGGAGAAAGCCTCCATTATGTTGCTTATTACCAAACACATCTATGATCATTCCTACTTTGTTTTTTTCACAGATATTTCTTTCTTTGATATTACCCCTTATATTTTTGTATTCCACACAATTCCATCTTCAGTCAACTGATTTATCCAATCCACACACTCTCCCAGGGTGATCCCTTTCATACCATAGTTCAGTTCAGTTCAGTTCAGTTGCTCATTCGTGTCCTACTCTTTGCAACCCCACGAATCACAGCACACCAGGCCTCCCTGTCCATCACCAACTCCCAAGTTCACTCAAACTCATGTTATACCACAGTTAGAGCCTTATTTATCCAAAACCTCTAACTTCGTCCTAAGCTTCTTCCACAAACATTAGCTCCTGCTAGGCATTGCTAATGAGTGTGTTACAATTTTCAAAGTTATTTTTAATTAATTTTCATTGGGGTATAATTGCTTTAAAATGTTGTGTTAGTTTCTATTGTATAGCAAAGTGAATCAGCTATATGTATACATATATCCCCTCTTTTTTGGATTTCCTTCCTATTTAGGTCAACAGAGAGCATTGAATAGAGAGCTCCCTGAGCTATATAGTAAATTCTCATTAGTTAACTGTTTACAATTTTAACTATGCTCTATCTCAAACAGAATTCTGGCCACATAATTCCCCCACTTAAAATCCTCTTGAATTCGCTCATTGCCTATAGAATAATAGTGACAAATGCATATGTTTCCATATTACCCTCTTTAATTTTATCATCAGACATGCCATATGATATTTAAAAAATTGTTTTCATGTCTATGGTTCCCATAAACCTTTTAAAGGCAAGAATTGTTTTAATTCATTTTTGTGTCAACAGTACCAAACATATTACTAGCCCAGAATAGGTCCTTATTTAATATGCATGACATAAATTAATGGATAATGATGGCTTACATATTCATGCCTCTTACCATCCTGCAAGTTCTGCTCTATTATCCCAGTGCCTAGATGAAAGAATGGCTGGCACATAAAGGATGCCAAATAAATATGCATAAAGAATGAGTGAACAAAATAAAGAATGGATTTTAGCTTTGATTCTCCAAAATGACTAACCTTCTATGAAAAGAAACTGGGCCATGAGTCTAAATCATAGGGGTATCATTGCCCAGACAAAAAAGCAATCTGAGCAGATTCTCACAGGGTTGGATGAACTGATGAGGCAATTAATCTAGATATGGGAACATAGTGATTCAAGCCCCAATATGAGTCTAATACACATGGCAAGAAGCAGGAAGGGCATTAGTACATTCATAAAGAGCAAATTAGACTAAATATCTAGAGTGCCTAGCTAAGAGAGTTGAAGTAGAAATCTGGTTACATTCTAGGTTAATGGGGCATATCAAAGCTACTTGGTAGGATATATTCATAAACAAGAATGTGGACACCAATTTCAAGACCAAAAAACCAGTTGTTGAAGGAATTGAGATTATACAGTTACTTAATAACTGTGGGAGCAGTAGTAGTAGGCTACTATTGAGTAGGAGACTTAGAATCAGGGGAAATAATTATTTTTTCATCCAGTCTTTCTCACTAGAAATTACGGTCTTTCTCAGTATAATTTTAGCAATTGGATTGAAAAGAGGGTCTACGTTGGTTTACCCATAGTTCTTACTCTACAATGACACAGCCTCAGAAAATTGATCATGTGCTTGGACATTGAGCAACTCTGCCTCAGCTTCATTAACTGGAGTTGCAGTAGGGGTGGCAACTGAGAATTCAGGGTGAATTTGTCATTAAAAATGTATTTTCATATTATTCCAGATTATGTATTACACAGAGGATTTTATGACAATAGCTCCATGGCCAGAGTAGAGCTTTTCCAGTTAGTCTCAGCATTTATATCTAAACATCTTTTATTTCTAAAACACCCTTTAATTATGATATTACATGGTTCTCAATGAAAAAAGTTATGAGAGTTCTACCAACATTTTAGTCTATATCATTCCCTATAAATATTCACATTTTACAAAGCCATCTGACTAAATTAAATACCCTGTTTCTTGCTTAATTTTTCTTGTCAGGATGTGGGGCTGATATATCTCTTTCCTCTAAGGGACTATTGATATTCCCCATGGCATATCCTAGTCCCCTGATTAAAAGAGGAAGGATACATAAGTGGATAAATTAGCAAACTATACAGGGTTCACAATACAGTTTGTTCTTCAAAGCCAGAAGTAAACGCATAAGCCCAACAGCAGAGACTAGGAATAGAAATGGGAAAAAAACTGACAGTCTCAGGCAGAGGAGACTACAATCCAAGAGTTGGGTAGGCATAGCAGGAAAAAGAGAAGAAAAAAAAAAAAAAGATTTCTTAAGGATTTTTGGCAAAACTTGAAACTGAGAATAAAGCGAGAGCTGACCTTCAGTAAAAGAACCACAATCTAGTCGTTCATGGCATTGCTTGGAATAAAGTAGACCAGTTCTGACATGGGAAAGTAGACTATGGAGATGAAGCTGAGTTGGTCCAGTCATATATGTGCCAGCAGGCTGGAGGGTAAAGTCTCAGGCTAGTAGCGAAGCCATCATGTAATTTAATCTTGCAATTTATTAATAGCAGAACAGGCAACCAATACTTAGTAATTTAATGATTTGAATAAAATCAGGTACCATTAAAGCAGGGGTGCATTTTCCATTGTATCATGCTGTCTTCCACTCATTTTTCCACTCGTCTAACCATACTTTCATCCTGCTATTATCAAGCACTTGTACAGGCAAGAATCTCTTATTAGGCAACTTTAACAGTTAATTTCTTAATAAGTCTTTCTTCAGACTTTAACAGTGTAGCATAGGAGAATTACAGGCTTCCCTAGTGGCATCATCGACTCAATGGACATGAGTTTGAGCAAACTCCAGGTGATCGTGAAGGACAGGGAAGCTTGGTGTGCTACAGACTGTGGGATCTCAAAGAGTCAGACACGACTGAGTGACTGAACAACAACCGGTATCTCAGTGGTAAAGGATCCACCTGCAATGCAGGACATGTTCATTCGATCCCTGGTTTGGAAAGATCCCCTGGAGAAGGAAGTGGCAACCAACCCCAGTATTCTTGCCTGGGAAATCCCATGGACAGAGAAGCCTGGCGGGCTACAGTTCACAGGGTCACAAAAGATTCAGACATAACTTAGCACCTTGTTTATGCAAAAACAGCAGCAAAGTGGAAGAATTACATGTGAATAGATGAACACTGTAAATTGCAATACAGTAATAATCATAAGCTGTTATAGAATGTACTTAGTTCACACTAGTTAAGAATAATTGGAAGAAAATGTCAGAGTCTTTTTCCTCTCTTTTTCACACATAGCGTTAGATATGCTGTAAATTCTTGGCATTCCTTGCCTTCTTTGTTGAATGACAAGATATTTTTACTGGTCAAATAACCTTGAAGGCAAATTAAGGTGAGATTTACTATCTGAAATAATTACACAGTCTTTAAACATATTCACAGTTAAGTTCATTTCAGTCACTCAGCCGTGTCTGATTCTTTGCAACCCCATGAATCGCAGCACACCAGGCCTCCCTGTCCATAACCAAATCCCGGAGTTCACTCAAACTCATGTCCATCGAGTTGGTGATGCCATCCAGCCATCTCATCCTCTGTCGTCCCCTTCTCCTCCTGCCCCCAGTTCCTCCCAGCATCAGGGTCTTTTCCAATGAGTCAACTCTTTGTATGAGGTGGCCAAAGTATTGGAGTTTCAGCTTTAGCATCATTCCTTCCAAAGAACACCCAGGACTGATCTCCCTTAGAATGGACTGGTTGGATCTCCTTGCACTCCAAGGGACTCTCAAGAGTCTTCTCCAACACCACAGTTCAAAAGCATCAATTCTTTGGTGCTCAGCTTTCTTCACAGTCCAACTCTCACATCCATACATGACCACAGGAAAAACCATAGCCTTGACTAGATGGACTTTTGTTGGCAAAGTACTGTCTCTGTTTTTGAATATGCTATCTAGGTTGGTCATAACTTTCCTTCCAAGGAGTAAACATCTTTTAATTTCATGGCTGCAATCACCATCTGCAGTGATTTTCAAGCCCCCAAAAATAAAGTCTGTCACTGTTTCCACTGTTTCCCCATCTATTTCCCGTGAAGTGATGGGACCAGATGCCATGATCTTCATTTTCTGAATGTTGAGCTTTAGGCCAACTTTTTCACTCTCCTCTTTCACTTTCATCAAGAGGGTCTTTAGTTCCTCTTCACTTTCTGCCATAAGGGTGGTGTCATCTGCATATTGATATTTCTCCCGGCAATCTTGATTCCAGCTTGTGTTTCTTCCAGCCCAGCGTTTCTCATGATGTACTCTGCATAGAAGTTAAATAAGCAGGGTGACAATATACAGCCTTGACACACTCCTTTTCCTATTTGGAACCAGTCTGTTATTCCATGTCCAGTTCTAACTGTTGTTTCCTGACCTGCATACAGATTTCTCAAGAGGCAGGTCAGGTGGTCTGGTATTCCCATCTCTTTCAGAACTTTCCACAGTTTATTGTGATCCACATAGTCAAAGGCTTTGGTATAGTCAATAAAGTAGAAATAGATGTTTTTCTGGAACTCTCTTGCTTTTTCTATGATCCAGCGGATGTTGGCAATTTGATCTCTGGTTCCTCTGCCTTTTCTAAAACCAGCTTGAACACCTGGAAGTTCACAGTTCACGTATTGCTGAAGCCTGACTTGGAGAATTTTGAGCATTACTTTACTAGCATGTGAGATGAGTGCAATTGCAGGTATGGATTAAATATGAAAGGAGTAAAATACCCACCTATTCTCAGTATCAGTAAATTTTAAAATTAAAAATGAATAAAATTCATAATAATACATTAGATATATAACATATGATGTAAAGTTCCATCATTGATTTGCTAGTTATAAAAAGCTCCCTTCTCAAACACTGCCTAGAAGAGGAGACTGGAAGCTTATTTAATAAAAATATAACATTTATTAAATAAAAGAAAACTTCTTGTTAAACATTCTCAATGATTCATTAAATGTTGAAAAAGTATTATAAATTTAATATGACAGTTATCTGAATAAGTCATTTTAAAACAGTAGGCATTGCCAGTAGGCATTTATGTTACAATTCAGTAAGAATTTTGTAGTAATTAATTACTTTTCATAACTCATATTTGGGTGCAAAGAGAGAAAATACACTTTTTCACACCAAGAATTTCATATTCATGCATATAACAGGCATGCCTGTAAGGTGGCAAGTGTTCTGACTAGCGTAAAGCATTTAGTTAGAAACATGAATGCTTTTTACCAAATTATTCTTATTATTGTAATGATGCTTACACTCTAAAACCCACTGCTCTCTCTTTGATAAACAGAATACTGTCAAGCACTTCACACTTGTTGACTCTTTTAGTCTTCACAGCAACTTTATAAAATATCATCTCTTCTTATCCCATGTAAAGAAGGCAAGAAAAAACACATCTAGAAATTCACTCAATGTTGATGAGCAGGGACAGGATTCAGACTCAGATCCATCTGACTTCAGAGCTATTAATCACCAGGCTCATGGCTGCCCTAATTACTTAGCCTCTATCTAGATGCTGCATAATTCTGAGGTACCTCTGCTACCTGTTTTAGTAGATTTGAAATGGTACAGAACCCCTAGGTCCCATAAAGAGTCAGAGGACTGATTATAATTTTTAAAATCTATAAAGCTCTTGAAGCTGAGACAGGCACTAGGAAAATACAAAGTGGTAGTCTTGTTTCTACTGGATGTGCATATGTGTCCTGATTATTGAAAAGGAAAAGTAGGAATCAACTGCTGTTCTTAGTATCTCCTTGATGGTATTGGAGCTTTGAGGATTGAATTCATATTCTTTCCATGAAAGTTTCATATTTGACCTTTCACTGTTATGTGTAAGAGACTGCTTTAAGAATTTTAATATTCTCTAATTTGTTCTGTTACACTGGCCACGAATAAAATCCTGTTTCAAAGACAGTGAATTTTCCTCCTCCTCTGACCAAGTGACTAACGCTGATTCAAAACCCTCTCTTGGTCCCCACTGTCTTCCTGGATCTCTGTAACAGTTTGGATAATGAAAAACTTGCTTTAGACAGTTTTCTTTATGTGTTTATTTTATGTTTGTGACAGGGAAAAATAATCCTTGAAGACTGACTAACTTGGATCTCAGCCTCTTTCTTAAAAGTTTAAATTCTTAAGTTTTTAGTTTTATCAGTATTAGAAATTAAGGGGAATAATGAGTAGCTTGCAGGATTGTTGAGAGTATAAAATGAAATCAATTTCATGGAAGTACTTAGTAGAGTGTATGCTAAAAGTGGGTACTTGATGTTTTTGGACATTTTGTGTGTGTATGTGTCTTTCTTTTGGGTGTATCATTGTATCATGTGACATTAATTTTTTAAAAATATCATACCATTCTCCTATGAGTCTGCAAAGTAACTTTCATTTTCTGATGAAAATATGGGCAAGTGATAGGAGTCCTTATCCTCTTCAACCCACCATCTCGTATGAAAGCACAATCCCTGATAGTAAATTCAAATCCGGTTTATTTGAATAGAATTTTCAGGATGTTTTTATCTTACAATTTCTTTTTAACATTTGGACTGTTTAGAAATTCCACAAATAGGCAAATGAGCATTGGATGCCCTTAACATTAATATTACTAATATTGATTTCCCTAAATATGTGACTGGCTTATTTTATTAAAAAATGGTCTTGTATTGTATCTAGTTTGTTACCTGTTACTTAGAAAAAACTCAGTATTTGTTGAATAAATTAAATTAATGATAAGAAGTATAACTTCCTACTATGTAACAGATAGCTTGGCTTACCTTGGCAATGTTAAATCATATCATAGGGAATTAAACTGTTGAAACTATGGCAGAATAAATAGATGAGTATGATTCTAAACCTATGGAACTTTTGGAACAATCCTTTTAAAAACTATAGATCCTAAGGAGCCTACTGAAGAATTATCCTAAAGTAATAGTGGGTGGCAACTGCATACAGATTCACAATCAGAACTATAGGTTACTGATTTCCAATGCTCTTCTCATTTTACCATAACCAATAGTTCTCCTTACAATTTGTTAAGAATCTAGTATTGTTTTCCCAGACTGAAACTGGACATAACTAAATTTAGACCTTTCCATCAATGGCCAGGTAAAAATAACATCAGCCACATCCTGGATTAAAAAAAAAAAAAACAGCTTTCCCCTGTTATTAGTGATTCATTCAAGCTGCTCAAAAGACAACCATATTACATACATGAACTTGTCACTGGGTAGCGTGCTTTGGGTACATCTTAGTATCATTTCTAATTTGGAAAGAATGACACATTTCTAACTCACTGGCAAGATGCCAGAGTGATGATTGCCTTTATGTTCATGAAACAACAATTAAATATTTAAAACTTGCTTATATAACTGCTTATTTTGGAGAAGATTCCTAATGGCTGCATCTGAACAGAAATTATTTTTGAAAAGCACATATTTTGTTCATCAGTATTCTATACCACCACCTTCATCTTTCTCAGTATAAATTAATATACAGTTCTTCTATTAGAAAAACACATAAGCATATAATGCAGTTCCAGTTGCACCCTAAAATAATCATTAAGAGTAGCTATTGCTTTATTACCTGTGAATGTCTGTCATAAAGGAAAAAAGGGGGCAGGTATAATTTCCATATGGCTTACAGATACTGCATTGCACAAGTTCATAAGGGTTATGAACTGGTTTCCAGAGTATTTCTAGCAATCTGTGAAATAGTAAAACACATGTAAACCAATGAGATTTAACTGGACACCATGTAGTATGAGCCCATGAAGATGCAAGGACTACCAGTCTCCTACAGAGAACATCAGCCCTCACCAGTAAAAATAGGCAATATTCTAAGGTGGGGTGGAAAAAGAGGGTGCATGAAAATATGTGTAAATTTGCCCAAGGTCAGAAACAGGGTTGAATCTATTAAATAGCAGTCCTTGGCCTGGAGTTCATGCCTATCAAAACCCATTAATGAATTCATGAATGAATATATGTAGTGAGTGAAGGAATAAATACATTTAATGTCCTTCTAACTTTTTGTCTATTTATTTATTGTGTCAAAAGAGAGAGAACCAGAAAGTCTGAAATGAGTATGGTGATGTCAAAACCCATATAATTGTATGCTTTGAATAGTGAACCCTAATGTGACCTATGAAGTGAAGTGAAGTGAAGTCGCTCAGTCATGCCCGATTCTTTGCGACCCCATGGACAGTAGTCTGCACCAAGCTCCTCCATCCATGGGATTTTCAAGGCAAGAGTACTGGAGTGGGTTGTCATTTCCTTCTCCATCAGTTCAGTTCAGTCGCTCAGTCGTGTCCGACTCTTTGTGACCCCATGAATCGCAGCACATCAGGCCTCCCTGTCCATCACCAACTCCTGGAGTTCACTCAGACTCAAGCCCATCGAGTCAGTGATGCCATCCAGCCATCTCATCCTCTGTCGTCCCCTTCTCCTCCTGCCCCCAGACCCTCCCACCATCAGAGTCTTTTCCAATGAGTCAGCTCTTCGCATGAGGTGGCCTAAGTACTTGAGTTTCAGCTTTAGCATCATTCCCTCCAAAGAAATCCCAGAGCTGATCTCCTTCAGAATGGACTGGTTGGATCTCCTTGCAGTCCAAGCGACTCTCAAGAGTCTTCTCCAACACCACAGTTCAAAAGCATCAATTCTTCGGCTCTCAGCCTTCTTCACAGTCCAACTCTCACATCCATACATGACCACAGGAAAGACCATAGCCTTAACTAGACGAACCTTTGTTGGCAAAGTAATGTCTCTGCTTTTGAATATGCTATCTAGGTCCTTCTCCATAAACTTTAGCTAATAATAACACATTGATATCAGTTCATCAACTGTAACACGTTCATCTAACACACTAATGTAAAATGTTAATACTAAGGGAAACTATGTATAAAATTAGAACAGAGTATATGGGTAGTCTCTGTACTTTCTGATCTATATTTCTATGAGCCTAAAACCTTGGTGGCTCATGGTAAAGAATCCACCTGCCAGTACAGGAGACATGGGTGGGATCCCTGATCTGGCAAGATCCCGCATGCTGCGGAGCAACTAAGCCTGTGTGCCACAGCTACTCAGCCTATTCCAGTGCTCTAGAGCCTGGGAGCTGCAACTACCGAGCCCACATGCCCTAGAGTACTGAAGCCTGCATGCCCTAGAGCCCATGCTACTCAAGGAGAGAAGCCACCACAATGAGAAGCCTATGCATGGCAACTACGGAGTAGCCCATGTTCATCACAACTAGAGAAAAGTCTGTGCAACAATGAAGACCCAGCAAAGCCAAAAATAAAGAAAATTATAAAAAATTGCCTATTACTTAAAAAAATAAAAATGTACAATGAAATCACATTTTGATAGTCCTACCTTCACTGAACTCAGGAAGAACAATGGATGGTATAAAAATAATCCTTGTTATGTAATGTACATGGCTGAGTTCCAGGTGGACCAGAAGACAGAGAGAGCTCCTCTTTATGGAGATATCTTGAAATCCCCAGTTCTGTTCTGTTATTTTTCATGAGAGAGAGAGAGACCCTCAGCAACCCTTGAGCAAAGCAGAACTACTGACAGATCGTATTTACAATCATTAGATACACTGGAAATTCAAAGGGTGAAATTTCTACATTCAAAAGAAAGATTTTGGAATGTGTCTATTATGCAGGTGTGTAAAATATGGTAATAAAATGTATTTTCTTCCTCCAGAATGATAATAGTGCCCCATTTATAAATGTAGTAATTACTACCACATCAATTCAGCCCACAGATATGTATAACTGTAATGAATATAGACATATTACATTCATCTAAATTGAATACATTGAAATTAATAAACTATTGTGCATTAGACAGGAAATAGTTTCATTTAGCCATTACTCCTGCTGTAACTACTTATTGTAAAAATGCAATTAATAGTGTCTGACGTTTCATTTTCTAATATAGGAGAAATCAATGAAAACTGTCAGGTAACTAAGTTTTCTGGAAAGTTGCTAGTGACACCGGCTCAATTACAAGTCATTTTTTAAAAATTCAACATCTGCAACAGCTGTCTAGGGGAGAAATGGTCATTAAGTGATGCTGACCTAGACATTGTTTCACTTTTGCTTGAGAATTAACTGCAAACAAGTTCCCTTCAAAAAGATCCAGGTTATTGTCAAATAAATTCCTGTTCTAAGGCCTTCTCAGGTGGTTCTGGAATCAATTCGTACATTTAAAAAAAGCCCTGTTTCCCATCCCCTTTCACTAAAATAGGCTTAGCAGCTCCTAAAATGATGGGCTAAAATAATAGAAAGCCAAAGTCTTTGCTTTTAAAAAAGGACATATGAGCCAGATAAATGCCAAAACTCCAAGGACTTTCTGTTTTTCTGAATGTTTGCTATCTTGTTTGATAAAAAGTCAGCTACATTTGGTTTACTTGTTCTATAACCAGAAATGTTTAAAAAGCGATTGTGCTCACAAAGGCACTTTATTGTTTCAAACTGGCTGCTGCAGGTTTCTATCTATTGAAATTCTAACAGGTAATTTACTTTCAAACTTAGAGAAAACTAGCAATTGTGAAAGAAGTATGCTATACAAAAGCTCGGTGTCTCAAATCTTGAAATATTAACTTCAAGCTGGGAAAAATGTCTCAAAAGTGAGGAAAGTCTATTAGAATGCTAGTTTTATTTGAGAGGACGTCATTCATATGGACTAAAGGAAATGCTCTAAACTACATTATATTCATTTTAAGATCATGAACTGATGTACAAAAGCTTGGCTCTGCTTTCATATATTTTGGAAGAAATATTTGTCACATATTTTATCTATTATTATTCTCATAGAACTTTGTAAAACTTGGGTCACTGACTTTACAAATCCTCAAAAGAAATTGTGCATACCAGTTTTATAGATACAGTTTTGCTTTATTGAAAACAAATACAATTGTCAGTTGAAGTCAAAGTCTGATGAGGTGAAAACTGGAGTAAAAGTTAATATATGTAACAATAGCAGAACCCATAGTACAGCCTATCTAGACTGGTGAAGAGTTGAAACAGATTTTCACAGTTGCTTGAGCAGTTGGAGCATCTGTACTTATTGTTAACATTAGCACCAATTCAATAAGCCATATAGCTGTGTCATAATCTATTGTGTGTGTTCACACTGTGTAAAGCTAGACTAAAAAGAAAGTCAGCTACACAGAACAGAAATTGTGGGTCTATTGTAAAAGAAGTGGAATAAGAAAGTTGGAATCATCTTGTAGGCACGCACGGGACTTCAGAAATTCTTTTCTAATTAAAAGATATTTAATCCAGAAGTTCTTTGGTTTTGCCCAGATTGATGTAGAATGATAAGTAGTAGATCTGGACTAATTCAACTCCTTGACTTCAACTTCTGAGAAAAACAGCAGAGCCACAAATTCTATGAAGTCTATTTTCTTTCTTGAAAGAGGAGATTGATCCAAAGGATGAACTTTTGCATCTCTGAAACTTAACATATATAAATGAGTATATAGTATTTAAGCTGATATATTAGATACTGATATATACTCTTTCTCTTCTTAACACAACCAAAATCTATCTAAGAACTTGTTTAAAAAGTATGTTCTTACTCCTGAAATGTCAGAAATAAAATAGTTTGTTTCAAACTATCTCTTACAGAAGGAGACATAATCACTCTCAGTAGAGGACTTCTTCCCCCTTTTATTTTCCTAAGATTTAAAAAAATATTAAGAGCTTTGCTAGTCTATAGATTGTTAGTTATAGATAGTTTCAGTGGATTGAACACTGAACTGAGCCAGTACTAAAACTGGCTTTAGAAAGGGAGAAGCTACCTTCTTTTCTGATATTGGAGGGATATCTTAGATAAAAAGGAGGAAAAGCAGAAGAAAAAAGAATTTATTCCTGAAATGATTTTTTTTTAACTCCTGTGTTGCCCTTGAAGCAATTTAGCGTATGGTGGAGATTTAGTTATATTATAAAGGTTTGGATTATTTGCTGTGTTATTCTACTGTGCAAGATAATAATAACACATTACTCCTATTTTCAAGAGGCTCTCAGAACCACCTGAAGGGATCGAATTAATACACAAATTGCAAGTGACAATAGAAAGGAATATACAGTCACATGGTGGGGATTTTAAGTGCTATGTATTTTCAAAGAAGGGAAATAACTTGTTACTTTATAATGTGCCTACATACCAGAGCAGAATAAACCTATTAAGAGAATTTTACAAAAAGACTAAATTAGCTGTCTTGCGTTCCACTCTTACATACAAAACATAAATGGCAGTTGATCTAATTCTGGAGTTTAAGAAGGTGACATAAAATATTGCTGAGAATGAATAAACTCACATTTTGCAATGAGAGTAACATAGATTTTACTCTACGTCTTGATAAACAGGAAGTCATACACACTTTAGAGAGAGGATGAATTCCTATTCTCTGACTCCTTTACAGCTGGTGTCATTTCTGAGCAATAGTTAACACAGGAATTATGATTCTGCCCATATTGTTCGTCGGTGTTCTCCTTGTGATTGTTTTCCCTGGACGTCTCTCTTGGACGGTCTGCTTGTGTTTCAGAGTGTTTACACAAAGTCTGAACTCACTTTGAACACTAAAGCATAATTAAGTTATTTTTTAAATTGATTCATATATATATATAGATAGATATAGTTTCCCCCTCCACTCATTATGCCCTGGAAAATCTTGACTGACTGCTGTCTGAATATTCTATTACAACTCTGGGCTGGAATCTGTGTTCTCACTAGTGGCCATTCCTCAGCAAATCTCTCTTCTGTGCCAGCTGCAGTGACGGCAGGGATGCATATAAACCTTTTAGTAGGAAAAAAAGTCATTATAGTATTAAAAAAATACAAATTTCACTGATAAGAAATGACAATGCCCTTAAACTTCTAAATACCCTTAGGGCACTCCATCGGCAAACACTCACAAAGAAGCAGTCCTCTTGGTCTATTGTGTGCCCAAATACCATAAGCGGGCACTTTGATGTCCATCTAGGGAGGAACAGGATCAGGGTAAGACTCTGAATTCTTGATCAACTGCTTGCAAACTCCATGGTTTTCAATAGTGAAAAAGTGAAAGTCATTCAGTCATGCCTGACTCTTTGTGACCCAGCAGACTAGTCCATGGAATTCTCCAAGCAAGAATACTGGAGTGGTAGCCTTTATCCATTCCAGGGAATGTTCCCGAAACAAGGACTGAACCCAGGTCTCCTGTATTGCAGGTGGATTCTTTACCAGATGAGCCACAAGGGAAACCCAAGAATACTGGAGTGGATAGCCTATCCTTTCTCCAGCGGATCTTCCAGACCCAGGAATCAAACTGAGGTCCTGCATTGAAGTTGGATTCTTTACCAACTGAGCTATCAGGGAAACTCTGTAGAGCAAGGATAATAATGTCACCTTCCCATAATGAGTATAATGATTAAATAAGTTCAAACATAAAAAGGACCTAAAATCATTTTTGGTGGAGTAGACATTGAAGAATTTGTCTGTAATGCAAAGACTTGAGTTCCATCCTGGGGTCAGGAAGATGCCCTGGAGAAGGGAACGGCAACCCACTCCAGTATTCTTGCCTGAAAAATTCCATGACGGAAGAGCATGGCAGGCTACAGTTCATGAGGTGGCAGAGCCAGACACAATGGAGTCACTAACACGGTCACATTCAATACCCTTCTAGGTATCACTCAGCAGTCACATTATCTATCTGTCTATTGACCTACCTACCAACCTACCTACATACTTATCATCTATAGCTATAGATTTAAAAAAACAACAACAACTATAGTGTTAAATGCTGAAAAGTGAAAAGAAAGTGAAGTCGCTCAGTTGTGTCCGACTCTTTGCGATCCCATGGACTGCAGTCTACCAGGCTTGTCTGTCCATGGGATTTTTCTGGCAAGAGTGCTGGAGTGGGTTGCCATTTTCCAGGGTATCTTCCTCACCCAGGGATCGAACCCACGTCTCCAACTATAGTGTTAAATGCTGAAGCAGTGGCCAAAATGAAAATATGCCAGGAGGAAGGGTGTCTAGGAGTTCTAAGTTTTGAAATTAATTAGTAAGAATCATGCTCCCTATCCATGGAATTCTCCAGGCCAGAATACTTGAGTGGGTAGCTGTTCCCTTCTCCAGGGGATCTTCCTAACCCAGGGATTGAACCCAGGTCTCCCACTCCACAGGTGGATTCTTTACCATCTGAACCACCAGGGAAGTCCATTAAAAATAGATGAGGTGATATGTCCTTGTGGTTAGGAATATAGTTCTGAATCAGATGGACTGAGTTTAAATCAAAGGTCTATTCTTCATGAGGGGCACCCAGAAATTTCATCTTTATCTGTGTCTTCACCCAAATCAGGAGTGCTTGATAACAGTAACAACTCATAGGACTGTGACGCTGATTGTGAAAACAAATCAAATGAAATGCTTTGCATAGTACCGGCCGTATACATGGTACCGGCCGTATACATTTGTTTATACTTTCTCGATTTTGTTTTGTTCCATTTTGTTTTTATAGAGTTTAACAGGAAAGACAAAAACATGGCATTAGATTTGAATGCGATACACAGTGACAGCTGAAGACAGACATCTGGCTCATGAGAACAAGAAGTGTCTGGATTGGGAATGGAGATTTGATGGGAGTTGGGTGGAAGGTGGTCTATGAGGACTGAACTAAAAAATGCTGGCTCTGTTGGGGAAGGGGAGCCTCACTTCCCATAACTGAAACCTAAACAATGTATAAAGAATGGGCCCACAAAGTTCAATAAAAAGTATTTTTCTCCCCACAGGGAAGAGATGAAGTTATCTTCCCAGCTGAGTGATGTACTATGTGGATGACAAGTTTTTCTTCCCATGGAGATCTGTCTTTGTGTTGCAAACTAAAGGTGGGGAAATCCAATGCAAAAACAAGCAGAAACCTCAGCCAGACACTTAATTCTGTTCCTATGAGGACACAGTGCCCTTTATTGCTGACTCTTTTATTTTTAAACTCCCCACGGTGCCATATACTGGATAAGTTACTTGTTAGAAATAATGTTCCTGGCAGTAAACATACATTTTTGTCTTTCTATAAACAGGCTCTGCTTTCTACTATAGATAGTGAACTGAGCTGGCT
This sequence comes from Bubalus kerabau, assembly GCF_029407905.1. Classification (NCBI taxonomy): domain Eukaryota; kingdom Metazoa; phylum Chordata; class Mammalia; order Artiodactyla; family Bovidae; genus Bubalus; species Bubalus kerabau. The sequence continues at coordinate 76,549,733 of NC_073631.1, read as the reverse complement.
TCCTGACCTGTTCTTTTGCTACTGTATCTTTTGGATTTCTGCCTTTGGCAGAAGTACAAAGGGACTAATGTTTTAAGGACTTTGCTTTTGATGTTTTAAAAGTTTTGGATATTTTCTATTAAATTTTTACTACCCTATACAAAAATCATGATTTGAAAGTTTATCAGTTTATAACATACAGAAATGTACCTCAGATATTAGCAATAAGTAACATATACTTATTCTATAAGGATGTGTATTAACTTTCATTGCATTTATGTGACCATATTCCTGATGTGACATGACAAATAATTTCAGGGTCTCAAGGTTAATTTTTTATTTAGTATAAAACATGTACCAACTTAGTGTTTTTCACTAACAGCCTTATGATCTAAGTGATTCTATAATGTTTTCATTAAAAGAAGAAAAAAATGTATTCTTACAAATACTACTGTTATTGTACAGAAATAAACACTCACCCAGGGTGAGCACAAATTTAGAAGGTGATTTAAATGTTAAGCATTTTATTATTAATAACAAAATGACAAAGATAAAATTTTATGGACTTTCATTAAAAAGCCTGTCTAGACCCACACCAATTATTATGTTTAGCAAGTAAAAACTTTAAAAATAACTTGTGTGTGTATATGCCTTTGTGTGGTAGTATTTCCAAAAAAAATTTCCCATTTAACTTATGTGCCTTAAAACAACTCATAAGTTTATTCAGATAGTATCATAATCAAACATGAGTTTGTAAAGTTTTAATTATAAGGACAGAAATGGTAAGGACTTAACAGAAACAGAAGAGATTAAGAAGAGTGACAATAGTACACAGAAGAACTGTACAAAACAGTTCTTAATGACCTGGATAACCAAGATGGTATGGTCACTCACCTAAAAAGCTAGTGGAGGTGATGAAATTCCAGCTGAGCTTTTCAAATCCTTGAAAATGATGCTTAAGTGCTGCACTCAATCTGCCAACAAATTTGGAAAACTCAGCAGTGGCCACAGGGCTGAAAAAGGTCAATTTTCATTCTATTTGCAAAAAAAGGCAATGCCAAAGAACATTCAAATTACCACACAATTGCAGTCATTCCACGTGTTAGCAAAGTAATTCTCAAATCCTTCAAGTTAGGCTTCAACAGTATGTGAACCAAGAACTTCCAGATGTACAAGCTGGATTTAGAAAAGGTAGAGGAACCAGAGATCAAATGGCCTACTGTTGGACCATAGAAAAAGCAAGGGATTTCAAAAAACATCTACTTCTGCTTCATTGACTGCACTAAACCCTTTGATTGTATGGATCACAACAAGTTGTGGAAAATTCTTAAAGTGATGGGAATACCAGACCACCTTACCTGCTTCCTGAGAAACCTGTATACAGGTCAAGAAGGAACATTGCAACTGGACATGAAACAATGGACTGGTTCAAAATTGGGAAAGGAGTATGTCAAGGCTGTATATTGTCACTCTGCTTATTTAACTTATATACAGAGTACATTATGTGAAATCCCAGACTGGTTGAATTACAAGCTGGAATCAAGATTGCTGGGAGAAATATCAATAACCTCATATATGGAGATGACACCATTCTAAGGGCAGAAAGTGAAGAGGATCTGAAGAGCCTTCTGATGAAAGGTAAAGAGGAGAGTGAAAGGTAAAGAGGAGAGTAAAAGCTGGCTTAGAGTTCAACATTCAAAAACTAAGATCATGGCAGCCAGTCACATCACTTCATGGCAAATACATGGGGAACAAATGGAAACAGTGACAGACTTTATTTTCTTGGCCTCCAAAATCACTGTGGATGGTGACTGCAGCCAAGAAATTTAAAGACACTTGCTCCTTGGAAGAAAAACTATGACAAACCTAGAAAGCATACTCAAAAGCAGAAACATCACTTTGCCGACAAAAGCCCATATAGTCAAAACTATGATTTGTTTTGTTTTTCCCAGTAGTCATGAATGAATGTGAGAGTTGGACCATAAAGAAGGCAGATTGCCAAAGAATTGATGCTTTTGAACTGTGGTGCTGGAGAATACTCTTGAGAGTCCCTTAAACAGCAGGATCAAAGTAGTCAATCCTAAAGGAAATCAACCCTGAATATTCATTGGAAGGACTGAGGCTAAAGCTGAAGATCCAATAATTTGGCCACCTGATGCAAAGAGCTGACTCACTGGAAAAGAACTGATGCTGGGAAAGATTGAGGGCAGGAGGAGAAGAGGATGACAGAGGATGAGATGGTTGGATGGCATCATTGACTCAACGGATATGAGTTTGAGCAAACTCCTGGAGACAGTGAAGGACAGAGAGAGGGGTTGCAAACAGTTGGACACGACTAAAAGACCAAACAACAACAATTATCTGCTGATGTTTGCCAGTCCTTCTTTTGTTTTTCCATTTAACATTTTCATGAAAAATTGGATGGCCTAAGGTCAATGTTCCATTCCTCAATCTTTAATGTCCGTATCTGTATGTCAAAATGAATTCATAAAAAGTCATTATTTAAAAGATATTTAGTAACATCTAAACATTCTATTTGCTAATCAATTGAAGAATAATTCATTCAAATAAAAATGAAGTTATGTTTCCTCAATATTAAAAATTTAAAATGCAGAAAAATATCCACTCTCTTGTGTCTCCATTTAACTAAATTAAACTTCACCAAATTATGTGTAAGCCGTCTATTATAATAAGGGGGAAAATCATGAACCTAAGTGGTTCTTATGAACTTAATATGGGTTCCAGTGAGTAACCAAGTGACAAAGATATTATTAATAAATTAATAGCTAAGATTCCCATTTCCTCATAAGTAAAATTTCAAAATTATTTCTCTCCTTTTTATATTAATGCAGAAGTCACAAGATAGAAATAACATATGAAAACATAACATATATAAAAACAATTATAGTCATACAACCAATGCAAGGGAAAAAAAGGAAAAAATGGAAGAAGTATCATATAGATATGCTGTTTAGTAAAAGACAAATTTGCAAAAACAAGCCAACAACAAATGGAGAGTTGGTTTTGTGACAACTTTTTACATATTTTGCATCTGCTTTTTATCCTCTTCCTGTCACACTTTTGTGGAAACTTGTATTAGTATTAAAGGAATTCTTAAACTTGCTACAGTCAGGCACTGAGGACTTTTTGTTTTGTCCTCTTTTGTTTGGGCCATAGGAACTGAAGGATATGAAACTGAATTCTTAATTAAATAACATACACACCTTATCAAAAACAACTAATTAAATATTAATGTTTTATTTTTTATCTACAGAATATAGAATCCAATGGGTTTGTATTTCATAAGATTTTATAAAAATGTATTCTTTTTTGTCTGACTTTTCACTCAGCATAGTTGTTTTGACATTAATCCATGTTGTGTATATTACCTGATCATTTTAATTGAAGGATGGCATTCTATGATATGGATTTGCCACAATTATCCATCCCCTTTTTAATAGGCACTTGGTTACTTTTCCGTGGTATTCTCAACTGGGGGACAAGAGGGAGGGGTAGAAGGAAGGAAGCATAATTGCGTACTAGGAAATGTTTGGTGGTGACATGTGAAACCATCTTGATTATAGCTGTGGCTTTGTGTAATGTATGTCATAACTCATTAAACTGCACACTTTAAATATGTACATGAAAAAGTTAATGATTAGTTTTCCTAATTTATTTCCTGTACTCTTGATAGGAATTCTTTATTCTTGCACTGTTGAGAAAAGATCTGGGCAGATACTATCCCAAACAGACAGCATCAGTAATATTTTTTCAGTATATACCTATTTTTTTTTTATTGGAATAAAATTGCTTTACATTGTTTTTCATTCTGCTCCTTATGTAATATCCTCAGGCAAGTATTTTTCTCTTTTTCATGGGTTTGGTCTGGTGGTATATTTTTCCTTTATCTTATAAAGGAGTAGAGAATGCTTGAGTGTAAAATGAGAATACAATGAATATCATTCAAATTTTTTAATATAGATTTCATTAGAGAGAGATCAAAATATTCCTGAAGTGATAACAAGTAATTCAGTTGATAAGATAGTTAACTCATACTCTGTAGGCATCAACATAACAGCTGATAAGTTATTCAGCATCTAGTTGAAAGCAAATTTAATAATTTGGTGAGCTATTCTTTGCATTCCATCAGTGTTTACGAGGCATTAACAACATTTAGGTGACAATTTTATGTCATAAAAGGTAATTTTGTGTACCTTATGACTACTTGACAGTGGTTGCTTGAACATTTTATAAATTCATAATAAATATTGAAAATTAAAACATTGATACAAATGTATATGGAAATAGCTAAAACTTACTTTTGTGGAATACATAGGAAAATTTTATATTTAAAAGAGTATTTTAAAATTTTATGCAAATTTTAATTTATGTTATTCTTAAAATTTTGGTTCTATTTTTTTTTTTAATTCTGTGTTTAGCAAGCATTTATCTTACTTAAATTGGACATACAGTTTTTAAAAGTCATTCATATAAAGAAAATGCAATAAATGATATGAGACTCTTTTTTTGAGGTAGGAGACAGGGAAACTAGGTACGTTAATATCTAGCTTTACTTCCAGATTGATTTGCATGACTACCTACCTCTAGTGTCTTGTCTCTAGCTTTTGTATTTCTAAAATAGGGGTTTGGTTAATTGACAAGTTTCTTTTGAACTCCAAGACTATGCCATTAATTTTTGTCTTTTAAGGACAGTCTTCTTAAATATGAATGTGTGTTTTTGAGGAGAAAAGAGTTAGTTAATACAATCTTTCTGACAATAAAATATGAAAGTGAGGAAAGAATTTGGGAATAGGAAGCTGAATTTTTCAGCCTCCCTAGTTTCCACAGGGATTCATTCATTTAGAATTGATGGATACTCATTTACTTCTCCAAACCTTTTCTACTGTAGACAAAGCCCAGGACACATAAAGACACTATACTAAATGGCATTTGTTACACCTTCTTATGATTTAACAGCATATCAAAATCTTGATTCAACTTATTTATGCCAAAATGAAAGACTAATAGAAATAAAGACACAGATAAACAAATGGAACCTAATTAAATTCAAACACTTATGCACAGCAAAGGAAACCACACCAAACAGAAAGACTACTCACAAAAAGACAGGAAATATCTGTAAAAGATGCAACCAACAGGAGATTAGTCTCAAAAATTTACAAACAGTTCGAGTGGCTCAATTATCAAACAAGCAAACAACCCAATCAAAAAATGGACAGAAGACCTAAAGGAACATTTCTCTAAAGAAGGCATACAGATGGCCAAGACATGTAAAGATGCTCAACATGATTAATTATTAGAGAAATGCAAGTCAAAACTACAAGGAGTATCACCTCACACCAGTTAGAATGGCCATCATTTAAAAAATCTACAAGCAATAAATGCCAGAGAGGGTATAGAGAAAAGGGAACCCTTCTACACTGTTGGTGGGAATGTAAACTGGTACAACCACTATGGACAACTGTATGGAGGTTTCTTAAAATACTAAAAATAGAGCTACATATGAGCCAGAAATCCTGCTTCTGGGCATATATCCAGAGAAACACATGGTTCAGAAGGATATGTGCACCAGAGTATTCATTGCAGTGCTGCTTACAATAGCCAAGACACGGAAGCGACCTTAATGTCCACCAATAAATACCTAGATAAGAAGATACAGTAAACATACATAAATGGAATACTACTCAGCCATCAAAAAAAGAATGAAATATTGCTATTTGCGGCAACACGAATGGACTTGGAGATGTACATACTATGTGAGTAAGTCAGACAGAGAAAAACAAATATCATATGCCATTGTCTATATGCAGAATCTAAAAAAATGAAGCAAGTGAACTCATTTACAAAACAGAGACTCACAGACTTAGAAACTGAACTTACAGTTACTAGGGAGAAGGATGGGAGTGGAGGGATAGATTAGGTGTTTGGGACTGCCATGTATACACTACCACATTCAAAACAGATAACCAATAAGGACCTACTGCACAGCACAGGAATTTCTCTCAAAATTCTGTAAAACTTAGATGGAAAAATAATTTGAAAAAGAATAGATACATGTATACTTACAACTGAATCACTTTGCTGATGCTCCTTAGAAAATGGTAAGAGCCCTTCACAATATAATCTCCAAGGAAACAATCATTCTGAATGCAACACTGTTAATCAATTATGCTTTGATATAAAATTGAACTTTTTTTAAAAAAAGACATCTGATTATACAATTATAATCTAGATGTGTGACACCACTTATTTAGCCTGATTTTCATTTTGTTTTTATTTGTTTTCAGTTGCTTGTTTGGTGCTCCCTTAGCTTCTACTTACCCAAGATAAATGACTCAAAGAAATTAACATTATTTTTTATTGCTGAACTGCCATATTTACAATTCACTAACAAGAAAGAATATGATGGATTGAAATTTTCAGGTAGAAAATATTCTTTTTCAGTTAAATGAGTTTCCATCAGGACAAATGAAAAAGATGGAAAATTGAGAGGATCAAGCCCAACCACTAAGAACCAAGTTTATTTCTCTGCCCATGGTGGTGAATGCAATGATTAGAGGAGATACACCCTTGCATTTCAAATGTGGAGCCCACAAGGCAACATTCCAAGTGCAGAGCTAAGGATTAAGTGAATTTCCAAAAAAATCAAAGGACTCTGATATCTGTGCTTTTGCGAACAAAATGCTGAGAGTAACTTTGGAATTGCATCCTAAGAGAGTTATCATGGTTGACAGAATCTATCAGATATCTTGGCAGAAAGATTTAGATTAGAAAGGCAGAGGCTTGTCTATCTAGGTCCTCAGAATGATTGTTTCCTTGGAGATTATATTGCAAAGGGCTCTTATCATTTTCTAAGTGAGCATAAGAAAAGTGATTTTCTCAGTTGCCAAAAGATGTATTTATAAATGCAAAACAACTGCTAAGCCATATCACTCCTGGCTCATGTAGGTGAACAAATATATTGTTTCCTTTTTCTAAATGTCATTTTTAATCAAGAAAAGATTACTCTGGCAGGGAGAGAGAATTACTTTTTTAAAAATCAGATGGTTGGTATAAGGCATATCAGGAATAATCCTTCAGATACAGACAAAGTCCTTTGCCTTATTCTGCACAAACGAAGAATTGGGGCAAGAGATGTTGGGGAAAATGAACTCTGAAAGTATTTATATTTAGATGTTTGTTTTTATTCATTTGACTTCATGGCAGGAATAGTTTTCTTTCTCTTAATTTTCACTTTTTTGCCCCTATTTTTAGGGGCAGCTCTTATAAAATATAGAAATATTATTATATCCAGTGATCGAAGACTTTTTCTATATAAGAATAAAAATGTTGTTATTTATAGTGAGATATCTTCTTTCTCACTCAAAGACTAACTTTTAGGTGGCACAAAATAAACTTGCTTTTATAAAGTTCATCAATTTTTTTTTAAAACAGAAATTAGCATTATCAGATCAGATCAGATCAGTCGCTCAGTCGTGTCCAACTCTTTGCAACCCCATGAATCGCAGCACGCCAGGCCTCCCTGTCCATCACCAACTCCCAGAGTTCACTGAGACTCACATCCATCGAGTCAGTGATGCCATCCAGCCATCTCATCCTCTGGCGTCCCCTTCTCCTTCTGCCCCCAATCCGTCCCAGCATCACAGTCTTTTCCAGTGAGTCAACTCTTCGCATGAGGTGGCCAAAGTACTGGAGTTTCAGCTTTAGCATCATTCCTTCCAAAGAAATCCCAGGGCTGATCTCCTTCAGAATGGACTGGTTGGATCTCCTTGCAGTCCCAGGGACTCTCAAGAGTCTTCTCCAACACCACGGTTCAAAAGCATCCATTCTTCGCGCTCAGCCTTCTTCACAGTCGAACTCTCATGTCCATACATGACCACAGGAAAAACCATAGCCTTGACTAGGCGGACCTTTGTTGGCAAAGGAATGTCTCTGCTTTTGAATATGCCATCTAGGTTGGTCATAACTTTCCTTCCAAGGAGTAAGCATCTTTTAATTTCATGGCTGCAGTCACCATCTGTAGTGATTTTGGAGCCCAGAAAAATAAAGTCTGACACTGTTTCCACTGTTTCCCCACCTATTTCCCATGAAGTGATGGGACCAGATGCCATATTTTTAAGATATTCTCACTTGTGGCAGTGGTAATTTATTTCATAAGTACTTTTACTTTCATTATATATGTGGAAAAGATGTTTTATATCTTTTATTTATAAAATTATTTTGTTAATACCATGTCAACATCTGTGTATTTTTATTGATTGTTTAATTTTCATAGTTTCCTTTTAATGGCTAACCTCTGACTGTAAAAGTACAAAGCTCAAATAGTTTAACATATCAATATTTGTGTGTAGGCACAATAAATTTTATAATAGTGATAGAATCCTTTCACATGCCTTCCATATTTTTAATGCAGTAAGTGTTTTAAAGAAAACTCAAAACTCAAAAATGTTCCCAGACTTTCTGGGAGAGTCCTAACACCAAATATCCTGTTTGGTTTTCACTAGGACAACCAACTTTAGGTTTGGAAAATAGGTTGATTATAATATTGATATCAAATAGGCATCTAGGTTAGAAGTTGTGGGCTGTCTCATATATGGTTCACTACAATCTCTAGAACAACTTGGGTTTTAGCCTCTAAAGGTGGGATTGTAGCTTATATAAGTAGGATGACACAAAGTCATAGAAATTATAGAACTCAATGATGAAATCTGTCTGTAGAAAAGGAAGAGAGTTAGGAGTATTCTTTAAATACTAGGGGAAATAAGCACCAAAATAGCATTGTTTCTAAATATTGAAATCATGAAACATCATTAACAAAGAACACTAAAAGAATATAAAAGAGAAATAAATTGCATTTAAAGTTAACATAATCTATGTTAAATACTTTATAAAGACTATATTATTAACCATTCATTCTCTAACAGAAGGCTAGGGGAAGAAGAAGAAGCAAAAGACAAATCATTTATCCTTTTCTAAACTGTTTACAGCATCTATAAAATAAATCCTTAAACTGGATCCCATGAGCTGCTGTACTAGGCATGCAGTTTCCACTGCTATTTTATCAGAGAAAAATTCAGTACAGTACTTAAAGCAGACAAAGAGGTGCTGCTTTGATGGAAGTGTGTGTGCATGTGTGAGTGTGTCTGTGTGCTCATGTGTTTGTGTATGTAGGTTGCAGTCCTTGAAACTCAAGGGCTTGTCCAGAGTTCTTTACAGCATCTCTGCACATGGTAAAGCTCAGCTCAAACAATTCCATCATCCAAGTCTGATCTTATTCTGAACCTTCCATACATCATCTCCTTTTCAACCAGACTAGCCTTTGCATGACGGAGAGCCAAGAAACTGTGTACCTATGTACTGGCATTTGCTTGATTCCACAGTGACAACCACTCATAAAAAGGCTAGCTGTATCAAAGATTGTAATTAAGGGCCCACAAAAAAGATTCATTTATGCCTGTTATTCCTGCTGGCTTCTGAGTGACTCAGGCCTCCCCACAAGATCCTGTATTTGGAAACTGCATATTTAAATCCCAGAAGGATTTAGATATGAAGGTGCAGATGGCTGTATAAATAAATGACTGTCACTGACTTCTTATTCTTCTTCATAAAATGGGTGTTATGATCCTGGTCAATCTTGTCACAGCCATTTTGCCAGTAAGGAAGTATTAGTCACTCAGTCATGTTGGACTTTTTGTGACCCCATGGACTGTAGCCCGCCAAGCTTCTCTGTCCATGGGATTCTCTAAGCAAAAATACTGGAGTGGGTCACCATTTCCTCCTCCGTATTCTATTCACAACTGAGATTTGTTCTACCTGAGCTTGCAAATGTACTTAAGACTGTGGGTTCAGAGGTAAAGGAACAAAAAACAACAACAAAAAAATTGGCAGGAGGAAAGCTTTCTACCTTAAAGAATATTCCTTCCTTAGAGAATAAAAGAAAAAAAATTAAAACATACGAGTTTTGTCTTTTTTTTTTTTTTTTTTGCTATTGCTTATCCTAACTTTTCTCTTGCATAGATGAGTAGACCAAGTTACAGTGTTCCTTCAGGGGTTCTTTGTATGCGGCGATGCATCCTACAATATGCAGCAATACATCTTACATACTGTTGCCCAATGGGCTTCCCGGATGGCGCTAGAGGTAAAGAACCTGCCTGCCAGTGTAGCGGGCTTAAAGAGATGTGGGTTTGGTTCATGGGTATGGAAGATCCTCTGGAGAAGGGCATGGCAACCCACTCCAGTATTCATCCTTGGAGAATTCCTTTGACAGAGAAGCCTGGTGGGCTGTGGTCCATAGGGTTGCAAAGAGTTGGACACAACTGAAGCAACTTAGGACACACACACACACACACACACACACACACACATGCAGTTCCCCAATAAATAATGTCATTTGGGTCACTTGCCTAATGAACAAAATACCAATTCTAATTCCTCCGTGATCTGGCTCCAATACATATTTCAGTCTAATTTCTCATGGTGTTCCTGTACATGTCTCATGTTCCTGTCACAGTAAATGATTCACTATTACTATGAGTGACCATTATTTTTCCTCCTCTGTACCTTTGCTCAAACCCTTCTTCTTCCTGGAGTGCCATTCTCATGTCACCTCACATTTATGCTTCAGCCAGCTCAATGCATTTGCTATGCTTATGCCACTTTCAGATACAAATTGGCACTTGCCGTGGGTCCTAGCAATCTACCTCTACAAGAATTAAATCATATGCTGCTGCTGCTGACCTCCCTCCAACACCCCCTGAAGGAGTTTGTGGTGAAGAGCAGAAATGAGGCACTCTGCTCTGGGAAAACTGGCAGCAAAGGTCTTCAGACAGATACTCTTAGGAGCTGATTTTATGAGCCCAATTCATTTATCTCCTCAAATCTAGAAAAGTACTAAAATCCTTCAGGGTGATGACTCTTTCTCATGACTAGGAGGAGCTTCATGAGACCAGAAGAAACTTTTTACACACACACACACACACAAATATATATATATATATATATACACACACACACACACCCACACACACACATACATACACACTTGATTGCATGTATTCTCCCTTTACCAAAATCATATATATACTGTCCTTCCCCCTTGCCTCTTTGGAGCAGATTTTCAGACCAGCTGAGGTGCTATATCCCAGGTTGTAGTCCTCATTTTGCTCCAAATAAAACTTAACTCATAGCTCTCAGGCTGTACATTTTTTTAAAGTTGATATCAAGAAGTCATCTCTATCATGATAGCCAAAGGTAATATTTTGCCATAAGCTCCCATTGCCTTCTACTCTTTTTATATGATCTGTAACAATTTTGTCCTTCCTACTTATATTGTCTTTAGTGTTTATTTCATGAAAAAGATCATTTACTCATTTCTGTATTTTTCTAGAATTTAACACACTTCCTGGTAAGGAATAGACATTCAAAGTATATGTTTTTGAACAAATAAATGGAAATGCCCTCACATGTGGGGAGAGAAGTTCTGCTGCTGCTGCTGCTAAGTCACTTCAGTCGTGTCTGACTCTGTGCAACCCCATAGACAGCAGCCCACCAGGCTCCCCCGTCCCTGGGATTCTCCAGGCAAGAACACTGGAGTGGGTTGCCATTTCCTTCTCCAATCAGAGAAGCTCTAGTTGTAGCCAAAATGCAATCATGAGTAGACTCAGATAACTGTTAGATCAAATCAGAGACTACAGGTCAGCAATGAAAATATTCAGTTCAATTTTGATAATTTCCACTAAACAATAACTTTCCATAATCATGGCATATTCTCTGTACTACCCATCATTATGGAAACAGAAGCAGAGAAGCATTCACACTGTCTCTCTTAGTTTTCTGGAGGGAGAGGCAAGCTTGTCTTTTACAAAGTAGTCAAGAAAAGCTTAATTTAACATTCCCTCTTTCATGTCACTTCAAAACTATGTTTCTGATAACTAATGATAAGGTACATTTCTTCAAATTTGTTGGTCAACAATAGTAAGATATTATTCCTTGGGTTTTTACCTAGTACACGCTTATTATGGACAGTAGCTACAACGATACTAGCTCTGTCTTACCACATCTTGACATCTAAAGTCTTCTACCGTCACATAATTTTTATGAACATCTCAGGATGTTGTATTTGCTGAATTTGGATTGCTGATAAGGTTAAGCTCAAATTAGCTTCATCTGACTTTGGAGAATGTTCTTTAACAATACCCCTAGGTGTCTTCTCACATGTTATTAAAATTTTTGATTCATGAATGTTACCCACCATATCATGCTTCTAAAAATAGAGTGAACAAAAGCAAGTGATTTAGTATCTACAATTAGGTGGTACACAACTGTAATAGCATCTTTAGGAAAGGGCAATTTCCTATTTGATCTTACTTGAATTAAATGTCATCTGCTCAAAGTTAATTTGTTGTAGTTTCCATTTCAATTAATTCAAAGCTTATAGGTTGAGATATTAAGACTGCATTCTATTGGTTTGTTTGCTAATAAGGAATAAACTGGCACATAACATGCCTCTTAGGAAGCTTCTCTCACCAAATATGCTTTTTAAAGTACAACTTCTGTTAAACATAACTTACGTACAGTAAGGGAATGAACCATAAGCTCAATGAATGTTTATAAAGTGAACATCTTCTTTTCGCCAGCACCCAGATCAAGAAACAGCAAATCATCAGTGCTATATAATATCATCAACCTTTCTCATACTTTGACTTCCCCCCCAAGAGATAATTATTATCCCAACTTTTAACTCTAGTACAGATCAGTTTTGCCTGTGATAGACTGTCTTAGTCCACTCATAATGCTATAACAAAAATACCATAAACTGGGTGGCTTAAACATTAATTTCTCACAGTTCTCAAGGCTAGAAAGTCCAGTATCAAGAACCAGCAGATTCAATGTCTGATGAGGGGTCACTTCCAGTTCAAAAAGGGCAATTCCATTTCACAAAATGTGCTATTTATAACAATTCTGTGAATAGTTCTTGCTTTGTCTTAATATGAGAAGACAAGCAAGGAGCTCTTTGAGGTCTCTTTAGTAAGGGCACTAATCCCATTCATGAGGCCTGTACCCTTATAATCTAATCACTTCCCACTGACTCTGCCTTCAAATAATATCACACTGTGGATTAAGATCTTAAGATATGAATTAGGCTGGGATGTAAATGTTCAGTTCATAACAGAAAGGTAGGTAGGTAGGAAGATAATTAGACTCATTAGCATATGTGCTTTTGTGTCTTGCTTCTTTTGCTTTAAAGTATAGTTATCAGATTTATGTTATTGTGTTCATTTTCATTACTATGTGGTATCCCCTTGTAGGGATATATTGTCATTCACTTATCCATTCCATTCTTGAAGAACATCTAAATATTTTAGTTTGGGACTCTGTTGAATGGAACTGCTATAAATATTTTAACATATCTTCTAAAGTAAATTTGCTGGGTCATAACATACACAAATGTTCAGCTTTGTTCAATATTTTATATAAAGACTTAATGTAACCATTTTCATACTTACATGATATTCAGTGATCTATAATATCTTTATGTCAAATTACTCAAATGTTAAAATTTGACTAGATAAGGAGAATTTGGGTACCACTATAATAATAAAAAATACAGGGAAGAGAGGAGATTACTGTTGACTGGGTAACAGTGGCATTTAATGTAAAATTCTATAACTTTGAATCACAATTTACAAGGAAAGCCAGACACATGTTTCACACAGTCAAGGATTAACTTTTGGAGTCAAAGAAGTAGTGCCATTAATATTAGGACCTTTGTTAAATAATGTGTAACAGCAAGAGTTCAAGGGATTAATTGATGCCCCAGGTGGGCTCATGCAGCAGCTTTCAAATTGCAATCAGTGCCTTGAATTGTTTCTAGAAGCCATGAGTCTCTATGGCACCACTAGAATCACTCATTACCTTCTGTTTTAAGCATTCTAAGCAAATATTGTGATGGAATTAGCTCTATTTTTTAAAGCTGATTCATTTTGAGGGAAAATGAAGATGAAATACATGCTATTGGTGCATCAAAATACTTGCTTAAACTTTTATTCCATTAAAAGGGCAATTCTGAACCAAAGATCATGTTTTATTACTTCAAACCAGAGTGGAGGAGTGGGAGAGGATAAGCCTGCTTTAAATTTTAAACTATGAATGAGATTCAATTCTCTTTGTTTTGCTTAACCACAATAAATTTTGGTTATTTATAAAAACCTATATTTCAAATGCCAAGTTCTATATATGTAAATTAAGCACACTAAATTTGTTACATGGCTATAAAACCTACCTGGTAAGATATCTCAAGTTTATTCTATTAGGTGGGGGAAAAAGTAACTCTACAGTCAGTAGGGGGAAAAAAAATACATTGGAGGGAATAAAAGCAACCCTTGTTGCTAGGTGACCTTCTATTTATAGATAGTTGACAGCCATTGGCACAAGCTCTCTAGACATGATTTTTGCTTAACTGAAGAGTTTTACTGGGGTATCTATTTAAATATTTGGAAAGACAGACAATACTAACTCTATGCTATACTCCACGTTGGAGTATAGTTGCTTTATAATGTTGTGTTATTGTCTGCTGTACAGCAAAGTGATCATCCCGTGCTTAGAGAGGCCTAGCAGGGAAATAATCTCTCATTTCGCTGCTGTAAAGAACAAGGGCAAAGTCATTAGTGTAACTATAGTTTCTACACGCATATGTTAATTACTAAATAAAAAAAAAGATGGACACATTTAGTAATTTGCCAAAAGATTCAGGGTTATGACATCAAACTTCAGGTATTCAGTTCAATTCAGTTCAATCGCTCAGTCGTGTCTGACTCTTTGCGACCCCATGAACCGCAGCACGCCAGGCCTCCTGGTCCATCACCAACTCCTGGAGTTTACCCAAACTCACGTCCATTGAGTTGGTGATGCCATCCAACCATCTCATCCTCTGTCGTCCCCTTCCTGCCTTCAATCTTTCCCAACATCAGGGTCTTTTCCAATGAGTCAGCTCTTTGCATCAGGTGGCCCAAAGTATTGGAGTTTCAGCTTCAACATCAGTCCTTCCAATGAATACCCAGGGCTGATTTCCTTTAGGATGGACTGGTTGGATCTCCTTGCAGTCCAAGGGACTCTCAAGAGTCTTCTCCAACACCACAGTTCAAAAGCATCAATTCTTTGACGCTCAGCTTTCTTTATAGTTCAACTCTCACATCCATACATGACTACTGGAAAAACCATAGCCTTGACTAGCTGGACCTTTGTTGACAAAGTAATGTCTCTGCTTTTTAATATGCTGTCTAGGTTGGTCATAACTTTCCTTCTAAGGAGTAAGTGACTTACTGCATTATGAAAAAGAAATATCTATTTTTCCCTCTTTTGATATTAGTTGTGTCTGTTTGCAACCCCATGGACTGAAGCCCAACAGGCTCCTCTGTCCTTGGGGATTCTCCAGGCAAGAATACTAGAATGGGTTGCCATGCCCTCCTCCAGGGGATCTTCCCAACCTAGGAACTGAACCAAGGTCTCCTGCATTGCAGGCAGATTCTTTACAGTCTCAGCCAGGGAAGCCCCCATTTTGATATAAAGAGTAAAATTTTATAATTCTGCTCATATCAAACTCAACTCTATTTATTTTCACACAAAACTTCACAAAAACATGTTTAGTGATTTCATTTAAAGTCAGTAGCTACAAAACCTTCCAAATAACTATTTCATTGTTCTTTTCTGTCTGGGTTCTAAGTGTACAAACAGAAAGTTGAAGTGGATTTGAAGTACACTATAAGTTGGTTTTTCATTTTATCCAGAGACCTTTGAAAGTTTTCAGTAAAAGCACTCTGAACTGATCTCTAAATAACTGACTTGAAGGCTTACCTGTAACTCCTTGTTCTTTCTTAACCATACTCTCTGAATCCTAGGATGTGGTGAAAGCTTGTCCTGTATACCATGCTTCTGAATTTGAGCACTTGACTTCCCAACACTCAAGTCGTATGCTTTCATAAATTATTCATATTTCTTCCCCAATCTATTCATGGCACTACATTCTTGCATGGAGTTATATTTAATTGAGTATTTTATATATTGTTAAAATAAATATTTTAAATGTAAAAGCTGTTTCTATGAAAAACAGGTTCAGTGCTTCGGAAAGACTCAAGAATTGATATTATTGAATTACATGTGAGAAAAATGACATTAAAATAGGAGAAATAGCACACATCTAGAAAGATTTGGCATTCATATTGCTTCACAATTATCAATTAAGATCTCATTCTACTTTGAATAATCCAAAGAAATTGTGGATGATGAATTACACTGTTTTATGTAAAAAGACATATAATGCAGCCCCACTTCAATAAGTATTTCCATGCTCAAAGAAAAGTATTTAACTGAACTAAAAAATATTAAGAAATATTCTAAATAAAAATCTGTAAGCTCTTTATGTATTATGTCTTATAATCTCTGGGTTTGATGATTCGCTTTTTATGAACCAACCACTAACCACAAGTCCAGGAATATTAACTAAAGTTTCAACTACTCATTAGGACTTCTGAAGCCCAAAGTGAAGAATATCAAATTCCCTTTTAAATGTATAAAAAAATTAAGAGGTATTAGCACAACTGCTGGAGAAGGCAATGGCACCCCACTCCAGTACTCTTGCCTGGAAAATCCCATGGACGGAGGAGCCTGGTGGGCTACAGTCCATGGGGTCGCTAAGAGTTGGACACGACTGAGCAACTTCCCTTTCACTTTTCACTTTCCTGCATTGGAGAAGGAAATGGCAACCCACTCCAGTGTTCTTGCCTGGAGAATCCCAGGGACGGGGGAGCCGTCAGACGGGCTGCAGTCTATGGGGTCGCACAGAGCCAGACACGACTGAAGCAACTTAGCAGCAGCAGTAGCACAACTGCAGCTCAATCTTTTACTATCTTTTTCTCTCCCTCAATTTAGCTTTGAGATGTGTTAAAATAATGTAGTAGAACAGCTTGCCCATGTATCTAAAAAAAAAACACTATAGGGATTTCATTTAGCTTCAGAAGGTCTGTAAACACTTATTTACACACCATAGGTTTGTGTTTTCCTAACAGGATTTACTACTGAAAAAGCTTATGATAATCGGTATATACTACGAAAACTACAGAAGGAAGAAATAAAAGAAAAAAATTCCCATTTTTAAGAGAGAGTAATGGGATAGACATGAGTTTGGGTAAACTCCGGGAGTTGGTGATGGACAGGGAGGTCTGGCATGCTGTGGTTCATGGGGTAGCAAAGAGTCGGACATGACTGAGCGCCTGAACTGAACTGAATGGGATAGTTATATTTTTTAGTTGATAAGTCTATCTCTGTTAATAGTTAATTTCCCTAATCATTTTATTGAATGCCATGTTTAAACTTAGATTATTGGTACTCAAAGTTAAGAACAATGTACTGATTTGTTTGAATAGGTACTGTATGTTATTATTAAATCTTTGTGTCTGTGCTTTAAAGACTATTTTACTTCACTATTCTTGCTAGACAAGGTCTTTTCTTGGTGGTTTCTTTAGTTTGCATTTAAGATGTAATAAAAGGTGAGGCTACATAGAATAGTAGAATAATAAGATAGTTTATAACAAGTTGTATAATTTAATGGTCACCACTTGGGCCTCTCATTTTTCTGTTGGAGATTGAAGTCCAGTTTCATAATAAATGTCATAATTTGCAGTTCTACCTGAGCTGGAATATGCAGCATTCAATGAACTCTAAAGAATTTTTATAGCAGGACTTCTCTTTTATTCTCCTCATAAAAGTTATTCTTTAATTTTGGCAACTCTCATACCAACTGTTCACAATCTTTTAAAAGCATTGTAGAATCGAGTACACTCTGCATATGTTCTAACTTCCTTTGTTGGGAATGAGTTGCTTTGTTTAAAATCCAACATGGTAATTAAGTCCCATGCTTTTCTGATGCATGGGAATTCATTTCATGTTGGAATCCCAATGTACATGAATGCATGTGAAAGAAAATAACGGCCTACTGAGCAGTATAACCCGCAACCACTGCATGTTTGGGGACCGGAGGGTGGAATCTCAGTCTAGAGACTCTTTTAAAATTATGCAAATTATGGTGGCATTCTGAAATCACTTCTATGCCAAAAAGGGTCACTAGTAACATAAAAGTCATTTTATAAGGAAACACAATGTGATTTTCAAGGCATAAAGTAAAATGCTTTATAAAACTACCTAAACACATTCTGATAACAAATGCATGGGAAACCATACAGGATGTTCACACTGATACACAATGATTCTATTTAAGAACTCTCTTATTTCTCCTCCAAAATCATCTAATAACATTATTGTGTACTTGGGTTGTTTAATTTCATAGCTCCTCAGAGAAGGTGAGTCAAATTGATGTATTTTTTTTTAAGTCTGGGTTTCTATAATCTAAGCCTGGCACAGTACTTCACAATCACATGTTCTAAACAGAATCTGCTGCTTGGAGTGCAGTGTAAATTTTCTTTACAGACTGTATAAAGATAAAAATTATTACCCAAAAAATTTGTATTAATTTCAGCTAGATATAGGCTAACCCATAATACAGGCATTTAAACATGTCTCTACAGGTGATTTCAGATGTTGCATTCTGGTGCTTTTATCTAGTTCTTATTTGATTACCTTTCTTTGGGTTCTTTAAGAAATCTAAAAAAAAAAAATCTTCCTGCAGTTTCCATGCTAAAACCCCTGTCTTGGATTACTCCCGAGCTATAAGTTAGGGATGTTTCTGACTTTCAAAAAATTTTAAAATCTGAATCATTGGACAAATGTGCTTGCCCCAAAATTTCTCATTTCTTTTAGTTGTTTCCCTCATTCTGCTGCTAAGTCACTTCAGTCGTGTCCGACTCTGTGTGACCCCAGAGACAGCAGCCCACCAGGCTCCTCTGTCCCTGGGATTCTCCAGGCAAGAACACTGGAGTGGGTTGCCATTTCCTTCTCCAATGCATGAAAGTGAAAAGTGAAAGTGAAGTCGCTCAGTCGTGTCCGACTCCTAGCGACCCCATGGACTGCAGCCTACCAGGCTCCTCTGTCCATGGGATTTTCCAGGCAAGAGTACTGGAGTGGGGTGCCATTGCCTTCTCCTCCCTCATTCTACTTTGCCATTTTTTATGTTTTTGTGAAATAAAATATTTTCATTATATTCATCAATCCAATCTCTCTTGTATTTATCATCTTCTGAAATTCCTCTCTGTATCCTCTATACCTTGCAGACACCCCAGACACTTCACTATCTGCAGAGTCCATATCTCATTAGCAGAATATCTAAAATTCAGAGAGAGCTTAGTGGTGGATGGACTTCCTCAGTTATACATATATTTCCACACTGGTGGAAAGACAGAGAATACTATAAAAATAAACTAATTCCATTTGTAGCTTTCTAGTTGTAGTAGGAGGTAGAATAATCAGTTTAGAATACAAGCTCTGAATCTGGCAGATGTGGGTTTGAATCCTGAATATTCTACCTGTTAGCTCTATAATATTGGGTAAACTATTTAATCTTAAAACACTATTTACACATATTTGAAAATAAGGTAGAAATACATGTCATTTATAGCTACCATCAGGATTAAGTGACATAACATGGGAAATATGTGGTACACAGTCACATGGAAAACACTTCGTAGATTGTCACTATTAAATTATTATTCTCATTGGTTATCATAAAAACAGTCTTGAATATAGTTAATAAACATTAGTGTTAATGTTCAGTAGCATCACTGACTCAATGGACATTAATCTGAGCAAACTCTGGGATATAGTGGAGGACAGAGGAGCCTGGTATGCTACAAGCCATGGGGTCTCAAAGAGCCAGACATGATTTAGCGACTGAACACCAACAACAGTAAAATAGGGTTTGCAATATATCTAAACCATCAAACTTATATGAGTTTTTAAGAAAATCTGGAAGCCTGAAATAAATTTTAGAAAGTTTGCCATCAAAATAGTAAAAATAAAGATAAGACTGGTATTGAAATAAACACATAAAGAGGACATTTTTTTCTGTGTTGTTTAAAGGTATGATGGAGAGAGTTACTGGGAACATAGATGTCAAGAACAAAACCCATAACAAGGGAGTCACATAAGTGCCCGAAACCTTCTCCCTGGGAGCTTTCCTTAGATTATGACAACAGAAGCAAGATTGTTTGTCATAATGCTTGCTTTACAAAATATCCAATCTATTAAAGTTAATTTACTCATAATTTTTCCCAATGATACCTTCCTCAGAGGTGTAAAGAACTGGGACACTTGTGAGATCACATGAATGGTTTTATACAACTATAATTAGCTCAGTTCAGTGTTTCTTAAATTGCTGTCCCTGGGAAAACAGTGCCACATAATGTTAATGGGTGAGACACAGAAATTTTTGCAGTTATTCTCACTTATCCCTTTATATACTAATGTCAATAAGACTCTTTTAGACAGCATGGAGATCAAACCAGTTAGTCCTAAAGGAAATCAACCATGAATATTCATTTAAAGGACTGATGCTGAAACTGAAGCTCCTATAATTTGGTCACTTGATGCAAAGAGCCAACTCACTGGGAAAGACCCTGATGCTGGGAAAGACTGAGGGTAGGAGAAGAGGGTGATAGAGGATGAGAAGGTTGGATGGCATCACTGACTGAATGGTCATGAGTTTGAGCAAACTCCAGAAGATAGTGAAGGAAAGAGGAGCCGGGCATGCTACAGTTCATGGAGTAGCAAAGTTATAAAAACTCATTTGATTACAAAACGAGTATTTTGGATAGCACATTTTATTAATTTTTTCAGGATATTTAGGTATAATTTACATACAACATTATATTAGTTTTAAGTGTATTGCATAATGATTTGATATATATGTATAGTGAAATGATTACAATAAGTTTAATTAATATCCAGCACCTCATATAGTTACAAATTCTTTTTTTGTTTGTTTTGATGAGAACTTGATTTACTCTCTTAGAAACTTTTAAATATTTGATACAACATTGTTAATGCTGAATAACATTTTAATGCTCTTAAAGAATCCTTGGGGAAGCATTGTTTGAGAGATACTGGTTTTGTTGTTAAAAGAAATCCTTTCAAACTAAGAAAATACAAAATGGTTATTCATTTGTGTTAAAATATGATGTGATATTTGCCAAGATATCTAGGGGGAAGAAAAGAGTAATGGAAGGAAGAAATAGAATAAGGAAGGGAGAAAAGGAATGTGAGAAGGGAAGAAGGAAGAAAAGGACAATGAAAGAATAAAGGAAAAAGTGAAAGAAGAAAATAGTTCTAATTGATTAAAAAGACAATATCTGCATTTAGGATAATCTTTTTGTTTTTTAATTTGAAGCTCTATGTGGAAAAGATTTATGAAGAATAATAGATTCAAGCCACTTCTCTTTTATCTAATCAAACTCTAGATAATACTTTGAAAATACATAAATGATTCATAAAGATATCTTTAAACTTAGAAGCAGATAGCACTTTTGGAGAAGGAAATAGCAATCCACTCCAGTATTCTTGCCTGGGAATTTCCATAGACAGAGGGGCCTGGCCAGCCATAGTGCATGAGGTTGTGAGAGTCAGATACTACTTAGTAACTACACTACCACTACTAAATAAAAATTTCAGTTATAACTGCCTTTTGTTGACTACAGTTTCTACTGATTACCCAGGAATGATGGAAATAAGACAAATAAGCAAAGGTAAGAAGGACAACACTAAATGACAGGAGAGCATTAGACTTAACTCACCTTTCCTGTCTTCTACAAAAAGGTATACTATCATTGCATTGGGCTGATTTTGTAACATTTTCTGGGCCATAGAGACAATGAATTGATACGTTAGCCCTATTCTCTGCTGCCTCCTCCTTCCAAAAAAAGAAAAAGAAAAAGAGTTTCTCAATTTAAAAGGTGACACAAACTAAATAAAGTTTTTAAGTTAAGAAATACTGAACTCCTAACTTAGGAGAAGGCAATGGCACCCCACTCCAGCACTCTTGCCTGGAAAATCCCATGGATGGAGGAGCCTGGTAGGCTGCAGTCCATGGGGTCTCTAAGAGTTGGACATGACTGAGCGACTTCACTTTCACTTTCATGCATTGGAGAAGGAAATGGCAACCCACTCCAGTGTTCTTGCCTGGAGAATCCCAGGGACGGGGGAGCCTGGTGGGCTGCCGTCTATGGGGTCACACAGAGTCGGACACGACTGAAGCGACTTAGCAGCAGCAGCAGCAACTTAGGCTTCGAGTGTTAAAATCACTAAAGCTGCTAATGGCCTCTGTGGGCAGCTGTGGCTTCGCTGTTGGAAAAAATAAAAGGTGTTTGTAAATTAAAAGAATTAAGGAGCATTTTTTTTTTCCCCAAACTGGAAGGAAAATTTATTTGATATCTAGATTATAGTGCATCGAATCAACAATTACACTGTATTTTCCTGGATTTTATTTTTGGCTCAATAAGTCACTTAGGGATTTGATTTTCATTCTATACCTAAGGCTTCCCTGGTGGCTCAGATGGTAAAGAATCTGCCTGCAATGCTGGAGACTTGGTTCAATCCTGGGTTGGGAAGATCCCTTGGAGAAAGGAAAGGCTACTCACTCCAATATTCTGGCCTGGAGAATTCCATGGACTCAGTCCATGGAGTCACAAAGAATAGCACATGACTGAGTGACTTTCACTTTACTATACCTAAAGTGCAGTTGGAAAACAATAGGGTTAGCTCTTTTCCGGTTATCGCAGCCTAGGGAACTATGAGCAGCAAAGTCTCGCGCGACACCCTCTACGAGGCGGTGCAGGAAGTCCTGCACCGGAACCAGCGCAAGCGCAGAAAGTTTTTGGAGACGGTGGAGCTTCAGATCAGCCTGAAGAACTATGACCCTCAGAAGGACAAACGCTTCTCGGGCACCGTCAGGCTTAAGTCCACTCCCCGCCCCATGTTCTCCATGTGTGTCTTGGGGGACCAGCAGCATTGATGAGGCCAAGGCTGTGGATATCCCCCACATGGACATCGAGGCGCTGAGAAAACTCAACAAGAATAAGAAACTGGTCAAGACGCTGGCCAAGAAATATGATGCCTTTTTGGCTTCAGAGTCTCTGATCAAGCAGATCCCCCAAATCCTGGGCCCAGGCCTGAACAAGGCTGGCAAGTCCCCTTCCTTGCTGACCCACAGTGAGAACATAGTGGCCAAAGTTGATGAAGTGAAGTCCACGATCAAGTTCCAGATGAAGAAGGTGCTGTGTCTGGTAGTGGCTGTTGGCCACGTGAAGATGACAGATGATGAGCTTGTGTACAACATCCACTTAGCTGTCAACTTCCTGGTGTCATTGCTCAAGAAAAATTGGCAGAATGTCAGGGCCTTGTACATTAAGAGCACCATGGGCAAGCCCCAGTGTCTGTACTAAGGCACAGCTTAATAAACCATCAAAAAAAAGAAAGAAAGAAAGAAAAACAATAAGGTTAGATGGTATCTCAACAGTCACCTCCAATCCCAACTTAAAAGTCCTGCATATGATCATAAGATGAATTTCTAATAAAGCTTCAAACTGAATGTTTAAGGAAAAAACCAAAAGAGAAAGGACTAGGAAGATACACACACACACACACACACACACACACATTTCTTTTTAAAAATAGTTATCAATTGTAGGAAGTATATCCAAATTTAATAATGCTTTTCTCTTTTCCCCCAGGAGTGATGTTGTCCACATGCTACAGACTAAAGTACATGGATATTAAGCTGATTCCAGAAGAATTGATACTATTAGAATGTCAAAATAATACATAATATGTTGAATGCTAAATAAGTTCTTCTTTGCCACCACATTATCCATTATCATTATCTGTGTAAGCCATTATAATATGTTACTTATGAGAAATATATATAATAAATGTTCAGATAAGATTCACTGTCCTGTATTGATATAGAAATTAATAATTTAAAATCACTATGATAGTACATTTCCTAGGTCAGAAAATGAGGGAATGATTTCATAATTTAATAAGTCTTCAAAGTATAATTAATAATGTTCATTCACTTTTACCCAAGTTTAGGGACATTATGCCAATTCTCCATAAATAGGCAAAACATTCTTTATTAAGAATTTTGAGGAAACCAAAACTGAAGAAGACAGCTGTTTCCCACTGTTCATTGCAGCACTATTTACAATAGCTAGAACACGGAAGCAAACTAGAGTTCATCAACAGATGAATGGATAAAGAAGCTGTGGTACATATACACAATGGAATATTGCTCAGCCATAAAAAGGAACACATTTGAGTCAGTTCTAATCTGGTAGATAAACCTAGAACCTATTATATAGAATGAAGTGAGTCAGAAAGAGAAAGATAAATATCAAATTCTAACACATATATATAGAATTTAGAAGAATGATACATCAAAAAAGCAAGAGAGGTCCAGAAAAACATCTATTTCTGCTTTATTGACTATGTCAAAGACTTTGACTGTGTGGATCACAATAAACTGTGGAAAATTCTGAAAGAGATGGGAATACCAGACCACCTGATCTGCCTTTTGAGAAATTTGTATGCAGGTCAGGAAGCAACAGTTAGAACTGGACATGGAACAACAGACTGGTTCCAAATAGGAAAAGGAATACATCAAGGCTGTATATTGTCACCCTGCTTATTTAACTTATATGCAGAGTATATCATGAGAAACGCTGGGCTGGAAGAAGCACAAGCTGGAATCAAGATTTCCGGGAGAAATATCAATAACCTCAGATATGCAGATGATACCACCCTTATGGCAGAAAGTGAAGAGGAACTAAAGAGTCTCTTGATGAAAGTGAAAGAGGAGAGTGAAATAGTTGGCTTAAAGTTCAACATTCAGAAAACTAAGATCATGGCATCTGGTCCCATCACTTCATGGCAAATAGATGGGGAAACAGTGATGGACTTTATTTTTTGGGGCTCCAAAACCACTGCAGATGGTGACTGCAGCCATGAAATTAAAAGATGCTTACTCCTTGGAAGGAAAGTTATGACCAACCTAGATAGCATATTAAAAAGCAGAGACATTACTTTGCTAACAAAGGTCTGTCTAGTCAAGGCTATGATTTTTCCAGTAGTCATGTATGGATGTGAGAGTTGGACTAGACAGAAAGCCGAGCACCAAAGAATTGATGCTTTTGAACTGTGGTGTTGGAGAAGACTCTTGTGAGTCCCTTGGACTGCAAGGAGATCCAACCAGTCCATCCTAAAGGAGATCAGTGCTGGATGTTCATTGGAAGGACTGATGTTGAAGCTGAAACTCCAATACTTTGGCCACCTGATGAAAAGAACTGACTCATTGGAAAAGACCCTGATGCTGGGAAAGATTGAGGGCAGGAGGAGAAGTGGACAACAGAGGATGAGATGGTTGGATGGAATCACTGACTCAATGGACATGGGTTTGGGTGGACTCCGAGAGTTGGTGACGGACAGGGAGGCCTGGAGTGCTGTGGTTCATGGGGTCACAAAGAGTCAGATATGACTGAGCGACTGAACTGAACTGAACTGAAGAACTTATTTACAGGGCAACAGTGGAGAAACAGACATGGAGAATAGACTCATGGACATGGGGAGAGGAGAGGAGAGGGTGAGATGTATGGAAAGAATAACATGGAAACTTACATTACCATATATAAAATTGATAGCCAACAGGAATTTGCTATCTGGCTCAGGAAACTCAAACAAAGGCTCTGTATCAACCTAGAGGAGTAGGATGGGGAAGGAGATGGGAGAGAGGTTCAAAAGGGAGAGGATATATGTTTACCTATGCCAATTCATGTTGAGGTTTGACAGAAAACAACAAAATTCTGTAAACCAATTATCCTTCAATAAAAAAAAAATTAAAAAGAAGTTTCCTATTCAGAAAAAAGAAAAGTGTTTAAAGCAAGAGAAAAACTTTTGTTTTTTAATTGTTTTAATTCCAATTTTACTATCTTCAAGTTTAATACTAATAAAATTATGAAAATTCTAATATTACCTTAGTCATTGCTTCATGTACATCAGTTTGTTCCAATAGGGGAATTGTTTTTAATATAAAATCGTAGAATGTTGAGTTCATGACACCCAGGAAATATTCTGTGGGCTTCAGTGTCAAAGCTTAGCACCAAATTTAGTACGTATAGGTTTAAGAAGAGTGTTGACAGGGCTTTCTCTAGATGAATCCTGCTGGGTTTTAGAAATTGCTTGATTTCAGAAGTCATGCTGTGCTGCTAATCAGAGCAGAATTGCACAATATGCTTTCACAGGCGACAAAGGTCTCTCTGCACAGCCGTGGGAGTCAGTCCTCAGCTCTCAGGCAGAAATCACCTCTTCCCTTCTTGGTGAATACAAGTCTAGCCACGAGGCAAGCTCTACAGGAAAGGTGATTTGAATGCCACAAGGATATGGTGTCCGGACAGGACATTCAGTTTTGTCTAAGAGGACAAGTGAGAGGCAGAACCTGGAGACTGCAGTGCTTGTAAACAGAACAAAATATGTGGATTCTAGTCATCTCTCCACTACTTATTAGCTATGTGACTTTTGTTAATTTCACTGGCTTAGTCTCAGTCTCTTCAACTAGCAAATGGCAATATTGATACACGAAAGCAGCAAAACTAAGTTCTGTAAAGTGCTTACCATGGGCAAAGCATTCAGTTCAGAATCTAGCTCAACAGTATATAAATAATGACTATTTCAGGAGACAGACTCATCCAAAAGTCAACCAAAGGAAAAAAAAACAGATTAAGTTTTTAATCTGTGATGTCTTTATTCTTTCATGTCATTTTCTTATAGCTTTGGTATTCATATAAAATATGGAATATCTTTTTTGCAATATTAGGTATGTTACATTTTATAACCCTTGTTATATAATGGCTATTGATAAGCTTAATGTGAATATCTCTCCATGAGTTTTGTACTAAAGTCCTAAATTGATCTTTTTGTGGCTGGAGAATTTTATTTTATAAAGGTTACTTCAACAACTTGGAAGTACATGTAAGGTTTTGAAACCACTGCAGAGCATATTTTTTAAGCATTCTCCAAGTTGTCACCACATATGGTTATTCATCACAAGATCCCAGAGCATGTCAAATTTTATTAGTGTTATATGATGGAATATGACAGGGGAGACACTATTGAGCCTGATTTATTGCACACGTGCACACATACAAAGTGTAAACAAAGATTTCACAGGAAGAGCTGTCTCAAAGTGCAGCTGCCAAAATTATAGATCGTCTAAGCCAAATTAAACCAGAATAATTCATTATGAAGTAAAAATTCCTTCGGAAATATGTTGAACAATGGGATATTCTAAAGGGTAGTATCTGCCCTGGAATTACCATTATTTAAAAGTATCAAGATGAAGAGAAAATGAGTAGATATGAATATCACAGCATCATTTGGCCACCCAAATACTCTTACATCACCACTCAGCTGGGTAGCTATCTTTATAGGAGGTATTAGCTTGATTTAGACTTGACTTTGAGTGCTCGTGAGTGTTCCCATGATTCTTTAGAAAGGATGACTGTTTAAGGAACATTGCAGATAATTTATATTCTTAACCAACTTAGAGTTGGTTCTTAAACCTTCCCTAAACTGATGCAGGATTTTAAACCATGGATAAAGCCTTCTTATTTTACCCTGAATATTTTCCTATTAAAGGATTATTGAGCAGAAACTATGTAAATGTTTTATTTCATGTCAGTGAGCACAATTCTATACTGATAGTTAAAGATTTCAGAGATAAATGTTAGAAGAAAGTACTCATTTATGAAATATTATCAGATGTTGACTCATGAAGTTAGTGAAGATCACTAAAGGTTTGTAATAATAGGGGCCACCATTTAATATATGCCTATTCTGTTCTGTGCTTTACCTTCACCAGCTCTTTTTATTCTCCCAACTCTCTACAGCAATGTAATCTTATACCAATTTTACATGTGAAGAATCTGGGGCTCAAATTAATTAGGTAACATATCCAAGATTACAGAACTAGAAAATGGTAAAGCCAGAATCTGTCCACCTTCAAAGCCCTTGCTTAATTTGTTCTGTTACATGAGCTCTTTGATCTATAAAGTTCTATAGACTTCCAGTTGCTTATCTACTCTGAGCTTTAGTAGGTCCTAGCCCAAGCTATCACCAGATTAATGTCAAAGATGAGGGTGGAGTAAACTTGCAGATCTGAGTGGAGGACAGACTGACTAATGGACTTCACCTTTTCTCTGACCAGCACTCACTAATGTTTTTTCCTGTACAAGGCAACACCCTCACAGTTGGGAATAAAGAGATGACTAAGCAAATCCATTGTTTTCAAGTCCTGGAAGCTTCTGGGACTCCATTCCCAGAAATAACTCTAAAGAAATGTACAGTAGAGTTCCATAGATTGTGTAGTTCTCTTGTTTAAAAGTTCCTCAAGAGATTCTGGTAATCAGCAAGTGTAGGAACAAGCTCTGCATTATATGATAAATAAGGATTTTCTAAAAGTACTATGAAGTTCATAGCAAGAAGAGGTTGACCTTTGTTGGGGTTTTAGGTAAATGTGTCACAGAGAAGGGATATTTGAACAGACACTTAAAGAATCACTATTTATTTGCCAGGTGGAGAAAGACATATGTAACGTTGTGAACAGGAACTTTTAGTAGAGGAAAATCTTCAAAGATATGGAGGATTAAAAGGTGGATTGAAGAAGAAAAGAAAAAAAAGTATAAGAGAATAATTTAAGAGAATTGTTTAGGGCCATGTTAGAAGATAACATAAATATAAACACTAATTCATTTAAAAACAGGCATTTTAAACAAGGGGAGAAGATTTATATTTATACTATTATTTTGGTGGCAGTTAGAAGGAGAATTAGAGTGTATGAGAATAGGACCAAGACAGCAGTCAAAAAGTCAGAGTAATAATCAAATTTAGGAAAGGTGAGAGCAGGAACTGATGCATTGGTCCTGAGCAAAGCAAAGAGAAAATAATCCTAGAGGTGTTTCAGAAATGAGGCTGACAGAACTTGGCAACAGAAGAGGATGGAGGGTTGAAGAGAGGATAGTAAAAGGTGACTGGGGCTTCCCTGGTGGCTCAGTTGGTAAAGAATCCATGTGCAATGCAGGAGACTGCCTGCAACACAGGAGACCTGGGTTCATTCCCTGGGTCCAGAAGATCCCCTGGAGAAGGAAATGGCAACCCATGCTGGTATTCTTGCCTGGAGAATCCCATGGACAGAGAAGCCTGGCGGCCTACAGTCCATGGAGTCACAAAGAGTTGGACACGACTGGGTGACTTAATAACAGGAGATTTTCAGCTTAGGATATTTTATGGAAGGCAGTACCTTTAACTTAAACATAATACTATATGAAGAATTGATGCTTTCAAATTGTGGTGCTAGAGAAGGACTCTTGAGAGTCCCTTGGACTCAAGGTGATCAAACTAGTCAATCCTAAGTGAAATCAACCTGGAATATTCATTGGAAGGACTGATGCTAAAGCTGTTCAATGTTTTGGTCACTTGATGAAAAGAGTCAACTCATTGGTAAAGACCCCGATGCTGGGAAAGATTAAAGGCAAAAGAAGGGGACAGCATAGGATGAGATGGTTAGATAGTATCACTGACTCAATGGACATGAATTTGAGCAAACTCCAGGAGATAATAAAGGACAGGGGAGCTTGGCGTGTTGCAGTCCATGTGGTCACAAAGAGTTGAATGTGACTTAAAAATGGAACAACAATATGATGATTTACTTTAAGGAGATAAGAAATCTGGTGACAAACATTTTTGAATTGAATAACTCTGGACCATTTAGCAGATGTTTGAACCAGAGTCTGGATCTTATAAAGGAGTTTAAGGCTAGATCAAAGAAAATAATTCAAAATATATTCATCATGTAAGTTTGTTGAGATGTATTCCTTTTTGAAGGCTTAAGTTGGGGGTAGGATTTAATGAGGCCTGTTGTCATAAGAACATCCTTATGACATTTTAAGAAATTAATACATGTATTCCAAAATATTAAAATAATAGGCTGCTGTTACTGCTGCTACTGCTAAGTCGCTTCAGTCGTGTCCGACTCTGTGTGACCCCATAGACTGCAGCCCACCAGGCTCCCCAGTCCCTGGGATTATCCGGGCAAGAACACTGGAGTGGGGTGCCATTGCCTTCTCCGAAATAATAGGCTAATTTCCACCAGTTGTACTTTGTGCTGTTAGTCATTAAGCTAAGTATATTTGGCAAGTTCATCTAATTTACAGTATCAAATTTCAGTGTATTTTCTACTTTTGTTTCAATTAGTTATTCTCAGCCTCTTATGAAAGCAATTTTTCAAATTACATCTACTTTCCTGGCTCAGAGTCAAGTTCACACCTGACCTGTGCTTTAGATTCTCTATATAACTGTGCACAAACAAAGGGAAGACAGAAAATGTTTGAACCAGACACTAGAGAAAAATTTGACCTTATATGCCTCCCATCGATTTAGTTTATGAGCTTATTTGTAAAGTGAGGCACACCTGGGGAGTTGAGGGAAGCACAGTATGGTTAAGTCTAGGAAATGTTGATGTTCACGTCCACACAATCTGCTGTGTGATACTCTGTCACTTGTTCCTGTTGAAAGGTCAATGTCAATTCTGTAGTAAACACAGGAGTAAGCCCTGGAGGTCATTACATGATTATAGAGCTATGCTTTTCACACTACATACTCTCTTTCAAATATAGCTTGTTGTACTTGGGAATCTTTGTTCACCAAACACCATGAATATTCTATTCCTCTCCACTGTATAATAACATTCACCTTCAGGGCTTTTCATGACTCAGAGAAAGATGACTGCCAAAGATAATTACTCCACTGTGATTAATGAATCCCCTTCAAAATTGCAGGCACCAGATTGGAAGTCTGATAACTTTTATAACATCAAAGAATACTATTATCAAAGACTTTATTCTTTGTCATTTTGCTGGAAAAGAAATAATGTCCCATTACATTTTACTAGGTGACAATATGTTCATCAAAGAAATGTTTGAGTACATGTTTTACAGCTTATAAAAAGGGAAAATGACAGCTACAACAATCAAGAGCTTTCTCGCTAATTGTGGAGAAAAAGTGATAGTTGAGAAAGATAGACCACTAATTAGTTTAGGAGATCTTGACATTTCCTTTTTATTACATAGGATGTGTTAATTAATTTGTGTTTCAGATAACACTATTTGTGTTTTAAATGATTTGAAAAAATAAGAGGAATTTTGCAGTTAACTATGTTCAACCTAATTGTATCCCATGTATAGAGGTAGCTCCTCGAGGGCATCCAAGTCATATTGTTCCTGTTTGTCTGTCTTTGGCTTAAATATAAAGAGCAACCCTAGCAGACGGCCTGTCACACATCAGTTTTGTTATGCCTCCTACATCTGTGCTGTTCTCAAACACATGAGGGTGATTAAAATGCCTGGTTTGTGAGAGGAAAAGGAAACAGGAAGAAGGGTAAATTCCACAACTGTCTTTTCCTCTTTTTCTCAGTGTTTATCAGGCTCTGAATTACTCTTACTACAACAATAAGGTTATCCCAGGTGGCATGAGAGGTAAAGAACCCTCCTGTCAATGCAAGGAGACAGAAGAGGCACAGGTCCCATCCCTGGGTTGGAAAGATCTCTTGGAGGAGGGCATGGCAACCCACTCCAGTATTCTTGCCTGGAGAAGCCCATGGACAGAGGAGCCTGGCTGGCTATAGTCCATAGGGTCTCAAAGAGTTGGACTTGACTGAAGTGACAACGCACACACATCACACAACAATAAAATACCAGGTAATTGCCATCTTTGGGGGAAAAAGAAGGCAAGGCTAAATTACTTGAGCCTGTTTTATCCTTGACAAGTGGAGACCTTCAGTCTTGATGCATGTAGATACCATCACTTACACCTCTCATATTTTCCAAACTCAGAAATAATGTCCAAAGGAAATGTATTTTAACATTGTCTAATGGAAGTGGTACAAAAGCAATCATTTAATTGAATTAATAATAATATAATATATATGAAATATATAATATAATATATTAACAATATAATAACAATAAAACTACAGAGGAGGCAAGTTTCTACAACAACATGCTGCTGCTGCTGCTAAGTTGCTTCAGTCGTGTCCGACTCTGTGCAACCCCATAGACGGCAGCCCACCGGGCTCCCCCGTCCCTGGGATTCTCCAAGCAAGAACACTGGAGTGGGTTGCCATTTCCTTCTCCAATGCATGGAAGTGAAAAGTGAAGGTGAAGTAGCTCAGTTGTATCCAACTCCTAGCGACCCCATGGACTGCAGCCTACCAGGCTCCCCTGTCCATGGGATTTGCCAGGCAAGAGTACTGGAGCGGGTTGCCATTGCCTTCTCCCCTACAACAACATAGAGATAAAGAAAAAAGAGTCAACACTGAATATTCACTATGCATTCCTGGCATTTTTAAACTACCTTATCTCATTTTACTCTCACAGCCATGTTCAGAAGGGTAAGTTATTATTCCCATTTTATAGCTGTGAAGTGGATAATCAGAAAGGACTGCAATATGACAAATTTACTCACCCAGAAAAGGTCTGCCAGGATACTAAAAACTGATTCTCCTATAGATGGCATACTGCATCTTTTCAAATAAATGTCATTTTTAATTTGCATTCATTCATTGCAAATTTTATATTAATTACCTCCAATTTACAGGCAAATAGAAATTTACAAAAATGAAGACATAATTTCTATCTGAAAAGAGATATAATCTAGAAGAGGGGATAAGACAAAAGTGTTATCACTGTCAATGCTATAAATGAAGTAACACTAAAGCTCAGCAAAGGAACACATGCCAGGGAAATAAATTCTTCTTGTGAAAGAAGAGGTCAGGAAACTTCTTAGATACTGCAATGTCTATAGAAAATGCTGGGGTTGTGGGGGGGGGGGGGAAGAAAGCAAGTGTTCATAATCAAAGAAGGCATTCTAGGAAAAACTATAGAATGAAAAATTATATAAAGACACAAGAGAGACTGTTATGTTTAGACATGTTCAAGGCATTCAGGATGGTTGAAGTAGCAATAATGAGACTGCGAGGTGGAGGGAGCACAGGAGAGGAAGGCTGGTGAGACCAAAAAGAGCCACGTAAAGAAAGCCCCCCTATGCCAAGACATGATGCCATGACACAGGGATTTTATAGAAAATGGAGGAGAGAAGTGGCAGAGAACAAAATAGGTGTGTATTTTAGAAATCTTGGTGACAGAAAATTGGAAGGCAGATCAGAGAATGTGAGGCTGGAGGATGGAAGGCCAAGTAGGAAAGAGTCTGCAATGATCCGAGTAAGAGATGGTGAGATAGAAACAGAGGACAGAAACATGGGGCATTTGGCGAAGGGAGAACTCTGGGCTGACTTTTGTCTTTATGGTTGGGTGATCACATGGATGTGTCAGATTCATCCTACATGAAATACTGCAGAGGAGCCAGTTACAGACATCAAAATAAAAGCCAAACAATTCCACCCTCTTTCCTTTTGGGGATCCCTGTTGGTTTAAATACTTCTGGAAGTTCAGTCTCCTGTCCTGCCTGTTCTTTCATCACTTCTTCTCCAACCCTCATTCTACTCAGGCTGTTGTCTGGGCATCTGATTGGAGTCCTCCCCAAGATTCAAACAATAATACGATACAAGGATTTACAGAGCACATGTAAGTTTCATGCTGGTGATAAAAAAATAAGATACTTACAAAATAGTATACTTTTTAGTACACTTTTTAAGTTGTAGCATCAAGTTTTTTTTTTTTTGGCCTTCATGACTTTTTTATTGTGGTAAAATATTCATAACATGAAACTTACTATCAATCGTTTATAAGTGTACAGTTCAGTGGTATTAGGGCTTCCCAGGTGACTTAGTGGGAAAGAATCTGCCCACCAAAGCAGGAGACACAGTTTCGATCCTTGGGTTGGAAAGATCCCATGGAGAAGGAAATGGCAACCGACTCTAGTATTCTTGCTTGAGAAATCCCACGGACAGAAGAGCCTGGTGGGTTACAGTCCATGGGGTCACAAAAGAGTTGGACATGACAAAATGACTAAACAACAACAATAATCAGTAGTATTAAGTATACTCATATTTTGTGCAACTGTTACATCCATCCATCTCTGGAACTCGTTTCATTTTGCAAAACTAAGCTTATCAACTAAACAGTGCTCATGACGCCCTGGGCTCTCCCAGTCCTGGCAACCACTATTCATTTTTCTTCCTCCCTTCCCCCATCCTCCCTCCCTCCCATCCTTTACTTTTTCTTTTTCTTTCTTCCTCCCTCCTTCCCTCTTCCCTCCCTTCTTCCCTTTATCTTTCTTCCTTCACTTTCATCTTCCCTCCCTTCCCTCCATGCCACAGGCACTGGTAACCACCACTAAGCCTAAAGGGCATTATACTAAATTAAATAGGCCACTTACAGAAAGACAAATATTGTGTGATTGTATTTATATGTGAGATAGATAAGATTTATATGTTACATAGAGATATAGTCAGACTCATAATAAAAGAGTAAGCTGGTAGATATTGGGGTCTCCTGAATTGCAGGCAAATTCTTTACTAACTGAGCTATGAGGGAAGCCCGGTAGATATCTAAAGATATTAAAATAGTTTATAATATTCATTTTAAAAGATCTTGTTATGGAAACCATGGCATCAGAAAGAGATAGGTGGCACTCAAAGATGCAGACCAACAGGGTTTATTCAGCACTGGTGAGGGCCCAGTGAAGTCACCTCCAAAGGCTGAGCACCCCGACTTTGTTCTGGGTATCTTTTATAAATGATATCTTCCCACTCAAACATCTCAGATCCCTCCCCTCACCAGGTAGCCCTACTTCCCACGGATGTAACCAGCAAGCAAGATTACAAAAAGGAAAGCAGTGATTGATAAGAAGCAGCTGTTTAAAACAAGATAACGGAAGGGAAAGCAAACAGTTGTTACTTTAATTGAGGGCTTTGATCTTGCTCCTATCTCAATATGACATTTTAGTTTTTGTTGTTAATATCTTTGTATATACCCATGCTGCTACTGCTGCTGCTAAGTCGCTCAGTTGTGTCCAACTCTGTGCGACCCCATAGACGGCAGCCCACTAGGTTCCTCTGTCCCTGGGATTCTCCAGGCAAGAATACTGGAGTAGGTTGCCATTTCCTTCTCCAATGCATGAAAGTGAAAACTGAAAAGTATATACCCATGGATGATACTAAAAATGCTTAAGGACAAAGGGACATGGGAAAGGCCAGTCAGAACAGATGGTCAGTGATCTACAACATGCCCCAGTCTTCACTCCCTACAGGTTCTTGTCATCTGAACATCAGCTGGCATAAGCTCAGTATATATACAAATATGTCTATCAGCAACACTGTAGTAATTTAGACTAAATTTTGGAACAAGAAAATATCAAGGTGAATTTAGTTTAGCTGATATTAACAACAAGAAAATAAGTAAATATATCTTGTATTTTTAAATAGAGAATTCTGTGTTTTTTTTCTTGAAAGGTTAAGGCATGTTTATGAAAAAAATCAAACAACAGAAAAGACAGTGAATAAAAATTTAAATGAAATAAAACTGAGAAATCAGTTCAGTTCAGTCGCTCAGTCCTGTCTGACTCTTTGCAACCCCGTGGACTGTAGCACGCCAGGCTTCCCTGTCCATCACCAAGTCCTGGAGCTTGCTCAAACTCATATCCGAGTCAGTGATACCATCTAACCATCTCATCCTCTGTCATCCTCTTCTCATCCTGCCTCCAATCTTTCCCAGCATCAGGGTCTTTTCCAATAAATCAATTCTTTGCATCAGGTGTCCAAAGTATTGGAGTTGCAGCTTCAGCATCAGTCCTTTCAATGAATATTCAGGACTGATTTCCTTTAGGATGGACTGGTTGGATCTCCTTGCAGTCCAAGGGACCCTCAAGAGTCTTCTCCAACACCACAGCGCAAAAGCAACAATTCCTTGGTGCTCAGCTTTCTTTATAATCCGACTGTCACATCCATACATGACTACTGGAAAAACCATAGCTTTGACTAGACGGACCTTTGTTGGCAAAGTAATGTCTCTGCTTTTTAATATGCTATCTAGGTTGGTCATAGCTTTTCTTCCAAGGAGAAAGCGTCTTTTAATTTCATGGCTGCAGTCACCATCTGCAGTGATTTTGGAGCCCAAGAAAATAAAGTCTCTCACACTTTCCATTGTTTCCCCATCTTTTTGCTATGAAGTGGTGAGACCAGATGTCATGTTCTTAGTTTTATGAATGTTGAATTGTAAACCAACTTTTTTACTCTCCTCTTTCACTTTCATCGAGAGGTTCTTTAGTTCTTCTTTGCTTTCTACCATAAGGGTGGTGTCGTCTGTGTATCTTAGATTATTAATATTTCTCCTGGCAATCTTTATTCCAGCTTGTGCTTCTTCCAGCCCGGCATTTCACATGATATACTCTGCACATAAGTTAAATAAGCAGGGTGACAATAATAATGATCATTTAATAATGTATGACCATTATTTTTGACACCTCTTTTTCCCTAAAAAAAAACAAAAAGTTAATTTTTAAATAAAAATGTCTTAATTTTGTTTAAATTTAGCAGAAGGAAAGGAAGACCATTGAAACTTAAGAAACTGCTGAACTGTACACAAATGTTCTCTTAATAAGACCTATGAATTCCTAATATATTTCCCTAAAGTAAGGGCAATTGGAAAACCAAATTTCAAAATGTACTGTAATTTGAAACAGTATTATTTGACTCCTTGCTATGAAAGACAAAGAAATTAGTTCACTTATCTGAAATAAATCTGGGAAAACTCTAAACAAAATATCCAAATCCATATAAATATATATAATAAATCAATAAAAATAATGTGAACTATTTATAAATCAATATAAATAATAGTGTACCTTGTCCAGCAGCTTCCCAGGTGGGGTTAGTGGTAAAGAACTCACATGCCAACTCAGCAGAATTAAGAGACATGGTTTGATCCGTGGGTCAGGAAGATCCCCTGAAGGAGGGCATGGCAACCCACTCCAGTATTCTTGCCTGGAGAAGCTCATGGGCAATAGAGCCTCGTGGGCTATGGTCCATCACGTCGTAGAGTTGGATATGACTGAAGTGACTTAGCATGCACACAGATACAAACATATGCATATTGTCCAAGTTGGGTTAATTCCAGGGACACCAGGATGCTTTAACATTGATATTTCTATTAGTGTAATTCATATGTTAACATTTAAAAAAAGAGAAAATTAAAAGGATTATCTAAATTAATGCCCCAAATTTTTCAATAATATCTAACACCTGTATCTGAAAAACAGGCAAACAAACCAACAAACAAAACCATATCTGCATCCTGTGGTATAACCCTTACCCAGTGTTCCTCCCTGGTGGTAGGTCTTCAACAGCAAATATGTCCCATGAATGTGGAGTCTCCTGTACCTCCACCTACCCTGCCTAACAGTGCTCTGGATTTATAGCTCTAATCAAAGAGTCTTGAGACAGGCCTCTTGGGACTGTGCCACTTATTTTGAGGGAAATTGCTTTTCTCAGGAGGTAATAGGTTTGTTTAGATGCCCTTTCTCTATTATAACTTGGTCTATATTCTAGAATACTTAAAAGAGTTTCACATTTTGTAGCAAATTCATTTACCATCTTGCAGCTAAAAACACATTCTGAATGATGAAGCTTAATGACAGTAATCATGAAAAACACCTGTGGTCTCCCTACTCAATGAAATAAGTTATTTTCTGTGAGTTCAGTTCCACTTTGGCATTAATTTGTTTCTTGAGAAGAGACCACAGGTGTTTTTAATAATTAAAACAATTTATAAATCAAAGTATGTGTCTTACTATCATATAGGAATGGATAGATCAAGATGTCAGTGAAAAGACTGGTGGTGATTTAGTCATTAAGTCATGTCCAACTCTTTGAGCCCCCATGGATTGTAGCCTGCCAGGCTCCTCTGTCCATGGGATTCTTCAGGCAAGAATACTGGAGTGGGTTGCCATTTCCTTCTTCAGGGGATCTTCCCGACCCAAGAATAGAACCTGGGTCTCCTGCATTACAGGCAGATTCTTTACCTACTGATCTACCAGGGAATACCTATTATCAATAAAATAATACATTGGATCAAGGAATTATTGATAAAATAAATACAGCAAAATCTCAATGTAGTCTTTACTAGGAATGGAGAAGTTTCAAGGGTCAAAAAAATACCATCTTTTGCTTTCCCCCACTTCTCACATAAACACCAAATGTAGTATTCCAAATTTCAGATGTGGTGGTGGCTGGGAAGGGAGACATTCAATTGAGTCTTCTGTGTTTAATTTAATCATTTTGAAAAATGGATCAAACTAAACATTATTTTTTTCACAATCTGATAATTTTATGTCCATATCTCTTTTATCTTTTTCTTTTCTTTCTGAAATGTCCACTCTAGTATACTCTGCAACAGTTATTCTAGTTCTAATATACTAATTTTAGTTTAATCTTTAATAACCTATCCTTCTCTTTTTAGTCTAACACTCCTTAAAGTCCCAATTTCTCACCTGCTTAAAGTGTGTACCAGCTTCATAAGTAGAATAGAAACTCACAAAATAATATTTAAGGACATCACAATATTGAGACAACATCCAAAGAGCCTACTATGTACTCCAGGAAAGATTAGCCCCTCAGAAAGCCTGAGCTAGTTCTCCTTCCTCCTGCCTTTTCCAGAATACTGCTTACACTTTTTCTTGACTCTTGGAGCTTTCCCATTTTGTCTGTGGGGATAAGCACTTAACTTCTCAACTCCATCTCTTGACAGTTACTTAGCAATGACTCAACATAGAAATATCACTTTAGAAATGAAAGAGCTATTAGAAGGATCTATGACCTCTATAGCTCTTATATCTTTTAAACAATCTTAAAATCCTCACACTTTACAGATAAAGTGAGATACAGAGACATTAAGTTATGTAACCTAATAGCAGAGATTTAACTTTTGCAAAAAGTGGGATTACAGGTCAGGCCAACAGATTCCTAGCTGTGTGCTTCTCTAGTTTTCCTGTGTTTCCTAGATTTTCTCAATAAGAATGCATTTGCATATACATTTGTAGCTCCCTGGGCCCTACCACATAATCACTGAATCAGGTTTTCCAGAGAGACAGCGACCTACCATATTCAAAATATTTAATAATCATTCTGGCACAGATATAGACCATTCATAATGGAGCCAAATCTGGTCCAGTTGTCAACAATGGATGTTTTGAAGTGGTATTTAGTAGATAAACATCAGTGCTGACTTCATATGATGTTGAAAACTCCTGAATAAACCCTTGGCTCCTGCCAGGATGTGTTTCAAAAAGGGGTCTACAGTTTGTGGGCTGGGATTGCATGAGTTTTCAGAAGGATGGAATCTCTAAGATTAAGCACTTACAATGAAAATAGAATTCAGGATTTTTCTCACTACATGTTAAGTGATAAAACTCTTATCTCAGGTTTTAGATAATGACTATTTTGACATTAAGATTTGAAAAGTGCCTTACCATTTTTACAATAGTTGAGAAGACAAAAATTACCACCTCTGTATATTCACTCACTACATATCATTTACAAAGAAACAAAATAATAATTCCCTTGTTAATTTATTAACAGTACTAGTTAACACCAGGTAACTATAATTACCTTGAATGGAATGACAACTTTGTATATATTGTATAATTGTATACAATTTGTATAATTATATATATATGATTGAAATTCTTGATCAAGCTTTTGTAACTTTATTTAGAATGGATCACACTAGCAAAGATAAGACAGGTAAGTTCATGACTGGCAGTTCAAATTCTGTTCTTTTGTACATGTTTTCCTAGGAAGCCCTTGGGAAATTGATTTAAAATACTGAATGGGAATTCAGTGAAAAGACACTAAAATTTTACAATGGACAAATAAGATATGACCCATCCCGGGGAACAAAATGAAAGGTTCATGCAGTAGGGTCAGTGGCTCTGACTTCAATTTCAGCTCAGTGGTAACCTTCTCGTGCCTTCTTCTATTAAGTGACAGGATAAGAAGTCAGAAGCAGAAAATCAGCCTAAGTCTCCAGGACAGAAACTCAGTTTCTAAAGAAGCCCTGGGAGTGACTTAGAAAGAGCAACATAATTCTCATAGGCATCCATCGACTCGATTGTTTATGGCTGGCTTGTTCCTTTTTTTTAAAGGCAGCAATAGAGAGAAAGGGAGTGAAACTTAAATTAAAAAATATATATATACATATATATATATTTTTCAGAGAATAGAAAACAACTGAAGTGAGTTCACATAAGGGATTATTGAGCAGATGCAGTCAATGCCACATAATTTATTAGATTCTGCTAAGTATTTTCTATCTGACAAAATGGCCTGTGTTATGTGATTATCAAAAGTTCTATTCACAAACCTCTTGAGTTTCTGCATTTCAATAGCAGATGTTGGAAATGTGGGTGAGTAGGTAAATCAACTTCTTTTGATTTCTTTAGAGAAAATACTGATTTAATTTCCAAATTAGTTTTTATTTTACTCAGCAAGATACTGATACTAATATTATAAAATAGATAAAATTATTTTGGAATTGCTTCAGTAATATAATCCTCATTTTTCTTTGTTTATAGTAGACAGAGTTAAAAGTAAAAGATTGAATTTTACAAGAAAATGAGCATCTTGCCTATTTCTTTTCTCTTTCTTGCTCCTATACTCATATTTGCGGTTTGTATGCTAGAAGTATCTGGAAGCCATTTACTTATACTATGAATGCTGGGAAAACTTTTACAAGCAACTAATACAACTGAATTATAATCAATCAGTAAAATAACTAACAATTTGTTGAAAAAGTACTATCTGTGAGGTGCCCTGCTATGTATTTTACAAGAAGTAGTTTAACTAACCATTTATAAAATCCTCTGATATAGACATTACATCCTACTTGAAAGCTTGGAAAATGCCAATTTACAGAGGTTAAGTGATTTGTTCAAGGTTATAGGTATTGAATAGGAAAAGGTATACATCAAGGCTGTATATTGTCACTCTGCCTATTTAACTTATATGCAGAGTACATTATGAGAAACGCTGGGCTGGAAGAAGCACAAGCTGGAATCAAGATTGCTGGGAGAAATATCAGTAACGTCAGATATGCAGATGACACCACCCTTATGGCAGAAAGTGAAGAGGAACTCAAAAGCCTCTTGATGAAAGTGAAAGAGGAGAGTGAAAAAGTTGGCTTAAAGCTCAACATTCAGAAAATGAAGATCATGGCATCTGGTCGAATCACTTCATGGGAAATAGATGGGGAAACAGTGGAAACAGTGTCAGACTTTACTTTTTTGGGCTCCAAAATCACTGCAGATGGTGATTGCAGCCATGAAATTAAAAGACACTTACTCCTTGGAAGGAAAGTTATGACCAACCTAGATAGCATATTGAAAAGCAGAGACATTACTTTGCCAACAAAAGTCCATCTAGTCAAGGCTATGCTTTTCCCAGTGGTCATGTACGGATGTGAGAGTTGGACTGTGAAGAAAGCCGAGCACTTAAGAATTGATGCTTTTGTACTGTGGTGTTGGAGAAGACTCTGGAGAGTCCCTTGGACTGCAAGGAGATCCAACCAGTCCATTCTAAAGGAGATCAGTCCTTCTTTGGAAGGACCAATGCTAAAGCTGAAACTCCAATACTTTGGCCACCTCATGCAAAGAGTTGACTCATTGGAATAGACTCTGATGCTGGGAGGGATTGGGGGCAGGAGGAGAAGGGGACGACAAAGGATGAGATGGCTGCATGGCATCATGACTCGATGGACATGAGTTTGAGTGATCTCCAGGAGTTGGTGATGGACAGGGAGGCCTGGCGTGCTGCAATTCATGGGGTCGCAAAGAGTCACACACAACTGAGCAACCGAGCTGATAGGTATTGAAAGGAGCAGAGCTGCAGTATGAACTCATGTCAGCCACACTCCTGAACACTTCCTCTCTGTGGTATATTTCCTCTCATTATATGTATGCAAATCATATTAAGTGTTAGTTACTACATTCAAGAACCAAAAAAAATGCTGTTTAATTCAACATGACAATTATTTTGACCTTTTCCCTCATGAATATTAGATCATTTTTATATCACCTGCTAATATTTGCTAATGGGAAAACAAACACAGGTGCAAGATGAGAAATGGAACCATTATCATTCTACAATTGATAATTAAACCAATGAAAATGGTCTTTGCTCCCCAATGTCTGGGTTAGAGATTCAGCTGGTGATTGGTCAGAGGATGGAAGCATATACATGGTCTGCCTAAAACATGATAAAATTTCTTTTAGGACTACTTGTAGAATCACATTTTGGTCATGGATTTCTTTACATTTTACATGTTCATGTATCAACATTTTCAGGATGTGACTTATCTTTAACACTTTTAATTTACACACAGTTCATTTTATCCTGGTTCATCTGAGCCACAGAATACATGTTTGTCCCAATTACAGTTATCTTTGCTATTCTGATTTCCTTAGTTTAAAACATGTGCAGGAATTACTTCTGAAATACTTCAAGGTGTACAAATTTGAGAACTGTATACTTATATGGAAGATATTAGGAAGAAAAAATTATTGTCTGTTAATGTCTAAATGACTTTATTTCCATATGCCTACAAGACATCTATGGGAAAACTACCTCCAGATTGTCAATTAAGCTCACTGTTGGATTTTAAATTTAACACAATTTATAGGTCCATAATTTCAATACAAGCGCTCTTAGAAATTCTTGATTGGCACTTTCTATTGCCATGTTCATTATCCCCACATTTAGATAAATGTCATATCCTAATATATTTATAAGTAATTCTGGAGTTTCATGGGTACATTATTGCATCCTACAAAATGGGCTAATATTATAAGGTCATTTTTTTGTCTCATTATTGATAAATGTTCATTGATTTTTTTCTATCTT
The DNA here is from genome assembly GCF_029407905.1 of Bubalus kerabau. Taxonomy (NCBI): domain Eukaryota; kingdom Metazoa; phylum Chordata; class Mammalia; order Artiodactyla; family Bovidae; genus Bubalus; species Bubalus kerabau. The sequence goes on along the minus strand of NC_073631.1, from coordinate 76,506,838 downwards.
CTTTTGAGTCATGTTTAAATTTACAAAAAAGTGGATCCCATCAATATCTTTGACCATGTACTGATGTTTACAGATGTTCTATTTTTACCATAGAAAATAGAATGGCAAAAATAGAACATCTGTATCTATCTCATCTCGCATGCTAGTAAAGTAATGCTCAAAATTCTACAAGCCAGGCTTCAGCAATACGTGAACAGTGAACTTCCAGATGTTCAAGCTGGTTTTAGAAAAGGCAGAGGAACCAGAGATCAAATTGCCAACATCCTCTGGATCATAGAAAAAGCAAGAGAGTTACAGAAAAACATCTATTTCTGCTTTATTGACTATGCCAAAGCCTTTAACTGTGTGGATCACAATAAACTGTGGAAAATTCTGAAAGAGATGGGAATACCAGACCACCTGACCTGCCTCTTGAGAAACCTATATGTAGGTCAGGAAGCAACAGTTAGAACTGGACATGGAACAACAGACTGGTTCCAAATAGGAAAAGGAGTACGTCAAGGCTGTATACTATCACCCTGCTTATTTAACTTACATGCAGAGTTCATCATGAGAAACGCTGGGCTGGAAGAAGCACAAGCTGGAATCAAGATTGCTGGGAGAAATATCAATAACCTCAGATATGCAGATGACACCATCCTTATGGCAGAAAGTGAAGAGGAACTCAAAAGCCTCTTGATGAAAGTGAAAGTGGAGAGTGAAAAAGTTGGCTTAAAGCTCAACATTCAGAAAACGAAGATCATGGCATCTGGTCGAATCACTTCATGGGAAATAGATGGGAAAACAGTGGAAACAGTGTCAGACTTTGTTTTTTGGGGCTCCAAAATCACTGCAGATGGTGACTGCAGCCATGAAATTAAAAGACGCTTACTCCTTGGAAGAAAAGTTATTGACCAACCTAGATAGCATATTGAAAAGCAGAGACATTACTTTGCCAACAAAGGTCCGTCTAGTCCAGGCTATGGTTTTTCCAGTGGTCATGTATGGATGTGAGAGTTGGACTGTGAAGAAAGCTGAGCGCTGAACAATTGATGCTTTTGTACTGTGGTGTTGGAGAAGACTCTGGAGAGTCCCTTGGACTGCAAAGAGATCCAACCAGTCCATTCTAAAGGAGATCAGCCCTGGGATTTCTTTGGAAGGAATGATGTTAAAGCTTAAACTCCAGTATTTTGGCCCCCTATGCAAAGAGTTGACTCATTGGAAAAGTCTCTCATGCTGGGAGGAATTGGGGGCAGGAGGAAAAGTGGACGACAGAGGATGAGATGGCTGGATGGCATCACCGACTCGATGGACGTGAGTTTGAGTGAACTCCAGGAGTTAGTGATGGACAAGGAAGCCTGGTGTGCTGCAATTCATAGGGTTGCAAAGTGTCAGACAAGACTGAGCAACTGAACTGAACTGAACTGATGGTAAAAATGTGTCTAGGGGATGATCGTTTAATGCTTCCCTGTTGGAAGATAATGAGTTTATATGTCATTTGGAACCTCAATGTTCTCTTTATTTGGACACTGATTCAGAGCATGCTGAAGATCCCAGTTCATTTTGGTATCATGCCAAAAACTTTTTGAGAATGGCTAATGCAGCACAGAATTCAGGAAGTAAATAGAAAATATGTCTAATTTTTGTGACTTTAAATTTAGAAGATTAAGGAACAGATTTTTTTTTTTTTTTACTTTCCTAAACTAAGATTTACAGAACTAACTGAAAATTTAAAAAAAAAAAAGAGAGGATTTATCCTCTGGGTTAGTACACTGAACCAGAATCCATTGTAACAAATGACTCCAGGTAACCTAGGCAAGGAAGTACATTGTATTTGTCACCCTTGCTCACTAACATGGAACAGCGGATCTGGCCCACAGTGGGAAATAAGTATATGTTTATGGAATGAATCGATTAATATACCAAAGTGATCAGAATTTGTTATTTTGTTTAGGATTCTAATTGTTTTACAAGGTATAAACCACTCTTTAAATCAAAATCTGATGGTTTTAAAGGCTGACACTTGAACAGACATTTGTATAACCATTTTCATTGCTTCATTTTTCACAATAGCCCAAAAGGTGGATGCAACCCAAATGTTTACTTATGAATAAATGAACAAAATTAATATATACATACAAGTAATATTATTCAGGCTTAAGAAGGAATTAAATTCTGATACATGCTACAACACACATGACCCTTGAAAGCATGACAAGCAAAAGAAGTCAGACAAAATGACAAATATTGCATGATTTCACTGAAATGAGCTATCTACATAGTCAAATTGATACAGACATAAGATAGAATAGTAATTACCAGAATCTGGAGGCAGGGTGGATTAGAAATTATTATTTGTTGGTATATCATTTCAGCTTGAGATTCGTGATTCCCTGGTCGCTCAGACGGTAAAAATCTGCCTTCAATGCAAGAGACCTAGGTGTGATCCCTGGATTAGGAAGATGCCCTGGAGAAGAGAATGGCAGCCCACTCCAGTATTCTTGCCTAGAGAATTCCCATGGACAGAGAAGCCTGGCGGGCTACAGTCCATGGGTTTCAAAGGGTCGTACACAACTGAGTGACTAACACTTTCACTTTTCATTTCAGTTTGGGATGATGATGATAAAGTTTTGGAAATGAGTTGTAATGACTGTACAACAATGTGAATGAACTTAGCGTTACTTAATTGCACCTTCAAAAATATTACATGCAAGTATCAAAAAAAAAAAAAAGGGCAACTGGTGCTGGTGAGGATGTGGAGAAATTGAAACATGAACAATGTTGGTGGGAATGCAAAATGCACATTCATTCTGGAAAGCAGCATGAAAGTTCTTCAAAAAGTTAAAAATGGAATTATTATATGATCCAGCAATTCTACTTCTGGTATTTATCCAGAATAATTGAAATCAGGATCTTGAATAAATATATGCATTGACATGTTCATTATAGCATTATTCATTTTAGCTAAGATACAGAAACAACATAAATGTCTATCAACAGATACATGGATAAAGAAAATATGGTATATATATATAGTTGGATATTCTTCTTGGGTCTTAGAAAAAAAGAGAATTCTGCAATATGCAACAACATGAATGAATTTTAAGGATATTATGTTAAGTGAAATAAGCCCACAGAAAGAAAAACACTTTTATTTAAATCTTTGATTCCCCTCATATGAAGAAATAAAAGTGAAACTGTTAATTACTTAGTTATGTCCAACTCTTTGTGACCCCATGGACTTTAGTCCACCAGGCTCCTCTGTCCATGGGAATTCTCCAGGCAAGAGTACTGAGGTTGCCATTCCCTTCTCCAGGGGATCTTCCCAACCCAGGAATTGAACCCAGGTATCCTGCACTGCAGACAGATTCTTTACCATCTGAGCCACCAGAGAAGTCCTCCCATTATATAGGGTATCTAAAATAGTCAAATTCATAGAATCAGAATGAAATGGTGATTTCAAGAGGCTAGAGTAGCTTTAGTTGCTGCAAAGAAGATCAAAGATCCTGTGTGCTGCAACTAAGTCCCAGTGCAGACAAATAAGTAAATATATATGTGTGTGTGTGCGTGTGTGTATACTTATACACACACGCACACACACACACACACACACACACAAATTAAAAGAGGCTAGGGGAAGGTGGAAATAGGGAGTTACTAATCAGTGGGCATAAAATTTCAGTTATGTATGATGAGTAAATTCTAGAGATCTGCTGTATAACCATTGTGCTGATAATCAACAACACTAATGTACACTTAAAAATTAAGAGACTAGTTCTCATGTTATATTCACAATAAAGTAAAAAAGAATGGGTTAAGAATGCATAATAGATTAGAGTGCATAATCTCTCTTGGGTACAGAGAGACTAAAATTTATACAAAAAATTTAAAGGTATTAAAAAGTTAAAAATTATTCTATGTGTGTTTTTTTTTTAATCATAATGAAAAATAGTACAAAGACAAACACAAGAAAATACCATTCCTACCTGGTGAAACAAATGTGGTTAAGTACTCTTTTAGCAAAATATTAACCAGGCCACACAAAATACAAAAAAGGTCAAAGTACCCTTACCTAAAGGAAATATCAAAAATGCCTGGGTTTATTTCTTCTTCAGTGGAAAAACAAATGAAGAGTATTTGGAATCCTAGCAGTTATGTTAAAAAATCATCTTGTTCTACATAAAATCTGCTGCTTATATTGTTATCATTTTAGGACATGACATCAGCACGCCACAAGTAAGTGCCAAGCTCATAAATTTCAAACTACTTTCCAAAGTTAAAAAATAATTCCAATACAAAAATGCAGTTGATATTTCTCAGTTTTCTCTTTACTGCGATATAATCTATCACTACAGAATATTAAGCTAAATGATAGCTTCACATTCTGTTAATTTATGCCAGTTTCAAATGTATTTTAGAACATCTAAGTCACCAGTCTTGTCTTCTCTCTAGGGGTAAACACATGTAAGGTGGTAAGAGGCACGTTCGTGTTACCTGTCAGACAAGAATATGTAGAAAGATGTCAAAAGTATATAGATTTGTAATACTATTTTTCAGAACAAAAATATATTAAAAATATTAAAATCAAGTCTGATAGTAGGAGTAAGATAACAATGAGCTCAGAAAAAGCCTTCATCTGAATACTCTCCCTGTGCATCACATGGGGTATGTGTAAGTACAAGGAAGAAAGTACAAGGAAGATATGAGCATATCAACATATCTAATGGCTTGTACAGATAAAGAATTTACAGCCAACAAAGACCTTTATGATAGGAGTCCTGATGGGAAATAGCTACATGAGATAAAGCAAATGTTATTCAGCTATACCTTTTCAAAGTCAAAATGTGGCAAATCAAATTAAACTCTGATACAAGCAGAAGAAAATGTGACTATAAAGAGCTGCTTAGGTGGAGTAAAGGAGGAACAGAGGCACCACTGGCTTAGAGAAGACAGTTGCACAGAAAGTTTTTGAAACATTTGGAAAATATCCAAGAGCAGTGAATATGTAAGCTACTTTCTTGGCTTACATATGGCTTCATACCTCATGTAAATATGTACCCGAGAATGCCCAACTTTCTCAGGTTTTTTGAATCAGAAAAAATAACTTAGGGTTTAACACTTGTAGATTTCTACTGGAGGTCAGACATGAAAAAGAAAGGTGATAAGCATTTCAATTCAGTCCTCATTAACTTTATAATTGGCAAATAAAATTATTGTTTTCTAATCAGTAATTACGGAGAAGGCAATGGCAGCCCACTCCAGTACTCTTGCCTGGAAAATCCCATGGATCGCGGAGCCTGGTGGGCTACCATCCATGGGGTCGCAAAGAGTCGGACACGACTGAGCGACTTCATTTTCTCTTTTCACTTTCCACTTTCATGCATTGGAGAAGGAAATGGCAACCCACTCCAGTGTTCTTGCCTGGAGATCCCAGGACGGGGGAGCCTGATGGGCTGCCATCTATGGAGTCACATAGAGTTGGACACGACTGAAGCGACTTAGCAGCAGCAGCAATCAGTAATTAATAACCAAATACAATTAGTGTTTTCTAATAATTTTGTAGCTGAGAAAAAGGGTTCATATTGAGTGATTTAACAGATCATCAATGTAGGTTTTATAATACAAATACTGCTTCCCTACTATTGAGATATATATACATAAAGGAAAAAACTTTATACATATGGAAACTTAGAAGCAATGAACAAATTCTTATAAGAATCCATTCAAATTGTCTCCAGAAGAAATAGTAAATCTGAATGGTTTTATCACCATCAAGAAATAAACACTTTCTTTTTAATCTTCTTGTAGCATCCCTGGCGACTCAGTTGGTAAAGAGTCTGCCTGCAAAGCAGAAGATCCAGGTTCAGTCCCTGGGGTTGGGTAGATCCCCTGGAGAAGGGAATGGCAACCCACTCCAGTATTCTTGGCTGAGAATCCCATGGAGAGAGGAGCGTGGCCAGCTACAGTCCATGGGGTCACAAAGAGTTGAATACGACTGAGCAACTAAACCTACGTATCTCAAGGAAAAAGGCCAAGGAGATAGAATTGTTTAAAAATAACAAATTTTAATTAGCCAGAGATCTGCATCCACAGAGAAGGCTATAATTAGCAGTTAAAGTGGGTTAACAGAACAGGATATTTAGCAATACATACAATTAATAGCAAAGGAAATAGGAAATATTATCTCTAGGAATAAAGATCGAGCATAATGACCGTAACTGCTTTATACAGAAGTTACCCCAAAAGACCACCAAAGGTGACAAGCATTAGAATCTTTCAGAACTGACTTGAGTGATTCCTGAATCTATATACCTGAGGTGAGCTGGAGTGATGGGGGCAGTTGTGGGAACAATGTGCAGAGAGCAGTAGGGCAGATGCTCCTCCTGAGCAGTGAGTGGTAGGTATTCCATTGAGCAGCACACCTAAATGAGTTAGTGGATGTCACTGCAATTTCCTTAGAAACTCCAAGGAAGTGATCTGTCATTCTTCATTGTCACTTCTGGGTGCAAAGATCACGCTCTGGTGGGGATGTCAATTTGTCACTGAGCAGAGCTGGCCTGAGACAATGAAGCCCAGAAAATGGCAGCTCCATTCTTGTCACACATTTGCCCAGAAGCCTCATATTTCACACATTTTCTCTTAAAAATTTCATCTTTCTCACTAAGAACTTTCAAATAACTACATGGTTAGTTATTCTAATAGACACAGAATTATTCTGTACTTAGTTTTATTTATTAAATTCAAACAAGTCCACAAAGTGTTGCCAAAATACATATTGAAATAGGTAAAGAGGTTTTTTTCTGGCTTATTGATTTCTACAGAGAACATTAATTGTGTTTTTTCCCCCTTAAATTGAGTGACTAATTTCATGAGACACTAAACCAATTCATTGAAACAATCCTTTCCATGAAATAAATAATCCACTTCTATGTACTAAAAAGTCACTTTATTGTGACTGTTAGTACACAGAAGTCACAATTCCCTGTGACTTAGGTCCTTATATAAAAATTGGAGAAAATGATGCTTTTTACATATTTCTCAGAGGTACTCAAAGTAGTAATGAGATGGTGTCTTTTGAGCACTTGGGAGTTCCCCAAGGAGAGGTACAGTATTAACTCAAATTACCACTCCATTATGATTTATCTTTACTTTATACAAAACATTTACTGTTAGCAGCATTTTTCTTGTAGAAACCTCTTATATTGCTGAAGTGCATTAGCCCTGATGTATATTTCTACCCCTTGCTCATAAAGGGTCCAAGGCTACAAAACAGAGAACTCAACTGCATTAGGAGTTAATATTGCCTGTCTCTTCCAGACAATACTTTGTCCTTCTGTAAGTGACTTTTGTATAGCAAGCAGCTCAGAGAATGTCATGTCAACAAGAGCCCCTGAGGGGTTAGTAAAATGTAACACAGGTTAACAGGAGAGTTAATGTCAAATCTCATGAAGACAAGGAGGATGGGTCCAGCTAGCATCATAAAAAATAAGGAGATGAATGACAGGCTCCATAGCTCTGGGCTTATGTGTAAGGTATGGTACCACTCTCCATGCCAGCCCTTCAGAAGCCACCATTCTCCTGGTCTTTTGGACTCCATAACCAAGAGTCACTATCTCTTATGTTCAAGTCCCAGAAAAACATCCTATCCACTTTTTTTCCTGCTGAAGGAATCTAGTGCCCTGGTTCTGCTTTCTCAGTCTCAGTGACACCAGGCTCTTCCGTCCATGGGATTTTCTAGGCAAGAGTACTGGAGTGGGTTGCCATTTCCTTCTCCAGGGGATCTTCCCGACCCAGGGATGGAACCCAGGTCTCCCGCATTATAGACAGACGCTTTACTGTATGAGCCACCAGGGAGGTCTCCCTCAGTGACACCATCTTAGTTCATTCACCTCACCTTACCTAGAGTACTGCCACTGGCACCAATGGCTACCTGGCTGGTGTTTGACTTTGGACTGTTTTCTGCACTGAATTCATCTAGCACGCTTCTGTCTGATCCCTTGCCAAAATCTCAGTGCTCTTTAAGATTTAAGTTAAAGCAAGGTAATGCATTAATTAGGAGAAGGCAGTGGCAACCCACTCCAGTACTCTTGCCTGGAAAATCCCATGGGTGGAGGAGCCTGGTGGGCTGCAGTCCATGGGGTCGCTAAGAGTTCCACATGACTGAGCGACTTCCCTTTCACTTTTCACTTTCATGCATTGCAGAAGGAAATGGCAACCCACTCCAGTGTTCTTGCCTGGAGAATCCCAGGGACTGGGGAGCCTGGTGGGCTGCCATCTATGGGGTCACACAGAGTCGGACACGACTGGAGCAACTTAGCAATGCATTAATTTAAAACATCAGGGTGAAGACCAAAAGACCTGAGTTCAAACTCTTGGCTGTTCTCTATTAGCTACAGAATTTTTGAGGAAAAAAAAGTGCTTCTCTAATTATTAGACCCTTTATCTGTAAAGTGAGAAGAATTATGCTTCCTTATCCAGGGGGTGGTGGCTGGGAATACAAGAGAAAATGCAGGCAAACTATTGAGCACAGGGTCCACCAGACTGTAACAAGGGGTATTTCCTGTTGTTACGTATTTCAGTTTCTCTCTAGCCATGAAAATCACATATTGTAACAGTGCACAACAACAATAACAAAAGTAATAACTAACATTTGTTGATTGTTTTTTTGATAGTCCTAATATAAGTGTTTTACATGTATAAACCCATTAGTGCTCAAAATAATCCCTTAAAATGGAAGTGCTATTTTACTGACAAGCAAAGTATGACACAGAATGACCATATAATGTCTAAGGTTACACCTGTTGGGACTCAAATCCAGATAAACCTGGCTCCAGAGGTTGTTCTTAGTTACTATGCTACACTGGTTCCCTAGTTCAATCTCCTTGCCTCTCCTTTTCTTGAACTTTTTGGCTGCTATATTTCTTTCTTGAAATAGCCTTCCTTTCAATCTCTGAATTTTTGTCACTTATACATTTTCCAAGCTCCAGTTCAAGTTCTTCCTTTTCCAGAACATCCTTTCAGTCTCTTTGCATTAGTTTTTTTCTGAAGTGTCATAATCCTATGTTCCATAACACAGTACTTAATTGCACAATACATTATATATATATTTTTTAATTTTTCTCATGTATGTTGCTTTTTTTCTCCCTAAGAGCCTTCAGGTAAGTAGAAAGCTAGGAGTTCTTTAGGGCTTCCTTGGTAGCTCAGCTGGTAAAGAATCTGCCTTTGATGCAGGAGAGCCCAATTTAGTTCCTGGGTCAGGAAGATTCCCTGGAGAAGGGATAGGCTACCCATTCCGGTATTCTTGGGCTTCCCTGGTGGCTCAGCTGCTAAAGCATCTGCCTGCAATGTGGGAGACCTGGGTTTGATCCCTGGGTTGGGAAGATCCCCTAGAGAAGGCAAAGGCTACCCACTCCAGTATTCTGGCCTGGAGAATTCCATGGACTCGATAGTCCATGGGATCGCAGAGTCAGACATGACTGTGCAACTTTCATTTTAGGGTTTCTTTATCCTTCCTATCCAGAGTACAGTATTAAGTTCATTTTAACAAATACTCAATACATATACACAATATCACCTTACCTATATAGTACTGTACCAGGTTATCTCATTCAAAATTGTGTAATTATCATATATATTACTCAAACAAATGTTGATGAGGTCTTATCTCAATTTTTGTGTTACCCAACTTGAATGGAAATCAAGTGTCTCTCTGAAACTACTTTACAGCCCAAACTCAGGCAAATCCTGAGTCTTTCTCTGAAGAATGGGGCGCTATGTAGAAACAATTTCTCTACAGTCTGAAAATACTAAGCTTGATCTATAGGATGCTTAGTTACATCCATTTCTTATTTAAGACATTTTGAGAACTTACAATTTCCTAAGAAGACAATTTTCTTAAGAGTCATACGTAAGTAGAGCTCTTACCAAGCAATTTCCTCTGACATTTTCTGTTAAATTTTCCCATCTTTTCCCCTTCATCAGATGACTCTTCCTTGAAGCTTTTGCTGTTTTCTGAGCATTTTCTTCCCAAGTCCTCTGTGATTACAACCTTCAGACACAGGTAGGGCAGTTCTGAAGTCGACCTTTAATCAACATTTGTCCATGTTATGTATAATGGATCTTTTCATCTTGTCTGGGTCTCAGTAGTGATGACGGCTGCCTATGGAGGCTGGCAATATTTTATTACTCTCACTAATTAATATGTGTCCTGTAAAACTGAAATAACTTAATGTGTGGATCATTTTGGCAGCCTTTCTATTTTTCAAATAAATTATGCTAAATTTAAATCCCTGTTTACTGAGAGACCTCCCACAGTGAAGATACTGTGATTATCTTTTAAATTAGAACAAAGCAGATTTAGATATTAAGTTTCTTTCACCTAATTCTCTAAAAAGTGTTGCATAAATTAAATTTTAGTTCTATGTTCTCTTAAATCAAAGCTCTTTGCAAATATATGAACTTACCTCTAACCTTTGTAAGAACAATAGACAGGAATCCAAAGCCATACCATGTCTGGCTTTGGTACCAGGATCATCACAATCCAAAGAAGGAGAAGCTTGTGAGATGTGTTTGCATATGTTGGGACGGCCAAGAAATTTGTTTTTTCCTAATGTGGTACAGAAAAACCCAAACAAGCCCTTTGGCCAACAAAAACAAAATGGAAAATAGAAATGAGTCAGCTTAAGAGTAGTTGATGAAACAGTTCTTCAAAACTATGAGTTTTTTAATAGTTTGGGCTAATAAAAAGATTTCATAAAACTTAGTCCTAAAGTTTCTAAAATACTGGAAAACTTGACATAACTTTTCTCAAATGTGTTTCTTCAGTAAGAAAATGCCCTATTTCTAAAGGGAAAATACAACCATGCTTGAATTCTACTTTGTGCCAAGCAGTGGGCTACACATTTTTCATGGTCGTCTGTACTGAAATTTCCTTTATGTGGTCAACGCCTTTCCCAGAAATCTGCTTTGTTCTACTTCAGCTGCTCACTGCTCTCCCAGGTCTTTCTGCTTTGATCAACCTCCTGGGATATGTCCCTTCACAATGGCAGATGGACCACCTACATCTTCCCAAGGTTAAGTCCCTCATGTTGCCCCAGGTATAAAGGCCCCCTCACCTACTTATACTCTATGGCCAGACAAACCATTTTAGTTGGTAAGTTCTCTTGTTAAGGATCAACACTAATCACTATAATAAAGTCTCCAATAGGTTCCCTTGAAACCTGTTTCTTATTTAAGGGGAGAGGGGAAGAATACACAGTTTTTCCAGGAGGGGATGAAGGGAATAATGATTTTTCTTCAAATACATTCTCACTGTTAGTGGTAGGAACCTCTACATCTTGCCAAATTCATCTTTTTTCTTTGCAGGCTGATGCCACTGATTTCATTATCTCTCAGGATAGAAGGGAGCTAGTTTGGTTTGGTAGCTAAGAGCATTGTTCTGGAGCCAGGCAACCTGGGTACAAACCCTGGCTCTGCCATCAACCTGCTAAATAAACTTAATTAAGTTCTTAAACTCCTAATATATGAATGGAGATACTAATAGGTAGTAGCATTTTACCTAACCCAAGAGAAGGAAATGGCAACTCACTCCAGTATTCTTGCCTGGAGAATTCTATGGAGAGAGGAGCCTGGTGGGCCTATAGTCTATGGGGTTGTAAAGAGTCGGGCATGACTAAGCAACTAACACACACACACACAACCCAATAGGGTAGAGGATCAATAAACATAAAAGTGTTAGTACAGTTACTCAAATGTAATAAGGACTCAAAATTTTTAGTTATTATGTACATAATAATCTGGCATTTACTGTATTATTCTCAGCCTTGGAGGCCTTAAGTGCAGCTAGCAAGAGAAGATCACATTCTACTGTTGTTACATTAGCTTACTTGAATACACATTCATTATTTTTCCTTCCTAGTTTCCAAATGATTTCTGGTAGTTTATAATAAATGACAGAAATGCAATAGAAGAATTATGATAAGGTTAAAGGCTATAATGTCATGTAACATATTTCTGGTATAGATAATTATACCAGAAATGTAAATCAATGCAATATTTCTAAACTGAGCATTAATTTTAACTTTGGACAAAGTGGAAGCCATAGTGACCAAAGGAAAAAAGGTTATATGCAGTTCTCATCGAACAAAATGATATCACTCACTGAGTTACTAAGCTTCTTAAAGTATTGAAAATGTAAGATAAAAGATAAAAAAATAACATCAATAGCTTTTTTTATAATGATGTCCTGAATATACACAGGGATTAAAGAAAAGTTATGACCAACCTAGATAGCATATTGAAAAGCAGAGACATTACTTTGCCAACAAAGGTCCATCTAGTCAAGGTTACGGTTTTTCCAGTGGTCATGTATGGATGTGAGATTTGGACTGTGAAGAAAGCTGAGCGTCGAAGAATTGATGCTTTTGAACTGTGGTGTTGGAGAAGACTCTGGAGAGTCCCTTGGACTGCAAGGAGATCCAACCAGTCCATTCTAAAGGAGATCAGTCCTGGGTGTTCTTTGGAAGGAATGATGCTAAAGCTGAAACTCCAGTACTTTGGCCACCTCATGCGAAGAGTTGACTCATTGGAAAAGACTCTGATGCTGGGAGGGATTGGGGGCAGGAGGAGAAGGGGATGACAGAGGATGAGATGGCTGCATGGCATCACCGACTCGATGAACATGAGTTTGAGTGAACTCCGGGAGTTGGTGATGGACAGGGAGGCCTGGCGTGTTGTGATTCATGGGGTTGCAAAGAGTCGGACATGACTGAGTGACTGAACTGAACTGAACTGAATGTTCAAGTATTAATGAAATCAGGGGTCTCAAAATTGACCATATGTAAGAAACACCTAGCAACTAAATGCAGGTTTCTAGGTCTGCCCTGGAAATAACAGGATTGCAGAGGGAGCAAAAAGTGGCTGTGGAGCAAGCATCACAATGAACTCTGATGTAAGGAGGGTAGGAGGAAACCCTCAGCCAAACATGGGCATGACTGCTCTTATCTGAGGCCAACCATTAAAGAGCCACAGATAAGGCATGCTTATGAAGATCTCACATCAGTGGGTCAGGCTGTTTTTGGAAGGCCCAGATCTCATGCCCATAAGCTCCGCTCTCATTTTCAGAGTATAAGAGATATTTATAATAGCCAAGACATGGAAACACCTAAGTGTCCCTCAACAGATGGATGGGTAAAGAAGATGTGGTATATATATACATTGGAATATTACTCAGCCATAAAAAGAATGAAATAATGCCATTTTCAATAACATGGTTGGTCCTAGAGATTATTATACTAAGTAAAGTAAGTCAAAGAGAGAAAGCCAAATGTCATATGATATCACTTATACATAGAATCTAAAATATGACAAAATAAACATCTATGAGAGAGAAACTGACTCACAGAGAACAGACTGGTGATTGCCAAAAGGGTAGGGGTTAGAGGAGGGATGGATTGGGAGTTTGGGATTAGCAGATGCAAACCATTAGATAGAGAATGTATAAACAACAAAGTCATACTGCACAGTACAAGGAACTAAATTCAATATTCTGTGATAAATAATAATGGAAAAGAATATGAAACAGAATGTATATATATGTATAACTGAATCACTTTGCTATACAGTAGAAATTAACACAATATTGTAAATCAAAACTTCAATATACTTCAATAAAATACATTGGGAAAAAACAGGTATTTACTTGTAATGATGCATCACACACAAAGACAATTATCTACAAGAATAGAAAAATGCAGATAAATGAGAAAGTATCTTTAAAATGAAGTGTTAATACTAATTTAAAAGTTATGAGCAAATTATATGCAAAAGGGAGAAAGAAAAATCAGCAAATTGCACAAAGGGAAAATGAAAGGCCAATATAGATATGGAAAAATGTTTGACCTCATTGCCAAAGTCACTCAGTTATGTCGGACTCTTTGCAACCCCATGGACTCTACAGGGGCATTCTCCAGGCCAGAATACTGAATTGGTTAGCCATTCCCTTCTCCAGGGGATCTTCCCAACAGAGGGTCCCAACCCAGGGACCCAACCCAGGTCTCCCACATTCTGGGCAGATTCTTTACCAGCTGAGCCACAAGGGAAGGTCAAGACTAGTGGAGTGGGTAGCCTATCCCTTCTCCAGTGCATCTTCCCAACCCAGGAAGATAACCAAGGTCTCCTGCATTGCATGTGGATTATTCACCAACTGTGCTATTAGGGAAGCCTTGACCTCATTACTAATATGTAAATACAGACTGAAATAATGTGACATCACATTTTATCCATCAGGTTGGGTAAGGGAAAAACATATTTGTTAACACCTTAATCATAATAAGAATATGGGAAAAGGGCATTTTCATATAGTTTTGTTGAGAAAATGGCCATTTTTCCAAAGGAGATCTAGCCATATGTATAAAATTTTAGGAGTGCTAATTTTGACTAAGTATAACAATTACATATCTAATTGAATCTTAATAAACAATTAGGGTTAGGGTTAGTTCATCGCAGCACTGTTTATAATAGCCAGGACATGGAAGCAACCTAGATGTCTATCAGCAGATGAATGGATAAGAAAGCTGTGGTACATATACACAATGGAGTATTACTCAGCCATTAAAAAGAATACATTTGAATCAGTTCTAATGAGGTGGATGAAACTGGAGCCTATTATACAGAGTGAAGTAAGCCAGAAAGAAAAACACCAATACAGTATACTAACGCATATATATGGAATTTAGAAAGATGGTAACAATAACCCTGTGTACGAGACAGCAAAAGAGACACTGATGTATAGAACAGTCTTATGGACTCTGTGGGAGAGGGAGAAGGTGGGAAGATTTGGGAGAATGGCATTGAAACATGTAAAATATCATGTATGAAACGAGTTGCCAGTCCAGGTTCGATGCACGATACTGGATGCTTGGGGCTGGTGCACTGGGACGACCCAGAAGGATGGAATGGGGAGGGAGGAGGGAGGAGGGTTCAGGATGGGGAACACATGTATACCTGTGGTGGATTCATTTTGATATTTGGCAAAACTAATACAATTATGTAAAGTTTAAAAATAAAATAAAATTAAAAAAAAATTGTCTAATGTCAATATTTAAATGTTAATTTAAAATATTTTGTCATCATAGGTTTTACACTAGGAAAACAAATAAACTAAAAAAAAGTCATATAATTGTAACAGGCTAAAAATTATGATATTAATTTCAATGGAATACCATGAAAGTATGAAATATTATGATCTGCAATTATGATGTCCACAAAAAACATTAAGTACCAAAAGCTTATGAAAGTTTATACATGACATGATCCCATTTTTCTAAAGAAAATCTCTTCTCACATGGTAGAGCAACATGTTCAGGATTTTATATCAAAGTGGTAATTATAAATATTTTAGATAAAGTAAAATCGGATATTAGATGAATTTTCTTTGCCTTTCCCTTTGTTTTTGCTTGAATTTAGCACCAGAAAGTACAATTACATTTTACTTTTTTTAAAATTAAAAAATGTATTAATTGTGTTTAAACTAGATTTCTGTGTGATTTGTGTTAACCTAAAAATATATTATTCAGTAATGTAATAACAGTATGGCCTTCCTATGGGGCCAAAAAGAACTACATGTTTGCTGGGTTTACATTTTCTTTCCTTAACTATTTCCGTAGAGACCCAAATGTTGTTGAAGCATCTGGGAGTATATAAAAATCAAAATTGAAAGCAAAGACACTTTCTGACCTGTATCTTTAAAAATTACTGTATAACTTTTCCAAGAAGAAAACATTCTGATCATTGAGGCACTTTCAGTATATTTTTTCACTGCCTCGGAGACTTTCACTTAAAATAACTCTCCCTTGAACAACACAGTAACTTAAAAAAATATATTAATAGGTATGTGTGCTCTTCCAATGTTGCAAGAAGAAAAATAGTCAAAAACTAACCACTTCAAAACAAAAATTACCACACTTAATTATTTTCACTTTCATAGCTTTTTAAAGAGCTGATCTCTAAATATTTAGAAAGTGCTTAAAATCAATATCAACATTTATTTATCTCTTCTAGTATTTTTTCAAAATGAATTATGTTTTGAAGTAAACATTTGCCTTGACAAATCTGTGTTTGAATGAATGTTTTGCTTTTGTTAGCTTATGAACTGTTATATCTTTCAGAAATCATCAGGTACAATTAGGACTCATGATCATTATCATTATTGAATTCTCTGGTCTTTGTAGACTGCTTTGCAATTTATAAAAGACTTTTACACACAGTGTATTATTTTCATTTTGATTTTCTGACAACCCTATTAAGTAGGCAGTACAGGTATCATTTTCCTTGGAAAAATCCGCATTATAAAAGGTAAAGCTATTTGTGTAAGATCTATTTATCATGCCACTATTTCAGTATTCTAATGGTGCTTTAACAGGTTACTGGCCTTCATATGGGATCATATCATGTAAAATTTACAGAAGAAATGGAAGATCTTAATCTCAAAAGATCCTGCAAACTAAAAAACCCCTGATCCCTGAATATGTAGAAAAATATGAACATTTGAGTCTTTCATATATTTCAAAAACCATTGGGTCATCAAAACAAAACGAACAGTTCTAATGAGGTGGATGAAACTGGAGCCTATTATACAGAGTGAAGTAAGCCAGAAAGAAAAACACCAATACAGTATACTAACGCATATATATGGAATTTAGAAAGATGGTAACAATAACCCTGTGTACGAGACAGCAAAAGAGACACTGATGTATAGAACAGTCTTATGGACTCTGTGAGAGAGGGAGAGGGTGGGAAGATTTGGGAGAATGGCATTGAAACATGTAAAATATCATGTATGAAACGAGTTGCCAGTCCAGGTTCGATGCACGATACTGGATGCTTGGGGCTGGTGCACTGGGACGACCCAGAGAGATGGAATGGGGAGGGAGGAGGGAGGAGGGTTCAGGATGGGGAACACATGTATACCTGTGGCGGATTCATTTTGATATTTGGCAAAACTAATACAATTATGTAAAGTTTAAAAATAAAATAAAATTTAAAAAACAAAACAAAAAAAATGAACAAACAAAAAAATCTTAAAATTTGCCAAAAGCAGAAGGAGTCTTTAAATTCTAGCAATTTGATATAAAATTCTGATACTCCATTTTTTAAATAACTAACAATATTGTCCTTGTATTCTGATTTTTGACATGAATAAGCTCTAAAACTTATTATTTGTAAGATAAGTAGGCATCGTGAATAAAATAAACTCAGCAGTCTATGTGGGGATTATTTCATGTTTTGACTAAAAATTGGTATTAATCCAAAACTGGCTTCAGTTCCATTTTCCAGAAGATTTAAAATGTTCTAATCCAGTATTTCCCAGAGAACAATCCATGACCATGGAATCATCAAGAAGTTCCTCTTTAAAAAAGATTCTGATGTAAGTATTTTTGGAAAATCCAGTATATGGCACTACCCTTTTAGATATTATGTAAGAAAATTAGCATAGTAGAGATTAATATAAAAGAACTTTATGCAATATGGATTGCCCAGAATTTTTCAATTTCTTCCCATCAAAATCCACTTTATAGCTGGTTTAAAACTCAACATGCAAAAAACTAAGTTCATGGCATCTGGTCCCATCACTTCACGGCAAATAGATGGAGAAACAATGGAAACAGTGACAGAATTTATTTTCTTGGGCTCCAAAATCACTGCAGATAGTGACTGCAGCCATAATATTAAAAGACACTCACTCCTTGGAAGAAAAGCTATGACAAACCTTGACAACATATTAAAAAGCAGAGATATCACTTTGGCAACAAAGGTGTATATAGCCAAATCTATGGTTTTTCCAGTAGTTATATACAGATGTGAGAGTTGGACCATAAAGAAGGCTGAGCACCAAAGAATTGATGCTTTTGAACTGTAGTGGAAGACACTTGAGAGTCCCTTGGAAAGCAAGGAGATGAAACCATTCAGTCCTAAAGGAAATCAACCTGAAGCTCCAATACTTTGTCCACCTAATGCAAAGAGACGACTCATTGGAAAATACCTGACTCATTGGAAAAGACACTGAGGTGGGAAAGATTGAAGGCAGGAGGAGAAGGGGATGACAGAAGATGAGATGATTGGATGGCATCACTGACTCGATGGATGTGAGTTTGAGCAAACTCAGGGAGATGGCAAAAGACAGGGAAATTTGGTGTGCTGCAGTCCATGGGATCACAAAGAGTTGGACACGACTGAGTGACTGAACAACAAATTAACATTTCAAGAAACCAAAATATCAATAGGTCACTGGAGTCATTTTTTTTTTTTGCTCAGAAACTCAAACCACTTTTGAAATAATTGAATATCTGGTATAAAAATATGTTATTTTATCATAAACATTACGTTATACTTTAAACTATCTTAGGTTATTGGAGTTTAGCATAGTGCTCTGAAATTAGCAGTTTGAAGGCACTTGAGAGCAAAAGATGCGTACACAAACTATGATGGCTATAATGTACTCACTCTGTTCTATAAAAAACATAAAGACCTAGAGGTGTGAATTAAAGGAAAAATATGTATAAGGTATATCCATTACACTGGAATTAATAAAAATTTTGTCTTTGAGCATTTAAAAAGAGCATGTTCCTCACGAGCTATCTTTTTATACGTTTACAAGGTGTACGTATGTCAGTGCTACTAACCCAATTCATTTCACCCTCCCCTCCCCGCACCGCTCCTGGGCCCCTTCCCCCACTGTCCCTTCTCTATGTCTGCATCTCCATACCCGCCCTGCAAAAGGTTCATCAGTAACACTTTTCTAGATTCCACATATATGCTTTAATAAATTTGTTATACTCTTTCTGACTCACTTCATTCTGTATGACAGACTCGAGGTGCATC
Source organism: Bubalus kerabau (assembly GCF_029407905.1). Lineage (NCBI taxonomy): Eukaryota > Metazoa > Chordata > Mammalia > Artiodactyla > Bovidae > Bubalus > Bubalus kerabau. Next base: position 76,487,980 of record NC_073631.1, on the reverse strand, counting down.
CACACCACTACAAGTGAGTATAGGTGTATAACACAAGGAGCTCAGCTGGGTGCTCTGTGATGACCTAGAGGGGTGAAATAAGGGTGGAGTGAGAAGCTTCAAGAGGAAGGAGATATATGTATACATAGAGCTGATTCACTTTATGTAGCAAAAGCTAAAACCATACTGTAAAGCAATTATACTCCAATTAAAAAATAGTATTCTCAATTTAAAAAATTTTATTTAAAAAGTTAAGCTAAAATCCATACCCATATTCCTTTTCTCCTTAACTGAATACTTGTGAATGCTTGACAGTAACTTATACTGTTTACTAAAATTATTAGGATTTTTAAATTTATCTTGGTAGAAATTAGTTTCCTTGAACTAAAGAATTAAGAAGAATAACAAAAGCAAGGACTTTAGAAGCCAGTACAAAAATAACTTACTTTGATATCTCATATTTCTGACAAGCTAATTAATCATACATAGTATATGCATTATATATGTATTCTTCACCAATGAATCATATATACAATGTATATTATCTGTGGTTAATTAGCTTATGTAAACATATCATACATATATTTCCATGGCAACATATAATATAATAGAGTATTAATAAGACCACTTTGGAAATGGACTACTGTTTACAGTAATTTTACTAGTATACCATTAAGTTCTCAAAGTCTATTTAGGTCTTCTCCTTGGTGCTACTTACAGAAGGGATAGCCAGCTCATCAGCAGAATCAGGCCTGCTGTTAGACACCCATTCAAGCTTATGAGATTAAGAAGAAAGCCAAGAAGTTTCCCTGACATCTGTTATTTTGACACACCAAAATTAGTACATCTATAAAATATTAGGAAACATTGCCTCTAGAGTTTTCCTCTTGAGAAGAGGGAAGGTCAATGGTGATGCCAAGCATTGGTCCTGAGAACTATAAAGAACATAACCCTACTCAGCCAATCCTAGACTGTCCTACAAATGTAGAACAAGAGAGGATGCTTAAACTCATTTAAGTTTTTCTGGGCTGAGACTACTTTTAACACTTTCTCCAAGGATCTTGAAGTTATCTAGGACAAGAAAGCTGTACATTGGAATTACCAACCAGATCCCTTTTTGTATCTGGTCCTGAATAAAACTACAAATCTCTACTGGCCTTCACCTACACACCACATTGTTAAATTATAATCACTGACTTTTGAAACAGGCTGATAGAGTTTTACTAGAAAGGATATATATGGCTGATTCACTTTGCTATGATAGAAACTGACACAGCGGTGTAAAACTATACTCCAATTTAAAATGGAGAAGGAAAATGGCAACCCACTCCAGTATTCTTACCTGGGGAATCCCCATGGACAGGAGCCTGGCAAGCTGCAGTCCATGGGGTCGCAAGAGTCGGACATGACTTAGCCACTACACCACCACCACCAGCACCAATTTAAAAAAGTAGGATTTATGATATGCTGTTTAAGTCAGGATTCCCCAAGCTACCTCCAGAGTCAGTTTACTTACTGATGCTTTTCACAGCTCATAACCTGTTTGACAGCCAGGTTTGACTAGAAACTAAAGTTAAGTGAAGTGGCTCAGTTGTGTCCTACTCTTTGTGACCCCCATGGACTATAGCCTATCAGGCTCCTCCGTCAATGGGATTTTCCAGGCAAGAATACTGGAGTGGGTTGCCATTCTCCAGGACGCTTTACTGTCTGAGCCACCAGGGAATTCCTAGTAAGACTAGTAACTAAAGGGTATAACATACCCTGCCAGCAACTTTTAAACTTTCCCAAAGCCAAATTTATTACAAAGCTCTTGGTGGCACAATGTGGGGGCAAATCTCATCTGTGTGTGAATAAGGACCTGAGGGGAGTTTGCACCTAGCTGTGTCTTAGAACCCGAATGATTGCCTGTATTCTCTCTTACCATATCACATCTTTTGGTTAAAATGAAGGTCATAGGTAATTATGCTCTGTGCTAAGACTTCAAGGTCTTAAAATTGTCTAAAATTGTCATACTATTCCTAGATACAATACCAACTCCACCAATTACTCTCTGTGTGCCCTTTGGCAAATGTTCTCTCTCTGTGTCTGTTTCCTCATCTGTAACATGGTAATAATGTTACCACCTACTTCATAGGCTGTTAGAATGAGGCTCTTCTGAATGAGGAAATGCAGAAGAAGCCCTTAGGGCTGAAGAATGGTGAGTGGTACATGGACATTAGCTATCACCATCATCATAATTAACTTTAATTTTTTTGTGTTTTATTCCTAACAAGTAAACTTACATATTAAGGTCAGATAAAATATATTAGTCCTCTTAGTATTCTCAGTATCTACCAGAGTGCTTAACATGAAGTGAGCTCTTTATTATGTTTTTTTTAATTTTATTTTTAAACTTTACAAAATTGTATTAGTTTTGCCAAATAGTGAGTTGAGTAGAGCCATGAAGAATTTCAGAATATTGGTTACACCTGTAATAATTTGAGCATTATGGAGAATTTTGATATATGCAAAAATAATATGCTTGCCATATTAACAAATGTTATGTGCTCTTTGCCAAATAGTGAGTTGAGTAGAGCCATGAAGAATTTCAGAATATTGGTTACACCTGCAATAATTTGAGCATTATGGAGAATTTTGATATATGCAAAAATAATTTGCTTGCCATATTAACAAATCTTATGTGCTCTATCCTGCTGCTGCTAAGTTGCTTCAGTTGTGTCTGACTCTGTGCGACCCCAGAGACAGCAGCCCACCAGGCTCCCCAGTCCCTGGGATTCTCCAGGCAAAAACACTGGAGTGGGTTGCCATTTCCTTCTCCAATGCATGAAAGTGACAAGTGAAAGTGAAGACACTCAGTCGTGTCCGACTCTTTGCGACCCCATGGACTGGAGCATACCAGGCTCCTCCGTCCATGGGATTTTCCAGGCAAGAGTACTGGAGTGGGGTGCCATTGCCTTCTCCAATGTGCTCTATAGTCCTGACAATGTAGCTGACATACATGTACTTCATTTTAACTCTGGTCCTCTTGCCCCTACTCCGAACTTACAACTAAGTTATTCAAAATAATGGTAAAACTCCCTCCCTTCTTTCCTTCTTCCTTTCTTCCACAAATGTTTACTTAGTGACCCCTACAAACAAGCCCTGAACTGAGTCCTGAAGGCTCGGAATTGGATGTGTCATTTCTAATATATTCTCGGATTTCATATTTTCTCAAGCATAAGAGACAAGCAAACCCCCCTGTCAAATGCACTGTAAAAGCAGTACGAAAACAGTATGCACTGATGCTGTTGAAGCACAAAAGTGGGCCAAGGATGACTATGGACCTTGGAATGGCTATGACCAGAGAAGGTTTTGCAGAATATAGATTACAGTGGAACAAAGAATGAATGGGAGACAACCATGGAATATCATTTCAGGAAATCAGAATGTGAAAAGAAATTAGCACATTTGGTTACCTTTTAATAAACCCTATATTTTATATGAATATTAATTCAGATTTTTTTTAGTTATGCAGTTGCCCTTTTACACACATGGAACCAATCACACACAATTTGTGTTGAGAATAAGTTCAAAGCAGTTTGGAATCATTAGAGCTTGTCTCTGTGCAGGTTATGTCTCTGTGGCACTACCTGCATTGTTGCCTGCTCAGCTTCTCAGTCCTGCGTGACTTTGCAACCCCATGGACTGTAGCTCTCCAGGCTCCTCCTTCCATGGGATTTTTCAGGAAATAGTACTGGGGTGGGTTGCCATTTCCTCCTCCAGGGGATCATCCCAACCCAGGGATTGAACCTACATCTCTTGTGTTTCCTACATTGGCTGGTGGCACTACCCAGGGCTCCATTAATGATGTTAATAACATAATGATTATAAAAATGGAAAAAGAGGTCATCCTATCTTTCTGTATAACTTGTAGGAATCTATGTATTAAAAACTTTTAATTGACAGAAGACTAGAAAAATAACTTGTAATTTTATGATCAATTACTATGAACAATCCATATGTAGGTATTTTGTGTTGTTTAGAAACAAATTTATGTAATATAGAAGTATTACAGGTCACTTTTTTGTACTATAGCATTTGTTTGTTTTCTTGAATTAAGTATGTTTATGTAAAATTTCAATAAACTTTTTTAAATTGCATTACTTCTCTAGTTATTTTTGCCCTTTATTTCATTCCATGATTATTACTACTTCTGTACTAGAGAGGATATGTTAAAAATGGGCTGTCAAGTATGCTAGGTATACCTCGAAACTGAAGATACCTTAACACTTCACATAGAGACTTCGTAAAATTTATGTTCCTAGGTAAAATTATAAGTAGTACTCATGTGGGTCTTCTATATCAGTACAACTCCTAGAGGAAATCAAGAGGTTTTTGTGAATTCCAAGCCAAATAGCAAGTTGTTACTCTAACCACAAAGCAGTTAGCTCTCTACAGACAGGCCATAAAGTCTTGAGAAGCAGAGGGCTTGGTGGTATGAAGTTCAGCAAGGGCTGCGAAGTCACATTTTGGCTCTGTCACCTCTTAGGCAAGTTTGTTAATCTCCCTGGTTCTCAGCAGCTACCCTTACAAGATGAGGAAATGAAAGTCTTGTACAGTACAAGCCATATCAATGATAGCTCTACTTTTATTAGAAAAAGTTTCCTAAGTATTTCGTTTCTCTAAGTATTTCAACTCAACACATTAGGCATTAACACAGTCCTACTTTTAAACAATCACTACAATTATTGTTGTTTTCTGCTTGCAAAATATTTGAAGAGTTGACAAAAAATTTTGTCTTCTGCCACATCAAAAAAAAAAAAAGGAAGTAAAAAACAAACAAACAAATAAAAAATACCTATATTAAAAGCCAAGGCATCAAACTTTAGCTGTTGATGATTAATAATAGTTTGGGGCTTTGTTTTTTTAGGGAAAAGTGGTGTGTTTTTCTTTTTTATTTTTTTATTGAAAGATAATTGCTTTACAGAATTTTGTTGTTTTCTGTCAAACCTCAACATGAATCAGCCATAGGTATGCATATATCCCCTCCCTTTTGAACCTCCCTCCCATCTCCTGCCCCATCCCACCCCTCTAGATTGATACAGAGTCCCTGTTTGAGTTTCCTGAGCCATACAGCAAATTCCCGTTGGCTATCTATTTTACATATGGTAATGTAAGTTTCCATGTTACTCTTTCCGTACATCTAATCTTTGTTTTTTGAAGGATCAGAAAAGCTGTACCTGAAATAGTGTTATTTTAAGAAACAATTTTCTGTTTGTGTTAACTCTTCTGTGACTCATGAGGGTTATTAGTTGAATTGTACTAATAACTCTATACCTTATTCCATCTCTTTTTCAACCAATGAGATGAAAAAAGATGCTACACAGGTTAAAGGAACCCAACCCACTTGGAAAAATAAACTTTGCTAGAGATATAGACCATGTTGGGTAAACAAACAAAAATGAAGAGCAAAAATCAATAAGAGCTCATATTTTTAAAAATTATGTACTTTTATTTGTTTTTATGCCTTAGTAGTCTCCCATGTTAGAATTATCAAACAAGGTTGGTTCTGCCTGAGTGATTAGTTTGCTATCCTGAAGTAACTGGACACAGCCAGGTGCAGTGTTTTATGCTCCCTTTCCTAATTCTCTTCCCTGGAATTCCCCAGAAAAGATATATGTTTTTGACTTATAGAAAGAATCAGTAAATTAAGTATAAAGAAGATAAACTGAACTGTATCAGAGCTAGAGGTGAGAATCCTTTGGGAAAATTATTTTATTATTGATTTATTTTGATTATGAGGAAGAATGAGGGACAGCAAACTGAATTAATATTTCAATATCTCATACATAATAGAGGTTGTTTTTGGCTAGAAAGATTGTTCAATGAAGAAAGTCCTCTCGAATTTTATAAGCTGACCAAATAGAGGCAAATGGTATAACATTTTTACCTAAAAGCTTATGATCTTTCCATAACCCAGGTTTCATATTTTAATTCAAATGGGAGACTTAGAAAAATAAAAAAATGAAAACAAAAACTGATACTTGTCTCAGACCTTTTGACAGAGTCTGATGTGATTTTTCTAGAATGCTTTCTAGGCCAGGCTTCAGTAATTTTCAATGTCTCTAGATATTGCTGACATGCAGCCAGGATACGAAATCACTGTTAGTGATTTAAAGACCACAGTGGCCATGTGAGGTCATGTATGACAAGAGTTAAGTCTAGTGTCTGGAATATCAATAAGTCCTTACTTATCAGTAAGTACTCAAATGTCATATTCCTTTACTCTTTCATTGAACTGAGTCTAAAGATGATGCATTAATAGATGCAATTGGCTTATAAAATTTAAAAAGGGTGCATATGTTGAAAAAAATCTAATGTTGACCTGGTCATGACTGGGAATGTATCACAGAATTCTTCATGGTGGAACTTTCTTTCTTGTCAGATATGCCATCATCTATCATCATCATCACCACCATTATCATCAGTTCAGTTCAGTTCCATTTAGTTCCTCAGTTGTGTCCTACTCTTTGGACAACATGGACTGCAGCATGCCATGCTTCCCTGTCTATCAACTCCTGGAGTCTACTCAAACTCATGTCCACTGAGTAGGTACCATCCAACCATCTCATCCTCTGTCATCCCCTTCTCCTCTAGCCATCAATCCTTCCCAGCATCAGGGTCTTTTCCAATAAATCAGTTCTTTGCATCAGGTGGCCAAAGTATTGGAGTTTCAGCTTCAGCAACAGTACTTCCAATGAACATTCAGGACTGATCTCCTTTAGAATGGACTGGTTGGATCTCCTTGTAGTCCAACAGAGTCTCAAGAGCCTTCTCCAACACCACAGTTAAAAGCATCAATTATAGTCCAACTCTCACATCCATACATGACTACTGGAAACACCATAGCCTTGACTCGACGGACCTTTGTTGGCAAAGTAATGTCACTGCTTTGTAATATGCTGTCTAGGTTGGTCATAACTTTCCTTCAAAGGAGTAAGTGTCTCTCTTAATTTCATGGCTGCAATCACCATCTGCAGTGATTTTGGAGCCCCCAAAAATAAAGTCTGCCACTGTTTCCATTGTTTCCCCATCTATTTGCCATGAAGTGATGGGACCAGATGCCATGATCTTAGTTTTCTGAATGTTGAGCTTTAAGCCCACTTTTTCACTCTCCTCTTTCACTTTCATCAAGTGGCTTTCATTCTTCCTCACTTTCTGCCATAAGGGTGGTGTTATCTGCGTATCTGAAGTTACTGATATTTCTCCTGGCAATCTTGTTTCTAGCTTGTGCTTCATCCAGCCCAGCGATTCTCATGATGTACTCTGCATATAGTTAAATAAACAGGGTGACACTCTACATGAAAGTGTTATAGTTTTATAAAGTGAAAGTGAAAGTCACTCAGTCTTGTCCAACTCTTTGCGACCCCACGGACTATACAGTCCATGGAATTCTTCAGGCCAGAATACTGGAGTGGGTAGCCTTTCCCTTTTCCATTGGCTCTTCCCTATTCAGGAATTGAACCCAGGTCTCCTACATTGCAGGTGGATTCTTTACCAACTGAGCCACAAGGGAAGCCGCCATTATCATTGACCTCATCTAAATTCTATGCATGCCTTCCTAGAGAGAACTCTAGAGTTATAAAAAGGGAATGTTGGACAGAAGTATGATAAGGACAAATCTTGCAATTTTTAATGAGGACTTAGATTTTTATAACTTCCTGCTGAAACAAATTTGAGCCTGCTTACCTTTTAGTTAACCGAAATAATCCAAAAGTAATAACTAGCTTGTTAGTGCACTTGGGGATAGAATTTAATTTCATGACATTAAAAGTATGAGGTCCAGGGGCACTTTATGTTACAGTGTCCCCCCACCCTTCTTCTGAAAAATTCATTACACTGCACTATAAAACTCAAGAGGTAACATTTTGTTTTTATTTAATCAAACTAAGCCCTATTTCATTATTTGCTGAATGACATTTTTATGTAATTTCTGAGAGAAGATGGATTTTATAAAGTGTATGGACAATCAAAATCCCATTTTCTATATGCAAATAAAGTTAAATGGTCTAGGAACCATGGGGTTGTTACAATAATTAATTAAATGATTGCAATATTAAGATAATGCTAAATGAAGGCAGGAAAGAGCCAGTTGGACCTGGCTCCCAGGCCTGACTCAGTACTCCAAAGAGAAGATATTTAATTGTTCTAAGCCTTAGCTATTTTAGCTGTAAAACGAGAACAAAAATAAATGTTTCATAAAATAATTATAAGATTAAGAGCACAGCATGTGGTAGCATTCAAATGTGTATGTCAATTTTCAAAATAATTTTTTTTCAGTTCACTTGTGAAATAAGGTGTATTTATTTTCCTTCTGATCTAGGTTAAGATTAATTGCTCCTTGATTGAATTTTATCTTTGTTCAAACACAAAAACCTTCTATGCACAAAAGAATTTTTCCTATTGTATATCAAGTGTACAACACAATTAAAAGTCTGCTGACAAATGGTATGCTTTCCATCACTTTTTAAAAAGGTAGCTTGAAATGCAGAAAACGTATTCATGATCAGCCTTGAGAAAATGTCACAGAACTTAAACTCTAAAAACTTTACTGGAATATTTTTAAAACTTCAATGTAAGATTTTATATTTATGTACAAACTCTAAAAGAAAGCATCATGATTATAAGCTTTTAAAGCTTGTTTTCAACAGTCATATGGTTTATGAATATGAGAATATGAATGATAAATTTTCTCAATGCCAAAAATATCATGTTTAATATACCTACAGTTCAGTCTAGACAGCATCAACGTTATGGCTGACAAGTATCACAATCTGAACCTTTTCAGACTTCACTCCACTGAGCAAATTACTTGAACTTATCCAGCCGGGTATTATACTGGGTAATGGCTCTTTTGATTTATGATTGGAGAAAGCTTTCACAAAGTTCAATTTAAGTTATTTTAAAAGGTAACCAGGAAGCTAATTGATTACAGTGAATAAGCTATAATAACATAAAATGTAGTTTGTTTTTTTTTTTAAAAATGATGTTTGGAGAATTCTTTTATCTGAGTAATATTCAATTTTAAAGAAACATATGAGAGTCATATTGACCTAGTATAACCTAGCTGTTGTCATAAAATATGATTATCTGTAGATAATGCATGGTGCCCAATTTAATTTCTATGGCTGCTATAACATATAGCTACCAAATTGTCTTAAAGCAATGGAAACTTACGCTGTCATACTTTAGTGAGCTGTGCTGTGCTTAGTTGCTCAGTCATGTTTGACTCTTTGCAACCCCATGGACTGTAGCCTGCCAGGCTCCTCTGTCCATGGGGAATCTCCAGGCAAGAATACTGGAGTGAGTTGCCATGCTCTTCTCCAGGGGATCTTCCCAACACGGGGACTGAATCCAGGTCTCCCACATTGCAGGTGGATTCTTTACTGTTTTAGCCATCAGGGAAGCCTGAAAGCCTGAAATCAATAACACTGGCAGTGGCAACCCACTCCAGTGTTCTTGCCTGGAGAATCCCAGGGACTGGGGAGCCTGGTGGGCTGCCATCTATGGGGTCGCACAGAGTTGGACACGACTGAAGTGACTTAGCAGCAGCAGCAGGCCAAAATCAGGTAGTCAGCTGGGGCACACTCCTGAAGGCTGTAGAGGAGAATCTGCCTCTTGCTTCTTCCAGCTTCTGATGACTAACAGAAGTTCTTGGTTTATGGCACATTACTCCAATCTTCAAGGCCAGCATCTTCAAGCCTCTCTCAGCTCCATCTTCACATTTCTTTCTCCTTTCTGTGTAGTTCATCTCCCTCTGCTTCCTTTTAATAAAGACATACATGATTGCATTTAGGGTCCATGGTAATCATGGGCTTCCCTTGTGGCCCAGCTGGTAAAGAATCCACTTGCAATGTGGGAAACCTGGGTTCAATCCCTGGGTTGGGAAGATCCCCTGGAGAATGGAAAGGCTACCCATGCTAGTATTCTGGCCTGGGGAATTCCATGGACATAGGGTTGCAAAGAGTCGGACACGACTGGGTACCTTTCACTCTTATGGCAATCGAGGATATGTCTATCTCAGTATTCTTAATCACATCTGAAAAGTCTTTGCCATATAAGGTGGCATTTACAGGTGCTAGGCATCAGGATCTACTATTTTGGGGACCATTATTCAATCTACAGCAGTGCTTTAATGGAATCCATTCCATTGAAGAGTCTGTGAAAGTGACTCAGTCATGTCTGTCTTTTCATGGCCCCATGGACTCTACAGTCCATGGAATTCTCTAGGCCAGAATACTGGAGTAGGTAGCTGTTCCCTTCTCCAGGGGATCTTTCCAACCCAGGGATTGAACCCAGGTGTCCTGCATTGCAGGCAGATTCTTTACCAGCTGAGCAACCAGAGAAGCCCATTGAAGAGTCTACTCATGGAAAAAAAATTTTTTTTTCCAATTATTACCTCCTAATTTCGTCTTTAGAAGAAGAAGATGTAAGGAACTATTCTGGTGCATCAATAAACAATGAAGGTGAGGGTTGTAAGTTACTTTCATGAAAATGCAGTCTATGCACTATTAATTAGCATAATTGGTAAGAAGACTTTATTACCTCTGGAACTGAAGCTTAATCTTTGAATCTTTAAAATAAATTTTAGGAATAATTTATTTCATATTCTTTATACAAGACCTAAGTTTTTATAATTTTATTTTAATCACAGAGATTATGAAGACTCAAAGTATCCCATTTGGGGATTTAAGGGACAAATATAGAAATGGAGACTCACTCTTTTGAGGACTTTTCACATGGATTTGGAGATGCAGAATCCTCAATTATAATGAAGCTACCTTGTTTTCCAAGTCTTTTAATTAAGATAACAACATAAAGTTTTTAATAACCATGCTTGTCATTAATTATACACCTACTGAACCAGTCTTCCCCTGTGGCTCAGCAGTAAAGAATCCACCCGCAACGCAGGAGACGCAGGAGGTGGAGGTTCTATCCCTGTTTTGGTAAGATCCCCTGGAGGAGGGCATGGAAATCCACTCCAGCATTCTTGCTGGGAAATTCTTCTAGACCGTGGAGCCTGGAGGCTACAGTCCATAGGGTTGCAAAGAGTCGGACAAGACAAGCAATTGAGCATGAGCAGACAATGCAAATACCTTATTCAGGATTGATGGTCTTTTCTTTCTGTCCTCAATTAAAAGAAAAATCTTTTTCATTGATTTTTTTAAAAATAACTAATTAATATTCTCTAATAATGATGACTGTAATTAGCCAAATCTCAATCTTCTTTCTGTTAAGAAATTAGACATGTTCACAACAGGTAAAACCTTGCAAGAATTTTTATTTCACATTTAAGGCCACAGTACAATATCCTTAGAACTTTATCATTATTAAAATACACATAATTTCTAAAATACACATAATCAAAAACATGTCTAATCAGAGAACTATGAAAAAGCCAAGGGAGATAGAACCCAAGTAGTCTACCTTCTTAAAGAAGGCAATGGCACCCCACTCCAGTACTCTTGCCTGAAAAATCCCATGGACGGAGGAGCCTGGTAGGCTGCAGTCCATGGGGTCACCAGGAGTCGGACACGACTGAGCGACTTCACTTTCACTTTTCACTTTCATGCATTGGAGAAGGAAATGGCAACCCACTCCAGTGTTCTTGCCTGGAGAATCCCAGGGACTGGGGAGCCTGATGGGTTGCCATCTATGGGGTTGCACAGAGTCGGACACGACTGAAGTGACTTAGCAGTAGCAGTCTACCTTCTATTGAGATTCTCAAGTCTATCAGAGTTCAGACAATCAGAACACTAGCAGCTTAGAAAAATAAACATGTTTCAGAAATTCTATACCTATTGTTTCTTAGGACAAAGAGCATTTATTTATTTAATAAATAAAAAACCTTTAAATAGAGAAAATGTGGCTGTAATGAGAATGCATCACTGTTGGTAGCTTGAAGAGCCTAAATAAAGTGGAAATTGGTGACATACTAAAAAAAATGGAGATTTTTCTTTTTTTAACTCCACCGTAACCATACACTTGTAGTTCTGTCCCTGGTGGCTCAGCTGGTAAAGAATCCGACTGCAGTGCAGGAGACCTGGGTTCAGTCCCTGGGTTGGGAAGGTCCTCTGGAGAAGGGAAAGGCTACCCACTCCAGTATTTTGGCCTGGAGAATTCCATGGACTGTGTAGTTCACAGGGTCGCAAAGAGTTGGACACAACTGATCAACTTTCATTAGCCACACACTTGTAGTTCTGTACAGCATGAGCAGAGGTCAAATGGGAATGGTTTTGGTTTCAATAGAAATATGGTTTCAATTCGGTTTCAATTATTTTTCCTGAGAATTTAAACAATGTATCTATATCATTAATAAGGGGTTCTATAGACTTATGATTTATGAATATATCTGTATGCCTGTTATACTTAAATAAATAAGCATATTGTAAAAACCTCTAGCCAAAAACATACTTATAGTCCCTTCAGATCATTTAACTTCATTTTGTTACTATATCCAAGGGACATATGGATATGTTAAGTACTTAACAAAGTTATAATTGGAGTTTAAAACAAAATTATACCTGCAATATAATTTATTTTCTCAAACAACATATTTTATGGATGTTTGACCTTATATAAGGCAGAATGAGCTATTTGGAAAGCCAGATTATGTAAAAAATAAATATTTTTTTAGTTCTACCCATAAAATACTTGAGAAGGAAATTGCAACCCACTCCAGTATTCTTGCCTGGAAAATCTCATGGACAGAGAAGCAGGCTACAGTCCATGAGTTTGCAAGGATCAGACATGATTTAGCAACTAAACCCCACACCCATAAAATACACATAAAGACAGAAACATTTTTTTGAGGTAGCATGTTCACTGATTGGTTGGCTGTTTCATCCATTCAATGTGAAGCATTAATTTTCAGGAATATAGCTTTCTGCACACAGATTTTTGTTTCTATAGGTAGGTTTATTCCTAGGTATTCTATTCTTTTTGTTGCAATGGTGAATGAGATTGTTCCCTTAATCTCTCTTTCTGATTTTTCATTGTCAGTGTATAGGAATTCAAGGGACTTCTGTGTATTAATTTTATATCCTGCGACTTTACTATATTCATTGGCTAGTTCTAGTAATTTTCTGGTGGCATCTCTAGGGTTTTCTATGTTGAGAATCATGTTATCTGCAGTCAGTGAGAGTTTTACTTCTTTTCCAATCTGGATTCCTTTTATTTATTTTTGTCCTCTGATTGCTGTTGTTGGGACTTCCAAAATTATGTTGAATAACAGTGGTGAGAGTGGGTACCCTTGTCTTGTTCCTGATGTTAGAGGAAATGCTTTCAGTTTTTCACCATTGAGGAGAATGTTTGCTGTGGATTTGTCTTATATGGCTTTATTATGTTGAGGTAGTTTACTTCAATGCCTACTTTCTAGAGACTTTTTATCATAAATGGGTGTTGAAATTTGTCAAATATTTTCTCTACATCTATTGAGACGATCATAATGTTTTTATCTTTCAGTTTGAGAATATGGTGTATCTTATTGATTTGCTTATATTGCAAAGTCATTGCATCTCTAGGATAAAGCCCACTTGATCATGAGGTATGATCCTTTTAATGTGTTGTCTGATTCTGTTAGCTAGAATTCTGTTGAGGATTTTTGCATCTTTGTTCATCAGTGATATTGGCCTGTAATTTTCTTTGTGTGTGTGTGTGTGTGTGTGTGTGCAAAACCAGATCTTTGTCTGGTTTTGGTACCAGGGTGATTGTGGACTTGTAGAATGAGTTTGGGAGTTTCCTTCTGTAAATTTTCGGGAAGAATTTGAGCAGGATATGTATTAGTTCTTTAAACTTTTGATAGAATTTGCCTATTAAGCAATCTGGCCTTTGGCTTTTGTTTGTCGGAAGATTTTTTATTATAATTTCAATTTCCATGCTTGTGATTGGTCTGTTCATATTTTCTATTTCTTCCTGGTTCAGTTTTGGAAGGTTATACTTTTCTATGAATTTATTCCTTTCTTCCAGGTTGTCCATTTTATTAAAATATAGTTGCTCAGTGTAGCCTCTTAAAGGATCTTTAAGATCTTTTTTTCTGAATTGCCTGTTTTAACTTCTTTTTCATTTCTAATTTTATTGAGTATGCTCCCTTTTTTCTTGATGATTCTGGCTAATGGTTTGTCAATTTTGTTTATCTTCTCAAAAAAAACCAGCTTTTAGTTTTATTGACCTTTGCTACTGTCTTTTCCATGCTTTTTCATTGATTTCTGCTCTATTCTCTATGATTTCTTTCCTTCCTCTAAAGTTGGGACTTTTTTGTTTTATTTTTTCTAGGTGTTTTAGGTGTAAGATTAGGTTGCTTATTTGATGTTTCTCTTGTTTATTGAGATAGTCTTGTATTGCCATAAATTTCCCTCTTAGCATTGCTTTTACTGCTCCCATAGATTTTGAGTTGTCATGTTTTCATTGTTGTTTTTTCTAGGTATTTTTTTTAAATTTCCTCTTTGATTTCTTCAGTGACCTCTAGGTTATCAAGAAGTGTATTGTTTGGCACAAAAATATAAATATAGACCAATGGAACATGATAGAAAGCACAGCAACAAATGTCCACACCTATGGGCACCTTATCTTTGACAAAAGAGGCAAGAATGTACAATGAAACAAAGATAGCTTCATCAGTAAATAGTGCTGGGAAAACTGGACAGCTACATGTAAAAGAATGAGACTAGAACATTTCCTAGCACCATACACAAAAATAAACTCATACTGGATTAAAGACTCAAATGTAAGGCCACGCATGCATCCTAGGTCTGTTCAGTCGTGTCTGATTCTATGTGATCCTATGGAATGTAGCCTACTTGGCTACTCTTGTCCACGAGATTCTTCAGGCAAGAGTACTGGAGTGGATTTCCATACCCTCCTCCAAGGGATCTTCCCGACCCAGGGATTGAATCCACATCTCTTACATCTCCTGCACTGACAAGCAGGTTCCTTACCACTAGTGCCACCTGGACCAGAAACTATAAACCTCTTAGAGGAAAACACAGGCAGTACACTCTTTGACATAAATCACAGCAAGATCTTCTCTGTCTTAAAGAAGGCATTCCTAAAGTAATGTCCATTCCTAAAGTGATGGAAATAAAAACAAACAAATGGGACCTAATTAAACTTAAAAGCTTTTGCACAACAAAGGAAACAATAAACAAGATTAAAATATAGCCCTCAGAAAGGGATAAAATAATTGCAAATGAAACAACTGTCATACAGCTCAGTATCAGAAAAACAAATTGCTCAATCAAAACAAACAAGCAAACAAATGGGGAGAAGACCTAACCAGACATTTCTCCAAAGACATACAGATGGCCAAGAAACACACAAAAAGATGCTCAACATCATCATTAATTGCTAGAGAAATGCAAATTAAAACTATAATGAGGTAGTAGCATATACCCTAAGAAAACCACAATTCTAAAAACAAATCACAATTTCCTCAATGTTCATTGCAGTACTATTTACAATAGCAGGACATGGAATCAACCTAGATGTACATCTACAGATGAACACATGAAGATGATGTGGTACATATATACAATGGAATATTATTCAGCCATAAAAGAGAATGGATTTGAGTCAGTTCTAATGAGGTGGATGAACCTAGAGCCTGTTATACAGAATGAAGTCAGAAAGAGAAAAATATGCTTATATTAATACATATATATGGAATCTAGAAAAATGGTATGATCAATGAATCCAGGAAAGGAATGGAGATGTAGGAAACAGTCTTGTGGACTTACAACGAGGGAAGGAGAGAGTGGAACAAATGAAGAAAATAGCATAGACATATATACTCAATCATGTGTAAAACACATAGCTGCTGAGAAGTTGCTATATTACACAGGGAGCCAAGGCTGTCAGTCTGTGATGACGTAGAGGGGTGGGATGTGGAGGGAGGAGAGAAAGGCTCAGGGAGAGGGGATATATATATAGTTATAGCTGATTCTCATTATTGTATGGCAGAAACCAATACAACAATGCAAAGCAATGTTCTTCCATTTAAAAAATTTTAGGAATAGAGCAGATTAACCCTGGAACAAAAGGATCAATGCTTCTTTTGAGTCTCAAACTAGTTATGTTCTTAGTAGTACTTTATTATTAAATGAGATTATTAAAGATAGAGATTAGGACTGAGACCAAACTGCCTCTTATTTATGGATCTAAAGCTGGAGTGAAGATGTGTGTTTAAACAGGGATGGGGTAGGGGATTCATCTTTTTTTTTTAATCAATGGGATATTTAGCTGTACACTCTCATGATGGGGCCATTACATACTTGAGGCAGTGTGTTAGGTTGAGGAGGTCTAGGATAGTGTTTCCACTTGCTCTTGGCCTATGCCAATACTATAGCAATTTGCCAGAGGAACCTAGATGGAAACATAGAAAATGAGAAAATGTGAAACTTCAAAAGTGGCCAGAAGTTGAGAGGAGGAGGCCTCAGATATGGAATCTGATAAAAAGAGACAATACTCCCAACTTTAGCAGCTAGAAACCTGTCTAAAAGATTGGACTGGTCATCAAGCAACCTGCAGGAACCCCTCAGAGGGGAAGACGGATGTTTTAAGTGAAGGCAGCGGAAAACAACCATTGAATACACATATTCACCTCAACCTTCAAACAGCACCCTTGGGAAGAGGAGTATGATAGGAAACCCTTTGCAAAAGTAAAATCATTTTTGATGGATAAATTAAATATTAAATTGAATCAAAGTGATCACTTCAAATTTTAAACTGACCTTTAAATAGAGAATTTAAGTTCCATGTTACCCGAGTCACATTAATAGTAATTAGCAGAAGAATTCAGAGCAAGGTGAAAGCATTATAGAAAAGAATGTTTCTTTTCTCTTTTACATGTTTTGAGTATGAATTTTGACTCCCTACCACATTTTTCAAAGTTACCTATTTCAGCAGTCTTCAAAGTGAAGTACATGTAGACATTCACAAAAATTCCCAAGAAATATAGTTATGATATTTTTACAAGAATCCATTTTCAGGCCCTCATAGTGATTTAAAAATGTATATACTTGAAGATGCCTCTGGGGTCAAGATGTCTTTCTCTTCATTTCTACCATTTTATCCTGTCTCCCCCTGAACAGTTATGGGTGTAATCTCGCCTAGTGTTATTTTAATATCATGTTGCTCCCTGTGGTGGGAAAATCTCCAGGACACCAGACAATGATGCATCAGCTTCAACCATCAGTCTTTGTGAATTCTCCTCAGATAATAAGTTTGTTGCAGATGTCTTATTTCTCCATTGAGTAAAGTTTGGTATTAAATATTGAGTCTCTTTCTCCATGTTTGGAATGTCCTGAATTCAGATACACTGTTGAGTGGTTAGTAGAAAAGATAGCAATTTTTACTGAAAACCCTCTTCTACCCTACAATCTTGTCAAAAAATGCTTCTAATAGAAAGTTCATTTTGCCAGTCATAATTTTGTTTTGCCCTTGGTTCCCTTCCCTACTTCTCTGTGTTCTGCTGTGCATTTTAAGAAAGCCAAGGCCCTTCCTGTAAACTACATTTTCCAGATTCCTTGGCCACATTTTTTTTTCCACTAGAGAAACTCATAGGAAAAATGGAGGCAGCAAGACAGGAAAAAGATTCTCTTGCTGCCAGTCTCTGCAGACACGGTAAAGCTAAATGCAGTTCTGATGCCTAAAGGGGAGAACACCATACTTAGCCCAAGCCTTAGTATTCAAATCCTCTCAGAGTTCCCAGCACCTTCATGGGTTTCCTTCATCTCTCTGAACTAGATCCAGGAAATACTTCAGGATTATGAGCACTGGTAACCTCATATCTTATCACTCTTCTCCCAGCTATGATCATTTAACTCTGAAGTTAAAATCTAAGATGTTTCTCTGTCCTGCTCTTCCAAGCCTTTCAATGTCTATGTAATCAATTCTCTGCATTAAATTCTCTATAACTGGATTATGAAAGGCAAAAAGAAAAGAAAAAAAGAACATCAGTAAGAAATATAAAAATCAGTGGCATCAGGTTTCATTCAAGGAACACACTTAGAATCTATGCCTTATCTATCCATCTATCTGAGAACTGTACTGTTCAAAGTTTGTATAAAGTATGCTGGGAAATATAAATTTGCAATAGTGTCTGATATTGCTGCCTTGTCCTTATTCTCAGGAATGAGAGAGAGTGTGAGGAGCTGCCTTCTTGACTCGTGTCTCAATTTCATCTGCATATTTTGCACAAATTCAGGAAGAAGGAGTCAAACATTTCTGCTTCCAACAAATCAATGCCAAGTTTTAAAGTAGGACATTGGAGGTAAGTTAGTTGAATATTTTCTTGAATATTTATTCAGGATCAGAGGAAAAAATTATGTATTAACTTTTAAAAATGATTATTAAACACTTGGAATTTATATTCCTTTTTTTCTAGGGCCCAAACATCAAGTTTTCTGTCATTTGATCATTTCTATATTCATTTTCTTAATTGCTTGAGAGAAAATTCCTTGTCCAGGTTAATTTCTGCATTTGTGATTGGAATCATATTCCTATTCATCACTTTGGGAAAACATCCTTCTATCTCACCCCCCAGGCTTCTACTAGTTCTTTGCCCTCAATATATAAATGCACTTCAATTTATACCGGCTAGATGACGACGATGACGCCAGTGATGCTCATGGTGACAATAGTAACGATGTTACTGTAACTCTCCCTAGGCGGCTCCATCCTTAATTACAGTGCTCTCGCTCTCTCTCAGGATAAGCATTTTTTAATGAGCCGTCTACATTCATGGCTCTATTAATTCATATTCGTGAGTTATATAACTTTCTCACTTTTACTCTTCATGCTATTTTATTACGTTTGGCACTACTGGGACGTTGCTTTCTTTAAATTCTTTTCTCTTGTGGCTTCCAAAGCAATTTTTTCTACTGTTTATTGTTTTATTTCATTTCACCTCTGGCATTTTCACAGTGGTTCCTTTCTGGGCAAATTTCTTATATCTACCCTTAAATTTTTATATATTCTAACATGTTTTTATATCTCTTTTCACATCATCTGTTTTCCCTAGGCAATATCATGCATACCCATGGGTTCAATTATAGGTATGCTGAAGATTTCCAAATCTTTATATCCCAACCAGCCCAGTATTCCAGATCAATTTGTTCAATTGCATCTGGGTTGTATCTCTCTGCTTTTTTATGTAGAAATTCAAATTCTAAATAGTCAATATACAATTCATCATTATCACACCAAAATCTTATGCCCAACTCACTGACAAGACCCAATCAAAAATCTGAACGTGATCCCTAAATTCCTGTGTTTTTACTCTCCACTTAAGCACTGAACAACTTAACATTGCAATGTTCATAGCAATTTACAAAATTGTTAATATTATTAAGATGTCAGTTATTTTCAATTTGACCTATATTTTCAACATGATTACAATCAAAATTCTAGTGGTTGCTTTGTGTTTATCTATAAACTGATTCTAAAGATTGTATGAAAAAGCAGAACACATGGACTAACCATCCCATTATTAAAGAAAAGAAGGACTTTTTGTAGAAAGGAGGACTAACATTACTCAACTTTAAGACTAAGCACAAGGATAGAGTGATCAAGAAAGTGTGGTATTGAACAAAGGATAAACAAATATGTCAATGGAACAGAATAGAGAGCCTTGAAATAGACCTACAGGAAAAGAACCAACAAATATTTGATGAAAGGGCAAAGGCAATTTCATAGAGAAAGGAGAATCTTCTCAACAAATGGTCCTGGAAAAACAAGACATCCACAGACAACAAAGTGAATCTGCACATTGACTTTATACCTTTCACAAACATTAACTCAAGTAGATCATAGACCTAAGTGTGAAATGTAAAACTGTCAAACTTGTAGAAGATAACGTAGGTGAAAAGCTTGGTGATCTTGGGTATGGAAATTAATTTGTGTATATGTGCCCTTGTGTGTGTGTGTGAAAATGTACATGACATAAAGCCTAATATTTTAACCACTTTTAAGTGTACAATTCAGTGGTTTCACATAGTTGTACTGGTAAATAGTTTTTAGATACAATACTAAAAGGATGATCCTTGAAAGAAAAACCTGAAAAGTAGGATTTTATTAAAATTAAAAATCTCTGCTCTGCAAAGACAGTGTCAAAAAATGAATACACAAGATATAAACTGGGAAAAAATATTTTCAAACACAGCTACTAAATATACCCATTCAAAATATATGAATAACTATTAAAACTCAACAATATGGAAGAAACAACACAATTAAAAACTAATGAAAAAATCTGAATAGATAGCTTGTTAAAAAAGATATATAGATGGAAAATAAGCATATGAAGATATGTTCAATATTATATGTCATTCAGTTCAGTTCAGATCAGTCGTTCAGTCGTGTCCAACTCTTTGCGACCCCATGAATCGTAGCACGCCAGGCCTCCCTGTCCATCACCAACTCCCGGAGTCCACTCAAACCCACGTCCATTGAGTCGGTGGTGCCGTCCATCCATCTCATCCTCTGTCGTCCCTTTTTCCTCCTGCCCCCAATCCCTCCCACCATCAGAGTCTTTTCCAATGAGTCAACTCTTCGCATGAGGTGGCCAAAGTACTGGAGTTTCAGCTTTGGCATCAGTCCCTCCAATGAACATCCAGGACTGACCTCCTTTAGAATGGACTGATTGGATCTCCTTGCAGTCCAAGGGGCTCATTGTTAATGGGAATCAAATATGGTACAGCTACTTCAGAAGACAGTTGGTAGTTTCTTGAAAACTAGGCATACCCTGACTGAATGATCTGGCAATCACACTTCTTGGTATTTATTAAAATGAGTTAAAAACTTATGTCCACACATAAAACACTATACTTTGGTGTTTACAACAGTTTTATCCATAATTGCCAAAATCTGGAAGCAACCAAGATGTCTTTCTGTATGTGAATAGATAGCAAACTAAGGCAAACTCATATAATAGAATATTATACACAATAAAAAGAAATGAGCTATCCAGCCACAAAAAACATGGAGAAACCTTAAAGCATATTGCTAACTTAGAGAAGGCAGTCTAAAAAGATTACATACTGTATGATTCAACTGAATGACAAAAGGTAAAAAAGTAAAAAGTGGTTTCCTTGGAGTTAGTGAGGTGGGGGATGAATCTGTAAACACAGGATATATTTAAGGAAGAGAAATTATTCTGTTATCATAGTGTATTGGTAGACATGGTATTGTGAATTCTTGTTGGTTCACATTGATTCACAGTTGATCCCATAAAACTGTATAACACAAGGAGTGAACACTAATGTAAACTATGGACTGGACTTAATAATGCATCAATGCATCATTCATCAGCGGTGGCAAACGTACCACAGTAATACAAGATGTTTATAATAGAGAAAATTGAAGGGTCAGTGGAGCAAGTATATGGAAATCTCAGCACTTTCTGTTAAATTTTTCTGCAAACCTAAAACTACTCTAAAATATAAAGTCAATCAACTTAAAGGAAAAGCACTGAGTTTTTTCTTAAACTTGTCCGTCCATGCTGGTACCCCCTCCATCCAGAGCCACATTATAGCTCAGCTGTCTTGCTGTCATAGCCCTCCATCTAGTCAACTTGCCTTCAGTTCATTCAACTTGAATACATCCTCCACACTGCTTCCAACTGTTTGCTTCAACATTGAAAAATGTATTATGGTATTTCACTGTTTCAAGTCATTTAGGTCCTGCCCACTTGCTCACTGTTTAACCCATACTGTTTTTTATCATCTGGCAATAGCAAACTAATTACAACTTTGTGAACATACTAAATGGTATGACATTTCTGTTGTGCTATTTTATTTGCTTGGGACACCCCCGACTCAACTACCCACCTGTACCTAGCAACTCACCCTCTAGCTTATTCTTCTGAAACGTTAACTTGTCTTTGCATTTCTGTGCTCTTCTTCTGATTTCTAATGTTGAAGCCATTGGTTTGTCACCTGCTGGCTACACCCTGTGGGTGTGCTCCTCAAAGGCAAATGCCATAGATGTTTGTCTTCTCCCTGTTGCAGAGCCATCTTTATAATTATTAGGATCCAGAACAGAATTTTGTTCAAATAAGCATACATTTAATTTCCACATGTAAATTAAGCATACCACATGAGACGAATGACTTATGCAATGGTGAACATACAATTCTCTCTAGGGGCAGAGTGGCAAAATATAATGTTTCATTTGCTAGATAAGAGAAAAAAGTGAATAACTGATAACAAAGGAGAAGTTCAAGGGTGCTACTGGTTTTTTGAAAAAGAGAGTAAAAGTGATTACAGATGTGCTTAAGACCAACTAGTTATTAGATTTAAAAAGAGAATTAAAAAAAAAGATGCATCATGAGATTGACCCCTGACTCCAACAATGATGCAAAGATGTAGCAATAAGAGTCTGTGGAAGGGAAGTGGCAATGAAAATAAAATCAGAAGGTAAAAGGATGACAAAATTCAATGGTTTCTGGTGCTGGGTCCAAGGGACTGTGTCATGGCTCAGATTCTACCAGATCAGCAACCAGCACTGGGACAGCTGACAGACTATAAAATGACTTGCAGAAATGGCCTTTCCCATTAAAGAGAGAGAGATTTAATTTAAAATAAATTAAAGTGATAGAAACTTTAATAAAGTTAGAACATTTTGACTACTATAACAACTCTTTAGGAGTACAGGCAGTCCTTTGCTATCTCACAATAGTTTTATTCTCACTTCAATGTGCTGTTACAACAAATAGACAATAAAATACATCACAAGCATCATGTTTTCATTTAAAATAGGTCGGTAAATTAAATAGAATCATGCTGTCAAATTACTTGCAAAGATCTAAGTATTCTTCCAGTAATTATACCTAATGCATGATTTATTCCAGGACTATTAGTGATTAAAAATATTTTTTTTCCTTTATTGATGCTCTCTTACTAATTATACCCCAACATGATTTACTTCGTGCTTATGAATAGATGATAACTATTAGCTGGACATTTTTTTCTCCTACACTAATGACACAACTCTGCAGGAAAACATTTATTTATTAAATAGGTCTACAGTTTAAATGTAACAGCAAATCAGAAGCTCTTTTTCTTCTCTCCTTCCAGGATTTTAAAACACTCTCTCTCTATTGGAGTCTTCCTTTCCAGTGTACATTTTACATAAGTTATCCTAACATTTGCCCTTTTACCAACCACTTTATTGTGGGCACATATCTTGATTTTCAGCCATTGCTCTCCTCCCTTCATCAAGAATTTCTTACTTAACCCCTGCAATTTGTCTTCTGCCAGCCTTTCTACAGACGTGGTTTTCTAAAAGGTCACTATTGACCTAGATCTTCCCACATCTGATAGAATCATCCTCCTTGACCTTCTGTGACCTGTCTACTGCACTGTCCCTGCATTTCTAAGTAAGCATGACCCTCATTCCAGAGAGGACCTGTAAGATTACTTAAAAGAAGTGAAATCATTCTAGAATAGGGAAAAGTTTTAAAATGTGAGTCACTTTTGAGGTAAGTTCTGTATTCTGTAACATAAAAGGTATTGAAGATATTTCTTTCTTGAAATGTTTTACTTCCTTATTGTTTGTGGTGATGATCAGCCATCTTTCTCTTATCTCATGCCTCATCTTTCTTTAGAAACCACTGACCCCATGACAACTTGTATTTCTTCTCTCCCTGAGAATCCCTTGAAAGATCAATAGTCAAGTCAGTGCTCTTCTCTCTGCACTTTCTGTCTGAGATACAAACCACCCATCCCAGCTCTCTGTGGGTGGAAAAAGAAGAAAATAAAACAACTACTTTTATTATATCATAACTTATGTCCACTAATAGGTGAATGGGAGGAAATGATTAATCTATTTTAATCACAAATTGTTCATGCCTATATTCCTCTTTTTCATATAGAAAAATTACATTCTACGTTGCTTTAGTTGTTGAGACAAGCAAACAAGAAACACCAAGTTGTTATGGTTATACTGTCACCTCTCGTTATTTGGGACACTTGTGATTTGCTCCATGCAGTCACACCAAATCATAATGATAAAGGTTTGGTTTTTGTATTGAAATTGCTTATAATATGGCCAGCAACAGAAAGCATAAAATAGATGTGCCATTGCTACAGCCATGTAAAGACTTGTGCACCCATATGGATGTAGGATGGCAGTTGATCATAGAGAAATAAACGTGCTTTTCCTAAGAAACTGTTGAAAAGAAAAAAATATTCATTATATTATTAATTATTTATTGTTCAGATGATTCATGTTTGCTTTTTTTTCCTTCTGATAACTGACTTCCTGGTTGTGACAGTCCTAGAAGATTGAGATGTTTCCTTCTCTAGCCCCAGACAGGTGACCCACGCCACAACTTGCTGAAGTCTTGTTCTTCACCCAAATCAGGAGACTTCCTGGGAGCATCCACTCTTGCTCCCATTTCAATTCAGCACCCTGCACAGAACTCACAGGAGATGAGTTCTGGTTACCTCCTGAGTACAGGTTACCTTCTATGCCACTTGGTAATTGCTGAGAGCTTTTGAAAGTTGTCAATGGCCCACTCCACTTGTCTGTTTTGTTTAGATTAAGTCTGAGATGTAGGACACAGTTCTGCCATGTTCTCACACTTGCAAGGGAATCCCTCACCCCAGGTTCATGGGAGAGGGCACCGAGTGCATGTGAACATATGCACACATTGCACCTTTCTTCTTCCCCAAATTAACCATTCTAACCCCAGTTCTCTCTAGCCTCAGTTCAGTTCAGCTGTGCAAGCATGTCCAAGTCTTTGGATTATAGACCTGTGTTCTCAACCCTGAGGGTTACACTGGGGTTGAGCACCACTGCTCAGTCCCTTGTTAACTCAAGTATCATCTGGATCAACAGCATACACATTACTGGAAGCTTCAGTTTAGTTGCTCAGTCATATCTGACTCTTTGCAACTCCATGGACTACAGCACACCAGGCTTCCCTGTCCATCACCAACTCCCGGAGCCTGCTCAAACTCATGTCCATCAAGTCAGTGATGCCATCCAACTATTTCATCTCATCTCATCTCGTCCCCTTCTCCTCCTGCCCCAGCATCAGGGTCTTTTCCTATGAGTCAGTTCTTCGCATCAGGTGCCCAAAGTATTGGAATTTCAGCTTCAGCATCAGTCTTTCCAATGAGTATTCAGGACTGATTTTCTTTAGGATTGACTGGTTGGATCTCCTTGCAGTCCAAGGGACTCTCAAGAGTCTTCTCCTACATCACAGTTCAAAAGCATCAATTCTTAGGCACTCAGCCTTCCTTCTGGTCCAGCTCCCACTTGCGTACATGGCTACGGGAAAAACCATAGCCTTTACTAGAGAGACCTTTGTCAATAAAGTAATGTTCCTGCTTTTTAATATGCTATTTAGGTTGGTCATGGCTTTTCTTCTAAGGAGTAAGCATCTTTTAATTTCATGGCTGCAGTCTCCATCTGCAGTGACTTTACTGTAGTGGTAGTGTTAGTCGCTCAGTCGTGTCTGACTCTTTGCAGCCCCACGGACTGTGGCCTGCCAGGCTCCTCTGTCCATAGGATTCTCCAGGAAAGAATACTTGAGTGGATTGCCATTCCCTACTCCAGAAGATCTTCCTGATCCAGGGATTAAACCTGGGTCTCCTGCATTGCAGGCAGATTCTTTACTGTCTTAGCCACCGAGAAAATAAAGTCTGTTACTGTTTCCATTGTTTCCTCATCTATTTGCCAGAGTCAAATATCTTGTCTAACAGCAAGAAAAATTCTGGCTTTATCTATGCACACATACACACACAGACAAACCCAAAAGGTTGGTCACTCAGTCATGTGTAACTCATTGCAACCCCATGGACTCCAGCCCACCAGGCTCCTCTGTCCATGGAAATCTCCAGTCAAGAATACTGGAGTTGGTTGCCATCCAATTTTTCCAAGGGATCTTCCTGACCCAGGGATCAAATCCAGGTCTCCTGCACTGCAGGCAGATTCTTTACCATCTGAGCCACAAGGGAAGCCCTTATCTATTCATGCACATCCCTTAATCAGTTGAAAATCTCTATCTTTAAAACTTAGAATCTTAAAAATGTAAAACGTTTTCAGCTATGGATTCTTCCTAAGGCACTAGGAGTTCTCCCCTGTTAACAAGGGAGTCTCAGTGACTGTAACAGAAAGTCTGGGAAAAGCTTATCAACTTATATTTCACATGCCGCTATACCATAGATATCTCATAATATACAAAAATATTCCAAATATACTTAGTGGTAATGATTAATATAAATTTTCAGGTAAAACATCACTGAATTTATAGTTCATCAGTATATTTTCACATATTAAGAAAATAACTCTCATCATGCATGATGATAAAAAGTGATCCTCAGTATTAAAAGAATTAGAAATTACTGCACTAGTGAGATCCATAAACTTATGACACTAATTATAAATAAAAATTGTTTATATGTTAGCTAATATTTAAAACTAGCAGGTTAATTTTTCATTTGGACTGCATTCTTGAAAACTTACCCATTTTCTTCATTTTACTTTTAATAACCAAGCTTTAAACAACTATAGCTCCATCTCTGAATATGTTCTTTATCTGAGTTCCATAATGATATTTACAATTTCTGCTGAACACTTCCAGTAGGAATCACAGTCATCAAATGCCTTTAGCTCCAAACCAAAGTATTCATCTCCAAAATAAAACTTCTGGTGTCCAAAGTATATTCAGTGACATCACCTGCCTGCAATGATGTTACCATCTCCTGCTTAGAGACCTGATCTATCTTTTGTTCCCCCTATTCTAGTCCTTCCTCCGTATTTAACTGGTCCTCTTTCCATTTTATAAAACATAATACTGAATTGCCTTTTCAATCATAAATTTTTCCTACCACATCTCAGTCCAGGCTTTTTTTTTTTTTTTTTTTTTTTTTACATTTTTTTTTAAATTTTATTTTATTTTTAAACTTTACATAACTGTATTAGATTTGCCAAATATCAAAATGAATCCGCCACAGGTATACATGTGTTCCCCATCCTGAGCCCTCCTCCCACCTCCCTCCCCATTCCATCCCTCTGGGTCGTCCCAGTGCTTTTTTAAACTGCATGTCTGCATTGCCACAATAACATTCTACCTGGTCTCCCCACTTTCCAGCACATCTTGGTAGAAGTAATAGACTTTTGTAAAATATACTTTTTTGTCTAATTTTATTTCTCTTCACTGGGATTCAAAATAGCTTTAATTGTATTACCAATTATTCATTTAGAAGTCTGATAGTCAAACCTCTCAGTTAAGAGTCACCACTTTTCTCATCTAACTCTCCTGTTTCTCCCTACATGAACTCTCTGCCTCCAGCTAGCCTCCAAAGGCATTCATTCATGGTCACTTGTCCATCCTTCCTTTTAGCTTATATCATATATCTTACCTTAAAAGCATTTTGTATTTTCTTGTTCTATTCCTATGTATTCTAAAATACTGAATTTTACTTCTCTAACTTCTGAATGCTAAATTGAGTGGTATAGAGCCATAGACTATGAGCATCTTCCTGTGTCATTTAATTTAAAACACTGAAAAAGTAGCACATAATACTAAACATCCTTAGAGCTGCTATAGTATAAACACTAGTTCCCAAGAGTTTAAATAATTACATAAAGTGTCACAGAAACCTCATGATAAATGGGTATGTTTTTAACAGCTGTCCACTGAGAAAACAAAAATGTAATGTTAAATTATATTTCATAAATCTATTAAATTTGCTTTGAATTCATGCTTCAGCAAATGTGTCCTGAGGGCCTTCACATGCTGAACTCCATGCTAGGTACTACGTATAAAGTAGGCGCTAAGATTGACACCACCTCTGCCCTCTTGCAACTTATATTTCATTTAGAAGTTCTTTTAAATAAATTGATAGCATTATCCAAAAATTAAATGTAAAAAGCAATATAATTTTTGCATCGTGTACACACTAGTTATTTAAAATGAATTACTTCTGATTCTACATACAAAATTAGTCAACTTTTTGTATAGTCAACTTTCCTCTTACAGGAAATTGAAATTTTTACTCCTTTTATAAATGTGAGCTAATTTGCTTTATAGTTTTAAAAGTGAAAAATAATTGAGATATTTGATCATTATAAATAGATATGATTGTATATTTTAAGAGGGGTAGCTATTTATGTTCACCTCTAACATCACATTAAGTTTAATGAATGCAGATTACTGTGAAGAGTTTGAGGATAGCAATATTGTCATGAATGCAATATATCTGATAATGCAAAATACTCACTTCTGACCTGTCTGTGTGAATGCCAACCATGCCAAATTGGCAATCTGCACACCATGCAAATAGCTCAAAGCTAAGCTTGCCTGCTGGAGGAGCTAGTGTATATAATGAATACAGATTATTGAGTTTTGCTGTAGTGACTGTGAGGAAATGAGATGCTTTGGAGTGTTCGTATGCACTAAAACTGCTACATTAAAGGATTTCATTCTGAAATTGTATTGCTTTTTGTATTCCATTAATGAATTCTGGTTTGAAGAAAAATGATTAAAATAAAAAGAATGAGTTCCTTTATTTCCGGCAGTAGCTTGATATGAATTACATTTGAAAGTTTCTGATGAAACAGAGGTAAAATATGTATCTAATATCAATATAAGCCTGATACACATATATCATACACATGGTATATAATCTTGAAACTACCTTGACAATATGGTTTATTGCTGTCATTTTCCTGAGAAAAAATATGTTGGTAAAAATACATGTGCTTCATACACTAGTTAAATTAATCTGAGGTGATTTAAATGCATACTTTTACCCTCCACCTGGATTCCAGGTTTCAAAATTTACCTTCTTTAAACTGTGCTATATGAGTCAACATCCAAAGGTTGAAGCCTCTCCAAGATTGAAAAAAAAAAAAAAAAAAGAGTAACAACGCTTTTGTGCAAGTGTCTCGGGATTGCCATGGGGTCATCTCTGCAGATAGTTTGGTTCAGATATCACACCACCCAGTTACTATACCCAACCTGCTTCAGCTTTGCATCTCTGAGTCTGACCCTTGTCTTTATAACTTGACTAACTCTTCTAAAACTAGAGGTGTGCCTTATTCTTGGCAGTTGATGTCTTACCTCAAAATCCTAGTCCAAACCCTACTGAGCATTTTCCCCCAGGCAGAGATCTCTCCACAAGAAAACCATGGACATGATTTGGCCCTGAACTCATGATCACTACTCCAATCCACCACCTACAGCACTTCCATTTTATAGGTTTGATACCCATGATGCCCATCTCTGCCTAAACCTCCAGCTCCTTGTGTTTGTCATATCTGAATACCATTTTTCTTTCACTATGTCTTGTCCCAGTCCCTAGGACTGAGTCTATTTCTTTGAGGCTGCTCCTTTCCCAGGGAACAGGGAGATTTCAAAACACATCTCCATATATATAAGACATTAGGACATGTAATTTAACATTTTGGGGAAAATAATTTGCATTCTATTCTCCCTTTTACCTTTTTTTCTTGCACAGCAATCATTAGATCATCACTTCAAAGAAAGGTTATAAAGTTATGATGTAGCATAAGAGCAGGCACTTCACAGGTCTTAGCTCTATGATCTCACTTTCTGGGGGTGTCCTCAAGGATTTCCAATACAAAGTTCATCACAGTATCTAGCTAGTCTATTGTTTTGTTCTTAGCATATTTCTGAACAAAGCACTCAATTTAGAAAAAAAACTGATATAACACAAGGTATTTATTAATAACCGTCTCAGTTACTATATTTCCACATGTCCTGAATGCACTGATAGAATCTAGGCATTTCATTTAAGAGACACTGATGTATAGAGGGAGAGGGTGGGAAGATTTGGAAGAATGGCATTGAAACATGTAAAATATCATGTATGAAACGAGTTGCCAGTCCAGGTTTGATGCACCATACTGGATGCTTGGGGCTGGTGCACTGGGACGACCCAGAGGGATGGAATGGGGAGGAAGGAGGGAGGAGGGTTCAGGATGGGGAACACATGTGTACCTGTGGCGGATTCATTTTGATATTTGGCAAAACTAATACAATTATGTAAAGTTTAAAAAATAAAATTAAATTAAAAAAAAAAAAAGAAAATATTTCAGCTAAATTCAAATTTTACTATAAGGAAAAGTTGATTAAGGTATTTATGATTAAAGCTTTCAGAAGGATTGGTTTATCTATGCTCATTATGGCCATGGGTAAAAATGCAAATTTCAATGGACGTAGAACAGGTATCTGAGCAAGTAAACAATTATTTATTGAAATTATAACATCCTGGCAGTTTACAGTCTAGAATCATGGGCTTTTCTCCATCATTCTGTTTTGTACCCAAAGGTGGAAAGGTAAGAGTTTGGGGAGTATAGAAAGCATATGTGGTATAGGAAGAGCATGGAATTCAAAGTGAGACAACTGGGATTTGAGTGCAGAGCCACTGAATGGCCACATTAAGATGGCCGCATTAATGAGCACATTAAGATAACTACTCTGTACCTCAGTTTCTTCATTAGCAAAACTTACTACAATCCTTTTTGCTTGGCACACAATTTGTAAGGATAACATGGTGATGAAGAACATGCATTTTGAAGGTAATCCAGGGCTTGAACCTAGGCTCCCTTTCTTACTGTGTATGATCTTAGACAACTTACATCTCAGCCTCCCTTGACCCCCTCCATCCCAGATTTAAAATTGAGATATAAATTGTTCATTGATCCTACTTCAAAGGATTTTTTGTAAAAGATTATACTTGATAATATATGTAAAATGTGAAGTTTTTGAGTCATTGTCCAAGCTAGTACACTATCAGCATTAAATATAATTACTACATTATTATGGAACTTTGGCATTTTTTTAAATGCTAAGCATATGACAGCTCAATGATATGATGAAGCAATCACAACTTTATCAAAGCAGATAATTTTACTGAAAAGTTTTATAAACAGTTTATGCAAAAAGGGGGTGGTTCATTTGCAATAAAACAAAATTTCCTTCAAGAAACTTCATCATAAGATAAATCAGAGTTTGCAAGTTTGTGAGATGTCCAACTCAATAAAGTCCTTCACAAATTTAAGTAAATGAGAATATTTCTACAATGATATAATCAAGGTTCTGAATTATAATTTTTTAATTGTCATGATGAAGAGGAAAAGTTACAATTTTACATCACCTCCTGCTTGTTCTGCCTCTGTAACTCAGCTTGCTCCTTGCAAAGTCTGGATCATGTAGGTCACTGTAGTCTCAGAAAGTGGGGACTTACAATAATAGGAACTGGAGCTTATCTCACTCACCCTCGTCCTGTTCTTCACAATTGCCCAGCCCCTGCAAACCTGCTTAATCATGCCTGTCCCTTTAAAGGTCAGGTATACCTGTCCCCATCTTGACTGCTGTTCCCCTGTGCAAAAACCCTTTGTTTAAACCAGCCTATTAGAAGCTAGTGTTGCCTGTTATAGTCTGTCTATAAAAACTTTGTAACCCCTTTGTTCCAGGCTCAGAGCTTGGAGTGTTAACTCCTCTGGGCCTGCCTCTGTAGTAAACCTGAGTTCACCAACTCTCTGAGTGTGGTGTTTGGTTTCTTGATCACTGGTTTCTGCAACAGTGATAGGCATCCTATTGCTTCCAAAATATAAACTGTTATTGTGTTTCTATTGATTTCTTGTTAGGTTTTGAGTTGAAAGCTTTTGTGATTTTCTATAATAACTTTCAAATCATATACTTATTGGTTTATGCTGATACATTCTTCTATTTAACTGATAGTCTCCAGCTTGGTTCTTTGTGCCTAAATTATTTAATACTTGTCATCATTTAAGTTGATTGAGTGCCTCTTAGTACTCACACTCAAACTTTCTTCTCCTTGAATCAGGTTTCATTGCCCTTCATTGTTTCCTCTGCTTCCAATTCCAGCTTCATTTGCAGACTCAGAAATTTTGTTTCACTGCTTTCATCCAACTCATTTATGTGTATTACAAACATCCACACTGCTGAAATTGATCTGTGGCCCAAGTACAAGAAAATTCAGCCTTCAAGTGAAACAAGCCAGCAAGAAAGTCATTGCAACAGAGTGTGTGCTTTGCTCTGAAGCAGTCACAACAACCCTTCAAATGGTTAAAAAGCAAGTGAGGAGGACTAAAGGGAGCAAGAGAAGATGAGGTCCACCTGGAGATGCAGCTGCACGTTTCCCATTAATTTCGGTTGGGGACTCAGCATGAACTTGAATATAAGATTTAGCTGGAAGCAATCTGTGAGGCTTTGAGGATGTTGGTCTTTGCAACTGAAACGACTTTCATGATAAGCAAAGATTAAGGATCGATGATGCCAGGGATGAAATGAAAGGCGGGAATAATTCAACACTGCACGTGTGAGGATGACAGGAGGATCTGAGGAAGTGTCTGCTGGGACTGTCCGCAGCTGAATAAAATACCCAATTTCATGGCATAATTTCAACTTGATTTCCTTTTATATACATGTAGTACCCTATAAATGGATTTGTTTGTCAGCCATCTAGATTAAAAGTAGTTAATCAACTCAGAAAATGTACATGTATGATAAAAATTACTTTGAAGAGGAGTGCAATAGGAAACCTGCATTCAAAAATACAAATGAAATAGATAATCTCATTTTTAAGGGGTACAGAAAAAATTAAGACATCTTTCTGAAATTCCATACTTATCTTTCAGATCAAATTATCTTAAAATCAGGAACTGGAAAAAAAAAAACAACAACACTCACCAAAGAAACAATTTGGCAGTAATAGCAGCAAACATATTACTTCTCATACTACAATGTATAGGTCACTTTGGGTCAAAAAAGACCACAAAAGGCAACCAAAGAAGGCTCTAGGCAACTCCAAGGAAAAGGAGCATTTGATAAGAACTACTGGTCAACACCTGCCACATGATCAATTCTCCCATTGAGTGCTCCTTGGACAACTGTCATGTCCATGGCTCCTTTCTGCCTATCATACTTGTCTCATCCTTGCCTGTATCACCAGACCTGTCATCAGATTGGATCAGATCAGTCGCTCAGTCGTGTCCGACTCTTTGAGACCCCATGAATCGCAGCACGCCAGGCCCCCCTGTCCATTACCAACTCCCGGAGTTCACTCAGACTCACGTCCATCGAGTCAGTGATGCCATCCAGCCATCTCATCCTCTGTCGTCCCCTTCTCCTCCTGCCCCCAATCCCTCCAGCATCAGAGTCTTTTCCAATGGGTCAACTCTTCGCATGAGGTGGCCAAAGTACTGGAGTTTCAGCTTCAGCATCATTCCTTCCAAAGAAATCCCAGGGCTGATCTCCTTCAGAATGGACTGGTTGGATCTCCTTCGGAATGGACTGGTTGGATCTCCTTGCAGTCCAAGGGACTCTCAAGAGTCTTCTCCAACACTGTAGTTCAAAAGCATCAACTCTTCAGTGCTCAGCCTTCTTCACAGTCCAACTCTCACATCCATGATGACCACAGGAAAAACCATAGCCTTGACTAGACGAAACTTTGTTGGCAAAGTAATGTCTCTGCTTTTGAGTATGCTATCTAGGTTGGTCATAACTTTCCTTCCAAGGAGTAAGTGTCTTTTAATTTCATGGCTGCAGTCACCATCTATAGTGATTTTGGAGCCCAGAAAAATAAAGTCTGACACTGTTTCCACTGTTTCGCCATCTATTTCCCATGAAGTGGTGGGACCGGATGCCATGATCTTCCTTTTCTGAATGTTGAGCTTTAAGCCAACTTTTTCACTCTCCTCTTTCACTTTCATCAAGAGGCTTTATAGTTCCTCTTCACTTTCTGCCATAAGGGTGGTGTCATCTGCATATCTGGGGTTATTGATATTTCTCCTGGCAATCTTGATTCCAGTTTGTGTTTCTTCCAGTCCAGCGTTTCTCATGATGTACTCTGCATATAAGTTAAATAAACAGGGTGACAATATACAGCCTTGACGAACTCCTTTTCCTATTTGGAACCAGTCTGTTGTGACCTGTCGTACTTCTTCCTGGTATTCAGTTTTGATACTTCTTTGTCTGGTCAAGCCTTAGATTAATACATTTCTTGTTTGCTGGGATATTGATTTTTCAAACTGGGCTCTGCAGGGATGGATTTTTAATAAGCCCTATAGGAAGCTCTAGGAGAGCTGCAGAAGTTCAACCAAAAACACTTTTGTATATATTTTTAAAGAGTTAAAAAACTTGAAAGAAAAAAAATGCAAATGTATTGTGTATCAAATTTTAACATGTTGGAAATCCCATTTGCTAACTTCTGTAGTATAATTTAATTTTGTACAGATCTTGAAACAGTTTTCTTGCCTTCCCATAGCATATACTTAAACTTTTGTAAGCTTATCACTGATTATGAAAAATGATGATTTACATTGAATTTTGTTTCATATTTGTGCATGTCTGTATAATCATTGGTCTAACATCAGGCAAGACCCACATGTACCTTTCAATATATACTCTCATTTTGGCACAACTGTCTCTTGTACAACCATAAATAATAGAACATATTGTATTGTGACAATAGAAGTTTATGAGAATTTTCATGTTTATATTTTTGGAATGCTTACCTTTTAGCTTTTCCATTTATGAAAAATGTAGTCCATGATAGATATTTCTAGAGACTTAACTCTGAAACAAAGCATATTGCCGCTCCCCTTTAAATGTTTTCAATCAGATTAAATTGAATCATATCCTGCGACTACAAGTCAAATTATTTTTTTAGGTCTGTTGTCATAGGCACTGACTTTTTAACGTGAATTTTAACAGCACCAATCTTGTATAAGCAAAATAAAGAATTCAACTCATATTGAAATTGATATAAAGGTGCAATCATCA
The DNA here is from genome assembly GCF_029407905.1 of Bubalus kerabau. Taxonomy (NCBI): domain Eukaryota; kingdom Metazoa; phylum Chordata; class Mammalia; order Artiodactyla; family Bovidae; genus Bubalus; species Bubalus kerabau. The sequence goes on along the minus strand of NC_073631.1, from coordinate 76,453,179 downwards.
TTTATGTTTTGGAAAACAGGCACAGACTCAAAATGTATAAACAAGCTTTTGCTATTAATAAGAACTACATTGTAGGAATGGAGGAATGCGCCCATTGTCAGAGTCTATAAATAACTGCACCTCGGGTGCAAATGCATCAAAATTCCAGTGTTTTTCCTTGTTATAAAAATTACCTGAACATACCCACACCATCCGTTTTCAGATTCTTCTCCATTATAGGTTATTACAAAATATTAAAGTATGACATATTTTAAATTAGGTCAGACATGTTTTGGGTGTTTTTTTTTCCCCCAGCTTTACTGAGATATAATCAACATATAATGTTGTATAATTTGGGCTTCTACAGCTGGTATGTATATATATAGATATATGTGTGTGTGTGTGTGTATACCTGGTAGCTCAGCTGGTAAAGAATCTGCCTGCAATGTAGGATACCCTGGTTCAACTTCTGGGTCAGCAACATCCTCAGGAGAAAGTATAGGTTAACCACTCCAGTATTCTTGGGCTTCCCTGGTTGTATAAGTTGAATTTGCATTACCACAAAAGTTTACTTAACACATTCAACACTTCACATTGTGTGCGTGTGTTTACCGAGAACATTAAAGATCTTCTCTCTTAGCAATTTCAAGTATATAATAGAATATTGGGAAATTTTAGGGCAGTTGCAACTGTTCTGACACTATAAGGGTCAATAATGAAGCTATGTAGTTGTCAGTACTCATAGACTAAGGCACAACAAGCAAACTTTAAAGTTTAAGACTTAAAAAATCATTTAGAAGTTTGAGGGATTTCTGGAATGGAATGTGATAAAATAATTTCACTATATTTCAAATTATGAAACAAGTCTCACTTCAAGAATAGAGGGCAAGTGTGCTGCCCTAACTAACTTTAGAAATGAGAGGGGTCCTCAAGACTAGAGGCAAGGGGACTTGTACACAGCACTGAACTTTAGTTGAAGAACTTATTCCCCACGGTGATAGAGGTAATAGTTCTGAAACTACTTTTCATGTACACTGGAAAATTAGGTAAATGGGTTAGAGTCAGTTTTCTTACAGTCAGAGTGGGAGATCATAGACAAATAAGAGAAAGCTAGAAGGATTCATGTGGTCATAGGTCAAATTTGGAGAGAATTAAACAGAATGAACTCCTTTTTAGCCTAGTATAGATATCTGTGGTTACACATAGAAAATTTATAGATCTAGACTCTTTGTGACCCCATGGACTGTAGCCCATCAGGCTTCTCTACCCATGGAATTCTATAGGTAAGAACAGTGGAGTGGATAGCCATTCCCTTCTCCAGGGGAAGTTCCTGACCCAGGGATTAAACCTGGGTCTCCTGCATTGCAGGAAGATTTTTCACTCTCTGAGCCACTAGGTAAGCCCTTGCATGGATTAGTATACACATATTAAAAACCAAGATGTAAATGTTAGGTATACTCATTGCTACTGATGTGCCATTGCTTCTAGGCCCTTTCAACTGAAACAGCAGGGAAAATAATGACAAGAATGGAAGCATGTAAAGGGACCAAAGAAACAACAGAAAGAGCTCCCAATGGTCAAAACTGGAAAAGTCTGAGCAACAAAATAAATATTGGAATATAACCCAAAGTATAAAATAAATAAAGTCCATATAACATGAATAAATAGGGAGAACAGAGAATTTTTCTGCCTCTAACAATTCCACATACTCTATGTAGAGACTGACCACCCAAGCAGCTAGAACACAAGATTCTGAACAGGCACATGTTGATGAAGTAAAAGGAAATAAAAACAAAATGCCTGGAACTCACAGTTTCACTCATTTACTAAATCCTGTGTGGGAAGCCCTAGGCAGACAGTGTGGCATAGGAAGGCACAGAATCTGGGTGGGTGGTTTCAGTGAAAAGAAGAAGAGGCCATGGAGCGGAAGTGAAGACACGAGCCAGCTCATTACTACTATGTACCATTGCTCCTGGCAAAATATATTAAAAATCCTAGGAACCAAGTGTTTATTTTCTTTCAGTTAATAAGACTGTGTCATGTTTTATTTTTTGTACATACTTTTAGTTTGAGGCTACTTACTTATCTGTGCTCTATTTTTACTCAGATGTATTTACTCACAGCTGTGAGATTATTCATCCCCCCAAACTAAGGCAAATCTGGTGGGAGATTTTTATAAAATAATAAACCATTTGCCTTACAGTAAAAGTGACACCTGTTATTACTACTGTTACTGTTTTAGTTAGGTCTTAACCATGTTTGGCTTTCCTGTGGCTCAGTCGGTAGAGAATCAGCCTGCAGTGCAGGAAACCTGGATTTGATCCCTGGTTCGGAAGATTCCCTGGAGGAGAGCATGGCAACCCACTCTAGTATTCTTGCCTTGAGAATTCCGTGGACAGAGGAGCCTGGTGGGCTATAGTCCATGGGTTGCAAAGAGTCAGACATAACTGAGCGACTAACTACCCTACCATGCTTGAAAGAAAATTGTTGGTTTCTCTTTAAAATGATGTGATTTGCATCTAATTCACATCTAAGTTAGCTAATTTGAAAGACTTTAATTGCTTTACTTTCCCTTACTGACATTACCCAAGGTGACTGACAACCCTAAACCCATACAATTTTAGCCTTGCTCCAAACTGTTTTGATAAAAATGAAGTAGAATTCATAAAAAGATAAAATGAAGGATATAATGAAAATTAGACAAAAGTAATAAGTAAATCTGCTCTTTGCTGCTCAATGCATGTCCAAACTTTCCTCAAAAGTGTTACTTGCTGGCTTTTATTCTGAATGACACGTGTTCCCTCAACATTTTTGCATTTGACTCAGTCTGTATCAGTCTGTGCTTATTAATTATTTATTAAATGTTTTGGTGCCTTAATATCCTGCACATATAAGTGTGCACTTCTCTGCCTTACACATGTATGCATGTGCTTGTATTCAGTCTACCAAAATAAATCACAAAACTCTTTAAGATCAGCATAGTATCTTTGAATTTTATGAAATGTAAAGGAGGTATGGAAAAGCCTTTACATTATAAGAGGTCATATTATGGAGGTCCTTTGTATTATGGGGAACTGAGAAGGCAATGGCACCCCACTCCAGTACTCTTGCCTGGAAAATCCCATGGATGTAGGAGCCTGGTAGGCTGTGGTCCATGGGGTCACTAAGAGTCGGACACGACTGAACGACTTCCCTTTCACTTTTCACTTTCATGCATTGGAGAAGGAAATGGCAATGCACTCCAGTGTTCTTGCCTGCAGAATCCCAGGGGCGTGGGAGCCTGGGGGACTGACGTCTATGGGGTCACACAGAGTTGGACACGACTAAAGTGACTTAGCAGTAGCAAAGCAGTCCAACATTCCCAAATTACCAGATAGGTTTTCTTGATAAAGTAGTCAGTAATGCTGAATGTTCTATTTTCCTACCTTTATACTCTAATAATCATCATGAGGCAACTGATTATACAGAATTAGTCAAGAAACTAAAACTACACTTATATACAATGATTTGGTTTAAATTTACTTTGTCAACCTTTTTTAATAACCCTTCTTTCCTATATGCTAAACATTTTTACTATTCATTTAGGAGATAAAGAGAAAGAAAATAATCACATCTTGAAAACCCTGAGTATCAATCACTATCCCCTGATACATTTAATGTCTTCTTATATCTTTCTAACATTTTTATTTTCATATTTATTCAGGCCACAGATATTTATTGAACACTTAATATATGCCAGGAAGCCTTCTATAAGCTAGAGCTATAGAAATGAACAAAACAGAAATTTTATCATGTGGACATTTCATTCTCTTCCTGCTTGGATATTAAAATTTTGATGAGAAAAAGTTAATATATAAGGCATGAATGCAATCAATTATCCACCACTAATTAATGATAAGAAGAGAAAGCCCAGTTGCCCACTACATATTTAAAGCTCAGAATATGCTTTCAATTTCTTTTTGTGTTTCACAGTTGTACTGACTAACTATATTTGTTTTACTTTCTCTAAATTTAACAACTACTTTAAAAATCTGAGAAAAAACTCAGGCCTTGTAATTTTTTTTCTAACCAATCCAAATATATAGATCTCTGGAAGGTTCTTCCTCATAGATTCCAGATAGCTCAGCCTAGAATCCATTCTAGGTAAATACTGTCTTGCTGAGGATTATTCAGTGTAATTTTCCTTAAGAATCAGTACATTAAATGTCTTTAGAAAGTAAAATTAGCAGAAAATAAAACAGGTGCATTTTGAATATGCACTTGCCACCTGCACATTTGCAAGTACATAGTATCAAATTAAAATTACAGTGACCTGAGAATGAATTGAATTTAGTTCTATTTGAATATTTATATTGCAACATATTTAGATGTTTTATTTGAAGGTGTTTCTGCCTTTGGAATAGGCAAGTGTACTGGGTGTGTGTGTGTGCATTGATATGTGTGTACATGTGTTTTGCATATGTACAATAAATAAAAATAGTTTTTCCTCTACCTCTTATAAAGTATTTTAAAATAAAAATACTCGATTTAAAGTACCACTCACTTTTACTTTTAGGAAATCTTTCAGACATTATTTGCTGTCATAGCAGAATACAAATAAAAACACTACATACTTAAGTGTGTGATTCCATAGACACCTATCCAGAGAAGTGAGAAAATGTTTCCCAAGATACAGTGATATGTATCTAAGCACAGTGCATTTTTAGGCAACTAATAATCACAACTAACAATCACAATAAAATATTGTATCTTGTTATAGCAAAAGAATAGTAATTTTAACATTGTAGAATTCCTGTTCAAGAGTTAGCACTGAGCTGAGAAATACATTTTACTATATAAAATAACAATAAACATCAGTTAAGGAAAATTCTTGAAGGCCACTGCATGAAGCATTACATGGGTATTGCTCTAGAGGAAGCTGATGGCTCAGTCCCACCAGACCTCTTCAGACAGGCATTGTAATAATAGCTGCATCTTTGAAGAGTAGCTTAGGAGAAGAGAGAAAATAACTGCTAGTTACCATCTTCCATTGTTCAGCTTTACCTCCACATGGTGCTAAATCCCAGTATGTTCAGATTGGAGTGGAGCTGGTTCAAGGCAACGAGGAAACCCAGAAATTGGAGGCATAGGCCACAGTAGGGTTTTGCTTCCCAACATCAAAAGCAACATTTGAGGCAGGAGCTAACCTGTCTCCAGGATGCAGAAGTGTGCAAGTATTATCTAGGCCATTCTGAAGAAAAAGTAAAGGCAAGTGCAGGACCCAAGGGAAAGTGTCCGTTGAATCCACATTGCCTGAGAACTTTACCCATGGGTCTAACTCAGATTGTATCTCTTTGCTCTACTAAAAGCCAGCAAGAACACGTCATAGGTAAACAATAGCTTGTAATGAATTGTAAGGGACTACCACATAGCCTAAACTTTTTAATAGTTTAGGATTCATTACGGTCTCCTATTGCCATTCTGTATTTTTTATGTCTTCATGAATGGAAAATGTTTTACTTATTTCCTTCTTAGAATTTGTATTTTACTTGTTATTTCCCTTTTAGTATTTAGTTATTTCCCTTTTCATATTTCCCTTTTAGTGTCTGATTGATCTAGTTTTCAGATATCTCTCCCTGTTTGACCTTATTTATCATGCTTTAACATGAATAATTACCAAAACATAAAACACATAAGCCACAGAACACTGATAGAAAAGCAGCTTCTCAAGTCATCCTGATGAACTGTAATGCTGTCTCTAATTCTTAGAAACTGCATGGATCCAGGGAAAACTTACTCTCTTGTCTATAGTATCGAACATGCCTATCTTGTAGAGTAGTGGTGGAAATTAAATAAGTTAATACATAAAAACACCTAGAAAATGGCCTGCCACAATATAAATGCTGTATAGATCAGAGCCATATGATTGCTGAGAGATTTTTACTGTGAAAGATTTTCTAACTGAACATGGCCATCGCCTCTACAATCTCTTTTTGGTTGTGGCCAAGAAGAGAGCACTCTGCCCAGCACACAATATATATTCTTGTAGTAGGTAATGAGAATAATACAATAAAAGATTTGGGAAAAGGAAAAAATGGGAAATGGAATCAATCACCCAATTATTTGTATTACATATAAGACAGACATAAGTGGAACACTTCAGGGTAAATCCTCATGGCCAATGGGTTCCACAGTCAAAAATTTTTAGTTAAGTATATTTTAAGATTTAAAAATCAACAGATACTAAAAGCTAGAATTAAATATATGATGTGTTGAAATATGTGAATAAAAACTTTAAGTATATACTTAAACTATTTAAGTGAGCAATTGTGCTTGTACATTCAATTAATTTTAATATTTACTCTTTTTACATTGATGCTATATTTTTTAAATTAATGTTGATCTTTATTTGTTTCTTATCTACCTAGTCACTTAAAGGATTTGAAATGACTTCCGGGATTTTCAAGCTTACTGGTCATATTAACTGCTTAAAATGTGGACCTTTTTTTTTTTAATCAGAAAACATACAATAATTGAGATGAATATCATTTTGGCACAACTGCAAACTTAAATGAGGGGAAATCAAAAATTGAAAATAATGACTGTCTTATCCATTTTCACACTTATGCATTAAACCTCTTGGTTACATTACCAAAAAAATGAAATCCATTTAAACCTTTGAGCATACATCAATTTTGTCTTGTCACTTCACTGATGCATTCTAAAAAATCAATAAATACACTGAGTTCTTTGAAAATTATGCTTCCTTTCATTTTCAAGTATCTATGCTCTGAACACTAAAGAGTATAATTTGGCATGGATTCCATTTTATACAAAGACAGATTTCCATTATAACTATATTGACAGATTACTTATACACAAGCTTCCAGGCAGAACTAACTTGTAATAAAAGTCATGTACTAGATCTCACTTCAGCAAACTTTCCAAAAGCACCCATGAAATGTTGCATTCTGTAATTCTACCATCTGCTGCATGGTTCAACATCATATAACCTTTGCCAGATAGGACTGTTAAATAATTCGATTGTACTTGCAACTAAGATAGGACAATTTTACCCCAATTTATTAAGTATGAAAAGGTCTAGAGAGTTTATCTTATCTCTAATACCAAAACTTTTTGCATTTTCTTATCTTTCATATTAGTCTTATATCAATTAATTGTTCCCACCAACCAAACACCATAAATTACTAATTAGAGTATACCTTATAAAATGGCTCTGTGCTAAATGCACTAGCTACAGAAGAATGAGCTACGATCTCAAGATTCATATTTGGATGTGAATTGTCATTTTCATATACAGGAGATCATATGCATGATAAAAAATGCTCTCTAATAGAATAAATAACAGCTGAATATCACATTTTTGCATCATGAAACACATAATAAGTCATTTTTTACAAATTCACTTCAGTGTTATTGCTAGACCCTGAAAAGGCTTACAAATATTTTTGTCAGTACCTGAATCTGCACAGTGAAAGCTTATTGCTTGTAAGTTAAAAAAAAAATCAAATCATATCAGGCAAGCAGAACAGGAAATGATAACAGACTCTCTCCTCACTGCCTCACCAACTATCTCATATTTAGTCAGTAGATTAAGTCATGGAAGATTAAAATAGAAGCTTGCTCAGGACATGTAGAAAATGTAAAATACTTTATGTGCAAAAATATAAAGTGTAAAGAGGAAAAATGGGTTGGAAAAACAATCAAGTTTAAAAAGTCCCTGAAGAATCTAAATACCTTTCTATTATATTTTTGAGGGATTGCCATAGTTTGAAGATAAACCATTAAATCTTTAAAATTAACCAACAGGAGGGCAATCTGAATGGTAAAGCCATTCTAATGAAATGCAGACAAACACCAAAAAGAATTAAAAGTGACAAGTAAAATCCATTAGAGAACAGCATTTAACTACTGGAATCAGAAGACTACTTACCTTGTCAATTTATAGCTGTGTGCCTCCTTTGCACAGAAACAAAACATCCTACAGAGTGTCACAGAGACACTTGAAAGGCAAACAGAATGTGGTCATTTGAGTGGTATACCGAGTATTCATGCTTCCAAGTGAAACATCCAAACATCATGGAATCTACAAGCCCACAATTAAGTATGCTTCAATGGGTTGACTCTCACTCTTGCAAAATGAACACAGCAGATTTAGGAAGTAATTAAAAGCCAGAAAATAATTGCAGTTCAATTCATCAACTACAAGAATGTTTCTCAACAACTAGAAAAGCTATCCTTTGGTGGGCAAATAAGAGTTCCTGTTCAAAACTCTTCAGAAACTCTAAGTGAAAGTGAAGTCGCTCAGTTGAGTCTGACTCTTCACGACCCCATGGACTGCAGCCTACCAGGCTCCTCTGTCCTTGGGATTCTCCAGGCATGAGTACTGGAATGGGGTGCCATGTCCTTCTCCAGAGGATCTTCCCGACCCAGGGATCGAACCTGCGTCTGCCGCTTTGCAGGCAGATTCTTTACCATCTTAGCCAGCAGGGAAACCCTCAGAAACAATAGGTGACCAATAAAAACAATAGATGATTCCCTACTTGGTACTCTATAAAAATCCAATCATTTCTTCTGGCAAACTGTTGTAAACCTTAAAATATGCAGAAAAAAGGGATGAGAGTAGAACTTTCCAAACACAGAAAACATCTCCATTTATAAATGCTCACCAACAAAGGCAGCATTGATTTTTCAAGAGAACTTTGATTTGAACAAGCATATTCTAAGCTTATAGAATGCATGCTGAACAGGGTTATTACTTTTGGAAACATTAATCTAAGAAGGGGTCAAGGAAAATGAAATTGTATACAGAATCAATTCATCCCCTTGAAATGAAAAAAGCTACAGTGAATGTTTTTCAAAGACTATATTCATCTTTTTTATTAGTAATACAATAAACTGATAGCTTAAATGATTATTTAAAGAAATTACTATATTTCAGATTTCACTATGATAATTTTATTCATTAGAAAACATTAGTAAAAAATATTAGGAAATAAGCACTAAAAATCTGGCTTGAAAAAGAAAAATATGTAAAAATAAATCAGATAAATAATTAGCAGTTATTTTAGAGAATTCATGTAATTCAGGGAAACTATTTTGTTAAATAAAACTACTTGCTATTATCTAAACATTTCAAGGCATTTACAGATATGGCAACCCACTCTAGTTTCCTGCCTGAAAAATTCCATGGACAGAGGAGTCTGGCAGACTGCAGTCCATGGAGTTACAAAGAGTCAGACATGACCGAGTGACTGAGTACACACACATACATGTACAGAGATTCCAAAATCAGTCTCACTAATGTATGCCTCGTACCTGAACTTTTTGATATAACATTCTATGTCAGTTCCATCAGTACCAAAATAAATGGTTAGAGTTTCAATACTAATATGAATAAGCCTATTTATGATGTCACTAAGACTGGCCTGTCATGCATAGCAATGCTAAGCCCTTGCCATGGTGGGAAATATTAGCAGCCATTGCCCAGTAAGGCTGGCTCCAGTGTGCCGGAGATAAGGGCCTGTGATCTACAGACTCTGCTAATAGCATAGCATAGTTTATTCTATATCAGCCAACCTCTCTGAGTATTTCAATTTGACAATAGTTGGTCCTCCTGAGATTTGAGCTTTCTCTTGAAATCCAGTCAGCCTGCTAGGTTTCTATCATTCTCTCTCCCACTTTCCAACCCTCTTCTACCCACTCACCCTCACTCTGTGAGACTGGCAAGAGTATTCACTGGCTGTGAAACTCCCATGGAAGAGTATTCCTCACATAACTTATGGGATTGTGACAGTTGAGTTTCATCATCTTCTGGGCTCTACCTGTAGATCAAGTTGCTTTGCCATTTTGATCAGGGACCTGAATACCTAGACCACTCCCCAAGAGCATTTGGCCTACAAGCTGTTTCGTAATCTTTGTTCTATTTCATCTATGCCCAGCTTCTTCTATTTCCCTAACTGTTCTCAAGAGGCTTTATAACCAAACCACAGGAGATACAACAACATGGCTGAAATCATGGTCCTGTACCGGAGCTGGGCCTCGGGCATGATCAAATGGCCCCTACAGCACATCTGAAATACCCTTGGAGACATTTAATCACCATATCTTCCCATCCTCTAGGATTCAATTCAAAGGCAAACAGGAGAAATAAGTTTCTCTCCAGTATGAACCTGCCCCATAGGCTGCAGCTGTTACTTTTTGGAAACAAAAATACCTCCAGAGGTAAAATATCTTATGATGCTTGACTAAGTTAGAGGAAACAGTATTTATAATGGTTGCAATTCTTTTCAAAGTATATGCGATGAGTTTGAGCAAGCTCTGGGAGTTGGTGATGGATAGTGAAGCCTGGCATGATGCAGTCCATGGGGTACCAAAGAGTTGGACATGACTGAGCGACTGAACTGAACTGAAGCTTGGAATGTGTTAACATGTCTTATCTAGCCATAAAAAGTTATTCACATATCCTTAAATACATGGATTTCTTACTATGATATCATAATAAACAATTTGGGAAGAAATGGGAAATAAGAGTATCTGAAGTAGATAGTAACAATCATGATCATTCCTTCTTGGTTTGGTTTTATATTTAATTTTTGTAACCTTGCTCTGATTTGCCCCCAGACGATTAGAAATTTAAAATTAGGAGAGTTGATTTGGAAAGGAGGCAATGAGCTGAAATTACTAACAAATTTGATTATAAGCGCCTACTGTTTATTTCACAATATTTCAGAAAGTTCAAATAATTGCACATATTTATTCAGAAAAATTTTGTAATACTAATGGTTTTATCTGTATTGCTGGGAGAAATATCAATCATCTCAGATATGCAGAGTTTGAGCAAGCTCTGGGAGATGGACAGGGATGCCTGGTGTGCTGCAGTCCCTGGGGTCGCAAAGAGCTGGACACGACTGAGCAACTGAACAGCAACAATCTGCGTGTGTGTGTGTGAAATATGCTTCATACTATATTTATTTCTAGTAAACATAGTATATTTACCCTTGCTAGGCTAATTTGCAGAATTTCAATTAAATGGTATGCTAAAATATTTTGCAAAGAGGATCTTTTTTTTGTCAAGAATTCACAAAAAATAAAATCCCTTTGAAACTTAACTCCAAATAGCATTGAACATAAGAGCACATCACAAACTATTACATTTAAAATAGATAAACAACGAGGTCCTACTGTATAGCACAGGGAACTGTATTGGATATTTTGTGATTAACCATAATGGAAAAGAACACAAAAAAAGAATGTACACGTGTGTATAAGTAAGTCATTTTGCTATACAGCAGAGATTGGCACAATATTGTAAATCAATTATACTTCAATAATTTTTTTAAAAAAGAACATCAAAGAAAACAGGTTATTAAAATACTTTTTATGTTAATAGTAGATATCAACCCTCATGTTCCCAATAAATGTGGTCACCTAAAAATTGAGTATCTAGGGAACTGTCAACTGTCACTACTTTAGTTGAAGAATTGAAATTATCTTCAGCAAATTAATTTATTTTACATGCCATAAGATTTTTACACTTATTTAAATCATTAAGAATATTTTCCATTGAATACTGTGAGATCCATAAAGCATCACATTTTTTTCCAATAAGGGTTTCATCTAAGTTGGTGATTTATTTTGTTTTTAACTACTTCGGTTAGTCCTTACAGGTTAGCTTAGTTAGAAGGAAAGTAAGAGTACAATTTCAGGTTTATGAACCTTGAACCCACTCCCACTCCAAGCACTAACCTGATTATCAATGGCCCTTCACTCAGAGATAATTTTTTTTTTCTTTCTTTTTTTTTTTTTTAAACTTCATGTGGGTCATACAACAAATATATAGTACAGTCTTCTACTCCTTCCAGTGAGGAAGATTTAAAGATTTTTATTTTGTTTTGAATTTGAATGGAAAAATATAAAGTGAGTATTAGTCTAGTAAGTATTTGTGAGAAAAAGAAATGATAAGGAATACTTAAATCCAGTTGTCTTAATACACAATTTTGAGTTTGAGAAAGCCTAACTGGGAAACATATGTAGACAAAACAAAGAGATAATCTGGATCTTATTTTCTATTATTTCAATGATCTATTTTGCAGTTGAACAGACACATATATGTCTCAAAATTATTTAGGATGACTCGCTAGTTGTCTCTTTCATTTATTATATTTCATCAGCTCAATATTATTATTATTAGTGGCATTTACATATAATATGCAGGTGCATTTACCAAGATCCCTTCATATGTAGTTTGGTTATTTGGTTGCTCATGGAAAAATAAATACCATATAGATCTTGAACAACTGATACAATATATATTTCAAAATGCACAAGCTGAAAGGTTGAAATGTTCCCTCCGTATTCTATAAATAAATAATTATTAGAACTGGATAGTGTTAGAGTTTCCTGAAGCTTAGAAATCATTTCATTAAATTTATGGAATTTAAAGGAAGAGAAGATGGCTCTTTAGATTTGAAAAAAGGACTAAATTGTTTCAAATATAAGGGATGTTTCAAAGAAGAAAACTATAGAAAATTGAGTATAAAGTAATTTGCTTTTCACAGGTTATCAACAGGATAATCCATAAGACTAAAGTAGAGAAATATGAACAATTTGCTCAGTAGAGATGGGAAAGTGAGAAGAATGAACACAGATTTTTTTAAATAGTGAAGGAATGTAGGAAAATCCATTTTCCCAAAATGTTCATTTTAGAGATCATTTAAATTTGTAGTTATACCTTAGAATGATCTTCATGTAATATAAAATTAATTTGCTCAAATCTTGATCCTCTGATGACCTATTTTCCTTCATCTCTCCCTCATTTCCTTCAACAACTGACTGAGTTCATTTACTTACCATATGCTGAGCTTATGCATAATGTTCCCAGTGGTGAACAAAACCAGCCCTGGAGGAATTTACAAGCATATAGTGGATTGGCAGTGAGCAATACTGATCAAATATAAAAATGTAAATTTATAACTATGATAAGGAAGCATTCAACAAGTTATGAAAACATCCAATGAGGCAAGTATATCAAGTTGGAAAGGTTAGGAGGGTGTTTTCAAAGCACAGGGGGTCCAGCTCAGTTCCTTCCCTGACTAGTTGATAATTTGATTCAATTCTACTTTCAATTTTATTTCTCATTTTCTTTTCCTATCACTAAATTTCAAATTTCTGGCCCTGAAATTGACCAGTGTCTCTGATGAAGGGTGAGTTCTTTTTCCCATGAGAGCAACGTTAGATATACTATATGCAAAATAACAAAAGCCAGCTTATCTCTATTGTTCCAACATCCCTTTAGCTATCTGCCCCTTGTCTCTGAAAGTCCAACTCTGTTATAGCATTTATAGAACCCTACATCAACTTTTATGTATCAAACCAAAACACTCAGGACACATCACACTTTTCATATTTCAGTGTAAAGAAAATTAAGTTATTGCTTTTTGATAGATAACTATGGATGGATTTGAATATGTAGTTAAGATTTAGTTATTTTTTTCCCAATAAGATTAAAGTGCCTATGTGGATTCTTTATTATAAAAAAATATCGACTTGCTACAAAATGCACTTAAAATTTATAGGAGACCACTCTTTATCACAGATCTCCTCTCACATTTCTGGAGATTTCCAGATGGAGCATGCTGGAGCAGAACTGAACTGATCCACTTATCAAAGGGAATATTCCTCAGGACACAGACTGAGGCCAGATGACACGGCTGTCAGAGATGGACTACGAAGAGCTGCTTTGATTTCTGCAGATCCGTATCCTTATTAATCAAAATCCTGACAAATGCAAATTCAATAAGGTTTCTTTGGACATAAAGAGATCAAATTGCTAACATCCACTGGATCATCGAAAATACAAGAGAGTTCCAGAAAAACATCTATTTCTGCTTTATTGACTATGCCAAAGCCTTTGACTGTGTGGATCACAACAAACAGTGGAAAATGCTTAAAGAGATGGGAATACCAGACCACCTGACCTGCCTCCTGAAAAATCTGTATGCAGGTCAAGAAGCAATAGTTAGAACTGGACATGGAACAACAGACTGGTTCCAAATCGGGAAAGGAGTACATCAAGGTTGTATACTGTCACCCTGCTTATTTAACTTATATGCAGAGTACATCTTGAAGAAATGCTGGGCTGGGTGAAGCACAAGCTGAAGTCAAGATTGCTAGGAGAAATATCAATAGCCTCAGATATGCAGATAACCACCACCCTTATTGCATAAAGCAAAGAAGAACTAAAGATCCTCTTGATGAAAGTGAAAGAGGAGAGGGAAAAAGTTGGCTTAAAACTCAACATTCAGAAAACTAAGATCATGGCATCTGGGCCCATCACTTCATGGCAAATAGATAGGGAAAGAGTGGAAACAGTGAGAAACTTTATTTTGGGGGGCTCCAAAATTACTGCAGATGATGACTGTAGCCATAAAATTAAAAGATGCTTGGAAGAAAAGTTATGACCAACCTAGACAGCATATTAAAAAGCAGAGACATTATTTTGCCAACAAAGGTCTGTCTAGTCAAGGCTATGGTTTTTCCAGTGGTTGTGTATGGATGTGAGAGTTGAACTATAAAGGAAGCTGAGCGCCTAAGAATTGATGCTTTTGAACTGTGATGTTGGAGAAGACTCTTGAGCGTCCCTTGGACTGCAAGGAAATCCAAATAGTCCATCCTAAAGGAGGTCAGTCCTGAATATTCATTGGAAGGACTGATGCTGAAGCTGAAACTCCAATACTTTGGCCACCTGATGCAAAGAACTGACTCATTTGACAAGACCCTAATGCTGGGAAAAATTGAAGGCAAGAGGAGAAGGGAACGACAGAGGATGAGATGGTTGGATGGCATCACCGACTCGATGGACATGAGTTTGAGTAACCTCCAGGAATTGGTGATGGACAGGGAAGCCTGGCGTGCTGCAGTCCATGGGGCTGCAAAGAGTCAGACATGACTGAGCGACTGAACTGAACTTAACTGGACATAGGAGCTTATTATATGGTTTCCTATATTCAAAAAGAAAGTATATCACCTCCTGAAAATGATGCAATCCTGCACATTCAGGCTCTGGAAAAGTCTGATTTTAGATACTGCAAATGCCCCAAATAGCAACTGGCACTTATTTAATTCTTACAACATGTATTTCACAATAATTCTATAAGCAAAAGTGCAAATAAGATGCTGTTTTTTTTTTTTGTATGTGAATAGACCAAAGATGCAATATTCTTCTCATTTTCTCTCACAATGTCTTTTTTTTTCAAATTCAATTAATTTCTATGGATTTGACTAAAATATATTCAAAATGTATCTAGACTTTGATTACTTCTTACCATCACCATAACCACCCTGATCCAAGCCACCTTATTTCTCCTAAATGACTGCAATATCTCCTAATTGCCTTCCCTGTGTCAGGGACTTCCCTATCTTCAGTCTATTCTCAACACAGTGGCCAGAGTGATCCTGTAAAAGTATATGTCAAATCACATCATGCCTATGGTGAAAGCCTTCACTGGTTTCCCAGGACCTGTAGGGTGCTTCAGAATCTCATGCCCCAGGTGACTCTGTTCTCTTCGTTTTTTTCTTCTCTCCTACCACCATCCTCAAGCTTGTGCACTACGTAACAGCCATGCAGGCCTCTTGCTGCTCCTTTAACATGCCAGTATGAATCTTATCTCAAAGCTGTAGACAAAGTATTTCCTCATTTCAGAAAGCTTTTACACTAGATATCTGCATGGTTAGTTTACTCAGCAGTCACTTCTGAGAGGAGCCTTCTCTGGGCCATATCTACAATATCAGTCCTCGTGTATCAGTCATTGTCCCCATTCTATGTGTGTATCTCCCCTTCACTTAATATCTAAATTATAAATATTTTACTTTTTCATCTTTTTAAGTTATCTGTCTGCTCCAGCTAGAATGTAAGTCTTGTAAGGACAGCTTTATTTATTGTAGTATTTGCATAAGGGTACTTGAAGAGAGAAAAGTGTTTAATCGCTATTTGACTCTAAATAAGTGAAGTTCTCAAATGTTGAATAATTGATTGAAGGCCATATGGCTAAGAGTAAAGGACTCTGTAGTCAAATTGGGTCTTTCTTATTTCATAGTATTTTACTAATTTGTGACACCTGCCTAACTTTCTTAAGCTGCATTTGCTTCTAAACATAGAACTACAAAGAGAATGTCCAGATATAAAGGCTGTGTCCCACAGCTTGACTCTGGGTAGAAAAATGACCAAATAACATTTAATTTTTCAACCTGAGCTAGAAATCTATATCTATATTCAAGAATCACAGCCAAGGCTGCACTTCCATACCCTTATTTTTCCTTCCAAAATGGCATCTCTGTAGTTCTTGAAGAAGATTGTGAAGTGAAGTTGCTCAGTCATGTCCAACTCTTAGCGACCTCATGGACTGTAGCTTACCAGGCTCCCCTGTCCATGGGATTTTCCAGGCAAGAGTACTAGAGTAGGTTGCCATTTCCTTCTCCAGGGGATCTTCCCGACCCAGGGATCGAACCCAGGTCTCCCACATTGTAGGCAGACGCTTTACCATCTGAGCCACCAGGGAAGTCCACTAGTTCTTGGCCTTTGCCAAAATGTATTATTTGTTAAATGGATATGCATATTTTGGAAATTTAAGATGGATTTGATACACTTGAATGTGAGATGAGGCATTCT
Source organism: Bubalus kerabau (assembly GCF_029407905.1). NCBI lineage: Eukaryota > Metazoa > Chordata > Mammalia > Artiodactyla > Bovidae > Bubalus > Bubalus kerabau. Next base: position 76,436,531 of record NC_073631.1, on the reverse strand, counting down.
ACATTGAGCCTTTAAAAGCTGAAAGAGTTATGGATAAAAGAGAAATTTAAAAATAATTAAATGGAGGAAAAGAACAAGAGCCATAAATGCTACTTCCTAATTGTCATATTATATAGCCCCATACCCCATCTCTTTCTGTCTCCTGAAGATGTTAAACTTGTTCTATCTTATATTAACAAAATTATGGTTTAAATCCAATGAAAGATTTTTGAAAACTTAAATACTTTTTCAAATGTATAATGATTGAAAGAAAAGGAAGTTAAGAAAGAACTGAAAAATTCTATTTCTTAGATTCCCGAATTTCTTATTCTTCAATAGTCATTTTACTTCCTTATAAGAGGAACAGGCAAACTGTAGATCCTTTGGAAACAATTGAAAAGGTTTTAGGCAGAAAGAAAATATTTAACAGGTTTGATAGGTAACAAACTTTTAAACCACAATACTTTTGTTGTTATTGTTGGTTTTAAATGTTTGTGTGTGTGGTAAAAATTACATAATGTAAAACACATAGTTTTAACCATATTTATATTGCTGCAACATCTTATTTTATTCATCAGATTACAAAATATTTAGATAATATTTTAGGAAGAAGAAAACCCTTACTATGGCAGGCTTTCCTATCATAGTAAATATCCCTCATTGATGAGAATAAAATGCCATGAACTCTCATGTACTGGTAGAGAAGAGTAAGAAAACAAACATTTTCTAGCTAAAATAAGAAAAATATTCTATTATTACAACAATCTATTAATTCCAAAGACTGTTGCATACTGGTCTTTAGAGGATATTACAAATTAGAAGCAAGACCAACCATTTCTAAAATTCTTAATTGAGTATTTCCAATGACTTCACACTATGCTAAACAGAGATAAAACTTGGGGTTTTTTTTCCTAGCATAGAATATACTGATTACACTTTATTGCCCTCAGTGCTCAAGTCACTGAAGCAATAATATACTCTGAGATACTGTGGAAGTCTGAAAAAGTTAGTTTCTCTTCATGGTACAATCTACCATGCTAATGGAAAACAATTTATACACTTGCAACATTCTAACTTATTATCCCACTAGTAAGTTTGTAAACGTTTAATGTCAATAACATCTTGTCCTCTTGACTTTCAATAGTCATAGAAAGCTTCTATTAAAGAGTAATGCCTTCTGAGTATGGTTCTTATTAGTCTTATTTATTACAAACACTATTTAAATATGAAAGAGGCTTTAATAGAATGCATAATTAATTAACCTGAATAAATGTGAAAATAATAGTTCAACCAGATGTCATGTAAAAAGTTTCCCTGGTGGTCTTTCTGGAAATATTTTTAAGTTGGATAACACTCTAGGTGTTTTATTTATACTGATATAGTTAAATATTTTTCATTGTTAATTCATCTAGCTTCTGTTGAATTCCCTTGATTAGCTTAAGAAAGGCAGAACCTTGGGGGAATCTAATATAATGTTTTTCATTAAAAGAAAAAAAATAAATGATTAGGAAGGAGCAGTGTTTCTAATCAAAAGATCAATCATATCTTCAAATTCAAGACTCCTAAAAAGTTATTTTTTGAACTTGAGCAGGACATAAGTTGCTATAGCACCAAGAACCATTAGGTTTTCTCCTTTTCTCTGTTATTTCAAAATCTTACTGAAGAATAATCAACTTCATTAACTCACCTCCCTGAAAACAACACCCAACTAAAACAATTCCAATTTTTAAATGTTTAATTTTTGTGAGCAATTTTATACCTTCTAGAAGTTAGAAACTTCTACATTAAAAACTGTCAGAATCACACATCAAAACCACAGTGAAATAACATTTCATGCCAGTTAGGATGGCTATTATCAAAAGAGACAAGTGATAAGTTGCGGCAAGGATGTGGAGGAAAGAGAACTCTTCCTTGCGCACTGTTGGTAGGAATGTAAACGGATATAACCGTGATAGAAAACACTACAGAGGCACCTCAAGAAGTTAAAGATAAAACCATCACGATTTAGAAAATCATTTCTGGGTACATATCTAAAGGAAATGAAATCATTATCTCAAAGAAATAACCATACTCCCTTGTTCATTGCAACATTATTCATAATATCCTTAAGAACAACCTAAGTTTCCATTGACAGATGAATGAATACAGAAAATGTGGCATATTATTCAGCCTTGAAAAAGAAGGAAATCCTGTCATCTGTTGTAGCATGGATGAAGCAGGAGAGCATTAAGTGAAATAAGTCAGAGAAAGACAAATAATGTTTGGCATTACTTATATGTGGAAACCTCTCCTCCTCTCAAAAAAAAAAAAGGAAAATTGAACTCAGAAGAGCAGTAGAATGGCTTGAGGATAGGAGAAATGTTGAGAAGTTGGTAAAATGGTACAAACTTTCAGTTATAAGATGAAAAAGTTCTTAGTATCTAATTCATAATGTGGTGACTATAGTTGACAATATTGTATTACATCATTGAAATTTGTTATGATCTTAAGGATTCACAATTTTAAAAAGGTAAATATGTAAGGTGATGGATGTGTTAATTTAATTGTGGGTACCCATTCACAATATATATATGTATCAAATCCCACATTGTATACTTTAAACATATTACAATTATATTTGTCAATTATACATTAATAAAACTAAAGAACATTGTCAAACTTCCTTCTTCACTGATTTGCTATGATTCTGTGGTCCATTATTTTAATTAATAACTCTCCTGTCAAAAGTCTTCAGCCTCCTACCTTTCTGCTTTTACTCCTACCCTCATGCCCCATTTAAACTTCTGCAGTTCTTAAGAATCCCATGAAACCAGTTCCCTGTAGCTTCCCTGAAGCGGTCAAGTCTTTTGAAAAAAGTGACACAATAGAACTGATTATTGAGTCTGAATTTACAGAGAAAGCAACATCAGAGGAGCCTTCTAAACTGCCTGTGTAGATAGCTCTTTACTGTCACTATGTCAAATATCCTCCATTGTTCTCCTAACTATATCCCCGAACATCTCTGACTATAGACTGGGCTTCCCTGTTGGCTCAGACTACAGATTATCTCACCTAATATTTTGTAGGAAATTGAAGCCATTAGACAGGAGCCATTAGCCATTCTCACTGACCTAACACACTACACACTGCCCCTTTTGGGCTGCCCCAGAAGGGCTCTTCTTGTTGCTTTCACCTCCTTCTTCCAGTAGTACTTTAATTCCTGCTGCTGCTGCTGCTGCTAAGTCGCTTCAGTCGTGTCCGACTCTGTGTGACCCCCCCAGGCTCTGCCGTCCCTGGGATTCTCCAGGCACTGGAGTGGGCTGCCATTTCCTTCTCCAATGCATGAAAGTGAAAAGTGAAAGTGAAGTTGCTCAGTCGTGTCCGACTCTTAGCGACCCCATGGACTGCAGCCCACCAGGCTCCTCCATCCATGGGATTTTCCAGGCAAGAGTACTGGAGTGTGGTGCCATTGCCTTCTCCAACTTTAACTCCTAATAAATGGAATATTGCCTTCCATATCAGTAAACAAAGGAAGTCACAGTCATCAGTGATTGCGGTCACAGCCTATGGTAAACTAGTGATCCCTGAGGGAACTCAGGAAGAAAAAGAATACCTGCCTTCTAGCAGCCATCAGACTGCAGCCACTTGCTCCAGTGTTACCTGAGGAAACTCAGGATGTGCAAACACAGGATACTGTTCCCAGATAGCTGAGGTGCATGCTAAAAAGAATAATTTCTGTGAGTCCAGACTCTTGCATCATCCCATAAATAGAAAAGCACTAAATTCCTTAGCTTGAGATTTCTATTAATAGTTCTCTTTAATTAAAAGTAATCTTTTGCTCACATTACCTGCCCTTTGGTGCAAAGCTCCTACATATCAATTAGCTCCACCCCCTCCCCCCCTCACTCTCTCAGAGTTACTTGTGATGCTGCCTCCTGGGTTTAAAGTCCTAAAAAGTCCTGCCAAATAAAACATAACTCTCACCTTTTATGTTGTGAGTATGTTTTTTTAGTTGACATTCCCAACCCCTTTTGTCCTCAGAAAACCATCTTAGCATCAACTCTTTTTCTCAAACATTCACAATTCCATCCTTCCTATAAGTTTGCAAACATGCGTAAGCCTCTACCATTTTTAATAATTCTCATTACCATCACGCTGCTTAGCTACTACAGTTCATTTTATACAAAAATTTTCTCTAAGAATCTTTCTGTAATAATTACTAAATATCACAATCATATTATCAAAAAGTTATTTGGACTTAAGTAATTGTATTGCTCAGCAATGTTTTTTCTTATAAGGAGAGAAAGATTCTTAATAACTGATTTTTTTGATCTGAATATATGTATCTACATATTTTTTTCCTAGAGAGGGAGTACAGATCATTTTAACCAAACTCTTTTGACTCTACAAAATGCCCAGCTCCAACTGGCATCAAATAATTGGAATTTATTGACTCACAGAAATGAATACTCAGGGAGATAGCTTTTGTTTCCGACATGGTTGTATCCAGAACTTAAATAATATCATCAATACTCTACCTTTCTCCATTTCTCATTTTTACTGCCCCTAGTGTTTTGTTTTGTGTTATGCTATTCCTACAGATATTTTCCTTGTGGTGTCCCCTGGCATCACCAGGGAATAATCCTATTCATGGCAGCAAAAGACTTTTGTGGATGCTAAATTCCTGACTGGGATTATGAGATCATCTCAGACTTGATCTCTGTAACCTGACAGAGGGAATTTAAAATTGGCACCATCTTGAATATTTTGTTAAACTCTGTCAAGAAAATTAAAATTTAGAAGCAAAGAGTAATTTTATAATAATAATTCAATGACCAGTGGTTAATAATAATTGATAGATCAAAAATATTTAAAGATCTGCAGGCAACAGTTATTTTACAGGTGATTTTCATATAACTTTGAAAAATAAATAAGTCTGATATTATTCAAATACTAAATTTTATCATGAATCCAACAAAACCAATACAACAAAATGGATTAAAACAAAATAATAGACTAACTTCACTTATGAATACAGCCAAGCTCCAGAAAGTATTAAGAATCTAGCAGCATTACAAATACAAAAATGCAAGAATGGTCTGATATAAGAAATCTATCAAAGTAAAGGAAATGATCATATTATTATGTTGGTATGCTCAGAAAACCAATTAAGTACAAATAAGTAGTGTTTTATAATAAAATTTAAAGTATAATAGCAATATAAGAAATTCTTTTTTCTACTAAAAATCTATTTTAGTAAGCACCTTCTTCACTCATACATTTGAACACCCTTCCCCAATGTAGAGAATGCCTCATCTTATTAATTCATACCTCCTCAAGGTACAAGCTGAATACTTTCTAAGCTGTACTTACAAAGTACTACTTTGCAAAATATGTACATACTTTCTACAAAGCAATAAGGGACTTAATTAAAAGTGTTCATGTGTTCCTTTGTGTGTGTGTGTGTGTTCTACAGTGGCGGCTATCTTATTTTAGTCACTAAACCCCAATGTTTTTAAAGTTCACTTAACATGTTTTGACAGAAATTTAACAGAAAAATTCTGAAAAGCAATTATCCTTCGATAAAAAATAATTAATTAAAAAATGTTTGTGGAATTTATTATTTTATCAGTTTTTATAATGGGTCATCATTTCAAGCTTTGGTTTTCTACAAGCTCTGGTTGAAGGCTTTTAACTACTTTCTAATTTCTTGAACAAACTATTTGAAGACCCTGACCTGAATGCATTTCAAAAATCTAATTGTTTATTACCCAAGTGCATCTCTGAGTCTTGAGTTTCTCTTCATGATATGTAGTAGAAGATCAAAATAAAAGAGCTCGTCTGTGATTGCCAGGCAAGAGCCTTATTTCCTCTTTGTGTATTTTCATTTTCTGAATACAGTTGAAACAAGAAAAATATAACAAAGAGAGTCCCTAGAGTTCTTCTTTAAACAACAGGTTATTCTGTGTTGCCTTTCTGATTATATTTATATATCCTCATGCCACTGTTTTGAAATCACTTTTATTGGGAGTATCCTTATTCATTTTGTATGGAATTTTTATTCACAGAGATATATTAAGTCACTTACCCAGATACCTAAAGGGAGAGTATAATACTTGGCCCCCTCTGCTGCAGTGTCCCAAATTTCAGGTAATAATTTTGAAGAGAAGGTCAGTTTAGATGGATTAAAGAAAGTTCATGCTCTATCAGATACCCACATGTTTAAGAATTATTAAAAGAATATTTCAAGTATAGTCCAGTTCCAGTGTTCATTCTTTTATTGAAAAGCATTGACTGTGTAGTTATATAATCTGCTGGGTAGTAGGAACTAAAAAAGGAAAGGAAAGCACAGAAGTACTTTCTATAAGCCTGGATCCCTAGAGTTTTAAGAGGTGGCTGCCCAAGTCATTCTAACCATGGGGAAGGAAATGTACCTAAAGCCTCAGAGAAAACTGGACTCAAGAACATGGGAGACAAGTGTGTTCTTCTATCATTTATGCAGCTTTCTTTCTTTTGCAGACTGATCTCATTTCTTTCTATTTCAGGCTATATAGAAAGTCTGGGTCATGGAAGTTCAGTTCAGTCACTCAGTCGTATCCGACTCCTTGGGACCCCATGGACTGCAGCACGCCAGGCCTCCCTGTCCATCACCAACTCCTGGAGTTTACCCAAACTCATGTCTACTGAGTCGGTGATGCCATCCAACCATCTCATCCTCTGTCATCCCCTTCTTCCTCGTGCCTTCAATCTTTCCCAGCATTAGGGTCTTTTCAAATGAGTCAGTTCTTCACATCAGATGGCCAAAATATTGGAGTTTCAGCTTCAGCTGAAAACTTCAGCTCAGCTTCCAGTGAATATTCAGGACTGATCTCCTTTAGGATGGACTGGTTGGATCTTCTTGCCATCCAAGGGATTCTCAAGAGTCTTCTCCAACACCACAGTTCAAAAGCATCAATTCTTCAGTGCTCAGCTTTCTCTATAGTCCAACTCTTACATCCATACATAACGACTGGAAAAACCATAGCCTTGACTAGATGGACCTTTGTTGGCAAAGTAAGGTCTCTGCTTTTTAATATGCTGTCTAGGTTGGTCATAACTTTTCTCCCAAGGAGTAAGTGTCTTTTAATTTCATGGCTGCAGTCACCATCTGCAGTGATTTCGGAGCCCCCCAAAATAAAGTCTCTCACTGTTTCCACTGTTTCACCATCTATTTGCCATGACGTGGTGGGACTGGATGCCATGATCTTTGTTTTCTGAATGTTGAGCTTTAAGCCAACTATTTCACTCTCCCCTTTCACTTTCATCAAGAGGCTCTTTAGTTCTTCTTTGCTTTCTGCCATAAGCGTGGTGTCATCTGCATATCTGAGGTTATTGATATTTCTCCTGGAAATCTTGATTCCAGCTTGTGCTTCATCCTGCCCAAGGTGGATGGATCCAGCCAAGCTGGATGGGTCATGGAAAGCACTCCTCTAAAGCTTCATATTTCTCTCTGAAGAGAAGGGTGGGCGAAAAATTTTTAGGGCTGTGTCATGAAAAGCACTTCTCTAAAGCCTCATATTTCCACCTGCAGAGAAGCTAAGACTTAACCCTTCTATTTCCAAGTTTAACTTTCTGGAAAATCTCTGCCCTTAGGTTAGCTCAACCTCTCTTCCCCATTCTAATCACCTTCTTCCAGGGTGTATTGGTCTTTCCAGCATAGGACACGTCCCAACTCTGATAAATTAGAGAGCAAATGGAGTTTGTTAGCAAATTGCAGGAATGACAAAAAGGATTTCATGATCAGGAGGGGAAAAGAAGCATTTCTCAGAAGGATGCACTTGGAAGGTAATTATATGTGTGTGACTGTACTGTGTGTCTGTGTGTGTGTGTGTGTGTACATACACACCATCTCTTCTGCATACTTGAAACATTTTATTTAAATAAATTACAAATATTTATACTATTAGATAAGCACATTTCCTTTGCTAAAATGTGGTCCTATCGTATATTTTAAATTGAAAATTGAGCAAAATGGACCTGAAATTGAGAATAAGAAAACTGTGATCTAATGAGACAGAAATCAGGCTACAAGCTAGTGCCTGAATTTGCCATTTACTGATTATTTCTGGGAATAAGGTTTTATGGGAAGGACTCTCTTCTGATACTATAGTTTCATTTCTATATTTCTTAGATAATCATGCCTTTGTCTGAGTCCCTTGATCCCTTCATCACATGAAATGACCCTACAGAAACATTAACTTTAAAAATGCTTAAGTCAGAGATGGCAATTTAAAATTTAACATTCCTATCAAAGATTTATTTATGCACTGAGATTTCCTGATTAAGCCAGTCTTTGTAGTATTTTGAAATCTTGATAACTAGGAATTGGGATAATGTTATAATATGAGAGGAATTTTTTCTCTTTCTCTACAAGTGGAATCTTGAATACCCATTTAGGAACAGCATACCCTTTAGTTCGAGGTAGGGTACTATTAATAGGCTCTTTGGCTTTACCAAAGTTGCACCTACAATTAGCCAGAGAGGCTAAATTTTATTAAATTTTTACTGTGTGCTAGGCAGAATGTTAAGAATTGTTACATGCTGTAACTCGTTTAGTCCTCAAAACAGACCAAGGAGGTAGATCCTGTTATTGCTATCAATCTATATATGAAGAATATATATGGTTTAGGAGAGGCTATTAACTTGCTCCCAGCTCACCCAACTAAGGAATTAATCTCAGCCAAGATGAAATTAGTAGCCTAATGCTAATGTTTAACTCGCCATGGGGTTTAAGCCCTCCAGTGATGTCACAGTACACGCTACACCACATTGGGATCTCTATCCTGACCTTGAGGTTGGGCTGAGCCCTCCCCTCTGTACTCACTCATTCTTAGTGTGCCTCAGCCACTCATCAACGTTCTGTTTCTCAAACTTGCTAAACTCTTTCACAAACCAGGATTTTGTGTTATTACTGTTTCCTCAAAATTTTTTTCACTTGGACCACAACAAAAGTACCTTCTAACTGCCTCCAACCCATTACCACAAGTGATGCTAAACTCCAGGACACCTTCCAGTTTCACTTCCTTCATAGCACAAAACACAATCTAAAATATCTTGGTGACTGATGTGTTTAGTTCTTAATTATCTGTGTTTGAAAACATATTTAGGCAGGAGGTATCAAACAAACAATAATTTGCTTGTTTTTAGGAAAACAAACTCAATGAAAGTTAACATTTATCAAACACTAAGTATGTGGTAGCATATTTCTTCTTGTTTTATGTCTATTATTTCATTTAACTCTGTACCACTAGCAGGCATATTATCTTAACCTTCAGATGATGATATTGAAACTTTGTGAGGAGAAATACTTTCCAAGGTCATTCAAATAAAAGGTGGTTAAAATTGAGTTTATCCAATTTGAGCATCTATGCTTTCAAGAGGAACGTTAAATACTGAAAAAAAATACTGTAAAACAGATGATAGTAATTATTTTCAATAGTGTGAAGATCTTAGCATACAGATCCAAATACAACACAATCACAAAATAGAATATTGTGTAGTCATGAAAATTATTATATAAAGATCATAGAAAAACACTCAAAATGCTTATTGAATATTTAAGTTCAAAAAGTATAAAATCATGCGATCAATTACATAAATGAAAAAATTAATTGTGCATTAAAATATTGAAGGGAAGAAATCAGTGATTGTCTTTGGATGACTAGACTATGCATAATATCTTTTTTTCTACTTTAAAAAATGTTCTACCTATCCTTAATGAGCTTCAAATATACTTCTGCAATGGCGTAGACTTTTCATTTCATATACATAGTCTCATTAGAGACATTTAGATTCTAACTGTATGTGAGACCTCCTGGGGGAAAGGATTGCCCTTTAAACCCTCTGTACCCCTTCACACTCTGTCTACTCAGTTGAAGTCTTCTGGATAAAGAGACTTAAGGAATTTTTCTTGTTACCTTGCTCAGGGTCATTATGGCAGGAAAGCGTGGAACTTATGTGTCTCCTTCTTTCATTAGTGCAGACACATGATAAATAAATAGGCCAACCCTGGAAATTCCCCTTCTTTTGTCTTTTGTCTACTGGATACTGGTAAGTCAATGCTGGTTTTGTTGATGTCGGAAAGTGCCTGACTGTCCAATCATGCTCAGTGAAACCCAGTCATCAGCTTGGAGCACTGGACTTGATTCAGTTAGCTCAGAGGTCTTTTCTCCTGGGCACAAACTCAGCTCTGCTTCTACAACTGTCTGCAGCCTTCTAAGTGTCTCTAAGAGTTTTTTTTTTTCCTTACAATGGAAAATTTTCTAGACTAGTTAGGCACAATTGGCTCTTTTCTCAATTATACATTCTTGGAAGACTTTTTGATTAATCTTGTTCACATGATGGTTAATGGTGAGATTCTCAGTCACAATGTGGATTTTTAAATGGCAAATCACAAATTTTAAAAGATCCCAGGTAGACCTCTTCAGGACTATAATATATCTAGTCTGCAGCTTTATTTCTTGTCTAGTAATTTGCTCTCTATTTTCAATTCAGGGCAACTAACCTTATACCTAGCATAAGATTTCATTTAGAAAAATGTAAGGATAACTTTCTTTCAAATGAAGTGTTTCTTTTTAGTAATATACTAACACTTCTGATTGCATCCACTCGCCTTGCAAAGAGATAAATAAATAGAAGTTATTTATAAATTGATAATGACCTCAGGGAAACGTTTGGGTTTTAGGGACCTTGTTTCTACATCATAAAATATTCATACAACAGCATACATAATTAGGTAGAATATAATAAAAATATTATCAAGCTACAGTAATATATACATTATTCCAAATGTCATAGTTAGTTAGCTCAGTCTCTCAGTTGTGTCCGACTCTTTAAGACCCCATGGACTGCAGCACACCAGGCTTCCCTGTCCATCACCAACTTCTGGAGCCTACTCAAACTCCTGTCCATTGTGTCGGTGATGCCATCCAACTATCTCATCCTCTATCCTCCCCTTCTCTTCCTGCCTTCAGTTTTTCCCAGCATCAGGATCTCTTCCAATGAGTTGGTTCTTTGCATCAGGTGGCCAAACTATTGGAGCTTCAGCTTCAGCATCAGTCCTTCCAATGAATATTCAGAACTGATTTCCTTTAGGATGGACTGGTTGGATCTCCTTGAAGTCCAAGGGACTCTCAAGAGTCTTCTTCAACACCACATGTCAAAAGCATCAATTCTTTGGGGCTCAGCTTTCTTTATGGCTCAACTCTCTCATCTATACATGACTGCTTACATACATGTCATACTTATACAATATATAAAAAGTCACAGGATGGGGTATGTTGCTGTGACTTTAAAAAGATAAAGCTCATAGTATCTTCCTAATCACCCAGCCCTGTCATTATAACTTTCCAACAATAACTACAAAGGTTAAATGAAAAGGTATAAACAAAAGAATTAATTATGTTATCTGATAGAAAATAGTTGATATTTAAGATACCCTTGAATACCAACATTCAAGTTGTTTTGTCACCCCACTGTGTTCAGCATTTTGCATGGACTATCTCATTTAAACTTTCTACTTTTTAAGCATTAGCTCTCTAAGAAGTTACCATGGTTCACTTATTTAAACTCATACAGGTTGAATGTGATGAATACTGGACTTAAACTTAGATCCTGTGACTTCAGAGCTCCTATGGTTAATTACTGTTATTGCCTACATACACGCTCAGTCACTCAGTTGTGACCAGCTCTTTGTGACACTGTGGACTGTAGCCTGCCAGTGTCCTCTGTCCATGGAATTTTCCAGGCAATAATACTGGAGTGGGTTGCCATTTCCTCCTTGAGGGGATATTCTTGACCCTGGGATCTAACTTGTGTCTCCTGCATTGGCAGACAGATTCTTTACCACTGATTCACCTGGGACTAGCCTGCTTCAGTTCCTAAGAATTTACTGGCTGGGATACTTATGAATCCAATAAGATAATAAGCACAAAGCATAATAAGAGGAGTGTAATCTTCTAACTCTCATCGTTATTTTCGCTAATAACACTAAGAGTATTGTCATGGAGTTTTGATGTGTCAGTTTTACTAGACTTAGCTATGGGAAAGGAAGGGAGAGGAGCAGTCACTTTGTTCCAGACACATATCTTTTTCCAGTTATTCAAACAAACACTAATCTCAGTTCTGCTGTAAAGGTATTTCTGCAGATATAATTAACCATTGAACAACACAGTGGTTAGGGCACCAACCTTCTAAATAGTTGAAAATCCATATGTAACTTATAGTAAGCCCTCATTGTCTGTGGACCCAACCAAAAATTGCATAGTATTATGATACTTAGTTAAAAAAAAAAAATCCATGTATAAGTGGACCAAACTTTAAATCATCTTGTTCAAGGGGCGACTGTATGAGTAGCTGACTTTAAAGAAGAGAGATTATCTTGAATGGGCCCACTCTAGCCAAGTGAGCCCTTAAAAGGAGCTAAACTCTTCCTGGTAAAAGAGAACCCCAGCAACGGTTTGGTCTACAACTGCTACCCCTTCCCTGGATTTTCCCTTTTTCACTACCTTCCCTATAGATCTCAGACTTGCTTAACCAGCCTTCAAACATAATCACATAAACCAGTTTCTTGCACCACACATTTCCCTATAGATAGGTATGTGATAGGTGTGTGGATAGATCAACAGATGAAAGATAAGTAGGCAGGTAGGTAAACACATAGAGGTAGATAATCTGCTTTTCTGTTTAAACCCTGGCTGATACAAGTGTTATCAGTGACAGAGTCTGATTCTGTGAGGCCTGTATCTTACATAGATGGAGGTGTATGTAGAACTATGGGATCCCCTTTAAGACAAAAAAATAAGACATTTAGGTATCAAAGTAAGTATGCAAGATAAGAAAAGACTCACAAAAGGTAAAATTTTTAAATCTGACAAGGATCACAAGATCACATAACCCAGAAAAAAATTATTTTCTAGTATCTTTGCTAATATTTTTATCATGAACTGTTTGGTACAGGTTTAAAATACTTTTTTTCTCTAAAAATTTTTAACTCATTGTCTCTTCATATAACAAAAATTTGGTAATACATTTTCTATAAAGAGAATAAAAAATGTAGTTTGTTCTGAAGTTCAGGGTTTGTATCTATAAAGAAAGCTGAGTGCCAAAGAATTGATGCTTTTGAATGGTGGTGTTGGACAAGGCTCCTGAGAATCCCTGCAAGGAGATCCAACCTGTCCATCCTAAAGGAAATCAGTTCTGAATATTCATTGGAAAGACTGATGCTGAAGCTGAAACGCCAATACTTTGGCCATCTGATGCGAAGAACCAACTCATTGGAAAATATCCTGATGCTGGGAAAGATTGAAGGCATGAGGAGAAGGGGACGACAGAGGATGAGCAGCAGCAGCAGTAGCCCTAAAACAGAATCTTCCTGAGGACAGGAATTTTTAATTCATTAGCTATAGTCAGCACCAGAACAGTGCCTAGCTACTCATGCATTTACTCTGCTATATGTCTTGATATTTAGAGCACATTAAGTGAACAAATAAACAAATGGATTATTGAGTGAGATAGTAAGCTCTTCCTCCACAAATGCAAACAACTTTAGTTAAATCTGGAGAAGGGGATGGCACCCCACTCCAGTACTCTTGCCTGGAAAATTTCATGGGCGGAGGAGCCTGGTAGGCTGCAGTCCATGGGGTCGCGAAGAGTCGGACATGACTGAAGTGACTTAGCAGCAGCAGTAACTTAGTTAAATTATTTGAATGCAAAGGCAGTATTTTAAACTTTTTCATGGTCTTCCTCCTCCAAATGAACAATTCTCCGTTTTTTTCACTTCCTATAAATCATAGTGTATAGGGTGGTCTACATATACTTTACTTATCACTTATTCACTGGCCCACCTTATTCACTGCCAACATTCCTTTACAATAATCATATGAATAGTATGAAACTTCCTTCTGTGAGTCCCACTGGGATGAAATGTAATAGGTATTTGTTGATTGATCATTTGTGCTGCTGACATTTCAGTTTAATTTACATTTAAGATAGGTCTTCTCTACTTTTCTTTTGCTTCCATCCTGCGTTCCAGGATAAACATTTTGAAGAGGATGAAACGTAGACCATGAGATCCTAGACTGAGGATTCAGTCTTACACAGCTTTATGCTCTCTGAGACTAGCACAGCATCTGATATATATATATAAAGTCTCCAAAATGCCCCGAATTTGACCTCTCTTATGATGGTGAAGGGGCTTCCCTAGTGGTTCAGATGATAAAAAATCTGTTGTAATAAGGAGACCCAGGTTCAATTGCTGGGTTGGGAAGATTCCCTGGAGAAGGGAATGGAACCAACTCCAGTATTCTTGCTGGGAGAATCCCATGGGGTCACAAATCAGACACAACTGAGCAATTTACACTACTACTACTACTCTGATGATAAAAGAGGGCTTCCCAGGTGGTGCATGGTGAAGAATCCACCTCCCAGTGCAGGAGACACAGGAGATGCAAGTTTGATCCCTGTGTCAGAAGATCCCCTGGAGTAGGAAATGGCAACCCACTCCAGTATTCTTGCCTGGAAAATTTCATGGACAGAGTAGCCTGACAAGCTACAATTCACTGTGTTACAAAGAGTCAGAAATGACTGAGCATCCACAACATGATGATAAAGAGTAGAGAAAGTTGCTTAGTCTGACTAGCACTTCCGAATATTTGTTTCCAGTGGGGAGGAGTGTGTTGAGTATAAATGATATTCATTGCTAGTAATTACAAAGCATTTACTTTCATGTCCAACAGTGTACCAAGTATTATGTAAATAGATTATCTCCTCACAAAATCTATGTGAAATAAAATTTTATTATTATATTAAATGTGAGGATGTATCTGAGGAAGTTAAAGTATATTACCTAAGTATATATTACCTAAAGTATATTACTCATTTCTGAAATGAGTAAGAGCAAAGTAAACTTTCAAAAGAAGTCTGTCATTAGTCTGCCTTAAGTTCTAATTATAGCAAGTTTCTTCAGATGCCATAAATGCACTATTTCATAACTGAATCCTTAGAATATCAGCAAGTAGAAAAAGACCATAAAAATTTGAATATATATATATAACTACATGCATATATTTAAATTATTATTAATTCTACTCACCTCAGTTAGCCTGAGAAATTGAGTTGATACATGTCCACTCAATAGGAAATAATAGGTGAACAGTTATCTCAAATTATTTTATTTACCAATTCAACAGATATTTATTTGAATGCCTAATATATTCTGGGATCTTCTTTAGGTACGAGGAAGCAAAAATTACAAGCTATAAACTTGCCCTCAAGGAGCTTATGATCATGTAAAGACAAAAGTTAATGTATAAGTAAGAAATCATAAGATAATATAACAAATGCCAGATCTGATGGACTGATTGTTCCTCTCTGACTGAAGCACAGAAAGAAATGACTTTTAGGGGGTGGAAGGTGAGTTGAAGTCAGGAAAGCTGTCACAAATAAGGCTCCCTTCAACTGAGGGGCAAATCGGAAATAGGTGGATAAAGTAGTACCTAGAGGGTACATTCTGGCAGGCAGTCAATATAGACAAAGGCATGGAAGCCTGTTATAATACAGTATAACAATATGAGCTTTCATTTCAATATTGCTTATAGCAAGAGTATTTTGGAGGGATAGAAATGAGGAGGTGACATGTTCCAATAGGAGGTAGGGGACAAAAGGCAAGAAGCTGCTAAGAAAGTAACCATGAGTGCCGATCACTTCTTGTCAAGAAGTTCAAATGCTCTTCTGTGTAGAGTGAAGACCCACAGAAGGATTGTCAAGCAGAAGGTGGACAGGATTGTATTTTCTGGATCAGTAGTTCAGAAATACTCCTCTGGCAACAGTGTTAAGGGTGGACTAGAAGAGCCCACAGGTTGGAAAATAAGTTCATGAGAAGGCTATTATGGAGGTCCAGTCTGGACTTGGTATAAATTGAGTCATGTGAAGGAAGCTGGGATGAAGGTGACGGCACTTTTGATAGGTATAGAAGGCAGAACTGCTGGATTGAGGAACTAACTAGATGCAGTGGAATTCTGAGGAAACCAAAATTCCTGACCTGGGTAATAGTCAACATTTGGTATAGACAGGAAGAGGAGATTAAGCAGAAGGGAGAGAGATGACACATACTGAGCTCAGGTGTTTGCGAGACATCCCCATAGAGATGAACTAGAGGCAGAAGAAAAAATATTAATGATAAATATCATCATTTACATGGCATTGTTCTCAGCATTTCACATATTAACCCCTTTGATCATTATGCAATCTAAGAAGAAGGAAGTGAGTTGTAAAAGTAATTAACTCACAGATGCTCACACAGCTGGTACAAGGGAAAACTAAGACCATCTTGTTCCAAAGCTTACATTTTACTCAAAGACTTTTGGAGATTATTGAACCTTTTATGTATAAGGTGTTATATTTAGATGGCTTTTAAGGAAAACTATTGCTAGTTGGGCAATATTGGGAGGAGCAGAATCGTTTCTTCAACTAAAAAGTTAACACAACTACTAACTGGCAGGGATTATTTGTGATCCATGTTGTGCCACTTGGCACAATGGAGCAAACAATTTAATATGGAGCCAAACAGAGACCCTGGCACAAAGTCTACATGTAATACATCTTGGTCTCTCCCCATTCATTTCTGATTTCCTTTCCTCTTGCTTTATTAAAAAAAAAAAAAAAAACAACCCTGCATTATCCACAGTTGTACTGCCTTGCAGAAATAAGTGTGGGTGTAGGGAGAGAGCATGAGCAGTTTTGGATATGTACATCTCAGAATTAAATACACAGGTGGCAGTTAAATCTTTGAACACAGACAAGGTGAAATTCATGCTCTCTGATGTGTCCTTTCCCCTGATATCAATACACACACATGGAGGTTCATAAGTATAGTCTCGGCATATTTGAATAGGGCAAATGAATTTGGTCAAAAGAGGATTATTTGACCTGAAAAGAACCTGTGAGTTCTGAGGGGTAATTTTGGCTTCTCTCAGTGGACTAC
The DNA here is from genome assembly GCF_029407905.1 of Bubalus kerabau. Classification (NCBI taxonomy): domain Eukaryota; kingdom Metazoa; phylum Chordata; class Mammalia; order Artiodactyla; family Bovidae; genus Bubalus; species Bubalus kerabau. The sequence goes on along the minus strand of NC_073631.1, from coordinate 76,419,553 downwards.
AGTCTTCCTTTTGTTCTTTGATTTTTGTCAGACTTACCTATTCCTCATTCTGCATCCTCATGATAAGTCTGATAAAAGGTAAAACTTTAAAATGCTTGCTTTAAATAAAAGAAAAATATTTATTTAGCAGCCATGTTGTAGCACACTGCAGAGTACATAGAATATTATAGTAAAAATACTAATCAGAAATGTGGAAAGTAAAATCCATTAAGACACTTTTCTGGTGAATCATTTTATAGTGATAATATCAGTATAAAATTATGTTATACCATAAAGGATCTTTCTCAAGCTTGTACTAAATTTTCTCGTTTATGATCTTTAAACAATTAAAAAGCTATAAAGGTAGAAACCTGATGACAGTAATTATTAAGAGATAACTGAAAGCATTAACCTCTACCATACCTAAGCAGTTTCAAAATGTCCCCATATTTCAACACATTTTATTTGCAGATCTTCAATATAAAAATTGTTTTTCCAATAAATATAAGGAAATTATCTTACTACCAGTTATAAGGGCAAGTAATCATCTTGAAAAATGTAATCAAGTCAGTGAAATGGGATGTTATGTTAATGTTGTTTTGATGTTACCAAGCCTGAAAATTGACCTCTCCCCAGAAAGTCTGTAACACTTCTCTCCTTTCCTGGGACCAAGTATGCCTCAGTTTCCTCCTCCACCTCTACATTTAGGCTAGGTCACCATCTAGATGGATTTTCATACTGATGTAGTTTACTACTTATCTGTGCATTTCTTTATGTTGGACAGGAGGATGCCTTAGCCTAATCTCTAAGCAGAATTTTCTCTTAAATCAGGCACTAAACTCTTCAATCTGGGGAAGGAACTGAGAAGCTTTTGGTTGGTAATATAATAGTACAGGAGTAAACTATAGAATCAGTATTTCATTCACTCACTTGAAAAAAAGAAAAAATCCCCACTTGCTCCTACTTCAAGTCCACTTCACAGACACACTCCCACCACTGCTCCTCTCAATGGCTATTTATCATCTGACTTCTCCCCTCTCTAACAAGACCCATCTCTCTCCATCTTCCACGCCCCCTCAGTGTCCTACTATTAACCTGGACATTCATGAAGCCAAGGATAACATACATTTTATTTCTACTTCTCTGTATCCAGAAATAAATATTTTTCACTAATTAATAATTTTTAAAAGCTAAATGAAGAGAGTCTGTTTTGCATCCTAAGTCCTTGAAGGAGCTGTGGTCCTCACTCTGAACGCCTGCCACCAGCCAGGACTGTACAACCTGCTTCATGGCCTCCTTTTCTCTTTAATCTTTACCTTTACTGCCTCTGCTTAGATGTCTAGTTGGTTTCAGGAAATTAGGTCTATCTGGTCAAATTCAAGCCCATTCTGACAGATAATTAACCTTCTACCTCATCCCATTTAAAGAAAAGTAATTCATTGATTGCTTCTCTGAAACTTGAATGCTGTTATGCTTTTCCTGCAATGGTTCCATCTTATTTGAGCGTTATAACAACAACACTGCTTCACACAAAGGACACATCAGGTTTACAAATGGGAGGTGTTTTATTTGCTGTATTAGTGGGCTTCTAGTTTTGTCATCAGTTCAGTTCAGTCGCTCATTCGTGTCCGACTCTTTGTGACCTCATGAATCGCAGCACGCGAGGCCTCCCTGTCCATCACCAACTCCCAGAGTTCACTCAAACTCAGGTCCATCGAGTCGGTGATGCCATCCAGCCATCTCATTCTCTGTCATCCCCTTCTCCTCCTGCCCCCAACCCCTTCCAGCATCAGAGTCTTTTCCAATGAGTCAGCTCTTTGCATGAGGTAGCCAAAGTACTCGAGTTTCAGCTTTAGTATCTTTCCTTCTAAAGAACACCCAGGACTGATCTCCTTTAGAATGGGCTCGTTGGATCTCGTTGCAGTCCAAGGGACTCACAAGAGTCTTCTCCAACACCACAGTTTTGTCATAGTCTCTTCCTAATCTTATGCCTACTTTCCCTGTGACAAAGAAGACTCACACTATTTTCCTCAAGACCCTATGATCACTCATTTGACTTTACTTCCAAATTGTGCCATTATATCTACTCGACTCCTTATTTAAACTGGCATCAGCACTTCCCTTATAGCTAAACAACCAGCGTGCCTGTCCTTGGGCTCCCAGCTTTACTAGGCCCACTCTTGCCCACCTTCAGCTTCAGCCTTCCCTAAGGGCAAGGAATCGTTGAGTCAAGGCATTCATACCTCTCAACACTCCACAGTCCCATTTCCACATCTATTTCCAAATACAAGGGTTCATGGAATTTCCTGCTCAAGTGACTGTAGTGTTCACTTGTATGTGTGAGGCTATGTACAGAGGGAAAGTGTGTCCTCAGTTCAGTTCAGTCGCTCAGTTGTGTCTGACTCTTTGCAAGCCCATGGACTGAAGCACGCCAGGCTTTCTGTGGTGGATGGGGTGGATAGGCTGTTTGATCAGGATTCTTTATTTGTTCTTGGACTAGTTTCTTGCCTGGAGAATTCCATGGACAGAAGAGCCTGGTGAGCTACAGTCCATGGGCTTGCAAAGAGGTGGGCATAACTAAATGACTAACGCACACAACACACAAATCTTGGAGATAGACCTCGTCATCCTAATTATGATGCTAATTCATTTATCCTGTCCCTGAAATGATCTCTCTGCTGATCCCCAACAATACTTTCTCAACACAGCAACCAACTCCAGATCAGATCTTAGCATTTTGCTACTTATAACAATTCATTTTCCTCCCATTGAACTCACAGTGGCCTCCAGGATCTCATCCACTATCCAGCCATGAAGGCCTCCTCCACCAGTTCAGTCCTTCCTCAGAAGTGTTTCTCCCTGTGTCCTAGAACCCCAGATGAATGGTTTTTCTCTTTTGTTCATACAGCTTCTCAGGTAGGTCTTCCATGGCCACCCAATCTAACACTCAACAATACCCTGATTGCTCATCACACTACATTTTATAGCAACCACAATGATCTTAAAATTTTGTACCTAAGTATTTATTTTAATTATTTGCCTCCCAGCTTTAAAATGTAAGGCTTCACAGTAGCAAGAGTCATTGCCCATTACAGATATATCGCAATGACAGCATGGTAGACATTCAAGAATACTTGTTGAAGGAAGGAGGAAAACAAGGAAGAAAAAAGATAAAAGGTAGGGAGAGGAGAAAGATGCCAGTAGGGAGGGTCTATAATCAGAGAGGGGTAGAGATCAGCTTCCCAGAAAATATCTGACTGCTTCTTCATTCCACACTGTAAAAATGAAAGAAAGAATGATTCAGACTTGTGTACTAAAATAGGCAAGGCATTTTCCTGTTGGAAGATGGAGACATTTGGGAAGAAGATGTGCCTTTTCCTAGTACCTTGTGTCCACTGAGAAATAAAAATGAAAAGATTTACTCAATGCTTGGTTGTCCCTTCTTGGGTCTCATTTCTCAGTTTTTTTCATTTCTATGCCACAACCATTTCTAAGTGGCAATATGCTCTGGAATTTCTTCAAAACACTAGTCTTTAGGGGAAAATCACGTGCCAGGCACTGCACTGGTGTCTGGTTTTTTCCCACCCCAGGAGGTCTGAATGGTTTTATTATTACATAGTGACCATATAAAAGGTAAGAATTAATTTTCTGAAAGACAGCATGAATGCCAGGAAAGAGAACACTGAAGGAGAGGACCAGGCTAATTAAGGACAACTGCTCCTATGAAAGCCTCTGCCTGCCAGGTAAGTCTCATACCTAGGAGACAGTTAGGGCTCTGAACTCTGCATGAAACTTGGTGGGTAAAGAAGAGCTTTTTGTTGTTGTTTTTCATGTTTATTAGAGTATAGTTGATTTACAATGTTGTGTTAGTTTCAAGTGTACAGCAAAGTGAATCAGTTATACATGTACCTGTATCCACTTTTAGATCCTTTTCCCATATAGGCTACTATAGTGTACTGAGTAGATTTCCCTGCACTACACAGCAGGTCCTGATTAGCTGCCTATTTTATATATAGCAGTGTGTATGTGTTGTACTGAGTGAAATAAATCAGACAGAGAAAGACAAATATCATATGGTATCACTTACATGCAGAATCTAAAACAGAGGGGCACAAGCGGACTTATTTACAAAACAGAAATAGAGTCGCCGATGTAGAAAACAAACTATGGTTAGGAGTTTGGAGTAGGAGTAGGAGAGGGACAACTGGGAGATTGGTATTAACAAATACATACTATTACATATTACATATAATATTATATATATATATATATATATATATATATATAGAAGGGTTTTAAGGATTAACACTACCTATTAAGTAGCAGGATGGCTACAGTTGTGAACATGTGATTTTCCAGGGTAAGAAGAGATTACAGTCACATGAGAGTGCTTACACTGGGAAGTGGTGGCGGTAACTCTTCAACATAGAACCTGTGACCTATGTTCTCCCTTCTGTAACACTGCTATATCAATAGAAGACCGGTAACCAGCATTATGTTGGAACTTCAATTTCTACCTGCAATTCTCTTATTACTCTCATATTATTAATATTACCTTCAATACAAGAGGGTCTCTATACAGATTTGGGGATTTTTTCAAAATCAGTAAGAACATCTGATCTGTTTTATTCAACAAAAGACAGGAAGAAAAAGAGAGAGAAGGAGAGAAGAAAATCACTGAGGAAGACAGAAAGGGAAGAAGGAAGTTACAAAGAATGGTTATTATCCTAAAACAAAAAGCAATTATTATGGCAAAAAACAACAACAAAAAAAGGCATAAGCCTCTGTCAAAAATAATAACATTTATGCAAAACTCTTCTTTGATCCCCACAGGAAAGTTCAAATACAAATTAGTTTATTTTTAATATTAATATTACTACAGTAGATATTCAATATTAGTAGCTGAAGAGAGAATTCATCCAAATCAACTTTACAATTCAGCTTAAGCTGCCAATATATTTTTATTGTTTTCTAGATACTAGAGTTAACACAGAAATGAAAGCACCTGAGGTAAAGTAAAAGTGACAAGAAACATCGCTGAGTTCAGCAACAAGATTCCAAGTGTCTGTCAGATTAGAATTTATTACTTTTTGCTATAAGGACAATGAGAAGGTAAATGGAATAAGGGCATGGTTTTGACTAAAGTACTGTAACTTATTCATTCATTTGATAGAATATCCTTCTGACAACTAGTATTATAAAAATCACAACCAAAATGTCTTTTGCAAATTCTCCCATAAGAAACAGATTCTATTCAATTTTATAAAATATTATGAAGCTATTATATTTATATCAACAGAATTTTTGGTAGTGTTTAAAATGTTTTAATTCTATGGAAGAAATGAATGAGTTTGTTAAGCACAGTTAGGTGTAATATATTTGAAGATGAATTTGGCAATATTTATTAAAATTAAAATTCAGAGAGCAATACAAGCAAACTTTCTTGTATTTTTTTTTATTGCAGTAAAAGTAGGTAATGAACACACACAGGGACGCACACAAGGTTTGTGAGTGAGTGTATGAGTGAAAAAATGATACCTATAAGAAACTTTTGAGTAAAAACCTAGTCGGAGGACAAAGTTCATGCTATTCTTTCATCTTAGTAAAATGTCAAACAAAATAATAATGAAATATATGTATGTGTGTATGTATTTGTATATATTTTGAGAACAATATGAAATGACATACACACTGTCAAAAATTGTTGCTATAGAAGAATTAAGAACTAGAGTTATGATTAATTTTTTCTCTATTTGTCTCTATTATTTCACTTATTTAACAAGCAAGTTTTGTTAAATGAAAAATGAACCCTGTTTTGGAAAAGGAAGACAATTTCCTTATTATTTTACTGAAAGGTCTTTTAATAAGTAACACTTTAGCAGATGAAGATATTTAATGCACCTTTAAAAGATCAGCACTGTATTCTCTATTGAACATTAAACCATCTCTGAGAAGAAAAAGTGTATTATAAATGAGTCGTGATGGACAGTGAATTAATTAAGTGACTCTGATCACTCAGGACATAACTTCAAGGCTCATGTACTTATAAGGAATGAGTTGTAGAACTGTTAACTATAGAGCAAGCATTGGAATTTTGCCAATTTTCCATTTAAATTATAATATAGATTGAAAACGGTGTGACTTTTAGAGAAACAATTATTTAAAATCACTTGAATATTAATTTAAGATTCTCTTCCATGATGCCTTATTTGGCAATAAACTATAACTCCCTTTCATCTGGGACTAGAAAGGAAGTCCTACAGAAAATTTATGATGTTGCATTGGTGGATAAAATTCCATATGTAAGTCACCTGGTAATAATCTTTTTTTGTCATCTCCATTTAAATATGTTATAAACTTTAATCTATCTTCTATTGAAAGCATCAGCACTTTGAACCTAGAACAGCCAAACTGTGGTACTCTGTTTATTAATGGAAAATTACATTTATTTCTATGTGTACTTATTTCTGGACTTAGATGGAAATTTTTGAAAGGAGTTATATCCAGGGTAGTATAGATTCAGATGTATATTTTAAATCTTTTTCACTTGAAACTTGATAACAGAGAATGAATATATGCATCAGGATCCTGTTGCTTTTGGTAATAGCTAAATTAAACAGAAATCAGATTTCCTCAACCAACTCCTGATGTCTGTATCTCTGCCCCATAGTGATTAAGTTTAGGGTTATGTGACATTCACTTTGAATCCTGAAGTTGTGGAAGTGAACCAGATATGCTAACAAATGTTGAACAACAGGATCTTTATGGGTTAGAAGGGCAGAAGCATTTTGCAACGTATGTGCTATAAATATTTACACTATGGCCAATCTCAAGCTACTAAATATTTAAAAACTAGGTGGCAAATGTCCTAAAATTTTAATAGTCAGCTCTTACAAATCAGTACAAGTCAACTCCAACACATCATTCAAGTGAACCACAGGTTATTCTGATCTTCCAAGAGTGATGGTCAAGCTGATATGGAGCAAAATGGCAGCCTCCATTTGGTGGAATATTGGGTTTGGTAAGAAAATGTGCTTCTTCCTATCATCTCCCACATAACATGCTCATTGACCTTGTACTAATCAAGGTGATTTCCCATTCTTATTGTATACAAGGTACCTCAAAAAGTCCCAGAACATGCCAGCATTATTAAATGTTCACAATACTTGATTATTAATGATATGATAATGGCGAACAATAACTAGTTTTAACAATCCAAAAAGGAGAGACTTGTGAAATCTGACTACAAACATGTTTGGCTGTTTAATGAGAAAATAAAAATATATTTTTATTTGCCAGTAAATGTTTTATATTGAAACATAATCGTGAAACTGAAGCAAAAGGCTAGACAATTTGTCATATAAATTTCATATCTAAGATCTTTGCTTTACCTAAAAGAAATCCTTAGTCTACATTGAACTCGGCTTTGACTTATCTAATAAAATGCACAAGAAGAGGTTAAGCAAAATCATTAGCTAATCCAAAGAAAGGAAATAATTAAAAGCAGTACTAAGGGAATGGTAAGACATGTACTATAACCAGTTAAGTAAATATTGTAAAGGAAATTTTGTAATAAAGCTTAGAATTTTCTCTCGTTAACAGCTTTGCATTACATAATTTCTTATTTCAAGACCATCTTTCAACCTGGCATGCATGCTAAGTTACTTCAGTTATGTCCAACTCTCTGTGACACTATGGACTGTAGCCCACCAGTCTCCTCTTTCCATGGGATTCTCTAGGCAAGAATACTGGAGTGGGTTGACCTTTCCTCTTTGAGGGGATCTTCCTGACAAAGAGAAATAGCAGTACCAGAGTTAGCAGATTTATATTCTAATTAACTTACCTTCTTAACATAATTGAATTAAGACACTTACTTTTAATTATAATGTATTATCAATAGTTAAATGATTATCATCATAGTTTATATGTAAAAGGGCTTCCCAGGTGGTACTATGGTAATGAACTCACCTGCCAATGCAGGAGACATGTAAGAGATGCAGGTTCAATCTCTGGGTCAGGAAGATCCCTTGGAGGAGGGCATGGCAACCCACTCCAGTATTCTTTCCTGGGGAATCTCATGGACAGAAAAGCCTAGTAGGCTATGTCCATAGGGTCACAATGAATCGGACACAACTGAAGCGACCTACCACAGCACAGCACAGCAATATGTAAAAACTGCCAATCACTATTCTTGATCTTTTAATATATGCTATATCTAATATTTTTGGTAAAAAGGTCAAACTGTTATTTTTCCCTGTGAGTAAATGAAGGAAATAAGAGTTTGGGAGAATTAACATTTAAAATCACACAAACAACACAAACAGTAAATATCAGTGCCAAGATCTGAATTCAGCTCTATTTTGATAGTCTATACTATATTTTCCGTATTTTTTAATAAGAGAACTGGCATTTGCATTACTGAGAATTGTCTTTACTTAATGGTATTTGATTGTCAATATTACTTCCAATAAATATTTCCCAACAGTTCCCATAAAATGTTCCCAGCAGTCAACATTACTTCCAATAAACTCCAAGGCATGAAAGCCTACCTGTTATTGGTGTTAGGGAATTATCTGTGGCTGCTGATACTTGTGTGCACAAAGAAGTGAGGTGAGTAATGTGAGGTATAATGTGAGGGCTTCCCAGGTGACTCAGTGGTAAAGAATCTGCCTGCAATGCAGAAGACACAGGAGATATGGGTTCAATCCCTGGGTTGGGATGATCCCCTGGAGGAGGAAATGACAACCTACTCTAGTACACTTGCCTGAAAAACCCCATGGAAAGAGGAGCCTGGTGGGCTATGGTCCATGGGGTTACAAAGAGCTGGACATGACTGAGCAACTGAGTATGCACATCACAATGTTAGCTGTGGGCTATATATTGGCATTCCAATCAGTCTTTGATTTTAATCATTTCCAGTCCCTTGAAATGAAATGAAATGAGATTAAACAATGAGACATGAAAACTTTGCAGAAAAAGTTGTCACTTCACTCAATGAGAGCCAATACAATATGGTTTATGTTCTCTATGAGCACTGATTTAGAATTTAGAATACGTTAAAGACCTAATAACATTTCAGAATCTCTTGTCTTGTTCCACTATTCATTCCATAAATGCTTAGCCAAATTTAGTGCCCTGACTATATCACAGTAGTAAATTAGCATAAACTCAGAATTACAATGTAGGCCTTCTAATTATCAGTTTCTCAATCAGTAAATAAGTATTAAACAGGGAAACATCTAAGTTAGTCTATGAAATACAAAGTTAAATAAGATACTTATTTTGAGTATAGGAGAGTCAGAAAGGCAAATCAATAAGCCATAATTCAGTGGAGCAATTAATCCAAAATCTTGTGAAAAGGGAGTCACAAAATACACAAGGAAGAGATCAAGTGAGGTTTTTAAAAAGCTTCAGAAAAAGCAACACTTAGAACCAAATATGTAACAACAGCCTGGTTCCAAATTGGGAAAGGAGTGCATCAAGGCTGTGTATTGTCACCCTGTTTATTTTACTTATATGCAGAGTACATCATGCAAAATGCTGGGCTGGATGAAGCACAAGTTGGAATCAAGATTGCTGAGAGAAATACCAATAACCTCAGATACGCAGGTGACACCACCCTTATGGCAGAATAAGAGGAACCAAAGAGCCTCTTGATGAAGGTGAAAGAGGCGAGTGAAAAAGCTGGCTTAAAATTCAACATTCAAAAAAATAAGATTATGGCATCTGTCCCATCACTTCATGACAAATAGATTGGGAAACAACAGAAATAGTGTTGAAATAGAAAGACTTTATTTTCTTGGGCTATAAAATCACTGTGGATGGTGACTGCAGCCATAACATTAAAAGACTTTTATTCTAGGAAGAAAAGCTATGACAAACCTAGACAGTGTATTAAAGAGCATAGACATTACTTTTCCGACAAAGGTCCATCTAGTCAAACCTATGGTTTTTCCAGTAGTCATGTATGGATGTGATAGTTGGACCATAAAGAAGGCTGAGCACTGAAGAATTGATGCTTTTCAACTGTTGTGCTAGAGAAGATCTTGAGAGTCCCTTAGACTGCAAGGAGATCAAACCAGGCAATTCTAAAGGAAATCAACCCTGAATATTCATTAGGACTGATGCTGAAACTGAAGCCCAATACTTCAGCCACCTGATGCAAAGAGCCAACTCATTGGAAAAGAGTGCTGGGAAAGATTGAAGGCAGGAGGAGAAGGGGTTGACAGAGGATGAGATGGTTGGATGGCATCGTCAACTCAATGGACATGAATTTGAGCAAGCTCCGGGAGATGGTGAAGGACAGGAAAGTCTGCTGTGCTGCAGTCCATGGGGTCACAAAGATTCATACACAACTAAGTAACTGAACAACAAGAACTAATAGATGAGAAGCATAATTTGCAGTAATTTAAATAGTGGATGTATTAACACACAGCAAGAAGTACTCAGGATATACCAAGACCTGGAAGCCAGGAAAGCAACAAGTAGCTGAAATATAGCAGGAAAGTCAGAAAAGAGCTGAATGAGACAAGAAATAGGGCTAGAATACACATTTCAGAATGCTTTTCAAGCAGGAGCAGGGAGACAACAAAGGATGAGGTGGTTGGATGGCATCACTGACTCAATGTACACAGGTTTGGGTAGACTCCAGCAGTTGGTGATGGACAGGGAGGCCTGGCATGCTGCAGTTCGTGGGGGCCCAAAGAGTTGGTCACGACTGAGCACCTGAATTGAACTGAAAGCACGATGCTAGAGCACTTGGACTTAATTCTGTGAAAGGACAAAACAATGAAATGTTCAAGCAGCTATATTCAAGGTTGTGGTTCTTAAGTTCTCTTTGACCACAGAGCGGAGGATATAATGAAGAGAGTTAACAGAAATGGAGGCAGGAAAACAACAACAAAAGACGAAATAATGATAACACATAAAGAGAGAATGTTAAGATCTAGATTTGCTTTAATATGGAAGAAGCTAGAAAATAAGTAAATTCAGGATGACTCTGAGGTTTCTAACTGAACCCTTGGATACAAGATGACACCACTAACTCAGCATAAGGAAAAGAAGAAATAACCTACAGAGGAGGGAGGAGAGGGTCAGGTCATGAATTTTTCCTAAGTCTGAGGCACCTGGGAGAATATCCTGGTACATATAGGCAACAGACAGTTCTACCACAATCTTTTCCTGATTTTTCCCCCCCTCTATAAACTTATTTTGGCCCCTAATATCTCTTAACATATATTCAGTGAAGCTGGTCTTATTACAAGGATGTCACTGACCCCTTTTGGAGGGTGGCTGACACTCTGAATTTAAACAATTATCCTTACTGTCCTTAAAAGGGGGTTTTGTGTTCTGTGAGCATTTTGCCCTTAGCCAGATCAGCAGATAGAGTGAATCATAATTGCTTTTAACTATAAACCATATAGTGCTTTTAAATGTAAACCACAGTACATTTGTTAAAATGTTTTCCCATAAAGATTTACAGATTCAAAGCGTGCATTTGCAAAAGTTAATAGAGAAATCCTTTGAATGGCCTTCAGTGAGTTTCTCATCAACCATGACATTTTATGGCTGATGCTATATTATGTTTTCTCAATGACATCGTTTCAGACACTTCCATGGCTAAATGTACTCTATAACCCACTCAAAATATTCCATTTAATTAAACAAAAAATAATTAGATGTTTGTAATTAAAAGTAGGAATTAGTTTTATTGTGCCATATTTGAAACAATGAAGGTTGATGATGTAAGCCGATTTAAACACCATTGTGTTTAACTGTAAATATTTACATCAAAGCAATTTCTACCTTAGGCTGCAAATATTTGTGATTAAATAATAAATCTGGGGAATGCATATCTTTAAAATGGCCCTCATCTTTCATCAAAAAATTAAAATTTTCCTTCTGTATGCTATTAGTAAGCCTCAGAGAACTCTGGTATTAATCTGGAGGAATGTCAGACATCCATGAGTTGATTTAGGAATCACTTTATTTTTTTAAAAGAAGCATCTCAAATTTCTTCTTTCAGCGTTTTGACTTTGATTTACTTCACAACTATCCTTGATTTCCATATTAGTTTTACACATACAATCCCTGTATAAGAAGTCAATAAAACATGTAAGAAAGCATAGAAATGAATATACTCTTATATTTCATTAGAAAAAATTGAATTGCTAATTATGTCTTGTGTACACTATACACAGTATTTTGTTACCTCTCATCCAGATTTTAAAAATCTGCTTCCATCTCATATCTCTACAATACTAGTATCATATATTCTGTATCATTTTATTCTAGTATGATTTTATTCTATGAAAAAAAAAAAGTGTTTTCAGCTAATTTTGCCTCAGAAGCCTAAAAGGATAAAACTCGTTCATAGACTCTAGATTTCAATGTCATCACTGATTCTCTTGGTTATCTTAGAGGGGATGGAGAACTCATTAAGTAGGACACATTTCTTTCCATCTTTCAGAGTAGTACCAGTTCTGCACTGTTAGAAAAATATTATAGCTGAAATTAGAGCTCATTTCACATTGGGATCTTTTCTCTCCTAAAACGTAGAGGGACTTTATGCTAATGATATAGGAAAGCAAAGTTTAAAAATCATTAGGGATCCAAATCCTTTAATATGAAGGTCAGTAGTGAAAAAATCTCATTTAGCAAACATTTTAGGGCAATCACTCAGTTCAGTTCAGTAGCTCAGTCATGTCCGACTCTTTGCAACACCATGAACTGTAGCACGCCAGGCCTCCCTGTCCATCACCAACTCCTGGACTCTACCCAAACCCATGTCCATAGAGTCAATGATGCCATCCAACCATCTAATACTCTGCTGTCCCCTTCTCCTCTTGCCCTCAATCTTTCCTAGCATCAAGGTCTTTTCAAATGAGTCAGCTCTTCACATCAGGTGGCCAAAGCATTGGAGTTTCAGCTTCAACATCAGTCCTTCCAATGAACACCCAGGACTGATCTCCTTTAGGATGGACTGGTTGGATCTCCTTGCAGTCCAAGGGACTCTCAAGAGTCTTCTCCAATGCCACAGTTCAAAAGCATCAATTCTTCAGCACTCAGCTTTCTTTATAGTCCAACTCTCACATCCATACATGACCACTGGAAAAACCATAGCCTTGACTAGATGGACCTTTGTTGGCAAGGTATGTCTCTGCTTTTTAATATGCTATCTAGGTTGGTCATAACTTTCCTGCCAAGGAGTAAACATCTTTTAATTTCATGGCTGCAATCACCATCTGCAGTGATTTTGGAGCCCCCCAAAAAATAAAGTCTGACAGTTTCCACTGTTTCTCCATCTATTTCCCATGAAGTGATGGGACCGGATGCCATGATCTTCATTTTCTGAATGTTGAGCTTTAAGCCAACTTTTTCACTCTCCACTTTCACTTTCATCAAGAGGCTTTTGAGTTCCTCTTCACTTTCTGCCATAAGGGTGGTGTCATCTGCATATCTGAGGTTATTGATATTTGTCCTGGCAATCTTGATTCCAGCTTGTGCTTCATCCAGCCCAGCATTTCTCATGATGTACTCTGCATATAAGTTAAATAAGCAGGGTGACAGTATACAGCCTTGACGTACTCCTTTTCCTATTTGGAACCAGTCTGTTATTCCATGTCCAGTTCCAACTGTTGCTTCCTGACAGAATGTAGTCCACTGGAGAAGTGAATGGCAAAGCACTTCAATATTCTTGCTTTGAGAACCCCATGAACAGAATGAAAAGGCAAAAAGATAGGACACTGAAAGATGAACTCCCCATGTCAGTAGGTGCCCAATATGTTACTGGAGATCAGTGGAGAAATAACTCCAGAAAGAATGAAGCGATGGAGCCAAAGCAAAAACAACACCCAGTTGTGAATGGGACTGGTGATAGAAGCAAGATTCGATGCTGTAAAGAGCAATATTGCATAGGAACCTGTAATGTTAGGTCCATGAATCAAGGCAAATTGGAAGTGGTCAAATAGGAGATGACAAGAGTGAACATGGACATTCTAGGAATCAGTGAACTAAGATGGACTGGAATTGGTGAATTTAATTCAGATGACCATTATATTTACTACTGTGGGCAGGAATCCCATAGAAGAAATGCAGTAGCCATCATAGTCAACAAGAGAGTCCGAAATGGATTACTTGGGTGCAATCTCAAAAATGACAGAATGATCTCTGTTCATTTCCAAGGCAAAGCATTCAATATCACGGTAATTCAAGTCTATGCCCTGACCAGTAACACCGAAGACGCTGAAGTTGAACAGTTCTATGAAGACTTACAAGACCTTCTAGAACTAATACCCAAAAAAGATGTCCTTTTCATTATAGGGGACTGGAATGCAAAAGTAGGAAGTCAAGAAACACCTGGAGGAACAGGCAAATTTGGCCTTGGAGTCCAGAATGAAGCATGTCAAAGGCTAATAGAGTTCTTCCAAGAGAATGCACTGGTCAGAGCAAACACCCTCTTCCAACATCACAAGAGAAGACTCTACACATGGACATCACCAGATGGTTGACACCAAAATCAGATTGATTATATTCTTTGCAGCCAAAGATGGAGAAGCTCTATACAGTCAGCAAAAAGAAGACCGGGAGCTGACTGTGGCTTGGATCATGAACTCCTTATTGCCAAATTCAGACTGAAATTGAAGAAAGTGGGGAAAACCACTAGACCATTCAGGTATGGCCTAAATCAAATCCCTTATTACTATACAGTGGAATTGAGAAATAGATTTAAGGGACTAGATCTGATAGAGTGCCTGATGAACTATGGTTGGAGGCTCATGACATTGTACAGGAGACAGGAATCAAGGCAATAATTATCACTATCTCAGTCAACACCAAGTAGGCATGTCCTATATCTAATCCAAAGTGAGACAATTTTAACTATAGTTTCTATTTAAAAAAATCCTCATGAAATTCCTCAAATAGGTTTTTTCATCTTCCAAAGTCAGAGAACGTCAAACAGAACTTTCAGAAATATTCTCCTATCTACCTATCTATACACAGTAAGTGGAGAAGGCTATGGCACCCCACTCCAGTACTCTTGCCTGGAAAATCCCATGGGCAGAGGAGCCTGGTAGGCCACAGTCCATGGGGTCACTAAGAGTCGGATAAGACTGAGCGACTTCACTTTCACTTTTCACTTTCATGCATCGGAGAAGGAAATGGCAACCCACTCCAGTGTTCTTGCCTGGAGAATCCCAGGGACGGGGGAGCCTGGTGGGTTGCCGTCTATGGGGTCGCACAGAATCGGATATGACTGAAGTGACTTAGCAGCAGCAGCAGCAGCATATACAGTAAGAACACAGCAAGTAAACATTAAAACTGAGACTAAAGTTCAATTCCTTCTCTAAATCCATAGCCAGAATTGGTGTTCTTTACCAGTACCCTTGTGACTATCTGTAGTTGAGCTGAACTAGAAAAAGTATAACTCATTTCTCAGTCTTTGATCTTTTATCATACTTCTACTCCACTAGAAGGAATAGCTTACTAAAAACTAACTCTGAATCTTAAGTTTGCTGCTGCTGCTAAGTCGCTTCCGTCGTGTCCGATTCTGTGCGACCCCATAGACAGCAGCCCACCAGGCTCCTCTGTCCATGGGATTCTCCAGGCAAGAACACTGGAGTGGGTTGCCATTTCCTCCTCCAATGCATGAAAGTGAAAAGTCAAAGTGAAGTCGCTCAGTTGTGTCCAACTCTTAGCGACCCCATGGACTGCAGCCTACCAGGCTCCTTCATCCATGGGATTTTCCAGGCAAGAGTACTGGAGTGGGGTGCCATTGTCTTCTCCAAGTTGTACTATTTCCTGATAGCTCAGTTGACAAAGAATCCACCTGCAACATGGAAGACCAGAGTTCGATCTGGGTTGGGAAGATCTCCTGGAGAAGGGAAAGGCAACTCACTCAGCATTCTGGCTTAGAGAATTCCATGGACTGTGTAGTCCATGGGGCCACAAAGAGTCAGACATGACTTAGCAACTTTCACTTTCACTATCTTTCATTACTTCTATGTCCTAGATGCACACACAATTTTAAAATTTATATTTAAATATTTTGATATATGTGTTGAACTGATTTGGTTCAATTACAAAAAATAGCACAATCAATGTTTTTTTCTAGTGAGGTGGCATTTATCATATGCTGGTAAAATACACCTCCAACCAACAATCTGGAATCATAGAACAATGTCAACACTAGAATTATACTATTTAAAGGACTGTCTGTAGTAGTAATCTTAACTTGTCAATTTGACTTCCTACTGGTATTTTTAGGTGCCAGTTGATTCTGGCAGACCAACTAGAAAAGAGTCCTATTGAAATGTGGACCTTGTTCACAAGACTCACACAAATGTTTCTTTTGTGTTTTGGGGGGGGTTAGAATGATATATTGATAACATTTCTCCTTAAATTTTCTTTAGGTTAAAATTTTCTCATCCATGTAATGTGGCAAGTAATTCAATAGATTTAAAGCTCATTTTGCAGAAAAATATCCATTTTACCTACAGGCATTCTGGAGACTAATTGATGTGAGAAAGTAAGTTAAACCTTGTAGCAAGAAAACAATTTTGGTTTCCACATCTTCACAACAGCATGCCAAGTCTGGCTCTTTAATGCCTGATAACTCAAGCATGTAGTCCTCACATTAGACACCACACAGAAGAGTACCTCTTCACTTAGCAGAATTCAGCTTGGAAGTGACTCAAGCCAAACAAAAGCTACTTCAGACTCTTAGTAATTGAAGGGGTGGCCTCATGTGTACAATACCCCAAGTTCTCAGACCTTTATTCCTGTAGTAGATTAACAGGAACTTGGGTGTCCAAACTATACGGATTCATCACTTTGCTCCAACAATGCCTTTTCTGCATTATGCATTAATTCAGGTCTCGGTTTCTGGGTAGAGTTGATAAAAAGAAACATACTTTTGTAGAATATATTCTTGTTCCTTTTTGAATGTCACACTTAAATAAGGAGTGTATTCTACTAAGCAATTTCCCTTCAGGTTATCCTGGCCCTATGTGCTTTTTTGAATGTAGTTATTCGGGGAGGCTAAGGGAGGAAGAAACTACCTATATAAATGATCATACTCTCATTTAGCAGATAACTATAACACTATTAATCTTCATTGCTAATACTTATTGAACCATACTGAGCACTTGCTATGTGTACAGCCCTCTTTTACGTATCTTACATGTAGCAATAGCAGTGGTTCCCAAAACAGCCCCCTGGTGCAGGTACTATGGTCTCTTCTTGTGCTTGAGGATTAGAGTGTGCTTAAATTTTGCTCAGTCATGTCCAACTTTGTGACCCCATGGACTGGAGCCCTCTGTCCATGGGGATTCTCTAGGCAATAATACTGGAGTGGGTTGCCATGCCCTCCTCCAGCAGATGTTCCCAATCCAAGGATTGAACCCAGGTCTCCTGAATTGCAGGCAGATTCCTTACCGTCTGAGCCACCAGGGAAGCCCTGAGGATTAGAGAGGAAGAGAGAAAATAAATAATTTACTTACAGCTATTAAGTTGATGAGTCAAACCAGCAACCCAGCAAGTCTAAGAACTATATATCCCAATATAGGTTTCATTCTGCTTTGGTTTACAGGAAATTCAGAGCTAAAACTGAGTGCTCAACTATTGTGAGCATTGTAGGTGCCTCATATTATGTTTTGCTCTATTCCTTTTAACTAGAATCCTGTGTTTAGTTTTACAATCCACATCAAATAAATGTAGAGGAAAGAGTTTCAAATCGTAAATAAATCATATATATATGAATGATCACAAAGTTCTCAGTGTACTGTTTACCTTCAACATCCGACCAGAAATACCACATTTGAATGTGTCCAGTATGCTTGAATCTTCATAAATTTTGGAATCTGCCAACTTTTTCCTTTGTTCCTTACATTTCTGAAATAGGATATTACCTGAGTAATGCCTGAAAGCCTAATTCATTGTTAACCAATCAAGAAATTGCCTGAGGTTAAGAAAGACTAATCAAAAGCTAGTCACTTAGAGCTTTGCCCAGAATATCCACTTCATTCCCAGGCTTTATTCTAAACTCAACTCATCTCTTCCATCACAAGTGAAACATACAGTCTCTTCAAAATAAGAAGCCAATGGAGGTGATTAAGAAAATATATCATCTTGTTATTCTAATAACACAATTGGCTCCCAGAGCAAGAAATCAGAATAACACCCTTGGGAGACTTTTGAACCATAATGAAATTAAACCCTATTCATTGCTAGTGATAGAATTTTTTTAATATAAATTTATTTATTTTAATTGGAGGTTAATTACTTTACAATATTGTATTGGTTTTGCCGTACATCAACATGAATCCCCCACGGGTATACACGTGTTCCCCATCCTGAACCCTCCTCCCACCTCCCTCCCTGTACTATCCCTCTGGGTCTTTTTTTAAATGAATTGCCTGTGATATTCCTGCTCCCACATCATCCCCTCAGAATAAAAAATTACAACAGTAATCATGTTGTTCTTTCTTTGAACAGGTAGGTCTTTTCCAAATAGGCTGTGTAACAAAAAATAAATGATACCTGGTGTTCAATTCAGTTCAGTTGCTCAGTCATGTCCAATTCTTTGCAATCCCATGGACTGCAGCACACCAGGCTTCTGCTCCAGTCTTCCCTGTCCATCACCAACTCCCAGAGTTTACTCAAACTCATGTCCATTGAGTCAGTGATGCCATCTAACCATCTCAACCTGTCATCCCCTTCTCCTCCCACCTTCAATCATTCCCAGCATCAGGGTCTTTTCTAATGAGTCAGTTCTTCGCATCAGGTGGCCAAGTATTAGAGTTTCAGCTTCAGCATCAGTCATTCCAATAAATATTCAGGACTTATTTCCTTTAGGATGGACTAGTTGGATCTCCTTGCAGTCCAAGGGACTCTCAAGAGTCTTCTCAAACACCACCGTTCAAAAGCATCAATTCTTTGGTGCTCAGCTTTCTTTATAGTCCAACTCTAACATTCATACATGACTACTGGAAAAACCATAGCTTTGACTAGATGGACCTTTGTTGGCAAAGTAATGTCTCTGCTTTTTAATATGCTGTCTACGTTGGTACTAGCTTTTCTTCCAAGGAGCAAGCATCTTTTAATTTCATCGACTCTTTCAGCAGTATTTTAAAAGATAAGATTTTTTAAAGTGATACCTGGTGTAAAGCACTTTTAAAAATTCTCTTTTAAAATACTGTTGAGAGAGTTAATTGCTGGGCAGGTTGATAAGAAGTCCAGGATCCCCAAGGAGGAGAAATGGGTCTGGGGCTCTTGAGGAGATAGGGATCTGGAATTCTCAAGGAGGAGGAAAGGACAAATGTCTTTTTTTTCTTCTACATTCCTTAGTCTTAGTCACATAAATGGTTTTTTATCTTTAAGCCTGGAACTGCAACAAACAACAAACAACTCAGTTTAAAGATTATACTAAAGATTATATAACAACAACAGTATCCAGTTTGAGGACAGTTTGTCCTTCCTGAAAACCTTCTGACTAATCCTGTTAAAATGTATATTATGGGAGTGGGTCTGGTAAGATCTTTCTATTGTTAAGTTCTAATCCTGTTACCTTAAAATGTAAATTGTGGGAGTGGGTCTGGTAAAATTTTACAACCTTGAGACGTTCTTTTGATTTATTGTAATGACTAACTAAAAATATATAACTCCCTTGCTTAGACTAGTGAGGGGGACACTCTCCACCCCCTTCTGATGTCTATGTCAGAAGCTTGCTCTCTCCCTCTTCACTGTAATAAAACTTGTACCACACAAGAGCCCTGAATAATCAAACCTGGTCCCTGGTGTTGAAGCTAAATCTTCTTCAGAGATCAGGAATCTGACATCTTTCACTGTAAGCTATCACTGCTTTCACCATTATATTTCTCCAGAATGCTTATTAGTATCGTTTCTGGATGCAACTGTCTGTGCTGATATGTGAATGCACAGTGTACAACTATAGAAATTTAGTCTCTGTTGTTCCCTCAACAGAAAATTGAGTGATAAACTATCAGTTCTAAATTTCATATATGATGAGAGTAGCAAGTAATCAGTAAATTATGCACTAACTTTTAAACTTCATTTTTCTAATAAAGTATATTGAATCAGACAGGAAAAGTTATATTCAAGCATGGGCACTCTGGGTTTAGTGGATGTGATTTGACAGTTAACAATATTTTTCCAAAAATCTATTCTATTTGATTATAGGGCAGAGACTGCATTTTATTTATCTATTATCACCAACCTCCAGAAGAATTAATGCATGTGATCCTCACTAGATTCTTACTGAGTGGATTAGACATAAAATGACTTTGAAATTATTTACTGGTATTCAATCCAAATAATACCATAAATATGAATACATAGGAAGAGATTGAATATACTTCAAAATTCATTCAGATTGTACTACAAAGCTACAGTCATCAAAACAGTATGGCACTAGCACAAAAACAGAAATATAGATCAATGGAACAAGACAGAAAGCCCAGAAATAAACCCACACACCTATGGGCATCTTACTTTTGACAAAGGAGGCAAGAATGTACAACAGGGCAAAGGTAGCCTCTTCAATAAATGGTGCTGGGAAAACTGGACAGCTAAATGTAAAAGAATGAAATTAGAACACCTTCTAACGCCACACACAAAGATAAACTCAAAATGGATTAAAGAGCTAAATGTAAGATCAGAAGCTATAAAACTCTTAGAGGAAAGCATAGGCAGAACAATCAGCAACATAAAACAAGATCCTCCATGACCCACCTCTTGGAGTAATGGAAATGAAAACAAGAGTAAAGAAATTGGGCCTAGTTAAACTTAAAGTTTTTGCATAGCAAAAGAAACTATAAACAAGGTGAAAAGGAATGGGAGAAAATAGTACCAAATGAAACAACAAAGAATTAGTTTCCAAAATATACAGGCAGCTCATACAACTCAATGGCAGAAAAACAAACAACCAAATAAAAAAGTGGGGGAAAGACCTAAACAGAAATTTCTCTAAAGAAGGCTTACAGATGACTAACAAACAGATGAAAAGATGCTCAAAATCACTCATTATTAGAGAAATGCAAATCAAAACTACAATGAGATATCACCTCACACCAGTCAGAATGACCATCATCACAAAGTCTACAAACAATAAATGCTGGAGAGGGTGTGGAGGATGCTGTGAAAGTGTTGCACTCAATATGCCAGCAAATTTGGAAAACTCAGCAGTGGCCACAGGACTGAAAAGGTCATTTTTCATTTAAAGGCAATGCCAAAGAATGCTCAAACTACCGAACAATTGCACTCATCTCACACGCTAGTAAAGTAATGCTCAAAATTCTCCAAGCCAGGCTTCAACAATACATGAACCGTGAACTTCAAGAGGTTTAAGCTGGTTTTAGAAAAGGCAGAGGAACTAGAGATCCATTGCCAACATCTGCTGGGTCATCAAAAAATCAAGAAAGTTCCAGAAAAATATCTATTTCTGCTTATTGACGATGCCAAAGCCTTTGACTGTGTGGATCACAAGAAACTGTGGAAAATTCTTAGAGAGATGGGAATACCAGACCACCTGACCTACCTCTTGAGAAATCTGTATGCAGGTCAGGTAGCAACAGTTAGAACTGGACATGGAACAACAGGCTGGTCCCAAATAGGAAAAGGAGTATGTCAAGGCTGTATATTGTCACCCTGCTTATTTAACTTCTATGCAGAGTACATCATGAGAAACTCTGGGCTGGATGAAGCACAAGCTGGAATCAAGATTGCCTGGAGAAATATCAATAACCTCAGATATATAGATGACACCACCCTTATGGCAGAAAGTGAAGAATTACTAAACAGTCTTGAAAGTGAAAGAGGAGAGTGAAAAAGTTGGCTTAAAGTTCAACATTCAGAAAACAAAGATCATGGCATCCAGTCCCATCACCTTATGGCAAATAGATGGAGAAACAGTGGAAACTGGCTGACTTTATGTTTGGGGGCTACAAAATCACTACAGATGGTGACTGCAGCCAGGAAATTAAGAGACACTTGATCCTTAGAAGAAAGATTATGACCAACCTAGACAACATATTAAAAAGTAGAGATATCACTTTGCCAACAAAGGTCCATCTAGTCAAGGCTATGGTTTTTTCAGTAGTCATGTACGGATGTAAGAGTTGAACTATAAAGAAAGCTGAGCACCAAAGAATATATACTTTTGAACTGTGGTGTTGGAAAAGACTCTTGAGAGACCCTTGGACTGCAAGGAGACCAAACCAGTCTATCCTAAAGGAAATCAGTCCTGAATGATCACTGGAAGGACTGATGCTGAAGCTGAAACTCTAATACTTTGGCCAC
The DNA here is from genome assembly GCF_029407905.1 of Bubalus kerabau. Lineage (NCBI taxonomy): Eukaryota > Metazoa > Chordata > Mammalia > Artiodactyla > Bovidae > Bubalus > Bubalus kerabau. Next base: position 76,397,257 of record NC_073631.1, on the reverse strand, counting down.
CTGATGAGAAGAGCTGAGTCATTAGAAAAGACCCTGATGCTGGGAAAGATTGAAGGTGGGAGGAGAGGGGGTAACAGAGGATGAGACGGTTGGATGGTGTCACTGACTCAATGGACATGAGTTTGAGCAAGCTCTGGGAGTTGGTGATGGACAGGGAGGCCTGGTGTGCTGCAGTCCATGGGGTTGCAAAGAGTCAGACGTGACTGAGTGACTGAACTGGACTGAACTTGTACTGTTGGTGGGAATGCAAATCGATATAGTCACTATGGAAGACAGTACGGAGATTCCTTAAAAAACTAGGAATAAAATCAACATATGATCCAACAATCCCACTCCTAGGCATATACAGAGGAAACCAAAATTGAAAAAGATACATGTACCCCAATGTTCATTGAAGCACTATTTATAATAGCTAGGACATGGAAGCAACCTATATGTCCATCAGGATATGAATGGCTAAAGAAGCTGTGGTACAGATACACAATAGAATATTACTCAGCCATAAAAAGGAACATATTCGAGTCAGTTCTAATGAGGTGGCTGAAACTAGAGCCTATTGTGCAGAGTGAAGTAAGTAAAAAAAAAGAGAAAGTTAATGGTAGTGATGAATTTATTTGCAAGGCAGCAATGGAAAAACAGACATAGAGAACAGACTTATGCACACAGGGAGAGGGAGGAGAAGTTGAGATGTATGGAGAGAGTATCATGGAAACTTATGTTACTGTATGTAAAATAGATAGCCAATGTGAATTTTGTGTATGTCTCAGGGAACTCAAACAGGGGCTCTATGTCAACTTAGACGGGTGGGAAGGGGAGGGAGATCAGAGAGGGGTCCAAGAGGGAGGGGACATATATACACCTATGGCTGATTCATGTTTATATTTGACAGAAAACAACAAAATTCTTAAAGCAATTATCCTTCAATTAAAAAAATAAATACATTTTTTTAAAAAGAAAAAAGATATAAATCTCCAATATTAGGAATGATGAAAGGCATATCACTTGAGAAATTTCAGACATTAAAAGGATAATAAAGTAAAAACAATGCACTCGACAACTTAGAGGAGGAAATTGACTGCAAAAGGGTACTAGAGAATTTTGGAGGTGCTGGAAATATTTTACATCATTATTGTAGTTCCTGCACAAATGTAACCATTTGTTAAGATTCATCAACCTATACAATTAAATGCTGAATTTTACTTCATGTAAATTATGCCTTAATAAAGCAAATATCAAAAAATTATATTTTAATGTTCGTGTTTAAAATAGAATAATGAAACATATACTTGTAAATGTTGATACTATAATAGTGATAAATAAAATTTAAAATGATATAGTGAATGATGTTCGTAATTCCTTAACTAGCTAGTGGTTAGTTTCATGAATGTTATGATTGGGAAATCTGAACGTTCAGAAAAAAATTACTTCTCATCTGCCCATTAATAAACTTCTCATCATTTCCTAGTTATATCATAATGGCTAATCATATCCAGTCTTTGAATTGATATTTCTTTTCCAGTATCTTTAATTGTTATTTATCTAACATGGCATTTTTTCTTTATGGATAAAAGCATCACATAGAAATTTTATAAATTCATGTTTCAAATTTCACCTTAAATTTAAAAGGAAATATATTTGTCTTCCAAAGGCAATGGCAACCCACTCCAGTACTCTTTCCTGGAGAATCCCAGGAACAGGGGAGCCTGGTGGGCTGCCATCTATGGGGTCGCACAGAGTCAGACATGACTGAAGTGACTTAGCATATTTGTCTTCCAAAGGTAAAAGTTTCTGCATTCTCAAGTAGATCTTGTTTGGAAATTGTAACAATTTCACATCTAATTTCTGCTCATTTGAAAGTGAAATGAAAGTTGCTCAATCATATATATTTGTGACCCCGTGGATTATATAGTCCATGGAATTCTCACGAGGCCAGAATACTGGAGAGAGTGGCCTTTCCCTTCTCTACTCATTTATGTCCCTTCTGTTTTCAAACTGACATTCATACTGAAGGCTGCTCAACTTGTAAAGTCCCAAGCCTTCTTCCTGACCATATATTTACATGCAGTGCTTCTTATACCCAGTTTTATATATATTAGTACGTTTCTGAATCTGAAATATCTTTACATGTAAAAAAGCCTTATTAAAGTAAGGCTGATCTCATGATTTTAAAAGTATTCTGGAAAAAATAAAATAAAGGTATTCTGAAGTCAAGATAAAGAAAGGTAAGCATATAAATCTATATTGTCTGTCTCATATAAAATGAAAAACTCATTACTCTTGCTTCCCATGTATTAGTTCCTAACATTTAACACTTACTTTAAAACTTAGCCAGATTATCTCCAGAAATATTTAGGTATTTATTGACTCTAAGTTTTTTCCCTAAATAGTCTTCCCTAGTGGCTCAAAAGGTAAAGAATCTGCCTGTAATGTGAGAAATCAGGATTTGATCCCTGGGTTGGGAAGATCCCCTGGAGAAGGGAATGACCATTAACTCCAGAATTCTTGCCTGGAGAATACCATGGACAGAGGAGCCTGATGAGCTACAGTTCATGAGGTTGCAAAGAGTTGGAAACGAGTGACTAACACTCTTTCCCCCATATACCTTCTCTCTATTCCCTTCCTTCTCCCTATCACCCCACCACCACACACACATTCTCCAGGTACCTGGAATGTATTACGAAAATCTATCAGGGCATTTATTTTCCACATCTGAAGTCACAAAAGTTTGAAATCATTTCTGATTTTCTTTGAAATACTGTATATCACTGACATAAAAATTGAGGGAAAAATTCAGCCTCCTGAAAATGCTACAAGATTAGCTAATCCTATCATATTGAGTAGCTTGATGTTTATTTCAACTCAAAGTAAAATAGTTTGTGTGATCTTGGCCTGAAACTTAGATAATATATTACTCATACTCCAAAACTGAAAGCTTGAAAACAAAAGAGAACACAGAGTATTTGCCTCCAAGTCATTGAATAGGTTGTATCAGGAGAAAAAAAGTAGTGTGGAAGTATTAAAGTACTGGCCAATACAAAATGAATTCTAGCTATGCCAAACAAACCTGCTCCCTTTATGTACCTCAGCTTTGGAACCACATTGATTATTGAAAAGGCTGCCTTTCACCTAAAGATGTAAATTCACCTTAACAGTCCTTCCCAGGAAGTATCATACTAGTCTCTAGAATATGGTATTTGCATGATATTGCTGGAGGAGTGTGTAATTTCCTTGGTTCTGTCTTGCTGCAGCAAAGATTTGAAACAGCAGACCAATGTTACAGCTAGGTTACAGCTCAGAGTTTTATTCTCAAGCAAAGGATAGTACATCCTTGAGGCGTGAGGGCAGGCCAAGGGTGGCCCAAAGGAGAGGCCTCAATCTGTCTTGGCTTCCTCCTTTTATACATTTGTCTTCTCCCTGCAGAGCCTGCCCTATGCAAATTGGGCTAGCCAAGAAAGGGGTGTGTTTGTTTCACCTGAAGTTCTCACTCCGGTCCACGTGTCTTCTTTTGTTCCATTTTCACAGGCTTTTCTCTTTCTTTGTCTTTTAGCCACCACTATTTTGGACTCCTTTTTCCTACTGTAACTACCTAACAATATGATATATACTGTTTGAAAAATAAGATCATGCAGCCATTATAAGAGACACAAAAAGAGTTTGTTTAGCTTATTCCAGTGGTCTCAATATAGGCTTAAAATATATTTTTGCTGAAAAGGGACTTGACCATTCAACTCTCTGTAACTATGTGGAAAGCCAAAGTCTACAGAGAATATCTATCTTTTCTACATCCTATAAATTTTAATGGCAAAGTAAGGAAAACAAGTAGAATTCATTGTTTAAGCTTTGTTTATACTATGTTGTTGATGAAATTTACCATTATCTATAATTTGTGAATTAAGTTCAACAATTTGTTTTTATCCTCTACCCTGTATCAAGTCTTCTGGAAATTAAAGAGAAAAAGCTGAATGTGCTGTGGCCGTAAGTAGCTCAGTGTCTAGTGGTAAATGTAGTTACAGAAACCATGATGGGAAGAGAGATATAGGCAGCCATAGAAGAATACTGTACATGGTGGCACGGGGACAAGAGTGAGTATCTGATTCTACGTGAGACACAGGGAAAGTTTAACAGTAGAAGAAATAACTGAGTGGAGTTTTGAAGGAAGAACTAACATTTTACAAGAGATGAAGGCCAAAAGAAGGACAGCCCAGGAAAGGCTCTCGGTATATACAAACAGACATCAGCAAGAATATATACAAAAGAAACATGTGTTTAATAGCTACAACAGTATAATGTCAGAAGAAGAAACCACAAGTCAGTAAGACTGGAGAGGAGGTCAAGGTTACATGTCTTTACGAAGGGCCATTAATGTTAAGTGAATGTGGAAACCCAGGGGAGCAACTGAAGAGAAGTGATATGAATGATTTGGTTTTGAGAATGATACTTTTCATCTATTGTGAAAAATAACTCAGGGAAAACACAGGGAAATCAAAACTATTTTTTTCAAAAAATTTATTGATAAATGAAGCTGGACCAATAGGGATGGACACATTGCATTTAAGGGTAGAACCTTAAAATATAAGACTGGTGAGTGAGAGAGAAAGAGAAAAATGAAAACAATGTAGTAAACCATGAGGCCGAAACAAGTATTAATGGATTTACTTATCTTTCATCTTTTCTTTGTCATAAACAGCTGTTCACATTAATTAAGAAATAAATATACTTTCTAACACTTGGATTCAAGATGGGGAAATGACTGCCTAAACTCAACCCTCTCTCACTCCACCAAAGTCAAGAATCAAAGAACTGGTTCACCGTCCCTTGGTTCTTGAAAGTACAGTTAAAAAAAAAAAATGTAATGGGAAAACTCAAATTGTTTATGAATCAATGAGGTCCTACTGGGCACTAAACTATTTTTCTCTGAGTTTACTATTGGTCTGTGACTGTTTAGAGAGGCTGATCTTGCAATGTAGCAACCAATTAGGAATCAGAGCTTTTTTCAACGGTTATGTTATTTTCTGTTATAATCACAGTGATTCATCTCATCAGAAGACTGTGTTAGACTTCCTTCTGCATCTCTTTCACCCAAGGAACTGAATTAACTCTTTTGTAACACACTCATGACTAATGCCTGCAGCTGTTAACTTAAATACAACCCCAGTATTTTCAGTTGTTTTGTTCCCAAAATAAGTCTCTTTGTATATCAGATTTTGTATCAAAATTGAGCCCTGTCTTTTGTGCAGCATTGCTGCTCCTCTATTTAGGTAAACATCAGAATATCACTAAAATCATACCACCTGAAATTTGTAAGCAGCACCCATCACTCCAACTTTCACCACCCAGGAGAATTACATTACTGGATGGAGAAGTTAATTAAAATGAAGATGAAAATTACATTTTAGGAAGGAGAAAAATTACTATACTGAGATGCTTTGTCATAATATTTTAAGTCTAACAATTGAAAGGTAAAAAGTGACGGGAGAAAGGCAACAGTGACCTCAGTGATGAAGCTGGTGGTCACCTCTTTGGCTTCCCTGGTGGCTCACTCAGTAATGAATCTGCCTGCAATGCGTGAGACACAGGTTCGATCCCTGGGTTGGGAAGATCCCCCGGAGAAGGAAATGGCAGCCCACTCCAGTATACTTGCCTGGGAAATCCCATAGACAGAAGAGTCTGGTGATCTATAGTCCACGTGGTCACAAAGAGTCAGACACAACTTAGCGACTAAAACACCAGCACCACACCACCACTCACTTCTTGAGTGAAACTATGTATAGTCATCACTACAACTCCATGAGTTGAAACCATCATATTCATTTTTCAAATGAACAACTTTAAACTCAGGGAAATTTAGCAATCTGCTCAATCAAGATCAACCAGCTACAAACTCAGTATGATTCCAAAGTCTGTATGTTTCTTTCACTTCATATTACATCTCAGAATATCCTTCCACTGTTATTATCAGTTTTTCCAAAAAAATGTATTTATTATCTTATCCACTGTCATTCATTTGTTCAACAAGCACTTGACATAGAACTGCTACACTTGTTAAGCCTGTACTAAGCTCGATAATAAGAATATCATTGATAAATAATATATGAGTAATTTTAATTGAGCATTTAAACTGTGCCAAACACTGCTTCACATTCTCCTTATGTGTTAACTCATATGTGTGAGTTTAACCCACAAAATAGCCCTAAGAAATAGGCATTATTAATATCCATGTTTGACAGGTAAAGAAACTGAAGCACTAAGAACCTAAGAAAATGACCATAGAAGAGTAAGCATAAAGGAAGCATAATTTTTAATCTTAACAAAAATGTATTGTATAGCATCTCTTGCTTAAAAACGCCTTACAGAGAATGAAGCATGTGAGTTGATACTTAAAGGATCAGGCTTCTCTTAATAAATTAATAGAAGTAGAAAAGAGCATTCAAAGCCACAGAGACGGCTCCATAAATGCACTATCACCATCACACATTTGACAGTTGCATGCAATCAGGACACTATATCTCCGTGGTTTCCAACCTCAAATGGCTTGTGAAGTTGCCCAGCAATCCTATTTTTCTTGCTAGAGTGTTCTCTGCAATACCATTTCATGCATCTTCATCATACTGAAACCTACAAATACCCTACTTCCTGCTCACTCCTGGTACACGGCTCTGCTTTCTATTTCATAGGAGCTAATCAAGTTAATGTTTGTAACCACCTCAAATTCCTGCAATGTTTGGGCTAAGATTATCAGAGAAAATACCCATATACCTTATTTATGTTATATATTGGTATTTTTAAAAATAAATAACATGTAACAAATCATTATATAATTATTTGTCACCTAAATATTCCAGAGGTCTCAGGCTGAATAAATATGATGAACCCAGGAATCATGGGTTCAGTAAATATGTTAAGTAAATCCTTCCTAGACAAATGATAATAAACAAAATCCAGAAGTAAAAAGTCAAAGGATTATCTAACTAGCCAGTCTGATAAGCCTTCCATATTTGCAGACAAGCCAAATAAGGAGCTGACCAACTGCAGAATCTTTCCTGTAACAAGAAGCAGAACACTGAAGATGTCGAGTGAGACAGGTAGGGTCATTAGGCCAGAGAGTCATATGTCTATCTCAGAGATGAGACTAAGATTTGCATCTGCCCTAAATCAACCCCTAGGGTCTTGCCATGAAAAAAAAAGGCATGCTCTAAGGACAGATTCTTCCACAACATTCTCTGTTTCTACATTTAAATTTTGCATGTACCAATGTAGAATCATCTAGAAGAGGTCCTCTCTTCCTATATATAACCTAAAAGGAAAAAAAAAAAGAAAAGGAAAAAAGAGAGCAATACATATAGTATTCTGTGTTTTGACCACTACACCCTTGTAGTTTTAGAGACTGGATGTCAAAATTACAAAGTTTTAATTAGCCTCCTGCATGGCAAGAAGAAGTGCTGAGAAATCTATGGTTGGTTTCTTTTCTCATCCATAGGCTCTAAAATTGCAATTCTAACTACGTTTTTGCTTATATTTTACTTCATTGAAATTCCTCTCCCATATTAAGATCAATTTTGTGCAGAACATTGTCTCACCCAATATCCTCAGAGAGCTAGCCCTTAAAGATTCTTCTTTCTGTTCCCTGTATCTTCAAATATTTCTCTCTTCTGTCTCCTTTTCTCTGGCATTTAAACATATTAAGCTCTATCACTATCGCATAAGCCAACAATGATTTGCTTTTTACACAAACCAGTGGAGACTTCTCAGTCAATGCTTTACTTTATTTGATCTATCACTCTTTGAAACTCTGTATCTCAAGAATTTTCTTTATTATCATCATTTTCTTCCTGCTTTTCTAGTCATCTTTTATTTCACTTGTGAACTCTTTCCTCCTTATTTACACTTCAAATATTGATATTTTAAGTGACACAATCTTAGATGTAGAACATCCAAAGGACCACACACACACACACACACAATTATTAGAACTGCTACATGAATATAGTAAATTTGCAGGATACAAATTAACATACAAAAATAAGTTGCGTTTATATATACTAATGATGAACTACCTGAAAAGGAAATTAAGAACACAATCTCATTGAAAATACTAAAATATTTAGGAATAAACTTAATCAAGAAGGTGAAAGATTAGTATAAAATTCCCTAATTTTGAAAGATATTACAAAGTTAAACATCTTAAACTATACACATAAATAAACTCAAAATGTACTGAAGATTTAAATGTAAAACCTGTAATTATAAAACTCCTAGAAGAAAATAGCAACTTCACTTTGACTTTTCACTTTCATGCATTGGAGGAAGAAATGGCAACCCACTCCAGTGTTCTTGCCTGGAGAATCCCAGGGATGGGGGAGCCTGGTGGGCTGCCGTCTATGGGGTCGCACAGAGTCAGACACAACTGAAGCAACTTAGCAGCAGTAGCAGCAGCAGAAGAAAATAGAGGTGAAAATCTTCATAACACTGGGCTTGGCAGTGATTTCTTGGCTACAACATCAAAAGAATGATCTATAGAAGCAAAATCAGACAAGTGGGAATACATCAAAACAAAAAGCTTCTTCACAGCAAAGGACTCAATCAACAAAATGAAAAAAAAGTATAAAGAATATGAGAAATACTTATAAACCATGTATCTGATAATTATTAATATCCAAAATATCAAGGAACTCCTACAACTCACTAACAAAACAAAAAACAAATAATCTGATTTTAAAATCAGGAAAGGACTCAAACATTTCTCCAAAAGAAGATAAACAAATGACCAAGACATATATGAGAAGACGCTGAACATCACTACCCAGGAAATGCAAATCAAAACCACAATGAAATATCATTTTATACATGTTCAGATAGCCATTATTAAAGGAAAAAGGAAAATAACAAGTGTCAGTTAGGATATGAAGAAACCAGAACTCTCATGGCACTGTTGGTGAGATTACTAAATTGTACAGCCTCTATGAGAAACAGTTTCTTCAAAAAATTAAAAATAGAATTATCATATGAGCAATCTTATTTGTAGATATATCTATTTATATATATCATACTTATATGTCCAAAAGTGTTGAAATCATGAACTCAGAGAGATATCTTCCCCTCCATGTTCATAGCAGAACTATCTACAATAGCCAATATATGGAAACAACCTAAATGTCCATCAACATATGAATGGGTCAAGAAATGTGGTACATATATGTACCACATATGTGCAATTGCTTTTGAAAATAAAAAAAAAATAATTAAATTTCATCTTGAAAAACTATGAGGAAATAGCAATGAATGTGATTCCCATCTTATAGCAGTGGTTTGAAACTGCTTCAAGAAAGAATTTGTCTTATTAAACATGTGAATAACCTCAAAGCAGCTTGATTTTCTATAATGCATTAAATAAAATCATATTTAATTCTGGAATGGTGTCCAGACACAGCATCTCGATTATCCAAATACTAACATGTTCCCTTGTAATACAGACTTTAATTAACAGACAGGTTATCTTAATTACTTTGTAATTCACTGATTTCATAACAAATGACAAGTCAAGGACTCAAACTGTAGCATGCTTAATTTTATATCTAGGTTAACTAATTACAAATAACAAGACCTATATCACTCATCAAGTACAACAACCGCCCACTTCAATTTCATTTTAAAGCATCTCTACTGCCATGACTGAGTTGCCTCTGCAGGTTTAAAATACCTCTGAGTTCAATCAGTTCAAACTCAGTTATAAGTACTTGAAAATCAAGAAAATGTTTAAGACTAATTGTTAAATCACTACTTTAAGTTGTGTAATAAGCACTAAGAAAAGTAAAAAGAATTGAGAAGTAGTAAAAGTGGGCAAATCGTGTACCGTAAGAGTGACTTGTATGACTGTCTCCATAAGAAGATGTAATTAGCTACGTGAAAAATGTCATCCCTTGCCAATCCCTACAGGCCTGAAATGGGCACCATATGCTTCTGGTAAGATACATTTCTATATTTGTAGGGTTCATATAGATATGTACTTTAAGCCCTGTTAGCATTAATCACCAGTGCATTTTGGTGCTATATAGCCATGCATGGCTGTGGTGCAGAGATTAGAAAGAAACAGTTTTTCCCCCAAGAGACAAACTCAAAGCTCAGAATATGCCCTAACTTCTCTTGTCATCAAGCCTTTAGGGGTTCCTTTTAAAGACAACTCTAAATGGATCCTGTAATGCAGAGGCCGAAGATATCTGAGATTAGTGGGTATTTTGAGATTCAAGCTAAAGCAAATGTAGGGTTTTTTTTTTGTTTGTTTGTTTTTTTCCAAATCCTGGCTAAGGCAATGCTTCTGGTTATTAGTGCTTTCAAGGAAATTTCAATTCTCAGACATTTACTCGTGTTTTTTTGTTGTTGTTTTTTTTTGTTTTTTTTTTTTTTTAAATTTACATTGCAGGAAATAGCAACAACTTCAGGTATCTCTCACTATGTTTGTCTCTGAGCCCAAGAGACATTAAGTACCATAAATGCAGGTACATGGGAAGTGGTATTAATCAGGACCACCCAAGGGAGTGAACACTGTCCTAGTTACTCATCAGCAAAAAAGAGGAAACCCTTCTATGAGAGGACTCTGGAAACTGTTTATAAAGAAAGCAATAGCTTTTTCAACAAGTCCCAGAAGAGGCAGTTACAGAGCCTCCTACTGACTATGCCACTGCTTATAAATGAACAGCTAACCATGTGTGAAGGCAGTGATTGTCCAGATTTTGGAGTAGACAGAGCCTTAGTGACAGTCACATTTTTACCCCACATGTAAAATAAATATTATCATCTATAGGTGTCATGATAGGTAAAAGGAAAGGTAACCATAAGTTAGTGAGCTAAATTATTAGTTAATTCGGGAGAGAGAAGCTAAAACTCCATAACAATAAACTATCAAAAGCTAAGCAATGAAACATAACTCCCACACTCAATATTGTCACTGAAAATAAATGACTATCAAATACTGTAAAGGAAATTATGGGGTAGGTTCTATCAGGAGAAGAAATCATGCCTGCTTTCTCTCAACTACAAATAAATGGTTATTCATAGTCTAGTTTCACGAGGGCTAAGCTATATCTCATCTACTCAATTGAAATATTATTAGACATGAGAGTTCTGCAAAAATCACAGCTGCTTGGCAAAGAAGCCTTCACTATTTTAATCTAAAATATGAAGCATCTAAAGACATGTCATGGGCTGTAAGAAGACATATAGAAAGGGTCAAAGTGCAGCTCCAGACATCTTCCACTTGGCAGGGTCTTGTCTGTTGCTGCTGCTGCTAAGTCGCTTCAGTCATATCTGACTCTGTGCGACCCCATAGATGGCAGCCCACCACCGCCGTCCCTGGGATTCTCCAGGCAAGAACACTGGAATGGGTTGCCATTTCCTTCTCCAATGCATGAAAGTGAAAAGTGAATTCGCTCAGTCGTGTCAGACTCTTAGTGACCCCATGGACTGCAGCCTACCAAGCTCCTCTGTCCATGGGATTTTCCAGGCAAGAGTACTAGAGTGGGTTGCCAATTTGATGAAGAATCCTATGCCAGCTTAGTTTCATTATACTTTATTCTCCATTTCAAACTTCTTTATTCCATGGGAAAATGTGGGATGAACAATGACACAAGAGCAATCCCATGCTGCAGTCAAGAAAAGTCTAGGTATAAGAGCTGAGGCCTGAAAGGAAGGAGCAGCTAAGGTGGGGGGTCAAGAATGGTCATACAAGAGAATTAATGAAAAAAGCATTATACAGAATATCATCCCTCCATGGATTGATTTTCTGTGTGTTCCTCATGTAAATGTATGTGAATACTGAATATGGCTGGTGTGAACAAATGTATTTTTCTTTAGTGATATGAGACACTGAGGCTTGCACAAGACTACATTCTTAATGGGAAATTATTAAATGTGATGAAATGTCCAAGAACATTGACATGATTGAAAAGTGAAAGTGTTAGTCGCTCAATCATCCAATTCTTTGTGATCCCATGGACTATAGCCCTCTGCCCATGGAATTCTCCAGGCCAGAATACTGGAGTGGGTAGCCATTTCCTTCTCCAGGGGACCTTCCCAACCTAGGGAACAAGCCTGGGTCAGCTACATGGCAGGCAGATTCTTTACTATCTGAGCCACCAGGAAACTCCTTGAAATGATTAGTAGAGATGAATTAATCAATGTAAAATTCCATCTTTTAAAGTGTTAGTTTAGCTGAACTTCATGTATAATCTTACTTCATTCCTGTGTCAATAAAACAGAATTCTTGGGGTGTTTTTCCTTAAAGCAGAGGAATGATAATCTGTTTCTGTCAAGACATACTGACCACTGTGTTCAGTGAGGAAAGACCTCTATCATCTTAACACATTTTCCCACTAGGGACTTAAACACAAGTCTTTGGATTCCTCAGTTGGGTGTTTGAACAAACTGAGCCAATTAAGTTCACTAGTGAGACAGACCCACTGGGAAACTTCATATTATGCGGTTCACTGTTAGAAACTGCATTTGAAAAAACACCTAAGGCAGCCACCACCTACCTATTCAGCTATGAAAGTGGTAAAATTGGCAAAGGAATACCAGTAACAAAGGAGCAAATAGCATGATTCTTTTTGTGATCAACATTTGATATTTCTGGATTTGGAAGTCTGATGTGTGGATATGGCCAACTTCTCTCATTGTCCTTAATGACAAAAATCTGTGGAAGTCAGTGCTTGTGGTATGTATGTTTATTTACCCACCAGGTTAATTTTTTCTTAGACTATGTGAAACTTGCCTCATGGATGAAGGTGGATTACAATGAGTTATTATTTAAAACACTTGATTCCCCTTCTATTTTTTTTCTCTATCCAGCCACTGTTTTCTTCTATTTAATTTTGCCTTGCTCTACTCACATGTGGTATCCCATGTTCTCTTTCACTGATGAGCAAAAAGTGGATGTTAAAAATAGTTAAGTATCTCTGTGATACTATTCCCTTATCTCAGAAATAGGGAAGCAACTCTCAAGCTTATTTTCAAAGGAGATACTGCTGATCAAGAAATCTTCCCTTTAGGAAATTATAGAAACCCTGTCCCACACACCTGTATGCCCTTCAGTAATCATTCACAGCACAAACAAGCAAAGAAATTTAAATTAGATTTTCATCAAAACTTGGAATTTTAAGAAAACAAAGTAATTTAAAACAAAACAACAAGAAAAGCCTAAGATACAGTCTGACAAGATTCTCAGGTTTAAGTGAAGGAAGGAAGGTAAGTTCCACATTAATGGAGCCCTCACCATCTGTCCACCATCATGAAAAAATGAGGTAGATTCAATGCTTAACTTTTAAGTAAATGGCTCATGAGCTAGAGCTTTTTTAATAGTGAGCACTAGCTTTTCTAATTCCCACCTGTTTCTTCTGTCTTAATTGCTCTGAGGAGCATGACTAATTTAAAATTACCTTTCTGTGATAAAATCTTATTACTCTCAGGATAAAATACTGAAATAACTATATTTTCACTCTGACAAAACCTTTTACACAATAATAAATTATCTCTGTACAACAGAAATCCTGGGCTTTTCCTGTGAAGAAGCTTAGCAATGAAAATCTAATATTTTATAGAAGAAATGTGTTCCAAAGTGGGATTAAAAACTGTAAATTTTATATGACCTTTCAGTAGCCTTAAACTCTGGTTTGAAGCACATAGTAACTTTAGCTCCCTAATGGTGGGTGAGAAAAGCAGCCCTTGAATGAGAGAGTTTTATAAGATGTAAAGATAACCCTTTACAGCAAGGATATCTGCTCTCAAAAGTTTTGGGTGGGAAACGAAGCAAATAACACTTATCAAAAGTTTTGCTTTCCCAGAGTAAGGTGAAAAATCCTATTAAATGCTTCTGTGGAGACCGTATTTTCAATAAGTGAATGTTGCCCATTTTGTAGAGAAGCTTCTCAATTTTCCATATCTTTTTTTACTCTACAAACCCTACCACCCACTCCAGGAATAATCCTGCTACCTAAATGCTAAAAAAGGAAAAAAAGATAATCTCTACTAAGAAAGAATTAATAGCAACAGCTTTAGATTAACAGTTAAATATGGGCTTAATTTTTTTCTAAGTTATATCATTCTAGATGACTGAGAAGTTGATGAATAGTTATGAAGAAGCATCGAATGCAAGTTCAGGCAACACAATTTTCTCTTCTGTTTGTCCTTTACAGGCTATGAAACTTAGCAACATGCTTTGACCTCTCTGAGCTTCAGTCACTAGATTACATTGGAAAATAATATGCTTTGAAGATTATTAAGTTATGCAATGTATTAATATTTTAATTACTAATTAGTTACTTGAACTGTTTAAGAAAAAGATAAAATCCTTTTGTTCAGGTGGCTTATAATTTAGCTGGGAAGTAAAATAAGTGCATACACAAAAATAATAAATATAACACTAATACAAGGATTTGGTGATGGATTTGAAGCTGAGGACAAATTTGGGAGATAACATTCAGTAACACTGATAAGATTTAATAATAACATTGTGTTTATGGAAGTAAATGAAAGTCTTTCTTCCCATGAGATTTGGAAAAATGTGTTAATATTTTTGAAACTAGTTTGGCCTAATAGGAACTCCATTTTGTGAAGAGATATAGTGTTTTTGTTTGAGATGTATTAAGTTGTCCATGAGAAATATTTATCTTTTAGGAGCAACTGGAATTATATGACTAGAATTTGAGAGGTTCAACCTGGAGGTATATTTTTGGATCAAGTACTAAAACAATGAAATTATGAGTATGGCTCATATTCAGAGATTGATCGAGAATCAAGGGTAGAGTCCTGACAATAAATGCTATAATAACCAGGCAAAGAGAGTGGCAAGGAGAAGCCTCCAGAGAATGCTGAATCACAGATGTAAGAAAGAAAACTGAAAATCAAGATGCTGATACAGCAGGATTTATGAAAAAATTTTGACACTAGAGGATAACATTTGAGAAAGGATTTTTTTAGTAACATGGCAGCAAAGGTGAACCTCAAACTCCCAAAGTTTAGTAATGAAATAAACAATTACCTTGTGGAAGCAGCAAGGATGAGGACTCCTTATCTAGGAGTTCAGCTGGCATATGAAGGAAAAAAAAAGTCTTCACAGAAAGAAAGGGAGCCGAGAGAGGTGAAAACATGTAATGTGAAAGAAACTTGAACACAGGCGAAAAGGAAATAGTCATTGGAATAGGAAAGTTGAAAACACTTAAGAATGAGAGGTTAAAGCTGGGAGGGACTCAAAGAAATGGGAATGAAAAGAATAGAAAAATTTACTTGCAAGAGAAAGAAAATCTCCGGCTGAGTGGAATTCTGCGAGGCACGTACTAAGTAGGAGACAGAAATGCAGGAGGGAAAGTGTGCCAGGTGGTCTCAATATTTCTTAAGTAGAGGCTAAGGTCATCTGGTACAGGTGAGATTGGAGAGCAGGCGAGATGAAAGCTAATGAGAAATTCTCATTCAATAGAGGTATGTACTTTTAATTAATTTTCTATTAACTAGACCACAATAGAAGTTGAAGTTACCTTGCACAGAACTGTCAAGCAAATGATTACTGTCCATAGCAATGCAAATGAATTTCATTTGAGATAAAATTGATTTCCTTTCTCTAGAAAACATGACATTTTATTGCTCTACATGTAATTAACTAGTTTTATATGCATTAGCAAACTTCAACATCCTGACCACCTATATTCTTTAAATTTCTCTTTTTAACTGGTCTTAATATCTGGGCCTCTTTTTATTTGCTTTTATACAACTATTTTTTCCTAAATTTTTAATGCTTTTAAATGTTTGTCTATGTCCCTTCAATTTTTAAAAGCATTATAATATTATATATATATATATATATATATATATATATATATAAATTGCACCATGGATAGCTTTATATAACACATTCAAAGACTGAGTTCCTCTTAAGAGTTTCCTGAACCTGGAAAACCCAACCAAATAAGCACCCCAACCTTGTGGACTAAAGTAAATATAAACATAAATTAGGTTAACAAAAAAAAACCTTTAGTAAAATGCCTTTTACATTTTGGAAAGTGTAAGTGAGAAATGGAGGCTCATTTAGCATAAATGATAGATTAAGGTTTGCTTCTTGCAACTCAGGTATAAAATCCTGCTGTAAAGAAATCATGCTCTATCCATGGTAAGCCACTTTATCCTCCAAAGACTGCCTAGTTACCCTTTCCGTCTTGTGAAGGCTGAGAAACCAACTTGGGGCTTGGAATGAAATAAAAATGAGTTTAACTAAATGAGAGCTATTGCATCTAAGGGTGAAAACTGTATGGCCCAGAGGCCTCAGCCAGAAAACAAGGGAGGCAGACACCAGTTTCCACTGGGAGCCAAGTCTGGCAGTCCCGGTTATTAAGAAGGATACCTTTTGTCACTCACAGAGAAGTGTTTAATGGTCTATGGTGACATTGTTAGTGCATAAGAAAATAATATACATGATCAAAAAAATAGTTAAAATATCTACATTTACAGAGGAGGTCAACTGAGTCAAACAGCTAATAAGCCTCTCGTGAAAAAGATGCCTCTTGTGGAGTCTATCAGCAGAGCTTGCTGGTAGAGAACTGTTTTCAGAACTTTTTGTTCCTTCTTATCTTATGTGAGGTAAGTACAGACATCGAATGTAACAGGAAATTTTGATATGGCCATGACATCCAATCACATGTAATTTTTGTTATATAATTATTATAAATAAAATAAACACTAATTGTTTTAATGAATTTTTGTTATATTTTTCAAAGTATTATTCCATATAAGATTGAAAATCAGATAAGCAAAATACTGGTTCTTCACAATGATGAAAATTAGTAGATTACACCTGATTTATATAAATTTGTTGTATATTCTGCTGGATATTTTCCTATGTGTGACCATATAAAATATAAAGTGTCTTAAAAATGAAATGTATCCATGATGAAAATCATCTGAATACAGGGAATTAAGCAGAAAAGAAATGTTGGTTTAATAGATTAAAACAATTAAAAAAACAAGATCTCTTTGGATTGTAATCTGGGAGATTAACATTGTATGGTAGCAACAATAAAAAACATTATTTATCTAGCACTGAATTCTCTTCTCTTGAACCCCCTTTAAATCCAAAGGATTTGTTGCCAAATTCCAGTACAGTCTGTTCTACAAAGCATGATGTATACGTTGCTATAAAATCGTCTATCAAAAATCTAGTTACAAAAACCGTTACTTTTGTGACTGAAAACTATCTGGGCCAAAGAGAATACCTAGTCCGATTTTCCCTTTGTTCCCTAAATTACAGAAGAATAATTATGCCTTGTAGAGAACTGCCAGGTGCGTTTACATAATAAAAAATCTGGGGCAGAAAAGAAAAAAAAAACTCAAAGCTCGTTGGAGGGTGAGTTTCTGAGGAGTGTTACGGGTCTGCAATGAAGGCAGTTTCAGGGGAAAAAAGGAGAAAATTATTAGTGTTATGTTTTGAAACACTTCACATTTTTTAAGACATCCAAGTAAAGACTTTGAACTATTTGATATAACTTTTGATTACTGGACTCCATTTCTTTGATCATAACACTGCTTTCAGATTGAATCAGTGGCTCTAGAATTTATGAGTAACTTTCATATAAGCGGTATCATATTTTATGTTTGCAATAACTAACTTTCCCTCAGTATAAAATCTCACTAATGAAGGGTTTTATTAACTTGAGTATTTTGTTTTTACCTGAGAAAAATAAATTGGCTTACCTAAATCAACAGCAATAGTTTATTTGTACTTCAATCTACATACTTATAAGTATTTCAGCTCTAAAATCCTCCTTGACCTTGACCTTGTAATTTTGCTTACGATAAAATTCATAACTATTAAAAGAATGACAACAACCAAAAAACTGTGATGTATACTACAAAGCTTCCAAATTCCCTGACATTCAGTGCTTTGTACCCAGCCAGTGGAAGACCCCATAAAACCTACAGTGCTCCCCACTTGGATAATTCATTTTACATTCACATCAAGTTATACAATCTGACATTAGAAATGCCCAGTTTGGGAAAACTTTGTGTAATAGAAAAGATGCTGCATTGGAACGGAATAAGGTAGAAAGAAATGAGTCAGAAGGGTTAGTGAGATGAGATGAATTCACAAATAATGTGAAGAATGGTGAAAAGCCCAGTCAGAAGGGTATTTCAATGATCAGTATATGGTGAAGGCTTGATATTTGTGTGAATGGGCTAGAAGGGGAGGATTTTAGAACTCTCATAATAAAGAATGGTGTTGTTGTTGTTTAGTTGCTAAGTCCCTCTGACTCTTGCAACCCCATGGACTGTAGCCTGCCAGGCTCCTCTGTCCATGGGATTTCCTATGCAAAAATACTGGCTGCTGCTGCTAAGTCACTTCAGTTGTGTCCGACTCTGTGTGACCCCATAGATGGCAGCCCACCAGGCTCCCCCGTCCCTGGGATTCTCCAGGCAAGAACACTGGAGTGGGTTGCCATTTCCTTCTCCAATGCATGAAAGTGAAAAGTGAAAGTGAAGTCACTCAGTCGTGTCCGACCCTCAGCGACCCCATGGACTGCAGCCTACCAGGCTCCTCTGTCCATGGGATTCTTCAGGCAAGAGTACTAGAGTGTGGTGCCATTGCCTTCTCTGAAAAATACTGGCATAGGTTGTCATTTCCTTCTCCAGCGGATGGCTCTTCCTGACTCAGGGATTGAACCCACAGCTCCTACACTGGCAGGCAGATTCTTTACCACCGTGTCACCAGAAAAGCCCATAATAAAGAATAGCAGGTAACTAATGATTTTAGTGAGAGAAAAGCTAGAAAGAAATTTTAAGAAATATAAATATTATACCCTGGGAAACAAGGAAGACAGTGGCCTTATTGACAGACATTTATTGTTTAAATTAGAAGACTTTTGCCCAAGCTTCCTTTCTGGTATTCCATACCTAAATATCTAAAAGGAGGAAACACTGCATAAAATTATGCAAGATTTTAAAAAAATAGAAGTGACTTATAATTTAGGTTCCAAATTTTAAAACAGAAAATAATAGAACCACTAAAAATATCCACTGCTGCATAGAGCAAAAACTGATGGAACAATAGTAGTAGTCATGGTTACCTGCATGGCATCAGCACACTATTATTATACAATTCATTCCTATGAATAACACAATCATAGCCTAACATAATACAAAATAATCTTGCAACAGTGATACAAAAATACCCAAACCAGAAACTGTTTAAATCAACTAGGCTCACAGCTTCAAAATATAAATTTGCATTTCTTGTGTGAGTAATTCAACTGTTCTATATGTATTTCCTTAATTTTATAATCACACTTCATATTATTCTTGTTAAATCATTAAGTCATGTCTGACTCTTTGCGACACCATGGACTGCAACATGCCAGACTTCCCTGTCCTTCACTATACCAGAGTTTGCTCAAATTCATGTTCATTGAGTCCATGATGCTATCTATCCATCACATTCTCTGCCAGCCCTTTCTCCTCTTGCCTTCAATCTTTCCCAGTATCAGTGAGTCAACTCTTATTAATGAGTCAACTCTTTGCGTCATGTGGGCAAAGGATTGGAGCTTCAGCTTCAGCATTAGTCCAATGAATATTAAGGGTTTATTTCCTTTAGGATTGACTGGTTTGATCTCCTTGCAATCCAAGGGACTCTCAAGAGTCTTCTCCAGCACTACAGTTTGAAAGCATCAATTTTTTGGCAATCAGCCTGCTTTTGGTCCAAATCTCACATTCATACACGACCACTAGAAAAACCATCGCTTTGAGGGTACAGACCTTTGAAGGCAAAGTAATGTCTCTGCTTTTTAATATGCTGTCTAGGTCTGTCATAGCTTTCCTTCCAAAGAACAAGCATCTTTTAATTTCATGTCTGCAGTCACCATCTGCAATGATTTTTGGAACCCAAGAAAATAAAATCTGTCACCGCTTCCTCTTATTCCCCGTTTATATGCCATGAAGGAATGGGACTGGATGCTATGATCTTAGTTTTTTGAATGTTGAGTTTCAAGGCAGCTTTTTCACTCTCCTCTTTTATCTTCATCAAGAGGCTGTTTAGTTCCTCTTCACTTTCTGCCTTTAGCATGGTTATCATCTGCATATCTGAAGTTGTTGATATTTTTCAGACAATCTTGATTTCAGCTTGTGATTCATCCAGCCTGACATTTCACATGATGTACTCTGTATATAAGTTAAATAAGCAGGATGAGAATATACAGCCTTGATATACTGCTTTCCCAATTTGGGACCAGTCAGTTATTCCATGTCCAGTTCTAACTGTTGCTTCTTTACCTGCATACAGGTTTGTCAGGATACAGGTAAGGTGATCCAGCATTCCCATCTCTTTAAAATTTTTCTAGTTTGTTATCATTCACACAGTCAAAGGCTTCCTAAAAAACCTTCATATTGATATTGTTCAGTCACTAAGTTGTGTCTGAGTCTTTGGGACCCCATGGACTGCAGCACACCAGATCTCCCTGTCCCTCACTATTTCCTAGAGTTTACCCAAGTTCATATCCATTGACAAAAAAGCTTCATAGTAAAATGACTAAATTATTCATGGGAGTCCAAAGTTTAAAAAGTATTATTTTGAAAATATATAACCAAATTCAGAAGAAAAACAAAAATCACCCTTTCTTAAATAGGTCAGTTTTATATCAACTGTTTTAAAAAATAACAGTTAAATGCAATTTAAAAATCATTTCACTTTCATTGACTTTTTTTTATTAATATGTTTAAAGATCTCCAAACAGATATTACTGGCAACAAATCCATTAATTCTTGCCTAACATGGAAATAAATTTTGAATTGTTGGAATGTCTTTTTAAAAAAAAAATATTCAATATCTGATCCTCACATTATATTGTAAAATCCTTCTTATCTTGTTATTCAATAAACTGAACATACAAATTTATGCCGGAAACTCCAATTTCAGAATAGCTACACAAATGTATTCCTCCTGAGACTATGGTATTCAGAGTGAACTCTACCACATGTTGAAACACAACTGATATAATTGAATTGGCATGAGTAATGAATGGGTTTTCTTTCACATTAATTATATCCTGGCTATGAGAACAGAACACTATTTATAAATTGACTAACTGCATTAAGCTTATGGAACAGAGGTAGACTAATATGAGGCAGCAGGAGGTAAGATAGGGCTTCCCAGGTGGCGCTAGTGGTAAAGAACCCACCTGCCAATGAAGGAGGGACATAACAGACTTGGGTTTGATCCCTGGGTTGGGAAGATCCCTTGGAGGAGGTCATGGTAACTCACTCCAGCATTCTTGCCTGGAGAATCCCATGTAGAGAGGAGCCTGGTAGGCTCCGGTCCATAGGACTGCAAAGAGTAAGACATGACTGAAGTGACTTGGCATGCAGTAGGTAAGATGCTCAATATATTAATAGTACTTGGTTTTGAATCTGAAAATTTAGATTACATTCTGATTCTGAACCCATTTGACTTCAGACAAGTCACTTAACTTCTTTGAGCCTTAATTTCTTTACGGATAAATTGAGGGAGTAGATGCTAAATGACTCAGTCTGGTACTAAAACATTATGACCAAAAATCATTCTGTATACTAGTCACACAGCTCTTTAGTTTCTAGGAATTGCATACAAAGTTTTGCCAATATCTTCTCTCTGCCAATTTGTCTCAGCTCTTACATGCATTCAGCAAACTCCAGATCACAAATTATGCCAGTGAACATTTTGAACCTGACAAAGTGAAGTGTACTATTTTGAAATATCTGCACAATATCCAGCAAAACAACTAAAGGTATTATGGGCTTTTCAAAATCAAACATCTCAGCTAACTCTGCAGTGACTTATCCCCATATTCAACTATGGGTCTTTTTCTTTTGGAGAATTCTGTTACATTGCTGCATCCTAGAGTAGTAAATGAACCTTGGAATACACTATATATACCATTTCTGTGCTTTTATAGTCGAGATGAAACTTCTCAGATAGGAAATAGTTAGCTATTACTTTGCAAATGAAATTGAAATGCAGGGGTTGTACATCCACTTATCCCAACCCTGGCCTCTGGAAATTGGTAAGGATTTTGGGGAAAAAAAAAATACAGGATAGCAGTGTGAAAACAATGGTAATTGGTTATCTTGTGTAATAACTATATCTCAAATCACTACTGAAGACTTCTTCAGAATTAGACTGATTCACATTTAAGAATTGAGTTGACTTCTATCTTAGCATGGACTCCAGCTGTGCCCATATAGAAAGCAGTGTGATCAGCTGATTTTTAACAATTGTTGGCTTTATCTTCCTCTATCATTTTTATGAATATATTGTTCCCAACAAAACATTTGGTTCACTTTCCTTTTTTTCTCATCCAATTGTTTATTGTTCATAGATCTAGCTTGAAGATATCCTCCAATATGAGATGAAAAGGCAGCAGCTAATTTGCTTCCCTGAATATGGCACAAGAGCTTTTAAGTCCGTGAAAGGCAGGGTCAATAAAACTTTAACAACATAGCCCTTGAAGGGAAATAACTGTGGATTCCAGTCCCTTCTCGAGTATTTATAACAAAGGACTTCATCTTTTGTATCATCACTAAAGATGAATTGCTAAAATAAATTTGTAAACTGTTGTTCATTGTGAAGCTTATTATATCTTCCTATATTTACTTTATAACTTAAGTTAAGCACTTAAAAAGTATGGCCTTATCTATACATTACATTCAAAAATCATTTATATAATGGTTGCTTAGAAGTGCTTTAAATTTATATATATTATAAAATTTTTACATTTAAAAATCCTTATTTTTTATCCAAAGAAGTTTCACATTGTTTCCTGGTGATACAGCAAATCCTTTATCTAAAGCACAATAGTAGTAGCAGTATTTTTGAGTAAAAAACCTCTATCTTCTCTTTGTCTACAAATGAAATGACCTCCTTTCAAACTACCACTTCTTTGAGTCAGTGTAGAAATTGTCCCATGATGTTTCACGGTACCCTTGGTAATCTTTCTTGTAATTATCTGGCAAAGGAAACTCATAAGAGTAGGGATGTGCTTTCTGGGATACCATATGCATTGCATCATTATACAAAGAAACTGTGAGAACCTTCAGAAGAGACTTAGACTTGCCTAAGGCCACAGTATTGGAACTGAGATCTTCTGGGATGTGGACCAGCCATCTTTCTCATTAGACTCAGCTCCTTGCTGCTTCCATCACAGTTACAAAAGAAAGTAGGAAATGATTCATCTTTGTATAGTCATATAAAAATGATTCTTTCTTCCCATTTCATTCAAATGGGCTTAGGTAGAACAGCTGCTGCTGCTAAGTCGCTTCAGTCATGTCCGACCCTGTGCGACCCCATAGACGGCAGCCCACCAGGCTCCCCCGTCCCTGGGATTCTCCAGGCAAGAACACTGGAGTGGGTTGCCATTTCCTTCTCCGATGCATGAAAGTGAAAAGTGAAAGTGAAGTTGCCCAGTCGTGTCCGAGTCCTAGCGACCTCATGGACTGCAGCCCACCAGGCTCCTCCATCCATGGGATTTTCCAGGCAAGAGTACTGGAGTGGGGTGCCATTGCTTTCTCCAAGGTAGAACAGAGAAGTAGGCAATTATCTCCTTTTCTATCTCAGGTGTCTCTAGAGGGTGTGAGCCTCTGTTTGAAGGGTATTTCTCTCCTATTTGCCCTCCCTTCCCAGGAGTGTTATAGGGTTGGATTTAAATGACTGGATTCACAGAGAGGATCTTCAAAAGACAAAAAGACACCAGAATTGCCCATAGAGTCCTATAAAGTGCTCCAGGAGCATGCAACAATGGAGTCCTGCTCTCCGTTCACCTGCTCTGCACTCACTCAGTTCCTGTGTTAACAATACTAGATTGTTTCCTGTTTAAAAGTTATTAACTAAATACTAGGAAAGATTTTTTACAAAATAAATCATTTTAATTTATATTCTGCATATTATACCTGTTTCAGGTTCTCAGTAAGCATTTGTTGACTGAACGAGCAAATACTCTTATACTGTTAGCATTACAGCTCTAATAGCCTGCACTGAATAGAATCACAGAGTCCCCCTTATGATGACCACATTCCCAGTGAAGTTTTCTTTATTGAGCCTTTTCTATTTGTTATGATCTATGTGACTATGCGTGCTTAGTCATTCAGTCATGGCTGACTCTTTGAGACCCTTTAACTGAAGCCTGCCAGGCTCTCATGTCCATGGGATTTTTCAGCAAAGGATACTGGAATAGGCTGCCATTTTCTTCTCCAGAGGATCTTCCAGGCACAGGAATTGAACCCGCCTCTCCTATGTCTCCTGCATTGCAGGTGGATTCGTTACCTGCTGAGCTATTGGGGAAGCCCCTATGTAATGAGCACCAAATGTCATAATCAGATTATTCAGCAAGAAGAAAATACATAACTGGGACTAAACATGAGAAAATTTGGTCTGTCCATTATTGATATAAAATAATTTGAAGAACCAATTAATATCCCCTATAATTACATAATGTGAATATTCTTTAAGGAAATCACTCACTTATCACTTAGTATCAGTTTTCTGGATGAATATGTGCTAAGTGTCTAACAGTCTCCAGCCTTGAAGAGGTCAAAGCTTGCAGATAGACAGATGGGGAAGGAAGCTTTGTCTAGTGAAGAACGGACTGCAAGAGACCAGCCAAAGTCCTGGAAGCACAGAAAAGGTAATGGTACTTGTGGGCTGTCACAGGAGGTTCCAGGGAAAGAATTAGTGGAGACAGGTGGAGTTTACAGAAGAAAAGAAAACAGAAAGACATTGCAGAGAAAGAAAGTGGAATAAACAAAGGCACTGTAGTATAGAAGTAGAAGATGTGCTCGTGAATAAAATGACATTCAACAGGGGAAAAATGTAGAGCATTTAGGAAAATAATTGGATAAGATCATGCCCCATTAGCAGTTTTCAATATTATCCTGTAAGAAATATAGAGACATATTTGAATTTTAACCAAGGAGGGATGGTGGAAGAGAAAGAGAATTGTGTCTAATCTGTCTCCTCCTTTTCCTTTTCTACCACTGTTACACATTCTAACTGACTTTTATTTTACGCTGACTCTTAGTCTTCATACCTTGAGATATTCTGGAGTGGGAATTAACTGGAATTTATGACAAATCTAATGTAGTGTAAGGGAGGCGGAAATCTAAAAGAACATTATGGGAATTCTTGAAGACATGGATGGATGTTGACACCATTAAAGAGACACAAATTATTCAGGAGTCAAAACACAGTGTGGCTGTGCAGAGTATGGAAGGTAACGTAAAGCATTTATTTGGATCATCTGGTACTTGAAATACCCGAATGTTCTTTGCAGGAATGGGAAAGAAATGAAATGCCAAGAAAGGGAAGAGTTTGGAGCCTGGTGGTGGAGTTATAGGGGTCCCTAGCATACAGATGGAGAAGGTGATGGCACCCCACTCCAGTACTCTTGCCTAGAAAATCCCATGGATGGAGGAGCCTGGTGGGCTGCAGTCCATGGGGTCGCGAAGAGTCGGACATGACTGAGAGACTTCACTTTCACTTTTAACTTTCATGCATTGGAGAAGGAAATGGCAGCCCACTCCAGTGTTCTTGCCTGGAGAATCCCAGGGACAGGGGAGCCTGGTGGGCTGCCGTCTATGGGATCACGCAGAGTTGGACACGACTGAAGCGACTTAGCAGCAGCAGCAGCTAGCATACAGACCATGACCATATGTGTGATTGTATAAGAGTATCTGTTTGCTGTACACCTGAAACTAACACAATATTGCAAATCAACTATACTACATTCTTTTTAAAAAGAGGATTATAAAATAAGGAGAAAAAAGAACCTTGACTAAAACCCTGGAGAGTACTGAGGAGATGAAATCAGATTGAGGGAAATATTAATACTATGTACACAAAAGAAGAGAACATTTCAAGAAGACCTGAGTCAGCAGCAACAATGCTACAGAGGACAAGGGAGATGAGACCACAGAGAACCTACTGGATTTTGCAAATTAGGAGCTAACTTTTGTTACCACCAAACCTGTTTTAGCTCACTAGTAGGCTGAGGTATGAAGAAGATCTGAGCAAGAGCAGGCAGGAAGTATGAAATTCTTTCCCCAAAAGTCAGTTCACAACATAAATGGGAAACCAGTAAAATTATTGGATTGGATACCTTTTGATGCTATTTTTCTTTTCAGACTTTAAAGGTTCATTTGGAATTTCATCAAGAAACTGGGTATTTACCTTGGAATCATCCTACAGACCTATGACCAAAGCACTTACCTACTGAAATAATCAAATTATCTTCACATTATTCTTCTACAGTCCATTGTGTAATGATGTATTGTTGCTGTACATAAAATATGCATCAATCAAAATCGCAAATGATTACCTCACCTAAACATAAAATTTATTGTTAATAATGCTTATATGTTAATTATATGTTAATATTATATGTTAATTATGCTACATTATTAACAAAGTATATGTTAATAATGTTACTTAGACATTTAAATGCATCATAGTATGTATAATTATAAAATTACATATAAAATTGTAATTTAAGACAAGTGTATTTTGAGTTATGATGACCTTCACCACCATCTGGATAATGTATCTATCATTTAGTTTGTGTCATGTATATTTCTTCAAAGATGACATACTGATGGCCAAAAGGCACATGAAAAAAATGTTCAATATCACTAATTATTAGAGAAATACAAATCAAAACTACCATGAGATATCACTTCATACCAGTTAGAATGTCCACCACCAAAAAGTCTACAAAAACTAAATGCTGGAGATGGAAAGGGTTTCCTCCAACACTATTGGTAGGAATGTAAATTGGTATAGCCACTGTGGAAAACAGTATGGGGTTTCCTTAAAAATCTAAAAATAGAGCTACCATATTATCCAGCAATCTCACTCCTGGGCACACGTACAGAAAAAAAAAAAAACATGGTTCAAAAGGATACATGCACCCAAAATATTCACTGTAATGCTGTTTACAGTAGCCAAGACATGGAAGCAACCTAGATGTCCATCGACAGATGAATGGATAAAGATGTCATACATATATACAATGGAATATTACTTGGCCATTACAAACATTTTGAAATAGTGTCATTGCAGCAATATGGATGGACCTGGAGATTATTATACCAAGTGAAGTAGTATAGTATGTCAGAGGTAAGTGAAGTAAGTGAGAAAGACAAATATATCACTTAAATGCAGCACCTAACAACAAAAAAAGGATACACATGAATTTATTTACAAAACAGAAAGAGACTCAAAGACTTAGGAAATGAACTTATGGCGACCATGAGGGAAAAGTCAAGGAGAGGGTGAGACTGGGAATTTGGGACTGACATGTATGTGTGTATGTTAGTTGCTTGGTCCTGTCCAACTCTTCACAACCCTGTGGACTGTACCTGATCAGGCTTCTCTGGCCATGGAATTTTCCAGGTAAGAATACTGGAGTGGGTTGCCATTCCCTTCTCCAGGGGATCTTCCTAACTCAGGGATTGAATCCCACTCTCCTACATCACAGGCAGATCCTTTATAGTCTGAGTCACCAAGGAAGCCCAACATGTATGCATTGCCATATTTAAAATAGAAAACCAACAAAGTCCTATGCACAGGGAACTCTCCTCAATATTCTGTACTAATCTAAATGGGAAAAGAATTTGAAAACTAAATAAATACATGTGTATGTATAACTGAATCATTTTGCTGTATACCTGAAACTAACACATTGTTAATTATACTCTAATATAAAATAAAAAATATCTTAAATTAGGAGAGAATCAGTGAAGGAATATTTAATAACAATTGTTGCAGATGTTGATGTCTTTTTGAGTCTTCTTGGGACAGCAGGTTTATGTTCAAAGACAGTTCCATTCCAAGAGTCTTCTAGAACCTTGAATTCTTTCTTAGCAAATAACATTTCTCAGTCCTACTCAAGGAAATAATGAAAATACTGAATAATCAAGGGATTTCTCATTTATGTATTGAGTTAAGAAAGATATTTTATTTTTAAGTATCACTGAGGGATGAAACAAAGAATATAGTTGTTAACAAATTTTCAAAGGGATTAGACTAAATAGAATGTTAATTAGGTGCCTAAAGAAAATATGTGGAAGTAAATTTTTTTCTAGTAACCATTAGAACATACACAAACCTCCCTTCTGATTATCCCTTTGTGAATTTTCTGAATTGAATGTTAAAAATTAAATCATCTTTTCATAAAAAGGAAAAACATTTTGATATACTGATTCATTTGTCCCCTATTCGCCATAAAATGCTATTTTTAAATTTCAAACAGCTATTCATTTTTTTACTAAGAAAAGTATCAACATTTTAAAGAATAAGATGATAAAAATGCTTTGATTACAATTAATCGTTGTGTACACTGAATGAGAAACAGAATCTTTATTGGAGAAGCAGCAATCAAATCAGTAGATGCTACAAAACAAGTTATAAAAAGTTCTTTAATTATGAATTGCCCTTGTCCACACTTTCCTCTTTCAATCATTCAAATTATAAATCTAGTTGAAAAAAAATCAATAAAACATAATGAATAAGCAAATTATTTTCCTCTAGTGCTAGTCTTTAGGTTAAAATAGGGACAGCAACTTTACATACCATTGTATGAGACATTTTAGTGCTAATATGAAATATGTATTATTTTTATAAAAAATTTTAGGTAAATTGTACTGTTTTAATTTTATCAGTAATGAACAGGAGCCTAGGATGATTCTCTGAAAATATATTGATAATCTCTAAAGCATAAATTATTGGCTTTGTTCTAAAATTGACGGAAATCTTGTGATTGCTCTATATGCCATTCAAACAATATTTTCAAGTGTCCTGCCACAGGTTGAGAAATTCTGAACAAAAAAGAGAATAAAGTTATGGCTAAATACTAATAGCAAATGATTGCTTCAGATGAACTAAACATCCCACATGTTTTCCTTAATGGTTAAACATATTTAACAAAATCTTGGTAGTCTTATTGGAAAAGCCATTTTACTTCTATTTTACTGAGAAGTATTTGCAGCCAGCAGAGTTAATGCAGGCTCATTAAGGAAGCCACAGCACTCTGTGCATTAGGACTCTGCACTTACCCCTGCTTTTAGCCCAATTATCCCATATTGTGGGATGAGGAAGACCATTGTTCCTGCTCACTAGTTCTCTTGACATTTTATGTCTCTGTGAGCTTACCATCAATTTATCCAGGGTTTTTCAAAATTAACCAATCTTAAGTAGCACTCTGGAACTTTAAAAATCAGATTTCTAGACCCCTTCCTCACAGGATTATGATTTGCTGAACTTAGGGTAGGGTGTCTGAATCTACATTTTAACAAAGTGGCAAGGTACCTTTTAAGATTAAGTAAATTTGGAAATAACATCTACTTCTCTGCTCTTCTTACATCCTGGGGATGCTCTCTCTCATGCATTGTGATTCTAGTCCATGGAATAGTCTTTTCTCTGCATTTCTGCATCTAGTGTGTCTTCTTTTTTCCATTTCTTGCATACTTGGAGTTGACACTCGCATGCTTTCATTTTGAAGGGCAAATCCCACTTTTCCACTTTCTTCTTCAATATCCTGTGGGATTAGAGTATCTTCCCCCAAAGCTCTGAGGTTTATGAGCAGAAAATGAGTAGGGGACTTGCTTCTACTAGATGAGTAGAAGACTAGGGCTTCCCTGGTGGCTCAGTCAGTAAAGAATCTGACTACAATGCAGGAGATCTGGGTTCGAACCCTGGGTCAGGAAGATCCGTTGGAGAAGGAAATGGCAACCCACTCCAATATTCTTGCCTGGGAAATCCCATGGACAGAGGAGTCTGTCAGGCTACAGTCCATGTGATGCAAGAGTTGGACATGACTTTTCAACTAAACCACTACCACAACCAGAGGACTAGCTAGGATTAAATGGACAGGAGGATACTAGGAATAATAGATGCTCAGAACAGGAGGACTAGAGATGACATACCTGGGGCAGAGTATGGATGTGAGTAGGAGGAGCAAAATTTAAAAAACAGGGTGGAAACATAAGGTTTTAGCTAGTGACCTTACCTGGAAGGCATAGTGCCTCTGCCTGGTAATACTAAGAGTGTTAAAGGGGAAGATAGTCCTCTCCAGGAGTGAGAGACTAAAAAGGGTATTGGTACCAAGACATGCATAGAATTTCAATCACATCCCTTATTAACTGGATATGATGATAACCATAAAAAGTGACCACTCTAAATAAACAGTCTCCTGACTGGAGTGCAGGAGACACAGTTTCAATCCCTGGGTTGGGAAGATCCCCTGGAGAAGGGAATGGCAACCCACTCCAGTATTCTTGCCTGGAGAATTCCATGATCAGAGGAGACTGGCAGGCTGTAGCCCAGGGGATCGCAAAGAATCAGACAGGACTGAGCAACTAACACTTTCACTAAATATAAAGAAGTGATGACAGATTAAAAAAAATGATGCCAACTTAAAGGTTGATTAGATGGTTCTAAGGGTATCTCCCAAATCTAGTTTGGGATGGTGGCCCCCAGGTCACATTTTAAACATTCCGAATGTGTATCAGTAAAACACATACTGCTTTTAAAATGTTATACACAACATTTCTAATAAAGAATTGCATTCAATATGCTAGACAGTCTAGTTTATACAAACACACACACACACACACACACACACACACACACACACCCCTATGTGCACAAATCTTTTACCGTGCCCATCTGTTGAGTCAGATGGAAGGAAACTACAGATGTCTTCCAACCTAAATGTCATGGTAGTGAGGGCATCAGTCTTGGCTCCCTACCAATCAATTCTACTTTATATCTCATTATGTCAAGATTTTCAAATTCCCCTTGAGGCCATTCACACACTCTTGCTACTTAATAGAGTAGTGATTTGTTCTTTGTCAATCTATGTTGCAAATGTTTTAAATAATGTAACCAGAAAAAAAAGTCATACTACTGCTTTAAAGTAAATAGCCTGTGATGGCTAGACTCTATGTATAGGAAAGACTGTAAATGCTGAAAATTTTAAATTATTATATTTCAACTGAATTATTTCACAACCTGCCATTCAGAGTTGTCATCCAAAGGCACAATGTATTGGTTCAGGTAGGCATGGTAAAGGTAATCTTAATATGTGATTAAAAAAAAAAAAAACAACACTTGAGGGAGATAGATAATGGTGTCTGTTCACTAAAATGTATCAGAAGGATAGTTCAAGGACATTAAATATGCAGGAGAATCATGGTCAAGAGCCAGTAAAAAAGAATCACATAAAAGAGCATTTTGTGTGTGAACACTAGCAATGGGATGTGCCAGCTGAAACCAATGCAATTTTTTTCCCCAAAGGATGAAAGGTTTAACCTTATACGATACAAACTCCTTATGCAAAAACACAAATATAAAGTCACTATTTTTGTGCAAAAATACAAGAGGGATGCATAAAATATTTTCTTTGAAAATACATAGAATTTGCAATCCAGAGACTTTCACTATTTCCTATATTATTAACACCCTGTTGGCATTATATATTTGTTAAAATTAAGGAACCAGTATTGATACAAATGATCTACTAAAGTTCACAGCTAATTCATATTCTCTTAGTTTTTACTGAATGCCCATTTCTGTTCCAGGATCTCATTCCCGACACCACATTATATTTAGTCATGATATTTTTTGAGATCCTCTATACTGTAACAGTGTCTCAGGCTTTCCTTGTTTTAGATGACCCTGACAGTTTTGAATATTGGTCAGATATCTGCAGAATGTCTTTCACTGGGAATTGTCTGGTTTCCCCATTATCAAGCTAATGTTATAGGGTTTGGGAGGAAAATCACAGAGGTAAACAGCTATCCTTATTACACCATAACAAAGGTATATATTATCAACATAATTTATCATTACTAGTATAAACCTTCTCACCTGGCTAAAGAGATATCTGTCAGGTTTATCTACTGCGTGATTTACTCTTTTTCCTCCTTTCCACATTATACTGTGGAAGAAAGTCACAATGCACAGCCTGGAATGAAGGAATGGCAGTTATGTTCCTCTTCCTTGATAGCTAAATATCTACATTAATTATTTGGGATTCTACTGCACAAGAGATTTATCTATGCTTTCATTTGTTTCTTTACCCAATCATTTATATCATCTGGACTAATTGGCATTTGTTTTGTACTTTGGGTGATAATCCACTATACTTTATATATTGTGTTGGTCAAATTATTCCAGTTTTGGACTTTTCAGTTGACTCATATGTCTCCTTGACATACAATCATCAATGACATGTATTTGGTTTGTTTTTTGAGTACTTCCTTACTTTCTAGCATATCAAGATGCTCCAAGATAATCTTGTATATTTTCTGCCAAGCCCTAGAATCAGTCCATCAAGCATTTCTCTAATTGTCCTTGGTTTCTTTATTTGGAGAAGCGTATTAGAAACCAAGACATGGGTGCTTGTGTGCTTATTGCTACTGGGGTGTCATTGCCTTCTAGGCTCTCTCAGCTGACAAAGCAAGATAATATATTTATGTATACTATCCTGTGTGCATATGTATGTCTGTGTGTGTTTACTGCTCCCCTAAACATACTTCTCCTCTTACTTATCTATAATCTCCCACTCAAACAGTAAGAAACTCAACTCTACTATTTGCCATCCATTATTCAGTTAAGTGCTTAATTCCCTGCTGCTGCTGCTGCTAAGTCACTTCAGTCGTGTCTGACTCTGTGTGACCCCATAGACGGCAGCCCACCAGGCTCCCCCGTCCCTGGGATTCTCCAGGCAAGAACACTGGAGTGGGCTGCCATTTCCTTCTCCAATGCATGAAAGTGAAAAGTGAAAGTGAAGTCGCTCAGTCGTGTCCGACCCTCAGCGACCTCATGGACTGCAGCCTACCAGGCTCCTCCATCCATGGGATTTGCCAGGCAAGAGTACTGGAGTGGGGTGCCATTGCCTTCTCCAGCTTAATTCCCTAGTAGTTCATTTTTAGACTTAGAGCCAAACCCTGTTGTTTCCAGAATTTTTATTGTGTATAAATAGCATCTGGCATTTAATTTAATGTTAAATAGAAATATACCTTTCTTTATTCTCTCATGCCTACATCACTAGAAACATATGTTTTAACAAGCAAGCAAAGTCTTCCTCTGAGATTTGATATTGTTTCTTCATTTGGTGTTATAACCAGTGGGAATGAAATTACAAATAGGTTATGTTCCAAATATTTGTTTTCCAGTCAGTCATTTGGAACTTGTGGCTTTTGTTTTAATTGAAACACTTTACAAATAATGGTAAGATTTCTAGGCTAGCTCACAAAGGCCTATTTAACCCAGAATATAATTGAAGGGTATATAATTGCAATTAAAAATGATAGAATGTAACATTAGTAAGTAGAAAGGGAAACATTAAAACAAATAAGAAGTAGTGTTATATTAATCTTAGATATAATTGCTTAGGCAAAGAAAGCAAGGCCTGAGAGTAAGAAGTCTACTAAATGCAGAGAAAACATCTGTGAAGGGGCAAACCAACATGATGAATTCTGAGATGGCTACAACACACAGAGTGTGATGTAGAGTTCTAATAAGCCTGGGCAGGCGAGCCTTCCAATTATTGTAGCCTTCATGTGCCATGCCAAGAAGATGGGGTTTAAGTTTAGGGGAATGGGAAGTTAATGATGAATTGTATGTAAAAGTATGGTGTGATCTGATTAGCAACTTAAAATCTTACCCTGATGACAATCTTAAGGATAGATAAGAAAGGGGTGACAAAAAAGGCAGGATCAATTAAAAAATATTGAAATGGTGGAAATAAGAGATGAAAGTCTGACTTAAGTTATAATCCAGTATTCTGAGGAAGGGGAAAAGTGGTCAGATATGAGAGGTGATAAAGAGATAGACATTTGGTTTCAATTACTAGTTCTTATCATCGGGGTGGGGGAAGAATGCACCTTTATGATTTTCCCTTCACTGGTGTGAGAGATGGAAAAATTAATTGGGCATCTCTTGGTGCCATTAATCAAGAAACAGGGGGTGGTATGAAGAGAAGTCTGGAAGAAAATGTAATGAGTATTTAGTAACATGATTTGCATGAACAGTAGTCTTATCTTTCAATCATAATCCAGATATTTTATAATAATTTATAGTGGGAGTGATTTCCTAAGATAACCTGCCAGAAAAGGGAGAACAGAAAGGGTAGAGAGGTGTTATAAAGAATTTATGTGTACTTACAGAAAAGGATTATCAAAGGTGTACCTTCATGACTATAAGAAATGCCAGCAGAAAAAATTAGATGAAACAGCTTACATTAGATCTCTTGAGAAGGAAGAAGGAAAATTCGACAAAGAGCCAAGGAGTTACCAAACCAGGCTCCAGTTTGGAATGGGTACCATCAGTCCAACTGGAGGTGGGGCTTGTTTGGGTTTAAGGGAAAGAATTTAGGAGGAAATGTGTAATGGCTTGTTTAGTCAGATGCATGTTTTTATAGTATTGGAATAGCACCATGGATGATTTTAGTTGTGATTTCCACTCTTAAAGTTTTCCTAAGATTCTCTTTGGGATATAACTTGATAAAATTAAAATCATCCTTGCTAGGTAGATAGTATGTCTATTATATGTGCTATACCTATAGTGTATTTCACATGACTTAAAATTTATAACTCCTTATAATATTTTGTAACACAGGTTCAATTTTCTAACCACTTAATTTCATCTTTGCCCATCTGTTTTCCCACGTGCAAATCAAAGATCTTCCTCCTCTGACACCTAATCTTCCCTCTCATTATTTTTCATGTCATTTACATGCCTGTGGATACAGGGAGAATAGAACTGTAGCAATAAAAAAGCAGGCAATATGTCCGTATCTTTGGAAATTTGAAAGTTCTTGAAGGACTAGTCATCACTTAGCATTTAGTTTTCTTCCAGAAAACAAAACAAAATGAATGACATTATCAACAACAAAATCAAACAATCTAGTCCAGACCATCAGCTGTTTTTTGTGTGCGTTAATTGATTTCAATCTGAAAGCTGGCATATAGCCTGGAATTAATTTTTATAATTTGCTTCTTCTCTATGGAACATGGATCCACAGGAAACTGATGAAGATGATAAGTTTTTATAAAAGTCTCCTATGTAAGCCTTATTATACTTATGAATGTGATAAAAATAAATGAATGTGACTAAAACAAAGCAAAAAACAATTTGAGTATTTTTAAGAAAGTGTTGCAACAAATAAATATGTGATGAACCGATAAAGTGGGGGAAGATCTCTAAACAGAATCATTTTCCTTGAAGGATGACATTAAAGATAGGAACATTTCTATGGAAGATTTCTGAAGTGTACACTTGAGTCAAACAATCCAAATAAATACAATATTACCTTAGTTGAAGGTTTTAGCCAACAAGTAGCTGAAAACTATACTAGCAAACTTAAAAGTATCCAAGAAAAAACTTCAACATTTAGCTTATCATTTGAAAACTGCCATGCCAACAAATATTGTCTACTTTTTAAGCCAAACATATTTTTCATATGTGTTAGAGGCTTTGTAGATACATTCAAACAAACATAATAAAAGTTACAAAAATGCATTAATTAATTAATTTACTAAAACTTTAGTTAGTTCTAATCTGTTATGAGAACTAAGATATACATCAGTCAAGGAAGAACATATGAGCAATCTTACTTAAGAGACAGACAGGAGCATAAATAAAGTAAAATACAATGTTCTTTAGCAAAATCAATATCCTAAATTTGAGTAAAATTAATTATAAATGTCATGAAATATCTTAAAAAACAATTTCACTGGCATGTTGTAATAGGTCAAAATTACATAAATGTATTGCCATCATCTCTGCACATTTAATGAATATGAAAGAGATGCTATAGAAATAAGAAACATAATTTCTTATAATAATATGGCTGCTGAATTTTATATAAATATTGCATTGAATTATATTTTGAAATTTTCTACAACTGAGTGCATTAGACAAAAGTCAGTTGAATAAAAGAAATTAATAGGGAAGAGTTAGCCTATGATGAAAGAATTAAATCACTCAGATTTAACAACATTAACTCAAGCACAGTGAAAATTATGTAAGATAATATTGTTTATGATGAAATTTATGTAAGATGAATCAAGGAGATAAAACTGATTTTATGAACAAGTTGTAATATTAATTGAATAAATCACTACATATATATGATCAAAACTAAGAAAAATCTGCTTAGAAAGAAAGTCTGGAATAAACATATCTAATACTATATTGATAGTGAAAGCTTTTGGGAGAGAGCCTGGATAATCTCTTGTTACTTTACATTTTACTCCAATGCTTAGAACAAAGACTAATTAGTTTTAAAAGAATAAAATCAAGTAAACTTTCTTAAAATGAATGAAATGAAGCCTTACTCTAATAATGGCATTGCTTTTCTCAAAGCCCAGCAGCAAGACCCTATACTTTCATTTATATATTCCACAGATGTCCTAGCAAGTGAAGGGGCTTGTGCATGATTGAAATGAGCAGGTGCTTATTTCTCATTGCTTTGTTGCCACTTTTGGGGTGGAGTTAGATGTAAAGCCCAGTGTAAGAAAGTTGGAAGAGAACTGCAATTCTGCCATATCTACTCAAAAACAACAGAATGATCTCTGTTCGTTTCCAAGGCAAACCGTTCAATATCACAGTAATCCAAGTCTATGCCCCAACCAGTAATGCTGAAGAAGCTGAAGTTGAACGGTTCTATGAAGACCTACAAGACCTTTTAGAACTAACACCCCAAAAAGATGTCCTTTTCATTATAGGGGACTGGAATGCAAAAGTAGGAAGTCAAGAAATACCTGGAGTAGCAGGCAAATTTGGCCTTGGAATACAGAATGAAGCAGGGCAAAGACTAATAGAGTTTTGCCAAGAAAATGCACTGGTCATAACAAACACCTTCTTGCAACAACACAAAAGAAGACGCTACACATGGACCTCACCAGTTGGTCAACACCAAAATCAGATTGATTATATTATTTGCAGCCAAAGATGGAGAAGCTCTATACAGTCAGCAAAAACAAGACCAGGAGCTGACTGTGGCTCAAACCATGAACTCCTTATTGCCAAATTCAGACTTAAATTGAGGAAAGTAGGAAAAACCACTAGACCATTCAGGAATGACCTAAATCAAATCCCTTATAATTATACAGTGGAAGTGAGAAATAGATTTAAGGGCCTAGATCTGATAGATAGAGTGCCTGATGAACTATGGAATGAGGTTTGTGACACTGTACAGGAGACAGGGATCAAGACCATTCCCATGGAAAAGAAATGCAAAAAAAGCAAAATGGCTGTCTGGGGAGGCCTTACAAATAGCTGTGAAAAGAAAAGAAGTGAAAAGGAAAGATATAAACATCTGAATGCAGAGTTCCAAAGAATAGCAAGAAGAGATAAGAAAGCCTTCTTCAGTGATCAATGCAAAGAAATAGAGGAAAACAACACAATGGGAAAGACTAGGGATCTCTTCAAGAAAATCAGAGATACCAAAGGAATATTTCATGCAAAGATGGGCTCGATAAAGGACAGAAATGGTATGGACCTAACAGAAGCAGAAGATATTAAGAAGAGATGGCAAGAATACACAGAAGAACTGTACAAAAAAGATCTTCAAGACCCAGATAATCACGATGGTGTGATCACTGACCTAGAGCCAGACAGCCTGGAATGTGAAGTCAAGTGGGCCTTAGAAAGCATCACTACGAACAAAGCTAGTGGAGGTGATGGAATTCCAGTGGAGCTATTCCAAATCCTGAAAGATGATGCTGTGAAAGTGCTGTACTCAATATGCCAGCAAATTTGGAAAACTCAGCAGTGGCCACAGGACTGGAAAAGGTCAGTTTTCATTCCAATCCCATAGAAAGGCAATGCCAAAGAATGCTCAAACTACTGCATAATTGCACTCATCTCACACACTAGTAAAGTAATGCTCAAAATTCTCCAAGCCAGGCTTCAGCAATACGTGAACCATGAACTTCCTGATGTTCAAGCTGGTTTTAGAAAAGGCAGAGGAACCAGAGATCAAATTGCCAACATCCGCTGGATCATGGAAAAAGCAAGAGAGTTCCAGAAAAGCATCTATTTCTGCTTTATTGACTATGCCAAAGCCTTTGACTGTGTGGATCACAAGAAACTGTGGAAAATTCTGAAAGAGATGGGAATACCAGACCACCTGCCTGCCTCTTGAGAAACCTATATACAGGTCAGGAAGCAACAGTTAGAACTGGACATGGAACAACAGACTGGTTCCAAATAGGAAAAGGAGTTCGTCAAGGCTGTATATTGTCACCCTGTTTATTTAACTTATATGCAGAGTACATCATGAGAAACGCTGGACTAGAAGAAACACAAGCTGGAGTCAAGATTGCTGGGAGAAATATCAATAACCTCAGATATGCAGATGACACCACCCTTATGGCAGAAAGTGAAGAGGAACTCAAAAGCCTCTTGATGAAAGTGTAAGTGGAGAGTGAAAAAGTTGGCTTAAAGCTCAACATTCAGAAAACGAAGATCATGGCATCTGGTCCCATCACTTCATGGGAAATAGATGGGGCAACACTGGAAATAGTGTCAGGCTTTATTTTTATGGGCTCCAAAATCACTGCAGATGGTGACTGCAGCCATGAAATTAAAAGACGCTTACACCTTGGAAGGAAAGTTATGACCAACCTAGATAGCATATTCAAAAGCAGAGACATTACTTTGCCAACAAGGGTTCGTCTAGTCAAAGCTATGGTTTTTCCTGTGGTCATGTATGGATGTGAGAGTTGGACTGTGAAGAAGGCTGAGCACTGAAGAGTTGATGCTTTTGAACTACAGTGTTGGAGAAGACTCTTGAGAGTCCCTTGGACTGCAAGGAGATCGACCCAGTCCATTCTGAAGGAGATCAGCCCTGAGATTTCTTTGGAAGGAATGATGCTAAAGCTGAAACTCCAGTACTTTGGCCACCTCATGCGAAGAGTTGACTCATTGGAAAAGACTCTGATGCTGGGAGGGATTGGGGGCAGGAGGAGAAGGGGACGACAGAGGATGAGATGGCTGGATGGTATCACTGACTCGATGGACGTGAGTCTGAGTGAACTCCGGGAGTTGGTGATGGACAGGGAGGCCTGGGTGCTGTGATTCATGGGATCGCTAAGAGTCGGACACGACTGAGTGACTGATCTGATCTCATCTTATCTCTGACAGTGCAAGTAGTATCTCTAGTTATATCTAGCAATAACCTATATTTTTCCTCTTTTTTAGGAAATTATCAAAGCAGCATTGACACAAACCATCTGAAAATTTAAAAACAAACACTAATTAGTGTTTGCTTTGAAAGGACATATATTAAAATTGGAAAAATATAGACAGAAAAGATTAGCCTGGCCCCTGTGCAAAGACGACATGCAAATTTTTAAAACACTCCATATTTTTATCAAAAAGATAACTGGATTAAAATGTGGTATACATATACAACCGAATATTACTCAGACATAAAAAAGAATGAGATATTGCTGTTAGCAGCAAAATGGATGAGCCTAGAGAATACTATATTTGGTGAAGTAAATCAAAGACAAATATTATATGATATAACTTATATGTGGAATATAAAAAATAATACAAATGAATTTATATACAAAACAGAAACAGACTCACAGATACAAAAAAGAAACTTATGGTTTGATCTCTGCTCCTTTTCTTATTAAGTAAAGCTTTCCAATAACTAATGTTATATTAAGCATTTATGCTGTACACACATCAGTGAACACATATATTCTTGCCCATTTGAAAATGGTGTTTAAAATATATGGTCCTATGTCAAGTATCACTCTATGTGAAAGAGAAGAATAAATCTCTCTCATGTTGACCAACAATTCAGACAGTAACTTTGAATATCCACATCTCCATGTTTTCAAAAGAACAAATAAAGCTTTGATCTCTCTCTGGTGATATTTTATTTTCATTCCACATCTCATTTCTTTGTCATTTGAATTCATACTCTCATAATGTAGAGAGATTTTATTTTTCTTTTTATGGTGGTAAAACAGTTTTTAGTGTGTCCTTACTCCTATAGCTACAGAGAAGTTTTGTTTAATACACCAATAAGAAATGTGTTCTCAAAATAAAATTAAAGTATGAAAAAGGAGGCCAATTGGTTCAGCAGTGTAGGAGTTACAGTTTCCATCCCTGGGTAGGGAAGATCCCCGGGAGAAGGAAATGGCAACCCACTCCAGTATTCTTGCTTGGGAGATCTCAGGGACACAGGAGACTGGCAGACTACAGTCCATAGGATTGCAAAAGAGTCCGACACGATTTAGCAACTAAATAACAACAATAATTCCTTACAAAGCCAAGACTGTTGATGTTTATTATGTTTCTATCAGTAATATGTTAGGTTTTCAAGCAACTCAAAGATATGTAGACAAGATATATGATTTCTTTCTAGTGCTTAGAGTCCAGTAGGGGAGATAAGCCTTACACTTGAAACTTTTCCTTGTAACAATGTAAAAATATAAATTCTATACAAATCAAACTCCTGTATGTGCACTCTGAAATAGGTGAGGCTGCATGGCTGATGTCATAAGGGTATGCTCGATTGCTTATTGAAAGAGCTTAAGCTGAAGGATGTTTTGAAATAGTTACAAATGTTTACTGTACAGAAGACAATGACATACAAATGTAAGAATCAAGCATTTGAGGATTATGTAAATAACTATCTTCTGGGAAAAGCATAGGAAAAAAATCCAAGCTGTACTACACAGAGCTATTTGATGGAGGACTTTGAATAATAGACTCAAAGAGAGGAAATGACTTAAATTATTTCAAGTTAAGAAAGTATCACCATTATTTAAGAAATGATTTGCTTGGAAATGAGGTACCACTTAAGTTTATTTAGTAAGTACGTTTGGCTTTGTTCAACTTCATTCAACTTTAAGCCCACTTATCTTTTGTAGAATGAAATAGCCCTAACATAGGGTCTTAAGGTCTAGAACTAGATTTAGGGGGAGAAGAAAAGATAAGCATCAAGCTCCGGAAGTACACTGTGATGAGGGCAAATGCAGCCTGGTATTTAAGGTGAGTTAGAGGTAAATGCCAGAAGAGATACATCAAGTAAAAGTGATACACTGTGTAGAGAGCAAACAAAGAAAAATATAGCAAGATGTTAGCAACAGGGAATAAAGCAAGCTACAGAGCAGAGCAAGGCAAACAAGAGCTGGAATTTGTTTATGTACTGGAATCCTTGGTGTTTCATTTTACTGGATACATGGTTCTTAAGTATACTGTGTGTGTATGAGTGTATGTGTGTGTGTGTGTGTGTGTGTGTGTGTGTGTACTCTCAGTTGTGTCCAACTCTTTGCAACCTTAGGACTCTAGGACCCTGCTAGGCTCCTCTGTCCATGAGGTTTCCCAACAAGGATACTGAAGTGGGTTGCCATTTCCTCCTCCAGGGGATCTTCCCAACCCAGGGACTGAACCCATGTCTCCCGGGTCTCCTGCATTGGCAAGAAGACTCTTTACCACTAAACCACTGAAATGCTCATCATTTGTGTAGGCAGTAAGCATCAGGCACTTTGGAAAGGAATTTGATTTCACTCCTTAAGAAGCTAAACACAAAAAGCTAGAAAATAGACTGGTATTATTTTCTAAAAATAGATTATTTGTGCTGTGGGGCAGGAAGGAAATTCCACAATTAATAAAAATATGGTGAATCACAAATCATTAGTAGTCATTAGTGCCGTAAGAGAATTGGAGGTATGAGAAGGAAATAAATTGAATGAGGATGTTCGAATATATTTATTATCGGAATAGGGACTAGAAAAAGGGAGAAGGAATTTAAACAATTAGGCCTTCTAACCTGGCTATATTGCTTTAATATTACATTAATGTATTGTATGACTATCAGAATCTTTGTTTGCCAGAACTTGGATATGCCCTGTTACCTTTTTATGAATTGCGGATCCATCCAAAGAAAAAAAATACTGGAAATTATATTTCCATTTATGTGGGAATATTTGAGGCACAGGGTGGATTATAGTGAAGGAATACTTAGGTTTATTGGCTCCTATTAGAATAAAAATGTATCATCCATAATGTTTTTTTTTACATCTAAATTTACTTCTGCTTCCAATCTGTTCATTTTGGCATGTATGCAATCAGTTTGTCAACAAGAAAGAATCAATAAATCATCCATGGTGGGTATAGAACTATTTTATAATGCTAAAGGGTCTGTGGTCGCTGTACCTGTTACAGTCTTCTAGCATTTCTGATCCTTGCCCTTTATATAAGGTATGTTGATTCACATCTTCCTATTAAAACAAGACATATGACCTTTCCTGGTGGTTCAGATGGTGAAGAGCTTGCCTGCAATGCAAGAGACCCAGGTTCAATCCCTGGGTCAGAAAGATCCCCTGAAGAAGGAAATGGCAACCCACTCTAGTACTCTTGCCTGGAAAATCCCATGGACAGAGGAGCCTTGCAGATTACAGTTCATGGGGTTGTAAAGAGTCAGACACTACTGAGTGACTTCACTTTTTCAACTATTTTAGAGCATGAATTTTTGTGCTTCTTCTTTTTTCTGTAATCGTAGTCCTACTAAGCCAAAGATGCAAGGTTAAGGAACTCAGACACTTGAACTGGTCACAGAGGAGTTTCTGCTGTGTGCTGTGTACAGAAGTCCCTGCAAATAAGGAAGAGTCACCAGATTTCCCTCACTACCCTTCATACATCTACACACAATGGCCTGCATCTCACAGAAGCTGCCCTCTCCTAGTTCATGGACCACTGCCAAGTAGAGTACATGCAGGAAAGAGCAAGATTTCAGTAAATTAAATTTTTAAATAAAAATAAATTTATATTTTCAAAAAATGGCTTTTTAGTTTTTTTAATTTAATTTTATTTTATTTTTTAACTTTACAATATTGTATTGGTTTTGCCATATATCAAAATGAATCCGCCACAAGTATACATGTGTTCCCCATCCTGAACCCTCCTCCCTCCTCCCTCCCCATACCATTCCTCTGGGTCGTCCCAGTGCACCAGCCCCAAGCATCCAGTATCGTGCATCGAACCTGGACTGGCGACTTGTTTCATATATGATATTATATATGTTTCAATGCCATTCTCCCAAATCATCCCACCCTCTCCCTCTCCCACAGAGTCCAAAAGACTGTGCTATACATCAGTGTCTCTTTTGCTGTCTCGTATACAGGGTTATTGTTACCATCTTTCTAAATTCCATATATATGCGTTAGTATACTGTATTGGTGTTTTTCTTTCT
This sequence comes from Bubalus kerabau, assembly GCF_029407905.1. Classification (NCBI taxonomy): domain Eukaryota; kingdom Metazoa; phylum Chordata; class Mammalia; order Artiodactyla; family Bovidae; genus Bubalus; species Bubalus kerabau. The sequence goes on along the minus strand of NC_073631.1, from coordinate 76,353,983 downwards.
GGCTTACTTCACTCTGTATAACAGGCTCCAGTTTCATCCACCTCATTAGAACTGACTCAAATGCATTCTTTTTAATGGCTGAGTAATACTCCCTTGTGTATATGTACCACTGCTTTCTTATCCATTCATCTGCTGATGGACATCTAGTTTGCTTCCATGTCCTGGCTATTATACACAGTGCTGCGATGAACATTGGGGTACACGTGTCTCTTTCAATTCTGGTTTCCTTGGCGTGTATGCCCAGCAGTGGGATTGCTGGATCATAAGATAGTTCTATTTCCAGTTTTTTAAGGAATCTCCACACTGTTCTCCATAGTGGCTGTACTAGTTTGCATTCCCACCAACAGTGTAAGAGGGTTCCCTTTTCTCCACACCCTCTCCAGCATTTATTATTTGTAGACTTTTGGATGGCAGCCATTCTGACTGGTGTGAAATGGTACCTCATAGTGCTTTTGATTTGCATTTCTCTGATAATGAGTGATGTGGAGCATCTTTTCATGTGTTTGTTAGCCATCTGTATGTCTTCTTTGGAGAAATGTCTATTTAGTTCTTTGGCCCATTTTTTGATTGGGTCATTTATTTTTCTGGAATTGAGTTGTAGGAGTTGCTTGTATATTTTTGAGATTAGTTGTTTGTCAGTTGCTTCATTTGCTATTATTTTCTCCCATTCTGAAGGCTGTCTTTTCACCTTGCTTATAGTTTCCTTTGTTGTGCAGAAGCTTTTAAGTTTAATTAGGTCCCATTTGTTTATTTTTGCTTTTATTTCCAATATTCTGGGAGGTGTGTCATAGAGGATCCTGCTGTGATGTATGTCGGAGAGTGTTTTGCCTATGTTCTTCTCTAGGAGTTTTATAGTTTCTGGTCTTACATTTAGATCTTTAATCCATTTTGAGTTTATTTTTGTGTATGGTGTTAGAAAGTGTTCTAGTTTCATTCTTTTACAAGTGGTTGACCAGTTTTCCCAGCACCACTTGTTAAAGAGATTGTCTTTAATCCATTGTATATTCCTGCCTCCTTTGTCAAAGATAAGGTGTCCATATGTGCATGGATTTATCTCTGGGCTTCCTATTTTGTTCCATTAATCTATTTTAAAGGATTACATCCTTTAAAAATTAATTTCTTTATAAAATGAGTGAGATGTGGATTTTTTTCTTGATAGAAACACAAATGTTTAATGGTTTTGCATACCAATATAAATCTAGCAGATGTGGTGAAATTCCAGCAGAACTATTCAAATTGCTAAAGTGTGATGCCATCAAGATTTTGCATTCATTATGTCAGCAAATCTGGAAAACCTAGCAATGGCCAAAGGACTGGAAAACATCAGTCCTCATACCCAATTCCCAAGAAAGGTAGTACCAAAGAATGTGCTAACCATCAGACAGTTACACTCATCTCCCATGCTAGTAAAGTCATGCTTAAAATCTTGCATGCTAGGCTTCAGCATTATATGAACCAAGAACTTCCAGATGTCCAAGCTGGGTTTAAAAAAGGAAGAGGAACGAGAAATCAAATTGCCAATGTTCTCTGGATTATAGAAAAGCAAGGGAATTTCAAAAACATTTATCTCTTTCATCGACTATGCTATAAAACTTTTGACTGTGTGTATCCTGACAAACTGTGGAAAGCTATTCAGTTCAGTTCAGTTCAGTCGCTCAGTCATGTCCGACTCTTTGCGACCCATGAATCGCAGCACGCCAGGCCTCTCTGTCCATCACCAACTCCCAGAGTTCACTCAGATTCATGTCCATCGAGTCAGTGATGCCATCCAGCCATCTCATTCTCTGTCGTCCCCTTCTCCTCCTTCCCCTAATCCCTCCCAGCATCAGAGTCTTTTCCAATGAGTCAACTGTTCGCATGAGGTGGCCAAAGTACTGGAGTTTCAGCTTTAGCATCATTCCTTCCAAAGAACACCCAGGACTGATCTCCTTTAGAGTGGAAATCTATTAGAGAGATGTTAATACCAGACAATCTTATCTGTTTCCTGAAAACCCATATGCAGGTCAAGAAACAACAGTTAGAACTCTATATGGAGCCACTGATTGGCTCAAAATGGAGAAAGGAGTATGACAGGGATGTCTGCTGTCACCCTGTTTGTTTAACTTATATGCTAAGCACATCATGAGAAATGCTAGACTGGATGAGTTACAAGTTGGAATCAAGATAGGAAGGAGAAACATCAACAACGTCAGATATGTGGATCAGTCAGTTCAGTTGCTCAGTCATGTCTGACTCTTTGCAACCCCATGGACTGAAATATTCCAGGCTTCCCTGCCCATCAACAACACCCAGAGCTTGCTTGAACTTGTGTCTATCAAGTCATTAATGCCATCCAACCATCTCAACCTCTGTCATCCCCTTCTTCTCCTGCCTTCAATCTTTCCCAGCATCAGGGTCTTTTCTAATGAGTCAGTTCTGTGCATCAGGTGGCCAAAGTATTGGAGCTTCAGCTTCAGCATCAGTCCTTCCAGTGAATATTCAGGACTGATTTCCTTTAGAACTGACTGGTTTATCTCCTTGCAATTCTAGGGACTCTGAAGAGTCTTCTCTAACACAGTTCAAAAGCATCAATTCTTTGGTGCTCAGCTTTCTTTATGCAGATAATGCCACTCAAATGGCAGAAAGTAAAGAGAAACTAAAGAGCCTCTTGATGAGGGTGAAGGAGGAGAGTAAAAGAGCCAGTTTAGGACTAAATATTTAAAAAACTAATATCATGGCATCTGGCCCCATTACTGCATGGCAAATAGAAGGGAGAAAGCTGGAAATAGTGACAGATTTCCTCTCCTGGGCTCCAAAATCACTGCGGATGCAGACATGAAAACAGAAGACAATTGCTTCTTGGCAGGAAAGCGATGATAAACTTAGTCTGTTGAAAAGCAGAGACAAATGTCCATATAAGTCAAGGCTATGGTCTTCCCAGTGGTTAGGTACAGTTATGAGAGTTGGACCATAAAGAAGGCAGAGCACTGAAGAATTGATTTCTTCAAACTCTGGTGCTGGAGAAGACTCCTGAAAGTTCCTTGGACAGCAAGCAAGGAGATCAAACCAGTCAATCATAAGGGATACCAACCCTGAATATTCACTGGAAAGACTGATGTTGAAGCTGAAATTCCAATATTTTGGTCATCTGATGCAAACAGATGACTCACTGGAAAAGTCCCTGATGATGGGGAAAGAAGAGGGCAGGAGACGAGGATAACAAGGAGGCCTAGTGTGACCCCTCTTTCCATGGGGTTGCAAAAAGTCGGACACAACTGGGCAACTGAAGAACAACAACAATAAAAATCTGATTCCCAATATTTTTGGAAAAATGTTAGTCATTCATCCATATACCTCTAAACCTCTACTACAGACTATAGAATGTTTAAAATAGAGATATTCTGATGTCTGCAAAATGGAAAGTTTAACGTGATAAAACTGTAACTCTTGGTACTCATTTAGACAGTCAAGTGAAAACTATGAATAAAGGGAAAGGATTTCTCTGATAGATTTAAAAACCATTTCAACATTGGGTTAATTTCAAGGCAAACCATTCACTGAATGCATATGTATTTATACAAACACATACACATATACATATATAATGTGTGTGTGTGTACACACACACACACATACAGACATATTTCACCCATGTCCTTAAGAAAATTATCTTCTAATCAGAGGGATGAACATGCAGTAGACAACTTCAATAAAACTGTAAGTGCTATACTTATAATTATTAAAAAGGTTATAGGAATTTAGAAGAGAAAGATACTGTCTACTTATTAAAGGAAACAACATACAGTTCAGTTCAGTTCAGTCACTTAGTCATATCTGACTCATTGCGACCCCATGGACTGCAGCTTGCCAAGCTTCCCTGGGTTTACTCAAACTCATGTCAATCACGTCGGTGATGGCATCCAACCATTTTATCCTCTGTCGTCCCTTTCTCCTCTCACCTGCAATCTTTCCCAGCATCAGGGTCTTTTCTAATGAGTCAGTTCTTTGCATCAGGTGGCCAAAGTATTGGAGTTTCAGCTTCAGCAACAGTCCTTCCAATGAATATTCCAGACTGATTTCCTTTCAGATGGACTGGTTGGATCTCCTTGCAGCACAAGGGACTCTCAAGAGTCTTCTACAACACCACAGTTCAAAAGCATCAATTCTTCAGTTCTCAGCTTTCTTTATAGTTCAACTCTCACATCCATACATGACTATTGGAAAAACTATAGCTTTGACTAAAGCTATGGGCCTTTGTTGGCAAAGTAATGTCTCTGATTTTTAATATGCTGTCTAGGTTGGTCATAACTTTTCTTCCAAGGGGCAAGCACCTATTAATTTCATGGCTGCAGTCACCATCTGGAGTGATTTTGGAGCCCCCAAAATAAAACCTTTCACTGTTTCCCCATCTATTTGCCATGAAGTGATGGGACCAGATGCCATGATCTTAGTTTTCACTCTCTTCTTTCACTTTCATCAAGAGGCTCTTTAGTTCTTTTTTGCTTTCTGCAATAAGTATGGTGTCATCTGCATATCTGAGGTTATTATATTTCTCCCAGCAATCTTGATTACAGCTTGTGCTTAATCCAGTCCAGCATTTCTCATGATGTACTCTTCATATAAATTAAATAAGCAAGGTGACAATATACAGCCTTGATGTAGTCCTTTCCCTATTTGGAACGAGTCTGTTGTTCCATGTCCAGTTCTAACTGTTGCTTCTTGATCTGCATACAGCTTTCTCAGGAGGCAGGTCAGGTGGTCTGGTATTCCCATCTCTTTAAGAATTTTTCACAGTTTATTGTGATCCACACAGTCAGAGGCTTTGTTATAAAAGCAGAAGCAGATGTTTTTCCTGAACTCTCTTGCTTTTTCGATGATCCCAGCGGATGTTGGCAATTTGATCTTTGATTCCTCTGCCTTTTCTAAATCCAGCTTGAACATCTGGAAGTGCATGGTTCATGTACTGTTGAAGCCTGGCTTGGGGAATTTTGAGCATTACTTTGGTAGTGTGTGATGTGAGTGAAATTGGGCATTAGTTTGAACATTCTTTGGCTTTGCCTTTCTTTGGGATTGGAATGAAAACTGACCTTTTCCAGTCCTATGGCCACTGCTGAGTTTTCCAAATTTGCTGGCATACTGAGTGTACCACTTTCACAGCATCATCTTTTAGGATTTGAAATAGCACAACTGGAATTCCATCACCTCCACTACCTTTGTTGTAGTGATGCTTCCCACTCGACTTCACATTCCAGGATGTCTGGCTCTAGGTAAGTGATCACACCATCGTGATTATCACCACACAGAGGTACATCAAATAGCTTGAGTCATTTATTTCCACATGGCTGACTTGGAATGTAATAGTCAAGGATACTTTCCATTGACCCAACCAATGCTTTGCATCATTACTTGTGTCTGAACCACTCAAGAAGTCTAAGAGAAAAAGGACTACTCAGAAGTCTGTCACATATATAGAAGAAACAGCCAAATAATGTCCAGTTTCATAGAATGTACTATAATTAAATAATAACTAAAAAATAATACAACATATCTAATGGTATCTGAGTCTAAGAATAGCACTGAACTGGCCAATCAACAAAAATCAATTTGAGAGGCAATACATTTAAAAGTACTAAGATTTGCAGCATGAAAATTACACTGCTCCATTAAGAAGGAATGATGGCTTATTCAAAAATAAGCTGCCAACAGACAGTATTTGCTCCTATGTAAAATTCTTACAGATTTCAATTTGTACAAGCTGAGCAGACCATCTCTAACTAACTCAAAAGAGCAAATTTTCTCACATTGCTGTTCCAGAGTAGAGGCTGCACAGTGAGGTAGAAAAGAATAGGCTTGAAAGTCAGAAAACCTATCCTTGGATTTCACTTGCTGGAAGAGGAAATTCAGTATGATGTTTCTTAGGTTTCTCATTTGAAAAAAGCAGACAATAATAGCCTTTGGGCTTCTCAGGTGGCCCATTCAGTATACAATCCACATGCAATGCAGGAGACCTGCGTTTGATCTCTGGGTCGGGAAGATACCCTGGAGAAGGAAATGGCAAAATACTCCAGTAATCTTACCTGGGAAATCGCAGAGGAACCTAGCAGTCCCTGGGGTTACAGTCATTACAATGACTTGGACATGACTTAGTGACTAAAGCACCATCACCCTATGTTTTTTGGGCTTCCCAGGTGGTGCAGTGGTAAAGAATCCACTTGACAATATAGGAGACATAGGTGACATGGGATCAGTTCCTGGGTTAAAAAGATCCCCTGGAGGAGGAAATAGCAACCCACTCTAGTATTCTTGCCTGGAGAATCCCACGGACAGAGGAGTCTGGCAGGCTACAGCCCATGGGGTCTCAAAGAGTCGGACACAACAGAACACTCATAGGTTTTAATAAGAATAAACAGGCTATTATACATATAATGCAAAATGTTAAAATTGTAACTTTCCCTAAGTTGCCAAGATTTGTTAGTTATGACATACCAAAGATACATTGCCAAATAATAAATCTGTAATGGAAGTGACCAAGAATCAGTTTCAGAAATCCCTCAGGAATCCCTTAGTCAGACAGAGATCAAAATAAAAAATGCTGGTCAATAGGAATATAAGGTAAGCCATACATGCAATTTGAAAGTTTCCAGTAGTCACATTAAAAAGAATAAAAACAACAAAGGTGAAAATAATTTAATAATATATTTTATTGGACTCAATAGATTTAATAGCATTTCAACATGTAATAAACATAAAAATTATGTAATGTATTGCATTTTCTTTTTTTTTTTTGATGTATTGCATTTTCAATACTAAATCTGAAATTAGGTATGTATTCTATATTCATATGCCCATGTCAATGCAGAGCACAATTCATGTGCTTGATAATACCACATGACCATACTGTAGTATCAGACAGAGTAAGGACTAACACAGTGGTTCTCAAAGTGTAATTCCTGGACTACCTGGGAACTTGGCTAGAAGTACAGATTCTCAGACTCATCCCAGATATATTGAATAAGAAATTCTGGAGGTGAGGGCTAGCATTATGTGTTTTAACAAGCTCTTCAGTTAATTAGGATATCCACTAAAGTTTGAGCACCACTAGTTTAAAACAGCATGATTCTCAAATACTGATATGGATGCACATCACTTAGGGAGCTTGCTAAGTGTGGAATTTGGTTCATAGGTCCCATGTGGGACCTGAGCTATTTCATTTCTAATAAGATTCCAGTTACAAAAAAGCTACCAGGTACAAAAAAGATCATGACCCAGATGACCATGATGGTGTGATCACTCATCTAGAGCCAGACATCCTGGAATATGAAGTCAAGTGGGCCTTAGGAAGCATCACTATGAACAAAGCTAGTGGAGGTGGTGGAATTCCAGTTGAGCTATTTCAAATTCTAAAAGATGATGCTGTTAAAGTGCTACACTCAATACGCCAGCAAATATGGAAAACTCAGCAATGGCCACAGGACTGGAAAAGGTCAGTTTTCATTCCAATCCAAAAGAAAGGCAATGCCAAAGAATGTTCAATCTACCACACAATTGCACTCATCTCACACATTAGCAAAGTAATGCTCAAAATTCTCTAAGCCAGGCTTCAACAGTACATGAACCATGCACTTCCAGATGTTCAAGTTGGATTTAGAAAAGGCAGAGGAACCAGAGATCAAATTTCCAACATCCATTGGATCATAGGAAAAGCAAGATAATACTGTGGAAAATTCTTAAATAAATACCTGATCACATGACCTGCCTCCTGAGAAATCTGTATGTAGGTCAAGAAGCAACAGTTATAACCAGACATGGAACAACAGACTGGTTCCAAATCGGGAAAGGAGTACATCAAGGCTGTATACTGTCACCCTGCTTATTTAACTTACATGCAGAGTACGTCAGGTGAAATGCTGGGCTGGATGAAGATTGTAATTAAGGTGGAATCAAGCTGGAGTTAAGATTGCTGAGAGAAATATCAATAACCTCAGATATGTAAATGCAACCACACTGGCAGAAATTTAAGAGGAACTGTAGAGCCTCTTGATGAAAGTGAAAGAAGAGAGTGAAAAAGACTGGCTTAAAACTCAACATTCAATAAATTAAGATCATGGCATCTGGTCCCATCACTTCATGGCAAATAGATAGGGAAACAATGGGAACTGAAAAAATTCATTTTGGGGGGCTTCAAAATCACTGCAGGTGATGACTGCAGCCATGAAATTAAAAGACGCTTACTCCTTGGAAGAAAAGCTATGACCAACTTAGACAGCATAATAAAAAGAAGAGACATTACTTTGCTGAAAAAGGTCTGTCTAGTCAAGCTATGATGTTTCCAGTAGTCATGTATGAATGTGAGAGTTGAACTAGAAAGAAAGCTGAATACAGAACAACTGATGTTTTTGAACTGTGGTGTTGGAGAAGACTCTTGAGAGTCCCTTGGACTGCAAGGAGAGCCAACCAGTTCATCCTAAAGGAAATCAGTCCTGTACATTCATTGGAGAGACTGGTGCTAAAGTTGAAACTCCAATATTTTGGGCATCTGATACGAAGAAATGACTCATTGGAAAAGACCTTGATGCTGGGAAAGATTAGAGGCAGGAGAAGGGGATGACAGAAGAGGAGATGGTTAGATGGCATCAATGATGTGATGGACATGAGTTTAAGGAGTCTCTGGGAGTTGGTGGTGGACAGGGAAGCCTTGTGTGCTGCAGTCCATGGGGTCGCAAAGAGTCAGAGATGACTGAGCGACTGAACTGAAGCTTCCAGTAATGTGGATGCTGTTGATCCAGATGATACTTGAGTTAATCAGGGACTGAGCAGTGGTGCTCAACCCCAGTATATTCCCCAGGGTTGAGAACACAGGTCTATAATTTGAAAGAGGCTAGGAAGAGTTTTATATGGCAGTTTTATATGGCAGATTATTGGAGAAACAACTGCAAGTCCCATCGTCCCTTGGCAGGCTATAATGTCATTTGTACTTCTTTCATCTAAAGTTAAGTAAGGGTAACTTTAAGGAGGCTTCTTGAAGAATTTGCGATAGTTCTCCTGCAGTTGGGAGGACTTGGTGTTCCATCTTCAAGTTCCTGTCCATGACACCTATAGTAGTAGGAATGATGGCAGTGAGTTTCTTCTGGCAGGGGAGCCAAGGTGAGCTGGTGCCTGGGAATAAATTCCCTTTTAAGGTGGATAAATGGATGTTTGAGATTTTCTGTGGTCCAAATACGAACGCTGAAGAAATGAAAACTTACGTCAAAACACCTTTAGTCCTGACCAAGAGGATTACATGAAAGCTACAACAGGATTTCACAGCCAGATCCTGGATTCAATGGAGCAGAGAAAACTGGTGGAAGATGGCTGGTCATCAAAGAGCCCCAGCCAGAAAGAGAAAAACAAATATCATATGATATCATTTATATGTTGAATCTTTATATATATATACATATATACATATATGAATAAATGTGTTTACAAAACAGAGATAGACCCACAGACATAGGAAACAGTCTTATAGTTTCCAAAGTGGAAAGGTGGAGGAGGGATAAACTAGGAGTTTGGGATTAATAGGTACACACTACCTTATATAAAGAGATGGTTGGAAGACACCACAGATTCAATGGGCATGTACTAGGGCAAACTCTGGGAGATGGTGAAGTACAGGGAGGCCTAGCGTGTTGCAGTCCAAGAGGTTACAAAGAGTCCACGACTTGGCAAATTAACAACAACAACAACACCCTATATAAAATAGATAACCAACAATGACCTACTGTATAGTATATGGAAATATACTCAAGAACAAACACACGAAAAAAAAAAAAGAGAGAGAGAGAGAAAGCCTCAGTGCTATTCTGGGAATTACAGCTAAAGGGGCTCTGCACGGAGACTGTTTTGTATCTATGAGAGTACACATGAGGGAAAGAGTATTTTAAATATTATAACATATTTTATTTATATATGCACAAAATAAGTATTATATGCTTATACTTATTATTTTTAATATTTTTCATACCCAGAAGAGGTCAACTAAGAAACAGCCCTGAAACCCTAAACCAGGAAGGATCTCTAATGATTTCGAAAGATCTTCTGATGATCACCTTTGTCCATCTTGTAAGGAATTTTAGCCAAGTTTCTGGTGGAAAAGGGTCTTCTACCAGAGACCCAAGGCTCAGAACATTAATGTAGAGAACATTAGCATTAATTTTCCTACTGAAGAAAATTCTAATGCCTCTTGCCTCACCCTCCCCTTAGCAACACAAGGATAATAGTCTTTTACTGATCTTTAGCTCCTTCCTCTCTAATCTAATTAGTGCTTTCTCTAGAACATCACAGGGCAAAGGTGATGCAGGGACTCCAGTCACTCCCCACAAAAGATTCTGTTGCAATAACAACAGAAGTCACCCAGGGGCCCCTTTACTGAGACAGGGCCAGAGCTCAATGACCGAAACTAGACAGCCCTTTGTCAGGCTAAAGAAGTTACAGAAGATAGATCTCTGCCTTTCATCTTCCCAATAAAGTTTTTTGGGGGTTTATGTTTCTCAGGGAGGATTTGAGGCTGAAGGTAGATGCCACCATACTCTCTGCCCCCAGCATAAATCAATTGGAGATTCATCCCCTGTGGACTGAAATTCTAAGACAAGAATAGCAGGACAATAAGAGAGGATGGTGGGCCTTGCCTGGAACACATATTTCTCATCTTTGAAGTCAGGAGACCTCCCTGACCACACATGTGCAGAAAAGCTCCTTGGAGGTCAAAAGGGGAGTGATGCTAAGGGATGTTCTACCCACACACCTTTTTGGTAGAATCCAACTTGGCTAAGAGATGTGTGCATGTACATCAGAGGTTCCTGAGATATAGCAAATATGGACCTGAACCAGGCAAATTAAAATGATTGGCCAAAAGAAACCTCAAAGAAATGCCCCATAAAAGTAACTCAAACTGCCATAAGGGTACAACTCAGGGACTTCTTTCCTTTAGAGTCTGCCCATATGTCTATCCACATATACTGCATGCTTTTTCCTCTTAATAAATACTTTACTTGCTTCACTAAAAAAAAAAAGAAAAGGGAGAAGGGTTGTGGAGATTAAAAGAATGTGTTGGGCTGTGCTGTGCTGTCACTTCAGTTGTGTCCAACTCTGTGCGACCTTATGGACTGTAGCCCACCAGCCTCTCTGCCCTTGGGATTCTCCAGGCAAGAATAGTGGAACAGGTTGCCATTTCCTTCTCCAGGGGATCTTCTCAATGATCAAACCCATGTCTCTTAAGTCATCTGCACTGGCAGGAGGGTTCTTTACCACTAGCGCCACTTGGGAAGAGCAAAAATGAATAGTCATGTCAATGTCATAATGGCATCTTGTGAGTCCTGTTTATTCAATACAAAGACTAGGTGTTTTATAAAGTCCTATATGCACTGTCTGTAGTTTTTTTCCTTCAAATAAGCAAAGGCTAGATGAAAAGGGAAACCACTGATCATTAAATCAATTACAAAGAAAAGCTGGATCCTAGAATTAACACTGAATTTTATCACAGCATCATAAATAATCAATAAAATAAACATTTTCTACCAAGATCAAGAGAATATGTCACTACAGAATGAAAGTTTGTTAAAATTATTTACTTTGAAGTTTCCTGTTAATGGCATATCTGCATGCTATAGCTTTGACTCAATAACATTTTTTCTTACAAAAGAAAAAAAAGATCCATTTCAAAGTGCTCTAGAAGAGAACACTGACTGCTAAGAAATTAAAAATCACAATTAAATGGGTTTGTAGGTTTTACTGATGTATGTTGGTTTTTGATCAAAACATATCAACTTCCAAGTTTGAAAAGAAAAAGATATACAAGGAAATTTACCATAATTGACCTGCTTTCTTGTGAGTTTTAATTTCTATTATTTCAAAACAAAATATTTCCTATTAATTCAGAGCTTATAAGCTCTGAATTGAACCAATCTGGCATTATGTATCATGCACAGTACTTTATTCACAAAGATACATGTTTCCTCCATAAAGATCCCCTTACACTGCTTAGAAGACATGATGGATTATAGTATGTACAGAAAAAAACCCTCCACATGATTTCAATAAATGCTTAAAAGTGGCATATGTGAGAAGCAGTTATTGTGGGAGTAAAGAGTGGCTGAATTTTCTTCAGGAAAAAAGCATTAAAATACCAATAGTTAGTTCAACAGTCAATCAATAATTGCATTAATCTCTGGGGGACATCTATACACCAGGCTTTGGCTTTGGAAGATACGAAAATTTGCCTCTTAAAAAATATGAAATAAGTATAGTAACATAGTTTCATAGCCCATAATAAGGCCTTGTTAGCCTAGAAGTTGTTGAAATTCAATTTGCAAGTCTAATTATCACTCATAACACTATATTGACTCAAATATGTCACCTTTTCCTAACACAGCTTCCCTTTTTGCTTTAAAGTTAGGTATACTACTAGGAAGGAGAAGGCAATCGCAATCCACTTCAGTACTCTTGCCTGGAAAATCCCATGGATGGAGGAGCCTGGTAGGCTGCAGTCCATGGGGTTGCGAAGAGTGGAATATGACTGAGCGACTTCACTTTCACTTTTCACTTGCATGCATTGGAGAAGGAAATGGCAACCCACTCCAGTGTTCTTGCCTGGAGAATCCCAGGGATGGGGGAGCCTGGTGGGCTGCCGTCTATAGGGTCGCACAGAGTTGGACACGACTGAAGCAACTTAGCAGCAGCAGCAACATACTACTAGGAAGAAGAATTATAGAAGTATTAGAATTCTGAATTTTTTCAGACTCAGCAGTGTCCAAATATTGTTGACATTATCAATTCTAACAAAATATTTGAAGTGGCAATAAATTCTAAAGATGATTAATGTTGACCTAAAAGTAATCTTTTAGATCAGAACCCTCTTCTATTTCTCAAAGGAATGTTATATTTTCTGGTTGAATGTGTGCTTATGAAAAACTGATAATGAAGGGGGGATTTTTTAAAATCATACTCTATTACTAGTATCTATTAAGCACTGATGCTATGCCAGGCAGGAACTATGTTGGAATCTAGGGGAAAAAAATGAGTGAAACACATCTCCTGACCTCTGAAAGCTACAATTAGGAATAAAGTCTGACAAGTAAATACACAATTCACAAAAAATATTAGGTATTGCTACAAGAGATGAATAATGGGCTATTTTAACAGAGATTGGAACAATTAACTTTGTCTGGATAAACTGGAAACAATTTCAAAAGAGAAGACATTTTAAAAGGGGAAAAAGGAGGAAAAGGGAGACTGGGACATATTTGTTGCATATGAATGATTGAAAGATGGAGGAAAATGACAATTCAGAATCCATTTTTTACTGAAGTTTCAGGCTTGTGTCATCACTTAGTACCTTAGTGGACATGTAATAGCTTTTCAGTAAACATGTGATGATTGAATGATTCCAGCAGATGCAGGATAAGGAAATATTGATGCCTCATCCTATACTTGTATCTGTTCAGCACGTTTGACCTTCTTAAAAAACAAACAAAAAAAAACACCTGCAGCTCTCCATCCATAGCTCTGATGAACTAGAAAAGAGGTAAGAGCTACAACGGGTTACAGAGAGAATGTTCTGCTTCAAGTCTTCCAGTCTAGGCCCCCAGCTGCTGCGTCACTTCAGTCGTGTCCGACTCTGTGTGACCCCAGAGACGGCAGACCACCAGGCTCCCCCGTCCCTGGGATTCTCCAGGCAAGAACACTGGAGTGGGTTGCCATTTCCTTCTCCACTAGGCCCCCAGAGTATCCCTTTAATTAATGCCAAGCAAGTATGTCCTCGAAAAGTACATGCTGCTAGAAGAAAATTCTGGAGCAACACAACAGTTTCTGTTTAAAGAAAAATAAAAAGGTAATGTTCAAAAAAGGAAGAAGGACATGCATCTTGAGTTTAATTCTAAAAATATGCATGAAAAGAATAGATAAGGAGGTAAATCCAAAAGATAGAATAATTATTCTAATAAAACCAATAATACTGTTCTTATAGCTATGTGGCCTATAATTTATGAAAATTCTCTGCATATCATAAAAGGTTTGCAGAAGAGTGATTTCAGAAGTTAAAGGCACTGCTTCCCTCCTCAGAGAATTACTAATTAGAAGAACTGGAAAGGTGGATGGACACATATAACTTTCACAGTATGCCCACAAAGTGAGTAAGAGTGGCAGAATGAATGTCTCTACTAGAGGTTGGCACATTATATTAAAATTTATAACTGTATATTTCCATATCATCAAGGGCTATCTTTTCAGGTTTTGTGTTCTCATCACATGGAAAAATACCTAGCCCACAGGAAATGCTTAAGAAAGGTTGTACAAATAAATAAATGTCTAAATGGTGAATTATATATTATGAAGCAGCAGCCTTCCAAACTAATGATATGTGACTATTCAGTCTTTGACTACAAGGTCAAAATATCAAATGAAATGTATGCTCTAGTGCAGTAGTTGGTAAACTTTGGCTGTAAAGGGATAGACAGACAAAAAAAAAAAAGGGGGGGGGGCGGATAGACAGTAAATATTTCAGGTTTTTAGGGCCAGAGAGTAACTGTTGCAACCTTTCAACTCCTTCATTGTAGAGTGAAAACAGCCAGTGTTAGTCATTCAGTCATGTCTGACTCTTTGAGACCCCATAGACTGTAGCCCACCAGACTCCTCTGTGCACTCCAGACAAGAATGTTGGAGTGGGTTGCCATTCCCTTCTCCAGGGGATCTTCCTGACCCAGGGATCAAACCCTGGTCTCCTGTATTTCAGATAGATTACTTACTGCCTGAGCCACCAGCGGGAGGGTGACAGCCAGGAGTACGAGACAGCAAAAGAGACACTGATGTATAGAACAGTCTTATGGACTCTGTGGGAGAGGGAGAGGGTGGGAAGATTGGGGAGAATGGCATTGAAACATGTAAAATATCATGTATGAAATGAGTTGCCAGTCCAGGTTCGATGCACGATACTGGATGCTTGGGGCTGGTGCACTGGGACGACCCAGAGGGATGGAATGGGGAGGGAGGAGGGAGGAGGGTTCAGGATGGGGAACACATGTATACCTGTGGCGGATTAATTTTGATATTTGGCAAATCTAATACAGTTATGTAAAGTTTAAAAATAAAATAAAATTAAAAAAAAAAAAAAAAGAAATAGACATGGCTAGTTCCAATAAAACTTTATTTATAAGAACAGGCAGTGAGAAGGATTCCCAAGCCCCACTTACTTTGTATGCTTTTGTTAAAGATATGGATAAGAAATAAAACTTTAAACAATTTTATACCATTAAAAGTTAGATATTAGAGAAAAACAAATTAATATTAGATCTATAAAATTACAAAAAGAAATTTCAGAACTTGTTGGTTTATTATAAGGTGAGCCTGGTAGGCTGCAGTCCATGGGGTCGCGAAGAGTCGGACACGACTTAGCAACTTCCCTTTCCCTTTTCGCTTTCATGCATTGGAGAAGGAAATGGCAACCCACTCCAGTGTTCTTGCCTGGAGAATCCCAGAGACAGGGGAGCCTGGTGGGCTGCCATCTATGGGGTCACACAGATAAGGACACGACTGAAGTGACTTAGCAGCAGCAGCAGCAGCAGCAGGGATATAAAGTTTTTAATCTCCTTTGATCTAGAGGCGTCTATAAGAAAAGTATGCAAAGTACTACTGAATTATATTGCTTAAAGATCTATTTTCATTGAAAGCAGCAAAGGCTTTGGACTATTATTGCTTTGTAGAAGAAAGATGAGAAGAGGGCAGAAATGAGGAAGGAAAATAAGGGGGAGGAGGAGAGGAAGGGAAGGAAGAAAAAATAAGAGAAGGAAGAGACCAGTTGTATGTTATTGCTTCAGGTTTTATAGCCATACGAAAATGTATTTGCCTGGCAAGATTCACATTTTCAGAAATAACTCTGTTCCATGTTCTACTGCAATACTAAAGCTAAAAAATTTTACAACCCTGATATTTATGCAATTTATACAGAAAGTTTCTATCTTGTTTCCAAAATTGGAAGAAAGTGATGAATGCTATGATACAAAACACAGCTTAAAAAAAAAATCTCCCTTCTCTCTAAGCAATCATGTATATAGCATATAATTTTAACTAATAACCGCAAAGTGTACAAAAATTTATTGGTTTCTTCAGCTACATAATGAGTTTGACTTGCAGGCACCAGAATTTAATGTTAGAAGTAAACAATTTGTCCTCCTTTCTTCCTCCCTCTTATTTTTTTCCTAGATTTGACTAGAGATAAAAGGGGAAAAAAGTCACTCTAATGACAGTAATTGTTGCCTAATGGCAAACATGCTGTCAAATTAGCCTAAGTGTCCATTTAGAAGCAAACTTTAATGTGGCTTGCTAAACTATTAAGGGTATTAGTTAAGACATGGAATTGATTTCCTTTACCCATTGCATTAACCTCATCTTGCATACTCATCAGTTTCTTATACAGGGCAAAGCAAATGCACCTTGATGTTTTATACAACTGAATTTAACATCAAGCCATTCACTTTTAAATGCTACACATTCCTATAATAATAAGGGGGTGACTAAGACAGTCAGAATCCTCATTACCAGTAACTAAATGAATTTTCAGTAATAGAGTCCTCATGGAAAATGAATTTCATGTCACTGTACACCAAATGTAATTAGTAGCAAATAGGCTTTATTTTGATAGGGTTATAGGTTCTTTGATCCATAAAACCAAGAGATAGGCACTTTTTAACCTAACTGAAGGAAGTTAGAGAAAGATCAGCACTTTAATGACAATCCAATTTCTACTTGACAATGAAAAAGGAAAAAATCTGATAAAGGGTCAATATAAACATTGTGTATATAAAACAATAAAATTCTGAAATGTATATTTAATAATAAGTATATATGTGAAAATAATAAATATATATGTCTAATAAAATTGTGTATATTCAGAAATCAAACCTAATAATGCCATATGGATTGAAGATGTAAACAGGATATAGTCAACTGTCTAAGGCAGCACAGTGCTTCTGGTCACCACTCTGGACTAGAAAACAGCTGAGCTTTTATAAATAATTTAATGCTATGAATTAATTACTTCAGTAATTAAATGTTATGGAGCAACATATCCTGTTTGAAGAATCTGCTTATATTTTTAAAGCAATTTATAAATCTTTCCTTCCCACAAATTTATTCATTCATAACCTAGCCCATTTTAGGTACCTCATTCACAGTAGGCACCGTGTTCCAGACACTGTGTGATCCCTACACTCAGCAAATTGGTTGAAACTAAATAGTCTTGTAGTTAAGGGAAGATATGAACCAACACCACATCAAACTGTATAAAACTGTGAAAGTGAAGAGAACTAACCAGATAACAGGAAAGCACAATACTGAGAATATTAGAGAGCACTCACATTTACAGAAAAGAAAAAAAGGATACAAATTAGTGGCAAGAGCAAAGAAGATTCACTTAGACAAGGAAATAAGGAGTCAGGGTTTTTTTTTTTTGACCATAGAGAGCCTCAATGCTATTTTGACAAAACATTGTTTTAAAAAAGTGTAATAATATTAGTAAGATTCAACATAATGTAAGGTCCCTAGCAACTTAATTACTGTCTTACTAAATATCATTACATGATAAGTATATAAGATCACTTTTGGATAATTACTACCAGTAAAAAGTTAAGGCTGACAATTTTTATTATTAAATTCCCAGTATATCTAGAAAAGACAAACCCAATTAACATATTTTAGAAATGTGTGAATAGTAAATTCCTATTATTTTTAAATGCTTTTAATAACTCTAAGAAAGTTAGTATTAGGGAAGGACTACAATGTTGAATCACAGTCTTCTCCAGTTTCACAGACAGTTTAGGGTGAGGGTGGTTGTAGAGTATTTTTAAATTTCTGTTGGTAATTTTTCTATATATAAACCTATTTATACATAGTTTTTATTTTTTTATTTATTTAATTTTAATTTTATTTAATTTTATTTTTTTAAGTTATAAATGTATTTTATTTTATTTTTTTTATTTATTTTTTTAAATTTTATTTTATTTTTTAACTTTACAATATTATATTGGTTTTGCCATATATCAACATGAATCTGCCACAGGTATACACATGTTCCTCATCCTGAACCCTCCTCCCACCTCCCTCCCCATACCATCCCTCTGGGTCATCCCATTTGCCAATTCTAGTCGTCATTTATGAACTCCACACTCGAAAGAACATGTCCATTTATATTGCTCATCAACTTTTCTCTATCTTGCTTCTTCAAAATTGTTTATTATTCTTTTATTAGTAATATTATTGGTTACTTTTTCAATTTAAATTGTATTCATAGATCTCTGCCTCTTATATCATCAACCTTAGATCTTTACATAAAGATGACTTTCCCTTATTCATCATCTCCTGAATCTCCTCCAAATCTATTAACTGTATCTTTCCTTTTATACTACTGAAGCTGAAAAATGTACATGTTATTCTCTAGGTACGTGATAAGTTGTTTCAGTCGCATCCAACTCTTTATGACCCCTATGGCTGTAGCCTGCCTGGCTCCTCTGTTCATGGGATTCTCCAGGCCAGAATACTGGAATGGGTTTCCATGCCCTCCTCCAGCGATCTTCCCGATCCAAGGATGGAACCTGCATCTCTTATGTCTCCCACATTGGCAGGTGGATTCTTTACCACTAGGGCTACCTGGGACGCCCGTTATTCTGTAAATTATATGTAAATTAAATGAAAATTAGATGAAAGACGTTTTAAGTTGACCATTTGGAAGCTTGGTAGGTGTGTTCTACCTAGACTTTTGAGGACACCATGGACTAAGGCTGACTTATACCTGAAAAATGTAGAATGCTGGATTCCATGGGTGGCAGGCTTATCTGTTATGCAACAAAGTCCAGTTTAATCACTAAAGCTGTGCTGGAGTAGGGGGAGGTTTTAACTTTGATAGAAGCTCACAGAGATGTTTACAATATTACACCTGTCAAGAAATACTAATGACTGCAGTGAGAATACTGTGTGCATGTTTGTGTATAACCAGATGACTTTTATTATTCGAAAATGACTCTAAAAGTCCAACTACCCAAAATTCACACACAGTTAATATAGCCACTGGCCATGAGGACAGGAAGGGATATAAATAAACATGGTTACAATTATAACACATATTTTAGGGGGCAATTAGCTAATACAGAAATGCTAAGGTTTCACTTATATATATAAATATAAAGAGAAAGCAAGTGAGAATTTCCAGAATCAGTATTTAAAAAAAAAATACAGATGAGGCTAGCTTTATCCCAAACCCACTGAAACAGTTTAAAAAGTGAGGTCTAGGTCACTTGGTCTTTCAGCTAGTTTCTCTTGTAGTTTTGATGCACAGTTCTGATTGTTTATTACAGTTATAGATGAATGTTGGAATCAATTTAGTTATCCCCTATGCCTGTTCTCATTCCCCCCTCCAAAAAAAATCTGGAAGTTTTATGCAACATATATAAAATTATAAAAACATATATCCAATAAAATTATACATAACACTATATTATATATAAGTATGCACATGTAAAATATATACAAACACTTATAATACTAGCTACTATTATATATGATATTAAAAAGAAATATCTAAAGAATTTGGTGGAGAGATTTAGAATTTTGCTTGGTTGTCTTCAAGGTTCAATCTATACACAAGAATTTGTGAAAGACTTCTTCCCTGAAGAAGTTTAATATATATATATACATGAATTCCTCGATTCCCACTTAACAGAAGATAACATATATTAAAATAACTTAAGATAATTTAAACTCAGAATTTTTGCCTCCTAAGTTTGTGATCTTCTACCCACAAACTTCATAATTGTGCTTCATTTGGGATTACACATTTATAATAAACATTTGAAAAAGTCAAGTGATTCTAATTGATTGCCATACCAATCCCTATTTGCTTTGTATTACTTAAAGATAAATGACATGTCATTAGATACCAAAATTATCCCAATAAGCAGCAAATACTCTCAATTCAGTGGAACAAGGGAAAAATAATGCAGCAATTAACAAATGACTCATAAGGAAAGACTTATGAAATGATAGAGTAGTCAGATTTCAATTTATATGATTGACATTTCTTTCAAATGCTCTACAATTCATCTAGACAGAAATAGATGGGCCATCTGTTTTCAAGTTTCTCATCTTTTTATAGCTCAGACATATTTGTAGAGCCAAACATTAAGGGGGAAATGGCCTTCCTCATATGTGGTTTGCCATTTCTCATTTCTCCTTTTCAAGGTTAAACTTTTGTAGAAGAACATCCAACATTCTAAGAGCAGAAAATAGTTTCTACTCATACATCCACTTTATGTGTGGACTTACACAGATTTATACAGAACTGATTTTGCTTAATGGTGTTAGGAAAATCCACTGATTTAGCTTCTAAAGCACATAGAAAAGAAGTAGGGAATCTCCTTGATCAATGTCTCCAAGTCTTCTGAACACATAATTTCAGTCCATGATATAAGAAAAAAATTTTTCCTATAAGAAAATAAGATGCTGAGTCAAGGTGAAATTTCTAATTATACCATGATGAGGTAAAGGTAGAATGACTAGGTAGCCTTTTCAAGAAAAATACCTCTTTCTGTTATATTGTTTCTATCCTTTATCATTTAAGAGTTCAAGTGTTTACATTCCTTCCTGGGTTGTAAAGCAAGATTCTATTCAACTATTGACACCTGCATGTCACAAATCTTCATATCCTATGAAATCAGTATCTCAAACAGAAAGCTCTCACCTAAGAGTTCTCTCTGAACTGCAATGGATATTTAGGCAAACCATGGTCTAACTTTGTGTGAATTATCCACATATTCAGGAAAAATATCAATAAACTCAGATATGCCGATAACATTATCCTTATGGCAGAAAGTGAAGAGGAACTTAAAAGCTTCTTGATGAAAGTCAAAGAGGAGAGTGAAAAAGTTGGCTTAAAGCTCAACATTCAGAAAACTAAGATCATGACATCTGGTCCCATCACTTCATGGGAAATAGATGGGAAAACAGTGGAAACAATGTCAGACTATTTTTGGGGGGCTCCAAAATCACTGCAGATGGTGATTGCAGCCATGAAATTAAAAGACGCTTACTCCTTGGAAGGAAAGCTATGACCAACCTAGATAGCATATTCAAAAGCAGAGACATTACTTTGCCAACAAAGGTCTGTCTAGTTAAGACTATGGTTTTTCCAGTAGTCATGTATGGATGTGAGAGTTGGACTGTGAAGAAAGCTGAGGGCCAAAGAATTGATGCTTTTGAACTGAGGGGTTGGAGAAGACTCTTGAGAGTCCCTTGGACTGCAAGGAGATCCAACCAGTCCATTCTGAAGGAGATCAGCCCTGGGTGTTCTTTGGAAGGACTGATGCTAAAGCTGAAACTCCAATACTTTGGCCACCTCATGCGAAGAGTTGACTCATTGGAAAAGACTCTGATGCTGGGAGGGATTAGGGGCAGGAGGAGAAGGGGACGACAGAGGATGAGATGGTTGTATGACATCACCGACTCGATGGACATGAGTTTGAGTGATCTCTGGGAGTGGTGATGGACAGGGAGGCCTGGCATGCTGCAATTCATGGGGTCGCAAAGAGTCGGACACGACTGAGTGACTGAACTGAACTCAACTGAAGTGTGTATTAATATATGTGTAAGTATATATGAAATTATATATTATATATGTGTTATTATACATGTGTTGTGTATATAATTCACAACACTCTGAAAATAATGTCATAGAGCCATTTTGACTAATTGCACATAAATGAAGTAATTTAAAAAATATTATATTTTTTTTAATAAACAGCTCAAGACTTAGATATAATTTGTAAAACAGAGCAGTCATGAACTATGCTTTCTCTTAAGTGTAGACACCTTGCCATTCTCCTACACACTATTCCTTCTGAGTCTTTAAAATAAGTTACCTAAAAAGGAGCAGTATTGAGTTCAGTGAGGAGAGAGTTCAAATCAGATTGCAGCATGCATTACTCTTCCTTTCCAGGTACCTGACTAGTGATTTTCTAGTTATTTTGATACAGCTCCATATCCTCTTCTAGCCATCTGCTTGCTATATAAATTAAAGCATTAGATAGTATACTGAGTGGACAGAAGAGCACTTACAGGTGCTATCAAAGAAAAGACCACAATTTGTCAGTACAAAAAATGTTCTATACAAATTCTACAAAAGCAACTTTCTGGTCCTTATGAAAGTGGGTACAGAGACAATGCATTTCAGGTCTATAAAAACCTCAGGACAATGAATTGTAACTACAAGTTTCTTCAATGCAATTAAAGATATTGCAGTTGGATACCATTTTGACCATAAAACTAGACAGTTTTTACAAGGAAAAGCTTTTCCAGGCAGCAGAGTGTGTTTTAATCAAATTCCACACTAAAAGCTTACAGACTATAGAGAAAATTCGAAAGTAAAATGTAAAAGCTGCCTTCTTTTGAAAAATGTACTGTTTGGTATTCCCTAAGAGCCTGTGAGGTCCCCTTTTCATAGGAGATACAACTTAGAAAAGACTGATGAAAAGTGCCAGGGCAGCATCAAGGCTTTAGGACCATTAATTTAAGACGCCTTTCCCTTGCCTCCTCTGGTGTAAATTGCTGAGCGATTATCATTTTTCTTTACCTTTTTCTTTTGGTGACATAGTTTGTGTTGTGCCAAATCATAGTTCCCTGACATTAATTATGAACCACTGAGATCTTACATTGTTTTTTACTTCATGCTCATGAAGGCAAATTCTGTGAGAAGATATGGAATAAACTAAACACTAGAGCTCTTGAAGAATTTCATTTCAGGGTCTACTTTATAAGCCAGTGCTTGATATTTTCTTCCTTTTTATTTTTCATTTTAAAAGCTATAAAAAGGTCAGTGCTGCATTCAGGGCTACATGCTGTTGAAAACTTCAAAACAGAATAGTCATGTAGAAAAAGAGACTGCACCAAAGATGCAGTCGGGACAAAAGTAAACTTTCGTCTAGCATGTGAACCTTCACAAACCACTCTACTTACGAGACATAATTGTAGAAAATCAGCAACCAACCACCATAAAAATCAGTAAAGGATGGTCCCATACAACCGAAGAAGGTATACATTGTCCATTTTAAATCATAAGACACTAACCATTCTAACAGCATTTTAATACATATATAAGTATTTAAACATAATTATTCTCTATTTAGGAAACTTTCCTTTGCACTCTAAAGGACAAGTGAAATTTCAAGTCAAAGTTCTTTGGAGAGAATTGAGCCTTTTCTCATTATTTGTGCCTTAGCACACATGTGATAGGATGGGTGTGGGGGTGGACTCACACTCTTAAATGTCTAAAATATATTTCATAAACTAACACTCTCCACAGGTATTATCTATTCAGAGTTACTATACTGAATAAATCTTAATCATCTAAGTCTGCTTTTAAATGACAAAAATCACTGGTAAATTCAAAAGAAGAATAAAAATTTTCTTTGCTTTATCCAAATAGAAAACTAACAGCCTATTAAATGCTGGAGTTTTTTTTTTTTTTCTTGTTTTAGTAGTTTTTTATTGTTAAAAATCAACTACACTTTATCTAAAGATGATGACATTGACTCAGGCATACACAATACCTTGTGTAGGTAGCTTTTCAACTCAATGTATTTTCACAAAGCTCCTACTTTATCATTAACAAAGCATTGCTGCAAACAATCTAAACCCACATATTTGTTAAAGCAGGAGCTCACCTGATGCATAAAATGTATTAATAAGGTAATGTAACAAAGTCGAGTTGTCCTCGTCTCAAATCATACTTGAAAGGGTAAACTTGCCATAAACAGTGATGATACGTGAAACATTGTGTACTAGGTGACAAGAAAAACCTAAGAATCCTACTGGAATTGAAGAAAATCACTTCGCAGAGAACGATCCTGGTATGAAAATGAGAAATCAGGAAGTAGCCAACCTCGAGGAGAGTAATGGAATGTGTGAAACAGTGAACAAAGCTCAACACATCAAGCAGAGGAGTAATTCTCAGTACAAAAGAGAATGACAATTTTTTGCTTTATTTTGTAGGCATAGATGAAGTAAGCCCTGAGAGGATACTGTGTCTCTAGGAATCACGAGTCTACTTTTGGGGATTAGGTTTAAAATCATAATTCCTCTGTGGAAAGACAATGTGAAAGAGAAAACATGTATGCCTCTTCATTTTTTAGATTAATACAGAACAGAATGGGTGCGAATTCTTCCCAACACCATCATTAGTCTGTACTTGTCTTGAACAAGGGACAGATCATGAATAACACAGGCACCCTACATCATGAGAATCTGCATCTGAAACACAAAAGGTGACTGTTGGACTTGGCATTAAATCTGAAAATCTTTAGAGGTGAGTTAAAAGCCATACTGTATGTCTATAACTTCAAAGTCAAAAATATTATGGTGAGAGATATGGTAAGGCACATGGTGGCCAGTCATTTTAAGTTACATATACTTTACAATGACTAGAGTGAATGGAATAGAGCAAATACTATGAAGCCAGTAATATTTCATGGTGACATCTGTGGATGGCTTTGTGTATCTCATACTGAATTATTTTCTCTTGCATGCGACAAAAAAGAAAAAAAAAACAGTTACATAAATAAGATATGTGAAAAGGTTTCGGTCTTTGAATAAAACATATGAGTATTGAATTATCACTTAAATGTATGTTTTGTCATATGTGTAAGGGAATATTCATTTTATGAATAATTTTAAGGGTGACAAAACTTTTGGTTATATTTTATGTGCTTAGGTCCATTAAATCTACAAAATAAAATAATCATACAAGAGAAATAACAACATATGAAAGCAAATTACCAACTGTCATCATCAATTGAATTTCTAAGGGACGTTCTGGATCCAGCGGGTTTCAAATGTTTAGCAAGTGTTGTCCATTATAAATATTCATAGTTCTTGCCTTTGAATTGATGTCTTCCTTTTGTGGCTAAGAAATCTAGGACGCTATGATCTGATGTCATTGTTCACTGTTGTGAAACATAATCTGCCTTTAAGAAAATACCGTCAGCTGTTGTTCCACTTCAAATTAAATAAAGAAAGAAAAGAAAGGGAAGTCGCTCAGTCATGTCTGACTCTTTGCAACCGCATGGATTGTAGCCTACCACGTTTCTTCTTCCATGGGATTTTCCAGGCAAGAGTACTGGAGTGGGTTGCCATTTCCTTCTCCAGGGGATCTTCCCAACCCAGGGATCGAACCTGGGTCTCCTGCATTGTAGGCAGATGCTTTTACCGTCTGAGCCACCAGGGAAGATGGAATAAATTAAATAAATCTATAGCTAAAAAATGTAAGTTCTCTCTCTCTCTCTTTCTCTCTCTCTCTCTCTCTCTATATATATATATACACACACACACACACACACACACACATATATGTGTACATATATGCACACACTCATATATATTTCTATGAATGAAGAGACTATCTCAATACTTTAAAAGTAAATTATCAATTATAATTTCATTTCAGGTATAGCTCTCTGCTTAGAGAAATTCCTTTAAAAGAATTTCAAAAATTTAGAGATCTGGACAAGAAGAAAACAATTAAATAACTCAATGAAATTGTAGCTTAGAGTTGAATTTCTCTATCAATGTTGTTAGAAAAAAATTTTAGTTCAAAATAGTAGGGATTTTTTTTCCTCAAAATCCCATCTAAAGAAAAGCCAAATTCCAATAGTGAGAATGATTTAAAAGTCTTGCAAGAAGTAGCCACAATTGTCTTCCAAATGTTATATAAGAGTATCAGAAAATACTACTTACTTAACTGATATGCTTGATAACTTCTGCATTAAAGAAACACACATACATACCACTCTTCAGGTACTTTTCATACAGTAACACTTTCAGTTCAGTTCAGTTCAGTCGCTCAGTCGTGTCCGACTCTTTGCGACCCCATGAATTGCAGCACACCAGGCCTCCCTGTCCATCACCAACTCCTGGAGTTCACTCAGACTCACGTCCATTGAGTCAGTCATGCCATCCAGCCATCACTGGATCTCACCCTCTGTCGTCCCCTTCTCCTCCTACCCCCAATCCCTCCCAGCATCAGAGTCTTTTCCAATGAGTCAATTCTTCTCATTAGGTGGCCAAAGTACTGGAGTTTCAGCTTCAGCATCAGTCCCTCCAAAGAAATCCCAGGGCTGATCTCCTTCAGAATGGACTGGTTGGATCTCCTTGCAGTCCAAGGGACTCTCAAGAGTCTTCTCCAACACCACAGTTCAAAAGCATAACACTTTATCAGTATACAATTGTTCTTGAGATCTACATAAATTCACTTTAGTCTCTTTATTCTGCCTATAAATAAGTAGACACTGATGCAAAAGCTATTGTTCTATTAGCAAATTATGATATCATGGTTGTTAGTCAAATGTTTCTTAATTATTAAATTGGAAGAAACAAGGTTTAGGATAACTCAATGAGCAAATGCTTTGAATTTGTCCTCTTATTATATCACAAAAATAGGTCTTCTGGACAAATGCAAATCTAACTGAAAGGAGAGGAAACATAAAACATCAAATGGACCAAAAGGTTGCTACTTCAAATGGACTTCCTTCCATAAATACACAACATTGATGCTGAGTCAGAGCTGAGAAAAGACAAGGTGACAGGTTCAAAGTCCTACTATTGAGCTTTCATGCACTTGCCATTCAAGGTGTTCTACAGGATTTAGTTATCAACATGTCATAAC
This sequence comes from Bubalus kerabau, assembly GCF_029407905.1. Lineage (NCBI taxonomy): Eukaryota > Metazoa > Chordata > Mammalia > Artiodactyla > Bovidae > Bubalus > Bubalus kerabau. The sequence goes on along the minus strand of NC_073631.1, from coordinate 76,327,270 downwards.
AGAACTATTATCCTTAGGCACTATTCATCCTCTAAGGAAGACAAATACTGCTCTAATTAGTGCAGCATGAATAAGACAGGGTACATAGTTTGCTATATCTAAACTGAACTTTCATGATATGAGAAAAGCAGGTGCAACAGATAATACAAAAGAAACACTGAACGGCGTAGAGTCCTACAAATATAATTTCCATAGTATGGAATAACATGATAGAATAACATACTGGAATTATTATGATGATAATTATAGGGTAGCATCAATTTTATATGAATGTGTTTAATGAATTACAGAGGAAAGTGAAATCACTATATTTAATGGTTTTCCTTTTCTTCTGTCCATCACATTACAAACCTATATCTAAGTTAAAGGGAGCCTAGTTGAGAGCCAGTTATTCTGCTGTCAAATTAATTTAGCTTAGAAAATTAAATGTTTAGATGGCAAGCATGTCTCTAAAAATCAACATATTATCACTTCTTTGCTTTTAGATATGGAGCTAATTTTTTCATAATATGGAAATAGAGTGTCAAGAAAATTATTATTTTTTTATGTTTTTAATTTTTTTTACTTTACAATTTTGTATTGATTCTGCCACACACCAACATGAATCTGCCATGGGCGTATGCGTGTTCCCCATCCTGAACTCCCCTCCTACCTCCCTCTCCATACCATCCCTCTGAGTCATCCCAGTGCACAGCCCCAAGCATCCTGTATCGAACCTGGACTGGTGATTCATTTCTTATATGATATTATACATGTTTCACTTATTGTTATATTACTAACTTAACTTCTTAGGCAGGATAACATCAAGATCAGTGACATTTTTTAACTGGTTTGAAAGAGATCTAGAAGACTTACAGACATTGCTATTATTTTTTCCCTTTAACATCAGATATATAATATTGACTACTTAGCAACCTAAAATGAAAGGTTTTACATACTCAACATTCTGCCATTTTTCAGATGAAACTATATCTAATACACCTGTGGCACAGAAATATAAGTCCAAACAAGCAACAAAAAGATAATGATTCAGAAAACCACTCTGAAGCTTTAACAGGGCTCCAGAAGACCAGGAGAGAGCCTGAGAATGAGGAAAATGATTGGTTGATTCAGTTCAGTTCAGCAGCTCAGTCATGTCTGACTCTTTGCAACCCCATGAGCTGCAGCACACCAGGCCTCCCTATCCATCACATCTCCCAGAGTCTGCCTAAACCCATGTCCATTGAGTCGGTGATGCCATCTAACCATCTCATCCTCTGTCATCCCTTCTCCTCCTGCCCTCAATTTTCCCAGCATCAAGGTCTTTTCCAATGAGTCAGCTCTTCGCATCAGGTGGCCAAAGTATTAGAGCTTCAGCTTCAGCATCAGTCCTTCCAATGAATATTCAGGACTGATCTACTTTAGGATGGACTGGTTGGATCTCCTTGCAGTCCAAGGGACTCTCAAGAGTCTTCTCCAACACCACAGTTCAAAAGCATCAGTTCTTCAGCGCTCAGCTTTCTTTATGATCCAACTCTCACATCCATACATGACTGCTGGATAAACCATAGCTTTGACTAGACAGATCTTTGTTGGCAAAGTAATGTCTCTGCTTTTTAATATTTTGTCTAGGTTGTTTATAACTTTCCTTCCAAGGAGTAAGTGTTTTTTAATTTCATGGCTGCAGTCACCATCTGCACTGATTTTGGAGCCCCAAAATATAAAGTCAGCCACTGTTCCCATTGTTTCCCCATCAATTTACCATGAAGTGATGGGACCAGATGCCATGATCTTCGTTTGCTGAATGTTGAGCTTTAAGCCAACTTTTTCACTCTCCTCTTTCACTTTCATCAAGAGGCTCTTTAGTTCTTCTTCACTTTCTGCCATAAGGGTGGTGTCATCTGCATATCTGAGGTTATTGATATTTCTCCTGGCAATCTTGATTCCAGCTTGTGCTTCTTCCAGCCCAGTGTTTCTCATGATGTACTCTGTATATAAGTTAAATAAGCAGGGTGACAATATACAGCCTTGAGGTACTCCTTTTCCTATTTGGAACCAGTCTGTTGTTCCATGTCCAGTACTAACTGTTGCTTCCTGACCTGCATATAGGTTTCTCAAGAGGCAGGTCAGGTTCTCTGGTACAATCACCTAGTTAAAAAAAGCCTATGTCAGAGGGTTTGTAGTATCAAATTGATTAAATGGTTCTATCCAAAAAAAAAAAAAAAAAAAAAGATTAGGTATAACCAGTCACTAGACCATACTGGAGATAAACATAGGAGGAAAAAGCCACTTTTCATTCTTTCCTAAAATTAATAGACATCATTTTTAGAACAGTTTAGATTTACAGAAAAATAGAGAAGGTAGCACTAAATGTTTCCATATATCACTGTTTCCCAGTATACAGTTTCCCCTTTTATGAACATATTGCTTTAGTGGTACATTTGTAACAATTAACAAGTCAGTGTCAATCACTTATTATAACTAAAGTCCACAGTTCATATTAAGGCTTGATCTTTATGTTGTACAGTTCTGTGCATTTTCCCAAATATATAATGTCAAGTATCAATATTAGAGTATTTATAATATAGTTTTGCTGAACTAAAAATCTCTATTCATCCTTGTCGCTCTCCCTCTATGTCCCTGGCAAACACTGTCTGTGGTTGTGGAACCCCATGTTCCTACTGTCTCTATAGGTTTGCCTCAGAATGTAATATAGTTTGTATTATACAATATACAGCCTTTTCACATAGGCTTCTTTTACTATAGTAATATGCACTTTCAGTTCCTCCATGCCTTTTGGTGGCTTGATAGAGCATTTCTTTATATCACTAAGTAGTATTTCATTGTATGCACGCAATACAATTTGTTTATCCATTCATCTATTTAAGGATATCTTGTTTTGTTTCCATGTTTTGACAATTATAAATAAAACTGCTATTAATATTTGTGTAGGTTTCTGTGTGGACAGAAGTTTTCAAGTCAATTGTGTAAATATCTGAGTGTGATTGCTAGACTGTATGTTAAGAAAAAGTGAAAGTGAAGTCGCTCAGTCGTGTCTGACTCTTTGCAACCCCACAAACTGTAGCCTACCAGGATCCTCTGTCCGTGGGATTTTCCAGGGAAGAGTACTCGAATGGGTTGCCATTTCCTTCTCCGGGGGATCTTCCCAACACAGGGATCAAACCCGGGTCTCCCGCATTGTAGGCAGACGCTTTACCGTCTGAGCCACCAGGGAAGTTGTATGTTAAGAATATGACCACAAATGACAAATATTATGCCTTCCTTTCTTTTTAATTGAGACATTTTTGGAACATAATATAATTGGTGTTTTTCACAGGGCAGCGAGTGCATTGTATTTCTTTGCTCATGCCAAGTTGGGGGAAAAAACCCTCTTGCATTGGAAAGCGTTCTTACAGTCTTATATCAAGGAATTGCCATCCTTTCGAGAGAAAACATAAAGTTTAACTTTTGAGAAAAGAGTCACATCTCTGTAAGTAGGCTTAAAGGATTCTATTTATTAACACTGTGAGCAATATGGATACTATTTCTTTTTTTGGTATATCTTGAGCCTAGTTTCTTCTGAAGTTCATTTATTTAAAGAGTAATGTAGTAAATAAGAGCCAAAAAAGAGTGACAAATTGAAGCCAGTCACATTCCTACTTTGGTTGCACTGGCTATAGAGTGAGACAGACAAATTACTTTTCTCTGGCTCTTCTTCTGGGGGAAAAAAAAAATCAATCTTTATTCACTTTAATAATGCAGTTAAATTGAAATTAAAACTAGAAAGCTCACAAGTGGAATCAAGAATTCTAAACTTTTCTGAAAAGATCTATTTTTTTACAAGTGTCTCAAATATTAGTATGTTAAGAGATAGGCTATCATATAATAGTATGGGAAGTATTCAAAGAGGGGAATCCATTTTAATACAGCAATTTGATTTCAAGGAATGTAGCTGAAGGAAATGATAAAAAGTGTACAGAAGACATATGTACAAAGATACCCATGGAGGTGACACCGACAATACAGAAAAGATAGAAGGAATAAAACCAGATGACCAAAACTAAGGGATTGGTGATTTAAAATGTGTTATATCCATATGATAAAATATAATAAGTCATTAAAGCTATACTGTTGTATGCACATATTTATATTAGGAAGGAATGAAAATTATTTCTCGTTTTCTCTGGGGAAAGTGGAGAGCCTTTTTGTTTTTGCAAATGAGCCCTCCACTGTCCCAAAAGAGTGTAAAAAGACTCTCAAGATTCCATAATCTGGAACTTATTCAATAATCACATTCATCCTATGGGATAACCAAGCTCTAATAACCAGCATCCATTTAGCATTTCTGATACTTTCTCTGTGCTCAGTTCAGTTCAGTTCAGTCGCTCAGTCGTGTCCAACTCTTTGCAACCCCATGAGTTGCAAGACTAATATAAACAAGGGAAACATAGAGGTGAATGAAACAAACTCCTATTTACATGGAGCTTAAATTGTAGTGTAAGAATGAGCAGAGGGCAGTGGGCAAGAATCAAGATAGACAATAAATTTATTAACACACAAGCAATTTTAGGCAATGTATGCTATTAAAAAATGGGATCCATAAGTTTGTTTTCCATGTCTGTGAGTAAATTTCTCTTTTGTAAATAAGTTTATTTGTATCATTTTTTTAGATTCCACATGTAAGTGATAGCATATAATATGTCTTTGTCTTCACTTAATATGATAATTTCTAAGGTCCATCCATGTTATTGCAAATGGAATTATTTCATTCTTTTCCATGACTAATATTCCACTGTATATGTGTACTATATGTTCTTTATCCACTCATCTGTTGATGAACATTTAGGCTTCTTCTATTTCTTGGCTATTGAAAATAGTGCTCTATGAACACTGATAGAGAAGGAAATGGCAACCCGCTCCAGTATTCTTGCCTGGAGAATCCCATGGATAGAGGAGCCTGGCAGGCTACAGTCCATGGGGTTGCAAAGAGTCAGACACAACTAAGCGACTAACACACACACACACACACGGACATTGGGATGCATATATCTTTTAGAATTAGGATTTTCGCATTTTCTGGATATATGCCTAGCAGTGGATATGCTGGTTCATATAGTAACTCTACTTCTAGAGGAGATAGGGGTAGGGAGGAATAAATTAGGAGTTTGAAATTAACAGATACACACTACTATACAGAAAATAAATAAACAATAAGAACCTACTATATAGCACTGGTAACTATATTCAGTATCTTGTAATTACCTATAATAGAAAAGAATCTGAAAAAGAATATATATATATATATATATATGATTCACTGAATACCTGAAACTAACACAACATTGTAAATCAACTATTCTTCAATTAAAAAAATAAAAATGGAATCAAGAAAAGGAAGGGTTTTCTTACTAAAGAGTTACTTGGACAAGGCAGTCAAGGAAGACCTATCTGAGAGGTGACATCTAGGCTAGCAACCAGTAAAGATCAAGGATATGAACATTCCAGGTGTGTTAACATAGTACAGAGCCCTGAGTAAGAAATGATCTTGATGTGTTATAAGGAAACTGGTTCTCATTGAACAAAAGGGAAGATGATAGCAGATCAGTTTGGAATGGAAGCCCCGAGCCAAACCAAGTAGTGCTTTATAGGTCATCTAAGGCCCAAGAGAAGAATGAGGGAAAACCAGGGAAGAAGTTCTAAGCCTGAGAGATTGGACATGTGACTCAATCTTGACACCAATAGAGTTCACATGTGGTAGTGGGAAGGCTTGGAATAGGGGGCCAAGGGACAGGAGACATCTGTTGCCAGAAGCATGCACAAGCAAGAGGACAGCTCCAAGAACTGAGATCCAGGCACAATGTACCAACACAACTTATTCCATAGTTTAACAGGATACCTCTCATTGCCTGTGCTCAGAGATATCATCTCCAGTCTGTCACTCTTTTGTTGACTCAGTGTGTGAGGACATGGTTCAACACCAACCTAGGAGAGAGTTCAAGGCCTCATACTTAGAGACCCAACTTTGTTTGCACAGAGTTCCCTAAGCTGGGGAAGACAAGCAGATCCAGAATATAAAAAACATCTGTGGGAATAAGGGTTGTACATCGTTTTGTTTGGGCTTTCTTACTCCACTGTTTTTCAAGTTGCCTAATATGACAATATTTTACTTTTAGTAAATAAGAATAAAAGATATTCAAAAATCAATCAATAGAGGAAGGCTTTTTCCTTCTTTAACCTGGTTTATTAATGGATTCATAAAAGCCTGGACATGCCACTATAATACAATCAGTGATACCAAAATACTAAAACATAAGCAGAGATAGTAACAAATGAGATAATATCACAAACCAAAAGTGCACATACAAAAACAAATGCATTTTGTTCTAAACCACATCATTTTAATGTCCAACTCGCTCCCAAGCCTGTTAATAATACATTGCTCTTGCTTTAAAAATTAAAACAAGCATGTTCATCAGTTTGAAGCCTTACCAACAGTCAGCTCCTCTGAAAATTCCAAACAGATCCAGAGATCAAGGAGAATGTATGGCATATTAATGATACTAATGACAGTAATTCCATCAGTACGGATATGGCATAAGCCCAGTCACATCAGGCACATCACAGTATACAGCATGGTCAACAAAGCCATCAGTACCTGACAAAACCCATTAATTTGAGAACTGAGCATTACAGAGTCTGCCAAAGCACAGCCACATTTCTCTCTCTTGCGTCAGGGACTTTTCAAAATGACATTTCAGAGCTGGAGACACCACTGTTTATGGCTAAATGAATATTCCCCTAAGCATTTGCTTTTCAAGATAGGAATTTCCAGGAATGAGATACCACCCACGGCCAGCTGGGTACAGATATAAATAAAGAGAAATTTACCCTTGGCTAAGGAATCCACATTTTTTTTTTAGTGTTTATACAGTTCAAACTTGAAGATTCGTTTGTTTTTATTTTTTTTTTCTTTTTAACTTGTCCTTTTAGAAGATATTCAGAAATATGTTAAAGTGTGAAGGACTTGCCTACATTTGCATTAATTGGTATTTTTAAAAAATGTTTGCATTCAGTTCAGTTGGTGAGTGCTTGATGGTCATTTAGCCTATCTTCAAATGCCAATCTCTTGTGTCTAGGTATATATAGTTCTATATTTCCTAAGAAACCTTTTGTGATATAAAAGGTATCCTGAATTCTTTGAACGCAAAAGTAATTTGTCACAGAAGTAAGTGTATTTTAAAATTTTCAATAATTTTCAAAGAGACTATCATAAAAGGCATTAAGCATATCATGACAGAATTGATGACAAAAGATAATAGTAGACACTATACATAAGTATTAATATACACATATAGATGGTGTATCTGTGTGTGTGCTTACAAAATCTATTGCCCTTTGAATCATTATGTAATGGATAGGATTCAAAGTCATTTTGTTGTTCAAATCAAAATTATCATGACTATTGACCAAAGGCTCCATTGTAATCTAAATAATGAAATATGATGAGTGTATAACTAAGTTGTCCCTTCAATTTTTTATTCAAAAATATTTGCATTAGACAGATGAAGGAAGCAAAGACTGAGCACTAATGCAGGAAAGAAACATTATCCTTCCTATAGGTGGTGTTAGGCACTTCAGACCCACTGAAATCTTTTTGTCATATTGGAGTTCTTCATATATTTCTTATTGAAAATAACCTGCAAAAATTCCTACAAAGTATAAACATTCCTTAGGCACTATGTACATTGGTTGGATGACATTTAAAAGATTACACTGAATCTCACAAGAGCAACATTTTCCTAATTGCTTGCTATTTTTTTCCAAAGTATTTTATGTAATAATAAATACATATTTTATGTAATAATAACTAGAATAAAATCAAAGCAGTAAAACATAGCTTTCTTTCCTTTTTTTCTCAAGGCTTTTAAGGTTCTACAGAAATTTTCTGCATCCCTAAATGCACTGCCAATCCAAAAAGTATTGGATCTATAAACTATATTACTATGATTTCTCTCTCATCATATAGCTCAAAATATGATTTCATACACATAATCTAATTTGACCATTATAACAAATATAAGGTTTCAAATATAACTAGCAATTTCTTGAAACCTGCAAAAACATAAAGAGAAAAAAATGTGTTTTTTTTATACATATGTAACATAATTCTCTTGCTACTTTGACTAAACTTCTGTTGGTGTACAACAACTTATCAATAGCACAGAGATTTACAAATGGAAGGAGAGGGCACCGAGTGCTAAATGTTCTATAGAGTAAAGCTTTAGTCTACATGTCAGCCACTGGGAAGAGATAAAGAATTCTACCTGTGTTTCCATAGACTCAAGGTTATGTGATTGCTATTTAGACTCCTGATACAAAGTAAAATGATAAATTGTTGGATAGAAAACATTTTAAGTTTTGTTATTTAAAAGAAACTCTGATTATTTATTTTATTGAATGGCTTATTTTTCAAAATTTCTCTTCAAAAATCATTTGATGGAGGAAACACATTATAGATAAGGATTAAGCAGACAAAATCACTGTGGACGGTGACTACAGCCATGAAATTAAAAGACACATGCTATTAGGAAGAAAAGCTATGACAAACATAGACAGCACCTGTGGCGGATTCATTTTGATATTTGGCAAAACTAATACAATTATGTAAAGTTTAAAAATAAAATAAAATTAAAAAAAAATAAAAATAAAAAAAACAGAGACATAATTTTTCTGACACAGTCCATGTGGTCAAAGCTGTAGTTTCTCCAGGAGTCATGTACGGATGTGAGAGCTGGACCATAAAGAAGGCTGAGAGTCTAAAAACTGGTGCTTTCAAACTGTGGTGCTGGAGAAGACTCTTTAGAGTCCATTGGACTGCAAGGAGATCAAACCAGTCAATCCTAAAGGAAATCAACCCTGAATATTCATTGGAAGGACTGATGCTAAAGCTAAAGCTCCAATATTTGGCCACCTAATGCAAAGAACCAATTCATGGAAAAGACCCTGATGCTGGGAAAGATTGAGGGCAGGAGGAGAAGGGAGCAACAGAGGATGCGGTGGTTGGATGGCATCACCAACTCAATGGCTGTGAGTTTGAGCAAACTCCGGGAGACATGAAGGACAAGGAAGTCTGGCATGCTGCAATACATGCGGTCACAATGTGTTGGACATGACTGAGTGACTGCAAAAGAACAGGTGATATTTAGCTGTACTCTGTAAGGCAGGAGCCAGAAATGCTGCTAAACATCCTACGATGACCATGACATCCTGTACAACCAAGAATTATCTGGTGCAAAATGCCAATAATTCCACAGCTGAGACAACATGGACTAGAACAACCAAACGCATTTGAAAAAGAACAACTTCGGATGGCTTACATTACCTAATACCGGTGTGATATTGGTATACATGTTGTAGAATAGAATGTAAAAATCTAATAGTAAAAGCTGTGTCATATTTATGACACATAAATCTAATAGTAAAAGCTGTGTCATATTTATGACAAATTAATTTTTTAAAAAAGGAACTAAGCCTTCTTGATTTATGTTTCACATAATATAATATACAAAATCAATTTTAAAAGTAATGTATTATATATCAAAATGTAAAATATAAATCTATGAAATTCTAGAGAAAAAAATAACAAAACATCTCTAATCTTCAGTTAAAGATTTGTTAAACAGGATTCAAAAATGCCACATAAAATAAAAATTGGCAAATAGGACTTCATCAAAATTAAAACCAAATCAACACACAAACCTGGCCCTTTGAAGACACTTAAAAAGCTAAAAGACAGCTACAGACAAGAACAAAGTATGTGTAGACAATTATATGATTAAACACTTGTGTCCAGAATAAATAAATTAATCTGTGACTCAATGTTGCAAGATAAAAAACATGATAAAAATAGGCAGAATATTTGAACACTTCATGACAATGATACAAATGCCAAAATACATATAAAAAGATAGACATCATCATTATATACTAGGAAAATTCAAACAAAAATTGCGCTGTGAAACCTCTAAACACCTTACTAGAATGGCTAACATTGTTTCTTTCTTTCTTTTTTTTTTTCAATGACAGTTCCAAGTTCTGGTGAGGCAAGAAAGCAGAGCAATCTTGAGCTCTCATATGTTGTTAGTGAGACTGTAGTATAATACAGTCTGTTTTTATAAGCGACTGTGATATAATACAACCCACTTTGGAAACACTTGGGGTATTTTGTATAAAGATAAATATTTACTTATCAAAATCCAGCAATATCTTTTCTAGATTTTTACTCAAATAAAATGAAACATTTTCAACATATATTTATTGGTAAGTATTGATAGTTGCTTCATATGCAGTGGCCCCAAACTGGAAACAATCAACATGTCCAACAAATGGTGAATGGATAATATTTGATACGTCACATATCAGACTACTAGTCAGTCATAAAAAGACATAAGCCACTTTCTACAAAGAGTAATTGTGATAAATCTCAAAAGCATTTAAGTGAAAGAAGTCAGATACAGAGGGGTACATAATCATATGATTCACTCTCTATGAAATTCTAAAAAATGCCACTAAAAATTCATAGTGGCAGAAATTAGACCTGTTTCTCAAGGGCTGGGTATGGGGAGGAGACTGACAACACAAGAGCCCAAGGAAACCCTTTGGAGTCATGGGGATATTCTGTATCTTGACTGTAGCAGTGGTAACGCTGTTCACATTTGCTAAAACCACAGACATACCCCAGAGAGGGTAAATTTTATCCTGACAATAAACCAGACCAAGAAAGCAAATGAAAACCTAGGCTTCGGTTTTTCTGTAAAAGAGAAATTCAAGCTCAAAACTTTTCAGTTTATTCAGTTCACTGTTTTATGGCTTTAGGTAGTCAGAAATAACAAAGACAAATATTTCAACATAAGAAAGTACTTGTTCACAGTCCAAATATAGTACATTACCTACAGAGGACATGTGGTATGTTTCTTAAACTACATTTTAATAGCTGTAGAAAATAAAAAAGTATAATGGTCAAAAATATTGGGAAATCTTGGTTTAAACAATATCAAATAGACATATTTCCTTCTTCTATTCGAGCCTTTAGTGTGTGAGTCATGGAATTACTAAAAGGAATTGTAAGAACATCATGTAGCATATAGAGCATGTTCTAGATGATAGCTAAATTAAACGTCCTTTAAGGTTCTCTTCTAATGCCAATTCTCTTTAAGCCTTTTTTTTTTGTTTGTTTAAAAGAAGATGTTAGACAGTAGCTTATAAATAAAAAATCATCATAAATATAAATTCTTTATAGCAAGGACTTGCAGCATCCCTAGTGGCAGGGACAATATTCCTATTTCTTTTCTGTTCCTATCATACAGTGAAACACATCAAACATTGACTGATTTGGGTATGAGTAAAAGTCCCATCAATATGGAAACAAACCAAACCATGAAAAATGAAGTTGTAGTGTAAGATTGAGTGGTCTAGAATAGGGGTCCCCAACCTCCAGGCTGTGGACTGGTACCTCTTGTCAGATTAACTATGGCCTTAAATTAGAAATAAAGTGCATGATAAATGTAAATGTGCTTGAATCATCCTGAAACCACCCTTCCAACCTCTGGTCAGTGGAAAAATTGTTTTCTACGAAATCAGTTCTTGGTGCCAAGGTTGGGGACCACTGCTCTGGAACACAGTATTCTTAGTATCTTTCCTAAAATATGTTAAACACCTTGCATTTTCCTACCCTTTCTAACTTTGAAATCATGGACATGAATCCTCTCGACTCAGTATGAAGATGCATGGTATTAAGGAGAAAATGTCATATTCTCTCTCTCTTTCTCTCAATACCTATGCTGGTATTTACACTCCTGTAGTTTATACATCTTTACTTTCTGGACCCAGAGAGGAGTGGAGGGGATGGCTGCCAGGTAATGAGCTTTAGCAGAGATTGTCTCCAACTTCACTTACATAAAATAGAGAAATATCCCTTCTGAAACCACAAAAATCTATGAATCCTGATAAATTACCTTTGATATTCAGTATTTAGTAAAACTAAGTGAAAACAGACAGAGAGAAGCTTTTTCCTCTTTATTATTTGCTCCATTAGAATTGTTGAGAATTTTCTATGATGATTATTTTCAGCTGGAAAATATAATGGTAAAATGCATCAGCATATATGACAAGTCACATCCACACACTTATGCATACAATCATCATTCTGGTCTTTGGGAAAAAATACCATCAATGAACCTTATTGCATCTAAATGTTGTTATGTGACTCCAAATCAGTGAACCTCAATATTGCCCCTAAAAATGAGATCTCTTATAGTCAGTGCAGTAGAGTTGACTCATTGGAAAAGACTCTGATGCTGGGAGGCATTGGGGGCAGGAGGAGAAGGGGATGACAGAGGATGAGATGGCTGGATGGCATCACTGACTCGATGGACGTGAGTCTGAGTGAACTCTGGGCGCTGGTGATGGACAGAGAGGCCTGGCGTGCTGTGATTCATGGGGTCGCAAAGAGTCAGACACGACTGAGCGACTGAACTGAACTGAATAAGATATACATATATAATATAAAAAGATAGTGAAAAAAAAACACTTAAAGGAAAATGAAATGTTTAAGAAAAATGTCAAGAAGAACCAATATACACTTACATATAAGAACTCAAGACTAGAAAAGACCTCTTCATGCTTTCATTGGATATTAGCACTTCATTTAGTCTCAATATCATTGGCCTTTTGTCTCCTGTAATTCTCTGTTTATTCACACACTCATTCAAAATTTTAACTGAGTACCTTGATTATGCTAGGCTTCTTTTCCAGGATGAAAAGATACCCCAGTGACTAAGATAAAGACCCAGCAAAATTCAGTAACAACAACACCACAAAATAAAATGCAAATATCTATCCCCAAATAAAATCTCTCTTCACTCTACCCTACTCTCCTTCAGTCTATTATGATCACTACTCTCAGCTATCCACTTGCTGCAAAAGGTTTATCTGACAACAGAACTTGAGGCAAGAAAAGGTTGAAAGTAATGGTTTAGTAGAAAATGGGAAGTGGAAATCAAAGATCAAGTAGAAAGTGAACTGTTGATGATGAAAGAAAAATAAGGATTTGTTGAAGCAGTAATTTTGTATAGGCAAAATTAGAAGGGATCTGATGCAGAGCTGGGGAGAATTTTTTAGAGAAAAGCACAGATAATTAGGATATGGGATAAGTGTGTGCAAGTGAAAATATCATAGATGAATAAATATTTTGTGGGAGTTTTTAGAGGTTCTCTTTGGATTATTTCAATTTTCTTTTTGAAGTGGAAATGAAGACTCCCACTTCTGAGAAAACAGAAGAGCATCCTCCAGTTAATTATAAGTAGACACCTAAGACACTCTATATAAAATAAACATAAGGAGACTCTGAAAGCAGAGATAAGAAACACACTGAGAAGTGACTTCAGGACTCAAGGAAGGAAATAAGGAAGAGTAACCTGGGTTATTTGTTTGTTTATTTTGCCTTATATATTCTGGACTTGGAGCTGAGGAAGCTGGTGATTCAGAAATGACCATGGGTACAAATATATAAAGCCACAACACAAACTTGTTTGTTCAAGCAAAAGAAGAAAAATGGGGCAGGGGCAGATTACCAAGACAGAAATTTTATACAGTAACTGCTCTGTTTCAGCCAAATCTAAGGAAAAACCTGTGGTCATACTAATACCGACACTGTAAAAGCAGAGTGAAAAGTCTAAACTTCCACACTCTTCAGCCTATAACAGGGCATCCTAACCTTTCCACTAAGGTAATGTCAGAAATGGTCATAGAGAGAGGTGGGACTTTTATCCAGGCTCCACCCCACCCCATCCCCCACCTGTGTCAATGCAGAGGGAAGTCTGGAGTTTATCCCTCACAAAGCAACAAAGAGGAAAGAGGTGCCTTATTTCTCATGCTTCCTCTGGAGTGATGTCAATGGAAGCCAAATGTGGAATCAGAACTCTCCTCCCTGCCCAGCAGTGATGAGGAACCCCAGTCCCAGGATTCAGTGTAGGCCAATATAAGAATCTGGGTTCTATTCTCGCCTGGCAGTAATAAGGCAGTGACACTTTCATTCCTGCCAGAGTGGTGGCAGGGAAAATCTGCCAAAATATGAGGTTTAAATAAAATCCAGAGTCTCATAACATAATACTCCAAATGACTAGGTTTCATTTGAAAATCAGTTGTTTTACTATAACCAGGAAGATCTCAAACTGAATGAGAATGGGTAATCTATAGAAGACATAATTAAAATGACAAAGATATTAGAATTATTTTCAAAAATTTAAAGCAGCCATCAAAAAAAAAAAAAAAAAAAGCCCAAAACATACTCAAAAAGCAATTATGAGCATATGTAAAGCAAAAAATTAAAAGTTTCAGCAATGGAACTGAAGATATAAAAAAAGAATTAAATAAAAATTTTAGATCTAAAAAATACAATAACCAAAATTTTAAAAGACAGTATAGGGGTTCAACAGCAGAATGAACAGAGAAGAAAGATCCACTCAACTGGAAAGTAGAACAGTAGAAATCATGAAGTTTGAACAACAGAGGGAAAACATACTAAAAAAAAGAGAGAGAGAAGAAAGGGGGTAAAAAATGAGAAACAAGAGAATGTAACAAAAGACCTAAATTTATGTCAGAATCCTAGAAGGAGATAAGAACAAGGGTGGGGATGAGAAAGTGTTGAAAAAAATGGATTAAAACTTTTCAGTTTTGTCCAAGACATAATACAGCCAAAGACTCAATAAGCTGAATGAACTAAAAAGGCCAAATACAAAAATGCATCATATTCAAACTTTGAAAACTAAAAACACAGAAAAGTCCTAGGATCAGCAAGAGAGAAATGGCCCATTACTTATAAAAAAGTTCAAATGGCAATAGATTTCTCAGCTGAAACCATGGAAATGTCATGAGGGTTTTCACATGCTAACGTGATTCAGAGTTCTTTACTCCACAAAAATGTTCTTCAAGGTGAAAGGGAAATAAATACATTCTCAGATGAAGGAAAACTGAATTTTGTTGCCAGCCTATCCATAACTGGTAAGAGAGAAAGCATGTTGGGAAGAGGGGAAAAAAAAAAAAACAAAAAACAGATAAGAGAGTTACGTAAAACAAAATTGTGGTGGAGTTAAGTTGCTGATAATGAAAACTCTGGATGGGACCTTAGAATTGAATGGATGAAACAGGAGAGAAGTTAAAATCACTTTAGGAGAGCAGATTAAGGGTATCTGAACAGCCAGGATATTGGAAGCATCATCTCCATGTCCATGTATCTAAGAATTCAGAAAAAAGTATCTTTAGAGAGAAAGATAGGAGACCAGGAATAAGTCTTTGAGAAATAAAGGGAAATCAATGACATTATTTAGTAAGAGGAAAGTCAAATTTGAGAGTTTCAGGGAGGAAGGGAGTAGAATATCTGAAAGTGCCATCATACAAGGGCATTTTTGGGAAGAAAAAGAAAACAAACTGCTTGGTCATAATATTTTGTTGTTAAATATAGTTGTACTGATAGTTATATAAATTGTTGATTATAGGTAGTTAATATTTACTTAGGATTTCTACATGCAGTCACAGAGTTGGACACAACTGAGCGGCTGAACTGAACCACATCTATTATCGTAAATGGTATTTTGCTTCTTTCTCAAAATGCTATTAATCTGCTTTTTATTTTCATAATATTTTTGTGATAAAAAGTATTATATATCTATGTGGCAATTTATTCTCCTTAATGCTTATGGAACTAGAAAGTTCTTTATTTCTTCATGAGAAATGTCATCTAATTTTTGCCGTATCCAAATGAACTTTCTATGGTTTTAAAACCACTATTGAATCTATAATTATGTCACCTATTTTATACTTAAATTTTAAGTCTTTTTTCATGTCTTATCCTCCAAATTTTCTATTTTATTGGCCTCTTGATACGCTGTATCTTTTAATAGATTTTTAAAGAGTTGTTTCAGGTTCACAGCAGAAGTGAACGCTCACACATTCACAGCCTCCCTCATTATCAACATCCTGTACCAGAGGGGTACATTTGTTACAACTGATGAATCTACATTAAAATATCATTATCATGCAAAGTCCATGTCTACATTAGGATTCTTTCTTGGTGTAATATAGTCTATGGGTTTTGACAAATGTATAATGACATGTATCTACCATTATGGTATCACCCAGAATAATTTTACAGACTGAAATATTCTCTATGCTATAGCTATTCACCCTTCACCTCTCGCCCAATTCTTGGCAACCATTGACTTTTTCACCTGTCTCCATAGTTTTGCCTTTTCTAGAATATTATATAGTTAAAAATCATACAGCATGTATGGTCTTTTCAGATTGGTTTTCTTAGTGACACAGGTTGACGTTTTCTCCATGTTTCTATGGTTTGATAGTTCATTTCCTTTTAAATAATATTCTATTGTCCAGATGTACCTGCTTGTTTATCCATTCATCTACCTAAGGATATTTGGGGGCTTTCAAGTCTGGGCGAATAACCTGCATGCAGGTTTTTATGTGGACCTAAGTTTTCAATTCATTTTGACAAATACCAAGGAGAATGGTTGCTGGGTAGTATGGTAAGAATACATTAAGTCATTTGCAGTCCCAAAGCAACAAATCAGAGTTCCCACTGCTCCACTTCCTCACCAGCATTTGATCTTGTCGGTGTGCTGCGTTTTGGCCATTCTAATCAAGGTGTAGTGACATCTGTTTCAATCTGCACCTTTCTACTGATATATGATGTTGAGCTCTTTTTCGTATGCTTACTTGCCCTCTCTATATTTTCTTTGTTGAAGTATCCAGGGTTTTTGCCCATTTTAAAATTGAGTTGCTTCTTAATGTGCTTGCGTATAAACTCTAAGTTGATTTTTCTTTTTCTTTCAGTACTTTGTATTTTTCTCACTGTTTTGCTGATGAGACTTTGTCTTCTACTCCAACCATTATTCTTTTTTAGATAACCAGGTGTGATTTGTTGTGTTTTTTCTCTTTTTCTTTCCCTCGAAGATTTAGGATTGTTTCATTTTAGCATTCTGGAGTTAAATTTAGGTGGGGTTGTAGATTATCGTGGTTCTTCAACACTGTGATTCTTCAATATGGAGATGCATATTGACTTTTCATTTCTGAAAACATTATTGACCACTCTCTCTTTGACACTTGGTTCTTATTCATTTTATTTTCTTCTTTTACATCTTACTAACTAAATAGTAATCCAAATCTAAATATTAGATTATTCATGCATAGAAGTGTGCCCTAGACTATGAAAATGCCATTATGAGGACGTCTGAGACTTGTTTTTGTCTAGTGATTGAAAGTGAAATGAAGTAGCTCAGTTGTGTCTGACTCTTTGCGATCCCATGGACTGCAGCCTACCAGGCTAGGTTAGTGAGTAGTTTCTTACTCAGTAAGAGCAAAGAACAATCTCAGACTCTTTTATTTATTTATTTATTTTAATTTAATTTAATTTTATTTTTAAACTTTACATAATTGTATTAGTTTTGCCAAATATCAAAATGAATCCACCACAGGTATACATGTGTTCCCCATCCTGAACCCTCCTCCCTCCTCCCTCCCCATTCCATCCCTCTGCACAGATCTAGGTTCTAGTCCATTGTTTGAGATGAAGCATTTATCTAAAAATAGGCATTAGACCTCTAGCCCATAGTCTCTATGGTTTCTATCACAGAATTCTAGTGAATCATTATAGAATGGGCTTTTGCATATAATTATATTTAATTTCTCTGTTTATTTTTGGACTTTGGGGAATATTTGATTCTGTCAAATTCACCTCTGTGGATAAAAAACTTTTTTGTTGTTCTTATAATATTTTCAATTATTTACTTCTCTGAATTATCATGCATGAAATAACCATGAATTTGATTTCATGGGCTTAATGTCTAAATTTAGATCTTCTAGACTAAAATTAGAATTTTATGAACATTTTAAAGTCTATGGCAAGCAGCATCTTTCCCAGGAAAGTTGGTCCTATTTATGCAACTTTTACAACAAGAGCATCAATAAAACTGGCTCACTGAGGTAAAACTCATACATCAAATCCCCCCGAGCCAGTGACAAAGTAAGACAGGTATGTAGAAACCACTGAATTATAAATGCTATGGTTCAATTCCTAAGCTATTGACCAAGGAAAGAAAGCCAATGTAATGGCCAGTGATGGCTGGACTGTATTATCTACTGATGACAGGAATGACATTTTCTCATAGGAAAAAAACCTTTGATAACTCTCTACTTTATTTCAGCATTTGCAGTATCATCTCACAAGTATAGTGATAAAGGACCATCTTTCTGATTTTAGGTGGTGGTAAGAAGGAGATATTTTAACCTTAATTTATTTGATGAATCATTAATATCAGAAGCATCAAAAGTTTCCCTTTCCTAATGAATACTCTCTTCAACAATCCATACTAGGTCAGCATGCCAAGCCATTAACACTCCCTCAGTTTCTAATCAATTATCACAAAACACAGTGTCTTAATTCACTCAGACATATATATCTCTAGTAATTCCCTTTAATGGCAACAAAGTTCAGTACATGAATCATAAAGATAATTCAAGAGACATGAATTGAAGCACTTTTCAAACGCAATCTGAGACTTGTTTTGGAACATAAGTTTAGGTTTACATTCAGATACTTGCTCAAGTAGAAAATATGACTTTTTAAAGATACAATTTTCTTGCCAGCTCTCTCTCTGTCTTAGGATCAAACAGGTTGCCTTTTACATTGTCAAAAGGTTAGTTGGCTATTTGTGATGAAATCTGACACAGAAACTCTTTCCATCTCTTCTCAAAGATGTTATAGAAACTTACCAAATGTCAATACTGCTGACAACTGTGTCCCAGCAGACAATCAAGTAAATTTCTCTTCTCATTGCATTTTAAAATGTGATTTAAAACTTGAGACATTGTGACCAAATAGAAACTTTAAAAAATATCAGTAATATTAAATATGTACATTTTATCTTCTAGTGAATACTGAAACCTAACCATTTGGTTTTATGACAATTTTAAGTTCTGTAGAGAATTAACAATATGACAAATTTAAGATTTCTATAAATTTTTACACAGGTACCCTACAACTACAATGATTATCCCAAACACATTTTCCTGAACATACTTTCTATAAAGAAAAATCTAAATTAAATACATTTCTTCAGTTGGAAAAAAAAAAAAATCTTGATCACCAGAAGGTTGAAATGATTTTGGAGACATATAAATATTAAAGATAAATTTATGATAATTGTGAATTGAAATTTGTAAATTTAAATCACTGAGAAAAGACAAGTCAAAAAATTATTGTATCTTGAAAATACTTAAAAATCACCATTATAAGGGAATTGCAGTAAAAGTCTTCTAACATATTGTTTCCAAAACAGAGCTATATTTTGTCAAATAATACACTCTCTTGACAAATAGACTCAGGAAATATTTACAGCAACCCAAAGCTATCACAAAGAGAGAATGAAAGTTTCATGTAGATGGAGAAAGTGGCAGATTTTTTAAGAAAAGCCTGTTCATCAAATGTCCTTTTTACAAACTGTAGAAGATTTGACAGGAAGATGACAAGAAAGCAATGGTTTCATAATCCATAGCATAAAAGGACAACAGAGGTGAAAACTGGATAAAGATCTGTTGATGATCAACACTCACCTTTAGCTAAAAATCTTTAATTAGCAGACTTTATAGGTAAGTGTGTAAATTTGAGACACTTAACCCACAAATTAATCATATATTTTTTTCTTTTTTTCAGGACCCTAGTTCAGTTCAGTTCATTTCAGTCATTCAGTCGTGTCCAACTCTTTGAGACCCCATGGACTCGGGGAGCCTAGTGGGCTGCCATCTATGGGGTGGCACAGAGTCAGACACGACTGAAGCGACGTAGCAGCAGCAGCGATGCTATATTCAAGCTGAGAATAGAAGTCAGGATATATGCTGAGAACTGGTAATATTAGACTAGAACATAAAATAAACATTATCACAAAATTTTATTTTTCCTTGGATTTCATTCTCTTTCACTGAACTACTTATGATAAGAATTCAATTAAATATACTGTATGAAATATATGAGCTAGATATGGGCCAAAAAAAAAAAAAAAAGAATTTGCTGAAGGGTTTGCAAGTCAATAAAAATAACTAGGAAAACAATCATGGCAATGAGAACACTAGTAGCTGTAACCAAAAAACAAAACATTTTAATGTTACAATCTGTGTTTTATCACTCATAATATCATTTTTTATCCAAAGTTTTCTTATTATTTATGATTTAATTTTAATTTGAAGGACAAAAGGAAGGGAGAGAGAAAACTTCAGAGATTATCTTGTTCACTAAAGACAGTCTGTCATTTTGCTTCCTTTTTAGGGAAACACCCCTGGATCTCTGCAGAAATCAAAAAACAGACTAAAAATAGGACATCCTAAAAATGTATGCCAGATGTATCTTATCTAGGGCTTTTCTCACCCCAAGGTATTTGCCAACTCCCACTTGACACATCCCAAATATTTTTAGAACTTCAAAGTCTCTTACTTATTGCTTGCACAGCTGGTAGCTAAAAATACACTGTATAATGCTACTTTATTATAAGTCAAAGATTGTTTTTCCAAGTATCATTTATTTGCAATATGCTTTCATGATTAGAGCTCAGGTGGAAGCAGGATTGCTCAGAATGGAAAGATTAGTTCAAGAAGCTCAAATTCCCTATACATAGGAGTGAAGTCAATGGTATGTGAGTGTGGGATAGATGACTGTATAACTCTAAAGGAAGGTATCAAAATTTAAGAGCATTCCATAAAATTAAGGAGGCAGATGGGACTTACAGCTAAATTTCCACAAGAATTCTAATGACTGGGCTATCTATCACAGCTGGACTGAACCTAACAGCTTGGAAATGTAAAAGATGGTCAATGATCACACTAATAAGGTTTTGGAGGTGACATTAAGGATATAGTCATGGATAAACCAGGGTTCAGAAAGGCAAAATATAGGCTTGTGGAAGGCAGATTTACAAAATAATTCAGTCATGAGAAGAATTAAGCATGTAGAAGAAAAATTTAAAGCATGTTAATTCAAGGACAAGTTTCAGACAAGGTACACCTTCTATTACTGTAAATGAAGATGTAATGAGGATACAGTTATGAAACTGACAAAGGGGCAAAAGTTGCCAGGACATACACATATTTGAAAGTAAAGTGGTGATCACCTGGGAAAAGGCTAGAAACCAATTACTGGAAACTATGTTGGTTACATCAGAGAGATATCCAGGAGAAGAGAGAGGAAACTGGAGAGAAGGTGTCAGAGAAATTCTGCCATCAACAAATTTGTGTCCTAAGACAAGACCTGTTTAAAGGAAAGGGATAAGGCCAATTTTCTGTTGCCTATAAGATGGGAAATAGAATCATGAATTCACTAGTCTCTCTCTGAATGTTTAAGTTATGACTCCAAGTAGGCATGATGTTTTGGCTCTTCCTCACATCTTGATAGCAATGAAATAAAAACCCCTTAGTTTAAATCACAATATTGTTTTCTAGTACAGACACTAACGATTTGTTTCTTTACCAAGATGACTCTGCTTTTCTCAGAAAATCCCCTGATTTTCTGAAGCTTTTTAAAAAATCTTTACTTCTATATTTCCATTTCTAATATATCCAATTTAATCAAAGTTGCTAACTGCCTTTGATGCTACAGAATGAATATTCACTCAATCACAGCTGTTCCAAATGATACTATTCAATAGGGCAGTTTTGAGAGTTGCCTCTGACTTGCCATATCTGAATTGTAAGTTCTAAAAATTCTTAAAAAAAAAAATCCGCCAATTTTTGAACTGTTTTTATGATCATGGCACACCTGGGAACATAGGAACATTTCCAACAAGATCTTGAAGGACCTAGTTCCTCTTCCCTAAATCCCCAGAATATATGAGCTGCCACTCACATTTTAATTCTTTGAGAAGACCTACACTTGTGTAACAAACTGCAGAGCAGCTGCTTCTTTTCTTTCCTGGAAAACATCTAGCTCTGAACTGTAATT
Organism: Bubalus kerabau; assembly: GCF_029407905.1. Taxonomy (NCBI): domain Eukaryota; kingdom Metazoa; phylum Chordata; class Mammalia; order Artiodactyla; family Bovidae; genus Bubalus; species Bubalus kerabau. The sequence goes on along the minus strand of NC_073631.1, from coordinate 76,305,234 downwards.
TAGCAGAACCTAAGACATCAGAATAAAGCAGCATGCTAAAAAAATTAGATCAGAGACACAAAACATTCAGCAAATATACAAATTCTATATGAATGCAAGTTGGTGTTATTGTAGATTAGTGTTACAGGTAATTCTATAGCAGGAATTAAGAAAAATGCCCAGTAGCTGATGTTATGTACATTTCAACGTGGATGAGGGGAAAGATGGATTAGGAAACACTACATACCAACAGTGGGGAGTGATATTACTCCCCTCTCTTGTACCTCTATTTGGGGCTTTGTAAAGAAATCATATGGTGTGGACAATTCCTTTGATGTTAAATAAAAGAAGAGAGCAGAATTAAATACATGTGTCACAGCTTCCCCAGACCCTCCTCACTGAAACCACAGATGGTAGCCACTTTTTCCTCAAGCCATGCTTGCATTAGGTTTAGCGGGTCTGCAGCTTGCTGTCTGGAATGAAGTAATGACTTCTAAATTGTCACATATTGACATAGTCTCAGCATTTCCTATTTGCTGCCTGCTGTGGTAACCTGGTCTAACGGATGAGGTTTCTGTTTTAAGATTTTGGCCTAGAAAACCCATTTCTTTCTGGGACCCAACCCCACTCTACAGGTGGGTCCCTTAGCATCTAGCTCATATTTTCCATCTCTTGCCTCCAATTTGTCTGTGCCTCACAGAAAACATGCCACTGTTGTAAAATTCACCTAGAGTCATAATCTGTCCCCTCACTCTGATTTCAGTCTTTTTCACTACCAGGCCTCTCTTCTGTTACGCTTTGCCTTGTCTGCGGACCAGAACTCTTGCCATTGACACCGGACTCTTAATAAACGAATCCCATCCTTTCTATTCTGTGCATTTGATGGGCCAGCTGCCACAGCCAGATTGGTTTCCTCGGCTTCTTTGAGAAGGACATCCAGAGATGACTTTTTTCTCTTTTCTATTATCCTTGTTGTTTTCAGTTCCTTGTATTCTTCATATAGAAGTCATCACCAATTATAATAAAATAGAGGCAATCCACTATTCAAATGTGTTATTTTCAGAATGGTCATTTTCCCCTCAGAAATAACACTTTAGGTATTATATGATATCTTCAATTTATCATGTATTAACCAAAACATTAAACTAGATTGTAGGTATAGATCCCTGACCACATCACTAGAGTTTAAACAAACCACTCACTTTTCTTTTTACTCATGACCCCGTGGAGGCTATGCTGTCCTCAGATGCTACCGTTACCCCCAGCTGCTGCTGCTAAGTCGCATCAGTTGTGTCCGACTCTGTGCGACCCCATAGATGGAAGCCCACCAGGCTCCCCCGTCCCTGGGATTCTCCAGGCAAAAACACTGGAGTGGGTTGCCATTTTCTTCTCCAATGCATGAAAGTGAAAAGTGAAAGTGATGTTGCTCAGTCGTGTCCAACCCTTAGCATGGAATGCAGCCTACCAGGCTCCTCCATCCATGGGATTTTCCAGGCAAGAGTACTGGAGTGGGGTGCCATGAGCAGTACATAATTAGGAAGGACTAAACCTCTTTGGCAGAGAAGGCAATGGCACCCCACTCCAGTACTCTTGCCTGGAAAATCCCATGGATGGAGGAGCCTGGTAGGCTGCAGTCCATGGGGTCGCTGAGGGTCGGACATGACTGAGCAACTTCACTTTCACTTTTCACTTTCATACATTGGAGAAGGAAATGGCAACCCACTCCAGTGTTCTTGACTGGAGAATCCCAGGGATGGAGGAACCTGGTGGGCTGCCATCTATGGGGTCACACAGAGTCGGACACGACTGAAGTGACTTAGCAGTAGCAGTAGCAAACCTCTTTGGACATAGATACCATAAGAAACTCAGAGCCATTGAGAACGTGGCTTGTATATACCGCCAGGCATATGGTTTGTGTCCAGTGAAGAGCAGGATGTGGCAGTTTATTAGTCTGTTACAGTAGCCGTAACAAAATGGCAGAGACTAGGTGATTTAAAAAATAGAAATTCATGCTCTTATTGTTCTGGAGGCTAGAAGTTCAAGCACTTCTGGTCCTACCTGAGGTCTTTTTCTTTGCCTTTCAGATGGTCATCTTCTCACTATGTCCTCAAATGGCATTTCTTCTGGAAACATACATTCCTGATGTCCCTCCATGTACACAAATTTCCTCTTCTTATAAGGACACAAGTCAGGATGGATAAGAGCTCAACTTTAACTTAGTCACCTCTTCAAAAACCTTATCTTCAAATAGGGTCACATTCTCAGATGCTGGAAGTTAGAACTTCAACATATGGATTTAGGAAGTACATGACTCAGCCCATAACAGGTAGGAAGCACCAATTTCCTTGGGGGTGGCATAGGCCCTAGAATGGTACATATGCTTACCTACATAATGATTGCCAAAAATTTCACTCATGTGAGACTTTGGAACAGTAAATAAAGAATAATTCCCACTCTCTCCTCTATTGATTCCACCTCATCTCATTCGGGTCACCTCTAATTCCCTCCTCCCTCTTCTCTTCTCCATATAATGCTGTGAACCTCCCTGGGTTACCCTCACAGTAGAGAAACTTTTCATCTTTAACGTAGATGTTTTATCAATGGTGCTGTATTGAAGGAGAAGTTTTGAAACTACTGTAAAAATAAGACCAATAACTGGAAGCAGAAGGCTTAAGTCCAAACCCTGACTCCAGGGAGCTCCTGACTCCAAGGAACATTAATTGACAGGAGCTCATCAAATGCCTCCATACCTGCACTGAAACCAAGCACCACACAAGGGCCAACAAGTTTCAGGGCAAGACATACCAAGCAAATTCTCCAGCAACAAGGAACACAGCCCTGAGCTCCAAGATACAGGCAGCCCAAAGTCACCCCAAAACCATAGACATCCCATAACTCATTACTGGACATTTCATTGCACTCCAGAGAGAAGAAATACAGCTCCACCCACCAGAACACGGACACAAGCTTCCCTAACCAAGAAACCTTGACAAGTCACCTGTACAAACCCAAACAGAGCGAGGAAACGCCACAATAAAGAGAACTCCACAAACTGCCAGAATACAGAAAGGACACCCCAAACTCAGCAATTTAAACAAGATGAAGAGACAGAGGAATACCCAGCAGATAAAGGAACAGGATAAATGCCCACCAAACCAAACAAAAGAGGAAGAGATAGGGAATCTACCTGATAAAGAATTCCGAATAATGATAGTGAAATTGATCCAAAATCTTGAAATCAAAATGGAATCACAGATAAATAGCCTGGAGACAAAGATTGAGAAGATGCAAGAAAGGTTCAACAAGGACCTAGAAAAAATAAAAGAGAGTCAATATATAATGAATAATGCAATAAATGAAAATAAAAACACTCTGGAGGCAACAAATAGTAGAATAACAGAGGCAGAAGATAGGATTAGTGAATTAGAAGATAGAATGGTAGAAATAAATGAATCAGAGAGGATAAAAGAAAAACGAATTAAAAGAAATGAGGACAATCTCAGAGACCTCCAGGACAATATTAAACGCTACAACATTCAAATCATAGTGGTCCCAGAAGAAGACAAAAAGAAAGACCATGAGAAAATACTTGAGGAGATAATAGTTGAAAACTTCCCTAAAATGGGGAAGGAAATAATCACCCAAGTCCAAGAAACCCAGAGAGTCCCAAACAGGATAAACCCAAGGCGAAACACCCCAAGACACATAGTAATCAAATTAACAAAGATCAAACACAAAGAACAAATATTAAAAGCAGCAAGGGAAAAACAACAAATAACACACAAGGGAATACCCATAAGGATAACAGCTAATCTTTCAATAGAAACTCTTCAGCCAGGAGGGAATGGCAAGACATACTTAAAATGATGAAAGAAAATAACCTACAGCCCAGATTATTATACCCAGCAAGGATCTCATTCAAATATGAAGGAGAAATCAAAAGCTTTTCAGACAAGCAAAAGCTGAGAGAATTCAGCACCATCAAACCAGCTCTCCAACAAATACTAAAGGATATTCTCTAGACAGGAAACACAAAAACAGTGTATAAAATTGAACCCAAAACAATAAAGTAAATGGCAACGGGATCATACTTATCAGTAATTACCTTAAATGTAAATGGGTTGAATGCCCCAACCAAAAGACAAAGTCTGGCTGAATGGATACAAAAACAAGACCCCTACATATGTTGCTAAAAGAGACCCACCTCAAAACAGGGGACACATACAGACTGAAAGTGAAGGGCTGGAAAAAGATTTTCCATGCAAATAGGGACCGAAAGAAAGCAGGAGTAGCAATACTTATATCAGATAAAATAGACTTTAAAACAAAGGCTGTGAAAAGAGACAAAGAGGGTCACTACATAATGATCAAAGGATCAATCCAAGAAGAAGATATAACAATTATAAATATATATGCACCCAACACGGGAGCGCCACAATATGTAAGACAAATGCTAACAAGTATGAAAGGAGAAATTAACAATAACACAATAATAGTGGGAGACTTTAATACCCCACTCACACCTATGGATAGATCAACTAAACAGAAAATTAACAAGGAAACACAAACTTTAAATGATACAATAGACCAGTTAGACCTAATTGATAACTATAGGACATTTCATCCCAAAACAATGAATTTCACCTTTTTCTCAAGCGCACATGGAACCTTCTCCAGGATAGATCACATCCTGGGCCATAAATCTAGCCTTGGTAAATTCAAAAAAATAGAAATCATCCCAAGCATCTTTTCTGACCACAATGCAGTAAGATTAGATCTCAATTACAGGAGAAAAACTATTAAAAATTACAACATATGGAGGCTGAACAACACGCTGCTGAATAACCAACAAATCACAGAAGAAATCAAAAAAGAAATCAAAATTTACATAGAAACTAATGAAAATGAAAACACAACAACCCAAAACCTATGGGACACTTTAAAAGCAGTCCTAAGGGGAAAGTTCATAGCAATACAGGCATACCTCAAGAAACAAGAAAAAAGTCAAATAAATAACCTAACTCTACACCTAAAGCAACTAGAAAAGGAAGAAATGAAGAACCCCAGGGTTAGTAGAAGGAAAGAAATCTTAAAAATTAGGGCAGAAATAAATGCAAAAGAAACAAAAGAGACCGTAGCAAAAATCAACAAAGCCAAAAGCTGTTTCTTGGAAAGGATAAATAAAATTGACAAACCATTAGCCAGACTCATCAAGAAACAAAGGGAGAAAAATCAAATCAATAAAATTAGAAATGAAAATGGAGAGATCACAACAGACAACACAGAAATACAAAGGATCATAAGAGACTACTATCAACAATTATATGCCAATAAAATGGACAACGTGGAAGAAATGGACAAATTCTTAGAAAAGTACAACTTTCCAAAACTCGACCAGGAAGAAATAGAAAATCTTAACAGACCCATCACAAGCACGGAAATTGAAACTGTAATCAAAAATCTTCCAGCAAACAAAAGCCCAGGTCCAGACGGCTTCACAGCTGAATTCTACCAAAAATTTAGAGAAGAGCTAACACCTATCCTGCTCAAACTCTTCCAGAAAATTGCAGAGGAAGGTAAACTTTCAAACTCATTCTATGAGGCCACCATCACCCTAATACCAAAACCTGACAAAGATCCCACAAAAAAAGAAAACTACAGGCCAATATCACTGATGAACATAGATGCAAAAATCCTTAACAAAATTCTAGCAATCAGAATCCAACAACACATTAAAAAGATCATACACCATGACCAACTGGGCTTTATCCCAGGGATGCAAGGATTCTTCAATATCCACAAATCAATCAATGTAATACACCACATTAACAAATTGAAAAATAAAAACCATATGATTATCTCAATAGGTGCAGAGAAAGCCTTTGACAAAATTCAACATCCATTTATGATCAAAACTCTCCAGAAAGCAGGAATAGAAGGAACATACCTCAACATAATAAAAGCTATATATGACAAACCACAGCAAACATTATCCTCAATGGTGAAAAATTGAAAGCATTTCCTCTAAAGTCAGGAACAAGACAAGGGTGCCCACCTTCACCATTACTATTCAACATAGTTTTGGAAGTTTTGGCCACAGCAATCAGAACAGAAAAAGAAATAAAAGGAATCCAAATTGGAAAAGAAGAAGTAAAACTCTCACTATTTGCAGATGACATGATCCTCTACATAGAAAACCCTAAAGACTCCACCAGAAAATTACTAGAACTAATCAATAATTATAGTAAAGTTGCAGGATATAAAATCAACACCCAGAAATCCCTTGCATTCCTATACACTAATAATGAGAAAACAGAAAGAGAAATTAAGGAAACAATTCCATTCACCATTGCAATGGAAAGAATAAAATACTTAGGAATATATCTACCTAAAGAAACTAAAGACCTATATATAGAAAACTATAAAACACTGGTGAAAGAAATCAAAGAGGACACTAATAGATGGAGAAATATACCATGTTCATGGATTGGAAGAATCAATATAGTGAAAATGAGTATACTACCCAAAGCAGTTTATAGATTCAATGCAATCCCTATCAAGCTACCAATGGTATTCTTCACAGAGCTAGAACAAATAATTTCCCAATTTGTATGGAAATACAAAAAAACTTGAATAGCCAAAGCTATCTTGAGAAAGAAGAATGGAACTGGAGGAATCAACCTACCTGACTTCAGGCTCTACTACAAAGCCACAGTTATCAAGACAGTATGGTACTGGCACAAAGACAGAAATATTGATCAATGGAACAAAATAGAAAGCCCAGAGATAAATCCACGCACATATGGACACCTTATCTTTGACAAAGGAGGCAAGAATATACAATGGATTAAAGACAATCTCTTTAACAAGTGGTGCTGGGAAATCTGGTCAACCACTTGTAAAAGAATGAAACTAGAACACTTTCTAACACCATACACAAAAATAAACTCAAAATGGATTAAAGATCTCAACGTAAGACCAGAAACTATAAAACTCCTAAAGGAGAACATAGGCAAAACACTCTCTGACATACATCACAGCAGGATCCTCTATGACCCACCTCCCAGAATATTGGAAATAAAAGCAAAAATAAACAAATGGGACCTAATTAAACTTAAAAGCTTCTGCACAACAAAGGAAACTATTAGCAAGGTGAAAAGACAGCCTTCAGAATGGGAGAAGATAATAGCAAATGAAGCAACTGACAAACAACGAATCTCAAAAATATACAAGCAACTCCTACAACTCAACTCCAGAAAAATAAATGACCCAATCAAAAAATGGGCCAAAGAACTAAATAGACATTTCTCCAAAGAAGACATACAGATGGCTAATAAACACATGAAAAGATGCTCCAAATCACTCATTATCAGAGAAATGCAAATCAAAACCACTATGAGGCACCATTTCACGCCAGTCAGAATGGCTGCGATCCAAAAGTCTACAAGCAATAAATGCTGGAGAGGGTGTGGAGAAAAGGGAACCCTCTTACACTGTTGGTGGGAATGCAAACTAGTACAGCCACTATGGAGAACAGTGTGGAGATTCCTTAAAAAACTGGAAATAGAACTATCTTATGATCCAGCAATCCCACTGCTGGGCATACACACTGAGGAAACCAGAAGGGAAAGAGACACGTGTACCCCAATGTTCATCGCAGCACTGTTTATAATAGCCAGGACATGGAAGCAACCTAGATGCCCATCAACAGATGAATGGATAAGAAAGCAGTGGTACATATACACAATGGAGTATTATTCAGCCATTAAAAAGAATGCATTTGAATCAGTTCTAATGAGGTGGATGAAACTGGAGCCTATTATACAGAGTGAAGTAAGCCAGAAAGAAAAACACCAATACAGTATACTAACGCATATATATGGAATTTAGAAAGATGGTAACAATAACCCTGTGTACGAGACAGCAAAAGAGACACTGATGTATAGATCAGTCTTATGGACTCTGTGGGAGAGGGAGAGGGCGGGGAGATTTGGGAGAATGGCATTGAAACATGTATAATATCATGTATGAAACGAGTCGTCAGTCCAGGTTCGATGCACGATACTGGATGCTTGGGGCTGGTGCACTGGGACGACCCAGAGGGAGGGTATGGGGAGGGAGGAGGGAGGAGGGTTCAGGATGGGGAGCACGGGTATACCTGTGGCGGATTCATTTCGATGTTTGGCAAAACTAATACAATATTGTAAAGTTTAAAAATAAAATTTAAAAAAATTAAAAAAAAAAAGAATAATTCCTTGGCAGATCATTAGGAACTAATACTAAGTGATGCCTGTATTGCTATACACAAGCTTTGGAAAAGGAAGTTGTTTAACCAAACTTACACCCACAACATAATCCTAGGTCAAAAATTTTTATTACAATTTACTTGAAAGATTTCAATGATTTCTAAATATTTTTTACTATTATAGGCACCACTAACTGAGATTAAAATTAAAAAGAATAAATGTACTTATAAAGTCTAAAGTGTGCAGGTCAAGAAGCAATAGTTAAACTGGACATAGAACAATGGACTAGATCCAAATTGGGAAAGGAGTATGTCAAGGCTGTATATTGTCACCCTGCTTATTTTACTTACATGCAGAGTACAGCTTGCAAAATGCCAGGCTGGATAAAGTACAAGCTGGAATCAAGATTACCGAGAGAAATATCAGTAACTTCAGATATGCAGGTGACAACACTCTTATGGCAGAAATCAAAGAGGAACTAAAGAGCTTTTTGATTAAAGAGAAAGAAGAGACTGAAAAAGCTGGCTTAAAACTCAACTTTAAAAAATGAAGATCATGCATCTGCTTCCATCACTTCGTGGCAAATAGATGGGGAAACAGTGGAAACGGTGGCAGACTTTATTTTCTTGGGCTCCAAAATCACTGCAGATGGTGACTGTAGTCATGAAGCTAAAAGATGCTTGCTCCTTGGAATAAAAACTATGACCAACCTAGACAGCATATTAAAAAGCAGAGACATTACTTTGCCAACAAAGGTCCATCTAGTCAAAGCTAGGTTTTTCCAGTAGTCATGTGTGGATGTGAGAGTTGGACCATAAAGAAGCCTGAGCACCAAAGGAATGATGCTTTTGAACTGTGGTGTTGAAGACCCTTGAGAGTCCCTTGGACTGCAAGGAGATCAAACCAGCCAATCCTAAAGGAGATCAATCCTGACTAGTCATTGGAAGGACTGATGCTGAAGCTGAAGCTCCAATACTTTGGCCACCGGATGTGAAGAAATGACTCATTAGAAAGACCCTCACACTGGGAAAGACTGAAGGCAGGAGGAGAAGGGGACGACAGAGGACGAGAATGTTGTATGGCATCACCGTCTCAACGGGCATGAGTTTGAGCAAGCTCCAGGAGATGGTGAACAACTAGGAAGCCTGGCTTACCCCAGTCCATGGGGTCGGAAACAGCTGGACATGACTGAGAGACTGAACAACAAGGGCCATTTTAGATGCTGTGGGCAGAGGAGTAAACAAAACAATGTCATTCTTGTCCTCATTGGGACTGCTGTATCACAGAGGAGATCATGAACTAAATGGAAGGTATGTAAGGAGAAATGTTACTTCTACAAATAAAAATAAAGCTCAGCATGGAATCAGAGTTACAGCAGTGTTATTTCACTTCTGAATAAAATGAGAGGACCATGTGGATGTCTTGTGGAAGAGCTTTTCAGGTGGAGGGTTAAGAGGGTACAGATGTTCAGTTGTTTGCAGAGAACTCAGGAAATCAGGGTGGCTGCAGGTGAGTTAGAGGTAGAGATGTAAGATACGATGTGGAAGAGTGTCTTATTTTGAAATAACTTACAAGGAAAAAATATTTGCCGAACATGCAATGAATAAATGTTTTATGTCTATGTACATTAAGAGTACCTATAATTGATGAGAAAGTTACAAATGCAGACATAAGAACATGAAAGTCAGATAAGGAAATCTAATAAGGTTAAAGAAAGCATGAAAGCATGTTCAAGATATTGTGTAGAGAGATAATTTCAAGTTCAAACAATAAATGAATCTTTCACTGATGAGATTTTTTTTAAAAGAGGATGAGAAAAAAGATTAGAAATGACAGTCTAGAATGCCAAGAATACACATAATGGACAAAATCAGAAACAACTGTTTAGGATGTGATTTGTATTGTTGGAGACAATCCAGCAATAACCTTTAAATGCACACACATCTTCTGGCTCAGCAATTCAGCTGTTAGAAATCTACCCTAAAGTGAAAAGTGTACCATCTGGGAAGGTATGTGGAAATATTATTTGTAGTAGCCATGAAAAAAACACAACAATAAATAATATAAATATGTGTAGCTAGGAGAATGGTTGCATGAATCAAAATATGTTATACTTAGGAAATATTATACAACTATTTTAAATGATTTTTAAATTATTTCTATTAACTTGGAGAAATAGCTAAACATAGAAAGCAAACTTAACTGCTATAGCCCTATTTTTGTAAAATAAACCTAAAATATCTCCATTTTATTTCTATACATTTATATGAGGACAGAGTAAATTGTGAAAAGATATATATGAATCTAATAATATTCATTGCTTCAGAAGGAAAATGAGGAAGATGTTAGAATTAATTATTATTATTTTTACTATCATTTTTCAAGTGAGAGAAAGACATGTATTCAAGTGACATTTTCACTAAATCATATTCTTTCAAGATATTTGAGTATGTCAAGGCTGTCATACATATTTGTCATACATACATATGTCAAGCTTTCAGCCATATTTTTGTCTCTGCAGCACCACCTAACTAGGTTGACATTTCAATGAATTGACCATGTGGAACAGGTTGAATCAGTTACTTTGCCTTTGATAAATACAACCTTAGTCTTATAAATTTAAAAAAGAGGTAGGTAGGCATTACAGCGGAGAAGGCAATGGCACCCCACTCCAGTACTCTTGCCTGGAGAATGCTAGGGATGGTGGAGCCTGGTGGGCTGCAGTCTATGGGGTCGCACAGAGTCGGACATGATTGAAGTGACTTAGCTAGCTAGCTAGGCATTACAGACTTTTTGTTTTTATTCCAACAGTAAAAAGATAGGAGACAATTTCTCAGAAATGACTAGTTGAGCTTCATTTTTAAAATAAAACTCAACAACAAGCAGATTGTAACATGGATAGGAACTTGATGGTATCTTTATTCACTGATGGGAAATTATTATGAGGCAGTACTATGGCATAGACTTACAAAATAGCATTATGGAATTCTATATGGCCTCTTATGTACATATAAACTCAGTAATGAACACTCTGAGACATCTTTATTATCAAAGCCAACTCCTGTCATCCGTGATACCAAAACAGAAAGCCTGCATCCATCAGATCTTCGTTTTCGGATATCAGTATGAGATCCTAATTCCCTGAGCCTTATAATTAAGAACAGAAAATGATGACAGACAGAAAAGATATGGGATATAAAATGCTTCTCTGAGAGTTATTTTGTCCTCAGTAAGTTCTTAATCTATTAGCAGAATTGAATATAGTTTAAAGTCATATAGCTTTATATGGCCTTTTTTGATATTCAATTTTTTTTCTTTCTAATTACAGAAATGTAAGATGAATAACTTGTAGCTGTCTAACTTATTAAAGGCCATGAATTGAATTTATTTTTCCTCCAAAGCAAAGTATAATTGAAAACCAAAGATTAATGCAGCACTTAGTCTTTTAAACTAATCCATTACTATTATGGAAATCAAAATTACATAATAGATGAAATGCTGTCACAACAATGACTATAAAGATCACATAGTATATCCTTTATCAACCATACAATATACTTATCCATGAGGCAAATAAAAAAATTAGTGTCTGAAATTAGCATTTAGTTCTAAGTACTAATTTTTGTAAGATTTGGAATCTTTGGTACATAAATGTTATTTTATAAATATATATTGTAAATATGAATTATACAGATATCATTTGATGATGAACCAGGTTAGAGAGCAAATGAATTCGATAATTCAATAAGCTTACTTCCAAGTCTAGATCTGAGATCTACATAATCTATTTATGGGGAAAATAATTTACTAATATTGAGGTTTATTCTACTAATATGTGTTTATAAAATATTTTTTACTAATGAAGATCTTCAGGTAAATTGGTATAAGCAAAGTTGATTTCAACTAAATTCTTGAATAAGTCTATCCTATATGAAATATGTTATAAACACCATCTTTATTTAATTTTCTAACATTTGTGGTAAGAAACAACATAAATCTTTATTATGTTACACTGAGGTAAAGGATTACAATTTTTCCTAAAAAATGTGGAGTTACGTTATTTTACTGTGTCCTATTATATGTAAAAGCAGGAGTGACTTGATTTTTGCACATCTGAACACACAAACCATATTTCCTAGAGAATGTTACTAAAACATGGTTAAAATTATAATTTCCTTTTTATTAGACCCATAAGAGAAATAGCTCCTATATTTTAGTATTTCTAGACAGCTGTTCTTTCTTTATCTTGTGGGCAGAGGTAGACAACTGATCCTGTTTCTTATTCCCATTGTTCCCTAGAGACCCAGGAGTCAAATTTAAGGCTCACCTCCAGCAAGACAGCACTTTCACAACATGCATTTGGTTTGTTAATTTCAACTTCGTGCTTCATTTTAAATGTTGTAATCACATTCCTATCTCCCCTAGATTTCTTCATGGATTTGCTTTTCTCATTTAGAGGGCATAGTTTTGCAAACTGCATTAAATACTTCTTAGAACAGTGTAAGGATAAATGAGGGCTTCCCAGTTGGTGCTAGAGGTAAAGAATCTGCCTCCCAATGCAGGAGACAAAAGAGATGCTGGTTTGATCCCTGAGTTGGAAAGATCCCCTAGAGGAGGGTATGGTAACCCTCTCCAATATTCTTGCCTAGAGAATCCAATAGACAGAGGAACCTGGTGGGCTATAGTTCATAGGGTTGCAAAGAATCAGACACGATTAAGCAACTTAGCACACAAGCACAATGCTGCTGCTGCTGCTAAGTCGCTTCAGTTACGTCCAACTCTGTGCGACACTAGAGACAGCAGCCCACCAGGCCCCCCCATCCCTGGGATTCTCCAGGCAAGAACACAGGAGTGGGTTGCCATTTCCTTCTCCAATGCATGAAAATGAAAAGTAAAAGTGAAGACGCTCAGTCGTGTCCAACTCCTAGCGACCCCATAGACTGCAGCCTACCAGGCTCCTCCGTCCATGGGATTTGCCAAGCAAGAGTACTGGATTGGGTTGCCATTGCCTTCTCTGGACACAAGTGCACTAGGATAAATAAAATCCCAGATACATAAATGCATTTATTGCTAGAGTCTATTGGATACTATATATGAAAATGAACTTTTGGTTCAGTTTTCACAATGACTCGCAATCCTGTTCATTTGTCATCCAACCCCATGAAACACTACCCATCCTCACCAGGCCAAAAGCTGGTAATAGTGATTTGGTACATCTAGTTTAAAAGTTACCAGATGAATGTTAGTAACAATGTTATATTAGTAGAAAAAAATCTCATCCATGACTCCAACTATCTACAATTAAAAATAAAAACACAAGAGTTAGTTTCCTTTTAAATGATTATACACTTTTATAGACAATATTTTCTAAATTACAAGACAGTTACTAAGGAGGGTCCTGACTTATGCTGATTTTTAAAAGTAGCTCCAAATTTTTTTAAAAAATGATTTTAAACCTTCTGTACTAACTTCAGTACTTAATCTGGTTATATTTTGGTGATAAGACGTAATTCCTTCCTTAACTAGACTTGAATTGTATTCACCTAAAATTCTTCTTTCTACATCTGTCAATCCTACCTCATAATATGCAGGCTCAGAGTTTGTGGACATTTTCTTCTTTGAACTCCTTTGAAAGATAGACCTTCGCCTCTGATGGGTTCTTCACTTAACACATAAATGCAAATTCAACTATTTTTCTTCTCTACTGATCTGTGTAATGATTAGGATATAGGAAATCATGTATGACATTCAGAATCAGGCTTATCTCAGAAATCAGGCTGTTAATCAGAATTATTACACTGTTCAGTTCAGTTCAGTTCAGTCGCTCAATTGTGTCCAACTCTTTGCAACCCCATGAATCGCAGCACGCCAGGCCTCCCAGTCCATCACCAACTCCCGGAGTTCACTCAGACTCACGTCCATCGAGTCAGTGATGCCATCCAGCCATCTCATCCTCTGTCATCCCCTTCTCCTCCTGCCCCCAATCCCTCCCAGCATCAGATTCTTTTCCAATGAGTCAACTCTTCGCATGAGGTGGCCAAAGTACTGGAGTTTCAGCTTTAGCATCACTCCTTCCAAAGAAATCCCAGGGCTGATCTCCTTCAGAATGGACTGGTTGGATCTCCTTGCAGTCCAAGGGACTCTCAAGAGTCTTCTCCAACACCACAGTTCAAAAGCATCAATTCTTTGGCACTCAGCTTTCTTCACAGTCCAACTCTCACATCCATACATGACCATTGGAAAAACCATAGCCTTGACTAGATGGGCCTTTGTTGGCAAAGTAATGTCTCTGCTTCACTGTGGATATCTATTATTTTTCCAGTTTTAGTAGAGCTATGATAAAGTGTACCTGGATCACAGCTTCTGAGTCATTCAAGGATCAGATCTATGTGACCACAGGAAATAGACTAAACTTTTATTCAACTTAACAATTTTGGAATCACAGTTACTAAAATACAGCTACTCATGAGCCAATTATAACAAGGCTTTTACAAAAAAAAAAAAAAGGAACTCATTTTCCTTAGCAAAATCTTAAATGTTTTATTAGAGAGCGATTCTTTTGAAAAGGACCCAATGTATTTTATAATGTCTTGCTTTAAGAATATTATCCTTCTAATAAAGAGGATATGGGGTAGGTGTGTGTGTGTGTGTGTGTGTGTGTGTGTGTGTGTAAATGAGTACTGCTCAGCCATCAAAAAGAATGAAATAATGCCATTTGCAGCAACATGGATGCAACTAGAGATTATCACACTAAGTGAAGTAAGTCAGAAAGAGATAGACAAGTACCACATGATATCATTTATATGTGGAATTTAAAATATGACACAAGTGAACCTATCTATGAAACACACAGAATCATATAGAAAACAAACTAGTAATTGCTAGGGGAAAGGTTTGGGGGGAGGGTGGAGTGGGAGGTTAGGGTTAGCTAATGTAAGCTCTGATACACAGAATGAATAAACAAGGTCCTACAGTACAGCACAGAAAACTATGTTCAATATCCTATGATAAACCATAAATGGAAAAGAATATTAAAAATCATATATATGTAAAACAGAATCATTTTGCTGTATAGCAGAAATTAATACAACATTGTACATAAACTATACTTCAACTAAAAAATTGAAAAAAAAAGAATACTATCCTTCTCAACATATAGGCTATCAGTACTGTGGGTCCAGAGTACAGCACCTTTTCCTGGTTAACAATTGAGTCTGATTTCCATTTTCTCTTGCATCATTAAAGTTCCTTTTCCTCTCTAGTCCAATGAATGAATCTGTTTCATATTACCCAGTAACTAAATCCCAATTATTAAAAAAAAAATGTTTCACTACACTTCCTGGTGAGCTCGTTTGCCTTAAAACATCAACAATTTATAAGAATAAGCTCTATCCAAGACTCTCCAAGCACAAATAGAAGGATCTAGATATTCAGTGTATAATGATACTTCCACAGTTATATTTAAACATGAAGCTCTAAAGTGAAATAAAATGTACTCAGAAATAATAAATACAATATTGTAAAGTAATTAGCCTCTAATTAAAATAAATAAATTAAAAAAAAGAAATAATATATGATACCATTCAGGATTAAAAGCTGAGCAACTAAATTCCCTCCCAAAATAAAGCATTACTTTAACATTTTCCTAGCCCAAGTCAACTAAAATTTTCATCCCTTCTGTTTGCTTTTTGTTGAACCTCATATATTCTTTTGATGTGTTTCAAATGCTTTTCACCCTGTATGTAAGAAATATAGTCAGAGGATTCACTACAAAAATAGATGTGCATACATACAAGCTCCCTGCGAAACTCATTTTACTACAGAAGGATCTATATTTTGTCACAAGGCCTTAGGCATTGAAGCCATAGAGCATATTACTGAAATAAAAATTCATCTTGATTTATGAATATATACAACCTTTCCAGTCCCATTTGAGAAACTACTACATAATGTTTGAGTGGTACAATTAATTACATTCTTTTTTTTTCATATGAAGAGGCATGAATGATACTCTACAATTCATTTTCCATTGTTAAATTTTAAATCTTAATGTATGATTTTATTATAATATATACATTTTCTGTAAATGTTTATAATTAATGTAAGATTCTAATAAAATAAGATACATATCTCAACTCTGCTTGGCAGGTAAAGCTAATAACTCATGCAAAGAACCATTATGAAATTTAATTCAACAGAAATCCCTTGAATGAACTAGCCAATGATGCTCCTGAATTTTAACTTATGCTAAGAAATCTAAAATCTCCTAATCATAACTGAACTGAACCCAAAACCAGCAAATTCAATAGCCTATGTAATTCAAATATTGCCAATAATTTGAATATTTTATAAATTCTTAAAAGCACATGGCAATAAGTTCTCATGTTTCTTTAAAAGAATTTATTGATCTATGATACTATAACTAGCTGCTTATCTTTTTTTTTTTTTTTGCATGGCATTAGCACTGCTGCTGATGGTTTATCTTGCTGAGTTTCAAAATGCTCTAAGTGAAAAGAAATTCTATTATCTTTCCATGAGAGATCATTCTCTTTTATTACTCTCATTACTAAAGTGGTTTTTGCTGATAATAATGTACACATATTCCTTAATCTATTTTTGTTATTTCTAGATAAATCTCAAAATAATAATTTCTTTCTTTAAATGGTACTTTGGTCTCTTTCAGTTATTGACTAATGTTGAATTCTTTTTTTTTTTTTTTTCAAATATTTGCTTGCAGTTTATTTTGGTTTTTCTAAATAACATTCACATCTGTCAACAATAGGATGTTGGTTTCAGCCCCAACCCCCAATTCCTTACAAGTGTTTGTTCTCACACATTGGCTAGAACTGCCATTTGTTTTTTAGTTGCTAAGTCGTGTCCAGCCCTGTTGTACTCCATGGACGGTTGCACACTAGACTCCCCATGGGATTTCCCAAGCAAGGATACTGAAGTGGGTTGCCATTTCCTTCTCCATAATGTTGAATTCTTATTTCCTGATTTATCTATGTATTCTGAACAACTCAAAATTCAAAGCTTCTCTGCATTACCTTCAATTTGTTCACAACTTTCTCCTAACTAAAAAATAAATTAAAATGAAAGAAATGGCATCCAGTTTTCAAAGCAATCTTCCAAAATCATGTCGCAAGAAAATACCCGCTCACATCTTTTGGCATTGCATCATCAAAATTTAGTACTTAGCCATCACATTTAGCCTGGAATCTTGGTGCCATTCTTAAGATTCTCAGAAAATACCCTACAATCATTGTTTTACTAAATAAATGCTTGAGTGTATATGAAGGTTGTATAATGTTCAGCTCAGTTCAGTTCAGTCACTCAGTCATGTCTGACTCTTTGCAACCCCATGAACCACAGCACACCAGGCCTCCCTGTCCATCACCAACTCCCGGAGTCCACCCAAACCCATGTGCATTGAGTCGGTGATGCCATCCAACCATCTCATCCTCTGTCATCCCCTTCTCCTTCTGCCCTCAATCTTTCCCAGCATCAGGGTCTTTTCAAATAAGTCTGCTCTTCGCATCAGGTGGCCAAAGTATTGGAGTTTCAGCTTCAGCATCAGTCCTTCCAATGAACACCCAGGACTGATCTGCTTTAGGATGGCCTGGTTGGATCTCCTTGCAATCCAAGGGACTCTCAAGAGTCTTCTCCAACACCACAGTTTAAAAGCATCAACTCTTCGGTGCTCAGCTTTCTTTATAGTTCAGCTCTCACATCCATGCATGACTACTGGAAAAACCATAGCCTTGACTAGACGGACCTTTGTGGACATGGGTGTCACCCTAGACCAAGAACAGAATCTTGGTCTCCTGATTACAAGATACACTTAAAAAGAGCAAGATGTTGAGTCTCTCTTATTACCACTTGAATCAAATACTATACCAGACCAAAATGTTGTAGACAACTGTAGAAAATCGATAACAGAAATGTTTAGGTGTATTTCCTGTAGAATCTTTATATTCTTTTTTAGTTTCAGCACATACAATCACAACCATTTACAAATATCAACATTTTAGCAGATTCTAATAACAGCAATGTCACTACTTCAGTCAATGTATTCAGATTATTTAAATATTTATTTTTAAAGCACTTTACATATCAGCTAGTTCTGTCAGTTGGAAGGCCTAGCCCTTCATATTTGAACAAATAATCTTTCACTAAAATCACTAAAAACTATATTATTGAAATTCATAAGTACACACATAGCCTTAGTATGAGTGATATTATGGTCCTAAAACCACAGTGCATAATTTTCTTAAATTTCAAGTGGATGTTGGTGATTTGTAACACTGTATCTGTCTGAAAGTAGAGTATTCTGTTTTATAATGTAACAGTAATAAAAGCCACAGAGAAATATGACAATCTAAGTTGTATATATTAGGTAGGTATTCCTTTCAATTTCTAAATAGTGGGGAAAAGTCAGCAGCACATGATGTTTATGTTTTATTCCATTGAGTCGAAGATAGAACTGCCACCAGTCTTTAATCTTTCTTTGTCAAACTAAGGCTTCCAAGATACATAGAATCTCCAAAGTAGTTCAGTAGCAACACAACACAGTGGATGGAGCAATTATGGTCAACTGCAGCCACTGGCATTGCCTCATTACCAATATCATTATGACAGATTATTAAATACAAGACTCATAAAATACTTTATAAACATTATTTTACTTAAGAAACTCTCAAGTCTTTACGAGAATTGGTGATTGTCATTCATTCACACTTAATAGATGAGTTCAGCTGTTCAAGTCTGAGCTGTCTATATCCTTTTTTTTTTTTTTTTTGAGCTGTCTATATCTTAACTTCAGTTGTGACACAATTTTATGTGACATAAAGAATGTGGGATCCAGTTATACAAATTATAAATAAATAAATGGAAATAAATAAATATATAAACTCTTTAGGCACACATATTCTTTCAACCAAAGTCAAAAGGGTCTTGGAAGTCAGTGTAGCTCAAGAACTTCTCCCAAATAAGCTTTAATTTTAAATGACTAATATGGTTTTTAAATCCAAAGGAACATTTTGCTTTCTTTACAAAATAAGATGGCTATTTATCTTAATGTATACATTCCAAAATTTTTTCATTGGAGCTATTTGAAGTATTTCTGATACCACTAACTAAATGAACCTCTTGTACTACAGGGCACAAATTCTTTCATAACATTTTTCATATATAGTTTTAAATATATTACAACATAGATGTTATTACATACTCCTATTTTTATGATGAACCTACAGTTTCAGCAAGTGTCTATTTAATTCGAGGAATGAATTTCAACTGCCAACATTAATAATTGTTTTTACATCCTGCCAATTCTTTCCTCTTTCCAATATAACACTGTATTTAAGTATTTTATAGATTATTGGGGATCATATTAAGTTCTAGCTATTGAAAATAATTCAGTGTCCATTAACCTCTTTTTTATGGTTCAATTTCTGTAAGACTAAAACATAAAAGGTAAATATGAAACAAAAAATCTCTTTCTGAAGATTAAATAATTCATAAATAGATACCTAATATAATTTTATTCCACTAATCTTCCTCCTATTTATGAGGCATAGGCCATCTCACCACTAACACTGTATCTCAGACAGATACAGTGTTACATCTCGCCATCAGCTATATATTTGTACATCATGTGTGCTCATTTTTAATTTTATGGATAAGGTAGAACAGAATCTCTATTGGGAATATTTGTCCAATAGCATTTCATGCATAACCAGAGAGAGTTTTAATATATCATTGATTCTGGTTGTGACAATGTGCACTTTGGGAATTTAGGATTCATGAACTAACATTGCTAGTCAGAGCAGGTAAAATTATTTGCAGTGTCTAGTGTAAGGATGTGTATCTGGAAAATGTTTGTATTGTTAGGAAATTGCACTATTAAAATAAATATCAGTGGTAGTGGAAATTTCCATTAAAGATAAACAACTTATTTTCCTGTAATTCTTGATTATTATTATCAAAGTGGTGCTAAACTACCTGAAAGTATACATATAGTATATGTACTCCAATTTGTCTTAGTAGATCGATAAATAATTACAGATTGCTAAAAGAAGGTAGAGTGATAATATGCTATCAGTTCAGTTCAGTTCAGTCATTCAGTCATGTCCGACTCTTTGCGACCCCATGAATTGCAGCACGCCAGGCCTCCCTGTCCATCACCATCTCCCGGAGTTCACTCAGACTCACGTCCATTGAGTCAGTGATGCCATCCAGTCATCTCATCCTCTGTCGTCCCCTTTTCCTCCTGCCCCCAATCCCTCCCAGCATCAGAGTCTTTCCCAATGAGTCAACTCTTCACATGAGGTGGCCAAAGTACTGGAGTTTCAGCTTTAGCATCACTCCTTCCAAAGAAATCCCAGGGCTGATCTCTTTCAGAATGGACTGGTTGGATTTCCTTGCAGTCCAAGAGACTTTCAAGAGTCTTCTCCAACACCACAGTTCAAAAGCATCAATTCTTCGGCGCTCAGCTTTCTTCACAGTCCAACTCTCACATCCATACATGACCCCTGGAAAAACCATAGCCTTGACTAGATGGACCTTTGTTGGCAAAGTAATGTCTCTGCTTTTGAATATGCTATCTAGGTTGGTCATAACTTTTCTTCCAAGGAGTAAGCATCTTTTAATTTCATGGCTGTAGTAACCATCTGCAATAGTTTTGGATAATGTGCTATAGGCTAGTCCAATTTTTAAAAATTGAATTGGGTTAAATTTAAATCTGTATACAACTCAGAAGGTTCTCAATTGGAAACACTTAAAATTCTAATTTGGAGTAAAGCATTTTTATCACAAGAATGTACTATTGCATATGCTAATAAATCTCTTGATTTATATTTTCTTCTGCAATTTAATTTGTTTAATAAACATACATACTAAAATAAAAATCATATTTAAGTTAAAATATAATTCATTTGTCAACAATGTCTTTTGAAAATAAATCCATATATTCAATTTGCAAAGTGCAGTTATAATTTTTATTTATCTATTAATGATTCTCAGATATTTCTACATAATTTACAATGAAACATAACCATTAAAATATGTATTACTGAATTGTGCAAAGAAAAGAAAATTGAACACTTTCTGCTGTGAAAATGAATAAAAGAAACCTCACTTAAAATAGAATCATGAAGCACTTAAGAGAGAGTTCTCAGGCAAGTATTACACAACTGCAGCTTGCAGACCGCAGCAGGAGAGAAGATTTCCTTCTGATCTATAAACAATCTGCCCACCACCTGCAGTCAATAAAGAGCCCCCACAATCATTCACAGTTTCCCCCTTTCCTCTATAAACGCAGACACCTTTCCTCTATTCTTAGGACTTGCCAATGGTTCACCATAATTGACTTGTCTTGAATTGCAATTCTCTGTTATTCCTGAATAAAATCACTTTACTAGTAAAATAATTGGCTTTTTTTTTTCAGGTCACTATTGGTCATTATTTGTGTGAAAAATTCTAAAGACTATATTGGTGATTCAGCAGGCAGTTCTTTAATGTATCTCAGACACAGAGCAGATCCTAACTAGGGTCAAAAGATGGGCACTCCATGTCTGGCACTGGTTATCTGTCACCAGGAAAGAAAATCTTTTGAGGCCACCCTTATTTCATATGTAATTAGAGGAAGCGTGTTAGCAGGGGTATTAGTTAAAAAAGAGAAAGAGAAAACAAAACTAAGGAAAATTGTGAGGGCATGCCAGACATGACCTTCTAGTATGAAAAGCCCTATGAAGTCCTGTATAAGATTTTAGATTTTCCTTTAGTGGGATAAAAGTGAAGCCAAAGTTTGCACAAGAGAAGCTTTATTTTCAGCTTCAAATCTAGGTTTAATTTGTTGTTGATGTCCTAAATTTAAAGAGGTAAAAGTGAAGTTGTAGAGAAACAAGCAGAACATCTGCCCACAACCCCACCTGGCATCTAGCAACCCCTTAGGCATATTCAATGGGAATCAGTAAGACTTCTTCACAGAATTCACATCTCAACTACAATCAGTGCTTGGGGTTTAGTTTCCCTTTTTGAAAAGTCTGCAAATTTCCCTTGGCAACTTGGCTCAGTTTGCTCTATTTACAGCCTGCCACTTTAGCAGCCATAGCCTCTTAGCAATCCTCAGGCATTCACAAAGTAAAGTCAGGCTTCTTGGAAAGCAGGTTATCTTTTACTATTTTTGCTAGAAATTATTACCATTTTGACAGCTAACTAAATTATTTCATCAACAAGTCTGTGTGGATATAGACAAAAAGACAGTAGAGTGCTTAAAATGTAGATGATACTTAAAAATGCATCAGATTCTAAGCTTCTTTAGAAATAATACTGCTCGCGCCATTTCTAGAAACTCACAGAAGTAATCAATTTAATACATTTTCCTAAATACTTTATGAAAAGTCATGTCCGACTCTGAGACTCCATGGAGCCAGCTAAGCTCCTTTGTCCATGGAATTTCCTAGGCAAGAATAGTGGAGTGGGTAGCCATTCCCTTCTCCAGCACATCTTCCTAACCCAAGATCAAACCTCGGTCTCCTGCATTGCAGTCAGATTCTTTACCATCTGAGCCACCAGTGAAACCTAAATATGTTATATCTGTAACTTTTTCATAAAGAGAGGTATAATATTATTTCAATATTTCATTAACTCTTTACATTCTAGTCTCGCTTCTCAAGGAATCATATAGCACAATGGTATTAAATAAGAAAGAATCCTATTATACAGAGTGAAGCCAGAAAGAAAAACACCATACAGTATACTAACGCATATATATGGAATTAGAAAGATGGTAACGATAAACCTGTATGGGAGACAGCAAAAGAGACACAGATGTATAGAACAGTCTTTTGGACTCTGTGGGAGAGGGAGAGGATAGGATGATTTGAGAGAATGGCATTGAATCATGTATAATATCATATATGAAACCAATCACCAGTGCAGGTTCGATGCAGGATACAGGATGCTTGCGGCTGGTGCACTGGGACAACCCAGAGGGATGGTATGGGGAGGGAGGTGGGAGGGGGGGTTCAGGATGGGGAGCACGTGTATACCCGTGGCAGATTCATGTTGATGTATGGCAAAACCAATACAATATTGTAAAGTAATTAGCCTCTAATTAAAATAAATAAATTTATATTTAAAAAAAAGAAATTAAAAAAAATAAAGTGTAACAAGCATCTCAAAACTAACATGGATAAAACAGAAAAAAAAAAAAAAAGAATCCATTCAATCAAAGCACTGAGATAACTCCAGCAGATACTGCTGCATGCCTATGAAGCCACATATTTTGTCTAAATAAAAGAGGATTGCTGCCTTCATTGACCAAAAAACTGCCTATGCTGTTGATATGGCAAACAACCTTATCTAATGTTTTGAAAATATCAAGACCAATCTAACTCCAAAAGTTTATTCTAATAGCTTCTGAGAGAAAATGTCTTGGAAATACTAATCTTTCTTTTTTTTTTTTAATAGTTTTCTTCTTCTGTTCCATCTGCAAGTCCTACACAAGTTGTGATTCATTTTAATAAATGAATCTAGGTTTTAAAAAAAAATTAAGCAATTTAAGACTAACAATTATAATAATAATATGCACAACATTTAGAATCACTTCAAATACAATTTTTATTCTTAAAAATAGCAAAACTCCGGAATCTATGCTATGAAGATAAAAAGTATTGAAAAACCATCGGTTCTCAATAGACTTACAACTAAATGAAGAAGACTAGGCTTTCATGTGAAAAGAAATTGACTAATACAAAGAATGAAGAACTTATTGTTAAATTTGCTTTAAAACCCACAAGGCTTAATGGAGATAAATGAACTTTGGTTTTTTATCTCATTCCATACACAAAAATTAACCTGGGATGGTTATATGACAAAATGTGAAATTTAAAACCATCAAGCTTCCAAAAGAATACACAAGAGAATATATGTGTGGCCTTTGTGTCAACAAAGGTCCCTGAAGCAGCACACACAAGGCAGCAACCGTAAAAGGGAAACACTGATACACTGCACTTGATCAGAATTTAAAATATCCACTCACCAAGAAACAGCACTAAGGAACTTGAGAACTTCAGAAACTTAGGGGCATGCCACAGGCTGGGGAAATAAATATTTGGTATATATATAAATTTACGTATATGTATATATATACACACACATACATATATATGTCTAACATAAGATTACATCAGAATGTATGAAGAGTTCTGAAAAACCAATAATGAAAAAACAGGCAACCCAATTAAAATAGACTAAAGACTTGAACACACACTTCCCCAATGAAGGTATACCAATCAATAGAAAGCACATGTCAAAGTATTAAACATAATTAGTCATTCAGTTCAGTTCAGTCGCTCAGTCGTGTCCGACTCTTTGCAACCCCATGAATTGCAGCACTCCAGGCCTCCCTGTCCATCACCAACTCCCGGAGTTCACTCAGATTCACATCCATCGAGTCAGTGATGTCATCCAACTATCTCATCTTCTATTGTCCCCTTCTCTTCCTGCCCCCAATCCCTCCCAGCATCACAGTCTTTTCCAATGAGTCAACTCTTCACATGAGGTGGCCAAAATACTGGAGTTTCAGCTTTAGCATCATTCCTTCCAAAGAAATCCCAGGGCTGATCTCCTTCAGAATGGACTGATTGGATCTCCTTGCAGTCCAAGGGACTCTCAAGAGTCTTCTCCAACACCACAGTTCAAAAGCATCAATTCTTCAGTGCTCAGCTTTCTTCACAGTCCAACTTTCACATCCATATATGACTACTGGAAAAACCGTAGCTTTGACTAGACGGACCTTTGTTGGCAAAGTAATGTCTCTGCTGTGGAATATGCTATCTAGGTTGGTCATAACCTTCCTTCCAAGGAGTAAGTGTCTTTTAATTTCATGGTTGCAGTCACCATCTGCAGTGATTTTGGAGCCCCCAAAAATAAAGTCTGACACTGTTTCCCCATCTATTTCCCATGAACTGATGGGACCAGATGCCATGATCTTAGTTTTCTGAATGTTGAGCTTTAAACCAACTTTTTCACTCTCCTCTTTCACTTTCATCAAGAGGCTTTTTAGTTCCTCTTAACTTTCTGCCCCTGGTGGCTCAGAGGGTAAAGCGTCTGCCTGCAATGCAGGAGACCTGGGTTTGATCCCTGGGTCAGGAAGATCCCCTGGAGAAGGAAATGCAACCCTCTCCAGTACTCTTGCCTGGAAAATTCCATGGACAGAGAAGCCTGGTAGACTACAGTCCATGGGATCGCAAAGAGTTGGACAGGACTGAGGGACTTCACTTTCACTTTATGCCATAAGGGTGGTGTCATCTGCATATCTGAGGTTATTGATATTTCTCCCAGCTATCTTGATTCCAGCTTTTGCTTCTTCCAGCCCAGCATTTCTCATGATGTACTCTGCATATAAGTTAAATAAGTGGGGTGACAATATACAGCCTTGACGAACTCCTTTTCCTATTTGGAACCAGTCTGTTGTTCCATGTCCAGTTCTAACTGTTGCTTCCTGACCTGCATATAGGTTTCTCAAGAGGCAGGTCAGGTGCTCTGGTATTCCCATCTCTTTCAGAATTTTCCACAGTTTATTGTGATGCACACAGTCAAAGGCTTTGGCATAGTCAATAAAGCAGAAATAGATGTTTTTCTGGAACTCTCTTGCTTTTTCCATGATCCAGCGGATGTTGGCAATTTGATCTCTGGTTCCTCTGCCTTTTCTAAAACTAGCTTGAACATCTAGAAGTTAACTGTTCACGTATTGCTGAAGCCTGGCTTGGGGAATTTTGAGCATTACTTTACTAGCATGTGAGATGAGTGCAAGTGATACAAATTGCAGGTACAATTAAACAATGCTCTTTCACAACTATTAATATGGCTAAAATCAAGAAGACACGCAGCAATAAATGTTGACAAGTATGTGGAGCAACTGGAAGTCTCACACATTGCTGATGGGAAGGCAAATTAGTATAACACCTTGGAGAACTATTTTTGTGGTTTCTTACAAAGTTAACATAGACCAGTCATTTTCTAACTGGAAATAACACAATGTGTAATAGAAAAATGGGTTAGTAAATTTTTGTATATTCATACAATAGAATATTATTTAGTAATACAGAAGAACAATCTATGAAACAAAGGTTTTTGTTTTCTTTTGTACATAAATTTTACTCAATTAAAAACAATAGCAAAAACAAAACTTGGCCTCAAAACAATAACAGAGCGTTAAGTGAGTGGACCAGAAGAGAGACACTGTTGGGTGATGCAGTCTTATAAACGTGTATTTATTAAGCATGTGTATATGTATTATTAAGCATACATATACACACAAACACACACACACATTGATACATTTGTGTTGTGCCCTAAAGACAAAATAGAATTTGAATGATAGACAAAAGGCCTTCTTCAAAGGGGTAAAGGAGGTAAGAAATAGATACTGAAAAGCTTACCATGTCAGAAAAGTCAAAGGCGTTTTATAGGAGCAAAATCTGCCACCCCAAATATGTGTTTCTTTGGCATATAAATTATTTCAAGCTGAGATCAATCAAGACCCCAAAGACTCAGAAAGAACCTTTTACCTTCCTAAGCTCCTGAAAGAATTTAGAGGACCTGTGCCAGGAAGGGCTGCTATCACCAGTTAACTCTAGTATAATATGAACTGGATGTGGTAGACAGTGGAGAATGTAGCAAAATCTGTTTCTTAAAATTCCTTTCTGTGTCCCATCATTTCCCTACAAAAAATGTTTACTAAGCATTTGTTCTTTTTTATCTTCCTGTGAATTGCCTTCCTTTCTTTGGAAGTCTCAAAGTCCAACCTCTTTCTCCTTAATCCTGGATGACATATACACCTCATTTTACCTGGTTTTGTTTGAAAACTCTCCTGCTCTGATTCCCCATACATTCATATTTCTATGATACAGTATTTATTATTCTTCTAGATTTGAAACTTCTTAACTCTTATCACACCTGGAAGACCCAAGAATGCAGAAAAAACTTCTGAGGGGATATTGTGTGTTTTCAGAATTGATAGGATTACCAGAGGTAGAGAGAGCCTAATCTCAGTTTGCAGAACTTCTTTCCTTTTGATTCTTCAATTGCACTTGCTTTAGACCTAGTCTTCACAAATATTGAGCTAATATGAGGATTATAAAACAGTTTGCTTAAGGTAGAGAGCAGGTGAGATATACACTCAGCTGAATAAAAAGAAGGAAAGTATAAAGGGCTTCCCTGGTGGGCTCAGATGATAAAGAATCTGCCTATAATTCAGGAGACCTGGGTTCGATCCATGGGTTGGGAAGATTCCTTGGAGAAGAGAATGGCAACCCAATCCAGTCTTCTTGCCTGCAGAATTTGATGGACAGAGGAAACTGGTGGGCTACAGTCCATAGAGTCGCAAACAGTCAGACATGACTGAATGACTAGCACACACACACACACACACACACACACACACACACACACATAAAGATTCACAACTTGAATCTCTTAGATTATAAAGCAGATCCAAGAGCAGTTTCTCCACCTTGAATGTGAATCTAGTATTTACCAGCCACTGAATAAGTCCTTTGGATAATTAAGTTTCAAGGTTTTTAAGATATTATAGGGTTGAGTGTTTAAATCTTTATTAAAGTGAGTATGGCAGTTCATGGGACCAAGCAAAGCATTGCTTTAATATACAGAAAATGCAATCAAATTTCTCAGTGAACTATTAGAAATATGATATTCCAAAGAAGCTTCTACTTTACCTTGATGCAATTTAAATTGAGGGATCTTTACTTCAAATTCTCTGAAACATGAAGAATTTATTCAGTTTATCAATGCTGTCTGAAATTACTTTCAGAAACAGAGACCAGTTTTAGTGACCTAGTTTATTTTTTAAAAATTCACAATGGTGAGAAATAGACCTGATGTGCAGGGTATGCCTGCTGTGTTCTAAGATAGCCTAAGGCTGTCTCCACAGTCTATCTGTATCCACCAACTCAGTCTTTCCCCTGGTTATGTTTTTTAATCTACTGGAGACTTTAAAAAAATAATCGGTATAATGTATCTCATGACAATGTAATATGTTATTTTACATTCCAAGTTAGAAATACACATTATAAATTCCAAAATTGTCCACATTGACAGTGGCAATTGTTTACATGAAGTTATTTAATCATAGAAACATAAAATATGTGGAGAAAACCAAATTCACATGTGGGCAAGCCAGCAATTAGGGCACTTAAGCAATCTTGCAATATCAACAGGTCAGGAAGTAAACAGCAATCAAGTCAAACTGATTGCTAGAAAGTAGGAAAAGAGCTCTGTAAATGAAATTCAAGTGAAGGGAACTTACTAGGCTGCATAACAAGTATCAATCAAACTAAATTGATTGCTAGGGAATAAGAGCAAGGCAATCAAGCAAACTCCAAGCCTGCACAACGAAAAACCTGTAACTTCTTAACAATAAATATTAACTCCTTTTTCTCATCTATTTTCACTGAAAGGTAACTTTTTTGCAGTCAGGATACTTATATTAAATCTTTGAATTTCTCCTGCAGTGGTGTATATATATATATATATATGTATACATATATATATATATAAATAAATACTTCAAAAATGATAAAATGTTATGCTTTATCTGGTCCAATCTTATAATTTTTAAGATAAATAAATTAAATGTTCAGAGATAAGCAGAAATGCTGTTTATCAAACTGTAACAGTGGCAGATGGAGAATGAGACAGATTCCCCATTCCCAAACCATGCTCATCACATCATGCTACCTTGAGACAGTGAATACATCTTCATAAATAATCACATGACAGTCATAGTAAGTGAAATGCTGCCCTTCTCAAAAATCTTCTATAAAGTAAACTTGGGGAATGGAGGATTGGCAAAGTAAAAGTGAGCATAAAAAGAAAAATTTGTTCAACGTGTATATTATAAGTCTTAGCACAGGGAACTCTACTCAATATTCTGTAATAAGCTATATGAGAAGAAAATTTGAGAAATTACATATATATATATATATATATATATATATATATATATAAACTGAGTTACTTTGCTATACACCTGAAATTAACAAACTATAAATTCATTATAATCCAATGATTTTCAAAAAAAAAAATGCCTTAAAGATTCTCTTGAATTCTAACATGCATGCTGAGTTACTTCAGTCATGTCTGACTGCTCTGATCCTAGGGACTGCAGCCTTCCAGGCTCCTCTGTCCGTGGGATTCTCCAGGACATACTGGAGAACACTGGACTGGGTTGCCATGCCCTCCTCAAGGGTATCTTCCCAACCCAGTCATTGAATCAGTGTCTGTTACCTCTAACCTGCATTGGCAGGTGGGTTCTTTACCACTAGCATCACCTGGGAGGCCCTGAGTTTGACCAGATATTCTTTGAAAATGATAAATGACTACATGAACATTGGTAGAAGTGTTTTTAATTAATTTCAAATACATTTTCAGCAATGTTTATTTAGATAATAAAAGATGTGCTTCCCAAAGTTTAATATGATTGTTTTTAGCCATCTGTGACAGAAAAGCAGTGATTTCTTTTCAAATTATAACATAAAGGCATTAATTATTTTTCTTAAAATAAGTATAATTCATAAGAAAAGCCAGACCCCAAACACTTTATCTTTGTTACCCTCTCAAGGAGTGCATTCAGTAAATATTATTAACCAAGGAATCTTACCAAGATTGTTCCTAAGCTTCTAATTTAGAGTCAGACAGTTTTTGCATACCAGTTCAGTTCAGTGGCTCAGGAGTATCCGACTCTTTGTGATCCCATGGACTACAGCACTCCAGGCTTCCTTGTCCATCACCAACTTCTGGAGCTTACTCAAACTCATGTCCATTGAGTCAGTGATGCCATCCAACCATCTCACCCTCTGTCGTCCCCTTCTCCTCCTGCCTTCAATCTTTCCCAGCATCAGGGTCTTTTCCAAAGAGTCAGTTCTTTGCATCAGGTGGCAGAATATTAGAGCTTCAGCATTAGCATCAGTCCTTCCAATGAATATTCAGGACTGATTTCCTTTAGGATAGACTGGTTTGAACTCCTTGCAGTCCAAGGGACTCTCAAGAGTCTTCTCCAACACCACAGGTCAAAAGCATCAATTCTTTGGCACTCGGCCTTCTTTATGGTCCAACTCTCACATCCATACATGATTACTGGAAAAACCATAGCTTTGACTAGACGGACCTTTGTCACCAAAGTAATGTCTCTGCTTTTTTAATATACTGTCTAGGTTGGTCATAGCTTTTCTACCAAGGAGTAAGCTTCTTCTAATTT
Source organism: Bubalus kerabau (assembly GCF_029407905.1). NCBI lineage: Eukaryota > Metazoa > Chordata > Mammalia > Artiodactyla > Bovidae > Bubalus > Bubalus kerabau. Next base: position 76,274,724 of record NC_073631.1, on the reverse strand, counting down.
CATGGCTGAAGTCACCATCTACAGTGATTTTGGAGCCCAATAAAATAAAGTCTGTCACTTTAATTCAGAGTCAGACAGTTTTTGCATATTCTCCCAGCCAATTTAGTCATATAGGTAATGTGGTTTAAAAACAAAATAAATTTAAAACTAGCTATTTAATTGAACAGATTGATTTTTCTTGAATGAAGTCAGTTAACATGGATTTATTTGATAGGTGATTAAAATTTAACTTTTTAGTTAATACATGTCTTTGTCAGGGGAGAATTGAAAGCTAAAATTCAGGCACATAGAATCTGGCTTTGAGTTTTTGTAAGAAAATGGTACTGGTACTGATTTAAGGCATGGACTCTGGAGCCAAAGTACCTGGTTTTAAATGCTGTCTCCACTACTTACAAGGCCTTACAACTTTGGGCTAATTAATTAATCTGTTTGAGCCTCAACTTCATCATGTATAGGACATTAATAATAGTAACTCATTGAAGGATTAAATTAATTCTTGGTATATAGTAATGCTATACTAGTGCTGCTGCTGCTGCTGCTGCGTCGCTTCAGTCGTGTCTGACTCTGTGTGACCCCAGAGACGGCAGCCCACCAGGCTCCCCCGTCCCTGGGATTCTCCAGGCAAGAACACTGGAGGGGGTTGCCATTTCCTTCTCTGATACTAGTGCTAGCTTTTGTTGTTATTATTATTATTATAGTAGCATTAGTTTATTAATATGCAAAAATGATTCTTTTACAGTCACAAACTACTATTCCACAGTGGGAACAGAAAATTCACATTGATTTGTGTCAAAAGACAGCAAACGTCGTTTTAGAATTTACTGCCTTTTTTTGTTGATTTGACTGAAACTCAAAAATAAATACATACCTGTATTTTAAATGAATGTACCCACACTCTCATGCACCACAATATATTTTCATTCACAAGACAGAGTATTTAAATAAATTTACTTTCAGAACTGATGATGTTTAAAGTAGAAAATAGAAAGGAAATCATTTTTTCCCTAGTAGAATTTTTATGTAAGCTCTTGAAAAACATTAATCATCCTTCCCTTAATGGACTGACCACATTAACTTCTACTCAAAATCAAAATACCAGTAAATTTAATGAAATTTACTGAAGGAAGACAAATGGTATTTTTACTGACTAATGGCTACTCATTTCTACTCTAATCATGTAAATTATTTTCATCCAAAATCAGTAGCCTTTCCCCAAATTATTTACCATTTCTTCTTTTATTGCATTTATAAAATTAAATTTAAAAATTAAAACATATAGGAGACTGAGAAAAGGAGTTATAGCACTGTGGTATTAATTTGAATACTTTGGGAAGACTCTACAAAGGTTAAATTGCTGAGCAAAACTAGTCAAAATAGATGTGGGTTAGGCAATTATGATATCTGAAAATTATGAAAACTTACAGTTGTATCTCAAGATTGCTTCTCAAGACTTTATCCCACTCTAGTTTAAAGAAACCAAAATTGAATATTTTATACAGTGTATCAGCATATGGCTTAGCCATGAAAGTCTGTATGTTGCAAACTCAAGAGAAAGATCTTAGATCTAAATAAAAAGAATGATGAATGTAGAAATATTCATCCAATTATGATTAATGTTAAAATATATAAGCTATGCATATGCCTTTGTTTAATATCTCCTGCTTTGGGTGCCATTAGCCCATTAACTAAAAGATTTTGTGTTCTGATAACATTTTATGAAGCTTCTCTAGAATTGCAGTGACAACATAGGCTTAAAAACAATATTTTCATCATTAGTAAAATATTAAACTAAGATTATTCTAGATATATAGGCAAGTTAAGCTTACCAGAATAAAAAAAAACTCTAAGTATTCATTATAATTACATTACCAATACTAGAAAAACTTTATGAATTCAAAATCTGAATTTTTGCAACTTAACTCATTTCAATAAATGTGTACTGAGAGGTCAATATATTTAATGCATGTAGCTTCCAAATTTATCCCCTAAAATCTAATCCAGAATAGCTCTGTCTCCACTCTAACACATCTGTATAACCATTTTAACACCAACAAATATCTAGATGAATGAGAGTAGAGAAAAATAATTACCACAATAATTGCAGACCTCTTAATCTGTTTGAGACTCAACTTCATCATGTATAATATGGATGTTAATAATAGTAAATCATTGAAGGATTCTCGGAGAAGGCTTTGGCACCCCACTCCAGTACTCTTGCCTGTAAAATCTCATGGACGGAGGAGCCTGGTAGGCTGCAGTCCATGGGGTCGCTAAGAGTCGGACACGACTCAGAGACTTCACTTTCACTTTTCACTTTCATGCATTGGAGAAGGAAATGGCAACCCACTTCAGTGTTCTTGCCTGGAGAATCCCAGGACGGCAGAGCCTGGTGGGCTGCTGTCTATGGGGTCGCACCGAGTTGGACACAACTGTAGCGACTTAGCAGCAGCAGCATTGAAGGATTAAATTAATTATTGGTATACAGTAATGCTATACTTCCAAGGAGTAAGAGTCTTTTAATTTCATGGCTGCAATCACCATCTGCATTGATTTTGGAGCCCAAAAAAATAAAGTCTGACACTGTTTCCACTGTTTCCCCATCTATTTCCCATAAAGTGATGGGACCAGATGCCATGATCTTCATTTTCTTAATATTGAGCTTTAAGCCAACTTTTTCAACTCTCGTCTTTCACTTTCATCAAGAGGCTTTTTAGTTCCTCTTCACTTTCTGCCATAAGGGTGGTGTCATCTGCATATCTGAGGTTATTGATATTTCTCCTGGCAATCTTGCTTCCAGCTTGTGTTTCTTCCAGCCCAGCATTTCTCATGATGTACTCTGCATATAAGTTAAATAAGCAGGGTGACAGTATACAGCCTTGACATACTCCTTTTCCTATTTGGAACCAGTCTGTTGTTCCATGTCCAGTTCTAACTGTTGCTTCCTGACCTGCATATAGGTTTCTCAAGAGGCAGGTCAGGTGGTCTGGTATTCCCATCTCTTGAAAAATTTTCCACAGTTTATTGTGATCCACACAGTCAAAGGCTTTGGCATAGTCAATAAAACAGAAATAGATGTTTTTCTGGAACTCTCTTGCTTTTTCGATGATCCAGAGGATGTTGGCAATTTGATCTCTGGTTCCTCTGCCTTTTCTAAATCCAGCTTGAACATCTAGAATTTAACTGTTCATGTATTGCTGAAGCCTGGCTTGGAGAATTTTGAGCATTACTTTACTAGAGTGTGAGATGAGTGCAATTGTGCAGTAGTTTGAGCATTCTTTGCTATTGCCTTTCTTTGGGATTTGAATGAAAACTAACCTTTTCCAGTCCTGTGGCCACTGCTGAGTTTTCCAAATTTGGCATATTGAGTGCAGCACTTTCACAGCATCATCTTTCAGGATTTGAAAGAGCTCAACTGGAATTCCATCACCTCCACTAGCTTTGTTCGTACTGATGCTTTCTACAGCCCATTTGACTTCACATTCCAGGATGTCTGGCTCTAGGTGAGTGATCACACCATCATGGTTATCTTGGTCATGAAGATCTTTTTTTTACAATTCTTCTGTGTCTTCTTGCCACCTTTTCTTAATATCTTCTGCTTCTGTTAGGTCCATACCATTTCTGTCCTTTATTGAGCCCATCTTTGGAAAAGATGCTTACTCCTTGAAAGGAAAGTTATGACCAATCTAGATGGCATATTCAAAAGCAGAGACATTACTTTGCCAACAAAGGTCCGTCTAGTCCAAGCTATGGTTTTTCCAGTGGTCATGTATGGATGTGAGAGTTGGACTGTGAAGAAAGTTGAGTGCTGAAGAATTGATGCTTTTGAACTGTGTTGTTGGAGAAGACTCTTGAGAGTCCCTTGGACTGCAAGGAGATCCAACCAGTCCATTCTAAAAGAGATCAGTCCTGAATGTTCTTTAGAAGGAATGATGCTAAAGCTGAAACTCCAGTACTTTGGCCACCTGATGCAAAGAGTTGACTCATTGGAAAAGACTCTGATGCTGGGAGGGATTGGGGGCAGGAGAAGAAGGGGACGACAGAGGATGAGATGGCTGGATGGCATCACCGACTCAATGGACGTGAGTTTAAGTGAACTCCGGGAATTGGTGATGGACAGAGAGGCCTGGCGTGCTGAGATTCATGGGATCGCAAAGAATTGGACACGACTGAGCGACTGAACTGAACTGAACTGAACTGAATGCTATACTGCTGCTGCTCCTGCTGCTAAGTCGCTTCAGTCGTGTCCGACTCTGTGCGACCCCATAGACGGCAGCCCACCAGGCTTCCCTGTCCCTGGGATTCTCCAGGCAAGAACACTGGAGTGGGCACTAGTGCTAGCTTAATCCTAAAGCCAATGAGAAGGGAATGCAAATATCAAAGTTGTTTTTTCTATTTCTAATTTCCAGGCTTGATTCATGTTGGTAATGTTATACATTTTATGAAGGAAGAACAAATACTAATTCCACGATTTGGTGAATTCTATAGAAACTGATCATTAAAAACTTTCAGTAATTACCTGAGATGAGAAATGAATTGTTAATATGCTGAATGGAAAATAACTTTTTAAGCTTTGGTTTTATACAACTTTACTTCAGGCAAGTAAATAGGATTAATGCACTTGGTCCTTAATGATTGTTTGATTTTAGATTGAAATGTTAACATTGAAACATATTGAAAGTGAAAAGTGAAAGTGAAGTCGCCCAGTAGTGTTCAACTCTTTGTGACCCCATGGACTGCAGCCTACCAGGATCCTCCATCCATGGGATTTTCCAGGCAAGAATACTGGAGTGGGGTGCCATTTCCTTTCCCATGAGATCTTCCCAACCCAGGGACTGAACCCAGGTCTCCCACATTGTAGGCTGATGCTTACCATCTGAGCCACCAGGGAAGTCTTTGAAACATATTGAAAAGGGATAAATATGTTGAACTCTTATTCTAATAAATTATGTTAAAAGATAGCTCATTCATAAACTTCCATTTTATTTTTGTTGAAGAAAAAACTCATTGATTCAGTATGATTATACTTTAGAGTACCAAGATAAAGGTGGAAAAGGCCACTAACAACTTGAAAAAAGAAAAAGATACATTTGACAAATTGACATAAGAGGTAACAAGCCTCTATGAACATAATTAAAGTTACTTTTTTGAGCCACCTTATAGAATAGTTATTTTAAACATATATTTTACCTTTGCTTGCCTTGAACATGAACAAAAAGTAGAACAAATTTATATGAAGTTATCCCCACGGGTCAATCTGATAATACAGCTAATCATTTGTTCTTAAAATTATAACCATTAACTTAAAAAGAAGAAAAGAAATATCTGATGGTCATCTAAAGTACAAAAGACATGGCATAAATACTTTTATATAATATTGCAATTACTATTTCTTATGTCTGTGTCAACCTGGAAAGGGAGTATATTATCAAGTCTCAAGAAGAAGGGGAATTGTCTTGTTTTCCTCTCCAACATTTAACACAATGCCTGGTGCACACCTGGTGCTTAACAAATGCTCTTGAAATCACCAAATTTAAATGAAATTTATTATCAAAAAGTTCATAGATGAAAATAAAAAAAAATCTCCATTTGTAATAGTCTTTTAATTTCAAACTAATAGTATTCTGGCTTATATAAATTTTCAAATAGATTTTGTTCTATATTCTTTTTTTAAAGGCAGTATAATCTAATAGAAATGCAATACCCATATATTTATTCATTTCAATTTACATATATATATATTAAAGTATATGAATGGTTCATCATGTGTAATGATTTTTAACCCAAGAATCAAACAAAATGATCTAAATAAAAATGTACACACCTAAACTAAGGTAAACTAAAAGTAAGGAAAGTTGACTAGACACCTGAATATATATTATTGTTTAAGTTTCAAAAACATTATGGATCATCTTGCACATGCTATTCAGTTATTTCCAAACACATGGATTTTAATATCAGTAAAAGTACTTGACTTATAGTCAAGCTTAAAGTATCATTCTAAGTATTGGAAGTTGACACATTCATGGTGATTCGCTGGATATAAATGTTTGTAACATACAGATGATCCCTGTATGTTCAAAGAAAGCATGAAAATAAAGAAAAGTAGAATGCCATGCTCATTCTTTTACTTTTTCCATTTATCCACTAATAATTTATGGAACTCCTACTGTATGCCAGACCTGTTCTAGATGATAGCCATACAGCCTTGGACAAAACAGCAGACAGTAAGTTATATAACATGTCTGCTGCTGCTGCTAAGTCACTTCAGTTGTGTTTAACTCTGTGTGACCCCAGAGACGGCAGCCCACCAGGTTCCCCTGTCCCTAGGATTTTCCAGGCAAGAACACTGGAGTGGGTCGCCATTTCCTTCTCCAATGCATGAAAGTGAAAGTGAAATTGCTCAGTCGTGTCCGACTCCTAAGGACCCCATGGACTGCAGCCTACCAGGCTCTTCCATCCATGGGATTTTCCAGGCAAGAGTACTGGAGTGGGGTGCCATTGCCTTCTCCGATATAACATGTCAGAAGGTGTTAAATGCTATGGAAAACAAACGAAGCAAAGCAGTTTTCTATCTACATTACTTGTTTAGGGGTGGCCTCATGGAGCGAAGACAGGAAGGAGATAAGAACATTAGCCATGAGGATATATAGGGGCATGAATTTCAAAAGACAAAAAACACAGCAAAGAGGCAGGAGTAGGTCTAGTGTGTTTCAGAAACTCCAAGAAGGCCAGAGTGGCAAAAAGAAGGGAGAAAACAGAAAATTAGGTCAGAGGCAAGGGCCCGATTGAATTAGTCCTGGCAACATTATAAGAATGTGCATCTTAACACTCAATGAAATGGGAAACCACTAAGGAGGAGCAATAGGATTTGACATTTCTATGTAGATGATAATCTGCTTCCCTGTGAATAGACTGTATGGTAGAATAAACAGCAGAGAAAAGAGCTCACACATCAGAGTTGTTATCACATTTCAAGAATTTTTGTGTTACCATTACCTGTAATTAGCTGTCACAAGCAGTTTTTCTTGTATCAGATCTCTATATGATGCTATATAATATTAATATCTCCTGTTTTAGAATTTGGGGCTTCCCTGGTGGCTCAGAGGTTAAAGCATCTGCCTGCAGTGCGGGAGACCTAGGTTTGATCCCTGGGTTGGGAAGATCCCCTGGAGAAGGAAATGGCAACCCACTCCAGTATTCTTGCCTGGAGAATCCCATGGACGGAGGATTCTGGTGGGCTACAGTCCACGAGGTCGCAAAGAGTCGGACACGATGTATAAAATACTTATTTCATTATTGGAATAGAATATTTTAATGGATTAATTGTACTGATTTAAATTTATCTCAATGATACAATACCCCCCCTCACCAAATCTCCCTGTTCTGCATCATTTTCTTCTTACTTTTACTTCTTTCCATGAGAGTTCTACCTTCTTCTGTTCTGGTACTTACTTCACCTTTGAGCTTGGCTTTCATGAAGGAATTTTATTTCTTTACTCTGAGGAGTAAGTGATTGGTACGATCTAATGTTTCACCTTCCAGAATGATTTTTTTTTTCCCATTTTCTTAAACCAGGGACAAAATCTATTTGTGACACAAGAAAAGACAGATGCAGCAGACAGACTGGGATGAATGTTTTGGCTGAGAAGTAGGAATGAAGGAAACATGAGGTCACAACTCTAAGAAGGAACTTTTTCTATATCCTTCTGCCAACCTGAGATATCTTTGCTTTCTCCATATACATCCTCAGAGTTACATAGTATTAAGCTGAACTGAAGTATCCTGGCTCTGCATGGCCCTACAGTCAGGAGGACAAATCCTGTGCAGGCAGCTAGTTCTGCATTTTTCAAAAATGTATAAAATTGTATTGTTGCCAGATTGTCACTTCATATATAGAAGCAATACATATTTACAGCTCAGGAGGGGAAGAGTTAAAACAGTTGTTTTTATTCAGTCGCTATGTCCAACTCTTTGCAACCCCATGGACTGCAGCACACCAGGCTTCCCTGTCCTTCACTAACTCCCAGTTTTTAAAATGATAACCATTAATAATTAAGAGAAAATTTACTGTCTGCTTTCATTTAGTTTTAAATTTTAATGAAGTTTTAACCAACTTTCAGAAAGACACTCGATTGGGCTTAAAATAAGTAGTCAAGGTTGAGCACATTATTGAAACAACTGCTGGGCAGCCATGTTATCTAAGTAACATTTAACTAGAACACTCTATGCCCAAACATATCTGAATGAGTTCCATTTTTAGATTATAAAAGCAGTAATTTGAGTCCATTTTAACATGCTAACAAAGATTAAACAAAATCCCCTCAAAAGAAAGGGGGGCTCACATTTATGAGGCCATGACATGCCAAGTGATTTATGTCTGTACAGAATCTCTGCATGAAAGGTACATGCTGAGTATTTTTAATCTCTGTTTATAAAAGACCACTGTAGTTCATAACTGGTTAACTTAAGGCTACACAACTAGACTAGTTCCAGGTCTATCACTAACATCTGGATACTTTCCTCTGCACCTCAGTGGGAGTCAATTTGCACAAGAGCTTCTAGAATTCTATGCACATTGTGAATAGGCTTTATATAGATACTACTTTTAAGTTTTTTTAACTTTTTTTTTAACTTTTAAATTTTAAGTCAAATGCCCTATGTTTTCTGTCCTTCTATGTCTCAACTTTCAGCCTCTTTTTTGTTTTCATCTATGTCCTCCAAAATTCTACAACCTAGGTTTCAACAGTACATGAATCAAGAACTTCCAGATGTTCAAATGGATTTAGAAAATGCAGAGTAACCAGAGATCAAATTGCCAACATCCACTGGATCATAGAAAAAGCAAGAGAATTCCAGAAAATCATCATCTGCTTCATTGACTATGCTAAAACATTTGACTGTGTGGATCACAAAAAACCGTGGAAAATTTGTAAAGATATAGGAATACCATATCACCATACCTGCCCCCTGAAAAATCTGTATGGAGGTCAAAAAGCAACAGTTAGAACCAGAAATGGAAAAACAGCCTGGTTCCAATTGAGAAAGGAATATTACAAGGCTGTATATTGTCACCTTGCTAATTTAACTTATATGCAGAGTACATCAGGCAAAATATTGGAGTGGATGAAGCACAAGCTGGAATACAAATTGCATGAAGAAATATCAATAACCTCAGATATGCAGATGACACCACCCTTACCACCGACTGAGGGACCTGAGATCGAGTAAACTCCGGGAGTTGGTGATGGACAGGGAGGCCTGGCATGCTGCAGTTCATGGGGTCAACAAACAGTCAGACATGACTGGGCAACTGAACTGAACTAAACTATGGAAGAAAGCGAAGAGGAACTAAAGAACCTCTTGATGAAAGTAAAAGAGGAGAGTGAAAAAGCTGGATTAAAACTCAACATTAGAAAAACTAAGATCATGGCATCTGGTCCCATCACTTCATAGAAAAATGGTTGGGGAAATGATGGAAAATGTGACAGACTACTTTCTTGGGCTCCAAAATCACTGCATATGGTGACTGCAGCCATGATATTAAAAGATGCTTGCTCCGTGGAAGAAAAGCTATGACCAACTTAGAATATTAAAAAGCAGGACATTACTTACCAACAAAGACTCATCTAGTCAAAGCTATGGTTTTTCCCGTAGTCATGTATGGATGTGAGAATTGAACCATAAAGGAAGCTGAGTGCCAAAGAATTGAAGCTTTTGAACTGTGGTGCTGGAAAAGACTCTTGAGTCCCTTGGACTGCAAGGAGATCAAACCAGTGAATCCTAAAGGAAATCAGTCCTGAATATTTATTGGAAGGACTGATGCTGAAGCTGAAGCTCTAATACTTTGGCCACCTGATGCAAAGAACTGACTCATTGGAAAAGACCCGGTTGCTGGGAAAATTGAAAGCAGGAGAAAAAGGAGATGACAGAGGATAAGATGGTTGGATGGCATTACGTACTCAATGGACATGAGTTTGAGTAAGCTCCAGGAGTTGGTGATGGATAGGGAAGCCTAGCATACTGCAGTCCATGGGGTTGCAAAGAGTTGGACATGACTGAGTGACTGAATTGAACTGAATTCTGCTCCTAGCTTCCTATGATTCTCTCTTTTTGCTTCCTTATCCAAAATTTCTCTTTTCTTTCTTGTTCTTTCTGCAGATAAGGAAGAACTTGAGTATGACAGTCTAGGTTTCAGTAAGCAGAGTACCCAAATGCTTTTTAATAGATGAACTGGTTCTGCTAATGGAGGCAAGAATTTCTACGAGGTAAATGAAACCCAGATGACCTCTTCTGATTTCTTTTCTTTCCACTCCTTTGATCTGTTATTTCCCCCAGTGGTGCCAGTGGGAAAGAACCTTCTTGCTGATGCAGGAGACACAAGAGATGCAGGGTACAATCCCAGGGTTAGGATGATCCCTTGGAGGAGGAAATGGAAACCCTGTACAGTATTCTTGCCTGGAGAATCCCATGGACAGAGGAGCATGGTGGGCAACAATCCATAGGGTCTCAAAGATTTGGACAAGACTGAAGAGACTTAGAACACGTCTATGAATGTCTTGGCATTCTCACAGATAGTATATTTCCTTGCTTTGATTGCTGTTTTTAAAAACATTTTCAATTCTTTACTGATAAACAAAGATAAGTCTTATTTTTCAGATAGATGTGCATAGCAGTTACAATATACTAATTCCTAAACAGGAGTAAAAAAAAAAAAATCATTGCTAGCAAGCACCTACAAATGAAGAGAAAAGTTATCAGATTTCTTGATCAGTCTATCAGTCAGTCAGTTCATTCACTCAGTAGTATGTGACTCTTTGCAACCCAATGGACTACAGCACTCCTGGCTTCCTGTCCATAACCAACACCAGAAGTCTACTCAAACTCATGTCTATCATGTCGGTGATGCCATTCAATCATCTCATCATCTGCCATCCCCTTCTCCTCCCGCCTTCAATCTTTCCCAGCATCAGCGTCTTTTCCAATGAGTAGGTTCTTCACATCAAGTGGCCGAAGTATTGGAGTTTCAGCTTTAGCATCAGTCCTTTCAATGCATATTCAGGACTGATTTCCTTTAGGATGGACTGGTTGGATCTCCTTGCTGTCCAAGGGACTCTCAAGAGTCTTCTCCAACACCACAGTTCAAAAGCATCAATTCTTCAGCACTCAGCTTTCTTTATAGTCCAACTCACACATCTATACATTTCTACTGGAAAAACCATAGCTTTGACTAGATGGACCTTTGTCAGCAAGGTAATGTCTCTGCTTTTTAATATGCTGTCTAGATTGGTCGTAGCTTTTCTATCCAGGAGCAAGCATCTTTTAATTTCATGGCTGCAGTCACCATCTGCAGTGATTTTAGAGCCCTCAAAAATAAAGTCTGTCACTGTATGTACTGTTTCCCCATCTATTTGCCATGAAATAATGTGACCAGATGCCATGATCTTCGTTTTCTGAATGTTGAGCTTTAAACCAAGTTTTCGCTCTCCTTATTCACTTTCATCAAGAGGCTCTTTAGTTCCTCTTTGCTTTCTGCCTCAAAGGTGGTGTCATCTGCATATCTGAGGTTATTGATATTTCTCCTGGCAATCTTGATTCTAGCTTGTACTTCACCCAGCCCAGCGTTTCTCATGATGTACTCTGCATAGAAGTTAAAAAAGCAGAGTGACAATAAACAGCCTTGATGTACTCCTTTCCAGATTTGGAACTAGTCTGTTGTTCCATGTCCAGTTCTAACTGTTGATTCTTGACCCACACACAGATTTCTCAGGAGGCAGTTCAGGTGGTCTGGTATTCAAAACTCTTTCAGAATTTTCCACAGTTTGTTGTGATCCACAGAGTTAAAGGATTTGGCATAGTCAATAAAGCAGAAATAGATATTTTTCTGGAGCTCTCTTACTTTTCAGATGATCTAGTTGACATTGGCAATTTGATCTCTGGTTCCTCTGCCTTTTCTAAATCTAGCTTGAACATCTGGAAATTCACAGTTCATACATTGTTGAAGCCTAGCTTGGAGAATGTTGAGCATTACTTTGGTAGCTCAATTGTGCAGTAGTTTGAGCATTCTTTGACATTGTCTTTCTTTGGGATTGGAATGAAAACTGACCTTTTCCAGTCCTGTGGCCATGCTGAGTTTTCCAGATTTGCTGGCATATTCATGCAGCACTTTCACAGCATCATCTTTTAGGACTTAAAATAGCTCAATTGGAATTCCATCACCTCCACTAGCTTTGTTCGTAGTGATGTTTCCTAAGGCTTACTTGACTTTGCATTCCAGGATGTCTGGCTCTAGTTGAGTGATCACACCATCATGGTTATCTGGATCATGAAGATTTTTTTTTGCACAGTTTTGTGTATTCTTGCCACCTCTTCTTAATATCTTCTGCTTCTGTTAGGTCCATAACATTTCTGCCCTTTATTGTGCCCATCTTTTCATGAAATGTTCCCTTGGTATCTCTAATTTTCTTGAAGAGATCTAGTCTTTCCCATTCTATTGTTTTCCTCTATTTCTTTGCATTGATCACTGGGGAAGGCTTTCTTATCTCTCCTTTCTATTCTTTTGAACTCTGCATTCAAATGGGTATATCTTTCCTTTTCTCCTTTGCCTTTAGTTTCTCCTTTTTCTCAGCTATTTGTAAGGCCTCATCAGACAACCATTTTTCCTTTTTGCATTTCTGTTTCTTGGGACTGGTCTTGATCCTGCCTCCTGTACAATGTCATGAACCTCTGTCCATAGTTCTTCAGGCACTCTGTCTATCATATCTAATCCCTTGAATCTATTTGTCACTTCCACTGTATAATCGTAAGGGATTTGATTTAGGTCATACCTGAATGGTCTACTGGTTTTCCCTACTTTCTTCAACCGAAACCAGATTTCTTGATGGCAAAAAATTTCTTTCTGCCAATCTAATTGAACTCAGTTTTGGAATATAAAAGTCATAGCAACTATTAAAATGTGCAAAATCAATCAATTTGAACAGAAATGAATGGTTTCATAATATCATTGAGAATGATTAACACATATACTATTTTTTTTTACTGCATATATAAGTATTCACTGGTTATAAATTAAAGACAAAACTCCAATTTACATAGTAAACAGGTAACATATCATTTGATTGTTTCCAATTTTCTTAAACACACACAAACACACACACACATTCTAAAAGGGAGGCATCAACTGGTTTCTAATTGGTTTCTTTAAAAACTAAATAGCAATATACAGTATTTCTACTACAATGCATTATAATGTACTCTGTGTTTTTTAAAATACAGTCCATCACCTACTAGCAGTTCACATAATCCATTTAGTGGCTCATAGGAAATATTTTTAATGATTTAAGCTGGTATATTTTCCAAATTGTAGTTAAACTGTAATAAATGCTTTTATATTAATTTGACTTTATTTTATTGTACATTCAGGTTAAACACTACCTGAAGTAACTTTAATTACATAACATATAATATGTATGTAGGTAGGTATATGTATTATTTTAAATATAAAATGTATTTTTAAAATTTTATTGAAATACAGTTGATTTGCAATATGTTAATTTTTGCTGTATATCAAAGTAGTTTAGTTATATATATATATATATAATTTTCTCAGACTTGTGGTTAGCAAGATGAGGGTGGGAAAGGGAAGGATTGGTAGCTTAGGATTCACAGATGCAAACTAATACATATAGGATGGATAAACATCAAAGTCCTACTGTGTAGCACAGAGAACCATATTCAATATCATGTGATAAACCATAATGGAAAAGAACAAAATGTATTATTACTGAAAGTCTCAGATTAAAAAAATTGGATAGTTTTATATTTTGTACCCTAAATATGTAGCAAATTTTATATAATTGTTATGGAATTATACTCAATGATTCTTTTGTAGTTTGTCCAAATATCACCACATTATTGTTCAGTCACTGTTTGAGTCTTTGTAACCCCATGTCCTGCAGCACTCCAGGCTCCTCTGTCCTTCACTATCTTCTGGAGTTTGCTCAAATTCCACTGACTCAGTCCACTGAACAAGTGATGTTATCTAACCATCTCATCCTCTGCCTCCCCCTTCTCCTTTTGTCTTCAGTCATTCCCAGCATCAAGATTTTTTCCAATGAGTCAGCTGTTCACAGGTGGCCAAAGTATTGAAGCTTCAGCTTCAGCACTGGTACTTCCAATGAATATTCAGGACTGATTTACTTTAAGATTGACTGGTTTGATCCTTGCAGCCCAAAGAACCTCTTAAGAGTCTTCTCTAGCGCCACAATCTGAAAGCATCAATTCTTTGGCACTCAGCCTTATTTATTGTCCAACTCTCACACCCATACATGACAAATGGAAAAACCATAGTGTTGAATATATAGACCTTTGTCAGCAAGTGATGTCTCTGCTTTTTAATATGCTGCTAGATTTGTCATCGGAGAAGGCAATGGCACCCCACTCCAGTACTCTTGCCTGGAGAATCCCATGGATGGAGGAGCCTGGTAGGCTGCAGTCTATGGGGTCGCTAAGAGTCGGACATGACTGAGTGACTTCACTTTCACTTTTCACTTTCATGCATTGGAGAAGGAAATGGCAACCCACTCCAGTGTTCTTGCCTGGAGAATCCCAGGGACAGGGGAGTCTGGTGGCTGCCGTCTATGGGGTCACACAGAGTCGGACACGACTGAAGTGACTTAGCATAGCATAGATTTGTCATAGCTTTACTTCTAAGGAGCAAGCATCCTTTAATTTCAACCCGCAGTCACTGTCTGTAATGATTTTGGAGCCCAAGAAAAGAATCTATCACTGCTTCCACTTTTTCCCCTTCACCACATTATGGATACCCTTAAATTTTGTGGATTAAACCAACATATGAGAGAGTGATAGGACTAAAAACAATTTTTTAAAGGACTGAAATACATTCTTAATTTAACATGTAAAAGGATGTGTCTGGTAGAGGTTATCTGTGATCACCCATGTTAACTACTAGTATGTTTTATTTTTGTATTTTGTTGGCAGAAAGGTACAGAACTGAGCCCATAAAATTAAACATGTTTCAGAGGTGTTTGCAAGAAAGAGGGAAAGTGGAGTTTGGGAAGAACTTCTGAAAAGGACAGTAATTAGGATTCTGCAGAGAAGGCCTGTATTGAGCCTTGAGTTTCTGCACTACTTGGCATGTCATTTTTCCTGCAACGTGGTGGTGATGATAGTGAATAAACCAGGTGCTCATAGATCCACATCGGCAGCACTGTCCTTGTCCAGACACCTGTGTCAAGAAATCCCTGCTGAAAGACAGCAAGGCTTACTCTTGAGGTGTTTTCTGTCTGCTGGTTCGTGTTGCTAGTGACTATGGCCGCAATCTGTCACTCACCCTGCTTCCTGCTGCTGCTGGAGAGTAGCCAACCTGCCCAGAGGGTATGATACAATGAGTGAAAACAATTTTTCTATACCTGATAAGCTTCACCATGTCCATTTCAGAGTGCCACTAAGAGCTCAGATTTTTTCTACCTGTTCATCTCCAAGAATATTAATCCATATCTGCATTCAATAAACACTAACACATTTCTTGAAGGTCTAAAATGTCCAGTCTATGTAAAAGGACATAAACATGAGCTCAGAATGCCAACACGATATGTTAAGACATGGTCAGTGCACTTGGAAAAATCAAACGAGGCTTCACTAGAGTGTGTGGGGTGGGAGGCAGGGCCAGTATTTTAATAATATGTGAGCAAGATTAAGCCAAAGTGATGAGACAAAGTGAGAGGCAGAGGCACAAAAGGTGTACAATGGTCCGATAAAATAAAATTCCACCATGTCCACACTATTTGACCTATTTTCCAGGCATATTATTTGAACTGACCTAATATCACTATATTTTTCATTGCTGCCCTGGCTTTTCATATATATTCCTTAAATAAGACAAAAGTGTCAAAACTACATATTCTTCACATTTTTATTTGCATTTTTATTAGGCAGTCTAGTCTATCATGTTTTGAATTCAGGTTTGCTATTTAGCATGTGACATCCAGCTAGCTCTCCAACTTCCAATTTTCGTTCTTACTGCAGCCAGCCATTCGGCCATTTTTCTGTGGATGAATACTATCATCTGAAGACGAGAAAGCCACTGAGATATATTAACTATAATTTGTAGCTATTTAATTTTCCTTTTGTTTGTTCCTCACTTAAAAATTCTGGTGGAGAGGGAATTATAGGAAGCTTATATTTAAAACAGAGATTTGGCTTATCAGAATTTTTCACTTTAACAATAACAATTTCTGGCCTAATTCCCGTGGACAATGAAAATATGAATACCTATATTTAGCCGTTTATTGCCCCAACTAAGACCCCTCAACATGGAATGACAATAACATACTGTTTTTAAACTTTTTAGTACACATTCATTAATCTTAGCATGATTGACTATAAATCTTTCTTATATGTCACTAATATTTAAGTAACATATTTTATAGGAAAAGTTTTCTCTGAGATATTTAGAGTTTATAATGAGACATAAATGTTTCATAAGAGAATAAAGCCCAATTAATTAGAGCCATATTTAGTCTGAGAATCTATCTGATTTTAACTTATTTTTAATGTATTAATTTAGAGTAATTTCCTTCTCATTGAAGACAATCATGTGACAGTATTTCTTTAAAATCCATATATTGTTACTTGGGTGAATAAATAATTCCACAGGGAAGGCATTTTGAGTTATTTCCTAGACTGTTTTCTATTGTAGAGTAAATCTATTCAATGTGTATCTATGTTTACTCACTGACTATCTTGCTGCCCTGTTGCATAAATCAAAAGAAACCCAAATGATTACACATAGAGTATGTGTGCCAGCTAATATTGTTGCCCTAAAACCAATTTTTTAAAATTTATTAATATTATTTTGTTGAAATCTCAAAAGAAATTGAAACTTTCAACCTACAATGTTAAACATAGTTTTAGAAAACAAACTCATTATTTCATTGGACTATTTATTTATGAAGTTTAAATTTTGAAAAACATCAGATTCATAATACTTTATGTCATATAAATCACAGTGTTTCAAACTGAATTCATTTTAATCTACATATGAATGTTATATGTCAATTAAAACACATAAATATGTATGCTATCAATATAGAAAGTAAGGACTTAGTGTTTTTCTCCTTTTGAAAAATGGGTTTCTATAGAATACACATATCTTGGAACAATGGTTTTTATGTATATAGAAGATTTGGGTAACTATGGATGGTATTAGTGCTGGGATTTCAGCCTGGAAAGTAGGTTATAGCCCATTTCTACTGAAGTTTATATCAAAATTTGTTGAATTGTATTGAAACCGATCCCATAAGCAATGAAATGTTTTTTAAAAAAATTTTATGCAAAAGAGCAAATAATCCATTATTTTTGTTTGAAGGGAAAAGTGAAAGTAGTGGGCAGACTAGAAAGGGGAGAGTCTTGAGGTGAGAAGATTAATTAGAAGCTGAGGAGGTCTCAGGTGAAAGGTGATACAGGTTTGAATGAAGACTAGGGCATTGAATATGAACAGGGGAGGTCAGCTTTGAGAGAGGTCAGAGCTATGGCATCCAGTAACAAAGAGAAATAGCATGACCAGTGAAACACAGTTGTAGAAACTATGTCATCTGAATATTTATATATGGAGACATATGTAAGTTGGAGACGATTTTTCTTATTATGAGAGGTTACATAGTGAAGTGAAATCACTCAGTTGTGTCCGACTCTTTGTGACCCCATGGACAGTAGCCTGCACCAGGCTCCTCAGTCCATAGGATTTTCTAGGCAAGAGTACTGGAGTGGGTTGCCATTTCCTTCTCCAGGGAATCTTACCGACCTAGGAATCGAACCCAGGTCTCCCACATTGATAAACAGATGCTTTACTGTCTGAGCCACCAGGGGACCTGGTGGTTACATAAGCTGACTAGATATTCATTGTCAGAAAGTTTTGATAGGATTATTTCCTAGACTTATTTTAGCTGTTCTTTTTCAATATCTCTTAGTGTACTGAGAGTGTAAGAAAAAACTTAAATACCGCACATGGAGAACACAGACTTTTTTGGAATAAAACTATTAATGCTTTAAGAACAAAATATTAATCTTTTCTTCTCACACTGCTCAGATAATAGAAACTATGCCACTATGAACCAGGAAGATGTCTGAAGGGAAGAAAGGACCCCACAATGGAACTTACTATAAGTTGGTGAGTTGTGTTGAGTGAGGACATGTGTCTGATTTGTTGACTTGGTGTCAGAACTGGAACTAAAGAGTTGTGTTTCATTGGTTCTGGAAAAGACGATGGTTAAGAATGCATGCATTCAGGACTCACCAACCTGGCCTGGGTGTACGTTTCTAGGAAACAGTACCTGAACATGATAACATAAACCAAGAGAGTCACAACCATAAAGCAGAAACCCATGGGCACCTGCTCCCTGTGCTGGGACCTGAACCAGTGGAGACATCACTGCAGAGTAAACAAAGCCCCCAGGCTTCTCTATATCAGCAACTCCCTTTATCAGTGTAAAGCTTCATCTAGCCCTTGGAAGAAAAAGTGACTTTCTTTGAATGGAATCGGTTTCTGGAATTCTTTAACAATTTCTAAGGGAAGGTAAAGCCTAAAGAGGGAGATCTTAGAAAATACTGGTAATCACAGGAGGATAAGCTTCTAGATTGTGTGGGAGGGAAGAAGGGAAGACAACTGACCATATAAATGAGATGCAATACCCATAACTGGGTTCCAAGTGATACATTTTTCATGTAAACAACTAGATTTTCAGAATGTGTGTACAACAGAAGGGAAAGTCACAGGTGACAAGTTTTCTAGCTGAAGGTTGGAAGAGAAAATCAGGTGCAAAAAATATAAGGTAGATGATGAAGCTATAAGAATCCAGAGACTATATAGGAGGTGGGGCAGGTTTGAGAGTTTGGATAATAAATTAAATTGTGGATGTATTTGGTTATAAAGGACTCCAGACTATATAGATAGATATGAAGATGTGTTACTAAATACTAGACTATTTCCTTTACTTCCTATGACAAAACTGTAGATTAAGTACTGTTATTCTGCTGTTTCGTTGATGAAGAATCCTAGGCAAAATGGAGTTATGATTCTTTCTGGAGATGTTGAATAACTCTGCCCTGGAAATAATAAAGTGGAATTACAACTGAGGCAGCTTAGCACCAGGGCCTCTGCTCTATGCTGGTGATGGAAGGGCTGAAAGAATATAAAGTTCAGAGGAAGAGGAACCCACGTTCAAATCTCAACTTTGTGAAGAGAAGCTGAACACATTCCTTAATTTGCTAAAATTAAATCTTCATCTATAAATTGAAAATCTGAGTCCCAGTTTAGAGAATTCTGGTGGGATTTCATAACACAATGTATTTGTTCCCTATTGTCACTGTAACAAATTACCAGAAACTCAGCAGTATAAAACAGCAAAAATAAAGTTCCTTAAATTTTTGGACATCAGAAGCCCCAAAGCTGTGTCACTAGGGCTGTGCTCCTTCTGGAAGCTTGAGAAGACAATCTATTATCTGGTCTTTTCCAGTTTGTAGAAGCTGCATTATGGACATTTCCTCAATCTTCGAACCACATCACTTGAACCTCTGATTCCATTGCCACATCTCTTTTTCTTGACTCATCCTTCACCCTTCTTATGAGGACTCATGTGATTACAGTGGACCACCCACAGAATCCAAGATGATATCCTTGTTTTAAGATTTTACATTTGATCTCATCTGCAAAATTCCTTATGCCATATAAGACCATTTATTCACAGATTCTGAGAATTAGCACCTAGATATCTTTCATTATCCAGCCTACCACAATGTATGTACAGTGGCTAGCAGAACATGGGTAATCATAAAATTAATACTAAAATAGCAATAAAATAAGTTTATTGAACATCTCTCTTGATTATCAATTCTCTATGCACAGCCTTCAACAGAAGTTGGAAAGCAGTCAACTTGTGATTGAGCTCATAATAGGCATAAATAAAGTGCAGCTATTATTATCACTTTGGACATTATTATTCACTTTTTTAAAGAGAATTAATATGCATAATTCTCAGAGCATACCCCTTTAAATGCCCAGCCAAATAAATTTCTCACTTTGGAAAGATGACCTTTCTAAAATTCCTCTTATAAAAGTACTGGGCACATCACATAATTGCAGTTTCATACTCCAACTTCAAATTCGAATCAATTATAGCTATAGCATTCCAATTAAATTCACTGGCTAGTTGAGTACATACTGCCTTCCAGAAAAACCTTAGTAGCCTAGCCCTTAGAATATCTTTCATCATCTCTGTACCACTGCTGCTGCTGCTGCTGCTAAGTCGCTTCAGTCGTATCCAACTCTGTGCGACCCCATAGACGGCAGCCCACCAGGATCCCTCGTCCCTGGGATTCTCCAGGCAAGAACACTGGAGTGGGTTGCCATTTTCTTCTCCAATGCATGAAAGTGAAAAGTGAAAGTGAAGTCACTCAGTCATGTCCAACTCTTAGCGACCCCATGGACTGCAGCCCACCAGGCTCCTCCGTCCATGGATTTTCCAGGCAAGAGTCTGTACCACTAATCATCAGGTAATCATTACTTTTTTAAAGTTGTAAAATATACATACATAATAGTTTGAGAAGTATACATGAATATTAAGAACAATAAAATATAAATATCACCTATTTAATAAAATATTAGTCCCCCATGTGTCTCATTCCTCTCACTTTTCCTGCTAGAGACAAACACTATCTTGAATTTTGCTTTCAATCTTCTTGGATTTTCTGTGGTGTTTTAATAAGCTTTGTATTTTAGAAAAATTTAAGTGTACAGGAAAGGTGTATGAAAGTACAGAGTTCCCATATATCCCATACCAAAATTTCCATATTATTAGCATCTTAGATTAGCATCATCTATTTGACAAAGCTAATGAATCAATCTTATAATTATTATAAACTAAACCCCATACTTTATTTGGATTCCCTCAGCTGTCTTTCTCATGGTTAGACTAGGGTAGTGGGTTGGAGGAGAAAGACCACAGTGATAAGCATTATCTCAGCACATTATGTTAAGGGTACATTCTGTCAACATGCTGTGTCATTAATGATGTTAAGCTTCATCCCCTGAGGCAGTACTTGTCAAGTTTCTCCATTGTACATAACTCTCTCTACCCTCTACCCTTTAAATATTCTACTCTTTGGAATGAAATTGCAATGTGCAGCCCACATATAAGGAGTGGGGAATTATGATCTACCTTTTAATAGAATTACTTCTATGTATATTATTTGGCATTCTTCTACAATTTGTCTATTTTCCCCATTTAGTTATTTAGTCATTTTTTTCTATCACCACAGATTCTAGACAGTCTTTCTATACTTCAGTACATCATGAGAAACGCTGGACTGGAAGAAACACAAGCTGGAATCAAGGTTGCCGGGAGAAATATCAATAACTTCAGATATGCAGATGACACCACCCTTATAGCAGAAAGTGAAGAGGAACTCAAAAGCCTCTTGGTGAAGGTGAGGGTGGAGAGTGAAAAAGTTGGCTTAAAGCTCAACATTCAGAAAACAAAGATCATGGCATCTGGTCCCATCACTTCATGGGAAATAGATGGGGAAACAGTGGAAACAGTGTCAGACTTTATTTTTCTGGGCTCCAAAATCACTACTGATGGTGACTGCAGCCATGAAATTAAAAGACATTTACTCCTTGGAAGGAAAGTTATGACCAACCTAGATAGCATATTCAAAAGCAGAGACATTACTTTGCCAACAGAGGTTCGTCTAGTCAAGGCTATGTTTTCTCCTGTGGTCATGTATGGATGTGAGAGTTGGACTGTGAAGAAGGCTGAGTACCGAAGAACTGATGCTTTTGAACTGTGGTGTTGGAGAAGACTCTTGAGAGTCCCTTGGACTGCGAGGAGATCCAACCAGTCCATTCTGAAGGAGATCAGCCCTGGGATTTCTTTAGAAGGAATGATACTAAAGCTGAAACTCCAGTACTTTGGCCACCTCATGCGAAGAGTTGACTCATTGGAAAAGACTCTGATGCTGGGAGGGATTGGGGGCAGGAGGAGAAGGGGACGACAGAGGATGAGATGGCTGAATGGCATCACTGACTGGATGGATGTGAGTCTGAGTGAACTCCGGGAGTTGGTGATGGACAGGGAGGCCTGGCGTGCTGCGATTCATGGGGTCGCAAAGAGTCAGACACGACTGAGCGACTGAACTGAACTGAATTAGCTGCTCAGAAGCCTGCCAGGCTCCTCTGTCCATAAAATTGTCCAGGCAAGAATACTGGAGTGGGTAGCCATTCCCTTCTCCAGGGGATCTTCCCAACCCAGGGATCAAACTTGAGTCTCCTGCGTTGCAGGCAGATCCTTTACCATTTGAGCTACCAGGGAAGCCCTAAGTGTAAAGTTAATTTTATTTTTATCATCTTTCTTAAAAACAAAATGGCCTTATAATGTGTTCTACCCAACCACCCTACTGATAACTTCAATGCTTTCATTTCATTATTGCTTGATACAGTTAGTATTTATTTCGATTTACATATTGTTTCTAGTTTCCTTGATTTTTAGTTTGTTTGTTTGTTTTTTCCTTTGGTACTGTCTTAAGTCTTCCTTCTCAGATAATTTTCATTATCCCTAAAGTATAGACATTATGTGCTACTTTAGGAAGTGATAGTTTTTAAGATGTATTCGTAAGCAGTTTGTACCTATACAAAGATCTTAATATCACTTTCATTGATGAAAAAACTTGCTTTGTTAGGAGTATATCTGTAGCTTAATAGCAAATCTTTCTCATTTCATTGTCTTCTGCCTACTATTTTAGTTGGAAAGTCATTTTAATTGTCAATCCTTTGTATGAGACATCTTTTACCTCTGACTCCTTTATAAGTTCTACAGTTTCACTGCCATTTATTTTATTGTAGACTTTTAAAAAAATTATTCTCCTTGGGATCCACTGGGCTTCTCATAAAGGCAAAATATCATCATTCATTAATTCTGGAAATTCTGAGTTATTATTTATTTCAATATTCACTTTTTTCTTTAGTCTCCCTCTAAAATAGTATCTCTTTCTGCTGTAAGTCTCTTAAACTTTCATATCTTCTGTCTCTTTGTCCCTGGCAACACACATTAGTAGGAGCACTAACTGGGGGTACATCAAAGAGAATAGTTGTTGTTGTTTTTAATTATACAAGTATTGTCACTTCCAGGCCTAAACTTGTTTAGATTTAGAATTTTAATCAGAAATTTTTAGAAAAAAATTTTTAGACTTCTCTGATTGTTTTTCTTTTCAGAGTAATTTTTAATTAGTTTATCTGCAGAGGAGGTTGCCCTTTGTAGAGTTTCTATGGGGTTTTAATGGTGGTTTCAGATTTGGCCTATTTGTTGCATTCCAAGTTTTACTTCATATGCCTCAAGAACTTTGGTTATTACATTCAGAATCTAGGCCAAAAGTTCTCAAATATACCTCCAGGGTAAATGCCAATCTAGTGATTGCTTACCATATGAATTACTTTTTTATTATAGTTTCGGTCCTCTGCAGAATATAGGTGCTTTCTCACCATCTAAGCCAAGAATTTTAAAGGGTATTTAAAATATGTCATCTATCATTTGGGGGTATGCTTATCTGAAGTGGATTAATTTTGAAATGATTAACCCATTATTATATGAAACTCTTTAATATAATAAATATTAAATAATGATATTTTAAATAATTTTAAAATGAGATGTATATATTTGCTAAATACAAACTGTGTCTATTTCTAGCTTTTAAAAAACAGTATATAAACTATGCAATCATTAAAAAATCTCCAAAATATCAAAAGTCATACAATGGCACCCCACTCCAGTACTCTTGCCTGGAAAATCCCATGGACGGAGGAGCCTGGTAGGCTGCAGTCCATGGGGTCGCTAAGGGTCGGACACGACTGAGTGACTTCACTTTCACTTTTCACTTTCATGCATTGGAGAAGGAAATGGCAACCCACTCCAGTGTTCTTGCCTGGAGAATCCCAGGGACAGGGGAGCCTGGTGGGCTGCCCGTCTATGGGGTCGCACAGAGTCGGACACGACTAAACTGACTTAGCAGCAGCAGCATACAGTAGAATATAAATTAACATACTAGGAATTGACACAAAGAATACCTATTAAAATAGAGTGTTCAACTTGACAGAACCCAACTTATAAATGTGGCCACCAAAGGATAATAGACATAAAGAAACATGACAAAAAAAAGTACTCAGACCCATCTGCTTCTTGGCCTTTAGCCTGAAAAGCCATGTGTCATATGGATCTTTATAAGATACTTTCAACAACCTAACAGATGATAGCTTCCAATAGCCTTATAAAATGGCAGGAACAGTAATTACATGGCTATTTCTAATTTTTATTCTCAGTGTCCATCATAATTTTCAAAATAAGCATTCATTACAGGCATTGTTATAGGGAGTTAAAGTGGGCAAGGGATAGAACAATCTGATGATTTGCTTTAAAATAGCAAAACAGCATAGAAAAGCAGATAAATGTACTATTAGCATGTCCCTGAAATAAGTAGCATCTGCATCTATCTATCTTTTTAATTACTATCTGTCTACCAACCTACCTATTCTATAAACGGACCTTTTAGAGATGTTAAAAAACAATTTCAGATTGAATATTATTTCTCAATTATGGATCTAAATGACATATGTAAAACCCTTTAGCAATCCGATGTTATGAATGTCACAATTTTAACTGGAAAAGCATGGGGAAAACATCACATAACACTTTTTTGTAACTTTACGTGTAAAGGGTTTTTTTTTTTGTTTTTTGGTTTTTGTCCCTTCTACTTTCATTTTCATTTTCTAGTTTACAGGCTTTAATAAATCAGACACTTGTTCTTATGAGATTCTTTAAAAACCTCCATAGGGTCTTTGTACTTGTAGTTCTCACAAAGAAAATTTCAGCTAAAGAACTATGGTAGATTACCAATTTTTTGAGCTTTCCTGATAGCTCAATTGGTAAAGAATCCATCTATAATGCAGGAGACCCAGGTTCGATTCCTGGGTTGGGAAGATCTGCTGGAGAAGGGATAGGCTACCCACTCCAGTATTCTTGGGCTTCCCTTGTGGCTCAGCTGGTAAAGAATCTGCCTGCAATGTGGGAGACCTCGGTTGGATCTCTGGGTTGAGAAGATCCTCTGGAGAAGGGAAGGCTATACACTCCAGTATTCTGGCCTGGAGAATTCCTTGGACTGTATAGTCCATGGGGTTGCGAAGAGTTGGACATGACTGAGCGACTTTCACTTCACTTCACCAATTTTGTACTAAATAATTGAAATATATAATACATTTGCATATTATTATAAGTTGAAGTCTATTACTTGATTAAGAATCCCTGCAAAATACAAAAGTTTATTTCCTCAACTAATTAGACTTATTGTTAATATAATGTAAAAATGAAAGGCAGTAATGTGGTTAACATTTTACCTGCAAATTTTATTATTTGCAAAATACGTAATTTAATCAGTTATAAAGATAATGAAAACACTATTTACTATCATACAAACCAATAATTTTAACATTTTAATTTAAAATTAAGAAAATAATGCTGAAAAATTGAGATTAAAGTATAGTAATTATTTGTAAACAGTACTTCTGCATCCATGGGAAAGTGTTATTGTGAATTTTCTAAAATTGCTCCTAATTAAAATAACCTACTGTCTTTGTAAAGTTTTTTTTTTTAAGTTTATAGTACTAATTTCCAATGAATAATTTTCATTGTATTTTAAGCAGCATTCCCCTCCTCTCTTCAATTAAAGACAAGGTCAGGGATCAATAGACAATCTCTCCATGATACTACAATTTAAAAGAGAAATAGTGCAGTGTGGCCAATACAATAAAATCATTTTTATTACAAAACATTCAAATATCAGCAGCAACAGAAAAATATGTCCATTTTCCATATGGCATATATGACTGGCAATCAATTTTTAAATAATATTTCTATCTAAAATGAAATGTTTCAGCTGATAATTGCTTCTAGTTTCTAGCACTGACCATCTTTCAGAGCTAAACTACAGATACAGTGCATATGAATATAGAAAACAAAGAATAAAATTATTATTAATGTATGATTCACTGGGAAGACTATAGTGAGATGACATGGGAAGAGGGTGCATGTGAAGTGAATACGGATCCATGCTTTTCTTTTTGCAAAGACACATACAGAGCTTACTTTAATACTTTTTAAACATAAACTTGATGTGATAACATTGTGATCAATATTCACAGCTAAGATTTGTGGAACACTCAAATTTCTTAAGGAGTGGCATAATGATAGTGCTATCTACTAATGGCAAGAACAACAGGGGATTCCAAGAAATGAATAATATTCCAAGAAACCTCAGAAGTGGGACCTGGAGCTAGTACAGACTACGCTTATCTATGGACAAGAAGATATTAGGATAAGACAGACTTAAAATCTGGTGCATGTGCTGACCTTTGGTTTTTGTTTTTGTTTTTTAGTTTCAGTGTCTAAGTAGGTAATGAAATGGAAATTGTAAGGTGAGTTCAAATATTTTGTCTGGTATTATATTTACATATTGTGAGAATAATCAGTTATAAAACAAGCAAATGATTTTGAGAAAAAGACATAGGTTTAAAGGTTGATTAACCATAGGGTACTATGAATAGTTTGATCACTTGATTATATGATATGTGGCTTACATTATACTTGAGAATACTTCCCACTTTGTGACACATAATTAAAGAAGTTTATTCCCCAGTGGGCTCAGAAAAGCAGGAGCTCTTAATGCTACCTGACTTGGGAAAGCAGTAACAAAAGGAGGTAGAGACACTGCTGCTGCTGCTAAGTTGCTTCAGTCATGTCTGACTCTGTGCAACCCCATAGATGGCAGCCCACCAGGCTCCCCTGTCCCTGGGATTCTCCAGGCAAGAACACTGGAGTGGGCTGCCATTTCCTTCTCCAATGCATGAAAGGGAAAAGTGAAAGTGAAGTCACTCAGTTGTGTCCAGCTCTTAGTGACCCCATGGACTGCAGCCCACCAGGCTCCTCTGTCCATGGGATTTCCAGGCAAGAGTACTGGAGTGGGGTGCCATTGCCTTCTCCGGTAGAGACACTAGATATAGGTTTATAATTTACCTCAGTTCTGCAATATAGAAGGAATCACAGGTTCCTTGTGGGAACAGGTGCCAGGACTTTTATTAAATCATGGCTTACTGTTTGTCCCAAGTTATAATGTTAGTATAATAACAGCAATAGTGGAAGACGATTCTATGAAGTTCAATGTCAAGCTAAAAGGAAGATTAAAATATATATGTCAAGGATTAATACAAATGGCAGAGGAAGGGTTGTGTAGAAAGAGACAACTAAGTAAATAAAACCCAATATATTAAGTGCTATAAAGTAGCAGTTAATATGCTCTGGATCTTAAGGAAAGCTAAAGTTGGGAGGTGCTGTTTGTAGGTAATAATGACACCAAGAACAGACAGAAATGGCAGAAATAACAGCCCAGAGATGTAACAGTGAATAAATAATACATTCTAGAATCAACTGACACTTTACCGTGGCTACAGGGTAAGTTGTGTGCAGGGGAAAAGAAAAGGTAAATAAAGATGTAAACAAAGTGGAATCTATGCATGTGAGATTTTCAAGTCGACATTAAGAAATCTGTACTCCATATTTACAGGTAAATGATGAATATTTATAAGCAAAGAAGTAAAACAGAATCATATATTACAACATATTACAGTCACATATTACAGTCTGTGCCTGCATGGGTCAGAGATCATGTGGGGAGTGATTTAGCAGCAAAATGGAGTAGGAAGTTAGAAGACTGAGAAGCAGAAGGTGGAGAGGAATTACCTACATAAGGGAAATGGAAGAGAACTCTCACTTATTGAGCAATGCTTCTGTGTAGGAGCTGTGCTAGGCTTCAAGTGAATATATGTTCCCTTGACTTGTGCTGCAAACATATGTAAGCAGATATAATATCTGTCTTACAGATCAGTTTAAATTTTATGAAAGTAAAACACAGAGCCATACCCAAGCCATACCCATACTCAACTACTGACAGTTAACACAACTAATTTAAGTGACTTATTCTACTAAAATTGACTTCTGTTGGGCAAACTATCTTTCACTGAGTTTAAAAGTTATGGTTTCGTTTCAATGCCATTCTCCCAGATCTTCCCACCCTCTCCCTCTCTCACAGAGTCCATAAGACTGTTCTATACATCAGTGTCTCTTTTGCTGTCTCGTACACAGGGTTATTGTTACCATCTTTCTAAATTCCATATATATGCGTTAGTATACTGTATTGGTGTTTTTCTTTCTGGCTTACTTCACTCTGTATAATAGGCTCCAGTTTCATCCACCTCATTAGAACTGACTCAAATGCATTCTTTTTAATGGCTGAGTAATACTCCATTGTGTATATGTACCACTGCTTTCTTATCCATTCATCTGCTGATGGGCATCTAGGGTGCTTCCATGTCCTGGCTATTATAAACGGTGCTGCGATGAACACTGGGGTACACGTGTCTCTTTCCCTTCTGGTTTCCTCAGTGTGTATGCCCAGCAGTGGGATTGCTGGATCATAAGGCAGTTCTATTCCCAGTTTTTTAAGGAATCTCCACACTGTTCTCCATAGTGGCTGTACTAGTTTGCATTCCCACCAACAGTGTAAGAGGGTTCCCTTTTCTCCACACCCTCTCCAGCATTTATTACTTGTAGACTTTTGGATGGCAGCCATTCTGACTGGTGTGAAATGGTACCTCATAGTGGTTTTGATTTGCATTTCTCTGATAATGAGTGATGTGGAGCATCTTTTCATGTGTTTGTTAGCCATCTGTATGTCTTCTTTGGAGAAATGTCTATTTAGTTCTTTGGCCCATTTTTTGATTGGGTCATTTATTTTTCTGGAGTTGAGCTGTAGGAGTTGCTTGTATATTCTCGAGATTAGTTGTTTGTCAGTTGCTTCATTTGCTATTATCTTCTCCCATTCTGAAGGCTGTCTTTTCACCTTGCTAATAGTTTCCTTTGATGTGCAGAAGCTTTTAAGGTTAATTAGGTCCCATTTGTTTATTTTTGCTTTTATTTCCAATATTCTGGGAGGTGGGTCATAGAGGATCCTGCTGTGATGTATGTCAGAGAGTGTTTTGCCTATGTTCTCCTCTAGGAGTTTTATAGTTTCTGGTCTTATGTTGAGATCTTTAATCCATTTTGAGTTTATTTTTGTGTATGGTGTTAGAAAGTGTTCTAGTTTCATTCTTTTACAAGTGGTTGACCAGTTTTCCCAGCACCACTTGTTAAAGAGATTGTCTTTAATCCATTGTATATTCTTGCCTCCTTTGTCAAAGATAAGGTGTCCATATGTGCGTGGATTTATCTCTGGGCTTTCTATTTTGTTCCATTGATCAATATTTCTGTCTTTGTGCCAGTACCATACTGTCTTGAAACGAGTTGCCAGTCCAGGTTCGATGCACGATACTGGATGCTTGGGGCTGGTGCACTGGGACGACCCAGAGGGATGGAATGGGGAGGGAGGAGGGAGGAGGGTTCAGGATGGGGAACACATGTATACCTGTGGCGGATTCATTTTGATATTTAGCAAAATTAATACAATTATGTAAAGTTTAAAAATAAAATTAAAAAAAAAGAAAAAGACAAAAAAAAATAAAAGTTATGGTTTGCAGGATAGAATTTAAGAAACATAAAGAGAAAGCTAACCATTGATAGGTGAGGAAAGCATAGCACGGTAAGAGGAAGAAGAATACAAATTAAAGTGGGGAAAGAAGAGCAATTGACGCTAAAAGCAACGTCAATGGAAAGACTATGGTGGCCTCAAACTGTAAAAACCAGACTATTTAATAAGGCCCATGCAAATGCACACCTTGTGTGAGAAGGTTAGGGGCAGTTCATATAAAGGAGTCATGTTCCTTTTCTGAATTTACTTAGAGCAGAAACTAAGAGTCTTGGAGAGACAAGGAGTTAAGTTCTAGTCAGAGGAGACTGGGAGGAATTTATGATTCTTAAGAACTCTCTGAGATATTAGAAGGAGTGGGGGATCCCCATTGTGTGTAATTCAAACCAAAATGCATTCAACTATCAATAGTGAAGTCATTCAGTCATGTCTGACTCTTTGCGACCCCATGGACTGTAGCCAACCAGGCTCCTCCGTCCATGGGATTTTCCAGGCAAGAATACTGGAGTGGGTTGCCATTTCTTTCTCCAGGGGATCTTTCCAACCCAGGGATAGAACCCAGGTCCCCCGCATTGTAGGCAGATGCTTTACCATCTGAGCCACCAGGGAAGGCAAAGGAGAGGGCAATTATCATTAATACCTGGCTTTTCATAGGGAAGATGATAGCAAATACCTGGGTTAATTTACCAAGTAGGCCAGAGAACCAAGTATCTGTAAGCAAGCAGGCCTCTACACCCTCACCTACTTACACTTAAAATCTCCTTTCCCTCTTAACAGAGAAACACCAAGAGAAATAGCATCCCTGACCCCTTCTACCTTCACCAAAAAAATCTCCCAGATTTTAGTTATCATTTTGGAATAAATGCATGTTATAATTGCTTTATTTGTATTAACAGCCTATAATAGATTTTCTATTGTTCTGGATTAACTCATCTGCTAAATTTTTTAAATACTTTATGATAAAATTTAAGATATGCCTATATTTGTTGCTAATGGACAATTAACAAAATACCTCAGTTTCCTAAAAAAAAGGACAGCTACAAGACCATTGCATTTAGACTCCCATCGAACAACTTTTCTTCAGTAATAAATTTTCAGAGCAAAAGGTTAACTTGCAAATTCAATAAAGAACATTTTACTTTCTTAGTGACCTGAGTGCTAATATAATGAATAAAGCATCATTTTATTGCACACAACATATGGGGATTAATTTCCAATTTCATTACAATGTTTCATCAGGTGTAAACAGGTCTTTATGTCTTACAGATTTAACTGTGAAAAAATAATTTAGATATTCTGGTAAGTAATCTAAAGGAAGGTTATGAAAATTTCAAATCTAATTTCTGAAAGAGGCACACAAGAGATATAATTCTTAATAGACATTCTTTTCAATGGATTGCCTATATCTAGTATGCGATAAAATTGTCCATAGTTGCTTCTCGCACTTCTGCATTTTTAATATTGTGTAACTTAGGAAAGATAGACTATTCAAAGGAGAAAATCAAAATCTCTAATAGGAAATGGTATGAAGTTGTACTAAATTATCTTATGTGCTCCTCAGTCTTTTTAACCAGACTTTAGCAATGTTGTATTGTTCAGCCAAAATCAGATCAATACCTAACTGAAACAGCAACAGCCACAGAGAAAAACCTGTATTGTTTTAAGAGAAAAGATGAATTAGCATAGTGAACACAAGCTAATGATCTCATTTAGAGATTTGGATTCTAAACTATGAACAGTTCAATACCCTGCTGAAGAAAAACAAAAGACAATTTTTATCCAAAATAGAATATTTGCACCCTGTGAAAGATGGCAGGTAATGTAATGTGATCTTCAACTATTTTCACTTTGATAGTAGCATCCTGAATACATAAACTCTTGATTTCACTAAAAAATTAGAATCACCAAATATGGGTGACTAAAAATCAAACATTGCATTTGAAGAAGAGATACAATTATATATGCATTAAAGTGCTTTCTTTTTTCCATTGGTTGATGGCAGGATTTAGTTTGGTAATGTATTCAGGACCACTTGGAGCTCAAAGTGGAAAAGCATTAAGAGAAAATTATTATTAGTACCCTTCTCAGAAGGAAATGTGTGCACCGTGATTCAATGGATAAAACTAATATACATAATTGTAGACCGCGGGTTCGGCAACTTCCACTAAATAGCAGAAGCGTTATGATGAAAATTCATTTCACAAAATAAGAAGTATCTATAGAAAATTGTTAATTATAAAAGATTTTTTCACAAGCTTTAATATTTTGTAGACAAAAGAATAAGAAAGAATGTTAATTTGCAATGCAATTTACTAGGTGAATGATATTGAGCAAGTAGGTTATCACATCTAAGCCCTATTTCTTCATCTTTCATATGGAATGAAACATAAATGGCTATTTCAAATATTAAATTTCTATAACATGCCAAGCTCTTTGTTTTAAATGTATAATAATTCCTCAACACGCAGATAGGAAACCACTAGAGGGAAATCAAGGCCAAAGGCCATAAAGATGTATATAGTATTGTAGGTCTTTTTTTAATTTAAAGAGGAAAAAAACTTAAGGTTATTTTTTAAAGTACAAGAATAACTCAGTCAGGTATGTAAATATATAAGGTGCATGTACTTCACATTTGAAAGTACCATATATTTAGGAAACTGAATAATGTTTCATATTTAAAATATATGATATAAATAAAGCATATTTATGTAAAACCCAATAATTATATTTCTGTAATATTCTGCATTGTTAATATTCATCAGGATGTTGTATTCTGCTCTATTTTTCAAAAGAGGTAAAGGGTATGGAGAACATTCAAAAGAAAAAAAAAAGGAAATGATTTTGGATATAAAATAGTACCTTAAGGGAATGATTGAAATAGCTGGTATTATTTAGTTTGAGATAAAGTGGCTAACAAAGGGGAAGATTAGACATCTATCTTCATTAGGATATGAATTGAACTAAATGACTTATTGAAATCCATTTTCCTTTTTCAGTAATACATAATGCTACTTTCTTCTAAGGTAAATATATACTGATGTGGATACTGATATAGTTCAATAGGTGAAGTGACAACAAACATTAAGAACACTGAATATTCCTTACACACACACACACACACACACATTTACATTTCTCAAAGCTGAGACCCAGAATCATACATATCAAAATCACCCAGTAATTGTTTAAAATGCAGATTCCTGAATACCTCCCAGGGCCTACTGAATCAAAAACTTTAGTGATGGGATTTGAGAATCTACAGATGTAAAAAGCACACAAGACGATATATAAGTTCACTGGTATTGGAGAACCACTGATTTAGGAGAAAATGCTTAGTTCTGTGTATTTTTGGGTCACCATGGCGGTCACCTCCATGTAAGCTAGCCTGGAAAGGAAAAAGAGTTATAACCAAGTGTGTTGAAGATTTATGGGCCAAAACTGATAATTGCCTTGCATTCACATTCTATTGGCTACAATTCAGTTAAACGACCACACCTTACATAAGGGTGTCCTGGAAATCTAATCCAGTTGTATGCACACGAAAAGGAAACAGGAAGTCTCTGACTAAATCTAACTCCACAGAGGCAGTGGAAAAAGATTCCTTTTCGTTGTTTCTCAAAGTAGGGTAGATGCAATCTCTGGAGTTTCCTAGACGCCACCCTGACTTGATTAGAATCTTTGCATTGTGGCCTAGAAATAATCATTTTAAACAACTTTCTTATGATATTCTTAGACATAGAGAAATTTGAGAATGATTCCTCTTTTTTCTCCCTTTTTCTCTACCATGTTTTCCTTCAAGAGTAATTTAAAAAAATTTTTTCACCTGATTTTCTGGAAGAAGCAGCCATTTAAAAAATATTTTGGATTCATTTTGATATTTGGCAAAACTAATACAATTTTGTAAAGTTTAAAAATAAGATAAAATTTAAAAAAAGGAAAAAAATATTTTGAGGACATATTTTAATGAAGAATTGTATCAGTATTAATTTTTGAATTGAAGATCATCTGCCTATAGACAATCTTAAATGCCAAGTGAAGAAAGAAATGTTCATGAGCTGATACTAATCACTGAAGCTTTTGTTGTTTCCTCCAACAGAGTCTTGCTCCATATTAAAGGGAGAAAGGATTAAGAGCTATGGTTTTTACTGAAACAAACAAAAATTTAACTTCTGCATCAGCTATTTTTTTTTTCTATTGAAGAATTTTTTTAAAAAGAAATGTTAATGTTCTCCTTTCAGGGATTATTTTTTTAAATCATTCTAAGTTGAAGTACTCCATAGTTTTTTGTTTACTAGGCTATTCGACATACATTTAGCAGCTACTAGTCACTCATGATCCCTGAAACCCAAGATGCGCACAGTAATTTGGTAATTTCAGTTACCTCTTGTCAAGACCAATATCTTCAAAAATGACCAGAATAAATATATAGTGGGAAGTTGCAAGTTTATGATGATAATTTTAGAAAAGGAAATGCACAAGTCTACTGATTTCTTATTTTTTTTTTAATTTTTGTCCTGCTGTGAAATGCCCTATAATTGCATTCTGCAAACAAAAAGATGAGTTAAAAAGGAAAGTATTTATAAACTAAACCATTTTACTATGTTCTCTCAATAACCAATAAATATTCTGAAACATGTTCAGATGTTTTAGACTTTCTTTGTGAAAGTTTTAAGATTGGCTAAATCTAAATTCTAACAAATACTGATGGAGAAGCTGCCTTATGCCAGATATCTAGCAGAGAAAATATATGAAACCGCAGTTCCCATAGGCCCAAACAGTCAATATATTCTCATGATGTATTTGTAATTACAGAATGAAATCTTCATTTAGACATAGGTTTTTCACTGTTCAAAAAATATTATTTGTATGACAAAAGGCTATTGTATGAAAAATAGCTTATTCTAATTTCTCTTTATATGTCATTTATTCCTTTCTACAAACAGCCTATACTTCATTTCGAATCATTCCATGACTGTTGTTATAATTTATATCTCTATGATACGTTAGTGATTATAAAGATATTCTTTTATACTTAAAGCACCATTTGAAAAATGGAAAGATCCTTATACTCCTTTTACGACGAGAGAAAATATTTATGAGATACCCTTAGTTCCATGGTGAAATAATGGTCATACATGTCTTTAATGAAATATTGTTCATCTGTTTCTACTAATCTCTTTAACTAAATGTTTTGATGTTAAAGGAAATTTCGATTAAAATAATCCTCACTGACCATTAAATTAATGGTGGAAATAGTAGAACACAAGTATTAATACATGTAAGGATCACAAAAGAAGCAAAATTTCTATTCATCATAATAAAAAGGGATAACTTTCCATCCAAGATTCTTTATCACATATAACCAAACTATAATTATGACACTCTTTCTTCAGTGCAGTTCAGTCACTCAGTCATGTCTGACTCTTTGTGACCCCATGAACCACAGCACGCCAGGCCTCCCTGAACATCACCAACTCCCAGAGTCTACCCAAACTCATGTTCATTGAGTCGGTGATGCCATCCAACCATCTCATCCTCTGTCACCCCCTTCTCCCCCTGCCCTCAATCTTTCCCAGCATCAGGGTCCTTCCCAATGAGTCAGCTCTTCACATCAGGTGGCCAGAGTACTGGAGTTTCAGCTGCAACATCAGTCTTTCCAAAGGACATCCAGGACTCATCTCCTTTAGGATGGACTGGTTAGATCTCCTTGCAGTTCAAGGGACTCTCAAGAGTTTTCTCCAACACCACAGATCAAAAGCATCAATTCTTCAGCGATCAGCTTTCTTTATAGTCCAACTCTCAGATCCATACATGACTACAGGAAAAACCATAGCCTTGACTAGCCTTGTCAACATTACTTTGTTGACAAAGTAATGCCCCTGCTTTTTAATATGCTGTCTACGTTGGTCATAACTTTCCTTCCAAGGAGTACGCGTCTTTTAATTTCATGGCTGCAGGCACCATCAGCAGTGATTTTGGAGCACAGAAAAATAAATTATCTCACTGTTTCCAATGTTTCCCCATCTATTTCCCATGAAATGATGGGACCGGAGGCCATGATCTTAGTTTTTTGAATGTTGAGCTTTAAGCCAACTTTTTCACTCTCCTCTTTCACTTTCATCAAGAGGCTCTTTAGTTCTTCTTTGCTTTCTACCATAAGGGTGGTGTCATCTGCATATCTGAGGTTATTGATATTTCTCCCAGCAATCTTGATTCCAGCTTGTGCTTCTTCCAGCCCAGCATTTCTCATGATGTATTCTGCATATAAGTTAAATAAGCAGGGTGACAATATACAGCCTTGACATACTCCTTTTCCTATTTGGAACCAGTCTGTTGTTCCATGTCCAGTTCTAATTGTTGCTTCCTGTCCTGTCCAGTTCTAATTGTTGCTTCCTGACCTGGTTTCTTAAGAGGCAGGTCTGGTGGTCTTGTATTCCCATCTCTTGAAGAATTTTCCACAGTTTATTGTGATCCACACAGTCAAAGGCTTTGGCATAGTCAATAAAGCAGAAATAGATGTTTTTCTGGAACTCTCTTGCTTTTTCCATAATCCAGAAGATGTTGGCAATTTGATCTCTGGTTCCTCTGCCTTTTCTAAAACCAGCTTGAACATCAGGAAGTTCACGCTTCATGTATTGCTGAAGTCTGGCTTGGAGAATTTTGAGCATTTCTTTACTAGCATGTGAGATGAGTGCAATTGTGCAGTAGTTTGAACATTCTTTGGCATTGCCTTTCTTTGGGATTGGAATGAACACTGACCTTTTCCAGTCCTGTGGCCACTGCTGAATTTTCCAAATTTGCTGGCATATTCAGTGCCACACTTTAACAGCATCATCTTTTAGGATTTGAACTAGCTCAACTGGAATTCCATCACCTCCACTAGCTTTGTTCCTAGTGATGCTTCCTAAGACCCACTTGACTTCACGTTCCAGGATGTCTAGGTCTAGGTGAGTGTCACACCATCGTGATTATCTGCATCATGAAGATCTTTTTTGTACAGTTCTATGTATTCTTGCCATCTCTTCTTAATATCTTCTGCTTAAGTCCATACCATTTCTGTCCTTTATTGAGCCCATCTTTGCATGAAATGTTCCCTTGGTATCTCTCATTTTCTTGAAGAGATCTCTAGTCTTTCCCATTCTGTTGTTTTCCTCTATTTCCCTGCATTGATCGCTGAGGAAGGCTTTCTTGTCTCTCCTTGCTATTCTTTGGAAATCTGCATTCAGAAGGGTATATCTTTCCTTTTCTCCTTTGCTTTTCACTTCTCTTCTTTTCACAGCTATTTGTAAGGCCTCCTCAGACAGCCATTTTGCTTTTTTTGTATTTCTTTTTCTTGGGAATAGTCTTGACCCTGTCTCCTGTACAATATCATGAACCTCCGTCCGGAGTTCATCGGGCACTCTATTAGATCTGGTCCCTTAAATCTATTTCTTACTTCTACTGTATAATCATAAGGGATTTGATTTAGGTCATACCCGAATGGTCTAGTGGTTTTCCCTACTTTCTTCAATTTAAGTCTGAATTTGGCAATAAGGAGTTCATGATCTGAGCCACAGACACTCTTTCTTAATTTGCCATATATATATATATATATCCCTCATATCTCAACTGGTAAAGAATCCACCTGAAATGCAGGAGACCCTGGTTTGATTCCTGCGGTGGGACGATCTGCTGGAGAATGGATAAACAACCCACTACAGTCTTCTTGGGCTTCCCTGTTGCTCAGCTGATAAAGAATCCGCCTGCAATGTGGGAAACCTGGGTTCCATCCCTGGGTTGGGAATATCCCCTGGAGAAAGGAATGGCTACCCACTGCAATATTCTGGCCTGGAGAATTCCAAGGACTGTGTAGTCTATGAGGTAGCAAAGAGTCAGACACATTGTTGTTTAGTTGCATCTGACTCTTTGAGACCCTACGGACTGCAGCCCACTAGGCTCCTGTATCCATGGGATTTTCCAGGCAAGAATATTGGAGTGAGTTGCCATTTTCTTCTCAGGGGATCTTCCCAACCCAGGGATCGAACTCAGGTCTCTCACATTGTGGGCAGACCCTTTACTATCTGAGACACTAGGGAATTCCTTTATATACATATAAAAGCTGCTTCTACCTAGTGTCTGCTCTCAGGTTGTTCTACCACACTTGGTATAATAGGGTGCATAATATTTTAACTTTGAAAAGGCATATACAAAACATTAAACATAAAAGGAATACAATAAAAAAACAAAGCAAACTTTTAAAAAGTCTGAAATACAGTTGCCAAATGACGTTTTCTTTATTTATGTTTTTCTATGTGGAAATAGGGTCAGACTTTATTTTTCTGGGC
Organism: Bubalus kerabau; assembly: GCF_029407905.1. Classification (NCBI taxonomy): domain Eukaryota; kingdom Metazoa; phylum Chordata; class Mammalia; order Artiodactyla; family Bovidae; genus Bubalus; species Bubalus kerabau. The sequence continues at coordinate 76,236,706 of NC_073631.1, read as the reverse complement.
TCAAAAATCACTGCAGATGGTGACTGCAGCCATGAAATTAAAAGACGGTTACTCCTTGGAAGGAAAGTTATGACCAACCTAGATAGCATATTCAAAAGCAGAGACATTACTTTGCCAACAAAGGTCCATCTAGTCAAGGCTATGGTTTTTCCAGTGGTCATGTATGGATGTGAGAGTTGGACTGTGAAGAAGGCTGAGCACTGAAGAATTGATGCTTTTGAACTGTGGTGTTGGAGAAGACTCTTGAGAGTCTCTTGGACTGCAAGGAGATCCAACCAGTCCATTCTGAAGGAGATCAGCCCTGGGATTTCTTTGGAAGGAATGATGCTAAAGCTGAAACTCCAGTACTTTGGCCACCTCATGCGAAGAGTTGACTCATTGGAAAAGACTCTGCTGCTGGGAGGGATTGGGGGCAAGAGGAGAAGGGGACGACAGAGGATGAGATGGCTGGATGGCATCACTGACTCAATGGACGTGAGTCTGAGTGAACTCCGGGAGTTGGTGATGGACAGGGAGGCCTGGCATGCTGTGATTCATGGGGTTGCAAAGAGATGGACATTACTGAGCGACTGATCTGATCTGATCTGATATCAATAAAAAAATGACAATCCAAAGGGTTATAATTAAATATGGCCTTTTAGGAAAAATATACAAACTAGACAACCAATATAGAAATAAATGCTTAACCTCACTCAAAATTACTTTCAAACAAAACAAACTAGTTATCTAATGTATTTTCAAAGACTAAAATATCTCTAATATTTATGTCTGTCTAGCATATGCAAATGTGATGTAATCTCAAACTATCAGGTGGAGTGAAATTTTGTACAATAATCTTGAGAGACAATTAACATCTATCAAAAGTTTAAATCTATCTTCAAATATATAATTTCACTCTACAACCTACTTTTGCATTTAAAGAAAAGAATCTCACTAGTTTCTAGTCTTCCTTCTCCTTTTTTTTTTTTTGCTTGTTTTTCTTTTTCTTTCCTTATTGTTCTGGAGTATGTTTTCAAGTAGCTTTCTCAAAATGGTATGTGCGAGAGGTTTTTAGTTATCTAAAGGCATCTTTCTTCATTCTTCCAAGGAACAAAAATCTGTGTCACTCAGTACACTTAAGGTTGAGGTTATGTTCTTAGGTAGAACCAGAAACTGCAAAAGAGGAAAGACAGAGCCTTCCTAATGGTACTGCCTCAAACTAAGCAAATATTAAATCTTCTATTAGAAAATTCCTGTATTTTATTACACTACAAAGTGTGTCTCCATTCACGAGAGTTGCCTGTATTCATTGTCTCCAGTTTCTAACAGTTCCCTCAACTTACTATAACTTGTCTTCAACTCTCCTTTGCTTCCCCAAGACAACTTTAAGAAAACCAATGATCTCCCTTGTATTAAATCCAATGAACCTTATTATGAAATGCTTTAAATTCTCAGCATAATCAGTAGACATAAAATTCAGTCTCTCTTTGGAATTTTTTCATGCCTTTTCTAGGGAAACATCATATTTGTTGGTATTCTGAATTGGCCTCTTTGGGAGCTAACTCCACAAGGCTTAGTCACAGAATCCTTATTCATTATATACACCTATTCATTAGTCAGTAGAGTTTAACCCTGGCTGTATTTTAGACTTAACTCAGAAGACATGAATAGTGGTATTTCCACAGTATTATGCCCAGAAAATTTTGTATATATAGTTGTTCAGTTGTTAAATCATGTCTGACTCTTTGCAACCCCATGGACTGCAGCATGCCAGGCTTCCCAGTCCTTTCCTACCTTCTGGAGTTTGCTGAAACTCATGTCCATTGAGTCAGTAATGCCATCCAACCATCTCATCCTCTGTTGCCCCCTTCTCCTCCTGCCCTATATGTGCGTGTGTGTGTGTGTGTGTGTGTGTGTGTAGGCTTCCCTGGAGGTTTAATGGTAAAGAACCTGCTTGCCAGTGCAGGAGACACAGGAGACTCGAGTTCAATCGCTAGGTCAGGAAGATTCCCCTGGAGAAGGAAATGGCAACCCACTCCATTATTATTGCCTGGGAAATCCCATGGACAGAGGAGCCTGGCAGGCTACAGTCCATAGGGTGCAAAGAGATGGACCTGACTTAGCGACTAAATAACAGTGACAATACATATGAGAGGGTAACAGGCAGGAAGGCTAGGGGTTTCCAAATGGAGGAAACAGGCTGCAAAGGTCAGACGTTTTCTCTTCTCTCTTAAGCAGCAGGAGAAAACAAACAAGTGTCAGATTTTTTTTCCCCTTCTCTATACAAATTTAAAAGGAGGTTTCTTTTAAAATCCTGTGTTGCCATGATGACACCTGGTTCCACCTGAACTTAAAACTTTTCTCAAATCTTGAGCTAACCCATGCTTTTTCTTATGGAAATATTTTTCAATATATCCAGTGTTTTTCTTAAGCTATGTTAATGAGCTATGTATTTACCCTCAACTCTGTCTTCACATCAGTTCCCCTAAGACTCAGAACCAACTTGACAAACCAGTATGTTTTACTCATGCAAATGTTCTCTTAAGCTATGTTAATGAGACTATGACTTTGCTTGGAAATCAGCCTTTCTTCAAGATTCATGTCAATTGTTTTCTGTTCTGGGACAACTCACCTTGTGCCAATGTTATCCCAAAATGCATGTTGTGGGTGAGGGGCCTGGTGCCAGTCTCTGAGTTTTGAGATATTTCCTTTCTCTAACTAGCAGCGTGCTGGCATGCTGCAGTCCATGGGATCGCAGAGTTGGACACAACTGAGCGACTGAACTGAACTGAGTAGCTATATAACACCCAGCTAAAGACTAGCAGTGGGGCACTCTTTCTGCCTCCTTCTGATGTCTATGTCAGAAGCTTTCTCTATCTCTTTTATACTTTAATAAAACTTTATTACACAAAAGCTCTGAGTGATAAAGCCTCATCACTGGTCCTGGATTGAATTCCTCTCCTCTGGAGACCAAGAATCTCAGCGTCTTTGACAGCTCAGCAACAACCTTTCATCTATATATGTGTATATGTCCTTTCCCAAAGAGTCTTAGACACTGTTTAACTACTTATCACCTATGAAATTTTAATATCATTATATACTTTATATACCATGATACCATTATTGCCATTACCATTAATACTATTATATACTGTATATTTGTACTATGTGTCTCTCGGTGCTCGTGCATAAACATGTGAGATATTTGTCACCACTCAAGAAATAAGTTTCACCCCTTTGGAGATGATATCACCTTCATTGAGACTACATGGATAATACAGTCCATGGGCACTTTAAATTGTACATGTCCAGAACAAATGTGATTGTTTCACTTCAAACACAATTCCACCAAGGATTTTTATATAAGTAAATGGAACTAACATGTAATCAGCTATAGCAGCCAGACACTTAGAAGGCATCTTTGCAATCCCCTGCTCCTAGCTAAACCCCTGTGCTGGGTCTGTTAATATTTTCTAATTCATTTCATGAATATCTCAGTCACCTGTCAACATTTTTACACCTCCCTTTCCGCCATCCTAACAAATTCTTGCCTTTATAGAGCCAACGGGGTAGCCTTTGGCCTCGATGACTTGAAGCATGAATATGATTGGTAGCTTTCCTGGTGGCTTAGATGGTAAAGACTCTGCCTGCATTGCAGAAGACCCAGATTCGATCCCTGGGTCAAGAAGATCCCCTGGAAAAGGGAATGGCAACCCACTCCAGGGTGCTTGCCTGCAGAATTCCATTGACAGAGGAGTCTGGCAGGCTACAGACCATGGAGACACAAAGAGTCGGACATGAAGAAAGTGACTAACACACACACACACACACACACACACACACACACAGGATAGGTATTTAGGCATAGTTGCATATATTAAGATACGGAGAAAGGAAATTAAGTGGTATATTTAGGAGATGTACAAACAAAAGATTAATTTGGAGAATTATTTACACCACTAATCTTAGAGACTTTTAAGTACTTTCTAGCTCTTATCAGTCAATATCCACACAGAATTTCACCAGTAATTTGATTTTGTTTCAATATTATATTTTCCCAAATGTCCTCTATCGCCCCACACCCACACCCACACACACATGCCTATGATGGCTTAGGGGATAATAATTGTTAACAAAGGCACAGACAGTGGAATAATAATCTCTGATTCATTTGAATTCAAGAAGCCTAGACTCATTTGGGGGCAGGAATGTATTGAGAATGAGTAGTGAAATAAGATTCAGCTAAATTAGACGCAACCATATTATCGAGGGTTTGGAAAGAGAAGTTTAGATCTAATGTGACAGGAAAGAGTCAGTCAAGAGACCTATTCAGAGAAAGCTGGGATCTGGCAGTTCTGAAAAGACTGGATAGAATAAGAAAGCCTTGAGTTAAAGATGTTGTTAGAGAAGGTAAGCCTGTCTGTCCTGGAAACCTGGAAAAGAAGAGAAAAAGATGGACTTGTGGAAAATAAGGGGAAATAATTTTCATCAGCCAACATGCAAATCAATTCTTTCTAGTAGGAATTATCACATAGTATGGTGGAGAGATCATAGATTTTAAAACATCAATTCAATTTCTCCTAGATCTACTATTTGTCATCTAGATAACCCAGTATTTGACTCTGCCTATTCAAACTCTATGAATCTTAATTCAATGTGTTTACCTATTTTCTAGTATTTCAATAAAAAAAGATGGCATGCAAAATTCCTAGTTGAGTCTCCATAAAACACTTAAGAAATGCTGCTTTGTTTAAAAAAAATTATATTTTACTATGGAGATTGTTCACCATGGAAATCTATTATGTACATTTTATAAGCCAAAAAAAATCTCCTACATATTATTATTTATTTTACTTAGCTTTCATTTCTGGTTCTCAATTAGGCAGGGTATTCTCAGATGGTAATTTTGAAATTTGTGACTGAAAAAAAATCCTATAAGTAGCATCATATTGTCTAATTAAGTTTAAATATATAATATATCTTATATGTTATTTTATATATTTGTATTTTCTTCAGGTTCAATATGGTATAATTTTTCTCTTATATATCATTCATGAATTTTATATTACATTTTAACTGCTATTGATGAATTAAAAAATTTAAAAAGCATACAGTTGTCCCATGGGATCTGTGGGGGATCAGCTGCAATCCCATGGACTGTAGCTCAACCAGGCTCCTCTGTCCATGGGATTCTCCAGGCAAGAATACTTGATGGGTTGCCATTCCCTTCTCCAGGGGATCTTCCCAACTGAGGGTTTGAACCCAGGTCCCTGGCATTGCAGGCAGATTCATTACCATCTAAGCCACTAAGGAAGCCCTGAGGAATCTCTAGGGATACCCAAATTCACAGATGCGCAAGTCCTTTATAAATAATGGTGTAATACAGTCAGACCTCCCTCTGTATCTGTGAACATGAAAGCCATGGATAGACTGTGTTTCCTTTACTGTCTTTAAGATTTTTATATTGCCTTCTTTTACTAAGGTAAGTTGTGCTTTTACTTCTCTACTAGTATTCTTGCCTGAGAAATCCCATGGACAGAGGAGCCTGGTGGACTACAGTTCATGGGGTTGCAAAGAGTCGGACATGACTGAGTGACTAACACTTTCACTTTCATAATAACTATAAGTTGTTCCCTTTTCCCTCTAGTTGCACTGGACCAAGGCACCTTCTCATCTGCTGCCATAGGCCTCAGTTAAGATTTCTTTGTATTTGCATAGCTAATTAGAGTTTACAGAGATGGTTCATATTATCATACTTGATCTTTTTCAATCACCTCAGTAAGAATGAAAAAATAATATGTTTTATTTTCTAGGTACCTTTACCTCAATGCAGGAACCAATTCCATATAAAGTTATTTATCCCTCAATGATTTCCAGGTTTATTTTTAAAATTCATTTATATCATTCCCCTGACCTTGTAGAATTGATCTAGAATTACCAGTCCTTTCATAAGATATATTTTGAAATTAATATGGAATTAGACATAGTGAGAAGCAAATGCTATTAAATTATTATCTTATTACTGAATCTTATTAAAAGTTAATATCCTTCCTTACAGAAAACATGTTAGATATTAATATCTAATTAACATCAGTAATAAACACACACAGAAAAAAGTCCTAAAAATAAACAAAGTAAAGACCCTCCTCACAGAATCCTACTTTGCAGCAAATGATTCAGCAATGTTTCACCTATATACGTAATGCTTTCTTTTGTTAGGTGCAACTGTTTAAATTGAAGAGATAAAAATGGTTCTAAAGCACTTGAATTTTGAACAGATTTTTAACATTTTGAACAACAACAAAAAATGACTTCTTTTGGCCTCTTTTCCAATATCTTTCTGTGCTACAGTGTATAGAAAACTAAATTCTACATTTTCAAGACTACCTTGCAGCTAGATCTCTGAAAGTTCTCACAATCATTGGTAAGATTTTAATTTGAATTTCAATTAAGGTTGGGGGTGGAGGAAATGACTTTGATGCATCCATTTTCAGCTGATATAGTTCTAAAAAGATGACAAGGCAGTTTCCTTATCTCTGAATCTCAGTCTCTGTAAAAGAAGGCAATATAAAAATCTTAAGACCAATAGGAAGTGTCCATTTTCCAGCTGCCTAACTTTCTATTAGCAGGATTATTGGAGAGACTGTTTTATACTGAGATTATGGTACCCAACCTAGTGTCTGGTCATTCAGCCCTTCCAAATACTTTATAATTGTGCATTTCCCTACTTTTAAATGATATTCTCTTAAGATTGGTTTCTTTTTTTTTTTTTGGAAAACAAGAAATCAGTTTTTTATTTCATCATTTCTTGCATTTGAAGTACTCCTCGATGACATCCTTGGCCTGAGATTCTTTGCCATAGTCCTTAACCACCACACAACTGCAACCAACCACTTTACAAGGTTTTCCCTCTCTGTCAATTTTACAGAGGCCTACCCATTCCCCTAGTTTCTTGTTGTCATCAACCTTAATCAGGTTGATTTGATGCTCAGCACAAAGGGCCTCCACCAACTTGACATACATAGGCTCATCACAGTTGGATGCGAGCACACACAGATGGGCTTGGCGCTTGTCTAAAGCTTTCGCAGCTTCGCGAATTCCACGTGCTAAGCCATCGTGTATGAGGGCGGTCTTCAGCACCTCTTGCAGAGCAGTATTAACGTCCATTACACCTCCAGCAGCAATGCCTTCCTCGGCCATGGCGATGGGTAAGATTGGTTTCAATTATCTATATGTGAGTAAACTCTACTTGATGCATTTTTAAATCTTGGAGACAAATAATTAGAAAGAAAAAACTTGTTACCCTGTGAATTATCTCTTCTCCTAAGAAAGACATAGGGGGCTTACCTTCCCCACAACACCCCTCCAGTCTCCATAGCAATAATACCTTCAGACCTATTCTTGGATAAAACATGCACTTCAGAAGCCCTTTATCCTTAAACATCTCACCTCTCATTCTTTAATACCAAAAAATATGTTTCAGTTCAGTTCAGTCACTTAGTCGTGTCCGACTCTTTGCGACCCCATGAATCGCAGCATGCCAGGCCTCCCTGTCCATCACCAACTCCCAGAGTTCACTCAAACTCATGTGCATCGAGTCGGTGATGCCATCCAGCCATCTCATCCTCTGTCATCCCCTTCTCTTCCTGCCCCCAATCCCTCCCAGCATCAGAATCTTCTCCAATGAGTCAACTCTTCGCATGAGGTAGCCAAAGTACAGGAGTTTCAGCTTTAGCATCATTCCTTACAAAGAAATCCCAGGGCTGATCTCCTTCAGAATGGACTGATTGGATCTCCTTGCAGTTCAAGGGACTCTCAAGAGTCTTCTCCAACACCACAGTTCAAAAGCATCAATTCTTCGGCACTCAGCTTTCTTCACAGTCCAACTCTCACATCCATAAATGACTACTGGAAAAACCATAGCCTTGCTAGATGGACCTTTGTTGGCAAAGAGAGGCTAAAACCTTACATTGCCAAAATGAGAACTTAAAAAACAAATTTTAGTAAAGTACATATTTGGTTTAAAGACTACTTTTTTTTTGGCTTATGATTAGACAATGAAAAATGATTGTCAACATCAGTTTCCTTGCTTTATGGGTTGTTGAAGGAAAGAGGAGGTTTTCTAACACCTGAAGGAAGAGGAGGTGATGAGAGATGGGGAATGTTGAAAGCTGTCAGAAAGACCAAAAAAGGGATGATTAATTAATTTTTAGTTTTGCCCACAATAAAAACTGTTGACTTTAACAGTAGTGGGTCATAGCTGTGAGCTCAAAGACTGAAAGGTGGGTCCCAGGATAGTTTTACCTAATGGGGAAAAAAAGAAACTGGGAGAAAGGTGAAAGTGCCTTAAAAATAAAATCATATTTTACAGCTGAGGCTGATGCCAGACCTATTCTCCAAGAAATTATGATGAAAAGTTCTTACAAATACTTAAAAGCTAGTGTGAGAATCTTAATCTGCTTTTGCCTCATAATTCTGGTTAAGAATTATTTTATTACTAAGATATCTTCTAAGAGGAAAATATGTGATTTTTACAAATGTATTATTTCTCTAATATGTGTGATGGTTGTATTTAAAAAAGGAAAACAGGCTAAATACACACACACACATATATATAGCAAAACATCTTCAATAGGTAATTCTTCTCATTCTATTAAAAAATGATTTTGTTGTACTTGTGATATAACTAGACTTAAATCATTAAAATTGGAGAAGGAAATGGCAACCCACTCCAGTGTTCTTGCCTGGAGAATCCCATGGACGGAGAAGCCTGATAGGCTGCCATCCATGGGGTTGCAGAGAGTCGGATACGACTGAAGCGACTTAGCAGCAGCAAATCATTAAAATGAGATTTCCTTCTTTTTTTCTCCCACAAGGAACTGACATCTAAGAAAGCTTTTGAGTTGTTTCAAACTAATATTTCAAAGCTACTTTGCTGGTTTAAATCTAGATTTGGCTTAGCAGATTTTACTACTGAGTTCAAAAATAGTTCTAAATTTGACCCAATATGTTTTCCTGTCTTTAGACACGCTGTAAAGCATCTGAGATTAATGGGAAATATGAATAAAAGGTCCTGACAACATCAGTAAAGGCTGTCAGCCAACTGCAGCTGGCAGTGATTGGCCATGACTGTGAGTCAAATAAACTGTTGGTGGCAGAGTTGATGGGTGAAATAGCATTCAGAATGTGTATATGGGTGTATGTGCCTGAATGGTTAAAATCAACTTCTCCAACCCTCCTATTCTGGTCACTGCATATTTTATAAGAGTGATTACAGAGGAGGTAAAAATAATTTTTCTGACTTGTAAAACTAGGGAATAATAATTAATTGGGGTAATAGTAATGAGCAAGGCCTTCCCTTGTAACTCAGCTGGTAAAGAATCTGACTGCAATGCAGGAGACCCCAGTTTGATTCCTGGGTTGGGAAGATCCCCTGCAGAAGGGATAGGCTACCCACTCCAGTATTCTTGGGCTTCCCTGGTTGCTTAGATGGTAAAGAATCCACCTGCAGTGTGGAAGACCTGGATTTGATCCCTGGGTTGGGAAAATTCCCCAGAGAAGGGTATGCAACCCAGTCGAGTATTACTGCCTGAAGAATCTCCATGGACTGAGGAGCTTACCATCTGTGGGGTTGCAAAGAATCAGACATGACTGAGTGACTAAGCACAGCACAGCACAGTAATGAGTAAATAACATATTTTGATATGTTCAAAATGTATTTATTCTTTTCAACCATCAGATTCTCACTCTTTAGTAATGGATATGCATGGCAAGTTGGTTCATTCTCTGACCAATGAGCAGTGAAGGGGACTGGAGAATTTTACAACAATGTCCAGATAAGAGAAGGAAGGAGGAGGAGGCAAGTGTGGTAAGACTCTCAATAAACCACTAATCAAGGCAAATCACTACCTCAATGTTCCAACACATCTTGGAACAGCAGTATGCATTATTAAGATAAATAAATAATATATACTTATATATACATACATAGTAGGTTTATGAATATTATGTTACATTGTATGTATTATATGTGTATATATCTATAATACAGATTATTATACAAACAAAAATTACATATTAGTACAACTAGTAGTTAACCCTGAAGGCTGCCGTGTCAGAGAACTTTTCAGACTCTAACTCCTGCTGTGTGGCTTGGCATAAGTTATTTAACTTCTCTATATTTCAATTTCATGGACTGTAAAGTGAATTTCCTAATAGTAACTGTCTTATGTGATTGTTTTGAGTATTAAATGAGATGCTATTCCCTGGGCACATAGAAAACCTCCATAAAAGTTTTCTTATGGCTATTGTCATTACTACATTATACTGGACAAATTATTAGGGAATTGCATGATTTCAGGTTAGTAAGTTTATTCTTAATTATGTCAATGCTTTTCCTTTACTTAGTATCTCCTTACCAGTTGCTCTTTTTTCTAGGTCTTCTGTACTCATTATTCAACTAATGATGGTTTACTGTGTGTTTATCACCACTGGGCAAGGTGCACAGTTCTGGTTGTGCTCATTCCATAGTGCACTCCATAAGGGTCCACCCACAGAAACACTCAATGGATTCTTATAAACTGAGTGACCATGCTTGACTTTCTTCATAGCTAGGGCCATAATTAGAAATCAACCTTTTTAGTACAAAGTTATAATGTCAAGATAGATTTTTAAAGGGAATGCAAAGTTAAACCTGGTAATTCAGTAATCCATTGATGTACAACAAGCCACCCAACTTTTATGAATTAAAGCAATGATTTGTTATTTCTGTTGGTTTGTTTAACTCAGTTGAGTGGCTATTCTGTTCCAGCTGGAAGTGCCTGGCACTACACACTTGGGTGCATTTAACTTGGCTGCAGGACTGGGTTAAAAGGTACAGAAGGGCTTGACTCATAAATCTGGGCCTCAGTTTTCCTTCACATGGCCTGTTTTCCTTCATGTGGCCTCTCTTCCTCCACATGACTATTTGTCCTGACAGTATGATGGTATCACAGTAGATATACCACATATATTACAGTCAAATGCCCACAAAGTGAAAATTAAAGCCTTTAATCTTCTTACAGTCACTTCTTCCACATTTTGTTGACCAAAACAAGTCAACAACTCAGCTTATATTTAAGGGAATGTGAAATCAACACTACCTCATGAAAAAGCAAGTAATGCAGGAAGGGAAATAACTGATCAGACCCATTTGAAAGACTATCGTAGATAATCATTACTCTAAGATTTCTAGAATATTATTTTTAATTATAACAAATAAAGACTGAATTAAATACTTTATTAGTGGTCAAGTGAAAATATATTTACTGTTCTTTGTCCCTGCAGATTAAAAGTAGATAAGACAAAAGATCTACATTGTTCACCAAGATTTTTGGACCATTTAGCCCAACTAGTACAACTTTTTTTAACCATTTATTAACTGCTCATTCTGGACCAGACATTGAACCTAACAATTGATATATAAATATGAATGAAAAAAGTGAGATAATTCAAATTTAGGAGACTGCATAAAACATACCATATTAAACCAAAGCAATAAATATGATTTGAGTAAGGGCAGGATGCCAGAATTACTAAGAGAGGCACAACACTCAGACTGAGCTGAGGAAAGGGTCAGCAAAGGTCTCCTGGCAAATACGCCATCTGGACTGAGTCACAAAGAGAGAAAGAAGCAGAAAAGTTCATTCAAGGTAGAGGGGACCACAGGATCAAAAGAGTGAAGCCATTTGAGAGGACAGGGGACATAGGGATTTGAAGAGCGCTGGGACCCAGCCCTTCAGTGTGTCAAGTATAAGACACAGAGAAGCTAGACATAAGTTTGGGCAAAAAAGAGAGAAAAAGAGGGTAGAAAATTGAAGAAGAATTTAGGGTACCAGCAGTTTGTTTCATTTTTGTTGTTGCTTTTTAGATTGACTTACATGTTCTTATGGACGGAGAAGAAGGAGCCTAGAAGAAAGCAAGGTTTGACGATTTCATTAATCAGTGCTTTTGCACCTTCTCAGAGTCTCTCATCCTCACTTGTATCTCAGACCCTTGGCCATTTGCTCCATCACAGCTATGACAGCAACAACAGACCCACAATGCACCCACTGTCTGAGACAAATGCCAGAGGTCTGCTTCTTCCCATTGCATCTCAGATGAAACACAAGCATGGAATCTAGCTTCCCCAGGGACCACTGGAGGCCAGGTCGTCCAGGGATGTTAATAGCAGGACATTGCCTAATGGGGAACAAGAGGAAGGGCAATGCCAACAGATAAATTCCCCCATACTCCCTCTGTTGAATATTCCCTCAGGGGTGGATTTTCTGTACAGCCCATCTGATACCTCACATAGCCAAACATCTAGTTGGTCGCCTTGGGATCCAACTGTAACATCATATCTCTCATTCTGCCTGCCTCACTGCCCACTTCCAGGCTCTGAGATTGCTCACCTCAATAAGTATACTACCACTTAAGTCTCACCTCAGATTCTGTTTTCCAGGAAACTTCAACCAATATAAAAATAGAGCGGATGGCAGAGATAAGGCGTACATTCATTGTCTCATTCACTGCAAAACACAAATGTATTGAATGCTAATTAACATTATGCTAAACATTGAAGCCATTAAAAGTATTTAAATGAATTCAGAAAGAATCCCTACCTTCAAGACACCGTGAGAAAAAAGAGAGGTATAAAAACATGAGTACAAGAAAGTACCCTTCCATTTAGAGACAAAATTTGAATGCAGTAGCATGGAATTTATGAAGGGGGAGCAGGTCTATTTAGGGTGATTGTAGGTGTGTCGCTATCTGATGGGGATGGCCAGGAAGTAGGAGATAGGCACACAAAATTTCCACAAAGGAGGTAACTGCTGAGCCAAGTTTTAAAATGTGGTTCAGTACAGGAAGCCTCAGAGATAAATGAAATGGAACCCACCTTTCAGATAGCTGCAGTTTAGAGAAAGAGACAGTTCAGTTTGAATTAAATCTCCTTTGCCTCTTTTTCCAACTGCCGAACCTGATTCTGCCTCCAAACATTTGCACTGGTCTTTCCCTTTGTTTGGAAATTCTGTAGCCTAATCCCAATATTTCTACTCATATCACAAACTACCGCACAATTGCACTCAACTCACACACTAGTAAAGTGATGCTTAAAATTCTCCAAGCCAGGCTTCATCAGTATGTGAACTGTGAACTTCCAGATGTTCAAGCTGGTTTTAGAAAAGGCAGAGGAACCAGAGGTCAAATTGCCAACATCCACTGGATCATCAAAGAAGCAAGAGAGTTCCAGAAAATCATCTATTTCTGCTTTATTGACTATGCCAAAGCCTTTGACTATGGGGCTCACAATAAACTGTGGAAAATTCTGAAAGAGATGGGATTACCAGACCACCAGACCTGCCTTTTAAGAAACCAGTATGCAGGTCAGGAAGCAACAGTTAGAACTGGACATGGAACAGACTGGTTTCAAATAGGAAAAGGAATACATCAAGGCTGTATATTGTCACCCTGTTTATTTGACTTATATGCAGAGTACATCATGAGAAACACTGGGCTGCAGGAAGCACAAGCTGGAATCAAGATTGCTGGGAGAAATATCAGTAACCCCAGATATGCAGATGACACCACCCTTATGGTAGAAAGTGAAGAAGAACTAAAGAGCCTCTTGATGAAAGTGAAAGAGGAGAATGAAAAAGTTGGTTTAAAGCTCAACATTCAGAAAATTAGATCATGGCCTCTGGTCCCATCACTTCATGGGAAATAGATGGGGAAACAGTGTCAGACTTTATTTTTGGGGGCTCCAAAATCACTGCAGATGGTGCCTGCAGCCATGAAATTAAAAGATGCTTATTTCTTGGAAGGAAAGTTATGACCAAACTAGACAACATATTAAAAAGCAGACATTACTTTGCCAATAAAGGTCCATGTAGTCAAGGCTATGGTTTTTCCAGTGGTCATGTATGGATGTGAGAGTAGGACTATAAAGAAAGCTGAGTGCTAAAGAATTGATGCTTTTGAACTGTGGTGTTGGAGAAGACTTTTGAGAGTCCCTTAGACCGCAAGGAGATCCAATCAGTCCATCCTAAAGGAGATCAGTCCTGGGTGTTCATTGGAAGGACTGATGTTGAAGCTGAAATGCCAATACTTTGTCCACCTGATGCAAAGAGCTGACTCATTTGAAAAGACTCTGATGCTGGGAAAGATTGAAGGCAAGAAAAGGGGATTACAGAGGATGAGATTGTTGGATGGCATCACCAACTCAACGGACATGGGTTTGGGTGGATTCCAGGAGTTGGTGATGGACAGGGAGGCCTCATGTGCTGCGGTTCATGGGGTCGTAAAGAGTTAATCATGACTGAGCAACTGAACTGAACTGTACTGAACTCATATCACTTTCTACCAAATCACCTGGTATTATTTTATCTATAGCAACTAGGACTATGTAAACCTGTTTTAAACATAAGTCCAATGTAAAAGACAGCATGTCCATCTTTCTCTTCAATATAATTTCATATATAATATAATTCCATATAATTCCATAATTCCAATATAATTCTTTTCAATATAACTACTTTCTCTTCAATATAATTCCACAGTGTTTAGTAAATACTGTAACTACGTGCTAATGAATGAATCAAATTATTTTTAAAATACAAAAAATTTACAAATTGAGATTAAAGCTATGTATGGGCACAGCAAAGTCTAGAAAGACATCCAGCCTTTTCTGAAAGACAAGGAAAGGGTTCCCTAAGGCAGGGTTTTTTGAGCTGATAATAGGATATGTAAGCATTAAGGGAGTGAGGGATGGGATGGGGAGGGAGTTGGTAGGGGGGGTTCAGGATGGGGAACACATGTATACCCATGGCTGATTCAGGTGAATGTTATGGCAAAAAAACACCACAATATTGTAAAGTAATTAGCCTCCAATTAAAAAAAAAAAGAAAGGTGGAAGCAGAAGGGCAGAGTATCAGAGCATTGCAGGGAGAGGGAAAAACATGTGAACAGCCCTGAGACAGGAAGCAGTAAAATGTATTCCTATACCTGAAAGTTGGTCAGTTTCACTGAGACATTGTGAACAAGGGAAAGGTTGTAGTGTTGCAGAAACCAGTACTTGAGAAACCAAGCACCACACTTAGAGAGTTGGAGAACTTGGGTTTATTTTGCCGGTGGGCACATAGGAGTTAACACTCCAAGCTCTGAGCCCTGAACAAAGGGATTACAGAGTTTTTATAGACAGACTGTGGTGGGCAACACTAGCTGTTAATAGGCTGGTTTAAACTAAGGGGTTTCATGCTCAGAAACAGCAATCAAGATGGGGAGGGGGATGCCTGGCCTGGACAGGCATGATTAAACAGATTTGCAGGGGCTAGGTGATTGCATAGAGCAGGACAAGGGTAAGTGAGATAAACTCCAGTTCCTAGTAGTCCAACTTCCCACTTTCTGAGACTACGTGACCTACTTGATCTAGACTTTGCAAGGGGCAAGCTGAGTTACAGAGGCAGAAGGAGATTATGTAAAATTTTAATTTTTCCTCTTCAGTATGAGAAGAGGCTGGAAGGAGAGGCAAGGATCAAACCACTGAAGGGCCTTGTAGCATATTAGAGGCTTTGATCCCATAAGGCCAATGATGGGTGTTATGAAGGGGAGTGATAATCTGATTTGTCATTCAAAAAGATTCTTGTGACTACAGTGAAATGTAGGGTGAAAGGAAAGACCACTGCATTCATTCAGGTGAGATGGTGGATTCTCAGTGTGAGACAAAGCTGAGGGCAAAGAGAAAAGCAGTGCAGAGGAGTGAATGATCTAATTAAGAGTCAAGGATGACAGGATGAAAAACAATCACAATGTAAATACCCCAGAATCAACAGCAACACAATCCAGTTTTATAGTTTGTACTTACTGAGTACAAGAGGGAGGTCAGTTTATAAAAATGAACTCAGGATAAGAGGATAAAAATCATAAAATGGTATACATATTAAAAAATTTTTTGATTGAGCAATTATTCTTTTATCCTAGTCAAAGCCACACAATTATAACATGGTGATTATACATTTCATGAAAGTAACACAAGCTTTGTAACATTTCATAGACTGAATTTTTCAATTTCAAATTTGAATAATAAGAAATAATACAGCAAATAATCTATGAAGGGATGATTTTAAGACCCATGGTGCAAATTATCACCCAGAACATTCTGACTTTCCATTTCAGCATATTTAAGTGATAGCTACAATTCATAACATTGTTTTCTGTGTATTTGGGCTTAATTTCCCCATCTATCCTCTTGTGTTCTCCACCACTATTCTTATGTCTGTTGTTCACCATGAATAATTAGATGCTCTCTAATCAATGGAATGACTGCATTATTGACTCAGTGGTTAGCTCCCTAAGGCCCTTTCATCTTTGTAGTCTTTGCATTCTCAATATCAGACATGGTGCTTTGAATCTATGAATAATTTTTTTAAAAAAATTATCAAGATCTCAAAGGATTTGGTAACCCTAAAGTAAATTTTGAATGATCAAAGAATGCTTAAAATATTGGCTGCATAATTTTATGTGTGTTTTTATCCACTTATTTGAAAGAACATAATTCAGTCTAAATGTTAAATAGAATATTTGATTTTTTGAAACATTCCACACCCAAACAATGCCAGACTGTAGTTTGATATAGAAGCAATGTTGTCAGTGTCTGAGTGAAGTCAGCTGATGGGAGATGAGGAAGTGATTGCTAGTTGCCCTTATTCTCATCTCTCCTTCCCTACTCACCAATGACTCTCCCCCAAAACACACTGCTGAATCTCTTTCTTGTTCACATGATTCTAGATGTTTTCTATTGATAGATACCCAAAAGGACATTATGGTGGTCACTGGGGCACTTTGCTATTTTTGGATATAAACAAAATGGATATAAAGTATACACTAGATTTTGATGAGAATAAAATAAGATCTTTTATTTGAAACTATACTGAAAATATAAAGAATGAATACAGATAAAAAATATAAAAAGTATTCTAAATGCAGTGAACATTTGGCTAGAGACTGTGGGTATCAAAGATTTTAGGGACCAGGGTAAAAAACTTGACCAGCAAACCTAGGAGATCAGTAATACCCAAGCAAAGAAAAATATTAATAGCTTCCTACTTCTGCTAAAAATAAAGTCCAAAATCCTCAGTATCATATACTAAATGCCATGCAATTAGATTTGTGGCATTCAGTTTCCAGTCTCATGCACTTCCATCAGTTCATAATCAGCAGTATCTTCTGCTTCTGTTAGGTCCATACCATATCTGTCCTTTATGGAGTCCATCTTTGCATGAAATGTTTCCTTGGTATCTTTAATTTTCTTGAAGAGATCTCTAGTCTTTCCCATTCTGTTGTTTTCCTCTATTTCTTTGTGTTGATCACTGAGGAAGGCTTTCTTATCTCTCCTTACTATTCTTTGGCACTCTGCATTCAGATGGGTATATCTTTCCTTTTCTCCTTTGCTTTTCACTTCTCTTCTTTTCACAGCTATTTGTAAGGCCTCTCCAGACAACCATTTTGCTTTTTTGCATTTCTTTTTCCTGGGGATGGTCTTGATCCCTGTCTCCTGTACAATGTCACGAACCTCCATCCATAGTTCATCAGGCACTCTGTTTATCAGATCTAGTCCCTTAAATCTATTTCTAACTTCCACTGTATAATCATAAGGGATTTGATTTAGGTCATACCTCAATGGTCTAGTGGTTTTCTCCACTTTCTTCAATTTCAGTCTGAATTTGGCAATAAGGAGTTCATGATCTGAGCCACAGTCAGCTCCCGGTATTGTTTTTGCTGACTGTACAGAGCTTCTCCATCTTTGGCTGCAAAGAATATAATCAAACTGATTTCAGTGTCAACCATCTGGCGATGTCTGTGTGTAGAGTCTTCCCTTGTCTTCTTGGAAGAGGGTGTTTGTGATGGCCAGTGTGTTCTCTTGGCAGTACTTTATTAGCCTTTGCCCTGCTTCATTCTGTACTCCAAGGCCAAATTTGCCTGTTACTCCAGGTGTTTCTTGACTTCCTACTTTTTGCATTCCAGTCCCTTATAATGAAAAGGATATCTCTTTTGGGTGTTAGTTCTAGAAGGTCTTGTAGGTCTTCATAGAACCGTTCCACTTCAGCTTTTTCAGCATTACTGTTCAGGGGGCATAGACTTGGATTAGATGATTTTGAATGGTTTGGCTTGGAAATGAACAGAGATGATTCTGTTGTTTTTGAGATTGCATCTAAGTACTGCATTTTGGGCTCCATTACTGACTAGGACAACTACTCCATTTCTTTGAAGGGTTTCTTGCCTACAAATGGATATAATGGTCATCTAAGTTAAATTCCCCCATTCTAGTCTATTTTAGTTCGCTGATTCTTAAAATGTCAACGTTCACTCTTGTCATCTCCTGTTTGACCACTTCCAATTTGCCTTGATTCATGGACCTAACATTTCAGGTTTCTATGCAATATTGCTCTTTACAGTATCAGACCTTGCTTCTATCACCAGTCACATCCATAACTGGGTGTTTTTTGTTTTTTTTTTTTGTTTTTTTTTTTTTTTTTGCTTTGGCTCTGTCTCTTCATTCTTTCTAGAGTTATTTCTCCACTGATCTCCAGTAGCATACTGGGCATCTATTGACCTGGGGAGTTCACCTTTCAGTGTCCTATCATTTTGCTTTTTCATACTGTTCATGGGGTTCTCAAGGCAAGAATACTGAAGTGGTTTGCCATTCCCTTCTCCTATGCTCTTCCATAATCTGACTTAAATATCTTTCCTTAGAAGAAAAATTCTCTAATGTATTACTCTCTCCTTTCTGAAGCCTCCTGGTCCCAGATTTTTTGTTTGATTCTGTGGCATTCTTAATCCACTCATACTATAGAAATGTTAAGAGAACTAATACAGATCTTTTAGTAGCAGTCTGGTATTTAACTAGTGCTTTAAATAACTGTTCATGTTAAATGTTTCCCTGGTGGCTCAGTGGTAAAGAATCCACCTGTAGTGTAGGAGATGCAGAAGACACGGGTTTGATCCTTGGGTCAGAAGATCCCCCTGGAGGCGGGCATGACAACAGATCCCAACATCTTGCCTGGGGAATCCCATGGACAAAGGAGCCTGGCAGGCTATCGTCTATAGGATCCCAAAGAGTGGGACATAACTAAATGACTAAGCATGCATGCAAACTCATGTTAAAAGCCTATATTTTTGTGAAACAGGGTTTCTCCTGTGGTAGACTGAGATCACCATGGGGACAGATTATGTCTCTGACTCATCTTTATGTTCCCTGGCTCTTAAAACAATGTTTGTAACTCTATGGTAGATTAATATATAATTGTTGAAAAAAGGAATAAAACTGAAAATAAGGAAATAAGTTAGACTCATATGTTAAAACAAGGCAGTCAGCAACCTGGACAGGAATTTCTTGTGATAAACTAGTGTGATTCTGTGATAGACTTTGCTGAATTTTATTTTTGCCAGGAATGAATAGCGTACTTTGAATATGGAATGAAAAACATAAAGTGTTACCCAAAGCAATATAACATCACCAAAGTTCTGCTGCTAAATTGGTACTTGAAGATGCCATTTAAAAACAAGAAAAAGTCTTGCAGGTCCATTGTTTTAAACAAATTAAATATTCTGATTTCTTTATAGTTCACATTAGTTAATGAATTGATTTTATATGAATCAAGCTTCTTGTTTTCTCATTCTCTTTTCATTTTTATTTTGTTAACATAATTCTTTGCAAAAGCAATCCAGTTATTTCAGGCACACACCTATAACTATGAACCTTAAATTCTTATAACTAAATATCCTACAGAGTTCAGATGAATTTGGGGTAACTTGCTTTGTTCCAATTAAAAAGATTATTTATTTCTGAATGCAAAAAATTAAAAATTTACTGAAGACAAAGATATCTAAAAAAAGTTTAACTACCCAACAGATATGTACAAAAATATTCAACAAAGTACATTTTTTTAATATAAATTTATTTATTTTAATTGGAGGCTAAAAATATTCAACAAAGTACACTTTAACTTGCTTTTAATGTAAACAACAAATACATCACCTGAAGTACTTCAGAGAAAGTACAAAGTAAATATATTCCACCATTACGCAAACAAAATTTAAAATATTAGGCTTAATTGTACATGTATAAATGTAATAAGCTTAATGCTATACAAATAGGAAAGGAGCATATCAAGCCTGCATATTGTCACCCTGCTTATTTAACTTATATGCAGAGTACATCATGAGAAATGCTGGGCTGGATGAAGCACAAGCTGGAATCAAGCTTGCTGGGAGAAATCTCAATAACCTCAGATATGCAGATGACACCACCTTTATGGCAGAAAGTGAAGAACTAAAGAGCCTCTTGATGAAAATGAAGGAGGAGAGTGAAAAAGTTGGTTAAAGCTCAACATTCAGAAAACGAAGATCATGGCATCTGGTCCCATCACTTCATAGGAAATAGATGGGGAAACAGTGTCAGACTTTATTTTTCTGGGCTTCAAAATCACTGCAGATGGTGATTGCAGCCACGAAATTAAAAGACACTTACTCCTTGGAAGGAAAGTTATGACCAACCTAGACAGCATATTGAAAAGCAGAGACATTACTTTGTCAACAAAGGTCCATCTAGTCAAGGCTATCGTTTTTCCAGTGGTCATGTATGGATGTGACAGTTGGACTATAAAGAAAGCTGATGACTGAAGAATTGATGCTTTTGAACTGTGGTGTTGGAGAAGACTCTTGAGAGTCTCTTGGACTACAAGGAGATCCAGCCAGTCCATTCTAAAGGAGATCAGTCCTGGGTGTTCATCGGAAGGACTGATGTTGAAGCTGAAACTCCAGTACTTTGGCCACCTCATGCAAAGGGTTGACTCATTTGAAAAGACCCTGATGTTGGGAAAGATTGAGGGAAGGAGGAGAAGGGGATGTCAGAGCATGAGATGGTTGGATGGCATCACTGACTCAATGGACACGGGTTTGGGTGGACTCTGGGTGTTGGTGATGGATAGGGAGGCCTGGCATGCTGCGGTTCATGGGGTCACAATGAGTCGGACATGACTGAGCAACCAAACTGAACTGAAAACTATATTTACATATAAGTGTATGGATACTTATGTAAATATTCCTTTGGGATCTTAGTTACACATAGTTGCTTGTGGAAAATATTTTTACTTTAGGGGTCTGATGATTAACAAACTATTTTTCAAATCATCAGATCTAAATTATAAGATCTAAATCAAAATACATTATTTATGCCTCTGTAAATTGTGATCCCTAGAGAGTTTTCAAATTAGGAAAGAGCATCAAAGAGTGTATTTATTATTATTACCCAAATAAAATTTTGCTAGGTCAAGTCCACTCATAAAAACTTAATTAACTATAATTCTGCAATGCCTGATAATATCACCAGTTAGAAGAAAGTTACACTCTTTTATTAACATATAGCTTATCTTAACTTTTGAAAAACACATGAAAAAATGGCCTGATTCAATTTTTGTGTTTAATTCATTGATTTTAAGTCATTCCATTGAGTTGGTTTGTAAATACTTGCTAGTAAAACATCCCCCTCTACAACCTATACAGAAACATAATCCCCCCAAAAACACAAAGCTCTTGATATAACATTCCTACATTTTCCTTCATCTTATTGATGAAGAGTGTTGCCTGAAAAATCAACCCAAGAACATCTACCTGTTCACTGGACAAAGAGGCCCAGTATTAAGCAAAATGTATACTTCATTTAATGTACTATATTTTTAATGCTTTCATAAGACTGTTCATTTATATATCTATCCCTTAACATTCAGGAAATGTTTATAAGAATCTCCATTAATATCTATCTCAAGCTTCTTTATTTCCTAAAAATACTATTGAAAATATTTCTATCTTAAAGATGTAGGACCAGAAAAACAGAATATAAAGCTGGAAAATATTGGCATCATCAAGTCCACAGTTGCTGCTGATTGTGTTTTCCTAATTCATAATGTAATAGTTCTTTTTTAAAGTCA
The DNA here is from genome assembly GCF_029407905.1 of Bubalus kerabau. NCBI lineage: Eukaryota > Metazoa > Chordata > Mammalia > Artiodactyla > Bovidae > Bubalus > Bubalus kerabau. The sequence continues at coordinate 76,214,723 of NC_073631.1, read as the reverse complement.
TTATTCTTTGGAATATCACTGCATTTTTCTATTCTATAACATTCTAAAACTCTTTATGAAACAGTAACATTAATAGTAACATTATTAATCTGATTTTAATATAAATATAATTCATTATGATATTACTGTCCATGATTTTCCTACCAGGTCTGTACTTGCCTCAAAGTCCTTCATTATATTCAGTTTGCCCTAGCTCTTCAGGGACCATGAAATTTGGCAGCATTTATTGAATATTTTCTGTTTTTTCATCTACTATAAAATATTCTTCAAATTCAGTTACATGTTGTATTCTCTCCATCTCATCTTAACTATTATCAACTGTATATAAAATGGTCAGCCTTATTCCATGGAAGAAATTATAACCCCAGCTCTATTCTTTGACTTCAAGTTGTGTGAGTTCTTAGTTTTGATTTTTATTCTTTTTTTTGTTGTTGTTTTTACTAAAGTTACTTTCTATCTTTTGCAAGAAAGGATCAAAAATTTATCAATTTTAACTCTTACTGCCACAAGAGGTTTTATACTCAACAGAAAACCCTGAAGAAAGGAACTTATGTGGGTAATATTCATCTAGGAAAGGCCAGAAATTGTTCTAATGTGAGGGGTGGGGTATTTAAATCTCCTTTGCTATTTATGAATTAGAAAAATTGTGGGTCAGGAAGAACAGATAATTATAGGTAAAGGCATACACTTCTTGGGAGTACAGCTTCTGGAATCAGACTTCCTGATTTTAAGGGTGGGTCCCAATATTTCCTAAATGTGTGAAACTTGGATAAATGAAAACTTCACTTAAGCATTTGTTTAGCATATATAAAATGGAGGTAAAACAGTTAATTCATCAGAGCTACCTGAGGTTTGAACAAGGTAACCCCTGTTAAAAGTCTAGCACATTGTTTGGCTTAGAATAAAAGTTAAAAAAAAAAAAAGTTATTACTCTGAGGCTGGAATACCCATGAATTATCGAAACCATAAATTTGTTGCACAATTTTAAAATTTCCTCTTGCAACTTCAGCTGCTTGTGTAGAAGAGCAATTAAGAATAGTAGGTGGTGTAGAGTTCTGGGGTTGAGGATTTGCAAAGCTTATCAAGATATTCAAAAGTTAAATCTTACTTTTTGTTTAAAAACAAAGGCAGTTGGATAAACCCCCAACTGATTACTACCAACTATATATCCTAAATATCTTCTTCATGGGATTCCATATTTTTAAAAAATGCACAATTTTAAAAAAACTTTCAAAACATTCAAATGTCTTCATTATTATCATCATTAAGCATACATTTACAAAGTCCTCATATGTGTTTAAAGCTCTGAAAGTTAGAATTAAATGAGAACAGTCTATATCCAAAGAGGCCGCATCATCTTAATAGCTATCATTCTTTGCCTAGTCATCTTTCTGAGGGTTACTATACATTGGTTAAATTCTTGGCCAAAAATTAAACTTATAATTTGAAGAAACATAACATATTGCTAGTTCAGTGAATATATATATATATATACACATATATATATATACACACATTTATGAAATAACTGAGATAAATCAATTTCTCTATAATGGGGGTTATTACATTTTAATATGATATAATATCACTTATCCTATATTTTGAATTATTCATTTTAGTGATAGATAGGGACTCTGTTTAGTTCAGTAAATGTTTGGAGAGAATGTGAAAAATTAATGATAGCATAACCCAGATATCTCTTCGTCACGAGTTCTTTAACATTGGAATCTCTGCGTTCCCCACAGTAAATCCACTTTACCATGAACTCTTAGAGAGCAATGCAGATTTTCACTTATGATTTGATAAAGACGACATCACACAACCCGCCTCATATAACTAAATAAATCTTTCACACATCTCATGTGCCAACTCTGCTGGCTCTGCTTTCAACTGTGTTCCTCCTTATTCACCATTCGCTTGTCTTGGGAAGTGTAAAACAGACTTGGGCCACTATTTTAGCTTGTTTCAGCATATGTTTGTCTCTCTGATGAAATAATTTTCTAATTCTAGCAGATACTAAAGCAGGTTATCTTTTCTCCAGATAGTTGATACCAATTCATACAATATGTCTAAAAACACATGTGTGCATGCATGCACACACACACAAACACAGCTGTTTTGCAGTGTAGTCCTTCATTCCTCCTGAGATTTGGTTAAAGAGGAGTGCAGGGTTTGGTCACTCCTATGGCACAGAAAGGGGTTGGAGGAGAAGAAAACCATTGCTTAACAGCAGTCATGTGTCCTAAAAAGCTACAATGCTTCTACTCTAGCAAGAAAAGAGAAAAGCTTTATCAGTGTAGGTAAGAGGCAGTATAGTGTGGACAGCACAGAAATAAAGAGCTTAACCTTGGATGTTGCCTGGTTTGACTCTGAGCTCCATCATTTGCTAGCTCTGTGACTGTACAGTGACTTAAATGTTTCAGTCGCCTCATCTGTACAATAATGATAGCACTAGCCTCATAGGGATTATTTAGTGTGTGTGTGAGAATCAGTGATGTAGTATGTGTAAACTGCTCAGTATCGTGATGGAACAGAGTAAACACTGAATGTCAGCCATTGTTATCAGAAGTTTACTCTGGATCTCAATAAAAAATATAGCATGGTTAGATATGTATCTTAACGAACTGGCCAGTGGGCCCATTTTTCCTCATAGGGTCAGCCAGATTTAATCTGAGTCTTACTTGGAGGTAACTGGAGTTGAGTAGCAAAATTTCAGCATGAGTATTGAGTACCTAGAGGTCAGGCGGCCTGATCCAAAGAAAGGGAGTCAACCATTCAGGGACTCTATCAGTCAAGGCAAAAAAAAAAAAAAAAAAAATCCTCAAGTTGTTTTGACACTCATAGCTACTGAGTAGAATTTATCTGAAAAGAAACACGTAAAACATTACTTATTGGCTGCTTCTAGGAAGGGAAAGTGAAAGTCTAGTAGAAAAAGGTTGGAGTGGATATTTTTATTGTACACACGTGGAAACTCGAAATTTTAGAGCTTGAGAATTTGATGCTTACCCAGAAAATAAAGTAACTAAAATTTTTGAAATATAGCCCAAAGTGAATTGCATATGTATTTTCAAACATAGCTTAGTTACCTAAATTCAAATTGCTATACTGCAATGAACTTCCACCAGTTGATCTTTTTAGCTAAGTTCCAAGACTTTAACTCCTCTCAGAACATTCGCTTGCAAACATGTTTTGGCCCTGATTCACAATAAGAAATATATTTTGTATTGCACTGAAGCTATATGTGTTAATTGGAAAGTTAGAGATCAAACAATACTTAGTTGTTGTTCAGTTGCCCACCTGTGTCTGACTCTTTGTGACCCCATGGACTGCAGCATGCCAGGCCTCCCTGTCCCTCACCATCTCCTGGAGTTTGCTCAAGTTCATGTTCATTGCATCGGCAATGCCATCCAGCCATCTCATCCTCTGGCACCCTCTTCTCCTTCTGCCCCCAATTTTTCTGCGCATCAGGGACTTTTCCAATGAGTTGTCTGGGAAATACTAGATATCTCCTCAGGAAAATTGGAAACATTAAGGGAACTTTTCACCTAAAGATGAGCACAGTAAAGGATAAAAATTGTAGAGACCTAGTAGATGCATTGGAGAAGGCAATGGCATCCCACTCCAGTACTCTTGCCTGGAAACTCCCATGAACGGAGGAGCCTGGTGGGCTGCAGTCCATGTGGTCGCACAGAGTCGGACATGACTGAAGCGACTTATCCGCAGCAGCAGCAGTAGATGCTGAAAAGATCAAGAAGAGATGGAAAGAATACGTGGAAGAACTGTATAAAAAAGATCTTAATGAACCAGATTTCTACGATGGTGTGGTTAGTCTTCCAGGGCCATTCTGGAGTGCGATGTCAAGTGGGCCTTAAGAAGCACTGCTGTTAATAAAGCTAGTGAATGCAATGAAATTTCAGAACTATTCAAATCCCTAAAGGAGGATGCCATCAAGTTTTTGTATTCATTATGTCGAACAATACTTTGCTGCTGCTAAGTCGCTTCAGTCGTATCTGACTCTGTGCGACCCCATAGACGGCAGCCCACCAGGTTCTGCCGTCCCTGGGATTCTCCGGGCAAGAACACTGGAGTGGGTTGCCATTTCCATCTCCAATGCATGAAAGTGAAAAGTGAAAGTGAAGTTGTTCTGTCCTGTCCGACTCTTAGCAACCCCATGGACTGCAGCCTACCAGGCTCTTCCATCCATGGGATTTTCCAGGCAAGAGTACTGGAGTGGGGTGCCATTGCCTTCTCCACAAACAATACTTTACTGATCTCCAAATTTTACGTTGATGATTCATGTTCTTGGGGTACCAAGCCTCAGTTTTGCTCTGTCTGCAAGAAGAATCTGATGCTGAATCATTCTTTTGACTTTTACATCCCTTCTTTCAGAAAGTTTTTCAAACTTCTTTCACTGTGGGATTCATTTCAAACACAACATCTAGCACAATGAATTTCCTGCCTTCTCGTAATCACCACAGGCTAATTAGACTTGGAGATACTATGAGTGGAAAGCTAGAGATATTCCTTTATGTAGAGTAGCCATCTGCATCCCTGAGGTCTTTTATATTAGATGGTGCTCATGCCAAGGAACTGCATGTTCACTTAGGGACCCTGCTTGCTGCTTGTACTCTCCAATCTTCCCCGTTTTCCTATAATCCATTTCCTAGCATATCTCTGAGAGAACTGTATACTGACAAAAGGACAAAAAGTATCTCATTCCTTTTCCCAATACTTGAAGGTGAAAAGGAAAATACCTCAATTTTTTATTTATTATTGGCCTCTGCTTCCTTCCTTTTGCATTTCATAGAGTCTAATATGTTCTGAAAACTACGAAAAATTAGCTTTTTTTCAAGACTTTTAATCCCTGCTTTTTTTTTTCAATGCAAACCAGTTTATAAGTCTTTCCTAGTGGCTTGGTGGTAAAGAATCCACCTGCAATACAGGGGATGTAAGAGACATGGGTTTGATCTTTGGGCTGACAGACCCCCTGGAGAAGGAAATGGCAATCCACTCCAGTATTCTCGCCTGGGAAATCCCATGGACTGTGGTGCGTAGTGGCCTACCGTCCATGGGGTTGCAAGAGTTGGACACAACTTAGCGACTAAACAGCAACCAGTTTGTATGCAGAGACATAGCTGTATGGAGAAATTACCTACTGGCCTTTGCACCATAATCTAGCAGATTCTCTGCTCTAAGGTACTTAGCAAAGTGTTGAAAAATGCACTGTTATAGGAATCCAAGCCAGTTATGAGATGCAGATAAAGCCAACCTATAGGAGCTCAGTGCCCGCCCACAGTCTACATATCAAATGGAGTCTTACACTAATTAGTGTGAGTAAAGTCCATTTATTACCATCCTTTTACTTTATTATTCATCCTTTAAATGCTAACCTATGTGTGTCCTTACTTTTAAAGTGGACTTTTTATAGGCAGCATAAAGTTGAGTTTCTTTTGTCCAACCTAACAATATCTTCCTTATATTTTTTAACTTTGTATTTAATGTATCATTGATATTTTAAAACACCATCTTGCTATTTTTTTTCTATTTGTCCCAACTCTTTTTTCTTCCTTTTTTTCCTCGTTTTCTACCTTTCAGATTGACAATTCTTTGTAATTCTATTTTATCTCCTTAGCAACAATTCTTTGTTGTGATATTTTACTGGTTTTTGAAGCTTATAGTATACATTTTTAATATAACACAATCTACTAACAAGACACCTTATACTAATGGTCAGTAGGTAAAGAATCCATTTGCAGTGCAGGAGACAAAAGAGACATGGGTTTGATCAATCCCTGGTTCAGGAAGATCCCCTGGAGGAGCAAATGGCAACCCGTTCCAGTATTCTTGTCTGGAGAAACCCATGGACAGAGGAACCTGGTGGGGTATATACAGTCTGTGGGGTCTTAAAGAGTTGGACACAACTGAGTGACTGAGCACACACACACACACACACACACACACACACACTATCAAGACACCTTATATTAATACTACTGCGTATACCATATAAGCGGAGAAGGCAATGGCACCCCACTCCAGTACTCTTGTCTGGAAAATCCCATGGATGGAGGAGCCTGGAAGGCTGCAGTCCATGGGGTCCCTGAGGGTCGGACATGACTGAGCGACTTCACTTGCACTTTTCACTTTCATGCATTGGAGAAGGAAATGGCAACCCACTCCAGTGTTCTTGCCTGGAGAATCCCAGGGACGGGGGAGCCTGGTGGGCTGACGTCTATCGGGTCACACAGAGTCGGACACGACTGAAGTGACTTAGCAGGCAGCAGCAGCAGCATACCATATAAAAACCATAAAATGGTATGTATCCATTTATCCCCTTCAAAATTTTGTACTCTTGTTTTTAAACACTTAACTTCTGAATGATGATGCATTATTCTCAGTGTTGCTTTTAAAAAGAAAAAGTTGTTTCAGATAGCTAAATTCAGTCTATTGTCTGCTGTGGAAATTTCTTTATTATCATTTAATCTGTCGAGCTTAGAAAGAATTTCTAGATTGATTTACATTCAACTATTTCGCTGGTGAATTTTTATTTTATTTATAATGGAAGACAAGAGGATGTCAGATTCTTTTCAGTAATCAAGAATATAAAGAGAAAAAAAAAGAATATAAGGAGAACTTAACTCTATGTTTAAAATAAACTTGCCTTAACTGCAATTATTTAAAAAATTATGTTGCTTTAATGCAATGGTTTTAAATAAAGACTGAAGACAAATTTATATTTGCAAGAAATAACATTTAACATATTACTTTTCCTTATTCTCACATTTGTTAATCAGTTATTTACATCTTGTTACCTATTCAGTATTTATAAAAAATATAAAACATTAGATTGAATCTATCCTTCCCTTTTTATATCTTCAATTCCTTAAATATATATAGGCAGATCTATCTATCTATCTACCTATATATGATCTCTTTTGAATATACTTTCCTTCTCATGAGTTTTGATCTGAACCGTATTAGCATATACTATTCAATCTGAATCATCATTGTAAATGAAGTGAGATATATTATATAAAAAACACAATTGAAAAAAGGAAAATAAATCACTGAAATGTCGGGAAATGTACTTGAAGAGGAAAGGCTAAAAGACTAAGTAAGTGTACATACCCAAGAAAATTGAAAAGAAACTTACAAGCATGGTTCATGTATATGAAAGGATATTTTATGGATGCCAGCTATTTTGTTTGTAAATTGAGGGCAGAACTTCAACAGTCTCCCTGTCATATGCTTCATGTTCTTCATGCTATGATCTGTCTAACACAGGATTGGAAAACCAATATCACTCAATGGCCATTTTCATTCATCTTTCCTATTCAGTAACTTAACAAGGACTCTAACTCTCTGCATCAAATCTAAACTTCCAACAAACAGCCCTCCATAAAATATTGTTATATGTTTTTATCTCATGGCTTAGTATTTCCCATGCTAGCCCCTCCATTTATTTATTTTTTAGAAACTAACTTTATTTTATTTATTTATATGCACCATAGCCTAGATAATGCACTTCCTATATGAGTTTCATGCATACCTGGACAGTTTTATGTTTGGACAGCATCTCTCCGTATCTTTTTATTTTGTCATCACTGATGATAATACTCATGCTATTCTTTTACTCCAGAGGTTGATATGCAAAGTCATCCCCACCATTCCCATAACATAAATACTGTCTGCCTTACCTCCTTCTATTTCTCCTTCTTATCACTTCAGTTTTCCTGTTTTAGTCAAGGCCTTCTCAAGCTTAGCATCATCAACATTTAAGACTAGGCAATTCTTTGTTGTGGGGCATGTCCTATTCATACTGCAAGATGTTGAGTAGAATCGCTGTCCTCTTTGCACTAGATGCTACATTACCCTGACCCCATCAGAGTCAAAAATGTCTCCAGCCATTGCCAAACATTCTTGTGGAGGCAAAAATGATCCCTGATGAAGAACCACTACTCCAGCCATACCAGCTTAGTAATAATTCCCCAAACAGTGCCACTGATTCATGTGCCCATGCCTCTATCAGCATGATTCTTTCTCCCCTTTATACTATTCCTGTAAGTGAAAACTTAAAGAATTGTGTTCACAGTTAGAAGACAAATCAACAAAGAATAAAGCAACTACCATAAAACTACCACAATGACCACAGTAACTTAGGTATCTCTGCATTGATGAAGCATAACCAGGTCCATAGGCAGAATTTATCTTTTTCTTCTTACTGCTTCTATCATGTGCATTTTCCCATTGCTGCCTTCACCATACTTCCTCAGTATTTATTTTCTTAAAATTTATCTCAACTAAAGGAATGTGAAAATAATGTGAATCCAAACATCCCTGTAGCCCCCAGCCAGGCATGAATGTACCAGACAGTTATTGAAGAAAGCATTCAATATAATCTTTTCTGATGATTATCTTGATTAAACAACCTATACATATATCCAATTGTATTAAAAGCTCTTAATATTTATTTTATGGCTTTAATAACCGTGGTAGATTAAAAATTGTTTTATTTGTTGTACAAGGGTATATTGCATTAATACAACACAGAGAATAGAGCCAATATTGTATAATAATTATACATGGAGTATAACATTTAAAAATGTTGAATCACTCTTTTGTAAAGGGATCTCTGGTGGCACAGCATTAAAGAGTCTGCCTGCAATGGCAGAAGACCACCTGCAATGCAGGAGATGTGGGAAGATTCCCTGGAGATGGAAACGGCAACCCATGCCAGTATTCTTGCCTGAGGAATCCCATAGACAGAGGAACCTGGTGGGCTACATAGTCCATGGAGTGGCAAGAGTCAGATAAGACTTAGCGACCACACCACCACGTTTTGCATACCTATAATTTAAATAGTATTGTACAGCAATGATATGCCCAAAATAAATAAATAAGATAAAAATTAAGCTTAAAAAGTCAGTGTCTAAAAAAAGAAACAGTTTAAAAATGAAGCTTCAAAACTTATATAACTTTTTAATAAAAATAAATATTTTATTGAAGAAAAGAAACTTTTTTTCTTAATGCAGCATTAGAAACACAGTTTTTGTGTGAACAACTGTTTTGATTGGATAGTAACATAATTGAGGAAAATATTAACTCACAAGAATTAGCCTGAGTAATATTACAATGCATAGGATTTTGTTGAAGAGTTTTCTGTGCTTTACTTTTTTACTTCATATACATATGTATATACCATTTTAATATGTTTTCTAAAATATAGTCATTTTGCTAAATTTAATAAACTGTACTTTAAACTAAATGCGTCTTCAAGCATTCTAGATACATCTTCAAACTTAAAACATTACTTTTGATATAATCTTTACCAAAATTTGAAAGTTTGTTTCTAGTTGTTTTTTTTTTTTTTCCTTCCATCAATTTCTATTTTCTTCTAAGTTTCTTGGCCAATATTTGGTAGTGGCATATCTTTAAATAATCATGTGTGTGTGTGGTCTACATATGTTTATATATGTCATACATATGTTTTATATATATATATATATATATACATACATACAAACTATTTGCTCTTTTTCATCATCCCATTGAACCAAATATGAAACTAAAGAGGAAATGAACCTCCATCCTTCCTGTCACTCCTTGTGCCTATGGAAAGAAGTGTTTCTTTCCATGAGTTCCAACCCATGGTTATCCTGCTCTCTGGTAATAACTGGACAATGACAAACTCCAAGGCATCCAGAGTGAGTCTGTGGATAAATAAATGTCTGCTCACAGGTTCTGACTAGCACATCCCTGAAGACACTGAGGAAACGCTAGATAACATTTGTCTTTTGGAGCCTCTTTCCCCTGTATCTTGGTTCCTATCCTTCGTGGGGCTCTGTAAACTATCAGAAAGCTGGACACTTTCTGGTCTCTTCTTGGGATCTTTATTTCACAGTTATCATTTTTTGGAAGGTAGTTATTCCTGCTTAGCTCAATAAGCATACAGAATACCTACTAGTGACTCTGTGCGAGATTTTATGAATACAAAATGCACTAGGCTCAGCTCCAGTATATCATACTCTAAAGGATCTTGTTTGAGAATTTAAAACAATAAGGAGGTTGTTGGCCATCAAGAGTTATGGACATTAAGTTAATGTTATAGTTAAATGTTTGGCTTAACGCACAATGTTATGCCAGAGTCAGCATATCTTTGACCATTGGTGCCTTTCTGCTTTAGGAGTTGGTGACATTCCAAAGCTGGAGACTTAAATCAGACCTCAGACTACTATACTGATTACTACTCTCCTTCCCCACAACCCCTCTATAGCTTTCTCTTCTTTATCTCTTTTCCAGTTGTTACATAGGCTTACAATTTTTTCCATATATATATTAAACACATATTCATTTTTTACATAATTCAAGGCACTAACAGAGATGAAAAGGACATTGTACCTAATTCTGAGGCTGCTCAGTTTAGAAAGAAAACAGTTCCACCAACAGATCAATCGAAAACTGGTAAGTTCTATACTAAGAAGCTAGAACAGAGGCTCAGGGAAGGCTTTAGTTTTGAGACAACTTGTACACTGCTTTGAAAGGATAATTAAGAGTTGTCATGGCAGAAAAAAGAAGGAAGAACAGTGCCATGAGAGGAAAAAAAAAAATTAAAAAAACAGCCTGAACAAAAGCTGACTTGAGAGTGTCATTTGAAAACTGATAAAAACATTTTATGGACCACATCTCTGGGTTCCACTAGCAAACTTTGCATGGCTGTCTAATGCCCCTCAGCTTGAGAAGGTAGCAGTGATCAGGATTGCCAGCTTCTTCCTCAGGGGTGATGCCATCTGAGTGATTCTCAGGCCCCTAGACCATGTACTAAGATCCACATGGATAAGAATTGGAACTTTCTTGTGTAATGCTTGTTGTTATGTGCATATGTTAGTGCTTTATTTGTCCTTTTATCATAAAGCTTAAATAAAATTTTACATAGAATCAGAAGCTCAATAGAAAATAGATGATGAGGGAGGTGACGTGATCTGGGTGAAGAAAGAACCATTTGCTAGTATGATTTTGCACTGAACAGCCACTCACCTCACTACAGCATCAACAACTTGCCTTGGAAGTTTTCCAGAAGCAAACAGTGCTTTTGCTTGCCTTGTGGAATTACAGAAAAGGAAGAAACTAGGCCCCTTCAAACATAAACCTATAGAAGAATATTTCTATGATGGTTCTGCTTTACTGGGAGAATTTCCAGCTTGCAAACCACAAACAAGAAAAGTTCCATATTTTTTGAAGTTTAATCCAATTAGAATAAGGCCAAAAACATTCAAGGATGAACTCCCCTTGTCTCCTGCTATAAAACCCAGAACTATATGTCAAGTAAAGGAAAATGTAAAATAGAATGAATATGGTTAGAACTTGGAGCAATTAGCGTGAAACTCTAAATTTAAAACGTATAGCCCCCAGTTGTATTTTACACACCAAGATTCAGATAAGGAAGGTAAAGTAGAATCTACCACGGGAGAATCCAAAATATTACCACCTGAACCCATAGATCATTCTTAGAAAAAATGAATCCCGGGACAAGTAGACTTTGTGTGCATTCAGATAGAATGGAATGAGTTTATAGCATCACTTACAGGGAATTCTTCCTAAGATTCAATAACATGATTATAACCAGACTGCTAAATCTAACTTCTTGTCCATGGAATTCTCCAGGCAAGAATACTGGATTGGGTTGCCATTTCCTTCTCCAGTAAGAGGAATGGCAAAAACAAGTTAGATGACACTATGAGGTGGAAGAAGCAGTTGGATAAATAAGCAAGACCCATTCGTCAATAAGTCAATGTCAAAAAAAAGATGGGGAGAGGGTAGGAGAGGAAAGGTGCCCAGTCTAACAAGATTAAGGAAACATAGCAACTAAAAACAATGCTTTACCTTAACTGGATCTTAAACAAATGAACTTTATAAAACATTTTTGACTAATTGGTGAAATTTTAAAATGTAATAGATGAACTTTTGTTAATGATAATATTAATATTAATGATTTCATGATATTTTCTGATATTTTAATGGTAGAAAATGTCCCATTTTAGAATTGGTACAAAAATATTTAGGTTTGAGATGTTCTTAATATATATGTAATTTACTTTAAAATTATTCAGCAAGAAAGTGAAAGAGCAAATGTGGAAAAATGTTGATATTTGTTAAATCAAGGTAATGAGTATATGGGAGTCATTTTATATTCTACATTTTTCCATATAATTGAAAATTTTTATTAAGAATTGGATTTTAAAAATTGATATGTTTGATGTTAACTTGTTAACATTTTTTTACTTTTTTATGTCTAAATGGATTAATGACATCAAAAGGAATCTTTTATATATAATATTTCTAAAACAGCCCAAAAATATTTCATAATTGCTATTATGATTCAGATGTAAGATACAATGAGTTTGACACTAACTTCATTTGTTCATTCATTCTTCATTTATTCTTCTCATTCAGTAAATGATTTATAGTCTCATCATTCTCCAGAAATTACTGAATTTTTAATTTTTATGTATCATAGATCTACTTGCTCAAGTTACTAAAACCATCTGAGTTTAAATTTTATCAGCTATAAAATGAGGATATTAATAAATATATCATATTATATAGGGCTTCCTTGGTAGCTTTAAAGAATCTGCCTGAAGTGTAGATCACGTAGTGATGAATAATCTACTTCCAAATGCAGTAGATACAAAGGTGTGGGTTCGACCCTTGGTTCAGGAAGATCCCCTGCAACCTGCTCCAGTATTGTTGCCTAGAAAATACCATGGAAAGAGGAGACTGGCGGGCTACAGCCCATGGGGTCAAAGAGTCAGACATGACTGAGTACACACACACACACACACACCTTTTTTGAGGAATAAGTAAGTTACTAAATATAAGGTGTTAGAATTCAATGGTAACAAAGTGAATAGTGGCATTTTAAAAAATAATGGTGTCACTGATAGTAAAAGTATAATTATAAAGGTAGACTATTTTCCAAAAGTTTTTTTTTTCCTGCTTCAGAGCATTCTTCATCTCCTTTTAAGCAGTTTTCTTATTGAAGAATTACAGCAAACTTTATTGCATATGCCAGATTAGCTATTTCTTAAAAAATAGAACCAAAATCCTAAATTCTCCTTATGATTTAAGGATTATAAAAATCATAAGCATGGACATGTTTCAAAGAAAGATTTTTCTCCTGTATTGTGGAATCATTCAGATTATTTCTGTTAGTGAGCATTTTAAATAAAAATTATAAAATACTCAAAAGGTTTCAGGAATAATTTTCAAACACTTTGTTACATTTTGAAAGATACCAGATGAATTTATCCAGTAAGTTTGCATTAGAGATTGGATAACTGGTGCAGAGCAGTGCAATTATTTCTTATATATGTTCCTTTGAAACAACGGTGCCCATGAAATCTCTGGATTATACTTTCTAAATAAAACAGCACACTGTTAAAGTTTCAGAGTCTAGAAATATTTGATATCAGAAACAGACTCCATAATTAAATAGTTCATGCACAGAAAGATCAGGTGACCCACCTTCCTTAATTGAATTTTAATAATTTGATAACTATAGTGCTACCATTTATGCAGTTGTCCTCAAAGGCTCTGTGTTTCAATTTCCATTCCTCATTTTCTTATCTGTTTATAAACGTCTGCTTTAGGCTGAAGCCCACAATGCAAGGTTTTGTTAATAATAGATTTAAGATAAAACTGTGATAGAATGTATGTTCCCCCAGTAAAGAAGGCAGTGTTGTACTTCACAGGAGAGGTGGTCTCTCTAAGCTCACTTCCCAAGAATTGATCACAGCTGAAACAGAATGAGTTGGAACTAATCGAATGAAACCAACTTTCTTGGGTGGTTCAATTCATTTGTACAATTGATGAGGACACAACAAAATAATTAGTTACTATTCTTAAGTCACTAAGACAGCCTTAGGGAAAATTAGACTGGGGGAAAAGTGCCAATCAAAAAGTGCTTGATTTAACCCATGGTAAAAACACAAAAATTGAGATGGATGTGGACTAGAATGTAACTACTGTACCCAAATATTTATGTTGTATCACTAAATGGAAAATGTACCATTTATATTGAATAGTCTATTCAGAAGGCAGAGCATGGCTAAAACTATGACATATACCTAACAATAAAATACCTACAGTAATAAAATAATTATATGTATCAGCCAGAAATATATGGTAAGTAGCCAATATATATTCTATTACTTGAGTGTTTATCTCTTCTTAAGAAATAGGACACTTCCAAAATAACAATAAAACTGCACTAAATATAAGTTAGGCTGAGAAAATTCAGAAGGCAATTCAGGATTTAACAATGCTTATAATGTTTATTAAGAATGCCTAGACATAGTCAAATTCTGAAGCATGAAAGCATAGTTTCCAACACTGTTCCAATTTCTAACAAGTTCAGGGGGATTCTAAAACCACTTTCAGGTTCAAGAATTTTCATAGAACTCCCTGAAATCTTATATTTATGGCTACTGTTTATTACAGTGAAAAATACAAACTTTGCAAGCATTCAAAGGAAGAAACACATAAAGCAGAGTCTAGTAGGATTCCAGACATGAAACTTGCATTCTGCTTTCCTGGAAATGCCATGTAACAATGGGCAAAGATTTTGCCAAACAAGGAAGCACAACCAAGATTCTGTCTCTATAGTTTCCACTGTAGCTGTAATACACACATATCATTGGTTGATTGCTCACACGGCTGAACCAGTCTCTAGGTCAATTGATACCACAAGAGCCAAAGCTGCCACTCTAGGTCACACTGTTGATCTTTATAGTGGGGACAGCCCCCATCCTCAAGCCACTGGGTATAGATGACCTGACCCCAACTCCAATGTAGCCAGCCCCCACCTCAAACAAAGATGCTCCTATCAGGTATTAAATAGATATCTCAGAAACCAAGCGCAAAAGCAAGATATTTCTTTGAGCAAAGCCAAATTCTTTACTACACAATGAATATTAAATGATTATTTCACACCTAGATGTGAAGTTAAAGAAAATAAGTAATATCAATAGATAAGTATATTGTGAATCTCTGGTTTCACTATGAATTTTCTTAACTAGGACAATATAATCATCTACTCTTAAATATTCTATTCCCTAGAAGTCAATGAGTATTCAGTTTATGCAGTTGGATGCATAACCAACCTGTCCACTATTGAGACTGCCAAAACATTTTAATCTCAAGTCATTTTATTTTAATCATCAAATATTTTTATAGATACATGTCTACTCTGAGTTGTTTTTTGACTCACCAAGAAAGCTTTTCATCACACCACATGCCACCTTCTCCCACTTTCTTAAACATAATTATAACAATACCAACTCTTGGCTCACCCTTCGTCCAGTTCAGGGACTTCCCAGCTAATTTATTCAGCTCAGTCTCATTTCAGTTTAAAACTATCCCTTGGAAGATAATTTAATTTGATGGAAACGAGTTAATGACCATCAATAGACCTGAATTAAATATTTTAGGAATTCTAATTATTGAGTCTGATCAGTTCTAACATATGATTACTAATATCCCCATTTTTAAGGAGATTATTCATAAGGATTAACATTTTCAAAATGAAAAAGATTATCTGGTGCCACTCTGAGAACAAAATACAAGGCATATTGATTTTATAAAAACTTGTTGTATAAATAAAATTGTATAATTTTTTCATGAAAATTTCCATTTAGAATATTATTTATCCAGATGGAGAATATCTATAAGCAGAGAACCCAGCAATAGGAAAGAAAAAGCTGCCAATCAATTACCCTAATGCCATGATCACAAAGAAGGAAACACTTGAGATGAACAACTTATTGCAGAGTTGGGAGTCAGAACACAGCTTTGCCATAAAAGTGTCTGAAAAACACCCTTGTGTCCATGGAAGGCTTCAGGGATGCTGCTTCTGTGCCAGAACTTAGTATTAGTCTGTAGGAATATTTTTCTCTACTGGATGTCTCCTATGTGGATATTACTTCATATTACACTTCTCTAAGGATCATATACAATGATCTGGCATTCACCATGAAGGGGCCAACATATGACCAGCCTTACAGAAATCTTGAGGATAAATGTCTTTTTTTTAAGAGCTCTTTTCTAGTGGAAAATGACTACTTTTAATCAAAGTAAAACTAGTCCCCAGTCTAAAGAACAAGATGACATATATTGAATGCTTATTATATGTCATGTGCTGTGTATATATTATTAATTAATTCCTCCTGCACAGATGATTCTATTTTTATTTTCGAGGAAGAAATTAGGTGCACAAGGGTTGAAGAACCTCTCCCAGATGAAGCTGCTAAAGTGGCCAGTGAAAGATTCAATCCCTACTTTATAGTATTCCAAAGAATATTATTTCTCATACTCTTGTCTTACCTGTTGCAAGGTCATACCAAAATGGCCCAGTTGCTCTGAATCTAGTGTTGTGAATAGCCTTATTGATGGATCTGATTGTTTCAATGCTTTTCCTTGAGGCTAAGAAAGACAGAGATGCTAATAACTTTCAGGGAATGAGATGGTCAGCCTGCCTTCAAATCTCTATCTGCCACTTGCTAGCATGCAACCTTCAGCACATTACTCAACTCTCTACACAAGTTTTCCTCCTAAGTGAACTAGGTATGACATAGCCAACTTCATAGGTTTTCTGTACAGAAAATGTAAACAAAGCACTTAGCATAGTACTTGATACTAAGGTGTGGGACAGCTCAGCAACTTCTCTGGGAGACAAACACAAGGGACCCCAGCATTAAACTGATTGAAAATTTGATGCTAGGAACCCAGGTTTTTTTGATAAAGCATCTTAAATACCAGGCAAATATAAACTGGACGCAGTACTGTCAAAAAAGAGTGAAGATAAGTCATGCCTAAGGTAATTGATCTGCTCATCTTTTTTTTTTTTAAGGCTAACAAAGTTGAGAGTTGCCATTACAAGAGCTAAAACTGCCCCGTGATCATACATGAAGATGGAAGATACAGTTAATTGAACATCTGAACTGAAATCATACAAGTTCTAGTTACATTTAACTGAAATGCTGAACTCAAGGAGTTCAAGGTCTGATTCTATGTATAAGACTTTTAGCTCTTTTTAAGTAAGTGATATTAGTGACTGATCAGTGACTGGCTAACACTCTTTGCTTATTACAACAGAAGCAGTTAATATGTATTGAAGGTTTACCATGCTGCTAGAAAGGTTCTAAGATGTTTGCATATGTTAATTCAAGGAATTCTCACAAGTTTCTTATGAGGTAGCTTCTATTATTATCTCAGTTCTACAGACTAGTAAACAGGCATATAGAGTTGAAATGGCTTGCCCAAGGACTCACAAGCTCAGAACCAAAGAAATTTGAGCCCCATTTCTTACTACTACAATGTATTGATTCTCTAAGTCAAAAGTGGCTGATATCTATGAAATAAGAGATATTAAGTGTATTAACACCTACTTGATAGTATAGGTAAAAGATTTCTATCTAAGGATTCAAAATCAAGCATACACTTTGTTTATAGAAAATTACTTTCAATGCCCTTCCAAGTAAATATAAAAGGAACGTTAAAAACTCTAACAAGGAGCTCCCATGTGACTCCCTGTGGCCTTGAACACAATACAAGGAAGCATGCTTCAAAAACTACATTTGCTTCTGTTTTCAATCCTAGTTTTCACATGGAGTTCTTTCTCTCATTCCTAAACTTTACTGTAAAAACTTTCATTTACACAGAAAAGTATATTGAAATGATAGTACAATCAATAAGCATCTACACACTCTATCTAGATTCATCAGTTGTATCATTTGGCTATACATACTTTGTCTTTCCTTTACAAACACACGTGTGTGTGCTAAGTCACATCAGTTATGTGTGACTCTTTGCAAACCTATGGACTGTAGCCTGTGAGGCTCCTCTGTCCATGGGATTCTCCAGGCAAGAACACTGATGTAAGCTGTCATTCTCCCCTCCAGGGGATCTTCCTGACCCAGGGGTCAAACTGCATTTCTTGTGTTTCCTGAATTGGCAGGTAAGTTCTTTACCACTAGTGCTATCTGGGAAGCTCCTCTACACACACACACACACACACACACACACACACACACACTGTGGGTTGGTATTTTGAAACTAAGTTGTATACCTGGTATTTCACTTCTTAAAACATCCTCATGAATCCCTCAAGAATAAAGTATTCATTGGGTACTTTATTGGGAATATTCTTAATTTGATTTTCTGTATCTCAGCTTTATAAGTGAGACTAAATCAAAAGATACCCAAGTCTTATAAATCTTAACTGATTCAGAAAGTCTGAATATGAATAGAATGACTTTTGTCTGGAATTGCTAGTGAAAGTACCTGTAAGTCTTTAGTAAGTGCTCCTGTCACAGTCAAGCACTATCATCATCCCCAAATGAGAAAGATGCATAAATCACAGGCTTGCTACATGCTGAATTCAAGTACAGCTCAAGGCTCTCATGATTTGTCATCATTTTAAAAATTATGTCTGGGATCCAGATGGTGCTCATCCCCAAAACTTCAGCTTTTGTACATGGAGAGGAGCCCTCACTATTCACTCTACTTGTTTTAACATCCAGCATACAAGTCTTAAAACTCCAATAAACAGTGAATGTTCTTTAGAAATTAAACAATGAATATTCCTCAATGCTAACTCAATGCTGTCACACGGAAAAAAGTGGTGAATTTGGTAAATTATCTCCCATATTTAAAACTGATTGCAAACTTAATCAGATCAGTTCAGTCGCTCAGTCGTGTCCAACTCTTTGCGACCCCATTAATCGCAGCACGCCAGGCCTCCCTGTCCACCACCAACTCCCGGAGTTCACTCAGACTCATGTCCATCGAGTCGGTGATGCCATCCAGCCATCTCATCCTCTGTCGTCCCCTTCTCCTCTTGCCCCCAATCCCTCCCAGCATCAGAGTCTTTTCCAATGAGTCAACTCTTCACATGAGGTGGCCAAAGTACTGGAGTTTCAGCTTTAGCATCATTCCTTCCAAAGAAATCCCAGGGCTGATCTCCTTCAGAATGGACTGGCTGGATCTCCTTGCAGTCCAAGGGACTCTCAAGAGTCTTCTCCAACACCACAGTTCCAAAGCATCAATTCTTCGGCGCTCAGCCTTCTTCACAGTCCAACTCTCACATCCATACATGACCACAGGAAAAACCATAGCCTTGACTAGATGAAACTTTGTTGGCAAAGTAATGTCTCTGCTTTTGAATATGCTATCTAGGTTGGTCATAACTTTCCTTCCAAGTAGTAAGCATTGTTTAATTTCATGGCTGCAGTCACCATCTGCAGTGATTTTGGAGCCCAGAAAAATAAAGTCTGACACTGTTTCCCCATCTATTTCCCATGAAGTGATGGGACCGGATGCCATGATCTTCGTTTTTTGAATGTTGAGCTTTAAGCCAACTTTTTCACTCTCCACTTTCACTTTCATCAAGAGGCTTTTGAGTTCCTCTTCACTTTCTGCCATAAGGGTGGTGTCATCTGCATATGTGAGGTTATTGATATTTCTCCCGGCAATCTTGATTCCAGCTTGTGTTTCTTCCAGTCCAGCGTTTCTCATGATGTACTCTGCATATAAGTTAAATAAGCAGGGTGACAATATACAGCCTTGACGTACTCCTTTTCCTATTTGGAACCAGTCTGTTTTTCCATGTCCAGTTCTAACTGTTGCTTCCTGACCTGCATACAAATTTCTTAAGAGGCAGATCAGGTGGTCTGGTATTCCCATCTCTTGAAGAATTTTCCACAGTTTATTGTGATCCACACAGTCAAAGGCTTTGGCATCGTCAATAAAGCAGAAATAGATGTTTTTCTGGAACTTTCTTGCTTTTTCCATAATTCAGCAGATGTTGACAATTTGATCTCTGGTTCCTCTGCCTTTTCTACAACCAGCTTGAACATCAGGAAGTTCACGGTTCACATATTGCTGAAGCCTGGCTTGGAGAATTTTGAGCATTACTTTACTAGCGTGTGAGATGAGTGCAATTGTGCAGTAGTTTGAGCATTCTTTGGCATTGCCTTTCTTCGGGATTGGAATGAAAACTGACCTTTTCCAGTCCTGTGGCCACTGCTGAGTTTTCCAAATTTGCTGGCAGATTGAGTGCAGCACTTTTATAGCATCATCTACTACAAATGTTGGAATTTGAGAAAAACATATACTCCTGCTTCATTGACTATGCTAAAGCCATTGTGTGAATCACACAAACTGTGGAAAATTCTTAGAGAGTTGGGAATACCAGCCCACCTTACCAGTCTTCTGAGAAACCTGTATGCAGGTCAAGAAGCAACAGTTAGAACTGGACATGGAACACCTGACTGCTTCAAAATTTGGAAAGACTATGACAAGGCTGTATATTCTCACCTTGCTTATTTAACTTTTATGCAGAGTGCATCATGCAAAATGCCAGGTGGGATAAATTACAAGCTGGAATCAAGTTTGCCAGGAGAAACAACAACTTCAGATATGCACATGATCTCACTCTGATGGCAGAAAGTAAAGAGGAACTAAAGAGATTCTTGATGAAGGTGAAAAAGGAGAGTGAAAAAGCTGCTTTGGAACTCAACATTAAAAATCTAAGATCATGGCATCTGCTCCCATTACTTCATGGCAAATAGATGGCATAAAGTGGAAATGGTGACAGATTTTATTTTTCTGACCTCTAAAATCACTGTGAATGGTGACTGCAGCCATGAAATTAAAAGTCACTTGCTCCTTGGAAGGAAAGCTGTGACAAACCTAGACAGTGTATTAAAAAAAAAAAAAGAGAGAGACATCATTTTGTCAACAAAGGTCCATATAGTCAAAGTTATGGTTTTTCCAGTAATCATGCATGGATGTGAGACTTGGACCATAAAGAAGGCTGAGTGCTGAAGTACGGATGCTTTTGAATTGTGGTATGCTGGAGAAGGCTCTTGAGAATTCTTTGGACAGCAAGGGGATCAAACCAGTCAATCCTAAAGGAAAACAACCCTGACTATTCATTGGAAAGACTGATGTTGAAGCCGAATCTCCAATACTTTGGCCACCTGATGCAAAGAGCTGACTCATTGGAAAAGACACTGGTGCTCAGGAAGATTGAGAGCAAGAGGAGAAGGAGGTGGCAGAGGATAACATGGTTAGATAGCATCATCAATTCAATGGACATGAGTTTGAACAAACTCTGGGAGATACGGAAGGACAGGAAAGCCTGGTATGATATACTCCATGGGATCACAAAGAGTCAGACAATACTTTTATGACTGAACAATAACAAGAAAATACTTCTAATATAAACTCTTTGTAATATTGAAAGCACTGCAAGATTTAGACAGAACATAGCATAGGAATATAAAATGAGGTGTCGGAGTACGGACTATGGAGCCATACCACCATATGGCTCCAAATTCAGCCATATCCAAATTCTGATTTCTTCCACTTAATATCTGCATGAGTTTGAGTAAATTGTGCCTCATTTCTCACATCTATAAAAAAAGAGATTATAATATTTATCTCATTGTCCAATTGTGAGAATTTTTGAGAGTCATGAGTATATCAGCAAAACTTTGATAACATCGCATACGTCAGTTAAAGTGTTAGTTATAGCTGAAAATATCACAATGATTAGAGAAGCAGTTCTCAAAAATTTCTTGTCTCTGAACTCCTATATTGAGAATCTCAAGATGTTTTGTTTAAGTTGTTATGTATAACCATGTAAGAAATTAAAATTGAAATTAATTCATTTAAAAAATAAAATATGTTCAAATAAACAATATATTTTAGTATAAAATAACTACATCTTCTCCCAAGAAATAATGAGAAGAGTGGTGGTATTTTACATCTTGGCACAAGTCTTTACCTGACGTCTATGATGTCAGACATTAGATTTTCATATTTGCTTCTGAATGCGGTATGTAATACTATGTCCTTTTGGTTGAAGTATCCGAAGAAAACCCAGACTCACACAGATATGTAGTTGGAAATAAGAGGACTATTTTAATAGATTTTTTTTCAGAAAACTTCAGATATTCCATTCTTTTTACTGACACCAAAATTTGACAAGTGATTGTCTACTAAAACTTCACAGCCATGTGCATTCTGAAACTGAGTCAATGCACATTGCTGCATTCTCTTACATTATACTCTGTCTGTTACACTGAATGCTTCTATTTTGCACTTTGGTCTTTTCTTATAGAAAATGGATCAGTTGTCTACATTGATCACTTAAAAAATACTGGCTCACTGAGTTATGCCTTCTTTCAAATATTAACATATTTTATAAAAATATATTTGTTAATATCACCAACACCTTTATCTGAAAACTCTGTAAAGATTGGGAATCTCTCAAACTCACGGTGGCTATCTCAATGTTTCCTGAATTCTAATTTTCTCTTAAAAGCATGAATTTTTCATGGCCAACAAATAGTACCAGTTGATTTTCTTTGAAGTGACAAGATGACTTCTTTTATTTTAAAGTAAATGTGTGCCAAATACTCAAAGCCATATTTTGTCTGTCAGTTAATTTTTCAAGTAAAAATTGTATTCCATGAAAAGAGGGAGATTGTTACAACTCTCAATTCAAATGGACAAGTGCTCTTTCCAAAGAAAGCCATGATAGTCAAAAATGCTTTTTTGTGTACTTCTCAATTTGTCAAAGAAAATATTAAGCAGACATGTGCTCTCTTGCTTGTGGACAAGATGGACTAAAAGGGACAGAATAGATCCTCCTCCCATCTCTGCAAAAACACAGACAAAATATATGAATCAAATGTTTTCAAAAACACTTGGTAGCAACCGAAAAAGCACTGATTCTTGACAGACGGAAAACAAAAGAAGTCATCCCTACAAGCGCCCTATTTCATTCCTTCAAGAGAGTTTCTAGGTCATGGCACAAAGAGAGAGAATGCAGAAGGGCTCATGGACTCTCCATGTTGAAGAGACTGAGAATCCAAGTGGCTAAGTGTTCACAGGAAAGAAAAGTGAACAACACAAAGAGAGAGCCCTGGAAATCTTTTCAGGGTCTCCCTCAAGTGTTCATTAGGGTGCTGATTAGCAATACATTTATTTTTAATGTGTGTGTTTAAAATATTTATTCATTCATGTTATTATTATATTATTATTATTCCTACTTTTATGTCCTCCTGAGGCTTAGCATTTTAACTAGATATTTATTTTGGAAGCCTCCTAGATAAACAAAAAATTTCTCAATTCAAAATAGCAAGAATTCTACCACAGGTTAAATGTCATTGCTGGTTCTGGATTAAGGACTAAGTGATTCTTTGCAAAACTCAGATGACTTGATTTGTTGCACTGAGTAAATCCTATCCTTTCTCTTCATTTCCAGGAAATATTATTTACTTTTTTTGTTATTTACTTTCTAAATGGTCAGTGTTACCTAGTATAGTTACCTATACAAATTTTTCATTATGCTTAAAAGCTTCTGTTGGCTTTATCTGTAATTTAAGATCACTTGAATGCTCATCCAGCCATTTTATCCACTAGAAAATGAAGGTTTGAATCTGATACAGTAATTCTTCCATTTAGAACATCTGGCTAAATTAGCATCCTGAAGTAGGATGTTATAATAATTAACATACATGACCACCAGAGTTGATCAACTGCTGGATAACCTTCTCACCTAGCCATCACGAGCTGAAATTATTTGGTAAATAGGCATCTGCTGCTGCTGCTGCTGCTGCTGCTAAGTCACTTCAGTCGTGTCTGACTCTGTGCGACCCCATAGACGGAAGCCCACCAGGCTCCCCCGCCCCTGGGATTCTCCAGGTAAGAACACTGGAGTGGGTTGCCATTTCCTTCTCCAATGCATGAAAGTGAAAAGTGAAAAGGAAGTCGCTCGATTGTGTCCGACTCTTAGCGACCCTATGGACTACAGCCTACCAGGCTCCTCCATCCATGGGATTTTCCAGGCATCTGCTACAATGTCCTATCTTGTAGACCTCAGCAGAATTCTTACCGTTAGAGAGTATGTGGCTATTCAAAATTAATCCTCTTCATTCTTTCTTTTAGATTCTGATTATACACAGACACTCATATATATACATATTTAATTTGTACATGAAGGAAAAAGTAAACTCAAAATATTTATATTGACTTCCTCTTTTAGGCATATGTTTCTATCTTGCTTATCAGTAATAATTGTATATATGTGTATGTATATATATGTATACATATATATGTATAATTATAATTAAACATTGCAAAAATATATGTATATGTAGAATATATATACACATGTACTAAAATTATTAAAATCAATAAAAATGTACTAAAATCAGTAAAAAACCAACCATCTACCATCTATCAAGGTTTTCCATTTTTGGCATTACAACTACTCCAGTGTGTATTTCATTTTCACTTTTTAAGTTTCATTTTTAACTTATGGCCTTTAATAGACTTGAAAAGTTTCCATTACTTAAGATTTCAAGCTTACATTTTTTTCTCTTAGCTGATGACCAACTCCTTCAGCTAGATTATGCATCTATTTAGTAATTGTCTTGATATATTTTTTAAACTTCCCTTATTTTTGGCAATGATAGAAGGTTTTATGCCCATGAATTATCTCTGTCCAAGAATAGAATAAAATCTTCTCTAAGAAACACCAGTTCACTTTTTTTGCAATTGAGATTAAAAAATCATAATCTTGGCATAAGGGGGTGTACATGAGAAGATGTAACAGCTTCTATTAACATATCTGATTTTAAAGTAACACAAACATCAATTAGCTAAGACAACGATCACTGTAGTTTTGTTCAGGAGTGACAGAACAATGAAAGTTCAGGGGTGTTTTTTTTATATGTGCATGAATTCCTTTTTTTTTTTTTTTAAAGAAACACTTTCTCTCACACTTATTTCTATTTTATATTTTCTATTTTAAAGTCTAAATGAACCACTTCAGGCTACTCAGGCTTGTACCTATCCATTCAGTGACCTGAGCAGTATGGGTTGCAGACCAGTCTTCAGTGATGGGCTGAGCACCCCTGCCTGCCATAGGGACTGCTGAACCGGCCCCAGAACACCTGAACCTCTAGATACCTCTGTGATCTCCATTGAATAGCAGTTAACTCAGGTGCTGGACCAGCCTATTAACCCCGAACAGTTCCTACTTGGTCACTCTGCCTTTTCAGCAGTGGCTCATTTTGCTTTTCAATCTCTTCAGGCTCTCTGTAGAACTAGAGATGAGGTGTGACCTCCTATGATGTTACTACCATGGAAATGGTACCACTCATGTGCAGAGCCTCCTGGGCTAGCATCCACCACTCAGATCCACTGAGTGAGTTCCCTTGTTGCTGCCTAGGATGGCAATGTCCACAAAGTGCAGAAGAGAGTCTCTGTTACACAGAGCAAGGTGGACAGGTTAGCGTAAGACATCCCTGTGAGAGGCTGGTGGTCTAATGGGATCAGTAACCTCCTGAAGGCTGTTCTCAGAAGGCTAGCAGTTCCCAGAAGGCTGTCTGGATCTGGTGAGTGAAGGTTCCAGAAGTGAAACAGCCAGCAATATGAGTAGCTCTAGAGGTGGCAGCAAACATCAGCCCAACTCTCTGGTCAGTATTCCTGGAGGAAATGACACTGACATCAGCCAGGTTTTTCATGGGAACAATGGCATAAGCTTCCAACAGAAGCTTCCCTCGGATTGCCTTCAGATTTATGATGTAAGACATTATCACTTTTCCTTTTGTAGATGTAGTGTTCCATATGGAAGTCAAGATCCATGCCAGCTCAGAGGATTCCCACTATAAGGAACTTGAGGACATCCCCTCCCTTCATTCTCTGGACACCAAGGGTGCTGGACGTTGTGAAAGCTTCCCTTAAATCATGACAGGAGCCCAGAACAATGCTACATGAACCCCTATCCAGGCAGCTCTGTGCACACAATATTGCTGTGGAACTTCATGGAAAGTAGGTGCCTTCCATAGATAGCAACATTTCATTATATATTGTTCTAGGACATTCTGCATGTCAGCATTCCATCATGTATTTTGTTAAGACTTTTAAAATATTTATTCCCCAAAGCTACATTTCTGGTAACCCAAAGTACAAGGATCTAAGAAAAGCAAACTGATAAACAGAACATCTGAGGTCAAATTTCAACATAATGTTTTGTTAAATCTACTTTATTGTGGTACAATTTAATAATTTTTAATTAAACTTATTCAAACTAAGAAAAAAATAAAGACAGCTCAGCTATTTCTCTCACCTTTCACACCATGCCTCTGGCAACCACTAATCCATTCTCAGTATCTATAAGCTTGTTTATTCTTTATTATTTAGATTCCATATAAAAGAGAGATGATAGGGTACTTGTCTTTCTCTGAGTTATTTCCCTTAGTATAAAGCTCTCAAGGTCCATTCATGTTGTCACAAATGGTGAGATTTTATTATTTTTATGGCTGAATAATATTACTATTGGAGAAGGAAATGGCAACCCACTCTAGTGTTCTTGCCTGGAGAATCCCAGGGACGGGGGAGCCTGATGGGCTGCTGTCTATGGGGTCGCACAGAGTCGGACACGACTGAAGCGACTTAGCAGACTTAGCAGCAATATTACCATATATAATGGTATATGTATGTGTATTAGAGTTTCCTTATCTACTCATCCATTGATGATAGATACTTTGTTTTCATATCTTGGCTATGGTAAATAATAATGTAATGCATCCTTTGTTATACAGAATCATTTTGGTTTGTTGTAGTCTCATTCATTTTATTTTTGCTTTTGTTTCCATTACTTTTGGTGTCAAATTCAAAAAAGAAAAAACTCATGTCTAGGACCAATGTTAACGTACTTACAGCCTATGCTTTTTTTTAATATATTTTATGGTTTCAGGCTTTACAGACTATGTTTTCTTCTATGTTTTATAGTTTCAGGCTTTGCAGTCTAGTATTTAATTCTATTTAAAATTTGTGTGTATGGTATAATTTTTGTGTATGGTATAAGATAGTAATCTACTTTCATTCTCTTTCATGTGTCTGTCTAGTTTTCCCAATACCATTTATTGAAGAGACTATAATTTCCCCATTGTATATTCTTTGCTCCTTTGTTGTGAATTAATTAACATACATGCATAGATTTACTTCTGGATTCTCTACTGTGGTCTGTTGATCCATGTGTCTGTTTTTATGCCAGTAACATATTGTTTTAATTATATAGCTCTGTAGTATAGTTTGAAATCAGAGAGCACGATGCACCCAGCATTGTTCTTCTATCCAAACATTGCTTTGTTATCCAGGATCTTTCATGGTTTATATAACATTTAGGAATGTTCATTCTTGAATTTGTATATTACTAAGGCTGTCACCAAGTATACCAGTTCCAAGTAAATATAATATGCTTAGCTGCTGTTAACGGAGAAGGCAATGGCACCCCACTCCAGTACTCTTGCCTGGAAAATCCCATGGATGGAGGGCTTGGTGGGCTGTAGTCCATGGGGTCGCTAAGAGTCGGACACGACTGAGCGACTTCACTTTCACATTGGTAATATGAATCTTTAGACTAGATTACAATATAGGCTATATTCCTCTGTAATTTTTATGTTATTACAATTGTATTTTGTTAAAGAATAGTTATAAAGAGAATTTTGTGCATAATTTTTCTTATTTAAAGACTTTTTGCACAGAACTGACACTCTCAATAAGTATCTATAAAATGTGGAGCTCAAATTATTTATGATTATAGCCTCCCATTTAAAGGGAAACTTCAAATGACTACAGCTCACTGGTATGTGTTAAAAAGTAAGTAGATGCTGAAAATTAGCCCCATTCATAGAGAAGACCTTTTTCAAAAATTAGAAGACCTGATTTTTAAAAATTGTTTTACTTACCTGAAAAAGTCTGACCTCACTTTCTTAATAGTGTTTCTGGTAGAAAAAAAATTCAGCAATTTTGATGTAACTGTGAAAATGTTTTTAATGTAAAACAACTAGGAGCCTGGATCTAGCCCTAGTCTAATCACTGAACTGTGAGGTTCCCTGGTGGCTCAGATGGTAAAGAATCTGCCTGCAGTGTGGGAGGCCTGGGTTTGCTCCCTGGCTTGGGAAGCTCCCTGGAGAAGGAAATGGCTACCCACTCTATCATTCTTGCCTGCAGAATGCCATGGATAGAGGAGCTTACAATGCGGTCACAAAGAGTTAGGACAGAGTGACCAACACTCTCACTTTTCTGAGTATCTCTGGTTCTGTTTCCTTACCTAACCGAGATAAACTCACAAATGTAGAATCAGCTATTCTCAAACTTATTTTTTTAATCTTTTTGGCTCTTATTTTACAAATAGCAGAGACTATTTGAGAAACTTGACCTTCTTACATTAGATGAATAGAATTAAAGCTCTCCATTAAACTAATGATAAAACAGACATTTAAATAGAATGGCAGGATATTTTTTTCATATTATTAGCAGAAATAATGAAATTGAAACTACATTGGCCTCCTAGACCAGTCTTTTTGAAACCCTCAAACTCTTTCCATATTCTTTGTCTAAAATCGCCTAAGGGCTGAGTGCCTACCTTCCTAATTTTAATACCCTAGCAACATATCCTGCACATGTAATCGCCTAATTTTTCTTTTAATTTAACTGAAGTACCTCAGTTAATCCTCACTGCCACCTTAAAAGATAAGCTGTTTTCAATCCATTTTATTGATTAAGAAAATAGGATCAGAAAGGTTAAGAAATTGCCTTGAAATCCCAAGGACTGTACATGACAAAAGTAAGATTACACTGTCAGATCTTCTAAAGTTTAAAAAATAAAAATAAAAGGTGGATAACTCTAATTACCGGAGAAGGCAATGGCACCCCACTCCAGTACTCTTGCCTGGAAAATCCCATGGACGGGGAGGAGCCTGGTGGGCTGCAGTCCATGGGGTCGCTACGAGTCGGACACTACTGAACGACTTCACTTTCGCTTTTCACTTTCATGCATTGGAGAAGGAAATGGCAACCCACTCCAGTGTTCTTGCCTGGAGAATCCCAGGGACGGGGGAGCCTGGTGGGCTGCCGTCTGTGGGGTCGCACAGAGTTGGACACAACTGAGGCGACTTAGCAGTAGCAGTAGCAGCAACTCTAATTACAGAGGTGATCCTTTTTTCCTTGAAATCCTTGAAAAGGATTAATTTTACACTTTCAGTAAAATGTTTTCTTAAGAAGAGGAAGACAGCTGATCCAAAGAAAGCAGAAAGGAAACACTGAAAGGAGGATAGGAAATTTAGATTTGAAAATTTGCATTACTTGAGTCTAAATTCACAGGAGGTTAAATAAAAGTATCAAATACAAATTAAGTTTAGCACTAAAAAGATACACTGAGATACTTTCAAACTGACAGTCCAGCTGAAATCCTTCAGAGTTCATATCTACACATGAGTATAGATCTCATGTTAAGTGCTCTTACTACAATAAAATTAAAAAAAAATTACAGGAAAAGATAAATGGCTAGATCAGATGTAGAACAACTCTGCTTCTTCAATCTGACTACGAGATCTGTTCCTAGGGACAAAATGGTAGGAGAAAGTTAATATTTTTGTCCATATTGTTTTGTTGTGCTTTTCCCACAGATAAAAAGCAGGTGGAACGTTTGGCTGGGTTCAGCCTAGAAGAAATTTCAACAGCAATGACTGAAGTCAATAACACTTAAAATGACTGAGGATAAGTTGAGAAAGTAGCACTGACAAATACACACCACCCTGTGCTAAGTCACTTCAGTCATGAAGTGAAGTCATTAAGTCATGAAGGGTGCAACTCTTTGCAACCCCATGGACTGTAGCCCACCAGACTCCTCTATCTATCGGATTCTCCAGGCAAGAATACTAGAGTGGTTGCATTTCCAACTCCAGGGGATCTTCCAGACCCAGGGATCGAACCCTAGTCTCTTATGTCTCCTGCATTGGCAGGCGCGTTCTTTACCACTAGTGCCAGCTGGGAGGCCCCACACTACCATGTATAAGACAGATAACTAGTATGAAACTGCTTTGTAACACAGGGAGCCCAGCCTGGTGCTCTGTGCAAGTCCACAGTGGTGGGATGGGAAGGGGAAGGAAAGCTCAAGAGGGAGGGGTGTAAATATATGTACACACACACACACATATGACAGACTTCCACTATGATACAGCAGAAATCAACACAATATTGTAAAGCAATTATCCTCCAATTAAAACAAAATGACCGATAAAGAAAATTACAACACTATTTTTAGTACGAACACTTCTCTTGAATTTTTGTGAGACCAAGATGATCTGTGTTGTAATTACAGATTGAGAGTGAAAGGAAAAAGAAAAACATATGAAATTCTAAATTAGTGCATGTTTAGTGATTTAATAATTTAAATAACTTTATAGCAAATGTGTAAGATAAATTTCAGTATTTATGGGATGGGAAGATACAAAACAATTTTTACTGATGGGTTTTCTGAGTAGAAATAGTGTAAATTTGGCCTGAAATACAAAACCATTGCCTTCTAGGGAACACATGGCAAACTTTATAAATTAATTGGAGAAACAGAGTTCTACCTAATATTCATGGCAAGCCAGTAAGTTCTACATATGCTGATGGGTAAAAGAAATAAATTAATTAGAAAGAGTATTTCTTTGGGTGTATAAAGACTGATAACAATAATTATAAATATTTTAAGATTTATACAACATAAAGAGCAAAAACAAAATTAAAAGACGCAACTAGAGCAGAGAAAATTGGCAACATATATGATAGAAAATTTGTCATTTTACATATGAACAGCTTGTAGAAATCAATCAATTTTAAAGGGGCAAAGAACATTAATAGGCATTCCATCATAAGAAAAACACAAATATTTAATTATTTGAGGAAGAAAAGTTTAGAATCTCTGTTAATCAAAGAATTAGAGGCACCTTTCAAATAAGATTTTTTTTTTTTTTAATCTCTGATTCTAGTTTTTGGTAAAGGTGCATGCTGTTGAAAACAGTTTATACTGGAAATATCTCTCAAAATTAAGGGACAAAACATAACAAAAACATTAAAAAATGTGCCTACACTTTAACCAAACTACCTGATTCCTTAAAAATTATATTTAGGACATGACAAGGAATCCATTAGGATGTTAATTGTATCATTTTTAATATAAAAATTTGGATATGATCTAAATATTTACTAATCATTGATGGCTTAAATAAATATTGAAGCATGGCTACCAAATAAAGAGTTTACTCTCTAAGATTTAAATAACCCTTGAAATTTGTGGTAAGACATATGAAAACTTTTATGCAGAGTACATCATGCAAAATGACAGGCTGAATGAATCACAAGCTGAAATCAAAATTGCCAGGAGAAATAAACAACCTCATATATGCAGATAATACCATTCTAATGGCAAACAGCAAAGAGGCACTAAAGAGCTTTTGGATGAGCATGAAAGACGAATGTGAAAAAGTTGGCTTAAAACTCAACATTCAAAAAACTAAGATCATGCCATCACTTCATGGCAAACAGACGGGGGCTCCAAAATCACTGCAGATGGTGACTGCAGCCACAAAATTGAAAGATGCTTGCTCCTTGGAAGAAAAGCTATGATAGACCTAGGCAGTGTATTAAAAAGCAGAGGCATCAGTGTGCCAACAAAGGTCTGTATAGTCAAAGTTATGTACAGATGTGAGAGTGGGACCATAAATATAGCTGAGTTCCTTGGACGGCAAGGAGATCAAACCCATAAATCTTAAAGGAAATCAAATCTGAATACTCATTGGAAGGACTGATGCTGAAGCTGTAGCTTCAACACTTTGGCCACCTCATGCAAAGAGCCAACTCATTGGAAAAGACCCTCATGCTGGGAAAGACTGAGGGCAAGAGGAGAATGGGGCAGCAGAAAATAAGATGATTAGATAGCATCACTAATTCAGTGGACATGACTTTGAGCAAACTCTGGGAAAGAGTGAAGAACAGGGAATCCTGGCATGGTGCAGTTCATGAGGTCATAAAGAGTCAGACAAAACTTAACAACTTAATAATGAACAACATCTGAAAATCAGAAAAATGAGTAAAATACACGGACAGACAAAAAAGTGAAAATGATGTTTAACCTTATGAAAAGATATTTATTTCATTCCCCAAAGAAGAAATACAAATATAAGCACACTGAAGATAAAATTTTACAAAACATATATACATACACACAGTGGGTTTGTGTAAAAATAAAAGCTAGAAAAATCTGAATGAGATCTTTAGACAAAATTATTGTGCCAATGTAAATTCCTGCTTTTGATCAATGTACTCTGTGATTATATAAAATGTTATATAAACATATAAATGTGGTTATATAAAATGTTATCAATGGGGGAAGCTGGGCACAGACCACAGAGAAAAATTACTATTTTTACAACTTAATGTAAATCTAAAACCATTACAAAGTAAAACATTTTTGTAAAGATGTAAAGAAATATTAACATATCAAATTTAAAAGGAAAGATAAAAAGGAATGCGTCAGGTCAGTTCAGTTGCTCAGTCATGTCCAACTTTCTGTGACCCCATTGATTTCAGCACACCAGGATTCCCTGTCCATCACCAACTCCTGGGGCTTACTCAAACTCATGCCCATTGACTCAGCGATGCTATCCAACCATCTCAGTCTCTGTCATCTTCTCTTCCCACCTTCAATCTTTCCCAGCATCAGGGTCTTTTCAGCTAGGGGTAATTTTTTTTTTAATTTTTAAACTTTACAAAATTGTATTAGTTTTGCCAAATATAAAAATGAATCCGCCACAGGTATACATGTGTTCCCTATCCTGAACCCTCCTCCCTCCTCCCTCCCCATACCATCCCTCTGGGTCATCCCAGTGCACTATGACTCATTTGAAAAGACCCTCCCAGCATCAGGGTCTTTTCAAATGAGTCAGTTCTTCCCAGCAGGTGGCCAAAGTATTGGAGTTTCAGGTTCAGCATCAGTCCTTCCAATGAATATTCAGGACTGATTTCCTTTAGGATGGACTGGCTGGATCTCCTTGCAGCCCAAGAGACTCTCAAGAGTCTTCTCCAACACCACACTTTAAAAGCCTCAAATTTTCAGTGTTCAGCTTCTATTATGGTCCAACTCTCACATCTGTACATGACTACAGGTAAAACCATAGGTTTGACTAGATGGACTTTTGTTGGCTAAGTAATGTCTCTGCTTTTTAATATGCTGTCTAGGTTGGTTATAGCTTTTCTTCCAAGGAGCAAGCATCTTTTAATTTCATGGCTGCAGTCACCATCTGCAGTGATTTAGGAACCCAGGAAAATAAAGTCTGTCACTGTTTCCACTGTTTCCCATCTATTTGCCAGGAAGTGATGGGCTGTGCGGTGCTGAAGCGGTGGCTGCATGGCACTGGAGCAGCTGTGAGGAGATACCCCTGACCAAGGGCAAAGGAGAAGCCCCAGCAAGAGCGTAGGTGGGGTGAAATCACATTTAGAATCAAACCCCATACCCACCAGAGATACTCAAAGGGCTCAAACAAACCTTGTGCACACCAGGACCCAGAGACCCCACAGAGACTGAGACAGAATTGTGTTTGAGCATCTCTTGTGGAGGTATGGGTCAGCAGTGGACTGACACAGAGGCAGAGGCTCAGGGTGCAGCAGACTTGGGTATGGCATAAGCCCTCTTGGAGGAGGTCACTGTTAACCCCACCATAGAGCTGCTAGAACTTACACAGGACTGGGAAAATAGACTTTTGGAGGGCACAAAATGAACCTTGTGCACATCGGGACCCAGGATAAAGGAGCAGTGACTGCAGAAGAGACTGACCCAGACTTGCCCGTGAGTGTCCAGGAGTCTCTGGCAGAGGTGTGGGTCTGCGGTAGCCTGCTGTAGGGCTGGGGCACTGAGTATAGCAGTGTGTGCGTGGGACCTTTTGAAGGAGGTCGCCATTTACTTCCACCATAGTTTGACCCCAAAAGGCAATGAGAAAGAATGCTCAAACTACCACACAGTAAAGTGATGCTCAAAATTCTCCAATCCAGGCTTCAACAATATGTGAACCGTGAACTTCCAGATGTTCAAGCTCGATTTGGAAAAGGCAGAGGAACAAGAGATCAAATTGCCAACATCTGTTGGATCATCGAGAAAGCAACAGAGTTCCAGAAAAACGTCTACTTATGCTTTATTGACTAAGCCAAAGCCTTTGACTGTGTGGATCACAACAAATTGTGGAAAATTCTTAAATGTATGTGAATACCAGACCACTTATCCTGCCTCCTGAGAAATCTATATGCATGTCAGGAAGCAACAGTTAGAACTGGATATGGAATAACAGACAGGTTCCAAATAGAAAAAGGAGTACATCAAGGCTGTATACTGTCACTCTGTTTATTTAACTTATATGCAGAGTACATCATGAGAAACACTGGGCTAGATGAAGCACAAGCTGGAATCAAGAATGCTGGGGAAAATATCAACAACCTAAGATATGCAGATGACACCACACTTATGGCAGAAAGCAAAGAAGAACTAAAGAGACTCTTGATGAAAGTGCAAGAGAAGAGTAAATATTGGCTTAAAATTCAACATTCAGAAAACTAAGATCATGGCATCTGGTCCCATCACTTCAAGGCAAATAGATGGGGAAACAGTGGAAATAGTGACAGACTTTATTTTGGGGGGCTCCAAAATCACTGCAGATGGTGACTGCAGCCATGAAATTAAAAGACGCTTGCTGCTTGGGAAAAAAGTTATGACCAACCTAGACAGCATATTAAAAAACAGAGGCATTACTTGGCCAACAAAGGTCCAATTAGTCAAAGCTATGGTTTTTCCAGTAGTCATGTATGGACATGAGAGTTGGACTACAAAGAAAGCTGAGTGACAAAGAGTTGATGCTTTTGAACTGTTGTGTTGGAGAAGACTCTTGAGAGTCCCTGGACAGCAAGGAGATCCAGCCAATCCATCGTAAAGGAAATCAGTTCTGAATATTCATTGGAAGGACTGATGCTGAACCTGAAACGCCAATACTTTGGCCACCTGCTATGAAGAACTGACTCATTTGAAAAGACCCTGTTGCTGGGAAAGATTGAAGGCAGGAGGAGAAGGGGAGGATGGAGGATGAGATGGTTGGATGGCATTACCAACTCAATGGACATGAGTTTGAGTAACTCTTGGAATTGGTGATGGACAGGGAGTCATGGGGTGCTGCAGTCCATAGGGTTGCAAAGAGTCAGACATGACTGAGCTACTGAACTGAAATAGCAGGGAGGGAACACAACTCCACCCATCAAAGAAAATTGGATTAAAGATTTACTGAGCATGGCCCCGCTCATCAGAACAAGACCCAGGTTCCCCTTCAGTCAGTCTCTTCCATTTAGAAGCTTCCATAAACCTCTTATTCTTCTCCATCAGAGGGTAGACAAACTGAAAATCACAATCACAGAAAACTAACCAATCTGATCACATGGACCACAGCCTTGTCTAGCTCAATGAAACTATGAGCCATGCCTTGCAGGGCCACACAAGATGGATGGGTCATAGTGGAAAAAGTGAAAGAAAGTGAAGTCACTTAGTCATGTCCAACTCTTTGCGACCCCATGGCCTGTAGCCTACCAGGCTCCTCTGTCCATGGGATTCTCCAGGCAATAGTCCTGGAGTAGATTGCCATTTCCTTCTCCAAGTGGAGAGTTCTGACAAAACGTTTTCCACTGGAGAAGGGAATGGCAAACCACTTCAGTATTCTTGCCTCTGAGAATTCCATGAACAGTATGAAAAGTCAAAAAGAGAGGACACTGAAAGATGAACTCCCCAGGTCGGTAAGTGCCCAATATGCTACTGGAGATCAGTTGAGAAATAACTCCAGAAAGAATGAAGAGACGGAGCCAAAGCAAAAACAACACACAGTTGGGGATGTGACTGGTGATAGAAGTGAAGGCCGATGCTGTAAAGAGCAATATTGCAAAGGAACCTGGAAAGTTAGGTCTATGAATCAAGGCAAATTGGAAATGGTCAAACAGGAGATGGCAAGATTGAACATCAACATTTTAGGAATCAGCAAACTAAAATGGACTGGAATGGGTGAATTTAACTTAGATGACCATTATATCTACTACTGTGGCCAAAATTCCTTAGAAGAAATGGAGTAGCCATCACAGTCAACAAAAGAGTCTGAAATGCAGTACTTGGTTACAGTCTCAAAAAAACCAGAATGATCTCTGTTCATTTCCAAGGTAAACCATTCAATATCACAATAATCCAAGTCTATGCCCTGACCAGTAATGCTGAAGAAGCTGGAGTTGAATAGTTCAATGAAGATCTACAAGACATTCTAGAACTAACACCCAAAGAGATGTCCTTTTCATTATAGGGGAAAGAAAGTGAAGGTGAAGTCGCTTCAGTCGTGTCCAACACTTTGTGACCCTGTGGACTGTAGCCCACCAAGCTCTTCTGTCCATGGGATTCTCCAGGCAAGAATACTGGAGGGGGTGGCATTTCCTTATCCAGGGGATCTTCCTGACCTAGGGATCAAACCCAGGTCTCCCACATTGCAGGCAGATGCTTTAACCTCAGCCACCAGGGAAGATCTCATTATAGGGGACTGGAATGCAAAAGTAGGAAGTCAAGAGATACAGGGAGTAAAAGGTAAGTTTGCCCTTGGAGTATAAAATGAAGCAGGGCAAAAGCTAAGAGTTTTGCCAAGAGAAAGAACTGGTCATAGCAAACACCCTCTTCCAACAACACCAGAGATAAATCTACACATGGATATCACCAGATGGTCAATACTGAAATCAGATTGATTATTCTTTACAGCCAAATATGGAGAAGCTCTATACAGTCAGCAAAAACAAGACTGGGAGCTGACTATGGATCAAATCATGAACTCCTTATTGTCAAATTCAGACGTAAATTGAAGAAAGTAGGGAAAATGACTAGACCATTTAGGTATGACTTAAATTGAATACCTTACAATTATACAGTGCAGGTGAGAAATAGATTAAAGGGATTAGATCTGATAGACAGAGTGCCTGAAGAACTATGGACAGAGGTTCATGATATTGTACCGGAGATAGGGATCAAGACCATCCCCAAGAAAAAGAAATGCAAAGGCAAAATGCTTGTCTGAGGAGGCCTTACAAATAGCTGTGAAAAGAAGAGAAGCAAAAGGCAAAGGAGAAAAGGAAAAATATACCCATTTGAATCCTGAGTTTCAAAGAATAGCAAGGAGAGATAAGAAAGCCTTCCTTAGTGATCAGTGCAAAGAAATAGAAGAAAACATTAGAATAGGAAAGACTAGAGATCTCTTCACAAAAATTAGAGATACCAAGAGAACATTTCGTGCAAAGATGGGCACAAGAAAGGTTAGAAATGGTATGGACCTAACAGAAGCAGAAGATATTAAGAAGAGGTGGCAAGAATACACAGAAGACTATACAAAAAGATCTTCCTGACACAGATAATCACAATGGTATGACCACTCAACTAGAGCCAGACATCCTGGAATGTGAAGTCATATGGGCCTTAGAAAGCATAACTATGAAAAAAGCTAGTAGAAGTGATAGAACTCCAGTTGAGCTATTTCAAATCCTGAAAGTTGATGCCATTAAAGTGCTGTACTCAATAAGCAAGCAAATTTGGAGAACTCAGCAGTGGCTACAGGACTGGAAAAGGTCAGTTTTCATTCAAATTCTAAACAAGGGCATTGCTGAAGAATGTTCAAACTAGCACACAATTGCACTCATCTCACACGCTAGTAAAGTAATGGTTAAAATTCTCCAAGTCAAGCTTCAACAATACATGAACTGAGAACTTCCAGATGTTCAAGCTGGATTTAGAAAAGGTAGAGGAACCAGAAATCAAATTGCCAACATCTCTTGGATCATCAAAAAAGCTACAGAGTTCCAGAAAAACATATATTTCTGCTTTATTGACTATGCCAAAGCCTTTGACTATGTGAATCATAAAAAACTGTGGAAAATTCTTAAAGAGATAGGAATACCAGACCACTTGACCTGCCTCTTGAGAAATCTGTATGCAGATCAAGAAGCAACAGTTAGAACTGAACACGGAACAGACTGGTTCCAAATTGGGAAAGGAGTACATCAAGGCTATATATTGTCACCGTGCTTATTTAACTTCTATGCAGAGTACATCATGAGAAACCCTGGGCTGGAAGAAGCACAAGCTGGAATCAAGATTGCCGGGAGAAATATCAATAACTTCAGATATGCAGATGACACCACCCTTATGGCAGAAAGTGAAGAGGAACTCAAAAGCCTCTTGATGAAAGTGGAGAGTGAAAAAGTTGGCTTAAAGCTCAACATTCAGAAAACTAAGATCATGGCATCTGATCCCATCACTCCATGTCAAATAGATGGGGAAACAGTGGAAACAGTGACAGACTTTATATTTTGGGGCTCCAAAATCACTGCAGATTTTGACTGCAGCCATGAAATTAAAAGATGCTTGCTGCTTGGAAGAAAATTTATGACCAACCTAGACAGCATATTAAAAAGCAGAGACAGTACTTTGCCAACAAAGGTCCATCTAGCAAAGCTATGTTTTTTCCAGTAGTCGTGTATGGATGTGAGAGTTGGACTATAAAGAAAGCTGAGTGCCAAAAAATTGATGCTTTTAAACTATGGTGTTGGAGAAGACTTGAGAGTTTCTTGGACTGCAAGGAGATCCAGCCAGTCCATCCTAAAGGAAATCAGTCCTGAATATTCATTGGAAAGACTAATGTTGAAGCTGAAACTCCCATACTTTTGGCCACCTGATGCGAAGGACTGACTCATTTGAAAAGATCCTGGTGCTGAGAATGATTGAAGGTGGTAGAAGGGGACGACAGAGGATGAGATGGTTGGGTGGCATCACCGACTCAGTGGACGTGAGTTTGAATAACTCCGGGAGCTGGTGATGGACAGGGAGGCCTGGTGTGCTGCAGTTTATGGGGTCACAAACAGTCAGACACAATTGAGTGACTGAACTGAACTGAACTGATGGGACTGGATGCCATGATGTTAGTGTTCTTAATGTTGAGTTTTAAGCCAGCTTTTTCACTTTCCTGGTTCACTTTTATCAAGAGGCTCTTCAGTTTTTCGGTTTCTGCCATAAGGGTATGCATGGTTACTGATATTTCTCCCACCAATGTTGATTCCAGCTTGTGCTTCATCCAGCCCAGTATTTCATATGATGTACTCTGCATATAAGTTAAATAAGCAGGGTAACAATATACAGCCTTGATGTACTCCTTTCCTGATTTGGAACCAGTCTGTTTCATGTACAACACACAGTTCAAACAAAGCAAAAAAATAGAATAAAAAATTATTTTATCTTTAAGAGGTGAAGTTTTAAATGATTTATATTTTTGTGTGTGTATGTACATGGATGGGTACTTATATATTTTCTAAAATTTCCAACTTGAACATGTTTGTAGTGTGGAGAAATTGTAATTAAAATAATAGGGAAAAAATCCAGTAAATGCTGTGGCTATATTTTTACCTGCCTGAGAGAAGTAAGCAAGCTGGGAATGGCCTTTGCATATTTTTTTTCCTTATTTTTCTACAAATATACAATTTATATTTTAGACTATATTCTGCAATCTATAATAAACCTCTGACACATTATTTCCAGAAAAATCGGAGCATACAGTTGCTTTTAGAATTTTCAGAAGGAAATTACATTTACATATAAAATAACATATAACTGACTTTGCTGTTGTATGTCTAAAGTTCTTCTTCAGGTAAAACCTGCCATACATCATTCAATTTGACAAGATTTTAAAAAATATAACTCTTCATCCTTATTACAGATTACTCTGTGCTCTGGTTAATTTGATCAACATAAACACTTTAATTACATAATTTTTGTTCCCTAATGCCCTTTGGCAATACAAGCTTCAGTCTAATTCCTTTTTAATAATCAAGCATGAGCTGGTTTGTAAGAAATTCTCCAGAAGTACCTGCAGTATTTTTTATTTTCCTCTTAGACCCATTAGAGCACACTCATTAAGCAAATCATGCCAGTGAAGCACTGTGCCAAAATGTCAGTGGGCCCAATGAGAGATTACAGAATCATAAATCAGTGATGAACAGTAGCTTAACTTTCTCCAGACCACTAAAATATATGGTTCAGAAATGCCTTTAATATGTGAACAAAAATCAAAAGATTCATGGATATTCAAGATGATTATAAGCAACAACATAATTGATGACACTATTAAAATTAGTGAAACAGCATATATTCAGAGTAAAATATACAGCACAACTTATGATTAAACAAATAACATGACCTTATTTTTATCTCAAAGAGAATTTTATATAAAACAATGAATGCTTTAACTCTTCAACATTTTAACAAACAAATCATGATTTCCTTCCAGGCTACAGGAGGTTCAGGAAACTCATAAATAAAAGTCACATAAGCTATTAAAATAACACATTACCAACTTTCTCTTTTTGTTAGTTAAAACATACTATGGGACATTACATCATTTTGTTATATGAAACTTGCTTGGCTCTCTTAGTATGGGAAATCATTTAAATTATCAATTGTGATGTTTAACCTTAAATCCTGATGCGAAAATGGTTTTAACTGATGGTTAAAATGAGTTAGCCACCTTCCCTTTAAGAGGACCATGAAGGGTCACTGGTTACTCCTTTAACTGTCTTCTTTGAGCTTTAAGATTCATTACCGCCAGAAGACGCGTCTCACCAAGGAGGCACTCCTGAAACAATGATTGATATTTAATTAGAGAACAGACCTTGGGTCCATGTTGCTTTGGTAGAATGGATTTAGCACTATGATCTGGTCAGAGCTCTCACAGTGACCTCAAAGATCATTTAAAAAAAAAAAAAAAAGACAGCTAATCTCCACAATAGATATGTGATAACCGATAAAGGATAATGAAAAAGCCCAGCAAAACAATCTACTTCCTCCTCTGTCTATGCTCATAACAAACAGTTCAGTAACTGAGCAAAGACAAAAGTATTTGGTGGAGCAGTAAAGAGAACACAAGGCACTCCTACAACTACAGGGTACTTAATGTTAGATAATCTGATCTGGGGCAACACTTCCCTGGTGGCTCAGATGGTAAAGAATCTGCTTGGAATGCAGGAGACACAGGTTCAATCCCTGGGTCAGGAAGATCCCCTGGAGAAGGGAATGGCAACCCACTGTATTATTCTTGCCTGGAGAATTCCATGGATGAGGAGCATATTGGGCCACAGTCACAGGCCTGCAGAGAGTCAGATGCAACTGAGCAACTGACACTTTCATTTTCACTGTCTTTGATGATCTCAGGAAACTCACTGACCACATCACCAACTCAATGGACATGAGTTTGAGTAAACTCTGGGAGATAGTGATGGACAGGTAAGCCTGGCGTGCTGCAGTCCATGAGGTCTGAAAGAGTCGGACACAACTTAGCGACTGAACAACAACAACAAAGCTAGAGAAAAAATAAGTTCTTTTGATTTCAGGAAATTGCGAAAATGAATACCGGATCCTCTTCAAAACAATCTCACTTTGTGTGTGTATGTGTTTTTGAAAAGCTGGCAGAACTGTTTTCCATTTTTTTCAATGATTTTATTACAGAAAAATCCTATTCTTCAAACTAATTTATTATTGTGTGAAGAAACGTATTATGGTATTTGTGTTTCAAGTGTTTATCAATACGACAATAAAAAAAAAGAACTTGGGAAAGTATACTGGAGAGATGATTAGGAGGCTATTATACCTGTTCATACGAAAGAGATCAGTAATCCATAACAGAGATGAAAAGTTACATTTTTTAAAAGCTTGTCAAGTTGAGTGAAGTATAATGGGTTTTCTCTGAAGCAGTTTTTTGGACACAGAACATCAAAGTAAGTTATATGTTGTTGTTCAGTCACACAGTCACATCCAACTCTACGATCCCATGGATCAACAAATTTAGTTTATTAACAGGACTTAGTAATTATGTAATTATTTGTTAGTAATTCATTGGAAGAACGGTCCCCAGATTTTTGACATACAAGACAAGGTGCATTGTGTTTACTGAGATGAGGCATCTTCCTCTTCAAGAAGGCACATGAAGAGGAAGACGGGCAAAGTGAGATAGTAAAGTTCAGATACTAAGTAAGAAGTTAAAAAGTGGACCTAGTGCTGAGATGAGAGGAAAAACTGAAAACGCAACTCTGGGAGACAGATCAGAACAAAGGCAAGTCCTTTTAAATATTTGCCCAAATGATTGCTAGTTTAAAAATAAACACACACATACACTTACACAAGCAACATAAACCACAAATATTTTTAAGCTGAATGTTTTATAACACATAGTAGAATTTTAAATTTTATACCAACATCCTTTCTTTATAATTATTAAACTATATTTTAATATGTATAAAAATTCTTAAAGTTGCCCTGATTCTAAAGGTTATTTAAAAGAACTGTATGTTATCTATACGAAATCTTCCAATCAATGAATGAGTTCCATATATTTACTGCCTTGTTTTTAGCATTGTTCCTATACAAGTTGAAAGTGAAAGCTTTAGTCCAACTCTTTGTGACCTCATGGACTGTAGCGATTCTCCAGGCAAGAATACTGGAGTGGGTTGCCATTTTGTTCTCTGGGAGATCTATGTGACCCAGGGATTGAACCCAGGTCTCCTGTGTTGCAGGCAGATTCTTTACTATCTGAGCCACCAAGGAATCCTACACAAGTTAAGTCTACATAAAATTTCCAGTATCCCTTCTGTCTCGGAAATTATGTAATCCTATGCAAAGCATACTCAGAATCCTCCTTAAAAAAAAAATTCCCCATTATCAGAATCTTTTTACACCATAACCTTTTAACAGTAAGTGACACCACCCTTAAGGCAGAAAGCAAAGAGAAACTAAAGATCCTCTTGATGAAGGTGAAAGAGGAGAGTGAAAAAGCTGGCTTAAAACTCAACATTCAAAAAACAAAGATCATGGCATCTGGTCCCATCACTTCATGGCAAATAGATGGGGAAACAATGGAAACAGTGACAGACTTTATTTTTTGGGGCTCCAAAATCACTGCAGATGGTGACTGCAGCCATGAAATGAAAAGATACTTGCTCCTTGGAAGAAGAGCTATGATCAACCTAGACAGCATATTAAAAAGCAGAGACATCACTTTTGTCAACAAAGGTCATATAGTCAAAGCCATGGTTTTTTCAGTAGTCAAGTATGGATGTGAGAGTTGGACTATAAAGAAAGCTGAGTGCCGAAGAATTGATGCTTTTGAACTGTGGTGTTGGAGAAGACTCTTGAGAGTCCCTTAGACTGCAAGGATATCCAACCAATCCATCCTAAAGGAAATAAATCCTGAATATTCATTGGAAGGAATATTCACTGGAAGGATGCTGAAGCCGAAGCTCCAATATTTTGGCCACCTGATGCAAAGAACTGACTCATTGGAAGAGACCCTGATACTGGGAGAGATTGAAGGCAGGAGGAGAAGGGGGCAACAGAGGATGACATGGTTGGCTGGCATCACTGACTCAATGGACATGAGTTTGAGCAAGCTCCAGGAGATGGTGAAGGACAGGGAAGCCTGGTGTGCTGCAGTCAATGGAGGCGCAATGAGTAGGACACTACTAAGTGACTGAACAACAACAGTATGACTTTATTGTAAGGCAAAAATATTGGAGCCATGAAATAAAGATACTTTGGAATTCACCCAAGCCTAGTAATATCCCTTAAAACCACCATTCAAGCAAGTCTTATGAGAAAGACCTTAGCATAAGTTGAATTTATATCTAAACGCCCTAATTAGACCACTGTTGAAGCCATAATCATTAGTTTTCCTATTGTGCCTGGCTGCTAAAATAGTTTTTCTCACTGTGTACAATAAATGAGCAGCAACATCAAATTATAACATTTGCAAACTGGAAGGCACCTTTGAGATTAGCTATTTCAACCTCTTCAATTTACACATGAGAAAGAGGAGGTTCTGTGAGGTTAAGTGAATTGCTTAGAAACAATGTGCAAAATCAAAATTTGTTACCGATATTGAAGGGTATTGTATGAATTAAAAAGTTTTGAAATGTTGCAAAATAGCTCCTCTAATCAAAAACATAAAATCAGTTGTAGAAAAGAAAAGA
The DNA here is from genome assembly GCF_029407905.1 of Bubalus kerabau. NCBI lineage: Eukaryota > Metazoa > Chordata > Mammalia > Artiodactyla > Bovidae > Bubalus > Bubalus kerabau. The sequence goes on along the minus strand of NC_073631.1, from coordinate 76,170,701 downwards.
AACAGGAGTATTAAACTCATTGGATTTAAGTGTGAGCACCTAGATTACAGTGTTTTCTGACACTATCATGTCAATCATTTTTAAGTATTTTTTCACATAGTTCACTTATGATAACAAAGTGAATAGTCATTAAACTGTGAGTTCGATCCCTGGGTCAGGAAGATACACCAGAGTAGGAAATGGCAACCTGCTCCAGTATTCTTGCCTGGAGAATCCCATGGAAAGAAAAGACTGGTCCCCAAGAGTCAGACATGACTAAAGTGACTTAGCACACAGGCTTGTAGGAATTTTCAATCATCTGTTATGAGAACATGTCCTGATTTATTAAAAAAATAATAATAAGCTGATCATTCTCAACAAAATATTTGCTGACTTTGTAGTTCAAAATTAAATTCTCAAAAAGGACATACACATATAAAGAAAGTGCTCCTTATTTTATATTGCCCTGTCTTAAATGAGGCAGGAATGGACCAGACCATTGTTGATTCAAAGAGAAAGATGAGTCAAACAGAACTTAATGGACCTTGGTTGAGACACAGGAAGGGCTTAAGACAAAAGAATCATCAGTTCACTTCAGTTCAGTCCCTCAGTCATGTCCGACTTTTTGCGACCCCATGGACTGCAGCACGCCAGGCCTCCCTGTCCATCACTAACTCCCAGAATTTACATAAAGTCATGCCCATGGAATCAGTGATGCCATCCAACCATCTCATCATCTGTCATCCCCTTCTTCTCCTGCCAACAATCTTTCCCAGCATCAGGGTCTTTTCAAATGAGTCAGTTCTTTGCATCAGGTGGCCAAAGTATTGGAGTTTCAGCTTCAGCATGAGTCCTTCCAGTGAATATTCAGGACTGTTTTCCTTTAGGATGGACTGGTTGGATCTCCTTGCTGTCCAGGGCCTCTCAAGAGTTTGCTCCAACACCTCAGTTCAAAAGCATCAATTCTTTAGCACTCAGTTTTCTTTACAGTCCAACTCTCACATCCATACATGACTACTGGAAAAACTTTGACTAAATGGAACTTGGTTGGCAAAGTAATGTCTCTATTTTTTAATATGCTGTCTGGGTTGGTCATAACGTTTCTTCCAAGGAGGCAGCATCTTTTAACTTCATGCAGTCACCATCTGCAGTGATTTTGGAGCCCCAAAAAATAAAGTCTCTCACTGTTTCCCCATCTATTTGACATGGAGTGTTGGGACCAGATGCCATACTCTTCGTTTTCTGAATGATGAGTTTTAAGCCAGCTTTTTCACTCTCCTCTTTCACCTTCATCAAGAAGTTCTTCTTTAGTTCTTCTTTGCTTTCTGCCATAAGGGTGGTATCATCTGCATATCTGAGGTTATTGATATTTCTCCCGGCAATCTTTATTCCAGCTTGTGCTTCATCCAGTCTAGCATTTCACTGATGTACTCTGCATAGAAGTTAAATAAGTAGGGTGACAGTATACAGCCTTGACCTACTCCTTCCCGATTTGGAACCAGTCTGTTGTTCCATGTCCAGTTCTAACTATTGCTTCCTGACCTGCATACAGATTTCTCAGGAGGCAGGTCAGGTGGTCTGGTATTTCCATCTCTTTAAGAATTTTCCACAATTCGTTGTGATCTGCACAGTCAAAGGCTTTGGTGTAGTCAATAAAGCAGAAGTAGATATTTTCCTGGAACTCTCTTGCTTTTTTGATGATCCAACAGATATTGGCAATTTGTTATATGGTTCCTCTGCCTTTTCCAAATCAAGCATGAACATCTGGAAGTTCATGGTTCACATACTGTTGAAGCCTGGCTTGGAGAATTTTGAGCATTACTTTCCTAGCGTGTGAGATGAGTGTAAAGAATCATCAGATCGGTGCAGAATGGTACTGAGCAAGATTTTCTCAAAAGATAAAGTGAAAGATCCAATACTGGAAGACACATGAGAAATAAGCAAGATGCAAATTCTTTTTAAAAATATGAGGAAACTGAGGGCCAGAGGAAAAGAGTGACTTACTTGGGTTTTGTACTAGTCAAGGGAATAAGTCAGGGTTAGAGGCCACGTCTCCTGGGATATAACAGAATATATCACTTGACTTTACCACTCTGTGCAGACCAGTTTTCTGCAGACCATCACACATGTGGAGAATTCAGGGATACAAGCTGGGCTATAATCTGAGAGTGCCCCTGGGTTCTCAAGAGTATCTTGTTGGTACTTCCAGTCTTCCACACACCAGATGCTCAGAGGCTAGCACCTTGTAGTCTTTGGATTCCATAAATAAGTCATTTCTTCCTCATGCAATCTTCTCTTCCTTTGTTGATGATTGAGAGAGATTCCATAGCACATAAACAGTGGTACTAAAACTATCACCAATGACAATGCTTGTTAACTCTGCTCACAAAGTACCTGGCATTCTGTGAAATGTGATTCTCAATAATGAAATCAATATCTTTGCTTCTGCCCAGGATCATTCCTCACAGGATTCTACTCAGTTCTTCCTACTCTCCCAAAGCCATCCTTCTGTCTTTTTAAAATGGTGACCCTTTGAACACAGAACCAAATGAGGACAAAAAGGTACCAGAAAAACTCTAATTTTTCATTCATTCCCTTATAGGCCTGGGATTTATCAAGACCATTGTCAAAATCTTGATTATTGAATTTTCCTTCTGTTATAGAGCTTTAGTCAATGAATCTTGCCTTCTTCACTAAGAAGCATTATCATCTACTAGCCATTTGCCCTAAGCTTCCTTCATAGACCCAGTTAATCATTACTGCTGATTGTAAAACTCTGGCTCATATTATTTTGGCAAACCACCCACTGAAATGACAGGACAAATTTAACTTGAATTCTGGGATAGTGTTGCAGGCTCTGGGATGTGTCAGATGTAATTTAAAAATTAAGAACAGAGCCAGAAAGCCAATGATAATGCAAAAGGGGCTAAACTCAACATCAGGTTTATAGGAGATTGCAAAGGTTCAGCAAAAGACTCAGCAAGGGACCAGGAACATATCAAGGAGTAGTGTTTAAACAACACTAATTTGAAAGTGCTCGACAAATTTAGGTCCCTACCCATAGTCTTCTACTGAATTGGAAGTCTTCATTTACCAGATACTCAAGCTGCTTTCTTTGTTCAAATTCTCTCAGAATCATGGGGATTGGGGAGAAGGTGATCACATGTAAACCAAATCCCAGAGTCAGAATCAGGACAGAGGTCCCTTGGCTGCAGCTGTCTCACTCCCCTTTCCCTTCTGGGCATTGAGGCTGCTGGCCATTCTTTCTGGTGTTACCACTATGGGAACATTTGGCTTCTGCTGCCCCTGGGAACTTAATGCCTTTATCAGTAGTTTTCTGGTTTCCAGATCTTTTCATCTCATGTTTATCTCAAACCACTAAAGAAACATCCTCCTCTTCTAGTGTCCAGCCATTAGCAAATGTATCTGCCCAAATAGCAGAAGCTATCCTGTCCACCTAGCACTTTACAGTTTGCCAGAAGTTGCCCTTGAATATTCATTGGAGGGACGATACTGAAGCTCCAATACTTTGGCTACCTTATGCAAAGAGCCAATTCAGTGGGGAAAAAACCCTGATGTTGGGAAAGACTGAGGGCAGGAGGATAAGTGGGCAAACAGAGAATGATATGGTTGGATGGCATCACTGACTCAATGGACATGAGTTTGAGCAAACTTTAGGAGATAGTGAAGGACAGGGTAGCCTGGCGTGCTGCAGTCCATGGGGTCACAAAGAGCCAGACACAGCTTAGCCACTGAACAACATGTTGTCCGGGGACTAAGAAGGGCTGTGGCCAAGTGTATTCATCTCACTCTACCAGGAATTGATACCATTCCTGATCACTCTCCTCCCTACTTGCACACTCACCACTTAGGCCTTCCATGACCCTAAGTCTGATGCCCCCTGCCAACTCCTAACATCCTCATGGTGACCTTTTACTCTTAGAAACTTCTTTGTCCCATCATTTTGGCATTAGTCAGGAGATACTGAATTTGCCAAACATGCCAGCATATATGAACCTCCAATATGGACACACTTTGAATGCTTACATTGCTAGGAGTACCACTGGCCCAGGTGGGCTGTAACTGTGTAGCAGTTAAAGATGGCCTTTGAGGTTTTCATTCTGGGTGCTTTGTACTCTGATGCCAGCCCTATGTGTACATATACTATGTTTTTACTGAACTTTTATAAGTTCGTCTTTCTACCAAGTGAATGCTTGATTAGAGGGTCCTAGATTACTTAAGATAATGGAACCAAGAATGAGGCTAAATCAAAATGGAAAATCATTCATATTGTGTTTGCTTATTTTATTTGTACTTAAAAGTAGTCATGAACAGAGTTATTCTTGTAAATTATATTACTTCAAAATTGTGGTGCTACTGTGAAGCCTCATTGAATTTTTATCATTTTCCACCCTGCTTCTCTGTGGGATTATCTCTTTTTCTCTCTACAATACTGATTAAGAGGATCAATTTTACAATTGAGGAAAAGCATCAGACTAAATAGAACTTTGTTCAACTGTTCTTACACTAAAGCTCACTGTCTTTTTGCCCATACTTTCCCAGGCTGAAAGAGCTAATTAAACATTCTAGGAGAAAACAGCTTCCCCTCATTACCAGCTGGCCTGTGGGCTGCATTTAGTGAAAACTATAAACAGGGGTGTCAATGATGTTAATGAACTTGAAGCAGAAAAAATGACCAAACAAACCAGGATTGTTTGTGGATAGACAATCACAAGGCTATCTGATCAGGGTTTAGTGTCCTTTTGTTCTTGTTATTGTTCCCATAAAAATAAAGCTTGGTTTTGGTATTTCACTTTTGTATAAAAATTTCATAAAACTGGAGACATTTCAAAAGTCTCAACTCGAATGTGATTTTAAAACTGACATGTATACACTGCTCTATTTAAAATAGATAACCAACAAGGACCTACAATTTAACACAGGGAACTCTGCTCAAGACTCTATTATAACCTAAATGGGAAAAGAATTTGAAAAAGGATAGATACATATGCATAATTAAATCACTTTGTTGTATATCTGAAACTAACACATCATTAATCAAATATACTTCAATTTAAAAATGAAGAATCCATAAAATCTGCTTCAGAAAAATAACAACAAAACCAAAAGTCTCAACTCATACTAATAAAATAATAAAAATTTTTCTGCACAGTTCCATTGTCTTGAGAACTCTGATTAGAACAAAATGGTAAAACATTATGGTAAAACAAAATGAATAAATATAATATCACCAGTTGGTGTTATACTCATGTAATTTTTCCAAATAATGCTGCAGCTGGCTTTGGATATCTATCAATATCCAAATATTGGACAATTCATATTATCATCACACCACAGAGAAAATTTTAGATTTTCCATCTATAGCAAACTATTGCATTATCATAAAAGAATGTTTTCAAATGATGATCCAGTATTCCTCCTCATGATGTAAAGAGCCTCAAATAAAGCACAAATAGTATAAATTGTGAAGGAATAAAAATAGGAATAGACCTGTGATCTAAAAGCTGTGTATATGTAATAGGGTGGATTATGTTACATGTGTTATAACAACTTCATCTTCCCCCACTGGTTATGAGGCTGTAATTTTTAATTTCTGCAAGTACCTGATAACCTTTCATGCAACTAAAGGATATTGTGTAAAGATATGAGTCACTACTGAGTAATTGTCATTGTATCTGTAAATGCCACTCCTTCACAATCCTTGCTATTACTGCTTTGTCACTACTATCTTCCTCATTCCCAGGTTCATATACAAGACACATATTTCAAAATTTAAACTAAATCTGTGTTGAAAACTTTGAGGAGTTATGAATACCATTCATGGTTGTTGAAAACACAAAAAACAACTGAGAATATTGGGTAAAATCACAAATTCTTTTTATGTGGTCATCTTTTAAAAAATAATTCTTTCATTTGAAGCAAGATTTCAACAATTACAAATTGCAGTCTTGGGATCACTATGAGCACATAGCTATGCCCCCTGGACCTGGACATTTTGACTTGGCTAGGCATTTATCATGACCAGGGGATTATGGTTTTATTGTAGTTTCTTTGTAAACTCACATCACAAAGGTGGTTCTTGACATTTACACAATAGATACTTCTGTGTATTATAAATCCATGCCCTAAACCACCTTTCAGAGGCCAAATTCAGAATTTCCCACTAGAAGTGATTGTGAGTGATTTAGAGAAACCCATGGAGATTTGGAAAGGGAAGGGAGGTCAGCCTTCATGATGTGACTGTGGCATTTGTAGACTATTTTTTGGAGCAGCACCAGCTAAGCCAAGCAATGCAAATGCTTTCTGACCATGTTGACCACAGGACAGTACAGGCTTCTCTATCCCACCCCTCTCTTCCATACTGAGGGGTCTTATGCAGATTCCTAGCACTAGAGGACACCTTTAAGTTATCAGTTAATTCATTTTATCATGCACAACTAAAATTACCCCTTACCCCACTGAATCTCCCCTTTCCTTCCAAACCCTTTCTGCCTCCTCAGTCCTAATTCTACTCTAGGCTATGAGAGTGGCAATAAGAAGAGGAAGCACCTGTGGAAGGCAGCTGGCGAGTCCTCACCCCGGGGTCTGTGAACAAGTGTGGGCTATCTCCCTACTTCCTTCTGTCTTAGCCATGCTCCAGAACACTGTGAACATCCACTCTAGATTTAAAGGCTGAAGGCCACTCAACATTCAGATCAAGCCTCTATGGAAGAAATCGGACAGAGGCAGGAGACCTGTGAGGGAGGTTCACAAACTGATGTCTCTGATTTCTAGGAGGGACCTGGCAGGATTCCATTCTGCTGCTGCTTCCCCTTGTTCTGCAAAGGTTCATACCCACCCACTGGAATGCCTGCAGGGATAGTGTTTAACAAAGTAGTGCCAATTTTTAGTTTTCCAAAAATGGAACACTACACACACATCACTAAAATAATCATGTATTTTGTTTGTTTTTCAAACATTCAATTTCTCAAATATATCTGTCAAACATATTATATACTAAACTACGTTGTTGTTCAGTCACTAAGTCGTGACCAACTCTTTGCAACCCCGTGGACTGCAGCATGCCAGGCTACACTGTCCTTCACTATCTCCCGGAGTTTGCTCAAACTCCTGTCCATGGAGTTGGTGATGCTGTCCAACCATCTCATCCTCTGCCATCCCCTTCTCCTCCTGCCCTCAATCTTTCCCAGCATTAGGGTCTTTCCAATGAGTCAGCACTTTGCATCAGGTGATCAAAGTATTGGAGTTTCAGCTTCAGCCTCAGTTCTTCCAATTAATACTCAGGATTGAGTTCCTCTAGGATTGACTGGTTTGATCTCCATGCAGTCCAAGAGACTCTCAAAAGTCCTCTCCAGCACCACAGTTCAAAAGCATCAATTCTATGGCACTCAGCCTTCTTTATGGTCCAATTCTTACATCCATATATGACTACTGGAAAAACCATAACTTGAACTATATGGACCTTTGTTGGCTCAGCGAAGTCTCTGCTTTTTAACACACTGTGTAGGTTTGTCATAGCTTTCCTTCCAAGGAGCATCTTTTAATTTCATGGCTACAGTCACCATCTTCAGTGATTTGGGATCACAAGAAAATAAAGTCTGTCACTGTTTCCCCAACTGTCTACCAAGAAGTGATGGGACCAGATGCCATGATCTTAGTTTTTTGAATGTTGAGTTTTAAACTAGCTTTTTCACTGTCCTCTTTCACTTTTGTCAAAAGGCTCTTTAGCTCTTGAGTCCTTCCAGTGAAATTCAAGGTTTTAGGATGGACTGGTTTGATCTCCTTGCAGTCCAAGGGACTCTCAAGAGTCTTCTCCAATGCCACAGTTCAAAAGCCTCAATTCTTTAGAGCATTCAGCATTCTTTATGGTCCAACTCTCACATCCATACATGACTACTGGGAAAAGCCATAGTTTTGACTATACAGACCTTTGCCAGTAGAGTGATGTCTCTGCTTTTAAAAACACTGCCTAGGCTTTTCATAGCTTTTCTTTCAAGGAGCAAGTTTGTCATAGCTTTTCTTGCGAGAAAAGCTATGATAAGCCTAGACAGCAAGCCTATAATAAAGTACCTATCCTGCAAAAGATATCACCAATTAAGAATCTATATGCCCACCTTAGAGTTCTTAAATTATCTTGGAACTAAAAGAAAAGGTCATGGCTGTACCATTAAAGGAAATAGGAAAAAGGAGTTATTTCTTGTCCTTCCATACAACATTTGGGATAGAGCTTTCATTATGACTTAAAATGATACCAAGTTCAGAAAAGTGATGAAAAATTATTAGAGGATCTTCAAAACTTATCTTTAAAAAGCTTAACATAACAAACTATACTTTCTGAGCAAAACTTGGATCAGTTTCTTGAGCTTGCCAAGACATAAGGATCAACCATTTTGAGGAATGAAATATTCAATAAATGCCAGTCTGTCAATTAAACAAGCGAACTATATCTTTGTTTTGTCTTTTAGAACTATTTTGCTAAACTTATTGGTGAATAGGCCTTTTTCAGTTTATAGGTTTTTATAATGACTCACTACCTAAAAATTCAGATTCTTCATATAATTGTTCATAGAGGAAAAATTAATAGATATTTTTCCACCTTTCTAGATTTCTAAAACCTATGAGAAAGGCTAAAGCCATAGCACTATTGTTGTCTCTGGGACAAATCAGTATGGAGAAAGCATTCTAGATGAGTGCTTATCATCTAACACAGTTGATGAAACTTATCACTGGGTGATGGTCCTAAAATGCCTCAGGCATCACACTCCTCACTGGAACCAAGAATAAATCAAGAAGGCAGAGAAGGTAGGGATGCACTTTCATAGGGAATTACAATGGTGAGTGGAGAGAATATAGCCAAGCACTCTAATATTTCCTGCTGCTGTTTACTTACAAGCTCTGTACTTTGTAAAAACTGTCATTTAAAACTATGGGAAGAGCCTAAAATACTCTGATTATGGCAACTTTATCATCTCTAACATATATCTAAATCAACACCATAGTGGGGCCAACAATAAGAATTATGATCAGTAATTTCATTTAACATTTTGATAGTCAGGTAAGTCAGGTAAATTGCTTACCTGACTGTTCACAGTAAGCGATTTCACAAGCATTACTCGCATGTAGATACACAGGTACGATTAGTACCCCCGTTTTCAGATGATGCAGTGGAAACCAGATTAAAATTTAGGAGCAAATAAGTGACAGAGCAAGTAAGTCAGCAAAAGCTTCAGCCTACGAGTCTGGGTTTCTTCTCACTGTATCCTATTTTTATTATATTCTTCAAAATGAATTAAAATCACCAGATCTGTTGAAATTTGCCAGTGAATGTATTTTATACATTATCAAGTCATTATTCCCTATGGTATAAATTATTCATTCAAAGAGAGAAAAATCAGGAAAGAAAAATAACATTCGCTGGTGACTCATTATTTACTAGGTGGGACATTTTTATGATTGTCACAGATATTCTAACAAGCTAACAAGCACAATAAAATTCGTTCCTGTCCCACATTAAAATAATTTTAGCTGGGAAAAAAAAGACATAATTACTATTATCATTTTGCTTTTGAAATTATTGGCTACAAGTCTCTCATTTAATTAGGATAAGCTCTGATTTCTCAGCAATCATTTTGTAGAAAATCTAGTCTATAGATTATTTTCAAATATGACATTTTTATTAACACTAAATTTAACAACTCATGAAGTTGACAATAATGTTATGCTTCAAAGACATTTAATAAAACATGTATTCATTTAGATTTTGCCTTTTTATCATAATCTCCAGAGAATTTTCTTTCTTGGTTTCAAGCCTATTTTTTGCAGACCACTGAAAAACCTGTAGCCCCCTAATGCTATGTTCTGGTGCCTGATAAATAAAGTGACCTGGGGCACTATGCCAGCCAGTTTGCAGACCTTACCTCATAAGATTATCTGTCCAGTAAAAAAAAAAAAGCACTCTGAGCTACAGATAATAGTTTGCTGCAGCAAAACCCCAGAAAATCTATAAGGAGGATGATCTCCTAGAAATTCCTACCACACCAGCAATTTTAGTGTTTTCTATTTAAATAACAATCAAGTTCGGGGGGAGGGGCAGGGGACTGCAGTGAAAATAGAATATTGGAGATACAGGGATGTAATCATTTTTTTCCTTTATAAATGTTACTAGAAATGTTAATCATTTATGGACTTTATTTCATTAAAATATATCAATGTCAGTTCATTAGTTGTGACACATATACTAATGTATGATCTTAACAACAGGTAAGAGGCAGGTGAGGTAAACCAGAACTCTGTATTATCTTTGCAATTTTTTGTTAGCCTAAAATAATTCTAAATATTTATTTTTATATATGGAATCATGAACAAAAGTTTTTAAACAGAAAAAGTATGGCCCTAATATTTTCTTTGTACCCTTTCCCTTTCATTCCTTCCCCTTCATGGATATTTCAGTCATAAGGCCACTGGATGGGCAAGTGCTAACTGCCTACGTAGAGGGCAGCTTGTTAAGGAAGGATGAAGTTCAAGTGTAGTGATTAAGTAATCACACAGAGAGAAGGCACCAGATGTCCTGCTGTTAAAGAGTTACAAATGTGGAAAGAAAGAAAATTAGAACACCATGCTGTGGCAATGAATTAGAATTGGCGGTTTCAGCATGAACAATGGTTTTCAATATATGCATAGAAATATCAGTGTAAGTGTGTGTATGTGCCCTGTTCACTGAGAATGACCTGGGTTCAGTTTCACTTCAATAGCAACTAGTAGACCTAATGCCCCGATAGTAATTTCAAAACATCATTCTTAACTAAAAGAAACTAGGGCCCTTTAGAGTAATAACTGTAGTAACTGGTTCTTATTTTTGGAGGGGAACTTGATAATATGATTCTAAAAACTTAAAGAATATATAATCATTTCTCCAGATATTTCATATATGTAAGTATCAATGAAATTATGAAATGAATTAACAAAAGTGAAATCTGTCCATTGGCATGAGTCCAAGATGTATACTTAGTTTTGCTTATTTTAACAAAGAGGTAGACAAAATGCTCAAGAGTCGAGGTTTGGTTAGTAAGGGCCTATATAGCCATTAAACAAAATTTTATTGATTTATATTTTATTAACACATTGTATGCTTTTATATACTTTTACACAGGTTTTTTAAAATATATTTTTATGTATTTTTGTACTTATGTTTTATTAACTCTAAAAGGCATTCATAATATATTGCTGAGTGGTGAAAACAAAGTAGAAAGCCATATAAGAATAACATGGTATGAAAAGTGTGTGTGTGTGTCAGATCAGTGATCCTTATTGTGTAAACTCATTATATGTGAAACTAAAGAAAGCTGAGTGCTGAAGAATTGATGCTTTTGAACTCTGGTGTTGGAGAAGCCTCTTGAGAGTCCCTTGGACTGCAAGGAGATCCAACCAGTCATTCTAAAGGAGATCAGTCCTGGGATTTCTTTGGAAGGAATGATGCTAAAGCTGAAACTCCAGTACTTTGGCCACCTCATGCGAAGAGTTGACTCATTGGAAAAGACTCTGATGCTGGGAGGGGTTGGGGGCAGGAGAAGAAGGGGACGACAGAGGATGAGATGGCTGGATGGCATCACCGACTCGATGGATGTGAGTTTGAGTGAACTCTGGGAGCTAGTGATGGGCAGGGAGGCCTGTCGTGCTGCAATTCATGGTGTCGCAAAGAATCGGACACAAACTAAGCGACTGAACTGAACTGAAACATACCTACACACAACTGCAATTAGAAAAAGAGAATCACAGAATATGCACAATTGTTAATTTCTTAAATTATGATGTTTAGATAAATATCATTTCCTTTTCTTTGTTTTCTACATTTTCTATAAGAAATGTATACAACCTGGTTATATAAAATAATAAAGAAGTGGAAGCTTTGCCAGAACGCATGTGAGCCATTTCTCAAGTTGGTTCATCCTACTTAGCCTTGATCTCTGAGACTCCGGGCTAATCACCATTATTGAAAATTGCAACCTTCTGCTGGCAGAGAAAGCAACGAAGCTGAGAGGCTAAAAACACCTGGGCAGGAGGCATTCACTCTAATGCAAAGTGTTGACTGCTCTTTCTTCACAATCTGATAAGGGACAAGACAAATCAATATTGTCAATAAAGAGTGTTTCTGTGTCCTTGAGAGAAGACTTTATGCATAGAAAAGATCATTCCTAGATTTCCTTTAGTTTTAAAGCCTAAAGTTAAATCTATTCAAGGTGCAAATCTAAAAGCCTAACTCACCTTTAAGTTTTTAGATCAATTTACAAATTATTAGTGTAAAATATTTTAATAGTAACTTAAAAGATTTTGATTGATCACTTGTCCAATTTTCAAAAATAATTATTTTAAAAGCAATCCCTTTAAAAATTGTCTGATAAACTGAATAGGTTAGATAGGTAGATAAATAGATGGATAGATATAGATACATATGAAATCTTAAAGGATTCCCAGGTGGCACAGTGGTAAAGAATCTGCTTGCTAATATAGGAGACACAAGAGACATGAGTTCCATTCCTGGGTTGGGAAGATACCCTGGAGTAGGAAATGGCAACTCACCCCAGTATTCCTGCCAGAAAATCCCATGGACAGAGGAACCTGGCAGGATACAGTCCTTGGGGTCACAAAGAGTTGGACATGACTGAGCATGAGCATGCACACAAGATAAAATCTTGAATGATCCAAAACTATATGTAACTTGGTAAGATTTCAACTTAAAATGAGTCAATCTAAAAATTTAAATCATTTATGCTATTACACATTTTAAGACAGAATCATTTTAAGATGTTACATGGTAGGGCAAATTCTCTTACACACTAGAAATTCTTAAATACCACATACACACAGATCTCTTCTTTACACAAAAATATTGCTGCTAAAACATTTAACTATTTTAAATATTTCTACTGTAAATTATAAATCTTCCAAGGTTAAAAACTCTTTATCCATGAAGGAATGAATATCACTAAAAATAGTTTTGAGGTTACCTTTTCAATCAATCGAAACTGTATGTTGGATGGAGATTTCAATCAAGCTGCTGACTGGATTTTGGTTAGTGCCATTAAGGGTCACCTTGAGCCCTATTCATGGTCTATTGAAGTGAAGTGAAGTGAAGGTCGCTCAGTCGTGTCCGACTCTTTGCGACTCCAGGGACTATACAGCCCGGGAATTCTCCAGGCCAGAATACTTGATTGGGTAGCCTTTCCCTTCTCCAGGGGGATCTTCCCAACCCAGGGATCGAACCCAGGTCTCCTGCATTGCAGGTGGATTCTTTACCAAATGAGCCACAATCAGGGGAAGCATGGTCTATTACAGGGATTTAATGAGGGTTGAGTTCAAGAGCCTTGAAAGTGACATAGCACATATTATAGATTTACTTATACCCTTCCCAAATTTTTAAGTTACATTAACTTTCATCCCGTTAACTATGATATTTAATTGAATCCAACAATGTGAGTCACTGCTTTTCAGTTCTGAATTATTTTTAGATTCTTTCCATTAGGACTACAATTCCTACACTTGCATATATTCCATAACATTTGACTAAAAGTTAGATCTCTCACACCAAGCAGTCATAATGCATAAAGTCTTCCTCCTGATGAACATGTATGTATGCACATGTATTTTGTTTTGTAGAGAAAGCAGGAGTGAGAAAATGGTTAAATTGCTGGTAAACTGGTCAGTTTAGGGGCAAAGAAATTTTGCTGTCTTTTTGCTATCTTATTTTCTAACCCAGGCAAGTTGATAATATAATGTTTAACTGACAAAGCTTAGGAAGTAAGTTCTACTTCTTAAAAATGTATTATTTATTTCTAAAGAATCAGATCACTTCTCCAGCCTACTTTTTTGGAAAAGAGAGTTTAAAGTGCAAGCTCAATTGCTTGGCCCACAATGTGGTGTCACATGGGCATAGGAGGTCAGCTGCATCAGAAGCACCACACTACCGCTCATCCTATAGCTCCCACGGACAGCGGAGTCCCAACACCTGTAAAACCTAGCACCTATGTGAACTTATTTTCATTTCAGCTATAGGAATGCCATTGACTAAAGAATTTAAAGGTGAAGGAGGAAAAAATGCTGCCTTCTCATATTTAGAATACCTTGTTTATACTCTGCTGAAGGCAGAAAGGTACAATAGACTTAGTTGTGCTCAAGAAGTTATTCTAGAAACAATTATTTACTGATTCTCAATGCCAAAAGAATGTCAGAAAGTAAAAAAAGCAGTCCATGATCTTGCAGAAGAGTTACAGCTGGAAATCCTTATATAGTTCTCACCAATCTAAAAAGAGCTCCCATTTTATCTGTGTCATGAATAAAAAGACATTGGCATCCAGCACCAGGATTATCATCTGCCTACTCGGAAAAATGATTAATTTAAGATAAATAGATGCTGGCTTCAAACACCCTGATTGTATTACCCAGATACTGCTGGAGCAACACTCTCTCCACTCAGACGTTATCTAGTATTCAGAGGATGCTTCTTTCCTACTCACAAAACACAGAGCACTCAAGATTTAATCTAGCTCCCTGTACAATGTGGTTGAATTTTTTTTTTCCACTTTGCCATCACCCCTACCAATACAAATCTCTTTTTTAACTTTTCATAGCATAAACTTCTTTTTTTTCCCCTTTCTATTTCATTATAGAAAAATAGCTTAACTATAAAGGATGATAGTAAAAGTATGCCACTCAAAACAAATAAGTAGAAAATAGCAATCACAATATGATCATTTAATTTTAAAATTTTGCAGAGCATGAGTATGCTCTCGTTATCCCTGAAAAGATTTTTATTCTAAAGATCCTCTTTTTAAAAGCATACCTTATAAGTATAAGGTTGTCTTCATTCCAAAAGGCTATTACATTTTAAAATTTCTTGAATTCAGTTTGTTAAAGGCAGAGGATATGTACTACCAGTACTTTTTTTACAATAAAAACATGACCTAGAACAATCTTCCTCCTTTTATGAGACATAGATCTTAGAGAATGACCTTATAAAAAATCTAAGGCTATTCTGATCCTAAAATATATCACTGAAAGCAAATTCTAACAACTAAGGATGATCACTGAATACACATCACACTACTTGTCTTCACATCTGGAAACAATATCACTCCCCACAATCCTGGGAGCCTTCAGTCAAGAGATGAGGCTTAAGAGTATGTTTTCTTTTTACCAGAGTGCTGTCTTACTGAAAACTCTCACACACACACATACAAACACACACACAAATGAGATATGGGTCCATGGTAATTGAATATGGTTCCATGGTAATTAGGTATAATATTTTGTGGAATAGAGATTTAACTTGTCAAGCAATGACTTAGGTCAGACTATTTCTCTACCTTGTGAAAGACTCCATAAAACTGCCAGACATGAAAGTAATCTTATACCTTCAGCTCTGTTTATGATGAAAACAAAATTACCCTTCTCATCAAGTCAAAACCAAAAAGTGTAGACTTTAAAATAAAATTTAATAAAAATTATCATTGTAAACATGTATAATCACAGCAATTATAACACAAACAAAAAGTTGTTTGGCCAAAAGAGTTGATAATTCTAAGGAGTAGGTGATCCAAAGGGCCTCAATATTTGATCCTAAAATTTGCAATATGACTCTGAGAATTTTGTGTTTATAGTTATGTTTTTAGACATCTTATAACAATAGCTGGATTTTTCTGAGTATATCACAACTGAACAAAAGTGGCATAGCCAATTGAAAAGTTTTGCAAGAATACAAAATAATCACACAAAAATCATAATTATTTCTACTAACTAGATCCTATTGGGTTAGGAGTTAAGACCTTCTAGTTAGTTCAGCCAATATCTTACAAAATGTAAGCCTCAGAGCCTCTCCAGGCTGAAAGAAGCACAATATAATTATTTATCAATATTTCAGCATACAACAACACACTAAGTCCAGGATAGATTTGCCTAGGATCCCTCCAAGAATAAGTACCCATATTGAAATGGTTTTTCTATGAGGTCAACAGTGGCGTGTACATAGCTGAGAGGTCTCTGTAGTAGAAACAAGGAAGTATAGTGACAGGTGAAGCATGGACCAAAATGGCTTTTATGCATTTCCAGCAGATGCCAACACTGCAAAGTGGTGATGGAAGACCAGATGCCTACACTGCCCTGACTGTCATGCCACTGAAGACTCTGGGAATTTGTCCTCCAAAGTAGTCACCTCAGTAAACTTTCATTTTCTGTAACTCACTTCACAAAGTGGCATTTATAATCACATATATTAAAACAATGATATTTAGTATCCCACAAGGCTCTGAAATGTCCAAAACCACTATGTTTCTGAAGAAATGTGAAATTTTCCTGAATTAGAATGAGCAAAAGAGCTTTGAATTCAGCATAGGCTGAAAAGATTGCACAATAATAAAGATTTGCTGGCTAAATTAACAAAAATCCATTTACGTGTCTAGGACAGCCAATTTTTCAAAATATTTCACTATTCTTTCTTTTACTATTTACATTGTTTCTCTTAAAATATATGATTACTTAGACTTATTTAACTTCTATGCAGAGTACATCATGAGGAATGCCGGACTGGAAGAAACACAAGCTGGAATCAAGATTGCTGGGAGAAATATCAATAACCTCAGATATGCAGATGACACCATCCTTATGGCAGAAAGTGAAGAGGAACTCAAAAGCCTCTTGATGAAAGTGAAAGTGGAGAGTGAAAAAGTTGGCTTAAAGCTCAACATTCAGAAAACGAAGATCATGGCATCCGGTCCCATCACGTCATGGGAAATAGATGGGGAAACAGTGGAAACAGTGTCAGACTTTATTTTTCTGGGCTCCAAAATCACTGCAGAGGGTGACTGCAGCCATGAAATTAAAAGATGCTTACTCCTTGGAAGGAAAGTTATGACCAACCTAGATAGCATATTCAAAAGCAGAGACATTACTTTGCCAACAAAGGTCCATCTGGTCAAGGCTATGGTTTTTCCTGTGGTCATGTATGGATGCGAGAGTTGGACTGTGAAGAAGGCTGAGCGCCAAAGAATTGATGCTTTTGAACTGTGGTGCTGGAGAAGACTCTTGAGAGTCCCTTGGACTGCAAGGAGATCCAGCCAGTCCATTCTGAAGGAGATCAGCCCTGGGATTTCTTTGGAAGGAATGATGCTAAAGCTGAAACTCCAGTACTTGTACTAAAATTATAAAGATTACTCCAATCATAATTATATCCAATACTTTGGCTACCTGATGCAAAGAACCAACTTATTGGAAGACCCTGATGCTGGGAAAGATTGAAGACAGGAGGAGAAGGGGACAACAGAGGAGATGGTTGGATGGCATCACCAACGTGATGGACATGAGTTTGAGTAGGCTCTGAGAGTTGGTGATGGACAGGGAAGCCTGGCGTGCTGAAGTCAATGTGGTCTCAAGGAGTCGGACACGACTGAGAAACTAAACTGAAGTGAATCATAATTATCTTTGTGTACAGAAAGATACTTAGACATTTTTGATATTCAAAAATCCATTACTCATAGATTTTTGAAAAACTAAATTGTGATTTGTTGTGTTAATGTTACATGACATAGAGCACACAGCAAGGTTAAGTAAGCCATGTATCTTTGGAGTTCTTCCAAACATCAAATAACCAGAAAATAAATCTTGTAAGGGAGGAAAAGTAACAAAGCTCAGAGTTTAGTTTTATTAGCAGTCTCCAACATCTCTATTAGAAGGGATGATCCTAAAATATTTCAAAGCATATAACACATGGATTCCATTCTCAGGCTCCACTTTACCAGCTGGACACAACAGCAATTTAGTAAAACACAGCATTTTAGTTTTTAATAGAGAAAAACTTAGGATTACTGAAGCATAATTACCCTATAATCTTCCTCCTCTATAATTTACTATCAGATACTTCCATTCTTTACCACCAAATGTTTTGAAGAGTGGTCTACTCTTTGACCACATTGACTAACTGATCAATTGCAAACTGGTTTCTCCCAGCCACTTTATTATTTTTTAAGGCTCCAGGAAACCAGTAATTGCCAATATTAGTAGGTCATCTCAGTCCTCAAGTTTTTTGACCTCTCTAGAATTTTACTCTAGCATCTACTTTTATACCTCTCTCTTATACTGACTTTCATGGCCCCGCGTTTCCTTTGTTCTGCACCTGTAATGCTCTGCCACCTCTTTCATTGAGTCCCATTTGCCCACTTCTTAAAATTAGGTTTACATGGTACTCTTCTCCACCTACAGTGTCTCGTTTCCTTTCATTATCTCACAATCATTTTGGTTCCCATGGTTTCAACTCTTCCCTCAATGTAGAAGACTATCAAATTTGCATCACAATCCAGACTTCTCCAGTTCTCCAGACTCTAATTGCATTTACACCTACAACTTTCTATGGAAACTCCATTTCAACATAATATATACAAACTATTTTTCTTCCAAAATCTAGGTTTCCTCCTTTATCCTCCATCTCTATTAAAAAAAAAAAAAAAAAGCATAGACTTTGTAGTTACTGACATTCAAACCCACAGAGCATCTTTAAGTCATGAAAATCTTGGTGATGACATGCATATTTTCTCCATCTCAGCAACTCCTTTAGTTGAAATTCTAACTGTCCAACTGAGCTAAAATTTTTAAAGACCTACCTTTCTCTCAGTAGTATGCCTTAGGCTAGTTATGCAAACATTTCACTTCATGTAAGATTTTTCTGGACTCCTACACTGTGTCTTGATAACTGATCCATCTTTCATCTCTATGTCTTCCTATCTTGACGCATTCATTAGGCCCAAACACCCCTTGTTGAGCCTGATTCAGGATCCAGCATTTTATGAATTCTATCCATCAGTGGGCTGATAAGTGAGCCTATCCCAGAGTCACAAGCAGAACAAAACGTGCATTACCTTTCATCAAACCATCACCACAGCCTTTTTTTTTTTTTTTGGTGTCAATTGCTTTTTCTAAACAGAACAATAATGTAGACATGCTTAGAATATTATGAATATACAATGCAAATATCACCACCAAATTCCACTAATTTTAACATTTGGCTAGATTTCTCTCTACTCTGGTTTCTATATTTTTTAAATAAAATTAGGATCACATAGTACATATAATTTTGTATATTATATTCTTTACTTTAGAGAATGCCATTTTCCCCTCCACTTAAAATATTCTTCAGAAATGGTTTCAGGGCACCATAAAAATCCATAATTAATACATCTATTCAATTTTCAAAGTTTTCTTTTAATTCCATAATAACGATCTTTACATTAAAATCTTTGTCAATTTTATTTATTTCTTTATGACATGTATCTGGAAGACATATTATTTAATCAAAGATTATGAGTTTTTAAGCTTATGATCTAGACCATCAAATTGCTTTCCAGAAAAGCTAAATCAAAGTCGTCAACTGGCAGACAGTAAGGGCACTAATTTGCTAACTACAGAATTCTGAAAAGTGCTCTGGCTGCCTCCAGTATCCCCCACCTCTAATTTCTCTGCACTTCACAGGCAACTTTCTAAAACATAGTTAGGATTACATGTGCTCAATAATTCTCTCCTACCTCTGAGCACATGTCTGGGTTCTCCAAACACTGGATGCAACTTCCTTTCTTGTTTTCCACTCCCTTCTTCTGCTTACCCTCAAGTCTATGCCAGCAAGTCTCCTCCAGGAGAGGCTTTTGCAAATATATAGAGTTCCATTCTACACTAATTAAATAAGAACAGGAGTCAGCTTTAAAAAAAAAAAAATTCTCCACAAGATGATTCTAACAGCCAAGGTTTAAATCACCACAAGCCAGACCATTCTGCCTTAAAGTGAAATAGACAGAGCTATTGGGAGAACCTGTCAGAAGTCACTTGACTTTTGAAGACCTCACTTTAAGTGGACCTTACTTTAAGCAGGCTAACTCACACCTTTTAGGGCTAGAGACCAGGAATCAACAATTTAAAAAACCTGCAGGTTGTTTGGTCTGAGAACTACTCTAGTCAAGCCAGACTATTCTCATTTTCTTAATGAAGTGAATGTATGTCTTCTGTTCTCTACGCTTCAAGCTTACAGTCATTTCCAAACCCTCCCTGACCCCCATCTCTACTCCACCACCCCGCACCAGACATACAAATCACATCTTTTTGCATGCCTGGCTTTGCTTATCCTTCCAGCAACATTTAACTGTTCTGGCATTTGTGTTTTCAGTGTTCATTGTTTGTCCTTACTGTAGTATTTCTTCTCTCCAGCCCTGTGTTAAATGTAATTGTGTAGACTTTAAGCTCCACTAAGAGGACTGAGTTTTTCATGTGCGGGTCCAATATCTGACTCACAAGAATACCTCCACACTGTCTGGCATATTTTTCTACACAAACAGGACATCTGTTAAATGCTTATACTAAATAAAAAAGTATTTCTAGCCTGAATCTCCTTGATAAATAATTACCCAACACTGTTCCATGTTTTTGCCAAGAGAAAAAAACACTCGAGAATTAAACTAGTTTTCCCTTTTTTTTTTTTTTAATAAATCTTAAAACACCTAAGTATTCTCTTGGTAACTAAGCTTACTCTGGTTTGCTCTGCTAAATCAAGTATGTTTTGTCTACTTAACGACTTATGTATACCTCAGTTCAGTTCAGTCGCTCAGTCGAGTCCGACTCTTAGCAACATGTATACCTGAACTACTGTAAAAATAAATCAACTATGTACCACACACATGTTTGCTCAGTCTTGTTCAGCTCTTTGCAACCCCAAAGGCCTGTAGCCTGCCAGGCTACTCTGTCCATAGAATTTTCTAGGCAAGAATATTGGAGTGGGTTGCCATTTCTTACTCCAGGGGATCTTCCCAAGCCAGGGACTAAACCCATGTCTCCAGCATTGGCAGGAAGATTCTCTACCACAGTGCCACCTGGAAAGCCCAAGTTAACTATACTTCAATTAAAAAATAATAATAAAATGCTTAATGAAAAGTTCTACCCAAGTTGTTAGATATTTTTTTTTAGACCATTGATTCTCTTACACTAAATGTATACGCGGGTCAACACACTGAGAGAAATAGTAGAAGGGATTTAGAGTATTCTGTTTCCTGAGTACATGAGCACAAATGAAAGGTTAGAGTGGGATCTGATATTCCAGGTAGAAATCAAGTTCAGCTAATCCTGACATTCTAAAGTAATAAGCTTACACAAAGCCACTCCCCAGTGTCCCTGAAGGCCATGCCAAAATGCGAACTCTCTCATTAAACTTTCTAAGAAGTCCCAGCCATCCTTTCTACCTTGGTGTTCTAAAGCACAAACATTTGTCTGGTTTTATTATGTTTTTCATAGACATCTCCTACCCCAATGGACTCTAAACCCCTAAAATTAGCAACCAGGTATTTTCCACATTTGTGAATCTTAAAGTGAAAATGATATTATCTGGTACATCAAAGGTGTAGATAAATCCAAAATGAATGAGAAATTAAAGACAGTACATCAAAATTTTGTATCATAGGTATAATGTAGGAGTTTTCCTTTCAATTTACTTTATTAAAACCATATGCTAACTTCCATTTGCAGTCGAACTTTCATATCATAGAAGAGCAAAGAATGACCCTGTGATGATGAAAAGATGGAATAATTCATCTTCTCTTTACCTCAGGTAGACAGAGTACAGAGGTTGTTGAGAGCATGTTTAAATTGTGTGCAAGGTACTTGCACACCCCATACCTTAGTTTCCTCTTCTATAAATTCCTGGCAAAATTAGATGCTCTTGGGGGCTTCCCTGGTGGCTCAGAAGGTAAAGAATCCACCTGCAATGTAGAAGACCTGGGTTGGATCCTTGGGTTGAGAAGATCCCCTCGAGAAGGACATGGCAACTCCAGTATTCTTGCCTGGAGAATCTCTTGGACAGAGAAGCCTGGCGGGCTACAGTCCCTGGGGTCACAAAGAGTTGGACACTGAATGACTGAACACATCACACAGCTGTGGGAAAGAGGGCAGAAGAATAACAATTGTATGTGGGTTCTGAAAGAAGATATGAGGGAAGCTCTAAATTTTCAGCTAGAGATGAAAATTATTAATATGTGTGATTAATGAACAGAGAAGGGACATGCATGCTCGAGTTGGGGAGCAGACAGAATGGGGTGGTTCTTACAATTTGCAGAGACCTGTGCCTCTGAAGTAAGAAGTATATGCCAACATTTAGTCATGAACCAAAAAAGATGTTGAAGAAATGGTAACCAAGCTAATGAAAGAAATAAAGATTAATGGCAAGAAGAATAACAGGGAGGTAAAAGATTGCTTAGGGAGAAAAATAGCTAATTGGCAGTACTCATTTCAAAATAAACTATATTCTGCTTCTTACACCCACACAAAAGTGAAATCAAACTTGCCAAAAGGAATTTGCCAATTGTCAAAGCAAAAAATTGGCAGCCCTAATTATACTTGCTACAAATGAACAAAATGAATACTCTCCATGAATCACATTCAAAGCTGTCTAAAATCCTGAGTAGCATCCCAATAGTTGGATAGTCTATATTTGATTATTTTTTATAGCCTGACTTGCTTTCACAACAGACTCGAGTCATCTAAAAGAAATTTTGTAAATTAAAACAATAAATTTAAAACAGTGAGGGTTAAATAAAATAAAAATAAAAGCTAGACCAGGAATAGGAGATAAGTAGGGGTGGGAACATCATCCTGCTTTGAAGGTCAGTGTCAATCGTTATCACTCTGGGAAGCCAGAGATTGGTCTTTAGGTTTGCTAACAGTCGAAGAAGAAAGGGAATATAGTTCATGATACAGCTCTCTTTATCTCTCAAGGTAATTACATTATCATTTTTTCAGAAGGTAACATTTAAATTTTAGGTATCAAATTTAAATGAAAGAAGTGTTCACTTTTGATTCAGTGTATGCTATTAGGGGGGATTCCCTAGTAGCTCAGACAGCAAAGAATCTGCCTGCAATGAGGGAGACCTGAGTTCGATCCCTGGGTTGGGAAGATCCCTGGGGGAGGGAATGGCAACCCATTCCAGTATTCTTGCCTGGAGAATCCCCATGGACAGAGGAGCCTGGGGGGCTACAGTCCGTGGGGCTGCCAAGAGTTAGAAACGCCTGAAATAACAAAGCACAGCACAGATGTTCTTGACTAGATGCTTACATGACACAGGGTAATAACCAATTAATGGTATTTAGTCTGTTCTACTTGTCTTACAAAGACAAAAGGACATTGGTAGATTGTTTCTTCAGAAACATTTGGTTCCAGCACATAAAGGTGCACGCTGAGAAAAATAGCAGAAGTAATTTAGAGTTTTCTAAAGTGAAAGGTTAGAAAGAAATTTTAAAACAAAATTCTATAATCTGATATTCCCTGTAGAAATCAAGTTCAGCTAATTGCGTGCAAGATACAGAGCTAATCCATGCTTTGGTTTCCTCTTCCATAAACTGTGGACAAAAAGAAGAGAAAATGTCTGGGATTTCCAGGTCCACCACCCAGCTGAGTTGCCAGTGTACTTTGGCCCTTTAATACCATTGACATTCTGATTTCCCAGGGCACCATGGAAACCAGAACAGAACACAGGGCACCTTAGAGCACCCAAGATACTGGCAGTTGCGACAGTGATGGAGCCAGTGGGACCTCGCGGACAGGTAAAAGGGAGAGGCACTTAAGAAAGAAAGAAGTGTTAAGTTGACTTGCAGGAAAGAGAAAAAGATTGGTAAGAACACTAAGTCAAAAGTAACAGAATTTTTTAATCTCACCCCTACAACAACAACAAAAGGAAAAAAAGCCATTTCTGAGGTCTACTGACAAAAAAAGAACCCAAACTACTTACTTCAAAAGTTTACTCTAATTATCCAAGCAACACTATTAACTTTCACTGTACTGAGTAAAGGTTAAAGAAGCCAGTTACTAGTTAAGAGATCCCCAGATTTTAAAAAATTTATTGTCAGTTAAATATATAAATTGAGGAATTATGGTAAAAGATATCCTTTAAAAAGTTTGACCAAAAAGAATCTGTATTTACCATTATATAAATGAAAAGACATTTTAATGCAATGCCAAGGCTACTGTTCGTATCAGCAGATACATTCATATTTGTGTGTGTGTATATACGGTTTAAGATGGGGAGAAAAAAATTCTATAAATTAAAAAAAAATAATAATAATGTAAACAATGACACAGTGAACTTATTCTAGATTAAGCTCTATCTTCTTCCTACCACCCAGTTTGTTGGAGAGTTTTTCTAGGATATGAGTGCTAGTTATCTCATTGTAAATTTTAAAACAAAATTCTATAATTTCATTCTTGTTTCAACAGTCTCTTTTATTTCAAAGACACTATTGATAACACTTGGAAGCATTTGAACAACTAAATTTTTTTGTTTGTTTTTTTGTCACAAGAAACAAAAATGAGTTTATCACCAAAGAAGTAGCCTGGTGATATAACTATTTTAATAAGCTAAAAACTGGAATCATCTGGCAGAATAAATAAGACTCATCATGTCCTTTGGAACCCATCCCCGAAAGACCAACAAAAAGAATTTGCCACTGGAATCTCTAATGCCACAAGTTCCACGTAGCAATTACTTGCAATTTCAGGAAGAAAAGCAAAGACTACAACTAAAGAAATTCCTTCTTCATAGGATGTTCCTAGTGGCAAGGATAACAGCAAACATAGAAAAAAAAGATATTGCTGACTACTTTGAACAATTGTTTCAGTCAATTTTGAAACGTCACCTAGGAGAAGCAGTGACAGGATTGTTGCTCATATATCCTACTTCCATTCTGCATATTCTGGAGTCCTCCAGTGGTACTTTTTACCAAATTCTCTTAGATTACCTGAGCCATAAAAAGGATGAAATGGAATTTTTTATCCAAGGAATGAAGATTATCGTCATGTCCCACAATATCCCAACAAGGCTCTTTATGCAGTGGCACGTTTCAGTAATAAAAGCGCCGGTCATGTATCTAGATGATGTGACACAGACACAGTCCCTACAAGAGGTCATGACGGAATTTCTCATCCAAACACACAAGCTAGCACTTCACCTTTTTAAGACTGTGAAAGTGAGCCCTAAAGGACCAGGAGACAGTTTGCACCAAGCTGCACCTGAATTACTCCTCCCAGAACAAATAATAAAGTATTTGTGCAACTCTGCAGAATTAATGGACCCGGAAGATTTTATAAACATGTACAATAAACCCATACATGTCACCTTAGATTCTGAGGTGGTATGGCCTGCTCCTTCCCGTTTCTAGGATGAAGAGAGATGATGTGGTCAGTGTGGTCAAATCTCTTAAGGAATGCATGCTACTTAAATAAAAGGAAAATATGCCTAAAGTTCTCTCCTTAAAAGAGAAACAACATGGAGATCTACACAAAGGTAATAGATTAATCTTTAAAAAATATGTTGAATTAAACTTGAACATTTATCTGGTCTAATATTAAATTCAACACATTATTTTCAACAGTGAAGGGTTTCTTAAGGTTATAAGTTTCTCAAAGGCTTATATCACATTGATGAAAAAACTTAATATTTTAATGAAAAATGGAGATGAAAGAGGACAAACACTAGATTCAGATTCTCATTCATTCTCTCAACCATCAATGAGAAGCTGTCACCACACAGGAATGTGTTCTAAGAGTATACTATTTCAGGGGATAAAGTTGGAGGCAAATATGTGTAAGACTAAATACGGCATATGATGTGATATGTGATTGTTATTACAGTAGCAGTATGTAGGAAAGGCTGTAACAGCACGAGTGAGGGACTAATTTCTATATGTATGATCCCTGAACTCAGAACACAAAACCTAAACTTTCAAAATAGTTTCAAAATCTCATATTCTGGATGACATAATCAAGAATATCGAGGCAATTATAAAGCTAAAGAACACAATAGTTTTTTGAAATGACTAGAAAATACACCATCAGAAAGCACTGAATTCTTTCATGCAAATCATTTACTGAGCACCATTCACAGGACAGACATTTATGACAGGGATATGTTAGGATGAGTCCTCCCTTGGAAAGTCTTTGTAAGATAAACAAATTGGTTATTTTTCCATTTAATTCCTAGACAGCAATTAATTTTTAAATTAATTATTTCTTTCTGGCTGTGTTGGGTCTTCATTGCTGCTCGGGCTTTTCTCTAGTTGTGCGGAATGGGGGCTACTCTCTAGTTATAATATGCAGGCTTCTCATTGAGGTGGCCTCTCTTTTTGCAGAGCACAGGCTCTAGGGCATGGGAGTTTCAGCAGTTGTGGTTCCTGGGCTGTAGAGTGTGGGCTCAGTGGTTGTGGTGCACAGGCTTAGTTGCCCTGTGCCATGTGGGATCTTCCAGGACCAGGGATCAAACAAACCCTTGTCTCCTACGTTGGCAGGCAGATTCTTTACCACTGAGCCACCGGGGAAGTCCCCATTAACTGAGTTCAAAACAATTTTTTTAAAGCATTGATTGTAACTTCATTGTAGCTGGGGAAGGGTCAACATACTTGTTTAATATAGCTCGAATGAACAACACAGAAGTTTTGTGTAATTACGGGACAGTCAGAAAGTTAATAAATATGTATTGGCAACTGGAACCAAAACCCCAAGTCAAACTACAAATTAGACAACAAAGGGTTAAGCGGTTTTGAAAGGTTCAAGTTTGTTTTATTTGTTTGTTTCTAGTTGCTTCCAACTCTTTTGCAACCCCATGTACTGTAGCCCACCAAGCTCCTTTGTCAATGGGATTTTCCAGGCAAGAATATTGGAGTGGGTTGCCATTTCCTTCTTTGTGGATAGCAATTAATTATATGCAATTCCTATACAACTTACTTCAAGTTGGTCTCCCCCTTCCTTTATTAAGGTTAATGCTTTTTTGCACTATTTAAAATTTTCTACTTTAAGCAATTAAACAACATAAATGTCTTACTACTTCAGTGATTTATTTATCCCCAGATTGCTTCAATATCCTATGAAACAGACTTTGGACTGAATAGAGGAAATACTGTTATATCATTTTAGTTTCATTTTTTACTGTTTATTTCAGTCACTTTTTGGGAAAAAAGCCATTTCAGTACTCACCTCAGATTTGTCATTATGCAGAAAATTTCATAATTTGTTCCCTATCAGAATCAAATTTCAGGAAAGACAATTCTTATTTTTTAATTTAGTAAAATAGATTTAGAAAAAGAATGGCATTTTTCACTTTAAGCTGAACTTAAAGTTCCTTTCATTTAAATTTAAGAACAAAAACTATATTTTAGAGAAAAAACCTCTTCAAATTAAGAAAGAATACATAATTTATAAATGTTTCATCAATTTGGTAAATATTAAACACCTAATATACATCAATGTGATTTTTACTCTTTGAACTATGAGAGGTCACCTATTAGATACTGTTTACTTGACAAAATGAGTTTAGAGTAAAAGCTTTCCAGGCCTCCCCCCAAACCACCCCCCCCCAAAAAAAAAACCAGAAGAAAGAAATAGAAGTGAAGAAAGGAAGAGAAGTAGGAAGGAAAAAAGAAAGCGAGTACACTTCAGTCTTAGTCTTTGAATGTATGTGAGGAAGAGGTTTTGAAGGGCAGGTGAGTATATTTAAGAGAACAGATACAAGCAAAACCAGGAAAGAGAAAATGACCCATAAATGTTCATTGGAGCAGATGAATCCATTTAACAGGGTAAATTTTGTTTGGGAACAATATTTTCTAAAGTGAATAGAAGTAGTTTACAAGTAAAACTACATATCTGAGTATAAAAAGTACGGCACATTATATTCTCATAAAAAAAAAAAAAAAGACCACTGCAATATATCTCACCCGATATGCTCTTACAATATGACCTTAAACACTTCTCATCTCATGGTGGGTTCTGAATCCCTTCTCCTTGAAATCAGGTAGACCTTTGTGACTGCCTAGACCAATACTACAACAGAAGTGATCCAATGTGACCTCCAAGGTCTTAAAAATGCCTTGCACTTTGCCTTGATCACTTGAATGGAATCTAAAATATGCTGTGAGCAATCCAAGCAGGTTTCTAGATAACATCCCCAGCTGAGGTTCCAGCCAACAGCCAGTATCACCACTAGACATGTGACTGAGTGAACCTTCAGGTAATTCCAGACTCTAGGCTCCCAGCCAACCCTGGATTTCAAGCCAGAGCAGCTGACACCGTGTGGGGGAGCGGAGTAGAGATGGACTGTTCCCACTGGGCCCTGTCTAAACTGATCTGTGAACAGCAGAAATTCTTGTGTTGACTCCAGCTACCAAGTTTTGAGTGGATGTTTATAATAGCAGTATGGAACACCAATATATAACAGGAATAATTTTATATGTATATTTTATTTATATATATGTGTATATATATGCATTTATATATATTTGTTTATTTAGATATGTACATATTTATTTATTCATTCATGTATGCAACTAATATTTTGTAAATATTTACTAGGGGACCAAGCACTGTGCTAGTTACTGGGTATAGAAGCAGAAGTAAGATGTGTGTAATTGTAAGGAAATTATAACCCTCATTGGGGTGAGAATTACTTCATGAGACTTCCTAGCATAGACCTTTTATTGATCTATAATACTTTCTGGTGTGAAA
Source organism: Bubalus kerabau (assembly GCF_029407905.1). Lineage (NCBI taxonomy): Eukaryota > Metazoa > Chordata > Mammalia > Artiodactyla > Bovidae > Bubalus > Bubalus kerabau. Next base: position 76,142,143 of record NC_073631.1, on the reverse strand, counting down.
CATACTGACAGAAACTTAATTCATCTAGTCAAAGAAAAACATAAAAAACCTGAGTCATTTTTGAAAGAAGTTATAGAAAATTTCTAAATGAAAACACTGATTTACTTAGTAGACTATTATGCCACATTTAAAGGATTTTTGAAGTATCAATTGTGAAAACTGGAAAATAAGCACAAAGTGAGCATAAATAAAACTACTTATTTGTTAAGTGAACATTTTAGAATGAGTTTATTCATATGAAAGTAGTTACCTTTAGGAGAGTTTAAACTCATTTCAGTAACAGCATTATTACTAAAAACATTGTGTGACTCTTTTATGACAGATAAGTTAAGGAGGTTTATAAATCAAAGGGAGTTAAAATATCTTAGTGATATCTAGTTTTTTGGACCCCAAATAATATATGTTCCAATTTGACTGGTGACCTGCTTCCTTAATAGTTCAGTTGATAAAGAATCTGCCTACAACGCAGGAGAACCCGGTTTGATTCCTGGGTCAGGAAGGTCTGCTGGAGAAGGGATAGGCTACCCATTCCAGTATTCTTGGGCTTCCTTTGTGGCTCAGCTGGTAAAGAATCTGCCTGCAATATGGGAGACCTGGGTTCAATCCCTGCATTGGGAAGATCCTGAAGGGAATGGCTACCTACTTCAGTATTCTGGCCTGGAGAATTCCATGGAGGATATAATCCATGGGATCACAAAGAGTCAGACATGACTGAGCCACTTTCACTTAAAATTCAACCTTCATTCATAGAAAGACTTATTTTTAAATATCGAACTCCCTCTCAAAGGAAAATCTGCTGACACTGAACATATTAAAAGGGCATGACACTGCCTTCAAGGGGAAGCAAAAATATGTTTTCCAATAACAGCTGAATTATTGAAAGCCCTATAGAGCTCACCAATATCATATCTTCAAAGGGGACAATACTCATTTAGTTGTGTCTGTTTCGGTATAATGATAAAGCGCAGAAATACTATACTCATATCTTAACAAATGTAATTTAATTTGATCAAGTCCAAAAATGTAGCTCATTAAACACTAGAAAGTCTCATAAGGTAATTTTCACCCCTAATGAGGATTATAGTTTATTTACAATTACACTTTACATAAAACCAGGGCACAGAAATTAAACTGAAAAGAAAAATGAGCATTTAAATACTGAACATACAATGTTCACTGCCCATATAACCATGTAACATGTACTCATATATAGTCAAGGAACATATGACATTTATATGGCCAGCACCATTCTAATCCATTTGTTTTGATACCTATAACTTTACAACAGAGTGACAGGTTGACTTTCTTCTTGTTTCAGTGTAACCAAGGACTTTCAGAAAGATTATAGTTTTCTTGAAGGACAACTGAAATAATGTGATTTGGAAGGAAAAACCCTCCCAGGGTGAATTTTCAAATTCATACTGTCTTCATTTTAATTAAAGAAGCATCTGGATTCCTTCCTGGAGAATTATTGCTTAATACAAAGAGATTCTTACATTCAGTGACTTGATCATAACTTTAACACCACAACACATTTCAATTCAGTGAAACCTATTTCTAGCAGAGAACTCCCCAAACTTCCATGAGGAAGTGGAAATGGTATTAAGCTGAATACCCACTGAAAATAGCAAGTACTTTAAGGCTATTTTACAGTTGTAGTGACTTAATGTAGAATTAGAGTTCTCCCCCTTGTGGTCAATTATGTAAATTTCCAGATTACCTGCTGATAGGATTCATACAATAAACACAGTGCCTAGTTTTCAAGAAAATATAAAGATAAAACCCCAAAGGTACCTGTCAAATGTCTGTTCTACCCATCCCCCTGACCCTTCACTGTTTTGCAGAAAAAGACATTAAGCGTTTGGCTCACAGTAAAAGCAATAGTTGGTAACACTAGTCCCCTATCTCCACTTCATCACTTTAAATAATTAACTGTAGCCAGGCACTTAGTCATGGTTAGTGTCTAGATTTGACTCTAAGTGCTAGTGGCGCTAGCGGTAAAGAACCTGGTGCCAATGCAAGGGACTTAAGAGATGCATGTTCTATCCCTGGGCTGGGAAGATCCCCTGGAGGACAGCATGGCAACCCACTCCAGCATTCTTGCCTGGAGAAGCCCATGGACATAAGAGTCTGGCAGGCTACAGTCCAGAGGATCACAAAGAGTCAGACACCACTGAAGTGATTTAACCCAAACAGAGCTCTCTTCACTACTATGCCACACCCCTTCTGTGCTCCAGCCCTCACATAATGCCTTTTCTAAACATCTGACTGACATCTCCATCTCCACATGTTCTGCATAGAATTCATCATTCCTTGTCTCTATTATTCCTTCAGTCTGCTCCCTGCATTCCCCATTACTGTAAAATGGACACTCTCCATACAGTTGCTAAATCAGAACTTGAAAGTGAAAGCCGTTCAGTTGTGTCTGACTCTTTACAACCCCATGGACTGTATAGTCCATGGAATTCTCCAGGCCAGAATACTGGAGTGTGTAGCCTTTCCCTTCTCCACAGGATCTTCCCAATCCAGGGATGGAACCCAGGTCTCCCGCATAGCAGGCAGATTCTTTACCAGCTGAGCCACGGGGAAATCCAAGAATACTGAACTGTGTAGCCTCTCCCTTCACCAGTGGATCTTCCGGACCCAGGAAACAAAATGGGGTCTCATCTATTGCAGGTGGATTCTTTACCAAATGAGCTATCAGAGAAGCCAAAAAAAAAAAAAAAAAAAAAAAGAACTTGAGTGTTGTCCTAACTTCCTCCCTTTCTTTTTATCTCACTGACAGGCAATCAATCCAAGCCCCACCCATTTTTTCCCACAGTGTTTCCTGTCTGGCCTTGTTTTTGTGACATCCTTAAGGATCTCCCTCACTCCAGTCTTGTCCTCCTCTCTGTCTTTCTACTCTGTGTAGTATGTCTCTCAAAGTTAAAGGTGGTATAGCAGAAGAGGTAGAGAACCCACCTATGGCACTGAACTGCTGTATTGAAAGCTGGGTCTGAATGTTTGTAGAGCCGTAATTTGCTTCTTTACCTTTTTGCACCTCAGTTTTCTCGTATGCAAAGTGAGTGTGGTAAATAGAACCTATAAGATTGGTTATGGATACTGCATGAAATAATGGTGTAAAGATCCTAGCATACTAGTATGCTAGTATAATAAACACTATTCCTCTGATCAAAATTCTTCAATGGCTTCCATTTCAAGATAAAAAACAGAATTCTAAAATGATCTCCAAAGCCTTGATTCTCTGATCTTTGCTTACTAAGTGACCCACCTTCATCTGTAACCACCATTATCTTTCTCACACTTTGTTCTCTAAAGATTTCCTAATATTTTCATGTTTTTTGTCTTTAACTTCCTTCCTCACTTCCCTTAGCAAAATTCTGCTTATTGATTAAATTTTATTTCCTCTGTGAAGCCTGGAAAACTCAAGATACTCTTTTCTGTCTTCATCGTTCATGATCCTCAACCACATTTTGGCAAGTCTTCTGTCTTCTTGCTGCTGTTTAATTTTATATTCATTTCCCAACAACTTGTAAATAATAATCATGAGATTTTTTTGATATTTGTATCTTTAGCTCCTCATTTTTAAAAGGAGTCATTAAAATATCTGTAAGAATTTCTCCATAAGGTTAATTCTACTTTTATCAAAATGGTTATGAAATCTCAATATATTAAAATATTCCTATCTGACCCATCAGGGTTTGGCCATTGTTCATGAAGCTCTCTAAAATAGCAAGTCTAAACATGGTGACACCTTCTCTGAAATCTTCAGTTTTAAGCACATAATAATTTCTTCCACCCAAATTTGGAAGGATACTAGGAATACATTCTGGGAGTGATTCAGTCGAATTTTTGTTTTTATATAACACTACCCATTGAAAAAAAGAGCTCATTCCCAATTCACTTGATTAAAAATACTTTCTGAATAAGCTACTAGTAAGGTATATGGCAACCCACTCCAGTACTCTTGCCTGGCAAATCCCATGGATAGAGGAACCTGGTAGGCTGCAGTCCATGGGGTCGCTAAGAGTCGGGCACGACTGAGTGACTTCACTTTCACTTTTCACTTTCATGCATTGGAGAAGGAAATGACAACCCAGTCCAGTGTTCTTGCCTGGAGAATCCCAGGGACGGCAGAGCCTGGTGGGCTGCAGTCCATGGGGTCGCACAGAGTCGGACACGACTGAAGTGACTTAGCAGCAGCAAGGTATATGACCTTTATTCCATATTTAAGAGTGACTTATTTATGTTCTTTAAGTCCTTTTTTCAGTATCTATACTTATCTGTTCTTTGAGACATATGCTTGATAAGACTAAAATTTATATCTGTATTTGCTTGAAAGTGAAAGTGAAGTCACTCAGTGGTGTCTGACTCTTTGCAACTCCATGGGCTGTAGCCTACCAGGCTTCTCCATCCATGGGATTCTCTAGGCAAGAATATTGGAGTGGGTTACCATTTCCTGCTCCAGGGGATCTTCTCAACCCAGGGAATGAACCCGGGTCTCCTGCATTGGAGGCAGACGCTTTAACCTCTGAGCCACCAGGGAAGCCTTTGCTTAGGTTATTATAAAACTATATTTGTTTCCATTTTAACTGTGTAATTTGCATTTCTGATCTGTTTTTATAATACTCAGCTATTTTTAAGGACTTTTTTTAAAAACAAGACATTAAACATAAAGTGTTGATTTATTAAGGGAAAAATAAATGTCTGAGTACTGAATATATTTACATTTTTACCAAAATCCACACTAATGTAATGATCTCCTCTCAGGGATCTCTCTGACTCAAGTCTCATCTTCCTTCTCCCTCCCTTCCCAGCTTATATTCTACTTTGCATTTTGAAATAAAAAATAATAGACTACTCAACAAGATGGTGCATTTTACCATAGACAAAAACTACACACCTTGTAACATTTTAATTCTTTGATTCTTCACTTTCAGTCCTATAAAGTGACAGTTCTTAAGCACATACCCTATTCTCACCAAAATCAAAATTAAAAAAAAAAAGAACATTAAAGCAAGATGACTGATCTCTTCCATGTACTCTCATTATGTGCTCTTGAACAAGAGATTTATTCCTTCAGGGATCTCTGCTCATCTACACTGTAGAATCTACAAGCATCATAAAGAAAGCACATGAGCCCTTGAATGTATCCAAAAACGTGGGCAAAAGGAAAGACTATGTTAACTTACAATCAGTCAAGGGTAGGATTAAGTATTTTTATTCAAAATTTGAAATCTAATGTCTGAATGAATGACTAATTCACCCTATGAGAGAGTATTTGTGGTGAAATACCAACATCTTCATTAAAAAAAAAAATCTATCTTATTGCATCCACTTAAGTGAAAAGATGGATGGGAATTTGAAAAGTCAGGAATTGATATATGAGATTATGACATCTAAATATTAAGTGTGGTAGCACTGTGAAGTCCGGAGAAGGCAATGGCACCCCACTCCAGTACTCTTGCCTGGAAAATCCCATGGACAGAGGAGCCTGGTGGGCTGCAGTCCATGGGTCGCTAAGAGTTGGACACGACTGAGCAACTTCACTTTCACTTTTCACTTTCATGCATTGGGGAAGGAAATGGGAACCCACTCCAGTGCTCTTGCCTAGAGAATCCCAGGGACAGGGGAGCCTGTTGGGCTGCCATCTATGGGGTTGCACAGAGTCGGACACGACTGAAGCAACTTAGCAGCAGCAGCAGCAACTGTGGAGTCAGACGATACAGTGAAGAGTGGGACATTTTTATTTAAGGTTGATGAGAAGTCACTGAAGATTCTAAGCAGAGCATAATCAGATTGGTTTGGCTACTGAGTGGAGAGTGAGCTGGCAAGGGACATGGTGGTGCAGACAGACTCCTTAGCAGGTTGTAACAAATTTTCTGGCAGGAGAAGATAATAGCCTGGACTAGATTAACGACAGTGAAAATGGATCCAGGAGACCGATTTGAGAGCTAATCAAGAGGTAAATGAACACAGGTTATGAGGGAGAGAAAAGTGTCAAATACATTAGCTTTTATAGTTTTTTCAACAGGATAGTACTATTCCTGAGTTAGGAAATATACAAGGAGTATAGAGTTTGTAGGAAAATATTGTCCTTTTAATTAGTGACATATAACCACATCAGACTGGAACAATCTTTATTTGATATTTCCATTATTAATATATTTGGATGAACTTGAGAGCATATGCATTATATTAAATCTGACACATATGCATTATATTAAATCTGATACTTTGTTGAAACAGATAAATAGTAAGGTATGTTTTCTGATATAAGTAAGTAACTTCTAGAAAAGAAATGTGAATGAAAGCAGTGTGGTAAATTAAAAAAAAAAAAAGCTGAAGAAGAAATTATCCCCCAAATTACCCTGCATTCTAATATTCACCACCACAGCCCCCATTAATCTTATATCTATATTTAGTGGATCCAAAAATAAACAGCCCTTATTGAGCTTAATGCCTTCCCTTATTCAAATAAATGTCATTGCAAACATTTAATTCAATAATTATTGATTGCCTTCTATAGATGCAGTCATGTGTTAGGAGCCATGTAAGCCACAAACATAAAAGGTTCCATAGAGTCTTCTCCAGATTCATTGGTACACCATTTACTCCATTTGCAATAAACATTTAAGTGAAAACGTATCCTTTGGCATTATCGTAAAATGACTTGCCTCTTGCTTTTCTCATACAATGAATTTTATTCTCTCTCTGCATTTGTCATTCAGCAAGTATGAACTGAAAAACTGTGTCAGACAGTTTGTCAGTCATGGGGGCTCAGGGGTGCAATGTAATCACAAGCAAATAGGTATCATTTCTACCTTAGAGAGTACACAGTCTCTGTCTCCCACTACCCCAAACACATAAAAGAAAATGAAACAATTATGATAATTGTTATCATAGTGGGTATACAAATTGCAGTTGTTTCCTTTCCTAACTTTACCTAGTTTAAAGGATCAGGGGATGTTTCTGAGGGGGAAAAAAAATAGAAGGATTTCTGAAAGTTAAATAGAAGTGAGCCAAATGAAAGGCAAGGAGAAGGAGGGGAGTGTTCCTGGCAGAGGATATACATTCATATTTATGAGCAAGAAGAGTCATAGTGTGCTGGAAGAATGGAAAGAATTTCACTAAGTGAAGACCTGAAATATGAAGGGAAATCACAAGAGATGAGACAAGATAGTAGTCAGTCACACATGCATGTGCGCATGCTAAGTCGCTTCAGTCGTGTCTGACCCTGCGACCATTTGGACCATGGTGCACCAGGCTTCTTTATCCATGGGATTCTTCAAGCAAGAACACTGGAGTGGGTTGTCATGCCCTTCTCCAGGGGATCTTTCCAACCCAGGAATCAAACCCGTGTCTCCTATGTCTCCTGCATTGACAGGTGGGTTTTTTAGCTCCCCCTGGGAAGCCCTTAGTATTTGGGCAATGGACCAAAATACAGACATTTAAAGTTACATACAGAGAAGTCAATGGCACCCCACTCCAGTACTCTTGCCTGGAAAATCCCATAGATGGAGGAGCCTGGTAGGCTGCAGTCCATGGGGTCGCTAAGAGTCGGACAAGGCTGAATGACTTCACTTTCACTTTTCACTTTCATGCATTAGAGAAGGAAATGGCTATCCACTCCATTGTTCTTGCCTGGAGAATCCCAGGGACAGAGGAGCCTGGTAGGCGGCCATCTATGTGGTCACACAGAGTCGGACACTACTGAAGCGACTTAGCAGCAGCAGGAGCAAAGTTGTATAATTACCATGATTTCTTCTCAAGTGAAACAGGATACAGGCATGGTTTAATCATGGAAGTGCCCTGATTAGAAATGCATTAGAGAAGGACCACTTGGAATTGAGAGAAGAGCCTGGAAGTGAACTAGAGAACTAGCCAGGATAGATATGCTAATTAGGAGACCATTACAGTATTCAAGGAAAGAAATGATAGGAAATCTAAGATAATGATGGGAAATGCAAAGATAATGGCAACAAGAATAGAAAGAGGAAGCAAAAATCAAGAGATCACATCTTGATATTTGATTGAAAGAAGAAAGTATGAAAAGCATCAAGGACAAAAAGCAATTGACAGGTGGTGGTGCCACGCTCTGAGACAATAATACTGGAAGAGAAGCAAGCTGTAGTCACCAGGGAGTAAGATAAAGTTTTCCATTTGGAATATGTTGAATTTGAGGTGTATGAGAAACGTCAATATTAAACTCTCAATAAGAGAAGTAGATACATTGTCCTGAAGCTCAGGAGATGGGTCATGCTTGGAGACAGAGATTTGAAAATCACAAAGACAATGACTGATGCTTCAAGAGTAATACTATCATCTGGTACAAGTATTCAGAGAGCAAGGGAAGAGAGCCTACTTCAAAATCCCAAGGAAGGCAAAGGACAAAAGAATATGGACTCACAAAGAAGCCTAAGAGGTCATTGTTTAAATTGCCCAGAAGCAGACAAAAGAAAAGCAGACGAGGGCAGTAGTGTATGGATGCCAAAGGAAAATAATATTTCCTAAAGAAGAGAGTACTTATCAGCATCAACTACTGTCCCAAAGTCAAGTGAGAAATGGACTAAAAAAGTAGATTTTATGACAAGGAGGTCATTGGTGACTAGGAAAGAGTGACTTACATAGTTTAGGAGGCAAAAGAAGGATGCCCAGGCTCAGGAGTGAGTATTAGGTGAAAAAATAGACTAAGTATACACAACATTTCTAAAGGCTTGGGTGTTGAGTTGTTAGTAAACTTGTAGCATCAAATGAGGAATATAATAGCCCTTTTTAAAAATCCTTTTTGTTAAAAGGAAGACCACCGATTTATTCAGGTTTCAAGGAAAGAATCTGTGATTTAATGTGACATTAAACATCCAATCATGGCCCAAGGGGTAAAAAGCTCTATTCAGTTTCAAAATGCAAAAATACAGTATTGTACCATAAAGGTCCTCAAGTGACTCTTTATACAGTTCTGGACAAGAAATTTTGCTCAATAAATATTTGTGTTAGATAAAGAATTGCACTAATTTCTAGAAAAAACCTAGCTGCACAGAAAGCGACTTTAGAATATGTGTGAGCTCTGATGTTAGAACTCAAAGTTTGGGTATTTTATTGGTATTTCTGAAACTAAGTCCACCTTAAATCAAGTTCCCTTGTCAATTTTATGATTAATCTCTATTCCCTTTCTTGTCTGACTCCTGTTCCTGTCAAGATCTATGAGTTTCAAAGAAAAGGGGGGACTGAAACCAAGCAGAACCCTGAAACGGTCCCAAGTAAATATGCCTTTCTGTTTATAGAAAAAAGGCTTTAGAGTCCTAGAACTTCGCTCAGTTCCAAAGAACAGATCCAAACTGTGAAGTGAGGGAACTCAAAATTAAAGAGAAAGCAAGTGCAACATAATCTTTTCTGTGATAATTAGCTTAAGCCAATGCCTTGATTAATGACTCTAAACTGACGAGGTAACACCCTGTGGCTTCAACCAGATGGCCCCAAGCAGACTTAAAAATAGGGTCACCTGAGAACTGAAATTCCTGAACCATCATATAGGCCCTAAACAGATAACAAAATGCCTGAACTACTGTCTCTGCTCTCTTCTAGAGGAAAGTTGAAGGATCACTAGATCAAACTAGGAACAAGTAGAATAACCACCATCACGGGGGGCAAAGAAAGTCACAAAGTGCTGCCAGAAAGTCTGCAGCATCTTATCTGAACTCAGGATTATAAAGACCTTCTCCTCCGCATTTGCCTTTAACAATCTTGCACCCTAGTCAGTCAGCAACATGGATTTGAGATCAATCTGGGTCTCCCATCTTCCAGGCTGGTGCCTCTGTGATTAATAAACTTTTTCTGCTTGAAACTCTGATGTTCCCATTGGTTTGGCCTCACTGTGCTTTGGGCAAATGGACTTGGGTTCAACAACCATTTCCATGGTCAAACTTTATAGTTGATTGCAGATTATGTGCTTTATCTACTTTATGGATCAAGCACTTTGCATCTGTAAATTTTGCTCTGAAATCTGGCCCTTATCCAGATTGCTTCCTTTTTTGCCCAGTCAGAGCATGCTAAGAAATTGCAAATTACAATCAAATCCCAAGTTTCCAAACTAATGATTTTAAAGAGCAATAATGCATAATCCAAAATGATGGTGCGTTCATGAACCATTTATCTCTGTAATGTATATTCATTAAACTTGACTCTAAGTACATCTCATATGGCATTCACAACAAAATGATAAAGCATTTCAACTGAAATGATTCAAGGAGACTTGCAAGGTTTTCCAGTTTCTCTATTTCTGCTTCCTACTACACCCTATCACTTCTCTCACGTTTCATGCTTAGGTGCCCCAGAAAAATGAACATACCACGATTTTTAGGATGAAGATGTTTCATCTTCTCCTTGCAACATTTCCTTATCATTGCCACTATTTTTACAGCTATGTCCCTCTTTCTCTCTCTAAAAAGTATCATTCAAAAAAGTACATAGTAAAATGAACCCATATATCAATTACCCACCTTGAACAAAGACCAACACCTCTTAAAAATCTATAGTTGTTGGGAGTTTCCTAGTGGTCAAGTGGTTAGGATTCTGGGCTTTCACTCCTGTGATCCGGATTCAATCTCTGGTCTGAGAGTTGAGATCCCACAAGTCAGGTAAGTGTAGCAAAAAAGAAAAAAAATCTACTGCTTATCAAGAACATGACTATTTTCTCTCTAAGATAATATAGGTTAAGAAAACACATGACTGCTATATATATAATAGATAGCCAATAAGAACCTACTATATAGCACAGGGAATCGTACTTAGTACCTTGTAATAACCTATGAAGGAAAAGAATCTGAAAATATATATATGTATGTATGTATAATTGAATTATTTTGATACACACCTGAAATTAATACAACACTGTAAACAACTATACTTCAATTTAAAAAAAAAATCAAGAAAACAACCCCCTCTCAAAAGAAAGCACGTCAATACTAGAGTTTTAAGGAGTTAATTAAATATTGTCCATCCCAGCCTAGGTCTCTCAGTAAGGAAAATGAGCAAGTAGGGACTTAATAAAGCACAGAACTGACTGATAATAAAGCAAGAACTAGACATTGTCCACACCTATCTTACTCCCTCTGATGAAATCAAGACTACAGCTCTACTGTCTTATTCTTGGAACACAATATTTCTCCAAATCCACATAACAATAAGTATTACTTTCTACAGTCATACGAAGCACAAATAATATGCAAAAATGTAAAGTATTTAAAGTTTGATACATTAGTCACATGATTATTGAGTTGAATTTTGAGGGGTGGACAGCTCAGTGATCAGTTGTAAGAAACAAAGAAGGTTCTTACCTTGGATGTTTTTTAATCAGGATGTCACCCAAAAATGTACTCAATATCTATGTTTATTAGAAAGATGGGCTTCCCTAATAGCTCATTGGCAAAGAATCTGCGTGCAATGCAGGAGACCCTGGTTCAATTACTGGGTCAGGAAGATCCGCTGGAGAGGGATAGGCTACCCACTCCAGTATTCTTGGGCTTCCCTTGTGGCTCAGCAGGTAAAGCAAGAAGAGAGACCTGGGTTTGATCCCTGGGTTGGGAAGATCCCTGGAGAAGGGAAAGGCTACCCGCTCCAGTATTCTGGCTTGAAGAATTCCATGGACTGAAGTCCATGGGGTTGCAAAGAGTAGGACATAACTGAGCAACTTTCACTTTCACTTTCTTTCACTTTCATTAGAAAGATTAGATGATTTTTATAAAGGGATGACTTCAGCGGTTCCTGAATTATTTTCACCACATACAAGGGAAGGTAATTATGGGTTTGACATTTTCACTTTTGACCTTCAAATACAAATACCAGGTTTTAGAAACTGAAAATTTAAGGCTTTCATACAGCATTAACTTGAAAAGAGTTGTGATGGTTTCCTCAAGGGTCCTCTTGTCCATAAAAACCTCTTTGGAGGATAATTCTTCAGAGGACCACTCAACCATGTCTGTTGCTAAAGATGTCTACTCAGAGTATTTTAATTATGTCAGGGGAGCTGGAAACCCACAGTTTCAGGTTGACATGTTCTACTAACAGAAGTGTCATTTCTTATCTTTGGCACTACTTTGTTCTTCTTGCTAATATTAACCAAAACGATAGTTGTATAAGCACAAGTAATTAGTCTACAAATGATAATAAGACAATGTTTTCCCCATTGTATTTTTAAGAGACATCAAAATATCTCTTTAATGAAGATGACTCTCAGTTGACTAGTAGGAATAAAATGCTTGCATAAATAGAATTATGTGCATTTTCAGAATATAATCACAGACATAGAGACATCACTGTGTATATTCATGCATGCATATTAAGCCCCTTCAGTCTTGTCCAACCCTTTGTAACCCTATGGACTGTAGCTCACAAGCTCCTCTGTCCATGGGATTCTCAGACTCAACTGAAATGACTTAACACATACAAGAGAAACCCATACAAGAGAAACCAATTAATATTCATAAAATTGCTCCAAATCAAGTTGGAGAATCAGATTTAACTATCAAAGTTCAATACCATAGTACAAGAAAGGCGTTGTATAAATAATGCAGATCATTTATCTACCAATTATGTCCTCCTCACCTCTACTGACTCCCATATTAGATGTTCTGAGTATGGGTCACAACTGTGGGACTCTGTTATCCACCCCTTCTCCTAATCTCTCTCCTTCTGTACACACACAGCAGACAGGCTGGACTAGTAGTATCTACCAGGAGCAGAGAAATTCCATGTGTATGGCAGCAAATGATGAAGCTGAAGTCAGAAGCAGAGATGAGATGCCTAAGAATAGCAGAGAAACAAAAGCACTTCAGCTCCTGATTCCATTCTCCAGCCCTAGCTGAGACCTGGTAGCATTTCCTAGACCTGAGTCTTTCCAATAATCTTTTCTTTTGCTCAAGTCAGTTGAAGTGGTGTTGGTGGGGTGGGGGGTCGGGGTGGGGAATGTATATCTGTTTCCCTCTTAAAGCAAACAATTCCTTAGCAGCCTGAGAAATATTTGTCAAAGCAACCTACTCACACACAGGGCAAGGGGTTCTCAGTTTCGCATTAGAAGATTCATGTTCAAATCTCCTAATTTCTGCTGGCTGACTGCAACCTTGAGAAAATTATATAATTTTTCTGGGCCTCTGTTTTGTCACCTATAAATTGAATGAGCACCCAAATATTCAATGAGATAAAATGCATAAAAAAATAACCAGCAGCTCAATAAATGTTATTTTAGAGAGTGCTCTGCAAATTTGCCATTTCCATACAGCAAATTTGCCAGTTATGAGAATAAGCTTTGTGACAAGGGCATGAGATGGTTTGAATTCTGACCCACAGCCTTGGGATACTTCAGGAATGTTGGGCCAATTAGCCAAGTTGTTGTTATATAATGCTTTCATAGCAAGAGTCAGGTGGTCTAGACACACTTTAGAAAAGCTTCCAGCAGGGTGAACCACAGGGTAAGTGCTCTAGCAGGTTTTTGCTGCTGCTTTTAATATCATAGGAAGAATTTGAGCTCCCCTTTGATAAATGCTCAAATACCAATTCAGAAAACTGTACCCCTGATCAGTTAATTAACTTTTATTAATGTGTTGTGAATGCCCAATTTATATTATTTACTAATAATGAGAACATTAAAAATATCACAAACCATTGTAATTAAATGGTTTAATATACGTAAAAAGAAATTTTCTTATTATTTCAAGAATCTCAAATTCTAGTAAGATGAAAATGAACTTATGTTGGTTTTATGGGGGTTTGTTTCCATTATGTTTCTAACAAGAAATTGGTTACTTAATCATATGTACCTAATAGAAATAAGGTAATAACCCCACTGTGCCTTGTTACTTGACATATAAAATTGATGGTTAATATTCACACCTATGAGCAGAATTGAAGGCAGAAGGAGAAGAGAGCTACAGAGGATGAGATAGTTGGATGGCAGCACCGATTCAAGGGACATAAACTTGGGCAGGGCAAACTCCAAGAGCTGATGGGGGACAGGGAGGCCTGGGCATGCTGCAGTCCATGTATTAGCAAAGGATCAGACAGGGCTTGGCAACTGAACAACAACAACTACATGAGCAGAATTAGTGTAGGACAAAATCAGAAAACTACATAATAGGAGTGGAAGCAACACATACATTTTAATTTCCTTCTATGGACAGATAATTTGGGGGTTTCACCTTGAAAAAGTATGTTATTTTCAATTATTTATGTGAGATAAAATTTCTGGAAAGTCCCTCATTTTGAATTATTATGCATTCTTAGTGTCTTTGGGTTCTTGGAAAGTACTTTATAGTTTTGTGTAATTGACAATAACAAGAGTTTAAGTCAGAACATTTATTAATTACACTTACACATTGGCCTGCCTCCTGAGAAATTTGTATGGAGGTCAAGAAGCAACAGTTAGAACTGGACATGGAACAACAGACTGGTTCCAAATAGGAAAAGGAGTACGTCAAGGCTGTATATTGTCACCCTACTTATTTAACTTATAAGCAGAGTACATCATGAGAAATGTTGGGCTGGATGAAGCACAAGCTGGAATCAAGATTGCTGGGAGAAATATCAATAACCTAAGATATGCAGATGACACCATCCATATGGCAGAAAGCAAAGAACTAGAGAGCCTCTTGATGAAAGTGAAAGAGGAGAGTGAAAAAGTTGACTTAAAGCTCAACATTCAGAAAACTAAGACCATGGTATCCGGTCCCATCACTTCATGGCAAATAGATGGGGGGAAAATGGAAACAGTGAGATACATTATTCTGGGGGGCTCCAAAATCACTGCAGATGGTGACTGCAGTCATGAAATTAAAAGATGCTTGCTCCATGGAAGAAAAGCTGTGACCAACCTAGACAAGATATTAAAAAGCAGAGATATTACTTTGCCAACAAAGATTCATCTAGTCAAAGCTATGGTTTTTCCAGTAGTCATGTATGGATGTGAGAGTTGTACTATAAAGAAAGCTGAGCACCAAAGAATTGATACTTTTGAACTGTGGTGTTGGAGGAGACTCGTGAGAGTCCCTTGGACTATAAGGAGATCCAACCAGTCCATCCTAAAAGAAATCAGTCCTGAATATTCATTGGAAAGACTGATGCTGAAGATGAAACTCCAAAATTTTGGCCACCTGATGCAAAGATCTGACTCATTTGAAAAGACCCTGATGCTGGAAAAGATTGAAGGCAGGAGAAGGGGACGACAGAAGATGAAACGGTTGGATGGCATCACCAACTCTATGGACATGAGTTTGAGTAAGCTCCAGGAGTTGGTGATGGACAGGAACGTCTGGTGTGCTGCAGTCCATGGGGTCACAAAGTGCTGGACACAACTGAGCAACTGAACTGAACCGAACTGAATACATTGCTGTTCAAATGAATGTTTTGTCAAAATTTAATTTTTCCGTATGTGTAGATACTCAAAATGTTACATTTACTTCAAGTTAATATTTTCACTTTTACCCAATCTAATCAACTAAGATTGAATGAATGCATAAAGAAATGACCAAGGGGTTACAGGTTTATTAAGTGCCTACTAAGCCCCAAACCCTGCAGCATCCAAGTGCCATCATTTACCTGTATGAAGAAGACACATATCCTACTGCCAGGAGACTCAAGGAAAGAGAAACAAGCATGTGAGCCAACAATTAAAACACAATTCTGTTTTAATAAGGGAATGTGAAAACTGTCATGGTCGCATGGCAGTCAAATGGTTTCACACTTGAGATTAGCTTCTGAAGATACAGAGTCCTAATACAACTCTCTCCCCCTCAGTAGCTGTAAAATGTGGAGGCATGTCTCATTTGCAAATAGAATAGTGACACCATCTTAAGATTGTTTTAAAAATTAAATAAGACAATGTGTGAAAGGTGTATTTGGGAACAGTATGTCTGATGTAGAGTGAGTGCTCCTGATCTGTTACTATCACTATGTACTGGGCATTAGAGAGGTGTTTTGAATTCCAGGCCAACACTACAGAGGATCCCTAAGAGTTACCAGTGGAGGAGAGCAGAATGAGCAAGTCATAAAACCTTCCTCAGTGCTGGCCTCTGAAGTTCTAAACCACAAGGGTATTTGCAAGTCCACATTGGTTCGATAATTTTACAAAATGTTAATATATAAAACAAACCCATGGGCTGCTTGTTTAAACTATACATCCAGACCTGACTCAAGGTACATTGATTCTTTAAATCTGCAGCTTAACCCCCTTTAGACAATAACCAATGAAGATGAGCTCTTAAGGCCATTCTAGCTTGATTTTGCTAGGCTTAAGGCCATTCTAGCTTGATTTTGCTAGGCCATTCTGTTGCTGAAGCTGAAGCTCCAATACTTTGGCCACCTGATGCAAAGAGCTGACTCATTGGAAAAGACACTGATGCTGGGAAAGATTAAAGGCAAAAGGACAAGTGGGTGGCAGAGGATGAGATGGTTAGATAACATCACTGACTCAATGGACATGAATCTGAGCAAACTCTAGGAAATAGTGGAGGACAGAGGAGCCTGGCATGCTGCAGTTCATGGAGTTGCAAAGAGTCAGACCTGACTTAGTGACTGAACAACAACAACAAGCTTGATTTTTACTACAATTAACTCAGTTGCCATATTTGACATGCAAATTATTTTCCCTCTTAATCTTCCAGAATCAGGACAAAGTAACATACATACACCAAAGATTCTCATTACTGATTGCATTTCAATCAGACAAATTGATGGTTTTTCTCTGGAATACTCACAATATTTTAATGCTAATTATTGAAAAATGAATCTAAGATGAGAAAAGTCCACTTCCAAAACATATATCATACAAGTTTATTTGTCTAATGCGTGCTTTCCATTCTAGACTGTAAATTCCATAACAGATAACATGGGGACTCATTCATATCAATAACTTCACTATCACAATGCCAGACACAGTTAATCAAGAATTATTTTCAGGAAAATGTAAAATACTTCCATGCCAGGAAATGGGAGTGGTAGGAAAGATGGAAGGGATAGAATGGAGAAATAATTAGGAGCTAAAATGAGCAGATGTACTAATCTGATGAGGGATTAAAGAAAAATATTCTCAAAATTCAAGCCTAGACTGTTCAATGATGTCCCCAGCCAAGAAAGCATGCACTCAGTAGAAGATTAACTTCGTTTTGGATATTATATGTTTAAGATATCTAGGGGAGATAATGACTAGTGAATAACCACAGATGTCTATGAATCTAAAATTCCGTATTGTGGTAAACAGAATAATGGTCCCATAGATGCCCATAATTTAATTCTCAGAACCTGTGAATACTATCTTCATGTCAAAAGGGACTTTGCAGATGTGATTAAAACTTTAAAACTAAGACCCTCCAGATGAGGAGAGGAGATTGGGTTGTCCAGGTGGGCCCAATATAATCCCCAAAATCCTTTAAAGCATAGAGTTTTTTCTAGCTACAGAGAATCAGAGAGATGGCAGCCAGAGAAAAACTTCCTGGCTTTGAAAATAGAGATGGGAAGCCATGATCCGGGGAACATAGGCAAATTCTAGAAACTGGAAGAGACAAATAAATTGGTTCTTCTTTAAAGACTCCTGAAGGAAAAGCAGCCCTAGCTACACCTCCATTTTATCCCAGTGAGACCTCTGTGGGAATTCTGACCTACAGAACTGAAGAATAATAAATTTGTGTTGTTTGAAGCCACTAAGTTTGTGGTAATTTATTACAGCAGCAATAGAAAATTAATACACATAAAGTCTGGGGTGAACATATACATCCTTCAGATTTCTATATAAAAATACAGCATAATTTCCTCTATTATTTAATGTCCCCCCTCTTACTTTCTGCAATCTTGAAGTAAGTGATGTAAATGTAATGCTGGGTATTTCTCTGTTGCCAGTCAGTTCTATCCTAACCATTCCTCTCTCCCTAGGAACTGGGACACATAAATTGTGTATCCCATAACTCCTTGCCAGTTGGTTTCTGGTTAGGTCTGCCAATGGAAAGAGCAAGCCTAATCAGAGAAGTATGAGAGTGGAAGTTAGCAAAAGGAAGGAAGCCACGATTTTCGTCCTTGGCTCTGTCTCCTGACCCCTTGCACTTAGCACTCAGAGGTTCTAGTAGTGGCGGCAGCAGCCTCAGACAACTGCCAGCCTCTGCAGTAGGAGCCCAGTGGTGCCAGCAGCCAGCAGTTGCAGATACGAGTCACTCAGGCAGCAAATCCACCAGCACCAGTGGGGTTGTCAGCTCTTGGATGACTGCAGAGGAGTGGTGACATGGTGTCAGAAGCAGAATCACAACCAGAGAAAGGCTTGTAGGGTTTAGGCACCACTTTCCCCTTTGTTTCTCCAGCCCTAGGAACTGCAGTGATTTCCTGTAGTTACTAACCTCTTGGTAGTAGCATCTTCCCTTTTCTCTCCCTCAGCCTTTTCAACACATAAACAAATCCTTGCATTGTATTCCCTCTGTTTGAAAAGCTTAGAATGTTTTTTTTCCCTAAGAGGAGAATATATGTGCATAAAAGCTTATACCTACACAAAGACTTTAATATTTGCTGATAAAGCAACATAGAACATAGCTATGTACAACCTTTATTTACCTAATATGTCATCACTTCAAATAGTTTACTATTTAAGCAGGTTGTTCCTGGGGAGAGAAAATAATGGAAGGGAAAATCACATGATTGGTCCATCAGAATTTTCAAAGGAAGTGAAATAAAGATATTTAAACAGTAAGAGTATGAATCATCACAGAGTTAGTAGTTTTAGATTAAATATCTATCTCTATAGAAAAGAAGAGGAAAATTACACATGGCAGCAAATCATAAAAACAATTCATGATTAACGCAATTCACTTTGATGAAAACAAGAAAAATGGAAAAACAACTTCAAATGTATCATTGTCTTGAATTAAAGCTGTATCAGGAAAGCAGGGCATACTGGGCATTTTCATGATAAAAGTTGTGAAAACACAGGGCTTCTACTTGCAACAGTTCTTTTAAACAGAAAGCTAACCAGCCTGCACTTGTCTTCCAAGAAAACACAGCTACAGTAAAGAGCCATCTTAAAGGACCATTCAAAACAGCAACAGTTTCAACAAGTTGTTTGAGTGCTGACTTCCCAGTCTGTGCTTAAAACAGTTTAAGGGGTCAAGGAAACCTGTTTATAACAGAACAAGCCACATGCTATAGGAGTAACCATCAACTGCCTTTCACTGCACACTTAGTATACACCCAACACTTTGCTAAGAATTTAGCATTCATTAGCTCATTCACATCTTGCAGTGGCCCCATAAGGTGACTATCATCACCAATGAACAAGCTGAGGCTCTTAGTGCTGAAGCAGTCATACAGCAAGTTAGAACTGGAGTTGGCAGTCAAACTAGTTCACTCCAACTCATCTATATGTTTAACTACTTCTCTATTCTAAATACAGGAAGGGAAAATGTCCATGCTCTCACCTTAAAAGTCTAGGGCGTGGAGAGTACAGACATGGAGAAAATAGGCAAAATAGGTATACAGAAAACACCACAAAACCCTACACACATCATGGTTTTTATTTTAAAATTTTAAATAGATATAAAAAACATGCAACCTTTGTCACCAAGCAACACTGGAAGGAATTCCTCTTTTAGTGACCACACATGTATTTCAGAGATGCAGAGGCACCTCATCTAAGGAAGTCAGTGATTATTACTTTGGGTCTTTAATGTTATTGTCTTAATTGTTTCTAATACCATCTGATTGAATTTTCCTAAAAAAGACAAAATGAGTTTCTATAATTAATTCAAAACATTCTAAAAACCCTCTATTTTCCTTTGCTTTCTGGATAGAAAAATGCTATATATCCATAAAACAAGAAAATATTCATTTGGCCAGATCACCCCAGGTTACCCTAAAACAGCAAAGAGGAATATTTTGGGTGAAGCTGAAATCACAGTATCATTTTTCTGTATAGATCTATAAAGTCAATCTTCAGTTCTTCTTCCCTTATAATGCCTATTTTTAATGGACTTACACAAATGATTAATGATGATCCAACTCCCATACTCTTATTTTCTTATTTTTAAATCATTTCTGATTCTTGTTTGTAACAACATAAAAAGCCATGGTTCCTATCTCATTTGGTACAACCCACAAGAAGTAATTAGGAGTACCCATGTCAGGACCACAGAGTATTTAGTTCTGTACTAAGATTAAAAACCATATTTCCAACTTAGACGGTATCTTTATTTCCTTGTCAGATGGCCTACAGGAGCCTATGTGGTTGGCCCTTACCTGCCAGTCCTCCCTTATTTTGCACCCCTTAAGCCCCTTAGATGGGGCTTTCCTCATAGCTCAGTCAGTAAAGAATCCGCCTGCAATACAGGAGACCCGGATTCAATTTCTGGGTTGGGAAGATCCCCTGGAGGAATAAATGAAAACCCACTCCAGCATTCTTGCCTGGAGAATCCCATGAACAGAGGAGCCTGGCAGGCTACAGTCCATGGGTTCACAAGAATTGGACATGACAGCAACTAAACCACCACCAAACCCCTTAGATACCATTTCTATTGTGTTTACCTCACTCTCATCAGCACCTTGGACAGTGCCAGCACTGCATGTGGTAAGGGTCCCAAGTGATTTGTGAAAGCAGGATCTGAACTTCATGTGTTTTGAGGTTGTTGTTGTTGCTCAGTTGCTCAGCCTTGTCTGATTCTTTGCGACTTGATGGACTGCAACATGCTAGGCTTCCTTGATCTTCACTAGCTCAGAGAGTTTGCTCAAATTCACGTCCATTGAGTCAGTAATGCCATTTAACCATCTCATCCTCTGCCACCCCTTTCTCCTTTGCCTTCAATCTTTCCCTGCATCAGGGTCTTTTCCTGAGTCAGCTCTTTGCATCAGGTGACCAAAGTATTGGAGTTTCAGCTTCAGCATCTGTCCTTCCAATGAATATCCAGGGCTGATTTCCTTTTAGGTTGACTGCTTTGATCTCCTTGCAGTCCAAGGGCCTCTCAAGAGTCTCCTCTAGCACCACAATTTGAAAGCATCAATTCTTTGGTGCTCAGCCTTCTGTTTGGAACTGTGCAAAAATAACAACAACTTTCATATCCATGCATGACTACTGGAAAAACCATAGCTTTGACCATACAGACATTTATGATGGTACCAGATACCATGATCTTTTTTAATGTTGAGTTTTAAGCCAGCTTTTTCACTCTCCTCTCTCACCCTCATCAAGAGACTTTTAAGTTCCTCTTTAGTTTCTGCCATTTGAGTGGTATCATCTGTCATATCTGAGGCTGCTGATATTTCTCCTGACAATCGTGATTCCACCTTGTGATTCATCCAACCTGGCATTTTGCGTGATGTACTTTGCTGCTGCTGCTGCTGCTAAGTCATGTCAGTCATGTCCGATTCTGTGCGACCCCAGAGACGGCAGCCCAACAGGCTCCTCTATCCCTGGGATTCTCCAGGCAAGAATACTGGAGTGGGTTGCCATTTCCTTCTCCAATGAATGAAAGTGAAAAGTGAAAGTGAAGTCACTCAGTCGTGTCTGACTCTTAGCGACCCCATAGATTGTAGCCTACCAGGCTCCTCCGTCCATGGGATTCTCCAGGCAAGAGTACTGGACTGGGTTGCATATAAGTGAAATAAGCAGGGTGACGATATATAGCCTTCTTCTATACCTTTTCCAATTTTGAACCAGTCCATTGTACCATGTCTGGTTCTAACTGTTGCTTCTTGACCTGCATACAGGTTTCTCAGGAGACAGGAAAAGTGGTTTGGTACTCCCATTTCTTTGAGAATTTTCCACAATTTATCGTGATCCACACAATTAAAAGCCAATTTAACATAATCAATGAAGCAGAAGTAGGTGTGTTTCTGGAATTCCCTTGTTTTCTCCATGATCCAATGTATGCTGGCAATTTGATCTCTGGTTCCTCTGTCTTTTCTAAACTCAGCTTGTTTCTACATCTGGAAGTTTTCAGGTCACATACTGCTGAAGCATAGCTTAAAGGATTTGGAGCATAACCTTACTAGCATGTGAAATAAGCACAATCATATGGTAGTTGAACATTCATTGGCATTGCATTTCTTTGGGACTGAAATGAAAACTGACCTTTTCCAGCCCTATGGCTATAGCTCTGAAGACAATTATAACTGTCCTAAGAATCTTTCATTGGGAACCTGGGTGACAGATGAGTTTATCTTCTAAGCAGGATAGCGAAGAGCTCTTCCAGGACTTGTTAAGTCTTATTTCTCTTGGGGTCTTCCTCTTAATGGTCTCCACTCTCAAGGGGCACCTAAAGACCTTTCAAAGCAGAACTTTGAATTAAGATTCATCTTTGCTGCTCCCTTCTTATGCTTTCATTTCCTCAGTGGTCTTCTACATTTTCTTTTGGGCACCTAACACCTGAGCTATTAGGTTAAGAGAAGAATTTTTTCCAGCTCCTTCATTTACATCAAAGAGTACATCAGTAGCAGGATAAAGGATATTTCTTATATATACATATTTGCATCTGGTGGTTCCTGCAATGCAGGAGACCTGGGTTCAATCCCTGGGTTGGCAAGATCCCTGAAGACAGAAATGGCAATCCACTCCAGTATTCTTACCTGGAGAATCCCATGGACAGACAAGCCTGGCAGGATATAATCCATGGCGTCACAAAGAGTTGGACATGACTGAACACACACACACACACACACACACACACACAAATGGGAATGTCTGGCATTAGCCACTAAGAACAGAGGATTCTCCACAGAATAGAAACAGCATCTTCTCTAAGGGGGTGGCCAACCATGCCTTTTCCCAAGGGAAAGGGAAGCACTCAGATCCTCACACCCCCACACAAAGTCCTATCTAGTGCTCTGATGCAGTCTCTCCTCTAGGAACTCTCTCTACCACATCCCTTCATCCCTCAGCCAATCATACTTTCAATGCTGGCCTAGTAGGCTTCATCCCACAATGACATCAGCAGGATCACAGAAACCCTGCATCAACTGCTGTCATTCCCTTGGTCTCACATAAGCAGTCAAAGTCTAAAAGAAAACAAACAAAAAAAATTTACTAAGATCCAAAATAAAACAAAGCAAAAAGAACAAAATGGCAAAATCTACAGATAAAAGTTTAGAACTGTCTAGGTAAAAATTACTTTTAAGCTCTGACCTAAGTGTTCAGTGCCATGGGCCAATCGACCATCATCTCTCTTCATACAATTCAGATGCCCCCCTCACCTTCTTTCTTCTGCTTTATCCAAATGAATTTGGTCACTTACCAAAGCATGCAGATAGAACTACTTTCAAGTGTATTTGCTACATGGAAAATATACCTTCGTTTCTGATAGTGTGGTTTATCTTTCAGTTTTGCTACATAGCCAATAAGGGTTGGACACATAGCAGACCCTTACAATACTTGTTAAACATGATTGGATGAATAAATGAATTAATGACGTTGACTTCCCAATTGAAATGTTCTTCTGTTTTCAGTTCTAGAAACCTTAGGCTTCTCCCAGACCAGGTTCCTATATCCAGATTTCTGTCCCACATAATGGTTATTTCCCACTGACTCTGAAGTCTGCTCAGGGACTCCGTTTAGGAAAAAATTTGAGCTTCCTTGAGCTTATTCATGAAGGTGTTCCTGAAATCCCAAAGTCACCTTAATTTTTTTTTAATAAAAACTTCAAACTTAGAGTGAATGTAATAGATAATCAATGTCTAGTGATGGAATTAACTGGCAATGTGTCAAATAGTTAATTAAGTTACTCTGGATAAGATATATGCATTTTAATTATGTTTTGGAAACAGCAGATACTTGCCCCTGGTGGTCCATCTAAGTGGTATTCAAATCATAAAGTCCCAGGGCTCATGCCTAGATGTATCTTCCCTGCCCAGCATCCCTGCCCAGAGGAAAAAGAGAAGGTTTTCATCATTCAAAGCTTCCCCCCATCTTTAGCCAAAGGTTCCATCTATTTTGGGCTTCCTGGTGATTCAGCAGTAAAGAATCTGTCTGCAATGCAGGAGACACAGGAGATGTGGGTTCAATCCCTGGGTGGGAAAGATCCCCTGGAGGAGAGCATGACAACCCACTCCAGCCTTCTTGCGTAGAGAATTCCCTGGACAAAGGAGTCTGGCAGGCTACAGTCCAAAGGGTCTCAAAGAGTTGGACACAACTGAAGTGACTGAGTGTACATGCATGCATCCATCTATTTTGCCTAGCTCCAAAGATTTCCTCTGAACTAAGAATATATGAAAAAATAAAAACAACTACAACATGAAAAGCACTGATCAAACATTAGTGAGTTGTTTCCAAACAGGCTGGTAAGAAATTGTGAGGTTGTAGGTTCCTCCCATATTTCATCAAACACAGTGCTAATCATAATCAGAAACTGATTCTTAGAGCTACCCTTATATTCACAACTTAATGAAGAATTTAAAACTTTATGTACCCAAATTGGTGTCACACAAGTAGATCACAAGTTGTATTCCAGTTACTGTCTATTGGATCTAATTCTAGGATCTTCAAATTCAGTGATGCTTATATAAGTTCACGTAATACTCCCTATGAATATGTTTATGCCAATTATAATTTTGTTCCGGATATGCTTTCTCAGGGATTCCCAGGAGGCTCAGTGGTAAAAGAATCCCCCTGCTAATGCAGGAGACATGGATTCGATCCCTGGGTCAGGAATAGCCCCTGAAGGAAGAAATGACAACCTGTTCCAGTCTTCTTGCTTGGAAAATCCCATGGACAGAGGAGCCTGGTGGGCTACAGTCCATGAGGTTGCAAAGAGTTGAACGCGACTTAGCAATTGAGCACACATGCATGCATGCTTTCTCACCTGTTCTATTTCTTGTAGAAAACTGATATTCTCTATCATTTTCAGAGGTGGAGTCTATCCTGATGATCACAGAAGATGTAACTGAGTATGATTATTAAAAAGTTTACAGCAAAGTGACTTACTATTGGTAGGAACACAGAAAGAAAATTTATTGCAGTTTATTACTTTTCCTTTATAACACAATTTCACAAATCTTCCTTCTTTAATGATAAGAAAACAAATCATCAGTGATTGCCACTAAAGGTTACCCCAGCAATGTCATGCAGAGCTCTTGTACTCACAGCATGTAGCATGTGGATACTGGAAGTCGAACATTTTATTGAAAATACATGATCAGTTCTTTAAACATATTCAATTTCATTTAATCTAGGGTTGATTAATATGAGCATTGTTTGTTTGGGTTTTATCTATAATCTTCTTGGCAATAATCCTGTTTCCATAGCAACACAGGCCTGTATTTTATCCTTATGCATGTGTGTGAGATTATAACAACTTTTGTAATAAAGTTTACATATCATTTGCACATAAATTTCATTTTTTTATGAGAAGTCCAAGATAGAGGTTTCTTTCCTTTAATCATTTACTAGCTCGCCACTAAACACATAATTCACATATCCTCGAATAATGAGAATTCAACAGAGCCATTCCTAACCAAAGATATTGAAATCTACATGATGGTCAGATCTTTGAATTTCAACATGTACTATTAAAGGAAAAATAATGAAATACTTCACAAATGTCACCCTGGATATGACCTCTGTGTTGTATTAGCACGAATCCATTCATTATTACCAGATCAGTATTCTTTTGTTCATTTCAAATAGTTAACAAGTTAGCTGTGTCAGTCAAAGTGAAGTAGGGTAGTAAGCAGCTGAAACATTGTCTAGTTACCTATACCTACCCAAAAAGAGGATTTGCTGTCAGCTGAACTGCAAGGATATGTATTTCTTACTACAACTCTTTCTAATATTATTTTTTTTAAAAATAAGGCAGTTTATGATCTGCGATTAGGACAATAGTCGCCTTTGGTTTGGGTGATGCTTGATAAGAGGCACACTTGATGCTTCCAGGAAATTGTAATATATCCACATCTGGGGTATTAAAAAGCTATACATTAACAATTTGTAACAATTTATATATTATGTTATTATTTAATACAAAATGTAAAAAGTAACTTTCTATTTAGATACTGCTATGTCAAGAATAGGAATGTTGAAGATTTTTGAAATTATAATTGTTATTTTGACTCATCCCATTACTTTTTATTTAAAGCTAATGTGTTTCATCACCTAGGAAATTTGCAGATATCTAAATCAAAGACTCAACAAACCAATAAAAATGGCCTTAAAACATGCTCTTAAGTTTATCTTCTGTGTAAAGGATGTATACAGTATGAAAGGGAACTATTAAAAAAATAGACATGATTTAAAAGTGTGGATATTTTTCTAAACATATGATAATATTATACCAACTTTATTGTCACCTTTCAAGAATATAAGAAACATCAGCATAATGCTGCTGCTGCTGTTGCTGCTGCTGCTAAGTTGCTTCAGTCGTGTCCGACTCTGTGCGACCCCAGAGAAGGCAGCCCACCAGGCTCCGCCATCCCTGGGATTCTCCAGGCAAGAACACTGAAGTGGGTTGCCATTTCCTTCTCCAATGCATGAAAGTGAAAGTGGAGTCACTCAGTCGTGTCCGACTCTTAGCGACCCCATGGACTGCAGCCTACCAGGCTCCTCCATCCATGGGATTTTCCAGGCAAGAGTACTGGAGTGGGGTGACATTGCCTTCTCCGAAACATCAGCATATTGTACTTCAAAACATCTATTACATTAAGCAGTGTAATGAAGTATTTTGAGTTGCACAAAATTCAATTAATAAATGAGAAAATAATGCAAGTAATATACATGAAGAAGGTTAGTTCTCACAAATTTTTCAGTCCTCTACTGAAAAATCACCAACTGTCTCTGAATAGTTGAAAGGATATAATACTGATGACAGAGTAGATCTATCCACTTGTTTCCAAGGGGCACACTGAGGAAGAATACTGAGTAAATAGGAGGCAGAGACATTGGGGGAGGGCAGAAGGAGACACAGTCTCACTAGAGGATCAGTCACTTTGGTGAGCAGAGGCACCCTACTACTGGAAATGTTTGCCCATGTTAAGCGTAGTTGTATTCATTTCCTATGGCTATTCTAACAAATAAACACAAATTTACGGGCTTAAAAGATAACACATTTATTATCTTATAGTCTATTAAGTCCAGAGAAGGCAATGGCACCCCACTCCAGTACTCGTGCCTGGAAAATCCCATGGATAGAGGAGCCTGGTAGGCTGCAGTCCAAGGGGTTGCTAAGAGTCGGACACAACTGAGCAACTTCACTTTCACTTTTCACTTTCATGCATTGGAGAAGGAAATGGCAACCCACTCCAGTGTTCTTGCCTGGAGAATCCCAGGGATGGGGGAGCCTGGTGGGCTGCCGTCTATGGGGTCGCACAGAGTTGGACACGACTGAAGCAACTTAGCAGCAGCAGCAGTCTATTAATAAAGTCAGAAGTCTTACTAGGCTAAAATCAAGGAGTTAGCAGGGCTGTGATTTTTTTCTGGAGACTCTACAGGAGAATCTATTTACTTGCCTTTTCTTGCTTCAAGAAGTTATATGCATTCCTTGACTTGTGGCCTTTTCCTCTATCTTCAAAGCCAGCAGCATAACAACTCAAAGCTCTCCCTCTGACTCGGACACTTCTGCCTCCCTCTTATAAAGGTCCTTGTGATTCTACTGAGTTCACCTGCATAATCCAGGAAAATTTTCTCAACATCCTTAATTTAGTCACATCTGTACAGTCTTTTTTGCTTTGTTAAGTTAAAGCCAAAGGTTTTAAGGATTATAATGTGGGCATCTTTGAGGAGTCATTAGTCTGCTATCATAATGATATCTTAAAATATATATAGTGGGAGGCTAAACCAGATTGTTAAAATTCCTTCCAATTTTTATATCCTCTAAATAAGACAAATAAGTCAAATATTTGTTAACAACTGCCAAAAAAAAAAAACAACCACACACAAAACCTGACCATACAAAAGGCCTGATTCTCTCCACTCCAGAGAGTATTACTATCTTTCTGTATGTCTAGTTGAAATGGCTGGATATTTTAATTAAAACTCATTATTTAGAAAAAAGTCCAAGATTCTTTTGAGGATAGTAACCACATCCTGACTTACCCAAGACAAGAAAAAGTATCAGTACTAGCAAAACCTTATTGGAAACTGTGTGATTTCTAAGTTTAAGCCATTGGAGAGAGCAGGCAATTATGCAACAACTACTTTGCAGCTGCTCCAGGATGGTGCTTTCTCAAGGGCTACAGTCGCCAGTGACAAGGAAATGATTGTCTCTTTTTCAAAAGAAAGAAAATGAGAACAAGATAGAGAGAAATGGTGTGAAAACAACTATCTTTCCTTCTTACTACACACTTCTAAATGGGAAGGGAACGGTCAATTTCCTAATTCATTTCACAGAAGCTATTAAATATGTGCCAATGAAAAATATGGCTCAACTAACTCAGGTATGAATTTCATCCATTTATATATAGCCATTCTTCAGCCTCTTGTGGCCTTTACAAAGGATGTTCTGAAACAGTTACATGGAATAAAGCACTTTGCAATTTGGAATAATAGGAAGTATTATATTATACTTGAGGCAATTGACCAAAGCATCTTGGTAGAATTTGAAGTGAGAAGCATCACCATGGAAAGAGTGACCACAAAATCCAGTAGAACAGTTTGCATTCTAACAGATTCTAACTAACTTGGGGAAAAACAATTCTCTAAGAAAATATTTTCTTCTTGGAGCTACCAGAAGGACCAAAGGGAATATATATAACAATTAAATTTCGATTGGAATTCTTTTGTTTTCTATTGAAACCAATAATAAACCAGAAGCTATGCCCAGCTCTGAGAATATGAAGAAAATGACAAACATGACTTCAAGGATCTCACAACTCATGGAGAAATGGAGACAAATAAACACTTGCTTGATTACAAGCAATTATGTGACTGTGGCTTGAAACAGAAGCACCTGATTCATGAGATCAGGGACTTCGTGTAGATTCACATGAGAACACAACTCTTTCAGTTTGAAAGAATAATTTAAACATATCCCAAGAAATGATAGCAAAAAAAAGAGGATTTGTAGCAAACAGAATAGCATGTGCAATGACAAAAAGGTCCATAAACACATGTCATAGTAAAGAATTTTGAGTAGTTCAGTATGACTGGACCATAGGATTAGGCAGAAGAAGAGAGTTAAAGCTGAAGATGTCCAAAGGGGCTAGATCATGAAGACTCTTAGATACCACCCAAGGACTATGAACATGTTCAGATAATGTGAATGTAAGTAATATGGACACCTCTTGTCTCTTGACTTCATATTCAGGTGAAGCAAATCAACAAGAAGGGTCAGATTTCAGTGGAGCCTCCTCCATTCTCTCCATCATTCAATAAGGGGCTCAATAGTTACTTTCTCTTTATAAAATGATATTCATATCATTTGCAAAGAGGAAATGCCCATCACCTTTGCTTGCCAAGGAACATGTTACAGAATAAAATTATTCATAGCAAAATGGGGATCTGAAAAGGATATCATATGTAGGGAGAAACTGACAGTATTTTTCTGCTATTGAGGAGGTAACATGAGACAAATGAACTGCTGTGTGACAGTGGGAAAGGCTTCCCAAATAGCTCAGTAGTAAAGAATCTGCCTGCCAATGCAGGAGATGCAGAAGACTTGGGTTCAGTCCCTGGGTTGGGAAGATCCTCTGGAGAAAGAAATGGCAACCCACTCCAGTACTCTTGCCTGGAAAATCCCATGGACGAAGGACCCTGGTAGGCTGCAGTCCATGGGGTCGCTAAGAGTTGGACATGACTGAGCGACTTCATTTTCACTTTTCACTTTCATGCATTGAAGAAGGAAATGTCAACCCACTCCAGTGTTCTTGCCTGGAGAATCCCAGGGACAGGGGAGCCTGATGGGCTGCCATCTCTGGGGTCGCACAGAGTCAGACATGACTGAAGCAACTTAGCAGCAGCAGCAGCAGCCAGTATTCCTGCCTGGAGAATATCTTGGACAGTGGAGCCTGGCAGGCTACAGTCCATGGGGTCACAAAGAGTTGGACACGACTGAGTACTGAGCACAGCATAGTACATAACTGTGGGAAAAAGGGAATGGGAATAGCAATGGAAGCTCTAAATTTTCAGCTAGAGATGAAAATTATTAATATGTGTGATTGATGAACAGAGAAGGAACATGCATGCTCGAGTTGGGGAGCAGACAGAATGGGGTGGTTCTTACAATTTGCAGAGACCTGTGCCTCTGAAGTTAGAAGTATATGCCAACATTTAGTCATGAACCAAAAAAGATGTTGAAGAAACTGGTAACCATGCTAATGAAAGGAATAAGGATCAATGGCAAGAAGAATAACAGGGAGGTAAAAGACTGTTCAGAAAAAAAAAGTTAATTGGCAGTACTCCTTTCAAAATAAACTGTATTCTGCTTCTTACACCCACACAAAAGTGAAATCAAACTTGCCAAAAGGAATTTGCCAATTGTCAAAGCAAAAAATTGGCAGCTCTAATTATACTTGCTACAAATGAATAAAATGAATACTCTCCATGAATCACATTCAAAGCTGTCTAGTCTAAAATCCTGAGTAGCATCCTGATAGTTGGATAGTCTATATTTTATTATTTATTTATAGCCTGACTTGCTTTCACAACAGACTTAAGTCATCTAAAAGAAACTTTACACATTAAAACAATAAATGTAAAAGAATGAGAGTTACAGAAAATAAACTAAAAATAAAAGCTAGACCAGGAATAGGAGGTAAGTAGGAGTGAGAACTTCATGCTGCTTTGAAGGTCAGCATCACTCTGGAAAGCCAGAGATTGGTCTTTAGGTTTCCTAACAGTCCGAGAAGAAAGGGAATATAGATCATGATACAGCTCTCTTTATCTCTCAAGAAAAATTACATTATCAGTTTTTTAGAAGGTAATGTTTAAATTTTAGGTATCAAATTTAAATGAAAGAGGTGTTCACTTTTAATTCAATGTATGCTATTAGGGATCCAACTTAGGAAAAGTAAGATGGGTAGTGAATACAGCTCTCTTTATCTCTCAAGAAAAATTACATTATCAGTTTTTTAGAAGGTAATGTTTAAATTTTAGGTATCAAATTTAAATGAAAGAGGTGTTCACTTTTAATTCAATGTATGCTATTAGAGATCCAACTTAGGAAAAGTAAGATGGGTAGTGAATACTTTTAAAAGTCCTTCCCATTTTAAATAGTATATAATATTCCTTTGCATTCTTGTGTTCAATAAGCTAATAATGTCTTAGTTACAAATGAGAATGCTGTCTACCTATGATGTAATTCATCTTTCCACAGGTTCTTTTCATATCCAATAAGCATTTCCAATGCAAGAAAGACTCTGGAACTTGGTGATTGATATATTCCTATTATCATCATAATTCTGCATTTTATGAGAGCATATCAAATATTTAATATCTCTCTCTAGACCTTATCCACTAAGTAAGCCTGATCTATCTACAAGACTGCTGCTTGTCATTTTATAAGAATTACCTGGAAAACTCTGTTAAAACCAAAAGATATTTTCAAGCAAAGTAGCATTTTTATCTCAATTTTGATTCAAATTATTTTCTACACAATATGTATGTGTATCCTAAAGAATTATTCTAGCATTGTGTAGTTTAACAAACCAAATTCATACTGAAACACACTTCATAAAGTTATTCAAAATACATATTACTCTTCTCAATCTTTGCTCTCAGTACAGCTTTAATCATATTGACATCTCAAGCCCTATTAATATTTAACACATGAAAACTCTGTCTATAAGTGAAATCTTACACAACAAGGATTTCATAGTTACGACTAAGTCTTTTTTTTTAACAAAAGTACAAATGATTAAGTTCTATGTTAAATAACATCCCCATTTAGCCACCTGATGAAAATATGTTTTATTCTGTTTCCAAAATATGGGAAATAAACCAAAAATAGAGTTTATATTAATTGTTCATCTAAAAGAAACAAATCAAGAAATTGACCCATTAAATTATAATTGTGAAATAAATGCAGTATGAGCTAATAAAGCCACAAGTTATAGCACTCAAATACTCATTGGATTCTTATTGTAGAAACATTCTGAAGTTACAGAAACATAAATTAAATCCTATAAAGTTGAGAGTTATTCTGGAAAGCACAAATGCCAACTACAAGTTTCTATAATCATTTAGTTGGGGGAGAGAAGAAATAGGTTGAAAAGGCTATAAGAGAAAAGGAGATTGCTTAGTGCAATATTTGACATACCAAAGAAAACATGCTCTGTAAGAATTGTAACTGTGTCTTCCTTAAAGAAAACATCTGAAAGTTTCAATATGAAAGGCACTATATGTATTCATGAATTCAAGAAGAGGTAGGTGACTTCTCTATTGGAGAATATATCTTCATAATTACTCTTGGCACATGAAAAGTGCAACAATTTGAGAACATTTTTGGATACATTTAACCATGTACTTATTAAACATAATGGAAATACATATAATTATTATAGTCATTAAAAAAAGCAAGGTCATAATTGCACTCATTTCCTCATAAGGGGTTCTCTGAATAAATGCATTCTCAAGGTAATTAATCTGTACTAGAACTTCATTCATTTACACATATGCATTGATAATTTTTAAAAGAGAACTTTATAGAAATTTTTAGTCCATTTAAAATGCTCATTTATTTATATATCACCTCTTTCAATTAGGTAATGCAGTCAGTCATATAACTTAGAATAAGATCACTAAACAAAACAAGATAAGAATTAAACAATATCATCATCCAAGGATCCTGATATGTCACTGAGATGAAAATCCCAAGAATTTTCTTCACATCAAATGTTTCAGGAGAAGACAACAGATATTCCCAGAAACAGATATTCCTGGGTGTCTATACAGTTCCCAGGAATAAGTACTTTTGAAGAAGTATCATTTTTTTAATGTTTTATTTTATTGTTATTATTTTTAATTTAATTTAATTTTTTAACTTTACAATATTGTATTGGTTTTGCCATATATCAACATCCAAAGAATGATAATAAGCTGACCAAGTACCACAGATAAAACTATGATTATTGTTAACATTTAATCACTAGATAAACTGAATGACAGTCTTGCTATTGTTCACACACAGATTAAATAAACTATAATAAACTATCACAACTCTTAAATTTAATATCGTATTTTACATTACTTAAGAGAGCTAAGAATATATTCAAATATTTTTGACACTACATAGAGAAGACTCTTGAGAGTCCCTTGGACTGCAAGGAGATCCAGCCAGTCCATTCTGAAGGAGATCAGCCCTGGGATTTCTTTGGAAGGAATGATGTTAAAGCTGAAACTCCAGTACTTTGGCCTCCTCATGCGAAGAGTTGCCTCATTGGAAACGACTCTGATGCTAGGAGGGATTGGGGGCAGGAGGAGAAGGGGACGACAGAGGATGAGATGGCTGGATGGCATCACTGACTCGATGGACGTGAGTCTGAGTGAACTCCGGAAGTTGGCGATGGACAGGGAGGCCTGGCGTGCTGCAATTCATGGGGTCGCAAAGAGTCGGACACGACTGAGCGACTGAACTGAACTTAGGGGATATTACTTGTTTATTTGAATTCAAACATGGTGGTAGAAGAACTTTTAAGTTCCTGAGTTGTAAGAAAGTTTAACTTTTAACAGTTCTGACAGTAAAGGTTACAATATATAGGTAGCTTCCTGTACTAGAGCACTGGTAACAAGTGCGTATCTGTATGCATGTGTGCTAAGTTGCTTCAGTCATGTCCGACTCTGTGTGACGCTATGGACTGTAGCCCTCCAGGCTCCTCTGTCCATGGGGATGGGGATTCTCCAGGCAAGAATACTGGAGTGGGTTGCCACGCCCTCCTCCAAGGGATCATACTGACACAGGTATAAAACTGTGTCTCTTTTGTCTCCTACATTGGCAGGCAGGTTCTTTACAGCTAGCGCCAACTGTGAAACCCATGTATCTGTATATTTATGCATAAATATATGCAGGCATGTGCGGGCACGTGTGTGTGTGTGTGTGTGTGCATCTGTGATTTTTAAAGTCATCATTCAATCTTATTACATATTTGGAATATGATAGGAGATAAATATACTAAAATGTGAGAGTTAAAATATTTTCTAAACTTGGAGAGTTTTACCAATAAGTACTATGTGATGCTCTGTCATTTTTTTCTCTAATCTCCTGTATTTAAAGTAACATAAACTATCTCAAATCAAGTATTCACATCTTAATTAGGATAAAAAGCAATAAGCTATTTCTTCATGCCAAGTTACCAAAAAGAAGAGAGATGCAACAGATAAGACATTTTAACGTTTTCACTTTGATGATAGGGACTGAATTTCACTCTAGGATTTTTAGTTTACTGATCTGTGAAAACCGTTTAGGGGTAAAATGCTTTATTTATTTCTCAAGTATCCCATTAAGTATTTATTACAAGAGTTCCATGTAATGATTCAATGTTTTCTAAATGAAATTCTTTGAAATAAAAATGTATATAAATATAAGCATCCAATTTTTACTGTCAGTTTAATACATCATGTGTTCAGATTCTATAGACATGTCATTTTAACATGACAAATTATACAACTACTTTAAATAACTAGAAGACATTGAAATGTTAAATTCATAATACCCAGGTATATTTATATCAGAACTATCAAAGAAAGAAACTCTTATTACATCAAAAAGGAATTGTGGCTATTCTCCATTCTAAACAAAGTTATAAAATAATCTTATTCAGTGATTCTGTTATGTGCTACTTTCAAACAGCTCTACTAAAACAGAAACACATGGATTAAAATAGGAAAGACAGTCAGATTAAGAAAGTAAGAACCAATATTTAAATTACTGTAGAACTAAGTGAAAATGAGTTAAATACCCCAATCCATAGTCCCAG
This sequence comes from Bubalus kerabau, assembly GCF_029407905.1. Taxonomy (NCBI): domain Eukaryota; kingdom Metazoa; phylum Chordata; class Mammalia; order Artiodactyla; family Bovidae; genus Bubalus; species Bubalus kerabau. The sequence goes on along the minus strand of NC_073631.1, from coordinate 76,107,295 downwards.
ATGAGCTGAGTTTCAGTGAGTAGAAATAACTAAATTATTGACACAGAGGTCAATTTGAGACCATTCTGGGCATTAAATTTGAAAAACATACCTTCAGAGTAGCTATGTTTTCATAAAAAATAAATGATTATATACCATAGACCTGTGAGTTCGCTGATGATAAATACTTATAAATACTCAATATTTATGCTGATGAAAAAAAATCAATATACTTCTGCTAACCTGAAAGTAACTAAAGGAAAAAAAAAAAAAGAAATGATGTGTAACCAGTTTTCACCTTTATGCTTCATAACTCATTCATGAAGAAGGCATATATAAACTCATCTGGACCAGGAAACTGTTACTTAAGTTCTCAAGGGTCTAGGGTCCAGAAGATAGTGACCTATTTCAATTTAAGGAGAAAGACTAAATGTTATGCAAGGTGAAGGAAAATCTGACTTGTCTCAACAACCTGCCAGTAACAGAATGAATAAATATCACTTTTCACACACTGCTCATCTCATGTGAGAAACTTTTCAAACCTTGAAACAATCATTCGAATTCCATAGTAAAATGCAAAAGAAGACAAAATATATCAGGTTTAGGAAATACACAGACTAATTCAGATATTCTTAAATGACGCAAATGTAATTTAAGTATAGTCAAACATGTAAACTGTAAACATTGGAGAGAACAGTCCAGTGAGTCAAAATGTGACACCTAGGTAAAAGTAAATAAATCAGTATTTTAGTGAAAACCAGCCCAATAATAAATAACAATAGCATCCTGTAGATGTGAGCTCTGGTCAGCCAGGAGAGCCATGTGGATTATGGGCTATTTTCTTATATCCACATTCATATGTCCAGTCCCTAATGGGGTCATTCAGGCTCCTAGGAAATTAATGAGCATAGTGAGATGGGAAGTATGGGGAGAGGAAGGACTCTTTTTGACCATATAACAGAAATTTTCTTTGCAAACCTTTCAGATTTTGGAAGATTAACACTTCCATATTCTAACCAACTTAAATAGAACTAAACAATGTAAGAACTATGAAGTAATTCTCTCTTTATTCCTTGAGTGATTAAGGGACATACACCTAAGGCACTATGGATTTCTACAATCAGAGAGTTTGGGAAGACAGCCACAGAGCTGATCAAAGGGTGGAAAAAAATAATACCTGTGAGGAAGATGGAACATTCTAGGTTTTCTAGATGAAATGAGCTTAAAGAAAAGTTTGAAGGATTTAAGTCTGCTCTAAGGAAGATTCTGACACCATGGGTTGTTAAATAATAAGGTGGTTTGCTGAGACTGCAGAAACTAGTCCTGAGAATCCTTAAAAACAGGAAGGATTCAGACCAACTGCTCAGAAACACTGAATATGGGCTTTATTCAACTAAAACTCTCCAAGACCCTGCTAACTCTGTGATTTAATTGTAAATGCCAATATGAACAGTATATTCCATCTTACACTTTTGACTCAGTGCTAAACAGTTGCAGGGGGATTGCAATGACCTACTTTTTACAGTGCATGAAAGCATGTGACGAAATAGTTTGTCATAATCAGGAGTCCTAGTGATATCTCTGGTACCTGCACTTTCTGATTTCAGATTTCTCATGCAAATCATACATAGTCTTTAATCACAGGTTTTTATAATATATTGCAGTTTTTGAATAATTCATGCTAATGAAGAATTAAAAACCAATGAAAAGTACCAAAAAATAAAAATCAGACAAATTCAGTTTTCCCTCTTTAAACTATACATTAAGGTACTGGTTTTTCACATTAAACTGGAAAAAAATGTTCTTCAAGTTTAGACCCTTAGTCGCTTACTAATAATTCAAAACTTTAAAAGGTAAATCATGACATTTTTGGAAAAACATTTGAATCCTAAAAAATTCATCTATGGTATATACTAAGAATGAACTAATATACTGAAGCCATAGATTCTGATTAAAATCATTTAACAAAAAATACTAAAACAAATAGTAAACTAAATTGAATAGTTTACTAAGTAGCAGTCCCTCCAATTTGCATATCAATCCATCTATACATAGTACAAAAAAACTAATTTATATTTTCACAAAGAACTCTTTGGCTTTTCTTAAAGTACCTGCATAGTGAAACATTGTATTTCACCATATGGGCATCCAACACTTTTCCTTTGGCTAGAACTCTGATGCAAAAATCTTTAAAGAGTTTATTTTCTTATAAAGTAAGTACAGCATGATTAAACTAATCCCAATTGATGACTTCACAAAGCACGGATATAAAGTGCCACTCAAACTTTCTATACTGCCCAAATCAGCAGATTCATAACTTGACACAGCACTCAAGAGCTACTTTCACAAGCCCACACTTGACTGAATCAGTAAATAGTTGCATCCTAAACACTATAGATACTAATGACTGTGTTGAAAATACACATGTAAATCCACACCCCTCATGTGCAAGTCTCTCAACAAACTGCATAAACAGACACAATATACTTATGAGCAAGGTAGATACCCATCTCCCCCGCATTATGCCAGGACAGCATTTCTTTCTATTTATATTAATTCTGATGGTGGTACGCGTGTGTGTCTGCGCGCGCGTGTGTGCAGGTTACCGGAGAGGGAGATCCATTCTTGCAGAGGGGCCCTCTGAAGACTCCTTTAATGCCCCGGTAGTGCCCATTGCTGAGATGTCTCGAACTGATGACCAGGTAACAAGCCATGTGGGTTCCGGGCGGGAGGTGTAGAGTCTCAACTCCTCACCAGGCGACCAGCCTCGGAAATGCGGGCTGGTTTCTCAGCAGCAACAGTGATTGCCACCTCCCGAGATGAAGCGGCCAGCAGTAAGCAGGGGACGCTGCGGCCGCGCGTCCCGGCTCCTTGCCCCGCGCGGGGCTCCTGCTGTCTGCAGCAGCTGCTCTGACGGCGGCGGTGGCGGCAGCGGCAGCCACAGAGCACTTAGGGAACCCGGCGAGCCAGTCCACATACTGCTCTGGCCAGGTGGCTGCTCAACCGCCGATCGACGATGATATTTTTTAAGGACAACTTCCTGGATCCGCTAGGTGACCAGCAACTCCTCCTCCCTTTCCCTCCCGCCCCCACCTTCGCACTCAGTGCGCGCTCAGGGGATGCTCAGGCGCGGGTCCCCACGGTCTGGCCCGGGCGTCTGCGGCCGGGCTGTGTCTGCGGTGCCGCGAATCAGCAGCAGCGGCAGCCTTCGCGGGGAGAGTGGCGGGGAGTCCTCGGAGCGCCAGATCGCTGCCCCCGCTGCAGTGGCGGGAAGGGGGCGGGGAGGGACGGGCGGGCTGGGGTGAGAACTGGGAGTTGGGGACACGGAGACTTGTGAGTGGGGGCTGTCAACGCGACGGCTAGGAGCCACCTGGGAGGCGAGGGGCTCGCCAGTGGCTCGGCGTGGCGGTGACAGCTGCGGCGGCGTCAGGAGGCTCTCCCGGGTGCGGGAGGCGCCGCTCCATCATCCCGCCATCAGCAGCCCTGAACCCCTGTCCCTCTCAGCCCTGTGTCTCTGGGCCAACTTTGTGTTGTACTGGGGGCGGGGTCCTGCCGGGGGGCGGGGGTGTGCACAGTGGAGGAGTTGAGCGGGAGAGCATTTTCTTTACTCTTTCCCTGCCTGCTCGCCTTCAGCATTTCTTCCGCGCTCCGGCTGACGGCTGCGCTGGCCAAAGCAACAGCTCCCCACCCGGCTGTAGGGATGTGCTGTGCAGCCCCAAATAGGGCAAACAGATTAGAGGCTCTGTAGCAGGCAATGGATGGAGGAGGAAGTAAGTTTTAGATAGAAAACTTGTATAAGGAATAGAAACGAAACACACATAGGTGTGTCTCCATTTATTTGTCTTCAGAGTTATAAGCATGCACTTACAAGTCTTTCTTGTTTCCTTAAAGAGGCAGATATTTTTGCTCTTTATAGGACGTTTGTTTCTTCACAAGTTTGAACACTCACCTTTAAAAAGTGTTTTTTGTTTGTTTGTTTGTTTGTTTTTGCTTTTTATTTTGTTTTGTTTTGTTTTAATGGACGTTGTATCGTTTAGGGCAAATAAAGTCACCAGGGAGGAAGCCGCACTGAGAATTAAAGACTCGTGCAGAAATGAGCTCTGGAAGAAGGAGGGTCTTGCAGAGTCAGGTATCAGTACGCCCTCTCCCCCACCCGCTAGCTGATTTTCCTAGATGATATCTCTCATCCTTTTCAGATCTGTATTGGGAGAAAAGGAAAGGTCATCCCTTTCCCCTCTTCTGCCTTAGCACTGGAATTAATCGCAAGATTAAGGCTAACGTACCCAGGCCTCGCCCCAGTTTTCTCCTCTTCTAACATAATCCCCATCTGCATCCTGGATAACATTGAAGACCGCTTACAAATGACAAAAACCGGTAAAAAAGAAAGCAGGAAATTAAAATTCTCCTATTCTGGTAACTCATAAAACTCTTAAAAATTGTCCCATGAATATAACTTCTGTAACTGTCCAATAAAGGCTTGATTTTTGTTTATATTATTGCAATATCCTTAATATTTTATTAACAAACACATAAATGTATTTCTCATTTTAAAGGTTTCATATAATATCTTTCAAGCGTTTTAAAAGTGTTTACATACTAGAAAGTGACTTATTATATGAGGTGAAAATACCAATTTCTTTCAAACTTCAAGTTGAAAATTACTGATAATGAGGTATTGCCATGTAAATCTTGCAGGAATTAATTATTTTGTAACTATCTTGTTGGAAAGAACTTTTGAAATTTTAAAAAAATTTGCAGAAACAATAGATACAATATAAACACTTTTCCTTTTCTACTAAGATGTGTTTACTTAATAATGATGTATTTATTTGATGTAGAGTTGCAAAATGTTTCCATAAAGCTGAAAGTGAGTAATGTTGCTCATACATATACTTTCAGATATATTCTATGCAAAGAAAATGTGTTCATATAGAGTGAAATTTCAAAATTAGGTGAAATCTTTGCCAAAAAAAAAATGCGGAGATTTTAAAAGGAGATCGTGTGTCTCAGTCTATAATTACAATCTCACTTTTCATAAATGTAAGTAGCAAACAGTATTCAGGACCTAAATGTAAACATTCGTGAATGAATAGAAAAAAATGAATGATGTCACATGCTGTGAATAACAATTGCAAGGATGCTTTGTCTTCTTCATTAAGTAAATATGATTCCTAATAATGCTTGATTATTTTGAAGGATTAGGTATGCTTTTCTAAAATGAAAGGATTGACTTAAGTAATGAAAAAGTATATAATTCAAATATACCATCCTATTATTATTTTTTTATTCAAAGTATCCATTAGCTATCCTGACAATCTTATTCATTTAATTATTATGTGCATTTGAGTTTTCCCATAGGAAACAAAGTAATCTAATCCCTTTTTTTAGTAATGTTTCAAAGACTGGAGTCATTTTTCTAAATTCTTTAAAAAATTATAATTTCTTAAAAATTATTTACTTTTTGAGGTCCTTCTTTGTTAGAAATGAATGATACCAATTCTGTTAATTTGCCATGTTTTTTAAATCAATTAGGGTGAACTTCCCTGGTGTCTCAGCAGTAAAGAATCCACCTGCAATGCAGGTCTAAAGGTTCGATCCCTGGGTCAGGAAGATCCCCTGGAGGAGGAAATGGCAATACACTCCAGTATATTTGCCTAGGAAATCTCACGGACAGAGAAACCTGGAGGGCTACAGGCCATAGGGGTCACAAGAGTCATAAACTCATAGACTCTTAGCTTTCTAATTTTTTTTGCCACCCATCTTAAAATATTTAGGCCAAAAACAAAAAACTGACACAATTGTTATTCTCAGCCAATTTTAATAATAGTCTTTAAAACAAACAAAGGAACAGTTCCCTGTTCCTTGCCAGATTGTGACTGATATTTATTAGTGTGATGTCATCATATGCAACAATTCTCCATCACTCCTGGCCTCTATTTTAAATGTGTTTTGCCCATTCTAAACAACAGAAATGTGTGCTTTTATTTGCAGAGTTGCTATAAATACAAAGTTGACAAGTTGTGTTGACTTATCAAAGGAGATTCCTTCCAACTTCAGTAATTAAAAATTTTCAGAAAAGGTGAAAGAAAAGGAAAACACTTTAAGGCTATATTAAATGAATTTTAGGTACACGTCAAATCCTCTTACAACAAGTGTGAAAAGCAAACATCATGCACAGTTTTACAAGCCCCTTTTATTAAAAAGCAATATCTGATCTGATGAATTCTCATTCTAAGGAAGGGGATATGAATGGCCAAATAGATTTCAGCCTATAACCAAATGATATTTCACATGATTCCAGGTTCATGGCTGTGTCATAGATGATTGATATCATAAGAAACCCACTCTTTATCAACACATCCCAAATTGCTCCCCTTATCTCCATATCCACAGCCCCCACCTTAGCCCAAACCACCATTACTTTTTGCTTGAATCATTGCATTATTTTCTTAGCTAACCTCCTGCTTTCGATGTTGCCTCCATATAAAATTTATTCTTTGTATCTCACAGCCAGAGTGATATTTTTAAAACATAGAGCATATCTTAATCCATCCCTATTAAATCATCTGATTGTTTCATATCATCAGGTTTATAGAAAAACTGAGCGGAAAGTATAGAGGGTGCATATTTTTTCTCCTCCTTCCCCACACAGTTTTCCCTTTATTAATGTCTTGCTTTTGTGTGGTACATTTGTTACAATTGATGAGTCAGTATTAATACATATTATTAACTAAAGGCCATAGTTTACATTAGGGTTCTTTCTTGGTGTTGTATATTCTACGAGTTTTGAAAAAATATATAATGACATGTATCTATCATTATAGTTGCACACAGAATAGTTTTAGTGCTCTAAAAATTATCTATGTTCCACCTATTCATCTCTCCTCCAATTCCTCTGAATCCCTATCAAACAATAATCTTTTCACTGTGTCCTTTTTTATGTCATTTCAAGAATGTCATATATTTGGAATTATATAGTATAATGTTTTTTCAGATTGGCTTCTGTCATTTAGCAATACGCATTTTAAACTTCCTTCTAGACTCTCAGTGGCTTGATACCACATTCATTTTTATTGCTGGAAGAGTTTTATTGTATTCCATTACATGGAATTGTGCCCCCCATAACCCACCCCCCAATGTTGAAGTCCTAACTCCTTTTTAAACGTGATGTTATTTGGAAATAAATTTTTTGAAGATGACAAAGTTAAGATGAGGTCATTAGGGTGAGCCTTAATCCAGTATGGTTTGTTTTCCTTTAGTTTCTAAGTTGTGTCTGACTCTGTGATCCTATGGACTTCAGCAAGTCAGGCTCCCCTGTCCTTCACTATTTCATGGAGTTTGCTCAAATTCATGTCCATTAAGTCTATGATGCTATCTAACCATCTCATCCTCTACTATCCCCTTTTTCTTTGCCTTCAATCTTTTCCAGCATCAGAATCTTTTCCAGTGAGTCAGCTTTTCACATCAGGTGGCCCAAGTATTGGAGCTTCAGTTTCAGCATCAATCCTTCAAATGAATATTCAGGGTTGATTTCCTTTAGGATTGACTGATTTGATCTCCTTGTAGTCCAAAGGACTTTCAAGAGTATTCACCAGCAACACAGTTTGAAAGCATCGAATCTTCTGCACTCAGCCTTCTTTATGGTCCAACTCTCACATCCATACATGACTACTGGAAAAACCATAGCTTTGACTAGATGGACCTTTGTCAGCAAAGTGATGTCTTTGCTTTTTAATATACTGTCTAGGTTTCTTATAGCTTTTCTTCCAAGGAGCACGTGTCTTTTAATTTCATGGCTGTAATCACCATCAGTAGTGATTTTGGAGTCCAAGAAAGTAAAACATGTCATTGTTTCTACTTTTTCCCCTTCTATTTGCCATGAAGTGATGGGACAGGATGCCATGATTTTAGTTTTTTGAATGTTGAGTTTCAGGTCAGCTTTTTCACTCTCCTCTTTCACCTTCATCAAGAGGCTCTTTAGTTCTTCTTCAGTTTCTGCCATTAGAGTGGTGTCATCTGCATATCTGAGGTAGTTGATATTTTTCCCAATGATCTTGATTCCAAATTGTGATTTATCCAACCTGGCATTTTGCATGATGTCTCTGCATATAAGTTAAATAAACAGGGTGATGATAAAAGCCTTGACATACTCCTTTCCCAATTTTGAACCAGTCAGTTGTTCCATCTCCAGTTCTAACTGTTGCTTCTTGACCCACATAAAGGTTTCTCAGGAGACAGCAAAGGTGGTCTGGTACTTCTATCTCTTCAAGAATTTTCCACAATTTGTTGTGATCCACACAGTCAAAAGCTTTAGTGGAGTGAGTGAAGCAGAAGTATATGTTTTTCTGGAATTCTCTTGCTTTCTTTATGATCCAATGGATGTTGGCAAGTTGATCTCTGGTTCTCCTATCTCTAAGAATTTTCCACAATTTGTTGTGATCCACACAGTCAAAGGCTTTAGTGTTGTCAGTGAAGCAGAAGTAGATGTTTTTTCTGGAATGCTCTTGCTTTCTTTATGATCTAACAGATGTTGGCAATTTGATCTCTGGTTTCTCTGCCTTTTCTAAACCCAACTTGTTTGTACATCTGGAAGTTTTCAGTTCACATACTGCTGAAGCCTCACTTGAAGAATTTTGAGCATAACCAAGCTAGCATGTGACATTAGTGCAATTATATGCTCCTTTAAACATTCTTTGGCATTGCCCATCCTTGGGAATGGAATTGAAAACTGACCTTTTCCAGTCCTGTGGCCACTGCTGAGTTTTCCAAATTTGTTGACATGCAGCAAATTTAAAGTTAAAGAGAAGCACTTTTAACAGGATCACTTTTAAGATTTTAAACTGCTCAGCTGGAATTCTATCACCTCCAGGAGCTTTGCTCATAATAATGGTTCCTAAGGCCCACTTTACTTCACACTCCAGGATGCCCAAATCTAGGTGAGTGGCCACACCATCCTGGTTATCTGGATCATCTTAATGATGCCCTTTCTGTATATTAGTTCTGTGTATTCTTGTCACCTCTTCTTAACCTCTTCTGCTTTTGTTAGGTTCTTACCATTTAATGCCCTTTATCATGCCCATCCTTACATTAAATGTGCCTTTGATATCTCCAATTTTCTTGAAGAGATCTCTGCTGCTAAGTCATTTCAGTCATGTCCAACTCTGTGCGACCCCATAGACAGCAGCCCACCAGGCTCCCCCATCCCTGGGACTCTCCAGGCAAGAACACTGGAGTGGGTTGCCATTTCCTTCTCCAATGCATGAAAGTGAAAAGTGAAATTGAAGTCACTCAGTTGTGTCCAACTTCTAGTAACCCCATGGACTGCAGCCTACCAGGCCCCTCCATCCATGGGATTTTCCAGGCAAGAGTACTGGAGTGGGTTGCCATTGCCTTCTCTGCTTTCCCATTTTCTTGTTTTCCTCTATTTCTTTACATTCTTCATTGAAGAAGGCCTTCTTACCTCTCCTTGCTATTTTCTGGAACTCTGCATTCTGTTGGGTATATCTTTCCCTTTCTCCATTGCCTTTCACTTCTCTTCTTTCCTCAGCTGTTTGTACAGCCTCCTTAGACAACCACTTTGCCTTCTTGCATTTCTTTTTCTTTGGGATGATTTTGGTCACCGTCTCCAATACAATGTTACAAATCTCCATCCATAGTTCTTTAGGCAATCTGTCTACCAAATCTAATCTCTTGAATCTATTTGTCACCTCCACTATATAATGATAAGGGATTTGATTTAGGTCATATCTGAATAGCCTAGTGGTTTTCCCTACTTTCTTCAATTTAAGCTTGAATTTTGAAATAAGGAGTTCATGATCTGAGCCACAGTCAGCTCCAGGTCTTGTTTTTGCTAAGGAACAGAGCTTCTCCATCTTCAGCTGTAAAGAACATAATCAATCTAATTTCAGTATTGATCATCTGGTGATGTCCAGGTATGGAGTCATCTCTTATGTTGTTGGTAAGGGGTGTTTGTTATGACCAGCATGTTCTCTTGATAAACACTTTGTTAGCCTTTGCTCTGCTTCATTTTGTACTCCAAGATCCAACTCACCTGTTATTCAGGGTATCTCTTGACTTCCTACTTTTGCATTCCAATCCCCTATGATGAAAAAGACATCTATTTTTTGGTGTTATTTCTAGAAGGTCTTGTAGGTTTTCACAGAATTGGTCAACTTCAGTTTCTTTAGCATCAATGGTAGGAGCCTAGCCTTGGATTCCTGTAATGTTGAACTGTTTGCCTTGGAAATGAAAGGAGATCATTCTGTCATTTTTGAGACTGTACCCAAGAACTGTATTTCCAACTCTATTGTTGACTATGACTGCTATTCCATTTCTTCTAAGGGATTCTTGCCCATAGTAGTAGATATAATGGCCATCTGAATTAAATTCACCCATTCCCATACATTTTAGTTCACTGATTCCTAAGATGTTTAGCTCTGAGGGCTCCACTTTGGGCTTCACTCAACAGAAATGAATGAGGCTGCCCCCTTCCGTGGGGGGGGGGAAGAACTAGCAGCGCAGAAGTCTAGCACCCTGCTGCCCCATCAGTGTTAACCTGGACCACCACAGAGCCGGGGGGAAAAAGAAAGAATTTCTTAATGTTGTCAGATGTATATGTATGCGAGACCACAGATACATTTGATTCTTTCATTAAAATTAATCATTCTGATTGTATGACTAAATAGAACTTTTCAGAGGTAAAGTCCCATTTATGCTTAAGGCATTCCAAGAAAGACAGACTGCTAGAAAGAAAAAAAAAAAAGGGAACGTGGGGAGGAGGGAGAAAAGAAGAGAGGAAGAAAGGTGAGGAAAGAAGATGAGAAAGCATTCTTTTTCTGCAGCAACTTTAAAACCCTTAAGATAGTGAGATAGTGATATTTCCTCTCTGAAATGAACCTACAGGAGTTTAAAACTGGGTTAAGAGAGACTAAGGGGCCCTTTCTCTGTTAACACACAAGGTATAGCATTTTGACTACTGTCTCCTAACAAATCAAATAACAAAGACTGTGCTGATGAATTAATCAAAGTCAAGAAAACAGGATAAGATTCCTTCAGACCTCAACATTTAATTTGGCAAGAAGACAACAGTAAGTCATACAGCTAAATCTATACTGTGAACTATAAGAATACAGCACAAAGGATATGAAACCAAACTGACTTCATGGAATTCGTTAAAATTATTTTCCAAGACAAGTGTTCAGGTAAAGAATCAGTTCAATCATTTGCATTAATTAAAACTACATCATAGAGAAATGACTGATACTGACTGATGTTGCCCCGAGTCATCAAGAGAAGGACCCAACAGCTCCACAATAATTCGGAGAGACACAACCAATCAAATATGACCTATCCAAAACTCTCCAACTGCAGAGCACCAAATTCATTCTACACTATTTTCTCTCTTCAAGGAGGAGTCTTTGAAGGATACAGGAGGTGGAAAAAAACTTTAGATGACAGAATCATACACACACACACACACACACACACACACACACACATAAGCAAGCAAACGAAACAGGAGTCTTTGCTGCTTACCTAGCATTTTGTTCATGTCACAGTTTCCCAAAGCTATGCCACTAATCTGACAACACTGTGGAGAGAGAAGAGAGCTCTTCTGCCTACAAATGCCAAGAAAAACAGCTACTATCCTGCCTGCTGGTGCTCAGAATCCCAGTAGTGTCTGGAAGGATGGATGGTAGTGCAATTCATTATAACTCTGATTGCCTTCTTCTTTTCCTAGAACATGGCCCTTTCATATTTAAAGACAAGACCAATTCATTTAAACACAAAGAGCCTTTTCCAGACTTGACCATTCTTGATTTCCCAGGACCACATTTCTAAAATTCAACCTCAGTGTATGTACTCTTCAAATTTAAAATGAATTTTAGTACCAGTTCAGTTCAGTTCAGTCACTCAGTCATGTCCAACTCTTTGCGACCCTATGGACTGCAGCATACCAGGCCTACCTGTCCATCACCAACTCCCAGAGTTTACTCAAACTCTTGTCCATTGAGTTGGTGATGCCATCCAACCATCTCATCCTCTGTTGTCCCCCTCTCTTCCTGCCTTCACTCTTTTCCAGCATCAGGGTTTTTTCCCAGTGAGTCAGTTCTTTGCCTCAGGTGGCCAAAGTATTGGAGTTTCAGCTTCAACATCAGTCCTTCCAATGAATATTCAGGACTGATTTCCTTTAGCATGGACTGGTTGGATCTCCTTGCTGTCCAAGGGACTGTCAAGAGTCTTCTCCAACACCACAGTTCTGTTATAAAATTGCTTCTCATCACTTTAGACATGATACAAGACATATAAATCCTTAAGAATATAGAACATTTCCCTTTTTTCTTCTTCTCAATCCCACTCTGCATATTGAAAAAAAGAAACAATACCAGAATCTCAATATCAGCATAAATTAAGGAAAGGAAGTTGAGGAAATATTTATGGAGTGCCATCCATTTGCCAGTTACTTTATATTCATCATGCCATTCCATCTCTGCACCAATTGCTTTAATGCAGGTAACATAACTGAAGTTCAGAGAATTTAAAGATTTTATCTAAGGTCACAGAGCTAAATGATAGAGCTAGAATTCATGTGGGTCTGACTCAAAGCCTAGGCTCTTTACACCTATGCTGTCTTTTTATCTGCATCATTCAGCCTTTGGATGATCAGAGAAGGATAAGCCATGGGCTCCTACTTTCATTAAGCTGAAAACCCTCTGGAGGAAAATTAGCAAATGTGGATGTTTTTACTAAATTAGAAGTATGAGAACCAATCATAATTCTGCATTGGAGGCTAGGCTTTATCAAAATCTATATAGGACTTTGGGGAAGCCAGGTGGTACGAGTGGTAAAGAACCCACCTGCCAATGCAGGAGACATAAATAAGGGTTCAATCCCAGATCAAGAAGATCCCCTGGAGGAGGGCATGGCAACCCACTCCAGTATTCTTGTCTGGAGAATCCCATGAAAAGAGGAGCCTAGTAGTTTACAGTCCATGGGGTTGCAAAAGGTTGGCAACAACTGAAGCGACTTAGCGTACACATACACACACTCATATTTAAAATATAATTTTATATATTTATCATTCATATCATGTGACTCAGAGCTCTTATATCTTATATTTTATGAAAGGTATATAAAATCAGTTATGCCATTAGCTATATAAAAAGTCCCTTATGAGTTATAAAATGGATCTGGTCTTATTAAAGGTATTCCTGCTTTCAAATGAAAGGAAACAGAGAATGTAATCTAGCAACAAAATAATAATATACCAGAAGACTTCAGTTTTTACTATATTTATATTCATATTTTAAATTATTTACAGATGAATTGTTTTGTAATGTTTCCGTTTGTGCTGTCAAATTGTGCTGAACTGGTTATTTGCCTTGTGACTTTGTGCAGTTTCTAGAAAGGAGTGGGACTGTGAGCCTTTCTCCTAGAAAACTCATTCCTGGGGTAAACAAATCAAACTCATACTGACTAATAAGTTTATCTCATTAACATTTCACATAGCTTTTTTATGTCATAAAATTTTAACAAATCGAGGGTTTTTTTGTTGTTGAAATGGTTGTCCTATAAAATTTTCTTTTACGAGGGTAATTTTTCATCTCCCTCTACCTGTAAGACTGTTTCTTTACTTATCATTAATCACACTTCATGCAAATCAACTACACAGGCAAAATGCCAACACCAAAAGTCTTAATGAAAATTTAAACATTTTTTAAATGAAATATTTTCATTATGAATTAAACTACATTAGTTATAAGACATAATATCTAATTAGCTTCTAGATATAAATATAGTTCCATTCCCCCCTCAAAGAGCTTTACTTCTTAATTTCCTTCAATATTGAACATTTCATTTTAACCCTTGAACTGTGAAAGTGTTGGTTGCCAGTGGTGTCAGACTCTTTGCGACCCCGCCAGGCTCCTCTGTCCATGGGAAACTCCAGGCAAGAATACTGGAGTGGGTTGCCATTCCCTTCTCCAGGAAATCTTCCCAACCCAGGGATTGAACCCAGGTCTCCTGCATTGCAGCAGATTGTTTACCGTTTGAGTCATTGCAGCTAATCTTCTTATAAATTTCTAGAGTTCCATTTTAAAGGAAATGCAGAATGTGAGAACAATGCAGTTATCATGGATGGTGGGCATGCATGTGTGCATACTCAGTAGCTCATTTGTGTCCAAATCTTTGAGACCACATAGACTATAGCCCGCCAGGCTCCTCTGCCCCTGGAATTTCCCTGGCAAGAATACTGGAATGGGTTGCCATGCCCTCTTTCAGGGGATCTTCCTGACCCAAGGATTGAACTGAATGCATGTCTCCTGCAGCTCCTGCAGGCTGGTTCTTTACCACTGAGACACCAGGGAAGCTCTGATGGGGTTTTTATGTCATAATTTTTTTAACATAGCTTTTTTTCTGTGTTGGTGATATTTTAAGACAAAATCCCTGCAATGTACATATATATTTGAATTTAAAATAAAAGAGAACCCTTCATATAATACTATTTATTTTAATTTCATTTTAAACAATAAATAACATATTTTTAGTTCTCAAAAATACCTGTTTTTCAAATAATAAAACAAAAATGAGCTCATGGATATAGAATACAGATCAGTGGTTGCTTGAGGTAGGGCAGTGGGAAGAGGTTCAAAATGTACAAATTTCCAGTTATAAAGTGAATATCTCATAGGGATATAATGCACACCATGGTGACTCTAGTTAATAATACTGTGTTGCATATTTGAAAATAGCTAGGAGAATGGATCTTGAAAAAAAATGCTGTAACTACATGTGGTGATGAATGCTAACTGGACTTATTGTTGTGATTATTTTTATCATCACTTGTATATATGCTGCTGCTAAGTCGCTTCAGTCGTGTCTGACTCTGTGTGACCCCATAGACGGCAGCCCACCAGGCTCCCCCTTCCCTGGGATTCTCCAGGCAAGAACACTGGAGTGGGTTGCCATTTCTTTCTCCAATGCATGAAAGTGAAAAGTGAAAGTGAAGGCGCTCAGTGGTGTCTGACTCTTAGCGACCCCATGGACTGCAGCCTACCAGGCTCCTCCATCCATGGGATTTTCCAGGCAAGAGTACTGGAGTGGGGTGCCATTGCCTTCTCTGCTTGTATATATACAACCCATATAAAAAATTGCAGATTTATTCCTACCATTTTTCTGTATTTCCACATTTCTGGGAAATTCATACAAGCATTTAATTTACCATTGGAAATTTCTATGTAGAAAATATTCTATGACAGCAAAATAGCAATGAATAATTAGAAGAATATATAAGGGTTAACCTTGAAAAAAAATGCTAGAATTAATCATCTTACATCAGCTGCAGCCTTAACAATTTCTCTTAAGACTCTTTAGGAAAATTGCCAACATGATTATAATGGTCATGTCCAAGAATAAATGTAAGAGAATCTCTAGAAAGTGTTGGCAGGCCTTTTCTTTAAACTTTAAAATTGATTATAAACATGTGAGTATAACTTTGTTGAAAAACAGCAAGGATAGACTCACTGCTTAGACTTTGGGAAATGCAACTTAACATTAAGGATCAAAACTTCTAAAACCAAGTGTATTACTTAGCCTGGAACAATAATTTTTAAAAGAGGCAAAATGTGTAATGGCTCAACCACAATAGAAGTTAATTTTCAATTGAGTAACCTCTGAGGTAGACATTCCTGGTCCAGTAAAAGGGTCGCTCCCTCTACCTGGTGACTAAGAGACACAGCTTTCTTTTGTCCTTCAGACCTCCTTCTCTGATGCTTACAGGCAGCCTAGGGGAAAGAGAGCCCAGAGGAAGTACATCTGCTTGTAAAGAAGCTAGCCCACAGATGGTGTGAAGTAACACTCTTCTATCCATTGGTTAGAACTCAGTCACGTGGTCACCTGCAACTGTCTATGAAACTGGGAAATAAAATTCCTGGGACCTAAACAGCAGAGAACAGAAATTTGGATGGATGACTGACTACCAGTCTCTGCCACAACATACATACTCTATGATTCAGCAAATTCACCTATGAGAATCCTAAAGAAATAATTATATATATTTATAAAGACTATACACAATTAATTTTAAGAGAATAATTACATATATTTATAAAGACTGTAATAAAGTATGTTTATTAAGTGTTCATTTTAATAATAAAAATCTCAAATGAAACTAATTTATAGAGCATCAAAACGGTATACCATATATATACATATATATTGTATATAGAATAATAATACTATTATAAAGCAATTTAAAATAAAAAGTATATCATAACATTAACTGGAAAAATAAAAAAAATCAAGTCTAGAAAAGAATGATATGATTTTTGTTCTAATTAAAACTATAAATATATGCAGATTTAAAGGAGACCAGCCCTGGGATTTCTTTGGAAGGAATGATGCTAAAGCTGAAACTCCAGTAACTTTGGCCACCTCATGTGAAGAGTTGATTCATTGGAAAAGACTCTGATGCTGGGAGGGATTGGGGGCAGGAGGAGAAGGGGACAACAGAGGATGAGATGGCTGGATGGCATCACTGACTTGATGGACGTGAGTCTGAGTGAACTCCGGGAGTTGGTGATGGACAGGGAGGCCTGGCGTGCTGCAATTCATGGGGTCGCAAAGAATCAGACACGACTGAGTGACTGATCTTATCTGATCTGATCTGATAGATTCATATACCTGTTACAGGTATAGGTTTATGGAGACATAACTGCATGAGAAAAATAAGGATGTATGTGTCCCCAAATTGATTATTTTGGGGGGTATAATTTTAAATAATTAATTTTTCCATTTGTATTTTCTTACAATTATTAAATATTTCCTCATTAACTAAAATGAAAAATAAAAAATAATAAATTAAATATGCTAAAATACTGAAGAGATTTATTATATGTTAAGATTAAGAATGGTATAGATCTGTAAACACATCATGATTACAGTATGTATTTTTACAAATACATGTATATATAAAAACACATATACAAATATAAATTATAAAGGCATTTATATAAATATATAGAGAGAGTTTTATTTAAGCTTCTGGTATTATAAATAATTTTCCCCTCTTTTTATTTTTTTATTTATTTTTTTAATTTTATTTTATTTTTAAACTTTACATAATTGTATTAGTTTTGCCAAATATCAAAATGAATCCACCACAGGTATACATGTGTTCTCCATCCCGAACCCCCCTCCTTCCTCCCTCCCCATTCCATCCCTCTGGGTCGTCCCAGTGCACCAGCCCCAAGCATCCAGTATCGTGCATCGAACCTGGACTGGCAACTCATTTCATACATGATATTTTACATGTTTCAATGCCATTCTCCCAAATCTTCCCACCCTCTCCCTCTCTCACAGAGTCCATAAGACTGTTCTATACATCAGTGTCTCTTTTGCTGTCTCATACACAGGGTTATTGTTACCATCTTTCTAAATTCCATATATATGCGTTAGTATACTGTATTGGTGTTTTTCTTTCTGGCTTACTTCACTCTGTATAATAGGCTCCAGTTTCATCCACCTCATTAGAACTGATTCAAATGTATTCTTTTTAATGGCTGAATAATACTCCATTGCATATATGTACCACAGCTTGCTTATCCATTCATCTGCTGATGGACATCTAGGTTGCTTCCATGTCCTGGCTATTATAAACAGTGCTGCGATGAACATTGGGGTACACGTGTCTCTTTCCCTTCTGGTTTCCTCAGTGTGTATGCCCAGCAGTGGGATTGCTGGATCATAAGCAGTTCTATTTCCAGTTTTTTAAGGAATCTCCACACTGTTCTCCATAGTGGCTGTACTAGTTTGCATTCCCACCAACAGTGGAAGAGGGTTCCCTTTTCTCCACACCCTCTCCAGCATTTATTATTTGTAGACTTTTGGATGGCAGCCATTCTGACTGGTGTGAAATGGTACCTCATAGTGGTTTTGATTTGCATTTCTCTGATAATGAGTGATGTGGAGCATCTTTTCATGTGTTTGTTAGCCATCTGTATGTCTTCTTTGGAGAAATGTCTATTTAGTTCTTTGGCCCATTTTTTGATTGGGTCATTTATTTTTCTGGAGTTGAGCTGTAGGAGTTGCTTGTATATTCTCGAGATTAGTTGTTTGTCAATTGCTTCATTTGCTATTATCTTCTCCCATTCTGAAGGCTGTCTTTTCACCTTGCTAATAGTTTCCTTTGATGTGCAGAAGCTTTTAAGGTTAATTAGGTCCCATTTGTTTATTTTTGCTCAAACTCTTCCAGAAAATTGCAGAGGTAAACTTCCAAACTCATTCTATGAGGCCACCATCACCCTAATACCAAAACCTGACAAAGATCCCACAAAAAAAGAAAACTACAGGCCAATATCACTGATGAATATAGATGCAAAAATCCTTAACAAAATTCTAGCAATCAGAATCCAACAACACAGAATCCAACAATTAAAAAGATCATACACCATGACCAAGTGGGCTTTATCCCAGGGATGCAAGGATTCTTCAATATCCGCAAATCAATCAATGTAATACACCACATTAACAAATTGAAAAATAAAAACCATATGATTATCTCAATAGATGCAGAGAAAGCCTTTGACAAAATTCAACATCCATTTATGATAAAAACTCTCCAGAAAGCAGGAATAGAAGGAACATACCTCAACAGAATAAAAGCTATATATGACAAACCCACAGCAAACATTATCCTCAATGGTGAAAAATTGAAAGCATTTCCTCTAAAGTCAGGAACAAGACAAGGGTGCCCACTTTCACCATTACTATTCAACATAGTTTTGGAAGTTTTGGCCACAGCAATCAGAACAGAAAAAGAAATAAAAGGAATCCAAATTGGAAAAGAAGAAGTAAAGCTCTCACTGTTTGCAGATGACATGATCCTCTACATAGAAAACCCTAAAGACTCCACCAGAAAATTACTAGAACTAATCAATGACTATAGTAAAGTTGCAGGATATAAATTCAACACCCAGAAATCCCTTGCATTCCTATACACTAATAATGAGAAAACAGAAAGAGAAATTAAGGAAACAATTCCATTCACCATTGCAACGGAAAGAATAAAATACTTAGGAATATATCTACCTAAAGAAACTAAAGACCTATATATAGAAAACTATAAAACACTGGTGAAAGAAATCAAAGAGGACACTAACAGATGGAGAAATATACCATGTTCATGGATTGGAAGAATCAATATAGTGAAAATGAGTATACTACCCAAAGCAATCTATAGATTCAATGCAATCCCTATCAAGCTACCAACAGCATTCTTCACAGAGCTAGAACAAATAATTTCACAATTTGTATGGAAATACAAAAAACCTCGAATAGCCAAAGCGATCTTGAGAAAGAAGAATGGAGCTGGAGGAATCAACCTACCTGACTTCAGGCTCTACTACAAAGCCACAGTTATCAAGACAGTATGGTACTGGCACAAAGACAGAAATATAGATCAATGGGACAAAATAGAAAGCCCAGAGATAAATCCACGCACATATGGACACCTTATCTTTGACAAAGGAGGCAAGAATATACAATGGATTAAAGACAATCTCTTTAACAAGTGGTGCTGGGAAATCTGGTCAACCACTTGTAAAAGAATGAAACTAGAACACTTTCTAACACCATACACAAAAATAAACTCAAAATGGATTAAAGATCTCAACGTAAGACCAGAAACTATAAAACTCCTAGAGGAGAACATAGGCAAAACACTCTCTGACATACATCACAGCAGGATCCTCTATGACCCACTTCCCCTCTTTTTAAATGTTATGCTCTTTTAATCATATTTTGAAGGTTGGGGTATTTTTAGGAGAAGACAAACATCACTTAAAATCTAACAGTATGCTATGCTATGCTATGCTAAGTCACTTCAGTCATGTCCGACTCTGTGTGACCCCATAGACGGCAGCCCACCAGGCTCTCCCGTCCCTGGGATTCTCCAGGCAAGAACACTGGAGTAGGTTGCCATTTCCTTCTCCAATGTGTGAAAGTGAAAAGTGAAAGTGAAGTCGCTCAGTCGTGTCCCACTCTAAAAGCCCTAGAAGGACTGTAGAATTATTCTGAGAAACAGTATTATTTTTTCTTATTTAAATTAAATTGGGAAATTTTATCTGTCTTTTGTTGTGAAGGTTGAGAAAATTAGTCTGCTTAGACAGACTGTGTAATGGGCTGAGTGATGGCTTGCCAAAAGATATGCCCTAAGGATCCTGAGATGAAACCATTTGGATTACTCAAGTGAACCCTAAATTCAGTGACAGGAATCCTTGTAAAAGACAGAGAAGGTCATGTGAAGAAAGAGGCAGAAATCAGTGATGCAGCCAGAAATCAAGGAACACCAAGGAATGCTTGGCCTCACCAGAGACTGGGAAGAGGCGAGGCAAGGAATCTCCCTTAGAACGTGGGAGAGAGCATGGCCTTGCTGACACCTTGATTTCAGACTTCCGACCTCGAAAACTGTGAGACAGTTTCTGTTGTTTTAAGCCACAGTCTGGGGTAAATTGGTACAGCATCCATGGGAAATACATGCAGAGTGGTTATACAAAATGAAATAAATCACTCTGCTTAATAAAATAGAAAGAATATTGAATATTTTCCTGACCACAGGAAACATGTTTGGGGATCCCTGAATGGGAGGAAGGGAAGGATGTGGGAAACCAATCTCTTGGGAGAGAATAAGTGAAGTCGCTTAGTCGTGTCCGACTCTTTGCGACCCCATGGACTGTAGCCTATCAGGCTCCTTCGTCGATGGGATTTTCCAGACAAGAGTACTGGAGTGAAATCACCATTTCCTTCTCCAGGGGAGCTTCCCAACCCAAGAATCGAACCCGGGTCTCCCACATTGCAGGTGGACGCTTTACCGTCTGAGCCAGAGAATAATGTAGTATAAAATGCAAGCCAGACCAAGACAGGGATGAACAAGCAGCTGTCAAACTAAACAACCTTGTTTTACTTGGACGTTATTATCTGCTGCTATGATGTTCTGAGCTTGCTGCTGCTGCTGCTAAGTCACTTCAGTAGTGTCCGACTCTGTGTGACCCCATAGACGGCAGCCCACCAGGCTTCCCCGTCCCTGGGATTCTCCAAGCAAGAATACTGGAGTGGGTTGCCATTTCCTTCTCCAATGTGTGAAAGTGAAAAGTGAAAGTGAAGTCGCTCAGTCGTGTCCGACTCTTTCACAACCCCATCAACTGCAGCCTACCAGGCTCCTCCATCCATGGGATTTTCTAGGCAAGAGTACTGGAGTGGCTTGCCATTGCTTTCTCCGGATGTTCTGAGCTTAATCACTATCTTTTACCCCTTATTCTTCAGTAAATGTTTTTTTGTTTTTCTTAAAAGAATGGTGCTTCAGGGATTGCGTGACTGTGGTGTGCACTTCATGTACATGGAGAGACAGGACAGGGAAGAGAAAGCAGTGCAAGGAAGGGGAGAAGCGGAGTAGGAATCCAGCCTTCAGCAGTAGCATGAGAATAGTCATGAGCAGTGAGCAGCAGAAATAAAAACCTGGAAATCTTCAGAGATTTGGAGGAGGCAGGGGACCTTTCATATAGTACATAGGATGGGGCTCCAGTGAGTACATTTGGAGAAAAAAGGAAAACTGGCCACAGAATGGCCACACACAGACTAATGGAGGTTTGGCTTATACAATAAGAAGTCAATTGCAGCCAGAATTAAGTTTCAAGTTTCTTTTAAAATTAGTGAACTAAGGCCACACTGACCTTTTTCTTTTTCTTCCTCCTCCTTCTTTTCCATGTTACAATATAGACTATTTTTTACTATGATGTATGGTAGGAACAGTCAAGTTAAATTAAATAGAGGCAATACCAATGACTTATTTCCCAACTCGAGGGTTGTTACCAACAACAAACTATCAAATAACAGAGATGGTGAGGACTCAACCTCAGGGGCGGGGGAAAAATTAAAGTGGAAGTCTTTAAAACATCAAAGAGCGGTTTTTGCCATACATTGACATGAATCAGCCATGGGTGTACATGCTGTAAAGTAATTAGCCTTCAATTAAAATAAATAATTTTAAAAAAATCAAAGAGCAGGGAAAAGGTAGAAAAGGAAAGAAATGCAAACAGAAGAGAACAGTAAACTGAGAGAAGCTTGTGCAAATGGGTAGAAGAATGAAAAAGTAGGATGATATAGGAGTGAAATAATAATAAAAGTAGGGTAAAAATCAAATAAACAGTGCAAAGTCAGGAAAAGTTGTAGGAGATGAAAAGAGAGTTCAGCAGGAAAAAAAAGAGGTAGAAATGGAGATGAAAGAAGGCTTAGAATACAGAACACTGTATCAGCAGAATATGGCAGTTTATTTTAAACTTGAATATTTTTAGAGCCTATATAGAATCATTTCAACTTTCTGGCTTTTAATGAGAAGTATAGTAAATTTAAATTTTAATTTGAGTACCACTTTCCAAAGACCATAGGATTTTGGACTTACTGCACTCTAAGAGAATTTAAATACTTTGGAAATACATTAATTCCCTTTTGACGTTTAGCTTTTGCCACAGAACCAGTGTTTGCTAAATGACTTCATGAGCTCAAAGAGCTCATTTCTTCCTCAAAGTGAATATTCATTCTTGGGGAGCAACTTTTATATGAGGAGGCTCCAGTGCAGGGTTGGAGCAAAGCAGGAGAAAACTGAGGATGAAATAGCACTTGACTCCTGTTTTAAATAATTATTGGTCTTTTCTAGTTCCAACATTCATTTTTTTATTTATGTGAATTAATATAAACTCTGAAAACAAACTATTCCATGTTATAAAATTTGAAAAATGTGACTTTGGAAAACTTACAGTCATCCCTTTTAGTTTTGTAGGAAAGAAGTTCTTACAAAAAGATGAAATGTGAAGGTGATGAATATGTAATAATGTTTTCATACACTTGCCAATTTAATGTGTTTGCATAAATATTTAATACATCAATCTTTTCAAGAACACGTTCTGCATTTCAATGTATTTTTTTCATTTTCATCAGATTGGCCTATTAACAATGTCCCCAGAGAAGGTTTTATTATTTTGTGGACATTTCCAAAGCAGTGATCAAATCCCTTTAATTTGTGAGTATATAAGAAAAGGTAATTTTTTAGACTGTATGCAAAATCATCATTACATATATATATGTGTGTGTGTGTATACACACATATA
Source organism: Bubalus kerabau (assembly GCF_029407905.1). Lineage (NCBI taxonomy): Eukaryota > Metazoa > Chordata > Mammalia > Artiodactyla > Bovidae > Bubalus > Bubalus kerabau. The sequence continues at coordinate 76,084,157 of NC_073631.1, read as the reverse complement.
TATATTTATGTATATGTGTATATGTGTGAGTTATATGAGGAAAATATGCTTTAGTTGATTTGTATTCTAAAAAGCATAATTTGTATCAGATATGTAGAATGAAAAAAATTGTTGAAATTATTTTAAATTTCAGTCTAAAGTAGAAAAGATTTTGGTAGATGCCAACACCACAATTTTGTTCAAGTAATATGTACAAAACACATGAACATTTTTCATGAAATTTCATCTAGCTTCACTCAAATTATCTTTTTAGTTTCTATTCATCTAAACACAATCCCTCATTGAACTGATATCTCCAAATTTCATTCAAATTCAATTATTTTTCCAATATGTCTTCTCAAGTCATTGCCTGATCATTCCACATATAACTTTTCCCAATAACACTCTAAAGCTGTGAGTTTACTTCTTTACACGTACTCTTTGAAGTTATATTTTTTATATATGTGCTTGCTGCTTAATAAAACCATCTACTTTATCACTCAATGTTCCTATTCCTGTGTCATTTTTTTCCATACATCATGTACTGGGGTATATGATTTTGAAATGCAAAAATTAATGAACAGATCTCAATTAAATAGAGTTAGGAGACCCGAAGAGGGTGCTCTCACACCCTGCTACAGTAACAGAGCCCAACAGGAAGAAGAAAGTTCCTCTTTCCTGGCAAGGACTCAACCAGTGAAAAGCCACAGACCTTTTGTTGTTTCCCCAACTTTATTTTTCTTTCTATAAAAGCTTTTTCCTTCCCTTGCTGTGTGGGGATTTGCACATAGCTTGCCATATTTGCAGATCCCCAAGTGCAAGTCTCTGCTGGTCCTCAATAAACCCAACTTTGTTGGACAAATATCTGGCAGTCTATTTGTTTCAAGTCAACAGAAACAACAGACAAAATGATGGCAAAACAAAACTACAGACCAGATATCAACTACTGAGAATCTTTCTAGTGTCTTACATTTAAGAGGCAGCCCTCTCTCAGCTTTTAACTTTCCTGCAGGTCCTGAGGGTCAGCAGGACAGAGGCTACACTCCCAGGACTCTTCATTTGCGGGTGGGCACTACATTCCCCCAGGGATATCACAGATCATCAAGTATTAAACCTCTCTGGGACTGGTAGAGTATTCTTGCTGCCTCCTTCAACAAAGAAACAATTGAGAGGTGGAGTGTTGGTGAGCATTCAAGCTGCCATTCTCCTCAGAACCCTTTTGCAAAAGGTTTAGTTTAGTAAAAATAAAGTTTGAAGACACAAGAAGGGGAAGGAGTGGAAAAGAGAGAATATATATGAGAATACCAACATTTGAATGTAGAACAGACACTCCTTTGAGAACAGAGATTTAATTTTCAAAAGCTTTTGCACAGCAAAGGAAACTGTAAACAAAACGAAAAGACAAATTACAGAATAGCAGAAAATATTTGCAAACAGTACAAACTACAAGGGACTAATCTCCAAAACAACTCATGGGACTCAATATCAAAAAATGGGCATAAGACTGAAATAGATATTTCTCCAAAGAGGAACATACAGATGGCTGAGAGGCACATGAAAAGATGCTCAACATTGCTAATGATTAGAGAAATGCAAATCAAAACTACAATGATATATCACCTCACACCAGTCAGAATGGCTATCATCAAAAATTCTACAAACAATAAATGCTGGAGAGGGTGTGGGTAAATGGGAACCCTCCTACACTGTTATGAGAATGCAAATTGGTACAGCCACTATGGAGAAGAGTATGGAAGTTCCTTAAAAATACAGCAATAAACTATTAGGCATATATCTGGATAAAAATGTAATTAAAAATGATAATGCACCCCAATGTTCATTGCAGCACTGTTTACAATAGCTGAGATATGGAAGCAATCTAAATGTCCATTGACAGATGAATGGATAACAAAGATGTGGTACATATACACAATGGAATATTATTCAACCATAAAAGGATGAAATAATGCCATTTGCAGCAATATGGATGGAACTGGACATCATCATACTAAATGAAGTAAGACAGACAGAGAAAGATGAATATTACATGGTATTGTTTATAGGTGAAATCTTTAAAAAATGATACAAATGAACTTATTTACAAAACATAAACGGACTCATAGGCTTCAGTTCAGTTCAGTCGCTCAGTCGTGTCCGACTCTTTGCGACCCCATGAATCGCAGCACGCCAGGCCTCCCTGTCCATCACCAACTCCCAGAGTTCACTCAGACTCACGTCCATCGAGTCAGTGATGCCATCCAGCCATCTCATCCTCTGTCGTCCCCTTCTCCTCCTGCCCCCAATCCCTCCCAGCATCAGAGTCTTTTCCAATGAGTCAACTCTTCGCATAAGGTGGCCAAAGTACTGGAGTTTCATTCCTTCCAAAGAAATCCCAGGGCTGATCTCCTTCAAAATGGACTGGGTGGATCTCCTTGCAGTCCAAGGGACTCTCAAGAGTCTTCTCCAACACCACAGTTCAAAAGCATCAATTCTTCGGTGCTCAGCCTTCTTCACAGTCCAACTCTCACATCCATACATGACCACGGGAAAAACCATAGCCTTGACTAGACGGACCTTTGTTGGCAAAGTAATGTCTCTGCTTTTGAATATGCTATCTAGGTTGGTCATAACTTTCCTTCCAAGGAGTAAGCGTCGTTTAATTTCATGGCTGCAGTCACCATCTGCAGTGATTTTGGAGCCCAGAAAAAAAGTCTGACACTGTTTCTCCATCTATTTCCCATAAAGTGATAGGACTGGATGCCATGATCTTCGTTTACTGAATGTTGAGTTTAAGCCAACTTTTTCACTCTCCACTTTCACTTTCATCAAGAGGCTTTTGAGTTCCTCTTCACTTTCTGCCATAAGGGTGGTGTCATCTGCATATCTGAGGTTATTGATATTTCTCCCGGCAATCTTGATTCCAGCTTGTGCTTCTTCCAGTCCAGCGTTTCTCATGATGTACTCTGCATATAAGTTAAATAAGCAGGGTGACAATATACAGCCTTGATGTACTCCTTTTCCTATTTGGAACCAGTCTGTTGTTCCATGTCCAGTTCTAACTGTTCTTCTTGACCTGCATACAGATTTCTCAAGAGGCAGGTCAGGTGGTCTGATATTCCCATCTCTTTCAGAATTTAGAGAACAAATTTTTGGTTACTGAGGGGAAGATTAGGGGGAGGGGAAGATTAGGAGCTTGGGATCGACATGTATACACTGTTATATTTAAAACAGATAACCAACAAGGACCTAATTATATCAGAGAGAATTCTGTTTAATATTCTATGATAACCTATGTAAGAAAAGAATTTGACAAGGATAGATACTATTATTTCTGTGTGGTTAGAAAACAGCCTCATGCATGCTAAGGGCTCACTAGTTAGTGGTAAGGTAAATAAATTATAGAAAGGCAATAATTTTAAAATGAAAAAAATATATAAGAAGCTTCATGCTGTGTCATTTATAAGTTCAAATAATGAAATAAATCTCTAATAAATAAAGTTGACCAAAATTGGACAGGCCTAACTTCAAAGCAGATTTGGTAAAAAGAGAAAAAAAAAATATCACCACCAACAAGTCCCTAACTTGGTCTTCTCTGATAACATGCTATCAAATAACAACAATCTATCTTTGCCTTGTATTCTGGGAGTTTTGGTTTCCTATCACTCCATTCAATAAACATTTCAGTGTGGGATCAGAAGAAAAGGCACAATTCAATTGGCTGAGGTTTAGAGAATAGCTACTATCAGCAAACATTCTGTTAAGAAAGATATATAAGATACCTTTAAACCGTTGAGGGAAGAGGTTCATAAAAAACAATAGACTTTCAAATGAGAATATATGTTAAAAATGTAGCCCTGTATAAATCACTTGGACCTTTTACAGAGGATGATTTTCTAATTTAAATTATGTCATGTGGTTTTGAATAAACACAGTAGTTCTGTTCCTTGAACTTAATGAGCACAGTGAAGATATATTCACCAAAGCTATGTAGCAACCTGGTCACATGCATTCTACATATATTTATAGAAAGGGGCAGGGAAAATATAATTTTTATTTTATCTTTATATTACTTCTAAAGATTCAGGAGACATAAAACCCCAAGTATTTAAACAAGGCTCTGTAAACAAGGACTATTTACTGAACAGAAAGGTCTCAATTATTTAGTTAAAAGGTTGACAGTTTTTCCATAAATTGCTCATCAAATCACCCAAAAATGCTAAAATATGTAAACTAGGAATTGACATGAAGCACTTATTAAAAGTGAAAGAAATTGCTGGTAGCCAAAACAGCCGTTAACGTCTAATCAATAGTTGAGTAAAGTAATTCAAACCTAAAAAGCAATAATTGTTCTTAAATATAATTTAAATATTATGTTACTTATAACAAGGGTCCATAAGATTTTTTCTGTAAATGATCAAATGGTTAATATTTTAGGCTTTTCAGTTCCTAAACAGTTTCTGTTGCAATTGCTAATCTTGTCATTATAGGAGGAAAGTAACCTAGACAAGCGTAAAATAATGTATTTGTATTGCAATAAAACTTATTTACAAAGAATATGTTTGCTAAATCCCCTGTCATGGCATATAAAGCTCTTCACAATACAGCAAATACATTAAGATTCCACATCTAAATCCATGCCCCAATTAACTGCTTGCTAACTTTCTCTTCCCCCTCCCCATCTCTTACTCACACTTCTCATCTTCTGCAGTAGCCAATCAAGGGCAGGGTTCCAAAAGTGCAATTGGAATGATGACCCCAAGGGAGATACAGAGGAGACTGGCATGCTGAAGTCCATGGGGTCACAAAGAGTCAGACACAACTTAGCGACTGAACTACAAACAGCAAACTCAGAGGAAAGAGTATTTTTTAACTTATATTGTGTAAATTGCCAGCTCATGGTAACAATTAAAGGCAGACCACTTTTAGTTGGTTTTATTACTGAACTGAAATTCTCTATCATTTTTATTGCCCATATTGCCTGCGCTCAAAACAGACTGCTATCACAGTGCTTGCCTTCCAGTTTAACATTATCTTCTGCATCTTTTTTTCTTTTCTTTTTTTTTTAATGTGGACCATTTTTACAGTCTTTACTGAATTTGTTACAGTATTGCTTCTGTTTTATGCTTTGTTTTTTTGGCCAGGAGGCAGGTACAATCTTAGCTCCACAACCAAGGATTGAACCTGCATCACCTGATTAGATGGTGAAGTTTTCATCACTGGACCATTAGGGAAGTCTCCTCTTCTGTAGCTTAAGTGGAAAATATAACTGCATATGTTGGACTTTTCTTTCTAGTTAATATTCTTTAACTGTTGTCTAGAGGTTATAGGATGCGTTGTAACTTATTTAATAAATCCTACATGATAAATATTTAAGCTATTTCCAATGTTCCCTGATACAAACAATGCTCTATTGAATTTACCTGAACACTCATCTTTGCACACTTTTGGTAGTGTTCTGTGTGGATAAATTCCTAGAAACTGAATTGATGACACTACAATTTTAACCACATTACTCTTCAAAAATGCTGAGTCAATTTAAACTCTAGCCAAGAGTAAATGATAGTATCTTTTCTCCATGCTCTCTCCATGAGAGATAAGATCAATATTTTTAACTTTTGCCAATTTGTGAACTCAAATATTCTATCTCATTTTATTTCAAATTGTATTTCTTTTCATAAATTATCAACTATTTTTTATTTTTTCCTCTGAAAATTCTCTTTGACTTATAATGATGTGTAATTTAAGGTCAGGTGGAGGGAATGTCCAGAAAGGCAGTCTTAAAAACACACAAGTAAAGTTTAATATATTCTAATAGAGTATCAAAATTATACTGCTTGGTCAGTTAAATCCACCTGGTTAAGATTGATTATCTAGCTGCTGTAGGGGAATGTGTTTGGATATTTCTGTCTTGTTACACTTAAAAACTCCCACAGCTCATCAATAAATTATTCGTATTTTTGTCAGTAAGAAACAGTTATAAATATTTGTTTGTATTTAGTATCAATAATTTCACTCTAATTTGAGTATGATATTTGTCAAACACATACCTCCTCTCCAACAAACTATGTTTCTCTTCTTTTATTTTGGAATGAAGGTGGGGTGGACCTATCCATAAACATCCACAATATTTACTAATAAAATTAAACATTTCTAATCTAATTTCATAAGTATATCATTTGGCCCCTGGTATGAGATGACAACTTCAGACATGTACGTGATGATCTTGAAACCACATCGGACATTTGACTTTCATGGGGGAAGCCTTGAGGTATGCTTCTTTTGAGTGTTAAAGTCCTATTAAACAAAATATGTGTGCTCAGCCTTCCTACTATTTGACAGTAGTAAGGCTCTTACCCTAGGGTCTGCCCAAGGGCTTTGTCCTTGTACTCTTCTAATCTTGATTTATGTCCACTTTCTAAATGATCTTATACAAATTCTTGTCTTTAAATACAGTCTACTGAAAATTCTTTATTTGCATCTCAAAGCCAAACCTCACTCCTGAACTCTAAATTAATGTATTCAAATAGCTTACTTAAACTCTCCAGCTACGTAAAGAAGAGGCGTCTTTAACATTTTTAAAAGTGGACTCTTGACCTCCTTCATAGCATTTCCTCCCATGGTTCCACTTCTCAGAAAATGGCGATTCCACTTTTTCATGTTGTTCAGATCAAAACATTAGAGGCATAACTGAGTTCTCTCCTTTTCTTATAGCTATATAGAACCAACAACAAATACTCTCAGTGTTTCTTCAAAATTGGTCCATAATTTAATAATTCTGAGGAAACTAACTCTGATTACCTCTATGGCTATCACCCTGGTCCAAGTCACTATCTTTACCTTATCTCCTTGCAGTCTCTTCTTCACACAGTATCCTTAGCCATCTTTTTTTTTTTCTTAGCAATCCTTTTAAAACAAAAGTCAGTTCATGTTCCTCCTCCCATGGCTTTCCAACATGCTCAGAATAAAAGCCTAAGTCCTTGCCACGATTTGTAAGCATTTTACCACCTAGCCCAACAAGATCTCTCTCTGACTCCATCTCACACCATTCCGTCCTGTTTACCTCTAGTCACAGTGGCATATTTTCTATTTTCTAGAATACATCTGGCCCTCACTCATCCCAGGAGTCTGTGTTCTCTTTGCCTATGAATCTCCTTTCTAGGTAAATCAGCACTGCAGTCTTCTTCACTGTCTTCAATTTTCTGGTAATTTATCGTAGAGACCTGACATCATATAGAATATTAATAAAAACTAGGACATACATAATAGCAAATGTGTGCTAAACCTATCATTAGATATTACATACAAATAGATATTATATGTAATTAGAGAAATACAGTTTCAATGTATAATAGAAATCTAGTAGGTTTTAAAACAGGATAAGTATCTTTAATGTAACTGTGAAGGAGAAATACAAATAGCTAACATTTACTGAATGCTGTTCTCCTGGACCCTGTAAGAAAGAAAAATGTAGAAGTGTCAACATTAACAGAGTAGATATTTTAAAACTGCAGAGGCAACTAGGATTATTTACATTGACCAAAGAGTTATAATCTACCCTATAGCTGTAACAGCCACACACTTGTGCCTGCTACATAAAATACACAAAGTCAAACATGAAATGTACAAGAAGAATTGATAGAAAGATTTCTGAGAGTTGGTAGTACACCTTTGTCAAGCTCAGATGGGACTCACAGAGTTTATATGTTTAAGGGAGCTTGGGGGCAACAAGAACAGATAAGAAACAATATGGACAGATTGAGAAATAGCATTTCAGTTCTGCCCTTAGTTCTAGCCTGAAGGAATAACAATTTCTTGCTCTTTTCCCCTTATTTGGTAAGATATACAAAAAGTTGAGTGTTTTAACCAAATAAGAAAAAACCTGCTACATTTCTTTGACTTAATTTTACACTATATCCTGGCTTATGCATAGTTATGCCAGTGTTTGGAAGACCATTATTGACAAAATCCGGGATAAAAAAATTACATGCAGTGTGATTTCAACTAATCAGAAACAAATCTTGTGACATTTGTTTATTGTGTACTTCAACTACTTTTATTAAAATTTGTGTTGTTTTATTGGAGCTTCCCCAGTGGCTCAGTGGTAAAGAATCTGCCTGCAATGCACGAGCCACAGAAGATGTGGATTCAGTCCCTGGGTCGGGAAGATCCCTGGGAGGAGGGCATGGCAGCCCACTCCAGTATTTTTGCCTGGAGAATTCCATGGACAGAGAAGCCTGGTGGGCTACAGTCCGGGTTGCAAACAATCGCACATGACTGAAGGGACTTAGCATAAATAGTTTTATTGAAATTAAATACCTGTTCATTCTTTTCAATTAGACTGCAATTTCCATAGTGTGGGGTAGAGCACTGGTTTTCATACACACACACATATATACATATATATACATATACATACATATATATCAGAGGACACACAAAGCTTTTCCAAAGGGTTAAATTTTTCAAAGAACATTGATCCTTTTCATATCCTTAGCTTCTGTGTGAATTCTTCCAATAACGATCTTAGGAAGATATACGTTTTGCTGATTCTTTATTCCCAACTCCCCTTTCATAATCCTTTCTCCCACATTACACAAGAAATGACTCTCTCTTACCATCCAGAATCTTACTGTGAAGTGTAACCCTGGCAAATAAAACTAGCCCAGGCATTAAATGAAAGACTGTTACCAAGTCCAAGCTCACTCTGCTTGTTGCATGACAGGCCAGTGAATCTGAGAGAGAAGTTGAGGCAAGAAATATAACTATTCAGAAAGATAACTGACCAAGATGACAAACAAATGTCTCAAAACAATCATCGTGGGGGGTCTGGATGCCAGGTTCTTTTATGGATCAGAGATGGGGAAGGGGGAAGTGAGGAAACAAAGTAAAAAGGCCATCAATCTTGAAAATACTTCCTAGTGTGGCATTGACAGGTGGACAGGGTTCTGAACTTTAGCTTAATTGTTAGGCTGAGGAGTAGGATTCTCTGAGGCTGGTCATTATGTATGATTAAATTAATAATAACGAAAACAATGGAAAACAGTTCAAAGAAATAGTTCCAACATGGAGTCAGAATAGACTTCTCTCTGCAACAAGGCCAGTTTGATTAAAATATTGGTGTTGATGTTGACCAAGTGAATGACTCTAATGACTGTTTTTAACAACTTGTTTTGCAAGTCAGTTGAACTTAAGTTATTTGCTGTCAACAAAATTGACAGCTTGTCCTGTCAAATCAGTAACCTACACTATTAAAAACAATTTTTGTGCCTTTGGTATATCTATAAAAATTTCAAAAGAATTGAATAACATTGATACTTCTACTCCCATCCACTTAATTATGTGAAATGGATTCTCAGCAATCACATTAATAAAAGCAGAAATTAAGACCAACAAATGATTGAACTACAGCTTATTCTAATGATTCTTAATATTCATCCATAGCTAGAAGAATTGAAAAGTTTTATCTTTCTCATTTAGAAATGTATGACCAATAAATCTTAATTTTCATATGTAATAATTGTCAATCTTTTAATATATATATTGTTCTGATCACATTAGAACTAATAAAAATTGTATTGACAGATTATTTATGAAGGTATTTTTAGTACCTTCGAGCCTTATGATTATAGGAAATTAAAAATTAATTTTTAATTAAACCTATTTTTATTATAAAGAAGTATAATAGGATGATCAATAAAAGATATCAAGCATAAAAGTATTATTCAAAGACAAAATTTTTTGAAGATTGTAAAATCAAACTCAAAGATTGAGGAGAAAAAGGTATTATGTGAAGTACTCAGACACTCAGTCATGTCTGACTCTTTGCAACTCCGTGGACTATGGCCCACCCGGGTCTTCTGTCCATGGAATTCTTCAGGCAAGAGTACTGGAGTGGGTTGTCATTTCCTCCTCCAGAGGCTCTTCCTGACTCAGGGATTGGCCCTGCATCTCTTATGGCCCCTGGAGTGGCAGGTGGTTCTTCAACACTAGCACCACCAAACATAATGTCTGTGTGCTTTTAAAAAACAGACTGAAAGCATCAAATCATTGTGATACTTAGGTTTAATTAGACACACTTTTAAGAGAGTGATCTGGAGGTCAATTTTTATGTGAAAATATAATATGTAAAATTGTACTTTTATGACTATTGAAAATTTCAACTAAGATTTTTAGCTATCAGCTTAAACCTACATGGGGAGCATATTTTTCACAATTCATTCAAAGGCTATGTGAGCAAAGACATTTGAAGGTATTACCATAGAGCAAGGAACTTTGTATTTTTGCATTTTGGGAATCTAATAATTTTTATCCTACTTAGTAACCAAGAACCTATTTTATCAGCCATAAAATGAAACAAATATCATTTTCTATCTTTCTGGGAATAAATAAAATAATGTTTGTAATTGGCTAACCCAGTACTTGGTACCAGAACGTTTCTCATATTTTCTACTAAAGATAGTATGGTTCCTAACCAATGTACTATTCAATGAATATGTTGATTTGATTTCAAATAATCAGCTTTAATCATAACAAATTTCATAGAAAAAGCTTCTTGATGGTGACAAGTAGAGCTGTGGGCTGCAACATTTGAAGACATGGATATAATTAAAATGAAATGAAAATGAAATGAAAGTGGCTCAGTTGTGTCCGACTCTTTGCAACCCCATGGACTATACAGTCCATGGAATTGTCTAGGCCAGAACACTGGAGTGGGTAGCCTTTCCCTTCTCTAGGGGATCTCCCTAACCCAAGGATCGAATCCAGCTCTCCCGCACTGCAGGCAGATTCTTTACCAGCTGAGCCAGGGGAAGCCCCATAATTAAAACAGATCATTTATTTTTTTAACTGGTTTATGGCCCACCTAGCTGAATTCAATTATTATAGAGACTATCTCAACACTACACATGTAATTCATGTATTATAAAACATACTTGTCATTAAAATAATAAAAAGTCAGATTTTCCAAGAGAATGCCAAGCTTACTCTATAAAACAGTCCATCAAAACACTTATTTCCTGAAATTAGCATATTCTATTATGGCTAGTAGAGACTTCAATTTAGATTTTCTTTTTTTGTTGTTGTTGGGGGGGAGCCTAATGGGAAAGTCAAAATTACTATGTCTTTATTTTCAGCAAACTTTATGATCAACATTTGCCTGACAAATACAATGTGTCAGTGATCATTATATAGATATGAGTAAAGAAAGAGACTGTGTGTTTATAAGAAACATGGATAAAATTTTTAAATTAAAAGTCTTAATAGATCGCTCAAAATCATGCATGGCAGTGAGCGGAAGACCCCGCTTCTCTGAAACTTATCTCTCAAGTTAAGAGGAAGAATAAAAAAATCAGTGATCCTCAGAAATGATTTAATAGGAATCAAGTCTAAACAGGACTAACATTACATAGTAAACGATGGCATACTTACTCGAGTCGTTTTAGTTCCAACTATCAAGTACAATTTATTAACTTCTGTAAATCAGAGCCATTTGTTAATGAATCAATCTAAAACATAAACTGTGGAAAATTATTCATATATTAGATTTCTGATTCATCATGACACCTGAATGCCCTGGGTCTATTTTTGATTCTCATAAAGAAACTCCATAAATCTTTCTGGTTGAATGGACTACTGGCAAATAGGTAGGACAGACTCACTAAGTCTAACTGTGGTTTGACCAGACAAAAGATAAGACTACTTTTACATATATACTTTTATTACTTCTTATCCAAATGTAAATTAAAATTTTTTTCACCATCCCTTTAAATAATTTCTGATGTAGACAAATTGAAATGGGCTGAATTGTTAACTATTTAGAAATAGATATACATTTATTTAATAAATGTATCTATTTATGATTCAGTCTTAGTAAGGATATTTGAAAGATGTTTATGCCTAATTTTATTTAATCATCTCTATTCCCATCTTTTTATTACCATTGTCTTTAGGATTTTATAGGAAATAACTGCTTATGCAAAAGTGTAAACTTTTTTGAAAGGAGTCATTTAAAACTAAGTACAAGCAAAGATGAGAATCACGTGAATTTGTTATTCAATATTAACAAAATGTTTATGCCCAAAGATTTTACAACATTCACTTCCTTGAAAATAAATAAAATACATATGTTATAATGTGTTCAGCCTTGATTTTATGCACATTACATATTCTAATTATTACAATCTAATTTATAAACAATGCATGCTGTGGTTCTGACAGTGAAATTGTGATGAAACACAGAGTACCAATTTTAATTACATACAGTTCTAATACAGAGAGCACTGCAGCATTTCTGTCATCTTTGAAATGGTAACAGAATGAAAAAAAGTTTTTGAAATATGAGCATGAAGGTAATGAGATCAATAAATGTCAGCTAGAAAAAGTAATCACAACTCCTGAGACTCACTGACCTTTCTACAAATTCTAGAAATAATAGAGTAGCTTGGGATGAGGAATTCTTTAACAATGAGAAACTGATACTATTATAAAAAGAAAGGGAAGCAGAGATTGCCCTCTGACATCAAAAACATTGCCTATAAAGGTAATTTTGACACAATAATTTATTCCCTTGATTTTTTTCCTAAGGTCACCACCAACATAGATCACAAACCTTTGGACTTTACAGAGACAAAATTCCCACTGAAGCCTTCTGAATACTGAAATACCTGCTTCATAGACTTTCAGTTTGCTTCACAATATTCAGCATCCCAATAGAGTCTAATCATACTGTTGGTTAATTTAAATGCCCAAAGTGAAAAACATTCTATTTTCATAGTTGTAAAATCACTCTATCAGTATCTGAATATAATTTGGGAGAATTCAATTTTGGAAAGTGTTTGAAGGAGTGTTCAGAAAGATTTAATCATCATGAAATATTCAGCATTTGAATATAAAATGAGGTGATAATATAAAACTCTAAATTATGATATTAAAATAATTTTAAAGTCCACAAAATTTTAGAAGATATGGCAAAACCAGTCTTCTGTAATAACTAAGTTTCTACAGGACTAGAAGGGGCTAGGTTAGAGTAAGTTTTTGGTTATTACAGGTTTTACCCTGATGGCAAACTGAAGTTAGCACCATAAAAGTGGCTGAGATTTCAATATAAAACACACAGTCTTTCTATACTAGAAGATAAGAGAAAAGTTCAGGAAACTCACAGATATTCAAAAGTAAAGGTGAAATCAAAGAAATAACAAAGTCATAGTTATGAATCCAAATTTATGCTTTTATACTCTGTTGATATATTTAGCTGACCCCTGAACTACACATGTACTGGGAAAACTCAAACATATACAGTTAAAGATAAAATAACTGAACTGATATCTAAGTTGCCAGCCAAGAGACAAAGTTTGTAATTTGACTCCAACCAAAGGAATGACCAACTAAAACAAGTCACCAACACACTTCTGAGAAATATAACAAAATCCAGAGACTCCATAAGATAAAATCCATGATGCACAGGAAACAATTAAAAATTGCTTTATTCATGAAGTATCAGGAATGTGTAACCCAGATTCTGGAAAAAAAAAATCAACTAAAATCCATCCCAAGAAGAATCAGTTACTAAAATTATAAGAAGATGATATAAAATAACTGTTATAACTATGTTCCATAAAAATATGATCACAATGAGAAAAGAAAATCAAATATTGGAGAAGAAATAAAAAGCTACAAAAGAGAACCAAATAAGAGAGGATTCTGGAAAGATGGTAAAGTAGGAAGCATCAGGAATCTGTTTCTCCAATTAGACAACATTACACTTGAAGAATCTGATATAACTATTTTGGAACTCTAGTGCCTAGAAGGTTTGCAACTTCAAGGAAAGGCCTGAATAGGAAGGTGCAGGTAATTTCAGCCCTTAGCACAGTAGCATCTACTCAAATCCATTCTACACCTGCTGTCAGGTAGCTGTGCCCATATTCCTAAATAAGCCAGCACATAGTTTGCCGGAGACAGGATGAGTAAGCTTTAGGTATCCCCAATAAGACCGTCAACAGATTTCTCATCAGAAACTTTGAAAGCCAGAAAGCAAAGTCTGATATATTCAAAGTGCTAAAAGGAAAAACAAACACTTCCAACTAAGAATACAATATATTGACCAACTATTTAAGAGTGAGAGTAAAATGAAGATATTTCCAGATAAACAAAAGCTGAAGGAATCCATTATCACTAGAACTGCCCTTCAGGAAATGGTTTGAAAGAGTCCTAGAAGGGGAAGTAAAAGGATGCTAGACAATAACAGAAGGAATAATATTCTGTCTAGGTTTGTCACTGCTTTTCTTCCAAGGAGCAGGAGTCTTTTAATTTCATGGCTGCAGTCACCATCTGCACTGATTTTGGAGCCCAAAAAAGTAAAGTCTCTCACTGTTTCCACTGTTTCCCAATCTATTTGCCATGAAGTAATAGGACCAGACAGAGAAGGCAATGGCACCCCACTCCAGTACTCTTTCCTGGAAAATCCCATGGACAGAGGAGCCTGGTAGTCTGCAGTCCATGGGGTCGCAAAGAGTTGGACACGACTGAGAGACTTCACTTTCACTTTTCACTTTCATGCATCGGAGAAGGAAATGGCAACCCACTCCAGTGTTCTTGCCTGGAGAATCCCAGGGATGGGGGAGCCTGATGGGCTGCGGTCTATGGGGTTGCACAGAGTTGGACACAACTAAAGTGATTTAGCAGCAGCAGCAGCAGCATTCTGCATATAAGTTAAATAAGCAGGATGACAATATATAGCCTTGACCTTCTCCTTTCCCAGGCTTTCCTGGTAGCTCAGACGGTAAAGCATCTGCCTACAATGCGGGAGACCCTGGTTCAATCCCTAGGTCGGAAAGATCCCCTGGAGAAGGAAATGGCATACTCCAGTATTCTTGTTTGGAAAATCCCATGGACCGAGGAGCCTGATAGGCTACAGTCCATGGGGTCGCAAAGAGTCGGACATGACTAAGCGATATCACTCTCCTTTCCCAATTTGGAACCAGTCTAATGTTCCATGTCCGGTTCTAACTGTTGCTTCTTGACCTGCATATGGATTTTTCAGGAGGCGGGTAAGGTAGTCTGGGATTCCTATCCCTTCAAGAATTTTCCACAGTTTGTTGTGATCCACACAGTCAAAGGTTTTTAGCAGAGTCAGTGAAGAGGAAATAGATTTATTTTTTTTTTAATTCTCTTGCTTTTTATATGATCCAATGGATGTTACCAATTTGATCTCTGGTTCCTCTGCATTTCCTAAATCCAGATTGAACATCTGGACATTCTTGGTTTATATACTGCTGAAACCTAGCTTGAAGGATTTTGAGCATAATCTTGCTAGCATGTGAAGAGTGCAGTTGTACGGTAGTCTGCACATTCCTTGGAATTGTCTTTCCTTGGGATTGGAATGAAAACTGACCTTTTCCCACCCTGTGGCCACTGCTGAGTCTTCCAAATTTGCTGGCATATTGAGTGCAGCACTGTGACAGCATCATTGTTTAGGATGAAGGGTACACTTTAAAATACTTATATGGTAAAACTTCTAGTATATGCATTTTACCACAATATTTTTTTTTCTTTGATGAAAGAAATGAGATTCTAGAACTGAAGAGAATAATATTTGAGATTTTTTTAAAAAAAACTAGATTTACTATAAAGCAGGATAGAGAAGACAGAAAAGTCATTAAATATAAAAATTGATCAACATGATCTAATTACCTAATGTAAATAAATCAAAATAGATTGAAAACAAAATGAGCCATACCTTGGAGAACTCTTGAATGAAAGCAAAATATCTAATATATGTGCAATTGCAGTCCCATAAGAAGAGATGATTTAAAAAAAAACATGAAGCATACAAAATCTAAAGAGATAATAGCTAAAATTTTTCTGAATTTATTAAAAGAAAAATTTACAGATTCAAGCAGCTATGTGAATCCCAAGCAACAGATATTCATGTAGAAACAGACCGAAGCACATCACAGCCAATGTTCTAAAAGAGAAATCTTGAAAGCAGCCAGTGAAAAATGATAAACAATAGTTTGAATTACTAATAACTTTGTCAGAAATCACTGTAGCCAAAAAGCAGAGGAATGGCATCACTAAAGTAGTAAAAGAAAAGCTACCAATCTTAAATTTTATATTAATAAACACATTTAATGAAACAAAATATTCTTAGTTAAAAACAAGATAATTAACTACTAGCTGAAATTCATTACTATAAGAAATGTCAAATGGAGTCCTCAGCCTGAAGGGAAATCATACCATGTGAAAACTCAGTTCCTTGGGAAGGAATGAAAAACCTAGAGAAGATTTTCTGTTTGTTTTTTTTTTTTTAATGTGGAGGAGGCAAATAGAAAAGGCTGTATTTCCCTTTTACTACATTAAATTCCATGGGATTGTTTAAAATAAATATTACATATGTTTGATATAAATGTAAAGCATAATAGCCATAGTGTAGATGGTGAAGGGAAGGAGGAGACCTTTATAGTTACTACATCTTATATTAAATGATACATTATTATTTATATGTAGATGCATATGGGAATCTCTAGAGAAACTACAAAATATTATGTACAAGTTATAGCTCAAAAAATCAAGAGTTAATCAAGTATGTAAAAATTACTCAAATAATCCAAGAGAAGTCAAGGAAAGAACAGAGGGTCAAAAAAATAAGGGCAAACAGAAAGAAATGAGCTAAACATGCCAATTAAAAGGCAGATATTATCAGAACAGATTTTAAGAGTGAGAATAATGAAAGGCAATAATGAAAGGCTTCCCTGGTGGCTCAGATGGTAAAGAATCTGCTTGTAATACAGGAGACCTGAGTTCAATCCCTGCGTTGGCAAGATCCCCTGGAGAAGGGAACGGCACTCCAGTATTTTTGGTTGGAGAATTACATGGATAGAGGAACCTGGTGGACTACAGTTAATGGGGTCACAAAGTGTCAGACACAACTGAGCAACTGACACATTCACTGTCAGTAATGAAAGTAAAAGACCTAGAATGGCTTCTAGTTACCTCAATGGAACCTAAGTTTCTTGAGTTAGAATTCTTCCCTATTCTAATCAGAGCTTAAATCAAGGTGAGAATTTCAGGCTATTAAAATAGCAAATAACATGTTAGAGAATTCTCTGGTGGTCCAGTGGTTAGGACTTCATGCTTTCACTGCAAGGAGCTTGGATTTGATTCCGGATAGGGAACTAAGATCTCAGAACTAAGATACTGTGCCAGGGCAAAAAAAAAAGAAAAGAAAAGAAAAAGGATGTTAAACAGTAGCACTGGTGAAACAATCGCTAGAGCAGAGGGATCCACGTAGTCTTTCATAGTATTATTAAGAAGCTGCATGACCCTTTGCATCTATTCCTCAACTGAGATTCAAGATAAAAGGAAATTTCCCAAGAAAAGGATACTCTTGGTCACATTTATCTATCAGAAGTTAACAAAAGAACACACATTTAAGAAAAAGTGAAAGCTATATAACCTGACAGATAGAAGGCTGTCCTGCAAAATGCAGCCAGCATTCTGTAGAACATAATAGCAGGGAGCAAAATCACTGTAGACTTTACCTAAGCTATGATGTATAAATCAATTTTGAATACTTATTAACGCAAAAATGAGAATTTTTAGGAATTAACCAAAAATAATAACTATCACAGTATCAAACTGTGGTACAATAATGACATGGGGCATACACATGTGGGATGAGGAGGATAGGTTAACTCAAGGAGAAATGCCGTCTATAAAAAATAGAGTCTATAGCTCTGACAGTACTACATTTGAAAGCTAAGAAGATTCAGTACTGATGTCAGAAAGTGCAATATTTATATTTACAATATTTATATAAATTTTGTATGTGTTTTCAAATGTATCAATACATACTAAAAAACGCATGGTTCAATTCCTTTATACATGTTTGTTCTCAAGTACTATTTTTATTCATTTAAGAAATTTCCAATAAAGAGAATTGAGCCTATTATTGATATATCTGTATATCTGACTTGGGTGACCCTCCACCTGAAAACAGTAGGTAGAAGTCTAATGTTCATAGCAGTCAAGATTAGCATAGCACATCTTCATAATGTTTCTTTCTTTTCAGGGATGGTGCATATGACAACTGCATTTTCTAAAAAGCTTCCCTGGTGGCTCAGAAGGTAAAGTATCTGCCTCCAATGCAGGAGATCCGGATTTGATCCCTGGATCAGGAAGCTCCCCTGGAGAAGGAAATGGCAACCCACTCCAGTATTTTCCCCTGGAGCATCCCATGAACAGAGGAGTCTGGTAGGCTACAGTCCATGGGGTCGCAAAGAATCAGATACAACTGAGCGACTTCACTTTCACTTTCAACAAAAGGTAGTACATCTATTCCCATTCCACAGTCATTTCTGATATTCTCTTTGAGTAAAATAATAAAAATTCAGCATTAATGAAAAGAACTAAGGCTTACATGTTAACCAAATATTCCTGATGTTTCTAGAAACTTAAAAGTTTTCATAAGACAATCTTTAATTTTCTATTGAAAAGATAATTACCTGACATATATGCAACTTCTGAAAGACCTCTGAAAAGAAACACATACATCAACCTGTCATATTCTGATTTTCTGATAAGTCAAATTTCATTCCAATGTTTGGGAGAGTGCTGAGCATACTATCACCTGCTATAAAAGTGTAAAATAATACTAGCTTCAGTAATAACTCAGCCTCTAGTTATGACCAAGTAAAAAATCAAGCCTAGGCCAAATTCTTCATGAATCTGGATTATTTATTAAATGTAAAAACTATAATTCTACCATATATAATTTTAGTATATTATTATTAATGGTTTATTAACATGCAGTGAAAAAATACATGCTTTAGTGAGTAATTATAAACAAAAAATAATTTAGTTCTATCATCAGAACTTTTACTATTTCTCCTATATGTTGGTAACTTAAAACTGTCTTTGAAAATAATCAATAGATTTTCATCTAACATATTCATAAGCCATTGTGATTGTCTGCCTCAGATTTAGTTCCAAAACTATAGGAAAAAAAAACACTTAGTGATATTAATGTCAGGCAAAGGGGCAATAATGTGATGATACTCCCCTGCTCATTTATGAATGAAATAGGATTATCCTAAATACGGTCAATTAAAAAATTTATACTTTTGCCTGGGCTTAAAAGTCTACAAAACAATCACTTGATCCTATTAAGATGGTTTTTCGAAATTTCTTTAAAGTGGCACTAATAGACCACACTGACAAGCAGTAACCATAAATTGAATGGCTCTGTTTGATCATAAACATCAGGCAACCTAAGGGGCAGAATCAGTACCATGTTAGTAAGGACTCCATAGGTATGACTGATATTCACTGAGCCAAGGGCTAGATAATAGGTAATTATTGAGCACTTCACATAAAACTGCAGGTAATACCAACAATAGGGACATTTCCATATGCAATATCATGGCTTCAGTTCAGTTCAGTTCAGGCACTCAGTTGTGTCCGACTCTTTGCGACCCCATGGACTACAGCACACCAGGCCTCCCTGTCCATCACCAACTCCCGGAGTTTATTCAAACTCATTTCCACTGAGTTGGTGATGCCATGCAACCATCTCATCTTCTGTTGTCCCCTTCTCCTCCTGCCTTCAATCTTTCCCAGCATCAGGGTCTTTTCCAATGAGTCAGTTATTTGCATCGGGTGGCCAAAGTATTGGAATTTCAGCTTCAGCATCAGTCCTTCCAAGGAATATTCAGGACTGATTTCTTTAGGATGGACAGGTTGGATCTCCTTGCAGTCCAAGGGACTCTCAAGAGTCTTCTCCAAAAACACAGTTCAAAACCATCAGTTCTTTGGTGTTCAGCTTTCTTTTATAGTCCAACTCTCACATCCACACATGACTATAGGAAAAACCATAGCTTTGACTAGACGGACCTTTGTTGGTAAAGTAATGTCTTTGCTTTTTAATATGCTGTCTAGGTTGGTCATAACTTTCCTTCGAAGGAGTAAGTGTCTTTTAATTTCATAGCTGCAGTTACCATCTGCAGTGATTTTGCAGTCCAAAAAAAAAAAAAAAAGTCTCTCACTGTTTACACTGTTTCCCCATCTATTTGTCATTAAATGATGGGACTGCATGCCATGATCTCAGTTTTCTGAATGTTGAGCTTTAAGCCAACTTGTTCACTCTCCTCTTTCACTTTCCTCAAGAGGCTCTTTAGTTCTTCTTCACTTTCTGCCATAAATGTGGTGTCATCTGCATAACTGAGGTTATTGATATTTCTCCTGGAAATCTGATTCCAGCCTGTGCTTCATCCAGTCCAGCATTTCTCATTATGTACTCTGCATATAAATTAAATAAGCAGGGTGACAATGTACAGCCTTGCTGTACTCCTTTTCTGATTTGGAACCAGTCTGTTGTTCCATGTCTGGTTCTCACTATTGCTTCTTGACCTGCACACAGATTTCTCAGGAGGTAGGTAAAGTGGTCTGAGATTCCCATCTCTTTAAGAATTTTCCACAGCTTGTTATGATCCACACAGTCAAAGGCTTTGGCATAATCAATAAAGCAGAAGAAAATATTTTTCTGGACCTCTCTTGCTTCTTCAATGATCCAACAGATGTTGGCAATTCGATCTCTGGTTCCTCTGCCTTTTCTAAAATCCAGATTGAACATCTGGAAGTTCACGGTTCACATACTGATGAAGCCTGGCTTGGAGAATTTTGAGCATTACTTTGCTAGCATGCGAGATGAGTGCAATTGTGCCTTAGTTTGAACATTCTTTGGCATTGCCTTTCTTAGGGATTGGAATGAAAACTGACCTTTTCCAGTCCTGTGGCCACTGCTGAGTTTTCCAAATTTGCTGGCATATTAAGTGCAGCACTTTGACAGCATCATCTTTCAGGATTTGAAATAGCTCAACTGGAATTCCATCACTTCCACTAGCTTTGTTCATAGTGATGCTTCCTAAGGCCCATTTGATTTCGCATTTCAGGATGCCTGGCTCTAGGTGAGTGATCACACCATCATGATTATCTGGATCATGAAGATCATTTTATTATAGTTCTTCTGTGTATTCTTGCCACCTCTTCTTAATATCTTCTGCTTCTGTTAGGTCCATATCATTTCTGCCCTTTATTGTGCCCATCTTTGCATGAAATGTTTCCTTGGTATCTGTAACTTTCTTGAAGAGATCTCTAGTCTTTCTTTTCTATTTAGGAAATAGAAAACAACTTTCTATTGTTTTCCTCTATTTGCATTGATTACTGAGGAAGGCTTTATTATCTCTCTTTGCTATTCTTTGGAACTCTGCATTCAAATGGGTATAGCTTTTCTTTTCTCCTTTGCCTTTCACTTTTCTTCTTTTCTCAGCTATTTTTAAGGCCTCATCAGACAACCATTTTGCCTTTTTGCATTTCTTTTTCTTGGGAATGGTGTTGATCACTGCCTCCTATACAATGTCACACACCTCCATCTATAGTTTTTCAGGCACTCTATCAGATCTAGTCCCTTGAATCTATTTTCCACTTCCACTGTATAATTGTAAGGGATTTGATTTAGGTCATACCTGAATGGTCTGGTGGTTTTCCCTACTTTCTTCAATTTCAGTCTGAATTTGGCAAAAGGAGTTCATGATCTGAGGCACAATCAGCTCCTGGTCTTGTTTTTGCTGAGTATATAGGGCTTCTCCATCTTTGGCTGCAAAGAATATACTCAATCTGATTTCAGTATTGACCATCTGGTGATGTCCATGTGTAGAGTCTTCTCTTGTGTTGTTGGAAGAAGGTGTTTGCTATGACCAGTGCGTTCTCTTGGCAAAATTCTATTAGCTTTTGCCCTGCTTCATTCTGTACTCCAAGGCATGAATTTCCTGTTATTCCAGGTATCTCTTGACTTCCTACCTTTGCATTCCAGTCCCCTATAGTGAAAAGGACATCTTTTTTGGGGTGTTAGTTCTAGAAGGTCTTGTAGGTCTTTATAGAAACATTCAATTTCAGCTTCTTCAGTATTACTGGCTGGGGTGTAGACTTGGATTACTGTAGTATTGAATGGTTTGCCTTGGAAATAAACAGAAATCATTCTATCATTTTTGAGATTGCATCCAAGTACTGCATTTCAGACTATTGTTGACTGTGATGGCTACTCCATTTCTTCTAAGGGATTCTTGCCCATGGTAGTAGATATAATGGCCATCTGAGTTAAATTCACCCATTCCAGTCGATTTTAGTTCACTGATTCCTAAAATGTTGATGTTCACTCTTGCCATCTCCTGTTTGACCACTTCCAATTTGCCTTGATTCATGGACTTAGCACTCCAGGTTCCTATGCAGTATTGCTCTTTATAGCATCTGACTTTACTTCCACTACCCTATTATGGCTTACTCATGATATCATGGCTTACTCATAGAAAAAATACTATAGAGTTTTCATAATTGCCATTTACAGCACAGAGGAATGAGGTGAAGAAGGGTTAAATGACTTGTCTAATTCACACAGAAAGTGAATTATGAAGCAGAAACCATAGCTCAGAAAAGAGAAAACATAGCTTTCAAATAGCTGAAATATATTGCAGTGGTGTATAGTAGTTACTTCATGCTGAGTTGCCATTTTTTTTTTAATTGTGAAACAGAAGGCCACTAAAAGCATTAGAGCCATTGGATTTTCTTAAGAAAATGTGTATTTCAGTATAAACATTGCACTTTTCTCCATGTTCCTACTGTTTTTGTTTTGAAAAAGCCATACATCTTACCATAGATGAGTCCTTAAATGAAAGAAAATACATATATTTTCCTTTAATAATATTTCAAGAGGCGTTAGTTATATAATCACTCAAAATACTTTGTTATTGCACATTCTCAAGTAAATGTTCTCAATATTTTCCTAAAAATCTATACAGCGCTTTTGGTATTTAATATTTGGGAGTTCTTTTCAATGAAAGATATCTTTAAAAAGACAAATAAAATTGATAAATATTTAGCCAGACTCATCCAGAACAAAAGTGATAAGGCCCATATAAATAAAATTAGAAATGAGAAAGGAGAAGTTACAACCAATATTACTAAAATACAAAGGACCCTAAGAGATCACTATGAACAATTATACACCAATAAAATGGACAATCTAGAAGAAATGGACATATTCATATAGAGGTACAAGCTCCTTAAACTGAATCAGAAAAAAATAAAAATATTACAGATCAATTACCAGTGATATAAATCAGTACTAATAATAACCAAAAAGAAAAACTTCAAACAAACAAAAGTCTAGAACCAGACAACTTCACAGGTATAAAGTCTACCAAACATTTATAGAAAAGTTAACACCTATCTTTCTCAAATGATTCCCAAAAACACTGCAGAAGGGATGCTTCTGAATTCATTCTATGAGGTCAGCATCACCTTGATACAAAAATCAAAGATATCACACAAAGAAAGAAATATACCATAGCCAGTAGCATATTCAATAGTGAAAAATTTCCTGATTTCCTCTAATATTAGGAACAGGACAAGGAGATGCACTCTCATCACTTTTATTCAACATAGTATTGGAAGTCCTAGCCACAATAATCAGACAAGGAGATGCATTCTTATCACTTTTAATCAATACACTATTGGAAGTCCTAGCCACAATAATCGGACAAGAAAAAGAAATAAAAGTAATCCAAGTTGGGAAGGAAGAAGTAAAACTGTCAATGTTTGCTGATGACATGAACTATACATAGAAAATCCTAACATCACCACTAAAAAACAACTCATCAATAAGGCAGTTCTATGCACTTACAGTGAACTATCAGAAAGAGAAATTAAGAAAACAGTTCCATTTACCAAAGCATCAAAAAGAATAAAATACCTGGGAATGAATCTAAGTAATGATGTAAAAGACTTGTACTCTGAAAAGTATAAGACACTGATGAGAGAAACTGAAGACAACACAAACAGATAGAAAGACAATACTGTGTTCATGGATTGGAATAATGAATATTGTTAAAATGACCATAATACCCAAGGCAATCTACAGAATCAATGAAACACTTATCAAAAATTTAATGACATTTTTCACAAAACTGGAATAAATAACTCTAAAATTTGTATGGGAAGCAAAAAGAACCCGAGTAGCCAAAACAATCTTGATAAAGAAAAACAAAGCTAGAGGTATCAATTTCCCTGATCTCAAACTATACTACAAAACTGCACTAATCAAAACAGTACAGTACAGATACAAAAACAGATACATAGACCAATGTAACAAACAGAGAACCTAGAAATTAATCTACATTTATGTGAGCAATTAATTTATGACAAAAAGGGCAAGAATATTCATTGGGAAAAAAAGACTTCAATAATCAGTGTTGGGGAAACTGGGCAGAAACATACAAAAGAATCAAACTGGCCTTCTTTCTCACACTGTATACAAAAATACAATCAGAATGAGTGAAAAACTTATTAGATAAAAATAATACTTAAAACCATAAAAGTTTTCATGAAAATATAGGCAGTATACTTGCTGAAACTGGTCTTAGCAATATTTTTTTTTGGATATGTCTCCTCAGGCAAGAGAAACAAAAGCAAAAATGAAAAAACAGAGGTCATCAGCTAAAATGCATTTGCACATTGAAGGAAGCTATCAACAAAATAAAAAGGCTCCCTACTGAATTGGTAAAGATACTTATAAATGATGTATCTGATAAGTAATTAATATCCAAGATTCATAGTACTCATGCAGATATATATATATATATACTGAGTTAAAAAGTTGGCAGAATATCTGAATAGACAATTTTCTTCAAAAAAGACATACAGATGGCCCAATGGCACAAGAAAAGTTGTTCAGTGTTGCTCACTGATCATCAGGGAAATACAAATCAAAACCACAGTGAGATATTACCTCACACCTGTTAAAATGGCTATTATCAAAAGGACAAAAAATAACAAGTGTTGACAAGTGTATAAGAGGGAATTGTCATTCTCTTGGTGGGAGTGAAAATTGGTGCAGCCTCTATGGAAAACAGTATCAGTTCCCTTAAAAAATTAAAAATAGAACTACTATAAAATCCAGCAATTCTTCTGGGTGTTTATCCAAAGACAATGAAAATACTATTTCAAAGGATATGGGCAATCCTACATTCATTGCAGCATTATTTGCAATAGCCAAAAGATGGAAATAACCTAGATGACTATCAGTAAATTAATAGAAATGCAGATGTGGTATATATAACAAAAGAATATTACTCAGCCATATAAAGAAGGGAATTTTGCTATTTGCAACTAATTTGGATGGACCTAGAGGGCACTATGCTAAGTGAAATAAGTCAGACAGAGAAATATAAATACTGAATAGAAACAGAATCATATATACAGAGAACAATCAGGTTGTTGCCAGAGGGGAAAGGGTGAGATGACAAGAGAAATAGATGAGGGAGATAAAGAGGTACAAACTTTCAGTTACAAAATAAATAAGTGATAGGTATGAAATGCACAGTGTGGAGAATATAGTCAATAATTATGTAATATGTTTGTATGGGGACAGATGGTAACTAGACTTATTATGCTGATCATTGTGAAATGTATAGAAATATTAAATCACTATGCTGTATACCAGGATCTAATATAGTGTTGTAGGTCAATTACACTTCAAAGACAAATTCATAGAAAAAGATATTTGATTTATGACTACCTAGGCAGGGGGAGAGGAGGATTTGTTGAAGGTAGTAAAAAGGTACAAACTTCCAGTTATAAGATAAATAAACACTCAGATGTAAGGTATAATATGATACATATAATTAACACTGCTATACATTATATATGAAAGCTGTTATGAGCATATATCCTAAGAGTTTTCAACATATGGAAAAAAATTTTCTACTTCTATAATTTTGTATCTAAGGAAATGGATGTTCACTAAATTTACTGTAATAATCATTTCATGATATACACAAGCAAATAATTATGCTACACATGTTAAATATATACAGAATTGTATGTCAATTTTAGCTCAATAAAACTAGAAGAAAAAATTAAAAATAAAAATGGAAGTGTCTTTTTTAGGAAGTCAACCAATGAAGTCTTGCTTAAAATAAAAATGGTCAAACCAGTAAGATTTACCAGTTAATTATGATACTTTGTCATTCTAAATCCACTTTTTTATATTGCTTTAATTTACTACATTTTAAAAATAAATAGTCAAAGGAGATAAAGTTAAATGTTGTTGGTTAGTTGCTAAGTCATGTCTGACTCTTTGCAACCCTTTGGACTGTAGTTTTCCAGACTCCTCTGTCCATGGGATTTCCCAGGCAAGAATACTGGAGTGGGTTGCCATTTCCTTCTCCAGGGGATCTCCCTGACCCGGGAAATAAACATGCATCTCCTGCATTGCAGGTGGATTCTTTAGCACTGAGCCACCTGGGAAGCCTAGTTAAACACAGTAGTAAAAAATAGCTTTTTAATGGTAGCAGTATTGTGCTTAATGATTAGATCATTTTAGGCATAAAGATGAGATTTTTATCCCCTTTATTTGATATCCATGTATCACATCATGTATATGGTTGCTCTTCTCTAATTCGCTAGTCAGTAGAACATCACATTATAGTACTTTCTCCTTAAACTAGTTCCTTGATGAAAACTATTTACAATTTTTTATTCCACCTGATGTAGCAAATGACAATGTTCATCTACATGCAAAAGTGAAGCCCACTGACTATTTTCAAAGAGATATCATTTTGATGAAGGTGCATAATACAAGCATGCATTATTTTTGTGACTATCCACTTAAAACATGGCTTCCCAGGTGGCGCTAGGGGTAAAGAATACACCTGTCTATGCAGTAGACACAAGAGAC
Organism: Bubalus kerabau; assembly: GCF_029407905.1. NCBI lineage: Eukaryota > Metazoa > Chordata > Mammalia > Artiodactyla > Bovidae > Bubalus > Bubalus kerabau. The sequence continues at coordinate 76,057,393 of NC_073631.1, read as the reverse complement.
TCTGACCCCTGGGTAAGGAAGAGACACTGGAGTAGGAAATGGTACCCCACTCAAGTATTCTTGCCTGAAAAATACCATGAGTACAGAAGCCTGGTGGGCTACAGTTCATGTGGCTACAAAGAATTGGACAAGACTGAATAAACACACACTTAAAACATATTTTTAATTACTAGCAATTACTTATTATATTTTATAATTTGCAATGAAACTTTCCAGGTTCGCTTTGTAACCCAGATTCTTGAAAAATTTGTCAATGATTTGATATCTCTAAAAATCATGTTTATATCTTGAGAAATAATGAGCAATTACTGATGCAAATATTATTTAACATATGGAGGCAATGGAAATATGTTCAGCACTTTGAAAACCATTATTAGTGAAGTTTGACCTATTAAGAAACCAGATTATGACAAATTGATGCCTGTTATAATTTCTTGAGTCATTTAGTTAGTAAATGTACAACAATTAGGTAAATCATATTTATGACAGATCTATGTAGTAAAGTATACTGCATCTACTTTTCCTTCTTGGACAAAATATTGTTCTTATTGGCCTGTTGTTGTTCAGTAGCCAAGTCATATTCAACTCTTCACAACCCTATGGATTGCAGCACACTAGGCTTTCCCGTCCTCCACCATCTCTCAGAGTTTGCCCAAGTTTTTGTCCATTGCATCACTAATGCCATCAAAACATCTCATCCTCTGTCGCCTTCTTCTCCTTTTGCCTTCAATCTTTCCCAGCATCAGAGTCTTTTCCAGTGAGTTGGCTGTTCACAACAGGTGGCCAAATATTGGAGTTCAGCTTCAGCATCAGTCCTTCCAATGAATATTCAGGGTTGATTTCCTTTAAGATTGACTGATTTGATCTCAGTCAATCTGAGATCAAGAGTCCAAGGGACTCTCATGAGTCTTCTCCAGGACCACAATTTGAAAGCATCAATTCTTCAGTGCTCTGCCTTCTTTATGGTCCAGCTCTCATGACCATACATGACTACTGGAAAGACCATAGCCTTGACCATATGGACCTTTGTCAGCAAAGTGATGTCTTGGCTTTTTAGCACACTGTCTTAGGTTAGTCAAGTCTTTCCTGCCAAGAAGCAATTATTTTCTAATTTTAAGGCTGTAGTCACCATCTGCAGTGATTTTAGAGCTCAAGAAGAGGAAATCTTTCGCTGCTTTCACATTTTCCCTTTCTATTTGCCATGAAGTGATGGGACCAGATGCCATGATTTTCATTTTTTAAATATTTAGCTTTAAGCTGACTTTTTTACTCTCCTCCTTCACCCTCATCAAGAGGTTCTTTAGTTCCTCTTCACTTTCTACCATTAGAGTGGCATCATCCACATATCTGAGGTGGTTGATATATCTCCTGGCAATCTTTATTGGCCTAATATTCTAGATATTCATCATTTTTCATCCCCAAACAATACCTCAATTATGTAAATCTTCACTCAATGTATCTATGTGTGTGTCTGCTCAGCCGTGTCCAACTGTTTGCGACCCCATGAACTGTAGCCCACCATTCTCCTTGGTCCACGGAATTTTCCAGGCAAGAATACTGGAGGGAGGTGCCATTCCCTACACCAGGGAATCTTCCCAACCCAGGAATCGAACTTGCATTTCTTGAGTATCCTGCATTGGCAGATGGATTCTTTACCACTACTGCTACCTTGGAAGTGCCAATGTATCTAAATACATCAGAAATCCTAACAATCTATCTTCACAGATAAATTTTTCCTAGACATCTCTGACTTGCTCAGTCTAGTCACATCACTCTGCAGTTATTTTCTTTATAAACTCTTTTGTCATCATCCTGGGATTCCCTTCACTTCTCACTTGTATTAGACTCCCATTTCCTAGGTTCCATATATTCTCTTTTTTTGATTTACTCCCTGGTTTATGGAAAGTATATCCTTCAAAAGCTTTTTTTGCCCTGCCGTCCAGTATGTGGGATCTTAGATCCACAAGCAGGGACTGCACCCATGCCCCCTAAAGTGGAAGTGTGGCATCTTAACCACTGGATTGCCAGAGAAGTATCAAGACATATATATATTATCTTGCATGTCCGAAATATTCTATTTTCATCCTATATTTGATTGATAGTATAAAAATTCTAGATTAGATGTAATTTTTAAAACCGTCTTTGAGCTTCCAGTACTGCTAAGAAGTCCAGTATTATTCTGATTCTTAATCTCTTGAGGGAAATGTATGTTTCTCTGGAAATTTGTACAGCCTCCTCATGGCTCAGGTTTTCTCGTTTGGACAGATGAAACAAAAACAAAATGGGACATCAAGTGTCTCTTTAGCTGAAGACTTTACATCTTTCAACCTTCTCAAAATGTTTGTGTACTTAAAGAGAGAAACCAAAGGAGTTAATTCATGTCTTAAACATCTCATAACCAAAAAAAAAGAAAAAGAAAACCAACTCATAAACCTCAGAAAAGCAGTGTTCTCAAAAGCAACACATCCTGGCTAGGGCTTTATTTAGAATGTGCCCCAATTCTCCTCACCATCAAAACCATGGGTTTTTCTTCAGGGGCTGACCTCCCACAGGGTTGTAACTGTGGGAGTAGGGACTTCATTTCATTGGCTTATTTAATCTTAAAATCCAATCAGAGGAAAAAACTCTGGAGATATAAAGCTTTATAACACTGGAAGCTAATATTTTATTTAAGTGACCAGGTCATGTTAAACAATAAAAAACTATCTCAAAATCATTATAATCACAATATGCTGATGATGAGTGTTAGTGTCTTTTGTCCCAAAGAGAAATTTCAAAAAGAGTTAAAAAGAAAACACAGAAAGGAATGAAAAAGATGATTACCTAGATAAAGGCCCAGGATATTTGTTCATATCATCCTTTTCTCAATTCTGTCTCCAAAATTATGGACTTTATTCATGGTTTCAAAAGCTACTTGAATTGATCAAGGTAATGATTTAAATATCAATAACCTCAGATATAACCTTTTGATGAAAGTGAAAGAGGAGAGTGAAAAAGTTGGCTTAAAGCTCAACATTCAGAGAACTAAGATCATGGCATCTGGTCCCATCACTTCATGGGAAATAGATGGGGAAACAGTGGAAACAGTGTCTGACTTAATTTTGGGGGGCTCCAAAATCACTGCAGATGGTGGTTATAGCCATGAAATTAAGATGCTTACTCCTTGGAAGAAAAGTTATGACCAACCTAGATAGCATATTCAAAAGCAGATAGATCACTTTGCCAACAAAGGTCCGTCTAGTCAAGGCTATGGTTTTTCCAGTGGTCATGTATGGATGTGAGAGTTAGACTGTGAAGAAAGCTGAGTGCCAAAGAATTGATGCTTTTGAACTGTGGTGTTGGAGAAGACTCTTGAGAGTCCCTTGGACTGCAAGGAGATCCAACCAGTCCATTCTAAAGGAGATTGGTCCTGGGTGTTCTTTGGAAGGAATGATGCTGAAGCTGATCTCCAGTACTTTGGCCACCTCATGCGAAGAGTTGCCTCATTGGAAAAGACTCTGATGCTGGGAGGGATTGGGGGCAGGAGGAGAAGGGGACGACAGAGGATGAGATGGCTGGATGGCATCACTGACTCGATGGACGTGAGTTTGAGTGAACTCTAGGAGTTGGTGATGGACATGGAGGCCTGGTGTGCTGCAATTCATGGGGTCACAAAGAGTCAGACATGACTAAGTGACTGAACTGAACTGAATGAGTTAAAAGAAAAACAAGACATATCTTTCAGATTCAATGTATTACATTCCCTTTATTAACAGTATTCTTTTGGAAAATTCAGGCTAGATGTTTGAAATATTCTTCAGAAATCATAACCAGTGTTCCCTTTATTATCTAGCATAATTTAAAGACATTAACCATATTAGCTTCTGTCTGTATTACTATTGTCATTATAACTTTGGGGGCAAAACAATGAAACCTGTTCTCTTTGCGATTTGCGCAGAATTTTCTATATACATTTCCTATAACATTTTCCTGGGGCTTCCTGATATCTTTATGTTCATGAGGTAACATTAAGGAATTCACATTGGGGAATTTTTCCAGTTATCCAGAGAAGAAGTTTTCTTTTTTTTTTTAAGTTGAACAAATACTATACAATAGGCACTATATATGTCGTCTTCATTGGTTCACCTCATACTATTTAATTACCACTTGAATACTGCACAGTAAATCTCCTTATCAACATTTTGACAAATTTTAAAAACTGAAGCTCAGAGAGATTAAGTAACCTGACCTACTTTTCAAAGTCATAAATGGCAACATCAGAGTTTACATACAAGTTTTAACTGAGGTTCTTATGCTTTCTCACTTTTGATGATTAGATTTAAATAGAATATGATGATGTCTGCTTGGCTGCCACTAATACAACATTCAAATGTTTTAGATATTTTCCTTCTAATGGGAAAGAGGTCATACATTTAATAAAGATTGGTTTACAAAACTTTACAACTGTTATGAAAGTGTAGAAAAGTCACTAGTAATATAAAATGGCCAGATAGATCACTTATATGATAGAAAGTATTTCTGTTTCAACCTCTGCTTCTGAAACTGGTGAAGCAGTACTTCAGATGAGAACCTGACTAAAGATCCACTCTGAGAACAAGCTTGTTTGTTCTCATTTATCTCATACATCTCTAATTTATTTATCTCATAAATCTCATTTATCTCAGAGATTCTAATGAAATATTGTATTGAAGTAAAAAGTATTGAAGTAATCATTAGGAATATAGGTGTGGGGTGTCTGCAGTAGGTCAAGAAATCAAAAACATTTCTGGAAGGGAGAAAACATATTGGAACATCGCTGTTGAGATTGGAATATCAATCTCAACAAGAGGTTGAGAGTATATTACATGGGGATCACAGCTCCAGAGTTGCTCAGGCTGTCTGCTGAAATCCCAAAGGCAGCAGATGTAATGGAGGATGGTGTGAGGTAGGGTCTGAAAACAGTGAAATTAGCTGAAGATCTAAGTATCTAGCCACATAACAATAGGAGCAGATATCCTCTTGCTCTTCTCCCCACATCAACTCAGGGCACAAACATGTGGCATTTACCCTAGTCTTATTTCAATCCTAAAAGTTCCCTCTCTTAAAAAAAAAAAAATCAAGAAAGCTAGTATAAACTTCCCAGAATAATCTCCTTCCCACTGACATTTCAGGGCCTATAGCCTGATCCCTAGCTCCCCATTTATTTATTCTGTCTATCTGGAGTCAGTAAAGGAATAAAAGCACTCTGATCTTCTTTGTTTTTGCTTGTTTTAAGCAAGACAGGATCAAATAATGGGAATTAGGTGATTCAATCAGTGGAAGTTATGGAGCAGTAGTATATACAGTCAGGTTTTAAACATGACTCTCAGAACAGTATAGAACTGATCCTGATCACTAAAACAGTTGCTACTTCTGCAAAAAGCAGAACTCTGGAAACAACTGAAATTGTGAACATACAGATTAGAAAACAGAGATTAGAAAAGAGCTGCTGCCTACAACCTGACAAGCTTCAGAAAACTGGAGATGAGAAACTGAAACCTTCCTGCAGAGGTACATTTCCGATGCCTTTATTGCCAGAAGAAAACAGCCAAAAGACAGCAGGAAGAAGCTCTTTTTTCTAATATGTAGAACCTATTTCACTCCCAGAATCCTGGTTGCTGGGGAGTCTAGGGGAAAAAAGTCTCTAGCTTTCCAGACAGTGAAAAAAAAAAAAAGGGCTCACTTAGAAGGAAGTGGATCCTGATGCTGAAAGTGATTAGAGCACATCCACCACTCACCTTGAAAGAAGAGCCTTGCACATACATTGGTGTTCTATGCCTTACGCTATGGAGAGTTCACAGTCAGAATACCACCTGCAGCAAAGATCTGAAAGGAAAACACACCTATTTACACAATAGTAAGAAACACCATACCACCTACTCAACCCTTCATCTGATGACTGTTAATGACAACCAATAATTCTTAGTTATAAGAGGAGAACAAACACTGTGAAAGAAAATGACAAAAATTTAAAATCACTCAGGAATCAGAAGAGAAACCTCTGACATGATCAGAGAAATTAGACAAACTAGGATTCTGAGTAAAGTGTCACCTAGAGAATTTTTTAAGCACTCAGAGATTTATATTAAAATTGCTCAAATTAAGCAGCATAAAATATCTTATAGTGCAGAGAATAAAATATGGACATAAAATATGAATGAAAAGAGGAAAATAAAAGACCAATCTATGAGATACAGCCTCTGAATAAGAGAATGTGCTTAAATGCAGCCAACCCAGAGAATACTTGTACAGAATGCAATATAAATGCTGTTCACTGATTCTTCACTTTTAGAGTCAACCTAAAATCATCTGCTTTTTAAATACTGGCCTAAATATATAAGGCCTAAATACACAAAATACTCCACAGACCAAATAAAACACACACACTGCCTAAGTCCAGGCCATAGGCACCAGCTGACAACCATTATATGGAAACCATCAGCCAACAGAACCTCCAAAATGGTAGTCTTCAGCCAGAGGTTTTCAAAAGTTTTATTTATTTGAGCAGTTGGTAGCTGTTATTACACTTGATTCTGGCAGTCAGGCCAGGGAGGAAAAGCATTAGATAACATGATTGTGGTTCAGAAAAAGAATATAAAATGTCAACACACTGAACAATACACAAGTAAACTATAGTTGATTGACGATAGGAAGCAAAAAGTGGGACAGGTGAAGGAAAGGGTAGGGACACTGGAGTCCTTCTCTCATTAGTGGGAGCTAAGAGGTATTGGTAGTTGAGAGTACATTCAAAAATACAAAAACAAAAAGATGATAAAGAAGAAGGAGACTAAAAATAGCATTAGAATTGCAGTGGAGATAAACAGAAAAACTTAAAATAATTAAACTTTAAACATTTGAGAGGAGGGGGAGGAAAACGTGAGCCAAACCCCACCTTTCAGCAAAGGAGTCAACAATGTTTTCTAAAGACCTAATCACTGCCAATCCAGTCCATTTTAGTTCTCTGATTCCTAGAATTCTTGCCATCTCCTGTTTGACCAAAAGATGATGCTGTGAAAGTGCTGCACTCAATATGCCAGCTAATTTGGAAAACTCAGCAGTGGCCACAGGACTGGAAAAGGTCAGTTTCATTCCAATCCCAAAGAAAAGCAATGCCAAAGAATGCTCAAACTACCACACAATTGCACTCATCTCACACGCTAGTAAAGTAATGCTCAAAATTCTCCAAGCCAGGCTTCAGCAGTACGTGAACCATGAACTTGCAGATGTTCAAGAGATTTTCAAAAAAGCAGAGGAACCAGAGATCAAATTGCCAACATCTGCTGGATCATTGAAAAAGCAAGAGAGTTCCAGAAAAACATCTATTTCTGCTTTATTGACTATGCCAAAGCCTTTGAATGTGTCGATCACAAGAAACTGGAAAATTCTGAAAGAAATGGGAATGCCAGACTACCTGACCTGCCTCTTGAGAAACCTCTATGCAGGCCAGGAAGCAACGGTTGGAAGTGGACATGGAACAACAGACTCGTTCCAAATAGGAAAAGCAGTACATCAAGGCTGTATATTGTCACCCTGCTTATTCAACTTATATGCAGAGTACATCATGAGAAATGCTGGGCTGGAAGAAGCATAAGCTGGAATCAAGCTTGCTGGGAGAAATATCAATAACCTCAGATATGCAGATGACACCACCCTTATGGCAGAAAGTGAAGAAGAACTAAAAAGCCTCTTGATGAAAGTGAAAAGGAGAGTGAAAAAGTTGGCTTAAAGCTCAACATTCAGAAAACTAAGATCATGGCATATGGTCCCATCTCTGCATGGGAAATAGATGAGAAAGAGTGGAAACAGTGTCAAACTTTATTTTTGGGGGCTCCAAAATCACTGCAGATGGTGACTGCAGCCATGAAATTAAAAGACACTTACTCCTTCGAAGGAAAGTTATGACCAACCTAGATAGCATATTGAAAAACAGATATATTACTTTGTCAACAAGGGTCCGTCTAGTCAAGGCTATGGTTTTTCCTGTGGTCATGTGTGGATGTGAGAGTTGGACTGTGAAGAAAGCTGAGCACCGAAGAATTGATGCTTTTGAACTGTGGTGTTGGAGAAGACTCTTGAGAGTCCCTTGGACTGCAAGGAGATCCAACCAGTCCATTCTAAAGGAGATCAGTCCTGGGTGTTCATTGGAAGGACTGATGCTGAAGCTGAAACTCCAATACTTTGGCCACCTGATGCAAAGAGTTGACTAATTGGAAAAGACCCTGATGCTGGGAGCAACTGGGGGCAGGAGGAGAAGGGGATGACAGAGGATGAGATGGCTGGATGATATCACCGACTCGATGGACGTGAGTTTGAGTGAACTCCAGGAGTTGGTGATGGACAGGGAGGCCTGGTGTGCTGTGATTCATGGAGTCACAAAGAATCAGACACGACTGAGTGACTGCACTGAACTGAACTGAATCATTGCCAAGCACTGTGCCAGGTGCTGAGGACACAGTATTGCACATGGGAGGGAGAGGAAGAGGCTGATGCTTTAGAGGCATCTCACTGCAGTTCTCCCTTTCTCCTCTGCGTAGAATATTTTATTACTTACTCTTCTGGCAAATGTCTCTCCCTCCAAAACAAATCCATGCTTAAAAGCATAGCACCTCACCATGACTGAAGAAACAGAGTATATATAAAAGTATATAACCTATAACTCAAGAGTAATCACTAGAAAATACCCAAACAGGAATCACAGAAAAAAATATTGGCTGAGGGAAGTAGGACTGGTGATAGGATGGGGGTGGAGAAGGAGACTCCTTTTCCTGAAATACTTTCTGAACCATCTATTAAGAGATAGTACCGGCTGCCAACAGGGCTGCTGACAGTCACCTTCAACTATCATCCTTTTCTGGGATGGTCTTAGCTGACAAAAACCCTTTCTTCCAAAGTAAAGTAGCTTCCCAGTCAGCCTGTATTTAATGATGGACTGAAGTTGGGCCGGGCCATCTCAACCCAACTTGGGACAGATAACTCTTAAAGGACATTCTAGCTTCCATTTTAGCTGGACATTCAGCTGATACTGTCCTTGGAACCCCACCACAGCTTGTCTTCTCCTTCGGCTTTTCTTTTATTCCTTTCCACAAGGCTTAATCTCAAGAAAGCTCAGTATTAAACAAGTTGAATGCTAGGTTGCATGTTTCCCAGGAAACCCATCCTATGGCAACTAGTGTGGACAGGTGTTACATTGACAAATACGAGGTTTAAAGGCCAGAAAAATACCAGTGATGTTTTATTTGCTATACACAACAAATGAACAATTAGCCAGTAAAACAGAGAATATATGTGTCTATAAAATTCACTTTCACTAACATGGTTTTCTCTTCATTTTATTCCAATTTTTTCTTTTATTTTTGCATTTTTGTCAAGGATGAACTGCTTTCTACCTTATTATTTACCCTCAAACTTAAAATTATGTGTTTGGGATACACAGAAAATATTATTAGTTGTTTATTGCTGTGTGTTTCCTTTATATTACAAGCTTAAATCTCATCAGTAAGTTTATCATGACAAGTTGTTATTACTGATTGGGCAAAAATCACATTTAAGTTATGAAATCTATTAACTCATATATATGTCTTTTACTTTATTACCAAATGATAGTAAATTATTTTAACTATCTTATTGTAAAAGGATGATTCCTGGCATGTAAATATCATAATCAACACTGGAGATTTGATTGGTATAAAAAAAGTTCTTATTTAGCATGCTAATAATACATAATAGAGATAATTGTTTGATTGTCTTATCTAGGTATCAGTTTACTAGCTTTTATTTCTAGAAATGCTGCCAATAAAAGTGATAATTTCTGTGTCTGTCTTCTTCAAAGCTCTTGTTTGAAATATTTAAAGTGTATCTCTGCAAGTCAGGGACTCTAGCTTCATTATTTATATATCTTATTTCTAAATATTTTATATAATAGTGGTTAATAAATTTTTAAAGAAGGAACAAATGAATGAATGAATGATTAGACTTGCTTCAAACAATATTTTATCCAGAAATCTTTATTCACTTATTTGCATATATTGACTTTTTGCTATTTTTCCCATCATATTCTAATTTCCAAGTATGTCAGTCTCCTTGCAATTCCTGGAAACTCCAAGTCTCAGGCATTAAATTCATTAATATTTATTAAATACCTACTCTTTGCCAGACAGCATGTCAGGTACTGAGGATGGAATAATGTATATGAGTAGAAGGACGAGTGCTTGAAATGCACCTTCTTGTTGTCCACCTCCTCTCTTCTGCCTGGAATGCTTTATCATTTTGGTTTTCTGTTTACCTGCTACTCCTCAAACCCAAAGCTGTGGCTAAGAACACAGAGTTAGAGCACCAACATTCAAATTTTGACTCCACAATTACTATGGAGTCTTCGTGACTTTGGGCAATTCTTCCTTAATCTTCATTTTTCTCATATTTGGAGTAAGAAAGATAATGATATCTAACACATACAGTTGTTGGTGTTATATGAAAATATCTCAAGTGAGTTCCCGTTTCAAAATTGTTGAATAAGTGTCATCTATGATTGCTAATATTATTATGCCCTGCTGTTAGAAAAATAGTTAAATCTTGACAAGAAATGCTAAGGTATATCAGCTGCCATCAAAGTACAGTGACTTTAGAATATTAGCAAAGCCCTTTTACTCACTACTTTTTACAAGAAAAAAATTTAAATCAACAAAACAAAAAAAGATCTGCAAAAAATAAAACATTGTCTATATGTACAATATAATAGAGCATAAATAAGCAAGTTAGTTCACATTACCCAGCAACAACTGTGAAGACTGTGAAAAGAGTGGGAAGGATAGAAAATTTGGATGAAAGTGAAAGAAGATAACCCACATTGTTCTGAAAGATAACCCACGTTCCAGGAAGCAAGTGTTTCAAAACATATTCATATTGCTTTATTTGGTCCTTCCATCACTCCTATGAGGCAAGTAAAGCTTCCATAATTGTCCTCATTAGATTGCTGAAGACTCTGAGTTGGAAAGATGAAATTCTTCTCATGGTTTTCTTTCATTATGGAACAGAACTGGTACTAGAAACAAGACCCTATAGCCTCTTGTCAAATATTCTTTCTACTATTCAAAGTTCTCATATATTCACAGGGGTTTACATCAAAGCCATAAAAAGTCCATTCCTGGGTCAAGGTTAAATTATCTATGGGGTCATTGATGTGAGGGCATGGATGGGCAGTCTCCCCATCAAAATGGCACAGAGTAACACAAGAAGGATGATGCAGAAGATGTGTTGCCAGGAAGAGAGTGGACTACTACCTCCTCCAGCCTTTCTTTCAATTTGTATTTGTGTGTGGGGGGGAGCGGGGGGAGATTATTTTATTTTATTTTAATTTATTTTAATCAGACTAATTACTTTACAATATTGTGGTGGTTTTTGCCATACATTCACATGAATCAGCCATGGATGTACATGTGTTCCCCATCCTGACCCTCCCTCCCCATCCCAACCCTCAGGGTCATCCCAATGCACCAGGCCTGAGCACCCTGTCTCATGCATTGAACCTGGACTGGTGATCTATTTCACATATGATATAATATATATGTTTCAATGCTATTCTCTTAAATCATCCCACCCTCGCCTTCTCCCACAGAGTCCAAAAGTCTGTTCTTTACATCTGTGTCTCTTTTGCTGTCTCGCATATAGGGGCATCGTTACCATCTTTCTAAATTCGTATACGTGCATTATTATACCGTATTGGTGTTTCTCTTTCTGACATACTTCACTCTGTATAATAGGCTCCAGTTTCATCCACCTCATTAGAACTGATTCAAATGCATTCTTTTTAATAGCTGAGTAATACTCCATTGTGTATATGTACCACAACTTTCTTATCCATTCATCTTCCGATGGACATCTAGGTTGTTTCCATGTCCTGGCTATTGTAAACAGTGCTGCGATGAACATTGGGGAACACATGTCTCTTTTAAATCTGGTTTCCTTGGTGTGTATGCCCAGTAGTGGGATTGCTGGGTCATATGACAGTTCTGTTTCCAGTTTTTTAAGGAATCTCCACACTGTTCTCCATAGTGGCTTTATTAGTTTGCATTCCCACCAACTGTGTAAGAGGTTTCCCTTTTCTCTGCACCCTCCCCAGCATTTATTGTTTGTAGATTTTTTGATAGCAGCCATTCTGACCGGTATGAGATGGTACCTCATAGTGGTTTTGATTTGCATTTCTCTGATAATGAGTGATGTAGAGCATCTTTTCACGTATTTGTTAGCCATCTGTATGTCTTTTTTGGAGAAATGTCTGTTTAGTTCTTTGGCCCATTTTTTGATTGGGTCACTTATTTTTCTGGAATTGAGCTGCAGGAGTTGTTTGTATATTTTTGAGATTAATTCTTTGTCAGTTGCTTTGTTTGCTATTATTTTCTCCCATTCTGAAGGCTGTATTTTCACCTTTCTTATAGTTTCCTTTGTTGTGCAAAAGCTTTTAAGTTTAATTAGGTCCCGTTTGTTTATTTTTGCTTTTATTCCCATTACTCTGGGAGGTGGGTCATAGAAGATCCTGCTATGATTTACATCAGAGAATGTTTTGCCTATGTTCTCCTCTAGGAGTTTTATAGTTTCTGGTCTTACATTTAGATCTTTAATCCATTTTGAGTTTATTTTTGTGTATGGTGTTAGAAAGTGTTCTAGTTTCCTTCTTTTACAAGTGGTTGACCAGTTTTCCCAGCACACTTGTTAAAGAGATTGTCTTTTCTCCATTGTATATTCTTGCCTCCTCTGTCAAAGATAAGGTGTCCATAGGTGTGTGGATTTATCTCTGGGCTTTCTATTTTGTTCCATTGATCTATGTTTCTGTCTTTGTGCTGGTACCATACTGTCTTGATGACTGTTGCTTTATAGTATAGCCTGAAGTCAGTCAAGTGGATTCCTCGAGTTCCATTCTTCTTTCTCAAGATTGCTTTGTCTATTTGAGGTTTTTTGTATTTCCATACAAATTGTGAAATTATTTGTTCTAGCTCTGTGAAGAATGCTGTTGGTAGCTTGATAGGGATGCATTGAATCTACAGATTGCTTTGGGTAGTATATTCATTTTCACTATATTGATTCTTCCAAACCATGAACATGGTATATTTCTCCATCTATTTGTGTCATCTTTGATTTCTTTCATCAGTGTTTTATAGTTTTCTATATATAGGTCTTTTGTTTCTTTAGGTAGATTTATTTCTAAGTCTTTTATTCTTTTTTTTTTTTTTTTTTTTTTGCAATGGTGAATGGAACTGTTTCCTTAATTTCTCTGTTTTCTCATTGTTAGTGTATAGGAATGAGAGGGATTCCTGTGTGTTAATTTTATATTCTGCAACTTTACTATATTCATTGATTAGCTCTAGTAATTTTCTGGTAGAGTCTTTAGGGGTTTCTATATAGAGGATCATGTCATCTGTAAACAGTGAGAGTTTTGCTTCTTCTTTTACAATCTGGATTCCTTTTATTTCTTTTTCTTCTCTGACTTCTGTGGCTAAAACCTCCAAAACTATGTTGAATAGTAGTAGTAAGAGTGGGCATCCTTGTCTTGTTCCTGACTTTTGGGGAAATTTCAATTTTCACCATTTCAATTTTCACCATTTAGGATAATGTTGGCTGTGGGTTTATCATATATGGCTTTTATTGTGTTGAGGTATGTTCCTTCTATGCCTGCTTTCTGAAGGGTTTTTATCATAAATGGATGCTGAATTTTGTCACAGGCTTTCTCTGCATCTACTGAGATAATCATATGGTTTTTATCTTTAAATTTGTTAATGTGGTATATCACATTGATTGATTTGCAAATATTGAAGAATCCTTGCATCCCTGGGAGAAAGCCCACTTGGTCATGATGTATGATCTTTTTATTATGTTGTTGGATTCTGTTTGCTAGAATTTTGTTAAGGATTTTTGCCTCTATGTTCATCAGTGATATTGACCTGTAGTTTTCTTTTTTTGTGGCATCTTTGTCTGGTTTTGGTATTAGGGTGATGGTGGCCTTATAGAATGAGTTTGAAAGTTTACCTTCCTCTACAATTTTCTGGAAGAGTTTGAGTAGGATAGATGTTAGCTCTTTTCTAAATTTTTGGTATAATTCAGCTGTGAAGCCATGTGGTCCTGGACTTTTGTTTGTTGGAAGATTTCTGATTACAGTTTTGACTTCTGTGCTTGTGATGGGTCTGTTAAGATTTTCTATTTCTTCCTGGTTCAGTTATGGAAAGTTATACTTTTCTAAGAATTTTTCCATTTCTTCCAAGTTGTCCGTTTTATTGGCATAAGTTGCTGATAGTAGTCTTTTATGATCCTTTGTATTTCTGTGTTGTCTGTTGTGATTTCTCCATTTTCATTTCTAATTTTGTTGATTTGATTCTTCTCCCTTTTCTTTTTTTTTTAAATTTTATTTTATTTTTAAACCTCAAACACTGTATTTGTTTTGCCAAACATCAAAATGAATCCGCCACCGGTATACATGTGCTCCCCATCCTGAAACCTCCTCCCTCTTTCCTCCTCCCTCCCCACAGCATCCCTCTAGGTCGTCCCAGTGTACCAGCCCCAAGCATCCAGTATCGTGCATCAAACCTGGACTGGCAACTCGTTTCATACATGATATTACACATGTTTCAATGCCATTCTCCCAAATCTTCCCACCCTCTCCCTCTCCAACAGAGTCCATAAGACTGTTCTATACATCAGTGTCTCTTTTGCTGTCTCGTACACAGGGTTATTGTTACCATCTTTCTAAATTCCATATATATGCATTAGTATACTGCATTGGTGTTTTTCTTTCTGGCTTACTTCACTCTGTATAATAGGCTCCAGTTTCATCCACCTCATTAGAACTGATTCAAATGTGTTCTTTTTAATGGCTGAGTAGCACTCCATTATGTATATGTACCACAGCTTTCTTATCCATTCATCTGCTGATGGATATCTAGGTTGCTTCCATGTCCTGGCTGTTATAAACAGTGCTGCGATGAACATCAGGGTACACGTGTCTCTTTCCCTTCTGGTTTCCTCAGTGTGTATGCCCAGCAGTGGGATTGCTGGGTCATAAGGCAGTTATATTTTCAGTTTTTTAAGGAATCTCCACACTGTTCTCCATAGTGGCTGTACTAGTTTGCATTCCCACCCACGGTGTAAGAGGGTTCCCTTTTCTCCACACCCTCTCCAGCATTTATTGCTTGTAGACTTTGGATCACAGCCATTCTGACTGGCGTGAAATGGTACCTCATAGTGGTTTTGATTTGCATTTCTCTGATAATGAGTGATGTTGAGCATCTTTTCATGTGTTTGTTAGCCATCTGTATGTCTTCTCTGGAGAAATTCCCTTTTTTTCTTGATGAGTCTGGCTAATGGTTTGTCTATTTTATTTATCTTCTCAAAGAACCAACTTTTAGCTTTGTTGATTTTGGCTATGGTCTCCTTTGTTTCTTTTGCATTTATTTCTGCACTAATTTTTAGATTTCTTTCCTTCTACTAACCCTGGGGTTCTTCATTTCTTCTTTTTCTAGTTACTGTAGGTGTAGAGTTAGGTTATTTATTTGATTTCTTTCCTGTTTCTTGAGGTAGGCTTGTATTGCTATGAACCTCCCCTTTAGCACTGCTTTTACTGAATCCCATAGGTTTGGGTTGTTGTGTTTTCATTTTCATTTGTTGCTATGCATATTTTGATTTGTTTTTTTAATTTCTTCTGTGATTTGTTGGTTATTCAGAAGTGTGTTGTTTAGCCTCCATATGTTTGTATTTTTAATAGTTTTTTTTTCCCCTATAGTTGACATCTAATCTTACCACATTGTGATCAGAAAATATGCTTGAGATGATTTCAATTTTTTTGAATTTACCAAGGCTAGATTTATGGCCCAGGATGTGATCTATCCTGGAGAAGGTTCCGTGTGCACTTGAGAAAAAGGTGAAATTCATTGTTTTAGGGTGAAATGTCCTATAGATCTGAGAAGGCAATGGCACCCCACTCCAGTACTCTTGCCTGGAAAATCCCATGGATGGAGGAGCCTGGTAGGCTGCAGTCCATGGGATCGCTAAGAGTAAGGCACAACTGAGCGGCTTCACTTTCACTTTTCACTTTCATGCATTGGAGAAGGAAATGGCAACCCACTCCAGTGTTCTTGCCTGGAGAATCCCAGGGATGGGGGAGCCTGGTGGGCTGCCGTCTATGGGGTCACACAGAGTCAGACACAACTGAAGCGACTTAGCAGCAGCAGCAGCAGTCCTATAGATATCAATTAGGTCTAACTGGTCCATTGTATCATTTAAAGTTTGTGTTTCCTTGCTAATTTTCTGTTTAGTTGATCTATCCATAGGTGTGAGTGGAGTATTAAAGTCTCCCACTATTAGTGTGTTACTGTTAATTTCCCCTTTCATACTTGTTGGCATTTGCCTTACATATTGCAGTGCACCTATGTTGGGTGCATATATATTTATAATAGTTATATCTTCTTCTTGGATTGATCCTTTGATCATTATGTAATGTCCTTTGTCTCTTTTCATGGCCTTTATTTCAAAGTCTATTTTATCTGATATGAGTATTGCTGCTCCTGCTTTCTTTTGGTCTCCATTTGCATGAAATATCTTTTTCCAGCCATTCACTTTCAGTCTGTATGTGTCCCTAGGTTTGGGTTGGGTCTCTTGTAGACAGCATATATAGGGGTCTTGTTTTTATATCCATTCAGCCAGTTTTTGTCTTTTGATTAGGGCATTCAACCCATTTACATTTAAGGTAATTATTGATAAGAAGATCCCATTACAATTTACTTTGTTGTCTTGGGTTCAATTTTATAAACCTTTTCTGTGTTTCCTGTCTAGAGAAGATTCTTTATAATTTGTTGAAGAGCTGGTTTGGTGGTGCTGAATTCTCTCAGCTTTCATTTGTCTGTAAAGCTTTTGATTTCTCCTTCATATTTGAATGAGATCCTTGCTGGGTACAGTAATCTGGGGTTGTAGATCTTCTTCTGAGACTCCTATGATTCGAATGGTGGGGCATTTGACATTGTCCCAGAGGTTTCTGAGACTGTCCTCATTTCTTTTCATTCTTTTTTCTTTTTTCCTCTCTGCCCATTTATTTCCACCATTCTATTTTCTACCTTACTTATCCTGTCTTCTGCCTCAGTTATTCTACTGTTGGTTCCCTCCAGAGTGTTTTTGATCTCACTTATTACATTATTCATTCTTGATTGACTCTTTTTTATTTCTTCTATGTCCTTGTCACACGTTTCTTGCATCTTCTCAATCCTTGTCTCCAGACTATTTATCTGTAACTCCATTTTGTTTTCAAGAGTTTGGATTATGTTTACTATCATTATTCTGAATTCTTTTTCAGGTAAACTCCCTATCTCCTCTTTTGTTTGGTTTGTGGGCTTTTATAATGTTCCTTTACCTGCTGAATATTTCTCTGCCTTTTCATCTTGTTTAGGTTGCTGTGTTTGGGGTGGTCTTTCTGTATTCCAGAAGTTTGTGGTTCCTCTTTATTATGGAGGCTCCTCTGTGTGGGTGGGGTTGGACGAGTGGCTTGTCAAGATTTCCTGGTTAGGGAAGCTTGAGTCAGTGTTCTGGTGGGTAGAGCTGGATCTCTTCTCTCTGGAGTGCAATGAAGTGTCCAGTAGTGAGTTTTGAGGTGTCTTTGGGTTTGGTGTGACTTTTGGCTGCCTGTATTTTTGTGCTCAGAATTATGTTCCTGTGTTGTTGGAGAATTATCTTGATATGTCTTGCTCTGAAACTTATTGGCTCTTGGGTGCAGCTTGGTTTCAGTGTAGGTATGGGGGCTTTTGGATGAGCTCTTGTCTATTAATGTTCCCTGGAGTCAGGAGTTTTCTGGTGTTCTCCAGTTTGGGATTTAAGCCTCCTGCCTCTGGCTTTCAGTCTTATTCTTACAGTAGCCTCAAGAGTTCTCCATCCATACAGCACTGATGCTAAAACATTTAGGTTAATGGTGAAAAGGTTCTCCACAGTGGGGGACACCCAGAGAGGTTCACAGAGTTACATGGAGAAGAGGAAAGGGAGGAAGGAGTTAGAGGTGACCAGGATGATAGGAGGGGGAGTCAAAAGGAGAGAGCCCAATCTAGCCTGTGATCAGTTTCTTAAGTGTTCTCCACAGCCCAGAACACGCAAAGAGATTCACAGAGTTAAGTAGAGAAGAGAAGGGAGAGGGAGGAGATAGAGGTGACCTGGGAGAGAAAAAGAAGAGTCAAAGGGGATAAAGCAATCAAGAAAGTAATCACACTCCTAAGTAAAAATGGGTGCTGCAGATTGGATTCTTAAAGGTACAGAGTTGATAACAAATACCAAAAAGCAAAGATTAAAAATCTAGAGTAGAGGTTAGACTTTCAAAATACAAAATTTAAAAAAAAAATCACAAAAGTTATTAAAAAAATATGAAGTTTGCTTTAAAGATAGGGTCATTTTTTTTTGGCATGGTAATAGTAGGTTTTAAAAATGAAAATTAAAGGAGTAATAAAGAACCTAAAAATTTTTTAAAAATTAAAAATGTTAATAGTAAAATATATCTAGTAATCTCTTTGGAGCTTTTGAGGGCAGTGTGGGGTCAGTTCAGTTTCGGATAGTTCTTGTTCCAGCTTATACTTCATCTCAAGGTCTATATAGGTCCCTTCCAATGTAGCCAATGCTAACTACAGGGTTTTAATCTGTTGCACCTGTCACTTCTAAAGGGGTTCCCTCTTCTTTGTTTATTTTGGCTTCCTCTGTTTGCAAGTCTCTTCAAGATCTAACTTTTGCCCTGACACAAGGGGGTGAAGGTGGTCATTTATTTAGGCTCACTTGTTCAATTGTGCTGCGGGGAGGGAGGAACACTGCAAACAAACATCACTGGCATGTGGGGGGAGTGCTTGCAGTGTCTGGGCCACACTGGGTTTGCCCCCACTCACGGCATGTGCGCTTTCCCAGTCTATGCTTCTCAGGCTCCAGGTTGCTCTGCAGGGGAACTGTCTAAGGTGGGCCCTGGGTTGCATGCACTTCCCAGGTCTAAGCCACTCAGGTTTAGGTTCCCGGGTACTCCACAAAGGCACAGACTCAGTTGGACCTGTTTTTTGTGCCCTTCCTGGATCTAAGCAGCTCAGGTGATCAGGTGCTTGGTGAGCGCACACTCCCCAGGTGGGGCCGTGTATCTTATCACCTCCCCTGCCCAAGCCGCTCAGTTTCCTAGGTGCTCAGCAGGACGCAGTCTCAGGTGTTCCGTGTGTCTCCTCTGGGGAGCTGATCTCTGGCTGCCACCCTCCTGGAAGATGTCAATCGTCCAGGATCCCAGGAAGACTTGGTTAGCAACTGGGAGCCTGCTTGCAGTTTGGTAGAGGATGCCATCTCTGGGGCCAAGTTTGCCCCTTGCCTTCCAGCTCTGGCTGTCGCCTGTCTGCCTCCCTGCCTCCAGCCAGGGATGGGCCTGTCCTCAGCCTGCTAGCTCTCCCCTGGTATTCTCTCAAACCTTTGTTCCGTGAGCGGGCCTGGCAGTGCCTTAGGTTAGAGTTTTTAGTGGGAAAGTTCTCTCTCTTTCCTCTTTTTTTTTTCTCTCTCTGGCTATCCCACAATTTGGGTTGCTATCTCACATTAGCTCCCTCAGATTGTCCTCAGGGCATTCAGGCCCAGTCCTTACCCTAAGCATGCAGCCCACGCCTCCCTGTTCAGCCCCCACTGGCTGGTGCCTGATGCAAGCATCTGGGCTACTTCTCTGCAGGGAGTTGCAGTTAGAAGCATAATCTGTGGGTTTTATTCATTTATTTTTTCCTCCTGGTTATGTTGCCCTCTGAGATTCCAAAACTCCCCACAGATCTGCCGGTGAGAGGGTTTCCTGGTGTTTGGAAACTTCTCCTGTTTTAGGACTTCCTCCCTGGGATGGGTCTCCATCCCTAACTCTTTTGTCTCTCCTTTTATCTTTTATATTTTGTCTTATCTCCTTTCAAAAACAATAGGCTGCCTTTCCGGGTGCCTTGTGTCCTCCACCAGCATTCAGAAGTTGTTTTGTGGTATTTGCTCAGCATTCAAATGATCTTCCGATGAATTTGTGGGGAGAAAGTGGTCTCCCCGTCCTATTCCTCCACCATCTTAGGGGGAGATTTTCAATATGTATTTAAGCACCAATCATCTACTGGGTCTATGGGTATTCTAAGATATTGAACCTGATCTTAATTAGCTTGCAATTTAATTGAATGCCAACATTCTGCCCAAGAAATAATGAACATTGTTTAAATGAATAATGGTCCTTGGACTCAAGTCCTTTATCTGTAGGAATATATAGTAACCTCCAGAGCAGTGAAAATTAGTTGAGGTCTCTTATGAAAATCACTAGTGCATTGCCTAGCACATTTTGTTGTGTTAGTAATTTGTCATGTCCAACTCTTTGTGACCCCATGGACTGTAGCCCACCAGGCTCCTCTGTCCATGGGATTCTCCAGGCAAGAATACTGGAGTGGATTTCCATTTCCTCCTCTAGGGGATCTTCCTGCCAGGGATAGAACCCAGGTCTCCTGCATGCAGGCAGATTTTTTATCATCCGAACTATAGGGAAGTCCCTTATACTAGCACACAGATGAGCTCAATAAATAATAGCTAGTAATGTGGCTAATGACAGCAGCATCTGTAGTATAGACAGCTAAATTTTTAGTAGTTTAAACCTTATGGGGCCAAATGGGAGTGCATGTTCATGGAAACGTTAATCAATATTAGTTTGATGTCTACTTTCAGATGTACAGCTAGAATCAAGTTCTTTTTTCTCCTAAATGAAGTAGCCTTTTGTATTTATTTTCTAGGGCTGTCATAACAAAGTACTGCAGTGGTATCAAATACAGAAATGTATTTTATCACAGTTCTGGAGGGTAGTGCTCAAAGATAAAGTTGTAAGCATATTTAATTCCTTCTGAGGCCTCTCTCCTTGGCTTGCAGATAATTGCCTCCTTATGTGTTTAATTGGTTGTTTCTGTGTATGCATGTGTCCAGTATCTGTACATCCAAATTTCCTCTTCACATAAGGGTTCCAGTCACATTGGATTATGGCCGACCCTAGAGACCTTGCCTTAATTTAATCAGCTCTTTAAAGACCTTCAAATATGGTTACATTCTGAAGTACGAGGGGTTAGGACTTCAACATGCAAATTTGGGGATAACACAATTCTGCCCATATTGCCTTAGCATGAATACACAGAATCACAGAGACAGATTATGTACCACAGTTCTATTATTGCCTAGTCCAAGAACCCAGTGCAAAAGAAAGGGAAAGATTCTTAGCTAAAATGATGCAGATAGGGAACTGTCTCTGGTCATCACTGAAGAATTTGGCACACACCAAAATACTGACACTCAGTGGATAGATCTGCAGGAGATTTAGCCCAATTTTATAGAGAAAGGAGTAATGGAATTTTTCTCAGTATGTTTCCAAATGTGTAACTCAGGACTCAGAAAGAGTGCATGTCCTAATACCTCAACATCTGGAAAAGTGATCATTGAAACAAGCTAATATCCTTCTTTTTTTTTTTTTTTTTTTTTTTTTTTTTGCTAATATCCTTCTTATAGGCTCCTTACAGCATCACTTTCTTTTCAGAGTCACCAGGTAACAGAGAAGAGGGTGCCTACTGATATTTGTGGTGTCTATGCACTCAGAGTCTGGAAATGCCCGGAAAAATAAATAAACTGACACTTGAAAAATACACTTAACACTTCTAAGAATGAATGATTATAAAAGTGTCATAGCAGGTGTCACTATCAAGTATATTTCCTGGAGCAACTTTAGGCACCAATAAAAGGCTGTTGTTCCACAGAAGCTGTAATATGTAATGATTAAGACTCTGTTGTGTATATAAGATATAGTATAGAATGGATAAACAAAGTCCTCATAGGTATAGCACAGGGAACCATATTCAATATCCTGTGATACACCATAGTGAAAAAGAATACATACACACACACACACACACACACACATATATATATATTTCAAGCTCTTGCTCCAGAGTTGCTGGCTCAGAGTCAGAAATTATATTTATTAGCTGAGTTGGGTGACTTTGGGCAAGTTTATTGACTATTGCTTCTCAACACCTTCATATGTAAATGGGGGATAATCTGGTTCTTACATCATTAGATAGTTCTGAGGATTACCTGACTTAAGATGTGTAAAGCACTAAGAATATTATATTATCACCAAGAAATCCACAGTGAAGCACTCAGTCTCCACAAAGGGAAGGAAATTTCTAAAATGCTCCTTCCCAGATATAGCAAATAAAAACATAGATTGCTCAGTCAAATTTTATGATATAAACACTGAATACTTTTAGAATAACTATGTCCCAAATATTGCATTAATACTCTTATACCAAAAAGTATTGTTTATCTGAAATTCAGACTAACAGGGCATCCTGTATTTTTTTAATCTGGCTTTCCAAAGGGAAACATATTAAGTCATATTAGGAAAGAATATCAGAGAGTACAATTCTTTGAGTGTCACAGTTGTTTAATAAACACATGTATTACAACTGGTAAACTTAAGGGGGCTATAATGCAGATAACTTGGAAAAAATGAAAGCATTTGGATTGACCTTGTGCATTAGGAAAACTAAGTAGCATCCACACAGAAAAATGAGTTACTAAGCCCCATTAAAGTAGCCACTGAATTATAATCTCAGTTCTCTTACAGAATTTGTGTCATGAATAAGGTATTTAGTAGTATTTTTATCTTTGAAAAATTAGTTTATGATGAAACAACAAAGAATAAATGGAAAAATATTTCGGGTGGTAAATTAGAAAATATGAGGCAAATGAAAGGATTCATGAACTCAGAGATAAATCAAAAATGACTTGTAGTCCAGCTGAAAGTAATAAGGAGCAATCTAGAAATAGATGGAGTTGAAATAGAGATGCTGCTGCTGCTAAGTCGCTTCAGTCATGTCCGACTCTGTGCGACCCCAGAGACAGCAGCCCACTAGGCTCCTCTGTCCCTGGGATTCTCCAGGCAAGAATACTGGAGTGGCTTGTCATTTCCTTCTCCAATGCATGAAAGTGAAAAGTGAAAGTGAAGTCACTCTGTCGTGCCCAACTCTTAGCGACCCCATGGACTGCAGCCTACCAGGCTTCTCCGTCCATGGGATTTTCTAGGCAAGAGTACTGGAGTGGGTTGCCATTGAGATGAGACAGATTCTAAAAGTGTTTCAAGACAAAAGTCATGGAACAGGGGAACTATGCCTAACTTTATTACCACCATCCAGCTATGATATTCTCCTCAGAAATGGTTTGGTTCCGTTGCCTCAGATTTTGTATAAAATACATTCCAAGGGGAAAAACACTTAATTGTGAATTCATCAAGGCTTTCCATTTCAAGGGCAGAGTATAATAGGAACAATAACAATAACCAAAAATGTTGCTGTTTACATTTTTAAAGTAGAAAAAAAGAAAGTTTAATCATAACCTACAGCAAATATTCTCCATACAAAAAAAGAGTCACATTGTCTCTAAGGGAATTCTAAAAGTAAGACAGGATATATACATGCAAGCATTTGAGAGTCTCAATGTAAATAAGTCTTATCTAAGATTGTTTTTCAAGTATTCTGATTCCTACACACATGAACACTTCTAAACACTCATTCCTCTTAAATGTAATACAAGAGAACAATACAATTCAACCCACTCAAATTGGCAAATCACAAAAGATTTCTCTTTGAACAGGTACATATTTAGTTCTTATTGTTGCTCTATCATCACAACTGCTAATGCACAAACCAACAAAGAAAAAGAATTAAAGAAAATGAAGCTAAAAGCTTTATTTATATAAATGAAATTTGTCTCTCACAAGCACAGAATTTTCAAATTGATCAGAAATTATATGTAACATTTTTTAAAATTTCACAACAATCAAAAATATGGAGTAGGAATAATTTTTATTATTTTTATTAAAAATAAGTATTATGGATATGTTTGAGTATTTTGGAATTCATGGAGACAATACAGTGATTTATGGTTTTCAAATATTTGATGGGTTTGACAATGCAAATCAATTTTTAAAAAACATTTTATAATTTTCAAACACACATTTTTCAAAAGAAAAGGACTCATGTTTTTATGATGCAATTAACCCTAGCTCAAATTTTTAAACTTTAATTGATTTCACGAGCATAATTTTTTTCCTTCAACTGAGAGGGAGACAAACACTTTACCCAAAAGTCTCTCTGCTAAGGGTTGAATCTTGAAAATTTCTCTATGGAAGTCCTAACAGGATAGTAGGTTGTCTAATACAACACATGTAGGTGGACAATATAAAAATAATCATGTTACAATCAGTTTCTTCACTCACACAATTCCACCTTCATCCCTCTGACAGTTTTGCCAAAGAATGATGATCTTGGATATATACTTAGAAAATTCAGTTTCATAGTTTTTGAATGGTCCACAATCTAGCACTTAAGGGTTATAGTGGCAATAAAGGTAGATCAGAATTAAAGCAGAGAACAAAATGTAGATATCAGCAAGATCGTGTACACTTCTAACTCTCCCACAAAACTTAGACCAATTCAAAACTCACTAACAGTGATGTGGAAGTGGAAAGTTCAAATTCAGCCTGTAGTCTATGTTTAAATATTTGCTACTAGCATTAGCCAACTGCTCTTAGCAATATTTAAAATAAACAGCTAAGAATCAAAATAATTCAAAGAAAGATTTCTTTTTTCCAAACCCTTATTCTTATTTTTATCTTAGATTGATCCTGTAAACACAAGAGAAAACTCTACACATGGACATCACCAGACGACACTGAAATCAGATTGATTATATTCTTTGCAGCCAAAGATGGAGAAGCTCTATACACTCAGCAAAAAGAAGACCAGGACCTGACTGTGGCTCAGATCATGAACCCCTTTTGCCAAATTCAGACTGAAATTGAAGAAAGTGGAGAAAATCACTTGACCATTCAGGTATGACCTAAATCAAAGCACTTATGACTGACTATACACTGGAAGTGAGAAATAGATCTGATAGACAGAGTGCCTGATGAACTATGGATGGAGGTTCATGACATTGTACGGGAGAGAGGAGTCAAGACCATCCCCAAGAAAAAGAAATGCAAAAAAGAAAAATGGCTGTCTGAACAGGCCTTACAAATAGCTGTTAAAAGATGGGAAGTGAAAAGCGAAGGAGAAAAGGAAAGATATAGCCATTTGAATGCAGAGCTCCAAATAGCAAGGAGAGATAAGAAAGCCTTCCTCAGAGATCAATGCAAAGAAATAGAGGAAAAGAATGGAAAGACTAGAGATCTTGTCAAGAAAATTAGAGATACCAAAGGAACATTTCTTGCAAAGATGGGCTCAATAAAGGACAGAAATGGTAAGGACCTAACAGAAGCAGAAGATATTAGGAAGAGGTGGCAAGAATACAGAGAAGAACTGTACAAAAAAGATCTTCACGACCCAGATTATCACAATGGTATGATCACTTAACTAGAGCCAGAAATCCAGACACGATTTAGCTACTGAATTGAACTGAACTGATCCTGTAAAATGATTCCTTCAAAAATTATTGAGAGTAATTCAAAAGTTGTAATGTTCAGTTCAGTTCAGTTCAGTCACTCAGCCGTGTCCAACTCTTTGCGACCCCATGAATCCCAGCACGCCAGGCCTCCCTGTCCATCACCAACTCCCAGAATTCACTCAGACTCACATCCATCGAGTCAGTGATGCCATCCACCATCTCATCCTCTGTCATGCCCTTCTCCTCCTGCCCTCAATCCCTCCCAGCATCAGAGTCTTTTCCAATGAGTCAACTCTTCACATGAGGTGGCCAAAGTACTGCAGTTTCAGCTTTAGCATCATTCCTTCCAAAGAAATCCCAGGGCTGATCTCCTTCAGAACGGACTGGTTGGATCTCCTTGCAGTCCAAGGGACTCTCAAGAGTCTTCTCCAACACCACAGTTCAAAAGCATCAATTCTTCGGTGCTCAGCCTTCTTAACAGTCCAACTCTCACATCCATACATGACCATTGGAAAAACCATAGCCTTGACTAGACAGACCTTTGTTGGCAAAGTAATGTCTCTGCTTTTGAATATGCTATCTAGGTTGGTCATAACTTTCCTTCCAAGGAGTAAGCGTCTTTTAATTTCATGGCTGCAATCAAGATCTCCAGTGATTTTGGAGCCCCAAAAAATAAAGTCTGACACCGTTTCCACTGTTTCCCATCTATTTCCCATGAAGTGATGGGACTGGATGCCATGATCTTCGTTTTCTGAATGTTGAGCTTTAAGCCAACATTTTCACTCTCCACTTTCACTTTCATCAAGAGGCTTTTGAGTTCCTCTTCACTTTCTGCCATAAGGGTGGTGTCATCTGCATATCTGAGGTTATTGATATTTCTCCTAGAAATCTTGATTCCAGCTTGTGCTTCTTCCAGCCCAGCATTTCTCATGATGTACTCTGCATACAAGTTAAATAAGCAGGGTGACAATATACAGCCTTGACGAACTCCTTTTCCTATTTGGAATCAGTCTGTTGTTCCATGTCCAATTCTAACTGTTGCTTCCTGACCTGCATATAGGTTTCTCAAGAGGCAGGTCAGGTGGTCTGGTATTCCCATCTCTTTCAGAGTTTTCCAGTTTATTGTGATCCACACAGTCAAAGGCATTGGCATAGTCAATAAAGCAGAAATAGATGGTTTTCTGGAACTCACTTGCTTTTTCCATGATCCAGCGGATGTTGGCAATTTGTTTTTTTGTTGTTGTTGTTGTTGTTTTTTGTGTGTGTGATCAAATCTGTTTTTTTTTTATTTTATTTTATTTTTAAACTGTACATAATTGTATTAGTTTTGCAAATATCAAATGTTGGCAATTTGATCTCTGGTTCCTCTGCCTTTTTGAAAACCAGCTTGAACATCTGGAAGTTCACAGTTCACGTATTGCTGAAGCCTGGCTTGGAGAATTTTGTGCATTACTTTACTAGCGTGTGATATGAGTGCAATTGTGTGGTAGTTTGAGCATTCTTTGGCATTGCCTTTCTTTGGGATTGGAATGGAAACACCTTTTCCAGTCCTGTGGCCACTGCTGAGTTTTCCAAATTTGCTGTCATATTGAGTGCAGCACTTTCACAGCAACATCTTTCAGGATTTGAAATAGCTCAACTTAGAAAGCATCACTACAAACAATGCTAGTGGAGGTTATAATGTTAGCAATAAATTAAAATGTACTTAATATTTATTAAATCATAATTCAAATCCAGGAATTACATTAATATGTTAATACAAGGGCTTTCCAGGTGGTGCTAATGGTAAATAACTTGCATGCTAATCTAGGAGACAAAAAAAGAGGCTTTGATTGCTATTTCAGGAATATGCCTTGGAGGAGGGCATGACAACACATCCCAGTATTTTTGTCTCAAGAATCCCATGCACAGAGGAGCCTGGTTGCCTAGAGTCTATGTGTCAGGTTGCAAAGAGTCAGACACGACTGAAGTGACTTAGCACACACACATATTAATAAGTACCAACTAATACCAATCAATATAAATATATTAAGAATAATATAATATGTATTATTAGGTTGGTGCAAAAGGAATTGGAAAAGACCTTGATTTGGGGAAAGATTGAAGACAGGAGGAGAAAGGGACGACAGAGGATGAGGTGGTTGGATGGCATCACTGACTCGATGGACATGAGTTTGAGTAAGCTCTGGGAGTTAGTGATGGACAATAAAGCCTGGCGTGCTGCAGTCCATGAGGTCACAAAGAGTCCGACATGACTAAGCCTGAATTGAACTGAAAGAGTAATTGTGGTTTTTGCATTGTTGAAATTAGCCATTTGATATGGAATATATTTTAAATAAATGTGGTTATGTTATACATTATTTTAATATACATTTCTCTCTTTATGTTTTTTGCTAATGACTCATTACTTGCTGTTTATTTTATATATATTTTAGGCTATGGAAATGACATTAGACAAAAAGCAAATTTTCTTATTTGAGTTCAAAATGGGCCGTAAAGCAGCAGACACAACTCACAGCATCCACAATGCACTTGGCCTAGGAACTGTTAACAAACATACAGTACAGTGGTGGTTCAAAAAGTTTTGCAAATGAGATGAGAGCCCTGAAGATGAGGAGCATAGTGACCAGTCATCATCGAAGCTGATCCTCTTATAACTACATGAGAAGTTGCTGAAGAACTCAGTGTTGATCATTCTACAGTTGTTTTGCATTGGAAGCAAATTGGAAAAGTAAAGAAGCTCGATAAGTGGGTGACTCATGAGCTAACCAAAAATCAAAAATTCATTTTGAAGCATTGTCTTCTCTTACTACATGCAACAGTCATGAACTATTTCTTAATCAAATTGTCACGTGAGACAAAAAGTGTGAAAAAAAGATACTCAACAATTGGTGATGGCCAGCTCAGTGGTTGGACCAAGAAGCTCCAAAGCGCTTCCCAAAGCCAATCTGACACCAAAAAACGGCCATGGTCACTATTTGGTGGTCTGCTGTCCATCTGATCTACTACAGCTTTTTGAGTACTAGTGAAATCACTACATCTGAGAGGTATGTTCAGCTAATCAACGAGATGTACCAAAAACTGCAATGCCTGCAGCTGACATTGGTCAATAGAAAGGGCCCAACTCTTTTCTATGACAACGCCCAACTCCACGTTGCATAACCAGTGCTTCAAAAGTTGAACGAATTGGGTTACAAAGCTTTGCCTCATCCACTGTATTCATCTAACATCTCGCCAACTGACTACCATTTCTTCAAGCATCTCAACAGCTTTTTGCAGGGAAAATGCTTCCACAACCAGGAGGACACAGAAAAAGTTTTCCAAGAACTCATCAAACCCCAAAACACAGATTTTTATACTACATGAATAAACTTATTTCTCATTGGCAAAAATATGTTGATTGTAGTGGTTCCTATTTTGATTAATAAAGAATTGTTTGAGCCTAGCTTTAATCATTTAAAACTCAGTCTGAAACCATAATTATGTTTGCACCAACCTACTATAAATAAATAATATAATAAAATCATAATTAAGTATAATACAACAGGGCTTCCCAGGCAGCACTAGAGGTAAAGAACCTGCCTGCCAATGGAGGAGACATAAAGATGCGGGTTCGATTCCTGGGTCAGGAAGATTCCCTGCAGGAGGGAATGGCAATCTACTCCAGTCTTCTTACCTAGAGAATCCCATGGAGAGAGGAGGTTAGCAAGTCCATAGGATTGCAAAGAGTCAGACACAACTGAAGTGATTTAGCACAAGCACAGTAATACAATAAATAATTATATTAAGTATTATATAATAAATAAGTCTCTAATGTGGTTTCAAAATGCTTATATCTATGAAGTTTAGTTCTTAGACTGCCTGTGATAGAGTAGGAATTAGTAACCTAAATTATCTTTCAAAAGTAAACAGTTTATCTTTCAATAAAAATATTAGGTTCCTATGATATTATTGAAGACAAACATAAGAGGTCATCAGAGAAAAATGAATAAATAAATGAAATACCTTCAGCTTGGAAAAAACAAAAGTTAACATTCAGTATTACCTTAAATCGGAATTATAAGCTTTACTTCGAGTCACAGTCTAGAAAAAAATCGCTGATATCTAAATAGCTATAATACAAAACAGAACATGATTAAGTGCCATGAAAGAGGACTAGAATATAAAGAGGAAAGAGAAGCTACCCAGTTAGGAAATTTGCCATATTCCATGTGGGGAAAAAAAAAAATGAGTTGTGCATAGGAGGACATTCTCCATCAAGGGAATATCACAAGTAAAGCTGCAGAAATGAAAATTTCTGAGGTATATACCATGTCCAGAGAATAGTTCCATTGGCAAAACATGCTATATATGAAGGAGAAACTTTGATAATAATAGTAGGGGGATAGTGAAAGCACATAGTAAATTAGAATTCCCTTAGACTTCTTAGTGCTGCTGTAAAAAGTCCTGCCCTCCTGAGACATGGAAATATAAAAATGCTTGTTTTCACTTTCCCTAATAACATTTTTAATTTCCACATCCCATAAGGATTAGATCTGCACTTATCTGTACAGTTAATTGCTCTGATCCAAAAGTATGATAAAAATTCTTTTATCTTTTCTAGAGAGCAAACAGTTACAGTCTGAATTAGGGCCCTAGGTTAAGTCATCAAGGTACTACCAAAAAGAGCTTCTCCCTAGGACTTTATAATTCAAAAAGGATGAAACCCAGACCTTGGTTATATCTTCAGGTCATAAATGCTGTAGACCCCAGGGTAACTTGTTCCTGAAAAGATGTATTTACATTCCAAAGGTTAGAGTGAGTGAGAATCTAGGATCATTTCCATCCCATTTCAAAAGATCAAAAAAACACATTTTTTTCTCTCTCTCTCTCTCTTCAGATGGGGAGAGGGGCAGCTGTCTTTCTGGTGAATAAATCCTTTGTTCCCCATTTCTTCTCTACAGAGTGAAACTCAACACTAGCCTTGAAGGTTTTCATAAGAGCTCATTTAGAAGTGGGTGGACTAGCTCTGGAGAACCAATGCTGCAATGTTAAGGTGAATCTGGTTGTAAGCATCAATATAGAACTCTTTTTTCCTGACCCAGACACTTCCTATTCCTATTTCTATGTGTGTGTCTGTGTGTATAGGAGCTTCCTTGGTGGCTCAGACATTAAAGAATCTGCCTGCAATGTGGGAGACCGGGGTCCAATTCCTGGATTGACAAGATTCCCTGGATAAGGGAATGGCAACCCATTTCAGTATTCTTGCCTGGAGAATCCCAAGGACAGAGCCTGGCAGACTACAGTCCATGGGGTTGCAAAGAGTCAAATACCACTGAGTAACTAACACTTTTACCTCACTTTCATGTCATATATATGTATTTCATGTCTACATACACAGAATCCATAAATATACATATTGCATACACACACAACACACACACACAACAGTCAACATGAAGAAATTTCCCTGGCAAGTCAAAGGTTTTAATTCTAAAATGCTTCATTTGGAATTGTGTATGCCTCTTCCAAAAGTTGCAGGAGAGTGGTGCCTTATCCTGCAAACATTACAACTGCTTCCAAAATAACATCAACACAGAAAGGAACAGCGCTATAAACTGTTGCTGCAGTCTACAACACAGAATGGGGAGCCAGTAACAATCTGAAAAGACAGAGGTTGAGACCTGGGCCAATTTAGATTAAAAAGCTTAATTGTATTCAGTTATTCCTCTTTCTTGGGAACTTGGGGATACTAAAGAAAAACATTATCAAAAAGACTGCCTTTAAAGAACTGACTTTTCCCCTCAATGGGACAAGACAAAAATATACATCCAAACTAGACTAGTGCTAAGATTTTTAGATCAGATAATAGTAGCTAAAGATGGTCAGGAAGGGGGAACTCAGTGTGGCTAGACCATATTTCTGAAGAAGGGGCATTCACAAAGACTCTCTTCCCTCACTACTTAGTCATTAGTAACTTCATTGTTTTATAACTCCTCAAGTAGATCTGATCAATCTAAACAAAACCGTGCCTGCCGCCCTCAACCCTCTCCCAAAGCAAGAGAAGACAACGACCCTAGGATAGGAAAGGTTGGGTTGAACAAGCTTAGAAATCATTTAGATGAGTGCCTAGACTTTTCTTGAATTTTCTCATCGAAATCCTTACACCTCTGAGCTATGGAGTGAGATAAGCTTGGGTTTGCTCTTGGATGGCTTACTTAATCTCTCTGACACAAAGTGATGCCTTCTGTGAAATAATGAGGCCATGAGGATGAAGTGAGATACTGGATTTAAGATGCTCATCACAGACTCAGACTCACAGACACTCAACAAATATTGTTCCTTACCCTTCTGAAGTTACTCCTCCCATACTTCCCTGGTTCTGGAAAGTCTTTGAAGTGAAATGTGGGACAACAGGGATGTCATTGTTTTGAACAAAGGTGGATAGTCAGCAGTATGGAAGAACATAAAATCGCTTGTGATTTTCAGCTTCGGTCATAAATACGGAAGATGACAGACATAGGAAAAATATTAAGAGAGAGTTCCCTGTGGTATTACAAGCTGCCAAATCAGGGAAAAGATGAAAAATAAGTGTTCAATCAAATTGCTTCTCCTCACTGAAGAAGTAATAGCAATGACAGACATACTACTGGATAAAAAAAGGAATCAAATCGAGTATATAAAAATATATAAACAAACAGGAAAGTGTTCAGTTATAGGAAAAGTATCACCATTTCATAGGGTGATCAAACACATTTCTAGGTTAAAGGGCAAAAAATAATAATAAATCTATGTCTTTTAGATCTATTTTCGAAAGCTTTAATAAGCTAATTGGCTTTGATTTTTAATAAATTGCAAAACATTTCCATAAAATAAAAGAAGTTATTTAGATACCAAAAAATGAAAATAACATTTTAGTTGAGCAGCGCTGAATCTGAAAATATGCTGGAAACTCAGGGAAGTCTGATTCACTCTTGGATTTCTTGAATGACTGAACCTGGGTAAATGATCTTTTCTGTTAATACTGATAATACTCCTTGTGTCTTTTACTTCTCAGGTTTGCAATCACTATCATCATTTGATGCAGAGAACGTTTCTAATTATAATAAATCAGTAGGTTTTCATAGTGCTGTGTGGTTGCAAATCTGCCTGGTTGCAAATCGGGCTTTCTTTATAAGACTTAAAGTTTGGAGGGGGTACAAATCTAATTTGGTCTGAATATTTTATTTTTGTTTTTTCAAGAGGGACTATTGTTTTTTTAAGACTTTCTGTTTGGAAATTCTCTAGGCTAGAACACTGGAGTGGGTAGCCTTTCCCTTCTCCAGGGGATCCCCCAACCCAGGGGTCTAACCCGCATCTCAGACGTTGCAAGCAGCTTCTGTACCAGCTGAGCCAAAGGGAAGCCCTGTTTTATATTAGTCTCTTATAAAACTCTATTGACCTTAGTTATTTGATGTCAAGATTTTTCTGTCTAAACAGAATATTTTAAGCTTCTCCTTTATTATCTGATTACAGATATCTTGATTACTGATATTCTGTTGAGGATAAGAATTTTGTGCCACACTTTTTTTCCCCCTCTATATCATATCTCCAGTGCAACACAATTCTTAGTCAATTTCCCTTCTTGGCTTTAAGTCCCTTTAATACCCAGAAAAGCAAGAAAGTTCCAGAAAACATCTATTTCTGCTTTATTGACTATGCCAAAGTCTTTGTGTGGATCACAATAAACTGGAAAATTCTGAAAAAGATGGGAATACCAGACCACCTGACCTGCCTCCTGAGAAACCTATATGCGGGTCAGGAAGCAACAGTTAGAACTGAACGTGGAACAACAGACTGGTTCCAAATAGGAAAAGGAGTACATCAAGGCTGTATATTGTCACCCTGCTTATTTAACTTGTATGCAGAGTACATCATGAGAAACGCTGGGCTGGAGAAAGCACAAGCTGGAATCAAGATTGCCAGGAGAAATATCAATAACCTCAGATATGCAGATGACACCACCCTTATGGCAGAAAGTGAAGAGGAACTCAAAAGCCTCTTGATGAAAGTGAAAGTGGAGAGTGAAAATGTTGGCTTAAAGCTCAACATTCAGAAAACTAAGATCATGGCATCTGGTCCCATCACTTCATGGGAAATAGATGGGGAAACAGTGGAAACAGTGTCAGACTTTATTTTCTGGGCTCCAAAATCACTGCAGATGGTGACTGCAGCCATGAAATTAAAAGACGCTTACTCCTTGGAAGAAAAGTTATGACCAACCTAGATAGCATATTGAAAAGCAGAGACATTACTTTGCCAACAAAGGTCCATCTAGTCAAGGCTATGGTTTTTTCAATGGTCATGTATGGATGTGAGAGTTGGACTGTGAAGAAAGCTAAGCACCGAAGAATTGATGCTTTTGAACTGTGGTGTTGGAGAAGACTCTTGAGAGTCCCTTGGACTGCAAGGAGATCCACCCAGTCCATTCTAAAGGAGATCGGTCCTGGGATTTCTTTGGAAGGAATGATGCTAAAGCTGAAACTCCAGTACTTTGGCCACCTCATGGGAAGAGTTGACTCATTGGAAGACTGTGATGCTGGGAGGGATTGGGGGCAGGAGGAGAAGGGGACGACAGAGGATGAGATGGCTGGATGGCATCACTGACTCGATGGACGTGAGTCTGAGTGAACTCTGGGAACTGATGATGGACAGGGAGGCCTGGCGTGCTGCAGTTCATGGAGTCACAAAGAGTTGGACACGACTGAGTGACTGAACTGAACTGAATACCCAGAAATTCATTCACTGTTTTTCTGTAAGTTGGAATATGGAAATAACCAATTCACGGTGTTTTTTAATTCTCTCAAGTATATGTACCATTTTGACAGGATACATTTCTCAGATAAATAAAATTTAAGCTATTTCAATAAGTTCACAAAATTACAATTAGAAGCAATTTGTCAAAAACAGTGCTTGTTTGCTCTTAAATAGTGTTATTAAAGAGCAGAGTGGGACTGCTTAATCTGTTTCACGTGAAGTAATGGAATTATGATTGTGCTTGCGCTTAGTTGCTCAGTCGTGTCTGAGTCTTTGCAACCCCTTGGATTGTAGCCTGCCAGGCTCCTCTGTCCATATAGATTCTCCAGGCAAGAATACTGGAGTGTGTTGTCATGCCCTCCTCTCTGAGATCTTCCCAACCCAGGGATCAAACCCAGGTCTCCCGCACTGTGGGCAGATTTTACCGTCCGAGCCACCAGGGAAGCCCAAGAATATTGGAGTGGGTAGCCTATCCCTTCTCCAGGGGATCTTCCCAACCCAGGAATCAAACCAGGATCTCCTGAGTTGCAGGCAGATTCTTTACCAGCTGAGCTACCAGGGAAGCCCAGAATTATGATTAGATAATATCAATGCCAAGGGAGGCTATGAGAAAACTTAGAACACCTGTTCCCACCTCTGCCCACGTTCTTACCTTTTTATTGAATTATAACATGTATACAGAGACATATACAAATCATTAGAATATAACTCACTGCATTGCCACAAATTTAACCTGCCTGTACAATAGTAAGACAGGCAAAATCACCAGTGCCTCAGCAGCCCCTTGTGAACTAATGTTCTGGTCACTGCTCCCACAAGAACAATCACTCTCTTTACCTGGTGGCTATTGGTAAAGAATCCACCTGACAATGCAGGAAATGCGGGTCTAATCCCTGATGGGAAGATCCCCTGGAAAAGGAAATGGCAACCCACTCCAGGATTCTTGTCTGAGAAATCCCATGGGCTGAGGAGTCTGGCGGGCCACAGTCTATGGGGTCACAAAAGTGTCAGACATGACTTAGTGACTAAACAGAACAGAACAAACTTTTAAAACACAACTTCACTTTGCCTGTTTTGAAATATAAATGGAGTCATAGTACAATTTATTTGGAGTCACAGTACAATTTATTTTGCTCAATATTAGGCTTATGAGATTTATCTATGTTATTGAGTATGGTCAGCTCACCTTTTAGGGTGTGAGACTAGTTATGGACAAATCTGTATTTTCTGCCTCCCAAATGTGTGGACATTCTAATTCTGCCTCATCTTTGTAGCATGCTAAAACTTGTGAAGTCTTAAATTCCGTACAATTGTCAACTTATTATGGAAATCAATAAGCATATATTATACAAAAGTAAAGAGACTGATGTATTGAAACTACATGTAGCCCTCTTCTACTGTCAATAATTTTATCAACTCAGGAATTTCTGTTTCATCTGTAATTTCACTTGCCTCTCCCTCTTCACTCCACAATGTGGGATTATCACTTCATCTCTTATAAATATTTCAGTGTTGAATTCAGAAAACAATGACTCATATTGAAATATAATTTTAAATGCTATCATCATACCTAAAAATAATTTCTTTTTTATTTAGTGTTTGCACAAATGCCCCACTTTTCTCATTTTTTTCCAGTTTTGTTTGTTGTTTGGTTGGTTAGCTGGTTGGCTGCTTGCTTAAGGTAGATATCAAATGAAGTTCTTTGGTTTAAATAGTTAAAAGGTTCTTCTTAACCATCTAACTAACCCCTGTTTATTTTTTCTCCTTGCAATTGTTTGTGTGTTTGTAGAAATGGTTATTTTTTCCTGAAGATTTTACCACAATATGAATTTTAATGCCTACCTTTGCTTGGTTCCAATTTTTCTTCTGATAAATTAGCTAGTGGTTTATCTGTTTTGTATACCTTTTCTGAAAGAAACCAGCTTTTACATTTATTCATTGATTCTATTGTTTTTATTTTTTCCAACTCATTAACTTTTGTCTTTATTAATTCTTTCTACTTTCTTTATTTCTACTTTACTTTTCCGTTAGCTTATTGCACTGAGTGTTTAATTCTTTTGAGGGACTTTGTTTTACTTATATAGGTATTTATATTTTTTTGGTGGTTGTTCTACTACTATCCCACAGACTTTTTATATATCATACTATATCATTAGTTTGAAAGAATTTTAAAATTTTACTCTTTAATTTTCACCCAAACATTTCTTAACATTTTGCTGTTGTTGTCTTCTGGTAGAATATTCTATTTGAGTTTTATTTTCAGGAGGAGAGGTGTCATTATTCTTTTGTTTGTAAGTTGTATTCCTGTGTATTTCCCTTTGAATGTTTTGATTTTTATGCTTCATGAGAACTGTTGCTGTGTTAGTTTACACATAAGTATTCATCCCTTAAGCAGTTTGTGATATATAGCCTTTAAGATTATTAAGTATGCTTATTTATCTCTTTGATTTTTAATCTGATTTCTGCCTTGAGAGGTATGATTATGAGCTCTACTTTCAATCTGCTATCACCTAGTAGTATACCTTTGCCCATGTTTTATTATTTCCAAATAGGTTTAAGATAAAATTCACATATAGTAAAATTCACCTTGGTAGCTGGACAGTTATATGAATTTGGACAGCTGTAGTCATGTTGCCACAAACACAATCGAGATAATGGAATAACCTTGTGGATCACAACAAACTGGAAAATTCTTAAGGAGATGGGAATACCAGACCACCTTACCTTCCTCCTGAGAAACCTGTATGCAGGTCAAGAAGCAACAGTTAGACTTGGACATGGAACAATTGACTGATTTCAAATTGGGAAAGGTATAGAACAAGGCTGTATATCATCATCTTGCTTATTTTAACTTATATGCAGAGTATATCATGCAAAATGCCAGGCTGGATGAATAACAATTTGAAATCAAGATTACCAGGAGAAATATCAATAGCCTCAGATATGCAGATGATAACCACTCTGATGGCAGAAAGTCAAGAGGAAGTAAAGAGCCTCTTGGTGAGGGTGAAAGAGGAGAGCAAAAAGGCTAGCTTAAAACTCAACATTCAAAAATCTAAGATCATGGCATCCTGTCCCATCACTTCATGGCAAATAGATGGGAAAAAATTAGAAACAGTGGCATTTTATTTTCTTGGGCTCCAAAATCACTGAGGATTGTGACTGTAGCCATGAAATTAAAAGAGGCTTGCTCCTTGAAAGGAAAGTTATGACAAACCTAGACAGCATATTAAAAAGTAAAGACATCACTTTGCTGACAAAAGTCTGTATCGTCAAGGCTATGGTTTTTCCAGTGGCCCTATACAGATGAGAGAGTTGGACCATTAAGAAGGCTGAGCACTAAAAAACTGATGCTCTAAATTGTGGTGCTGGTGGAGACTCTTAAGAGTCCCCTGGACTGCAAGGATATCAGACCAGTCAATCCTAAAGGAAATCAACACTGAATATTCTTTGGAAAGACTGATGCTGAAGCTGAAGCTCCAATACTTGGGCCATCTGATGTGAAAAACTGACTCATTGGAAAATACCCTGATGCTGGGAAAGGTTGAGGGCAGGAGGGGAAGGAGGCAGCAGAGGATGAGGTGGTCAAATAGCATTATGGACTCAATGGACATGTGTTAGAGCAAACACCAAGAGATAGTGAAGGACAGGAAAGTCTGGTGTGCTACAGTCCGTGGGGTCATAAAGAGTCAGACACAACTTAGTGACTGAACAATAACAATAAAATCATATTGCCACCAATACAGTCAAGACATAGAATAACTACTACCACAAAAACTCCTGTTTTTAGTTAACTATTAACACACTTCAATGCATTTTCAATTACTGATCTTATTTTACCACAAAGTAAAACTTCTGCTTTTTCATGGATGTTGAGCCTCAATTTTTATCTTTACCTCAGATATCTGCCATCAGTTCAGGACTGTGACCACTGAATTTGGGACTAGAGAAGTGTTAGAATTTCCTCAGATCCTTGAGTTTTCCCTTCTACCCCAAAGGCTTATTTCATCTGACCCTCTAAGTACAACTGATTCATAAACAAGTCCATCTACCATGCCCCCTCCCAGAGTGATATTAAGTTGCAAATTGCCTATTTGTTTCATGAGAATACCATTACTCTTCCTTGGCGGTTTCTTCAGGTTGGCAAAATTGAGCAAAAGATACAGATAACCTTTTCAAAAGTAGGGTGAGAGGAGAAAAAGCAGTGGTATGTGTTCAACAACCATCTCTGGGGAAATAAAGGCCTGATTTGTTTTTTTTTTCCAATGCCTATGATATAAACACTCCCACCAGGATGGATCTCAAGCTACCAAGAGGTTGTAAACCAGCATGCAAATTTCCTGAAAATGTAAAAGTGACAGGGTTTAAAAATTCTGTTTTGGAAAACACTTATTATGTTTACAAATACTTATCATCTATCATTACCAAAATCACACCATTAAATTCACCTTTTTCCTTCTTTTTCTTGCATCCTACAGAGCATTCTTGGAGAAACAAAAAACTAATCTGACTGCTAGCTTTTCTAACTTCAAAGGGACACAAGCCCTGTTACTTAGCATAATCATTCCATCAACTGTTCAAAATCCTTTCTGATCAAGTCAAGCCTTCAATCTCATATTCAACATCAGTGGCTTTGGATAGAACCTAATTTCCAAAATAAAATGAAATGAAATGAATTAATAAAATAGATATAAGGAAACTTCATATGTGTTTTCTTTCTTGCCATCAATTCCATTTCAAGCTATGTCTGACTCACTCATTCTTCCCTTAAATATCAGAAACATGAGTGATCCCTTTTACTTAATGTCTCCCCGTCTATTTTTGCTATCTCTTAATTCCTATTACCTATTGTTTATATCTTCAGTTGTACCATTTTATTATTTTAGTCTCCTACACTGCAACTTTTCTCTCTTAACCAAATGTACTTATTGTCCATATTCTTTTAAAACAATCATTTTATACCCAATTCTCAGATTTTGGTTTTTAGTACCGTTCTCCATTTCAAGAAACCAGGGCTTCTTCCTTGAGGGTAGAGTTGAACAGTAAAAATATAACAAGGGCCTAGAGTGTCTAGAAGTATCACAAAGTAAGAAAGTGCTTAAAAAGTAACTCCATTTGGCCATGTTAAGAAGACATTGAGCAAATCTTGAAAGAGCTCTTAATGGCCAAAGTTAGGGGGAAATGTAGTGTTGGATTATAACCTAAATTGTAAAATAAACATACATGAGTCTGTATTTATTAAATAAATAAATTTATTGAATAAATAAAAAGAAAAGAGACAAAGTTGTCATAAATGGAGGTGGAGTTTAATTCTCATACCTGTACTTCTAATGAGTATGGGCTGGACTTAGTGACTCATTTCTATATAATAGAAACTGGAAAGGGAAGACTAGTAACTTTATAGCACAAAAACCTAGCAAAGTCTATCTACCTAAGAAACAGGACCAATGATGCCATGTGGATATCATGTACCCCTAATACAAAGCATTGAAAAATGCATATCATCTCTATAGCATTCTTTCTGACAGTACATAACTCCAGTCTAATCATGAGAAATTATATATCAGACAAAACCAAACTACGGAAACTCTACAAAAGACTTGACTGGCACTCTTTAAAACTGTCAAGGCCACCAAATACAGCAAAGAATGAGAAACCATTAAAGACCAGAGGAAACTAAGGAGACAAGATTACTAAATGGCATATGTTAGACTGGATTGCTTTCTGGAAGAGAAAAAAGCATATAATGGAAAAAATGGTAAAATCCTAATAAAATGAAGTATTTAGTTAATAGTAAAATATTAGTGGGCTTCCCTGGTAGCTCAGCTGGTAAAGAATCCACTTGTAATGAAGGAGACCCGTGTTAGATTCCTAGGTCAGGAAGATCCCCTGGAGAAGTGATAGTCTACCCTCGCCAGTATCCTTGGACTTCCCTGGTGGTTCAAATAGTAAAGAATCCATCTGCAATGTGGGAGACTTGGGTTCGATCCCTGGGTTTGGAAGATCCCCTGGAGGAGCACATGGCAACCCCCTCCAGTATTCTTTCCTGAAGAATCCCCGTGGACAGAGGAGCCTGGCTGGCTACAGTCCATGGGGTTACAAAGAGTCAGACATGACTGAGCAACTAAGCACAGCACAAAGTATCAGTACTATTTTCTTAGTTTTGAAAAAGGTACATGGCAATGGAAGCTACCAACAATAGGGGGAACTGAAACAGGATGCAGGGTTTATAGCAACTGTAAAACAAAGAATGTGGTTCCATAAGAATGAAGTCATTAGCTACAGCAGTCAGTGACTTACAATACACCCTGAAAGGAATTCAGGGAAAGATCAGGATGAGGCACTCTGTGCTTTGGGAAAACAAATCCTTAGATAATTAGAAATATTTCAGGAGAAAATTTTTTATGAACCTGGATTCTTGTATCTTCCCATATAAGAAAAGCACTAATATCATTAACTGAGTTCCTGGTGATTAACAGTATTCTTTTACTCAGATGTATGCTTGATTGCATGCACTCCTTCACCAAAATCATATATATATCAACCCTTTCCCTTTACCTTTTTGGAGCAGTTCCTCAGAGCTATCTGAGAGGCTGTCACTCATGGAGTAGTCCTCAGCATAAAACTAAAACTCATAGTCTTATGTTGTATATTTTTATTTCAGCCAACACAAGTCTCTGCTCTCTATGTAATTTTTTTCTGTAAATCTAAAATTACCCCCCCAAAATTTTTTTTAATAATTGCTTTATTCTATATTCCCCTCTAGCTATTATCTCTACTCTTCACCTGACAAACAAATCATGGTAATGATGATACAATATTTTAAAATAAATTTTTCTCAGAATACTTTTAATCACAACTACTACATGGAAATATAAATTTAAAAAGCAATATTAAATTTTACAGAGAAAATGGGATATCACTGAAGGAAACTTCCCCAAAATTTAGTCTTCAAGACTCCCCCAAATAAAGTCAAATATCTATCAAATATCTTAGTTATAGAAAGAAATCGCACTTATGCAAGGAGCAATAAGTTCTGTATATGTAATAACTTCAGATTGGCAGCAAATTTAGGAAATTCACATTACTTATTACTTAGCAATCTCCTTCTCTGAAGCAGCAGATTTCATGTTAATATCAAAATGTATTAACAGTTCCTTAGACAATTTTCATCTATTTTTCAACAAAAGTTGTTGAGATAACTGTAATACACAAAGAAGTACTATTCAAGGTTAAGAAGAAAAAATGTGCAACAAGAATAAAATCTTTGTGTCACCAAGTTATATAGCTGATAGCTAGAAAAATACTGTGCAGACCTTCTCAAACTGGCATCTCAGAAATCCTTTGTGTATGACTAACTGCCTTGATAAACTGCAATTACATCTGCAGCAAAAGGTCCTGGAGAGAAAAGGTTTGACCCAGTGAAAATGAAAAAATCCCAAGCACTCTTCGAAGGGTATTTGTGTCTATACTTAAATAATTGCAGTATGAGCTCAGCTCCTTTAACCATAAAGGTCTTGAATTCATGTGTTGAACCACAAGTGTGTAATGCAGGTTAATTCATTCTTGATAAGATACAATTCAGTAAAAGTAAAACCAAACTGCTATGTAAACATTGTACAAGTGCTGATTTTAAGGTTAATGTCAAATGGTTACTCTTTTTTGAGATAATGAGGTTTATAGGTGATCATTTAAAATTTTAACTCAAAGTTCACTATTAAAATTACACACGCAGTTTTGAGTCAAAGAGATAAAAAGGCTTGTAATAAGAAAAAGAGCCTTGATATCACTGATATCAATTCTATTAACCAATTTTGAAATAACCAAATTCAATTATTTTAGATGATTCTTATAAGTTTTTTCACTTATACAAATTAATTTTATCCTAATAGTAAACATTAGGTTTTAGTACCATAGGCAGACCTATTATTTCCCTACAGAATACCTTGCTCAGTTCTCCATATTCTATTTTCACCCACAGGGCAACAAGATGGTGGAAGATATCACTTTGCTGCATGAGTGTGTGTGTGTGTGTGTGTGTGTGTGTGTGTGTGTGTGTGTGTGTTGGGGGCAGGAGGTATCTGTATATCTGATTCCAGAAATTATGAAATTAGGAGATTATATAGGAGATATCACATATATCCCTCCTCCCCTCCAGCAAGAGACAGAGGGAGAGACAGTAACAAGACAAAGAACCTTTCTTAAGGAAAGAAAAGAAGGTATCTACCCTCAAATATAGGTCTTGTCTTTGCGGGAGATAAAAGTTTTATTGCCCTAATTGCCTTTTAGCGGGACCAGAGAGTGCCAAGACGAAGGACAAGTGGTTTCTACCCTTAATGGTATGAAGAGCAGTTGGGGAAAAAAACATTTTCTATCTTCTGTTACACTGTTCAGAAAACCTTGGCCATGAAGACAAATGAAAATATTCACATTACTTCCTGATGTATTCCATATTTCTAAATGATATACAGTTGATCCTTAAACAATGGGGGTTTACAGGATCCACGGTTGGTTAAATCTGGAATGGATGTGGAGAAATCAAGGACGCAGGGGACTGACTATGAGTTATACATGATTTTTAACAGTGGGGAGAATAAGTACCTCTAACACCTCTCCCCAGTCCCCCCCACCCCACTGAAATGTTCAAGGGTCAAATGCCCAATGAGTTAGTCGTTAAGTCATGTCTGACTCTTTGCAATCTCTGTCCATGGGATTCTCCAGGCAAGAATACTGGAATGGGTTTCCATTTCCTTCTCCAGGGGATCTTCCTGACCCGGGGATGGAACCTGGGTCTCCTGCATTGCAGGTGGATCCTTTACTGTCTGAGCCACCAGGGAAGTTGTTATTTATATTGCTACTTCTAACTTCTAACATTTTACTTACTACTATTGGCACCTCATTCTTTCATTGACCCCCCAAATGAATATTCCCATTACCTACAACTCTCAATATAGTTATATCATAATTTTAGTTAGCTCAGTATTCAGTATTTATATTGTTATTACCATGTAAATAATACTATTGAGGCATGGGTGTGCGTGTATGCTAATGACTGTTATCCTTTGGGTTCCCAGATGGTACTAATGGTAAAGAATATTCCTGCCAATGCAAGAGATGCAAGAGATGTGGGTTCTGTCCCTAAGTTGGAAAGATCCCCTGAAGAAGGAAATGGCAACCCACTCCAGGATTCTAGCTTGGAAAATTCCAATTTAATGCCCAATAGTAGTATTCTTTGGAATTAATACTTTTTCCTTAGTTTTCTATTTTTTTAGAGATATAATCTATAAGTACATTTTCTAAGCCTACTCTCTCCCATCAGTTGTGTCTTCAGTTATGTTAAAAAGTCAATATTTTAAAGTAATTAGCCTTCAATTAAATAAATTTATATTAAAAAATTTAAAAAATGAAAACCATATGCATTTCTAGGAGGAGTAATGGCATATGTATATTCATTTAAATAGCAAAAAAAAAAAAAAAAAAAAAAAGTCAAGACAATCTATCCAGTTCGCCCTCCTGAAGAACTCTTCTGAAGAATTATGACTTGCTACAA
The DNA here is from genome assembly GCF_029407905.1 of Bubalus kerabau. NCBI lineage: Eukaryota > Metazoa > Chordata > Mammalia > Artiodactyla > Bovidae > Bubalus > Bubalus kerabau. Next base: position 76,013,592 of record NC_073631.1, on the reverse strand, counting down.
TCTCAGGAAAGAGCTCTCTAGCCCTGAATTGTAGGGATCTATGGCAACCACCACTGCTGTCTTAATTCCAAGTCTCTCTACTTCTCTGATTTCAGCTAAAGTGGAATAAAATGTGGCCTGTGATCTCAGACTTACCTTGCACTGATATCATTCCATCTCATGTTCTCTTTGCATGTCTTTTTGTCCTCTGACTTGGTACCTTAGCCTACTCTCAAATATAGGCCAGAACTGAGGAGTTAACTTTCCAGGGCTAACATTGAACAACTGAAATAGAGACATAGACATGGAGAATGGACACAGAGGGGGAAGGGGAGGATGAGACAAATTGGGAGAGTAGGACTGACGTATATGCACTACTGTATTCAGTGCAGTTCAGTCCCTCAGTCGTGTCTGACTCTTTTGACCCCATGAACTGAGCACACCAGGCCTCCCTGTCCATCACCAACTCCTGGAGTCCACCCAAACCCATGTCCATTGAGTTGGTGATGCCATCCAACCATCTCATCCTCTGTTATCCCCTTCTCCTCCTGCCTTCAATCTATCCCAGCATCAAGGTCTTTTCAAATCAGTCAGTTCTTCGCATCATGTGGCCAAAGTATTGGGGTTTTAGCTTCAATAGCAGTCCTTCCAATGACAACCAGGACTGATCTCCTTTAGGATGGACTGGTTGGATCTCCTTGCAGTCCAAGGGACTCTCAAGAGTCTTCTCCAACACCACAGTTCAAAAGCATCAATTCGGTGCTCAGCTTTCTTTATAGTCCAACTCTCACATTCATACATGACTACTAGAAAAACCATAGCCTTGAATTGATGGACCTTATTGACAAAGTAATGTCTCTGCTTATTAAAATGTTGTCTAGGTTGGTCATAACTTTCCTTTCAAGGAGTAAGCATCTTTTAATCTCAAGGCTGCAATCACCATCTGCAGTGATTTTGGAGCCCAGAAAAATAAAGTCAGCCACTCTTTCCACTGTTTTCCCATCTATCTGCCATGAAGTGATAGGACCAGATGCCATGATCTTAGTTTTCTGAATGTTGAGCTTTAAGCCAACTTTTACACTCTCCTCTTTCACTTTCATCAAGAGGCTCTTTAGTTCTTCTTCACTTTCTGCCATAAGCGTGGTGTCATCTGCATAACGGAGGTTATTGATATTTCTCCTGGCAATCTTGATTCCAGCTTGTGCTTCCTCCAGCCCAGCGTTTCTCATGATGTACTCTGCATACAAGTTAAATAAGCAGGGTGACAATATACAGCCTTGATGTACTCCTTTTCCTATTTGGAACCAGTCTGTTGTTCCATGTCCAGTTCTAACTGTTGCTTCCTGACCTGCATACAGATTTCTCAAGAGGCAGGTCAGGTGGTCTGATATTCCCATCTCTTTCAGAATTTTCCACAGTTTATTGTGATACACACAGTCAAAGGCTTTGGCATAGTCAATAAAGCATAACTAGATGTTGCTCTGGAATTCTCTTGCTTTTTCCATGATCCAGCGGATGTTGGCAATTTGATCTCTGGTTCCTCTGCCTTTTCAAAAACCAGCTTGAACATCAGGAAGTTCACGGTTCACATATTGCTGAAATCTGGCTTGGAGAATTTTAAGCATTACTTTACTAGTGTGTGAGATGAGTGCAATTGTTTGCTAGTTTGAGCATTCTTTGGCATTGCCTTTCTTTGGGACTGGAATGAAAACTGAGCTTTTCCAGTCCTGTGGCCACTGCTGAGTTTTCCAAATTTGCTACCATGTTGAGTGTAGCACTTTCACAGCATCATCTTTTAGGATTTGGAATAGCTCAACTGGAATTCCATCACCTCCACTAGCTTTGTTCGTAGTGATGCTTCCTAAAGCCCACTTGACTTCACATTCCAGGATATCTAGCTATAGGGGAGTGATCACAGCATCATGATTATCTGGGCCGTGAAGATCTTTTTAGTACTACACTGTGTAAAATATTAATAGATAACGGGAAGCTGCTGAATAGCACAGGGAGCTCAACTCGGTGCTTCGTGATGACCTAGAGGGGTAGGATGAGGGGAGGGTTGAAAGGATGTTCAAGAGGGAGAGGACATATGAATACATATAGCTGATTCACTTCGTTGTACAGCATAAACTAACAGAACCTTGTACAGCAATTATACTCCAATGAAAATAGATAAATAAATAATGGGGTACCTCTACAACTTCCCTGGTGGCTCAGATGGTAAAAGCATCTGCCTACAGTGTGGGAGACTCGGGTTCGATCCCTGGGTCAGGAAGATCCTCTGGAGAAGGAAATGGCAACCCACTCCAGTACTCTTGCTTGGAAAACCCCATGGACGTAGGATCCTGGTGGGCTATACTCCATGGGGTCTCAAAGAGTTGGACGCAACTGAGCGAATTCACTTTCATTTCTACAACTAGAGATAACAAGTTGATATCAACAAGTAACTAAAACCTGACACTTTGGAGAAATTTTATTTGCAAATCAGTTGTCTTTACCACAACTAATAATAGAAGTCAACTTTCTTGAGTCTGCTAGGTCATTTCCACTTGTCTATGTACTTTCCAGTTAATAAAATTCTGTTCCTTTTTTCTCTCTCCTCTCCCAGCTTTTTGTCCACTTGTTTTATACCCATTTAAAAAATCCTATTAATATTATTTTAGTGGCATTTCAGGAGGAGGTGATATAAGTTTGTGTGCCCAATGTCAGTTTTAGCTGGATGTGCTAGATGCTTTCCAAGTCAATAAAATGTTCTATTTGGCAGAAATATCTATTGTTTTCTTATCTTCTTAAACAGTGTTTATCATAAATAATTTTACCTTCTGTGAGAATTCATGATAATTTAATACATCAATTATAGTGTTTTGGTATAAGAAATGATATCCTCAAGATTTTATTTCATAATATGCAATGCTACTTATATTAAATGATCTCCAATTTTTCTAGTATTTTGTTTTTTACTTCTCTTCTCTATTTATTTTTAATCAATTCTTGTAATGTATCATTACCAACAGGATGAACTTGTGGCTTCTAGTCTACCTTATTTTACATACAACTGTCAAAATAGGTTGGCTCTACAATTGAATAAGGCATAAAGAAAGCTTTTTGATAATTACATTTTGGAGGTCCATCATCCTCAATTCTTATTCTCTTGGCTTGTGAGTTGACAATTATTTTTAATGTGATTTGCATCATTATAATATAGTCTGACTAAATTAGGCCTTGTTGTACCTTAATAACAAAAATAAAGATGATAACAATGACAGAAATAATAATTCCTAAAATTTATTGATGACTCCCAAGTGTCAGGCATTGTTTTGCATGCCTTACATGCATGTCTCATTACAATCCTACAAAGTAGCAAGTATTATCATCTGTACTATGGTACAGAAAAGAAAACAGTGGACTAGAGAAACAATATCACCTGTTCTTAGAGTAAATAAACATGTATCTTGGATTTTACTTCCAGTCTGAGTCTAAAATCTCTGTTCTGCCATCACCAGTCTATACTGACTCTGCAAATCATCATATTAAAAGTCATAAATAGACAATGGGTATCACTATTGGATTTTTATATAATTTATAAAGCTTGGTTCATAACATTTGAGGTCACAGACTAAGATCGACTCTTTGACAAGAAGCTCAATGAAAGTAAATCTTGTGGTCACAAGGTGATGCTTGGGTAATGGCTGCTAATCACCAGTCCTATAATGTACAACCTTGCTCCTGAGTGTCACACAGAATTTGATATAAAAGCTGTTTAACATCTACTATTATACTTCTTAAATCAAGGCAATACACATTTACTAACAGTTCATAGTATGTTAAACCATGTGCTGCTGCTGAGGTCACAACAAAAAATTGTGAATAGAAAATAAAGAAGATATGTATCCTCTGCCTTCAAGGCACTTACAGTCTAATTGGAAATAAAAAAAAATCATATGAAAAATGTATTAACTTTACAATATCATAAAAGTTTTAAAGGTTTGAAATGCCTGCAGTACATCATGTATTTAGGAGAGCTGAGGCAGGAATAGGCTGAGATGGCTGGTAGAGCACAGTCTGAAAGGTTATGCAGCTTTCAGGTTGATGAAAAGGAGTTCAAAGGTTTGCTCACCAGGAAGAGATATCAAATAAAAGACAGAAATGATAATAATACAGTCACAGTGCAGAGAAGGTAAACAACCAAGAGGACTCTACCTATAACAGGAGAATTTGAGGAGTACAGTTGGAGAAGAAAGGCAAGGTAATATGGAGAAATGTCTTGCATAGGGAACCATTCTATAAATACTGGCCAAAATTGAAGACGCCTAGAAATCAGGCTGAGGAACATGGGCAGTATCCCTTGACTGAAGATCTTAGATTCTTTCTAAGAGGAATTATCTAATGAATCCTGAGGTTTATGGGGGAAAAAATGATTAGAAAGTAATATGAAGGAAAAATTAGGAAGAAGGACTGATATCACAGTTGATATCAGTTAGGAATAAAACATAGAAATGTGAGTTTAGGTTATAACTGCCTAGATACATGAAAATGAAGAAATAGAAAATTTTCTATAAAGGAAGAATTGGAAGGTTTTATAGGGTCTTCCCTGGTGGCTCAGATGGTAAAGCGTCTGCCTGCAATGTGGGAGACCCAGGTTCAATCCCTGGGTCAGGAAGATCTCCTGGAGAAGGAAATGGCAACCCACTCCAGTATTCTTGCCTGGAAAATTCCATGAATGGTGGAACCTGGTAGGTTACAGTCCTTGGGGTCACAAAGAGTCAGACATGACTGAGCAACTTCACTTTCCCCTGCAGTGGAGGCAGAGTTTTAACCACTGGATCACCAGGGAAGTCCCAGGATATATAACATCTTAGTCATCCCCACGGGACAGGTTCCATGCCCTTCTAAAGTGAATGAGTATTTTGATCTGGACTCGGCTTGTGATGGTGGGATCTTTGCCAGAGGATCTGGAGACCAGTTTAAGAATTACATGCTGCTTGTGTCGTCATGTCTCGTCACTCAGTCATGTCCGACTCTTTGTGACCCCATGGATGTAGCCTACGAGACTCCTCCGTCCATGGGATTTTCCAGGCAAGAGTACTGGAGTGGGTTGCCATTTCCTTCTCCAGGGGATCTTCCCAACCCAGGGATCAAACTCGAGTCTCCTGCATTGCAGGCAGATGCTGTACCCTCTAAGCCACCAGGGAAGAGGCTTATAATATAGGTAAACAAACTTAAAAAATAAACTCAAGACTGCTTAGAATAAAAAAAATCTTATCAAACACATAAATACAATTAATTTATTAATCTGAGCCTACCCTGGAAAAGAGAATAAAATGTCATGGTGAATTACATGGAAAATCCAATTATTATTTATTCATCTAATTAACCACTCATTTAAGCGCTTCTCCAGTGGCTCAGACAGTAAACTGTCAGCATGCAATGCTGGAGACCCAGGTTTGAACCCTGGGTTGGGAAGATCCCCTGGAGAAGGAAATGGCAACCCATTCCAGTACGCTTGCCTGGAAAATCCAATGGACAAAGGAACTTGGTAGGCTACCATCCACGGGGTCACAAAGAGTCAGACACAACTGAGTGACTTTACTTACTTAAGCAAATAGCATATTCATTCAACAAATCTTACATGTACTATTTACTGCATGCCAGATATTGTACTAGGTACTGAAGACAGAAATAACAGTAAAAGAATATCCCTCCCCAAGAGGCTCATGGATTGGTCAAAAAGGTAACTTGGGGTGCTAGGAAATCACAAAGGGGAGACACTTTCCCATGTCACCTCAGAATTGGGCAAGACAAAAAGTGTGCAGGACTCTGATGTGGAAAGATAAAAAATGTTGTTATATTTTAAGTGAAATTAACTTCATTCTTTCTCTCTCTCTAGACTCATTTTTTTAAAATTTCTCTCTTTATATGTAATTTCCAATCCATTAGAGAATTTTAATGGGTCTACCTTCTCAACCTACACCAAATTGGGTTTTTTCTCACATTCTCCATGGCTATATAGGAACCTAGCTTGAGTAGCAATAATCTCACATGTGGATTATGGTAACAGTCTTCTCACTGGTCTCTTGCCTCCGTCTTTGATGTCCTAGCGTCTATTTTCCACCAATATTCAGAACGAGCCTTCCGAAGTTAAGTCAGAACTTTTAACTCCACTGGTCAAAACCTACACTCATTGAGAGTATAATGCAAAGTTCTAACAATGCCCTATAAAGCCCTACATAGAGTACATTTGTCTCCAACTTCCTCCCCATTCCCCATTCCAACTTTACATGTACCGTATCACCTCCTTGCCATTCCCCAGCAAACTAAGCACACTCCCACCCTAGGGTTTCATGCTTACTGTTCTTTCTGTGTGGAATGTTCTTCCTTAAATAACTTCATCTCTTATATCTTTTTGTCTTTGCATAAATGTCACTAAATGTGGATGTCTTTTTCTAATTATCCTCTAAAAATAGCATCCCCCATAAATCTCGTCTTATTATTGCTTTCTTCTTCTTTATCACATATATGGTTGTTTATGGTTTGTCTCACCTTGCTGGAATGCAAATTCCACAAGTGCAGAAATTTGTTATATTTTGTTTGCTGCAATATCCCTAGAAGAATGCCTGGCATATAGTATGCCCACAGTCAGTATTTGTTGAATTAGTGAGTCAAATGCAAATGATATGGGCTTAGGTTTTATTTTTTTAGCCTACTTAAGTGGGCAAGTAAACAAGGGATAAATATTTATGAGATAACCCTTTTTTTTTTTATAGTCAGTGATTGTAACTTGTAACCCCTCTAAGGTTTAAGGAGCCCATGTGTTACTATTTTTTATTTTAACATTTGAATAGGGTTTTACTGAGATTTTGAACTAAAGGGTTATACAAATCATTTTAGGAAATTTATAAAACAGGTAAGAATGCTTTAAAAAAATCAGCTATATTTATCCATGGCTAATATCTTCACATGAGTGTCATACCATACAGAAAATTGTATGCCCTGATTTCACTGCCTATTATTAGGTTTTCCTTTGTGTTATGTACTTAAGGTTCTTGGAAGCTAATACGTGCGTGGATGTATGTGTGCTTCCATACTAACTGGTTTCTAGAAGTGATGCATCCATCAATATACACTTTGATGGGCACAGGCTCACCTTGACCTTAACTGGGAATTGAGAGGCAAAGTAGTGGGAGTGGCTGACAGCTCAGAGTCAAAGCCAGAACATCCACAGTCTAGCCTCAGGTCACCACTTAGCTTTGTGTCTTTGAGAGACTTACATAATATCTTAATGCTTTGGTTTTTTTAGTTATAAAAAGAAGATAATAATTGTACCAAACTCATAGGTGTATCATGAAAATAACATTGAGTGAATATATGCAAAGTGCTTAGAAAAGTGCCTAGTAAATATTTAGTATGTATAAATGTTAGCTGAGAATAGGAAGAAAGCAAAATTCAATATTATTTGTGTACATTTCAAATGTTTACAAATATGGGGGAAGAGTGATAATACCCCACGTATTTCTTTGATTATAAATGATATTGAATAACTTGATTTCCTGACCATTTTCATTCCTTTTTAATTCATCTGTTTAAGTCCTTCATCATTACTTATTCATTTGTAAGAGATATATATATATTGAGATTAACTCTTCATATATTTATTAAAAATATTTCTCTAATTTGTTACATCATTTGTTCATAACTATCATGTATTTGTAATGTACCAAATTTTTTAAAAATGTATGTTGTCAAACCCACTTTATGCTTCTATATTTTCTCCAGTATTCTATGATTTAAAATTTTTCTTTAGTTCTCCATCTGGAAATTAGAGTATGGTATGATGTGAAATTTTATTTTGAATTTCTTTTGAACAAAATTTCTCAATATCATTTACTTAAAAAAATGCAGCCACACTCTTTTACAATCCTTCCTTCATATTAAGTTTATTTGTATGTATATATGTACACATATAAAGTTAAATTTCTATTTATACATATAAACATAAACATATTAAGTTTATGTGAACTATATATATACACAGATTTTGTTTTATATCAATATTTGTGGAATAAATAAATATGAGTTGAATCGAGCATAAGGATAAAAATGGCATTAGATTGGTTTTCTTTTGTCTGTCCAATTGAAGCTGAATATTTCCTTCGTAGGGGAACTTTCAATACAAAATTCCAATTAAAAGTAGACTGCAGTGTATGAGAACCTCCTGCTGCATTTGCTGCATGTAAATGATCTGGCAACGCTAATAGCTTCATACACTCAATGTGATCGTGCATGAGTCTGTTACTAATAAGCCTGCTCAAATAAACTGGCTAACATATAGCACAATAAATAGAACAGTTAGAAATGTCATGGGGTCAATCCAAGCATTTGTGAGATTCTAATCTTTGTTTCTAACCATTTGGTCTTGTTTTCCTGCTGCTGTTTCTAAAGCCCAAACTCTTATTAGTACTGAAAGGATGAGAGGTTTTCAAAGAGTCATGTAGAAGGCCTGCTGCTGATCACTTGCCCTTATACCTTTAATGAACCTGAATATTTAAAATTAAATGAATTTTAAATTCAGTGTATTGAACTCATTTCAAAATGAAAATACAGATTTTATTTCTAGCCCTTCAGTTGTTAGAAATGGATAAATGAATGAATAAGTGAATGTATGAATGAATCAATCAATAGGTTGTCCACTGCTTGCTTATATTTTTAAACAAGATGACTGCAAGTAAACTGCTCAAGGCCCCTCCAGGAGGATGGAAGCATAGCATGCCTCTAGGCATCCAGGAGAAGAGATGGCAGGGCTAAGACTAGGTCTAGGAGACATAAGCAATAAAGTAATTAGCCTCCAATTAAAATGAATAAATAAATTTTTAAAAATTAAAAAAAAAAAAAAACAGTTAAGGACCCTTGCATCCACATAATATAATCCTTTTAGTTCATTCTGGCCAATTGTTCCAGGTCAAATATGCTATAGTAAGAAGAACCTGTCTCCTACACAATTTTTGATGCAACCTAACAACCAACTCCAGAGAAGGCAATGGCACCCCACTCCAGTACTCTAACCTGGAAAATCCCATGGACGGAGGAGCCTGGTGGGCTGCAGTCCATGGGGTCGCTAAAGTCGGAGACTGAGCGACTTCACTTTCACTTTTCACTTTCATGTATTGGAGAAGGAAATGGCAACCCACTCCAGTGTTTTTGCCTGGAGAATCCCAGGGACGGAGGAGCCTGGTGGGCTGTGGACTATGAGGTTGCACAGACTCGTACACAACTGAAGCGACTTAGCATAAGCAGCAGCAACAACCAACTCTAATGTTCATTTTCTTTTTGTGGCAAGATGTCTTTGGTGTTTCTGGTAAATTTTTGTATGTCAGTGGGCAATTTTTCCGAGTTTCACTTTGTTTTTTGGTGGGGGGTGGCATTTAGATTTGTGATAGATTTGTCCAAACAAATGTTGAAGCAATAAAGGACTAATTTGTTATATCTTCTTGAGGTATATACTACATCATTTCATGACGCAAATAGACTCCAATTAGGGCAACACGGAGAATGTGAGGTTTTAAAAGAAAGGTATGCACTTTATAAAAATGATGCTGATACCCAGTTTGCTAATTAGGAATACAGTCTCACAGATCAATTTAGAGAGACAGAAATGGCAACCCACTCCAGTGTTCTTGCCTGGAGAATCCCAGGGACAGGGGAGCCTGGTGGGCTGCTGTCTATGGGGTCGCACAGAGTCGGACACGACTGAAGCGACTTAGCAGCAGCAGCAACATGTCATTCAAAACTCCTTACCAAATAAAGAAACTGTCATGGCATTTTACCACATTTAATCATAAGATAACACCATATTTTCACAGTAGAGTGATATCCAGGTATCACGTTATTTTCAAAGGGTCCAGAGCAAGCTATGACAGAAAACTGGGGAATTTGCTGATATGGCCATCAATGGCTAGGAGAAAAAGATCAAAGTCATTCAGAGTTGTGCTTGTAGAGACTCCTAATCCTGCACTCTTTTCAAGTACAGTCACATCATAACTCTCTCCAACTATAGTCACATAATAGCTAAAAGATAAGAATATAGTAAAGGCTCTGAGTGAACTACAAATAAGGCTCTTACGTGTGAACCATGTCCACAGGCCATATGCAATCAAATATTCTATTTTCCCAGGAGAAATGTATTTTAATTATTAATTATGACCAACCTATGAAGAACTAATCATCAAGGCTGCTTCTGCAGATACCAAATTATCTCTCACCAAGGAACATTCCAAACTTAAATACTTCACATTGTAATATCTGTTATCTTTTGTATTCTCATCAAGGCTTTCCAGGATTCTGAAATGATTGTTATTTCACTGATGTGTTAACCATCAGTTCAGTTCAGTTCAGTCACTCAGGCATGTCCGACTATTTGCAATCCCATGAATCGCAGCACACCAGGCCTCCCTGTCCATCACCAACTCCAGGAGTTCACTCAAACTCATGTCCATAGAGTCCATAATACCATCCAGCCATCTCATCCTCTGTCGTCCCCTTCTCCTCCTGCCTCCAATCCCTCCCAGCATCAGAGTCTTTTCCAATGAGTCAGCTCTTCACATCAGGTGGCCAAAGTATTGTAGTTTCAGCTTCAACATCAGTCCTTCCAATGAACACCCAGGACTGATCTCCTTTAGGATGGACTGGTTGGATCTCCTTGCAGTCCAAGGGACTCTCAAGAGTCTTCTCCAACACCACAGTTCAAAGGCATCAATTCTCCGGCGCTCAGCCTTCTTCACAGTTCAACTCCCACATCCATACATGACCACTGGAAAAACCATAGCCTTGACTAGACGGACCTTTGTTGGCAAAGTAATGTCTCTGCTTTTGAATATGCTATCTAGGTTGATCATAACTTTCCTTCCAAGGAGTAAGCTTCTTTTAATTTCATGGCTGCAATCACCATCTGCAGTGATTTTGGAGCCCAAAAAAATAAAGTCTGACACTGTTTCCACTGTTTCCCCATCTATTTCTCATGAAGTGACGGGACCGGATGCCATGATCTTCGTTTTCTGAATGTTGAGCTTTAAGCCAACTTTTTCACTCTCCTCTTTCACTTTCATCAAGAGGCTTTTTAGTTCTTCTTCACTTTCTGCCATAATGGTGGTGTCATCTGCATATCTGAGGTTATTGATATTTCTCCCGGCAATCTTGATTCCAGCTTGTGCTTCTTCCAGCCCAGCGTTTCTCATGATGTACTCTGCATATAAGTTAAATAAGCAGGGTGACAATATACAGCCTTGATGTACTCCTTTTCCTATTTGGAACCAGTCTGTTGTTCTATGTCCAGTTCTAACCATCAAGGTAACCATCAGGTAACAAAAATAAAGGATGTAGCAGATCATAAGTTACAGAATTATTTTTTCACTTTACTACACCAGGAACACAAGTGAAAAGAGAGAAATAGGAAATCAGACCTTTCAATGGAATCTTAATTAACCTCAGCTATGGTTCAGAAAATGTAGAGGATGCCCAGTAATACACACCACTAACAACACACATGATTGTCTGGTAAGAGTCACCACCAACAACTGAAGACCATAACATAAGGATTCCCTGATCCTGCACTGCTACTCCACAGAGAGAAGTGAGCTTGGGCTGCAGAGCTGGACCTGCTGAAAGGGAACAGAGCTCCATACTACTTTCCATGTTTATGGGACAGCTAAGGAGGGGCGTCCCTTGGACTGCAAAAAGATCAAACCAGTCAATCTTAAAGGAAATGAGTCCTCAATATTTATTGGAAGGATGATACTGAAGTTGAAACTCCAATACTTTGGCCACATGATGAGAAGAACTGACTCATTTGAAAAGACCCTGATGCTGGGAAAGATTGAAGGCAGGAGGAGAAGGGCATGACAGAGGGTGAGATGGTTGGATGGCATTACAACTAGATGGACATGAGTTTGAGCAAGCTCTGGGAGTTGGTGAAGGACAGGGAGGCCTGGCGTGCTTTAGTCCATGGGGTCACAAAGAGTCAGACACGACTGAGTGACCGAACTGAACAAATAAGGGGGATGGGACATCCAATTTTCTTTGTAATGAAGAGATCTCAAAATTTCTAACCCAGGAAATAGTCTCAAGGTTACTCAAAATCTTATAATGGCCCCACTATTGACATTAGACAGAAGCTTTGTTTCTTTTTGTAAATACCTCCATCAAGCCTCCAAAATAAAACAGTGGAAAGGAAGATGATGGTCTCAGGAACACAAAAATCCATAACTTTCTTACCCCAATTAAAAAAATGGATAAGAAAGGTATGGTACATATACACAATGGGGTATTACTCAGCCATTAAAAAGAACACATTTGAATCAGTTCTAACGAGGTGGATGAAACTGGAGCCTATTATACAGAGTGAAGTAAGCCAGAAAGAAAAACACCAATACAGTATACTAACGCATATATATGGAATTTAGAAAGATGGTAACAATAACCCTGTATATGAGATAGCAAAAGAGACACTGATGTATAGAACAGTCTTTTGGACTCTGTGGGAGAGGGAGAGGGTGGGATGTTTTGGGAGAATGGCATTGAATCATGTATAATATCATATATGAAACGAGTGGCCAGTCCAGGTTTGATGGACGATACTGGATGCTTGGGGCTGGTGCACTGGGACGACCCAGAGGGATGGTATGGGGAGGGAGGAGGGAGGAGGGTTCAGGATGGGGAACACATGTATACCTGTGGCATGTTCATTTTGATATATGGCAAAACCAATACAATATTGTAAAATTTAAGTTAAAAAATATAATAAAAATTAAAAAAAAAATACATCATTCCCAGGTTCAGTTTCAGTACTGATGAACTGACCTGTTTTATTGACCCCAGAAAAATTATTTCTTGATGCTTTTTTTTTCTCTCACAGAAAGACATTTTTCAGAATGACAAGAAGTTATGAACTTCTGAATCTATGCATACTGCAATAAATAATGACCATTGGTTTCTGCTCTTGATTCTTCATTTTACAGCCTTCATCTTACATCCTTCACAAACAATTTTACTCCATTGCACACAGAGAAAATGATAATACCTATACTACACACTGGACCAAATTGGGATGGACTATAGAATAGGTAGGAGGAACTTGGCACAAAACTTCATTAGGTGTTCTTTGTATTATATAATTAGAATAAAAATAAATGATAAATAATTAATAGACAAGTTAAACTTTGAATTTATATAAAACTTTCATAGAAAATCTTAAATTCAAATTTAAGGGAGAAACTTGGGATTGTTTTCATGTTCATAATTTTTTTTATGCTTGGAATGTCTACATACAGTTTCTGATTGATGTATTTTAATGATAATGTCTTCAAATGTATTGTAGTCAACACTGATGAGAAATTTTTGCACACATGATAGCAAAATGCAGAAGTGTATTTATTGCTTTATTGCTTTGTTGATGAATATTTTTTTTCCAGTAACATGATTTCTGATAATTTTATTTCCTATCATTGTATTTCAGAGTGTGATCATTCTTCAGCTTTAATAGTTCTTCTTTTTCAGTGAAACATGAAATATTAGAAAGTCTTGAGATAATTCAAAACAGATTTAAATTGCAATAGAAGTTTTTCATATTAAATATTTAAAATAATGATAAAGAGACTTCCAGGATTAGTTCTGACATGCAAAGTGATTGGAAATTGTCTCTCCCATTGTTAACAACAAGAAAGCTAGGCACACTGAAAATCAATGACTTGTTTTGGACCATCAGAGAAATGATGTCATATCACAAGACAAACTAAAACCCTGATATCTGACGAGATATGTGTACCAAGCAACACAGACTTGAACTGCTTACTGAGAGCAGATGCCTGCAGAGCCAAATATCAGTAATTTTGATAAAGGCTGAATAATCCTAGATTGTCCATTAAAACAACAAAAAGAAGTACAAGTTTTACAGTTTAGAAAGTTAAAAAATTAGATCAGTTTGATTGTTTATGTATACAATCCCTAAGAATCTACCAAAAATTCCTGGAACTAATAAGCAAGAATGCAAAACCTAATGATACAAAGTGAACAAACAAAATTCAATTCTTTTACTGTATTTCAGTAACAATTGGAATTTGAAGTCTAATTAGCAATACCATTTACCATGGGGTTGCAAAGAGTCAGACATGACTGAGCATCTAACAATTCCACTTTTTCACCATTTACCATAACATTCAAAAACTGAAGTACTTTGTTATCAGTCTAATAGAATAGCACATGATCTGTAAAGAAAATTAAAAGAAAAATGTTGAAGAAAGAAGTTGAGGGAAATTTATATTGATGGAGAAATATTCTATATTCATGGATTGGCAGATTTAGTATCAATTAAGGGAGCACATCATAGCTATAACTTACACAGCTAAGTTTTTCCCAACTTGATCTATATATTTAATTGAATCCCAATCAAAATTCTAGTTGGTTACTTTGTAGATACTCATAAACTAATTCTAAAACTTCTATGGAAAAGCAAAGGATCTAGAATCGTTAACACAATATTGAAGAAAAATGCAGTTGAGGAACTTACACTACTTGATTTAAATACTTAATATAAAGTTCTAGGAATTGAGACAGCATGTCATTGGAGAAAGAACAAATAGGAAAATCAATGGAACAAAACAGAAAGCCCAGAAATAAAACTGTAATTCAATGGAGAAAGGATAGTCTTTTTCTCAATAAATGTTGCTAGAACAATTGGACATCCATAAATAAACAAAATTTTTAAACTTTTACATGCCCTTGACACAGCCCTTACATCGTACACAAAAATTAACTCACAATGAATTTTAGAGCAAAATGTAAAACAAACAAACAAACAAACAAAACTATAAAACTTCTAGAAGAAACTTGGGAAAGAACCTGTTACCTTGGATTTGGTAATGAGTTTTTTAGGTAAAATATCAAAAGCACAATCCAATTAAGAAAGAAAGTAATAATTTGGACTTCGTTAAAACTAAAGTTTCCGATACTGATTAGAAAATGAAAAGGTAAGCCACAGACTGAGAGAAAATATTTGTAAAATACCAATTTGATTTCAAAAACTTATATACAAATTATAAAAAAGAACACTTAAAACTCAACAATAAGAAAGGAAACAACCAAATTAAAAAACAGGCAAAAGATCCAAAAATAAATCTCAATAAAAAAGATATTTAAAAATATCATTTGTCATCATAAAAGTGAAAACTAAAATATCAAGATAGCACTAAACAACCGTTAACACTTGCTAAAATACATCTGACAATGCTAAATTGTCAAAGGTGTAGAGCAACAAGAACTCTCATTCCTTGCTGTTGGAATGCAAAAGTGCACAGCTACTTTGAAAGATCATGTATCTGCTTCTCACAAGACCAAA
Organism: Bubalus kerabau; assembly: GCF_029407905.1. Taxonomy (NCBI): domain Eukaryota; kingdom Metazoa; phylum Chordata; class Mammalia; order Artiodactyla; family Bovidae; genus Bubalus; species Bubalus kerabau. Next base: position 75,998,231 of record NC_073631.1, on the reverse strand, counting down.
CATAATCTTACCATGTGATCAAGCAATTGTGCTCCTAGTTACTTACCCTCCTGTTCTCAATACTTAATTCCACACGAAATCCTGCACTAGAATGTTTACAGCAGCTTTATTCATAGTTGTCAAAAATTAGTAGCAGGCAAGATGTTCTTCAATGGGTGAATGAATAAGCAGATTATGGTACATACATATAATGGAATATATAGAATATTAGTCAGCAATTAAAATAAATGAACTATCAAGCCATGTAGATAACAAGGATGAGTCTTAGCTGCATATTTCTAGTAAAAGTAGCCAGTCTGAAAGGTTACATACTGTATGACTCCATTTATATGATGTTTGGGGAAAGGTAAACAACCGGGATGGTAAATAATCAGTGACTGCACAGGTTCAATGGAAGAGAGGAGGGATGAATAGGTGGAACACAGGATATTTTTAAGGTGGTAAAACTCTTCTGCGTAGTACTGTAATGGTAGCTTCACACATGGATTTGGGAAAAACCCATAGTACTTCACAGCATACAGCACAGAGTGAACCCAAATGGATATATACTTTAAAAAATCATTCAGGAGGTTGGGAAAATCCCAAGAGAGAATACAGACAGTGACAAAATAATCGAAGTGTGTCACAAGTGTGAGGTTTCCCAGGTGGCGCTAGTGTAAAGAACCTGCCTGCTAACACAGGAGACATAAGCGACATGGGTAGAATTCCTGGATTGGGAAGATCCCCTGGAGGAGGGCATGGCAACTCACTCCAGTATTCTTGCCTGGAGAACTCCATGAACAGAAAGACCTGGTGGGCTATAGTGCATGGGGTTGCAAAGAGTCGGACACGACTGGAGTGACTCAACACACACACATAACATCACAAAAGTACAAAACAATCTCACTGAAGTGGATTGGGAAGAAGTATGCTCACCTAAGTATTGAATAATTTTCCAAATGAGCAGACGCAGTAAGACTAAAGTCAAAATGGACAGTACACAAGCACTATTCCAGAGTTGATAAAGTTACTTTTTTTTCCTTCCACAGGAGCAACAATCTAAATTGTTTTTAGATTAACAATTTAAAAATTCCTATCCAAATTAAATATTATTAGGAAGTACGTTAAACTTCATTTTTCCAAAGCTGAATTTTGACTGTGAATCCACAAGACTTTTCAGTATACATATATAATCTTTGTACTTGTCTGTAATTTTATTTGAATGTTACAGAATTTTCATTAGGTAAGTCTTTTCTGAAAGCCAATAACTCTTTCAATCATATCTCGTGATAATCACACCGATGCATTCACCACCCACAAATATACAGATACCAGTTCTTTTAATTTACAAACTCTTGACAAATTTCTTTCTTTTTATAATCAACATATTTCAGTATGAAGCAGTAGAGTGTGGTGTTCTAATCCTATTTCTTTAAATAAAGCTGAAGATAGAATTGGAATATTGAAGCTTATATTTTAATAGATTCATCGTTTTGACAACACTATTTAATGTGGATTTCAGAACTCCAGGCAAAACTTTATATATAAGAGATTCTCTGAAAAGAAAAATGTAATACTTCAGTTTCAGGGTTTTCAAATTGAGCGTAATGTGTAAACCGTCCACATCGCTGCTGCACCATTAACTACAAACTTTTGCAGTGTTTCAACATGCTGCCATTCTTTTTTTTTACAAAGGGTTCATCTACATGTGAATATGTCATCTCTAAAGTTTACTCTATTGTTTCTTTCAAATCACATTGTTTTTTCTCAGCATTGTCCTTCAGAGATTCTAAATGAGAAGTAAGAATAATTAACTTTTCCAAGGCTCATTCCATGCAGCCTGGTCTTCCTGAGCATGTTGGGTAAATGCAGAGCAGGATTAATAGGAAATGCAAACCACTCCATAGAAAAGAGATACAGACAAGCAGTAAGGAATTTAATTCTGTGAGAAAGCTGAGGTGGTGTGGATTAGGGTTGGAAGCCAGGGATTTGTTATATCATATATTTACTGCTGCAAAGCACGGACCCGTCTCTGATTATGGGGTCTCTGATCTTTGTGCTCTCCTAATGGAAAATATTACTGTGGCAGAGCAGGGCTGATGAGGAAAACTCTATCAATTAATAGAGCTGTGCCTACAATCCTCAGCCCAAGGTCCAGGTCACGCAATGGTTCTTCAGCCAGGGGACCATCTCTGATCATGGTATCTGCTGCTGCTGCTACTGCTGCTAAGTCGCTCCAGTCATGTCCGACTCTGTGTGACCCCATAGATGGCAGCCCACCAGGCTCCCCCGTCCCTGGGATTCTCCAGGCAAGAACACTGGAGTGGGTTGCCATTTCCTTCTCCAATGCATGAAAGTGAAAAATGAAAGTGAAGTCACTCAGTCGTGTCCGACTCTTTGTGATCCCATGGACTGCAGCCTACCAGGCTCCTCCGTCCATGGGATTTTCCAGGCAAGAGTACTGGAGTGGGGTGCCATGGCCTTCTCCGGATCCTGGTATCTAGATGCCTTATATTCCTATGTGCTGCTCCATTACCATTACAGAGGAAACTACAAATCCATTAATTCTCCTATATTAGAAATTTCTCTTTAGAAATATCATTCCATGCCTGATGTGTGTATTATTGGGTTAATTGTTCTCACTTGTTTTGACAATTTGGTGCAGAGAGCCAAACCTATGATAACCTTCAAAGGGAGCCTAGTAATTAAAGATCAAAAGCATATCAATGAAAGGTTAAGAAAGTAGTCTGGATTGAAAACAGAATATCGCTGCAATCTATGTCAGAGAGTGTTCTGCCTAAGTTTTCCTCTAGGAGTTTTACCATGTCTGATCTCACATTTAGGTCTTTAAATCACTTACAGCTTATTTTTGTAGATGGCATCAAGCAATGATCTAATTTCATTTTTTTTTAACATGTAGCTGTCCAGTTTTCCAAGCACCATTTGTTGAAGAGACTATCTTTCCAACATTGTATAATCTTACCTTCTTTGCCACATATTAACTGACCATAGGTGCATGGATTCATTTCTCGGTCTTCTATCCTGTTCCACTGATCTATATTTCTATATTTGTGCCAGTACCATAAATTTTTGATGATTGTAGAGTAATGGAAATAAAACCAAAAATAAACAATAGAACCTACTTAAACTCAAAAGATTTTCCACAACAAAGAAAACAATAAACAAAACAAAACAAAAAACCCACAAATTGGGAGAAAATATTTTCAAATTATGTGCCTGGCAAGGGATTAGTCTCTACAATTTACAAACAGCACATGAGGCTTAACAGCATTAAAAAAAAAAAAAAAAAAAAAAAAAAACAGGCCAATCAATAAATGGGTAGAATACCTAAACAGATATTTCTCCAAGGAAGACATACAGATGGCTAAGAGGCACATGAAAAAATGTTCAATATCACTAATTATTAGAGAAATACAAATCAAAATGACATTGAGATATCACCTTACACCAACAGAAAATGCGGGAGAGGGTGTGGAGAGAAGGGAACCCTCCTATACCATTGGTGGGAATGTAAATTGGTATAACCACTATGGAGAACAGTGTGAAAGTTCCTTAAAACCTGAAAATAGAGCTACCATATGACCCTGCAATCACACTCCTTAGGCGTATATCTGGAGAAAAATATACTCTGAAATGATACACGTACCCCAATGCTCATTGCAGCATGTGTGTGTGCTTAGTCACTTAGTTGTGTCTGATTCTTTGTGATCCCATGGACTGTAGCCCGCCAAGCTCCTCTGTCCATGGAATTTTGCAGGCAAGAATACTACACTGGGTAGCCATATCCTTCTCCAGGGGATTTTCCCAGCCCAGGGATCAAACTTGTGTCTCTTGTGTCTCCTGCTTTGACAGGCAGATTCTTTACCACTGTGCCACTGGTTTACTGCAGCCACTGGTTTACTGCAGCACTATTTACAATAGCCAAGCCATGGAAGCAACCCAAATGTGCATCAACAGAAGGATGAATAAAGATGTGGAGATGTGGTATACACACACACACACACACACACACACACACACACAATGGAATATTACTCAGCCATAAAAAATGAAATAATGTAATTTGTAGCAACATGGATGGATCTATAGATTGTCATAGTGAGAGAAGTAAGTCAGACAGAGAAGGAGAAATGTATGATAACCTTTATATGTGAAATCTAAAAAGAAATTAAATAATGGACTTACTTAGGAAACAGAAACAAGCTCACAGACATAGAGAACAAACCTATGGTTGCTAGCAGGAAGGGAGAGGTAGGAAGTTTGGGATAGACATGTGTGCATTGCTATATTTAAACTGGATAAGCAACAAGGACTTACTTTATAGCACATGGAACTCTGCTCAGTGTTATGTGGCAGCCTGGATGGGAAGGGAGTTTGGAGGGAAAATGGATACATGTATATGTATGGCTGAGTCTCTTTACTGTTTACCTGAAATGATCTCAACATTGTTCATCAGCTATACCCCAATACAAAATAAAAGGTTTAAATTTTTAAAAAATAATTAAAAAAAAAAGTACTTTTCTGGAAGTGGTAAGATTCAACAATGACAAAGATCCAAATTGCAGGTCACTAATTGCCACTTATCTCCTGTGTTGACTGTATCATGAACCAGAGACCAAGGATAATATTCTTTCATTGTCATTAATGGTCTTTAAGGGAGATTGCCAGAAATAAGCAGGCTCCATGAAGAGGAGCAGGCAAAGTGTTACAACTTGCTAAACTATTCAGGAGGAATGATGCTCTTATTCTTTCATCTTTCACTTTCCTCTGAATATAAGTGTATTAGTCCAAGACAGGATAGTGTTTCTAGGGTGCTAGTTATTCTGTGTAAAAAGAAATGAAAATAGAAAATGCCTAAAATGTATGGCTTGGGTAACTACACCTCCTCCCAGAAAAACAGGTAACATCCAAGGGTACCAAGCAACCTAACATAGTCACTAGATAGATTCTTCTAAGGAATCTTCCTCTTATAAGGCTATGTATAATAGCTTATAGATTAAAAAAAAAAAAAAGCTAAAAAAGATGATGGTGTTCCCAATTATAATTTATATGAAATAGATTAAGTTAAAAATAAAATAGATTAACAAAATAAAGTACTGATAGGTAGGGATGGAGGCTTCTTTCAATTGACAAAAAAGTGTATGGAATTGAACTAATTAATACTTACAAGGAGAGGGCTCAGAACTTCCCAGCAATGAAGACAAAAGGGATTTAAAAACTACAGCCTCTCCCTATGAGATTAAGGTCATTAAATGATTAGTTCAAAAGGGTGGCCAGGGGCTCTGATTTGCAGAAGCAGTGCCTATGCAATTGTAGATACACCATAATATAGTTCCAGCTTTAGGGATATTGTTCTATTTTAGGAATATTTTTATGTTTTCCACTGTAATACCCAGGTTATCATCCAAATAAAACCCTCTTCACTGAATCAGAAATACAACAGTCAATTTCTGGTATGGAATTTTTTTATCATGCTCCGTATAGGCCACAGACTAGAGAAGGAAATGGCAACCCATTCCAATATTCCTGCCTTGAAAATACTATGGACAGAGGAGGCTGGTGGGCTACAGTCCATGGGGGTCACGAAAGAATCAGACACAACTTAGTGACTAAACAACAACAATAGGCTACAGAACACAGCACACAGGAGAAGCTTACTCCAAAACCCTGGGAGTCTGCATTATCTTCTCTTTGGGATGAAGCAGAGGCTCCATGCAGCAACCTTTCTAGCCTTTAAGTGCAAGTGGATCTATTGGATTTAAAATAGGTTATCCTGAAATCTCTATCTGTTACAGACCCTTGTGTTATTTTGAGTTCCTTGCAAAATCTGAAGTTCACTCAGTAAAAGGGTTGAAAGAGCATCTCCAAATATGAAATATGTCAACTTTAATATACAAAGAAGCCCACTGAAGAATCACCAAAGTGGTTTTTTCTTTGTGTGGAGCAGTACATAATGGGAGGAGAGAGGGCTACCTACTATGCATGTCAGGGCCACCAGAGTTTGATATAAATAACAAGTATAGGTTGCAATATAACAATAACAAATATAACAATAACAAATATAGGTTGCAGGTTTTGGGTTAGGTTTGTCTAGACAAACATTTTTTGCAAGAAAAGGATGAACAACTGTGAACTAAAGGCTCATTATCTCCTTCCAAATTAATGACAGTCAATATAATTCATAATTAAATTATTGAATTGAAATGCTGTTCAGTGGCATTTGCCATACAGATAAATTTTAGTGTTAACACTAATTTGATTATAAATATTACCAAATAGTAGTTTTTCTGGATCCAGTTATAGTGTTTTTTTTTTTAAACCATCTACCCATGCTTTATCTTTCATTCCCCCTGAGTTGTTGAGCCCTATGGTTAGTAGTCTATGTTTTAATGTTTACACACATATACATCATAGATATATATTTTTTGCCCATTAAATGTTTTGTTCCTTGGAGTCTTAAAAATATATATATATTTTTTTTTTCTTTGTAGTGCAAAGCTTTGTTCATAGAGGATGTCTTTATGCTGTTTCTAGAGAATAAAACATTGGCCAACATTGGTGGTGGGGTGTCCACTAGAAAGCCTCACACTCTGTAAGAATGCTTTTACTTCAAACAAGCAGGTACTACCATCACAATGATTTACTTACCTTGCCTCTTTGTGGCATTACACCCTGTGGGAATAAATATACATTAAAAATCCTAAATAATGGCAGTGAATTTGCCTAGAAATTACACATGTGGGTTGTATAATGTTTTGGCATGCCTCAAATTCATCATAATAGGTTTGGATACCTTGTCACAATAATTTACTTAGAAAAATACATTTAAATTTTTACATCTTGTATAATGTGGTTCATGTCAACAGAGAGATTACTAATTCCCTTAATGATTCATTCCATACTCCAGAGAATGCAGGAGTCTAGAAGAAGGTATCATTTTGCAATAAATGTCAAAAACATGTTTTATCTAAATAGCTCAACACACAGTACTGACAAAATTTAGTTAGACATAATTTATACTCTTCAGTGGCCAAAGTAATCTATGGGTTTCTTCAAGTTGCTTTTGTCTACAAAATAAATTCAATTTGCTTTATTACATGAAGCACAAATTTAAAGCAATATTTCATAAATCTTTGCCACTGAAGATTAAAGCAATCTTTAATTTACAAATACTGCTACCAGTCTGTAAGCTTTATGTTACTGGAGATTGAAAATTGAGTTAGACAACATAAAGCTGATTTTCAACCTCACCTGCTAATAAAAGCAATTTTTTAATAAAATAAGAAGAAATAAGCCATTATTAAATGTCCCTAAGGATCTCATATGTGCACTAACATTGTTCTAATTTTTTACTTGTCTGAAGGATTGTTTTAATAGAGCACTAGGGATGAGGTATTTAAGATGCGTCCACAGCTATCTGTTACAGTAACTCCATTTAGTAAATTTCACGCAATGTTTGCATCTGCTGCATAAAGCCAAGAAGCTGCATAAGTTCTTTAGCCCTCATTGGAAAACACGTATTACCAGAAGATTCTCTCATTTAAGATGATTGTCTCAACACTATGTACCAGTCACAAATCAGAAACATAATGAAATTAAGCTCTATGTCAATGTATATATTAAATTTCTAACAGGCTAGTGTCCAGCTATGTCAAAATTTTCCACTTCAAAAACAAATGCAAATACGTGATATTTATGAAACTCCAACATCTCTTTAAATAGACAGAACATGCTTGACTACCTGCTACACACAAGGCACTATGCTAAGTGATATACATGTCTTATCACATTTAATTTTCACAACTCTATAAAGTAGTTCTACCATTAGTCCTTTTTGGCAGAAGAGAAAACTGAGGCACAGACCTCACAACTACTAAAGGTTAAAGTGCATTTTTCTTAATTAATAAACCAATTTTTAGAGTAGTTTAAGGTCTACAGAAAATTGAGCAGAAAGTATAGGGAACTCCCACATACTTTCTCACAACCATCCTGCATAGTTTTCCCTATTATTAACACCTTGCTATTATGGTACATTTGTTACATAATGATACATTTACATTAATACAATCATAGCTTACATTAGGGTTCACTGTTTGTGTTATATCATTTCATGGGGACAAATGGATAAAGTCATATATTTTCTGTAACAGTATCAGACAATAGTTTCACTTTCCTAAAAATAACCTGTACTCCACATTTTCATCCTTTTTCCCTCTTGCCAGATCCCTAGCAACCACTGATCATCTACTGTATCTATAGTTGTGCCTTTTCCAGAATGTCATATCTTTGGAATCATACGGAATGCAGTCTTTTCAAACTGTTCTCTTTCACTTAGCAACTATGCATTTAAAGGTCTTTCATGTGTCTTCATGGTTTGATAGCTCGTTTTTTTAATCACTGAAAAATATTCCTTTGCTTAGATGCATCAAAGTTTATTTATTCATTCACCTACTGAAGAACGTCTTGGATGCTCCCAAATTTTGGAGACCATGGATAAAGCTGCTATAAACATTCATATGAGGGCTTCCCTGGTAGCTCAAATGGTAAAGAATATGCCTGCAATGCAGGAGACCCTGGTTTGATTCCTGGGTTGGGAAGATCCACTGGAGAAGGGATACGCTACCCACTCCAATATTCTGGCCTGGAGAATTCCTTGGACTGTACGTCCATGGGGTCACAAGGAGTCAGACACGACTGAGCGACTCTCAATTCAAACATTCATATACAGGTTTTTGAGTGGACATAAATTTTTGATTCATCTGAGTAATTACCCAGAAGTTCTGTATTAGTTTCCTAGGGCTGCTGAAACAAAGTACCACAAACGGTCGCTACAAACAACAGAAATTTATCACAGTTCTAGAGGCTAGAAGTCTGAAATGAAGATAACAGGATGGGTTCCTTCTGACAGCTGTAAGGAAAAATCTGTTCCATTCTGCTCTCCTAGGTGAGGTGCTGGCAATCTTTGGTGTTCCTGGAAAGATTTACTCCAATCTCTGCCTTCTGCATGTGGTGTTTTCCTCTGTGTCATCATTTCATGTTGACAGTGATGTATCTCTCTGTGTTCTCTTTCCCCCATTTTATAAGGACACCAGTCATGCTGGATTAGGGCTCATTCAAGGAACTCATTTTTAACTTAACAACCTTTCTAAAAGACTCTGTTTTGAAACAAGATCACATCCTGAAGTACCAAGAGTTAAGATTTCAATGTATCTTTCTTGGGCAATACAAATCAATCTACGATAAGGGCAATTGCTAGAGCATATTTTAAGACTAGGCTTAGCTTAGCTTTTTTTTTTTTTTTTTTAAATACCAAACTGTCTTGCATAGCCTTTGTACGATTTTTGCATTGCCACAGCAATAAATCAGAGTTCCTGTTGTTTCACATCCTCATGAGCATTTAGTGTTGGCAGTGTCCTGGATTTTAGTAATTCGAATTGGTGTATAGTGGTTCAGTTCAGTTTAGAAAAGGCAGAGGAACCAGAGATCAAATTGCCAACATCTGATGGATCATCGAAAAAAGCAAGAGAGTTTCAGAAAAACATCTATTTCTGCTTCATTGACTATTCCAAAGCCTTTGACTGTGTGGATCACAGTAAACTGTGGAAAATTCTGAAAGAGATGGGAATACCAGACCACCTGACCTGCCTAAGAGGAACCTATATGCAGGTCAGAAAGCAACAGTTAGAACTGGACATGGAACAACAAACTGGTTCCAAATAGGAAAAGGAGAACGTCAAGGCTGTATATTGTCACCCTGATTATTTAACCTACATGCAGAGTACATCATGAGAAACACTGGGCTGGAGGAAGCACAAGCTGGAATCAAGATTGCTGGGAGAAATATCAATAACCTCAGATATGCAGACGACACCACCCATATGGCAGAAAGTAAAGAAGAACTAAAGAGCCCCTTGATGAAAGTGAAAGAGGAGACTGAAAAAGTTGGCTTAAAGCTCAATATTCAGAAAACTAAGATCATGGCATCTGTCCCATCACTTCATGGGAAATAGATGGGGAAACAGTGGCTGACTTTTATTTTTCTGGGCTCCAAAATCACTGCAGATGGTGACTGCAGCCATGAAATTAAGAGATACTTACTTCTTGGAAGGAAAGTTATGAGCAACCTAGATAGCATATTAAAAAGCAGAGACATCACTTTGCCAACAAAGGTCCGTCTACTCAAGGCTATGGTTTTTCCAGTGGTCATGTATGGATGTGAGAGTTGGACTATAAAGAAAGCTGAGTGGTAAAGAATTGATGCTTTTGAACTGTGGTGTTGGAGAAGACTCTTGAGAGTCCCTTGGACTGCAACGAGATCCAACCGACTATCCTAAAGATCAGTCCTGGGTGTTCATTGGAAGGACTGATGTTGAAGCTGAAACTCCAGTAATTTGGCCACCTCATGCGAAGAGCCAACTCTTTGGAAAGACCCTGGTGCTGGGAAAGATTGAGGGTAGGAGGAGAAGGGGACGACAGAGGATGAGATGGTTGGATGGCATCATCGACCTGATGAACATTGGTTCGGGTGGACTCCAGGAGTTGGTGATGGACAGGGAAGCCTGGCGTGCTGCAATTCATGGGGTCACAAAGAGTTGGACATGACTGAGTGACTGATCTGAACTGATGATATAGGATGTTGAACATATTTTATATGCTTACTTGTTATCTACATATTTTTTCATGGAGTTGTCTGTTCATATTTTGCCCATTTTTAAATTGGGTATTTTTTTATTATTGAGTTTTAAGTGTTTCTTGTATATTTAGAGACAATACTCTATTATTAAATGATGCATGTGTTGCAAAGATTTTCTCCAAGTCTGTGCCTTGTATTTTAATTCTCTTAACAGTGACTTTCATAGAGCAAAAGCATGTAACTTTAATGAAGTTGAACTTATCATTTTTTTCTTTCTTACGTCATGATTTTTGTTTGTATATAAGAAGTCATCACTAAATCCAAGGCCACCTAGATTTTCTCCTTTGTTATCTTCTCAAAGTTTTATAGTTTTGTGTTTTACATGTAGGTCTATGAGCTACTTTTAGTAAACTTCTGCAAAAGTGTAAGATTATTTTTTAAATGTTATTAATTTATTTATTTGACAGCACTGGGTTTTAGGTGTGGCATGCAGGGTCTTCAATCTTCATTGCAGCAAGAGAACTCTTAGTTGCAGCATATGAGAACGAGTTCCTTGACCAAGGATAGAACTCAGCTTCCTGCACTGGGAGTGCGGTGTCTTACCCACTGGATTGTAAGGAAAGTCCCAAAAGTGTAGGATTATTTAACTTACTAATTTTTGCATGTGGATGTCCAGTAGTTCCAGGGCCATTTCTTAAAAAAGTTTATCATTTCTCTATTGAGTTTTTGTCATGACTTGGTAGTAATTTTTTTTAATTGTCTTAGTTTCTTTGTCAAATATCAGCTAATTTTTGTGAGTCTATTTCTAGGCTGTAATTCTGTTCCATTGATCTATTTGTCTACTGTTTTACTGTTACCATACACTCTTGTTTAGTTCTGTAGTAAATATAATAAGTCAGATAGTGCCAGTCTTTCAGCTTGCTTCTTCAATACTGTTTTGCTAATTTGGATCTTTTGCAAATCAGTTTGACAGTATTCACAGAATAATTTGCTGGGATTTTTAATTGGCATTGCACTGAATCTATAAATAAAGTTAAGAAGAATTGACGTCTTAACAACTTAAATATTTCTATGCATGAACACAGAATATCTTTCCATTTATTCATATCTTATTAGATTTCCTTCATCAAAGTTTTCTAGGTTTTCTCAGGCAGATCTATCATGAATTTTGTTAGATTATACTTAAATATTTCATTTCTTGAAACACAAATGATGTTGTGATTTTATTTCCATACAAGTTCAGTTCAGTTAGTCGCTCAGTCGTGTCCGACTCTTTGCGACCCTATGAATCGCAGCATGCCAGGCCTCCCTGTCCATCACCAACTCCCAGAGTTCACCCAGACTCACGTCCATCAAGTCAGTGATGCCATCCAGCCATCTCATCCTCTGTTGTCCCCTTCTCCTCCTGCCCCCAATCCCTCCCAGCATCAGAGTCTTTTCCAATGAGTCAACTCTTCACATGAGGTGGCCAAAGTACTGGAGTTTCAGCTTTAGCATCATTCCTTCCAAAGAAATCCCAGAGCTGATCTCCTTCAGAATGGACTGGTTGGATCTCCTTGCAATCCAAGGGACTCTCAAGAGTCTTCTCCAACACCACAGTTCAAAAGCATCAATTCTTCAGCACTCAGCCTTCTTCACAGTCCAACTCTCACATCCATACATGACCACAGTAGAAACCGTAGCCTTGACTAGACAAACATTTGTTGGCAAAGTAATGTCTCTGCTTTTGAATATGCTATCTAGGTTGGTCATAACTTTCCTTCCAAGGAGTAAGCGTCTTTTAATTTCATGGCTGCAGTCACCATCTGCAGTGATTTTGCAGCCCAGAAAAATAAAGTCTGACACTGTCCACTGTTTCCCCATCTATTTCCCATGAAGTGATGGGACCAGATGCCATGATCTTTGTTTTCTGAATGTTGAACTTTAAGCCAACTTTTTCACTCTCCACTTTCACTTTCATCAAGAGGCTTTTGAGCTCCTCTTCACGTTCTGCCATAAGGGTGGTGTCATCTGCATATCTGAGGTTATTGATATTTCTCCCGGCAATCTTGATTCCAGCTTGTATTTCTTCCAGTCCAGCATTTCTCATGATGTACTCTGCATATAAGTTAAATAAACAGGGTGACAATATACAGCCTTGATGTGCTCCTTTTCCTATTTGGAACCAGTCTGTTGTTCCATGTCCAGTTCTAACTGTTGCTTCCTGACCTGCATACAGATTTCTCAAGAGGCAGATCAGGTGGTCTGGTATTCCCATTTCGTTCAGAATTGTCCACAGTTTATTGTGATCCACATAGTCAAAGGCTTCGGTATAGTCAATAAAACAGAAATAGATGTTTTTCTGGAACTCTCTTGCTTTTTCGATGATCCAGCGGATATTGGCAATTTGATCTCTGGTTCCTCTGCCTTTCCTAAAACCAGCTTGAACATCAGGAAGTTCACGGTTCACATATTGCTGAAGCCTGGCTTGGAGAATTTTGAGCATTACTTTACTAGTGTGTGAGATGAGTGCAATTGTGCGGTAGTTTGAGCATTCTTTGGCATTGCCTTTCTTTGGGATTGGAATGAAAATTGAGCATTTCCAGTCCTGTGGCCACTGCTGAGTTCTCCAAATTTGCTGGCATATTGAGTGTAGCACTTTCACAGCATCATCTTTCAGGATTTGGAATAGCTCCACTGGAATTCCATCACCTCCACTAGCTTTGTTAGTAGTGATGCTTTCTAAGGCCCACTTGAATTCACATTCCAGGATGTCTGGCTCTAGGTCAGTGATCACACCATTGTGATTATCTGGGTCAGGAAGATCTTTTTTGTACAGTTCTTCTGTGTATTCTTGCCATCTTTCTTAATATCTTCTGCTTCTGCTAGGTCCATACCATTTCTGTCCTTTATCGAGCCCATCTTTGCATGAAGTGTTCCCTTGGTATCTCTAATTTTCTTGAAGAGATCTCTAGTCTTTCCCATTCTGTTGTTTTCCTCTATTTCTTTGCATTGATCTCTGAAGAAGGTTTTCTTATCTCTTCTTGCTATTCTTTGGAACTCTGCATTCAGATGCTTATATCTTTCCTTCGCTCCTTTGCTTTTGCTTCTCTTCTTTTCACAGCTCTTTGTAAGGCCTCCCCAGACAGCCATTTTGCTTTTTTGCATTTCTTTTCCATGGGGATGGTCTTGATTCCTGTCTCCTGTACAATGTCATGAACCTCATTCCATAGTCCATATAAGTAGCATTATCTTTTTAATTAAAAATACAATTGTTCACTGCTGTTATATAGAAAACAACTGATATTTTAATATTAAAATAATTATTGCTGCATCCTACAATATTGCTATATTTTCTTATTAGTTTCTGGAATGGTTTTCTTGGTTCTTTGGTATTTCTACGTAAAAACGTCATCTATAAACAAAGAGAACATTACTCTTTCCTTCCATTTTGTCTAATTTTTAGTCCCTTTTCTGGTCTTATTGCATTAACTAGGACTTTCACTACAATGTTGAAGGAGTAGTGAGAAGGGACATTCTTGCTATGTTCCTGATCTTAGGGAGGTTTCTACTTTCTCATCATGTAAATACAATGTTAGGTGTAGGGTTTTTTGCAGATTTTGTCTATCAAGTTGAAGAAGTTTACCTATCTTCCTCATTTGCTGTTTTTTTGTCATGAATAGGTGTTAGACTTCTTTTGAATGCAGTTTATACATCTATTGATTATGTTTTTTCTCTGTTAACCTATTAATGTGATGAGTTATGTAAAGGCTTCCTAGGTTGCTCAGTGGTAAAGAATCCCCCTGCCAATGTGAGAAATGCAGCAGACACATGTTTGATTTCCTGGTTGGAAAGATCCCCTGGAGGAGGAAATGGCATCCCACTCCAATATTCTTACCTGGAAAATGCCCTGGATAGAGGAGCCTCCAGGCTACAGTTCATGGGGTCATAAAGAGTCAGACATGACTGAGCTACTAAGCACATAGACACGTAATAAGTTATAGCCATTGATTTTGGAATTTTGAACCAACCTTGCCTACTCCGCATAAACCTACTCAGTCATGATGTATAATTCTTTTCCACATTGCTGGATTTGATTTGCTAACATTTTGTTAGGGGTGTTGACATGTTAAGCTCATAGGAGATATTGGTCTATAGTTTTCCTCTCTTATAATATCTTTGTCCAGTTTTGGCACTGGAGTGTATTTTGAAACCATAGTCTGATTGCAGAACTCATGCTCTTAACTACTGTATCTGAATTGGTTGAGGTTCAACCGTGAACCAGGCATTGTTAGATGTTTTCAAACATATTGTCTCAACTTTCCTGAATTATATAAGAGGACAAAAGATACTGCTGGTAGAAAAAGCAAATTTGTCTCATTTCTAAAATGAGTGATAATAACAATACTCCCCACAAAGTTTTTGTGAATAAATTGTGCAGTGAATGCTAAAGATTTAATACAATACTTAACACTTTACAAACATATAATGTGTTGATTAGGTGATAGCATATGACTGTTGAATTCTTTTTTCTATACCAATAACTATACTACTATTATACATTTCTATCTGTATGATACATTGGTTCTTCACAATTAATCTTTTCAAACTAAAATCTCTATTTCCATTTTTTTTATTCTTTTTTTTAAATTTTATTTTATTTTTAAACTTTACATAACTGTATTAGTTTTGCCAAATATCAAAATGAATCCGCCACAGGTATACATGTGTTCCCCATCCTGAACCCTCCTCCCTCCTCCCTCCCCATTCCATCCCTCTGGGTCGTCCCAGTGCACCAGCCCCAAGCATCCAGTATTGTGCGTCGAACATCTTCCACGTTATCCTTCTTCTTTAAGAGTTTCAAAGCTGGCTTGGATAGCAAGCTATAAAATGTGGTTTCATTTTTTTTTAACTTCTTCCTTATCCCACATCAAATGATCAAATTCTGCCCAAATTTATTCCCAACTACTTTAAAATTCTAAGAGTCCCGTGTATTGTCGTATTACTTGTTTAATTTTATGTTTATGACAAACCACTTCAGTACTCTTGCCTGGGAAATCCCATGGATTGGGGAGCCTGATGAGCTACACCATGGGGTCGCAAGGAGTCGGACACGACTGAGCGACTTCACTTTCACACATTGGAGAAGGAAATGGCAACCCACTCCAGTATTCTTGCCTGGAAAATCCCAGGGACAGAGGAGCATGGTGGGCTGCCGTCTGTTGGGTCACACAGAGTCGGACACGACTGAAGCAACTTAGCAGCAGCAGCAGCATACTATTTACCTTATCTATAGAAAGAGCTTCCTATGGCATCATCCTACCTTAATTTTTTTATCCAATCATTTTTATACCCTGCCGCCAGAATCAAATTTCTGAATAAAGCCAAGGCTATGCTTAAATTCATCTCACTGCCTATTTTATTATAGCATTCAGTAATTTTAGTAAGTCACACAGATTAACCATAAATCTAGACACATATCTTACCATCCTACATTCACAATTGCTACTCAAGCAAAATTATACTCTCCTTTCTCTGAGTACTTATTCCAGTGTGTGTGTGTGTGTGTGATGCATATATGCATTCATGCTCTTTATTTCATACAGCGGGACTTGGCTTGCTCTCTCATTTCCAAAATATCTCATTCATCCACAAATCCGAAAAGCCCAAAAGAGATGCCTCGTCCCTTCTAAAGATTTTATAGATATTACTCTGGTACAGTTCTTTGCTCCTCTGTCTTCCACATTTTTTTCCTAAATAACTTATATTTCACTTCATATACTGCTTTACAGAATTATGTGCCTGCCTTCCTGCTACATGTGAGTTCCTTGAGATCAGGAATTACATAATTGATTTTTACCCACAGTGCTTAGCATAATACTTGGCACATAGTTGATATTCAACAATCTTGTTAAATTGCAGACATAAATATTTTAAATAATATTCTTAAATTTTACTTTTCTGTTTTTAAAGCAAGTAAAAATTTAAAACCTAAGGTTACTTTTACAAATGGTGATGACTAAAGAAGAAATATAAAATAAAATATTTTGAAATTTAATAATAAAAAATAATAGATGTTCACATTTTCATGATACAAATATTTACACAAACTTCAATCATTACTGCAAGTATAAAAAAAGATTATTTTTAAAGATACTAAATACTCTATGAGATTCTACTTTACCACATTAAACATTTAGAAAAAAATTTTAGACTAATTACAATGAGATTGCATCAGAGCATAGAAACATTTCATCAATACATATTTTCATTATTTTATTGATATAAAATTGCCAAGTATGCAAAGATTGATGCTTCCAGAGCAAACAAATTATGATATTGTAATAAATTTGTTCAAGTTCCATCATCCAAAATCACTGAAATGAAGGATATGATCTGGCTTATCTGGACACAGCATAGAAACCACAGACCAAATCATGTTCCTTAGCAGAGGAAAAATTTCTTGCTTAAGCTTCAACCTGAAGCATAAGTACCCATCTTAGACAGAGCAAAACTTTTTACTGTGAACCTATTTCTGATCTCCTAACCTGCATTTATCAGAAGAAAGGAATGAGATGCTCTAGAATGGGAGAAACCAACTGTGTTCAGCCTGAAGCCAATTATTGTACAATCCATGAGCAAAGAATGTTTTTTATATTTTTAAAAGGTTATAAAAATATAAGACATAGACCTTGCAGGGCCACTGAGCCTAGAATATTTACTCTACAGCCCTCTGGAAAAAGTTTGTCAATCCCTCCTTTAGAGCAGCTTTGTCTAGTAGAACTGTCTATGATGGTGGAAATACTCTGTATCTCTGCTGTCCCAGAATGGCAGTTATAAAACTCATGCAGCTATTGAGTATTTGAAATATGGCCAGCACAACTGAGGAAATGGATTTTAATTGCATTTAATTTTAATTAACCTAATTTAAATAGCTCTATTTGTCTAGTAGCTACCACAATTTTTCCTGTCCCAATAGTCTGAAACTTTACATGCCATAAACAAAGGACAGAATAGAAGACAAGCTGCCATTACCTAAACAATACTTAGTTATTTGGGTAATCTACCTCCAAAAATATTTTCTTCCTCTTCCATTTTGTATCTTCTATTATTGTCTCTCAATTATTTTCTTTGAATGCATCTTCAGCCACCTTGCCATCTCATTCTCTTGTGTTTCAAGTGGAAAAGCGAACACAAAGGCAATGCAGGACTTTACTGAAGGGAGCAAATATATTTCAGAACTGAAGGTCAAAACTCTAAATCATTGCCCTTAAGATCGTAGCTAGATTTCTTTGCTACCATGTTGAATTCCACAGATCTCTCTGACACATGATGAATTAGCCTAAAGATTTAACCATCATGTATAATGTAATTTCTATAGAAAATTTTATACTGAACTCCAAACACCTGACTTCAAAACTTGCCACAAACTTTCTGACAAATTAGGAATAAACTGTATATAGTTTAACAATAAAAATCACTTATAAGTTTTAAAGTATGGTGAGTCATGTAAAATATTTACTAGACTAGTATGGAAATTATCCCACTACTTCATAGATGATACAAATGCTCTGCATTTAGAACTAGTTAGTGCATCCCTGGGCCTTCCTCGTAGCTTAAACTGTAAAGAGTCTGCTTGCAGTGTGGGAAACCCGGATTCAATCCCTGGGTCAGGAAGACTCCCTGGAGAAGGAATTGGCAACCCACTGTAGCATTCTTGCCTGGAGACTTCCATGGACAGAGATTGGCAGGCTACAGTTCATGGGAATGCAAAGAGTCAGACATGACTGAGTGACTAGCTTTCACTTTTCAGTGCTTTAGTAGTTGCGTGCCCTTAACAGTCACCTCTATACTAAGGCAATTTCGTTCTATCAGAGTCACACATGCAAAATTAAGCACATTCTCCTCAGCCTAAATGTAAAAAAGATTTGCAAAAAGAATTAGACAACAATACCACCTTTAACACATTTTCCAAAACTGCATTCTTTTTATTTTCATTGGCCACAAGGTTCAGAACAAGATCCTCTGTGTAATTTACATGCATTATTTCTTAGAAGTCAGAATTACAGTTCCAGTCTGCTAATTCCCAAATCAATTAATTCAGGAAATTAAATTTAGTTTTTGTGCCAAAGCAACTGTTGCTATTAGTTTCTTTTGAACTGTAAATCAGCCTATCTTCAATGCACTTCTCTGTTAGGTAAAAATATAAGATGAACAGCAGATAAACATTTAGACTATAATTCAATCATTTTTAAGTAGCTGCCAAATGCTGTCTTCAGAAAGCTTCCCATGGGGAAATGGCTATGCTGAGAGTAAATGCTACAAAGTATCTTAAAAACATGCCAAATGCTTTTTATCTGTCAAAAATGGCTAGTAAAGGAAAAGTACAATTTTAATAAGAGAGGGGGGAGGAAAGAAGGAAGACCTGTTCCTTTCCAGTCTTTTGAGAGTTTTTCATGCAATATGGTTGCATGGGAAATTAAAGGATGTGCTTACATGAACATTTAAAAATTCCAGGGTCCTTTTCAAAACAAGGACAAGGTAACCAGACAATTGACTGTAAACAGACAATTTTTAACTTAAGTATATTTTACTATCAATAAAAAATCATCCAAATTTCCCCAAAAATATTTGACAAAATAATATATTAAAAACTCAACCTAAAACCTCCTGACAAATTGAAAAAACTAATCACTGGCAAATTATCAGAGAAAACTTTGTATATAGAAATATACCAATGATAATTTCAGGTTTAAATTTTCTTTGAAGAATCCATAGACCTTCAAAGTTACTATGGTTTCACATGACTTACCAATTATGAGACCTGATTAAACTGTATATTTAATTGGGCAAATAGAAGAATTTCAATTTTTGTTTTACCTATGTTCAGGACAAGGATGTTCATGGCATAATACTTCATTTAACGTTATCTCACAGATTTAGCCCCACAAAAATGAGAAAGTGAAGTCAGTTACAACTAGCATTCAAGGAATAATAATTAAATGGGATAGTAATAATAGCTCTGGCTGGACAGATGGCAAATCTAAATACTCTGAGATTAAGAAGAGTATTTAAAAGGGCTTTATAAATCAAATAGTCTGCTTTTTCACCCAGTACAGTGATTCCTTTCAGTTCCCACTAGTTAACAGGGAGTTCTCTACTTAGTGGCTCAAACAGTAAAGGATCCACCTGCAATGCGAGAGACTTCGGTTTGATCCCTGGTCTGTGAAGATCCCTTGGAGAAGGGCATGGCAACCCACTCCAGTATTCTTGCCTGGAGAATTCCATGGACGGAGGAGCTTTTTGGGCTACAGTCCATGGGGTCACAAAGAGTCGGACATGACTGAGTGACTTTCATTTCACTTCACTTCTCTACCTCCCATGCCAGTAAATTCTATCTTTGGAACATTCTAAATGTTATAAAAGTCTTTTGAAAAAGATATAAATCTATTCATAATTACTTCATTATGTTTCTTACTTTAAATTCTGGATTGGGCTTCCCTGGTGGCCCAGAGAGTAAAGAATCTGCCTGCAATGCAGGAGACCTGGGTTTGGTCTCTGGGTTTGGTCTCTGGGTTGGGAAGATCCCCTGAAAAAGGGAATGGAAACCCCCTCCAGTATTCTTGCCTGGAGAATCCCATGAACAAAGGAGCCTGGCGGGCTATAGTCCATGTGTTTGCAAAGAGTCTTACTCGACTGAGAAACTAACCCTTTTCTTTCACTTTCACTCTGGCTATATCAGGAATCAATAGTAATTCAAATAATTAATCCAAAGCCCAATATGGAGTGTCACAAGTCTACTATAAGACATATGTGTCCACCATGAATATAATGTGTCCTAAGGATTTGAGGTATAAATATAGCTCATTTCAGGGCATTGACACAGTGAAGGTTAAGAAAACAGTTTCCAAAAACTCTCTTCTGTGTATATAATTTTAGTTTTGACTTTTATTTTCATTTGGAAAGTTTCTGAGGAAGTTATTTTCTTTTGCCATACAATGTTGTCATAAGGTGTTAATAAGAAGATAAAAATATTTTGAAAAAAGCTACTATAAAATCACTGACATTATTGGTATAATGTCATAAGTTATAGTAAGTTATAGTGGTAGTAGCTTTGATAGACTAGCTTTTTCATGAGGATTTGCATAAGAATAAAAAATAGATTGATCAAGATGTGATAGGAGAATTAAAAATCAGAGCCACTGTATCTTAAACCACAATGTACACAGAGTCCTCTAGAACCTTCTTTAATGCAGATTCTTTGCACCCACTTCCACAGATTCTCATATAATACTTGTATTCTGTACTTTATTCCAAGAGGAAACATAATGGAACATACTTTGAGAATTGCAGGTTTGGACCCCAAATAAGGAAACTAACTCTAACATAAACTATGAAAGTGTTAACAATGAAATAACATTTTATAAACATTAGAAGTCAAGGAATAATTTGAAACACATATAAAACTAAAGATTTGCTGATAAAAGTAAATATATACATATGGATGTACAAGAAATATAAGGTGTCTACCCATTTACAATAAAGAAATTAAATGTTTTTGGTTGTCTTAATATTTGATGAAGTTTTGAAAAAGAAATTAGGAGGAGCATCCAAAAGACACAGGAATGACAACATTATTCAGCCTAATGTTTGCTCAATTATTTGGACATTATCTCTTTAATAGTAAGACAGATTTGCTCAAAAACCCGCAAAACAAAAACAATATATGTGCCTCAGAAAATCTCACTTTGGCTGAGTTACAAGTAGAGGATTAGAGTAGTAGTAGTATTTGGGAGAAGGCAGTGGCAACTCACTCCAGTACTCTTGCCCTTTAGGCTGCAGTCCATGGGGTCTCTGAGTCGGGCATGACTGAGTGACTTCATTTCACTTTTCACTTTCCTGCATTGGAGAAGGAAACGGCAACCCACTACAGTGTTCTTGCCTGGAGAATCCCAGGGACGAGGGAGCCTGGTGGGCTGCCGTATATGGGGTCGCACAGAATTAGACACAACTGAAGTGACTTAGCAGCAGCAGCAGCAGCAGTATTTGGGAAGACTTAACCTGGATATAAAAGTAAAAGGTAGCTCTACTAATTGTTTTCTATATCCTTGGATAAGTTGCTTAGCTTCTGGGAGTCTTTATTTTGTCTCTTTTAAAAAGGTGGTCATCATATCGGTTCCCTTCTGCTTCAAGACATTCTTGTACAGATCAAATGAAAAAAGAATAAGAAAGTGCTTTTGAAACTATAAGCCCTATCACATGGTTGATGCATGGCTATGTCAGAATCTTACTACATAACCTGCTTTTTCAAATGCCAAAATCAGTTAAATACTTTTAGAAAGGTCATGACTTCAGGGGAAATAATGACATGTTCTGGATTTCTATCATATACATTTCTGTGAGAGAGTGAGAATGAATGAGGAGTATGACTTATACAAATGGGAGCAAAATTATCACCTTCTGAATGGGTTTCATAGTGATTTCAAAAGTGTGCTAAATGAGTACATCATCATAACCATAACTGACTCTATGAGGAATAAACACTGGAATATGGTAGTTACTAAATTTTGAAATTCATCTAACCATTTGCCATTTTTTTGAGGTTTTCATCATCCACATCAGTTCTTACAACTGACTCCCAATAATACCTGTGATTAAGATGGACTTAAAGTTCCTGTCAACTTGATTAAACTTTAGACAGCTTATTCTTGACTCTAGGTCTTTGATATCCCTTTCTTGGAGCATTTACTTAAAAAAAAAAAATTAAATTCTTTCTCTGCCCATTTGTGATGTAAATTTTTAAAAATCTTGTCAGTTTGACAACCCAGGACTGTCTTTCTCCAGACCTGGGAGCCCTTGCTTTGATATGTCAACATAAAGGAAGGCACAGTAGTCCAATACCCCAATCTCTGTGTGAAGTTAAGAGCCTAGCTGCAGTGGACGCCTTATTCCAAGTTGTGAAACTTTTTCCTTTTACAAAGACATGAGAAAGTTTACTTTTCGTTCAGGTAAAACCAGTTAGTCAATGCAGATGTCCTGTACTCTCCCTCTCACCTCAGTGCTTAAAAGTCTTCCCACCCTTTGTTCAGTGGAACTGAGTTCAGACTTTAGTCTGGCCCATTCTATTGCAATAAACAAAATCTTGAATAAAGCTGTATATTGTCACCGTGCTTATTTAACGTATATGCAGAGTACATCATGAGAAATGCTGGGCTGGAAGAAGCACAAGCTGGAATCAAGATTGCTGGGAGAAATATCAATAACCTCAGATATGCAGAAAACACCACCCTTATGGAAGAAAGTGAAGAGGAACTAAAAAGCTTCTTGATGAAAGTGAAAGAGGAGAGTGAAAAAGTTGGCTTAAAGCTCAACATTCAGAAAACGAAGATCATGGCATCTGGTCCCATCACTTCATGGGAAATAGATGCATTAACAGTGGAAACAGTGTCAGACTTTTGTTTTCTGGGGCTCCAAAATCACTGCAGATGGTGATTGCAGCCATGAAATTAAAAGATGCTTACTCCTTGGAAGGAAAGTTATAACCAACCTAGATAGTATATTCAAAAGCAGAGACATTACTTTGCCAACAAAGGTCCGTCTAGTCAAGGCTATGGTTTTTCTAGTGGTCAGGTATGGATGTGAAAGTTGGACTGTGAAGAAAGCTGAACACCCGAAGAATTGATGCTTTTGAACTGTGGTGTTGGAGAAGACTCTTGAGAGTCCCTTGGACTGCAAGGAGACCCAACCAGTCCATCCTAAAGGAGATCAGTCCTGGGTGTTCATTGGAAGGACTGATGTTGAAGCTGAAACTCCAATACTTTGGCCACCTCATGCGAAGAGTTGACTCATTGGAAAAGACCCTGATGCTGGAAGAGATTGAGGGCAGGAGGAGAAGGGGATGACAGAGGATGAGATGGCTGGATGGCCATGAGTCTGAGTGGATTCCGGGAGTTGGTGATGGACAGGGAGGCCTGGTGTGCTGTGATTCATGGGGTCGCAAAGAGTTGGAAACGACTGAGTGACTGAAATGAACTGAACTGAACTGAAGCTGTTTAACACTTGTGTAACTTTTTAGAACAAGAAAAAAAATACTTCCAATTTGCAATCATGAAAAGGCAGATTAGAAGAAGCAGCATTTGATACAAGATATAATCAGAAACTATCTCTTTGTGAAAAGTCTGCTGTCACTTACATAAATTAGCATTAAGTTTGGAATTACTAATTTAAACAAAGCCTAAATAGAATTGATGTTGGGCAAGGAAAATTTTTGTGCATAATTGTAACACTGTCCACTAGAATCAGAATAGTCTTTTCCAGGTTGCCAAAATTTAACACATGGCTGATAGCTGGAGCTTTGACAAATATGAAAGAATGCTAAAGAAAATCTTGCCATCTGGTAAAAGAGAAAGAGAGGTGGGCTGCAGACGTTTTTCTATTTTTTATGAAACTTTACATGTTCTCAAAGCCTAAAATGATTATATCCATATAGAAAACCTGCACTGTTATTTTAATAAATTTAAATATTAAATAATTAATGAGATTACTGTACTTAACAAATTACATTTCCATGTAATATAATGAAAACATGATTTGGTATATGTATGGTCTGTACAAGCGCAGAGTGTAGTTTTAACTATTCATATATCATGTTGTAATTGCATATGGTCCTTCAATGAATGTGCTTATGTATTATATGCCTAATAAACTTTCAGTAACCTAAATTCTAAGTCATTTAAAAATTATGTTGTAAAGCATATTCATTTTTATTTTTAATTTAGTGTCATACTGTACAATCTCATTCCTAAATCATGGCTATGTTTCCACTTGGAATCATTTAACTTTTCCTCCTTTTATCATGTTAACTGGTGGGAAGAGTAATATTTTACAGTTAAATATTGTGTGATTAATATCCATAATTATAAGATGTGACTGAATTAAAATCAATAACCCTTTATTTGAAGTAGATATCTCTTAACCCTTAATTGCTGATTTAGTAGTTAATTGAGAAAATCCTTGATAATGATCTGATGTAGCTCTGAAGAATGTTGAATGAGTAAGAGATTTCTCTCCAGTAGAAATAGTTTTCCCAACAGCATACAACTGATTCAAAAGAAAGATTGGTGGAGGGGACAAGGAAATTCAGTGTCTCAGTCTCTCTCAGCCTCAGTCAGCCATGACATACACACAGAAAAAAATACGTATTAGGAATTATTCATCTCAATGCGAATGTTGATCAATGGCACTCAACATAAAGGAAAAAATCAGAAAGAATAATATTCCCTAGAAGCTATGTTTTAGGAGCACATGAAACATACATATTTTGTTACAGAACATCTATCTGTTCATCCTTCTTTGTCTCATCTGTCTTTCGCTTGACTACTTCTTCCTTCTTATTCACTCAGTGCTTACTTTGCTGCTGAGATAATTGTTCCTGAAAAGGAGATTGTTAATGGTTCTGGCAGCAAAAATTCTCCAGAATTAAACGTCTGATCTCATCTGTGTTAGATTCCTTATGCTAATTTAAAAAACCATTGCCCTTCACAGACTTTACAGAGGGATTTCTCATTTTAAATATGTGTTATGTGGGAAAGAAACATGATCAATTTTATGAGATATTCTGTGTAGAGGAAGGTAGAATGAAAACCATATTCACTGAAGCCCATGAGGCATCAAGTATTGTGGTAGATATTTCAGATACAGTATTTACTCAAATTCTGACAACCACCATGCTGCTGCTGCTACTAAGTCACTTCAGTCATGTCTGACTCTGTGCAACCCCATAGGCAGCAACCCCTTGGCTCCCCCATCCCTGGGATTCTCCAGGCAAGAACACTGGAGTGGGTTACCATTTCCTTCTCCAATGCATGAAAGTGAAAAGTGAAAGTGAAGTCACTCAGTCATGTCCAACTCTTAGCAACCCCATGGACTGCAGCCTACCAGGCTCCTCCGTCCATGGGATTTTCCAGGCAAGAGTACTGGAGTGGGGTGCATTGCCTTCTCCGACAACCACCATAAGAAGAACTTATTATTATTATTTCCATGTTAAAGATTAAAAAAAAAAAAAGACTCACAGTTGTTAGGTAACTTGATCAAAGACAAACTGCTGGTTAATAATCAAACACAGATGTTAAACATTGACTTCAAATCCATGCCTTTCCCCCCACCCCCAGCAACTGGATGCTTCTATAAAATAATCTGTATTTGGAATAGAAACATCAAGTGTGAAAACGTATCTTGAATTAATCATGCTTGAATGCAAATTGTAATGTGTTCAGGTTAACATTCTTGATATGTGTCACATAATGTATACCCATGTTTCCCAAACTACATCTGTGCCCGAGGATGTCATCACAAATTTACCAGGAACTAAGGGATACTTTAAATTTTAAGGATAACAGTGAAACTCAACATCTATCAGATTACTGCAAACTACTAACTTGAAGTTCCGTTTCAGAAGTAGATTGTGCTAACTTCCTCTTAATGGCATATCTTTGTGTAACTGGTTTTTAAGTGACTGCTGTGATAAAAAAACAAATAGCAAGCAAAAATCAATGTGGAATGAGTAAAATGAGGATCCTGGTGATATCTAGTTTAGTTCTAGTATCTGAGAGTTGTGCAGTCCTCAATTGATGCATAGATTCCACTAGTAAGTAACTGTGCTTATCTAAAAATAAATATATGTATGTATATAATTTTCTTCAAACATCCATTAAGTCATAGAACATAAATGTTTACTGAGTTATTTGGACTTCACTGCTTAATAAGTAGAACTCTTAAGTCTTTCTTTTGGCCTTAGGACATGGTAGTGACGTGTTTGAGACACTAAAGATTCAACAAAACAAGAAAGCTTGGGAATCTCAAGAAATATTTAACATCTTCCTCTTAATAAAGAGGTCTTTGAACTTGCACCTTTAAGTTAGTCATATGAGTAACTCAGAAATAGATGAAGATTTCTTGAATCATGCCTCAATCTGTTGTTCTTTAGATATAAAATGAAGGCAATCTCAGAGAAGATTACTTCAAAGAAACATTTATTTCAAAACATTTCTCAAGATCCTCATCTTGACATAGCCAAGTCTTTGGAGGTTGTGTGACTGGTGAACTTACCTTCTGAGCTGAGCACAGCCATCAGAGCTACATAGTGTAAGGGACAGAGACGACTTGACTCCAAATTCCATTTCTACCACTTGCTGACAAAGCTAGTCAAAAATTAGTATTGCTATCCTCATCTGCAGGATGAGCAAAACTCAGTGAGAAGCCGTATTTCATATGATTCCATTGTGAGAACTGAAAACAATATGAACCAAAGTTGATTCCAGGCACAAAGTAGATATTTAATAAACATTCCTGTCTCCCTTCTGAATTCACCCTTCCATTGCAGAGAGGATTAATAATCAATACATAAACCTCATGGCTGAAAAATAGTCAACACTTCCTTCTGTTTTATTCTATTCTGAATTTGCACAATAGATAAGACTACAGCCTCAGAAAGCCTCTCCAAGGCTTTATTATTCAGTCAAGGTTCAGATTGATTTTCTTTAGGTCATTTCTATCACTCTCCTCAAATAATACTTCATTCTTTCACTATTTAATATCTGCCCTATCCACAAGTACAAGACCCATATCTCCCAAACACAAGTCCAAATATATCATTTATGTCTACTCAGAGTCTTCAGTGGCTTCCTCTGTCTGCAGAATAAAGTCTAAGTTATTGAGTACAATCATCAAGGACCTCCTTCACAGAGACAACTATCCTTTTTTAAAGCAATATAGTCCAAGGGTTAAGAGTAGAGTCTAGAGATAGACCTTCTAAAATCAGAGCTCCGTGAATGTAAGCAAGTTACTTATCCTCTGCATGCCTGAATTTGCTCATCTGAAAATGGGAAAACTAATAGAACCTACCTGAAATAGTGGCTGTGCAGAGTAAATGAATTAAGATAAACTCAGAACAGTGTTCAAAATAGAGAACATGCTGTTTAAGTGTTAGATTATAACTAATACTACTCAACATGCAACTTCAACAAAGAGGACTGTATAATACTCTGAATAAATCCCACATTTTTGGGTATCTGTCATTTTTCTTATATTTTCCATATATTTAAATACCCTTTCTAAGCTTATCACCAGCTTATTAACCTTTACAAATTCTATTAACCCATAAAAAGCCTCTCTAAGAAGCTGTCCCAGGTTTATTTATTTTGCTTCTTAAGGAAATTAATTTCTACCATTGACTTTACTGACAAGTTTCCACCTTATATGGCTATCTACTTATTTTCATCATAGTCTTAATCATAATTTATAAGCAAATGTTTCTTTGTTGGTTAATCTGTTTAGGGCCTATCATTAAAATTTCAGATATCTATGTGTGTGTTTTATTTACCTTGCACATTCAGATTAGAGTATCTTTATATCATTGATGCATAATTACATGATGGGTAAATGAATGAATGCATATCTACTACTGAAATACAGATTTCCTTTTCATCTTATATTTACTACAAACAGTCCTTTCCACTGATGGATTTTCCTTAGGATGGTCCAAATACCCCTTCTTTTCAATATTGTGTGCTGAGTTTATAAAACCTATAAAGAGAATATTATTCTCTTAATATGTCAAAAGATATATGGCTTTAATTTCTTAAATTATTCTATGAAAAAAAAAACAGATAAGGTAAACTAAGACCCATTGCCTACTTGCTTCATTCATTTTATTGTGATTGATATAAAAAATGGCTTAAAATCACAAAACCCAATTCACATTGAAAATTTGTTTAAATATCTATATATGACACAGCCAGATATCTCTGAAAAATCTTTCAGAAAGTGCATATTGCTACAGAAATTCAGCTCTTACATCTGTCTTTTGTTTTGACTATAGCCTCTGTATGATTTTTTCCCACAACACAAATATGCAAGTATATTACTGATTTTTTTTTTAAGTTCACAGCAGAAAAACAATGGGTGAGCCAATAAATATGAACAATAACTTGAGTGAAAAGTAAAACATTTAATAAAACTAAAAACAAGAAAATTAAGCAACTGACTGTTCAGGGAAACATAAACATGTGATGAACCATAAAAATTCATGGGAGGATAAACACAAAATTTGGTAAGTGGTTCCCCTAAGGAAGTGGCAGAGTGATGGAAGGGAGGAGTGCAAGGGGGTGAAAGTTATTGGTGATGGTACTTAGATTGCATGGTAGGTTCAGGAAGGTCTTTACATGTTCTTCTTTTAATACACATATCTATAATTTACATTTAAATACACGTTAAATATATCTTAAAAGAAAATTAAGACCATTGTGTAACATTAAAAAAGAAAGAAAATGAAGAATAGGAGATAAAAGAATTAAAGGAATTAAAGCTGCATAAAACAAAACAAATAACAAAAAGCGAATTGTCTAGACTGCTTCAGAGTACAACTGCCATCTGGATAAGTGTAACATTACTTACACTTTATATATGTGTATGGCTGTTTTCTAGTTATGGAAAGTCATGATGGATTTTCCATGTATGACTGTCAACATAAAATTTCCTCTTGTGTGTATAATATTCATGTAAAAATGTAAAATCACATGTATTTTTCTAAAATAATAGCATTGGGGGCCTCACTGTAATTTCAGCAAATTAAGATAACATGAAAAATATTTTAGGTAAAGAAACATTGTATCAAAAGGGATTTTTCAGGAGCCATAAATTTGAGAGTGTTAACACTGGAGAAAAAAATATCAGGTTACTAAAAAGAAGAGGTTAGCAGAATTCTGTGACAGAAATGGCTATTTTTCTCTCAATATCTTGGCCTTTGATACCTGTTTTTCCTCAATATTTTGATGGACCATGGTGTCCTACAATAGAGGCTACATTGCTCAGTATACATTGCAGCATTACAAAGTAGTCCTGCAAGTTGGTAACAATAACCCTGTGTACAAGACAGCAAAAGAGACACTGATGTATAGAACAGTCTTATGGACTCTGTTGGAGAGGGAGAGGGTGGGAAGATTTGGGAGAATGGCATTGAAACACGTGTAATATCATGTATGAAACGAGTTGCCAGTCCAGGTTCGATGCACGGTACTGGATGCTTGGGGCTGGTGCACTGGGACGACCTAGAGGGATGGTGTGGGGAGGGAGGAGGGAGGAGGGTTCAGGTTGGGGAGCACATGTATACCTGTGGCGGATTCGTTTTGATGTTTGGCAAAACTAATACAGTGTTTGAAGTTTAAAAATAAAATAAAATTTAAAAAAAAATAAATTACAACAACAACAACAAAAAAGAAATATAAAGAGAGGCAAATATAAAACTTTCAGAACATGTCCTTTTTACTACTGGATGGGATGAGGATAAAAGTTAGAATGGAAGCATTCATCTCATTCCATGAGGTTATCACGGAAACTGAGGTCTTTGCAGAGCATAAAGGGAAGTCATGAGGTTTTCAGACTCCAGAGTGCCACAGCATC
Organism: Bubalus kerabau; assembly: GCF_029407905.1. Classification (NCBI taxonomy): domain Eukaryota; kingdom Metazoa; phylum Chordata; class Mammalia; order Artiodactyla; family Bovidae; genus Bubalus; species Bubalus kerabau. The sequence continues at coordinate 75,968,161 of NC_073631.1, read as the reverse complement.
TTTTAACTGACTACTTTCAGACTCTTAAGAAAGAAATAAACTTCTCATTTATAAAAAATCAGTGTTGTGTGGGATTATCTGTTACCTGTAACCAAATCTGTATTCAATTATCACATAATCATAAGCAATCAGATTTTTCATTCTGTTTCATTCATTTTTCATTCCGTTTTTTTTTTTTTAAAGAACTTTGTACATCTAATAGCAAGGACTATACAAGGTCCCTGAAATTTTTACCCATGACTTAGTTGTAAAACCTCCAAAGATATAATAATTTGAAATGTCATTTATTTAAATTTGGAATCCATTATCAACTGTGAGAATTAAAATGAGACAATTACTTTACATTTTATGTAGTATATATTGGAGGCATTTTGCCTACTTCCATTGCATCTAGCAATTTTATTCAGAGGAAATGTTGACTCTTGGTGATCTAAGCAGACCAATCATATTTTTCCCCCAGGAATTAGAAGGTTGGGATAAGGCACACAGAATTGGAAAGTGAAGTAGGTGAGCACACTAGAGCAGCACTGTAGCAAAAGCCCCTATGTTCCTGCTGCTGCCCATACCAGGAAGCTCAGGCTCTTGTTGGCACAAATTTTTGGTCACCTTTCTAGCATTCAAGGCTTCCCAAGTGGCACAATGGTAAAGAATCTACCTGCCAATGCGGAGATGCAGAAGACGTGAGTTCAGTCCCTGAGTTGGGAATATCCCCTAGAGAAGGAAAACGGCAACCCACTCCAGTATTCTTGCCTGGAAAATTCCATGGACAGAGGAGCCTGGTGGGCTACAGCCCATGGGCTCACAAAGAGTTGGACACGACTGAGCGTGCATGCACACACTGGTCACACGATACTAGCATTCACTTTCCCTTTCCCAGTTGTAACAGTACCCTAAGGCCTCATTCATTTAGTTTGAGTGGTATTTCATCCATCATTCAGGATCCGTCCTAATTTGCTGAAGCCAATAGCATAATCCATCCCCATGTCACCATTATGAATTAGGAATGTGTAGCCTAGACCTCAGCCTGGGGTGTGCAGGAGCTGTTTCATACCAGCTCTGAAGAGCCAGCTGCTAAATTTCTTGGAAATGTGCAGTCCTTTACTAACACCACCATTAATTAAAAAATAAATTATATAAACTCATTTAAATTCTATGAAAATATAATAAATACTCAAACCAGATCCATTTCTAAGTGTTTTGTGTGATTTTACTATACTTTATTAGAATCCATGTACTTGAGATTATTCATATTTACTGCACAAGGTGGAAATTCTATGCAATGATGTGCAACTGCATGGCGGTGGTGGTTTAGTTGCTAAGTTGTGTCCAACTCTTATAACCCCATGGACTATAGCCTGCCAGGATCCTCCATCCATGGGATTTCCCAGCCAAGAATACTGAAATGGGTTGCCATTTCCTTCTCCAGGGGATCTTCCAAACCCAGGGGTGGAACCTGGGTCTCCTGTATTGCCAGCAGATGCTTTACTGACTGAGCCACCAGTGAAGCCCATATAAGTGCATACCTTTTCCTGACTCTGTAGTCAATGGCATCATATCAATAGCCAAATAATATATATTCTTCCAGTATTTGAAAAGTATTGTCCAAATGAACAAATAATTACCATAATAAATGAATGAATCAGTAAGGTTTCCGAGCAGCTAGACTATTTTCAAATCATGACTAGATTGCAACTGTACATTGGCTACAGACATGAGCCTGGCAAAAGTTAACAGAAGTACTATGTGAAAATTAATTGGCCATATGAAATTCATATTGAAAAGTATTCTATCCTTATTATTTATAAATTGTGTGCTAAACATCTTTTACACAAGTAAAGTTCATAATAATCTTATGTACATATAGAACATGCTTACATTTTTTTTCAGAGAACTGCTTTTCATCATTTACCAAGAAACCCATGTCTAAGCCAGCCAGTTAGTACATGACTTTCCATGAATGAACATGGGCCAAATTAGTTCAATCCCAGAGTGCCGGGGTCCAGCCCCAGCTGATCCAGGGTATTCGAAGGAGAGACGGCATAGGCGAGGGTCAGGAAACAACTGCTTAATTACACGTTAATTAAGGATACAAAGAGTAATAGAATGAGGATAGCTCAGTAGGAAAATTCAGTGGAGAAAAGAGGCTGAGTAGCTTGGTTTACGCGGGAGACCAATAAAACTTCAAGACAAGAAGTTTGCACCACTTACGTAGGCCGCAGGCGTCCTTCCGTTCTCCCGAAGGAGAGGAGACACTGAGGCCTCCCCGGTCGGATCTTAGAAGCCCAGGCATAATTAGCAAGCATGGTGGGTTCCACGCTCCAGATGGAGACTCAGCTAGAATTTGGGAGAGAGAGTGACATGGGGAGACCAAGTTTCAGTGAACAAGGCCCACACTTTATTTTCCAAAGTAGTTTTTATACCTTAAGTTATGCATAGAGGATAATGGGGGAAGGGGTAGAGTCATGCAGCAAGCCAGGCTTTCTTCCTGCAAACTTATCATATGCAAAAGCTTAGGTGATTTGCATCATCTTCTGGCCCGGAGGCCTGTTAACATTTTAAGACCCTTTCTTCAGAAGGCTTATTTTTCTCTAAAGGTGATTGGTCAGGAGCCACCCTCCAAAAGCATTAAAGTTGCATTCCTACAGAGCAAAGGTGTGGTGGGCTATAACAAGAAAAAGAATTAACTCAAGGGTCCCAGGTTACAAACATTAAAGCTACTACTTACACCAATTTTATTAATCAATACACTGCCAGGGACACAGCAGGTAAGGGATATGGAAACTTAGCAGCAAACATTGGCCCAACAAGTGAAAATCCCTTCACCAATACAATTTCTAATCAATCTTGTAACTGCTCAAAGAAATCTGTGTTTAGACAGTATAGAACATCTCATGCCTCTCACAGTTGGGAGGCTCTGAGCAATCACATGTGGCCGGAAAAACCTATTCAGGCAGGCTAGAGGATTTCCAAAGGAGTTTGTAGGTTGAAACACTGTCACACCCAGGAATTGTTAACTGGAGCTGTAAGCCAACTCTTTTTTCAGAGAGAGGTAGTGGGGGACAGCCCCCCGTAAAGTCAGAGGTGTAGGTGAAAGCACAAAGCAGAAAGTAGGCAGACTCTGGTTTTGGGGGGTAGATGCTCGAGAATTTCCAGGGGGACTCCTGAGGCTCGATCCCGCCTTTGCGTATGCCGAGCCTCCTTCCTCATGACCTTTGTCATGGGTGGAGCTCCTCACGCTGGCTCCCGGCAGTGATAGAATTCCAGTTGAGCTATTCCAGATCCTGAAAGATGATGCTGTGGAAAGTGCTGCACTCAATATGCAATATGCACTCAATATGCAATATGCCGGCTCCCGGCACCAGAGAAGGTTGGGACTTTCTTTTTCAATGACTGAAACAGACATTTCTTTCTATCTGTCTAACACTCTGAAGCTCTTTCTTTGCCTTCCACACATACAAATACACAATCACTCACTCTCGACATAAACAAGGAAGAATGAAGACTTATGAGCTTATTATTGTGGTAGGATGACACTACAAATGAGCTTCCCTGGTGGTTCAGATGGTAAAGAATCCGCCTGCAATGCTGGAGACCTGGGTTCAATCCCTGAGTTGGGAAGATCCCGTGGAGGAGGGCATGGCAACCCACTCTCCCATTCTTGCCTGGAGTAGCCCCATGGTCAGAGGGGCCTGGCGGACTACAGTCTATGGGGTCGCAAAGAGTTAGACACGACTGAGTGACTATGCACACATGACATGACAAAGGAGTCAACTTTGGGATACAAAAAGCAGGTAAGAGGAAAGAAAGAAGCTAATTTCTTGTTGAAAGTTTTGAGGTGCTGGGTCAAACTGACATTATAGTAGCCCTAATAGCTAATGAGTTTTTTTCATTCCTTAAGACAGTTTCAGCTGAATTTTCTGTGCTTCCTGAGACCCAAAACTATCCAGCTATTTTGTCTGTAAACTATACCACTTCCCTTCTATGAAGCATTTCTTTTTTTCTCATATTTACCAAAGTTTATGAATCAATAGTCTAAAAAGGTTAGGTTAGAGGCTTAATATGTTAGAAGAAAAAAATAATTCTGATATATTTTTCTTACAGAAGGTACAAAGAAGGAGCAAAGAAGCTTTGGGGTGAGTGTTGTTTTACAAGACTCTCCAGGTAGTCTTGGACAATACACTTAGGTTGGTAGGGATGTTATTCTTTTACTCAGGCCCTAGATCCCAACTAGTCATGAGAAACCATAAGAGAGCTTACTGCAGGCTTACAGGCCTCCTATACTATCCATTTTATGGCCCTGAAACTATAAAATGATGATCTTTTGTGACTGTAAAATCATTTAGCAGGCCAGGTCATGTATATCCTAATAACCAAGTCTCAAATATAATTTTGTATTATGTCTCCAATGCCATCTCTGCAGATATAAAATAATGAAAACATATTTTTGTGTTAATATTCTCTGCATCATACTATGTAATGCTGGCAGGTCTGTGGCAAGCAGCTGAGTCCACTGCTTACAACCACAAACACCCCAACAAACACAGAATTGGCAACTAGGAGTAGTACAAGGGCCATAGATCCTCAGATAAATTTATCTTTCGGGAATTTGTCATCAGGTTGACATAAAACAAACAAACAAAACCATTGGGATACTTTCCCATTAGGAAAGTGCCAGCCCATGGCACAGAGTATTGAATTTGTCAGTCAAGTTGGTAACTTTGGCTACTGGAAAAACAACAAAGGATGAAAAAGCCCAGGGCTATGGTAGGATCTTTGCTACATCTAATAGCAAAGTGTAACTTAAAATAAGAGAACCCTAAAAAGCAATTCTTGAAAATCCTACCTCAATGTGATGACTGATACTCAGTTTCTATATGTTACCATGCTAAAAAAATCTGCTATCTCTTGTACCCATAGAGTGAAGCTGCTAAAGGTCATAGAAACTGATTCCAGGGGATGCTTAACTAAGAAATTAGTTAAATTCACAACATCACTAACTTTTATGCAATATATGATATATGAATAGGAAATTAGGGAATTCTGAAATAAGAAAATTAGGGAATCCATTGAAATTAACATATCCAGGAGTATTCTTAGAATTTGGAGAACCCCAACCCATAAAGCTGCAGCCATGAAATTAAAAGACACTTACTCCTTGGAAGGAAAGTTATGACCAACCTAGATAGCATATTCAAAAGCAGAGACATTATTTTGCCAACAAAGGTTCATCTAGTCAAGGCTATGGTTTTCCTGTGGTCATGTATGGATGTGAGAGTTGGACTGTGAAGAAAGCTGAGCAAAAAGAATTGATGCTTTTGAACTGTGGTGTTGGAGAAGACTCTTGAGAGTCCCTTGGACTGCAAGGAGATCCAACCAGTCCATTCTGAAGGAGGTCAGCCCTGGGATTTCTTTGGAAGGAATGATGCTGAAGCTGAAACTCCGGTACTTTGGCCACCTCATGCAAAGAGTTGACTCATTGGAAAAGACTCTGATGCTGGGAGGGATTGGGGGCAAGAGAAGAAGGGAACGACAGAGGATGAGATGGCTGGATGGCATCACTGACTCGATGGACGTGAGTCTCAGTGAACTCCGGGAGTTAGTGATGGACAGGGAGGCCAGGCGTGCTGCGATTCATGGGGTCGCAAAGAGTCGGACACGACTGAGCGACTGATCTGATCTGAACCCATAAAGCCACTCTAAAATGTTCCCATTGTATCTTTCTTGCTGTATGGATCTAATAATTTACCTAATTCTAACATTCATAGCCTCTCAATTTTCCCAGTCACTGAAATGCAAAATCAGAGTAGAGAATAAAATAATTAAATCCAGAAAAGGTTTCATGGATTTAAAATTTTATATCATTAAAAATGGAAATTTGTAGAGAAGTATTTTGGTAGCTCTCAACCATGAAGAATAGAGTATGATTTTGGATAAGGCTTAATTCTTTGCTATTGGTGAACACAGAGCAATTTGGAACTCAGCAGCTTGCAGGCAGCTAATTTGTTGGTTTAGTCAAAGCAAAACTGTATGAAAAGTGACCCATGTTGCTGCTGCTGCTGCTGCTGCTGCATCACTTTAGTCGTGTCCAACTCTTCTTGACCCCATGGACTGCAGCCTATCAGGCTCCTTCCTCTGTCCACGGGATTTTCCAGGCAAGAGTACTGGAGTGACTCATGTTCAGTCAGCTCAGTTTAGTTCAGTCAGTTTTGTCCGACTCTTTGCGACCCCATGATTCGCAGCACGCCAGGCCTCCCTGTCCATCACCAACTCATGTCCATCGAGTCAGTGATGCCATCCAGCCATCTCATCCTCTGTCGTCCCCTTCTCCTCCTGCCCCCAATCCCTCCCAGCATCAGAGTCTTTTCCAATGAGTCAACTCTTTGCATGAGGTGGCCAAAGTACTGGAGTTTCAGCTTTAGCATCATTCCTTCCAAAGAAATTCCAGAGCTGATCTCCTTCAGAATGGACTGGCTGGATCTCCTTGCAGTCCAAGGGACTCTCAAGAGTCTTCCTCAATACCACAGTTCAAAAGCATCAATTCTTTGGCACTCAGCTTTCTTTATAGTCCAACTCTCACATTCATACATGACCACTGGAAAAACCATAGCCTTAACTATATGGACCTTTGTTGGCAAAGTAATGTCTCTGCTTTTCAATATTCTATCTAGGTTGGTCATAACTTTCCTTCCAAGGAGTAAGTGACTTTTAATTTCATGGCTGCAGTCACCATCTGCAGTGATTTTGGAGCCCAAAAAATAAAGTCTGACACTGTTTCCACTGTTTCTTCATCTTTTTCCCATGAAGTGATGGGACCGGATGCCATGATCTTCTTTTTCTGAATGTTGAGCTTGAAGCCAACTTTTTCACTCTCCTCTTTCACTTTCAACAAGAGGCTTTTTAGTTCCTTTTCACTTTCTGCCATAAGGGTGGTGTCATCTGCATATCTGAGGTTATTGATGTTTCTCCCAGCAATCTTGATTCCAGCTTGTGCTCCTTCCAGCCCTATGTTAGGTAATATTAAAAAGCCAGAAAGCCTTTAGTTGATGTCAAAGAAAGAATTCAAAGACTACAGGAAAAAGTGATATTCGATTGGATACCTCTTGTACATTTCACCCATACATCCCCCTCACTGTGTTTATTGCCAGGGTTCAGACAATTATTCATTCTACTTTTTAATTAGGAACAAAGTGGTGATGGAAGTCCTGCTGCTGCTAAGTTGCTTCAGTCGTGTCTGACTCTGTGTGACCCCATAGATGGCAGCCCTCCAGGCTCCCCCGTCCCCGAGATTCTCCAGGCAAGAACACTGGAGTGGGTTGCCATTTTCTTCTCCAATGCAAGAAAGTGAAAAGTGAAAGTGAAGTCGCTCAGTCATGTCTGACTGTTAGCGACCCCATGGACTGCAGCCTACCAGGCTCCTCCATCCATAGGATCTCCCAGGCAAGAGTACTTGAGTGGGGCGCCATTGTCTTCTCAGGATGGAAGTCCTAGTTTCTTTGAAAAATACTTTGCTGCTGCTGCTACTAAGTCACTTCAGTCGTGTCCGACTCTGTGCGACCCCATGGACTGCAGCCCACCAGGCTCCTCCGTCCATAGGATCTCCCAGGCAAGAGTACTGGAGTGGGGTGCCATTGCCTTCTCCGGAAAAACACTTTAGTAGGCTGATAATTCTAGTGAACAAGAGAAGAATAAAAATGTGATCCTTGATCTCACTAGGGTTGAAATAAGCTAAGCCCAGTGAGGCCAAGACTGTGTGTTATTACCCTCCAGAAACAAAATATCATTTTGCCATAGATTATATATTTCTTATGATCTCCATCTTCCAGATGTCTCAGTTCACATTCAAATCCAGTGATAGTAAATTTGATTATTCAAATGTGGCTCTGATATCTGTCCTAGAATTAATCAATCATGGCCAGAAACAAGGCTTGGTAACAATCACTGAGGCATCACTGAGCCCATGAAGAGTCACTCTACTTTAATCCATTATGTTCCTTTTTACTTGATTCTCAACACATGTACATGAGGACAGGAACACATGCATGCATGTGCACACACACACACACACACACACACATTTTTGTTTCCTTAATCCCAAAATGTCATCATCTAATAAGATCTAAACTCTCCCATGCACAAGTACATCCTCTTTCCCACCAGCACACAATTTCTAGTTTATATCTTGCAACTCAACCAGAATTCTCTCTCCTATAGCCATACCCCAAATTTCCCCACTGCCTTTCCAACCTAATAACTCATATTAAAAATTAAAGGGAACCAGTATAGGGATTTCCTGTTTGCCTTTTGACAGTAAATGGTTAATAACAGCATTCTGGTAGGAGACATGTCTTGATTTACAGTGTTTGCTGATTTCCATAAACATTTCTACCATAGTCAACTTTGAGCTACCAATGTGAAGTCACTGAATTGCAGAGTTGGAAAGAGACGTATATAATCAACTCTGTAAGTAAATGCAAATTGGCTCTAGCACACCTATATAATTATACAATCAGGAATTGGGGAAATTCAGGAGTTTTATGCCTGATTGATTGTCTCTCTAGGCATATTTAACTAACTTTCATTTATTATCTTACCCTCAATGCCTCCCTTTATTAGTAGATTTCAGTGATGTTCTGTAACATCAGGAATTAGTGTAAGCACTGAGCCAGGATCCAATAATCTCCACCAATTTTTTAAATATATTTTTCTATATATTTACTAAATTAAGCAATCAATTGGAACAAAGATTAAAACATTTACAACTCATATATTTAGTGTTATAATAGCATCATTTTATTAAGCTTCTTCTGGTTTCAGAAAGGAGATGGTCAGCTCACAAAATTAGGTAATAAAACGAGTATGCAGTAATAAAATAGGCATTTGGTTGTTTCAGATTGAAGTTTTTAAGTTTCCTGCAAATTAAGTAGGTTTTAATTAATTAAATCAAGTAGAAACAGTCCATTTTATTTCCTTAGAACACATGGTTAATTGACCATAATTGGTATGCCCTTTGGCATACTATGCACCATCTCTGGGGTACTGCACTGATCCTATGCTCCCACCACCATTATATACCCATAGACTTATTTTCCTTCAATTTATGGTTATTATAAACTCTATAAAGGCAGAGTTGTTGTATATTTTACTCTAAGAATAGTTTCTGACATCAAGACGAAGGAGAGAAGTAAGTAAGGAAGGGAAACAGTGAAGGAGACATGTTGAAAGATTGATCAAACATGCTAAAGTCATAGAATCTGGAAGTCTGAAGACACCTGATGCTATCTAATTCAGAAGCCTCCTCTACAGATTAGGAAACGGTCAAAATACTTGTCCATGAATTTGTTGTTATTCAGTCACTCTGTTGTGTCTGATTTTGCAACCCCATGGACCGCAGCATGCAGGCTCCCTTGTCCTTCACTAACTCCCACAGTTCACTCAAATTCATGTCCATTCAGTTGGTGACATTATCTCACCCTTCATCGTCTACCGCCCAATTCTCCTTTTGCCTTCAATGTTTCCCAGCATCAGTGTCTTTTCCAATAAGTCGACTCTTCCTATCAGGTGGCCAAGTATTAGAGCCTCAGCTTCAGCATCAGTCCTTCCAACAAATGTTCAGGGTTGATTTACTTTAGGATTGACTGGTTTGATCTCCTGGCAGTCCAAAGGACTCTCAAGAGTCTTCTCCAGCACCACAATTCAAAAGTATCAACTCTTCAGTGCTCAGCTTTCTTTGTGGTCCAACTCTCACATCCATACATGACTATTGGAAAAAGCATAGCTTTGGCTATACAAACTTTTGTCAGCAAAGTGATAACTCTGTTTTTTAATACTCTGTTTAGGTTTGTCATAGCTTTCCTTCCAAGGAGCAAACCTCTTTTATTTTCATGGCTGCAATGACCATCCACAGTGGTTTTAGAGCCTAAGAAAATAAAATCTGTCAGTTTCCACTTTTCCCCTTCTATTTGCCATAAATTGATGGGACCTGGTGCTATGATCTTAGTTTTTTGAATGTTGAATTTCAAAACAGCTTTTTCAGTCTCCTCTTTCACCCTCATCAAGAGACTCTTTAGTTCCTCTTCACTTTTGCCATTAGTGTTATCGTCTACATATCTGAAGTTGTTAATATTTCTCCAGACAGTCTTGATTCCAGCTTGTGTTTCATCCAGCCCAGTGTTTCACATGATGTACTCTGCATAGAAGTGAAAGAAGCGGGGTGACAATATACAGCCTTGTTGTACTCCTTTAGCAATTTTGAAATGGTCAGTTGTTCAATGTCCAGTTCTAACTGTTGCTTCTTGACCTGCCTACAGTTCTTAAGAGACAGGCAAGGTGGTCTGGTATTCCTATCTCTTTAAAAATTTTCTACAGTTTGTTGTGATCCACACAGTCAAAGGCTTTAGCATAGTTAGTGAAGCAGAAGTAAATGTTTTTTTTTTCTCAAATTTGCTTCCTTTCTTTATGATCCAACGAATGTTGGCAATTTGATCTTTTGTTGCTCTGCCTTCTCTAAACCCAGCTTACCTTCCTAAACATATGGGAGTGCCTGGTTCACATACTACTGAAGTCCAGCTTGAATGATTTTCAGGATTACCTTGCTAGCATGTGAAAGGAGTGCAATTATACAGTACTTTGAACATTCTTTGGCATTGCCCTTCTTTGGATTGGAATGAAAACTGATCTTTTCCAGTCATGTGGCCACTGCTGAGTTTTGTAAATTTGCTCAGCATATTGGGTACAGCACTTTAACAGCATCATCATTTAGTGTTTGAAATAGCTCAGCTAGAGTTTTGTCACCTCCTCTAGCTTTTTTCATAGTACTTCTTTCTAAGGCCCACCTGACTTCATACTCCAGAATGTCCAGCTCTAAATGATTGACCACACCATCAAGGTTATCCAGGTCATTAAGACCTTTTCTGTTTAGTTCTTCTGTGTATTCTTGCCACCCATTCTTAATCTTTTCTGCTTCTGTTAGGTTCCTACTGTTTCTGTCCTTTATTATGTCTGAAGAGATCTCTAGTCTTTCCCATTCTATTGTTTTCCTCTCTTTCTTTGCATTGGTCATTGAAGAAAGCCTTCTTCTCTCTCCTTGCTATTCTCTGGAACTGTACATTCAGTTTGGTATATTTTTCTCTTTCTTCTTCAGCTATTTGTAAAGCCTCCTCAGACAACCATTTTGCCTTCTAGACTTTCTTTTTCTTTGGGATGATTTTGGCCATTGCCCTCTGTTCAGTGTTACAAAGCTCTGTCCATAGTTCTCCAGACACTCTGTCTATGAGATTAATCCTTGAATCTATTTGTCACCTCCACTGTATAACCATTTTATTTAGGTCATACCTTAATGGCTTAGTAGTTTTCCCTCCTTTATTCAACTTAGGTCTGAATTTTCAATAAGAAATTCATGATCTGAGACATAGTCAGCTCCAGGTCATGTTTTTGCGGACTGTATAGAGCTTCTCCATCTTTGGCTGCAAAGAACATAATCAATCTAGTTTTGGTATTGACCATCTGGTGATGTCCATGCATAGAGTCATCTCTTGGGTTGTTGAAAAAATGTGTTTTTTCCTGTAGTTTTCATACTGTGCCCAGCATTTTCTGTTGATGAAACTCTGTTAGCCTTTGCTCTGCTTCACTTTGTACTCCAAGGCCAAAGTCACTAGTAATTCTGAGTATCTCTTGTCTTCTTACTTTTGCATTCCAATCCCCTATGCTGAAAGGACATCTTTTTTTTTTTTTTTTTTTTTGGTGCAACACCTCCAGAAGGTGTTGCAGGTCTTCATAGAACTGATCAACTAAGCTTCTTTGGCATTAGTGGTGGGGCATAGACTTGGATTACCATAATGTTGAATGGTGTGCCTTGGAAATGACCTGAGATCATTCTGTCATTTTTGAAGTTGCACTCAAGTATTGCATTTCCAATTATTTTGTTGACTATGAGGGCTATTCCATTTCTTCTAAAGTTTTCTTGTCCACAGTAGAAGGTTAATAGTCATCTGCATTAAATTTGCCCACTCCCATACATTTTAGTTCACTGATTCCTAAGATTTTTATGTTTATGCTATCTCCTGCTTGACAACATCCAATTTGCCTTGATTCATGACCTAACATTCCACCCATACAATACTGTTCTTTACAGCATCAGACTTCACTTTCACCACCAGACACATGCACACCTGAGTGACATTTCTGCTGCAGCCCAGCCACTTCATTCTTTCTGGAACTATTAGCAATTGCCCTTTGCTCTTCCCCAGTAGCATATTGGACACCTTCCAACTAGGGGGGGCTCATCTTCCAGTTTCATATGTTTTGCTTTTCATACTGCTCATTAGATTCTCCATGCAAGCATACAGAGTTGGCATTTCCTCCTCCAGTGGACCATGTTTTGTCAGAACTCTTCACTATAATTTGTCCAACTTGGGTGACTCTGCATGGCCTGACTCATAGCTTCAACAAGTTATGAAAGGCCCTTTGCTATGACAAGGCTGTGATCCATGAAGGATTATCCATGAATAGCCCCTATATAAGTGCCAACTCAGAACACAAGTCAGAGAACACAGGTATCTCAATTTTATAAAGGCAGTTTATTTTAAGAAAAGACTATAAAATAAATACAGGATGGAAAAACACCATGAAGGTATACCAAGGTGTACAGACAACAGTGAAGTAAAAAGAGAGAGATCTTTAATGCACCACAATTTTGTAAAAAGCATACTATATTTTTTTTAATTAAACTAGGTAAAATTCACCAAAACTCTTGGATTCTTTCTTTCAGCTTTCTGATTCCTGGCCATCCCAATGACTCCAAAGGTGCTGAAGCTGACATTTTTTTGTTTGTTTGTTTGTTTTGGTCAAAACGGAAATAACTTCCCTCTACATGGCCTCCAAAACATTTTGTGGAGCGGTCACTCCAAACTCTTGATACTTTGGTATGCATTTGTAGGGTAACAAACTATTTATAGAATCAGGCAAATTCTCTGAAATGCAAAGTGCTTTGTAATTATAACCTTCATTTATCCTGAAAAATACAAAATTTTATATCCCCAAAATGGAAAGATAAAAGAATCATCTGTCAGGAAGCAACAGAACTGGACATGGAACAACAGACTGGTTTGAAATCAGGAGAGGAGCACGTCAGTACTGTATATTGTCACCCTGCTTATTTAACTTCTATGCAGAGTACATCATGAGAAACACTGGGCTGGACGTAGCACAAGCTGGAATCAAGATTGACAGGAGAAATATCAATAACCTCAGATATGCAGATGACACCACCCTTATGGCAGAAAGCGAAGAACTAAAGAGGCTCTTGATGAAAGTGAAAGAGGAGAGTGAAAAAGTTAGCTTAAAACTCAACATTCAGAAAACTAAGATCATAGCATCGAATCTCATCACTTCACGGCAAATAGATGGGAAACAGTGGAAACAGTGACAGACTCTATTTTGGGGGACTCCAAAAAAACTGGAGATGGTGACTGTAGCCGTGAAATTAAAAGCCACTTGCTCCTTGGAAGAAAAGTTATTACAAACAAACAGCATATTAAAAAGCAGAGACATTACTTTGCCAACAAAGGTCCATCTAGTCAAAGCTATATTCTTTCCAGAAGTCATGTATGGATGTGAGAGTGGAACTATTAAGAAAGTTGAACACCAAAGAATTGATGCTTTTTAACTGTGGTGTTGGAGAAGACTCTGGAGAGTCCCTTGGATGGCAAGGAGATCCAACCAACCCATCCTAAAGGAAATCAGTCCTGAATATTCATTTAAAGGATGATGCTGAAGCTGAAAACTCCAATACTTTGGCCACCTGATGCGAAGAACTGACTCATTTGAAAAGACCCTGATACTAGGAAAGATTGAAGGCAGGAGGAGAAGGGGATAACAGAGGATGAGATGGTTGGATGGCATCACCAATTCAATGGACATGAGTTTGAGTAAATTCAGGAGTTGGTGATGGACAGGTGGGCCTGGTGTGCTGCAGTCCATGGGGTCGCAAAGGGTCAGACGTGACTGAATGACTGGACTGAACTGAACTGATTTTATTCAGGAAGGTTATGCTTTGAAATGCTGGAATGAAGCAGGGCAAAGACTAGTAGAGTTTTGCCAAGAAAATGCACTGGTCGTAACAAACACCCTCTTCCAACAACACAAGAGAAGACTCTATACATATACATGGACATCACCAGATGGTCAACACCAATATCAGATTGATTATATTCTTTGCAGCCAAAAATGGAGAAGCTCTATACAGTCAGCAAAAACAAGACTAGGAGCTGACTGTGGCTCAGACCATGAACTCCTTATTGCCAAATTCAGACTTAAATTGAAGAAAGTAGGGAAAACCACTAGACCATTCAGGTATGACCTAAATCAAATCCCTTATGATTATACAGTGGAAGTGAGAAATAGATTTAAGGGCCTAGATCTGATAGATAGAGTGCCTGATGAACTATGGAATGAGGTTCATGACATTGTACAGGAGACGGGGATCAAGACCATTCCCATAGAAAAGAAATGCAAAAAAGCAAAATGGCTATCTGGGGAGGCATTACAAATAGCTGTGAAAAGAAGAGAAGCGAAAAGCAAAGGAGAAAAGGAAAGATATAAACATCTGAATGCAGAGTTCCAAAGAATAGCAAGAAGAGATAAGGAAGCCTTCTTCAGCGATCAATGCAAAGAAATAGAGGAAAACAACAGAATGGGAAAAGCTAGGGATCTCTTCAAGAAAATCAGAGATACCAAAGGAACATTTCATGCAAAGATGAGCTCGATAAAGGACAGAAATGGTATGGACCTAACAGAAGCAGAAGATATTAAGAAGAGATGGCAAGAATACACAGAAGAACTGTACAAAAAAGATCTTCACGACCCAGATAATCACGATGGTGTGATCACCGACCTAGAGCCAGACATCCTGGAATGTGAAGTCAAGTGGGCCTTAGAAAGCATCACTATGAACAAAGCTAGTGGAGGTGATGGAATTCCAGTGGAGCTATTCCAAATCCTGAAAGATGATGCTGTGAAAGTGCTTCACTCAATATGCCAGAAAATTTGGAAAACTCAGCAGTGGCCACAGGACTGGAAAAGGTCAGTTTTCATTCCAATCCCAAAGAAAGACAATGCCAAAGAATGCTCAAACTACTGCACAATTGCACTCATCTCACACACTAGTAAAGTAATGCTCAAAATTCTCCAAGCCAGACTTCAGCAATATGTGAACCATGAACTTCCTGATGTTCAAGCTGGTTTTAGAAAAGGCAGAGGAACCAGAGATCAAATTGCCAACATCCGCTGGATCATGGAAAAAGCAAGAGAGTTCCAGAAAAACATCTATTTCTGCTTTATTGACTATGCCAAAGCCTTTGACTGTGTGGATCACAAGAAACTGTAGAAAATTCTGAAAGAGATGGGAATACCAGATCACCTGATCTGCCCCTTGAGAAATTTGTATGCAGGTCAGGAAGCAACAGTTAGAACTGGACATGGAACAACAGACTGGTTCCAAATAGGAAAAGGAGTTCATCAAGGCTGTATATTGTCACCCTATTTATTTAACTTATATGCAGAGTACATCATGAGAAACGCTGGACTGGAAGAAACACAAGCTGGAATCAAGATTGCCGGGAGAAATATCAATAACCTCAGATATGCAGATGACACCACCCTTATGGCAGAATGTGAAGAGGAGCTCAAAAGCCTCTTGATGAAAGTGAAAGTGGAGAGTGAAAAAGTTGGCTTAAAGCTCAACAGTCAGAAAATGAAGATCATGGCATCTGGTCCCATCACTTCATGGGAAATAGATGGGGAAACAGTGGAAACAGTGTCAGACTTTATTTTTCTGGGCTCCAAAATCACTGCAGATGGTGACTGCAGCCATGAAATTAAAAGACACTTACTCCTTGGAAGGAAAGTTATGACCAACCTAGATAGCATGTTCAAAAGCAGAAACATTACTTTGCCAACAAAGGTTCGTCTAGTCAAGGCTATGGTTTTTCCTGTGGTCATGTATGGATGTGAGAGTTGGACTGTGAAGAAGGATGAGCGCCAAAGAATTGATGCTTTTGAACTGTGGTGTTGGAGAAGACTCTTGAGAGTCCCTTGGACTGCAAGGAGATCCAACCAGTCCATTCTGAAGGAGATCAACCCTGGGATTTCTTTGGAAGGAATGATACTAAAGCTGAAACTCCAGTACTTTGGCCACCTCATGCGAAGAGTTGACTCATTGGAAAAGACTCTGATGCTGGGAGGGATTGGGGGCAGGAGGAGAAGAGGACGAAGAGGATGAGATGGCTGGGTGGCATCACTGACTCAATGGAGGTGAGTCTGAGTGAACTCTGGGAGTTGGTGATGGACAGGGAGGCCTGGCGTGCTGCGATTCATGGGGTCACAAAGAGCCAGACATGACTGAGCGACTGTTCTGATCTGATATTAAAATTTTACTAAGCATACATTATAGTTATAATGAAATAAGTTGGATTTTGTTCCCATATTTTGATTTGAATCAAAATATATATCTCAAAGTATAAATTAATTTCTGAATGCATAAATATTGCTTTATCAAAATGTTTAAGACAAAAAACTAAGTCACTTTAAGTATCAGGAAAGACTTATCTCTCTCATTATCATTGCAGGACAGAACATTCAGTTAAGCTTTCTTGGAATTTTAGGAAGCTTCATTTCTGGGCAAGAGTTCTGTAATAATACTCAGTAGAATGAAGCTTCACTTTTCCTTGGTGAAAGCTGCTTTTTTTCTGAGAGTTGAAAATTCTGCCAATCAATTTTGAATTTTTCTAGAACAAGTAGGTAATTTAGGAAAAGACTAATGCATATCATTTGTAGCAGTTTTAAAAAATTATGCATTTCAGTAATCCTTTCAATATAACTTTAGCTGCTAAGGTATATAAAGTTTCTAAAAAAATTAAAACTGAATATTAAATGGGTGAGTTATGGCTAACAAAGGTGACACATTGGAAAGAGTAAGATAATTTGAATAATAATTCACTCAGTATTTCTATGATCCAAGTAATCTAGTGTTTCATTTATGGAATGATGATGAAGAGGAAGAAATAGAATTATCAACCAACCACATACTCTGAAAGGGATTGGGTAATTATAAATCTTTCTGACTTTAAAATATTCTTGTTGAGAAGATATGTTAAAAAGATAAGATGTCTACAAGGAATGAGCTTCATAGGAGATGTTTAAACAAACCTTAACAGATGTGAATCCTTGGAAGTTTAGTAAGGTATTTAAAACCAGTGAAGCAAGGGAAAAAGGTTGTAACATTACACCTTGCAGAAAATCCAAAGAGATAAATATTTATCACACATGTGAAGTTGGAATCAGATGCAACTAACTTGCCCTAACACTTACAAGACAGAAACCTAGTCTTAATCATGTAAAATAACAATATGATAAATACTAAGTGCTTGTTATTTGTCAACGATTATTTTAAATGTTTTACATGCATTAATTTATACAATCTTCATAAAACCTATGACATCATTAGTATGATCATTCTTGATTTACAGATGCTGGAATTTAAATATACAGATATTATGAAATTTTTCCAAGTTCATATACCTAATAAATGGTGCAAAAAGGATTTTAACATAGGTACTCAATAAATGGAAGCTATTTTTTACTTAAAATATTTAAAATGATGAACTAAAAATCTCTATAAAATACTGGCTGAAACAACTTTTCAAATTGAAAAAACTCTGCAAACATCATATTTTTATTGCTGGTTCCCCATTTCCAGAGATTAATGTATTACATATTTCTTATATAATGACTATTCTAAAGAAGAGTAGATTATACAGAAATGGAAATCAGCCTAAAATATTCATTAGCCAGGAGGCATTGTTCTACTAAAAATTACTGGATATAGTAAATTAACCTAGGGCAATACTATATTGCTGTATCTAAATGATAAAAAATGTAATTTCATGAGTCATTTATCAAATGCAACTGAATAAATTACTAAGAGTTCAAACAAACATGTTAGGAAAAAATTAACAAATGTTTAAAAAAGAAAACATTCAACATTATGTCCACATATTTATAGGGGGTGTGTGTGTGTGTGTAAATTCACAGTAATCTGTATACATTTTACAGATTGTCTATAAATTTTAATTAATTTATTTATTATAATTGGAGGCTAATTACAATATTGTGGTGGTTTTTGCCATACATTGACATGAATCAGCCATGGGTGTATTTAAATTTATTATAATATACAGAGCTTGCTTCTGAAGTGCTCTCTTGTTATTTTCAACCAAATAAACTAGGTAGATCAATAATAAGCAAGTCAATGACACAGCTTAATCAGATAAAAGTGTGCAGAAAATATTCATGAATACCCCATGGACTGTAGCCCGCCAGGCTCCTCTTTCCATGGAATTTTCCAGGCAAGAATATTGGAATGGTTAGCCATTTCCTGCTCCACGGGATCTTCCTGAACCAGGGATCGAATTTGCATCTCCTGCATGGCAGGCAGATTCTTTACCACTGAGCCACCAGGGAAGCCCCTCCTAGAGATGTAAGGATAAAATTTGAAATCTTTATCTGTAATCAATCAGTTCGGTCGCTCATTTGTGTCCACCTCTTTGCAACCCCATGGACTGCAGCACACCAGGCTTCCCTGTCCAACATCAAGTCCAAGAGCTTGCTCAAACTCATGTCCATTGAAATGGTGATGTCATGCAACCATCTCATCCTTTGTTATTCCCTTCTCTTCCTGCTTTCAATCACTCCCAGCATCAGGGTCTTTTCTAAGGAGTCACTTCTTCACATCAGGTGGCCAAAATATTGCAGTTTCAGCTTCAGCATTATCCTTCCAATGAATATTTAGGACTGATTTCCTTTAGGATGGACTGGTTGGATCTCCTTGCAGTCCAAGGGACTCTCAAGAGTCTTTTCCAACACCACAGTTCAAAAGCATCAATTCTTTGGTGCTCAACTTTCTTTATAGTCCAACTCTCACATCCATACATGACTACTGGAAAAACCAAAGCTTTGACCAGACAGACCTTTGTCGGCAAAGTAATGTCTCTGCTTTTTCATATGTTGTCTAGGTTGGTCATAACTTTTCTTCCAAGGAGCAAGCGTCTTAATTTCATGGCTGCAGTCATCATTTGCAGTGATTTTGGAGCCCACCAAAAATTCTCCAGGCAAGAATACTAGAATGAGTTGCCATTCTCTTCTTCACGGGGTCTTCCTGATTCAGTGATTTAATCTGGGTTTCCTGCATTGCAGGCAGATTCTTTACCATCTGAGCCACCAGGGTTAGTATTAAACAATGCCTCCACAAATAAGGCAACTAGATTTGCTTAAGGGCTTCTCCCATAGGTCAGGTGGTAAAGAATCCACCTACAATGCAGGAGACCCTGGTTCAATTCCTGGGTCAGGAAGATACCCTGGAGAAGGGATGGCTACCCATAACTCCAGTATTCTTGGGCTTCCCACTCCAGTATTCTTGGGCTTCCCTGGTGGCTCAGATGGTATGCAATGTGGGAGACCTGGATTTGATCCCTGGGTTGGGAAGATCCCCTGGAGGAAGATATGACAACCCAATCCAGTATTATTGCTTGGAGAATTCCCCATGGACAGAGTAGCCTGGAAGGCTACAGTCCATGGGGGTTACAAAGAGTCAGACAGGACTGAGCAACTAAGTGCACAGCATACTTGCTTAAAAGTGTTTATAAAAGATAAAGCAATAAAATATTTCTCATATAAGAAATAACTTAACTCAATAAATATTTCTTGAATAGGCAGACCAGATAGATTGTAAACACACTATAATTCCAAATCCAACATCCCTCATTTTACTAGTTTAAAAAAATTCTGTGATTAAATCCAACCATTCTTTTCAGAAGAAAATAAGTAAGACTTTTAAAAATTATTTTTAACGAATGCTTTTGTGAAGCAAATAACCACTTTCTGTTTCCTTCCCATGCCTTCTATTCTCTATTTTTACATTTATGATTACCCATTCTTTTCGTGCAATTCCAGGAGATAAGCAAACCTACAGGCAAAATAATTACTGTTTGTCTTATATAATTAGGTCAAGGATGGAAAGGTCATAAAGTTTGGAAGGTGGCAAAGAAAATTTATATTAACATGAGTGTTGCTTCCCTTTAATGCTTGAGGACATGGAAAGGGAATTTATGATATTTGGGTTGTGAATTCACTCTTCTGAATAGGTCAGCAGGTATCTTTGAAAGAGTTATAAAAGCTGGGATTTGGATGTCTCCCAAATGTCACAACATTTTAATCTGTTTCAAGCTCTATATACTATAATACATTTACTTGAATTCTACATGATAAAATTCTGTTATATTTTTATCAATCATTTTAAATTCCAATGAGTGGTACTCAGTCTCAGATATTCACATGAAATTTAGGTTAATTCCTGCCTGTCTAAAAATATGTTATTCACAAATGCCAAAAGAATGCATTTAAGCAATTCATCATCAAAATAAGTGAGAAGAAAATACCTGACTAATTTAAAGCCAGAAAATGACATTGCTCAAGTATAAATAATAATAGTGGCTACATTAGCGATATGAAGGTAAAGATGAATGACTTCTATTTTTACCTGTTTTCTAATTTTTAAACTTTTCTTAATGAAAACTATATAATTCTTATTCTTCAATTAAATTATTTCATTTCATTCTTTAATAAAAATTGTTAAAGGTATATTTTAAACAATGAAACAGAAATAAAAGGAATTCAAATTGACAAGTAACTTTTTGCAGATTGCATAATACTATACATAGAAAAGACTCATGATTCCATAAAGAAAACTATCAGAACTAATCAATGAATTCAGCAAACAAGATAAAAAATTAGCATAATGAAATCTGTTGCCTTTCTATATACTAATAACAAACTATCAGGAACCAAAATTAAAACACAATGCCATTTGCAGTTATATTAAAAAGAATAAAATAACTAGGAGTAAATCTAACTAAAGAAGTGAAAGACCTATACTTTGAAAACTATACAATGTTGATGAAATAAATTTAAAATGATACAAATAATTGGAAAGCTATATCATGCTCAGCTCATAAACTAGAAGAATTAATGTTATTAAAATATCCATATTAACTAAGTCAATTTATGGATTTAATGCAATCCTTATCAAAATCTCATTGATAATTTTAAAGAACTAAAAGAAACAATTCTAAAATTTATATGAAAACAAAAATGACCTCAATTAGTCAAAGCAAATTTGAGAAAGAAGAACAAAGCTGGATGTATCACACTTCCTGATTTCAAATAGCCCTCCCCCCCCAAAAAAAAGACAAATAGATCAACAGAACAGAGAGCCCAGAAAAAAACCCATATAATTTATAATATGAAATAACCTATGATAAAAGAGATAAGAATATACAATGGGGGAAAGACAACCTTTTCAATAAATTATATGGGGAAACTGGACAGCTACATGGAAAAGAATGAATCTGGACCACTCACTCCCATCATATATAAAAATAAACTCAAGATAGATTGAAGACTTAAAGGTAAGACTTGAAACCATAAAACTTATAGAAGAAAATATAAGCAATATGTTCTTTCACATCAGTCTTAGCTGTATTTTTTGGATATATCTCCTCAAGTAAGGGAAACAAAAGCAAAAGTAAATGGTAGCGCAACAAATTAAAACAATTTTGCACGCCAAAACAAAAAAGACAGCAAACTGAGTAGGAGAATATATTCATAAACAATATATTTAATAAGGCAAATATTCAAAGGTTGATATTCAAAATATCAAATATTTCATACAATTCAGTATCCAAAAAAAAAAAATCTGATTTTAAAATGGGCAGAAGACCTGAAAAGATATTTTTCCAAAGAAGACACACAGATGGCCAACACATATGGGAAAAAATACTCAACATCATTAATTATCAGGAAAATGCAAATCAAAACCACCATGAAATTTAACCTTATATCTCTCAGAATGGCTATCATCAAATACAGGACAAATAACAAGTGTTGGTGGGGATGTGGAGAAAAGGGAATCTTGATACACTATTAGTCAGAATATAAATTGGTACAGTCACTACAGAAAACAGTATGGATATTCTTCAAAACATTAAAAATAGAACTACCATATGGTCCAACAATTCAGCCATGGGCTATGTTTCTAAAGAAAACAAAAGCACTAATTCAAAAAGATATCTACACTCCTCTATTCACTGTAGCATTATTTATAAAAGGCAAGATATGGAAGCAACCTAGGTGTCCCCTGATAGATGAATGGGAATAGAAGTGGTATGTATAGATATAAACACACACACAATGGAATATTATTCATCCTAAAAAATGAAATCTTGTCATTTGCGACAATACTGATGGATCTAGAGGGTATCGTGCTGAATGAAATATGTCAGACAAAGACAAATACCTATTACTTCACTTATATGTGCAATCTTAAAAGCAAAACAAACAAAATGAAAACACATTCACAGAGAGGAAGTCCACACGGGGCTAGGGAATCAGGCAAAATAGGTAAAGGGGATTAAGAGACAATCTCCCAACTATAAAATAAATAAGTCATAGGGATGTAATATACACCATAAGAAATATGGTCACTGTAATAATTTTGTATGAGGCCAAATGGGTACTAGGCTCATTGTGGTGATAATTTTTAATGTAATTAAAGGTCACATCATTATGTTGTACATGCAAATCTAACATAACATCTATACAAATATATTCAATAAAAAATAAAATGATTGATTTTAGTCAGTTAATTTTTGCGTACATAGAGCAATGAAGATAAATGAGGAAACAACCTATACTGCATTGCCTGATAGGTAGAATAAAGTTAATTATCATCTCCCACTAAAAACAAGTAGCATCTGGAAACTCTGTATGATCCCTCATTAAATAATATGTGTGATAATCATAATACAAGAGTTTATTTTTTCAAACCCCTCTCAGTATTATATAGGTTTAATTTAACAAAACTCAGTGGATTTCTTGAATGTCTAATTTGTCAAAAATTTATTAGAAAATAAATGGAGTATGATAATAGGTTTTAAAGTGATTTGACAGATACCAAAGAGAAAAAAATAACATTATTTAATGAATGAATTAAACCTTTAAAACTCTGGAATCACTAATTTTAGAACTCCAGGGACTTTAGCTATCATTTGAAGCCAACCTTCCTATTTTCCCATTAAGCCATCTACAGACAGAGAGGTAAATTTACTTTCACAATAAATGTCACACAGTGACATTCTGCACTTCCTAAATCCTAAGAGGTAATGATAATCTATAAGAAACCTAGGGAAAAGAACCCCTTCAGATATATGACATTTGTTAAGATTTAATGTATCAAGTACTTTTAATATTATGGCTCATTTAATCTTCAGAGAATCTCTACAAGCTATGACTTATTATCTCCACTTAATAGATGAGAAACTTGGTTCAAACTGTGAATAACTTACTCTGCCATACAGTGAGGGGTACAGTCAAATTTGATCCCATGTGTATGACTGCAAATTTCAAACTCTTTCCACTAAGCCATACAAATAAAAGGGACTACTAGCAGAGTAGCCTCAGAAGCCAGATGGGAATAGTTTATCTGTGATTAATACTAATGGTACTACTACCACTAATAATAATTGTTTATATCTCAGTTCAGTTCAGTTCAGTCACTCAGTCATGTCCAAATCTTTGTAGAGTCATACTGCAGCATGCCAGGCCTCCCGGTCCATCACCAACTCCCGGAGTTTACCCAAACCCATGTCCACTGAGTTGGTGATGCCATCCATCTCATGCTCTGTCGTTCCTTCTCCTACCACCTTCAATCTGGCCCAGCATCAGGGTCTTTTCCAATGAGTCAGCTCTTCGCATCAGGTGGCCAAAGTATTGGAGTTTCAGCTTCAACATCAGTCCTTCCAATGAACACCCAAGACTGATCTTTACGATGGACTGGTTGGATCTCCTTGCAGTCCAAGGGACTCTCAAGAGTCTTCTCCAACACCACAGTTCAAAAGCATCAATTCTTCAGCACTCAGCTTTCTTTTTTTTTTTTTAATTTATTTTATTTTTAACTTTATAATATTGTATTGGTTTTGACATATATCAACATGAATCCTCCACAGGTATACACGTGTTCCCCATCCTGAACCCTCCTCCCTCCTCCCTCCCCATACCATCCCTCTATACAAGCAATAAATGCTGGAGAGGGTGTGGAGAAAAGGGAAACCTCTTACACTGTTGGTAGGGATGCAAACTAGTACAGCCACTATGGAGAACAGTGTGGAGATTTCTTAAAAAACTGGATATAGAACTGCTTTATGACCCAACAATCCCACTGCTGGGCATACACACTGAGGAAACGAGAATTGAAAGAGACACGTGTACCCCAATGTTCATCACAGCACTGTTTATAATAGCCAGGACATGGAAACAACCTAGATGTCCATCAGCAGATGAATGGATAAGAAAGCTGTGGTACATATACACAATGGAGTATTACTCGGCCATTAAAAAGAATACATTAGAATCAGTTCTAATGAGGTGGATGAAACTGGAGCCTATTACACAGAGTGAAGTAAGCCAGAAAGAAAAACACCAATACAGCACTCAGCTTTCTTTATAGTCCAACTCTCACATCCATAGATGACTACTAGAAAAACCATAGCCTTGACTAGATGGATCTTCATTGGCAAAGTAATGTCTCTCATTTGTAATATGTTGTCTAGATTGGTCATAACTTTCCTTCCAAGGAGCAAGTGTCTTTTAATTTCATGGCTGCAGTCACGATCTGCAGTGATTTTGGAGCCCCAAAAAATAAAGTCTGACACTGTTTCCACTGTTTCCCCATCTATTTCCCACGAAGTGATGGGACCAGATGCCATGATCATAGTTTTCTGAATGTTGAGTATTAAGCCAACTTTTTCACTCTCTTTTTCACTTTCATCAAGAAGCTCTTTAGTTCTTCTTCATTTCCTGCCATAAGGGGGGTGTCTTCTGCATATCTGAGATTATTGATATCTCTCCTGGAAATCTTAATTCCAGCCTGTGCTTCTTCCAGCCCAGTGTTTCTCATGATGTACTCTACATAGAAGTTAAATAAGCAGGATGACAATATACAGCCTTGACGTACTCCTTTTCCTATTTGGAATCAGTCTGTTGTTCCATGTCCAGTTCTAACTGTTACTTTCTGACCTGCATACAGATTTCTCAAGAGGCAGGTCAGGTGGTCTGGTATCCCATCTCTTTCAGAATTTTCCACAGTTTATTGTGATACACAATAAAGCTTTGGCATAGTCAATAAAGCAGAAATAGATGTTTTTCTGGAACTCTCTTGTTTTTTCGATGATCCATTGGATGTTGGCAATTTGATCTCTGGTTCCTCTGCCTTTTCTAAAACCAGCTTGAACATCTGGAAGTTCATGGTTCACATATTACTGAAGCCTGGCTTGGAGAATTTTAAGCATCACTTTACTAGTGTGTGAGATGAGTGCAATTGTGTGGTAGTTTAGGCATTCTTTGGCATTGCCTTTCATTGGGATTGGAATGATATCTGACCTTTTCCAGTCCTGTGGCCACTGCTGAGTTCTCCAAATTTCCTGACATATTGAGTACAGCACTTTCACAGCATCATCTTTTCGGATTTGAAATAGCTCAACTGGAATTCCGTCACCTCCACTAGCTTTGTTCATAGTGATGCTTCCTAAGGCCCACTTGACTTTGCATTCCAGGATGTCTGGCTCTAGGTGAGTGATCACACCATCATGATTATCTTGGTCATGGAGACCCTTTTTGTACAGTTCTTTTGTGTATTCTTGCCACCTCTTCTTAATATCTTCTGCTTATATCTAAGTGGAACTCTAAAATTTAAGGTAAACTCACACATATGCTATTTTATTTGATAGTCAGTACAACCTCTGAACTGTGAAATAAATATAAATGGTAGGAAAATTGTACCCACTATTCCCAGCTTACCTAAAACAGCTCATATATATGAGACTGTTATATATATCAAGTATAATACGCTTGATATATATATCAAGTATATTATATATATGAGTAACGTATATGAGTAATGAGTAACTCACTCATTGCCTTTCTAAATCAATGCCTATATTAGTATTACCTCCTCTTTCTAAAGTTGAAGTCACATTTATGAACATCTACTTGATAGTGGCAACCCATATCACTCAGATAATGATAGAAAATTTAGTGTCCTAAGAGTAAATCGTAGATGAAAGATTCTCTAATAGGAAAATCAATGTGATCCAAGAACAAGATACTTCTAATCTGAAGGTATGTGTCCTTGTGCTAATTGCCTGTCCCTTTATTAAGAAGATTGCAGCTAATTATTAGAGGTGTTATGAACCATTCTAAAATATTAATTCCCACCAACAAATATTTTTGAATGTTCAGTAAAAGAGAAGCCTTGATTTGGCAGAAATTGAGATGGCTTTTGTGGGCTCCACAACCTCTCAGGAATCTAGGCACTGATAATTTGCTTTGGAGGAAAAGGAATCTGTGAGAAGTAGATTTCTGCATGAGTTCTAAAACTAAGAAAGATAAATACTTCCCACCCTTTTCCTCAGTCCAGGCCCATGACTGGGATTGAAGCCCTAAGAAAAAAAGGCATTTCTAAACTGGTTCTGAGGCAGAGAGATTGTAGGAAATACATCATAGTGCTTGGATCTCAAAGGTGTACAGCTTGGGAGTTCCAGGAGACAGTGTCTGGATAACATGGCAACTGACCAGCAGAGCAACAGCAAGGCTTTGGTAGGTGTGGTGGAGCTGAGTGTCCCTGACAGAGACTCAGTGAACAGCCCTGGCCACTGGCAAGACTGAGATTTATACCAAGCACATGCAAACAAATATCTCCAGAAATACATGGGTGAATTTTTCAAAAAGCTGAGGTCTATGGGCAAAAAAGGAGAAGAAATGTTTTCAGTGAAATCTGGGTAGATATGCTAAAAACTACCACACAATTGCACTCATCTCACATGCTAGTAAAGTAATGCGCAAAATTCTCCAAGCCAGGCTGCAGCAATATGTCAACCGTGAACTTCCTGATGCTCAAGCTGGTTTTAGAAAAGGCAGAGGAACCACAGATCAAATTGCCAACATCCTCTGGATCATGGCAAAGCAGGAGAGTTCCAGGGTGGGGAACACATGTATACCTGTGGCGGATTCATTTTGATATTTGGCAAAACTAATACAATTATGTAAAGTTTAAAAATAAAATAAATTAAAAAAAAAAAACATCTATTTCTGCTTTATTGACTATGCCAAAGCCTTTGACTGTGTGGATCACAAGAAACTGTGGAAAATTCTGAAAGAGATGGGAACACTAGACCACCTGACCTGCCTCTTGAGAAACCTGTATGCAGGTCAGGAAGCAACAGTTAGAACTGGACATAGAACAACAGACTGGTTCCAAATAGGAAAAGGAGTTCATCAAGGCTGTATATTGTCACCCTGTTTATTTAACTTCTATGCAGAGAACATCATGAGAAATGCTGGACTGGAAGAAACACAAGCTGGAATCAAGATTGCCAGGAGAAATATCAATAACCTCAGATATGCAGATGACACCACCCTTATGGCAGAAAGTGAAGAGGAACTCAAAAGCCTCTTGATGAAAGTGAAAGTGGAGAGCGAAAAAGTTGGTTTAAAGCTCAATATTCAGAAAATGAAGATCATGGCATCTGGTCCCATCTCTGCATGGGAAATAGATGGGGAAACAGTGGAAACAGTGTCAGACTTTATTTTTGGGGGCTCTAAAATCACTGCAGATGGTGATTGCAGCCATGAAATTAAAAGATGCTTGCTCCTTGGAAGCAAAGTTATGACCAACCTAGATAGCATATTCAAAAGCAGAGACATTACTTTGCCAACAAAGGTCTGTCTAGTCAAGGCTATGGTTTTTCCTGTGGTCATGTATGGATGTGAGAGTTGGACTGTGAAGAAGGATGAGTGCCGAAGAATTGATGCTTTTGAACTGTGGTGTTGGCGAAGACTCTTGAGAGTCCCTTGGACTGCAAGGAGATCCACCCAGTCCATTCTGAAGGAGATCAGCCCTGGGATTTCTTTGGAGGGAATGATGCTAAAGCTGGAACTCCAGTACATCGGCCACCTCGTGAGAAGAGTTGACTCATTGGAAAAGATTCTGATGCTGGGAGGGATTGAGGCCAGGAGGAGAAAGGGACGACAGAGGATGAGATGGCTGGATGGCATCACTGACTCGATGGACGTGAGTCTGAGTGAACTCCGGGAGTTGGTGATATACATGGAGGCCTGGCGTGCTGCGATTCATGGGGTCACAAAGAGTCGGACACAACTGAGCGACTGAACTGAACTGATATATAAAACAAGCTTATTTGCTAGACTGGTGAAGGAGTCAAATCCAAACATGTAATGCTGTAAAATATAGGCTTTACAACCATAGATTATTAAAACTGAAATGATGCTTACATATTATAGAGTCCAACCCCATTTGGTCTCCCATGAGGAAACTGAGGTCTCATGTTACTTCCTTCTCAAGGAAACAAGCCTCGAGAGTGATTAAGGCAGAGCTTATGACCATTGCTTTCCACTGGATCATGGTGCAGATTTTTCTCACAGCTGGTCCATTTCATTTACTTAAAAGAGCTTTGCATTTAGCACTCTAAGGGTTCTTTAAATTTTTGAGAAGTGAGAATTCTTTTTAATAGAATGTGGGCTTTGCAGTTTTAGAAATACTAGTTTTTGTAAATATCAAATTCTTCCCTGAACCAGCTCTTTGAAAAGGCTTTGATGTAAAAAGAAAATTCTTTCTAAAATAACTTGTTTGTAACACCAGCAAGGGCACCTCAGGACAATTTATCTTTTCTGTGCTATTCATCTAATATCCTTACATTTAAAATGCTAGTACAAGACAAAAATATTGAAATCAAATGCAACATTGACTTAGAAATTTGACCAGTTAAGTCTTGCTGTTGCCTCTGGTCTTTTTTATACTTTTAGAATGAAATGATTTAAATTTAGAAAAGAAGGATGCCACATGTTGCCTGGAAAGTCAATGATAGTTTTAAATTTAATATCATATGTAATGTGTAGTTAAATATTGAATTGGAAGGATGTGGCTAGTGTCTACCATATATACATACATATTTATAGTCTAAGCCTATGTATACAGGCTCAGACTGCCTCTACATTAAATAATTAGCAGAGACCATCTTCTTTATCAGTATTAGAATAAGAGTAAGAATTTTGAGTTCTAATTGCAGCTCACTTTCTAATTGCTTTGTGGTCTTGTGTGATTTAATTTCTATCTTCAGTTCTTGGTTTCTAGAAAAGTCTGCATGTATGTTTCCTTCCTAACCTAATAAAACAGTGTCATATATATTGGTGTTGATTTAGAAGGGCAATGAATGAGTTATTGATGTACAATATAATATTGACTTATGTTGTCTCATACAGATCATTAGCTGTTTTAGTAAATCAGGAAATAGTGAGTGTACTTTTCCTACCATTTGCATTTATTTTATAGTTTAGGGATTGTACTGACAATCAAGTAAATAGCATATGTTGGTGATTACTTTAAATTCTAGAGTCCCATTGAGATATGTGTGTGTGTGTGCCAAGTCACTTCAGTCATTTTCAACTCTTTGCAAACCTATGGACTGAAACTGGCCAGGCTCCTCTGTCCATGGGATTCTCCAGGCAAGAATACTGAAGTGGGTTACCACGCCTTCCTCCAGGGGATCTTCCCGACCCAGGGACTAAACCCGTGTCTGTTACATCTCCTGCATCAGCAGGAGGGTTCTTTACCAGTAGCACCACCTGGGAAGCCCCCATTGAGATATAAGGAATTATTATTGTTTACTTAGAAAATCTTCCCATCTAGCTGTTGAGACCACACCACTAGCAATCTCTTCCATCAGTAGGCTGAGGTCTTGCAGTTGGTTAGCAGTGCACTGAGGGTGAATCAGAAGGAGAGAGTCCTATTTCATACTCAAATATCCTAAGGGTTGCTGATAACTTAGCCATAGTTTATCTTGACTGACAGATAATATCCTATTCTCCTCATCAGATCAACTCTATGGTCACTTCTTTCTCCTTGAACATAAATCCTAAAATACTGTGTTGGGTTTGAATTCTCGAAGTTCCATCTAGAGTAAATAACTAATACTTTTATTTCCATGCCTACTTAAGAACCAAAAACAAAGGCAAAGTTGGGCTCCTCTAGAAGGAAGGCATCACAATCTATTAGCTGGGAGAATAGCAACCCTTCATCACAAATGGAGGGCTATGAGGAGGGAAAGTAAGATGGCATGTGATCTTTTTATTCTAATTACTGACTCAAAAGAGAAAAGTCTCATCCTAACCCACAACACACAAACGCATGATGGCAAGTCCAAACAAGCATCACCCATGGCACCTAGAAAGTGACCAGAAAAGTTAAGAATTATCTCCAAGAATTCTGAACTGGCTGTGGTCTGTCTCTGTTTCACACTGGAATTGCTCTTCCCTTAATTGGTCATTGTGAGTGTGTGTGCTTAGTCACTCAGTAGTGTCTGACTCTTGTGCAGCCCTGTGCATGGCAGGCTGCCAGGCTCCTCTGTCCATGGAATTCTCTAGGCAAGAATACTGGAGTGGGTAGCCATTCCCTTCTCTAGGGGATCTTCCCAACTCAGGGATTGAACCCAGGTCTCCTGCATTACAAGCAGATTCTTTACTATCTGAGCCACCAGGAAAGATAAATTTGTCATTGATTGATACATAAGGTACCAATCCAATCAGGAATCAAGTCATCACTGTCATTCTACAGACAGATGCTGTGCCTTACCCATTTATCTATAGGTATATCTCACCCATGTTCTCAGTTATCACAGTCTTCCCTGTATTGACTGATGATTTTATTATGCATTACAAGCAATTTTATGTCTGGCAATATATCATAATCCTTTCCATGCTTAACATTTTTAGCCAACACCCTATTCTATCATCATTTGGGAAGTTTAGAATACAGCATATACATATCACTTCCCATTCTCTATGGTATGTTAAACTCTAGTTTTATACTAGCATCAGCTTGTTATGTTTGGCACATTCTGATGAGCCAGCCTGATTATTCTGAATTAATGATGTTTCTTCACTATTCTTAATGAAATCCGGTTGATCACAATCTTCAAAAAGGCAAATAAGAGGTATGAGAAATTACCACCATGTAGGAAGTTGGAAAACTTAAATTCTCTATTTAAGGGGTGAAAGTGAAGTCGCCCAGTCATGTCTTACTCTTAGCAACCCCATGGACTGCAGCCTACCAGGCTCCTCCATCCATGGGATTTTCCAGGCAAGAGTACTGGAGTGGGCAAGGGATTAGTTTGAATTCACTCTCTGAACTCATGACTGACACTTCTGTTGTCCTCTGTATTCTTTAAGGCTCAGTTTCTAATGTGACTCCTTTGTCTCCTTGAACAGCCTTATGGGCATAGAGCACGCTCATATCATCTGAGGAAGCCTGCAGAGCACCTAGAAGACCAGGATGCATAGCCATTGTTGATAATTTCAACTTTAATATTTTGTACTTACAATGAGTTTACAGAAAAACAATTCATGCTGGATTAATAACAACCTTGTATATAAAATTGTCTAATAAGCTCTTCATTAAAATAAAATGACTCAGTTTATCCAGCATATTTCCATTAGAAATGAACAGTTTATAAATTATCTGTAAAGTTTGGTGAGCAATTCCTCAGCATCGAGAATTAGTTAATCTGCATTCAACAAGTGAGCAATTTAACCTCCTTCCCATCCATACAATCAGCAGCAACATCAAATCCAAGGGGAGGAAAGCATAAAACATGTTTGGATATCATAATGAATTCGATTATAATAACACCAAATTAAGCCTATTTTCATTTTGATATTATAAAAAAGCAGCAGGAGGTTTGGCTAGATAACTTGCTTTTACTTTATTAAATTCCTTATGTTACAGTCAGCTGGATTGAGTGCTCCCTGGGAGTAAATTAAGAACATTTGGGCCTTGTCTTTACATTCCAAACAGTGTGGCTTTTACAATTCATTTTACTTGGGTTGCCAGAGGGAAATTAAAAAGAGCTCCCTAGTTCCTTGGCTTGTTTATTGCCTTCTTTATGCAGAAGGGTTTACTCCCACCTTCAGGTCATGAAATATCACACTGTGGCATGAGGCAAACAAGACTGACTTGTCCCAAGAGCACCATCTCTGTTGTCCAGGACAAATGTCACACAAA
This sequence comes from Bubalus kerabau, assembly GCF_029407905.1. NCBI lineage: Eukaryota > Metazoa > Chordata > Mammalia > Artiodactyla > Bovidae > Bubalus > Bubalus kerabau. The sequence goes on along the minus strand of NC_073631.1, from coordinate 75,935,922 downwards.
TACGGGAATTGTCCACATCCTGTTCACTTAGGAGTGAACTGAAACCCTAAGCCCTCCCTCCTTTTCGGTCAACACATATTTATGGCTCCATCTCAACAATGCTAATTAATTAAATGTTTGCTTAGTGGACTAAAAGAGCACACATCCCAAAGCTTCAGGCACACACTAAGAGGATTTTAAATTTGGCTATAAAGGGAAAAGGGCACTTCTGAAATGTTAGAATCCTAATTTACAATGGCATACTGGTACAAGAAGGAAAAAAAGGCCCCTAAATAAAACTAAGTCAACTTCAGCAGTCCTCAAACAGTTCATACCACTAACTTGGAGCACATGTCCAACTGCAGCCAAGTCTAATGAAAGCTTGAATACTCAGTTCTCTAATGGCCCTGCCACTTTCCCTTTGCAGCTTCCTGTTTCTCCTTACATTATGGTGTTCAAAATCTATTTTTATAGCAAGTTTATTACATCTCATTTCCTAACAGTTGGCACATTGTCTCACTGCAGCCATGTTATGAAGTCAGCCACACGTTATCCTATCATCAATTGCTGGGGCTGTGAATCTTCTTGTCTATTGTCAGGGATTTGATTTTCTCTAGTAAAATGTGTTTTCCTCTGCAGGCTTCACCAGAGCATTCACAGCAGCTGAAAAGGGAAGGCTGAGAGGCAGGGCTAACCACCGGCCCAAACCCAAACGGAATGCTGTTGGTCCTATGGTGGGGCGAGAAGGGAGGGAGGCCTCCTTCCCCAGACAGGACAGCACGTGTTCACCATGTGTTTCCTCTCAGTGCATGCCATTGGATTTTTTTTTTTTTGCAGGGCCAGTTCTGGACTGAAGATGAGAAAGTGTTACCTTCCAACTCAAGAACAAAGCAATTTTAGAAACCATTGGTCAAACTGTAGAGAAAAGGTTTCCGGTACCCAGGAAGAGAGTTCATTAACTTTTATTGAAATAAGCACAGGAAAAAGCAATGTCCACTTTTTCAGGCCATATTTTACATGTGAGCAGGTGCAGAGGGTTCTGCTATGAAAACATCATCAATATTGACAGACATAAAAAAAATGGTTATGCATTTGGATATGTTATAAATTGATTTGGATATATTCTTATTAGAATATTGATAGACATGAGAAATGTTCATATTATACAATACAGTGTTTGGCATAATTGTAAAGCACTCCTTTTCATATCCCCTCCACTCTCCTGTTATCACTCTGTCATGCTCATTTTACACACTGTAAGCCTTGGTTAAATCCAACTGTCTGTCTAATCCACACCTGAACCTGAGCATCAGAGAACTGTTAAGAAAAAGTACTCAATCTTGCTGAGTGACTTCACCTAAAATTTTCAATATGTGTGTGTGTGTGAATCTATCTATTTATCTATCTGCAGAATCACCCAATCCCCTGGTTTAAATGTATAAATGTTGGTTTAAATGTAAATATATTCATTGATTATATAACACACAAATTGTATCTTCAGTGCTGATTTCCCTCCTGAACTCTATAGATTTATAGAAATAATAAGATTAGTATTAACTGAGCATCTTTTATACATAATGAGAAGTTCACCTGTATTATGACCAAAAGAGAATTATGTCCTCTCCACTTTCCCCCAATTATTCTTTCCCCCATCACTATTCTCAAGAAATGGTACATCATTGTTCCTGCACCTCACTCCAAAAAATCTGCAGTCATTTTTTTTACCACTCTTTGTTCCCCATAGCCTGTGTCCAATCTGCTAACAATAATTGCATTGTTATGCAAAATTACAGTTAACAGCAACCATTCCTTACTAACAGCGTCAGTTCAACTTATAATTTTTTTTGTCTAGAATAGCTTTCAAATGGTCAAGCACTTCTGTTTTTTCCCCCCAAAGGTCACTTTTGCATGGTATACAAAGTGATATTTTTGTAAAGCATAATTCAGGTTATATCACTCATATGACTAAAACCATCCAATGACTTCACACATACTGTAATGTTATACATTGGTATATTGTTAATATATTCATCATCCTATGAGGCATTGTTGTTGTTGTTATTGTTCAGTCGCTAAGTCATGTCTGACTCTTGAGACACCATGGACCATGCTCCTCTGTCCACAGGATTCCCCAGGCAAGAATGCTGGAGTGGGTTGCCATTTCCTTCTCCAGAGGATCTTCCAGACCCAGGGGCTGAACCCATGTCTCCTGCCTTGGCAGTAGTAAAGACCACTGAGCCACCAGGGAAGCCCCATATGAGGCATACTTTTCTGCAGTTTTTTTCAAGATGAATTAATTCTTCCACTCAGCAAATATTTATTGAGTGCCGACAAGGATCCAGGCACTACACTCACCTCTGGAAATACAGGAATGGAGAAGGAAGAAATCTTGTAAGAACTTACACTATTTGCTCTGCTGTCTCACTGCACATTTGTCCTGTTGATAAAAATAATACATGTTCACTACATGAAATTTGGAAGACACAGAAAATCATACAGAAGAAACATAATATACTACATAGTTAGATTAATGTTACTTCCAATGGCCTCTCATGCTTTTCTGTATTTCCTTACTGTATTATTCCTGTGGCCATGGCCTATATTTCTGCATTCCTTAGTACCCAGGTCAGGATAGTCCATCCCAGCTGGGTTTTGGAAATTACTTCAATCCTGAGCTATCTTCCCAATGACTGAGATCATGCCTTATCAAAGTCTTATACTGTCGGGGGGCAAGCTTGTCCTTCTGTCTACCTTTCTAGAGAATCCTTCCTTGATGTATGCATCACATTTAGTATCTAATGGTTACAGAGGATCTATCTCTAACCCTCAATCAAAAAAGCAGGAGAAGCTCCAAACTTTAGGCATGTATCTTATAGTTTTGTTGATTTAACCTCCAGAGTAAGCAAAGGAAAGGGGCTGCTGGTGGTTGTTCTTTTATAAAAACAGCCAGATCAGACATCCTGAGGGACTTCTTGGCTGATTCTAAAACTGCCATCAAGCTCATATGCCATTCATAAATATTAAGAAAGAAAACTCAAGCATAAGCACGAGAACTTCAAATAAAATCAAAAGCCCTGTGAGAATGTAGTTTTACTGCAGGACTACTGCACAGCCTGAAGTCATAAAGAGAAGCACCAGGGAACTGATTAACTAGGACTGTAGTGACAGGAAGCCAGAAAATACGTTTTCCCTTCAAAGGCAGAGAATCTGATGGCCCTGCATGATACAGTGTGATGCCACATGCCTCATGGACACCAATTTAAATCCAAGCAGGGTCAGTTGTCAGAGCAGAAGTCATTTGTGTCCAACAGCATTTTATTAGCACATGCACTATGTTTCAAAGTTCTGAACCCCATTCTTAGCGGGTATGAGTACATCAATAAGAACATGGAAGGGGGATTAACATATACACACTACTATATATAAAACAGATAACCAACAAGTACCTAATTTACAGCACAAGGAACTCTATTCAATATTCTATAATAACCTATATGGGAAAGGATCTGGAAAAGAATGGATATACGTGTGTAAATATATGTGTGTATATATATATATATATATATATATATATATATATATATAAAGTGAATCACTTTGTTGTACACCTGAAACTAACCCAACACTGTAAATCAACTCTACTCAAATATAAAATAAAAATTAAAAATAAATTAATTAAAATAATATTACTCAATTTGTTCTCACTTGGACTCCAAAACAAACCATGTCCACATAACACAAGAAACTAGCAAATAATGAGTAGCAGAGAATCTCAATTTTATAATAATTATAATAATAGCCACAGCAAGGTGTTTTTACACCTTGTATTTATGTACTACTTTACAACTTTTACATTTATGGTTTTGTTATTTCTTTTAGCAACTCAATGAAATTAACTAATTTACAAATTTTTATTGGTTTTATTTTACAAAGGTGAAAAACTGAAGTTCAGATTGCTAAGTAACTTGCACCTTGATTTGTAACCTAACTCAAATCCTAACCATGAAGAGAAGGGAACTAGGACTCTAATGTGGGCCTTCTGATTTCAAGTCTACAATTCTTTCTTAAACAGCATGTTGTCTCTTTTTAAGGGTTTTGTAACAACTCAGTCTTTAGAAAAAGGTAATTTCATCAATTGGACAATTTAGAGAATAAACCATTGTCCAGGTATTTTTTCCCTAGTGCAGAAATACTATGTTCTTTCACAGTAGAGCAATTATGCAGTACTTTTAGAATAATCAGTTGAACATACTATAATTATTCACAGTAGAAAATGTATATCTGTTCTTTCCTCAAGTTGATAATAATAAAGCCAAAAATTAAATAACAGCATATGTTTATTGATTACTTTACATGTGACAGTTTTTATTTTTAAACCTCGTAAGAACTTAGCAAAATGAGCATTATACCCTGTTTTTCAGATAGAAACTCAAGAATATTAAGGTTAAGTACGTTGAACAAGCACAGAGAAAATGTAGCAGAGCTGGGGAAAAATTTCTATTGATCTGATTTCAAAGCTTGTAGTCAATCATTACAATTTCACCAAGAGGATAAGAAGCACACAGCAGAATCACTAAGGAACCTTCTCTGAGAATGGTACAAGGAATACCAGACTTTGAAAACCTGTGTCATTTTTTTTTAAGGACTCACTGGATCAAGAGAAAATATGTAAAATTATTTTCTCAAGTACTCTGCTATTTTTCTAGGGAAAATATCCAATATATATATTTTACAACTAATGTGATGTACTGACATACCAAAGTCAAGTGTAATATCAATTTAACAGCGAATATTCATTAATACTGAATGCAAAATACTGTAAACTCCATGGTCTTAGCAATATGAGGAGTTCAAGATAAAAAAAAAAAAAATGACTAAACAGACATACCTACAGCCTTGGAGAGCCAGTAGAGGAATCGTTGCAAGCTACAATAAAACAGAAATGAAATATTGTACGAGTTGCGAAAGCCATAGTTCTCAAGTTTTAGTGGGGATTGGAAACACCTGGAGGACTTAACAGACCGTTGGATCCCACCCCCTGAGTTTCTGCCTCAGACAGTCTGGGAAGAATCTGAGAATTTGCATTTCTAACAAGTTTCCAGGTGATACTCGTGTTGCTTGATCCTTGGTCTCCTCCCTCCATGGGATTCTCCAGGCCAGAGTACTGGAGTGGGTGGCTATTTCCTTCTCCAGGGGATCTTCCCAACCCAGGGATTGAACCTGGGTCTCCCACATTCCAGGCAGACACTTTAATCCAATTCTAAGAGAGTATAAGAGGGAGATGAGATAAGCCCTCCAAAGCAGAAGTAATACTTCACGGAGGACTCAACTTTTGAACTGCATTTTGACAAAGAAGCAGAATTTCAGATATTGAGAGATAATTGCTTCAGTCTCAAGAAGAGGCATAATCCTTCAGGCTCTTCTTTCTCATTTTAGTGATTTGATTATTCTACTCTTGCAGAATGAATATGAAACCATGTCTCCTTGTTCAACAACTCAGTATACTTTGTTTTCTAGGCTTAAACCAATGTACTGATACCCAGAAAAGAATGAAAAAACAGTTTCAGCACATTTTAAGCCTTTAATTAAATTCTTTCTTTTTTCCATTTTGAATAATTTCATTTTCCTCTGAAACTGTACATTTTGTTTTACATGGCCCTCACCTGACTCTCATATTCTAGGGATGACTAAGAATATGAATGAAGTGTTGATCAAGTTTTATTTTGTAGGTTTGTTTAATTGTAATGGCCAAAATAGTCACAACTTCTCATGTAAGTATGTGTCCTAGTTTTAAACCAAGAGGCAAAAAAGAAAAAAAAAAGAGTTGGAAACATTTCTAAAAGCATTTAAACTGTATGCTGAAGCTGGAGAGTAATCAAGAGATAAAATAATACTAACTTGTGAGAATAATTTTGTTCCCAATTCCCCTATCATTTTACCACCTGGTTCTAAGGAAGTAATTTAAGTTCTCATTGCTCTGAATTTTATATTTGTAAAACAGGATAATATTTGCCAGGAGGCTTAATGATTGAAAATCATTTTGAGATCATTGGGAAAGGACAATAAAACACTATTTCTCTTCTTTGAGTTTTGGTAATCAGATCAGATAAGATCAGTCGCTAAGTCCTGTCCGACTCTTTGCTACCCCGTGAATCTCAGCACGCCAAGCCTCCCTGTCCATCACCAACTCCCAGAGTTCACCCAGACTCACGTCCATTGAGTCAGTGATGCCATCGAGCCATCTCATCCTCTGTCGTCCCCTTCTCCTCCTGCCCCCAATCCCTCCCAGCATCAGAGTCTTTTCCAATGAGTCAACTCTTCGCGTGAGGTGGCCAAAGTACTGGAGTTTCAGCTTAGCATCATTCCTTGAAAAGAAATCCCAGGGCTGATCTCCTTCAGAATGGACTGGGTGGATCTCCTTGCAGTCCAAGGGACTCTCAAGAGTCTTCTCCAACACCACAGTTCAAAAGCATCAATTCTTTGGTGCTCAGCCTTCTTCACAGTCCAACTCTCACATCCATACATGACCACAGGAAAAACCATAGCCTTGACTAGACAGACCTTTGTTGGCAAAGTAATGTCTCTGCTTTTGAACATGCTATCTAGGTTGGTCATAACTTTCCTTCCAAGGAGTAAGCGTCTTTTAATTTCATGGCTGCAGTCACCATCTGCAGTGATTTTGGAGCCCAGAAAAATAAAGTGTGACACTGTTTCCACTGTTTCCCCATCTATTTCCCATGAAGTGGTGGGACTGGATGCCATGATCTTAGTTTTCTGAATATTGAGCTTTAAGCCAACTTTTTCACTCTCCACTTTCACTTTCATCAATAGGTTTTTGAGTTCCTCTTCACTTTGTGCCATAAGGGTGGTGTCATCTGCATATCTGAGGTTATTGATATTTCTCCCGGCAATCTTGATTCCAGCTTGTGTTTCTTCCAGTCCAGCATTTCTCATGATGTACTCTGCAAAGAAGTTAAATAAACAGGGTGACAATATACAGCCTTGACGAACTCCTTTTCCTATTTGGAACCAGTCTGTTGTTCCATGTCCAGTTCTAACTGTTGCTTCCTGACCTGCATACAAATTTCTCAAGAGGCAGATCAGGTGATCTGGTATTCCCATCTCTTTCAGAATTTTCCACAGTTTATTGTGATCCACACAGTCAAAGGCTTTGGTATAGTCATAAAGCAGAAATAGATGTTTTTCTGGAACTCTCTTGCTTTTTCGATGATCCAGCGGATGTTGGCAAATTGATCTCTGGTTCCTCTGCCTTTTCTAAAACCAGCTTGAACATCAGGAAGTTCACAGTTCACATATTGCTGAAGCCTGGCTTAGAGAATTTTGAGCATTGCTTTACTAGCATGTGAGATGAGTGCAATTGTGCGGTAGTTTGAGCATTCTTTGGCACTGCCTTTCTTAGGGATTGGAATGAAAACTGACCTTTTCCAGTCCTGTGGCCACTGCTGAGTTTTCCAAATTTGCTGGCATATTGAGTGCAGCACTTTCACAGCATCATCTTTCAGGATTTGGAATAGCTCCACTGGAATTCCATCACCTCCATGGCTTTGCTCGTAGTGATGCTTTCTAAGGCCCACTTGACTTCACATTCCAGGATGTCTGGCTCTAGGTGAGTGATCACACCATCGTGATTATCTGGGTCATGAAGATCTTTTTTGTACAGTTCTTCTGTGTATTCTTGCCATCTCTTCTTAATATCTTCTGCTTCTGTTAGGTCCATACCATTTCTGTCCTTTATCGAGCTCATCTTTGCATGAAATGTTCCTTTGGTATCTCTGATTTTCTTGAAGAGATCCCTAGTCTTTCCCATTCTGTTGTTTTCCTCTATTTCTTTGCATTGATCGCTGAAGAAGGCTTTCTTATCTCTTCTTGCTATTCTTTGGAACTCTGCATTCAGATGTTTATATCTTTCCTTTTCTCCTTTGCTTTTCGCTTCTCTTCTTTTCACAGCTATTTGTAAGGCCTCCCCAGACAGCCATTTTGCTTTTTTGCATTTCTTTTCTATGGGGATGGTCTTGATCCCTGTCTCCTGTACAATGTCATGAACCTCATTCCATAGTTCATCAGGCAATCTATCTATCAGATCTAGGCTCTTAAATCTATTTCTCACTTCCACTGTATAATCATAAGGAATTTGATTTAGGTCATACCTGAATGGTCTAGTGGTTTTCCCTACTTTCTTCAATTTAAGTCTGAATTTGGCAATAAGGAGTTCATGGTCTGAGCCCAGTCAGCTCCTGGTCTTTTTTTTTGCTGACTCTATAGAGCTTCTCCATCTTTGGCTGCAAAGAATATAATCAATCTGATTTCAGTGTTGACCATCTGGTGATGCCCATGTATAGAGTCTTCTCTTGTGTTGTTGGAAGAGGGTGTTTGTTATGACCAGTGCATTTTCTTGGCAAAACTCTATTAGTCTTTGCCCTGCTTCATTCCGTATTCCAAGGCCAAATTTGCCTGTTACTCCAGGTGTTTCTTGACTTCCTAGTTTTGCATTCCAGTCCCCTATAATGAAAAGGACATCTTTTTGGGGTGTTAGTTCTAAAAGGTCTTTGTAAGTCTTCATAGAACCGTTCAGCTTCAGCTTCTTCAGCGTTACTGGTTGGGGCATAGACTTGGATTACTGTGATATTGAATGGTTTGCCTTGGAAACGAACAGAGATCATTCTATCGTTTTTGAGATTGCATCCAAGTACTGCATTTCGGACTCTTTTGTTGACCATGATGGCCACTCCATTACTCCTGAGGGATTCCTGCCCACAGTAGTAGATATAATGGTCATCTGAGTTAAATTCACCCATTCCAGTCCAGTTCAGTTCACTGATTCCTAGAATGTCAACATTCACTCTTGCCATCTCTTGTTTGACCACTTCCAATTTGCCTTGATTCATGGACCTGACATTCCAGGTTCCTATGCAATATTGCTCTTTACAGCATTGGACCTTGCTTCTATCACCAGTCACATCCACAGCTGGGTATTGTTTTTGCTTTGGCTCCATCCCTTCATTCTTTCTGGAGTTATTTCTCCACTGATCTCCAGTAGCATATTGGGCCCCTACTGACCTGGGGAGTTTCTCTTTCAGTATCCTATCATTTTGCCTTTTCATACTGTTCATGGGGTTCTCAAGGCAAGAATACTGAAGTGGTTTGCCATTCCCTTCTCCAGTGGACCACATTCTGTCAAATCTCTCCACCATGACCCGGCCGTCTTGGGTTGCCCCACGGGCATGGCTTAGTTTCCTTGAGTTAGACAAGGCTGTGGTCCTAGTGTGATTAGATTGACTAGTTTTTTGTGAGTATGGTTTCAGTGTGTTTGCCCTCTGATGCCCTCTTGCAACACCTACCGTCTTATTTGGGTTTCTCTTACCTTGGGCGTGGGGTAATGATCAAAAAAGAGGAATTAATACTCTCTCAGCAACAAATCCTTTTAAACTCATTTTCCTACTACTAAGTTGCTTATTTTCATGATAAATGTATATTAGATCCCAATATTGTCAAGTATGTACAGTCATTTCTACTAATGGTTTTTATTCCATTTATCTTGCAGATGTAATAACTAAGTGGAAGATAATTCAAATGTTTTCAGTCTAGACATGAGAAAACTTTTCCCATAAACAGCCAGGTAGTAAATAATTTAGATTTTGCAGGCCACATAGGAGCATGTGATCACAATGATCATGCTCATGCTCATGAGTCATTGAAAAGTGGGACAAAGTATCACAACTAATCATTATCATTTTTCATTTCCATCCCCCAAAGCATCAGCATCTCTTCCCTCTTTTTTTACTTACTCAGATTTAGTCAGTAATAAAAATTGAGGTAGAATTCACTGATCTTAGTTTTTTTTGTTATAAAATGGATTGCTTTCAAAAATAATACTGTTGTTTTCAAGTTCTATTTGATTTCCCCAAAATAATTTATTAAATCAAGCTGGTTGATTTCAGTATCCCAAATGTAAGCCATCCTGTTTCATTCACATTTTCTATTTTGTTTTGCCTGCTGCTTTACTACTTGTGTTTCCTCATGAGCCTTTACAGAAAATAATACTATTCCTTCAGTTGTGCAAATTGAAAACCTATTTTTAAGGAGCTGTGTTCCAGCCATCTTGATTATCCTACTTTCCATTCCCCTCTTCATTTATTTAAAAAGAAAAGACTATATATAAGCCCCCATCTCTCTCCTCAGTGTAGTTGTGGAAGCCTGTTGTATTCTTATTAACACTTTTACACACATTTCATTTTGTTTCCTTATTGCAGCGATAGTTTACCTTCCTGTTTGCTTTTCTGTTTAGAGTTCATTTAAGAAGTTTTGTCTAAAGTGCTTTATATAAAGATTCCTAATTAGGTCTCCTTTTAAAATGATTTAAAGTGGAAATTGAGAGTTTCACAATTTAAGTTGCAATAATTTACAAAAGTTGTTTAAAGATTTTTGCTACTTTGTGGTTATAATTAAGGTTTTTAAGATTAAGAGCTTCTTTTAACTGAGATGGACTTTTACACAAAGATCCTCAAAACTTTGTAAATATCAATAAAACATTTCTTATTTTAGTCTAATATATAAGTAATATATTTTATGCTATAGAAAATGGAAAAGATACTCATTTTTAATATTTGACCATAATTTCACAATTTAATATGAGGTTCTTCCCCCGCCCCATTTCTACAGTGTGCACTTCAGAAATCAGCCTATCAGTCCTAGACACATGAGTCACACTGTCATGTTTCCCTTCAGTTCATAATTGGAAATCAATCAGTCACAGAAATGTCTTCATAGCACTATGATTTAGCCTTATGTCCTCAGCTTTTATTGAGGGCTGACATAATAAAGGGCTCTGTGAAGAAACTCTTTGGATAAAACTGCTGCTAAAGACACCCCCCATTACATTGTTCAATGTTGCTATAACAATTATCCAATTTATGTTTTCCTAGTTTCCAAACAAGCAAGAGATTTCCCCTTTTGATGATTTTATTTGGTCTTTTTCATTTTACATAATTTAAAAAGCTGCTGCTGCTGCTGCTGCTAAGTCACTTCAGTCGTGTTTGACTCTGTGCGACCCCATAGACGGCAGCCCACCAGGCTCCCCCGTCCCTGGGATTCTCCAGGCAAGAACACTGGAGTGGGTTGCCATTTCCTTCTCCAATGCATGAAAGTGAAAAGCGAAAGTGAAGTCTCTTAGTCATGTCCGACTCTTCGCCACCCCATGGACTGCAGCCCTCCGGGCTCCTCCGTCCATGGGATTTTCCAGGCAAGAGTACTGGAGTGGGATGCCATTGCCTTCTCCGAATTCAAAAAGAGTTGTAAACTAATAAACAAATTCAATAAGGTTGCAGGGTACAAAAACAATATACAAAAGTCAGTTGAATTTCTATACACTAACAGTGAACAGCTCAAGATGGAAATTAAAAAAACATTTCTGGGTAAATTGCCTATCTCTAAGTGACTTAGTTCTTCTTCTGGATTTTTAGCTCATTCTTTCCTCTGAAATATATTCCTTTGTCACCTCATTTTGTCTAAATTGCTATTTGTATTTCTATGCATGTGGTAGGTTGATTAGGTTTCTCAACCTTAACAGAGAAAAACAAATATCATATGATATCATTTATATGTGGACCCTAAACAAACACACAAATGAACTAACTTACAAAACAGAAACATACCCACAGACTTAGAAAATAAACTTAGAGAACAAACCAAAGGGGAAAGGTGAGGGGGAGGAAAACCTAGGAGGTTGGGATTAACATATACATACTACTATATATAAAATATGTAAACAACAGGACCTACTATATAGCACAGGGAACTATAATCAGTGTTTTGTAATAACCTTTCATGGAAAATAATCTGCTGTAACTCAAAACTAACATAACATTGTAAATTAATTATGCTTCAATTTTGAAAATAGAAGAAAAAAAGAAAACATTCCTATTTCCAACAGCATGGGGGAAAAAAAAAATGAAATGCTCAGATTGTTAACCAAAAAAGTAAAGGACTTGTGCATTGAAAACTACCAAACATATCTAAATTCATCCAACTCAGAGAAGCAGAAAGCAGAATGGTGGTTGTGTAACCCAGCAGGACCCAAGGGGACCTTCCTGGAACAGTCTCCCTTCCCCTATATCCTCTGCTGTAGCTCCTCTTTGATGTACTGGATAATAGTATTTCATGCAGATTTCCTGAGTTTTTCAGATGCTAAAATCCACCACCCAAAGGAATAAATGAACTACTTGATGATCACGAGCATGTACCCCAGATCTTCTGGCACTTAAGGATTGATAATGTTAGCACCTGTGACACTACCTTGTTACCTCAACATCAACCAATCAGAACTGTGCACAAGGTGATCACATACCCTGGGATGGCCTTGCTTCAAGTTGCCTTGAAAAAAATGCTTTGCTGAAACTCTTTGGGGGAGTTAGGGGAGTCCCATGTTTTTTGAGCACGAGCCACTCAATTTTCCTTCCATGGCCCTGCAACAAAACTTTTTCTGTTCCAAACTCCAGTGTTTTGGTTTGTTGGCCTCACTGTGCGTCAGGCATAGAAACTGGCATTTGGTAACACTTGATAGTGTCTACAGGAAGGGGAAACAGAACACTGTTAAATAGTATAGAGTTTCAGTCATGTGAGAAGGAAGAGTTCGGGAGACCTACTGTACAACACTGTGCTTACAGTTACCAACAGAGTAGTTGAACAAAAATTTGTTGAGAGAGTAAATCTCATGCTAGCCATATTTTTACCACCAATAAATAAATTAAAAACCTACAAAATTTCTGGAGAAGAACATAAGAGAAAAATCTTTGTGAATGTCATCAAAATTTTGTACTTCTACTCTTTGAAAGCTATCATTAAAGTGTTTAAAAGATAAGCTGCCAACTGGGAGAAAATATTTGCAAATTATATATCTAATAAAAAAAATCTGTACCCTGAATGTATAAATGACTCTTAAAAGGTAAGAAAAATGGACAAAATATTTGAATAGTCTACAATACAAGATATAAGGTCTGAATGGACAGTACACCACAGAAAATACATGACTTAAGCACATAAATATATATTCAGTATCATTAGTCATTAAGACAATGAGATGCCACAACATACTGATTAGAATTTCTTTTTTTAAAACATTTAAGACAGTGCTTTATTTTTTTTCTTTTAGCTTTCAATTTATTTTTTAATTGAAGAATAATTGCTTTACAGAATTGTGTAGGTTTCTGTCAGACATCAACTTTTTTTTTAATATTACTGCATTTTTATTACTCTAATTCTCTGATATTTCTTCATTATTGTGGTGGTGGAAATAAAAAAGAAAATTTCTCCATGCACAAACAGTGTCCACTGACAGAAAATGATGCAGGAAGGATGTCTTTCTTTTGGCAACATTTCTAAATATGCTCGCCAGCTAAAGTCAGCTGGCAGTGTAATTTCAAAGCGAATTCCAGTGTCTGAGATGGTCCATCATATGTCAAGAAGCATATTGGGGAGGAACCCTTTCCTTCCCTGGTGGTTAGCCCTGGCTCAGGAACCTGAGGGGAAAAGTTGCCCAGGTTCTAAGATACCTTGACTCCTGCTCCGGGCCAAGAAATGCACACCAGGTAGATGGGGAGGAAGCTATAGGCCTGGGATTCCCGCTGTTACCCTGGGATCCAGATGCATCCTAGAGTGCCAGTTGTCCAAGAATTTCTGAAATTAAAAAAATGTTATCATACGAAGTGATGATGAGACTGTGAAGTAACTAGAACTCTCAAGTGCCATTGATCAGAATATAAAATGTCACATGCACTTTTGAAAACAATGAGTAGTTCGTAAAATATTTAAATACACACATATCACTTGACCTGGTAATCCCAGTCCTTGTCTTTACCTGCTGCTGCTGCTGCTGCTAAGTCGCTTCAGTCGTGTCCGACTCTGTGCAACCCCATAGACAGCAGCCCACCAGGCTTCTCCGTCCCTGGGATTCTCCAGGCAAGAACACTGGAGTGGGCTGCCATTTCCTTCTCCAATGCATGAAAGTGAAAAGTGAAAGTGAAGTCGCTCATTCGTGTCCAACTCCTAGCAACCCCATAGACTGCAGCCCCCTAGGCCCTTCCATCCATGGGATTTTCCAGGCAAGAGTACTGGAGTGGGGTGCCATTGCCTTCTCCTTGTATTTACCTAAGAGAAAGGAAAGAATGTGCCCATACAAAGTCTGGTATCTTATTCAGAACAACTTTATTAACAATTTATTTACCACAGACATATTAATACGTCTTTTGTTACCTCAATGTTATAGACTGGTGTGTTTCAATAGTCACTTACATAACAAGTTGCTGGCTACAGGCATTAATTTCTGCAAAAACCTCTCAGTCAACAATGTATTCAGTTCAGTCCAGTCGCTCAGTCGTGTCTGACTCTTTGCGACCCCATGAATCGCAGCACGCCAGGCCTCCCTGTCCATCACCAACTCCAGGAGTTCACTCAAACTCACATCCATTGAGTCGGTGATGCCATCCAACCATCTCATCCTCTGTCGTCCCCTTCTCCTCCTGCCTCCGATCCCTCCTAGAATCAGTCTTTTCCAATGAGTCAACTCTTCGCGTGAGGTGGCCCAAGAATTGGGAGTTTCAGCTTTAGCATCAGTCCTTCCAATGAACACCCAGGACTGATCTCCTTTAGGATGGACTGATTGGATCTCCTTGCAGTCCAAGGGACTCTCAAGAGTCTTCTCCAACACCACAGTTCAAAAGCATCAATTCTTCGGCCCTCAGCTTTCTTCACAGTCCAACTCTCACATCCACACATGACCACTGGAAAAACCATAGCCTTGACTAGATGGACCATTGTTGGCAAAGTAATGTCTCTGTTTGTTAATATGCTGTCTAGGTTGGTCATAACTTTCCTTCCAAGGAGTAAGCATGTCTTAATTCCATGGCTGCAGTCACCATCTGCAGTGATTTTGGAGCCCCAAAAAATAAAGTCAGCCTCTGTTTCCACTGTTTCCCCATCTATTTGCCATAAACTGATGGGACCAGATGCCATGATCTTAGTTTTCTGAATGTTGAGATTTAAGCCAACTTTTTCACTCTCCTCTTTCACTTTCATCAAGAGGCTCTAGTTCTTCACTTTCTGCCATAAGGGTGGTGTCATCTGCATATCTGAGATTATTGATATTTCTCCCGGCAAGAAATAACCCTAATTGCCAACATCCGGTGGATCATCGAAAAAGTAAGAGAGTTCCAGAAAAACATCTATTTCTGCTTTATTATCTATGCCAAAGCCTTTGATTGTGTGGATCACAATAAACTGTGGAAAATTCTGAAAGAGATGGGAATAGCAGACCACCTGACCTGCCTCTTGAGAAACCTGTATGCAGCTCAGGAAGCAACAGTTAGAACTAGACGTGGAACAACAGACTGCCTCCAAATAGGAAAAGGAGTACGTCACGGCTGTATATTGTCACCCTGCTTATTTAACTTCTATTAAAAGTACATCATGAGAAATGCTGGGCTGGAAGAAGCACAAGCCGGAATTAAGATTGCCAGGAGAAATATCAATAACCTCAGATATGCAGATGACACCACCCTTATGGCAGAAATGATCTGAGTTATGCTTAAAAAGGAGTTACTGAGGCAGCATTCTCTAAGGTAAAGAAAAGATATGAGGATAGGAATTCAGTGAAGATGCATTTAATAGGGGTCCTGTGAGAATTCATGAAAGACTGGGTTGGTATATTCTCTATGGGAATTATCTTGCTCGGTACTGTTGGTTTACCTAAGAGAATATTCCCCTTTCCCCTACACAAAAACTGGAAACTTATTTGGCCCATAAAAGTCCACTCTAGTTTTATGAAGCATAACCACTTTTCCCCCTTAAAGTCAGTCTCAAGTTTAAAATAATTCTTGGAGTCGAAGAAGGCATTGGAATGCTCCATAAACTTTATTGTATTAATTAAATTCATCATCATGTATTCAATCAAAAAGTATCTTTTGATCACCTACTTACTTTGTGCAAGTCTCTAGACTAATCACCAAAATTTTGTAAGTTCTGTGAACAGGGGATAGCAGATAGCAACTGCCATACACGTTTAGCAAGATGAACAAAAGAATTAAACAATTGCCTTTCAAACAGAGCCATCAGTCTTGTGTTGATGGCTAAGGTTTCCAGATTTGTCTTTAAATTTTTATCCTACGTAATTACATAATTTTTAGGGAACTATACATGTACCAGTTACTATGTTGATAGGTATTATACAAAAGTCCAACACCTATCTTGAGCAAAAACTTTGTGCCCTACATCAGCCTTTGCTTCTCTGGTAGTCAGGCTGGCCTCAGGACAAATAAAATTACATATAAATGCAACCTTGAGTTTTATTTCCCCCCACAGGTTCTAAATAATTTGGCTGTAACTCTTTGGGGATGATGTTCATGAAAAACCCTATAATCTTCGTTATTGTATTTCTCAGTTGCAGGTATTTGCAAAGCTGTGATTTGTCTAAATTATATTTTTGTCAAAGGGTTATAAAGGGGATAATGTGAAAAGTCTATTGGGATATTGTTAGTAAATTTATAAAATTACTTTCTGTATCCAGTTAGACCAAGTAATTTTTTCACTCCTTGCTTTTAGAGTAAGCTTATGCATCATTGAAGACTTCAAGGGAATAAAAGTTAAGTGTCCAAACAAAAATTCTTTGTTTAAAAGCATATCTGTTAGGTCAAAGTTATCATTCATGGGGCTCAAGGAGAGCTTTTAGATGAGTGAATAATCTAAGCCTAAAGGTACAGAACTGCATGCAGATATTTCCAGAATTCTTCATCTTACCCACTTTATGTTGTTCCAAGTAGTGAATTATTGGTCCCAGTGCAATATACAGAGCCCTGGGGGTACATTCTCACTGCTGCTGGATCCAATCAAGGTCAGAGTCCATACACCAGGGGGATTTCCTCCAAAGAGAGGTTTGTCTTATGTAATGGATGCTCTTTAGCACACCATCCCCTTCTGTAGCCAGCGAGGAGCCAATGATACCAAATACTGAGGAGGGTCTGATATCCTCTGGTCTTGTGGACATGAAGGAACTATTGAATTTACAATGCTAGAGCTCTAAAGAATTGTGAGATCTCACCTTATCCCTTGATGTTATTTTGAGCAGTCAGTGGATATGAAATATTGGAGCTTATCAGTTTTGTAAATTTTAACCATATGTTTGGAAATTTTTCATATTAGCCAGCCAGGAAATTCCTGTGGCCCCAAAGTAGGAAAGGCCTATGAAGTAACTAGCATAAAGCCCAAAGGTAAAGCTAGCTGGCACTAGAGTCAGAGATTTGTGTATTGCATAAAGCTAGCTAGCTGGCACTAGAGTCAGAGATTTGTGTATTGCATAAAGCAGCAAATTTTTAGCAGCAGGTACAAACATCAAAACTGAGCAAACAGCAAAATGAGAGAGCAGAACTATCAAAGCCTGAATAATTCATTGTCTATATCTAAGATATCAGCTTAAATCACTTAGTTGCTGGGTTATAAAACTGAATAAGGAAAACAAGGAAAGACTGATAAATTGTCATAGATCCCCAAAGGCTAAGGAGGTATGACAACTGAATGCAATATAGCATCCTGGACAGAATTCTGAAACAGAAGTAAATTAATGGAAAAACTGATGAAATCCAAATAAAGTTTGCAGTTTAGTTAATAAAATGTGTCAATGTTGGTTTCTTAGATTTGACAGATATGCCATAAATGATAGCACTAGAGAAAGTAAAATCAGATGGGGATTTTACAGGGATTCTCTGCACTATTTTAGCAACTTTTCTATAAGTCTGACATTATTTCAAAATAGAACATCTGTTTTAAAATGAATAAGACAAGACTCTTATCCTGCAGTAATTGGAGCATACTTGGGAAGATCCAGTAATGAAGAGACGAACTCAATTCTAGCACTAAATGGTTTAATGGAAAGATTCTCCAGGTGCAATGGTACACAGGACAAGGGAAGCTCTTAGTCCAAACTAGGGTTTAATGAGAATATCTGAGATTGATTCTAAAGGTTTGTCAGGAAAGGAAAAGTGACCAGAATTATAGGTAGAAGGAAGTGTATGAGGCATGTGGAGAACTAAGATGATCTGGAAGCACAAAGGATCAGACTAGAGATGGGAAGAGATTTGGGTTTGTGACCTGGATAAGGAGCTGAACTCCACCTAGGGACAACGGTGAATAAGATCATCAGATCTGCAATAGCACAGGGATATATATTTTGGAAACAGAACTAATTTCAAAAATCTAAAAGATATTGCATACATAAATAAAATAGAAGGAAAATGACTAAATATAAAAGATATTATTAATGATAGAAAAGCAAAGAAAAGAGAATATCAACAAAACCAAAGAAGGTCTCTTGGAGAAAATTTTAAAGAGTAACAAATCTCTAAAAGTAATGTTCAAGAAAAGAGGCATTAAATAAAGAATATTAGAAAGGAAAATGGGTACATAGAAATTAGAAGTAGTACAATAATTTTTCAAGAATTAAAAACATAAAATTTTAAAAACTGGAAAAATATAAATTCTGAAACAGATTCAGGAATAATTAAATTAAACAATAAAAAAGACTAAAAAATACACAGGAAAAAAACATTTCTCCCTCTAAAACTATTAGCCTAAGATAATATTAGACCAATTATACTAAACTTTTTGACACTTTTGGTATCATCATGATTACAAAATTTGATAATATGTGATCTTTTAAGTTTTAATCAATGCAATAAAGTAATAAAAATAAAATTAAGTAATAAAAATTAGAAATAAACAAAAATTGTCATTTTTCACTGGAGATATAACTGTTGCACAGAAAACCCAAGAGTATATGTGGGGAAAATATAACATAAACTGTGCTACATCTAGAAAATGAAATATCATTCAGCACTAAAAATAAATGAACTATCCTGCCATGAAAAGTCATGGTGGAATTGTAAGTGTACATTACTAAGTATAATCTGAAAAGTCTATATAATGTATTATTTCAACAAAATGACAATCTGGAAATGCAAAAATATGGAGACAGTAAAAAGACTGCCAGGAGTTGAGTAGTAGGGTAGGATGAATAAATGAAACATGGAGGATTCTTAAAGTAGTGAAAATAAGCTATATGATACTATAATGATGGATACATGTCATTATACATTTATTTAAGCTCACACCATATTACAACAGCAGGAGTAAACTGTAAGGTAAGCTATGGGTTTGGGGTATCAATTGTAACGAATACACATGGTGCCTATTCATATTACACTGCCAAACGTATGTGTGTGCTCATGATCAGCTGTGTTCAACTCTTTGTGACCTTTTGGACTGTAGCCCACCAGGGTCCTCAGTCCATGGAATTCTCCAGGCAACAATACTGGAGGGGGTCGACATTTCCTCCTCCAGGGGATCCTTCCAACTCAGGGACTAAACTTGGATCTCCTGCATCTCCTTCATTGCAGGTGGATTCTTTACCACTGAGAAGAAGTCCAACTGCCAAAGAAAAAATGCCAGTAACTGTAAACTCAATAAATAAACACCTGAATGGTAATGGTAGATGGTATTCATATCTTTTAAGCACCAAACATGTACAAGAAATTACATATTTTTATGTTAAATTATGTGTTCCTCACGACATAAAACTCATAATATGCTATACATCTATGTTACATTTTTTACAAAACCAATTATTTGTACAATGTCTATTTTGATTTTGTTAACTAGGATAAAAGCTTCATGAAGATAGATTTTCTTGATCTATCAAGATTTTCTTAACCCTTTCTGCATTTCCAAGACCTATCAAAACACCTGTGACACACAAGAGGCATTCAACAAACATGTATTGACTCTGAATAAACAGATTAATAGCTATATGATCTCGGTATTATTATTTCAGTTTTGCTGATAAAACAGGAGCATCAAATGACTTGCCCAAAATATCATAGCTAGAAGGTGGCAGAACCAGATTTAAATGCACAATTTTTCAATGTTCAATGAAAAACTTGCTTCTTAGTCAGTTCAGTTCAGTTCAGTTGCTCAGTTGTGTCTGACTCTTTGCAACCCCATGGACTGCAGCACACCAGGCTTCCCTGTCTATCCATCACAAACTCCCGGAGCCTGCTCAAACTCATATCCATTGAATCGGTGAAACCATCCAACAAGTTCATCCTCTGTCATTCCCTTCTTCTCCTGCCTTCAATCTTTTCCAGATCAGGGTCTTTTCCAGTGAGTTAGTTCCTCGCATCAGATGACCAAAGTATTCGTATTGGTACCCAATAATTGTAACCCAGAGTACATTTACAAATCTCCTGTGAACTTTCCCCAAGGAAACTTTAGCATGCTTCATCAGTTTCTTCTTAAAGATAATGAAAAATGATATTAAATACATTAGTAAGGTTATCCTTAGCTCTTTAAAATAATAATAAGTTCAGCCTATTTGCCTTCTGGGAAGCAGGGTAGAAAGTTCAGAGACCAGTTCTGGCCAACTGGCTGGGCAAAATTATTGAGCATCATTTTAGTTACATACTGGCAGGCCCTGAATTATTTCCATTTGCACTTCAGTTCTTTCTACGTGTTTCAAATTGATCATGTTCTTGCATTATCTATCTTTAGCAGTAGAGTCTCATTTATAACACCTGAAGACAATCAGATAATTGTTAATAAATATCTACTAAACAGTAATGGCATGAGAATGAAGCTTTTGGGGGACATGAAACAAAACATATGTGTTTGATCTTTGCTTTCTATGACTCAGTATCAACCCCATGGAATGAATAGAATGAACAGAATCATTACGCTTTTCTAATCAGAAACTTTTTCACCAGATTTGTGACACAGGTTAGGCAATACACTATCCTTCAGTGGTTAAGCTCACAAATATATTTCATCATGTGATGATGGTACCAATATTCTTAACACTTTGTTAACTTCCTAAGTGTGAATATCACTTTCTGTTCACAGAGTGAAGTAAAAGTAATTCCAACATTATAAAAAGATTCAACCAATACGTTAACTGTGTATACATAGACACACATATGTGTATATGTGTAATACATGCACATACTCATTTAAAGATAAATTATAGATCCTGATTTTTTTCAAAAAACAGAGATAATTGATACAGAAAATATCATGCTTGAAAGGTTGAAGTATTTTTTAGGCCAGTGAAGCAGTATGCTTTAGAGCAGTATCTTTATGATTCTATAATGGTCAATAAGCTAAGTTGCTTCAGTCGTGTCTGACTCTGTGTGACCCCATAGACGGCAGCCCACCAGGCTCCCCCATCCCTGGGATTCTCCAGGCAAGAACACTGCAGTGGGTTGCCATTTCCTTCTCCAAGGCAGGAAAGTGAAAAAGTGAAAGTGAAGCCACTCAGTCGTGTCCGACTCCTAGTGACCCCATGGACTGCAGCCTACCAGGTTCCTCCATCCATGGGAGTTTCCAGGCAAGAGTACTGGAGTGGGGTGCCATTGCCTTCTCCAATAATGGTCAATACAAGACATCAAAAAACTCATAGAACATTACAGAAAAAAAAGGAAACCTTAATGTATGTACATTATTAAAAAATCACTTAAGAGGTTGGCAAATGTCAATATGGAATGCAGACTATTACAAAAGACTCTGTGTTACAAATGTATGGAAGCTCACTGAAGAGAATGGAATAACAGGGACCTAGTAGTTTTGGAAATGAGTGAATTCTGCAATACTGAAAGTAAAGTAACTATTCACAAGCACTGGGCAATGTTGTTTCTCATTAGAGCATGGGTTAACAATTAACTGAAATAACCATATATGTACATTTTTTGTTGTTTATTGTTTTAGTCACTCAGTCCTGTCTGATTCTTTTGCAACTCCAGGGACTTTAGCCTACCAGCCAGAATTATTTCATCCATGGAATTTCCCTGGCAAGAATATCAGAGGGGGTTGCCATTTCCTTCTCCAAGGGATGTTCCTGATCCAGGTATCAAACCTGTGTTCCTGCATTGGTAGGCAGGTTCTTTACCACTAAACCAACAGGGAAGTATACATGTACATTGGAATTAAACAATTAAGTATACAGATGGCAAGGAGAAGGATTCTGCTTTCTCATGCTTGGGAGTGGGAGATTACAGATAAGCAAGGTTTGAAGGTTTGAATGGTCATTATGTAGAGAATTAGAGTTGGAGACACCAACATGAGCTCATACTTAGCTTAATATAGATATAGAAAGCTGTGTATATAAAAATTTATAGCTATGGACCTCACAGAAGCAGAATATATTAAGAAGAGGTGGCAAGAATACAGAGAAAAAAATATATCCCCCCCAAAAAATTTTAATGACCCAGATAAGCACAATGGTGTAATTACTTACCTAGAGCCAGTCATCCTGGAATGTGAAGTCAAGTGGGTTCTAGGAAGCATCACTACTAACAGAGCTAGTGGGGGTGATGGAATTCCAACTGAGCTATTTCAACTCCTAAAAGATGATGCTGTTAAAGTGCTGCACTAAGTTCAGTTCAGTTGCTCACTCGTGTCCGACTCTTTGCAACCCCATGAACCGCAGCATGCCAGGCCTCCCTGTCCATCACCAACTCCTGGAGTTCACCCAAACTCATGTCCATTGAGTCGGTGATGTCATCCAGCCATCTCATCCTCTGTCATCCCTTTCTCCCTCTGCCCTCAATCTTTCCCAGAATCAGGGTGTTTTCAAATGAGTCAGCTCAGGTGACCAAAGTATTGGTATTTCAGCTTCAACATCAGTCCTTCCAATGAACACCCAGGACTGATCTCCTTTAGGATGGACTGGTTGGATCTCCTTGCAGTCCAAGGGACTCTCAAGAGTCTTCTCCAACACCACAGTTCAAAAGCATCAATTCTTCGGTGCTCAGCTTTCTTTATAGTCCAACTCTCACATCCATACATGACCACTGGAAAAACCATAGCCTTGGCTGGATGGACCTTTGTTGGCAAAGTAATATCTCTGCTCTTTAATATGCTGTCTAGGTTGGTCATAACTTTCCTTCCAAGGAGTAAGCATCTTTTAATTGCATGGCTGCAATCATCATCTGCACTGATTTTGGAGCCCAAAAATAAAATTTTAGTGCACTATTTTTAGTGCAAAAATAAAATTTTGCTGCACTAAATATGCCAGCAAATTTGGAAAACTCAGCAATGGCCACAGGACTGGAAAAGGTCAGTTTTCATTCCAATCCCAAAGAAGGGCAATGCCAAAGATTGTTCAAACTATTGCACAGTTGCACTCAATTCACATGCTAGCAAGGTCAGGCTCAAAATCCTGTAAGCTAGGTTCAATAGCACATGAACCAAGAACTTTCAGATGTACAAGCTGAATTTAGAAAAGGAAAAGAAACCAGAGATCAAATCGCCAACATTCACTGGATCATAGAAAAAGCAAAAGAATTCCCAAAAAACATCTATTTCTCCTTCACTGACTATGTTAAAGCTTTTGACTTTGTGGATCACAACAAATTGTAGAAAATTCGAAGAGATGGGAATACCAGACCATCTTACATTCCTCCTGAGAAGCCTGTATGCAGATCAAGAAGCAACAGTTAGAATCAGACATGGAACAATGGACAATTCAAAATTGGGAAAGGGGTATGTCAAGGTTGTATATTGTCACCTTGCTTATTTAACTTATATACACAGTATATCATCTTAGAAATGCCGGGCTGGATGAAGCACAAACTGGAATCAAGATTGCAGGGAGAAATATCAATAACCTCAGATATACAGATGACACCACGTTTAAGCAGAAAGCAAAGAGGAACTAAAGAGACTCCTGATGAAGGTGAAAGAGAGGAGTGAGAATGTTGGCTTAAAATTCAACATTCAAAAAAACTAAGATCATGGCATCCAGTCCCATTATTTCATGGCAAATAGATGGTGAAACAATGGAAACTGTGACAGATTTTATTTTCTTGGGCTTCAAAATCACTGTGCATGGTGACTACATCTATTAAATTAAAAGACACTTGCTTCTTGGCAGAAAAGATGTGACAAACCTAGACAGCATATTAAAAAGCAGAAATGCTACTTTGCCAACAAGTTCTGTATAGTCAAAGCTATGGTTTTTCCAGTGTCATGTATGGATGTGAGAGTCAAACCACAAAGAAGGCTAAATGCTGAAAAATTAATGCTTTCAAACTAGTGTTGAAGAAGACTCTTGAGAGTCCCTTGGACAGCAAGGAGATCAAACCAGTCAATCCTAAAGGAAACCAGACTTGAATATTCTTTATAAGGACTGATGCTGAAGCTGAAGCTCCAATGTTTTGGCCATCTGATACAAAGAGCCAACTCACTGGAAAGGACCCTGATGCTGGGAAAGATTGAAGGCAGGAGGAGAAGGGGGCAACAGAGGATAAGATGGCTAGTTGGCATCACTGACTCAATAGATATAAATTTGAGCAAGTTCTGGGAGATGTTGAAGGACAGGGAAGCCTGACATGCTGCAGTCCATGGAGTTGCAAATATTCGGACACTACTGAGTAACTGAGCAGCAACAACAAATGGCTGTATACATGAGTTAGTAAACACACATGTTTTTCCTTGTTCTGGTAGCTAAGAGAGTATAGAAATATGATACTCAAGGAGCGAAAATATATCTAGTATCCAGATCTTGGTTCCAAATACCTTTATCCAATAAAAGGAACAAATGCTCTTTAAAGAAATATCTAATACAAGATTTGGAGAAGGCAATGGCACCCCACTCCAGTGCTCCTGCCTGGAAAATCCCATGAATGGAGAAGCCTGGAAGGCTGCAGTCCATGGGGTCACTGAGGGTCAGACATGACTGAGCGACTTCACTTTCAATTTTCACTTTCATGCATTGGAGAAAGAAATGGCAACCCACTCCAGTGTTCTTGCCTAGAGGGACTGGGGACCCTGGTGGGCTGCCGTCTATGGGGTCACACAGAGTCGGACACGACTGAAGTGACTTAGCAGCAGCAGCAGCAATACAAGGTTATGACAGAAAACACACATAAGATGATATTGAAGTCTGAAAAGTAAGAACATGCTCAAAAAAAAAAAAAAATCCACAATGATAGGGGTATATTTAAGGGTTATTGGAACCAACTGGAAGATTTTCCAATGGCCACAATTAGAATAATTTGAGCAAGAAAATAATAAAATGATTTTGGATTATAACCATAAAAATAAATATCCATCAGTCCATACTGATACAAATAAATAATCAAATTAACTTTAAATGGGGGACAAATATTTCATGGAGAGGAATTACAATTTATGTAGATACTCTATCCTCAAGGAAGGAGTGTAACTTCCCATTATATTAATGGAGGCTGCACCTTAAGACATTCTTCCAAAGAATAAATATGGATCCCAGTAAATAAAAGAGTAACTTTAAAGTGAAGAAATTTGAACACACTACCTCAGCCAGGGGATCAAAAACCACATAAAGTGGTGTCATACTGATAGTCCCTTGATATATGATGAGAATGGCACTTTGGTTCTGTGTGTTAATCCCCGAGGAACCATAATACCAGTCTAGTCAGACAAACGCAAATTTAGACACACTAAAAAAATACATATCCATACAAAACAAGATGAGAAGTTGTCACAGTCAGAGGATCTGTCACAGTCAAAGGACTCCAAGGACACAGGACAACTAAAGGTAATATAAATAATATCCTGGCTCAGTCTTAAAAAACAAAGGACAGTAGGGAAAAATTTAGGTAATCTGAATAAATTACGGACATGAGTTGATGACAATAATGTATCAATATTTGTTATTTAATTGTAACAAATGTACCATACAAACTATGAAATTGACAGTAGAGGAAAATAGGTATGAGAGAGTACTGGAGCTCTCTGCACTATCTTCACAGTAACTCTATAAATTAAAACTTTTAAATAAAAAGCTTATATTTGAGAAAAAGGAAATGGGGAGGCAAGTGAAAGGTTGTTGTTGAATCACGCGAATACACCAGGATTCTTGGCTCCCGGAGGAGAAGAATTCAATCCGGGGCCAGAGACAAGGCTTGATAGCTCAGAGCTTTTGTGTAATAAAGTTTTATTAAAGTATAAAGGAGATAGAGAAAGCTTCTGACATAGGCATCAGAAGGGGGCAGAAAGAGTACCCCCTTGCTAGTCTTCAGCTGGATGTTATATAGTCACTAGCAGTCTGTTAATGAAAGAAAGGAATGTCTTAAAATTTAGAATGGCACCAAATGGTTTATCTTGGGCCATAAAATAATTAACTTGAATCTTAAAGAAGGGCAGACCACCATACAAATAGTTTCATTTACATAGATTAGGGGAACAATATCTGAGTATAACATACTGGTTTGTCAAGTAGGTTTTGGGCCAAGGGGCGGAACCGACTTGGAGACAGAGTTTGGGGTAAAGGCGTAGTACATTAGCATAGCTTAAGACAAACATTTTCATAAGAAAAAGGCATTGGTTATCTCTAGGCTCAAGAATAGCTAACTTCAGGTGAAACCAGGTGTCATTATGGCAACACAGTATTTTAAGAGAAACCTCTCTTTAAATTTGTATAGAGAAGGAAAAAAAATATTGTTAGTTTGTTTCCTCCTGCCGCTTAAGAGAGATAAAAATGTCTGACACTTGCAGGCTATTTCCTCCATTTGGAGACCCCTGGCCTTCCTGCCTGTTACCCTCTCACAAGTTTAAAGAAAAGAACACTGGTATGAAAAACAATAAATCAGAACATGAGGACCAAAATCACAATATACTATTTTTAAAAAGCAAGTAGTAGAAGGGAAATTGTCAAATTTCCAACAATAAAAGCAAACAGAGCATAAGGGTAGAAAATTCCCTGGACTGGCTGCTTGGGGCTGGTGCACTGGGACGACCCAGAGGGATGGAATGGGAAGGGAGGAGGGAGGAGGGTTCAGGATGGGGAACACATGTATACCTGTGGCGGATTCATTTTGATATTTGGCAAAACTAATACAATTATGTAAAGTTTAAAAATAAAATAAAATTAAAAAAAGAAAAGAAAAAAAAAAAAGAAAATTCCCATCAGTTACTAGTCATCATTGCAACTTAAATTCTATACATGAGAGGTTATTTCCTTATCTATTGATTTATTTGGGAAATGAGATTATCTATATCTGATAATCTCTTTGGGATATCATCAGCAGCAGGATATTTAAATAATGATAAATAAAAAACTTTAGTGAGTTCCTTAAACTCAATAAGTCTCCCATTCCTTATCCTTAATATAAATATAATAATGCTACAAACCTAAGAATGCTGTTATATGAACTAAATAAGATGATGCATTTAAAGCCCTTCCATAGTACATGGCACATAGGAAGCCCACGATAATTCTACTGGTATTCCCCCTAGGATCAATGATATAAATTATTATTATAGGTGTTATTTGGTATTGGTAGATAGTGTCAGACATGATACAAGTTCTATGGTAAACGATTTCCCCTTGTCACTATCTTTAATCACTACTCTTCTTGGAAGACAGACCTGTTCCTACACTGTTCTGATTTCAAAGACCTTTCAGTATTTCCCTTTTTATTATTTAGTCTCATTTTCCAAAACACATTTCTTTTTCCTTATTTATTCCTTATTTGCCCAATGAGTCCCTTTTGGTTACTCTTTCTGTAAATAGTACCACCATTATTCCCAGCTTGAAATCTCAAGTTAATCTTTTAATCTTCTATCTTGTTCAATTCAATTAGCCATCATCCCCTACCCTCATACCCCTCCCCAAAAATACAATATAGTGTCCCTTAAATTTCTTGCATATCTGTCCAGTTCTTTCTTTTGCAATCTCCAGCATTAGGGTTTACAAAACTCATTCCTGGCTAGCCTTATTATATGCTGATTTTCTTATTTCTCATGTCTCTTCATAGTAAAATTTCCTTTTCCAACATTGTGTAAATATTTCATTGAATCAGCTTGACTTAATAGGGTACAAGCAGAGACCAGGTTTATTCTTTCTTCCATTCTACTTTCAAACATGTTTGTGAACTAATTCTTTCCCTGCGTCTTCCGGAACAGGCAGAGCCCCTCAAATTTCAAAGTTCTTTTAGTCACAGACTGTCTCAGTCTGGTTTAATTCAATTTAAAAGCCTTCTCCTTCCTCCCCTCATCTCCGTGTCCCTGACAGAATCTGCATCAGACTTAAGCAAGCAAGGGAGGATGGGGACTGTTTTGCTTCTTCCCTATTCCTCTTTCACCTTCTCTATTCTTTTTTGTTCTGATACCTCAAGTACCAAGACCAGGAAAAAAGGTAATTAGAGATAAGCTGTGTAGTATCACATAGCTATTAGAGGTGTTCTTCCTGCTGGATGTAATGCATGTTCAAGTACTGTTTCATTTTGACTTATTTCTCACTTGGGAGGCACTTGCATAGGTTGTTCAAAGTTCCACTACTAGGCCTGCTGACTGCAGTTCCCAGAACACAGTTCCCGTAACTCTTCTCCATTGTAGGGAACAGGCGGACATATAATGGGCAGACACCCCTGTCCCGAGAAACTCTTTCTCTCCAATCTCTTCACTCACATACATTTAAAAAATTGAAGTGAATGCTCATAACACTGGTAGCAATATATTTCTAATATGTTAGCATGGTCTGCATTAGACAGTCCTACAGGATCCAAAGTAGGTATTTGACCCCTGTTCAGTTATTCTCCGGAGAAGGCAATGGCACCCCATTCCAGTACTCTTGCCTGGAAAATCCCATGGACAGAGGAGCCTGGTAGGCTGCAGTCCATGGGGTCGCTAAGAGTCAGACACGACTAAGCGACTTCACTTTCACTTCTCACTTTCATGCATTGGAGAAGGAAATGGCAATCCACTCCAGTATTCTTGCCTGGAGAATCCCAGGGACAGAGGAGCCTAGTGGGCTGCCGTCTATAGGGTCGCACAGAGTCAGACACGACTGAAGCGACTTAGCAGCAGCAGTAGCAGCAGTTATTCTCAGTTCAGTTAAGTTCAGTCTCTCAGTTGTGTCTGACTCTTTGCGACCCCATGGATGGCAGCACACCAGGCGTCCCTGTCCATCACCAAATCCCAAGCTTATTCAAATTTATGTCCATCAAGTTGGTGATGTCATCCAACAATCTCATCCTATGTCATCCCCTTCTCCTCCTGCCTTCAATCTTTCCCAGCATCAGGGTCTTTTCAAATGAGTCAGTTCTTCTCATCATGTGGCCAAAGTATTAGAGTTTCAGCTTCAGCATCAGTCCTTCCAATGAATATTCAGGACTGATTCCTAAAGGAAAGGACTAATTTCCTTTAGGATGGACTGGTTGGATCTCCTTGCAGCCCAAGGGACGCTCAAGAATCTTCTCCAACACGACAGTTCAAAAGCATCAATTCTTCTGTGCTCAGCTTTCTTTATAGTACAACTTTCACATCCATACATGACTGCTGGAAAAACCATAGCCTTGACTAGATGGACCTTTGTTGGCAAAGTAATGTCTCTGCTTTTGAATATGCTGTCTAGGATGGTCATAACTTTCCTTTCAAGAAGCAAGCATCTTTTAATTTCATGGCTGCAGTCACCATCTGCAGTGATTTTGGAGCCCCAATAAATAAAGTCGGCCACAGTTTCCACTGTTTCCCCATCTATTTGCCATGAAGTAATGGGGCCGGATGCCATGATCTTAGTTTTCTGAATGTTGAGCTTTAAGCCAACTTTTTCACTCTCTTCTTTCACTTTCATCAAGAGGCTCTTTAGTTCTTCTTCACTTTCTGCCATAAGGGTAGTGTTATCTGCATATCTGAGGTTATTGATATTTCTCCCGGCAATCTTGATTCCAACTTGTGCTTCTTCCAGCCCAGCATTTCTCATGATGTACTCTGCATAGAAGTTAAATAAGCAAGGTGATAATATACAGCTTTGACACACTCCTTTTCCTATTTGGAACCAGTCTGTTTTTCCATGTCTAGTTCTAACTTTGCTTCCTGACTTGCATACAGGTTTCTCAAGAGGCAGGTCAGGTGGTTTGGTATTCCCACCTCTTTCAGAATTTTCCACAGTTTCTTGTGATCCACACAGTCAAAGGCTTTGGCATAGTCAATAAAGCAGAAATAGATGTTTTTCTGGAACTCTCTTGCTTTTTTGATGATCCAGCAGTTGTTGGCAATTTGATCTCTGGTTCCTCTGCCTTTTCTAAAACCAGCTTGAACATCTGGAAGTTCACAGCTCACTTACTGTTGAAGCCTGCCTTGGAGAATTTTGAGTGTTACTTTACTAGCGTGTGAGATGAGTGCAAATGTGCAGTAGTCTGAGCATTCTTTGGGATTGCCTTTCTTTGGGATTGGAATGAGAACTGACCTTTTCCAGTCCTGTGTCCACTGCTGAGTTTTCCAAATTTGCTGGCATATTGAGTGCAACTCTTCTACAGCATCATCTTTTAGGATTTGAAATAGCTCAACCAGAATTCTATCACCTCCACTAGCTTTGCTCATAGTGATGCTTCCTAAGGCCCACTTGACTTCACATTCCAGAATGTCTGGCTCTAGGTGAGTGATTGCACCATCGTGGTTATTGTACAGTTCTTCTGTGTATTCGTGCCACCTCTTGTTAATATCTTCTGCTTCTGTTAGGTCCATACCATTTCTGTCCTCTATTGTGCCCATCTTTGCATGAAATTGTTCTCTTGGTATCTCTAATTTTCTTGAAGAGATCTCTAGTCTTTCCAGTTCTCTTGTTTTCCTCTATCTTTGCATTGATAACTGAGGAATGCTTTCTTATCGCTCTTTGGAACTCTGCATTCAAATGGATATATCTTTCCTTTTCTCTGCCTTTTGCATCTTTTCTTTTCTCCTTTGCGTTTTGTGTCTTTTCTTTTCTTAGCTATTTGTAAGGCCTCCTTGGACAACCGTTTTGCCTTTTTGCATTTCTTTTTCTTGGTGATGGTCTTGATCACTCCTAAGTTTTGTCTTTACAGGCTGTTCAGAGTACTTTCAACTCACACTTATGAAAAATCATCATATGCTCGTAAAACCCATAGGCTATTTTCTTAGTGTAAGATTTGTAGTCTAAAGCCTTATCTAATCTTCTCTGACTGGTCATTCTAACACATTCCCTACTACTTAACTAATCCAAACATCATTTGCTGCTCCATATCTAATTATTATTTTCTAAATTCTGCCCTTATTGCTTCTTCATCCTCTATTCCTGTCCTCCCTTCCCCAGTCAGGATCCTTTGGAAATAAATTAAGGAAAGGAGAAAGCCCAGTCCCTATAATAGAAATATTATCAGAAATATCGTCAGTGATGCAAGGGGACATGGCAGCATTAGAAATTAGTCAAATTTATTATTTTTGGCACATAATATGACTGTTTATATAAAAATCACAAGATAATATCTTAAAATAATTAGAATTCATGTGAGATATCCACAAAAGTGACTAGGCACTACATTTGTGTGTAAAAATCAATGTCTTCCTTATACAAAAGTAGTTAAAGACAAAACATGATGAAAAAGATGTCAATCACCAAACAATACAAAATATAGACTCTTACAAAGAAAACTACAAACACTAATTCAGATTTGTAACAGAAGATTTGAATAAAAACATCCATTTTTTAAATGAAAAGACTCTTAAGGTACCTCTTGTTTACTTTACCTATGATACAGGATGAATTTGGACTATATGTAACCACACTTATAAGAACAATATGAATTTAGTGTGTGAGTTAAATTTTGTTGATTTGATTGAACTTTTTTATTTTATTAAAAGGAAGGGGTGGTGTTTATTTGGGGGGTGTGTGTGTGTATACGCATTTGTATATTCTGAAAATGATTTGAAATTGACTTATATACACTGAGATGTATAGAATTATAGATTATAGTCTAACAGGGTTGGTATTAAATATGAAATAATTGAGCAGAAAAAAATATCTAAGTTTAAGCCAGAGTCATGGCACCCATATTTCTACCCAAAGAGGTGTTCATATTTTAAACCTAAAATTCCATTAAGGACACTATGTTAACTTTTAGTTTATTTTCCATTCTGTCAATACAGTCACTTAATCCTGGACAGATTTCATATACCTTTCAGAAATTAGACAGCTATTTATTCTTAGTTGTTTTCTGCTACTTTGTTCTGCTATTAGAGGCTTGGGTAGACGACAAGATAGTAACTAAGATTGTTAAATCTCAAGTTGAAGAACCTTACATGTTAGTTACCAGTTTATCTTCAAGAAAAAAAAAAGTTGTCATTTTTAAAGGAGATTAATGAGGGTGGAGAATTAAAACAAAAATAAAGTTAGAATAATTAGGGACTTATAGTCAAATTGGGGGTAGAGAGTGAATGCTCAAAACAAGACTTGCTTATTATTTCCCTGCATTTAATTGCTCTCCTTTAGCAAATGCTATGGCTAAAGACTATGGGAATATCAAAAGCCCTGTGTAA
This sequence comes from Bubalus kerabau, assembly GCF_029407905.1. Lineage (NCBI taxonomy): Eukaryota > Metazoa > Chordata > Mammalia > Artiodactyla > Bovidae > Bubalus > Bubalus kerabau. The sequence continues at coordinate 75,903,573 of NC_073631.1, read as the reverse complement.
CCAAATTTCAATAGGGAAGAACAAATCTGACTCCATATTAGATGTTTCTTTTACTTTAACCTTTGTATTCTATTGCTATTGCTTCGAGTTAAGAATGTTGCCTCCAGAGTGAAATATATGGGATAGCTCTTTCTGAAGGCTCTGACCTTTAAGGGTATAACACTTTTCCATTCATATAGAGACTAAGAGTTGCACAACAGAGAATAAATTTGTCTTGCTGAAGGTTTACAGAAACATCTGATCTACATGGACTACTTGCTATAGAACAAAAGACTCCTACACAAAGAAATTTGCAACAGCCGCCACATGGCTCCATCATCTCGCCTTTTAAAATGCTTTGCTGAAACCCTTTGGGGGAGTTTGGGGTTTGTGGGGGGTTGGGGGCAGGAGCCATCCATTCTCCTTCATGGTCCTGCAACAAAATTTTTTCTGCTCAAAACTCTGATGTTTTGGTTTGTTTGGTCTCACTGTATATGCGGCACATGAACTTGCTTTGGTAACAATATGAAACCCTGAGGTCCTATCCAACATCACTAATATCTCCAAGTGCGTTTGCTAAATCTCCAAATCCATTGTGTGTTTGATGTAGAGCCATTCAGGGAAGCTAAACAACCCTGTGCTATGCCCCATTGTGCAGTCCTCATGTTCTCTCAAGAGCACATCAACGTGCTCTCATTATTTATTTTATCTTGAAATAATGTGTGAATTATTTATAAAAACAAGGAAACAAAGCAAAACTACATTATTACTAACCTCAAAGTTCCCCCCTCAGATATAAATAGGGTCAAGTCCATCCATTGGTAACTTAACTACTTACTGGTAATCCCTCTTGACTAAAATATTTCTTACATTAATTAAAAATGTTTAAACTGCTATTGTTTGGAGAGGATATAATGTAAAAAGCGACCAAGGCTACCATAGCCCAGCCCTCTTACAGTGTTTTATGGTGTTCTAGTAGTCTCTGAGGTGGAAGGGATGTCCCTCCAACTCGCCCATTCAGAAGGACAAGGCATTCATTCATTCAACAAATATTTACTATTCTGAATGAGTACTGTGTGCCAAACACTAGGGATCTGACAACAAATTAAAAAGACAAAAATCCATGTCCTCATGGACTTTTACACTCCAGTGGGGAGAGACAGACATAAGCAAAATAAATAGATAAGCCACTCTCTGGCTCTATATCAGGCTATTTCAACCACATCATCCCTTGAGGCCACAAAGATTATGGTGTCCGTTGACTTCTAGCTAGTTCAGATCTTGTTTCCAGTAATTTTCTCAGCTACTTTTCCTTCTTGCTGGGTATCTCTGCTGCAGGGTTTTCTCTGCTTTCACATCCAATTCCAGAAATGTCTGCAATGTAATGAGTTTCTGCTAAAAACAGTATTACCCCCAGCAAGGTCCATTAAACACACAGAGGTGCATTGACTGGAAAAGAGCCATTGTTTACTATATTGCAAGAAGAAATAAGCTGGGAATGTACATTATTTATGAACTGTTTTTGATGTCATCCAATCCTGTCATAAACATGGACTGACAAAACTATATAATAAACACAGCAGCTGTTTCCTCCACCATCTCACTGCTCCACTGTTTTAACTGCTAATGAAGGTTTTAATTTTCACTCTCAACCTTCTATGATACTGATTGACCTAGCAATATACTAATCAATCTTCATGCAAAATCTCATTATATAGCCAGCTAAGTACAATAAATCATGCATTCAAGATGTAAAAACGCAGCATGCAGTTTTGAAGCAACTTTATTAGAAATGAAAGTTATGAAACTTTATTGGGCACTGTGATTTTGGTGGGTGTGGGTACTCTGTGCTCTGAACGCAAAAGCTAAATTTCTAATTTTCTCTTTTTGAAGCAACAGTTTCTGTCTGTTTTGCACTTCTGGTGTGAAAATAAGTCTTTGCAGAAACAGAGATAAGTTAGCATTGCTTTGGAAGTATTTGCACTTTATCCTTTTGATAAGCATCTTTTGATCAACAAAGGAATTTATTTTAGTCAATAGTGAAAATACAATCAGTGCCCGCTGCTGCTTTGGTGTTGCATCAAAGGCATGGTATATTTGTGGCAATTGAAGCTTGAAAGAGGGGGGACAGGACAAAATACATCAAGCCATGGGAAGTAGGGCAGGGCAAGGAAGAAAAGCCTGAACGTATGCCCTTCAACTTTTTCCTAATAGACTACATATTTAGGAAAATCAAACTACCCGTATCTGTAAGAGAATATCTATTAACAAATGCATTGATAATGGTATTCTATAAGGCTTATCATGAAGGGCAATCATTTTAGATTACAACTCTGTATTAAGAACTCTGCTTTATTGAAAATAATGACTTGTTAAAAATGTTAAGTGGAAGTTTATCCTATGAAATTAAACAATTTATCAGCTTATGATACAGAAGCCACTAACAACCAGTAAACACTCTAGGAATTGTAAATGGAAGGGTAAATATTATTCTAAAGAATGAACTGTGGGTTCTGATTAGTTTGCTTTGCTGTGCCTCTGAATCCAATACAACATAGTAAATCAACTATACTCCAATTTAAAAAAAAAAAATAATGAACTGTGGGGGAAGGGTGATATGGATAAGGGGTTCAACTGTACAATGGAGGAGAGAAACCTACAGTTTTGGTGGTGAGCAGGATGCAGGTTACACAGAAAAGCAAATATAATATTGTACACATGAAACTAATACAGTGTTACAACCCAATGTCACCTCAATACAAATGAATTAAAAAATAGAAATGGATATGTTATTGCTATATCTTTATTCTGGTGTTTGTTGTAGTTTGGTCACTAAGTTGTGTCTTACTCTTTTGTGACCCAGTGGACTATAGCTCACCTGGTTCCTCCACCCATGGGATTTCACAAGCAAGAATGCTGGAATGAGTTGCCAATTCTTCTCCTGGAGATCTTCCCAACCCAGGGATTGAACCACATCTCCTGTATTGGCAGACAGATTCTTAACCACTGAGTCAACCAGGGAAACCCTTCTTCTGGCAAATTAACCTTCAAAACAGTAATGATTGTCTTTATTAACTCAGTACTGCTCACATTGCTGCCCATGACTTTCAGCTCCCGGTACACAACATGCTAAGCAGAGAAACTGAAAGGAGGTGTTTGTAAACTTTTATGGCTGTTTGATATACTGATATTGATATCTGCTTAATTTAATAAAAACCAAATCCAGATTGTGAAAAATTCTTCCAGATCTACTTTGGTTTTCAACAAATAAATGGCAATGGGAAAAGGGGGAAGCAGAAATTACTAGAGAGAAAAAAAAATGTATATAAACATTAAGCAAGTGCAATACATGGTACTTGATTAGATTCCGATTTAAATAAACTATAAAAAGCTGCTTTATACAATTGGCAAATTGAATATGGACTGATCATTAGATAGCATGGTTGGTATTATTAATAATGAAAATGGCAATGTATTTATGAAAAGTCACTACCTGTAAGGAATGTGTTCTTAAGAATTTATGGTACCTGGCTATAGTTTTTAAAATAATTTAGAATTTTGTGTACCCCAATGTTCATCGCAGCACTGTTTATAATAGCCAGGACATGGAAGCAACCTACATGTCCATCAGCAGATGAATGGATAAGAAAGCTGTGGTACATATATGCAATGGAGTATTACTCAGCCATTAAAAAGAATACATTTGAATCAGTTCTAATGAGGTGAATGAAACTGGAGCTTATTATACAGAGTGAAGTAAGCCAGAAAGAAAAACACCAATACAGTATACTACCGCATATATATGGAATTTACAAAGATGGTAACTATAACCCTGTATGCGAGACAGCAAAAGAGACACAGATGTATAGAACAGTCTTTTGGACTCTGTGGGAGAGGGAGAGGGTGGAGTGATTTGGGAGAATGGCATTGAAACAGGTATAATATCATATAAGAAATGAATCGCCAGTCCAGGTTCGATGCAGGATACAGGATGCTTGGGACTGGTGCACTTGGATGACCCAGAAGGATGGTACGGGGAGGGAGGTGGGAGGGGGGTTCAGGATGGGGAGCACGTGTACACCAGTGGCAGATTCATGTTGATGTATGGCAAAACCAATACAATATTGTAAAGTAATTAGCCTCCAATTAAAATAAATAAATTTAAATTTAAAAAAATGCAGAAAGGCAAGTGGTTGTCTGAGGAGGCCTTACAAATAACTGTGGAAAGAAGAGAAGCTAAAGGCAAAGGACAAAAGGAAAGATTTACCCATTTGAACGCAGAGTTCCAAAGAACAGCAAGAAGAGATAAGAAAGCCTTCCCCAGTGATCAATGCAAAGAAATAGAGGAAAACAAGAAAATGGGAAAGACTAGAGATCTCTTCAGGAAAATTAGAGATACAAAGGGAACATTTCATGCAAAGACGGGCACAATAAAGGACAGAAATGGTATGCAGCTAACAGAAGCAGAAGATATTAAAAAGAGGTGGCAAGAATACACAGAAGATCTATACAGAAAAAGATCTTCATGACCCAGATAACCATGATGGTGTGATCACTCACCTAGAGCCAGACATCCTGGAATGCAAAGTCAAGCGGGCCTTAGAAAGCATCACTACAAACAAAGTTAGTGGAAGTGATGGAATTCCAGTTGAGCTATTTTAAATCCTAAAAGATGATGCTATGAAAGTGCTGCACTCAATATGCCAGCAAATTTGGAAAACTCAACACTGACCACCGGACTGAAAAAGGTCAGACATAATTCCAATCCCAAATAAAGGCAATGCCAAAGAATGTGGAAACTACCACACATTGCACTCATGGCACATGCTATTAAAGTAATGCTCAAAATTCTCCAAGCCAGGCTTCAGCAGTATGTGAACCATGAACTTCCAGGTGTTCAAGCTGGATTTAGAAAAAACAAAGGAACCAGAGATCAAATTGCCAGCAATCTGTTGGATCATCAAAAAAGCAAAAGAGTTCCAGAAAATCATCTACTTCTGCTCTATTGACTATGCCAAAACCTTTGACTGTGTGGATCACAACAAACTGGAAAATTCTTAAAGAGATGGGAATACCAGACCATCTTACCTGCCAAATATAGGGCAACTCAATTAAGAATCTGCCTAAAACTCTTTTCCCCATTTTGTTTAAAAGATGCTATGGACTGGCTTGATCCTTGAACAGAGCAATATGTTGTTGCTGAGGTAGAATTAAAGGGACTCCTAAAAGGCAATTATCTACTACTAGCAATAAAGACTGGGTTTGCCCAGTGGCTCAGTGGTAAAGAATCCATCTGCAATGCTAGAGACATAGGTTCAATCCCTGGATCAGGAAGTTGCCTTGGAGGAGAGCAGGGAAACCCAGTCAGGAATTCTTTCCTGGAGAATCCCACAGTCAGAGGAGCCTGGCAGGCTACAGTCCATCGGATCACAAAGAGTTGGACATGACTGAAGCTACTGAGCACTTACACAAGCATGCACAGCAATAAAGACTGAACTGCTGATATTCACATGTGTAAATTTCAGACTCCAAAGAGTACATATAATATGCATTCATTTACATGGAGTTCTACCAAAAAAACTAAATAGTGGTGAAAAACATCATCATAATTGTTACATACTGAATATGAGGGACAGAAGTGGGTATTAACTTAGAAAATTTCTGGATTCATGGTAACATTCAATATCTTGATAGGAGTTTGGATTATGCACGTCTATACATTTGTTCAATTCAGTTCAGTTCAGTCGCTCTCATCAAATGCTACACTTAAGATGTATGCATTTCCCAGTTGATAAAACCTACCTTAATAATGGAAACATAAGTGTAGAGTCAGTTAATTATATGCATGCTGATGTGTCTAGGGTAAAGTATAGAGATGTCTGCAACTAACTTTGAAATTAATTAAAAAACCAAGATTGATTGGTAGATAAAGATAAGGATAGATGGATAGATATGTGATTAAGAAAATATGGCAAAATATTAATTATAGAATCTAGGTTAAGACTATACAATCTTTAACTATTTTGTATACTTAATTTATTTATTTATTTTTTTATAATAGATGGATGGGTGGGAAAAGGACAGTTTTCCCTCTTTAAGTTTTCAACTCTTTTGAATTGAAATACTCAAAAGTACTTCCTCAAAACCTGTCAGGCCTTCAGAAATGCCCTTTATTAAATAATATGACTTGTTAGGACTTCCCACGTGACACAGTGGTAAATAAGTCACCTGCCAATGCAGGAGACACAGGAGATGTGGGTTCAAGACCTGAGTTGGGAAGATTCCCTCAAGTAGGAAATGGCAACCTACTCCAGTATTCTTGGAAAATTCCATGGACAGAGGAACCTAGAGAGCCCCAGTTTATGGGGTTGCAAAGAGTTAGACACAACTGAGCAACTGAATACATATGCACATAAGACTTGTTAGATTATTTTCCAGTATCTTTCTTTTGAAATGCACACTCAGACACATACAAAATATATGGCATTGCTAGAAGAAGAAAATCTGTGTTTAAGCAACTAGTTATGTACTTGGTACTGTCATTATCTAATTTAATTCTTGAGAAAATTTTTAAAATTAGGTATTATTTTAGGTGCCAAGATCATGATTTTAGTATCAGTGGCCCCTTAAATTCTATAACTTAGAAATCAGTATTCCATACAACACTGTAGATTTTATTAATATCTTGATGTCTTTGGGGCAACAAGATCAAAAATGTTTTAAAAACTCTGAATACACATTCTGAAGAATCATTTTAAAAAGGAGAAAAGATCTTCCTTACTTTCCATCAAAATCCAGCCCTGTATGTTAGCAAGGGAGCTCCTTGGGAGATGTTTTTATGTCTTTTCGTAAGTCTCAGTTCAGTTCAATTCAGTTCAGTCACTCAGTCGTGTCCTACTCTTTGTGACCCCATGAACTGCAGCACTCCAGGCCTCCCTGTCCATCACCAACTGCCGGAGTCTACCCAAACCCACGTCTATTGAGTTGGTGATGCCATCCAACCATCTCATCCTCTGTCGTCCCCTTCTCCTGCCCTCAATCTTTCCCAGCATCAGGGTCCTTTCAAATGAGTCAGCTCTTCGCATCAGGTGGCCAAAGTATTGGAGTTTCAGCTTCAGCATCAGTCCTTACAATGAACACCCACGACTGATCTGCTTTAGGATGGACTGGTTGGATCTCCTTGCAGTCCAAGGGACTCTCAAGAGTCTTCTCCAACACCACAGATCAAAAGCATCAATTCTTTGGTGCTCAGCTTTCTTTATAGTCCAACTCTCACACCCATACACGACTACTGGAAAAACCTAAGTCTCAACTATCTATATTAAACTCAGCATCTTGGCATTTGATGACCATAGTCAAGCCAACTATTAATATTTAAAAAACGTAATAATTATAATCAGACAATGTCTTCCTCTATCTACATCTCAGATCCTGGAGAACTACAGCTGGCTCTAAGCAAAGAAATAAAAGGTAGGAAAGGAGACTTGTTCTCTGAGAAAACAATTTGTTTGGGAAGATCTAATGTCATGTTGGCTTAAGCTTATAAAATTGGGGTGGATAATAGATTCCCAAGTTTGTAGCTCTCCAAGTTGGGCATATAGCAGAGTCCACTCCATTCTAACTGAAGAAACTGCTTTAATCCCATAAACAGATACCATCCAAACATTTCTAGAGAACAGTTCACAGAGCTTATGAACTTGTCAGGAGCCCCATAGCCAGAGTAGGGACACAGTTCAAATCTGTAATTGTTCATTTGTTTGTTTAATGTGCTTTTTCTCTGTACCAAGTTACGGTTTACACACAGTGTGAATTGGTTGGATAAGATTCCGGCACATAACAACTGAGAATGGTGGACCATGGCAGCTTCATTTGAACAACACTGGCATTGGTACTACCTAAGCTGAGCGCTGAAGAATTGATGCTTTTGAACTGTGGTGTTGGAGAAGACTCTTGAGAGTCCCTTGGACTGCAAGGAGATCCAACCAGCCCATCCTAAAGGAGACCAGTCCTGGGTGTTCATTGGAAGGACTGATACTGAAGCTGAAACTCCAATACTTTGGCCACCTCATGCGAAGAGTTGACTCACTGGAAAAGACCCTGATGCTGGGAGGGATTGGGTGCAGGAGGAGAAGGGGACACCAGAGGATGAGATGGCTGGATGGCATCACCGACTCAATGGACATGAGTTTGAGTGAACTCCGGGAGTTGGTGATGGACAGGGAGGCCTGGCATGCTGCGATTCATGGGGTCGCAAAGAGTCGCACACGACTGAGTGACTGAACTGAACTGAACTGAGCGGTGGCAGGACTAGGGGTGTCAAGAAAGTCTGGAGCACAGTGAAAGAGTTTTCAACAGGTATACAGTGCAAAGAAAGGTAAAGAAGAAGGCATCAAAAATAAACTTCATCCATCTCCCAATTTGTCAACCCCATGCATTATTCTAATTGGTTATATGTGTAACAGAGGTAGGATTATTGTAGACTCTGGTTTGCCCAGGATGGTCCTGGTTTACATTTGTTGTCTCTGTGGATTACAAATTTTATGGTCATCCTATTTAGAAAGGAAAAAAAATGTATATTAACAAATGTTCTCTAGGAAAAAAGTATACCTTATGAGAAGAAAACTTTTTTTAAGTTAAATGTAATTGTAATTAAATGGCAGCCAAAAGTATTTTGTGCAGCTACCATTTTATTTGCCCTGCTATTCACTCACTGGCTAACCACTTCTTGGAGAATCAATCCAACTAGAATGACTGTTTATGGAAAAGCTTTGAGGTCATAGAAAGTTCGCTTTTCTCCTTTCAGAAAGTGATCTCTGGTCTAGGCATATTGCTCAGATACCCAGGTATTTTATATAACTATCACACATACATTATTATATAAATGTCTATTTCATGTTCAGTGTGAATTTTCATTTGTCCTTTCAAATATGAAATGAAATCTGTCTAAAGAATGAGAAGCCATCATCTCTAGTTCTTAAGTGTTAGTCCCCAATTTACTTTGTATTTATGTCTTATTTTATATAGATAGTGAAATAAATACTCACAATGCTTTAAAGATTAAATAGATCAAAGAAAATCTCCTTTAACTCCCTGCAAAATCTAGATAACCTTTCTAAGTTTGTTGAGATAGTACATAGTGACAGTTTATTAGAAGCCATTTAAACTTTGTCAAACTGCTACAAAGATACCTGTTATCTGCAAAGGATTTCTTGGCAGAGTTCAGAGTAAATTCTGATTATGCATGCTAAGTCATTGATAAGACTGATCAGGGAAGAAGTAAATATTGGTGTGTATCTTCCTAAGGGATCTCAGTAGAATTAAAGCCTCTCCTGTTCACATCACATTATCAACTAGTAAGCTTGGGAGAAGGCAATGGCACCCCACTCCAGTACTTTTGCCTAGAAAATCCCATGGACGGAGGAGCCTGGTAGGCTGCAGTCCATGGGGTCGCTAGAGTCGGACACAACTAAGCAACTTCACTTTCACTTTTCACTTTCATGCATTGGAGAAGAAAATGGCAACCCACTCCAGTGTTCTTGCCTGGAGAATCCCAGGGACGGGGAAGCCTGGTGGGCTGCCGTCTATGGGGGTCACACAGAGTCGGACACGACTGAAGTGACTTAGCATTAGCAGGTAACCTTGGACACATCACCTCACTTCTCTACACCTCAGTTTCCTCATTTGAAGAACTAAGATGTTGGGTTTAAAATTTTTTCAGTTGAGAAACTTTAGAAAACAATGTGATATTTTGATCACACCTGGAAAAAAAATATTTTTGCTCTAATATCTTAAGCCTTTAAAATTTGGAACAGAAGAGTATGACTTTAAGGACATACAAAATGCTTAGTGTGCATCAAACCCCTTGCAAGGCAATTTCCTTACGTTGTAGCACTGGATACTTAAAATAATCCTGGAAAGAATAAATAGCATACCTGAGGATGATCTACTAAAGAATAAATAGACCAGACAGATTTTAAAGATTGCTCAAGACCATATGTTAGTAACTGGCAGCACCAAGGGTCAATATCAGGACTCCCCATTCCAAACTCCATGATACTAATCAATATGACGCCCTAACCCCACACCAAGCCCAGTCTGGGCATGTGGGGTTAGGACTCTGAGAAACCACTATCTATGGCCTTGACACTAAATAACTATATACCTTTGACAAATCTTTTCTTAGTTTCCTAATTTTTAAGTGACAGACTCAACAAGATGGCTTCCAAAATTTATTTCTTTCTTTTTTTTTTTTTTTTATTTTTTAAGACCCAGAATTTAATTTTTTCTTTATTGTTTGCCAGTTTTAGTATCTTTCATAATCGGAGTCTTGTGCAGTGTGCTTATGTTTTGTTATCCTTGAACATATGGCTAAGCAACCTTACAAAACCCACAAGGCTTTTACATAATGTGAGCCTCTGTGACTCCCTCAGGTTCTTTTTGGCTCCATCAATATTTCATTGTTTACCATTTACTTCATGGTTTGGAATGCTTCCTGTCCTCCTCCCAACCCCATAAAACTCTGCAGCTTAAGCAGCAGCTTCAGGGAATGAGGGAGGCAAGATTGGTTGGGGTCTTCTGAAACCAGAGGACAGGTACAGGAGCCTAAACCTACTTTATTTTTTTTTTTTTTTTCTTTCTATTTCTTTTTTTTTTTTTTTTTTTAAACTTTACATAACTGTATTAGTTTTGCCAAATATCAAAATGAATCCACCACAGGTATACATGTGTTCCCCATCCTGAACCCTCCTCCCTCCTCCCTCCCCATTCCATCCCTCTGGGTCGTCCCAGTGCACCACAGCAATCATCTGAAAGTCTAATCTCAAGTCCTTTTCTGATGCCCATAAAGTCTTAGGAAATTACATCATTCACTTCCTTATTGAAATGATCAATGCAAATATGTGATGGTAGCTCATAATTGGTTTAGTGAAGATAGAGAAGACTCAGGAGATTTTAAGGGTATTTAGGGAATAAAGCCTGTAGAATTCAGTTACAGATTAGGATACAGGATATAGAGCAGGAGAGAAACAGTAATAAGAGGAGAACCCTTCAGTTTCTAGTTTTTATAAAAGGATGAAGGTGGTGTGATTCACAGTTGGCCAAGAGTATTTGGCTAAAGCACAAGGGTGTTTATGCAGAGGTAATTTTCCGTTTTCTAGGTAAAAATGTTGTCCAATATGACATTTGCTGCTGGTATTTCACAGTGAAAAAAACTGCTAGTCTCAGATGAAAACACACTTGCGTCACAATCTGCTGAAGTAGATGGTTAGAGGAATCCATGAAATAAGAAAGAAAATGTGTCTGAGTCCTTTCTTTTCAAGCCATAAACTTGACTACATGGATGGTCATATCTATTCAAAGACTCAGGACTAGAACCCTGCACATGACTCTGGCTCTCGGAAGACTCTCTCCCTGACTCAGCCATCCTCAGGTGCAGAGCACGATTTGTAAGAGCCTCATTCCAGGCTGCAGTGAAAGAAACAAGATTAAAATTGTACTAATGAGAGGCACTTACTAGTGCTTTCCTTTTCTTCCACACAGTTTAGCCCAAATGTTTCATATTTCAGTTCATAATCTTAAATCTGTTTTCATATGATAATGTTCTACTGAGGAATATGCAGAAGGTTGGCTCTCCATGACACTTATAAGAGGATAAATCTCATAATAATGTAATATTGGCAAAAACCCTGAGTATCTATTTCAGTTTCTCTATAAAACTTCCCATGAGTGTCTGTCTTCAATTTCATTGGATTATTGCATCCTTTATTTTGTCCAGATGTAATATGATAATTAATATTCAAACTTGGCAGCTGTCTGGGAAGGAAGGAGGGTTTTACTGTGTAATTCTGCAGCTGCTGTAATTGCTGCTACTGTAGCTCACCGTTCTTGAGTTTTAGCAAAATGAAGGTCCAATACGTAGGTTATTATCTTTGTTTTCAAGTGTCATTTTTGATGGTTCCCAGAGAATATTTTTGAATTATACATTTTAGAAGTTACTAAAAGGCAGAGCCTAGTGGCTTATGATTTTCATCTCTATAACAGCCGAGGGAGTATTAGTACCTTAGTAGAAAATAGTACATAATGTTAACACACAAAATGTAATTTATTTTAATACATCATTTCCCAAATGTATGTGTTTTCTTCTACTGTCTTATTATTATTTCCCATATTATTATTTACTGAATTTTTCTTTGACTTTATATATTTTATTCAATATATTTATTTATAAAGTAAATGTTATCACTATAGTTTAACTGGGAAAAAGTGAGTCTTTTTTCAAATATACACTAAGATAAACATAAGTGCCATAGTAGATAGCTTTGAAAGATGTTTCTAGTGATCCTCTCCACCCTATGTTCACACCCTTGTGTGAGTCCCTCCTCTTCAGTGTGGACTGGAACCTTGTTTAATCCCTTCCCCTTCAGTGTGGACTGGAACCTGTATAATCCACTCCCCTTCAGTATGGACTGGAACCTTGTGTAATCTCCTCCCCTGCAGTGTGGACTGGAGCTCATGACTTGCTGCTAATGACCTGGATAAGTACAGCAAAGGTGATGGGGTGCAACTGCCATAGAACTTGGGCTGCCCCATGACAGGCACAAGTAAATCTGAACCATTAAGGTTGATATCCCTCATTAGATATTTTTAAAGGTCTCCAGGTAATTCCCATGTGCAGCTAAAGTTGAGAAACACTAACTGAATTTTAGGACTGCCCCAGGGAATGGCCCTTGGACCTTCTCTTCCTTTAGTGATCTCAACAAAGACTTCCAATAACACCTAGGTGCCTGAAACGTCTACATAGCTAAAACTCCAGCATGGATTTCCCCCTTCAAATCTAGATTCCTATAGCCAACTGGACTATTTCAAATTAGTACTGTGAAACTGAACTACTGACCCTACTCCAAAATTTGTTTCTCCATTATCTTCCCCTCAGAAATTGGCAACTTCACCCTTAAAATACTCAGGAGGAAAGACTGTATATCTCATATGCCACCTACTAACAAATCCTGTTGGTGCTATTTTTAAAATATATCCAGAATTCAACGTTTCCTGTACCACAACTACTACTACCCAGGTCCAAGCCACCATCATATCTTATCTAAAATACACAAAACCCTTTAATCTGCCCCAATTGCTTCCTTTCTTGTTCCTTCAGTTTCAGTTCAGTTCAGTCACTCAGTCATGTCCGACTTTTTGCGACTCCATGAATCGCAGCAAGCCAGCCCTCCCTGTCCATCACCAATTCCCGGAGTTCACTTAAACTCACGTCCATCAAGTCAGTGATCCATCCAGCCATCTCATCCTCTGTCGTCCCTTCTCCTCCTGCCCCCAATCCCTCCCAGCATCAGAGTCTTTTCCAATGAGTCAACTCTTCGCATGGGGTGGCCAAAGTATTGGAGTTGCAGCTTTAGCATCAGTCCTTCCAAAGAACACCCAGGACTGATCTCCTTTAGAATGGACTGGTTGGATCTCCTTGCAGTCCAGGGGAATCTCAAGAGTCTTCACCAACACCACAGTTCAAAAGCATCAATTCTTCGGCACTCAGCTTTCTTCACAGTCCAACTCACACATCCATACATGACTACTGGAAAAACCATAGCCTTTTTTTTTTTTTTTTTAAATTTTCTTTTTAAACTTTACATAATTGTATTAGTTTTGCCAAATATCAAAATGAATCTGCCACAGGTATACATGTGTTCCCCATCCTGAACCCTCCTCCCTCCTCCCTCCCCATTCCATCCCTCTGGGTCGTCCCAGTGAACTAGCCCCAAGCATCCTGTATTGTGCATCGAACCTGGACTGGCAACTCGTTTCATACATGATATTTTACATGTTTCAATGCCATTCTCCCAAATCTTCCCACCCTCTCCCTCTCCCACAGAGTCTATAAGACTGTTCTATACATCAGTGTCTCTTTTGCTGTCTCGTACACAGGGTTATTGTTACCATCTTTCTAAATTCCATATATATGCGTTAGTATACTGCATTTGTCTTTTTCTTTCTGGCTTACTTCACTCTGTATAATAGGCTCCAGTTTCATCCACCTCATTAGAACTGATTCAAATGTATTCTTTTTAATGGCTGAGTAATACTCCATTGTGTATATGTACCACTGCTTTCTTATCCATTCATCTGCTGATGGACATCTAGGTTGCTTCCATGTCCTGGCTATTATAAACAGTGCTGCAATGAACACTGGGGTACACGTGTCTCTTTCCCTTCTGGTTTCCTCAGTGTGTATGCCCAGCAGTGGGATTGCTGGGTCATAAGGCATTTCTATTTCCAGTTTTTTAAGGAATCTCCACACTGTTCTCCATAGTGGCTGTGCTAGTTTGCATTCCCACCAACAGTGGAAGAGGGTTCCCTTTTCTCCACACCCTCTCCAGCATTTATTGCTTGTAGACTTTTGGATCGCAGCCATTCTGACTGGTGTGAAATGGTACCTCATAGTGGTTTTGATTTGCATTTCTCTGATAATGACTGATGTTGAGCATCTTTTCATGTGTTTGTTAGCCATCTGTATGTCTTCTTTGGGAAAATGGCTATCTAGTTCTTTGGCCCATTTTTTGATTGGGTCATTTATTTTTCTGGAGTTGAGCTGTAGGAGTTGCTTGTATATTTTTGAGATTAGTTGTTTCTCAGTTGCTTCATTTGCTATTATTTTCTCCCATTCTGAAGGCTGCCTTTTCACCTTGCTAATAGTTTCCTTTGATGTGCAGAAGCTTTTAAGGTTAATTAGGTCCCATTTGTTTATTTTTGCTTTTATTTCCAATATTCTGGGAGGTGGGTCATAGAGGATCCTGCTGTGATGTATGTCAGAGAGTGTTTTGCCTATGTTCTCCTCTAGGAGTTTTATAGTTTCTGGTCTTACATTTAGATCTTTAATCCATTTTGAGTTTATTTTTGTGTATGGTGTTAGAAAGTGTTCTAGTTTCATTCTTTTACAAGTGGTTGACCAGAGTTCCCAGCACCACTTGTTAAAGAGATTGTCTTTAATCCATTGTATATTCTTGCCTCCTTTGTCAAAGATAAGGTGTCCATATGTGCGTGGATTTATCTCTGGGCTTTCTATTTTTTCCATTGATCTATATTCCTGTCTTTGTGCCAGTACCATACTGTCTTGATAACTGTGGCTTTGTAGTAGAGCCTGAAGTCAGGTAGGTTGATTCCTCCAGTTCCATTCTTCTTTCTCAAGATCGCTTTGGCTATTCGAGGTTTTTTGTATTTCCATACAAATTGTGAAATTATTTGTTCTAGCTCTGTGAAGAATGCTGTTTGTAGCTTGATAGGGATTGCATTGAATCTATAGATTGCTTTGGGTAGTATACTCATTTTCACTATATTGATTCTTCCAATCCATGAACATGGTATATTTCTCCATCTGTTAGTGCCCTCTTTGATTTCTTTCACCAGTGTTTTATAGTTTTCTATATATAGGTCTTTAGTTTCTTTAGGTAGATATATTCCTAGGTATTTTATTCTTTCCGTTGCAATGGTGAATGGAATTGTTTCCTTAATTTCTCTTTCTGTTTTCTCATTATTAGTGTATAGGAATGCAAGTGATTTCTGTGTGTTGATTTTATATCCTGCAACTTTACTATAGTCATTGATTAGTTCTAGTAATTTTCTGGTGGAGTCTTTAGGGTTTTCTATGTAGAGTATCATGTCATCTGCAAATAGTGAGAGTTTTACTTCTTCTTTTCCAATTTGGATTCCTTTTATTTCTTTTTCTGTTCTGATTGCTGTGGCCAAAACTTCCAAAACTATGTTGAATAGTAATGGTGAAAGTGGGCACCCTTGTCTTGTTCTAGACGGACCTTTGTTGGCAAAGTAATGTCTCTGCTTTTCAATATGCTATCTAGGCTGGTCATAACTTTCCTTCCAAGGAGTAAGCATCTTTTAATTTCATGGCTGCAATCACCATCTGCAGTGATGTTGGAGCCCCCCAAAAATAAGGTCTGACACCTCTTGCTCCTTACAGTCCATGAATTACCCAACAACCGGGGCATACCTTTTAAAATATGATTGATTATTTCACTCATGAGATCACTGATTTACACTCTCACCAAGTAAAAATGAAAGTCATTAGAGACATATGAGAACTTATAAGATCTAATTTTCCCAATTATGACCACCCTGACTTCATCTTCTACAAAACACACATGTACACATTAATATAGCCATCTGCCTCTGACCACAAAAGCTTCTCAAGGGAAGAAATTCCTGCCTGCTCTGTTCATTACCAATTTTGTTCTCAAGAACAGTTTTTGACATAGAGTAAGTGCTGTACTAATACTTGCTAATTTCCATATGAATCTTTAGTGGTAAATATTATTTTCAGAAACAAATTGTGATAAACATATTTTACCATTCCCCCAAAGAATGGCAATTATCTAAATCTTATAGGGGAAAGGGTGTTTTAGAATTTAGAGGATAAACTATTTTATATTTTACTTTGAATTCTTTATGAATTTTTATTAAGCCTTTCATCTGAGGCTGCACTCTTAGACCCCATGAACTTCTCATTCTCACAGATGTACTATACAATATTCCTCTGCCACAGATTACATTGCTAAGGCTATCCACAGAGTCAGGGAAAAAAATAAATCTATATAAATGTTTAATTACATCCAGCTTTCCATTCCTGTCCTGTGAAATACATGTTTTTGTACATGAAGAAAGATGATAACAGCCTCATGCTTTATTATTAATCACCATTGATCCTTTTGGGCTCTTTACTTGTCAGGAACATCATTTTTCAACCTGATGTGGTTGTACTCCAAGTAACTGAATCATTGCTTAAAAAATTCACTGTTACTTTTCCAGTTATAATCTTTAAAAATTAACTGTTTAAATTTCTACCAAGCTTTAAGCTAAGTACCAAGAGGATCTGTTTTGTGTTCATTTAAATGGATTTTCTCATTCTGCAGATTGTTTAATGAGGATATAAGCTTCTTTTTTGTGTGAAAAGCAAATTTTATAAAAGAATGTTTGTTGCTGAAAATCCATTTGAAAACACAGTTAAATGGTAGATTGCATTGATATATTAGAGAAAATTATTCCAAGATAAATGATTCTGAATAAAAGAGTTTGACAGAATGATTGTATCTTTTCCTGGAGTCTGAGGCAAAGAGAAATTGTTTCTAATATGATAATGGCCACAATTTACATAATGCTAAATATATGCCAGGAACTTCACATATATTTACTTATATACACCACACAATATCCTTTGAGATATGTCTGATTCTTCCATCTTATAATAATAGGAAAAACAAAACAATAATGAAGAAAAACAAGACCTGTCAAGATTACACAATTTATGCAATACCAAGATTCCAACAAATTTTCTTTCCAAAACTAATTCCTCTTAAGCATGCTGCTGTACTGATTCTGTTGTCAAAATACAACAAACAATTTAAAAAGAGGTAAGGACAGACTTACCTGTCTGTCCTTTACATATTCAAAGTAAAATGTATGACTATGCTGCTACTAGAAATATTTGGACCAAAAGTTCCCAACTCATGGAAATATTTTTCAAGTCTATACATAATTGAGACTGCCACAGTTCAAGCAAAATCAGCCTTGGACTTGGTCACCATTTCATATCAGCTCCTTTGATATTTTTCCAAAGGCAGAGATTCTCCATTTGTAAGGATAGTGTCCTCATCATGCTTCCCTGACAGCTCAGTTGGTAAAGAATTCGCCTGCAGTGTGGGAGACCTGGGTTTGATCTCTGGGTTGGGAAGATCCCCTGGAGAAGGGAAACACTACCCACTCCAGTACTCTGGGCTGGAGAATTCCGTGGACTATATAGTCCATGGGGTCACAAGGAGTCAGACACAACTGAGCAACTTTCACTTTCTGTCCTCATCATGGTGCTTTCAGATCCTAGATATGATGCCAGAATTCTACCTGGATTGCCTACTGTTTCCACTTTCCAGTTGTATCCTCCTTTCTACTTTCCTCACCTATTTTTTTCTAATTTTAATATCTATGAAACCAGAGTCAGTTGTAATAGCAACAGAATGGGAGTTTTTGAGCACATCTGAAGTAGCTCTAATTATTTCCCCATCATATGGTTATCAATACAGATTACTAGAATAAGGCATTTTATAAAGCTCATCTGAAAGTTGGCCCATAAATTAAAGGGATAGCCTTACTAATAATGTAGGTTTGTGAGTGTAATAATTTATACCAGCAAAGAAATGTTTCTTCTAAAGGATTTCTACCAACCACAAAAATGAGTATATGATTGTCATTGAGGTTTTACCATAAATACTGTCACAACTGTTGAAATAAATTTCTAGGCCCAAGGCTGAGTGGCTCCTGCCCAAAATGCCACATCAGCAAACTGAAACTGAGATAACTTTCCTGTTTCTGCAAATGCTCAAGAGTATATCCAGTCAGCCAGTTCACAAAATGCTGAGCCAGTTCTGAGCCCTTTACTTATTTCCTTGCTTCTTATTCATTTCCCATCTTTCTCTTCCTTGTTCCTTATACTTTCTTCTATAAAAGTTTCCCAACCTTTGCCCCATTTTGCAGTTCTCTGGACCCTTGGGAAGAGAGACTGCTCACTTCATGAAGTGTTGAATAAAGTTTTCTTGTATCAACTACATTGCTTCTTTGTTAAAAAAAAATTGAAATACAGTTGATTTACAATGTTGTGTTAATCAAGGGAGTGATTCAGTTACATTAACTTGTCTTCTTTAATAGTTTTTAATACGAGAGTTCTGAGATGAGTATGAATAATATCTCAAAGAAACCAAAATAGCTTATCTAAGTTTACACAGTAAGGAAGTAACAGAGACAAATATGAACTGAGAGTGTCTGACTCCAGAGCAAAGTAATATACTATATAATAGTATACTATGCTTATTCATGTTACCAGCACTATATTCTCAATATATGTGAACCTAAAAGTCTTATAAGGATTCGACAAAGATCAACTGAATATATTAGTGACAGAAGCAAAATGTGGACAATAAAATAGTTTATCAAATATGTTAGTCTATCAAAAAAAATTAAAATGTATAGTGTCAAAACATTTTTCCTTTAAATAATTTAAATGCATTAAAGAGCAAGGAAAAAAGGCTAAACATATGGTTACATAATATATCCAGAGACAAATTCTACATCAGGGATGAGCAAACTTTTTTTCCAAAGGCTAAACCATGAGTATTTTAGGCTCTTCAGGTAATACAGCTCTCTCTCTAGCAACCTCTCAATGACACTGTAAGGAGAAGCCAGACGCAGATATACATAAATTAATGTGTGGTATATCACAGTAAAAAAATTTCATGAACACTCAAATTTGAATTTCACATAATTTTCACAGATCATGAAATATTATCTTACTTTTGATTTTTTCCAACCATTCAACAATTCAAAATTTATTCTCAGCTCATGGGCTTCCCAGGTGGTGCCAGTGGTAAGGAACCCTCCTGCCAGCACAGTAGACATAAGAGACATGGGTTTGATCCCTGGGTCAGAAAGATCCCCTTAAGAAGGAAATGGCAACCCACTCTAGTATTCTTGCTTGGAGAATCCCATGGACAGGAGAGCCTGGTGGGCTACAGTCCATGGGGTTGCAGAGTCAGACACAACTGAAGCAATTTAGCACAGCATATGGGCCACATATACAATTCAGGCAGCAGTTTGAAAGTGGGACACAAACCATAGTTTGCTGTACCCTATCTAAGCCTCTTTTGCAGTATCCTTGCAAATAGTGAGATTTTGAAACTGAACAGGAATGTGATTTCAACCTGAATGAGAGTCACCGAAATGTGCTGGAATTGCAGTGTGTGTGTGAAATAATATACAGGAAGTAGAGTCATTTGAACATGAGTTGTGACAGATAAACAAGACAAAGACCAGTGAAGTAGTACAAATGAGAGGAAGAGTTCTGTTATCCAGTTAACTAGCAGGAGTTATGCCATTTATAAGATAATGGGAGAGACAAGGGGCCACTTACTTTAAACACCAGGCATGTTCAGAGCAGATAGGTCAGAAAAATAGCATCAGCCACCTAAGGTCTAATTACATCTCCTTCAGCTAAGATGGCAATCAAATGATCCTTTTTAAATAAGCTGATTCAAATGTTTCATGCTCAGTCATTAAAATGTACAGAAAAAGGCAGAATACAGATCTGAGTGTGCTATTTTCCATTTATACCAGAAGATGTAAGACTGTTGAAAAGGGCTGCAGAAAAGTGCAGTCATTCAGGGGGGACCCATGCAAAGTTTTCAGTCCTTCTCTAGCCAGAACTCTCCCCTGTCCTCACAATAGCCATACACAGAGTTCTTCTCTTTCTCAAGGGCCACCCCAACCCCTCCCCCGCCTCCAGATCTCCCCCACTGATGACCTTGTTTCTGTTGCAGAGAGAAATTGAAGCTATCAAGAATAGTCTTCAGCTTCTTGCTTTTTGAGTGACAAACATCAGGGTCTGGTTTCACTCCTTCTTTCAAATCTCAGAAGCTGAAAATGTCCTTTGGTCTTCTTTCAGGCCAGTCCCTGCACCTGTGACCTCAGTCACATCTGTTCTCCTTTCTCTAGAACAAAGACTCTGTTCCACTCTGGATCCCATTTCTGCTATATTTTCATGTGCTCCTCTTTCCCTGCTCCTTGTGCATGGCCTGCAAATATACTCGACCCTTTCCTTGGTTAAAAACAAATCCAGGCAAAAACCATGGATTGCCCTAAAGGTTGTTACACTGAGTGACTTACGTCAAATAGAGAGACAAATATCATATGATATCACTTATGTGTGGATACTAAAAAGAAAGTACAAATAAACTTATCTACAAAACAGAAAGAGTTAGCAAAACAAGATCAGGGGCTGACTGGGGCTCAGATCACGAATTCCTTATTTTCAAATTTAGACTTATATTGAAGAAAGTGGGGAAAACCACTAGACCATTCAGGTATGACCTAAATCAAATTCCTTATGATTATACAGTGGAAGTGAGAAATAGATTTAAGGGACTAGATCTGATAGAGTGCCTGATGGACTATGGATGGAGGTTCATACATTGTACAGGAAAGAGGATCAAGACCACCCCCAAGAAAAACAAATGCAAAAAAAGAAAAATGGCTGGCTGAGGAGGCCTTACAAATGGCTGTGAAAAGAAGAGAAGCAAAAGGCAAAGGAGAAAGGAAAGATATCCCCATTTGAATGCAGAGTTCCAAAGAATAGCAAGGAGAGGTAAGAAAGCCTTCCTCAGTGATCAATGCAAAGAAATAGAGGAAATCAATAGAACAGAAAAGACTAGAAATCTCTTCAAGAAAATTAAAGATATCAAGGGAACATTTCATGCAAAGATGGACTCAATAAAGGACAGAAATGGTATGGATCTAACAGAAGCACAAGATATTAGCAAGACGTGGCAAGAATACACAGAAGAGCTATGCAAAAAAGATTTTCATGACGCAGATAATCACAATGGTGTGATCACTCATCTAGAGCCAGACATCCTGGAATGTGATGTCAAGTGGGCCTTAGGAAGCATCACTACAAACAAAGCTAATGGAAGTGATGGAATTTCAGTTGAGCTATTTCAAATCCTAAAAGATGATGCTGTGAAAGTGCTGCACATGTTACGCCAGCAAATTTGGAAAACTCAGCAGTGCCACAGGACTGGAGAAGGTCAGTTTTCATTCCAATCCCAAAAAAAGGCAATATCAAGGAATTTTCAAACTACCGTACAATTGCACTCATCTCACACGCTAGTAAAGTAACGCTCAAAATTCTCCAAGCCAGGCTTCAGCAATACGTGACCCATGAACTTCCAGACATTCAAGCTGGTTTTAGAAAAGGCAGAGGAACCAGAGATCAAATTGCCAACATCTGCTGTATCATCGAAAAAGGAAGAGTTCCAGAAAAACATCTCTTTCTGCTTTATTGACTATGCCAAAGCCTTTGACTGTGTGTATCACAATAAACTATGGAAAATTCTGAAAGATATGGGAATACCAGACCACCTGACCTGCCTCTTGAGAAACCTATATGCAGGTCAGGAAGCAACAGTTAGAACTGGACATGGAACAACAGACTGGTTCCAAATAGGAAAAGGAGTACATCGAGCCTGTATATTGTCACCCTGATTATTTAACTTCTATGCAGAGTACATCATGAGAAATGCTGGGCTGGATGAAGCATAAGCTGGAATCAAGTTTTCCAGGAGAAATATCAATAACCTCAGATACGCAGATGACACCAGCCTTATGGCAGAAAGTGAAGAACTAAAGAGCCTCTTAAAGAAAGTGAAAGAGGAGAGGGAAAAGTTGGCTTAAAGCTCAACATTCAGAAAACTAAGATTATGGTATCTGGTCCCATCAGTTCATGGTAAATGGATGGGTAAACAGTGGAAACACTGGCTGACTTTATTTTGGGGGGCTCCAAAATCACTGCAGATGGTGGTTGTAGCCATGAAATCAAAAGACGCTTACTCCCTGGAAGGAAAGTTATGACCAACCTAGATAGCATTAAAAAGCAGAGATATCACTTTGTCAATGAAGATCCTTCTAGTCAAGGCTATGGTTTTTCCAGTAGTCATGTATGGATGTGAGAGTTGGACTATAAAGAAAGCTGAGCGCCAAAGAATTGATGGTTTTGAACTGTGGTGTTGCAGAAGACTCTTGCGAGTCCCTTGGACTGCAAGCAGATACTACCAGTCCATCCTAAAGGAAATCAGTCCTGGGTGTTCATTGGAAGGACTGATGTTGAAGCTGAAACTCCAATATTTTGGCCACCTGATGCGAAGAGCTGACTCATTTGAAAAGACCCTGATATTCGGAAAGTAATGGCAGGAGGAGAAGGGTACAACAGAGGATGAGATGGTTAGTTGGCATCACCATCAATGGACATGAGTTTGGGTGAACTCTGGGAGTTGGTGACGGACAGGGAGGCCTGGCATGCTGCGGTTCATGGGGTTGCAAAGTGTCGGACACAACTGAGCCACTGAACTGAACTGAACTGAAAAGTGAAAGTGAAAGTGTTAGTCGCTCAGTCCTGTCCCACTCTTTACTACCCCATGTACTATAGCCCATTAGGCTCCTCTATCCATGGGATTCTCTAGGCAAAAATACTGGTGTGGGTTGCCATGCCCTCCTCTAGGGGAAATAGAGTTACAGATGAAGAAAATAAACTTATGGTTATCAAGAGGCAAAGGGGTGGGAAGGGATAAATTGAAAGTCTGAGATTGACATAAACACATTACTATATACAAAATAGACGGCTAATAAGAACCTATTGCATAGCACAGGGAAGTCTACTTCATACTCTGTAATGGCCTATATGGGAAAGAGTGTGAAAAAGAGTGGACGTATGTATTGTATAAATGATTCACTTTGCTGTACACATGAAACTAACACAACATTGTAAATCAACTATTTTGTTGTTGTTGCTCAGTTGTCAAGTCCGTCCAACTCTTTGCAATCCCATGGACTGCAGCATGCCAGATTTCCCTGTCTTTCACTATCTCCCGGAGTTTGCTCAAACTTGTCCATTGAGTCAATGATGCAATCCAGCTATCTTATCCTCTGTCATCCCCTTCTCCTCCTGCCTTCAATATTTCTTAGCATCAGGGTCTTTTCCAACGAGTCAATTCTTTGCATCAGGTGGCCAAAGTATTGCAGTTTCAGCTTCAGCATTAGTCCTTCCAATGAATATTCAGGACTGATTTCCTTTAGGATGGACTGGTTTGATCTTCTTGCAGTCCAATGGACTCTCGAGAGTCTTCTTCAAACCACAGTTCAAAAGCATCAATTCTTTGGCACTCAGCTTTCTTTATGGTCCAACTGTCTCATTCATACATGACTACTGGAAAAAACCACAGCTTTGACTAGCCAGACCTTTGTCAGCAAAGTAGTATCTCTGCTTTTCCAGATGCTTAGAAATGGTTTCAATGACAAATCATATTGGGAGAAAAAAGTTTCTATTTGTTAATACACTGAATACCTCTAGAAGAATTTTTCCCTTCAATTTTTTAAAGGTTTGAACTCCCTTGTGTATAATTAACATTGTCTTCAACATTTGTATGGCCTTTTCTAGGATTAGAAGAAAATGGAGAAACACAATGCAGAAAATATTCTACTTATAATTAGATCCCTCTGAAATACTTTCAATAAAACCAAGATTACTAGAAAAGATCCTTGCATTGCCTTTGTACTTGAATTTGAAATCACAAAGTCTATTCTGATTAGTTTTGAAATAGAAATTAAAGATTAACTGCTATATTCACTGGAGTTTTTGAGTGGAAAAAGTTCCACCATATTATTTTGAAATGCAAATTATGTGAATAGCATTTATCCTATAGGTGTCATTCATGAAATAGTAGTTTCAAGTCATCTTTGTTAAATGTAAACATGAAAGATATTGAGGTGAATTCCAATCAGGAGCAATTTTATGCAGAAGCTGCAAAAATCAAATCACATTAAATATATGTATATAAATTGATGAGTCAAATTCATCATTTTTGTGAGGTTCAGTTCAGTTCAATCACTCAGTCGTGTTCAATCTTTGCAACCCTATGGACTGCAGCATGCCAGGCCTCCCTGTCCATCACCAACTCCCAGGGTTTACCCAAACTCATGTCCATTGAGGCAGTGATGCCATCCAACCATCTCATCCTCAGTCGTCCCCTTCTCCTCCCACCCTCAATCTTTCCCAGCATCAGGGTCTTTTCCAATGAGTCAGTTCTTCTCATCAGGTGGCCAAGTATTGGAGTTTCAGCTTCACCATCAGTCCTTCCAATGAACACTCAGGAATAATCTCCTTTAGGATGGACTGGTTGGATCTCCTTGTAGTCCAATGGATTCTCAAGAGTCTTCAACACCACAGTACAAAAGCATCAATTCTTTGGCGTTCAGCTTTCTTTATAGTCCAACTCTCACATCCATACATGACCACTGGAAAAACCATAGCCTTGACTAGACAGACCTTTGTTGGCAAATCTGTGAGGTTACAGAGAAGTAAAGTGTATAATTAAACCTAATACTTCATTTTATGTTTTTCCAAATATCTTGAATAATTTTCTTTAGTTATTACTTACCACTCAACTGCTTACAGTTTGCATCCCTTAAAATTTACCTTTTCTTGAAATAAATGATGTTGACAACAGAATCAGAGAATCAATTAGGATTAATGTTCATTTTTCTCTACACATCCATGTCTGTTCTTTTTCAGTTTGTTCTGTGCATGTGGGAGAGGGGGAGAGGACTCACTAACCAGGATCAGCTGCCTTAAGATTTTCTCTGTGAACTTAACCAAACGTGAACAACATTAAGAGATGAAGGAGGAAACAGAATTGGTCACAGTGCTTATTCCCCTAGTTCTATCCTGCAGGCTTGCCTGGAGGCTGGCTGTATCTATTCAACCTGAATCCAGTTTATGTCAAGCAGCCCTCTCCATATGCAGCTGTCTCTATCTCAAGGTACAGGTAATCATGCCCTCTCTTTATACTTTGAGGCCTAGGATTAGTAAAATCTTCTTGTTACTAACTCTAGCATGCTGCCTGATTTCTCTTGGTATATCTCTATTCTTCTTATATTTGTGAATATGAGAGCTTTTTATTAAACTCTGTTCAAAATATTCTAATTTGAGTAACTCATCTAATCCTTAATGGAACCAGGACTGATATTGTAATTAATCTAAATATATATGTACATATATGTATGTGTGGCTCAGCAGTAAAGAATATGCCTGCCAACACAGGAGGTAGGGAGACATGGGTTGGAGCTCTGGGTTGGGAAGAATTCCTGGAGGAGGAAATAGTAACCCACTCCAGTATTCTTGCCTGGAAAATCCCATGGATAGAGGACCTTGGTGGGCTATTGTTCATAGATTCGCGAAGAGTTAGAAAGGACTGTATGCCAGAACACACACAAAAAAAACACACAACACACACACACACACACACATATATATATATTATATATATACTAAAAATCTGGTGGGGAGATGTTTATTGATTTAAAAAATCAAAGAAAACTGAATCCTAAACCGACAGTGGGGTAAACTATGAAGAAATGGATGTATACAGAAAAACAAAATAAATCTGATAGTAGAGGTGGTGATAACCAAAAATAGGATTAAAGTTTGAAAAATCTGTTAAAGAACCTTCTGGACTTTAAGATCCCATCTGCTTATTCCATCCAACCAGGTGGCAGCCCCATTCCAGGTCAGGGAGAAGATCAGGGGTTTGCATAAATCATAGAACCTCACTTAAAAGCTGTATCACTTAGAGTATACAAGGGTAAACAAAGAAATTAAGGAAAAATTGATACCCTGGCTCCTAATTAGGCTCCAAATTTTCTTCCCCAATTTGGCTTAACCAAACACTTCAGATGAGATTTTAGAAAGATACCTGGAGAATCCAACAAGATTAGAGAAGAGACCCAAAGACACTGATAGCAGGAACTTCTTAAGCAAATGGAAATGTAGAATCATCCCATGGAGAAATTCACAATTGTCTAACTCAGTTCATGAGACTAGAGCAACTATTAATATATTTTTAAATGTCCTATAATTTTATATGAACATGTAATCAAACACCACCAAGTACCATAGATATAGAATTTCTACTATGAAAGACAAGGATTAAAACAACTTTCCAAAATAAGCAGCATGAAGATAGCAAAGACTGTGCATAGAGATAACCTTCAAAAATTTATCAGCAATATATTAACATTTTCCAGAAGGTAATAAAAGATCTTGCACTCATGAATAAGAACAGAATACTATAAAAAATAAACATTATGGGAAAAAATGAAGAATATTTGGAAATTTAAAGTATGATAGCAGAAAGTGAAAACTCAATTGGAGAATGTTGGAAGATGAAGTTGTCAAATTCTTCCTGAAAGTATAACAAAACACAAAGTAATTAAAAATAGAAAAAAGAAAAAGATAAAAAAATAGAAGAGCAATGAAGGAAGTCTAATATCTGAAATAGTAATAGTTACAGAAAACAGAACAGATATGGAATCAGAAATCATCAAAGAAATAATTTTAGAAAATTCTCTGTAATGAAAGACATGGTTTTTCATACTAAAAGAAACAAACTGAGTAAACAGATTATTGACTCAAAGAGAAACCAAAGAACATTTAGAACACTAAGAATAAAGAAAAGACACTACATGCCTACAGGAAGGATGCATAGGGCCATAAAATCTCAAAAATTATATTCTAAGATTTCTCAACAGCAACTATAGATACTTGAAAATAAACGATTTCAACAACATGAGGAAACCAGAATTGAAAGAGACACGTGTACCCCAATATTCATCGCAGCATTTTTTATAATAGCCAGGACATGGAAGCAACCTAGATGTCCATCAGCAGATGAATGGATAAGAAAGCTGTGGTACATATACACAATGGAGTATTACTCAGCCATTAAAAAGAATACATTTGAATCAGTTCTAATGAGGTAGATGAAACTGGAGCCTATTATACAGAGTGAAGTAAGCCAGAAAGAAAAACACCAATACAGTATACTAACTCATATATATGGAATTTTGAAAGATGGTAATGATAACCCTGTATGTGAGACAGCAAAAGAGACACAGATGTATAGAACAGTCTTTTGGACTCTGTGGGAGAGGGAGGGGGGGATGATTTGGGAGAATGGCATTGAAACATGTATAATATCATATATGAAATGAATCGTCAGTCCCAGTTCGATGTATGATACAGGATGCTTGGGGCTGGTGCACTGGGATGACCCAGAGGGATGGTACGGGGAGGGAGGTGGGAAGGGGGTTCAGGATAGGGAACACGTGTACACCCATGGCAGATTCATGTTGATGTATGGCAAAACCAATACAATATTGTAAAGTAATTAACCTCCAATTAAAATAAATAAATTTATATTAAAAAAAATGAGGGAAAATGTTGTCCAATCTAGAACTGTATATCCATCCAAATTATTAGTCAAATGTGAGGATAAAGTGATGTCATTTTCAGACATGAAAAGTCTCAGAAATTTAACTGTATGTATAGAGGGCAATGGAGAAGGCAATGGCACCCCACTCCAGTACTCTTGCTTGGAAAATCCCATGGACAGAGGAGCCTGGTAGGCTGCAGTCCATGGGTTCGCTAGGAGTCAGACACAACTGAGCAACTTCACTTTCACCTTTCACTTTCATGCATTGGAGAAGGAACTGGCAACCCACTCCAGTGTTCTTGCCTGGAGAATCCCAGGGACGGGGGAGCCCGGTGGGCTGCTGTCTATGGGGTCGCACAGAGTCGGACATGACTGAAGCAACTTAGCAGCAGCAGCAGCATAGAGGGCAAGCAGCATAGGTAGAAGCAGTCAGAAGGCTCTGAGAAGAACATATGTTACTGATATAATACCTGAAAGGAATGAACACCTTGAAAAGAAATTTATATATCTGGAAGAGAGTATGAGATTAAATTATTGATAAATACCTTATCCAAAAATCAAGCAAAAACAATAGAATTACTAATACTACTGAATAGGTGAGGTTATATTAGTAATAAATATATTTTTAGATAAAGAAAAAACAATATAATCTTCAATTAAGCAAGAAATAGTGTAATTATAGTTTACTACATGGCTCATCTTAATTTGCATATTTAGGAAGATAAATGTGAATATTAATATAACCAAAATGATGATTAAAAATAATACTGGGACATTGAAGGAAAGGGAGGTGTGTATGCGAGTAGTGGCAAAACGGGAGAATTAGGTAAATCCTTAAGGGAAAAATCAAAAGATAAGGCCCAAAATTTTAAAAATAATAACATAGCAATATACACATATTATTTAGATGTAGAAGTTAATAAAAGAATCAACTAATAAATTATTAATTTTTTACATTTATTTTTTTATTGAAGTACAGCTAAACCACAATACTGTGCCACTTTCAAATTTTAATAGTTGACTCATTATTCTTAAACTCAGTACTGTTTCAACCCCCTGGCATTCAACCTACTCAACTATATTTCCTCCCTTCATTATAAGCAATGGTAATATCAACCCATGTTTTCCAACCCAGCTTTTTCATGGGTACAAATCCTTGATGAAAATTATTCAATATAAATTGAATCCATTCATTCATTAATATATGTGAATTATGTATTTCCTCAACCTAAATTATTTCTAAAAATGTATTTCCTCAACCTAAATTATTCTCAATGGTAGGCAAGTATGAAGAATCCAATCACTATTTCTGCCCTTTCCTAAGCTCTCTGCCATTGGACTTTTCAGTTAGTACAATGTTATTTGGGAATTGGCCTTTTCAACATATTTTTCAACATTTCCAAAATCACAAAGAAACATTTACATCATTCTTTTTTTAAAATGTAAAGTGTTGGGGTTTTTATATAATGGTGTTTTGATACTCGGCACTAAAAATTCTGTCACCCTTCAAATAAGACTTAGTTTCAATATCAGAACAAGAAAGGGTTGTTCCTAAATCCTGTATTAAATGGGATATATTATCCCTGAAGGACTTTACCCAATCGTCAAAGATGAGGGGTTCTGAACAGGACATATGTTTTAGCTGTACATAAGTTAATCAACTCCTGTCAGTAGGTAGGGGCGTTAGAGTGCCAGGCTTCAAGAGCACAAAATGAACAGCAGGAGTAAGCAAGGCACAAGAACTTCCTCAGGTGTATAGGCAACCCACTTTCTGTCTGTCCCCAAGTCTACATATCTTTCCGTAACTCTGTGACCTGGATGTTAAATGCAGTAGTCAGGGATACTGCAGGGATTGATGGACTTTTCTGGAGCACTGAGGGACTCATGCCTTGGGCAAGGAATGTAATCATTCATATATACAGGGTTTCTTTTTTGCTTCTGTGACAGATGTAACATCGATTTCTTATTTCAGGAAGTCATTTAAATATCACTCAAACCAAAGATATGTTAGGAACCCATTTAACTATTTATTGGCCTAAATACATCTATAAATGGAATGAAATGGGGAGTGTTCCTGTAGCAAGAGGCAAGACCTTTACTGAAGCAGTGGTTTCTCTGGGGACAATTAGCAATGACCACAAAGGGTCTTTTAGGGTCACAAAGAGTCGGACAGGACTGAAACAACTTAGCATGTACACACACATGTTAATACAAAGTGAAAAGTGAAAGTGTTAGTCACTCAGTCGTATCCTACTCTGCTACCCCATGGACTATAGCCTGCCAGGCTCCTCTGTCCATGGGATTCTACAGGCAAGATTACTGAAGTGGGTAGCCATTTCCTTCTCCAGGGGATCTTCCTGACCCAAGGGTCAAACCTGGGTCTCCAGCATTGCAGGCAGATTCTTTACTGTCTGAGCCACCAGGGGAGCCCCCTTAATACAAGGTTATGCACTTCAACCTGGGCTAACACAGAGGCTGCTGGAGAGGGGCAGGCTAAAGGGAGAGGGATTTGGTTACTTTAGTATTTGCCGGCTTCAACTTCAAATCAAATTCAAACATTCCATATTTCATGATAATTCCCTAAAATCCCTGGGACCATATTTATAGCACTTGTACATTCCAGCTGCCGTGCTCCTGCAAGGAAAGAAGAGCCCTGTGTCATTTAGTGCATCATGGTCGATTACAGTTCTGAACTGATATATCGATGCCAGGCTCTGATCTGGGCATGTCACATACATTATCTCACATAAACATCACAATGATCCTTGAGGTAAGTATGGTAACATTCAGTCTACATATGAGAAAACTGAGTTTTATAGAAGTTGAGCACCTTGCTTACATGTGTCATAGCCATGATTAGAAATCACTTTGTCATACTGCCTATTCCTCATCTGTCAGTGACGTTAACATGGAAATTTTATCCTGAGAGAAGCTATATCTGCTGAGATCTTCTACCATCCCCAAATCCCAGCCCTCTCTCATGTCACAGCCACCAAGAACATGGGATGAGAAAGGAAAGGGTAAATGAGATAGATAGATACCAAGGACAGAGGGAAAGGGGTTGAGACAGCATTTTAGATTTTACTTTAAAATATGTAAATAAAAATATGAAACAAATATGGAAAATATCAACAAATTCTAAGTAGCTGGTGTATTAATTTCTGTTGTATAATCTTTATACTTAGCCTATATGGTTGAAATAGTTCATGTTAATTTTTTAAATATTTATTTAATATAAAAAATAGCTCTGGGTCAAATTGGGACATAAACATGACTATCACACTGATGTTTTAGACTGTAATCTAAAATAAATAGTAAAGTTTTCAATAAAGAAAATGACAATCTTGAGAGTGTGACAACTCTCATAGCTGAGTGAAGAATGGATTGAAAAGGGAAAGGAAAGGGTCAGAGAAATCAGTGAAAAGGCCACTCCCACAATTATGACAGAATATGACAAGGTGTGAGGCATGATGAGGATCGAGGAAATTGAGAAGATAGAATGGAAATGAAAAATTTCCAGGAGTGGGTTCGCTGTGACTTTGTGACTGATGGACTGTCAAGGACAGAGAAATCAAATATAATCCCAGACTTCCCAGGCCGGTTGGTTAAATTGACAAACAGTCAAGGAAAAAGTGGCACAGGTCTGAAAGGAAAAGCTATCAGTTCAGTCTGGCACTCCTATTTAGAAGTGCTGACAGGATATCAAACGTGAGACATCCACAGGCAATTAGAAATATGGGCCAAGAGCTGTCAAGAAAGATCAGGGCTGAAGGTAGACCATTGCTGGTCTTCTGCACAAGAGTGATCAGCAAGGACAGGAAGCTGAATAAGGTTGTCCAGAAAAGAGAACCCCAAAAAAAACAGAAAGACAGAGGATAGGGAGAAAAGTTGGGGAATCTAACAGTACAATACAGTTAAGAAATATCTGCCTCGTGTAAACACACCCTTAGCAAAGAAACTCTCAGGATCTTGAATTCATCCTGAGGGAGTCGAGGCAGAAGAGCACTGCCAGTATTTGTAGGATGTTCCAGGAATAGCTGTAAGTATTTCATATGATCTAACTTGTTTCTCATAACAGCTCTGTAAGGTGATATTATGATGTCAGTTACATAAAAGGGGAACCCATAGCTCCGAGTTAGGAAGGAATTTACCCAAATTCACACAGTTAACAAGCGGCACAAGTGAAGAAGTGAAGTGCAGTGAAAGTCACTCAGCCGTGTTCAACTTTTTGTGACCCCATGGACTATACAGTCCATGGAATTCTCCAGGCCAAAATACTGGAGCGGGTAGCCCTTCCCTCATCCCGGGGAACTTTCCAACCCAGGGATCGAACCCAGGTCTCCCACATCAACATTGGAATGATTCCGAAGCAGATATTCTTTCCTATGAGTTCTGAAACAGTCTGTATGGAGCAATCTCATGATTGGTCATATCTTCTGAATGGTCATATCTTTAAAGAGGACATGGAATAGTTCAACTGTGCTCAACTCCATGGTGCATTGTTGAGGGTATCTTAACATTTCTTCAAATAACCATTTGTTTGGATTTAAACTGAACATGTCTGCTGGCATTTTGGGCTTTTGTTTTTTGCAAAGGGGAGTGGTTACAAAGAATTTATGTATTTGCTCTAGATAATTGTTTCTTTAACAAGGGAATCAAGGCAAAACATTTGTTTCAATTCAGTTTTTCTTCCACTCTGAAGCAAGGTGTTTAGTTAAAGAAATAAGCAGTAAACTTTAGAGGCCCTGTCTTAGTGCTGTCCCTGTGCTTTCTGTCTGTAATGAAGTAATAAGTGAGAACATGAAAACAGAGCTTTCAGAATCAGAAGTAATGGATGAACTGTGCTGTAATCTGACCTTAACAGGTGCCCAGTAAGATTACCATCCACTTTAATACCCCCTAAACACTGTAATCCACAGCACATGGAGTAGGTGAGAAATCTGCTTTAGAAATATCAGTGTTGTTTATAAGTCCTGCTCCTTACAAACAGAACCCATGAGTACCTGGGTTTAAGCCTCCAATTCCCATGTATAATTTGAGTCTCAGCCCATTTCAAATAGCCCACTGGCAGCTCATACTCAATGCACTGTCTATGATATAGAAAGTAAAGCAAAAAAAAAAAAAAATCAAAATCAATACCGTTGTTACCATTCTGTAATAGGCATAGTACCTCAGGGATCAAGGCTTCTGAGAGATCAAAAGAAATAAGGAAAAGAGTTAAGTTCCAAATCTATACTTGGTTTCTACCACTACCCATGGGGTAGGATACTGACCAAGCTCTCCCTATTAGCACTCAATCAGTAACAATTTTTTTAAACCTCAAAATCTGCCACACTGTTTTTTAAATGGCTCTTTAATATGGTAGTGTCCTAAATATTCTGATATATTATGTCACCTGTATTGCTCCAAAAACCTATGACCTGAACTGGCCCCCAGACAGAATAAATTTTGCACATAGAAACAGAAAATATTTTGTACCTTGGTCACTGGCCTTGAAGGATGGAAATTATCAGGAAACTACAGTACTAGTGGATTGCTACAAAGTATGTATTTGCTTATTGCTGTTTTGGGTAAGCCTTATCATACAGTAGCCCGCAAAATGCTGAGAGGACATAGAATGAATGATCTGAAGACTAAAAGTTTGAACTGTTGCCAGCACATTAGGAAAACACACAGAAATCTTTCCAGACAGACCAAAGAACTACGTAAATGCCAAGTCTCTCTTTTCTCTCATCTAGTATGAAAGAGATAAACAGACTGAAAATCAACCTTGTGTTGATTCCTCCCTTTAATGCACTGACTTGTTAATCTAATAGCTTAGTTTTATGGGCTAGCTATTTCAGATCAAGAGTCGCACTCCACAACCCATAGTTTATACTACCAACAGTGCACCAGATGTAAATGAGTACAGGAAGCACATGAATCAATGGGACACATGAATAAACATGCCCAAGTGGCAGTAGAATACTGTTAAAAGAAAAAGAAACAGTTGTTGAAGAAAAAAAGCTCTGCTGAGGGGAATTTTATATTCACTCTTCCTCTTTTTAATGGCTTTGAAAATTGAAAGCAGAAAGATATGATAGATACATTACTAAAACTGTAAATAGTCTTGTATGATATTTTTGCATAAAGTGTATGCATTCATTTTGGTTTCTTTAGATCTCTCATTCTTGAAACATTGACTCAAATCAAAAGAAATACTGACATATGTGAGGTGCTTTGCAGAATTTATTTTAATGTTTTAACTTTGCACTAAGTAGTTTTTGTAAATGTTCTGTTTTAAGCCAGTTCAGTAAACTGCCATGCATATACATTCATGAGTATATGCTTTGAATGTGTTTTAAAAAAGAGTTTTGATTTGCTAGTACCATAGAAAAATAGCATAATTTGAATATGGATTGAAATTCAGCAACTTAAAACCTCTTTCATTTTAGGACATAGTTGATGTCCATGATCAAGGTACATTTTTGTGGAATGTACAGTACATACAACTTTTCCAAATTTGGCCCATTTGAAGCAAAAGCCTATTGGTACTGCCAGGAGGATCTGGGAAATCATCAATGTAGCTCAGAAATATGGATGATCTCACCTGCTGCTTCTGTGTTTTAATCTCAAACTATCACAACTCATGGGTGAAGGGAAAAATCTGACTCATTGATTTTATTACCATATTTCATCAATTCTAAGACATTTTTGCTTATTGCAGTTCAGTTCAGTTGCTCAGTTGTGTCCAACACTTTGAAGCCCCATGGACTGCAGCACGCCAGGCTTCCCTGTCTTCACCAATTCCCAGAGCTTCCTCAAACTCATGTCCATTTTGTCAGTGATGCCATTCAATCATTTCATCCTCTGTTGTCCCTTCTCCTCCCACCTTCAATCTTTCCCAGCATCAGGGTCTTTTCCAATGAGTCAGTTCTTCACATCAGGTGGCCTAAGTATTAGAGTTTCAGCTTCAGCACCAGTCCTTCCAATGAATATTCAGAACTGATTCCCTTTAGGATGGACTGGTTGGATCTCCTTTTAGTCCAAGGGACTCTCAAGAGTCTTCTCCAACACCACAGTTCAAAAGCATCAATTCTTCGGTGCTCAGCTTTCTTTATAGTCCAACTCTCACATCCATACATTTCTAATGGGAAAAACCATAGCTTATGAATATTTAACCCCCCCAAATTGTGATGTATATTTAATCTATTGCATCATAGAATTAATTAGAAGCATTTGTCTTTCTTAATGGCATATAAAATAAATGTATATACTACTTTTGCTGGCATTTTGGATTAGATGAAGTATGAAATAGTTATATCTCACTATATCTTAGTAAACTAAATAACATTTCCAATTAGTAAAAGCAAAAGATTTGAATCATAGAGTATGGTCTTAAAATGCGTTTTTATTCATTTTAACTAGTCTTAATTCACACCTTAAAGTTCTTAGAGGAATTTTATAGTATGAATTTGCTATAGGGATTATATTTAAGTCATAACAGTAAATACAATAAGGGCTTAATAAGTACCAGATTATATTTTGTAAGCTTTCTATATGCATTTTTTATCTAGCCCTTGCATCAGCCTTATTTGTTAGGGACTTAAAGCGGAACAAAAACCTTTCCCATGCCTAAGTTTGAATCAACTGAAAACCAAACTGATGGTAAGATAGATGGGAGATTAAAATACAACCTTTGTAGCTTAAACGCTTGATGTGCTGTCGACAATATGGCCTGCTGCAGTTAACAGGGTTGACACACAAAGAAACATCCAGGTGGGAAAATACTTTCTCCCTACTAATATACATAAGGTAGGAATAATATTAATCCCATTAGAAAGAGGAAAACTGAGGTATGGAGAAGTCCAACTGTCATATGCTGGCATGCGACAAGAGTGATTTTTCTAAAAGCCTACCAACAATCTCTACAGTCTCTAATCTGTTCACACTTATTCTTCACAGATATTAATACAACATGGGTGAATTTCATAGCTATCTTCCTAATCACTGGCAACAGTGGGCAAGCAGCTTAACCTCTCTGCACCTCAGTTTTCTCATCTATGAAATGGAGAATAGTAATAGGACCCACCTTAAAAGGATGCTACGAAGAAGATGATTGATACGTGTGACACGGCTTAGAAAAGAGTCTAGCAGTAATAAGCACTAAAGAAATACTGCTGACTGATGGGCTGAACCACAGGAACACACCATTTCAAAGTAAAAAATGGCCAAGCATGAGCAATGTCTTATGGTTCAACTCACTATTATCTGAAAGAATCATATTTGGCTATCATTTCAGGGTTAAACATGGATTCACTGTGGTATCTTTAACCAAAGAATGTTACAATCATGAAAATGCTTCGGGTTTCTGAATGGAAACTGGCAAAATCAAGATGTAAACAAAATGAAAAGGAAGTTTCTCTACTATAATACAATCCCATCAAACACCTGACCAGATGAGGACACTGCTCTGATTATTAGGTTTTCTACAGCTAAAGCAGTCAGGCATGAAGATTAAGTAACAATACTGCATTAATTTATCCTTTTGAAATTTTAACAACTCTGAATAAGCTCTTTGGCTCCTGTTGTTTCATCTCAATGTACTTGTCAGCAAGAAGATTGTGCTTGTAAGGAAGCTACTGCCTACTGTAAACCCTAATAATATAATTAAAGCACTAATGAGAAAGCATAACTTTTTTATTGAAAGTTCTTAGTGCTATGAGTTTAGGAAAGCAAATATAAATTATTGCTTAATTTATTTTCCATATCTTTCTCAAATTTGTTGAAATAAAGTGAAAGAAATAAAAGCATTTTTTACACATTAGGAATGTATCTAAAGACCACCTAACCTCAACTGCCCTTTTCTAAAAATAATACTTGATTTTTAAAAATGCACTAATGTTCAGTTCCATCTTCCATGGATTTGAATTTCTCATTTCTCTAGAATCTTAGAAACTGGAACCAATTGTCTTCTGGCTTTGGTGACCATTTGCATCTTTGAAAATTTAAGATTATGCCCATTCCATTTTTTTGTTATAATATTTATCTTATTTTGTTGTTTTCATTAATTACATCCCACATTTCCTTCATCTGTTCATATGGGGTGAAATCTATTATAAAATTAAATTTTGAAATACACAACAAAATTTTTTAAAGAATTCCCCATTCCTTGTGAATTGTAAATTCAGTGTTCATGTAATGGTATGTAATGGAAAAGGAATCCATTGTAAGCCTTGCTCCTGGTATTGCTAGTTGTCACTAACCAGATTTAGGCCTTTGAGAGTAAATTCCAAAGAAAATACTATACTAATACACTCCCTTTTCATCCTTCTAGCTAAACATACATTTCTTCATTCCTAATATTTATCACACCTCATTATGGCAATATTTACAAAGCAAAGGCCTTTGAATATTTAAATTCCCCATAGAAATAAGCAGAGCTGCAGCATATTTTATGTGTTCAGTGCATAGTTGGTGAATGAATTTATCTCTCCAAAGACCCCATACTGCTGAATCTATAATCTATACGTACCGAAAATCTCTTGGGATTTTCACTCGATCTGAGCTCTGACTTTACAAGGTGACTTGGGGTGGGGGGTTGGGGGGTTGTTTCCTAGAAGAAATGATCTTTCAGTGATATTTTGAACGTACAAAGAGGAAACTGAAAGCAAACAATGTGGGAGAAATAGTAGAAAATCATTTAAATAAGTAACGAGAAAGACAACATAGTCATGAAAAAGTAAAAAACTGTGCTGGAATGAGGCACTATCTAAAAGGGTTAAAACTGGGACTATTGTTTAACAGAAAAAATAACATGGGATCATGGAAGATGATGTGGCCATGAGCATACGAACTTAAGCAGACACCTGAATACATAATACTTAGCCTGCGCTAAACTCATTCATCTGCAGCATCAATACACTGAATGAATGTTGGGCTAATTGGAACAAACACCCATCCATTTTACTTGAGTAACATGGTACTGATGACACTGTATGATTTATGGGTGCTGCCATCTGCACTGTACCACCATTCTTTGGCTGTACGTTCTAGTAACAGATATATTTCTCTGCTGAACTCTCACAAATTTACTGGTTTGGGAGTTGTTTACCTGGGAAATTCCTGAGAGGAGTCTTGATCTATATATTTACATGATAAATGGATTTTGTGGATAGGGCTTTTTTAGGTGCAAAAATGTAACCCAGAGTCTCTGGAAAATTTCCAGATTCCTTTTAACACTTGTTAAAAGATCAGTGTTGTAGCATAAAATTCTTCAGCTTCCAGTTTGAAACCCAGCTTTTCCTATAGAGTTATTTAACTTCCTATAATTAACTTTCTATAATATCTACTATTTCTTTAGAGAAGCAATATGAAAAAGCATATTTAATAAATATTTACAAATCATATAGTCTTGTAGATTTGAAATGTTTTACATAAAGAGGTTTTTAACTCTATGAAGACTGGCATTTGAAGTATTCCAATAAAAAGGTTGTTTACTGATAGCTTTTTCTTTTTTCTTTTCTTTTTTTTTCTTTTGCTGGTTGCGTAATTCAAAAACAACACAGGCAAAATTGTGAGCGGTCTTGCTTACATAATGAATTGAACCAAAGATCTTCAGAAGCCAGCTTTTGGCTCCCCTCAAACTTTTGGCTTTGAAGATTACCAATGTTTATATACCAACTATGTTTCTAAATTTCATCAGGAAACCCATATTTCCAAATGCATACATGTGATAGTGGGGTCACTTCATTATATTTTAATAATTTAAATGTAGTGATCCAACATAGTATGAGACTAAATAAGACCCAGTAGAAATTTTAATGTGACAGATGATAATTTCACAGGCCAAAACCTTTATATATCATTCTAATTTTGTCAAACATAATAGCAAGGGTAAAGTTACTCATAGCCCTAAAGAGATGTTCAAGTGCAGCAAAGGAAAGAAAAGCTTGTAATAACTGCATCATTGTTCAATATCTGTTCCCATCCTTATTCTTAATTTGCTGTACAAACTCAAGCAAGTTATTTAGGTTTATTCTACTATGACTCTTTCTCCACCAAACAGAAGATTGGCAATTATACCGTGAGCTAGTTCTATGTGGTCAGTGAGAGAATTTAGGTTAATAAGTAGAATTTTAATCCTAGATAATCCAGTGACCCTCTCTCTGTTTATGGAGATTTTGCATTAGAAACAGGAAGAGCAATTAACTTTCAAAGGACAGATGGCATTGGATTACAAATAACACCAGACTTCTCTAAATAATGCATGGAGCAAAGGACAGCACTATTTTAACCCCAATAACTCAAAAATCTCTGAAAATCAAGTACCAGAAAAAAAAAAATACCAGACACTTGTTTCAAATGATATATTTTGCTGCTGCTAAGTCGCTTCAGTCGTGTCCGACTCTGTGCGACCCCATAGATGGCAGCCCACCAGGCTCCCCTGTCCCTGGGATTCTCCAGGCAAGAACACTGGAGTGGGTTGCCATTTCCTTCTCCAGTATATATTATAGGAAACCTCTAAATAAAATAGAGATGAGCATCACTCAGCTTGATGTTATTTATCCAGAGAGAGGCTATGCAGTTTGTCTTTATGTTTGACCCTGATTCTACTGCCTCTGTGTGTCATGTCTTGGCATGGATGAATTCAGCTACTGAATGCAAGCTTCTGATGGGCCTGTTATGCACTGCCTGTAAAGGCATGATTTTATGGCTCCCCATGCAAAGACACACAAAGAACCCACCTTTTTTAGGCCCTGGGGGGCCATGGGCTTCCCAGGTGGTGCTGGTGGTAAAGAACTCATCTGCCAATGCAAGAGACATAAGAGACACAGGTTTGATACCTGGGTCAGAATGGCAAGCCATTCCAGTATTCTTGCTTGGAGAATCCCATGGACAGAGGAGGGTGGTGGGCTACAGTCCATAGCGTTGCAAAGAGTCAGACATGACTGAAGCAACTTAGCACACTTGCACAGGGATGCCATAGTGAATAAGAAGTTCCCATTTCACTGCTTTCCTATATATTATTTAAGACACAGTACTTGTCCTCAGAAGTGGAAAGAAGAGACTAATCCAACAGAAGAATATGAAGTCATCTGAAACAGCAAAAGCAAAATAGACTCAAAATCACTGACACTGAGAAAAAGGTCTCTCTATGGCCTAGGACCTTCAGTGGGGGTGATACAACAACTTGGGGTTCTCTATAGCTATATTACAGTGAAGATACTTCTTACATCATAGGATTCTTATAAACGGTGCTGTGTTCCCTGAATTTTCATAAGTTTCTGCTGCCACATAAAATGCTGCTGGCACTAGGTGTCCAACATATTCATTTTATAAATACCCGTGGAGAGACTGTGTGGCAAGCATAGTGCATATGCCAAGTTTGAAAACAGGAAAGGCAATAATGAATAAATGTGCGTCCCTAAATTACAAGGGAATCACAATTAAGGGAGGAGAGACAGATAAACAATTGTATAATATGATCTATTCATTATAAGATTATGAAGTAGAAAGGAATTGTAATTATGTGTGGGGATTTATTTGTGGGGCAGATTTATGAAAGCAGTGACATTGAACTGAACATGGGAAAAAGGTCAGAATTTTGTTAGGCAAATAAAGAGGACATTTCAGGCAAAGAGAATGTCACAATTATATTCATGGAAGGAGGACAGCACCAGATGTTTTCAGAGAATAACAAATACCATATTTCATTCTTGCTGGTTAGTAGCAAAAAAAAAAAAAAAAAAAAAACAGGAGAAGAATGAGATAATGCTGGGGCTACAGTTTGGAACCAAAGCAGGAAAATTCTTTGAAAGTCATGATTCGGGATACATGTTGCACAGAACAGGCGATGGGGAATCAAAGTTACAGAATCAATCTTTTTGCTATTCAGCCCTAACTCTCAGGGGAGAGGTGAAAAAAAACTAAAGCCAGAGAGGTTTAGTGATTTGCTGATATCACACAAACAATTAACTAGAGAACTACTGAATATTTTTCAATTGGGGGCCAGAATGATCTGCTTTTGCTTCTGGAATGGTAATTTTAAAATATCTTATGAAATGAAGTAGAATAAGGAAAGATTGAGGATGGAAGAAAACAATTAAAGATATCTGCCTTGGGACTGAACAAGATATTATGAGAACCTGAAACAGGATAGATATGAAAACAGAAGATTAGAGATGATGGTGATGGTGTTGATAGTGATGATGAGGAGAAGAACAGCAAACATGTTACACAGTGATGTCTGTAGTAAGCACTACATGAAATACTTTACATATGCTAACACATTCAATCATTATCACTACACCCTTATTAGTATCCCATTTCACAGAAAGTGAAAAGTAGAAAGATAGTGAAGTTGCTCAGTCATGTCTGACTATTTGCAACCACATGGACTGTAGCCTACCAGGCTCCTCATCCATGGGATTCTCCAGGCAAGAATATTGGAATGGGTTGCCATTTCCTTCCTGACCCAGGGATCGAGCCCAAGTCCCCTGCATTGTAGGCAGATGCTTTACCGTTTGAGCCACCAGGAAAGCAACTCCATTTTACAGAAGAAGGAAATGCTGCTGCTGCTGCTAAGTCACTTCAGTCATGTCTGACTCTGTGCAACCCCATAGACGGCAGCCCACCAGGCTCCGCCGTCCCTGGGATTCTCTAGGCAAGATCACTGGAGTGGGTTGCCATTTCCTTCTCCAATGCATGAAAGTGGAAAGTGAAAGTGAAGTCACTCAGTCGTGTCCGACCCTCAGCGACCCCATGGACTGCAGCCCACCAGGCTCCTCCATCCATGGGGTTTTCCAGGCAAGAGTACTGGAGTGGGGTGCCATCGCCTTCTCCGGAAGAAGGAAATACTTACTGCCAAAATAACAGAATTTCATTGGAAGATC
This sequence comes from Bubalus kerabau, assembly GCF_029407905.1. Lineage (NCBI taxonomy): Eukaryota > Metazoa > Chordata > Mammalia > Artiodactyla > Bovidae > Bubalus > Bubalus kerabau. The sequence continues at coordinate 75,861,839 of NC_073631.1, read as the reverse complement.
AAGGATTCGAACTTGGCATTCTGGTTCTAAAGTCTAAATTCCTAATTAATGGATATAGAGTCTCATGGAATAGAGTCCACAGACAGAACAAGAAACCAGTATTGTTGTTGAAAGAGAAAGATTTAGAGCCATGATAAAAAGTTTGAATTTGGAAAAATGGTGTCTTTTTTAAAAATGGAAATAGGCATGTCCTTAAAAAGTGTTTGAGATCAGTTGAGAGGTATTAAGAAATATGAGAGTAAAGTCTAATAAAGGGATTTAAAGCTTAGAAAAGTAGATGACATTGGAAGTCAACCTTAGAGAGATGAGAGCTCAAGTCCCAGGCATGAATGAAACTCTCAAGGAAGAAGAAGTGAAAACGTCTTGTCATTAAGGAATGAAGGTAAGAGGAGCTCATGAAAGATTCTGAGAGCCTTTCAGAGAACAAACAGGGGAAACCAAGAAAGGCCAGGTCATGGAATCCAGGAACTGAGCATTTTGAGAAAGGACTTGTGTTGAGCAGAGACCAATTAAAGAAGAGGAGGATGAGAAAATGTGATGTGATTGGTAGGTAGGAGTCACTGATGACTTCTGATGTGGCTGTAAAAAAAAGATGTGGGAGCAGAAATCTGATTGTTTGTTGTTTAGTCGCTAAGTCATTGACTCTTTTGCGACCCCGTGGACTATAGTTCACCAGTCTCCTCTGCTGATGGGATTTCCCAGGCAAGAATACTGGAATGGGTTGTCCTTTCCTTCTCCAGAGAATCTTCCCAACTCAAGGACTGAACCTGCACTCCTGTATTGGCAGCTGGATTCTTTACTCCTGAGCCACCTGGGAAGCCCAGTGTTGATTATCTTTGCAGAAATCTGATTAGAAACCATGTAGAAAGGATGAGGAGACCATGGTGATTCAAGGAAAGAGAGGCATAGGCTGGTAATGACAGTAGCAGAGAATCATGTGAAGTTTTTGAAACTGCTGACAGCCAATCATATCTGTAGACAATATATGTCTACATCAGCCATGTGATTTTTTTAATCTAAACATTAATATCACTTCTAAAATAGCCAAGTTGCTGCATGAGTTCAGAGAGGGCTCAATATTTAGGAAATAAAATAATTGTTCAAAAAGACAACCAATGAAGATAATGGTGATATTAATGCACTGCTTAAGCACAAAGCCTCTGAAGGAATTTTAATTCTAGATCAATTAGTATTGTTTCTCTGCACATTAATATGATATCAAGGATAGGACACAATGTATTTTTTAAAAAATAGAACATAGAACTATAAGAAAGAGAAACTAAAATGGCAAATCATTCTACCATCGTCATCAGTAACACCACAACTACCTAGGAAATGGTGCCATTTCTTCCTCTCTACTTTCAAAATTCTTGTATTACTGCACTCACCATCAGTTTTACTACTATTGAATTGTTACTTTGAGCAAGTGTATTTGTTCCCATTTACATACTTAAAGAATGTTTACTAAAGAGAATTGTGCCAAATACTATAGATCTGAAAACATCAGCTTGATGCTTAGATAGAAACTGTGAAAAGCACAATTCCACTGTTCTGAGGGCTTTTATTTTATAAAAAAAAAGAATATAGTGTATTGCATTTAGGAGCATCAGCTATGGTATCAGAAAGACTTGGGTTCAAATCCTACCTCTCTCTTGCCTATATATGTGTCCTTGGCAAAATTTTTTTTTTCAATAAACTCTAGTTTCCCTATATATGAAATAAGACTGCTGCTGCTGCTGCTGCTGCTGCAGCTAAGTCGCTTCAGTCGTGTCCAACTCTGTGTGACCCCATAGACGGCAGGCCACGAGGCTCCCCTGTCCCTGGGATTCTCCAGGCAAGAACACTGGAGTGGGGTGCCATTTCCTTCTCCAAAGCATGAAAGTGAAAAGTGAAAGTGAAGTCGCTCAGTTGTGTCCGACTCTTTGCGACCCATGGACTGCGGCCCACCAGGCTCCTCCGTCCATGGGATTTTCCAATAGGGTTAATGATAAGACCGTTTTATTTCTAATTTGTATACAATATTGTTAGGTAGATCATTTGTTTCCCCTTGGTCAATGTCATTATTTCTAATACAAGAAAACATATAAAGAAATTGAATATAATTTCCCTACAGTAAAGGAGTATCCATTTTATAGAATATGCTTTAATTTAACCTAGTGTTATTTGGGAAAGGTGTAATGACATTAGCACATTTAGAACTATATCAAATATATTGGGATGAACTCCTAAGTACATAGCATAGTTAGTTGCATTTCAATTACACTTTGTTGATTAGTGAAAAGAAAAAGGCATTATAAATACACTGCTTAAATATAAAACATCAAAAGCAGAATTTTTTTTATGTATAACAATTGGCAAAGTGTAAACACAGAATGTTGATGTTTTTCATTTTTCTCTTAAAACGCTGAACTGAGTTCAGTGCCAAAGGCAGAGTGCCAGACTATCGGCTTTGACAAGCTCAGCAGAGGGAAAGCCTGCCTTCCAAAATAGGAAGGGCAAGAAGCCCAGAAAAATACCTCATCCCTGAAACACATGAACACTTTAAGCACTTGACTCTTCCTTAATACACATCAGTTTTTCAGCACACCTAGAGAAATTATTTTAATATATGAATATGCTTATATGAATCTTATAAATGTGCCTGGTATTGGTAAAATACAAGGCATTAAGTCAGTCTGAAGTATCTTTTTAACCCATACTGGGGAAAAAAATTCTTCAACGCAACTTTTAGACTCTTTCATTATTTAATGAAAATTAAGATTTTAATGCATAGTTTTTTTAAATGTACCTTGACTCTGTTGAGTATCATACACTGAAGAGCACCTAAAAACAAATCCTGGGATTTCCTGAAGGATGAGGAGAGATCTGTGATCTCTGCTTATTAATATCAAAATAGAGTTTGACACAAAACAAACATGAGAAAGTAAATGTTAGAAAGTTGTCTGTGTGAATAAAATCATTCTACGTTTAATTTGGAAAAAAATTAAGAATAACATCAAAAGACATAAGATAAAACTCAGCTGAAAATTTACACTTTTCTGCAATAAATCCTACTCCTATTAATATACTTGTACACAGAACATTCATGTATGTTATATATAGTGCATAGTGTTAGTCGCTCAGTCATGCCCAATTCTTTGCAACCCCATGGACTGTAGCTGGCCAGAGTCCTCTGTCCATGGAATTATCCTGGCAAGAATACTGAAGTGGGTCACCACTTCCTTCTCCAGGGGAACTTCCCAACACAGGGATCGAACCTGGGTCTCCTGCATTGCCAGCAGATTCTTTACTGTCTGAGCCACCAGGGAAACACTGCCCTCCCCCACCCCCCATAATAACTGAACACTGAGAGCTCAATTAGCAAGACAGATACATTACTTAGTAGAGGAGTCATCCCCTTATAATCACATTATTTCATTTCTCCACTGTCTTTCACTAAAGCACAGATACTTTTCAAAGTCATTGGGCTTTCCAAATGAGTAGCAAGAGATGCCACCTTTCTCAAGAGGCAGAAATCAGCCAAAATGGGATTCCCAGGGTGAAAAGTTTATTTGCCTCCAACACCTCCTTGATGTAGGCACATGGTCTTGCAGTCTGTCACTAGCTGGCCAGTTAAAAAAGGGAGGAGAGTGGGAGGTAAGAAGAAGAGAGGAAGGGCAGGAAAAGAGTAGGAGGAGAGAAGCATAAGGAAGAGGAGAGAAAAAGCAAGCTCAACCAACTTTAGATACTCACAGTAAAATGAAAAGTTGAAAGAGACTGAGTCATCCTTGGACCTTGTCTAGTACTTTATCCAACCTTGCTGATGGCTAATATTTATAGAAATGATATAAGATGCTCATATGGACATGCTGCCAAGAGGCAAAACTGAGCCTCCGTGGAAGCAATCTTTAATCAGCAATTATGCTTGAGAATCCAAAGATGTCACATTAAAGCAACCTAGCTAATAATACACACTCACTTGATGATTTATAATAGTCCAGTAACAAACAACACCAATTCAATTTATCTAACCGTCTGTGCACCTCCTCAGGGAAGGGAAGACTTATAATTTTGATAGTCTGATAAATGATTTGTATTTATGTAGTAGCTGTGTTAAACCATGTTTGATTATTTCCCTAGCTTTCCCTATAGGAGTGACTGAGCAAGTGGAATGCCTAGAATATTCTTCCCATCTTTCACATATAAATTCAGGCTGATCTGAAATGTGGCCAGGACAGTAGAGTAATAGATATGGGAGCTACTGTAGTAGTACAGATTCTGAAATATTAAATTTGGAATAGTTTAGGTTCCAAAAATGTTCCCAAATATCTATTCTTAAGCACATTGAAAGTGAAAGTCGCTCAGTCATGTCCAATTCTTTGCAACCCCATGGACTATACAGTCCATGGAATTCTCCAGACCAGAATACTGGAGTGGGTAGCCGTTCCTTTCTCCAGGGTATCTTCCCAATTCAGGGATCAAATCCAGGTCTCCCACATTGCAGGCAGATTCTTTACCAGCTGAGCCACCAGGGAAGACCAAGAATACTGGACTGGGTATCCATTCTCTTCTCCAGTTGATTTTCCCTACCCAGGAAAATCAGAAGATCCAACCAGGATCTTCTGCATTGCAGGCAGATTCTTTACCAGCTGAGCTCCCAGGGAATCCTTAAACACATTATACACACAGATATTAGACATTTAAATAAACACATACTTTATTCATTCAACAGCATCTGTTAAACATCTCCTGAGTGTCAATGAATGTAGCTGCTAGGAACACGTTAATAAAACATGATTCTTGTCTTCAGAGAAGGTAAAAGAAAAAAGGAAACATAATTTATTGAACATCTGTCATGCACCTAATATATGTGATCATGACACTGCTGTGGAGCTTGTACTATTTTCCATATTTTACTGACAAAGAAACTAGATAGGATTCAAGGAGATTGTTTATGATCAATTACCCAGTTAAGTAGCAAAGTCAATATTTCAACCAAAATATGTCAAACTGCAAATTCCAAGTTCTCTCCACTATTCTGCCAAGAGCTAAAGCAAGGTGGGCAAGTAAACACTTGCAATAAAATATTTAAAGTAGTAGGACAGAAATATACACATTGTAAAGTAATGGCAGGAGGAGGAAATGGCAACCCACTCCAATATTCTTGCCTGTAGAATCCCATGGACAAAGAAACCTGGCGAACTACTGTCCATGGGGTTGCAAAGCAACACGACTGAGCAACTAAGCACAAAGTAATGGCAAAAAGAAGCAGTAAATTCTGACTGGGGTGAAAGAAAAGGAAAAAGTTCTGATGAGTCTTTTCCAAAGAGAGAATATATGAGCGCTGTGTCTGGTTAACAGTGGTTCTTTAGTCTTTATTGGTTCAGATAGTTCTATGCTCCTATTAAACACTTTGCTGTTCCCAAAATACACATTTGTGTGAGTTCAGTCTCTTCAGTCATGCCCAAGTCTTGTGACCCTATGGACTGTAGCCTGCCAGGCTCCTCTGACCATTGGATTCTTCAGGCACAAACACTGGAGTGGGCTGCCATGCCCTTCTCCAGAGGACTTTCCTGACCCAGGGATTGAACCCCCATCTCCCGTGTCCTCTGCACTGTAGGTGGATTCTAATAAATTTTGACTTGGTGAAAATCTAGTTGGAGAAGTAGAAAATTAGCATTATCATTATAATAAATATATGCTATGTTAAAAGAAACCACACAGGATATGACAGAACAGCTGAGGGCAACAAAAGGGGTTTCCCAGAAAAGGACACCTTGGTCTGTGTCTTAAAGACTTAGTTGTTTCTGATATACTGTGAAAAAAATTAAAATAAAAAGAGTTAACTTCCTGGTTTGCTTTGTATTGTTGGAAAATATCATTAAAATCTTGGCAGTACTGCAGTGAATTGTTAATTGTGTAATGAACAAAAGAGCTGATTGAATGAATGAAACCAGCAAAGTACAGTAACAGTTTCATAGTGCAATTCATGTCTTCCCTATGCACCAGCCAGGAGAAATTTGACAATCAATGATGTGTTCATTGGTGAAAGTTAATTCTTAATCTAAGACTCTATCAGACTTCATTTACTAACAATATTGATTTTCTGATATAATCTGAAAATGAAATGAAATTTACTTGATTGATTGGCCTCAAAGAGGGGAAATAATCATGACTGAATTGACAAAGAATGAATGATAACCCTATTCTGACCTGAAACCCATGTCTACGTGAAGGACTTTTCTGGAACAGTTCAGCCCAACAAGAGGATGCTTACTGCAGGTTCTGTGATCCTTTCTCCTTCTCCATCTGTCTCTCCAAACTCTCTCCCTTCCTCCCATCTGCCTCCCCACTTTTCTGTAGATAGATATATAAATCGCCTTTTAAACCCTTTACAAAGGACATATACATGTATGTAATAAATATATATTACATAGAGACTTGATAACATTTTATATAAATTTATTTATTTTAATTGGAGGTTAATTACTTTACAATATTGTATTGGTTTTTCCATACATCAACATGAATCCACCACAGGTAACCTTTTTAACCCTTTGATACTTTTTAAGGGGTTAAAAAGGTGATCTTATACAAAAATAATTATGGCTAAAATATGGATTAAGAAAAATGACAAATAGTATTCTATAAAGATAATGTTTATACCAATGACAATAATTTCCTTTCAATTTCTCTTATTACAATCTAATTCTAAGCATATTAATCCCTGATGTTGTTCATTTCAAAATACCTTCAGGCTTTTACATTTGAATTATAAGAACAAGTCTATAATTCACCTACCTTTGCAGCAAAACAGAGGTTAGCCTTGAAATTTTTCACCTTTATAATAATTTCAGGCTTTTTAATTATTATGATCCTAATTCTATTTTTTAGTTTTTTGCTAGCAATGATTTCTATACAATTTTTCTGGTGAAGTCCATTTCTAAATCAGTGTGAAAATTCATTTGCAAAAACAGCAGTGTGTTATAGGGACTGCTGTAGCAATATTTCAATTATGTTATAAATATCTTCATTTAGTACTGAAATTGCCTCTCTATTCAAGTCTATACTAACAAAATAACACATAGATATAAATCAGTTACTAAAATTCAAAAACAGCAAGGGAATGAGTAGCACATAAATGCTAGAAGGGTCTTAAAGTAATAAATAAAAATGCACATTTTGCTTAAAATATCTGGATAATTCCCTCAAATCTTTTTTTTTTTAATTTGCTGATATAGGTCTGCCCCATATCTCTAAGAAAGATGATTTTCATGAAATGTCAGTGATAAAATTCTCATTATTTTCTCTTACTTTTCAGATATTTAAGACATAAAGGTAGACATGAAAACCTTTAATTTTAGGATTTTGGAAGGAAACATTAGCTAAACCTCCAAATTAAACAAGAGGTTTATTCTTTATTGTTATATTTTTATAAGGCCACCTATTTATTTATAGAAAAATGTTCAATTATCAACTAGCTGTTAAGCTGTCAGTACAGAATTTTAAATCTGGGAAAATTCCCATAAGAAACTGAATCTAAATAAAGTGCTGGTATATGTTTCCTTATAATTTTAGCACCAAAGTATATTATATGCTCCTCAACATTTTCTACATGAGCTCTTAGGCCCACGTTCCTACTGATGTTCTCCAGAAATGCAAAGTAAGACATGAGTTGGCAGCTTCCTGGAAAGATGAAAGAGGTTTTAGAAGCCAAGCTGTGCACCTGGCCAGATTCCAGATGAGTGGTTCCTTCCTGAGATGAGGCTGTATCAGCCGGGAATAGCCTAAAGGCAGTAAAAGTGAATGGCAAATAAGTAAAATGACAGAAGATTAAGGGAAGACAAAATATTTGATCTCTAATTTTATACCAAAGACTTGTTAATTATGAAAAATCTGATCCCTTGATTGTATTTATTGCATTTATGTTCAGAATTGGTTCAGAATTAGAGATGAAAACTCAATGAGCAATACATTTCTTCAACATTCTTTCCTCAAAGAATAAAAGATAAACATTCTGAGAAGCAAGCAAAACTGATTTTTTAAGAGCAGGCCCATGATGCCAGCGAAGAGTTTGCCTTCATTTTCCAAAATAGCCACTAAAAAAATCATCACCATGTGTATTATTCAGAGTTCTTCAGAGAAATAGAACATGTATGTGTGTGTGTATCATAACACATATATATATCATGATATATATATATAGCTATAGATACAGATATATGTCATGATAGTCCCATCACTTCATGATGGTGGTCCCATCTTTTCATGGCAAATAGATGGGGAAACAGTGGAAACACTGACATGCTCTTTTTGGGCTCCAAAATCACTGCAGATGGTGATTGCAGTCATGAAATTAAAAAGTGGTTGCTTCTTGGAAGAAGAGCTATGACAAACCTTGACAGCATATTAAAAAGCAGAGACATTACTTTGCTGTCAAAGGTCCATATGGTAAAAGCTATGGTTTTTCCAGTAGTCATCTATTGATGTGAGAGCTGGACTGAGCACCAAATAATTGATGCTTTTGAACTACGAATGTTGAAGACTTTTGAGAGTGCCTTGGACTGCAAGGAGATCTAACCAGTCCGTCCTAAAGGAAATGAGTCCTGAATATTCATTGGAAGGACAGATGCTGAAGTTGAAACTCCAATACTTTGGCCACCTGATGTGAAGGACTGACTTATTAGAATAGACCCTAGTGCTGGGAAATATTGAAGATGGAAGGAGAAGGGGACAACAGAGGATGAGATGGTTGGATGGCATCACCAATTCGATGGACAGGATTCGAGCAAGCTCCAAGAGTTGGTAATGTACAGGGAAGGAAGCCTGGCATGCTTCAGTCCATGGGGTCACAAAGAATTGGACACAACTGAATGACTAATGAGTTCAGTTAGAGAGAGAGAGAGAGAGAGAATTGGCTCAAGCAATTATGGAGGCTTTCAAGTCCCAAGATCTGCAATCAGGAATCTGGAGACTCAGGAGAGATGATTGTGTAGTTTCCAAAATATAGGTCTGCAGGCTTGAGATGTAGAAAGAGCCAATGTTTCAGTCTGAGTTAGAAGGCAGGAATAATCAAGACAGTCAGGCAGGGGAAATTCCTTCTTATTCACCTGAGATTCAGTCTTTTTGTTCTTTTCAGACCATTAAGTGATTAGATGAGTCCCACCCACATTAGTATTAGTGCCTTGGACTTTCCAGCTGGCTCAGTAGTAAAGTGTTCAGTTGCTCAGTCCCGTCTGACTCTTTGAGACCCCATGGAATGTAGCCTGCTAGGCTCCACTGTCCTTGGAATTTTCCAAGCAAGAATATTGTAGTGGATTGCCATTTCCTCCTCCAGGGAATCTTCTCAACCTGGTAGGGATCATACCTGCATCACTTGTGTCCCCTGAGTATCCTGAATTGGCAGGTGGATTCTTTACCACAGCACCAGCTGGGAAGCCCAGGGAAGCAATTCAGTAGATGCTGGTTTTATGCCTGGATTAGGGAGAACCCTTGAAGAAGGAAATGGCAACTCACTCCAGTATTCTTGTCCAATCTCATTGACAGAGAAGCCTGATGGCTTACAGTCCTCAGGTTTACAAAGACTTGAACACAATTTAGCAACTAAACAACAATACCAGCCATATCAGGGAGGGGAACCTGCTTTACTCACTATACTGTTAAATATTAATCTTGTCTAAAAATACCCTCACAGACATACTAAGGACACCTGGCTGGTCCCCCATTGGCCCTATCAACTTGGCACATAAAATTAATCATTACAGTATAGTAAGATACAGGAGGAAAAATAAGACAGCATTTCATCTATTCAAATCTGTTTTTAATTTCTGAAATTTGAGCCACCAGCATATCAAATCATTTGTCCAAGACTGTAAAGATCATTAGTATTGAAGCTCAAATTAGATCACAGACGTCTCGTCTCATAATTGTGGAAATTACTACTTTTCAAAAAAAGTGCATTTGAAACTTGAAGTGTCACCTTTTACCTTTTCTTTTTCTCTCTCTCTCTCTTTCATTTTTGATTTGTCTTCATTCAATGCAGGGCTACTTTCTCTTCTCACAATTTCAGACAATTTTAATCTGTTCTCCAAACACACACTGACCACCTTTTAACACTTAGGGGGGAAAAAAAATCTGTTGACAAGAAACCTCATTAGACTTCTCCCCAAAATCTCTTCTCACTAAAAAGAGATAAAGTGTATTCTAACAATGAAGTGGCAGCTGCATAGCACTGGAGTGAGGTTGAGGAGATACACCATGTCCAAGGGCAAAGGAGAAGCCCCAGCAAGACAGTAGGAGGGGTGAAATCGTATTTAGAATCAAAGCCCATACCTGCCAGAGATGTTCAGAGGACTCAAGCAAACGTTGTGTGCACCAGGACACAGAGACCCCACAGAGACTGTGACAGAATTGTTTGAGCATCTCATGTGGAGGTCAGCAGTGAACTTTGCCGGGGCAAGGGCTCTGGGTGCAGTAGACCTGGGTATGGTATAAGCCCTCTTGGAGGAGGTCGCCATTAACCCCACCATAGAGCCCCCAGAGCTTACACAGGACTGGGGAAACAGACTCTGAGGGCACAAACAAAACCTTGTGCTCACGAGGACCAGGAGAAAGGAGTAGTGACCACACAAGAGACTGACTCAGACTTGCCCTTAAGTGTCCAGGAGTCTCCAGCAGAAGCATGGGTCAAATAGCTATGAAAAGAAGAGAAGTGAAATGCAAAGGAGAAAAGGAAAGATATACCCATTTGAATGCAGAGTTCCAAAGACTATCAAGGAGAGATAAGAAAGCCTTCCTAAGTGTTCAATGCAAAGAAATAAGGAAAACAAGAGAATGGGAAAGACTAAAGATCTCTTCAAGAAAATTAGAGATACCAAGGGAACTTTTCATGCAAAGATGGGCACAATAAAGGACAGATATGGTATGGACCTAACATAAGCAGAAGATATTAACAAGAGGTGGCAAGAATACACAGAACTGTACAAAAAAGATCTTCATGACCCAGATAATCACAATGGTATGATCACTCACCTAGAGCCAGACATCCTGGAATGTGAAGTCAAGTGGGCCTTAGGAAGCATCACTACTAACAGAGCTAGTAGGGGTGATGGAATTCCAGCTGAGCTATTTCAAATCCTAAAAGATGATGCTGTGAAAGTGCTTCATTCAATATGCCAGGAAATTTGGAAAACTTAGAAGTGGCCACAGGACTGGAAAAGGTCAGTTTTCATTCCAATCCCAAAGAAAGGCAATGCCAAAGAATGCTCAAACTACCACACAATTACACTCATCTCCCATGCTAGCAAAGTAATTAAAAATTCTCCAAGCCAGACTTCAAAAGTACGTGAACTATGAACTTCCAGATGTTCAAGCTGGATTTAGAAAAGGCAGAGGAACCAGAGATCAAATTGCCAACATCCATTGGATCATTGAAAAAGTGAGAGAGTTCCAGAAAACCAGCTACTACTGCCACTGCCGAGTCACTTCAGTCGTGTCCGACTCCGTGCGACCCCATAGATGGCAGCCCACGAGGCTCCCCTATCCCCGGGACTCTCCAAGCAAGAACACTGGAGTGGGTTGCCATTTCCTTCTCCAATGCATGAAAGTGAAAAGTGAAAGTGAAGTCGCTCGGCTACTTCTGCTTTATTGACTATGCCAAAGCCTTTGACTGTGTGGATCAAAACAAACCACTGAAAATTCTGAAAGAGATGGGAATAACAGACCACCTGACCTGTCTCCTGAGAAATATGTATCCAGGTCAAGAAGCAACAGTTAGAACTGGACATGGAACACAGACTGGTTCCAAATTGGGAAAGGAGTACGTCAATGTTGTATGTTGTCACCCAGCTTATCTAACTTCTATGCAGAGTACATCATGCAAAATGCTGGGCTAGATGAAGCACAAGTTGGAATCAAGATTGCCAGGAGAAATATCAATAACCTCAGATATGTAGATGATATCACCTTTATGACAGAAAGCGAAGAAGAACTAAAGAGCCTCTTGATGAAAGTGAAAGAGGAGAGTGAAAAAGTTGGCTTCAAATTCAACATTCAGAAAACTAAGATCATGGCATCTGGTCCCATAACTTCATGGGAAATAGATGGGGAAACAGTGGAAACAGTGTCAGACTTTATTTTTTTGGGCTCCAAAATCACTGCAGATGGTGATTGTAGCCATGAAATTAACAGACGCTTACTCCTTGGAAGGAAAGTTATGACCAAACTAGACAGCATATTACAAAGCAGAGACATTACTTTTTCAACAAAGAGCCGTCTAGTCAAAGCTTTTGTTCTTCCAGTAGTCACATATGGATGTAAGAGTTGAACCATAAAGAAAACTGAGTGCTGAAGTATTGATGCTTTTGAACTGTGGTGTTGGAGAAGACTCTTGAGAGTCCCTTGGACTGCAAGGAGATCCAACCAGTCCATTCTGAAGGAAATAAGTCCTGAACATTCATTGGAAGGACTGATGCTGAAGCTGAAACTCCAATACTTCAGCCACCTGATGTGAAGAACTGATTCATTTGAAAAGACCCTGATGCTGGGAGAGATTGAAGGCGGGAGGAGAAGGGGACGACAGAGGATGAGATGGTTGGATTGCATCACCAACTCAGTGGACATGAGTTTGAGTAAGTTCTGGGAGTTGGTGATGGACAGGGAAGCCTGGTGTCCTGCCGTCCATGGGGTCACAAAGAATTGGACATGACTGAGTGACTGAATTGAACTGAACTGATTCTAACAGTGAAAATAACAAATGCTGAATTTAGGCTGAGTTATTATGTTATTCCAAAGAGTGCAAGTACTTCACGGGAGGCAGAAAACCAATTTCAATATCTATCTTTTACAGATAAACAACAGGTAATGCAAACCTACCTGTACAAATAGGTCTATCCAAGCCTCAGTCCTCTCTCTGGATAATAACAGTAAGCTATAATACAACAAGCAGTGTAGTTTTTGCACACATTGACTTGAAGGAAAGGCCCATAACTCAGACTGCACATACTGCTTTGAAATGTTTCCCTATGGTTTCACTGTTCTCCTTTCTGCTGTCTACAGAGACCAAAAGCAGGTTCTAAAACTGTCACCAAGATGACCAGCAGGCCTATAAGGTCCTGATGCAATCTGGACCTGGAATCTGCTTCCTCTTTCTCTTTGCCACAACTAGTAATGATAACAGCATATAAGAATAGAAAAAAGTAACACATCTTTAACACAACAACCCCTACCCTATAAATCACCTTATGATCATCCTGGGATGATCATCTATGGGTTTCTGGTTCAGCATCTATTCTTACTTACTTCATGGAAGCATGAAAGTTATCAGATCTTAGACTAAAATAAAATGCAAACAGGATGCTCAGAAGAGGGAGGGTTTTTCTTGCTGCTTCTTGTTTGTGCTTTTTGAAGATTCAGAAGAAACCACAGCCAGGTTCCTTACCTGGATAGAAACATTTTCTACAGACCCCTTTCACATGGTCTAGGAGGCTCTTCATTAACTGGTCGGCACTTCCTTCAGCCTCATTTCCTAGGACCCTAGTTGTTCCCGCCTCCATTCTGCCCATACTGGCCTTATTCCTTCCCACCCCAGGGACTCTCAATACATTGTTCCTTCTGTCTGGAATATCTGTCCCTACTCTATAGCAGGATGATACACTGTAAAATATTCCCTGATGGTATTTTTCCCTGTCTGTAACTTGACGTTTTCTCTGCAGCTCTTCAGCTATTAGTATAGATATGACTTTGGTACTTATTTCTACAAGCAAGTGGAGGGCAAATACCATCTTGGGAAGCAAAAAGAAATGATTTAGGACCATCCTTACTTGACAGAAAGAGAATGAGAAGAGAATTCTGAAGGGAAGATGGAAGGCTTTTTTAAACAACCTTCCAAGGCAGCCCCAGAGTCAAACAGGGAGACGGGGACAAGGTGTGACTGTAAAAACATACAAAGAGTTTGGTAGAATTCCAAGATAAATGAGTTATTCCTTATCACAACCTCCAAGGACCACATGCCTTTCAGAGGAGCCCTGAGGCTTTTTTGGTGCCATGTTGAACACAGTATCTGAGTGATAAGAATATAAATGACAGAGGGGAGGGTCCAGGTGGATGGACTTGAAATAGCTCTCTGTTTTGGTTCAGTCTGTTTGACATTTAGGGGATCCAGAAATTCCTTTTTGTCTTCCTGAAAAATTCAGAAGATAGCTTAAGATGCAAGATTATGATCTTCTAGCAGAATGATATAGAATCAACTTCCCAAACCAGAAACCAAAAGAGATATCATGGGAATCTGCAGCACCAGTGAAAGATTGAGGGCAGGGGCTAAAAATACTGGTGGACAGTCACAGTAGGATAAAGTACACGGACTGCCTGTGTTGAGAAAGGAGACTACAGGTTACGGCAGCCAAAGATAGGTCAGAAGCAAAGGCAGCAAGGATATAAATCAACTTCCAAAGAGCTGGCAAGAGGAGCTACACATCAACCAGAAGTCAATAGGAGCCAGTGAACCATACTCCCCATAACTATTATGTTCTATAATCTTTCTCCTGGTCTTGAATGTTGGCAGGAGGTAGGACTTTGGTGGTGGTGGTAGTGATAGTGAGGAGATATCAGCCAAGAAGCAGAGAAAGAAATATAAAAAGGAAAGAAGGCAGAGATGCTAAGAAACCAATCACTAACCCAAAGGGATTGAATTTATCAAAGAAGGACTAAGTTTAAAATTTTAAGAGACCTAGAGCTGTCCAACAGCAAAGTCAAGATCAACATTTTCTCTATTACTGTAACAGTAGCCAGAACACAAGTCAAAATCATCTACAGTAAAGAAAGTAGACCTACTTGGCAAACGATTCATCATGTGTAAATTTCACCCTATCATGTACCTATATCCCTGTGTTAGTTTCTTAAAATCTCTATGGAACATTAACTTGCACATGGCCTGTGTACAAAACCTGGACTTGGAACCAAGTTATCTTCAGAACAGTGGCATGACCCAGTTAGAGAAATAAGCAGAGATGAGTATAACCTCTGTAAAAAGGAAAGAAGGAAGAAACAAGGAAGAAAGGAGGGAAGGGAAAGAAGCAAAATGGTAAGATGGAAGAAGAAGAAAATGTGGAGGGAGCAAAGGGGATAAGAAGGAGAAAAGGGGATAAGAAGGAGAAAAGAGGAGAAAGGTAGGGGAAGGAAGAGGAAAGAAGAGGAGGAAGACGGGAGAAGAAGGGATCATTTAGACCTCTTGCAGAGGCTACTACTAGTCTCCTTGATATCCATCCTCTGCTTCACTCACAATATTAAGCTTAGCTCCACATTTGTTCAGAATAAAGACCAAATGCCCCATTATAATTTTCAGCAAAAATAGACCTTTGACTAAGGTCCATCAGTGAGATATAAAAGAAAGTAAATTGTGCAATTTCTGGATTATATTCTTAAAGTGAGAGACATGTCCTTTTTTCTTGCTTACTTCCATCCAGTATGACTCACTCTCATAATCATGATGGTAAGCTCTATTGGACCGATGATGGCAACATTCTAGCAGGACATTTAAATAGAAAGAGTAAATGGTAACAGGATACTGAAAATAAATCTACACTCCAATATTTATTGCAGCATTATTCACAATAGCCAAGACAAGGAAACAATCTAAATGCCCACTGACAGCTGAATGGATGAAGAATGTGTGGTACATATATACAGTGGCATACTGCTACTGCTGCTACTGCTAAGTCGCTTCAGTCGTGTCCGACTCTCTGCAACCCCATAGACGGCAGCCCACCAGGCTCCCCCATCCCTGGGATTCTCCAGGCAAGAACACTGGAGTGGGTTGCCATTTCCTTCTCCACACAATGGCATACTACTCAGCCATAAAAAAAAAAAGAATGAAATAATGCCATTTACAACTAGAGATTATCAAACTAAGTGAAGTAAGTCAGAAAGAGAAAGACAAACACCATAAAAAAGGACTTATATGTGGAATCTAAAATATAACAAATGAACCTATCTACAAAACAGAAACAGATTCATAGAGAACAGACTTGTGGTTGCCACAGGGGAGAAGAAGGAGGGGTGAACTGGGAGTTTAGGGTTGGCAGATGCAAATTATTATACATAGAATGGATAAACAACCAGGTTCTACTGTATAGCTCAGGGAACTCTACTCAATATCCCAGGATAAATCATCATGGGAAAAAATATAAAAAAGAATGTATATAATGTGTATAATTAAATCGCTTTACTGTACAACAGAAATTGACACGTCATTGTAAATCAACTATACTTAATTAAAAATAAAAAAAGAAAACACCTAGGTATCATTCTACCATTTTTTTACATTGGTGAAGTCAGATCATTGTGGGTGGGGAATAGTCTTTCTAGATATTATATAATCCTCCTTAAAAGGTAAACACAAAATAACTTAACAGACAACTAACTCTGTCTTACTTTCTTACAGTTGGTCATTTCATTTCTTGTTACTTTTATTATTAACATTATTATCATTGGTTAATATATAAAGTCTTTATTAGATTTAAAAATGTTAAAACTATACATTTTCAATAATTTTATCATCATCATTTAACAGATTTTTAAAATTGATACTCAAAAAGGCTAAATAGTATATAAGCTTATCCTTTAGAAATTTTCAAATGTCTTTTAAACTCAAGATTATTGAATCCTTGTTCCTGGATCCTTGGTTTTCCTTATTCCAAAGGATGTCTTAAAATATTTTTTATACACATTTTCAGTAATTTATATGCCTCAATTTTGTCTCAGCATTTTTCCCCATATTACTAGTCACTGATGGATATGCCTTTCATATTTATGGACATGATTTTTTTTTTAATATTTATCAGAACGTTCACTACACATATATAGCCTATATATTTAAGTTATTTAAATTTTTCCTAACCTTAATAATCCTCTGATCCCCAGAACTTTCTAAGATTTAAAGTAATGAGGGACATTCCAATGGACATGGTAGATATAACTATCTTCACTGAAAGTATAAAATTTACTTTATCCATTAACAACACAAAGGAAAGCAAAAAGTAAGAAAATACCCTTATTTCAACATTTACATTAAAACATTTCTACTAAAATTGCAGGGAACATAATGATATCCATAATAGATAAGTAGCTCATAAAATCAATTTTAAAAAACAAAGACCCTAAAGGATAAGTGGGCAAGAGAATGAACAGATGCTTTGTAAAACAGGACATCAGTTTGTGAAAAAAATATTTACTCAACATAGTAGGAACTTCTGGTTCCTGCCCATATGGCAACTTAACATGGGACTTCTGGCTCCCTCTATAAAATTAACCCTGAAGTGACTACAGAAGAAGGAAAATGTATTTCAGCAACTAACCTTTCCGTAGAGATGCTAAAGCTGATTTTAAAGATGTGTTGAGTGGAAATAGTTGCCTAAAACTTGGGACAGGACAGTTGGAGGACCAGTGAGAGAATACATTAGAATAATTTTGTAAATACTGCTTTGCCCTCTCCTCTGTTTGGGATCATCATTTCCTATGTCTTCACCTTAAAACTCAGTGGCAGTCTTTTAGATGCCAGTGCAGATGGTCCAAGGAGCAAACCACAAGGGTGTGTGTTCTGTATAAATAGATGCCCATTAAGCAGCAGTGCCCAGACATTTGCTTCTACCTCCCTCCCTGTCCAATCCCTGAGTGCTGGTTAGTTACAACCTAGGGAGGCATCTTCCTAATGCTGTTTCTCCTGCAGGCTTCATAGGAGGCAGAAGAGAGATGATATACAGGAGGAAAATGGGAGTGATCAAGATTGGTCTGTTGTACCTGAGGCTCTTTGCACTGGGGTTCATTCCCACCACCCTCTTAAGCTCAAGAGACAAGTGAACACTTGGAAGCCTGTTTTCAACCCTTTCTCAGCTCACATTATTAAACTGAGTAGCTCATTCCCCCAAGTGACAATGGGTTCACAGGTCAAAAAAAGGAGCATCAGAATTTCAATGGAATTTTAAAAAACTAGATAAAGTATGTCAACTGAATTTATTGAAAATACTAGATCAAAATGTAAAACAAGCTTTAAAATGCACTAAGAAGCTAAAAAAAGAGTTACAAAAATTTAAATAAAAGGCTGTGGACTGAAAAGGCTTAGAGAGTGAGAGATAACAAAAAGAATCCTACAAGGACATACAATGAATTTAAGATTAATGAAGGCAATGATACAACTCTAAATGTTCGTAGATGGAAATAGTAGATCTTTTACAAAGAAACAAGCTTGACATCAGACTTCTCTGCATGCAAAAACACAATTGAGAAATATATTTAAATGCTATAGTAACTTTAAACTTACAATTTTCTGTCCAGCACAGTATCATTTGAGTGTAAAAGTTAAAAAAAAAAATAAATAAATAAAAATAAGTCTAGGTATATTCCCTCAAAAAATGTACAACAAAAAGCCAACAGTGAAAATATTTTTGAAATAAATATTCAAATAAAGGAGAAACAATCCAGGAGAGTTGAAAAATAAGTGGAAATTAGGAAATTAGGGCTTATCAATACCTTAATAAAGTGATTGCTGTTTTTCAAGCAAAGATCAAAGAATGGGAAAAGAGAATATATGAATAATCACTCCAATATTGATTGTGATAGGGCTGGAGAATAATTGGGAAAATAATGATCATCTTCCAAAAAACTCCATAGATATGATTAGGCAATTAAAAATGCACACATGCATACATAAATTTAGCAAGCATATTACAAGATGCCAAAAATCATTGATTTTGAAGAAATGCAAATTAAATCAATGAGATAATACATATTTTAGCCTGCAAAATTAGAACACTAAATGTTGATGAAAATGTGGGTATTAAAAAAAAAATATTTTACTGCTTACAGAAATAAATCCTATGATACTATTTAGTCAAATTAACTACTGCATACACAATGTTCAGAAATTCCAGGGAAATTTTCATAGGTCCATATGGGAATATTTATGATGGTGGGAAATTGAAGGGTCCTTAGAAATCCATCATAGGAAAGAAGGGAAGGGAAGTCGCTCAGTCATGCCCGACTCTTTGCGACCCCATGGACAGTAGCCTGCACCAAGCTCCTCCGTCCATGGGTTTTCTAGGCAAAAGTACTGGAGTGGGTTGCCATTTCCTTCTCCAGGGAATCTTCCCAACTCAGGGATCGAACCCAGGCCTCCTGCATTGTAGACAGACACTTTACCGTCTGAGCCACCAGAGAATAAGAAGTGTGCAATATGTGGCACATAATGAAGAGTTTTTCAGTGGTTAGAGCAAAGTGGTTATTTGCTGTACAAATAGCAACAAATATAGATTCTAGGAATTAATATTTAATGGGAAAAAATAGGAAAAAAAATGACATACATAATTGAACCCAGGGCTCTTGCATTTCAGGCAGATTCTTTATCTTCTGAGCTACCAGAGAAGCCTCATAAATTAAAATACCTATACACAAAACAATACACATTTTGAAAGAAAATATTTGAGCCAAAAGTTATACATGAAATATAATAAAATAGTTACATGCAACACCAGGAGAATGGGAATGAAGTACAGAAACACATAGGAACCAATATATAAGTTCATATAGACAAATGATGTGAAATGGATAAAGACAGATAAGAGATAGATGGATGAGTGGTACATGGATGGATAGATAGTCTTGCATGCATGCATAGGAAGAATGTACCATGTTCCACAGGGTGCAGTTAACTCAAAAAATTGCCCCTAAATTCCAAAATTAAAAATTCATCCTCACTAATAATTAAAGACAAATAAAAATTTTAGAAATTTCCTTCCACTGCTTTCTGTTAAGGATAACAGCAAATTGACAAGAGTATAGGATAACTTTACTTATAAATACTGCTGGCATAAACACAAATTGGTATAATCTTTTCAGGGACAGTTTGGAAATATATAACAACAGCATTAAAATAATGATGCTCTATGACAGAGGAATTCTTAAAATCTATCCTTACAAAGTTATCAGAAGTTAAGAAAGAAAGCTGTCTGCAAAAGATGTTAATACTGAAAATATTTACAAAAGTAAAAGTTTTAACATAATATAATGACTTATAAAAGCTTTAAAGTTTGGTATGATTTTCCCCTAATTGGTACTAGGACAATAAAGAGAAATTGCTGCTCCCAGTTCCGGGACAAGAAATTCACAAGAGCTAGGAATATTTTTCTTTGTGACAGAAAGCAAAGGAAACATCCAGTATAAACAGGGTCATGTCAAGGGGACACAAGAACCAGGTTAAAGGGGTTCCCACTGACAAAAGATGGGCAATTGGATTATCAAAAAGAATAAAAATTGTAGCATGAAATGCATTCATTTATCATGAAATTTAAAAAGCAAAACACCTCTTTGGTCACCCTTGGCTATTGAGATAACAACTCTTTATCAGGAAAAGTGAGAAATGAGAAAGGATCAGACTTCATTTGCACAATCTTTTGAAGTAACCAAATTATTAATGAGGGAAGGTTCTTTGTGAATCTTAAGTACAAAAGGGAAGGTAGAATTTGAAAATTAACATTTTGCAAAGCCCTAATGAAGTTATGGATCTAAACAATCTTCATTAATGGATGTTAAAATGATTAAAAATAAGGGAGAAGGGAGTACTAAGTGGACTGAAACACCTGATCTACTTCCAGCATCATTAAATGTGGGCAACCAGATGGTATGGGCCTTTGATGCAATGCATAAGGAGCAAACAGCACAAACTATGACATATTCTTGAGAAAAAGAATTGAGTTTGACTCCAAACAAGTCTCTAGATATAACTATGCATTTACAAGAAATACAGGGGTGAAAAGAACAAGACAAATGATGAAGAATCAGTAAGTCAAGTCAACAATGTGGAACCAACTAGGAGACAAATACATGATATAGGAAGTGGGGGGCTAGAAGCTTGCTAGAAATTAAGTGAGACTTAACAAACATGACAACCAAATATAGTGTCTGGCTATTTAAACAAGCAAACTCTTAAAAAAGATATGTATTTAGTCAACTGGAAATATCTAAATATATTTTCTCTATTTCTATGTATTTGAAAGTAACCATTATAAGCTAAAAAATTAAAAACAACACATTAGTTTGATAGTTTCATACCCTATATTCTCTCTCTTTTTTTTTTTCCCCCTCATTTGAATGAATGAAGATTGTCCAATCAGGATTCTACTTTTAGAATTTCTTACCCTCAAGAGTTAGATACTTTGAAAACATCCTCATCATGGCAACATACCTATGTTTCTCTGCTTTTTGGGAAAGAAGATTTTCTAAAGTTTCAGCTATAAATCTAAGTATTTAAAAATCATTTATCAGTGCATTGAGCTTCAAAATTGCCTGCCTAGTTCCTCTCCAGATTTCTACTAATTCATAGATCAAACCAGTTTTCCATATTGACTGAGCTATAGGATCTCAATGTCTATACATTAATTTGTGAGACAATAAAATTATAATAATTTGCTTTTAGTCAACAGTCATCTTTTGAGTCCCAGCTATATAATTAATATATGCATTGTGTTGTGCATGTATGGCCACTTGTGCCTGACTCTTTGAGATCCCATGGATTATAGCCCACCAAGCTCCTCTGTCCATGGGCTTATCCTTGCAAAAATACTGGAGTGGGTTGCCATGTCCTCCTTCAGGGGATCTTTCCGACCTGTGGATCAAACCCGCATCCCCTGCATTGGTAGGTGGATTCTTCACCACTCAGCCACCTGGGAAGCTTATAATTAATATGTGATAATGACTAAAATATAATATCCATATGATAAATGTTATTTTCATAGAAATCTATTTCTAATTAACTGGAGGGTTCACTCCCTGGGTCAGGAAGATCCACTGGAGGCGGGCATGGCAACCCACTCCAGTATTCTTGCCAGAATAAGCCCTTGGACAGAGAAGCCTGGCAGGCTATGGTCCATGGGGTAGCAAAGAGTCAGACACAACTGAAGAAGCAACTGAGCACATACACTTCTTCCATCAAGAAATCACATAAATTAAAACTTGAAACATATCATAGAAATAAGTATATTCGTTTACTTGTCTAAAGACCTGTCAGGAATGATGTGACAGCTGTATAACCTCTCCCAAAATAAGTTACTTCTCAACTTGTCATTTCTCAACCTTTTGAAGAATGGCAATAAAATCCATGTGTTCTTTCTCCCTGAACTAAACATTGCACGTTATTTCATATTTTGTACCATGTGCTAATCTTCTGAATGGGTGAAATTAAGAAATACTATCAGACTGTTAGATTTCATTATCCACCATAAAACCATTACCATCTGTTATGTGCACAATTGAAATGGTTTCCTAACCAATCATTCTGGTATTTGCTCTGGCCTAATTCATTCTCCAGAATAAAAATAAGATAAAAACCAAATCTGATTATGTCACTCACCTTAAGGTTCTGTTAGCACTCTTGTATTTAGAATAAAACCTAACAGCAAAGTCTCAAAATCTAGACTCTTGGCTTCCATTTCATATGTCAAAGGATGGACTTTTGAGGGTGTATTGGGGTGTTCTAAGACACAATTTCCAGTGTGGGGGGTGGGGTTGGGGGTTGTTCCTTACACTGATAAGCAATTCTCTGGACCCCATTGTGTGTGCTATAATTCAACTCAATTCTGACACTATCTACCCAGAGGTAGTATCAGATCCCAAAGGTTAAGAGTGCAGTCCTTCAAGACTGCCAGCCCTCTCACTGCAGACACCATCATGAGTCTAGGTCATTATCTGTGCTTCTGACCAATTGAACATATATCAAAGGTTTCCATGACCCCTTTCCTCAAGTTGGATTAATATGCTAGAGTGGCTCACAGAACCCAGAGCAACACTTTACTTACTAATCATCAATTTATTATAAAAAAGATATAACTCAGGAATGGCTGTTGGAAGAAATGCATTGTGTAGCACAAGGTATGGGGAAAAGGTCTGGAGCTTCCAAGACCTCTTCAGACACAGCACCCGCCCCACATCTCCACATGTTCATCTACCCAGATGTTCTCTGAGCCTTGTCCTTTTGGGGTTTTATAGAGCTTGATTGACTAAATAATTGGCCTTTGGTGACTAAACTCAACCTGTTGCACTCCTTGCCTCCCAGAAACTGGACAGGGAGACTGAAAGTCACAGCCCCGCAATCACAATCATGCGGTTGGTTCTCCTGGAAACCAGACCCCATTCTTAGGTGCTTCCTAAAAGTTACTTTATTAACATAATAGCCCTTTGTAGTCTTATCACTTACGAAAGTCCAAGAGATTAAAGAGCTCTGTGACAGAAACAGGATAAAAACACTCTTATAAATATTTCTTATTATAAATTATAATATCCAGGTGTATAAAAACCTCACACAAATCAACTCAATGAGATCACTTTGTGAGCCACTTGTACCTTGAATGTCACCTCCTGACCTTCAAAGTTTCTCTATAATTTTGTTGCTTCTGCATCCTTTGAGCTAAGAATTAAGAAATACACACACACATTGTCCTTTACCTCTCTCTCTCTATTTTTACTCTCTTTCTCTATACAAAGGGGAATGAAAGTGGAGATATTGCATGAAATGTTTTCATGAAGGCTTAATCTGCATTCCTAATTAGTATAGAATCAAATTATCATTTACAAAGGAAATTGTATGGCCTATTTGGGATTACGGATTTTGAATTCAAGTCCAGCTCACAAAGACAGAGAATATATTTAAATAAAAATATAATAAGGAACCAAAGAAATGCATTTAAACTTTTTATATGTATGTAGTTTGATATAGTTTAGGAAATTTTGCTTTCTTTATTGTCTGTGTTTTAGTTTGATTTGGTGTGACATTGTACATGTGGTTTGATTTCATTATATTTAATAAGAAAAGTTTTATTTTTTATCATTTAAAGAGCTCATATATTTCTAGAAATTTAGAATAAACATATACCTACTCTTCTGAACTCTTCTAAATTTAGATGTGGTTTGGCTCAGACAATAAAGAATCTGCCTGCAATGCAGGATACAGGTTTGATCCCTGGGTTGGGAAGATTCCCTGGAGAAGGGAAGAGCCACCCACTCCAGTATTTTTGCCTGGAGAATTCCACGGACATAGGAGCCTGGCAGGCTATAGTCATGGGGTTATGGAGAGTTGGACAGAACTGAGGAACTAACAGTTTCACCTTGAGGGACGCTACTACTTGAAACCCTTGTACTCCGAGATTATTCATAAACCAAAAGAAAGTCAAACTGTAGGACCCAAGCAACTTTTAGAATTGATGGTTGTGGTTTAGTAGCTAAGTCATGTCCGACTCTTGTGACCCCATAGATTGTACCCTGCCAGGCTCCTCTGTCCATGGGATTCTCCAAGCAAGAATACTGGAGTGGGTTGCCATTTTCTTCTCCAGGGAATCTTCCCAACCAAGGAATCAAACCCAGGTCTCCTGCATCACAGGCAGATTCTTTATTGAATGAGCTATGAGGGAAGTCCAAATTTTAGAATTAAAAAGTGTCTAAATCCCTTATAGGTCATATTATTTTCTCCCATTCAGAAAGTTGTCTTTTCATTTTGTCAATGGTTTCCTTTGCAGTGCAAAAGCTTTTAAGCTTAATTAGGTCCCATTTTTTTTTTCCCTTTTATTTCCTTTGCTGTAGGGGACAGATCAAAAAATATATATATATTGCTTGATTTAAGCCAAAGAGTGTTCTGTCTATGTTCTCCTCCAGGAGTTTTATAGTAACCAGTCTTACATTTAGTGCTTTAATCCATTTAAGTTAATTTTTGTATATGGTGTTAGAGAATGTTCCAATTTCATTGTTTTATAAGTAGCTGAAGTTTTCCCAGCACCATTTATTGAAGAAACTATCTTTCCTTCATTGTATATTTTTGCCTCTTTTGTTATAGATTAATTGATCATAAGTGCATGGATTTATTTCTGAGCTCTCTATTCTGTTCCATTGATCTCTTTGTCTGTTTTTGTGCCAGAATGGTACTGCTTTGTAGTATAGTCTAAGTCTAAGCTAGGGAGCATGATTCCTCTAGCTCTTTTCTTCTTGTTTTCACTATTCAGGGTCATAGTGTTTTCATACAAATGAGTGTTTTCATACAAATCTTAAAAATATTTGTTCTAGTCCTGTGAAATACACCATTGGCAATTTGACAGGGATTGCACTGAATCTGTAGATTTCCTTGGGTAGTATGGTAGTTTTAACAATATTGATTATTTCAATCCAAGGACATGATACATCTTTCCATCTGTTTGGTTCACCTTAATTTCTTTCATCAGTGTCTCATAGTGTTCCCAGGTCTTTTACCTCCTCAGGTAGGTTTATTTCTAGGTATTTCATTCTTTTTGATGCAATGGTAAGTGGAATTAATTTCTCTTTCTGACAATTTGTTGAACAGCTGATACATCTCATCATTAAATAAACAAACAATCCACTTAAAAATGAGCAAAAGAACTTTATTTCCAAAGAGGAAATGCAGTGGCCAACAGGGACATGAAAAGATGTTTAGAATTGTTAAGCATCAGGAAAATGCAAATCAAAAGCTATAGTGAGATATCACCTCATACTTGTCAGAATAGCTATCATCAAAAAGAACACAAATAACAAATGTTGGGAGGAATGCAGAAAAAAAGGGATTCTTCCTACATTTTTGATGAGAATATAAGTTGATGCAACCACTATGGAAAACAGTTTGTATGTTTCTCAAAAAAACTGAAAATAAAACTGACATATAACTCAGAAATTCCACTCCTGAGTATATATCAAAAAAAAAAAACCCACTAATTTGAAAAGATACCTGCCCTTCAATATTCATAACAACATTATTTACAATTGCCAAGGTATGGAAGTAACCGAAGCGTCCATCAGCATATGAAGATGTATATATACACAATGGAATACTGTTCTGTCATATAAAAGGATGAGACTTTTCCCTTTGTGGGCTTCCCTTGTGGCTCAGCTGGTAAAGAATCTGCCTGCAATGTGGGAAACCTGAGTTCGATCCCTGGTTGGAAAGATCCCCAGGAGAAGGGAAAGGTTACCCACTCCAGTATTCTGGCCTGGAGAATTCCATGGACTGTATAGTTCGTGGAGTTTCAAAGAGTCAGACACTACTGAGTGACTTTCACTTTCACTTCACTTTTTGCCATTTGTAGCAACTTAGATGGACTTGAAGGACACTATGCTAAGTGAAATAGGCCAGAGATATACAAAAACTGTATGTTTCCCTCATATGTGGAATCTAAAAAATACAACAAACTACTATATAAAACAAAAAGTTAGCAGCCTCCCAGACATAGAGAACAAGCTAGTGGTTACCAGTGGGGAGAGCGAATGGGGGAGGGGTAATACAGGGGAAGAGGAAAAAAGGGTTATTATGAGAATATATGAAATCATGAATGTGAAATCTTTTGAAAATTGTAGAGCACTATACAATTTAAATAAACTTTCATTCAATTTTTTAAAAAGATCACATGATAAATAAATAGTACTTAAAGCCCAATTCCTTAAGTACTAAGGCTACCCACTCCAGTATTCTGGCCTGGAGAATCCCATGGACTGTATAGTCCATGGGGTCACAAAGAGTCGGACACGACTAAGAGACTTTCACACATTCAAAGCCTAATTTCTGCTCTCTGAAATTTAAAACCAGGGAACTTTTTATCAGGATTTACTAGATAGCTCTGATAACAGTCCGGTATCAGGGTATGGTTATAGAACCCCCAAAGTAACATGACCATCAAGGTTGGTGATACTGGATTCATACTAAGAGTACAGGAGGAAAGCTGATTTCTGAACATTTCTAATGCTGGAAAACCTAAAGGTCCAGCCAGGCTGGTGAGGACACTGGAAACAATGAGGTAAAATGGATCAGCTTTGCTGGGTAAGCTAAAGAATTTGCGTTCTGGGAGGCCTAGAATATAGACCCGTTGGCAGTGCTCATCACTTGGGAGTGGGGGTGGAGGGATGAAGGTTAACCTTCCTCCCCAGAAGAACAACAGCTGCATGCAGGGATGAGCCCAGGCTATAGTGGACAACTGTCCATGGGATGTACAAACTCAGCATCAACAGTGACACCATGAATAAGCAGGTTCCCAGTTTCCTTGGATAATTCAGCAAGGAAGAGTGTGGTCCCTGCCATCATGAAGATTGGGGCTCAGCAAAGTATTTGGGACAATAAGATAAGGTGATTATATGTGTACTCTGTAAGTTTGAGAAGTAGCCCATATTGGTCATAAACATAATTTGAACTATCAGGAATCTTCAGTATTACTCCCAGGATAACACTGACTCTCCTTGGCAATAATTACTGACTTTGACACCTACTGGGACATGAATCCTATACATGTTGGCATAATTTATAGGATAATATGCCAGCTGATTGAAATTAGTCTACTGTAAAGACTTGAAATGTGCCAGACACATAATACGTCCTATATAAGTGTTTACTATTATTTGCTACATTCATATTTTCATGCATTATGGGTTAGAAGAAAATTGCCTATAATGCTCAATTAAGTCTTTGATGTGTTTTAAAATAGAAAGTCACAGAAACCCATCAATTATGCCCCACTTTGCATATGCTGGTGAATATTTTTACCACTGTCGTAAGTGGAATTGAATGTGATATATATTCTGATACATCAGTACCACTTAATAAAATTTCATTCCATAAATTATTTGATAAAGGGCACTGAAATAAGTACAAAAGATTTTTAAATCATTACCTAGGCTACTTATGCTTCTAAAATGTGCTTAAAATGTTTAAGAGGAGCACAAGTCTAGTTTCTTCCAAATTTTAAATAACTTACACCAGAAATAAAAAAGTCTTCTCTGGACTACTATACATATGAACCACCTGTGAATGTCCTAAATGGACTTAATACCTCGGGTACTAGATGAAAGTTTTCATAATTTACTGAAGTCCTAAAATGTCATACAGAGACTTAGTTTTTTAAATATATTCCCATTGACAGAGGACAATTTCTTTTTAACATGATCTGAATGTTTGATAGTCTAAACTTTTAAATAAGGTCTGATATGTGCTTGTGTGTGCTCAGGTGTGTCTAAACTTTGCAAACCCATGACTGAAGCCCACTAAGCTTCTCTGTCCATGGGATTCTCTTGGCAAGAATACTGGAGAGGGTTACCATTTCCTACTTCAGGGATCTTCCTGACTCAGGGATCAAACCCTCATCTCTTGCGTCTCCAGAACTGGCAGGTGGATTCTTTATCACTGTGCAACCAGGGATAGTTATATTAAAATGCTATTTCAATCTAAGAAAATAAAATAGTCCTGGGATATTAGAAAGTCCCAAGTCAGAAACACAGGAAAAAATGTATGTTAATCTTTATTAACTAAAATATTTTTGTAATTATCATAGCTTTTCTTTATATGAATTTGTAAAGCTGATCTTGAAACTTAATTCCACACACAGGTTGAAGGATGATACTTAAGAAATAACTGGTAAGATATATTTGAGAATAAATAAACATACCCACTAACATAAAATTAATCTTTCTTCCCAGCAAACCTGAGTCCAGTTCAGTTCAGTACAGTCGCTCAGTCAGGTCTGACTCTTTGTGACCCCATGGACTGCAACACGTCAGGCTTCCCTGTCTATCACCGATTCCCAGAGCTTGCTCAAACTCATGTCCATAGAGTTGGTGATGCCATCCAACCATCTCATCCTCTGTCAGTCCCTTCTCCTCCTGCCTTCAATCTTTCCCAGCATCAAGGTATTTTCCAATGAGTCAATTCTTTGCATCAGGTGGCCAAAGTATTGGAGTTTCAGCTTCAGCATCAATCCTTCCAATGAATATTCAGGACTGATTTCCTTTAGGATTGACTGGTTTCATCTCCTTGCAATTCAAGGGACTCTCAAGAGTCTTCAACCACACCATAGTTCAAAAACATCAATTCTTCAGCACTCATATTTCTTTAGAGTCCAACTCTCACATCCATACATGACTACTGGAAAAACCATAGCTTGATTAGACAGACCTTTGTTGGCAAAGTAACGTCTCTGCTTTTTAATATGCTGTCTAGATTGGTCATAACTTTCCTTTCAAGGAGCAAGTGTCTCTTAATTTCCTGGCTTCAGTCACCATCTGCAGTGATTTTGGAGCCCAAAAAAATAAGGTCTCTCATTGTTTCCATTGTTTCTCCATCTATTTGCCATGAAGTGATGGGACCAGATGCCATGATCTTAGTTTTCTGAATGTTGAGCTTTAAGCCAACTTTTTTACTCTCCTCTTTCATTTTCATCAAGAGGCTCTTTAGTTCTTCTTCACTTTCTGCCATAAGGGTGGTGTATCTGCATATCTGAGGTTATTGATATTTCTCCCAGCAATCTTGATTCCAGCTTGTGCTTCCTCCAGCCCAGTGTTTCTCATGGTGCACTCTGCATATAAGTTAAATAAGCAGGATAACAATATACAGCCTTGATGTACTCCTTTCCTGGTTTGGAACCAGTCTGTTGTTCCATGTCCAGTTCTAACTGTTGCTTCCTGAGCTGCATGCAGGTTTCTCAGGAGGCAGATGAGGTGGTCTGGTATGCCCATCTCTTTCAAAATTTTCCACAGTTTGTTGTGATCCACACAGTCAAAGGCTTTGGCATAGTCTATAAAGCAGAAGCCGATGTTTTTCTGGAACTCTCTTGCTTTTCTGATGATCCAATGGATGTTGGCAATTTTTTCTCTGGTTCCTCTGCCTATTCTAAATCCAGCTTGAACATCTGGAAGTTCACAGCTCATGTACTGTTGAAGTCTGGCTTGGAGAATTTTGAGCATTACTTTACTAGCATGTGAGGTGAGTGCAATTGTGCAGTAGTTTGAGAATTCTTTGGCATTGCCTTTCTTTGGGATTGGAATAAGAACTGACCTTTTCCAGTCCTGTGGCCACTGCTGAGTTTTCCAAATTTGCTGGCATATGGAGTGCAGCACTTTCACAGCATTATCTTTTAGGATTTGAAATAGCTCAACTGGAATTCCATCACCTCCACTATCTTTGTTCATAGTGATGCTTCCTAAGGCCCACTTGACTTCGCATTCCAGGATGTCTGGCTCTAGGTGAGTGATCACACCCCCATGGTCATCTAGGTCATGAAGATCTTTTTTGTATAGTTCTTCTGTGTATTCTTGCCACATCTTCTTAATATCATCTGCTTCTGTTAGGTCCATACCATTTCTGTCCTTTGTTGTGCCACCTTTGCATGAAATGTTCCCTGCTTGAATTCCCACCAAAAATAATAATGTCACAAAATCAATAAACAATTTTTTATGTTCTACAAATGGAGGTATATGCTCCTCTCCTGCATAATTCTATAAAGTCCCTTTCCAGTCTCCCTGCCTTTACTTGTGTCTCTTCACAAACTTCCTGAGCACACAGGAGAAATTTCTAAAATGATAACCTGATCATGTCTCCTCTTTCCTGTTCTAGTATTTACATGGATTCCAATCCCTTACAAACCAAATTTCAAATTCCTCAGCTTCACTAGCGAATCATGATGTAGATGGATGGACTAACACTCCAAACTTATCTTCCGCTACCACTTTCTCACACTTGCTCCAGAAATTCAGAACAGTTTACAAACTCTCAAGCATACCATATCACTTATACTTCCATGTCATCTGGCACTCCTGTTCTTTATAAAGGATGTGGCCTCTCCTGGAATGCCCACCTTTTCATGTCTTGCTCCCAAATAACCGACATATACACTCCTATGTCCTGTCTGGATAATTCCAACTTCAATACCCAGTTCAAAATCTGCTTGCTTAAGCTTTTATAGTCATCTGCCTTTTGATAACTCAGAGGAAAAATAATCAGCCCCGGCTCTATGTCTTCTACATGCATTCATTCTTGCAGTGTTCGTATGCTATTAAATATATTCTGCCTCCTGCATTAGATTATGAGCTTCTTATAATAGAACCTGTGTCTGACTTGCATTTATTCTAGAACCTAGCAAAGGAGCACACAGGAGGCACTGAATCCTATTTGTGCTTGACTGGCTAGAATTAAGGGGACCTTTAAATACTGTTTTCTTGTTTTTGTTCCCTTCAAAGTCAGAATAGAACTCTGAGATCTTGGCAGGCTCTGTTGTTCTATATGAAAAAGTCTTTATCAACACCAAGCCATCCAACAAGGAAGCTCTTTCTGAAAAATTAGACCTATCTTCAATTATTTAAATTTCCAAAAACCTGCAGTAGCAAGTCTTACTGCCACCTTTGAACAAATTATACAACCTATTTCCATTTCTGAACTTTCATAATTTCTAAGGGCAGATGTAAGGAGAGAAATAAAAATGCTTCCTCAGATAAAGGTTGTGAACCTGCTTTAAATCACATAGAAGCTCTGCTCTAAGGGGCAAAAAATTATATTAAAACAAAATATTTTTACCAAAAATGGAATGTCTAAGATACTAATCCTTCAAAGTGACAACATAATGGCAAATTATGACCCACTAAACTCAAAGGAGCAACATTATATCTGAAGAAATATAGATCACATTGGTGCTAAGCAGTGAACCTTTTTCATGGGAAATTAACAAGGTAACCACCCAGGCTTTTGGGTGCTGAATCACTTACTATCTGATGGAGGACCACATCTGGAGAAGAACACTGAAATCATCTTAGAGAGCTCCAGGCCAACCATTCATTGATATATGAAGATTTAAAAAGTCATCACGGGGTCATCAATAACCAATAAATAGGTTTATATATAATCTGAGGACTGCAGGAGGCCTTGTGAATGATACCCAAAAGATATAAAACTAATCTTTGCCTTCAGTGAGTTTATAGTCTGGAAAGGGAAATAAGTCTAAAACAGAGAAAATGCAAATAACGTGCAAGTTATGTGATTCTCCAACACAATGCAAAGTAATAAAGATTAAGTTCCTGAGTATTCATTTCACTAACATCTATTGAGTTTGACTGAATACCTAATTCTTTGCCCCAGAGAGATACAGGCAATAGGAACAAGAAGAGTTAAAAGGAAGGAGATCTTAATAGATTAAACTGTTGTTGGAGAATTCCCAATAGTGGAAGAGGAGAGCTGAACTGGGTATTCAGAAGTAAATGATATTTAGATTTGCAGAGAAAAAGGGAAATGACTCAGACATAGGAAAATGGTATGAATCAAAATACATTCCCAGGTTATATTTTAAATTTTGTCTAAATTCTAAAATGACTTGTGGTTTGATATCTCAAAGCCCTGGACTTGTGCATATACAGTATGCTATGCTAAGTCACTTCAGTCGTGTCCAACTCTGTGCGACCCCATAAACAGCAGCCCACCAATACACAATGGAAATCTCCATTCCTTCATGCTGATTCCTTGACATTACTGATCTGTACAATTCTACCCACTTTTCCGCCTATTTAACAACAGAAAAGGGATAGAAGGGACCTTTCCTGAATCAACATAAGAGTAAGTCTATAAAATGACTTGTGTACTCAAGTATGTGTAGAAAGAGGGATGCACAAAGCTAATCTGGTTTGAATGTTTACTTGCTGAAATTTTAAAATATCCCCTGTGGCTAATAGGCTCATCTAATAAGCATATTCAATACTTCAATAAGTAGCATATACTTCTCCTTGCTTCTTGGGGATTGCTTTCATCCAACTTGCTCAAAGCTCTTCAAAGACATTGAGCCAAATTTTCCACATTTCTAAGTCACTCTCTGGAGGTAATTTGGGCAGTTAAGTAGGTGCATTAATTCTTTCAGGCCACAAGGGGCCCATTTACTGGATATATGGTGAGAAACCAAAAGAGAAACAAAATTCCCCTGAGCCCCAAAGATGGGTGAGGACTCTCCCCTGAGCCAGTGAGAAACATCAAGCTCTCTACAGCATGTTAATTAACACAGAAGAAGCAGAACTTTGCATTTTGTTTTTACTAAAGCTAAGCAGAACATCCACCAATCACTGAGCCCCTTATTCTGAAATGAATTATTTCTTCACAATTTAATCATTAATTAAAAAAATACTTCCAGATATAACTATAATTGTAGCAGCCAAGCAAATATGCCAACAAAAAAGATGAATCAATGCAACTTTAATGATAAACTGTATCCAGAGTTTAGAGATAGCAAGTGTTCTGTTAATTTTATTATTTTACACTTTGGTTTTCTTTCACCTTGCTGAGGTATTAGGCAATTTGCAAAGATGATGACCTACCCCAGAAGTCTCTTATATACATATTGAGACTTACTCAATTCTGATCTCGAAAGCACCCTGGAGTATTGTTTAGCCTTTTGAAAGCAGATCCAGACAAGTACCCATTGAGAGAATAAAAAAATGAAGATAATCTTCTGCAGTTAGATCTGTGTTTAACTCTAGCTAAATCCAGACTGATTTGCATCAAAAAGAAGAGATCATGTCTTTCAACCAGTTTCCAGGGACAGAAGAATCATTAAGATGTGTGTTTCATCTTAACTCCCTACCCCTGTCATGTTACATCTATTCTTACAAACTCAAACAATCAGGAAGTGACTATTAAGAATGTTTTTACTTAATAGGTTCAAATATTTACAAGTATAACGGGAATAGCATATAACCAAGAAAAATGAAGAATGTGGAGAAAAAGATAAATTTGCATTTACTTTTTGTGGTTTGTGTTTGCATAGGATTTGGTTATCTGAAATCACTTTGAGCTTCTTAGAATTAAGCTGTCTCATTTTAGAAAATGTAACTTTATCAAATAACCTGTGCCAAAACTCATAATATGTTTTCTATGATGGTGTTTAAAATAAATCTGCTAATTAGGCTTATTGAGTCTATCAATTTGTGTAAGATAAGGAAAACAATTTAATCCAAGTATCCCAGTAGAGGAAATTTAGTACAGGTAACAACATACAGAGATGTTGGAAGAGATGAAAACAAGGAAAGTTGAGGCAACCAGAAAATAACAACAGCAGGAAACTGCTACCATTTAAAGGCAAATGAGCAAACAGATTAGATGGCATTATCAGAAGTAAATTGAGAAGGCGTGCATATGTGAGCTGGAACTAGACAGAAGCGACTAGGAGGGAGTGCCTTTCTTTTTTTTTTTTTTTAGCAATATCATTGGTGACCTTCTTAGGATGTGAATGTCCATATACATTAACACCATTTTTCTGAATTCTTATTGAAATATAGTTGATTTTCAATGTTGCGTTAGTTTCAAGTATACAGCAAAGTGATTCAGTTATACACCTATTCTTTTATGACACGCTCTTCCATTGTAGGTAATTATAAGATATTCAGTAGAGTTCCCTATGCTATACAGTAGGCTTGTTAGTTATTTATTTTATATATAGTAGTGTGTGTATTGGAGAAGGAAATGGCAACCCACTCCAGTATTCTTGCCTAGAGAATCCCAGGGACAGAGGAGCCTGGTGGGCTGCCGTCTATGGGGTCGCACAGAGTCGGGCACGACTGAAGCGACCTAGCATGCATGCATGCATGCATGCATGCATTGGAGAAGGAAATGGCAACCCACTTCAGTATTCTTGCCTGGAGAATCCCAGGGACAGAGGAGCCTGGTGGGCTTCTGTCTACGGGGTCACACAGAGTCGAACACGACTGATGCGACTTAGTAGTAGTAGTAGCAGTAGTGTGTATGACTGGATCTAGAACCACAGAGATGTAGCTACTCTCTTGAATATCACTAGAAACACCATTAGCTTCTTCTTAATGCCTCCAGGCCAATGTCCTGGCACCTCTCCCCCTTCAGCCAAGCCCAATCAGAAGCCAGTGGAAAAGGAAGCCTGGGTAGTGCAGCTGATAGTGATCAGGCTCCCTGAACCCAAGCAGTGTAGTGGAAGAAAAGGGGACTCTATTTGTGAGTGAACCACCCACCAGATGTTTACACAGTTTATCTTGTCTGCTCCTCAGCATCTGTCTTCACCCTCTATGCCTATTAAAGCTTCATACAACAGGAACTACTTGCATGTGCCTATATGTTTCATGTTACAAACTAATATACTCTCACCTTCTCCTTCAAAAAGGGAGAGAATGTCCCATCAGTGTGAGTTTCTCATCTAACTCAGCGAAAATTCTACCAAGGTATTCTCTAACCTAAAAACTACTTGTTAATTAAGGAGTATGCGTCTTTTATGAAATGGTAGGACAAGGAAAAGGCAGAAAAAATAAATGAGTGGTTAATACTGTCAATGTCTTTTAGCCAAAGACCATCCATTGAACAAGTTGGGTTTTATTACCTGATGCATTCACACAGAACACATAGTATGGGAACTAAAAGGTGTCATGGTAATATGGTGTTTAAAAAAAAAACAAAAACACCTGTTATAGGATAAGATTTGGATTTTAGTTGGTTTATTAGTGGAGGCTCTGAGGAAGTGGGGGTTCCCCCTAGATGGAATACTGTCAGAAAGCAGGGGCAAGTCTATAATCTGGTAATTCAATAAAACTTATCTATAATGTGTTAAACTAGAATGAAGACAAATCTATAAATGAAAAGGAAGCAGCAGTCACTCTTATTATCTATAATAAGAATGTTTGCTTGTGGCTGGCTCAATGGCTTTGCTTTTGTCTCATTTCATTCTGGTATCAGATGACCTTGTCTGATATTGATGTTCTGTGAAACTGCTTATATCCAACAGGAGAAAACAGGGCCTGGCTATGAGCAGCAGACCAGTTACCAGATATTGGAGGCTTCTTTTCTTCCTTTTCAATATTCACAGAACTCTTTTTCATTACATATATGAATATCTGTATATATAAAAACATACATATCTTTTCTGGCCTTTCTTATAGTAACTGATCATGAGTGACTATTAATATTTTAACACGTCCTTTTCCTACCACCCATTCCATGTTCCCTTTGCCCTTCCTTTTCATATCACCCTAGCAAGGATTCAATGTTCAGCAGAGACAGAAATGTTGTTTTAATCAAAATCACATCTCTTCTTTATGTTCAAAATAAGTAATTATTGTACTTATGTGATACAGCATTTTAACTTATTTGAAAATGTCATGAATTACAGGATTTTTTTCCCAATTAAGCCTGTTCAAAATAGGTTTAAAATGGGTTTTTTTTTGGTCTTTAATTTCCAGAGCAACAAAGCATTTCCATCTTTTCTATACATTTTGTTCTACATGCACGTTTTTCTTAAATTTTTAAGAAGAATTTATTTTTGCGGGGATTGAGCATATATTTTTCAAAAAGTTCAGTTCAGTTCAGTTGCTCAGCCACATCTG
This sequence comes from Bubalus kerabau, assembly GCF_029407905.1. Lineage (NCBI taxonomy): Eukaryota > Metazoa > Chordata > Mammalia > Artiodactyla > Bovidae > Bubalus > Bubalus kerabau. The sequence continues at coordinate 75,825,689 of NC_073631.1, read as the reverse complement.
ACTCTTCGTGACCCCATGGACCGCAGCACGCCAGGCCTCCCTGTCCATCATCAACTCCTGGAGTCTACTCAAACTCATGTCCATTGAGTTGGTGATGCCATCCAACCATCTCATCCTCTGTCGTCCCCTTCTTCTCCTGCCTTTCAAAAAGATTTTAAATTTTAAATACTGAAACAAATATACTCAATCTCAATGATTAAGTAATGTTTGAATTCCTTGGGAATTTCAGCTGTGTCTCTGGTTGTTCGCTGGATTGGTGGCCTGCCCCATCTCTTCAACTTGAATTTGCTCTGCCCATTAGAAAAATGCTCAGTGGATAAACCAGTTAAACCAGTGTGGAGGAGTACCTGCGATGTGCTGTGTTTTTATTTTCAATCAAGGGTATTATCTCCTTTGGCAGAAAAAGGAACAGTTTAAAATTTTTGTCTTGTCATTAAAGGCATTGCACTTAAATACATGAGTTAACTGATTTCATATTTCTCATTTCTTCTAATCACATTTTAGCATCTTCAAATGACTGGTACCTGGAATAGCCACCCAACTGACCTCCTGAATCTGGCCTTAGCAGAGGGAAGAATATAGTTGTGAGACTGAAACAGTCTACTGTCTGAACCATTTTCTCAATTTTTTTTAAAAATAATATTCAACCTTTGCTCAACTGAGGTTTGTTGGTAATTGAATTAAGTCTTATACAGATAATTGTGAGAGATGAGGAAGGCAGAAGAGGTAAACCAGGATGATCAGAAGATGAAGGGCCTGACAAGCAATGCCATAATAAATGAATTGAGAAGTTTAAACGTGTACTTGATCCATTAAGGGGGGCAGGAAATGGTAGCAGGCATGGGAATGGTTAGATCAGATTAGCATATTTGAAATCTATTTGGATTACAAGCTTCATTTTCAATATGCAGATAAACCTGAGTAGTTAAGCTTTTGTCACTCAGAACTTGCTGTGAGTTATTTTGACCAGCTCAACACAGAGCAACTGGAGAGGACTGGGTTTTGAGGAGGTGGACGCAGTCATGCTCAGACTAGACTTCGTCTAGAGGCTGCTGTGTACAGTATTTCACTCCTGAAGTGGGTCCCCTGTCACCTTCAGCAAATGCTGTAAATTATATACATTTAAGAGCATAAGGACAGTATGCACAATTTTGTCCCAGGATATGGCCCTAAAAGAACTATCTAGGCTCTATCTAGTCAAAGCTATGGTTTTTCCAGCAATCATGTATGGATGTGAGAGTTGGACCATAAAGAAAGCTGACAGCCAAAGAATTGATGATTTTGAACTGTGGTGTTGGAGAAGACTCTTGAAAGTCCCTTGGACTGCAAGGAGATGAAACCAGTCAATCCTCAAGGAAACCAGTCTTGAATATACATTGGAAGGAGTGATACTGAAGCTGAAGCTCCAATGCTTTGGCCGCCTGATGCGAAGAGCTAACTCACTGGAAAAGACCCTGATGCTGGGAAAGATTGAAAGCAGGAGGAGAAGGTTGACAGGATGAGATGGTTGGATGGCATCACTGACTCAATGGACATGAGTTTGAGCAAGCTCCAGGAGTTGGTGATGGACAGGGAAGCCTGCTATGCTGTAGTCCATGGGGTGGCAAAGAGTCGGACATGACTGAGTGACTGAACTGAACCGAGGCTCTATTTTGAAAATTAAATCAATTATTTATGTGATATGGATAATTAGGATATTACTAAATGAAAAGTTATTATATATGGGGTCTTAAACATATAACCTGGCTCAGAATAACACCTAATCTAACATTCCCACACCACCTCTTCAAAAGAGCAAACCTTTCCCTGAAAAATAGTCACTAAACACAATAAAATACCAGATACTTTTAAAAGCAGGATTTCAGAGAAAAAAGTCAGGACTTGTCCATGACTTGAATTGTCTTTTCAGTCTTCTACTTTGCTCTAAGAATATAAAACTTTCATTTTTAACATTTTTTTTCCTTATTTACCCCTTGTACATCATTTCCTAAAAAAAAGCCAAATGTCTTTGTGATATGTTTATAAGCAACTCTAGTTTGGAACTGGTAATTTGTGCATCCAGTTTACACTCAACAAAGCATGAATCATATAGATCCCATTATGTGATTATGCAAATACACACTAAATATACAATTACAAGCATATATGGGCAGTGAAATTTAATTAATTATTATGACTTAGCTCACTTGCCGAATGTAGTTTTATTAACTAACTGTCCACAAATGTGTTTCCTCTCTTGATTCATTTACATTTTAAAACCATGTAGAAATGATAAATTATTGTAACAACAGATGATAAAAACAGATGGAATAAACATAACTGAACCCAAAATAATTTACATAGGTTTGAATTGAACAGTATGTACATTTAAGCCAGTCTTTAATGCTTTACTCTTGTATTGTGGCTATATAGGAAAAACTTCACAAACACACATACAAAGATATTCAAAGCAGCCAAAGGCATTTGAAAATGCATGTTTAAAGGTAAGTAAATAACTTTTTAAATTGATGAGCAATCACTAATTATATTTGAAGGTATAAATATTAAAAGAAAAAGTGATCAAAAAGATCAGACATTGTAACCTAGAGATTATAAAAATCATCAATAAGCATTCATGCTAAGTGAAGTAGACAGTCAACAAAAAATTAGATATAATTTAAAATCTCAACCACTTATAGATTACATTCTCCCCTGGAGGGCTGCATTCCAAACTTAAATAAATGATGATCTTTCTAAAGAAGAATCTAAAACCATCAGAATCACTTCATTCCATTCCAAAACAGTATTTGTAGGTGTATATGTGTATTCACATCACTAAGTCTTTTAATGGCATATATTTGAATTGACACCCAGGACTATTACTCCCATTTGTTTGAAATTCCATCAGATAAAATTGCAATTACATTGAAAAGTCAATATTAGGGGCATCAGATTTCTCTGATGACCAAAAGGTGAAGAAAATTCATTCTTGTTTGTCAAAAAAGATTACAGGAATAGGATAGGACATGAACTGGTTACCAGAAAATAAGTGCTCAGTGGTCTGTGGAAAGCCTCCCTTCTCCCCCATTATGTCATATGGTACTTCTGGCAGAATCCTCCTTTAGCAGGAAGCAGAGATTTAGAACTATATGGGCTTCAAATCACCTTCGCTCTCCTTCAACAGTTATTTTAACCATAATTCATTTGTCAGGTGGTATCTTCACCCTTCATACTTTACTTCTATTTTATTTCTACTTTATGTGCATGCTGCTAAAAGACAGAGCCTAAAATTGTATGAATAGGAAAAGATCATTTTCTAAAACTAAGTTATTTTATAGTTAAATAAGCACTTTTAAAAGAAGTTAAGAATAGGTATTTCCATGTAGGGCTTCATACTGCCATATTGCAGAAAAATGACTTTCCATTCCTGGCTTGCCTTTCAAACTCAGAGATATATGAGAACTGTGCTTACCTCTCTAGGTTGAAAAGGGCAAGTGTATCTGATGGGAGGCATCAAGGCTGATCGATATCTCAACACCAGGAGAACTGGTCCTCTTAAATTGTACCATCTAGGGAAGAAGGCACAGGCTGGTGATTAGTCAGCTGCAAAGATATAATTTAAGATATCTAATTAGAAGAAGAAGAACTGAAGTGGGTTAAGCGCTGAAGAGAATTAAGCACTAGGTTGTTAACAGGTATTTGTTTGTTTATTTTGAAACTTACAAGAAATTATAAAGCTAAGCAGGCAAAATAGCCTTGCTAGAAAGAGAATGATAATATTTATACAATAAAATCACATCTTATCCCTTAGCCACAGTCATCATTTGTGCTTGAGGTAAGTTTAGTGGCTTATTTTTATTTCTAATTATATCTTTGAATAAAAAGATATAATGCAGTTTGGAAAATGGATCACATCTCCCTATACCCACACTAAACGTCCACATTCATTGCCTTTGCAAACCCTCATTCACCACTTTTATGTTCTTCTCCAGTCATGAAGAAGTTTCTTGAATGGTTACAAGTAAAACAGAATGGTTGTGATGAAACAGGTATACAAAAGAGCTAACTGACCTCATGAACAACTTCATTTCAGTTCAGTTCAGTCGTTCAGTCATATCCAACTCTTTGCAACCCCATGGACTGCAGCACTCCAGGCTTCCCTGTCCATTACCAATTCCCAGAGCTTACTCAAACTCATGTCCATCGAGTCAATGATGTCATCCAACCATCTCATCCTCTGTCATCCCCTTCTCATCCTGCCATCAATCTTTCCCAGCATCAGGGTCTTTCCTAGTGAGTCAGTTCTTCTGAACAGCTTAAAACTTTTAAATAATTTTTAAGCTCTATATTTAAAGTTATTAGCAAATATGTTTTTGTTGCCTTATCTATCCTCAAATAGCCATATAAAGTTTTAAAATCTTGATAAAATTTTCTGGGAATTATAATAGTTTTCTGTATAATATACTAGCCACAGGAGACAGGGGTTTGATCCTTGGGTGGGATCCCCTGGAGGAGGAAATGACAACCCAGTCCAGTATTCTTGCTGGGATAATCCCATGGACAGAGGAGCCTGGCAGGCTATAATCCATGTGGACATGGATTGAGCAACTGATCAAAGAGTTGGACATGATTGAGCAACTGATCAAGCACACATTGATAGTGATAAAATTTTTGCATCTTCATAAACAAAAAACATGTTTATAACAGCAAGTCTATACTCTCTATAGAAGTGTGTGATTTCTAATAACTTTGATACCCATAATGAGCTTAGTAAATTATGTTTGATGATGACATCATACCACCTTTGTGCCAATGATCAAAAACTGTGCAGAAATGTCAAAGCAGAGCCTAGATGACTGAGTTGACTGATTTGAAGGTTCCATGGAGCGCCATTCTATTTGAAGTGTGACTGCATTTTCATTATTAATTGTCATCCTCACTTTAGCACCATAAATAAATGTGTTCAAAATGGTTTCCATGTCCTCCATGGAAAATACTACCTTGAAAATTCCCTGTTCATAGGTATATTTCCAAACATTAACAATCAAAGTAGTAAATTATCTCTTTAATGGAATCCTAGTTTTTTGTTCCATTCATAGAAATTTAAAACACTGTTGCTGAGGCACCTCTATACATGCTGATTCAAATCTTTGGTTTGCTGTGCCAGCCTCCAGCAAGCAGACTACAGACTAAACAACATATTCAGCTTCTTTGGGGTTCCAGAGATTTAATAATTTGTTCATTTGTTTTTGTTTGTTGTTGTTTTACTTTCTAGTTCTTCACATTTTTGTTGTTATCTGTTTAGAGCAATTGTTCAGATATCCTAGCTCTACATCTTCTGTGAGTTGATATGCTAGCTTCTCTTGGTCATCTGGGTTCATCTATTTATCAGCATTCCAATTCATACACATAGAGATTTCTTGACAACCAGGTCACTCTGCTGCATTCCATAGGAGGCATTTCATTCTGAATTATTCAGTCTGTGAAACCTTAAACGACACTGGAAACATGATCCTATAAGCCTACTTTCTATTTCAATTGGATGCATGTCCATTCATGAAGGCTGATCCTTCCCATTCAACTCAGTCATAAATTAACAGTCCCAAGACTTCAAAGTCAGTGATGTGACTTGTGTCTATTGTATGCTAATGTGAGACACCTTTCTGGGTCTGTGCTGTGTGTTTAACATGCCTTATGTCAGATCTGACTATAGACCATCCCCAGAATTCACCTCTCACTGTTCTCCCTCTACATTAGATTCTGACTATCTTCCCTTCCTTTAACAAAGGAAGCTCATTCTGCATTAGGGATTCTTGAAATTGCTGTTCCTAGAAATTTCTGCTCCACAACTTTCCCGGTTTGCACCTTCCTACCAGTTAAGTCTTAAATGAAATGTCAGGGGTGCCTTACCGGATTCCTCACTCAGAATTAGTATTCCCACTCCCATACACTCATCATATACAAATAAGGACATTTCTAGAGATAGTAGGGACTTCCCAAAGTAGGTAAGAATGACTAGCTGCTTAAGTTGGTAAACAGGCCATTAATTTGTAAAGTCAAAGCTCTGAATATTAATAAACTTTTTCAGAGTTTCAGAAGTTGATATAAGGCTCGAGTCTTAAATGTCTCATAATATAGTCTTGAAGTGCTTTCTTTAACAGAATAATAATCCATACTATGTTCATGATAAGGTCATTTACTTCCATTTTAAATCTTCATAAAACAGCTTTTTCAGCTTTTTGTGTGAGAACATTCATGAGATGAATAAGTCTGAAACAGTTTGTGAAGGCACCTAGCACTGTGTCTGGAACATGGCAGATGCTTGATAATGCTTGCTGGCCAACTATACAAGTAGCATCTTTCAAAATGACAGCTAAATTCTCTAACAGGCCCAGGGTTAGAGAAGTCACCATTGCAGTTTGGATTAAGGGGTGCTAAAATGAGGGACAGCCATAAAATCTCTCTCCCACACTGATTCTACCAACAGTATGTCATTTTAAAGTCATTCCTTTCCATTAGAGACCTCTTTTTGAAATGCAAGACTTCAGGAAATTGTAGCAAACCCTTGTTGTTTTGTTTACTCAGGTTCTCTTCTGCAAGAACCATCCCACCTTGACCCCAACTAACAGGGAAACTCCTGGAAGCCAAGTATTTATTACACTACATGATAGGCCAATCAGACTTTTTCTTCCAGGAAGTTAAAATTCTAATCTAAAACATAGAAAAACTGAGAATTTTGAATCTTCTTCAGATAACATCAGAGTTCTATGTCTGTCCAATATAACAGCAACTATTCACAGCTGGCTCTTTAAAATCAAATTTCAATAAATTAAAATTTAAAATTCAGCTCCTCAGTTGCATTAGCCATATTTCAAGTATTTGATATTTTAGAACATTTTCACCATCACAGAATGTTCTATTAAACAGAGGTGCTTTAAAGCAGGGCTCAACAAACTACAGTCCCTAAGCCAGTGTTTTTTTGATGAGATGAGTGGTTTGTTTGTTTGTTTTCATTTTTAAATAGTTGGAAAAAATTAAAGAAGAAAATTCTAAGATGTTAAAATTACTTGGCATTGATATTTCAGAGTCCCCAAATAAATTTTTATTGGAATACAGCCATGCTGATTCATTTACCTGTTATAGATAATGTTGATTATTTTCAGCAGATCATATGACCAGAGAAGTCTAAAATATTATCTGAACCTTAATAGAAAAAGTTTGTTAAGCCTGCTCTAGAGGAAGTGCTAAGGTTCCAAAGCTTTCTCAGATTTTGAAAAGTTACGAGGAGATCAGAAAACACTTATGTTAAAGTATTAATGATGTGTCAGGTAAGTGGAATGGCTTTTCACTTCTGTGTTTAAGGTTGAAAAAGGAAAAGGAACAATGCCAAGAGTGTTAATATTGGGTGGATTAAGTGGGAAGAGTGTCTTCTTCCCCAGTAACAGGTATGAGAGCATTGCATTTTACTGTGCTTACCATGGCATGCCCAGGTCCACCATTGTCATAAAGGAGAGGTGAAAAAATGAATGCCCTAGCATTTCTATAGTCTAAACAAAAGGCTCCAAGATGTCCTCTGCAAGAGAACTGCTAAATTTCCTTTATGTAAGCACAGCACCTTCTCTGCCTCTGCACAGCTAGACACACAAGCCAGAGCTGATGAGCCTCAAACCAAGTGTAAACATCATCCAAGCAGAAATTATGTGACAGCATCCTGGGTGAACTATGAACTCCTCCCAACACTAAAAGGAAGCACACTTATTGTATGTGTTTCTTGAAAAGATTTCATTACAGAAGGGTAATTGACAAAAGTCAAGAAGTGGCCAAGGTCATCTACACTATAGGAGTTATACTTTCCCGGGACTCTCCATAAATTGACAGAAAAAGGGGATCCCAGACAGAAGGATACAATAGATCAAGACAGAATTCCTGAAATGGGTACAGAGATGAAAGTGTTTAAAGGCTAAGAAGAGAGACTGTGCTTTATGGAAATTCTGGGTCACTTGCTGTGACAAATAACTCTCAGCTCAAGACTCTCTTATAGAAAACTCCAGAGAATCTTCCCTCGATTAATAAGCTTGACAAATCATGCTTCCTTTTCTCTGAGAGATGCCAGGACTTTGCCTCTAGCTCTATCTAATACAATCATTGTGGAAAAGTGGGTGAGAGAACCAGCATGACATCAGAGGGCCTGAGTTTGAATCATGCCCCCATCACCTATTAGCTGCCTTGTTTTTCACAACTACAAAATGATATATATACTTAAAAATGTGTCTATTAATAATTAATATTATTTCAAATAAAGGTGGTTACCACTGAGACAGGCAAGAACAGTAAAATGGATGCTGATTTGGAAGATACTGCTAATGGCCCAGCAAATGTCCATCCTGCCCCCAATTTCTTTGCAAATAGATTCTGAGAATGTCCAGAGTCAGTATGTAATTCCAAGCAGTGGATCATGATCTGTTTAGACCAAGTCTGATAGCTCTGTCCTCACATTCCTCGCTTTCTCTACATCTAGGGCTTATTGAATGCCCCATTTCTAGTCAATGAGACATTAGTAGAAAGTTCCTGGATATTAAGTAGGGTGGAGGTAGAGGTAGTTCTGGGAAAGTTTTGGTTTTCTCAGATGAAAGTAGACAAACAATAAAGTAACAAATATGAAGACAACGCCACAAGAATTAGAGTCATAGCTGTAACAACTCTCAACCACTGAACCAATAATCAATACTCTAGACTTCTTGTGTCATGAGAAAAATAAGTCTCTGTTAGGCATTATTTTTCTGTCACCCATTCCTTAAAATGAATTAGATACAATAAAGGTACCCAGGTTGCACTGCAAACAAATTTTTAATTTCCCTAGAAATATGTTCATTATCAGTATGAAAATGGGAAAAGAAAGAAGCAAAATATGTCAACTAGAGTTTCCTTCCTTCACAATTCCTTCTAGAGAGTGTCTTTAAGCCCTACTTCTCTGTTAGCGGTGGTGGTGCTCAATCGTGTCTGACTCTTTGTGACCCCTGTAGCCTGTCAGGCTCCTCTGTCCATGGTATTCTCCAGGCAAGAATACTGAAGTGGGTTTCCACCTCCTACTCCAGAGGATCTTCCTGACCCAGAGATTGAACCCACATCTCTTGTGTCTCCTGTTACCCTGTTAGAATCTATAATGTCAGGGCTGCCACAAGTAGTCACATTTTCCTCTGGTTGTGAACCATCTAATACTACAGGAAGACAAACACAAGGACAATAAAACCATATTCAAGTGCTTACTATAAGCCAGAGGCTGTTCTAAGAGTTTTATAGATCAGGGTCATACAAATGGGTTAATACACAAATGATTACAAATGGGTCAATATCTGTAAAACTCTTAGAAGGGCCTCTGGCATATAGTAAGCACTGGAATATGTTTTTATTGTCTTTGTGTCTGTCTTCCTGTAGTATTAGATGGTTCTCAACAAGAGGAAAATGTGGCTGCTTGTGGCAGCCATGACTACCTTCCCATCACATTATAGATTCCAACAGGGTAATAGGAGACACAGCAGGCATGGGTTCAATCCCTGGGTCAGGAAGAACCCCTGGAGTAGGAAATGGCAACTCACTTCAGTATTCTTGCCTGGAGAATTCCATGGACAGAGGAGCCTGGCGGGCTACAGTCCATGGGGTCACAGAGTCAGACAGGGCTAAGTGACTGAGCATACACACATGCTAATATCAATAACTATTAGCAACCCTGTTTCACAAATGGAGAAACTGAAGCACAGAAGAGTTAAGTAATCTGCCTAAGGTCACATAGCTAGAAAGTAATGGAACCAGAATCCAAACTCAAGCAAAAATGTGAATTTAAGCCGTATATGCCAGCACCTCTCCCTCTGAGATGGCAATACACATGATGTTCAGCAAGATAAGGAGATGAAATTGACCTGATAAACTGATCCAGTGGAGACTTTTTTAAAACTCCACATCTCACATTTTGCCAAGCCATTTATTTACCAGACTCTTTGAGGTATCCAACTAGTGAGGAAATAGGATAGTCAATTTAGAAATTTAAACCATCTAAATGTCTACCAACTACAAGAAGAGGAGAAGGTGTTTAGCTTTGAAAACAAAGCTAAAGGGACCCATCTAAGCAAGAAAAACTCTCCAGTAGAAAGATATGAAGGTGGCAACCCCAAATTTAGAAGGTTGGGTAATATTTATCTCCACCTATGTTAGCTCTCTTGGCTGTCAGGATATGGTTCTTACTCTCCCATCCTTCCCCCTGCTCAAGGTACTGAGCTGAAATCTGCCTATCATCAGTATTATCAGCATCTAACCTGGGTAACTACCCCTCTGTATCTTTAAGTAACAGTCTAAAAGGAAAACAAGCTAAAGGTTATCTGATTTGACACAAGTCTATTGGTGGGGAGTAGGAACACTATACTATTTTGGACAAAGTTGTCCTGTTTGGGATGGATAACTCAGTTAAACAAGGTAACTGTAAAATTATCTTTCATATTGTACCTGAAGTAAGTCATGTACAATATCATTTTAAGAGAAAGGAGTGGTTTAAGTACCCAGTAAAAGCACCCTTTATTTCTATTGGCTCTTGGTAACCATATTAGCTTTCCTAATGGAACACAAATTGGTCTTTGTCGCATACTCACTCATTTGAGATACAAATTATTGTGTTCTAGCAATGTGACAAGCATGGTGTAAAATATATATTAACAAAGCAAGCTGTTGCTGCTGCTAAGTTGCTTCAGTCGTGTCCAACTCTGTGTGACCCCATAGACAGCAGCCCACCAGGCTCCCCCGTTCCTGGGATTCTCCAGGCAAGAACACTGGAATGGGGTGTCATTGCCTTCTCCAACAGAGCAAGAGATGTGCCCATATCCCTTCTATTTGTTCCTAGAGGTTTAGGAGTGGAAACTAAATTTTGTGCTGGTCCATTAATGTATCTTATATTTACTCATGAAATAGAACCTTGAATTATCTGATAAGCATGATGTGGCAAAGTACAGATAGGCGGCTTTTCTGAAGAAGGACTATTTGAAAAGCACTTAGTATCAGTATTGAGAAATGAATGATGGCTTAGGATATCAGAATGTCCAAGGCAGGGGTTCCGAAAAGGGAAGCCTGAATTAGAAAGCTTTTGATAAATGCCTGAAGATTTCACCCTAGTAACCCACTGTCTCCTACTCTAAAACACGTATTCCTTTCTTTGTTCCATGGCATTACCTACACTGTCCACTGCTGTCAGGGGCACCCTGACACCCTCAACGAGGACTATCACCACCTGCTCTAATGCCTTTTCCCCAAAACACAGACTTAGGAAAGAAAAAACTGCTTTCTCCACACAAACACACATAAATGTCAACCTGAAATTGCTTGTTTTGATGGGTGATCATTGTTTTAAAGGAATCTGTCTGCATTTATTTTATTGATCATCTTTAAGAAACACAGCAACCTACTGAATTTCAACTACTTTTTAAAGAACAGAAATAGGTTCTGCTATCTTAAAGTGTAAGCCTCTAGGGCTATTTTTCGTGAAAGTCACTCATGTCTGACTCTTTGCAACCCCATGGACCATACAGTCCATGGAATTCTCTAGGCCAGAATATTGGAATGGGTAGCCTTTCCCTTCTCTAGGGATCCTCCCAACCCAGGGATCAAACCCAAGTCTCCCACATTCCAGGCGGATTCTTTACCATCTGGGCCAAAAGGGAAGCCAGGGCTATTTTTAAGGGGTGGAAATAAACTGCCTACTTAAAAAGAGAGTGTGAGGGAATGAAAGAGAGATATAATCCAAATTTATGTCAAAAAGCTAGATAAATGCAGACAGATTCAGATTCCCACCTCTCTTTTTTGACACCAAGAAAAGAGAAAGGAGTCTAGGACCATGAATAGCATGACTACTGCTCCATTCTGGAAGAATGACACTGAATGTGATGTGAGGAGACCAGATGACAAGTAAGAATACAAGTTTATCTGACAAGATAAAGGGATGTATGTGTATGTTTCCTTAATTGTGGCTCTGTGGCCATCACCCAGTTGAAAAGCCTGATGATCAGTAGAATCAGCACTCATGAAAATGAAGGGGACGATTCATGAAGAAAACTCTAGGTGGTGACATGGCCCACCTCTTTTCTACATTTGCAACAATTGTCCTGTTCAGGTTCTTACTGCCTTTAGCAGCACCACTTGCCAGAAACCCTAAATAGAGATGAAGGAAGCCAAAACTGTCAGCTGCAGCAGCAGCCCACAACAGATGAATATATTTCCAAATAAACTGAGTAAGAACATTTGGTTATGTCTGCCAGATTTATTTTATTGTATGATTTTCAGGCTAATAATGAAGACTAAGTTCTTAATTATAAGATTTGCATTCCTCCACTCTGTTATGAAAGCTCATACAAAAGCTGTTTTTCCCTTCATTGAAATAAGGGTTTGAATACATGATAGAGAAAGGATGGGTTGGCAAAGCAAAAGCCTTTCTAACTAGTATTCAGGACTAACAGTCCTTCTCAAGTTACCAAATGGTGTAAATAATAAAATTCAGCTCCTGGTTTCACAGTTTTGGATGTTCCATTTCTTGTACTACGGGCAGGAAGAAAAGGTAGTGCACTTGCTCATATAGGAAGAAACCCATGTTACTCAGTATTATCTAAGATGTGTACTGTGAGTCATTTTACAAAATAGATTTTAGTTTTATGTGAAACCCTACGTGTAAGTGATTTAGCAGGTGTGAGGTGAAAGACTGAGCATAGGGATATGGCCCTAAACTCCTGACAAAATGGGTGTAACAGGTTCAAGGCTAAAGAAGACCCAGAATGCTAACTTCAAAAGCTCATTAATGCCATGTCCAGACCAACTGCATGAAATCTCCACTTCCCAGCACTGACTCACTAGAGGACAAAGCTCCAGCTTTAGACAATGCATGGAGTGGACCAGACTTGGGAGACCAAAGCACAGGATTGACCATTGCCAGTATTTTAGAACAACGCAACAGAAGACACACTTGCTGGGAAGGAGGTTTCTTTGGGACAGAGAACTAGAGACAGACAAGAAGACCACCAGACAAGAAGGTTCTTGAGGTAGAAGAAATTGTTGTGAAGGGTCTTGACTTCAGATTTTAGCTACTGGTCAAAGTAAAAGGTTGAATAGAAAGCAAAAATTCTCTTCTTTTTAAAAGGCTGGAAAAGAAGAAGATAGAAATATCCATTTCAGTGGCTCTTGAACTTTAGCATGTATCAGAATCCCCCAGAATGTTTGTTAAAAGTACAGATGCTGGGCTCATTCTGAATAGGAAGCCCAAGGTGAGACTTTGAGAGTGTACATGTTTAACAAGTTCCCAGCTGATCCTGGTGCTGCAGGTCTGGGGACCACATTCTGAGAACCACTGATCCTCGTCAGGGTTTCTTACCCTTAGCATGATTGACACTTGGGGCCAGATAATTCTTGTTGTGAGGAACTGTCCTGTGCAGTTTAGCATCATCCCTTGTCTTTACCCACTCGATGCCAGTAGCAACTCACACAAATGTGGCAACTAAAAATGTCTCCAGGCATTGTCAAATATTCCACAGAGGGGACTAATGCCCACTGAAAACTGCTAATCTAGACAGATGACAAAAGACTACCTTTCTATCGCTGAATGCAATTTTTCTAATTTTTTAAAGAGTTTTATCCCAGTCTTATTTTTAATTTTTTTCTGAAAATCTATTTGGTAACTGTAAATATTACTCATTTATTTAAAGGTCAGGTTTTTCACACTAAGAAAATAAGAGTCTTATTTCAGTTCTAAGTTATCAAGCTACTGAGGACATAAAACAACTGTTTGTCACTCATTCTATGATATATGGTCCTTCCTTAAATTTCAGATATGTGGGTTGGATTGAGATGTATTCCTCAAAGTGCTTTCAAATTCAAGTAATTTACCCAACTCCCTAGAGGAATCACCAATGGAATAGATTCTGGAGTCACCTTAAACTAGGAAAATAATGCTGAACACAAGTCTGATAAGAGAGAAAGAAATAATATACATATAAAAAAAATCCCAGAGAGAAATTATAATTATCAAAGACAAGGGAAATGCCCACGGGAAGGGGAAGAGAAGCATACAGTTTCTAACAGCAAATAATAAGCAATGGTTCATAAACAAACTTTCTATTTAAAAAGCAAATCAAGTGTGAATGTAAGTTTTTGGACAGAGACACTACTGAATAAAAACTCCAACACAACTGCCCTCAAGAAATACAGTGTATAAATGTTTCTTCTTTTGAAGCTCTTCTTTGTTTCTTCTTTAAAGTTCATATAAATGTTAATTTAATAGTAAGTTTAACTTTAAAAGGATTGCTGGTAGAAAAAAAAAGGCACAAAAATTCATTCTAGCAGCTTATAGTCCAAGAGCAAGCAAGATTTTCTGTAGATCCCTCTATTATTTCAAGCACAATTTTCTGGAATTTTCTTAGTAGAAGGAACTAATGAAGATTATCATTATGTTAGGGTCTTAGTGTAAAAGTTATGCTAAAGATAACAGTTAAGGTAGCAATTTCTTTTCCAGATCATGCATCATTTTTGGTTTGTTTATTTTTGATCACTCCTATTTCATAGTTTGCTGTGCATGTGTGTGCATGCTCAGTCATGTCCAACTCTTTGTGAACCCATAGACTATAGCCTGCCAGGATCCTGTCCATGGAATCATCCAGGCATGAGTACTAGAGTGGATGGCCATTTCCTACTCCAGGGGATCTTCCCAACCCAGGAACTGAACCCAAGTCTCTTGAGTCTCCTGCACTGGCAGGTGATTCTTTACCCCCGCACCACCTGGAAAGCCTGTAGTTTGCTAGATGTGGTATCATTTGTTCAGTCAGTATACTGTGAATGAATGTGAGTCATGCACAGAAAAGCCCTGTGAGATGAAGCAGGAAACATATCAGGCCAAGCTTTCAATAGATGCCCTACAGCTCTGAGTATGCCTCTAAACTACAATTCGGTGATCTTTGAAGAGGAGAACTTGGGAGAGAGATTTAATTTTGTTTCCTGCCTATACAGATTGGCCACAAGGACCCAAACGAGTGGTTGAGTAGAAAAGTGAGCTCTGTGCAGAAGGGATTTGTCAGAACCTTGAAGAAAAATAGGCAGACAGTGGATCAACAAACCTAACAGGGACTTGGATATTGGACCGCCCCACTCCATCTCACAATCCAGTGATGTAGGATAGGAAGTAAAAAAGTTTTTCACTCAAAATAATGGTTATCAGTGTAGCAGATGGAAATGAGGGAGAGAGGGCAGAAAAAAGAGTCCTTTGTGTTACTATATACCTCTTCAGACTGCAAAAGACACTTTATATATTCTGTGCCATTGAATTATTTTTAAATATGTCATTTTTTTAAATCAAGAATCTTAAACAGGGTTTTGGTTTTTTTTGTTTATTTTTTATCAGAAATACCTGGATCTAAGTGGCTCCTAGGAGCCATCAGTTCACTATATAGTTTTTCCTGGGAAAAAAGACTGTATTAGCATCTACTTTCAACACTATTTATTGGATAAAAAGTGAATGTGGCAGCCATAGAAATGACCTCCTAATTACATGTGCACCACATCCATATTCATTAGTTTAGAATACTGATGTAATGCTTGTAGGTCTTTAGGTGTATCCTATAGAATAATAGCACAAAGGGATGTTAGTAGATGTTAGGTTTAAAAAAAAAAGTTCTATTTATAAATTTAGCTAAACACTGTTTTAAACAAATTTAAAGGTATTCCTTTATTGCACAAGTTTCCAGATCTTTAGTATCTTAATGTGCTTTGAGACCCTTCAAGAGAGGTATATATGATATAAAAGTTTCCTAAATCATTTTATCATGCACTTCCATTTGCAAACAAAGCATCCTGGGAGAGTACACAGCAGCTGACTATAGTTTAGAAAACACTGAAGAGTACACATTTGTATATTATATTTCAATGCCATTTTTAAAAATTTCAATCATCTAGCATCTTCAAGTGCCATTTAATTTCCTTTAATAAATCTCTCTCAAGATACATTAAACATATAGCAAAATTATTATTTTATTAGGTTATACTATTAACTTTAAAATTTTATAGGCTAGCATAGTGATTACTTGTTTTATTTTTTTAATTAAAAAATATTTTTAATTGAAGTATAGTCAATTTATAATACCATGTTAGTTTCAGCTATATAGCAGTGATTTATATGTATATACATTTTCACATTCTTTGCCCTTATAGGTTATTATGAAATATTGAGTATAGTTCTTTGTGCTATACAGTACAGTCGGTCCTTTTTGGTTGTCTAGTTTATATATAATTGTGTGCATGCTAAGTCACTTCAGTTATGTCCAGCTCTTTGCAACCCTATGGACTGTAACCTGCCAGACCTCTCTGTCCAAGGGATTCTCTAAGCAAAAACACTGGAGTGGGTTTGCTGAGAGAGTCAATTCCTAGGCAGGTTGATAAGAAGTCCAGGGTCCCTGAGGAGGAGAAAGGGGTCTGGGGGTCTTAAGGAGGAGGAAAGGACAATAGTTTTTGTTTTTGTTTTTGTTTTCCACTACATTCCTTAATATTAGTCACATAAAATGTTGTTGCTGTTTTGTTTTGTTTTGTTTTTTCTTTAAGCCCAGAACTGAAGATTACACAACAAAAAACTCAGTTTAAACTCTGTACTAAGGATTATATAACAACAATGTATCCTGCTTGAGGACAATTTCTCCTTTCTGAAAACCTTCTGATTAACCCTGATATCTTATAATGTATATTATGGGAATGAGTCTGGTAAAATCTTTCTATTGTTAAATTCTAATCCTGTTATCTTAAAACTTAAATTGTGGAAGTGGGTCTGGTAAAATTTTTACAATCATGAGACATTCTTTTGATTTATTGTAATAACCAATTTAAAAAGTATATAGCTCCCTTGCCAAAGACTAGTGAGGGGGGTACTCTCTGTCCCCCTTCTGATGTCTATCAGAAGCTTTCTCTGTCTCTTTTTCAGTTTAATAAAAATCTGCTACTCAAAAGCTCTTGAGTGATCAAGACTAGTCCCTTGTCCCAAAGCTAAATCTTCTTATTCAGAGATCACAAATCCCAAATCCAACACCATTCACTGTGACCTATCATTGCCATGCCCTCCTCCCAACCCAGGAATCAAACCCACATCTCTCTTGCATTGGCAACTGGATTCTTTACCACTGGTGCCACCCGGGAATCCCATATAATTGTGTATCTAATGATATTTTACTTTGGACTATGATAGTGCATGTAACACTGAGAAATGTTATCTCATATCCCTCTTCTTTTGTCCACATAGGGTTTCATCTCTGGCCTTATCTTATACTCTTCGGAGTAGAAGATTAGTGCTGAAGAGAGTGAGAATTTTGTCTGTGTAAGGTTTTCTGGATTGGACCCAAAGGTTTTTAACTGCTTTAGTCAATTACTTATTCCTTAAAGCCTGTGGTTTCACACCAAAATTGTTTAATTGAGTTGAAAAAGGTTATTTACAGTATTTTCCACATAACTGACTTTTTCAGCCAACTGATTTCTATACAGTATAAAATTGCTAATTTATGTTAATGACTGAGAGGGCAGTGGAGATTACACATTTAAGAATTAGCTAATACAGTAAGGGAAAGCATGAAATTAAAAGCAATTAGAGACATCGCATCACAAAAGGGACTTGATTAGTCCATGCTTATTATTTATGGTAGTGATTTATAACACGTCATCATTTACTTTGTAATGAAACCTTCATGATGTGACATTTTCTCTCATCCTACAAGAAAGATGAACATAGCTGCCAGAGAGCTGGTAAAGTTTGTCAGCTTCCTGATAGACCCATTCACTCACTCAGCATTCACTGTTCTAACCCTTGCCCTGTGCAAAGCACCTTTAAGCATAATTTTAATGGCCTTTTCCTACTATTATCAGATTCATAGATTTTCACTGTAACCCAGAAAGCATTGAAAATACAAAGAATAGAACAAAAAAGAGCACCAATAATCTCATCACCTAGAGATGACCACTGCTAACATTTGCCATGTTTACTTCTGATATATCCTGTGCATATATATACATGAAGAAAATGTGAAGTATGTAAATGCTTTTGCATAATTAAGGTCATAGTTTATTTTCAATTTTGTGTTCTGGTTTTTCACTTAGCTGTTGATGAGGACATACCAAATTATATACATAACTTTATTATTGCTGCATATTAAAGTGTATCTTAAAGCCATCATTTATGTCAACCTAGTTAATACTTAGAAAGCAGCAGTTGTTTCGTTGCAATTATTTGAAAATAAACTAAAATAGTTCCAAGAGTCCAAACTGGTTTTGCATCATGTGAATATGACATTTGTACATTTTTCTGAATAGCTGAAAATAACTCAGTATGGAAGACTAGACAAATTCAATTCAAAGTAGTTATTACTCACATTGGCTACCAAAGTGTTACCTTCCTGCTGTAAGCAGCAGCAACTTCAGGGAAAAGGGAACAAGCACTAATTCAATCTATACTTAGCCTTCTAATGAAATTGAGCTTCCTCAGTCATCACATTGCATTATAATTTCCATAGTCAATTTCAGCCCACTTCAATTTTGGAGAACTTAGATTAGAGGTTTCCAAAAAATAATTCTTATTTGCATTGTTACTATTTCTATTTCACAGGTGAATTAATTGTAGCACTAAATGGGTAGGTGATTTTTAGAGGACTACATAGGAATTGAATTTCTTAACATTCTTAAGGGTTTTTCTTTTTTTTTTTCTTTCATCCTCAATCTCCAACACACTCTCTCAAATGAAGACTAAAGTTGTGCCTGAAGGAAACAGATGTGGTGCAGTCATTCTCAGTTGAAACTATGGCCACCACATGAGAATAATTGGCTTTAATTAATGTGTTTAGCAGCTTTAAGCTGACTATGCATTTGCACAACTCTCCTAAAAGCTTCCTAACAGCATCCTCTGAAGTGTGCCTAACAATCTCTGAGAAAGTCCCTTAGAAGCTCTTCAATTGTCTTGATAAAAATATTTTGCCCAGTGCTATTAAAGCACATTAACGTTTAGTAGTTTTGGAATTCACAAGTCCCATCTGTTCTATACTCAGTTCTATAAGACATCTACTACTGCTCACAGTAGGTTCTCAATAAATATTCACAATCACATATTCTTAGTGAAAATTTAAATGGCTGCTTAGTTCTTTTATCTCCAGAAATGATGATTTGTAGTCTTTTCATTGGTATTCCCTAGAAAACTGCTAGAGCTTGTAATTTCCATTGTAAATCTGAGGCATTCAGAGTTAATAAAAGAGAAGCAAGAAGTCCTTTGTTCTGTTTCTTCCAGTTCATAAATTAATCTCTTTGGTGTATGTTCATATATTGAGGCAAGGTAAATTCTTTTGTGATGCAGATGAGATAATGCAGAGTTCTTTTCCAGGAAAAGAAAATTCACCCTTAATGGTCCTGCTCTGTGCCTGCCCTGAGTTGGCAACATTATACACACTATTTCATGAGAACCTTGCAATGACTTTATAGTAAAGAAAAGGCTTGGAGCATTAAATCCAGGATCCGATATGATCCTACATCTGACTTCAGACTTCTGTTGTTTCTACCTCAACATGAACTGCTTAACAACCAATGCATAATCCAAGGGCTTCCCTTGTGGCTCAGCTGGTGAAGAATCTGCCTGCAATGCTGCAGACCTGGGTTCAACAATCCAGTGGATCCACAGTGACCCACTGTATGCCAAGTGGCCATGAGGTCCAAGGAGCTGGCCATGAAGGGGACC
Organism: Bubalus kerabau; assembly: GCF_029407905.1. Lineage (NCBI taxonomy): Eukaryota > Metazoa > Chordata > Mammalia > Artiodactyla > Bovidae > Bubalus > Bubalus kerabau. The sequence goes on along the minus strand of NC_073631.1, from coordinate 75,805,942 downwards.
CAGCGGGTTCTCTGCTCTCCAGTATGTTCTAGAACTCATATCACTTTATAAGAATTCAAAGTCCAGATAAAGCCTGGAGCTTTTCTCCTTTATTTGTTAATATACCAGATAATTTGCTAAACGTGTGAGATTCTTTTGTAAAACCTTAGGAAAAAAGAATTTTGATGTCTTCCAAAAGAAATCCATCCTGGGCCAATAGAGCCTCACAGAAAATCTTGACTCCAACAAAGAATCATCTGGGCCCAGGAATAGAAAACCACAAACCCCAAAATATTCCAAGGCCAATTCTATCTATAACTGCAACTCTAAGGCAGCAGGATTCCTAAAATCATTATTCACTAAACAAATGTGTTTCAAGCATCTGCTTTTTGCATGATACAACTGTACTTTCTCAGGATACATCAGTGAAAAAAGCAGGCAATTCTAGCCCCCAGGGAGCTTACTTTCTGGCAGACAGAGACAAGAAACAATAGATTAAATAAATAAGCAAATTTTTAATAAAATAAATAAGCAAATATATCAGGAAGTGACTAGGACCATAAAAAAATACCCAATATTGCAAGAAGACTCAGGGAATGTGCAGATGGTGAAAGTGAAAGTCACTCAGTCGTGTCTGACTCTCTACTACCCCCATGGACTGCAGCCCACCAGGCTCCTTGTCCATGGGATTCTCCAGGCAAGAATACTGGGGTGGGTTGCTGTTCCCTTCTCTAGGGGATCTTCCTGATCCAGGGATGAACCCTGGTCTCCTGCATTACAAGCAGATACTTTACCATTTGAGCCACCAGGCAGATGGTATAAGCTGTAATTTTAAATTGAACGTCAGATTAGACCCCATGGAGAAGCTGACATTTGAGCAAAGGCTTAAATGAAGTTAAGTGATAAGCTATACGCACATCTGGGAAAGATGGTTTCTGAGAGATGTACAAAAATCCTAGGACAGAAGCATGCTTGACAAATTTGAAGAAGCAAGGAGGGCTATGTTGCCCAGGTGAAGTGGACCTGAGGCAGAATAACAGGATGGAGGGGGAGAGAGGTTGGGCTCTGACAATGAAGGGCTCTTTACTAGACTGGATTTTATCCTAAATGGGATCTGCTGCTAGAGTTTGGGCAGAAAAGTGATAAGACAAACACATTAAAAAGTTTCACTCAGGGTGTTATGTTTTGAGTAAACAATACAGTGGTGGGAGAAGGGCAGAGGGATATGGACAGAAGCAGGAAGCCCATGTGACAAGGCTATTAAGTAAGATGGGAGGGGATGGTGCCTTGGAACAGTGGGAGCAGTCAAGGTCGTGAGAAATGGCCAAATTCTGGCAAAATATCTGGAAATACATTGCAGAAAGAACTAACAGTATTTTCTGCTAAATTGAATGTGGGGTACGAGAGAAAGAAGAGTGAAAGATGATTCCTCTGGTGTATGCACAAGCAGAAGGAAAGATGGATTTACTATCACCTATAATGAGAAGAACAGGGTTTAAGAGGTGGATCAGAAACTCAGTTGAATCTGAGACATTGAATTTGAAATATTTGTTAGATATCTGGGCAGAAAATAATCAAAAACATCACTTTGGAGGTGGTAAGAAATATCCAACTGAATGATGTAAGTTTAGGAGTTATTTTTTTATTTGTTCATTTAAGCCACAGATTTGTATGTCATCACAGATTGAACAACCAAGGACTCTGTCCTGGGTGTGCCAATATTAAGAGGTCTAGAAGATGAGAAGGAAAAAGCAAAGGCATCAGAGAAGGAGCAGCCAGTGATGCAGAAAAAAAACAGAAGATATGGTGTCCTGGAAGCCAGTGGAAGAAAGTCTATTAAAGAGAAGAGAGATCAGCGTGTCCACTGCTACAGAACTAAAAGGAGCACTGAAGTGACCACTATATTTAGCAATAAGCAAGACAGCTTTTGAACTGTGGTGTTGGAGAAGACTCTTGAGAGTCCCTTGGACTGCAAGGAGATCCAACCAGTCCATTCTGAAGGAGATCAGTCCTGGGTGTTCTTTGGAAGGAATGATGCTAAAGCTGAAACTCCAGTACTTTGGCCACCTCATGGGAAGAGCTGACTCATAGGAAAAGACTCTGATGCTGGGAGGGATTGGGGGCAGGAGGAGAAGGGGACAACAGAGGATGAGATAGCTGGATGGCATCATTGACTCGATGGACGTGAGTCTGAGTGAATTCCGGGAGTTGGTGATGGACAGGGAGGCCTGGCGTGCTGCGATTCATGGGGTCGCAGAGTCGGACACAACTGAGCGACTGAACTGAACTGAACTGAAGACATCTAAAATGAGTTTAGACAACTCGGCTTCAAAGAGTTTTGTTGAAAAGAAAGTGGGCAACAAAAAGTACTTTCTCTACTGGAGAAAGTAGAAATCAAAGAAGAGTTGCTTTCTTACTTCCCTTTGGTTTTCATTTGTTTTTAGTAGAATAAAAATGTTTGAATGCTAATAGTAATGATTAAGTACTATATATATATATAAAATAAGTAACCTAATGATACCAGAGAGAAAGGAGAGAATTTCTGGAGAAATGTCCTTGAGTAGGTGAGAGAAGAGAGGACCTGGGGGCTGAGATTGGCATACAGACACACACTATGGTTACAGCTAAGCCTGCAGAGTATAGGGACAGCAGACCCTGGAAGGCTTTTTGAAAGTAAAATGTCATGAGAATTTTTGGAAATCCTTTCCAATGTCCCAGTTTTCCCTGAAAGTGAAGGTAGGGATGAAAATGTTGAGAAAACTACTGGAGAAAAGAAAAGAAAATAGTAAACGAGCTATCAAGTAGAGTAGAAAAGTGAATGGATTAGTGAAGTTTGGAATGATTGTTGGTGGGCATTCAGAGTCCAAATGAGGTTCAAGGTCATGAATTTAAGGAGACTAGTCAGTCTCAGTATGTATTTTTCTTAAGCCATATGGGTGCTGGTCTAGAGAAATTAGAGTTACATTTAACCAGAAAGTTGGTTTGGAGAAGTGAGTATAATGAGAGGAATGGGACCAAAGAAAGATTATAGCCACTGAGCATGGACATTATGCTGGACATGGGGATGTGAAAATGATTGGTCACTGGTTGATTAATCCTTCCTATTTGGCAGATTCTGAGAAGTAGACTCGAGGTGGCATGTGTTACATTCCTGAGTAGTTACTGGTGACCTTGTACATTCAGGCTCCTGGACCAAAACGGTGAAGGCCTAGAAGGAGCCAGGGTAAGTCTCTACTTCTCATTCATTGTGTGACTTTGTTCTCATCATATTATCTCTGTGCATCTTTTTCTCCTCACATCCATAATTTAGAGATAATACCTTCCTCATTGGAAAAGGTAATAACAACCTACTCCAGTATTCTTACCTGGAGAATTCCTTGGACAGAGGAGCCTGGCAGGCTACAGTCCATGGGGTCATGAAGAGTCAGACATGACTGAGCAACTGACAGACAGACAGACACACATGTACATGCACACATCTTCCTTACAGGATTCTGAAAACTTACTGAAAACATGGGTGAAAACTTCAAAATCCTTGAGTGAAAGCATAAGCATTATGATAAATTAACTTAAAAATAAAATTTAAAATCTTTTTATATTTGAATTCTTTGCAGAAGTTGTGTTCTCCATATGGTTTATACAAGAATACATCTATCCTTATTACTTGTGTAAATAAATCTTATATTGACATTAATTGTTTCAACTCCCTTTCTTTTAAATTTCCTTAACTTTTGCCAATTTAACATCTGATGTTGAGCTGTCAAGAATTGAATGAAGAATTTAGAACAGAGATACTAGTTTCCTGGCATTTATTACATTAAAAAACTACAAAAAAAAAGGGGCCTACTATGTAACAGACAGTAAACATTTAATATTCAATTTAATCTTCAAAGCAATGTCATGGGCTTGCTATGATTATCAGCCTCATTTTACAATGAGAAAACTGAGCTCAGAGAGATGATGGAATTTGTATGAAAACACATAGATTGTGACTGGTGAGCCCAGATTTGAACACTGTCATACATGATTTCAAATTACATACCCTTACATACTATTTTATTTCAGTAAAACTCCAAATGTAGAAAATGGATTAAAGCCAATGTGGTCCCACTTTAGAAACAACAATCCAAAAGTGGAGCAACTAAGAATTATGGAGAACCTATGCTACACTACTCAGGGAAGCTTAAATTAGCTAGTTTCCACACAGAATTAACTGACAGCCTCTTTCCCCCACTCCTAACTCCCACTGTCAGAAAAGGCAATGGCAACCCACTCCAGTACTCTTGCCTGGAAAATCCCATGGACAGAGGAGCCTGGGAGGCCGCAGTCCATGGGGTCGCTAAGAGTTGGACACGACTGAGCGACTTCACTTTCACTTTTCACTTTCATGCATTGGAGAAGGAAATGGCAACCCAATCCAGTGCTCTTGCCTGGAGAATCCCAGGGACGGCGGAGCCTGGTGGGCTGCCGTCTATGGGGTCGCAGAGTTGGACACGACTGAAGCAACTTAGCAGCAGCAGCAGCAACTCCCACTGTACCATCTATGAATCCATGTCCCCACAACGGAGGAGAAGGATCACTTAAAGATGGGAAAAAATTAAGTACTTCTAAAAATAAATTCAAAAAAGTTCTCACAGCCTGTAGTACGGGACACAACAGGATTATTTGGTGGGAGGGCCACAGTCAGGGAAGGAAACCAGATTTTCGTAAAGGTCTGCATTCTTGTCAGTGCTTAGCACTCAGTGCTTAGCACTCAGTGCTTAGAAAAGGTCTGTTCAGTGACCAGAGGGATGGGTTGTATTGGTGAAAAGATAAGTGGAAACATGGATTCAACCTGTATAAGTGATTTGGAATGCTTTCATAAATTGAATACCTCTTTGATTTGTTTTCATTGTTGTTTCCAAAGGATGCTTTAGGTCCTCAAATTTAAGGGTTCTGTGTCAGAAACAAATAAATAAGGACAAAATAATGTCACAGTCAGCACCAGCAAGTTTCCCAAACAGCATACTCAAACAGTGAAGCATTAGTTGCTAAAAAGCTGGCTGAATGAAGCCAGATTGGTGAGAGGGTAGCTAACCAAATATAGTATTTCACAGTACTTTACAGGTATTTTAATAGTGTGTTTATTTCTTGAAAAACAAAACTCCTATCCTGAAGCAACAAACTTCCCCTAGTGGAAGAATTCATATAGTTTTCTTATGCTAGCCAATTCCTAAACAACGTGCCCTAGAAATAATAGTATTACAGCTTCAAAACAAAGTGCACTGAAAGCAGATTCTATTTGAATGAAGCAAAAAAACTGACATAAAATGAAACCTGTTCATTCAAGCTATTTGAATGCCTTTTACAGGGGCGTTAAGAGAAAAATGAGGAGAGTTTTGTACTGCCAGGCCGTTCATTTAATAAAACCAGGATTTCCTTAGGAAAAGTAGTATATAAAATCATGATGGTACTATAGGCCCTTGTCCATGCCACATATGTTTTCTGTTAGAAGTTACTTTAGAGCAAATTACCCCATAATTCTCTGCAAGAAGGAACAGATGGGGCAAATGGCTGTTTAAAGTATGTTATTGCCCCGACACATAGCCATTATCTACCATCCCACAGGCTAGATACAGTGCCCACCTCTCTTGAAATTCCACATGGACCAACCATGTCAGTGAACTGATACTGTACCGCTCACATCGACCTAACAGATCATTTTACCCAGTCAGCCTGGGAAGAGAGAACCTTACTTTCAACCCAACCACATTAATTATAATTATCAAGTCTTGAGATAATTTATTCCAGTCGGGAATAAATGCTCTTGGTTCAAAAAGTCATCTCCTCATTCTTATTGACTGCAAAGGTGCTTCTCTCTGGAAGTTGTACTCCAAGCAGAGAAGCGTTTTTTTCAGCACATCCTTGAATTAAATCAGTACATTAGTGCAGGCAGCCTGGGGAGCCATGAGGTACCACACTTTGCTGTCCTCATCACATTCTCCCCCAAATACATCCCTAGTGAGGCTTGGGATAAAAGCTTTGCAGTCAGCATGCAGCACAAATGGGATCCCTGTCATTAGAGAGAAGGATGTTCACATTTCTAACCAGTTCCATATCCGAGGGCCCATTCCGTGTGGGATGTCTGAAGTCTTGAGGGAAAATGGTATTAATTTAGGAACACCAAAGGCAGATTTCTGGATCTGGTGGCAAATTGGCAAATCTCAATTTACACTGTTTGGCCACAATATTGGGCTTCCCTGGTAAAGAATCTGCCTGAAATGCAGGAGACCCCGGTTCAATTCCTGGGTTGTGAATACCCTCTGGAGAAGGGATAGGCTACCCACTCCAGTATTCTTGGGATTCCTTGGTGGCTCAGCTGGTAAAGAATCCACCTGCATTGGCTCACATGTTCTGGGCAAAACATTCCTGAGGCTTATATGTTCCCTTTGTAAGATATATGTTTCTTTCCATATAACAACACAAGTGTATGGTTTATTCTTAGGATCTGCAGCCAAATGTGCAGTTGAGTCCAATAGGGTATATGAGGTCTGCAAATGCAACAAAACCAGCCTCCTCTCATTATTCCACTGACTCATGAATTGGAGGTTTCCTGTGGTGCCTTGCTGATTGTTGTAATACTGTTTATTTTCTAAGAATGCATAGTGCTGTTGTTTCTTACCTAGTGAAAAGATGATATAATCTTATAAAACTGTAAAGAGACTTTAGTTCAGTTCAGTCGTTCAGCCGTGTGCAACTCTTTGCGACCCCATGGACTGCAGCACTCCAGGCTTCCCTGTCCATCACCAGCTCCCGAAGTTTACTCAAACTCAAGTCCATTGAGTCTGTGATGCCATCCAACCATCTCATCCTCTGTTGTCCCCTTCTCCTCCCGCCTTCAGTCTTGCTCAGCATCAGAGTCTTTTCAAATGAGTCAGCTCTTTGCATCAGGTGGCCAAAGTATTGGAGTTTCAGCTTCAACTTCAGTCCTTCCAATGAAATTTCAGGACTGATTTCCTTTAGGATGGACTGGTTGGATCTCCTTGCAGTCCAAGGGACTCTCAAGAGTCTTCTCCAACACCACAGTTCAAAAGCATCAATTCTTCAGTGCTCAGCTTTCTTTATAGTCCAATTCTCACATCCATACATAACTACTAGAAAAACCAATAACCCTGTGTAGGAGACAGCAAAAGAGACACTGATGTATAGAACAGTCTTATGGACTCTGTGGGAGAGGGAGAGGGTGGGAAGATTTGGGAGAATGGCATTGAAACATGTAAAATATCATGTATGAAACGAGTTGCAAGTCCAGGTTCGATGCACGATACTGGATGCTTGGGGCTGGTGCACTGGGACGACCCAGAGGGATGGAATGGGGAGGGAGGAGGGAGGAGGGTTCAGGATGGGGAACACATGTATACCTGTGGCGGATTCATTTTGATATTTGGCAAAACTAATACAATTATGTAAAGTTTAAAAATAAAATAAAATTTAAAAAAATAAATAAATTTAAAAAAAAAGAAAAAGAAAAACCATAGCCTTGACTAGATGGACCTTTGTTGGCAAAGTAATGTCTCTGCTTTTTAATATGCTGTCTAGGTTGGTCATAACTTTCCTTCCAAGGAATAAGCATCTTTTAATTTCATGGTTGCAGTCACCATCTGCAGTGATTTTGGAGCCCCCCCAAAATAAAGTCTGCCACTGTTTCCACTGTTTCCCCATCTATTTGCCATGAAGTGATGGGACCAGATGCCAAGAACTTTGTTTTCTGAATGTTGAGCTTTAAGCCAACTTTTCCCCTCTCGTCTTTCACATTCAGCAAGAGGCTCTTTAGTTCTTCACTTTCTGCCATAAGGGTGGTGTCATCTGCTTATCTGAGGTTACTGATATTTCCCCCGGCAATCTTATTTCCAGCTCTGCTTCATCCACCCAGCGTTTCTCATGATGTACTCTGCATAGAAGTTAAATAAGCAGGGTGACAATATACAGCCTTGACGTACTCCTTTTCCTATTTGGAACCAGTCTGTTGTTCCACGTTCAGTTCTAACTGTTGCTTCCTGACCTGTATACAGATTTCTCAAGAGGCAGGTCAGGTGGTCTGGTATTCCCAAGAGACTTAAAAAATTTAAATAATAATTTAATTTAAATAATTTAAAGAGAGTTAAATAATTTAAAAGACTTCTTCATGGCCAAAAGGTAGTTCACACAAGACAGAAACATTCTACCAAAGACTGTAAAAGGCCAAAAAACAAACAAACAAACAAAAACCAACACCCAGTATTTCCAAAAGCTTTGGTGACTTCTAGTATGAATACCTACAAGGAAAGAGGTAGGGAGAAAAATACTAAAAGTAGAATAAGGCATATGAAGAAGAGAAAGAATAATCAAGAATGTCAACTTTTGGATGAAATCCAGTTCTTCAATCCTTAAACTCAAAGAAAAGAAAGAAAAACACTTACTATCCTCTGAAATGACTGACCCAGCCAACAAGGATGTGACACTTGTGGACCTAGAATAAAATCAAATTATCTTCAGGGAAGATCGGATTATGGCAAAGAAATCTTCTAAAGAAAATGATTAGCTGGTATAGGATAGTGACTGTCTAGAACAAAAGAAAAACTTGCCTGACTTCTCAAAATAAAAAAGCCAATAAGAACACAATGGATGTGCAGCTAGCAAATGGGTATCTATAAAATGCCCAGAACTGCATGCCCAATTATTTCAGTGGTATTTTGTGGCTTTCTTGTAACCCACTTTTCTGAAGGCAGCAAACATAGGGCAAGGCATTTTACAGATAGATGATAATGGCTTTCAATGTTTCTCAAATTGGCACAAAGCCCATACTGTGTAAATTGCTAAAAGTCCATATGTAATTCTGAACCTCTTGCAGGCTCTGAGACTCCGTGTGCTGGTAATGATTACATAGACTGGATAATTAACTTCTGACATAAAAAGGAATGAAGGTGAGAGAAGAAAATGCAGACCTTATCAACTTTTACTTAAAGTAAGGCACAAATTGACAAAAACCCCAAGGCATTCATTTGGGAAAAAAGCACTACAGTCTTTCTCTCCAATGTTTCCCTATAAGAAAGGGAAGAAATTTCTCCATGTTTATACTGTTATTCTGTTCCAACATTTCCCAATGTTACAAAGTTACCCATTTAAATTTCTGTTTGGACAGTCTTCCCTTATCAATCCTAAGATTTTTTAGAGAAGACATAGGCCCAGGGCACATGTGAGTATGGAGTGTTTACACTTCCCCTGGAACAGAAGGTTGGCCTCTGCCTGCTGTTAAGCAGAAAAGCTAAAATGGAACCTTCTGCAAAATATACAGTGTTGAAGAGCTGTCACTTCTATGGGAAACAAATAAACAAACAAAACTGAAAAGCCTGAGGAAAGAGCAAGAAAGTTTGCCATCTGTCCAGGACTCTAAGTGGGGATCAAAGTAAACTCATGAGACATCAAACCCCAGATATGCAGAGTCTCAATCTACACTAATCAGAAGGTAAGGTTTCTTGACAAGAAATTAAGATACAGATCTCTCCACAACCACTGAAAATTGTTAAGACTCCAGAAGAAGCATCCCAGAAGCACTCTAGGAATATTTTCACAACCGGGATCTCAAGGGACTCCTATGGGGAAAAGTAGCTGAGCTGAAGAGAAACTCAGAGCAAAATTTTAAATCTCCTAAAGAAAGGTAATTCAATGAGGCACAAAACAGATTCCTCCGACAGGTGAAGTTGGCCCCTGAGAGCTGAAAAATACTACAAAATGAACTATTTAGAATTATTAAGAAACTAAAACAATAAATAAAATGAAAAAAGCTCCAGCTGAGCTGTAATAACTAAATAGAACTTCTGTGAATATAAACATTGTTATAATTTAAAATTCAATAGATGACAATAATCTTCACAGCAGATGAGGAAATATATTTATTTTCATAAGTGAAAATAATAACCAACTACAAAACAGAATGGGATAAGTAATTCCATATGGAATAGCATTGAAAAAGATAAAATGCCATGAATAAATGTAAGGGCACAAGACCAGTATGAAGAAAGTCTTAAAATTCTACAAAAAGACACAAAAGACAGGAACAAATGGAAAGATACACCACGTTCTTGAGAAGGAAGACTCAATATCATAATCTTAATTCTCCTCGAAGAAATGTATAAATTTAACAATCCTTAAAAAAAAAATTTTCTTAACTAGATGAGTAGATCTTTGAGTTCATACAGACAAATAATCTAATAGAATAGTCAGGAAAAAACTAGAATAAAAGATCAAAGGGGGATAACTATTATCAGATATTAAAACATTATATTATATACAAATAATCAAATCAGTGTTGTAGTGAGACATGAATAGACCAGTGGTGTAGAAAAGGAAATCCAGAATTAACCCAAATATCTATGATGATTCACTGTATGCTAAAGATGGAGTGAGTCTCATGCCAATGGTGAAAATAGGTTAATCAAGAAAGTATTGGGACAATTTGGTAACCATTTGAAAAAATAAATATGTAATTCCTACCTACACGAAGGTAAATTACACATGGAACAAAGGTTTAAATATTTTTTAAATGAAGTGATAAAACTAGTAAGAGGAAACATGAAAGAATTACATTGTAAGGTCACTTTCTCTGTGGCTCAAAGTCCAAAATCTACATGAGATAAGGTAGATTTTCATGTAGATTCTGGATATAGTCACAGATAAACTGAACTACTCAAAAAAATCTTTTTAATATTTTTGGTAATAAAAATGATAAGCAAAGTCAAAAGACAAGTGAAAAAAAAGAAAAATAATCTTCAAATCAGAGAGAAAATGTTCCTAATACACACAGGATTCTTTGAAATTGATAAGGAAATGAACAATTGAATATAAAAATGACCAAAAGATATGAACCAGAATGTTCACATTAAAAAAAAAAATGGTTCTCAAATATATAAAAAGATGTTCCGTTCACTTAAAATAATACAAAATTAGGATAGAAATACACTTAAAAAACTTTTCATTTATCAGATTGGCAAAGTTTCAAAAGTTTGATCACATCTCAGTAAGACAATGAAGAAATAGGGACTCCATGCATTTCCTGAGTGAAGTAAATTGGTACAACACTTAATGAGGACAATACAATATCTATCAAATTACAAATAAACATACCCTTTGACTTGACCAATTGATTGACACACATTTGAAGTAACTCATGTCAAAGCTATGTGTAGTAGGAAAAGTAAGGAAACAATCCAAATATCTACCAATCGGTTCAGTTCAGTTCAGTTCAGTCACCTGGAAAATCCCATGGACGAGGAGCCTGGTAGGCTGCGGTCCATGGGGTCGCTAAGAGTCGGACACGACTGAGGGACTTCACTTTCACTTTTCACTTTCATGCATTGGAGAAGGAAATGGCAACGCATTCCAGTGTTCTTGCCTGGAGAATCCCAGGGAAGGGGGAGCCTGGTGGGAGGCCTCCTATGGATTTGCACAGGGTCGGACATGACTGAGCAACTTCACTTTTCACTTTCTTATGCTGGTGCCCAGGGAATCTGCATTTTAGCAAGCACTGTGGGTTATTCTGATACAAAGTTTTAAAAACACTGGTAAAGATCATTGATTTTTTTTTTCTTTGTCACTTAGAAAGAACTCTGCTCAAGATACAGCTGGAGGGATGAAGAATAAGTAGAAGGCAAGAGCTGATTAAGTGTCCAAAGGTGTTTCCAAAGGAGGTTATAAAATCTACTGTTCTGGAAACACTAGAAAATGCAGACTTGCTTGGCAGCAGCAGGCTAAACTAATGACCTCTGGAAAGTTTTCATAGACCTATAAGATTTTAGATAAATTAAATGCCCAAAGGTAAAGGAGAATAAGAAATTGAATAGATGTTTGGATGTTAAGTTAATAATACAATAATGGGCTAGCCAGGGAAATTTTGGTGTTCCTTTGAAGTATCACAATGAGTTTCCAAACACTTTAGTACTGCAGGAATATGTGAGACCAAACGTGGTTCCTTAAACTTTATTGACCACCCCCTCCCCACACCAAGGGATAGTAGGTGAGTAGAACACGTGCTTTGCTTTATTTTGGCCATACAACTGACAGTGGGCTGAACTGATTTTGCCACCGTCATCTTGTCTTCCCCTAAGCATTGCCTCTAGGTCCAAGCAAACAGGGAATACACAGGCAGATGTAAAACACACACACACACACACACACACACACTCTCAGAGCTTTCTTATGAACACAATTTCTAACCAAGTAAATCTACATGGCTGAAACTGAGAGAAGGAAGATGTTCATTTTCATTAAGCTCAAAGTTTTTGCAGCCCTGCTGTGAAAGTGTAAAAGTGTAGAAGTCCCCTTCAAACCTCACAGCATCCTACGTGTGCATATGTACTCATGCACACATATTCAAACAATAAGAAGCATTTTCTTTTAAGGAAAATCACTGCACTTACTGAAACAACCAACTGTACATCCCTTCCAACTCAACTACTTCTAGTTTCAGAATCTGAAAACAAGAATAAATTGTGTCATGAAGGAGAGAAAGCTGGACTTAGATTGAAGCTCTGAGTTTAAATGTGAATTCTCACCTTTACTGGATACATTACTCAGATACTGTTGTGTGTGTGTAGCAGCTCTTAACTTCATTAAATACAAGATTATTTTCAAGAGTAAGGAAAGCGGACTAAAGATAAAAGTAGGAAATGAGATAAAATTCACTACAAGATCAACATGCAAAGCATGTGTCACTATTACCTTAATCTTTTGTTATGATGGGCCACAAGTCTTGTTCTGAAGCTTCTAGAAAGCAAGACAAGTGAAACAAACATGCGAAGCCTCACAATTTGGCACCCGAAGACTCAAACGATGTTCATGAGAAGTGCAGCTAGTACCAGCACGGAGTCCAGAGAGAATTTCCCCATTAGCTTTGTATAAGGAGGACCAGCACAGTGAACAGTGTCCTCCAAATAACCTTACAATAAATACAAGACTGAGTTTCTTATCGTGGATCACATGTACCTCAGTGTAAGCCAAAAGTACCACGTCCCAAAATCACAATGCTGTAAAACCGCTTCTAGAAAGAAGAATCAATGATGTTAGGTGCAGTCCCCTGATGGGGTCTTAAAGTTTCTGGAGAAGAGGAAATGAAACGAATGGAACAAAAATAGGCTAAATATAGCCCAAAGATGTATTTTCATTGACCCAAATGGGGTTGTATTATTATTATTTCCCACATTTAAATTGGGATTTTAAAATAAGATTCAATTCCAGTGTGTGTTTGATTTTATTTAGTAAACCTAGCCCCAGTGGAAGCCCACTCTAACCTGAGGAGGTCACTGGAAACTGAAGAGCAGCTCCCCCAGGACCCATTGTCCCCTCTGTGCCCACTTCAGTCATCAACTCTGCCTGCTTGGTCCCTGTAACTCACACAAATGTGAAACTCCTCACCTAGAGGAATAGTTAGAATATATTTACCTCAGACAGTATAGCATCAGTATTTCTCTTACTAAGTTTCCACTCAGTACAGAGCAGCAACAAAATTCAATGTGTGGCCTTCAACAAATGATTCAATTATATCTGAGTCTCCATTTCCTCCTCTTAAGAAAGGAATTAATAATAACCATCACCCTGAGTTTCAAGGATTAAATGAGACATTTCCAAAAACAATGAACTGCTAATTACTATCAAATGAACACTGAAGAATTGATGCTTTTGAACTGTGGTGTTGGAGAAGACTTTTGAGAGTCCCTTGGATGCAAGGAGATCCAACCAGTCCATCCTAAAGGAGATCAGTCTGGGGTGTTCATTGGAAGGACTGACGTTGAAGCTGAAACTCCAATACTTTGGCCACCTGATGCAAAGAGCTGACTCATTTGAAAAGACCCTGATGCTGGGAAAGATAGAGGGCAGGAGGAGATGGGGACGACAGAGGATGAGATGGCTGGATGGCATCACCGACTCGATGGACATGGGTTTGGGTGAACTCCAGGAGTTGGTGATGGACAGGGAAGCCTGGCGTGCTGCGGTTCATGGGGTCGCAAAGAGTCGGACATGACTGAGTGACTGAACTGAACTGAACTGAACCATATTATTACCAGAAATGATCCATAATGCTAGTTTACTTCATCTTAATCATCATGGACAACAGACTGTTTCCAAATCAGGAAAGGAGTACATCAAGGATGTATATTGTCACCGTGCTTATTTAACTTATATACAGAGTACATCAGGAGAAACACTGGGCTGGATGAAGCACAAGCTGGAATCAAGATTGCCGGGAGAAATATCAGTAACCTCAGACATGCAGATGACACCACCCTTATGGCAGAAAGTGAAGAAGAACTAAAGAGCCTCTTGATGAAAGTGAAAGAGGAGAGTGAAAAAGTTGACTTAAAACTCAACATTCAGAAAACTAAGATCATGGCATCTGGTCCCATCACTTCATGGCAAGTAGATAGGGAAGCAATGGAAACAGTGACAGACTTTATTTTCTTGGGCTCCAAAATCACTGCATATTGTGACTGCAGCCATGAAATTAAAGGACGCGTGCTCCTTGGAAGAAAATTTATGACAAACCTAGACATATTAAAAACTGGAGACATTACTTTGCCAAAAAAAAGTCCATCTAGTCAAAGCTGTGATTTTTCCAGTAGTCGTGAGAGTTAGACCATAAAGAAAGCTGAGCACCAAAGAACTGATGCTTTTAAACAGTGGTGTTGGAGAAGACTCTTGAGAGTCCCTTGGATGCAAGGAGATCCAACCAGTCCATCCTAAAGGAAATCAGTCCTGAATATTCATTGGGAGGACTGATGCTGAAGCTGAAGCTCCAGTACTTTGGCCACCTGATGAAAAGAACTGACTCATTGGAAAAGACCCTAATGCTGGTAAGGACTAAAGGCAGGAGGAGAAGGGGGCAACAGAAGACTAGATGGTTGGATGGTATTACCAACTGAATGGATATGAGTTTGAGCAAGCTTGGGGAGTTGGTGATGGACAGGGAGGCTGGCATGCTGCAGTCCATGCGATCACAAAGATTTGGACACGACTGAGGAACTGAACTGAATTGATAGTATTTCTGTTCAGTTCAGTTCGGTTCAGTCGCTCATTTGTGTCTGACACAAATGAGTAAGTATCTTTTAATTTCATGGCTGCAGTCACCATCTGCAGTGATTATGGAGCTCAGAAAATAAAGTCTGTTGTTACCCATTAGAATAAATGTCACTTGTGCACCACTGCAGATCCTTTTGATTCACCTCTTACTTCAGCCCCTCCTATAATGACAAGTTCAATGGAAGTTCAACCAGGTTAGTGCAGGACTGACAGTCCTTTACCTGGTATCTGTGGGATATACCTGTTATTGCTTCTTACCCCATGACCTCTCCAAGGCATCATGAGACACCATCAGAAACCAGCTTGGCATTCACCATGCACATCTCAGAAGTCAATGCCCTTGAGATCACTGTTGACAAGTGGGTGAATGGGAATCAGTAGCTAAATATTCCCTTCTTTGGCATGCAGATGAAGTGTTCAGACACATATTTTATAAAGTTTCTCAGAAAATCCTAGCAAGGATCAAGTACCATCCACTCATACTATTTAGTCAGTATCACAGTAACATAGGACAGAAGACAAGTTGATGAAAAATTCATCCACGTGTGTTTCACTGTGTATCACTTTAAATATCTTACACCTTGGATTCTACTTTGAATCTCATTCTCAGAGACAAAGAAACAATGAGTGTTCAACCTTTCTGGAAAATGATATTTTGCTGTGTTTCAGAATAACAATAGACATTTCTGGCATTTATCCTAGTCAGATACATATCTCCTGAAATTCCGTCAATGAGTATTTCTAGCCTTAGACTGAAAGAAATCTATACCAAGAAATTCTTGTCCCAGTAGCAAAACAAATGG
The DNA here is from genome assembly GCF_029407905.1 of Bubalus kerabau. NCBI lineage: Eukaryota > Metazoa > Chordata > Mammalia > Artiodactyla > Bovidae > Bubalus > Bubalus kerabau. The sequence goes on along the minus strand of NC_073631.1, from coordinate 75,790,070 downwards.
ATGTATTGCTGTATTGCCTACAAACTTAGCTCTTGATTAAAAGAGTCACTATAGTTTTCAACACTTTGAGAATTTCTCAGTTTTTAATATCAGGAATTATTTTCTCTACAAACAGTGATCCCACATATCCAATGAGTTGAAATGAGCTGACTTCATTGCCCAGTGTCAGCATGTGAACCTGATCCAGGAAAGATGTTCAAGAATTATGGTAAGTTTCATTAGATGACATAGATTATTTCTACTATTATCCTTAGTTCCATATTTCTTTTCATTCTGGACCTTAAGCCAGACCTGCTGGGACACTAGAAGAGAGAAGAAACAAAATTTGTTTGCCAAAATCTTTTTTTCAAGCTGGGCATGGAATTATCACAATTTTAGCTCAGAAACAGCCTAACAACTGCAAGAAGTAAGTCCATCCCTCATTTCAGCTTTTCAAATTTCAGTCATAGAAGGCTTGGAAATACAGTTTTTTAGCTTTGCAATTCCTTCAGGTTTAAAAAAAAAAATGAACTTTTGAAAAATTTGCCCCATCAGAAAAAAGAATCTCGTATATATATATATATATATACACACATATTTATGTAAAAATTATATGTTATTTTACTCATACTATGTATACTACTTTAAGATACAAAAATAGAAATTATAAATGAAAAATTAATATCAATAAATAATATTTTGAGAGGTTTATTCTATCTACTAACAGTACTAAACTATTTTCCTCACACTAAACAATAATACCCTAGTGAGGTAAAGTAGGGGTGATATAATCATTCTATAACACAGTCAAAAGGTAGCTAAAATCATCGAACAAGGCAAGTGTCATTTTCTTGCTGTTCATTTGTGTTACCATTAACTTTATAGTTTATTTCCTGAAATATTATTAAGTCATTTACCCATCTTGCGAGGATTAGTTTAGTTAAAACTAGAGAATACAATTTATAACTCTTAACCAGTGCAAGTAAAATACTGAATGCTATAATATACTAAAAAGAAACCAAGAATTGAGACTGACACTACCAGTCTTTCCAAGCTATAGAACTTCCTTTAAGCTACATGATTGCCCAGCATTTAAATAGAGTAAAGATATTGCAGTCAATTCACTAATTAAATGTGAATAACCCTTAACTTCATTATTCCATTATTGCTAGATTTTTTTAAAGAAATGCTCTAATATTTTCATCCTATATCCCAATGTTTCTTGCACATATTGCAGTACACAGTTTCTCCTTTCAGAAAGCATGTCTTTAGAGGTCAGTCTAGCTACAAAGGAGCTTCCCAGGTGGCCCAGTAGTAAAGAATCCACCTGCTAATGCAGGAGCAAGGGGAAATGTGAGTTTGATCCCTGGGTCAGGAAGATTCCCTGGAGGAAATGGCAACCCACTCCAGTATTCTTGCCAGAATAATCCTGTGAACAGAGGAGCATGGCGGGCTGCAGTCCATGGGGTCACAAAGAGTAGTACATGACTGAGCATGCACACACACTAACTACAAAGTGACAGCTCTTTGATTATATATCAAATCCTTGGAATAAAATATACATGTCATTAGAAATGAGCTTTGTTGCATGTTACAGAATACACAAAAATAGAGTGGATTGAATAAGACAGAGTTTGTTTCTTTTTCAAGTAAACAAATTTTTGTAGATAAGAATCCAAGAGCTAACTTGGTGCTCCAGGATGTCAGGTTCCTTATGTCTTCCTCCTCTGGGCCATCTACACACATGCTTCCCCTTCAACATCCAAGATGACTGCTTGGGGTCTGGAAATCATATCTATATCTCAATCAGCAATAAAGAGAAATGGACAAAGAAAGACACTTTTTATAAATTCCACACAACATATTAATAATAGCCCATTGGAGATAAATTATTCAAAAGGCTATACCTAGCTTCAAGAATCAGGGATTCTATTATAAAAGAGGACAGCCAAGATACTCAGTCATAATGCATAAAGAAGTACCAATAAATATACAGAAAAACAAAGGAATTCTACTCTTTTACTATCATCTTCTTGTTCTACCTCTGCATTCTATCTGGAATAAAAACTTCAAAGACTATCTAGCCAAAACAATCTATGGGCCAGCATGTCTCTCAAAAAATATAAGAACCCAGCTGAAATAATCAAAATCTAAAAATACATTTCTAGTTTTCTTGATTGTAGTCTGGTTTGAAAACTATGAGATTGTATTGTAACAGAAAACTTTTTTATTCCCTAAAACAGTTTTGTATCTTCTAAGGAGAGCAATTAAAGTATTATTGCTTTAATAAGCCCCTTTCTGAACTTGTGTGCACAATTTTTCATGTGGGAGTCAGGTCAGAAGTGAATTGCTCCATATGATAGAAGAGAGCTGAAGGAGGGCAGAGGTTAGAATCCAGCAGAAAAGAAGAGGTGGCATAAAAGCAGAGCACTTACTGGGAAATGGTCAAAGAGACTTCCCACAGAAGAACCTTGAGAAAGGACATTGTTTAAGATGGAGATTAAGTTGTTTTCTGTGGGGTGCAGGATATAAATCCCCTCCTTCCTTTTGTCTCCTTCAGTAAAATCTACCATGCTTATTCAAGCTTTCTTTCAAAGAAACTTGAAGTTCTGAATTCTGTGTCTAATTGACTTTGGGCTCTAATAGAGACAGAAATTAGAGGACAAGGAAGGATCAACATGAGAATGACAATGATAATGTGAAAATAGAGATCACCACATTCTCATTAAAACCAAATTTACATATGATTAGGTAAACTGATAAGGGATTTTCTTACCCTCCATATTTCCTCTAATAGAACCAGAAATTAAACATAGATCTATTCACATGCCTTGAAGTATTTTTAAATATATTTGAAATCTGCATTGAATATTTTGCCTAAGGGTGGGAAACTTCACCACACTTTAAAATCTTTATAGAGTTCATTTATATGAATGCACTGTAGTTTAAAGCACTGAATAAGAAACTTCCTATAAATAAGGTTTGACTGAACAAAGCAGAGACAGAAGAAAATGGATAGAGAGAAAATGAGGCTGATTCAGGGCAGAAAGGAGCAGCAGTACTTTATGGAAGGGAGAAAGCCAGACAGCTCTGCATAATTGAACTAGAAGTCTGAAAAGCCCACTAGTCTGCGTAGACTCAGATTGGATCTTGGTCAGGAGAGAGATCATGTCCAAGAGAGCTGAAATAAAAGGTCAGCACAGACAGGCCAAGAGCTAGGAAAAATGACCCAATAAATCAGGCACAGAGTCTGTGCTGACACTGTGGGTTGACTAAGCAGCTTCTATCTAAAGCACACCTGTCCTATCCAGGGATTGGGTGAGTGCAGATCACGTGACCTATGGCAAGCCAATTAGCTATAAGCAGAGGTTGCTAGGTGGGATTTAAGGGAAACTTTATCACAGGTAAAAAAGCAGGTGTCCCCATTTTCCTTCTCCCTAGAAGGTAAAAGGCACAGCAACCAACTCACAACCACAAGAGTAAAAAACACACATTAAGGATGGCAAATCCAGAAGACAGAGAATGTCTTTGAGCAGCTGGACTATGAGTATCCAGACACATTAAGTGAAAACAGAAAACAAAACGTAAACAAACAAAAAACCCTTACCTGCTTAAACCACCATTAATTTTGTTTTTTGATACCAACAGCTGAATAAATTAATAACTGATTCAGCTAGAATTTGGAGCCCAAAAGCAGGGTTCTGCAAGCAACAGAATCTAAAATATAGAGCTGCCTGAGTGGAGGAGATAACAATTAGATATCAAATACCCATACATTCCAGGCTGCATAGTAGAAACCTTTCTCACTCTAGGGCAGAACTCATTCTGGAACACAAACCAGGAGTTCAACACAGAATGTAGTTTTAAAATGGGGCTTTTCAGAATCTGGGAATATGATGATTAGTTCTTGCAGTCTTCAGCCAATTACTACAACAACAACAGTAAAAAAGATAAACTCAGACTAGAGCAAGCCATTCTGCTTGCACAAGTGGAAAGTAATACATTGTTCCTGAGGTACACTCGGCCTTCAGCAAGCAATCTAGATTGGGAGCCCATAGCAAGGATTCTTACAGGGTGAAAAAAACAATTACTTCTCTACCCCATATTGAAACTCTTACAAGTTGTTAAGTAGCAACCTTGACAGGAAATTAAATCAGTGACCCTGGGCTGTCTTAAGCACATTCCATTAAAAGTTTCTTGGCAGGAAAGAAAAAAAGGGCTCAGTCTACAGGAAGAGTAGTCATTCCACCCAAGAGGTTATTTCAGATTTCTAAAAAGCAGCAGCCTTTAAGCTAATGAGGGTGTTCAAAACACAGAAGCCAAAAGCCCAAAATTCTCAAGTTTCAGAGTTAAACAACATTGTTGTAGTTCCTCACATTTAAATCTACTGGAAGCAACTAGACTAGAAGCTTGCCAGGCTTCTGAGGGAACCACACTGCCAAAGAAAACCCAAGTCTCACTGGCAGGGGCCAATAACTGTATTACTCCTAGATAATCAATCCCCAGGACTATAAATGAGAACAGCCTGCCATACACATAGATAAGTTTGGGGACTAACAAAAGAAAAAGAGGCTTAAATTTAAAACATAGTAACACTGTTTAAAACTCATTAGAAGAGTTGGAAGATTAATTTGAAGAATTCAACTGGAAGAGGTTAAAAAAATACAGATAAATATGAGAAACAGAAAAAACAAATAAAACAATAAAGTTCAGAGTTCAACAATCGAATAGTAGGAGAACCAAAAATTAAAATAAAAAACAGAAAAGGGGAAAGACTATTAAAGAAACTGTTCAGAGTGCTCAGAACTGAAGAATGTGTGTCCAAATTAAAAGGACCCATCAAGTTTTCGGGACTACATGAAAATAGGTTTTCACCAAGGCATATCATGGTAAAATTTCAAAACACTGAAAACTGAAAGATTACCCTAAGTGTCCAGAGAGGAAAAGTAGATCATAGTCAAATGATCAGGAAAGAGGATAGCTTCAGATCTAAAATGGAAGCAAAGCTTCAAAAATCTTGAGGAAAAGTTATTTACAACCTAGAATCCAGTAAAGTGTATACCTGGAAATAGACATTATCTGACTTTAAAATCTAAAATTTTAACCCTATGGACTTGGAAGGTGCAAAGAATAAGAGGGAGTCAACACCAAAAAAGGAATGTCCAAGGTGCAGGACAATGCAACACTAAAGAAACAGAAAAGAAATCATATAGCTGAAAATAAAGGGAGATCACAGGACACCACCTGTGTTCCAGGTATAGAAGACCACCAATCTATACCAGAGTAGTTATAACTCTCTGGCAAAGAAAGGAGAATGGATTTGATAGAAAATCTATCAGAAAAGAGATTAGGAACTTGTAAGACAATTTGATGTTAAGCTATTTATAAATACAGAGAAAACTAAGCAAATAAAATAGACAAGTTGTTTTTTTTTTAAAGACTTATAACCATGGAAAAACACAATATACAAACAACAAACAAGAATATTGTGCCAGAAGGGAAATTAAGCTTAGTTTAACACAATTCATCTTTAAAAATGCATACTCATAATAATACAAACAGTGAATAATGAGTTAATCAAAATGATGGTATAAATATAGCATGAGAATTGAGAGATGAATGTAGGCATGCTGGGGAAGTAGTGAGGGGAAAGAGCTGCATGTTCATATTCTATAGTGGAAAATCAATTTGCCACATGTTTTACAGATAAAGAGATGCCAGAACAATCAATTCAAAGTATTGAAAGGGGTTGCCTCTGGGGAAGAGGAAATGAATGGAAAACAGGAGAAATGAGAAATGAGAAAAGAGACTACTTCTCTTTTTTCTTGGCCATACATTTATAGGATCAACCAGGGATTAAACCTGGGTCAAGTCAGTGAAAGTGTCAAGTCCTAACCACTAGACCACCAGGAAATTCTCAGGACTACCGTCTTCTTAAATTATGTGTTTAAGTGACTCCTTAAACTATGTGCATTTGTAATGTTGATTAAAAATAAATACATTAAAATTCAGTAATGAGAGGCCAAATACTCTAGTAGAAATTAGGCAAAGGGCATGGAGACATATCACAAAATGAGAAATAACATGCAACTAACAATTAACATTTTAAAATATTCTCAGTCTCACTAGCAATTAAAGAAATGCTGTGAGATACTATCAAACTTGTATTGAGAAAGATCAATGTTAAGGATGAGAACCTAGGATATGTAAAAACACTATTATACTATCGATGTAAGAAGAAATTGGTACAGCCCTCAATAGAAATCTTTACCAATATTTACGAAAGTCTTGGATTGTTCATATTCGTTCACCCAATAATTACAGGCACTGGAATTTATCCTAAAGAAATAAGAAATGTGGCAAAAATTTATCTACAAGTATGGTTATCACCACTTTGTTCACAAAATAGCAAAAAACTGGAAATAATTTCACATGTCCAACAATCACAGAATATATAAATATAATATAAAAGGAAAATTGCACTTCTATTAAAAGTGATGATATAGATCATACTAGCCTAGAGAAATGTTCCTATGAATTTTAGGTGAAAAAGTAGATTACAAAGTAACATATATAATAGGATCTCTTTTTGATTAAAAATAAATGTGCAATATTGCATAAGAAAAATCAAAGGATGTACAAAAAAATTCTTTGTGCCTCTGAACACAGTTTGTCAGGTTTATTTTTTTAGTAAATATGTGCACAATTCCTAAAATAGTACCCAACATATAATATGCACTACCCATAAATGTTGGTAATAACTAGCAATTTTTATCCACAGAAAAATTAGAAAAATTTTCTACAATGACTACTTTTTACTTAGGCATTTAAAACTGTAAATGGAAATTTAAAAAATAGCAAGGATCTCAGCAAGGGCATAATTGGCATTCCCACCTCACAAATTTTATGAAATTCACACAGAATCCTGGGAGTCCTATAGAGACCATGACAATCCACAGAATAAATGATGAGTTTGAGAATCATGTGTCTCTCAAAATGAAGTCAAGGACTACCTGATGATTGCACTGAATAAAGTGGAGAAATAAACTTTAGCAGAGGAGAATAAGAAAATAGGTGATCTACTAGTCAGAACCCTGGTGGGCAACCAATGACATTCTCTAATGGAGTGGTGAAGGGCAGTTCATTAAAGCAAATATTTACAAAAGTGTGGGCAAGTCAATGTGCCAGCAAATTTGGAAAACTCAGCAGTGGCCACAAAACTGGAAAAGTCAGTTTTCATCCCAACCCCAAAGAAAGGCAATGCCAAAGAATGCTCAAACTACTGCAAAAAGGCACTCATCTCAGTTCAGTTCAGTCATACAGTCCTGTCTGACTCTTTGTGACCCCATGAACCGCAGAACACCAGGCCTCCCTGTCCATCACCAACTGCCAGAGTCCACCCAAACCCATGTCCATTGAGTCGGTGATGCCATCTAACCGTCTCAGCCTCTGTCATCCCCTTCTCCTCCTGCCCTCAATCTTTCCCAGCATCAGGGTCTTTTCAAATGAGTCAGCTCTTCACATAAGGTAGCCAAAGTATTGGAGGTTCAGCTTCAACATCAGTCCTTCCAAAGAAATCCCAGGGCTGATCTCCTTCAGAATGGACTGGTTGGATCTCCTTGCAGTCCAAGGGACTCTCAAGAGTCTTTTCCAACACCACAGTTCAAAAGCATCAATTCTTTGGTGCTCAGCTTTCTTTATAGTCCAACTCTCACATCCATACATGACTACTGGAAAAACCATAGCCTTGACTAGATGGACCTTTGTTAGCAAAGTAATGTCTCTGCTTTCCAATATACTATCTAGGTTGGTCATAACTTTCCTTCCAAGGAGTAAGTATCTTTTAATTTCATGGCTGCAATCACTATCTGCAGTGATTTTGGAGCCCAGAAAAATAAAGTCAGCCACTGTTCCCACTGTTTCCCCATTTATTTGCCATGAAGTGATGGGACCGGATGCCATGATCTTAGTTTTCTGAATGTTGAGCTTTAAGCCAACTTTTTCACTCTCCTCTTTCACTTTCATCAAGAAGCTCTTTACTTCTTCACTTTCTGCCATAAAGGTGGTGTTATTTGCATATCTGAGATTATTGATATTTCCCCCAGCACTTTTGATTCCAGCTTGTGATTCATCCAGTCCAGCATTTCTCATGATGTACTCTGCATATAAGTTAAAAAAGCACGGTGACAATATATAGCCTTGATGTACTCCTCTTCCTATTTGGAACCAGTCTGTTATTACATGTCCAGTTCTAACTGTTGCTTCCTGTCCTGAATACAGATTTCTCAAGAGGCAGGTCAGGTGGTCTGGTATTCCCATCTCTTTCAGAATTTTCCACACACTAGCAAAGTGATGCTAAAATTCTCCAAGCCAGGCTCCAAGAGTACATGAATCATGAACTTCCAGATGTTAAGCTGGATTTAAAAATGGCAGAGGAACCAGAGATCAAATTGCCAACATCCGTTGGATCATCTAAAAAGCAAGAGAGTTCCAAAAACAACATCTACTTCTGCTTGATTGACTACACCAAAGCCTTTGACTGTGTGGCTCACAATAAACTGTGGAAAATTCTTCAAAAGATAGGAAGACCAGACAACCTGACCTGCCTCCTGAGAAATCTGTATGCAGGTCAGGTCAGGAAGCAATATTTAGAACTGGACATGGAACAACAGACTGGTTCCAAACCAGGAAAGGACTACGTCAAGGATGTATATTGTCATCCTGCTTATTTAACTTATATGCTGAGTACATCAGGAGAAACATTGGGCTGGATGAAGCACAAGCTGGAATCAAGACTGCCAGGAGAAATATCAATGCAAATGACACCACCATTATGGCAGAAATTGAAGAAGAACTAAAGAGCCTCTTGATGAAAGTGAAAGAGGAGAGTGAAAAAGTTGACTTAAAATTCAACTTGCAGAAAACTAAGATCATGGCATCTGGTCCCATCACTTCATGGCAAATAGATGGGGAAGCAATGGAAACAGTAACAGATTTATTTTGGGGGGCTCCAAAATCACTGCACATTGTGGCTACAGCCATGAAATTAAAAGACGCTTTCTCCTTGGAAGGAAAGTTATGACCAAACTAGAGAGCATATTACAAAGCAGAGACATTACTTTCCCAACAAAGGTCCATCTAGTCAAGGCTATGGTTTTTCCAGTAGTCATGTATGGATGTGAGAGTTGAACTATAAAGAAAGCTGAGCACTGAAGAATTGACGCTTTTGAACTGTGGTGTTGGAGAAGACTCTTGAGAGTCCCTTGGACTGCAAGGAGATCCAACCAGTCTATCCTAAAGGAAATAAGTCCTGAATATTCATTGGAAGGACTGAAGCTGAAGCTGAAACTCCAATACTTTGGCCACCTCATGTGAAGTGTTAACTCATTGGAAAAGACCCTGATGCTGGGAAAGATTGAAGGTGGGAGGAAAAGGGGATGACAGAGGATGAGATGGTTGGATTGCATCACTGACATGAGTTTGAGTAAACTCTGAGAGTTGGTGATGGACAGGGAGGCCTGGTGTCCTGCAATCCATGGGGGTCACAAAGAATCAGACATGACTGAGTGACTGAACTGAACTGGGCAAGTTTAGGGGGACCAGCAAGGAAAGTTGCAGTATCCCAGATCAGAAACAGCAGTCTGCTATTAATACATCTCAGTCAGAGCAATGAAAAAAGGGAGCAGTTTCAGCACCCTGAGAAAATGTCTGTCTGGAGAGAGTTACTCCCAGGAGCTATGACTCTGAGTAGAGGGTTACAACCAACCCCCAGAAACTTGGCACAGATATAGCCAGGAGACCGACAACAGCTGTCTCATTCTCCCTTCATCTTTGATCATCTGATGGTTCCTCCCACTGCCCAAACTTAGTTAAAAACCAGAGATCAAGGCAACTCATAGAAGGTCATATTCCCTGTGAAAGCAGTAGCACAGAGAAAGATATAGAATGCTTCTGGAAGAGCAAATGTAAAATACTCAAACTATCCCACATCAGGGTGTGGGCTGTGTTAGAGAGGAATGTACTTGTCCATTCCTCAGCAGGGATTTTAGTTGCCACCCTAATTCTAGCAGGATATGGGAAGTACCATAAAAAGAAATCTTCTGCCACATGCCTATTGTTTCTTAAATGCCTGCCCTTACTAACATCCTAATAGTTACCCTGTTTGTTTCCCTCTCTTTGCAGTAAAAATCACTGATTCTATTTTAGTGTCTTGTAAGACAACTTGATGTAAGATCCAGTTGCTCCTGAACTTCACCTCCGGTTCTTTCCTAGCTATGCTTTGATCTTTCCTTTTCCATGGATAATATTGCTCCTAGTTCAGTTGGAACCTATTACAGGTAAATTCCAACTGACTAATCCTAGGCATGTGTGTGAGAATAAAACACTCCCTCTCTCCCCTGTTGAATCAGCCAGGATAAGCTAAGTCAAACTAGGCCAACAAAAAAACCCAAAATCTAGTGGCTTTAAAATAACAAGGTTTATTAACTCCCCACTACATCATACATAAGCCAGGGATCACTCAAGACTATCATTTAGGAACCCAGCTAACAGAAGACTTTTTGTCAACACATCATTTTCATGATTTTAGAGGCAGAGAACAACGTAGTGAATTATACAACAGCTCTTAAAGTTTCTTTGTGGAAGTTACACACATAGATCACTTCAGCTCACATTTCACTGTCCAAATGAAGCTACATGACCAAAGCTAAGTTCAAACTGGCAGAGAAAAACAATCCTACTATATGCTCAGGGTGAGACAAATTTCATTTTTAAGCCAACCCTAATGACTAACATGTATGCTCTATTTGTTGCACCTTATTCTTAGGGGGCTGTAACATTGAAAAAGATAAAGTCACAATGTGAGGTACAAAAATTGTTCTTAAAGTCACAAAGGTTATAATAATTTATTATAGGCATCAGCAACCATTTGAAACTAGTGGACCAAGTTGAGAGATTTGTTAAGTTAGACAGGGTCAGAAGACCTTCACGAACTAGTTTCTCCCTTCAGATTTCTCTAGAATGCAATAAATATTAACATTGTCAGTCATCATGGGAGGCAAGAAAATCATGGGAAGAAAGCGTGACCTTAGAGGTTAGGCTTTAGAATAGAAACAGAAGGGTCATATTATTCTCTCTGACTTGAGAGAAGTGGAAAGTGTGGACTCTGCCCCCAGGCAGTAAAGGGACTTTCTTATTCTCTCCAGGTCTCAGTTGAAATATCATTTGGTCAGAAACACTTAATCTGCACACTTTCTACTCAATAGCATCCTTCCCACCCTCACCTCCATCTTTCCCTTCTGCCTCATATGCTTTCTCTTCATAACACTTATCACCATCTTGCATGCTAAGTCGCTTCAGTCATGCCCGACTCTTTGTGACCCTATGGACTATAGCCAGCCAGGCTTCTCTATCCATGGGTTCTCTAGTTCTCCAGACGAGAATACTGGAGTAGGTTGTCATGCCCTCCCTCCAGGGGATCTTCCCAACCCAAGGGAGGAACACACATCTCTTACATCTTCTGCATTGACAAGAGAGTTCTTTACCACTAGCACCACCTGGGAAAGCTATCACCATCTTATGTGTCTCATATTTATCCGTCTTCCTACCCACTAGAATAGACACTTTGAGGCAGGGACTTGTATATATCCCCAGTGACTAAAAGAGTGCTTAGCAGTTCAGTTCACTTCAGTAGCTCAGTTGTGTCCAACTCTTTGCGACCCCATGAATCGCAGCACGCCAGGCCTCCCTGTCCATCACCAACTCCCGGAGTTCACTCAGACTCACGTCCATTAAGTCAGTGATGCCATCCAGCCATCTCATCCTCTGTTGTCCCCTTCTCCTCCTGCCCCCAATCCCTCCCAGCGTCAGAGTCTTTTCCAATGTGTCAACTCTTCGCATGAGGTGGCCAAAGTACTGGAGTTTCAGCTTTAGCATCATTCCTTCCAAAGAACACCCAGGGCTGATCTCCTTCAGAATGGACTGGTTGGATCTCCTTGCAGTCCAAGGGACTCTCAAGAGTCTTCTCCAACACCACAGTTCAAAAGCATCAATTCTTCGGTGCTCAGCCTTCTTCACAGTCCAACTCTCACATCCATACATGACCATTGGAAAAACCATAGCCTTGACTAGATGGACTTTTGTTGGCAAAGTAATGTCTCTGCTTTTGAATATGCTGCCTAGATTGGTCATAACTTTCCTTCCAAGGAGTAAGTGTCTTTTAATTTCATGGCTGCAGTCACCATCTGCAGTGATTTTGGAGCCCAAAATAATAAAGTCTGACACTGTTTCCACTGTTTCCCCATCTATTTCCCATGAAGTGATGGGACCAGATGCTTATAGGAGCCATTTATTAAATATTTGTTTAATAAATAAATGACTACAGGAGAGTTCCATCATATGTGTGGAGGGAAGACTAGCCCTTCCTTGCAGGAGAGACTTGGCCAGACCTTTATGCTTTGGAGGAAGGACACATGATGTGCCTCTGATAAATCCATACTGAGGCTCCCATTGTAGGAATTTCCCATGTAAGTCCTTTACACTGATAACCCATGCCTTCACTAAGGCCTCGCTAGACATTTTGACATGGTCTCAATTATTCCACAGCATTCATTCAATGGAGAATATTATGAGGTTGTCATACATGCTTCTATTATTCCATAGGAAACAGTTCTGGGCAGGAGCTGGATCCGCAGCCAATGGGTTTTAGCACTGTGGCCATTCTACAACATCCCCAAAGCTGCACATCCCTGAAGTTTCAGATAAGATACTGACTCAAGAAGTCTTCTCTGATGCCCAAGCTAGGCAGAGTGCCATGACTAATGCCCTTCTGGTACCATGAAAACTTCCTCCATTACACACTTCATACTCAAAACTCTGAGATGTCAGAAACCAGCCTATATGACCACCTCTGCATGCCTACTGCCTTACAGAGTGCCTAGCATGTAGTGCATGCTCTGTCAATACCTTTTAAATGAAAAGTTAATGCAATGAGTGAATGAATGAATGAAGTGGTATTATGGCAACCTACAAAAATCCAAATCCCTTATGATTATACATAACAGAAATAGATTTAAGGGCCTAGATCTGATAGATAGAGTGCCTGATGAACTATGGAATGAGGTTCGTGACATTGTACAGGAGACAGGGATCAAGACCATCCCCATGGAAAAGAAATGCAAAAAAGCAAAATGGCTGTCTGGGGAGGCCTTACAAATAGCTGTGAAAAGAAGAGAAGTGAAAAGCAAAGGAGAAAAGGAAAGATATAAGCATCTGAAAGCAGAGTTCCAAAAAAATAGCAAGAAGAGATAAGAAAGCCTTCTTCAGTGATCAATGCAAAGAAATAGAGGAAACAACAGAATGGGAAAGACTAGAGATCTCTTCAAGAAAATTAAAGATACCAAGGGAACATTTCATGCAAAGATGGGCTCGATAAACGACAGAAATGGTATGAACCTAACAGAAGCAGAAGATATCAAGAAGAGGTGGCAAGAATACACAGAATAACTATACAAAAAAGATCTTCATGTCCCAGAAAATCATGATGGTGTGATCACTGACCTACAGCCAGACACCCTGGAATGTGAAGTCAAGTGGGCCTTAGAAAGCATCACTACAGACAAAGCTAGTGGAGGTGATGGAATTCCAGTGGAGCTATTTCAAGTCCTGAAAGAAGATGCTGTGAAAGTGCTGCACTCAATATGCCAGAAAATTTGGAAAACTCAGCAGTGGCCACAGGACTGGAAAAGGTCAGTTTTTATTCCAATCCCAAAGAAAGGTAATGCCAAAGAATGCTCAAACTACCGCACAATTGCACTCATCTCACACGCTAGTAAAGTAATGCTCAAACTTCTCCAAGCCAGGCTTCAGCAATATGTGAACCGTGAACTTCCTGATGTTCAAGCTGGTTTTAGAGAAGGCAGAGGAACCAGAGATCAAATTGCCAACATCCACTGGATCATGGAAAAAGCAAGAGAGTTCCAGAAAAACATCTATTTCTGCTTTATTGACTATGCCAAAGCCTTTGACTGTGTGGATCACAATAAACTGTGGAAAATTCTGAAAGAGATAGGAATACCAGACCACCTGACCTGCCTCTTGAGAAATTTGTATGCAGGTCAGGAAGCAACAGTTAGAACTGGACATGGAAAAACAAACTGGTTCCAAATAGGAAAAGGAGTACGTCAAGGCTGTATATTGTCACCCTGCTTATTTAACTTATATGCAGAGTACATCATGAGAAACGCTGGACTGGAAGAAACACAAGCTGGAATCAAGATTGCCAGGAGAAATATCAATAACCTCACATATGCAGATGACACCACCCTTATGGCAGAAAGTGAAGAGGAACTAAAAAGCCTCTTGGTGAAAGTGGAGAGTGAAAAAGTTGGCTTAAAGCTCAACATTCAGAAAACAAAGATCATGGCATCCGGTCCCATCGGATCCCATCCCCATACATAGGGAAACAGTGGAAACAGTGTCAGACTTTATTTTTCTGGGCTCCAAAATCACTGCAGATGGTGACTGCAGCCATGAAATTAAAAGACGCTTACTCCTTGGAAGGAAAGTTATGTCCAACCTAGATAGCATATTCAAAAGCAGAGACATTACTTTGCCAACAAAGGTTCGTCTAGTCAAGGCTATGGTTTTTCCTGTGGTCATGTATGGATGTGAGAGTTGGACTGTGAAGAAGGCTGAACACCGAAGAATTGATGCTTTTGAACTGTGGTGTTGGAGAAGATTCTTGAGAGTCCCTTGGACTGCAAGGAGATCCAACCAGTCCATTCTGAAGGAGATCAGCCCTGGGTGTTCTTTGGAAGGAATGATGCTAAAGCTGAAACTCCAGTACTTTGGCCACCTCATGGGAAGAGTTGACTCTTTGGAAAAGACTCTGATGCTGGGAGGGATTGGGGGCAAGAGGAGAAGGGGACAACAGAGGATGAGATGGCTGGATGGCATCACTGACTTAATGGACGTGAGTCTGAGTGAACTCCGGGAGTTGATGATGGACAGGGAGGCCCGGCTGCTGCAATTCATGGGGTCGTAAAGAGTCAGACACGACTGAGACTGAACTGAACTGAAAAAAATCCACATGTACATCAGATATATCTACATACTGAATAAATAATTCCCTTGCATATATTTACTGCTGCTGATGTTGCTGCTAAGTTGCTTCAGTCATGTCTGACTCAGCGACCCCATGGACTGCAGCCTACCAGGCTCCTCCATCCATGGGATTTTCCACACAAGAGTACTGGAGTGGGGTGCCATTGCCTTCTCTGGCATATATTTACTACTATCATTCAAATGTGAGGAGATGCGTTTGTCGTTCATGAAATACAAAAGTATTCAAAAGAGTTATTGAATTAAGAGTAACTATTTGAAATTGTGTCTTTTCTCAATTAGTAATGCTAAAAATATTACTATTATAGGAATTCAAATAATGTTTTAATTTTTTTAAAAAATATTCTCATACTTGAAGAGGGTTGAAAATAGTGAGCTAGAATAAGATGATGAAATTAAATTCACATACAAAAAGGTATAATACAGACTGCAAATATACTGGCTCCATTAAGTAAGCATATGAATTATACAGAAAATTAATTCAGTCATAATTTTAATTGACTCAAGATAAAAGGTGAGGCAGACTCATGTTAATTCCTCTCACAGACTATAGATTTCTATTTCCTTTGGATGGGAGTCTCTCAGATGCAACAATATGATTATACTTTCTCCAAATGAATATGACAGTCTAGTCCACACCTCCAATACAGGCATATAAACATGAAACAGCATTCTCTCAGCCAATCTCACATACATTATGAACAAACAAAAACCCTATAAAATGAGAGGATCAAGACATAAAATCTTTATGGTCTTCTTTTTAAGTTTATATTTTGCAACTTTCCAAGAAACCTAGCTGAGAAGTTTATTTTACTGTTACTCAAGAGACTATATTGATAAAATCAACTTAATAAGTCAATCTAAAGTTATCATGCTGCTGCTACTGCTGCTAAGTCGCTTCAGTCGTGTCCGACTCTGTGTGACCTCATAGACGGCAGCCCACCAGGCTCCCCCGTCCCTGGGATTCTCCAGGCAAGAACACTGGAGTGGGTTGCCATTTCCTTCTCCAATGCATGAAAGTGAAAAGTGAAGGTGAAGTCGTTCAGTCGTGTCCAACTCTAAGTGACCCCACGGACTGTAACCCATAAGGCTCCTCCATCCATGGAATTTTCCAGGCAAGAACTGGAGTGGGGTGCCACTGCCTTCTCATACAGTCTTTAAAAATAACTGGATAGATTATTCATGTCTATTTTTGCCTTCCAAATAATAGACTCCAATCATTTCTTCAGAAAGGTGAGGATATTTCTGCATCAGCAATACTAACTTAACTTTAAACTACTTTGGTCTGTAGGAGTAAAGTACTTACAAGCCCAAGTCTGGAACCATGCAGATCAAGATTGAAACTTACTTCTCTGCATTTATAAGCTATTGGTTATTGGACAAATCACTTCAGACCTCTAGGATTATTTCCTTCATTATAAAGTGGAGGTCACCATATCTGCTTCACAGGATATAGCATAGTGCCTGTCATGTGTGAAAAACTAACTAAATGGCACATCTCTCTATATTTTTTTGTTATTCAGTCACTCACTTGTGTCCAACTCTTTGCCACCCCATGGACTGTAGCACACAAGGTTTCCCTCTCCTGTACCATCTCCTGGAGCTTGCTCAAATTCATGTCTATTGAGTCAGTGATGCCATCCAACCATCTCATCCTCTCTCATCCCCTTCTCCTGCCTCAGTCTTCCCCAGCATCAGGGTTTTTCCAAGGAGTCAGCTCTTTGCATCAGGTGGCCAAAGTATTGGTGCTTCAGCTTCAGCATCAGTCCTTTCAATGAATATTTAGGACTGATTTCCTTTAGGATGAACTGGTTGGATATCCTTGCAGTTCAAGGGACTCTCAAGACTCTTCTCTAACATGACAGATCAAAAGCATCAATTCTTCAGTGCTCAGCCTTCTTTATGGTCCAACTCTCACATCCATACATGACTACTGGAAAAACCATAGCTTTCACTATACAGATCTTTGTCAACACAGTAATGCCTCTGCTTTTTCAATATGCTGTCTAGGTTGGTCATAGCTTTTCTTCTGAGGAGCAAGTGTCTTTTACTTTCACGACTGCAGTCACCATCTGCAGTGATTTTGGAGCCCAAGAAAATAAAGTCTGTCACTGTTTCCATTGTTTCCCCATCTTTTTTCCCATGAAGTGATGGGGTCAGATGCCATGATCTTAGTTTTTTGAATGTTGAGTTTTATGCCAGCTTTTCCACTCCCTTTTCATATTCATCAAGAGGCTCTTCAGTTCCTCTTTGCATTCTGCCATTAGGGTGGTGTCATCTGCATATATGAGGTTACTGATATCTCTTGACAATCTTGATTCCACCTTGTGCTACATCCAGCCCAGTATTTCGTATGATGTACTCTGCATATAAGTTAAATAAGCAGGGTGACAATATACAGCCTTGATATACTCCTTTCCCAACTTGGAACCAGTCCGTTGTTCTGTTTGGTTCTAATTATCTATTGTTGACCTGCATACAGGTTTTGCAGGAGACAGGTAAGATGGTCAGGTATTACCATCTCTTTGAGAATTTTCCACAGTTGGTTGTGATCCACAGAGTCAAAGGCTTTAGTGTAGTTAATGAAACAGAACTGGATATTTTTCTGGAACTCTCTAGCTTTTTCTATGATCCAACAGATGTTGGCAATTTGATCCCTGGTTCCTCTATTTTTTCCTAAATCCAGTTTGTACATCTGGAAGCTCTCAGTTCATGTACTGTTGAAGCCTGGCTTGGAGAATTTTGAGCATTACTTTACTAGCGTGTGAGATGAGTGCCATTGTGTGGCAGTTTGAGCATTTTTTGGCATTGCCTTTCTTTGGATTGGAATAAAAACTGACCTTTTCCAGTCCTGTGGCCACTTCTGAGTTTTCCAAGTTTGATGGCGTATTGAGTGCAGTACTTTCACAGCATCATCTTTTAGGATTTAAATAGCTCAACTGGAATTCCATCACCTCCACTAGCTTTGTTCATAGTGATGCTTCCTAAGGCCCACTTGACTTTGCACTGCAAGATGTCTGACTCCAGGTGAGTGATCACACCATCATGGTTATCTGGGTCATTCATTAAGATCTTTTCTGTAGAGTTTTTCTGTGTATTCTTGCCACCTCTTATTAATATTTTCTGCTTCTGTTAAGTCCATACAGTTTCTGTCCTTTAGACCACTGCCTCCTGTACAATGTACAAACCTCCCTCCATAATTCTTCAGGCACTCTGTGTACCAGATCTAATCCCTTGAATCTATTTATCACTTCCACTGTATAATCATAAGGTATTCTATTTAGGTAATGAATGGCCTAGTGGTTTTCCCTACTTTCTTCAATTTAAGTCTGAATTTTGCAATAAGGATTTGAGCCACAGTCAGTTCAAGTCTTGTTTTTGCTGACTGTATAGAGCTTCTCCATCTTTGGCTGCAAAGAATATAATCAATCTGATTCCAGTATTGACCATCCGGTGATGTCCATGTGTAGAGTCATCTCTTGTGTTATTAAAAGAGGGTGTTTGCAAGGACCGTGCATTCTCTTGACAAAACCCTGTTAGCCTTTGCCCTGCTTCATGTTGTACTCCAAGGCCAAACTTGCCTGCTATTCTAGATATTTCTTGACTGCCTAGTTTTGTATTCCAGTCCCCTATAATGAAAAGGACATCTTTTTTTGGCTATTAATTATAGAAGGTCTTGTAGGTCTTCATAGAACTGTTCAACTTCAGCTTCTTAAGCATTACTCATTGGGGCATAGACCTGTATTACTGTGATATTGAGAGGTTTGCCTACATACCCACCAGATATATTCTGACCAGGTCTAGAAAGGTTGTAACTGGAACATCTTACTTGGTCAATTCCTCCATTTCTGAGTTATAGAATATGCTTCCACTTTTGGACCTTGAATTGAGTGATATGCATTTTTAAGTTCCTCTTCAATTACATGAGCTTGGTTCAAATCTTATTCATTATAGGACCCTACTCTAAACAGTCAGATGAAAAGTGGACTGTGTACTCCATATCATCATCCTTCGCATTGTATATCCAGAAGATTTGTAAATAGAAAAGATTCTTTCCCTGATGGTCTGATACCTTGTAATTAAGAGAAGGCTAAAATATTCTATGGAAGTTTTTCCTTCCATAGAAAACATATTTGAAATCATGGGCTTTTCCAGGGGCTCAGTGGTAAAGAATCCACCTGCCAGTTCAGGAGATGTGGGTTTGATCTTCGGGTTGACAAAATCCCCGGAGAAGGGAAAGACAACCCATTCCAATATTCTTACTTGGCAAATCCCATGCACAGAGGAGCCTGAAAGGCTACAGTCCATGGGGTCACAAAGAATCAGACATGACATAGCAACTAAACAAACACACACACACACACACACACACACTTGAAGTCACATACATAAAGGTATGATACAGAATACAAATGTACTTTTTTTGTAGTGAGTAAACATATAGTGTTTATAGGCAATGTATTAGTCATGATTTTTATCACTGATTCAGTATAAGTGAAGACACAGACAAAAGTAGAATTAAATGCTGAATACTTTCATATCTTACCAACAAATTCGGTGATTATTTATTGATATTTCTGTCTCATTCCCCCCTTTCACACAGACACACTTTTCATTTCGAGAATTTTCCATAATAGCCCACAAATCTATACGTTCAGGGGGATGGAAAATAAAATACTCTAAAAAACAATTGTACATCCCAGAGATGTTTCTTCAATTGCTCTATGCCACTGCTAGAGACCCAAAGTTACATAAAGAAACCAGGTAAGTGAAATTCTTTCTGCAGAGGCTCTAGCTAGACTATGCTCATGGGAGAATCAATCTGAATTCTAACTCCAAGGCTAGAAATGGAAAATAATAGAGCAATTTCTCCCTGAAGGAGAAAGCTTTTGATCCTAGCACCTATAAAATGCTATTGCCTTTGTTCTTCACAGATTCTGATATACCCAGGCTCTGAAAGGTCTGACTCTTAAAAGTAGATGAGGTAGCCAGGTTTATCAGATACCTGATGCTCCTCTTTTCTGTGCTACTTGCAGTCCAATAGGCTTTATTTAATGGGTGAGAGGACTGAAGTGAGTTAAGAATAAATTCCTAGTTTATTTTGAAACCAGTTTGTTCCCTTTCTAGCACAAATATCATTCTACCACTGCATTCTGTTCAACTTTTTAATATTCACACACATTTAATTCCTACACTGGGATCTTAAGCAAGAAAATGTGTATATGTGTGCTGTATTAATTTAAATGTGTTCTAAGGAATAATTTAGGGTTCCAAGTGCAAATATCTCATTCTGAAAGGATCTTCATACTTGAAGAAATTCTACACAAAGAAGAGCTTGCTGAAGGCTCTTCATAAATAGAAAATCAGAGAATTTAAAGATAAGGAAATGAGCAAGTTTGAATTGTTCTACTCTGCCTCAAAGAGAAGCTGGTCATTTTACCAGAACAAGAATGAAACAGTGTCAGCTGAGTAAAGTGAACTTGTAAGAGTACACATTGAGAAGAAAGGATAACTAATAGACAAAAGGAGTATTTCAGAAGAAAAAATATTTTTAAGCTACTGATCAATTATCTCAGTTATTTACAGCTGCATGATCATCAGATTTATCTGACTGGCTAATACAGTTGGATTTTTAAGAAATATTAAAATGTCAAATACTAAATAGCCTTAAATAGACTAGCTAGATAAAAATTGGGGGGAAAAAAACTATTGTCTTGTGTTGATTTCAGTGAGAGATAGCATAATAGAAAGGTTGTTTCATTTTAAACATTAATGAAAGCATACTACATTTCACTGCACTCCTACATTGTTATTGTCTGGTCTAAATGTAGTATTTATGTCCTATATGATGTACTAGTTGGCTGTATTGTCAATTGATTGGTGCATAATGTACCATATATTTATGCATATAACATATTCAATTACAGTGAGTTATTTTGTATACATCATCTACAATTTGTGTTGCCTTATTGTTCAATTTAAAAACACAGCCTTATTTCCATAAATGTGATTTTCATCACACAATTTCAAAATAAAGTACTAGGTACCGACTGTGTACAACACTAGTGGAAATATACCTAATGTCTCTGAAGAAATAATGCATCCATATTAAAATAGATATATCAAATCTATGCACCTGAAACTCCATAATGGCATGTCAATTTAAATTAGACAAAGACTAATTGATGAAACGAATGGACCATATCTGTATACTCAGTATATGTACACATAGAACCAGAGCTTCCTGTCAATGTCACTGACCAGAGTCGCTTCATGGATGCTCTATTAAAACAAAGATTCACAGAATAGACAGAATATAAATCACCAGCTTCTACATAGAAGATATCAAAAGAATTGTAGTATAGTTGCTTTCTTCACATCAGGTTATTAATGGAAGTAACATCAGTGAAATGTAGGCTTGTATTTACTGACAAGCTACTGTTTTTCCATTAGTCATGTACGGATGTGAGAGCTGGACCATAAAGAATGCTGAGCACCAAAGAATCGATCCTTTTGAACTGTGATGTTGAATAAAACTTTTGAGAGTCCCTTGGAATGCGAGGAGATCAAACCAGTCAATCCTAAAGGAAATCAACCCTGAGTATTTACTGGAAGGACTGATGCTGAAGCTGAAGCTCCTCTTTTGGCCACGTGATGGGAAGAGCTGACTCATTGCATTCGAAGGCAGGAAGAGAAGGGACAACAGAGGATGAGATGGTTGGATGGCATCACCGACTCAATGGGCATGAGTTTGAGCAAGCTCCAGGAGATGGTGAAGGACAGGGAAGCCTGGCATGCTGCAGTCCATGGGGTCGCAGAGTCAGACACGAATTAGCCACTGAACAGCAACAACTTACTGACAAATTTTAGTGATATATCCTGAAGTAAATATTCATATTTTATGTTATTCTATGGTTATGGACAGCAGAATACTTTGATTAACCATTCCTTGAAAACGTCAATCTTTACCTTCTTTGAAAATAAATGCTTCTGTAAGTAGGGTGTGTATATGGGGAGACAATAGATGCACGTAGTTATTGTTTATTCTCTCAGGCAAGTTGTCCATTCAGATAAGGAAAAAAAAAGACTTCCCATGGTAGCATTCCTCTATGACAGAAGTTTAGGAATTTAAAATGTAATGTGTCTGTGCTATGCTTAGTCACTCGGTCCTAATGTGTCTATCTCTCTATTACCTGCTTTCTACTCTTTTTCCTCTCCACTAGTCTGGTCTTGGAGAAGGCAATGGCACCCCACTCCAGTACTCTTGCCTGGAAAATCCCATGGGCAGAGGAGCTTGGTAGGCTGCAGTCCATGGGTTTGCTAAGAGTCAGACACGACTGAGCGACTTCACTTTCACTTTTCACTTTCATGCATTGGAGAAGGAAATGGCAACCCACTCCAGTGTTCTTGCCTCGAGAATCCCAGGGATGGGGGAGCCTGGTGGGCTGCCGTCTATGGGGTCACACAGAGTCGGACATGACTGAAGCGACTTAGCAGAAGCAGTCTGATCTTATGTCTAGTTTAGGCTCCCCAACTTCTCCACATTGTCCTCATCTCTGCCACTGCCCACTCTCCTACATGTCCAGACTCTTTCGTATGGTGTGAGACATTTGTCATTATTTGAAAGTAGAAACACTTGTTCATTTGTAGTTTTCAACACTCATTCAATTCAATATATGTATATTTCATGACCGTTATGTGTCACATATTTTTCTTGTCACTGGGGACGCCTATGTAAATAAGAAACTTCTGACTTATCCTAATGCACAAACACCATCATTCCACCAGAGGTCATGGCAATGGGGCTAGAGAAAGAAGGGAAGAAGACAGGGAAAGTAATTTGGATTAGTAGTAAAATGGCTTGAACTCATCAAATTTTATATATTTCAAGATGCTGAAGTTTTATCTGAAACAGAAATGTCTACTGAGTTCCTGGGTTTCAATAAGTTTTTATGAAAGGTCACATTTTGTGCCTCATGGTTACTTGAATTGAGTTGACAGTTTTATATGTAACAGGAGAAACATCCTACACCTAATTTGTGGACTTCCTTTGCTTTAGAATGATCTGCACTCATTTAACCTGCTATTAAGAACACATTGGATGTGAGAGATGAATAGCTTGAGAGCCACTCTTTTTTCCCTTACAACAAACCACATTAGAAGTTAAGACACATGAAAAAACATTTGGAAATCCGTGTACCCATCTCTTCTTCAGGTAAAATGACTAGAAGTGCCTTTAAAATGACATGAATGGGCCACTATTTATATTCCACAAATTATGGGTTTTTTAAGCCTATAACAATCTATATTTTTGAGAATTTTTTAGATGACAATTCAAACTTAGAATTTACATGTACAAAGGTTTTTTTTTTTAATTTGGGAACATTATTAAATCTATTGTTACTGTTTTCTAACATTTTATGTTATTATACCAATAACTCACAACATGTAAGGCAATAGTACTTCATAACATTAAATATTTGAGTTTCCACACAATATCATTTAGAAAGAAAATCCATGTCAAAAGGGGTACAAAAGATCTTTTTATTTTCTTCCTTAGATTAACTTTATTAAGGTATAATTTACATTCAATAACATGCATCTATTTTATGTGTACAAGTCTTACAAGTTTTGGCAAGTGTGCACAACCATGTAATCAACTAATCAACACTCCAACCCAGATTTGGAACATTTTCATGCCACCAAAAGTCCCTCATACATCTTCGTATTCAATCCCCCAACCTCTGGCCACAAGTTATCACTAATCCACTATTGCTGTAGATTTGTTTTCCCTTTTCTAGAATTACATACACAGTAGATCCCCCTTATCCAAAGTTTCACTTTCCACAGTTTCAGTTATCTGTGGTCAACTCAGGGTCCAAAAATAATAAATGAAATATAAACAATTCATAAATTTTAAACTGTACACCATCCTGAGTACTGACGAAATCTCACACCATCCTGCTCTTTCTCACCCAGGACGTGAATCAACACTTTGTCTAGCATATCCATGCTGTATATGCTACATGCACTTAATCTACATATTGTAGTTAATAATACTCATAAAATACTCAAAACTAAGTACAAAGACTACCTCTACAAGTGACCATGAGCACTAGAGAGACCCAGAGCAGCTACAAAGATAGTGAACAACTGCTATCACCATCTGTTAGCAGTAAATAAATTGTTCTGCCTTTACTCTGCAGGGTAGATCCATTTGGATTAGGAAAAGTTCATAACTGGAAGTTTGTAAGCAGAGGAACATCTGTAATTCTTATTTTACAGGCTTCCTGTGAGGCATAAATGATCTAATTCATGGGAAGGCACTTTGTTAATTATGAAAACGAAACTGTTAGTTGCTCAGTTGTGTCCAACTCTTTGTGACCCCATGGAATGTAACTCACCAGGCTACTCCATTCATGGAATTTTCTAGGCAAGAATCCTGGAGTGGGTTGCCATTTCCTTCTCCAGGACCTCGTCCCAACCCAGGGATTGAACGCAGGTCTCCCACATTGTAGGTAGATTCTTTACCATTTGAGCCACCAAGGAAGCAGAAAACATTATATAAATTTTAGTTTTATATAAAATTTAAGGAAGGGTTTTGCCGAGGTCCAGCCCCGGCTGATCCAGGGTATTCGAAGGGGAGACGGCGTAGGCGACCTATTTATTTATTCAGAGATATAAAGAGTAATAGAATGAGGATAGCTCAGTAGGAAAATTCAGTGGAGAAAAGAAGCTGAGTAGCTTGGTTTACGCGGAAAATCAATATAACCCATGACACCAGGTTAGCTCTGACCACGGAGGCCGCAGGCTCCCTCTCGAATAGCGGAAGGTGCCCCACCTTAGACACCTTCTCGAGTGGGTCTTAGAAGCCCAGGCAAATAAATGGTCGCAGAGTATATCCACGCTCCAGATGGAGACTCAGCTGAAAATTGAGGGGAAGAATGACATGGGGAGACCAAGTGCTGGTGAGCAAGGCCCATAGCTTTATTTTCAACAGGGGCTTTTATACCCTAAGTTACACATAGAGGATAATAGGGGATGCAAAGTCAGCAGTCTTTGATCCTTATCAAAAACCAGGGTTTCTTTCCTGTAAAGTTATCGTATACAAATGGTTTAGGTGATTTACATCATCTTCTGGCCAGAAGGCCTATTAACATTTTATGACTCTTGACAAGGACTTATCAACCGTAAGACTTATTTTCTCTAACAGTAATTATTTTAAGGTTTGGCGCCATCTTCCGAAGATAAAATTGCATTCCTAAAGGGTGGATGTGTAATGGGTTTACAAAGGAAAGAATTTATTACCTTAAGGGTCTAAAGTTACTAACACCAAGGCCACTACTTTTTTCTACATACCAACTATATTAATTAATACACATTCAAGGATACAATTCAGGGGATGTGGAAACTTGGCAACAAGCATTGGCTCATCAATGAAATCTTTTACTAGTTTTATTCTGACAGTTTCTAACTCTCTGAGAGGCTCTAAGCTATTTGAATATCTTAAGCTTCCCGTGCCTCTCGAGGCTGGGAGACTGTAAACAATCATATGCATAGCTGTAGGAGTCCGGGTAAACTTGTCAGGCGAGTTAGAGAGCCATCTGAGGGGTTTGGATTTAAACAGTCCTAATTGCCCAGGAACTTTATTATTTAGAGCTGTAAGTTAGCTCCTTGACAGAGAGAGTGAGATGGTGGTGGGGGACAGCCCCCAGTAAAGTCAGAGGTGAGAGCACAAAGCAATAAAGTAGGCAGACTCTGGTTTTTTGGGGGTAGATGCTCGAGAATATCCGGGGGGACTCCCGAGGCTCGATCCCGCCTTTGCGTATGCCGAGCCTCCTTCCTCATGACCTTTGTCACGAGTGGAATGTCTCTCGCCGGCTCCCGGCATCGGGTTTGAAGTCTCATCTCTGTTCAGAGCCCAGATTCAAAGGCTCATCCTGTAACTAGATATATAGCAGGTCCTAGAGTTTACAGAATGCTGTTTCTACTTTTTGCCTGGGCCTGCAACATCCATTCTGTGATTTCCACCTGCTAGGAGTCAAAGTCACATGCAGACATCACCCAAGAAAATATTATTTCCTTCCCTATATGTCCTGTGCATCATCACTAAGACAGCACTTACCACTTTACATTATGTTTCATTATAAACATTTGTCTGGCCTCACTCAACAGTGAACTTCTTGGAAGCAAGGACTACATCTGATTCCTCTTTGTATGTTTAGCATGTAGCATTATATTGGGCATATACTATGCATTCGATAAATGTTTGTTGAAATTGTTGAATTAATTTGCGATCAAATAATAACAGCCTCCTTCCTATTTAGCTGTGTCTCACAGCAAGCAGCCAGACCCAGCAGGGAGGAAGAGATGAAGGGAATTCATCTAAAATCAATTTCAGAAGAAAATGTACTGTATTCAATGAAATTATTGTTTCATCTTTTTTGTACATAGCCTCAGAGCTGTACATGATCATAATTTTATGTCAAATATCAACTCCCTTAAGTCATGTGGAGATATATTATTTTTGGACACAGTATATCACTGTAAAAATAATACTATCAATCCTGCAGGAACTAAATCCTGGAGTCACAGAAAGGGAAAAACCTAACAAATCACCTGGTAATGGCTGGATATTATACAGTTAAAAATAAAACAAAAACAAAAACTCCTACAAATTTATAGATACTTAGATAATGCACATCAGAGAAGGCAATGGCACCCCGCTCCAGTACTCTTGCCTGGAAAATCCCATGGACAGAGGAGCCTGGTAGGCTGCAGTCCATGGGGTCACTAGGAGTTGGACATGACTGAGCGACTTCACTTTCACTTTTCACTTTCATGCATTGGAGAAGGAAATGGCAACCCACTCCAGTGTTCTTGCCTGGAGAATCCCAGGGACGGGGGAGCCTGGTGGGCTGCCGTCTCTGGGGTCGCATAGAGTCGGACACTACTGAAGTGGCTTAACAGCAGCAGATAATGCACATATTCATAAAATGATCAATTTTAAGAAGAAGAAAGACATCTCTCCCAAAAGAGAGAGAGCCATATGGTTTATTTTGAAATTAGTAGGCTCCATTCCAATTTACAAGATGCAGACCAGAAGATTACTTGTGATGTCTTCATGAGAACCTCTTCTATTTTGAGGGGAACTAAAGAAAAATACTCAGGAGCTGTCAAGGCATGAGGCATGGATCATAAAAATATGTACACCTGACTGTGTGATAACACCTCAGAACTGGAGAAAGTCCTTATTAAAATGAAGCACCTTAATTGACTTAGTATGCCAGCCAAGTGTAGTTAATGTAGCTATGCTATAAATTATACCTTCTTCCCAGTAGGTGAAAACAACTGCCAAGTGGGATTTGGAAAACTTAAAAAAAAATTCCTTTTGAAGCTCAATGATTGTCTGTCCTGCACAAATATCAGGATTTGACTAGCTCATTTGCAATATCATTTTAATACAGGCAAAGTCAGTGGCTATAGAGAAAAGAGTTGCCCCGTCTGACAGAGTTGCAACCCCACCTTCATCAGCTGCTCAGAATCTAAGGTCCTTTGCTGAGGTGGGGCACATGAGAAGTTACTACTTTCTGCTCACTTCATCTTCCAAACCTTCCTACAAACCTACTGACCTTGCTGAAGGGACCCTGGCCCCTTCCAACTCACAGCTACAGGCACACATCCTCAAGCTGACATTTACTGATGTGCCACAGCCTCAAAGGTAACATTTATTTTTAATGGAGGCTTTTCTGGAGAACACAATGAGAGTCCTTCTAATGGTGGAAACGGACAGCTCCAGGTCAAGCCAATGAGGAAGATATTTTCTGACAGCCCTTTTAGCACATCGCAGGTCACACCATAAATAGTCTTTCCCTCTCCCTTCTCCCAGGGCAGGACTTCTTGGTCAGCCAACAGAAGTATGAAGGTTCCCAGGTCTTGATGACTTATCAAGAGCACTTTGGGGGCTCCTATAACAGTGACCCCATTTCCTCGCCCCAAGAGTCTTATTCTTTACATCCCGTGATCCTTGTAAACCACTCATGAAGAAACAGTGAAACAGTTTCCAAAAACTTGTTAACAAGTTATTGTCAACAGCAGTCCATAAAATTCATGTGTAATAGTTTGTTCTGTTATTTTCATAAAGCAGTGACAGGAATGATTTGGGGACAAGAGATAGAGACTCCCTCATTTTCTCAGAGGGGGGAAAAAGACTATTTCCTTGAAAATAGAACTATTTGGAAAATGTTATCCAAAAAAATAAATAAATAAATTTGGGAGGAGGGGTTATCCTTTTTTTTCCTCCCTGAAATCCTATAACTGAAAAGTTGTAGCTCACTTACCACCCTGGTCCTGTTCTTTGCAACTATTTAAAATCTATCTTCTTTTCTCTTAATCTCCAACTGCCTCTGTTTTCCCCATGTCATCTTTTAGAACTCCCTGAAAAGGTTGAATGGGAAATGGAATTCTGGGGCAGAAGGAAAACTGTGCCCTTGACAGAACATTTGCTCAGGCCCGAGGTCCCAGCACATGTGTCCCTTTCACAAAACAGGTAGGCCTTGCTTTGCCAATGGTTAAAAAAATTCTAAAAAGAATGTCTAATCTCATCTGAAAGATACATAACATAACATAACATTCACCGTTGCATCCACCTACTTGCTACATCTAGTTCCTATCCTTAAATCTGTAGTGAAGAAACCACTATGCTAAATTTTATGCTTATAATTCCTATCTTTATTATTATGATTTTATCATATACGTTATAATATGTATGTAAATATACATATTTCTGAACCCCATGAAAATAGCATTGCACTGCATGTACTTATTTTTCCAAACATACTTCCAAGTTTTATCTGTGTTTTTACACATATGTGCAATGCATTCAGGTCATTGATTCCCATAATTATTATCCAGTCTGAAAAGTTAAGTATAGGAGATTTGAAAACAAGTTTACTTTTTTATAGAGATTCAACAATGGAGGGATAACTTGAGCTGATTCTTAAAAGGTTGTTGGTTTGCTGGAATAGAACGGAGGAAGGTAAATATTTGAGGGGGAAAAAAGACCATGAGTAAAGTATGAAGGCAGGAACATTCAAGACATGTTCAGATGAAAACATGTTTTGCTTAGAACAATACGTTGAGGCCAGGATGGGAGGACCATCTCCAAGCCAAAGAGACTGAGAAGGTACAGAGAGGTGGGAGAAAAATGGGGAATGTGTGATGTTTTAGGAGCAAAAAGAGAGGTGTTTCTAGAAATAAAAGAGATAATCAAGTAAGTTGAAAACTGCTATGAAGAAAACTTCCCTTTGGATTTTTTAATACTATCATCAAATTATCTTTTTAACATTCAATTCATCTAATACCTTTTGTTCTAATTCCATGGTCACTCAATCACTGTCTGATTAAGGACTGATTTTCCATGTAACTCAGCTGGTAGAGGGAGAATTCATCAAGAAGACTAGGACTTCAGGTATTTCTAGTCCTTCTGTTAAGGTATTTTATGGTAAGTTAATAAAGCAGTTTCTGAATGAGTTTGCATTCCGTATGTGACTACAAGAGTGTATTAGTCTGCTTGAGCTGCTATAATAAAATATCATAACCTTGGTGGCTTAAGCAACAGACATTTATTTCTCAAAGTTCTAGAGCCTGGGAAGCCAAAGAACAAGGTGCCAATCAATTCAGTTCCTGACAGGAGCTCTCTTGCTCACTTGCAGCTTCTTCTCTGTATCCTCACATAATGAAGAGAAAGCAATTGCTCCCTTCCCCTTCTTATAGAGCTACTATTCCAATATGAGGGCCTCGCCCTTTGTTACCTCATCTAATGCTTATTACCTCCCTAACGTCCCTTCTCCAAATACCATCATATTGGGATTTAGGGCTTCCACACATAAAATTTAGGAGACTACAATTCAATCCACAGCATGGGGAATTATGGATGTTCCCATATGGCCATAATTGTCTCTAGCACCAACTATATTATACAGATTTTGTATTCTCATCTGCATTGAACACATAACACGAGTCCATCTCAAGTCCTTATCATTCTTGTCCTGCAAAAAGCACATCTCTGGCTTCACAGTGCTAGCAAAATCCTGAAATTTGGCACCCAAACAATACTAAGTGAGGGTTCACTTATTTACAAGCAGCTTCCCACAGTAATAAGCATAGTCTCCAGAGTGAAATCCATCAACTAAACTCTGCAGAGACCTTCAACCTCCTTGTATAACATGAACTATACACATTTCCTCAGGTGGGGCTGGGGCACAGAGTGGGCATGGTGACTGGCTAGTACCACCTGACTCTCAAGGGACTTGATGAAGTGCCAGGCAGGTGGAACACCAGTTGGGGTTGAGGCCAGGAGGAAAACTATGGAGGAGGCTCTGCCACACAGTAGCTCCAAGTCAGTGGAATTCTTACACCTCAGTTTTCTCCTCTATCAGTTGGGTCCATTCATTCACAAAGCTCTTAGAAAGATTTGAGCCAAGGGAGGGCTTCACAAATAGTCTGATCATTGCTAGTCCTACTGCTGCGATAACTGTGGGCTATGACATGCCAAGGTGTCACCTGCATCCTCTCAGGTCACCTGCACCATGGCTAGAAAGTTCATTTTATAAGTGAAGAAATAGGCACAGAGACAAAGTGACAAGTGCAAGGCTACACAACGGTTTCTCCTAACTCGTAGCACCTCCCCCCTCATAAAAAAAGAAGAAAAAGAATCATACACATTTCCTTATGTATAAATGCAAATAGGACAGATGAAGTTATGAGAGCAATTTCCAACTTTCGTTCACTAAGAAGTGGATGTAGCCCCTCAAGATACAACGATCAAAGAATATTGTATTCTCTGTCTCGGCCTACAGTCCTCTACTTTCAGGTCCAGGGATCTTTACTGTGTGCCACATGCTAGTCCAGTTCTAAGTTTTCTAACAAATTGCACAAAATGTTTTATTGTTGCTCTTGTACTGGTTACAGTAAAATCATTAAGCACCAGGAATTATCCACTGATTTACACACCACTTTCCTTAACATGTTCTGCAAAATACAGTCTTCCTCCTCTACTTGCTAAAAGAAAAGACTGAATGGATCAGCGACTCCAACTGATTAGTTTTTCTCCAACTAATTTCAGTATATTGGGTCTTTGTTCTATCTTCAAGGATCAGTATCACTATCCTTCAAATGTTGGCGGTACCAAAGTATTTTTTCCCTTTTCGCAGGAAAGTTACTTCCTGTATGATGTCAAGACTGAAAATGCATTCTTCCCATGGTAAGTTCCTAGGTTTTAAAAGTGACATCATTAACCAACCCTCTACCCACAATACCCACCACCATCCCACACTTCTCAACATGAGTCATATTTAATAAACTTCATTAATATATGAATGTTAATATATTTTATTTATCTCAAATTTTAAAAATTAAAAATTTGGTTTAATCTTTTTTCCTAGAATCTTGATGGTTACTTCTACATGTGTTCTCACAACATGTTTTCATACTTAGCTGAGGACTTGCTTTTGCTTTTTATATGTTTTAATAGACTCTTGGTTTTTCTAGACAGAGCTTTTCATTTCTGTATTTCACTCTTTGGTACGTAATTCTTTTTAGTTTCTTCCCCCATTGGGGTGTACTATTTTGCTGCTGTTGCTGCTGCTAAGTTCTTCAGTCGTGTCTGACTCTGTGCGACCCCATAGACTGCAGCCCACCAGGCTCCCCACCCTACTTTGCTACTTCCCCAGAATTAAGCTATAGCACAGAACCAACCTGTCCATTTTTCATGTCCTCCATTCTGAAGCAACTGCTGTTTCTGAAACTTTTCAATGGCATCAATATTCCATTTCTCAAATATTTATCTAGAACACAGTTATATGTCAAATCAGTTTCACCACTGCCAAGACGTGGTCATTTTGCAACTGATTTAGACCTAAATGGTGTCATTCGTTTTGTAGAAGCATGGGGCTGTGACAGTTTCTTACAACCAAAATAGCACTGCTTACTGGCAAGAAAATCATGATTGTGAAATTGCACTTTCCTTTTCTTGACTCTAATAATGCTTTCTTTTAAAATTAAAAATAAACTATGAGATCTAACTATTTATTTCCTTAATGAAATATATCCTTCTTGATTTCAGGAATTGGTGAGCAAATTTTGCTTCAAAATAAACAATCTAGTTTTCAGAATATGTGCTTCCATAATCACATATCACCAAGCTTGTTCTAATGCTTGACTTTGTTCAAAGGTATAATATCACCCATGTCTTGGTTTCCAAATACCTCTTCCCACTAAAAAGAACCATGAGTCCTTGGAGAAATGGTTGAATCCCAAGACTGCTATCAAAAATGCATCTGGAATATCATCTTATGCCAGAGAAAAAGTACTCAAAAAATTATGATATTTAGAGTCAGCTTTGATGAGACTCTGGTCAAATCTAGGATAATTTTAACATCAAAATAGACACAACAGAAACCTGCACACAGATGTTTATAGCAGCTTTATTCATAACTATTAAAACATTGGAGGAGAAAAAAAAAACTTGGAAGCAATCAAGATGTTTTTCAGTAAGTAAATAGATAAATAAATTGTGGACCATTCAGACAATATAACATTGGCATGGTGGTGTTCAGTTGTGTCTGACTCTTTGTGACCCCATGGATATAGCCCACCAGGCTCCTCTGTCCATGGGATTTCCCAGGCAAGAATACCAGAGTGCATTGACATTTCTTTCTCCAGGGGATCTATTCTTTACCTAGGGATCAAACCCCCATCTTTTGCATCTCCTGAATTGGTAGGAGGATTCTTTAACACTGAGCTACCTGGGAAGCCCAATGTAATATTACTCAGCACTCAAAAGAAATAGCATGTTGATAAATTGTCTAGTTTGCCCCAAAGCTATCTACAGATTAAATGTAATTCCTATCAAAATTCCAATGATATTTACCACAGAAATAAAACAAACAATAATAAAATTTGTACAGAATGACAAAAGACCCCAGATAGCCAAAGCAATCTTGAGAGAGAAGAACAAAGCTGGAAGCATCTCATTCCCTGACTTCAAAGCTAATAGTAAGCATAATAGTATGGTATTGACATAAAAACAGACATATAGATCAATGGAACAAAATACAGAGCCCAGAAATTGACCACATATATATGGTCAATTAAATTATGACAAAAGATCCAAGAATACCCAGTGACAAAAAGACAGTCTCTTCAGCAAATGGTGCTAGGAAATGAACAGCCACATGCAAAAGAATAAAACTGGACTACTATCTCACACCATACACAAAAATCAACTTAAAATGGATTAAAATTTTGAATATAAGTCCTGAAAACATAAAACTCCTAGAAGAAAACATAAGGGGAAATCCCCTAGACCCTGGGGTTTGTGACAATTTTTTGGATTTGACACCAAAGCAGAGGCAACAAAGGCAAAAATAAAACAGTGGGACACATGAAACTAAAAAGCTTTTTTACAGAGAAAGAAACTCAACAAAATAAAAAGGCAACCTACCAAATTGGAGAAAATATTTATAAACAATTTATCTTACAAAGGATTACTATCCAAAATATACAAAGAACTTGTACAAATTCATAGCAAGAGCAAATTATCCAATTTAAAATGGGCAGACGATTTGAATAAATGTATTTCCAAAGAGACATAGAGATAGCTAACAAACATATGAAAAGATGCTCAAAATCACTAATCATCAGGAAAATACAAATCAAAATTACAATATGGTATAACCTCACACCTGTTAGAATGGCTAGTAATGAAAAAACAAGATATAAAAAGCATTGGTCAGAATGTAGAGCAAAGGAAATCTTCATGCATTACTGATGGCAATATAAATTGGTGCTGCCACTATGGAAAACAATATGAAGGATCCTCAAAAAATTAAAAATAGAGCTACTGTATGATCCATCACCCCACTTCTGAGTATGTATCTGAAAGAAATAGAATCAATACTTGGAAAGATCTGTACCTCCATATTCATTGCAGCATTATTCACAATAGCAAAGATATGGATGCAACCTAGGTGTCCCCCAGTGGATGAATCGATAAAGATATGTATTCATATATACACAAAGGAATATTATTTGGCTGTAAAAACAAGTACATTCTGACTTTTGTAACAACGTGAGTGGAGTTTTAGGGCATTATGCTAAATAAGTCAGAGAAGGACAAATACTGTAGTTTCTCACTTATATGTGGAATCTAAAAAAAGCCAAACTCATAGAAATAGAGAGTAGAATAGTGGTTTCCTGAAGCTGGGTGGTGGGAGAAATGGAGATGTTGGTTAAAGTACACAAACTTCCAGCTCTAAGATTAATAAACTCTAAGAATCTAATGTACAACATGGTGACTATCATCAACAATACTGTATTATATATTTGGAAGTTAAGAAAGTTTGAAATTTGTGGTAATCACATTGCATCACATCTCAAATGTGACTCACACACACACACACACACAAAACCTGGTAATGATGTGAGAGGATGGAGATGTTAGTAAACTTTATTGTTGTAATCATTTCATCATATATCCATGTGTCAAATCATCAGGTTGTATACCTAAACTTACCAATGTTATACATCAACAGTATCTCAATAAACCTGGTAAAATCTATAATTTTTCAAAAGCTAAAAAATAAACTTGTTGTCAAAATATACTTCAAACAGTTCAGAAAAATATCAAGCTATATAGAGGAAACAATAAAGCAAATGTGGGAAAATGTTAAGAATTGTTAAGTGTAAAGAGTATAATTGAGTTCTTTCAACTTTTCTGTAAGATTTAATTTATTTCCAAACAAAAACTAGAGAGAGATTTCCTAACACCACAACTGTAGAATCATCAACCTTAAAAGTTCTTATTTAACTGATTCAGGATAAAAATCTAGATTTAGGATTTTTAAAGCTCTCCCAGTGATTCAAAAGTACAACCAGACTTGAGAATCATGTAACTGAAAGGACTTACTCTCACCTATAAAATGGTTCTATGATATGGTACATTAAATCTACACCCTAAATCTTCCCCTCGGCTTTTTTAATGAAATAAAATTTCATCATCATTATAATCAATAATAAATATCGACATACCAATAAAGCAAATATCACAAAAGGAATTTCTGGGGTCTACTTTATACATGAAATCCTCAGTCTTTGTCCACCTGGCATCTGTGAGTCTTCCTCTCATGCCTTCTATGGGGTCACACATACAAACTAAATATTTGAAGTCAAATGCTCTGTAAATTTCATTCCCCAGAAAACTGTCCTTCCTTGAAGCTGTATGAGTGACAAGAGTCCTTCTTCCTAAGCATGATAGATAATCCTGAAACAACCAGCGGCAGACAACATAGTGAGTAATGAACTTCAGTAGGGCAGTAGACCACATGATTTATATTTATTAAAACTAATTAAAACCATAAGCAGAAACTAAAGTTGGTAACTTTTATAATCAACAATTATTGGACTATACCACAAACTACTTCTAACAATTCTTTTAAAAATGGCCCTATCCAGTTAACTCTCTCTACCCCACACTCTAGATTGGAGTTTAGTATTGGATTTTGCATTTTGTCAGAGAGGTTATTATTCTGCAATAGGGACCCTAACTATCGCAACACTATCCCCAGTGTAAAATGTAAATAGTCTAAGCAGATATATGGGACTTTATCTGATCCAAGGGAGATGTGGTGTCCTCATACATCTCTTCTTTCTTTCCACAAAAATTTGTCAATTCATACTCTGAAAAATACAATACAGGTATTTCTATGATCTAAGAATCACAGTATTTAAAAATTACACAGATTAAAATTTGACCTCTAAGCTGAAGCCATCTGTGAGTATAGTTAGACCCACATTTTATTTAATGATTGAAAGTAAAGTTGTGATTTAATCTCTAATTCAACAATATAATCAATCCTCAAGTGAAGTTCTTTAACTAGACAATAAACAGCACCTCCATTCAACTCCAAGATCTTTAATAAATGTTTTAACATTTATAAAGTCAAAGGGTACATTCAGCAAAGAAATTAGGTAATACCATGGATCAGTTTTCAGTTCAATATTCAGTGATTATAATTCTGTATCTTTTAATATTCAGGGATTGAGCTTAGTTGACCCTCGGCATAGCTCAGTTCCTCAGTTGTGTCCAACTCTCTGCAACCTCATGGACTGTAGCCCATCAGGCTCCTCTGTCCATGGGATTTTTTAGGCAAGAATACTAGAGTCGGTTGCCATTTCCTTCTCCAGGGGATCTTCCTGACCCAGGATTTAAACTTGTGTCTCCTGTGTCTCCCGCATTGCAACTGGATTCTTTACCCACTGAGCCATCAAGGAAGCTGGGATCTTAATTCCCCGACCAGGGACTGAACTCAAGTCCCCTGCATTGGATTGCATATTCTTAACCACTGGATCACTACAGGGCTCATAAGAAATAAAGTAGAAAGACAGTTAAAGAAGATGACCAAGCTCTCGGCATTTATCAGAAGTAGAAACAAACTATGTTGTATTTTACCACAAGCTGGACCACACGTGGTTAACTAATTGCTGTGTGAACTGTCATAGCTCTCTGCCTCGACACATTATATTTCTCAACTGGGAATCCTTTTTCCTTTCTCCTCCTGAAAAACAGTCCATCCCCCAAAAAGTGAAGCCTTATTTGTTTCACTTCAATCTAGTAATACATATTATATTTAGTATTCTTTGTTTGTAGTTTTGATTGTTTGGTTTTGTCTTTTAGGAGTCAGTATCACCCTTATTTTATTGATTCCTATAGGACTAGAATGATATATTTTTATAGCCCCAACTGCCTAGTAAAGAGCTTGGCACAGTGTACAGCCCCAAAATAGATTAAACAAACTTGAACCAAATCGATTACAAAAAATAATAAATGTATACAAATTAATGAAAGCAATGGGTTGTGCATCATAGTAATTAATGGAAAGGAATACTATCATTTTGAATTACTATGATGCACAACCCATTGCTTTCATTAATTTGTATAAATTTATTATTTTTTGTAAACAAATGTTTTTATTGAAGTATAACAACTACAACACTATATCATTTCCAGGTGCATAACATATTCAATATTTCTATATACTACAAACTGATTATTACAATGAGTCTAAATATGATCTATCACCATACAAAGGTATTAAAATATTATTGACTATACTCTCCATGCTGTACATCATCCCTGTGACTCATTTATTCTGTAACTAAAAGTTTGTTCCTCTTAATCTGCCTCACCTATTTAAATCATAGATACAGAGAATAGACAGATAACTGCCAGAGGGAAGGGGGTTGTTTATTTTTGCTTTTGTTTCCCTTGCTTGAGAGGACAGATCATTGCTAAGATTAATGTCTAAAAGTATACATCCTATGTTTTTTTATAGAAGTTTTGTGATTTGAGGTCTTACATATGATTTTTTAATCCATTTTGACTTCTGTGTACAGTGAGAAAGTGGTCCAGTTTAATTCTTTTGAATGTAGGTGTCCAGTTTTCCCAAGTCTATTTACTGAAGAGACTATCTTTTCTCTGTTGTACATTCTTGACTCCTTTGTTATAGATTGATTGAACATGTAAGTGTGGATTTATTTCTAAGCTCTCTATTCTGTTACATTGATCTCTATGCCTGCTTTTTGCCATTATCTTGCTTTTGGTATGTAGTTTTGATTACCATGGCACTGCAGTATAGTCAGGGAGCATGACACCACCGCATTTGTTCCTCTTTCTCAAGACTGTTTTGGCTATGTGGGGTCTTTTAAGTTGCCATACAAATTTTATAACTATTTATTATAGTTCTGTGAAAAACACTATTAAATATCTCGATAGTGATTTCACTAAATCTGTAGATTGCCTTGAGGACTATGGCATCCTTGTCTTGTTGCTGATCTTAGAGGAAATGCTTTCAGCTTTTCACCATTGAATACAATATTAGCTTATGGGCCTGTCATATATATCCTTTAACTATTTGAATAAATATTCTCTCCAAATCCACTTTGTAACATATTTTTATCATAAATAGGATGCTGAATTTTTAAGCTTTTTATGAATTTTGATGGTCATATAATCTTTAGTCTTCAATTTGTTAATATGATTTATCATATTGATTGATTTGTGGATATGAACCATCCTCCTATCCATAAGATAAATCCCCCTCAATAAATGTGTATGATTATTTTAACATATGGTTGAATTCATTTTCTAATATTTTTTGAGGATTTGTGCATCCATGTTCATTAGTGATATTTAATTGTATTTTTTTTATTTTGTTTTTTTTAGGTATCTTTATGTGGTTTTGGTATCAGAGTTATGCTAGCTTAATAGAATGAATTCAGAAGTATTTTTATACTCAGTCTTTTGGAATAGTTTGAGAACAGAGTTAACTTTTCTTTAAATATTTGGTATAATTCACCTATGAAACCATTTAGTCCTGGACTTTCTTATGTTATAGATGTAAAGTCTACAGTGATACATTCTCTGTGCTTTCACTCTGAATCTGGGGGCAAAATTTTAGAAGTAGCTGTAAACCCACAGTTCCCAAGCTCTTCTGGGCTCTCTATTATAGGAACCCCCTCAGGCGCCTCCTCAGCAGGCTCCCCCACTGCAGTGTCCCCCCATCCTCCCCTCCAGTTACAGTTTCACTCCTTCCACACCCGCTCAGTCACCTTGGGACTACGAGGGGGAGTTATGGTTATTACAGAGATAACCTCTAATTGACGGTAATTTAAAGAAAGCAAAGCATCCACAGACTTGTGTAACTCTTATTATTATCTTATAGCTCCCGTGACATCAGCAGTAAGAATGCTGCCCCTGGGGCTGTTTCCATGGATCTCAGCAGGATGAGGAAAAGGGAGTCCTCCTCCCCATCTTTCATTCTGTAATTTCTCTGTTACTTTGGCCTGTCTTCTGGGTGGCTTTTTTTTTTTGCCTCAGATGAGGCCAAATTACTGGAACTTGTTTTCTGTTCCACTTGGACGATTGCCTGTTAAGTCTATTCAGGCCACTGAAAATGAATTTAGATCCTTCTCTGGAGTGAGAGGAGAGAAGGTCAGATGATAAAGCAGGATAAAGGTACCTCTCTTGAGCTGTAGGAGACAGGTAGATTATGATAGATTGGGACAATATAATTTGGATTGTTGGAATGTTACATGAATCCAGTAGTGAAGATTTTTATGAAGTTTGCTCTTAAAACAAAATAAAACTTGGAATTACTGGGTGTGTCCCAGTGAACATTTACTTAAGTCATATGCCTTTGTAGCTGGACACAGGTTTACTTTACCTACTTATTTAGGTGTTTAGTGGATAGCTGCACTCATCAGCTTTTAGTGTGCTATTGTTTTTTGTTGATGTTTCTCCTTCTCTTGTATGGGGATTCCCTTGTGGCTCAGCTGATGTATTTTCGATACAGTTTAAAGAGAAGCTCTAAGTAGGATCTGCTAGGTCACGTTTAGGTCTATAGCTCTCTTGGTATAAATTACCCTATCGTTATAAAGATAGTTTTTCTTATTTATGTGTTTACACCTGTTTGAATTTTCATTTTGGAGTACTTTCCAGCCTGTAATACACTGGACAGCTTCCTTGCCATCTTGACTCAAGAAGGAAGTATTGCTTTTGTTCTTCTTAATGTTGTAATATACTTTCTGGGGAAATGTTACAAGTGTCTTTTGTGTCCGCTGGAGGAATTTGAAGTCTATCTTAAGCCCCTCTATTCCGTCCATTTGGGCCAATTGAATTGGGTACACTTAACACCACCTGTTCAGAGAAGGCAATGGCACCCCACTCCAGTACTCTTTCTTGGAAAATCCCATGGACGGAGGAGCCTAGTAGGCTGCAGTCCATGGGGTCGCGAAGAGTCAGACATGACTGAGTGACTTCACTTTTCTTTTTTTGGGAGTTTTTTCATTACCA
Source organism: Bubalus kerabau (assembly GCF_029407905.1). Classification (NCBI taxonomy): domain Eukaryota; kingdom Metazoa; phylum Chordata; class Mammalia; order Artiodactyla; family Bovidae; genus Bubalus; species Bubalus kerabau. The sequence continues at coordinate 75,750,058 of NC_073631.1, read as the reverse complement.
ATTCAGTTTCAGTACTGGTAATTAATTTGTTCATGTTTTCTATATCTTCCTGGTTCAGTCTCAGCAGATTTCTAAGAATTTATCCATGTCTTGTAGGTTGTCCAGTTTCAGTTTAGTCGCTCAGTCGTGTCCGACTCTATGTGACCCCATAAATCACAGCACGCCAGGCCTCCCTCTCCATCACCAACTCCCGGAGTTCACTCAGACTCACGTCCATTGAGTCAGTGATGCCATCCAGCCATCTCATCCTCTGTTGTCCCCTTCTCCTCCTGCCCCCAATCCCTCCCAGCATCAGAGTCTTTTCCAATGTGTCAACTCTTCGCATGAGGTGGCCAAAGTACTGGAGTTTCAGCTTTAGCATCATTCCTTCCAAAGAAATCCCAGGGCTGATCTCCTTCAGAATGGACTGGTTGGATCTCCTTGCAGTCCAAGGGACTCTCAAGAGTCTTCTCCAACACCACAGTTCAAAAGCATCAATTCTTCGGCACTCAGCCTTCTTCACAGTCCAACTCTCACATCCATACATGACCACAGGAAAAACCATAGCCTTGACTAGAAGAACCTTTGTTGTCCAGTTTACTGCTGCATAATTGCTCAGAGTAATCACGTAGGATCCTTTGTATTTCTCTCATGTTGGTTGTAACTTCTCCTCTTTCATTTCTAATTTTATTTATTTTGGCCCTCTCCCTCTTTTCGTAATGAATCTGGCTAAAGGTTGACCAGTTGTGTTTATCTTTTCCAAGAATCAGTTCTTAGTTTTGTTGATCTTTTCTATTTTTTTAAGTCTCTATTTCATTTATTTCTGCTCTGAATTTATGATTTCTTTCTTCTAACTTTTGGTTTTCTTTGTTCTTTTTATAGATCCTTTAGGTGTAAGATTAGGTTGTTTATTTGAGATCTTTCTTGTGTCCTGAGGTAGACTTGTATTGCTATAGAAGACTTCTAGAAATGCTTTTGCTGCATCCATCCCATAGACTGGTATTTTTTTTTACTTCCTGTTTGATTTCTTCAGTAACTCATTTATACTTAATAGCATATTGTTTGGCCTCTATACATCTGTGGGTTTCACAGCATTTTCTTCTTATATTTGATTTCTAATCTCACAGCATTCTGGTTGAAAAAGATGCTTCATATGATTTCAGTTTTCTTAAACTGAGATTTGTTTTGTGGCCTAAAATGTGATCTATCCTGGAAAATGTTCCATGTGCATTTTAAAAGAATGTATATTCTGCTGCTTTTGAATGAAATGTTATACACACTCACATATATACACACACATCTATATATAGAGAGAGTACTGTTTGTTTTATGTAGGGACAGTGTTTCCTTATTGATTTCTGTTTGGATGATCTATCCATTACTGTAAGTGAGGTGTTATATTCTCCTACTATTATCATGCTAATATTCACTGTATGTATTTCAGTGCTCCTGTGTTGGATCTGTATACAGTTTACCCTTGAACAACACAGGGTTGAATTTTGTGGGTTCACTTATAGCAAGATTTTTAAAAATAATACATAGTACAATACTACATGATCCCTTCATCTTAGTTTCAGAAACATGGATACAGAGGGAAGACTTTAAAGTTATAAAGAAACTTTTGACTGCCTGGGGGTTGGTGCCCCTGACATCCACATTATTTAAGGATCAACTGTATATTTAACATTGTTGTATCTTTTTACACTGATCCCTTTATCAGTATGTAATGTCTTTGTCCCTTATAACTATCTTGACTTTAAAATATATTTTGTGTGATGCAAGCACGGCAACCCCAGCTTTATTTTCACTAACTTGTACATGGACTATCTTTTTCCACCCTCTTATTTTCAGTCTGTGTATGTCTTTAGCTCAGAAGTGTGGGCAGCATATTGAAGACTTTTTTTTTTTTATAATCCATGCAGTCATCCTGTGTCTTTCGAGCATTTAACCTATTTACATTTAAATTACTAACACTTATGTACTTATTGTCATTTTGTTCATTGTTTTCTTATTGGTTTTGTAGTTCTTTTGTGTTACTTTCTCCTTTTGCTCTCTTCCCTTGTGATTTGATGACTATCTTTAGTATTATGTTTGAATTCCATTCTCTTTCTTGTGTGTGTTTATTACAGATTTTTGGTTTATAGTTACCAGGAGGGTTATATATAAGGATAGATAGATAATTATTTTAAATTGATGACGTCTTAAGTTCAAATGCATTCTAGCAACTCTGCATTTTGATGCTCTTTGACTTCATGTTTTACATCTTTTTTGTGTGTGTATCCCTTACCCACCTTTTGTGAATATAGGTGGTTTTATTACTTTTTTGTTTTAACCCTCCTACTAGCTTTTTAAGTGGTTGATTTATTATCCTTCTGTATATTTGCTTTTACCAATGATACTTTTACATTTATAATTTTCATATTTCTAGTGTATTTTTTTCTTTTCCACTTAAAGAAGTCCTTTTAACATTTTTTGTAAAGCCAGTTTAGTGTTGCAGAACTCTTTCAGCTTTTGCTTGTTTGCAACACTTTTTAATCTATCCTTCAAAACTGAATGATAGCCTTACTGGCTGGACTATTCTTGGTTATGGGTTTTTACTTTCATCACTTTAAATATATCATGCCACTCCCTTCTGGCCTACTTATGCTATTTTCTTTTTCTCCACAGCTTGGGTAATTTGCACTACTCTGTCTTCAAGTTCACTGATCTGTTCCTCTGTATCATGTAATCTGTTGATTCCTTCTAGTGCATTTTTTAGTTATTACAGTCTTCAACTCCATTTGGTACTTCTTTATATCTTCTAACTTCTTGCTAAATTTCTGTGTTCATCCATTCTTCTCCCAAATTTGAATTCATTGCCAGGTAGATTGCTTATCTCCACTTCACTTAGTTCTTCTAGGATTTTGAAATTCCAGTTCATTTAGCTCTTGTTCCTTCATTTATAACACATTCCTCTGTCTCCTCATTTTGCCTAACTCTCTGTTTCTATTTCTATTGTTAACTATGTCAGTTTTGTGTCCCAATCTTGGAGAAGTGGGAATATGCAGAAGGTGTCCTGTAGGCCCAGCAGCATACTATCTGCTGGTCACAGTGCTATATGATCGAGGGGTGCTCCCATGTGGGTTGTGTGGGCCCTTTTGCTAGGGCAAAGCCACTTAGTGCCAGTGCACCAGTCAGCATGCTGGCCCCTGGCCCAGTTAGCTGCCAGACCCTGCCTCAAAGGTTACTTAGATATGCTTGTAGGTAGGGCAGCATCAAGCATGGCTGGATATGATGCCTGGTAGTAGACAAATTGTATGGGCCTGCTGCTTGGTAAGGCAGGTCCCAGCATAGGTGGATGTGGGACCCAGAGGTATCAGGGCTGGCACCACCTCTCTGGTGAATGGCACTATATCCAAGGGTGGCTGGCTGTATCACCTGGGGATCTCGGGACTTGTGATAACCAGACGGTAGGAAGGTAAGGCCCTGGCACTAATTCACTAGAGTGAGGACTTTAAGATGATGCTTGCCCATACCAGTGTCTTCATGATAGAACAAGCTCCCAAAATGGCTGCTACCAGCATCTAGGTCCCTGGGAGAAATGCACTCACCTCCTGCCTCTCTAAGAAGATCTCCAAGATCAGCAAGTGAGTCTGAAACAAGTTCCTTCCAAATTACTTCCTCTGGACTTGATCTCAGAGCATGTGACACTTTGCTTGAGCCCTTAAGAGTGGAAGCTGTTTTCTATAGACCTCCAGCTCTCCCATACACAAGCTCTGTTGCTAGCCTTAAAAGCAGAGACAATCTGGAAGTTTGTCTTCCTGTTGAAGGATCCCACACTGGGGAGCTTAATCTGGGGCTTGAACTCCTCATTCCATAGGGAGAACCTCTATAATTGTGATTATCCTCCCATTTGTGGATTACCTTCCTGGGTATGTGGATTTTAATTATCCTACATCTCTACCCTGCCTACCCATTTCATTGTGGTTCCTTATGTATATATCCTTACTTATGAGAAATATTTTCTGCTAGTCTTTGGGTCATTCTCATTGATGGTTGCTCTGTGAATACTTGTAGTTTTGGTATACCCATGAGAGGAAGTAAGCTCAGAGTCTTTCTACTCCACCATCTCAGGCACCAAACCCACTGCTTTTACAGACTCCTTAAGGAATTATGCAATTCCTTTTCCCAAGAAGATGTAGCATATAGTTAGTTTTCAATGACTGTCATATTGTGACCTATGCAAGACATAGCATGGTAAACACATATACTGTAGCAGGCCACATCTCTCCAGCTTAAGGCTTCAGATTCAAATAAAGAAAATCAGTTTCCTGTTTTCTCTGGGAATTCAAACCAAGGATTATTATTAATAACCCTTTGGTCCTAGAATGTTTACTGATGTGCCACTTCCCTTTAGTCAACAATGAAGATTTAGCTAGTCCTATAAAAATGACAGAGTCCATCATAGTTCTATTGACGGTCAGAATGGTAATACAGAGAGCCATCCTTCACTTCTTTGAATTTTTTCTTTTTAATACTTTGTGATTCTAGCTTGTATACTCTTATGGCTAAAATCACTGTACCTTTAGCCAAAATTAAAGGTACTAGGCCAAACTCACTTCTATAAACATTCCTGAACCTTTCCAAAAAGTAATTCTCTAAGAATATTCAAAAAGAACATTTTTCAACTTTTCAAAAAATGATTACATCTACATCTTTATGCTGTTCTTTTTCAAGGCCATCCACATAGCCAGTTCAATGGCCTGTATTATTTGAAAACTAACAGCTTTATAGGAAAGCATTTTCACACATTTTTGAAGGATTTATCTTTTAACTCCAGGTGAGGATATTGCATTCACTTAAAAAGTCCAGTTTCTATAGTTTTACCTAGTTAGAATATTTGTATTTAGAATATCAAATGATAATCCAAACAGACTTTTAAGTCCCTAGCATGATCGTATAGTCCTTAAAAATCAAATATTTATGAATTTATCTATGTCATTATAACTTGATAGAAAAAAATTTTAGGCAATTACAACAATTTTTAACCTGAAAGACATGAGGAATATGGTTAATAAATGGCTTAAATACCAATGTTTCAGATAAAATAAAGTATTATAAGAAAAATAAAAACCTTATTCTTTATCAATTTCATGCTAAACAGTGTATGTCACAAATGAGAATTCATTACTGTATTACAGCTGGAGCAAACATTAAATTTCCTTCTTCTGTTCAATTATTTTCATTATCTAAATTGATCTTAATTCTTTTTTTCCATGCATTTCACTTCTGCAAATCAATATCAGAGAAAGAAAGGCCTAGTCAGAGTGAGATACTGAAATTTATATTTCTCAAATATAATTTTGTGATATTCTCTCTTCAACTAGAAAATCAGATCAAATAACAAAACTCAGAAATGAGAAAAAATTGCAATTTGGGGTCTGCGACTATGTCAAGTCATTTGTAAATCCCCATACCACAGGGAGGAGAACTCTTTAAAGAGGGGAAAGAAAGTTGGGAAGACTATAATAAACAAAGAGTTCATTGAGGAAGTTAAGAGCTTGAAGTATAGTGGCTTTTTTCTTTCTGGCTGAGTTGTGACAGTCTCTCACTGGCTGAGCTCTTACTAGATAATACGTCTTCCTTTTTCTTGTTGGGCTCTTCTATCATTTCAAGGTATAAGAGTAACCTCTCTAGCGTTCTGATTTTAATTGAGGTTTCTGTTCATTGATTTTCAGAATTCATATAATTTCTACACGTATTTTTACTTTAAATGTAATACTGGGACAAGATCATTGCAGGAGTCACTTCAATTAGAAATTGGTTGAGAAGGAAGAGGAAAGAAATTAACTAGAAATTTTTGTGATTCTAATTAGGGTCATTGTCAATTAATTAGAAGTTAAATACTAGGAGAAAATATTCCAATCCCATAGGAGCAACCTCAGCTCATACTTTGTTTAAAATATTTGGCAAGATAGTATTTAATCCATCATAACAGTCATGTAACTTATCACTCCAAATGCCTCATAATAACCAAAAAGGCAGGTACCACCATTACTCTTGTTTTTCAGGGAAGAATAAGAAGTTTAGGTAGAGTAAATAACTTGCTGAAAGTTCTGTGGAGTAACTGAAATTCAAGGTCAGGGTATCTGACTCCAGGGCCTCAATCCTTTACAGTCTTCTAAATTATGCCCAAACAGTACACTTTCTCAGATATAGCCTCACATCTCAATGCCAACGTTCTAGAAAGTAGGAAAGTGGGCTGTAGGAAGAGTGCTCTCTGTAGAAAAAAGGGATAAAGTCATCTATTTCTTTTGACTTTGATGATTCTAACCTTAGATGATGTGAATGAAGAATGGTAGATTCACTTAATTTGTTTTCTATACAGCTTTAATGCTTGATGTCTCAATATGTTACAGGCATACTTCATTTTATTGTGCTTGGCTTTCCTGCACTTCACAGATACTGTGCTTGTTTACCTTTTGAACATATGTGGCAACCTGTGTTGAGCAAGTCTACTGCCACCTTTTTTTCCAATAGTATTTGCTCACTTTGTGTCTCTGTCACATTTTGGTAATTCTCACAACATTTCAAGCCTTTCCATTAGTATTATATTTGTTATGGTGATCTGCAACCACTGATCTTCTATGTTATTACTACTACTACTACTTACTGAAGCCTCAGAGGATGGTTATCATATTTTAGCAATCAAGTATTTTTTAATTACAGTATGTACTTTGGCTTTTTTAGACATAATGCTATTGCACACTTAGTGGGCTACAGTATAGTGTAAACATAACTTTCATATGCACTAGGAAATGAAAAAAATTTACGTGACTAACTTTATTGTGATATTTGCTTTACTGCTGTGGTCTCAAAGTAAACCTACAATATCTCTGAGGTATGCCTGTGTGCGGTTTTATAGTTTGTGGGAAAGGAGCCCTTTTCTTTATGAGAAATATTATATCCAAGTAAGCTTTGATTCATTGATCTGAATCACCATGTAGGCAACATGACAAGAATTCAGCATTCAGGGGAGAATTCAAATGACCAAACTGTTGTCAAATAGAAAAAAAAAAAATCTCCTTTTAAGTGAAAAATGAAAATAGTAGAAAGAAGAGGATTTGCATAGTTTTCAGGGCAGGAATGAGGAATAAGAAACAGATTTATGCTGATTGGGATTACGAATGAAGAAACTGGAAAGGATGTGTTAGAACCTAGAGGTGCTTGTGTTGTCATGCTGCTGCAGTAATGGTACAAGATGTATGAAAAAGTACAGTAGAAGAGAGGAAATAAATGGTCCTGATGCCCATAAAGCTATGTCAAGCATTTAATCCTATCCACTGCTGAAACTGACTATATCTCTTTGAATAGACAAAAAGGTAGAAGACATGGTCTTTTTAAAACAGGAAAGAGAAAAACTGTCAGGTCTTTTCCAGTACTGTTGGTTGTTGCTAAATTAATAGAATATTTCATACATGAGCAAATTACCAAATCTCTAAATACAATTATGGTACATTTTAAAATATCAGTTCTAATTATATTTTCTTTTCACAAAGTAATGATACTTCAAGAAACTGTGATCGGAACAATTTTTTGCTGCCAAATATGAGAACAGAAGGTGGAAAAGGTGGATTTAGATTATCTTACCAAAAGCTGGCTAAACTTTATACAACCTTCTTTCCTAGCCTTATAAAAGAAAGGCTTAAAAATAGACTAACAAACACAAATTTTAATCTCCTTTCAAGTCACTCATTGATTTGTAATTTAATGTTCTTTAGTACAATGTGCTCACATACTGTAGACTTCTTTTCCTTTCTTGGATATGTTTTGTTCATATTTAAAATCACAGGGTAGAGCCAGAAACTTTTTTTGTTATTAGTCCAAAACAAATGAATTGAACTCTTAGGCTTCTTTTTCCCAAGAGGAAGCAGTACAATACTCTCAGTTGGTACTTTAAGATTTCCAACAATATCTCTTCCCAGGAGTCTTTCTTTCCTTCAGAGGTCTGTAGCCCCTTACACTTCCTCTTCCCTTCAACTTATGTCTTAATGAATAAATGTTTCTCTATTCACCTGAATAGGATTTATTTTGCCTCTCTCTGCCCTAAAATTGCTCCCTCAGGATCCTGTCTGGCTTGCCTGCAAAATTCCTAGCACAAAGGTTTAGGGGCAGCCTCCAGCTATAAGTCCTAATATTTGTCAATTTTACCATTTTGTTCATGGCTTTTCTTACTCCATTAGGTTAAGAAGTCCATAAAATGAAAATGCACAATGAATAAACCAAAAAGTGCAGATCTACTGGTGAATTGGTTGGCACAGATTTTTCTCTCTCTAGTTAGTGTAATTTTGAATTAAGAATTTTAACAGTAAATATTATGAATGATCTCTATCTTCTGAAATAAGGGGTGGGGGGCTGGAGAAGGCAGGAGAAGTAAAGGCCACATTGATGGGTTGAAGAAAGAAGCAAAGAAAAAGGAAACACAAGACACAGTACCTGCCCAGGAGCCCGGCAAACTGCAAGGGCACATTTATATGCATGAACACTTTGAGAAGGACAGAAGAGAGCATATAAAGTGCCAACTTATGTAATACTTTGGCTTTTTCAGGTGTGTCTAGACATTTTAATAAGCCCCATTAAACTATTAGAGGCTTCAATGTTTCAGGTTTTCTCTGCTATAGATAGAAAGAATGGAAGCTAACACAAAACTGAAAATAGAGATAAAGGAGTAGTGATGCCCAGATTTCAAGTCCAGGAATTTTCATTCTCCGGTAAGAGCAAATCATTGATCAGTACACCAAGTAATCAGAGATCTTGAGTTAAATACTTTCCATTCCTACCCTGTTGGAGACCATAAATGAAGATGTACTTTTGTGTATGGGTTAAGAATAAACATCCTAGAGAAGGAATTATGTAGAAAATGTATAACAAATGATAAACTTTGTCTTCCTACATGATTGTTCCTAATCATCTTGGTAAATGAATCTATTTCAGTTTTTAAAAACCTCTGTGTAACATTATCTTTTTCTGCTGTCCATAAACATTTAGAGATGTTTTGCACATCAGAATACAAGAGTATGCCCATTTTATGGAACTGTAAATTAAATAGTTTGTTCTGTCTTATCCTGACAAGTCATACACTTTAAAAGATGACACTAAATGTGAATGTCATACTTATATTTCTTCTCTTCCAACATATGTATAAAACTTGTATCCATCACAAACTATAAGGAGGTCCTATGACTCATTTTTTAAAAAAAATCTAAGGGAGGAGAACCTTGCTTATTTGTATCCACTCTTCAATGCAAAGCACCACCCCAAAAAAACTCCTTGATTATTGCATTTTTTTTTTTTTTTTTAGGTTTTGTAAGTTGCTCTCTCACCCAGTAGTTAAATGTCTAAGCCTTGTCATTTCTCCCACAGATAGTAGGGATCAGGAAAAAACAATCCCTCTTTGGTGGGAATCATCAATATTGGGTGTGTAGAGAAATTTTTAGTAATTTCTTGGCTAAATTTCAATATTTCTTCTATACATTCTGAAAAATCTGGCACAAGTCTTGACAAATACAATTAACACTTTAAAAGAAATTTTTGTCTTTAACACTATCCACAAGAAAACTTACTGACAATGCTAGGCAGATCAATTATGTAATCAGAGAGAATTCAATGAGGCAAGTTTCAGTTCAGTTGTTCAGTTACTTCCAACTCTTTGTGACCCCATGGACTTCAGCACGTGAGGCTCCCCTGTCCATCACCAACTACTGGAGCCTACCCAAACTCATGTCCACATGGGTGATGCCATCCAACCAACTCATCCTCTGTTGTCCCCTTCTCCTCCCACCTTCAATCTTTCCCAGCATCAAGGTCTTTTCAAATGAGTCAGTTCTTCACATGAGGTGGCCAAAGTATTGGATTTCAGCTTCACCATCAGTCCTTCCGATAAATATTCAGGATTGATTTCCTTTAGGATGGACTGGTTGGATCTCCTTGCAGTCCAAGGGACTCTCAAGAGTCTTCTCCAACACCATAGTTCAAAAGCATCAATTCTTCGGCGCTCAGCCTTCTTTATAGTCCAACTCTCACATCCATACATGACTACAGGAAAAACCATAGCTTTGACTAGACGGACCTTTGTTGGCAAAGTAATGTCTCTGCTTTCCAATATGCTGTCTAGGTTAGTTATAACTTCTCTTCCAACGAGCAAGTGTCTTTTAATTTCACCATCCATAGTGATTTGGGAGTCCAAAAATAAATAAATAAATAAAATCTGTCACTGTTTCTATTGCTTCGCTATCTATTTGCCATGAAGTGATGGGACCAGATGCCATGATCTTAGTTTTCTGAATGTTGAGTTTTAATCAACTTTTTCACTCTCCTCTTTCACTTTCATCAAGAGGCTCTTTTGTTCTTCTTCACTTTCTGCCATAAGGGTGGTATCATCTGCATTGATATTTCTCCTGGCAATCTTGATTCCAGCTTGTGCTTTATCCAGCCAAGTGTTTCTCATGATATACTCTGCATATAAGTTAAATAAGCAGGGTGATGTACTCCTTTCCCGATTTGGAACCAGTCTGTTGTTCCACGTCCAGTTCTAACTGTTGTTTCGTGACCTGCATACAGATTTCTCAAGAGGCAGGTTAGGTAGTCTGGTAATCCCATCTCTTGAAGAATTTTCTATAGTTTGTTATGATCCACACAGTCGAAGGCTTTGGCATAGTCGATAAAGCAAAAGTAGATGTTTTTCTGGAACTCTCTTGCTTTTTTGATGATCCAGTGGATGTTGGATATTTGACCTCTGGTTCCTCTGCCTCAAGATAAGCTTAAAGATGGCAGAGGAACAGAATGGGGAGACCACTTTCTCCTCGACAAATTCATCAAAAGATCATTTGAATGCTGAACAACTTTCACAGAACAACTTCTCAACACTGGCGGAGGACACCAGGCACCCAGAAAGGCAGCCCATTCTCTTTGAAAGGAGGTAGGACAAAATATAAAAGACAAAAAGAGTTAAGGACAGAGACCTGTCCTGGGTAGGGAGTCGTGAAGGAGGCGATGTTTCAACACAGTAGGAAACCCTTTCATAGGCGAGTCTGTGGTGAGTTTTGGAATCTCAGAAGGCAATATAACCGGGAGGGGAAAAAAAAAAAAAAAAAAAAAAAAACACGACAGAATACACACCTAAGGCAACTGAGGAAAAGAGAACTTTTCTGCAAAAGGCTGTAACCTAACAACCTAATGTGCAGCCAGGCCCGCTCATGGAACAAAGGATTGAGGGAATACCAAAGGAGAGCTAGCTGGCTGTGTACAGGCCCCTCCCCACCAGAGGTAGAGAGGCAGGCTTGTGACAGTCAGAGCCGGAAGGCAAGGGACTGCTACAATCTCAGCCCGAGAGACAGCATCTTCTACCAAACTGTAAGTCGGCTCCCATCTTCTAACCATGTCTTCCTGAGATCTGGGATGGTTGACATCCACCAGGAGGATCACAGCCTGAGATCAGCTCTCCAGAGGAGACATGCGGCATACCTGAGATGGTGCTCTCATGGCACATCTGGGAAACCAAGCTGCCAGGACCACGGAGGGGATTAAGATGCATGGCCCAACTGGGACAGTGTGTTTGCCAAGCACCTGGTCGCCTGAGCTGCTCAGACCTGGAAAGGGCACAAAATGCACACCTAACCCGCAGAGACTGAGCCAGAGCTGTGCCTGAGTGTCTCCTGTGGAGGTATGGGTCAGCAGAGGCCTGCCGCAGGGTCTCTCAGTGCAGCATACCTGGGTACAGCATAAGCCCTCTTGGAGGAGGTCGCCATAAACCCCACCATAGACCCATAAGAACTTACACTGGACTGGGGAAACAGACTCTTGGAGGGTACAAACAAAAACTTGTATGCACCAGGACCCAGGAGAAAGGAGCAGTGGCCCCTCAAGAAACTGACCCAGACATGCCCATGAGTGTCCAGGAGTTTCCGGCAGAAGCGTGGGTCGACAGTGGCCTGCTTCAGGGTCAGAGGCACTGAGTACAGCAGCGCACGCATGGGACCTTTTGAAGGAGGTCGCATTATCATTACCTCCACCATAGTTTGGCCTCAGGTCAAGCAACAGGAAGGGAACACAGACCTGCCCATCAAGATATTTAATCTCTCCTAAAGTCAAAAGTCAACAATCTAGAGAAGCAACATGGAATCAAATTATCTCACGGACAATGCAGCAAACAGAAATATCAGTGTACTAACTAAAGGGCATACTAGCCTTCTTGACAAGCCTAAAGACACACTATCTTTTCTAAACCAGTTCCTAACATGTGTTTAACACTCAGCAGGTTCCTGACACAGCTTCCCTGCTTAAAACTCTTCTCTTCCTGGAAACCTTCCCCATGAAGTCTTCCCAGGTCTAATCACCTATACTTATGGTAACCTTTCTCTTATTTTGAATTCCTATTAAACCTAGAAACTCAACCTGCTCTCTACTGTCATATGCTTGCCTTAGAATCTTTCTCAAACTATTTCGTGATTTCTGTCTTGGGCTTCTCAGCTGAACCCTCATGGGTAGAGAGAAACTGTGATATTTTCTGTATTCCCCATGAATCTTAGCAGAATCCATTGCCCAGCAGTCATCACTCAATAAATTCTTCTAAAATAATGCATGAGTAAACAGAACAAAAGGACCTATTCATTACCCTGAAGCACCAGCATTCTAGTAACCAAGAAGGGGAAAATAATTGCTTCTATTCATGACCAATGTCCAAGTGAAAAAGTTTGCTTTATAATATATTTTGATTTGTTTGACTTCTTGTTCATTTCTCACTATCAACCTGGGTGGTGACAGACAGTGGATTCTGTTTGATTTTATCACCTCACTTTGCTGCTCCCCATTAGCATTTATATGCTTTGGAGGATTTCGACTAAAGAAAGACACACGGTTGGCCTTGGTGTTGGTTTAAACAGTGAGAAAATATTAGTAACTCTGTGTGGCTCAATCTAAGAACTTCTTTTTAAAGATTTTATCAATGTCAGTCCATCACATTAACTGTGATGTGTGTTTTTGGGTCCTGGAGAGCAGGAGATTGGATGAGGAAATCTGAAACTTGGCAGACAGAGAAACTCAGAGGGAGCAATGAAGTAATTTGCTCAAATATTTTGTTGCTTGTATCTAAAATTAAAAAAAAAAAAAAAAGATGTACATCTACTCTGATCTGAGTTGTGTGAGTATTGTTGCTGTTGCCTGTTTGTATATGTTGTTTTGCTCCCCCAAAGGATTTCTATATTCAGTCTTTTCCCTTAGAATACAAGTTAATGAATTAATGAATACAAACTAATGAAAAAGGAGGCCTGGGGTCCAAAACTCCAATGAGAAGGAAGCCTAGGGAAGACCTGGAAGCTGTAGGAAGAAAAGGCACTAACTCACTAAAGCCAGGCAGGGTAGACATGCTCTAATGCTGAGCTGTCTCTGATAAACCGAGACTTTAAAGTTGCTTAGTGGTTATGTGAGTGCTGTGGCTATAGAAGTGTTATTAATAGGTTGGGAAACCCATTTACATTACTATAAGACTAAGGGGGATTTTTTTTTTTTCAATTTACAGTGTCTGTAGCTCCTGAAGAGACATATTCAATGATAGTTTGATAATTTTTGCTTTAAGATTTTTTTTAAGTAAATAAAAATGTGTTTAATTTAGCTTTGTTTCCTAAAGGATTCATTAAGTATCTCATTATGCTCTTTTTCTTCTAGCTCTATTGTCATAAAATTAGTGTTAATATAGTTATGGATAAGCAAAAGTACTATTAGATCTCATGGGGTTGTTTAATCATTCAAGCCAACTATATTATAATTACTTTAATGATCTTTAAATTCATTGTATATTTTATTCGAAGAAGAATATTTATTAGAATTGTTAAACTTCATTCTTCTATTGTGTCTGCTTACTGTCTATATAAAATTCAGAATAGCATTCCAGGAAAACAGAGAAAAAAAGAAATTCCTTTTAATAAAAGGAAAAATAATTTACCAATTATTCCATTAAAATAAAACAGACAGAAAAGATGAATAAATTGATTTTTAAATAAAGGTGCATCTTCACCTTCAAATAATCAAACAAATGCAAATCAAAATAATTTTAAGGTGCCATGATACAATTATTAAACTAGGCAGGAAAAAGGAAATAAAAATGTTAAAACATTAGAAAGATTGGAGGAAATAAAAATTGGGGGTTCTGCAAATTGCTCACTCTTTCTGGAGAGCAATCAGGCATGTATGAAAAGACCTATAAAATTAAGGGGAGAAACCATATCTTTTTTATCTTTTAATAATCACCATCATATGCTAGCAGCAGGCACAATTTCTGATATATATGAGGAAGTGAATAAATATTTGATGAAGGAATGAGGGAATGAAATTGTTCCTGCCTGTTAACTTGTTAATTCCACTTTGGATAATATGGACAAAAGAATTAATCTAAAAGAAAAAGTGAGACTTTTTACAACTATTCATAGTAGTGGCTCAGACAGTAAAAAATCTTCCTGGAGTACAGGAGACACAGGTTCAGTCCTTGGATCAGGAAGATCCCCTACATAAGGAAATGGCAACTCACTCTAGTATTCTTGCCTGGAGAATTCCATGGACAGAGGACCCTGGTGGTCTACAGTCCATGGGGTCACCAAGAGTCGGACATGACTGAGAGACTAATACACACACACACATAGTAGTGAAAGCCTGGAGACATTCCATGTTAGGCATGTTAGGCATGTGCTACATGCCTAACAAAAAGGGAGTGTATGAACTTGATTAAATGTTACCTGTAGCACAGTATACATATCATGTTTGAACAATAAAATATGAGAAACATGAGTTAATATTAAGTCTCTATGGGGACTCAGGGAGCACAGTAGATAGAGCAAAGGGGGACGTCCAGGTGGGTTCTGTTCAGATATCCTGATAAGAAATTTCAATTACCAAGTGGAAAAAAAAGAATTGAAACTGACCAAAATCATTCCAGGAAGGCTAGGACAGACAGTATAGAAACATTGACATATGAAGTGGAGAAGTCCTGATCAATGAGGACAGAATGGAAGGAATACATGGAGCATCCCCATGGCTCACACTACTCTGCAGATTATAAAGATTTCCTTACCTTTGATTACCTTGCTCTATAAATGAAGCAATTTTAGAGATTTAAAAAGGAAATTTCCAACTGAAAACTAAAACTGAACTGCTTAGAAACTCTGATCCATAATCAACTCATTACTCAATATCTCTTTTACGACAACTTGACTTTGAGTCTGTATAAAGCTATGTCTTAGGTATTGCAAGGAAGGCATTTATGGAGAAAACACAATATGGCAGCAAATGTTCATCACTAAATGTTAACATTAACATATGTAGAAAGACACTGACTTTTTCAATCAATTGATGTGCTAAAGTATAACAATGGAGCTGGAGCTGGAGCCAATTTTCAATTGATTTAATGTCGTTATAATTTCCAATTTTTTAATAAATTTAGATAGAGTTTTTGACAGTAAGATAATAAAAACGTTTGAAGCTAACAATAACGGGATACTAAATGTCATCAAAATAGTTGGGCCTCTCATGGTTATCCTGTATATTTTAGTTCTGTCATTTGAACAGTAAAAGTAAAGGAACAGGTAAAAAATCATTTGTATATGACATGTTGGAATTAAACAGTATAACCATTTCTTTACAATGTTTGACAGGTACTAACTAACCTGTCAATATCCCATAATAATATACTAAAAAATAATTTTTAAAATCACTTCTAGTGCCCAGATAACAATTCCTGAGCCTATTAAAGAAGTTACAATAAATTACTTTATTTCTTTAGTAAGTTCATGTAAATAACTTAATAATGAATGAAAGTCTTTTGTTCATTTTTATTAACCTACAGCAACCCTGGTCATAAGTATACAAATCAAAAGATTTTAAAAATTTAGAAAAGAAAACATTTATGAAATTAAACTTCAGGACTTTCAACATCTTAGATTTTTGTTCATCTTAAGTTTGTTTCCTAGGGAGAGCAGTTTATTTGTTCCTATCTTGAGTAGGAACTTCCTCAATGGCTCAAAAGTAAAGAATTTGCTGCAGTGCAAGAGACCTAGGAGACATGGGTTCAGTCTCTGCATTGGGAAGATTCCCTGGAGGAGGAAATGGCAACCCACTCCAGTATTCTTGCCTGAAAAATCTCATGAACAGAGGGGCTTGATGGGCTACAGTCCTTGGGGTCACAAAGAGTCAGACATGACTGAGCACATACACTCATCTTGAGTAGTTCCAGAAAGAAAGGGAAATTTCTGTTATTTTAGTATATGACTCCTATTTGATTAAAAACAAACTATTTACCCCAATCTTACAGTTTGTAAAGATGAAGAAAACATTCTATAAATCAGAGGTAAGAGAAGTCATCTTAATTAGGACTCAACTACACAGAACAGAAACCATTCTAGGACCTTTATATCTAAGAATGGATTATGGCAACCCACTCCAGTATTCTTGCCTGGGAAATTCCATGGACAGAGAGGTCCTGGTGGGCTATAGTCAACAGGGTCACAAAGAGTCAGACACGACTGAGCAACTGAGCACGTTAGGGCCTTACAACATTGTTGGAAGGGTGTGAGGAGAAATGACCCTCAAAGCACTGCCCAAGAATTGTCCTTTCAAAGAGTCTACTACCACTGCTGTAACCAGAAAGTTGTGCCCAGGATCACACCATAATTGGCCATGACCTAAGAAATAGGTGTCACCAGGACACCTATAGGATGGCCTCCAGAGCCCATCCCACCTGATGTATCCGCACAAGCATATGGGTGTTACATATCCAAATTCTAACCTCCTGTAGGTGCTCCTGACTGACAGAACCTAAACCATGTGGGGACTTCCAGCCGCAAGGCTGTCTAGGAAATGAAATATTTAGCCTACCACCCTCTGCAGGACAGGAAAGAGCACTGCAGGGAGATTGAAGCAGATGTTGAAGCAGTTCTGCTACCATACTGAAGCCCTTTAATATTTGATGATTCTTCTTTGGTGTTTAACCATTTATAGGAAAATAAAGATCATACCAAGACATGTTGAGAGAATATTATTTTCAAATTCAGTTGGACTTATTTCCAGATATGTACTTTTTCAAATAAATTAGGAAAAATATGACTAAAACTAAGGGTTTGGGGATTTTGTTTCTTAATAAGTATTCCACTTAAGTAAAAAAAAAAAAAAATAGCAGAATATAAAAGAGAACTACAGAGTGCTTATGGAAATGTTATAAAGTTTGTACATATATTGATAAATAACAAAAGGGAATATAAATGAAAAGCATAGTATTTCTGACCAGGAAAAGATCACCAAGTCCTTAGCTTGTAGTTTAGAAAAAGTATACCAACATGGTTGAAAGCTTGGGCATTAGGTCATTGGAAACTCAGCCCCAACACTATATTAGCATTGTGACCCTGATAAAGTTATTGCACATCTTTTAGCCTTAGACTCACTTCCTAATTTAATTTTAAAAGGGGAGGCTATGGTAATACCATATTATATGTTTGCTATGATGCTTAAGTAAGGCAATGATATATTTCATTCTTGCCATTTATTTAATTATAGGATGCACATTTTATGATTTCTGAAATCTGGCATTTTTACATTTTTATTATTAAAAAAAAAACCTGAAAGCATCCACGCAGAAGAGAAATTATCACTGCCAGGAAGCTACAGTAACTGTTTATCCAATTGTCAGTTATATTGACACTGCTGTTGGTTTATTTGGGGGGCATTTAGTGTATGATTGTATTTTTTATGACATCACATTTTTTGCTATTCCTTAAAATGCTTTCTAAAAATTACACTAGTATAAAGCTTTAGGGGAAAAGGTAATGTATAACAGTCATTTTAAAGCTAGGAGCTGTTGGTATGTCTGTCTAGTTTATATGTGGTGAAAGCCTGTCACAAAGCATCAATGATTTATTTAGCAAAAGCTTCCAGCTGACTTTCAAGTGATGTTTAATGTCCAGCAAGACATAGTTCCATTAAAAAAGTGAAGCCATAAGTTAACAATATACTAACACAAAGAAATACCAGTACTTTTTGATATGCCTTATTGTAATGCTAAAAGTGCTTTAAAAAGATCACAATCCCAAATACAGAGAGTAGTAGCTTATCAGAGGGCTGGGTATGACTGTGGCTGGCCAAAATGATTTTTAAAATTTTTGTATTGATATTGATGACTACTAACATGGTCTAGACTCAATCTCCAGCTGTAATACAAGAAAAAATATTAGGTTTATTATTTTAGAGTTTGTTTCTTCCTTTTTTTTCTTATCTTATCCCAAAAGTTGTTATCAAATCAATGCCAAATTGATGCTACTTAAAGGTCATAGTATGAGAAGTGAGCAGTTGCTAGAGATAAATTCGCTTCAATGTTATTATATTGCCAAGACTCTGGATTCTTCTCCTTATATTTTGCCAATGAGTTTTGTCCATCAACTTCGTTCAGTGTAGACCACATAGGTTTCCATCAGCGAACAAACAAACAGGTTAGACCCCCCCGCCCCTCCAAGCTGCACAAGATAACATTAAATTCATAAAAAATAAATTTAGTTCAATTTAAATTGTGTTTCTCCTTTTTCTCTCCAGTATAGGCCCTCAGAATTCATATCTACCTATATTCTCAGGTCTCATATATATTAAAAAAAATTTTAAGTGAATTTCTCTGTTGTCTTATGCTCAAGTTGATTATCAAAGTAACAATTAGAAACCAAGACACAAAAAAGCATAACATTTGACCCAGGTCACATAAGAATTAATGACAAACCCCAGTAAGGTATGTCTGGGGATACACATAACTTGTCACTACTCAACTCCAGTGACAGAGATGGTTCTGATAGAGATGGTTCTCCCAGAGATGCTTCAACTCTTAAAGAGGCTGAAGTTCTCTCCTCTGACTAGTCACCATTAAGTAATTGCTTCTTGTATTTTTCCCCTATCAAATCACTAAGTTACTTGCAGTGCCAACTTACATCTGCTCTATTTTCTAAAATATACCTTGAGCCCTCTTAATGTGTTAGAAACTGTGCTAGGAACCAATAGGATAGATAAATCTCTACAACCAAAGAAGATTTTATCACTTTACATTTTTTTTCTAGGCTTCAGAACCCTCTAGGTTCATTCTGTTGTTTGTTAGCAGCAGTTTTTTTTTTGTTTTGTTTTGTTTGTTTTTTATTTTTAAACTTTACATAATTGTATTAGTTTTGCCAAATATCAAAATGAATCCACCACAGGTATACATGTGTTCCCCATCCTGAACCCTCCTCCCTCCTCCCTCCCCATACCATCCCTCTGGGTCGTCCCAGTGCACTAGCCCCAAGCATCCAGTATCGTGCATCGAACCTGGACTGGCAACTCGTTTCATACATGATATTTTACATGTTTCAATGCCATTCTCCCAAATCTTCCCACCCTCTCCCTCTCCCACAGAGTCCATAAGACTGTTCTATACATCAGTGTCTCTTTTGCTGTCTCGTACACAGGGTTATTGTTACCATCTTTCTAAATTCCATATATATGCGTTAGTATACTGTATTGGTGTTTTTCTTTCTGGCTTACTTCACTCTGTATAATAGGCTCCAGTTTCATCCACCTCATTAGAACTGATTCAAATGTATTCTTTTTAATGGCTGAGTAATACTCCCTTGTGTATATGTACCACTGCTTTCTTATCCATTCATCTGCTGATGGACATCTAGGTTGCTTCCATGTCCTGGCTATTATAAACAGTGCTGCGATGAACATTGGGGTACACGTGCCTCTTTCCCTTCTGGTTTCCTCAGTGTGTATGCCCAGCAGTGGGATTGCTGGATCATAAGGCACTTCTATTTCCAGTTTTTTAAGGAATCTCCACACTGTTCTCCATAGTGGCTGGACTAGTTTGCATTCCCACCAACAGTGCAAGAGGGTTCCCTTTTCTCCACACCCTCTCCAGCATTTATTATTTGTAGACTTTTGGATCGCAGCCATTCTGACTGGTGTGAAATGGTACCTCATAGTGGTTTTGATTTGCATTTCTCTGATAATGAGTGATGTTGAGCATCTTTTCATGTTTGTTAGCCATCTGTATGTCTTCTTTGGATAAATGTCTATTTAGTTCTTTGGCCCATTTTTTGATTGGGTCATTTATTTTTCTGGAGTTGAGTTGTAGGAGTTTCTTGTATATTTTTGAGATTAGTTGTTTGTCAGTTGCTTCATTTGCTATTATTTTCTCCCATTCTGAAGGCTGTCTTTTCACCTTGCTAATAGTTTCCTTTGATGTGCAGAAGCTTAAGGTTAATTAGGTCCCATTTGTTTATTTTTGCTTTTATTTCCAATATTCTGGGAGGTGGGTCATAGAGGATCCTGCTGTGATGTATGTCGGAGAGTGTTTTGCCTATGTTCTCCTCTAGGAGTTTTATAGTTTCTGGTCTTACGTTTAGATCTTTAATCCATTTTGAGTTTATTTTTGTGTATGGTGTTAGAAAGTGTTCTGGTTTCATTCTTTTACAAGTGGTTGACCAGATTTCCCAGCACCACTTGTTAAAGAGATTGTCTTTAAACCATTGTATATTCTTGCCTCCTTTGTCAAAAATAAGGTGTCCATATGTGCGTGGATTTATCTCTGGGATTTCTATTTTGTTCCATTGATCTATATTTCTGTCTTTGTGCCAGTACCATAATGTCTTGATAACTGTGGCTTTGTAGTAGAACCTGAAGTCAGGTAGGTTGATTCCTCCAGTTCCATTCTTCTTTCTCAAGATCGCTTTGGCTATTTGAGGTTTTTTGTATTTCCATACAAATTGTGAAATTATTTGTTCTAGCTCTGTGAAGAATACCATTGGTAGCTTGATAGGGATTGCATTGAATCTATAAATTACTTCGGGTAGTATACTCATTTTCACTATATTGATTCTTCCA
The DNA here is from genome assembly GCF_029407905.1 of Bubalus kerabau. Lineage (NCBI taxonomy): Eukaryota > Metazoa > Chordata > Mammalia > Artiodactyla > Bovidae > Bubalus > Bubalus kerabau. Next base: position 75,729,166 of record NC_073631.1, on the reverse strand, counting down.
ATCCATGAACATGGTATATTTCTCCATCTATTAGTGTCCTCTTTGATTTCCTTCACCAGTGTTTTATAGTTTTCTATATATAGGTCTTTAGTTTCTTTAGGTAGATATATTCCTAAGGATTTTATTCTTTCCGTTGCAATGGTGAATGGAATTGTTTCCTTAATTTCTCTTTCTGTTTTCTCATTATTAGTTATTTTTTTTAATAAGGAAAGAAACAAAAATTATGGTTGAATCTTCTGTATTATTTTCACTTTTCCATCTCACTGTATTTAGTTAGTAGTTGCCTATGGATCAGAAAAAATCATGGTCTTGGCTTCCACTAAAAAGAATAAATGGTCAACAAGCATTTCTCAAACTCCCCCCCAAAAGGCAAATGCAACTGGTTCCTTTTCAAGTCACTGTAAACCTTAAAATACTGGTAGTTCCAAGGAGAAATAGAGGGTTAGATTTCTGCAAGCCTCTGATCACAGTATTTTCATCAACCAACCAATGCCTAACTTTGTATTAATGTGTGTTTCAGTTTAAAGATGCCTTTTAAAATATATACTGTTGACTCAATATAGAAATCATGGGCAACATACCCATGTGAAGTTTGCCCCACATATTCCCTCCATAAGTTACATTAAAGCCTTCCCATGCACAGAAACACTTGAGAGCCCCTCAGCACTAAGCTTAGATACCATTTAAATCACCAACTAAAAGTAGGAGAATGGAATAAACATGGCACTAAACAGACCAAGTCAAGGATGTGTGTCTACCATAGGAAAGCTAAATCAAAAGGGCAGAGTGTCAGCCTTGTTTAACCTCAGCTGGGACTGTGTACATGGCTCAAATCAAATTTTTCACTAACATGTCCAGGAATGACCTCAAAAGTGGCATGACAGAGGAATGGATAAAAAGATGTGGTACACTGTTGTATGGCAGAAACCAACACAACATTGTAAAGCAATAGATGGAATGGGGAGGGAGGAGGGAGGAGGGTTCAGGATGGGGAACACATGTATACCTGTGGCGGATTCATTTTGATATTTGGCAAAACTAATACAATTATGTAAAGTTTAAAAATAAAATAAAATTTAAAAATACATAAATAAATAAATAAAATTTTAAAAAACACACCTCTCCCCATTCCTGGTGGCTCAGACAGTAAAGAATCCACCTGTAACACAGGAGACCCAGGTTTGATCCCTTGGTCGGAAAGATCCCTTGGAGAAGGGAATGGGTATCCACTCTAGTGTTCTTGCCTGGAGAATTCCACTGACATAGGAGCCTGGTGACCTACAGTCCATGGGGTCACAAAGAGTTGGACACGATTGAACGACTTTCACTTTCACTTTTGATCCTTCCCCTCAAAAAAGATGTGGTACTTACATACAATGGAATATTATTCAGTAATAAAAAAGAATGAAATAATGCCATTTGCAGCAACATGGATGAACCAAGAAAATATCATACTAAGTGGAGTAAGTCAGACAGAGAAAAACAAATATCCCATGAAATCACCCATATGTGGAATCTACTTTTAAAAATTATATAAATGAACTTATTTCCAAAATAGAAAAAGACTCATAGATTTCAAAAACAATCTTATGGTTACCAAAGGGGAAATGTGGGGAAGAGAGAGAGATTAAGAGTTTGAGATTAACATATACACACTACTATATATTAAACAAATAACCAAAAAAGACCTACTATATAAGCAGAGGGAACTTGACTCAATATTCTGTAATAACCTATATGGGAAAAGAATATGAAAAAGAATGAATATATGTATAACTGAATCACTATGCTATAAACCTGAAACTAATACAACATTGTAAATCAACTATACTCCAATAAAATTTAACTTAAAAATAAAAATATACATATAAAAAAAGATATATAACAGTTCCATCAGAAAAAAGAAACAAACTACCATGAGTTGATTTTAGGGTTACAGAGAAATTCTAGGACTAGAAGTTACAAAAATGGAACTCATGAATAATATAGATCAATTGAACCTGTCCTGGATGAAACCTAAGTGGAACCTCAATGGAATTTTCAGTAAGTTCTAATGAAAGCTATGTGTAGCTAATAAATTTCTTAAGAATTAATCAAGAATACTCAGTGAAAGTACACTAAAAAGACTAGAAAAAAGTGCATAATTGCTGAGAATGTTTAAGCCCTACTCTCTTTTCTAATGGCTAAGCACATAGCAGCAATCACAAGTATTTGTGGAATAAAAGAACTGAGTTGGGAGCAGGACTTCCTTTGCCTACAGAATATGAAGATAATTACAAGGCTGAGGGACTTGGAAGGTACAATGAAATCTCATTATTTGGGCTTCCATAAATTTTATAATTTCTTGCCTTGAGAACCCCATGAAGAGGATGAAAAGGCAAAAGGATAGGACACTGAAAGATGAACTCCCGAGGCTGGTAGGTGCCCAATATGCTACTGAGATCAGAGGAGAAATAACTCCAGAAAGAATGAAGAGAAGGAGTCTAAGTGAAAACAACACCCAGTTGTGGATGTGACTGGTTATGGAAGTAAAGTCTGATGCTGTAAAGAGCAATACTGAATAGGAACCTGGAAGGTTAGGTCCATGAATTGAGGCAAATTGGAAGAGGCCAAACAGGAGATAGCAAAAGTGAACATCAACATTTTAAAAATCAATGAACTAAAATGGGCTGGGTTGGGTGAATTTAACTCAGATGACCATTATATCTACTACTTTGGGTAAGAATCCCTTATAAAGAAATGGAGTAGCCATCATAATCAACAAAAGATTCTGAAATGCAGTACTTGGATGCAAACTCAAAATTGACAGGATGATCTCTGTTCGTTTCCAAGGCTAACCATTCAATATCATGATAATCCAAGTCTATGCCCCTACTAGTAATGCTGAAGAAGCTGAACAGTTCTATGAAGACCTACAAGACCTTCTAGAACTAACACCCCAAAAAGATGTTCTTTTCATTATAGGGGACTGGAATGCAAAAATAGGAGGTCAAGAAACACCTGGAGTAACAGGCAAATTTGGCCTTGGAGTACAGAATGAAACAGGTCAAAGGCTAATAGGCTTTTGCCAAGAGAATGCACTGGTCATAGCAAACACCTTCTTCCAACACACGAGAGAAGACTCTACACATGGACATCACCAGATTGTCAATACCAAAATCAGATTGATTATATTCTTTGCAGCCAAACATGGAGAAGCTCTATAGAGTCAGCAAAAACAAGACTGGGTGCTGACTGTGCCTCAGATCATGAATTCCTTATTGCTAAATTCAGACTTAAATTGAAAAAAGTAGGGAAAACCACTAGACCATTCAAGTAGACCTAAATCAAATACTTTACAATTATACACTGGAAGTGAGAAATATATTCAAATGATTAGATCTGATAGAGTGCCTGAAGAACTATGGATGGAGATTTGTGACATTATATAGGAGGCAAGGATCAAGACCATCCCCAAGAAAAAGAAATGCAAAAAGGAAACATGTTTCTCTGAGGAGGCCTTACAAATAGCTGCAAAAAGAAGAGAAGCAAAAGGCAAAGGAGAAGAGTTCCAAAGAACAGCAAGGAGAGATAATAAAGCCTTCCTCAGCGATCAATGCAAATAGAGAAAAACAATAGAATGGGAAAGACTAGAGATCTCTTCAAGAAAGTTAGCTACCGAGGAAACATTTCATGAAAAGAAGGGCACAATAAAGAACAGAAAAGATATGGACCTAACAGCAGCAGAAGATAAGAAGAGGTGGCAAGAATACACAGAAGAACTATAAAAAAACGATCTTCATGACCCAGATAATCACGATGGTGTGATCACTCACCTAGAGCCAGACATCCTAGAATGCAAAGTTAAGTGGACCTTAGGAAGCATACTATGAACAAAGCTAGCGGAGGTGATGGAATTCCAAATGAGCTATTTCAAATCCTAAAAGATGATGTTGTGAAAGTGCTGCACTCCATATGCCAGCAAATTTGGAAAACTCAGCAAGGGCCACAGGACTGGAAAAGCTCAGTTTTTGTCCCAGTCCCAAAGAAAGGCAATGCCAAAGAATGTGGAAACTACTGCACAATTGCACTCATCTCACATGCCTGCAAAGTAATGCTCAGAATTCTCAAAGCTAGGCTTCAACAGTATGTGAACCATGAACTTCCAGATGTTTAAGCTGGATTTAGAAAAGACAGAGGAACCAGAGAATAGGATCATCGAAAAAGCAAGAGAGTTTCAGAAAAACATCTACTTCTGCTTTATTGACTATGCCAAAACCTTTGACTGTGTGGATCACAACAAACTCTAGAAAATTCTTAAAGAGATAGGAATACCAGACTACCTGACCTGACTCTTGAGAAACCTGTATGCAGGTCAGGAAGCAACAGTTACAATTGGACATAGAACAGACTGGTTCCAAATAGGGAGAGGAGTATGTCAATGCTGTATATTGTCACCCTGCTTACTTAACTTATATGCAGAGTACATCAGAAGAAACACCGGGCTGGATGAAGCAAAAGCTGGAATCAAGAATGCCGGGAGAAATATTAATAACCTCAGATATGCAGATGACACCACCCTTATGGCAGAAAACAAAGAACTAAAGAGCCTCTTGATGAAAGTGGAAGAGGAGAGGGGAAAAGTTGGCTTAAAGCTCAACATTCAGAAAACGAAGATCATGGCATCTGGCCCCATCACTTCATGGCAAATAGATGGGGGAACAGTGGAAACAGTGACAGACTTTTTTGGGGGGGCTCCAAAATCACTGCAGATGGTGACTGCAGCCATGAAATTAAAAGACGCTTGCTCCGTGGAAGAGAAGTTATGACCAACCTAGACAGCATATTAAAAAGCAGAGACATTACTTTGTCAACAAAGGTCCATCTAGTCAAAGCTATGGTTTTTCCAGTAGTCATGTATGGATGTGAGAGCTGGACTGTAAAGAAAGCTGAACACCGAAGAATTGATGCTTTTGAACTGTGGTGTTGGAGAAGACTCTTGAGAGTCCCTTGGACTGCAAGGAGATCCAACCAGTCCATCCTGAAGATCAGTCCTGGGTGTTCATTGAAAGGACTGATGCTGAAGCTGAAATCCAATACTTTGGCCACCTCATGCGAAGAGTTGACTCATTTGAAAAAACTTTGATGCTGGGAAAGATTGAAGGTGGGTAGAGAAGGGGACAACAGAGGATGAAATGGTTGGATGGCATCACTGACTCAAGGGGCATGTGTTTGTGTAAACTCCGGGAGTTGGTGATGGATAGGGAGGCCTGGCGTGCTGCAGTCCATAGAGTCACAAAGAGTTGGACATGACTAAGTGACTGAATTGAACTGAAGTTTTGTAATTCATATCATCAGGAAAAATCCACAAGTGCAAATTTTACATTTAAACTTTCCTTTAGAAAAGTGTTCTTTAGTCATAAAGGAAAAACCTTCAAAAAATCTAATAAATCAGAAAACAAGCTTTCAGAAAATATATTAGATGTACCTGTATATATATTTTAAATGCTTGCTCAATTAATTCTTCTTCAGTTGTCAAAGGGATTTTTGACTTTTCTGGATTTTTGACTTTTCTAGATTTTTGTTTGTCTAGTTTCTTTTTCTGAGGGAACTTTGAAAAAATAAGATGCCATTTAAAAAATCATGGTGAAAACATTCCAATATTAAATTTACTAACCCATAACCTAGGAATTGAATCACATCCTATATAATCTGTATACACAAACATCTGACGATTCTGTGATTTATCCACATCAGTGAGGACATTTTTGCACTGACTCTATATATGTACAATATGTCTTCATCTTATGCACAGAGCTTGCTTTCTCTCTGTTTTTAGTCTATGCATGGGAATGCACTTAGAGGTATTTTCTCCTCCTCCTCCTACTTTTCTCTATCTCCTATTACTCTTTCTCCTTTCCAGATTTGAGATCAGTTCTAAAAATTCATGCCCATTTCCAAAATCCTAGCCATATTTCTAGTTTAAAAAGAGAAATCTGCAATTCTCATATTTGGTAAATCTGTGGTCTTTAAAATTAATTCATATTCATAAAAACCACTTTCTTTTATTGGACACATATATTACATACCATTGCAACAATCTAGAAAGGCAGACTATTCATATTTCCATGCTTATAGATGATGAAAAAGAAACTGGCTTAGAAAGGCTGAAAAAATTGCTCTACGTCTCACAGTTAGGAAGTAGAAGAGCTGCCATGAGTTGCAAAGCCATTAATTTAACCACTATACTGTCCTGCCTCCAGACAGATACCAGACATGAGTACTAAAGGGATGCCTGACCCTAGTTCTTCATTAACATTCATCCAACTAAAGGGAACATCATGATTTTATCTCCTCTTAACATATTAATTACAAGGTTGTTTAAGTCCTTTAAAATATTAAATATTTAATTAGTCCTATTACAGCATCTCCCTGAGGCGAATAGTTAGCCTGCATAATTGTTATGTTGGTTAAAAAGAAGAGCAAAAGGAAGTTTGAGCATAAATTAACAATAATAAAACAGATCATTACATTTCATGCCTGTAGATTAACATGGATAACTTGCATCAAATAAAATTGTAAGGTGATTATTAAGATCAGTCTTTACAGATGACCTTCATCATTACACTTTAACTGGGTCTCCAAGCATCCAAAATGACCAGTCATTCCATTAAATATAAGGTTACCATTCTCATCTATTATTTCTCAAAGTGTCCACCAAAGACTGCATCTGGATCACCTGGGAATTTTGTTTAAAATGGAGATTTTGGAACCCACATGAATTATCTTTCTGCCCTTTTAGCAAGTATTTCCAAGTGATTCTGGGGTAAAATATCAACCAGTTTTTGTAGGACTATATCCTTATTTGTAATAAAAATGCACAAAATATTATTTCTACTTAAGCAAGAGTTAAGAGAGTTAATTCCTTTACCAGTCTGGGATTTGACTTGAGATTTGAGTCCTGCTTTGTTCAATAATTATGCCACTGTTCAGCAAATGATTTAAGCTGAATGAACTTAAACATGGTTGACTGGATTTTTCATTTTTAAAAACTCTGCCTTCAGCAGACTATATACATACCCATGTAGTCGTAGTTTTAAATAATTGTCTATAACAGTTAGGGAAGATACTTGAGGTTTGCTTCTTTTGTTACAGGGTTTCCAACTAACCTATGTGCTCTCAAAAATTGGTTTCTTCCATTACCTCATCAGAAGAGACTTGCAACAGTGAGTTTCCTTAAAGAAAAGAAAAATGCCTTTCACAATGGGATATCAACACTCCTGCCAACATGCCTGGTATTCTAAGCCTCCTTGAGCCAACAGCAGAATATTTTGTTACTTAACACACTCATCTGAAAATCCAGGCTTTACTGCCAAAAAGCACACTTCATATATACCTAATGCAAGAGGGAGGCTCAGTCCAAAGGACATTTTAAGTTACACATTTAGATAAAGCTCTCAAGCTCATGTCATTGTATTCAGCTGTTTAATCATCAAGAAGCAATATACTATCATCATACTATTTTCATTCCATGCCCAAAATCACTTCATGAAATGTAAATTTCATGACTTTTAGCATTTATTGAAGACTAACCTAAAGAATATCAATAACCTCAGATATGCAGATGATACCACCCTTATGGCAGAAAGTGAAGAGGAACTCAAAAGCCTCTTGATGAAAGTGAAAGAGGAGAGTGAAAAAGTAGGCTTAAAGCTCAACATTCAGAAAATGAAGAGCATGGCATCTGGTCCCATCACTTCATAGGAAATAGATGGGGAAACAGTGGAAACAGTGTCAGACTTTATTCTGGGGGGCTCCAAAATAACTGCAGATGGTGACAGCAGCCATGAAATTAAAAGACGCTTACTCCTTGGAAGGAAAGTTATGACCAACCTAGACAGCATATTAAAAAACAGAGACATGACTTTGCCAACAAAGGTCCGTCTAGTCAAGGCTATGGTTTTTCCTGTGGTCATGTATGGATGTGAGAGTTGGACTGTGAAGAAAGCTGAGTGCTGGAGGATTGATGCTTTTGAACTGTGGTGTTGGAGAAGACTCTTGAGAGTCCCTTGGACTGCAAGGAGATCCAACCAGTCCATCGTAAAGGAGATCAGTCCTGGGTGTTTATTGGAAGGACTGATGCTGAAGCTGAAACTCCAATACTTTGGCCCCCTGATGCTGGAAGGGATTGAAGGGCAGGTGGAGAAGGAGACGATAGAGGATGAGATGGCTGGATGGCATCACCAACTTGATGGACATGAGTTTGGGTAAACTCCGGGAGTTGGTGATGGACAGGGAGGCCTGGAATGCTGTGATTCATGGGGTCGCAAAGAGTTGGACACGACTGAGCGACTGAACTGAACTGAACCTAAAGAAAAATACATTTTAAAATTCTTTTCATTTTCTTTTTAAAAAATATGACATTATAGATTATGTTACATTATGGCCTTCTATACAAAGAGATACCTAATATATTCTTCTTAGTATTCAGTAGCAAGAAAATGTGTTTCTCTCCAGATGAACATGAATGATTATATTCATCCTGCTTTGAGAGCTCGGCAGCCTCTTTTATTTCCCTATTTGACTTCACTGCCCAAAAGAAGAGAATTAAATTCAGTTTTCAATGGTAATAACTAATTCATTTCATATGCATGATATAAGTATGTTTTAACTTCTGAAACTTGTTTCTATGATTTTTCCTTTTATCTTGTCGTATGTTAAGTGGGTTTCATCATTGAAACTAACTTTTAATGTTTTGGACGACAAGGAAAAAGTCAACTTTTTTCAAGAATTAAACAAGCAAAGGTAAGTCTGGCAAGGAATGTGACAAGAAGATAACCTGGATACACAGAAAAATCAAGCAGTTAGGAGAGAATCAATATTTCTTGTTTTATAGTCACAAGGTCATTTTAACTAACGATAATACCACCAAAACAGATCACTAGGAAACATCACAGAAGCCAGCACTACACCTGACCCTTGTCAGACTAGCTGAAAGCCAGATGCAGAAACACAACAGCTGAAGGAAAATGAACTATAATCTAATTTGTAATTAGGTAAAAAGCACAAAGGCCCAAAGATGAAAAGCGTCTTAAATAGAATGCTTTCAATGTCTGATATTTAACTGCCTGCAAGTTTTTTTAAGAACCATACATCCCATCTCAAATTTTCATGCAAACATAAGTCACCTGATTATCTTAAAATGCAGATTCAGACCCCATAATATGAGCACCCAGGATTCTGCATTTTAATATTGTCCAAGGAGACACTGAGACAGCTAGTCCAAGGACCACAATGAAAACATGCTGCCTTTAGAGCTAGCCGTGACTGAATCCATCCCAGCTTTACCACTTAAAATCTGTAACATTAACCGAGTCCTTTAACATCTCAGACCTTCAGTTAGGCTATCAGTTATGTGAGGATAAAAATATCTACCTTGTATAGCCCATGGGAAGATTTAAAATGATAACTGCATGGTCCAGTAAGACCCTTGATAGATACTATTTTAGTGAGAGGGCTGTCTTTACTATGACAGAACACCACTGTTAGGGAAAACACTGACTGAAACCACCCACCACGGCCAGTCAAGACAGTAGCCACATGCATCACTTATCCTTTTTTTTTTTTTAAGATTTTTAAAATTTTTTTTAATTGAAGGATAATTGCTTTACAGAATTTTGCTGTTTTCTGTCAAACCTCAACATGAATTAACCACAGGTATACATATATCCCCTTCCTTTGAACCTCCCCATCTCTCTCCCAATCCCACCCCTCTAGGTTGTTACAGAGCCCCTGTTTGAGTTTCCTGAGCCATACAGCAAATTCCTGTTGGCTCTCTGTTTTACATATGGTAATGTAAGTCTCCATGTTACTCTTTCCATACATCTCCCTCTCTCCTTCTCTCTCCCCATGTCCGGAAGTCTATTCTCTATGTCTGTTTCTCCACTGTTGCCCTGTAAATAAATTCTTCAGTACCATTTTTCTAGATTCTATATATATGTGTGACAATACGATATTTATCTTTCTCTTTCTGACTCACTTCACTCTGTATAATAGGTGGTAAGTTCATCCACTTCATTAGAACTGACTCAAATGCATTCCTTTTTATGGCTGAGTAATATTCCATTGTGTATATGTATCACAACTTCTTTATCCGTTTATCTGTCGATGGACACTAGGTTGCTTCCATGTTCTAGCTATTGTAAATAGTGCTGCAGTGAACAATGGGATACACATGTCTCTTTCAAATTTGGTTTCCTCAGGGTATATGCTTAGGAGTGGGATCGCTGGGTCATATGGTGGTTTTATTCCTAGTTTTTTAAGGAATCTCCATACCATCTTCCATAGTGGCTGTATCAATTTACATTCCCACCAGTGCAAGAACATTCCCTTTTCTCCACATCCTCTCTAGCATTTATTGTTTGTAGACTTTTTGATGGTGGCCATTCTGACTGGTGTGAGGTGATATTGTGGTTTTGATTTGCATTTCTCTAAAAATGAGCAATGTTGAGCATCTTTTCATGTGTTTGTTAGCCATCTGTAAGTCTTCTTTGGATAAATGTTGGTCTAGGTCTTTATCCCACTTTTTGATTGGCTTGTTCATTTTTCTGGTTTTGAGTTGTATGAGCTTCTTGTATATTTTGGAAATTAATCCTTTATTAGTTGCTTCGTTTGCTATTATTTTCTCCCATTCTGAGGGTTGTCTTTTCACCTTGCTTATAGTTTTCTTTGCTGTGCACAAGCTTTTAAGTTTAATCAGGTCCCACTTGTTTACTTTTGTTTTTATTTCCATTACTCTAGGAGGTGGGTCATAGAGGATCTTGCTTTGATTTATGTCATCGAGTGTTCTGCCTATGTTTTTCTCTAAGAGCTTTATAGTTTCTGGTCTTACATTTAGATCTTTAAACCATTTTGAGTTTATCTTTGTGTATGGTATTAGGAGGTGTTCTAATTTCATTCTTTTACACGTAGCTGTCCAGTTTTCCCAGCACCATTTACTGAAGAGGCTGTTTTTGCCCCATCGTATATTCTCTCCTCCTTTGTCAAAAATAAGGTACCCATAGATGAATGGGTTTATTTCTGGACTTTCTATCTTGTGCCATTGGTCTATATTTCTGTTTTTGTGCCAGTATAATACTGTCTTGATGACTGTAGCTTTGTAGTATAATCTGAAGTCAGGAAGGTTGATTCCTCCAGCTCCATCCTTCTTTCTCAAGACTGCTTTGGCTATTCAGGATCTTTTGTGTTTCCATATGAATTTTGAAATTTTTTGTTCTAGTTCTGTAAAAAATGTCATTGGTAATTTGATAGGGATCACATTGAATCTGTAGATTGTGTTTGGTAGTATAGTCATTTTCAAAATATGGATTCTACCCAGGAACATGGAATATCTCTCTGTTTATGTCATCTTTGATTTCTTACATTAGTGTCTTATAATTTTCTGGGTACAGGTCTTTCATCTCCTTAGGTAAGTTTATTCCTAGATATTTAATTCTTTTTGTTGCAATAGTGAATGGAATTGGTTCCTTAATTTCTCTTTCTGATTTTTTCATTGCTAGTATATAGAAATGCAAGTGATTTCTGTATTTTGATTTTGTATCCTGCAACTTTGCTAAATTCACTGATTAGCTCCAGTAATTTTCTGATACTATCTTTAGGGTTTTCTATGTAAAGTATCATGTCATCTGCACACAGTGAGAGCTTTACTTCTTTTCTGATCTGGATTCCTTTTATTTCTTTTTCTTCTCTGATTGCTATAGCTAGGACTTCCAGAACTATGTTGAATAATAGTGGTGAAAGTGGACACCCTTCTTATTCCTCTTTTAGGGGGAATGCTTTCAGTTTTTCCCCATTGAGAACAATGTTTGCTGTAGGGTTATCATATATGGCCTTTACCATGTTGAGGTAGGTTCCTTCTATGTCCATTTTTTTAAGAGTTTTAATCATAAATGGGTGAGGAAATTTGTCAAAGGCTTTTTCTGCATCTATTGAGATTATCATATGGGTTTTATCTTTAAATTTGTCAATATGGTGTATCACATTGATTGATTTGCATATACTGAAGAATCCTTGCATCCCTGGAATAAACCCAATTTGATCATGGTGTATGAGTTTTTCGATGTATTGCTGAATTGTTTTTGCTAAAATTTTGTTGAGGATTTTTGCATCTATGTTCATCAGTGATATTGGCCTGTAGTTTTCTTTTTTTTTTAATGTATTTATTTTAATTGGAGGTTAATTAGTTTACAATATTATAGTGGGTTTTGCCATCCATTGACATGAATCAGCCATGGGTACACATGTGTCCCCCATCCTGAACCCCCCCCCACCTCTATCCCCATCCCATCCCTCAGGGTTGTACCAGCGCACTGGCCATGAGCACCCTGTCCCATGCATTGAACCTGTGCTGCTGCTGCTGTTAAGTCGCTTCAGTCATGTCCGACTCTGTGCGACCCCATAGATGGCAGCCCACCAGGCTCTGCCATCCCTGAGATTCTCCAGGCAAGAACACTAGAGTGGGTTGCCATTTCCTTCTCCAATGCATGAAAGTGAAAAGTGAAAGTGAAGTCGCTCAGTTGTGCCCGACTCTTAGCGACCCCATGGACTGCAGCCTACCAGGCTCCTCCATCCATGGTATTTTCCAGGCAAGAGTACTGGAGTGGGGTGCCATTGCCTTCTCCACATTGAACCTGTACTGGTGATCTATTCACATATGGTAATATACATGTTTCAGTGGTATTCTCTCAAATCATCCCACCCCCACCTTCTCCCACAGAGTCCAAAAGTCTGTTCTTTATATCTGTGTATGTTTTGCTGTCTCACATATAGGGTCATTATTACCATCTTTCTAAATTATGTATATATGCATTAATATACTATATTGGTGTTTTTGTTTCTGACTTCACTCTGTATAGTAGGCTCCAGTTTCATCCACCTCATTAGAACTGATTCAAATGCATTCTTTTTAATAGCTGAGTAATATTCCATTGTGTATATGTACCACAGCTTTTTTATCCATTTGTCTGCCAATGGATATCTAGGTTGCTTCCATGTCCTAGCTATTGTAAAGAGTGCTGCGATGAACATTGGGATACACATGTCTCTTTCAATTCTGGTTTCCTCAGTGTGTACGCCCAGCAGTGGGATTGCTGGGTCATATGGCAGTTCTATTTCCAGTTTTTTTAAGGAATATCCACACTGTTCTCCATAGTGGCTGTACTAGTTTTCATTCCAACAGTGTGAGAGGGTTCGTTTTTCTCCACAACCTCCCCAGCATTTATTGTTTGTAGATTTTTTTATCTCAACCATTCTGACCAGCATGAGATGGTACCTCATTGCAGGTTTGAGTTGAATTTCTATGATAATGAGGGATGTAGAGCATCTTTTCATGTGTTTATTAGTCATCTGTATGTCTTCTTTGGAGAAATGTCTGTTTCATTCTTTGGCTAATTTTTTATTGGGTCATTTATTTTTCTGGTATTGAGCTGCATGAGCTGCTTGTATATTTTTAAGATTAATTCTTGGTCAGTTTCTTCATTTGCTATTATTTTCTCTATTTCTGAAGGCTGTCTTTTCAACTTACTTATAGTTTCCTTTGTTGTGCAAAAGCTTAATTAGATCCCACTTGTTTATTTTTGCTTTTATTTCCATTACTCTGGGAAGTGGGTCGTAGAGGATCCTGCTGTGATTTATGTCAGAGAGTGTTTTGCCTGTGTTTTCCTCTAGGAGTTTTATGGTTTCTGGGCTTACATTTAGATCTTTAATCCATTTTGAGGTTATTTTTGTGTATGGTGTTAGAAAGTGTTTTAGTTTGACCAATTTTCCCAGCACCACTTGTTAAAGAGACTGTCTTTTCTCCATTGTATATTCTTGCCTCCTTTGTCAAAGATAAGGTGTCCATAGGTGCGTGGATTTATTTCTGGGCTTTCTATTTTGTTCCGTTGATGTATATTTCTGTCTTTGTGCCAGTACCATACTGTCTTGATGACTGTAGCTTTGTAGTATAGCCTGAAGTCAGGCAGGTGGATTCCTCCAGTTCCAATCTTCTTTCTCAAGATTGCATTGGCTATTCAAAGTTGTTTGTATTTCCAAACAAATTGTGAAATTATTTGTTCTAGTTATGTGAAAAATACTGTTGGTAAGTTGATAGGGATTGCATTGAATCCATAGATAGCTTTGGGTCAATCAGTTCAGTTCACTTGCTCAGTCTTGTCCAACTCTTTCTTACCCCATGGACTGAAGCACGCCAGGCCTCCCTGTCCATCACCAGCTCCCGGAGTCTACTGAAACATGTCCTTTGAGTCGGTTATGCTACCCAACCATCTCATCTTCTGTCATCTCCTTCTCCTCCCACTACTGTGGGCAAGAATCCCTTAGAAGAAATGGAGTAGCCGTCACAGTCAACAAAAGAGTCCAAAATGCAGTACTTGGATGCAATCTCAAAAGAGACAGAATGATCTCTATTCGTTTCCAAGGCAAACCATTCAATATCACGGTAATCCAAGTCTATGCCCAGACCAGTAATGCTGAAGAAGCCTGAAGTTGAATGGTTCTATGAAGATCTGCAAGACCTTCTAGGACTAACACCAAAAAAAGACATGCTTTTCATTATAAGGGACTGGAATGCAAAAATTTGGGTAGTATACTCATTTTCACTATATTGATTCTTCAGATCCATGAACATGGCATATTTCTCCACCTATTTGTATCATCTTTGATTTCTTTTATCAATGTTTTATAGTTTTATCTATATAGGTCTTTTGTTTCTTTAGGTAGATTTATTACTAAGTATTTTATTCTTTGCGTTGCAATGGTGAATGGAATTGTTTCCTTAATTTCTCTTTCCCTTTTCTCATTGTTAGTGTATAGGAATGCAAGGGATTTTTGTGTTGATCTTACATCCTGCAGGTTTACTAAATTCGTTGATTAGCTCTAGTAGTTTTCTGGTGATGTCTTTTGGGTTTTCTATGCAGAGGATCATATCATTTACAAACAGTGAGAGTTTTACTTCCTCTTTTCCAATATGGATTCCTTTTATTTTTCTTCTCTGACTGCTGTGGCTGAAACTTTCAAAAGTATGTTGAATAGTAGAGATGAGAGTGGGCACCCTTGTTCCTGACTTTAGGGGAAAGGCTTTCAATTTTTCACCATTGAGGATAATGTTTCCTGTGGGTTTGTCATATATGGCTTTTATTATGTTGAGGTATGTTCCTTCTATGCCTGCTTTTTGGAGGGTTTTTATCTTAATTGGATGTTGAATTTTGTCAAAGGCTTTTTCTGCATCTATTGAGATAATCATATGGTTTTTATCTTTCAATTTGTTAATGTGGTGTATCACATTGATTGATTTGTGAATATTGAAGAATCCTTGCATCCCTGGAATAAAGCCCACTTGGTCATGATGTATGATCTTTTTACTATGTTGCTGGATTCTGTTTGCTAGAATTTTATTGAGGATTTTTGCATCTATGTTCATCAGTGATAGTGGCCTGTAGTTTTCTTTTTGTGTGTGTTGTCTTTGTCTGGTTTTGGTGTCAGGGAGCTGGTGGCCTCATAGAATGAGTTTAGAAGTGTTCCTTCCTCTGCAATTTTTTGAAATAGTTTTAGAAGGCTAAGGATTAGCTGTTTTCTAAATGATAGAATTCTCTTGTGAAGCCATCTGGTCCTGGGCTTTTGTTTTTTGGGAGATTTTTGATCACAGCTTCAATTTCAGTGCTTATAATTGGGTTGTTCATAATTTCTATTTCTTCCTAGTTCAGTCTTGGAAGATTGAACGTTTCTAAAAATCTATCCATTTCTCCCAGGTTATCCATTTTATTGTCATATAGTTGTTCATAATAGTCTCTTATTTCTGCACTGTCTGTTGTAAACTCTCCTTTTTCATTTCTAATTTTGTTGATTTGATTCTTCTCTCTTTTTTTCTTGATGAGTTTGGCTAAATGTCAGCTTTGTTTATCTTCTCAAAAAACCAGCTTTTAGTTTTATTACTCTTTACTATTGTTTCTTTAATTTCTTTTTCATTTATTTCTGGTCAGATCTTTATGATTTCTTTCCTTCTACTAATTTTGGGGTGGTTTTTTTTTTTGGCTCTTCTTTTTTCAGTTGTTTTAGGTGTAAAGTTTGTTTGTCTATTCAATGTTTTTCTTGTTTCTTGAGATAGGATTGTATTGCTCTAAACTTCCGTCTTAGAACTGCTTTTGCTGCATCCAATAGGTTTTGAATTGTCATATTTTCATTGTCATTTGTTTCTAGAAATTTTTTTATTTCCCTTTTCATTTCTTCAGTAACTTGTTGGTTATTTAGAAATGTGTTGTTTAATCTCCATGTGTTTGCATTTCTTACAATTTTTTCTTGTAATTGATATCTAGTCTCACAGTGTTGTGGTCAGAGAAGATGCTTGATATGATTTCAATTTTCTTAAATTTACTGAGGTTTGATTTGTGACTCAAGATGTTGTCTATCCTGGAGAATGTTCCATGTGAACTTGAGAAGAAGATATATTCTTCTGCATTTGGATGGAATGTTCTGAAGATATCAATAAGATCCATCTCATCTAATGTATCATTTAAGACTTGTGTTTCCTTATTAATTTTCTGTTTTGATGATCTGTCTATTGATGTCAGTGAAGTGTTAAAGTCCCCTACTATCATCGTGTTACTGTTAATTTTTCCTTTTATCTCTGTTAGTGTTTGTCTTACGTATTGAGGTGCTCCTATACTTGGTGCACAGATATTTACAATTTCTATGTCTTCCTTTTGGATTGATCCCTTGATCATTATGTAGTGTCTTTCCTTATCTCTTGTAATTTTCTTTATTTTAAGATCTATTTTGTCTGATATGAGGATTGCTACTCCAGCTTTCTTTTTCTTCCCATTTTCATGGAATATATTGTTCCATCCTCTCACTTTCAGTCTATATGTGTCTTGAGGTCTGAAGTGGGTTTCTTGTATATATGTGGGTCTTGTTTTTTATCCATTCATCCAGTCTGTGTCTTTTGGTTGGAGCATTTAATTCATTTATATTTAAAGTAATTATTGATATATATGTTCCTATTGTCATTTTCTTAACTGCTTGGGGTTGATTTTGTAGATCTTTTTCCTTCTTTTGTATTTCTTGACTATATAAGTCCCTTTAACATCTGTTGTAAAGCTGGTTTGGTGGTACTGAATTCTCTTAACTTTTGCTTGTCTGAAAAGCTTTTTATTTCTCCATCAATTTTGAATGAGATCCTTGCCAGGTACAGTTATCTTGGTTGTAGATTTTTCCCTTTCAGTACTTTATATCCTGCCATTCCCTTCTGGCCTGCAGACTTTCTGCTGAAAGATCAGTTGTTAAGCATATGGGGTTTCCTTTGTATGTTACTTGTTGCTTCTCTCTTGCTGCTTTTAATATTCTTTGTGTTCAGTCTTTGTTAGTTTGATTAGTATGTGTCTTGGTGTGTTTCTCCTTGGGTTTATCCTGTATTGGATTTTTTGTGCCTCTTGGATTTGACTATTTCCTTTTCCATGTTGGGGAAATTTTCAACTATAATCTCTTCAAACATTTTCTCATACTCTTTCTTTTTCTCTTCTTCTTCTGGGACCCCTATAATTCAAATGTTGGTGTGTTTGATATGGTCCCAGAGGTCTCTGAGACTGTCCTCAGTTCTTGTCATTATTTTACTTTATTCTGCTCTTCAGAAGTTATTTTCACCATTTTATCTTCCAGCTCACTGATTCATTCTTCTGCTTAATATATTCTGCTATTGATTCCTTCTAGAGTATTTTTAATTTCAGTAATTGTGCTGTTTGTCTCTGTATGTTTATTCTTTAATTCTTCTAGGTCTTTGTTAATTGATTCTTGCATTTTCTCCATTTTGTTTTCAAGGTGTTTGATCATCTTTACTATTATTATTCTGAATTATTTTTCAGGGAGTTTGCCTATTTCCTCTTCATTTATTTGGACTTCTGTGTTTCTACTTTGTTCCCTCACTTGTGCAGTATTTCTCTACCTTTTCATTATTTTTTTTTAACTTATCGTGTTTTGAGGTCTCCTTTTCCCAGGCTTCATGGAATGTTGAATTCTTTCCTCAAAAATGGTTGAATTCTTTCTTCCTTTTGGTTTCTGTCTTCCTGAGGTTGGTCCAGTGATTTGTGTGAGCTTCTTATAGGGTGAGATTTGTGCTGAGTTTTCGTTTGTTTTTTTTTCCTCTGATGGGCAAAGCTGAGTGAGGTGGTAATCCTGTCTGCTGTTGGTTGGGTTTTTATTTTTGTCTTGTTTGTTGTTTAGATGAGGTGTCCTGTACAGGGTGCTACTGGTAATTGGGTGATCCTGGGTCTTGTATTCAAGTGGTTTCCTTTGGTGTGATTTCTTACTATTTGACACTCCCTAGGGTTAGTTCTCTGGTAGTCTAGGGTCTTGGAGTCAGTGTTCCCACTCCAAAGGCTCAGGGCTTGATTTCTGGACAGGAATGAAGATTCCACAAGTGGTTTGTTATGGCACTACGAGATTAAAACAAATAACCAAAAATGAAAAACCAAAGATGAACCCCAGACAAATGGCAGTTACAAAATCAGACATACAATAATTAAAATAATGGAATATACACATATTCATATATACCCATGCTGCTGCTGCTGCTAAGTCACTTCAGTCATGTCCGACTCTGTGCAACCCCATAGATGGCAGCCCACCAGGCTCCCCCGTCCCTGGGATTCTCCAGGCAAGAACACTGGAGTGGGTTGCCACTTCCTTCTCCAATGCATGAAAGTGAAAAGTGAAAGTGAAGTCGCTCAGTCATGTCCGACCCTCAGCGACCCCATGGACTTCAGCCTTCCAGGCCCCTCTGTCCATGAGCAAAGTGCAAACAATCCAACAAAAATAAAGTACAGTAGATTGACCCGGTGAACAAAGGAAATCAAAAATTATATTTACCAGTTGAGAGCAAAACTAAATAAAGCACAAACTGAAAAACAAAACTAATGCAAGTTGCCAAGTGGGGAATAAAGCAATGAAAACAAATCTAACAAATATGTTGAGAGGAAAGGAAAGAAAGAAAGAATAGATATGCAAAGTTAAATAGGGGTAGATATGGAAGATTTATATACATTAAAAATTAATTGAAAGGGAAAAAAACAGTAGGAAAGGCAAAGGAATAAATATAGAAAAAATATAGTAGGTTAATAAATTAAAATTATAAAAAAGAGAAAAGAAAAAAATGAAAGAAGAAAGAAAAATGGGGAAAAAGGAAAACCCCACAGTACTGTAAAAGCCCAATGTAGAGGCAGAAGTTTACAAAAATAGAAAATTTGACTGAATATACACATACACACCCATAAGCAAAATCAAAACAGTCCAACAAAAAATACAATAGATTGACCTGGTGAACAAAGGAAACCAAAAATAATATCTATCAGAACAAAACTAAATAAGGAACAAACTAGAAAACAATACTAAAACAAGGTGCCAATTGGGGAATAAAGCAATGAAAATAAAACTAACAAATACGTTGAGAGGAAAGGAGAGAAAGAAAAGAAAAAAAGGACTAGATATGCAAAGTTAAATAGAGGTAGATGAAGAAGATTTATATATGTTAAAGATTAACTGCAAGGGTAAAAGAACAGTAGGAAAAGCAAACAAAGGAATAAATGTAGAAAAATAATTGGTTTTAAAAATTAAAATTTAAAAAAGAGAAAAGAAAAAAGAGAGAGAGAGAGAACTCCACAGAACTGCAAAAGCCTAATATAGAGGCAGAGGTTTATGACAATAAAAAATGTGACTGAGAAAAAAAATAGCTCAAAAGCTTAATTGGATTTCTTAGTGCCAAAAAAATTGACAACTACAACAGAGGGAGAAATGGAGCGGGGCAGGGGGATGGAAATCTAAAACAATCTACAGAACAAATCAAAAAATAATAAGAATAAGAAATGTTTTTCTTAAGTCACTGCTGTCAGAGTCCTTTCCCTCTCTGGGAGTCACAGTCCACCTCACCTCCCTAGGATGCCCTCCAACACTGTGCTGATCTCTGGACCTGCTGTGGGGGCAGCTCAGATCCTAACCTGGTCCTACTCCTGTGTGTTCTTGCCTCCAATGTCCACAGCTATCAGAACTAGTGCGTTTGCTTTTGTGGGAGCTCTCAATGGCCTTTTATATATTCCAGAGACACAGAGTTTGCCTAGTTGATTGTGTGGATTTAATCTGCAGCTTGTACAGCTGGTGGGAAAATTTTGGGTCTTCTTCCATAGCCACACTGCCTCTGGGTTTCTATTGTGGTTTTATTTCCACCTCTACACGTGGGTCTTCCATGGGGGTTTGCTCCTGAGGATGCCCTGGAGGACTTGGGTTTGCCCCTGTGAGGATCAGATGTGGAGGTGGTGCAGCTGCTTGGGTCACAGGGGTTCTGGCAGCATCAGGTACTCAGGAGGGTTGGCAGCAAGGGCAGCAGGAAATATGGTGCTCTAGAAGGGTATGGTAAACAGTTTTGGCCAATATGCTTCAGTATTCTTGCCTGGAGAACACCCTTTCTGACAGAGAAGCCTGGCAGGCCACAGTCTACAGGGTTGCAAAGAGTTGGACATGACCGAAGCGACCCTGTGTGCATAGACGCAAGATATTTTTGCCTGTGGCAGCTCTGCCCCAGTGAGAGTTGAGTGTGAAGGTGGCGTAGCTGCTTGGCTTGCGGGGACCCTGGTGGCACCAAGTGTGCAGGGACATGGGCTGCTTCCGCTGCAGGAGTTATAACCCTATCAGAGTCTTTTTTCAAGCCTCCTGTAGCTGGCGATCAGAAAGCCTCTATGGCCAATCTTTCTCCATAGTTTCATCCGTTCAGACACTTAGAGGGCTCCCTTGCCTAGGGTTGCCTCTGTTGTTTTGCATGTCAGGCAGAGAGGGGGCCCCCTGGCTGGGGTCCTACTCTGTAGTTCAGTGCATCAGGTATTTGATGGGCCAGCCTATTGTTCAGTTCCTGATGCTGGCATGTTGGGAGAGAAAGGCTATGGTGATGGCTCCATCCCCTACATGTGACTCAGCAGTATCGCCTTGCTTCCATGGCTGCCTGGCATTTCCCATAAATATCTCCTCCCTCACATCCCCTCAATCTGCCTCTCTGCAATCAACAGCAGCCCTCACTCTGGGATTGCTCCACAATCCCACAAACTCCAGTTTAGCTGGAGTAGCTAAACTGCAGCTCCTAGCTACTGTGTTTTCCAGGGAACCAGTGTTCCTGTCTGGGGTATGTATGGCTATGGCAAGGACTGTCTGATTCTCATTCTATTTAGGCTGCCACAGATCAGCTGTTTCACTCTCAGCCTTAAATGTTTCTCCTCTGACTCAGACAACTGCCCCGATGTGGGGCTTGTACCCATGTTTAAGTTCCCCTACCCGCTAAGGGCAGGTCCAGTCCTACTAACACTCTTGTTTTTTCCCCTAGTTCCTTTGTCCTACAGAGTTTTGCATGATTCTATATATTCTTTTCCAACTGGTCAGGTACTCCTGTCTGCTCTCAGCTGGTGTTCTGAATGCACTTCTGTGTCTGAAGGTGTATTCCTGATGTATCCATGGAGAGAGATATACTCCATGTACACCTACTCCTCCACCATCTTGTTCTTCAATGCATGAGTTATCTTAAAAACAATAGGTCCTGGTAAAGAATGAAAAGCTAGCACCAACTGAAGAATTTGGGAAAAGTCAAAAGGAGAGAGGAAACGCCAACCCATATATCCTACTAACCTCCCAGGATCCTTCTCACTGGAATCCATCTTTGCTGAGCAATGCACACGTCACAAGGAAGGATCCTGAGTCAGAATGTTTGGCCAGAGACAACCCAGAAATTAACCCATTTACTTTAAAACCCAAGACTGTGAGCCACGTGGCAGAGCAGTTCTCTGCCCAGGTGTCCCTTCCCAATAAAGGCACATGGGTCAACACTTGTGTCTCCTTGGACAATTATTTTCCGAGTGTTATTTAAGAGCCCACTCTTGGATTCTGGAAGGGGTCTCCCTTTCCTACAACACCACCTTTAGGATTTGGAATGTTATACTTTGCATTAAAGTATGCAAGATGAAAACCTAGATTCCTTAAAATAAATTTTACACATTAAAAACAGATGTGTGTGTATGTGTGTATAAATGAAGTTACACTAAGGAAAGTTAAGTTTCACACCCCTGTATTGACTACTATATAACCAAAATTTGGTATAATACACACATGTTTATCTAATCATGTCATTGAGAAAGAAGGGCTGTATATTTCAGAGAAAAGACAAGCAGTAAAGGCAAGAAATTAAACACTACTCTCAAACCCACTTTTCTTTTAATGACTCAGAGCCAAGTTGTCATTAGCACAAAATAGGGTTTGTCAACTTACACTTTTTTAAGTGAAGCAAGATATAAACAACAGATAAACAAATAATTTCTAAAATTACACAAACCATATTAACAACCTCAGCAGTTAATTAAGAAATGTGTTAGTAATGTCCAGAAAACTGTTACCAATAAAGGTTTCTAACAGCACTCATGACCAATTTTTGCTGGTTTTCAATTGATTTTTGACTTCAGGTTATATTCAGGGTCCAGGAAAATCATTTTTTTCTGCTTTGAAAAATCAAACCCTAGACTGAAATAGACATAAACCTTGGAGAGTTTCCTTCTAACAAGCAGAAATGGTGGTATTTTGCTACACCTAAACCAAGATGAAATCTCTAAAACTGCATTGCCAGAAGCAAAATTCTCAGGAGAATAATAATACTTTAACATTTTCTGTTCACTTGTGAATGTTAATTCTAATCTCTGAAGAAAACCACCAAAATGGCATTCATTAAGATTAAAGCCATATTACTACAAAAATGGGAAATTTATATGTATGGTTACTATAAAATACAAATACTGCCAAAGAATTGGTCTCTACTGAGTTCTCTGTACACCTATTCCTTTGCAAAGTTAAATCACACTGGTGAAGCATGTCATAAAGCGGTATAAAATTATTAAGTAGCTGGTATTAGCTTCTCTGCTGCCAACATAGCCCCGCAGGTTTTTGACAATTGTGTGCCCCCTGTGAATGTCCACATATGCTCAGGGAACAAGCAAATGGCCCTGGTAATGGAGGAGGACAGCAAACATTTCAGACTTCAGCATCTGGCAAAGTGGAAGAGGCTCCTGCAAAACACAACATCTGATTGGGCCTGTCTTGCCCTTGGATCAAACATCTTACCTGGTTAAGTCTTTTGAAGAATGTTATTTGCAATGGCTTTTTTCATGATTTCAAAGAAACAAGCAAAAGAAAGGGTTATTGAAAAAGCAATTTATTTCAGAGTTATATTTTTTCACTGTGTTTTAACAGGCAATATTTTTAACAGGGTACTGAGAAATAGCAATATTCAAATTCATGATTCATTACTGGGACTGCTTGGTCTAAGAGAAAGGGAGTAATGAGAAAGAATATAGATTTGAAGAGGGACTAAAGCATGAAGGGGAAAAATGTGAGAAACAATAGTAAGAGCTAAAGGTTATATGGTGATTTATACATACTAACTCATAGGATCTTCCTAATAATTCTATAACTCAATAAATTTTGCATTACTCCTGTTTACATCTGAGGAAACTGGGGCATAAGGTGGTTTAAGAGTTTCCATGAAGCCCCAAAGTGTAATCTCATTCCAGATTGTCTGGCTTTTATACAGTACTCTCTACTGCTTCTTATTCACTGTAGTATGGCTGAGTGTCTGCAGATAACAGTGCTCAATAAATATATGCGAAGTGAATGAGAAATTTCCACAATCCCTGCAGCCATCATGTCCTAGACACAATGTCTCTGAAGATAGGAACTGACTTCTTCATCTGGTCCTAATCCTCAGCACCTGGCACAATGTCATCCACACACAGTAGATACTCACAAGTTGTTTGATGAATAAATCAATGCAGACTCAAATAGTTATAGGTAATATGGACCATAAACAGAATCACATGGTAAAATGGGCAAGCGTGGGTACAGTTCAGTATCTTCTCAGTTCCATAAGGTGGTCTAGAATAACAAACACAATTCTCAATTTTATTATCCAATTTCTCCTATCCAACTACTCATAAGACATAGAACAGAAATTCTAAATTCCTCTTTGCAAAAGAAAACCTTGTTTTCACGACAAATGTAACAATGGGTTCCTAAAGGAGCTCCATTTTCAAAAACATGATATGATCATTTGCACTAAAATGAAGACAACTAAGGAAATATCCAAATCAAGGTTAACAAGGTAGGTACACAAACTAGTGTTTCTTAGCCCTTATCTAGTGAAGTCAACTTGGTTGCAGAGGAAAGTACATATGTTCCTCTGCAACACAGCTAAAAGCAACCTGCTTGAGCATAAAACTTCATTGAGGTCTTATATTTTATCTTAAAAATTCAACATTTTTTGGTATTCTGACATATGTTTGTTTTTGTTTCACCACAAAAATAATGTTGTGATTATTTACCATTATACAATAAACTGTGGAAAATTCTGAAAGAGATGGAAATATCAGACCACCTGACCTGCCTCTTGAGAAACCTATATGCAGGTCAGGAAGCAACAGTTAGAACTGGACATGGAACAACACACTGGTTCCAAATAGGAAAAGGAGTACGTCAAGGCTGTATATTGTCACCCTGCTTATTTAACTTCTGTACCGAGTACATCAATAGAAATGCTGGGCTGGAAGAAGCACAAGCTGGAATCAACATTGCTAGGAGAAATATCAATAACCTCAGATATGCAGATGACACCATCCTAATGGCAGAAAGTGAAGAGGAACTAAAAAGCTCTTGATGAAAGTGAAAGAGGAGAGTGAAAAAGTTGGATTAAAGCTCAACATTCAGAAAACTAAGAGCATGGCGTCTGGTCCCATCAGTGCATGGGAAATAGATGGAGAAATGGTGGAAGCAATGTCAGACTTTATTTTGGGGGACTCCAAAATCACTGCAGATGGTGATTTCAGCCATGAAATTAAAATGTAAAGTTTAAAAATAAAATAAAATTTAAAAAATAAATAAATAAAATAATGTTTTAAAAAAAATAAATAAATAAAAGACTCTTGCTCCTTGGAAGGAAAGTTATGACCAACCTAGAGAGCATATTAAAAAGCAGAGATAATACTTTGCCAACAAAGGTCCATCTAGTCAAGGCTATGGTTTTTCCAGTAGTCATGTATGGATGTGAGAGTTGGACTGTCAAGAAAGCTGAGTGCTGAAGAATTGATGCTTTTGAACTGTGGTGTTGGAGAAGACTCTTGAGAGTCCCTTGGACTGCAAGGAGATCCAACCAGTCCATTCTGAAGGAGATCAGCCCTGGGATTTCTTTGGAAGGAATGATGCTAAAGCTGAAACTCCAGTACTTTGGCCACCTCATGGGAAGAGTTGACTCATTGGAAAAGACTCTGATGCTGGGAGGGATTGGGGGCAGAAGGACAAGGGGACGACAGAGGATGAGATGGCTGGATGGCATCACCGACTCGATGGACATGAGTTTGCATGAACTCCAGGAGTTGGTGGTGGACAAGGAGGCATGGCGTGCTGCAATTCATGGCGTCGCAAGAGTTGGACATGACTGAGCGACTGAACTGAACTGAAGATACAAAGGTTACCATTTTTATCCTTTAGCATCCAAAATCCTGTCAAATGTGTCAGCCCATTTGAGAAACCAGGGACTATAGCATCCGATACAGATTCTTAGAAGCCCAAACATTTAGAGGCAAATTAAAAATACATTAAGTGAATTATAAATATAGTGAGATATAAATAAAATATAAATACTGACCCTAAGTAAGCATAATGGAAGTAGGATAATTTGGTGTGAGATATGGTGTCTGTGCACTTAGCAAATACCTTCCTAATCACCTTTCTAATAATCAACACCTTCTAAATAACCACATATAAAGTTAAACAAATATGAAAAGCTAATTAGGATAGCTACTTCTCACATTCAGGAATATTCCTGCTTCTCCGATGCAATATGGGAGGATTAAAAATTCCCCAAGTGCCTAAATATACCAGTGTAATTTGCTAGGTCAGTAAAATGATTGGAAGTCACCAATGTCCATTCCAGTTGAAAGTAGTAAAGATTAAACACACAATTTCCTATGTTCTCTCTTTCCACATGACTAATAAAGCCATATGTTCCAAGACAGTGGAATCTTCTTCACTCTGGAAGCCTGAGTTGTCACACAGAGACAATTATCTGAGAGAGTCATACAGATGCACAGTGGACTCTAAAGAAGAAATATAAAGAGGATATAACAATTATAAATATATATGCACCCAACACGGGAGCACCGCAGTATGTAAGACAAATGCTAACAAGTATGAAAGAAGAAATTAACAATAACACAATAATAGTGGGAGACTTTAATACCCCACTCACACCTATGGATAGATCAACTAAACAGAAAATTAACAAGGAAACACAAACTTTAAATGATACAATAGACCAGTTAGACCTAATTGATATCTATAGGACATTTCATCCCAAAACAATGAATTTCACCTTCTTCTCAAGCGCACATGGAACCTTCTCCAGGATAGATCACATCCTGGGCCATAAAGCTAGCCTTGGTAAATTCAAAAAAATAGAAATCATTCCAAGCATCTTTTCTGACCACAATGCAGTAAGATTAGATCTCAATTACAGGAGAAAAACTATTAAAAAATCCAACATATGGAGGCTGAACAACACGCTGCTGAATAACCAACAAATCACAGAAGAAATCAAAAAAGAAATCAAAATTTGCATAGAAACGAATGAAAATGAAAACACAACAACCCAAAACCTGTGGGACACGGTAAAAGCAGTCCTAAGGGGAAAGTTCATAGCAATACAGGCACACCTCAAGAAACAAGAAAAAAGTCAAATAAATAACCTAACTCTACACCTAAAGCAACTAGAAAAGGAAGAAATGAAGAACCCCAGGGTTAGTAGAAGGAAAGAAATCTTAAAACTTAGAGCAGAAATAAATGCAAAAGAAACAAAAGAGACCATAGCAAAAATCAACAAAACCAAAAGCTGGTTCTTTGAAAGGATAAATAAAATTGACAAACCATTAGCCAGACTCATCAAGAAACAAAGGGAGAAAAATCAAATCAATAAAATTAGAAATGAAAATGGAGAGATCACAACAGACAACACAGAAATACAAAGGATCATAAGAGACTACTATCAACAATTATATGCCAATAAAATGGACAACGAGGAAGAAATGGACAAATTCTTAGAAAAGTACAACTTTCCAAAACTCGATCAGGAAGAAATAGAAAATCTTAACAGACCCATCACAAGCACGGAAATTGAAACTGTAATAAAAAATCTTCCAGCAAACAAAAGCCCAGGTCCAGACGGCTTCACAGCTGAATTCTACCAAAAATTTAGAGAAGAGCTAACACCTATCCTGCTCAAACTCTTCCAGAAAATTGCAGAGGATGGTAAACTTCCAAACTCATTCTATGAGGCCACCATCACCCTAATACCAAAACCTGACAAAGATCCCACAAAAAAAGAAAACTACAGGCCAATATCACTGATGAACATAGACGCAAAAATCCTTAACAAAATTCTAGCAATCAGAATCCAACAACACATTAAAAAGATCATACACCATGACCAAGTGGGCTTTATCCCAGGGATGCAAGGATTCTTCAATATCCGCAAATCAATCAATGTAATACACCACATTAACAAATTGAAAAATAAAAACCATATGATTATCTCAATAGATGCAGAGAAAGCCTTTGACAAAATTCAACATCCATTTATGATCAAAACTCTCCAGAAAGCAGGAATAGAAGGAACATACCTCAACATAATCAAAGCTATATATGACAAACCCACAGCAAACATTATCCTCAATGGTGAAAAATTGAAAGCATTTCCTCTAAAGTCAGGAACAAGACAAGGGTGCCCACTTTCACCATTACTATTCAACATAGTTTTGGAAGTTTTGGCCACAGCAATCAGAACAGAAAAAGAAATAAAAGGAATCCAAATTGGAAAAGAAGAAGTAAAGCTCTCACTATTTGCAGATGACATGATCCTCTACATAGAAAACCCTAAAGACTCCACCAGAAAATTACTAGAACTAATCAATGACTATAGTAAAGTTGCAGGATATAAAATCAACACACAGAAATCCCTTGCATTCCTATACACTAATAATGAGAAAACAGAAAGAGAAATTAAGGAAACAATTCCATTCACCATTGCAACGGAAAGAATAAAATACTTAGGAATATATCTACCTAAAGAATCTAAAGACCTATATATAGAAAACTATAAAACACTGGTGAAAGAAATCAAAGAGGACACTAACAGATGGAGAAATATACCATGTTCATGGATTGGAAGAATCAATGTAGTGAAAATGAGTATACTACCCAAAGCAATCTATAGATTCAATGCAATCCCTATCAAGCTACCAACAGCATTCTTCACAGAGCTAGAACAAATAAGTTCACAATTTGTATGGAAAAACAAAAAACCTCGAATAGCCAAAGCGATCTTGAGAAAGAAGAATGGAACTGGAGGAATCAACCTACCTGACTTCAGGCTCTACTACAAAGCCACAGTTATCAAGACAGTATGGTACTGGCACAAAGACAGAAATATAGATCAATGGAACAAAATAGAAAGCCCAGAGATAAATCCACGCACATATGGACACCTTATCTTCGACAAAGGAGGCAAGAATATACAATGGATTAAAGACAATCTCTTTAACAAGTGGTGCTGGGAACTCTGGTCAACCACTTGTAAAAGAATGAAACTAGAACACTTTCTAACACCATACACAAAAATAAACTCAAAATGGATTAAAGATCTAAACGTAAGACCAGAAACTATAAAACTCCTAGAGGAGAACATAGGCAAAACACTCTCCGACATACATCACAGCAGGATCCTCTATGACCCACCTCCCAGAATATTGGAAATAAAAGCAAAAATAAACAAATGGGACCTAATTAACCTTAAAAGCTTCTGCACATCAAAGGAAACTATTAGCAAGGTGAAAAGACAGCCTTCAGAATGGGAGAAGATAATAGCAAATGAAGCAACTGACAAACAACTAATCTCGAGGATATACAAGCAACTCCTACAGCTCAACTCCAGAAAAATAAATGACCCAATCAAAAAATGGGCCAAAGAACTAAATAGACATTTCTCCCAAGAAGACATACAGATGGCTAACAAACACATGAAAAGATGCTCAACATCACTCATTATCAGAGAAATGCAAATCAAAACCACTATGAGGTACCATTTCACACCAGTCAGAATGGCTGCGATCCAAAAGTCTACAAGTAATAAATGCTGGAGAGGGTGTGGAGAAAAGGGAACCCTCTTACACTGTTGGTGGGAATGCAAACTAGTACAGCCACTATGGAGAACAGTGTGGAGATTCCTTAAAAAACTGGAAATAGACATGCCTTATGATCCAGCAATCCCACTGCTGGGCATACACACTGAGAAAACCAGAAGGGAAAGAGACACGAGTACCCCAATGTTCATCGCAGCACTGTTTATAATAGCCAGGACATGGAAGCAACCTAGATGTCCATCAGCAGATGAATGGATAAGAAAGCAGTGGTACATATACACAATGGAGTATTATTCAGCCATTAAAAAGAATACATTTGAATCAGTTCTAATGAGGTGGATGAAACTGGAGCCTATTATACAGAGTGAAGTAAGCCAGAAAGAAAAACACCAATACAGTATACTAATGCATATATATGGAATTTAGGAAGATGGTAACAATAACCCTGTGTACGAGACAGCAAAAGAGACACTGATGTATAGAACAGTCTTATGGACTCTGTGGGAGAGGGAGAGGGTGGGAAGATTTGGGAGAATGGCATTGAAACATGTAAAATATCATGTATGAAATGAGTTGCCAGTCCAGGTTCGATGCACGATACTGGATGCTTGGGGCTGGTGCACTGGGACGACCCAGAGGGATGGAATGGGGAGGGAGGAGGGAGGAGGGTTCAGGATGGGGAACACATGTATACCTGTGGCGGATTCATTTTGATATTTGGCAAGTCTAATACAGTTAAGTTAAGTTTAAAAATAAAATAAAATTAAAAAAAATAAATAAAAAAAAAAAAAAGTCACGGGGACGACCCAGAGGGATGGTGTGGGGAGAGGGGAGGGTTCAGGGTGGGGAACGCATGTATACCTGTGGCGGATTCATTTTGATATTTCGCAAAACTAATACAATTATGTAAAGTTTAAAAATAAAATAAAATTTAAAAAAAAAGTCACCTTCAAGGGTTAAGGATGGGGAACATATGTTTACCTGTGGTGGATTCATTTCGATATTTGGCAAAACCAATACAATATTGTAAAGTTTAAAAATAAAATAAAACTAAAAAATAAATAAATAAAGGAGCTTGTAAAAAAAAAATAAATAAATAAAGAAGAAATAAACCTTGGTTGGATTTAAACCACTGAGATGTTGTTACTATGCCAAAAACTACCCTGTCCTGGCTCATATTCTCCCAAATGTTAAACAAAAAATCAAACAGACCAAGCTCTAAAAACATTAAAGAGGCCTACCTTCTTTCTGTTTTATTGGTCCAGAGCTATTAAAAAAAAATCTGTAAGCAATATGGTTATTTGTATGCTCTGCCCAACAGATTTAGGTAAATTGACTCAATAAACTGCTCTCTTAAAAAGAATTCTGTCAAATTGGCCATTTAGAAGTGTGTAAACAAGCAGTTAGTTGACACTTTTCAAATCACTTCAACTAGGTGTAAAGGGAAAACCTATATAACACACTACAAAGTTCTCTACTGACACAGTAAATGTTGGTGAATACACTAAATACTAACTTCTACATAATTACAAATAAATCATACCACAGTCAGTCAGTTCAGTCACTGAGTTATGTCCGACTCTTTGTGATCCCATGAATCACAGCACACCAGGCCTCCCTGTCCATCACCAACTCCCGGAGTTTACCCAGATTCATGTCCATTGAGTCAGTGATGCCATCCAACCATCTCATCCTCCGTCATCCCCTTCTCCTCCTGCCCTCAATCTTTCCCCGCATCAGGGTCTTTTCAAATGAGTCAGCAATTCTGCATCAGGTAGCCAAAGTACTGGAGTTTTCAGCTTCAACATCAGTCCTTTTATGAACACCCAGGACTGATCTCCTTTAGGATGGGCTGGTTGGATCTACTTGCAGTCCAAGGGACTCTCAAGAGACTTCTCCAACACCACAGTTCAAAACATCAATTCTTCAGCACTCAGCTTTCTTTATAGCCCAACTCTCACATCTATACATGACTACTGGAAAAACCATAGCCTTGACAAGACAGACCTTTGTTGACAAAGTAATGTCTCTGTGTTTTAATATGCTGTCTAGGTTGGTCATAACTTCCCTTCCAAAGAGTATCTTTTAATTTCAGGCCAGCAGTCACCATCTGCAGTGATTTTGGAGCCCCAAAAAAATAAAGTTAGCCACTGTTTCCACTGTTTTCCCATCTATTTGCCATGAAGTGATGGGACTGGATGGCATGATCTTAGTTTTCTGGATGTTGAGCTTTAAGCCAAACTTTTCACTCTTCTCTTTCACTTTCATCAAGAGGCTCTTCAGTTCTTCTTCACTTTCTGCCATAAGGGTGGTGTCATCTGCTTATCTGAGGTTACTGATATTTCTCTCAGCATTCTTTATTCCAACTTGTGCTTCTTCCAGCCCACTGTTTCTCATGATGTACTCTGCATATAAGTTAAATAAGCAGGGTGACAATATACAGCCTTGACGTACTCCTTTTCCTATTTGGAACCAATCTGTTGTCCTATGTCCAGTTCTAACTGTTGCTTCCTGACCTGCATACAGGTTTCTCAAGAGGCAGGTTAGGTGGTCTGGTATTCCCAACTGGTCAAACAGGAGATGGTTAAAGAGGAAGTGGTCAAACAGGAGTTGGCAAGAGTAAACGTCAACATTCTATGAATCAGCAAACTAAAATGGACTGGAATGGGTAAATTTAACTCAGATGACCATTATATCTACTACTGTGGGCAGGAATCCCTTAGAAGAAATGGAGTAGCCACCATAGTCAAAAAAAGAGTCCAAAATGCAGTACTTGGATGCAATCTCAAAAATGACAATGATCTCTGTTCATTTCCAAGGCAAACCATTCAATATCACAGTAATCCAAGTCTATGCCCCAACCAGTAATGCTGAAAAAGGTGAAATAGAACAGTTCTATGAAGACCTACAAGACCTTTTAGAACACCCAAAAAAGATGTCCTTTTCATTATAGGGGACTTGAATACAAAAGTAGGAAGTCAAGAAATACCTGGAGTAACAGGCAAATTTGGCCTTGGAGTACAGAATGAAGCAGGGTAAAGGCTAACAGACGTTTGCCAAGAGAATGCACTGGTCATAGCAAACACCCTCTTTCAACAACACAAGAGAAGACTTGATACATAGACATCACCAGATGGCCAAGACCGAAATCAGATTGATTATATTCTTTGCAGCCAAAGATGGAGAAGCTCTACACAGTCAGCAAAAACAAGACCAGGAGCTTGACTGTGGCTCAGATTATGAACTCCTTATTGCCAAATTCAGACTGAAATTGAAGAAAGTGGGGAAAACCACTAGACCATTCAGGTATGACCTAAATAAAATCCCTTATGATTATATAGTGGAAGTGAGAAATAGATTTAAGGGACTAGATCTGATAGACAGAGTGCCTGATGAACTATGGACAGAGGTTTGTGACATTGTACAGGAGACAGGGATCAAAACCATCCCCAAGAAAAAGAAATGGAAAAAAGCAAAGTGGCTGTCTGAGGAGGCCTTACAAATAGCTGTGAAAACAAGAGAACTGAAAAGCAGGGGAGAAAAGGAAAGATATACCCATTTGAATGCGGAGTTCCAAAGGATAGCAAGGAGAGATAAGAAGGCCTTCCTCAGCATTCAGTGCAAAGAAATAGAGGTAAACAATACAGTAGGAAAGACTAGAGATCTCTTCAAGAAAATTAGAGATACCAAGGGAAACATTTCATTTTATTGAGCCCAAAGATGGGCTCACTAAAGGACAGAAATGGTATGGACATAACAGAAGCAGATGATATTAAGAAGAGGTGGCAAGAATACACAGAAGAACTGTACAAAAATGGTCTTCATGACCCAGATAATCATGATGGTGTGATCACTCACCTAGAGCCAGACATCCTGAAATGTGAAGTAAAGTGGGCCTTAGAAAGCATCACTACGAACAAAGCTAGTAAAGGTGATGGAATTCCAGTGGAGCTATTTCAAATCCTAAAAGATGATGCTGTGAAAGTGTTGCACTCAATATGCCAGCAAATTTGGAAAACTCAGCAGCGGCCACAGGACTGGAAAAGGTCAGTTTTCATTCCAATCCAAAGAAAGGCAATGCCAAAGAATGCTCAAACTACCATACAATTGAACTCATCTCACTTGCTAGTAAAGTAATGCTCAAAATTCTCCAAACCAGGCTTCAGCAATATATGAACCGTGAACTTCCAGATGTTCAAGCTGGATTCAGAAAAGGCAGAGGAACCAGAGATCAAATTGCCAATATCCACTGGATCATCAATAAAGCAAGAGAGTTCCAGAGCAACATCTATTTCTGCTTTATTGACTATGCCAAAGCCTTTGACTGTGTGGATCACAATAAACTGTGCAAAATCATACCAGAAAGCAAATACAAACCAGTATTTATTTTTTAAAGTCATCATCGATTTTTATTAACTTTTAAAATTCTGATGTTCTATTTAACTTATATGCAGAGTACATCATGAGAAACACTGGACTGGAAGAAACACAAGCTGGAATCAAGATTGCCAGGAGAAATATCAATAACCTCAGATATGCAGATGACACCACCCTTATGGCAGAAAGTGAAGAGGAACTAAAAAGCCCCTTGATGAAAGTGAAAGTTGACTGAAAAAGTTGGCTTAAAGCTCAACATTCAGAAAACAAAGATCATGGCATCCGGTCCCATCACTTCATGGGAAATAGATGCGGAAACAGTGGAAACAGTGTCAGACTTTATTTTGGGGGGCTCCAAAATCACTGCAGGTGGTGATTTCAACCATGAAATTAAAAGACACTACTTGGAAGGAAAGTTATGACCAACCTAGATAGCATATTAAAAAGCAGAGACATGACTTTGCCAACAAAGGTCCGTCTAGTCAAGGCTATGGTTTTTCCTGTGGTCATGCATGGATGTGAGAGTTGGACTGTGAAGAAGGCTGAGCACTGAAGAATTGATGCTTTTGAACTGTGGTGTTGGAGAAGACTCTTGAGAGTCCCTTGGACTGCAAGGAGATCCAACCAGTCCATTCTGAAGGAGATCAGCCCTGGGATTTCTTTGGAAGGAATGATGCTAAAGCTGAAGCTCCAGTACTTTGGCCACCTCATGTGAAGAGTTGACTCATCGGAAAAGACTCTGATGCTGGGAGGGATTGGGAGCAAGAGGAGAAGGGGACGACAGAGGATGAGATGGCTGGATGGCATCACTGACTCGATGGACTTGAGTCTGAGTGAACTCTGGGAGTTGGTGATGGACAGGGAGGCCTGGCGTGCTGCGATTCATGGGGTCGCAAAGAGTCTGACACAACTGAGCAACTGAACTGAACTCATTACTTAACAGCTCACCAAACTTAAAAGTTATATGAACTCACTTTTTGCAGATGTCTCCATCTGGTCAGGTTTCTTAAACTTGGCACTATTAACATTTGAAACTGGATTGTTTTCATTAGCAGAGGAAGCTGTCCTGTGGGTCATAGGATGTTTTGAAGAACCTCAGCCTCTTCACACTAGTCACAGATAGCAACTTCTCAAGTCAAGACAACCAAAAAGTGTCTCGAAACATTTCCATACATCTTCTAGCAGACAAAATCATCCCCAATTAAGAACCACTAATCCACTCCAACGTCCCCCACCACCAAAAAAAAGTGACCGTAACCAGCTCTTTGCAGGTATCCGCTCTCCTCTGGAATCAGCTTTCTGCAGGAGATCCTTTATCTTGTCACTTTCACAGAGCTGCTGCTGCTGCTGCTAAGTCGCTTCAGTCATGTCTGACTCTGTGCGACCCCATAGAAGGCAGCCCACCAGGCTCCCCTGTCCCTGGAATTCTCCAGGCAAGAACACTGGAGTGGTTGCCATTTCCTTCTCCAATGCATGAAAGTGAAAAGTGAAAGTGAAGTCGCTCAGTGGTGTCCGACTCTATTTTAACTAACCTTTATACCAGATGCCCCTCTACTCAACTAACCTCTGGCCCAATCATACTTTTCATATCTTTTGATTACATAATTCCTGGCCTAATCTGTTGATTCATTTCTTAAAGAAGTAGAAATGAAGAATAAGTAATTAATAGATGACTGGCTCTTTTCCCCAGCTCCCCCTTTAGGAAGATCATGAGAAGATGGTGTGAGTAAGTTAGCCTGTAAGGAAGGATCACAAGGAGCCAACAAGCCTGCACATGGTGGGAGATGATAAGTCTGATCTCCTTCCTCAGTGATTAACTGAGATACTTCACCATTTTCCTTTTAAGAACTTTCACAAGCAAGCAAAATCTTCAGAGTTTTGGGACACGAGTCTGCCTTCTCCCCAGGTTGCTGGCCTCCTGAATAAAGCAACCTTCCTTTTTCTAGCCAACGTCTGTCTGTACTGTCTTTTGAGCAATGGGCAGCTAAACCCAAGTTTGGTGACATGAATTCCATCCTACGGCTCCTTAGGCTGCCTCACTGAAGTGACTTCACAATAGCACAATAAACGAGGTCTAACAGAATTTTACTTTATTACATAAAGAAAACACACATTAATTGTAAAAATTAGAAAATAAAAATTTGCAAAACTAGCAAGATAATTACTTGTAATCTCATCTCAATTAGCATGTTTACAGACAGGCTCCCTGGATTCACTCATTCAACAGTAACCGAGTGACATACTTGTGCTGGGCTCTGTCCCAAATGTCAGAAATAGAGTGTTGAGGCAGACATATTACAGCCTTTCTGGAGTTTACGGCTTCACAGG
The DNA here is from genome assembly GCF_029407905.1 of Bubalus kerabau. NCBI lineage: Eukaryota > Metazoa > Chordata > Mammalia > Artiodactyla > Bovidae > Bubalus > Bubalus kerabau. Next base: position 75,693,176 of record NC_073631.1, on the reverse strand, counting down.
AGAAACAGATTAATTGCCTTCAGTACCAATAGCAATGATGATAAGAATCATAAGGCAAAGTCTAGGCTCTCATAGCCATATATCACTGGCATAAGGTGTTGTCTCAGGGAAGAATCTTTGAAGAAACAGCATCTTAGCTGAGATCAGAAAGGTTCTCAACTATGGCTAGTTGAGAATAACAATGGCTAGTGCTTGCTACCTGCCAGGAATTATTTCTAAGTTTCTATGTATCAAAGTCAGTCATGTCCCACTCAGTCGTGTCCAACTCTTTGGGACCCCATGGACTGTAGCCTACCAGGCTCCTCCCTCCATGGGATTCTCCAGGCAAGAGTACTGGAGTGGGTTGCCATTTTAATCCTGTGAACATCGCTATAAGATAACTGCAATTATTATCCCTGTTTTAAAGACAGAATATGGGTTCAGAGATTACGTACCTTGCCCCAGGCCACAAAGCTAATATGTGGAAGAAACAGAATCTGAACCTGGCCCATGTCTCTAATGACTAAGACAAGGAAAGTCAGCCCAGCACTGCTCCAAAGTGAGCCAGGCAGAGTGGGAGGAAGAGGGCTTCTGACAGAGGAGGCTATGGTGGACTGTATTCCCAGGCAAGGAAACTGACCTTCCAGCCACCAAGAGAGGAGAGAGAGGACACTATATTTGTGGTAGTTTCTGAGTTAAATGTGGCCTCCTTAAATCCTTTCTTGGGAGAAGAAGGGGTATAAATTATTTATAAATTAAATAATTATGATGAGAAGTAAACAACAAAAGAGTCTAAAAACAAAATTGAAAAAGAGGTGAGAAGTTCCAAAAGGTTGAGTTCTCAACAGCAATTCACTTAAATACATATTGTGGATAAGTCAGGAAGTCTGAAATTTTAGGCTAAGAGCTCATATGTTTGAACTGAAGTAAATGTTCTCATCATGCTCCTCTAAGTTGTATGTTTGCAATAAAATGAAGGAACTGTTCTCACTAAAATAATTTCCAAAAATTTCAGTGCTCTATCTCACTCCCTGACTCTAGTGATGACAGTTAATTTTATAAATCTAAGAACATTCACTATGATAATGACTTCAATATTACTGAGTATCTTCACTTTATTGCTTTTATTATTTGAGACCACTGGTTTGATTTATATATGACCATATTATATATAAATTCTAAATATTACAAAAGAAAACAATAAAAGTAACTATTTTGCTTTTCAACTCACTTCCTATAAGAATGATACATCTTTTCAGAATTTAGAATATATATAATTATCTGTTGGTTAGAATACTAAGCTAATAAAACTACGTTTATGTATTTGATCTATGTCAAATTACTCTGCGGACACAGCTGCTTTGGGTATCTCAACATAATCTACTATCATATTTGGAAAATAACTCAAAAGTGCTAGGGGACCACTAATTTCATTTTTATCTATGAAGTGACACCAAAATCTCAAGGATGAGTTTCTCTGATTAATTGCATTTTTTTTGGATAACTGAGACTTATCTTGAAAAGATTAGTATCCATCCTATCCTTCAGGTTGAAAATATACTGGTAGATGTTCTTGCCATCACATACTTTAATCTTTGTGTAATAACATGATAAAAAACCATCATAATATGGAAATTAAAAATAATTTTACAGAATTGTAAACAGAAGCAACAGAAAGAGCACAACATTGTGTTGAAAGTGTACTCATCTCTGAACAGAACCTATTACTTTTGAAAAAAAAATACTAATATTTCTTTCTATTATCACTTGTCTGATTATTAAAAAGTGAATTGCAAAAGAAAACAGGTTTGATTCTCATTGGTGTTATTGCAGGAGGATAACTGAGAGGGATAAAAAGAATTTGTGGATATTTTAGTTCCCATGATATTTTTATTTTCCCCAACAAGGAAAAATAGTCTTCCTTTTCTATTACAAATTATTAAATGTAATGGTCAGCTATTTTGAAACTCACACAGCAATGTCAACCATAATTTTGATACTGCTTTAGTCTATTGTTGCTCATTTATCAGTCAATTAAGAAGTAGTAGGATATTGGATTAAAAAGTGATATGAGTACATGTGCATTTGTTTTTTAAACTACCTCACATATGCAGTCAAGACTCAAGTCTTGTTGGGAACTTCTGATACAATCCTATCTTGCTTTTACTCTTATGAGTGTTTTTTACTTTGAGGGAAAATGTATTAAATAATTTTGTTGAGACCAACAGAAGATGTTTGTTCCCCTTTCAAATTGTGTGTTGCAACCATTTCTTGCCTACATCTTACAGAAGTAACTATAACTCAAAGAGAAAATGGCATGTTTATAATTATACTCTCATTTATAAAATATTGTAGAAGGCAGGCACTTTTATATTCTATAGTCCAAAGATTCTCAAAGTCTAGCCCCAGACCTAGATCATCAGCATCACCTGAGATCCTGTTAGAAATGCATGTTCTCAGGCCCCACCCCAAAGCTACTAATTCAGAAACTGAGGATGAGACCCACTTAAGTCCTCCAGGTGATTCAGATGTACTTCTAAGTTTGAGAAGCACTGCTGTCAGCTGGAGAATATTTTGAAAGATAAGCAGACTTACCCAAGGTCAGAAACTACTTCAACAGGTTCTTGTTTTTAATACCTCATTTCTCCAGACTAAGTCTCTAATTAAGATTTTGATTTTTTTATATTTACAGTTGGCTTATTCAAATTTATTTATATTCTTTTTTTAATTAGAGTGTAATTGCTTTACAATGTTCTGTTGGTTTCTGCTGTACAACAACCCAAATCAGTTATATATATATATATATGTATTCCCTCCCACCACTCTAGGTCATCACAGAGTGCCAGGCTGGGATCCCAAATATATGTATATTCTTCTAATTTTAAATCAGAGGATAATTGCTTTATAATGTTGTGTTGATTTCTGCCATACATCAACATGAAGTGAGTCAAAATGGATCTAATTTAAACTTTTCGAAAACAACAGCACTGATCTGCCATCAAGGATTGGTCAGTGATTCCATCTAGTTTTCTCTAAATGCATAAAGAATAGAACTTGGATATTGTCCATAGTATATTCTTATGATATATCCCCCAAATAACTCTGAGAGAATCTGGTCCTTCTCAGTTATATTGTCTCCAACTAGCTCATTTTGGATGACTCTGCTAGAACCACAAGATGGAGATTAGTGTTGCTGCCACTGTTGCTAATTAGTTAAACTTGATCAGAATTTCCTATTTTGACCAGATTTTTTAAATATTGCAAAACCAAACGTGGATTGTTCTCAGGAATATTAGTATTTTACACTACTTCATGTAGATAATATTGTCATTACTAAAATAATAAAATCTTCCCAATAAGTCTCAATGTGCTGTAATAAAGGGAACCGAAATTCCTAATGAAATTGAGAAAGAGCATAATGCCCTTTTGTATACACTGATCTGGAAAACGAGTCAACAAAGATTTTGTGAACAGTTGCCATTTCCATAAAGGACAAATAGAGTTATGAAGCCAACCAACTAGTTTCCTTTCTTAATGGCTCCCCTCCTGCTAGCTGGACTGGGAAGACTAGGTTGGAGAGGGAGGGGAAAAGGCATGGTTCTAGGCACACAGAGAAAGTGAGGCATGAAACCAGCTGGACTCGAACTAGAAGATTGTTAATGGCACAGGGCAAGTGATGACGAGAGGAAATCAACCAATGAACAAGGTCAGAATTAGACAGCTACTTATCATGAAGGACAAAGTAGGGTTTGATCCTAAAGGCAACCAGAATTCATTATAACATTTTAAGTAAGGAAGTGTCATGATCGATCCAGAATTACAATGCCATCACTTTGCCAACAAGTGATGGATTCTAAAGAGAAAATGCTGAAGAGCAACTGCCATCAGGACAAAGGTGATTAAAAACCAAAGCGAAAAGCAATATTGCTACCAAAACCCAAATCTGTGTGCCCAAAGCACAGCTGAGGCCAAACAAAATGAAAACATTGGAGTCTGAAACAGAGAAAGGTTTACTGCAGGGCCCAACCAAGGATGGCTCTGCCTTGTAAACTCCAAACTCCCCAAAAGCTTTCAGCAAAGCCCTTTTCTAGGAAAGATGAGGGAGGGGTGTGATTATTTGTTGCACACTTTTTGCTGTCAGATCCTTTGCCTTTGAGGTCAGGTCATGGGCAGGTAACTATGTTCCTGTAAACCTCTACTAAGTAGATGCTATTCTCTGTTGTGACAAGAAAGGGTGGGGTCACCAGGCACAACTTTCCCTCTCCGAGGTCCAGATCCTGGCTAAGAGGAGGCAGATCTCAGCTGACGGTTCCCTCAGGGCCATGTCCCCAGACTCTGTCCAGCTGCCATGGCTGAGGAAGCCAGGCACCCAGGACCCAGCTGGTCCTCAAGCTTCTCAGGCTACCTGGACAGCAGGGGCCAGGTTCTGCAGACTGTGACCCAGGCAGAGAGTAACTGCCAGCATGTCGCAGAGGCAGGAGTGGGGGAAAAGGCTCACCGCTGCCTCAAGGTCTGGACAGGCTCAGTGAGCAACCTTGTCAAGGGCTCTGGAAGGACAGAGCTCCCAGCCTGTTTCCTAGACCCCCTAAGTCACCCGCTGGCCGAGGCCGGGTGAGATGGAGGGCACCAGGGAGAAGGCCAGGATCCACTTTTTACCTCATTCTCCACCTGACAACCACCATTCTGACGACCATTTGCTGAATCGGCCGCTAACTGTTGCTCAGTGACAGTTGCTCACTTGGGGGAGGAGCCCACAGCAGAGCCAACCAATGGCTGAGCACAACTACTAATAGTCACTCAATGACAGTTGTTTGCTTGGGGGAGGGACCCACTGTGGTGCCGACCAATGGCACAACGGACCTCTAATCGCCACTCTAGCCCTCTGGATGTTAGTGGTCTGGTAACCGTTGCTGGTAATGGGTTGCACAGTAACGGTTCCAGCAACTGGCTGACTGCTAAGGGCTGTGCACTGTCCTGCTCTATTACCCTGTAGCCTTCTCTCAAGAGTTTCTTGCATTACCAAAAAAAAAAAAAAAAAAAAGGCTTACAAATTTTTAAAAGATTAAATCACCTCTGAATTAACATACAAATGTATGCTGGAGAGGAAAGGTGCCACTAATCCTCTGACAAACACAACCAGATTTTGAAGCTTATTTTAGATTCAACTAGAGAATCATTCCCTACATACAGCTATGTACATATACACACACACACACGCTATACCTTTAGAAAACGGGCTTACAATTGAGTTACGAAAGATGTCTGTCCAAACGAAGTTATCCACACCATAGTCTGGGCGATTCTCCTCCTCAGCCTCCCCTAGTCCCTACCTAGCCAGTTCTTTAGGTGGTCTACTGGAATTGCTTTCTAAATTGCCTGTGCCCACCTCACTGAGCACAGGTTTTTCTGGTTACTTTCCAGTTTAACTTTTAGAATGCCATGGTTATTTCAAAGAAAAGAACCATTTGTAGGCACCATTTTTTTCAATCCTTTTCCTTTCACCTGTCTCCACTCAAGGTTACACCCTCATTTGTCCATCTTTTCTGTTTTTTCACTACCAGCTAGCTGTTTCAAGGTTCCACAGTGGGGAATACGGGTAGTCTCACTATGCTTTTACTTTTTTTTTTTTTTTTTTTTTTAAATTTTATTTTAATTTTAAACTTTACATAACTGTATTAGATTTGCCAAACATCAAAATGAATCCGCCACAGGTATACATGTGTTCCCCATCCTGAACCCTCCTCCCTACTATGCTTTTACTTTTTTACTCTGTGATATTTGAGTACTCTTTGGGCAGCACTCATGCTTGTTTGCTAAAGCATGGTTACCATGGTAACATCAACAACATTATTTTTAAAAGAAAATGGCAAATCAAAGGCTTATTTTAAATGAAACAGCAAAATAGGTAGAACTCAGTCAAGTCTCAGATTACTATAGAGTAATTCCCTTCTCCTGGGCACACAATATTTCTTAAAAAGCAGCCATTCTCCAGGGAATATTAAAGATAAACAGTCTACTTGTTTGTTTTTTACTTATCTCTCAAAGTATCTTTTAGCAGGGAAAGCTCCTGGTTTTTCAGTAGTTAGTCTAGGTGAGGAAGTGATCATGTCTGCTCTCCCAAATGTTGCTAACCTCTCTGAGCATTCCATTGAAGTCAGAGTGGAATTTTGCAGTCCTCAAATCTTTCAAAGAAATGTTCAGCCTCTCACTATATTATCTATCTCTCAAGAATTCATGTACAGAAATCCCACTACAGTAAAACCTCAAAAAGGGAGAATAAAAATAATGAACATGTCAGTCCCCTGGCAGCTGATACTAATAGCCAGCCTTATGCAAAACTAATTTCTTGAGTTGAAATTGGTTTATTATGTGAGTTATGGCATTATATAATGTAATATTTAGCTGTCCTATTTAATAAAAACTGTTACTATTCTTGGCAACTTAAAAAGTGCTAATATTAAACTATGCAATTTCCATACCTTTCAATTTCTTGTGTGCCCATGTTATAGGAAGCCTGATTTGGAATATAAATAAATAAGAGAATATTACATTTTGTACAAGGAGAGATTCAATAGTGATCTGATTTTTTTCCTTTAAAGTATGTCTTTTAAATGCACACGTGATAGCTCCTGCATTTTCATAACATCGGAATTCTGAAGTTCTAAGCAATCAAAGCTGCAGGAGCTGACCTATTGCAATTTTGCTGCCATGGCAAAATCAGCCCCTTTATTCTAAACTACTCATTTTCAAAGACAGTCTCAGCAGTGTGTTTTTTGTTATAACTCCAGTTTATGCAACTTTTCCTTAGGACCTTACCTCATCCATATATCTGAGATTCCTAAATGCAGTGAGCTATCAAGTCATAGCATTATTTTCTTTTTCATCTGTAAAGTATGAGTACAGAACAGAGGATGAGCAATAAATTGGGGTCACAGATGTGTTGGGCATGTATTCTCTCTGATATCCGTTCAGAAGTTATGAAAACATAGGAGCTGACACTTGCATATTTAAAGGCAAATATAATCACAAAAGGGGGGAAAGAGTTCACATCATTGTGAATGAAGGGCAAGCATCCTAATGGATACTGTAGGCTCCCATGGGGCCACAGCTGAAATTAATAGTGAGTAACTTCTAAGCAAGACTTCCAAAGGGAATGATTCAAAAGAGGAAAACCAAAGTGCATGCATTCTCTTGCTCTCTGCCAGAAAATCGGGGTATCATAAATTCACTGAGACATCCAATGAGAACACAACTGGGATTTTCCAATTTGCAGAAAAATCAAAGATGTCCATGTCGAAGGGATGACAAGAGGGCTTCTTAATTAAGGATTATAGGACTGGACTATTCAATTCAGAGACAAAGTTGTTTTGGGTTTTTTTCCCTCAAAAAATGCCATCCTTTGATTAATTATGTATTATCTGTGTTCCTATGGGCTTCCCTGGTGGCTCAGAGGTTACAGCGTCTGCCTGGAATGTGGGAGACCCGGGTTCGATCCCTGGGTTGGGAAGATCCCCTGGAGAAGGAACTGGCAACCCACTCCAGTACTCTTGCCTGGAGAATCCCATGGACAGAGGAGCCTGGTGGGCTACAGTCCATGGGGTCACAAAGAGTCGGACACAACTGAGCGACTTCATTTCACTTCACTTCACTTTGTGTTCCTATAGTGCCTGGAGCTATGGAACCAATGTATACCAACATATTTTTTTATATATATTTTACAAAACTTCCACATTTATATCTTTGTCCATATCTAAGCTTTTGGCTGGAAGTGTCAGTTTGAGTAGAACCCCAGGAGTAGGAACATAATCCCTCTACATGGGTCTAAAGAACAGAGAAGTACATGGATGAACTTCCTGTAGCCCCTAACACCAAAGAGCTCTTCACCTCCCACACACAGAACTCTTGAACTTTGTGATTCTGAGGATACCAAGGATAGTTTCAGTGAAAAGGAGTTTCTCACCCAACAGAAAAGATAGAGATCCATTCGACTCAATAGTGTGTGAGCTGAGCTTCCACTAAAGCAAGTAACTCAACATGTCATAGTTTTCAAGGCAGCTTATAAAATCCAATTTCATCTCTCAGCAATGCATTGTTGATGATGTTTGTTACCTGGATGGCCTGCAGATGTGTTTTAGGGATAAAAAAAAGACACTGAATTTAATTTACAACTGTCCCTAAAAACAAGGGAGCTCCTCCAAATTAGAAAATACAACCTTAGAAATCAGTACACCTATTCAGATACAAATAAATATTAATCATATTAGCAAAGCAAAGGAATTTTTATCTATTTCAGTTAAAATATCTGCCTTTGCTTAAATTACGTAGCAAATATGTAACTAGTAAGAATTTTTGAGAGTAATTCAAATAACTGCTTTAGTTTTCAGCTATCTTTTATTGCTCATTTGCCCTAAAGACTGAGAAGAACTTTAAAATTAACACAATTACCTTTTACTTATTCATGGGAAAAAGGTTAACAATGTGAGAATCCATTTTACTTTCTGACTTCCATTGCCATGATTAAAGAAATTATTATAATCATTTGCCAGTTACTCTTCTGCTACCTTTATGTTGTGTTCTTTTGCTTATTATTTGAAACTAAAATATTTTATCACCATCCTACCTGGGATGAAGCACAAACTGAAATCAAGATTGCTGGGAGAAATATCAATAACCTCAGATATGCAGATGACACCATTCTAAGGGCAGAAAGCAAAGAGGAACTAAAGAGCCTCTTGATGAAGGTGAAAGAGGAGAGTAAAAAAGCTAGCTTAAAACCCAACATTCAAAAAACTAAGATCATGGCATCCAGTACCATCACTTCATGGCCAATAGATGGGGAAGCAAAGGAAACAGTGACAGACTTTATTTTCTTGGGCTCCAAAATCACTGCAGATGGTGACTGCAGTCATGAAATTAAAAGACGCTTGCTCCTTGGAAGAAAAGCTATGACAAACCTAGACAGTATATTAAAATGCAGAGACATTACTTTGCTCACAAAGGTTCATATAGTCAAAGCTATGGTTTTTCCAGTAGTCATGTGTGGATGTGAGAGTTGGACCATAAAGAAGGCTGAGCACTGAAGAATTGATGCTTTTGAACTGTGGTTTTCAAACCAGTCAATCCTAAAGGAAATCAACCCTGAATAATTACTGAAAGGACTGATGCTGAAGCTGAAGCTCCAATACTTTGGCCACATGATGCAAAGAGCTGACTCATTGGGGAAAACCTTGATGCTGGGAAAGACTGAAGGCATCAGGAGAAGAGGATGACAGAGGATGAGATGGTTGGATGGTATCATCGACTTGATGGACATGAGTTTGAGCAAGCTCTGGGAGATGGTGACGGACAGGGAAGCCTGGCGTGCTGAAGTATGGTGTCGCAAAGAGTCGTCCATGGGGTTGCAAAGAATCAAATACAACTGAGCGACTGAACAACAACAACCTGTGGAAAGGTTAAAAGACAGAGTTTTCTTTACTATGGTGATTTATTTCTCCAAGAAATTACAGCATCACATTCCCACATGGATTGGGAAGCAAAAGAAAAAAAAAAAAAAGAAAAGAAACAGAGCTGAGTCAGTTTTCAATTATATGACTGAATCATTGGGCATAAATTTTGAATTCCCACACATTTCAATAAAACCACTGATAATTAAGCAAACTCAAAGCACACAGTGAGACACTAGAACAAATACTTGCGGATTAGCTATGTAAAAGCTGCTTCCCTTACAGGAAGACAACCCAAAATTAACTTTAAATAGCTATGCATTAATTGAACATGTACTCTGCATGATCATGTAACACACTAAATGCCAAAATTTATTTCTAATTGAAAAACCATCCTGGAGGAGGGAAATCACTGACCTCTGCACATATATAAAATTGAAGAGAATATGCTTATATAAGTCCCATGACCTTTCTGCACCTAGACTTTTGCATTTCAAAAACTATCTCACTTGCCTTGAATACTGTGATGCTTTGATAAATCATGCTGTCACACTGAAAGCCAAAGGTAGTATACATATAGCGCTGTTTTTTCAACATAACAAAATTAAGATTTTTATTCTATGTTTGCAGTAGCAGGTATGTATCTGTTTGCATCCAAGAACAAAAATGGAACAAAATAAATTTTCAGAATCAACAAATTAAGTGATACATTTGTCCAGACATGGAAACAAATTGTTGAAAATAGTGTTATTTACTACAAAAGCGCAGGACTCATTTTGCAATGCCTGTGCTCAAGGAGGAAAGGGAAGAGGGGATGTATTAATTATACATGACGAATGACTTGACACTTCCTGGGTGTTAAGATGGAGTTTTGAAAGACTTTCCTGGGGCCTTGCTTCATGCTTCAGATGAATATGTGTTTCTTCAAATTTTTACATTTCAAAGACTTTTAATACAGATGGCAGAAACACATTATAAATTTTGAATACACACACACATACATTACTCATATTCAAATGCTCTCAACATTCAAAGAGTCAACCTCTGAGTTTCTGTAAGAAAGATGGATGCTCCCCATTTATTCATGTGCCTCCAGTAATCTAATGATTCTAGTTCTCCCTTAGGTTCTAGATGGTAGCATGCATCTTGTTAGCGTTAATATTTCATTCAAAGAAACCTGAATGACATGATGCAGTAGTATTTATGTGTACAATAAAATTATGATTACTTATGAGAAAAGGGATAGTAATAAAATCTCACATTTGAAAATGACATTACACCAAATTTCTACTTACAAACATTGTACCAATATTGGCTTTTATCTTAAAATTGTGCCATTAAAAGACAAACTATTACTTTACTGTATACCTAAAACTAACAAAACATTGAAAATAAACTATACTGTAATATAAAATAAAAATTCAACTTGAACAACAAAATAAAAGACCATTATACCTATTTATATATCTGTTATTTCCAAAGCTGTCAGTTCAAGTTATCCAGAGTTTGTTCCATAGTCTCATACATTAAGTATTCATACAAGAAATCAAGAGAACTAACGTCGCCAGATCCTAACCAATTCCCCTCTTCCTCCTTCCAGTTGAATAAAGAAGTGATAATTTTATCTCTTTCCTCTTGCCTCAGATTTCAGGAAGCTCACAGTACATATAGAGATGGGTGTTTCCAACAGAGAGAGATGGAAATCGGCAAAGAAAAAAAATTGTCATTCTGAGTTACCATGAACATGACAGATTGCCCCCTACAACCCTGAAATTCCCTAATAAAGTAGGTTATAATACATAAGGCCCAACTTGCCACATTTTTTTTGCTGGAATGGCTGCTCTGTGATATGTAATGCTGAGATCATCCTGACATGACATGCAAGGCTGAGATCTCTTTTTTTTTTTTTTCTGCCCTCACACCAGCTCACCGCCTGCACAATTAATTCATCACCAGCAACCCCAGCTCTCAAAGAAAAGGAAAGCAGGGAAGCAGTAGGCTAATCACATACCAGATGTGCCGGCAGTATAATGCCTTCTTTGTCTTTCTCTGCTTGTCACTCTCATTAATACCTGAGAGCAGGGACCACATCCTACTCTATTATGTGTCTGTGTAGTACTCAGCACAGGACCTGGCATCTAATAGGCACAAAATAACTGCAACTGGAAAGAATGAATTTAAGCCATGATTAGAGCAGAGTCTATGGAAGCCTATGTAGTGTCTCCAAGCTTCAAAACCTAAGTACACAGGGATGGCTTCCATGATGTGTAACTTGCCAAAGATCACTGAGAAGACCTCATGGTCCTGGGCAAGGGTTGGAACTTCTGCTTCACACGGAGGTGCCCCTGTTCAGGCCCACAGAGCCACCGATATTCCTGCTTGAGGTCCTCTGACCACGGGAGGTGAGGAGGGACAGGGCAGGTAGAGGCCAGTTTAGCAGAACGGTGAAGACAAGGAGAAGGACAGGTCTATAGTCATGCACGGCTGCCCACGGATGCGGACTCAAGAACTACAAAACCGATTTCCCTATTCCTTGACTCTCCAGGGCACAAAGAATAGGGAGTAAGTTAAATATTGGCATTTAGATATGCTGCTTCTTCTGAATAAAAAACAAGTGTTTATTTTTTCCATTCATTTTTTCAGATAAATATATCTCTGGGTACCTACACATGCATGCTAAATTGCTTCAGTAGTGTCTGACTCTGCAACCCTATAGACTATAGCCCGCCAAGCTCCCCTGTCCATGGAATTCTCCAGGCAAGCATACTGGAGTAGGTTGCCATTTCCTTCTCCATGGAATCCTCCTGACCCAGGGAGCAAACCCACGACTCTCATCTCCAGTATTGGCAAGAGGGTTCTTTCCTACTGTATCCACCAGGGAAGCCCCTGTGGGTACCCATAAAGTACTTAAAGCTCTACCTCCTTTAAGTTCTGGCATCACTATCTACATATTTCCCAGATAATTTATGGCTGAAAGTTCACTGAGAATGAAAAGATTAGGCCAAAATATAAAAAGATGAGGACAGTGTGATTTTATAAAAGATTGCCTCTCAGCCCTTGCTGCTATTTTTCTTGTTTAAAATGTCATGTTTTCCCCTAACTCCTACATTTACTTAGCTGTAATATACTGTTTCAGTTACTATAGGAAAACTATTCAAAATATCCCTTTCTGTGACTTTTCTGAGCTTCCCTGGTGGCTCAGACAGTAAACAATCTGCCTGCAATGCGGGAAACCTGGGTTCGATCCCTGGGTTGGGAAGCTGAAAGTGACTTCTCTATGATTCCTTTGAAGATGCTTACTGAGGGCAGCAACTGTAACCAGAACCTGGTAGCATAAAGCCCTGTTCCCAGGCTTCAGGAAAAATACCCGCTCCTCCCTCTCCTTTCTGAACATCAGCTGTGGACAAGATTCTTTATGCTGACTTTTAAGAAAGCACCATAATTCTATTGAGAAGCTACATTGGGGTGTTGTGCTAAAGTGTACCCTGAAAATCCTGTCAGAACTTTGCAGCCACCCATCCCCCCTCCAAAATATTCTGTCAGCCAGACATAGAGAATTAGGCACATTCTTTCGTTTAAATAGCAAGGAATAGAAAGCTGATAGGATGCTTAATCACTGCTTCAGATTAAGAGATGTCTCACGTTCCCATGATGTGGATTGTTCAACTTCAATAAACCAATTTAACTCGTATTAGTGCTTCACCAAGTTCCAATTTTGTCATTTATTGGGTACTTACTGCGTGTCAATCTCTTTGCCAAGTGCTTTACTACAAACGCTCTTTATTCTTTACAACCACCTAATGAAGAAGGCGCCCTTGTTATCTCCAGACTACAAACCAAAGCTCAGAGAGTGTCTATACCTTATCCAAGAACGCAGAGAGACTCAGGTGACCGGCTATTCAAACTCACACACCATTTCTGAGTCTTGACCGTAAACCTTTGTTCTCAGGTCGCTCTCTGAGGGTCTAGCACCTCCCCGCCCCACCCCCAACCCCCCCCCCCCCACCAAAAAAAAGGTGACTGCTTCTCAAACACTAAAAGGCCAGTCGCCTGAACACGCTTTCCTTTTAGAAAAAGTGATGCGTTGCTGAATTACACATCGTGCTTCCTTATATTTAAGCAACTATTCTTTTAAGGCAGGGGTACACAGTGGCCTGAAAATATGAGTTCGGCTTTTATGTTGAGAACATAATTAATAACTTGCGGAATTGGTGTTGCAATCCAAACGGCTCCGCGTGCGGGCTGTTAAATCACCGGAGCTCTGAGCGCTTCCACCGCCTCCGAGCCGTGCGAAAGCCGTGCAGTCTCCGCGGTGTTCCTTCGCCATCTAGAGGCTCCGCTCTGCAGCGAGATGTGTCCCCGGAAGGTCAGACTGGCTTCTGAGATTCATCCTTGTACTCCTGTTCAGATCACCCCTTTCTGATATTTCAGTGTCCTTTTCTCCTCCTTTAAAAGCACAGTTATTTTCTTCGTAAGTCTCCAAACTTAATAAAGTCCAATTGCATTAAATAAAATATGTTGTTGATATTTTTATGATATTGAATTTGAGAATAACAGCAATGAGAAAAATAAGAGCTCTCCTTTGGCATTTTAGAAATATATACACTATTTTCTATACACTGTGATCAATTACCAGATTATATGAGCAATTATTCATCCCTCTTTGAAGAGGTCCAGTATTTGAATATTCATCATCTAAGTTACTAGATGCTTTCAGATAGCAATAAAAAATAAATATTTCTCAAATACCAATAAGAAATAAATAAAAACAGTAAGATCTAATTTCCTCATCTTTGCCTTATATGGAAAATTTAGAGAAAAATTTGCTAGCAGATATTTTGTCTGATCAGTCATAACAATAATGATAATGATAATTATAAAACAGTGAACATTTATTGAGTCCTACTGTGTTTAGACAGCTTTGTATGTTTATATATTATTTCTAACCTCAATGATTTGAAAGTTATTAGCATCATCATTTGAAGAAAAAAAACTTAAGTCATATAAATTATAAAGCTGGTAAATTAAAACCAGTAATTGATGAAACCAGCATTTAAAACCAGACTCCAAAACTCCATTCTTTTCCACTAAATCATCTTAACTCGAAAATAATAAAGAGATACTGATTATCCAAAATGATGAGTGATAGGTTAATATCATTAGTCTAAATATTTTACATTAAAGATAAATTTTTTAACTTGTTTAAAGTTGGATTGCAAACCAATGAAATAGGATACATTTTAAAACTGAGTGTACAATTTAATCTGCTACCACGTGAGATGGAATTGTTTAACCTGAGGAATACCCCAGGGTGAATATAATAGAGAACAGAAAGGGGTATGGAGAAAGCAGAGGTGAGGGCAATGGGATAAAATGACGGTGTGGGACATTTTAAAGCATCTTTCAAAAATGAATTCACTGCTTCCATGTTCATAGGCAGGCAGCCTGGTTCTAGATGAAGAGTAAGACTACAGTATATTCCTTTCCAGTGGAGCCGAATCCTTCCAGAGTGAGAAAGCAGATGGTCCTACAGAGCATAGGTCAACATCACAATGTCTGTTTCTGATATCCACGCTCTGAGTACTGCTGGCTTCTCCAGAGTCTGTCTATTGTCGAAGATTTTCACTGAGATTCATACTTCGTGACATTTTATTCACTCAGAAATACTTTGACCAAAGAAAAATGTCATAAATGTTGAATATTTAATGTCCTAGGAGACTTTTTAATGCAGATATTTACATACCATGATAAGTTCTAATATATTCCTGCCACCTCCAGATGGAAAAAAATAATTATGAATACTTGGAGGTGTATCCACAAATGGGAAGGGTCACAATTGTTCTTCTTAGTATATAAATGTGGATTCTTGGGTATTTTGAAATTGTAAAAGTAGCATATGGGCATTATGATCTTAGAATGTTAAAACTAGAAGGATTGTAAATATCATCTATTCTAGTCAACATTACATTTTTCACAGATGAGACAGCTGGGGCCCTTAGAGAAGAAAGAGCTTGTCCAATATTCACAGCAAGATAAGGGCAAATCCAAGGATAGAACTTGGTGTCCCAGTTGCCAGTCTTGATCTTTTGACAGACAGTGCAATATGTGTTGTCCATGCATAGTCCTTCCAACTCACACTCAATCTAGTAAATGTGATGAATACCCAATGTCAGTCTTTGCTGGGCCATACAGATCATGCTAGGTGCCTGTAACAGTGTCTGGCATATAGTAGACACTCCATGAATACTGGCTGAATGATGATTGCCTATATGAAGGCATTCACTTGGTGGCAACGTCTACATCTATCTACACAGAATAGAATGAAATGGAAAAGATGATACCCAGAGGACAATTTCTGACAGGAAACTTCTCCATTATTTTGTCCTTCACATGATGGAAATGGAGACAAGAATTTCAGATTTGCCATAATGAGAAAGCATTACTCTTTTGTCATAATTCCAGAGCACTTACAGCGGAAATAGAAAGTGTTATCACAGATAAAGACAAGTAATTGAATCAAACTGCTAGTCTTAGAATACGTAAACTATCAGAAGAAAACACAAATTAGTAGCTATGAAATTCAGTATTTTGATAGACACATATCGGGTTCATTCTAAGAGAAATAGAGGAACACACTTAAGCACATTCTCTGAGCTGTGTTAATGTTAACATCCAGACAGAGCTGGAGAGTCCTACCTTCCAAGTAGCCCCCATATGACTTCATACTGCATAAAATTATTAGAGATCCACAGGCACAATCTAACAAGAATTCAAATGGCCCAATCAAGATTAAGCCATAGATCTCAGCCTCATTCATAAAAAGAGAAATGTGAATTTAAACTATCCCATTTTTATCTATCACATTGTTATAACTCAAAATTGTGTTAACACTCAGTTGGCCAGGCTATGGGGAAATAGGCATTCTCATACATTGCTGTTAAGATTATCTTTATGGCAGACAGTTTTCCAGTATCTATCAAAATTAGAACTGCACATACCCCTGGACCCTGCAGTTTCACTTTGTGAATTTATCCTGCATATGTACTTGCACTTGTACAAAACATAATGGTTAAATGTTCTTCACTACTAATGTGTTAGTGAAAGAATGGAACTAATGCAAGTGTCCATCTATATGGGAATAAATAAATTATGTACATTTATATAATGAACGATATTGCAGCTATAAGAAAGAATAAGCAAGCTCTTTGTGTACTACTATGGAAAAGTTCCCCAGGGAAAATTGGTAAGTGGAAAAAGCAATATGCTCCTCTTCATGTATGGCATCTTCTCTTTTGAAGAAGAAAGAAAAGAGATAATGGTATGTGCTTGAATATATATATATATGTATATATATATATATATATATATAAATTCTGGAAGGACACATAAGAAACTGACAATAGTGGTTAACTGTAGCTGGAAGAAGACAGAAAATGGGCAGATGAGGAACAAGAGTCAAATATAAGATTTCCACAATTTTCTTTAAGATTTGAAAAATGTGAATTATCTTGAAGAAAGGAGATTGGTGAAAATGATGGGAGAAAATAAACTGTACAACCTAGCATACTTATTAGAGAATTTGCCAAGATGTTCAGACTAGCTGTGGGGTAGCACTACAGGGCGTCCTGGGCAGGCAAGCAGCTGTGGGAGTAAACGCATGCCTTGAAAGGCCAGAGCAGTCTGTCCCAGGGAAGTCAGACCACTGCACGTACACCTGACCCGAGAGAGGAAGATGACCGAGCTTTTGTTCTTTAATGGTATTCTGACTCCTACAATGCATTTTGATGCAAAATCTGGATCTGACTGAATTTAAACTAAAAAATGTTGAAACCATCTTTTCCTAAGGACATCATGCATGCTGTAGGGTGGAAGACATGTTGAAGGAGAGACTTATAAATGGACATAAAAAGGCAGGGCAACTTGGGGTTCCATCAAGAACTCATCCATACACACTTGCATGTATGCATAAAAGTCAAATGGTAAGGCCAATTGTCGTAAATCCTAAAGCCAAATGTATTGTGAATCCATTTTTATTTAACTCTAGAGAAATATAAATAAGTTTAACAAAAACATAAAAGGAAAAACAGAAGAGTATATAGGAACAGTTGTTGACAGAAAAATATTAACAATAGTGGTACTCTCAATCCTATACTTGCATACTATAAATGAGAAAATCATGTGGACAAAGGATGAAGATATGATTCTCCACTGCAACATCACTGAGAAAAGGCCTGATTTTGTTTCCATGGTCTTTGGTATAGTTAGACTTACCAAGAGATTTCCCAAAGCTGCTGACAACTTCTTTCTCTCTAAATCTAAATGCTATTTTCCTTTTTGAAATGAAGACAATATGAAAATTACACAATTTATACTTCAGTAACTTTAGCTTTAGTAATTACTTTAGTAATTTTCAAAACATGCCATTGGATTCTATGGGCTTGAAAACAGAAAAGCCTTGAAGTCTCTCCTCCTCTAAATGTCTCACTAAATCATAGCACTGGAAAGTTCACACAAAGACATTTTTTTCTAGCCACTGTGTGCCAGATATATGATATAGTTCCCTTTTTTAATCTTCTTAGCAAAGATTATAGATCTTTCAAATATTTTCCATAGGTAAATTTTGTGTTTAAATTATAATATGGAACGTCACCATGAAACCCAGGAGTCTTTAGTGTACAGATTCTCCACTAAGGTAATTTGCCCTTTCCCCCACACCCAGGACACTTGGCTATGTCTGGAGATATTTTTGGTTGTCATGGTTGGGGAAGGGGGAGATTGGAGGTGCTACCAATGTCTAGGAGCTTCCCTGGTGTCTCAGACAGTAAAGGATCTGCCTACAATGCAGGAAACCTGGGTTTAATCCCTGGGTTAGGAAAATTCCCCTGGAGAAGGAAATGGCAACCCACTCCAGTTTTCTTGCCTGGAGAATCCCATGGACAGAGGAGACTGATGGGCTGCAGTCCATGGGATCACAAAGAGTCGAATACGACTGAGCGACTAACACTTCACTTCACCAACATCTACTGGCTGGATGCTAAAGATGCTACTAAACATTCTACAATGCAGAACAAAGAATTCTCCAGCACAAAATGTCAATACTGCTAAGACTGAGATAACCCTGACCTGTGTTATAAGACGGATAATTGTATTTACGTGCATGCTAACTTGCTTCAGTCCTGTCCGATTCTTTGCAACCATGTGGACTGTACCCCACCAGGCTCCACAGTCCATGGGATTCTCCAGGCAAGAATAGTGGAGTGGGCTGCTGTGCCCTTCTCCAGGGAATCTTCCCGACCCAATGACTGAACTACATCTCTTAAGTCTCTGGCACTGGTTCTTTACCACTCACACCACCTGGGAAGCCCCTCATAATTGTATTTACATTCCTCAGATTAAAATAGGAATTTTGACTAGACCACACACATGAAGGATGCTTCTGCTATGATATCCATTCCTAAGGCTAATTGTTGTTTTAAGTATATCGTGTCTGCAATATTTTATAAGTGAAAACATGAAACAATTTTTTAATGGTCTTCGTGAGTTTTGCATCTTATGCCAAGGGACACTTTTCATTTGTTCACAATTCTGAGTCAAAGGAAAACAACAGTTTTGGGAACAAAGGAGTAAAATAAACATGTTCAACATTTTACTATTTTTTCTTCTCTGCTACAAATCACAACCAGAATTGTCTTTAGCTATAATATAGGCTTCCCTGGTAGCTCAGCTGGTAAAGAATCCACCTGCAATGGGAGAGACCTGGGTTCAATCTCTGAGTTGGGACGATCCCCTGGAGGAGGTCATGGCAACCCACTCCAGTATTCTTGCCTGGAGAATCCCCATGGACAGAGGGACATTGCGGGCTATGGTCCACGAGGTCTCAAAGAGTCAGACACACATGATATGTATATCTATATTGTTTTATAATTTGATATATTATGCTACATCAGGCCCCAAACATTAGCCAAGTCTATACTACCAACACGTAATTAAATGTTGGTCATTTGCATTGACTGGTTCATGCAGTGATAAGAAACATAGCCACAGCAGACATGTTTTCAAGTTGCCATTGAAGCCAAGGAAACTGTGATTAAACAAACTAACCATTTTGGACTTAGTCTCTCTATAATTACAGAAAGAATTTTCCTATTCATTTTAACCATCCTAGAAACATTACAATACCTTTTCAAATAATTTCTCCTGCCAAAAAAGGCTTGACTTTTTAATCTAGGTCAAGTGGAGACAAAAAGTAAACAAACTAGTGACATGAGAATCCATTGACCTCTACTGAACTTGCTACCCTGGAGAATCTGGAACTCACTAAATGAAGCCAGAGGGGAGAAAATAAACATGAGAAAACCCAGAACTTTAGACCTAATGGTTCAGGAGTAATACCTTTGGTCAAATACTACATGTTAGTAGTAACATTTGATTATTTTCCAAGAAAGAAGAAGAAGAAGCAAAAAATTCGATCAAAACATGGAATTTTTTAGAAAGGTAACTATGAGACACATGTAAAAGTGGGCTTTCACAACAACACAGAGACACTATTTCAATCCCAATCGAAACATGCTGCTGAGTACATGTATGTGCTCAAAACAACTTATTTTCTTTAGGATTTTGTGTGTCACGTAAAATATTTCACACGCCAGTGGCAAGAAGCCTTACATAGAGAGCTGTGAGTGTGTTTTTGTTTTTGTTTTTTCAAATTGGTAGAGGTACCACAGCCTGGTTCTTTTCCATGACTACCTCACTTTTTAAAAAATGGGTCCTGAAAGTCAAAGTCAATAAAGTTCAAGCTGACATATCTGCTGTGAGTCACCTTAACAATTTAAGAGTCTGGCCCAGACTCCCAGAGCCTGTTCCAAGCTCCTTTAATGTCTCTCTCCCTCCATAACAGGAGCCCGCATCACTGTCACTGAAGGTCGTATTTTTATCCCTGAAGGACAACACTTCTTTCATTTCCTTACCCTAAGCACAACTCTCACAGAGTAAAGTTCAGCTCAGAATATGTGAGTCGAATTTACTAAACTTTCAAAGAGTGAACCAGAAAAATCGAAACATCAGTTAGAGAAACTGGAGACAACATGATGCCCTGTGCCTTTTAGAGGTTGACTAGGAGAGATTTTCTAGGATCCTGTGTAAACCTTCTCTCCTTTTTTCAGGATGGATTAGACCATGGCTGACTTTCCTGGTGGCTCAGACGGTGAAGAATCTGCATGCAATGCAGAAGACTGGGTTCAATCCCTGGGTTGGGAAGATCTCCTGGAGAAGGAAATGGCAACCCACTTCAGTATTCTTGCCTAGAGAATTCCATGGACAGAAGAGCCTGGCAGGCTACAGTCCATGGGATTGCAGAGTCAGACACGACTAAGCAACTAACACACTAACAGACCATTCCCATCTCTTACTGATGACAAAAACAATTTTGAGGAGCACTGATACTGACTCAATTTTTTCGGCAACTTATGACTTGTAAATTTCTTTCATTCAATTCTCATAACAACCATGTAAGTTAGGGGTTATTTGCCATTATAAGTCTTAGTATTATTCATGTTATTTCTATTGCTGAGTGAATTGGCCAAAATAAGAATTTACATTTGGAACACGTGAGACTGCATTTTCTGTACAAATTCAAGCAAACTACTCTCATGTTCATGTCTCTGAGGATCTGTCTGCTTATTAGTGTACTACTACTACTACTAAGTCGCTCAGTCGTGTCCGATTCTGCGCAACCCCATGGACTGCAGCCCACCAGGCTCCTCCATCCATGGGATTTTCCGGGCAACAGTACTGGGGTGGGGTGCCAATGATGCCATAGACTTGTAGAGAGAATTAAACAATACAGCCTAAGTGAAAATATCCTCCAAAGTGCTTACAACATTCTTTATTTACTGCTATTTTTAAAATGAGGTTTGTTCATTTGGTTTGGTTGGGTTCACTTTTTTATGAGGACATGATGATTCAAATAAATCAGATGATCTTCCCAAGACATCACAGGCCAGTGTGGTAGGGAAGAATTGAAATTTAAGTCTGGAGTATATGCTATGATGGATGAAGGAGACCCTCCCTGTCCCCAACCTGCAATTCTGAGATGAACACTCATTCTCTAGCTGCTTCTCGGATTGGAGGCTGGGAGTTGGAATCCCTCTCAGGACCCAGCCTTAGACCTAAGAAAGCTATCTCACCTCAGCCCTTGCCCCATACTGATCACTGCCATGTACAGAGTCCTGATTCTCTTGCCTCTCTGCCAGTGGAGGTCCATCCTAGCTCCAGAGATCCCTGTAGGATTGGCTGGAGTCTCTGTTGCTATGGCACCCCAGTTAACCTTCTCCCTCTGCCCACTCTAGCTTCCCTCACAGGTGCTTATCCCCAGAACATTCCCCAATAGAATTCCTGCTCACAATCTCCACCTCAGAGTTTTCTAGGAACCAGACTTAATATAGTTTCCTGACTCTGAATTCCATGTTCTTGGCACAACAGTACATGCGAGAATGGGCAAAATTTCTTCACAATAAAACCATATCTGCCTGCCAAGTTATCAGCAAATCTTTTAAGAATGTAAAACAGAACCTGTAGGGCAGCTTCAGGATCAAAAGGAATCTAGGGCTTTAAAGCAAAATTAAACATCAAAAATTCCTCTGCCCTACACTTTGTTCAAGGAGGTACAAAATGGGATAAAAGTGTCCCTTCCTATCAAGCACTTTGCAACCAAATTGCCCAGGATATCACCTCTCCATAGAGGAAGAAAGTGGAGAGATGGTTACTACCCAGAAGCTCTTGCTTCAAGGGTCTGCCCCCATCAAAGTACATAAACAAAGCATCTGGGTGCTTGCCCACAGAGCTGTCAGAAACCACTAGAAAGTTGTCTGTCCAGCCTTGTCTTTGGGAACCATGCACCTTACCCACATGGGACTTCTCAGAGCTGTTTTATTTCTGTTGTCATTGCACCCTTGACTAGAACTCACTGATTTGGAAGAAGAGGATGCCTGAGTCAAGCTGAACCAATCAAATTCTCTTAATAATGTGGACTTTTAATGTGAAACTGCAGAAGAGGGATCAAAACTAGCTGCTGTGAAGGCCCCTTGGAGCAGCCTTGCTCCCCAATGCCCAGAGGGACCTCTTCCTTGGATTCTGAAAGACATACCATCAATTTCCAATGAAGACTGCTTGAGTAATCTATGTTTGATTTTGTTACTTGAAAGAAACTTCATCACTCCAAACCCTCAGTAAAGTTTTATATAAAGCCTCAGACATTTTAATTATGCCTTTGGCAGAGAGAGAACATCTATATGTCTAAACTATTTCCCACATGGCGATGTTGACAAAAGCAAATGGAATTTGGAAAAATGTCCTCCTATCTTAATGCCATAGGGAAAGACCATAAAAGTAAAATTTTCAAAAATCCACAAAAGCAACAGAAAGTTAATAGGTGACATTGCTTCATTCTCAAAATCCTCCACTAGCTTCCTATCACACTTCAAATAAGTTCAGCCTATCCACTGGTGGGTACCCTACATTACCTACCTTACTTGACCCTTGACTATCTCCAACCTCACTTTCTCCTACCCACCCCTTGACTTACCCATCCACACTTTATTCTTTTCAAGCACACTCCCATGCCAGGGCCTTTGCACTTAGTTTTCCCAAGCAGCACATTTGTAAGTCCTATAGATATCTACATGGCTTATTCTTGCTCTTCCTTTAGGTCTCTGCTGAAATGCCATCTCTTAAGAAAGACCTTCTCTCACCTCCTGTCCCGAAAAGTAGCCTCTCTCTCCCTTTATCCTCATATGCCACTTAATTTGTCTTCATAGCACTTGTTACTACCTAACATCACATGATAAACTGCTACACGTTTATTAACTATCTAACACCCCTACTAGATTGTAATCTCCATGATGATCATGAATTTAATATTTTTTCAATGTGGAGTCCATATCACTTACAAGTGTCTGACACATAGAAAGTTCCCAATTTACAATTATTAGTTGAGTGAATAAATAAACAGTTAAAATCTAAGCATTGAGATATTTTCATTTGGAGGCACAGTGTCAAGAGTGTATGTGCAGGATTAAAAACAACCTTTCTTCAGTCTCTCATGGCTCCTGGGTTGGACAAGGACAGTAGATATAAACCCTAGGAGGAGAGTGTAGGCTGAATCCCACTAAGGGAGCAGGCCTCTTTCTAATGTCACTTCAGCTCACACCTGCCATTGGACCAGGTGACGAGTGCCTTGAGGCTTTAAGAAGGCAGAAGGCCTCTGTGACGTAGAGTTCCAGGTAGCTTTAATGGCTGCAACCAGAACAATGTGGCAGTGAGTACTGACAAGGGCAACCCCAGGCTGGCGTGCAGGAGGAGAGATGAGACTCAGGGAGGAGGCAAAAGGATGTTCAACTAGCTAACTCTGTTGAAACATCTGCTCTGAAAATGACCAGGTTTCTCTTACAAGTCTTTTCCTTCTCGCTAAGTGACTTTTCTAATAATTCTACATACATGAACTAGGCACATTCTCTTCTAGTTTTGAAAACTAGCCCACATTGTGTATGTTCACCTCTGCTTGTTCCACAGTCTCACTTCACCCGCAAAATAGTTTCCCTTGGGTTCAAAGGAAAAATCAAGTTTTTATATATTAAATGTTATGTCTCACAAAATAAATTTTGTTGGAATTTCCTAACCTTCTTTAAAATGTGCCAGAGCAAGTAGGACAGGCATTCTGGTTTACACAGGGATGATGAATCGCATTACAAATGATCTCCAAACAAACAGAGATGGGATCCATCCCCATAATGACAGGTCCTTTTCCTGCCATTCTTACCGAACCAACTGGGCATGGGTGGAGGAACAGGTTACAAGGGGCTTGGAAGAGAAAGTGTCCCAGAGAGATGGATTCACACCACTGCTAAATGTCAGTTTTCCTTTATAAAGTAAAATATGTGAGGATATATACATGACATATATGTGTACTTATGTCACTTACTTAGTTGATTGATAGATCAAATTGATCCTTACTTAGCCATGAGGTATCATACTAGTTGACAATGGAATATAAAATTCATGTTGTCAAAAGGAACAAAAATATAAAAATGGACTCTTAGAGGGTGAAAATAGGTATGATCACTTCAAGAAAAAATTTATCAAAAGCCTCAAAAGTGTACTTCTCTTTGATCTTTGATTTCTGGTGATTTAGACTAAGAGCATAATCATAGATATGCAGTAAAGTTCACTTACAAAGATGTTGGTATTGTGCGTAATCAAATCATGGAAATTTGGAAATAAATGTCTAATGAAAGGGGTTGCGTAAAATAAACCGTGAACATTCACAGTGCAAGGAGATATAATGAAGCTATTAACAAGATGTTAAAATATTTAGACTTTGAAAAATACAATATAGTTTTAAGTTTTAAAATGTATTCTGTTTTTTTAACATACTATAATGTCAAATTAGTCAAAAAATAAATGTGCATTTTTACCCAAGCATTTATTCAAAAAAATCTGGAAGGAAATATACCAAATGTTATTAGTGGCTGTTCCTAAATATTTTAATTATACATAATTTTTATTTATTGCCTCTGTACCCTTACTCCAAAAATCAGCTATAATGAATGTATATTGCCTTTTAATAAAAGCATTATGAATTTTTAAACTATATGATAAAGGAAATGCACCTATGTACAGCAGAAGATTGGAAAGAAAAGCAATGGTTCATTGCAACAACGGAGAATAATTTGTGTGCTACCTCTTAGAGATATAGCTCTATCTTGCCATTCTGAAATGATAATAAATAACAACCACTCTTACAATGAAGTAGTGTCAGAATGCTACTATGGGAAGCCAAAGTAATATTAATAGTTCCAAAGTTGTATGTCAAGCAAATGCAAAAGTTCTCTAGAAAAAGGATGCTGGTAGAATAAATAATCAAAAATAGAAGACTGTACTTTTCATAGATAGTGCTCTTTGTGAGATGGCATAAGCAGAATAAGATAACAGCATTTAAAATATTAATTACTATTCTAAGTTTTGAGGTATGTTGATAAGTATTTAAAGAGTTATGTTGCTAGATGTACAATCACCACATCAATAGTTTATGAAACAAAACAATTTTAAAATTTTGGTCGACATAATCACAAAAAAATCTGTTTTGAAGGGTTTATAAAATCATTATGCAAGTTGAATATATTTATCCTTCAAATGTAACTTCTTTGCTTTAATTTCTCCCTACCTTGCCCAAGCTTGCACGCTCCCCAATACACACACACACACACACACACACACTCATATCCTATTGTCATGATATCAAAAAACAATCGGTATTTTTCTATAGTTTTACCTGGTATATTTTCTACTCTGGTAAGAAAGGGAACTGAAGCAACATACCTGGAAACAGGAGTTCATAAACTATCAACTTCCAAGGACACTGTTCACTGATGGCAATAGTATGGCTTCCAAGTGGGAATCTTCTGATATACCCAGAAATAGCAAGTCCTCAGAATAATAATGAAGCCTCATCTGTGAATGGTACAAGCAGCACACATTTATCCTTCAAAGTGATGTAAACCATCTAGAATGGGTAGCTTCATTTATTCTAATGATTGAAGTTTGTTTCCAATTCTAATACTATTATTATTACTTTTTAATTCCCAGGACCATAACATGCATGAAAAGTAGCATTCAGCAGCCATTAATTGATTCATCGGTAAAACAATGGCATAGTTGCCCTCAGGCCCCATTAAGCAGCTATCTACCAATTGGAAATGTCTCATAGAATTTGAGCTAATAGGCAACTTGTTCAACAATCACTACTCAGTGTTCACAGATATTGTTTCTCTTCTCACTGAGAGCAATTAATTCTAAGCTAGCCTAGTTTTAGACAGCGTTACACTGTGTCTTTGCATCTGACCAATGAGTAACAAGCAAGTCCTCAGCAAACAGCTTCTGAAATGGAGTTATCAGAGAAGAGGGGTGATAACATTATTTCAATCACTTTGAATCAGGTGTAACTAAAACCTCAAATCCACAATGTGATATTAGAAACATAACTTTTTTGTTTATAAAATATTTCTATTTAATATAGAGTAAAGTAGTATAGTTTTCTGAATGTTGAGCTTTAAGCCAACTTTTTCACTCTCCTCTTTCACTTTCTTCAAGAGGCTTTATAGTTCTTCACTTTCTGCCATAAGGGTGGTGTCATCTGAGGTTATTGATATTTCTCCCAGCAATCTTGATTCCAGCTTGTGCTTCTTCCAACCCAGCGTCTCTTATGATGTACTCTGCATAGAAGTTAAATAAGCAGGGTGACATTATACAGCCTTGATGTACTCCTTTTCCTATTTGGAACCAGTCTGTTGCTCCATGTCCAGTTCTAACTGTTGCTTCCTGACCTGCATATAGGTTTCTAAGAGGCAGGTCAGGTGGTCTGGTATTCCCATCTCTTTCAGAATTTTCCACAGTTTATTGTGATCCACACAGTCAAAGGCTTTGGCATAGTCAATAAAGTAGAAATAGAT
This sequence comes from Bubalus kerabau, assembly GCF_029407905.1. NCBI lineage: Eukaryota > Metazoa > Chordata > Mammalia > Artiodactyla > Bovidae > Bubalus > Bubalus kerabau. Next base: position 75,666,250 of record NC_073631.1, on the reverse strand, counting down.
GTTCCTCTGGAACTCTCTTGCTTTTTCGATGATCCAGCAGATGTTGGCAATTTGATCTCTGGTTCCTCTGCCTTTTTGAAAACCAGCATGAACATCTGGAAGTTCATGGTTCACGTATTGCTCAAGCCTGGCTTGGAGAATTTTGAGCATTACTTTACTAGTGTGTGAGATGAGTGCAATTATGTGGTAGTTTGAGCATTCTTTGACATTGCCTTTCTTTGGGATTGGAATGAAAATTGACCTTTTCCAGTCCTGTGGCCACTGCTGAGTTTTTCAAATTTGCTGGCATACTGAGTGCAACACTTTCACAGCATCATGTTTCAGGATTTGAAATAGCTCAACTGGAATTCCATCATCTCCACTAGCTTTGTTCGTAGTGATGCTTTCTAAGGCCCACTTGACTTCACATTCCAGAATGTCTGGCTCTAGGTGAGTGATCACACCATTGTGATTATCTGGATCATGAAGATCTTTTTAGTACAGTTCTTCTGTGTATTCTTGCCACCTCTTCTTAATATCTTCTGCTTCTGTTAGGTCCATACAATTTCTGCCCTTTATTGAGCCCATCTGTGCATGAAATGTTCCCTTGGCATCTGATTCCATCACTCCAGGGGAAATAGATGGGGAAACAGTAGAAACAGTGTCAGACTTTATTTTGGGGGGCTCCAAAATCACTGCAGATGGTGACTGCAGCCATGAAATCAAAAGACGCTTACTTCTTGGAAGGAAAGTTATGACCAACCTAGATAGCATACTAAAAAGCAGAGATATTACTTGGCCAACAAAGGTCCATCTAGTCAAGGCGATGGTTTTTCCAGTGGTCGTGTATGGATGTGAGAGTTGGACTATGAAGAAAGCTGAGCACTGAAGAATTGATGCTTTTGAACTGTGGTGCTGGAGAAGACTCTTGAGAGTCCCTTGGACTGCAAGGAGATCCAACCAGTCCATCCTAAAGGAGACCAGTCCTGGGTGTTCATTGGAAGGACTGATGCTGAGGCTGAAACTCCAATACTTTGGCCACCTCATGCAAATAGTTGACTCATTGGAAAAGACCCTGATTCTGGGAGGGATTGGGGGCAGGAGGAGAAGGGGACAACAGAGGATGGGATGGCTGGATGGCATCACTGACTCAATGCACATGAGTTTGTTTGAATTCCTGGAGTTGGTGATGGACAGGGAGGCCTGGCGTGCTGCGATTCATGGGGTCGCAAAGAGTCGGACACGACTGAGCAACTGAACTGAACTGAACTGAACTGAAAGTAGTATAGAGTAGAGGCCAAACTGAACTGAAAGTAGTATAGAGCAGAGGCCAAGGTCATGGACTCAGAATTTGATGCTTGGGCTGGAATTCTGGCTTGCCGCAAACCAGCCATGCAGCTTTGACAATTCGATAAAGTTCTCCATGACTCCATTCTTTTATTTATAAAATGAAGGTGATAATGTTTGTGATCCCAAAGAATAGTAGTAAGGATCAACACATGTAACACTCTTAGAACAATACTGGGTAACATGGATGACTGTTAACTATTTTTTAGTAGTGAATCACCATTTCCACATACTGACTAGTAAGTACTCCGAGTTTATTGAGTTCACAAGAATTATTTGAAAACAGAAGCTGGAAAAGGTTTACTAACATGATTTTATGGCACCCAGATGTTAGTTAATACTTCGAGGAAATTAAACTTTGTAAAAATTGAAAACAAGCAGTTCTGATTTCAGTAGATTCAAACTTTTTTCTCATTGACTTCTTGGTAAGAAATAAATTATTCACTGCATTGGATAATACAGTATTCAATTTACTGCACTGTATTGTATCCAATTTACAATACTCATGAAAGTTAAACTGTTAACGGCTCAGTCTTGTCCAACTCTTTGCAACCCCATGGACTGCAGTCTGCCAGGCTTCTCTGTCCATGGAATTTCCCAGGCAAGAATACTGGAGGGGGTTGCCATTTCCTTCTCCAGATGATCTCCCAACCCAGGGATCAAGCCCGGCTCTCCTGCATTGCAGGCCATGGTAAATACAATACTCAGATGGTAAATACTATTTACTCAGATGGTAAATACAATATTCATACCCACACATAAACAAATGAATATGCACATATAAACCCAAAAAATGTTTCCTGAAGCAGCACTCATGAAATTCTATACTGTCTTTTTATTTGAGTTTATTAAGATATTGGTGGAAACCTACTATTGATTTCACCATCCTTAACAGTTCATGACCTAAGATTTGAAAAATTCCTGTATAACCAATCTTGTCCACTAGATAATTACATGTGAAAAATATGTGCTCTTCCCATTTCTGGCCACTGTTAGGTTCACTCCTGCCCTGTACCACCAGGGTTAAGCTCTCCCTTAGTACAAAAGGAACCAGACTATTTTTCTAGACCTCAAAAATTCCAACTAGATCAGAATACTCTGATTTCTAGTTCTGACATCAGTTACTCATCCTCTGCACTTATCTGAATATGAAGGATGTGGTCAGTAATTGCTCCTTCCTAGGAAAATAAAGGACTTTTTGGGTGGTGCTCGTGGTAAAGAATTCACCTGCCAATGTAGGAAGCACAATAGATGCAGATTTGATGCCTGGGTCAAGGAGATCCCCTGGAAGAGGAAATGGCAACCCATTCCAGTATTCTTGCCTGGAAAATTCGGTGGACAGAGGAGCCTGGTGGGCTACAGTCCATAGGGTGGCAAAGAGTTGGATATGACTGAATGACTAAACACCAGAAAAATAAAAATATCTCTCTGACCTAAAGTTCTTCTCCAGTCATTACTGTGAAAGGCCTGAGATTGTAGCAAGAAGAGGGTCATCAAACCCCTGGAGAACTGTGAAGAGCCTCTTCCCAGCCCCAGAATAGACATGGTGACCCCTGCCCTTGCATCCAATTTGTAGCCAAAGCAGCACTCAACAGAGCATCAAATTTAATCCTTGACAATTAAACACATAGCAAGGTTTTAAGGATGGAAATTTTCCAGGAACAAAGCCAGATGGAGTATATTTTTAGATCAATAAAGTTGACTCCCACCACAAAATCACTTAAACCATGGCCATTTGCTTTCTCCTCTTTTTCTACACATATAAGTTGTATATTTTTAAATTCTACCTTGGACTTCCCTGGTGGCTCAGCAGTAAAGAATCCACCTGCCAATATAGGAGAAATAGGTTCAATCCCTGGGTCGGGAAGATCCCACGGAGAAGGAAATGGCAACTCAGTCCAGGATTCTTGCTTGGACAGAAGAGCCATGGACAGAAGAGCCTGGTGAGCCACAGTCCATGGGCTTGCAAAGAGTCAGACACGACTTAGCGACTGCGGCTGCTGCTGCTGCTGCTAAGTCACTTCAGTCGTGTCCGACTCTGTGCGACCCCAAAGACAGCAGCCCACCAGGCTCCCCCGTCCCTGGGATTCTCCTCTACCTTAGTCATGATTCACATTTCTTATAAAGTAGCTCTACTCCTTCATTTCCACACTTGGCAGCTTGAATTTGAGATGTGATAATTTCACTTCACAAAACAGTATTAAATAAGAGTTATAGAGATAAATGGTGATGATTAATTAGGATTGCATAGTGGGAATACACTTAATGCTGCTCATCTGTGCACTGAAAAATGGTTAGGATAGTAAATTTCATGTCATGTATATTTTAACATGAATAAAAAATAATTTTTCAAGTATTAAATAGAAGTTCTTTCAGATTACATATTTATAAAATCTTCCCAACTCACCCCCTCATTACTAAAAAAAGAAAAATATATAAGCAAGTGTTGCATTTTAATGTTGCTAGTCAAGTAAAATTTAGTTAGTTAGTTATTTAGATCTTTGAATCTAAATGTCATCCATCACCACTTGCTAATTTTTGTGGTTGTGGGGAATAACCAGAGGAAACAGAAATATCCCTCTTAATCTTGTATTTACTTAAGTTTCCACATATCCAACCACCCCACTGAAAATGTTCTCCTTAATAAACATATATCCACAAATAGCATGATATTTTTCCTGATGCCAGAATTGACATAGTAACTTAAGCTTTGGGTCAGAAACCCACTGACTTACTCAAATTGAGCAGTCAAAAGTAATAAAGATATATTCAAAGAATTATATAAACATGCTGTTCTAAAAAATATGAAAATAGAGGATATATTCAAAATTTCTGCTTGGCTACAGAAAACTCAAGACAACAAGGACATTTGATTTGGGTACCTCTACTAAATGAAGCCTTGAAGAAAACCAAAGGAGCGGTTCATTAAGCATGTGTTTCTCATTGACCTTGCGAGGCATTCGTCCAGCATCTTAAATAAAAGAATGCTGTGAGTAAGCATACGCTCTTACTGTTGAATTTTCATGGCCTTATAAGCCACTCAAGCTTCACCTTTGTGGTTAATGTGTCATCAGAATCTATTTCTAGTCATTTATGGATAGCTTTGCTGTAGTTTCCAATTACCATAGTATATATGTTTCTCTCTCATGCCCCTGTTAATATCCAAACCAAACATCCTACTTACTAGAACAAACTCACTTCACGTAAGATTCATTTTTAAAAATATTTTAAGCTTAGGCTTTTTTCCCACAGTGCTTGAATAATGCATTTACACATCAGTCTTAATTCTAATCTTGAAAATCTACCTCGTTCAAACATAATGGCTTGACAGTACTCCTATGTCCCAGCACAGGTACCTAGGAACATGCCTCTGTGCTTAGTTGTGTGTGACTCTTTGTGCCCCTTTGGTCTACAGCCCATCAGGCTCGTCTCTCTGTGGGATTTTCCAGGCAAGGATACTGGAGTGGGTAGCCATTTCCTTCTCTAGGGAATCTTCCTGACCCAAGCATCAAACCCAGGTCCCCAACATGGCAGGTGTATTCTTTATCCCCTGAGCCAGCCCACACCTCCTGATTGCCCCCAAATAATTGATTATATAAAAAAGAGAGCATTTCTAAAGAGACTGAAGGAAATACACTTAAATTGTATGACTGGCTATACAAATATTAATACTTGCTTCTCAATGAACAGTTCTGTTTAAGCTAAAGGCATTAAGTACAGCATATTTTGTGGCACCATCCTCATCTAGAACTAAAAGGAAGTTCTAGACAAAAACAGCAGGCCAATGTTTCCAGGTAAAAAATGTGCAGCTCTGTTATACTATGTAATATCCAACTACAGTACTATAAGGAGTTGAAAGGAGATAGTCAAATATATCTAGAATTTCAAGGACAAACAATATAAAGGGATTATACTTCATACAACTACCAAAAACCAAATTATATCAACAGCAAGACTTTTTTTTAAAACTTGCCCAAAGATATTTTGAAACTAGCATAATGGGTGAAAAATGGAGTTATATATGCACACTTTGAAGTATCTGTTGTTTTTCAGTTACTCAGTTGTGTCCAACTTTTTGCGAGCCCATGTACTGCCACATGCCAGACTTCCCTGGGCTTCACTATCTCCAGGAGTTTGCTCAAACTCGTGTCCATTGAGTTGATGATGCCATTCAACCATTTCATCTACTGTTGCCCCCTTCTCCTGCTGCCCTCAATCTTTTCCAGCATCAGTTGGCTGTTTACATCAGGTGGCCAAAGCATTGGAACTTCAGCTTCAGTATCAGTCATGAATCAATGAATATTCGGGTTGATTTCCTTTAGGATTGACTGGTTTGATCACCTGGCTGTCCAATGAACTCTCAAGAGTATTCTCCAGCACCACAGTTTGAAAACATCAATTCTTCAGTGCTCAGCCTGTTTTATGATTCAAATCTCACATGCTTACATGACTTCTGGAAACACCATAGATGTGACTATACAGACCTTTTTTGGCAAAGTGATGTCTCTGCTTTTTATTATGCTGTCTAGGTTGGTCATAGCTTTTCTTCGAAGGAGCAAGTGTCTTTTAATTTCATGGCTGAAGTCACCATCTGAAGTGATTTTGGAGACCAAGAAAATAAAGTCTGTCACTGTTTTCATTGTTTCCCCATCTATTAGCCATGAAGTGATGGGGCCAGATGCCATGATCTTAGTTTTTTGAATGTTGAGTTTTAAGCCAGCTTTTTTGCTCTCCTCTTTCACCTTCATCAAGAGGCTCTTCAGTTCCTCTTCACTTTCTGTTCTAAGGGTGGTATAATCTGCATATCTGAGGTTATTTGTAATTCTCCCAGCAATCTTGATTCCAGCCTGTGCTTCATCCAGTCCAGCATTTCTCATGATGTACTCTGCATATAAGTTGAATAAGCAGGGAGACAATATACAGCCCTGACGTACTCCTTTCCCAATTTGGAACCAATCTGTTGTTCCATGTCCTGTTCTGTTGCTTCTTGACATGCATAACAGTTTCGCAGGAGGCAGGTAACATGGTCTGGTATTCCCATCTCTTAGAGAATTTTCCACAGTTTGTTGTGATCCACATAGTCAAAGGTTTTAGCAGAGTCCATGAAGCAGAAGTAGATGTTTTTTCTGGAATTCCTTTGCTTTTTCTATGATTCAGTGGATGTTGGCAATTTGATCTCTGGTTCCTCTGCCTTTTCTAAATCTAGCTTGTACATCTGGAAGTTCTCAGTTCATGTACTATTGAAGCCTAGCTTGAAGGATTCTGAGTATTACTTTGTTAGCATGTGAAATGAGTGCAATTGAGGAGTAGTTTGAAAAATCTTTGGCATTGTCCTTCTTTAGGACTGGAATGAAAATTGATCTTTTCCAGTCCTGTGGCCACTGCTGAGTTTCCAAATTTGCTAGAATATTGAGTGCAATATTTTAACGGCATCATCCTTTAGGATTTGAAATAGTCTAGCTGGAACTCCATCATCTACACTAGGTTTTTTCATACTAATTCTTCCTAAGACCCACTTGACTTCACACTCCAGGATGTCTGGCCCTAGGTTAGTGACCACACCACCATGGTTATCCCAGTCATTAAGACCATTTTTGTTTTGTCTTATTTTTGTACAGTTCTTCTGTATATACTTGCCACCTCTTCTTAATATCTTCTGCTTCTGTTAGGTCCATACCTTTTCTGTCCCTTATTGTTCCCATCTTTGCATGACATGTTCCCTTGGTATCTCTAACTTTCTTGAAGAGATCTCTAGTCTTTCCCATTCTATTGTTTTCCTCTATTTATTTGTATTGATGACCGAAGAAGGCTTTCTTATCTCTCCTAGCTATGTTTTTGGAACTCTGCATTCAGATGGGTATATCTTTTCTTTTCTCCTTTGCCTTTTGCTTCTCTTCTTCTCTCAGCTACTTGTAAGGCCTCCTCAGACAACCATTTAGCATTGTTATATTTCTTTTCCTTGCAGATGGTTTTGGTCACTGCCTTTTAAACAATGTCATGAATCTTCATCCATAGTACAAGCCCCGTAAAAATAAGGAAATCTCAATCTTGGACCCTTGAAGTTCTAAATCTATAAACAAGGAAGTATAGTTGACCCAAAACGTTAGTAGCATTGTATTTGCATTTAACAAAGAACTGTTAAATAGCCAAGAAGGGTGACAGATGTTGAATGCGTTTCATACAATGGCCAGTTTACATTCCTTTCATCTTTGGATATTCCTTCTGAAACCTGTTAGGCCTACATCCATGAAACCTTTCCAAATGACTCATATATATCACAATCCTGTTATTATCACAGTCTACTCTGCTCAGTTTAGGGACTTCCAAAAACTGTTGCTTTTTCAACTCCCAATCCTGACTTAGATTACTACTAACAGGACCTCTCACTCAATAAGAAAGGGAACAGAATAGAAAAGTAAAAGAAAAAAAAAAGGGAAATCAATGTTAGAAATAAATAAAATCATTATTATAATAGGGCAAAATACCTCATTCCACTCTTTTTCCATTCTCTACTTTATTAACGCTGCAGTGGTAAAGAATCTGCTTGCCAATGCAGGAGACTCAAGAGGTGCGGGTTTTATCCCTTGGTTGGAAAGATACCCTGGAGGAAATGGCAACACACTCCAGTATTCTTGCCTGGAAAATTCCATGGCAGAGGAGCCTAGTGGGCTACGGTCCACGGGGTCACAAAGAGTTGGACATGACTGAGCACACACATACAATTTACTAAATTCAATAGCCATGTATTGAAAAGTTTTCTAATAACAATAGATAGTGTATACAGGGTGCCTATTATGAGCCAGGCATTTCTCTAAGCACCTTACAAATATTATCTCACTTGATAAAACAATTTATTGAGGTGGATAATATTCATATTCCACTCTACAGACAAAGTGTAAGGTATAGTTCTGGCCGAGACTGAAAAGCACGAAAGATAGCCTCAAGAGAGGTAGGTTACCTTATTCAGGTAAGGAGGGGTAACTGTCAGCCTAACAACCAGGCTGAGCCCGAGAGGGATCAGGGAGGCTTCATATTTAAAGGGAGGTTTGTGGAAGCAATAAGGGAAACGTTATTCAGGCGGGACATTTTGGATAATCTTTAGCTGAGATGGCATTTGTAGTTGAACAGGGGGTGGGAGGTTTTGGGCAGGGGGTGATAAGTCCCCTGGGCAGGGGGCGATAAGTCCCGGGCAGACATTAGGGGGTGGGGGGTTTCTGGGCAGAGGGTGATAAATCCCAGGTAGATGCAACTGTCAGAGCATCAAGGTGGTACTTAAAGTTCAGTTTTGTTTTCCCCGAAGTTAGATGATTCAGCAAGGGCCTCTGAGACCGTTGTTTTCTTTTCTAGGCCCAAGGAATCCTTCACAAAGAAGCTGAGACACAGAGAAGCTAAGTAACTGACCCAAGTTACACAGTTAGTAGTACCAGATTTGGAATTCGATATAAGCAATCTAATTCTGGAGGTCACATTTTTGCCTTGTAAGTTACATTGCCTTTCTGTATTAAAGGACCTGCTAATCACATCATTTGTGGCTTCCATTACAATAACAAGCAATCAGTGGGGAGGGAGAGCCTAAGGATTCATGCCTTCAATAAACTTTCATGATGAATTGATTCTAGCTTTAGCTGCCTGAAAGAAACACAGAAATGAATGACTCAGTTCAAGCCCTAGATAAACTCACACACTAGAGGAGGATATGTAATTACAACACAGTGGAAACAGTGCTTATACAGGTATAATGAAAATGCTACAGGGGCATGGGAGTGGAGACACTAACTGCTTGGAAAATTCAGGGAGATGTCCCAGAGAAGGTGATGATAAACAACCTAAGTTTTTTGAAAGACAAGTAGGCATTTTCAGAAAATAGGAAAGATAGAAGGAGTAAGTAGGTATCCGTGTTCTGGATAATGAAGAATTCACTTGTTAAGAGAAGAACTGTTGGGTGCATGTATGCACAACAGTTTGTGCTGGGGTGTTATAAATTAAAGTCTCTATAAAATAAAATTTTATATAAAATAAATTATAGTCCCTTCCCAAAAGGTTTATAATCTAGGAGAGAGGATAATACCCAAATGAATATTAGAAGACTATGTTTTTTTTAATGTTCTAAGACTTCTAGGTTATGCCTTTTACATGATTTAAGAGCTTCCTAAAATGGATCCAAAGAATTCTGGGGAATTGATGCCTATTCTCATTCTACAATCCTGAATTTAGGAACATGTTTGGATCAGCTTAAGAGTCTGAGGCTAATGGATGGGGACTGAATGCACTGCCTCAGTCATGTGCTGCATTAAACAATGCTGAGCCTGATAAAGGTGACCCTGGTGGCTCAGCAGTAAAGAACCCACCTGCAAAGCAGTAGACATGCAAGAGACAAGGGTTTGATCCCTGGGTTGGGAGGATCCGGGCATGGCAACCGTCTCCAGTATTCTTGCCAGGAAAATCCCATGGACAAAGGAGCCTGGCAGGCTACGGACCAAGGGGTCCCAAAGATGAGACTGATGCAACCAAGCATGCACACACAAGCCTGATAAAGTGTATCTGGACCAAGTGAGGGAGAGCAGCAGAGATCCAGACAAAACAACATGTAGACGTTCTCCGGTCTTCTGCATAAACGCTCCACAAGGCAAGGGATAAATTGCACTTCCAGAAAGACTTGCAGTCTGCACTCCCAATCCGTGGTTAGATGGGGGTGCAGTCTGCACTCCTAATCCCTGGTTAGATGGAGGCGCCCTGAAACTTGCATCTTTGTACTCAATGATGATGCTAATCCTGCCACTGTTTATCCTAACTGCACTCTGTATTGCACTCCTACTATGAATAAATGTATTTCCTCAAAGGCTATCTATGTCTTGTCTTTCTGTTAATCCAAGCCTTCTAAGGAAAATTTTCAGTATGATAGTTGGGCAAGGAGTTGAATAAATCATATAGAAGAAGAGACTAATGATGATTCATTAATTTAAGAGTTCTTGGAGGAAATGACAATGAAAGTATGACTAATTGAATCTATCACCAAACAATCAAGATTTCCATCTGACTCATACCCCGACTGACTGATACATTCACTCATTAGAACGGTTAATATATGCTAAAATATTAGAATTGAGTTTTATTGGTCTTGGAAATGTCCTGCCCTTCACAAAGTCTAACCTTACAATTTATTTATAAAGAGAAAATGTTTAATTCCTAGGTTCTTATTGTCATCTTACAATACTAAGTATGTCAACAATAATAATAAACATCAATTACATAGTGGCAGACTTTATTTTGGGGGGCTCCAAAATCACTGCAGATGGTGACCACAGCCATGAAATTAAAAGATGCTTACTCCTTGGAAGGAAAGTTATGACCAATCTAGACAGTATATTAAAAAGCAGAGACATCACTTTGCCAACAAAGGTCCATCTAGTCAAGGCTATGGTTTTTCCAGTAGTCATGTATTGAGGTGAGAGTGGGACAGTAAAGAAAGCTGAGCACTGAAGAATTGATGATTTTGAACTGTGGTTTTGGAGAAGATTCTTGAGAGTCCCTGGGACTGCAAGGAGATCCAACCAGTCCATCCTAAAGGAGATCAGCCCTGGGTATTCACTGGAAGGATTGATATTGAAGCTGAAACTCCAATACTTTGGTTACCTGATGTGAAGAGCTGACTCATTTGAAAAGACCCTGATGCTGGGAAAGATTGAGGTCAGGAGGAGAATGGGATGACAAAGGATGAGATGGTTGGATGGCATCATTGACTCAATGGACATGAATTTGGGTAAACTCCAGGATTTGGTGATGGACAGGGAGGCCTGGCGTGCTGTAGTCCATGGGGTTGCAAAGAGTAGGACATGGCTGAGCGACTGAACTGAACTGAACATAGTTCTTTACCATTTACAAATCATTTTTCAGATTACTGTCTCATTTGATCCCCCAGTAACCCTATAAAATATGAGTCAAGTTTAGTGACTTGCCCCAGACCACATGCCTAGTAAGCAGACAAGCCAGTTTTTTGCCATTATCCTACCACTGAGTTCCGGTTCTGCCTGAGCCCACTTTGGAACCTCCTCTCAATACAGGAATTATTCCTCCCCTCTCCTTTTTCTGAGAACTGCCCTCTCCATTACTATCACAAAAGTGTACCCAGCCATGTACCATACAACATCTCCACTCCACTTGTGCTTAGTCACTCAGGCATGTCTGACTCTTTGCAACCCATTGGACTGTAGCTCACCAGGCTCCTCTGTCCATGGAATTTTCCAGGCAAGAATACTGGAGTGGGTTGTCATTTCCTCCTCCAGAGGATCTTCCTAACCCAGGGATCAAACTGGCATCTCCTGTGTCTCCTGCATTGTCAGGAAGATTCTTTACCTGCTGAGCCATCAGGGAAGCCTCAATATCTTCAACTAGGCCCTAGTTAATTGGCCTCAAGTATACATAGATCCAATCCAGAGAAGCAGGTTGTCTAAAGGAAGCCTTTGGATACTGATATCATCATAAGGAGAGTTTTTCTCTCCACCTGCCAGGAAATGAAGTATGTAAATTTAAAAGCTCTTAGGGGCCATGTTGGAGAAGGCAATGGCACCCCATTCCAGTACTCTTGCCTGGAAAATCCCATGGATGGAGGAGCCTGGAAGGCTGCAGTCCATGGGGTTGCTGAGGGTCAGACACGACTGAGCGACTTCACTTTCACTTTTCACTTTGATGCATTGGAGAAGGAAATGGCAACCCCCTCCAGTGTTCTTGCCTGGAGAATCCCAGGGACGGGGGAGCCTAGTGGGCTGCCGTCTATGAGGTCGCACAGAGTTAGACCTGACTGAAGTGACTTAGCAGCAGCAGCAGGGGCCATGTTCCTCCCTGAAAACAAATGTTAGAGAAGAACTGGCACAGAGAAGGATGAAGGAGAAGCACAAAGAGAATCAAGGAACGGACACAGAGAAAGTACCCAGTGGCTTTGTCACCTGCATTTTAGTCCTAGGAGACCCAGCTGTACTCTTAGCCCTGTATTCCATCCTTTCATCTTATTTTAAAGCACTTTCTCACATCATATACAAAAATAAACTCGATGGATTAAAGACTTAAATGTAAAACCTGAAACCATTAAACTTCTGGAGGAACACATGGCAGTATGCTCTTTGACATCAGTGTTAACAATATTTTTTTGGATATGGCTCCTTAGGCCAAGGAAACAAAAGCAAAAAAAAAAAAAAAAAATGGGACTACATCAAACTAAAAACCTTTTGCACAGTGAAGGAAACTATCAGCAAAACTAAAAGGTACCTACTAAATGGGAGAAGATATTTGCAAATGATATATCCAACAAAGGGTAAGTTAATATACAAAATATACACTCATACCACTCAACATCAAAAAACAAACAACCCAATTTAAGAGTGGGCAGAGGAAGTGAACACTCATTTTTACAAAGAAGACAGACAGATGGCCAACAGGCACACAAAAAAGATGCTTCAACATCACTAATCAACATGGAAGTGCAAATCAAAGTCACAATTAGATATCACCTCACATGTGTCAGAATGCCTATTGTCGAAAACACAACAAATAACAAGTGTTGGTGTGAATGGAGAAAAGGGGACACTTGTGCACTATTGATGGGGATGTAAATTGGTGCAGCCAGTATGGAAAACAGTATTGGGATTCAGCAAAGAATTAAAAATAGAACTACTATATGATCCAGAAATTCCACTTCTGGGTATTCACCCAAGGAAAACAAAAACACTAATTCGGAAGGATATATGCACCCTAAGTTCACTGGAGAATTATTTACAGTATCTAAGACATGGAAGTAACCTAAATAAATAATAAATAAGATGTGGTGTATATGTATATGTGTGTGTGTGTGTGTGTGTGTGTGTGTGTATTATTCAGCCACCAAAAGAATGAAATCTTTCCATTTGTGATAGCATGATAGACCTAGAGGTCTATTATGCTAAGTGAAAAAAGTCAGACAGGGATAGACAAATACAGAATGACTTCACTTATATACATATATGTGTATATGAGTATTCCATTTACTTATGTACAGAATCTACAAAACAAAACAAATGAGAAATCATAAGCAAACAGAAGCAGAGTCATAGATACAGAGAATAAGTAGATGGTTGCCAGAGGGGAGGGTGTTGAGGGGAGGAGGAAAATAAGTGAGGGAGATTCAGAGGTACATACTTTCAGTTACAAAATAAATGAATCAAAGCTATAAAATGTACATTGTGGATAATATAGTCAGCAATTGTGTAATATCTTTGTATAATGACAGATGGTGGCTAGACTTACTGTGGTGATCATTTTGAAATGTAAAGGAATATCGAATCACTATGTTGTGTACCAGGTCAATTACAGTGTTGTAAGTTAATTATACTTCAAAAGCAAACAAACTCATAGAGAAAGAAATCAGATTTGTGGTTACTAGAGACACGGAGTGTGGAAGAGGAATTAGATGAAGGTTATTAAAAGGGATAATTTTCAGTTACAAGGTAAATAAGTAATAGGGATGTAATATATGATATAATAAAGATAATTAACATTGAAAGTTGAAGAGAGAAAGCTGTGAAGACACTAAATCCAAAGAGTTCTTATCACAAGGAAAAATATATTCTTTCCATTTTTTGGTGTTGTATCTATGTGAGATGATGGATGTTTACTAAACCTACTGTGGTCATCATGTCATGATGTATGCAATTCAAATCACGAAGCTGAACACCTTAAGCATACAGTAATGTCTGTCAATTATACATTAGTGCAATAAAACTAGAAAAATTAAAATACAAAAAAAGATTCTGGAAGGGTTAAGAAGAACCAGCGTGTTCCTGAAATAGAAAATGTGATTTAGAGAGGAAAACAGCTACCTGACCATGGTGTCTTGCATTCTCTCGGTAACATCGTGGGCGAGGTCTAAGAGAGACAATGCCAGCACTGACATCACAGTCTGTAGCAGAGGCAAGGGAGATAATCAGCACTTAACAAATGTTCGTCGAATGAATTAATGAATCTGTTACTCAAATATGTATGCGTGAATATATACATAAGTACTTTCACTGCTGATGTGTTTTGTTGTTGTTGTTGTTATTGTTAATTGGTTCAGAAAAGAGAGCATTCTATGGATCTTCATCCTAAGGAGAATCAAAAACAACAACGAGCCTGCTTGCTTTGAACATCAGAGAAGAGGAATGTAATTACATGTCATAACCGAGATAATTCAGCCCAACCTGTACACTCAGAAGCCATATCATCAGCAGAATACCTTGCCATTATAAAAGGCAAAGTGATATAAACAGAGAGCATTTTCATTTTCATAAAGGAAATTCTATCATCCTGTTTTCACATGACCTTTCTCCAATGTCACTACTTTCCTATGAAATGACTTGGTGCCTCCAGCCTTAACATTCCAGGGGTTGCATGCTTCCCATTTCCAGTGACAAATCAAATAAGGTCTATGAGTAATGTAGGGTAAAGATTCTCACATGCTCCAGATCAAAACTGAGAGCTGTTAATGACTGATGATTACAACCTTTTGTAACCTTAGGCAGAAAATCTAATCAAACTTGCCCGATATTACACCAAAAATAAAATTATTACACAAAGTGTAAATAAAATGTAAAGTAACTAAAGAGAATAAGGGCTTGGATCATTTTTGGAAAACTGGAAAACACAGATTGCTATATGTCTATGCCATCGAAAGCAAATATGCTCAATAACCCAGTTTTCTGAAGAAGTAAATGATTTTGTGACCTCGGACCTCAGTTGTCTTTCTTTCTAAGAGCTAACGCAGGGGTTCTTAAAATTGTCTGTAACATTGATGTCTTTGACAGTCTGGTGAAGCCTGTTAACTCCTCCCAAAAGAAAGTGTATAAATTCATAAAAAGAAACAGATTTACAAATGTAGCTGAAATCAAATTACAATTGAAAAGCAACTGAAACAAAACTAAGAAAATATTAAATGAAAGTGTTATGATATGGTAACAGGCAACTTCTTTAATAACATATTACATAACAGCTCTACTGATGGAGCTAATAACTACTATACTTCTAATAGAGCTATTAGCATGAACAACATTTTAAAAATACTATAACGTGTAAGGAAATCCAGAAATATTAATAATTTCTATTGTGACAAAATTACGGGTTTATATTAATACATTATAGTTTTAGGCTCCATAGTTTGAAGCCTAAATTCATAATTGAAAGAAATCTTTAGTTTCAGTTTGAGCTTAATATAAATAAAGAAGGTTTGCTATGAACCTAAGATTACAGAATCTGGGATAAAAACCCTTGGTTGTCCCTTTATAAATGGTATAAATGCAATCGGTGTTCACCAACTTTGGGGCTTCCTTGGTGGCTCAGTGGTTAAAAAAAAAAAAAAAAAAACACCTGTCAATGCAGGAGATACAGGTTCAATCTTTGGTTTGGGAAGAGCCCCTGGAGGAGGAAATGGCAACCCACCTCAGTATTCTTGCCTGGGATTTGAAATCCCATGAACACAGAAGCCTGGCAGGCTCCAGTCCATGGGGTCGCAAAGAACTGGACACGACTTAGGAACTGAAAAACAACAACTGATTATTAACTAAATTAAGTTTTTATGTCCTAGAACTACTAAGACTTCACCAAGTGATCAGAAGGGGCAGACATAGAACTGTGAAGGCTGTTGACAAGCATGGAAAAGATTAAAGTATATAGATAAATGTGGAGAATCTCTGATACACTTTGAGAAGCAAGATCCAAGAAATCCACTAACTTGGCGCCAAGAAGGGCCCTGAAGAAGGATCCTGAAAATCCATACTGTGCAAATGACAATCTTAAGTATCTAAGATCATGTTGCTAAGTATGTTTCTCTCTGCAATATTTTTTTTAATTTATTTTATTTTTAAACTTTACATAACTGTATTAGTTTTGCCAAATGTCAAAATGAATCCGCCACAGGTATACATGTGTTCCCCATCCTGAACCCTCCTCCCTCCTCCCTCCCCATTCCATCCCTCTGAGTCGTCCCAGTGCACCAGCCCCAAGCATCCAGTATCGTGCATCGAACCTGGACTGGCAAATTCTACCAGAAAATTTATTTCACCAAAATTCTAAGTGCGGTATTATTCATTAAAATATTAATAAAAATATGGCCATTGAAATTTTCTAATAAGATCATACATAAAACTCACATGAAATACTTAAAAAACAAAAGCACAAAAGTAGAGCTTTCTTTTTTGGTAGCTGGTAGGCTGATTGCCTGGAAAATCCCATGGACGGAGGAGCCTGGTACGCTGCAGTCCATGGGGTCGCTAAGAGTCGGACACAACTGAGCGACTTCACTTTCACTTTTCACTTTTCATGCATTGGAGAAGGAAATGGCAACCCACTCCAGTGTTCTTGCCTGGAGAATCCCAGGCACAGAGAAGCCTGGTAGGAGGCCGTCTATGGGGTTGCACAGAGTCGGACACAACTGAAGCAACTTAGCAGCAGCAGCAGCAGCAGGCTGATTGTTAGTATTGGATTGTTCTTACTATAAAATTGGGAGAAATAGCCCCTAACCCAGGTACTAGAACCAAAGCAGGCATTTGATAATATATGAGACAGGAATGAACCATAAAGTAGACAAGGATCTTCATGGCATTACCCAAGCCTGAATTTATTATTTGCCCACCTAAAACCAAGTGTGAAAGAAGTGAAAGTGTTAATTGCTCAGTGGTGTCTGACTGTTTGCAACCACATGGACTGTAACCCACCAGGCTCCTCTGGCCATGGAATTTTTCAGACAAGAATACTGGCGTGGGTAGCCATTCCCTTCTTCAGGGGAATCTTCCCAACCCAAGAATCGAACTTGGGTCTCCTGCAGGCAAATTCTTTACCATTTGAACCACCAAGGAAACCTTAAATCGAGTGCATTTGTTTCCTAAAGCTGTCGCAACAAATTGCCACAAAATGCTGGCTTAAAACAACAGAAATTGATTCCATCACACTTCTAGAGGCCAGAAGAACAGAATCAAGGCATGGGCAGGGTGGCTCCCTCTGCAGGATCTGAGGGAGACTCTGTTCCCTGCTCCTTTCCCTTCCTGTGTGGCCAGCAACCTTTGGCACGCCTTGGCTTAAGACTGCATAACTATCTACCTCTGTCTTCCCCTGGCCTTCTCCTTTCTGTGTTCGTGTCTCAATCTCTCTCTCTCCTATAAGGACACCAGTTACAGCACACCCTAAAGTCAGGATGATCTCACCTCAAGATCCTTAATTATGTCCACAAAGGCCCGATTTCCAAATAAGGTCACATTCACAGGTACTGGCTGTGGCTGTGAGGACTGGCATATACTTCTCGGGGGCTAAGGGGGACACAATTCAAACTATTCCACCAAGAAATCCTAAAATTCCACACATCTTTGACACAGAGGCTTTGAATAAAAGATGACAAAAGGCAGTACAAAACACATGTTTTTCCTTATAGAAAGTATTAGTAGATACTTGTATATGAAAAAACTGCACATCATAAATTTCTAGCACTGCAGATGTGTGCAGTAAACACAGGGAAGGTATGGATCTACAGAACTGAAATAGAGTTAGTGCAGATGGTGTAGTTTAGATAGAAAGTTAAGATATTTTAGGGACTTAACTTAGAGAAATTACAGACACAAACCAGGTACTCCTGGCAACCATGTCTGAAATGAGCTCTTCCCAGGCTGGCCCTGGAGGATGTGGGCTAGTGTCGGATGTAAAAACAGGATGAAGAGACAAGCTCCTTAGTCACTGTTGCCTAAGGGTATTTCCAGTGGTGTAGTGAAATAGGCTGAGTGTCACCCAGCCTATGCTGGAGCTATGACTGGATTGTTTAAGATATGCTGTCTATATTGGTCCTTAAATTACCTCTTTGTGAGTTTAAAAAAGAATCATAGTTCATCTAGTGGTATGTAGAGAACTTTACTGATGTTTTTATGTTTACATAAAGACTGAAACTAGTGGGAAAAAAGACTCAGTATAGGACGGACAAAAGTAGTATCTGAACCAGGTAATATTTCCAGTCATGGTGTTCAGAGAGGGCAGACTAATGTACAAATATAAATATTCTTGTTTTGATCCAACACTCTGTATATATCCTAAGATTTCAGAAGTTGGTGCCAACATATGGTAATGTGGCCACTTAATAAATATTGTCCATATCTTCGAAACAGAAATCACATTGTCATCTAAAAATTAGAAGTGTGCATGCAAAGGTATATTTTATCAATTTGTTCATTTTGTTTAATGATATTATACAGGTTTTTTTGTAATGATATAGCCCTATTACTACATAGATTACCCCCTGCATTTCTAGAAAGGACCGTGTTTTATTCTTCTTTGGTATCCTCCGTAATACCTAGTCTGTTCCTGGTGTACAGTGAATCAACAATGATCACAGATAACTACAAGATTTCCTAATATTTTATACTAAACGGTTGTTCTTTCTTATGGAAATGACCACATACCAATGTGATGATATGAGGGGATTCATATTAGATAAACACTGCTCAATATTTTTCCCACTGAAGCAACAATAAAGCCTGAGTTTGGAGAAACTCCTAATTGTGCTGGTGCACTGGGTGCCTCAGTTTCCCCATTTGTAAAATGGGTGTAATAGCTGTATGTGTTTCAAAGGGTAGTGTGAGATTTAAGTAACCTAATATTTGGAGGGTCCAGAAGAGTGTCTGGCACATAGAGAGTGCTAGACAAGCATTTTTATTACTAGAGATGTTTATAATAGTATTATTATTCACTGGCTGTTGTTTAGTTGCTAAGTTGTGGCCAACTCTTTGTGACCCCATGGATTGCAGCTCTCCAGGCTTCCCTGTCCTTCACTATCTCCCAGAGTTTGCTCAAATTCATGTCCATTGAGTCAGTGATGCTATCTAACCATCTCATCTTCTGCCACCCTCTTCTCTTTTTGCCTTCAATCTTTCTCAGCATCAGGATCTTTTCTAGTGCGTCAACTGTTTGCATCAGGTGGCCAAATAATTGGAGCTTCACTTCAGTATCAGTCCTTCCAATGAATATTCAGGATTGATTTCCTTTAGGATTGACTGGTTTGATGTTCTTACAGTCCAAGGGACTTCCAAGAGTCTTCTCTAGCACCATAATTCAAAAGCATCAATTTTTCAGTGCTCAGCCTTCTTTATGGTCCAACTCTCAAGTCCATACATGACTACTGGAGAAACCATAGTTTGACTATACAGACCTTTTTGGCAAAGTGGTATCTCTGCTTTTTGACACATTGTCATAGCTTTCTTTCCAAAGAGCAAGCATCTTTTAATTTCATGGCTGAAGTCACCATCCACAGTGATTTTTGAACCCAGGAAAATAAAATCTGGTACTGCTTCCACATTTTCCCC
The DNA here is from genome assembly GCF_029407905.1 of Bubalus kerabau. Classification (NCBI taxonomy): domain Eukaryota; kingdom Metazoa; phylum Chordata; class Mammalia; order Artiodactyla; family Bovidae; genus Bubalus; species Bubalus kerabau. Next base: position 75,646,583 of record NC_073631.1, on the reverse strand, counting down.
TTCTATTGGACACGAAGTGATAGGATCGGATGCCATGATCTTAGTTTTTCAAATGTTGACTTTTAAGCCTGCTTTTTCACTCTCCTCTCTCACTCTCATCAAGAAGCTCTTTAATTCCTCTTCATTTTCTACAATTAGAGTGGTATCATCTGCTATTATTCACTAGCCTTCCAGAAATAGGTTTGTTTGAAGGAATAAGTACAGTAATGTATCTTTTACTGAGTATTACTGGGGAACAATATCTTCATAGTCAGTCAATCCGCCAGTCAGTATTTATCAAGAATCTATGCTGGGCCAGGTACAGTAACACAGTAATGAAGAAGAGGCAGTCTATGCCCTCAATAAGCTTACTCTCCAGTGGGAAAAGAAATATACAACCACAGTGATTAAAAACACAATAATATGTACCATGAAGAAAATAAAATCATACAATGTGACATACAGTGCCTGCCTGAAAGGTGGTGGATGGGAGAGCTACTTTAAGTTAAGAAGGTCCTCAAAGATTAAGAAGTTGAGCTGAGACCAGAATAATGAGGCCATTGGTATAGATCTGAGAAAAGAGCTTTCCAAGCAGAAGCAATAAAAACTACAACATACAAATATCCTAAGAAAAGAACAAATGCTCAAGGTTGGTGTATTAAGTCATTACTGAGTGCTGTCAGATGTAAGCCAGTGGAGAGAGATGAACTGATAACTGGGAGAAAGAAGAGGATAGTTAGAGGAGTGAAGCCTTTATGAAGATGGCATGGGGTCGGATCCAGGAATACCTGGAGAATGGCCTTAGAGACGGACCAAGAGACATGGTAGAGTCAAGTATCTGTATCATGGGCTCTCAGAATTAGTGGTTAAAAAAAAAAAAACAGAGATCATAACATGTAATTGACGGGGGAGGTGGGGGAGAAAAGTAGAGGTTTACAGCATCATTTCAGACACTGAGAAATTGAATATGCTCAGCAAGTACAATAGGATGGCACTCAGGTTACTGTGCCTCTACCACAGTGGTCATGTTTTGAAACGACTCTCGCTGGCACAATCGTTGGATTTTCTCCAGCAACATTTAGCCACTTAGAGGTGTATGAAAGTGAAAGTGAAAGTGAAAGTGAAGTCGCTCAGTCCTGTCCGACTCTTAGCGACCCCATGGACTGCAGCCTACCAGGCTCCTCCGTCCATGGGATTTTCCAGGCAAGAGTACTGGAGTGGGGTGCCATTGCTGGGCAGTTATTTGGGTGAAATCAGGGCTGGTATTTGCCAGGCAAGGAAAGTGAACAAAAATATGGCCAAAGGAATCAAGAAGCATTTGCAAGAAAATAATCATAGTAGTACATGAAATATCAGCTAGGTAGGAAGATTAAGTGAAAAGATGAGGGAAGCAACTGAGGAATATAAAACAATAAAGGATGAGGGCAGGGGATCAGAGGTACTGATGAAGTTAGAAACTAGCAAGGGTGGGATTAAACAGGGTAAGTGAGCTGGAGAGACAAGAGGTAATGATCAGAAAATGAGATGTTTGAAATGAAAGTATGGCAGTTGTTAGTAATGAAAAGGTGGATGTGATAACTGCATGAGTGGTGTCTATGGTAGGAGGGTGGATCAATATCAAAAACTGACCTTAAATTCCTTATGATAATCATTTTGGATAGAAATGCCATTAAAATGGTTTTTACACCATTCCTTGGAGTACATCAAACATATTTTTCTGGTCATAATAAGGTTAACAACATAAAGATTAATTATGTTATGACATATGTGGTAATTGGCTCAGTATTTTCTGATTGTTTTGCCCCTATAATAAATTATTTTTGACACTTTTATTTGAAGACCTTAAGGGTTTTTTTTTTAGAGTTTTCCTGTCTCTTTCTTTGTTCCTTTCAGGCATAGTAGCCAGAAAAGTGGGCTTCTCAGAATCAGTTTTCTCAGGTATCCTTTGCTTGGTTTCCCTCCCTCTCTCAAATGATGCTTTATTCTTTAAAAAGGAAGAGTGGATACAGGAAGTCAGCCATCACCAAAAACAATAAAAGCTTTTATTTCTAAGAAGTGGATTTTGATGAGATTTTTATAAACTTCTCTTTCTAAATTTCTAGTGTTCAATTAAAATACATCATTTGCTTATAAATGATCTCCTTGGAGGATAGCTATTAAGTTATGAAGGGCACTGGATTTAAGTTCAACATTAAAATAGTTCTGATATAGGGTTTTATATAATTCATATTTGACTGACACAAAAAATTATAACCTACCTCCCCACAGCCTCTAAACATTCTTTCTCTTGTGGCCCTTTTCATGTACAATATCTATCACTGCTTTACAAAATGCAAAAAACACAAATTAAGAATATTCCCAAATAGCCACTAGTCCAACCAAATTAGGTATCTAAAGGGGGCCATTAGAGTAAGCCCTTTATTTTGTTTTTCTCCACTCCTTTTAATGATGAAAGTATTTTTAGTTAGGTCAATTAAAAGCACATGTCCACATCTCTTTTTCCTGCAATTATCACATAAAAACACAGATGACATTTCTGAAAAATCAAAACTCAGTGGCTACTGTGCATTTCCAAAATGTGAAGAGGGGAGTCTCTGCTCCCTGTCATATAGCGAATCCTGGACATCGTTCTACAGCCTCTTGACAACTGCTAACTCCTGGGACTTAGCAAGCAGTATCTCACTGCAGAGACACTCTCCAAAAAAGGCCCAAGAACTCTATTATATTTTCACAAAATGCGATTACAGACGTAGGTGATATGGAGTTGGGAAAGAAGTAATTAAGTGAAAAGATTATAGATGAAAAAAAAGTCTGAAGAAAAGCAGAACCCTGGGAATAGGAAGAGATAAAGTAGCTGAAGGCATTTGGCCTTTTCTGAACAACTCGAGCACAAACCTGTGTGGAAATCAGCAGACAGCTACGTGAGTATTTCACTTTAGCTACTGAAGCACAGGTTTAATCTCACCGATGTTTTTGACACGAATCATTTCAAATATCTTATATTTCTACATATCTCCTTTACGTATGGGTTTCTATCAGTCCATCATTTTCCCTTCAAACCATTCATTCATTCATCAGTATTTGTTGAAATAGTTCAAACGATATTTGAAAAAAAAATTTTTGTTTTTTAAAGACAATTTATGACTGTCTACAATAATCCTTTGAAGGTTTCTTACTAGAATGGAATATGAGTTTTTGAAGATCTGTTGATTTAGTTGAGAGGGGTAGGGTAGAAGAAGCAATAGTTACAGTATTTTCAAAAAGTGTAACAGTTCAGTGAAGATTGTGATGTTGCCTTAAGTTTTTTGTTCTTTTCCTCCAGTTTTAAAATGACTTTTTAATTGCAAAGGAAAAGCTTTAAACACAGGAAATAAAATCTAGACCAGTCCATTATGCCCTTTTTGAGACACTATTATGCACTAGTCACTTAGGTATTACACATACAACAAAGCTCACATTACACAAGAATTTTCTGTCTTCATGGTGCTTCCGTTCCAAGGGAAAGACAAACAATAAACATAATAAATAATTTAAGTACAGTGTGTTACAAAGTAAGGAGTGGTTTAGAAAGAAAAGAAAAAGGAAGCAAGGGAAGGGAGCTAGGTATGTATGTGTGTAATTTTAAATAGAATCGCCTTAACTGCTCTATTCTGAATGATCTCTGATTTACAATAAGTGAAAAAGCAAGATGTAAAAGAATGTGACTAGTAGGCTGCCACTTGTATTTTTAAGAATAAGTATGTGTTTTAATGTGCACTGTCTGTCTGTGAAAGGAGCACAATAAATCATCAAAATGGTCGCCTCCAGGCAGGAAAACTCATTGTCTGGGGGAAAAAAATGTGTTTTCAAGTACCCTTTTCATATCTTGAATTTTGCACCTTGCATTATTTTTTCAAATATTTTAATTAATACTTTAAAAAGAAGTTTTATATAACCCAAAACAACCTACAGTAGTTAAATCAATGGTGTGGCAAATAATCTGTGAATATAAAATAAATCACCTAGATTTGGTATTTCCCTGCCAGCATGACAGAGGAAGTTTCAGAGTTATCTTTAAGGCTATTCCAAGAAAAATAACTCTTATAAGTAATTTATCTTTACAAATATTTAAAATTATGCAAAAATAAAAATATACCTAATATTTTAATGCTTCTTATCCTTTTCTTTTCCTCCTATGATTGACTCATTGCTAACTTTGTTTGAAGGTGAACAGGACAATGCATGAAGCTAAATGCACTTGAATCTTTTTTCCCTCTTTAGCAACTGAAAATCCAACTAACCTGCCTTTACTGGCACCAAGCGTAGATTGACTGGACTGGAATTGACTTTACTAAGAATACCTGCAGTGCTAACAGTAGTCGCCACCCTCTGTTGAATCAGAGCTCTTCCCATAGCTTGATAAATCAGCGTGTCTACTGGGAAGCTGGGGTGAAACTGAGTCATCTTATCTTCATTTTTAGGATTACCAAAGAACATGTCCCTTAGTAACAGTGTCATTTATCAAAACATGAACTCAACTTAAAAGTTTCCCTATCTCTTCAAACTATTTTGAACATCTTGTTCTTTGATAGTGTCACAACTAATTGACCACCTCTGAGGTCAGCAGGTGTGGCTTGGCCCACATCCAGATTTCTACTGGGGATGATTAGTTCACTGCCCTGCCAGTGGCTTTGGAATCTCCAACATTAACACAGACCTTGTGACCTGGAGAATCAGAGGCCCAGATAAAGAGGACTGGGATTTCTTGCCCATTTCTAATTCCCAGAAGTAGCCACCCTTCACCTGCAGTCAGGGACTTCTAAAAATATTACTATTCACTCATCTCACACACTCAACTCTTCCACTTATACCTTCTCTTGAATTTCTAGTGAGAGTTTCTTTAAGGCATGTTTTATTTTTAAGTTCTTGATTGTCCTTCCTGACATCATCTAGCCCAGTCCCCGCTATTGTCAGTGTCTGGCATATTTTCCCATCAGGACTTTTTTTGGGTACAAGTGGGTGGCAAAATGTTTGGTTTTGCTTCCTTCTCTGTGTTGGCAGGAATCCTAAAAATAAGTTAAAACCAGGTCCATGGTGTGGATTTCTTTACTGTACCCTTTACAATTTTATAGTTGGGGGGGAGGGTTGATGGTTCAATTAGTACACTTCTTGGAAAAGTAGGAAAAGAGTAGGAAAAGGAATTTGTTGGGACAAGAAATTAAATTTCCAAGTCCACCGGGAAGTAGCCTAGAAGCGTCAACCACAGAGATTGATTGCTTACCCATGTCCCAAATCTGCTACAAGAAAATTTGGAAGCTTTTTTCCAAAACAACAAATGTCATCCTTGTCTGTGATGAAAGCACCTTAAACATGTGGTATGTCTGGAAAAGCAAGACTGATCAGGTGACCTTCTCATCATACCCAATCCCATTTTCTTAGGCAAACACCCAAATATCAACTCTTGTAACTGAAAATCCCAGCGGTATGAAGTTCCAGCAACTTCAGAAATCTGTATCTTCCCATCTCTTTGCTCTCCTTTCCCTGGAAGTGGCTACTTTCTCAGGCCCACTCTCTCTTCACAGCCACCCAGGTTTACATTCTAGCAGTTCAACAACCCTCTGGAAAGATTTCTATTGGCCCAGCTTAGGTAATCACTGAGCCAATTGCTGTGTATTGGCCAGACCTAAGTAATGGGTCTATTCCTGAAATCCTAGCAGTGCTACCACTTCCAACCGGACCAGGGATTGTGCAAGGGTGTTTCTCAAAGAAAAAAAAAAAAAAAATGGGTCTATGATTATCAGAAAGGAAATGGATTCTCCAAGGCCAGGACAAGAGGAGTCCAGAGAAGCACCAAGAGGCAAAATTTAAGTTAATCAGACACTCATTTTTAATTCATGGAAGTTTGGTTTTGACAGTGAGCCTTTCCTCAAATTTTCTGCCCTAGGCTCCTCATTCACTTCACCGTCATCCTGGCCCTGAATGATGGGCAAACAAAAAATAAAACATCATTATACTCATATTCAAAACTATCTCCCAGTGCGCTTGCAATCCCCAACTTGAGACTTATTCCTTTGAGTAGGCAGAGACATCCCAAGGGGTTCTTCAAATTTTTTCCCCTCAAAATAGCTAGAAGATAAATCTTTAAGCTGATCAAAATTTCCTCAATACATGCTAGTTAGATAGGCAGCTGCTGCTGCTGCTGCTGTTAAGTCACTTCAGTTGTGTCCGACTCTGTGCGACCCCATAGACGGCAGTCCACCAGGCTGCCCCGTCCCTGGGATTCTCCAGGCAAGAACACTGGAGTGGGTTGCCATTTCCTTCTCCAATGCATGAAAGTGAAAAGTGAAAGTAAAGTCATTCAGTCGTGTCCGACTCCTAGCGACCCCATGGACTGCAGCCCACCAGGCTCCTCTGTCCCTGGGATTCCCCAGGCAAGAGTACTGGAGTGGGTTGCCATTGCCTTCTCCAGTTAGATAGGCTATCAAGTCAATAACATCTAGAGCCAGCAAATGTTGAAAGCCCCACCCCATAAAAATGTGTGTGGTATATATACTATGAGCACAGACAATAGGGAAGAGGGACAAATGGGTAAGACCTGGAGCTGCACAGAAGAAGGTCCCTAAAGATGAGAAAAACGACAGAAAAAAAGGAGATACAAGATATTAAAGACACACTTTATTCCAATCACTTAATAATACTTAATGAACTAGCTCTACTTCATCAATTTTCCTAAGTTCTGCCATGTGGAAAAATGGAGGTAGTAGGGTGGCAGGAAGAGATGGAGCAGCCATGAAGAGATTCCCCACGTCCAAGGTAAGAGAAACCCGAGTAAGATGGTAGGTGTTGCAAGAGGGCATCAGAGGGCAGACACACTGAAACCCTAAGCACAAAAAACTAGTCAATCTGATCACATGGACCACAGCCTTGTCTAACTCAATGAAACTAAGCCATGCCCATGGGGCCACCTAAGACGGGTGGGTCATGGTGGAGAGGTCTGACAGAATGTGGTCCACTGGAGAAGGGAATGGCAAACCACTTCAGTATTCTTGCCTTGAGAACCCCATGAACAGTATGAAAAGGCAAAATGATAGGATACTGAAAGGGGAACTCCCCAGGTCAATAGGGGCCCAATACACTACTGGAGGTCAGTGGAGAAATAACTCCAGAAAGAATGAAGGGATGGAGCCAAAGCAAAAACAATACCCAGCTGTGGATGTGACTGGTGATAGAAGCAAGGTCAGATGCTATAAAGAGCAATATTGCATAGGAACCTGGAATGTCAGGTCCATGAATCAAGGCAAACTGGAAATGGTCAAACAAGAGATGGCAAGAGTGAACGTCGACATTCTAGGAATCAGCGAACTGAAATGGACTGGAATGGGTGAATTTAACTCAGATGACCATTATATCTACTATTGCGGGCAGGAATCCCTTAGAAGAAATGGAGTAGTCATCATGGTCAACAAAAGAGTCCGAAATGCAGTACTTGGATGCAATCTCAAAAATGACAGAATGATCTCTGTTTGTTTCCAAGGCAAACCATTCAATATCACAGTAATCCAAGTCTATGCCCCACCCAGTAACACTGAAGAGGCTGAAGTTGAATGGTTCTATGAAGACCTACAAGACCTTTTAGAACTAACACCCAAAAAAGATATCCTTTTCATTATAGGGGACTGGAAGGCAAAAGTAGGAAGTCAAGAAATACCTGGAGTAACAGGCAAATTTGGCCTTGGAATATGGAATGAAGCAGGGCAAAGACTAATAGAGTTTTGCCAAGAAAATGCACTGGTCATAGCAAACACCCTCTTCCAACAACACAAGAGAAGACTCTACACATGGACATCACCAGATGGTCAACACCGAAATCAGATTAATTATATTCTTTGCAGTCAAAGATGGAAAAGCTCTATACAGTCAGCAAAAACAAGACCAGGAACTGACTGTGGCTCAGATCATGAACTCCTTATTGCAAAATTCAGACTTAAATTGAAAAAAGTAGGGAAAACCACTAGACCATTCAGGAATGACCTAAATCAAATCCCTTATGATTATACAGTGGAAGTGAGAAATAGATTTAAGGGCCTAGATCTGATAGATAGAGTGCCTGATGAACTGTGGATGGAGGTTCATGACTTTGTACAGGAGACAGGGATCAAAACCATCCCCATGGAAAAGAAATGCAAAAAAGCAAAGTGGCTGTCTGAGGAGGCCTTACAAATAGCTGTGAAAGAAGAGAAGCAAAAAGCAAAGGGGGAAAGGAAAGATATAAGCATCTGAATACAAAGTTCCAAAGAATAGCAAGAAGAGAGAAAAAAGCCTTCCTCAGCAACCAATGCAAAGAAACAGAGGAAAACAACAGAATGGGAAAGACTAGAGATCTCTTCAAGAAAATTAGAGATACCAAGGGAACACTTCATGCAAAGATGGGCTCCATAAAGGACAGAAATGGTATGGACCTAACAGAAGCAGTAGATATTAAGAAAAGTTGGCAAGAATACACAGAAGAACTGCACAAAAAATCTTCATGACCAAGATAATTACGATGGTGTGATCACTCATCTAGAGCCAGACATCCTGGAATGTGAAGGCAAGTGGGCCTTAGAAAGCATCATTACGAACAAAGCTAGTGGAGGTGATGGAATTCCAGTTGAGCTATTCCAAATCCTGAAAGATGATGCTGTGAAAGTGCTGCACTCAATATGCCAGCAAATTTGGAAAACTCAGCAGTGGCCACAGGACTGGAAAAGGTCAGTTTTCATTCCAGTCCCAAAGAAAGGCAATGCCAAAGAATGCTCAAACTACTGCACAATTGCACTCATCTCACACGCTAGTAAAGTAATACTCAAAATTCTCCAAGCCAGGCTTTAGCAATATGTGAACCATGAACTTCCAGATGTTCAAGCTGGTTTTAGAAAAGGCAGAGGAACCAGAGATCAAATTGCCAACATCTGTTGGATCATCAAAAAAGCAAGAGAGTTCCAGAAAAACATCTATTTCTGCTTTATTGACTATACCAAAGCCTTTGACTGTGTGAATCACAATAAACTGTGGAAAATTCTGCAAGAGATGGGAATACCAGACCACCTGATCTGTCTCTTGAGAAACCTGTATGCAAGTCAGGAAGCAACAGTTAGAACTGGACATGGAACAACAGACTGGTTCCAAACAGGAAAAGGAGTACATCAAGGCTGTATATTGTCACCCTGCTTATTTAACTTATATGCAGAGTACATCATGAGAAACACTGGGCTGGAAGGAGCACAAGCTGGAATCAAGATTGCTGGGAGAAATATCAATAACCTCAGATATGCAGATGACACCACCCTTATGGCAGAAAGTGAAGAGGAACTCAAAAGCCTCTTGGTGAAAGTGAAAGTGGAGAGTGAAAAAGTTGGCTTAAAGCTCAACATTCAGAAAACGAAGATCATGGCATCCGGTCCCATCACTTCATCGAAATAGATGGGGAAACAGTAGAAACAGTGTCAGACTTTATTTTTTGGGGCTCCAAAATCACTGAAGATGGTGACTGCAGCCACGAAATTAAAAGACGCTTACTCCTTAGAAGGAAAGTTATGACCAACCTAGATAGCATATTGAAAAGCAGAGACATTACTTTGCCAACAAAGGTCCATCTGGTCAAGGCTATGGTTTTTCCAGTGGTCATGTATGGATGTGAGAGTTGGACTGTCAAGAAAGCTGAGTGCTGAAGAATTGATGCTTTTGAACTGTGGTGTTGGAGAAGACTCTTGAGAGTCCCTTGGACTGCAAGGAGATCCAACCAGTCCATTCTGAAGGAGATCAGCCCTGGGATTTCTTTGGAAGGAATGATGCTAAAGCTGAAACTCTAGTACTTTGGCCATCTCATGCGAAGAGTTGACTCATTGGAAAAGACTCTGATGTTGCGAGGGATTTGGGGCAGGAGGAGAAGGGGATGACAGAGGATGAGATGGCTGGATGGCATCACCAACTCGATGGACGTGAGTCTGAGTGAACTCTGGGAGTTGGTGATGGACAGGGAGGCCTGGCGTGCTGTGACTCATGGGGTCGCAAAGAGTCGGACATGACTGAGGGACTGAAATGAACTGAGGCTGGCAGAAGAAGAAATAACAGGAAAGACTTAGGGCATAGTCCCCATGGAAATCTCTGAACAGGACCTCTTTGATGGTGTGCAACATCTGGGAAGGGTTATCTGGATTTCCAATGATAATGCTACATGGAGAAGGGTGAATCCTGCCAAGAGAAAAATCCTCAGGTTTTCCAGTACCTGGCATCTTTGGAAGCTTATTTTGCCCTATAATAAAGGCTTAAGAAAAGACTTGGAGACTTATGAACTGTATGTCCTTCCTAAGACCAAGTGAAAAATCAGTTCTTAAACCACAAGATAAATAAGTCAAGTACCTCATAAATTTCATACTAATAAAGACAATTTTTTTTAATCCTTCATATTCAAGTCATTTTAATCTTCCCTTTCTGGGGAGTTGCCTTTGGCAAAAAAAGAGCTTATATAACTCAAATACATCTGCCTCTAATAAAAATTGGGCTTCAAAATGTTTTGTCCATCTGATGTTTATCTATAGCAATGATTATTTATCTAATTATCTAAAGAAATGATTCAGTTATTAATGGGAGGCTGCATTTGGGAATACGATTTTCTATTTTGTCAACTTATAAAGGATCCAAACACTGCCCAGAAACCAGAGTGACCAGGTCCAGACCTCAGCTGTCTGCTTCTGGTGGCATGTATGTCATCACCGTGTGACTGGTGGATGGCTAGATGCCAGCAACTTTGCAATCTTACAACTCACTTCCTCTGTTTATGGAACAGCCTTTTATATTAAACGGCCTCCACGGGATGTGCCTACTGGGAGACCATGTGGTGGCCACAATGTCTGGTGCCCATAGCAAATGTATTTCACACTAACTATTTGCTTTATACTCCACTGACCACTAACAAATCAGCATCCTAATTGTAAGTACCAGGTTCAATGTGCTAAGAATTGAGTTTTTGTGCCCACAAGGATTAAAGCCAGATGCTAGACCAGGAGCAAGTCATAGCAACTGTGTTGATCAACTGTGAAGCTTCTTAGAGGCACAGAAAGGAGCCTTCTTTCCTTGCTACACCCTTCTCTCACCCTGTGTGTCTTTAGACTGGGAAAATCAGATGCTATAAAAGCAATGAATACCTTTTTACGTTCTTCCATCTCTGAAGAATTATACCTGATGAACTTTCTGCAAAATATAACTGGCAGTAGATTTACTAATGAGTGCAATAAATGTTGAGTACCTATTATATGCCAACTACTCTGCTAGGTGTGGTGGAGAATTCCAGGCTGAAAAGAATAGAGTGTCAACCCTTTAAGCTTGCAGACCAGGAAAGGAGGTACACAATAATTTTCTTAAGAGGCAAATTATCCTAACTTCTGTAGTAGAAGAATAAATTACACTGTATGGAGAAAGAAAAGCTTAATTATAACAAGTGGCTCAAAGAAGACCTCTTGGAAGACATGGTGTCTGACCTGACTCCATGAGATGCTCTGGGGAGAGTCGCAATCCAGGCAGAAAGGGATTTGACTCAAAAGTGCTGGGAAAAGGCCCCCCACGTGGCTGAACATCTTGCCCTGGGCAAGCACATCATTAAGACCAGGTGACTGGGTGGGAGACAGATTGAGAAGACTCTGGGCTCTAGACCACAGAGTTTTGGAGTACAGTTGTGTTTTGCCCCATAGATTATCATGGTTAGTTAAATTTTAAGCCATCACAGGTGTGACTCTTGAGCTCTGTCTAAGTAGAAAGACCTATTAGTCCAATATATATAATTGCACCATTATTATCCAATATTATATAAGTATAGACACACATTGGCATCCTCATTAGTATCCCTCTCTCTTACTTGGTTTGTTTCCTTTGAACCATTTAATGTACCTAAATTAAGACCTCCAAATTCAAGACCATCCAATTTATGCACCCCCACCCCTCCCCAAACCCAAGGTTTCCAGGTAGAGGAGAAAAGATGTCACCTCTGAATTAAGACACTATAGCACAGGCGGAAATGCCTAGAAACCAAAACCAGGTGATGTCTTCTCAGCTTTTCAAAGTAACCTCTCTGGTTCCTTAAGAAAAGGGGTCCTCCTCAGCCCCTCCAAGCCTCAATCTGCCAGGGATAAACAAGATCTCAAAGGGTCTGGGGAAAATCCTTAAAAACTCCATTGGCCCGAGATCAATGTCAACATCTGCAGCAACAGTGGCAGCACCGGAATTTCCGGTCCTCCCAGCTGTCTGGGATTCCCAGCTTGAACTCTTTCTGGAAGCGCTTTCTTCACCGCTTCTCTTGCGCAATCCAGCGAGCCCTCCCTCCGCTCTCGGGCTTCTTAAATTGAGTGTGGCTAAGCGCCGGAGCACAGAGCACCGAGCAGCGTCCCCTCCCAGCCTGGCCCTCGTTGCGCCCTGCAGCAGCGGCGCTGGACCACAGCCGCTTCGGAAGCACCCCTCCCGCAGGTGGGTCATATTGCTGCCGGCCTACGCCTGCTACCTTTCGCCATAGGGCTCCCCTCCCTTATCAGCTTCTGCCCACCTCGAATCCCTGCTTCCAGGACTCTGCTCCGCAAACCTGCTTGCCCTGGGAAGCAGGTGCAAGACCACCCAAGGGTGTGGCGGGATGAGTTAAGCAATTCAGCAAGCGGCTTGCTTCCAGGAGTTTTCTCTCTTGCTTCCTCGGGGTGCAGAGGAGCCCTAAGAAGGAAGACTTAGGGCTTTGGACTTCTCTCTGTGTCTTACTTCTAGATAAAGGCAATCTCAGATCTGAGTACACTTCGGGGCCAAGAGCTGAAAATGTGTCCTGAGATTTGCAACTGCTTCGTTCCTTGATCTTTAGCAATTGTTTTTCCAGAGAAATTCTGCTTTGGAATGTAATCGATGTGAAGAGTAAATAAAACCTTTGGTTCCTTGTTTGTCCAGAGGCAGCTGGAAGGTACTTTTCCCCTCTGGATAGTAATTTTAAAACTTTCTTTAGAAGATGACTGGTCTAAAGGAAAGTCAACTGGGTGGAGAATAGGGCAGGGGTGGGACTGGAGAATTCTATTCTTAGTTCTAATTAGAAGTTCAACACCTTAGCCTCAGTTTCCACACACATAAAATAAAAGACTGTTGGAGCAGAGTAGCCACAAAATCCACCTCTAACAAGGTAAAAACCCATGACTAAAGATGATTGTAGGTTTGAAATACATTGAAAACTTCATCAATGACATATGTGTAACTAAGAAATTTCTTTCTTCATAATAATGCAGGTTTGACTTTTTTAGGGAAACTACCGAGTTGTGGAGAGACAGTCTTTTTCTACTGAATACCTTGGATTTGCACCACTTTTATCATTCAGAGAATGCTCTCAGCTTTCCAAGCCAGTTCTTCAGCCTTGCTGTGTGAGAATGTCCTATTCCGTATAAATGACAGTCATATAAATGTCACTCACATGAAAGAACATTTTTTTCTGATACAGTAGGTATAATTTTATAAAATGGCACATTTATTTGAAGCAGTAACTTTTTTGAGATATGGCCTTTTGCAAGGCCCCAAGTTTTTCAGAATGCTGTGATTTAGCACGGTATCAATACTTGCCTGTATTCCACCTGCATGGCAAACACCGCCACCCCAGAAAACAGAATGAAGCACTCCTTATTTATCAGGCATGGAGGTTGTAAAGTAAATGGAACATGTGTATGGAGAAATTGGGTCATGGCACTCTCTCCATCCAGCAACCTTTATGGTGTTGCTGAAGTTCACGCAGCAACCTGAGGTTCAGAAACCAGCCTGTTCAAGGCCTCACCCCTAATTTCAGAATGATTTCCAGATGCCTGCCTTGCTTAAGCTTGCTAACTGGTGTTAGAAGTAACCAAATAAATTTTTATAAACCTGTGCTTAAATTGAAAACCCTGAGCCTTGTTCTGAACAGTTTTAAGAAAAATAGATTCATATATCATAAAATTTCAAAATTGAAGAACGCTTGAGCAGTCATTCCACATTTCCTCAAGGATCAACCCTCATCATGCTCCCATTATTCATGACATTATTAAAAGGGTATAAATTATCTTTTTAAAGTTTCCTGAGTAGCTGATTCTGAAGTTGCCCTCAGAAACACATCCAGTGTTTCATGATCCTCACCACCCAGTTCTCTTTGGAAGTCATTTGGATCTTTTGTTAACTGCTATTTCAAAATTATTTCCTTTTAAAATCTTAATAAAGTTAATAAGCTGCTAGCAGAAAAAAAAAATACAATCACTTTTCAAACTTGAAGACTTGTCAGGGCATCTTGTAGGTTTCCTCTGGATTATCCTCTGAAAAAGTGAAAAACTCTTTTTAAAGTGTTAGTCACTCAGTTGTGTCCAGCTCTTTGCTACCCTGTGGACTGTAGCCTGTCAGACTCGTCTGGCCATGGAGTTCTCCAGACAAGAATAGTGGAGTGGGTAACCATTCCCTTCTCCAGGAGATCTTCCCCACCCAGGGATCAAACCTAGGTCTCCTGCATAGAAGGCAGATTCTTTACCATCTGAGCGACCGGGGAGAAATTGAAAATTAGTCACTCAGTCATGTCTGCCTCTTTGCTACCCCGTGGACTGTAGCCTGTCAGGCTCCTCTGCCCATGAAATTCTCCATGCAAGAGTATTGGAATGGGTTGCCATTTCCTTCTCCAGGGCATCTTCCTGACCCAGGGATTGAACCTGGTCTCCAGCATTGCATGCAGATTCTTTACTGTCTGAGCCACCAGGGAGAGAGGTCAATTATTAAGTGTCTGCAACTACATTTACCTATAAGTCCTACTCTAACAGTCTAGGACATGCTGTGGATAGTTAAGTTTTCTGTGTGGGATTTTTTTTTTTTTTTAAGTTACAATTAGGCCAGAAGTAATAAACCTTACAAGGCCTCTGAAGTCACCTGTATGACTGCTTTTGTACATCCTTCTGTGCTTTGTACATCCAAAGAGAACAGGTCATTAGTTAACTATGAGGACAGTTAACTATGAAGAGTTCCACATTACATGTCCCACCTACCATGATATTTTAAATGATTTTTGGGTCATTTCCAAAATGATTTTAATTAACACTTGTTATTTTATTGAGAAAAATCAGGCCTGCAAGGAATAAAGCTAATAACTAAAGGATAACTAATGCTGAAAACAATACATGATAAGAAAACATATTTGGCCAACATACTTAAGCAATTTGTTCTTACCAAATTATTATGGAAAAAGGATCAAAGAGTGTTTGCACTGTTTGAAGATCATCTTTCAGAAATACATCACTGCAAAAAAATATGCAATGTTCTACTCAAAGAAGCATTTCCACCCTAATTAACTAGGCAGGACATGACATCCAAATCTGAATGCTTCTCCACAATGTTCTAGAAGTGTTGTCTGCCATGTGTAAAGAAGCCTTACCATACTGAATTTTGATGGCTGCATATTTTTGAAGTTATTTTGAGAGACATATGTTACTTTTAAACGTAGATTATATGATCAGTCTTCATGTCAGAATGAAGTTCACTTTTCATCTTATAAGGAAGGCAAATGTATGCAAAGGATAATTTTGAAAAGTCAGGAACTATAATTCTGAATACAAAGAAATCTAAGAGGTAACTTAATATAACTATATAGCATACCTCTTGGGGAGGGGGGTAACAGAACACACACTAGACCATCGCTTTTGCCTTAGCTCCAAATAAATTAAGGGAAAATAATGGTTCAAGCACAGAGCCACATGCTCCAATCAGATTTTCACTGGTGATGGCTCAAGAACTGAGAAGAATCAGAATAGGAGAATGTGGCTAATGGTCCACACTGATCATACATCTTTCGTTTATACATCTGAGTTTATAAGGCGTGGAAATAGCTTTGAGCCCAAATAAAGCAGTGGCTGAAACAGTTATGCACAGACTTTGGTAAACTTTCTTGTTCTGCTTCCCAGGCAGATTAGCGCCCTTCTCTGTACATTCAATGTCTTCACATGTTGTTTTACAGCACATGAATGTGTCTATATCCTCCCCAAGACAGGAGCCCCATGAGGACAAGAACAGTCTAGTTTATCACTTTACCCATCTTATGTAGCACAGGGCCTTGCACAGAGAGGTTGTTCAATAATTCTGTCAAAAACATGCAGTGTTTTTGTGTATCAAGACATTGTTTTAGTGTATCAAGACATTAATGATACACTAATTTTTGTTTTTGAAAGATGCTAATAATTATGGACATAGAAGATTATATGCACAGATACCTCCTGTGCTATACTAGTTAAGAGGGTCAAAGTGTTCAGATTTCAACTACCTGCCCTTTGGGAAGAAGCATGAGATTGCTTTATACTCTACAATACATATAAAGTAAGTAGTGGAAAGTATTCTGTTTTTTTAAAAGAATAAATAAATTGTAGGAATCTTGGTGTTTCTTCTAATTAACCTTAATTTAATAACCCTATTATGTTGCTATCCTGGGTAAGATTCATAATAAATTTGTAACTATAATACTTTGGCGTTTAATTCATTTTAAAGAGTGACATAATGCAATTAATGCATTTAACTGAGGTCATGAAAGTTGGAATATTGAATTTTTAAAGGTTTTAATTAGTTTAACTTAAATAAAACACTTGAGCCTTTCTTTTAATACCTGAAGGCATGGCATAAGAAATGAAGCCTGATGCTAAGTCACTTCAGTCATGTCCGACTCTGTGCGACCCCAGCAACGGCAGCCCACCAGGCTCCCCCATCCCTGGGATTCTCCAGGCAAGAACACTGGAGTGGGTTGCCATTTCCTTCTCCAATGCATGAAAGGGAAAAGTAAAAGTGAAGTCGCTCACTCATATCCGACTCTTAGCGACCCATGGACTGCAGCTTACCAGGCTCCTCTGTCCATGGGATTTTCCAGGCAAGAGTACTGGAGTGGGTTGCCATTGCCTTCTCCGAAATGAAGCCTACTGATTTACTAAAAAGAACTAAGTTACATCAAATCATTCTTATTGTAGAAATGGCTATTTCTTTTCCAGTACCCAAGTATTGCTATAGTGATTTCTTCTTTGTATTCAATTGCCCTGACATAGCAGTATGGGATATGGGAGGCACTTGAAGAGAAAGCAATCAGTAAGCTGGTAAATGATACATTGCAGCCAATAATGTTTATCCCAAACTAAGATCCTAAACTCCTTTTTTTTTTTTTTTTAATGCATGTCTGAAAAATTCAAAACAATGTATTTGGGAATGATGATACACAAAGAGGTCCCTGTATCTATCTTCTGAAGGGAGCCAAGAGTCTAGCAGTGTCAGACTTATAGTCCAAATTGTGTTCGCTCCATGTGTGGGGTTGAAAGGGCCTGGGACCTTTGCTTGGGTAGAGGGACCCACATGGCTTCTGTTTTCATTAAGAACCTATGAGCCTGAATCTCCCTAGAAGAGGGGGAGAGGCTCTAAGGAAAGAGATTTTAAGGCTTAAAGTCCAGAGTCAGGATTGAGAAAGTGAATCATCCTATCAGTCCAACCATTTTCCCATTTCCATGGTCCCAGGCAGAGTCTTGGAGAGAAGAAGATGAGAGATGGAGAAAGAGCCAGAGTGTGCCAGTAAATGGCTAAGGAAAAAAGATATCCTAAATAGGAGCACTTGCTGATTTATATGGCATAAAATCTCCAAAGTTGGCTGATTTCAAACTTTCAGCTGGCAAGCCAGCTCCAGCCACACCACACCACTAAAAAGAGCCGTGGTTAAAAATCTAGGAATTAAAAAGGAGGAGCTGATTCACTAAAATATATTTATCAACCAGCAGTGCTCTCAGGCTAGTATAACATGAGAAGGGGGAAGGAGTTTCAAGAGCACTTTCTCTCCTGGGGTAAGAAATAGAGCAGCTGCAAGACCAGATCATTCCATACAGCTCGAGCTCATGGGGTCTTGGAAAATATTAAAGATACTCTGGCCATTGGGGATCCTTGCCTCCAAAGCCAAATTAAAACTGAAAGAAAATGGTACCGAAAAGAAGATGAAGGAGACTATATAAAGGACATATAAAGCACCCCCAGGAGATTTCTAAACATTGTAAGGAGATGCTTTGAAGCAGATTGGAGTTACACCATCAGCAGGGTTAAAGGGAGAGAGGGAAACAGGATCAGATCCACAGGTTGGCAGTAATCAATATTCAGATAATTCCCAGTGGCTTCAAAGTGAGGATAAATGACTATTTATAGAAAATTTATTTAAACAAAGTTAATTTTGAAATGATCGAATAAATTCCTAAATGTTTCTGACTGACTACAGCAATCCTAGAAAAGCAAAATCCACTAATTGACACTAAATATTAAGTGGGCTTTTACAATCACCAAACTAACCAATAAACACTGCTCAGGTATTAATAGTATGTACAAGTCAAATGCCACCAAGTCAGTGAGATAGAGTTGTTTTCCTGATGGTGAATTGAGGTGAACGACAGATCTATAAGAAGTTGCTCAGAATTTAGTATGTAAACAGAGGTCAAGGTAAATTAACTTAGACACGACTGAACCCCTGACCTTTCTGTCATAAGCCCCAGCTTTAATCAAATGAACTAACCGCCTAGACAGGGGCTAATGAACCTACATGATAAAACTCTTAGTCAGGGAATCATAAAACAATCTTCATTTATCTTGACAGATGCAACTGAGATCTAAACGTGAAAACACATATGAGAAAGATCTTTAATTGGATCAGAATTTCACCAAAGAACTAATATTAAAAAGAGTTTCATCTAAAGTATAATTCAAATAGGTAACACAGAACTGCGTCACATTGCTCTCCTGATAATTCATTGGATGAAATTCATAGTGAAATGCTAGTGACAGAATCATTTTAGCTATACAGCATGTCACAGCTAGTTTTACTTAATAGCAATCCATGTGGATATTTATCCCCATAGAACATCAATGTAAAAGTTTTATATTTAGTTATGTTCTTGTTACTTGATCAAGTTGTACAACTTGATTAGTTTCCTTTTGTGTCATTCTATTAGATAGCATAAAAACTAATCATCAGTAAATTAGGGTGCTATGAGATATGTAACATTTTCTCCCAAAACAATTGAAATAATTAGTTTTTTAGCAACCAATCTGCAGTGGTTTCTTTATTTAGACTAAGGGCTTTAGATGACAGATTTATGTTAGTCTATAGCTATTACTAACAGAGCTACTTCTAACTACAAGGCTAAAATACGAAATGTACTATTATATTTTCAAATAACATACATAGACTGAAGATTGAACTGTCAAAAATTAGAAAGCTCTATTGATTATGGGCACATTACATTTTTTTATAAATGACAGTCAGTGGTCTTTTTAAATCAAGGTCTTCTGATTTTGCTACAATAATATATAACTGTCAGTAAAAGAATATGTACTTAAATGTAAGCATGCTTGCTGTTCCTAAAGAGCCTTGATCTCACTAAATACAGAAATAGCTCTGTGAATAAATAGGATGGGTTCATGTATTATTGTCAGGTTTTTCTTAAAAAAATTTTTTTTGACCATTTTTTGCTTTCCAGTTATCCCTGGGATATATTAAAACAAATACTCTGAATCACAGGAAGGCTGGACTAGTTGCAGAACTCCCTCTTGCCCCTATGCCTGGTGAGGAAAGGAAATATTTGATTGATGGGCTTCAGATGAGATCAGATCAGTCACTCAGTCGTGTCCGAGTCTTTGCGACCCCATGAATCCCAGCACGCCAGGCCTCCCTGTCCATCACCAACTCCTGGATTCACTGAGACTCATGTCCATCGAGTCAGTGATGCCATCCAGCCATCTCATCCTCTGTCGTCCCCTTCTCCTCCTGCCCCCAATCCCTCCCAGCATCAGTGTCTTTTCCAATGAGTCAACTCTTCGCATGAGGTGGCCAAAGTACTGGAGTTTCAGCTTTAGCATCATTCCTTCCAAAGAAATCCCAGGGCTGATCTCCTTCAGAATGGACTGGTTGGATCTCCTTGCAGTCCAAGGGACTCTCAAGAGTCTTCTCCAACACCACAGTTCAAAAGCATCAATTCTTCGGTGCCCAGCCTTCTTCACAGTCCAACTCTCACATCCATACATGACCACTGGAAACACCATAGCCTTGACTAGATGAACCTTTGTTGACAAAGTAATGTCTCTGCTTTTGAATATGCTATCTAGGTTGGTCATAACTTTCCTTCCAAGGAGTAAGCATCTTTTAATTTCATGGCTGCAGTCACCATCTGCAGTGATTTTGGAGCCCAGAAAAATAAAAGTCTGACACTGTTTCCCCATCTATTTCCCATGAAGTGGTGGGACCGGATGCCATGATCTTCATTTTCTGAATGTTGAGCTTTAAGCCAACGTTTTAACTCTCCACTTTCACTTTCACCAAGAGGCTTTTGAGTTCCTCTTCACTTTGTGCCAAAAGGGTGGTATCATCTGCATATCTGAGGTTATTGATATTTCTCCCGGCAATCTTGATTCCAGCTTGTGCTTCTTCCAGTCCAGCGTTTCTCATGATGTACTCTGCATAGAAGTTAAATAAACAGGCTGACAATATACAGCCTTGACGAACTCCTTTTCCTATTTGAAACCAGTCTGTTGTTCCATGTCCAGTTCTAACTGTTGCTTCCTGACCTGCATACAAATTTCTCAAGAGGCAGATCAGGTGGTCTGGTATTCCCATCTCCTTCAGAATTTTCCACAGTTTATTGTGATCCATGCAGTCAAAGGCTTTGGCATAGTCAATAAAGCAGAAATAGATGTTTTTCTGGAACTCTCTTGCTTTTTCCATGATCCAGCGGATGTTGGCAATTTGATCTCTGGTTCCCCTGCCTTTTCTAAAACCAGCTTGAACATCAGGAAGTTCACGGTTCACGTACTGCTGAAGCCTGGCTTGGAGAATTTTGAGCATTACTTTACTAGCTTGTGAGATGAGTGCAATTGTGCGGTAGTTTGAGCATTCTTTGGCATTGCCTTTCTTTGGGATTAGAATGAAAACGGACCTTTTCCAGTCCTGTGGCCACTGCTGAGTTTTCCAAATTTGCTGGCATATTGAGTGCAGCACTTTCACAGCATCAACTTTCAGGATTTGGAATAGCTCAACTGGAATTCCATCACCTTTACTAGCTTTGTTCGTAGTGATGCTTTCTAAGGCCCACTTGACTTCACATTCCAGGATGTCTGGCTCTAGGTCAGTGATCACACCATCATGATTATCTGGGTCGTGAAGATCTTTTTTGTACAGTTCTTCTGTGTATTCTTGCCATCTCTTCTTAATATCTTCTGCTTCTGTTAGGTCCATACCATTTCTGTCCTTTATCGAGCTCATCTTTGCATGAGATGTTCCTTTGGTATCTCTGATTTTCTTGAAGAGATCCCTAGTCTTTCCCATTCTGTTGTTCTCCTCTATTTCTTTGCATTGATTACTGAAGAAGGCTTTCTTATCTCTTCTTGCTATTCTTTGGAACTCTGCATTCAGATGCTTATATCTTTCCTTTCCCCCTTTGCTTTTCACTTCTCTTCTTTTCACAGCTATTTGTAAGGCCTCCCCAGACAGCCATTTTGCTCTTTTGCATTTCTTTTCTATGGGAATGGTCTTGATCCCTGTCTCCTGTACAATGGCACGAACCTCATTCCAATGCTCATCAGGCACTCTATCTATCAGATCTAGGCCCTTAAATCTATTTCTCACTTCCACTGTATAATCATAAGGGATTTGATTTAGGTCATTCCTGAATGGTCTAGTGGTTTTCCCTACTTTCTTCAATTTAAGTCTGAATTTGGCAATAAGGAGTTCATGATCTGAGCCACAGTCAGCTCCTGGTCTTGTTTTTGCTGACTGTATAGAGCTTCTCCATCTTTGGCTGCAAAGAATATAATCAATCTGATTTCGGTGTTGACCATCTGGTGATGTCCATGTATAGAGTCTTCTCTTCTGTTGTTGGAAGAGGGTGTTTGCTATGACCAGTGCATTTTCTTGGCAAAGCTCCATTAGTCTTTGCCCTGCTTCATTCCGTATTCCAAGGCCAAATTTGCCTGTTACTCCAGGTGTTTCTTGACTTCCTACTTTTGCATTCCAGTCCCCTATAAAGAAAAGGACATCTTTTTTGGATGTTAGTTCTAAAAGGTCTTGTAGGTCTTCATAGAACCGTTCAACTTCAGCTTCTTCAGCGTTACTGGTTGGGGCACAGACTTGGATTACTGTGATATTGAATGGTTTGCCTTGGAAACGAACAGAGATCATTCTGTCATTTTTGAGATTGCATCCAAGTACTGCATTTCGGACTCTTTTGTTGACCATGATGGCCACTCCATTTCTCCTGAGGGATTCCCGCCCGCAGTAGTAGATATAATGGTCATCTGAGTTAAATTCACCCATTCCAGTCCATTTCAGTTCGCTGATTCCTAGAATGTCGACGTTCACTCTTGCCATCTCTTGTTTGACCATTTCCAGTTTGCCTTGATTCATGGACCTGACATTCCAGGTTCCTATGCAATATTGCTCTTTACAGCATCGGACCTTGCTTCTATCACCAGTCACATCCACAGCTGGGTATTGTTTTTGCTTTGGCTCCATCCCTTCATTCTTTCGGGAGTTATTTCTCCACTGATCTCCAGTAGCATACTGGGCACCTACTGACCTGGGGAGTTCCCCTTTCAGTATCCTATCATTTTGCCTTTTCATACTGTTCATGGGGTTCTCAAGGCAAGAATACTGAAGTGGTTTGCCATTCCCTTCTCCAGTGGACCACATTCTGTCAAATCTCTCCACCATGACGCGCCCGTCTTGGGTTGCCCCATGGGCATGGCTTAGTTTCATTGAGTTAGACAAGGTTGTGGTCCTAGTGTGATTAGATTGACTAGTTTTCTGTGAGTATGGTTTCAGTGTGTTTGCCCTCTGATGCCGTCTTGCAACACCTACCGTCTTATTTGGGTTTCTCTTACCTTGGGCGTGGGGTATCTCTACACGGCTACTCCAGCAAAGTGCAGCCATTGCTCCTTACCTTGGAAGAGGGGTATCTCCTCACCGCCGCCCTTCCTGACCTTCAATGTGGGATAGCTCCTCTAGGCCCTCCTGCACCCGTGCAGCCATGGCTCCGGGTTACTCTTCTAGTGGCCGCCCCTGGCCTCAGGCGTGGGTTGCTCCTCCTGACCGATGCCCCTGGCCTCGGGCATGGGGGCGTGGGGTAGCTCCTCCCATCCGCCGCCCCTTAATAGATTGACTAATTAGATCCCAACCTAAAGGAGATCATTCCTGGGTGTTCATTGGAAGGACTGATGTTGAAGCTGAAATTCCAATACTTTGGCCACCTGATGCAAAGAGCTGACTCATTTGAAAAGACCTTGATGCTGGGAATGATTGAGGGCAAGAGGAGAAGGGGACGACGGAGGATGAGATGGTTGGATAGCATCACCAACACAATGGACATGGGTTTGGGTGGACTCCAAGAGTTGGTGATGGACAGGGAGGCCTGGCGTGCTGTGGTTCATGGGGTCACAAAGAGTCGGACACAACTGAGTGACTGAACTGAACTGAATTAGATTAAATTATAGCATATTAAATATTATGTTAAGAATGGCCAGCTTATTGAGTACTTATCATGTCTCAAGAATTGCTCTCGGATACATTAATTCATCTGGCCCTTACAATGTCTCTAAAGTAGGTACTACAGAGCTCTCATTTCAAAAATAACATAACTGAAACACAAAGAGCTTGAGTAATTTGCCCAAGGTCACACACTAGTAAGTAGAAAACAAAATACTAGTGTTGTTGAATTAATATCTTCAGTGTTTTTTAAGTTTATGAAAGTTTAGAACAGATGCATGTGGGGGCCACATGATCAGAAAAAGTCTGGACTCTCTCTGCAATGATTCAGTTGAGTTCAGTTCAGTTGCTTGGTCGCGTCTGACTCTTTGCGACCCCATGAATCACAGCACACCAGGCCTCCCTGTCCATCACCAACTCCTGGAGTTCACTCAAGCTCATGTCCATCGAATCGGTGATGCCATCCAGCCATCTCATCTTCTGTTATCCCCTTCTCCTCCTGCCCTCAATCTCTCCCAGCATCAGGGTCTTTTCCATTGAGTCAACTCTTCACATCATGTGGCCAAAGTATTGGAGTTTCAGCTTTAGCATCAGTCCTTCCAATGAACACCCAGGACTGATCTCCTTTAGGATGGACTCATTGGATCTCCTAGCAGTCCAAGGGACTCTCAACAGTCTTCTCCAACACCACAGTTCAAAAGCATCAATTCTTCGGCACTCAGCTTTCTTCACAGCCCAACTCTCACATCCATACATGACCACTGGAAAAACCATAGCCTTGACTAGATGGACCTTTGTTGGCCAAGTAATATCTCTGCTTTTTAATATGCTATCTAGGTTGGTCATTCCGGAGAAGGCAATGGCAACCCACTCCAGTACTGTTGCCTGAAAAAAGCCATGGACAGAGGAGCCTGGTAGGCTATAGTCCATGGGGTTGCTAAGAGTCAGACACGACTGAGTGACTTCACTTTCACTTTTCACTTTCATGCATTGGAGAAGGAAATGGCAACCCACTCCAGTGTTCTTGCCTGGAGAATCCCAGGGATGGAGGAGCCTGGTGGGCGCCACGACTGATGCAACTTAGCAGCAGCAGAAGCAGGTTGGTCATAACTTTCCTTCCAAGGAGTAAGCGTCTTTTAATTTCATGGCTGCAATCACCATCTGCAGTGATTTTGGAGCCCAAAAAAATAAAGTCTGACACTGTTTCCACTGTTTCCTCATCTATTTCCCATGAAGTGATGGGGCCAGAAGCCATGATCCTAGTTTTCTGAATGTTGAGCTTTAAGCCAACTTTTTCACTCTCCTCTTTCACTTTCATCAAGAGGCTCTTTAGTTCCTCTTCACTTTCTGCCATAAGGGTGGTGTCATCTGCATATCTGAGGTTATTTATATTTCTCGTGGCCATCTTGATCCCAGCTTGTGCTTCTTCCAGTCCAGCGTTTCTCATGATGTACTCTGCATAGAAGTTAAATAAGCAGGATGACAATATACAGCCTTGACGTACTCCTTTTCCTCTTTGGAACCAGTCTGTCGTTCCATGTCCAGTTCTAACTGTTGCTTCCTGACCTATATATAGGTTTCTAAGAGGCAGGTCAGGTGGTCTGGTATTCCCATCTCTTTCAGAATTTTCCACAGTTTATTGTGATCCACACAATCAAAGGCTTTGGCATAGTCAATAAAGCAGAAATAGATGATTAAGATGATCCAAATGAGAATATGTCAATAAAAACATCATCCATCTCACTGCAGGACACCAGCAACTTTGTCAAATCTGTATTTTGCTTGCAAATGTTCATTTCAATATAAAAGAGAGAAAAATAGTATATTAGGACAAATAACGAAAAAAAGTCATAGGACAGACAGGCACACAGGCATTCTTTCAATACACTTACAAACCAGTTCCACAAAGTAAAAAATTAAGGCATCATTCAGCAGTTTGAGAGTTTGAGTTATAACAACTAATTGTTAACTGATTAGAAATATAATATAAATTGCTACACTAGTTTGCATTTGAAGATGCTGCTAAGAATTTTTCAAAGGCATAGCTGTGTTTCCATATGATAGCCTCTGCTCATCTCCAGGTGCTTTCTCATATAAAGTCACACCCTTCTCTGATACAGTTCAGGATATTAGTCATCAGCTAGTTTATAAAATGGAGAAGGCAATGGCATCCCACTCCAGTACTCTTGCCTGGAAAATCCCATGGATGGAGGAGCCTGGAAGGCTGCAGTCCATGTTGTCGCTGAGGGTCGGACACGACTGAGCGACTTCACTTTCACTTTTCACTTTCATGCATTGAAGGAAATGGCAACCCACTCCAGTGTTCTTGCCTGGAGAATCCCAGGGACGGGGGAGCCTGGTGGGCTGCTGTCTACGGAGTCACACAGAGTCGGACACGACTGAAGTGACTTAGCAGCAGCAGTTTATAAAATGATTCAGCCGTTGTGGTTAATTCAATTATTCAAAGAGTTTCTGTGGAAGTATATAAAAGTCTTGTATGTCTTGTCCCTTTTCTCTATAACTTCTGACTATTTATAAAATTCTGAATGATCTGCCTGTGATATAGATATTAATACACAGCTTCAGATAAGCTCAGGTAAGAATTCCTTTTTTCTAATTTGAAAAGATACATGCATTCCCATAGAAGCACTATTTACAATAGACAAGACAAGGAAAAAACTAAATGTCCATCAAGAGATGAATGGATAAAGAAGACATTGTACATATAAACACTGGAATATAAGCCAGTCTTAAAAAAGAATGATATAATTTAATTTGGATGCTCTGAAATAAAGAAACAATGAAAAAAAAAAAAGAATGAAATAATGCAACATGGATGACCCTGCATGCTAAGTCTCTTCAGAGGGGTCCAACTCTTTTCTACCCTATGGACCGTAGCTGGCCAGGCTCCCCCGACCATGGGATTCTCCAAGTAAGAATACTGGAGTGGGCTGACATGCCCTCCTCTAGGGGGATCGTCCTGACCAGAGATCAAACTCACATTTCTAATGTCTCTTGCATTGTCAGGCAAGTTCCTTACCACTAGCATCACCTGGGAAGACCCCAAAGTAATTTAGACAAAAACAAATGTCATATGGTATCACTTACATGTGGAATCTTTTAAAAATGATACTAATCAACTTATTTACAAAAAAGAAATAGACTCATAGGTGTAGAAAACAAAATGGATGGTTATCAAAGCAGAGGGGTAGTAGGGAGGGGAGATAAATTAGGAGTTTGGGATTAACATACAAACACTAATATATATATAATATATATATGTATTATAGATAAACAAAGACTGACTATATAGCACAGGGAACTATATTCAACATCTTGTAAGAACCTATAATGGAAAAGAATATGAAAAAGAATACACACACACATATATATATTTGCTATACCCTGAAACTAACACAACATTGGAAAAAAACAAAAACAAAAACAAAAAAATTTAGGTATTTTTCCATAGGCTAAAATGAAAAGGGCAAATTTCTGAACTTTTAAAAAGGTGAAAGCTTCATATGCTCTGCAATCTGCATGAAATTCACTATGTCAGAAGTGAATAGTGATTAGGTCTGGTTTGAAATTCCACATCAAATTCATGGAGTTTTACTTTAAATCCATTTGGGTGAAAGAAGTAATGTCCTTAATAGCTCCCCCACCACCAACTTCTCTCTCTCTTCACTCCTCCCTTCCTCCCAGTGTTCACTCTATTCTCATTCAGCTTCCTCTTCATCATGCACCTCTCACTGTGCCAGACACACAGAGCAAACTGCAGCTTACAAGTCCAACGATCCACCCCTCCAGTATCATCCCATAAATATTTATCAACAAGTGCCTGGTCCACCACAGTCAGTGCTCTTTTTAGCACTGAGGTTGCATCACTGAACACAAGAGACTACCACCCACTGCCCCCCAAAAAAAGATTAACTAAAAGCTTACACTATACACTAAATATCGGGAAGAGAATTTTTTTGAGAAAATTCAGTATCAAAATAAGAAATAATATTCTTTCAGATGGAGAGTATCCTAGATGATTTTATTAGATCATAAAAACTTCAAGAACTTTTATTTGATTTATTATTAATTTAAATTTCAAAATCTTAAAAAGCAACACAGTCAGATGGTTTATAACTTTATATCAGTTTAGTTTTGCCCTGCATTTCTTTTACATTGGGTAAGATTAAGAAATGTTTTACTATATTGAAGTCATAAAGTTTATAACCTTTCCCCTCTAAGGTTATAAAATAATTCTCCATGGCCTCTTACAGTTCTATTATAGGTCCATTTCTTTAAAAAAAAAATACATTTCAAGTCTTAATATATTTTATATTTACCTTGGGGAAGAGTGTGAGTATAGATTAAGCTTTTTATTCCAATTGGTTATTTAGTTGTCATAATATTAGCTACTGAATAAGCAATCTTTTCTACATCGACTTGAGATGCTCATCTTTATCATATAAATTTAGGTTCATTTCTGATTTTTTTTTTTTACTCTATTCCACTGAACATTTGTTATTCCTGTGACAGCAGCATGATATTTTAGATTTAAAATATTTAATAGAACTGGTCCTCTATTTATTAGAATAGAACTAGCCCACTTTTCAGAATGTATAGATTAAACCAGAGAAAACTGACATTTTTGTGAAGCTGAGGCTACCCACCCAGAGACATGCTGTACAGTTCTATTTACATGAATCTTCTGAGTCTTAGGGGATTTTTAAATTTTTCTTCATTTGGATCTTGTACATATATTGTGCATGTGCGTGCTCAGTCGCCAAGTCATGTCTGACTCTTTATGACCCCACGGACTCTAACCCACCAGGCTCTTCTGTCCATGGGATTTCCCAGGCAAGAACACTGGAGTGGGTTGCCATTTCCTTCTCCAGGGGATCTTCCCGATATATACCCTGTATCTTAAGTTCATTCTTAAATACTATCTCTATTTTGTTGCAGCCATAAATTGGGCCTTTTCTTCTATTAAATCTTCAAATTGGTTTATTTTTCTCATATGAGAAGAGCATTGATATTAATTGAGTGCCCAGACAAGATATTGAATTGCTTTTATGTGTATAGCACTTTTTCAATGACTTTTGAGTTTTCCAAGATTACAGTTTGATTTTCTACAATCCCTTTTGAATTTATATACCTCTAATTTCTTTCTCCAGTACAACTGTGTTAGCTAGAATCCAAACAATAATATAGGATATATATATTTACCTGGTTTATGACTTTATTAGGAATATTTCTAGTAATTCTCTTTAAAGTATGAAACTGAATTTTAGGTTGAGAAAGATACTTTGTATGTTAAGGAAATATCTATTTGTTCCTTTAAAAAAAAAAAATAAAGAAAAACTGTCAAATTTTAATGTAGGTCCGCTTAGCATACATAAATATGGTCATATTTTTCTCTTTAATCTTCTAATATGGTGTATTCTATTAATAGATTTTCTAATATTGAATTTATAGAACTAATCTTTACATTTTTAGAATAATCCTATCTGATCTAAGTGCACTGTCTCATAACAGGCTACCAGATACTGTTGGTTAATTTGGGATTTTGCACCACTAAATATAAGTAAATTGGTCTATAATTTCCAAAATAGTGCATTCTTTGTCAGATTTTGCTCTTGAGAATTTTGGGAACTCAATAATGTAAGTACTCAATAATGCAGTATCATTGTGATACACATCCGCAGTTTAAGACTGCAACTGGTAAATGTCTTGGGTTTTCACTGCATTTCCTTATCCAATACAAGATTTTGTTAAATAAGACATATGAGAATATATGAGACAGTTTTTACTCCTTCCAAATTTTGTAGGGAATGTGCTTGAGACAATTCATCAGAAGATTCAAACATCACTCAATCACTGTTTCCTTGATATAATTTTCATTCCTTTTTACCAGAACATTCATATTTTGTTTGGGTATTTGATTATCTTTCAGTTATGGAGAAAATTTCTACAGATGCATTTCCTCTTACTACGCCTTCTTCAGAAAAGCAAGAAACTGTATGCATTTTTGGAACTGGAGATTTTGGAAGATCACTGGGACTTAAAATGCTCCAGTGTGGTTATTCTATTGTGTTTGGAAGTCGAACCCCCGGGATGTCCAGCCTGCTGCCCAATGGTGCAGAGGTCATGAGCTACTCTGATGCAGCCCAGAAATCTGACATTATAATCATAACAATACACAGGGAACATTATGATTTTCTCACAGAATTAACCGAGGTTCTCAATGGGAAAATATTGGTCGATGTCAGCAACAACCTCAAAATCAATCAGTATCCAGAGTCAAATGCAGAGTACCTTGCTCAGTTGGTGCCGGGAACCCACGTGGTAAAAGCATTTAACACCATCTCAGCCTGGGCTCTCCAGTCAGGGGCGCTGGATGCAAGTCGGCAGGTAAGATTACAAGATAGATTTACACTCCATCTTTAAAAAGTAAATGTCTTAATATGCACTTACCTCACAGATTCCAAAACATAATTTCAAAATAAAATATTTTATTTTGCTAATATGTGCCATGAATAGCATTCTTGGGTTTGACAAAGTAGGGTAACCAATTGTAATGATTTCCCATTATCTATACCCTGAGCTTTCAGCTTGATAGAACCCAATGGTGTTAACCTCTAGAGGCCTCCTGTCAGTACTAGAAAATAACACCGCTAAATTGTTGACGGATATCCTTTCTACTCCCATTACTTTGTATGAAATGGGTTTCATTTATTCATCAAGATTAAAAACAATCCATAAGTGATGTGGCACCCACAAATACAGAAGAGAACTCAAGTTGTCTGTACTGCAGAAAACCAAGTCTAATCATATCAACGCCATATGCCTAAACCACTCTCAACTTAAAAGCCTGGTACTTAACTATCCAACATACATGTGCAAGTCTAAACCATTATCACATTAAATATGTCCACTCTACAGCCTTGTTTTAGAAGCAGTTACTACTATATAACAACGTCCTCCATTACTAAAGAAAGAATAAATACAAAATTAATTATTTTAACCCAGGTGTTTATCTGCGGAAATGACAGCAAAGCCAAGCAAAGAGTGATGGATGTCGTTCGTAGTCTTGGACTTACTCCATTGGATAAAGGATCTCTCATGGCAGCCAATGAAATTGAAAACTACCCGCTACAACTATTTCCAATGTGGAAGTTCCCCTTCTATTTGTCTGCTGTTCTGTGTGTCTTCTTCTTTTTCTACTGTGTAATAAGAGAAGTAATCTACCCTTATGTTTATGAAAAAAGAGACAGGACATTCCGTCTGCCTATTTCTATTCCAAATCGAGTCTTTCCAATAGCAGCACTCACACTGCTCGCCTTGGTTTACCTCCCCGGTGTTATTGCTGCCATTCTGCAGCTGTACCGAGGTACAAAATACCGCCGATTCCCAGACTGGCTTGACCACTGGATGCTTTGCAGAAAACAGCTTGGCTTGATAGCACTGGGATTTGCCTTCCTTCATGTCCTCTACACACTTGTGATCCCTATTCGTTATTATGTACGATGGACATCGAACAACAGAACCGTTACCCAGGTACATCTCTACTCACTTGTATTCTCCTATTTTTAAATCAAAGAGCAATCTTGCTACATCATATTCCATTTCATAATTATAGAAAACCACTCTTCTAAACATCTTTAATTTTTAAAGCAGCTACAATTAGACAGTTCATGTTTGTCTTGGGGAGTTTATTGTTTTACTTTGTTTTTTTTTAACAAATCCTGTTGAAATCTCATATAACTAGTGAAGAGTCAGAGTTAGATTCCCAGGTTCACTTGGATCCATATGTGTATTCTCAGGATTCACTGGTACACAGATGTGAGGGCTCAGGAAAACCTAATGAACCTACTTGAGTTACTTCAATAAATGGAAGCCAAAATTTAAAGTTTCTATTTTTATGCATGCTACTTTCTTTTGGAAGTCAAAACCAACCATCTTATAAGTGAAGGGGCTTCATGTCCAAACATGAATCAGAGGAATGTAAACAAATTTACAAAAGGGTATTTCTAACTCTGTTAATGTTTGTCTTGTGGGATGCCATCCTCAATGACTAGAAAACTAAACAATTCTGAGCAAATGTCAAAAACTATATTTTGCACGGTCAAAATATTCAGAGAGAATCAGCTCAGGGAGTCTTAAAGCAGTTCCAGAGAAAGTTCTATACATCAGTTCTGGTTTGGAAATAATTGGTTTTGATCAATCCTACTGCAGTGTCAAAGTTTATTAGTCAATAACTCATTGATGGTGTGTCTGTGGGATTTCTATACATTATTTCCATAACAAATACATAGCATGTCCTTGGGTAATAGTCGTGTTACAGGGGCCAGATTTCTTTCAAGATGTGTTACAACAGACCTGAAGCTACATTCCAAAAAAAAAAAGAAAAGAACTCAAACTTCATGTGTGTGAATAATCAGCATATAAAGCAGGAAAACAGAACCCTAATGTAATCATTTGAGAACATCAATTTTTGCTTGGGGAACAAGAAGCCATATGGCAAAGAAGGTTTAAGTAAATGTTTATTTTGTTTTAGGATTTACAGGGTCAATTAAAATTCTCTATACAATTTCTGGAGTCAACTATCATAGTAAAGTCCTAATAGAACCAATTACTTTTTCTATCAAAAAACATAATATCTAAGTGTATGTTTCTAAGTGTAATTATTTTGAGTGACTCTTCAGAAATGTTATACAACTTGCGTTGAGCAAAGAAACGATGTAGAGGTATTTTTTCATCACCTTAAAAGTTTGGGCAATTTGTAACAAATGAAATTTTAAAAAATTGCTTCTAACTATTTTAGGTAATAACCAAGAAAGAAAATCCATTTAGTACCACTAACTCCTGGCTCAGTGATTCATATATCGCTTTGGGAATGCTCGGATTTTTCCTGTTTGTACTCTTGGGAATCACTTCCTTGCCATCAGTTAGCAACATGGTCAACTGGAGAGAGTTTCGATTTGTCCAGGTAAAAGGACTTCATGATTTAATCTACTTTTTAGTGCAAAATGATTCTGAGTTAACAAATATTCTGATTTTTCTCTCATACGTGCATAAATTTTCATTTTGCTCCATCAGTTTCCTAGCAATCACATAAAAATAGCAACTGAAACAATTTCAGATTAGAAAAGCTAAACTCTAGAACCCAAAGGCAAATTCCATAATGGTTTGATTTCCTAGCAGGACAAGATTCCTGACCACTCCCAGAGACACAGCTAAGAGTACATAGTGAAAAGCATCAACTACTATTGAACCCTGTGCATGGAGATATACTAGGCTCAAGGTGGAAAGAAACCCAAACACGAAATTTCTACTTCTGAAAATCAACTTTAGAATATGGACTTATGGGTATAAAACTTTCTATGCTAGCCTGTCATCATACCAGATTCAGTGCTGGTCTGTAAGATGGAATATCAGTGTTTCCACACATCAACCACCAGATACATCATTAAAGGCAGTTAGTAAGTAATTTTGTAGACCAGGGGTCTTCAAAGTGTGGCATCTGGACCACCAGCAGCAGCAGCATCACCTGGGATCATGTTAGATACAAATCCTCATGCCCCACCCCTACCAAACTGAATCAGAAACTCTGGAGGTATTGAGGCAGGAGTTAGATAGGCCCCAGGTTGAACAATTTCTCCCTTGTGAACGAAAACCCCATAATAGGAGAAACTCCATAAAAGCAGGATGATGGAGGAGGCTGTGCCCTGCACAGATACCAAATTAAAAAACACACACACACATTCCTCGTTCTTGAAGTTAGGGAGACCTCCCCAACGGCACATGCACAGAAAGGCTTCTTGGAGGTAAAAAAGGGAGGGGGTGACACCTCATAGTAAGCGATGTCAACTACCCATGAGCCTCTTCACCATTCACTAGACTCCATCTTGGCAAAGAGATGAGCTTCCACACATGAAAGGATCCTGAGATATACCAAATATGGCCTCAGGACCAAACAAATCAAAATGACTGGCCAAAGGAAACCCAGAAGAAATGACCCATAAAAGTAACTCAAACTGCCACTAAAGGGTGACTCAGCAACTCTCTCTCTCTGAGCATGCCCATGCGTCTACCCACACATACTATACGCTTTTCCTCCTAATAAACACTTTGCTTGCTTCACTACTTTTTGTTTTTGTGGGAATTCTTTTCGGCAAAACCAAAGAGTCAGGGTCTTGTCACTGACCACTGGTCTAGTGGCTAGGATTTGGTGCTCTCACCGCCTCGACCTGTCCTCAGTCTCTGGCTGGGAACTGAAGACCAGCTTCAAGTCGCTGCAGGCCGAGGTCATCTGAGATCATCCAAGATCAGTAAGGCCCAGTGGTTGGTTTGTTTTCACAAGCCCTCTGGGTGATTCTGAGGCATATTCCTTGAGAACTAGTATAACAGAATAGACCATTAATAACAGAAGTCAGAATTGCACGTTATAGAACTGTTTGGTGGAGAAGGCGATGGCACCCTACTCCAGTACTCTTGCCTGGAAAATCCCATGGACGGAGGAGCCTGGAAGGCTGCAGTCCAGGGGGTCACTGAGGGTCGGACACGAATGAGCGACTTGACTTTCACTTTTCACTTTCATGCATTGGAGACAGAAATGGCAACCCACTCCAGTGTTCTTGCCTGGAGAATCCCAGGGACAGGGAAGCCTGGTGGGCTGCCGTCTACGGGGTCACACAGAGTTGGACACGACTGAAGTGACTTAGCAGTAGCAGCAGCAGAACTGTTTGAATTCTAAAGATTTACAGTTTCTCCCAGGGACCAAATGCAGTCATCATTTTCTCATGTTTATACCTTTATTCAAGACATTAAGACAGAAATAAACATTGGGCTTTGTATGTAGGCCTAAACAAACAACCAACCAAAAGTAAAGTTTGCTAACTACTGTTTACTGCGATACAATTCAGCTGCTGCTGCTGCTGCTAAGTCGCTTCAGTCCTGTCCAACTCTGTGCAAGCCCATAGACTGCAGCCCACCAGGCTCCCCCATCCCTGGGATTCTCCAGGCAAGAACACTGGAGTGGGTTGCCATTTCCTTCTCCAATGCATGAAAGTGAAAAGTGAAAGTGAGGTCGCTCAGTCGTGTCTGACTCTTAGCCACCCCATGGACTGAAGCCTACCAGGCTCCTCCATCCATGGGATTTTCCAGGCAAGAGTACTGGAGTGGGGTGCCATCGCCTTCTCCCACAATTCAGCTAGTATCTGTTTTTAGTCAGCAACATACACTAAAGTGGTATTTCTTGAGGACATACTGTGTTTTGTTCATTTCTGGCCTCCAGAAAAGATGATCCAGGAAAGAGTGTTACCCTTGAAAAAGAAGGTACATTACTTATTCAAATGCAAAAGAATCTATTCCTGGGAACCTTTCTCATCCAGTTAGGTTAAGATGAAACCACCAGGTCATTTGTAAGCAGTCTTTTCTTTTTAAATGATACAATGATCATCCTAAAGCAGAGTTAATGTTTTTTCCATTCTTGGCAGTGTTCTAAATACTACAGGTTTCAAAGGCTTGTGGCTTTGACAAATACCCTTCACTGACTCACAGTATTTCATGTGAAAATGTAAACAGTGTTAATGTACATGTTTTTGTTTCTTGTTTATAGTCCAAACTGGGTTATTTGACCCTGATCTTGTGCACAGCCCACACCTTGGTGTACGGTGGGAAGAGATTCCTCAACCCTTCGAACCTTGTGTGGTATCTCCCTTCCGCCTACGTGATTGCGCTGATCATCCCTTGCACAGTGCTGGTGATCAAGTTCATCCTCATCCTGCCATGTATAGACAAGACCCTTATGCGGATCCGCCAGGGTTGGGAAAGGAACCCGAAATACTCAGAACCATCATTGAATGGAAAAACAGATATTTAAAGCAAAATTCAATTCACCTGGACTTCTTAACCGTGGTGTTGCAGGTTTAGAGAAGAATAATTAGTGCAGTGAAGAAAGTATTTTTCTCCCACCATGGGCTGAAGTTTGTGAACAGAGAAAGAAATCATGCCTGACTTTGAGAAATGGGACACCATTTAATCTCAGGTCCAGTCTCTGCCTCTCCTTTTTCTGGAGGTGGGGGGCTGAATCACCATTAGCTTTGTGGTTTCACAATAAGAAGCTTCTTTGCTGTGGGCAACATGCATGACCTAATGTCTTGCAAAATCCAGGGGAAGTACATGCAGTTTCCTTCTCTGGTTCAAGGGCTAAGCAGAGTGAAAGAGAAAATACTAAGATGGTGGCCGCTGATAAGGGCTTTATTAGATCTTTCTGAAAAAGAGGGCCAAGGAAGCAAAAGGAATGAGATTTTAATCTGGTTTTTGGAAGTGCAGGTGATTATAAATATTGCCATGGTAAATTCTGTAGTTACATGTACTTTTTGATATTTTTTTTACCAACCTGGATATGTAGTGTGGAGAATTATTTTGTAAAACAATAAAAATTTCACAATAGATTAGAAATAATCATGGACTGGATATATGCAAACTTATACAGTTGTCATAAAATCATTCCTCCACAAAGGAATAAGTATAAAAAGATTGAGTTAAAAATGAGGGATATCCACTTGGATTTTCTCAATGTACCATACGTGAAGAAGAGTTGATAAAAGCTCTTGTGCAAAAAGTTAAAAAAAATTAAATAAATTTTATAAAGTTTGTACTACATCAGGTTTACTATTATTTAGGCTATGTGCTATGCTTTGTAAATAACATATTTCAAATTTGTTCAATATTAATCATCTATGAAATGAATTGCTAGTATAAAAAAGTAGCTTCTATAATTTATCATAGTTTGTTATAAATGTTAGCAGGGAAATTAAATGAATAATGAAAGTATAAGTTGGACCAATACACAGATGAGACAGAATTTCGAAGTCTTAGGCAGGAGAGGTATGAGCAGCAGTTTGTAATAGGAGACTTGGTTCTTTCTCAAGTCCTAGCTGGAAGGCAGGATGCTTTTCTCTGCTTTTCTGTGGTAATGATGCCATTTCCAAGATGACCTTCAGCAGGATTAGCCTTCCTGGCTCATATATGGAGCTGAGAGGAGCCTTATGTATGACCTTTCCACAAGCCGAAATAACCAAAAGTCTTTGGATTTGACAATTTTCTGCCTGCTTCACATAGGCCATTTCTTTTACTTTTTACTTTCACTATCATATATTCTATATGATATTATACAAAATGATTACAATATATTAAAACATCACCCACAATCCAGAATATTTTTCTATAAAACGTTTTGAAAATAGTTCTACCTATACTGTATATTCAATTGTGTATCCTTCCTTTTTCACTTAATATACTGCAGCTTTGTTTGCTTACTTACATGCTTTATGTATTGAATCAGTGGCTGCATGATATTACATCAAATATGCATTTATTTTACCACTGCTCTAATTCAACATTTAGGTTATATCCATTTTTTACTAAAACAACATTTCAGAGGATACCTTAGCACTTATAACTTTAGTGTGTATTTTAAGTTACTTCTTCAGAATACTTGCGAAGAATTGGGATTAAAAATTAAAAAACATTTAATGTAATTGCCGAATTATTTCTGAAGTTAATACCATTGGCACCATATGAAGATGTTGGTTTCATTATACCCTTGAGTTCAGTTCAGTTCAGTCGCTCAGTCATGTCTGACTTTGCGATCCCATGGACTCCAGCACACCAGGCTTCCCTGTCCATGACCAACTCCCAGAGCTCACTCAAACTCATGTCCATCAAGTCAGTGGTGCCATCCAACCATCTCATCCTCTGTCGTCCCCTTCTCCTCCCATCTTCAAACTTTCCCATTATACCCTTACAGATTTTTTTTTTTAATTTCAGCTTGTGTTAATGAAAAGACACCCAGAATATATGTTCCATTCGATTATCCTTGATCTACTCAAGGATTCAAAAAAACTTGAGACTTTGAGTAGAGCTGTGCTGTGTGGTGAAGACCCCAGGGCATCAGTGAGAAACACAGGGTAACTGTCACTACTCATTCATTCTATTTTATGCAAAATACCTAAGTGTTCTAGGGTTAGCCACTGACTTTTGGCTAGAGAATTGGTTACCTAAAGGTTAAGTACTATCCAGGCTAATCTAAAGGAAACCTTTGGGGTTAACCGTGTTCCTTTTTTGGTAAAAGAGTAAGATTTTTACTGGCTATCTGGTTCATTACTAAGACTAGAAAATGCCACTCTTAGGTTAAACAAGGAGCTTCCCAGGTGGCTCAATGGGTAAAGAATCCGCCTGCAGTTCAGGAGACATAAGAGATGTGGGTTCAGTCCCTGGGTCAGGAAGATACCCTGGGATTTAACATGGCAACCCACTCAAGCTTTAAAAAAAAAAAGCTTACCTACAGTAAAAAGGATTCTGCTTTATAACCTAGTAAAAATGTTCTTCTTGGGTACTTCACAAGAGGCATCCAGGAAGCCAAACATTCCAGAGCACCCCTGGTGGTTTTGGCATCAGTGCATTGCTGGGCACGACCCTCAGCCTCACCCTCAAGGCTCCAAGCCCCACCAGCTGACCAGAGAAGCCAGTGCCCTCCTCTCACCCCTCCCAACATCCATTCCCAAGCCATCAAACCAATGTGCCCATCCTAACACAGCTAATTCCCCCAGTCTCCTTAAGGTGGAAAAGAGTTTGAAACAAAAATAGGTGTGTTGTGTGAACTATAGTTCTTTTTAACTGTTCTAAACTATTCTTCTACATTAAAAAAGTCAGACTAAACTTCCTCACTCCTCATACATTTCCTGTATTCTAGGAACATTTTTATTATATGATAAGCCTTTTATTTTTGTATATATTCCCCAGATTAAGGGATGACTGCTTTTGGACATGTGTACTCATTAAACATTATTTTAAAAGTTTTTCCAGTTGTATAATCATTCTGGTGTTGACTCATCTGCATTCCAAAGAAAGTGACTTGAAGGTTTTGGTTCACAGTAGTTCCAGCATCTGGAACTAAAAATAGTTCCTTTCAGGGATAAGGAAAAGGAAAGGAAGTACAGTGGTTGGAAAGCACGTTAGTGGATTTGCAGCTTCATGTGATACATGCCTGTGCTCGGCACATGACGCATTCCAACATCCTCCATGTTTCAGTTTTTACCCTCAGAGATGGAAAAAGCATTGGCAGGTCAAATAGGTAGGGGTCAAACTATCCCATACTGGACTTTTGTGGAAGAAGAAAAAAGGCCTTCCTTCCTTCTCCCAGGTGGATGCCACCCAGACAGGGCAACTGCCTTAATGGGTAGACTGATTTCAAGCTGAATTTTAACCCGTGGGACCAGACATGAAATGCCTTGGGCAACGGAACAACTTCAGCCCTGATGGGTGTTACCTTTCTTTTGAAAGCAAAATAAAAACAGACAAATAAAGAGTCAGCAACCTTGAGTAAGCTAGATAAAGACAGAACAAAGTCCCTTCTAGAAAGCTACTTTAACTAGAAATTGCATTCAAGAGCTCTCCATATGTTTACAGTTTAAGGATCACAGAAGAGTCATGATAAAAATGAATGCAAATATAATGAATTTGATCACTAGCAGCTCAAAAGGTTCTAGACCTCCTCCCCAAAGCAAGGTGGAATGGCAGTCAAGTTGCTGCACACAGAGTTTGCAATTTCCATTCTCCATTGCAACTGTCCATACCACTACCTGTTTAATACACACACACCAAAAATTTCCTTATATGATTGATCCTCCTCTACTTTTCTACAGTGAGTTAAGATCACAATGTAAAAAAATCCTCCAGTCTTCCAAAGCTTCATTCAGTAGCATTCAGGAGAAGGGGAGTAAGTCACCCTTCTCTGCATTACCTTTTTGAAGTTTACAGCAAAGCCCTGAGCTCTCAGATATGAAGAAACAAGAAATCGATCCAACTGAGGGGGGAGAAGGATCAGGGGTAAAGGGGAAAGCAATGAAAGTTGGAGTAAAGGGGAGCACAGACCAGCAGGGTCCTGCACCCTGCCTTAGCCCAGCCAGTTTCCTCCTTTCGTCCCTTCCAATGTCTATCCCTCCCCAAACCATCAGACCAGTTTGACTATCCAAACACAGCTGACTCCTCCAGTTCACATAAGGCTCTGCCTGTTTCCTGCTAGGAAAGTATCTTGGAAAGCTTTTAATGATGTTGACTGTATGATATTATGACCAAACACTAAGCACTTGACATGCAGTACCTTATTTCACCCTCATAACAACCGTCTAAAATACTCTTATTATTACCATTTTCCAGAAGAAACTGAGCCTCAAAAACACTGAGTGCCTTGCCTAGATAGAGGCAAACATGGGATTTGAATCAAGGCCATCTGAGTCCAGGGCCACCACCTTTCAACACCATAGTACAATGGAGGACCCTCATGTGCTCCTCCAAAATATGCCTGAGGATCCATATATTAGGCTGAGTAGACTGAACCACTGGCAACCTTTTTTTTTTTTTTAATATTTTTTAATGGGAGCCTTAAATATTCCTGATTGCCCCATCCTTAGCACTCCATATTTGCCTATTGTTGGTGTTAGGATGCCATTTAAGGTTGTAGGGATCTGTGATGCCTTGGTTTCAGCATTGAACACAGCTCTGTTGTAAGCACCACTTTAATCTTCCCACCACAGTCTGGCCACAAGCATTTTTAAGCAGCAGAAAGACTGCTGGAGGCAGGTACTAGGTAGTTCAGGTGTAGGTAGGCAAAAACCCCTGACCGGAGGACTCAGAGGAGCAGCCAACGAAAATACAGCTCTACAGAAGCTGAAAGGCAAATGTTTTCTTTCTGTTTGGTTTCACATTGGTGCTTTGTGCACTGAGAGGACTTATTTGTTCTTGAGATTCAGTAACACACCCAAGAAATTTCATAACACTTTTCACTTTGTATTTTAAGACTAGTTGAGAAATCTTAGTGCTAAAGAAAACAAGATTCAGTCTCACTACCTAAAGTGGCCAGTCTCTCGGTTTTGTAAATATGAAGGGCTGTTAAAACAGAACTCACAATGCATCAAAACAATCAGAACAGGATTAACTATAATTAAACTCTCCTTTAGGATTTTTAGAGAATTAGCATGCATTAACTAACTATGTATTAAAGAATACAACTCATATATTGGTTTCACTTTTACTAATCTTTTCTTCCACAGAAAGAAATGAAAGAGTAAGAGAATTACTGTTCAAGTTTCATTAAGGCAGAGAAGTAAAATCTGTTAAGACTAAAGGTCTGCCCTCAAACTCAGGGATTCTTTATAGTCTCAACTGTCCAGCCAGCCAAGCAGGCTTAGCACTTCTCAAGATAAGCGTACTAACTGCCACCAATAGGAAATCTGTCTATTCTTAGGTTCACAGGGCAATTAGAAAACTCTCTCATACCAAACCAAAATTGTCCTAATTGTTCTTCCATCCACTGGTCTCAGAGCCATCATTTAAAGTTGTGCCTTCTTCACCTACGCAGTGTTTTACTGTATTTATTTATTTATTAACTTATTTATATATTTTTGGCTGTGCTGGGTCTTCACTGCTGTGTGCAGGCTTTCTCTAGTTGTGGTGAGCAAGGGCTACGCTGCATTGCAGTCTGCAGGCATCTCATTGTGATGGGTGGCTTCTCTTGTTGTGAAGCATGGGCTCCAGGACACATAGGTTTCAGTAGTTGTGACACACGGGCTTACTTGCTGCAAGGCGTGTGGAATCCTCCCCAACAAGGGATTGAACTCATGTCCCCTGCATTGGCAGGCAGATTCCTAACCACTGGACCACCAGGGAAGTCCTACAGTGTTTTTATTTTTTTCAGTTCATCACAGACATTTGTGTGTGTGTGAGTGTGGGTGTATGTGTGTGTAAAACACTAAATCACCATACTTAACTATCACAGCAACATCAAATTTCTATAGAAGTTTCTAAACTTTCAAGCTCAATTTCTGACTTTATCAGACAGGTGACAAATAGATCACAAACCATCTGCAGGCCACACTTTGAGAGGCACTCATAGATAGGTCTCACAACCTGGCCTGACTTGGGTACCCCCAGAAGCCAACTCTGAGGCACGGATTCTAATGCAAATGTGTAGTTTATTCTGGAAATGAAATCATTAAGTATGGGGCATAGAGTAGGGAAGGAATAAAGTGTGGGTCCTCAAATCAGTTAACCACCGCAGGTCCAACTCCACTGGGAAACTCTGGGAAACTGTCATACCTGTTATCCTCATCCAGAGGAAAGGAAAGTTGTGGGGGAGGGGGGGGGGTGGCAGTTCTACACCAAATTCCTGTTTATTACCAGATGAGAGAAGCTTCTAGGCACTAATTTTTTGGCTCTTCTGAAGTTTTCCCATATGCTCACTGTACATGCCACCATGGCCAAAGAGAAAGCCTGCAGTCAAGGTGTCAAAGGTGCTCACAGAAGCAGTTTCCAGCTCATAGGGAGGGTAAGGGGTGAGCACTAACACAGCTACAGAACTGAACAGAACAGCCGGTCAGAACAGTTCACAGTGGGACAAAGGTACTTCAACATGTGAAAAGACACTCAACTTCATTCATAAAGAAATGCATGAAAACTCAGCCTGCATTTATTTTTTTTATTTTTTATTTTTATTTTATTTTTTACTTTGCAATATTTTATTGGTTTTGCCATACATCAACATGCATCAGCCTGCATTTAAATGCCATTTCTTACCTCACAGATGGGCAAAATCCAAAATCCAAAAGTTTGAGCACATACTCTGTGAGTAAGGCTGTGGAAACACACTCTCATACATCACTCTAGGGTGTTTAAATCCGGACAATCCTAAGGAGAGAAATTAGGCATTATCTTTCAAAATTAAAAATGTACTCTATAACAGGCTCTAGGTTCATCACCTCATTAGAACTGACTCAAATGCATTCCTTTTTATAGCTGAGTAATATTCCATTGTGTATATGTACCACAACTTCCTTATCCATTCATCTGCCAATGGATATCTAGGTTGCTTCCATATTCTGGCTATTGTAAATAGTGCTGCAATGAACAGTGGGATACATATGTCTTTTTCAATTATGGTTTCCTCAGGGTATACGCCCAGTAGTGGGATTGCTGGGTCATACAGAAGTTTTATGGGC
The DNA here is from genome assembly GCF_029407905.1 of Bubalus kerabau. NCBI lineage: Eukaryota > Metazoa > Chordata > Mammalia > Artiodactyla > Bovidae > Bubalus > Bubalus kerabau. Next base: position 75,604,034 of record NC_073631.1, on the reverse strand, counting down.
TTTCCTGGTGGCTCAGTGGTAAAGAATCCATCTGCAATTCAGGAGACGTAAAGAGACACAGGTTTGATCCCTGGGTCAGGAAGATCCCCTGGAGTAGGAAATGGCAACCCACTCCAGTATTCTTGCCTGGAGAATCCCATGGACAGAGGAGCCTGGTGGTCTACAGTCCTTAGGGTCACAAAGAGTCAGACACGACTGAAGTGAGTGAACACACATGCACAAATGGTAGTTTTATTACAAGTTTTCTAAGGAATCTCCACACTGTTCTCCATAGTGGCTGTATCAATTTACAGAGTCAGAAGAGGAAGACAAATACCATATATTGGTGGTTTAGTTGCTAAGCCATGCCCAACTCTTGCAAACCAACTTGCAGGGCAGCAAACAAAACAGACATAAAGAGCAGACTTTTCAACACAGTGAAGGAAGGAGAGGGTGGGATGATTTGAGAGAATAGCATTGAAACATTGCCATATGTTAAATACATAACCAGTGGGAGTTTGCTTTATTACGCAGGGAACCCAAAGCCAGTGCTCTCTAACAATCTAGAGGGGTGGGATGGGGTGGGAAAAGGGAGTGGGGTTCAAGAGGGAAGAGATATATGTATAACTATAGCTGATTCATGTTGATGTATGGCAAAAACCACAACAATATTGTAAAGTAATTATCCTCTAATTTAAAAAAAAAGGAAAAAAATTGAGAAAACCTGAACTTCCGGCTTAAGAAAAAAATCTGGTTATGAAGGTTTTCATTTGTGTTTTCTATTTATGTGACTTTAAAATAAATTTGCATGTTCAAATAAAAAATTAAAAATACAGAGTTAAGTTTTGACCCGGGGACTCTGCACGAGAGCATTTATCCTACAGATATGCCTGTAAGCATTTGAGATGACGAATAAATATTGCTATTCATTTTTCTTATTTTTCAAGAACAACAACATTGTAAAAACAAAATATAGGCAAAAACTCAAGTATTCATCTTCAGGATGGATCAAGTAAACTATAATGCTTTCACAGAAAGAAATTCTATGTAGCTATTTAAAACAAACAAGTCACCTTATTTATACACATACAAAAAGATCTCCAAAATATATTATCAAGTAAAAAAAAAAATCAAGGTGCAAAATAACATGTAAAGTTTGATTCCTTTGTATATGTGCATTTGCTGGTGTTGCCTAAAGAAACAATGAAAGGATTCAAAAAAAAGTAATAAAAAAAACCACACCTAAACAGGATGGGGAGACGGAGGAATAGAAGTAAGAGGAGATGCACTACATATGTTTTGCATCATTTTTGATTTTTTAATTATATGAATAGTTTCCTAATTTTGAAAATAAATTTAATTTAAAAAGTAATTGGTCACCAAGAGAAAAAAAAAAAAGGTAATTGGTTGCAGATCCCTGCTAAGTCCTTTCTTGTTCATACCAAACCTCTCCAGCTCATTCAGTCTCTCCTCTTACATAATTTCCATATCTCTCATCATCCTGCTCCCTCTTCTTTGGATGACCTACAAATATTTCAGTGTCCCTTTGAAAACAAAACTCAGAACTTCAGATAAGATATAGCTAAGTTAGACTGTTACATAGTCTATAGACTGTTTATAGCTAAGTTATGACTGTTGCTTCCCTTATTCTGGATGATGAGTCTCTGTTAATGTACTAATAGTTAAGCATTTATTAGGGTGTTTTTTTTTTTTTATTTTTTGGAAAGTCACATATATCAGGATCACATCACAGAATATGCCTAAATTCTTTTCACATAAAATGTGAAGTCCAGCCTCTCTACCATCCACCCCACTGGCTCCTTCCCTGCCCCCTTTCATCACTAATACCACCCACTCAGCATTGATTTCCACCAATATTTCTAAAATTCTGTAAAGCAAAAATAAATAAGCACTCTGTACACAGCAATTCTGTAAATCTAAAACTCTCTTAAACAATTTATTTATAAAACACAAACAAATCCACTCTATTAAAGTTTATCTTGTGGAAAGTAATCTCTCATTTCAGCCTGGAAGATCTCTTTAAATTGCATTTTCCTATATGTGTGCTGTCCACACATCTCCTAAATACAGCTTTTCACTTTTGATAATAAACACAGAAACATTTTAACTGTAACCTCCACCTTCAACTACAAAATTTCATACCCTAGATGAAGCCTGGAGATTATCTAATCTAATAAACTCATTCCACAGATTGGGAAACTAAAGCCCAAGGGGGTAAAGTAATTTCTGCAAGGTCACACAGCTACACGGTAACAAAGAAGAATTAGACCACAGATGATCTGCTTCCAATTCCCAGGCCAGGAGTTTCTCTTGTCCTTTTGGAAGCAAGTGATTCAGTTGAAAACAAATTGGTTGCAGATCAAAATCAAAAGGGTCTAAAGGACAAACTGATCAGAAATAGGTATATCCAGTTGGCAATTTTGGTCTTTTCACTAAGTGCTAGCATGGTAAACAACTTTGTTGTTGTTCAGTCACTAAGTCGTGTCCGATTCTTTGACCCTATGAACTGCAGCACACCAGGCTTCCCTGTCTTTCACCATTTCCTTGAGTTGACTCAAACTCATGTCCACTGAGTCAGCGATGTTTACCTTACAAAAATGACAGGACTAAAGGAACAGCATTATCTAATGGTATGTTTAGATATCCTAAATAGAGTGGTAAATAATAAAATCTTATTTTAACCTCCTTTCACATTCTCTAAATTAAAATAATATTTAAATTCTTAGTAGACATTTTAGGAATATCCAACAACAAAAAGTTGTCCATTACTTAATGTTAGGATTCTTCTCCCCCTTATGAAGGAGACTTTGTCAAACTGTTTTAAAGTTAAAGAAATTCACAGTAGAAATATTTCTTTGAAACTGGCTCAATATATCAAGTAGACATCAAGGCAGCCATGGAGATAGTCACATGTCCCTTCAAGAGCACCCGCTACAAGGGAGCATAGCTGACTGACAGCCTCCAGCTGCCGCCCCTGTAATGCACCACCTCCTTCACTGGATTCATGATTCATGTTGCCCTTGGCTGCTCTACTGTGCATGACAGAGATACCGGAACCATTACTTCCTCATGCAAGATTCCTCTAATGGGCAATATCTGCTTGGGTATTTCCCGTAAACCTAAGAGTGTTTCACAACTGCACTGAAATCTGAGTATCTTCCTATACAATTTTCCCCTTCCTTTGCTCTCTCACAGGTGTAACACCTGTGCAGTATGAAAGCTGCAGTTCAGTTCAGTTCAGTTCAGTCACTCAGTTGTGTCTGACTCTGAGACCCCATGAATCGCAGCACGCCAGGCCTCCCTCTCCATCACCAACGTCCAGAGTGCACTCAGACTCACGTCCATCGAGTCAGTGATGCCATCCAGCCATCTCATCCTCTGTTGTCACCTTCTCCTCCTGCCCCCAATCCCTCCCAGCATCAGAGTCTTTTCTGATGAGTCAACTCTTCGCATGAGGTGGCCAAAGTACTGGAGTTTCAGCTTTAGCATCATTCCTTCCAAAGAAATCCCAGGGCTGATCTCCTTCAGAATGGACTGGTTGGATCTCCTTGCAGTCCAAGGGACTCTCAAAAGTCTTCTCCAACACCACAGTTCAAAAGCATCAATTCTTCAGCGCTCAGCCCTCTTCACAGTCCAACTCTCACATCCATACATGACCACTGGAAAAACCATAGCCTTGACTAGACGGACCTTTGTTGGCAAAGTAATGTCTCTGCTTTTGAATATGCTATCTAGGTTGGTCATAACTTTCCTTCCAAGGAGTAAGCGTCTTTTAATTTCGTGGCTGCAGTCACCATCTTCAGTGATTTTGGAGCCCAGAAAAATAAAGTCTGACACTGTTTACACTCTTTCCCCATCTATTTCGATGAAGTGACGGGACCAGATGCCATGATCTTTGTTTTCTGAATGTTGAGCTTTAAGCCAACTTTTTCACTCTCCACTTTCACTTTCATCAAGAGGCTTTTGAGTTCCTCTTCACTTTCTGCCATAAGGGTGGTGTCATCTGCATATCTGAGGTTATTGATATTTTTCCCAGCAATCTTGATTCCAGCTTGTGTTTCTTCCAGTCCAGCGTTTCTCATGATGTACTCTGCATAAGTTAAATAAGCAGGGTGACAATATACAGCCTTGACGTACTCCTTTTCCTATTTGGAATCAGTCTGTTGTTCCATGTCCAGTTCTAACTGTTGCTTCCTGACCTGCATACAGATTTCTCAAGAGGCAGGTCAGGTGGTCTGGTATTCCCATCACTTTCAGAATTTCCCACAGTTTATTGTGATCCACACAGTCAAAGGCTTTGGCATAGTCAATAAAGCAGAAATAGATGTTTTTCTGGAACTCTCTTGCTTTTTCCATGATCCAATGGATGTTGGCAATTTGATCTCTGGTTCCTCTGCCTTTTCTAAAACCAGCTTGAACATCTGGAAGTTCATGGTTCACGTACTGCTGAAGTCTGGCTTGGAGAATTTTGAGCATTACTTTACTAGCATGTGAGATGAGTGCAATTGTGTGGTAGTTTGAGCATTCTTTGGCATTGCCTTTCTTTGGGATTGAAATGAAAACTGACCTTTTCCAGTCCTGTGGCCACTGCTGAGTTTTCCAAATTTGCTGGCATATTGAGTGTAGCACTTTCACAGCATCATCTGTCAGCATTTGAAATAGCTCAACTGGAATTCCATCATCTCCACTAGCTTTGTTCATAGTGAAACCTTGTCTAACTCAATGAAACTAAGCCATGCCCGTGGGGCAACGCAAGATGGGTGGGTCATGGTGGAGAGATCTGACAGAATGTGGTCCACAGGAGAAGGGAATGGCAAACCACTTCAGTATTCTTGCCTTGAGAACCCCATGAACAGTATGAAAGCTTACCCGTCCTTTATCCTTCAAGGCATTTCCTCCAATATGTCTCTACACCGATCTTTATGTCTGCTTTCTTATAGGACCAAACTGGCAAGCATCTTTGGTTTAAAAGTTGCAAAATAATTATTTTTATTATGAAAGTGGAAATGTTAGTCTCTCAGTCATGTCCAATTCTTTGTGACCCCATGGACTGTAGCCTGCCAGGCTCTTCTGTCCATGGAGTTCTCCAGGCAAGAATACTAGAGGGAGTTGCCATGCCTTCCTCCAGGGGATCTCCCCAACTCAGGGATCAAACCTGGGTCTCCTGCATTGCAGGCTGATTATTTACTGTCTGAACCACCAGCGGAGCCCGTTATGTGTGCATGCTAAGTCGCTTCAGTCATGTCTGACTAAAGAGTCAAACTGGCAAGCATCTTTGGTTTAAAAGTTGCAAAATAATTATTTTTATTATGAAAGTGGAAACGTTAGTCTCTCAGTCATGTCCAATTCTTTGTGACCCTATGGACTATAACCCTTTAGGCTCCTCTGTCCATGGGATTCTCCAGGCAAGAATACTGGAGTCGGTTGCCATTCCCTCATCCACGGGATCTTTCTGACCCAGGGATCGAACCCACATCTCTTGCAGCTCCTGCACTGTAGAGGTATTCTTTACTGCTGAGCCATGAGGAAGTCTTATTTTTTATATTTTAATTATCATACCATTTATTGTGTCCTTCACCCAAATATATCCTTCAACAATTAGGTTCATTAACTATTTATATTAAAATAAGGTAAGCATAAATGAGTGAAAAACCACATCACAGAGTGTGTTAGTAAAGTGTTAAATAGAGCTTGCATCTACTTTTCCAAGCTCTAATCCCCTTCCCATAAAAGGGAAGACAATGTTTCTAAAGGCCTAAAGATATAAAATACCCTTTAAAACACCCACACAGAAGAACAAAAATGTGTTTCTATTGCACTGAAAATTGTGAAGCTGATGGTCTCAGAGAGGGGCTAATGTGGTAAGAAGGCAAGAGGCTTGGGCAACAAAAGTGAAAATGGCCAAATCTGAGAAAAAGGTGTGGATTTAATCCCTCCTGTCTTGAGTCTGAGGCAGACAAAGGAATGAAGTCTGTGGAGTGAAGCATCTCCAATGTTGTGTGATGTCTTATTGAGCTGTGCTGTGGTATGAAACAAAGGTTTTAGTAAGATTCTTAGCCACTAGAGTGGAATGCTCTAAGAAACACCTCTGCTGCTGCTACTGCTAAGTCGCTTCAGTTGTGTCCAACTCTGTGTGACCCCATAGACCGCAGCCCACCAGGCTCCCCCATCCCTGGAATTCTCCAGGCAAGAACACTGGAGTGGGTTGCCATTTCTTTCTCCATTGAAGGAAAGTGAAAAGTGAAAGTGAAGTTGCTCAGTCATGTCCAACTCTTTGCAACCCCATGGACTGCAGCCTACCAGGCTTCTCCATCCATGGGATTTTCTAGGCAAAAGTACTTGAGTAGGGTGCCATTGCCTTCTCCGAAGAAACACCTCTAAGGCCACCCAAAGCAACGTGCCTAAAATGAGCTAATTCTTAACAGGAGTATCCTGAATCCAGAGGAGCCACAATGAAGATGTCAACCATCTTGGGCCCAGAGCCAAACCCCTCCCCCACCATCTTCAAACCCTAAACAATCCCTAGATTCAGCTTTGATAAAACAGTGAGAAGAATCAGCCACTCTATGAACTTGCTTTTAGCTAGGTAAGGGCTAACTCCATAAAGAGTTTTCTGATTGAGAGAATGAAAGAATTGTAACATTCTTTATTGGTAGAAGTTGTGCAGCAAAAAATATGGAAGGATAGAAAAATGAGAATTGAAAAAGGTCAAGAATGAACTGGGGGGAAAAGAGCAAAAATTAGCAATAGGGACTATTTCAAATTACTGAGGGAAAAGGTTATTATAGTTAATAGGACAATTAGAGGTTTTTCCAGTGGTCATGTATGGATGCGAGAGTTGGACCATAAAGAAGACTGAGCAGTGAAGAATTGATGCTTTTGAACTGTGGTGTTGGAGAAGACTCTTGAGAGTCCCTTGGACTGCAAGGAGATCCAACCAGTCCATTCTAAAGGAGATCAGTCCTGGGTATTCTTTGGAAGGACTGATGTTGAAGCTGAAACTCCAATACTTTGGCCACCTGATGTGAAGAGCTGACTCATTTGAAAAGACCCTGATGCTGGGAAAGATTGAGAGCAGGAGGAGAAGGGGACAAAAGAGGATAAGATGGTTGGATGGCATCACCGACTCGATGGACATGGGTTTGGGTGGACTCCGGGAGTTGGTGATGGACAGGGAGGCCTGGCGTGCTGCAGTTCATGGGGTCACAAAGAGTCGGACACGACTGAGTGACTGAACTGAACTGAGACTTAAATAAAATCAGGTCAGTACTTCATACTGGAATACATTCCAAATGAATCAAAATTTAAGTGTATAAACTAAAAACACACTAAAATAAAACATGGGAAAGTTGCCTTATAATCTGATCTGAAGATAACCTTACTAATTCAAAAACTAAAAGCTATGAGATAAAATATTTATCAATCTAATTAAGTCAGTTTTCCTTAAAATACTGGCATGACACAAAAACAACACAAAGTTAAATGATAAATGATGAACTGATAAAAATATTTGCATTTAAAATGTTAATAATCTTAATATAGTAATTGTTTCTACAAACTGAAAAGAAACAAAATAACAATCTGATAGGAAAGTGCCAAAATATATGAGCAGACTTTCACAAAAGAAATGAAAATGGCATCTAAATGTATACAAAGATGCTCAGACTTGCTCTTATTCAGGGAAATATAAATGAAAATCACAACGAGCTATAGCTCTTCATATATCTGATTGTCAAACATCCAAAAATCTGACAACATATTCTGCTGGGAAGGTTATTTCAGGAAACAGCTGAAGAGAATACAAAATGTACAGCTCCTAGTAAAAGAAACTTGACAATATCTTTAAAAAAAATTACTAGCAATCTACATAGCAAATTCAGTTCTAGGATTCTACCATCAAAAAATCCTGGTTAAAAAAAATACAAAATGTCTTGTATGCAAAGTGTATTTTTCCAATGGCAAGATACAGAACAGTACATATACTCTACTAACATTTAGATAAGAAAAGAAATTGTTAATATATACACAAATGTGTTATATTTGAAAAAAAAAAAAACCTAATAAGAATGGTTATCACCAGATCAGTAGTTCTCAGATTTTAGTGTACATAAAAATAACCTTCAGAGCCTGATTCCCAAAGTTTCTGATTTCAAAGTTCTGAGATGGGGCCCCAAAGTCTGCATTTGTAATAAGTCCACAAGTAACGGTGAAGCAGCTGTTCTAAAGATCACACTTTGCCTCCAAACTTAAGACAAATGGAAACAATTGGATCTATCAATGTCAAATTAATGACATTATAATATAAAAAATGGATTTATTTAGTTATAGATATAGTGACTTTTGAGTATTTTGAGAGTGTATCCTAAGTGGTGTGTGCGTGTACTTAGCCACTCAATTGTGTCTAACTCCTTGCGGCCCTTTGGACTGTAGCCCACTAGGCTCCTCTGTCTATGGGATTTTTCAGGCAAGAATACTGGAGCAGGTTGCCATTTCCTCTTCCAGGGATCAAACCCACATCTTCTGCATCACTTGCATCATAGGCAGACTACTGCTGAGCCACTGGGGAAGCCCCTTAAGTGAAATGAGTTCCAATTACAAAGAGATCTTCAAATAAATCTTATATTCAATTCAATATTTATTATAAATGTTAGTATTACTAATTTGAAACTAGCTTATACATATACAAATACACACAAATATTTATGTTGTTGCTCACTCACTAAGTTGTGTATGACTCTTTGTGACCCCATAGACTATACACACCAGGCTTCCCTGTCCTTTTCTATTTCCAGGAGTTGGTTCAAACTCATGTCCATTGAACTGATGCTACCATCTAACCATCTACTCTTCAGTCATCCCCTTCTCCTCCTGTCCTCAATCTTTCCCAGTATCAGGGCCTTTTCCAGTGAGTTGGTTCTTCACATCAAGTGGCCAAAGGATTGGAGCTTCAGCTTCAGTATCAGTCCCTCCAGTGAATATTCAGGACTAATTTCCTTTAGAACTGACTGGTTTGATCTCCTTGCTTTCCAAGGGACTCTCAAGAGTCTTCTCTAACACCAGAATTTGAAAGCATCAATTTTTTAGCACTCAGCCTTCTTTATTGTCCAACTCTCACATCCATACATGACTATTGGAAAAACCATAGCTTTGACTATATGGAACTTTGTTGGCAAAGTGATATCTCTGCTTTTTAATATGCTGTCTAGGTTTGTCATATCTTTTCTTCCAAGGAGCAAGCATCTTTTAATTTCCTGGCAGGAGCCACTATGCACAGTGATTTGGGAGACCAAGAAAATAAAATTCTTCACTGTTTCTACTTTTTTCCCATCTATTTGCCATGAAGTGATGGGACTCTTGATGAAAGTGAAAGAGGAGAGTGAAAAAGTTAGCTTAAAGCTCAACATTCAGAAAACTGAGATCATGGCATCTGGTCCCATCACTTCATAGGAAACAGATGGGGAAACAGTGTCAGACTTTATTTTGGGGGGCTCCAAAATCACTGCAGATGGTGACTGCAGCCATGAAATTAAAAGATGCTTACTCCTTGGAAGGAAAGTTATGACCAACCTAGATAGCATATTGAAAAGCAGAGACATTACTTTGCCAACAAAGGTCCTCTAGTCAAGGCTATGGTTTTTCCAGTGGTCATGTATGGATGTGAGATTTAGACTGTGAAGAAAGCTGAGCACCAAAGAATTGATGCTTTTGAACTATGGGGTTGGAGAAGATTCTTGAGAGTCCCTTGGACTGCAAGGAGATCCAACCAGTCCATTCTAAAGGAGATCAGTCCTGGGTGTTCTTTGGAAGGATTGATGGTAAAGCTGAAAGTCCAATACTTTGGCCACCTCACGCAAAGAGTTGACTCATTGGAAAAGACTCTGATGCTGGGAGGGATTGGCGGCAGGAGGAGAAGGGGATGACAGAGGATGAGATGGCTGGATGGCATCACCGACTCGATGCACATGAGTTTGGGTGAACTCTGGGAGTTGGTGATGGACAGGGAGCCCTGGCGTGCTGCAATTCATGGGGTCGCAAAGAGTCAGACACTACTGAGTGACTGAACTGAACTGAACTGATGGGATTGGATACCATGATCTTCGTTTTTTGAATGTTGAGTTTTAAGTCAGCTTTCCTGCTCTCCTCTTTCACCTTCATCAAGAGGCTCTTTAGATCCTCTTTATTTTCTGCCATTAGGGTGGTATCATCTGCATATCTGTGATTCATCCAGCCCAACAATTCTCATGATATACCCTACATATAAGTTAAATAAGGAGGGTGACAATATACCCTTGATGTACTCCTTTCCCAATTTGGAATCAGTCCACTGTTCCATGTCCGGTTCTCACTGTTTCTTCTTGAGTTGCACACAGGTTTCTCAGTAGGCAGGTAAGGTGTTCTGGTACTCCAATCTCTTTAAGAATCTTCCAGTTTGTTGTGATCTACATTTTTCCATAAAGTCAAATAATAGTGTCAATATTGTTATGAACTAAAATTACTGGTGTAAAAGAGTTTAAAGTTAAAAAAAGTTAAATTAAAATTCCCTGATATTAAATTTGAATTGAATATTGATATTGAATATTAAATACAGACAAATCAGCATTATTGCATGATTGGTTTTTTTTCTGTTCAAAATGTGTATTTGTTAGCTCTGTAACTGCAAAGATCTATAGGACAGGCAGTGACCACCCAAAAACAAGAGTACCCCTAGTGCCCACATTTTGGTCTCTAAGTAGCATTTCCCAGTACAGGATCCAAAGCCTGTGGCAGAATTCTGATCCCAGATTTGGAGAAGAAAATGCATTCAATGGGTTTGTGATAAGTTATGCCAGAAAGCAAGGAGGCAACCAAAGACTAATGGGATATGTCAGAAGCAAATATAAACAAACAGGAGCAAATATAAGCAAGAATCCCATTGGAAAAGTATGGGAACATATTAAAAATAGTGACTGCTGTTAATTAATTAGAATTCATGAATTCATTCTATCACTGAAATCAACAGCAACAAAAATGAAAATAAAACACACAAGCAAAAATCTAGGTGGTCACTATTGTATTTAGAACACTTCCTTATTTTGAAAATTAACAGTAGAAAGAAAAAAATTAGGCATTTTCCCTGCTTTATTTGTACAAAAGAGTTGATGACAGAATGTTCTTCTCCATAGGAAACACTGAGTTAATAAAAGTTAAAAGAAAATTAGAAAAGTGCAACTGTGCCCAATGAAAATGCTTTTCGCAGTAGATGAAATGGCCAGGTGAAAAGTTTCCAGGTAATCATATCATGTCAGCATCACAAAACCATATGCTGTCTATGAAGCACCCAAAGGCCACAAATGTTTGCTAATAAAGTTGAACCCAAATCTCTTCAAGCCTTGAATGCTCACTTCAATTTTAGGAAATAACAGCGGGTGGGGTAACAATTAAAAGTCACCAACAGGAAGCAGATAGACAAATCCAGAATATGGAAAATTCTCAGGGTTAAAGCACCCAATTTTTTTTTTTTCAATAAATCAAGGGCAAGGAGGATATTACTCTAGATGTAGTCAAATGCAGAATGTGAATCTTGTGAGTTCTTTAGTTAAATAAATCAAATATTAAAAGACACTTTTGAAACAGTTGGAGAGTTATAAATATTGACTGCATTAGACTATACCAAGGAACTGTCAATGTTGTTAGTGGCGATAATGGTTTCATGATTTTTAAGTCCATTTTTAGCAAAGCATAGTAATATATGCCAAGTTAAAATAACAACATTTGGGATTTGTTTCAAAATATATCAGCAAAAAAGAAAAAAAAAAGAATGGATTAAGCAAGTGAGGTAAAATGATGATAACAATTGAATCTGGCACATGGATATTCATTATACTACCATTTCTATTTTTATGTGTATTTAAAATTTCAAAACATATTTTTAAAAGTACAGTTGGCCCAAAGACCTCTGTCAACTTTCTTAAGTATTTCACATTACTTTTGCTGAAATACAATGGAAGATTCTAGATTACTAGTAATTACTGCTTTCTAATCACCTAAGAATTTAATCGAAACCCTATTGCAATAGAAAGTGCCCTAGAATACAAGTCCAGAAGAAAGTTAGGGTCAGGCCCTCACACTAATCTTCTGAATTTGACAAATCATTTAATCTTTTCAGATCTCATGATTTGTAACGATGGGAAATTAGACCACTTTATATGTCATCTTTACCCCAATCACTAGAAAGTAATATGACTGTCCCTTTTCAGGCGAGCAGAGGGCACAAAATTGAGTTAAAAAAAAAAAAAAAAGGCATGAAAGTGCAGCTTAAACAGAATTAACTTTCTTGAATTCCTATCTGGGAAATAAGTGGGTTAGATTACATTGTTTCTAAGATGTCTCTTAGTTCTAAAATTTTATGACATGTAAAAGCTGTAGCCATAGCCCAGACAAATGTTTTATATCAAATTCCAGTGGCTGATGCTGGCACCCAATTTCAGTAAGGCACTTGTTTCTGTATTCTCAGTAGACAGAATACTTACTCACCAATAGGACAGAAAAACAAAGACCCGTTGTTTTCAAACATTCGTATTCCTGGTTTGTAATCCATGGTCCCTGTTAAAGAAAGAGCCTTCTAATGATGACGTGGAGGAGAAACAGCAACCCACTCCAGTATTCCGGCCTGGAAAATGACGTGGAAGGAGGACCCTGGCAGGCTACACTACCCGGGGTTGCAAAAAGTCGGAACTAGGCACGCACACGCTGAAGATGAAGAGCGGGTGAGTTCAGCTCTTCCGGTGTTGCGTCGCAGGACCTCAGAGACACCCAGTGCTGTAACCCCAGATGAAGATCCAGGCTCCCAGGGGAAGACTTAACAATTAAGACAACAATTGATCCTGAGCTGGAGAGTGCAGTGTCAGCACTCTAAAGGAAAGTCAGAATTCAAAATGTGGCGAATGATATCTGTCCTTCAGTATGACATTTGATGAGCTGCCATGGTGGGTGGAAACGGTGAGGAGATGCTTTGGCCATTACCAGGACCAGTGAGTCAAAGTTATCCGGAGATGCTTTCCATGGAACCTCCAGGACAAGATTCTTCTTCATAAGGGCTACTGCTGCCTGAAGACACAATTGATCATCTCGGGGACAATGAATTCAGTCACTGGAGGCTGTTTCACCAGGGGTTAGTCTGTCTTATACAAATGGATTCCAAGCATCAGAAATTACATGATTCATAAAATTTATATATTATAAATAGTGCCATTGGGACTCAAAAAAGCTATTCTGAGAATTTCAACTACCAATTAATGAAATTTTTAACTGGAAATTCCAATTTGTCTAATCCATATATGAAATAAAGAAAATGGCTGCAAATACTTTGTTAAATAAGTGAATACTTAAGAACTCATAACATGAAATTTCCAAGGGAAAATACAATTCATGCAACAATGAATGAAAGTACTTTTTGAAAGTCAACTATGTGCCAGAAGTTGGTAAATTCTGTCTTTATGGAACTTTTATTCTATCAAGGGACTATAATGCTAGCAATACATTCTTACATTATACTGAAATTAATGTAATGCTATATGTTATTATACATCAATAAAAATATTTTGGCAAGTGGTTAAGTTCTAAAAACAAAAGTAAAACAGATTAACTGAACAGGATGGGGAGGCTGCAATTTAGACTGGGTTTCCTGGAAAGGATATGTGAGAGGTAACACTGAGACAAGGGTCTGAAGAGGGGCACGAGGGAGTGAACCACGTGGATACCTGAGGGGAAATCCCAGGGAGGTACAAGAACAGGTACAAAGACCCCAAGGCAGGATGGTGTTTGGTGCTCATGGAAGAACCAGGAGGCAAGTGGGATGGGAATAGGATGAAGCAGGAGAACAGACAGAAGCAGGTCACAGGTCCTGTGAACCCCAGAGGCCTGGGCAAGGATAGGAGCTGTGTCGTCTCACTGAAAGGGACATCGACGTAGAGTTTTAGATGGAGGAGTGACTTGTTTCAAAAGGATCACTCATTTGGCTGGGTGAAAGGAAGAAAGAAGATGGTAATTCAGAAACACATTAATTGTGGTTTTGACTGAAGTGGTCGTAGTGAATATGGTGAGGCATGGTCAGGTTGGGAAGGAACTGGCTTGAAGAGAGGAAATTTCATTTTAGACCTGTCAAAAGTGAAGTACCCATTAAACATATAGGTAAAAGTGTCAGATATGATGGTAGATGTACATGTCTAAGAACCAAATTGAAGATGTAAATTCAGGAGCCCTCGGCATACAGACCTGGAATTGAGTGAATGATCTGAGACATGAGTGTAGATAGAGAAGAAGTGAAGTGAAAGTTGCTCAGGCATGTCCAACTCTTCGCAACCCCATGGGCTGTAGCCTGCCAGCTCCTCTGTCCATGGAATTCTCCTGTGTCTGCTGCATTACCAGCAGATTCTTTACAACTGAGCCAGTGGGGAAGCCCCAGATATAAAAAAGATAACTGATAAGAACCTACTGTATAGCACAAGGAACTCTACTCAACATTCTGTAATGACCTCTATGGAAACAGTCTCCTTTGCTGGAGATTCCTTCCATCATCTTCCCACCCTCCAGGTTTAGGATGCATTGTGTCTCAGTCTTTAGACTTGATTTCTTCTCTATCTGGGTTTCCCTGGTAGCTCAGCTGGTAAAGAATCCGCCTGCAAAGCAGGAACCCCTGATTTGATTTCTAGGTCAGGAAGATCCCTGGAGAAGGCAATGGCAACCTACTTTAGTATTCTTACCTGGAGAATCTCATGGAGAGAGGCTTGTTGTTGGTATTCAGTTAACTAAGTCGTGTCTGACTCTCTGTGACCCCATGGACTGAAGCACACCAGGCTTCCCTGTCCTTCACCATCTCCTGGAGCTTGCTCAAACTCATGTCCATTGAGTCAGCGATGCCATCCAACCATCTCATCCTCTGTCATCCCCTTCTCCTCCTGCCTTCAATCTTTCTCAGCATCAGGGTCTTTTCAAATTGGTCAGCTCTTCTCATCAGGTGGCCAAAGTATTAGAGCTTCAGCTTCAGCATAAGTTCTTCCAATGAATATTCAAGATTGACTGGTTTGATCTCTGTGCTGTCCAAGAGACTCTCAAGAGTCTTCTCCAGCACCACAGAGGAGCCTGGCAGGCTACAATCCATAGGGTCGCAAAGATATCTAGTAGTGTGTATATGTCAATCCCAATCTACCAATTTATACCTCTTACCTGCCAGTCCCTTGGTAGCCATAAGTTTACTTTCTATATCTGTACATAGTATCTATCCATTTACAAGGATTTGAAAATACACTATAGAGGGAATATAAAGAAATATAAGAAATGACCAACCTGATTTACAACTAGCACATTGTACAGTTCACATTTGTGCAAATAGTTTGAATTTAACTAACATTTTCTGAGTATCTTATATGACCCAGAAATTAAAAACAAGAATGTCTAACACATTTTCCTACTTATGAATTTTATAACCTAGAGATTGTTTTCTCCCTTATTCCAAGGTAAGACCAGTTGGTTGAAATTACTGATTAAAGTGAAGGAAAGTTAAGCAAGTCAACTTTGGAGGTAGAACAGCATAAGGTTTTATCTAAACAGCTATGAAAATGAAAGAGAAATACAATGCAAAATGGGTAACTCGGTTAATTGGAATATGGACTGGAATTATAATCATTCCCAATTATTAGGAAATTTGTTACATATAACAATGGTATTCTGGTCATGTTAGAAAATGTTCTTATTGTATACAGATAGATAATAACATATTTAGGAGCAAAATGAAAAGATATTACTTATTTAAACCACTTCAAAAAATAAAAAGAGAGAGAGAACTGAATTGAAAGGGTATTCTCCACTTTTGCCTAATGCAAATGTTTGTCAGCTATGGAATTTTGACCCATAGAATTAAAGAAATCTTTATCTTTATCTCCCCAGACAATGTGTACCCATTTTCTGAGAACCATAAGGGCAGACTGGAATTATAGCTCAGTTGGGAATTAGATGTTTTTAAGCTCCTATCCATACTGAACAGAATATGTCATATAATCTGATTTTTCTCTCATTTCCCTTGGCCTTCTTTCTGTTGGTACTTACTTGCCTTTTACTCCCTGCCCAATCTCTGTTTTTTTAAGTTCCTAATCTTTCTGGATATCTATATTTGAGGGTATATACTAAAAGAGCATAAAACAGATACTTTTAAATTTTAATCTATTTTATTTGGAATGTTTAATCCATTGAAACTGATTGTGATTGTGATAATTGATATATTTGGATTTATTTCAAATACCTTATTTTGTTTTTTCCATATCTGTTAGTTTATAATAATCCATTTTCCTCCTTTCTTGTCCTCTCCTGGATTGATGGACTATCTCTTTTCATTCCAGTTTTTCCTTCTCCCACTTTGAAAATTATAGTCTATTTGTGTTCTTATAGTAAGCACCCTGGGCTTCCCTGGTGGCATAGATGGAAAAGAATCTGTCTGCAATGCAGGAGTCCCAGGTTTGATCTCTGGGTCAGGAAGATCCCGTAGAGAAGGGAATGGCAACCCACTCCAGTATTCTTGCTTGGAGAATTCCATGGACAGAGAAGCCTGGTGGGCTATAGTTCATGGGGTACCACAGCTGGACACGACTGAGCAACTAACGCTTTCACTTTCAGTAAGTACCTTAGAGATTGTAACATATATATTTAACTTTTAAAAGGTTTAAAGATAATCGATGTCTTTTGTTGTTGTTGTTCAGTCACTCAGTCATGTATGACTCTTTGTGACCCCATGGACTGCAGCACACCAGGCTTCCCTGTCCTTCCCCATCTCAAACTCATATCCATTGAGTCAGTGATGCCATCCAATCATCTCATCCTCTGTCATCCCCTTCTCCTCCTGCTTTCAATCTTTCTCAGCATCAGGGTCTTTTCCAATGAGTCAGCTCTTTGCATCAAGTGGCCAAAGTATTGGAGTTTCAGCTTCAACTTCAGTCCTTCCAATGAATATTCAGGATTGATTTCCTTTAGAATGGACTGGTTGGATCTCCTTGCAGTCCAAGGGTCTCTCAAGAGTCTTCTCCAACACCACAGTTCAAAAGCATCGCTTCTTCAGCACTCAGCCTTTTTTATGGTCCAAATCTCACATCCATACATGACTACTGGAAAAACCATAGCTTTGACTATACAGACCTTTGTAGGAAAAGTAATGTCTCCACTTTTTAATATGCTGTTTATGTTTGTAATAGTTTTTCTTCCAAGGAGCAAAAGCATCTTTTAATTTCCTGGCTGCAGTCACCAGCTGCAGTGATTTTAGGGCCCAAGAAAATAAAGTCCTTGCTGTTTCCATTGTTTCCCCATCTATCTGCCATGAAATGATGATACCAGATGCCATGATCTTCGCTTTCTAAATGCTGAGTTTTAAGTCAACTTTTTTACTTTCTTCTTTCACTTTCATCAAGAGGCTCTTTAGTTCTTCTTCACTTTCTGTCTTAAGGGTGGTGTCATCTGCATATCTGAGGTTATTGATATTTCTCCCAGTAATCTTGATTCCAGCTTGTGTTTCTTCCAGCCCAGCGTTTCTCATGATGTACTCTGCATATAAGTTAAATAAGCAGGGTGACAATATACAGCTTTGACGTACTCCTTTCCCAATTTGGAACCAGTCCGTTGTTCCATGTCTGATTCTAACTGTTGCTTCCTGACCTGCATACAGGTTTCACAGGAGGCAGGTAAAGTGGTCTGGTATTCCCATCTCTTTAAGAATTTTTAGTGTCTTCACTCTCCTTCTAAATAACACAAACACCAATAATGTTTCAACTCCAGCCACTACCTTCTTCTACTATGAGGTCTGATTATTTGATTTATTCATGCTGCTTATTTACTCACTGTCTCTCTCGTCCAAGCCAACTCTGCTCTGTGCTGAGACTACAAACTGTATTCCCCTATTTTGCCCACTGACTTCCTATTGTGTTGTTTGTAGGGATACAAAAGGGAGGTAAAAGATAAGTGGAGATGAGAAAAGCACTCCTTTCAATTTTTCAGTTCTAGTGGGCATTGCCCACTAGATCAGCAACTTTATTAGTTCAGCCCTCAGATTTTTTCAGAACTCCTGGGAGCAAACTCTCCAGCAGTCTCCCTCTGAGCAGCCAGCAGCCTCCAGGGGCATCCCTGTATGTCCAAGCTGTAGCTGACTACAGCAACAGTGGAAATGCGAGGGAGGCTCCAAAATAAATATAATGTTGCAGTGCCACCTCGTGGACATTATCAGTATAGCATGAACCCAAGCACTGGTGAAACAACATGAGCTACATAACCAACCAAAGATACTAGATACTTTGGAATTTCAAAAAAATCAAATATATATATGTGTGTGTCTTAGTTAATCTAGAAAACTGAATAACAAATAACACAGGACAACAGTATAAATTGGCAAAATCATTTTTATATCCCTTGTGCTAGAGCACTACCTCCTTCCTTAGACTAGCTTTCTCTAGTTCAGTTTACTGTCATTTTAAATTTCCCAAGTTTATAAAATAAATAAATTTCCCAAGTTTAAAGACCTCATTTTTTCCCCAAACAAATCAATGATCCTCACCTTTTCTCAGAATTAAAATGTTTTTCCTATTCATTATATGTTTTTTCTGTTGATTTCTATCTTTTTTAATTAAAACTTCCAACCTTCAAAAAGAAAATTAAACTTTTAACAAACAATCCTAGTAAATTAATTCTGTTTTTTTATGATATGATGAAATTAGCAGTGATGGAATCATGGTACATCCATAAACTTTTCTAAATTTTCCTATTTAAAAATAAAATTCTGGTCTTAAAAACTTTCTATTACTGTTTGGGTGTTTGTGCCAGTTATTTTAACAGAATTAAATGACTTTTGTGTTTTAAAATTAAATTATTATGGAAAGAAGTTTAGTAGATTAACATATTAGAAAGCAAGAATGTTTATTTAAAGCCTTAAATTCAAGTCTAACCTTTCTATTTATCAGAGATAAGGGGATAATTACTTCAGTTTAATTAGCCTCAGTATAATCATCTGTAAAATGAGGATTAAAACACAACTCACAAATTTTAAAATATTAAATAGGAAAATGTACATAAAATTTGTATTATAAACTGTTATACAAAGAGTTGAAAAACATTTATGCACTATGCTTAGTATCTTTATTCATAAATTTGCTTATTTAGAATTTTGTCTGAAAGAAATTTAAAATAGCCCATTTCATGCATCAGGCAAGCAATTATTTTTTTTAATCAGGAATTTTTTTTTTTTTAATTTGGTTGTGCCAGGTCTTAGTTGCAGCAAAGGAGGTATTCCTTGTGACGTATGGGACCCAATTCCCCGATAAGGGATCAAGTCCAGGCACCCTGCACTGAAAGCATAGAGTCTCAGCCACTGGACCACCAGGGAACTTCCCAAACAATAATTTTGAGGGTCTATATTTTTGAGAGTTTATATTTTGAGGGTCTATATTTTGAAAGATACTTGAAGATGATGAATAGTTCCCAGTGACCACCTTTAAAGTTTTATAAAATTTTTGAGGATTCACGTACACTTAATAAGTCAAATTACAAAAGCAATTAAACTAATCCTTAGGTGGCATCACAGAAGTGTTCACCCGAGTTTGAGGTAGAACATAGATGAGAACGGACATTTAATGATGGAAAAATGGTGTGAAAAAGGAAAACTTTTATTTTCCCTGTCTCAGCACCACTACAGTATTTCCTATTAATAAACTTTATTAACATTAATGAAATGTTGCTTTCTAACACTGATTTTGGGGTGGTTTATTACACAGCATTATTGAAGCTATGCTATTCTAGCAATAAATTTGAAAAAAAAATTTTAAATCCATATAATTTTTTAAGAAATACATTTGGACAAAATAGACTCAAGAAGAAGTAGAAAAATCGAATAGAGGAATTATCAAAAAAAAAAAATGAATGATATTGCAAAATTCTACCATGCCCAAATGACATATTCTACTAAATTTTCAAATAACAGATTATTTGCATCTTACACAGAACATGGAAAGAGATGAGATGCTATCTGGTTCATTTTTTAAAAAAAGGTAATATGATGAAAACAGTGCAAAACTAGGACAAAAGAGAAGGAAAAAATCATTGACCAAGTCTAATTGAACATGCATGCAGACATCCTCAATTAAGTGGGAGTGAAAAGTTATAGTTAAGAACCAAAACAGAATGTTGCGTTCATGTTCAGAGGCTTCAGTCGTGTCCAACTCTATGTGACCCCATGGATTGTAGCCTCCTAGGCTCCTCTGCCGGAGAAGGCAATGGCATCCCACTCCAGTACTCTTGCCTGGAAAATCCCATGGATGGAGGAGCCTGGAAGGCTGCAGTCCATGGGGTCGCTGAGAGTTGGACACGACTGAGCGCCTTCACTTTCACGTTCATCATTAACTTTTGGCTCCTAAGCATATGATGACTTAACATACTGTTTTGGGCTTCCCAGATGGCTCAGTGGGTAAAGAGCCCTCCTTCAATGCAGGAGACAAGACACAGGAGACTTGTCCTTGATCCCTGGGTTGGGAATAACCCCTGGAGGATGGCATGGCAACCCACTCCAGTATTCTTGCCTGCAGATCCCCACGAGAAGCCTGCTGCTGCTGCTGCTGCTGCTGCTAAGTCGCTTCAGTCGTGTCCAACTCTGTGCAACCCCATAGACAGCAGCCCACCAGGCTCCCCTGTCCCTGGGATTCTCCAGGCAAGAACACTGGAGTGGGTTGCCATTTCCTTCTCCAATGCATGAAAGTGAAAAGTGAAAGTGAAGGCGCTCAGTCGTGTCCGACTCTCAGCGACCCCACGGACTGCAGCCTTCCAGGCTCCTCCATCCATGGGATTTTCCAGGCAAGAGTACTGGAGTGGGATGCCATTGCCTTCTCCGGCAGAGGAGCCTAGTGGGCTACAATCCATGGGGTCACATAGAGTTGGACACGACTGAAGCCTCTGAACATGAACGCAACATTCTGTTTTGGTTCTTAACTATAACTTTTCACTCCCACTTAATTGAGCATGTCTGCATGCATGTTCAATTAGACTTGGTCAATGATATTTTTCTTCTCTTTTGTCCTAGTTTTGCACTGTTTTCATCATATTACCTTTTTTTAAAAAATGAACCAGATAGCATCTCATCTCTTTCCATGTTCTGTGTAAGATGCAAATAATCTGTTATTTGAAAATTTAGTAGAATATGTCATTTGGGCATGGTAGAATTTTGCAATATCATTCATTTTTTTTTGATAATTCCTCTATTCGATTTTTCTACTTCTTCTTGAGTCTATTTTGTCCAAATGTGTCTCTTAAAAAATTATATGGATTTAAATTTTTTTTTCAAATTTATTGCTAGAATAGCATAGCTTCAATAATGCTGTGTAATAAACCACCCCAAATTCAGTGATATAAAGCAACATTTCATTCAGCCCACACACCTCTAAGACAGTTGGGAATTGTTTAATTTGGTGGTTTGGCTCTGTATCTGAAGGTATGTCTCACAGCCTTCTTGGACCACCTGGCTACCCATGAGAAAAACATGAGACATATTCTCATGGTGATGGAAGAAGTTCATGTTAGATAAGTGGAAATAGGTGATACCTCTCAAGGACCAGATTCAGAACTGGAACACTGTCAGTTCAGACTCATCAACCAATGTAAGTCACGTGGCCCAGCCCTGTATCAAGAATGGAAATGGATCTACTCTACTTTACTAGAAAGAACTGCAAATTGACGTGACAAAGGTTACTGGTTTGGGAAGTGGTAATGAACTGAGAACAATTATGCCATTCACCATAGATCCTGTTAAAATGTATACATATATTTTTTTGCTCCCATTGCTCTTTTCCCCTTGGTCAATCATACCAAAGATTTTTCTACGTTATTAGATTTCTTAAATAACTGACTTTTGACTGTATTAATAAATTCAATTTTTTGGTTTCTTTCATCTTTGTGGTCTGTTGCAGGGTCAGTTTCCAAAGATGCCCTATGCTTCAAAGAACGCGCACTGCTGTTAGTTGCGCAGTAATCTGTGTATTGTGTCGCTCAGTCGCTCAGTTGAGTCCAACTCTCTGTGACCCCATGGACTGTAGCCTGCCAGGCTCCTCTGTCCATGGGACTCTCCAGGCAAGAATACTGGAGTGGGTTACCATTTCCTCCTCCAGGGAATCTTCCCCACCCAGGGATCAAACCTGAGGCTCCTGCATTAGCAGGCCGATTATTTACCTACCACTGAGCTCCCTGGGAAATCCAGTGTGTGTTTTAGATTCTACGTGTTAATGATGTCAGTCTAGTCTTCTCTATTCTTATTTTCTGCTTAATTGATCTTCTAGTGTCTGTGGGAGTTGTGTAATAACTGCTAATAGGCTGTACTAGTCCATTCCTCCTTGTAGATCTATCAGTTTTGCTTCATAAAGTCTGAAACTGTGCTATTTTTGCATAAAAACTGATGACTAGTGTGCATTCTTTGGTAAACTGGGGGTTTTTTCCAATCTGAACTAGCATTCATTAGACCTTTTATCTTGAGAGATAAGTGAGTACAAAAGCTGGTTTTTACTCTGAGGTACTTACTAGTGGGGCTTCCCCAGTGGCTCAGCAGTAAAGAATCTTCCTGCAATGCAGGAGTTGCAGGAGACACAGGTTCAATCCCTGAGTCCAGGAGATCCCCTAGAGGAAGACATGGTAACACAGTCCAGTATTCTTGCCTGGAGAATCCCATGGACAAAGGAGGCTGGTGGGCTACAGTCCATGGGGTCACAGAAGGTCGGACACAACTAAAGCAACAGCACACACACTCACACACACACACACACACACACACACACGCTAACCAGTGCTCTTGGGTATCTGTATTGAAAGCTGCTCAGGGTAAGGGGGACGAAGAAGAAAATCCTTCAAGTAACAGAAAAAAAAGGAAAGAGAGAAAAACTCATGAGGGGAAATATTAGAGAATTAAAGCATAAATCCAATGGATGCAATATGCAAACAGACATTCAGAAACAAAAGAAGGAACAGGTTATCATTAAAGAATTAAGAATTTTTCCCAGGGCTAAAGAGGCCTCAACAAGTTCCAGGAGGGACTGATTTAAAATATATATATACACACACACACACACACACACACACTATGGGGGTTCCGTCAAAAACTAAAAATAGAGCTACCATATGACCAGCAATCCCATGCCTGGGCATATAGGGCTTGTACCCAGAAAAGACAAAAACTCGAATTCAAAAAGATATATTCATCCCAATGTTCACAGCAACACTATTTACAACAGCCAATACACAGAAGCACCCTAAATGTCCATTAATAGATGAATGGATAAAGAATGTGTGTGTGTGTGCATATAATATGGAATATTACTCAGCCATCAAAAACAGTGAAATAGTGCCATTTGCAGCAACATGGATGGACCTAGAGATTAGCATACTAAGTGAAGCAAGTCAGACAGAGAAAGACAAATAGCATAAGATATCACTTATATGTGGAATATTAAAAAATGATACAAATAAACTTATTTACAAAACAGAAACAGACTCACAGATATAGAAAACAAACTTATGGTTACCAAAAGGTAACAGGGGGAGGATAAATTAGGAATTTAGGATTAACAGAGACACACCGCTATATAAAAAATAACCAACCAAGGACCTTCTGTATAGCACAGGAACTGTATTCAATGTCTTATAATAATCTTAATGAAAAAGAATTTGAAAAAGAATATATATATATGCACATATATATATATATATATATATACATGCCTGAATCACTTTGCTATACACCTGAAACATTATAAATCAACTATACTGAAATAAAAAATAAATAAAAATAAAACATATATATATGTATATATGCACACACCTCAAGGTATATTCTAGAAATTCCTAAACTCCAAAGATAAAGGGAAAACCTCACAAGCAAAGCATTCACAAAGAAATGGGTTGTCTATTAATGAGATTGGTAATGAACATCTCAAATGTGATGTTAGAAGACAGATCAGCATCCACAGACCAATGAGACAAGTCTTGTAGTCCAACTACCCCATGCTGAACACAGATTTGTGGCTATGCAAAGATTCAGAAAATACATCTGAGTTAAATAAAGATTCAAGGAAAGATTTCCAACCAAAAGTGAATATGAACAGAATAGTCAAAGTAAGGGCCTGTATCAGCGAAGTCCTGAGTTACGTGAATAGAAATGACTGGCCAAAAAAAATAATAAAATAATGTGACTGTGTATAGAGCACTTCCGGGCATTCAAGATACTGATCTAAATTGGACTCTTATCTCTATCTCTACAGATGGCTTCACAGCTCCTTTAAAGTTAATTTGGAGCTACAAATATAAAAAGATAGAGTTTATGCCATGGAGAGAATTTTTCTTCTCAAAAGCTGAAATTAGGACAATGCGTCATAATTTATTTTTTACTTAGTAAATGGGCACAAAGACTAACCCATAAACAAGTATGTTTGTCAAAATCAAAATTGTGTATTTAAAAACTGATATTTCACTATATATAAATTACACACCAATAAACCTGCATTTAAAAATAGAAAGTCTTCTCTATATTTTTAAATAAGTAATCCTAATGTATAGATAAATCCCTCGCTTTAATGTAGGTCTAGACTTTTAGGTCTATTTTTCAATAGCTATACAGTTTAGATAACTTGTCAAGATACTTAAAGAATAAAATTATATCTTAGAAATCATCTCTATTTTTCAAGGAAGATGCAAGTAACATGTGCTGCAAGTAACATGAGACAGTGACTCAGCTAAATGAAATAAGGAAATCTGTTGCTCAAAGGTATGGCAACTTTAGGGGCAGTAAGTCAGTGGCCTGGCTCTGTGCCCTGAGGGTATCCAGGTGCATGTATGTCAGTGTCAGAAAAGTAGTGAAACATGTAACAATTCCAGACAACTATTTCTTCTTCAACTGCTCTCTTAAGAGCAAGCAAACAGGTCCTCCTGCCACCCCACATGACTTTCCTTCCAATCTTACTGGACAGAATTAGATGATATGCTCATTCTTTTTTCTTACTGTGGTTAACACACACACACACACACACACACACACACACCAAGTTACCACCTAAACAATCTTTCAGTGTACAATACAGGGTGCACAGGGCTGTTCAGCAGATCTCTAGAACTCTATCTACATCTTGCATGACCTAAAAGCTATCCCAGGGAACAACTCCATATCTCCCTCCCCCTCCACTCCTAGCAACCACCAGGCCACTTTCTATTTCGATGAGCTTGATTACCTATTTCATATAAGTGAAATCATGCAGTATTTCTCCTTTTTGTGATTGGTTCATTTCACTCAGTACAATGTCTTCAAATTCATCTCTATTGTAACGTATGACAGATTTTCCTTAAGGCTAGATAATATTCCACTGTATGTTATGCATCACATTTTTTAAAATCCATTCATGTGTAGGTGGACACTGGGGTTGCCTCCAATTCTTGGCTATTGTGAATAATAATGAAGTTGTTGTTGTTCAGTCCCCCAGTTGTGTCCAACTCTTTATGACCCCCATGGACTGCAGCACACCAGGCCTTCCTGTCCCTCACCATCTCCCAAAGACTGCCCAAGTTCATGTTTATTATACTGTTGATGCTGTCCAGCCATCTCATCCTTTGACGCCCTCTTCTCCTGTCCTCGACCTTTCCTAGCATCAGGGACTTTTCTGACGAGTCGTCTGTTCGGATGACCAAAATACCGGAATTTCAGTTTCAGCATCAGTCTTTCTGGTGAATATTCAAGGTTGATCTCCCTTAAGATTGACTGGTTTGATCTCCTTGCTGTCCAGGGGTATGCAAATATCTCTTGGAGATTCTGTCTTCAATTCTTCTGGATATATACCTAGAAATAAGATGGCTGAATGATATGGTAGTTTTAATGTTTTTGGGTATCTCCATACACCATTTTATAATCCCACCAACAGTGCACAAGGGTTCTTCTCACATAATGGCTAACACTTGCTATGTTCTGTTTTTTGATAATGGCCATCCTAATGGGTGTGAGGTAGTATCTCACTGTGGGTGTGATTTTAATTTCCCTGATGACTAATGGTGCTGAGCATTAGTCATCTGAATTTCTTCTTTGGAAAAATGGTCAAGTTCTCAGCTCAGTTTTCAGTTGGGTCATTTGAGGGTTTTTCTTCATTACTGGGCTGTAAGAGTTCTTTATATATTCTGGATATATATTAAACCAACCATCATGTGTGCATGCTCAGTCACTAAGTCATGTCTGACTCTTCGCAACCCTGTGGACTGCAGCTCACCAGGCTTCTCTGCTCTTGGAATTTTCCAGGCAAGAATACTGGAGCGGGTTGCCATTTCCTCCTCCAGGGGATCTTTCCAACCCAGGGATGGAACCCACGTCTTTTGCATTGGCAGGCAGATTTTTTACCATTAAGCCACCTGGGAAGCTCCAGACAACCATCACCAGGATTATTGGGTTATTGGGGTTATTGGGGTTAGCAACGGTTATTGGGGAATCTATTACCACGGGACATATGTGTCTCACTTTTGTTTTACATCTCAGTTTCAAATTGAGAGAAGCATTCACTAAAGACATTATCACAGCTGCAGGTCTTATTTAAGCAGATATATATAGACAGGTAAGGTATAAATGGGAGGACACTGGATAGAGCCTCAGGTGACCTGAGTTTTTAGGACTTAGAAATTGCTAACAGTTCGATCTTCTTAAATCACTTTATCTTTTAAAACTATCTGTAAACCAAAGGGTGGTTTCATAATTCCAGCTTTAATCATTAACCAGGGATCTGGGTTAACCATTCATTTCAGATAGTTTATAAGCCTTTGGTAAATGTGACATCAAAGTGTTGGGTAGGTAGGTGTGGTCAAGTGTGGATCTGTATAGATATAGGTTTGTAAGTGAGAGTAAGTATCTGTGGGCAAGGGTGTGTATGTGTAGATATAGGATTATAGGTAAGAGTGGGTGCGGGTTGATAAGGGCAGGGTGTGTGTGTGTATGTGTATATAGAATTATATATGAGGGGGTGGTACGTCAAAATGCAGAGTAGGTAAAGGACAGGATGAATCTCAATCAAACACATGTTTGATCATTTTAATGATTTATATTTAATAATTTAATGATTCATTTTAATGATTTAATAATTTAATGATTCATTTTAATGATTTATATTTGTGTAGGATATAAACCCATTACTAAAGATGTTGCAACTATCTTTTCTAGTTTGTATGTGGTCTTTTATTTTGTTAATGGTAGGATTTTGTTAACGTTACAAACTTTATTGGGTATTTTTTGTTTTCATTAAGAGGACTCTTCTTTCCTTTTAATGGTCATTAAAAAATATGACAATTTATACATAAAGAAAATTAAATTAAAATGTCCACAAACTCAACACCTAAGGATAATCACTTTAACAACTCAGTCTACAGTCCAGTTCTATAGAGGGAGAGATGTGCAATAACACTGTACAGCCTACACACCTCTCTATAAAAGACTTAAATGCTCTCATATTCTATTAATGATAATATAAATAGGTTACTTCCGAATTCATTCTATGAGACGACCATTACCCTGATACCAAAATCAGACAAAGACACTACCAAAAAAAAGTTAAAGGCCAGTATCTCTGATGAATATAGATGCAAAAATGTTCTACACAGTATTAGCAAACTGAATTTATCAATATACAAAAAGGATCATTCACCCTTGATCAAATGTGATTTAGTCCAGTGATTCAAGGATGGTTTACTATTTGCAAATCAACGCGATACACCACATGAACAAAAGAAAGCATAAAAATCACATGATCATCTCAACAGATGCAGAAAAAGCATCTGACAAAGTATAGCATCCATTCGTGATAAAAACTCACCAAAGTAGGCACAGGGGGAACATCTCAACATAATAAAAACTATTTATGACAAACAGCTAACAACATATTCAATAAAAATAAATAAATAAATAGGGCATGACGATGATTTAAAAGCTCAAGAACTCTTCAGGGAGGGCTGAACTGTGAAGTAAGGACTTTGGACAGACACAGAGGCATAAGAAGGACACCTACAAGTCCTGGATAGCTGCTCTAGATCCTAGAAGAAAAGACCAGAAAGGCGCATGCAATGGCCCTGAAGACAAACTGTTGAAATATTGCCTGCGCAAGTCGCTTCAGTCATGTCCAATGCTTTGCTACCACATGGACTGCAGCCCACCAGGTTCCTCTATCCATGGGATTCTCCAGGCAAGAATACTAGAATAGGTTGCCACACCCTCCTCCATGGGATCTTCCCGACCCAGGGACAGAAGCTTCATCTCTTATGTCTCCTGCATTGGCAGGTGGGTTCTTTACCACTAGCACCACCTGGGAAGGAAATTTTCCCTAGATGTGCTTAAAAATCCCATGACATCCTACTTTAGGTTTGGCAATCAATGTTAAGTTCCCAGCCTCAAACTCAGAAATAGTTCTGTAACTCCTTGAGTCCAAAGAATATTCTCTTTCCCTTTAGACAGCAGTCAGTGATATATTGGTAAATGTTTAACAACTGGCTCTCCAAGAAAAAAAAATATGCACATATACATGCATATTAAATTATTACAAGCTTTACTGATATAGGACTTCCCCAATGGCTCAGACGGTAAAGCATCTGTCTACAATGCGGGAGACCTGGGTTCGATCCCTGGGTCAGGAAGATCCCCTGGAGAAGGAAATGGCAATCCACTCCAGTACTATTGCCTGGAAAATCCCATGGACAAAGGAGCCTGGTAGGCTACAGTCCATGGGGTTGCAAAGAGTCAGACACGACTGAGCGACTTCACTTTCACTTACTGATGATATAAAGGATGTGCAGCATACAATTTATAAATAATGATGCAATATATAGTACATTTTATTGTCAATTTCATACAGCCACTTGATTCTCAAAGAATGTTTTTGTTAGTTTTACAAGATTCTTTTATCCATAGTAAACTTGTGATTGAAATGTGATGTTCAAAGTTGCAATAACACTTTCTCAATAAATGATTGCCAGTTCAGATATATGATTTACTGTTAAACACTCACCCTCAAAATGGGCTTCCCTGGTGGCTCAGTGGTAAAGAATCTGCCTGCTAATGCAGGAAACACAGGTTCAGTCCCTGGTTTGGGAAGATCCACTAGAGAAGGAAATGGCAACCCACTCCAGTACTCTTGCATGGAAAACCCCATGGACAGAGAAGCCTGGTGGGCTACAGCCCATGAGGTCTCAAAGAGTCAGACATAGCTGACTACACACACACACACACACACACACACACACACACAAATTAGAGATTGGTGTTTTGTTTTGTTGCATGTCTACTCCAGACTTACAGTTAACACATGAAATTTTCTCCAACCTGCTGACTCCCAAGTTTAGAATAGATAAACAAAAAACAATAAACCAATCTCTTATTTGTAAGTACAGTTGATATCCATGGAGTAAATATTCCCCCCATGGCCTATTTCAAGCTACTAATGGACAAAATATGATCAAGCCTGCAGTTGGAAATTAATGTCCAACCTTACCCCCATTACATAGTTTAAGTATAGAAAAATAATTAAGTGATGCATTGGGATTATTTAATAGCTTTGTTTTCAGTAAGCTAAAATTTTTAATTTATAATATTGGCAGTGTTTAACAATGGTCTGGAAAAATTCCTGAAGATTGGCTCTCACTGGCCAACTCCTACACATTGCTGATGCAATACACAGCTCTGAAAGTCTTTGGAAGTCTCTGATGGGGGCAATGATTCTCAAACACTGGGCTATGTATACTGTTGCTGTTGACTCCTATCTGCCTTAGCTAAGGTAATACATCTAATACTGAAACACACCTGTCTCATAGAGGACCTCTCTGGGGCCAATGGGAAAACTGCCTACATTGTCAAATATGTTTATTGTTGGTTACTGATTGCCAAGGATCAAGAGGGCAAGGTGATGAATCTGCTGTTACAATTTATACTTCCTGATCATTCTCTTTGACCATCCAGCAAGGATATGCTCCTCTAAGAATCACGAGTTTCTGCATCTAAGACCTCACATCAAGATGCAGGTAAGTAGATATGTATGCGAGGTTAGTTCCGTAACGCAACATTCTAATTCTACTGATTAAAAAAAAATATGGAAGTTCCTAATCTATGAAATTCTATTAACTCATTGTTTTTGGCTGAGAATATGCCAAGTTTATAAAATATCTAAACACTCCTGGGGAGCTAAAATTTTTATAAAATATCATCTAAATGCTGTTTGGGAACTAAGATTTAAGAACGAAGCACAGAAATGAACAAATATAGTATACGAAATTATTTTTAAATAGAAAAATGTGTTCTCAATCTTGAGATTTTTAAAGGTATACAGAAATGACAATTGGATTTCTCCATTGAGAATATTAGCATAGACTAATAGAATATTAAGTTATATGCAGCTTTGGCTTTCAAGAGAATTTAGTTCTCCCAAATTTCCCTAATTTACCAAGAGAAAAGCTTTTTTTTTTTTTTTTATTTTGCTCTGAGAAAATTGGGTCTAAGTTAAAGTTATTTCTCCCGTTTTAATAAAATGGAAACAGCAGAAGTTGCTTCATAGAACAGTAATTCTAATAGATTCATCAAAGAATGTCATGAATTGATGCTAAGATACCTGTAGCACTTCTGATAATATGTTTTAGACTGAGATAGTTAGATTGATTTTTCCATAGAGTCTTAGACACTCGTGTATACATGCTCAGTCACTCAGTCGTATCCAACTCTTTATGACCCCATTGACTGTAGCCTCCAGGTTCCTCCGTCCATGAGATTATCCCTGCAAGAATACTGGAGTGGGTTGCCATTTCTTCCTCTTTCAGGGGATCTTCCCCACTCAGGGATTGAACCTGCATTTCTTTCAGCTCCTGCACTAGCAGGCAGATTCTTTACCATCGAGCCACCTGGGAAGAAGCCGCAGATACTTGACAAACTGATGCTTCTCAGTGTGTAAGAGCACTGATCCTTTGCTTACCATAATAGCAGTATCACAGTTTGTGTTTTATCAGCAAAATACAGGCATGAGAGTTAATTCACCCAGATTCCTTTTTCAGATTTGCCATTGATTTCCTATGATTTGAAAATAGGCATATTACTTTCTGAGGAAAAAAAAAAAAATATATATATATATATATATATATATATATATATAAAGTAAGAGTTTATTTTACTTTTAATTAAGAAATCCTCAATTTAAATATTATTATAACTGATTTATGTATAGGCTTCATACTAGTTTGGCTTTCTGGAAGTAGCTTCTCCACCTGGGTGCCTGGGAGTCAAAACGGGTCATTCTTCCTCCCCCAGAGCTCTAGTTTGAAATTTTCTTCTGTTTTTCCTACCAATGCCACCTCCATACTAATAGAGCTGACAGAGACTCTACCCTCTACCCCTGCCCGGTTCTGAGTAGACTTAGTGACATCAGGACTGGGAGGATAAAGGAACTGGGCAGAAAACAAGCCTGAGTGAGAGCTCCCCACCCCCTGCCTTGCTCTGCCCTGGCCCCAGGACTGGTTCTTTTCAGAAAAAATATTGAGGGTTATGAAGAACTTTTGAGGGGCTTGCCTAGGAACCAGTCACAAAATGACTTCTATAGGAAAATATATCCCAAGTTGCAAATACCCAGCTTCTAGAACACAATGTCTTTACGAGTTGAGGACACCGAGTAATATATGAGTCCAACGTTCTTAGGAACACTCATCCTCAGGGAGCTGAACATGTGATTTTCCACCTGGGAATACAGCTCCACTACTTTATGCTGTTGCTACCAACAATCATTTTTCCACAAACTTGGAGATCTGAGTTCTAAGGCAGAGTTTTTCAAATCATGAAGTGACAGATGCAGATTAAGAGTTAAATGAAAGCTGAGACCTTAATGCGGAAAAGGTTATTGCTCACTTCTTCCTGATATGTTAGACCTGTGATTAATTCAACTGTAGGAAATGGCGAAACAATGGCACTTACTTAGCTAGAGGACTCCTTCCAGCACTTCTCTGACTGAGACATTTCTGGATGCCATATGCAGTACTTTATGTTAACTTTTCTTCAGGGACAGAAAGTATCCATGTGCCTTTTGTCTTCCAAGTAGGAATACAGATGACTGGGGACAGTACACCACAAAAGAACAAGACCCTCTATGAGAAGTATATTCAGATCAATTCACAATTTTAATTGGAAGAGCCAAATATTTAAATCAGGCTAGGCAAGGCCTTCAAGAACTTGAGCCATGTACCTTCTCCCAGGCTTAGTTTCCTCATCTGTAAAACAACAAGGTTGGGGAAGCTGATTACAAATGTTTCTGTGATTCCAATGACTTCCCCGAAGACTCTGATCCAGAGCCTGTCTAAAAACCTCCTATACTGAGCCATCAAAAGGAAGAAAATAATGCCATTTGCAGCAACATGGATGGACCTAATCATATTCAGTGAAGTAAGTCAGACAGAGACAGACAAATGTCATATGATATCATTTATATGTAGAATCTAAAATATGATACAAAGGAACTTATTTACAAAACAGACTCACAGATTTAGAAAACAAACTTATAGCTTAGAAAACAAACTTATAGCTACCAAAGGGGAAATATGGGGGGTGAGATAAATCAGTTTTGGATTAGCACACACAAACGACTATATATAAAATGATAAACAAGGTCCTACTGTATAGCACAGGGAACTATATTCAATTTCTTGTAATAAACCATCAGGGTAAATTTTATATATGTGTGTGTGTGTGTATGTGTGTGTGTGTGTGTGTGTGTATATATATATATGTATATTTGTTGTTCAGTCGCTAAGTTGTATCAGACTTTTTTGCAACCCCATGGACTACAGACCACCAGGCTCCTCCATCCATGGAATTTCCCAGGCAAGAATACTGGGGTAGGTTGCCATTTCCTTCTCCAGGGGATTTTCCTGACCCAGGGATCAAAGTCATGTCTCCTGCATTGGCAGGTGGATTCTTTACCACTGAGCCACCAGGGAAGCATATATATATATATGTGTGTGTGTGTATATGTGTATACATATAACACAATCACTTTGCTCTATACCAGAAACTAGCAACTAGCACCACATTGTAAGTCAACTATACTTCAATTTAAAAAATAATAAATGTAAACCTCCTATTGCGTGCTCTCTGACCCAAGCTATTGCCAGAACCCTCGGTCATTGTGGTATGGCTGTATAACTCCCAGTCTTTTTCTAGGACTTAGCAAATTGCTAGGACAAATAGCACAGTATTCTAGCTCCCCAGACTGTCCAAACCAGTTAGGAATCCCTCTGCTAACTATACAGCTCAGATACTCTGTTGCTGAGTTTCTTTAAATTATGTGAGGATTTTATTGTCTGTATCTCGAGTTCTGTGATTTGAAGGCACAGGAATAAGATGAGTTCTTATCCCACTGGGGTTTTTATTTTGTTCAAAATTAAAACAGACCCAAGGAATGGCAAGGAATGGCTTCTCCTCTAGATTACATCTTTGATGATTTGTGTGGTCTTGCCAAAGGCTGATACTTAAAACCTCTGCAGGGTTTTATACACCTAAATTCTTTTTTGGCAGTTCCTCTTCTGCCCAAATTCCTCAGGAAGCAGTACAATGCGGGGGAAAATGTAAGCTTGGTTTAGTATCTTTGTAGTTTGTTTACATTTTAGACACCAAAGCTTTAGAGTTAAGTAAATCAGCTGGGCTCAAGAGCTGGTCTGTAACCTTGGGAAAGTTACCTATGCCTCAATTCCCTCAACTATAAAATGTGGGCAATTGCATCTCTTTTCCAAGGTGATTTTCTTGAAATACATCTATAAGGAAGTACCCAGAACAACATTTGGCACATACAAAGAATCCAGTAAAGCTGCTCTTTTCTCTCATTCTCTACCTTCACTGCTTCCACTGGAATGAATATCAAAACCATAAAAGTAAATTGCCTATATTCACCTCTATTCTTATAGAATTCTTACTGAGTCTTTAGTTTTTCCTGAATGTTTTCAGGCTTGACAATACTCAGACATAATTAAAGGAACCCATGCTACATGAGTAACATTTAAAAGCTACCTTTGCATCCAGCTTTGTCATCACGGGGCACACCCTCTGGCTACTACTATACAGGGCAAGACTGAAACCAATAAGTCAGAGTTTCACAGTGTTCCTTTTGACCAGCTTATTGGGCAATGGGGAAGAGTCTGAGAACTCTATACATAGGATCCTACCCCAGAGATGTCAGCATTCCTCAGGGTGATTCAGCTACCATTATCCGTTAGCTTCACCCTGAAATCATTTGCTAAAGCGCTATTCTCCCAGAGTCATAAACCAGAATCCTGGAGGGGTCTGCAACAGTGGTTGGCAACTCCTACACAAGGGACAAATCTACCCCACTTCCTGCTTTTATACACCTAGGACCTAATAATTGAAAAACTAAAATAAAGAATAGTATTTCTTGACATATGAAAATTATATGGGACACAAACTTTGGTGTCCATAAGTACAGTCGTACTGGAACAAAGCCACAGCCATTTATTCGTGTATTGGATGTCTGCATGGTACAGGAGCAGAACTGAGTAGTTGCCCCAGAGACTGTAGAGCCCATAAAACCTATATACTTCCTGGTCCTTTACAAAGTTCGCTGCCCCCTGACATGGGGCACAGACACCGGGAGCCAGACAGCTGCAGAGTTCAGCTCTCGCTGCCTTCCACTTGCCCAAGTTCTCCCATCTCCTTTGTATGCTCCAATGTTTAATGAGGCTTTTACGAGGGTCAAACAAATGTATAAAGTGCTTAGAAGAGGGTCTGGTGCATATTACGTCCATAGTAAAGTAATGCTCAAAATTCTCTAAGCGAGGCTTCAGCAATATGTGAACCGTGAACTTCCTAATGTTCAAGCTGGTTTTAGAAAAGGCAGAGGAACCAGAGATCAAATTGCCAACATCTGCTGGATCATGGAAAAAGCAAGAGAGTTCCAGAAAAACATCTATTTCTGCTTTATTGACTATGCCAAAGCCTTTGACTGTATGGATCACAATAAACTGTGGGAAATTCTGAAAGAGATAGGAATACCAGACCACCTGACCTGCCTCTTGAGAAATTTGTATGCAGGTCAGGAAGCAACAGTCAGAACTGGACATGGAACAACAGACTGGTTCCAAATAGGAAAAGGAGTATGTCAAGGCAGTATATTGTCACCCTGCTTATTTAACTTATATGCAAAGTACATCATGAGAAACGCTGGACTGGAAGAAACACAAGCTGGAATCAAGATTGCCGGGAGAAATATCAATAACCTCACATATGCAGATGACACCACCCTGATGGCAGAAAGTGAAGAAGAACTCAAAAGCCTCTTGATGAAAGTGAAAGTGGAGAGTGAAAAAGTTGGCTTAAAGCTCAACATTCAGAAAACGAAGATCATGGCATCCGGTCCCATCTCTTCATGGGAAATAGGTGGGGAAACAGTGGAAACAGTGTCAGACTTTATTTTTCTGGGCTCCAAAATCACTGCAGATGGTGACTGCAGCCATGAAATTAAAAGACGCTTACTCCTTGGAAGGAAAGTTATGACCAACCTAGACAGCATATTCAAAAGCAGAGACATTACTTTGCCAACAAAGGTCCGTCTAGTCAAGGCTATGGTTTTTCCTGTGGTCATGTATGGATGTTAGAGTTGGACTGTGAAGAAGGCTGAGCGCCGAAGAATTGATGCTTTTGAACTGTGGTGTTGGAGAAGACTCTTGAGAGTCCCTTGGATTTCGAGGAGATCCAACCAGTCCATTCTGAAGGAGATCAGCCCTGGGATTTCTTTGGAAGGAATGATGCTAAAGCTGAAACTCCAGTACTTTGGTCACCTCATGTGAAGAGTTGACTCATTGGAAAAAACCCTGATGCTGGGAGGGATTGGGGGCAGGAGGAGAAGGGGACAACAGAGGATGAGATGGCTGGAGGGCATCGCTGACTCGATGGACGTGAGTCTCAGTGAACTCCGGGAGTTGGTGTTGGACATGGAGGCCTGGCATGCTGCAATTCATGGGGTCGCAAAGAGTTGGACATGACTGAGCGACTGATCTAATCTGATCTGATCTGATGGGTCTGTTACTATTCACTGTCACAACTTTTTTCATAAACTAAAGCAGCAGCAGCATACCAGTTAGTTAGCAACAACTGTGAGAATTTATTTGTAGCCCTCCAGCTACATTCAAGGGGCAGTAGGAAGGTATTAAAGACAACTGAAATAACAATGAGCATAGAGCCTTATCCACAAAACTAGTTCTGCATTCTTAACAAATATTTTTTATGCTATATTCTTCTTTCAAACTTGAGTCTTAGAGAAGCTTACACTCACCTTTGAGTTCAGCCCTCACCATCTATTCTGTAATTACAGTTGGAAGAAACAGACTTCAAAACAGAGACTAAGGAACAGAATAGAGTCCAGAAATAAATCCATGCATATACGGTCAACTGATCTTGGACAAGAATGCCAAAAGTACACAATGGAGAAAAGATGACCTCTTCAACAAATGGTCCTATGAAAACTGGATTAGTGCATGTGTGGGTGCTCAGTTGACTCTTTGTGACCCCATGGACTATAGCCCACCAGGCTCCTCTGCTCTGGGATTTCCCAGGCAGGAACACTGGAGTGGGTTGCCGTTTCCTTCTCCAGTGGATCTTCTTGATCCAGGGATTGAACCCACGTCTCCTGCACATCTCCTGCATTGCAGGTGGATTCTTTTTTTTTTTAAACCACTGAGCCACTGGGGAAAATTGGATGCTTACATGCAAAAGAGTGATTATTGGACCCTATTTCACACCATACACAACAATCAACACAAAAATCAAAATGGAATAAAGACTTAAATATAGGATCTAAAACTGTAAAATTCTTAAAAGAAAACTTAAGGGAAAAGCTTTATGACATTAGCCTTGACATTGATTTCATGGCTATGACAGCAAAAGCACAAGCAACACAAACTAAATAAGTAAGTCGGATTAAAAAGGTTCTGCACCGCAAAGAAACAACAGAATGAAAAGGCAACTCACAGAACGAGAGAAAATATTTGCAAGACATATATCTGACAAGAAGTTATTCTCTAAAATTTTAACAAAGAAGATATACAAATGCATAGCAGGTATATGAAAAACTGCTCAGTGTCACTAATTACCAGGGAAATGCAAATCAAAACCACGAGATATCACCTCATATCTGCCAAGATGGCTATCATTATAAGAAGAAAAAAAAAATAGACAAGTGTTGGAAAGTATGTGGAGAAATTGGAAATCCTGCACATTATTAGTGGGAACTAGAAATGGTGAGGCTGCCATGAAAACAGTGTGGAGTTTCCTCAAAAAATTAAAAATAGAATGACCATATGATCTAGCAACCCTACTTCTGGATATATATCCAAAAAAAAGTGAAAACAGAATCTCAAAGAGATATTTGCACCCATGTTCACAGCAATATTATTCACCAATAACCCAGATGTGGCAGCAACCCAAATGTCTATCTATACATGAATGTTTTTCATTGTGGCATATATCACACAATGCATTGTTATCCCGCCTTAAAAAAGGATATCCTATCATATTCTGCAACATGGTTGAATTTCAAGGACACTATGCTAAGTCAATTACAAGAAGACAAATACTGCAAAATTCTACTTATATGAGGCATTTAAAATAGTCAAACTCATAGAAACTGAAAGTAGAATGGTGGTTGCCAGGGCCTCTGAAGAGGAAATGGAGAGTTGTTTACTGGTAGAGACCTTCAGTTATGTGAGAGGAAAAGTTTTGGAGACCTGCTCTGCGGCACTGTGGATGCTTTTAACAATAGCGCACTGTACACTTGGGCAGGAAGATTTCAGGTTGTGTTTTTACTACAATAAAAATACTAGGGAAAAAATAAAACCCTCCATATAGGCCAAAGGACTCATATCTCTAATCTACCTTGACGACGACTGTGGTACTTGAAAACAGGCATCAACTTCCTGAATCAAACACAAAGCAAGTAATGTATAGTTGATTTGATATAAAAAAACAGGAAATACTAGAATTTTTCTCACAATTCAGGACTTTCATTTTGAGGTTTATGGGATCCAAAAGGAGAACTTGAGAGGGAAGTTTATACATGAGAGGAAAACAATGACCCTAGTGAGAACCCAGTCCACCACATGAGCAGGCCCTGTCCCACACATAGCAGGCGCTCCAATATTTGTCAAATGTCGATGACTCATTCAATTTTTCTGTGCAACCTCCATAGCAAATACTGTGAATCTTGCTTATTGTTACATTTCTTAAAACAATAAGAAATTGTTGAAATTCAAAGAATTCTGCGTGATAGAAATTGCATGAAACAAAACCAAACCAGAAAATCTCACGTCTGAATTGCTTCAAACTGTTAAACTGGGTGAAAAAACAAAGCTGTGAAGTAAAGAAAACTGTTTCCTGAATCACCTGAGTGACACTCCAAGATCCAGTTCTCTTACCTTCCTGACAAGTGTGTTTTTTACCAACACACTCTGCCTGCACTAAACTTTTCTTGCATAAAAAGTAGCTGAGTGATTTTGGAGACGGGATTGTTTTGCCTGAATCATCCGGATAATTGGAACAACTCAACTTATAAGAACAATCCGGCCGAGGCTGCCCTGTCCAGTAAGTGCCCGCTGTCCTCTTCAGGCCATATCTGAGTCACATCCAGCTTAACCTTGAGATGACCGTGTCGCCTAGGAAGGAAACACACCGTTATTGTTGAGTGAAAAGGTCAACCGCAAACCGACGCTCCAAATGCGCTCAGGTCCTGAAATTCACTGCTGATGTCCAAAGAGGCTTTCGCAGTTTGGTTTTCCGACGTCTCCTTTCCCTGAGAGCATCTCAGAGCTGCCCTAAGGCATTCGGCCCCTTCCCCCAATACCACACTTTGCTTTCAGCCCCGTAGGCCTGTCCAATAAATTTGTTTAAAATACAAAACGTAGCAGAAGATGCTCGAGCAGGAAGAGAAAAAGAACACCCGGCGAAACGGGTTGGTGTTGGAACGTGCCATTCGTTTTGAAGGGAGGAGAATCCCAGGTGTGAATTGCATACCGCGTGTGAAGTCACTTACCAGACCTCGGGTTCTTCAGGGCCTGAGAAGAGAAAACACCAAAGACCGGGCGAAGGACAGGAAGGGGCGGAGGCCGGGAGCGGAGCCTGGCGCGGGCGGCAACCTCAGGCGCGTACCCCGCGGCCCCGGGTGGTGCGGCCCTGGGCGGTCCCCGCGGGCAGGAGGGGAGGCGGGAGGCGCTGGGCGGCGGCGCAGAGTGCAGCATGGCGTATCCCGGGCATCCCGGCGCCAGCGGCGGCTACTACGCAGGCGGGGTGAGTACTGCCCGCGCGGGCTCGTGGCCTGGGCTCGATCCCTGGACGCCCGGGGCTCCGAGAAGCCACACGGGGCATCTCGGCCGGGGCGGCTCCCAGGCTCTCCGGCGACCTCCTTCCTTCTGTCCCTTCTTCCCCCTGGGTTGCTGCTTGGGGCCGGGACGCGCGTAGGTTTGACCCAAGAAGCCCACCCTGTGCCTCCCGGATCCGCGGCGTGAAATCGTGCAACTGGGGTGTTGCCTTCCGCTCCGCCTTCCCTAAGAGCAACAGCCATTTTAATCTAGAATGGTCCTGCGATCCGCTTCTCTCTCTCTCCGAAATTGAGAAAAACGGGGAAAGTCAGGGAAAGTCCGCTAGAGTCAGAGACTTCCGGGAGGAAGGCAGCCTGGCCCTGAGTCTGGGACGGGCATCTTTTTGGGAACTGTTTCCTAAAGAGAATATTCCCTAGCCGTGACACACCTCACCCTCCCGAGGCTACACCTGTCTCCGAACGCTTTAAAAATACCATAAACGCTAGGAAAAAATATGTAAGACAGTTCTGAGCCCTGCTGGTAAGTTGCATGGCCGGGTTGCATTCATCTCAGTAAACTGCAGGTTAATGGGGCTTTGCAGAGGTTACTTCATTTATGCTGATGTCATTGTCAAGACAACTCATTTTGATCCTAGCTGCGGGTTTTTAAATTATAACTGGGGTGAGAATGGGAGAAAGGGGAGGAGTGATTGTACGTAGAGAGTTAAGGGAGGTGGGGGGGAGAGGAGCAAACGACTGACCGTGAACCTGACTTTGCACAAGGCACTCACTGTTGAAAGAATAAAACTTGGTCATCGGATTGATGCGTTTGTTCCTTGTCTTACAGTACGGAGGGGCTCCCGGAGGGCCTGCGTTTCCCGGACAAACTCAGGATCCGCTGTATGGTTACTTTGCTGCTGTAGCTGGACAGGTTAGCTCTTCCCTTTAACATTAAAGGAATTTCAGATTGTACATTTGTATTAACCTTTGTTACAGTCACTCGGAAACACGACTATTCCTCTGGAAAAGAATTCCTTTGCTTCTGCTCAAGAAAAAGAGAGAAGGAAGCTCATGGGCAGTTATTTATTTTTGAATATTCAGAACAAACTCGGACAGCGTGTTACCCATGCTTATGTTCAATTCAGAACTAAACTCGTGATTGAATTAGGGTCAGATTGAACACAATAAGCTAGTATAAATATGCTTTGAAGATATGTAAGGTAGAAAGATGTCTTTAGAACTGTGAATTGTCAGGGTCCGGACAGTGAATTTCCAGAGAAGAAATTCCAGGTCGAATCATGTAGTACCAGTAATTCTGTAGCCAGATTCTGAGGGACATTTTCTTTGCATTGAGTTTGACTGTTAATTACCCCCTTAGGAAATGGGTACTTCAGGTAAAAACCCACTAGCTTCAAAATAAGAGGGTGGTTTCTTCTTGCTATCAGGAAGTTAATCTTGTGGCCAGTTTATTTTTTCTTTGATGCTATTACTAGGTCAGCCCTTCCCTGTCCTTGTTAGGTGTTGTGGTCTATTGACCCAGAGAGAGAATTAAGGTCAACACCCCAAGACCTTTCACTTTACATTCTAGTTGTGTGACAAGTGGTCGTTCATCTTAGAGGAGGCCTTTTTCCTCAGCTACCAGGTCACTGTATATACCATACTGCTGTTATAATCCAACATGTTCAAAGAGGACGTTTGTGCTTATGAATTCAACCTAGCTTTCTTTTAATCAAAAGCTAGAAATAGCACAGTCTTAATGTGAAAATGCTTGTAGTCTGTTATGGGATAAAAACGTGTGACCACCTTTTAGAACAGCACTGGAAGAAATACAGTTTGAGAAACTGAATGGAAAATTGAGTCTAAAACGGAAAGAGCCTTCCCCTTAAGTATCTGCTTCACCTGTTAGTGATCAGTGTCTTTGAAACCACAAGACACGGCAAAGCTCAAGTCTCTGCATTCTTAGATCGCCGGTACCAGGAGCCATGAAAGTGACCCCACCTGCTTAGCTTTCAGCAGCCCTGGTCTGCAGCAGCATGTCCATCGTCTTTCACGTTATTGATCCTGCCTGTCATCTAGATTGTGTAGTAGTCATGAACTTGAGGATTTAGGCATTTTGTTTTAAAATCTTTAACATGTTTCTAGTTCTGACCTAGGTCAGCCAGTGAATAGGCATGGAGAACTTGTCTTCCAGGTATAATTGTGATCTGAAAAAAAATTCATCATATTCTAAGCAAAGGCAATCACAGAGGCTACTTTTTGTGGGAACCAAACTTTTCATTTACTGATGTCATCTGTGTACCCAGCCATCCACCCCCTCAACAGAAAAAAAAAAGCTGGGACAAGTAATAGAACTTCTAATGAAATACATAAATAATTGTATTTTAAATTGCTTACTTTGGCAGTTTCCTAGTTCAGAGTGAGAGTAGTTAAGGATAGGAGCTAGTTGTATTCATATGTTTAAAAATATGTCTCACTGAATTCATCTTACTGTTTTATTAAGAAGAGTAACCTTATACTTTAGAAGTTATGCCAAGTCTAATTCAGGAATTTATAGGAAATGACAAAAAGATATTGGTAATACCAAAGCATAGGTGTAAGCAGCTTTCAGACTTGGTAATTCTTATGTAATGATTGTTGCAAATAAAGCCTGAAATTGAATACCCACTTTACCTAGGTACTAAGAAAGGTATTTTTGGTATATGTCCTTAATTATCCATTTGTGGGAGAACCTTGAACAGTTTTCTTTCTTTCTGTAACTTATTGTTTGGGGAAGTAGAGTGAAGAAAAAGAATGCCTACTTTTGAAAGGCGTCCATTTAAAGTCTCATGCATGATAATATTCATTTTCTTTATTATTATTGGTATACTGAATGCTGAATATAAACAAAGAACTGGAAGGTACAAGTCATTCTTGTAAATCCTTTTCCTGTTTTTGTTTTTTTTTCCCCAAAAGGATGGACAAATAGATGCTGATGAACTGCAAAGATGCCTGACACAGTCGGGCATTGCTGGAGGATACAAACGTGAGTTAGCAGCCCCAAAGTGTCTCGGAAATCTCTTGTGTTTCAGATGTTACTTGTGATTATTACAGCCTTCAAGAAATCTGAGAGTTTCTGAAATGGCAAAGTTAAGAATTTCAGAAGCTGGATTTATTTCTTTTGTATTTCAAAATGCTCGTTTGAAGATAGTTCTTACTGAATCATCCCACACTACCCACCAGTTTAGTGGGTTTCTTGGATCTGGGTTTCGGGTGTCTGAAACCATTCAAACCAATAAGACATGTGGCCGCCTCCTCAGAAAATGAGGTAAGGTGCTGAAATGAAATCCTCCAGGTCAGGTGTCATTAATGATAGGAGCTAACATTTGCTGCTCACTGTTTGCCAGGAGCTTATTCTGGCTCGAACATGGTGTCACTTAGGGCTTTTGGTGGCTGGTGCTTGGCACCTGGTCCCGGGGTGACCTGTTCTGCATCCCTAGTTCTGAGTAGGTGGTCCTACCCTCCCTTTTCACGAGTGCCCAGTCCCCCAGCCCTAGTCCTCAAGGAGCCAGTTATACACTCCTGCTCTCAGCTCCTGGCAGCATGAATGCTCATCTTGACATCTCCCAGCTCTTTGCTCTTTCTACATTAGGCTAAGTAAGACGTACCCTTCCTAATTTCTAAACTCTTTATACTAGTCCTTCTTCCTGCTGCCCCCTAGTTCCTCATAGACTCCCCCTGTGCTTATACCCACTTCCTTCCTTTTGAATTCTGCACGAGCTGCAGAGAGGGAACTCTTACCAGGATGCTCATTCCTGGCAGGGGCCTTCTCATTATCCCACACATGCCACATGCTTCCCTTCAAATCATATCTTTACCATGATAGAACAGCGTCTTGGCTGATATGCATGACCTACCACCTTCTTTGCGTGCTGTTAATTGAGACAGAATATCAAATTAAAGCCTCAACTTCTTGGTAAGCTGTGAATTAAAACATTCGAACTAGGGGATTTCCTGACAGTCTGGTGGTTAGGGCTCCAGGCTTTCACTGCGATAGACCCAGGTTCAATCCCTGTTTGGGGAAATAAGATTCCACAAGCCATTCAGCATGGCCAAAAAACAGACAAGCAAACAAACAAAAAAACCCACAAACTAGAATTCACACCTGGGGACCTGTTGTGGCCATTTTTGACTGTTTGACAGGGCATAGTTACTATGTGTTTCTCTTTTTTAAACTATCAGCATATCCATTTTTATTATCCTTTGTTTTATGAATTTAGTATCCAATCACTATTTCCTAGTTGTGGGAATTAAAATAGAAACCTTTTGGATTTCTGTTATTTACTCGGATCCTACTGGTCCTACACAAAAGAAGCCCTTTTCTCCATTAGGGATTGTTTTTTTTTTTTTTTTTACACTATTGTAGGCAGTACATTTAAATTATTAACCTCAAGCAGTTGGGGCTGGTGAACAAAGGAGATCTAATAGCAGGGTTTCCACAAGTGAGCTATGTCACAATAGAGACTATTACTCTACTTCTGCTCAGTGGAAGAGGTGTGGCCAGTTTTAAAATCTAACAAAATGGGCAGTGTATTCTTGTAGAGCAGTCCCTTTAGAAATTTCCTTTGAGAAAGCCACATTTAGTAATGACCTTAGATCACCGAGTTACAGAAAGGACATACCTATCACCTGAACTGTGTGATTAATCTGCTTGCCGTCATCTCGTTTTGAAGGCGCTGCTTGCATGCTACATTGCTTCAGTCGTGTCCCACCATTTGTGATCCTATGGACTGAACCCGCCAGGCTCCTGTGGCCATACGATTTCCCAGGCAAGAATACTGGAGCGGGTTGCCATTTCCTTCTCCATGTGAGACTGTAATGACCCACAAAACCATCCTGTTTGTGAGTGTCAGAGTGAGTGTTGTAATGGAGAAGTTATGTAGCCATTGGTCTTTTTCAACCCAGCTTCCAAACCAAAAAGCACAGATGGGGATGTGGGAGACAGTAAAACCTATGGCATCTTCTTTTCTGGCCTGGAAAATGCCATAGACAGAGGAGCCTGGCAGGCTACAGTCCACGAGGCCGCAAAGAGAAGGACATGACTGAGCACACACAGCGCTTGGTATCCTAACCAGGTTAAGAGGGAGCAGTCATGCCTAGAGGCGGTGTTGATGAGGGAAGTTGCTCTTTGAAATTATTTAAAATAGGCTTAGCATTATTTAAAATTATTTAAATTGGCGTTATTTAAAATAGGATTAGCATTAGTAAAAACTCTTTCTGGAGAAAAAAGAGAAATGAACAGGAGTTCTTCTCACCCAGACTAATAAGATGTCAGTGTTCTAACTCATCAGAACTGCCTGCCCAGAATAGTGAATTTTCTCTTTTGT
This sequence comes from Bubalus kerabau, assembly GCF_029407905.1. Classification (NCBI taxonomy): domain Eukaryota; kingdom Metazoa; phylum Chordata; class Mammalia; order Artiodactyla; family Bovidae; genus Bubalus; species Bubalus kerabau. The sequence goes on along the minus strand of NC_073631.1, from coordinate 75,559,297 downwards.
TCCTGCCCATCTCATTCCCTCCCTTCTCAGACCAGATTTCTGTTCTAACAAAGAACTCTAACCTGTCACTCTCCTCCTCTTAAAAATCCTGAGTAGCTCCATGGTGCCCATATAAAACAGAAGTTAGACAGCTTACTAGGAATTCAGTCCCAGATGCATAGCACCCCCCAACACTTTCTCCCCGCTTCTTTGCCTGTCTGGACTTCACTGCTGCTTTCCTTGCTTGTGCAGGTCCCCGGCTTTACATGACTGTCTCCAGATATCCCAAATCTTTCCTGTCATTCACAACTTGGCTTAAATGTTACCTCTTCTATCAAGTCTTTCTTTCAACATGAAGGAGCCTCTCACACTTCAAGATCTGGTAGTTTTTGGTGTCTCCATTATGGCTTACCCTCTTCTACCCTGTAGGAAATAGCAGCCCACTCCGGTATTCTTGTCTGGAGAATCCCATGGACAGAGGACCCTGGCAGGCTACAGTTCATGGGGTCGCAGGAGTCGGACACGACTTAGCGACTAAACCACCTGCCCCCTGTGCACAAGACTTCAAACGGTCGCCAGGGCAGGATCCAGTTTCACAGTTGTTATCTCCAGTGTCCCTGGTATCCTGAGCCCTGCACACCAGGAGTACTTAATAGGCATTTGATGAATTAATGAGTATGGGAGACTTCCTAAAATGGAAAAAAAAAATACATATATACCCTTATTTGTATTTTAACTTAAGAAAGATTGGTATTTACCTAAGGGATTATACATTACTTCTAATTATCAGTGTAAATCAGAAGTGTCCATTTAAACTAATGCCTGATTCCCGTGGTCAGATTCTGATCTAATTGTTCTGTGGTGATGCTGACTATACTTGAACAAAAGTTGTTAAGAGAGTAGATCTTAAAAGTTCTCACCACATGCATCAAGGTAGCTATGTGGGTGATACATGTGGTAATTAACCTTCTTACAGGCATTATATACATTCATCAAAGCATTGCATTATACACCTTAAACTTACACAATGTTGTATGCCAATCATATCTTAGTAAAGCTAAAAAATTAATAATTATTGTTCTGTAGTATAGCCCAGAGATCAGGGTCTTTTAAAGCTTTTGGGTGCTTCTTGTAAGTGCTCAGGATTGAAAACCTCTGGTCTAGACTAGAGAGACTTCATACCTCCACACAACTTAAAAACACAACAAAGAATCAAGCAACTCTTTTCTTTAAAGTGTTAAAAAAAAAGTGTTGCCTTTTCTTACCTCCAAGAATTATCTTTGTGGATCAGATGGAGATTAAGGGACCAAAACAGAAACAGTCTCCAACCTTTTTCAGGGTTCTAAGCTATGCCAAACACATGAATCTATTAAAAGTAGAAAACCTATAGTTTGTAACATTTGGAAACGTTACAGCAATAAGAGTTAGCCTAGTGTTTTAAGTTCACTTTGGTTAAAGATTCAAATGAAGCTGGTAACAGCGGTAAATAATGTTAACTCTGTGTACATGTCAACAGCCTTGTGGAATTCATGCTGGCCTTGCCCACATGAGCCTCGTCCCTTCCTCCTCCTAGCTTTACAGCTTCTTTGTACCTAAGACTACTCCCTCAGTCTTGGTAAGATGCAAGGAATTCTTTATTTTTAATTTGTTGCTACTCAGGTAGAGTACTATTAGGCCATAAACCAACAAGTGTGTTCTAGTTTGGTTGTCTAAGTGAGGCGTGGAAATACCCTCAGATCACCCTTGAGCCCTGAGTAAACTGAAAAGGCTTCTGAACAATGGCTTTCACTGAGTGGGTCATCCGGTCTTAGTCCAGAATGCTCTCCTTTGACTCACAATTCTAGCAAGCATATTTATTTTATTGTCTATAAAAAGAGGCCATAGGCAATTTGGGGCAGGAGGTGACCATTCAATGTCTGACATTAAAGGGAAAAGAAAGAGAAACAAATGATCTAAACAGAGCTAGCAAAACCAACTAAAGTCAACTGTGGGTAGGAACAAAGCAACTGGATCCACCCATTCACCGTGGTGGATATAATACATTGTGGTTCATTATGGTGGATTGAACTCACTATATAACAGTTTCAAAGGCGAAAAAGAATATAATACCTTTTATAAACTCTGTTATAGGAAACTGTAAGCCTCAGAGAAGGCAATGGCACCCCACTCCAGTACTTTTGCCTGGAAAATCCCATGGATGGAAGAACCTGGTAGGCTGCAGTCCATGGGGTCGCTAAGAGTCGGACACCACCGAGCAACTTCACTTTCACTTTTCACTTTCATGCATTGGAGAAGGAAATGGCAACCCACTCCAGTGTTCTTGCCTGGAGAATCCCAGGGATGGGGGACCCTGGTGGGCTGCTGTCTGTGGGGTCGCACAGAGTCAGACACGACTGAAGCGATGCAGCAGCAGCATGCAAAAATACAGATAATTATACAATGAACTCCTCCATACCCATCCGTCAGCATCAACAGTTATCAATGTGTTGCTCTTCTTGTTTTATCTATAAACCTACCCGTTTTCTTTTAAAGCAGATTCCAGATCTCTTAACATTATTCTACCTACAGATAACTTCAGTGCATATTTTTCTTAAAGATAAGAACACTTTTATCCCCCAACTTAAAAGCCATGAATCACACCTAAAAATATTTACAGTACTAGGCCATACTTTTTTTAAAAAAAGATTTCTATTAAATTTTTTAAAATCAAATTTGGGTTCTGGAAGTTCTATCTAGAAAATAAGCCTACTTCAAAGCTCCATGAATTTAGTTTTACATAAATTGAGCAGCATGTAAGAATAAAAGTGTATAAATAATCACATTCCTATTACTTTGAATGTATCCAATATAATGTGAATTTTTGAAATCATATTAATATGTATGTACTTTTCTTGATTTAACAGCTTTTAACCTGGAGACTTGCCGGCTTATGGTTTCAATGCTGGATGTATCCTTTACCTTGATGGCAGTCTAGAGTACTTTATTCTGGATTAAAAAAAAAAAAAAAAACCTTGAAGGAATTTTTCTAAGAACTAATATTCAGTAAACACAAAGTGAAAAATGACCACAGAAAAGTTTTCCAAAATCATTACCTTTTAAGATGTCACTTGGTGTGAAAAAGGAAGGAGGTTTAATAAGCAGAACATTTGTTATTTAAGAATTTGAGGAAGCATCATAAACAAACAAGTATAGAAACCAGAGCAGTCAAGGCAACTTTTTTGCTGTGACATTGAGTACCCTGCATGAGTCACACTGACCTTCAAGCAATGGGATTTTTCGTATCACAGTTGTTGGACTAGTTTAGTTACTGCTGATGGTATGGTGCCTTCATCCCACCTCATTTTCCAGAAGTGAAAACAGTGGGTCTGGGAGGCCTTACCTTGGGAATATCAGGGCTAAAGAGGACCCTGGACAGAAGGGTAAGCAGCATAGCCTGGACCACCCAGAAGGTGCAGACCACTTTGGTTGTTACCGGTAGCTCACAATGGCCTTTTAATTTCCTTGTAGTCACTCCTATAGATGATCTCTTTCCCTCACGGAAAATACGTACTCAGAGCTTTTTCTCCGTAGGCCTTTATTTTTATATCATAAAAATAAAATATATACAAAAAGTATCTTTTTGTCCTGTCATGCCCAAAAGAATGTACATTTTTTTTTCAGCAGAAAGAACATTAAATTCCCTTATCCTTGATCTTTGATTTAATCATTAGAAAATGTTGCAAAATAAAGATGCTCTAATCCTTGATTACAGTTCAGAGAGACATGTCAGGCACAATGGGTTTCAATGAATTTAAAGAACTCTGGGCTGTACTGAATGGCTGGAGACAACACTTTATCAGTTTCGACAGTGATAGGAGTGGAACAGTGGATCCCCAAGAACTGCAGAAGGCCCTGACAACAATGGGTGGGTATGACTGATTCCATCTCTGTTCACTAGTAGCTTTTTGGTTTTGTTTTTTTCTTTAATTTATAAAACTAAGTATTACGTTTCTATTTATAGAAATAGCACCTATCCATAATTTAAATGAGCCCTCTCCTAAAAAATTGGGCTTAAAATTATTTTTAATGTTTTTCTTTTAATCCTTGAAATTGGAATTTTTTTTTTTTTTCTGTTTTGGCTGGATGATTTTTCTTCCTTTCAGGATTTAGGTTGAGTCCCCAGGCTGTTAATTCGATTGCAAAAAGATACAGCACCAATGGAAAGATCACCTTTGATGATTACATCGCCTGTTGCGTCAAGCTTCGAGCTCTAACAGGTGTGTGCTTTGAGATTGCTATTAGCAGGCCTGGCAAATAATTCTGTTTCCTCAGAAATTCTTCCCACATATTAAGTAACCTGCCGCTAAAATGATCCTAACTAAATTCCCTGGCAGTCCAGTGGTTAGGACGGTGCTTTTACTGCCAGGACCTGGGTTTAAGCCTTGGTCAGGGAACTAAGACCTGGAGAGCTGAGTGGCTTAGGAGGAGAGAAAGAAGTCCTAACTAAACTTGACTTTAGTGTTCTATAACATAAGTGTACCAAGCTAATTGGTAAATTTTTGGTTAGCATATAAGCAGTATTCTGTGATTTCTCCCTAGAACGTGAACTACTTGATAAAAGTGAAATACTTGAAAAAATTGAAATTACCCATCAGTAGCCCTCCTTCCTAATTCCTCCTGTTGGAGAGTAATTTAAAGTGGTGGTCTGTGTTTCAGATGTCCTTCTTAAATGAGGCTGTATCAATAATCTCTACTTTTCTCTCTCCTCTTTTTCTTTCCTTTGTATGTTTTTTCCTGTTCCATTTCTTTCTTTAGTTTTTTTACCCTTTTTAATGTATGGTTTTATAATTTTTTTGCATCCTGACAAATTTGAGGGCATATTCTTTTTCTTTTTTAAGTAAATCCTTTTCATTTAGTAGGACAAAGCTCTAATGGATGGAGTACTTGATCACAGCTCTTTGTCATATTAAGGACGCCATACATCTGTGTGTGCACTCAGTCATGTCCAGCTCTTTGTGACGCTATGGACTGTAGTCTACTAGGCTTCTCTGTCCATGGGATTCTCCAGGCAAGAAAACTGGAGTGGGTTGCCATTCCCTCCTCCAGGGGTTCTTCCCAACCTGGGGATCAAACCTGCGTCTCCTGCATTGCAGGTGGTTATGGCTGAGCCACTGGAGAGGCATCTGTTTCTTAACATATCTTTGTTATTAAGAAGTCTGAAATTCTGTACTTCCATCACAATTAAGGAATGGCCTCAGAAGTTGTGCAGCTTTTACTGACTTTGGGATAAGGCCTTTTCTTCCAACTCCAGGTTAGGAAAGACAGTTGGCCAACTTCTGCTTTCTGTGTTACTTGGCTGCATATTAAATCCATATTGCTACAGTTGACTTCTTTGCTTTGGGCTTTTGTCTCTGTTGGTTGGTTGTACAATTTGTTACTACATTTGAAACTCAGTGCTAACATAATTAACTATTATGATTTCAGATGTTCTAAAAAAGCTAATAAATTTTACTGTTGTGTTTTACAGACAGCTTTCGAAGACGGGATACTGCTCAGCAAGGTGTAGTGAATTTCCCATATGATGATGTAAGTCTGAGTAAATTCGTAACTGAGTAAAAGAGATGTACAGCAATTGGGCATCCCTTTGAAGCTGGCTCTTTAGAGCATCTTAAGGATCCCAGAGCAGTTAAGGCTTACATGATCAGGAGTCACCATCCAAAATTTATTAATGTCATTTATTTGTCTTATCCATTGACCACTGTTTGTTGCATTAAACAAACGAGGTCAAGACCCAGCTTTTCTCACTGATTGGCTGGATCACTTAGTCAGGTTTTTCATTGCTCAGAGACTATTTGAGGAAAGAATAATAATGCTGTCTTCACTAGACTGTTGTGAGATTTCAATAAGAAATGTCCTTGAAAAACACCACCACGCAGATGTTACATCTACTTTTGTCTCCTTTACATAAATCACCTCTGTCATTGAGAAATAACTTGCATGGATCGAAGCTGCACTTGGCACTTCTGTGTTCTTCATTGAGGACAAAAGGCACAAACTTAAGTCATAATTTAAAACTGTATTTACTGTACAGCCACACTAAATGTGTCAGGATACAGACACATAACCAGTGTGAGCATAACCACGTGCTATCTTTGTTGGCCTTGGTTGGATAGACACAGCACAGCTGGGGAGATGTTTAGGTGCGTCTCCAGTGTTTGTTCAGCCATTGATAAACCACTTTTAGAATGGACATGACTGTGACAACTAAAAGGTTTCTCCATTTCAAAATACAAACATGCACATATTTTCGGTTTAGCAGCAGCTGCAGTTATAGGTACACTTTTAAAAGGCTGTTGCGTAAATATATTTACTTCTTTTGCCTAAAGGTGTATTCCCTCAGTGTGCATTAACTTCCCAGGTAACAGTCCCGCTTTGTTTCCAAGGATGGAGAGGCAGCCTGTGGGGTGGAAAGTGCACAGGCTACGGCCTCTCGCGGGGCCACTTAAAGGACGTCTATCTGAATGTCCAGACCCAAGTTCCCTTTTCCCTGAAAGAGGGAGCGTCAGCTGGTCCTTGCAGAAATGCTGTAGGAATTAGCAGTGTCCGGGGCCTCGCTGGTGGTGGAAGAAAGCCAAAGAAAACTGAGAACAGGAGCAGAAAGTATTGCTGTGTGTTTGATAGTGAAGCAAACTTTTCACAGCAAAGAACTGGTGCTTCCACACTCAGGTTTCTGCATTACTGGAGAAAGATCAGAGATTCTGTTTTTGTCACGCTTTTCTGAACACTGTTTCTGTCCATATACTGACACACACGAATATTTTAATTCAGCAGATTTTAAAGGAATAAACTATTTTAAAGGCAGTCTAGTAGAATAGTGGGGTAAGACTGCAGCTCTGAAGTTCCCATGGGCCAGAACAGTATAAATTCCACTGTTACTTATATTGTGAGTAGATGCCTTTGATCATGATCACATTTAGAGTGAGATATTAATTTGGAATTTAAATAATTCTTTATGCATTAAGGTAGCATCAGCTTCCTATAAGAAGGTTTGATGTGAGGAAACCCTCTGGATTTTATATTAGGGTGCTTCAAGAAATGAACCTTTCCATCCATCATTTACTCTTATTTTTTAAACTATTTTTTTTAACCCACAGTTTAAATGAATACGAAAATGTAAGCTGCATAAAAATAAGCAGGGGTGGATTCCATGTTCTGGGGTCTGCAGTGTAACACTGGTTTCTCTCTTGCAGTTCATCCAGTGTGTCATGAGTGTTTAAATCAGGAGCAAGCTGTATGAACATAATCCACATTCCGACTGGAGTTCTCCTTTGCTCTTTGCCCTCAGCAATTGTGTGCAGACTTACACAGCCACTTTTCCTTAACAGCTCTTGTAAAGGTTTATAACTTTATGTATAACTGAAGTTTTTTGTTTTGATAATAAATGCTTTGAGATGATATTATCATAAGATCCAGTCTGTTAAACACCATTTAGAACTTCCTTGAGCCACTGTCAGTCAAGCCTTATTTTCTTGTTAAGCCTCTTATGTAAAATCAGGTGTGCCAATCGTTTAAGGCACATGATGTATTTTTCATTGTAAGATCCTAAAACCTTTTCATCAGACTACAACTGTTGTCTCCCCTCTTTTAGAAGGGCTTTTACATCAGAGTGAAAGCTTTATATGTGGAGTATTCTTATCATGTAAATGGTTTATACCCACTTGGATACCAAAAAAAAAAACCACAAAAAACCTGGTGATCCATATCAGGATTCTCCTTGGTAGAAACTTAACACAGGCTTTAAGGATTATAGATACTTTGATGGCTCTATGAATGGACACACTTAAAAAGCTGTTGAAGGGAATATCCTGGCTAGGAAAAGTCCTAATCAGGGTTAGGACTCATGATTCCACTGAAGGCGGCACAGGTTCAACTCCTGGTTGGAAACCAAGCCATGTGGCCAAAAAAACCCTGTTGAATAATATAAGTGGCAAATACTGTCTGTCACTAAGTTCTGCCTTGTCATTATCCATATAGACCTCTGTTCTGTACTGTGTTTGGTCGCTCAGTCATGTCCAACTCTACAAGTCATGTCCAACTCTGGAACCCCATGGACTGTAGCCCACCAGGCTCCTCTGTCCATGGGGATTCTCCAGGCAAGAATCCTGGAGTGGGTTGCCATGCCCTCCTCCAGGGGATCTTCCCAACCCAGGGATTGAACTTGGGTCTGCCCCATTGCAGGCAGATTCTTTACCATCTGAGCCACCAGAGAAGTCCAAGAACACTGGAGTGGGTAGCCCATCCCTTCTCCAGGGGATCCTCCCAACCCAGGAATCAATCCAGGGTCTTCTGCATTTCAGGTGGATTCTTTACCAGCTGAGCTACCAGGGAAGCCCGTAACTATAGTTAAAAATCTTGTACATTATGAGCCACATAGTTAACTATGTTAAAAAAAATTGATAGAAAAAGACTAAAAGAATATATGAAAATATTAATTGTGGGGATTTTTTGGCTAATGGGATTCTAGGTGACTTTAATTCCTTTAGTGCATGTCAGTATTTGCCAGGTTTTCTATAATGCTTGCACTTTGCTTTTACAACCAGAAAATGCTAATTTTTAAAACAGTGATACATCTATTTTGATACGCCATGTGTTCACCCATATTTAACAATACACACAGCAGAAAGACTGGAAAGAATATACGAAAATGTTGATGTGACTTCCCCTGGAAATCAGAATCATGAGTTCATTTTCCTTCTTCCTACTACTTTTCCAAGTATTAAGGCAATGGCACCCCACTCCAGTACTCTTGCCTGGGAAATCCCATGGACGGAGGAGCCTGGTAGGCTGCAGTCCATGCGGTTGCTAAGAGTCAGACACGGCTGAGCGACTTCACTTTCACTTTTCACTTTCATGCATTGGAGAAGGAAATGGCAACCCACTCCAGTGTTCTTGCCTGGAGAATCCCAGGGATGGGGAAGCCTGATGGTCTGCTGTCTTTGGGGTCGCATAGAGTCAGACATGACTGAAGCGACTTAGCAGCAGCAGCAGCAGCAAGTATTGATACTACATTTATATTAATAGTAAACTTCTTTTTTTCTAATTTTAAGTCATGTGCTTTTAAGTAAGATCTGAATTCTAATGCTTGCTATGCCTCTTACTAGATAGGTGGTTTGATCATTTTCGATCATCTCAGAGCCTTAATTTCCCCATTTTTGGAAACAACGTAGTACTTACCTCATGAAGTAGTTGAATATGAAATGAATGTGAAAAAGTGTTGGCATAATAAGCATCAAGACCTTTGTGTTTCTTAAATTTAAAGGTGGACTGGTTTATTCTTTTTAGCAAGAGTCTAACAGACAAAACAAGTTAGTCTCCCTGCCAGCAGTTCAGCTCTCAGTTTAGAGAATTACCATTCAGATGATCAATTAATTGTCAACGGATGAAAAAATAAAAGATTTTCTAATCATCTTTAGCCTCATCCCACTAATTACTTTTTCAAATACCGTGCTCTCTCTCTCTCTCTCTCTCTATATATATATATATAAACACATATAACAAATATCTATTAAACTCTAACTTATGTATTTCTGTCATGTAATCACACCCAGGCTACATCTCAGAATAGTCAGCCTGCTTTATACTAATTTCATGGGGAACCTAGGTTTCATTCCAGATATACTGTAAGCTGTGAGGTCACAAAGCCTGGCTGAGCCTGAGCTGTCTAGAAAAGAATGGATGGAGGCCCGGGAGGCAGGGAACTCACCTTCAGAGTCCCAGCGCCTGTTTGCTTCACACTCATCGGGATCCTCTGGAAATCCTGGTTTAAGGCAGTGGTCATTTCCTAGGTGACTGAGGTGGTAAGGAAGAAGGCCCTTTCTGTCCAGAGGCCATGTACCAGATTTGAACCATCCTGCTTTGGTAGGTCCTGGAGTGTGCTGCATCAGTCATGGTTCTGAGTCTGCTTTGGGGTAAGACCTAAAGTATTATAAAACTGTGTGTCTCTGGAATACTCAGTTCAGTTTTAAATTACTGATAGAGCAAGTCTCCTTATCTCCTCCACTTCTAACTTCCTTTTGAAAGCATACAGCCTGGTCTTCAGTATGCCCCACAGAAAGTTTCCTTCCCCTTGACAAATTTGATGTATCTATTCTAGTCCTACAGTTAAAGCCACACTCTTCATTACAAGTCAATCCTGTGTTGCCTTATTTCTGTTTTATGTTGGGTTCTGTTTCACTCAATAGATCCACACATCCAGTGCAGCCTTGGTGCCTTCTTCAAAACTGTTTTTGGTCCATTTTTCTTAGAGCATCTAGTTGGAGCATAATGAAGCTGTGAGCTCAAACTTGAATACTTCACTCATATGGAGAATTGATTAAGTTTCTAAAATCACCCCAAGATTTAATATTGGAGATGAGAGCTTTATCCTGGCGTGTCAAGAGATTTGTGATGATTAAGTACTTACAGCTCTTTCTGAGCACTTCCACACCAATGTGGCTGCAGGAGCCCTGTGCGTCCCTGGCGACAGCTGGCATGGATTTACACCACAGCAGGTCACATTTCATTAATCACAGCTTTCACTCCTGTTGAGCCAAAGAAGAGTCTAGGCTCCACTTCAGTGTGATGTTCCGGGTGGTGCCATCAGTCCATGACATGACATGTGAGCAAAACCCTCTGCTATCTCTTGAGCTAGACTTTGCTTGGCTGAGTGTGTTACTGTTTCCGTGTTTATCTTAATGGATTATTATATGCCTAAAATATTTATGGACATGAATTTGTGCAAACTCCAGAGATAGTGAAGGACAGGGAAGCCTGGTGTGCTGCAGACCATAGGGTCGCAAAGAATCAGACACGACTGAACAACAGAATATTTAAGTAAAAGAAACGGGGCTATATGCAGTCACCATACCTTTTTTTAGTCTCATAATAAATATACAAACACTTAGTCAATGACTTCTGGTTTTCTCACATTAAAACAGTACTTTGTGGGGTGGGATGAAAGGAAGGGAATAAATGTATAATTTATAGCTGATTCATGTTGCTGTACAGCAGAAACCAACACAACATTGTAAAGCAATTATCCTCCAATTAAAAACATTTAAAAAACAAAATAGCACTTTGACTACTTATAATTGCTTTTCCCCCCACAGACTAGGAGCTGAAGGCAAGGAAACTGCAAGTGCCAGGGTAGAGACTGGTGGGTGAAGGGCTGCTCAAGAGACTATGAAAGGCTGGTGGAAGACTCTTCTAGGCAGTGAACTCCTGCACCTAAACTGAACCCACCCAGGATGCAGTCTGACACAAGTGAGCTCGTTAAATAAGCATCACTGCCTGGGTTCTAGCACAGAATACAGTAAATGGATCCTTACTAGGCTGAGGGAGAAAGTGTTCCTGAAATAAGGCAGGAGGATAAATAGAGAAGACTCCATCTGTCATCCAGCTGGAATAATTGCCCAACAAAGTAACCATTCAGACTCCACTAAGGGATCATGGTATTTCTCCCCATGCAGATGGTCTATTCGAGGACACCATGAAACAGAAAAGAAAGAACCGCCAGCAGTATCCCAACAAAGCTTCTGCAAGAGAAACAGTGACTGGGAGAAAAACAGGATTAAAGGGAGTCATCGTCAAAATAACATAAATCTTTTATTTAAAGTCACTTTATTGATGTTACAATGAGAATAACATAGAAAACCGTGGTACCTTATTAGCTTCAGAAGTGAATACTAATAAAATTGTGCCAGAAATCTGAATCTTAAGTTACAGTGACCTATTAAAAACAGCAAGATTTTATTTACCTACAGTAAAACAACTTTATAACTTGAACAGCCATGAAACAAATCACACTTGATCTGGAAAGCAGTTGCCATATATTTCAGTTGCTGTTTGCCAAAACCCAGTAGTAACGTTTAAAGTAGCTTAAGAACCCGAAGTGCAGGGTAGCAGAGAGAACAGAATATTAAAATGAAGCCAAACTATATACACCTAATTATCTGATTACCGAAAGTGAAACTATGCTGCCATTAACACTTTCCCATAAAGTGGCTTCCACTTCCTGTAGGTGGGACATTACCCCTCCAAGATGACAGATGTGGAAAACACTAGTGCAGACCTACGCTGGCTAACATATAACTGCTATGTTTAGGTGAAAAAGCTGTTTCTAAAGGGAGTTGTATTTTTGTGATGCTAAATTGGAGGGGCAAGTCTTCCACCAAGTTAAAAAAAGGAGCACATGCTTATTATTCTGAATTAACATTTGCTAAGCACTTTTGAAGTTAGTGTTAAAAAAAAAATTGTCTTTCATACAAAACAAAGATGTTGGGTTATTTTTTCCCATTAAAAAGACTAGCTAAAGAATCACAGTTTGATTTTGTGCTGGATTAAAAAGGAAAAGTGGGGTTTCTCATCAGGCAGTGATACAAGTGTATAATTTAGCAAGAACTCTTGTATTACCACTGAATCAATGTATTAATTTCTATCAGCACTTTCTGTATTGTGTCATCTGGTATAACTTAGCACCGCTGTATTTAAAGATTTGGGGGCTATTTGCATTTTTAAGGGCTTGATCATCAAAACACAAATCCACATCCAAAACTTCATAAAAGAAAAAGCTAAGCCCTAAAGTAAATATAGATTGGTATTATATGCATATGTATTTTCAACTTGAGAGGAAAACGCCCTTTTCTTCATAAACTCATAAATTCTTCAAAAAGTATATTGATGGTTTTGTAAGCACATTATCTTAACATTTGGTAGTCTCATTGTATGCCTTTTCGTAAAAAAAAAAAAAAAAAAAAAAATACACTTTTTCTCTGGTTTTGATTTCAGGGATACCAAAATATGAAATGATGATGTCCTTAAGCCAAACTCCTGCAGCCTTTAAGCACCTCCAGATCCATACAGGTTCTATGAAAAATGGAACAGGACATGCCACACCAGTCACTGGCCCATTGTGACTGGACAATGAGGACTACACAGCCAATGCTCAGTAAAACTACCAAGCACACAGATCTGCCCTAATCACACAATACACACCACCAGTGGCCAACTTGTGCTCTTCTGAGCTCTCCCTGAAGCTCTCCATCCTGCTCCTTCCCAGGGCTAACTGCCCCATAACCTCCCAAGGCTCGCTGTTTCTCACCTGCCCTCCAGCCTGAAGCACACCCTGAGAACCAATTTCTTGGTGACATCCCAAGTTGCACAATCCATGCCCAGATGCTAACGGAAGGCTAAACGTACCTCTCTCCCGATTCTGTGCCCCCAATGGTTCCACCAGTGCCAGTCCAGGCAGAGGGACTTGCCTCCATGACAGTGAAGGTTCCTAGTCAGGAGAAAAGGTCTGACAGCTACTGAACAGGGAGTGGCTTTGGAAGTAGAAGGGGTCTGGAAGCATCTTGCAAACCCACAGTGAGAATGCTTATGGTTTGTCAGATTCTGGATAAAAAGGACAAAAATACTGGGCAGCTTTTTGTTCCGTTTCTGACTGTTTTCTCCTTATAAACTGAACCAGAAGATGCTCCATTTGGGGTACTCTGACAAGCTGACAAGCAGAAATACCCGATTTCTAAGACCCTACTCTATCCTTGTTTGCTCTGCCTCTGCAGGCATGCTGGAAAATTCCTCTTGGAATTAAAAGCACCTGCCCAGGGAGCATATGCTATGAGCATGTGCCAAAGGTTCCCAGCAGATGTCGCTGCTTCGACCCCCGCCCCCCCCAACCCCTACCCCAAATCCCCACCCCAACATACAGAACCGGATAGGCTGCTGCCTGTCAGCTAATTTTCAGGTGCACAGTCTCAGCATCTCACAATCTCAGAAACACAGGAAGCTGTTCGCGAAAGTTCTTAGCTGTCTCATGCTGGAGGAAAGTTGCTGCTTCCAAAATCTGAATTGTCTTATCCATTCAGAAAATATCTCAGAGGAGAAAAAATTTAAAGGTTGAGCCTCCAATTAAGTCCTATTCCATAGAGATGTTTGCTTCGTATATTTTAAGCTAATAGAATAAGAAATTCTTGACTTCACTTACACATTTATCAGTTTTAAAGGAAACACAGACGAGGAGGGGAAGATACTTAGGAGCATTAAAAAGTAGACATTATGCTGCAAATGAGAGTCAGACGTTTCATGTAAAATTCTTGTCAATTTACCAACTGGTACCTTTGCATTTAAAATACGCTGCCCAGGGACTTACCTGGGGACCAGTGGTTAAGACTCAGAGCTTTCTGTGAGAGGAGCACAGGTTCTCCCTAGTGGGGAAGTAAGGTCCTACATGCCGCTTGGCCAAAAAAAAAAAAAAAATTGCTGCCCATAGAACAGCGTCCTGTAACGGGGTGGTGGCCTACTAGGCTGTGGAGGGGCTAGCCTGCCTCCCTTCATTCTCTCACTGCCTTTATTCAGTGGTCCTCTTCCCATATTCCTGGCAAACTACTCAGTAAATTCCAGTAAGTTCCTTTTACTTTAAATTTAAATAAAGTGAAATAAAATAGTCTTCTGTTTAGGTAAGGATTTATTATCATGTTGAATAACACAAGGAAATATTTAAAGCACTAAATATATGTTTATATTGGAACTGACTCATTGGAAAAGACCCTGATACTGGAAAAGATTGAAGGCAGGAGGAGAAGGGGACGACAGAGGATGAGATGACTGGATGGCATCACCAACTCGATGGACATGAGTTTGGGTGAACTCCGGGAGTTGGTGATGGACAGGGAGGCCTGGCGTGCTGCGATTCATGGGGTCGCAAAGAGTCAGACACGACTGAGCGACTGAACTGAACTGAAATACATATGTTAACATAGAATTACATGACAACAGGATATGAAGAAGGGCTAAGATCAATAAATGAGCAAATGATTTTGAAACACTAAAAATGAACAAAAATAAAGTATTTCCTCTGGGTCATAGGTAACTATAAAAAGTAAAGGAGAAAATCTTAAAAGGTAAAGGAGCCACAAGAGATCTGAGACAATGGACAGGATTAAATTATGCAAAACTTCAAGGGGATCAACAGAAAAAAGAGATGCAAGACTGGGAATTCAAACATAGTCTTTCTGTGGAAGTGCACACAGTACCTGATTTTATCTTTTCAGCAACTTCTTTTAGAAACCCTATCAATCTTACACTCAGAAATCTATGCTAGATTGACTTTATGTAATAACACAATTTGGAAAGCCTTTTCAAAGCAAGGGGGTGGGGCAGTAGGCAGGAGAGAGAAACTGTAGTATCACTTAAAGCACCTACATATCAAGCTGAAAAATAGCTTTGGCATTTTAACCTTACATTTACTTTATTAGTCAACTTTTTTTTTTTTTTAAGGAAAAGCACTGTATTTCTTTAAAAAAAAAAAAAATACAGCAACCACATATTGCAAGCCTTCCTAATGCTGCAATGTTTGAGCAGTTTATCCCTTTCCACAGATTGCTTGTGGCATGCGGGCCACTTTCTAACTGGGAGACTCCAGAAGAGTACGCCACTTCCTCCCTAAAGAGTGGCTGAACACGGAGCCAGTTCATCTGACTAGTAAGTTCCTTCAGGGCTCCGTGATACCACACCTCTGTTGACACTCTTAGTGGAGAACCCTCTGTTGCTTTAAATCAGAGCATATTACACTGTAATGACTATGGATAGATTGAATATCTCAGGCTGCAGAGTTGTCCGATCTGAAGACTTATGTATGCACAAAACTTTAGAAAGAGAGGGAAAAGGCATACAATGGGACACAAAGGCCAAAATTTGCTTTTCTCTGCTTTTCATAATGGTCCTATAGTTGACTGAGGGGTATAAACATTAGTTTTATGATGCAGACTGCTATGTGGCCTCAAAGTTCCTCTCCAAAATAGATACTAAAAAAAAAGAAGAATGCTGTGCTTGTGTTTACTGCCATGGCTCCATTCTCTTTGTCTCAGTGGATGAATAGTCATAAATATTTAGATTCAATACATCTAGAACGCCAACCGTGAGTACACATATAGGGAATTCTCACTACTCACCACTGAAATTATATATGTGTCAAAGAATGCTGCAAATGGCTCTAAGGATGTTTATACACTCCTAGATTGAATAGAATCGAGAATAAAACATTAAAAGTACTATAAAATCGTAGTCTCTCTGCAAACGAAACACTTTTCATTCAGTTCCATATGAAGGTTATTATCGAGGAAGATGACTATAAACTGTATACGTCTAGAGCAACCATGTCTCCCAAAGGCACAAATAATGATTTTCACTTGAAATAATAATCTTCATGTAAAAATAAATTGAGAAGATGAGGAAAGAGTGAGAAAGGTAAAGGGGATTCATTGACTACATGGCTAATCCTTTGTGGATTCTTTCAAATGAGGGATGTGTAACCATAACTAGGAAGCATATTTACATGAGGTACCTTACATTCAAATCTATAAACTCTTTTATAGTCAAAATAAAACTTCTAACATTAGCTTTTATACACTCAGTACCAGAAAACATTCAGTGCACATTAAAGTGATCTTGGTCAAAAGCCACTTTATTTGCTACATCTTTAAATCTGTCTGCCCTCCTGTCCTTAGTTTGAGCCATGTGGCAACATCACCCAACACCCACTCAAACTTGTGTCTGATGGATCATTTATTGTGGTCTCGACAATCACATCCCTTCCTGTCATGAAAAATGCTGCTTATACGGTATCATTTGGGATAATTAAATTGCTTTACAAATGTTTTCAAAGACTTTCAGAAGAGAGGTCCATTATAGAAGACATAAACAGATAGAGTAGAAAATGCTGCCTTCTAATGGGGCCCTTCAGTTTGGGACTCCAAGATGATTATACTTAAGAGATGAAATGGGTTTTGTTCTCGGACAATACTGGGAGAGATCAAACGTAGAGGATATTTCTGAAATCTTGTCTGCAGATTTCATTCCTCTCAAGAAAAAGGAAAGAAAATATGGAAATTCAGAAGTACTCGTCCCATTGAAGCATTTGATTGATCCCATCCATTTCTGAGCTCACTAAGTTAGCCTCTGGAGAGAAATTTTCTTTAAGAATGATAGAGCCGCATGATGATAGTTATGGAACTTTGGTTTTAAAGAGGGGGATTTAACATAGATTTCTCACTTTTCTATGGATTAAAAAAAAAAATAGTTCAGGACATCAGATTCTTCCCCGTGCCAGCTGTTTGGGTAACTTCACAGTTGCTCACTTTTGTGGTTTTAGGTTTCTTTGAACCCTCTGTGGCCTGTTGAGGCTTCCCAGCCCACCTTGTAGAACCGTCCATGTCTTATTTACAAATCAGTGCAGAATGACTTGTTGGGACTCACATCCCACTGATGATAAATACCCTTAATAAACTGTGTAAAAGTTATTTTTTTTAAACAAGTCATTCACATCACAGATAAGGGTGGCTAAAAAGTTTTTTTAAAGAACAAAAGTTTAGGCCACAAAGGGTTGGAGTATTGGCAAGGTGGGAGTTACTAACGCATTAGCAGCCGTGGTCTCCTGTGTCTTTGGTGCACTTGTTTGATCTCAGCAGGACACACTGCTGTGGGGCTCACAGGCCCCCTGGGGTGAGACTAGCAGATGTGCTCTGGTACCGAAAAAGAACAGCTGCTGAGGCAGGCACTGTAGCCCCCAGAAAGAAGATGGACCTGCTGGAGGATCCCCAGGGGCCAGCCAACAGGCAGCAGAGCACCTGGAGGCAGGAAGCAAACTGTGGAGGCCCTAAGTTTGGTTGACATTTTGTTTTCTTGTTCAATAAAACTACCTCCAGACTGTGCACACTTTAAAAGGCTAGCACATGGTTTGGACAAACATCAATTAAGGGGAGACACACATACAGCCCTGATCACGGTATTTACAACATCATCCGATTATAATCTTTAAAGAACAGTTGATGGATGACAATGACGTGACTGTGACTGATTGTTTTTAGGCATTTGGCAAAATACACTTGTGTGTAACAGCTGCTTTTTTTTTTTAATTTTAAAATGTTTACATATGTACAATTGTCCTTGTATGCTGATATAAATATGAAAAGTAAAAAAAGAAAAAAGAAAAATACATGTTTACAGTTAGCATATGGGATATCGGCCTCTCAAGCTTTAAAGTCCTGTAGAAGAAATCCTATATGCCTTAGCCCTGCATGCTAGTTTCTATTAGGGATGTTGTTTCCTTAAATGTCGAAAACAAGAAACAGAAGCTTCATGCACATAGCATTACTGACTTTCTACAATGAGGATGTGCTTCAGAATGTCAAGTTCTGAATCCACTATTGTCCCTTGGTAACTTGCTACATTTGGGTCATGTGAGTTAATTTTAGTGATAGTTCTACATATATCTGTCATGCGGATTAACATACCAGGACCTTTGTTGTTCCATGTTATAGTGTAACATTTCAGTAGTCCTTTTCATGGTTCAGTTAAATCCTAAGCCAATGACAAAAAGAAAATGGTATCCAGATGTGAAGCTTGGCTTCCTCTCCTCTGTGGCTTCTCAGAGATGTTTTCGAATTGTCTGAAGAGCAGATAGATTTGCAGTGATTCCATGAGGCTGGGTTTGTATAAAAGTTGAAGTAAACAGTTTCGATGTATCACATGTAAACAGCTGATCTTAAATGGATGTCTCCCATAGCTGCAACAGAGAAAAGCAAAACTTCACATTGTGAAAGCAAGAAACAGATGCATTCTGAGCCACAATGATGAAAAAGGTTCAGTGATTCCATCTGTGCTGATGTGATTGTGGATGTCAAGTCTTATCGATACATTAAATAAACAATCTAATTTTTAGCTCTCTCTTTCTTCTAAGCCTGAGTCTCAGCCTTTCTAACAATGGCCCCCTTTAATACAAAAAAAAAAAAAAAAAAAACCCTCACAGCCTCATTTAAGATTACTTGAAATTGTGAATAAATTAAATATGGTATCTCAAGAGGAATAATTTAAAAAATTATTTTTTAAAATTACACGTACACTTGTTTTCCCCAAGATTCTGATACAGTCATCTAGAACAGTAGTTCTCAACTCTGCTGTACATTTCATTGATCTGAGGACATTTTGAAAATTCCATAGCCTAGACAGCACACCAGATCAACTGAATCTAAATTGCTTTGCATGAAACTCAGGCATCAGCATATTTTTAAAAGTCTTTCAGACAATTCTGTTCAGTCAAAGCTGAGAACTATTGGCCTTAGGAAAGTATGAGCCCATTAGTACCACCACTGCCCACTTAAAAATCATTGCCCTAGGCCTGTGGTCAGCTATACATGCTCCATATCCACTGCTATCCCCTAAACAATAGCCGCTCTCAGGAGCTGACACATCAGAGTAGAACAATGCATCCAGGGCAGGGTGTCAGTTCCCTGATTCCCTCATCTCTTCCCTCTCCTGGCCTCTGCCACCATTTCTTTACAGCAGCCCTATTCATATATAATTTCTAAAATGTTCAGTAATTGCCTTAATGGACTGAAAACAAGCTTGGCGTGATCAAAGAGAAGTGCCATTCAGTTCACCAGAGAAGGAAGACCAATTTTTAAAAAAGAAAAAAGAAATCAAACTGAAAAAATATGTTTCCAGGCAATATGATCTGGGTATCATTACTATGGACATGAATAAAGAAAGCTAAGACCAGAGTGATATCAGCTGCATCCAATTTCCGTCCAAATTCCATTTTTACAGGAGACCTGGGGCATATCATAGTAGGATACCTAAGGGGTTTCTGAGTTGGGGAGAAGGAGAAACAGCTAAGGAACTAAGTGGGCGTTTCTCTACAGATTTTCTCAATATGTTCTCTTGACTCTTCATGGAAATATTCTGTTATCTGTTTTAGGTCTGCTTTATATGTCCTTTTCATTAAAAAAAAAAAACACCAAATCTCCCAACTGTGAGGATCTCTGCTATGGATGGCACCTGCTGATGGAGACAAATTATAATGAATGGTTAGCCAGGAGGTGTGCACGGCATCTGAGGGAGAGAAGATCTCAATTGATGCTCAGATGATGGTGCAAAGTAGAAAAGAGTTCAGACTTCAGCTTCAGTGAGCCCAGTCTCTTCACAAATGGTTAAAAAGATTAAATATTAAGTTACAGCTCACATAAAGAAGAGAAAAGCAAAGGAACGACACTGGGAAAACCTGAAGGCCACAATTAATCCAGTGAGGAAAGAGCAGCAAAGAATTGCCAAGCCATCGCTTTTAGGAATAGGCATGACCTTGGCCGTATCTGGATGGCTGTAACAGAGGGGTTGCTGACAGACAGATCTGCTTGTTACATTGTCCACAGCCCACAAAGCCATCCCAGAGATAGGGGTTGCCTATACTGTAGGGATCTGCTCCATGATCATGTGACCATTCCACAGCAGATGGAACCAAGCAGACCTTTCACACGATGTCCCCAAGGCTACAGTCTTCACAGCCACCCCATTCAGCCTAGAGATAAGGCCACGGGCCAGCCATTTCTTGTGAGTGGGGATGTCATTTCCATGGGCTCTCATATGGGAACATCCCCAAAAACCCACACCCTAGCATGACAACAGGTGACTGAATGTCCCCAGCTAGACAGAAGAAACAACGATGTAGACAGTTTATCAGGGAGAAAATGTGGGGTGTTCTACTTCAACAATTCCCTGAGGAGGGAAGGAATGACATCACCTAAGGTTTCATTACCACATACTTACATCACCAACAACTGGATGCCTACCTACAACTCTTTTTTTTTTTTTTAGAGACAGAAAGTTGAATGATGAGAATCTGAGTTATCTTTTTTCTTTCCATCTTTTTACCATTTCCCATCTTAACATATGTAGGTAATTTTTTGTATGGTTAGTAAAACACTGATGGTTTTTAAAGTCTTTTTGATTATAGTGATCTAATCACTTCTTAACAAGTTACGTTTTCTTACTGATTCTGAGTTGATCAAGTTAAAATTCAAATGATCCATGTTTACCTTGAACCCTGTAATTTAAGTTCAGAATCTAAGAGGCTCTGAAATATCTTTTGAAACCCAAAAGCCTAAGAACCTGGGACCCACTAGCAGATAAATCTGTCCAGGCTTTTAAAGCTTCATTTTAATTTTTTGCAAAATTATTTCTGAGAAGATCAAAGTTACAACATAACTAACCACAATAGGGCCTATACCTCAATAAAGGTAATTATTCTTCAGTTATTTCTTTTACATTAGTCTCTGAGGGCTGGTCTGCCTCCCTAAACTCAACTATATCTCACATTTTGCCCAATGGAAGTGTTCTTGGGAATGCTGTGAGACTAAGAGGACTTAGTATTTCTATGAAACTTCTGGTGAATCATATTTTTATAAAAATAGTAAACTCCAAATATGTTTTTAATTTTTTAAAATAAAAGTTTGCTAAATTTCACTATATTCTTTGTTATACTCTTAATCTTACAGATTTTCAAGGCTCCTTTCCTTGCATCTAAATTCCACCTCCCTTCCCAAGACACTGATCTGATTTCCTGTTATGGGTTCCATTCAGTTCAGTTCAGTTCAGTCGCTCAGTTGTGTCTGACTCTTTGCGACCCCGTGAATCGCAGCACGCCAGGCCTCCCTGTCCATCACCAACTCCCGGAGTTCACTCAGACTCACGTCCATTGAGTCAGTGATGCCATTCAGCCATCTCATCCTAGTCCTTAAATCCTATTGGGTGTTATTTGCCAGTGAGAAGTCTGAGCAAGCAAACTGTGCATGGAAATAAAGTTGGTTTACTTAATCTCTAGAAATTTCCAGGTTATGAAAAAATTGATAAAACAAAATACAGTCTCTGTTTTATCTATTCCAGACTGTAATATGTTAACTTTGATGAATAACAAAAGACATAAATAAAAAGAAGTGAATGATAATACATGCCCAATACTTCTAAATTCATCAGTAATTAAACAAATTTGGGCCCAAAAGCCCTAAGAATCATCTATTTTTTCAAACTCAGTTTTTTTCATGTCCTTACAAACAAAAGGGAAAATGGCTCTCTCTTTTAAAATATCGACTCACAAATAAATGATAATGACTGAGGCTGTTAATATATGGATGGAAGAAGCTCTCACATACCCTGGCACTTTGTCGGTTCACTTTCTTCTCCTCGTCAGGAAGGGGAGGCATTGGATAAGGGTATTTTCTGCTGGAAGCAATAGACCCAGTTGACGAAGAAGGAGACTTGGCAGGAGATAAAGTCCTGAGACGTTGAGAACACATGAGATACATATTATGTAATTGCCTAAAATCTTTTCAAATTCTGAAAAGTGGGTTCAGAAAGAACCCTCTGATATCTACTTTCATAGGCCACTACTGCAAAGATTTAACTACTGGGACATAGTCTGTCATTCACAACACTGGAATGCCAGCTAGTGTTTATCTTCCTAATTTCATAACTGCAATGGATTGTTTAAATCTTAGCACACAGAATCATACTTCTCAGCTAGAAAGCAAATAATGAGGTTTTTTTTTTTTAAACAGAGTTTTAAAAAGTTAAAATGAAGGAGAGATTAAAAATATTCTAAGAGCTCATAATGGTAAATTAAGTGTACAACGTATTAATAGTCTGTCTTATTTTATGACAATGTAAAAATTTTTTTAGTACAGTAATTCCAATTGTATGTTTAAGATCTTAAAATATGATGCAATTGATACATTTATTAGTTACTAAGTCACACACCAGTTTATACAAAACTCATGCATTCAGAGGCCAGTGTGTTAGTTGTGACAAAACAAAGGCAGATACGAGGGTTTTAATAACAGATTAGTAAACATGCAAGCGGTAAGGAGTGCAGAGTTCCAGCCAAACAAAGAGTCTGATGAGAACATAAAAAATGGTCTGATTAGTCCCTACAATCATCATAGCTGTATAGGGGAGGATTCTAAGCCATGGACATAGATCTTGATAACTCATGTAGGGTATACTTGTCATGTCGATAAGGGGGCAACACTTTAATGACTGGAATTTTTGAAACACAACAACAAAAACTCTTCTTATTTGGAACATGTGTTCTCATCATGGAGAAATTCCCTATGAAAAATGTGCATGAGCTCTTGGTGTATTATACTGCTCTTGTTTTATTCAGCATGTACAGTGGTAATACCCGTGACTGAGCAAAGCACACTGGAAAAACCCATATCTGCTATCTTGTCTTTAAAGTGGAAAAAAAAAAAAGCTGAAAATGAAGAACCTCAACTTATACTGTGTCAATGAAAAATAGGCATGATCATTTAGCAGTAGCTACCCATTTCACAAACGTTACCACTACACATCCATGACTCCTCAATTCCTGGTACAAGGCGGAAATGATCCACATCACTGAAGTGGTTACACCTCCGTGCTGGAGCACCTGGGACTCTTTCAGCAGGGTGCATCTCACCTGCTGTGAGTGATTGATTTAGCCTGTGAGTGTCAGTGGTGGGGTAGCCTTCTGCTGCTGCTGCTTCTGCTAAGTTGCTTCAGTCGTGTCCGACTCTGTGCGACCCCATAGACGGCAGCCCACCAGGCTCCCCCATCCCTGGGATTCTCCAGGCAAGAACACTGGAGTGGGTTGCCATTTCCTTCTCCAGTGCATGAAAGTGAAAAGTGAAAGTGAGGTTGCTCAGTTGTATCCAACTCTTAGCAACCCCATGGACTGCAGCCTACCAGGCTCCTCCGTCCGTGGGCTTTTCCAGGCAAGAGTACTGGAGTGGGGTGCCAGTGCCTTCTCCGCTTGACTGTACTGCCTGCACCAAATAAAGATATCTTTTCCTCCCTGATTCTAAATTTTGATTCCTACCCACAGATTATTCTTTGCTCTAGTTTTGCTGTAGTTTTCAAGTCAGTTTCTATTTTATGGACACTGAATTCAAGTTAAGGTTTGAAAATAATTTTTCCTACAAATCCTGAGATTCGATTCAATTTTAAGAATCAAGAATGACTCAGTTTACTTTTAATCTGTAATTCCTACTGTTTCCTCTATTTTTGGAAAATGTCCAGGACCAAATGGTCCTTCATGTGAACTGTCAGAATATTGCAACTGTTTGATGCCTCTTGTAGTAAAGCTCTCCACTGAAGAGAAGATGGGTGGAACTAAGAATATATAAATACTGCAAATCCTCTAAAGTATTATTAAAGCAATGTACTACTGCATCTTTTTCTAACTCAGAAATTAATGTTTGCTTTTTTTTTCAATTTTAGGAAAACATTTCAAATAGGACTGTGATCTTTAGGAAATAAATTCAGTATGTTCAAAATGAGCATATACTTTTATATTAAATTTTAAATACATCCTTCTAAAATTAAGGATATTAAACTGGGTTCAGATTTTTAGCCTAATCACTACTGATAAAACATCCAAGTTCAGAAGAGTCAGGTACACAAACAACTAAATCTCATTTACTTTAGGGGATCATACGAACTCAGTCATCTATTTAACATGTTGCTGTGTGCATGTGTGTCCATAGCATGAGGTATTGGCTTATAGCTTCAAAGTCATGCCAGCCATTCACTTGGTCATGGTTCCAAGTGACCAGCTTTGTATACACACAGGGCCATTCCAATGAGGATGCTGGAAGTCCAGCTTCCCCTTCAAATATCTTCCTGGCCAAAGCCAACAATGAGTGGAAAACAAAGAGGTATCCTCCAGAACCTCAAAGAAATTACACATTTAGCACTTCTCACGTTAACACACCAGTTTAACTGACACTTTGAACCCTAACAGGGAGAGAAACCAAGCAGCTCAGTTTAGCAGGGGCGAGGGGCTTCAGGTCTAGGATTGAGTGGTGTGTGACAGCATCAGGGGACTATCTTGGGGGATGCAGAGCACCAGAGCAGGGGTCAGAATAAGAGGAGAGAACAAGGTAAGGTAAGTTAGTTTAGGGAAAGTGAAAACAAACTTCAAAATTTTCACAAATATCTAAGAAAAATGTTTCTTCAAAACCACCTCCAGGCACTTTTCTGAACCTGGCTACTTGCCTGGAGGTTCCAATCTGGCTTCCACCGAAAACCAAGCACCGACCCAGCTCATTCCCTTTACAAAGTAAACTCTGGACAAATGCTAACCATTATCATTACTGCGTTTTTTAAAACCATAATAACCCATAATCATAATGGGTGCCATTGAGAATTACACAGTGAAGGTATGTCCATGTGCAGATGGATTGTGGAGTATTTGAGGGCCACATCAGACCTTCTGGGTTTGCCTTCTGTCCACAGACAAGGCCAATCTTGGTTCACTTCTGTCCCTCAGAACAGGCAAAAACCAGTCACACACACGTGGGACACATGCCCACCCCTTAATTCACTTGGCGTGTTCATACGCAAATGGTATAGGAGGCTGATGGAAAAGGAACAGATGTCTGAGTCAGAGCCAGGCTCGTACTTTGGGTTCTGACACTTACTAGCTGTGTTACCTCGAGTTACTCTTCTGCCTCAGTGTCCTCCATACACAGAAAGGAAATAAGAACGCCTACATCTCATGATGTTGCGAGAAATAAAGGAACAATGCAGGCACCCAATACATGACAGTTATTATCATTAGTTTCTTTCCAGAGTTATTACATTTCCACAAGATCATGGAAAAGAACTAACAAACCACAGATGAAGTGAGTAATCAGGTGGATAGTACACAACACCAAGGAAACCTTCCAAGAGCTGGTAAAGCACTGTTGCCAGCAGACTGCTCCCAGGATCTAGCTGTGAAAAGCTAATGCACTCACTGTGACCTCACCTGCTCCTTTGTGATGATCTGAATATATACTGACAACAATTTGAACAAATACTGTCATATAAGAACTGGGTAAGGGAGCCCAAGCAAGGCAGTCTGATCACTCAAAATCTCCCTGCATTGGCTTTGCTCTTCAGAGTCATATAGATACCATTTTTCTTTTTCCAATGCTGGACTGTCTTTTGGACCAGTGTGCTGTAGTCAGAGTCCCCACTGCATTTTGATAAGGATGCCACAAACCCCACACCACATGGGTGATTAATAAAGTGACCTTTGCCCTCATTGGTGGTTTTGGCAGGTAATCCTGAATGAATGACCTGGCGGCAGACGAAGCAGACCTGAGCTTAATAAGCATAGGGTTGGCAAAGCATAAGCCTTTGGGTCTCCTATGTGAGGCTTGGTGTGGACGGACAGTGGATGAAATTCACTCTGTTGTGTTAGTATCACATGTTCTAAGCCCTGGAACATCTCAATTATTTACCACTTCCACAAAAATTCTGGGTTGACTTTCAGGTCTTACAGGCATAATCCTTATTAACCCCCATATGACAGTTAACTTATAACCCTCCACTAAATTTTATCTAGCCTTTAAACATACATATGTATTTAATAAGGCATTCTTCGTGTGACTATCCACTGTAGGGACCAACGTCTCATCATGAGAGGAGATAAGGAACCCTCTACCATTGCCCTTGCAGCTTTGCACGTGCAACGGGGGAAGCTGAAGCATTCCCCCATCCAAATTGCATTTATTCATGCAGCTTCTGGGCAGACCTGGGTGCTGATTTTAAGAAACGTGAACTCTGCTCTGGGAGCCACATAAACTACTCAGCTCACCCAGGGGAGGTGAATCAACTCTTCCGGAGTACCATTTCACAAATCAGTGTTACCAAAATGCTAAGTCCATTTAGGTCATGGAAGCCCTACCCCATATGGGACCAAAGTCACTGTGTTACTGTGTTTTGGTTCCATGGCTGATACAAGTTATAATCTGCCCACAAGCCTGAGGAAAATAGAAAGGAGAAGTAGGACCGCAGGTGAGCCAAGATTCCAAATAACATTCAAAATCATCTTACCTGTCTTGCTGACGCTGGCCATCTTGGTAGCTACAGGTGAGGTGGGATGTTTGAATGTGAGTGTATGTGTATGAAGTTCAGTGAGAAAGTGGTATTAGCAGAGGGGGAGGGAAGAAGGGGGAAGATGGGGTATAAAAGCAGGAGATATTTTTGTGAGCAAGCAGGGTTATGCTTTCCTTGAGTTATATGCAAATGTATGGATCAAATTAAAATGCAGGTTGGTCTAATCATTTTCTCAAACTATACATGTCTAAACTAAATGGTACACTGGAAGAGAAAGTCCACCTTGTATGGGTGCTGAGAGTTGAAAACACATACATGTTTTGATACCTGATCAATGCTGATCCAAGTCATGGCAATAAGGAATCTGAAAGCTAACTGTTGAAGCTATGCTCCGAAGAGGTAGTAATTGAGTCTATATTGCTTCTTTACATTAGTTGTCCACAAAGTTGTCAGATTTGAAGCATATGTTTACATCCAGGAAATCAGTTTGATATTGTAAAGAGAGGAAAAATGCCATTAGGAGCTCTTGGAAATTCTTGCTGACCTCTAATGTTAACTGAGCTGCACTGAATTGAGTCAATTTGCTAGTTTCCAATCTAGAGGAATACTCTGTCTGCTTTTTTGTGAATCAAGATCGTGTTTCTGACCTTTTTCCTGGTTCCACCTGAAGGGTTAGACAATAACATTCTTACTGGAATAAAAAATTCCTTAGAGGCTTTTTTGAGAATCCTTAACACCCTTCTCAGCACAGCTCTTCTCTGATAGCAAATGGCTGTACTGAACAAACAAAGCCTCATCACATTCCATACTCTCTCTTGTGGTCAATAGTATCTCAATAATTTTCAGGTTCCATCAAATAATTGTTTTTACTAAAAGTAAAATTCTACTACATTTCATTTCATTACTTTTCATGTTTTTCCTTGAGTTTTTGTATGTACTATGCACTCTTAAGGCAGTAAGTAGGAAAAATGCATTATGAAACTGCTAGGTTCTAGAAATTAAATTGTTCAGGTTAATAGTGCTTCTTTATTAGTGGAAAGTATGCTTCATGCCCATAGAACACTACATAGCATAACATGAAGAGAAAGCTACTAAAAAGCTGAAGATGGTGATAGGGACATGCACTAAATGGAAACCCTTTCAAATATGTTCATTTGAAACATTCAGAAAAGAACTAGACTTGCTCATGAAGCCAAAAACAGAGGTCAAAAGGCAGCAAATAAACAAGAACCTTTTCCACCTATGGGAACTTGTATTGGGAGATACAAGATAGAAAACCAGTCACACAACAGTATTTGTATGTGCTGGGAGAGTTTGAAAAGGATATAAAATTAATTTATAAAATACCTAAAGTATGGTCCTTCAGTGTTTTTATTCACATCTTCTACCCACTTAGCTACATTATAGTCTCTTTTGAACCATGGGTTTAAATACCTGCAGAAAGCAATGGAAGGAACAAAGAAAGCAGAACAAGATAGAAAATCTGAAAATACACAGCACAAGCTTAGCAAGGATGTTCTTCACCCTCTAAATGCAAGTGACTATGGCAAATAAACCAGGATGGATGCCGGGTGATTATGAGGCAGTCTGTACAACAACATGACAATTAACTCAGCTACAAGAAGGCTCAAGGTATTCTAGCGTATATTCAACTTTTCAGGGAAAGCCTTTCCAGGGGTTTCCCAAAGTGCATCAGAAACTCTCTTTCAGAGTAATGTCACAGCCCCCTTCACCCACCTCCAAAGGCTTTTTCCAGGCCACCACTCATTTGTCTCCTTGGCTTTCAAATGATAATGGGCCTTTTTGAAAATATTCAGATGGCTGCATTCCAACCTGGTGTTTCAGAATATAACATCCCAAGAACAATTAAAAGAAGCCAAGCTCTTTTTCCAGTACGAAAGGAAAGATTTTACATGGCTTCTGTCTCATTCCTGAGAGCAGATTCCAAGCTGGAGTTTAGGAGAAAGGTGATCCAGCTGGCTCTATAATGAGCAGAAAGGGGCCCACTCCTCTGATCCTGGAGCCCCAACACACAGTATGGACCCAGCAGGCCTCCATGATCTTGAGGTGGGTTTTAACTTAGGAGCAGCTGCCATTCCATCCTTCCTCCCCTTTGTGCACTTCACATTCATGTTTCCAGTAGGAAATGCCTCAGAAGTTGCCTTCTGAGTGTCTGATCACTGGGTGAGTGATTGCCAGAGGATAATAATGACCTTAGCTAACATTTTCCTGATGGATCTGACAAAGTCTCCATCAGAATTACTGCACAAAGGAAGATGTTAAAATTATGAGTACAAGAGGTTTTATATTTTTTTCCAGAGTTTCTTTTGATTTTTAACCCTGGAAGCCAAGCAAAAACACACCCTCTTAGAATATGTCCTTGTCAAATACATAAAGATTCAACAAATTCAGTCACAGAAGAATCTGGAAATTTTACACTGAGATTTCTCATTTAAAAGGTAACTTCCAGAGATACCATAGACAATGAAGATTTAAACTCAGTAAAATGTTTAAAGTTATTTCAAAACAAACCAGGGGAAATTATAAAATCACTGCTTTTTTTGTGGTTAAAGTTTGCTTCTTGCCTCCATATTTAGTTTTTGGGGGTTTTTTCGGTAGATACATTTAAATCAAGATACATTTCCACAGTTATATAAACAATATTAGATTATATTTCCAAAGTGCTTTCCCTCAAGTTTCCCTTTCCTTTTTAGTTATAACCAATGTACACTACAAAATAACATCGTCAGTTCCCTCCTGAGGGAAGGGCTTGCTTGCTTTTCATGCTTACAAGACCATTTTTGCTAAGATAGTGTCCGACTTGGGCACAATTCACACTTCTTTTTGCCTTTAGCCACAATCATTGCCAACTTGTGCTTTTGACAGAGATAGCCAATTAAAACTTGCATAAAGATTTCCACTAAGACTCTGAACAAAAAGAAAAAAGTCAAAAAGCAAGTGCAGCCACACATAAAGGCTAGTGAATGCTTTGGCCTGGGGAAAACTGTAGAAAAAGCCCATGCAGCTGTTACTGGGTGAAACATAGCCGCACAGCAAACTGAGTCACCCACAGGCAGTCGGCCACTTCAAGTAGGAGACGTGTGTTCCTTTCACTGTCAATCTTAGTAGCTCCAAGGAACAGCCATGGCTGTTCCAAGAAACATACAGCCATGTGGCCTGACTTGCACATGTCAGGCCTTTCTCTCTGTGTCAGGGAGCATCTCAGAAAGCTATGATCACTTCACGCTAGGTCACTGAAGAGAGCTCTCAATCGAGATTCCCTCTGGGGATGTGCCTATGAAAGTGTCTTCACAGTGGGCCTCCTAATAATCTCTAGGTCGTGCTGGCTACAGTGATGAGATTTCATCACATTGGGATGCATCTGCCTACGTAGCTTGACTTGGCTTGTAGCGCAACATGCAAAAAAAAAAAAAAAAGCATTCAACAGGATAGGAGAGCCCTTTGTGTTCTCCAGAATGGAAAGGCAGAGGAAAATTAGCCGGTGCTGGCTGGACCAGGAGCACCTCTGAGCAGACGTTGGGGGTCAGTCAGAGATCAAATGACTCTGCTCTCAGCCAAGGAAGGGACTTGAAGGGAGATTAAGTGGCAGCCCAGAATGAAGGGGCAGGTGGAGACTGACCTGTGATCCAGACTCCCTGTCTGGGGGCTGTCAGAGCCCCCTGAGCTTATGCCTTGGGATGGGACTGTCTGGGCGAGGGAGTGCCCAGGCTCAGGTGCTTGGGGCTCCCTCCTGTAAAAACACAATATATAATACAAAGTCTAAGCCAAAAACCTTTTGTTTTTACATCATGTACAACAGTGAGGAAGATGCAAAAGCTTTGAGTGGAAAAACAATACAATAAACAAGGACGTTTTATAGCACAGTATGCATTTGTGGTGCATGGTTTCTTTAATGACCTCATGTTTCATCATCCTTTGGGATGATCAGATACTAAAGGGCATGTTGAAATAATGGACCTGATAGTAACTCTTAACCTAAAAAAAATTTAAAAGATATGTTTGTCTGTGGTCATACTGCTCCTCTTATAAGTCACACAAATGATATTGTTATATCAGATGCAATTGCAATTATTTAATAAACATGGGAGGTATTAAAAAAAAAACTGTTGACATAATTCCTGATATGCTATGTGTTAGGATTTCTTTTAAGAAAAATAAAACAAAACATAGTGTCTGGACAATAAGGTATATGAGAATGTGAGAAGTGGTCAGCTTCACAAACTTGGTTCCATTTAGCTTATATGGGTCATGTAACCAAATCTGAAAGTCTGAAAAATC
This sequence comes from Bubalus kerabau, assembly GCF_029407905.1. Taxonomy (NCBI): domain Eukaryota; kingdom Metazoa; phylum Chordata; class Mammalia; order Artiodactyla; family Bovidae; genus Bubalus; species Bubalus kerabau. The sequence continues at coordinate 75,528,310 of NC_073631.1, read as the reverse complement.
TGAGAGCATCCTTAATACTTCTTCATAATGATGACTCCATTATGATGACTTATTAAATATAATAATTATCTCACAGGCAAGATTTCTCAAGGGCTGTCTACAGTATCATAATATTTGTTGCATGATAAATAATTAAAAAAAAATAAGTGATTTGCTAGAAAATGTCACTAAACACCAAGTATTCCTTGGGTCCTAAACTCATAGCTTTAATACAATATTGTATATTTGGTGGTTGTTCACTTAGGAGTTTTCAAAGCCTTGTTACAGGAAATACTGTTAAAGCACTACACAGTTACACAAAGGAAGTTCTGAAGAACATTCAGCAGTTTAACCTGTACTCTTGTGAGCAACTGAGATAAGCTAAGAAGCTCTTACCAGGTGACCTCATGCAAAACAAATCAAACATTCCAAGAGTTTATCCATGATGAGCCCTAAAGCATTCAAGCGCTTTGGGAATGTATAAGATAAACTCTAACAGAGTAGTTATTTGTGATGGAGTTCTATGATGCCATTCTGGACCATGCAATGGTATCACTGGAACCTATTTATCGTTGCTAAGGTAACATATCCTCTAGTAAACTGACAAGCCACTTACAAGACAATATCATCAGCAGGAAGCTCCAAATTTCAGGGCAATGTTATTGTCCTGGACTGAAAAAGGTAGGGTATATGATGGAAAAGCTAACGTGAGTTTCTGACAGGCAGTGAACAAATATCTGCTATTCAGATTTTTAAAGTATTAAGGCATGAAGAAGCAATAGAGATCCAGGGAATAGTCACTAACACTGCAGTGAGACATAAGTAAAAACAACAAAAAAAAATTAGGTAGGTCCAAAAAATATGGCTAATTAAAACCAAGTGGCAAGGTCCAGAAGAAAACTAAGGATGTGTTTCATTCCATGATGGGAGATAAAGGTTCCAAGAAGCTTGGTTTTGCTTGATTTTCTTTAGTGGAGAGACAAATTTTAAAAGTGTATGGTGTTTGCTGCTGCTAAGCTGCTAAGTCGCTTCAGTCGTGTCCGACTCTTAGCGACCCCATGGACTGCAGCCTACCAGGCTCCTCTGTCCATGGGATTTTCCAGGCAAGAGTACTGGAGTGGGGTGCCATTGCCTTCTCCGATGGTGTTTACCTCATTATAAATGACTTTAAATGTAACTGCTAACCCCATCTGACTTAAAAAAAAAATGTGGCTATCATTTAAAATACAGAGTGTTGCATTCAGTGACAATGATTCCGTTAAAGAGCAAGTTTAGGGAAATACACTTTTAAATGTCCTCAGAAGGAAAATTTTAAAGGGACCCATATTCCAGTAGTCTGAGAGAATGCTTAGATGGCCATGAAGCCCTGGGAGCGGTGGTTTCACGCTGCGAGCAGCTCTCATGCTCTAGTACGGTGGAAACTTCCCCCTGATGCTTCTAGGCTGTGTGAATATTGGGGAGAGGAAAGGTGACCCCTCTGAAATGGCTGGACCCCGGGCGATGAGAAGAAAGGAATGTTATCAAAATTCCCTTCAAACAGAACCAAAACACCACAATGGCAGGTTACTGGAGGACAAAGCCTGCAGCGAGGGTGAGACCCCCCACTAACAGGGGGTATTGGTATGGGCACAGTTGCGAAGATGCCTATGTAAAAGAGAAAAGCCATGGTTAATTTTAAAACAGCAAAATAAATAAATAAAAGGATTAAAAAGACAAAACCAAGACCCAGAGGCATGGTTTACAGTTCTTTGATGATCAGGTTAATTAACATTTCACACTAATTGCACAGGACCTTGCAGGGTCTTTTTCCATTAGAGGTTCAGACTTACTCAGTTGAATTAGACCGAGGTCTAAATCTTTTGCCTCTGATTTTCTTTCTGTTGCCTCCCAGGTTACCTGAAAAAGATGGTTTATGGCTAGATTTGAATATTTAAAAAAAAAAAATTTCTGCGTGTTTAATTACACTGTATTTCAAGTGAATGCAATTCACAACAGCACCAGCCCAGAACATAGAACTTGAGAGCACTGTGCAGCCTTCTCATGTACCCAGTGCACTGGTGCTACCAAATCCCATCATTTCCCAACCACGGAAAAAAACTGGATTCTCTCATAAGAAATGTCCTCCTCTCTGTTGGGAGAAGAGCTGAAGAACTAATGAAAAAGAACACGTCTTTACAACCAGGCACCACACAATACAGAATTAAGGTTATGTGGACAGATGGGTTCCGAATGCTGCCCTATACCTTGCCAAGAGTTACTCCGAGGTCGTCCATTTTCACAGATGTCTGAAATATGTTTTGTGTCTGGAATCCTTTCACTCCAAGAATGAGAAAGTCCATTTGACCTGAAATTGAAAATGTGTATATACTGTTCAAAAATATAATCAAATGAATGTTTTGAAATCAGTAAGCAACATTTCTAAGCATTACTGAGCATTAAAATAAGAAAGAAAAAATCTGAAATGAAAGAATGAAGAAAACATGAAAGTCTTCATGAAGAAGGCAGAATTACACAACATTCAATTTAAGAAAAGTCAAATACAATGGAACCCCATTACAAGAGTTTGTAATTGAAAAGTATCAGGATACAGTGCAAGCCAATTACATTCCCAAGAACCACACAGAGCAAATACACTATGTATTCCAGTTACAGAATCCATGCAGCAAGTTATAATGGGGTCCCACCATAGATGTTTCTTAATTGTAAAGCAATGGCTTCCATTCAAGTATTATGAGAACATGGACTTCCAAGAGATTTCAATAAGAATTGCTCAGTTGAACCTCGTTAACCTTTATCAAAGATTAATCTTTATCAAAACCTAATATTTAGGTTTTCTTAAACAATAAAATTATTTTCTGAGAATTGGCATTTTTCTCCACTAATATGCACCCCCCCTCCCAAATATGGTACTGTTGGTTAACTGTCCAATAATTGAATTGAGTCAGATGTTTATCATGGAGCTTTCTCTCACAAAGTCCATGTACCATTAAGCCCTTCTGCTTTTTGTGTCCTGCCATCTTTAAATGAATTGTCTACAAGAAGCAAAATTTATATACCTACCTTGAACCACATAAGAAAAGCATTTTGACAAACTGCATATACTTAGGAGGAATCACATAATTTGGTACAATATTTAAGTGTTTAAAAGTCAAAACCCATTGAGATTTTGCTAAAATCTGGTAAAGATTCAAATCAATATTTTAAGCTCTTCTTGAAGTACTTTAGAAAATAGTGCTGTAATTTAAGTCTTTTCCATATATCATTCCAGTTAATTGCTAAAAACATCTATTTTAAAAGGAACCTTCTAGTGATGAATGAAAATAAATGGAACTCAGCACAATTATTATGTAATTCCCTAGATTTTTCACCATCATTTGCTAAGTATAAAGTAACTCATATTTTGTACAAAAGAACAATAGAAATTCTCCTGGAATCTATTGATTTTTACACTTATTTACCATGTGATTTGATTTAAAATTAAATATTTGATGAAGAAAATATATACTGTGAGGATTTTAAGAAAAGATTATTCTCTTAGCTAAAAAGTACCCAATGAATTAAAAGAATAAAATGTTTGAACATCCTTCTATAGAACTGTACTCCTTATGCAAAGACTAATAATTTAACTTTAGATTTAAGCTTTGTTATCTGAGTAAAAACAATCCTTTATGCTGAGGACAGTTCCATAGTAGTTCCCAAATCTCACTAATTCCTTCAATTTTTTTTTTCCTGATGTTTATAAAGAGTGAGATCCACTGTAGAATTTTTGTAGATTACTCTATTTAGAACCTCAGAAGAGATCATGTTTCTTCTCAATAAACTAGCAATTTCCCTTTCAGTCTATAAAGGAACTACTGTGCCCAAAGTATACATTTCAGCCCTACCAACAATTTTAAAGAAACTCTTCCAGAGGAATATTTAAGTTTTTTTCAATGTGAATGAAGGTCTCATTTCCTAAAACATTCTATTTATTTCTTCTGTCAGCTTATTTTATTAAGCATTTATAAAGCATGCAGAATTTTAAATGGTCTTATATCCCTTAAGACCATAGAGCAAGAATACAGCCTTCAAGTTTAAGACATATAAATAATATATTAACCCCATCTGGACTGCTATAAAACTCAAATATTAAAAATGCTTAAATTAATTTGGCAACCAGCTCTAAATTATAAAGTCTAGAATTACTCATTCCAGGAATGAAAGGCAAAATCATAATATTCAAATATATGATTCACAGAGAAGCAATCGTTTTTTCACAGCAAGCTTAGCTTTGATAAATTTAAAATTTAAAAAATTCAATGCAGCATTTATATTAATAACCAATTTATTTTAACAACTGCTTTTACTGAAGCGTGACAGTAACCTTTTTCTTTGACTACCAAACATGACATAAAGCTCACCATTTAAAATACAATAAAATACTATGTGTAGTTTCTGAAGCAGTAGAAGAGCAAGATTGAAAAACCCTGGAGTTTCTATGTAGACTTAGGGTTGTTATTTGCTTAGTTTTCTTTTGTTTGGTTTTCTGGCCTGATTTGTTAAACCACTGGTTCTGAGCATATGGCATTTTGAAGTAGAGTAATCAAAGAACAAAGGATACTATTTTTTAACATTCAAGAAAGAAGGAAGAAGTAATCAAACCTGCTGCAAAATAATGAAATGTTCTGACTAATGGAATAATGTGTGATGGAACAGGTAGAAATCTGAAAATGCGACAGAAAAGCAGACCTCTTCTTAGAACTAGATGCTGAGTTTGTGCTGACTCCAGGAGGAATGTCGCTATAAAAAGAGTCGCCATCTCCAGGCTTTTTTACATAATCTCCCTGGGGTAACTGTCTAAGGCATAATAAACATTTCAAAGTCAGAAAACAAGACACACACATGAACACAGACATATACAAATATTATTTTAGGAAAAAAGAGGTAGGGATAATGATCTACATGAATCAAATCTATAACAACATGTAAGATTATTAATAAATGTGACAAGTTAAAGTCATTCTAATTGTAGAGGTCAGAAATGCAATCACTGAAGTCTTTACAATCTGGATGAATATACCCTTGTTTCAGGGGAAAAATATGAAAAGATGAGGTTTTTCACTGTAACTTCATTACACTTAGAGATGTTAATTGCCATTTTGTCTTTAAAAACAAACAAACAAAAAAAAAAAACCCTGGTGCTGAAGGAGACATATCAAGACAGACAGTCCTTGCCCAGATAAGGTATCCTTTTTTTCACTGTGGTGTGTAAACTATTTGTAATTTCTAAATACTATAAATGTAATCTTAATTTGGCCTTAAAAGAACTGACTGATTTCTAAACTGTTCTATAATTTAATCCAAATAAATTATTTGAATTCTCTATTCAATCTGGGGCCTCACTATTCATTTAGCAGAAATATAAAGAAATCGAAAGAGATTCAAATGTCAATCAAAAATGTAATTCTGTTAACTGCACACTAGAATATGTAAAGGAAGATAATTTAGCAAGAGGAAGAAAGAGTTGAAAAATAGTGGAATTCTTGTTGATACTATAGAAAGATACTTATAGGTGGCTGGTGGATGACCTCAATTTTTTATCTCCAACAAGGGAAAATCTACATAGTCTGCACTATTACCGACTCCATTCGCTCTGATTTTGAATTAACTGAGATTGGAACATATTTTTATTACTTCTGCTAAGGGAACAGGGTAGAAAACTTTAGATAGAACTGCCTTGTCAATGCTCCTACTTTGGTAGTTAATCTGATTTTTTGCCAGTTCATGACCCCCAGACAGGCATGGCTAATAAAATTTTACAACCGACATAAAGCACCTATATTAACTTGTGTGATCTACCTCTCCCCTTTAAGGAAATCAAATTTCTCATTAGATTTGTATGTAGGATTAATCTAACTTTTGATTCATATTCTTTCAAAATATTTGTGACTTTAGATCATAAATGTAATCTTTTTTCCCAGTATATTATGAAACATTAATTTTATAGAAAAGACATGTAATTCCCATATTTATACTGTTAATAACACAAATGATATATCTGTTTATGGAAGAGATATTTAACTCTCTGGAATCATATTTTCTGTCTTGCCTCCTATCAGTAAAATGCTCTAGCAATTTTTTGAAAAATAAAAAAAAATCAAAGTTTTGTAAGTTGCCCCAGGTAGGAAAATTGCCTTTTGTATCATATCAATACTTATAAAAGAATGCCAAAGAACATCCCATTAACATTACATTTCCAATAATAATCTTTATGGTTAACAAGTCATTTTTGTCACTATTACCTTTAATGATAATTTTTATAAGCTGATGAGATGTGGCTCACTAAATTCAAATTTATATGCTGTGCTTACTTGCTCTGTCGTGTCTGACTCTTTGCAACCCCATGGATTGTATCCCACCACGCTCCTCTGTCCATGGGGATTCTCCAGGCAAGAATACTAGAGTGGGTTGCCATGCCGTCCTCCAGGGGATATTCCCAACCCAGGGATCAAACCCAGATCTCCCGCATTGCAGGCAGATTCTTTACCGACTAAGCCACCAGGGAAGCCCAAGAATACTGGAGTGGGTAGCCTATCCCTTCTCCAGGGGATCTTCCTGACCCAGAAATCAAACCAGGGTCTTCTGCATTGCAAGTGGATTCTTTACCAGCTGAGCTACCAGGGAAGCCCATAAATTCAAAGCAAATAAATATAAGTTGTGACTTTACTTGACTTTGCACCCAAATTACTCTTTCTTTACATGGTTTTGGCATTCAGGCATTTACCAAGGGTTCACTTATCTGAGACTGCAGGCTTAAATGGACTGCTTCTCACAATGGATGGGGCTCAATGGTTTTGCCTGTTTGTTTAGCTAAGCATGGTTTACAAATTCTTCAATGTAATTTCTCTGCAGTCCATGTTCATCTTTCACACTGCACACAAACATCCTAAATGCTACACATGTCATAAACTATGGGCTTCAGCCAAAGGGTTGAAAGGAAAGTTTAAGTGCAGTGAACTTTGAGGGGCATGGCTTTGCTTTTACCATCCCAGGCAAACTAGACTCTTCTCTATCTTTACCATGAAGTCTTCAAAATAAAGAAATTACACTTTATTCTTCTTAAAATTCCACAAAGAATGCATATAACTTCTTCACACAGTAAATGCATTAAAATGTTAATAATAACAGATGATAAACTTTGTTAAAGATCTTTTAATACTATTTAACAGCCTTCACTGTCCAGAAATTTATTCTTTTTTAAATATCCAATTATATCTTATTACAAACCTACTTCTTCCTGATTAACCTTTAGTGAAGATAGAGAATATCAGGTCCCTATGATCAATAAAATACTACTTCATCATTTGTTATAATAGAGCATAAATGATCAAGTAACTGATAGCTTTAAATATGTTAAAACTGAATTTATTTTTCTAGTCTTTATGCTTTTCTTCCTAAATTTTACTAGTTTCATAGAATTTTGGGATTAGGTGGCCTGATCAGTACCAAGTTTTATAATGGAGAAATTACCTCAAATTTCCCACATCACAAGCAAATATTTTAGACATGTGAATGAATTTTTCTATAAATAATAACCAAAAGAAAATAAAACTTATTTAGCTAAATTATTTTTCCTCAAAAAGGATTCCTATTATAAGAGAAGTCTGATCTTTCCTTAAAGGGTATGCTGAACCATAATATTTAACTTAATAATCCTTACACATACTCAAAAGGAGATCATAATGAAAAAAATTAAGTCTTAACCTTAAGACTGAAGGAGGCACTTTCCCAAAGCTTTGTTGGTGTCTGGGCTGTCTGCTATTGGAACTGCCACACTGCTGTCTGAAGAAATGTTTTGTACTGTGTACTAAGTCACATTGACAGATGCATGAATATCACTATAATAACATTAAAAAAACTAAAAAACTAAGAAAGTCTTGGGGAAAAAAAGGAGGGAGGTTTACAAGCAGAAAGAAAAGTGGCTAAAACAGGGTAACAGAGAGGAAAGATATGGGGAAGGGGGTTTCTGCTTAAGGTATGGATCAGGAAGATATGAACTAATTATTTACTCTGATTCATATTATGTATGTTCAATAATGTATGTTCATTTCAGACAAAAGAATATTGCACCTGAATAAGGATGCTTTATAAATCCAAGTTTAATGAAATCCAAGTTTAATGCTTTATAAATCCAAATTTAATGAATTCAATTTAACTTGAATTAAATCCAAGTTTAACTGCACCTGAATAAGGATGCTTTATAAATCCAAGTTTATTCTATTGCTATTTGCAAAACTGCCTGAAAACTAAAATTCAAACTTCTAATTCTTATTGCAAAATATATAGCTGCTAACTCCCAAAGCAATTATGCTAAAATAGAAACAATAGCATCAACTGAAAAATAGATGGAAGCCTTCTTTCCTGGAGATTTTAAAGAAAATTATCAGTAATCATCCTTCTAACTAGACGATATCTAAGAATTCTCCTTGGCTCCTCAGTCCCATGGCTCTACCCTTCACAAGATGACACTGGCAGATTTATATTTATTTATTTGTTTACTTATTTATTTATTTTTGCCATATTTGCAGCATTTGGAATCCTAGTTCCCCAACCAGGGATCTAACCTCGGCCCCTGCCCTGGACCGCCAGGGAAGTTGCCAACCCTGGCAGGCCTAAAGTGATATAATTCATGTATGAAGTTCTGTCTCCCAGAATGGGCTTCTATCTTTTATCAGGCAGCTTATAAACAAAAAGAAAAAGAAAAAAAGGGCTTGCTTCTAATCTTTTTGCCAGATGTGAAATTAAACCTATCACACATTCCTTCAATATAAAGAAAACCTGGGGGACACATTCTCTGGTGGGAAAATTTACCAGGTTATCAGGTTTCTTCACAGAATTACTTGCCTGACATTTCCAGTCATTTGAAAGTTATGCTGAGTTTGGCATTTCTGAGCCATTGTATCATTAATTAAAGAATCTCATAACTGGCTACATACTTAATATGTATTTAGTGTCAAAGCAAAGCTGTATGTTCACCAATGCTTTCATACCAGGATGCGTGGGCCTCACTCATGTCAGGAATGCTGCCTTTCTCTTTAAGGACAACCATACCTACCTATCTCTTTCATCTGAGGATTAGAGAAACACAAAGTCTTCAGAGACCACATATCAGTAACTTTCCTTACTAGAAAGCTTCACAGATGAGAAAGAACTTTGTCTGCATTTGGGACTGGGGAAAGTTTAAGTGATTTCCCAAGATCACATACTAGCAGGTAGATTTCTGATTCATTCTAGATTGGTCCTCCCACCATGGAACTTCAGAGCAAAACTTAATTTAAAAGCAACTCAAATTTTTTATTTCTATTCCCTGGCATCCTTTGGAATTGGGCACATCTTTATTGGAATATCTTCAGATATTTTCACATGATTGTAAATTTCCTAATGTAGGCTTTGGTACATTGGTCCTTCTCTATAACCACTAAGATACATTCTAATAAAAGACTGTCCTTCAGATGATATTTATATACTCACAACTTCCTGCTAAAGTTGATTCCTTGCAGCTTCTCCATTTTAACAATTATTATATAACCCTATATAATACCTGGAAAATCCCATGGACAGAGGAGCCTGGTAGTCTACAATCCATGGGGTTGCAAAGAGTCGGACACGACTGAGCGACTTCACTTTCACTTTTCATATAACCCTAAGAGTCATAAGCTTCAGACAATCATAAGGGCAAAAATAAATAAAATTTGTGCTGAAATATATAAAAAAAAATAGTACCTGCTGAAAAGTGACAACTCTCAAAATATGAACTAGACTTCAAAGGGTGTCCAGATTGATGAAATGGTGACTCAGTATTCATCATATACTGGTAATACTCCCAGGATTACCAGGAGGCATGAAATTACATCAGGCACAAAAAAGAGATTTCTAACAAAAATTTTCTTAACTGTACCTATGCATATATTGAGTTAGAATAAGAAATTGGTGCTCAGGTTTACATATTATCATTTGTTTTTGTAATGTGGGCAATTCCTTTATTCTGGAGAATACCCCTGGTGAGAACACGTCTTAGAGCACCATAACAATTTTGCTTACATTATGTATTTATGACACTGTGCTTTCCTTTTCAAATAGTCAGCAATATTAAATTACCCTGCAGAGTTAATTCTTACAGAAATGGAGCTAAATCACCAGTTTTTGATCTTTGTAGTATAATTTTCTTTTTCACTGAAGAAAGCCACCAAATTTACATTTCTGGTATAACTGATCAACATCTACCCAACAGAAGGCGTAAGTAGCTTCAGCTCTTCTTCAGTGTTTTTTGGACACAGAGTTTAAAACATGTCACAGAGAAATCTATTTCTTTTATTTAAATAATTTTGTTTCAGTTTTACTTTCTCCATTAATGATAGAAGTCAGTGACTCCAGAGCAAGGTCATTATTTTCTAATATTTATGGCTAACTGGCCAGGATCTCAATGGGTACCCTGTGGGTACCACTTATGGCTAAAACCTTATACAGATTTTAAATTATAACATAGAAGGAAACAGAACAAAGTTTAAAATTCTAGTTTGTGAAAAAAAAATGAAAGCTGTGGCTAGGGTCTGATAAAGTGTCACATTCATTACATCTTATTTCTAATCTGCCTCAGACATTTCCTACAATTGCGGGAGAAGTTAGGAGCCTGCATAGGCATCTTGAGTACAAAACTAGGACTATATGATGTGGTCTTAGATGGTCAATTTCCAGTATATTTTAATTTTTTGGTATCAATAGTTAATAGCAATTGTAAGTTTTTAAATGTGAAAAGTGAGGAGTGTACCTCAATACGGGCTAATTTAGATTTAGAAAAAATAGGCAAGTTTTACGTAATTACATGAATGCTTTGTATCTCTTTAGACACTGCTGGCTAAACATAGATTTTAAGGTTATATGAACAGAGTGCCTGACTTTATGGGCTTTTTATTGAAAAAAAAATAGTGTAGTAGGCAATCAGAGATTATTACTATGCAAATTATTTCTTTCAAAACCTGTACAATTATCTAATCTGTAAAAAAAAAATTTCTTATGCAGAGATAAAACCGATTCCTCAAATGCCAAGATGCTCTCCTGATCACAATACTGTGCCTATATAAATTTTATCATTTATTAATGAAAGTTAGCAAAATAACAACAATCACTAAAAATAAATTCCTTTAGAAATCATTGGGCAAGAAAAGTGTTATAAATGTGAAGAAAAGCCAATCAACTAATGTAAACAAAGGTGACACCTTAACGTAAAGGAATTTTGTTTTAGGTAGGAAAAAAATCAACTTCTAAATATATATTACTATAAAAGTAACACAAATAAGAATGACTAATTATAGTTTTGTTGGATGAAAAACCATTAAAACTAAATAATGATAGATCTATTTTAAACTAACACATTCCACGGCAACAGTACTAAAATGATCATTTCAAGGCCATGAAAAATCAAGATTAGTTTATGACCACTACAACATAAAAACAAAAGTAAACTTAATTTATAACGGTATGTATGAATTCCAAAGATGATAACAAGATTTAAACCTTTTGGTTTTCAGTTTTACGTTCAGATCATTCTAATCACATACCTCTGCTCTCGATAGTTTCTTTTTATGGACAAGAAGAGAGAGAGAGAGAAAGAATTAGTTACCTAAAAAAATACATTAAGAGAAATCACTAAACATAAAAGCATTTGATGAAAGATCTCCACTAGAATTTCTAATTGCAGAATTAAAATGAAGATCAAAAACACAGTCTTCCCCCACCTCTGCCTCACACACACACACACACACACACACTCATTTACACAAATTTTACTTCATCTTTTGAAGAAATGACACCAAAGGGTTAGTGACAATATTTTCAAGTAATCATTGTTTAAAAGCAGAAAGCTTCAGTTATTAAAAAGTAATTGTTTTCTCAATGTCAACTGTTATCATACTAAACATTTAGTAATGTCCTGAAGTCAACCTTATTTCAAATATAGGTTTTCAGACATGCACATTGATTTAAATAAGGAAACTAGTCAAGTTTTATATATATATATAAAATGTGTTTTCATGCAAATAAAAATTATAATTCATTCTTTTTGGAATATATGCCACAAACTAGAGCTCATCCTAAGAATTTCAAATATGAAGACATAAATGCCCATAAGAACATTTTGTGTATGATAGAATGAGAATTCACAGCTGTTATGGACCTCCCATGTCATCACATCACTGTGAAGTTTCACTGAAAGCAACAGTGGTAATACTTTGTTTAAAGTCTCCTAAAATAAAATTGCGTGAGTTTCAGAATAAATCATTCTGAAACAAAAATGTGTTCTAGAGAGTGTGGTAAGGAGGTGCCAATGATTTTTAATTTTTAAATAAAACAAGCTAATTTCAAAATTTCTATCCTGACCTAACTAGCTGTCAGTATTTTGAAGACTTGTTGGAAGGTCAAGCAACTATCAGGTAGGCTCCTCCTTCCAAGATCAAGGCTAATGTTGCTGCATAGATTTTGTTTGTAGCACTTTTACCTGTCAATCTATTCCATGAATTCTCTGGGCATCTTGCTTAATAATGAGCTCATGAGAGTAAAAGTGCCAATTTGATATTTAATACTTTTCATTCCTGAAACTATCATATACGGGAGAAAAATAAGCCAAAATATTTCAATTCAACATGTTTTACTTTTTATCACCTCAATCTGATTCCCTGAGCGATCTACCAGTTACAAATGAGTATTCCTCATTTCCTATTCCTTCTATTACCCCAAACTTGGAGAAGGGGTAGAAAGTTTAATTGGAAGGATTAATGAGAAAATGAGTTCTCAAGTCCTAAATTCGCTTGGCATTTTAAATAGAATACATGAAACAGCATATTCATGAATTTAATTACTGTATTAAAATTTCTACATCCTTATTCTATTTTTATACAAATTCTGAATAAATGTAGTAACATTAAAACTTTCATCATTCAGGTTAAATTATTTATGAAGAGAATACTGTAGTATGAACTAGATTCTGCAAAGTACATATATTCAGAAACAAAAAAGTGAAACCACTTAAATTTCATAAAAATAAGAAATGATATACAGAAAGAAATATTTTTCATTCTAATCATTAAAACAAACAGACACAGATAATTTCATTAGCAGTAGGATTAGATGTTCAGGTTTCATATTCTTGAAAGGGTAATTTTTTCCAAGATTTTAAACGTGAAATATCAGTTTACATCAATAGGTGGCAGAAAACTAACAGAACTAACAATTTTGCTTTCCCTCCCGCATGACCAAACGAAACCACTGAGCTATTTCACAATGGCAGCGGTTGTGATGGCAACTACTACGTGAGCCTTGCACAAGGGAAGTCAAGGAAGTAGTGTGACGCCAAGATAGGGCTAATTCAGCTAAGGTATAAGGAGAGCTCAGACAATATATGTGCAGAAAAGCCTTTCTTTCAGACATACAATTTTATACCCCAAATTATGCTGAAATCAGCTGCTGCAAATATAAGCACGCAAAGCGCCAAACAATCTGCACATTAAAGAGGCATTTGCTACACTATGCTGCTGCTGCTAAGTCACTTCAGTCGTGTCCAACTCCGTGAGACCCCATAGACGGCAGCCACCAAGCTTCCCCGTCCCTGGGATTATCCAGGCAAGAACACTGGAGTGGGCTGCCATTTCCTTCTCCAATGCATGAAAGTGAAAAGTGAAAGTGAAGTCACTCAGTCGTGTCCGACTCTTAGTGACCCCATGGACTGCAGCCTACCAGGCTCCTCCATCCATGGGATTTTCCAGGCAAGAGTACTGGAGTGGGGTGCCATTGCCTTCTCCATACACTATGCTAGGCCATGTTAACTATATTATGCTAAACTTTACCCTGCTGTCTGTGCTATTTATTAACACAGCCTTGCACAAATGTCTTTCTGCATTTTTCTACTTACAACATAGAAAGTTTATCCTGGCAGTCAACTAATTACTCTCTCTTTTCAGCCAAAATAACTTCAGTGTTTTGACCTCACAGCCAGCAAGACCCATATACTAGTTTAAAGAGGTGTCTTTTAATTCAGTTGGATTAAAACCATGGCTTCCCTGGTGGCTCAGAGGTTAAAGCGTCTGCCTCCAATGCGGGAGACCTGGGTTTGATCCCTGGGTCGGGAAGATCCCCTGGAGAAGGAAGTAGTAACCTACTCTAGTATTCTTGCCTGGAGAATCCCATGGACGGAGAAGCCTGGTAGGCTACAGTCCACAGGGTCGCAAAGAGTCGGATATGACTGAGCGACTTCACTTTCACTTTTCACCTTCAAAACCATGTCAGGCAGTGATAATAGTAATAACAAATGATTATATACACTATGCTAGTCAATGCCTAATCAAAAAAGTTTGGCTCATTTAAGTTTTATTTTATTAAACATAAGTTATTTGAATACTAAGGAAACTTTTCACATCATAAGTTGAAGTACTTAATAAGGGAAATGAGCACATTAAGTATACAAAAAGTCTGGAATCTGTCAAGTCATTTACTTAGCTAAATGCTGCTGCTGCTAAGTCGCTTCAGTCATGTCCGACTCTGTGTGACCCCATAGACGGCAGCCCACCAGGCTCCCCCGTCCCTGGGATTCTCCAGGCAAGAGTACTGGAGTGGGTTGCCATTTCCTTCTCCAATGTATGAAAGTGAAAAGTGAAAGTGAAGTCACTCAGTCGTGTCCAACTCTTTGCGACCCCATGGACTGCAGCCTACCAGGCTCCTCCGTCCATGGGATTTTCCAGGCAAGAGTTCTGGAGTGGGTTGCCATTGCCTTCTCCAGCTAAATGCTAAGGGGATCCAATATTCAAAAGTTACATAATGTGTAACTTTTTAAATCTTGCACATAGAAACAAAGAATTGTAAGCTGAACCTTGAAGCTTAAGAATTAGGTTTCTAAAAGTTGTAACTTAAAGTTGAATTTTAATTTTAACACATTACATCTCTGAAGAGTTTTTCCTTCGCACAAAACACTCAGGTATTGAACAAATAACAATGTCTTCTTCACATTGGTTGGGGAGAGGTTTGGCTCTTGGCAGGATCCCTGCTCTTAGCAGGAAGCACTAAGGAGCTGATCATGCTCTTGATCTTGTTGATATCACCCTTGTTACTAAACGCTATGCTGTCTCATACACTATACTGCCTAGATGTGGGGGAATGGGTTTAAGTCAAGAGAATCTGCATCACTAAACAGCAAACCAACACAGCCTTTGTATGAGACACGATTTAGATTGATTTTATTTCATGTAATGGTTTTAAAATAATATTCAGTATTTTTAGAATAGATGGGAGTTAATCTCAAAATCTAAAAAATGATAAATTACTGTTACCTCTAATCATGCCAAGGATCATCATGGATTGAATACTGAACCAGACTGATTTTCCCTGCAGGTTTATTTATCCAACGATACAAAAATTTTTAGAATCATTTAGATAAATATTTTAAAGTACAGTTTGACAGTAATATATTGAGCCATTTCACTTACTTATAGCCCCATGCAGTAATTCCTAATATGAGGGCCAGCACTAAAATGGTGCCAGCAATTATGCCTATTATAATATTGGTACCAGCAACACCTGGGGGGAGAAAAAAAACAATGAAGATCAGTGAATACAGCTGAAATTTTGATATAAAATTCTTTCAGGAACTTTATTCTCCAGATTAATGATCATCACACTAATAACATTTGTTTTAAAAAGTGAGCATTTTTTCCTTTATACAGTTTTAATTTTAGAGAAGCTTTTTCCCAAATTTTATTTATGTATTCAGATATAATTGTGACAAAACACTCTATCAGTTTCAGGCGTATGACAATGATTTGATATTCCTATATATCTTGAAATTAAAAGCAGGCATTTTTAAGGGAAGAGAAATCAACCATAACTTAGCAATTTGATCAATTGGTTTTTGAAAAATAATTATTTGTGTATGTTCCCTTTTAATTCTTGTCCAAGTGCATTTTGAATGGTTTTATTTTCCATGTATTTTTCTGGAAAATATAATGAGGTCATTGAACTAACATAAAGAATAAAGATAAGGAGAAGAAAGGAGTATCACTATAAAGCACAATACCCCTGGGGAGGAATACTTAGAAATCATATTTTGGACTCCAACCTCTTCCCTAGAAATTCTAGAAATGTTATTGTTCTTATCACTCCATTTTCACAACCAGTGTAAGGTCCTTATTTTGTGTGATATGTTGTCTGTGTAAATATAAGCTTCTAAAGGGAGAAGACATGGCTACAGATGGTCAGGTGGTATACATTATAAAAGACTGTAGTTTCCAGTCTTGCCAATAATGACTGTGGTATCTGGGAAAAACAATGGAAAATACAGAGTCAGGTGAGCTGGAGACTTGTGCTGATGACCTGTGAGAGCGAGGATGCACCAGACTGGCAGGGGGCCAGGGCAGGGCTGGAGATGGTGCTGTTGTGTCCGGCAGCAATAACAGTCAGACAGTCTGCAATGCTATTCTTAAGGAATCACAGCAGTGAAAGGGGCCAGTGAGTCAAAGGACTGGACAACAAGCCCAAGTAAAAGCCCGAGAGCAGAAAATGCAGGCTGGAGGCCTGCCTGGCTCCTGGCTCAGAAGACCTGTTTGGTTGATAAAGACTTATACCCCATGTTAAATTGCGGGGCTCTCACCCAGGGCAGCTTAGTTAGCTCTTTGTCTGCTGCACTCCTGAGGAATCAAAGACAGTAATCATGGATGACTGGCACAGATTCCAATTCCCCATGATGGAGTGGCAGCCTCTCTATCTGGGAGCCCTCAGGAGTCACATGGACAGCAGGGCTCAGACATCCAGGAGACTGGCCGACTCCACCCTGCCCCAGTCATCTGTGGGATAGAGGGTGCAGATACCCGAGGACTCCTGGGGCACTGGGATTTTCCCACTCTAAGACCTAGCCCATCTCCCCTTCCTTTCTTTTCAGAGATTTAACATGCGTGAGTGCTTAGTCACTCAGTCATGTCTGACTCTTTCCAATCCTTTTAACTAGCTTGCCGGGCTCCTCTGTCCAGGGGATTTTTCAGGTAAGAATGCTGGGGTTGCCATTTCCTCCCTCAGGGGATCTTCCCAACTCAGGGACCGAACCAGCATCTCCTGTGTCTTCTGCATTGCAGGCAGATTCTTTACCCACTGAGCCATGGGGAGAGTTCCAGAAAATTAACAGGGATCAATAGACCCTGATGCTGGGAAGGAGAGCAGGAGGAGAAAGGGGCGACAGAGAATGAGATGGTTGGATGGCATCACTGACTCAATGGACATGAGTTTGAGCAAACTCTGGGAGATAATGAAGGACAGGGAAGCCTGGTGTGCTGCAGTCCATGGGTCATAGAGTCAGACACGACAGCATCTGAACAACAATAAACTCAAATGCTAGTCCTGATTACTTCTAAGTAATAGTATGACTTTCGACAAGCCAGTTAAATCCACAGACCTGAAGAGGCTTCTTTCTACATTAAGTGCAGGAACCAGCCCCACAACCATTGCTAAGACTGAAGATGCCAAAATCCTAATCACTCTTTGAGTTTTATTATGAAAGTCACATTGACTAATACATTTAACCTGTATGGATGATTAGAATAAAAATAATAATTTTCTAATTCTTTGGAGCTGAATGGACTTCAGGACTTGAACATTATTTTATGCAGAAGAATACTCAATAATGAAATGATAAAAATAGTTTTAAAAGGGACATTCATCTTCAAGGTATGTCTTCTTTCCACTATCTGCATTTAATTTCTACTTCTCCATTTGGGCCACTCTTGCTTTTAGAACTACACCTGCTGCTTCTTATCCATGTCAAACCCCTTTCAGGCACCTTGGCCAAGGTTACTACTTCTAGAATTACCTACAGTAGAGGCTACAGAAACTGGAGTTTAATATAGATGTGATTTTTTAAGAGAGAATATTAAAGCTAACAAAATATTTTTAAAATCAATTCAAATTTTTCCTCATTTACTTAGTCCCAATATATAAGAAGTATAAAATATAAAATCATACACTTAACAATTTTGATTACTTTATTCATTTAAAAGAAATACTAGGGCTTCCCTGGTGGCCCAGTGGCAAGGAATCTGCCTGTCAATGCAGGAGACACAGGTTTAATCCCTGGTCCAGGAAGATTCTATAAGCCAGGGAGCAACTAAGCCTGTTCACAACAACTATTGAGTCTATGTTCTAGACCTCGGGCTCTGCAACAAGAGAAGCCACCACCACGAGAAGCCCACACTCTGCAACTAGAGAGTAACCCCCGCTCACCACAATTAGAGAAAGGCCATGCACAGCAACAAAGACCCAGCATAGCCAATAAATAAAAATTAAATCATATTTTTAAAAAAAGATGCTAGGATTTGTTGTCAGCTCCAAATAAGTATAAAACTTGGAAAATATCAGCCTGATATAGAACAAGATATGGCTAAATCAATAGACTAAGTTATATTCAATATTTCATATTACAAGATAATGGAAATAATTGGTTTCATAATGAGGGCCCCAGTTGTACATTGTAATTCATTATTATGTAGAATTAACTTATATTTGAATTATATAAAAATAATCCAAACGAAGCTTAGGAAGGGCAGTTTTCTCTCTCCTTGTGCATAAAGACAACATAATGGGACCAAAGTAAGTACCTACCATTGCCAGACAGCGTAATGCCAGCCTTTGCATCATCATTGTAAGGGAAGTAAGTGCTGCACTCTTCACCTATCCAGTGTCTGTTACACACACACTTCAGCTCATTACTGCAAACCTGAAACCCAAAATCAATCTAAAATCAACACTAACTCTTAGGTACAGAGGCATGCAAAATAAACATTAATTTTTAAAAATAAAAATTAATTGTATTAATTTCTAATAATTGTATGCCTAGAATTAGATGGGATTGGACATTCATTGGTACTTTCTTCCTATTTCTAATTACTTACTAATTATCTTGCCCAAAAACTATGTTCTAGAGAGCAACAGAGTTGACCCAGAGAAAACAACAAAGTTTAAGAGAGAATTTACATTCCTTACACAAAAATCGATGATCAATTTGAATTTTGTTAACCCAAGTTTTATGAGGGAGATTTTAAAAAACTAAGCAGAATTACAATCATTTTCCAATTATCCAATACAAAGTTTTCTTCTTCTAAAGAAAGGGTCTTTATTCCAAAATTTTATTCATCTTTCAGGAAGCAGATAAGATAAAGGGAAATCTGACAAAGAAGAGGGGAGGACTGAGGCTTTGCAGTGGTCTGAGAAGAAAGCTTCACAAAACCATAACCTGGGCACCTCACCCCAAGCTCCAGGGCTTAGCTATCTCAGGGGTCATGGAAACTGAGAAGTCCCTCAAACAAAGCCTAGGGGAAAAATTCACATAAACTGGCACCACATTTTTAAAAATTATCAGACAATAATCTTCACTTATATATTCAGGAAACAGAACCTATGTTTCTGTTCTAAAATCGTATTATTCAAAGCAACTTTGAAAGGAATGAGTAGGAGAGAATTCAGTTAGGGGTAGGATCAGAGAAGTTCTTCAGAACTCAGGTTTGATGGGATGGGTTTCTCATTTTTGTCTGCTTGAATCTGCCAGAAGACAACATACATGCAGATTTAACTGTACTATACATATGATCAACAAATAGCAGATTTCAAATTAATTCAGATTAGCAACTTTCTGCAGATTAACAAATATGCAGGAAGGGGAAAATAAAAAGGCCTAAGTTTGAGACCCCAACTATCTTTTCAACAGATCAGGTCAACTGGTTTCTCCAAGTGTGTTTCCACATCATGCAGCAGCACCAATGATACAGCAACAAGAATAGTGACACTGTTGTACACTGATCATAATAAACACAATCACAGCTGACATTATTGAATATTCACTGTGTCACAGGGATTGATCTAAGTATTATGTATCAGTTACAGGTGTTAATTCACTGATTCTTCACAACAATCCTGCATCCTAGGTAATATTATTATTCCCACTTTATAAGAATAGAGTGAAACACAGAGAAGCTAACTAATTTGCCCAATCTCACCCAGTTAGTAAAGAGGAGAGCTGGATTTCACACTCAAACTGTCTGGTTCCAAGCCCACACTCTTAACCTACATGATGTAGAGTATAAAGAGAATATCTACTGTATTTCACATTTTAATTTTTGTCACATATACAAAGTTGAGTCACTATAAGTTAAAAACACATAGGATATAACCTTTCTGTATTATGCATAATTATTATTAATGATTGGATGCTATTTGCCACCTGATTTACTTGTGTCTATTACTCTTTTGTGTGTGCATGTGTGCTAAGTCGCTTCATGTGTCCAACCTTTTGTGACCCTGTGGACCGGAGCCTGCCAGGCTCCTCTGTCCATGGGGATTCTCCAGGAGAGAATACTGGAGTGGGTTACAATGCCCTCCTGCAGGAGATCCTCTTGTACCAGGGATCGAACCTGCATCTCTTAGGTCTCCTGCATGGGCAGGTGGGTTCCTTACAACTAGTGCCACCTGGGAAGCCCCATCACTCATCATGCATTACTCATTCCTCAAACAGTTAATTAACACAACTCTGTGTTACATACTCAGGACTTCTAGATGAATAAGATACAGTATTCATTAGCATTATGATCAAGAAATTATTCCATTATGCTTTTCTCCCATCTCCCAAAAAGCATCTCTCCCTAACATCCTCTTACTTATAAAGGAAAGAAGACTTAGCAGATTCCTTTAAAATAAGGAGCAAAACTACTTCCTATATACCTCCTCTATTCTCCTGTACCAGAAGAACTCCTATTCTTAGGCAAAAAGTAACAATTACTAAGACCTTCCTTAGGAAATTCTTGGTGTATCCTTCAGGGATATACACAGAATGACCAGGATTGAAGGCTTACACTTCCAGGACAAGGATTCTCAACTGGATAGTATAACCAGAAGGAACCCAGAGAAGATAAAAAGAAAATCATGGCACATGCTAAAAGAAGAAGATTCAAGAAATTTTCGTCAGTGTAGGAATTCCTAACTGAAAATGACAAAACTGTACTTGCTAATAGAGCATGTTTATTTAACCTATAAATTTACCTATATCTTGTCAGATACATGATTAAAAAGATAGAATTTAGCCTTTTAAATACCACCATTTTTTCTATTTGGGCTTCCTAGGTGGCACAGTGGTAAAGAATCTGCCTACCAATGCTGGAGATGCAAGACTTGAGTTCAATCCCTGGGTCAGGAAGATCCCCTGGAGAAGGAAATGGCAAACCACTCCAGTAATCTTGCCTGGAAAATACCATGGACGGAGGAGTGAGACAGGCTACAGCCCATAGGGTCACAAAGAATCAGACATGACTGAGCACCACCATTCTTTCTATTCATCTCTGAGATTCATTTCCTTAATTATTCTGCTTCTATTTCTAGACGTTATCCTCAGCTGGTACCCACTGTTTTGGTCAAGGCAATTATTTATGGTCTGTTCTAATTGGTCAGTGCCTGCTGCTGCTAAGTCGCTTCAGTCGCGTCTGACTCTGTGCGACCCCAGAGATGGCAGCCCACCAGGCTCCCCCGTCCCTGGAATTCTCCAGGCAAGAACACTGGAGTGGGTTGGTCAGTGCCTGGACCATACCAATTGTTAAGTATTGTGGCCACTGCCCCTACTTTGTACTCCCTTTTTCATCCCATTATAGTTTGTTAAAATTTGTCTCCTAAGTCACTTGTAGAAAACTCAGATTATATTCAATTAGATCAATTTAACTTAATAAGAGTGGAAAATGTAAGAATTTGGTTAGGAAGATAAAACTTTTTCTCATTCTCAAGCTTTCAGATTACACAACAGAAATATACAAATGACTATGACCACATGACTGTTTATACACTAGCTGGAGAAACATGGGCAGGCATGTTTTCCATTATTACAGAAATAGGCAGTTCAGGGTCATATCTGTTTCTCTGATATAAAAGAACTGAATAGACCCCTATGGTGAGGCAGTGAATACTTACTCCATTTCCTGAGCAAACAGTGCCTTCTTTATTGCTTAAGCAAGTACTAAAGTTGAAGGAAGCCACAGGAAGACACCTGTGTTCTAAACACATCATTTTGGGACCACAGGGTGTCCCGTCTTCTACATAGCCAAGGTCAACATCTTCATCAAGCTTAACATGCCCACCACTAAAAATAAATTGAGAGCAAAGAGAAAGCGGGATTCCATTAATTTACATTTATCTTGAGACTATATTTAAAAATTTAAAAGTAGGCAATATCACTTTCTCTATTTTCTCTTTATTACCTAATTTTAAAAGTAGCATAAACATTTTCAACCTCCAAATGGAGAAAGCAATTGAATCTTTTGATCTAATTATTTGCAGAGATATTTATATTCCTTAGGATTTAAACATAATTATTATAACAAGGGCCTGAAATGGCTCTATCATTTTCCTTTGGCTACTATGCCATGTACAAGTCAAGTAAGCCATTATTAATAACATTTGATTTGATAAATTAAGTACTTTAAAGATTTTAAATACATTTCAAACAATGATGAGAGTTTTTTAGTTTTGGTTACATTTCCCCAAAAGATTGTTCTATTTACAAACTACAGTTGACCTTTGAACAACATGGAGGGTAGGGGTACCACCCTCCATGCAGTTGAAAATCCAAGTTCCACATCCACAGATTCAACCACTGGGGGATTATGTAGCATTGTAGCTTATATTTATTAAAAAAAAAAAAAAAAGACCTGTATTTACTGCAAACAACATGCACATAAATAGACCCTTGTAGTTCAAACCAGTGTTGCTCAAGGGTCAACTGTATATTTGAGAATGGCTAAACTATGGCAACAACTATTCAATACAGAAACCCATACATTAGGCAGGAGTAAGAAAGAAACAGGATAAAAACAGTTAAATAAACAGGATAGGGACTGAAAATGTATATTCATAATCTATTCATATAGTACCATGTCAATGCTACTACAAAAATTTCCATTCTTGTTTATTTGTTTTTATCAAAATTATGCATGCATATAGTTTTATGAGTTAAATAGACAAATTGGTTTTTACAACGCAGTGAAGGGATCCATTGCCCCTACTCCTCTTATATCCTTCCCTGGAGGAAATCACTTTCTACTCGTAACTGATTCTTTTTTTATTTATGTACATATTTTTAAATAATGAGTTTGTATCACTATTTTTAATTTTCCTATTTTCAGTATTATCAATTGACTGCCTTTTATGGAATTTGAGAATTCATCTCTTTCCCCTTTCCTTCCATTATACATTTTGTTGATAACTAGTTAAATTTACAACAAATCATGGATTGTTAGGACTTAGTAAATGAGTGATGTAGTACACCATAATTATACCTATTCTTTTACTTGTACAACTTTTCATTTTCCCTCAGATTCAGTTAGGTTCAGTTCAGTCACTCAGTCGTGTCCGAGTCTTTGCGACCCCATGAATCGCAGCACGCCAGGCCTCCCTGTCCATCACCAACTCCTAGAGTTCACCCAAACTCATATGCATTGAGTCAGTGATGCCATCCAGCCATCTCATCCTCTGTCGTCCCCTTTTCCTCCTGCCCCCAATCCCTCCCAGCATCAGAGTCTTTTCCAATGAGCCAACTTTTCACATGAGGTGGCCAAAGTACTGGAGTTTTGGCCTCAGCATCAGTCCTTCCAAAGAACACCCAGGACTGGTCTCCTTTAGGATGGACTGGTTGGATTTCCTTGTAATCCAAGGGACTCTCAAGAGTCTTCTCCAACACCACAGTTCAAAAGCATCAGTTCTTTGGTGCTCAGCTTTCTTCACAGTCCAACTCTCACAGCCATACATGACCAGTGGAAAAACCATAGCCTTGACTAGACGGATCTTTGTTGGCAAAGTAATGTCTCTGCTTTTGAATATGCTATCTAGATTGGTCATAACTTTCCTTCCAAGGAGTAAGTGTCTTTTAATTTCATGGCTGCAATCACCATCTGCAGTGATTTTGGAGCCCAGAAAAATAAAGTCTAACACTGTTTCCACTGTTTCCCCATCTATTTCCCATGAAGTGATGGGACCAGATGCCATGATCTTTGTTTTCTGACTGTTGAGCTTTAAGCCAACTTTTTCACTCTCCACTTTCACTTTCATCAAGAGGCTTTGTAGTTCTTCACTTTCTGCCATCAGGGTGGTGTCATCTGCATATCTGAGGTTATTGATATTTCTCCCGGCAATCTTGATTCCACCTTGTGCTTCTTCCAGTCCAGCGTTTCTCATGATGTACTCTGCATAGAAGTTAAATAAGCAGGGGGACAATATCCAGCCTTGACGTACTCCTTTTCCTATTTGGAACCAGTCTGTTCTTGCATGTCCAGTTCTAACTGTTGCTTCCTGACCTGCATATAGGTTTCTCAAGGGGCAGGTCAGGTGGTCTGGTATTCCCACCTCTTTCAGAATTTCCCACAGTTTATTGTGATCCACACAGTCAAAGGCTTTGGCATAGTCAATAAAGCAGAAATAGATGTTTTTCTGGAACTCTCTTGCATTTTCCATGATCCAGTGGATGTTGGCAATTTGATCTCTGGTTCCTCTGCCTTTTCTGAAACCAGCTTGAACATCTGGAAGTTCACAGTTCATGGATTGCTGAAGCCTGGCTTGGAGAATTTTGAGCATTACTTTACTAGCGTGTGAGATGTGTGCAATGGTGCAGTAGTTTGAGTATTCTTTGGCATTGCCTTTGAGATTGGAATGAAAACTGACCTTTTCCAGTCCTGTGGCCACTGCTGAGTTTTCCAAATTTGCTGGCATATTGAGTGCAGCACTTTCACAGCATCATCTTTCAGGATTTGAAATAGCTCAACTGGAATTCCATCACCTCCACTAGCTTTGTTCGTAGTGATGCTTTCTAAGGCCCACTTGACTTCACATTCCAGGATGTCTGGCTCTAGGTGAGTGATCACACCATCAAGTCTCTTATTTGATCACTGAATTATCTGTCACTAACTCAAAATTACACCAACCCTGCTGTCAAAATCTCCACTTAAGCTGTGTCTGAACATCAGTTCATCTTGCTGAAATAATCTCCCCTAGAGTTTCAATTTGGAGTTTCCCTGCTCCTATCTGATCTGGTTGGCCCCTTTAAATGGTACAGAGCTGGGTATCTTGGCTTTCTCCAATATACTATTCATTGGAGGATTGCCCTGTCTCTCTCCAGAATGAATATCTTGTTTCCTAAATTCGCTATGTTTCTTTCTTTTTTATTTTGGTGGAACACAATTTCTAACAGCTTTGAGAAAGGACTTAGGGGAGTAAACTTGGGGAAAACTTGTATATCTAAATGTCTCTTTATTTTCTACCCTCACACTTGATTCATAGTTTGCCTGAGTACGGAATTCTACTTTGGAAATTATTTTCTCCATTGTCTTTCAGATCCCAGCACTCTTGTTGATAAATTTGAAACCATTCTAATGCCTATTCCTTTTTTTTTTTTTTTTTCCTCTCCTCTCTGGAAACAGTTGGGATTCTTTTTCCTTAGGTTCTGAAATTTCATATGATAAGTTTTGATGTATTACTAATTTCACTAATTTCACCTTGCACCTGGTGAGCCTGGTAATATGGAAATTCAAGTCCAAAAGTTCTAGATAATGCTCTTGGAGTTGCTGCTGCTGCTAAGTCACTTCAGTCGTGTCCGACTCTGTGTGACCCCATAGACGGCAGCCCACCAGGCTCCTCTGTCCCTGGGATTCTCCAGGCAAGAACACTGGAGTGGGGTGCCATTTCCTTCTCCAATGTATGAAAGTGAGAGGTGAAAGTGAAGACGCTCAGTCGTGTCCGACGCTAAGCAACCCCAAGGACTGCAGGACCCCATAGACGGCAGCCCACCAGGCTCCCCTGTCCCTGGGATTCTCCATGCAAGAACACTGGAGTGGGGTGCCATTTCCTTCTCCAATGCATGAAAGTGAAAAGCGAAAGTGAAGTCCCCCAGTAGTGTCCAACCTCTGAGCCACCAGGGAAGCCCCCTAGCAACCCCAGTCATTGCTAATTTCCTCCCTGCTGTTTTCTTTGTTCTTTATTATTTCTATTCTAACATGGTGAGCTTTACTCTATGTCCCTTTCTTTGTCTCTTTTACTCTACTTTCTGGGAGATAATTTCAACTATTGAGTTTAATGTTTGCCATCTTTTTTTTTTTTAATTTCTAACAGCTTTCCTTTGTTTTCTCTTAATATTCCTCATTTTTAAAAATTCTACCCTATTCTTGTTTCATGATAGAAGTATCTTAAAATATTTATAGGTAGTTGTTGCATTTTCTGGTCATTTCTCTCTCTTTTTAGGTTAGAGTCTTTCTTCATAAATCTGGTCATCTGTTTATATTTGAGTTGGGGAACCAGACAGATGATTGGAAGTTCTGGGACTTTCTGACTGAATATCAATGAGGCTAGATCAGTTCTACACACTTCTGATAACTGATTTTTCTGCTGACAGTAAGCTTGGAAACCTTCTGTTTTATTCTTTGCAGACTGTAAAGCTCAAATCTTTCATGGGACGGTGAGCAGTCACCAGCTTAGCTGGGTCAGGGAAGTAAGCTGTAGATCTAGCAGCTTCTCTAACAGAGTTCACCTATCTTTTTCATGTGAGTTCCTTCCTCTATCCCCAAGTCCTTTGTTCCCTCTTCCAGAAGTAGATGATGCTGCCCATTTTGAGCCTTTTGGGACTGGCAGTATATATTGAGTCAGTTTCTTGGTTTTCCCCATTACTGACTGAGGACTTCAGCATTTTTAGTTTTGATAATCATCTGCCACACATCTATTTGTTCTCCATGCTCTAGGATTTTGTTGCTGCTGTTTCCTCTCCCTTTTTCTGCTTCCTTATGGACATACAAATTCTAGAAAAATATCTATTTAGTGTCATTTTAGTGGGATTTCATAAGGGAGCAAAGGAAGATGCATTTATTTAATCCACTGATAAGAATGAAATGCAAACTAAACCCTGCAAGATTTAACTGGACAATTAAACATAACTCTAGCTACCATACAATAGTCCACATTCAATTAATTCTTCCCTTCTTTCTATCTGTTCTCTGTCAGGATTTACTTAATCATCCCTATGGACTAGAATCCATTTCACCTTACTAACATACATATGAACTGAAAATAGAAGTAATCCTAAGCTTCATTCCTGGGAAATAAAATGGCTAATGTTCTCACAGAAGGGTTAGATCATTACCTGCAGTTTAATGTTCTTCCCTGCTGTACAACTAAAGTAGACGTGATTTCACCATCGAGTTCTCCAAGTCTTGGGATATTACCAATGTTCATACACAAAAGGTAACCACAAAGCACATCCCTGTGTTAGAAAAGTACCAAGTATTTACTTCTTCCCTCAAAGATACAGCAAAAGCCATACAGTTAGAACAATAATGTTATCTTACTTAAGCATTTGTTTTTTCATCAACTGTACTATTGCTTCAAATTACAAGCAAAACAAAATAACCTCAGATTAGTTTACTCCCAGCTTTAAAAACTGTCTTCTCTGAAACGTTTGGTGCACCAAAATCCCAACTATGTTCTAGATTTTCCTTTATTGTCTGCTAAGTATTTATCTAAAGAAAATTACCCATCAAATGGACTTCTTTTATATCTGAATCTCTTTCTTCATTACACATCACAGGATATACTAAGACATTTAAAAAAAATGTTTGATAAGTGAATGAATGAACTTTGAATTAGGATTCTTTTAGAATACAGTGTTTTCTTCAACCAATGGCACCAGAATTAAAGAACAGATTATATACTTTGTGGCTTCTCAACCACATAGGATCATGATTCCTTTTCCAATATATTCCACTTCTCCCCCAGCTAGCACATACAATTCTAATTTAACTTGTAACATATTTTCATTTGTGTTAACTACTATCTTACATATTCTCTATATTTAACACATTTTAATCATTAAGATAGATAATGATAAACATATTCTAATAAATGTCTTGCAAAGACTTATTAGCAGGCCAACAACTATATATGGAAATATTAGACTTTATCATATAGAAAAAGAGAAAAATTAAGACTTGCATCTATCACCAACATAGAAAAATATGTTTTATTGTATTAAAAAATAATTGTTAAAAGTTATATCATCATATTATTGTATATATCATAAATAAAAATGCTTTTTAACATAGAAGACATTCAACATTTTTCATTGGAGTTTACTAAATACTTTAGTATAATATTAAAAACATTAGATGATTTTTATTCTTAAGGAAATTATACTCTGGGTAAGAAGAGAAATTACATACATTAAATATCTATAAAACATAGAGTTAGTGACAAGGACCATAAAAGTAATGCAAAGGATGCAGGAGAAGAGGGAAGTGTGGGGAAATAAATAATAATAAATAAAATAATCCAGAAATAATCTACAGAGTAAGTGCCATCCAAGGGGATGGGGATGGGTAATTTTGGGATAGGTAAAATTTTTTTTATGGAGTATATAGGGTACTTCCTAAAGTATGAATAGCACACATACCCGTGTGGAAGTGCTGCTACTGCTGCTGCTAAGTCGATTCATTCATGTCCGACTCTGTGTGACCCCATAGACGGCAGCCCACCAGGCTCCCCCGTCCCTGGGATTCTCCAGGCAAGAACACTGGAGTGGGTTGCCATTTCCTTCTCCAATGCATGAAGGTGAAAAGTGAAAGTGCAGTCACTCAGTCGTGTCCAACTCTGAGCGACCCCATGGACTGCAGCCCACCAGGCCCCTCCGTCCATGGGATTTTTCCAGGCAAGAGTACTGGATGGAGTAGGGTGCCATCGCCTTCTCCGGTGTGGAAGTAGGACAATAAAATATATTAGAAATGGCAAGGTTTGCTAGACTTTGAAAGAGTAGAAAAGAAAAAACAAAATATGTAGCTTGGGGAAAATTATGGAAGAGATACAGTGCCAGCCTAAGGCTCCATTTCATGCATTAAGCAAGATGGTATGACATTTAGCAAAGTGGTTAAAAGAGAATTCTAAAATCAGACTGCTGAATTCTAATTCTGCTCCTATTATATCCTAGCTACATGACCTTAGTCAACTTAACTGTCTCAGTTTCCTCCTCCATAAAACAGGGCAAACTGCCATTAAGATTAAATGACATCACTTATGTAAAGTGTAATACAGTTCCTAACACACAGTGTGCACTGAATAGATGTTATTCTTACTATCAATTAAGTATGTGGAACCAGTGAAATTTGAGCAAAGAACTGACATGGTCAAAAGGTTCAGTAAAAGATTATTTTGATGGGATCATGCTAGACACTGCTGGCAGAGAAAACTAAGAGGTTTCTGTATTAGTTGAAGAATTGACATAGGTCTTAGTTGGGGTAATGCAATAGGCACAGAAATGAAGAGATGAATTAAAGACAAATTGTGGAGGAGTGAAAGAGAAGAATAAACATGATTTGTCATTTGGATAATGAGTCAGAGAGAAGGTAGCATCAAGGATCACTCTGAAGCTTCTAAACAGAAGGAGAGTGAGATATTAAGATCTTTGGGGAAAAGAGTTCTCTATTAAAGTCAGCATCAGATAATTCCATCTATCAGCACTGAGAACATTCTGTTGGCTTTAATTTTTGTTGCCTTTGAGATGCTGACAGCTGTCTTCTAGGTGAGAAAGACCTAAGGCAGCCATAGGCATCGCTTGAGCCTTAGGAGAGAGGTCAGAATACATATTGAGA
This sequence comes from Bubalus kerabau, assembly GCF_029407905.1. Taxonomy (NCBI): domain Eukaryota; kingdom Metazoa; phylum Chordata; class Mammalia; order Artiodactyla; family Bovidae; genus Bubalus; species Bubalus kerabau. The sequence goes on along the minus strand of NC_073631.1, from coordinate 75,498,617 downwards.
TTCAGAAACCCTCTGCAAAGGTGCTGTTGGAACTCTGGGAAGAGATGAGGGAAAGAGAATGCTTTATGGCATTCAGAAAACAGGAAAGTCCTGGTCGCTCAAGAAGTAGTGCCTGGAACTGAGGTATAAACTCGGCCAGTTTCTCCATCTCACCGTTTGTTGCACTGTATCCACGTGTCTTTGTCTTTCCCACAGTTACCCTTCTCGGTGCCTTCTATATTCAGTTTCTCATAGCAGTATTTGTCTGATGACATCACATCTGAAGCAGAATAGAGTTTTCTGTCAGTGAGAGATATGCCCCGTGAGCTGTTCAACTCTTTGCAGTAAGGGAAAACACTTGTGAAGAACTTTCTTCTTTGACTACAATGTTACCAATTGCAAAGGTTGTACCCATGCTTCACAAGAGTTCCCCATACCAAAACCATCCATCACTTGCATACATTTCTCACAACTGCTCATTTAAAACTTGAAAACAAATCTATTTAGATCTTTGACATGATTCAGGCTGTAAGTTCTGAGAATAACACTCCTGAGAATTTAGCCAATAACTGGGGAAAGATGCTACCAAATGGTTCATTGACAAATGTTCAATGCTTTAATCTCAGTGCCAGATATAAAGCATGAGTTTTTCACTCAGCAACTTTTATGAATCATAAAGACAACTTTAATAAAAGAATGATCCACGATAATTAAAGACTCAAGAAAGAGCAGTATTTCCACCTTGTTTATTAATTCTTAACGGGTATCAAAAAGTTACTCTGCTTGTAAGCAAACCTGAATTCATGTTAAATCTCTGACTGTCAAATAACATTTTAAGTCATGTCAGCATTTTTGTCAGGATTTTATTTTTGCTAAAGCCAAGGTCAGTTGATCGAGCTATCCAAGATTTAGATCAAAACAACTTTTGCAAACTAATCAAAAGATGACTGTCAGAGTATATTTTTTAAACTGATAATGTTTGGTAGTTTCTTTTCCTACTTCTTGCTATCAGCCACTAATTTTTCTCAAGAGGAGGAAGCAAAAACCGTATTTCTTTGTCCAGAGCATAAGCCTACATAACTAAAATGTTCTCCCATCCCAGTGTTTCTCTAGTCGTTCAAAAGAGAGCATACACTTCCATTCCCAAAAGGATTATAGCCAGTCTTTGTGACAGTTAAGGGTTATCATTATCTTTACAGCTTGCTTTCCAATACAAATCATCTTTTGAAAGAGTTTGAAGCAAACACTTCTTTCAGAAGGGCCAGTAATACTTCTGGAAAAATACAGCATTTAAATATGCATCTAAATTAAATATGTTTTAGATATAAATGTTACATATTTCCTTCTGAAAATCTGCCAAAGTTTGAAGGGAATAACATTAAAATTTCTTTCTGATATGACAGAGTTACCTTAGCAGAAATTCACCTATAACTAGGAAAACCAGCTAGAGTTTAAGAAAGAGAGATAAGAAAGAAAAAGCAATTCTAGCTAAAAGGCTACAGTTCTTATCCAAGGGTGCCCCATTTGGGGTCCATGTCCATTCCACATGGTTGATGGGTTTTGCCTAAGGATACTAAGTTAAAGACAGCATAAGAGGATCAGAAATCCAGGTTTGCTTTGTTCTCTAGAATGGATTTTACCTGCCTGGCAGCAAAGGCACTTCCCATCCAAAGACATGGCTAACTAGCCAACATGTACAGAGCTGTGTCTTATCAAAGGAGGTGCTTTTCTCTAATTTCCACAAAAGTGCTCCTGCTAAGAGCTGCAGTGGCTCTGAAAGTCCCTGAGTCATAACAAAGCGGTTGAAAAATTACTTCCATCCAGTTCACATGTCCTCGGGCCAGCTACCACACTTGGAGAAGGCTCAAACCTTGTTATTTACTCACTTTGCCCCCAGATGTATTTGCATTGTCTATCCCTGGTTTTACATCTTCCTCCAAAGCAAATTCCCTAAAATGGAAAAGCATACCCGTTAGCAGCACAACGTCTACTTCCATCAGGTAACTGCAAAATATGACTAAGAAAACTAGTAGATGAGTATTTTATAAAGGCATTTTACCTTCAGAGTTGACTACGAAACATTTAATATGATCTTCCTACTTTGATGAGACTTAGCATTTCTTTTGTGCTGGTATATAGGAAACATTTAGGTAAAGATGAAGTAACCTACCTGGACACCATCACATGAATAACCATCCATCTTATGAATATTGGGGGCACACTAGAAAAAGAAAACAGAAATATGAACCAAATACACAGCAAGATATTAAGATGAGCTAATCTCTTTAAAGGTTTTCGTTTTGAAAATGAAGTCTCATAATACAGGGTAGTGTCCCAAATCATCTGAAAAAAAAAAAAAAAACAAGATCAAGAGAAAACAAAAGGAAATGTAACAATTGATGCATTTTCCCCTAAAAATAGGGATCTACCAGAGGAAAAGAGCAGTTGATTTGTAAATCCTTATTTACAAATAAAAAGAACCAACAGCAAAGACTCAGCTAACTTATACAGACACACGACTTCTCAGAGCAAGAAAACGAGAGCACAAGACAAAGCCAGAAGGATGCCACCAGATGGAGCAATAGATATGGTTTCCTCTTTCTTAACCATGAGAAGTAACAGTTCTTATACTTAAAATGATTCTCAAGTGAAAGTCTACCTTGGACATGTCAGAAAAAGACATGTTTTATAGCCATCCCCCGCCCCCCAACTTTTCTTCCCTTGGAGCAATTGCGGAAAAGACTGCAAAAGATTGCAAAGCATTCCATTCCTATCTGGATTGAAACAGAGTGTAACTTTAAAATGCGTTATACATTTTTCTATTATTATAGTAATTACATACTTATTTGAGAAAAGTTAGGAAATGTAAAAAAAAAAAACAAAAAACAGGAAAAATGAAAGACCAAAGTCTCTAATATTCCCACCATCCAGAGACAACTATTTTTTATAATTTGGTACATTTTTTCCTCTACCTTTTTCAACATAATGTGGTATTTTATAATATAAGTATAATCAGATTATAGATAATGCTTTATATTCTGTTTCAGCCCTTTACTTTCATCATGCAAATTTAATTGCATCATAATAAACTTTTTTTTTGTAGGTGTCTTTATAGCTATAACACATTCCCTGAGCTAACAAGTCATATAATCGATGTATTAAAATATTTACTTACAAGTATCTCAAATTATGCCATTACAACCAATGCAACAAGAACACCTTTGTATGCACATAATTTTCAGATTTAGAATTCTTTTGAAATCCTGCTTATCACATAATTACATTTTAAAGAAGTTGCTTTAATATACTTTCATTCCCAGAGCCCATTAGGTAATCATTCATTGTATCCCCATCCTCACTAGGTGTAAGCTTAGGAAAACAATGTTAATTAGCCAGTAAGAATGCAAATCTTTAATCTCTTAAAACGACCGCTTTTAAAATAAAGCATTTTTAATGCTTAAAGTAGGGCTTCCCAGGTGGCGCAGGGATCAAGAATCTGCCTGCCAGTGAGGAGAGGCAAAAGATGCAGGTTTGATCCCTGGGTCAGTAAGATTCCCTTGAGTAGGAAATAGCAACCTGCTCCAGCATTCTTGCCTGAAAATTTCTATGGACAGAGGAGCCTGGCGGGCTACAGTCCATGGGTTAGCAGAGTCGGACGTGACTGTCTGAGCATAGCACAGGTAAACCACTACTAATTCTCTTTTCTCTAGAGAAAATAGATTTGGGCAATCTTCACTTTGCATGGCTCCAGTGTGAAGAAATTTCACTAACTATGGTTTTGTTAAATAATACCAGTACCCCAAGGACACATTCAATTTCAGTTACCATAGTAGATTAAGTGTGAGTAATTGCATGAAGAACAAATTTTGCTATTAGCTCTTCAGTCCACCAATCGCTTGGTAAATAAGATACGGCCATCACGGTCAACAGCCCATCTAGGTGCTTCTTTCAACGTCTGTCAGGATTGATCACTGAGAATCTGTTCATTCAGTTCATGTACAGACAACAAAGGACATAGCTTGTTGCCCTTCTGTCTCTGGGGGATATCATGTGACATCTTATAATAAAACTGAATAGTTGAAAGAGGAAATTGGCCAACAAAGGTGAAAGTGCAGCAAAGAAATGAAACTGGAAAATATAACACTGGAAGAGAAATTAAAATCAAATGTAAATAACATGACAGAAAAAAAAAATCAGTGTCTATGGGAATGGGATACTGATACCACTGTTCAGCAAAAAAATTCCCATTCACAACTTCACATCTCTTGGATATTTCACGACATTGAAAGCACAAAGGATCATGTCAAAAAACTGGCCCAAACTTAGAAAGGAGAGTAGCAATTCAACAAGGCATAGGAAAGATGCTCACTAAGTATCATTACATTTCTGACCAGGAGAAGGCAAGCACGGCTCCAATTACCAATAAGTTTTTTACAAAGAAATAAAATGCGTTAATTTTCAATATTTTTGTTTTAATTTAATGTGAGCTAAATAAATATTAGTTCATTTTTTTTCCTTTCCCTATTCATTTAAGTCCAACAGTAAGGGAGTTTTTAATCACCTGATATTTTTTAAAGACCACAGAATAATTGTAAATTTTTCCATTGATTACTACAATACTTCACATGGTTTCAGCTTTCATGGTCACTTCTGTGATCCTGCATTACCATGCAAAGCAAGGACTGCCTGTATATACATACACTGAGATCTGGGATTCCCTGTCAAAGTTTATTAACTTCTGTATCTTCCCTGAAGTGAAAGTGTTAGTCGTTCAGTCATGTATGACTTCTTTCAACACCATGGACTGTAGCCCACCAGGCTCTTCAGTCCATGGAATTCTCCAGGCGTGAATACTGGAATGGCTAGCCATTCTCTTTTCCCAGGGAGTATTCCTGACCCAGGGGCCGGTGTCTCCTGCATTGCAGGCAGATTCTTTACCATTTGAGCCACTAGGGAAGCCCTTATCTTCCCTACTGACAACTAAATGATATTAAATTCAAAAGCAGCAATTAGTGGCAAGCTGTTTCAGGTAAATAAAAGTCAAGACAGGCCCTGTCTCAGAACCCAATATCCTGTGGTTCTCTCTGCCTTATCTGACTCGTTTCAACCAGTTGAAGAGAAGGAGTCTTTCTGTTTCCTCCTTCACCAGCTAGACTAAACACAAAAGACTTTTATTCCCTACTTTCAACAAAAACAAAATAGTTAAGGCAGATATACAGTCTTAAGGTTAGTTCAATGTTAAGATAAAATCACACTGAACATCTGCTCAAGCTTTGATTATTGAAACTTCAATTCCCAAAAAATTAATGAAAGGAGAGAAAGAGTTGACATGAAAGAGAAACATGAATATCCTGCCCATTTCCATTCCATCTGAGGGTCAGTTCACTAAACAAACTCCAACTTTCCCCCCCTTGGATTCAAAGAAATTATTCATAAGTTACCTGGCTTGAATTTCCCGAGCATGTTTCACGAATATCACAATCATTTACTGCTTCACGGCACACGGTTCCCATAGGCTGAAACTAAAATGAACAAAACTCAATGTGCAAAACTGTCAAAGGAAAAAAAAAAAACAAACCTCTTACAGTATCATCTTAGAAATGCAAAATGAAATTTTTTTGGATAGGAATACCTTAAACTAGTTTAAGATGAAAATCTGTGAAAACCATAGCTACTGCATGAAAATGTTAATTTAATAGTTCTCAGGGCGAGTTTCTCACATACGAAGTAATTTGCATAGTCATCACACATAGCCTTACAAGATCTAGCTAAAACAGGATGTGCTTGGTGGTACATCTGTACCAGAAGGACAAGCCAGTCCAAGTTCCAGCAATTCTTTCTTCCAACTAGCTTATGGATTTATACTTTATCCTTCATTCTTACTGGCACTTTTATCATATTATTCTTTTTTACCTCATCAGCTAAAATTTGAAAGTTCCATTTTGGACTGAATTGTAAAAGTTAGAGGAAATGGCAAAGCTATTTCCTCTCATGATTTCCTTTACCATCTTCTTTTCCTGCATCATTTTTTTTACAGATCTATAGCTTGGTCTTTTATTCCCTTTTAATGCTTCTATTATTTGTACCTGTCTGTAAGAATCTTCTTTGGTCTGTTTTCAACTCAAATATTTTTTTTAAGTGTAGGAGTCATACAAATAAACTTGTATGCTTGTTGGCTTCATCAGTTGCAAGAGTATTCATTAAAACAAAACAAAAAGAGATACATAAAGCTACCATCTTTCTCTTTTCCTCTTCAATTCCACTCTCTTTCTTGCTCTGCTGCTGCTGCTAAGTCACTTCAGTCGTGTCTGATTCATGTTCATGTTCAGCCAGAACACTGGAGTGGGTTGCCATTTCCTTCTCCGGTATGAAAGTGAAAGGTGAAAGGGAAGTAGCTCAGTCGTGTCCCACTCTTAGCGACCCCATGGACTGCAGCCCACCAGGCTCCTCCATCCATGGGATTTCCCAGGCAAGAGTACTGGAGTGGGGTGCCATTAAGGTTACTATTTGGGGCTGGGTCCTTCTATGTTTCTAACTCTGCTCACACAAGCATATACAGTATTCTAGACCCCTTCTCTCCCCCAACACACACCCACACACAACTTCTATCCTCTCTCTCTGGTTCACCACCCTCCAGGCAGTTGAGTCTCCTGCTGCTCATAGAACATGAGCAGCACAGTGCCAACTCCAGTCAGGAATTCAACAGATACTTTTCAGAAGAGCTGAACAAAATTTTGTGTTTGTTCATTCATTCAGCAAGCATTTACTAGGCACTTATAATGTGCTAGGCATAGCCTGTGGAGATTTAACAGAAAACAAACACAAGAATCTTTTTGGCAAGGAACTTAGAATTTAGTGGGGATGATACCACTCTAATGGCAGAAAGTGAAGTGGAACTAAAGAGCCTATTAATGAGGGTGAAAGGGGAGAGTGAAAAAGTTGGCTTAAAACTCAGTATTCAAAAAATGAAGAACATGGTATCTGGTCCCATCACTTCATGGTAAACAGATGGAGGAAAAGTGGAAACAGTGGCAGTTTTTATTTTTGGGGCTCCAAAATCACTGCAGACAGTGACTGCAGTCATGAAATTAAAAGACTCTTGCTCCTTGTAAGGAAAGCTATGACAAACCTAGACAGGATATTAAAAATGTGATGTCGGCAGAGACATCACTCTGCCAACAAAGGTCCCTATAGTCAAAGCTATGATTTTTCCAGTAGTTATGCACAGATGTGAGAATTAGACCATAAAGAAGTCTGCATGCCAAAGAACTGATGCTTTCAAACTGTGGTGCTGGAAAAGACTCTTGAGAATCCCTTGGTCAGCAACAAGATCTAACCAGTCAATCCTAAAGGAAATCAATCCTGAATATTCACTGGAAGGACTGATCCTGAACCTGAAGCTCCAATACTTTGGCCATCTGATGCAAAGAGCCAACTCATGGAAAACACCCTGATGCTGGAAAAGATTGAAGGCAAAATAAGAAGAGGATGGTAGAGGATGAGATGATTAGATAACATCACCAACTCAATGGACATGACTTTCAGCAAACTCTGGGAGATAGTGAAGGACAGAGGAGAGGGTGTACTGCAGTGTATGGGATCACAAAGAGTCAGACACGACTTAGCAACTGAACAACAACAACAAATAGGCCATAAAAATAAGGAAACAAGCAAGATAAGTTAATTTCATATACTCTGGTTCTCTTCCTCCTGGGAATTGCTACCAGCTACAATTCTAGAACTTCTGAGGTAGAAGTATAAGCAGATTTAAGGTACAGTTCATACAAGAGTGTAATGTTCACGAATTGTCAGGAAACTTCCAAAAATCAGCACGCTAAAGGAGGACTTGTGCTAAGTGCTGGGGTGAAGCAGTAAATCAACCCAAATCACTGCCCTCTTGGAATTTTCATATAATGAAAAGAGAAAATGAGTAAAGAAGTAAATAAACAATATTTTACAGAAGGAGTTCCCAAATCGTGCCTTGAGGACAATTTTGGTTACCTGTTTGCATTGTATATGAAGTTTTATTAGAACACTGCCACATATGTTTGCTTTTGTATTTTTGATGGCTGCTTTCAAAGAAAGAGTTGAGCAACTGACATAAAGACCTTATAACCCACAAATTTGTCCCTTTACAGAAAGTGTTTGTTAACTCTGACTTATAGATAAATTATTATAAACACATATTAAAAAAAAAACAAAAATACACATGCTTCCTCATTTTCTTCTTCTGATCTCTCTTTTTCATTCGCTCTTCTGCTTCTGACTCCTTTAGGAGCCCAGGGTGAGGTGAGAATGGAAGTATGGGGTAGAGAAAGTGGCAGAAAAGATCTTACTTTACTGGTAAAGTTGTGACTCATATTCTAAGATAGTTAACCACACCATTTTATTTTATGTATTTTAATTCTATTATTTTTGTACTTGCTCCTTTCAGTGATTATATCACAAAGAGCTTAATTCTATAAATCCAAGAAAAAAATGGCATAATTGACTGCATTTGATGGATCAGTCAGTTCAGTTGCTCAGTCGTGTCCAACTCTGAGACCCCATCGACTGCAGCACACCAGGCCTCCATGTCCATCACCAACTCCTGGAGTTTACTCAAACTCATGTTCATTGAGTTGGTGATGCCATCCAACCACCTCATCCTCTGGCATCCCCTTCTCCTCCCACCTTCAATCTCACCCAGCATCAGGGTCTTTTCAAATGAGTCAGTTCTTCGCATCAGATGGCCAAAGTGTTGGAGTTCCAGCTTCAATTTGATGGATGGGCAGACTTAAAACATTGAGGATTAAAGTGTATTCTTAGGAATCCCTAGACGGCAGTTAACGGAGAAGGCGATGGCACCCCACTCCAGTACTCTTGCCTGAAAAATCCCATAGACGGAGAAGCCCGGTAGGCTGCAGTCCATGGGGTCGCTCAGAGTCGGACAGGACTGAGCTACTTCACTTTCACTTTTCACCTTCATGCATTGGAGAAGGAAATGGCAACCCACTCCAGTGTTCTTGCCTGGAGAATCGCAGGGACGGGGAGCCTGGTGGGCTGCCATCTATGGGGTCGCACAGAGTCGGACACGACTGAAGCGACTTAGCAGCAGCAGCATTAGATGGCAGTTGGAGAAACTAACAGAATAAACAGTTGAGGTAGACAAAATGAAAAACTATGTTTCATATTTAGTTTGGTCTTCGTTTTTTAGAGAGTGCTTTCAGAGATCTCTGCCAGTGCCTTGCTTCTCTTAAAACTCTGCCAGAGACACAGTGGTAAAGTGGGAACAACAGAAACTGCTGCCAGCAGATCTGGGGTGTAACTGCACATTTATTCTTTACTAGCTGAGTGAGACTATGCAGGTTATTTCACTTCCCTGAGATTGGCATTGCTCAGCTGGAAAAAATCTAGATAATAATATCCATCCCCAAAGTGTAGCTATGAGCATTATCTAAGACAGCAGTCTCAACCAGAGGATATTTGGCAATGTTTAAGACATTGTGGTGTCATGACTTGGAGGGATGCTGCTGGAAACTAGTAGGTAGAAGTCAGAGATGCTGCTAAATAGCCTATAAGACATAAGACAGCCCTCACAATAAAGAACAATCTGGCCAAAAATGTCAGCAGTGCCACAGTTAAGAAACCTGGATACAGGATGATATACTTTGCAAGTACTTAGTACAGTTTCTGGCACACAATAGGGTATTAAATATGATAGGTTCATATTTTGCCCTCTCTTAACTCATTAGAGCCGATCAATCAGCAAAGAATCAGTAAGAGAATGCTGTGCATATTTATTCATTCATTCAGCAATTATTTACTGAAGTCTTGTTCCAATTACAGTCTAAGTGCCTGGCTCTGCCTCTGCAAAATGTACAGACTGGAGGGAAAGAAAGATATTATACCTTAGAAATAATATAAAATTATACCAGATTTTATATGAGAAAAGAAAAAATAGATTTCTTTGAGCAAGGTAAGCCCAAATTACCATAGTCTTGATATAAAGGCTTAACTATTTGGAGACAGGCATGAGGATGTTATTGGGAGAAGGAAAATAGCCAAGGTGTGTAAAGATGCTTTGAACAGTGATGTACAACACGCGAAAGGTGTTTTAATGTCTACAAAGATTTCTTTTGTTGCCTCAACAGCTAATACACAAGCTATTCCAAGTTGAGCATGAAAAGAAGGAGATGACACCACCCATATAGCAGAAAGTGAAGAACTAAAGAGTCTCTTGATGAAAGTGAAGTGAAGAGGAGAGTGAAAAAGTTGGCTTAAAACTCAGCATTCAGAAAACTAAGATCAGGGCATCTGTTCCCATCATTTCATGGCAAATAGATGGGGAAACAATGGAAACAGTGACAGACTTTATTCTGGGGGGCTTCAAAATCACTGCAGATGGTGACTGCCGCCATGAAATTCAACGACGCTTACTCCTTGGAAGTAAAGCTATGACCAACCTAGACAGCATATTAAAAAGCAGAGACATTATTTTGCCAACAAAGGTCCATCTAGTCAAAGCTATGGTTTTTCCAGTAGTCATGTATGGATATGAGAGGTGGACTATAAAGAAAGTTGAGCACTGAAAAATTAATGCTTTTGAATTGTGGTGTTAGAGAAGACCCTGTAGACTCCTTTGGGCTGCAAGGAGATCTAACCAGTCCATCCTAAAGGAAATCAGTCCTGAATATTCATTGGAAGGACAGATGCTGAAGATGAAACTCCAACACTTTGGCCACCTGATGTGAAGAACTGACTCATCTGAAAAGACCCTGATGCTGGGAAAGATTGAAGGCAGGCAGAGGATTAGATGGTTGGATGGCATCACCGATTCGATGGACATGAGTTTGAGCAAGCTTTGGGAGTTGGTGATAGACAGGGAAGCCTGGTGTGCTGCAGTCCATGGGGTCAGAAAGAGTCAGACATGACTGAGCAACTGAACTGGACTGAACTGAATTGAATACCTACTTGGATTTACAATAAAGGAAATGCATTATTCAAAGAATAGTTTCATTTAAATTATATTACATTATGTTATTATTATTAATATTATTCAGTTCAGTACAGTTCAGTTGCTCAGTCGTGTCCGACTCTTTGCGACCCCATGAATCGCAGCACGCCAGGCCTCCTGTCCATCACCATCTCCTGGAGTTCACTCAAACTCATGTCCATCTAGTCGGTGATGCCATCCAGCCATCTCATCCTCTGTCATCCCCTTCTCCTCCTGCCCCCAATCCTTCCCAGCATCAGAGTCTTTTCCAATGAGTCAACTCTTCGCATGAGGTGGCCAAAGTACTGGAGTTTCAGCTTTAGCATCATTCCTTCCAAAGAACACCCAGGGCTGATCTCCTTTAGAATGGACTGGTTGGATCTCCTCGAAATCCAAGGGACTCTCAAGAGTCTTCTCCAACACCACAGTTCAAAACCATCAATTCTGTGGCACTCAGCTTTCTTCACAGCCCAACTCTGACATCTATACATGACCACTGGAAAAACCATAGCCTTGACTAGATGGACCTTTGTTGGAAAAGTAATGTCTGTGCTTTTCAATATGCTATCTAGGTTGGTCATAACTTTTCTTCAAAGGAGTAAGTGTCTTTTAATACGTATATATTATAGCACATTAAATGGTTTCATTTAAAGTGCACGCTTTTCAGGGAGGCAGTACAAAGAGGACAAACTCTGGAGATTACAAACACACAGGCCCTAGCTCCTTATTTACTTGGTATATTTAATCACCATAAGCCTCAGTTTTGTCATCTGTTAGATGGGAATAAAAATAGTAACTACTCCTCACAAGACTTGTGAGACTCCTATAAAGCCTCTGGCACTTGTCACTCAAAATACATTAGGTCTTACTATTGTCTATTGTTATTTGCTTATATTTACCTTAAATATTAACTGTTTAAGTTATTGCCTTAATAACTTATCAAATATGTCCTCTTGTCTTTCAGTTGGTTATCAATGAACATTTATTTACCTTGCACTTTTTACAACAAAGACCATCACTGCATTGGGAGTCTTGAGTCAAGGTACATTTCTTACAACACTCTGCTCCTTCAAGGACACATTCCTAAGGAATATAAACATTTGGAAAAAATGAAAGTGGTGTTATTTTCCTGAAAGCATCAGGCTATTTTCCAAAATAAATGTACAGCCTCACAATTATCATCTTTGTTCCAGAAATTTTATGAAATTTCTAGGCACAACACTTGCTCTGTATGGTTCAGTGTGGATCTAGAATAACCCCAAATAACCTAAAAAAATCATCCAAACAGAAAGACTTACTGCTGGGGTCCCACAGTCACACTCCTCGCCAGTTTCAATGAAGCCATTGCCACACTCAGGAGGATCAAGAAGCTGTGGAATGAAAAACAGGAAGGGCACTAAAATGTAGAAAAATCAGCACCAAATATAATATGAGAGATCACAAGTGTCATAACTATACTTCTGGCCTGTCAGTCATTTCAAAATATATTTTTATTTTCCTAAGCTATAAAGTATGACTGTAGAATTTTAGAACTGGAAACTTCAGAAGTGTCTAGTATTGATTCATTTCAGACTTAATCATATTTTCATATAACACACACACACACTAGGGTCTGATAAGTGCCATCAAAGCAAAAAATGATCTAGGCATTGGCTAAAACAAAGCCAGATGGACTCCTAAGATTTCATTTCAAACAGGAGCAAGGAATTTGGAGTCAGAATGTCTGTATTCAAATCTTGGCTTAGCCATGTATCTTGGGCAAATGGCTTGCCATCTCAGAGCCCAAGTGTTTTCATATTTAAAACAATAATAACAATAATATTAGTTTCCATCTACATAATGAATTATTCTGACGATCAAATACAATTACCTGTGAAAAGCTCTGTATCAACTGTATTAACTTGTGAAACAAAGTTATTTTGTGGGCAATGAGGAAAACATCACAAAAATTAATAAATTCACTGATTTATTTAATATAAAATTCAGCTCTACCTATTAACATAGCTCTACAGAGAACAGCAGTAATAATTTGCCCCAGAGATAGGGATTAATGAGAGGAGAAATACCTCCTTTTCCATTAGTATGAATTATGATTCAGTATCCAAAGGGGAAAAAAAATGCATCAAGAAAATGAAAAGGAAATGCAAAGTAAAACCGTTTTTGTAAGCAAACCCTGAATCCTCATTTGGCTTTATGAAAAGAAAATGAACGTCTTTCAGAAAGCAAAACTCTAATTTATGCCTGCTTTTTATTCCCATCAGAATAGCCCATGATTAATTTAATTCAGAAATGCAGACATTCAGCATATCAAGAATACGTACATGTGAACCAAATTGAAAAGTTTCACTTATAAGACACAATGAATGAAAATTTGTGTTTATAAAATTTGAGAAAGATTAATAACTTAACAACTCTGATCACACTTATTACCTTAGAAGGTTTGTTGAAAAGGCAAGCACCACCTCCACTATTTAGGAAGTCATGATACTCTTCAATATTACACTGCGTAAACTTTTTAGGAAGATAATATCTATAAGAGAGAAGAAAGGCAATAGCTGGGTATAATTTCTGTCTCCCTTGTTTGTAGACTAGTTTTAAAATTTAACACTGTTAACACTGTACATTATTCCTAAAAATTAAATAAATAAATAATAAATTCCACTTATGCATAATATCTGCATGGAGAAGGGAATGGCAACCCACTCCAGTATTCTTGCCTGGAAAATCTCATGGACAGAGGAGACTGGTGGGCTACAGTCCATGTGGTCACAAAAGAGACACAACTTAGTGACTAAACAACAACAACAACAACACATTCTTCACTGGTGACTATTGGTAAATACGTGCTCAGTCAAATCCGACTCTTGGCGACCCCATGGACTGTAGCCACCAGGCTCTTCTGTCCATGGGATTTTCAAGGTAAGAATACTGGAGCGGGTTGCCATTTCTTCCTCCAGGGAACCTTCCCGACCCAGGGATCAAATCCATGTCTCTTGTATCTTCGACATTGGCAGGCAGATTCTTTACCACTGTGCCATCTGGGAAGTCCAGTGGTAGCTATAATTTGCTCTGCATTATCTGCATACCCATTCAAAGGAAACACACACCTACATATGTGTAATTTCCATCAAAGAGAGTTAGAAATAATTTATTCTACAATAAGTCTTTCCTAAATATTACATCTAGGCTGGAACCCAAACTGCAGAGCATTCTGGAAAACAACTGACCTGTAATCTATAAATGTGTCAAAGTTGTGACAATCAAAAATAGACAGGAATTATCCCAGACTGAAGAGACCAAAACCTGACTGTAATCAAAAAATCCTGATTCTGAAGTTTTTGCTAAAATGCCATAGTAGAAACAAAGGGCCAATCCTGAATGAGGGCTAAGAATTGGATGATTTTCTTGGTTGAATTGTAGTCCTATAGGAAGACACCTTTGTTTATAGAAATGTACATTTTTGTTGTTGTTGTTGTCTAGTCACTAAGTTGTGTTCAGTGTCCAGCTCTTCACGATCCCATGGACTGCAGCACACCAGGCCTCTGTCCCTCACCATCTCCCTGAGTTTGCCCAAGTTTATGTCCACAGAAAGTACATTAAGTTTAGCATTTTGAAGTGATAGGCACCATGGTAGAACTTATGATTCATTCTTCAAGTCTCAGATTGCTTCAAAATACTATATATATATATATATATATCTCCAAATAATATATATTTTTATAATATATATATTTTATATATATATATGTGTGTGTGTGTGTGTATATATATATATATATATACACACACCCCAAAATAATCAAGGGTCAATAGAAAAAGAAACCTGGCAAAAGAGCAAGTTGGTACTATGCATTAAGAATTTTCAGAATGTGAAATAGCTTTAAATCTAGGAATTTTACTTTAAGAAATTTTTCTTGAGGAATTAATTTGCTATGTGTGCAGAGCTGTCTAAATAAAGATATTTATGGTGGCACAATTTATAGCAGCAAATAATATGAAAATAACCTAAATGTTCAACAGAAAACTGTTAACTAAACCATGATATATTAATAAAACTAAAATACCATGTAGTTACTAATAATCATAGTGTTAAAGAATGAAGACTTAGAAAAATGCTGACTCTATAATGTTAAGTAAAAAATGAATAAACAGCTATAACCAGTATAATCCAAATTGTATAAAACAATAAAAATGGAAAGAGAAAAAATACAAAACTACTGGATTTATTTTATTTTTTTGGCTGCACCTCATGGCATGCAGGATCTTATTTCCCAAACAGGGATCAAAACTTTGCCTTCTGGCAGTGGAAGCATGGATGGCCAAGGAATTCCCAAAACTACTAGGTTTAAACAAAACTATTTTAACGTTCTGTTAACAGGGGCTTCCTTGGTAGCGCAGCTGGTAAAGAATCCACCTACAATGCAGGAAAACCCAGTTCAGTTCTTGGGTTGGGAAGATCCCCTGGAGAAGGGACAGGCTACCCCCTCCAGTATTCTTGCCTGGAGAATTCCACGGACAGAGGAGCCTGGTGGGCTACAGTCCATGGGATCTCAAAGTGTAGGACAGGACTGAGCGACTAAGCACAGCACAGCACATTTTAATATTAACCATAGTTATCACCTGATGGCAAGAAAAGAGGTGGTACAAATTTTATTTTCTGTATTTTTCAAAACTTGTTTTACACTGAGCTTTTTATAAAAGTGAAAACACAATCAAGATAAGAATGAATAGGTTTTTATAAAAATCTCTCCCCCTAGCCTGTGCACTTATATTCCCACTTCTTAGCATAATGGTTAATGTTTAAGTGAATTAACTAATGGAATTTACAATTATTTACTGTAAACTCATTTATCAAGTATTTCATGTCAAACCCTCCATATAAAGCCATACTGAGTTTAAATTGTCTGAACAACTTCCTTATTCTGAAATAATGCCATTTGTAGCAACATGGATGGAAATAGAGATTATCATAGCAAGTGAAGTAAATCAGAATAAGACAAATACCATATGATATCGCTTATATGTGGAATCTAAAATATGATACAAATGAACTTATATACAAAAGAGAAACAGACCCACAGACACAGAGGTCACCAGAGGGGAGAGGGTATGGAGAAGGGATGGATTGGGAGTTTGGGACTGGCAGATGTGAATGCATGCATGCTAATTCACTTCAGTTGTATCCAACACTTTGCGACCCTATTCTTTAGGCAATTTTCTAGATAAGAATTCTGGAGTGGGTTGCCATGCCCTCCTCCAGGGGATCTTCTTGACCCAGGGATTGAACTCACATCTCTTGCGTCTCCTGCATTGGCAGGCAGGTTCTTTCCCACTAGCACCACCTGGGAAGCCCTGGGATTAGCAGATGAAAACTATTATACAAGGAGTGAATAAACAGCAAGGTCCTACTGTATAACACAGCGAACTATATTCAACATCCTCTGATAAACCATAACAGAAAAGAATATGAAAAAGAATGTACATATATGTGTAACTGAATCACTTTGCTGCACTGCAGAAATTAATGCAATATTGTAAAACAACTATACTTCAATAATCTTTAAAAAAGAAAGCAATTCTTCAAAAAAAATTATTATATTTACCTGAAGTTGATGGAATCATTTATCCTGCATGGCCCTGACTCACCATATTTCAAAGTCCTATCCCCCCCTAAAAAAAATCTTTGACTTACTAGCTTAATAGACAGCAATTGTTTTCATAAACAAAAGACTATTTTGTGAAAATCTATTTCCTACAGAGTCACTGAGAAAATCAACTGCCAAGTTTGTCTTAAATCCCGACGGGTAGGGTTCCAGGCAGTAACTTATTGACTGCCATCCTCCTAAGAAGACAACAGTACAGTAGAGAAAGGAACAGTGAGTTATTTTTAAATAGAAGTGGCTCACCCAGTGTCTCCCATTATACATCCAGACCACGTGTCCTCACATTTACACTCACCTAAGAGAAAATGAATACATACACCTTGTTACAAAGTGAAAACATGTGCATTAGAGTAGTTACTATTTTTAAAAGTATATGTTCACTTTATTCCTTATGTATATTTACAAATCAGTAAAGGATTAGTCCTCTAATTTTCCTCACATTTGAAGTGTTTTATGCTATGCATAACAACAAAAATCTACTTTGACTCTATTGAGATTATATAATTTCTACTAAAAGTCTTTTGAAAAATGTTAACAAGTGGCCATATTTTTAAAGCACTAGTTAAAATGGCTTAACAATCAAATAGCAATGAAATAGTGATGCATGACCACAGGATTTTGGTTTCATAGGTTTTTATGGAAATTCCTGTAATTTCTCATCCATTTTTAAAACCTCTGCACTCAAGGTTGCTGGTAGGAGGCAGTACAGTATATTGGTTAAGCAGCAGAGTCTTAGAATCAGATACACCTGGGTTCAAAATCTGGGTATACCACTTAATATGTGTGTAATCTTGGAGACATTACCCTTTTAAAATCCAGACACTTTATGGATCTTCATTATCAGCTGATAATGAATACCTTGCAGGACCATCTTGAGGATTAAATGAGCATCTAGATGTAGATAATTCTGGCATTCAACTGTCTTTTATGGAGTGGGCACTTCACAAATGGTAATTTTTGATGTTGTTGTTTAGTCGCAAGTTGTGTCTGACTCTTTTGTGACCCCATGGACTGTAGCCCACCAGGCTCCTCTGTCCATGGATTTCCCAGGCAAGAATACTGAAGTGGGTTGCCATTTCCTTCTCCAGAGGATCTTCCAGGCCCAGGGATCAAACCCATGTCTCCTGTATTGGCAGGCAGATTTTTTAGCACTGAGCCACAAGGCAAGCCCATAAATGGTAATATAAACAATCATATTTATGGCATTTGTTGCTAAAATAATAAATACGATTATAGTCAAATTACTTCCCTGGTGGCTCAGATGGTAAAGCGTCTGCCTGCAATGCCAGAGACCCAGGTTCGATCCTCGGGTTGGGAAGATGCCCTGGAGAAGGAAATGGCAACCCACTCCAGTACTCTTGCCTGGAAAATTCCATGGATGGAGGAGCCTGGTAGGCTACAGTCCATGGAGTCACAAAGAGTCGGACACGACTGAGTGACTTCACTTTGACTATAGTCAACTTACTCCAAATATATAGTGCTCGATCATTCTGGTAAAGTAACTTTACCCACTGGGAATATATATTCATCATAGATGTTAAACCTAGCATATTTTATTAGGCCCATATTTTACTGAGCCCTTTATCAGATCTGATTCTGCAGGCAAATTCTACCTCTGTAGCAATAGTAAGAGATGTTTTAAATAAACAATAATAAAGCATATACCTTAAACCTCTATGCCGAGATCATTCAAAATTACCAAACTGAACTTATGTCCTTAAAATTCATAGTTTAATTTAACAACATCTGGCTTTAATGTTTATTATACATGGAGGAAATTTCATGTGTGATGCAAATATTAACATTTGTATTACTTTTGGAAAAAAACATTTTGTGCCCAGGCTATCTTTATACTATTACTCAAAATCTTTTGATTAAACAACTGAGTTAAAGAATTTCATTCTGCAAAATATTTTACAGATAGTCTCTTTTAAATATAACTAAACCACACATGTACTTAAACTTACCACTTGCTAACTTTCTTTTGTCTGAGATAATACCAATATTATGGGCTAACGACTGGGCAAGTGTAACTGCCATTAAGTCCGTTTTCCCAAACTGAAAAACAAAAATAAAATACTTATAAGTGCAAATTATTTTTTATTTAAAATGAACCAGGGAACATGTCACAATATAACTGAAAAAAAAACTTCTAAGCATTTTATTTAGCAGAGGTTAATACATAATAGCTAGTGCTGAACTATGGAGCATTAAGGAAGAGGTAGTAAGAAATAATTCCATGTTTGACTGAGTCTTGTAGAGAAGAAACCAGAGAATCATCAACTTCCAGATTTGGAAACTTAAATCTAATTTTTGAGTCCAAATTTCACCAGTGGCATTTCTGAAAAGCTTCATACTTGTATACAATTAAGCCAGTCATCCAGTTAATAGAAAATAAAATAATTTATTTTGAACTTGCTCATCTTTGTTTGTCTAATAGCACTTCTTCTAAATTCCCCAAATTAAATAGAACTTGGCTTTAGAAAACAAACAGTATGAGTTAGAGGTGGTGCTGATGATGTTCGGTCAAAATAAACTTGAAAGCATCTAGGCATATTTCTTTTCAATATGTAGCCTCTCAAAGATTCAGGTATTTTTCTTTTAGATCACTTCTATCAGGTTTTTGCCCGAGGGGTAGAAGTAACCCTTTGGAAAACTGTCTATTTTTTTCCTCCAAAAAATTGCCAAATATTAAGGAAGAAAATTTTCAACTGAGTTGTTAAGTAGCAATCCAGTGTTTCAGGGAATTTCTCAATTCTCTGGAAAATCAGTCAAAGTGATAAATAGGGTCTTATTTTCAAGAAAGGTATAGATTTTCTCTATATAATCAGCATATTCCTGAGCCTGGAAATTATTCTGAGTAGAATATGAACAGAATTATCCAATATTATCTTCCATTATTTTCCTATTCTGTCCTCGGGTCATTTGCAGTAACCAGGTTGGCTGTTAATAAAATAACAATATCTGGACTATATAGAATACTGAGAAATTGTCCCTTAAATATTAGGAAAACATCGTCAGCCATCATACCACTTTGTATTGTACAGATGTTCACACCTACTTCATTCACGCCTCCTCCTTTCAGCAACGAGCAAATCCCACCAATATAAGCTGCCCCGCTCCGGCTACTCTCAAATTGACTTCCCCTTTTAGAAAAGGAAATGAAAAAGGCTTACTGCTCACAGCTCAAATATTATAGCACCTCTCATTATTAATTTACCATGTTTATTTTATCAATACACATACATTTCTATACTGTATATTCTGGAGGTAAGGGAAGAATATGAAAATTGTTCACACACATAACCAAAAGAAAAAGTTTTTGAGGAATGTTTCCCATTGTGATTAACAAATATCTTAAATAGAACTATACCTCTTGAAAAAGAATCTCTAACATCATTACATGTATGTGGTATTTCTGTCAAAAATGCATATAACTTGAATCTCACAATGAGAAAACATCAGCCATTCTCACAATGAGGAACATTCTATAAAATAACTGGTCTAAACTCTTCAAAAATGTTAACTTCAAAAGAGACAAAGAAAGGCTGAGGAAATACTACAGATTAAAGGAAACCAAAGAGACATGATGATTAAATGTAATGTGTGATCCTGGATTAGATCTTAGATTTGGACAAGGGGAAGGAGTAGCAAGCTATAAAGTAATATTGAAACAATCGGTGAAATTTGAATTCAGACAGTGGGTTAGATAAAAACATTGTACTGAGGTTAAAGTTTCTGGTTTTGAGAGTTTACTGCAGTTATATAAGAGAATGGGTTTATTCTTAGGGAATATACACAAGTATTTAGTAGTAAAGGCCCAATAACTAAATGTCTCCAACTTACTCTCAAATGGTTCAGGGGAAAAAAATACACACACACACTGAAAGAGAGATGGATAGATGAAAGGAAGAAAGAAGAATACAAAGAAGAAAATTATAAAACAAATGGAGTAAATTATGAACAACTGATGAATCTGGGTAAAGGGCATATGGAATTTCCTTGTAGTGTAGTATTCTTGCAACTTTTCTGTAAATTTGGAATTGTATAAAATAAAAAGCTACCTCAAAACTACACTTTTCCTTGCATTTATAACTTTCTTCAACAGCTCTGGCTTTAGATGATTTTATATTAAATATACATGTTATCCCCCAGAACAAACCATAAGAGTAAGAAAAAGTAAAACATAAAATATACTCTAGAGATACTAAGCTCTCCGTTAGACCAAAAACAAAGAGAAAATTAGCATTTAAAAGACAGCAATTTAAAGAATATAATTATTCTGTTGTTAAGAATATGAGAACTCCTTATGAGAATTAATGGTACTTTCACTCAGTAAATGCTCTGATTAGAGCTCTTGAAAAATGAAATATACATGCAATAATAAAATAACTCAAAATTAAACCTATTGAATATTCGTGACAATTTCAAACAATCTGTGGTTTAAAACTTCTTTCAAATATATCTGCTACATCAAATCCTAATTGCATTATGCAGTACAAACAGTACATCTCATCACAAGTAATAAGAGTATTCAACATGGAATGAAGAAAAGTAATAAATCATTAGAAAAGTTACGTACGAAAAAAGGTGAACTGCATCACTTTTCTCTTTGATAAAATCCCTCCTGTATTTCATAAACTCACGTAGTGTGATCAATGGATTTTCAGATATGGCAAACTTGTTGTCAGCCGCCCAGGTTTCCATGGCAACCAATACTATCCTTGTCTTAAGTTGGTCTTTATATATCTAGTATATTAACAAAATGAACACACCAGCTATACACATGGAAAAAAAATCAAATGATTTATGAACAGGCCTACAAAGCTCCTCTTATGGAAAATCCTGTAGCTTTAGTGAAATGTGAGAAACTCCACTATTTTTAAGGGAGTTAATTGTTTTTCTAACTTACACGTTTCCTTTGAGTAATAAGAATCCAACCGTTTACCAAGTAACACCCAAAGAAAAGAGTACTAATTAGATATAAAATACCCCTTTTTGATAGACATTTGCACCCTTACTCAAGGTCTCCCCAGAGTCCATTTTCTGGCACCCTGTAAGATTCAGGCTTTCTTGAGTTTCCCTAGTAAAAAAGGGAACATTCTCCGAGGAGATGATTTCTGTACTCTCTGACTGGCCTTAAACTCATGGGGAAGGTACGGCATAGACTTGCCAGGGAAATTGGCAAAGTAGGTACAGTAGAACTACTTATTTGCATTATTCCCGCAGCACCAGGCACTCTTTTGAAAAGGTACAGCTGTTTTTTTTCATTGTTAGAAATACGCTGTGAATATCTTTGTTAGGGGCTAGGACTCAACTTTTTATTTTCCAGTGTGAAAAATACAGGAAAAAAAAAATTTAGCCATAAAGGTGTATCTCTGACCTCTTCTTTTTATCATCTTCCCAGTCAGAGATCAAAGTTAAATAAAGTTCATGACAAAGTTACCACGGATTTACAGGACACCTTGGCTAAAGTGCAATTTAGGGCAGTGAAAATATAAGAATATTATCCAGTTTATTACCAATCAGGAGATAAAATTCCTCTGTGGCAATTTTGAATCGGGTTCATACTTACTAAATCTGCCATGTTCACCACAGATTTTGCATACGTATTGGTGAGTACCACTGAAAGCCGATGCTTTTTAAACTGAAAGCAAAAGAAAACAAGTGAAGGACTTCAAGGTCATCAACCAATGCTCATCTCAGCAGAGGAAACACGGTATAACTAAAAGGCCTTTAAAGTTTTCTGTAAAAAAATTCAAGAGTTGACACCTAATTTTTTAGATACTGCGAAGTCTGTGGCAAGGCTCCTAAAGTTTGAGGCCTCACAGATCTTTGAGATAAAATAAAAAATACCCATTGCATCCATTTCAAAAGTTTATTTTTTTGTCACAAGATTATTATTCAAAATGAGAACATATATGAAAGTTATCAATGAATTGCAAGACATACAAATAAAAGTAGGGTGAAAGCCAGAAAAAGTGAATGTGAATAATGCTGAAAGTATGAAAAGTTCCACAAGGGTTACTCAATAAAGAGAAGAAACCTCTAATGGTCACAAGCAGGTGACTTACGGCTTGATGTGAACAACATGTATCTTTGGTTTGACCTCAAGGCTGTTTTAAAACTCAAGACATATCATGTAAAATCTGGTTTCTGGCTTCATTTAAAATCAGTATCCACACATGGTAATAACTGGCAAGGGCTGAGAAGCAGTCACTCCTATTAGATAGACAGACCATGTGACTTCTCTTTTGCCATAGACCTGACCCTTCCCTATTGTTTTATATCTGGCTCACTTCAAACTATCTGCCTATATAGATGCTTACAGACATTTGAATTTATGATATCCTGAAATGTCCAAAATATGTGTTTTTACAGCTTATTCTGTAAAAATCTTAGGAAAACTAACATTCACAAAATTAAATTGGTAGAAATACAAAACTCAGTCCTACCATAAACAAGGAAGAAGCACTAATTAATAATAATTATTATTAATAATTAATTAAAATCTCTATTAGCTTAATCATATTTAAACAAATGACACATTTTCTCCCAAATAAATAATTCAAAGTAAATTAAAATGTATATGTACCTGAAATTAAGTAAAATTCAACAAAGTGCATCACTGAATATATTTAGTTTTAAACTCTAGTTACATGAAACAATTATAAATTTAAAAAATTTATTTAAAAAAAAAAATAAATATAATTCACTGATGTGCAATGAATGTAACCAGGCTGATTATAATATGCCCATGAATTGAGTATAAAACATGCCCATAAACTACATAAGCTTTTCTTTTTTTTATTTTATATTAGAGAATATTTTGATTAACAATGTGTTAGTTTCATATATACAACAAAGTATATAGATACATATACATGTATCTATTATTTTTCAAATTCTTTTCTCATTTAGGTTATTATAAAATATTGAGTTCCCTGTGCTATACAGTAGGTCCTTGTTGGTTATATATTTTAAATACAGCAGTGTGCACAGATTAATCCCAAACTCCCAATCTATCCCTCTTTCCATCTTTATCCTCTGGTAACCATGAATTTTTTCTCTAAGTCTGTAAGTCTGTTTCTGTTTTGTAAATAAGTCTATAAGCCTTTCCAAATGGTTTACTGCACAGCAAAAGAAAAACAGAAAAAAATGCTTTTATTAGGATAAAGCTAAACATTGCAAATTAAAGTGTCACATTATTGTTGCTTCACTTTTTCAATTATAAAATGGAAGTTTCCCTTTTTTTTTAACCTTGCCATTTTAGTAAGAGAAGATATTAGCCCCTACATTAACTAAGCAAATCCAAGGAGTTAACATTATGAATCGCAGAAATATTTTTGGAACTTCACAAAATACTGTGAATTGATTTACCTAAGAGTGTTTTCCTGTTTACAGGTTGTTGCTAGCTAACAGAAATGTTTGATTATACAAATACCTTTTCCAGGTTACAACTTTATAGGCTTCTTTCTTCTAAACATATTTCTGCACCCACCAGTTTTATGCTAGGCATGGGCAAGTTCAAACAACACAAAATTCAGCAAACCTTACCATGAGATGATCATTCACAATCATCAGTTCAATATATTTGGTTTCCTCCTCTACATTACGAGGATATCGACGAAGCTGCAATATAATAAAGGAAACAGCACATAAATAAGCCCTGGTAACTTGGCTGTGGGAAACTTATGTTACACATTAGGTCCTCAGACATGATCCATCTTAGAACTGAAAGTCTGTACCCTTTTACTAATCTCTCCCTTTTCCCCCACTGCCTAGCCCCTGGCAACCATGTTTCTACTCTGTTTCTACCTGTTTTTGTTTGTTTGTTTTGTGTTTAGATTCCACATGTAAGTGATACCATGCCATATTTGTCTATCTCTGCCTGGCTTATTTCACTCAGCTTAATGCCCTCCAGGTCCATCCATGTTGTTGCAAATGGCAAGATTTCCTTCTTTATTAAGGCCAAGTAATATTCAACTGTGTGTCTCAGGGACAAGACTTCTAGGTCAGAATCCCAGCTCCATTGCCAGGTAACCCAGTGTAACCATGGGCTAGTTTCTTAAGTCTCTTATGTTTCAATGTCTTTAAAATAGGCAGAACCCCGGCTCCATTGCCAGGTAACCCAGTGTAACCATGGGCTAGTTTCTTAAGTCTCTTACGTTTCAATGTCTTTAAAATAGGGATAATGATGATGCCTTCCTCAAAAAATTGTTATGAGGATTAAATATGTTAATACAATTGCCCATGGTGAGTACTCAAAATATTTAGCAATTATTATTCATGTTAGAAATCTGTCTGTAAACACATTTTACTTCATACTTACTAAACATATATTAAAAAGAAAATACCTGGTCCCTTCAACTGCTTTGTCTTACTAGACGCTTATTTCTCTCATCCTGTTTTTATGTCATACACACACCTACACCAACTACCACCACAACTGTGATGATATCTTAATTCTGATGACCAGAGTTTTTATTTTGTATAAACCATTTACCAGATCTATGATTCTGGGCAAGTCATGTGCACATTTCAGAGACATCTATTATTTTTCCTGTGAAGGGATAATAATAGTACCCACTTCATGTGGTTTAAAGCATTGTACAGTAAACAATAAACTGCTATTATTATTAAGTTCAATATGCATTGAACATTCATAAAGCAGACATTCTGATTTTATATCCTAGACTCCAGAGTAGTTCAAGTGTGACAATAGCATTTTGCAGCTTTAAAACTTGATGGAGTCATTCTTAAGAGGGTATTCTTAAGGGGATAAACATAAGGGCTTGTACCATCCAAGCAGACTTCATGATGTGGTTGGTATATACTCTGGCAAGGAAGGAGGCCTATGATAGAAACAGCCTGAGATGCCACAGAAGTGGCCCCATAATCCATCTGTATGACGAGTGTCCATATTATCGCCACTATCTTGAGTGTTTTTTGAGTCTATGAAATAATATGGCCCTGACTCCACTGTACCTATGAATGTGTCACCCGTGCTGTTTACCACACTGTGGCAAATGCCTGAAACTAATTCTTACCTCTTACAGACTTAATGTAGATTAAATTGACTGGCAGTGGCCAAATGTTTTTAAAATATTGTGACATATACCTGTGAATACATACCTGCCGTTTACTCCTTTTTGGTCTTGGCTTCAAAATAAATTTTGGTGGAGTGATATTTACTTGTTGGAATTCTAAAAGGAAACAAAAGTTAATTTAACTTAGTGCCTTTGCCAGGTTTCTTTCATGAAGGGCAATCAAACTTCTACCAGCCCTAATCAGTATAAATTTACTTTAATCAACAATGATTATTATAATTATAATTTATAAATTATATGATTATACATAATTATTATTAATTTTATAATGTAAATATCACACTTAATGAAAATATAGAACATTAATCTAGGCAATTACATTTATATTAATATAAATAAACATACCACAAAGGAATACAATTCAAAAAAATCTCAAGCATTATTCCAGTTTTAATTTATCTCAAAATTTTTCTCATATTTCTCTTATAAATACCATCATATTTTAATGGGAAATCATCCAAATAGCCACTTGACCTTCCCTTCCACCACCGCTGCTGCTGCTGCTAAATTGCTTCAGTCGTGTCCGACTCCGTGTGACCCCATAGACGGCAGCCCAACAGGCTTCCCCGTCCCTGGGATTCTCCAGGCAAGAACACTGGAGTGGGCTGCCATTTCCTTCTCCAATGCTTGAAAGTGAAAAGTGAAAGTGAAGTCGCTCAGTCATGTCTGACTCCTAGCGACCCCATGGACTGCAGCCCACCAGGCTCCTCCATCCATGGGATTTTCCAGGCAAGAGTACTGGAGTGGGGTGCCATTGCCTTCCACCACTAGCCTTCACTAAAGAATGACACACCAAAGGCTGGTGAAGATGTGGAGCAATTAGAACTCTCGTATAATGCTGAGAGTATACAATGGTATGACCACTTCAGGAAAAGGTTCAGAGATTCTTCATTCAACAGTAATTCTTAAATTGTGGTCCTTGGACTAGAGGCATTAGCATTACCTGAGAACTTGGAAAAGTAAATTCTCATAACTCACCCAAGATGTACTCAATCAAAAGCTCTAGAAATTTGTGCAGCCACTATGAAAAGCATTATGAATATTTCTCAAAATATCTAAATAGAAATACCATATGATTTTAACAATCCTACTTCTAGGCATATAGCCTAAGGAATTTAAATCAGGATTTCACATTAGTGTCTGCATGCCCATGTTCACCGCAGCATTATTGACAGCAGTCAAGATACAGAAGCAACCTAAATGTCCATCAGTGGATGAATGGATAAAGAATATATGGTATATACACATAATGGAATATTAATCAGTCTTATAAAAGAAAATCCTGCCATTTGCAACAACACAGGTGAACCTAGAGGACATTCTGTTAAGTGAAATAAGCCAGACAAAGAAGGACAAATACTACATAATACCATTTACATGAGGAACCTAAATTGTCAAACTCAGAGAAACAGTGATTAGAATGGTGGCTGTCAGGGGCTGGGAGGAGGCAATATGAGGAGTTACTAGTCAAAGCGGACAAAGATTTAGTTATCCAAGATGAATAAGTCTTCGAGAGCTACTGAACAGTTAGGTGCCTACAGTTAACAATACTGTATCGTATACCTAAAAATCTGCTAAGAGGTTAGATTTTATGTTAGTAGTTTTTATCATCATCACCATAAATAGTGTAGGAGGAAACTTTTGGAATGGATGAATATGTTTATGACATAGGTTGTGGTGATTTCATGAATGTATATTTACCTCCAAACTCATCAAGTTCTATACATTAAATATATATAGCCTTTTGTATATCAATTACACCTCAATATAGTGGCTGAAAAAAGTAGCCTGACGATGAGGCCATGAATCTGTGTTTACCAAGCCCTCCGGGTGATTCTGATAGATGCTGAAGCTTGAGAACAATATTATAAAGTTAAAGATATACTACCTTGTGACCCAGTTATTAAACTCACAGGTATTTGATAGAGAAATATAAATGTGTGTCCCCAAAAAAGATTTTTACAAGAATGTTCATAGTTGTTATATTCATAATAGCCCCAAACTAGAAGCAATTCAAATGTCCTTCGACAGAAGAGATGAAACATTGTGCTATATGCATACATAAGGACATACTCAGTAATCAAAATAAAGAACTATTGCTGCCTTTGACAACATAGATCTCAGGCCTGTGCTAATAAGGAAAAGAAGCTGAATATGATGAATGAGTCCATCTGTATGAACAAGTGAAACTAATCTACAGTGAAAAAAGTCAGAAAAGGGACTGCAGAAGGGGGAGACACTGACAGAAAAGGGACACAAAGGAAATCAATGGGGTAATGGAAATAGTCTATTTTTCATCAGGGGAGTACAAGGGTGTCAGAACTTGGCAAATAGTACACAAAATTGGTGTATTTTATCATAGTAATTTTCTATTGCAGTATAACTGACATACAATACCATACTATTTTCAGATGTACAAAATAGTGATTTGGTATTTATATACATTTCAAAATGGTTCCCACTGTAAGCCCAGTTATCATCTGCATCTGTACAAAGTTATCACAATATTATTGACTATGTTCCCTATGCTTTACATTACCTTTCCATGACTTCTTTACTTTATAACTAGAAGTTTGTGTCTCTAACCTCCTTTTCCTCTTTTGGCTGGTCCCCATCTGCTCTGGCTACCACCCCCTTGTTGTCTATATTTATGAGTCTATTTCTGTTTTGTTTGCTTTTGTTGGTTGGTTGGTTGGTTTTTCATCATAGTAATTTTTAAACAGTGAGTGCTAAGTGGTCATATTTAAACAAAAATCTTTTCTTAAAATGTGTTCTTAGGAAAACTAGCCTTGAGAGATGTGTCATGTAAAATAAAACATTCCATAATCAAACAAGATTGGGGAACACCTGATCATATTCTATCTCTGGGAAATATATAATGCATAGCAAAAAAGACATAACCCACAACCCAGTGACACTTTATTAAACCTAAAACAAAATTTTAAAAAGCTTAGTTTTGAGCTTATATAACAAAAAAATTGCAGCTTTGACATTTGTCTATTTTTTGTTTCCTTCCAATTTGTCATAGTAAGTCTAAAGAGCTTGAGGCAAATAATACTCTTAAAATGAATACTGTCAATTTCTGATACTAAAAGATAATCAGGAACAAACTGAGGTTTTTCAAAGAATATGGTCAAAACTCATTTTTCATAGCAGAAAACTACTGAGTAACCTCCAAAGTTTCTGTTGTAAAGAAATTCTGAATGAAGTTTTTTTAAAAAAATTATGATTGTATCATGGCAAGCCTATAATAAAGTCCTTAGTGGGGAACTTTTACTTATTACTTTAAATATTAATTAATGTTTATTGCATCCAGTAATGCCTATTGGATTGCAACTTTGTTCTCAAGCAGCTAATCATGATTTATTTTCTTACCATAATAGGAATTGTAAAAAGTTTCATATGATAACGAAAGAACAGTATAAAGCATCTATGTGAAGTAAAAGTATCTATTGTTCATTTTCAGATTTTTCCAAATAGCAAATTCTATAAACTAGGAACTTCTATCCCTTTGGCAGCAGGAGAGAAGGGGTGAGTTCTATTTCTCTTTAGCGTAACTGCAGAAAGTCAAGGAGCTACGAATTTATTTCAGAGGAAGGAACATTTGAAAGCACTTACTTCATTTTCTAATGAGACAATGCAGCCTTTAAGTCATTTTCCTAAGCAGGAGTTTAGACTCTGCTTTAGTCTAGTAAGTTTTCCATTTGCCCTGGTGCCTGTCTCCCAAGGCACAGTCTCGCAGTGCCATAATCCAAACACCCACTCAGCCTCTTACTAGCTGTGGAACCCTAGAAAAGACAAACTAGCTGAGCTTCTGTTTGTTCCTCTATAAAATGGAAATAATAATGTTGACCTCACAGAGTTGTTACAAAGACTAAAAGAAGTTTAAAAATTAGACTATACTATGGCCATAATCAGGGCTGGCTAAGAAGGGGAGGAAGCATCTCCACATCAGCTATACCATATCTTTAGAAGGAGAACACGAAAATGAGTCCAGTGTGGACAGAGACAAATGCACTCTGCATAATCATTGCTCCTCTAACAAGGCCGAAGCATGAATACCCTGCCCTTCTCACCAAAAGACATGGATGCAACTCTCAAATCAAACCTATAAATAGATGGACCCATAAACACACATTGGAAGGAAAGATCAATTTCACAAATAGCACATCATCATCATAATAAATATTAATCTACAACAGCTCTTTATTAAAATGCTGGGGCAAAAAGAAATGAGGAAGCAATAAATGGGAAAATATTTACAAGTTCATCTCTATGTGTACAAACTGAGTACTTCACCAAGAGTGAATTTTATATATTCTACCTATGCAGACCAATTTTTTCTTTAACAAAGTAAAAGAATACTTTACTTTGAGTCTTATAACTTTAATAAGCTCTTCTTTGTTGAGTTCAAGCAATATCTTTCCAAACTCACCCACTATAAACATGAGGTCAGTTTGCATTTTTTCTCTCTCTTGATGTCACTTGACTTTCTAAAACTGTTATGAGCAGTCATAGGCTGATGATATTCCACATATAATTAGTTATAAAACATTAAAATGAATTATTAAAGCTGTCTTTTTTTTAAAAATCACTATATGAAAATCATACCAGATGGAAGATCATCCAAGGGAAATTCAAACAGTCTGGATTTGTAAACGGAATGAAAATGGAAATCCTCCTGAAATAACACAAACGAGAGATGAGGCACATACAACCAGAAATCTCCAGGCTCAGGCGATCACAGCTGGGGGAGGCGAAACCTTAAAAGAATCATTGCTTGACTACACATTCTCTCAAGTTTGGGAAGGCAATGAGCCCTTGCACATCCCTCCCACTCACTCCTATATTATCCCAGCACCACAGTGATAGCCCATTAGAAGTAAAATGCCTTCATGGATGGAGAAGCCGAAGCCTGTGGTAATGGCAAAGAAATGAATGCACCTATTCCCCCAAGGGGAAGTAAGACATCTGGGGAAAGGGGTTAATGTTTTCTATGACTGGTTCCTCTCCATGAAGCCCTGCCTCCTGTTAGAGCCTGACAGCTTTGCTAGGCAGACTGCAAAGCTAACAGTCTTCCTGTTGGGAAGCAGGTGACTGGCACAATCAGAATGCCCACAGCAGACCCTGCCTCAAAATTCAAGTGTCAGACAAACATGTATAAAAATTCAACAGATAAAAAACCATGTTTCATCTAAGAAAAATTAATGAAAATTCAAATAATTTCATCCGGCTTCCTTCAATTACTAAAAAAGGAAGGTCATAAATAGTCAAATTTCATGATATCACGTTTTAAAAAATCAGACTGTCAAGCAAAGGGACAGGACAGCTTTCGGTGGGTACTTGGAAAGTAACACAAAACAGACAGTTTCCCATACAGATTGTTTATGAGTGGCAGAACAATGAGCACTTCTTGAAATTATTTGCCTCTCTAAGTGCTTGATTGGTGTTCCATGATACGCGGAAGAATATTTGTGTGTACAGAGCTAGGATGGAATGCATCATGTTTATCTTAAGTTAGTAATAGCACCGTTTTCTAGAGAAAGTTTAAACTAAACTGAGGAAGAGAACTGAGAAAACTCAGATTTCTCTAAATTTCATCAGCATGGGGCCTTAAAGAAAATAGGCAATAGAGAAAAATCTGGAATCTAGAAAAGAAAAAGAGTGGGAAATCACATTATCTGTGGATTTGATCCATCATGAACTGAATGTTTATGTCCCTTCCAAACTCAAGTTTAAGTCATAAATTCCTAATGTCATTGTATTTGGAGATAGGGTCAAAGGGATGCGATAAAGGTTAACAGCGATCACAAGAGGGAGGTCCGAGTCTGATAAGGCTGGTGCCCTGATGAGAAGAGGAAGAGACACCAGACCTCACAGGACGCCATCTGCACCCCAAGCAGAGAGCCCTCAATGGACACTGACCCCACTGGCACCATGAAATCGGACTTTCAGCCCCCAGACTGTGAGAAAATAAATGTATGTTGTTTAAGCCAACTAGACTGACAGACCACAGCACATCACAGTGGAGTTAGTAATGAAGGCTTCAGAACACCTCGGAAGTAAAGTATTTCCAGCAGATGGGAAGAGTAAAAGGTAGATTTAAATCCTGGAAATCTCCACCCCTTCCCCAAACTAGTTGGAATAGTCCTCCCACTCATAAGCATATGAAATTACCCAGCCTATAAAACCTAACCATGCCAAATTTCAGGGTGGTATTTGCCCTCTGCAATGGCCTGCACTCTGTAGAGCGTGCTTCTCTCTGTATCTGAATAAATCCAATTCTTACCTATCAGAAAAAAAAAAAATCACTGTGGTTTTGCTTTGTTATTGCTGTCCAACTCTTTGCAACCCCATGGACTGCAGCATACCAGACTTCCCTGTCCTTCACTGTCTTCAGTATTCATAATTTGAGCAAACTCCAGGAGAAGGTGAAGGACAGGGAAGCCTGGTATGATGCAGTTCATGGGGCCCCGAAGAGTCAGACCCGACTTAGCAACTGAACAGCAACAAGACAAAACCACAGTGATCTTTAAAAAAAAAAATCTACCTCTTACATTTCCCCTCTGCTGGAAATACTTTTCTTCTAAGGTGTTCTGAAGCCTTCATTACTATCTCCACCATAATGTGCTGTGGTCTTAGTCTGGGTGGCTTAAACAAGATAAATTTATTTTCTCACAGTCTAGGGTTTTTCCTTATTCACTATTTAATGTAAAATATATATATACATATTATATGCATTTTATATATATATATATATAATACGTCTGTGTTTATACATATATTCTTGACCCTGAAATATGAAAAGAAAGCAAAATAGAAAAAGAGAAGAAAAAGAGGGGGAAAGGAATCACCCAGCATTGTTTACATTTGCCATGGCAAATAGAAGGAGCACTTACTTGGGAGGTGTCATTTCCTTCCGGCTCAATGAGATAGGTGTGGTTCCCATCATAGAACATCCCACTGCCAAGGATAAGAAGACAGTTAGGCCTGGCAATTGACTCTCGCCTCAGAACCAGATCATTTTAAAGTCAGCAGCAGCCAGAGGACCAGTTTATTTCTCAAACCCTGCTTTTCAGTCCTACCTATCACATGGAGTGCCCACCACATACCACACGAACATGCACCACACATACCACACACACACACCACACATACATACATACACACCCCCACATCATACACACACACCACCACATACCAGACACACACACACACCTATATACCATATATTACACACTACAACTCCACATATATAAACACCACATACCATACTCACATATGCCACACACACACATATCCCAATCCATATATCTTACACATACACATGCCATACATTACACACACACCCACACATACTGCTGAGAAGGAAAGGCCTCGCCCCTGATTCCCCAGAAGCAGCAGGGTCCCCTCATCCTGACTCTTCCGCAGGCTCAGGACTGCTGCTGCTGCTGCTGTTTAGTTGCTTCAGTCATGTCTGACTCTGAGGCTCAGGATTACCATCCTCTAACTGTGGCCCATTATTCCTTCCTCCAACATGTAAATCTAAAATTTTAATATGCAAAGTATCACCTGGAAAGCATATAAAAATTCAAAACTCTCAGTACCCTCTCGGACTTCCAGGCTGGAACCCAGGAAACTGCATTTTAAACAAACCCCCAGTGATTCTGAGGCAGTTGGCCAGGGGTTATACAGAGACTGGCCTAAGCTGTATACTTGGAAGATGCTCTAGCAGTAAGAGCTGACATATTTTAACAACTCACCATGAGCTAAATCCTTTACATTCATTTCATCTTTTCCACGAATTTATGCTGGAGGTACAATGACTACCCACATTTCACAAGTTACAGAAACTGAAGCCCAAGAGACAAGTGGCTGATAAGTAGCTGACCCTGCCAATGCAACTGGCCACACACTTTCATTCATACAACAGGGTGGTAATGGTGAGGGTGGTGAGAACCGGTCAAATTCTGAATATTTTTCCAAAGTAGAATCAATAAGACTAGTTAATGGATTTAAAACGGAGTTTGCAAGGAAAAGAAGAGTCCATGAAGGCTCCAAGGTTTTGACATGAGCAACTGGAAAAATGGTGTTTCATAAGATCCATTTAATAGGATGGAAAAGGCTGCAGGAAGAGCAAAATAGGATGGGTACAAGGAAGCAGGATGCGGGGCGCAAATCCAGAGTTCAATTTTGGACCTCCTGGGCTAGAGATGACTATCAGTCAATTGAGAAATTCTCTGGGGGCATCCTAAGCTACATATGGTCTCAACTCCCACTCAGAGAGATCCTGATAGCCCCTCCTTTTAGAGGAATGTGGTCTTTCTATTAATATCAGTTTCCTCCTGATACTGAAGGAACTTGTCTTTACCACTCAGGCATCTGTGAAGAGTAAAGTTGTGATCTTCTGCATTTATCAGTGTTAGGTGGAAATGACTGCATGAAGCCCAAGTTGCTAACCACAGAACAGTATGTGCTTTCATTGATCACTTAGTGAAATCTGCTGGTTTTCCTGAGCTATAATTGTAACGGCCTCCAGCTCTGTCTCTATCCAAATTCTTTCGTTCTTGCAGTAACATCTTCCACATGTCCTTAAACTTTCATATACCCTTAGAACTGCCCTTTACACATCTGTAATGTTTTCGACCCAAAGTGAACTTTCTGAATTTGAGTGACACTGCATTTGGAATTTAAAGATAAACAGATGCAGTTTGTAGGATATCACTGACAATATATGCCTAAGGAATAAGTGGGGGGAAACTTTTCAAAACAGTAGGCAAATATGGCAGTGAACATTCTGCTGATAACTGGTCAGATCCATTCAGAAAACTGTACAAAACGATCACCCTTTGCCAAAGTTCACACTACACTGATTAAGTAGCAAGCAGATGGCTTTGTTTAAACAGTAATCAGGGGCTGTTTCCTCTTGAATGAGGTTAGTATCCAATGCAAAAATCAGTCACTTTTTATTGAACTCAAACATCTTGATACACAGTATAAACAAAGCAGATTCTAACACCATACATATATAGAAGATTCTGGTTCCATAAATGAAAATATGCCATGTTTAATTAAAAATATGTTCAAATATTTAACAATTAAAAAGCAGGTATGTTTCATTTGCTTTGTTTGAAACCTTTCTGGTTGATTTTTTATACATTCCAGGAAGTATACTGAGTCCATCACACAGTTTTGTTTTGTTTTTTTTTTTGTTTTTTTTTTTAAGTTTACAAAATTGTATTAGTTTTGCCAAATATCAAAATGAATCCACCACAGGTATACATGTGTTCCCCATCCTGAACCCTCCTCCCTCCTCCCTCCCCATACCATCCCTCTGGGTCGTAGCAGGCCCAAAATACTATTAGGTCTTCAAATTTGAAAATAATATGTACCTGCAGGTTCTTTATGGAAAAGATATGAGTTTGATTATTTTACCCATTATGTTCTTTAATGGAATTCTGTAAATCAAGAAAATGAAAACTCTCAACATGCATTTGGCAATTTATAGATGAGTCATGGATGAAATAATATTTCTCATATTGAATCACTACAAATGAGACAACATAAATTATTTACTATTTAGAAATAGCTCTCCTAAATATTTGTCAGCAATGTTTGTTCATAAGGTAAAATCAAGATGAGAAGTAATAAAGGAACAAACAGTGAATTTATTTAACATGCTTATAAAAATCTACATATACCAAAACATACACAAACCTGACAACGTTCCTACACACAGTGGGCTTTCTGTTTGTCTTTGTTTAGTCTTAAGTGAAAAATTTTCTAAAGGGAGAAGTACATTTTACTTAGTTAAAACACCTCAGTTAGTCACTAAAATGTCCTTCAAGATCCCATTCCATCCTCTTTCAAAGGACTGCATAGGATTAGTAGCTGTTGGTCTGACGGTCTTGGGTCTATTAGGGTTTCTAGAAGGCAGTAATACCTTTTCTCTGCTCTTACAATGTTGTATCCACTTGGAAAATGGTGGGGGTGGTACTGGAACATGTACTGGGCAAGATGCTTCAACTGTGACTTTGGACTGAGATGTTAAGAGGAATGAGAGAGGAAGGGAAAAGCCTACAACAGACACTTGCGGTCACAGGAGTCGGCAGACGCAGTGCACTATTCCCGGCTGACAGCTGTGCTGGCCTTGAGATCAGAGATAACAACATTATTGCAGAGGATACATCAATGTTTGTTTCCAGATTAAGAAAGCCGAGGCTCTCACGTATTAGGTACAGGTTCCATGTTTGTAAAAATGTCTCCTTATTCAAAGGATTTATTTAAAATTAGTCAAATGGTCTTTTAGTACAAATAGTAAGCGAACTTACTGTCTTGCTCTCAGGCATGTGACCTCCTTTCTCTGGTTATTTGTCTGATCCCTGTGTTATCTTCCTCCTGCCTCTCAAGTACCTAGTGCCAGAGCCTAACCAGAAGCCCAACTTGGGCAGACTGGCCAGATTTCCCAGCCTTTCCCATTAGGTCTCATTTCTCAATTTCTTGGAAGACATAGCAGCTGAACCACCCCCCCGGAAGATCCTGTGAAAGCCTGTTCCAGGGCCCGTTCCATCTTCTTCAGGTAATGACTCTCTGGAACCCTTAAGAGCGACCTCACTTTTCAGTGACCACTCTCAGCTTGCATTTTTCTCAGTTTTTTCTCTCATCGAAAACTATACATACCACATTCCATAGCACGAAGCTGGGCTAGGTTTAGCTTCCCCATTAGACTGGGAGCTCTTGGGGACAGGGCTCACGTTCTACTCTCCTTAATATTCCAAGCAGCTGGCACACAGCAGATGCTCCATAACTGTTTGTTAGATGAAAACACTCATGTTTCTAACTTGGTAACAGACAGGAAGTCTTTTAAAGATTTCAAACAAGAATTTCACAAAACTGAAGTGTGATTGGTTCCTGCCCCAAAAAAGTAGCAGAAATGAGCTGAGATGATTTAGACTAACTAGAATGCTAAACTTAGATCATGAGCTCCTTATTGCAAAATTCAGGCTTACAATGAAGAAAGTAGGAGAAACCACTAGGCTACTCAGGTATGACCTAAATCAAATCCTTTATGATTATACAGCAGAAGGGACAAAGAGATCAAGGGATTATATCTGGGTGATAGAGTCTCTGAAGAACTATGGACGAAAGTTTGAAACATTATACAGGAGGCAGAAACCAAAACCATTCCAAAGAAAAAGGAATGAAAGAAGGCAAAGTGGTTGTCTAAGAAGGCTTTAGAAATAGCTGAGAAAAGAAGTGAAAGACAAGGTAGAAAGGGAAAGACATACCCATCTGAGTGCAGAGCTTCAGAGAATAGCAAAGAGAGATAGGAAAGCCTTCTTAAATAAACAGTGCAAAGAAATAGAGGAAAACAATACAATCGCAAAGACTAGAGGTATCTTCAAGAAAATTGGAGATGCGAAGGGAATATTTCATGCAAGGATGGGCATGATAAAAGGCAGAAACAGTAAGGGCTTAACAGAAGTAGAAGATATTAAGAAGAGGTAGCAAGAATACACAGAACTGTACAAAACAGGTCTCAGTGACCTGGATAACCACAATCATGTGATCACTTACTTAGAGCCAGACATCCTGGAGTGTGAAGTCAAGTGGGCTTTAGGAAGCATTACTATGAACAAAGTGAGTAGAGGGACAGAATTCCAGCTGAGCTCTTTTCAAATCTTAGAAGATGAGGCTGTTAAAGTGCTACACTCAATATGTCAGCAAATTTGGGAAAATCTGCACTGACCGTAGGACTGGAAAAGGTCAGTTTTCATTTCAGTCCCCAAGAAGGACAATGCTAAGCAATGCTCAAACTACCATACAATTGTGCTCATTTCACATGCTGGCAAGGTTATGCCCCAAATCCTTCAAGCTAGGCTTCAGCAATGCAGGAATTAAGACTTGCCAGATGTACAAGATGGGTTTTGAAGAAGCAGAGGAATCAGAGATCAAATTGTCAACTTTGGTTGGATCATAGAAAAAGCAAGAGAATTCCAGAAAAACATCTACTCCTGCTTCATTGACTACACTAAAGCCTTTGACTGTGTGGATCATAACAATCTGTGGAAATTTTTTAAAAAGATGAGAGTACCAGACCACCTTGCCTATCTCCTGAGAAATCTGGATGTGAGTCAAGAAGCAACAGTTAGAACCTGACATGGAACAATGAACTGGTTCAAAACTGGGAAAGAAGTATGTCAAGGCTGTGAGCTTCCCAACTGACTCTGTGGGTAAAGAATCCACCTGCAATGCAGGGGATGGAGGCAGACACGAGTTCATTCCTGGGTCAGGGAGATCCCCTGGAGGAGGGTGTGGCAATCCACTCCAATATTCTTGCTTGGAGAATCCTATGGAGAGAGAAGTCTGGTGGGCTATAGTCCATAGGGTCGCAAAGAGCAAGACACGAGTAAAGAAATGGAACACGCACACACGCACGCACACACGTCAAGGCTATATATTGCCATTCTGCTTATTTAACTTATATGCAGAGTTCAGTACAATTCAGTCACTCAGTCACATCCAACTCTTTGTGACCTCACGGACTGCAGCACACCAGGCTTCCCTGTCCATCACCAACACCCGGAGCTTGCTCAAATTCATGTCCATTGAGTCGGTGATGTCATCCAACCATCTCATTCTCTGTCATCCCCTTCTCCTCCTGCCTTCAGTCTTTGCCAGCATTAGGGTCTTTTCCAATGAGTTAGTTCTTCCCATCAGATGGCCAAAGTATTGGAGTTTCAGCTTCAACATCAGTCCTTTCAATTAATTTTCAGGACTGATTTCCTTTAGCATGAACTGGTTGGATCTTGCAGTCCAAGGGACTCTCAAGAGTCTTCTCCAACACTACAGTTCAAAAGCATCAATTCTTAGGCACTCAGCTTTCTTTACCGTCCAACTCTCACAGCCATACATGACTACTGGAAAAACCATAGCTTGACTAGATGAACCTTTGTCAGCAAAATAACATCTCTGCTTTTTAATATGCTGTCAGGGTTGGTCATAGCTTTTCTCCCAAGGAGCAAGGGTCTTTTAATTTCATGGCTGTACTCACCATCTGCAGTGACTTTGGAGCTCAAAAAAATAAAGTCTATCACTGTTTCCATTGTTTCCCCATCTATTTGCCATGACGTGATGGGACCAAATGCCATGATCTTCATTTTTTGAATGTTGAGTTTTAAGCCAGCTTTTTCACTGTCCTCTTTCACTCTCATCAAGAGGCTCTTTAGTTCTTCTTCATTTTCTGCCATAAGGGTGGTGTAATCTGCATATCTGTGGTTATTGATATTTCCCCCCAAAATCTTGATTCCAGCTTGTGCTTTATCCAGCCCAGCATTTCGCATGATGTACTCCACGTATAAGTCAAATAAGCAGGGTGACAATATACAGCCTTGACATACTCCTTTCCCAATTTGGAACCAGCCCGTTGTTCCATGTCCAGTTCTAACTGCTGCTTCTTGACCTGAATACAGTTTTCTCAGGATGCAGGTGAGGTGATCCAGTATTCCCAGACTACCTGGGAGAATTCTCTACAGTTTGTTGTGATCTATACAGTCAAAGGCTTTGGTGCAGTAGTCAATAAAGCAGAAGTATATGCAGAGTACATCATGTGAAATGCCAGGCTGGATGAATCTTAAGCTGGAATCAAAATTTCCAAGAGAAATACCAACAACCTCAGATATGCAGGTGATACCACTCTAATGTTATCATTAAGAAAGTGAAGGGGACCTAGAGATCTTCTTAATAAGAGTAAAAAGGAGAGAGAAAAAGCTGGCTTAAAACTCAATATTCAAAAAACAATGATCATGGCATTTGGTCCCATCACTTAATGGCAAATAGTTGAGTAAAAAGTATAAGCAGTGATAGATTTTATTTTCTTGGGCTCCAAAATCACTATGGATAGTTGCCGTGCTTGCTTCTTGGAAGGAAAGCTATGACAAACCTAGACAGAGGATTAAAAAGCAAAGTCTTCACTTTGCCAACAAAAGTCTGTATAATCAAAGCTATAGTTTTTCCAGCAGGATGTATGGATATGAGATTTGGACCATGAAGAAGGCTGCACACTGAAGAATTGATGCTTTCAAATTGTGGTGCTGGAAAAGACTCTTCCGAGTCCCTTGGACAGCCAGGAGATCAAACCAATCAATCCTAAAGGAAATCTAGCCTGAATATTCACTGGAAGGACTGATGCTGAAGCTGAAGCTCCAATACTTTGGCTGCAAAATGCAAAAAGTGGACTCATTGGAGAAGACCATGATGCCAGGAAAGACTGAAAGCAAAAAGGGTAGGGAAAGGCTGAAGATGAGATGGTTAGATAGCATCACTGACTCAGTGGATGTGCATTGGAGCAAACTCAGGAGATATTGGAAGACAGAGGAGCCTGGTGCGATGTGGTCCATGGGATCACAAAGAGTCAGACATGACTTAGTAAATGAACAACAACAAAATGCTGAGGGATGACAAAGTAGCTTTATAATTACTTTGCCAACAAAGGTCCTTCTAGTCAAGGCTATGGTTTTTCCAGTGGTCATGTATGCTTGTGAGAGTTGGACTGTGAAGAAAGCTGAGCGCCGAAGAATTGATGCTTTTGAACTGTAGTGTTGGAGAAGACTCTTGAGAGTCCCCTGGACTGCAAGGAGATCTAACCAGTCCCATTCTAAAGGAGATCAGTCCTGGGTGTTCATTGGAAGGACTGATGCTGAAGCTGAAACTCCAATACTTTGGCCACCTCATGCAAAGCGTTGACTCATTGGAAAAGACCCTGATGCTGGGAGGGATTGGGGGCAGGAGGATAAGGGGACAACAGAGGATGAGATGGCTGGATAGCATCACCGACTCAATGGACATGAGTTTGAGTGAACTCCAGGAGTTGGTGATGGACAGGGAGGCCTGGCATGCTGTGATTCATGGGGTCGCAAAGAGTCGGACACGACTGAGGGACTGAACTGGAACTGGAACTGGAAGGCGTCACATGACAAGAAAAAGACAGCCACCTGGGTATCACCATCATGGATAGGATGGAGGAAGCTGATACATTCCCATGTTAAACACCAGCAAACACACTTTGATATTGAAGGTTATGAGAAAGGAAGAAAGGCCTTGAGGAAGGATGAAGTCCATTCCATAGAAATTTCTGAAAACAAATGGACCCTCCCATGAGTTTGCTGTAGGTTAGGTGGGATTCTGGCTGAATAAAGTGCTAAAATACATGAGCTCCTGTGGTCACCCTTTATTTTTGTGTAAGGAGTCAG
The DNA here is from genome assembly GCF_029407905.1 of Bubalus kerabau. Classification (NCBI taxonomy): domain Eukaryota; kingdom Metazoa; phylum Chordata; class Mammalia; order Artiodactyla; family Bovidae; genus Bubalus; species Bubalus kerabau. The sequence goes on along the minus strand of NC_073631.1, from coordinate 75,457,639 downwards.
GAGTTCCCTGTCTTGAAATTTCTATTATTCCATACATATATAAAAATGAACATCAAGGAAGAGGAAGGACAGAGTTGGTACCAAGGGGCTAAACACCCACAGAAACAGAAACCAAAATTACTCAAACCACTCCAATCTCCATCTGGATGAAACTAGAAAAATGTTTCAAACATCACTAAGGAAGCATGTTATAATCATTAGCGCCTCTGGCTTCTGCAACTCTAATTTAACAATCTGCTTGGTTTACAAACCACAGAGGAAAAAAAGTCCTGATCCATCACTGTTTGAAAACTATTAATAGCTCTTGACTTAAAATAGAGATTTCAACCAAAGTGCATTAAAAATAAAGTAAATCACTGGAAAAAAATGGATGATACAAAAACTTTGGGGACACTTACTGAAGTCCATGGCATGTCGACAATGCCACAAATGAGGCAGGATTTCCTCGGATGTGGCCCTGGTAATAACAGTGTTCTCCTCCCTGAAAGCAGAAATAGAGAATATAAACCTTTGCCATCACAAAAAGAATCAGCCACGTCATTTCGCAGTCTTCTACCCACACTGCATCTTCATGTGCAAAGGCCTGTACAACGTTTCATTATCCAGATTAGTATTATCAAACCATTTCTAACAGAATTATTCATAAGCACTCCCAGTGAGCTGACTCCAAATCAAAAGATAAGGAAATAAAAGTTGACTTAAATTTCCTTTTATGTAGATGATGATAGACAGAACAAAGAAACACATATTGAAATGCGTATGTGACCCCCAGCACCAGGAAGAGTTCAGTGAGCTATTTCCCTGGTTGAGTTCCCCTGAGGGACTCAACCTTGCATGCATGCGTGTTAAGTCACTTCAATCGTGTCTGACTCTTTGCAACCTTATGGACTTGTAACCCTCCAGGCTCCTCTGTCCATGGGATTCTCCAGGCAAGAACACTGGAGTGGGTTGCCATGCCCTCCAAGGGATCTTCCAGACCCAGGGATTGAACCCGTGTGTCTTATGTTTCTTGCATTGAGAGACAGGTTCTTTACTGATAGCACCACCTGGAAAGCTCACTCAACACTGAGTAGCAGCAATATGACGATTTTCTCAAAATTAAGCAAAATGAATACAAATCATCTAAGAGTTACTAAATTAACGGAGGAAAATGCCCTCTTTCATAGCATTTATATTAAAACTTGACAACTTTATGATATTCTTTTCTCCAACCAGGAATGGCTTTACTGGTAGGCAGTCCAGAGAAGGGTCTAAAATTGAGAATTTTCTTCTACCAGCAAGTCACATTAACTAAATTTCACCAAGAGACTCATTTCTTTGGATTAAGTATTCCTGGAAATACTTAATCCAGGGTAGAGCCTCTGACATCTCAAGGTGGTACCCTAGTCTTTAGATGCTGGCTACTCAAGAGTTCGGTCTAGAAAACCAGCACTGGCATCAATAGAAGCATGTCAGAAATGCAGAATCCCAGGGCCCACCCCAATGGATCAGAATCGGCATTTTAACAAAGTGCACAATAGTAAAGAATCCACCTGTCAATGCAGAAGATGCAAGAGATGTGGGTTCAATCCCTGGATCAGGAAGATCCCCTGGAGAAGGAAATGGCAACCCCCTTCAGTATTCTTGCCTGGAGAATCCCATGGACAAGAGGAGCCTGGCGGGCTACAGTGCATGGAGTCACAAAAAGTCGGACACGACTGAGCGACTGAGGACACGGTGGAGCACCAGGTGATTCATAGGCACAATAAAGTTTGAGAAGCACAGGTCTAAATGACCTTTCTCATTCCCCCACTAATTTCTCATTTCCTCAGAAGCTGAAAGCTTCTAGTTCAACTGGCTCACTGAGATGTGAAATAGTGACATAAGGACTAAAGGAATGAGTGGTTTAAAGGGGCAAATGTTATCTACTTCACAATCTGTCTTAAGGACTAACCCTACTTAAAATACACAGTGCTTGACAAGTGCAGAGGAGAGAACAGGAAGACATAGTAATGGAACAATGGTGAAGATATTATCTTCACTGGAATTCTGGGGAAGGCAGCCTGTTTCTCCTCATGAGATAATCCCAAGAATAGGGTGAAGTTCAGCTTTGCTGAGGGACAAAGAGCGGGCAGGAAGGCACACAGTGCAAGCCCTGACACCTCCAAATTCCCACGGAGTCACTGAGCATCATGAACTGAGGACTGGGGTTGGACTGCATGGAAGATAAGATAGGGAAGTGCTTCAGGTATGGTTCTGACAGGAGATGGAACCCAGAAGGCCATAGACTTACGGGCAGAAATGAAGTTAGGCTCTGACTTCCAGGAAAGGGTTGGTTTAGATGTTAACAGCTCGAGCTATCAACTTCTTCACTTACTAGTCATACAATCTCAAGCAAATCACAGAGCCTCCCTGTGTAATCATCACATAAGGCTGTTCAGAGGAATAAAGAGCTAACATGCATTAAGGGCTTAGATAATGCTTGGCACTTGGTACACACTCAGTAAATGTTTTATACTATTATAATTACTGTGTGTCACTTATTGTCCTACTCATTTTACACACACAATCTCCCTATCCTCACATCCCTTCTACAAAGAAATATTGTCACCTCTATTTCACACAGGAGGTCACAGTCTCTGAGAGTCAAGGTTGTCTGCCTGGGAAGTTGCCAAGTCGGGGTGCAAATCTTGTGTGAATGTGTGAATGTAACATCTATGTTCTTTCCCATATACTACCCCAGTGGCTCAGATGGTAAAATGTCTTGCGTACAATGCGAGAGACCTGGGTTCGATCCCCAGGTCAGGAAGATCCTCTGGAGAAGGAAATGGCAACCCATTCCAGTACTCTTGCCTGGAAAATCTCATGGACAGAGGAGCGTGGTGGGCTATAGTCCACAGGGTCACAAAAAGTTGGACACGACTGAACAACTTCACTTTCACTTTCACTTATGAGTTGGACCTAGAACCTCTGAGCTATGCAGTGCAAATCTAAGCTTTTCCTAGGCTGTTTTTGTTTTGGCAATTTGCCTTGTGTGTGTGTGTGTGTGTGTGTGTGTTTTAATTTTTGGAGTAGCCGCAGGGAAGTAAATTTAACAGATTTTAAATTCACTCTGTTGGGCGTTTGGACTGGTGAACTATCCACAAGATTAGTGGAGGAGAGGTTATTATGCTTCATATGACCTTGATTTCCTGGACACATCTGATTGGGCTAGAAATCGAAACTTTAGCATTTGATTGTATGTGTGTGCTCAGTCATGTCCTACTCTTTGCAACTCTTTGTAGCCTGCCAGGCTCCTCTGTCCATGGAATTTTCCAAGCAAGAATACTGGAGTGGGTTGCCATTTCCTCCTCCAGGGGAATCTTCCTGACCCGGGGATTGAACCTGTGTCTCCTGCATTGGCAGGGGGACTCTTTACCACTGCATCACCTGGGAAGCCAAGCATTTGATAGGCCAGATACAAAGACCAACAGTCAATGGGGTGACCTGGAAAGAGAATTCTATCTAAAAGTATTTCTTTAAATTGGATACTGACTAAACAAACCAATGAGATCTTCTCTCACAGAGGTCTAACACTCACAGTGAAAAGTAGCTAGAAAGACAGTAGAATCAAATATAAATGGTAATCACAAAATTACGGTATCTGATGAGGGAACAACGGAAGTTGACAAGTCATTGTATGCAGGGAAAATATATCAGAGTTAAAGGCATATAAAACATGTTTTATAAATTACTAGTTTTCTTTAAAATGCCAACTTTGGAAACATGTTATATTAAATCATAAAAAAGGACAAAGAATTTATGTTTTGAAACAATCCTTCATTATACTGGGGCTAAATAGATGAGTAGATAATAGAAAAAAATCTTTCACTAATTTTCTGGTTCTGAAAAATAGGAGTCAATCCAAAAACAGCATACGATCATGATCCATCTGCACAAAAACCTAACAAATGAAGTGAAGAGCTCAATATGGTTGAATCATTATCAAATATTTCCATGACACTTCAAGAAAAGCATAAACATCAGGGGGGCTGTCCTCTATTTCAACTATTATCATTCAAATCTTGAGGCTCTCCACCAGCATTATCTGTAATTTTCCAAATAACAGTGGAAATTAATTTTTGTGTTGCAATTTTTTTCAGGAATTATTTGCCATAAATCAATAATTATTTCAACTTAGAACTAAAATAGTTTTCTTTTTCCTTTAATATGCCTGGAAATACTTCTTAGTCCAGAATAGAGGCCTTAATATTTAAAGGCTCCTGTAATTTATATAAATCTATTGTTAAATTATTAAAATAAATAAATAAATTTAATAGATTTTTGCTTTTAAATAAGTATTGTTATACACTGTTTATAAAATAATAAATATGTATTGCAGAAATCCTAAGTATTCAGGAGTACATGACAAACAGTAAAAGTATCCCCTTCCTACACACTGTCCAGGCTGCAATTGCCACCTAAAAGGTAAATACTTTTACCATTTTTGTGTACCACAGATTTTGTGTACCACATCAGGAATCATCTATGCATATTTAAGGAATTGTACATATACATAAATAAACATGTATTCTTTCAGTGTACATATAGTTTACCCACAATGTTCTGCCACTTGATTTTTTTTTTTTCTTAAGGTAACCTTGACATCAGCCTCATTCTTTCAATGATGGCAGAATATTCCATCACAGGCGTGAACCATAATTCATTTAAACAAGCCTGTACAACTGGATGGTTAGGTTACTGCAACAAACATCTTTTCATATATTTTTTGGTGCACTTCTGTCAGTGTGTATGTAGACTAGACTACCAGATGTGGCCTGGAAGGTCAAAGAATATGTGCCTTTAAAATTTTAGTGGATATTTTAAAGGAGAAATATAACTGTATTCCATTATACATATCTGTTTTAAAAATTGATTTGCATTTTAAAATAATAAAATGCAGTTTATTAAAAATTATATATTTTAATAGAGACTAACACTTAAGCCAACTTACTCAAATCTTACCAATAATAAAGGTTCTCCATATCTTCATATGACTTTCTTGAGGAAACAGATGCTTTATGGAAGTAGGTCTTATATAAATAATAACCAAAGACAGATGTTGTAAGAAAAGAAAAAAGCCAGCACATCCCAAGAGACTTCAGTTCTTTATTCAACTGCCAGTCATGGTTTTATTCCTTACTATCTCTTTTGTTCCAGTAATCCATTGTCCTTGAAACTTTCCTCATACTACTTGATTTAATAACACAGTCATAATAGTACAGATGTTTATTTTTAGATAATTAGATAGTTGTAGCTAAAAAATTATCTACCTCTATAAAAATGAACCACATATTAGTTCACATGTCATATTGGTTTTTATTTCCTGGGGGAAAAAAAGCTTATTACAAATTTAATTCTAGGGAAGTCAAAAATAATCATTTATTTGAAAAATTCAAAGACAAACAACATTTTTATTAAGCAGACAGATCTCAAAAGAAAAGTAGAATTTACTATAAATAGGATGAGATGATAATGCATGAAAGTTACTCAGCATGGGTTATAAAACTATGAAAACTCAGTAAGGAAAACCAATTCTAGTACAGCCACAAGGCCATGGTCATTTGCTCTCAATCTAGATCCTCACAGGAAATTATACCTTTATCAGCTCCAAGATGGACTAGAGTCCCCTTTTCCAAAAAGTCTTCTCAGATTCCCTCCTCCTCATAAAATGAAACTTTCTTGTGCTTCATCCAGCCTGGCATTTCACATGATGTACTCTGCCTATAAGTTAAATAAGCAGGGTGACAATATGCAGCCCTGATGTATGAAGCTGCATGAAGCACAAACTGGTATCAAGAGTGCCAGGAGAAACATCAATAATCTCAGATACGCAGATGATGTCACCCTTATGGCAGAAAGGGAGAAAGAACTAAAGAGCCTCTTTATGAAGGTGAAAGAGGAAAGTGAAAATGTTGGCTTAAAACTCAATATTCAAAAAACAAAGATAATGAGGAGGAGGAGCCAAGATGGCGGAGGAGTAGGACGGGGAGAACACTTTCTCCCCCACAAATTCATCAAAAGAGCATTTAAACGTCGAGTAAATTCCACAAAACAACTTCTGAATGCCGGCAGAGGACATCAGGCACCCAGAAAAGCAGCCCAACTCTTCGAAAGGAGGTAGGAAAAAATATAAAAGACAAAAAAAGAGACAAAAGAGGGAGGGACGGAGTTCCGTCCCGGGAAGGGAGTCTTAAAAAGAGAGAAGTTTCCAAACACCAGGAAACCCTCTCACTGCCGAATCTGTGCCGAGCTTTGGAAGCACAGAGGGCAACATAAAAGGGAGGGGAAAAAAAATAAATAAACAATTAAAAATCGCGGATTGTGAGCCCTACGGGAACTCCCCCAGCGGAGAAGCAGCGCAGACGCCTGCACGCGGCATTAGCAAGCGGGGGCTGGGCAGGGAAGTGCGGCACGGGCTGTGTCCCTTAGAGTAAGAATCGGGCCGAATGTCCTGAGCGCTATCTGAGCGAAATAATTTGGGCTAGCAAACCAGACTGTGGGATATCTACCACGCGAAAAGCCAGCCCTAACCTAAGACACCGCCAGGCCCGCGCACAGAACAAAGGACTGAACAGAGATAGCCGGCTGCAGACCTTCCCCCTCCGGTGACAGGCAGCCAGAGCCGGAAGGGGGCAATCGCAGCCCCAGAGAGACACTATCTATAAAACTGTAAGCAGGCTTCTTTGCTAACTAAAACTTCTTGGGGGTCTGGACGGTCAATATCTGCCTGAGAAGGTGCGCCGGTTTTACACCCAGATAACCGAGTGGCGGGGAGGCGATAAGTCGCAGCATTGGCGCCCGCCAAACACCTCATCACCTGAGCTGCTCGACCTGGGAAGAACACAAAACGCAGGCCCAACCGAGTCTGCGCCTCTGAGGACTACCCGAGTGCCTGAACCTGAGCGGCTTGGACCTGGGAGCTCAGTCCAGGGCCGGCCTCTGATTGTTCCCGGCGGAACAACCTAGAGCCCAAGCAGTGTGGGCAGGGAGGTTACACGCGCCGTGAGCGGGGGCAGACCCAGTGTGGCCGAGGCACTTCGAGCGCACGCCAGTGTTATCTGTTTGCAGCATCCCTCCCTCCCTCCCCACAGCGCGGCTGAACAAGTGAGCCTAAATTAAAAAAAAAAAAAAAAAAAAAAATAGGGTCCTCCACCGTCCCCTTTGTGTCAGGGCGGGAACCAGACACTGAAGAGACCAGCAAACAGAAGAAGCTATAACAGAGGGAAACGCCTTGGAAGCTACAGGCCATAGATTAAAACCCTGTGGTAACTACGGATTACATAGGAAGGGGCCTATAGATCTTGAGAAATATAAGTCGGACTAAGGAACTGCCAAAAATGAACTGAACCCACAATACTCACAACAAAACCAGAGAAAGACCTAGATATATTTTTACTATTTTTACGATCAATCTTTCTTTCTTTCTTTTTTTTTTTAATTAAAAAAAATTTTTTTTAAGTCCTCTATTGTCCTTTAATTTTCACTTTTATAACTATTACTTTGCAAAAAAAAAAAAAAAAAGGCCCTATTTTTTTTTTTTTCTTCTTCTTCAGCAAATTTCATATATATATTTTATAATTTTTTGACCGTGGTTTTTTTTTTTTTTTTTCTTTTCTTCTTTTTCTTCTTTTCTTTAACATTGCATTTTTGAAATTCCAAACTCTACTCTAGATTTTTAATTTTAGCCTTTTGATATATGTTATCAATTTTGTACCTATAGTTTTTTTCATAATTGCTGTGACTTTTTTTTTTCCTCTGTTTCTTTCTCTTCTTCTTTTATATAACATCGTATATCTGCAATTCCAAACTCTACTCAAGATTTTTAATTTATGCTTTTTGGTATTTGATATCAATTTTGTACCTGTATTTTCTTTATAATTTTTGCGACATTGTTTTTGTTGGTTAGTTTGTTTTCTCTCTTTATTTTTCTTCTTCTTCTTCTTCTTTTTTTTTTTTTTTTCTTTTTTTTTCAACGTTGTATTTTTGAAATTCCAAACTCTACTCTAGATTTTTAATTTTTGCTGTTTGGTATTAGTTATCAATTTTGTACCTGTAGTTTCTTTATTACTTTCACGACCTTGTTTGTTTTTCTTTGTTCGTTTTTTCTCTCTTTCTTTTCCTTCTCCTTTTCATTAACATCGCATTTTTGAAATTCCAAACTCTACTCTAGATTTCTAATTTTTGTTTTTATGTATTTGTTACCAATTTTGTACCTTTAAGAACCCAATCTTCAGGACCCATTTTTCACTAGTGTACGAGATTACTGGCTTGACTGCTCTCTCTCCCTTTGGACTCTCCATTTTCTCCACCAGGTCACCTGTATCTCCTCCCTAACCCCTCTCTACTCTACCCAACTCTGTGAATTTCTGTGTGTTCCAGACGGTGGAGAACACTTAAGGAACTGATTACTGGCTGGATCTGTCTCCCGCCTTTTCATTTCCCCCTTTTATCCTTCTGGCCACCTCTGTCTCCTGCCTCCTTCTTCTCTTCCCTGTATAACTCCGTGAACATCTCTGAGTGGTCCAGTTGTGGAGTGCACATAAGGAAGTGACTACTGGCTAGCCCACTCTCTCCACTATTGATTCCACCTCATCTCATTTGGGTCACCTCTAACTCCCTCCTCCCTCTTCTCTTCTCCATGTAACGCTGTGAACCTCTCTGAGTGACCCTCACAGTAGAGAAACTTTTCATCGTTAACGTAGATGTTTTATCAGTGGTGCTGTATAGAAGGAGAAGTTTTGAAACTACTGTAAAATTAAGACCGATAACTGGAAGTAGGAGGCTTAAGTCCAATCCCTGACTCCAGGGAACTCCTGACTCCAAGGAACATTAATTGACAGGAGCTCATCAAACGCCTCCATACCGACACTGAAACCAAGCACCACACAAGGGCCAACAAGTTCCAGGGAAAGACATAACAAGCAAATTCTCCAGCAACAAAGGAACACAGCCCTGAGCTTCAAGATACAGGCTGCCCAAAGTCACCCCAAAACCATAGACATCTCATAACTCATTACTGGACATTTCATTACACTCCAGAGAGAAGAAATACAGCTCCATCCACCAGAACATCAACACAAGCTTCCCTAACCAGGAAACCTTGACAAGCCACCTGTACAAACCCACACACAGCGAGGAAACGCCACAATAAAGAGAACTCCACAAACTGCCAGAATACAGAAAGGACACCCCAAACTCAGCAATTTAAACAAGATGAAGAGACAGAGGAATAGCCAGCAGATAAAGGAACAGGATAAATGCCCACCAAACCAAACAAAAGAGGAAGAGATAGGGAATCTACCTGATAAAGAATTCCGAATAATGATAGTGAAATTGATCCAAAATCTTGAAATTAAAATGGAATCACAGATAAATAGCCTGGAGGCAAGGATTGAGAAGATGCAAGAAAGGTTTAACAAGGACTTAGAAGAAATAAAAAAGAGTCAATATATAATGAATAATGCAATAAGTGAAATTAAAAACACTCTGGAGGCAACAAATAGTAGAATAACAGAGGCAGAAGATAGGATTAGTGAATTAGAAGATAGAATGGTAGAAATAAATGAATCAGAGAGGATAAAAGAAAAACGAATTAAAAGAAATGAGGACAATCTCAGAGACCTCCAGGACAATATTAAACGCTACAACATTCGAATCATAGGGGTCCCAGAAGAAGAAGACAAAAAGAAAGACCATGAGAAAATACTTGAGGAGATAATAGTTGAAAACTTCCCTAAAATGGGGAAGGAAATAATCACCCAAGTCCAAGAAACCCAGAGAGTCCCAAACAGGATAAACCCAAGGCGAAACACCCCAAGACACATAGTAATCAAATTAACAAAGATCAAACACAAAGAACAAATATTAAAAGCAGCAAGGGAAAAACAACAAATAACACACAAGGGAATTCCCATAAGGATAACAGCTGATCTTTCAATAGAAACTCTTCAAGCCAGGAGGGAATGGCAAGACATACTTAAAATGATGAAAGAAAATAACCTACAGCCCAGATTATTGTACCCAGCAAGGATCTCATTCAAGTATGAAGGAGAAATCAAAAGCTTTTCAGACAAGCAAAAGCTGAGAGAATTCTGCACCACCAAACCAGCTCTCCAACAAATACTAAAGGATATTCTCTAGACAGGAAACACAAAAATGGTGTATAAATTCGAACCCAAAACAATAAAGTAAATGGCAACGGGGTCATACTTATCAGTAATTACCTTAAACGTAAATGGGTTGAATGCCCCAACCAAAAGACAAAGACTGGCTGAATGGATACAAAAACAAGACCCCTGCATATGTTGTCTACAAGAGACCCACCTCAAAACAGGGGACACATACAGACTGAAAGTGAAGGGCTGGAAAAAGATTTTCCATGCGAATAGGGACCAAAAGAAAGCAGGAGTAGCAATACTCATATCAGATAAAATAGACTTTAAAACAAAGACTGTGAAAAGAGACAAAGATGGTCACTACATAATGATCAAAGGATCAATCCAAGAAGAAGATATAACAATTATAAATATATATGCACCCAACACGGGAGCACCGCAGTATGTAAGACAAATACTAACAAGTATGAAAGGAGAAATTAACAATAACACAATAATAGTGGGAGACTTTAATACCCCACTCACACCTATGGATAGATCAACTAAACAGAAAATTAACAAGGAAACACAAACTTTAAACGATACAATAGACCAGTTAGACCTAATTGATATCTATAGGACATTTCATCCCAAAACAATGAATTTCACCTTCTTCTCAAGCGCACATGGAACCTTCTCCAGGATAGATCACATCCTGGGCCATAAAGCTAGCCTTGGTAAATTCAAAAAAATAGAAATCATTCCAAGCATCTTTTCTGACCACAATGCAGTAAGATTAGATCTCAATTACAGGAGAAAAACTATTAAAAAATCCAACATATGGAGGCTGAACAACACGCTGCTGAATAACCAACAAATCACAGAAGAAATCAAAAAAGAAATCAAAATTTGCATAGAAACGAATGAAAATGAAAACACAACAACCCAAAACCTGTGGGACACGGTAAAAGCAGTCCTAAGGGGAAAGTTCATAGCAATACAGGCACACCTCAAAAAACAAGAAAAAAGTCAAATAAATAACCTAACTCTACACCTAAAGCAACTAGAAAAGGAAGAAATGAAGAACCCCAGGGTTAGTAGAAGGAAAGAAATCTTAAAAATTAGAGCTGAAATAAATGCAAAAGAAACAAAAGAGACCATAGCAAAAATCAACAAAACCAAAAGCTGGTTCTTTGAAAGGATAAATAAAATTGACAAACCATTAGCCAGACTCATCAAGAAACAAAGGGAGAAAAATCAAATCAATAAAATTAGAAATGAAAATGGAGAGATCACAACAGACAACACAGAGATACAAAGGATCATAAGAGAGTACTATCAACAATTATATGCCAATAAAATGGACAACGAGGAAGAAATGGACAAATTCTTAGAAAAGTACAACTTTCCAAAACTCGATCAGGAAGAAATAGAAAATCTTAACAGACCCATCACAAGCACGGAAATTGAAACTGTAATCAAAAATCTTCCAGCAAACAAAAGCCCAGGTCCAGACGGCTTCACAGCTGAATTCTACCAAAAATTTAGAGAAGAGCTAACACCTATCCTGCTCAAACTCTTCCAGAAAATTGCAGAGGATGGTAAACTTCCAAACTCATTCTATGAGGCCACCATCACCCTAATACCAAAACCTGACAAAGATCCCACAAAAAAAGAAAACTACAGGCCAATATCACTGATGAACATAGATGCAAAAATCCTTAACAAAATTCTAGCAAACAGAATCCAACAACACATTAAAAAGATCATACACCATGACCAAGTGGGCTTTATCCCAGGGATGCAAGGATTCTTCAATATCCGCAAATCAATCAATGTAATACACCACATTAACAAATTGAAAAATAAAAACCATATGATTATCTCAATAGATGCAGAGAAAGCCTTTGACAAAATTCAACATCCATTTATGATAAAAACTCTCCAGAAAGCAGGAATAGAAGGAACATACCTCAACATAATCAAAGCTATATATGACAAACCCACAGCAAACATTATCCTCAATGGTGAAAAATTGAAAGCATTTCCTCTAAAGTCAGGAACAAGACAAGGGTGCCCACTTTCACCATTACTATTCAACATAGTTTTGGAAGTTTTGGCCACAGCAATCAGAGCAGAAAAAGAAATAAAAGGAATCCAAATTGGAAAAGAAGAAGTAAAGCTCTCACTGTTTGCAGATGACATGATCCTCTACATAGAAAACCCTAAAGACTCCACCAGAAAATTACTAGAACTAATCAATGACTATAGTAAAGTTGCAGGATATAAAATCAACACACAGAAATCCCTTGCATTCCTATACACTAATAATGAGAAAACAGAAAGAGAAATTAAGGAAACAATTCCATTCACCATTGCAACGGAAAGAATAAAATACTTAGGAATATATCTACCTAAAGAAACTAAAGACCTATATATAGAAAACTATAAAACACTGGTGAAAGAAATCAAAGAGGACACTAACAGATGGAGAAATATACCATGTTCATGGATTGGAAGAATCAATGTAGTGAAAATGAGTATACTACCCAAAGCAATCTATAGATTCAATGCAATCCCTATCAAGCTACCAACAGCATTTTTCACAGAGCTAGAACAAATAATTTCACAATTTGTATGGAAAAACAAAAAACCTCGAATAGCCAAAGCGATCTTGAGAAAGAAGAATGGAACGGGAGGAATCAACCTACCTGACTTCAGGCTCTACTACAAAGCCACAGTTATCAAGACAGTATGGTACTGGCACAAAGACAGAAATATAGATCAATGGAACAAAATAGAAAGCCCAGAGATAAATCCACGCACATATGGACACCTTATCTTCGACAAAGGAGGCAAGAACATACAATGGATTAAAGACAATCTCTTTAACAAGTGGTGCTGGGAACTCTGGTCAACCACTTGTAAAAGAATGAAACTAGAACACTTTCTAACACCACACACAAAAATAAACTCAAAATGGATTAAAGATCTAAACGTAAGACCAGAAACTATAAAACTCCTAGAGGAGAACATAGGCAAAACACTCTCTGACATACATCACAGCAGGATCCTCTATGACCCACCTCCCAGAATATTGGAAATAAAAGCAAAAATAAACAAATGGGACCTAATTAACCTTAAAAGCTTCTGCACATCAAAGGAAACTATTAGCAAGGTGAAAAGACAGCCTTCAGAATGGGAGAAGATAATAGCAAATGAAGCAACTGACAAACAACTAATCTCCAGAATATACAAGCAACTCCTACAGCTCAACTCCAGAAAAATAAATGACCCAATCAAAAAATGGGCCAAAGAACTAAATAGACATTTCTCCAAAGAAGACATACAGATGGCTAACAAACACATGAAAAGATGCTCAGCATCACTCATTATCAGAGAAATGCAAATCAAAACCACTATGAGGTACCATTTCACACCAGTCAGAATGGCTGCGATCCAAAAGTCTACAAGTAATAAATGCTGGAGAGGGTGTGGAGAAAAGGGAACCCTCTTACACTGTTGGTGGGAATGCAAACTAGTACAGCCACTATGGAGATCAGTGTGGAGATTCCTTAAAAAACTGGAAATAGACATGCCTTATGATCCAGCAATCCCACTGCTGGGCATACACACTGAGAAAACCAGAAGGGAAAGAGACACGAGTACCCCAATGTTCATCGCAGCACTGTTTATAATAGCCAGGACATGGAAGCAACCTAGATGTCCATCAGCAGATGAATGGATAAGAAAGCTGTGGTACATATACACAATGGAGTATTATTCAGCCATTAAAAAGAATACATTTGAATCAGTTCTAATGAGGTGGATGAAACTGGAGCCTATTATACAGAGTGAAGTAAGCCAGAAAGAAAAACACCAATACAGTATACTAACGCATATATATGGAATTTAGAAAGATGGTAACAATAACCCTGTGTACGAGACAGCAAAAGAGACACTGATGTATAGAACAGTCTTATGGACTCTGTGGGAGAGGGAGAGGGTGGGAAGATTTGGGAGAATGGCATTGAAACATGTAAAATATCATGTATGAAATGAGTTGCCAGTCCAGGTTCGATGCACGATACTGGATGCTTGGGGCTGGTGCACTGGGACGACCCAGAGGGATGGAATGGGGAGGGAGGAGGGAGGAGGGTTCAGGATGGGGAACACATGTAAACCTGTGGCGGATTCATTTTGATATTTGGCAAATCTAATACAGTTATGTAAAGTTTAAAAATAAAATAAAATTTAAAAAAAAAAAAAAAACAAAGATAATGATATCTGTCCCATCACTTCATGGCAAATAGATGAGAAAACAATGAAACAGTGACAGACTTTATTTTCTTGGGCTCCAAAATCACTGCAGATGGTGAGTGCAGTCATGAAATTAAAAGAAGCTTGCTCCTTGGAAGAAAAGCTATGACCAACCTAGACAGCATATTAAAAAGCAGAGACATTACTTTGCTGACAAAGCTCCATCTAGTCAAAGCTATGGTTTTTCTAGTAGTCATGTATGAATGTGAGAGTTGGACTATAAAGAAAGCTGAGCACCAAAGAATTGATGATTTTGAAATGTAGTGTTGGAGAAGACTCTTGAGAGTCCCTTGGACTGCAAGATCAAACCAGCCACTGTTTCCCCATCTATTTGCCATGAAATGATGGGACTGGATGCCATGATCTTAGTTTTCTGAATGTTGAGTTTTAAGCCAACTTTTTCATTCTCCTCTCTCACTTTCATCAAGAGGCTCTTTAGTTCTTTGTCATTTTCTGCCATACGGGTGGCGTCATCTGCGTATCTGAGGTTACTGATATTTCTCCCGGCAATCTTGATTCCAGCTTGTGCTTCCTCTAGCCCAGCGTTTCTCATGATATACTCTGCATATAAGTTAAATAAGTGGGGTGACAATATACAGCCTTGACGGACTCCATTTCCTATTTGAAACCAGTCTGTTGTGCTTTGCCCAGTTTTAACTGTTGCTTCCTGACCTGCATATAGATTTCTCAAGAGGCAGGTCAGGTGGTCTGGTATGCCCAGACCATCCCCAGGCAGAAGATAGCAGAAAGACTGAGATGTTTTGAATCATCATCTGAAGAATGAAAGTGCCAGCCATATCCTGGGCCTTCTGCTTGGTGATAAATGTACTATTTCATGATGACTGATGAATGTGAAAAAATGTAGATCAAAAGTGAGCCTTCTCACCCATGTATGTCTGATGCAGAGTCAAGTCTCCTTATGTTGGTGGTTCTTAAAGAGTCATGTCCAGCCCCAAAGCATCAGCTTGTTAGAAATGCAGATTGTCTAGCCTCTCCCCAGACATACTCAACTGGAGGCTGTAGAAGCTCTCAGGTGACTTCCACGCACTCTAAAATTTGAAAACAACTCCTTTTCACTACATCTGCCTCTGCATTCTAAAACTCCTCATTTATTGAGCTATTTGAAATCTTATGCTAGTTCCTGAGCAGATTCTAACTGAAGCATTAAGAATATAAATAGCCATAGCTCTTCTCTATTTCTTCTCTTGTTATTCCCAAATAGCTGGTTTTATCAGAAACAAAATGGAGGGGGAAAGGAGAAACAAGAATATGTGAGAATTTTACCATGTACAGACAGGAAGAGCAAAGCTACTTTTTGTAGGTGCTGGTAAGATGGTACCATACAGGATAGTTTGACCAGGACTAAAAGGGACACAGCAGTCAACATCCCATTAGCCTGGAACTAAGGGGTCTCCCAGGATGCAGGTCATTCAGTGCAGTATCTGTGAAAGTCACAGGCAAATCAGTATGCATTTAGTCACTCTAAAAGGGACAGGTTAGTGCAGACATTTCCAGACCGAAACACCAGCCTGTAGCCCTTGTGATCCTGCTGTCCTCCCTGAGTCACAGCTCTCTCTCCCACTTGGTGGGCACCAGGTCCAGGACCGGCTTCTGCCTTGCAGATCAGACATCCTCCTGCATAAGTGAGATCCTTGCTCACACTAGAAGTTCACCACCCTGGGCTCACATTAGTGTCACATTACTGGCACAAGGGAAGCTTTTTATAAAAGATCAAACTTTACTCCATGCCATTTATATCAGGACCTTTAGGGAAGAAACCTGAGCATTTTTTTTTTAAACTGCCCAGATGACTCCAACATGCTGCCTTAGGCTGAGAAGCTATGCTCTAGCCTATTCCGCTTTGCAGGAACTGAGACCTGCCCCTGAACTCGACTGCCCTAAATTTCTCCCAGGCATGTGCACTGACCAGACCTTTGTTTGAGGCTGCGAGGCTGGAACCTGTTTCACCAGGTGCTGGTTTACAATAGCCTCTTCCCAATTTTCCCCTGATTGGCATTGACATGATGAACCTGCCCTCCCCTCAACCTTGCCTCTCCCTCTCAATAGTGAGAAATGACATTTTAAAGTCAGGAAAATCCCGAGTCTCCCTGGGGTCATTAGGATCAAGGAAATTCCTAGAAAAGCTAAGTTTTACTTTGGAGAGGATCCAGCAACTTATCCTGATTAAAATGTATAACCTGGGATTATATAGACTCAGACTGGCTTCATAAAAGGGACATAGGTTAAACATCTGTTCAGTTACACAGTGTAAGGATATCTGATTCCAAAGGTTCCCTAAGGGAAACAGAGAGAAAAACAATCTCATCTCATTTTACAGTAAATTAAAATTAAATAACGCTAACACACAGTTGATAATCCATGGATCTACACTATTGTATGCCAAAATCTTTACCAGTTCATGCCAAAACAAGAAAAAAGGGCAATTCAATTTTTCATAAAGTTAAAAGTAATTTTCATATGACTGTCCTTTGTTCTGAGATT
This sequence comes from Bubalus kerabau, assembly GCF_029407905.1. Classification (NCBI taxonomy): domain Eukaryota; kingdom Metazoa; phylum Chordata; class Mammalia; order Artiodactyla; family Bovidae; genus Bubalus; species Bubalus kerabau. Next base: position 75,440,702 of record NC_073631.1, on the reverse strand, counting down.
TGCTCTTGTCTTCTCTTTGATTACAAAGATTATCCATTTTTAATTTTAATAGCCTTTTTATTTTGAAATAATTATAGATTCACGGAAAAGTTCCAAAGATGGTACAGAAAGTTCTTGCATATCTATCACTCGATTTCTCCTATTGTTATCACCTTACATCACCCGAGAACATTTGTCAAAAACTGAAAGACTGACATGGTATGTTACTGATTATGAGGTTCTGAACATTTATATTTCACTAGTGTTTCCATTAATTTCTTCTTTCTGTTTCAGGATCCAGTCCAGGTTACCATATTTGCATTAGTTGTTATACACATTCTTTTTGAATTGGTAGCAATGGTAAATATGATTTAGGTATTCTGAAGGCACTGTTTCCATATATGGCAAAATAAAAAGATCGGCAACCCTATACTGATTTAAAATTTGTTTTGTTAGTATGTGTGTGTGTACTCAGTCATGTCTGACTCTTTTCAGCCCTATGGACTGTAGCTCACTAGGCTCCTCTGTCCATGGAATTTTCCAGGCCAGAATACTGGAGTGGGTTGCCATTTCCTACTCCAGGGGATGTTCCCAACTCAGGGATTGAACATGCATCTCTTGTGTCTTCTGCTTTGGCAGGTGGGGTGTATTCTTTACCACTGAGCCACCTGGGAAATAGAAGTCCAGGATCAAGAATATGAATGAATACTTCCTAGACTCTACTCTCACTGTAGATTTCAAAATAGATTTTTTTTTCTAAACTACCCTTATATGTCCTGTGCTGGGCTCAGTCGCTCAGTCATTTCGACTCTTGGCGAGCCCATGGACTGTAGCCCGCCAGGCTCCTCTGTCCATGGGGATTCTCCAGGCAAGAATAAAGGAGTGGGTTGCCATGCCCTCTTCCAAAGGATCGTCCCAACCCAGGGATCAAACCCATGTCTCCTACATTGCAGGCAGATTGTTTACTGTCTGAGCCACCAGGAAAGCCCAAGAATACTTGAATGGGTAGCCTATCCCTTCTCCAGAGGAACACCCTTATACAAACAGGGTTAATTTAAATGACTAAAATAAAATTTTTAATATAATCCATGGAAATAATTTTTGAAAGGTTACTCAATAACACTTTGCTATAATATTAATAATACTCTAGGACTCCTCATTGCTCAGATTGTCCTGGACAATCCTTTCAAGGATGTTTGCATAGTGGAAAGCCTTTGAAGATAGAGAGATGTCTCCCTCTAGAGCAAAGAGCAAGCATGTTTACTTCCTATGATAAAAGATTCAGGTTTTTTAAATTCAGAATTTCTCTAGTAACACAACACACTGTGTGTGCAGGTGTCACCTGGCCCTTTTCCTCTGTCACCCTCTAGGGATGGAGGCTCAAGATACAAGTATATGAAAATATTGATGTTCTGGCTACTTCTATTGCCATGAGTAACAAAGTTCTTTGTCTTTGACCCAGGATCTCTTGTCTTCTGCCAGCATAGATGAAACTGCAACAGCCTAACTTGTTGATTTGTAAGTAGGATAAAATCTCAGACCCTCACAGTTGTTGAAACTTGGATTTCCATTTTCCCCTGAAAAGTAGGAGGTTTGTTAACAAGGAGCTTCCATTCCCACATTCCCATTTTCCCATAGGATACAAATTGGCTGCAAACAAATAAGACACACATTGTCCATCTTATTATAGCTAGCCTGTCTCTCATTTATGCCACTGGTTGGTATCTTTGGACATTTGTGTTTGCCATTCCATTCCAGGGTACAAGTCTTTGAGCTGTATCCAAATTATCAGCTTATTCCAACATCTAAAGCTAAATGATCCTTAAAAAATCTCTGCACTGCTTTAATACTCGTTGATAAGCACTTGCAGATTAAGCATCAACCAAAAAACATTTTAAAAACTAAAAGGAGACAAATATAGCTAACAGAAAAGAGTATAATTTTATTTAAAAGATGCATGTACCAATGGCTGATTCATGTTGATGTATGGCAGAAATCAACACAATATTGTAAAGCAATTATCCTTCAGTTAAAAATAAAGTGTTAAAAAAAAATGCATGGTTCCTGCTGAAGAGGAAAGATACATAAGAATATTGTTGCAGCAAACATTCTTAAATATTGTAGCAAACGTTTCCACAAGAAAAGAGAAAAGAGAGAACTAGAAAGCCACTGGATATGTTAATAAATAAAAGTGATAAAGAAAAGAGCTTCTTATTGGAAAATGGTGAACACCACAGAAAATAGGGACCGTAGAGTTTTCGAGTCAAAAAAAAAAAATTACAGACCCAGTAAATTTAAAATCTACTTTTATTGTTGTGCAGGAATCTTTCCTTATACTGTTTTCCCTTGGGTAATGTTAGCTGTTGAAAACAAAACATGAAAACAGGGATAGGTTCCCAGGAATTAAAGCTCCCAAGTATCCTAACTAAACAATTGTTTAAGTCTTTTGAGATGCAAGCTATTTTTCAAAGTTAAAGACTTACTCCCTCTCCTCTCATATGTAGGCTCAGGCACTTTCAGCACATACTCCAATTGTTTTTACATTAAGACCTCCATAACAAATTAGCAAAACCTGGGTGGCTTAAAACAAAAACACTTTATTCTCTCACAGAACTGCAGATGAGAATCTGAAATCAAGGTATTGGCAGAGCCATACTCTCTAGAGAAAAATCCTTCCTTACTTCCTAAATTCCAATGGTTGCCAACAAGTTCCCAGTGTTCCTTGGCTTGGAGCTGCATCCTCTAGTCTCTGCCGCCATCTTCACATGGCATTCTTCCTGTGTCTCTATGTCTAAACTTCCCTCTTATACAGATACCAGTCATGGATTAGGGTTCTCCTCTTAACTTGATCACATCTGAAAAGACCCTGTTTGCAAAAAAGATTACATTCACAGGTACCAGGGGATATGACTTGTGTGGGGACATTATTCAACACAGTACAAATTCTCATCTCCTTTCAAGTAACCATATGAATTTGTTTATTCATGATCCAGAGATGTTGCTTCTAAGAAGCTTGGCTCAGTAAAATAAAATGCAAGTGTCTACAGCAGCCCTCATCTAAAAAGATTAACCCATATCTTAATTACCTCTAGCTAGACATTCTACTTTCCCATAGCTTCACTGAACAATACTCATCACCTGTTTACACAAATATACAGTAAACCTGGTAATTCAGCTGGTAAAGAATCCGCCTATGATGCAGGAGACCCTGGTTCGATTCCTGGGTCAGGAAGATCCCCTGGAGAAGAGATGAGCTACCCACTCCTATATTCTTGGGCTTCCCTGATGGCTCAGGCAGTAAAGAATCTGCCAGCAATGGGGGAGACTCGAGTTCGATCCCTGGGTTGGGAAGATCCCCTGGAGGAGGACATGGCAAACCCACTCCAGTATTCTTGCCTGGAGAAACCCCACGGACAGAGGAGCCTGGTGGCCACAGTCCATGGGGTCACAAAGAGTCAGACACGACTGAGTGACTAAGCGCAGCACAGTAAACCTGACCTTCAGTTCTTTTATTACGTCAAACAGAGCTTCCAAATTGCTTATTTTTAACCAGAGAATAGGCAAGAGAAATTATTTTTCAGCTGTCAGGTAATCGCTTACAGACACACTGATATAACAATGTCTGAGCAGACTATGAAAACATTCTAGGTTCCCACAAAATGCTCCTCAGCAGCAAATTACAGTAAAGCAGAGAGGGTACTTGGCAGGTTCTCTGGGATGCAGTTCTAAATTGAGAGAATGGAAAATCAATGCGAAGCACATACAGTGACTGAATAATTACAAACTCATGAAATTATAACTCTTTCCAGGAAACTACTGCATTATTGTATTTTAACAAATAATAGATGCTTAAATATATTGCTCCATATGAATTGCATATTACGTAAAACCTATTCTATAGCTGATGTTTGAATATCATTAGGGAAGAAATATAATTGTCTAGAAGGCAGTTCTAAAAAATGACAGCATATCCCTAAAATGAAGGAAGAAAAAGATTTTTGTTCCATCTGAAAAGTATAACATCTTTGTTTCTTTCTTCTCTTCCTTTTTTATCTAATAATATGTAACTATATGAGGGTTTAAGGTAAAGAAAAAAAGACATTGTTTTTCCACTATCTCCTTTAATTTCACTTCCATTCTGTCACCCAGCCATTTGCTCTTTAAAAAAAAAAAAAAAAAAAAAAGGACGGATAAATAGGGAAAAATTCTAGCTGCCAAAGGAAGGCTGCATTGCAGCATCTCTTTCTCCTCTTATACCTTGAACCTTAAAAACTGTGTTCAAGAACTCAACACTAGCATTCAATGGTCATTTCTATTCCTCCACGGATGATTTTGAATTAGCCCAAGATTAATTTAAAGATACAAACAACGGGTTGGCTTACTAAGGACAAACTTCTCAAACAAAGTCCTTTGGGGAGGTAGGCTAATATTTAAGGATTGTATCTGTCAAAAAGTGACACTAAATCTGAAAAAAAAATTTTTTCCCAACAATATTTCTACCAGTACATGATTGTCATTTGCCATTTTTGGAGTGATTTCCTGTAAAATGAAGGACGGAGTTGAATTGGTGGTCTCTAAGGTTTTTCCTGGGTCTATGAATTGCAGTCTATTTTTTTTTAATCAAAGATTACCAACTTTCTATTTCTTTTAAATAACCAGGCCAACTTTCAAAGAGTTAGTATATTTTACATTGCATTTACCATTAAAAAATTAAACCAACAGTGAAAGATGTGTTTGGAAAATTTTTAAATGTTACATATAAACATTTTAAACAATTAAAAAATTATTTGTAAAATTTCATATAATTTATGACTCACAGTATAAAAAGATATACATATTTATAGGCAATGAAAAATGTATGAATCAGAACTTTTAGGAAGCTGCTTTTATCATCCTTAGATGCTTACAGAAAAGAAAGATTGATAATTAGTAAGTTATTTTGGGTTTCCCTAATGGGCTCAGATGGTAAAGAATCAGCCCTCAATATAAGGGACCTGCATTCCATCTCTGGGTCAGAAAGATTCCCTGAAGAGGGGAATGGCAACTCACTCCAGTATTCTTGCCTGGAGAATTCCATGGACAGAGAAGCCTGGCGGGCTACAGTCCATAGGGTTGCAAAGAATCTGACACAACTTAGTGACTAACCCTTTCACTTTTTTCACTTTTTCAAGTTAAATTTTAGCTCAGTGAGTTATGAAAGAACAAAGGAGAACTTTTTGAGTAAAAGAAAGTAGGCATTGATAACGAAAGTAAAGCTCATTCTTTGAAACAAATATTTTAATAAACTCAAATAAGATTAACCAAGTAAGAGTAAAGGCACAAATAAAATATAATAGAAATGAAACAGGAGATGCTCTAATACAGAATTATCAGACCTTACCAGACCTTAAAAACCTAAAATGATTTGAAGCAAATTTAGCAAAATACTAACATGTATCTACACATGTATCTGTTACCACATTTTATAGAATTTTTAATATGTTTGAAACATTTCAAAGTTACTGAAATTTTTATCATAGGTCAATTGCTGGGATTTCATGACTTGAAATTTAAAAGTAATTTAAAGTGACTCTAAAATACCTTCCAAAGACAGCACATGAGTATAAGCCTCAGTACACAGGATGACCTTAGCATCAGGTGAGCAGATGGAAGCCTTTCATTTTTCCTGTTTATATTCACTGCATCTTTTCACAGCAGGGGGAATAATCTGCTCTCCCAGATCCGTCCAAACTGAACTTCTCCCCACATACTGTTGGGTAAACAGGAGAAATTACCCAATTTCCTAACATGTGACTTACTTCATTCATTTATTTTTTGTTGTTGTTGTTCAACATATATTTATTGTCTTTGAGGTCCATACATTATGCCAAGAGCTAGGTATGCAGTCCAAGCTCCCCTGGGAGTTTGCTCTTGGAGTAACTTCTCATATAATGTATAATCTAGGGCATAGAAGATTGCCTTCTTATGGAGCAGGGCATAAAGAAGTGCCGTTGGTGATCGTGATATGCTCCCTGCATCACGAGCAGAATCAGAAACCAGCAGTGAAAATGAGTGGAGGGCACCAAAGACCTAGTCAGAAATTCTTTTCAAATTTCCACTTTACCTCAATAACGATTTCAACATGAAGCATTTCCCATAACCAAGCTCTGAGCTACATGTCTGTCTTTCTCATTTAACAGATAAGGAAAAAATGAACCATGGAAGAAATAAGTAACTTGTCCAAGGCCACATGAAAATTAATTGGCATATCAGGATATGAATGTAGGTCTATCTATCTCTAAATAGAGGGCCTTTCAGGTGGCATTGGGCTTCCCTGGTAGCTCAGTTGGTAAAAAATCCTCCTGCAATGCAGGAAACCCCAGTTCAATTCCTGGGTCAGGCAGATCTGCTGGAGAATGGATAGGCTACCCACTCCTGTATTCTTGGGCTTCCCTGGTGGCTCAGCTGGTAAAGAATGGACCTGCAATGTGAGAGACCTAGGTTTTACCCCTGAGTTGGGAAGATCCCCTGGAGAAGGAAACAGCTAACCCATTACAGTATTCTGACCTGGAGAATTCCATGAACTGCACGGGGTTACAAAGAGCTGGTCACAACTGAGCAACTTTCACTTTCCAGGTGGTGCTAGTGGTAACGAACCTGCCTGCTAATGCGGGAGACATAAGAGACTCAAGTTCAAACCCTAGGTCAGGAAGATCCCCTGAAGGAGGGCATGGCAACCCATTTTAGTATTTCTTGTCTGGAGAATCCCATGGACAGAGGAGCCTGGCAAGTTACTGTCCACAGGGTCAGGTTACACAGAGTCGGACACAACTGAAGTGACTCAGCATGCATGCATCTCTAAATATAGCCTCAAATTGAATAAGAATTTCTCATATTCTTTTCCATTAAGGGTTATATAGAATGTTGACTATAGTTCCTGTGCTATATATCCTGTTGTTTATATATCCTACACATAGTAGTTTGCATCTGCTAATCCCACAATGTCAATCCTTCCTTCTCCTAACCATCCCCCTCCTTGGCAACCACAAATCTGTTCTCTATGTCTATCTGTTTCTGTTTCGTAGACAAGTTCTTTTGTGTCATATTTTAGATTCCACATATAAATGATATCATATAATATTTGTCTTTGTCTGGCTTACTTCACTTAGTATGATAATCTCTAGGTCCATCCTTGTTGCGGCAAATGGCATTATTTCGGTCTTTTTATGGTTCTGTAATATTCCTTTATACATATATATATATATATATATATATATATATATATATACACATACTTCCTTGGTGGCTCAGACTGCAATACAGGGGACCCAGGTTTGATACCTCAGTCAGGAAGATCCCCTGGAGAAGAGAATAGTAACCCACTCCAGTAATCTTGCCTGGAGAATTCCATGGACAGAGGAGCCTGGCAGGCTACATTCCATGGGATCTCAAAGAGCAGTTAACAGTCATATATATATATATATATATGCCACATTTTCTTTATTCATTCATCTGTCGATGGACATTTAGGTTGTTTCCATGTCTTGGCTATTGTGAATAGTGCTGCTATGAACATACGGATGAATGTTATCTTTTCAAATTACCGCTTTATCAGAAAATACACCTACGAGTGGGATTGTTGGATTATTAGGTAGCTCTATTTTTAGTTATTTGAGGGACCTCAATAGTGGCTGCACCAATTCACGTTCTCACCAACAGTGTAGGTTCTGTCTCTCTTGTACAACTGTCTCCATCTCTTCTTCTGCCCACCCTCTCTGGTTTCTTCCTCTTCCTCTCACGCACCAAGGCCCTGCACATCAAGGCCTCTTGGGCCTTTGTCCATACTAATTTCACTGCCTTGAAAAGCTGTTCCCTTACCATTTCACCTCCTATTACTTATCATTTAAACTTCAAAGTTAATCTCATTTCCTCAAGGAAGTCTTCCCTAACCAACCAGACTAGATCAGGTCTCCTATCAAACACTCTCAGAACAATAGAAACCTCTCTTTATGGCACTCTCATAACTGCCATTGTAAAAGACCTATTGGCAGTTATTTTCATTATGCCTATCACCTCTACTAAACTACCTGCTTTACAAGGGCAAGAATTATATCATATGTTGTTCACAGCTATCTCCCTGACCCAATGGCAAGCTCTCAATACACATCTATGAATGAAAGAGGGCTGAGAACACAAGTGGGGTGTCTGACCATTGGAGCTTTTGTATATTCTGCCAGAAATCTCTAATGTCAACTTTTCCATCTAAATGTCTAATCTCACTTAATCTCCACATTGCCTAAATTTTTAGGAGTTTCCTATGGGGATAATCAAATGCACTGGCACCCCTTCCTTTTCTATTTCATAGTGTGCTAGTCACTCAGTCATGTCTGACTCTGCAACCCCATGGACTGCAGCCCACCAGGCTCCTCTGTCTATGGGATTTCCCAGGCAAGAATACTGGAGTGGGTTACCATTTCCTTCTCCAGGGGATCTTCCCAACTCAGGGATCAAATCTGGGTCTCCTGCATTGGCAGGTGGATTCTTTACTGCTGAGCCACCAGGGAAGCCCAAATGCCAAGGTGCCAATTTTCTAGTTGTTACCTGTTCTTATTTTTATAGTAGCCACTTATTCACCAGAAAATAAGAATTTTTTATAAGTTAAAAAGAAAATAATACCAGTTTGGGACAACACCAAGGGAATAACGTGATTTCTCTTGTTTTGGCTTCCAACCAGTTTCAAATTGATCAAAAACAACATTTCCACAAATTACTTCTTAATCACAGTTCACTCTGATTTCAAAAATTTTTCTGAAAGTAGATCTGTATAAGACATTATATAATACAAAGATTAGCCCTGCAATTAGAATTAAACTAGGGAAAATATTCTATTATAGAATAGTTACTTGGTTTCATATATAGAAACACTATTAGTGCTACTTTGATTTTTTTAATTTATGACTGACATGTCTTTTTAAGTTTATAGATAACATCTTGAATATTAACAGATTAAGTAATCATTTAGATACTTATTTGAAAAATTTTTTACACAGAAAGAAAATAAAGAGGACTTTCTGCTCAAACAGGTTACAAACAGAGCTTAGAAACAGAACTCATGCTGACACCAGCTGTTACAGTCCATTTCTGCTTATTCCCAGCAATGAGATACCTGACCTGTATAAACTGGTAATGGGCCAATATATTTTCTTCACACTACAGAGTTAAGACCACTTGCAATCTTAACAATGCCATTAAGGAAGCTGATGCATTATACATGATGACTGACCTAGAGCAACCTTGCTTTGGTCCCAAGGGAAAGCAAAATTTACTTAATCCCCAAAGAATTTTTTTCAAATAATACAAAGAGAATTAAATCATGAAACCTGAAACCACACTGATTACAAGATGGCGGAGGAACATATGTCTGCATAAGCCTGCCAGGGGGAAAATGCACAGTGTCCAGCTCATCAAAAAGATGCTAAATAGATGACTAACAGGGGATAAAAAGTAAAGTTAGGAGACAAACCTGGAATAATTGTTACATGTGATCAAGAAACAGATATTTTAAGTTTGTTTAAGAGATTTGTGTAGCTCTTTCATGTTCTTCCGTGTGTGTGTGTGTTGGCGAATGAACGGGATGGGCATTTTGAAGCACCTTGGCAGGGATACAACAAAATATTGTCTAGTGTTTTTGCAGAATGATGACACCTTTCAGCTTCCCTGCTCTTGTCCATAAAACTTTACATTTCCTCCACTCCAGACAAAAGTACACGTAGGGATAAGATGGGCATAAGAATGAAGCCATGTGTTTGCCATGTGCAAGATGGCAACATATTTCATATGGTTACAGTTTAAAAGCCACAGCAATTCCCTCTACTGAACAATACTCAGTCTAACTTCTAAGGAGTACAAAGAAGGACTAAAAATAAACCCCAAGAGAAAATGATTGAAAAAACAGGGCATTCTTAAGAGGGCATTTACTTTTCTTTAGGATAATGCAAATTTTATATTTAGAAGAAAAGAGACTCACTCAAACCAAACGATTACATCTCCAATTCATGGCTTACTAAAACATCTGCTAAGGAAGATGTATTGATAATTGTAAATGGTAAAATGAAATGCTGTAATTTAAATATCTGTATTTTGATTCCTCTGCCACTATAATTATTGGTTTCCATAAAGAGCATAAATTATAGTGAATAATAGCATGAATTCCAGCATCAGACTGCTTGGCTACAAATTCCAGGGAAAGTTAGTTAAATTTTATGTGCTCAGTTTCTTCATCTGCAAAATGAGGATACCAGTGGTACTACTGAGGGAGTAAATGATTTAAAATATGTAAAACACTTACCAGACTAGTGCCTGGCACATAGTAAGTATCATACACATGTTTGTTATTTCTCCAACTGCAACTAGTAATTCTATTTTTATTATTCTTCAGTGCAGTTACCAGTATTGATCTCATTGAGAATATCAACATAATTCAAAGAGGTAGAGATTGTACAAAATGGGAAATTCAGGATCGTAAAATTTAGAACACTTATGGGTATAATAATTATTTATTTGCAAAAATACAAAATTTTGAGAATGATATAAAGTCATTATAGCAAATCATCATATTTTTAAATTCTGGTAAAGTGAGGTTTCTTTAGCTAGAGAGAATATGCCACCGATAGCCTTAAGGAAGCAAAATGAGTTTGGCTTTGTGAGACATGGTTAACTCTTCCAAGTAACTAGCATTAAACTGCTGGCAGCAGTTATTCACCTCTAAGATGAGACTAGCCTTGGAGATAATAGATCGCAAGAAAAAAGCATAGTCTTTCCACAGGACAGTAAGACAGTAACATATGGTGATTATCAATCAATGACAATAGCTCATAGGACTCCCTGCATGTGTGCTTAGTCCCTAAGTCATGTTCAACTCTTCTGCAACCCCATGAACTGTAGCCCTCCAGGCTCCTCTGTCCATGGGATTTTCCAGGCAAGAATACTGGAGTGAGTTGTCATCTCCTTCTCCAGGGGATCTTCCTGACCCAGGGATCGAATGCAGGAGGATTCTTTACCATTGAACTACCAGAGAAGCCCAGGACTTGCTTTACCAATCATCAGATAAATAGATTTTCCAGTTACACTTTTGTTCAGCATTTAAAATACTTCATAAAACTTCTGTGAGAATATCATGGCTCTTTCAATAGTAACAAGAAAATTGAATCATTCTTCTGATATAATTCACCATTTAAAATGAAAGCATTTAAAAATGGGAAGCCACTCAAACCCACAGGACCCAAAGGAGGAGGTTTCCTGTGCTGGTCCTATTTGCAATCACACAATCATCTCTGAATTAGAAGATCCTGGAATTGAATCACACCATCCCTGAAATTCAACTCAATAATTTCTAATCAATTGTTAGAAGAGTAACCCTGTTTGTACATTTACTTTTTAGAAAGTTTAGATCTCATTCTTGCAGGCTTCTTATATCCTGAGGTTAAGAAAAATCTTTTACGTCAGCTGTTAGGAGCTAATGAAGTCATTAAATATAACAAAGTTTAAAACTAGTTTAGCTATAGCTAATAACTAATTATTATGTATAAGGAAAATATATTGATTAATATTTCTTTAATCATTCTAATTTAATTACAAGTCATATTGATGTTAAGTCATGGCTAAACTCTTTTAGAGAATGTACTTGAGAAAAAATGCTTCCAAGTCATCTAATTTTAAAATATGTGTATTTGAGGTTAAATTATTTTTTTAGTAGTGTAAACAAATATCATGTCCATAGCTATGACATCTGAAATGTTCTCTCTGGCCAAAATAACTTGTGTGAGGTACATGCATGCCCATTTCACCTATGACACCTGCATCTTTAGTTCTCCTTTGCACCAGAAGTTCTGCTTTCAGAGTTTAGGCTCAGTGCTGAGAGTGCTTAACCTAAATCTTCCAGAAAGTGCAGCAGAAGAACATACATACAGATTCAAACATATGGGTAGTCGCATCTGCCAAATATTCCTATCATTGTAGCAGGAGTCCCTCAAGGACCAACTAAAGGTCTTTAATTGATAGTCTGCCCCTCAGCTGGCCTTGAAATGATTACTGGGTTTCTTTACTGGATAAATGCCCCCCCCACCCCCACCCCTGTCTCCACAGAGTCAGGGAAAATGCCTGAAACTTCAGTTTGAAATTAAGGATGATAAAACTAAGAGCTTAGGTGACAACTATAAATAGATCCATTAAAAAAATTCCTTTATAAAAGCATCTTCATAGGCCATATGACTTCATTACTATCTAGGTGACTAAGTATTCTTCCCATATCCAAGAAGTTCTAGAAAAGCTACTATAGTGAGAACTCAAGATAGAAAGCCTGTTTCTGTAACATAAGGAAAAGATGTAAATAAGAAAGACATTTTGGAAAAGAAGTACTGCTGCTGAGTTGTTCTCCTTAAAATAAAAAGAGATAGAGATTTTAAATAGCCTTTGTATAGATTACTTGGCTACTTTGTATAGATTCCGTGGCTATTGCTTGCATTTCATCTCAAAGACAGCCTCAAAAACAAAGATATTCTAAAAGCTATTTGAAAAAAAGATTCATCACTGATACAGCAGTATGGGAGGCTCTGTATTAAGGCATGCAGCACAATTTACTGCACATCAAGGTCTGGTTTTTCTTTCCTATTTAATCATTTACTCTTCTTGCTTCTATAGAAAGAACCAAGAATCTGGATGGTAATGCAGTTCTGCGAATCAATAAGGAAACTGGATATGCAGGATAAGTAAAAACAGATTAATCCCCTTTGTTCATCTTTTCTGCTGCAATAAATATATGTAATGACACTTTGGCAGTTGACTAGCTATTTCTGTGCTCCCCATGAGTAAAAAAAGAAACAGTTCAAGCACTTATGTACTATTCAATTATATGCAACGAGTTTGGGAAAAATCTACATCTCATAAAAGGATATGTTAAGTAAAGGTGTCATTTAAAAAAACAAAAGTAGAAGCAGAATGAAGTCACTAAACTCTAATGTACATTTTAAATAAATTAAATCCTGTCACTAATAATTGAGAAGATTTTTTCCTAATAAAGGAGTCTACAATGTTTTATAGCACCCTATAATCACTTGTGGGGTTTTTTTTGGTAAAAAAAAAATTCTTAAAAGATACCTTAAGAAACATTATTTCTTTAACACACTGTGCACGTTTGAAGTACTCAAGTATTGAGAATTATGTTCCTCATGGAGAAATCTAGAAAACAATATGAGAAAACCTGAATACAATTCAAGATCAAAAGCAATTTTATATGGATGATTTTCAGGTTTATAGACACTAGAAAGTTAGCATAAGCCAGGAAGGTATCCATTGTCCTGACAGTTATCACATGTAAATTTTTCTAAGTGATTTCTTATAGCTGTCCTCCACTAGTATTTTTTTGCCTGTCGTTGACACATTCATTTTGGAAGACAAAAGGGTTAAGACAGGATTTTTAAAGTATATCTCTCTTTTTTAAAAAAGAAAATAGAATTGAGCTGGAAATCTAACTTTTAAAATTGAATGCAAAGGCAATCTCCTTGTAGCATAGCCTCCTGCTAGGGGACAATACTGTGCTGAGCTAGAAATCTTTCATGAGCTGCCAAACCTCAGGGAGGGGAGATGGATGTGACCAGCAGAGAAAAGCTATCTTGTAAGAAAACACTCAGGCTTTCTCCTTGCTTCTATATCAACTTCCCTGATACTCAGTTCCCAGAAATGACTGTGGCCATTTCAGTTTACCTAAACAATATTTTTTAAGGAAAATTCTACCACCATTCCATCAAAGTAAAAGGTTCCCTCTCTCTGCTCAGTCACTCAATCATGTCTGACTTTGCAACCCCAATGACTATAGCCTTCCAGGCTCCTCTGTCCATGGGCTTTTTCCAGGCAAGAATACTGGAACGGATTAGTCACAAAACCTCTCCCACCCCTTAAGCAAACACGTTCTCCTCTGATACCTGCTCTTCAACACACAGCACTCTCCAATCTCCAGACTTTAACCTTGACCCACTCTCCAATGCCTTCTTACCCATCTTCTTACTGCCACAATGGAACCAATTAGGACTTTGAGACAATGATCCCTGAGTGCACTCAATTCAATTAAGTGATGGGCAGTAACCAGTTAAGTGCCAGTCAAAAGTCAATACTGGAAAATGGGTGTCTCTACATATCCATCCTTAACGATTAGGATTCTGATTCAAGGACAGGTTAGGAGTGGTCACATTCGGTCTAGAAATAATTTGAACCAATAAAAAAGATACCCAGCAGTTATTACTTTGTGATCATTATCATCAGAGATCAAATAATTTAACCAAATACTATCAGAACTAATAACACTGGTGACTGGTCATGATCATTCACTGGTAATGATACAATAATAAATCATATCTCTTCCAAGATGTCTATTTTTACTTTTTGACTCCAGGGAAATCTACTTCCTTCCCCATCCATAAATACAGAAGATTTACCATTCCTTTCCTAGTGTTCTAAAACTCCTACTATAGCAATTTTCCTGAGATATGAAAAATAAAACAGTCCTTGTACTAGAGTATGTCTTTACCATTTTTGCCCAAGGCAACTGATGCTACCGAAAAGCTACCCAAATGCATAACCAAATTTGAGAGGGATACCTAAAGGCCCACTACACAGACCACCATTTCAGTTTAAAGATAAGATTATAAAGGTGCAATTGTTAGGAACCTCCAGAAAATGAGATATGTATATAATAAGTCTAAATAAGATACATTTCACTTTGTATGACTATCTTATTTTACATTTGCTGTTGTTCAGTCACCAAGTTGAGTCCATCTTTTCATGATCCCATGGATTGCAGCACGCCAGGCTCCCTTATCCTTCACTATCTCCTGGAGTTCACTCAAATTCATGTCCATTGAGTCAATGATGCTATCTAACCATCTTGTCCTCTGCCACTTCCTTTTCCTTTTGCCTTCAATCTTTTACATAAATGTAGACTATATGGTAGATAGCATGGTGTTAAGAGTCAGCTCCAGAGATAGATAACCTAGATTCAAACTGCAGCTCTACCCCTCCTTCCTGTGTTACTTTCAGCCAGTTATGTAACCTCTCTGTACCTCAGTTCCCTGTCAAGTGGGATAATAGTTATTTTATAATCACAAGTTGTTTGGAGAATTGAACATATATAAATTCATATGACTGTCACATCATGAGCAATAAATGTTAGTGATTACTATATTAGGATTATAATACTGATGAACCAGAGCCTATGTAATGGGAAACTTCGACTAAACAAAATCCTGGCACCTTTCAGCTTCAAGACAGAAAAAGCTAGCTAGCAATAAAACAGCAAACTGCATGGTTTAGACTTATTTACTGCTCCGCATCAACTTCAGTTTCTTTTGTCTTAAAAATCCAGAGCCATAGTTCAACACAATCAAAACAAAAAGATTTTGTTCCCAGGGTATTCTAATTAATTGAGGTTTCACACTTACATTCTTAAAGTTTATGTTAAATACACAGAAGTTCTCCTTAAACTAAGGGACAAACTTCAAATTTAATTTTTAAATGAATTGGAAATAAATGTAAGTGAAAGATGATATTCATATATTTTATTAAAAGAAAACACATAAAAAGTATTTATCATATTTTTCAGCCTAAAACCTTTCTTTGTAAACTTTGATGGGGAAAAGGTTTAATAGAACTTTAAGATCAGGATTATGTACCTCTCTGATCAGAATAACACTTCCTTCAATGAGACATAGAATGCCTTGCAGATAATACAAATCATTATCTTAAGGAAAGGTCATTAAAATGTATTTCATTTTACTGTAAATAAAAAGTTACAATCAAGACCAAAACCCAGACTGTGAGAGACTGTATAGGATAAATAACCTGACTTCTTCAACAAATAAACTGCAAGGAAGAATAAAAAGAAAGATAAAGATAACCAATGGAATAAAAAAGAGTTTTTAAAAGCTGATTTTTTTAAAAAATTAAGCAAAAATAAACTCTAGGACACACTTGGATAATAAAACTATAAGCAAAAGTAAGGAAAGAATAACCACAAAAGTCAGGATAGTGTTTACATGTTTTATAAGAGGAGGGAAGGCCCTGGGTTTGGAAAGCAGCACATGGAAGAACAGGACAAGCTCTATTTCTTAAACTCCTGTTCAGAAGAAAATAAACACTTAGCTAAAACTCTTTATATTAAACATTGGTCCTAAAGAAACTCCTGGGTGCTGTCTGGTCTCATATACCTCAGACAGCATCATCAGTTGAAAGACACGTTCTTATGCCTATCAAAGTGAAAGTGCTAGTTGCTCAGTTGTGTCTGACTCTTTGCCACCCCATGGACATGTAGTCCATCAGGCTCCTTTGTCCATGGGCTTCTCCAGGCAAGAACACTGGAGTTGGTAGCCATTGCTTCTCCAGGGGATCTTCCTGACCCAAGGATCAAACTTGGGTCTACCACTTATAAATCAGAAAAAAAAAAATTTTTGTATGAAATCTTTTTCAGAGTTTACCCAACAGAACCAGTATCCTGAGATTTCTGTCTCCAGGGATTTAAAACTCTCTGGGACATCCCTGTTGACATAATAAGTTCATAATTTTTCCAGATGAATTTTTCCAAATGAATACAAAGCCAGGCACCTACCCTAGACTTAAGATTCCACCTCTTCATTCTCAGTGCTAACCTTAAAAGCCAATTTCAGAAATTATTTTCTGTGATATAATCTAAAAGAGAACTACTTGCAGTAATATTAATCCCACAAAACATAACTCCAACAATTCCTGTAGTAAAGACTTCTTTTACTGATAATTAAGTTTTCCCCTAAGCCAGTGACACATTTTAATGATAAATTCTGAAATATAAAAAACCCTAAATTGTATATTGGAAGCATCATGGAAAATTAAAATTATCATCAGCACTTAAAAGATTCTCAGAGTTTTCCTCAAGAGAAAAATTTTACTTACTTTTACTTCCACAGTCTTCCCTCCATGTTCAATGTGTCTCTCCACATATTCAGAGGACAGCAAATCACTGCAAAAAAAAAAAAAAGAAATGATGATGAAAGAGGACCTTGAATATGTAAATCATTTGAAAATCACCACTGTTGACAACATTCCAGCATGAATGATTTATTTAATATAGATTTTAAGGCAAAAACAAAACTTTATAGGTCTCTCTCTCTCTCTTTCATACACACACACATATACACACACACACAGCCTAGTACTTGTAAAAGGATATGAAGCTGAACTGACTAATCCACCTGTCACCCCCTTGCTTAGCAGAGCTAATTCCACCAATATAGTTCAGCAAGTTTAGGAAACTACCATTATTTTTAAGACATCTTATTCTTCCTTTTTTTACTTTAGCTTTTTTATATACAAACATTTTAATTTAAATTTTTATTATTCCTTACATCCTTCTTAGTTTCCTTTGCTGTTTCTCTTCTCCAACATTTGAATAGTGAGGTACTCCCAGGAGACAGTCTCTCCATATTCCTTGGTGCTCTTTTCCTGTCTCATGGCTTTAAGTATTAAGACACTGTCAATATCAAATTTTTTATTTCCAATTCAGACATTTTTTTTCTCAAACTGGAGATTTAACTGTCTACTGGATGTCTCTGCTTGAATATCTAATAGGCATATCAAGCTTAACATGCTAAGGTGGAATTCTTTCACCCTCACCCACTCCCCACCTCCTGTTCAGCCACAGCCTTCCCCAACAGCTAACTGCTTTGCTCCTACCTTTGAAATGATCTTTGCTTTAGCTTTGTATCAAAGAGTTTTGATTTGCTACTATACCATATCATTTCTCATGTGTTATGTTTGATATTTTATCTAACAGAATGTTTCCCCCCGAAAAAAAAATTAAACAGATGCAAGGAAGTTTAGAAGAAATGAAAAAGAATATACTTCAGCTTTCTAAAATAATCTTTTTTGAAATTTCTCCTAAACAACCACCAGTTTCTTATATATTGATAATTTTTAAATATTTACATCATCTTGAATATACTTATCTCTAATTCTACATATGAGAAAAAATGTCCCTTTTAATAAGGTGCCTCAAGATACAACATTCATGAAATGTTTTAAAGTCTTTAAAATTTTAAAGCACATTCACATCCTAATCTTTATCCAAGACCATACTCCCAACAGGAAAGGTACCAGCCAGATGTTTTCAAAACACTGCCCCCAACCTTACTATCAGTCTCCAACAATTTCTCCATCAGTGAGAGTGGCAGCATTTATTAGCAGAGCCAGCCAGGTTCCCTCTCTTGGGAATCTGAACTAGTAAATTCAGAAGAAAAAAAAAAAAACCAGATGAAGGAAAGAGAAATAGAAAATCAAAAATAAGCAGTCTCTTGAGAGAAACCGAGCTGTGCCTGCAGGTGAATCCTGTCACCTCAAACATAGTCTCTCTCTTGGTGGCTCTCAAGCCAAAAGATACAACCAAGCCAAAGAGCTGGAGAATAAAGAATTGAATACTTGCAACAAGTAAGGAAAACACCTTGCCCCAAAGCAGTGTCTTCCCCAAGAGCAAAATTGGGAAGTTTCAAGTTAAGGGTATGTGCATATTCATGAAAAGACTTGAGAAAATTCAGCAAAGAATTGGGGGAACAGTCAATAGAGTCCACACTTTAGTTGACTGAAGTCATGAGGGTCAGCAAAAAATCAACATCATCTTTCCTTAGGTTCCACTTGATGTAATGATTGAGCACTAGCCCTACGTGAGTTTCAAGTCTGCAAAACAGCTCAAGAAAGTACTTAAGGCCAATCTTTACCACTGAAACAGAACTGGGAGTCTTTACAACTGATTTATTATCTTTGCTGTTGTTATTTCTCTTGCCTGAAAACAGTTTATTTTGTTTCCTTAAGATCATTATTACTGAGATCTGCTCAAGGTCAAGCACTTGGCCAGGCTTATATCGCAAATGACTTCTATGTCAAAAAGCTATATCTAGTTCTTTTTCTCAAGGGACACCTCCTCCTCACCTTATTTGCTTACAAAATCAAGAGTAAAAGCCCCAGATCTCCACTGAGTAAGCCACTGAATCCAGAACAGCCCATCCCTAATGTCGGATCCTTTCTCCTTCACTGCCATGTGAGTAAACCCCCATTATGGGAGCCAGCACGAGCAAGATCAAAAGCAACTATGTAAAATGATACTTAGAGGGGGAGGAACTGTAGTAGCAGTTGGAGTAATAATAATAACAATAATAAATTTCTAAAAAAGTAGCTTTTGAGTCTTCCAGGTTTTTAAATTTCAAGGGAATATTCTTCTTTGAATTATAAAATCAAGAAATTAAGAGAGTATGAGTCACCACAGGAATGTAATTACAGCGAAGAAAAGCCTCTGCTCAGAAATTATGCAGCTATTTCAATCAAGCCTCTATATGTAAAGTTTTGCTGGAAAGGGCACTATGTAATTTAAACCAAAAGCAGCCCACACAATTTGGTTCTGTTTGTTTGCAGTATTGTGGAAGTCGGGTAAGTATTGTTATTTAATTATTGGGCTGAAAAACCTTCTATTTAAAATACCATATTTTTTCCTCTACTGAAACATAAAAATCCTTACTACCACCAATTTAGAACCTCAGTACAAATTTTTGAAGCCTCCTAAAGTAGAGATAATCAAAATTGTCTTTTTAAGTTCTATTATTTATTTTAATCATCGTTTATCATTAAGTAGGAATCTACTTAATTTTAAGTACAGGAAAACAGAGACTCTCCTTAACATATGGAAAATTTTATTTCATCTGATCAGGAAGAATTTACTCCATATTAATGGTTTACTCAAAACTGCTGTGTGAATGATTCTTTGTGAATTTTGAAAGACAGAAGTGAAAATCATTTCCAGTCAAATTCTAAACCCACTTATTTTCTAAAGGAAGTAAGGAAATGTTTTAAAAATTCAAAATGAATTCTGGGGCCTCCTTTTTAAAATTTATTTGCATGCCATAATAAGCCTGGAAAAAGCAAAACAAATACAATGTCAACATTTTCAGTCATAATAATGATTATCCTTTGTCTAGCAGACAACTGTCATGAATCAGAGGCAGCTGGTATAGTACAAAGAATTAAGTACTTTGGAATTTAAAAACAAAACCAAATATTTTTATTTCCTATCCAAACTGCCATTGACTAGCTTTGTGACCTTGGCCAAGTTATTTAATCTTTATGAACACAATTTTGTCCAAGTCTAAAATGAAGATAATAAAAATTTCCTTATAAAGTTGGTATGGTATTAAACCAGAACATATGTGAAAAGTCTCCCAAATCCTGATTTCAATTATCCCACTCCTTATGCATCATCTCCTACCCATCTTTCTCTTGAACTCTCACTTTAACTGTTTGTGTTACGGAACCCAGGTTTGGCTCAAAAGCCAATACTTGAGAGACAAGTGGTGGCTGGGGAAAAAAAAAAAAAGGTTGCTTTAATCAGAAGTCCAGCACCCTGGGGAGAAGGCAGATTTGTGTCCAAAAACCTATTCCAAACATTCTGCATGACAAGGAAAGTTTTTAAAGAGAGAATCATTTGGGGAGGAGGTCAGAGTCTTCTTTATCTTCCACTGTGTGCAAACTTTCTTCAGATTGGTTGGTAGCGAGGTAACACAGGGACTTCCCAGGTGGCACTAGTGGTAAAGAACCCTCTTGCCAATGCAGGTAGACATAAGAGATGTGGGTTTGATCCCTGGGTTGGGACGATCCCCTGGAGGAGGGCACCAGCAACCTACTCCAGTTTCCTTGCCTGGAGAATCCCATGGACATAGGCGCCTGGGGGGCTATGGTGCATAGGGTCACAAAGAATCAGACACAACTGAAGTGACTTAGCATGTACACATGAGGTAACACAGTGGTGTTCTAGTATTCCAGGAATCTTGCAGTCAGTCTGAAGTTACCATCCTCCACCTGGATGAGGGCCTTCGTTCCTACAGAAGAATCCAAACGTATTAGGAACCAGGACCGTGCCCTGATTGATTCAGCCATTTGGAACACAGGTCAAGGAGACTGAATGAAGCTCATTATCCATAAATAAGAAATGGGTAAATGGAATGGCCCTTGGAGGGGACCTGCAGTGTCCAGTTCCACTTCATTTGGAGATTTGTAAACCACTGACCCTACGTACTACTTTTTTACTGTCATTCATCTCTCTCTTGTCCACCTAATCTACTTTACAGTCCATGATTTATCATGAAATCGCTCCCTTGTTCCTCTTCCTCTCTACACTATGCTCACTTGGCCAAACCTCAACCTTGGTAAAACTTAACTCTTCTACTAATCAAAGTCTGACCCTAAGAAGCAGAACATCCTGAACGGTCATACATCTAGCCACATAATTTATGAACACAATGGTATGTGGTCCTCCTTTGCCCATAAATCCACTAGTGCATTTTCCTGGTCCATTTACTCTGAGAAGATCCTTCCAAATTTTTCTCTCCTAAAATCCCCAAGGCATTTCTTCATTATAACTCCCTGCTAATGACCTCACTTCTATATTCACTGAGAGAATGGAAACAGAAAAAGGCTGCTTCATCTTTACAAGTTACCAACACCCCTGTTTTCTGAGCCAGTCTCTGAAATAGAATAAGACCCTATGGGGCCTTCCCAGGACAGAACTTCCTCCATGCCTGACTTGTTTGTAGAAAAACTTTAGTCAAATAATAAATATAATGAGAGAAATGATAAAATGCAGAAGCAAAGGAAAATAGTCAAACAAGACCAAAAAGTAGTAGTTTAGTCATTAAGAAAAGTCAAAGACATTTAGTTCCTCCTCAAGGGCTACAGATAATATTCTGAGCCATATCCTGTGAGCTGTTTTGTAGATAATGAAATCCCACCAGGAGGAGGAAGTTAACTACACGATGACCAGACTACAGCTGTGACATAAGTTGCCACAATTCTGAGAACCAGACTCAAGAAAATCAACCCTGGAACTAAAGATCAGCTGCACCTAATATAATCAAAATGATGCTGATCAGGCCACTACATGACTAATTCAAGATGACTGTCAGAGCTGACTGTGCTGTTCTTCATATAGCCCCTTCCCTCTGCCTACACACTTCTGAAACTCCCCTTTAAACACATGCCCACTGATTAATGGTGGCGATTTGGACTTCGGACATGAGTCTGCCTTCTTTCCAGCCTCCAGAAAAAGGCACTTTCTTTTCTATCAACACATGCCTTTCCAGTATTGGCTGTTGAGCTGCTAGTGAAACAGAAATTGCTATGCAGTCAGCGCAGGACTCTGAGACCTCTGTCTTATTTTCAATAAACATCTCACTCCATTAAACTAAAACTATACCCTTTGTCGAGAATTCCTGGAATGTGTCCTTGGTCTGATAAATTATCAGCATTCAGATCCAGGGAAGGGCAGTCATTAACTTCCGTTCCATATGGGTGATCATTAATCTTTAGCCCATACTTCTGGTCCATTGTAAAATGGCCAGTGGGCATGAAAAAGGGTGGTGACTTAATCTGAGGATCAAAAAAGCAATAAAGATGTTAAACATCTTGATCTTTAAACTGATTGGTTAAAAATGACATATTTTAAGGACAGGAGCCAACCAAAACTGTACAGATTAATACTGGTAAGGATATAAACTGCTCTAAGTCCCACCTTGGGGGGACTCTTTACCCCCTCTCAGTGTCTGTGCTGACAGCTTTGTACTTTCCTTCTCCTTAATAAATCCTATTCTCTTGTTTGGGAAGTTCATTCTTTGGCTCCGTGAATAAGAACTCAATATGGTTAATGCATAACTCTCTCAGATAAATCCCAATATTCAAGTCTCCACTCAAAATGTATCCTACTAATAACTTCACAGTGAAGAAAACTGGGAGACATCAACCTTAACTGAGTGATAATAGCTAACATTGTCAATAACAGAAGAAACCAAAATCATGAGCCCCTGCAGTGATGCACTGAGGATGCATCATTACAGTATTCCCACTAAATATGCATAAGAAAGAAACAAATGAATAGAGAAATCCAAATCAGCAATAGATTTTCAACCAAATAGCCTCAGAGAAAAGACCTAATCCAAAGTGCTTCCATGCAAATGTGACCTCAAGGTCAAGATCAAATCAAGTGTATGATAGTAAGACCCTTTGATAAGACCTCAGAAGGTCTTAGAGTTATTTTGCTTAACCTATATCATCTATATTTTTAAAGTTTTTAATATTTTTAAGAGCCTGCCTATGAGATTCTCAGCTATAGCAAAAAGTTTCTAAGAATCTCAAGGTATGACTCATAGATATTCTCACCTAAACAAAAAGACTTCTAAGAATCTTAAGGGCATGTTACTCCAAGTAGAGAAAGGCCTGTCTCAAGACTTGTGGATTTGGTTTGTCTTATGGGATAAATACCAATAAGATTCAAATGAAACCCTCCAAAAAACCACTGCCAGCTTGGGTTAAAACACACAAGTTAATTCAAGTCTTTTACAGCCAGGAAGCAGACCCAGAAAGATACTTAGATTAAGGCTTGGGTCATTTCTCATGGAAAGAAAATGGTGACGTAAATGGTGGAGCAAAGAACCATTAGCAACCACTACCAGGACGATGAACAGAGCTTTAATCAACATATAATCCCTTTCTCAAAACAGAGGAACTGGTGACATACTCCTGGCTGACTATCAGAATTTCAATGGACCAGTGATAGCTGGGTATCTCCTATTTCTCTGGTTTTTAAATAGCAATATCTACTGAAATCATCCTATCCTTATTTCCCATTATATATTGAATGTATGTGGAATAGATAACTTGTCCTTTTAGTTCAAAGGCCTGTATCTGTGTCACCTCATCTACAAATGTTTAATCAGATTGAGATGGTAAGAATTTGAACCTTGAGTTTGAGCCTGATAGCATAATGGAATGAGATTGTTCAGGAGTCTTTGAAGGAATATGTGCATTTTACATATGTGAGAAATGTAAATAATTTGTGGTCAGATGATAGACTGTGGTTGAACAAAGATGTCTACAAACTCTTTGTCACTCCTCTCATGGTAAAGTGGAGATCATTTCTCCTCTCCTTGCAGCTGAGCTGGTCCTAGAACAAACACAATGAGACAGAAGTGATATTGTGTAACATCTGAGATCTGCAACTTTCACTTCCATGCATATGGAACTCTCCATCTTTGAATATTTGAATCCACTCACCATGCTGTGAGCAAGTTTAAGCAGCCATACAACAAGACCCTTGTAGAGTTTCTAGCTGACAGCCCCAGTTGAATTTCCAGCCAGGGCTGGCAGTAATTCCTAACCATATGATTGAGACCAGTTTGGATCTTCCAGATGTAATATAATAGTGCCCCAGCTAATATTACATGAAGCAAAACTGCCCAATCAAACTACAAAATTTTATAAAATAATACACTGCAAGGCAATAGGCTAATTATGCCTTCTTATTCATATATTCAATGATTGTTACATTATACAAAATTAGCATCATGTTTTCCTTTTAGAGCAGTCTCCAGGGAATTCCCTGGCAGTATAGTGATTAGGCGGAGAAGGCAATGGCACCCCACTCCAGTACTTTTGCCTGGAAAATCCCATGGATGGAAGAGCCTGGTAGGGTGCAGTCCACGGGGTCGCTAAGAGTCAGACACAACTGAGCTACTTCACTTTCACTTTTGACTTTCATGCATTGGAGAAGGAAATGGCAACCCACTCCAATGTTTTTGCCTGGAGAATCCCAGGGACGGGGGAGCCTGGTGGGCTGCCGTCTATGGGGTTGCACGGAGTTGGACACGACTGAAGTGACTTAGCAGCAGCAGCAGCATAGTGGTTAGGACTCAATGCTTTCACTGCAGGGCCCAGGTTCTATCCCTGGTCAGGGAAATAAGATCCCACAAGTTGTGTGGCATGGTCCTCCCCAAAAAACAGAGAGAGAGAAAATGTGCACAATGTAACTTGTTTTAGATGTTAACGTAGCAACAACTTACAATTTTTTGACTTTAAGATGGTGCAAAAGCTACATGCATGTGGTAGAAATCATATTTAGATTTTGGATTTTGACTGTTTCCTGGCCTAGCAGTATACTTTATGATACTCTCTTGTGATGCTGGGCAGGTCAGAGAACAGCGGCTCCCAGTCAGCCACACAATTACAATAATAATCAATCTAGGTACTTACAGCCATTCTGTTTCCATGCCAACCTTTCCATTTTTCACTTTCAGTACAGTATTCAATAAATTACATGAGATATTAAATACTTTATTATAAAGCAGGTTTTGTATTAGATGATGTTGCCCAACTGTAGACAAATGTAAGTGTTCTGAGCATATGTAAGGTAGGCTAGGCTAAGCTATGGAGAAGGCAATGGCACCCCACTCCAGTACTCTTGCCTGGAAAATCCCATGGATGGAAGAACCTGGTAGGCTGCAGTCCATGAGGTCGCGAAGAGCTGGACACAACTGAGAGACTTCACTTTCACTTTTCACTTTCATGCATTGGAGAAGGAAATGGCAACCCACTCCAGTGTTCTTGCCTGGAGAATCCC
The DNA here is from genome assembly GCF_029407905.1 of Bubalus kerabau. Classification (NCBI taxonomy): domain Eukaryota; kingdom Metazoa; phylum Chordata; class Mammalia; order Artiodactyla; family Bovidae; genus Bubalus; species Bubalus kerabau. The sequence continues at coordinate 75,415,237 of NC_073631.1, read as the reverse complement.
TCGGACGGGGGAGCCTGGTGGGCTGCCGTCTATGGGGTTGCACAGAGTCGGGCACAACTGAAGCAACTTAGCAGCAGCAGCAGCAGGCTAAGCTATGATGTTCCATAGGTTATGTGTATTAAATGCATTTTCAACTTTTCAGGACATAACCCTATCATACGCTGAGGAAGTTCTGCAAGAGAATTATAAAAGTTTCAAATATGACTACAATCCACCCAGTGAAATAGTAAAAAGCCCCATAGGTCATGGGTCACAATGGAAAATCAACAGATTCCGTTAGGTACTTAGACCAAGAAAACCTTTTCAGAAGTATAGAACTGGGAAAATAGAAATTTTAAGGACTCAAATTTCATTATTATATTTAATAGTAATAAAAAATGATAAGCTTAGAAAGTTTTTTAAAGAAAACATTCTTCCCATTCTCTCCATTCTATACTTTGTTTCCCTCATTTCATCTTTTCTCTCCTTTATTTTCTTACTTTGTTTAGCCAAGCATTAATCTTCCAGATTCTCTGACAAGCTAACGTCTTTGCTGAGAAGCCTCACTACAGAAAATGGATAAATGTCCTGAACTTTCATATCACTGAGAATTAATCATCCAGTTTTTAGCACTGTTATGTGCAAAAACTGTTATCTGAATACTCAGTGTGTAATAACTAGTACTTACAATTCCTATTTTGCTTAAACTAAGTTAAAGGGAAACTACAAATGTGAATCAAAAGTTTTTCCAAGATCTGCCTTTTGGATGAGAGTTTCATTTTATTATTTTACAATTTCTAAACATGAAAATTCCTTTCCTATTTATACATATACAAGAGATTTTCTGTGTACCCTTGTACCTAAAGTGGAGGCTATTTTAGCTATATTCTGCTGAGGACATCTTAATCTGATGAAAATTTTCAGGGAGCTTTCATTGTGAATATCAAGGACTAGGGACTTAAAGTAAATATGATCAGATGTAAGTTGCAATAGGTACTGTCATTAACATTAGCTCTTGTTTATAAAATCCTTATTCTTACTAAGGCAAAGGTTTCCAAGCCTTGCTTTAGAGCAGAATCATAGTTTTGTTTATTAATAACTGGTATCCCCACATCTACCAAATCAGAATCTCCTAGGTTTATTCTGATATATGAAAAATATACTGATGATATATGAAAATATATATACCAGGACATGAAAGTACAATCAAATTATATCTAAAAATATTCTAGTAAAATTTTATTAATATAATAGTATGTTGGCATATTCTGATCATTGTGACTCATTACCACATTGAAAGCCAAAGACACAAGGGAACCCATTACAGCAAAGCAATTAAAACCAATCCCTGAAAAATAGTATGGCAAACAATGAATGGGGTTGGGGGGGAACTCCATTACAACCAAATCAAGGACTGATTTTTTCAGAAAAAATCTGACAGTTAGTTAAAAATATATTTAGATTTTCAGTAAGTACCCTAGAAGTGAGAGGTTTTGGTATTCTTTTTTTTTAATTGCAATTTTTAGGTGTGGTTCAAATAAATTATTTATTTATACTAATTAAAGATTTCAATTTCTATATCAATTAGTTGAAAATCATCAAGACAGAGTTAGCCTCAAATTCTCTCTTTCTATTGCCATCTACCTAATTAACATCTTTACCTTCATCTCCTTCCTCTCTACATCCATATTCTAGGAGTGAGACCATACCCCTTAGCTGGACTCCATAGTCACAGGTCAAGAGCCCATGCTCAAAATAAGACTTCTCCACACTCTCACTTGCACAACCTTTTGAGTTGGAATCAAATGGGAGTCCCAAACTCTGTTAGTTCCTGGCAAGAGAGCATCTACTTGCCAACAAAACTCACAGTGATATTCTTTAGAATCATCAAGATTAACCAAATCAGGCCTTTTGTCTTAGTTCATGTAGTGGCCTCAAGAAGCTCAGGCTCCCAAATCATCCTTCATCTCCAGCTGTCTAACCTCCATGTGGGTGTTCTGCCCCTTTTCCCGTCATGCCCCATCTCCAGATATGATGCCTTTCAGAACTTACTCATGGCCATTAGGAAAAATCCCCTATCTCTAATCTCTTCTTTGAATACTTCCTTCACTATCTTCCCCTGGAGGAGGAAATGACAACCTACTCCAGTATTCTTGCCTGGAGAATCCCATGCAAAGAGGAGCCCAGTGGGTTACAGTCCACAGAGTCACAAAGAGTTGGACTTGACTGAGCAACTAACACTTTCACATTTTCACCATCTTACTCTGAGAACCAACTTCCCAGTGGAGGAACTGCTTCTCCTGCAAACCCTTAAGTATAGACTGCAAGTCTGGAGAGGACGGGGGAAGCTACCCTTTTTACCTCTCACTGCTATGTCATGCCATTCTCCCTCATTCTGTTAGGGAAATACTGACTGAAACCACCCACCCTGGCCAGGAACCATAGTAAACATTTGCATGAGTTATTTTATGACAGGAGGTCCTGGTAAGGAACATGGAAATAACAAGCCAAAACCAATCGGAAGAATTCGGGAAAGGTACTAACCTCCCAGAATCCTCCTCGCTGGAATCCATCTTGGCTGTGCAATATGTGTGCCACCAGGAAGGACCCTGAGTCAGAATGATTGCCCAGAGAGAACCCAGAAATGAACCCCTTTACCATAAAACCAGAAACTTGGAACCACATTGGCAGAGCAGTTCTACTGAGTTCCCTTACCCTCCTGTTCTCTGCCCGGGTGCCTCTTCCCAATAAAGTCTCTTGCTTTGTCAGCACTGTGTCTCCTCAGACATTCATTTTGGAGTGTTAGATAAGAGCACACTCTTGGGCCCTGGCAGGGGACCCCTTCCTGAAACAATTTTACTAAAAATCATCCCATTTTGTATCTCATATCATCAGATTATACTGTCTATCATTGATCCTCATAGTAACGTATTGACTCCTGGTCAATTCCCCTCATTTCCCTGAAGATTTTAACTTTTAGTTTACAATCACACTTGCCAGCACTACTCCTGTTGTAAATATTGGTGATTTTGATATCTATTTAAGTGATCCTTCTAATTCAGGCTTCTCAGACTCTTGACTTCATGTCTCCCAATAATCTTCTCCACTCTATATTATCCTTACATCATTCACATAACACAGTCTCAAATTCAAGCATCTCACTCTCTGACCAACTCCATTCCTTCTAGCTTTCTCTTTCAAAATTCCATTTCAATCCTTTGACCACAATAAGACCTAAAACTCATGAATTCACTATGATTTCACTGTCCTCACCTATCTCATGTCTCACTCCCTTCCTTTATCAGCTTAAATTCAATCTTCAGTTCAGTTCAGTCGCTCAGTCGTGTCCAACTCTTTGCGACCCCATGAGTCGCAGCATGCCAGGCCTCCCTGTCCATCACCAACTCCCGGAGTTCACTCAAACTCATGTCCGTCGAGTTGGTGATGCCATCCAGCCATCTCATCCTCTGTCGTCCCCTTCTCCTCCTGCCCCCAATCCCTCCCAGCATCAGAGTCTTTTCCAATGAGTCAACTCTTCGCATGAGGTGGCCAAAGTACTAGAGTTTCAGCTTTAGCATCATTCCTTTCAAAAAAATCCCAGGGCTGATCTCCTTCAGAATGGACTGGTTGGATCTCCTTGCAGTCCAAGGGACTCTCAAGAGTCTTCTCCAACACCACAGTTCAAAAGCAGTAATTCTTCGGCGCTCAGCTTTCTTCACAGTCCAACTCTCACATCCATACATGACCACAGGAAAAACCATAGCCTTGACTCTGCTTTTTAATATGTAATGTCTCTGCTTTTTAATATGCTGTCTAGGTTGGTCATAACTTTCCTTCCAAAAAGTAAGCGTATTTTAATTTCATGGCTGCAGTCGCCATCTGCAGTGACTTTGGAGCCCATAAAAATAAAGTCAGCCACTGTTTCCACTGTTTCCCCATCTATTTGCCATGAAGCGATGGACCGGATGCCATGATCTTCGTTTTCTGAATGTTGAGCTTTAAGCCAACTTTTTCACTCTCCTCTTTCACTTTCAAGAGGCTTTTTAGTTCCTCTTCACTTTCTGCCATAAGGGTGGTGTCATCTGCATATCTGAGGTTATTGATATTTCTCCCAGCAATCTTGATTCCAGCTTGTGCTTCTTCCAGCCCGTGTTTCTCATGATGTACTCTGCATATAAGTTAAATAAGCAGGGCGACAATATAAAGCCTTGACGCACTCCTTGTCCTATTTGGAACCAGTCTATTGTTCCATGTCCAGTTCTAACTGTTGCTTCCTGACCTGCACATACCTTTCTCAAGAGGCAGGTCAGGTGGTCTGGTATTCCCATATCTTCCAGAATTTCCCACAGTTTATTGTGATCCACACAGTCAAAGGCTTTGGCACAGTCAATAAAGCAGAAATAGATGTTTTTCTGGAACTTTCTTCCTTTTCCATGATCCAGCGGATGTTGGCAATTTAGTTCCTCTGCCTTTTCTAAAACCAGCTTGAACATCTGGAAGTTCACGGTTCACATATTGCTGAAGCCTGGCTTGGAGAATTTTGAGCATTACTTTACTAACATGTGAGATGAGTGCAATTGTGCAGTAGTTCGAGCATTCTTTGTCATTGCCTTTCTTTGGGATTGGAATGAAAACTGACCTTTTCCAGTCCTGTGGCCACTGCTGAGTTTTCCAAATTTGCTGGCATATTGAGTGCAGCACTTTCACAGCATCATCTTTCAGGATTTGAAAGAGCTCAACTGGAATTCCATCACCTCCACTAGCTTGGTTCGTAGTGATGCTTTCTAAGGCCCACTTGACTTCACATTCCAGAATGTCTAGCTCTAGGTGAGTGATCACACCGTCATGATTATCTTGGTCATGAAGATCTTTTTTGTACAGTTCTTCTGTGTATTCTTGCCACCTCTTCTTAATCTCTTCTGCTTCTGTTAGGTCCATACCATTTCTGTCCTTTATCGAGCCCATCTTTGCATGAAATGTTCCCTTGGTATCTCTAATTTTCTTGAAGAGATCTCTAGTCTTTCCCATTCTGTTGTTTTCCTCTATTTCTTTCCACTGATTACTGAGGAAGGCTTCCTTATCTCTCCTTGCTATTCTTTGGAACTCTACATTCAGATGCTTATATCTTTCCTTTTCTCCTTTGCTTTTCGCTTCTCTTCTTTTCACAGCTATTTGTAAGGCCTCCTCAGACAGCCATTTTGCTTTTTTGCATTTCTTTTCCATGGGGATGGTCTTGATCCTTGTCTCCTGTAGAATGTCATGAACCTCCGTCCATAGTTCATCAGGCACTCTATCTATCAGATATCGTGCAGAAGAGTCGAGAGGAGCTACTCCACGTTCAAGGTCAGGAGGGGCGGCTATGAGGAGATACCCCTCATCCAAGGTAAGGAGCAGTGGCTGTGCTTTGCTGGAGCAGCTGTGAAGAGATACCCCACGTCCAAGGTAAGAGAAACCCAAGTAAGACGGTAGGTGTTTCGAGAGACATCAGAGGGCAGACACACAAACCATAATCACAGAAAACTAGTCAATCTAATCACACAGACCACATCTAACTCAATGAAATTCAATCCTAGTATTTACTATTTTGCAAATCTCCCTACCCATCTCCTAACACATGTTTCTCCCTTCTCTAAGCCAATTCTAGTTTAAACGAACTTTTTACTGGCTTCATACCCACTCGGTACAACGTAATGGAGCTGAAGAACAGCATATCATCAGGCTGACTGTACTCACTTTATGCTGACAACCACCAACCTCAAGGAGTCCCTTAAAGCTGCCTGGAAATTGTATTCCCTTTGTCCAGGACATTTACTCTCCTAACTGTGTCTCAACACCATTTCATGCCTTCTCCTTCTTTATTCAAACCCCCAACATCTACTCCCCATGTCTTTTGAGAAGATGATTATGTTACCTACAACACTGAGGGGAAAAAAGCAATCAAAAGGTAAGTCCCATAGACTTTTATCACCGCTTCTTTGTACCTACCAGCATCCTCCATACTCATACGCTCAGCCTCTCCTCCTGTTCTAGGAGTTAGTTGCCCATGTAATTATCCCGAGTCAGTCCCTCCACTTGTACACCACAATCCTTGCCTACCTGAGGATATGGCCACCAGACAGTCCTTGCTCTCTTGTATCATCAATCCCCTCTTTTTACTAGCTCTTCCCTATTACTGTATAAACTCTTATTTCTCCCATTTCCAGAAACAAAACAATTCTAACGTAATTTTCCTGCCCAAAAACTGCTATGTGTCCTTCTGTCCATTAAGCAAGACAACTCTAAAGAGAATTATCCATAGTCATTATTTACCTTTTTCTCCTCCATTATCTCTTGAACCCATCTAATCAGATTTTCACCACACTTCACCAAAACCACTCTTATTGAAGTCACTAATTACCTTTCCATGTTGTTATATCTAACATCAATTCTCAATCTTCCCATGACTCCACCCACAAGCAACATTTGAGTCAGTCCACTACCCCCTTCTCTTGGAAATACTTCCTTCGATTTTTTACCAGACACCACACTCTCCTGGTTTTTCTCCTACTTCTCCTCTTGCTGTTTTTCCATACCCTTTGCTAGGTTATTCCCATTCCTCCAGTCTCTAAACATTGTAGGGTCTGGAGGTTCAGCTCTTGATGCTTCTCTCACTCCTTTGGTGATTTCATCTAATGTCTCTCCCTGAATAACAACTACATTCTGGTGACTCTCAGATTTATATCTCTAGTTTAGAATTCTCAGAATAATGTCCAACTCCATACTCACCATCTCCTTGCTGTTTATCAAATAAGCACATCATACCTAATATGTCCAAACATGAGCTTCTGATCTTGTCTGACACACAAGCTATATGTAAAGGTTCAATCTGGCAGAAATATGTAGGGCATTTGAAATGTTTATTCTTCTATCATGATCATACAATTTTTATAATGGAAAATCATTCAATTAAATCCAAGCCAAGGAAATCTAGAAAATATGGATATGAAATAGACACCAAAGAAAGAAAATTATATCTCACCATGTCTCAAAACTCCAGCAATGAGTCCTTAAAAGGTGCCCTTTCTGCTCTCATACATTTCATTCTAATCCATTAGCTGTTATTTCAGTACCTGTCTTTCAATTCCAAGAACCATTTCCAGCTAATGAGCAAATGATAATCACACCAAGTCAAGCTATTTTATTTTTGTTCCAGAAAATTGCATGTTTCTTCACAATACCAGAATGCTACAATTAATAATGAGTGGTTTTTAAAAACTTTAACAGAACTAAGTAACCAGCTGAATACTATCACTTTCAAAACTGTCTTCTTGAGATCCTCTTTATTCATGCCAGTAACTTTGCAATGGCTGAAAACTTTGTTGATATTTCCCTTTTGGAATTGCTTTCAGAGATGATTTACAAGACACATAAGACACCAGTCTCATTTTTTTCCAAACCGTATCTCTAAATAATAAATAGGCCAATTACCCACTCTAGTGAAAAGACAATTGTGACTTGCTACTTCCAAGACACAGATATACCTGTACTAAATGAAGTTATGCCACCATAACATAAAAATTCCAAAAATCTGCTATAGACTTTGATAGCAATCCTCCTCAAAAGATCTCACATTGCTTAGAGCTGAGCTGTTATTGTAATACACGTCCTGCAGTGACAACTTTGAATAGGACAACTCACCTGGCTATCCAAGTGTTGAAAAACTTGTTTAAAAAAGCTTCATTAGGTCACAGTCACGCCTCAATCAGCATAAATGAGCAATAAATGAAAAGAAAACTAATCAGGATCTTGACTCTTATGATCTGACCCAGAATTACTTTCTATAGTCTGCTGCTGCTGCTGCTAAGTCACTTCAGTCGTGTCCGACTCTGTGTGACCCCATAGAGGCAGCCCACCAGGCTCCCCCGTCCCTGGGATTCTCCAGGCAAGAACACTGGAGTGGGTTGCCATTCAAAACACCAAACCGCAAACAAAAGTTAAGGATGCTTTGGCCTCCTATTCTCTTCAGTTCACTTCAGTTCAGTCACTCAGTCATGTCCGACTCTTTGTAACCCCATGGACCGCAGGAAGCCAGGCCTCCCTGCCCATTACCAACTCCTGGAGTTGACCCAAACTCATGTCCATTGAGTCGATGATGCCATCCAACCATCTCATCCTCTGTCATCCCCTTCTCCTCTTGCCTTCATTCTTTCCCAGCATCAGGGTCTTTTCAAATGGGTCAGCTCTCACATCAGGTGGCTAAAGTATCAGAGTTCCAGCTTCAGCATCAGTCCTTCCAATGAATATTCAGGACAGATCTCCTTTAGGATGGACTGGTTGCATCTCCTTGTAGTCCAAGGGACTCTCAAGAATCTTCTCCAACACCACAGTTCAAAAGCATCATTCTTTGGCACTCAGCTTTCTTTATAGTCCAACTCTCACATCCATACATGACTGTTGGAAAAACCATAGCCTTGACTAGATGAACCTTTGTTGGCAAAGTAATATCTCTGCTTTCTAATATGCTGTCTAGTTTGGTCATAACTTTCCTTCCAAGGAGTAAGCGTCTTTTAATTTCATGGCTGCAGTCACCATATGTAGTGATTTTGGAGCCCCAAAAAATAAAGTCAGCCACTGTTTCCACTGTTTCCCCATCTATTTGCCATAAAGTTGATGGGACCGGATGCCATGATCTTCATTTTCTGAATGTAGAATTTTAAGCCAACTTTTTCACTCTTCTCTTTCACTTTCATCAAGAGTCTCTTTAGTTCTTCTTCACTTTCTGCTATAAGGGTGGTGCCATCTGCACATCTGAGGTTATTGATATTTCTCCCAGCTATCTTGATTGCAGCTTGTGCTTCTTCCAGCCCAGCGTTTCTCATGATGTACTCTGCATATAAGTTAAATAAGCAGGGGGACAATATACAGCCTTGACGTACTCCTTTTCCTATTTGGAACCAGTATGTTGTTCCATGTCCATTTCTAACTGTTGCTTCCTGACCTACATATAGGTTTCTCAAGAGGCAGGTCAGGTGGTCTGGTATTCCCATCTCTTTCAGAATTTTCTACAGTTTATTGTGATCCACACAGTCAAAGGCTTTGGCATAGTCAATAAAGCAGAAATAGATGTCTTTCCGGAACTTTCTTCCTTTTTCCATGATCCAGAGGATGTTGGCCTTTTCTAAAACCAGCTTGAACATCTGGAAGTTCACAGTTCACATATTGCTGAAGCCTGGCTTGGAGAATTTTGAGCATTACTTTACTAGCGTGTGAGATGAGGGCAATTGTGCGGTAGTTTGAGCATTCTTTGGCATTGCCTTTCTTTGGGATTGGAATGAAAATTGACCTTTTCCAGTCCTGTGGCCACTGCTGAGTTTTCCAAATTTGCTGACACGATGAATGCAGCACTTTCACAGAATCATCTTTTAGGGTTTGAAATAGCTCAACTGAATTCCATCACCTCCACTAGCTTTGTTTGTAGTGATGCTTTCTAAGGCCCACTTGACTTCACATTCCAGCATGTCTGGCTCTAGGTGAGTGATTGTACCATCGTGATTGTCTGGGTCATGAAGACCTTTTTTGTACAGTTCTTCTGTGTATTCTTGCCACCTCTTCTTAAGATCTGCTTCTGTTAGGTCCATACCATTTCTGTCCTTTATTAAGCCCATCTTTGCATGAAATGTTCCCTTGGTATCTCTAATTTTCTTGAAGAGATCTCTAGTCTTTCCCATTCTGTTGTTTTCCTCTATTTCTTTCCACTGATTACTGAGGAAGGCTTCCTTATCTCTCCTTGCTCTTCTTTGGAACTCTGCATTCAAATGGCTATATCTTTCCTTTTCTCCTTTGCTTTTCGCTTCTCTTCTTTTCACAGCTATTTGTGAAGCCTCCTCAGAGAGCCATTTTGCTTTTTTGCATTTCTTTTTCTTGGGGATAGTCTTGATCCCTGTCTCCTGTACAATGTCATGAACCTCCATCCATAGTTCATCAGGCACTCTGTCTATCAGATCTATTCTCTTAAATCTATTTTTCACTTCCACTGTATAATCATAAGGGATTTCATTTAGGTCAAAATTACCTCTAGGGAAACCTTTTAGGAGTACATTTTCTTGTGGAAAATTACTGAACTTTTTGCATTTGAAAAATATGCAAAAGGAGATAAGGAAGCAGTGGAGAAACTGTCATACACATCAGTTGTGCATGTCTATAACTCCAAACAAAGAGGGATTGATTATCTAAGGTCTTTGAATGTGGCATCTCTTCACAATTGTCTGATGAACCATTGTATTGATCTCAATCTAAATTCAACCAACAACCCAGGAAAAAGAGTGTTTTCATTGCGGCTTTTCAGTCATAAATTCCAAATTATGTTTTTATAAAAGAGAAATCAATGCTTAATGGTAGCCTTCATGTTCAATTACTGGGGAATAAGCAGAGATCCTGAAACAAAATAATCTCTATTAATACATACATCCAAATGAAAAGGACCCAAAATATATCTACAAGGTTGACATATTTCCCACATGGCTCTCTCTGGTTTTTGCTCTAATTTTAGGTTTGAATATCAAATGAACTAGGCATTTGGAGGGAATGTTTTAATAAAACTTGAGCATTTATCTTGCTTATTAAGCAAAGAGGATGGAGAAGAAAGAATCTATGAATATTCTATGCAGATGCACCAAGAAGTATAAACTGTAACAGTTGTCAGAGACTCCATAAATATTAAAAAACTTCAATGAAATGAAATTGAAGTGGGAACTAGAGGTTGCACTGGACATTTCTCAAAATGCTTGAGAGTCATGTGGGGATTTCATTATACTCAGATTCCTGGGCCATGAGGAATGATATCAGGGCTGTGAAAGTCTGAGATGACTGGCAATCAAAACAATAGGTAAAACATTTGTCCTGGTGAGAGGCTGAAGACTAAGAAAACCGGGTTAATACAGTTCAAGCAGAGAGACCTGAAAGATGCAGGGAAGAACACATAACACCTAAAAAAGGTGTGTACCAAAAAAAAAAAAAAAAAAAGCCGTAACTAAAAATGAGAAGTGGTTAAGAAAGACGTGTTGGGGTTCTCAGTCTCCTCCCATACTTCTCATTTTCATGTGAGGGATTGGCACTGGATTCTTTCCTGGATTCCCACTCTTTGCCCTATCTTGAAGAAGTGAGTTGACCTGGTTAGGTGTACATCGGTCCACATTTCTGAAATGGGTAAAGTTAACCTTTTAGAGGGGCTTCAAAGGTGACGCTAGTAGTAAAGAACCCGCCTGCTAATGCAGGAGACATAAGAGACAGATGTAAGTTCCATCTCTGGGTTGGGAAGATACCCTTGAGAAAGGTATGGCAACCACTCCAGTATTCTTGCCTGGAGAACCTCATGGACAGAGGAGCCTGGAGGGCTACAGTCCACCGGGTCGCAGAGAGTCAAACACAACTGAAGCGACTGAGCACAATCTTTTTGGGGGCAGGAGGAGAAGGGGACGACAGAGGATGAGATGGTGGATGGCATCACCGACTCAATGGACGTGAGTTTGACTGAACTCCAGGAGTTGGTGATGGACAGGGAGGCCTGGCGTGCTGCAGTTCATGGGGTCGCAAAGAGTTGAACACGACTGAGCGACTGAACTGAAACATTGAGGACCTCCTCTCTTTTCTTTTCATCTCTGCTGCAACCAATGTGAACACAGAGATTATTATAAATTGTGTCAACCCCACACACCCAAATCTGTCCTAAATACCAAAGTCTAGACTTCACTGGAGGACATGGAGACAGGAAGAATTAATAGAATCATTTGGCCTTCTCACTAAAGCATGATGTTTTTCAACTGTTTTATCAGTAAAAACAGTGATTATTTATTCTCCAGCTTCCTGTCATCTCTCAGTGTTTCCAAACTTGGGCAGGTCCTGGGAAACTTGTTCCAAGCAAGGTCCCAAGAACAAAGGACAATTGAGCAATAAAAGAAATGGATAGAAGGGAAAGATTGGTATTATCTGAGTTTGAAGAAACAACAGCATATTCCATGATAAAAACCATCCACATCAAGGGTGGTAGTACTGGGGTATCGATCTGAGCCCATAGAAAAAGTCAAAGGCAAGTAAAAAACAACTGGCTTGTTTTTCCCTTAAAGAAAAGTAAAACAATGAATTGCTTGATTCTGAATTTAGAACATTAAGATGAAAAACTTTACTTTTCACTAATAAAGTGAATGTGCTGGAGGGATTAAATCACCAAGATCCCATCCAACTCTAAAATTCTGACATGGATTTAGAAAGTGAAAGTGAAAGTCACTGAGTCGTGTCTGACTCTTTGTGATCCCATGGACTATAAAGTCAATTCCATGGACAATACAGTCCATGGAATTCTCCAGACCAGAAGAATACTGGAGTGGGTAGTCTTTCCCTCTCCAGGATATCTTCCCAACCCAGGGATCGAACCCAGGTCTCCTGCATTGCAGGTGGATTCTTTATCAGTTGAGCCACAAGGGAAGCCCAACATGGATTTCATTCATTCAAAAACACATTTACTGAACCTCTACTACACGTTGGCATAGGAGAGTGTTTGCGGCAAAGAAGTGAAAATAGTACAGTCTGGAGATAAATTGAACAGAAGTAGGAGTAAAGAACCAGTACAATTCAGGGTGATAAGCATGTAACAAATATATGCAGGAGAAATCTGTTATTTTTGCAGAGGACTTTCACACACACACACACACACACACACACACATATAGGGTACCACACTGGGTCTGGAAGGTTCCCACGGAAGAGAGCAGAAAGGTGATTATGAAGCAAGGATGTTCCTAAGAGGAATTTATAATAGAGCTGAGTAATTCACCAAAATGATCAAAACCCTCACCTTAAATACCATCTTCAACTGAAGACAAAAGAGGATGTTGGGGGTAGTGGTTTGGAATTTCCAAGAAGAGGAAGGGAATTAACATGGAGCGGGAAAGGCAAATGTTTGGTAAACAGGTGTTTGCTGGACCCTGCAAAGCCAATGGGACACAGAGAGGTATCTTAACAAACAGACTTTGGTAGGTTCCTCCGTGTCTACACACTTAGTTCGTACTACAGTTTTCTGTGGGAGTGGCTCCCTTCATGGCACAAGATCTTATCCACATTCTTCTAGGCAGCTTTAGGGAAAGCCAAAGAGTCTTTTGGGCCTTGATCATTTTCAGCTCAGATTATCTTCATAACAAGGAGATATTTTGTTTGTCTATATTACCTTATTGAAATCTCTAGGATTGACTCTGGATGTTTTTCCTTTCTGCTTAATAATATAGTTTTTTTCAAAATGTTAAGTTATAATATTTAATAAATTAAAAATCACTGTCACAGAAGAGTTTCAAAAGAGAAACTCAAAACGAAAACTGTGTTCTATATCTGTACTTTATTTCTGAATTGACCTTTTGTTGTATTTTTTCATAAAGTACACATTACTATTTCCTCTTCTGAGAGTACTTCATATGTCAAAGTTTCTGTTATAAAAAGAAGTTTATATAAAGTGATACCATATTTCATCAGTCTAAAATAGCATCTAATGACCAAAAATAAAAGTTATATGCCATTTACCAACTATAACCTTGCTGCTGCTGTGTCATTTCAGTTGTGTCTGACTCTGTTACCCTGTGGACCATAGCGCACTAGGTTCCTTTGTTCATGGGATTTCCCAAGCAAGAATACTGGAGTGGGTTGCCATTTCCTCCTCCAGGGGATCATCTCGACCCAGGGATCTAACCCGTGTCTCTGACATCTCCTGCACTGGCAAGTGGGTTCTTTACCACTAGTGCCACCTGGGAAGCCCCAACTCTAACCTTAGATTTCTCAATTTATGAGCAATGACAAATCCCATTCACCCCAAACTTTAGTTATCCAAATGGCACATCAAAGAGTAGACATGGAAAAGCTCTGCTCCAAAATAGATAATATGTCAGACCCTGGACAAGTAATTTACCCTCCATGGACTTTGATTTAAAGTGGGAAATAATCTAACTCCTTATTTTGAAATAAGAAAACTGAGAGTGAGAAAGGTTAAGGGATTTCCCAGAACTGGTAACCTGTCAGTAGCCACTAAAAATTCAAGAAGAGGCCTCCAAAGAGAACAACTGGCAGCCCTTTTGGAAAAGTAAAGTTGGAGACTTCAGTTCAGTTCAGTTCAGTCACTCAGTCGTGTCCGACTCTTTGTGACCCCATGAATCACAGCACGCCAGGCCTCCCTGTCCATCACCAACTCCCGGAGTTCACTAAGACTCACGTCCATCGAGTCGGTGATGCCATCCAGCCATCTCATCCTCTGTCGTCCCCTTCTCCTCCTGCCCCCAATCCATCCCAGCTTCAGAGTCTTTTCCAATAAGTCAACTCTTTGATGAGGTGGCCAGAGTACTGGAGTTTCAGCTTTAGCATCATTCCTTCCAAAGAAAACCCAGGGCTGATCTCCTTCAGAATGGACTGGTTGGATCTCCTTGCAGTCCAAGGGACTCTCAAGAGTCTTCTCCAACAGACTTACTTCACACTAATACCTACATACATTCTAAATGGGCAAAATCAAAAATTATTAAAAATTAAAACATAAAAGTAGTAGGAGAAAATTTGAATGACTACTTCCTCAATGAAGAAGACCTTTCTAAAACCAAAACAGAAAGTGAAGCATATACTAGATTTTGCTACATAAAAATTTAAGTAGTTCCTTTGACAAGCGACATCAAACTCAGTTAATGATAAATGATGCACTTGGAGGTAAAGGGAGAACTATTTATAGGACATATAGGGTGGCTATAAAATACAGAAGCATAGGTAATATTATTTGATCATGAATAACAATATAATACCTATAAATTATTCATTATATATTCTTCTATGTTTCCAGGCTTGGTGACAATCTGTATAACAAACAAATAGTTAATATTATTAATGTATAAATCAACAAGAAAAAAGTGACCATCACAACAGAAACTGATCAGAGTACATGAAGAAATAATTAATAAAATGACTACAAACGCTAATAAACATTTCAAAAGATGTGTGCAACCTTTCCAGAATCAAAGAATAATGAATTTCAAAAGAGGAAAAAAAAAAATAACCTATCATAGGCAAGGATTTTGAAAGATGAATGAAGTTATGGGAACACAGACTAATGCTGAGAAAATAAATTAGTATATAACCTTTATAGAAGGGTTAAGGGATTTCCCAGAACTCATAACCTGTTTGACAATATGCATTATAAATAAAGATATGTCCAGAATAAAAAGACTGGTCAAGAACACTAATATATATGAACAAGGATATTCATATTACAATTGCAAAATATTAGAAACAATCAAAATATCCACTAAAAGCTTAATTATTAAATAAATTATAGAACAATCATACACTGGCATACTATGTATCTATTAAAATAATGATATGAATCTACTTTTAATATTGAGATATTTATAAAATAAAGTTAGTAAAAAAAGCAGGCCACAGAGCAGCATACATACTGTCCTTTTTACACATGTAACAGGGAAAACGTATTTTTTTTTTTAATAGTTGGCAACAATCCAGAAACAGGGCAGGAGATGAAAAGAAAACACAATCATAGAGGAATACTAGATGGCTGAGATGTTCAAGGAACTACAATTTTCACTTTTATCAAAATAAAATATCAAAAATAGAAAAAAAGCTAGATTCATGCTCACTGAAGCATTATTTACAATAGCCAAGACATATAAACAATCTTAGGGTCCACTGAGAGATAAGGAGGTAAAGAAAATGTAAATGTATACAATGGAATATTATTCAGCCATAAAAAGAAGGACATATTGCCATTTGCAGCAACATGGGTGGATCTTGAGGAAATTACGCTAAGTGAAATAAGTCAGACAGAGAAAGACAAATATTGCATTCTACCCATATGTTGAATCTAAAATAAATCCCTAACCTTTCTCATTCTTATTTTTACTCCCATTTTTATTTTACTTTTAAAGAAAGGTATTTAATTTTGTTCTTACATATATATACACATAATTTTATTTAAATGCTTACATTTGATATATTTACTTATTTGATCAATTTATTTATTTATAAATGCATAGTGCCCTGCCTATATTAATAAATAATGTAACATTTTACTTTTTAAATAAATATTTGTGAAAGACCCTGCCAAAATAAATGACAAAAGAAATTTTCAGATGAATGCATTACAAACTCACATATTTAATAAAACTGTTAACAATGAACATATGTAGTAGATATTCAGTTTTAATTTGCAAATATATGCAGTTAATAGTAAATAATGCAGAACCATTCTTTTTAAAGAAAAAATAATTCAATAACATGCCTGCATGCTCAATTCTTAGGAAGACATGAGAATTTAAAGGGCACTTGAATCTATGGAACTTCAACTCTTCTTATGAAAACAGGCAAATACAAAGAATAGATCCCAGCACACGTATGACTGAGAGTCATGGTAAATGGAACTGACCATAGGCACATGGAATCCAGAAAAAGAAAAGATATCAGTGAATTAGAACAGTCATTTCAGGGTTCATGAAGGTGCTGAGTTCATTCTTGGAAGACAGAATGTTAGTAGGGTGGAGAGAGGCAGAGAAAGACATTTCAAATGGGAGGAATAACAAAACTGGAATTGTAGAAGGGACAAAACTGCAAGTGACTCCAGAGGTCGTGAAAAGATAAGCCTGTCTAGAGCTGAGGGCTAGAGTTGAGGAAATGATACTAACAGCTAGTGCTCGTGGAGGGCTTATCATGTGTGCAGCACTGTGCTAGGTGCTTTACATGCATTAGTAGCTTACTGAAGTGCACAAACTGCCAACATCCACTGGATCATAGAAAAAGCAAGACAGGTCCAGAAAACATCTACTTCTGCCTTATTGACTATGCCAAAGCCTTTGGCTGTGTGGATCACAACAAACTGAAAAATTCTTAAAGAGATGGGAATATCAGACCACGGGACCTGACTCGAGAAATCTGTAAGCAGGTCAAAAAGAAACAGTTAGAACTGGATATTGAACAACAGACTGGTTCCAAATTGGGAAAGGAGTACCCCAAAGCTGTGCCTTGTCACCCTGCTTGTTTAACTTATATGCAGAGTACATCATGTGAAATGCCAGGCTGGATGAAGCACAAGCTGGAATCATGACTGCCAGGAGAAATATCAATAACCTCAGATATGCAGATGACACCACCCTTATGGCAGAAAGCAAAGAGGAACTAAAGAGCCTCTTGATGAAAGTGAAAGAGGAGAGCGAAAAAGCTGGCTTAAAACTCAATATTCAAAAAACTAAGATCATGGCATCTGGTCCCATCACTTCATGGCAAACAGATGGGGAAACAATGGAAACACTGAGAGACTTTATTTTCTTGGGCTCCAAAATCACTGCAAATGGTGACTGCAGCCATGAAATTAAAAGACACTTGCTCCTTGGAAGAAAAGCTATGACAAGCCTAGACAGCATATTACAAAGCAGACATTTACTTTGCCGACAAAGGTCCATCTAGTCAAAGCTACGGAGAAGGCAATGGCACCCCACTCCAGTACTTTTGCCTAGAAAATCCCATGGACAGAGGAGCCTGGTAGACTGCAGTCCATGGGGTCGCTAGAGTCGGACACGACTGAGCGACTTCACTTTCACTTTTCACTTTCATGCATTGGAGAAGGAAATGGCAACCCACTCCAGTGTTCTTGCCTGGAGAATCCCAGGGACGGGAAGCCTGGTGGGCTGCCGTCTATGGGGTCGCACAGAGTCGGACACGACTAAAGCGACGCAGCAGCAGCAGCAGCAGCAGTCAAAGCTATGGTTCTTCCAGTAGTCATGTATGGATGTGAGTTGAACTATAAAAAAAGCTTAGTGCTGAAGAACTGATGCTTTTGAATTGTGGTGTTGGAAAGACTCTTGAGAGTCCCTTGGACTGCAAGGAGATCAAACCAGTCCATCCTAAAGGAAATCAGTCCTAAACATTCATTTGAGGGACTGATGCTAAAGCTGAAACTCCAATACTTTGGCCACCTGATGTGAAGAACTGACTCACTGGAAAAGAACTGATGCTGGGAAAGACTGAAGGCAGGAGGAGAAAGGGACGACAGAGGATGAGATGGTGGGATGGCATCACCGACTTGATGGACATGAGTTTGAGCAAGCTCCAGGAGTTGCTGATGGGCAGGGAGGCCTGGCGTGCTGCAGTCCATGGGGTCGCAAAGAATCAGACACGACTGAGCGACTGAACTGAACTGAGGTGCACAATAAACCAATAAGGTAAGAATAAATATGATCCTGTTTGGGTAGGTGAGAAGCAGAACCCGAGAGACATCAAGTGGAAGCCCAAAGTTCCCCATCTGGTCAATGACAGCATCAATAGATTAATTCCCAGTACGTCTGATTCCTGAGTACACTCTTGAACAGCCACATCCCTCTATTAATGAAAAAGGGTTTTTTCCTATAGCAACAAGATGGCCAATGAACATGAAAGGACTATTCAAGATGAAAGTCCTATTAAAAATAACCTAACTGCAGTAGGTAGAGAAGATTAGAAAAGGAAATTCATGATAAAAATGTCTCTATTACAAGTGTTAATTGAATTTCTCCAATTTAGAGTAGATTAGTAGAAAATTCCTCATATCCATCCATCTTTATATTTTCATTATGAGAATATGTCAATGCAGTATGTACAATCCAAATGGGAGGAATAACTTCATATAAATTTTAAGTCACCTTGTTTAAATAATGGAATTACCAATAGCTTAATAAGAATGAAACTACAGTGTAATATCTAAGCATTATAAACAGCCATAATACAACTATAATTTTGGCAAATATTTGAAATATTTCTTTTTTAATAGATTGCATATTGTTTCACTTCCCTATTCCAATTTCAAAAAGATGTACCTATCTTTGGTTTTAATACCTCACACTGTAACAATGAAAAGAATGGTATATTTGATTTATGTAACGCATATACATAAGAATAGATGGAAAGAAGTATCTTTGATGCTAAGGATGAAACTATTTTCCCTGGGATGTCTTATAATTTTAAATGTTACACAAGCTGATGGAAAACTTTACGCAATTTCCACCCACATATCAACATGTGTAGATGCACACATGGATGAATCTGAAATAATGCAAATGTTCTCCTTAAGTATCTTGCCTATATTATTATTAAACTTCTTCATTTATTCAAATAAAAAGGAATGTATACTTCTAAGTTTACATTTTCTTACAATATGGAATGCTACAATCCTTACCATGAAGAATGCATGCTAACTCACTTGTCATGTCTGACTCTGTGCAACCCTATGGACTGGAGCCTGCCAGGCTCCTCTGTTCCTTGGATGCTCCAAGCAAGAATACTGTAGTGTGTTGCCATACCGTTCTCCACTGTAATCTTCCCAATCCAGGGATCAAACCCGCGTCTCTTATCTGTCTAGCATTGGCAAGTGGGTTCTTTAGAACCAGTGCCACCCAGGAAGCCCCAACATGAAGAATAGAACATTCCTTATCCATATGTTAATATATCTGTGCTAATGTACACATTTAATAAAATAATGAACTGAATTAATCATTACTTTTCCAACAGTTACTTCCCCCATACCCATGTTTCGATAAGAAATGGCAGAGTTGTTTGAAACTGCAGTTTGATTCATGCAACTAGTATCAAACATTCATTAAAAGAAAAAAAACAGTCAGCTACTTGAAAAGTTGGGAATTCCTTGGCGGTCCAGTAGTCAGGACTTCACACTTCCACTGCAGGAAGCTCAGGTTCAATCCCTGGCTGGGGAACTAAGATCCTGCAAGCCAAGTGCTGGGGCCAAAAAAAGAAAAAGTGAACACACTGCTAAGAAGTGTGTTTCATCCACCTTCTTGCTACCATTAGCAAAAAATTCTCCCTTCTACAGTTGTGGTATATTCCATCCCTTGGAAGGTTATTAATATTATCAAAATTAGATCTAGTACATCCAGGAAATAGGAAGAAATATTGATGAATGAACAAGATAATTAGGGCTTAAAACACATCAAACCTTGATATTGGGTTAGAAACACATTTTAGGGACACTCCAGAATAAAACATTATCTTATGGATTCATCTCTATCACCAAGTTTCCTTAATATATATAAAATGTCAGCCTGACCTAACCAAGTTCAAGAAAGACTTGAACTGGAAGATGAATACGATTACTGATGAAGCCATGAATCTTATTTTTTTTCCCCTGAAGACAGGAGAAATCCAAAGCCAATTAAAAGAAATAAAAACTGAATGTGCATGTGGGTAGAAATAGGCATATTAATTTCCAATCTCATTTTCAATTCCTTCAGATCAAGTACAAAGTTAGAGGGACTACAGCAGAGTAATCTATGAATACATATGTAAAGTATTATTCCACATAATGGCCTTGATAGCTATAGATATTCCAAATGAAATAAATAAACAAAACAGGCCTTCAAAGTGTCAGGATTTAATTTTAACTTCATATCAGTTAGCTATCTTATCACGATAACCCACTGATGTGAAAATAAAATAAAAATTTATTTCTTCCATTTTTCTTACAAAATACTCTGGCTAACATACCATATTTACAAAGATAATAAATTTTTGAATCCCAGTCTCTGTAACATACAAACATTTAAATATCTCTTTTTTATAGTCTATTGAATAAATAGCCAAAAATTGGCAATAGGCTCTGACTAATGCAAAATCAACAAAAGAAATCAGTGACTCCCCAAAAGAGATACTTTCTTCTTTAGACTGGGGAAATGATTTAGATAGTAGAGCAAAGAATACAAAAAAATATGACTCAAAGAAAAGCTCTATTACCAATTTTAGCAACACAAGCAGAAATTAAGTAACAACAAATATCTATATTTATGTAGAAACAGATGCATTTATAAATACATTTTAGGAAACCAGAGCAGAAACTGTATTCTCTTTATTCAAAAAAGAAACCTACATTTTTATTTCTTCTCTTAACAGATTTGTTCCTAAAAAAAATAACATTTCAAATGTAGCTTGGCCCATACACATACATGCAAAACAACTGAAAATAAGAATGTTTTTCCTCCAAAGGTTAGAGAGTAAAGTAGGATGAAAGCTGTAATCTGATTATTCACCAGAAGCAACTATCTTTATCTGGAAGGGAGATGAAGGCAGTGACCACATACTACACCTTGCCCGTCAGCTGTGGGGGGGGAAGCATGCATAATTTTCCATAATTTTACAACAAGGAATAATGGTAAAAAGTACTCACTTGTGGCTCTCAATAAAAACATAATTACAAAAGTAATCTTAAATTTCACATTCAAATATGGTTGACTTGTGGGAAACATGTACCAAGAAGCATCAAAGACAGACTAAAGATACGATTAGTATAGTGTAGCATAAGATGCATGCATATTAAAAGATTTCCTAGATATGTTTTTAAAAAGTATATACCAATGTGGATATATAATTATATACTTTTTCATAAACACACACACTAATGAAATCTTAAACTGGCATTCTATTGGCACCACCTATGTTAATGTAACTATCTTAAGGTCATCATTTATATAAGTAATGATGGCATTCATGCTAGTTTCCATCTGTCCTAAGGTAAGCAGAATTCTATGCTGATCCCCAAAGTTCCCACATATGGTATATACACCCTGCATAACTCCTTTCCTGATGGCTCAGAGAGTAAAGAATTTGCCTGCAATGAAGGAGACTCCAGTTCAGTCCCCGGGTCAGGAAGATCCCCTGGAAAGGAAATGGCAACCCATTTCAGTATTCTTGCCTGGAGAATTCCATGGACAGAGGAGCCTAGGGGGCTACAATCTGTGGGGTCACAAAGAGTCAGTCATGACTGAGTGATGAACACTTTCACTTTTGAGTATCTACAGAAATGTCAATAGGATGGGCTATCATTTTCATGATTGTGCTACATGATATAGAAAAATGGATTTAGTAGATTTGGTGGTCCCTTATCTGCCAACTTTGAGTTAATGAAATGGGAGATAACATGAGTAGGCCAGATTTAATCAGGTGAGCATTTAAGCAGATACAGAAGCAGCAGCAGAAATGCTCCTGCAGATCTAGAAAAAGAAATAGCTATGCAGAGACATTACTTTGCCAACAAAGGTTCGTCTAGTCAAGGCTATGGTTTTTCCTGTGGTCATGTATGGATGTGAGAGTTGGACTGTGAAGAAGGCTGAGCGCCGAAGAATTGATGCTTTTGAACTGTGGTGTTGGAGAAGACTCTTGAGAGTCCTTTGGACTGCAAGGAGATCCAACCAGTCCATTCTGAAGGAGATCAGCCCTGGGATTTCTTTGGAAGGAATGATGTGAAAGCTGAAACTCCAGTACTTTGGCCACTTCATGCGAACAGTTGACTCACTGGAAAAGACTCTGATGCTGGGAGGGATTGAGAGCAAGAGGAGAAGGGGACGACAGAGGATGAGATGGCTGGATGGCATCACTGACTCCATGGACGTGAGTCTGAGTGAACTCTGGGAGTTGGTGATGGACAGGGAGGCCTGGCGTGCCGCGATTCATGGGGTCGCAAAGAGTCAGACACGACTGAGCGACTGATCTGATCTGATCTGATGAACTGCCAATGGAAGAGACAATGTAGTGAGTACCCAAGGGTGATATCTAGAGGATGAAAGAGGTCTCCAGACAACAGCTAGCAAGAAAACAGGGACCTCAGTTATATGATCACAGATTAATTCTGAATTCTGCCAACAACCTGAATGAACTTGAAAAAGAACTCTGAGCCTCAGATGCAATCACCTCTCCAGCCAGCACCTTCATTCTACCTTGCGTAGAAGACTCAGCTAATCTGAAAATGGTCTCCTGACCCACAGAAACAATGAGATAATGAATCGTGTTCTTTCAAGCATCTATGTTTAAGGTAATTTGTTACACAGCAACAGAAAGCTAGCCTTAATCAAAATTCTAATTTTCTCTTTACCAAGTCATCTGCAACAGATATCTAATATACCTGGATATCTAGGGAAGTAGAACCACTTACAGATATGTGAAAGTCTTGATAAAGGTGAGATTAGCAACAGACATGTTGATCTAGAAGTGATTACAAAGACCTTGTCTGTTGAGAGGTAGCAATAAGAACCAGAGGTCTGAGGAGAAGACTCATGAAAGATGTCAGGTTTAGGAAATATCTCCAGAAACAGAGTTCAGCTATGACAATAAGTGGTCAGTGAGGAAATGAAAAAGCGGTTCGTTATTTTTACTTTTTTTTTAGAGAAGTAATAAATACCAGATAATAATCACCAAAACCATCTTAAAAATGAATACACACATATGTATGAAGAAGGAAAAACATTTCAAGTATAATCCTATTATCTATTCCTGTCCTTGAATTCTTCAATATTTGAAAAGGTTTGAAATTATAGCTAGTCTCTGGGAAACTATTTGTTTTCTAATTTAGAATTCTTTCTTATAAAGTTGATCATGGCTATCATCCTTTGCAGATCTATAGTCGGGAAAAATTTGGAAATGCCCTGGTGGATTAAGAAATGTATATAGACAATTACTGGGTAGAATAACAAAGATGCACTTTTCTGTTTATGTAAAAAAAATTTTTTTGAGCTTGCTTATAAATGGAGAATTTAGCTAAATATAAGCTTATATTTAGCTTATGTTTCCATCCAAGGACTTTGGCATTTACAAGGCAATGAATATGTCTGACAGTCAACTCTAAGCCAACATGTTCTGGAATTTATACTGTATATTAAAAATGCTGACAGAATGAATTAATATTTTATAATTTTTAATGTATGTCAAAATAGTCAACTATTCATGAGACGTCCCTCTATAGTCTATATTCTTTCTCACAGAATAAAAAGAAGATAGCTATCTCTCCAAGAGACGTGGAGCATGCTAAAAGTCATACTTGCCAGGGACTGAACTAGTTCCCTCAAACACAAATGAAATACAAGATGGTATCTGATTTCTTAAGCCTCCAAAAGTGGCTCACACCTCCTGAACATTTCCATACCAGCTATGACACAACATTCAGTGTCCACAGGGTGAAAAAAGCTGGTAATGAGGTACAATATTCAGAATTAATCCATTATCTTTGGTTTTTCAAGCTGTCCAACAGGTATTGAAGACTTTTCTTAATATTAACACAGTTTCCCAATGAAAGACTCAAAGAGATGGAATACACGATTATACCCATCATAAAAAATTTAAAATATATAGCTTTATGAAAAATCCCCAGGAGAGTGTATATGTTTATGGTAAGGGTGAGGGCAAGGTAATCATCCAAAATCATCTTTTGAAGAGAAAGAAATATTAAATCATCGTTCTTCACTGACCAATGATTGGGTTTAAAGGTTGACACGTAGAGTCATGAAATAAGCTTTTATCCATAAGCAACAAAAGGATAAAAGAAATCAAGGTAGACCTAATGGAAATTAGGTAGAAGGAAAACCTAATGGAAATTAAGCAGCAGGCACACAGTGGAAATCAAACCTCAGGGTGAAAAGAAAATCAATACATGGCCCCTCACCTTTCTCTCTCTTTTCTTTCTTTCACATGTGAATTTATGCTTTAGGTTTTCATTTTTTCCCCACATAATTAACAGAGTTAAAAAGGTAATTTGGTAGAACATATGGGATGGAGCCAATGAATAATAAAAACTACACTCACATAACTTCAGTTTAAAAAATCTGTAACACTGAAGCTACACATTTTCAATTTTTTTTAAAGTTGCTTATTTTATTTTTTGACTGTGGTGGATCTTTATTGTTGCACGAGGCAAGTGGGGGCTACTCTTCGTTGCAGTGCACAGGCTTCTCACTGCAGTGGTTTCTCTTGTTGAAAAGTACAGCCTCTAGGTACACAGGCTTCAGTGGTTGCAGAGTCTTCGTCGTTGCAGCTCGTGGGCTCTAGAGGGCAGGCTCAGTAGTCGTGGTGCACCGGCTTAGTTGCTCCAAGGCGTGTATGTAGGATCTTCCCAGACCACGGATCTGGTGTCCCTTGCATTGCAAGGCGGATTCTTAACCACTGGACCACCAGGGGAGCCCCTCCAACTTTTAAAATATCTCAAATTCATTGTAAAATTACATTATAAAAAGTGCTTTCACTGTTTGATCCAATGACCCCATTATTTAGAATTTTTCTTGAGGAAGTAATCCCCCCAAATGCTCTAATGTACAAATATATTCATAATATATGAATCATTTATGAGGTCAAGACCAGAAATGATGCACACATCCAATTAAATGTTAATTCTTTTGCAAATTATGGAACATCAGCAAATTAGATCATATGTAGCTAAAGTGGATGCACAATATATGGAAACAGGACAAATGTTAAATAAAATAGGCAGAACACAAATTCTAAGGATGATGACAGTGATATAAAATACCTGTGTATATATGTATGTGTGTATATGTGTGTGTGTGTGCGTATGTGTGTACAACCCCAACCCTGTTGAAAAGGACAAGAAAGAAATGAAGATGGAAAAGCCAGTAGTTTTCTTTGGATGTTAAAATTTTGTAAGAAGTCTTTCTTTTTCTGTTATTTTTGTCATGAATTGTGGACATCTTTTATAAAGTAACTTTTCAAAAAAGGGTGACTAAATCAGGAAAATTTTTCATTGTATTCTAATTAACTTCTCATCATGTAGGTGGGAAGGAGGAATGACAAAGAACAATTATTTACATCGAAAGAGACTAAGGATGGGCTCAGAGATTTTTATATCAAAGAAGAGGAAAAAGCTACAGTTTTGTCTGTTCCCATGAACTGTAAGATACTAGTAAGAAAACTTTCTCATGGCTTTATTCCATGGTGGCTGTGCATATGGCTGGTTGTACTGTCAATGTATTGCTAATTTATCCCAAGGATAATAAGTTGTAATGAATATAATGAAGAAATGAATTCACATGTTGAAACTGGGATTGTGAAAAATATTTTGTATCTTTATTCCTTTTAGTGTCTGTGTCTTTCATAAGTGGTATTAAGAAAGGTATTATTAAGAAAGGTATGATTAGCTTTTTCCATCAAAAAATTAATGGAAAGAATATATTCACTCTAGAGGATTTCTGAACTTTGGGAGGGGCAATAAACCTTGTATCAACTATAACTCTTGATTCTTTTAATCCCCTAGTGAAGGTTTTTTGCAATTTTCAAAAGAAAAAAGGAAGATGCTATGGGAAAATGAGCAGTGAAGGCCTACTGTATTCAAAATAACCATGGAGGAATTATTTCCAAATATGTCAGAAGCATAAGACATAATAACCTACTTATTTTTCATTTGCATTCATATTTAATTTTATCATCTAGTCAGAAACTTAAAAGCCTTCTGTGACAATAAAGATTATGTGGTGATTATATTTAAGTATTATATACTTTAACATTCTTCTACAGGAAGATTAAGAACATGTGGAGATCAAACAAATCCTTATTTTCCCAGGCTTGGTAGTTTTATAGCTAAAATAGAACAAGCAATTTAATTCTCAGCTTGTAGAGCCCAGAGGATGACATTCTAGTTACTAATTCAGCAGCAGGATTTTCTGACACATGCCTATACTAACTTACTGTGCTGGACCGCTGCTGGTTAGGCCAGTCCAGCAACCTTATTCCCTTACGCTGCTAATAGTACCGCCCCTCTTCCTTTCCGGGAAATGGCTCCACTATTCAATGAATGGACTCCTAATCATGGGATAAGCTGTTGACATTAACACTCAATCCAACAATTGGACATGCTAAGCTGAGCAAGGTCTTTCCCTTGGATTTTTATACATTCTTAAGGAAAGAGGAAAGATAAATTTTCTAGCCTGCTGGCTAGAATGCTACAAGCCTGGATATTTCTATAACTATGTCTTTCTCAGCATAGAGAAAAACTATCAAAAGAGAATGAGGTTGATACAGACAGAAGAAGAACTGGGAAATAAAAAGGAAGAGGCTTGAAGTAACTGGTCTGAATGTGGTAGCCATGCCTGATGCCAGCTTGGCCTCCATCGTTCCGAGTATAATTCATGTAAATTTTAAAAAAGTTCCCTGTTTTAAGTTAGTTAGATTTCAGACACTCGTAATCAGTCCTAAGCAAAAAAGGAATATAAGGAGAAGTAAAAGGTTGACTTACCTAATCTAGACTAATGATGCATTATACAGTGCAGTAGTAATTATGTTGCTCTACCAATAGATTCATTCCTTTAAATGCTGCTAGAAAAATCATAGCTTGAACTCACTCAGAGATTTTAAATATTAAATTCAATTTTTCTTCTCAGAAAAATATTTGGCCAGAGGACAGACTACATAAAGCAGGAATACAAAATATGGTAAGCTTTTGGAATCATTCACATAAAACAATCATTTTATGAGAAAAATCTTAGATATGTTTAATTTATCAAGTCTTTGTTTATCAAGTCTACTTATATGTATGAAGTAAATCAATGACAATTTTCACACAACAGAATATACTATAACACTGTTGGACAATTTCATGTAGAAAAAAATAGTATGCAATTTTCTAATTTATCTAAATCTTCTTTCCTATCACTTAAGCAAACGTTTTTCTCTTGGTTAAATCCAAAACAAACAAACAAACAAAATTCTCATTGAACACAAACCATTTTATAAGCTGGCCATAGCAGAATTTCTTGACCAAGATCACACTCTTTTATATTTCAAAGATCACTTAGCACATATTACGCAATCATACTAGTGAATTTTAGTTTGCAAGTTACTGAGATCATTTTCATTTCCACATCAAGAAATGTGTGTCAGGTATCATTCACTTTGTCCAGGTTACTGAACCCCGAGAATGCATTAAAAATATGTAATAATAAGAAGAAATTCTAAATGAATCAAACTTTCTTCAGATCAACATTCTTAGCCTTTTATGTCACAAAGATCTCAGTGAGAATCTAATGAAAGCCATGGCCCTGCTCTCCTAAAATTCACATTTAATGTAATTTCAGGAGTTCCTAAAAGTCGATGTCCATCTGTGAACACAGTTAGGAGACTCTGCTTTAGATCCATTAAAAAGTCTGTTGAAAGAAAAAAGTCTATAATCACTTGTCTGAAAAAAGCCAATATATTTTTACATGTTTTATTTCTGAGCCAGATCACTAATAGGAAACACAAGGCAATAATACAAAAACTTAACCTATTTAGCATTTTTAAGGCCAAAATGAACCATTCAAAGCATCAAAAATGCAGGAACAGCATATGCGTCATATTGTCTTACGTGATCCTTTGCAAACCTTTGGGACACATCAGGGGGATCCTTCCCAGAAACAAGGTTGCTTTAAAACTTCAGTTTTCTTACAAAGCACCAAGATTTAAGATCTCTGGAAGGTTCTGGTAAACAGTTGTTTTTGCACTGGGGTACTGGGTGATGGGGCAGGAGAGAAAGATTTTCCCCGTATGGCTTGTGTGCTAGGTATCTTCCACTTGCTTCCTGCCACCTTGCTTGTGCCCCAGAAGGCTAACGACAGGGTTACTTAGAATCAAGGGTTTCCTGCCCTCTGGCTACTTGCTGGGTTGGACAATGGGAAAAAGGACAGAAAATCAATGGGAAGAAGTGTAGGAACAGAGTATTTATTCTGGGCTCTACCACTAAAGGTCCTCTGAAGTTGGTCATCTTTCCTCAGATCACAGTTTCTAGTAAGGGCTGACCACTCTTCTGTAGGACTCACCCCCTTAGTTCTGATACCTTCTCCCCTCTCAGCCCTCAACAGGTCTGGTACTAACAGATTGCTGCATCATCGCTTGGAGTACGCTTACCCCTCTGCTTTTGCAAAATTTTTCACTGCAATTAAACTCTCTTGTAATAACCTATTTTGAATACTATTTGCTGCCTGCTGGGCCCCTGACTGAATTACTCTTTTTCATATTTTGAATTATATATTATGTGAATAGAAAATAAAATTTTAAAAATTTGTGTGTGTGTGTGTGTGTGTGTTTGCTATCTTGGAATAAAAAATTAAGAGAGTAGTATTGAAACATGTAGGGAGCCAGTAGGAATTTGCTATATGATGCAGGGAGTTCAACCTAGAGAGGTGACAACCTAGAGAGGTGACAACCTAGAGAGGTGGGATGAGGTGGGAGTTGGGGGAGTTCAAAAGGAAGAGGACATATGTATACCTATGGCTGATTCATGTTAATATATGGCAGAAACCAACACAACATTGTAAAGCAATTATCCTCCAATTAAGAAGAAATATATATATTTTTTTAATCTGCAGGACTTGGTGACTACCTGGTTCTATTGCCCTGGGAAGCAGAAGAAGGAATTAAAGATTTCATGAGAATTAACCTAGTAAAATTTCAGCCGTACTTTCAAGGTAGATTAGAATAGTGAAGGAGGGAGTGAGACCAAGGTCTATACAAATTGGAAGAAACAAACCAGACAAGAGTGTTGTTTCCTCCCTTGCAGTGACAGCTTGGAAGTATCACAAACCTATGCACTTGGCAGAGAGGGGCTCTCCTTTCTGGGTGGAGATGCATTGTGGGGTATAGTGCTCCCTGAAGACTGTTACTTGGAGTCATATGTCAGTCCTTCCCTTCTCTGTACAGCATGGGCAGAGCACATAAAAACCTACATGGCTTTCACCATCAAGTCCCAACTTTCAATTGAAGAGTTATATGGGTCTGGCCTGAATGAGGACCCAGCAGAAAAGATACTAACAAGTGCATCGTTCTTATCATCAATTTCTTCCCCATTGGCAGTTGGAGGGCATGCCATGGGTAATTTTAATGCTGCTCATGAACACCACACTACCATTCCTGAGAATCAACGAAGTCACAAGTGTCACAGCAAAGCCTTTTTTGATTAATCATTAGCATTCTCCAGGAAAAAACTTACTATCCATGTAAAAGATGACTTTCACAATTCTTAGTGAAGGAACTTAACACTTAATTCACTTTTATCAGTATTATGGAAGATGACAACACTAAAGTCATTTTTCATCATTGAAGGTTTCACCTTTTTAACAATAAAGCATATTTAAAAGTAAGTTTTCCCCATAAGAATTTCATAATCAGTATTCTGAACTTTAAAAAGGGCTAATGCATCTTGTCCCTAGCTCAATGCTAAATTGCTTGCGTTTTTTCCCACCATACAAAAATGGAGGGCTAGTTAACGGAATGAAATTAATCACTTTTCTAATATATGATATATAATGATATATATTAATAGTATACCATGATACATATTGTGATAACTAAGCTCAATCTTTTATATCAAAAAATTTGAGAACTCATAAGGTATCTATCAAAAGGAATGTGAACTGATACCACCTTCATCTAAAGCTTTATGCAAACATTATTATATATATTCAGTCATTTGTTGCAAAGTAATTATGCAGTTTTCTTCCTAAGATTACTATGTCAGAATCAGAGCTATTTATTGCTAAGGAGCCATTATTCACTGCTAAGAAACCATTCAAATAACACTTGACCTCCAGGGGTTTTCATGTTCCAAGTTTGTGTGCCTAAAACAGGAAAACAGGAAGTGAACATACCATTGGGAATCTCAGTGAGTTCAATTGGAAAATCTTTGTTTGGAAAGAGGGATTTCTTTTTTTACAATACGCCTTATTGTCAATACATGTTGCAAATCAAGAAAAAAAAAATGCTTTGTATTTCTACACAAATCCCAATTATATCAGTTATCGTATTAGATTTGGCTTATTTATTTTTCATGATTTTCTGTTCTAGTTAATGTGAATATACAAATTTGGTAAAACACTTAAGTGATGGGGGGAAAAAATCTAGATTACCTAATATAATTTATTTACAAAATAAAAGGTCCCTTACAGAGAACTCAAATAATGACACTGCTCTATAATGATTCTCAATGTTTTTTAAGGAAGAAAAACCACACAAAAATAGACTGTGGGATCTAGAACAAACTGAAACAACAGGTAATATGCTGGTTTCTGAATATTACATCTGGATCTTTTATTTTCAGAGGACAAAGGGAGGCAAAATCACTTCTTCCTTAGCCACCTGACATTAATATTGTTTGGATAATCTATCTAAGAGATAGCACATGAACAAGATACACTGTGCTATTTATTAAGTTCTTTTCACTGGCATGGGTAGTAAATACTGACCCTGAACAATAGCTCTTTTAAAGTAAAGGGTCTAGTTTAGAGATCTGAAACAAGAGAAGATCTAAGAACAAAATGAACCATTGACTTAATGGGACCATCTCAGAATCTTTGGCAAGGTGGGAGAAACTGGCACTTTACAAAGATGCCCCTTGATCTCTAGGATCTACATGAAAGGGAAAATGTGAAGAAAAACATGAAGAGCAAATACGATTTGTATTGTTGTGAAAAAACATGAGGAACAAGTTTTATGTAAATGTTATTATATATATATATATAATCGTTTGTTGCAAATTATACAGGTTTCTTCTTCATATGGACTTCCCTGGTGGCTCAGATGGTAAAGTGTCTGTCTACAATGTGAGAGACTTGGGTTCAATCCCTGGGTTGGGAAGAGTCCCTGGAGAAGGAAATGGCAACCCACTCCAGTACTCTTGTCTTGAAAATCCCATGGACGGAGGAGCTTGGTGCAGGCTACTATCCATGGGGTCGCAAAGAGTCGGGCACGACTGAGCGACTTCACAAGTTTTATGTAAATGTTATTTTATATATATATATATATATAATCGTTTGTTGCAAATTATACAGGTTTCTTCTTCATATATATGTCTATATTTATATAAATAATGAAAGGATACGTGAGAAATTAAACGGTTACCTATAAGAAGGGAGAAGGTCAAAAAAGAACACATTTGAGTCAGTTCCAATGAGGTGGATGAAACTGGAACCTATTATACACAGTGAAGTAAGCAGAAAGAGAAACACCAATACAGTATATTAACGTGTATATATGGAATTTAGAAAGATGGTAACGATGATCCTATATGCAAGACAGCAAAAGAGACGCAGATGTAAATAAGAGACTTTTGCACTAGGCAGGAAAAGGCGAGGGTGGGATGATATGAGAAAATAGCACTAAAACATGTATATTACCATATGAAAAAGAGATGACCAGTGCAAATTCAATGCAAGAAGCAGGGCACCCAAAGCTAGTGCCCTGGGACAAGCCAGAGGGATGGGGTGGGGAGAGAGGTGGAAGAGGGGTTCAAGATGGTGGGACACATGTACATCCATGGCTGATTCACATCGAAGTATGACAAAAACCACCACAATATTGTAAAGTATTTAGCCTCCAATTAAAATAAATTAATTAATTTAAAAAAAAGAAGGGAGGAGGTAGAAACTAGGTGGAGAAAACAGAGATGTAGATGAAAAGGTTCTGAACATACACTTTATATATTTTGTCTAGTTTTTAACATGTATATGCCTTACGTATTTCAAAAATTAAATAAAATCAAAAGAGAAAATGCTGACTCTATCTGAAAGCAGAGTGAAACAAATAACCTATATATATGCTAAACTGGTAATATAAATAAACAGAGAAAACAAGTATTTAAAGTAAATAGAAGTATAGTACTTTGTACTTCCTTACTGGGAAATATTCTAAAACATTCTAAGAAGGTACAAAGTAATCTTTAAACATAATTCAGCAGTTTATGACTAGCAAGAAGTATCAGATCAGATCAGATCAGTCGCTCAGTCGTGTCCGACCCTTTGCGACCCCATGAATCACAGCATGCCAGGCCTCCCTGTCCATCACCAACTCCCGGAGTTCACTCAGACTCACGTCCATCGAGTCAGTGATGCCATCCAGCCATCTCATCCTCTGTCGTCCCCTTCTCCTCTTGCCCTCAATCCCTCCCAGCATCAGAGTCTTTTCCAGTGAGTCAACTCTTCGCATGAGGTGGCCAAAGTACTGGAGTTTCAGCTTTAGCATCATTCCTTCCAAAGAAATCCCAGGGCTGATCTCCTTCAGAATGGACTGGTTGGATCTCCTTGCAGTCCAAGGGACTTTCAAGAGTCTTCTCCAACACCACAGTTCAAAAGCATCAATTCTTCGGCGCTCAGCCTTCTTCACAGTCCAACTCTCACATCCATACATGACCACAGGAAAAACCATAGCCTTGACTAGACGAACCTTTGTTGGCAAAGTAATGTCTCTGCTTTTGAATATGCTATCTAGGTTGGTCATAACTTTCCTTCCAAGGAGTAAGCGTCTTTTAATTTCGTGGCTGCAGTCACCATCTGTAGTGATTTTGGAGCCCAGAAAAATAAAGTCTGACACTGTTTCCACTATTTCCCCATCTATTTCCCATGAAGTGATAGGACCAGATACTTGTTACTTTTTTTAAGGAACTATGAATTTTAGTATAAGAAAAAAGATATATAATTTAGTACACTATAAAGTACCTATTGATAATTCTAATTTTAAAACAGCTCACAACTTTTACATCTGTCCCGAAAAGAGCCTAGAAGCAATACCCCAATAGCAATAAACACATATAGGACTCACATTTCAGTCTCTAGAGCTATTTCCCATTGCTCCAGGAGGGGATGAACTTACTATTCTGTCTTGTTTGTATTAATATTTTACATGAAAGCTATAATCTTTGTTAGGAAGGCTTCTACCCACATGACAATGGGTAAGAAGACAGAAATAAAATCAGAACATGTTACATCCTCTGGCAAAAATCAAGAAACTTTAGGAAGGCAACTTTCAAACTTTAATTTGTATAAGGATCACTTTGACGCTGTTTAAAATACAAATGGCTGGGTCCCAGCAAGTCTAACTTATTAGGTCTGGGATGGGACACCTCATTTTTAACCATCATCCCAGCTAATACTGATGACAGTGATCACAGAACATACTTTGAAAAACAGAGTCTTGAGGAAAAGTATGATAGACATTGGGCTTCCCAGGTGACGCTAGTGGTAAAGAACTTCCCTGCCAATGCGGGAGACATAAGAGACGGAGGTTTGATTCCTGGGTCGGGAAGATTCCCTGGAGAAGGGCATGGCAGCCACTCCAGTATTCTTGTCTGAAGAATCCCATGGGCAGGAAAGTCTGGCAGGCTACAGTCCATGGGTTGCAAAGACTGGGACATGACTGAAGCAACTTAGCCCACACACATGCATGAGAGGCATTTCCTAGTTCTCTCTCTCTTTCTATATTTATTATTAATACATATGAGGAAAAAGAAAGGAAAGTAGACAACTATTAAATTCATTTATTCAACTATTTATTTATTCAACTATTAAATTTATTTTAAAATTCATATATGTAAACTTGATTAAATATAAAAACTCTAGGGGGGAAAAAACAGTAAGTGCCTCTGCTCTGCCCCACAAATTTCACTAGCACAAAATAAAGAAGAGATTTTTCGATTAGTAATAAGAGAACAATACATGAGAATATCAAACCTCATCATTTGCTGGGACATGTGCTCAAAGAAAAATCCAAGCCACCTGGCTTCAGAAGTCAAGCTCTTATTTCCTGGGCTTTGCTTGGCTTTGGTAAGAAGATGTTTAATGCACAAAGATGAAAAGTGATGGCTGGAGATCTGGTTCCATTTCCTCCTTAAGTTTCATCATTGCGGCTGTTTTTTATTTGATCCAACATATTCCTTTTACCATTTAGCTTCTCTGAACGTCTTTCTTGAAACCAAATGCTCGCAGCTATGCATGCCTGTGATGATTGATTCCAAATGTACAAAGAAGGGTATCAGGGATAATTGAGATTGCCTAGTTACACGGACAGGGCTAGAATCCACAATTACTTTACTTTGCTATGATATGGAGAAATTATTTAGATATTTTACTACTCTCTTTCTACCTCTTTAAAAACAGAGCAAGATGTTTCTACCTCATAGCTAATCAGTGTTTATTAAGTGCTTTCCAATATCTTAGTCTGTCCAAGTCACTATAACAAAATACCAGCCTCAGTGGCTAAAACAACAGACATTTACTTCTCACAGTTTTGGAGGCTGGAAGGCTAAGATTAAGGTGCCCACAGATTCAGTGTCTCAAGAGCACAACTCTTTCTAGCTTGCAGAGGGTGACTTTCTTGATTATCCTCTCATAGCTGAGAGAGAGAGAAAGCTCTGGTCTCTTTCTCTTCTTATAGGGATACTAATCCTAACCAGGGGCTCCACCCCCATGACTTCATCTAAACCTAATTACCTCCCAAAGGTGTCACCTCCTAATGCCATCACACTAGAAGATAAGAATTCAGCATATGAATTTGGGGAGGATGCATTCAGCCCATAAGACCAATCTGGAGATGACATTTATTAGGGTTCAAATCAGTGCAACCAACTTTAACCCGTAACTCCTTCTGAGATAGTTTTGAAAGTTCTTTTGCTCTCCAGAAGAATAGTGTGTTCAATACCCACAATCCACATCTTTTTTTAAAAATTAAACCCTTGGTATTTTATTAGTACTTGGTGCTTTTTTTAAAGTAAGTAGTGTCACAGTGTACACTGAACTATTAGATAATGTTTCTACTCCATACCAGTGATCACTACAAAGACCAGAACACTCATATTCATGGCTCTACATGGGGATCACCTGGGGAGCTCTACAAGATTCTGCTCTAGTAGATTCCCAGGTCCTCTGCAACACTTCTGAATCAGATTTTCTGTGGGTGGGACTTGGCTTGGGACTCATTTCTTCAGAAGTCCTCCAGATGCCCCCACGTGATTCTGCTGCAGGCATGTCTGAGAATCAGCATTTGGATATCACTGGGGTATCACATTTCTCAATAGAATGATGACTTGGGAAATACTGACTGATAAATTTCCAAAGATAACACGACAGACACCAAACCACAGATCCAGGAAGTTCAAAGACAAAAAAGCAGGATTAAAACCAACATATCTACACTTGGGCATTTCATATTCAAACTGCAGCAAATAAAATACAAAGAGAAAATCTTGAAAGAAGTTAGGGGGAAAAAATCCACCTTATCTACAGAGAAACAAGGATAATAATTATAGTAGAATTTCCAACACAAACCATGCAAGCAAAAAGAGAGTGGAATGAAATATCTAAAATTGAAAGAAAAAAGCGTAGCAAACTAGAATTCTATATCTAGCTAAATCATTCTTAAAAGTAAAGAAGAAATGTAAAGACTTTCTCAGACACACAAATATTGAAGGAATTCATCACAAGCAGACTTGTCCTGCAAGCAATGTTAAAACAGATTCTTCAGAGAAAAGGAAAATGTTAGAGGCCAGAAACTCAGCCCTATGTAGAGACAGAAAGAAGGCCAAAGAAGGAATCAATGAAGGTAAAATAAAATCTTCTACTTCTCTTATCCTTTCTTTTTTAAAAGATTATTTTGAGGTGGACCATTTTAAAAGTTTTTATTAGTTTTGTTACAATATTGCTCCTGGTTTATATTTTGGTTTTTTGGCCATGAGGCATGTAGAATATTAGCTCCCCAACCAGGGATCAAACCCACACTCCATGCACTGGAAGGTAATGTCTTAACTACTGGACAGCCATGGAAGTAAAATACAGTAACAAAAAAAATCTTTCCTCCCATAAGAGCAATTATATTTTTTTGCATTCAGTATACAAACTGTCCTCTGGAGAAAGACATGGCAACTCACTCCAGGATTCTTGCCTGGAGAATCCCAGAACAGCAGAACCTGGTGGGCTACAGTCCATAGGGCCACAAACAATCAGACACAACTGAGGTGACTTAGCACTCAGGCTGCTGCTGCTGCTGCTGCTAAGTCACTTCAGTCATGTCCAACTCTGTGTGACCCCATAGACGGCAGCCCACCAGGCTCCCCCGTCCCTGGGATTCTCCAGGCAAGAACACTGGAGTGGGTTGCCATTTCCTTCTCCAGTGCATGAAACTGAAAAGTGAAAGTGAAGTCACTCAGTCGTGTCCGACTCAGCAACCCCATGGACTGCAGCCTACCAGGCTCCTCCATCCAGGGGATTTTCCAGGCAAGAATACTGGAGTGGGGTGCTCTCAGGCATGCACATACAAATTGTTTATACACAGTGTTAAGTATGTTCTTTCAAAACCAAATTTATAAATTTTACATTTATGTTGACTATGCATTCAGTCAGTTCAGTGGCTCAGTCATGTCTGACTCTTTGTGACCCCATGGATTGCAGCACACCAGGCTTCCCTGTCCATCACCATCTCCTGCAGCTTGCTCAAACTCATGTCCATTGAGTTGGTGATACCATCCAACCATCTCTTCTCATTTTCCAGTAGTCATATATGTATGTGAGAGTTGGACTATAAAGAAAGCTGAGTACCAAAGAATTGATGCTTTTGAACTGTGGTGTTGGAGAAGACTCTGGAGAGTCCCTTAGCCTGCAAGGAGATCAAACCAGTCAATCCTAAAGGAAATCAGTCCTGAATATTCATTGGAAGGACTGATGCTGAAGCTCCAATACTTTGGCTACCTGATGTGAAGAGTCAGCTCATCGGAAAAGACCCTGATGCTGGGAAAGACTGAAGGTAGGAGGAGAAGGAGATGACAGAGGATGACTATGCATAACACCCAGCAAAATCTAAATTATGGTATCACATTCAAAGGTATGATACTATTTATTTTTTACTAGAATAAGACAATGTCATTATAACATTCTACAAGAAAAATGTTTCTCACAAAGGCATTATCCAATGAATAATATATTTCTTCCCAACAGGAGTATGAATCCAATAAATGATGAATGAAGTTTATGTTACATTTCCATGAAGCTTGAACATTGATCCTTGGACAACACAGGTTTGAACTGTCCCGGTCCACTTATATAAGGATATTTTTCAAGAGTAAATACTAGGGTACTACAGTGTCTGCGCTTGGTTGAATCTCTACCAAGGAATCACGGTTACAGAAGGCTGACTATTAATTATACTCAGATTAATATACACATTGCTCAAAGTAAATTGCACTTCTTTAAACTGATGTATGACCATGGTAATACTAAAGAATCTCAAATAATTAAGAAATTATTATAAACTATTAATTTAAACAAATTATAATGCAATCCAACTTAAGTCATATTTGATATATAAGGAAGGTTCTTTTCAGGGTTTACATTCCATGCAAAGACAAATATTGCCCAACTAATAATGTGCTCTACCAGGCTGACTTAAGAACAAAAATGCTGGAGTCTTTAATTCCAATGTTCAATATAAGTTGTTTTAATTACTTTAAATCAACAATACTTTAATTTAAACATTCCATTCTTAACCATTTTAGTAGAAACACTAACAATGTTGCTTCTGAAAGTCTCTTGGCCCTCTGATCTCTGCTTCCCAGCTGCCAACCAAGCTGCTATATTCCAAATTATGTGAATTCGCGCCTTGAATGATTTTTAGAACTAATTTAGTCCCACTTTATCCATGCATCAAGGGAGGGTTACATGAATTAACTCTTAATACACTATGACATACTTTAAAAGGTACATAACAAACAAACACAGAGAAGTCACTTTCTGAGAATTAGTAAATGTGCCTAAATTTATTTTCTAAGTGGGGATAAATTATGGGTCTACATAAGGAATGGCATGCACCATGCAGTGGGTTTTATCAGTTGTGTGCCTTCAACGTCCACCTCTACACCAAGCCTTAGCCTGAGCTACTGCATTGGACAACTGTGGTTGTGTCTGACCAAATGATGCCCTGCTTCTACAGGTGACATACTCCTCCCCTACGACTATCACATGCCAGTCACCATGCCCCAACCCTTGCTGCCTGCAACCATTTTTAGAAAAAGATTATTTTCAGAGTGAAGAATAAAAATAACATAGAGAAATAAATTAGAAAAAAAACCACAATGAATAGATGTGAAGCTATTCAAATTCATGTGACCCTTAGGTGAGCTCCAACCTGTGCTATCTTTCAGGGTTTTGTTACACTGCACAAGAGTTCTTTCTACCAAAGCCGTGACTAGTTAAAATTGGGTGTCTGTCATGTGCAACCAGAAGAGTCTTGAACCAAATTCATAAACATACAATTCAGACAAGAGATTCTGATAATTTCATTTGTTGCTCTTCAGTAACTCAGTCATGGACTGCAGAACTCCAGGCTTTCTGTCCTTCACCATCACCTGGAGCTTGCTCAAACTCATGTCCATTAAGTTGGTGATGCCATCCAACAATCTTGCCCTCTGTCGTCCCCTCTCCTCCTGCCTTCGATCTTTCCCAGCATCAGGGATTTTTCCAATGAGTCAGGTCTTCACATCAGGTGGCCAAAGTACTGGAGTTTCAGCTTCAGCATCAGTCCTTCCAAAGAATATTCAGGATTAATTTCCTTTAGGATTGACTGGTTTGATCTCCTTGCAGTCCAAGGGGCTCTCAAGAGTCTGTTGTGTTTCAAACACAACAGTTTGAAAGCATCAATTCTTCAGTGCTCATCCTTCTTTATGGTCAGCTCTCACATCCATACATGACTACTGGAAAAACCATAGCTTTTGACTTTATGGACCTTTGCTGGCAAAGTAATGTCTCTGTTTTTTAAAACACTGTATAGGTTTCTCATAGCTTTTCTTCCAAGGAGCAAGTATCTTTTAATTTCAGGGCTGTAGTCATCATCTGCAGTGATTTTAGAGCCCAAGAAAATAGTCTCTCACTGTTTCCATTGTTTCCCCATCTACTTGCCATGAAGTGATGGGACTGGATGCCATGATCCAGGGATTGAACCTCGGTCCACAGTAGTGAAATCATTGAGTCTTAACCACAGGTCTACCAGGGGATTCCCCAAGTTCATATAAGACATATTTGAAAGTAGGTCAGTTTCTGGCACCTTTGAGCCAGACTGTCTCATGGGCTGTCCTTTCTTGATTACCCTAAATGATCTATTTTGAGTGAAGTACAGCCAGATGCAGGTTTATCCTGAACCTAAGAACCCCTTCCAAGCACAGTTTTCTTCCAAGTCCTACAGAAGACTTTAGCAATATCTTCACATGGTCTTATTTATTTATTTATTTATTTTTGTAAAAGATATTTAACCACAATGGGTTGGAAGAGTGGTGGGTATTTTTGGCATCCAGATAAAGGAAAAGCAGAGCTGGGAAAATATTTATGTGGTTTGCATCACTTTCACATAGCATTAAGTTATTGCCAGTCTGAGTGGTATCAGAATGGCATCCAGGTACACTCCCAAGCTTTGTGCCAACTCAGTCATCAATATGACAAGCAGCTGCAAGGCCAAAGTCCTATCACTCCAAGGATGTGCCCTGTGATAGCCAACCCTGAAGGGTACTAAGAGTGAAGATGAAAGGTTTGAAATAAAAGCTAATCTGTGGGAAAGTTTCCCAGTCACCACATGTCTAAAATTACAAGCAGAGGCACTGATGTCTAGTCAAAATTTAAAGTGCTCTCCCGTCAGAAATATATTCGATATAATGGCACTATATTTTTTAAAGGCAATGGCATATTTTGTAAAGTTTAAATACATCATTTTAACTGCAATTTTAAAGACACTTCAATAAACTAGTGAAAATTACAATGCCTGATTTATACATATATATACACAAAGGGTACCTTCTTGTGTCATTTTTGAATTTATTAAATTAATAAGAGAAAATTCACATAAAAAATTAATGGAATCTAAAACAAAAGCGACCAAGAATGGCCATGTAACCAACTGAAATTACTTTGACATTGAGAAGTAAATGTTATAATTTTTTTTCACACTGTATTATAAGAAAACCAGCAGTCTATCAAAAAGAAATAAAAATAATGAATAGACTCGAGTTGTTTAAAAAAATACAATTATGAAAGTGAGTTAATCAAATGATCATACTAGAAAAAGATTTAAATATCTTACTAATTCAATATGAAATACTGACATGAGTTAAGATAATGCAAAACTCATTAATGTCAATAATGACATACCATTTAATTAGGGTCATTAATTCAGAGTATTTAAGATTAATTACAGTCCCCGCAAAACTTGAAATGCCATAAAATCTTACTGTATATTATGATAGAGGTTTTCCCAAATTTGGTCCAAAGTTCCCTAAATTTATAAAACATTATTAATAACAAGATGGAAAGCTGAAAGGAAACTTTCTAAAGTACCAATAATTGAATGCAAATTTTAATCAACCCTTGCCACTGGAAAGATTGAGTTATCTCTATAGAAAATTATATTTCAAAATGATTTTCATATGAATAGAGAGAATTAGAAAGTATGCAGATACTGTATATAGATTAAAACAAAGTATTAAAGTGGTATGTCAGGCAACTAATTTTTTAATGTTATTTTCCTGTATTTTGTGATGTTTCCTATATTTGTTGGCCTTTAAAAATATATAATTTTTCTCATTCTGTATGAATGTTCATATCCATAGCTAACTTTGTAGTTATCATTTCGTATTTTTTTTTCTTTTAAAGGGGTCGTCAAAATTATGTAATTTTCAGGCCTTAGGAAACCTGGAGCCAACCATGGTTCCTGCTCTGTGTCATTTTAATAAAATCCCAAATTAAACCCACATGAGTCAAGGTCAATACGGCAGACTGAACATCTCTCTCTGCCTGATCCCTTGACCAACCCACTTCGGCATCTTTACTTAATTAGAGGCTCTCTGGCTCCTATGATGTCACATCCATCTAGTCCAAGAACCAAGATCTGAACCTGTTAATATTCTAATGCAAAGCTCTAAGAACAAGTTGGGTCTGGAAAGAGTACTTTCCTAGTGCCTTAAAACTCAAACTGTTCGAAGGCAACAGATCCTGTGGTGACGGTGGCAGCACTGAATGCCCACAGGCTCCACAGTCTCTCTGCTCAGTAGGGACCTTCGCTTATTTGGACGGCTTCTACCACCCCTGCAATGCCTGGAGGGTTTCCTCCTCCCCCAGGCCCTGACATCAAGAAGGTGGCAGCCCTGTATTCCTGAACATTAAGGAACTGCCCCCTTCCAGTATCTCTTTCCTCCAAGTCCTATTTGCTTGTCATGCTGTCAAACTTCCTGACAAACACCAAGTTATCAATTCAATCTGAGCCCACCATTCACAATCCCCAAAGCTTTGAATTATATGGTAAATCCCCTACATCCGAACCTTCAAGTTGCAAATTTCAAAGATGCCAATGTGTGTTCACATGTCCAATCATGTAACTTAGTTCACATATCTGGTGTATACTGTTATGTGCAGGCGTCCCCTACAAGTGGTTGTGCTTTAATATAATTTACTGTACAGCAGTGTATAGAGTATATTAGTACAGTATCTTTATTTGAAACCCAGGATATCCAGAAGCAAGCATAAAAGCAGCAGTGATGTACCCGGTACTGCTAACAAGCACCAAATGATATGATGGAAAATGTCCTTAGTTTTTTTATTTGCTTGC
This sequence comes from Bubalus kerabau, assembly GCF_029407905.1. Classification (NCBI taxonomy): domain Eukaryota; kingdom Metazoa; phylum Chordata; class Mammalia; order Artiodactyla; family Bovidae; genus Bubalus; species Bubalus kerabau. Next base: position 75,373,063 of record NC_073631.1, on the reverse strand, counting down.
TTTTTATGTATTGTTTATATGAAAAGTATTATAAATTTATTATAGTACAGAACTACATAACTGATTGTGTTATCTGGGTACCTAAGGAGAAGGGGACGACAGAGGATGAGATGGTTGGATGGCATCACCAACTCAATGGACATGGGTTTGGGTGGACTCTGGGAGTTGGTGATGGACAGGGAGGCCTGGCGTGCTGTGGTTCATGGGGTCACAAAGAATCGGTAACAACTGAGCAACTGAACTGAACTGAGGCCAGCTTTGTTGGACTTACAAGAAACTGGACTTACAAATGCACTCTCAGAATGGAACTCATTTGTATGTAGGGGACTTACTGTACACTGTTGATTTATGACTTTCAACTGAAGATGGGAATGATCCACCCAAATGTGGATCTGGCCCTCCCACCAGAGTGGCCTTCTCTTCTGCTCTGGTATTTCCCCAGAACATGCTGATCCCTTTCCCTTAGTTCAGAACAACATGCAACACCAACCTGGCAAGCAGACAATCTCCTATCCTTATAATATATAAATTTATTGGGAAGCAAGTTGGTAAATTCAGGGTGTAATTATTGTAATATAGTAATAGAACAAAAAAGGCTCCCCTGGTGGCTCAGATGGTGAAGAATCCTGCAATGCAGGAGACCCGAGTTCTATCCCTGGGTCAGGCAGATCCTCTAAAGAAGGGAACTTTAGGGGACTGAGCACACAATAGAGCAAAAATTCCTACATTCAGTACTGAATTAACAAAAAGTCAATCTATGCTGATGATTGCATGTTTGCATACTAAGTCACTTCACTTGTGTCAGACTCTTTGCGGCCCTAAAGACCATAGCCCACCAGCTCCTCTGTCCATGGGGTTCCCCAGGCATGAATACTTGAGTGAGTTGCCATGCTCTCCTCCAAGGGATGTTCTCAACCTCTGACAAGGGTTGAACTCATGTCTCCTGTGTCTCCTGCATTGGCAGGTGTGTTCTTTATCACTACCACCACCTGGAAAGCCCATGCTGATGATAACTAATGCTCTAAAGAAGCAGGACTTCCCACCATGGGGGGAAAAATAAGAGAAAGAGACAGAAAAAAATTTTGTTTTACTAACAATTCAACTTTTAAAGGCACTGAAATTGTTGATCTAAGAAACAGAATAAATACTGCATAAGAGCATAAACTCTGGTTTTAAATTGCCCCTTTTTGAATCTCAGCTCTACCACAATCTTCATGGGTGGACTCATACCATTTACTTACTCTCTCTGTTCCTTGGTTTGTTGTTGTAAATTTTGAACACAGTTAGACATGAAGTGCTTAGAACAGTTCTTGGCAAACAGTAAGTGGTAAATGCTTTAATCATTTAGAAAATGAGAATTTTGTGAGACTTCCTCATTTTTCACCTTATTATTGTTCAGTTGCTCAGTCATTTCCAACTCTTTGCGACTCCATGGACTGCAGAACACCAGGCCTCCCTGTCCATCACCAACTCCGGGAACCTACTCAAATCATGCCCATCGCATCGGTGATACCATCCAACCATCCTCTATCATCCCCTTCTCCTCCTGCCCTCACTCTTTCCCAGCATCAGGGTCTTTTCTAATGAGTCAGCCCTTCTCATCAGGTGGCCGAAGTATTGGAGCGTCAGCTTCAGCATCAGTCCTTCCAATGAATATTTAGGGTTGATTTCCTCTAGGATGGACTGGCTTGATTTTGCTGTCCAAGTGACTCTCAAGAGTCTTCTCCAGCACCACTGTTTTACACTGTAGTGTTCTTTTATTTTAAATGACATTTGACATGGTCATCATCCTCTCTTCATTGTCTCTGGTCTTAAAATTCTTAATTTGATCCTGGTCATGTCTCTGGCCTTTTTTCCCTAGCTGTGGTCCTGAATATGCTAATAGGGCATGCCTGCCTCTCCCTTCCCACCCAAAGAAAGTAACACATGACCAAGTAAGTTTGAAAAATGCTGAATAAGCAGGTTTCTTTACCTCAGGGCTTCTCCATAGGAAGAAAAGTCAACGTCTAGGCCCTCAGATCTCCAAGAAAGCTAAGCCACTGCAGTTCCGCTTAAATGGTTTAAAATTTATTTAGGGTTTGAAGTCTTTTTTTTGTACTGTCTTCCCTGACCCTCCTAACTGTTGTGCCGCAGGCCTTGTGTCTGCCTGTCCACAGGATGCAAGCAGCCAATAACAATCCCCTAATCTACCAAGTGTGCAGTTGAGACTCAGGTAGAGCAAGCCCATTCCCCAGGCACCACAGGCTCATCTACATAAAATTCCACGAGGCAGACACAGTGCAGAGCATTTCCCAAATTTCTCTGTCCATAGAAACTTTTCTTGAGGAACACTGAAAATCATATCCAGAAATACCAGCTGCCCTTAAACGGTGACAAGACTTTTTTTTTTTCCAAAGTTTCTGAAAATACTTGTCTTTTGACTCCGAGTCTCCTTTTCTTAAAGAACAAGATTCCCCCACTTTGAACATTATTTCTCTACTCTGAACAAGATTTCTCTACTTTCGGGCACAATAATCTGTCTTCTCTTTCCCAAATTTAAAATAGCCAAGTATTTTCCAATATCTTATTTAATTCTGGCATACAACTCTGTCCTGGAAAAGTTTTTTAAAGTGATTCTCAGGACATATCTGATCTGAGGGAAAATCCAGATGAATGAAGCTCATTCCCATCCCTAAGAAACTGCACAGAATACTTGAGTTATGGCAGGACCACCATGGATCCACTTGATTTCTAGGTAAACCACCATCTCTAACTTTGAGCGGTAGTAAATAATCTGCAGTAGTAGTAACTGACAAGTTATTTAACTTCACTAAGCTTGAATTTCTCCATCTGTAAAAGAAAATGATCATGAAGTTTAAATGAGATGGTGTACATATGAATTTCTGGAACAAAACAAATGCCACTTCAAATTGTTACTTTCTTTTCAGAGTTACAGGTGTTTTACCTTTTGCCTTTCGATATCTCCTTTGTCTATTTCAGATCTCCCCAGACTTGCAGCTGCCTGCTTTTCCCCAAGAAAATTGTTTTTGTAATTTCCTGCTGCAACATTTTTTTTTTTCTGACCTCACTTAGTCACTGAAAATCAGAATCAATTTTACAATTTGCGTAGCTACTTTTTTGGCAATAACATGTACATTTCTCACAAAAGAGTTACTGGTTCTAAGTAGAGGTTCCAACACTTCAAAAATTACATCCTCCTTTTATCTCAGGCCAGGATGAAGTTTTTCCTAATCCTACTCCTTTGGACTGAGCTCAATCTCTGTAAAAATGAATTGTTTCTTGGGTTAGGATCAAGAAGGAAGTGAAAACAGTCTCATAAAATGGTCATCTAATAGGGTGGAGGTTATTTTCATTAGGTATGAGGAGTGTCTTCCAAGTTGCATAAAGTAAAGGGTCCTGCCTCACCCAACTCATTGACTTTATCTGTCCTCAATCCATGTCTGATCTTTTTCCTCTTTGCTTTACTAAATAAAATTTCCCTTTGAAATTGTGCCCTTTTTTGACTTTTACAAATGCCTAACAACTATTTAGCTTTTAAACCATGAAATATTCTCTTCACAGAGAAGAAAACAACAGCATCTTGTTCACCAGAAAAATTGTTCTTGTGACAGAATTTCCTGACATTGGTAAAGTCCTTTGGGAAATCACCCCTCCCCCACATTCAGTTCCTGTGGTTTGGGAAAGATCCCAGTTCCAGGGGTAGGTCCAGACTGGTCGCAGACAAAGGCTACATCATATTTTCTGGTTTGGGTACCTGGTTCAGAGACGGGCATGTGACTCAATCAAAGCTGCTTGAAGACAATGAGACTTACTGGAACAGAAGTAGGTGGTTCTCCCTACTGGACTGAACTTGAGGCACATCAGGGCTTGTGGCCAGAGGTATATACTGAGCTGGAAATTAACAATGCAAAGAAGCAGAACTAAGAGTGGAGAGCAACAGGCACATGAAAACCAGAAATGCCCCTGGATTCAACAGCATGAGTCAATAAATCTCATTTTCCTTTATATATCTGAGTTAAGTTTTTGTCACTTGCAAATGAAAGGTTCCCAACTGATACACATATTTGACTACCCAGAAAAGTTTATAAACATTAGCTTTTCACAACTTTGCCAGGTCAAGCACAGTAAGAACATTCACCATTTGAAAGCCAAGGAAACTGATCTCTAGAGAGATTACACAGCTCTGCCAAGGTTGCATCACTAATAAGTTACAGAGTAGCGACAACTCAAACCTGGGTCTTCTGAGTGTCTGCTCTGTCATAATTTTCATTAAAGAAGCTTGCAATGTGCTTGCTCCCATAGTCTTGCCCTGCCAGGTCTTCACCCAAGTGGTAGATCCTGTAAGACTCACCTGCTGGTAATGAAGAGAATCAATCACAGACATTGTTAGGGACTATGGGAAACAAAGGGGGAAATGATGACTGTTTTCTATACTATACATAAACTGAGCCTTGAAAATACAAAGTTATTAAATGGCAGTACATGGTGGGCCACACATCAGTACCAGCATTAAGGCTCAAAATGGTATCTCTGCCAACTTTGGAGTGAGCAGCAGGTATAAACACAAGAATACAAAATCAGGAAATCAGAGAACCTCAGTCCCCTCTCCAAAGAGGGAGTGATACACTAGATCTCCAAACAAGAGGGAATTACTTATTCCTAAATGTCTTGGCCTTTGAGTTTGCACTGTCTTTCGTCGTGTCTTGGCCTAAAGCTTACACATTATTTTTCTGCATATGTTTCTATACCTTGTCACTGAAAGATAAGCAAGTACCAGAGTAGAAACTGCCTTCCATGGATGATAAAATCCAACCAATCTCAATTCTTCTGAGCCCAAAAAAGATAGAAGCAATTCAAAATAATATACTCTCAGTGCCTGATTTTGTCTATAGAGCAAAAGCAAATTATAAACAACAAACTAAATGGAGTGCAATCTTATTCAAGACCAGGGTAAAAACAAAACCTAGTTCTCTTTTCTCAACTATTCCATTTCTTACCTTCTAAACATATCACAGTTAATTAAAATTGTATTTATTCCTACTGAAAGAAATATGTATCTTCCAAACCATTAGTCTAAATGGACTAATATTCAAATAGTCATATTCAGTATAGGCATCTATCACAAAGCTTCATTTGTAACATTATTTTTGTTAAGGAATCTATGTTATGCAAAATAAAATTTATTTTTTGAATCATAAAGTTGTTCCCTAACAGCCAACATTTAAAATATTTTATCATAATAAATCATGTAAGTTAGAATATTTTCTTTGTGGATATGAAAACAAAATAACAGGAACAGAATGAAGACATTAGAAAAATCTTTCTTCATGTTTATTTTTTAAAACAGCACACAATCCTGAATATGCACGTCTAGTCCATTTTTTTAATCCTGTGATAAATTATAAAATGAAAAACAATAAGATTATTTTAGTAACAATTCCGGAAAAATTCTTATTCAGATTTATTACAGCTGTGTTTCTCATGTCTTAGCTAAAATACTTCTCTCGAAAACTACACTGTGATTTGCTGTTCTAATTGATGCATATTTTTATATCTCTGTACAGTTGCTTTCTGTCAACACTTTACTACATAGAGAAAACAGAGACCAAAACAGTGAGGAGGAAATGAAACAGAAATCAGCAGGAAAGCTGCTTACTTTTCAAAAGAGTATTTTACATCAAAGGACTAACAAACTGGATATCCTGCAAATAATAAGGGATTACTTAACAATGAATGTAAAGAAATGTTCCAGTATTGGAAAAATGTATTATTTCCAGCATTTAATAATGTCTGCTAAATTGGTAAACTGTCTCATTTTAAGAGATGGCAATTTACAACAAATAATTTTTAATAGAGAATTCATCCAGGAATAAAATGTTCAATTTGGCTCTAATTGTAAGGTTTAACTGATTTTAAAAATCCTTAAAAAATGGAAAATTTTAATCCCACATAACTGATAATCCTAAATACAAATTAATTCTAGTAAAAAACCAAGCATCATAAATTGCTTGGTTTTGTAAGAAGTTTTAAAATGTTTTAAATATGTCAAAAAGCACTTGTAAATCAACAATTATGTATTAAAAATAACTATCTGAACAGAGCAAAGCATGAGACCAGAGTTTAAATCCCAGATCTGCTTCCAAATAGGAGTTTCCTTGACAAATAGATAAAACAGAGACTCTGAAGTCAGAACTAAGTTCAAATTCCAGTTCCACACTGACCAGCCATGTGACCCCAAGCCAAGTTACTCAGTTTCCCTGATTCTTGATTCCAGCAAGTATAAAATTAAAAAAAGAACAACATATATAGGTAGTAAAGATTAAATCACACATACACACACACACACACACACACACACACACACACACACATTGTATGAATGCACATAAAGTCAATAGCATAGTGTTCAATGTGTTTTTATCTTATATCCTTTCCTTTCTTACCTGCAATATTGGTGCCTCCTGAATCTTCAAAACGAGTCTGTTTTGAAAGTCCCATATAAAGTCCATTTTAGTGTGAGTCTAGAGAACACAGTAATATCCCTTTTCTCAAGAAGTGTTATACAGGCACCATTTCATAATAGTTTAAAATATAAATAAAATATAAATGCCTTAAAAATCTTTTACCTGTATCTTTTTATACACATTCACAATCTCTTCAAGAACCCTTGAGGCCAGATGTATTCTGGAGTTTAGAAATGTTTTAATTTTAGAAAGGTAATAATGTGCATAGATCATATATTACATACTGCTCCCAGCAGAAGCAAAGGATCAAGGACAACAACTTTTATCAAGCATACAGATACAGGCATATCTAGTTTTTATTATGCTTCCCAGATAACACACTTTACAAATTGAATGTTTGTGGCAGCCCTGTGTTGAACGAAACTGTTGGTGCCATTTTTCTAACAGCAATAATTTTAAATTAAGATATGCACACTGTTTTTAATACTTAATACTATTGCACACTGAACAGACTACATACAATGTAAATATAAGTTTTAGAGGTACTGTGAAGCCAAAATAATTTATGACTGGCTTTATTTTGATATTAGATTTACTACAATGGTTTGGAACTTAACCCACAATATCTTCAAGGTATGTCTCTGATTCCTGTACCAAATGAGATTCACATTAAGTGGGATCAATAAAGACTATTAAGTAGTCTTATGCATTGAGATTCAGAAAACTAAGACATAAAACTACAACATTCAGAAAACTAACATCACAGCATCTGGTCCCATCACTTCATGGTCAATAGATGGGGAAACAATGGAAACAGTGGCAGAGTTTATTTTCTTGGGCTCCAAAATCACTGCAGATGGAGACTGCAGCCATGAAATTAAAAGACGCTTACTCCGTGGAAGAAAAGCTATGACCAACCTAGACAGCATATTAAAAAGTAGAGACATTACTTTGCCAACAAAGGTCCGTCTAGTCAAAGTTATGGCTTTTTCAGTAGTCATGTATGGATGTGAGAGTTGGACTATAAAAAGAAAGCTGAGTGCCAAAGAATTGATGTTTTGAACAGTGGTGTTGGAGAAGACTCTTGAGAGTCCCTTGGACTGCAAGGAGATCAAACCAGTCCATCCTAAAGGAAATGATCCCTGAATATTCATTGGAAGGACTGATGCTGAAACTGAAACTCCAATACTTTGGCCACCTGATGTGAAGAACTGACTCACTGGAAAAGACCCTGATGCTGGGAAAGATTGAAGGCAGGAGGAGAAGGGGACGACAGATGAGATGGTTGGATGGCATCACCGACTCGATGGACATGAGTTTGAGTAAGCTCTGGGAGTCGGTGATGGACAGGGAAGCCTGGCGTGCTGCAGTCCATGGGGTCACAAAAAGTCGGACACAATGGAGCAACTACACTGAACTGAACTGATGCACTGAGATAGGCACAGTTTTCAAGATTTCCAACCCTGCAAGATTCTCGTTCTCCGATCAATCAATCAAATACAATCATCTCTTGGTATCTTCAGGGGATTGGTTCCAGGAACCTCCACATGTACTGAAATCCACAGGTGCTCAAGTCTCTTACATAAAATGCTGTAGTACAACGAATGTGGCAGTCTCTCCATAGTCACAGGTTTCACATCCTCAGGTTCAACCAACTGCAGATGGAAATTTCAATTTATATATCCACAGATATATAAAGGGCAAACTGTATATTTATTGGTAAGAAATCTGCCTGAGCAGTTCAATCCCATATTGTTGAAGGGTCAACAGTACTAATCAAGGTACTGCACAATGAGATTTTGCAGATGAACTTAAAGTTACTTATCAGTTGACTTTAAAATACAGAGATTATCCCAGGGCAGCCCCATGTAATCACAGAAACCCTTAAAAGAAGAGAGAGGCAGACACATCAGTCAGAGCGGGATGGTTGAAGAGAATGGCAAAGAAAGGATAAAACAGAAGCGGAGGTCAGAGAGAGGGACCTGACTGGCCACTGTTGCTTTGGAAGATGGATAAAGGGGGCCACTAGCCAATGAATGGCAATGGCACCCTACTCCAGCACTCTTGCCTGGAAAATCCCATGGACGGAGGAGCCTGGTGGGCTGCGGTCCATGGGGTCACGAAGAGTCGGACACGACTGAGCGACTTCCCTTTCACTTTTCACTCTCCTGCATTGGAGAAGGAAATGGCAACCTACTCCAATGTTCTTGCCTGGAGAATCCCAGGGACGGTGGAGCCTGGTGGGCTGCCGTCTGTGGGGTCGCACAGGGTCGGACACGACTGAGCGACTTAGCAGCAGCAGCAGCAGCCAATGAATGTGGGCAGCCTCTAGAAGAACAGTCTGTGGCCAACAGCCAGCAAGGAAGTGAGGACCTCAATCCTATAATCTCAAGGAACCGAATTTTGCCAACAATCTAAAAATGCTTGAAGTAAATTCTTCCCCAAAGCTTCCAGGAAGGAACATAGCCTGAATGATACTTTAACCAAGGCCTGTGAGACTCTAAGCAGGGAATCCAGCTGAGCTGGACTTCGAACTCAGGGAAACTGTGAGATAATCAATTTGGGTTGCTTTAAGCTGCTAAATTTAGGGTAATTCATGACAGCAGCAATACAAAACTAGTATGTGTATGTTAGAGTGAGATTTTTAAGGCCAAATGAGTTTCTGGAAATATATAAAATCTTTTCATTTTCAGAGCTTCTGGGGTTTCAGAATTGCACAGAAGGGATTCAGAACTATTAATTTCCATTATTTAAATATGTTCAGTGACATCACCAAGTTAATAAATAGTAACTAGGCTTTGAAACTTTTGATAAAACATTGTTATATATGCATTAAAAAAGAAAAAGGGTTTCTCTAGTGGCTCATTCAGAGAAGGTAATGGCAACCCACTCCAGTACTCTTGCTTGGAAAATCCCATGGATGGAAGAACCTGATAGGCTGCAGTCCATGGGGTCACTAAGAGTTGGACACAACTGAGCGACTTCACTTTCACTTTTCACTTTCATGCATTGGAGAAGGAAATGGCAACCCACTCCAGTGTTCTTGCCTGGAGAATCCCAGGGACAGGGGAGCCTGGTGGGCTGCTGTTTATGGGATCGCACAGAGTCGGACACGACTGAAGCGACTTAGCAGCAGCAGCAGCAGCGCTCATTGGTAAAGAATCCCCCTGCCAATGCAGGAGACACAGGCTTGAGCCCTGATCTGGGAAAAGCCCACATGCCCCAGAGCCACTAAGCCCATGAACCGCAACTACTGAGCCTGTGCTCTAGAGTCTGGCAGCCACAACTACTGACTGCAAGTCCTAGAACCCATGCTCCGCAGCAAGAGAAGCCACCACAGTGAGAAGCTGGAGCACAACAACTAGAGAAAAGGCCATGAAGCAGTAAAGACCCAGCACAGTTAAAATTAACTTTTTTAAAAAAGAAAAAAAAAAAAAACAATAATAATCTCAGTACCTAGTTCCCTTTTTGTTCTAAAGGTTTCAAAGTTAGCCAGTCCCTTCAAGACAGCTGGACTCAGAGTAACTCTGAGTAAAGGACAGTAAAGGACAGTGCCCCTGTTAGCCAATAATAGATAACATTTACTGAACACTTCCATAGCCAGGTGCTGTTCTAGGTGCTTCATATGCATTTCCCCATTTAATCTGTCAACCACCCTATGAGAAAGTACTGCTCCCATTCCTGTTTTACAGGTAGAGAAATCCATGCAACTGAGCAGTGAACTGACTTGCCTGAGGACACACAGCTAGTTAGGGGCATAGTTTCTAAACCTAGGAAGTCCAGCTGCAACATCTTTGTGGCTAACCACTTGTCAACGCTGTTTCTGTTGGTACAGGCACCATTTAAACACACACGTACAACTGGCACAGTAAATCCAAAGTACCCACGACCCTAGAATTTATCAGAGAAATCTTTTTCTATGCAAACTTTTGCATTGATCCCTTAAGTCCCAATAGTATTTCCTTCAGGAAGCACAGTGTACTAACGAGCCAACCAGCATGATCTGCTCTCCAAGGTTACCTGCTGTGCTGCTTTTTCTCTCCCTTAGCATAGTGCGAAATTCTGGAAAGTCATGCACACTACTGGATCCAAAATCCTGAATAACCTTGGGTCATGGCTGTGTCCTTATTACTAATGCTGCTGCTGCTTAGTCACTCATAGTTGTGTCCAACTCATTGAGACCCCATGGACTGTAGCCCACCAGGCGCCTCTGTCCATGGGATTTAGGGACCTGCAAAATAAACTCATGGTGACCGGCTAAGGTCACCACATGAACCAATTCACAATTTTCCAGCTCAAGACTACAACACCTCAGGTCAGAGCAAGCTACACAGGGCCCAGTAGGAAGTCTTCTTTGACCTAATCTGTAATAACCAAGCATACTGAAAAAATCAACAACAAAAAACCATCTTAGTGTTCAACAAGATTTATCCACAAGATGCTATCTGTATTATCATATGAGTGAGAACAGTTTTAAATGAATTTTGAACAAAAAACAAAGCTCCTCTTGTAATACACGTAAGAAAATGAGTGCCACACAAATGCAGGGTTGCGATCTGGACTATATTAAGATCAGGAGAAGAAACTAATGTCCTGGGAAAAACACACTAGTGGTTCTCAGACTTGAACACACATCAGAATACCCAGAGCGCTTGTTAAAACAGTTTTCTGAGTCCCACCCCACCCGAAGTTCTGATCCAGTAGGTCTGAATGAGGATCCTGTGGGTGCTGTTGCTCCAGGGACCAAACTGGGAAACTGCTAGTTTGCGGTTTGGGACCCAGGTATTGGCAGTTTTTATAAATCCCCAAGTCATTGTAATATGTAGCCAGAGATGAGCTCACTGGGCTAGGAAAACTGGTAATGAGGAAGACATTAATTAGAAACTCTGTATTAATTTGTATGACGGAGATAACCTATCACAAAAGCTAACATGTCCTTGAAGGAGTATCTGCAGACAAGATCACGGCCTGTGAGAAGAGACCTTTCGGGCATCAAAAGGAGAGCCCTTCTGGACACTGCCCAGTAGCCATCAGCCGTGTACTTCAGGGAAAACCTTAGGCCTCCCCATCCAGGCATTGTGATTTCCAAGATCCTTTCTGCAGAAGGAGGAGTAAAGCCACATCTGCTGTTTCTCTAAAATCGTCTGGTATTCATATCCATGGCCATGTGTTACTAGTTAACTAAAAGACTTCTATAAAACCACTGCCAGAGGCCTGTTTCAAAGCCATTTCACCCCTTTGCCTTTGAAGAATATGTATTCACATGATAAATTTTAATTAGGAAGTTTGTGTGATTCTGTACTTTAAATGCAAGGTACATTGCAAAGTGAGAACTGGGATTTTCTGTGACCTCTATTAAGCTTCGTTGTCTGTTACAATCTGAGCCACAAGCTTTAAGAGAGGAATTGGGGTGGAACCAGAGTCAGAAAAAAATATTTTTAAAAAAGAGATATGATCCACATCAAAATTGGATCCAGATAAGCAGAAAGAAATGGGGGGAAAGAATTACTCAAGTGACAACAGGATATCTGATCTCCACAACGAAGAGTGGTTGAGGAATGACAGCCAATTGTTTTCATTACGGAACTGAATTAATTAAAACTACTCAAAATAGTTTTTGTAAAAAGAAGAGTGTGTTTTTTAGTGTGTTATTTATATCAGAAAACTTTGAAGCTTTCAATTATCAAGATGGTTTGATTTTGTTCTTTCTCTAAATGATAACTGCTTAAGCGTTCAGAATCAGTGAAGTCTAGCGTAAATCTGGGTTCATAGGTTCAAACCATCCTTTGAATAAGGTGCTTTCTGCACAGTGAAAATGAAAAGACACGCAGTGCTTAAAATGCTTCTGTGCGTCCTCAGTTCAGTTCAGTCGCTTAGTTGTGTCTGACTCTTTGCTACCCTGTGGGCTGCAGCACGCCAGGCTTCCCTGTCCATCTCCAAATCCTGGAGCTTACTCAAACTCATCCCCATCGAGACAGTGATGCCATCCAACCATCTCATCCTCTGTTGTCCCCTTCTCTCCTGACTTCTGTCTTTCCCAGCATCAGGGTCTTTTCCAGTGAGTCAGTTCTTCACATCAGGTGGCCAAAGTACTGGAGTTTAAGCTTCAGCATCAGTCTTTCCAATGAATATTCAGGACTGATTTCCTTTAGGATTCACTGGCTTGATCTCCTTGCAGTCCAATGGACTCTCAAGACTAATAACCAAGTATATCTGTGTCATCCTAGCTGGCCTGAAATACACCTTTTAGAATCAATCCTTGGAATTACTTCAAACAGACAGAAACACCTCTGAAAAGTCACATATATGGACTAAGAAGGGGACATGAACCAGGCAACACTTTACCATGAGATAATTTATCAGAGAACAGGTTCTTAACAGAACCATGGTAGCTGAATGACTCCCAGCAGGGGGCAGGACAGACTACAGTTGAAGGGTGAGGTAATGGAAAGGGTAAAGCAAGGGCTGGAACAGCCTGAGGCACACTGATTCTCCTACAGAGGGAAGTGATAGCTCAGGTTGGGGTTCAGAGTTGGGCAGCTGCAGGGCTGAATTTCACAGCATGCCTAGAGCTTTCTTGGAGAAACCTGACATTTGATACATCTAATCTGATCATTCACCTTCTTACATAAAAAATTACTAAAATGAAAAAAAAGTTAAAGCAATTTATTATAGGGTCTCATAGATATGAACAAGAAGAAGATGTACATGGGATTACAAAAGTCAATGAATAAAATTCAATAAGAATTGACTCATTATTTCTCTGGTAAAGGCAGTCCCTCTTGGATCAAGAATAAAAGGAAGATCAGAAGGTTCTCATGTCAACAAGTCTGTGGAATGAACTCAGCCTCAGCACTGCAAAAGCACTCTAATCATTCTTTGAAGATCACCTTCATCCAAGGTTCTTTTTGGCAGACTCTGTTGGCTACGTGTCAATATCCACTCCATATGCCACTAGCTCTCAGAACCCTGAATGGGTCAGAGATCCTCTCTTCTCCCATATGACAGGGGGAAGATGAACTCACCCCAACTCCAGAGTAATCCTGATTATTATCAACTCATCACAGAGAAAATTTTCCTTCTGCCAAGGATTGGTTTAACAGGAGGTTTGACTCAGTTCTGCCCAATAAGACTTAGGAAGTTTCAGTAAAAGCCTTCCTGGATCCCAACGGTTAGACATATCTTTCCATCTCCTCTGGACGTGAGAATGGCAAAGTAACAGAGCTGAAGTCACAGCTGGGACTGCCCAACCTCTGGACTAACAGCTATGTGAGACTGGAATCTCCTATTATGTAAGACTCATTGAGTCTCACTTTTCCATCATTTTTAACCCAAAGCATCCCAACTAATTCATTATCAAAATGTGCTATAGGAAAACAATTTCATAATATGAATAAGTAAAATCAGCACTATGGTAGGCCTAAAAACTAATACTACCTATAGGATTAAGGAAACATTTTGAGAATCAAAACCACTAATTAAGGAAACTTATTAGGTAACTCAAAACACACCAGGTTTTTTTTTCATGATTAATAAAATTTCCGAGCTACTAGTAAAAATATCTTTCTGAATTTATGATTTAATCACTTAAAAATACTGACAGTCCTCCACTGCCAACCAGAAAAAGTTCAGATAGTGTGGCAATCAAGAAATCACTTAGACATACTTGTCAGACCCAACCTAATAGAACAGTTTAATCTCCTAGTTCTCCAGCCCCCCAAACTTTATACAAATCTGCCCCAAGGCACATTCCCATTACCATATCATTGTTCTGTCCCTTTTTTCTGCTTTAGATAATCCCTGCCCTAGCAAAGTTTTACACAGCTGAATACTCAGAACAAAATATCATTTTTTGTGTGTGAAGTTTTATCAAAAGTCCTGTACTGGGCAAGATCTTTCATTCCTTCCCAAATTGATACCACTGGAATCAACTCTGATCATCTTGCAGTACAGATCACAGGATAGATATTTGTTTCCTCCACATGGTCAAGAGTATCCTGAACACCAGTATCATTTATCTGAGTTGAATCTTTTTAGGGTTTACAATTTCTAACCAAATTCCTTTTGGTTGGAAGAAAAAAGACATGGAGATTTCACTAAAGGGTAGGGAAACAAACATAGCTCTGTTTTAATTGATTCCTTCAACCTTAAAGGTATTAAGAACTTATTCCCTCAGAATTCTAATGTTATTTTAAAATCCTGATTATCACCTCATATCACCTCCTTATGGTTTATTACTATAACATTCTTAAGGAAGTTTTAGCTGAGATTTGTTTTTACTGTCTGAGCCACCAGGGAAGTCTTTCTTTCTTTACTTTCTATATTTCATTTAATTTGTTATGTGTAAGATAATCCCCCAAAAGGCAAGTAACTGAAATGCTTTTGTCATTTATTCATGTGTTGGCTCAAACTTAGATTAAAATAAGAATAATGATAGCTGTCAATCTTGGGCTTTTTTATATAATAATATGATATTTATAACTGTTTCGCAAAATGAAGATAAGGATCAGGCTATTAAAAAATAGAAATCAGTTCAAAAGTAAAAAGTGAACCTGACTGTCCCAGAGGGAAGAAGTTTTTCTTGTTGGCCCAGAGGCAAAGAAGCACTTAAAGATTAATGGGGTTGTGTGACAAGGACATAGGAACCAAAATGAAAGGGTTCCCACCATCCAACTTTGGAACAATTTGAGCATCACAAAGACTAATGAGTGTGATTGAATATAAACACTGAGTAAATAAAAATCTACAAGTATATCCTATGTTCAAAATATTTAAAAGAAAAAAAAGATGTACTTTGTGTTCAGGGATGCATATAGAGGGGATGGGCTTCTCACATGGCTCAGCAGTAAAAAATCTGCCTGCCAATGCAGGAGACACAGGAGACATGGGTTCAATCCTTGGGTCAGGAAAATCCCCTGGAATAAGAAATGGTAACTCGCTCCAGTATTCTTGCCTGGAAAACTTCATGGACAGAAGAGGCTGGTGGGCTACAGTACATGGGGTCACAAAGAGTTGGACAGGACTGAGCAACTGAGTACACACACACACACACATATAGGATATAAAACTGTATAATGGTATAAGTATGGACAATATATAAGATGGCACCCAGTCCACACTGGTCCTCTGGATACACAAAGATGTAACTCTCTGTCTGAGAATGGTTACAGTTAACACTCACAGGACAAGAGTATCCAGTACATCTACCACATCAGATCTCACTGGTTGAGAACATATGCCAACCGCTGAAGCATGAGAAAATATACCTATATTCACAGGGTGTGACAACCGATTGATAGATATTTTTTGTACGTGTGAGAAAATATCTCAGAGATAAAGAGCAACAAATAAGTTCTATGCAGATATTTCACCCGGGTAAGCATGTACCTTACACTTCAGTCTAAGACACAGTCTTTATTATAAAACAAATACTGCTATTACAGAATAAGTATCCAAGTAAATTGCAAAGATTTTGTTCACCCAATATTTTAACAACCATATAAACTTCTGAGTGCATGCTGCAAGTGTGATAAGTCGCTTCAGTTGTGTCCAACTGTTCATGGTGACCCCATGAACTGTAGCCCACCAGGTTCCTCTAATTATATTAAATAAACCTAGGGAATCAAATTTGCTATACCTGTTGACAAAGTTCCCTGTTAGTGGGCTATGCCACAATCACTGCTAGATAATTTAACAGAGTTCAATAATTTGGCACCTGGGAGAAAATCAGCAGTGAGCTCTGATAATTTAATCTTCAATGTGTCTCCTAATCACTGTAAAAGTGCACAAGAATATCTATGCAATTATGCAGAAATGTTACAAGTTTCATTGTTGTACATTAAGAGGATTTAATGTATCTAGCGAATTACATTTTCAGCTTATCTAACAAATCTGTAATACAAAAATATACATTAATCATTTTAACTATAAAATAGCATTTATATGGTATTTTCCTTGAAGGACTAACAATCACAGTCTTGGTTATACTGAATAATTCTGCAATTATTTTATTTATAAATTAAATATATTCTCACAAGTGTGCTGAAATCTCCAGATTCCCCTAGTAAAAAAGCAGGTAATACTAAAAACAACCCAACGTCATATTTTTAAAAAACAGATGAAAGACAATGTGTCTGCACTAAGGCTGTACTTTAAAAAGCCAACCAGGAACAGAAAGTAAATAGACTAGTTTAATAAGAAGATGCACAGGGACTTAACTCCTCAGCTCAGCTGTGACCACTCCTTATAAAAGGGCTGACTTGAGCCTTGTACAGCTCCTCACCCAAGAGTTAGGCCTTCTGAACCCCATAAAACAGCGGTTCCCAACCTTTTTAGCACCAGGGACCAGTTTCATAGAAGACAATTTTTCCAGGGATGGGGGGGGGGGTGGATGATTTTGGTATGATTCAAGCACATTACATTTATTGTGCACTTTATTTCTATTATTATTACATATGGTATATAATGAAATAATTATACAACTACCATACTGCAGAATTGGTGTGACCCCTGAGCTTGTTTTCCTGCAACTAAGGAGCATGCAATCTAGATCCTCCGCTTGCCCGGTTCACAGTAGGGTTGGTGCTCCTATGAGAATCTAATGCCGCAGCTGATCCTACAGAAGACATAGCTCAGGCAGTAATGTGAGTGAAAGGCAGCAGCTGTAAATACAGATGAAGCTTCTCTCACTTGCCCACTGCTCACCTGCTGCTGTGTGGCCTTGTTTCTAACAGGCCACAAACTAGTAGTGGTCCATGGCCCAGGGGTTGGGAACCCCTGCTATAAAAGGCTCTGGAGAAGGCAATGGCACCCCACTCCAATACTCCTGCCTGGAAAATCCCATGGACAGAGGAGCCTGATAGGCTGCAGTCCATGGAGTCGCTAAGAGTCAGACATGACTGAGCAACTTCACTTTCACTTTTTACTTTCATGCATTGGAGAAGGAAATGACAACCCACTCCAGTGTTCTTGCCTGGAGGATCCCAGGGACAGCGGAGCCTGGTGGGCTGCCGTCTATGGGGTCGCACAGAGTCGGACACGACTGAAGTGACTTAGCAGCAGCAGCTATAAAAGGATCCAGTCTCTAGGGTCCTTCTGAGATTCCTTCCAGATGCCCCTTCCAAAACAGCTTTCAGGTTTTAGCTTTAGGATTGGTCTCTGCTTTGGAAGATTTTCTGGCTCTTTGCCAGACACACCCAATGGACTTGCCTGTGCTCTGCAACCCAGTTCCCCTTTGCTATGGGTTTTGCAGCTGTCTTACTAACAACCAAGGCTACCCTGGGCTGAACCCAGGTGACTTTCTGCCCATGAGAGGAAGTTCTAAAGTCTAGTTTTAGGATTCTCAGTTTAAAACTACCACTTTTCAACTCAGAATAAACAAAAGGATATGAAATATGAGCCATAAGGTCTAACATAAAAGTTCCTTAGGGGATTATACCAATGGTAGAAACCTACTCCTGCAAAAGTGTCAAAAGCTCAATATATATTTCAAAGGTAGTTTTATTATGAACCAAAGAGCATGAGATAATAATCATGAGAATATGAACCCAGATTTCCCATGGATATGGAATAGAAAACCTGAAAACTGAGCAACTATTTATATTTGACAACCACCCCTCCTGTGAAATAGAGTTTATAGAACAGCTATTATTACACCACCTAAAACCTCACAAGTCCACTTTGGAAAACAGTTGAGCCTTTCTAAAAACAACTGAACATGAGCCTATCATAGGACTCAAAAATTCTACTTCTAGGTAAATTCCACCTAAGAAAATTGAGGAGAGGCAGCTGTGCGGCGCTGGAGCGACTTTGAGGAAATACGCCACATTCAAGGGCAAAGGAGAAGCCCCAGCAAGACAGTAGGAGGGGTGAAATCACATTTAGAATCAAACCCCATGCCCACCAGAGAAGATCAGAGGGCTCAAACAAACCTTGTGTGCACCAGGATCCAGAGACCCCAACGAAACTGAAACAGAACTCTGTTTGAGTATCTCCTGTGGAGGTATGGGTCAGCAGTGGACTTTGCAGGGGCAGGGGCTCTGGGTGCAGCAGACTTCGGTATGGCATAAGCCGTCTTGAGGAGGTCACGGTAACCCCACCATAGAGGTGCCAGAACTTACACAGGACTGGGAAATAGACTCTTAGAGGGCTCAAACAGAACCTTGTGTGCACCAGGACCCAGGAGAAAGGTGTAGTGATGCCACAAGAGATGGACCCAGACATGCCCGAGAGTGTCCAGGAGTCTCTGGTGGAGGCGTGTGTTGGTGGTGGCCTGCTGCAGGGTTGGAGGCACTGAGTACAGCAGTGTGTGCGTGGACCTTTTGAAGAAGGTCACCATTATCATCATTACCTCCACCATAGTATGGCCCCAGGTAAATAACAGGGAGGGAACACAGCCCCATGCATCAACAGAAAATTGGATTCAATATTTACTGAGCATGGCCCCGCCCATCAGAACAAAACCCAGTTTTCCCCTCAGTCAGTCTCTCCCATAAGGAAGCTTCCATAAGCTCTTATCCTTCTCCATCAGAGGGCAGACAGACTGAAAACCACAATCACAGAAAACTAGCCAATCTGATCACATGGACCACAGCCTTGTCTAACTCGATGAAACTATGAGCCATGCTGTGTAGGACCACCCAAGACGGATGGGTCATGGTGGAGAGTTCTGAGAAAATGTCCACTGAAGAAGGGAAGGGCAAACTGCTTCAGTATCTTGTCTTGAGAACCCCATGAACAGTATGAAAAGGCAAAAAGACAGGACACTGAAAGACGAACTCCCCAGGTCAGTAGGTGTCCAATATGCTACTGGAGATCAGTGGACAAATAACTCCAGAAAGACTGAAGAGACAGAGCGAAAGCAAAAACAACACCCAGTTGTGGATATGACTGGTGATGGAAGTAAAGCCTGATGCTGTAAAGAGGAATGTTGCATAGGAACCTGGAACTTTAGGTCCAAAGTGAAGTTGCTCAGTCGTGTCCGACTCTTGCGATCCCAGGCTCCTTCATCCATGTAATTTTCCAGACAAGAGTACTGGAGTGGGTTGCCATTTCCTTCCCCAGGGGATCGTCCCAATCCAGATAACAAAACCAGGTCTCCCACATTGCAGGCAAATGCTTTACCATCTGAGCCACCAGAGACGCTGATCAAGGCAAATTGGAAGTGGTCAAACAGGACATGGCAAGCGTGAATGTCAACATTTTAGGAATCAGCGAACTAAAATGGACTGGAATGGGTGAATTTAACTCAGATGACCATTATATCTACTGCTGTGGACAAGAATCCCGTAGAAGAACTGGAGTAGCCATCATGGTCAACAAAAGAGTCTGAAATGCAGTAATGGGATGCAATATCAAAAACAACAGAATGATCTCTGTTTGTTTGCAAGCCAAACCATTCAATATCACACTAATCTAAGTCTATGTCCCAACCAGTAATGCCAAAGAAGCTGAAGTTGACTGGTTCTATGAAGACCTACAAGACCTTCTAGAACTAACACCCAAAAAAGATGTCATTTTCATTATAGGGGACTGGAATACAAGAGTAACAAGTCAAGAAATACCTGAAGTAACAGGCAAATTTGGCATTGGAGTACAGAATGAAGCAGGGCAAAGGCTAACAGAGTTTTGTCAAGAGAACACACTGGTCATAGCAAACACCCTCTACCAACAACATAAGAGAAGACTATACACATAGCATCACTGACTCAACGGACATGAGTTTGAGTGAGCTCTGGGAGTTGGTAATGGACAGGGAGGCCTGGTGTGCTGCAGTCCATGGGGTAGCAAAGAGTCAGACACGACTGAGTGACTGAACTGAACTGAAGTGAACTGAAAACCTACACCCATACAAAGACCTGCCTGTGAATGTTCACAGCAGCATTATTCATAATAGCCCCAAACTGGAAATAGCAGTGGATCAATAGAATGTGGTATATCTATACAATGAAGTAACACTCCACAATAAAAAGGAACGAAGTTCATCACAGATGAACTTCAAAAACACGCCAAATAAATGAAACCAGATCAAAACCACACGTTCATATGAAATGTCCAAAAAAAGGCAAATTTACAAAGATAAAAAGTAAGTTAGTCATTATCTAGAGATGGAGATAGGAATGCGAATTAAGATTAAATGGAAATAAGGAATATTTTGGGAGAGATGGAAAGTGTGTTACAACTGACATTGCATTTGGTGATGGTTGCACCACTCAATAAAGTTACTTTAAAAAATCATTAAAATGTATAACTTGAAATGGCTGAATTTTATGACAAACAAAAATACCTCAGTAAAAAACTTTATGAAAAGTCTTTAATTTTATGCAATAAATATGTTTCTAAACATAGTGTTTAGTTTTTAAAAGTCTGTATATGTCGAGCTATATTTGATAAGTACAAATAAAAGTAGTATTGAGAAAGAAATTATATAATAGGTACAGATGAAATTTTAGAAATTATTTTCTAAAAAGCACACAGGCAATTCCCTGCTTTCCTGTGGTTAGCAGTCTACCCTTCCACTACCAGGGGCCCAAGTTCAATCCTTGGTGTGGCACTAAGAGCCCACAAGCTGTATGGTGCAGCCAAGGGGGGAAAAATGACTATTTTAAAATAAAAATTACATTTTGGGAAAATGTAATTTCCCAAAGTTGACTTAAAAACAAGTAGGTGAATACATCAATCCATCAAAGAATAGTTTATCAATGTCTTATTTATTAAAAGTATTACAGGACCAGTCAGGGTAAAGATAAGGACTTTAAAACATTAAAAATATATATGTATGATTCCTATACTACAGAAGATAATGTTTCAGGGAATATTTTATAAGTGAAAATATCATTTTTATAGCTTTTATCTCTGATTAAAAAAAAAGACTAAGCCAGTTTCATGACAGTTGATGCAAAAATTCTAAACAATATAACAGCAAAACTATTTTAGAAGTTAGTAATGGAGTACCGAAAAAAACTGGATCTTATCATTTTAAGCTAGAAATTGCCTTAAAATTAGTTGCAGCATTCTAAAATTGAAACCAGAATTTATAAGTGGGCAACCTTCCCTTTTTGGAGGGGCAAGTTCCCCTAAAATATACTCGGAGTTCTCCGAACTCTGGGGAAATCTTGAAGCAGTAGAGAAAACCAATTACATTCACCTCAAGGTGTTAATTGCAGAGTTAAGCCACTACACATCTGTTGCTTGTCAACCTGCCCCAGTCCTGAAAACTAACTGTCCTTGCCTAAGCACAACATCAGAGGAAATTAGGAGCCAGAGTTAAAGCAGGAAGCCTGTGCAATCCTGATCTTTTCTACACCTCATGCAGGAGGAACGACTGTGACAAAGATGTATTTGGTGTTCTGGACCGTATGTCACATGGGCTATTGTTTAAAATTGAATAAGCCATCCTTTGAAAGCTCTTGTCAAGTCATGGGAGTCAAGTCAGAACATAACTCTGAAAGCAGGGGTTCAATTTCACCTTCTGAGAGTGGACGTCCCCACTGCTTTTTACCTGGAAATAGAATGTAAGGTGCGCCTTGGACAGGAAAAAGAAAGAACTTCCTCTCTGCTCTGCCTGACTCTAAGTGGAGGATATGTCTTTGTGCATCTGGTGGCAGCACTGAGCTTCACAAGAAGGACTGTGGACGGGTTTGGGCTTCTGGGTTCTTAGAGGGACCACTGGCAGATGTTAGCAGCCATCACTTGCAGAAGATAGCTGTGCTCCGCAGAGCAGCTGTTATGAGGTGCTATCTGAGGCAAGAATAGAGTGACAAGACAAAAGAGTAGAGAACAAATCTCACAAACAGTTGAGGGAAAGAGACACTTGGAGACGGAGGCAATTTACAGCAGGAAAACCAGCAGGGACTTGTGCCATGGTAATTTAAATACAAACAGGAAGTGTGATTCCCTTTTATAGTCACCAGTAGAGAGGCCAGAAACAATGAATTATCCAATAACAATGTAGAGTGTATCCTCTACGGTCAAGAATAATTTCTCATAACAGGAAACATTAACATAATAAAACACAAAAAGTCAGTTAAGAAAATCTGTATGTTCATTGCATTGATTAAAAAGGTATTCAAGAAAATCTAATACTCTTTACTTTAAAAAAAGGAAAAAACTTAAACAAGATATGGGACATTGGTCTAACATGATAAAGACTTTGTTGTTCAGTCACTCAATCGTATTCAACTCTTTGCTATCCCATGGACTGCAGTATGCCAGGCTTCCCTGTCTTTCTCCATCTCCCAAAGCTTGCTCAAACTCAAGTCCATTGAGTCAGTGATGTCATCCAACCATCTCATCCAATATTGTCCCCTTCTAATCCTACCTTCAATCTTTTCAAGCATCGGGGTCTTTTCCAGTGAGTCAGCTCTTCACATGAGGTGGCCAAAGCATTGGAGCTTCAGCTTCAGCATCAGTCCTTCCAATGAATATTCAGGACTGCTCTTCTTTAGGATTGACTGGTTTGGTCTCCTTGTAGTCCAAGGGACTCTCAACAGTCTTCTCCAACACCACAGTTCAAAAGCATCAATTCTTCAGCACTCGGCTTTCCTTATAGTCCAACTCTCACATCCATACATGACTACTGGAAAAACCATAGCTTGGACTAGAGGGACCTTTATTGGTAAAGTAATGTCTCTGCTTTTCAATATGCTGTCTAGGTTTGTCATAGCTTTTCTTCCAAGGAGCAAGTGTCTTTTAATTTCATGGTTGCAGTCATCATTTGCAGTGATTTTGGAGTGTAAAAAAATAAAGTCTGTCACTGTTTCCATTGTTTCCCCATCTATTTGCCATGAAGCGATCAGATTGGATGCCATGATAAAGACTAGCTCTCAAAAATCAAGAATCAACATCCTGCTTAACAACAAATTCTAGAGATACTCCTATCATCAAAAGAACCAAGAGAAAAATGTTATTATCATCAAATAATAGAGTTCAGGAACTTCTAGAAAAAGCACTAGAGTGTGTAACAGTAATAACTATCATCTTGGAAAGAAAACTAAAGCTCTCATGATTTTCCAGTCATGTTACTATCAAACTAGAAAACCCAAAGAAACAATGAACAGCCATTAGCAATATTAAGAATGGTACCAGTAATTAATTATAAAATATGATGGAAAAATCTCCACAGTAGCAACAAAAAAACATAATTCCCACAAATATGTTCTACATGAAATGTGTAAGACCTACAAAAACCAAAGTACTAAATTTTACTGTGAGACAGAAAAAAAAGATGCTCAAATTTAAAAAACAACAACAATCACAATGATATAGATGGAAAGACTTACTACCATAAAAGGTACACTTTTCTCAAATTAAATTATAGGTTTAGTGGCAGTCCAGTTAAAATTCTAAAAAGAGAGTGACAAAATTACCCTAAATTTCCAACTAAGAACAGGCAAAAATATCCTAAGAAATTTTGCGAAATGAAACTAACAAGAGAGGTTTCCATGCTAGGTGTTATAGGCAAAACACTCTCCAACATTTACTTTTAAATGTTCCCTATTTCTGTTTCACCAGAGATTATATCCTTTGCAACTATTTAGATTGATGAATAAATGTTTTAGATGTTAACTTAAACAGGTGTGAAATGCCATATAGTGTTTTGTTGTTGTTAAGATAGTGTTAATATGCATTTTGAAATATGCACAAATGAGTAATTTGAAAAGACAAAAAAAAAGCTATGATAAATAGTATAGTGGTACTAGGCACAATAACTAATGAACAGATCTTTAGAAGAGATTGCCTTCAGAAGACAGTAAAATATACAAAAACTAAATATGATGAAGGATCATAAGTCAGTATGGAAATGAGTGAATAATGCAACTTATGGTATAAAAATATTAGTTACGTCTGCTTAGACTATTGTTCAAAGTCTTTCCTGTAGCCTAAAAGGATCCTTCTATTTTTCTACATGATTTGGGTCTCTCTCAGTTCAGTTCAGTCGCTCAGTCATGTCCAACTCTTTGCGACCCCATGAATCGCAACACACCAGGCCTCCTTGTCCATCACCAACTCCCAGAGTTCACTCAGACTCATATCCATCGAGTCAGTGATGCCATCCAGCCATCTCATCTTCTGTCATCCCCTTCTCCTCCTGCCCCCAATCCCTCCCAGCATCAGAGTCTTTTCCAATGAGTCAACTCTTCGCATGAGGTGGCCAAAGTACTGGAGTTGTGGCCCTTATGGTAAAGAATCCACCTGCAATGCAGGAGACCTGGGTTTGATCCCTGGGTTGGGAAGATCCCCTGGAGCAGGGAATGGCTACCTACTCCAGTATTCTTGCCTGATGAATTCCATGGACAGAGGAGCCTGGCAGGCTACAGTTCTTGGGGTCACAAAGAGTCAGACATGATTGAGCAACTAACACACACACTATCAACCTCATTTAATAACCTCTTGGCTCCTGTTCCAATTTTCTAAGCCATCTTTCTGTCTCTCAAACACACTAAGCTTACTCCTGCCTCCAGGTCTAGACACTCACTGTTCTCTCTACCCTTACAGTCAAATGTCATCTTCTTAGACATGGCCTGATAACAACTGCTGCTTAAATTAAAAAAAAAACAAAAACAAACCAACAGCAACAATCACAGTGATATGGATGGAAAGACTGCTCAGACAGCATCCTCACCTCCACATCAGGCACCTGCTATTAATGGCACTGTCACTCCCCAATATTACTTTGTTTGTTAACATGTTCATTGCTTTTTCTGACTAGAATACAGGCTCCCTAAGAATAGGATACTTATTCACTCATTTCTATTGAAGGAAGATGAGGAAAGAAGAACTCTTACCATTTACTAAAGGTTTAAAAATGAACACACATGTATACATATGAATTACATACACATGTGTGTCTGAATTCGTGTTATGTACATACGTGTGTGTGCATCTTGTGTATACATACATGTGCACATATATTTATATACACCTATGTGTGTGTACAAAATGAAGGTAAGGACCATTATTGATAAGAACTATTCAACACAGATTTGTGTTCTACACAATAATTTGTATTAAATGTACATATAAACAAATATTTGCCATAATGAATTATGTTAAACAAGATAGTCAGTTACAGATTTATTAGTAACAGTGAGAAATCTCTTATGTTATTCTTTATCATCACATAACACCATCATTTAATTATAATCTTATCCTCCTCACTTATTTTTATCTACACTGTAAACATCTTATTTACCACACTGAAAATAGGACATGGTTAAGTAAATGAGACTTCCAAACTTAACCTTCAGTTCCAAATTGAATTCATGCCCTGTCTTTTACTTGTCGTGATTCCCAGTTTTATTGCATATTCAAGAGTCCCAGTGGAAAGCAAGCATGTGATTCCCCTAAATGAAAGAAGACTGGACTTGCCCATCTGAATAGAATTTGAGTGTTCCTTGTCTGAGCCTTCTCCTGTATCTCCTCCCACCACATCCCCATCCCCAAACCCTGGCTCTACATCACCTCCTATCTGCATGGGCAACCCATCTACCGCCATCTACTGTTACATTTGAGTCTTTGGTGTCCTCCCTACCCCCAGTGCCCTGGTGAAGTAGGAAAAAAAGCTGACATAAGAGGGAGGTGGGAGCCTCAGGACGGGGGGACACATGTACACACCCATGACTGATTCATGTCAATGTTTGGCAAAACCACCACAGTATTGTAAAGCAATTAGCCTACAATTTAAATAAATAAATGAATTTTTAAAAAATTGTAAATCAACTATACGTCAATAAAAAGAATTTTAAGTACAAAAAAAGAATCAGAGTGAGAGAAACTATTTTTTTGTTGTTACTGATGTAAGAAGATGAAGAGGAAACAATCTATTTAAAAAAGTCAAAATTTACAAGTTGGATCATCCTAAGATCTGGTAGCTGGACAGCAGAATCTCTTCCAAATGCACACACACTACTGTATTTAAAATAGATAACCGACAAAGACCTACTGTATAGTACAGAGAGCTCTACTCAATAATCTAATAATCTAAATGGGAAAAGAATTTGAAAAAGAATATAGATACATGTATATGTGTATAACTGAATCCCTTTCCAGTACACCCACCTGAAACAGACATTGTTGACCAACTATAATTCCACATAAAATAAAATTTTAAAAAATCATCAACAAAAAAACAGACGGGTTCTCTCTTTACTGTTATGTTTCACATCCTAGAACAACCAACCACAGTTCACTTGGAATATTTGCTTCTTGCACAGTGTGGGGTGTGGGGTGTACATGAATGTGTATGTGTGGTTTACTTCTGTCAGGCCACCTATTGTAGAAAAAAATCAAGGAGTTCTATAAAAAAAAAGTTTCAGTATTTTTGCATTCCTTTACAGTTTAATCATCTACTTCTTAAAGAAGAAAGAGTTACAGGAACAGACTTGGCCTGAATTGTTTCAATAATAGAGTTAAATGTCTTTATTAAGCCTTTTCTTTCTGAGGAATGGTTCACAGTAAAGCGTAACACCAGTTGCTGACCTCTGGAACAATCCAGTGTTGGCCTCGAGACTTGTTTGACCATGCCAAATCAGGTCAGGACAGGCATATGTTTGGTTTTATTAACATATCTGTCCAAAAGACTGAAATTCCACAACTGTATGACCCCTTAAAGGCGTTGAGAACTGCTTCCCACCCTTCCTAGTCTTGATAGCACAAGAACTGACTGTTCTTTTCATTTTTAACCATCCCATAGTCTTTATCTGCTGCCTGTATGAGTTAGGACCCAAAGATTGAACTATTATATAATTTGGTTACAGATAAACTTGCTTCCTGAACATTCAGAAGGAGTATTATATAATGACACTTTTCCTTTCTTCCAATCTAAAAATACATATTTTGGGGATCCATTCTGCAACTGGAATTCAGCTACACGAGGACTTGATTTGCCTCCAGTTTAAAACAAGAGGGAAAAAAAAAAAAGACCTATTCCACAGCCCTGGAATTGCTGCATAAAGCAAACAGCTTAGGTTGAAGAGTTCCACAGATGGTGGAGTAGGAAGACCCTGGGCTCACCTCCTCTCAAGGGCATCCCAAAATGACAACTATTTACAGAGAAACCATTTATGTGAAAGACCAGAACCTACCATAAAAAACCTTCTACAATTATAGATATAAAGGAGGAACTGCAAGGAGGCAGGTAGGAGAGGTGACAGTTGCCATATAGTTGAGACCCACAGCAGTGGGTGGGCAAACCACAAATGCGAGAAGAGCTATAACTGCAGAGATTGTCCCCTAGGAGTGAGGAATCAGAGCCCCACACTGTGCTCCCCAGCCCAAGGGTCCAGCGCCAGGAAGATGAACCTACAGAATGTCTGGGTTTAAAGGCCAGCAGGGATATCTTTTGGGGGAAGCCAGAGGGCTGAGGAAAATAGAGACTCCACTCTTAAAGGTCACACGCAAAATCTCACGTGCTCTGGGACCCAAGGCAGAAGCAATAATTTGAAAGGAGCCTGCATCAGATCTACCTGATGATTTTGCAGTATTTCAGAGAGACAGGAGGCACTGAGATGCTGGTGGCAGACATTTTGGGGAGCAAGTTCTGCCATGTGGACACTGGCCCTGGTGGGCACTATTCTGGAATCCTCCCTCTAGCTTATTAACTCCAAGACCCAGCTCTGCCCACCAGCCTGTAGGCATTAGTACTGGAACATCTCAGGCCAAGCAACTAGCAGGAGGAGACACAGCCCCACCCACCAGGAGGCTAGCTGCCTCAAGACCCACTGAGTCCATAGCCAATCCTGGACACGGCTTTGTGCATCCACCATGGGTCCCGGGACCTGGCTCCACACACCAGGGTGCAAACGTTAGTTCCAGAACACCAAGGGTCCTGGAGCCAGAGGTGCTGGGATTCTGCTCTGCCCACACCAACCCCAGAATCTTCTTCCCTGCCATGCCCCCTCCTCCCCAACCCTCAACATCCACCCCACCCTGCATTTGGCTCCATTCACCAGTAGGGAAACACAACTTCAGGACATCCTCGATCCCCCAGCACCTCTATCAGGAATTGGCCTCAACCAACAGTGACCCAGCACCAGTTCTGGGATCCCTGGATTCTGTAGCCTGAGACCCCAGGACTAGACCCTGCCCACCAACAAGCCGAATCAAGATTTGAGACATCTCAGGCCCCTCAGACAGTGGTCCTAGGGTCTAGCCCCACCCACCAGTCTTGGGACTCCCAGGGCCCTGCAGTCACAGCCCTTGGGACCCAGTTCCACTCACCAGTGAGCCAGCTCTACCCCTGGGAGCCTTTGAGGTTCCACAGCCGACCTTGTCATTACCTGGCCCCACCAGCCAGTAGCCAGAAGCATCCACACAAGGGGCAACCAACTGAACAGGGGGGCCAGTCATGTCAAGCAGCATGCCCACAGTAGTCAGCCCACTACATCAGAAGCACCCACATAGCCCACATAGGGAGAACCCCTATAGCACATAGCTGTGATGACCAGAGCTACTAGAACACTACAAAAGGCCAATTTTCCAACACTGGGAAAAGTAACCGATTCACCATATACACAGGATGAAATTTTGCATTTTCAACATCAGGGATGGACCTAGAGCATATTATGCTTAAAGAAATCAGTCAAAGACAAATACTTTATGTTATCACTTATATGTGGAACCTAAAAAATTTAAAAAAAAATGAATCAATATGACAAAACAGAAACATATTTACAGATATCTAGGATAAACTAGTACCTGGAAAATCCCATGGACGGAGGAGCCTGGTATGCTGCAGTCCATGGGGTCGCTAAGAGTCGGACACGACTGAGCAACTTCATTTTCATTTTTCACTTTCCTTCATTGGAGAAGGAAATGGCAACCCACTCCAGTGTTCTTGCCTGGAGAATCCTAGGGATGGGGGAGCCTGGTGGGCTGCCGTCTATGGGGTTGCACAGAGTTGGACATGACTAAAGCGACTTAGCAGCAGCAGCAGAATAAACTAGTGGTTTCCAGTGGGGCTAGGGAAGAAGGGGGTGGGTAATACAGGGATTAGAGGATTAAGAGATACAAATCACTACAAGGATATATTGTACAGCACAGGGAATATAGGTATTATTTTATAATAATGTCAAATGGAGTATGCTGCTGCTGCTGTTGCTGCTGCTGCTAAGTCGCTTCAGTTGTGTCCGACTCTTCGCGACCCCATGGACTGCAGCCCACCAGGCTCCTCCATCCATGGGATTTTTCAGGCAAGAGTACTGGACCGGGGTGCCATTGCCTTCTCCGCAAATGGAGTATAATCTACGAAAATTTTGAAACACTATGTTGCATATCTGGAACTACTATAATATTGTAAACCAAATCTATCTCAATTTTAAAAACCTAAGAAGAAAAATTAAATTAAAAAGTATGTTAAATAAATATTATGATACCTATGAGTGAGAAAAAAGAAGGAAGGAAAGAAGGATAAAGAAAGCAATGGAAGAAGGGAGGGAGGGGAGAAGAGAAAGAAAGAAGGAAAGAAAAGCTTAAAGAGTAAAATAATCAATTTTTCATCTTTCTGCTCCCTAACCAGCATAACCACAAGACAATATATAAAGTGAATCCATGAAACAAAAACATTCTCCATAAAAATAAGGAAAAACCCTTTGTATCAAATCATTCTAGATTATACAACATAAAGAAAATAGATACTTGACACCTATGTTTAATGTAGATCACAGGCAAAAAAAAAACAAAACACAGTCTGCATATTTCTCAGTCCAAACAATCTCTATTTATGCCATTTATGCCATTATCTTATCCTTTGTACTGCAATAAGGATGGAGTTTCTTGCCCCTATCTCGAAAGAAATTTTGCTTCACCCTTACTATTCTAAGTTTCATGCTCTGATAAGTATGGCCATATGTGTTTCTCCCTCAGGAACAGAAAGCTTTAGGGCTCAGATGTCTCCAGAGGAAGTCAGCTGACTTGGGCAAGATGAATAAATATCCGTTCTTCATTGGGGTACTGAAAGTCAAGGCATTACCACTGTCAGAAACCAGAAAACAAAGCAGGAGCTATTCCCAGGAACAGTGATTTAAAGGAAGGATGGGAAAGAGTCATTAAATTAAGAGCCTTCCAAACCATACCCAGACTTTCAAAATCATACCCAGATACATATCTCCACTTTTAGAAGCCAGTCCCAAACACTTGCCCTCTTTCTCTTTTTTATTTTATGTTTTGTTTTGGTCACACTGCACAGCATATAGGATCTTAGTTCCCAACCAGGGAATTTCCCCTTGAAGTGGAAGCTCAGAGTCTCAACCATGGTACCACCAGGAATCCCTGACATCTTTCTTTTTTGCTGCTTCATTCTTCTCCAACTGACAGCCTCCACTCTCATCAGTCATCTCCTCTATCTCCTGGCCTACTCCAGCCTTTGGTTTCTATGTCAATATGACTTCCCATTCTAGAATTTAGTGCCTATCTTGTGCTAAGGATACATCAGTAAAGGAAAATAAATCTCAGTCCTCAAGGAGCTTAAATTCTAGTGGGAGGAAAAAGACCAACAACAAAAATTAGTTAAAAATTAAAATATAGAGAACTAGTTGACCATACAACAATGCTGCTCATCAAATTTTTGACCTGCAAACATGTCCATTTCATGAGTCAAACTTTATATTAAATGGTGATAATATTATTTTTAAAATTAAGCAGGGAAGAATAGGTAGTAGGGTGGATAGGGAGGTAAGTACATAGACGGTAACTTAAAACAAGGCAATCAGTCTCCAAGTGGTAAAATTATATGAGATGGTTTTTCTGCTCTTTCATTATTCTTCTAAGGAGCATGCATTACTTCACAATGAGTTTTTTTAAAAAACTTTATGATATCAAAATTGCTGAAAAACTGAAATGAGTCATTGTTATTTTAGCCACTAAGTTGTGTCCAACTCTTTTGTGACTCCACGCACTGTAGGCTTCCCTGTCCATGGATTTTCCAGGAAAGAATAATGGAGTGGGTTGCCATTTCCTTTTGTAGGGAATCTTCCTAATCCAGGGATCAAAGCTGCATCTCCTGCATCGGCAGGCAGATTCTTTACCACTGAGCCACCAGGGAAGCCCAAAATGCATCAAATAACCATCAATTTTACGGTATTCACATCAAGGAAGAATATAAGACAGATCATATTAACACAATCTTATTCACGCCCTATGAAATTGGAAAGTCACACCCTATGAAATTGAAATTCATGCCCTAAAAAACATTGTGTAGTATAAAATATCTAACATATTATGTTCTAAACCATGAATTTGAAAAATAAGAAATAAACTATTTTAATCAGTACTGTAGAAATACAATTTTGTTACATTTTTTAATATACATGAATCAAAGAACAAAACAATGCAAAATATTAAAGTATTTCCCTCAATTTTACATACTTGAAACTGTTATACTTGTTCAATTTCAAGTGGATATCCATTTTCTGTTATTTACCAGACTTTATAACTTATAGTCAATAGGTACCATAGTTTTAAATGTAGCATTTAACTGTTATTGGAGAATGAACTGGCAACCCTCTCCAGTATTCTTGCCTGAGAAATCCCATGGACAGAGGAGCCTGGTGGGCTATGGTCCATGGGGTCGCAAAGAGTCGTACTTGACTTAGTGACTAAACAACTACAAACTGTTACAGGAAGATGAAGTAAAATGTAGGAAGCAAACAAAACTTTACAGAAGGATAAGAAAGTAGATTCAATGTGTATCTAAAAACAGTGCGTGCAGCTCAGGAAAGACTTACTGATTTAGCAGGACATCAAGAATAAAAGATGTTCCAAAGGCATCCAGCTGGAAGCTTGCCTGGTCAACATGAGTCAACTGCAATATCAAAAAGATAAGAGGAATTTAATATACACCCATGGAGATCTGATGATAAGCATATCTCATGATCCTCTGAAAGTTTTATAATATTAATTAGAAAATCAATTCAACATGGAAGTGAAATAAAAACAAAGTAAAACTTTACCTTCTTTGAAGCCATTCACTAATCTAAAGTACCACTTAACCAAGGAAGGCAAGTACCCTCCCTTTCTGCTTTATCTCAAGTGACTAAATATTTCATTTCCAAGAAGACTGAACTACATTTCATTCTGGTTTAAATGACTGACTCCTTTAAAATTAAGCTTTGCATATTAAAAAAGAAATAGGGAAAATAAGTTAATGCCAGACTAGATTAGTATGATGAATGTTATCTATTATAAGGAAGACATCTAAACTTCTAAAAAACCCTTTTCATCCTATCTCAAATACATACTTTAAAAGTAATAGTTCAGTTCTAATTTACCAAATGGGATTTCATCAAGGTTTCTGCAATTCCTAAGAGAAAAACTGAACCCTCACCCATCTACTGCAAACATCACCCATTAAAATTTTACTGGGAAAACCCATCACTATTTCCTATGCCATTTTAGGGACTCCCAGAGAAAATCACAAGGGATTCTAAAAAACATACAGTGTTACCAATAATATTAACATATTGAATAACCACATGCATTAACTGAAAAGAGTAAGCAAAACTATTTATTCCAACTCTTCATATAACAGAACTACACCTAAGCAGTAGAACTATAAATTATTTGATTTTTTTGGTTTATATTTGTCTATAGCATCCAAAATTTCTACAGTAAGCATGTATAATTCCTGCAGTAAGCATGTGTAATTCCTTCAGTAAAAAAAGCAAACACTATTTTAGAAATGTAAACCATCTGAGCAACTGTATTTATGTAGCATGTGAGGGAGATGGTGATACTGCTCCCCAAGAACCAGAGCATCTCAGTAAGGGTCATCCTAGGATTCCGTGGGACACAAAGGGCACCTCAACCATACCTGGGATTTCCACTCTCATCAAACTACAGTATCAGGAAAAAGGAGAGAGCTTAATAATCATAAAGCTTTCTGGACTCAAAGGATAGCCCTTCAGTTTTAAAGTCTTTGAAATAAATGAGTGTGGGAGAATGCTAACACATTCTGATCCTCATGAAATCCCAAGGGTGAAGAACTCTCTGGATACTTCTTAGCCTCATTAAACATTCAACCCCCTAACTATTCACTGTTCCCAATTAGCACCCGGTTATTACCAAATTCTGACTTCTCTTCTATGATAGTTCTTGGAGCCACACCTTACTCTTCATTTCCATGTATGCTGTAGCTCATTTCTCTCTGATCTTTCTAAAACTGACACTACCATGTGAAAATAGATAGCTAGTAGGAGGCTGCTGCATAACACAGGGAGCTCAGCTCAGTGATTTGTGATGATCTAGTGAGGTGGGATGCAGGGTGAGGTGGGAGGGAGGATCAGAAGAGAGGGGATATATGTATGAGTGCTCAGTTGCTCATCTGTATCCAACTCTTTGTGACCCCATGGACTGCAGCCTACCAGGCTCCTCTGTCCATGGCGTTTTCCAGGCAAGAATACTGGAGTGAGTTGCCATTTCCTACTCCAGGGGATCTTCTCAACCCAGGGATCAAACCCAGGGCATGCATGTTTCTTGCATGCCCTGCATTGGCAGGCAGATTCTTTACCACTAGAGTCACCTAGGAAGCCTGAATAAATATATATATACATATAGCTGATTGACATTGTTGTATTGCAGAAACTAACAACAGCACAAAACAATTATGCTCCAATTAAAAAAAAAACAAAAAACAACTGACTCTTTACCAAAATAAAATCCCAACTATAAGTCCTATATTTTCTACTACATCAAATACAAACTTTCTCTCTCTGCATATCAAGAGCCTCCACAATCATCCCCACCTCGGACATAAAGCAAACAAGTCCCAAGGGATCCAGTCGTATCCCGTTCACACTCAGTTCTCTCTTCTACTCTTTAATTCCACAAGTTTTGTACATTCCAACCTTTTATGTAGTTTCCATGACTTGTGCTTTTAAAAACCAGACCCTGAGGTGGTGATCTTTACCAAGGCCATTTCCCAGAAGTGGCTCTACCCACCTTTCAAGACTTCCCTGGTGGGGCATCCCTGGTGGCTCAGTTGGTAAAGAATCTGACTGCAATGCACAAGACCCAGGTTCAATCCCTGGGTCAGGAAGATTCCCTGGAGGAGGAAAGAACAACCCACTCCAGTATTCTTGCCTAGAAAATTCCGTGGATGGAAGAGCTTGGCAGACTACAATCTGTGGGGTTGCAAAGAGTTGGACATGACTGAGTGACTAACACTTCAACACTTACAATTTGTATTAATTCTGTCTAATTCTTATATTTTCTTTTTCCTGCAGCTTCAGTTTACAGCTGGTACTTTTATTTTATTGACCTCACTCAAGTCCCAAGGAGAAACCCGTGACTTGAATTCAAAAAAGAAATCTACTGACAGCATGGTTAACTGCTGTTTAGTGAAAAATGTTTGTATTATTGATAGTAAAAGGAGCAGGATTGTATTAATAGTGTTTTAGTGTAAGACAGGCTTCCTTAGACTTTATGCAAATTGGTTCATTCAACAGATATCTTCTGAGAGTCTACCAAGTGCTGGAATGCTTTTGATTTGGGGCCAAAGTGGTGAAGAAGGCTGCCCATGTTTCCCCTCTAGTGGGGCTTATCCTCTAGTGGAGGGAGACAGAAAGTGACAAATAAAATGACACAAAGTGAAAAATAAATTTAGAATATAAACACACTGTTCTCAGATTTAATAAAACAGGGTAAACAGGAACCAGGATAGATGGGGTTCTAGGTGGTATGGAGGCCTCTCTGAGGAGGTAACATCTGGGTGATGACCTGATTAAAAGGGATCTACGATAGATAGAATAACAGCCCCCAAAGATGCCCACACTGTAATCTCTGGAACCTATGAACATGTTACCTCACATGGCAAAAGGGCTTCGAAGATGTGGTTAAGTTAAGGACCTTGAGATGGGGAGTATATTGGATTATCCAGGTGGACCCACTGTAATCACCCCAGTCTTATAAAGGTCAGAGTCAGAGAAGGAAATGTGATGGGGATTCTCTAGGCAAGAATACTGGAGTGGGTTGCCATGCCCTCCTCCAGGGGATTTTCCCATCTGAGGGATAGAACCCAGGTCTCCCACATTGCAGGCAGATTCTTTACCATCTAAACCACCAGAGAAACCCAAGAATACTGGAGTGGGTAGGCTATCTCTTCTCCAGGGAAACTTCCTGACTCTGGAATTGAACTGGGGTCTCCTGCACTGCAGGTGGATTCTTTACCAGCTGAGCTACCAGGGAAGCTCTGTCATAGTGGAAGTAGAGATTAAACTGAGGTGAGAAATAGACCACATGCCAAGGAATGTTGGCAGCTCTAGAAACTAGGAAAAGGAAAAAGTTAGAGTCAGTTCTCCCCTGGAGCCACCAGAAGGAGCATAGCCCTGAGAACACCTTCATTTTAGCCTTTTAAGACCCAATTCAGGCTTCTGATCTCCAGAACTGCAAGAAAATAATTCCGTTGTTTTAACATTAAGTTTTCAGTACAATATGTTACGGCAGCCATGGGAAACTAATGTAGCATCACTAGCAATGTCCCTGAACATTTAGAAAAATAACTCCAATAACAAGTTGACTACATCAGTATTCAATGTCATTTTCCTCCATGGCTTGGTTAAAAACCAAGGCACTTGCAACAGTGACATTCACAAACAAGGCACTGACACTCATGAAGGTACAAGGATCAAACAGAGGAACTTCCCTGAAGGTATAGTGGCTAAGAATCCATGCTCTCACTGCAAGGGGTGCAAGTTCAGTTCCTGGTCAGGGAACTAAGATCCCACATGCCAAGCTGCATGGCCAAAACAAAAACAAAAAACAAACAGACAAAGTCCAAATATAGGACTTCCCAGCCAAACCAAACTTGCAGTGGTGATCAGTGAAATACACATTAGCCTTTTTTTTTTTCTTGCATTCTGGATAATCTCCTACCACTCGGGTACTTACAATCCCCATATGTCTGACTTAACCAGTAGGCCAAGGAGAAGAAACATATTTACTTCTTCAGGTTAGCTCGGAGAAATACTAAATTAAGTAGAATTACACTGAATTCAGGCAATATTAACAATCCAGCTTATTACTCAACACTTATGAAGTGAGCCAGGACGGCTCACAGAAAGTTAGTCTTAAACCTTACCTTCTTAGCTCTAAGGAAAAGAAAATACTTAAGAGAGAACTAATCTACTCAAGATTTTCCTCTTTATTTTGTTGGGGGAGTGCCTAACATATATTGCTCCCCTAATTCTAATATTTATTAACTTTAACTAGAAGATTCAAAGGTAGCAATGACTCTTAGAGACATTTGAAAATTATTATTTTGCAGAAATGCACTTTTCAAATTACTATGTAAGAATGACTTGTGATTTTAAAATCTTAAATGCTTCGTTACCATAGAATAATATTGAGAGAACCCTTGGAGCTCATTTAAGGTACATCCTTATTTTACAAATAAAGAAACTGAGGCATGTGGGCAATGTCATTTCCAAATCATATTGGCAGTAGGGCAGCGTTTCACCTCCTGGCGGGTCTTTCCCACCACACTTCATCTCTTTGCTTTCATTCTGCATTTTTTGGAGGTGCTTGCAGGTTTTCCTGGGTTCTAAAGTGCACTTTTAGAGCACATGAGAAGACAATCAAACCATGACAAACAATCTTTGTAACTCTTGACTCCATCAGAAAAGTCAAAAACATTACCACATCTGACACAAACCACAACCTTAGAAATTAAGAATTATAGTTTACAACACACATAGAAACCAATTTTTAAGGGGAAAAAAATTACAAAGGTAATGGTGAAATGTTTGTGTTTTAAGCAGTGAGGCTGACTTTGATCATAGCTGTGAAAAAAGACTGAGGGGAAAAAATGGAAAAATATAAAATAACTAACCAGATGGCAATAAA
Organism: Bubalus kerabau; assembly: GCF_029407905.1. NCBI lineage: Eukaryota > Metazoa > Chordata > Mammalia > Artiodactyla > Bovidae > Bubalus > Bubalus kerabau. The sequence continues at coordinate 75,335,765 of NC_073631.1, read as the reverse complement.
ACTTAATAAATCAATATAATTACATAAGGATAATTTAAATTTCAAATTTCAAAAATGAATCATAGGATTTTAGGACCAGAAAACCTGATACAATCCCCAGATTGAGGCCTATTTATTATTCACGGGCAAGAGCTAACATTTAAATGTGAAGTTAATATAACCTCCATGCTCCTCATGCATTTTGCTTCTTGGCAGCCTGTCTTTTTCTCTTCAGTTCTCCCAGAGCCAATGAACTAGGGCCAACCTACAGAATCCAAAGAGCAGCTATAAATTAACTTTTCAGGCTTGTGTTATTTACAACCTTTCTTTTAAAACAAAGATGCACTAAAACTTTCACAGTAGAATCAGAACTTTGACACAAGGAGAAAGACAGGCAGTCGGATTTTTAATTAAGTCAACCTAAAAAATGAATCCATGAATATTAATGGAGTGAGAATATTACCAGTCAAATGGAATTGTGCAACAGGATACTTCTGTAAATAATTAACAAAATTAAAAAGAAGTCTTCAGTGCATGTAACAGAGTCTCCAGCTATTCTGCATCCTAAATTCCTTTTGACGTTTTATTGCTTCTGCTTTGTTTTTTAAAAAATACAAGTGCAATTTTTTGCATCCAATACTTTGAGTTCAATAAAAAACAAAAATGCCACTAATTAATTTTATCTATTTTCCCTGTTTTTCTACATCAGACAAGGCAACTGAAGAATCACCATAACCTCTGTATTTACTCCACTGCCTTATGCGAACTTCTGACAAAACAGCTCAAAGAGACTGATATAGCTTATTAACATTAAGATCCCTCATTCTACAATATCCTATAACCACATCAATAATATAGTTTTCCCCTGTCTACTTAGTTAAGATATGGAACTTACTGCAGCAGAATTGTATAACAACAGCATTTTTAACAGAGCATTACACTCAGTAGATCTACTTAATACATAAATTAATAGAATATATGTGAGAACATTAGTGTTTTCTATCCATAATTCTGTATCTATGACTCTATGTTAAATACCTTCCTCTTTTCATCTGGCCAACTCAATCATACCCATAGTTGTCATAATCTACACTATATTTGACACTTACTTTACATACTTTCTTTAACCACAGTGTTCTTAAAATCCAACCTTCTACATTTAACATAGTAAGAACCAAATAGTATTCAACAACAGAACATGTGAAAACAAAATGAAAGAAAACAAAAAACATAGCCTTTAAAGCCAAGCAGACTGGTTTGAATTCTAGGTTTTCCATTTATTAATGGAACAAATTGGGAAAATTGTTTAATGTCTCTGAACTGAAAATCTCTGCCTCTAAAAGACCAAAAATAATAATAAACACTTCTATAGCTTTATTGTGAAAACTGAAGGATAAGTTACAATGTATTCAACCTTTGTGGAGCACTGACCATACCTCAGGAAATACACAGGGCCTTGGGAAAATAAAGAAGAGCCAGACGTGGCACCCAGAAAACTCACAGTCAAAAAAAGAAATCATTAACCAAAGTATTACAAAATATTTCAAAGCCCAATAATCAGTTCAGTTCAGTTGCTCAGTTGTGTCCAACTCTTTGCAGCCCCAAGGACTGCAGCATGCCAGGCCTCCCACCATGCCAGGCTTCTATCACCAATTCCCAGAGCTTGCTCAGATTCATGTCCATCAATTTGGTGATGCCATCCAACTATCTCATCCTCTGTTGTCCCCTTCTTCTCCCGCCTTTAATCTTTCCCAGCATCAGGGTTTTTTCTAGTGAGTCAGTTCTTCGCATCAGGTGGCCAAAGTATTACAGTTTTAGCCTCAGCATCAGTCCTTCCAATGAACATTCAGGACTGATTTCCCTTAGGATTGACTGGTTGGATCTCCTTGCAGTCCAAGGGACTCTCAAGAGTTTTCTCCAACACCAAAGTTCAAAAGCATCAATTCTTCAGTGCTCAGCTTTCTTTATAGTCCAACTTTCACATCCATACATGACTACTGGAAAAACCATAGCTTTGACTAGATGGACCTTTGTTGGCAAAGCAATGTCTCTGCTTTTTAACATGCTGTCTAGGTTGGTCATAGCTTTTCTTCCAAGGAGCAAGCGTCTTTTAATTTCATGGCTGCAATCACCATCTGCAGTGATTTTGGAGCCCAAGAAGATAGTCTGTCACTGTTTCCATTGTTTCCCCATCTATTGGCCATGAAGTGATGGGACCGGATGCCATGATCTTCATTTTCTGAATGTTGAGTTTTAAGCCAGCTTTTAACTCTCCTTTTTGACTTTCATCAAGAGGCTCTTTAGTTCTTCACTTTCTATCATAAGGATGGTGTCATCTGTGTATCTGATGTTATTGATATTTCTCTTGGCAATCTTGACTCCAGCTTGTGCTTCATCCAGCCCGGCATTTCGCATGATGTACTCTGCATATAAGTTAAATAAGCCAACAGAAGAGAAGCCTCTACACGTGGACATCACCAAATGGTCAATACTGAAATCATTGATCATATTCTTTGCAGCCAAAGATAGAGAAGCTCTATACAGTCAGCAAAAAGAAAACTGGGAACTGACTGTGGCTCAGATCATGAACTCCTTATTGCCAAATTCAGACTTATATTGAAGAAAGTAGGGAAAACCACTGGATCATTCAGGTATGACTTAAATCAAATCCCTTAGAATTATACAGTGGAAGTGACAAATAGATTCAAGGGATTAGATCTGATAGAGTGCCTGAAGAACTATGGATGGAGGTTCGTGACACTGTACAGGAGACAGTGATCAAGACCATCCCTAAGGAAAAAAAAATGCAAAGGGGGAAAACAGTTGTCTGAGGAGGCCTTACAAATAGCTGTGAAACGAAGAGAAGTAAAAGGCAAAGAAGAAAAGGACAGATATACCCATTTGAATGCAGAATTCCAAAGAATAAGAAGAAGAGACAAGAAAACCTTCCTCAGTGATCAACACAAAGAAATAGAGGAAAACAATAGGACAGGAAAGCCTAGAGATCTCTTCAAGTCCAATAAAGGATATACGTAAAAAATACAACAGCAGACCTCTGACCATAGGATTACAGAGAGCTGAGGAGGTACTCCTCAGACCAAGAATGCAGGGGAGAGCACTCCCAATAAAGGACCTACAAAGACACAAAAATAGAAAATAACTCAGTACATTCAAGGATTGAAGGAAATGGTACATTCCTGAGAAAGAGAATCGGAGGCATCTGTTGTAGGAGAACAGGCTAGAACCCCAATGGCAAAGAATTTCCAAACCAGTGGTTGTCAATCCTGATTGCATATTGAACCAGTGAACCAGTGAAGTTACGCAGTCCTGTCCAACTCTTTGTGATCCCATGGACTGTAGCCTACCAGGCTCCTCCATCCATGGAATTTTCCAGGCAAGACTACTGGAGTGGGTTGCCATTTCCCTATCTGGGGGATCTTCACAACCCAGGGATCAAACCCAGGTCTCCCGCATTGCAGGCAGACACTTTACTGTCTGAGCCACCAGGGAAGCCCGCATATTAGGCTACATATGCAGCCCTAAGATTGCATATTAGACTTACTCAGAAAGCTCTTTATTTATTTTTATTATGTATTTATTTACTTTTTTGGGGAGTATAATTGCCTTACAATGTTGTGCTAGTTTCTGCTGTACAATGAAGTGAATCAGCCACATGTATGCATATATCCCCTTCCTCCTGATCTCTCAACCTCCCTCCCATTCCCTCTATCCCACCCCTTTAGGTCATCATAGAGCAACAAGCTGAGCTCTCTGTGTTACACAGCAGCTTTCCACTAGCTATCTATTTTGAACATAGCATTGTATATACGGCAATGCTACTCTCCCAATTTGTCTCACCCTCTTCTTTCCCTCTGCATCCACAGCCTCTGTCTGCATCTCTATTCCTTCCCCGTAAATAGGTTCATCCATACCATTTTTCTAGATTCCATATATATCCATTAATATATGATATTTGTTTTTCTCTTTATGACTTACATCACTCTGCATGACAGACTCTAGATCTATCCACGTCACTACAAATAACCCAATTTTATTCCTTTTTATGGCTGAGTAATATTCTATTATACATACGGAGCACATCTTCTCAGAAATATTTTTTTAAAAATACCAATGCCTGGGCCCCAAACTCAGAGATTCTAATTCTTTTAGTCTAGAATGGATCCTGGGCATCAGTATTTTTCAAAGAGCTACCCTGTGATTTCTGATGGTGGCCAAGGGTTCAGAACTACTAGCATAAAACAATGTAAGAAATGTACTCTTAATCCTGGAAACAATAATAAATGGATGTAAAAGCCTTTGAAATGATAGATGTTCAATAAATAGCTCCTTTCCCATCTCCTCACAGTTTATGACAAAATATGTTTAGTTTTGAAATAATGATCTACTTACCAACTTCTCACATATTTCTTGCAAGAAAAATGTATGTTCTTTTGACAATTTACTGCTTGAATTTTGTTGTTGAATTCAACCAAAATAATAAATGTTTTAAAGTTAAAAAAAAGGGGGGGGGGACAGTAGAAAAGGCAAAAAAAAAAAAAAAAAAAGAAAGAAAAAGAGATAAACTGAAAGCCAAGAAAAAGAGATAAACTGAAAGCCAAGAAGTTTACAGAAACATCTCTACAAGCACCTTAGAATACTCTTTTGCACATAGCAAGCTCAAAAAAACTAAAAAAAAAAAAAAAAAAACTTAAAAAAAAAGGAGGAGGAAAAGGAGCACTAGATTGGAATTCCCACGAAAATTTTTAAAGAGCTCTCCATGCAGGTCTAACAAGTAATCAGTTACCATGGAATTCCTCTCTAGTTGAACTTGCTCTATAATGCAAATACCAATTCTTGCTATTATTTGCTGTGAAAAACTTTACAACTGAGGCAAACATGTCCCATTGTTGTGGACATGCACCTGTTTAGGGATGTGTTATCCAAGAACAAAGATTATGTTATGCAGATCTCAGCACCAAGGAACACAAGGTGAAGCCACACATATCATCAAAAAAAAAATTGTTCTTCTTAAATGAGTTCATTTTATAAAATTTTATATTGGAATATAGTTGATAAAAAATGCTGTGTTAGTTCAGGTCTACAGCAGAGTGATTCAGTTATACACATCTTAGGAGGCACACTCTGAATTAGCCTTACTGAGTTTCCAGTTCTGATATCACTGAAAGCCCTCGATTGTGTGATTCCTGGTGGCCAAGGACCCTTCTCTCCAGTGGCTGCTGCTCCAACAAGCTGGAGTGGGAGAGTGCTGTGCAGACACTGGCATCAGCTCTGATTTTCTCATCTCCATTCAGGAAGTTAGGCAGCCTCATTACCTATTTATGCTCTGCTATATTCTGATAAATCAGTCTCTCCATCATCTTGGCCATTAACTGCCCATTACTAGGACTTCATTTTGGTCCTGAACAAGAAAACGCTTACTCACACAAGCCTGAAAGTAGAAGCAGATCTTTATGATCTTTAGCAGCCTGAGAACAATACAATATGTAGTCATATTGAGCTGTAATTAAATCTGAATGCAAGGAACCCCAATGTTTGAATGCAATAAAATCAGCAGACAACATCCCACAGATGAACCAGTCCTGGGAAACTGATCAGATCAGATCAGTCGCTCAGTTGTGTCCGACTCTTTGCGACCCCGTGAATTGCAGCACGCCAGGCCTCCCTGTCCATCACCAACTCCCGGAGTTCACTCAGACTCACGTCCATCGAGTCAGTGATGCCATTCAGCCATCTCATCCTCTGTCGTCCCCTTCTTCTCCTGCCCCCAATCCCTCCCAGCATTAGAGTCTTCTCCAATGAGTCAACTCTTTGTATGAGGTGGCCAAACTACTGGAGTTTCAGCTTTAGCATCATTCCTTCCAAAGAAACCCCAGGGCTGATCTCCTTCAGAATGGACTGGTTGGATCTCCTTGCAGTCCAAGGGACTCTCAAGAGTCTTCTCCAACACCACAGTTCAAAACCATCAATTCTTCGGCGCTCAGCCTTCTTCACAGTCCAACTCTCACATCCATACATGACCACAGGAAAAACCATAGCCTTGACTAGACGGACCTTTGTTGGCAAAGTAATGTCTCTGCTTTTCAATATGCTATCTAGGTTGGTCATAACTTTCCTTCCAAGGAGTAAGTGTCTTTTATATTCATGGCTGCAGTCACCATCTGCAGTGATTTTGGAGCCCAGAAAAATAAAGTCTGACACTGTTTCCCCATCTATTTCCCATGAAGTGGTGGGACCGGATGCCATGATCTGATACTTTCCCTTAATCCAAGAAAGGCTTAGGAGAAAGATTACATGTCTTCCTGGTCCCACTGCTGACCTGACATTTCATTTATGGAGCTACTAAAACTTTCTCATTTTGTTTCTCTCCAAATGGTAACTAAAAATAGTATGAATTACAGGATGCCGCGAGAAAAATACTTTAAAATTTTTGTTTATGGTGAAAAAATAGATAAAAGCTTGCTGTAAAGCATAATGTAACTACTGAGAGCTAAATAAGAGACAGGTAAAAAAAACAGAGGAAGGGAGAGGCAGTTAAGCTATTATATTATCAAATGAATGACTAGTCAGTTCAGCTCTAAATCGGATAATTTTAAAAGCAGGCCTGGAAATAAAGGTTGTCTCTGCGAGCTGGGTCACAGTCCTTCCTGGAGGCAACATCAGAAAGAGGTCAAGTCCAAAGAATAAAATTAGGAATGGTGAGTTCTTCACATCAAGATTCACTTCAACCAGTTGTTATGTGAATGGATTTTTCTTTGCTTGCTTGCTTAATTTCATCTTCCTTTTATGGATATCAGAGGCATCTGAGAATTAAGGCTCATACATGAAAGGGCCAGCTCCCAGAATTAGAAGAAAGAAATCACTGACCAAAATGTCATGATAAATACTGGTGCGTAAGAATTCCATGGCATTTTCTTTAAGAAAAAATTTACATAAGGTAAGAAAGTTTTTTCTCTCCTAGAACTAAAGACTAACACTACATAATTATAGAGACTTTCTGCTCACACACACACACTCACATAATATATATATATATATATATATATATATATACACACACATACACACACATATATATGTATGTGTATATATATATATATATATATATATATATATACTAAACTTCAAAAGGACCAGATTCTTTCTTCACTATTTCAACTATACAAGTTTTCCAAAAACATATGCTTATGCTTAGTTGCTCAGTCGTGTCCGACTCTTTGAGATCCCATAGACTGTAGCCCACCAGGCTCCTCTGTCCATGGGGATTCTCCAGACAAGAATACTGGAATGGGTTGCCATGCTGTCTTCCAGGGGATCTTCCCAATCCAGGGATCAAACGCATGGTCTCCCACATTACAGACAGATTCTTCACTGTCTGAGCCACCAGGTAAGCCCTTCCAAAAACTTAGCTGAGAAAAATCTAAGTAAAACATTTCAAGAACAATGATTCAGCACAAAAAAAAAAAGAAAAAAGGGAAGTCTCTAAAATTAAGGATCCTCAAAAGATGTTTGTTTTTTATCTGCAACTTGATAGATAATGCTTTCTTTATTGGGACATAAAATGAATAAAAAACCGCTGCAAAACGACCTATTTATTTTTAGGGATTCCCAAGTAGTTAGAATGAAGATTGGTTGGAAGAACATACCAGTTACCTCAATTATCATAGTTTCAAAGTGAAGGAAGGAATGGATATGTGTGTGTGCATTTGTATGTGTGTGTGTGTGTGTGTATGTGTATGTGAGAGAGAAAGAGAGATTAAGAGCAAGTATCCAGATTACCAGTCATCACTGAGGATCACTGAGGAAACCATGTCTCAAAATCACATCTTCTTTCAATGCACACATAGGTTACAACATAGCAAGAATCTGCTATGGAGATTCAGTATGACATGAATGTGTCCAGCAAATTCTTAAACTGATGGGCTTCCACATACTACCAGTTGGTGTCTCCAAGCTGCTTTGAAGAGTAACTCCTTGCCCTTAAATTACAGGGGAATTGAAAAAAAAAACACTCATGGTGCATGTTTATTAGAAAATACAAATGAGAAAAATTTTGTTACATGTATCTGGTCTATAGTCTCTTTTGGATATAAACTTCAAAAGCATTTGAATTTAAACAAATATACAACACTGTAAAGCAATTTTCCTCCAATTTAAAAAGAAAGAAAGAAATTAAAGAGTGAAAATTTTAAAACACGTTATTAGGAACTATTTAAAAGGTAGCAAAACAATGAAATTACTCTATCGGACAACAGTAATAAAAGAAACTCTAGAAATTACTTTTTCTTACACTTCCATTATTTATTGGCACTAGTGGCTACCGGCCCCTATGATAAGTAGATCAAATATGTTACTTAATCCTTAGCACTAAACACTTGCCCTGGAAAAGTGAAATGCCTTTTAAAAATACATTGACTGTAAACGTTAATTAAGGTTGGGTTTGTGTATTTCTCAGCGTTCTTTTTAGATAGACTGTAGTTCAAGTGAACTAGAATAAAGCCCAAGTTCTAATGTTTACTGAATGTTTGACAAAATATCTGAAAAAAAGGAACAGTAATAGTTTTCTTTAAATATTTATGTGATGCATTCAATACTATGCAAGAAATTTAGAAACATACAGAGTTCATAGTAAATATTCAAAAAGTATTGTTGTTGTGCTTACTATTCTATTAGATGCATAAAATCCATAAAACATTTTAAGTTCAAAGTTAAACATGAATGTTTTGTGTTCCTTATCATCTCCCTGCTATTGAAAATTGTGGTTAACGAACCAGAGACTGCAGCAGTACTAGTTAAATGAGCTTATTAAAAAAAGTGGAATTCAGGCCCACTGGAACTACTGAATCAGAATCGGCATTTTTACAATATCCCCAGTATATTTGTTACCCATTCAAAATTACAAGGTACATAATAGAATCGATGAAAACTAGATTAAATATTGTTGACACTTCATGTACACAGACCACCATTTAAATGGGCTCTTTGGATATACTAAAAGTGATCTGAAGAAAATATGTCCGTGAAATCAACATGATTTTTCATTGAGTAAAACTTACACATCTATATATGGATGACATTCTGTATTTTTAAAATACACTCAGGTGTGAATGCACAGAGGATATTAAATAGATCAGTGCTATTCGTAAAAATAAATTTTTAAATACATTGACTGTAAATAATTTCTTACAGTAGGATTTCTATCTCTAATAAGAGATACTGTTATTGAGACAGAAAAACTCACCAAACCAAGTCAATGTTATCCATTGTACCTCCAATAATGCTTGCACATGCATGTACGTGGGTACATGTGTACACACCATAGCTTATAGCCAATGGTAACCTAGAAAATAATTACTACTTGAAACAAGTAAACTCTGTAAGTGCTGGTGAGTCCAACTCTAAAAAGATCTGATAGAAAGAATAGCTGCTGCCCTAAAAAAAGATCCTCACTGGAGGGTGTCTGGACCTAGGACAAGCTAACAGTATCTAGTGATATAAAGTCAGAATCAAACGTAGACTATCCCGTAGGCCCAAAATGCCTTCATTGCAACAAAATAACACAACAAAACTTTTGAGATTTCTAACTATTGTTTTGAATTTGTGTCTGCATATAAAAAGAAAACAAAATCCTAGTCTGATCACTTTTTTTTTTTTCTTTTTGGCCACATCGCACGGGTTGTGGGATCGCAGTTCCCCCACCAGGGATCAAATCCATGCTTCCCTGCATTGGAACCATGAAATCTTAACCACTGAACAGCGAGGGAAGTCCCTGACCACTCTGCCTCACTGGTATGAACTCAACTCTAGATAGGAACGATATCATGCCAGAGGTTGATGGAACTTGACCTCCTCTGTGTTCGAAAGGGAAAGGATAAAGAATTCTCTGGCAGTCCAATGGTTAGGACATCATGCTTTCACTGCTGGGGTCCTGCATTTAATTGCTGGTTGGAGAACTAAGATACTACAACCTGTATGGTTGGCAAAAAAAAAAAAAAAAAGCCAGAAAGGACACACAGATAGGATCACAAGAAGTCAAGACCTTGTGAAGGCAGGTCAGTCTAGCTTGGGAGGCAATAGCTTGTTTAGAGCTATCTAAACATATCTTCCTCTGCTTCAACTCTCAGCCTTAACAAAAGAGCAAGCATGCAGGGGCACTCAACTGTTTTCAGTGTTCCATACATGACCCAGGTTTCTATGCTGTTGATATGTTTTGACATAAAGCTGAATAAACCAAACTCTCCAGTTGTTGCCTCTATTGAGGGCAAATTACAGCAGTTTAACGAGGCCTCTGTGCAACTGACATGCTGGGTTAAAGAAAGGATTTCTGCAAGATACCCCAGTTCTCTTTTACAAAGGAAAAGGGCTGGGCACAGCCTTTCTTTCTGTTCCCTTTTAATAGTTTTGTGTTGTTTTCTTTTTAAACTTCTTGTTGCTCTGAAGCAAATGCATACCTTGAAGTAACACACACAGTTCACTTTTCAATTAATTTATTAAATGATACCCTGGGAGAATTTCTTTACTTCTGAGAAGTGTAGGTCGTCCCTGTGAACTATCCCCACTGAGTTTCTGGGAAGCTGCCTCCTGGCAAAGCCTCCTGATCAAAATGTTCCCTAGTACAGCATACTCAGCACGCTGCCACCAAGCCGACCTTTTTGTCCTTCTCTGGCCTTCCTGGCAGGTTCTACGACCTCCATAACCACCATCACATTCTGAATCCCTAGGTGTGAACCACAACAGACTCTGAGAAAGATACAACCCCTGTCTACAGATTTTTATTTCTAGTAAAACATGTTACTACTCTTGTACAAGGCAGTAACATAATTCAGAACCAAGTTCTTTTGTCCTAAAGAGTTTTCCCTCTTTTAAAACTGTGAGCAGTTATTTACAAAAAGTGGCAGAGGGTAGCGGCTTAGACTCCCAATTCTAGAGCCAAATTTCCTGTTTCAGAGCCTCCCTCCACCCCTTCCCAAACTGAACAATCTTGAGCAAGTCATTTAAGCTCCCTGTGCCTCAGTTCCTCCATTTAGTAGATGGGAACAGTAGCATCAACTTCGGAAGATTGCTGAGAAGACTGGATGTCTGTAAAGTACACAGAAAGTCTAGATCCTTTGAAGCTATTTATTATTACACTGCATGAGCAGCACACGTCTAAGTGTGTGTGTATGTGAAGTTTGAGTGTGTGTGTGTGCGTGTGTGAGAGAGAGAGAGACACAAAATTCTGTGTTACATCCAGAGTCAGATTTTTTCTCTTTTTAGCTGTACGTCCCTCCTAGATCTCATCTCCCCCAACAGGAATTGAACCCGGGCCACTGCTGTGAAAGCCCTGAGTCTTAATCACTGGACCACCAAGGAACTCCTTAGAACTATTGCTTCCTCCAGTCACTTCCAGATGACAGTTCCTCTGCTCCTCTCTCCTGAGGTCCATGCCCCACAGCTATACTACCCTCCACTCTCAACTCTGGACCAACTGCCTATGTATTCCCAACACTTAGTAGCTCCCTTGGCACATGACACATACTCACTTACAAATTTAAAATAATTCTGCCAATAAGATTAACACATGTTATTTTGCAAGTTTTGAATTACTTTCCATTTTGCAAATGGAAAATAGTTCTCAGAAATATCACCCTAATAAGGGTTGCTTTCATATGGTTAGACAAACCAATCGTTTTATTGGCTTCTTTATTTGGTTCTCTAGTAGCTTGTAAGCACCATCACTGTTATACAGGGTAAAAGCTTTAACAGCATATGCTTTCTATTGATTCTCCTTAAAAATTTCTTACCTGGGACCTTGTGCTCATTTTATTCAACCAACATTTGTTGTGCATTTGTAGCCATTTGGCTACATGGCTTGCAATATGCATTATCTGTACTTCAGAGGGAGAAAGATGAAACTTTGAGTTTTAGGGAACCTCAGTGAGTTATATGATTCATTTCTCACCTGAGAAAGAAACAAACATCTACTCCATACCATCTTGAAAAAATGATTGTGGAGACTATTTTGTACATTTTTGAGACAACCTTTAATTGTAGTTTTTCTCAATGCTGAATTATCTTTTTCCTCTTCAACAGCTAACAGAACTCGCTTAATGCAATTTAGACCTATTTCCTCCCTTTGTGAAACAGGATATGTTCAAAAATGCCTCTCCTCTGTTAGGCACAGCAGAAACTATCTGCTACTTTGTAGGCTTTATAGCAGGCTAGCACTAAAAATATCTACCAACTACACAGGGTAAAACATCCTACAGAGTGATCCATGGCCATGCAAGTACAATCATAAAAGGGAAGTACATTTAAGTTCACCGAAGTAATACTTCGGCTTCCTGCTGGCTCAGTAGGTAAAGAATCTGCCAACAATGCAGGAGATGCTGGTTCAATCCCCGGGTTGGGAAGATCCCCATGAGAAGGAAATGGCAACTCACTCCAGTATTCTTGCTTGGGAAATCCCATGGACAGAGGAGCCTGGCGGGTTACAATCCATGGGGTTGAGAGCGTCAGATATGACTTAATGATTAAACCTACCTACCTACCTACCTACCAACCAACCTAAGGTAATACTGTCTTGCAAAGAATCCAAGTGCATTGTATTGGGGGTAGGGAACAGATTACATTCAGATACTATAGTGAAAATTTGTGTGGTCTTCTTTGGAGAGAACATAGAATGAAATGGAAAATATTGCCAGAGATATGGATATTTTAAAATATTTCCCCCAGTACAGTTTTAACTGAGATCTTCCATCACCCATCTTCTCTGGAGTAGTCTTGTTACTCATACCTGATAGATATGCTCTAGCCTCAGGGTCGTTGTACCAGCTGTTCTCTCCTACTGAAATGCTCTTCCTCAGAAAAGCCTGGCTCACTTACTTCCTTCAAGCTTTTCCCAGTGTCACCTTCTTTCTGAGATCTACTGGATCACCCTATTGAAAATTACAATCTATGTTCCCCACACCCTTGGCAGGCACTCCCAATATCCATTACAATGCTGTACTTTTTAATTTTGTTTTTCATGCTACTTATCACCTCCTGCTATACTAAATAATGTATCATTTATTATGGTTTTGCCTGTCTACTAGAACATAAGTCCCATGAAGAAACAAACTTGGTTTTTTTTAATTCATTTATATATCCCCCAAAGCCAGATAATGCTTTCCCATAGTAGGCCCTAAATAAATATTCAGGGAATAAATTTTTAAAATGTCAGCTCACAAATGAAATCACAGGAAATAATTCCATCACACACATACATGCATGTGCGTGCACATGCGTGCACACACACACACACACACACACACACCCTATGTTAATATTGCCCAAAACAGTTATGGAGCCTTAATCTGAAAAATGAAGGAAGCAATGGAAAAGTTTCAATTGCAAAGCTGGCAAGTTTAAATTTTATAAGAAAAGGAACAGAATCTAAGTCTATTAAATATTTGAAGTCTTCTCAGCTCCCTCATTATTCAAAGATAGAACAAGGAAAAGAGAAATCAAGAATCTCTAATTCTAGTGAAAACACGCTGCAGAGAACAGGAGCTATAAAAAGGCATGATTAATAGCTCTAACATAACTAAAATACCCAACTGCCCAAGGGCCAGAGGTGCAGAGACAAGTGTAGATTTTTCTCTCATTCAGTGAAATGTGAGAACTAAAACAGACCCAGGGGCCCAACAGAGATGGGCTATTCCATGAAGACTCTCCAGACAGATACACACACACATACATATGCACACCACTAACACCACCAGCAACGATAATATCTGCACTTAGAGCTGCTCTTGGCCGAACACTTTCTGCAAGGAGCATATGATGCTAAAAGGAAAGCATACGGGCTTCTTCTAACCCAATTATTTCTTGAGAAAGAGAAATAACACAAACAATTAACTTCGGAATAACAGATTTTGGAAAGACTGTTGAAAACTGTTGGAAATTCAGAAACACATGGTTGATTGATTACGTGTTAAAATATTTATTAAATACGGGAATCCATTGCAAGATAATGGAAGTTCTTTCATGGAGCTGAAGGCCACATCTAATGTGGGCCGAGTCAGCTCAACAAGAAGCTGAGGAAAGGAACTGATGATTATGACTGCTTTACAATGGGACCAAAAACAACAGAATGACAAAAGATAGAAAGGCACAAGAGAAAGGGAAAACAAAGAACTGAGAATGACTAAAAGGTTCATTAAAAGCTATATTAAAACCACTGATTGGGGACATCTCTGGTTGTCTGGTGGTAAGACTTCCCCTTCCCATGCAGGGTATGCAGTTTCAATCCCTGGTCAGGGAGTTAAGATTCCACATGGCTCAAGGCCAAAAAACTAAAACAGGAGCAATACTGTGACAAATTCATTTAAAAATGACCCACATTAAAAAAAAAAACTTTATAAAAAGACCCCACTGAATGTACACTTTCAAAGGATGAATTTTATGGTACATAAATTATATTTCAATAAGGCTGTTATTAGAACACTATGTTGAAAACCAAGACTGTGGCCACAAACATATTTCAAATGCAGGAAAGGTATGGTCTTTCTACAGCAACTGCTACCTTTTATAAAATTCTGGAGTCCTTTCTTCCTCAACTGTCTGTCCTCTTAGATTTTTGCCTTTTGAAGTTCTTCAAATAAAGCATGTTTTTAAAATAATAAAATAAAACAAGCTATTAAAATGGAGCACCCTATTTTCTACTAAAGTTAAAATACAGATTCCAACACTCAGCCTCGCTTGGGAACTCTGGTCCAACCTTCATCTCGCTGCCTGTTAATCTCTTTAAGTCCTGATTTCCCTACCTTCCCTCACCTCCAAGCAGGGAGCAGCCCTATGGGGATATAGACTATTGAAAGTGAAAGTGAAAGTCACTCAGTCATGTCCGAATCTTTGCAACTCCATGGACTGTACAATCCATGGAATTCTCCAGGCCAGAATACAGGAGTGGGTAGCCATTCCTTTCTCTAGGGTATCTTCCCAACTCAGGGATCAAACCCAGGTCTCCCACATTGCAGGCGGATTCATGAGGGTTCAGCGAATGCAGAGATGCTTCTCTTCCCAAGCAATGGAGCTGCTTTGTTACTCATTTAATTGTAAGAAAACAAATTACACTGGATGTTTAACCATTATTATATGGGAGGAGAAAGAGGACAATGTTAACTTGGTTTGTTAAACTCCCGAAAAAAAAAAAAAAAGTGCAGTGAGATCAGAGTTGGTACCCAGAATTAGCATGAGGGTCCAAACTGTTCTACCTCCTGGAAGGTTTGATGCAAATCACAGCTCTTGTGAAAACAATCGAAGAAATCCAGTGATTTGTGTTCCCAAGAAACTAGGCAGTTATTTACACCAAGAAATGATCATTATGGAAGCTAAAAAAAAAAAGAGAGAGAGAGCTAACATGTATAGAGCCTTTGTTGTTGTGCTGTGTTCAGTCATTCAGTCGTGTATGACTCTTTTGCGACCCTATGAACTGTAGCCTGCCAGGCTCCTCTGTCCATGGGATTCTCCAGGCAAGAATACTGGAGTAGGTTACCATTTTATCCTCCAGGGGATCTTTCTGACTCAGGGATTGAACCTGCATCTCCCGAGGGAAGATTTTTTACTGCTGAGCTACCAGCAAAGCTATGTATATAGCTCTTGTGTTTTGCTGTGCTGTTTAGTCGCATCTGACTCTTTGTGAACCCATGGACTACAGCCCACCAGGCTCCTCTGTCCATGGGGATTCTCCAGGCAAGAATCCTGGAGTGGGTTTGCATGCCCTCCTCCAGGGGACCTTCCCAACCCAGGGATCAAACCCAGGTCTCCCACACTGCGGGCTGATTCTTCACTGACTGAGCCACCAGGGAATCCCAAAAATACTGAGGTGGGTAGCCTATCCCTTCTCCAGAGGATCTTCTGGTGACCGAGGAATCCAACTGGGGTCTCCCGCATTGCAGGCAGATTCTTCACCTGCTGAGCTACCAGCTCTTACTATATGCCAAATGCTTAGCTATGAGCTTTATGCATATTACCTCCTTAAACCTCACAACGTATGATGTGGGTGCTATTCTTATTCCTATTTTATTGATGTAAAAACTCAGGATTAGAGAAGTTAAGTGCAGCCAGTGGCAAAGGTGGGCTTTGAATCCATGTGCTTAATTCTAGGTTCTCTAACTCAATCTCTATCCCATAATACTTTCTTAGAAGAAAATGGTTTATCAGGGAGTTATCTTACTAAAAATGAAAATTTATTCTGAAACTCTAGTAGATTCTGCAGTAGTATAGTATTACACAACACAATCATGAAAAAAAATAATTGACATGGATAACATCAAGAAAAATCTTTTAATCTATTACAACAAAAGATTCCATGAGAATGAATAGATAAGACCCAATATTTAAAGTGTCTGCAACAGAGCTAACCAATAATAGGAAAAAATTCATAACATACTTAAAATGCCTATAAATCAATAGGAAAGACACTTGAAAAATGGGGAAAGCATATGATTAGGCCATTCAAAGGAAGAAATACAGATTACCAAAGGCTTTACCTCATGAATCATCAGGGAAATGGAAAGCAAAGTAATTAGACACTATTTAACACCCATAATACTGTTAGAAATTTTAAAGTCTTCTGATTCCAAATGATAAAGATGGGGATAAACAGAAATTCTCATGCATGGCAGATGGAGTATAAATTGGTATATCATTGTGAGATTTGTCTATATGTGCAGACATGGAGAATGACAAACCCTAAGAACCAAAAATTTCACTTCTAAATGTATGCCCTGCAGAAACACATGCACATGTATGTTTCAATGGCAGACACTACTTATACCATCAACAAATCAAGGTCAATCTATAAATTCCATTAATAGGACAATGAATACATAAATTAGGGTAGGCTTAAAAAAGTGGAAAGAAAGATAGCAATAAAAAGAAGTGAATTATTTTACCTGTGTCAAGATAAGAGATTAAAAATCAAAGTTGAGAAGTGGCAAAAGGATAGGTATGATACCAAATATATACATTTTAAAAATGCAAAATAGTAATATACATACACTGTTTATGATTAAATGTTTATATAGTATGAAAACAAAGCCAGAAAAGATGCCCACTAACTGCAAGATAATTCCTCTGGGAAGGAAAGGTATCACCTGTCTCTATAACATTTATCTCTCAAAACACAAACTACTAAATGTTGTTGACCCTGGGTGGTGAGTACAAGAGTGTTTTGTCCCATTATTCTATCTACCTATTAAAATATGTTTAAACTATTATGATATAAGATTTTCAAATTTTTAAAAAAGTAACAAAAGTTGTCTTGAAGAAATTTTCATATGCCATATTTTATATTCACCAGTTTTCACTGGTGCCACACATAACAGCTCAGGGGTGAGTGACAAAGCCATAGATATGTCTTTAATACTGTCGCCAGGAAAACTACAAGAAGCAAAAATTAGCAGCTGGAAGCTGCCAGGAGGCACAGGACTCCATCTGTAAAGCCTTAACCAGAGCTGCCTCATGGGACCACCGGGCTCCACTGTCAGGGTTCTGCAGGACAGTTTTTTAAACTGTGGGTCAGATCTGACCCATTTGAGAATTAATCACTTTAGCGCACCACAGCCAGGATTTTTTAGAAAATGACAAAAGAACAGAGTAGAATGAAAAGCATGCACTGCGTGTCACAACACACTTGTATTGATCTTTGGTGCATGTCGTGTTTTCGCATATTGATACAAAAACATCAACACAAATGTTCATAGCAGTATTATGCATAATTTCCCCAAAGTAGAAACAAGCCAAATCTCCCTCAAAATTAATGGATAAATAATGGAATGTTATTCATCAATAAAAAATGAGATAAAAACACATGCTACGACATGGATAAACCTTGAAATCATTCAGTTCAGTTCAGTTCAGTCACTCAGTCATGTCCGGCTCTTTGCGACCCCATGAAATCATTATGCTCAGTAAAAGAAGTGAGTCACAAAAGACCAGATAGTGTATGACTCCATTTATTTGAAATGCATAGAATAGGCAAAGCTATAAAGACAGAAAGTAGACTAGTGGTTGCCTGGGGCTTGGGGTGGAGATAAGCAGGGTGGGAGTTGGGCAAACGTGTATGAGGTGGTAAAACTGTTTCATTCTGAGGTGATGTTTAAGACTGATTATGGTGATGCCTGCATACTTGTTTGAGTATACTAAGAAACTCTGAATTGTACACTGTTGTTAAATGGGTGAATTCTATGGTATGCAAATTATGTTTGAATAATGGTCTTATAAATATATAATTCAAATACGAGTCATTTTGTTCCTGAGATTATACTAGATCAGCTGAAGTCATGAAAACTGTTGAAGAGTTTATTTTGTGGGCTAGCTTCTTGATCTTGGGCTTCTCTGGTGGTTCAGACAGTAAAGAATCTGCCTGCAATGCAGGAGACCAGGGTTCAATCCCTGGGTCAGGAAGATCCCCTGGAGGAGGAAATGACAACCCCCTCCAGTATTCTTGCCTGGAGAATCCCATGGACAGAGGAGCCTGGCTACAGTCCAGGGGTCGCAAGAAGTTGGACACAACTGAGTGACTAGCACTTCTCAATCTTAACATTTTAATGTGGGACCCCTCACCAACACAAGCCCTTACTTTCTTTTCTGATCATAAATCTACTTTCAGATAAATCTTTCATTCCCACTAAGATATTAATGCTTGAAAGCATCTCAGAGTGCCATCCCTCCCTATGTCTCTACTTATTCCAAAGTGGCTATTCTTCAGTAGGGTTTTTTTCTGATTTAAATCAAATATGCAGATCTTTTAGAGCATGTAGATTTCATGGAGTAACAGTTACCATAAGAGTAGTATCCACTGTCTAAAAGACAAAGTAAATATTTTTTGTTAACTTGTTAGTCCACAATAAGGAGGTAAAGATTTGTTAAAAAATAAAACAAAATATTAGATAAGAAATTATTGGAGGCTTAGCTATAGGGAGAAAAAAAAAAGGATGTTGTACTTGGTTCAAAGAAAAAAAAAATTCAATACTTCATGAACAAATATCATGAAAACTCCTTAGCTAAATATGTCATATGAGTTTAAAACTATCAAAAATACTATATGTCACTTTCCCTGAAGACAGACATCACTGTTTTAAAGAAAATGCAGCTCCAGGCAGCAAATGGCAATCTGATGAACAAAGTCACACAGAAAAGTTAAATAGCTTGGATTTATTTGTGTTGAGAGAGACAGGGCTTAGAAAATGACATGAATGAGTTTGTCACAGTGATTAAAGCAGCTGAGAGACAACAAGGCTGCTTTATATGGTAGAATATCAGCCTGCCTGTTACTGTCCGAGTTACCGCCACTTTCTCAAGCCTTCTTTCTGCTTATCCTTATGGCCCTGCCTTTCCTAATAAACCTGACCTCACTTGTGAAACAGGAGGGACAGCTACTGCAGCTCAGACTCTCACAGTGATGGGATCCTCCCAGAACCTGGGCGTTCTACATATACAGGGGGACTCTGTTAGGCCAGATAGACAAGACTTCCCTGGTGGTCCAGTGGTTAAAACTGTGCTCCTAAGGCAGGGAGCCCAGGCTTGATCCCTGGTCAGGGAATTAGATCCCACATGCCATAACAAAAGATCCTTCGTGCTACAATTAAGACCTAGTGTGGCCAAATAAATGGAGGGAGGAAAAAGACTGTCGAGGGAAGTGGAAGAAAGAGGTCAGAGATAAAGGTATAAATGTGGAAGGAGGCCCATACTGCTCTCAAACCCCTCCCAACAAAAGATTTTAACAATCCAAAATAAAGAAATACTGTGATGGTTGGAAATACATCAGAAGTACATAAAATCAGTCACATAAATGGTCACACCAGAACTCTTTTTCTGCATCTCTGAAACTGAAACAAAGGCAGATCATAAATATTTGCTGAGCACCAACTATCCATCAAGCAGAGTGTTAAGCAGTGAACAAATAATAGTGACCACAAATGATAAAGTTCCAGCCCAGCATTAGGTCCATCTCACGAGGGTTAGGGTTAGGGTTACTAGTAGTAAAGAATCCACCTGCCAATACAGAAGATATAGGAGACATGGGTTCTATCCCTGGCTTGGGAAGATTCACTGGAAGAGGGCATGGCAACCTACTCCAGTATTCCTGCCTGAAGAATCTCATGGACAGAGAGACCTGGCAGGCTACAGTCCATGGGTTACAAAGAGTTAGACATGACTGAAGAGACTAAGTATGCATGCACCTTTTATTAACACACCCAAATGACTAGTACTCCAATACTACTGCATCAACACACACAAAATTACTATAATTTTATGCCAAGCCTGTAAGGCAAGCTGAACTTTCAGGATACCTGTTAAAGTGCTTCATCATTGCTGCTGCTAAGTCGCTTCAGTAGTGTTCAACTCTGTGTGACCCCATAGATGGCAGCCCACCAGGCTCCTCTGTCCCTGGGATTCTCCAGGCAAGAATACTGGAGTGGGTTGCCATTTCCTTCTCCAATGCAGGAAAGTGAAAAGTGAAAGTGAAGTCGCTCAGTCATGCCCGACTCTTAGTGACCCCATGGACTGCAGCCTACCAGGCTCCTCCGTCCATGGGATTTTCCAGGCAAGAGTACTGGAGGGGGTTGCCATTGCCTTCTCCGTCATCACTGCACAATTCTGCATCATAATCCCGCAGCAATGGAACAGTCAGCCTCTCTGGAAGACTTCAAGAAATAACCGTTCAGCAAGCATGGAGGGTGGACCAGGCACGTAACTCAGAGTTTAAGTGGACCAGGCACGTAACTCAGAGTTTAAGTTCACAGGATTATGAGCAGTGAGAACAAGGAGAACGATTTTCGGAAGGTGACTATTCCAACAGCAAAGAGCAGAAGTGATACTCCATGCAATCCACACCCAAAGAAGAAAATGAATGAGGGGCAGTTTAAGGGAAACAAAAGAAACAAAAGGAAAAACCAGATAAAAAAACAAACTTAAAGGTAAGTAGTAGAGTGGGAAGCTTGTTGAACTATAACACATTTTGCAAATCCCAAAATAAGTCAGTCCAGCAACAAGCGACAGGGATGGTTCCCAACACTGAATATAAATAACCTTTCAGAGGCTTGTTTTTACTTCAGTTGCTAAGAGAAAACGAGGCACTTGACAGAAAGAAAGTAGGGGGAAAAACACAAAATAAACCAAGGGTCACAGGGAAAGTGAACAGAGCAAGACTATGTTCACAGAAAAATGACAAATGGAAAGAGGCAATGGGATGTGATGGAGCCTGCACCGAGAGCTGAGAAAAGAAAAAATGAGAGGAAAGGAAAGAAAGAATTGACCAGGGAAAACCTACTGTAATAACAAGGGTCTGGAGGCATAAGAAAGGAAAAGACTCTCTGCCTCACGGCATCAAATCCAGTTCTCATCTGCCTGTTCAGCATTTGCCACCTCCAAGGCTCTGAGCTCAGCACTGGGAAGAAATAAAAACACAGATGAGGGTACATGCCTTAACACCATGTTTTTCCTACAATTAAATTGAAATAATTCTTATTCCATCACCCGAGGACAACTGCAAACTCCATGATTTCATAATCAGAACACTTAAAATAACGTCCTGGACAACACATTAATCAACGACCTCAAGTAGATTTCATATTAAGTTGGTTAAGTTTGACTAGTACTCTCCCTTCATTAATTATGAGAGAATACCGTCCATGCGAGATCCTTAAGAACTCTAAGGCCATCATGCTAAACTTACCTCAGAAACTAAACAAAACGAAAAATCACAGTATTGCAGCAACAATATTTTTCTCCCTTTTTTTTCACCCTGGAGGACACTGAGAACCAGCAAAAGTTACTGTATGCCATGGTTTGAAATACCCTCATGTCTAGTCACTCATCCAGTCAGAAACGGCTTCAACTTCGGTGACAGCAATGAATACAACTTGAATTTTGCCCACCTTCTTATCAATCAATATCTGTATAAGCTTTCAGGTACTTTTATGAGGAAATCAGTTCAAAAAATAGCAATGTACTATTTACAGCTAACCAAGCTGTATAAGATCCTAAAATGTAAGAACAAATTTGTGATCCTGAATCAAAACCTCCATGGTCTTCAATGATGTTTAAGTTTCTATCATAATCAATAAAACTCTTCCTAAGAAATGGCTTGATTATTTAGCACAATGGTAAATTTGTAAATGCATCTGTAAAAAAAAAAAAAAAACAAAAAAACACTTCCCATTCTTCTTATTAAACCCTTTCCTAAAGTTTTCTTCAAAAGCACATCAAAGTATTCCTAAACTATTGCTAAACTGCAGGTGATACCAAACTAATCGTGAAAATGACCCAGTATTTATAGAAAATGGAGACTGACACCAAAATTATCCATCTCAATAGGAACAAATTTTCCAAACTCCCACTAACAAGATTCTTCTATTACTAACATACTTTTTGAACACATACCAAGTACATGTAAAATAAGCCCATTGCTCCTTTCATACAAAGGAAATATGATTTTTTCAGAGCATCAACTCTTATATGAGTTAGGAAATCAATCTTTATGTAAGTATCATCTCTGACCCAGGAGAGGCACAGTCTGCAGTATGAATTACATTAATGGGGAGGAGAAAAAGAGGGGGGAGTGGGGAGAGGAGTGGAGGGGGAAGAAGAGGGAGGAGGAGAAAGTAGCTCTTCCCCCTGAACCAAACATGCTCATGGGGGCATGGAACCATCTCAGGGGTCATCAGAGCAAGTCTGACTAAAAAACACAAGGTTCTCTTTTATTTATTTTTTTAAATTTTATTTTATTTAACTTTACAATATTGTATTGGTTTTGCCATATATCAAAATGAATCTGCCACAGGTATACATGTGTTCCCTTTTAAAACGTAAGAGTGAAGCCAACCACTGAAACCTCGTGGGCCAAGATTAAAACCTCAGAAAGTGCCTCAGACTCCTTCAGGTCTCTTTCTCTAGTTGAGCCAGGAGGATATTGGACTGAGCTGGCACAGTGGACCCAGTATCTTCTCTCTAGATCTGATATTTTTTATTTTCCTGAATCTCACCTTCCACCACCCTTATACCCACAGTCTGCTCCTGTCCACGTTCTGATGCCTCCAAGATCACTCTTCTGCCAACTTCTACTCTAGTCTCTCCTAGATCGATACTGCCCTGCATAACTTTGACTGCTATGGATCCATAGCTAGGTTCTAGGCCAGACTCCGGACAGGATATTCCAAAGGCACTAAAAACACCTGAGGGAATTCATGTACATCAGGTCTGTGAAGTGGCATTTCCCTCTGCAGCATCTTGCTAATCTAATCCAAAGAAAGAGAAACCATTGATCCCAGAGCTTAAATTCTGACCAGGTATAGCAATTGGTGTGTACCAGCCTGATACTAACATCCTGACCTCAATTTCTCGCAAACAAGCCTGCTTAAAAAGCAAACTGAAAAAAAAAAAGTATGTAAGAATAGAAATTTACCACCCAGAGGCGAAAGCTAGAGGCATAAATCCATGCCAATCAGAATAAGTGGTTGAAAAGAACTGTCCACCCATTCTACTGCCTTATGTAGAAAATTTTAAAATGACTTGTAAAATGTGAGCTCTTGAGGCTGAGTTTCAGGAAAGTATCATTGATTTCCCATCTTCAAAGAGTCATCTAATGTTCTTTTACTTGGGACAAAAGAAAAAATGCAGCAAAGGGGCAACTATTGCTAAGTGCTAAAATCTCCTGATACAAAATTAATTTTAAAAAGGAGAAGAAAAATGTTGAAGGAAATGGCAATCCACTCCAGTATTCCTGCCTAAAAAATCCCATGGGCAGAGGAGCCTGGTGGGCTACAGTCCATAGGGTCCCAAATAGTTGGACACGACTGAGCGACTAAGCACAGACCCTTACAGATGAATATAATTCTGAAACAACCCTTCAATACAAACAACAAATAGATGGTGAGACAGGGTGGGGCAGAGGGAAAAAGGGATTAAACTTTTTTCTTCTCTGTCCAGCTTTAGAACTGCTGATATTTCTGGATCATAGTACTACATTGTAAATTTTATTTTCAAAATAAATTTATATATAATAGTCTGCTCTGGGGAAAACAGATTTCTGTCTTAAAAGCAACTCAAAAGGTAAAATGAAGAAGGACACCTAGAACTTTAAAATCAGTTTTTCTATATGATGTCTTCATACTTTTTGAAATACAGCATTTTAAACTCCATTTCTGTCTCAAATAGCTATAATTATCAAAGGAGCTGTACATTCAATATTTGAAAACACAAAAAATTATTCATTCATTTATTCGTTTGGAACACAACAGTACTTCAAAAGAGAGTTCAGCTTGTTTTATGTGGACAATTACAAGAAAAAATTTTCAAGTGGATGAGAAAACCAGGGGAGAAAAAAAACTCATTAATTCAATAAATATTTATTAAGCATCAACTCTGTGCCAGTCACTGCTCTAGGCAGTGAAGATGTGTGGTGACCAAACAGACAAGATCACTATTCTGTGTCTTTTACAGTTCGATGATGGCATAGTGAAAGAAAGACAATAAACAAGTCAATTGTTAAAAGGAATGTCAAGTGCTAGGAAGGAAAAAAGAGTACTGGTGACAAGGAGGGGAGTGGAATAGGACTACTTTTAAAAAATGAACAAATGAAACCTCTTGAGATCACATTTTTAAAGCCTAATATTTACTTCAATCTAAATCTAACACGCACTTGAAAATGTGCACAGATACGAATTCCCAAGTTGATAAGTTACCACGAGTTAAGAGGATTTCTGATGACTTTTGTATTGAAATGGGGATGATGAGCAGGAACAGGACAATGATCTAGGAATGAAGCTACTATGAAAACTCACGCTAAGACTTCTCCTCTGGAAGACAGCACAACTCTCCTGGAAACTTTTGGCATCCACATTAAGGAAGGGAACAAAAGTATGAGAAACCATGCTTAATGTTCTCCATGACTTCAATGTAACTGGTTTTGCAGAAATATTCCTTACAAGAGTCCTTCAAATTATCCTTTAGAAAAAGCCAGGAAAGTGACTGAAGTGGTCAGGGGAATGACTTAGAAAGTGTTAGCTGTTCAGTCATGTCCAACTCTTTGCAACCCATGGACTGTAGCCCACCAGGCTCCTCTGTCCATGGAATTCTGCAGGCAAGAACACTGGAGTAGATTGCAATTCCCTTCTCCAGGGGATCTTCCCAACCCAGGGATCGAACTCAGATCTCCTGCTGATACCAATTCAAATACCAAGCTCCCTTGTGACTAACTGAAATCCAAAGAGATTTATGAAAAAATAACTTAAACCTTGAGAATACAAAGAGCTCCTCAGCCCTGGGTGCAAACTGGAATCCCCTGGAGACTTCAAAAAAAAACAAAAAACAAAAAAACTCCCACCCTAGAATCTCTGGAGGTGAGGCCAGTGCCCTACAAAGGAACAGATGATAATTCTCCATAAATAGCTTCTGTTACATGAATTCCTGACAGATAAATCTCCAACAAGTACTCAGAGTACAGATAGTCTCTGCTGCTATTCAGATGCACATGCAGATATTTCCTTGTGGTTAAAAGAGTATCTGAGGTACGATTTCCCTGGTGGTCCAGTGGTTGGGACTCCAGGCTTCTACTGCAAGGGGAATGGATTCAATCTCTGGTTGGGGAACTAGGATCCTGTGCCTCACAACATGGTCAAAATAAATAAATGTTTTAAATGTTTAAAAAAAAATCTGAGATAAAAGTAGAAATAGTAACCATTTCTAGAAATGAAAACCTATAACAAGTCCTAAACATGACATCAAGTCACCCTTAAATGAAGTTAGCAAAGGAGGAGATCAGGGTAGGGTAGAAAATCAGGTAGGAGATCAGATAGATAGGCGATCAGGTCAAGAGTTTTCAAGAAATGTTACATTTGTTCCAACTCATAGATAAATGGGTAACCACATATTAAATAAGAAGCAAAGATTACAAAAGGGTCATTTTATATTAATCTCTAACATTTTCTTTGAGAATTCTTTACCCAGTTCTACTACTTTTCAGTTGTATAACCTTGGGCTAATTAATTAGCTTCCTTAAGCCTCAGTTTCCTCATCTATAAAATGGGTATAATCATGCCTACCTCATAATGAGAGATAACACATGTAAATCACTCAGTACAGTGCCTAACATAAATAGTAAATATTAATTCTTATTTTTCAACTCTTTGCCTCAGTATTTGCTTTCTAATGCTTTTATTACCTAAATGAACATATCCAGCTAGATGTTCACAGAAGCTATCATTTCAGTTATTATTGATTATGTAACTCTTTGAGCTGAATGCTTTGACATTTGGGACTCTGGAGCTATTTGTTCTATGAAGACACAAAAGATATTTTATATCTTTTCATTTGAAAAAGTACACACAAATATGGATTTCTACTGAGCATTTCATGTTTCTGCTTTATAAAGCTTAGACCACAAAAGAGCATATATAATTTTAGTATTGACAATTGGATACTGAAATCTTTGATTTACAAAGAAAGATTAAATCAATGTGCACATCCAGTTTGAAAACAAAACACACATCCTTTGAGAGGTGTTGTTTACCTTTTAAATGTTAAATATCTTTATATATTCCATTCTCATTCTCAAGGTAGTAGAAATCAATCATTTCTACGATTTTATGCAAGTTTCTTCACTGCTATACAACTTTTTAAAGATATTTTCAAGTGCTGCAAGAAATATATAGTTCCAGGGGAACGGATGTAAGAAATCATTGACCCCAACACCACCGAATGATATCCAAAGAAATGTTGATGACCTCCTGAACAAAGGCCAGTTTAGCATAGCACTTCAGCACCCAGGCAGCACAGTGGAACTGAAGAGACTGCGTTCAAAAACCCTCTCAGCTATCTACCAGCTTTGTAATTTTGCAGTCACATGATTCTTGTGAGGATGCAAAGAGTGGTATAGGTCACAAGTACTCAGAAAACTGTTTGGCACATAAAAAGTAGCCACATACGTTACCGTTTATTAAATATTATTAAATATTTTAGTGTATTCTGTAACATGACAACACTGTATAAGTATTTATCTCTTCCTGATTTCTCTTTCCTTCCTCCTTCTCGCCATTCATCTCAAGGTGTCTTCCTTTTCTTGCGTCCTCCCCCACTCTTTAAT
This sequence comes from Bubalus kerabau, assembly GCF_029407905.1. Classification (NCBI taxonomy): domain Eukaryota; kingdom Metazoa; phylum Chordata; class Mammalia; order Artiodactyla; family Bovidae; genus Bubalus; species Bubalus kerabau. The sequence goes on along the minus strand of NC_073631.1, from coordinate 75,308,656 downwards.
AATATCCTTTTTCCCTTTGGGGTTTATCTATAATCCCTAATGGTGGATGTGGCAATATCTGGACCCCATTGGAGTTAAAGAGTACTACTAACCGTATGTGACAAGAAAGCAGGCCTTCCTCCATGTACTTTTAGAAGAGGCTTTCATCATTAAAAATGACAGAACACTTGGCATTCATTAAAATAAGAGAAAGCAAATAAAACTTTAGGACAATTTTTATCATCCTATAAGCTCTTAGAGTTGGTCACAGTTTTCCATGTGTAGCTATAAAGAAGTGATGAAAGACAACATTCTTTTGTGCACGGTAAAACCATTGGGCAGAATTTCAAAGATTCCCAAAAGAAATAAATACAAATTGGGATCTCATAGACTGAAAACAAGATGTAAGAATATTCCTACAATTTTAAATTTTATTTTCTTTTAAGTATGTAATTATAAGAGAAGGTTGGTAGGAAAATAAAAATGTGCTGGGGAATGTCTCCTTCCTGTTTATCACAGTGGAACAAATTTTTGACTGGTTGCACAGTTTTATCAATACTGAGCTATTTAGGTTTAACAAATGCACATTAAGGAAAAAAAAAGATGTTTGTCCTATACTCACAAAATATTTCTAATTCCTAGGAGCCCTTTTTCTCCAGGAAAGCAGTACTGCAGACAATGCACGGTCACGCTGAAGCAGTGTTCCCAAGTGAAACAACCCAATTTTTGGTGCAGCTCATGCATGCTTAGGCATATAGATAATTATGTTCATAAAAACAGTGCACAGCTATCTCTTGCCATCCTGTGTCCATCTTGCATTTCCCCATTCATTACTGATTATTAAAACTACAATAAATGGTAGGTCTATGTTCTCGACACTTGACTACTTGAGAGGCTTACAAACCATTTCCAGGGAATGAGATAGAAAACAAGTAGCCTGTCTATTCACTGACAAAGACTTCTGATAAAAAGAAATTCTGCTACTTGTAGCAAAAGCAATTACTGGCTGCCAAACAAATTATTGAAAATGTATGGGGTGACCACACAGCAAAACAAACCTATCTACCACACAGCAAATAACCTATCTTTGATGCCGCGCTAAATCTATCATGCTTGGCTTGCAAAAAAAAAAAAAAAGAATAACCACGAAGGTGCTTGCTCTTTATAATAGCAATTACGTGACCATCGGTTTCAAACCAATAGCAGGACTCCATAAGTGATACCTTGCCTATATGGGTGTTCTGTTAAAATATGTTTTATCCTATTATCCGCAACATACAATTTTTTCAGCACAAGTAATTTCGAGTCAGATGAAAGGAAGACTGCATACTTTGAATATTCCAGTTTTGCGTGCTCTTTTACAGAACTGAAATTACTTCAGTTCAGGAAGACAATCTTGAGGAGAGCAAGGTTACCCACGATCAAATACAATTCTTTTGACTACCATTTCTAGAACTTCATGGCACAATAAGCTTTCAGTATGGGTCAGTCATCTGATTCAGGATGAAAATAAAAGTATACATTCAAGTAACTGGCCGTACAGATATGGACTTATACCAACAGAATTAATTATTTCACACCTATCAAATTGCCAGTATTTCCACAGAACTAAAATAAATTTTCCAAAAATATAAAATGTGCAGTTCCATTTTGGGATGAAAATTGAAGTAAGGACACAGTCAAAATAAAATTGGGTGTTTTATACCATCATAGTTCTTGTGAGCTTTCTCAAACATTAAGTAAAACATTGCTGGTTTCCTTACTCTAGATCAATGACTCTATCTTAGTAGGTAAGAAGCGATTCTTCAGTTAGGTTAGATGACCTAATAAGATTTCTTTAATCTTTATAATCATTAAGATTCCATTTAGTTATGTAAACTTGAGTAATTTGTAACTTACTTCTGGGAAAGTGTTAAATTCTGGTAATTAGGGCACCATTTTGCATTAAAGTGATGTCATAAAATTTCTAAATAGTACTCAAGCAGCCTAAGGGAGTTAATGTTATTTAACAAAACTCATTATAGTGCTTGTAGAACATGCAGAACTGTTCTAAGTGCTATATAAATATTAACTCATTTATACTAAGTAGCTAAGTATGCTTAGTAACTAAGTTCTTATGAAGCTTAATGAGTATGTGAATTGGCATTGAACAATGAATTAAAGTGAACAACCACATTCACTCAGCCTTTGAAATTAACATTATTCATTTCTAACAATTAGGGTTATACCATAACAACATGATGGTATAGGTAAGTCTAGTAGGTTACCTATACGTAGGTCGGTAACTCTACTTACTGAAATCCTTGAACTGCCTTCAGGAGAAGCCCAATTCCTCAGCAAGTCATGAAAGTGCTGCAGCATCTATTTTCTGGTTTGTTTCTTCTGTCCCTTAAATCTTAACTATTTGCAGTCAAAAATTCGTCTGATTTCACATGTCCATGTACCTGCTGACCCTTCATTTGATATGACCACCCCTTCCCTATAATTTGGTCAGTTCTTACCAACCCTCAAAACACAGTTCAGATAGTGCCTCCCCTTGAGAACCCACGCTGACTGCTCAGCTAGGTTAAGCACTGTCTTCTCTGCTTCCACATCTCTCTGTGATCACCTCCAGAATCACACACAAGGACACAGTATAACTACCTATCTATTCATTCATCTTCCTACTTGTCTGTAAACTCCTTAAAGGCTAGAACTGAGTCTTTTACCTCTAAATCCCCAGGGTCTTACCAAAAAAAAAAAAAAAAAAATGGTATACAGCATGAAAAGTATATAAATGTCTTTTAAATAAACAAATCAGTATATACCTTTGTGAGCTGATAGAAAGCATCCTAATTTTATTATTAGAAAGGAAATTGCTAAACATATTTATGAGTATAAATTACATCCATTTAATCACCAAAGAAATAACAAGGTCTATATATAATTAACTTATGTTTTTGGATTCAATGAACAGTTCTCAATGAAATAAGAAATGACACATTACAGGACCACTCCTTAGTTTCCTAACTGGAGGAAGTGTTGGCATATGGCAACTAAGTCTTTACAACTCCGCCAGATTCAGCCCTACTAGTCAGTGATCACTTACTGTAGCTGAGAAACATAATAAACTGCTGTAGCTACCTAGATGACCCAGCACCCAACCAAATGCACTATTTGTACCTCACCAGGTGCCAGCATGGAGATAACTGCTTGTCATAATTATTTTGATAACAAGACAGTATCTTCACTCTCATTTCTGACTTGAATGAATAAACTACTCATGCTTTTGTTTAAGCTGCTGCTGCTGCTGCTGCTAAGTCACTTCAGTTCCGACTCTGTGCAACCCCATAGACGGCAGCCCACCAGGCTCCTCCGTCCATGGGATTTTCCAGGCAAGAGTACTGGAGTGGGGTGCCATTGCCTTCTCCAGTTGTTTAAGCTAAATCCTATCAATTCATTCACACCTCTCCAAAAGTGAGGGCATTTGGTGGTCATGGTCATTCTTCTCAAATGTGAGGTTTATCCTTGTAGGACGTAGAAGCTGCATAGGCCCCAAGTACCTTCTGCCCCAAGTGGAGAGATCTATGAACCAAAAAAAAAAAAACCCCACTAAAGTGGTATTCCAGAAATGGGGAGAAAAAGGAGGACTGGCCTGTTGTCCAAGAATAGCAGTCTTTCAGCGACACAGAGAAGGGCAGAGGTACCTAAAGACATCACTAGCACGAGGCAGAGGCTCTAGGAGTCTCCAGGTTCAATCCTGCAGTTTTCTTTTTCTCCATCTCTACTTTCTTCCTCTCTGATTTGTTTTAAAGCACTGTGATTTGTTTTAAAGCAATGTCTATATCAGCAAAAAGTTGGCTTGTGGAAGACTCTACTGGATGAGAGACCCCATATCTTCAATGAATAAATTGTATGGAAAAAAGGAAGAAAAAGGATGAGGGAAACCATGCATTAAAGAGGTTTTAAAAAAACTAATTGCAGTTTATAAACATTATCTGGATCCTGGTTCAAACAAACTTATATATAATATTTATGTCTATTTTATATATTTATATATAATACATTGACATATTTAATATATATTAGCTATGATAATATCATGATTACATTATCCAAAAAATCCTTGTCTTTTAGAGGTGCATAGTTAAATTTTTTATGAAATGTTTCAAAATAATACAGAAAGGAAAAGAAAATAGGATGTATATAAAATAAGATTGGCTATGAGTTGCTAATTGCTGAAGCTCAGAGTTCATTATAATAGTCGGTCTACTTTTGTGTGTGTGTGTTTGAAATTTTTTGTAATAAAAGTTGCAAATGAGTGTGAGAATATTCCTCTACAGAAGTAATTCTAACAGAGTCTGATGCTTCTTCAGTTTTATTATGGAAACAAATCATAATGGAAAAGGTATTTACCAAACATTAATTCAAATGATGGGATCCTTCACTAAAACTTGACATATTAAATTTTCTATTATAATAATCTAGTTTGTGGATATTACTATAGCACTTTAAATTAATTTCTATCATGTTAAGATTTTAACAAAATTAAGTACTTGGCTACAAATAAGGAGCATTTTTCTATTTTTACATATTTTACATATAGTAAATTACTATGATTATCACATCAAGACACATCTTAAAATGTTAAGAATATATTTAAACATGTAAAAATATTCAGCCTACTTTAATGAAGTGTGCAAAATTTTCAACTATATGAACATGTTCTGTCTTAATATGTACTTACAAGTGGATGAACTGGTTGCCAGGTTCATACATGTAAATTAAAAAAAATGCTTACAGTGCCCCACAATATTTACTTAGATTAAACAGTAAGTTCAAAAATGAATTTTCAAGCATATCTGTAAATGTGTGATATTGACCTAAATATGGTAAACGGTAGTTAGATTTTTATTTTAAAACATACTTTATAAACGCCCCCAAAGCCACACTGCCCTAATTACACCAAGAGGACTGCTACCAATAAAGAAAGGGAGAAGGGGGTGTCTTCTTTGTAAGGTGGAGGCGAATGGGTCCATCTCCAATGTCCACAAATTGAGTAAGTTGAGAACCTTGTAGTGCAGCTTAATTTTAAGGTTTAAGTTTAGATAGGGATGTCTACGTTTGTTTTTCCAATTTTCCCACAGTACCAATCTTGGCTTAAATCACACAAAGCCTTCTCTTTGAGAATTAAAACAACAACAACCAAAACAACAATAGTGATGATGTAAATCCTGCTCAAATATTATATCCCTTCTTGCCTACACATGGCTTTTGCTTGGCAGCGGTGAGAGGATCTCCGCCCCTTCACTCAGGTTGCCGCACACATGGAGGCATCCCGCACAAACACTTCTTGAGCAAAGCCCCTGGCCTGTGACTCTTTGGGGGTTTTGTCCGCCTTTCTCTTCTTTCTTTTGCACAGGGAGCGCCATATATGACTCGCAAGAGAATTCCGCTGCTTTCACCCAAGACACTGCATCTCCAGGGCAACCGAGCAAACGCAGGGTCGGAGTGGGCCGGGCCGCGCGTAGGACCACCCCCCTGGACCGCGCCTCTCACCTGCCCGCTGCTGGGGTCGCCCCGCACCCGCGTGTCCAGCGCGTCGTGCCCAGTTTCGTCTTCTCCACCCGAGCTGTAGATGAGCCGGAGTGGCACGATGCTCTGGCGCTCCAGGAAGCGGTTTTCGTTCCTCCTCTCCAGCTCTGTCAACGAGGCGTCTCCTTCGGGCAGGAAAGAGGGGAAGGAAGAATCAGGGAGAAAAAGAGAAAATAATGACCCTGACGGACACTCGTCCATCCTGCGGTCCGATGGTTCCCCAGGGAAGATCCCACCTCCCCTCCCTCCCAGACCCCATCTGGGAAGGACGCAGAGATACGAGACGCAAAGCCTTGGACCAGCTCATCTGAGAGCATCCAAGATCGGGGCCCAAAAGCAGAGCCCCCCTCTCCCATCCTCCGCATTCCTCTTCTACTTCCGAAGAAAAACAAGCATTTGACCTAAAGCTTCTAACGCATCCGCGCGCCCCCACAATATATTTTTTGCTTCACTTCTCACCACCCTTCTAAATAAAAAAATCTCCCCGCTAACTCGGGAAATGGGGACGCTCCTTTATCATGCGCTTGAGGACTGCAAAGATGCCCGGAAAATGGTACGTCCCAGAGCCACAGAGGGCGGCGAACTTACCTGCCGGGCCGCAGCGCGCCGGGGGACAGGTCCCCAGGGTGCAGAGCAGCAAAAAGGGCACGGACACAGCCGTCGCTGCCGCCGCCTGCATGGTGCTGCCGTCCGCCCGCCTCGCCCGAGATGCTCAGCTCCTCATGCCCAGGCAGCCGCGTCCGGATCCCGCGCCCCGCGCCCCGCGCCCGGGGCTAGCCTGGGCCACCCACTCCCAGCCCCGACCCGAGCTGTGGCGACCCAGGCGCTGCAGCCTCCACCGCGGCGCTGCCTCAGTGCTGCATTGTGCTCCGCGGGCGCTTCCGCTGGTGGGGGGAGCGAGCGAGTGCTGCATTGGGCGGTTGGCTGTAGCTAAGTGGTTTCTAGCGCCTCCCACCTCATCCCCTGGCAGAGGCTCCGGCGGGCGACGAGCGCTCGGCGGGGAGCGAGCGCCTGCTGCAATCGCCCCCCGCACTGGAGCAGGGGCGCGCGCACGAGAGTCAGCTGGGAAATGTAGTTCTCTCTCCACGTCCTGCTGTCTCCACGACGGCGCGGACTGTGGCGACCTCGTGACCACGGAGTCATTTACAGCCTGGAGATGGGAGGGAGGAAAAGGGCAAGAGAAAGAAAGGTCATCCCTGGCAAGGCCTCCTGGGACCGAAGATGCCCTAGATGCGCCACTGCGGGAGCCAGGATTCAGCCACTGCGTCCCCAAAGAACTGCAATGATGTTTCCTTCAGATGTAGTTGTTAAATTATGATCAGGCGATCATACCCTCAAGATTACATGGTAACGTAACTACTCAACAAAAATCGATTGCGGACCCACTGTGTGCACGTCGGTCGACTTAAGAGCAAGGGACACAATGGTGAAGGACAGGGCTATAAGAGGTACCAGCTATTGAGTTAATACCATTTTGTACAATACTGGGATGTTTTCCTCTTTGCCTGGAAGAATTTTTTTTTACTCCCTGCCTCTATTGAGGTGGTTTCAGATTCCTTCACCATCGTGGTGTTTTGAAAATACACGCCAATGTTCCAGTGTCCCAGATCAAGTGTGGTATCCAGAATTAAATACAACTTAGACAAGGTTTCACAAACAGAGAGAGATTCTTTTCTCTGTTGTCCTAAATTCTTGCCTAAGAGAACAATCCATCATATTTTGGTAACTGTATCTCACCAAACTTATTGTCGCTTTGAAAAATTTCCCCCAAATCTTCAACTAATGAGACCCTTAAGAATTCTATATATGACATGCAATTGAAGCCTGAATTGGGCTACAAGATTTCAATAGTGCACTCTAGACCTTGATGCAGAAGATTTCACAATACAGTAAAATAAAATTAGAACCCAAGGCCTAGAGAAGCCCTTAACCTTCATTTCCTACATCATGAACCCAAATTCTTACCCCAGTTCTCTCAGTTGGGAGAAATAATTTTACAGTTTTACTGTGCTGAAAATAAATTTACAGCACAGTAACTCCTGTGCTGCTGTAAATATACCCCCTAACTTTTAAATTTAAATCTCTTGTTATAAGCAATGCCCTGTGTATGTGTTGTGAGCATTTCTTTAAGGCAGATTATACTAGAACAAGAAATTGCTTGGTTTATGGGGTTTGGCCATTTTTTTTTAGTGTAATAGATGCATACCTTTAAACAATTCCATCTCCCTGGCACAGAACGGACACCATGAGAGGCGAGGTAAGTGAGAAAATTCCTCTGGTACTAAGTTATAGTTTCCCAAGGTGTATTATGGAGACAGAGGAGTGGGAATAAACTTGTCTTAATAGCAATTTAAAACACAGCATCCCATCCTTTAGGGACAGAATATCTCCTTTGACTCTATTTGAAGGCAGTGCATATGTATATATATGGGATTTTTGCTGTCTTCATTTTATTTCCTTCCCACCTAGTTATTTAATTAATAACCAATTAATCTAGTTAATTAACACATTATCACCTCACATATTTATCTTTTTTTTTGATGAGAATATTTAAATTTTATTCTTAGCAAATCTCAATTATGGCTTCAGCAATATGTGAACCGTGAACTTCCTGATGTTCAAGCTGGTTTTAGAAAAGGCAGATCAAATTGATCTCAAAAGAGATCAAATTGCCAACATCCGCTGGATCATAGAAAAGGCAAGAGAGTTCCAGAAAAACATCTATTTCTGCTTTATTGACTATGCCAAAGCCTTTGTGTGGATCACAATAAACTGTGGGAAATTCTGAAAGAGATGGGAATACCAGACCACCTGATCTGCCTCTTGAGAAATTTGTATGCAGGTCAGGAAGCAACAGTTAGAACTGGACATGGAACAACAGACTGGTTCCAAATAGGAAAAGGAGTTCGTCAAGGCTGTATATTGTCACCCTGTTTATTTAACTTCTATGCAGAGTATATCATGAGAAATGCTGGACTAGAAGAAACACAAACTGGAATCAAGATTGCCGGGAGAAATATCAATAACCTCAGATATGCAGATGACACCACCCTTATGGCAGAAAGTGAAGAGGAACGAAAAAGCCTCTTGATGAAAGTGAAAGTGGAGAGTGAAAAAGTTGGCTTAAAGCTCAACATTCAGAAAACGAAGATGGCATCCGGTCCCATCACTTCATGGGAAATAGATGGGGAAACAGTGGAAACAGTGTCAGACTTTATTTTTCTGGGCTCCAAAATCACTGCAGATGGTGACTGCAGCCATGAAACCAAAAGACGCTTACTCCTTGGAAGGAAAGTTATGACCAACCTAGATAGCGTATTGAAAAGCAGAGACATTACTTTGCCAACAAAGGTCCATCTAGTCAAGGCTATGGTTTTTCCTGTGGTCATGTATGGATGTGAGAGTTGGACTGTGAAGAAGGCTGAGCACCGAAGAATTGATGCTTTTGAACTGTGGTGTTGGAGAAGACTCTTGAGAGTCCCTTGGACTGCAAGGAGATCCAAGCAGTCCATTCTGAAGGAGATCAGCCCTGGGATTTCTTTGGAAGGAATGATGCTAAAGCTGAAACTCCAGTACTTTGGCCACCTCATGCGAAGAGTTGACTCATCAGAAAAGACTCTGATGCTGGGAGGGATTGGGGGCAGGAGGAGAAGGGGACGACAGAGGATGAGATGTCTGGATGGCATCACTGACTCGATGGACATGAGTCTGAGTGAACTCCAGGAATTGGTGATGGACAGGGAGGCCTGGCGTGCTGTGATTCATGGGGTCGCAAAGAGTCAGACACGACTGAGCGACTGATCTGATCTGATCTGATCAATAGTGGAGAAGGAAATGGCAACCCACTCCAGTAATCTTGCCTGAAAAATTCCATGGACAGAGGAGCCTGGCAGGCTACAGTCCATGGAGTTGCAAAGAGTCTGGCATGACTAAGCAACTATCACTATCAACTATAGTCACTATTTTTACATTTGATTCTTAGATATTATTCATTTTATAGCTGAAAGTTTGCCTGTTTTTACTAACCTCTCTCTATCTCCCCCATTCCCAGTGCTCAGTTCCCACTTTTCTACTCTCTATTTCTATAATTTTGACTTTTTTGGGGTTAAATTCCACATATAAGGGATACCATGCACTATTTGTCTTTCTGTTTCTGACTTATTACACTTATTAAAATATCTGCAAGGTCCATTCACAAGTAGCAGAATTTCTTTCTTTCTTAGGGCTGAATAACATTTCTTCATATATGGAAATGAAAACATGACGATCCAAAACGTATGGGATGCACCAAAAGTCATTCTAAGAGGGAAGTTGATAGCAATAAAAGCTTACCTCAGGGAACATGAAAAATCTCAAGTAAATAACCCAACCTTGCAACTGAAGCAACTAGAGAAAGAAGAACAAACAAAACTCAAAGTTAGTAGAAGGAAAGAAATCATAAAGATCTGAGCAGAATTAAATAAAACAGAGGCCAAAAAATATAGAAAAAAAATCAATAAAACTAAAAGCTGGTTCTTTGGAAAGATATACAAAATTGATAAACCCTTAGCCAGATTTATCAAGAAAAAAAAAAGGGAGAGGGCTCACATCAATACAATCAGAATACAAAGGATCATAAGAGTCTACCACAAGTAACTATACACGAATAAAATGAGCATTATAGAAGAAATGGACACGTTCTTAGAAAGGTACACTCTCCCAACACTGAATCAGGAAGAAATAGAAACTATGAGCAAACCAATCACCAGTACTGAAATTGAATCAGTAACTTAAAAACTCCCAATAAACAAACATTCAGGACTAACTGGCTTCACAGGCAAATTCTACCAAACATTTAGAGAAGAGTTAATACTTATTATTCTGAAACTGTTCCCAAAAAATGTAGAGAAAGGAATACCTTCAAACTCATTCTATGAGGCACCATCACCTGGATACCAAAGTAAGATAAAAATACCACACAAAAAATTATAGGCCAATATCACTAATTAACATATAGATGCAAAAATTGTCAAAAAAATACCAGTAAACTGAGTGCAATAATACAGTAAAAGGACCATATACCAAGATCAAGTGGAATTTACCCTAGGGATGCAAAAAATTTTCAATATCTGCAAATCAGTGTGATACACTACACTAACAAATTGAAGAATAAAAACCATATGATCATCTCAATAGATGCAGAAAAAGCTTTTGACAAAATTCAATATAATTTATGATTTTAAAAAAACTCTCCAGAAAGTAGGCATAGAGGAAACCTACCCCAGCATAATAAAGGCCATATATGACAAACCAACAGCTAACATGATAATACTCAAAGGTAAAGAACTGAAAGCATTTCCTCTAAGATCAGGAACAAGACAAGGATACCCACTCTCACTACTTTTATTCAACATAGTTTTGGAAGTCCTAGACACAGAAATAGCCAGAACAATCTTGAGAAAAAAGAACAGAGCTGGAGGAGTCATGCTTTCTGATTTCAGGCGATACTACAAATTACAGTAATTAAGACAGAATGGTACTGGCACAAAAACAGAAATATAGATCAGTGGAACAGGATAGAAAGCCAAGAGATAAACCAATGCACCTATGGTCACCTAATCTATGACAAAGGAGGCAGCAATATACAATGGGAAAAAGACAGTCTAAAATAACTGGTGCTGGGAAAACTGGACAGTTAGATGTAAAAGAATAAAATTAGAATATTCTTTAACACCATATACAAAAATAAATTCAAAATGGATTTTAGACCTATGTAAGACTGAATACTGTAAAACTCCTAGAGGAAAACAGAAAGAACACTGACATAAATCCCAGCAATATATTTTTGGATCTACCTCCTAAAGTAATGAAAATAAAAACAAAAATAAACAAATGGGACCTAATTAAAAGCTTTTTCACAGCAAAGGAAACCATAAACAAAATGAAAAGACAACCTACAGAATGGGGAGAAATAATGCAACAGACAAGGGATTAATCTCCAAAATATACAAACAGCTTATACAAGTCAATATTAAAAAAACAAATAACGCAATCCAGAAATGGGCAGGAGATCTAAATAGACCTTTCTTCAAAGAAGACATACAGATGGCCTACAGGCATATGTAGAAATGCTCAAGGTCACTGATTATTAAAGAAATGCAAATCAAAACTACAATGAGGTATAACCTCCCTTCAGTCAGAATGACTAGCAGCAAGAAGACTACAAAGAGGACTTGTATTGGAGGAGGATTCCAAATGGGTAGCAGCCGCAGCGGTTCCCCACGGATGGAGCGTAGGCGGTCCGGGTCCACATCCGGGAAAGAGAACCCAGGCGCCTAGAAAGGTCCCAGTCTGGGGAGCGAGATGGAAGCAGCCGCTCTCGTTCCTTACAGAAGGCGGTCCAGGTCCCCAAGAAGACATAGATCCACATCTCCTGCCCCTTCTCGACTGAAAGAAAGAAGAGATGATAAGAAGAAAGAAACAAAAGAAACAAAGAGCAAAGAACATCAGATAACTGAGGAAGACTTAGAGGGCAACATAGAGGAAGAAATAGAAATGAAGTTAATGGGATTTGCCTCCTTTGACTCCAAAAAAGGGAAAAATGTGGATGGCTCTGTAAATGTCTATTCCATAAATGTGTCGCAGAAGAGAAAGTATAGGCAGTACATGAATTGAAAAGGTGGATTCAACAGACCTTTGGGTTTCATTGCATGAGAACTGAAGTGTTGAAGAATGATTTTTTTTTTTTTTTCCCTCATCTTGATCAGACAGAGAAGGCAGATGGCAACCCACTCCAGTACTCTTGCCTGGAAACTCCCATGGACAGAGGAGCCTCGTAGGCTGCAGTCCATGGGGTCTCGAAGAGTCAGACAGGACTGAGCAGCTTCACTTTCACTTTTCACTTTCATGCTTTGGAGAAGGAAATGGCAGCCCACTCCAGCGTTCTTGCCTGGAGAATCCCAGGGACAGAGGACCCTGGTAGGCTGCGGTCTATGGGGTCGCACAGAGTCAGACACGACTGAAGCGATTTAGCAGCAGCAGCATCTTGATCAGAACAGTGGATTTTGTATTTAACATGCATCAAAAACAGGCTCACAGTCTTTCCTCCTTGTAAAGTAAGAAAATTTTATTATGACGTGTGTAGTTAGTTCACTTACCCTGCCTCAAAAAAAATAAAAAAAGAAGTTAAATATTACACTTTTTTCCTTTAGGAAATATCATTGGGGCAGTCATCAACCCCATTTTTTTTTCACTTATTCCTAGGGAAACTGTATATGATTTTTTCTTGGATGCTCTTTATGACTTTTTAAAACACGTGAAAGTAATTTGGAAGTAAGTTTCTCAAGTAAAGCAATAATTTCTACTCTTTCGTATTTGATATTTTTATAACTAAAAAAAAAAAGGATCTCTCTACACATTTTCTTTTTTCATACATAGATTTAGATATCATGATTCTTCATAGTTTAAAAATTAGAATATTGAAAAAATACAACTGGATTTTTTTATGTCTTCTGTGTTTTTTGCCCCCCTGCACCAATACCATATTTCCCCAGGTGAAAAGCAATACATTTATTAAATAAAAACACACCTTGGGAGAAACCAGAAGGTAAGGGAAAAAAGCCAAAAATCACCTGTAATCTACCCCCAAAATGTTAATATTTTGGTATACATATTTCCATTTAGGTATGAATTTCCATTTCCTATGGGTATGTATTTCTTGTCCCTAGCCAAAGAGATCAGATGCTACTTTCTTTGCTAATCCTTATTCTCCTGTGATCAGATGCTACTTTCTTTGCTAATCCTTATTCTCCTGTGTACTGTGAACATCTGTTAAATGCTCTTATAAATTGTTTGGAAACTTAAAAAAAAAAGTCTACAAAGAAAAAATTTTGGAGGAAAATTTAGGAACATTAGGCAACCCTCTTACAGTGTTGGTGATAATATAAATTGATATAACCACTATGGAAAACACTAGGGAGGTTCCTTAAAAAACTAAAAATTGAACTACCGTAAGATCCAGCAGTCCCACTCCTGGCCATATATTTGAAGAAAGTTCTAATTGGAAGAGATACATGCACCCCAGCATTCACTGCACCACTATTTACGATAGCCAAGACATAGAAGCAACCTAAATGTCCATGAGAAGAAGAATGGATAAAGATGTGGTACATGTATACAGTGGAATATCACCCAGCCATAAAAAAGAATGAAATAATACCACTTGCAGCAACATGGACGGACCTAGAGATTTTCATACTAAGTGAAGTAAGTCTTGTGGAATCTAAAAAGTGACATACATGAACTAATTTACAAAACAGAAATAGAGCCTGTTTTGTAGAAACAGATGTAGAAAACAAACTTACATTTACCACAGGCAGAAGAGGGGAAGGGATAATCTGAGAGGTTGGGAGTGACATATACACATTACTATACATAAAACAGATAACTAATAAAGACATATTGTATACGATGAGGAACTCTCCTCAGTACTCTGTACTGACAAGAATCTAAAGAGTGAATATATGTATATGTAAAACTGATTCACTTTGCTTTACAGTGGAAACTAAGACAACATTGTAAATCAACTATAATAAAAAATTTTTAAAAAGAAAAGAAGATGTGGTACACACACACTCACACACACAGTGGAATATTAGCCATAAAAAGAATGAAATAATGCCATTTGCAGCAACATGGATGAATCTAGATATTATTAATATCATGCTAAGTGAACTAAGCCAGACAAAGACAAATATGATATTATTTACATATCATTAAAAAGTGATACAAATGATCTTATTTACAAAATAGAAATACACTAACAGACATAGAAACAAACTTATGGTTACCAAAGGGGCTTCTGGAGGGGTGAATAAATTAGGAGTTTGGGATTAACATATACATACTACTTTGTATAAAATAAACAAGATACTGTATAATATAGGGAACTATATTGAATATCTTATAATAAACTATAATAGAAAAGAATCTGAAAGAGAATATACACATATGCAACTATATATATATATATATATTACTGTATAAACTGTTCCAGACAGAACAACAGACTGTCTTTTTGCTTTCACCTTCATGAACAAACTTTTTTCACTAAAAAGACACATGTACACCCATGGCTGATTCATGTCAATGTATGGCAAAAACCACCACAATATTTTAAAGTAATTAACCTCTAATTAAAATTAATTAATTTTAAAAATTAGAAAAGAGCTGTCCACATTTCACTCCGTCATCTCCCACCCTTCCTTACTCCACTTATTCTGGATGCTGCTTCCATCACACCCAAAGAGGTTGCATTAATATCATAATGTGCATAATGTGCTCTAGACAGGCAACTGTGCTGTGCTCTGCTCAGTCTCTTTGCAACCCCATGAACTGTAGCCCTCCAGGCTCCTCTGCTCATGGGATTATCCTGGCAAGAATACTGGAGTGGTTTGCCATTTCCTCCTCCAGGGGACCTCCTTTCCAAAGTAGGGGAAATTTGAGCTGACTCCTGAGGATGGGAGTTGGATAAGTAGAGATGGCAGGAAGGAGGGCTGATGCTGCATTAGCAGTTGTGTGATGGTGAAGGAAAGGCCAAAGGCACTGCAGAGGTGTCAGCAATTTAGCTGCTGAACCAGCTAAATTTGTTTCAACTGCCTCAGTTGAGTTTTCTATTATTTTTAGTAAAATGCATTTTGAACTCTAGAGAATTCAGTACCACAATGGAGTACTAAAAACAAGAGACTTTAAAATACAGAATTGGCTATTTAGAAGTGTGAGGATAGTGGGCAGTGAGGACCTACAACTTTTCTATGTTGGTGATAACAGTGGAAAAATTGGTCGAATTATTATCTGCTGTGTTTGGGGACTAAGAAAACACAACTATAACAAGGCTATAGTTTTAGGAGATATGTTTGGAAAATCCCAGGTTTTTCATATGTGTTGCTTGCTTCTTATTGAAAATAAAAAGATGGAAAAAGATATATAATCAAAATAAAATTGGTATAGCTTTTGTTAATAGCAAATAAAATAGACCTTAAACCAAAAAAAAAAAAAACCAAACCCCTCTAGAAATGGATTTACTTCATTTGGACATATAGCTTAATGCACCAAAGGTAACAATTATAATAATACCAGGGCTTCCCTAGTGGCTTGGTCGGTAAAGAGTTTGTCTGCAGTGCAGGAGACCCGGGTTTGATCTCTGGATCAAGAAGATCCCCTGGAGAAGGGAGTGGCAGACCACCCCAGTATCCTTGAGTGGAAAATCCCAGGGACAGAGGAACCTGGTGGGCTGCAGTCCATAAGGTCGCAAAGAGTCAGGCATGACTGACCGACTAACACTTTCACTTTCATAACAATTCTAAACTTGTATTGCTGCTACTTGCCTAAAACAACTTTAGCATTCAAAATGTATAAAGCAAAAAGTAAAGGAAGTGATTAGGTAAAAAGTGGAAGGGGAACATTTATGGGTCAGGTTGGCAAAAACTAAACTCAGAGATCAATGTTAACATTAGAGAGACATCCAAACCTCATATGTACATTCCACATGGGAATATCCACCACCACCTATGAGATATTCTTGCTAAAATTTTGAACTTCAATCGGATCAAGGCTCTAGATCATGGGAAATAACAGAGTACAAAGGAACAAACTAAGACTAGCCACAAGAAGGTAATCAGTGAAACTCACAATGTGGAAAAAATACAGGACAAAGGGGCCCAGTGTCTTCAATAAATACATTTAAAGGGGAGAAAAAGGATAAATGCTAGATTAAAATAGGTTTAGGACTTTGTCTTAGGTTCAGTCATGTCTGACTCTTTACAACCCCCTTGGAATTCTCCAGGCCAGAATACTAGAGAGAGTAGCCGTTCCCTTCTCCAGGGGATCTTCCCAAACCAGGTATCGAACCTAGGTCTCCCACAATGCAGGCAGATTCTTTATCAGCTGAGCCACCAGGGAGGCCCTGTCTTAGGCTGGTTCCACCCAAAAGTGAGTCTTTCATGTGGGAGTGAGAACCTAGAGATTAAGAAAGTGAAAAGAGAAAGAGTGAGGACAAGCTATGGATGAGGAAATCATTCAATCCCATGGGAGCTTTGGAGAGGCCATATGAAATGCATCTCATAAATACTGTAGGGAAGAAAGAGGGACATATTTATTGGCTCACATTCTCCACTGGTCAAAGTTTGGTCCCAAGGGCGTTAATTTGCCCTTCTGGGTTTTGCCCGTGCATGAACAACAAGAAATTTCCTACACTAAAATAGCTCTGAGAACATTAGCTCTTACAGGCAAACTTGTGCTTTGGTTTTGATGGCTTAGCTCAGGGAGGAGAACTGAGGTCAAAGTCTAAGGTACTGCCTAATAGGAGACCCTCTCACGTTAAGCTGGGATCCCAAAGGGCTCAGAGTAAGGCTGAATAAAGTATTTCCAAAATCTCTCCTTCATCCACAGAAGACTACAGAGAAAATGGCCTTGGTACTGAGCTGAGTTGAGAGATGGGGAAAGAAGGGAAATTGTTTTTGTTTTTAATATTTATTAATTTATTTGGCTGTGACAGGTCTGAGCTTCGGCCTGTGAACTCTTAGTTGCAGCATGTGTGATCTAGTTCCCTAGAGCAGGGATCAAACCCCAGCCCTCTGCCTTGGGAACTCAAAGCCTTAGCCACTGGACCACCAGGGAAGTCCTAGAAAATGCGTTCTTAGGTATACAGCACCATGTTATGTGGGCCTTATAGGAATTTTCAGGCAAGACTGTCTCCAGAAGTCAAGAATTCAGAACATAGCATCATCGGTGAAACACTCTTTTGAAAAGAACTTCTTCTGAGTGTAATAGCCAGTGAAGTCTTCAGACATCACCAACTCAAAGGACATAGTTTGAAAAAACTCCAGGAGTTGGTGATGGACAGGGAGGCCTGGCATGCTACAGTCCATGGGGGTGCAAAGAGTCGGACACAACTGAAGGACTGAACTGAACTGAACTGAAGTCTTCAGATTCATGTATGAATTTATAGAAGATAGGGGCTAGAAGATTATATTAAATGACATTTTTTGGTAAACAAAACAATCCAGAAAGATATTCTACAAGAAAACTGACTTTGTTTTTTCCAACAAATAAATGGCACAAAAAATCAGCATAGGAGAAAGGGAACTATTTAAAATTACAAAAGACTTGTTATATATTACATGCTGCCTTGCTTCAGTCATGTTCGACTCTTTGTGACTCTGTGGACTGTAGCCCACCAAGCTCCTCTGTCCATGGGATTCTGCAGGCAAGAATACTGGAGTGGGTTGCCATGCCCTCCTCTAGGGAATCTTCCCAACCCAGGGATTGAACCTGTGTCTCTTACATCTCCTGCATTGGCAGGCGGGTTCTTTACCACTAGCACCACCTGGGAAGCCCTGTTCTGCTGCTGCTAAGTCACTTCAGTCATGTTCGACTCTGTGGGACCCCATAGACGGCAGTCCACCAGGCTCCCTCGTCCCTGGGATTCTCCAACACTGTAGTGGGTTGCTATTTCCTTCTCCAATGCATGAAAGTGAAAAGTGAAAGTGAAGTCGCTCAGTCGTGTCCAACCATCAGTGACCCCATGGACTGCAGCTTTCCAGGCTCATCTGTGCATGGGATTTTCCAGGCAAGAGTACTGGGTGGGGTGCCATTGCCTTCTCTGGGGAAGCCCTGTTAAGTACACATAAACTGAATACAAAGTATTGACCTTACCTGGATTCTAATTAGAACAAAATCAAGGAAATTTGAATGGAAGTTGGATATTAGATGACATTAGGGAATTCTTGCTTAATTTATTAGGTATTATAATGATATTATAGATCTTTTAAAACTTATTTGTTAAAGATAGATGCCAAAGCATTTATGAGTATGAAAAGATATGACACCTGGCATTTTGCTCTAAAACAGTTTAACATATATCAGGAGGGACATAAGTAAAGTGTTTATTCACAAACTGATCCTTGTACACAGAGGGCAAGGAGAGACTAAAGAAAGAGGCAGACCACTCCAGATTGGTAGGTGGCAGGTTTAATAAACAAGGGAAGTTATTTACAAGGGCTTGTCTTTGGTGACCACAGGACAGGCAGATCTCCACATTAGCCTTATAGAATCTTATATTTTATACACAGACCTTAAGTAGGTTCAGTCACATATACTATTCAGATGGTCTCAACAACTCTCTCAAGGCTGCAGCCTTGAAGCAGGAATGGTGGGTAGAATTATACATTCCAAGTTACAGGGTGTAACTGAACAGGACCCTATGGGGCTTTCCCAGGACAGGCCCTTCCCGCATATCCTCTGCTTCAGCTCCTCTCTGAAGTATTGACACCTAGATAACACTATCTAATGCATGTTCTGGGGCTTTCCAGATGGCCCTAGTGGTAAATAACCCACCTGCCAATGCAGGAGACATAATTATGTGAGTTCGATCCCGGGGTAGGGAAGATCCCTTGCAGGAGGACATGGCAACCCAATCCATGTTCAGTTCTTGCCTGAAGAATTCCATGAACAGAGAAGCCTGGTGGGCTTCAGTCCATGGGATCACAGCGTTGGACACTACTGAAGTAACTTAGCCCACACACATGCACACAAACACCTTCCTGAGTTGTTTTTTACAGATGTGGAAACTCCTCACTAAGTGGAGGATGGTAAGTACCTGATAATTATGAGCACATAGCTCCCAGACCTACTGGCACCTAAGGACTGACACCACCATGTTCCTTACCATCAATCAGTGAATCGTGCACAAGTTGATCACATAAGCTTCAGACAACACCCTACACCCACCTGGCCTTTAAAAATGCTTTGCTGAAACCCTTTGGGGATTTCGAATTTTGGGGGGACGTGAGCCATCTGTCTCCTTGCATGGCCCTGCAACAAACCTTCTCTGTTCCAAACTTCTCTGTTCCAACATGTTGTTTTGCTTGGACTCACTGTGTGCCTGGTGCAGGAACTTGTGCTGACAAGGGGAGAGGGTGAGTAGCCTCCAGGTCAGCAGAACAGGCATTATAAATAAAAATTCTCAGTCCCTTCCCAGACTTTCTAAATCACAAGCTCTGAGGATAGGGCCAACACTCTGTTTTAACAAGTCCTCTAGGTGATTTTAATGTATATTAAAATTAAAAAAAGATTGTCCTAGAGAAACTTTTTTCAAGGATATATATATAACTTCCTTTGTGGCTCAGTGATAAAAAATCCGCCTGTCAATGCAGGAGACGTGAGTTTGATCCCTGGGTTGGGAAGATCCCCTGGAGAAGGAAATGGCAACCCACTCCAGTATTTTTGCCTGGGAAATCCCATGACAGAGACGCCTGGCAGGCTACAGTCCATGGGGTCGAAAAAGTCAGACACGACTTCGAGACTAAACAACAATATATGTATTTATATATTTATATTTTGTTTATAGGTTTATTGACATAAAACTTACATATGATAAAATTGTTTTAAGTGTCCCCTAGGGAAACATTTGCACCAGGAGAGATGTATCTTGGACATTCCCCATTCTTTCCTTTTCTGAGAGCTTTTTAATTGTAGGGCTTCCCTGGTGGCTCAGACAGTAGAGTCTGCCTGCAGTGCGGGAGAACCAGCTTCGATTCGTGGGTTGGAAGATCCCCTGGAGAAGGAAAGGGCAATCTACTCCCACTATTCTATCATGCTAGCTATTATATAGGATATTTTGGGACAGGGAGAAGTGACTTTCTTGTTCTTTAGCTATTGACTGCCAAACCTTTAAGAATGAATGATAGTGGGAATTCCCTGGCAGTCCAGTGTTAGGGCTTTGTGCTTCCACTGCAGGGGGTAAGGATTCTATATCAGGGAACTAAAACCCTGTATGACATGTGGCGTGTCCAAAAAACTCCAAGAAAAAAACAAAAAAAAAGAAGAAAAAAGAGCGAATGACAGAGAAGACTTCAGTAGCTGGCTGAGACTTTGGGGTTGCCTTCCTTAAGGGTCTGATGAATACATTTAATGTAAAATGCCTGCATCTGGGAGAAGGGGATACATGGGTATTAAGCAATTCAAGGGGTGAGCTGGGCAGACTCTATAAATTGACTAACCAAACACACTTTTCTAGAAAATTCTCTTCATGACCACCTCATCACAGACCCTGGGAAACATTAGTTCTGGATTTGCTTTCCCAGCCTCCTTTATACACGAGGGATAGCCATATGAATAGGTCTGATCAATACTACATAAGTGAAAAATGTTTAGAGGGGCTTCCGGGAAAACTCTTTCTTACTTGATAAAAGGAATGTCAGGTATTGGTTGCCTCCTTTCTTTCTTCTTTGAATTTGGATATAATTTCAGCAGTTCTTGCAGCTATGTGGAAAATGCCCTGAGCAAATGCCAGCAATCACTTATCCCGACAATTCTTGAGAGTAACAAAGATTAAAACCTTATGTTTAATTAAGCCTCTGTTAGATTATTCTGTTATTTTCAGAAAAAACTTATATTAACTTATACTACTATTACTAAGTCGCTTCAGTTGTGTCTGACTCTATGTGACCTCACAGACGACAGCCCATCAGGCTCCCCCGTCCCTGGGATTCTCCAGGCAAGAATACTGGAGTGGGTTGCCATTTCCTTCTCCAATGCATGAAAGTGAAAAGTGAAAGTGAAGTTGCTCAGTTGTGTCCGACTCGTAGCGACCCCATGGACTGCAGCCTTCCAGGCTCCTCCATCCATGGGATTTTCCAGGCAAGAGTACTGGAGTGGGATGCCATTGACTTCTCCAATACATCACTGCAAAATGCTGATATTTCCTCTCTCATTTTATGAGAACTAAATATGTAAAATGTCTAATACTTGCCAAGGCAAGCTTCTCTCTCTCATGTCCTTCTGTCCATCATATTTCCTGGGTCAATTTGGATACCTTTGGGGATAAATTATAGTTCAATTATACTTAAAAACATTAAACCAGAGGTCAAAACCATATATAATATTCTAATTAGCAAAGGTATCAGTTTTCTCCAAGGATATTATAATATTTTGCATTTTGTTCTGTAGTTTTATTTTCATTCCTAATATTTTTGTTGACTTCTTTGATCAGAGAGTTTACTGCTCCAGCAGCTTCCTATAAGGGTTCACAATTGCACTAAGCCTATTTTAATTATTTCTCTCTAGATGCATTAAATTGTACTTGACTGCGCAGACACTCCCTTGCCACTTTTTCTGTAAGTTCACATAGCCTAGCACTTTATGTTATTTATCTTTGCTAGTTTAGCTGCTGCCTAAAAGCAGAGCTAGGAGTTCAAAACAAGATAAAAGGCGGCAGCAGCCAATAGGTGTGTTGAGCAGTGCTCCTTCCCCTAAAATAGCTCCATTTCAGGATCACTCCTTGACCTGAGGGTTGAAAGCTTTTTAACTTTAAAATGTGTTTATAATGTGGCTGGGAGAGACTTCAGAGTTTATTGGTTAAGATTGAGTTGGGAGCTAACACTGATAGAATGGTTATTAACAAAGAGCAGTGAAGGTGTCATTGTTAGGACTGAGACTCAACAATGGGTCTCAAAAATAAAATACTTTATTTTTGAAATAAAGTATTAAAGTTCAACAATTTTTTTTTTTTTTTAAACTGGATTTTCCCTCCCTGACTATTTATAGAAGGTGCTCAAGCCGATTCCCTGGTAGCTCAGCTGATAAAGAATCCGCCTGCAACGCGGAAGACCTGAGCTCGATCCCTGGGTTGGAAAGATCCCCTGGAGAAGGGAACGGCTACCCTCTCCAGTATTCTGGCCTGGAGAATTTCATGGGGTCGCAAAGAGTCGGACAAAACTGAGCGACTTTCACTTTCACTTTCAACCTGATCTCTAGGGAGCCTCAGAGTTTGATTCCTGAATAATAATGGATTTCCTACCTCTTTTCCAGGTAACTAAACCAAATTCTGGACATATTACCAATCTCTGGTAATTCAACTTTAAAATGGATTTTGTGGAGAATATTTCCAAAGGTTTTTGGTTTTGTTTTAATCCTAGTTTCTCCTGTTACCCCTTAAATCTGCTACTCACTTTTTTTGAAGAACATGTTGCTATAGAGACACTCAAACTGAACACAGACACTCAAGACTGATTTTCTACGTCACAGTGCTTTTAATGCCAAATCTGAAAACACAGCTGGCAATTATAGCGATTAGAGCTCTCAAACTATCCAAAACCTTCTCAGAACCAGCGAAAAGTGCTGTACAAAGAAATACGCCCATTCTGTGCATCCATTACATGCAAGACACTGCACTCCATCGTCACTCATTATTTTATTTACTACAAGGAGACCTAACAGACCAGGAAGAAGGAGACGGGCAGGGTTTGCGGAGTGCGGTAAACAGCATCCCTACAGCACCAGGGTTCAGCGTGAAGAGCGAGTTTCTAGTGCCGGGAGTGGCCAGCCAGGTGGAAGCGCGAGGTCTGCGCAGTCACCGCGGTCGTCCTGCCGGGCCAATAGCGGAGCGGGCGAGAGGGGGCGCGGCCGGCCGGGGCGGGGCAGGTTTTGGCTGCTCACTGCTCGGCTCACGTGCGTAGGGCGGCTGGAGCCGGCGTCTCCCGGTTCCCCGCCTGCCATGGAGCGGCTGAAGTTACCTCCTGGCGGGGCGGCTGCAGTAGACGAGTACTTGGAGTACCGGAGGTGAGGCAGCGCCTCTGCGGAGCCAGGAGGCCGGTCCGATCCCCTTCGCGGGAGGGGTGCTGGAGGCGCGGGCAGGGGACAGGCCCTGGCCTTGGTTCCCGGAATCCCGTTCCCGGGCTGGTGGAGGTGGCTTACTTTGATTACAGGCTTCTTATTTCTAGTATTGTGATGACACGCAGTTCTATTCTAATAAGTCTCTTCCGAGGCAATTTAAAAGATCTCCGGCTCTGATCCCTTTGAGAAAGGATTATTAACTCCAGATTTACGCAAAGGTCCATTGTTCTTTTCTTAACTGCTGTTGTAGATCACACGTTGAGTACACCTGGCCTGTAAAAGCAGACATCAGGTTTGCATGTTCACTTTGTAATAGGGTGGGACGTGAACTTCCAAACGTGCCCCGGACCACGAGGTGCTGGTTTTAGGAGAAAGACTTTGGTTCTAGAGAAACTCTTACCCGGGAACTGGAAGCGCAGCCGCCCCTAGGGCTTTTAATAGTGACTCACTGCCTGGGGCCCTGACAAAGGCTGGTGTACCTGCAAGAATGTGTTCTTTTTTTTTTTTTTTTTTTTTTTTTTAAGGTCTCCCAAGAAAGATTTTTGACAGTTGGGAAACTGGGTGAGAGGCAGGTGTGTGTGTGTGTGTGTGTAAAGGGGGAGTCAGATGATCACTGCCTCAGTGGGAAACAGGTGCAGCTTGAAACCTGAGCCACGGGTTGCTCCATCTCAAGGTGGTCCCGCGAAGTCCCTTGGGTAAAGGGGTTGCTGTCTGACTGCTCTTCCCTCGAACTGTCTAGGTGGTATACTTTGGAGTGACGTCCAGAAATATCTAGTAATTCTGAGCCAGAAAAAGTGAGGATGAGAAGCTTGATGGGTCAGGTCCCATTCCCGGTTAGGTTCACATGAGGCCAAAAGTCCGGAACAGCTTATACCGAGCTTACCTAGGGCAGAGCTCCTCCTTTCGCCTCCAGTTCTCCAGGCCTTTTCCCTAGGAGCACTATGCTGGGTCCTGATGTTGACTGGACACCTCAGATACTTAGATGTTTAGGTATGTGGAATGTGGGCCTTCAGTTGTAGTCTCATTCCTGGCCTATGAAATGTTGGGGCCTGGGGCGAAATTATTTTCCAAACATAAACTACTTGAAATAGTTCTCTGTGTAAGTTAGAGCGTTGCTGCCCATAGTGTAGCCATCATGGACCAGCAGCGTAAGCGTTGTTAGGGAGCATCGCCAGGCCCATTGAGACATATTAATCTGAATCTGCATTTGAACTAGATCTCCTGGGGATTCTGTAAATAAAGTTTGAGCAACACTGGTTTAGAACTATATATAATTTTTTTTTTTAGAATTATATATAATTAATCTCTTTCTTTAAAAGTCTGCATTGATCTTAAGGTCTTTTCAGTAGCTGTTGATATACTTCTTGATAGCTGTAAAAAGGTGAAATAGCCCAAAACTTAGCTCAGAATAAAATGCCCTTAGTTTTATTATTTATTTATTAGTATGTACCTTAATTATTTAAGGAAGAAAGTTGTGATGATTTCATAGCTTCTGAATTGGTTTTTATTTTGTCTACCATAGCTAAAGGCTTCAAAGTATGAGAAAAGGCACGGACTGCACTAAAAATTATGTAACATTCTGCAAATAACACTTTCTGTGACTTTTAAAGGGAGTATGTTCGGTGAGAAATTTCTTCAGTTTTGACCACATGCTTTTGATTGTGCTTCCTTTTTTAACAAGGAGGACAATTCTTAATTTCCTAAGAAATTAAGAAATAGCAGTAGCTTAATTCTTCCTATAAAAATCTGAGGTCTTACTTCCAGAATTAGAAAATGATATGCCTGATTACTCAATGCATATGTTAGGTATGAAGTGGTGCAGATCTAAGGGTGTTTGTGGGTTCTATCATAGTTTAAACTTCTGGCCAGGGTTTGGAGTCAGGTATGGACGTTAATCACGTTGTCTTCAGCATGGATGATTTTTGTACTATTTTGTTTTGGGGGCAAAGTATATTTAAAGGAGGAAAATATTAGAATTTTTAGCAGTTTAGTCTCCAACTTTAATGTGAAGAATGAGCATGTTTACTTCAGAATCAAAGGAGAAATTGAGATGAATATGTGGTAATTCTCCAGTGATAAACCTGGATCTGTGAAGTCAGATGTTATGAATTCATTGACGGTATAATCCTTTTTCAGGGAAGCAAAAGCTTTATTACTATTGTGTGTAATTTTGCTATTAACATGAGCCTAATGTAACAAAATAAAGCCAAAGCAGTCTTTCTTCTGACTATACATTTGACTATACAAGTATAGTTTAATTTTAGAGTTTATTTTTAACCCAGAAAAGAAATACACATGGCTTAAGAGAAGTATCTTTTGTTGTAGAATTGTTGGTGAGGATGACGGAGGGAAACTTTTTACTCCTGAGGAATATGAAGAATACAAAAAAAAAGTCTTACCTATGCGTTTACAGAACAGATTGTATGTGAGTTGGCGATCACCCACGGGAATGGATTGTAAACTTGTGGGTCCAGAGACACTGTGTTTTTGTACACATAGGTAAGATATTTTATTGCTAAGTTTTCTGGTGATTAGGAAATATAAAACTGTAGCAGGGCATATCTTCCTTCTATAAATAACATTATTGATGATAATTGAGGAATGTTTGAAAACAGGTGTTTCTATAATATGGCAGAAATTATCTAAGGTTTTTGGGGGCTGTATTTTACATTTTTTCTGCTGTATCTTGTTAGAACTCATTATGGAGTCCCATCACCTTAAGCATCTTTCCTCTTAGCATTGATAAGAAAGATACTGGTGCCTCCAGGCTCTGCTACTCACTCTGCCTCTCCCACCACTGGACAAGGTAGTAGGGAATGGGTCATCAGATTGCAGAACTGATTTTATTTTGTTTATTTATTTTTGTCAAATGTGTTTTAAAATTCGTTTTTATTGGAGTATAGTTGCTTTACAATATTGTGTTAGTTTCTGAAAAGTGATAGTTACTCTGTCATGTCAGACTCTTTACAACCCCACAGACTGTGGCCCATCAGACTCCTCTGTCCATGGAATTCTCCAGGTGAGAATACTGGAGTGGATTGCCATTCACTTCTTCAGGGGACCTGCCCGACCCAGGGCTCGAACCCAGGTCTCCTGCTTTGTAGGTGGATTCGTTACTGTCTGAGCCACTAGTGAAGCCCATTTTAGTTTCTGCTATGTAGCAAAGTGAATCAGGATATATGTATATCCTCTCTTTTTTGGATTTCCTTCCCATTTACGTCACTGTAGAGTACTGAGTAGTGTTCCCTAAACTGATTTTAAAGTTGCTTGAGCTGATCCACACTAAAAAGTTTACCAATCTACAAATAGAAGCATTTCCCCTCACATTTACTAGTCTCTTTTTATATGTTAAGAAATGTTTTATATGAATACCTTTCTCTTTTATTTATACACACACAGAGGACTGGTTCCAGGACCCACCGTGGATACCAAAATCTGGGGATGCTGGTGCCCCACAGCTGGGCCCTCCTGTTTGCAGATGTGGATTCAGCCAACCTTGGATCATAAACATGATCCTTGGAACACAATATGTGGTTAGTTTAAGCACAGATGTGGAACCCATAAACACTGAGGGCCTACTGTGTATTTATTGAAAAAAATCTACACTTTAAACCCATATTGTTCAAGGGTCAACGCTGTGTGTGTGTGTGTGTGTATGTATATGTATATACCTTTCTTTAAACAAAAATACAAGCACACAAGAAAAGGAAATACATGAGGCTGCAGCCATTGATGTGTGTTACCTGCACTTGAGATTTGCATTTGGCTGTGTTTGTCATTTTCTACTTTAAATTTTATCACGGCTACAGATCGTAGTTGTAAAGCTCAAAAGGACAAAGCTGCTTCTTGGAAAAGTCACAGAAACTATTATGTGGTTTTAGGTAAAAACTTTAGCTTTCTATTCCAGAGGAGCCACGGGAGAGCCTCCCTGTTCTGATCGTTTCTGGGGCTCCTTCCTGACATAGTCTTTGTGCAGTTGCTGTTTACACACTCAAGATTTGCCAGAGGTTGTTAGGCAGTTGCTAGGATGAGTCATGTTGTGTGTAGATTGACTTGAAATTTATTTAGCAACCCCAACTAAAAACACTGGAGGAACAGAGGATGAGGGTTATGTTGATATTGTGCAGAACTGAAGAGAGCTTTGGTAAACTTCCATTGACGTGAAAGTGGTAAAGAATCCACCTACAATACAGGAGACCCGGGTTTGATCCCTGTGTTGGGAAGGTCCCCTGGAAAAGGGAATGGCTACCTACTCCAGTATTCTTGCCTGGAGAATTCCATGGGCAGAAGAGCCTGGTGGGCTAGAATCTGTGGGGTCGCAAAAAGTTGGACATAACTGAGAGACTAACTCTTCCACTGTTTTCTGGTAAACTTATGTTAGTTTTATCATTTATTCTTATGTACGTTTAGTGCCAGTCTCATATCTATGTATAATGGTACAGCATAGAATTGAACTTCAAAATTGACCCAACCCCACTTGGATGGAAAAAGTTCTTTAGTACCAGTTGCTCAGTGAGATCTCTGTCTAAATTAATTTTTCCCTATTATAAAAGTGAAACTTGGGAGGTGGGAGGGAGGTTCAAGTGGAAGGGGACATATGAATGCATATGGTTGATTCATGCTTATACATGGCAGAAACCAGCATAGTATTGTAAAGCAATTATCCTCCAATTAAAAATAAATATTTTTTAAAAAGTATAAAACAAAAGTGAAAACATTGGAAACATTGAAATGAAGAATATAAAGAAATGTAGAAAGAAGACACCACCTAATGCCAGATGTTGTTAAGAAGTTTTAACATGAGTATGTACTTTTTTTATTTACATACTTCAATTCAGTTCAGTTCAGTTCAGTCACTCATTTGTGTCTGACTCTTTGCGACCTCATGGACTACAGCACACCAGGCCTCCCTGTCCATCACCAACTCCCAGAGTCTACTCAAACTCATTTCCATTGAGTTGGTGATGCCATCCAACCATCTCATCCTTTGTCATCCCCTTCTCCTCCCGCCTTCAATCTTTCCCAGTATCAGGGTCTTTTCAAATGAGTCAGTTCTTTGCATCAGGTGGCCAAAGTATTGGAGTTTCAGCTTCAGCATCAGTCCTTCCAATGAATATTCAGGACTGAATATTTCCTTTAGGATGGACTGGTTTGATCTCCTTGTAGTCCAAGGGACTCTCAAGCGTCTTCTCCAACACCACGGTTCAAAAACATCAGTTCTTCGGCACTCAGCTTTCTTCACAGTCCAACTCTCACATCCATACATGACTACTGGAAAAATCATAGCTTTGACTGGATGGACCTTTGTTGGCAAAGTAATGTCTCTGCTTTTTAATATGCTGTCTAGGTTGGTCATAACTTTTCTTGCAAGGAGCAAGTGTCTTTTAATTTCTTGGCTGCAATCACCATCTGCAGTGATTTTGGAGCTCAAGAAAATAAAGACTGTCACTGTTTCCCCATCTATTTCCCATGAAGTGATGAGACCAGATGCCATGATCTTAGTTTTCTGAATGTTGAGTTTTAAGCCAACCTTTTCACTCTCCTCTTTCACTTTCATCACGAGGCTCTTTAGTTCTTCATTGCTGTCATAAGTGTGGTGTCATCTGCATATCTGAGGTTGTTGATATTTCTCCCAGCAATCTTGATTCCAGCTTGTGCTTCATCAAGTCGAGCATTTCTCATGGTGTATTCTGCATGTAAGTTAAATAAGCAGGGTGCCAATATACAGCCTTAGTTGTTAATTATACGTGTGTATAAATATTGAAGTAGTTTTTCATGACAGAATCATGGAAATGTTTCCACACTGTTCATAGTAATTGCACACAAGATTTTTAATACCTCCTTGATACTCCAGCTAATCCAGTTGTGTTTGCCATGTTTTCCCCAGAGCTCCCACAGAATTTCAGGGGCTCACCAGCTGGAGGGGCAGCTAAGGGGAAGGACAGACTCCACTTACGGCTCTTTACCTAGTGTTAGCCAGTTCTGTGTTATCTATTTTATATAGTATTATGGTCTGTAAAAGATTTTATTTGAAGAAATGTTTTCTTGTAATATACTTATCCATTCCTTTATTATTAGTTTGTGTTGTGTGCATCACTATTTAAAGTACTGTTGCTAATACTACCCTTATGCCCAGAGCTCTTTATATACATGGAATAATTTTCTTAGGGTTTATTTATTTCAAAAATGAACCATCTGGCTTAATGGATGGATCTTTTTCTGTTTCTTGAAACCCTATTAAATGGGATTGGTTCTTTTATAACACTCTTTACAGTGTTGTGAAATATGTACAGTTTTAAAAAAAAACTTTGACTCTCTTTGCTAAGTGAAAAAGTTATGTTATTATTATTTTAACTTCTGTTACCTAGTATAATATTGAGAGTAATAAATTTAATATGATTTTACTGAGTATCATCTAATGAGAAGGAAGCCAGTGGTCTGAGAAAATATATGTACAGCATTTTAGCAAAGAGTTTTGGCTTTTAACGGTGTTTACAATTTATTTTGAAGTTTAAAGTATAAGTATATTAAAATAAATTATATTAATATGTGTTTATTGAACTTATTTCAATTTTAAATAGCAGACCTGTGAAAATAAATGTAAATAATGCACTTTGATAAAGAGAATTTCATGAGCTTTTCTTCATACTTGTGGGTTGTGTTTCTATATTAAAGAATCTGTAATAGTATTTTAAGAGAATTATATGCTATATCTTTGTATGTTGCTGTGAAAATTCTCCTTGATTAAAAATCTAGATGGGTGAAGATTTTCTCTGACCAAAGCAACATAACTGACAAGTACTGCATTTTAGGGGAGTGTATTTACACCTTACTAACAAGAACAATGAACAAAAAATAAAAATGAGAGTCATTTTGCCTGTAAGAGAATACCAGCTGTTAATTTCTGGCAGTATTTGCATTGTGCTATTATTTCATTCCTTTCATTTCTTTTAGGTATAAGCAACATAAAACTGACTTTGAAACGATTCCCCCGCAGCGCCCCATCAGTCTGCCTTGCCAAGTGAGGGGCTGCCCTTGCCGGGCTTACCTCTATGTGCCTCTGAACGGCACACAGCCCATTCGCTGCAGATGTAAGCACTTTGCCGATCAACACAGTGCAGCGCCTGGCTTTGTATGCAATGCCTGTGAGTTACATTATGATAAACATATAAACAGAATGCTTTTATCCCCTTACTGAATGTTTGATGTGTCTCTGTGCCAGTTTCATTCAGCTACAGTCACATTGGACAACTGGGAATAATTTGATGAACACGTACTCTAAAAGTTTGTGGAAAAACTTGGTTGTTCATATGCTTTTAGTCATCGACCTTAATCTCTAATCTCATGTAATTTGAATAAGATTAAGTAGTAGTAATAGATTTTAAAGAATTACTAGATATGATCTAATTCAAAATTTCAAATTCTGGATGTTCTACCAACTGAATTCCATTTACAGAATAATCATACTTAAAAAGGATTTTACAGGTCTAAAATTTTTTTATGATTCACTTGCAGATTATTATGTTACTGCATAAAACATGGCTTGATGGGAAAAACAAAATGTAGCTTGATGATTTTAACACTTTGTAGGCAATAGCACCCTTATCTCAATGTGCTTATGCTGTGCTCAGCCCCTTCAGTCATGTCCGGCTCTTTGCGACACTATGGACTGTAACCTGCTTGGGCTTCTCTGTCCATGGCATTCTTCAGGCAAGAATATTGGAGTGGGTTGCCATGCCCTCCTCCAGGGGATCTTCCCAAGCCAGGAATCGAACCCCCATCTCCTGCCTTAAAGGCAGATTCTTTACCCACTGAGCTGCTGCTGCTGCTGCTGCTAAGTTGCTTCAGTCGTGTCTGACTCTGTGCGACCCCATAGATGGCAGCCCAGCAGGCTCCCCCGTCTCTGGGATTCTCCAGGCAAGAACACTGGAGTGGGCTGCCATTTCCTTCTCCAATCCATGAAAGTGAAAAGTGAAAGTGAAGTTGCTCAGTTGTGTCCGACTCTTAGCGACCCCATGGACTGCAGCCCACCAGGCTCCTCCGTCCATGGGATTTGCCAGGCAAGAGTACTGGAGTGGGGTGCCATTGCCTTCTGGGACCCACTGAGCTACTGTATCTCAATACCTGTACCCAAATCCCAGCCACCGTTTCAAATGCTCTGTCCCTTGATTATCCTTTTAAAAACCCTTTGAAATAGGTAGAATATTTTTAAAGTTAGCTCCAGTAGTTTTCTTCAGGAGATAGTTTTCCCAGTTCTCTTTGTAGTATCTTGAATTGAAATCTTATGATTAAATATATTATAAAACATTTTTATTGACAATGGCAGACATAAATCATTTCACTAAGTATAGAAGTATTTGAATAAAACTTATTTATTATGTGCTTTGGTTTCTGTACATATTTGTCAAAAGTATGAATGTTTAAGGGTTTTGTAATGGTATATTCTGGACTCTATTTCAATATGGTTTGTATTTTTATATATAGTGATTTCATTAAGATATAAGTAACATGCTAAAAAATTCATATACAGTTGAAGGGTACAGTTCAATGGCTTTTATATTCAAAGTTGTTCACCATCACCACGATAAATTTTAGAATATTTTCATCACCCCCAAAAGAAATTTCATATCCATATCAGTCATTCCTTATTCCTCTTACCCCTCAACTCTAGACAGCCAGTAACCTACTTTCTATCTTTATGGATTTACCTATTCTAAACATTTCATGTAAGTGGAACATAGAGTATGTGGTCTTTCCTGACAACCATCTTTCACTTAGTATAATGTTTTTATGATTCATCCATGCTGTAGCACACATCATTACTTCTTTCCTTTTTATCGTTAAACAGTATTCCATTGCATCCTTTCTGTATCTGTGAGTTGGCCTTCCCTTATGGCTTTTATGGGGAATTGACTCAGGGACATGTTTCTACATTATTTCTTCACTACTGGGTTGTCCCCCCGCACCTGCTTTTAACTCAGTATTTGAGGAGAGGGCCTTCACTTCCTAGCTCTCCAGTGTTTTTAGCCCAGTATCCTTAAGTCCTAGTTGGTTTTTCCAATTTTTTTTGTTGTTGTTGTTGCATACTCCCTTATGCTTTAGCATCTTTTAGAAATAAGAGCAGTGGCTGGAGGAAAGGAGTTCAGGGGTAGAGGTAAGCACTGGCGTCAGAGGACAGTGTATGAAAGATCCAGAATTCAAGTGGTTTGGGCCAAGCTAAGTTAGTTTAGAGGGCATATAACTGATTACCTATATTTGAAAACATTGAACTCCTTTTACATCTTGATTCAGGTTCTAAGTGTTCGGGATTTCATAGTTCCTTCACTTGTGCTTGTGGTCAGCCTGCATATGCCCATGACACAGTAGTGGAAACTAAACAAGAAAGACTGGCTCAGGGAAAACCAGTGGGGCAGGACGTTCCTTATGCAGCAATGGGAGGATTAACTGGCTTCAGCTCGCTGGCAGAAGGCTACATGCGATTAGATGACAGTGGAATTGGTAAGTGATGATATATGAACTGTGAGCTTGTCATTTTGCTTTTATGTGTGCTAACAATACTGAAGCCTTATATTTGTTTTGCACTTTAAGTTATTTATGTTATTTTCAAAAAAATTATCTTTTTGTTTTTATTTTTTTTAATGTTTTATTGTCATATGCAATGTTTGATTATTAAAGGAAAATTAAAAAACATAAGAGGAAAGATCCTTGTTCATGGTATTTAGATTATCCCAACTCACAGCTCCATTGTTTGTAATAGTGAAATAATATTTATTTTATTTGATGTGATACAGTTTACCTGTTACCCTATTGTATGTAAGTTTCACCATTATAACTACCTCATTTTGGAAACATAGGCTTTTGTACATGTGTGTGTATACACATGCATGTGCGTATGTGATAGTTTCAGTGAACTGCAAAGGGACTCAGCCATACATATATGTGTATCCATACTCCCCCAGACTCCCCTCCTGTCAAGGCTGCCATATAACATTGAGCAAAGTTCCATGTGCTATATAGTAGGTCCTTGTTGGTTATCCATTTTAAATAGAGCAGTGTGTACATGTTTATCCCAAACTCCCCAACTATCCCTTCCCCACATCCTTCCCCTTTGCAACCATAAGTTTGTTCTTTTAAGTCTGTGAGTCTCTTTTGTAAGTATCTACTGTAAATACTTCTGTTTATGTGGATTTTTTAATAAGCATTTACTTTTATCTTATTATAAAAATTATGTAAACATAAGTGAATATTTTCTTGTTATAAAAGATTCAAATAATAGAGATGAAGTACAAATCCCTCTGGAACATTTCTCTTAACCCCAGATTCTTTCGTGAAAGTGAAAGTGAAGTCGCTCAGTCATGTTCGACTCTTTGCGACCCCATGGTCTGTAGCCTATCAGGCTCCTCTGTCCATGGGATTTTCCAGGCAAGAGTGCTGGAGTGGATTGCCATTTTCTTCTCCAGGGGATCTTCCCGACCCAGAAATCGAACCCCGGTCTCCCACATTGCAGGCAGACACTTTACCGTCTGAGCCACCAGGAAGATTATTTAATAGAGGGTCATTTGCTGATATCAGTTGATTTGTATTATTCTTTTTAGCATACATTTTTTTATAGTTTACTATTTTTAACTTAAAAAATTTTTTTCAAAGCATTATTATACCAGGACATACAAATCTCTTGTTTTTTGTAACTGCTTCATAGTATTCCACATTTTATGTGTGTATATATATAAACTGTGCTTAGTTACTCAGTCATGTATGACTCTTTGCATCCCTGTGGACTGTAGCCCACCAGGCTCCTCCGTCAGTGGGGATTCTCCAGGCAAGAATACTGGAGTGGGTTGCCATGCCCTCTTTCAGTGGATCTTCCTAACCCAGAGATAGAACCTGGGTCTCCCGCATTGCAGGTGGATTCATTACCATCTGAGCCACCAGGGGAAACCCATATATATGTATATATGTGTGTGAATATATATATATATACACACACACACATATACACATATATATATATTTGTATATGTGTACATCAATTTGTATATGTGTGTGTCTATATAAATAGACACACATAGCAGTTTACCTAAACGCTTTCCTTGTTCATGGTATTTAGATTATTTCCATTTTATTTATTTATTCATTTTTGCTTTTGAACTTGCTTCTTTGTGTACTATGTAAATTTGAGTCTAAGGTAGATGGAGAGAAGTAAAATTTTTGGGTTGAAGTGTTTGCATATGTGAAATTTAAATACATTCTGTTGAATTGCCCTTCAAAAATGCTGTACTTGTTTATACTTCCTCTAGTGATGTTGTAGTTTACCTATTTCCAGGCATTTATACTGATCATTGATGTCATTAACCTGAGTTTTATTGCCAGTCTAATGTGTAAAAATACTGTCATTGTTTCAGTCGGTTGATTTCCCTGGTTATTACTGAGAGGAGAGTCTCCTTATATTCAGTGGCCATTTTACTTTCTGTGAGTTGTCTGTTCATATGCTTCACTAATTTTTATGCTTTATATTTTCCCATTGATTTATAGGAAGTCTTCTTATATATATTTGCTGTGTACTAATCCTTTGTATTTATTTTGGATGTATTTTCTTCCAATACATCATTTGTCTTTTGGGATTTTGTTGTGGTTTTAGTTTTTAAATGTTGGAGGCAGGCCTTACCCTACTCTCATTTTATAAATATGCTCTCCATTCACTTTATTTAATTTTTTAAAATTCCATTCCAACTTATTTCATTTTACTTTAATGCTTAATTTTTCTTTTGTTTTTATGTTTAGCTTTCTCTTGTATCTGGAATTTATTTTTTTGTGAAAGAGTAAGGTGTGTATAACTTCGGTTTTTGTCCAAATTGATGACAAGTTATCCAAAAACATTTTTTCCCAAATAATTTGAAACTTTACTATATTCCATCATACTTAATTTTATGGCATTGGCTTATTTATCTATTTTGTGCAAATATTTCATATTTTTAATTATTCTTCTTCATAGTGTGTTTTGATAGTTGGTTAAATTCTGTTTGTGTTCTTTTTTCAAGATGGCCTTGACATATTTATGTATTTTGTTCTCTTGGTTATTTTACAACTAGCTTGTTAAATTCCATAAATAAATTCTTTTCAGTTTTTATGGATACATGATTGTATTAGGCTCATGCGTCTGTTACAGAAAACCCAATTATCAGTGGCAAACAAAAAATGATGGTAGTGATGTTACTGATAATTATGACTTTGTACTGCCAGGATTTGGTCCAGCCTCTTTATGTCTATTACCTCATTTAATCCTCATAACTATTCTGAGTGAGGTGCTATTATTAATCCTTTTTACAGACAAGGAAAATCAGTGCAGAATAGGAAAACATCTATTCTGTGTTATTCAACAAGTAAGTGGTAGGGTTGAGCTCAACCCAGAAATTGTTCTGGTCTCATTAGTCTGCCTCATTGTTGTCTATTTCTGTGCAACTACTCTATTGTTTCCATAACTACAGCTTTATAATAAATTACTATGTATGACTTCATTTTATTACTTTAGAATTTTCCTGATCTATTCTTTCCTTTCAGTTTTTTCAGAACTTTGATATTATTTTTGAAAACATTCTATTATTTTAGTTGAATGTGTAGATTAATATAGGAAAGAAATACTGTTTTAAAATATTGAGTCTTCATTTCTTTGTTGTCTTCTGTATAATTACGTGGAATTCTCAAGTTATCTTCATAAAAGTCCTACACAATTCTTAATTTTATTTCTAGGTATTTCATCATTTTTTGTAGCTATGATACATGAGTTTTTCCCTTCCTTTGTATTTTCTAGCTGATTGTTTATTTTAAAAAAGGAAATATTTTATGCAGCTTTTGTTACCAGTCATTATTACTTAATCTTAGAATTTTAAATGTAAATTTTTAGTTGATTTTGCAAATATTATTGACCCTTGAA
The DNA here is from genome assembly GCF_029407905.1 of Bubalus kerabau. NCBI lineage: Eukaryota > Metazoa > Chordata > Mammalia > Artiodactyla > Bovidae > Bubalus > Bubalus kerabau. The sequence continues at coordinate 75,272,520 of NC_073631.1, read as the reverse complement.
CAACAGGGGTTTGAACTATGAGGGTCCACTTATATGTGGATTGTTTTCAATAGTAAACACCACAGTACTACATGATCTGCAATTGGTTGAATCTGTGAATGTGGAACTGGAGATACAGAAGACTGACTATAAAGTTATATGCAGATTTTGACTGCATGTAAAGGGTTAGTACCCTTAACCCCTGCGTAGTTCAAAGGTCAACTGTAATGATATTTTTGCCTCTTCCTTTCCAATATTTATGACTCTTATTTTTGATTAAACAAAATGGCCAGTACTTTATGAACACTGCTAAGTAATAGTGGTAGTAGCCAACATCTTTACCTTTTTGTGACTATTGGTCTTTTATCACTTAAGCATCTTTATAATAGAAAGAAAGGAAACCTCCCCCTTTTGACTCCTGAGGGATGGTGGGTGTAAAGAGAGGTGAGAATGAGAAAAGGAAACATAACATGTTTTTGCCTTGATTTTATATGTAGGGAAGCCTGGAGCGGAGAGAAGTCTGCCCTACTAGCCATGTACAGTCCTGGGTAGAGAGAACCTCCTGCTGGAATTTGGTTCCTTTGTGAGGCTGAAGGAGGCTGTGATTCCCAGCTCATAGAGGGTGCTTGGAAGGCAGCAGAGCTGTGAGGCAGCAGGCCTGCCGTGACATCTGTCATACCAAAGGGCAAAGGTGACAGCAGAGCAGAGCGCGATGTGGGTCTCCTGAGCTCTGGGGAAATTGGTAGAAAAAGAGGTAGGCATCTGAGAGGTCTGTGAGGCTTCCTGTGAGAGAGCGTTAGGCTACCAGGCCCTGAGAAGCTGAGAGATTAAATTCCAACTTAAGGCCAGCCTTTAACACCTGAGATGAGTAGTGCACGTAGCAACCAGAGGACACACAGGGACCTGGCTGGGCCTGAGCCCCCTTGTCTGATCTTCCCAGGTCACAAGAGGGAGGAGCTGGAAAAGAAGGAAGCAGGAATCTGAAGGCCTGAGCAGTTGTCCTGAACAGCACACTGTTCACTTTATAGGAAGGGATTCAGTTTTAAAAGCAAATGGGACTAAAAGTTTATTTCCTCCCCTTTACCTGTGGAAGGGGACAGGCATGTAGGGGAAGTGTGAAGTTTATGAAGTAGAGCACTTACCACTTCTCTCTGCAGTTTCCTTCCTTTTGGTCCAGAAGTAGTGTATTTAGCAGCAGGTCTTTGTAGGTTGTGGTTTAGGGTTCTGGATGTTTCCTCGTTTTATTGAATAAGTTTTATTTTTGCATTCCTTGTCTTTAGATGGTTTCCCAGTGAGGAATGGAGGAAAAATATGTTTATTCAGCCCTCTTCAACTAGAGGCTTTTTTTTCTCTGAATGTCTCACTTTTTATTATGTTTTTTGACTGCGTTAAGGTTTTATACTTCTTTGCTGATGTATAGTTATGTTTTTGTGTAATTTTTTTTCTGTGAAAAAGATCTCTCAGAAATGCAGAAATGCTTTTACCCATTTGACTCTACTTTATATGGCAGATAAAAATCTAAAAAAAATTTCTTTTTACAGAAAGGATTTTTCTAATGATTCTACTGGGGTTCTAATTTATTTCACTTTTGAAATAACTTCTTTGTATCCTAACAGAGATTTAGTTTTCATTCTTCACATTTTTGTCCTCAGGTGCACCATCAGCTGAATTTTTAGACTCTCCAGTTATGGCCATGGACCACCCATTTCTAAAGGCATTTCAAGCATCATCTAGCTCTTCTCCAGAAACGCTAACAGGTGGTAATGAAATTAAACTGAGAAATATTTTTGGTTTTAGTAAATAAGAAGTAAATTGATATATTTTCCAGATTACTGTTTCCCCCCCAATATTACCACAATTTGATTATCATTTTTCTTTCCTATTACCCATGCACTAAGAAAAAACAATGAACTTCATTTTTAACTGGGAAAAACTGCTAAATTATGAAGATTCTGGTAATACTATAGTTTGGAGCTTTAAAACCTAACTCTGGTTCATGTAATTGCTTTGATGTCTGAATAAGAGCACCCTCTAGTGGACTAATTGCCTTGATCCTTGATACTTTAGGTTCTCCCAAGTAAGATGTAATCCAGTGATAATTGTAGGTTAGCAAGGTCTTATCATTCCTAAGTTACACATAAAAATGAATGGAATTTATTTTTAAGCACTTTATTGCATTTTCTTTATTGTAAATAAGAATAAAAACAATGAAGGACTATATGATTTATGAGGTACTTACTATTTAAAAGTATTTTTAAATAAGAATTTTCCTTTTATTTTCATACAGCCTTTCCATGTACCCTGACCTTTTCCACACAGAATTTTAAGGCTGCTTACAAAACAACACACAATGAAGAAATTATAAAATGTAGACAGAAGAAATTAAAACCAAAACAAAATGACATAATTGTCTTTTTTTTTTTTTTTTTTAGTTAAGGTATAGTCAGTTGGAGATGGTTAAAAAATTATTTCAGTTTTGAAAAATTTGAAAGCAGATATTAGCATCACTTATGGTTGCCTGTGCAAACTGTCTAGTCCATTCAGGTAGCTGTAACAAAATGCCATAGATTGGGTGGCTTATAAACAACAAAAACTCACTTCTCAGTTCTGGAGGTGGGGAAGTCCAGATAAGGGCGCCACATGGTTGTGTTCTGGTGAAGGGCCTCTTCCTGATTCGCAGGCACTGCCCTCTTGTGTCCTCACGTGGTAGAAGGGTTGAGAAGTCTCTTTGGCGTCTCTTTTATAAGAACACTAATCCCATTCATGAGGGCTCCACCTTCATAACCTAAGAACCTCCCAAAGGGCCCACTTCCTAAGATCATCACACTGGGCATTAGGATTTCAACATATGCCTTTTGGTGGTAGGGGGCACATACATTCAGACCATAGCACAAACCTTCAACTGTTACTTCTGTGCAGTATCTGTTGTAGGGTTACATCAGTTTTTAGTTATAAAATGTAAAATGTAGTTGAAGAAAACTGAGCACTGATGTGAAATAGCTATGTGGTGTTATTTAATAGTGCTTCCCTGGTAGCTCAGATGGTAACGAATATGCCTGCCATGCAAGAGACCCAGGTTCAGTCCTTGGGTTGAGAAGATCCCCTGGAGAAGTGAATGGCTACCCACTCCAGTATTCTTGCCTGGAGAATTCCATAGACAGAGAAGCCTAGCCGGGCTACAGTCCACTTGAATATCTGAAGAATGTTTACCGATGAACATTACTTTTTTAAAAACACATATATACATTCTTTTTAATATTTTATTTCCATTATAGTTTCTCACAGGATATTGAAATAGTTCCCTGTGCTATACAGTAGGACCTTATTTTTTTTTTTTCATCTGAATGTAATAAGTTTGTGTCTAACAACCCCAAACTCCCAATCCTGTCCCTCCCCTCTACCCCCCAAACATTACTTTTGTCTTATGATGCTTTCTGAAAAAGAGGGAATAGACTCAGTGATTCATTTAGATAACTTCTGGTTTGAAAAGTAAAATCACTTGGTAGGAGGAAAGTTTTTTTTCCTTTCTATTTTTTATTTAAGAATTTACAATTATATCAAATGTTACTTATTACAGTTGGCCCTTGAACAGCACAGCAGAATTAGGGGCCCCAACCCCTGTGCAGCTGAAAATCCTCGTGTAAGTGTATAGTTGGCCTTCTATATCCACAATTCCTCCACATCTGGGCATACAACCAACCTAGTGTCGTATAGTACTGTAGTAGGTATTTATTGAAAATTACCCAAGTGGATCCACACAGTTCAAACCCATATTTTTCAAGGGTTTGTACTGAGATTTGATTTTCCTTGTTAGTAGGTACAAGTAGTCAAGTTTCTTCCTTAAGGAAACCGGAAGAGGACGATATGGCTTTCTTTGAAAGACGATACCAGGAGAGGGTAAGTCTGTTGGAAAATCTGCTTACATTAAGCATTTACTTGTAACAGAGACACTGTAGGGCAATTATATATTGATTGTGGGTCATCATTAAAATCTTTACTTATAGCTGGTGTTAGGCCTTGAGGCTTATTTAGAATAATTCAGAAACAGCTCTGCTAAAAATGGTATTAATGGCCCACATAACCACAATGGTGTGATCAGTCACCTAGAGCCAGACATCCTAGAATGCAAAATCAAGTGGGTCTTAGGAAGCATCACTATGAACAAAGCTAGTGGCAGTGATGGAATTCCAGCTGAGCTATTTCAGATACTAAAAGACAGTGCTGTGAAAGTGCTGCACTCAGTATGCCAGCATATTTGGAAAACTCAGCAGTGGCCACTGGACTGGAAAAGGTCAGTTTTCATTCCAATCCCAAAGAAGGGCAATGCCAAAGAATGTTTAAACTACCACACAATTGTACTCATCTCACAGGCTAGCAAAGTAATGTTCAAAATTTTCCAAGCTAGGCTTCAACAGTACTTGAACTAACTTCCAGGTGTTTAAACTAGATTTAGAAAAGACAGGAACCAGAGATCAAATTGCCAACATCTGTTGGATCATAGAAAAAGCAAGAGAATTCCAGAAAAACATCTATTTCTGCTTCATTGACTACACTAAAACCTTTGACTGTGTGAATCACAACAAACTGGAAAATCCTTAAAGAGAATACCAGACCATCTTACTTGACTGCTGAGAAATCTGTATGCAGGTCAAGAAGCAACATTAAGAACCAGACATAGAACAACAGACTGATTCCAAACTGGGAAAGGAGTATGTCAAGGCTGTATTTTGTCATCTTGCTTATTTAACTTATATGCAGAGTACATCATGTGAAATGCCAGACTGGATGAAGCATAAGCTGGAATCAAGATTGCTGGGAAAAATATCAATAACCTCAGATATGCAGATGACACCACCCTTATGGCAGAAAGCAAAGAGGAACTAAAGAGCCTCTTGAAGAAAGTGAAAGAGGAGAGTGAAAAAGCTGGCTTAAACCTCAACATTAAAAAAATGAAATTTTTAATTAAGTAGCAAGTATCTTTTTTTATCTGACTTTACATCAGAATCTTTTTTGTCCTGACATGGAAGTTTCTAAGGGCTACTTCTAAGTAAAAATAAATACACCAAAATGTACAAATAATTCCAATTATGTGAAGACATTAAGCATATATATCTAGACAGCATATTAAAAAGCAGAAACATCACTTTCCAACAAAGGATAGTCTAGTCAAAGCTATGGTTTTTCCAGTAGTCATGTATGGATGTGAGAGTTGGACCATAAAGAAGGCTGAGCACTGAAGAATTGATGCTTTTGAACTGTGGTGTTGGAGAGGCCCTTGGACTGAAAGGAGATTAAACCAGTCAATCCTAAAGGAAATCAGTCCTGAATATTCATTGGAAGGACTGATACTGAAGCTGAAACTCCAATACTTTGGCCACCTGATGCAAAGAACTGACTGATTGGAAAAGACCCTGATGCTGGGAGGGATTGAAGGCAGGAGGAGAAGGGGACGACAGAGGATGAGATCATTGGATGGTGTCACCAACTTGATGAACCTGAGTTTGAGTAAACTCTGGGAGTTGGTGATGGACAAGGAAGCCTGGTGTGCTGCAGTCCACGGGGTTGGCAATGACTCAGACGATTGAGTGACTGAACTGAAGTGAACTGAAATGAGATATCCAGTGAACTAGTGAAGTTGCTCAGTTGTGTCTGACTCTTTGCAACCCCATGGACTACCAGGCTCCTTTGTCCATGGAATTTTCTAGGCAAGAGTACTGGAGTGGGTTGCCATTTCCTTCTCCAGGGGATCTTCCCAACCCAGGAATGGAACCTGTGTCTCCCGCATTACAGGAGGATGCTTTACCATCTGAGCCACCGGGGATGCCCATATATATATAATGTATATTATAATATATATTATTAAGATATAAATATATATTATTATATATATAATATATATATGGGCATCTCCGGTGGCTCAGCAGTAAAGAAGCCACCTGCCAATGCAGGAGACACAGGTTCCATCCCTGGGTTGGGAAGATCCCCTGGAGAAGGAAATGGCAACCCACTCCAGTATTCTTGTCTGGGAAATCCTTTGGACGGAGAAGCCTGGCAGGCTACAGTCCATGGGGTTGCAGAGAGTATATACCTTATTGGGCAGCACAGAAAGTTCTTTTGGAAAACACTGATCTAAGAAAAAGAAGTGATAGAATCTCAGGGGGAAAGATGAAATGGTCAGAGTGAGAAAAGGAGAGACTATTACTGCAGCATCATCAAGGATTTAATCAAATCAGTGTTCTTGGAAAACACACAGACACAACTGAGCTTTAGTGTTTCCTCATAAGCTTATGAGGGGCAGGGTTCTAAATTCCTTCTTTCCCTCCTCCAGGAACTTGGGCAGTGTTGACTGCCTTGAAAACATGTGAATGGTATTTGCTTGTGGGAAGGTAAATGGGGTAGTTCTTATCTGTGAATATTTTAGGGGATATCCTTGGCCCATTCAGACCTAGAATTTATGGATTTATTGGTTGTAGTTTTATTATAACTCTTTAGCCTGTGTGATGAATGGAGTGTAAAAACTAAGAAACTCAAACGTAACAACTTTCTCTCAGCTGACCTGTACCATTCACATCATTAGTGCTTGTCTTATACTCCAAAAAACTTAAGACAAGCACCATTGAGGGAAAAGGACAATTAGGAAGCTGAATCTGATGGGTTCAGGGCTGCCTTTAGAAAGCAGTAACATCCAAATCTGGTTTTGCTTTTTGCTAATTGGTATCATTGGGTGTGGGGAAAAGTTGGTTTTGATAATTGAAGCTTTTGTGGTAAAATAGCTTACTAACTACGTCTACATCTTATTGAAGAGTTGCTTCTTAGCTTGTTTTATATATCAGGTCAACTTGTTTGGTCTCTTTTCCCTATAAAAGGAGAATTGTATTAAGGAAACAATTATTAAAGGTCAACTAGTTGCAGGATACTGTGTTAATGCCAGAAAAAAATTTTTTAAAGGGAGCACAAAGAGGTGTTTTGCCATTTGGACACTGTATTAGGGGAATCTATTTGCTAGGTGGGCTTCCCAGGGAGCATCTGCCTGACAATGCATAAGGTGCAGGAGACCTGGGTTCAGCCCTTGGGTTGAAAAGATCCCCTGGAGAAGGAGATGGCAGCCTGTTCCAGTATTCTTGCCTGGAAACTTCCATGAACGGAGGAGCCTGGCGGGCTACAGTCCACAAGGTCACAAAGATTCGGACACAACTGAGCACACACACGCATTTGCTAAGTACTGTTTGAAATGAGCAAACACTGCTTTGGCTTTTGTTTGTATGTTTAGCATCTTTGATCTTTTTGATGTTGTGTGAAAGTGTTAGTCACTCAGTCATGTCTGACTCTGTGTGATCTCATGGATTGTCTCCTCTGACCATGGAATTCTCCAGCCAAAAATACTGAAGTGGGTAGCCATTCCATTCTCTGGGGGATCTTCCCAACCCAGGAATCGAACCCAGGTCTCCTGTATTGCAGGCAGACTCTTTACCATCTGAGCCAACAGGGAAGCCCTTTTGGATGGTACTACAAACCTAACACTTGGCCCTAAATGAGAGGGGTGAGTGAAAGTTGCTCAGTCATGTCTGACTCTTTGCAACCCCATGGACACCACAGTCCATGGAATTCTCCAGGCTAGAATACTGGAGTGGGTAGCCTTTACCTTCTCCTGGGGATCTTCCCACCCCAGGGATTGAAGCCAGGTCTCCCACATTGCAGGCAGATTCTTTACCAGCTGAGCAACAAGGGAAGCCCAAGAATACTGGATTGGGTTGCTGCTGCTGCTGCTGCTAAGTCGCTTCAGTTGTGTCCGACTCTGTGTGACCCCATAGACAGCAGCCCACCAGGCTCCGCCGTCCCTGGGATTCTCCAGGCAAGAACACTGGAGTGGGTTGCCATTTCCTTCTCCAATGCATGAAAGTGAAAAGTGGAAGTGAAGTTGCTCATTCGTGTCCAACTCTTCACAACCCCATGGACTGCAGCCCACCAAGTTCCTCTGTCCACTGGACTTTCCAGGCAAGAGTACTGGAGTAGGTTGTATCCTATCCCTTCTCCAGCAGACCTTCCCTACCCAGGAATCGAACTGGGGTCTCCTGCATTACAGACAGATTCTAGCATTTATTGAGTGGTTATTAAGTACCTAGATTTATATATATATATAATCTTATTTAAACCTTTGGAACAACCCCTTACATAGTACCTATTACTATGCCTTTTCTAGAAATTACAAAGCTGTTAGCTAAATAACTTGCCTCAGGTGGTTAATCACTACTTAAGGGACTTCCCTATAGCTCTGATGGTAAAGAATCTGCCTGCAATGCAGAAGACCCAGGTTCAATGCCTGGATCAGGATGATTCCCTAGAGAAGGAGATGGCAACCCACTCCAATATTCTTGCCTGGAAAATTCCATGGAAAGAAGAGCCTGGCAGGCTACAGTCCATGGGGTCGCAAAGAGTTGGACACAAAGCGACTAATACACACACACAGAATTCAAGTACTTTCTGTCTGATTCTAAGGCTTATAATCTTTGTCTTAGAATGGAGTGTTCTTTGAGGGACCTACGGATGGCCTGTTGACTACTGGTACAGAGTATAAGTGTGATATGAGTGTACAATATTTATTTTTGGTTGTGCTGTGCGGCATGCAGGATTTTGGTTTTCTGATCAGGGGTCGAACCTGTGTCATCTGCAGTGGAAATGTGGAGTCTTAACCACTAGACCACCAGAGAAGTCCTGAGTGTATGTATAAATGAGGTTCCCAACCAACTGAAAGAGGAGAGAGAAAGGGGAAAAAATGGGAAAGAGACTGAGGTGGGAGTCATTCGATTTTATAATTTGGAAGTTATTTGTAAGTTGGTGAGATTGGGTAGACTGATTTTACTAGATCTCTTCTGCTTTCTTGGTATTATTCCTGTCACATTAGAAGATAAGAGGCCCTGCCTCCACCCACCCAGCCCCATAATTTCTCTTCCTTTCTCCTGCAGGGGCAAGGCAGTGGTGCTGCCTATGGGAATTGGTGTATGTGAGCATTAGTAGCAGTAAGAAGAAGACGTGTTTTGTGTTCTTTGGAGTCTTCCCATCACCACCCCCCACCCCCCCCACCCCCGCCCAGGAAAGACTTTGTGTGTTTCTAAAAGATCAGAAGGCTGCTTCTTAGGGTATGCAAGCTTCTTCTTTGTTTCAGTTACAGTGGAGAAAGACAGCCTTCTGGAAGGTAACTGTTGAAATGCAGAAATCAGAATTGTAGGAAACTCTCCTTTAAGCAGTATGTGTTCCAGGGGTAATCCAACTGGATTAGGTGTCTCCTGTAATGCTGTAGGGAATGTGCACAGGCTGGATCTAAGGTTAGGCATTCAAGCTTTTTTTTTTTTCTTTTTTAATTTTAGAGGCAATTAAAAATAATCATTTCTCCAAATCAATATTCATTATATGTTATGTTGTTAAAATGCTTTGGTAAAGTTGAAATCAAACTATACTTGATTATGTTTGTAATTATAAAATTTTGTCCGTCTTTGACAATGTTTCACGCACACACAGAGCCCTTGATAGGACCCTCTCTGCAGGGTTCTTGCTTTTGTGCTCATTGTGTGAGTCCTCTGTTCAGTCAACACTCCTCAAGTCTCTGTTGTGTGCTGAGCTCTGTGTGTATATGTGTTTATGTGTGTGTGTAAGTGGACTCTCAGCCTCTTCCCCACTCTCTGGCCCACTCTCTCTGTCTCTAAGGTGTTGCTCAAGTCTGCCCTTGCTCTGAGATAAACAGAAGAAAAAGAGGAGCAAGAGGGATTGGGAGCTTGCATACTCCAACAAACTATATTTTAAAAATTCAATTAGGTCCCTTCAACAATCAGGTTGTGGCTTTAGTATTTAGCAGCTTAAGAACTGCTAAATAACTGTGTAAAATGGCTGTGATAAATAAGACATGAATCCAAATGAGGTATGTACCACTTTTTTTTCTTTAGGATGTTTTACAAATTATTATATCAACAAATATTTTAAATTTTCAGATAAAAATGGAAAAGGCTGCTAAGCAGAAAGGAAAAGCACCATTGCCATCAACTACAAAACCTTCATGAACACTACTGAAGAAATTAAAACCAGCATCCAAATATGTCTTTTGTGTGTTAATTATTTAAACATAATAATAGTTTATTTTTCCTCAAATTACTTACATTTTTTTCTATGTAAAAATGTCTTTTGAATGTTGCCTTATTTAAACGTGACAGTACCTTATATTACTTTTACCAAAATTTATGATTTATTACTTTATATAAACTTTTTTCTCTCTCCTAACAAATGAGGCTATTTTCATGTTAGTCAAAACCTTAAAGTACAGTAGCTATTTTGAATTTATAATAATTTAACCTTTTCAGGCTACTTAAAAATGTTAAGATGTTATTGAGGGTTTGAACAAACATTTCATTCAAAATAGTTAAATTAAAATCCTTAGTTTTTTTATTTTCTAAACTTTGTAATTTTGATTTATGTTTTAAAATAAAAACTTTTAAAATTATATAATTACTTTCTAGTGGTATCTAATGATTTTTAGGTTGTTTTGTTAATATGAGGGGCTTTCCTGATGACTCAGATGGTAAAAAATATGCCTGGAATGCAGAATACATGCGTTTGATCCCTGGGTTGGAAAAGATCCCATGGAGGAAGGCATGGTAACCCACTCCAGTATTCTTGCCTGGAGAATTCCATGGACAGAGGAGCCTGGCGGGCTACCGTCCATAGGGTTGCGAAGAGTCGGACACGACTGAGCAACTTCACTGGTTTATAGGGTTGCAAAGAGTCGGACATGACTAAAGCGACTTAGCAAGCATGCACATTAACTATGAATTATTGATAAGTGTATTGACACCTCCTGTGTGCCATTTCAAATTTTCTTGGTCCCTCTCTAACCCCAGTACTGCTGTGAAACATTTCCAAGCAGACTTCTGACAGCTTCACATGGAAGCTGTTTGATGACACTCTGTCTTGGGACCATGCCATTACTCTCTTGCTGTATTATCTAAAGATCCTCTGACACTGTAGCTTGGGATGCTCACTGGAACCCCTCTGCATCATACATGTTAGTGTGCGTGGAACATTTACTATGACTGACTACATTCTATGCCATAAAACAAGTCTCAGTGCTTTTTTAAGATTCAGATCATAAATTATGTCCTCTGACTACAATGGCGTTAAATTAGAAATCAGTAACAAAGATGTCCCAATATCTGGGACTTTGCCAAATATTTGAAAGTTGTACAACATATGTCTAAATACCCCATGGGTTGACGAATTCAGAAAAAGAATCAAACCATTTAATGAATGAGAATGGAAATAAAAATACATGTGATTCAGCTAAAGTAGTAGTTCGGGGGAATTGATAGTGACAAATGCATATACCAGAAAAGAAGATTTCAAATTGGTGACCTCAGCTTTCACCTTAAGAAACTAGAGAAAGAAGAGAAAATTAAAATTAAATAGGAAAAAGGAAATAATGATTAGAGCAGAAATAGAAAACAAAAGTTATAGAAACATGAAAAAAACCAAATGCTGGTTTTTTTTTAAGAAAAAATTGATAGGCCTCTATTAATATATTAATATTAATAGCTAGATTAATCAGCAAAGGAGAGAAAGCACACAATTCACCATTAGGGACAAGAGTGGTGATGTTACCATAGTTTCTGAGGTAGTAAAAGAATGTTATCAACAATTCATGCCAATGAATTTCACAGCTTAAATTCCTTAAAGACACAAAATGTAAAGTTCATTCAATAATTAATAGATGATGACACCCCACTCCAGTACTCTTGCCTGGAAAATCCCATGGACGGAAGAGCCTGGTGCTGCAGTCCCTGGGGTCACTGTGAATTGGACACGACTGAGCTGCTTTGCTTTCACTTTTCACTTTCATCATTGGAGAAGGAAATGGCAACCCACTCCAGTGTTCTTGCTTGGAGAATCCCAGGGACTGGGGAGCCTGGTGGGCTGCTGTCTATGGGGTCACACAGAGTCGGACACGACTGAAGTGACTTAGCAGCAGCAGCAGCAGCAGCAGCAGCAGCCTTGGATTGATTATATGCTGATTAGACTTTATCAGTTAAAGAAACTGAATTTGTGGTTAGTGGCATCCCCACAAAGAAAATTCCAGGTCCGAATGGCTGCACTGTGGATTTTACCAAATATTTAAGGAACAAAGATAACTAATTCTATGCAGACTTTTTCAGAAAATTGAAGTTAGTAGTTTTTACAGCTCATTATATGCGGTCAGCATTGCTCTGATAACCAAACCAAAGACATTGCAAGAAAGGAAAATTTCAGACCTATATCCCTCTTGAACATAGATGCAAAAATATTTAATATTTTAGCAAATCTAATACAAGAATATATAAAAAAAGATAATACATCATGACCAAGCCTGATGCAAGGGTTGCAAGTTTGGTTTATCATTTGAAAATCAGCCAGTATAATTTATCAAGCCCAAATTTATCATTTGGGCTTCCCTGGTGGCTCAGTGGTCAACAATCTGCCTGCCAATGCATGAGAGGACGGTTTGATCTCTGGGTGGGGCAAGATGCTCTGGACAAAGAAATGTCAACCCATTCCAGTATTTTTGCCCAGGAAATCCCAAAAGAGTCTGGTGGGCTACAGTCCATAGGGTCCCAAAAGAGTAGGACACAACTTAGTGACAACAACTCATTGTATTAACAAATTAAAAAAGAACCACATGATCATTATCACAGATGCAGGAGTATTTGATAAAACTGAAGATACATTCATAAAAACTCCCAGCAAACTAAAAATAGAAGGTAATTTCTTCAACTGGTAAACGGTATCTACTAAAACTACAGCCAGTATCAGTGGAAAGAAAGGCAGTGCCAAAGAGTGTTCAAACTACCACACAATTGCACTCATCTCACACACTACTAAAGTAATGCTCAAAATTCTCCAAGCCAGGCTTCAACAATACATTAAATGTGAACTTCCAGATGTTCAAGCTGGTTTTAGAAAAAGCAGAGGAACCAGAGATCAAATTGCCAACATCTGCTGGGTCATCGAAAAAGCAAGAGAGTTCCAGAAAAACATGTATTTCTGCTTTATTGACTATGCCAAAGCCTTTGACTATATGGATCACAATAAACTGGAAAATTCTGAGAGATGGGAATACCAGACCACCTGACCTGCCTCTTGAGAAATCTGTATGCAGGTCAGGAAGCAACAGTTAGAACTGTTAGAAACAACAAACTCGTTCCAAATAGGAAAAGGAATATGTCAAGGCTGTATGTTGTCACCCTGCTTATTTAACTTATATGCAGAGTGCATCATGAGAAACGCTGGACTGGATGAAGCACAAGCTGGAATCAAGATTGTCAGGAGAAATATCAATAACCTCAGATATGCAGGACGCCACCCTTATGGTAGAAAGTGAAAAAGAACTAAAGGGCCTCTTGACGAAAGTGAAAGAGGAGAGTGAAAATGTTGGCTTAAAGCTCAACATTCAGAAAACAAAGGTCATGGCATCTGGTCCCATCACTTCATGGCAAATAGATGGGAAAACAGTGGAAACAGTGGCAGACTTTTTTTTTGGGTGGGGAGGGCTCCAAGATCACTGCAGATGGTGACTGTAGCAATGAAATTAAAAGACGCTTACTCCTTGGAAGGAAAGTTATGGCCAACCTAGACAGCATATTCCAAAGCAGAGACGTTACTAGGCCAACAAAGGTCCCTCTAGTCAAGGCTTTGGTTTTTCCAGTGGTCATGTATGGATGTGAGAGTTGGACTATAAAGAAAGCTAAGTGCCAAAGAATTGATGCTTTTGAACTGTGGTGTTGGAGACTTTTGAGAGTCCCTTGGACTGCAAGGAGATCCAATCTGTCCATCCTAAAGAAGATCAGTCCTGAGTGTACATTGGAAATACTGATGTTGAAGCTGAAACTCCAATACTTTGGCCACCTGATAGGAAGAACTGACTCATTTGAAGACCCTTATGCTGGGAATGATTGAAGGCAGGAGGAGAAGGGGATGGCAGAGGATCACATAGTTGGATAGCTATCTATGGACTCAATGACACGAGTTGGGGTTAACTCCAGGAGTTGTTGATGGACAGGGAGGCCTGGCATGCTGCAGTCCGTGGGTGGCAAAGAGTGGGACACCACTGAGACTGAACTGAACTGAATACAGAGCTAGGAACTATTGGTACATGTGGCAAAATGGATGAATCTCAAAATAATTATACTGAATGAAAGAAAACAGAATGGACACACTGTATGATTTGGTTAACATGAAATTCTAGAAAATGCAAACTGGTGACAGAAAGCAGGATCTATTACTTGGAGTAGACGGGAGCCAACGACCATAAAGGGACAAGAAGAAACCTTTGGGGGGGGGGGTTGTGAAGGAATGACTGTCCTCTTCATTGTGAGGTTAATTTCAACAGCGTATACATATGTTCTGTCATCAATATGTGTACTTTTACTACTTTACTACTGTATTATTGTATATAATACTTCAAACTGGCAAAAATTAGTGGAGATAATTTTCAACTGTTGTGCAAGGTTTGCCACAAAATGTAACATCTGCTCATAACCACATAAGCTATATTATTCCTCACCGCCCACCCCCCCCACCCCCGCCCCAACCGCTAATGTGAAAAACGCTGCAACACGAGCGAGAGCTGACCCTAGGCTGGACTGAGAAATGCTTGCAAAGCTACTAACCTGAACATCATGCTTTCATTGTACTAAAGCCATTTTCTCCTTTCTACCTTGTTAAAAAAAAAGAAAAAAAAATGCTGGGATTCTTCCAACTTGGGTATTTAAAAATTTTAAGCAACATGTACAAATTACGAAAGGACACAAAAGTCCACACCACTATCTCACGTCACCGTTTGAAGTTTGCTAAACGAGAAGGCAGACGGCCATTAGTCCACAGGTGCTGGGAATGCCGTCATATAAAGCCTGTGCGCAGAATCCGTGTGCTCCTCGCAGAGCGCATGGCCCCAGCCGGCACGCCCCGCCCTAGGCCGCAGCCCCTGATGCTCACGTGAGCAAGGCAGTTGAGCAAAGGCAGGATGTTGGCATAGCAACGAGCGCGCAAGCGCCGTTTGGAGACCCAGTGGCCAGAACACGTGAGCTAAGTCTGCACGTTTGCGGCGGCGGGCAGAGAGCTGACGGCCCAGCATGTGGGGCCTGGGGCATTCTTCTAGAACTTCTGTGGCAGGAAGTGCGAGGTCAGTAACAGTCCTTTCGGTGGGTTTGGTGGTGGTAGCACCGTATTTTCACCCTGGGTTGTCTTTTAGGTCCACAAGTATGGGCGTGGCCGTTTCCTGGCCTTCTTGGTTTCCACGCTGCCCGCTCGCTTCTGAGGGTGACAGCCACCCCAGTTTCTAAGGGTGCTGCCAGAAGGCGAAGCTGGCCTGCAAACAACTGGGCCTGCTACTCTGGTTGAAGACATAGACCTGCAGACCAGTTGTCGGGTGGAATTCTCTCTTCCAGCAAATTCTGTGCCCTTTTAAACTTCGAAATGCCTAAGACAGGCGTTGAGGAGCAACCTGGACTCACTCCGAATTCTCGATGTGAATTGGAAGTGCTGTTTGGTAATCCCGGTTTGCAGATAGTGGGTGCAGCACCACTCCCTTCTTGTGAGTGTGTGAACGTCTCTCAGTCGGTTCCGACTCCCTGAGACCCCGTGAACTGTAGCCCCCTCCAGACTCCTCCATCCATGGGATTCTCCTGGCAAGAAGACGAACGGGTTGCCATTTCCTTCACCACTCCCGTGTTAACCATTGCCAAAGTGTTTTTGACCCCTTTTAAAAATAAGATTTAAAAACTTTCTACGTCGTGTGGTGCCATTTCCAAAGTAAAGGTTTTCATTTTAGAAAAAAAGAAAGCAAAATGAAGGTCATTCAGTCATGTCTGACTCTCGGGATTCTCCAGGCAAGAATACTGGAGTGGGTAGCCGGTCCCTTCTCCAGGGGATCTTCTCAAACTAGGAATCAAACCGGGATCTCCTGCATTGCAGGTGGATTCTTTATCAGCTGAGCTACCAGGGAAGCCCCCATCTTTTAAATTAAGCGAGTGTCTTCCAGCGAAATAAGTTTCTTTGGACAGATTCTAACTTGTTTTTACAAGTTTTTGCTCAACTTAAAATTTACTTTTGAGTAGTATATGAGCAAGAATCCTTGTTTTAAAGATGGGTTGATCCTACTTGGTGTTATGTGAAAAATGTAAAGTTGTGACAAAAATCATAATAGTTAAAAAATTTTTTATGACCTTTCCCCCAGTGTGACACAAGATTAACTTCTTTTCCTGTGGTTGGGGGAGGATTTGGGTATTTGGTGTAGTGACGTTCTTAATTAACTCTTAAAATTCTTTAAAAGATGTTTTCAATTCCCTTCAAAAATATAACTTTTATGCATATAAAGTGCCATATTCTAGTGTTTTAAGGGCAAAGTTAGAACTAGTAGACATCTTGAAATATCTTGCATTTGGGAAAGCAAATTATGTAATGAAAATTATTTTTGAAGTTACAGGCACAATTTCATTGATTTTGCAGTTTTTAAATGCAGGGTATCTTCAAAAGCAGAAACCATAAAATGGATATTCTTATTTAAAAATTAAATACCAGTCTGAAGCATTTGTGTTATATGTATATGTTTGTAGTGTTTCTTTTTGTTTAAATTGTGGGAGTGCTACTCTTGTTTAGTGCATGTGTGTTTAGTTGCCCAGTTGCGTTAGACTCTTTGCAGCCCTTTGGACTGTAGCCTGTCAGACTCTGTCCATGGAACTTTTTCAGGCATGAATACTGCAGTGGGTTTCCATTTCTTCCTCCAGGGGATGTTCCCAACTCAGGGATTGAACCCACCTTTCCTGTGTCTCCCGCATTGCAGGTGGATTCTTTACCTGCTGAGCCATCAGGGAAGCCACTACTCTTGTTTAGGGAAGGCATCAATTATATTAAAGAATATACACTTTGTACTGAAATATTTATGTAACTGAAAAGAGTGTGCATCAATTATACTGTTCAATGTAAATATATAAAAGTTTGGTTACAGAGATAATTTCAAAGATAGAAATTGCATCCGATGAAATTGCAAGATATACTCAAAATAATTATTGCAGAAAATATCTTTGAGGTTGTTTTTAATATAGAATTTGGATTTTGATTATTTGGGGCAAAACATACACAGAGGAATTTGGACATTATATGATTTTGTCTTTAATTCACTGTTAATGGCCAGATTAATAGAACCTAATTCAAAGTATTGAATTGTTTTAGTTTTTCAGGAATTGTCCAAATGGAGGAAGATAAACATTGCAATAAAGGTACTGACACAAAAAATTATTTTTGTATGTAAAAGTTAGATGATCTTGATTAATTTCTAATTTAATTTTCTTTGTATTGTAATTTGATTTTAGTTGAAGATGTGGTTGGAAGTCATGTGGAAGATGCAGTAACATTTTGGGCCCAGGTAAAATAGCCTGATTTATTTCCTGTCCCACCTCTTCCTCCACTAACCCAGATCCTCCCCAACAAAAATGAAAATAAAACCCTGTAATATGATATATATATATATATGTCATTGTTATTTACCATGCTTAATTTTTATTGAACATTATTTAACACAGGGCATTATTAGAAGACAAATGGCTAAAAATTGAACTTAATATCAGAATTATGAGTGTGAGGTTTTAAAATTACACTTAATTTAGCATCAGCAATCTAGGCTGCATAAATGACTGAAGATGCTGAGAAACTGTTGTATTTGTGAGGTTACAGCTCCATCTAGAGGTCTTGGATGTGATCATTTCTTCAGTGATTCAGTTCAGTTCAGCGGCTCAGTCATGTCAGACTCTGCGACCCCATGGACTGCAGCACACCAGGCTTCCCCGTCCATCACCAACTCCTGGAGCTTACTCAAACTCATGTCCATTTAATCAGTGATGCCATCCAACCATCTCATCCTCTGTCATCCCCTTCTCCTGCCTTCAATCTTTCCCAGCATCAGGGTCTTTTCACATGAGTCAGTTCTTTATATCAGGTGGCCAAAGTATTAGAGTTTCAGCTTCAGCATCAATCCTTCAAATGAATATTCAGGACTGATATCCTTTAGGATTGACTGGTTTGATCTCCTTGCAGTCTGAGGGGCTCTCAAGAGTCTTCTCCAGCACCATGGTTCAAAACCATCAATTCTTCGTACTCAGCTTTCTTTATAGTCCAACTCTCACATCCATACATGACTACTGGAAAAACCATAGCTTTGACTATATGAACTTCTGTTGGCAAAGTAATGTCTCTGCTTTTTAATATGCTGTCTAGGTTGGTCATAGCTTTTCTTCCAAGGAGCAAGTGATACCGTTTTAAATTTCTTAACTGGTATTGTTTTTAAATTTCTGTCTTTTTTCTGTTGGCTTAATTTTGAATTTGAGGTACAATATCTTTTTCATAATATAATTGAAAGTACTAATGGAATATTTATAATTTTATATTGGTAGTCTTCAAGGCAAGCACCAAAGTGCTTATGTTCCAGAATTTAAGAAGATGAATCTCTCTAATGTACAGTTACTCAATAACTTTTAATTTTATGAGCTGTGTGATATGAAAGGGAAGGGAATAACATTTCTGTGTACTTCTGCAGCCTGAGAACAACTCTTTGTGCGGGTAGAGTGAATTGGCAATATGGGAAAACAGGATTTATGAAAAAGAATGGTTAAAGAAGAAATAGATTAACTCAGGCTTCTTAAATCCATTTAGAAAACATATTTTAGAAGGGTGATATTCATAGAAAATGTTCAACAAATTTGTATGTCGGCTTATGGACACATTTTCTAAAGGGTGCCCACATGTTCTGGTTCTTTGCCCATTTCCCCATTGTCTCTGCATTAATAACACCTGCGTCCCTCTCAGCAGTGTCCAGTGTTGGATGATAAATGATATTTTTAAGCTTATTAAATAGGAACAGCATTTACTGTCTTAATTAAATAAGATTTTCTAGATGAGTGCTGTCTGGTAGAAATATAATTTGAGCCATATAAGTAAATTTAAAAGACACATTCAAAATGAAGAAACAGGCAAAATCAATTTTAATAAAAACATTTTATGTAACTCAGCACATCCTAAATATCTTTTTAAAATGTAACGAACACAAGTATGTTAACAAGATATTTTATTTTCCTTTTTTCAAGTAGGTTTACAAAACCCAGTGTATATGTTAGACTTACATACAGTACAACTAAAATCAGATGAGCCACATTTCAAGTAAGAATTGGCTATTGTATTGGTCAGTGCAGCTCTAGACTTCAATTTTTATTGACATTTATGTGAATTTGTAGCCTGAGTTTGAAATTATGATTGAAACCAGATGTCAGCAAACTTTTTCTGTATAATATTAGTAAGTATTTTAAGACTTGTGGCTCTTTTACAACTGTTCAGCTTTACAGAAGTTGCCATTGTAGTACAGATGCAGCCATAGGCAATATATAAATAAATAGGTAATCTGTAAATAAAATTTTATTTACCAAAACAGCAGAACTCATAATTTTCAAACCTCTGATTTCAACCATGAAGTTGAGGCCCCTGTAGAAATTTAAACACATTTCAAAAAGAAAGAAAGTGTGTCTTAATTGAATGAAAAGATTAAGAACTAAAACTACTAAAGTGTCCATATGAATCAAATCATTTTTTTTAAGAAACAAATTGTTAAAAAAAAAAAAAAAAGAAATTGTTTGTGCACACATGTGTGAATCCATATTGGAGACAGGCCCTATGTGTGCCCCTTTGACAGTTGTAATAAGAGATTTCCTCAGTCGACTAACCTGAAATCTCGTACCCTAACACATGCTAAGGCCAGAAACTGTAAGAAGAAAAGACCCTTCTCAACCTTGGGAAGCATCTTCCGGAAGGAAGGTTGGAAATAACTGTGCTTCTCCTTTGTGTGTTGTTTCTAGGAAAAAAATTTTTAAATGAATCCTATACATCTAAGGGACATCTTTTGATGTTTGATGAAATTTTGATATGTTTTGATAAAATGCTAAAAATTTTAAAAATTCAAGATGACATTGCTAAGATGCTCTATCTTGGTCTGTAATCTCATTTCAAGAATAGATGCATGCTAGGTCACTTCGGTCCTGTCCTACTCTTTTATGACCCCGTGGGTGTAACCCACAAGGCTCCTCTGGCCATGGCATTCTTCAGGCAAGAATACTTTAGTGGGTTGCAGTTTCCTTATCCCAGGGATCTTCCCGACCCAGGGATTGAAGCCACATCTATGTCTCCTGCATTGGCAGGCAGGTTCCTTGCAATTAGCGCCACCTGGGAAGCCCAGGTCATTTCAAGAGCACGGTATTTTTGTAAAGTGTGGTCCCAACAGGGGGACACTTGATGAAATTCACTTCAAAAGACATTTCTTTATATAGCAGTGCTAAGCATAAAAGGACTTCTCATATTCTTATAAACATGAAGCTCACTCTGTTGCTTACAGTTGTTTTAATTTTGTGTTTTCCAAGTGTGCATGTGGTATACTTTGTGAGAATAGACTTGATATATGTGATTTTTCTGGAGGTTGATGATTTTGCATGCAGTGGATTTTCTTTAAAAAGAATGGTCAGTTACATGCTTGCTTCAAGAGTATTTTCTTGTAAAAAATGACTTTTTTGCTATCTCAATTTTGGTTTTATTATTTGATGTTAACATATTTTGTATAATTGTATTGGATCTCATAGTATCAAATAATAGATGTAATTTAATAGTCACTTTTTTTTTCTGAAAACCTACTTTAGTCACTTTTTTTCCTGAAATCCTAGTCACTTATTTTTTTTTTTTTCTGAAAAATGCTGCACGATGCTAATTTTCAGTGTAATTTCCTCCCCTGCTCAGTTGTAAGATGTGCTGTACTTTTTAACACCTGATGTGTACATCCTGTGTAAAAGAAAAGGCAACGATAAAACAGTAATTCTACAGAAAGAATATAGCAGGAAAAAAGCTAATTATAGCATTTAATTAGGGTTTTGATAGGCTGTAGATGAAGAGTAAATAGAGATTTAGAAGCATACGGAGGCAGGTCAAGATGAAGATCTGCTCACATATATTCTCTGTTTTTCTACCACTTTGGATTTTCTGCCATTTAAGCCATTTACATGAGAACACTTTGAAAATTTCTGTAGGCCTAGTTTGCTGAGTAGCCCTTGGAGCAATCTTAAGTATTTGACATTTGAAAAAAAAGCTTCCATTTATGCTAGTCCATATACCTACAAAATCTAATTATGTAAAATGTTTTGGTGTATTCTGAACTTCAGAGAGCTCATTCCTGGGGATTATTAAAGACTGATTCCAGTGTGTTTTGGGTTCGGTTTGAATTCACTTCACATTTTTACTGTGCGTAGAAACTCAGAGTTTGTTTTCATTTATCAAAGATAATCATATTCTTTCTAGCCTTATTGACTGTGTTATTGATATAGTTTTAAAGAACATACATATTTAATGGTTTACTTTGAAATAACTTTATACTTACAGGAAAATTGTAAAATTATTTTCAATATTATACCCTTCACCTAGCTTTCCTTGTTTCTAACATTTTACATAACCATAGTACAGTGGTCACAGGAAATTGACACTGGTATAGTACTAGTAACTCTTAAGTACAGCCCTAATTCAAATTCCACCAGGTTTTTTCTTATTTTCTTTTTGTTTCTATTCCAGGATCTGCTTTAAGATCTCTCATTTTATTTAGTTGTCATGTATCCTTAATCTCATCCAACATTTGGTAGTTCTTACATACTTTTATCTTTCATGATTTTGACATTTTTAATGAGTACTGGTTAGTTACTTTATAGAGGATCCTTCAGTTTGTATTTGTTTATGATTTCTCATAAACAAATTGGCAGTAGTACTACAGAAGTGACGGTAGCACTACAGTACATACTACAGTATGAGGTACTGAAATTACATCATATAGAGGACTTACAATAAGATATTTCTTTATTGGCAATATTAACCTTGATCCACTTGGTTAAGGGGATAACAACTACCTGTCTTAATTGTAAAGTTACTGTTTTTCCTTTTGTAAGTAATGAGTGTTTTAGAAGAAGATACATTGAGACTATCTAATCTTGTTTTTCTTAAACTTTTTACCCACGGATATTTTATTTATGACTATGGTCTTTGATGATTTTCTATTTTCCTCATTCCTTCTGCATTTATTAATTGGAATTACTCATTAAGGAAGAGTTGTTTCCTCACCACCTTTTATTTGTTTAGTTAATTATTTATATTAATATACACCTGTGGGTTATAATCTAGTACTGTCGTTTATTTTGTTGTTTACATTGTTCTAGCTTTGGCCGTTAGGAGATTGTTCACATTGACTGCTGTATCATTTAAGCTGCACCCATTCTTTTTTGAATATTTCTTTACTTTTTGGCATCACCAGATATTCCAGGATCATCATTTATTTCCCTGTCCTAGCCCTGGAATGACCCACTCTCCAGAGAAATCTTGTTACTTTTATCAGAGAATGGTGTTTAGAAATCAAGATCTGGGTACTAGGTGTGCTTATTGCTACTTGAGTATTATTGCTTCTAGTTGCTCTTAGCAGACAGACCTAGGAAATACATTTATCAATATAATACAAAAATACAAATACATATAAGTAACACATGTGCATATCTATATTTATCTGTGTGTATTTCTTTCATATATACATATATTCACACATAAACATATGTGTGCTTGCGTACATATGTATGTATATATACATGAATTCATACTGATACTTTGCAATTGTAATCTAACATTGCAGGTTCATTCTAGCCTGCCTTCCTTATTTGTAATTTCTTTCTGCCTGCTTTCATTATATACAATATATTTATTTATTTGCTCAATCCTTGTATACATCTAAAGTAGTTTCAAAATCATTAACCCATGCCCCTGTGAAAAATAAATTTACAAAGTAGATAACAGTGTTTTTGTACAGAGGAACCTATACATTTTGAAATCAGTTTTACATCTTTTTCCTTTACACAGCAACAAATATGTGAGAAGACCCATGTCACTTGACTAAAATATGGTACCTCTTTTGAGCAATTAGGATTTGATCTAAAGTAAAATCCAGAGACAAAGTTATCTCTTCATATAATATTAATAGTATTTAGTATCTAGTTTTGAATTCCATGTAATTTGAACTCATTGGGAGGTAAAAATTTGCTATATCCTAGTTCCATTTCTAGTGAAGAACTCATTTGAATGATGAAAAGTAATGATGTGAGAATATTATTTAATTTCTAATGCTCCAAAACCTTTTAAGTATCATGCATAGTAGAACCCTTTTTTGCATAACATTGCAAATATTAATAATACTTTACTGAATTTATGTCTGTCCTTCCTTCTAGAGTATCAATAGAAATAAGGATATTATGAAGATTGGTTGTTCACTGTCTGAAGTCTGTCCCCTTGCCAATTCAGTGTTTGGGAATCTTGATCCAAAGAAGGTGAGCCATATTCTTGGATACAATTATTCCATCTTTCCTATTAGCTTTCCTGATCTTAGATTTTATAGATTTTGGAATTTTTGTTATATTTGAAGAAAGAGGCACGTTTTTAGAATTTGTATAGACTACAGTCATTATAAATTCATTTTTTCAAAGATACTTATGAAGTATCTGCTATCTACCAGGCACTGTGTTAAACACTGGTACTTAACACAGTGGTGAACAGAATAGAATGGTGGTGAACAGAATAGAATGGTGGTGAACAGAATATATTCACCTTGACCTTGACCCTGATTCACAAAAATTTATAAGAGATATGTTTATGGAGAACAGTTTGACAATATATATATGTGCATGTATTTTTTAATTGACATAATTTGCAATGCAGTATATATCTTTTGAGTACACAGCTTGATGAATTTTCATATGTATGCATCTATGTGATCACCACCCAAATCAAGATACAATTCTGTCAGCTTAGAAAATTCACTCAGGCCCCTCTCAGTCAGTTCTTAGTCAGTAGTCCTTTAACAGAGGTAACCATTATTCTGATTTCTCTCACCATAGGTTCATTTGCCTATTAAATTATACAATATATATATACTCTTTTGTGTATGTATGGCTTCTTTTGTTCAACGTAATTTCTGAGATTTATCCAGATTATTGTATGTTTGTTCTTTTTCAACCTATGCAGTATTTCAGTGTATGAAAGTGAAAATACTAGTTGCTGAGTCTTGTCCAACTTTTTGCAACCCTATGAACTGTAGTCTGCCAGGCTTCTCTGTCCATGGGCTTCTCCAGGCAAGAATACTGGAGTGGGTTGGGATTCTCTTCTCCAGGGGATCTTTCTGACCCAAGGATCAAAGCTGGGTGTCTTGTATTGCAGGCAGATTCTTTACCATCTTTACCATTTGGGCATGTAATGGTGAAAACAAAGTACCTGCCTCATAGGGTTGTGAAAATAAAATAAGTTATTATACATAAAGTGCTTAGTAAATGAGCTGATCTACTTAGCATTACTATTCATTAAAATGCCAAATAATTTTGCTTTCTTTTTCTGTCTGTAGATTTATGGTGGATTATTTTCTGAAGATAAATGTTGGTACAGATGCCAAGTACTGAAAGTCATCAATGATGAAAAGGCAAGAACGAGTGTTCAACTTTTTTTTGCCGTGAGGAATATTTATTTTCAGTCCAAACTTTGGTGCCTATTTAGCCTTTCATTGCTTATTCATAGTAGTATAAAATATGGTTGACTACCACTACAATATTGTAAAGTAATTAGCCTCCAATTAAAATAAATAAATTTAAAAATATGGTTGAATAACATATGAATTGATTAAAACATACATTTCCCCCCCCCCAAAAAAAACACAAAAGAAATGAAGTGCTTACAAAAGTCAAAGTTAGATTCAGAAATATTCTGATTTTAAGTTGTCATATAATCACCCCAGATTATCAAAGAATAGATTACCTAATTTGTGGATTATTTTTGGCGACCAGTGGTTCTTTGTATTTTAGTTCTTAATAATTATGTTTGAGTCTTGCTGAGTAGGTTAAAGTTTATTCTGTTAAGATTGAGTAGAAAAAGAACATTTGATTCTGAAATTATGTTTATATTTTACTTAGTAGACGTGCATGTTGTTAATAGTGAAGATTTGCTTGCCTCTTTCTTGTGCCTTGGTTAAATGTGATGAATTTTCTTTGCATTTAGCTATTTTGTCTTTTACACTGTGAAATTCCGGAATATTTTTAAGGAAATTTGTGGAGATAGGATTCTAAATAGCAATTGGACATCTCAGGCTGTGTAAAAGCATCTCTATAGGGTTTCTTTTACTATTTTTTTTTAATGTCTGCTTTCTTGGACTTAAAAATATTTTATAATATACAATATTTTGTAAATATTGTTCTTGGTGCAATAAAGATGAAACGCTTTGAATAATATTACAAATATATTTTTTAAATCTCGTGATTTATTATTTTTATAGGTAATGATTTATCTTAGTAAAATAGACCTGTTCCCCACAGTTTGACAACTGGAAATATTTTGTGTTTGCTTTGATTTGGCTTTAACTTTTAAAATTAAGGGCAAAATGGCTTTTGACCTTCTGATAAACTATTTATCTTTTTTACCTTTTATAGATACAGAGCTGGAGGAAAGGGTGAATTTGATTCATTTCAAAGGTCTAATAGCTGGAGTTAAATTTATCAAAGAAAGTTTCATAAAACTTTGCCTGTTCAGATTTTATTGTTTCCAACTTGAATTTAAGAATGTTGATTGATTTTAACATTAGAGATAGAAGAGAATCATAAGTTTCATAGACTTATATTTATTTAAATACCATTGTTTAAAAAAATCAAAATGAGAAATGGTACTGTTGGAAATAGTACTGTTTGGTACTAGTTGAACTAGTACCAAATAGAAAAATCCCTGGGATCTCATGGACTGTGGGTTTTCTGTATTTTGAGGATATTGTTGGAGCTCTTGTTTCTGAATGCATTTATACAATTTCAGGTAAAATGCTATCATGATTTACAGGTAATTGACAAAAAACAGCAAATATGTTATTTTTTTGAGATATTTAATTTAAGTTCTGTATTATCTGATTATTTTCCAGTGTCTGGTGAGATATATTGACTATGGAAATACAGAAATTCTGAATCGATCGGATATAGTAGAGATTCCTTTGGATTTGCAATTTTCTAGTGTTGCCAAAAAGTATAGACTTTGGGGACTACAGATTCCTTCTAGCCAAGAAGTTACCCAGTTTGATCAGGCAAGTCACAGATTTAAAATATTTTTGTTAATGGAAAGAAACTATGTGCTCGGAAAAAAAAAAAAAGAAGTCTGTTTAAAATCCTATAATTTTCTATAATATGAAAACTTGTATAAATTAGTGAAAAATGTGAAATGATGGAATAATTTAGAAGCAATTATATATTTGTGCTCATCTTTGCTAGAATACACATTCTAGATCAGATAAGACTGGTGTTTGTGTGTATACACGTATATAATAAATGTAAATAGTTTCTTCTGATGAGAAAGCTTCAAAGAATAGTCTCTTATTATTGAGAGACTGATGCATATAATTATTGTTATCTTTTGCTTTTGAGAAAATATTTATAAAATAAAAGTGATCTTTAGCTGTGGCCATAAATATCACAAATTTGAAATAAGCAGAGTTGTAAATTAATCAGATTTTATCTTCTTGGCAGAGGCTCACACTGTTCAACATAGTAATTGGCAGTGACATCTCTGTTAATCTAGATTCCAGTTTGTATTCATTTCCATTAAATTTTAGGTTACCAACCTGATTCTGGAAGACCTCATAATTTCAGTGGTAGTCTTAACAGGAATCCTATCTCCTTTTAAATCTGTGCAAAAATGATATTCTTTTGGTAACTGATACTGCTATTGAAGGAATGTTACACTGCGAAGTAATCAGATATGTATTTTATATTCAGCAGCTCAAATGACTTATATGAAAATAATCAGTACTAGAAGGAACAATAAAATTTGAAAACCTTCTATTTGCCTCTTTTTTGTTTAGTTTTTAGTATATTTTAGGTCACTGGGTGTAGCTTTGTCTGCACTATAGTTACTTATAAGAAACATTTCTGTACCTAGAACTGTGCTGTTGTTGTTCAATTACCAAGTCATGTCCAACTCTGCGACCTCACGGGTTTCCCTGTTCACTGTCTCCCAGAGTTTGCTCAGATTCATGTCTTTTGAGTCAAGTGATGCTGTCTAACCATCTCATCCTCTGCCACCATCTTCTTTTGCCTTCAGTCTTGCCCAGCACCAGGGTTTTTTTCAGTGTGTCAGCTATTTGCATTAGGTAGCCAAAGTATTGCAACTTTAGCTTCAGTGTCAATCCTTCCAGTGAATATTCAGGATTTATTTCCTTTAGAACTGGTTTGATCTTGCAGTCCAGGAGATTCCCAAGGGTCTTCTCTAGCACCGCAACTCAAAGGCATCAATTCTTCAGCTCTCAGCCTTCTTTATGGTCCAGCTCTCAGATCTATACATGACTACTAGAAAGACCATAGTTTTGACTTTACAGACCTTTGTTAGCACAATGATGTCTCTGCTTTTTAATACACTGTCTAGGTTTTTCATAGCTTTCCTTCCAAGAAGCAAGGATCTCCTAATTTCATTGCTGCAGTCACCATCCAGTGTCTTAGAGCCCAAGAAAAGAAAATCTGTCACTGCTTCTACCTTTTCCCCTTTTTCCTAGATACCAGATTTCATTTTTATGTGCTGTAACTCCTCAGGACACCTTTATATTTAGTTAGGACCAAAATGGTCAACAGAATCTGCTTGATTTAAAGAGATTATTCTAGGGTATTTAATCGGTACACTTTAAGAAAATGTATAAATATAGATTCCTGTACAAGTCTAAGGTCTTCTTCTGGAAAGGATTTATCAAGTATGTAATTGGAGTATAGTATACACATGAGGAAGTATATTTGTATTTAGTCAACAAGGTAAAACCACTTTTGTAGATATTTCAGAATGAAGAAATAATGATCATTGGAAAAACTAGATATTAATAGAAAAAATAAGTGAAGAAAAGCATGTTGGCATAGCTGGTTAATATCTTCTTTTTTCTTATCTTTCTTAGGGCAGAACCTTTTTGGGGAGCTTGATTTTTGAAAAGGAAATTAAAATGAGAATTAAAGCTACCTATCAAGATGGAACAGTAATTGCTCAGGCTGAGTATGGCAATGTAGATATTGGGGAAGAGGTGGCTAAGAAAGGATTTGCAGAAAAATGCAGACTCACTTCCATCACTAATACCTGTGAGGAAAAAAAATCAGATCCTGGTCAGCTTGTCCTCAGGAACCTCAAAAGCCCCATTCCTTTGTGGGGGCATAGATCAAGCCAATCAAACTTCACCCGGCCAAAGGGGCGCTTAAGTGGAAGAATGTGTCTTGACTTGAAGAATGAAAATGATGCAGGAAATAATGTGACATTTCCAAAGTAAGATTGTAGTGGGATTTTTAGTCTTACCTAATTTTTGATTTATGTTAGAAGCTCTTGTCATAGTCAAGGCTTATGTTTTTAGAATCCTCAACTATGTCTGTGATTTTGAGGGATAATACTGATTATATCTGTTTTTCTCAAATAGGTATTCCTCTCTAACACACTGAAAAAAAAATATTCCTCTTTAACAGGAATATTTTAATTAAAAGCCATTTTGAAAGAAAAACCATTCCTGAATTGTTTGAAGTTCACATACCAACTCTTCTTTCCAAGTCTTTTGAATACATTTATCATAAAAATCTACCCCTAAATCCAAATTATTCAGGCAAGAGACAGAATTTCAGATAAACTTTGAAGTTTTTCCTATGGCTCTGAGAATATTTTAATGAGTTTTAGGGAACTGCCTTTTCTCTTTAACAAAAGAGAAGCTCTTTTTTCTTCCTGTGAAAATTTACTGTGATGGAATTTGATTATAACAAAAATGTTCACTTTTTAGATAATTTTTAGTTATAAACTTGAAGCAGAAAGCCAGATTTTATTTTTAAAAGTACAAAACCATCCTTTTACTTCTGTATCATGATCCAGCCCATGATACTGTGTGCTGTTAAGTCGCTTCAGTCGTGTCTGACTCTGTGCGACCCCATAGACGGCAGCCCACCAGGCTCCCCCGTCCCTGGGATTCTCCAGGCAAGAACACTGGAGTGGGTTGCCATTTCCTTCTCCAGTGCATGAAAGTGAAAAGTGAAAGTGAAGTCACTCAGTCGTGTTGGACTCTTAGCGACCCCATGGACTGCGCCTACCAGGCTCCTCTGTCCATGGGATTTTCCAGGCAAGAGTACTGGAGTGGGGTGTCATTGCCTTCTCTGATGATACTGTGTAATGGGTAATAAAGCTTTTTGTTGGGACCTTATCAGTGCTTTAGGAACTAAATGGTTAAATGGAGTGGGAGTAATGAGAGATTGGAAGAAACTGATACAGAAATGGTTTTTACTGTCTTTGCTGGAGTTGATACTGATATGAAAAAGTTAGAATATGATTTATCTGAGATTAGGATAAGTTTTTGAAGTATGACTTCAGTTATAAAATCTAGTTTGCATTAAAATGCTTTCTAATGTTGAAACTAGGTAAAGATCAGATTAGTTTCCAAAATTAACTTTATAGAAGTACACACATACACACACACACGTATATATATTATGGTATAAAAAGCCAAATTTTAAGTTTTGATCTCTGTCACACTTAAAACAATTTGGTTTTTAAAATGAGTCAATTTGTTTTTAATAGGGAAAATTTGGCTGTTGGTGACTTTAATTTAGGGTCTAATGTCAGCCTGGCAAAAATTAAGCAGGACCAGAAACTGATTGAAGAAAATGAAAAGCTTAAAACAGAGAAGGAGGTTCTTCTTGAAAGGTGCAAGGCATTAGAATTGAAAGTAGAACAGACTGCCCAGGAGCTGCAGGTATGGTATGTTTCAGTGGCTTAAGATAAAGAATGATTAACTGGGAAATCATTGTGTTCATTTACTCTTTTTTTTTTTTTTTTTAAAGATTTATTCATTTATTTATTTTTGACTGCATTGGGATCTTCATTGCTGTGCACAGGCTTTCTGTAGTTGCGAGGAGTGGGGCTACTCTCTAGCTGACGACGCACAAGCTTCTCATTGCAGTGCCTTCTCTTGTTTCTGAGCATGGGCTCTAGGTGCACAGGCTTCAGTAATTGTGGTGCGTGGTCTTAGTTGCTCTGAGGCATGTGGGATCTTCATGGACCAGGGATCCAACCCATGTGCCCTGCATTGGCAGGTGGATTCTTAGCCACCTGACCACCAGGGAAGCTCTGATTTGTTCTTATTTGTCTATACTTTTCTGTCTCCTTTCCTTACTTTCCCTTCTCCCTACTCTTGGTATTCTCTCTTTCTTCATACTTGTTTATAGATGAAATTTTTTCTTATGCTACAAACTAATTTTTGAATTTCATTGGATGTTTGAAAAATTAATAATTTCTCATTTATATTTCCTTTTATGTTCTTTAAATTTTTTTAACTCTGGGAATTTTCAAACATTTTAAAAAGAGAATTGAATAATTAGTACTATGTATCCATCACCCAGTTTTTACAATTATTAAATAGTCTTTTAAAAAATCTATGCCTCCTAGTAATTTCAAAACAGGTCCCATTCATAATAGTTTAATGTACATGCTTTAATGTATTATGTATCTCTAACAGAAAAGAAATTCAAAAGAGACATAACCATAATACAATTACATTTAAAAATTCGTAATAATCCTTTCACTAAGTTCACTAACTTATGTTCACACTAAGTGAAAGTCACTCAGTCGTATCCGACTCTTTGTGACCCCATGGACTATATAGTTCATGGAATTCTCCAAACCAGAATACTAGAGTGGGTAGCCTTTTCCTTCTCTAGGGGATCATCCCAATCCAGGGATTGAACCCAGGTCTCCTGCGTTGCAGGAGGATTCTTTGCCAGCTGAGCCACCAGGGAAGCCCATTATATCATTTAATATCCAGTGTTCAGATTTCCCATATTGTTCCATGAATGTCATTTTATGTTTGGTTTCTTCCAATCAGATTTCCAGTTAGGCCTATACATTGCATTTTGCTCGATAAATTTCTTAAAGTGCTTCATCTGCATCCTATTGTTGCTTAAGAGGCTGCTATATCTCCATATATTTCCTTTTATGATAGTTAAGTATCAAGGTTTGCTCAGATTCAGGGCAGTCCCCCCCCCCCCGGCCCCGCCAGAATACTGTATAGTCTTCAAATGTATAACTTTTTCTAATACCAAATATGTTACCCCAACACGAGTTGCCATTTCTCTAACATCAACTGAATGGCCTACAGTTCATTTTTGACACTAAATGCCAAGAGTTATCTCAGACTCCACAAGGATTAAGTCCCTCAAGACTTAGCTCAATTCAGGCACTAGCCACAAATCAGGTCCCAGGCTACCCACACTTTTTTCTATCAGTTTAAGACTTCCTATGACCCACTCCTGCACCTTGCTCTCAGTTCAGTAATTCAGTAACAACTGTTAGGACTCATGAAAGTGCTGTACTTACAATGACAGTTTTATTATAAAGGATACAATTCAGAAACAGGCAAATACAAGAAAAGGAGATGCAAAGGGAAAGTTATGATGGGAGTGGAGATGGAGATCGTTGGGAGGATTCTCTGGACCTGTCACTCTTCCAGTACATGGATTTGTTCACCAGTCTGGAAGCTTCCCCCGGACCTCATCATTCTGAGTTTTTTAAAATCAAGGTTTCATTACTTGGGCCTGGTTAAGTCATTGACCATTGGTAGTTGAACTCAGTCTCCAACCCTTGAATTCATATGTGGCATTCTTCAGGGAACACTGCCTCATAAGTCCTTTAAAATTTTAGTTACACCTAAAAGTTGTTTAAATAACAGTAGAAATACAGTTTCCTATGTGGGTCTGACTAAGATATGTTTGTTTTTTCTTTCAGCAAGAGAAAGCAACTACCATGGATTTGACTAAACGTTTGGAAAGCACTCTGAAGACTTGTATAGGTACCAGAATGAAAAATCTGGCAGCTAAGGTTGAAATATTGAAAGAAATTAGGTAGGTAAAAGTGAATTTTTGAGGAGGATGGCTTAAAACAATGCCAATTAGTTTGTGCTTTGTTTAATTTCTTTGCCTTTCATTTTTGCTTTTTCTTTTTTAAAATTAATTATTTTAGTGGGGACCCTTGATGGTTTTATTCCTGGTTTACACACTCTCTCTCTCTCTGTCTGTCTCTGTCTCTCCCTATATATATGCATATATATATATATATATGCATATATATAGCTGTTCAGTTATTGCATTGGTTTCTACCAAACATCAACATGAATCAGCCATAGGTTTACCTATGTCCCCTCCCACTTCATATTTACTTTGAAACTTATTCTTTGTATTTTCATTATTTTGAAGAGGGAAACTAAAGATAGTTACTCCTGAGACAGATTTTATACTGTTTTTATAGTGTTCTGTTGTCACCTTGTGGGATCATAGTATCTAAAGTTATATGTGAGAATGGAATTAAAAAGTCAACACAGCTTCTAAATAATAGTTTGATGGGAAACTACTAGGTCCCATTGTTCTGCTTGGGGTTATTTTCAGTCCTATACAGAAACTATTATATATTTCAGTAATCCAAATTATTTAATTATACTGTCTGCTGCTGCTGCTGCTGCTAAGTCACTTCAGTCGTGTCCGACTCTGTGCAACGCCATAGACAGTGGCCCACCAGGCTTCCCCGTCCCTGGGATTCTCCAGGCAAGAACACTGGAGTGGGTTGCCATTTCCTTCTCCAATGCGTGAAAGTGAAAAGTGAAAGTGAAGTCGCTCAGTCCTGTCGGACTCTTAGCGACCCCATGGACTGCAGCCTACCAGGCTCCTCCATCCATGGGATTTTTCAGGCAAGAATACTGGAGTGGGGTGCCATTGCCTTCTCCAATACCCTGTCTAAAGAAAAACAAAAGTAGTCTTCCTAAATTACAAAGAAAAGTGATCTTGATGGAGTCAGAAGAAAAGCAATTGGTTAGCAAGTCTCATACAGTTTAATCAGCATGTCTTAGATTCTATCTGTGAATTATGTAGGTATTTTACTTTATAGAAAATTGCTTTATTGTTAGTTAGGGATAATTTTTTGCCTTTATTGTTGGTTAGGGAATGTGGAAAAAATAGTTCTCAAAACAGTCTAGTTCTCTTTTTGTGCTGTGCATAAAACTGCAGTGCAGTAATTCATTTCCTCATGTACTTGAAAGCACTAAGATGTTGCTCACAATTAACACTATGAGTTCATCTTTTGTCCAGTGGGAATCTGTATTTTCCAGTATATATCTGTCAGTCAGCGTCTGGTTTATAGGTTTTAAAGAGTTTGAGTAATTTGGTCTCTGTAGAGGTTAATCAACTTTTAACGCACAGCCAAAGTGACTACGCTGGCAACCCTGTGAGACAGACTTTAGACCAAAACAGTTCGATATATTCTGACCTGTATTTGAGGAAATAGTGTACTGTTAGAATGGTGGAAGTCTGGTTGGAAGCTAAAACAAATAGAATGGTGAGTGAGCCTTGTTGGTTTTCCTAATTGGCCTCTCTGATTGCTTTGTTGGGATTTTTTGGGATTTTTTTTTTTTTAAGATTATGCAAATGCTGGTCTGCTTATTAAGGTACAAGGACTCTGTGCCTTCATCTTGATAAAATTGGCTTAAATAGAACATTTTAAAAGAAGTATTTACAAATCTAATTTTATATCATTTTAATTCTGCAGACTTTTGAAGCTGTCTTTATAAATATTTAATTTTTTCCCAGTGAAATGTATTTTTAGTTAAAGGTTTGTATCAAAGTTATATATGATTTTATGTAGTTTTAAAAAATACCTCTTCATAGCCAGTGTTGTAAATAGTAACTTTAGACCATTACTATTTGTGTAATTTTTTTTTCTCACACCACCTTAAACATTTCGTGATCTTTTCCTTTTGCTATGCTATTTTTTTTTTTTTTTAAATAGACGTGTCAGTATCAGTGTTCGTTTTGGAAATGACCTTTCAGATGCTATACAAGTGTTGGATGAAGACTGCTTTACTATCCCAGCTTCTTTGAATGAATTAGAGCTAATTTGGGCAGAATATAATCTGGCTCAGGAGAAGATTCAAACTTGTGAGAATGTGGTAGGTCAAGAATTTTTCTCCATTATGATTTTTATCTGTTGAATATAAGGAGATAATATCTTTCAAAAAGCAGAAGGACTGCAGATACTGTAATGATACTTTATATGAAATCTTTAACTTTTGGAATATCTTCATATTAGTAATTTGATTTCTTTTGTTGCCTTAGAAGAAAGGTTAGGTAAATGAGTAGTGATTGTGGAAAAGGGTTAACAAAATCTTTACCCCTTTTGCCTGAGGATTTACCTCTCTCTGTTCCCTTGGTAATTTGATAAATTGAAATTTCAGTCATGTTACTGGCAACATTGTTTAGGTAAGTAAAATCCCTGATTGGTAAATTGTATCTGGATTGGGAGGAACTGCAAACTACAAATACTAAACAACTGGGCATACTCCTTGAGGGACCCTGGAAGCTATACCTATAAGAGATAATGGTTTTTGAGGGGCATGAGGCTTATAAGCTGGGATGACTCCCACACCTGCTAATGTGGATCTTCTGGTCGGAGGGGCATGCTTTATGCTACAGTATAGGACTCTGCCTTACTAGTAAATGCTCTCTAAACCATCCGTTCTTGAAAGGTGGTTATATGTGGGTGCCTCCCTGGTGGCTCAGACAGTAAAGCGTCGGCCTGCAACGTGGGAGACCCAGATTCGATCCCTGGTTAGGGAAGATCCCGTGGAGAAGGAAATGGCAATCCACTCTAGTACCCTTGTCTGGAAAATCCCATGGACAGAGGAGCCTGGTAGGCTACAGTCCATGGTGTCACAAAGAGTCAGACACAACTGAGTGACTTCACTTTCCTTTCCTTTCCTTTATATGTGGGTAGGGAAGGGATATGAAGAATGGAATATTTCACGTGAATTCTTAATTAGTATAGGTACAAATATTTTTTCCTGTGGGAATTTTCTTTATTATACTCAGCTGAGTGGAACTCCATGTTTTTCATATAAGATATCTGATACAATAATCATAGCTTTCCATAGTACCTATGAGCTCTATACTTGAGTTTGGAGTTGTCCTATCTTAAGTATTGGTGGTTTCTGCCTCTGAAGATTGTACCCTAAAGGTCTTATTCCCTAGTCATACCTAGTTTGGCCAGTTGGCAGCCTAACTGGCTCTGAATGAGAAAAGTAGATAAGATAACTAAGCCTTTGGAAATGCCAGGAATATTTAATTTGGTTAGGGGATTAGATTTGGGTTACTTTACACATTAGACCTTTACTGGTCACTTCTGATGATAGACGAAAATAATTTTTGAATCTTTTAGAAACATGTATGTATAGGTACTTTTATGTATAGGTACTTTATAAACTTGGGCATTTTTGCTCCTCAGGAAAATGAGGCCCACAAGGTTTAAGGAAATTGCTCAAGATTACATACTTCTAAATGTTAATCTGGAATTTTAAACCAGATGTCTTGATTGCAGTGTATTCTATTTACATTTAAACCATACTGCCATCATTAAAATATTTCACAATTATTTTCATGTAGTAAGATGAAACTTGAAAAAGAACTGCTTTTTAACTTTTGTTTTGTCATTTAAAATAGTAAAGTGATTCAGGACACGGAGGGAAAAAGGTCTTATAATGTCTGTCAGATTTGGTATTCTAGTAGGACAAATGTGATTTTTTAAAACAATTTGTCTCCACTACTGCTGACATTTCAGGACTTACTTTTGGGCTTTATTGCCCTAAAGTTCATTTGACAGATTGAAGAGTAGATTACTGTAGATTATTGAGAACAGAGGCATAATTGTCCCTCAGATAAAGTTGTCTTTTTATTTCCCTTGTTGTATTTAATTTGCATCTTAAGGTTGTTATTTTCATTTATATATTTTGCACAGTTCTTTAACTTGATTGCCATGTGTACATTTTAAAACATTTTTTATTTGTGTATTTATTTTTGCCTGTGCTGGGTCTTCATTGCTACACAGACTTTTCTCCAGTTCTGGCACACGGGGGCTACTCTCTAGTTGTGATGCGTGGGCTTCTTATTGCGCGGCTTCTCTTGTGGAGGAGCACAGGCTATATAGAGCACCAGGGCTTTAGTCGTTGTGCTTCCTGGGCTGTAGGGAACAGGGTCAGTAGTTGTGCACATGGGCTTACCTGCTCCGTGGCATGCTTCCCAGATCGAATCCGTGTCTCCTGCATTGACAGACTGATTCTTTACCACTGAACCACCAGAAAAGCCCGCCGTGTGTACTTTGGATGAAAGAGAGTCTTTTCTTTTGTCTTCATAATTAGTTATATAACGGTCTGGTTGAAGTGAAGTGAAGTTGCTCAGTCGTGTCCGACTCTTTGTGACCCCATGGACTGTAGCCTACCAGGCTCCTCAGTCCATGGGATTTTTCTAGGCAGAAATACTGGAGTGGGTTGCAGCTTACACAAAAAAGAATATTCTAAAATTCGGACTTTTAAATGTATGTACTTCTGTTACAAGTAGTAGAGACACAAATTTAAAACGTCCTATTCCTCTCTCTACTTCGGGTATAGGACAAATATATAAATAGGTAGTTTTAATATAGTTTATTAAGAACTATAATAGAGCTAATGCATAGGGTTCTTGGATATCTCTCATATCTGTTTCCAGGCATAGCTTCTTGGGGGAATTGGAGGTTTTATCCTGCTGGAGATTAACTAAATCTTGAAAGATAAATAGATGAAGAAATTAAGCATGGAGTGGGAGTAGGAAGAAGGCAGTATGTAATTAGTCACAGACACTTGTATAATTTTCTTAACTAAAATTTTATTGTTTTGGAAAAGTAAAGATTAACAGAGCAGAATTGTGGAATTTAAATCTTATTTCTAATTAAGGGAAAAAAACTTTGTCGGTTTGGTGATCTAAGAAGAGAGGGGTTTGTCTTAAATATTATTATGTTGGAGAATGTAATGTTAAATTTTGCTAATTTTAAGAGATCAGTTCTTTTCATATAGTTCAGTGTGTAAAAACACCTGATGTATTAATGATGGTTATACCCTTTTTCCTTCCTTCAGAATGAAGGGAATATTTTGATTGCTGAAAGAAATGAAGTACAACAGAAGCTGTACATGGCAGTAGAAGTTTTTATTCTGGAAGTTGATGAGTTATCTCTTAATAAACGCTTAAAAACATTGCAGGTTGGAATTTTAAAAGATATTAAATATATATTAAAATATGTTTACCATTGGAGAGCTGAAATTAGCATTTGCCTTTAGACTTCAGACAGTACTGATGGCTACAGAACTTTTTCTTTTCTTTGATGAATCCTAGTTTCTTTTTAATGATGTTAAAATTTTATATTGATATATTTAATATGTTTTTATATATATGTATGTATGTATCCTGCAAGCAAGGTAAATAGTCAGGCATATAAGGCTTGTTAGAGCAGCATTCATTGGGAAAACTCACAGAGACAGGAGCAGTAGCAAGCAGGTTAGCCATTTTTCTAGCAGAAAATCTAGTAAAGCCTTTATGTCAGAGTTAGGGAGAGGGATCTTGATCCTTGAGTGATAATGGCTTCTAAGATCTATAGATAGAGTACAGTAGCTCATAAAATATTGTGGAACCTTCAGTCAGTTCAGTTCAGTCACTCAGTCGTGTCCGACTCTTTGCGACCCCATGAGTCGCAGCACGCCAGGCCTCCCTGTCCATCACCAACTCCTGGAGTTCACTCAGACTCACGTCCATCGAGTCAGTGATGCCATCCAGCCATCTCATCTTCTGTCGTCCCCTTCTCCTCCTGCCCCCAATCCCTCCCAGCCATCAGGGTCTTTTCCAATGAGTCAACTCTTTGCATGAGGTGGCCAAAGTACTGGAGTTTCAGCTTTAGCATCATTCCTTCCAAAGAACACCCAGGACTGATCTCCTTCAGATTGGACTGGTTGGATCGCCTTGCAGTCCAAGGAGCTCTCAAGAATCTTCTCCAACACCACGGTTCAAAAGCATCAATTCTTCCGCGCTCAGCCTTCTTCACAGTCCAACTCTCACATCCATACATGACCACAGGAAAAACCATAGCCTTGACCAGACGGACTTTTGTTGGCAAAGTAATGTCTCTGCTTTTCAATATGCTATCTAAGTTGGTCATAACTTTCCTTCCAAGGAGTAAGCATCTTTTAATTTCATGGCTGCAGTTACCATCTGCATTGATTTTGGAGCCCAAAAACATAAAGTCTGACACTGTTTCCACTGTTTCCCCATCTATTTCTCATGAAGTGATGGGACCAGATGCCATGATCTTAGTTTTCTGAATGTTGAGCTTTAAGCCAACTTTTTCACTCTCCTCTTTCACTTTCATCAAGAGGCTTTTTAGTTCCTCTTCACTTTCTCTGGAATCTTACCTTCAGTCAAATCCTACCATCTCAGAAATGACTAATTCGGAGTGAATGAGCACGACTGTGTTATCATTCCACCTATTAGCATAGTATTTCTTTCTGTTTATTGGGATCTTTTTTATCTTTTAATGTTTTTTAAAATTTTTCTCTAAGTCCTCATGCATTTTCTTGATTTAACTCCAAGATGTTTACACTTTTGGTTCCTTTTGTGAATGCTATCTTTCAATTCCCTTGTTCTTTTGATGGTATAGAGGGATACTAATGATTTTTATATATTGATGTTTTTCTGGCAACTCTGCTGAACTCTTTTTTAGTTTTTGTCAGTTGATACTCTGAACTTTCTATGTGATTATATCATTTGAACAGAATAACCCTCTTCTACTCCTACATTTTATGTATCTTTGAATTTTTACTGCTTTTGACAGTATCTTTAATACCAAGCTGAATACTAGCTATCTTGTTTTGGACTGTAGGGAGGGGATAAGCTTGCTGGAAAATTGGATAAAAGGTTATTAAGGGACATCCGAGCACTTGTGTCTTTCTGTCCACCTGGTTAAAGATGGTGTTGTTCAGTCACTCTGTTGTGTCTGACTCTGCAACCTCATGGATTCCAGCATGCCAGGCTTCCCTTTCCTTCACTGTCTCCTGGAGTTTGCTCAAACTCATGTCCATTAGGTCAGTGATGCCATCCAGCCATCTCATCCTCTGTCATCCCCTTCTCTTCCTGCCTTCAGTCTTTCTTGGCATTAGGGTCTTTTCCAATGAGTTGTCTCTTTGCATCAGGTGGCCAAAGTATTGGAGCTTCAGCTTCCACATCAGTCCTTCCAATGAATATTCAGGACCATTTTTTAGGATTGACTGTTTTGGTCTCCTTGCTGTCCAAAGGAGACTCAATTCGTCTTCTCCAGCACCACAGTTCAAAGGCATCAATTCTTCAGTGCTCAGCCTTTTTTATTGTCCAGCTCTAATATCTGTACATTGCTGCTGAAAAAACCATAGCTTTGACTATATGGACCTGACCTTTGTTGGCAAAGTAATGTCTCTGCTATTTAATATGCTAGGTTTGTCTTAATATGTCTAGGTTTGTCATAGCTTTTCTTCCAAGGAGCAAGCGTCTTTTAATTTCATGACTACAGTCACCATCTGTAGTGATTTTGGAGCCCAAGAAAATAAAGTCTATCACTGTTCCATTGTATCCCCATCTGTTTGCCATGCATGAAGTGATGGGACTGGATGCTATGATCTTAGTTTTTTGAATTTTGAGTTTTAAGCCAGCTTTTTTACTTCTTTCACCTTCATCAAGAGGCTCTTTAATTCTTCTTTGCTTTCTACCATGAGGATGGTATCTTCTGCATATCTGAGGTTACTGGTATTTCTCCCAGCAATCTTGATTCCAATTTGTGCTTCATCCAGCATTTCTCATGATGTACTCTGCATATAAATTAAATAAGCAGAGTGCCAATATACAGCCTTGATGTACTCCTTTCCCAATTTGGAACAGTTCCATATCCTGTTCTATTGCTTCTTGACCTCCTGCATACATGTTTCCCAGGAGGCAGGTAAGGTGGTCTGGTATTCCCATCTCTTTAAGATAATTTTCCACAGTTTATTGTGATCTGCACAGTCAAAGGCTTTAGCTTAGTCAAAGAAGCAGAAATACATGTTTTTCTGGAATTCTCTAGCTTTTTATATAATCCAGCGGATGTTGGCAATTTGATTAATATGTAGTTTTCCTATTATTGTGTATGGTTCAGGAACCATTGGAGCCATTATTTGGAACATTTTCTTAAATAGAATTGAATAAATAGTATAGGTTATTCCAGAATGGTGAAATAAGATTTGCATAGAAAAGGACAGTGATGTAAGAATTCACCTGTCTAATGTTCGTGACTGTGAAGGGTCCTAGGCATAACCCCCAAGGACTGTCAAACCCCCATTCCATAATGTGAACTATACCTCGTGCCTCTCTTGGTGGGGAGAACAGTTAGCATTCTTGGGGAATGTGTCCGGTGCAGTGAAGGCCAGTCCTTTGAGAAATGAACAACTATTCTGCATTAACTATGGCCTGGGAAGACATCTGGTGTTGTGGAGGACCATTGCTTGAGACTCTACCAGCCAATTGGAGTGGAATTTGCACCCTAGTTAAATTGGCTATCCTTTTCACCCTGGCATTTCGACACTCAGATCCATCTCTTAAGCAGACTAACCATAGAGCCAAAAGGAACACTCTTGCCCCGGGTGGGTCATTTGATCCATATATATTTATTCTATTGGGGTCCCTAGAGGTATTCCTAATGAATCCAAGGCTAGAAACCAAATAGCAGCAGGGTTCGAGTAGGTATTATTCTGGTGGTCCACCATTAATAAAAATGTTGATTGGATAAACTGTGTTTACTATAACCAACAGAGGTTTGTTTACTATACTAGAGATGCTCTAAGGGGAATAGCAAAACAGATGCTACCAGCAAAATGGCATGGGGAAAATTGACTGGCCTTAGACATGATTCTGGAGAAGGCAGTGGCACCCCAGTCCAGTACTCTTGCCTGGAAAATCCCATGGACAGAGGAGCCTGGTGGGCTGCAGTCCATGGGGTCGCTAAGAGTTGGACATGACTGAGCAACTTCACTTTCACTTTTCACTTTCATGCATTGGAGAAGGAAGTGGCAACCCACTCCAGTGTTCTTGCCTGGAGAATCCCAGGGACGGGGGAGCCTGGTGGGCTGCCGTCTCTGGAGTCACACAGAGTCAGACATGACTGAAGTGACTTAGCAGCAGCAACAGTGCAGCTTTACTCTGTAATAGTTTATTTCTTCTCATTAACTGTTACAGAGTTAAAGGATTGGCAACCAAGATCATTTTAAAACTTTTCTTTTTAAAGTTTAATCTTAAAAGACTTTTTGCCAAATCTGGTTTGTCTCCCTTTCTATTCTTCCCTTTTGTCACCAGATTATTCTTAAATTTCTCTTTATTTTGCTGAAAAATGGTTAGATTTTTATTTATTTTCTTCAAGTACTTAAGTAATGTAACTTATACTTTTATAATGAAGGTCAAAGAAGTGAAATGTCACGATATTTGATTTCATTAGCATTTATTGAGGCTTCTTTTGTGGCCTACAATACATAGTTAATGTTTCATGACTGTTTTTATAAATTCAAAAAGAAAATATATTCTAGGTTTTTTGTGTGCAGTTTCTGATCTATGGCTTAAGCTATGATCTGAAGCTTTAATCTTCTGTATCTTTGCTTAGTTTTTTTATCTGATCATTTTGTAAGTTTTGAGATTTTTTTATATTTTCTAGTTAATATATACTAGTTTTCTTTAATTTCTCAAAATATTTCAGAGCTTATTGTTAAGTGTTAATGAATTCATGATTGTTATGTATTTTAAACTATGTATTTTTAAACTATTAGGTAATAGTAGTTTTCCCTTAAGGTGTTTTGGGATAAAGTTTTATTTTTGTTTCCTTTTATTTTATTAAAAAAATTTTTTTTATTATTATTATTTTTTTTTACTTTGCAATATTGTATTGGTTTTTCCATACATCAACATGAATCCACCACGGGTGTACACGTGCTCCCCATCCTGAACTCCCACCTCCCTCCTCATACCATCCCTCTGGGTCATCCCAGTGCACCAGCCCCAAGCTTCCTGTATCCTGCATCAAACCTGGACTGGTGATTCGTTTCTTATATGATATTATACATGTTTTAATGCCATTCTCCCAAATCATCCCCCCCTGCTTTTAAAATTCTTACCCTACTTCTCTTTCTAGTTAATATTTGCCTTATACATAGTTTTTTTCTTCCATTTATTTTGTATGTCTCTGTTAGACAACACTCCAGTGGATCATTTTTTAAAAGAATCAAACATTTAAATCTGTCATTTAATGGGTAACTTGATTTATATATAATTACTATTTTATTAGAACTTATTTCTGTGATAACTTTTGTGTTTCTGTTTATCATGATTTTTTTTTCCCTCCTTTTCTACCCTCTTCCCTTCATACCTTAGAACATTCTCACTTGCCTCTGGTGGGTCTTGTCTGTCTGTATCTCTCTCCCAAATACCAGCTAACCAAACAATCACAATTGTTGTCTGTGATTTTACTCACAGATTGTTACAGGTATGGTATATGAAAACTCAAGTATCAAACTTTGTAGAGTTGAGTTATTTTCTGACTTCATAAATTGTTGGATATCTTTTGGTTCACTCTGTATTTTAGAGTACTTTCTCTGAGAGTCCTTTCAAGCAGGGTTTGAGCGGTTGACTTTGTAAGTTATTAAATGTTTCAGGATATCATATTTAAACAATTCAAATATTTAAGCCACTGCTTACATTTAAACTCCTTTCAACAGTTATTTAATGAGCTATAAAATATCTTAGATGCAAAGGCCATTTTCTCTTAAGACTTTTGACAATAATAATCC
Organism: Bubalus kerabau; assembly: GCF_029407905.1. Taxonomy (NCBI): domain Eukaryota; kingdom Metazoa; phylum Chordata; class Mammalia; order Artiodactyla; family Bovidae; genus Bubalus; species Bubalus kerabau. Next base: position 75,229,670 of record NC_073631.1, on the reverse strand, counting down.
ATTGTTTTCTTCTGCAGTTGTTGATATGAGTCGCTTTTTTGTCCTAATCAGTAGTCACTAATTGATTCTTTGCTGTATTCTGCTATTTAACCAAACCATTGTGTTCTTTATTTCAAAAATTATTTCTTCATGCTTAATAATTTCAGTTGTTTATTATTTATAATTACTTGGTTTTGCTTTATGTTTCCAATATTCTTTCTATTTTTGAGAAGATTTGTTATGTGTATTTTGAGTTCTTACTATTATCTGGGCCATTGATTTTGCTTCTTTTTATAAGGTGGCTTCAGTTCAGTTCACTCACTCAGTCATGTCAGAATCTTTGCAACCCCATGAATCTCAGCATGCCAGGCATCCCTGTCCATCACCAACTTCCGGAGTTTACTCCAACTCAGGTCTATTGAGTCGGTGATGCCATCCAACCGTCTCATCCTCTGTCGTCCCCTTCTCCTCCTATCCCCAGTCACTCCCAGCATCATCGTCTTTTCAAAAGCATCAGTTTTTTGGCACTCAGCCTTCTTTATATTCCAACTCTCACATCCATACATGACTACGGGAAAAACCAAAGCCTTGACTAGATAGACCTTTGTTGGCAAAGTAACATCTCTGCATTTTAATATACTGTTTAGGTTGGTGCTGAAGAACTGATGCTTTTGAACTGTGGTGTTGGAGAAGACTCTTGAGAGTCCCTTGGACTGCAAGGAGATCCAACCAGTCTATTCTGAAGGAGATCAGCCCTGGGATTTCTTTGGAAGGAATTATGCTAAAGCTGAAATTCCAGTACTTTGGCCACCTCATGCAAAAAGTTGACTCATTGGAAAAGACTGATGCTGGGAGGGATTGGGGGCAGGAGGAGAAGGGGACGACAGAGGATAAGATGGCTGGATGGCATCACTGACTCGATGGACGTGAGTCTGAGTGAACTCCAGGAGTTGGTGATGGACAAGGAGGCCTGGCATGCTGCGATTCATGGGGTTGCAGAGTCGGACAGGACTGAGCGACTGAACTGAACTGAACTGAACTAGGTTGGTCATAACTTACCTTCCAAGGAGTAAGTGTCTTTTAATTTCATGGCTGCAATCACCATCTGCAGTGGTTTTGGAGCCCAAAAACATAAAGTCTGACACTGTTTCCACTGTTAACCCATCTATTTGCCATGAAGTGATGGGACCAGATGCCATGATCTTAGTTTTCTGAATGTTGAGCTTTAAGCCAACTTTTTCACTCTCCTCTTTCACTTTCATCAAGAAGCTTTTTAGTTCCTCTTCACTTGCTGCCATAAGGGTGGTGTCATATGCATATCTGACTCCTTATTGCCAAATTCAGACTTAAATTGAAGAAAGTAGGGAAAACCACTAGACCATTCAGGTATGACCTAAATCAAATCCCTTATGATTATACAGTGGAAGTGAGAAATAGATTTAAGGGACTAGATCTGATAGAGTGCCTGATGAACTATGGATAGAGGTTCGTGACATTGTACAGGAGACAGGGATCAAGAACATCCCCATGGAAAAGAAATGCAAAAAAGCAAAATGGCTGTCTGAGGAGGCCTTACAAATAGCTGTGAAAAGAAGAGAACCAAAAAGCAAAGGAGAAAAGGAAAGATATATGCATATGAATGCAGAATTCCAAAGAATAGCAAGGAGAGATAAGAAAGCTTTGCTCAGTGATCAGTGCAAAGAAGTAAAGCAACAGAATGGGGAAGACGAGAGATCTCTTTATGAAAATTAGAGATACCAAGGGAACATTTCATGCAAAAATGGGCTCGATAAAGGACAGAAATGGTATGGATCTAACAGAAGCAGAAGATACTAAGAAGAGGTGGCAAGAATACACAGAAGAACTATACAAAAAAGATCTTCACGACCCAGATAATCACAATGGTGTGATCACTCATGTAAAGCCAGACATCCTGGACTGTGAAGTCAAGTGGGCCTTAGAAAGCATCATTATGAACAAAGCTAGTGGAGGTGATGGAATTCCAGTTGAGCTATTTCAAATCCTGAAAGATGCTGTGAAAGTGCTGCACTCAATATGTCAGCAAATTTGGAAAACTCAGCAGTGGCCACAGGACTGGAAAAGGTCAGTTTTCATTCCAGTCCCAAAGAAAGGCAATGCCAAAGAATGCTCAAAGTACCGCACAATTGCACTCATCTCACACACTAGTAAAGTAATGCTCAAAATTCTCCAAGCCAGGCTTCAGCATTACATGAACCGTGAATTCCTGATGTTCAAGCTGGTTTTAGAAAAGGCAGAGGAACCAGAGATCAAATTGCCAACATCCGCTGGATCATGGAAAAAGCAAGAGAGTTCCAGAGGAACATCTATTTCTGCTTTATTGACTATGCCAAAGCCTTTGACTGTGTGGATCACAATAAACTGTGGAAAATTCTGACAGAGATGGGAATACCAGACCACCTGACCTGCCTCTTGAGAAACCTATATGCAGGTCAGGAAGCAAGAGTTAGAACTGGACATGGAACAACAGACTGGTTCCAAATAGGAAAAGGAATACGTCAAGGCTGTATATTGTCACCCTGCTTATTTAACTTCTATGCAGAATACATCATGAGAAACGCTGGGCTGGAAGAAGCACAAGCTGGAATCAAGATTACCAGGAGAAATATCAATAAGGTGGCTTAGATTGTTATATTTCTTTCAGAGTGCCTATGTTACTGCCACATTTCATCCTCCCCTGTACTTCTCCTCAGGACTCTATATTCTCTTGAAGAATTATCAACTATCTTGGTGTGCTGTTAGGTGCGTATGTGTTAGTGTGGAAGAGGGACCTTGGAAGAGTGAAAGGTTGGCGCATACCTTTGAAGACTTCAGGAGGATTTAGGAATAGGATAGGCTTGCTTCTCAGAACTTACAGGGTTGCAGTCTTGTCAGGGAACATTTAATTTTAAGGAACCGTATATGTTGTTTTCTGTTTCTTAAGGGCCCTCTGTTCCTTATCAGTTCCTGGAAAACAGGAACGAGCAGAGCTGCACGCAGCTCTCAGGACTGAGGTCATAAGGCAGAACACATACATGGATTCCTTTCAGTAACCTTTTGCTTTTCTGTAAAACTACTTAGTCATGTTCCTATTTCCAATACATGGATTGTCTTCTGGCCCTGTGACTATTGTTATTCCCCTAGTTACTGTTATTATGCGTCTGGTTTTGGTGTTTTTTACTTAACCTTATTTTTTACCTAAAGCTTCCTTGTATTACAATATATAAGCACACACTGCCATGAATATAGCACTCTTGTCTCACTACAGACTTGGGTCCCCCGCGTCCTTCTTTTCTTCGCCTTCTTTTCGTCGACTCCTGTCCCCAGGTTCTGGTCTGTCAAGAAGACCATAACACAGTCTGTGCTCAACTGCTTCCTATTGGCTTCTGTTCTAGATAATCTTACTCTTCAGAGGACCTCTCAGTCCTTCTCCTTCAGCCTTTCCTCTTTTCCATGGGCTGCTACCCTTAGGTGTAAATGCTGCTGGGTATTCAGGGGAAGGGGAAGAATGCTTGGCCATCTCTTCTGTCCTGGTTGTCAGTTTTTGCCTCGTCTAGTTTTCCGTACTGTACTTGTATAAACTCATTGCCTTTTGCTTGTGCTGCTGCTTTCTTGCCCAGTGTGAGGAAGGGAGAAGAACATACGAAGAAAATTCTTTTTTCCCAAGATGATTCTCTGCTGTGGTACAGGCTGTCTCCTACTTGCAGTGATTGTATTCATTCAGTGTAAATACCAACCATCTTCTTTCTTTCCAAGGGTTTTTCAGTTTTGTGATAAAAATTTCTGGGATCTATTAAGTTTTCCTCTTGTCTCTGTGATGTTTTCTCAGGTCTCAGTCCTGGAGGGAGCCATCAGGCTATCTTGTCTCTTCTAGTCCTTTCTAAAAATGCTTTTTAATGTATATTGTGTTCAGTAGCTCAGTCGTGTCTAACTCTTTGCGACCCTATGGATTGCAGCATGCCAGTCTTCCTTGTCCTTCACTATTTCCCAGAGTTGGCTCAAATTCATGTCCATTGAGTTGATAATGCCATCCAATCACTTCATCCTCTGGTGCCCGCTTCTCCTGCCTTCAGTCTTTCCCAGCATCAGGGTCATTTCCAGTGACTTGGCTCTTCATGTCAGGTGGCCAAAGTATTGGAGCTTCAGCTTGAGCATCAGTCCTTCAGTGAATGTTCAGGGTTGATTTCCTTTAGGATTAACTGTTTGATCTCTTTGCATCCAAGGGACACTCAAGAGTCTTCAACACTATAGTTTGAAAGCATCAGTTCTTCAGTGCTCAGCTTTTTTTATTGTCCAGCTCTCACATCCGTACATGACTACTGGGAAGATCAAAACTATATGGACCTTTGTTGTCAAAGTGATGTCTCTGCTTTTTAATATGCTGTCTAGATACATATGCTTATTGTCTTTCCTTAATTGGAATTATTTGTACAATTTGGTATGTTTATTTTTACTTAGCAGTAGCCCTTAGAACGGAGAAGGCAATGGCACCCCACTCCAGCACTCTTGCCTGGAAAATCCCATGGACGGAGGAGCCTGGTGGGCCGCAGTCCATGGGGTCGCTAAGAGTCGGACAGGACTGAGCGACTTCACTTTCACTTTTCACTTTTTGCTTTCATGCATTGGAGAAGGAAATGGCAACCCACTCCAGTGTTCTTGCCTGGAGAATCCCAGGGACAGGGAGCCTTGTGGGCTGCCGTCTGTGGGGTCGCACAGAGTTGGACACGACTGAAGTGACTTAGCAACAGCAGCAGCAGCCCTTAGAAACTTCCATATCAGGACAAAATAGATTCTTATGTAAAGTCAGAGAAAAGAGGATACTTTCTACTCAATTAAAAGCCTAAGACTATAAAGCCTTCTGTTTATAACCTTAATTCATTTAATGAACTTTTACTATTATAATCCAAATAAATCACCTCCTAGGTAGTTTTATGCTTTTATGTCTAGATATTCAAAGTTTTATTTATAAACTTCTCTAAGATAGGGATTCAATATATCACTTCACTGTCTCTCAGATTCTAATATGGTGCTTTACTCTTCATATAAATTTAATTAACTTTAATAAACAGAAGTATCTCTCCACAGGATTTGTCAGCCTCTTTAGAAGCAGTATATGGACAGGCCAAAGAAGGAATTAACTCTGAAGAAATACTGGAGAAATTTAATGACTGGAGGTGTAATAAAAGAGAGGAGTTCACCAATGTTAGAAGTGAAACAGAGACTTGTATACAACGTCTTGTAGCATGGTTCCAGAATACTTTAAAGGTAACAGGAGTTCTGTTGCCTGGTGATGTTGTAGCATAAACCAAGGAATATATGTTTTTAAATTTTCCACATGTAATTTACTTCTTTCTGAAAGCAAGGGAGGGAGGGAGGGGGAGAGAGAAAAAAGAGACAAAAATAAGAATGAGAATGCTGGGATAGAAGAGTGAGGGATTTACCTATTTACATTCTCTGTTTAGGACGTATATGAAAACAGCTTCAGTCAAGCTACAGGTGTAAGATAATATCTGGAGTTTATTACAAGTGAAGTGTTTATTTTACAGCTATAGTGTAGAGGTAACGATATGTGCTTTAGAAGATACAGCTTTCCTCATTTTGGTTTCTTTTTTAGAAAGATATACGTGTTTTAGCATTAGTTGGCTAACTTGTCATGATTAAAATGTTTGACAGTGTTTAAGTCATTCAGGTTTTAGTTATCTTAAGTATCTTAAAGATATCTAAAATGGGAAATACTAGTCTCGGTTATTAAATGTTAGAAAAGATGTCATAATTTTTTTAGTTCTTATTTATTATTGTAAAAACACTACATAATTTTATAAAAGGCTTTGAGACATGTGGTTTGTATAATGTACTCAGAACCCTAACTGAATTTTTGCCCAATTTTGTTACTGATTCTCTGTTCTTCTGTCTGCTTTGCAACCTCCTGAGCAAGGACTAAGACACCTATGGTATCATTTATCTCTCTGTGTGATTGGTTTCCAAATATGCATTTCTAGCTTTGTTTTGGGGGGGAAAAAAAAAAAAAAACTTTTAATCTCCAGCTACTTCTAGAATTCTTTTTTGATGCTTTCTTATGGATACATTAACATAACTAAGTTATTTCTTTGTCTTCGTTTGTTTCAGAATCATCCTCTGTTTAGGTTGTCTGTTATCTTTCATTTCCATTGCTATTTCCCAAATCTAGACCTCCATAATCACAAATCTGAACCTCTGAAATTAGAGTGACTGCTTATGACCTTTATGTTCTACATTACAATTTTGACCCATGATTTTATTCTACTTTATACCTTATTATAAAGTCTGTTTCCTGATAGGAATTACCTTAGTTTTCCTAATGAGATGAAAACTATCAGAGTTTAATTTTTAACTTTTATTCTTTAGATTCCTCAATTCTAGTAAGTCATCATTAAATATCAGGTATAATCATACCCATTCCTTTGTATAAAGGCTGGTTTTCTCTACCTACTGTCTGTCCAATTTGAACTTGCCACCTGAGCAGTCAAGGTTCTTTACCAGTTGGACAGTCTCTTTTATCATTCCCTCAAAACATCTTGGTCTTGTCCCTGTTTTTTTCTCATACTTTTCCTCTGTATTGTCCTCTCATCTCTCTTAACCACTAATTACTTTAACAAAATCTGTATTTTCTTTAAGTGTGTGAGGTGTGTGTACCTTTTTTTTCCCATGCATAAGGTTTTTGAAGGTAGTACTTTATATTTCTTATGTGTATTTCCTCCACATTATGCAATACATAGGCTAATTCTCCACTCCAAGTATAAGAGTATAATACTAATTGAAATAATTAAATGAGATACTTCATGTTTTTATTTTTACAAATGAGGCCTTTGATCTGTCTGTGGAAAAATCACTGATTTCTGATGACACAATTGATAATATTGATGAAATCCTGGAGAATACTGAGTCAGGTGTCTGCAAGGAGCTGGAGATATCTCTGATTGTGAGTACTGGTATGCCTTAAAGCAAAGTGGTGTTTTTTTTTTTTTTTACTAGTTAGACTTAGCTTTCCTTGTAAAAGCCTGTCTGATATACTAATACTGCCAAGTTCTAATCCAAACACAATGAGAAGTCTTATTCTTCCACAGGGTGATATTTTCATTTTGGTAGGATATTTCACATCAAGGAAAAAAAAATCTCATGTATAATTCTAGGAAAACAACTCTTAGATTAATCTGATTCTATCAGATTTCAATAGCACTTAATTCTTAAGTCTGTCATACCCAGTAACCATAAGATAAGACTCTTCAGAGTTTATAAAAGCTTGAAATAAAATCTGAGAGACCTTTTGGAAATGAATACACAAGATTAATCAGTAGCTGTCTTTCCGTACTGTATATATTCTCTATTGCTGTATAAAGCTAAAAATTAGTGTATTTTGTAATGTTAATACTGCTCGCTGGGACCAGCTTTTTAGGTTGCTTACTAAATTGGTTATGTTCTTTATTTTGGTTGGTTATGTTCTTTATTTTGCTTGTTTCTCTTTTCCCTTTGTAATTTTATACAGAGTGACGTTTAAAAAATACATGCAAAAAAATACTGTATTTCCCCACTGTCAACTGTAAAGTTGTCCTTATTTAGATGGTTCTGTGAGACTTGATTTTAGATGTGGTTGTTAATAAAAATAGTGTTGAAGTTCTATATATTGTTTAGTTTTTATATTTAGCATAGTAGTATTCCTGATTTCCTTTAATGCTCTAGTTTAGACAGCTTTAGGAATAATAGTGTTATGGGAATAAAATTTCCCATATGAACATCTTTGACATCAGTTTCTCTTCTCCCTAGAAAAAGATATATGTTTAAGAAATATTTTGAAATATACAAATTTGTTAAAGGTATCATTTTGAATTTTTTCCATTGTTATCAAAAGTTTTAATTATTTAATTATTTTTGTACTCCTTTATATATAATTCTGTGTGTGTAATTTCATTTAGGAACAAGGTGATGCAGACAAGGAGATCATTTTAAAAACATGTAGTCAAGTACTACAAAAGATCCATTCAGAGGAAAGCCTTATTGCCACAGTACAATCCAAGTACAAGGACAGTGTTGAGGTTGGAGTATGCTTTATATTATTGGTCTTATATATAGATGCTTTGAAATTTTTAATACTTAAACTTTTCTTAAGTAGTTAACACCCAGTGTGTAGATAAATTATTTACTATTTCTGGAAAAAAACTATAGCCATTGTTAGCTGGTATATATTTAAACTCACCCTATAGTGGGAATGGCAATTTTACTGATAAAATACATTGAGATTTTTGGTTTTTATTGTGCTCTCCAAAACATAATTTTTATCTTTTTATTTCTGCCTATACAAGTTTACAGTAGAAAACTTGCTATATACAGAAAGATAAGGAGGAGAAATAAAAACATTGATTGTATTCCCATTAGCTTAAGAGATATTCAGTGCGAGTTTTCAGAGTATTTCCATTTTGAATGGTAAATTATATGTACATATGAATATTATGTGTATTGCATCATTTTGTAAACTGTTTTGAAAATGTTTTTGTCATTTAATGGTTTTTCATGAACATTTTCCCATATGATTAATAATTTTTCTATACTGTGATTGTGAGTGAATAAAACATCATCTCTTGCATAGATATACGATGTTATTTAACCTTTCATCTGTGTTAGATATTAAGTTTACTTGCATTTTTTTTTTTTTAACCATGAAACTGTATGTAGTTTTTGTACATAATCTTGTTTAGTTCCTCAAGTAGATTCCTAAAAATTGTTAATTACTTAGTCAAAAGGAATGAATATTATTGAAACTTGATATATATTGTCAGACTACTTTTGGAAAAGATAAATTCAGTTTACATCCTCACTGGAAATTCCCTTTTGCATTTTCTGTAGCGAAGTGTGTCTGTGTGTCCAGCTTGAAATATTTTTTACCTTGGCTCCTTCGATTGCTAGAATGATATTATTCTAAATAGATATGCAGAAAATCAAGAAGACAGTGGGTAGAATTGTCGTGTTGAAAATAGTAAAATTTTTAACTTCAATCTGAGCTCAGTAAATATTAGTTGAATCTTAATAGAGAGAGTGGTCCGAAGGTGACTGTTCAATAAATATTGCTATTTGTGTGTTGAAAATATAACAACTCTTTCTCTCAGTTTAAGAAACAGATTATTGAATGTTTAAATAAGAGCCCCAGCGTGGATAACTTGCTCTCCATTAAAAAGACACTGAAAGGCTTAAAGGCTCGACTGAGATGGAAATTGGTTGAAAAGAATAATTTGGAAGAAGTAAGAAAACAGTTGGTTCTTAATGAACTCTGTGTGTACCTAATTTTACTTGGGGTCTGCTTCTTTAATACACTCTTTAAAATTATTCACTTTTTGTTTTATATATTTTATCTCTTTTTTCCTCTGTAAGTTACTACGTTAATAATGTAAAACATTTTCCTATGTCATGAAATGTTTTCTAAAAACATTTTACACGGTTGCCTTGGTTGTTAGTAACATAAATGTTTTTGAATAATTTAAAAAACTTTTACTTGGACTGTTACAATGTCTATTAAAAATAAGCCTGTTACATGCTGAGAGGTGACAGGGTGCTCCCCCAAAGGTAGAATTTTGTCATACAGATCAGGATGTCTTTTGTTAACTCTCTTTTTAAAGCCTGGACACAGTATTTCTTGCAGATATTTTAAGTTGTTTTCATATGTAATAGAACAAAAAGAATTAGGACACTTGTAGCCTTTAGGCTTGAAACTGTGAATAAACTGCCATTCTTTGTTCCCTTGAGGATTCCATTTACTTATCAAAGGGGTTTACATTATATCTTAATCCAACTTGAATTAGCTTTCTTCCTCATTGGAGCAGTTAAGCATGGAGTAGAACTAATTTAATAGTTTAAAATTTTTCTAGTTTTATCCTATTCTGGGCTGTAGGACATGAGGTCTTTTTTAGTTTAATTTTTTAACTGTTACAGAAATACATCTAACCTTACAGACATGTACTTTTTAAGGAGGCTTATTTATTATCATTAATGTTTACAGAGTCTTTATGAGTCCTACATTGTTTTTCCTAGGCATGCCACATGTTTACTGATTTTTTAAAATCAAGTTGTAAATGGAGAAATATTCCATGGAATTTAATTGTATTCTGGTTCCTATTCTTAATATTTATTTTATGGTGGCAGTTGGTCATCTTAGAGAAAATCTACAGTAAATTAAGAGATAAGAAAAATCTATGTAATAGACTTTATGGCTTTATTTTTATAATCCCTTTTTGTAGGTTTTAGAAAATTCAGGGTTAGAATAAACTAATATTAAACTAATATTAATTCAACAATTATGTTATGAGGGACCTTAGTGCTAGATATGGAAGGATACGTAAAAATCAGACAGTGATTTGCCATAGAAGTTGCCTTAATTCTTACTAGGAAGAACTTGTTTTCAGTCTACTTTAATAAGCCTGTAACGTTACTTTTTTCTTTCTGGGTAAAGTCTGATGACCATGATGGATCTGAGATTGAAAAAATAAAACAAGAAATAACTCAGTTACGGAATAGTGTCTTTCAGGGAATTTATCATGAGCAGGAGGAATATGTAAGTATTTGATTCTTTGAAATGTTGAATTAGTTTTAAAATTGGATTCAAATATCTGTTTTTATGAAGTGGACTGGAATCACAAGGCTAGAGATTATATTGGCATAGTTTTGTTGGTATAGGAGTTTCCCTGGTGTGTCAGATGGTAATTTGTCTGCAATGCAGGAGACACAGGTTTGATCCCTGTGTTGGGAAGATCCCCTGGAAAAAGGCTTGACTATCCACTCTGGTAGTCTTTCCTGGAGAATTCCTTGGACAGAGGATCCTGGCAGTCTGTAGTCCATGTTGTCGCAAAGAGTCAGACACAACTAAGTGACTAACTGTTGATAGGATAATATTTATGTGAACTTAGATACTAATTTCTGATGACAAAATATTTCATAACCTTTGTTCCAGATGTGAACATTGCAGAAAAGTATAAGGAAATATCATCTGTAACTTTCTCAGTCAGTGGTAACAGTAGTATAATTACATTAAACTTTTGACTTATCTTCCTTTAGGTCTTATTTTTACAAGAATCAAGATTATCTCACAGACAATTTTGCACATTACTTGTTTTCTGTTTAACATAAAGCCCAAAGATTTTTCCTTTATTAAAATCTATATGATTATTATTTTAGCTTAAAACTGCAGTGAAAACATTAACTGGGCACCATAATTTAGTTGAATATTACAAAATAAAACTACTAGGTTGAGGGTAAGTTTTACCACTGATTTTTGTTACTTTGGAAGAATCAGTCAGCATATCTTGTCTTTAAAATGGAAAGAATATTGAATTTTATATTTTAGGGATAAGGGAAGAAAAGGAAGGTAAGAAACAGTGCTCTGAAGAATAAAAGTACTATGAAAATAATAGGCCCTTTATTATGTGATATTTAGCAAACTTACCTGTGTGTACTTCATTATTCACCTTGTGAATATTGGATAAAATAACTGTATCCCATGAACTTGATAAATGTCTGGAAATTTTACAGAATAAAACATGTGATAAGTGACTTTTCTAAGGATGTTCAGTTGACACGTTTACTTTAAAGTAGCTTTTGTAGAGCTACATGTTTATTTTTTTCTTTCCAGGCTTTTATGATTTTTTTTCCTACGTGAAATAGCCAGTATTTTAAAATGTTACTGTGTTCTTATATTTTGAGAACTAGTGACAATTTATGATTCCAGTTGAGTTTTCATCACATTTTTTCATTTTAGCTTGAAAGTGAGTGTGGACTTTGACCTTAGGCAAGATTTTGTGCCTGTATATGTAAGCCATGCCATTAAAATTTGTAATAAACTTTTTCTTCTGTTAGTAAGGTGGTTAATTTAGATCCAAGTTGACGCTTGGTTTTCATTTATTGTAGTAGAAGGCAAAATCAGTGATTTTATGTCATATGAGGTTATATATATATTATTAGATTAGAAGTCTTGTTAGATATTAGGGAGGTATCAGGATGTATGATTGAATATACATTGATCTATAATAAAAAATATATATATATTTTTAAATTTAGGCGAAGCTGAGTAGCTTAGTAGAAAAATGGTTCCCTGAGCTTCCTCTACTTCATCCTGAAATAGGATTACTTAAGTACATGGTAAGCTTTGTTTCCTTTGAGAACTACTACTATGCAGAGTGCTGAAAAGTGATGATGTTACAATTATGTATCATTGTTGAATCTGTAATAATCTTGCTATAAAAATGTTTCTGCTGAATGGTTTTTAGTATTAGAACTTTCTCAAGACTGTCTTTCATACTTGCATACTGTATTTTAATTTTTATATCAATTTGCATGTTTTCTGTATTTTCTCTTTTTCTCATGACTAAAGAGAAAACATTTTGCATGGCACTTATTTGAATTAAAGGTGTTTATCTTTTGAATTGATGAAGCAATTTTATCTCCTGTTCCAAGAGTTAGAATAAAAGCAGGACTCTGATACTCATGAAGAATTTATAAACAGAATGTATCTTTTAAAGCAGGCTGGAAAAATTATTCTAGAGAAGTTGAGGTAGAAGTTAAGGTAGATATGTTAATGTGAGTATGATTTTCTAGGCAGTCAGGATTCAAAGCTAGGAGATCAATGTATTAGGACATTGTGGAGCAGGATTGGTAAACTCTGGCTCTCAGAGCCGAGTCTGTTAACTCTGTGTTTTATTATTTTGTCTGCTGCTCATGAGGGTCTAGAGGAGATGTTTATTCTTTAACATTGTCATTAAATTCATGATAATAGTTTAAATATAGTACCTAAAGGAATGTTCACATAGATATCTGAACTGATAAATATATAAGATTAAAGTCCTGTAAACTGTTAAAGCAATTACTGAATAATCTTTTTCAGACTAAACTTTAAAATAATGTGAGATTTTCCTTGCAATTATTTAATTTTGCTTCGAGACTATTTTATGTAGGATGCGTGAGTAAATATGTGATACTATATGGGGCTTGAAAATGAATTTCAAAAATATGCTAATTTGTTTTATTTTGGAAGATTAATCATGGCTTACGATTCTCTTCATTGACCTGCAAAACTGTTAATCATAATCATATGATTGGCTTATGGATACCCTTTATTATTTTAAGGTGTTTTCCTGTGATATGTGCTCTAGGAAATCCCCTGTAGGTTGATTATATATTGTGGATTACTTAAATATGGTGACAACACTTAAAAAACAGAAAATAGTTTCACAGTCCCTCTTACGATTAATAAGACTATACCACAGGAAAACTCAGCTTGATTTAAAGTGTCGATAGTCATGTTTCAGTGCACAAAAGTATCAGGAATACATAGTAGAATTAAATTATTTGAAAGAAATTTTCAATTTTGAAGATTCCATTTCAAACAGAGGCAGGGGTGTTAGAACTCTGTTAGTTCCTAGAACTGTGGTAGTATTAATTTTTAGACTTCTCATTCCCATTCTATAGCCTTCTTTTTATTTTTCATCATTTTAATATTTTTTAGGAAACACATTAAGTTTCCCAAGTAACATCAGGGTTCCTTGGAAGCAGGGTTCATCCCAGTCATTTTCAGAATCTCGTATAGAGGGGTAGCATGATTAAGTGTATGGTGATTACATTCCGGGTGGGAATTCCAGTGCCAGGACATAGAAAAAATATAAAACTTTAAATATTTTTATTTTATTGGTATCTCCAGTAGAGTTCATGATATCCAATCCATCTGATAGTATGTAACTAATTTTGTTATTTGAAAGTGCTGTGGTTGGTTTCTTGAACTGTAACAAAAACTTGTTCTTAGAACTCTGGTGGTCTTCTTACAATGAGCTTGGAAAGAGATCTTCTTGATGCTGAGCCTATGAAGGAGCTTAGCAGCAAGCGTCCTTTGATATGTACTGAGGTTAATGGGCAGATAATTCTTTTAAAGGTAAGTTTAAGTTCTTTGGACTCATGGAAGATTCAGAGAAGTACCATGTGGTGGTGGAACTTTTACAGCAAAGTAAAGACCCACTGTTTATTTTCTAAATTATATGAATTAACTGGTATCATGATCATGTTTCCAGTTTGGCTGCTGTAACTACCTTGTATTTAAAGTTTCCCTCATTTCCCTAAATAATATATGTTTTTAATAGGATATACTTGCTTTTCTTTTTTCAGGAGAACTTAATATGATCTAGCTAAGATTCAAAGTTCTTATTTTTCTTATGTTTCTATTTGAAATCTCAACTGTTTTGCCAACAGTCTTTTATTCTTTGATTTCTTCTCTTCATTGACCTGCAAAACTGTTAATCATAGTAGTTGGATAATTAATTTGGCCTTAGTGGATATATATTGTAGACTATATTTTAAGCTACTGGTAGAATTGTTCTTTTCTTTTTAAATTATATCATTAAAAGCAGATACAAAAACTACTCATGCAATTAAAAAATAAATTTAGATATATTTTAACTTATATAAAAAGTTGAAATGATATATAATTAGAGTGAGATTTTAATCTTAGGACTGCCACTTCCTCTTTTTTGGTAAAAGGGCTATTCTGTGGATGTCGACACAGAAGCCAGGGTAATTCAGAGAGCAGCTGCCTATCACACAGCTTGGAGAGAAGCTAAAGGAGAATCTGGGTTGCTACCACTGATATTCTTATTTTTGTGTAAGGTAAAGTTTTTATGCTAATCTCTTTCAGAAAACATTTTATTTAAAATATGCTTTAGTTACAAGCTTTATAGAAGTAATTCCTTTTAGTTTTTTAAATTGAATATATAGTTGATTTACAATTTTGTGTTAATTTCAGGTATATTAATTTCATAGCACAGTATTTTTGCAGATTATATTCCATTGTAAGATAATGGGTATAATTCCCTGTATTACATAGTAAATCTTTGTTGCTTATCTATTTTATATATAATAGTTTGTATCTATTAACCCCATACCCCTAATATGTCCCTTGCACTTTCCATCTCCTGTTTGGTAACCACAGTTTGTTTTTTATGCCTGAGTCTGGTTCTGTTTTGTATATATATTCATTTGTATTATGTTTTAGATTCCATATATAAGTGATATCATATAGTTATTTGTCTTTCTCTGAGTTATTTCACTAAGCATAATATGCTCTAGGTCCATCCACATTGCTGCAAATGGCAATATATATCCCATTGTATATACCACATCTTCTTAATTCACTCATTTATAAATGGACATTTGGGGTTACATACATGTCTTGACCACTGTAAATAGTGCTGTTTTGTACACTGAAGTGTATATATCTTTAGGATTGTTGTTGTTGTTGTTGTTAGTGTTTTCTGGATATATACCCAGAAGTAGAATTGCTGGATTGTATGGTGGTTCTATTTTTAGTTTTTTAAGGAACTCCGTCTGTTTTCCTTAGTGGCTGTACCAATTTACATTACCACCAACAATGTAAGGGCTCCCTTTTCTCCATATCTTCTCCAAAATTTGTTATTTGTAGATTTTTTGATGATAGCCCTTCTGATAGCTGTGAGGTGATAGCTAGCTCATTGTGGTTTTGATTTGCACTTCTCTAATAATTAGTGATATTGAACATCTTTTCCTGTGCCTGTTAGCCATCTATATGTCTTCTTTGGAAACATATCTATTCTTCTGCTTATTTTTGTATTGTTTTTAATATCAAGTTGTATGAACTGTTTGTATATTTTGGATATGAACTACTTTTGTTAGTCACATCATTTTTTAATATTTTCTCCCATTCCATAGGTTGTCTTCATTTTGTTGATGGATTCTTTTGCTGTGCAAAGCTTTTACGTTTATTTAGACAGTCTTTTCAACAAGTGGTGCTGGGAAAGCTGGATAGCAACATATGAAACAATGAAATTATAGCATTCCCTCACACCATATACAGAAATAAACTCAAAATAGTTTAATACCTAAATGTAAGACAGGAAACAATAGAGCTCCTAGAAAAGAACATATATGAAACACTCTTTGACGTAAATTATTAGCAATGTTTTCTTGTATCAGTCTTCCAAGCAAAATAAAAAAGCAAAAATAAACAAATGAGATCTAATTAAATTTAAAAGATTTTGCTCAGCAGAGAAGTAATTCTTTGTGGAAAAATTATTTTGTACATTCATTGTATACTGAAGATATTTTGAAGAATTTTTCACTTAGATTCTCATTTTCTGTTTTGCTTCTTAGTCTGATCCTATGGCTTATCTGATGGTCCCATATTATCCTAGGGCAAATCTGAATGCTGTTCAGTCCACCATGCCTTTAACTTCAGAAGTAAGTAAAAAAAAAACAACAACACATTATTTTCATGGATGTGTCTAGTGAGAAAGTATCACCTAAAGTTTGTTGAGGGTATGCTGCACACTTTCAATGTACAGTTTTGATTGTTTAATTGTCACATCACCCCTGGGATATGAGTTATCCCATTATTACAGATTAGAAAAGCGAGGCTCACAGAGATTAAAGTGACTGGTACAGGGTCCCTCATCCAGAGGCTGAGTTGGGACTTGGGGTTGGAACTTTTTGGCACCAAAGCATAATCCTTATAACTATTAGGCAGTGTCATATGTAAATTGTATAGTATAGCACTTGGTCTTAAGCAGTAGCTTTCATTCCTGTTGTAAATTTGAATTAGTAATAACAGTAAACAATGACCTGATTCTTTCTGCACAGTAACTCTTTCGGCCTCTTTTCTTTTCTAGATGGTCTATGGTCATTGTTTGTAATCCAAGTCTTCTTAGAGACTATAGTCTCTAAGTCATATTAAACATATATATACACACACATATGTGATACATATGTTTACATGATATTACCAGTTACATAATCAGGACTTCTGTCCTTTAATTCTTTCTCTATGCTGTATTGTTTTTAAAGGTTCGTTTGGAAGAAGCGTAGTCACTTCTGAAAAAGTCTTTTAACTAGAGAAAAGGTTCAGTTATTAAAATGATTTGTCTACTTCCTGACTTCTTTTCGTATTATCTATAGGAAGCTTTAAAGGTCATGAAAGGTGTAGCCCAGGGCCTTCATACATTGCACAAGGCTGACATAATTCATGGATCACTTCATCAGAACAATGTTTTTGCTTTAAACCGTCAACATGGAATTGTTGGAGATTTTGACTTCACCAAATCTGTGGTAAAATATAGCGGTTTTATAAATAAGTTCTAGACTTCATTTAGTATTATTAGGCACTTTTGCATCATATGGTAGTTTATTATAAGATCTTTGCCTTTGGTTAAGGTATGTCATGTAGTGTAAGCTATTAATCTATTATCAGCTGGATGCTAGGACAAGAGTTTCTAAAATTGTGCATTAAATTTTTTTTAACCATAAGTTTTAGGAGCAACCTAAGTTTTAGGAGCAACCTGAAATTACAGTCGATGGCATTGATAACATTAGCATTAATTATTTTGTCAGTTGGAGCTTCCCTGGTGGCTCAGTGGTAAAGAATCCGTCTGCCAGTGCAGGAGACGTGGGTTCAATCCTTGGGAGAAGTACATGGCAACCCACTCCTCTTTTCTTGTCTTGGAAATCCCATGGATAGAGGAGCCTGATGGGTTACAGTCCATGGAGTCACAAAAGAGTGGGACATAACTTAGAGAACAAATAACAACAGCAAACAATTATTTTATCATCATCAAGAAACATCTGCTACTCTCCCAATCAATAGATTAGATTTAGATATACATGCTTTGCTATTTTATTAGTGGGCATTTTTAGAAACTTGGGAATCTTGGACTCTTCCATTTAGTTTAAGTTCTAGTTTGATGACATTGACTGTTAATTTGGTGTCATGTTACCTCAGAAGAGGCAGTTTGTAGCAGTAACATATATCAGATAAAGAGAATATTGTGATATTTTTTTTTTCTTTTTGGTAGAATAAGTAGTTTCAAAATACAATCACAAGGGAGCATTTCTCTTTATTAAAATATAATTCACATATGATGTGTACATTTCAGTACTAATTTTAATATAGTCACAATATTCTGCATCAGTCACCACTGTCTAATTCTGAAACATTTTTATCACCCTCAGAAAGAAACCCCACACTGCTTTGCAGTCACTCCTCCTTTATTCCTCTATTAAGTCTCTTGGAAACCACTAATCCACTTTCTGTCCTTATGGACTTAACTTATTGTGGACATTTTCTGCATATGGAGTCATACAATATGTGGCTTTTTGTGATTAGCATATTTCATTCTGCATAATGTTTTCAAGATTTATCCATCTTGTAGCATGTGCCTGAACTTTATTCCTTTTCTAAAAAATTTTTTATAACATAACCACATTTATTTCAGAATGTATTCCAGTATCAAATGGTAAAGTTCAGCAATGCAAAACCGAAATTCTTTTGCACCAATTTAATAATTTTACACATGATAATCCAAATGTTTCATTGCTACTCTCAATTCTTCCCACCCCTCTCCTTCCCCATCTGTGTCCATAAGTCCATTCTTTATGTCTATGTCTCTACTGCTGCCTTGCAGATAGGTTTATCAGTACCATCTTTCTAGATTCCATATATATATACATTAATATATGATATTTGTCTTTCTCTTTCTGACTTACTTTACTCTGGATAATAGGCTCTAGGTTCATCCACATCATTAGGACTGACTGAAATGCATTCCTTTATATGGCTGAATAATATTCCATTGTGTATATGTACCACAACTTCTTTATGCATTGATCTGTTGATGAACATCTAGGTTGCTTCCATGGCCTAGCTATTGTAAATAGTGCTGCAGTGAACATTAAGGTACATGTGTCTTTTCTGATTATGGTTTTAAAATGCCCAATTAGTATTTCATTGTATGGATGTGCTGTACTGTGTTTTTACATTCATCAGTTTGTGGGTACTTGGGTTTCTACTTTTTGATTATTCTGAATAATGCTTCTGTGAACATCAGTATACAAGTTTTTGTGTGGAGATATGTTTTCCTAGGGAAGGAATTATTGGGTTATATGGTAGATGTCTGTGTTTCACTTTTTAAGAAACAAAGCTGTTTTCCGAAGTGTCTGTACTGTTTTACATACTCATCAGTGATAATATGAGGATTCCAGTTTCTCAGCATCCTTGCCAATATTTATTGTGTGTGGAGTTCCCTTTTGATTAGTAAAAGTCAGAATGCTTTATATATTGGTCATCTGCAAGTCATAGAATAATGCCACCTGTTTATATACAGTTCAGTGGTTTTCATGTGGTACCTCAAAAAGATGGGAAAATAAAAATGTAAAACTGTAATGAAATGCTTGATTATAGAGGATTTATACAAATAAAATTTGCTGAAAGGTTTATTTTAATATTTATTTGAAGATTAGGATAGCATCTTAAAAATAACTGAATTGTGTGTTTTTAAAAGTTCTCTATTCTTAGGAATCCTGGTTAGTTTACCAAGGCATGCCATTCTCCCGACTATAAATATGAGTCCAAGGTATTCTTCCTGATTTATACTGATTTGTCAGCTGTTATGCGCATGCTCAGTTGCTTCAGTCGTTTCCGACTCTTTGTGACCCCCCCCCAGCCAGGCTCTTCTGTCCATGAGATTTTTCTAGCAAGAATCCTGGGGTGGGTTGCCATTTCCTCCTCCAGGAGATCTTCTCAATCCAGGGATTGAACCCATGTCTTGTGTGTCTCCTGCATTGTGGCAGATTCTTTACCATTAACCACTGGGGAAAACCCTTAAAATGATTTATTCTGAAATATGGGTTGAACTCACTTCTTGCTTCATTTTTTACCCTAATCTCAGTTGAAGTACTAGCCAGAAGAGTAATTTGAAAAGTAGTCCATAGTCAAAAACATTGCTTTTCAGACTTTACATTGCATGTGATTCTCCTGGGAATCTTGTTAAAATTCAGTTTTTAGAAATTGAGGTGAAATTAGTATATGACAGTATATGTTTCAAGTGTACATAAAATGCAGATTTTTATTCAGCATTTCAAATTTTGTGTTTCTAACAAGTTCCCAGGTGTTACTATAGCTACTGGTCTTTTTAAGTACTACTCCCAAACTATCCTACTCTGAGAAGCAAGGATAAGGATGGTTGCTGCTGCTGCTAAGTCGTGTCCGACTCTGTGACCCCATAGACGGCAGCCCACTAGGCTCCTCTGTCCCTGGGATTCTCTAGGCAAGAATACTGGAGTGGATTGCCATTTCCTTCTCCAATAAGGATAGTAGGAGAAGATAATTAACACTTAGCGATATATGCTAAGTAATTAGTGTGCTGATTATCTTTACCTTTACAATAACTCTGAGGTAGTTACAAGTTAATTTCCTTTGTACAAATTAATTAATTTAGGCTCAAAGAGATTAAAGCCAAAGGTCATATAGCAAGTAAATGACAGAGTGAGTATTGCAGTCAAGGTTTATCTGAATCCAGGGTTCATGTTCTTGTCATTGATCATCCTTTTGACACATTAGAAATGGTATACTTAGAAAATGGTCAGTAAGAAAGAAGGTACTTTATACTTGTGCTTTTTAAAATTACTTATAATTTTCAGAGTTAGAAAATAGCACTACCTCTTGCCCTTGTGAAGTGTATTTTTTAAGAAAGTACTAAATTTTATTGAATCAGTGATTCTTAATATTTAATCTGGAGTCTACAATGTGCAGTGTATCCGTAGTCTCACTGTTAAATTTCATGAGACTGATTTTAAGAGCAGTTTATAATAGTGGAAATTAGGTAAAAATATTTCAAAGTGGAGAGAGAATAGATTATTTCAAATAAATATTTTTTGTGTTGATTAAATGCAGATTATGTCACAGAAAGCTGCCTCAACTGTGTTGTCTCTAAAATATTTGACCTACTGTTTTTGTAGAGTCAGCGAACCTCAGTGAACATGATGGTTGGTGACTTAAGTTTGCTATCACCTGAATTGAAAATGGGAAAACCTGCTTCTCCGAGTTCTGACTTATATGCTTATGGCTGCCTTTTATTGTGGGTATGTTACATTTTTATTGAAACAAATAAGTCATTTTGTTGTTGTTAAGTGCTTAGTTGCTCACTCGAGTCCAGCTCTTTGCCATCCCATGGACTGTAGCCCACCAGACTCTTCTGTCCATGGGGATTCTCCAGGCAAGAATACTGGAATGTATTGCCATGACCTCCTCCAAGGGATCTTCCCAGCCCAGGGATAGAACCCAGGTCTCCCGCATTGCGGGCAGATTTTTTACTGTCTGATCCATGAGGGAAGCTCAAGATTGCCACCACTGAGCAACTAACACTTTCACTTTTCACAGGAAAACATTGAGGGAAAAAGGCCATTTTTGCCTTTATAATAATGCATTATACAGGGATATATAGTGTGTGTAGATACACATATACTGATGTGTTATATTTCAGTATAAGAAAGATGATGATCTGAAGTCGTTTTCTTCAATATATTAAAATGTCTCTGAACATGTAGAGACATTTGTAATAACCAAAAGTGGGAAAACCCAGATGTCCATAAACAGGTAAATGGATAAATAGTCTACTGTGTATTCATTGGAATACTTGTTATCATTTTTATTTAGTTGCTAAGTTGTGTCCGACTCTTTGTGACCCCATGTACTGTAGCCTGCCAGGCTCCTCTGTCCATGGGATTTCCTAGGCAAGAATACTGGAGTGGGTTGCCATTTCCTTCTCCCTGGGATCTTACTGACCCAGGGATTGAACCCACGTCTCCTGCGTTGGCAAGCAGATTGTTTACCCCTGAGCCACTAGGGAAGCCCTGTTGGAATACTACAAAGTAATAAAAAGGAATGAAGTATTACAAGCATGCCTTGTACTGCTCTTCACTTTATTGCACTTTTCAGATATTGTGTTTTTTTATATATTGAAGATTTGTAGCAACTCTGCATTATTAGATTATGGTTGGCATTTTTTAGCAATTAAGTATTCTTAAAGTATGTATATTGTTTTTTAGATATAATGCTATTGCATACTTAATATGTTATGGGAAGCCAGAAAAATTGTCTCACTTTTTTATTGCAATTTTCACTTCATTGCAGTGATCTAGAACTGAATTCTCACAGTCTCCAAAGTATGCCTTTATACCCAGTAATATGGAGGAATCTCAAAATAATTCTTCTAAGTTAAAAAAGCTGAAGGAAAGAAAGAATGCATACTTATGGTTCTATTTATATAGAATTCTAAAAAGTGCAAACTTACCAATGGTGATAGAAAGGAGATTTGCAGTGGTCTGGGGTTTGAGGGTAGAGGGGAAGGGAGGGATAGATTACAAAAGGGCGCAAGGAAATGTTTTTTGCACGATCACCATGTTCATCAATAATGGTGATAATTTTGTAGAAGTATATATCATATATATTTTAAATGCACGTGGTTTATTGTACATGACTTACACCTCAATAAAGCTATTATTAAAAGGGTGTTTATATCTACCCAAGTAGTAATCAGTGGGAATCCCATGCCCCAGTTAATCCTATGTAAGTTTTAGCCTTATGTTGTCATATGTATTTAAAGTTGTCTGGTTTCATAGAACCATGATAGCTATAGAAATGATTATTGTACTGGCATGATTTTTGTCATTGGTTCAGTAATCTCTTTATTCTTTACATCATAAGGATAAAAGTAAATGTCTCAAATGTTCTTATGTTCCTGAGAGTTATCATAAAATATCACTTAAGTATGGTAATGGCACTCTTTATTCCATCAATTTCCTTTCTTAATTAGCTGGTAGTAAAGCGCTTTGGCCACCTCATGTGAAGAGTTGACTCATTGGAAAAGACTCTGATGCTGGGAGGGACTGGGGGCAGGAGGAGAAGGGGATGACAGAGGATGGGATGGCTGGATGGGATCACCGACTCGATGGACATGAGTTTGAGTGAACTCCGGGAGTTGGTGATGGACAGGGAGACCTGGTGTGCTGCAGTTCATGGGGTTGCAAAGAGTCGGACACAACTGAGCAATTGAACTGAACTGAACTAAAAACGCTTTATGACTATGACACTATTGTTGTGCTGAATTCCTGCTCTTCTGTAATGTTGACTGAGGTCTTTTAAAAATTTTATTTTTAAACTATCATGTAGTACAGTTGATTGGATTTTGGTGTTCAGTCCTGTGAATTTTAACATACTGTAGATTAGTATACTCATCACTACAATTAGGATACACAACAGTTCCATAACTCATAGGAAAAAAAAAAAAAGAAATCCTACGTGCTGTCCCTAGTCTCTCTCCATAACCCTTAACCCTTGGCAGCTGCTGATCTTTTCTCTATCACTGCAGTTTTGTCTTGTTAAAAAGGTCATATAAATGTTACCTTACAGCATGTAACCTTTTGAGACTACTTCACTCAGCATAATGACTTTGAGATTCATTCAAGCCTTGTAGTGTATTGAGAATTGATTCCATGCTTGTGGCTGAGTACTACTCTGTTATGTGACTGTACCAGCTTTGTTTATCTGTTCACCTTTTGCAGGACATTTGGATTGTTTCCAGTTTTGGGCTATTCCAAATAAAACTTTGATGA
Organism: Bubalus kerabau; assembly: GCF_029407905.1. Classification (NCBI taxonomy): domain Eukaryota; kingdom Metazoa; phylum Chordata; class Mammalia; order Artiodactyla; family Bovidae; genus Bubalus; species Bubalus kerabau. The sequence continues at coordinate 75,206,198 of NC_073631.1, read as the reverse complement.
ACATTTATGTATAGGTTTTTGTGTAATCCTGTTTTTACTTCTCTAGAATAAACTCTCAAGAGGGAGACTATTGGGTAGATTGTAACTGTATGTATAACTTTATAAGGTGCTGCCAGACTTTTTCAGAATGGATATACCACTTTGTGTTATCAGAACCAGCACTGTATGAGAGTTTCAGATGCTCTGCATCATTGTTAAAGTTTTAATGTTTTAGCAATTCAGGTATCTTTGCCTTTCCATACACATTTTAGTAACAACTTATCTATACGTGCAGAAAACCTCTGTGACTTTGCTTGGAACTGCATTAAATCTGTAGATCAATTTAGGGAGAATTAGCATTTTGAATAATTGACATCTTTATTAAGTCCTTTAATTCACAAATCCATTTATTTAGGCCTTTTTAAATTTATTCTATCAGTATTTTGTTATTTTTGAACTTAGAGATCCTATATATGTGTTGTTAGATTCTATACTTCAGTATTTAATTTTTTGGAGCTATTGTGATACCATAAAAAAACTAAAAAACTGTTTTCTAATTGTTCAAGTTCTTTTTAAAAACAGCTATTTTATTGATAGGAAAGTTAGTTACTACCAAAGTTTACAGATACTTTGATCTTCCTCGTCAAAGAACTAGGTAAGTTATAGGAAAGTTAGTTACTACCAAAGTTTACAGATACTTTGATCTTCCTCGTCAAAGAACTAGGTAAGTTATAATAGAAACCACAGTGTAAAATACATAAAAGGGCAAAAAAGTCAGGACCCAAGGGCTGTGTTTCAAAGTTAAACTGGAATCATTAGCAAAGGATCTCATTTCCAGAATCATGAATAGATCACTGTTACATTATGACTTTTAAAAGTTTTGGAATTAGCAAAAGTAAAAGTTAACAGCTTATTTAGTATTAAAACACTGGAATATTGACTAAATATTTTGGGATGTATCATAAAAGATATTTTGCTTTAGGATCATTTTTGTTGTGAGACCCATATTAAATGACAGAGACATTCTGAAAACTGCCTTTAACTACAGAAAATTTTAGGATTTGAGTGTTGGCGACCCTCCCGCCTCTAGCAGTAAGTCTTCTTTTAACTGTTACATTCTTAAAGTTGCTTGTATTAAGGGTTCTTTTGTATATTTCCAGGTTATAATGAAATTCTTAAAAGGCATTTCTAGAAGGCAGTTTTAAAAATTAGAGCAGTTCTGATGTTATTCTGAAAAAAAATTTTTGTAGGTGCTACTGCGAGGAAGCAGAATAATTTTAAAATGAAGAGTGAATGTTTTTTTCTTTTATTCAAGTATCACTTTTTCAATTTGGCCTTCTTTAAAATGCAACTCTTTTTCCCCTGCTTTAGTCTTCTCTTAACATACTATTGATGTCTTTCGTCTTTTTTATCGTCTGCTTCTATCCATAGAATGTCATCTCCTTTTAGGCAGCTTGTCTGTCTTGTTTGCTACTGTATCCTGTGCCTGGAAGTGTTCCTGGTGTAGTGCTGTCACGGCAATAGTAACTGAACAAAAGCATGCCCTTGTGGGTAGCAAATTGGACATTTAAATTTTAGCACAAAGAGTTGGACACAACCGAGCGACTGAACTGAACTGATGTGCTAAAGTATTAGGTTTTTCTTTTCTTTTTCTTTTAAATAAAATGTTTCTTGTTTCCTGAGTGAAACAAGATCAGTAGATGAACTCTCCACCATGGTCACTTACACCTTTCTTGGCAACCTTATTTGAAGATTTTCTTTTTTATTCCAACTCCAAAGATATTCCTAGATGATGTTAGTGGCCGTATTGATCACCCATTGAACAATTTTGTTGTTGTTCAGGCTCTCAGTCATGTCTGATTCTTTGCGACCCCATAACTGCAGCACACTAGGCTTCCCTATCATTTTTTGGACGTTCTTAACAATTTGAGACCCATATCTTCATGAAATTTCAGTTACTTTACAAAACCAGGATTTTGTGATTTCCTATAATTTTTCTTTTACAAAAGTAGTAGAATCCAATCCAGTACATTTTTATCTGGACAAGACTTTTCTATCTTCTCATTTTACTATAACTACTCTTACATCTATTGTGTGTTTGTTAGCTATCTTCCCTTTCTGCCAAATCAATCAGCAAACTCCTAGCTTCTCTTCCTTTCTTCTTCAGCTTTGGGCTTCATCATAGAACGTCTCGACCACCCTGTAGTCCCTTTGACTCCTATTCTTCTGCTTAGCCTCGTTACACAATCTTCACTTTTAGATGTTTTGTAATCTGCTTTATATGCTTTTAGAAAAATCTTTTCCCTTTAAGGTTTTATTTCTTGAGAATAACTTTATAAAAGATACATGTATTTGATTTTTCTTCAAAGTATGACCAAATATTATATTTATTCATTTAAGGACATTACTGGGCTTCCCTTGTGGCTCAACTGGTATGCAAATCCAAGAATCCACCTGCAATGCGGGAGACCTGGGTTCTATCCCTGAGTTGGGAAGATCCCCTGGAGAAGGGAAAGGCTACCCACTCCAGTATTCTGGCTTGGATAGTCCATGGGGTGGCAAAAAGTCGGACACAACTGAGCGACTTTGACTAACTAACTAAGGACGTTATTGTGTCTATTTATAACATGGTGATAACATCCTCCTTTGTTGGGAGCACATAATAAGTAACTAAAGTACTTATTTAGTACTTTTTGAACTTTATCTCATTGCATTCTCCTAAACAATTGTGTGAAGGGAGCACATCATTATCCAAAGTGTAGACATTAGGCATGTGAGAGTCAGAGAAGGATACCACTTCTTAAGTAATGCCTTGTTGCAGAATTTCTGTGTCTTGAGGGTCCATGCAAGACCACCTGCTGCATTCACATCACATATTCAGCCTTGGAGGTACAGCCTTCACTGAAGCCAATTGATGAACAGTTGCAGAAGGGGCTCAGGCTTCAGAGATAAGCTGCTAAGTGCCATTGCAGTGACTACTGTGAAGACCCTTACATTTTACAATGCCCTATTAAGACATCTCCAACCTTGAGTTCTTTGATGAGATGTCCTCCTTCTAGAAAGTCTTGAATGGATGTGAGTAACACTTACATTTAGAGTTCAGGTATACCTTTGGCACATTATGCTTCATTTTGATGTTTAATCCCAAAATGAGAGACAAGGGAAAAGTAATATTCCATGTCTTGTTTTTCCCTTTAGACCCAGCTAATGTGATCAATGATGAGTGCCTCTCAAAAAATACTCCAATTAAGAGAAAATCTCAGAGAAGGAAAATGGATGGCAGCCCCCTAAAATATGGAAGTGATTCTAATATCATAATTAAGTAGACTGAGTGGAATAGATCTCATTATTATGGAGTTGGGTGTAGGAGGATTAAGGGTTCCTAGCTGGATGGAACTACTAACATCTCTAATGCCCTCTGTGCAGGAATTTCATGTTTCTGAACTTGCTCTGAGATCCAGCCAAGAATCTCAGACTTATCATTGATTTCTTACTGGATCCAAATGCAGAGAACATGGAATTCACTTCTCAAAGTGTGAATTGAGGGATCATTTATAATGTCTACCCATGTTTTTACTCTTTTCTTTGTTCTTTCTTGTTCCTGATGTTCCAGTGTTTCTTCTTTTATAATTTCCTTTGTATTTTAAGAACTTGTTTTTGCCATTCTTTTAAGGTAAGTCTCCTGATCAAAAAGTCTTTAGTTTTCCTTCATCTAAGAGCATCTTAACTGCACCTTCATTTCTGAAGAATATTTTTTGCTGGTACAGAATTCCGAGTTTATAGTTCTTTTTTTTCATTGCTTAAAAAATGCTATCCAGCTTTCTTTGGACCTTCATGGTCTCATGAAAAATCCATTGTTATTTGAATCATTATTCCTCTGTAGGTAATTTTTCTCTCCATCTGGTTTTAAGACATTTTTCTGTCAGTATTTTTCTGAAGTTTGATTATGATGTGTCTTAGCATGGATTTCTTTGGGTTTAACTTTGGGGTTTGTTCAGGTGCACTTTGTTTTTCAGCAAATATGTAAAATTTGGTTCAGGTATTACTCTTGTAGTTCGTTAGTCTTACACTCTCCTTTTTTTCTGAGATTGATGATACACATTTTGAATCTTTTGTTATTGTCCCATAGGTCCTGAGTCTCTCTTCATTTTCTTTCTCTTGTTCAAATTGGGTATTTTGTGGTATTTCTGTCTTCAATCTCATTGGTGCTTTCCATTGTCATATTTATTCTATATTGAGCCAGTCCAATGAGTTTTTTCTTTCTGTTGTTCTCTTGGTTGTTTTTCAGTTCTAAAATTTCTATTTGATTTTCTCTATCGCTTCTGTCTTCTTTGCTGAGGCTTTCTTTTTTTTTTTTTTTCTTTCATGCAGGTTTCTAATTGGTCTCTAAGCATTGTTATGATGGTTATTTTAAATTCTTTGTCAGATAATCCGTATATGTGTGTCATCTTGATGTCTGTTGATTATCTTTTTCTCATTTAAGATCTTCTTGTTGACGTGATTTTTAACTGTAGCCTGAACATTTCTGGTATTATGTTCTGAGACTGTGCATCCTATTTAGTCTTTTTTCTTTGCAGACAGTTACCCTGTATAGGTGTAGTGTAGTTTCAGATGAGATTAGATCTGCAGCTCCCCTCTGAGCTCAGCTGACACCACCTCAGCAAAAGTGAAATGCTGATTTGCACTCTGCTTTACCTCTTCTTTTCCCTGGTGGGTAGGAGAGGAAATCATCTCTCTATTGACTCCTGTTGATAACTGGGGAGAGGGGGAGCAAAGTGTTAAACTATTACTGCCTTGTTGCTGCCTTGTGAGGGTATAAGTTTAACTTCCACTGGCGTGGTCCTGCTGACCCTTGGGGAATAGAGAGGGAAAATAGAGTGCTGGCTAATAGTGCCTACACTACTTTTTCTGCTTTGTTGCTGCTGAGGGCAGAGTAGAAGATACCTCTCTGCTGGGTCCCATTGGCAGTACCAGTTTGGGTAGATTGCAGCTAGTGCCATCATATACAACTTTGTTCTGCCTCTTTGTTGATGGGTAGGGTGGAGGTCCAACTCCGCACTCAGTCTTCCTGACACATTTTTCCCTTGGTATTTGGCTGGAATAGAGACTATGACTATATTCTTTGCAGCCAAAGATGGAGAAGCTCTATACAGTCAGCTAAAATAAGACTGGGAGAGATTGTGGCTCAGATCATGAACTCCTTATTGCCAGATTCAGACTTAAATTGAAGAAAGTAGGGAAAACCACTGGACCATTCAGGTATGACCTAAATCAAATCTCTTATGATTATACAGTGGAAATGAGTAATAGATTTAAGGGACTAGATCTGATAGACAAAGTGACTGATGAACTATGGACGGAGGTTCGCGACATTCTACAGGAGACAGGGATCAAGACCATCCCCAAGAAAAAGAAAAGCAAAAAAGCAAAATGGCTGTCTGAGGAGGCCTTACAAATAGCTGTGAAAAGAAGCGAAGCGAAAAGCAAAGGAAAGATATACCCATTTGAATGCAGAGTTCCAAAGAAGAGCAAGGAGAGATAAGAAAGCCTTCCTCAGCGATCAGTGCAAAGAAATAGAGGAAAAAAATAGAATGGGAAAGACTAGAGATCTCTTCAAGAAAATGAGAGATACCAAGGGAACATTTCATGCAAAGATGGGCTTAATAAAGACAGAAAGGGTATGGACCTAACAGAAGCAGAAGATACTAAGAAGAGGTGGCAAGAATACACAGAAGAACTATACAAAAAAGATCTTCATGACCCAGATAATCACGATGGTGTGATCACTGACCTAGAGCCAGACATCCTGGAATGTGAAGTCAAGTGGGACTTAGGAAGCATCACTACGAACAAAGCCAGTGGAGGTGATGGAATTCCAGTTGAGCTATTTCAAATCCTGAAAGATGATGCTGTTAAGGTGCTGCACTCAATATTCCAGCAAATTTGGAAAACTCAGCAGTGGCCACAGGACTGGAAAAGGCCAGTTTTCATTCCAATCCCAAAGAAAGGCAATGCCAAAGAATGTTCAAACTACCGCACAATTGCATTCATCTCACATGCTAGTAAAGTAATGCTCAAAATTCTCCAAGCCAGGCTTCAGCAATATGTGAACCGTGAACTTCCTGATATTCAAGCTGGTTTTAGAAAAGGCAGAGGAACCAGAGATCAAATTGCCAACATCTGCTGGGTCATCGAAAAAGCAAGAGAGTTCCAGAGGAACATCTATTTCTGCTTTATTGACTATGCCAAAGCCTTTGACTGTGTGGATCACAATAAACTGTGGGAAATTCTGAAAGAGATGGGAATACCAGACCACCTGATGTGCTTTTTAAGAAACTATGCAGGTCAGGAAGCAAGAGTTAGAACTGGACATGGAACAACAGACTGGTTCCAAATAGGAAAAGGAATACGTCAAGGCTGTATATTGTCACCCTGCTTATTTAACTTCTATGGAGAGTACATCATAAGAAACGCTGGGCTGGAAGAAGTACAAGCTGGAATCAAGATTGCTGGGAGAAATATCAATAACCTCAGATATGCAGAGGACAGCACCCTTATGGCAGAAAGCAAAGAACTAAATAGCCTCTTGATGAAAGTAAAAGAGAAGAGTGAAAAGGTTGGCTTAAAGCTCATCATTCAGAAAACTAAGATCATGGCATCTGGTCCCATCAATTCAGTTCAGTTCAGTTGCTCAGTTGTGTCCGACTCTTTTTGACCCCATGAATCGCAACAGCTCAGGCCTCCCTGTCCATCACCAACTCCGGGAGTTCACCCAGACTCACGTCCATTGAGTCAGTGATGCCATCCAGTCATCTCATCCTCTGTCGTCCCCTTCTCCTCCTGCCCCCAATCCCTCCCAGCATCAGAGTCTTTTCCAATGAGTCAACTCATCACATGAGGTGGCCAAAGTACTGGAGTTTCAGCTTTAGCATCATTCCTTCCAAAGAAATCCCAGGGCTGATCTCCTTCAGAATGGACTGGTTGGATCTCCTTGCAGTCCAAGGGACTCTCAACAGTCTTCTCCAACACCACAGTTCAAAAACATCAATTCTTCGCTGCTCAGCCTTCTTCACAGTCCAACTCTCACATCCATACATGACCACAGGAAAAACCGTAGCCTTGACTAGACAAACCTTTGTTGGCAAAGTAATGTCTCTGGTTTTCAATACGCTATCTAGGTTGGTCATAACTTTCCTTCCAAGGAGTAAGCGTCTTTTAATTTCATGGCTGCAGTCACCATCTGCAGTGATTTTGGAGCCCCAAAAAATAAAGTCTGACACTGTTTCCACTGTTTCCCCATCTATTTCCCATGAAGTGATGGGACCGGATGCCATGATCTTTGTTTTCTGAATGTTGAGCTTTAAGCCAACTTTTTCACTCTCCACTTTCACTTTCATCAAGAGGCTTTTGAGTTCCTCTTCACTTTCTGCCATAAGGGTGGTGTCATCTGCATATCTGAGGTTATTGATATTTCTCCCGACAATCTTGATTCCAGCTTGTACTTCTTCCAGCCCAGCGTTTCTCATGATGTACTTTGCATAGAAGTTAAATAAGCAGGGTGACAATATACAGCCTTGACGTACTCCTTTTCCTATTTGGAACCAGTCTGTTGTTCCATGTCCAGTTCTAACTGCTGCTTCCTGACCTGCATACAAATTTCTCAAGAGGCAGATCAGGTGGTCTGGTATTCCCATCTCTTTCAGAATTTCCCACAGTTTATTGTGATCCACACAGTCAAAGGCTTTGGCATAGTCAATAAAGCAGAAATAGATGTTTTTCTGGAACTCTCTTGCTTTTTCGATGACCCAGCAGATGTTGGCAATTTGATCTCTGGTTCCTCTGCCTTTTCTAAAACCAGCTTGAATATCAGGAAGTTCACGGTTCACATATTGCTGAAGCCTGGCTTGGAGAATTTTGAGCATTACTTTACTAGCGTGTGAGATGAGTGCAATTGTGCGGTAGTTTGAACATTCTTTGGCATTGCCTTTCTTTGGGATTGGAATGAAAACGGACCTTTTCCAGTCCTGTGGCCACTGCTGAGTTTTCCAAATTTGCTGGTTCCATCACTTCATGGCAAATAGATGGGGAAACAGTGGCTGACTTTATTTTTGGGGCCTCCAAAATCACTGCAGATGGTGATTGCAGCCGTGACATTAAAAGACAAAATTAAAAGCTTACTCCTTGGAAGGAAAGTTATGACCAACCTAGACAGCATATTAAAAAGCAGAGACATTACTTTGTCAACAAAGATCCGTCTAGTAAAGGCTGTGGTTTTTCCAGTAGTCATGCATGGATGTGAGAGTTGGACTGTAAAGAAAGCTGAGCACCGAGGGTTGATGCTTTTGAACTGTGGTGTTGGAGAAGACTCTTGAGAGTCCCTTGGACTGCCAGGAGATTGAACCAGTCCATCCTAAAGGAGATCAGTCCTGAGTGTTCATTGGAAGGACTGATGTTGAAGCTGAAACTCCAATACTTTGGCCACCTGATGCGAAGAGCTGACTCATTTGAAAAGACCCTGATGCGGAAAAGATTGAGGGCAGGAGGAGAAGGGGATGACAGAGGATGAGATGGCTGGATGGCATCACCGACTCAATGGACATGAGTTTGAGTAAACTCTGGGAGTTGATGATGGACAGGGAGGCCTGACATGCTGGGGTTCATGGGGTCACAAAGAGTCAGACATGACTGAGCTACTGAACTGAACCAAAAACATTTTCTGTTCTACAAGACCCTATTCCCAGTCCTTTGACTAGATGTAGTAGGCTTTTCTTGGGATTTTTTTGTTCTGTGGCTCTTGCCATTTCTGGGTTGCAGACTTCTCTAGCATCCAGTGTGAGATATAGGAGAGTCAAAAATAAAACCCTCGGAATTCACCATTGTGTCATTTCTTAAGTCCCAAGGTTCCTTGTCACTTCACCTTCTTCTTTCCATTTTACCTTCTCATTTCCACCTTTCTGGGTCGTCTTAGGTTTGTTGATTGTTTTTATTTGGATTTAAAAGTGGATACTAGTGTGAAATGGAAGCCCTTGAATACCATGGGAAGTGAATGTTTTTGAAGAATGTTGACACCCCATCAGTCTCAGTTCTGTTAGGTCTCAGGGCTTTTTTTTTTAGTCGTTTAACCTGCCCACAGCCCATTCATTCTCATATTTCCTTCAATGATTACTTAAACCTTTTACTGCTATCCTCAGGCCCCTGCCTAAATTTCATCCCCATTCATTTAAGTAGACCTTGGCCTTAAAAAAAGAAAAACAAAAACGGAGATCATGGTAATGTGCTTTCCATCGAATTTCAGTGCTTCTGTCTACAAACTGGTTGTGTCTTTACCCAGTTTTCTGTCTTCTACTCCTGTCTCAGAGAATTAAAGTGCTCCTCCTTCATTGCAAGCCTTCTGTATGTGCCCTCGACCTTCATTGTATCTTTAGTCTATTTCTCTTTTCACCTTCCCTTCAGCCTAAAATTATGGGTAAGTCTGATCTATCTGCAAAAATATCTACAGTAATTATTTTCTATGACACACCACCTACTAAATTCTTTTTTGCCTTATATTTGGGCATTTCTTTTAATCCTCTTTAGTACTGCCTATCTATTAAACATTAGCACTTCTAAGGATTTAGCTCACAACCTGCTGAAGTTTTCACTTACAGACCTCTCTTGGCTGGTGTTTTTTATTTTCATTCTTGTGTCACCTGTTTGTTGTGATTCTCACATTTAAGAGTAAATCTTGAATGATTTGCATTGTTACACAACAGAAACCGACACAGAATTATAAAACTGTTCCTCCAATTAAAAATACATCAATTAATTTTTTAAAAAGTAATCTAGTCCTTTTGCCAGAGTGTCAGCATTGTATGTGTGTGTGTGTGTGTGTGTGTGTGTGTGTGTGTGTGTGTGTGTGTGTATATATATGCCTTCTTTCTGGCTAACTTTACCTTCATTTACAAAATACCTTGTCTTGTTCCAGAAAGGCTATAAGGCAGTTTATGGGGGTATTGAAAGCAGAACAGGACATTATATATTGAAGATGAGAAGAAAGAAAAAAAGGATGTGGATATAAAGTGGAGCCATGAATGGGAGTGCTTCAAAATGCACACCACAAAAACCTATATAAAGCTGATAATATACAATGTATGTGTTGCCATTCCTTTTTTCTGTGCTCATAGTAGACCCTGCAACATAATAATCATGTTCACTGAGCTCTTACATGACCTCAAACAGCACCCATTAAGAAGTAGCACTGACTGAACAGAGTTGGTATTTATAAACAGGCCCGTTTCCCATCCCTGATGAATGAGTCACTAGGATAGCTCTTATCTTTCTTCCAACCATTATGAGAAACCTAATCTGTTGTTCAAATAATCATCCCTCAGGTAAAAGCAAGTCAGGCAGTAGGACAAGCACAGTTATTGTCTTAACTGTTGTGGAAAGTTGTACATATTTAAAGCAAAGGAAGAAATAAGGAAACCCCTTATCTTCAGCCAGATTCAACTATTGTCAATATTTAATTATAGTTGTTCTTGGTAATAAGACCGGGGATCCTCATAGAGACAGTATATACATTGCTGACTATATGTTCTAGTTCAGTTCAGTTCAATCCAGTTGCTCAGTTGTGTCCAACTCTTTGCAACCCCATAAATCGCAGCATGCCAGGCCTCCCTGTCCATCACCAACTCCTGGAGTTCACCCAAACTCATGTGCATCGAGTCAGTGATGCCACCCAGCCATCTCATTCTCTGTAGTCCCCTTCTCCTCCTGCCCCCAATCCCTCCCATCATCAAGGTCTTTTCCAATGAGTCAACTCTTCGCATGAGGTGGCCAAAGTATTGGAGTTTCAGCTTCAGCATCAGCCCTTCCAATGAACATCCGGGACCGGTCTCCTTTAGGATGGACTGGTTGGATCTCCTTGCAGTCCAAGAGACTCAAAAGAGTCTTCTCTAGCACCACAGTTCAAAAGCATCAGTTCTTCAGCGCTCAGCTTTCTTCACAGTCCAACTCTCACATCCATACATGACCACTGGAAAAACCATAGCCTTGACTAGACGAACCTTTTTTGGCAAAGTAATATCTCTTCTTTTTAATATGCTGTCTAGGTTGGTCATAACTTTCCTTTCAAGGAGTAAGTGTCTTTTAATTTTCTGACTGCAGTCACTATCTGCAATGATTTTGGAGCCCAAAAAAAGTCTGACACTGTTTCCACTGTTTCCCCATCTATTTGCCATGAAGTGATGGGACCAGATGCCATCATCTTAGTTTTCTGAATGTTGAGCTTTAAGCCAACATTTTCACTCTCCTCTTTAAGTTTCATCAAGAGGCTTTTTAGTTCCTCTTCAAACTCTCTTGCTTTTTCAGTGATCCAGTGGATGTTGGCAATTTGATCTCTGGTTCCTCTGCATTTTCTAAAACCAGCTTGAACATCTGGAAGTTCATGGTTCACATATTGCTGAAGCCTGGCTTGGAGAATTTTGAGCCTTACTTTACTAATATGTTCTAAGTTACCTGAAATTTTAAAAAAGTAGATAACACTTATGGAGTGTGTGCCATGCATCAGTTATTTTTAAGTATTTAACCACGTTAATTCTTATATTATCCTTATAAGTGAGTAACCTGAGGTAAAGAGAAATGAGATGATTTGTCCCAAATCCCCATGGCTGGTAATGAGTGGTTTTGTGTTATTTGGATAAATATTCAGAAGTAAAATAGCTGAGTCATATAAAAGTTCTGTTCCTAATTGAGGATTCTCTCTACTGTTTTACACAGCAGCTGCACTAATTTACGATCTCATCAATAGTCTACAAAGGTTCCAAGGTTCCTTTTTTTCCACATCCTCTGCAACACTTGTTCTTTCTTGTCTTTTTGATAATAGCTTTTTTCACAGTTGTGTGTCTTCCCCTATTCTACTGGTATGAGTGTTTTAACAGTTTGACCAAAGTGCTGAAGCCTTCTATTTAAGTTGCTTTACCCACCCCACTTTTAAATATCATTCTGTTGAACATCGAAATAGTGTTATAACTTCTGTTTCAGTCATCATATATGATTTAGGAAACTCATGATAGGAAGGAAAGTCTTTGGTATTTATTCATGTGTCTGTTCTTTACATGTCATTTCCTCTTTTCTAATGCTCCAATACTCCTTTTTTAGAAAAATTATTTCCTTTCTGTTTGAAGTATTTCCTTTAGCCATTCTTTAAATCTCATAGTGACAAATTCCTTTAGTTTTCCATCATCTGAAAACTGCTTGATTTTACCTTCTTTCCTGAGAGTTTCACTGAATACAGAATTTGTGGTTGAAAATTCTTTCTTTTTATCGGTTGAAAATGTGCCACTTATTGTTTCCATGGTTTTGCATGAGAAATTTTCTTTTATTCAAATTTCTATTACCGTGTAGGTAATGTTTCTTACGCTTATTTTCACTTAAAATTTTTCTTTGCTTTCAGTTTTCATAAATGTTATTTTTGTTATTTTCATTAGTCTTCATTAATTTCATTAATTTACTTTGTTTTTAGAAATGTAGTTTTCTTTGAGTTTACCCTATTTGAGTCATCTTTTTTTTAAAAAACTGGGTATTTTATATTAAAGAGAATTACTAATTTTTATTGTGATACTGTGATTGTGTCAAAACGAGAATTTATCTCTGTTTATAAAAGTGGAAGAAAGTCAGAAGACACCTTGTCACTATGTTGTAGTCCAGTTCTGGGACTTTTCATCAGTTTGCCTTCCTCTTTTGACCTGTGGAGCTCTCCTTTGATTATATGTTATGTTATCTCCAACCTTTATAGTTGTACTTAGTGATGAGGAACAGGAAGAGATTAGAAGTGGCTTTGCTCATTTTTTAATTATAATATATGGAATTTATTTGGATCTGAATTTAAATAAATGATATAAAAGTACAAGTATGAGATGATTAAAAATTTGAAAACTTGATATTTTATATTAATTTTTAATGTGGTATTGTGATTCTGTCAAAATAAGACTTTATCTTTTAGAAATATCTCTTCATGGCAGATAGGTAGGGAAGAGTGGAAACAGTGACAGATTTTATTTTCTTGGGTGCCAGAATCACTGTGGATGGTGACTGCAGCCATGAAATTAAAAGATGCTTGTTCCTTGAAAGAAAAAATGATGAAAAATATAGACAGCAAGTAAAAAAGCAGAGATATCACTTTGCCAATAAAGGACTGTATAATCAAAGCTATGGTTTTTCCAGTAGTCATGTATGGATGTGAGAGTTTGACCATAAAGAAGGCTGAGCGCCACAGAATTGATGCTTTCCAATTGTGGTGCTGGAGAAGACTCTAGAGAATCCCTTGGACTGAAAGGAAATAAGACCAGTCAATCCTAAAGGAAATCAGTCCTTAATATAATTGGAAGAATTGATGCTAAAGCGCCAATACTTTGGCCACCTGATGCGAAGTGCTGATTCATTGGAAATGACCTTGGTGCTGCAAAAGACTGAGGACAGGAGGAGAAGCAGGCAGCAGAGGATGAGATGATTGGAGAGCATCACTGATTCAATGTACAGGAGTTTGAACAAACTCTGGAAGATAGTGGAGGACAGGGAAACCTGGTGTGCTACAGTTCCTGGGTTTGCAAAGAGTCAGACACAACTTAGTGACAGAACAACAAGTGTGATTTTGTGATTATGTCAAAATAAGACTTGATCTTTTAGAAGTATCTACTAAAATATTTATAGATAAAATTATGAGATGTGTAGAATTTGCCTCAGTATGCATGGATTTGTACATAGGGCAAAAGTGGTCATTGGTTGATGGTTGTCAGGGCTGGGTGATGGATACATGGGATTTAGAGTATCTTTGTACATGTAAGAAATTCTTCATATTTAATAATTCATAAAATGTTAACAAGAATTTCTTGAACACAGGTATTAGGGAAGAAGGAAACTTGCATGATAAATTTTCTTTGTGTTTAACGTATGAGTATTGGTGAAACCGACACCTTATAAGCCACTGCATTTTAATATATTTGCTTGTAAATGAAGTATTAAATGTGCTTAGAGTGTGTGCATTGGTATGTTAGGAACCCCAGGGACTGTTTTGTAGTTATTATTATGAAAGTTTTTTTTTTGTTTTGCAAAGACTAATATGCTTTCTTTGAGTTCTTCTCTTCTCTCTAGAACCTGAACAGTTTCAGAGTTGCCTTTGCTGTAGGATTGGTATTTTAGTATGTTTGGAATTTATTCAGTCTCATTTCTTTAACAGCTTTCAGTTCAGAATCAGGAATTTGAAACTAATGAGGATGGAATCCCAAAGATGGATCAGTTTCATTTGGTATGTGACCTTTTTGTCATTTACTTGTTGGAAACCTGTGATATAGGTGTGAACAGTAGTATCAACTTACTTAACTGAAGAAGTCCTCTAATTTTTATAAGAATACAAATAACATTCCCAGTAAAGAAGTATTGAAAAAATTCAAGTGCCCTACTTACACCATTGCCAGAAACTTATTGCTAGAGATTACTACTGGAATTTTTCAGATAAATTATATATATAGTCTGTGTAATAATTAAGGAAAAGCAGTAGTTTCTATATCTTCAAAGATAATATTTTATTAAAATTAGTGTTCTACTACTTTTTATAAGTACCTAGTTGTATCTTTCAGAGAAGGCAATGGCACCCCACTCCAGTACTCTTGCCTGGAAAATCCCATGGACGGACGCGCCTAGTAGGCTGCAGTCCATGGGGTCGCTAAGAGTCGGACATGACTGAGCGACTTCGCTTTCACTTTTCAGTTTCATGCATTGGAGAAGGAAATGGCAACCCACTCCAGTGTTCTTGCCTGGAGAATCCCAGGGACCGGGGAGCCTGGTGGGGTGCCGTCTGTGGGGTCGCACAGAGTCAGACATGACTGAAGCGACTTAGCAGCAGCAGCAGCAGCAGCAGCTGTGTCTTTTCTTTGTCATTCATCTGTGTTATTCATATTGCTTTAAGATATACATATGTATACAACCAACATATTTTGAGTATCTGTTCTATATTAGGAATTGAACTAGGGTCTGCTTTTTAGGATTGAAACATTGAAGAAATTAATCATTTAGAAATATGAACAAGTAAACAACCAATATCTG
Source organism: Bubalus kerabau (assembly GCF_029407905.1). Classification (NCBI taxonomy): domain Eukaryota; kingdom Metazoa; phylum Chordata; class Mammalia; order Artiodactyla; family Bovidae; genus Bubalus; species Bubalus kerabau. The sequence continues at coordinate 75,191,138 of NC_073631.1, read as the reverse complement.
TATATATAGAGTATTAAGAAAATAGTTTGGTGGAAGCTAATATTTAATTTGTCAGGAAAAGATGGAGGGAAGAAGCTATTCATAAATGCCACCACATAGTTATTTGAAGTGAACCTTCAAGGTTGAATTAGGATTTTATGAAAGTTAGAATGAGGTACTAGACATTTCAGGTAAAGACAGTATCTGAACTAAGACACGAAAATATTAAAGTCTTTTGTAATGGAATCATCCCCAGTGTGACTAGATGTTAAGGGGTTAAATATGGCAGTAAACAAGTCTATAAAAGTATAATGACCTTCCCTGGTGGTTCAGTGGTTACAAATCCTCCTACCGTTGCAGGGGACATGGGTTTGCTCCCTGGTCTGGGAAGATTTCACATATTGCAGGGCAGCTAAGGCTGTGGGCTGCAACTGCTGAAGCCCACGTGCCCTAGAGCCCTTGTTCTGCAACGAGAAGCCACCACAATGAGAAGCCCACACATCACAACTAGAAAACAGCCCCTCTTAGCACAAATAGAGAAAGGTCTCACGCAGCAATGAAGATCCAGTGCAGCCAAAAAATAATAATAATTTTTTTTTAAGTATAATGATCAGGCTGTAAAAGTTCTCTTGCCAGTTTTTTTTTAAAGAAATTATTTATTTTATGTTTTACAACTGCTTTTATGGCTTTAAGAGCAATTTTAAGATTTATAGAAAAAGTGAATAGAAGGTAGAGATTTCCCATATATCTCCTTCTCTCTTATACACAGTTTATCCATTATCAACATTCCCTCCCAGAGTTATTTGTTGCAGTTGATAACTCCATTGACACATCGTTGTTGCCTTAAGTCCATCATTTGTATTAGGGCTTACTCTTAGTGTGGTACATTCTTAAAGTTTGAACACATGTATATTGCCATATATCTACCATTAATATACAGAGTATTTTCACTGCCCTAAAAATCCTCTATAGTCTACCTGTTCATCTCTACTTTCTCCAAACCCCTGAAGACGGATATTTTTCTTGTCTCCATAGTTTTGACTTTTCCAGAATGTCATGTAGTTGGAATCATACAGTATGTAGTCTCTTAAAATTGGCTTTTTTCCACATAATCGTATGCATGTAAGATTCCTTCACATCTTTTCATGATTTGATAGTTCATTTATTCTTAGCCTTTATCCATTATCTGTATGTACCACAGTCTATTTATACGTTCACCTACCGAAGGACAACTTGGTTGTTTCCAGGTTTTGACAAATTATGAATGAAACTGCAGTAAACATCCATGTGCAGGTTTTTGTGTGGATGTAAGTTTTTATTTCCTTGGAGTGCAATTGTTGGATTATATGGTAATAGTATTTTTAAATAGTATAGTTTTTAATAGTAGTTTTAAATAATATAGTATAGAACTGTCTTCTAAGTACCATTTTTGAGTTTTGGTTGCCATCAGCAATAAATGAGAGTTGCTCCACAGCCTGACTGCTATTCAGTCAGTATTTTGGGTTGTGGCCATTCTTACAGATGTATACTAGTATCTCATTGGGCTTTCTGGGTGACTTAGTGGTAAAGGATTTGCCTCCCAATGCAGGAGACACGGGTTCTATCCCTGGCTTAGGAAGATCCCAAGGAAATGACAACCCACTCCAGTCTCCTTACCTGGAAAATCCCATGACAGAGGAGTCTAGCAGGCCACGGTCCATGACGTCACAAATGAATCAGACACACCTTAGTGACTAAACAATAAAAACAACACATACTAAAGATACTATTGAAAGGTTGTTGCTGAACCAGGAAAGACGCTGGGATTCTTCGCCTCCAGAGGAGAAGAATTCAATCTGGGGCCAGAGATGAGTCTTGATTGCTCAGAGCTTTTATGTAATAAAGTTTTATTAAAGTGTAAAAAATAGAGAAAGCTTCTGACATAGACATCAGAAGGGGGCAGAAAGAGTGCCCCCTTGCTTGTGTTAGCAAGGGAGTTACATACTTTTTATGTAACAGACGCAGGCAGACGTAGCCTGCAATGCCGGAGACCTGGGTTCGATTCCTGGGTTGGGAAGATCCCCTGGAGAAGGAAATGGCAACCCACTCCAGTATTCTTGCTTGGAGAATCCCGTGGACAGAGGAGCCTGGTGGGCTGCAGTCCACGGGGTCGCAAAGAGTCGGACACAACTGAGTGACTTCACTTTACATACTTTTTAATTAGTTATTACAGTAAATCAAAAGAATATCTGGAGGTTGTAAAGATCTTACTAGACCCACTCCCATAATTTGCATTTTAAGGTAATAGGATTAGCCAGAAGGTTTTCAGGAAGGAGAAACTGTCCTCAAGCAGGATACATTGTTGTTATATAATCCTTAGTACAGAGTTTAAACTGAGTTGTTTGTTGTGTGATCATCAGTTATAGATACATCAGGCTTAAAGATTAAAAACGTTTTATGTGACTAAGACTAAGGAATGTAGAGGGAAAAGGGTTTGTCCTTCTCCTTGAGAATTCCAGACCGCTGTCTCCTCAAGAATCCCAGACCCCTCTCTCCTTGGGGACCCCTGGACTTCTTATCAACCTGCCAATGAATTGACTCTCTCAGTATCTTAAACATTTTAAATATGTTTAAAAACATACTCTGTAGAATGCAGTATGGGCATTGACATTCATTCAGTTACCAGATGGAAACTGAATACCTGCTCTATCACTGTGCTCATTGTTGGGGATGAAATGAGAAAGTAGAATTTCTGGTCTTATACTCTTTAGAGGACACTAGGAGTAAATAGGTGATTTTTATTCCATATGAAATGTGCTCTCATTAGAGTCATCCATAGGGAACAAAAAACAAAAAGCATATTTTGGGTGATGGAATTAATGGAAGAACAACATTATAGTGTTATTAACATGTGATAACACAAAATAAGATTCTTTGAAATCCTGGTACATAATAAATTCTGACCTCCATAATGATCATTCTAATGTTAGTGGTGGTGGATGTGTTTCAAGAGATCATTTCATAAGTGAAACCAAAAGCAGTTGACCAAGTAAAGGAGGCTACTGTTTCAGACAGAGGCACTTCAATGTAAAATTTTCAGTGTCAAATTCTGACTAGTCCCCTAAGAAAAGGGAAAATGGAAAGTAAAAAAAAATTAGATGTTTTTTGGGAATTTCACTTGTTTTTGATAAATATTTCAGTTGTGATTCTTTTCTTTTCCCTTCTGCATTACCCCCCTGTCATTTGATTCCATTGTTTTAATACTAGATTAATCCCTTTCCAATAAAAACCAGTTGATTTTGGTAAAAAGCTTTAAAAAAAATGGGAAAAATTGATTTTAGCTCTGTATCATTAATTGAAATTATTTTTGAATTGGGTACTCCTTATTACAAGTTTGTCCTTTTATTCATTTTGATTTTATCTTTGCTTTGTAACATCTCTTTTTTCTTGCAGGATGATAATGTCAAATCCCTCCTCTGTAGCTTGATCTGTTGTAGAAGTTCAATGACTGCCGAGCAGGTTTTGAATGCTGACTGTTTCTTGCTACCAAAGGGAAAATCAATGCCAAACTCAGAGAAATATACTGAATACATCCCCAAAAAAGAGGAAGAAGAATTAAAGGTGAAGAACTTGGATAAAGATAAGGAAAAGACAAGAAATGGTGAAGCCAGCTTTGATTGATAGATTAGTATTCTTTTGTTGTTGCAGGTGTTCCTTTTAAAACCTTTGTTTAGTTTGGTTAAATAAAAAATCTGGAAGTGTTCTGGAGCTAGTTGGGTTGTATCTTTGGTATTCTAGTTGTGAAAAATAAAAGATGTTTGGCTATGCAAAAAAAAAAATGTATATTTTGAAATTTCATTTAACTGGAGTTGTTAAGGAAGGATTTTATGTCTGTAGTTACTTTTTGAAATTGCATAATCAGCCTATATTACTTGTAATAGAAAAGATTATTAGATTGTTGGACAGGTTCTATACAGAGTTACAGTATGTAGGCCAGCTCACGATGAAGGGTGATACTTTTGTTTAACAGATGGTAGTTGGCATCTGCTTTATTCCCAGTTCTGGGAATATAAAGATAAATTTAATGTGGTCCTTACACTTAAAAGCACATACATATGTTGAGAAAGTTGGAGATCTAAACACATCTTCATAATACAATGTAGAATATCTAATGATAGCTCTGGACAGATTTTATTTGATTACACAGAAGGGATACTCATCCTGTGGAAGAGGGGTATCATGGAAACCTTTCTGGAGGAGGTACTACCATAGTTAAATCGTAAAGGATGAGTAGTAAAGGTGAAGGAGGATCAAGAGTACCTTCTTAGCAGAGAAAGCATGATGAGAGCACTGAGGGGAGAAGCAGTTTGTTGTGTTTAATAGAGACTAGTCATATGGGGGATATAACATGAAATACTAAAATGCCTCATACCTTATAATTTTGTAGGAAATGTGGAGCTATTGAAAAATTTTAGACCACTTTGGCTCCCTCAAAATCCATCTTATACCTACTACCAGGATAAGAGGTAGGGAGAGTGATCAAAAGGATATTATGATAAAGTAGGTGAGCTGTGATGAAAGTAAGATCTACAGAAAGAGAAAAAGTGATGAAACATATGGGTCAGATTTATGAAATAGGCCAAGTTTTGTTTGACTTGGTGATTGGAGCTTGGTGATCTGTAGACTAAAGTAGTATGTTAGAGTCTCTAAATGCCTATTCAAAAATCTAATCTTCCTTTCTTCCTTAGTAATATGTAACAGTTTTGTTTAGGATGGCAGTGTTCTTGGCTAAAAGAATACATTTATCATATTGCTTTTTAGTTTAAGCTTTTTGACTAGATTTTGCAAAGTAAGGCTCCTTTAAAGGAGCTGACTTAGACTGGAGATGTATCCTTTTATCCTGTCCTTTTCCTGTTGCCTAGAAGCTAACCTGGTGGTTAGAATCTGAGCAGTCTCCTTGGATCATGAAGTAACTTTGAGGATGAAGCTCATGAACTAGGAGGATGGAGCAGCAAGTTAGAAGAACTGATGTTTCTGGTAATTCTGGAGTGTTTGAACTACTCTCAAGATTTCATGTTACTTGAGAGAGGAAATCCTTATGTCAGAGTGTGGTCCCTATATCAACAGACTCAGCATCACCTGGAGGCTTATTTGAAATGCAAATTCTCGGCTCCACTCCAGATTTTATGAAGAATCTGGGGGTGGAGCCTGGCTGTCTCTTCTTTTTTTTTTGCATTTTTTTTTATTTTTATTTTTTTACTTTACAATATTGTATTGGTTTTGCCATACATCAGTATGAATCTGCCACAGGCATACACGTGTTCCCCATCCTGAACCCTCCTCCCTCCTCCCTCCCCGTACCATCCCTCTGGGTCGTCTCAGTGCACCAGGACATGGAAGCAACCTAGATATCCATCAGCAGATGAATGGATAAGAAAGCTGTGGTACATATACACAATGGAGTATTATGCAGCCATTAAAAAGAATACATTTGAATCGGTTCTAACGAGGTGGATGAAACTGGAGCCTGTTATACAGAGTGAAGTCTGTTTCTTAGGAAGCACTGTAAGTCATTGTTCAATCACACAGTCATGTCCGACTCTTTGCCACTCCATGGACTGCCCACACCAGGCTTCCCTGTCCATCACCAACTCCTGGAGCTTGCTCAAACTCATGTCCACTGTGTTGGTGATCCCATCTAACCATCTCATCCTCTGTAGTTCCCTTCTCCTGCCTTCAGCCTTTCCCAGCACCATGGTCTTTTCTAAGGAGTTAGTTCTTCGCATATGGTGGCCAAAGTATTGGCATTTCAGCCTCAGTATCAGTCCTTTCAATGAATATTCAGGACTGATTTCCTTTAGGATTGACTGGTTTAATCTCCTTTCAGTCCAAGGTACTCTCCAACACCACAGTTCAAAAGCATCAATTCTTCAGTGCTCAGCCTTCTTTATGGTCCAACTCTCACATCCATGCATGACTACTGCAAAAACCATAGCTTTGACTAGATGGACCTTTGTTGGCAAAGTAATGTCTCTGCTTTTTAATATGCTGTCTAGGTTGGTTGGTCATAGCTTTTCTTCCAAGGAGCAGGTGTTTTAATTTCATGGCTGCAGCCATCATCTGTAGTGATTTTGGAGCCCAAGAAAATAAAGTCTGTCACTGTTTGCATTGTTTCCTTGTCTATTTGCCATGAAGTGATGGGACCGGATACCATGATCTTAGTTGTTTGAATGTTAATTTTTAAGCCAAACTTTCCCCTCTCCTCTTTTACCTTCATCAAGAGGCTCTGTAGTTCCTCTTCACTTTCTGCCATAACGGTGGTGTCATCTGCATATCTAAGGTTATTGATATTTCTCCCAGCAGCCTTTATTCCAGTCATCCAGCCGGGAATTCTGCATGATGTACCCTGCATAGAGGTTAAATAAGCAAGGTGACAGTATGCAGCCTTGGCATACTCCTTTCCCAATTTGGAACAAGTCTGTTGTTCCATATCTGCTTCTAACTGTTGCTTCTTGACCTGCATACAGGTTTTGCAGGAGGCAGGTAAGGTGTTCTGGTATTCCCATCTCTTAAGAATTTTCCACAGCTGTTGTAATCCACATAGTCAAAGGCTTTGGCATAGTCATTAAAGCAGAAGTAGATGTTTTTCTGGAACTCGCTTGCTTTTTCGATGACAGCAGATGTCAGCAATTTGATCTCTGGTTCCTCTGCCTTTTCTAAATCCAGCTTGAACATCTGGAAGTTCATGGTTCACATACTGTTGAAGCCTGGCTTGGAGGATTTTCAGCATTACTTTGATAGCTGTGAGATGAGTGCAATTGTGCAGTAGTTAGAACATTCTTTGGCATTGCCATTCTTTGGGATTGAAATGAAAACTGACCTTTTCCAGTCCTGTGGCCACTACTGAGTTTTCCAAATTTGCTGGCATATTGAGTGTAGCACCTTACCAGCATCATCTTTTAGGATTTGAAACAGCTCAACTGGAATTCCATTGCCTCCACTAACTTTGTTCTATTATAAGTCATTTTCTTCTAAATAAGTTTTTGTAATATATACTGAAGAGAACCATTGCCACACATTCAAGCTTTTGTTCCTTTTGGGGTTTTTTGTTTTACAGTAGAACTTAATTCTAGCTGATTAAGTAATAAAAAGATAGTAGTTAGGTTTTAAACCTGAATAAAAGGACAAAGAATAGATCACTTCACTTACTCTTTTAAATAAAGAATTAGATAAGCATTTTCCAGATGTGTTCTCCTGAACACTAGTCCCTTGGGATGTTCATCACAAAAAAAGTGTGACTAGCTGTTTGGAGAGTAATGCTAAATTGAAGACTTGATCATGCATATTAGAGAGTAAAGTTTCTAAAAAGTTTTCCAGAAAAGAAATTAGTTTTATTTAACCAACATATGTTTAAATTGGTGCAGCAATTTTTTTGTATACCTAGTAACTTCTAAAACTATAGAGTTTCAGATTTTGTGGCATGCCAAGTTAGATAGTAATTATTTTTACTTGTTTAAAAATGACAAATATTAGTACTCTACGTAGAGACAAATTTCATGTGTCACTTCAGTGCCAAGATGTTCCTTGAGGTATGTGTCTATATGTGTAAGGGCAATGCAGAGGCAAACAAATGTGCTCACTGCCCTGTGGGCAGTCCGAGAGAGATGCAGTGTATAATAAGCTACAGGAGCAAAACATGTCTCTCACAAAGAAGAGGAAGAGAGGAATAATGAGGTTATGGGACAGACTTCTGGCTCATTTTAGAAGTACAGTAGGATTCTGCTTATTTGGAACTGGATAAAGCAACTTAAGAATGCTCAAAGGATAGATTTGGGAAATTTGCCTGGAGTATAGCATATTTACATTTCATGCAAAGATGGGCTCGATAAAGGACAGAAATGGTATGGACCTAACAGAAGCAGAAGATATCAAGAAGAGATGGCAAGAATACACAGAAGAACTGTACAAAAAAGATCTTCATGACCCAGATAATCACGATTGTGTGGTCACTGACTTAGAGCCAGATATCCTGGAATGTGAAGTCAAGTGGGCCTTAGAAAGCATCACTATGAACAAAGCTAGTGGAGGTGATAGAATTCCAGTTGAGCTATTCCAAATCCTGAAAGATGATGCTGTGAAAGTGCTGCAATCAATATGCCAGCAAATTTGGAAAACTCGGTACTGGCCACAGGACTGGAAAAGGTCCGTTTTCATTCCAATCCCAAAGAAAGGCAATGCCAAAGAATGTTCAAACTACCGCACAATTGCACTCATCTCACACGCTAGTAAAGTAATGCTCAAAATTCTCCAAGCCAGGCTTCAGCTATATGTGAACCGTGAACTTCCTGATGTTCAAGCTGGTTTTAGAAAAGGCAGAGGAACCAGAGACCAAATTGCCAACATCTGCTGGGTCATCGAAAAAGCAAGAGAGTTCCAGAAAAACATCTATTTCTGCTTTATTGACTATGCCAAAGCCTTTGACTGTGTGGATCACAATAAACTGTGGGAAATTGTGAAAGAGATGGGAATACCAGACCACCTGATCTGCCTCTTGAGAAATTTGTATGCAGGTCAGGAAGCAAGAGTTAGAACTGGACATGGAACAACAGACTGGTTCCAAATAGGAAAAGGAGTACATCAAGGCTGTATATTGTCACCCTGCTTATTTAACTTACATGCAGAGTACATCATGAGAAATGCTGGGCTGGAAGAAGCACAAGCTGGAATCAAGATTGCCGGGAGAAATATCAATAAGCTCAGATATGCAGATGACACCACCCTTATGGCAGAAAGTGAAGAGGAACCAAAAAGCCTCTTGATGAAAGTGCAAGTGGAGAGTGAAAAAGTTGGCTTAAGGCTCAACATTCAGAAAACGAAGATCATGGCATCCGGTCCCATCACTTCATGGGAAATAGATGGAGAAACAGTGGAAACAGTGTCAGACTTTATTTTTGGGGCCCCAAAATCACTGCAGATGGTGACTGCAGCCATGAAATTAAAAGACACTTACTCCTTGGAAGGAAAGTTATGACCAACCTAGATAGCGTATTGAAAACCAGAGACATTACTTTGCCAACAAAGGTTTGTCTAGTCAAGGCTATGGTTTTTCCTGTGGTCATGTATGGATGTGAGAGTTGGACTGTGAAGAAGGCTGAGTGCCAAAGAATTGATGCTTTTGAACTGTGGTGTTGGAGAAGACTCTTGAGAGCCCTTTGGACTGTAAGGAGATCCAACCAGTCCATTCTGAAGGAGATCAGCCCTGGGATTTCTTTGGAAGGAATGATGCTAAAGCTGAAACTCCAGTACTTTGGCCACCTCATCGAAGAGTTGACTCATTGGAAAAAACTCTGATGCTGGGAGGGATTGGGGGCAGGAGGAGAAGGGGACGACAGAGGATGAGATGACTGGATGGCATCACTGACTCTATGGACGTGAGTCTAAGTGAACTCCAGGAGTTGGTGATGGAGAGGGAGGCCTGGCGTGCTGCGATTCATGGGGTTGCAAAGAGTCGGACACTACTGAGCGACTGATGTGATCTGATCTGATCTGATAGCATATTCATGGGGTAGCTGAGAAAGCTTAGAAAAGTATTTTGGGGGCAGATCATAGAGGGCATGAGTTGCTCTATAAGAGATGGTAGTCTATTATAAATATGAGCAGCTGAGTCACACAGTCATGTTTATTTTAGAATAAAATAATGATTTTGGAAACAATGGATATAAAGTCAAGGATGGCATATTTCACTAAAATAATTGAGGCAAAGAAAACATCCTGTTTTGAATGGAGGTATTGAAAAGGAGAAAATTAAGAATATAAACTGATCCTCAGAAGATATGTATGGGGAGCTTCTGGTCCATTTCATAGATTTCATTGTATCAGTGCTAAGTCATTTCAGTGTATATTTAAATATCAGTATTTGTTAAATTTCTTTTTAGCATTTCTCTTTTAACTCAACAAATGACATACTTCATTTCTTAGCTGTTAGTATAAGCATATCTTCTACCGTTAAAACTACATGTGGAAAGCTATTCCTTCATAGAAGTAACAAGAACACTGGAAAAAATTGTGAAAGTCAGCTTTTTCAGAACTCTGGCATTAACCAGGGACCTGCAACAGTTTGAAGAACTTTTATTAACAAAACAAAACAAACAACAGCAAAAAAAAAAAAACAGCTGAATCTTGGTAAGAATTTCAAGCTTTGTAGTGTTTTAACTTGCCCTATTGCCATTTCTTGTCCCCAGCTCCATAATAACCTTACAAACCAACAGCCTCACAATTATGTTAACTATGAAAAACAGTGGTCTAATAGGCCTTGGAATTTGCAGAATGCTTTAAGCTCCTCAGCCTGGTTATCAGAGAATTGTCACTATTTGGCCAATCTGGCAGCTCCCTGGAAAAGCCTCATTTATAGGTCTTGTCATTAAGTGATCTAACTCAGATGTTGCTCAATGGAAAAAGACTTTTCCCCAAGGCATTTGTTGAAAAAAGTCGTGACAGTTGTTTAACATCACAGCTGCTTGAAGTGGTGATACGTGTGCGTGCTCAGTTGCTTCAGTTGTGTCCTAACACTTTGCAACCCTATGGACTAGCTCATCAGGCTTCTCTCTCCATGGGATTCTCCAGGCAAGAATACTGGAGTGGGTTGCCATGCCCTCCTCCAGGAGATTGTCCCAACCCAGGGATCAAACTTGCATCTTTTATGTCTCCTACCTTGGCAGGCAGGTTCTTTACTGCTGTGCCACTGGGGAAACCCGAGTTGGTGATACATCTTGGTAAAACCGTTTAATAGGAAAATCTGGGGATAATGTTCATAGGGTGTAGAAAAGCTCCAACAGATTCTCAGGGTTCTGTTAGGTCATACACATACTCAGAGCTGAGTGCATGCCCAAGAAAGACATGCAATTTTCTATCTTCCACCTCTGGCAGATTTTAAGGTTCAGGAAAGAAGTTCTTGTGACGTGTAAGGCAGAGTTGTAAACTGCCAGTGTTGAGTGTGTGCCCTAAGATGCACACAGGCCCTCAACAGTCTGGGCAGGGAGGTTTACAGCTTCCAGGCATTTAAGGAAACTTCTTTCCAGTTATTAGCTGACCATTAAGCTAAGCTGGGCTTCCCAGGTGGTGCTAGTGGTAAAGAACCTGCTTCCCAGTGCAGGAGATGTAAGAGAAATGGATTCGATCCCTGGGTCAGGAAGATACCCTGGAGAAGAAGAAAATGGCAACCTACTCCAGTATTCTTGCCTGGAGAATCCCATGGACAGTGAAGCCTGGTGGACTGCAGTCCATAGGGTCGCAAAGAGTTGGACACGACAGAAGCGACTTTGCAGGCAGTCAGGCAAGCTAAGCTGCACTGAAAAGAGCAAAGACTTCACAGAAATTATTCTAGCAAAGTTACTAAGCAAACATCATGATTGTCATCAATAACAATTAGCAATAACAAACTCTGTGTTGAGGGGAGGAAATGTGATTTCCAAAGTTGGAAATTACTGTTTAAGATGTCCAGTTTTGTGCAAAAAATAAGCGAGACATGAAACAAAAATATGGTCTATATGCTAGAAAAAAAAGCAAGAAATAAAAACTGTCCCCAAGGAGGCTAGATGTTAGACTTCAAAGTTCACAAGACTTTATATCAGCTATTAAAACATGTTCAAAGAACTATAGGAAACCATTTCTGAAGAATTAAAGTATGAGAATAATGTATCATCAAATAGAGAATGCCAATAGAAATTTCAGGAAAGAACCAAATAGAATTAGGGAACTGAAAAGTACAACCAGAATTAAAAAAATAAAAAGACTCATGAGAGGGGCTCTATAGCAGATTTAAAAGTGACAAAAGGAAAAATCAGTGAACTTAAAGGTATGTCAGTTTAGATCATGTGGAGTGAGGAATACAGAAAAGAATGAATAAAAATGAAGAGACTTAGGAGGACTGTGACACATCACCAAACATACCAACAGAAGTTCAAATGATTGCTTGTTTTCTGGGAAACTTTGATTTATTTTAAATGTATGTGTGCATGCAAGTTACTTCAGTCACGTCCAACTCTGCGACGCTATGGACTGTAGCCCGCCAGGCTCCTATGCCCATGAGATTCTCCAGGCAAGATCAGTGGAGTGGATTGCCATGCCCTCCTCCAGGAGATCTTCCAGACCCAGGATATAGCCCATAACTCTTAAAGTTTGGCTGCATTGGCAGACAGGTTCTTTACCACTAGCGCCACCTGGGAAGCCCCAGGATACAGTCTGTGGGGTTGCAAAGAGTCAGACAGGACTGAGCACACACACATAAATATGTTACATTTTCCAGTCAAAAGATAGAAACTGGAAAAATACATTTTTTCCCCCAAAATACCATATTTTGTGCCATCTGTAAGAGACACAATCTTAGTGTCATGACCACGGAGCAGCATTGACACATTCAAATCAGCATGAGGGAATGCCTTTCCATTCATATTGGCCAAGCTGATACCTAGATTGAAACACTTGCTGGAAACTTTGTTGCCTGGAATATGGGATTCAGTCATAAGGTGTCATTCTTGGCAGTAAAAAGGATCAGTAGGAAAATGCTAAGATGAAGCATATGAATGCATCTTTTGATATCTTATTTGTGAGACAAGAGGTGGGAATCCTGTGCCTGAGCACTCTTCCCAACCCGGAACTGTTACATATGGGATTCATACAGGGAAGTACCAGACCCAGAACAGCTTGTTAGCAGAAAGGCGGGTAGTGCAAACAATTATGCCTGGTGTCACTACTCTGTGGAGTCAGAGGCTGTCTACCTTGGACTAGAGAGCATCTGAAAGCTTTCAGAACAGTTTCTCACTTTCTGAAGCTTTGAAGGAAATAATGAATCAGGATTTACATATTTCTTAGTGGAGTGGCTCACGGTAGAATATAGCTGGAAGACTGAATTGAGTTCTCTGTATTTGCAGCCTTAAGTATCCTCACTGCTGTAGAGCCTTGTGACTCTGTTCTTAAAGCACATGAATTGTAGCTACACAGTGGACTTCTTGCCATCTGTGACATATGCCATCATATGCCTGGTACAGAATACCTCCTCTTATGCCAGCATGACTAGGCTGATAGGTCTTCTACTCCTGCTTGCTTCTGGTTTTAAGGGCCTTTGAATGGGTACCTAATTAAATTCCAGAACAAATTAGTGCCTTATCTGAGAATATATTTCCCCATGACAATCTTTACCCTTATCATCCCCACTGACAAAACCTACCAGGAGCAGCTCTCCACGTCAGACATCAGTCTTTCTTTCAGTTCTCCAACCAGCTGATTGTGATCCTCAACTTGGGAAGCCCATGGCCCGCTACCCACTATACAAAGTGGATGTTGTGCCCAAGGGTGTTCCCAACAATTCATAAATTGTATGAATCCCATAAAGTCAAGGAACTCTGTTCAGTTTGTACATTCACTTTCAAATTGTTTCAGGGTGGCCATCAATAATGAGCCATGCATGGTGATGCCACGAGTTAACCTGACTGAAGTCCAGAAAGCCGTCTGTATGCTGAGAAACAGCACAGCGATTGTGAAGGGCTACATTTTGTGGGATCAGAAAGAGTCAGATATGACTAAGCTACTAACACTTTGACTTTCACTTTTACCTGCCTAGACCACATGTTTGACCTTAATGTATACCAAGAGGGCATTTCTGCATTGATTTATCAGAAGAGATGCAGGAGTTCTCAGACACCCAAGAAAGATTTGGCAGCCTTAGGGAAGGATTATAAGTAAGTGGGATGAAGTTTATGATGGAAGTATGATTGGTTAAAACATGAATAAGTTAAAGTGTTATTCTTTCTTTTTAAGACACTATACACTTAATCACAAAAAACTGTGAAAAATTCTTAAAGCGATGGGAATACCAGACCACCTGACTTGCCTCCTGAGAAATCTGCATGCAGGTCAGGAAGCAACAGAACTGGACATGGAACAACAGACTGGTTCCAAATAGGGAAATGAGTATGTCAAGGCTGTATATTGTCACTCAGCTTATTTAACTTCTATGCAGAGTACATCATGAGAAACGCTGGGCTGGAAGAAGCACAAGCTGGAATCAAGATTGCCAGGAGAAATATAAATAACCTCAGGTATGCACCACCCTTATGGCAAAAAGCGAAGAAGAACTAAAGAGCCTCTTGATGAAAGAGGAGAGTGAAAAGGTTGGCTTAAGACTCAACATTCAGAAAACTAAGATCACGGCATCTAGTCCCATCAGTTCAGTTCAGTTGCTCAGTCGTGTCCGACTCTTTGCGACCCCATGAATCGCAGCACACCAGGCCTCCCTGTCCAACTCCCTGTCCAACTCCTGGAGTTCACTCAGACTCACATCCTTCGAGTCAGTGATGCCATCCAGCCATCTCATCCTCTGTCGTCCCCTTCTCCTCCTGCCCCTAATCCCTCCTAGCACAAGAGTCTTTTCCAATGAATCAACTCTTCGCATGAGGTGGCCAAAGTACTGGAGTTTCAGCTTTAGCATCATTCCTTCCAAAGAAATCCCAGGGCTGATCTTCAGAATGGACTGGTTGGATCTCCTTGCAGTCCAAGGGACTCTCAAGAGTCTTCTCCAACACCACAGTTCAAAAGCATCAATTCTTTGGCACTCAGCCTTCTCCACAGTCCAACTCTCACATCCATACATGACCACTGGAAAAAACATAGCCTTGACTAGACAGACCATTGTTGGCAAAGTAATGTCTCTGCTTTTCAATATGCTGTCTAGGTTGGTCATAACTTTTCTTCCAAGGAGTAAGTATCTTTTAATTTCATGGCTGCAGTCACCATCTGCAGTGATTTTAGGGCCCCAAAAATAAAGTCTGACACTGTTTCCACTGTTTCCCCATCTATTTCCCATGAAGTGATGGGACCGGATGCCATGATCTTCGTTTTCTGAATGTTGAGCTTTAAGCCAGCTTTTTCACTCTCCACTTGCACTTTCATCAAGAGGCTTTTTGGTTCCTCTTCACTTTCTGCCATAAGGGTGGTGTCATCTGCATATCTGAGCTTATTGATATTTCTCCCGGCAATCTTGATTCCAGCTTGTGTTTCTTCCAGCCCAGCGTTTCTCATGATGTACTCTGCAGAGAAGTTAAATAAGCAGGGTGACAATATACAGCCTTGATGTACTCCTTTTCCTATTTGGAACCAGTCTGTTGTTCGATGTCCAGTTCTAACTCTTGCTTCCTGACCTGCATATAGGTTTCTCAAGGGGCAGGTCAGGTGGTCTGGTATTCCCATCTCTTTCAGAATTTTCCACAGTTTATTGTGATCCACACAGTCAAAGGCTTTGGCATAGTCAATAAAGCAGAAATAGATGTTTTTCTGGAGCTCTCTTGCTTTTTCGATGATCCAGCAGATGTTGGCAATTTGGTCTCTGGTTCCTCTGCCTTTTCTAAAACCAGCTTGAACATCTGGAAGTTCACGCTTCACGTATTGCTGAAGCCTGGCTTGGAGAATTTTGAGCATTACTTTACTAGCATGTGAAATGAGTGCAATTGTGCGGTAGTTTGAGCATTCTTTGGCATTGCCTTTCTTTGGGATTGGAATGAAAACTGGCCTTTTCCAGTCCTGTGGCCACTGCTGAGTTTTCCAAATTTGCTGAAATATTGAGTGCAGCACTTTCACAGCATCATCTTCCAGGATTTGAAATAGCTCAACTGGAATTTCATCACCTCCACTAGCTTTGTTCGTAGTGATGCTTTCTAAGGCACACTTGACTTCACATTCCAGGATGTCTGGCTCTAGGTGAGTGATCATACCATCGTGATTATCTTGGTCGTGAAGCTCTTTTTTGTACAGTTCTTCTGTGTATTCCTGCCACCTCTTCTAATATCTTCTGCTTCTGTTGCTGCTGCTGCTGCTAAGTCACTTCAGTCGTGTCCAACTCTGTGCGACCCCATAGCTGGCAGCCCACTATGCTCCCCCATCCCTGGGATTCTCCAGGCAAGAACACTGGAGTGGGTTGCCATTTCCTTTTCCAATGCATGAAAGTGAAAAGTGAAAGTGAAAGTTGCTCAGTCGTGTCCAACTCTTCACGACCCCATGGACTGCAGCCTACCAGGCTCCTCCGTCCTTGGGATTTTCCAGGCAAGAGTACTGGATAGGTCCATACTATTTCTGTCCTTTATCGTGCCCATCTTTGCATGAAATGTTCCCTTGGTATCTCTAATTTTCTTGAAGAGATCTCTAGTCTTTTCCATTCTGTTGTTTTCCTCTATTTCTTTGCATTGATCACTGAGGAAGGCTTTCTTATCTCTTCTTGCTATTCTTTGGAACTCTGCATTCAGATGTTTATATCTTTCCATTTCTCCTTTGCTTTTTGCTTCTCTTCTTTTCACAGCTATTTGTAAGGCCTCCTCAGACAGCCATTTTGCTTTTTTGCATTTCTTTTCCATGGGGATGGTCTTGATCCCTGTCTCCTATACAATGTTGCGAACCTCAGTCCGTAGTTCATCAGGCACTCTATCTATCAGAGCTAGTCCCTTAAATGTATTTCTCACTTCCAATGTATAATCATAAGAGATTTGATTTAGGTCATACCTGAATGGTCTAGTGGTTTTCCCTACTTTCTTCAATTTCAGTCTGAATTTGGCAATAAGGAGTTCATGATCTGAGCCACAGTCAGCTCCTGGTCTTGTTTTTGTTGGCTGTATATAGCTTCTCCATCTTTGGCTGCAAAGAATATAATCAGTCTGATTTCGGTGTTGACCATCTGGTGATGTCCATGTGTAGTGTCTTCTCTTGTGTTGTTGGAAGAGGGTGTTTGCTATTACCAGTGCATTTTCTTGGCAAAACTCTATCAGTCTTTGCCCTGCTTCATTCTGTATTCCAAGGCCAAATTTGCCTATTACTCCAGGTGTTTCTTGACTTCCTACTTTTGCATTCCAGTCCCCTATAATGAAAAGGACATCTTTTTTGGGTGTTAGTTCTAAAAGGTCTTTTGGTCTTCATAGAACTGTTCAACTTCAGCTTCTTCAGCATTACTGGTTGGGGCATAGACTTGGATTACTGTGATATTGAATGGTTTGCCTTGGAAACGAACAGAGATCATTCTATCGTTTTTGAGATTGCATCCAAGTACTGAATTTTGAACTCTTGTTGACCATGATGGCTACTCCATTTCTTATGAGGGATTCCTGCCCACAGTAGTAGATATAATGGTCATCTGAGTTAAATTCACCCATTCCAGTCCATTTTAGTTCGCTGATTCCTAGAATGTCAACATTCACTCTTGCCATCCCCTGTTTGACCACTTCCAATTTGATTCATGGACCTGATGTTCCAGGTTCCTGTGCAATATTGCTCTTTACAGCATTAGACCTTGCTTCTATCTCCATGTCCGAGGTCAGGGGTGGCAGCCAGGAAGAGCTACCTCCTGCCTGAGGCTAGGGGTGGCGGCCGGGAGGAGCAACCCTACGTCCAAGGAGCGGTGGCTCTGCAGGCACCGGAGGGCCTAGAGGAGCTATTCCACGTTCAAGGTCGGGATGGGCAGCGGTGAGCAGATACCCCTCGTCAAGGTAAGGAGCAGCGGCTGTGCTTTGCTGGAGCAGCCGTGAAGAGATACCCCACATCCAAGGTAAGAGAAACCTAAGTGAGATGGTAGGTATTGCAAGAGGGCATCAGAGGGCAGACACACTGAAACCATAATCACAGAAAACTAGTCAATCTAATCACACTAGTAGCACAGTGTCTAACTTGATGAAACTAAGCCATGCCCTGTGGGGCCACCTAAGATGGGAGGGTCATGGTGGAGAAGTCTGACAGAATGTGGTCCACCGGAGAAGGGAATGGCAAACCACTTCAGTATTCTTGCCTTGAGAACCCCGTGAACAGTATGAAAAGGCAAAATGATAGGATACTGAAAGAGGAACTCCCCAGGTCAGTAGGTGCCCAATATACTACTGGAGATCAGTGGAGATCTGGAAATAACTCCAGAAAGAATGAAGGGATGGAGCCAAAGCAAAAACAATACCCAGTTGTGGATGTGACTGGTCCCATCACTTCATGGCAAATATATAGGGAAACAGTGGAAACAGTGACAGACTTTATTTGGGGGGGTTCCAAAATCACTGTGGATGGTGACTGCAGCCATGAAATTAAAAGACACTTGCTCCTTGGAAGAAAAGTTGTGACCACCCTAGACAACCTATTCAAAAGTAGAGACATTACTTTGTCAACAAAGGTCCATCTAGTCAAAGCTATGGTTTTTCCAGTAGTCATGTATGGATGTGAGAGTTGGACTATAAAGAAAGCTGCTGCTGCTGCTAAGTCACTTCTGTCGTGTCCAACTCTGTGCAACCCCATAGACGGCAGCCCACCAGGCTCCGCCTTCCCTGGGATTCTCCAGGAAAGAACACTGGAGTGGGTTGCCATTTCCTTCTCAAATGCATGAAAGTAAAAAGTGAAAGTGAAGTCACTCAGTCGTGTCCGACTGAGCACCGAAGAATTGATGCTTTTGAACTGTGGTTTTGGAGAAGACTCTTGAGAGTCCCTTGGACAGCAAGGAGATCCAACCAGTCAATCCTGAAGGAAATCAGTCCTGAATATTCGTTGGAAGGACTGATGCTGAAGCTGAAATTCTAATACTTTGGCCACCTGATGGGAAGAACTGCCTCATTGGGAAAGACCCTGATTCTGGGAAAGATTGAAGGCAGGAGGAAAAGGGGATGACAGAGGATGAGATGGTTGGATGGAATTACTGACTCAATGGATATGAGTTTGAGTAAATTCCAGGAGTTGGTGATGGACAGGGAAGCCTGGTGTGTTGCAGTCCATGGGGTTGCAAAGAGTCGGACACAACTGTGTGACTGAACTGAACTGAACTGACTGAGGTAGGGCTCCCCTGATTAGAAGAAAAAGAGACAAGCCCTAAAGTTTTACACTGTATCAGTTGGCTCAACTCAACAATGAGTACATATTTTCCTGTCTGTCAGTGAAATTCAGCACTACTACCTGTGAACCTTCTAAGGTTTGGAGTCATTTGAAATACTGGGTCACTTCTGTGTGTATGTGTGTTTATGTGTGTATGAGAGAATGGAAACCTTACTTTATCCTTTGATTTTTAAACCAAGAGACTGTGAAATCCTGTGCATTTATACTTTTCCTTTCCTGTACATGAGGTAGAAAAACTGCACATATAGATTACTAATATCATTTCATATATATAAAATATATAGTATATATAGCATTGACTTAATAATTAGAATTTTTTTTAATGATCCAGTTTAGGTTCAAAGAAACAAATAGATTAAGAATAGAGAGATGGAAAGATAAATCATGCAAACAGTACCCAAAAGAACTGCAGTGGCTACACTAAGACAAAATAGGCTTTGGCAAAAATTATTGCTAAAGAGGAAAAATAATTTATAATGAAAGTCAAAACATCACAAAGATTGTGCATATATACATCTAATAACAGAGTCTCAAATACATAAAGCAAAACCTGACAATTGGAGTAATAATTCAACAGTAATAATGGGAGATTTTATTACCTCACATTTAATAGTGGATGGAATAACTGGGCAGAAGATAATATAAAAAAAAGCAGACATGAACAAAGCTATAAATTTAAGGCCATATTTAGAACACTATAACCAGAAAGAGCAGTATGCACATTCTTCTCAGGTATACATGGAACATTTTCCAAGATTGACCATATATAAAATCATAAAACAAGTCTCAAATACTTTAAAAGTATTTAGATCATAAGTATGTTTTCTAATCACAGTGAAATAAAATTAGAAATCAATAACAGAAGGAAACTTAGGAAATTTCACAAATATATGGAAATTAAAAAACACTTCTAAATAACTGATGGATCAAAGAAAGAAATAACATAAATTAGGAAATACTTCAAAGTGAATGAAAATGAAAATACAACATACCAAAACTTAAAAGATGCAGCTAAAGCAGTGCTTAGAGGGAAATCTGGGCTTCCCTGGTGGCTCAGAGGGTAAAGAATCTGCCTGCAGTGTGGGAGACCCGGGTTTGATCCCTGGTTTGGGAAGATCCCCTGGAGGAGGGCATGGCAACCTACTCCAGTATTCTTGCCTGGAGAATCCCCATGGATAGAGGAGCCTGGTGCACTACATACAGTCCATGGGGTCGCAAAGAGTTGGACATGACTGAGTGACAAAGCACAGCACATCACAGAGTGAAATCTATAGCTGCAAAAACTTATATTAAAAAAGAAGTAAGATGTCAGTCATTAACCTAACCTAGCACAACTTTAGTTTATACCATTAAAGAACTATAAAATGATGAGCAAGCAGAATAAAGGAAATATTGAAGATTAAAAATAGAAATAAATGAAATAAAGAACAGAAAAACATTAGAGAAAACTAGTGAGACCAAAGCTCAGTTCTTTGAAAACATCAACAAAACTGAGACAAACTTCAGTTAGATGGCCCAAGAAAAAGAAAAAAAAGACTTCAGTTGTTAACATATCAATAACCTCAGATATGCAGATGAAACCACCCTTATGGCAAAAAGAGCCTAAAGAACTAAAGAGCCTCTTGATGAAGTGAAAGAGGAAAGTGAAAAAGTTGGCTGAAAACTCAACATTCAGAAAACTAAACTCATGGCATCTGGTCCCATCACTTCATGGCAAATAGATAGGAAAACAGTGGAAACAGTGACAGACTTTATTTTGGGGGGCTCCAAAATCACTGTGGATGGTGACTGCAGCCATGAAATTAGAAGACACTTGCTCCTTGGAAGAAAAGTTGTGACCAACCTGAAGTGAAGAAGTGAAGTTGCTCAGTTGTGTCCAACTCTTTGCGACCCCATGGACTGTAGCCTACCAAGCTCCTCTGTCCATGGGATTTTCCAGGCAATAGTACTGGAGTGGGTTGCCATTTCCTTCTCCAGGGGATCTTCATGACCCAGGGATTGAACCCAGGTCTCCTGCATTGTAGACAGATGCTTTACCGTCTGAGCCACCAGGGAAGTCCATAGTGACCAACTTAGACAGCATATTAAAAAGTAGAGACATAACGTTGTCAACAAAGGTCCATCTAGTCAAAGCTATGGTTTTTCCAGTAGTCATGTATGGATGTGAGAGTTGGACTATAAAGAAAGCTGAGTGCTGATGAATTGATGCTTTTGAACTGTGGTTTTGGAGAAGACTTTTGAGAGTCCCTTGGACAGCAAGGATATCCAACTAGTCCATCCTAAAGGAAATCAGTCCTGAATATTCATTGGAAGGACTGATGCTGAAGCTGAAACTCCAATACTTTGGCCACTTGATGCAAAGAACTGACTCATTTGAAAAGACCCTGATGCTGGGAAAGATTGAAGGCAGGAGGAGAAAGGGACGACAGAAGATGAGATGGTTGGATTGCATCACCAACTCTATGGACGTTAGTTTGAGTAAGCTCCGGGAGTTGGTGATGGACAGGGAGGCCTGGTGTGCTGCAGTCCATGGGATTGCAAAGAGTCGGACATGACTGAACCAAATGAACTGAAAGAAGGGACTCACTACAGACCTTATAGAATTAAGAGTGTAAGGAAATACTATGAACAACTGCATACCAACAAATCAGTGAACAGAAAGACAGAAACCTATAAAACTGACACAAAAAGAAGTAGGAACTCTGAATACACTTTGAGGAGAAAGAATTATTAAGTTAGAAAACTCTTAACCAAGAAAAGTCCAAGCTAAAGAACTTAATGGTGAATTCCCCCAGACAAAGACATACACACAAGCACTATAGGTAATTATCTCTTATGAATATAGATGCAAAGTTTCTCCATTAAAAACTGGGACTTAAGAATGCAAAGTCAGTTTAATATTTGAAAATCAATCAATGTAACAATATTAATAGAATAAAACAAAACTCATATTTTCTTAATAGATGCAGAAAAAGTATTTGACAACATCCTATATCCTTTTTATGATAAAAAACCCTATGAACAAACTAATAATAAGGAATTTACTGAACCTGATAAATAGAATCTATAAATAACTCATAGCTAGCATGATACCTAATGGTAAAAGACTGGATGATTTCTCCTAAGATAAGGAACAAGTCAAGGAATCTACTCCTGCCGCTTCTCTTCGACACTGTACTATTGGTTCCAGCCAAGACAATTAGACAAGAAGAAGAAATAAAAGGCATCAAGATTGAAAAGGAAGGTATAACATTGTTTCTATTTTCGGGTAACTTGATCTTGCCTACAGAAAATTTTAAGAAATCCATTTTACAGCTTTTAGAATTAATCAGTTCATCATATCTTGCAGATCCAAACTCATCCCATAAAAATAAATCACATTCCTGTAGCCTAGAAATTTTTATAACAATTTCATTTCCAAAATCATAAATAAAATAAAATAATTGGGAATAAATTAAACAAAAGAAGTATAAGACTTGTACACTAAAACTAGAAAACATTGATGAAGGTAAAGAAAGCTAAATAGCTTCAAAGAAATATTAATATTGTTCAATATTATTAAAATAATATTGTTCAGTTCAGTCAGTTCAATTGCTCAGTCATGTCTGACTCTTTGTGACCCCATGGACTACAGCACACCAGGCTTCCCTGTCCATCACCAACACCCAGAGCTTGTTCAAACTCATGTTCATTGAGCTGGTGATGCCATCTAACCATCTTATCCTCTGTTGTCCCCTTCTCCTCCTGCCTTCAATCTTTCCCATCATCAGGGTCTTTTCAAATGAGTCAGTTCTTCCCATCAGGTAGCCAAAGTACTGGAGCTTCAGCATCAGTCCTTCCAATGAATATTCAGGACTGATTTCCTTTAGGATTGTCTAGTTGGATCTCCTTGCATCCAAGGGACAATTCTTCGGTGCTCAGCTTTCTTTATAGTCCAACTCACATCCATATATGACTACTGGAAAAACCATAGCTTTGATTAGATTGAACTTTGTCTGTAAAGTAATGTCTCTGCTTTATAATATGCAGTCTAGGTTGGTCATAGCTTTTCTTCCAAGGAGCAAGCGTCTTTTAATGTCATGGCTGCAGTCACCATCCGCAGTGATTTTGGATCCCAAGAAAATAAAGTCTGTCACTGTTTCCATTGATTCCCCATCTATTTGCCATGAAGTGATGGGACCGGATGCCATGATCTTCATTTTTTTGAACGTTGAGTTTTAAGCTAACTTTTTCACTCTCATCAAGAGGCTCTTTAGTTCTTTTGCTTTCTGCCGTAAGGGTGGTGTCATCTGCATATCTGAGGTTATTGATATTTCTCCCAGCAATCTTGATTCCAGCTTGTACTTCATCCAGCCTAGCATTTCACATGATGTACTCTGCATGTAAATTAGGTAAGCAGGATGACAATATGCAGCCCTGACATACTCCTTTCCTGATTTGGAACCAGTCTTGTTCCATGTCTGGTTCTAACTGTTGCTTCTTGGCCTGCATACAGCTTTATAAGGAGGCAGGTAAGGTAGTCTAGTATTCCCATCTCTGAAGAATTTTCCACAGTTTGTTGTGATCCACACAGTCAAAACTGTAGTGTAGTCAATAACGCAGAAGTAGATGTTTTTCTGGAATTCTCTTGCTTTTTTTTATGATCCAATGGATGTTGACAATTTGATCTCTGGTTCCTCTGCCTTTTCTAAATCCAGCTTGAACTGGAAGTTCATGGTTCACATGCTATTGAAGCCTGGCTTGGAGGATTTTGAGCATTACTTTGATAGTGTGTGGGATGAGTGTAATTGTGTGGTAGTGTGAATATTCTTTGGCATTGCCTTTCTTTGGGATTGGAACGAAAACTGACCTTTTTCAGTCCTGTGGCCACTGCTGAGTTTTCCAAATTTGCCGGCATATTGAGTGCAGCACTTTAACAGCATCATCTTTTAGTATTTGAAATATTGTTAAGTTGATAATAATCTTTAATTATCTAAAGATTCGACACAGTCTCTCTCAAAATCTGTGCTTTTCTTTATAAATTAACATACTGATCCTAAAATTCATGTGAAAATGGAATGGACTCAGGATAGCCAAAACAATACTGAAAGAGGAAAATAAATAGGAGGAATCACATTCTTAATTTCCAATCTTCAGTTCAGTTCAGTTCAGTTGCTCAGTCATGTCCGACTCTTTGCGACCCCATGAATCGCAGCACGCCAGGCCTCCCTGTCCATCACCAACTCCCGGAGTTCACTCAAACTCACGTCCATGGAGTCAGTGATGCCATCCAGCCATCTCATCCTCTGTCGTCCCCTTCTCCTCCTGCCCCCAATCCCTCCCAGCATCAGGGTCTTTTCAAATGAGTCAACACTTTGCATGAGGTGGCCAAAGTACTGGAGTTTCAGCTACAGCATCATTCCCTCCAAACAACACCCAGGGCTGATCTCCTTCAGAATGGACTGGTTGGATCTCCTTGCAGTCCAAGGGGCTCTCAGGAGTCTTCTCCAATACCACAGTTCAAAAGCATCAATTCTGCGCTCAGCTTTCTTCACAGTCCAACTGTCACATCCATACATGACCACTGGAAAAAACATAGCCTTCAAATTACTATAAAGCAATGATAATCAAGACACTGTGGGTGCTGGCATAAGGATAGATATGTAGATCCATGGAATAGGATTGAAAGTTTCTAGTTTACTTTTGCATGTGTGTGTATGTGTGTGTGTGTAAATAAATCCTTATGTATATGGTCAGTTATTTTTTGGCAAGGGCACCAGGACAATTAAAATAGGAAAGATGTGTTTTCAGCTAATCATACTGGGGCAACTGGATATTCACATGTAAGAGAATGAAGTTGGGCCTCTATCTCAAACTGTATGCAAAAATTAACTCAAACTGGTTCATAGACACCAAGTTCATACTATAAAATTCTAAAAAGAAAAAAACAAGTATAAATCTCTGTGACCTTGGGTTAGGCCAAGCTTTCTTAGGTATGATGCCAAAAACATAAGAAAGAGAAGAAATATTAGGTATATTTATTCATTACCTTCTGAGCCACCAGGGAAGCCCCATTTAGATATATTGGAATTTATTAAGTTACAAAATTTTGTGCTTCAAAAGGCACTAACTATCAAGAAAGTGAAAAGATAGCCCACAATATTGGAGTAATATTGTTCAATCATGCATCTGTGAAAGGATTTGTAGTTAGTATGAGAACTCTTACACCCGAATAATAAAAAGAGAAACCAGTTAAAAATGGGCAAAGGTTCTGCATGGATATTTCTCCTAAGAAGATACACAAATGGCCAATAAGCACATGAGAAAATGTTCAACCTCATTAATCATTGCTGCTGCTAAGTCGCTTCAGTCGTGTCCGACTCTGTGCGACCCCATAGACAGCAGCCCACCAGGCTCCCCCGTCCCTGGGATTCTCCAGGCAAGAACACTGGAGTGGTTTGCCATTTCCTTCTCCAATGCATGAAAGTGAAAAGTGAAAGTGAAGTCGCCCAGTCGTGTCCGACTCTGCGACCCCATGGACTGCAGCCCATCAGGCTCCTCCGTCCATGGGATTTTTCCAGGCAAGAGTACAAAGGAAATTCAAATCAAACAATGAGATACCACTTCATACCCAGTAGGATGACTAAAATTTAAAAGTCAGATAAATATGTAAAATTTTTGCAAAAATCAGAGAAGTATAAGTTGACCTCTGAATAAAAGCAAATTTCATGCTTAGTAAAGCAGCAAAATTAAAATGGTGAGGTCTTATGATATTAGTAAGTTGGTGCTGGTTTTCATTTACAGTGTGAAACTGATAGTTTGATCCTATGTCTCATGAGCCATGAAAATGATTCTCCCCCTTGTTCCTAATGATACCAGTCGTAAAATTTTGTCGTAGGAACATGATTTAACAGAAATAAAGTTATGTACATGTCGAATTGAAAATTGAATAAATACAGAACACGTGAATTGTTTCATGATCCATTGCACATCAGTATAAGGTGCGTGCAAGCTAAGTCACTTCAGTAGTGTCCAACTCTGTGCGACCCTATAGACTGTAGCCCACCACGCTCCTCTGTCCTTAGGATTCTCCAAGTAAAAATACTGGAGTGGGTTGCCATGCCTTCCTTCAGGGGATCTTCCTGACCCAGGGATCAAACCCACATCTCTTATGTCTCCTGAATTGGCAGGTGGATTCTTTACCACTAGAGCCACATGGGAAGCCCCACATGAATATAAGATTGCTATAAAAGTATGCATTATGAACATACACACATAATGCTCATATATACTGAAAATAATATATAAAAATGTGTTTGTGAGAAAAATATGGGTGATGAAACATTTTTAAAATTATTTTTTCAATATTTTATTATCAATATTTCCCAACATTGTGCAAAGTTAAAAGAATTTTCCAGTGAATATTCATATATCATAATTGAAATATATCATTAGCATGTAGTTATACTTTACTATATAGCTACCTATGTTAATCGTTCAATATTTATTTTTTATTGAGTTTAAAATTTCTTTCAGATATTGAGCAGACTTCCCTGTGCTATATGGTAGGTCCTTCTTGGTTATCTGTCAATATTCTGTAATAACCTTAATGAGAAAAGAATTTTTAAAAGAATAGAAATAATTCAATAAATAACATTTTAAAAAATTGCCCCCAGCTGTCAAGTAATAATATGTCACTTCCTGAGAGATGATTATTTTTGATTAACTGAGGGTAACTTAAATTTTATTGAAGGTTTAGAACCATGTAAGTTTCTGTATGGCCACAAGGTGTCGCTCTGGGCCTAGCACATCCTGGGATACCCTTTGGGAGGAAGATTTTATGGAAAGGAACTTCTAAATGCAATCAGACTTCTGTTTATTTGGGTGACTCGTATTTTCCAGAAAAAAGAGAAATACCAAAGAAATAAAGCCATAAAATTACTTAGCTTAAGAGTTAAATTGTTGATAAACTTTTTGTTTTATCCTTCTATACTGCTTTTACAAGCTTCCCTGGTGGTTCAGTGGTAAAGAATCCACTGCCAATGCAGGAGACATGGGTTTGATTCCTGATCCAGGAAGATCCCCTGGAGTAAAGTTCTCCTCCATTAAGATCTAAAGTTAATTTAGGTTATATATTTATTTTATTGTTCAAAATACCTTTGCCACAGTTTTTCTTACCTGAAATTTGACTTTTTTACTCCACAACCTCTAGGTCAGAAGTTTTGGACATATGCAGCAAATATGTTTGTTACCAGCTGCTTGAAATGATACCTTTGCTGCTAAGTTGCTTCAGTCGTGTCCGACTCTGTGCGACCCCATGGACTGCAGCCTACCAGACTTCTCCGTCCATGGGATTCTCCAGGCAAGAACACTGGAGTGGGTTGCCATTTCCTTCTCCAATGCATGAAAGTGGAAAGTGAAAGTGAAGTCGCTCAGTCATGTCTGACTCTTAGCGACCCCATGGACTGCAGCCTACCAGGCTCCTTCATCCATGGGATTTTCTGGGTAACAGTACTGGAGTGGGGTGCCATTGCCTTCTCCCAATGATACCTTTAAGAAGGTTTAAATTAGTCATGGAAACAGAAAATTTCAAATTTATACAGTGAAAGCTTATCAAAACTATAATTTTTCTTTAATGTGATTATTTGATTAATGTCTGTATTTCTTTAAACGTAGACTATAAGGTTTGGGACTGTACTTAGCACAATGACAGACACTCAAAAAATATTAGTTAATTGATAAATTTAAGAGTCATTTGAAACTTTCACTAAAGGCTATTTTGTAAGAATTGATAAATCTCTTTAAAAAGCATACTTATTCTATTTTAATTTTTTTTAAATGATAATGGTGAGGATTAACTTTAGATCCCCTTCATTGTTTAAAAATAGCTCCTAGATAAAAATATTTTTGTTTTTAGTTGCAAAAAATAATAGTCATTTTAAAAGGAAAATAAAGCCTAATTTGTTGAAATCCATTTTAAACAAAAATGATTTCTCTTCTTTCCCTGCAAGAAATTCTCCATTTCTGTCTACATTAGATGTCACCAACTGTCAATTTGTTTCTTCATCCAGAGAACACAACCCTGGGAGCAAGAATCCAATAGTATGGTCAAATAAATTAAACTGTCTACTGGAATAACCAGGGAAAGGGTTTTCCAATTTAAAGTATTTTTCCTTTTTAAAGGGGAGAATATTTGGCAAACAGTCTATGAAGCACAGTAATCTTTTTCATAAAATCAAGCTATTCAGAATTTAAGGTCTTGGGAAATTTTTAGTGTAAATAGAGATGTCCTTCTCAAAGAATTTAGTGTCATTCTTTTGAATTTCAGATAGGATGGTAAAAAAATTCATCAAGCAAGAAAATAAGAACAAACATTAGTGTTGTTTTTTTCAGGACTCACTTTACAGAAAGAAAAGAAATGCCAGAGAAGCAAAACTACAAAACTACTTAGCTCAAGAATCAAATTGTTGATAAACTTTTTGTTTTAGGCCAGTTTATTGCTTTTACAAGCTTCCCCCATGGCTCAGCAGTAAAGAATCCACCTGCCAATGCAGGAGATGTGGGTTTGATCCCTGGGTCAGGAAGATCCCCTGGAGAAGGAAATGGCAACCCACTCCAGTATTCTTACATGGGAAATCCTGTGGACAGAGGAACCTGGTGGGCTATAGTCCATGAGGTCACAAAAGAGTTGGACGTAACTTAGCAACTAAACAACAACTGCTTATTATGTATTCTTTCAACTGTACTTGACAAAGAAGAGTCGTTATATAAATTCAGCCTGCAGGGCTTGGACTTCAAAAGTCTTCACTATCCTTCATTTCCTTCAAATGAAAGTAATGTTCTATATTGCATACCCATTTTGCATATACTTGCCCTCCTCCTTCTTTTCGTCTCTCCTCTTTGCCCTCTTTCCTTTTCCCTAAGCCTTTAAAATTTTTGTTTTTTTAGTATTAATAGTTCACTTAGAGGAAGATTAATTGCTGCTGAAAGAATTAAATTTGAAACATAAAATATTCCTTGAACAATTTCTACTAAGGTACAGACTTATTATTGCCATGTTTTTGTTGTTGTTCAGTTGATAAGTTGTGTCCAACTCTGCGACCCCATGAACTGCAGCACGCCAGGCTTCCCTGTCTTTCACCATCTCCTGGAGCTTGCTCAAACTCATATCCATTGAATTGGTGATGCCATCCAACCATCTCGTCCTCTGTCAGCCTCTTTTCCTGCCTTCAATCTTTCCCAGCATCAGGGTCTTTTCCAATGACTCGACTCTTTGCATCAAGTGGCCAAAGTATTTGCAACTGCCCCAAAATAATATGCACATTAATATTTTAACACTTATTTGCTTTTCCTTGAACGTCATGATTTATTTTTATCTGATGTCAGCTCCATTTATGGCAACCAACTGGCAACTGCAAATTACAATTGCTATGATAAGCTAGATATGAAAAATGCAAGCATAATTTTGGTCTTGATTGTTGTACTTGCCTGAGTCATGGCTTGCATCATCTCCTACAGTTCTGTTTATGATTCACAAATTTTATTTCGACTATATCCTTTTCAGTCTCGCATAAGCATCAGTCATACCATATAAATATGTGAGGACAATTTGCTCTAGTAGGAAGACCCAGATAATTTTTTTGGCTGCTATAAGAATTTTTAGCATTGTCTTTAAAGCAAATAATAAACTTTATGCCCCATTAAATGATCTTTTTTCCTGTTTGATGTGTTTAAAGTAATGGTTAGAGGTTATTTTAAATGTGATTCTTTACTAGTTAATGAGCTGAACAAATTATATCATTGCATTTTTGCAGGTTGGGAAGGGCTGTGGTTTGTTCTAACATGATGGTAACATTTTCAGAGTAAAACCCTGAGCCAAAGTAGACATAGATGACTTAAGTGCATTAGACCCTAATATAACAGTTTATTTTAAAACATACTTTGGTCTTTAATCTACTGCTGTCAATTCTCCCCTCGTTTTGTGTTAAAAATTTCTGAACTCTGGAAATGTTTCATTTGTTTCATATTTTGTTTCATAATTAAAGGCTATGAACCCCTATGTTCATAGCAGCTCTATTTGCAAAAGCCAAGACATCAAAACGATCTAAACATCATCAACAGATGAATGGATAAAGAAGATGTGATACACATACACACACACACACACGATGGACTACTACTCCATTAGAAAGAATGAAATAATGCTATTGGCAGCAACATGGATTGAACTAGAGATTATCATACTAAGTGAAGTAAGTCAGAAAGAGAAAGACAACTACCGTACGATATCACTTTTATGTGAAATCTAAAATGCAATACAAATGAACATATCTATGAAACAGAAGCAGACTCACAGACATAGAGGACAGACTTGTGGTCGCCAAGGGCAAAGGGGAGTGGAGGAGGGATGAACTGGGAGTTTGGCTTTAGCAGATGCAAACTATCACATGTAGAGTATATAAACAACAAAGTCCTACAATGTAGCATGGGGAACCATATTCAATATGCTGATGTAAACCATAATGGAAAAGAATATAAAAAAGAATGTGTATATATGTATAACTGAATTACTTTGCTATACAGCAGAATTTAACACAAATTTGTAAATCAACTATACTTCCCTGGTGGCTCAGACAGTAAAGAATCCACCTGTAATGCAGGAAACTAGGGTTCAATCCCTGGGTCAGGGAGATCCTCTGGAGAAGAGAATGGCTACCCTCTCCAGTATTCTCGCCTGGAGAATTTCATGGACAGAGGAGCCTTGTGGGTCCATGGGCTCACAAAGAGTCAGACACAACTGAGCAAATAATACTTTTACTTTTGTTCTTCTTTAAAAAAAAAAAAACAATCTTTATTATAAGGGGTATTATGCTTATAGCCAATTATAGTAGAATATAAGTGTATACTTACATTTTTATGGAAAAAAGATGTATAGATGCATAAAAGCAGGTTTGGAACACTACACACCAAAATGTAAATACTGAAAAAGAAAGAATAATTCCAAAGAAAATATAAAATGCATGATAGTGATATATAATATACATATATAAATGTAAAAGTGAAAAAAAAAAAAGTTACATACAATCAATTTCCAGAGTGCAGAAGGTAGGTAGTGTGGATGGATGCTAGGTATTTTGTCTACATTATCTCATAGTCTTCACAACAACCCCATAAAATGCAAATAGTATTTACAGAAAAAGAAAGAAAATGCATGAGAGAGTATGTTTTAGCAAGGATCACATTTATCATCTTTGAAATTATTTGTGAGATGCCAAGATAGATGCTGAAGACACCAGGAAGTATGAGTCTTTCTTTTAGAAAGCCTTTGGTATGGTTGAGACAAGGCATATCTGTGGGAAGAAAAAAAAAAAGAATTACTTGCTAAGTGCTGTTAATCCTAAAGTAGTGTCTCCCACAAAAAGCAATTAATCTTGGGGTCACCGAACTTACCTAAAACTCTGTCTTAGCAGAGGAGTCCAAAATGAAGTGGAACTCCACTATTTTTGCATGAGTCTGTTTATTGCCATTGCATTATTTTTTTGAGAATTAAAAAAAATTTAATTGGAGGATAATTGCTTTATAATGTTATGTTGGTTTCTGCCATACAACAACATGAATCAGCCATAGAAGTATACAGATGTCCCTTTTTCTCTTGAACCTCCCTTCCAGCCATTACATTCTTGAAAGAGTTAAAATACATTTCTCCTGACTATTTTTTTTTTTTTGAACTAACACTTAGAAGGATAGCTTCTGTACAGGAAACACAATGTTCTTACCTTAGGTATGAAATCATATATTATTTGACCACTCTGGCAAATGAAGCTTGTTAGTTTCAAGTGTAAAGATAATTGTATTGAATGGTTGGCAGAAAGATTCACTATCCATATAAAGAAATAAATATTAATCTCTTTGTATGTTTAATTTTGTTTTTTCAAAATGTACTATTGTAGGAGATATCCCTTTAATAGAAACAGTTTGCGATTGAAGCTCATTTTTGAGGTCAAACTCATTGCCAGGGACCATTTATGTAGAACAAATAAGTAACAAATAGGTAAGCTTGGAATTTGAAATTACCAGTTCTAGTTTGAATAAGAGATTAAAATGAGTTTATTAAGCTCTCATACAAATTTGAGATAAATATTTCTCAGTTTGAGAGCAAATAAACACAGTAGATATGCTTCATAGGTTTTGCTTTCCTTTTTTATTATCAGAGCTTGAGAGAAAAGGAAAAGAGGCATTACATGTGGAGAGATTAGAAAAAAGTGTTACCCACCTCAGTGTTCAAAACTTTTTTTGTCAAGCACTTTGGAAGAGGAATTTTGGCATTTGAGGAATTTAGAAGATGGATTTTCTTTTTTTTCTTAAAAAAGTTCTGGGAAATAGAAAATGCATTTCACATTTATTGTATTCTTTGCTGTTATGTTTAAGACTATTGATCTTTTTGTCTACTTTTTCCTTCATACTCTGAGGCTTTCAGTTCTTACATGTTTTAGCAAATCATGGATTTTTTTTTTTTTCTGAACTGACCATATACTCCATCACATATCTTATTACTAATTTGCAGTAAGTTGTATCTTCTCTGTGCTAATGTCTCATATAATATACAAGTCTAATAACAAATTATTGTTAACAGTATATATCCTTATATTCTTACTCATGGCAAAAGTAAATTTTATATGTATAGTAGTTCACCTGTGAAGGGTTTGTGGTATGCTAATAAACTGTGGCCTATATTACAATAAGCCTACATAGCAAGGGATGAAGGGACCAATTGGCGCTGAGACAAAAAGCAACTCACCTCTAGGAATTAAGAAACTTGGGACCTTTGAAGACCATGGCAGCCAGGAAGTTGAAAATCAAATTCAAAGTAGACATTTTGATGATGTTAGGCTTCTGACTGAATTGAAAAAGGAAAATTTGATTATTTATAAATTGCTTTTTAATTGCTCAGCTCAAACTACAGGGAGGGAACACAGTCCCACACATCAACAGAAAATTGGATTAAAGATTTACTAAGCATGGCCTTGCCCACTGGAGCAAAACTCAGTTTTCCCCACAGCAAGTCCTTCCCACCAGGAAGCCTACACAAACCTCTTATTCTCATCCATCAGAGGGCAGACAATGAAAACCACAATCACAAAAAAATAACCAAACAGATCACATGGATCACAGCCTCTTCTAACTCAATGAAACTATGAACCATGCTGTGTAGGGCCACCCAAGACAGATGGGTCATGGTGGAGAGTTTGAACAAAATGTGGTCCACTGAAGAAGGAAATGGCAAACCAATTTAGCATTCTTGCCTTGAGAACTCCATGAACAGTATGAAAAGGCAGAAACATATGACACTGAAAGATGAACCCTCCAGGTCAGTAAGTGTCCAATATACTACTGGAGAAGAGCAGAGAAATAGCTCCAGAAGGAATGAAGAGGCTGAGCCAAAGTGTGAGCAATACCCAGTTGTGGATGTGTCTGATACTGAAAGTAAAGTTCGATGCTGTAAAGAACAGTATTGCAAAGGAATTTGGAATGTTAGGTCCATGAATCAAGGCAAATTGGAAGTGGTCAAACAGGAGTTGGCAAGAGTAAACATCAACATTTTAGGAATCAGTGAATAAAAATGGACCAAAATGGGTGAATTTAATTCAGATGACCATTATATCTGCTATTGTGGGCAAGAATCCCTTAGATGAAATGGAATAGTCCTCATAGTCAACAAAGGAGTCTGAAATGCAGTACTTGGGTGCAATCTCAAAAATGACAGAATGATTTGTTTGTTTCCAAGGCAAACCATTCAATATCACAGTAATCCAAGTCTATGTCCCAATCACTAATGCTGAAGAAGCTGAGGCTGAATGGTTCTATGAAGACCTACAAGACCTTCTAGAACTAACACCAAAAAAAAAAAAAAAGATGTACTTTTCATCATAGAGGACTGCATAGAGGAATGCAAAAGTAGGAAGTCAAGAGATACCTGGAGTAACAGGCAAGTTTGCCCTTGGAGTACAAAATGAATCAGAACAAAGGATGACAGAGTTTTGCCAAGAGAACACACTGGTCATAGCAAACACCTTCTTCCAACAACACAAGAGACAACACTATAAATGGACATCACCAGATGGTGAATACCAACATCAGATTATTTATATTCTTTGCAACCAAAGATGGAGAAGTTCTATATAGTCAGCAAAAACAAGACCAAGAGCTGACTATAGCTCAGATCATGAATACCTTATTGCCAAATTCAAACTTCATTTGAAGAAACTAGGGAAAACCAGTAGGCCATTCAGGTATGACCTAAATCAAATCCCTTACAGTAGAAATGATGAATAGATTCAAAGGATTATATCTGATATACAGATTGCCTGAAGAACTATGGATGGAGGTTTGTAACATTGTATAGGAAGGTTTGTGATCAAAGCCATCCCCAAGAAAAAGAAATGCAAAAAGGCGAAAGGGTTATCTGAGGAGGCCTTACAAATAGCTGAGAAAGGAAGAGAAGTGAAAGGCAAAGGAGAAAAGGAAAGATATATCCATTTGAATGTAGAGTTCCAGAGAATAGCAAGGAGAGATAAGAAAGTCTTCCTAAGTGAACAATGCAAAGAAATAGAGGAAAACAATAGAATGGGAAAGACTAGAGATCACTTCAAGAAAACTAGAGATATGAAGAGAATATTTCATGCAAAAATGGGCACAATAAAGGACAGAAATGGTATGGACCTAACAGAAGCAGAAGGTATTAAGAAGAGGTGGCAAGAATACACAGTAGAACTATACAAAAAAGATTTCCATGACCCAGATACCTATGATGGTATGATCATTCACCTAGAGCTGAACATCCTAGAGTGCAAAGTCAAGTGGGCCTTAGGAAGCATCACTACAAACAAAGTTAGTGGAGGTGATGGAATTCCAGTTGAGCTATTTCAAATCCTTAATGATGATGCTGTTAAAGTGCTGCAACCAACATGCCAGCAAATTTGGAAAACTCAGCAGTGACCACAGGACTGGAAAAGGTCAGTTTTCATTTCAATCCCAAAGAAGGGCAATGTCAAAGAATGCTCAAACTACCACACGATTGCACTCATTTCACATGCTAGCAAAGTAATGCCTAAAATTCTCCAAACTAGGCTTCGATAGTACATGAACTAAGAACTTCCAGATGTTCAAGTTGGATTTAGAAAAGGCAGAGGAACCAGAGACCAAATTGCCAACATCCACTGGATGATAGAAAAAGCAAAAGAATTTTAGAAAAACATCTACTTCTGCTTTATTGACTACCCTAAAACCTTTGACTGTGTGGATCACAACAAACTGGAAATTTTTTAAAGAGATGGGAATACCAGACCACGTTACCTGCCTCCTGTGAAAACTGTATGCAGGTCAAGAAGCAACAGTTAAAACTGGACATGGAACAATGGACTGGTTCCAAATTTGGAAAAGAATACGTCAAGGCTGTATATCGTCACCCTGCTTATTTAACTTATATGCAGAGTAAATTATACGAATTGCTGGGCTGGATGAAGCACAAGGTGGAATCAAGATTGCCGGAAGAAATATCAATAACATCATATATGCATATGACACCACCCTTATGGCAGAAAGTGAAGAGGAACTGAAGAGCCTCTTGGTGAAAGTGAAAGAGGAGAATGAAAAAGACAGCTTAAAACTCAAAATTCAGAAAACAATGATAATGGCATACAGTCCCATCACTTCATGGCAAATAGGTGGGGAAACAATGGAAACAGTGACAGACTTTATTTTCTTGGGCTCCAAAATCACTGCAGATAGTGACTGCAGCCATGAAATTAAAAGACACTTGCTCCTTGGAAGGAAAGTTATGACCAACCAACCTAGATAGCGCATTAAAAAGCAGAGACATTACTTTGCCAACAAAGGTCCATCTAGTCAAAGCTTTGGTTTTTCCAGTAGTCATGTGTGCATGTGAGAGTTGGACTATAAATAAAGCTGAGTGCTGAAGAATTGATGTTTTTGAACTGTGGTGTTGGAGAAGACTCTTGAGAGTCCCTTAGACTGCAAGGAGATCAAACCAGTCAATCCTAAAGGAGATCAGTCCTGTGTGTTCATTGGGAGGACTGATGCTGAAGCTGAGGCTGAAGCTCCAATACTTTGGCCACCTGATTCAAAGAGCCAACTCATTGGAAATAGCTTGATGCTGGGAAAGATCGAAGATGAGTTTCAGTAGGCTTTGGGAGATAGTGAAGCACAGGGAAGCCTGGCTTGCTGCAGTCCCTGGAGGTCACAAAGAGTTGGACATGACTGAGTGACTGAACAACAGCAATAAATTGCTTTTTAAAAATTAAGAAATGCATGATATTAATTTTTTACAGTATTTTGTCACTTCTCAAAAGTTATAGTTTTTCATACTGTTTATTTTTTACTATCACATGTACATACACATTGGAAAAGCCAGAAATTTTTAAATAAAATTACCATATTTCAATCACTTAAAAAGTAATTTTTTACATTTTAGCACTTTCTGTGTAATATTTCTCCTTGCATAGCTTTTTTAAAATTTCTATTATGATATATATCTTAACTGACTGTCTTGCTTTCTGCTGGCAAGTTGATACCTTACTACTGCTCTCATCAGTGGTATTTTTGATACTATTTTTCTTAAGTGGCATGCTGAAATGAGAACATGGTGTCAGGGTTCCCTGGTATAATGCCTTTGAACAAAGATTTGGTCAAATCTTTGTTCTTAACTCTATGTGACTAGGGAATGTAGGCAAGATACCTGCCAACAACCAACCAGCAATTCCATTATCTGAGTTGGTTAAAGAATGTTTTTGGAAATATTCTAAAGTCATCAGCTTCCTGGAAATAAAATATTATGTTTGGAAAAAATCTATTAGAATACTGTGTATATAATTATTTTCTGGTTAAAATTATACTATAATTACTTTCTCATATTATTATAAAGTCTTCACAAACTAATTTATACAAATGGCTTTAAAGTTTCTTTATCTTAGTGAAGTCACTCAGTTGTGTCCAACTGTTTGCGACCCCATGGACTGTAGCCCACTAGGCTCCTCCGTCCATGGGATTTTTCCAGTCAAAAGTACTGGGGTGGGTTGCCATTTTCTCCTGCAGGGGATCTTCCTGACCTAGGGAACGAACCCAGTCTCCCACATCGCAGGCAGATACTTCACCATCTGAGCCACCAGGGAAGCCCCATTCTTTATCTCAGGTCATGAATATTGTTTGTTTAGTTCACTCTGGAAGGTAGGAGGAGAAAACAGGGTTAAGTTAGGAGGACTGAACTGGGAAGGTAGAATAGAAGTCCATATTCTGAAATTTTAAGTTAATGATTAAACTTAACCCAAATTAGAAGTGACTTAAAGATAAAGGTCCAGGACAAGATTAACAAAAAACTGTAATGCTACCCTACTGCTCCATGACAAATCTTTAGTAAATCATGGCATTCTTTCCCATGAGCCCAGGGACATTTGCCATCTCAGGTTATAGATTTAAGAAATTCAGTTTCTAGGTAAAAATCAAGAATCAGAAATTAGAGATTTCAATAACCAGATCTAATTGTCAAAAAGAAGATACAAAGATCTAGAACTCAGAAGTGGAGAGAGTGAGGTAGCATCAGAAATCAGAACATAGGAACTGATCTAGGGGTAAAGATGAGTTTCCTACTGACTCTTGTACCAATGGAGAACTGAATGGCAATCCACTCCAGTATTCTTGCCTGGAGAATTCCATGAACAGAGGATCCTGGTGGGCTATAGTTCATGGGGTTGCAAAAGAGTCGGACACGACTGAGCAACTAACACACTTGTACTAAATGTATTGACAAAAGCATTTTCTCCAAATGTATGCAAGAAGTCTCAGCATTGTGATACAATGTTAAAGGGAAGTGATAAGGATATATTAGGATAGAGATTTTAATAGTGAGATTTTTTTCTTTTACATAAATTTCTAAATTTTCTGTGGTATGAATGTTTACTGTTATATTTAAAATAATTTATCAGTATTATTCAAAAAAGTTAGATAATATCACTTATGCTGAATTCTAAAACAAAAATTTTATAGTAGACAATAAGTATTTTAAATATGTATATCTGAATTAACACTGGGCTTGGGTTAACACGAATTGGATTTTAGGCCAATTTATACCATTACTACGTATGACTCTAATTCTGATGTATTTTTTACCACCCACCCACCAATTCTCTGACACTAGCTAGTAACCTATAATTGAACTCAATTCTGACACACATGTGAAGCATTTTGTTTTCTGACTCTTTGAGAATTACTTTAGTCATAAGGTTTCAGTAACCTGGTTATGAGAAACTGAAATATGAAGCTACACTTAAAATGTAAAGCATATTGGAGGAAAAAAGTAGTTGGATGTGTAGCAAGGAAGTTTCACTGCTTCTCTTTAACATTTTACCTTTTTTACCCCCGATATGTAATTATGAAAAATTCAACCATACAATAAAGTTGAATTTTGCAGCAAAGACCAACATACCTAACTCTAAAGTCTGTAGCTGACTTGTTACCATACTTGTTTTACCCATCTATTCCTCTAATCCGTTTTGTTTTTGATGTACTTCAAAGTAATTATTTAAAAATAATTTTACTATTATTTCATAGGAGGGGCTAGAGAATTGTAGTCTACTATACTAAATGTCTTCTTTTATCCCTTCAGATATACTCTCCACTCCTTGCTCTGTGCCATGGAAGTGAACCACATTAATGGGCTTCTCTCATCTCATCCTTTACTTAGTCACCCAGCTATCCACAGTTTGCCCTTTCTGTTTTGTCACATGCACATACACAAGTGCTTTCACTTGTGTGCTTTTATAAATACACCTTTTTTTTTTTTTTAACCATTTGAGATTAAGTTGTATCTATTTTGGCCATTTTATCCGTAGAAACTTTGCTGTGTGTTTCTCTTACAGTACAAAATTTGTTCTCTCTCACAAAGCAGTCTGATAATAGTTTGGAGCTGGCATGGAATCGTGTCTCAAACACTCCTCTCACTGCTCAGCCAGCTCTAGGTTAAGCGTGTTTGCATACATATTCGAAGATGGCTCAGTACCCCTATGTCCACCTCTGAGCAAGAGGGATAAAAGAAAAGGAAAAGGTGTATCCTTTTCTTTTAAGAGGATGTTTTAGAAACTGTCCATATAACCTCTCGATGTATGGCCATACCAGCTGCAAGGGAGACTGAGACTGTGTTCTTTACCTGGCAGTGATGATGTGTCCAGCTGAAACTGAGCATTATGCTAATGAGAGAAATAGGAACGAATGCGCCTAGGAGGATAACAGTATTTTCCACATGGTGGTAAGCAGTAGCAGCAGTGATTTGATGAGGATGATACATAAGAATGACTTCTATACAAAGGGATCCGTATATGTGATAATTTCATAGTGCCAAAATGGTGTTAAGACTGGGCATGAGACCTGCTTCCTTCTCTCACCCTCTTGCATTGTTAGATAGCATGGGGTCTCTACATATCTGGTAATGGAGAATGGCAATGTCTTCATAGACAGCCAGGAAGCGGGTAAGAAGGTAGTAGGATGAGCAGTCATGAGTTAATACCATGTCACTCCCATCCCAAAAACACTCTCCAGAGGGGACTCAAAAATTGTAGTCATAATTAAAATAATGGTCACAAGAAAATGAAATCAATTATGCAAATTGTGAAAAATAAGTTGTGGCACACCTACCAGGCTGGTTACAGTATAAAAAACAGACAACAACAACTGTTGGCAGAGATGTAGAGAAATGGGAGCCCTCATATATTGCTGGTAGGAATGTAAAATGGTGCAGCCACCTTGGAAAAGAGTCTGGGGGTTCCTAAAACGTTTCAACATAGAGTTACCATATGACCCAGCCTAGGTTACCCCAGAGAAATAAGGATGTACATCTACACAAAAAAAGTTGTACACAATGTTCATATCAACATTTTTCATGATAGCTTAAGAGTAGAACAATGCAAATTTTCATCAACTAATGAGTGGATAAATAAAATGTTATATTTCTATTAGTTCAGTTCAGTTGCTCAGTAGTGTCCGACTCTTTGTTACCCCATGAATTGCAGCACGCCAGGCCTCCCTGTCCATCACCAACTCATGGAGTTCACCCAAACTCATGTCCGTCGAGTTGGTGATGCCATCCAGCCATTTCTGTCGTCCTCTGTCGCCCCCTTCTCCTCCTGCTCCCAATCCCTCCCAGCATCAGAGTCTTTTCCAATGAGTCAACTCTTTGCATGAGGTGGCTGAAGTATTGGAGTTTCAGCTTTAGCATCAGCACTTCCAAAGAACAGCCAGGACTGCTGTCCTTTAGGATGGACTGGTTGGATCTCAAATGATGAGCACGAGCAGTAAAGGGCCAAAGGTTAGCAGTGAACCAAAGTACTCTGACTCGTAATGGCTATTCAAGACCATAGACAGCAACACACAGGTTGTGCACTCTACTCCCGTTTCCATGTGACACTAAAATTGTGCAAATATAGGTAAACTAGAGGAAAACAACATTTTAAAAGATAAT
The DNA here is from genome assembly GCF_029407905.1 of Bubalus kerabau. NCBI lineage: Eukaryota > Metazoa > Chordata > Mammalia > Artiodactyla > Bovidae > Bubalus > Bubalus kerabau. Next base: position 75,150,778 of record NC_073631.1, on the reverse strand, counting down.
TTTCCAAAACATGATAAAAGCATATAGGTATAAAAATGAACTTATATTAAAGATTTATTATTTAACCCATTCAAAATGGGAACTAGACAGATGTTATAATCAGTTCAGAAGGGAAATCAAAAACATATAAAACATATTTATTGACTATAAATACAAATAAATTTCAATTTATAAAATTTAAAAAAAAGACAACAAAAGGGCTCAAATCAGATGACTTGGCTGAGTGTGCTGTATGTAGACAGTGCTCAACAATAAAAGGCACAAGCACATGACCTGGAGAGGTACCCTCTAGACAAGGCATAGTTTTCTGCTGAAAGACATTTTTTCCCCCCCTCACCTAATGTTTGCCTCAAATAGACCATAATGTGGATGGAGGCTTGTTGTAGAACTAGGACAAGGAGTGAGAGCAGAAAGGTCACAAAGATTCAACAGTTTGTGCCCAGAACTGTAGACCTGACAGGAGTGATGGAAATGTATACCCGAGATAAGAGAAAGGCAAGTTTACTGCGACAAGAGGCAGTAGGTTGAGGAGTAGAAGGACACACGTGCAAAAAAAGGGAAGGAAAGTGCCGCCTAGGTGAGAGGAATGTATATAGACGGGCTTTGACGTATACTTGATCAGATGGACAGTGCTGCAGAAACAGTCCAGGCTATATTACTGCTTTTAAAATGCAAGGTTCAGATGTTACTCAAGACTGCTTTTTCAAGTGACCAATTTAACTAGTAACTAGTTTGCCAACATCAATTTGCCAAATGATGAATTCATAAGAAAATCAGTTCACCAATTTGTTTCAGTTCTGCTGTAACATTGGCAAATAGCTCATTCAATGAATTGATTTTCATTGTGTTGATTTACTTCCAGACTTCGATTCCCCAGGCAAACCTGCTTGCCAAAGTTGATTTGTCTTTTGTAAGCCGTACTCTTCATTCATTTATGAAGAAATATGCATTCATTCACTGGCAATTTTTTTTTAAAAACCTACTGTGTGTATGGCATTATTCTAACAGAGAACTTCCTGCCAATAGATCTGATGAAGGAAATGGTTTCATCCACTGTATAATACATAATCGACAAAGATGACTTATTTCCATGAAGTACATTTCCCCAATATTATAAAATTACAAGGATATACCTAAAATAGAAGTCTAAATAGATAATATGAAGACATGAGAAACTATCTAAAAACTAAACTATCTAAAAATCCAACAAAAATATATGAAGCCTTTTCTGTTTCCTAAGTTGTGCTAAGGAGTATTTTAAGGGTAACAAGTGTACTACAGGAAAAACCGAAGGAATGAATAAGCTGAGTTTTTAAAATCCATGTGTAGGTTGCTTGATACAGGTCATCTATTCTTTCCAGAGAAATGATGCTATGAACAGGTATTAGATTCCTCCGTTAGCTCACAGCACTTTAATACACAGTGTAGCAGTGAGCACACAAGAGAGACACACAGTGTGATGCAATGTAAAAAGCAAGGACTTTGGAATCAGACCTGAATTTGAGCAGTTGGGTAACCCTGGGCAAATGACTTATGTTCTCTGAGTCTCATCTGTAGCCTGAAAATGATGATGTCTACCTCAAAGCAATTGGTGGCCAAATGAGATAATATAATATGAAAATCCTTCTCAAAGTATCCCTATCTTTCTATAGGTAGAAAATTACACATCTCTCCTCCCCTTTTATTCTGTTTTCTCAAAAAGAGCAGATTAAACACAATTTAGTATTTTAGTAACTCTGGTTCATCAGCTATTTGTATTGTAATGTTGTAAGTGGTGCCCTCAGGAGCAGTTTGCTTATATAGGGCTATTTCTTATACATTAAATTATCTTAGAGTGTTCTTTTATGTTTTTATAGCTTTAGATGCCTCACCTTCACTGTAAAACATCACTTCTGGCTGTTATTAGTGTCTATGTCTAGCTTTATTATATGCTACTCTTAATCTTCTGGGGAGAGAACCCAGAGGATTTTATTCATTAGAATTGCCTATACGCCAAGTAGAGACAGGCTCTGAGAATTTAAAGACTCTATCATGAAGAATACATAGTCTTCCCTCATGTTAAACATGGAGAAGGCAATGGCACCCCACTCCAGTACTCTTGCCTGGAAAATCCCAGGGACGGGGGAGCCTGGTGGGCTGCTGTCTATGGGGTCGCACAGAGTCGGACACGACTGAAGTGACTTAGCAGCAGCAGCAGCAGCAGCAGCAGCATGCTAAATATTCCATAACTCCCAATATTTTTTCCTTCATGATATTTATTAAATGGTGATGTCATAAAAAAAGAATACATAGTCTGTTATTTCTGTGATTGTGTGTACTCACTGCATTGCTTAACTGTCTTCAATATGTTTTCCCTGTTTGCATCTAGCTTTGCGGTCATATAGGCTTCCTTGGTGGTTCAGATGGTAAAGAATCTGCAATGCAGGAGATGCAGGTTCAGTCCCTGGGTTGGGAAGATCCCCTGGAGAAGGGAATGGCTACCTACTCCAGTACTCTTGCCTGGAGAATTCCATGGATAGAGGAGCCTGACAGTCCATGGCGTCACAAAGAGGCAGACATGACTGAGCGACTAACACTTTGAGGTCATACATAAACATTATTAACCTCATCATATTTCTTTAATATAAAACAAAAAGAATGTTGACAATGCTAGTTAAAAAGGAATTTGTTAAGATGGAGGTGAAAGTAAACAAGAGAAATAATGGAATGGCAAGAAAATGGGCACCTGGAAGAATCATTTAACAGTAATTCTGAAGGTCCAAGAGCAAATTCTGGAACCTGTAAATATCATGCCTGGGCAATGGGCAAAAATAAGTAAGTATTCATATATGGGATGATTCATGCACAAAGCTAGTCACTGCAACTTTGCTGTAGTAGATAAATACTGCAAACAACCTAACTATACAACAAAAGGAGATTGAGTAAATAATTATGATATATCCATGTAATGGAAAACTATCAACATCTGAAAAAATGAAGATGCTGTTTGCGTACTGATATTGAATGGCCTTCAAGTTTATTTGTTAAGTTAAGCAAAATCAAGATGCAGAAGAGCATTAATAGCATATTATTATTTCTGTAAGGAAATGAATGAAAAATGTAATCTTTTAGAAGTATAGAATATCTCTAAAAATATTTCTTTGATGTTACAACTGATACTACAGAAATAAAAAGGATCCTAAATCCTCTATGACCCACCTCCTAGAGTATTGGAAATAAAAGCAAAAATAAACAAACGGGACCTAATTAAACTTAAAAGCTTTTGCACAACAAAGGAAACTATAAGCAAGGTGAAAAGACAGCCTTCAGAATGGGAGAAAATAATAGCAAATGAAGCAACTGACAAAGAATTAATCTCAAAAATATACAAGCAACACCTGCAGCTCAATTCCAGAAAAATAAACGACCCAATCAAAAAATGGGCCAAAGAACTAAACAGACATTTCTCCAAAGAAGACATACAGAGGGCTAACAAACACATGAAAAGATGCTGAACATCACTCATTATCAGAGAAATGCAAATCAAAACCACAATGAGGTACCATTTCACGCCAGTCAGAATGGCTGCTATCCAAAAGTCTACAAGCAGTAAATGCTGGAGAGGGTGTGGAGAAAAGGGAACTCTCTTACACTGTTGGTGGGAATGCAAACTAGTACAGCCACTATGGAGAACAGTGTGGAGATTCCTTAAAAAACTGGAAATAGAACTGCCTTATGATCCAGCAATCCCACTGCTGGGCATACACACTGAGGAAACCAGAATTGAAAGAGACACATGTACCCCATTGTTCATCGCAGCACTGTTTATAATAGCCAGGACATGGAAGCAACCTAGATGTCCATCAGCAGACAAATGGATAAGAAAGCTGTGGTACATATACACAATGGAGTATTACTCAGCCATTAAAAAGAATACATTTGAATCAGTTCTAATGAGGTGGATGAAACTGGAGCCTATTATACAGAGTGAAGTAAGCCAGAAAGAAAAACACCAATACAGTATACTAATGCATATATATGGAATTTAGAAAGATAGTAACAATAACCGTGTATGCGAGACAGCAAAAGAAACACAGATGTATAGAACAGTCTTTTGGACTCTGTGGGAGAGGGAGAGGGTGGGATGATTTGGGAGAATGGCATTGAAACATGTATAATATCATATAAGAAATGAATCACCAGTCCAGGTTCGATGCAGGATACAGGATGCTTGGGGCTGGTGCACTGGGATGACCCAGAGGGATCGTATGGGGAGGGAGGTGGGATTCAGGATCAGGAACACGTGTACACCCGTGGTGGATTCATGTTGATGTATGGCAAAACCAATACAATATTGTAAAGTAATTAGCCTCCAATTAAAATAAATAAATTTAAATTTAAATAAATAAATTAACATATATTATCCCCCCCCCCCCCAAAAAAAAATGCTGTTGTCTGATCAATGCTTATAGACATTCTAACATAATTTGTCTGAGGCATTGAGATTTTTGTAAGTTCTCTGGTAAAGTTTGAGCTTCCTTGGTGGCTTGTTGGTAAAGAATCTGCCTGCTAAGCAGGAGACTCTGATTTGATCCCTGGATCAGGAAAATCCCCTGGAGATGGAAATGGCAACTCATGCCATTTGCCATTATTCTTTCCTGGGAAACCCCATGGACAGAGGAGACTGGCAAGCTATAGTCCATGGGGTCACAAAGGAGTCTGACATGTTAGCGACCAAATAATAACAAGTCAGATTTAGAAGCACTGCACTAATATGCAGCAATGTTTGGAAACTACTGATATAGCTTTTTTAATTCTCTTGCAAAACATATTTTTTAATTCATACAGCAGACATTTATTTGGACCTTCTGTGTGTCAAGCATAGGGATAAATGCCAGGGCCTACGAGGGAACCAGATATTTATAAATACTTATCATCTGGCAAGCATCATTTATTATGGAATCCCAGAAGGAGGGAAGATTCTGCCAGAGAAGTTTTCAAGGAGGAGGTAAACTAGGTCTTGAGGAATGAATAGAAATTATCCGAATGGATGGGGAGAATATGGAGTGAGGAGAAATTGTATTTCTGGGGGGAGAGAATATGGTATAAAAACATGTAGGATATATTTGGTTAGGGTATGTATTGGAATGTGGTATAAATGATCAGAGATAAAAATGGAAAAGCAGACTGGGATTTTGTGATGAGCCTCACTAGTTCAGGAATTTGGAGTTTATTATGCTCAAGTTTTATGTCTGTTTTCAATTTCTCCCAATGACACAGAAAAGTCTATGAGAGTGGATTTCTTATTAATAGTTCAAAAGCCAATGGGAATGTTTCATGGAGAGTGAGGATCAGATTTGTTTTGGGAAATATCACATTGGTGATAGGTTAGGGGGAGGACCAAGGACAGTGCAACAGAAGAGAGATGAAATGGTAGGATTAGAGAAGGATGAGTAGGTTCACAGGATATGAAAATGTCTTAGTCTGCTCAGAGTGCCATAACAAGATACCAAAGACTGGTTAGCTTAAACAGAACTTTATTTTCTCATAATTCTAGAGGCTAACAGTCCTTGATCAAGGTTCAAGCCAATGGAGTTTCTGGTTAAAGCCCATTTCTTGGATTATAGATGGCTGCCTTCCTAATGTGTGCTCACATGACTTCTTTTTGTGTGCTTTTGGAGAAAGGGGAGAGAGAGAGAGAGCTCCTTGGTGTCTCATCCTAGAAGGACACTAATCCTGTTGGATCAGGACCCCACTCTTATGACCTCATTTATCCTTAATTACCTCTGTAAGGATCCTATCTGCAAATATAGTTACAATGGGATTGGGAGTTCAACATACGAATTTGGGGGGGGATAGTTTAGTCTGTAGCATAGGGTGTCTTTTGATCCATCAGTGACTATGACGGCACTTGTGCTCTCTGTTCACAGTGAAGAAAAACAGTTTAGTAATCTATCAGAGCTGGGGGGTTATCACCTACCAACTGAGTCACCCCGGAGAAATCTCTTAAAATCTTTTCATTTTCTTACCTGTAAAATGAACATAATATTTGAGAATTGCAAGAGACAGTGGAGGTTTCTGGCCTTGGGTCTGCCAGCTGGTGGGTGATCAGAAATGGTTAGTTTTGCATATTGGCATGTACTTTGCCGATTTGCACTTTAGTTCAGAGTCACCATCTACCAGCAAAAAGGGAGTAACCATAGGATTCAATGCAAAAGAAAACAAATCTACATCTTTCCCATGTGATTTCACAGAGTGTATTGCATTGAAGGAGGTCCTGGACTGCCTTTACACATGTGAATATGGTATGTGAACTTTTTCTGTTCAAATATCTAATTTTCAACTCTTCATTATTTTGTGGTCACCATTCTTGCTAGCCAAGTTCTCTGATATTTATGATATGTTTTAAGTAAACATTAGGAAATAATACAATGCAAAATATTACTAATAGAAAATAGCAGGGGGAAGGAAAGAGGTCCTTTTAATTTTTATTACCAATCTAACTTTATTAAAATTCCCAACTGAGATTAAGGTTATCTGGGGAAAACACAGAGAGGAAATCTAAACTAGCAACATGAACATTCTAAAGAGTAGGTCAACTGGGGCTTTCTGTATTTTGAGGATTCTGTGAGTATATCTTTTTTGACTGCAGTTACATATTAGCAGAATTTGAAATAGAAATACAGCATATGTCAATAACAGCACTATATGAGCTTCAGTCTTTTTAAAAATTTAGAAGTTACATGGCTTTTTTTTTCAATATATTAGGCTTGAATATAAGCATTTACACACTCCCAAGGAGTATCTTTTATGTAAATGGAATTGGGTATGTTTTCAAATTCCAGATACCCTCTGAAGGAGACTCAGTTTGGTTTCTGTTTTTGTCTTTTCACCAAAAAAGATGAGTACAAATTGCCTCCAGAAGGAATCTGTGTGCTTTAATCAGAGACCTGGAAACATATGTAGGTGAGGGGAAACAGAGGGCAATTGCTTTCCTGAGCTGTTTCTTAAAAAATTTATTTTATTGAAATATAGTTGATTTACAATGTTGTGTTAGTTTCTGGTGTATAGCAAAGTGATTCACACACACACACACACACACACACATACATATATATATATATATATATATATATATATATATATATATATCAGTTCAGTTCAGTTCAGTTGCTCAGTCATGTCCGACTCTTTGTGAACCTATGAATCACAGCACACCAGGCCTCCCTGTCCATCACCAACTCACGGAGTTAACTCAGACTGACATCCATCGAGTCAGTGATGCCATCCAGCCATCTCATCCTCTGTCGTCCCCTTCTCCACCTGCCCCCAATCCCTCCCAGCATCAGAGTCTTTTCCAATGAGTCAACTCTTCGCATGAGGTGGCCAAAGTACTGGAGTTTCAGCTTTAGCATCAGTCCTTCCAAAGAAACCCCAGGGCTGATCTCCTTCAGAATGGACTGGGTGGATCTCCTTGCAGTCCAAGGGACTCTCAAGAGTCTTCTCCAACACCACAGTTCAAAAGCATCAATTCTTCGGTGCTCAGCCTTCTTTACAGTCCAACTCTCACATCCATACATGACCACTGGAAAAACCATAGCCTTGACTAGACAGACCCTTTGTTGGCAAAGTAATGTCTCTGCTTTTCAATATGCTATCTAGGTTGGTCATAACACATTTTTTCATTATGATTTACTACAGGATATTGAATATAGTTCCCTGTGTTATACAGTAGGACCCTGTCTTTATTAATTCTATATATAATACTTTGCATCTGCTAATCCCAAACTCCCAATCCATCCCTGCCTTACCACTCTTCCCCCTTGACAACCACAAGTCTGTTCTCTAGGTCTGTGATTCTGTTTCTGTTTTGTGGATAAGTTCATTTATGTCATCCTTTAGATTTCACATATAAGTTATATCATATGTTTGTCTTTCACTTTCTTGGTTCACTTAGTACGATAATCTCTAGATCCATCCATGTTGCGGCAAATGGCATTGTTTTATTCTTTTGTGGCTGAGTAGTATTCCATTGTACCTTCTTTATATGGTCAGCTGTTGATGGACATTTAGGTTGCTTCCATGTCCTGACTATTGTAAGTAGTGCTGCTAGGAACATTGGGGTGCATCTTTTGAAGTATAGTTTTGTCTGGGTATATACTCAAGACTGGGATTCTGAATCATATGGTGATTCTATTTTTAGTTTTTTTGTGGAACCTCTCTACTGTTTTCCATAATGGTTGCACGAACTGACATTCCCACCAACAGTGTATGAGGGTTCCCTTTTCTTCATACCTTCTCCAGCATTTGTTCTTTGTAGGCTTTTAATGATGTCTATTCTGACCAGTTTGAGGTGGTACCTCATTATAGTTTTGATTTGCATTTCTTTGATAATTAGCAATGATGAGCATCTTTTCGGAGAAGGCAATGGCACCCCACTCTAGTACTTTGCCTGGAAAATCCCATGGATGAAGGAGCCTGGTGGGCTGCAGTCCATGGGGTCGCAAAGAGTCGGACACGACTGAGCGACTTCATTTTCACTTTTCACTTTCATGCATTGGAGAAGGAAATGGCAACCCACTCTAGTTTTCTTGCCTGGAGAATCCCAGGGACAGGGGATCCTGGTGGCTGCCGTCTATGGGGTCGCACAGAGTCGGACACGACTGCAGTGACTTAGCAGCAGCACCAGAGCATCTTTTTGTCTGTCTATTGGCCATGTTTGTGCCAATTTTTTTTGAAGAAATTTCTATTAAGTTCTTCTGCCCATTTTTTGATTTGATTGTTTGGTTTTTTTTTGTTGTTATTAAGTTGTGTGAGCTGTTCGTATATCTTGGAAATTAAACCCTTGTCAGTTGCATCATATCCAGATATTTTTTTCCCAGTCTTTAAATTATCTTTTCATTTTGTTTATAGTTTCCTTTGTTGTACAAAGCTTATAAGTTTGATTAGGTCTCATTTGTTTATTTTTGCTTTTATTTCTATTGCCTTGGGAGACTGACCTAAGAAAACACTGATAAATTTTATGTCAGAGAATGCTTTGGTTATGTTATCTTCTAAGAGTTTCATGGTGCCACATTTTACATTTGTCTTTAAGCCATCTTGAATTTATTTTTGTGTAGGGTGTGAGTGTGTTCTAAATTCATTGACTTAAAAACAACTGTTTTTAAGTTGAGAGATGGCTGGATGGCATCACTGACTCGATGGACGTGAGTCTGAGTGAACTCTGGGAGTTGGTGATGGACAGGGAGGCCTGGCATGCTGCAATTCATGGGCTTGCAGAGTCGGACCTGACTGAGCAACTGAACTGAACTGAACTGAACTGATCACCTCACTAATACAACTCTGGAAAATCAGACATTACTATTACTGTTTTAGAGATGAGAAAAACGAGACTCGGAACGACTGAACAATTTGTCCAAAGTTGTACAGCTATTAAGTGGTGGATCTTGGATTTGAATCTAGTTTTTTCTGACTTCCAAGTCTAGCAGGCTTCAAAAAACTCATGTTCTTTCTACTATATCTCCTTACCAGCAGGGTTAGATGCAATCTTTATGCAGCCAGTAAATTCCTATAGTTTTACTATCTGCCATGTCTCCAAATTCTTAAAATCTGGGTTTCAGTCAGCTCAATGCAAACATAAGTGTGAACTCCAAGTTTCATTTAACCCCCTGGAAACTCATATGGGATGAAGCTTCATGTGATTACCATGTAACTCATCCTCTTTTTTCAAATAAAGGAAAGGAAGTTTGGGGGATGGGTGTAGAAGGAAGGAGGTGCACAGGGTGGGAGAAAAGAGAGGAAGAGAGAGAAAGAAGATATTCTTGTTAGGTGGCATGGGAAATTATAGCCATCTTGTAATAACCTATAATAGAATAAAATCTGTAAAAATAGTATATTATTATGCTGTACACCTGAAATTAACACAATATTGTAAATTAACTACAATTAAAAAAGAAAACCTTGCTAGGGAGTGGCTATATGTTTATAGCATATATAGTTTTATACAGTATAACTGTTTTTCTCTCAATTGCTTCATGGAAAGTTACTGATACTTCTCATCTGAGTTTCTCAGTCTGACTGCTGACTCTCCCTTTTCAGAAATGCAAGGTTGAGGTTCTCTCTAACTGGCGGTTCTTTATCAGTAGAATATGAGAAATGGACTGGGAAATAGGCTATCTGCTACACTTTTAGTTCAGATAATATTATCTACATCCAGTTCCCGGCATTTGCTGCTTCCAAGAAACATAAATTGGTCAATTTTCTGGTTTTTACTTTTTCACCTTAAATAAAATCCTTTTCTTTTGTGATAACTAGCTCCTGGAAAATGGCAACTATGAATCCCCCAGCCCTTTGATGTGGCAGCCAGAAAAAAGAGTAATGGAGCTACTGATTTTTTTCCACTTCAACTTCTAATAAGTCTAAGCAAGCATTTAATGAACCCACTTGGAATTTGAAAAGGACCTCACAGAAGTAGAGTAGGAATCAAAGTGGAGTTGAACATGTCAAATTTAGGTTGCTTTCCTGTTGCTGAGTCTTTATCTTGAGATCCCTTCTTGCAGCCACCAGAGTCACGATGAGGAAGGCTCTGATGGAAAGCTCTACCCAACACCTCTTGACAAACCTACACTGAGAAATGTTTCTTGACAAAGTGGCAGTGGACGTGCTGCCCCTCATCACTGTCAGGGAATGACAGAAGGCAGAGATTCGACAAGGGGAGGGATTCACCCTTTGGCTCACGGTCGCCCGGCATCCCCTAATAGTCTGGGTCTGGATCCTGGCTCTGCAGGTAGTACTATTCTCCCTCTGGGTCCAGCACAGTCTGGGGTAGGAAATCATGTCTCCACTTCTGATTATGGGGCAGGAAGCCCATGCTGTCTTCCCTCTTGAGTACTGCTGTGCTTTGTGACCACCAGAGGTTGCCTAGTTGCGCCATTGCACATTGGATTCAAGAGCCTTGTTTCTCTGACATTTCTCAAGCTCACCTTGCAGTCTAATGTGTCAGTATTTTATGAACACTGTTCCTGGGCTTGAAAATTTCAAAGCACGTGGAGATTAGGCTGTGTGACCTTTCCCTCTAACTTTGCCTCCCTTCAGTTATCTCTGCCTGTTTGTTTTTCTTTCTCTTTTTCTGTGCCCCCTCCCCCTGTGTCTTCTAATTTGAGCTTCTCTAGAAGAAAGCTGAGTACCGAAGAATTGATGCTTTTGAACTGTGGTGTTGGATAAGACTCTTAGGAGTCCCTTGGACTGCAAGGAGGTCCAACCAGTCCATTCTAAAGGAGATCAGTCCTGAGTGTTCTTTGGAAGGACTGATGCTAAAGCTGAAACTCCAGTACTTTGGCCACCTCATGCGAAGAGTTGACTCATTGGAAAAGACCCTGATGCTGGGAGGGATCGGGGGCAGGAGGAGAAGGGGACAACAGAGGATGAGATGGCTGGATGGCATCACTGACTCGATGGACATGAGTTTGAGTAAACTCCGTGAATTGGTGATGGACAGGGAGGCCTGGCATGCTGTGATTCATGGGGTCACAAAGAGTCAGACATGACTGAGCGACTGAACTGAACTGACTATCTTCTTAAGCACCACACAGCTTCAGTCACTCAGTTGTGTCTGACTCTTTGCAACACCATGGACTGTAGCCCGCCAAGCTCCTCTGTCCATGGGATTTTTCAGGCAAGAATACTGGCATGGACTGCCATTTCTTTCTCCAGGGGATCTTCCTGACCCAGGGATCGAACCTGCATCTTCTGCCTTTCCTGCATTGGCATTTGGATTCTTTACCACTGAGCTACAGGGAAGCCCTGCATCTTTCAGTAGAAATAAATAATGTGCAATTTCCATTTTATAAATATTTTATGCTCAATAAGGCAATTTTTTAAAATTTTTATTGAAATTTAGCTGATTTACAATGTTTTGTTTCAGGTATACAGAAAAGTGATTCAGTTTTATATCTGTGTATATTTTTTCTTTTTTATATTCTTTTCCTTTATCAGATCAGATCAGTCGCTCAGTCATGTCCGACTCTTTGCGACACCATGAATCACAGCACGCCAGGCCTCCCTGTCCATCACCAACTCCCAGAGTTCACTGAGACTCACATCCATCGAGTCAGTGGTGCCATCCAGCCATCTCATCCTCTGTCATCCCCTTCTCCTCTTGCCCCCAATCCCTCCCAGCATCAGAGTCTTTTCCAATGAGTCAACTCTTTGCATGAGGTGGCCAAAGTACTGGAATTTCAGTTTGAGCATCATTCCTTCCAATGAACACCCAGGGCTGATCTCCTTCAGAATGGACTGGTTGGACCTCCTTGCAGTCCAAGGGACTCTCAAGAGTCTTCTCCAACACCACAGTTCAAAAGCATCAATTCTTATGGCGCTCAACCTTCTTTACAGTCCAACTCTCACATCCATACATGACCACAGGAAAAACCATAGCCTTGACTAGACAAACCTTTGTTGGCAAAGTCATGTCTCTGTTTTTGAACATGCTATCTAGGTTGGTCATAACTTCCCTTCCAAGGAGTAAACGTCTTTTAATTTCATGGCTGCAGTCACCATCTGCAGTGATTTTGGAGCCCAGAAAAATAAAGTCTGACACTGTTTCCACTGTTTCCCCATCTATTTCCCATGAAGTGATGGGACCGGATGCTATGATCTTCGTTTTCTGAATGTCGAGCTTTAAGCCAACTTTTTCACTCTCCACTTTCACTTTCATCAAGAGGCTTTTGAGTTCCTCTTCACTTTCTGCCATAAGTGTGGTATCATATGCATATCTGAGCTTATTGATATTTCTCCCAGCAATCTTGATTCCAGCTTGTGTTTCTTCCAGTCCAGCGTTTCTCATGATGTACTCTGCATATAAGTTAAATAAGCAGGGTGACAATATACAGCCTTGATGTACTCCTTTTCCTATTTGGAACCAGTCTGGTGTTCCATGTCCAGTTCTAACTGCTGCTTCTTGACCTGTATACAAATTTCTCAAGAGGCAGATCAGGTGGTCTGGTATTCCCATCTCTTTCAGAATTTCCCACAGTTTATTGTGATCCACACAGTCAAAGGCTTTGGCATAGTCAATAAAGCAGAAATAGATGTTTTTCTGGAACTCTCTTGCTTTTTCCATGATCCAACGGATGTTGGCAATTTGATCTCTGGTTCCTCTGCCTTTTCTAAAACCAGCTTGAACATCTGGAAGTTCACGGTTCACATATTGCTGAAGCCTGTCTTGGAGAATTTTGAGCATTACTTTACTAGCGTGTGAGATGAGTGCAATTGTGCAGTAGTTTGAGCATTCTTTGGCTTTGCCTTTCTTTGGGATTGGAATGAAAACGGACCTTTTCCAGTCCTGTGGCCACTGCTGAGCTTTCCAAATTTGCTGGCATAATGAGTGCAGCACTTTCACGGCATCATCTTTCAGGATTTGGAATAGCTCAACTGGAATTCCATCACCTCCACTAGCTTTGTTCTTAGTGATGCTTTCTAAGGCCCACTTAACTTCACATTCCAGGATGTCTGGCTCTAGGTGAGTGATCACACCATCGTGATTATCTGGGTCATGAAGATCTTTTTTGTACAGTTCTTCTGTGTATTCTTGCCATCTCTTCTTAATATCTTCTGCTTCTATTAGGTCCATACCATTTCTGTCCTTTATCGGGCCCATCTTTGCATGAAATGTTCCTTTGGTATCTCTGATTTTCTTGAAGAGATCCCTAGTTTTTCCCATTCTGTTGTTTTCCTCTATTTCTTTGCATTGATTTCCTGAAGAAGGCTTATCTCTTCTTGCTATTCTTTGGAAATCTGCATTCAGATGTTTATATCTTTCCTTTTCTCCTTTGCTTTTTGCTTCTCTTCTTTTCACAGCTATTTGTAAGGTCTCCCCAGGATATTGAGTATGCTCTGCTATACAATAGGTCCTTGTTGGTTATCTGTTTTATGTATAGTAGTATGTACATCTTAATCCCAAACTTGTAATTTATTCCTTCCCACCCCACTTCCCTCTTTGATAACCATAAATTTGTTTTATATGCCTGTGAGTCTATTTTCATTTTGTAAATAAGTTCATTTCTATCATTTTTTAGGTCTCATATATACACAATATCATATGATACTTGTTGTTCTCTGATTTACTTCACTTAGTGTGACAATCTCTAGATCCATATAAAAGTAGAAAGATTTTTTTTAAAAAATCCTTAATTCCATCATCAAAAATGACCCTCTCCTTATTGAATCATTTTTAATAGCCAGGCTAGATATTGGTATCTCATTCATAGGCATAAGCTTGTCAAATACCTGCAGGCCAAGGCAGCTGTATGACCAGGGGAGACAGTGGGTGCAGTGGAAAGTGTAGCCTGATCTAGGTTTGAAACTCTTTGAGGCTCAATCTCCTTAATATCAAGTGTTTGGATAAAATCTATTCAAGGGCATCCTTTCATAGGGTGGATATTCAACAAATGGTGTAATGATAATATAATTTATAAAGTAAAAAAGTGTCTTTGGGCTTCTGAGGGAAGTGCAAGCCGTGGCGACACTAAGGGCTGGGGTGAGGGAGAAGCATCAGCAGGAAGCCAGCTGGACAGAGGAGTTTTCAGAGCATGTCTGGGTTCCACCCAGCTGGAGGCTCACTTTGCTGCTGCGGAGACTGTAAGTGTAGAGCCCTGAATGCTGCTTCATCTGAGAAGTCTTCCCTGAGAATCCTTCCCATGAAGACCAGGGAATCCCTCATCCCACTCTGTGTCTACAGCACTTTCAGAGCTTCCTTAATGAATCTATCACATTATAAAGTCATTTAAAAATTAATATCTAGATCCCTCACCTACCTGTGAATTTCTCCAGGGTAAGAATAACATCACACTCATTTTGTATCCTCAGAGGTGTCCAGTCCAGGTATTGTTAGGTGTGGGGATAGACGGATATGTCCATGGGTAATGCACATTGTCATCAGTGCAAATAAAGCTTTGCTGACTGAGAATGCTTGAGGGCAACAGAAATATGTATGTGAGCTTATTTTTTGCAGGGATTGGGGCAGTTACAACAATACAATAGAAAAAAAGGAGAACAGATTCTAAAGTGGAGAGACCTATATCCTCTTTAGATGTATTTTCCATACATTTAGAGTACACCCAAGCACTCCTTTTGGTTTCAGCCCTCATTCTCACTCAATATTTCTTAAAATCTGTAGGGATTCAGTGCTTCTTAAGCTTTTCCAAGGTAAAAATACCCCAAGGTAAAAAGGAGTGATTACCAGCCTGGTTGGGGTTGGGGAAAATGGGGACCAGAGTCAGAAGCTGAAATTGCCTTTGACAAGCTCACATTCTTTTTTTTTTTTAATTTAATCTTTAAAATTCTTGGACATTATAATATATATTAATTGTTTTTATATCAAATTATGTCTTAATTTCATATCAAATTATGTCTTTCCATTTTTTTTGACATCAGTTCCCCCTTCAAATCACTCAGTAAAATTGGCCTTTAGGGAGTTGAAAAAAGTGAAAGCCACTCAGTCTGTATCCAACTTTTTGCAACCCCACGGACTGTAGCCTTCCAGGCTCCTCTGTCCATGGAACTCTCCAGGCAAGAATACTGGAGTGGGTAGCCAGTCCCTTCTCCAGGGGATCTTCCCAACCCAGGGATTGAACCCTGGTCTCCCACAATGCAGGCAGATTCTTTACCATTTGAGCCACCAGGGAAGCCCAGATAAGGTCTATTTATGCCTCGACTTGATGCTCCCCATGACCTCTCCATGTGCCACCACCAGGGAGGGGAGAGGGATGACCAGCACATGGTGTACTTTCCTGTCACCATAGTGAAGGAAGGTATTTGATTCTTTGACAAGTAAGGATATTATACCTAGGTGACCAGTTCTCCCTTCTGAATACTTTTGACATGTGAGGCACAACTACAGAATTGAAACTAATATAGGCTTGTATGAACATTGGGAAATCTGTCTCCTTGCCTTTTATATTATTGTATGGCTATGTGTTGCATCAGTATTATTTGAAAGATATTATTTGTTTTGGGACCATCAGCCTGTTGACCTGTAATTGTTTATAATTTTATTTTTTCCTCTTAGGACATCAAGAAAAATTGTGCTAACTATAAGTGTTAAGGGTTCAAGTATAGGGAAATTGTGTCATAGAAGTGTATCTTGAAATTGACATATCAGTAAGTATGGTGTTAGCTATGATTTATTTATAGATATTATTTATCAGGTTAAGTGCCTTACTATTAGTTCATTAAGTGTTTTTAATCATAGAAGGGATAATGGATATTGTCAAATGCTTTTTCTGCATCTATTAAGAAAATAGTTTTATTTTTATTCTATCAGTATACAGTATATTACATTGACTCTCAAGCTTTCATGTGTGTGTGTGTGAAGTCGCTCAGTCGTGTCTGACTCTTTGTGACCCCGTGGACTGTAGCCCGCCAGGCTCCTCTGTCCATGGGATTCTCCAGGCAAGAATACTGGAGTGGGTTGCCATTTCCTTCTCCAGGGGATCTTCCCAACCCAGGGATCGAACCCGGGTCTCCTGCATAGCAGGCAGACACTTTATCTTCTGAGTCACCAGGGAAGCCATCAAGCTTTCATAGTCATGTGATAGTCATACTTGTTTCCACTACAAGGATGTATGCTTTCCTTCTCCTTACCCGAGCCTAGAGACTGAGCCTCTGAGAAAGGTTTTTGGCATTGCTCCAGTGAGGCCTTCCTATTGGGTCCAATCCCCAGTGACAGGCAAGTGACGGAGCACATCGTTACCTACAAGGTGATAGTGCACAATCACAGATCCCACCTAAAGGCTGCTGCTGTGGTCTTTTACTCCTATCCCAGACAAGTGTGGTATGTGTATCAGTAGGAAGACTTAGTTTAGATAAGCTAGGTAATTTCATATTGGATTATCTTTTGTTGCATTCAATAATTCTATAAGAAAGAAAGAAAGTCAAGTCACTCAGTCATGTCGGACTCTTTGCAACCCCATGGACTATAGCCTAGCAGGCTCCTTTGTCCATGGACTTTTCCAGGCAAGAGTACAGGAATGGGTTCCCATTTCCTTCCCCAGCGGATCTTTCCAAATCAGGGATCGAACCTGGGTTTCCTATATTGCAAGCAGACGCTGTACCATCTGAGCCACCAGGGAAGCCCCAGTAATAATTCTATAGTATACATAATTTGAAAATTGGCATGTAGTATGACACATATCCTTGTGTCAAACCAGAGGTGTGGCTGAGGGAGGGTCACATCAAGTCTTAGACACCGCTTGGTGTAGATACAATGTGTCTCAGGTCTCATTCACAATTTTCTTCAGAATCTGAAAGATTCAAATGCAGTCTGCTCTTTTGTATTAAACTAATTCCATCTTTCTTCCTAACGTTCTTCTTTCCTTTCTTCCAGAATATTCACTCATTCAGCAGTCATTTATTGAGACCCCACCTGGGAGTGGGCTACAGATGTATTGAGAACCCACCTGTGAGTGGGCCACAGCTCACAACCTCAACATCCAAGGGAGCAAAATGGAGGTAAACAGACACATTCCCAGAACAGCGAGATAGATAAATATTTTGACAGGTTCAAGCACAGAGTTCTGAGCACAGAGGAGGAACTTGTGGCCTGGCTGAGGACAGGAAGAGGTAGGTGAGGACTCTTTCTGACACAATAGCTGAAAGTCAGAGAGGCTTCATCTAGATGAAGAAGGAGAACTTGTGTGTGTGGGGGGGGGGGGGGGGAGCGGGGTGGGTGTGGGGACTGAAGGGGAGGGAACATTATATGGAAAGAATGGGTGGTGATACAGTATGCATGAATGAAACTGAGTAGATGACTGTGAGGAAGGAGGTGAGGGAGGGCGACACGACTAATATGCATGCAATGAGGAGAGAAGCAAGAGATGTAAGGGGGGAGACTGGGAGGCTGCAGGCTCCTGTGGTCACTAGGAGGGAGCAATGTGCCCGCCAAGGGCACTAAACTGGGCCAGAGGAGAGGGGGCACCTGACAAAGCCACCAGCTGCTGTTTTCAGCTGCGGCTCAGGACTTTGTATTTTGAGAACTTGAGGATTTATTCAAAATCCTGTCACGTATGGAGTGGTTTGGAATTTTGGAGAATTTGAGAAAGAATAAATATGCTGCTGAACTTTAAAGAGAACTAAATAAAGAACAAAACAGCAGGAAGCGCTGTGTGCAGAATAAGGATGCAACTCTACTTCTCAAGGGTGCTGGGCATGAAAGTTCCAAGGGGCAATTTATTTTCTTTATATACAGTTTCCCCTGAAATATTTGTTTATCAGGCTGTCAGAAGTGAACACAGTTGCAAAACGGGCAACCCACTTAATTTGAAGATGTAAAGAGCTTTTCTTATCTTCCTGCCTCTGACTCAAATAGCTGTTTTCTCTAGGAGAGAGTAAATTTTAGGGCAGAGCCTTTTGGCACCTGAGATACCTGATCCTAACTCACCTATTCACACATTTTGAAGTATTTATTCTGAAAACAGACATGTTAGCTCAGTCTTTTTTGATGTGATGTGGAAACCTGAGGTTTTCTTGCAGCAAGTTCCCAAAATAACAGCTAGCAATGATATTGTTGTGTAGTTATTCATATTTTCTATCTTTGGGATATATGTGACTATAACAAATAGATATAAAGCATGTATAGAGAAGGACTGGTGAATTTTTGAGGAAAAAGAATTTTCTTTATGGGTGTAGGTATAACTTAATTTTGGTTTTCCCAAGTGGTGCTAGTGGTAAAGAAATTGCATGCCAAAGCAGGAGACATAAGAGATGCAGTTCAGTCCCTGGGTTGGCAAGATCCCCTGGAGGAGGGCGTGGCAACCCACTCTAGTATTCTTGGCTGGAGAAACCCATGGACAGAGGAGCCTGGCGGGCTACAGTCCATAGGGTCACAAAGAATTGGACACGACTGAAGCGACTTAGCATTCACGCCCGCATACATACCTAACTTTATACGTGATTCCCCTCATGTGTCTGTAAATCAAAATTTAAAATAAATTGAGTAAATGATTTTTCAAAATGAATATGCATTTTTCATTCATGTAATGTAATTTCCATGTATTGATCTTGCTTAAAGGAGGAGTATTCCTGAAACCACTGAAAATTAAGGGTGAAAAACCACAGAAAGACTTTAAGTTTATAGGGCAGCACTCTTTCAAACTCTTAAGAAAATCACACTATTTTTTAGGACACCTTATGTGAAGAGTTGATTCATTGGAAAAGACTCTGATGCTGGGAGGGATTGGGGGCAGGAGGAGAAGGGGACGACAGAGGATGAGATGGCTGGATGGCATCACTGACTCGATGGAAGTGAGTCTGAGTGAACTCCGGGAGTTGATGAGGGACAGGGAGGCCTGGCGTGCTGTGATTCATGGGGTCACAAAGAGTCGGACACGACTGAGCGACTGATCTGATCTGATAAGGGAATTTGGCAGAAATCAGATCCTTGTGTTTTGAGGCAGTATTTCTGCTCTTTGCAAATGTAAACTTTGGTTCTAATGAGGTGAGCATTAGGCTTCTCAGTAGGGTTCCTCCTGAACCTTGAGGTATTAACAACTTGTTGGGCAGAAAATAAGGAAAAATGAAAGCAGACGTTAAAGTGACCCAAAGACAAGGGCTTTTGAAGGAGTGGTGAGGTTTGTAATAAAACATACCCAGCTGAATTAAATAATGGCCGAGGGAAAAGAAAGCAGGCAAATTAGAGCCTCCAGTTTATTCTTATTTGCAGGGATGATAGGAATTTAGAGTGGTGAGGTATTATAATTACCTTCCAAACTGCAGAATTTTTTCTCCCTAAAGATTCTATGTCTGTGTTCTCCATCCCCCCAAAAGAATTCTTGCTGGAGTCTGTAAGGTGCTGTTACTGACAGAGTTTATTATCTTCCTTAAGTGTATTGGGGCAGAAAAAGATGTTAAAAGAGCTCTGAAAATATGAAGATTCTGTTAAGGTCAGAAGGACAATGTTTATCTCTGTCTGTGCTCTGAGATAGGACTAGAACTTTTGTAATGGGACTAGATGGAACCATCCATGTTTTTTAAACCTTGAGGGATAGAACAAATGTCTGGGATAGAGGTGGGCAATAACTATTTAAAAATTGCCAGCATTTTCTCTGTTTTCCTGCAGATGGAAGTCCGACTTGACTTTTGGGGTCAGATTTCTCCTTTAACAACAAAAGCACCACTTGAATAGGCCTTCTGGTTATGTAAAGATAAATGAAAGAGTGTATTTTGGAGTGGAAAGGTTTAATGCAGCCAGAGGCTAAACTGCTTCTGTTTGAAGTAAATGTCTAAAGCAAACTGTGAAAATGAATGTCATCATCAGTTGGGTGGAATAGCAGAATATTTTGGTTGGGAGCATAAAATGCTTTTACCTTTGAAAGTACCCTGAAGAAGGAGATTTGAGATGAGAAATCTTAGTTGAGAACTTGGCAACAGCCTGCAGATTAGAGACTAAGGAGAGAGGGTGATGCTCAGAGCTGGTGAGGCTTGGTCTGTGGACCTGAGGCTTATGAATATACCATTCAAACTGATGGTATCTGCTCAGTGCTGCAATGGCTTTTAGTGCTGCCCAGCTCTCAGTGAGATTTTTGTTTACTCTTCTTGCCTGGTGCTGAGAGTGGGCCTATGCCTGTGTGGGATCAGGCAACACTGACAAAGAGTGGGCCTGGAAACATGAACCTAAGGAGTGAGCCAAAGTGGTGGCATGGATGCTTCCTTTTGTGTCTTCCCTCGAGACAGGACCAGTTGCTCTAATAATATGTTCATCCCTGGAAAGAAGAGATGTCTTCTTGAATCCTAAATTCCTGTCTGGGTCAACCTCTTCCCAGGATGATTAATAACAGTTACATCTATTTCCTTCAGCAGAAGCCTCTTTCGTACTTAGAACATTGTGGTTGGACCTAAAGACCCTGATGAGAAAAATCACAGGGCAGAGTGACATCCCTAAAAGGGCTGACTCCCCAGGTGGATGAAGTGAGCTATCTTGTTGGCTGTTTGGTCCTTGTTTTTACTGGAAACTGATATATCTCACCAAGGTGTTGAGAAGAGAGGATTTCTCCTTTCTCCTCTGTCCAGGCCAATGAGTAGGGGCAGTGACTTGGCCAGACTCACCTTCCCCTTGGGTTGTCTGTAGCTGAGTTGATTGTGGGGAGTTGGCCATTTGTCTTCCAAGCTAGCTTTATTTGTAATAAGATGGTATCTTGTGCTCTATCTCTGCCTCTGCTATTTTATTTCTTCTGTTTTTAAATTGGTTCAAGACTCAGTCAGGAAAAAGGAATCTTTTTTTAGGCTCTCTCCAAACCCTACAAGTTCTGCCAATGACTTACTCTGTAAATTGAGTCAAACTGCTTTGTACCTCCATTTCTCCACCAGCAGACTGGAGCTGTAACAATGGCAACTGGATACGGGTAAAAGAAAGTGCCATAAATTATTGGCAGAAAGATGTAACTGCTGGCCCTACACCCCACGGTAGTATTATAATCACTGTTTGGTAACATTTTCTAAATCTTATTCAAGAACCTTGCTGCTGTAACACATTGATTCACTTTGGCTGGCGCCACATGCTCCCATCTGCTCTGAGTGGTGTAATTGCTCTCAGTCATCAACATTAAGCACCCACAGCTAATTCGTGGGGAAAGGCTCCAACCCCATGGACCCAAATTCAACTTATCTGTCAATTTGCTCCTGTGGAAAGGAGTCCAGTCACTCAGCATGTTGCTTCCTCTTGTCTTGGGAATTGATCATGATCCATTCAGGTATTCAGCTCTAACTTTTCATGGCTACCAGTGGGGACAACCCTTCTACTTCTGCAAAGAGAACTTTGCCCTAAGTCTCAGAATGAAATCACTAGCTGGATCTTTGTTTCATATACATTGGCTGTGCTGTTTTTATTACTGGTTTGTCTGAGTTCAAATCTTTCTTCTACCCCTCATTAGCTATGTGACCTTGCGCCAATGATTTAACCTCTCTGAGATGACATTTCTTGAGCTGTAATATGGGGCTAATACCTACTATGCAGGGTATTGTAAAGATTTAACTTAATGAGCTTATTGAAACACTTAGCACTATTACATGGCTGATCATAAATGCCCAATAAATGGTAGTGATTATTTTCCCTGGGATACATATTCTTTGTTCACAGGGCAATTATGAAGACACATGATCCTTCCTAACTTTCTCCACACGCATTTCTAGTTCTTTAGACACTTACTCCTCAAATTATGGTCATTGGAACAATCAGTATTTATGAACTGTAGAGAAAACACATGTTGCTAATAAAGCACCCTGAATGCTAAGGCGTTCTGGTGTGTGATATTCAGGTTCATTCTTGCCAGGGTCAGGTTAACTGTTGATACAGCCAATGCAAGCAGTATCCTTGCTGAAGGAATTTCAGGAAAGCCAGTCTTGGTAGAAATTGCTATGTTAAAAGTGAATTCCCAAGAGTAAACACTTCTTAATGCAAATAAACTTAAAAATGACTTAGTTATATTGTGTAGATAAGGACACTTGGGCAAAGAGACTAATATTTCAGGGAGTAGAATGAGTTGGCAATTTGTGTGTGTGTGTGTGTCCATGTGTCTGTGTATGTTTGGTCAGTTTCCAGATGACATTTGATCTTTCCTATCTGAGGTACTTGGTTAGGATAGGAATAGCAATAAAAAAAAAGTATTCTGGGCTCTGCTCTCAATGTATTAATTAGCAGATAAATAATTAGAGTGAAGTTGGGAAGTTAAAACAATATATATCTGGAAAGTAGTAGCTTAGGATGCAGGCCAAACAGCCATCCTGACAGTGAATATTTTGGGAATTCTGAAAAGGGGCTGTTCAGTTCTCAGTAGGTCACCTCTGGTCACACTGGCCTCCTTACTGGGCTCAGCACCCATCCAGGCAAGTTTCTGCCTAAGGGCTCTTTGGACTTGCTTTTCTCAATGCCTGTAACACTCCCCCCTCAAATGTCTGCCTGACTCTTTCCTCACCTCAGCAGGTCTCTGCTCATAAAGCCCCTTCTCAATGAGGCCTTTTCTGACTCTCTTATTTAAGATGACAGCATTGCTGCCGCTGCTAAGTCGCGTCAGTCGTGTCTGACCCTGTGTGACCCCATAGATGGCAGCTCACCCGGTTCCCCCATCCCTGGGATTCTCAAGGCAAGAACACTGGAGTGGGTTGCCATTTCCTTCTCCAATGCATGCAAGTGAAAAGTGAAAGTGAAGTCGCTCAGTCGTATCCGACTCTTAGCGACCCCATGGACTGCAGCCTACCAGGCTCCTCCGTCCATGGGATTTTCCAGGCAAGAGAACTGGAGTGGGGTGCCATCGCCTTCTCCGAAGATGGCAGCATTACCACAGGCAAGAGTACTGGAGCATTACCACTCCCTATTCTTCTTTCCTACTGCCTTTATTTTTTATACAGCACTTATTACCATCAGTGGTATGGTATGTGTTCTCTCATTAATTTGTTAATTTTCTGTCTTTCCTACTGGAATGTAGGTTCATGAGGGCTGGATTTTTGTTTGTTTTGTCCCATATTCTACCTCTAGCCCTAAGCATAATTCTTATCTCACAGTAGAGACTCTGTACATATGTGTTGAGTGAATCATTACTTTACATGCTCTTTCTCTTATTTTAATAGAACACTGCAAGCTGGTTATTATTTGCATTTTGGGGATGGAGAAGCTAAAGCATGGAGAGGCCGAGTACCTGTCCACAGAAGCTAATAAATGACAGAAACAGTATTTGAAGCTGGCCTCCCTGAGTTCCAGGTTTTTATGTGACTACCTGCTTGGTGAAATGGTAGTGATGCTATCGGAAACTGTACTTGTGGCATCAGAAAGATCTATGCTCCTATTAAGTTTGCTGAGTGATAAGGGTAATAAAATAGTCTTTGACTGTAATGAGGCAACTCTGCCCCAACCTCCAGCAAGGGGAGAAGGACTAGAGGTTGAGTTAATCATCAGCGATCAATGGTTTAATCAGCCCAGCCTGTGTAATAAAGCCTGCACAAAAACTCCTCAGTAAAGTTCATGGAGTTTCTGAGTTGCTGAACACATGCTTGTGCTGGGAGAATGGTGTATCGCAACTCCATGAGGACAGAGGCTCCTGGGTTTGGGACCTTTCTGAATCTTGCCCCATGTACCTCCTTGTCTGGCTGCTTATTTGTATCCTTTGTAATAAGTTGTAAATGTAAGAAGAGTGGCTTCCTGAGTCCTGTTCCTGAGTCCTTTCTAGCTGTTCTAGAAAATTATGGGAACTGAGGAGGGGGTCGTTAGGAACCCCTGACTTATAGCTGGTTGGCCAGAAGTATGGTGACTTGACACTTGTGATTGGCCTCTGAAAAGAAAGCAGTCCTGTGGGAGTGAGTCCTTAAACCTGTGATGTCTGATACTAACTCCAGGTAGTTTGTGTCAGAATTAAACTGAATTGTAGGACACCTAATTGATGTGGGAATGCTGGAGAAGTAGTGTTGGAAAAGATACTACATGATTGGTGTCAGGAGTGAAAAAACCATTCAGTGCCCAAGACTGAACTGTGGATTCTCAGTCATACCCCTTTGACTCTTCTGTTTCAGAAAATGCCACTTCTACACACCCAGTTGCTCAAGCCAAACACATTGGAGCCTTTCTCAATTCCTTCCATTCATGCATTTGATCCATCAATAAATTTGGCTGATTAAACTTCCAAAGTAATTCCCAATCCATACACCTCTCCCAAAACTGCCCTGGTACAAACTGCCATCATCTTGCATATGGGTTTTTCCAATAGTCTCCTTAACCAGTCTCTCTGACTCCTCAGTTGTCCTACATCACAGAAAAAATATTGCAAGAAGCTGTTCATTGCCCATGATGGTGAAATGAACAGGACTTTTACTTTCACAGTGCAGTTTCTTGAATGCTCAGCACATCTTTCATGGTGTTGCTTTCTCTGCAATGACACCATTATTCCAGCTTCTAACTTCTGATGGTATCTAACTCTAGGCTGCTGAGTAAATAAACCTCCAGAACTTTTAGCCAAATTTTTCTTTTTAGATGAGCCCCATGTCTTGTTAACTTTGGAGGAGGATCCCATCTATCCAGAGCACCTTGATTACTCCTGTGTCATCACAAAATGCAAAATAAAATCATATCAAACTTTTTACTCAGGAGCTAATTATTTAATGTGTTATAAGTTGTTTTCTTTAGCTACAACTGTGGTTATATTTTACGTTTCTGTTACAAAACCCTAAGGACCGACTGGCTAAACCCTGAGGGGACAGGGCCAGCACCTTTACTGGATTAGGGAATATTTTGATAGTAATTAAAGTTTTTTTCTTTAGCTTTATTACTTTGGTATTGTCAGGCTAGAAGTAAGTGTGTGTGGTGTGATGGAGACTGGGGAAGGATGTGGAAAAGAGAATAAAATAAATTCCCCTTTATAAAGAAGGGCAAGATTTGGGGTGAGCTAGAGGCTTGATTTGGCATGGCTTTCTTCTTCGATGCAGAATGCTCATGAGTAGCTGGAGAATGTCATTTGTGCATGGGCTCTCGTGGCTGGGCTGGGAACTCCTCTGGCGCTGATTTTCCAAAGCACTTTTATAATTGCCTAGTGCTTCACAGGCATGGTCCATCATGTGAAGAGGGATCCTTAAACAAATCTTCTGAAAAGAGCAGTAGCCCAGAGAGTCTTTCGTCTAATGGGTGGCTTACCTCGGTCTGTTAAATCACCTCTAACTCACTTAACTGGCTCTAGAGAGGTAAAATCAGTGGTTCTCAAGCCTGGCTGCACATTAGA
The DNA here is from genome assembly GCF_029407905.1 of Bubalus kerabau. Classification (NCBI taxonomy): domain Eukaryota; kingdom Metazoa; phylum Chordata; class Mammalia; order Artiodactyla; family Bovidae; genus Bubalus; species Bubalus kerabau. The sequence continues at coordinate 75,125,048 of NC_073631.1, read as the reverse complement.
ATCATCTAGGGAGCTTTGCAAAATATCCACCTCGGGAGAATCAGATTGAATTGGTCTGGGTGGACCTGGGACTCAGTATTTTTAAAAAAATTTCCCCAGATGATTGGAATGTGCAGTGAGGGATGAGAACTGCTGGTTTAAGCAGTGTTTCTCAAATGTGTCTGATGGTTAGAATTACCAGTAGAATTACCAGGATTCGTGTTAAAATCCAGACTCCCAGACCCTTCTTTGCTGACTTGGATCTTGCAGGTGAATCATAGAAATCTGAATATGTGATAGGAGCCCAGGTGGATAAGGGCTGTGTTTGTGACTTCATAATAGAAGGAAATTTCAGAGTCTTTGGGTTTGGCTCATGGAGCACTCTTTGAAATTTTGATGCTTCTTTGCTGAAAATAGGTTTTAAAGGACAGCCCTTTGTTAAATGTATTAAATTTATGTTTGGAGATGGCATTTATACAGATCACATATGCGATATGTGTGTGTATCCCAATTAGCATGTGGAAATAAACCTTTGCAGATGATAGGCATGAAAATGGCTCACTAAGGGATTGTTATTGTTGTTGTTTGGCCGCTAAGTCACATTTGACTGTTTGCACCCGCATAGACTTTAACCCTCCAGGCTCCTCTGTCCATGGCATTTCCCAGGCAAGATACTGGCGCTTGTGCTTGTGCTTAGTCGCTCAGTTGTGTCCAACTCTTTGAGACCCCATGGACTGTAGCCCGCCAGACTCCTCTGTCGTGGGGATTCTCCAGGCTAGAATACTGGAGTGGGTTGCCATGCCCTCCTCCAGGGGATCTTCCTGAACCAGGGATAGAACCCACATCTCCTGCATTGGCAAGCGGATTGCCACTGAGCCACCAGGGAATTATATCCAGGTACTAATCCCCAGAGTCTGAAGTGTTTACTTTATGCAAAGAGTCTTCGCAGGTGAGATTTAAATGAAGGGTCTTGAGACGAGGAGATTATTTTGAATTATATCACAGCTGTCCTTACAAGAGACAGAGCAGAGAGAGATCTGACATGTATCTTGTGAAGATGGAGGCAGAGAGTGGTTACAGCTGAGGAAGCTAGCAGCCACCAGAAGCTAGAAGAAGCAAGGGACAAAAAAAAAAAAAAAAAAAGGACAAAAAAAAAAAGAAGCAAGGGACAGGTTCTTCTCTCAAGCATCTGGAGTGGGAGTGGTCCTGCCAGTACCTTGATTTCAGTCCGGTGAAACAGATTTTGGACACCTGGCCTCCAGAAGTGTGAGAAATTAAATTTCTATCATTTTCAGCAATGAAATTTGTGATAATCTGTTATAACAGCAACAAGAAACTAACATAGTAGGGCTTCTTAAATTTTATAGTGCATGTGAAAATCCTAGGAAATGGTGTATGAAATCTTATTCAGTGGGTCTAGGGTTTTGCCCTCGATGTGGCAGCATTTCTTAGAAATCTCCCAGATGGTGCTGATGCTGCAGGTCTTTGGGTTACACTTTGAGGAGCAGGTTTAAGAGGCTAAATGCTGAAGAATTGATGCTTTTGAACTGTGGTGTTGAAGAAAACTCTTGAGAGTCCCTTGGACAGCAAGAAGATTAAACCAGTCAATCCTATAGGAAATCAGTCCTGAATATTCATTGGAAGGACTGAGGCTGAAGCTGAAGCTTCAATACTTTGACCACCTGATGTGAAGAACTGACTCATTGGAAAAGACCCTGATGCAGGAAAGATTGAAGGCAGGAGGAGAAGGGGACGATAGAGGATGAGATGGCTGGATGGCATCACCGACTCAATAGACATAAGTTTGAGCAAGCTCCAGGAGTTGGTGATGGACAGGGAAGCCTGGCTGTAGTCTGTGGAGGTCACAAAAAGTCAGACATGACTGAATGAGTGAGCAACTGAACTTAAATGATAGTGAGAGACTGGCATGAACGTGTTCACGGAGGAGAGAAATCAGGAAGTTTTATGAAAGTTTTCTAAGCCCATTCTTGTTATGTTTAACTTCTCCAATCATGTTTTATTTTCACTGACAAAAGGGAGATCAGAATTCAGGCAGTTGCCCAGATAATTGAGATATAATGAATTAGACCATTGCCTCGTTTCCCACTCTGGCAGTGAAGACCTGGCTAAGAATGGTGTGTGACCATTTTTAAAGTGACAAAGGAATAATTGCTTCAGCAATCACATCTGTAGTGTGTCATCATTTTCTGAATGCCAGTACAAATTTCTGTATCTATTAGGCATGGGTGTAGGTGAGAGGGTTCATTTAATTTAAAAATCCATGAAAACTGAAAATTAAAAAGAACCTCCTCCCCATGAGTAATTCTTGGTAGGTGTTTGTGAAGAGTTTTAACTCTGTAGTCCAGGACTGATTTAGCAGCAATGTTGAGTTCAGCATTAGCCTTGGGATGGTTTTTAATTTGGTATATATCTTCAGTTATTGCGGTACAGAACAGCGAAGGAAGAAGAATCAATTTATTTAAATTGCAGGCTCCTATGATAAGGGACAAGGTACAAATGAAGAGGGAAAAGAATAATTGTGACACTTGGATGATGCTGAAATATACAGCTTCCCTTAGAGAACTATTCCTAGTCTTTTTGGAGGTGGCACTGTTTTTGGAAATTTGATTTTGGGCTCTCTCGTTTTTCTTCTTTAACATTCCTCTCCAGAAAACCTTGAGGATGTACAGTAGCATTTTATCTTTTTAAAAAATTGTGGAAAATATACATAACATATACATAATATTTACTATTCAAACCATTTTAAAATGCATAGTTCATTAGCATTAAGTACATAATCACTGTTATACAACCACCATCACTATCTTTTTCTAGAACTTTTTCATCATCCCAGGCAGAAACCTTCTGCCCATTAAACAATAACTTTCCATTCCTCCTCCTCCTAACCCATGGTAACCACTATTCTACTTTCTGTCTTTATGAATTTGCTTATTGTAGGTAACTCACATAACAGAATTATACAATATTTATCTTTTTTGCCAGTCTCATTTCACTTAGCATAATGTCCTCAAGCTTCCTCCATGTTATAGCATATATCAGAATTTCATTTTATGGCTAAATAATACTCCACCATATTCATAAACCACATTTTATTTACACATTCATCCATTGGTAGACATTTGGGTCATTTCTACTTTTCAGTAATTATGGATAAGCATTCTATCTTTTAAGATTAATATTAATCGTGGTAAAATGATTTTTGAGAATTCCTGTCTTTCTTTTCAAGATAATGAAAGAATTTCCATGAAAACAGGGTTGAGAATCGTTAAAATAGGACATTTGCATTCTTTATCAGCATTACACGTGAAGAAGTCATAATGAATAGGCTTTGTCAGCTGGGAGTTGATACTTGGAGGTGGAAAAGAACAAATATTCATGGGCAAAACTGCCCTTAGACCTGAGCTATGGGGTCGCTGTCCAGGGGACACTTTAGGCCTCACTCTGGCCTTCTTGAACATCTTCCCCTGCAGGGATAAATGCCTGTGCCCATGTAGAGTGTGCCCCTTTTTTAGAGACCCCAAATCCCCTGCCCCAGAGGTCCTGAGCTTGCTTCCAGGGTCTCTTCTCTGTGCTTGACACATGTGGGCCTGCTTCTAGGACTGAGAGTAGCCAAGGGGCACTTGTTTGCTCAGTAGTGGGAGTGGGTGGTACCTGCAGACAGAGCCATCTCATTGCGATGGCTTCTCGTGATGGGCCCTAGAGCACATGAGCCTCAGTAGTTGCAGCATGTGGGCTCTAGAGCTTGGCCCAGTAATTTTGGTACCTGGGCTTTGTTGTTCCATGGCATGTGGAGTCTGCCTGGACTAGGGATCAAACCTGTGTCCCCTGCATTGGCTGGTGGGTTCTTATCCACTGCACCATCAGGGAAGTCCCTAGAAGGCAGAGTTGAAACTTGCAGCTTTCCCATTCTTGCCTACAGCCTCACACAGTGGAAACCTCCCACTCTGGTGTGATAGTGATTTAAAAGCCTAGTGTAAAACTTGAGAACTGACTCATTTCTTGGAATACAGAGTCAAGAGATTTTGGTCCTAAAGCAGCCTATTTCCTAATGAGTGGTTGGAATCTGAGAAAGGACCAACATTTTTAGACCATAGTCTCCTTGTGTTTTTAAACACAAGGTAGAGATAGTCCTACCTGCTCTGCTTACAATCTATTTACATATCTATTATGAAAATCAAATGGTTTGAAAACACCTGAAATGGCATATACAGGCAAGATGTTAAGGAGAATATGAGCAATAGTTAGTTAGTTCAGGTGCTCATTCGTGTCCGACTCTTTGTGACCCTGTGGACTGCAGCACACTATCCATTGCCAACTCCCGGAGCTTGCTCAAACTCATGTCCATTGAGTCGGTGATGCCATCCAACCATCTCTTCCTGTCATCCCCTTCTCCTCCTGCCTTCAATCTTTCCAGCATCAGGGTCTTTTCCAATGAGTCAGCTCTTTACATCAGGTGGCCAAAGTATTGGAGCTTCAGCTTCAGCCTTAGTCCTTCTAATGAATATTCAGGACTGATTTCCTTTAGGACTGACTGATTTGATCTCCTTGTAACCCAAGAGACTCTCAAGACTCTTCTCTAGCACCACAGTTCAAAAGCATCAATGGACCAACTCTCACATCTTTACATGACTAACTGGAAAAACCATAGGTTTGACTATACAGACCTTGTTGGCAAAGTAATATCTCTGCTTTTTAATATGCTGTCTAGGTTTGTCATAGCTTTTCTTCCAAGGAGGAAGTGTCTTTTAATTTCATGGCTGCAGTCACCATCTGCAGTGATTTTGGAGCCCAAGAAAATAAAACCTGTCACTGTTTCCATTGTTTGCCCATCTATTTGTCATGAAGTGCTGGGACTGGATGCCATGATCTTCATTTTTGGTGAGCAATGGTGGGGGATAAATTCTTGCAGTCCTTTGGCTTGGAAGTATTGTACTACTTATGCAGGAGCAGTAGGGAGACAGTAAGATTCTGACTTACTTTTTTTTATGTATGCTCATCTTTCTCCATCCTTCCCCTCATTTCTATGTCCATCCTTTCTTTGTCATCTCAGTAGGAGAGAGGGAAGGGTTTTGTATGGGAGCTACCTGTGCTGAACTGGAGCAGCAAGAGCCTCTGCTAAGCAGTCTGCCTGAACTGGGGCAAGCTGACAAGGCAGCCTGACAGATGCATCCTGATGTCTCAATCCACTGTCAGCATGCCAAAGGCAGAAGTTTGGGTGATTGTCAGTGACATTCCAGCTGCCACCAGAGTCGAAGGCACAATGACAAAGTGGGACAAGTATGTATGTAATGGCCTTCTGTTTCCCTCTCAGGATCCTTATCCTATTCTCTTTTATTCTCTGGTTTTCCTTTCCCCCATCCCAACCCTGTTCTTCAGCCATCCAGTTGCTGTGTTATGAATGTCCAAAGTTTTTGCTTGCCATCAACTTCATTCCTAAAAAGAGTGAAGTCGCTCAGTCGTGTCCGACTCTTTGCTACCCTGTGGACTGTAGCCTACCAGGCTCCTCCATCCATGGGATTCTCCAGGCAAGAATACTGGAGTGGGTTGTCATTTCCTTCTCCAGGGGATCTTCCCAACCCAGGGATCAAACCCAGGTCTCCTGCATTGCAGGCAGATGCTTTAACCTCTGAGCCACCAGGGAAAAGGCTTTTAAAATAACCTTGCTCCTCTACATTGAAATCATAACACTAAAATTTCAAACTCTGAAAGATAGAGTCCTAATTTAAATAGAGTATACAAAGGTGGAAATTGATAAGCTTAACGTACACAGAGGTGACTTGCTTTTATAATAAGACTGTTGAAACAACAGAATCTCTTATTGGTATATTAATATGGAAGAAAAAACTGTTTTAACAGGGAACTTCCTTCTTCCTCCTTTGTTTCTACCCACATCTAACATAGTGGGGAGAGATGGACATCTAGAGGGAGCTTTCTGTCATTCACACATCAAGCACTTGTCATGTGTCATCTTGTTTAATCTTCATGTGATCCTATGAAAAAAAGTATTATCATCCACATTTTATAAATAGGGAAACTGAGGTCCGGAGAATTTAAGAAATTTGCCTAAGTTACATAGTTTGTAAGTTTTTCAGATATATCCCAGCTCCATGTAAAGTACTAGGACCCGGAGTTAGTTCTGGGTTCTAGTCTGCATTGTGGTGGCAGAAGCAGTAAAAGGTGGGGCTGGGAGTGAGGATTGGAGGTGGACTGTGGGAACCTTGTATTCTGTTAAGTAATGACTTTTACCTAGTTGTGTAGAATAAGTAGATTGCAAGAACCTAATGGCCATCAGTATCTTTTTCCTCAGCATCTAGGATAATGCCCTGCACATGGCAAAAGCTGATGTCACCTCCACATTTTTTGTGTGTCTGTGGGTCCTAGGCCTGATGCTTTTTCACAGAATCCTGATAGGTGACATAACTGTCTGGGAGGAGAGGAGGTAACATGACTGGAAGGAAAGAGAAGATACAGGGAGCAAAGAAAGAAGAAATATTATTCATTGAGAACAGAGCTTCCTGGGACTCTGGTTGGAGTATGAAAGCAAAATCAAGCCTCCTTTTTACCACTGGCACTGATGCCTTCCTCTGTGCAACTCCAGGGGAAAAGAGAACTTGGAAATGGAGTTAAATAATGAACAATTAATAAATTTCACATATTCTTAGTGCTTTAGATTATCACTGGTTACAAAGGTCCCAAAAGTCAGGGAAGGGAAATTGAAAAGCTAAAAGTAACCTGGTCACCAAAGAAACAGTAACAGCTCCTTTTTTCTGATATTTTAATTGTTGTCATCACTTTTCGCAATGGAGGGATTTTCCCTTTCAAGTCTTTTGGTGAACAGTGATGTTCACAGGAAGGGCTGGGACTGGCCCATCATCAGTGTGACTTGTGATAAGACACTAGAAATGAGATCTATAATTGACCTCCTGTACATGTCACTTTTCATCTTGTGCTCTGTGCTATGTTCATGAATAACTCGTTTTTGTAGTACCTAAAATTACCTTCTAATCATCCCTACATTATCATTTACTTCACAGCAGCATTGAACAAGCTGAAATTCCTGCAGCAATCAGGTCTCTCATTTTGATTTCCTGCCTCCCTTTCTTGTACCTTGATTTCTCTCACCTCCTCTATTTTTGGACACTGTACTCCTCTTCAACTCTTGTGGTTCATACAATACAGTAATACTTACTGTTTATTGAATATCTACTGTAGGCCAGGTGCTTTCTCTATAGAATCTCCAGTACTTGCAGTGGTGATATGTTCTCCATTTTATGGTTGAGGAAAATTGAGGCTTAGAAACAAATTATTTTGTTGAAGTCTCTCCAGGTGCTAAGTGACTGAGCTGGGGCATAAATCCAGGCCTATCTGACTCCAAGTCCACTCTTGTCTGGAGAATGAATTGTTTCTCCCAGCACTTTGGGTTTAGGGAGAGGTGGGGAGATGGTGGTTATAATTGGGGAATGCACACAGTACTGAGATTGGCCTCTGAGAACCAGTCTCTATTTATACTCTCCTGTCTTCTGCATGGACATCATTTAAAAATCCCTGGGTTACAGGACAGTTCAGAGGGTGTCCCTTTGCTCATGGGTGTTCCTGGCTGCACCTAAGAGCAATCTGAATTCCCTATTTCTCCCATAAAGCAAAGTTACTCTTCCACTGTTCTATTGCCAGCAGCAGAATCTGACCCTCATGTTGGGGACCAATTATGATAGTTGGGGTAGGTTCACAGGGCTTATTTTTTTCTTATTGGGAACTCTCAATTTTTCCTAATATAAGTGTTTAGTTGGATGCTTGTGGCTAGGAAACCTGAAAGTCAGAAAAATAGAATTGATGAACATAAAATGAACTTTTGGTGGCAAAGCCTGTTTTTTCATTCTACTTCCCCTTTCAACAAGTTTTGCTCTGCCTGAATGCCCCTCATAGTAATTAATTTCCATTTAAAAAAAATCCAGGGAAAGACAACTAACATTTATTAAATGAAAATGCACTCACTTAATTCTTATTTTGTCTCTGAGAGAGAGACCTATCACTTATCATGTTAACGTGCAGCCCTGAAGAACAATGTAACTTGATCAGGCTCACCTATCCACAGACCTTGAGGATGCAGGTCAAGCCTAGATAATTCCAGTCCCTTTCCATCAGAGCACACAGCCTCATAAGAGCCAATAAAGGAGGCTGACCTGAGTACAGAGTAAAGATGCCCAGTGGTGCCAATTAGACCAACTCAGAAACTGAGTGTGGAGGGCCTGCTGGACACTGGAACTTTTATTAGAGGAAGGGGATAAGACAGACACGGGCCAATGGAAACAGCACTGCAGGACATATCCACTGAGTTCACATGTGGTGCCTGGCTTTTGGTAAGTAAGTTTATTACCATGTTTCACCTTGCTGTCCATCCTGTGAATAGAAAATCTTACTTCATCTTATGGATGAAGCAGCTAAAATTCAAAGAGGCTGATATTTGCCTTTGGTTGCAAAGTTAGGTAGTGAGAGAGACAGCCAGTGAGAATCTAATGTTCATGCTTCCGACTAGTGTGTGTGATACTTGGGCAGAATATATTTTTAATGCATTAGCCTCCATCCCACCCCTCATCCTCTACTCCCAACCCCTAGACTTCAGTGGAAAAGGAACATTGAGACATTTTATAATTGTCTTCTCAAATCCTTCCCTCTAAGGAAAAGAAGGACCAAGATGAAGAGCTGAATTCTCACACTAAATTGGAGGGTCTTGGAGTTCAAGTATGCCAAAAATTGAATATTTGTTTTTGGCCACACTGCATGGAATGTGGGATCTTAATTCCCAGACCAGGAATCAAACCCCCTGTCCCCTGCATTGGGAGTGTGGAGTCCTAATCACTGGACCACCAGGAAAGTCTCACAAAGAAGTGAATAGAATTCAAAATTGGGTGGGAAAGAAAATTCATCTATTTTCCCTAACTGGAATGCATTTCCTTCAGTTAGGAATAGAATAATATTACACATTGTTACCCACAAGAATTATAAATGGTTTCACTTTCACATTTAAACATTTCAATGTTTGACAAATCTCTCAATAGTATGTATGCTTACGGCTACTTCAAAATCAGGAAAGTTATTAGACTTGCTGTTATATCTTGTTATTTAGTACATTAATAAAAAGTGCTATATTACCATATACAATTTTAAGAAAAAAATGCCCAACTTTAATTACATATAATCAATTTTCTTTGTAATTCTGTGGATTTTATTTTATGTATTTAAAAGCTTTATTTTTTATTATTTATTTATTGGAGGATAATTGCTTTACAATATTGCATTGGTTTTTGCCACATACATCAACATGAATCAAAAATTTTGTTTTGAGAAAAGACCCAGGGGTGTCACAAGCATTCATGGGTTCATGGCCCCAAAATAATTAAGACCCTGAACAAAAGTATGGTTCACACTCGCTACAGGAGTGCTAGAGGAGCGTGGGTCTGTGTCCTCTAGGATACCATGGTGCAAAGGAAAGAAGGGATGGGATCTAATGAATTCATTTGTTCATTCATTCATTCCTGATTTCATTCATTCATAAATACTCATTGGCGGCCTAGGGTATACCAGGCACTGTGGTAGACTCTGGGGATACAATAAGGTCCTTGCCTCACAGGAATCATGTTCTAATGTTGAATGACAGCTATTAAACAACAGGCAATAAATGATATAGCTTGGTGATCTGAATGAGAAAGTACCTACTGGGGAAGGAGCGAAAGTTCCAGGCAGAGGGATCAGCAAATGCAGAAAGGGAGAGTGCTTTCCTGAGATAGTAGAGAGGGAGAGAGAGGCTCTTGAGTGTTTCAAGGTGCTAGAGTTGGACTGTCCAATATGGCAGCCACTGGTCACATTCAACACATGAAATGTGGCTAGTTCAAGTTGAGAGGTCCCATGAAGTCACATATACTCTATATTTTGAAGACAATAACAACAACAAAAGACTAGAAGATCTCATTAATAACTTTTAAATATTGGTTATGTGTTGATAATATTTGGATTAGATTATTAAAGCTTTTTGCTTGATTCCTTTTACTTTTTAAAATGTGGCTGCTAGAAAATTTAAAATTTCATAGGTGGCTATTACTAGTATATTTCTGTTAGATAGCACTATGCTAGAATGTAGGAGAGGAAAGAGAATTTTTGTAGTGATTGTTGTGAATTGTACATTTAGATACCCTTCAATGTTTTTCCAATGCTTCCCTGATAGCTCAGTTGGTAAAGAATCCACCTACAATGCAGGAGACCCCAGTTCAATTCCTGGGTCAGGAAGATCCCCTGGAGAAGGGATAGGCTACCCACTCCAGTATTCTTGGGCTTCCCTTATGGCTCAGCTGGTAAAGAATCCACCTGCAATGTGGGAGACCTGGGTTCAATCCCTGGGTTAGGAAGATCCCCTGGAGAAGGGAAAGGCCACCCACTCCAGGGAGAATTCCATGGACCGTATAGTCTGTGAGGTCGCAAAGAGTCAGGCACGACTGAGCGACTTCCACTTTCACTTTCAATGTTTTTCAGAAATGAGATGTGAATAGAGACTGGATTTTATATCTCTTTTATCCAACAAATACTTATTGACCATCTAGTAGGTGCTGGGGATTTTTTTTTTAAACAGAGATGTGTGTGATAAGAAACAAGTTACATGAGATTAGGGATTGCACTGCATGATGCTGAAAAATAGGGTGAGCAGGGACACCTGCTTTAAATGGGATTGTAGAGAAGGCCCCTCTGACATAGTGTCATTAGGTTTTGAGGAGGAACCTGCTGTAGGAAGAGGATCAAAACTCCACTCACAGCTTCACAGTCCTTCTTACTGCTTCTGATTGAGTTTAGCTGTAAAGCTGACTTCTCATTGCATTGTAAGCCTTTTCTAATTAGTTTTTATTTTCTTCTTCTTTCCAAAAGGATGTGGCAACTTCTCAAGTTTGTCACATAGCGGGGCAGAGATGGCAAGGATGAGTACACTCCCAATCCCCTGCTGACTATGTTCCAAATGGATTTGGGGACTGTTAAAGGGGAATTCCTGCAGTGGTTGGTCTGCAGTGCTATTCAGCTCCCTTGGCATTTATTGAACTGCTTGCGTAAATGGGATGCTTAAAAAAGCGCCATCCCTCTAAGATGGGTTTTAAGCTCCTGCCTTGAAAATAGGGCTTCTCTTTTTATAAGACAATTCTGAAAATGTCAGATGTCTGCTCTCTGGAGTTGTGCTGTTATGGCTCAGTTTTAAATGCTATCTTCTGCTTTAGTTTTTAAATGATGTTGATGATTATAATAAAAATAATGGGATAGTATTAACAAAGCACTTACTGTGTACCAGGTTCTGTGCCAAAAATGTTTTATGTGCATCATCTCATGTAATCCTTAAAAGATGATGAAGTTTTATGGATTGGTAGTGAGACATTCACTGATGGCTTAGGTTCAAGTCTCAGTTCTATTGTGTGAAGCTGGGCAAGTTACTCAACTCTCTGTGCCTCATTTACTCTTCCATAAGATGGGGAGAATAACAGGTCCTCCTCAGCCTCTTCCATGGGTCTGTGGAAAGGATTAAATGAGTTAATACATGTCAGATGCTTAGATTGGTATTTGGTCTGTGTTAAGTCTTATATAATGGTTAACCATTCTGAAGGACATCAGCCCTGGGATTTCTTTGGAAGGAATGATGCTGAAGCTGAAACTCCAGTACTTTGGCCACCTCATGTGAAGAGTTGACTCATTGGAAAAGACTCTGATGCTGCGAGGGATTGGGGGCAGGAGGAGAAGGGGACGAAAGAGGATGAGATGGCTGGATGGCATCACTGACTCAATGGATGTGAGTCTCAGTGAACTCCGGTAGTTGGTGATGGACAGGGAGGCCTGGCGTGCTGCGATTCATGGGGTCGCAAAGAGTCGGACACGACTGAGCGACTGATCTAATCTGATCTGATCTGAATACCACTATTAGCCTCGTTGAGCGCATGAGAAAAGTAGTTTAAATTAAGTCACTTGCCCAAGGTTACCTATCAAGGAAGTGACACTGTCTCCCACTGCTGTGTCTGTCAGTGTTCAGTTCTCCTGGATGTGAGGGTCTGAATAATAAGTGATACAGACTTGTTTTTGGCCCTGGGCTTCATAGGACCATATGCTGTAGTGGGCTGGGGAACTTTGATTTTTGGCAATTCCAGCCTGAAACTGTAAAATAGACCTTTTTCTGCTAATGGCATCTTTCCAGACCCCATTTTTCAGTATGAAATGACAGTGTGGACAGGATAATCAGAGGCTTAACAAAGAGATTAGTTCTTTGGCCTTGGAAATTGTTTCCTAAGCCTGAGAGAAAGAAAAAGACCATCTGTTAGGTTAATTTTCTGGAAACTTGTTGCCTGGATTAGGATAAGGGCTTTGGGATAAGCCAAGTCTGATTTTTCGTCAGGTATTTACATCCCCTCGTGGAATGATCTTAACTGAGTCCTTCAGTTTTCTGAAACTTAGTTTCTTTGTGTGTAAAATAGGCACAGTCATCATGACTGGCTCACAGTGTCCTAGAGGATTGACTGAGAACTTGTATAACAAGATAGGTAATACCAGCTGAGGCCTGTATTAGCATCTATTAACAAAGATTATTTCCAGATTGCAGATGTGTAGGGCTTATCACATAGTGTTGTGTCAGATCAATAAACAGAAGCTGCTGTACTTCAATTCTATTGTGACCTGTGGGTCTTTGGTTTGATAAGGCAATATCTCTGCTGTTAGAGAGCCCACCATAGATCATTGATTGCCTGTCATTAGGTGCATGGGAAGGCCTATTAAGAACTTTAAGCCTCTCTGCTTTTACGATACTATGGCACTTCTTATCATGTGCTTTGCATGCTGCCCACCATGCTGGCGACAGTCTTTCCCCAACCTTCTTCCATGATCCCCATCTACCAGCCACTTCAAGTCTTAGTCCACATATTTAAAATATCTCTTTCAAAGGGAAGTTTTCCACAACCATACCTGCTTCCCAACCCAACTGCAGTCTATGTTATATATTTATAAGCCCCATATGCAAATATTCATCACACATATGATCATTAGCTTACCGTCAATCTTCTTTGCTAGAGTATTAGATCCATGAGGGTTTTAAACGTTTTGTTTAAACCAGAAGAGCCTGTCATTTCATGTCTACTTCAGTTACTGTAATTTACTTTTACAGAGAATGGAGCCCATGGAGAGGGAGCCTTCAATTTCCTAATATGTAAATTTGCTATGAATATAACTGGGCAATTTAGTTCCCCTAAAAATGTATTCATTTATATGCAGCAACTTCTTTCAGAAGGTCAATTTGTTCAGCTGCTCAGGTCTTTTCCCTTTAGCCGTTCATTCATTCATCTTTTATTTATTGAACATTTTAACATGCCCAGAACTATTCTGGATGCCAAGGCTATGGATGTAAATAAGATAAGCAGGACCTCTGCCCCCAGGAAGCTCCCATTCTAGGTTTAGGATACAGACTATAAATCTGTAAGCAAACAAATAAGATAATCCAGATACTAAGTGCTAAAAAGAGTATAAAATAATGTATGCAGCTATGCTGGGCATTTTATTTATTTATTTTAGTTTTAATTTTATTTTATTTTTAAACTTTACAATATTGTATTAGTTTTGCCAAATATCGAAATGAATCCACCACAGGTATACATGTGTTCCCCATACTGAACCCTCCTCCCTCCTCCCTCCCCATACCATCCCTCTGGGTCATCCCAGTGCACCAGCCCCAAGCATCTGGGCGTGGCTGGCAAGACCTCTTAGAGGAAGTGACATTTGAATTAGGATCTGAATGATGAGGCAGTCACATGAAGTCATTCATTCATTTAATAAATATTCATTAAACACCTTCCATAGCCTAGATACTGAGGATAAATAGTAAACAAAATAGACAATAAAAAGATTAATAAGTCAAGTATACAGTGTGTCAGTCAGCAATAAATACCTTATGGAAAAATAAAGACTGGAGGGGGGGTTAGGAAGTGCGTGCATGTGTGTGTGTGTGTGTGTATGTATATGTGTGTGTGGGAGCTGATATTTTAGAAGGGTAGTGAGAAAAGTCTTCACTGGGAAGGTGACATTTGATTGAACACCTGACCAAAGGAAAGTAGAAGCCACACAGAAACCTGGGGGAAGAATATTCTAGGCAGAGGGAACAGCAAGTCCAAAGGCCCTAAGGCAGCATATGGCTGGGTAGCATAGGAACAGCAGGGAGGCTGGAGTGTCTGAACAAAGTGAATGGGGTTGGGGAGAAGAGAACAAAAGAAGATAGACTCAGCCAGTTAATAGACACCCCCCTTATGGAAAGGACTTGGACTTTATTCTAATTCTATGGCAGGCCACTGACAGGTTTTATGTAGGAGAATAACACAGTCTGTTCTCTAGTTGCTTGGGGAAGATGGCTGGTGGGAAAGCAACTCAGGGAAACGGAGCCAGACATACCTCAAATTTCTGTTTTAGAACAACTTAATTATACTCTCTTGAATATAGGAGGAAACATTATGAAGTCTATTGTAAGGAATTAGCCATTAGAGGATTTTTATTTTCCCAACTCTGTCAATATGCAAAACCTTATGTTACATTAACTGATAGTGATAATGTTAGCCTCAATAAAATAAATGGTGGATCTCAAACATCTTACTAGACAGACCTTATGTCCTCTTTCAAATGCATGCTATAAGCACTCCTGACAACTAGCTCTTTTATAGGTAGCTTAGGTGTGCCAGAAGGAACCTCCTCTCCTCCTCTGACCCCACCTTCCCCATGTCTTCTGAGTACATGTCACCTTCTCCTTGCCTGAGCAGCCAAGTCCTCCAACTGCCCACCACAAAGCAGTTCTTCAGCAAATATTAACTTGATACCAGGATGGGAGAGAAAGCCTGTAGTTTTTGCTCTGATAAGGAACTGGGTGTGGTGGTTGCCCAGCCTCTGTTGTGTTGATGTATGATCTTGCACAGTCACTTTCAGAAAAAGACAGTTTGTTTACAATACTAAGTCTATGGTCTATCTTATGTTCCATAACACCCAGGCCAGAAGTCTCCCTGAGTCTACACAGAAAAGAAATCCAGCACAAAGCTAGAGGGCTAGGGCTTGACTGAAGCTTCAGGGAGCAGAAGCCTCCTCAGACTGAGGCTACGACCTTTGCATTGGGTGCCCTGCTAGTCGGAGAATCTTGTATGAACCCCCAAAATAGGGCATGGCTATTATGACCAAGGCTGAATTCCTGCCAGCACCCAGGGGTAAGTGTACAGAGCAGTTTATTTTGTTTTAGAGAGCTGTAGAAATGTGACATTTAGAAAATCTCAAGTGTTGTGTGGAGTTACATTGATGCCTACTATGGTGGCAAGACTTCTCTGGCAGAACTGGGTGAGTTTCTATTTACAATCCACAAAGTTCAGCAGTCACCTCAGGGGTGAGACTGGACGGCTGTGCCTTGCCAGGTTCCTGGGGCCTCAACACACATCATGGGGTTGAAATGCTGCCAAAGTCACTGCTTTGTTTTGACAGTAATGAGAGGAGATGAAGGTTCTGGGCCTCCTTGCTTCCCTAAAAGTTCAAACAGCACAATCTTATTTTTGGTTCTATACAGTAATAGGGGAGTGAATGGAACAGATGTGACAGAATGAAATAGAACTTTTGTAAAAAAAATAATAGCTGACATTTGCACAGTCCTTTATAGCTCTTATACACGTCTCAGTTGGTACTCACACTGAGGTGAGAGGGGGAGGTTTGTTATTGTCATCCCACTCTGACTGATGAGGCATCCAAAACTCAGAGAGGCTGAGACATGCTCCAGGTCACACAGATCTTGAATGGTAGAATAGGGCTAAAACCCACTAAACCCAATGAAAATCATCTCTGACCCCAGGATAGCTTTTCTTCTCAACCCCACCTTATACTTTAGGAAAGTGAGGCAGAGATATATAAGTTTTCCCACAGTACTTGGATTCCAACAAGACTTTTGTCTCCAAAATCCATGTTCTCAGTGAATGTTTGGACTTCAGAATGAGGCAATCTTATTGAAAAATATATTTGAAATGTGCTTTTTTGTTTGTTTGTTTTATGTGCATCTATAGTCAGAGAACTGGAGAATCCTGTGCTCCCAAATCTGTTTGTTTGAGAGAATCCTGAAGTGTTTGAGAGACATATCCCAGAGCTCCATGCTCAGTTCTACAGAGTTCCATGTGCAGTCATGTCTGGCAGCATATGCTTTAGAAGCCCAAAGAAACAAAATTGGAGTGGTGAAGTGGTGGGAAATACCTGAATATAAAAGTCATGTAGAAGATGCAAAACTTTTAATGAAACATTATTTTTACATTTGATATTTCTTCCTCAAATGCTCAATCCTTCCCCATTATGCTCATTTATGTAAAAGACAGAAAACATGATATATGAAAACAGAAGGAAATGTAATTCACTTGAAATCCTAAAACCCAGAGAGAATCATGGCTAATTTGGTGCGTGTTCTTCCATATCTCTCTTTTATGCATGTATAAAGGCTACAGGCATTGTTAAAGCTCTTGATGCATGTTTGCATGCTAAATCACTTCAGTCGTGTCCACACCTTGCAACCCTGTGGACCGCAGCCTGCCAGTCTCCTCTGTCCATGGGATTCTCCAGGCAAGAATACTGGAGTGGGTTGTCATGCCCTCTTCCATGGGATCTTCCCAATCCAGGGATTGAACCCAAGTCTCTTACGTCTCCTACATTGGCAGGAGGGTTCTTTACCACTAGTGCCACCTGGGAAACCCCAAGCTCTTGATATACATTGGCAGTTCTCCTTCAGTAAAGACTGTCGAGTTTGACTTCAACCTTAAATAAATGAGAGGACCCTCAGCCCTGTTTTCTCGCCAATGCCAATGGGTAGAATCCTACAACACTGTCATTTTGGTAGGCAAACAATCTCTCTGATTAATCAACATTTCTTGCCATACTTGTTAAGATTTTTGGAAGGAAGGAAAATCAGAGTTCTGGACAGTGAACCTCTCATTCAAGACCAGATTAGCTTCCAGCCTCATTGCATCCTCTCCCCTTTCAGCTGCTGGATCCTCCTGGATGAGACATTCTCTCTGAGGTTCTGAAGGCCACTCTTGTCCTTGACAAAGGAATCTGAAAGACTTCTTGTGTTTCTCACCCATGGCTGCACATTAGAACCACGGGGGAGCTTTAAAACACACTCAGCACACCCTGAACAAATTAAATTAGAATCTCAGTGGGTGCAGGGTAGACTTCAGCATTTTTAAAACTTCCCAAGTCATCTAGAGAAAGTTCTGGGTCAGCAGAGGGCAATTCAAGGAAGTTGGCCTTTCTGTTAAGTATTTTGTTTGTGGAATGTGAACTTCTCTGGCTTCTTCTAAAGACTAAGTCTCATGTTGATTCTTTGTGGAAGTGAGCCTGGAGTTCTGGGCTGTGTTTCTTGAGTACTGTAGAATTCTCTCAGACAAGCAGATGTAGGGATACAGGATTCTCTATTTCTTTGTCTCTCTCTATATATATATAGAGAGACACACACACCTCCAACTCAAAAAAGTCAGTACCTCAAGTATAGAGTTATAGCTATTTCTTATCTATGTGAACTTAGGTTAAGTACACCCCAATTTGGGGATAACAATACTTTGCAGGGATGTTGAAATGATTGAATAAGAAAATATATGCTAAACACTTTCCCCAGCACCTGGGACACTCACCTAACTCCTTGCCATGGTTCCCTGAGGAGGACTTCACACCTCCAGGAGCTGCCATGCCTGTCTCTGGGGTAGGGTGGGAGTTACAGGTTTGGTGTGAAGTTGCCCTCGCCAGTCTGGGGGCATCTGCCTGTACCCACTTCCACTATAGTGTCTGAGTGCCATACTGGTGTTCTTAACTGGTCATGGATCTAGGACTGGGCAATCTCTCCCCTGCATAACACTGGCTACAATACTGATGATTTAAAAACTTTATGAAGGATTGAACCACACCCCCTTCAGTGGAAGCATGATGCCTTAATAGCTGGACCAACAGGGAAATGGTGTTTTATATTAGAATTCTTTTTACAGATAAGAAGCAGATGTAACGACCCTCTTTTTGTCAGCCTATACTTTCTTCATAAAGCACGGTGAAACTACTGAGCTTCAGTTTCTTTGTCCAGTTACTGTCCAGTCACACGTCCTTTGGGTCATTTTGATGGATGTTGTTTTGGATGTTTGGACAACCTCTAATCTTATATCAATAGTTGGTCGATCTGATCACCTAAACATCTTACCCTCCTCAATCATAGTATTCAAGCCAAAAGTAAAGAATGCTGCCTTTGGTATCACTGCCTGGGTTTGGATTTGGGCTTCACTACCCTGAGAAAGTTAATTCCCCTTTTTGAGTCCTCAGTCACTTATTATAGAATGATGATAATAATATTTCTCCTATTGGCTTTTTTTGTAGTGCTTAAGTGAGGTAAATCTTATCATTTACCTGAATTATCGCAATGAGGAAATGCTTAGGAAAATCAGTGAAGATTTTTCATATTTCAGATAGATAGGACAGTTGTTCCTATTAAAAATTGTGTATATATATATATATATATATATATATATATATATCCAGTTTCACTGACAAGAGATGTATCAGATGGCACACCTTTGAGAAGAAAAATGACTTACTGGAGAGAACAAGGGACAGAGATTCTTAGAAACCTATAAACCAAGTGTGGACATATCTGCTAAGAAAAGCCATTCACCTTAGAGAAGGATTTGTCAGGATGCTTGGGAAATGAGATAAGAGTGCAATCCAATCCAAGTGGGTGATGAGATACACTGTTAGAGTGACAGTTTGCAGAGATATTTCTCTCGTTGCTGCTGCCATTCTCTATGACACTGATGATGAAACTGTAAAGTAGAAGAGAATCAATGGGCAAACAGAGGGAATGTATAAATAAAACAAAAGTATAAACAGAAAGTATAAGCCGGTTAAAAGGTGTTTCAAGGTATTTAAGTCTACCCAAGTTAAGTGTTCTCAGAGCACTAATTTCCAAGAAGGCTAAAGAAAAAAGCACTTTTCCTCACAGAAAAATTTTACAAGGGATTTTCACTTTAAGGAAACCTCGTAGAGGAGCCTGGTGGGCTACAGTCCACGGGGTCGCAAAGAGTCGGACACTACTGAGCGACGTCACTTCACTTGTATATGGAAGCCACTTTCAAAGTTGGCGAACAGAGTACATATATTGATACTTCATGTGTGTGTGTGAATATGCATAGCATAAAATGACCTTTAGGGTAATTTTCAAGGATCCTTCATACAGGGCCTCTTTGATGCATTCAAAGGTCCATTTTTCTCTTGTATAAGGGATGCCCAGTAATACGGGGTCCAGTAATTGAAAATTAAAGTTTAGAAATGAAAATAAATTGAAGATTTCTCTAATTAAAATTTTTTCACTAAAAAATTTATTTTATTGATGTATAATTGTGACATATTGAAGACTGATCAAAACTAAGAATAATACTATTTAACACTATGGTGGAAATCCAAAGAAATGTGAGGAAATTAATTATAGAGCAAAATGAGGCCATCTTATGTTTTAATATAATTTAATATTGAAAACTAAGCAGTGGAAATTCTTTAAAGAAGTCATTGGCAGGAAATTGTCTCAGCTGTGAACCTGGTGAATTCTTTATCTTGTGAACTGTCGCACCAAAGAAGTTCATTCTGGGAAGTCAGGGAGCTTTTGTGAAAATCTGATGAAGAAATACTTTGGGATATTAAGTATTGTAATGATTTTGGTGAGCTGTGTGTGCTTTGTTTAGGAACACACAGGCATGGTATAGGACCATCCTCCAGCCTCACCCAACACTCTGCCCCCCTCCCCAACCACCTCTGCCTCCTCATCCCCACTCTGGCACTGGAGCAGAGGCCAGGAGAACTTTCATCTGACTTGCAGATATTTTCTGGTTAATAGATAATAGACACAAAATTCTTAAAGAATTAATAATCTTGCAGGGCAAAGCTACAAGTAATAAGAAGTACCATCTGACTCAAACTTGTCTATTATCTATTAACCAGAAAATATCCAGATGGTACCTCTTATTACTTGTATTATTTTGTAAGAAATGTGCAGAGTTTCAAAAGTGACTTCAGGGTCCAGATGGACTTGTGTGCAGCAGGTCTCCAACAGATTTCTCCTTCAGGACCCCTAATTGTGTGTGTGCTGGAGGCCAGTCCTCACAGCACTGAACTGCAGCTGCTCACTCCTGCAGCTGTCCTGGACTTCCAGGGATGACAAGACTCTTCTGAGGGCACTCTACCTTCAAGCATCTTAGAAACAGTTGACTCTACATCACTCTCCCCAGCCCCCTAGTAGCTCCAAAGTAGTATTGCCCTGGTCTGTGAAATAGCTGTCACTTTCATAATTGAATTTGAATCCTTGAAGGTCTAGCAAAAACCCAGGAACCACTTTCCAAGGCTGGAAAGGATTCCTTACTATATTTATGAGCAGGTATGGGTCAAGAGGTCACTCTGGGAATATCAGCTCTCCTCACACTCCTTCAATTCTCTTAAAGTTTCTTCTTGGTTTAGATGCCAGAGTTCAATGCTGTCTGCATAGTTTAGAGTGGCCAGGTAGAGAGGACTCACTCAGTCTTCCTTGACAACAAAAAAGACTACTCTCTGATTTGAATGTCAATATAAGGTTCAATTACCTCAATAGAAGGCCACTGTAGTAGTTTTCTAGGGCTGCCATAACAAAATACCACTGGAAGGATTAAATAGCAGAAATTAATTTTCTTACAGTTCTGGAGCCTGGAAGTCCAAGTTCAAGGTATCCACAGGTTTGGTTTCTCCTGATGCTTCTCTCCTTGGCTTTCAGGTGGCAGTCTTCTCGTTGTGTCTGTGCATGGCTTTTCTTCTGTGTGCATAGATCCCTGGTGTCTCTTTTATGTGTCCAGATTTCCTTTTCCTATAAGAACACCAGTCAGATAGGATTGAGGCCCACTCTAATGGCCTCACTTTAATGAAATCAATTCTTTAAAGGCCCTATCTCTTCATTTAGCCTGAGGGACTAGGATTAGGGCTTCAACATATAAATTTGAGGGGAACATAATTCAGCTCATCACAGCCATCCTGTCTTCTTTCACTCACAACATGACAAGTTAGGCTCACGCTTTGGAGCAGAAACAGAACCAGGCCCATCCTAAGTCAGTCCGAGGAGGAAAGAGTTCCCAGATGAGGTTTGGAAGTTTGACTGGTTAGGACTTGAGGGGCAAGTGGCAAGAACCAATTTGAAATTGCTCAGTTAGGGAATACCCTTTCATCTCTATCTTTTAGAGGAAAGACAACAATCTAAATTAAATGCCAGTTTTTATGTGTCCCAAAACTGTTTAATTTAACACCTTGCTTTATAGTCTGTTTGGGTCCCAGGTGTAGCTGCTCTGCTTGGCATTGCCTGGGGCACCTTCTAACATTCAGCATCTGCCTTTGGCGATTTACACTTTGTTGGCAGTCGAGCTGTCTGTCAGCAGCTCCCAAAGCCCAGAAAAGCACATATCTCTTAATTACAGTGGAAAACACGTGGAGGGGCACATAGGTTGGGGCAGTGGATCCCCAAAGACACATCTTTTGGGAAAATACATGTGTAATCTATTTTGCTGACCTTGAATGCTTTGTCTTTGAAAAAGAAAATAGAAGAGTGGTACATTTTTCTTTCTAAATTTATCTGGCCCTCATAACCCCCTGCCTGTCATAGTATTTTGTTTGACAACTAAAAGCCAATGGATTGCATTAAAATTCTTGCACTTTGTGTTTAATTGCTGGCTGGGGTTTGATTTCAGTAAAAGGGGCATGGTGATTGTCCTGGATGTTCATGTGGTGTCGTTCACATTACTCCCAGGGTCTAAGTCTATCTAACAGCAGGGGGAAGTGATACTTAATTGGATTTTTTGCAGTCTTAGAGGCAACAACTGCTCTTTTCTTTAGAAGCTGTATATTGAGTTCAGAGTTGAACTAGCTCAATTCCAGCATTGCATCTGCCTTTTAACTTCACAGGCAGTTAAATAGAGGAATATAAAACCCTGTGACTAACTGTGCTCATAGCAGCTGAAAACCAGATAAGGCGATCTCAGAATCCTTTATTTCAGCACATTGTGTGTTCCAAATATATTTTCAATAATAAATAATAATGCGATATTTCCCTTTGTCCATAGTCTCTCACTGTTCCCCACTCCCTGTGAAAAATCTCATAATTTTTAGCTGGAAAGAATCTTGAAAAGGCAATTTTGGATGGCTTTTGTGGAAGGAATTGTCAGAGGGTGCTTGAGAGAATAGGCTCCAGAAGAGGCAAAAAAGAGAGAGTAGGAGCATTCCTGAGTTCAGTAACGGCAGTCATGGGCCAAGAATGAATGTAGGCCAGTTGTTCTCAGCCCTGAGTGACCATCAGAATTACCTAAGGGGCTTTTAACTAGTACTAAGGACTGACTAAATCAGAATCTCTTGGGAACTGAACATCCATACTGGTTGAAAGCTCCTCAGCTGGTCTTCCTGTGCAGCCCAGTTTGTGAGCTTTTGCTGTAGAGAGATAATAATGACAAGTCAAGTATTTGGGGCATCTACTAAAAGTCTAGGTCCTTGAAACTATGAGCGTTTGGGCACTTGCCAATGTGAGCACTCGGGAATCGTTGGAACCCAATTGCATAGGTTCCCAGAGCAGTATCATCAATTTGGAACTTCATGAACTGAAGTGCAGCTCAGGCTGTACCTCCTTATTTCCTAAATTACTCACCTTCACGTGTCTTATTTTGTTAAATTGAATCAGTATTGATAAAAAGAATCATAAATTTGATGCTCTGTGAGCATTTGTGTCATTGATGGAGTTGGATGAAGGTAGGTACTTACCCTGACCCCCAATTTTCACATCTGTAAAATGTAAATAATAATTCATCTAAGTAAACTTCTTAAAGCAGGTTATGAATCATGCCCCTTTCCCCCCACCCTAGTCTTCACCCCTCTGATATTTTTGTCACCAGGTTACAGTAGGTATCAACTTGTATGTGAACTAGTTGTCTTTGGAGGCTTTTGTTTGGGTGTTATCATTATTCTAGGAGGTTCTAGCTCTAATCTTTACATTGACAGGCCTGTCTACTGCTTCTGGAGAATCTGAGTTCATACTGGGATTGTCTGGGATGTGTAAGATAAAAGTTCATCCCAGTTACCATAGGCCTAAGAAAATCAGAGGTGACAAGTGAATAGAATGATGAGGCTGGAAATAGAATAATATGGTAATAATAGACAATTTATCAGGGTACTCTGTTAAGGACACCAATATATGCCTCATTGGAATAATGGTGACTATAATTCATCCACCGGAGGTGTGAGCAGCACAATTATCTGAAAATGGATTCAATTGTCTAGCAAGACTGAAAGAATGGGACACAGAAGACAATTCAGTTTTGGTAGAGAAATGGGGTTGGGGAAATGATAGTGAGGCATCTAGCCTTGCTTTAAAAATGGTGTTGGATGAATGAAGAGCTACGTATAGGTTTCCAAGTTATTCAGTTACTCTTTCTCATGAATTTGAGCTCAAGTAAGAGAAATTAAAAGTACATGATAGGATGTTAACAAATAATCTGGAAAAAAATGTTGGCAGCATATGTTATATCATAGTCATTGCTCATTAAATCACATTGATTGGGTGTGATCCAAGATAGGTAGTCTTCATACTACGTGGAGAGGTAGAGCTGCTTAAAATGCTTTTATGGGTCTTCTTTTCTGCCTTTTGTGCCCTCTCTACTTCCTCCCTTCTTCCTCTCCTACCTCCATTAGGTATCACAGTTGCTAAACAAACCAGGAAACCAACCATCCCTCCCCACCCTTCAAACCAGTATCTACAGCTGTGTATTTAGAATCTTATTGCTGACAGCTAAGCGAAGTCCCAATCTCAGTCTTCTGAGATGGACAGGACATGAGAGAAAGGTGTAGCCTCCAAGGGTCTTCCATTAACAACCAACTTCTTGGGCTTGTCATCCAAATTTCTTTATTTATTTTAAATGAATTAGGTACATGAAAATAGAGTCACGAGACTGGCCAATTTTCTCCTCGAAGAGTGGCAGCAAAGGAAAACTGGAATGCATTAATCATAAATGAGTTAATTAATTACAGTTCTCCTGGCAATGGTAGGCCCCAAGTTATTTAGGGAATTAGACACTGAAGATGCCCTTTATGGAGTCAATTATGTGGAAATAAATTACTCTTTCAGATGACAATATGCTATTCTCTTGAAACACATAAGGAGGGGTATCATTTTGTCTCTGAACAGTCTGCATGTAGTTTTCCATGATAATTAATGCCCTTAAACCATTCATGGAAAAGCTAAGTTTTCTTGTGGCTCCAGTTCTCTGGATATAACGATACTACAGGTTTAGAAAACATGGGGGTTTGTTTTGCTGAGTGATGTGTTGACATTTGAGTAGGTTTCAAAGAGGTGAGACAGAAGCTCCCAGCAGCTCCAGGAGAGGCCTGGAAGGCGGGCAAGTGGTATAAATTACTCCCTGAGCTTTTTACTCACCCAGTGAGAATAGCAGGGTAGAAAGTCTAACAAACAGCTTTCAGAAATCACACTGCTTTGCTGTAAATGCTCCTGCCATGAAATGGCCACTGCTGTGCAAGGAAATAAGCAGTTATGTGAGCTAGTGACAACTAGTCCTCAAGGAGGACCAAGGGAGGAAGCAAAGTCAGGGACAGCGTGACTCTGCCCTCCCTCGCAGGCCAACCCCTTCCCCTCTTGTTCTGTGTCCCCCATCCTCAGCTCCACCTGAGACCTAATTAATGAATTAATATGGAGAGAAGGAATGGTTCGCGATGTTCACTGCAGCATAGTTATAAGAGTGAAGAACTGGAAACATCCAACATTTCTCAAGGGTGTGATTAAAGGACCACAAGGACCTTCTCGACAATGAATATCTACACCAGCTAGAAAGAAATCCAGATAGAACTCTGGTTCCTGACTTGGAAAAGCTTCTAGGCATATTGTTAAAGGGAAAAAAAAAGCTTGTATAATACGGCATATAGTCTAATTGTTGTTGTTCAATTGCTCAGTTCAGTTCAGTTCAGTCGCTCAGTCGTGTCCGACTCTTTGCGACCCCGTGAATCACAGCATGCCAGGCCTCCCTGTCCATCACCAACTCCCGGAGTTCACTCAAACTCATGTCCATCGAGTCGGTGATGCCATCCAGCCATCTCATCTGTCATCCCCTTATCCTGCCCCCAATCCCTCCCAGCATCAGAGTCTTTTCCAATGAGTCAACTCTTCGCATGAGGTGGTCAAAGTATTGGAGTTTCAGCTTTAGCATCATTCCTTCCAATGAACACCCAGGACTGATCTCCTTTAGGATGGACTGGTTGGATCTCCTTGCAGTCCAAGGGACTCTCAAGAGTCTTCTCCAACACCACAGTTCAAAGGCATCAATTCTTTGGCACTCAGCTTTCTTCACAGTCCAACTCTCACAGCCATACATGACCACAGGAAAAACCATAGCCTTGACTAGATGAACCTTTGTTGGCAAAGTAATGTCTCTGCTTTTGAATATGCTATGTAGGTTGGTCATAGCTTTCCTTCCAAGGAGTAAGCGTCTTTTAATCTCATGGCTGCAATCACCATCTGCGGTGATTTTGGAGCCCCCCAAAATAAAGTCTGACACTGTTTCCCCATCTATTTGCCATGAAGTGATGGGACTGGATGCCATGATCTTAGTTTTCTGAATGTTGAGCTTTAAGCTGACTTTTTCACTCTCCTCTTTCACTTTCCTCAAGAGGCTTTTTAGTTCCTCTTCACTTTCTACCATAAGGGTGGTGTCATCTGCATATCTGAGGTTATTGATATTTCTCCTGGCAATCTTGATTCCAGCTTGTGCTTCTTCCAGCCCAGCATTTCTCATGATGTACTCTGCATATAAGTTAAATAAGCAGGGTGACAATATACAGGCATGTCCAACTCTTTGCAACCTCATGGACTGCAGCATGCCAGGCTTCCCCATCCTTTACCATCTCCCGGAGCTTGCTCAAACTCATGTCCATTGAGTCAGTGATGCCATCCAACCACCTCGTCATCTGTCATCCCCTTATGCTCCTGCCTTCAATCTTTCCAAGTTATCAGGATCTTTTCTAATGAGTCAACTCTTCGCATCAGGTGGCCAAAGTATTGGAGCTTCAGCATCAGTTCTTCCAATGAATATTCAGGATTGATTTCTTTTAGGATTGACTGGTTTGACCTCCTTGCAGTCTAGGAGACTCTCAAGAGTCTTCTCCAACACCACAGTTCAAAAGCATCATTCTTCGGCACTCAGCCTTCTTTATGGTCCAATTCTTACATCCATACATGACTACTGGAAAACCATAGCTTTGCCTAGATAGAACTTTGTTGACTAAGTAATGTCTCTGCTTTTTAATATGCTCTCTAGGTTTGTCATAGCTTTTCTTGCAAGGAGCAAATGTCTAATGCGTTAAAACAGAACTATATGTGTATATGTGTATATATATGTGTGTGCATGTGTACCAAGTCACTTCAGTCGTTTCTGACTCTTTGCTACCCTATGGACTGTAGGCAGCCAGGCTCCTCTGTCCTTGGGATTCTGCAACAAGAACACTGGAGTGGATTGCCATGCCCTCCTTCAGGGGATCTTCCCAATTCAGGGATCCAGCCTGTGTCTCTTATGTTTCCTGCATTGGCAGGCAGGTTCTTTACCACTAGCACTACCTGGGAAGCCCATATATGTATCTCTCTCTCTCTCTCTCTCTCTCTCTCTCTCTCTCTATATATATATATATATATATATATATATATATATATATATATATGGGTGTGTGTGTGTGATTGCTGCTAAGTCACTTCAGTTGTGTCCGCCTCTGTGTGACCCCATAGACAGCAGCCCACCAGGCTCCCCCATCCATTTCTGACCATGGACTAAGGGATGAGAATCAAAGATGAATGAGATATTCACCATTTAGAAGGCAACTGGAGGTTCTCTGAGGAGACAGGTGTGCAAACATCTCCTTGTACAAGGCAGGATCATATTTGGGTTGTGAAGGAGATAGAAGCTCTGTGCTGTGGACCCAGAAGGAGGAGCAGTGAGGTTCCTGGGTGAAATTTCAGAAGACTAGAGTATAGAAGCTCTATGCAGTTATATCATTACTACTCACTACCCTGCTCAACTCTGTTTTGTCTCAATTTAGTATGTAGGAGACCAAAAGATTCTGTCAAAAACTGGGCTCCTTCTAAGTAATTTTTCAACTTTTTATTATAAAAGATTTCAAACATAGAGAACTTTAAAGAATGCTATAGTATTTACAAGAGACCTTGCATGCAGATTCTACAGCTGCTAAGTAATATTTTACCATATTTGTTTTATATATTTTTTTAAATACCATTTGAATGTAATTTTTAAACATTGTAACACTTCAACCCTACCTAATTTTGCATACTTCTCCTAAGAATGAGGACTGTTTACAATTATCTTACCTTAGGAAGTTAACAATATTTAATGTCATTTAATTTATAGTTCATACTCAAGTCATTGCTGTTGTTTCAAATTTACACCTATAAAAGAACCTATAGCTTTTTTTTGACCAAGGTTTGGTGGCTAAATTAAAACATGACATTTAGTTTATAGGTCTTATTAGTTTTTCTTTGACGAGTTCAGCCTGACTGTCTTATAGATTCTTAATTTTACTGTTTTCTCATGAACATTTAATTTGTTCTCTAGTCCTGGTTATTTCCTGCAAAATGGCAATAAGTTTAGAGGCTTAACTAATAGATTCAGATTAAAAACATTTGATTAGTATATTTAATATGGAGATGATGTATATATATTTTATTGTATCAGTTTTTCTAAAGTTTTTTGTTTTGAAGAAAAATAGGAATATATATTGAGTGCCTGAAACCACAAAGATAATTTGTGGTGTTGGACTCATTTTAGTACAGAAAATTACCAAATGGGAAGCCAGTGTCTATTGTTACACTCTCAAGTTTAGAAAGCAAGATAGTCGCTGATGGAACACCATTAGATGTGTATGTCATTGTTTTGGTGGGTTTTGTTTGTTTTGTTTTTTATACTCAGACAAGCTGCATAAAATGTAACTGGATTCATACTGGGCCACAGAGCAATTGACAGATTTCAAAGTGGGCTGGAAAACAAAAAATTAGAGTGAACAGGGCAGCCTCTCGAGCCCTCCAGTCAGAAAATGGGAAGAAAGGACCAGAAAAAAATTAGGAAAAAAAAGAAAAGTACCAAGAGCTAACATATAAGGCTGACTTTGGGGATTTGGTAATTTTTAAAACATTTTATTAGAATATAGTTGATTTGCAATGTTCTGTTACTTTCTGCTGTACCGCGATGTGAATCATACATATACATATACTTGTAATAGAACATGGCTGTATGCAGCACTTAGCATGCGGCCCTAGCCTTGTGCCATTACCCCCACCACCACCACCAAAAAAAAAAAAAAAAAACCCTTACCGGGGGAACATTAGTGGTCCTGCTCACTCATTGGTTGGCACCACAGTGGGCCCCCTCCTCCAAACAACCGACTGTCATTGAGCTATGGTTAATGTTCCTGCTTAGCTATTGGTTAGTGCCACAGTGAGCCCCTCCCGCAAGAGAGCGGCTGTTGATGAGCTACCATTAGTGGGGCTATTCAGTCAACATTCAGAGAAGTGTTGGTCCTTAGGTGGAGAATGAGGTAAGACGTGGCCCTCTCCCTGGGGCCCTCGATTTCACCCGGCCTCAGCCAGCAGCTGAACTGCGGGGCACAGGGAACAAGCTGGGACTGTGTCCTGCCGGGCTCTGGAGCCATGGCCAAGGCTGCCCACTGGCGGGGCCCAAGCCTTGAGGTGACGGTGAATCTCTCCCCTCTCCCTGCCTCTGTGACTTAATCGCCATGGCAGTCTGCATGGGATGCAATCTGCGAGACCTGGTCCCTGCTGTCCAGGCGGGCTGAGGACCTTGAGGGCCAGCTGGGTCTCCTGGGTGCCTGGCCCCCTCAGCGATGACAGCTGGGCTGTCTGGGGACCTGGCCCCGAGAGAGCTGTCAGTTGAGATCTGCCTCCTCTTCGCCAGGACCTGGGCCTCAGAGGATGACAGCAGTGTCTGAGAACCTCGCCCTTTCTTGTCAGAACTGAGATACCATTTGTTTTGTGGAGGCTTGCAGGGACAGCATTACCTGCCCATGACCTGACCTCCAGGGCCAAGGATCTGTTACCAAGAAGTTTGTAACAGCTAACCGTGCCTCTCCCTCACCTTCCCAAGAAAAGGGCTTTGCTGAAAGCTTTCTGGGAGGTTGGGGTTTGTAAGAGTTGAGCCACCTATCTCTTTGCAGGGCCCTGTAATAAACCTTTCTCTGCTCTAAACTCACATTTTGGTATTGTTTGGCCTTGCTGTGCAATAGGCATAGGGACTTGCATTTCGATAACATATCCACTCTTTCTTGGATTTTTTTCCTACATAGGTCATTACAGAGTATTGAGTAGAGAGTACCCTGTGCTACGCAGTAGGTTCTTATTATCTATTTTATATATAGTACTGTGTATATGTCAATCCCAATCTCCCAATTTATTCCTCTTCCCCGCCCCCCACCCTGGTAACCTTGAAATTTTCTGTATCTGTGACTCTTATTTCCATTTTGTAAAGAAGTTTGTTTGTATAATGTTTTAAGATTCTACATATAAGCAATATCATGATATTTGTCCTTCTCTGTCTGATTTATTTCACTTAGTATGACAATCTCTAGGGCCATCCATATTGCTGCAAATAGCATTATTTCACTCTTTTTTATAGCTGACTAATATTTCATTGTATATATGTACCACATATTCTTTATCCATGTATCTGTCCATGGGTATTTAGGTTGCTTCCATGTCCTGGCTATTGTAAACAGTGCTGTAATGAACTTTGGGGTTCATGTATTTTTTCAAATTATGGTTTTCTCTGGGTATATGACCAGGAGTGGGATTGCTGAGTCAAATGGTAGCTCTGTTTTCAGTTTTTAAAGAAACCTCCACACTGTTCTCCATGGCAGTGTACTAATTTACATTCCAACCAACAGTGAGAAGACTTGAAAATTAAGGAAACTTTCCTCCACTATATTTTTTTTAGTAGAAAAGACAATCAACGATATTTATTTGCGACCCTTACTCAGTATTTACAAATCCTCAACTTTGAGGTAGGTTAAATATTAATATTGTGTTTTATAAACTAAAACTCAGCCAGAGATCACATCACTTTTAGAAAAACACAGCAGGGGTCATATCATGGTCAAGAAAACATAGTTTCTTTCAGATTAATCTTCTCATGTGTAAATTTCATGGTGACAGCTTACAAATATTCATAAAAAAGATTAGCTATTACAGGATTTCTACTCTGGAATATTTTAAAATTCTTAAATCCACCCTACAATGATTATACATACTGCAGAATAACCTACTTACTCTCATTACAAATCTATCTGTATATAACTGGTCCTTATAATAACAAATTAGCATGTTACTGATTTTGTTGTTTTCTGCCTTTTGGGGTGATTGAAGCAGGAAGACAACCCGCAAATTTTTCTCAGGGCACTAGGCAGCCTTTATGTGCAGGGGCTATGCTCAAGGCACCATCTATGGTGATTTGGGGTCATGGGAAAGCACATATACAAATGATCCAAGATTCAGAAAAGATACCTGGATCCAAAAGAGGGGAGACTCTGGGCAGGTCAGGGATGAAGAAAAAATATACTGTCATCTCAGGCTTAGGATCCTCATTGTCATGCTACAGCAACACAACAACGTGTGGGGAAGAGCTCCTAAAAGAGCAGCAAATTTGTCCCAGTGGTCTATAATTAAGGTTCTTGCCAACCAGATAAACCACAAGAAAAAATTAAATTCATATTTTATTGAAGTCACATCAATAGAAGCAAAAATTTAAATATTTAATAAGAATATATTCCATCTATCATGTAAATTACTCTAATTATCATAAGCATAATTCACTTAGCTCATTATAATTACTTAAAATTTAGCTCATCTTGACTTAGGTTCCGGGGCCAGTCTTCTCAAGTATTTGTTTAATTATAAAGTTCCTTTTAAAAAATGTCAAATATTAATGTAAAATTGAGTGGTTAATTAACATCTGAGAAATTATAAGGAAAATATCATTGTGTTATAAACTGCAGCATTCAGCAGCACAAATTTCAAGAGTAAGGATATAGACACCTGTATTTCTAAATAGACTGAATAGCACAGCCCAACATGGTTTGAGTCAAAGAATCAAGAAAAAGAGGAAGGAGGGGTCATAGGCAAAGTGTTTTAGTGTTCCCTTAAATGACTGAGCAAGGAAAAAGCTTGACATTTAAAAAGTTTATATAAATTACATGAATTGCAATTTTCATAAAAATCAAAATGAAATGTTCTACAAGGACAAAAGATATGCCTATGCAACATATCATATTCGCACAAGGTCATACTGAATGTCATGGATATTAGTAACAACCAAAAAAGCTTAAGTCTATGGGAGACTGAGCGAAGATTTCACTTTGGTATTCTATAAGCCCAAGTACATCATGTGAAATGCTGGGCTGGATGAAGCACAAGCTGGAATCAAGATTTCCAGGAGAAATATCAATAACCTCAGATATTCAGATGACACCACCCTTATGGAAGAAAGCAAAGAACTAAAGAGACTCTTGATGAAAGTGAAAAAGTTGGCTTAAAACTCACCCTTCAGAAAACTAAGATCATGACATCTGGTCCCATCACTTCATGGCAAATAGATGGGGAAACAATGGAAACAGTGACAGACTTTACTTTGGGGGGCTCCAAAATCACCTCAGATGGTGACTGCAGCCATGAAATTAAAAGATGCTTGCTCCTTGGAAGAAAAGTTATGACCAACCTAGACAGCATATTAAAAAGCAGAGACATTACTTTGCTGACATAGATCCCTCTAGTCAAAGCTATGGTTTTTCCATTAGTCATGTATGAATGTGAGAGTTTGACTATAAAGAAAGCTGAGTGCAGAAGAATTGATGCTTTTGAACTGTGGTGTTGGATAAGACTCTTGAGAGTCCCTTGGACTGCAAGGAGATCCAACCTGTCCATCCTAAAGAAAATCAGTTGTGAATATTCATTAGAAGGCCTGATGCTGAAGCTGAAACTCCAATACTTTGGCTACCTGATGGGAAGAACTGACTCATTGGAAAAGACCCTGATACTTAGAAAGGTTGAAGGTGGGAGGAGAAGGGGCCGACAGAGAATGAGATGGTTGGATGGCATCACCAACTTGATGGACATGAGTTTGAGCAAGCTCCGGGAGTTAGTGATGGACCGGGAGGCCTGGCGTGCTACAGTCCAAGGGGTTGCAGGGAGTTGGGCACAACTGAGCGACTGAACTGAACTGATGCAAGAACATAAAACAAGTTACCTGAGAAGAAAACAATTTCAGATTGTTCTCAGATTTTTGGCCACCCAGAACACGAAAAAAATTGGAAGAATGCCTATGACAGTGCTTCTTAACATTGTCTTCTTATCATTGAATTCTTATCCAGAATCACTTTGGAGCTTTATAAAAATCACAGATGAGTAATATTCATCATAGACTGATGAAATATGGAAGTAGGATTACATAGCCAGTGTTGAGATCTGTTCCTCTACAGAATTTGTTAGGAAAAGAAAAAGATTGTGACACAGAAAGTCTAAGCCCATCTACATTTGTGTGTGGAAGCAATGGAACAGAATTTACATAATCTTTAAGATTTTTAGAAAATGATCTATGTAAGTACTCTTCCTGAAAATACATCTTTGTATGCATCTATTAATTCAATGAGAGATGAATCCATATTAAATTGTGAAGGGTACTTGGTACCTTCACAAAAAGATGTATGGAGAGCACCGAAACTTGTAACGTATGCAGAAATAGGTGTTATAACTGGTCTGAATACGGTTGCAAGGTTGAATGTATGATTTTAAATATTCATAAAAGATTATGTTAATAATGATGATGGGGTTTGAAACCCCAGATTAATTAATTAATAAAAGCCTAGAAGTTGCAAAGGACACAGAAAAAGAGAAAGGACGCAGTTCTTTGCCTTCCATAGTAGGAAACAGAAAGTTGTTTGATTCTTGATCTTTGATATCTAGATAACTACAGGCTTAGAAGTACTTTTGAAAAGTGTAAAATAAATCACTAATAGAATTTAAATCAGTCTATATTATGTCAGTGCAGAAAACCAAAATCAAAGTGGGTATAGGAAAGAATGGGATGGAAGGAATTGAAGACAAGTAGTAGTAGAAGTGTTAGTCACTCAGTCATGTCCGACTCTTTGCCACCCCATGGACTGTGGCCCACCAGATTCCTTTGTCCCTGGAATTCTCCAGGCAAGAATACTGGAGTGGATTGCCATTTCCTTCTCCAGGGGATTTTCCTAACCCAGGGATCAAACTCCAGTCTCCTGTACTGCAGGCAGATTCTTTACCTTCTGAACCACCAGGGAAGCCCAAGACAAGTACAGACAGCTTTTTAAAGGATCTTTACTGTGAAAAAATTTAGCAGAAAATCAGGGCAATAGCTGGAGGAGGATATAGAGTCAAGGGAAAATTTTTCTTTTTTTTGTTAAAATTGGGCACCAGGAGGCATGTTTGTATGTCTACAGGAAAGATGCAATAAGAAGAAACTGATGGTGTGAAAGAGAAAGAAAACAATGGCTGAAGTGACATTCTTGGGGAGATGAGAAGTGATACAGGCAGAGATCACCTTATATGGGAGCTAGACAGTTTTTCCGTTGTTACAGGAGGAAAGATAGAATATGTAACTATATCAAGTATTTGCTTTGTGCCCTTGGGCTAAATTCTAAATTCTAGCTCTAAATTGAAAAAAGTAATACCTCATTGGGTAGGGGTTGTGAGAATTAAATGAGTTCATGTATATAAATTGTTTGGAGCAGTGGTTGGCAAATAGCAAGTAATCAATAAAAGTTAGATATTATTATTTCCTCTTAAAAAATACATGCAGATGAAAAAAGTTCTGTAGATAGTGGTGATGTTGGCACAACAATGTGAATGTACTTATGCCCCTGAACTTGTACTTTAGTTTTCAGTTGGTTCAGAAGCCTAGACTTGTGGAAGAATATTGAAGAGGGCTTTCTTTTGTATGTGACAAGAGTCCGTTGAACTATTTTCTCTTCCCCTTTGCTGTCATTTCAAACTTTGAGACTGATTTAACACAAGGGCCTCATTAATTGTTATGCTTTCCTTCAGAGGTGGGTGACCTGCAATACAACCTCTAGTTTGCAGAAAGGTGGAATCAGAGGTGACACCTTCTAGTCAGTACCAGGACGTCTATAATGGCTGAACAACGGCTCTGGGAATGGGTCTTCTATGTGCCCACAAATCGAATGTTGGATGATTTGTTCTTATTTCTTCTTAGGAATTGAAGTTAATCTTGGTCCGTTAACAATTTTCAGGGCACTACAACTCAACTTCCCTGACTTGGATGTACTTATAAGGAATTGGTGTCCTAAAGTGTTCTACAAGGAAGCAGCTGCTTGCAAAATGAATTAAAGACATTTTACAGGAGTAATTATCTAACAGAGGATGGAAGAAGTCACTAGAATTAAGAAACTATCCAGTTACCAGCAGTCATGCCGCTCATTATCAGCCAACCTGGATTTAGCCAGGGTAAGAGTTTTTCCAAATACATTCCATAAAACTGAAGTTGTATTCAAGTAAATGATTCTGGTGCATGATGTGGAAGTTGCTGAGTCCTGTCTGACTCTTTGTGACTCCATGGACTGTAGCCCACCAGGCTCCTCTGTCCATGGAATTCTTGTCCAGGCAAGAATACTGGAGTGGGTTGCCATTCTTTTCTCAAGGGTATCTTCCCTACCTAGAGATCGAACCCTGGTGTTCTGCATTGTAGGCAGATTCTTTACCATTTGAGCCACCAGGGAAGCCTAATGATGGGCTAAGTTAAACTGGTGTCTAGTCAGGCTACTATCACAAAATACCAGAGACTGGGTCACTTATAAACAGACACTTACAGACAGCAAACATTTATTTCTTACAGTTCCAAAGGCTGGACGTCCACATTCGGGGTGCCAGCATGGTCAGGTGAGGGCTCTCTTCTGGATTGCAGACTTCTGGTTGTGTCCTCACATGGAAGAAAGGGAAAGGGAGCTCTGTGGGGGGTCTCTTTTGAAAGAATATTAATCCCATTCATGAGTTAACACCTCCCAAGGTCTCACCTCCTAATACCGTTATATTGGGCATTAAGATTTCAACATATGAAGTTTAGGGGGACACAAAGATATTCAGACAATAGTACTGGGTATGGAGAGGGTAGAGGATGCTAGGATATAGAAAATAAGATTAATGCATGGTCCAGAGGAACTGAAACATTATTGGAACTGTGTTACCCCGTGACTAGGAAAGGTAGGGGGTGGTGGTCAGAGAAGGGGATTGTTGAGACTTAGATAATGGAGAGGATTATGTTACTGGATTGCCAAGGCCCAGGCAATGACCTTGGCAGTGAATGACTAAGGTGGGGGAGAAGAAAGGTCACTGAGGTGATGAAGTGGTAAAGCACTAGGTGTTAAAACAGCATTCATGTGGACGTATACACAATGGAGTATTACTCAGCCATTAAAAAAATACATTTGAATCAGTTCTAATGAGGTGGATGAAACTGGAGCCTATTATACAGAGTGAAGTAAGCCAGAAAGAAAAACACCAATACAGTATACTAACGCATATATATGGAATTTAGAAAGATGGTAACAATAACCCTGTATATGAGACAGCACAAGAGACACTGATGTATAGAACAGTCTTTTGGACTCTGTGGGAGAGGGAGAGAGTGGGATGATTTGGGAGAATGGCATTGAAACATGTATAATATCATATATGAAACGAGTCGCCAGTCCAGGTTCAATGCACGATACTGGATGCTTGGGGCTGGTGCACTGGGACGACCCAGAGGGATGGTATGGGGAGGGAGGAGGGAGGAGGGTTCAGGATGGGGAGCACATGTATACCTGTGGCGGATTCATGTTGATATATGGCAAAACCAATACAATATTGTAAAGTTAAAAAATAAAATTAAATTAAAAAAAAAGAAAATAAAATGAATTGCAGTAAGACTGTGTCAGAGGGAGTGACAGAGAGCTAGGAACTAGAATCTTAAAGACGGAGAAAGAATGACCTAGAAGTTGTAGCCAATTGTGTTAAAGAGGGGGTGGAAAGTGATAGTCTGCTGAGAAAAGATCAACAGATCAAAAGATGTTTTGTTTTTGTTTTCATTTTAGGGAAGAGGGAGGAGACTTGCTATATCGAGGCAGCAGTAGGATAAAAGAGAACTCCACCCTATGTCCATGCCCAGTGTGGAGGGCCGGGGAGCTAGAAAGCAGCCACCACTTGAGAGGGCTGCAGAGGAAGCAGATCTTCAGTGGGGAGCCAGTTTCAGTAGAGCAAGTGGTGAAGGAAATGTTGGGACTTTGATGAAGACTGAACATGGGTGAAAGGTCAGTGCAGGTGAAAAATTTCAGGAGTTGGAGAGGGCTTGGAGATGGGGTCAGAACAGGGAGGTTGAGAGCCATATGGGACATGAGAGTTCAGAGCTTGCGGAATGACTTGGGTGTCCTGGCTGGACTTTGTGGCACCTGATGCATTCAGGTAAAGAGGGCATCATTGCCAGTCAGGGTTGTGCATTTGTGAGCATGGTCTTACCTGAAGCTTTGAGAGTTTTAGCAATTTAGTGTTTTTCTCATGCTCTTTCCTCTTTCTAATCTACCTGTCATAGCCTTCTACTCTTGGCCAGTTCCTGTTATCTTCAGCTGCAGGAAGTCTACTGACCTCTTCAGTGCTCCTATAACCCCTTGTAAATAACTCTATTAAAATTTCTACTACTTTAATTGCTATTTTTTATTTATATGTCTTCACAAACAGACTGCATATTTCCTGGGGTCAGGACCAGTCATATTTGTCTTTATGTCCTCTCTACCTAGCACACTATATAGAACATGGTATGTGAAAAAAATACCTGTTTGTTGAACTGCACTCTGTATCTGAGACAAGAGGTAGGCTTAGAGAGGAAAAAGGAAAAAGAATGGAGGGAGCATGAGGTGCACAGGTGATGAGGAAAAAGATGAAAATAAATGAGGAACTGTGGGCCAGATGATGAATCACTTTAATATTATCACTAAACCAGGAGACAAGGCTATCTGTTCAGAACCTAAAAGGGGGCATTGGATAAAAGGAGAAATTCTGAAGTAGCCACTGTGGAGAGTTGGCTTGGGGGGTTAGAGAAAATACATAACAGGAGGACTAGATGTGCATAAGTGGCATTTTATGTTCTGAAAGAGGAGCAGAGAGATCTTTGTCTGCAGATGGTGGTAGGAGTTATAGACATAGTAAGACTCATGAGATATAGTATGATCAGGGAAATCATGGAATCAAATTAAAGACTGTTAGAGCTGTTGAAAAATAGAGGTCCTTCTAATTTGATTGCCTAGATCAGGAAATTAAGGCCCTGGAGGGATGGTCCAGAGTCACACAGCTATTTGGTGGTTGACCAGGAACTAATGATGGTGGTATGTCAGAATCTGCTTGTGAGCAATAGAAATGGACTCTGACTTGCTTAAGAAAAAAGAAATATCCTGGATGTGGGGAAATGGTAGAGTCAAAGGGAAAGCTGAAGAACAGGCCCAGAAATTTGGGGACCAGGTTGCTCTGAAGATTCAAGTTGGAGGAATAAATACAGTCCTTTCAGGGTCTTGTGGGACAAATGACCCAATTATTTTCCCATCTTTGTTTGCCTCCACTCTAGATTAAAATTCTTGGGAGATAAAAGCAGATTAAGCAAGTTTTAAAGGAAAACTTAAAGTTTTCCTTTAAAACTGTGTGGTCTTACCTAGACTACATATATACAGTGTAAAAGAGGCAATTTCCGCCCCCCCCACCCCCCTCAGAATGGTGTTGTTACCAGAAAGTGAATGGATGAAGAGACAGGAAAATGACAGATATACTATCCATTACAGTGATGGTCATGTAATATACCATAGTAGCTAAGAGGAAGCACTCTGAAGTCAGACTCCTTATTCTTCCTTAAGGATTTGAACAAAGTACCTAAAAACCTTCCATGCCTCAGTTTTTCCATCTGTAAAATGGCTATCATAGAATCTTACCCCATAGGGTTGCTGAGATGATTAAATGAGAATAAATATGAATAGGGAGCCTACCAATTGAATGCTATCTAAGGGTCAGCTGTTACCAGATCAGATCAGTCGCTCAGTCGTGTCTGACTCTTTGCGACCCCATGAATTGCAGCATGCCAGGCCTCCCTGTCCATCACCAACTCCCGGAGTTCACCCAGACTCACTTCCATCGTGTCAGTGATACCATCCAGCCATTTCATCCTCTGTCATCCCCTTCTCCTCTTGCCCCCAATCCCTCCCAGCATCAGAGTTTTTTCCAATGGGTCAACTCTTCGCATGAGATGGCCAAAGTACTGGAGTTTCAGCTTTAGCATCATTCCTTCCAAAGAAATTCCAGGGCTGATCTCTTTCAGAATGGACTGGTTGGATCTCCTTGCAGTCCAAGGGACTCTCAAGAGTCTTCTCTAACACCACAGTTCAAAAGCATCAATTCTTCAGCGCTCAGCCTTCTTCACAGTCCAACTCTCACACCCATACATGACCACAGGAAAAACCATAGCCTTGACTAGACGAACCTTTGTTGGCAAAGTCATGTCTCTGCTTTTGAATATGCTATCTAGGTTGGTCATAACTTCCCTTCCAAGGAGTAAGCGTCTTTTAATTTCATGGCTGCAGTCACCATCTGTAGTGATTTTGGAGCCCAGAAAAATAAAGTCTGACACTGTTTCCACTGTTTCCCCATCTATTTCCCATGAAGTGGTGGGACCGGATGCCATGATCTTCGTTTTCTGAATGTTGAGCTTTAAGCCAACTTTTTCACTCTCCACTTTCACTTTCATTATAGTCATTTATAAATGAGTGCATGTCTTACCCACCTTAACATGCAGTTGCCATAGTGTGCAAATTGTAGACGCTGCTGCTTTTGCTACTGCCCTTTCCAGCTGCCTATACCCATGCAGCTTTTTATCAATCGTCTACCTCCTTCCCCTAGTCTCTCACTCCACTGTGAGCAAGCTGGTTGGTGCAGACTAAAGCTCAATCTTTGACTAACGATAATATTTTCTTCCTTCCTTCTTCCTCCCCTTCCTCTCTTCTTTCCTCCTTCCTTCCTTTCTCTCTCACCCTCCCTCTCCTCTTCCTAATCCTCCTCCTTCTTCCTTCCTTCCTTCTCCCTTCCAGTTGTTAACCTAATAGCAAAGGATATCACTTATGCAACTGTCGTTTACCGGTGTAAAGAGAACATGTATATATATTTAGAGTTTGATGTTACAGGTTTGAGTCCCAGCTCTGGCATGTGTTTATTCATTAACTTGGGGAGATTAGTTAACATTTCTGAGGTTCGGTTTCCTCATCTGTAAAATGGGGATGATAATGTCCTCCTCACAAAGTTGTTGTGAGGTTTAAATGGGGTAATGTACAAGAGAGGCATGTAAACTGTAAATCAATTTACAAATAATAGGTGTCCCAATCTCAGCCATGACAGACACAGTCAGGCTGTAAACTATCCTTCCATAATGAGTTTACTTCCACAGAAGCCAGTTCTGATCAGGCATGGTAAACTGCAGACAGTTGGTGCATACATATATCCCAGGAGGCTTGTATTTGGGAATGGCAAACCACTTCAGTATTCTTGCCTTGAGAACCCCATGGACAGTATGAAAAGGCAAAATGATAGGATACTGAAAGAGAAACTCCTCAGGTCAGTAGGTGCCCAATATGCTACTGGAGATCAGTGGAGAAATAACTCCAGAAAGAACGAAGGGATGGAGCCAAAGCAAAAACAATACCCAGCCGTGGATGTGACTGGTGATAGAAGCAAGGTCCGATGCTGTAAAGAGCATGAACAGCAGTTTGGAATCACCCACTGGCTAGATAAATGAACAGTACACAGGACCCTGACTGTTTTCCTTGTTGTGGGAAATTAGAAAAGAATTACATTAGAATGTCATTGTGACATTTCACAAGAACATCTGCATAATATGTTTGAATCAAGACTATGAGTAATTAGGTTTATGATAAAATTCTGTATCAGGATGGAATGTAGGTTTTTTTTTTAATGAAGTATAGTTGATTTACCATATTCTATTAGTTTCAGGTATACAGCA
Organism: Bubalus kerabau; assembly: GCF_029407905.1. Taxonomy (NCBI): domain Eukaryota; kingdom Metazoa; phylum Chordata; class Mammalia; order Artiodactyla; family Bovidae; genus Bubalus; species Bubalus kerabau. Next base: position 75,084,804 of record NC_073631.1, on the reverse strand, counting down.
TAGTGATCCAGTATTTTTATAGATTATACTCCATTAAAAGTTACTACAAGATAATGACTATGATTCCCTATGCTATACAATATAGATTCTTTACCATCTGAACCACCAGGGAAGTGCATACAATATGCTCTAGTTGCTTATCTATTTTATACAGAGTAGATACATTTGTATCTCTTAATCTCATACCCTTGATCTCATATCCCTTAATCTCATACCCTTGATTTGATTTTCTCATTCCTGCCTTCTCTTGGTAATCACTAGTTTATTTTCTATATCTGAGATTCTTTTTGTTTTGGACATACATTCTTTTGTAATATTTTTTTAGATTCCACATATAAGTGATATAATTTGGTATTTATTTTTGCTCTGTCTGACTTATTTCACTAAACATAATATTTTCTGTGTCCATCCATGTTGCAGCAAATGGTGGGATTTCATTCTTTTTATGGCTGAGTAATATTTAATTTATTACTGTTGCTGTTTAGTCGCTAAGTCATATCTGACTCTTTGTGACCCTCATGGACTGTAGCCCACCAGGCTCCTCTGTCCATGAGATTTCCCAGGCAAAAACACTGGGGTAGATTGCCATCCTTCTCCAGTGGATTTTCCTGACCCAGGGATTGAATCTGCATCTACTACTTTGGCAGATGGATTATTTACCGCCGAACCACCAGGGAAGCCCATGTATATATACACACCACATCTTATTAATCCAGTCATCTGTTGATGGGTACTTGGGTTGCTTCCATGTCTTGCCCATTGTAAGCAGTGCTTCTGTGAACATTGAGGTACATGTATCTTTTCCAATTATACCCAGGAGTGGGGTTGCTGAATCATAAGGTAGTTCTATTTTTAGTTTTTTAAGGAATCTCACATGGAGGGCTTATTAAGCCACAGATTGCTGGCCATCCTCAGAGTTTCTGGCTCAGTAGGTATGGGTTAGGGCTGAAAATCTGCATTTCTCACAAATCCTCAGGTATTGCTGCTTCTCCTGGCCTGGGGGTCACATTTTGTCTAGTGCAGTTACTAGCAAATGGTAAGTGAACAGTAAATGCTTTGGCTGCATGAATTCATGAGTGAAGGTGAAAAAGATTACTTTTATATGATACGAGGAGACTGAGGATAAAAAAAAAAAGAGAGATTGCTTATCTGCCCCTTCTGCTTTCCTAGAGTGATGAGAATTAAATGAGAATATGTACTGAAATCACTTTGAAAACTGCTCCACCTTTGGCTTGTCTTATCAATGCCTATTCCTCAGTCCTGAGGTTGTTGGGAGGTGAGTTCACTTAGTGGAGGAGCAGAGGAGACAAACCTTGAGTTTCTCTATTTGCTATTTGGAGGCAAAGATAGTAAAAACTCTGCACTTCCTTTTTCAAGGAGAGCTGCAAAACTGGTTTTCTGTTATCTTTCACGGGCACAGGTCTTTAAGTTCAGTCTAGCAGCAGCAGCAGCCTTTTTAAGAGGAAAACTGACTTCTCATATTTTTCTAGTCTAACAAAATCAATCATAAATTAATAAAACCATAAGCCAAGGAAAATAAATTAGTAGTTGTTTGGACAAACTTTAACCTATTAGCTTAAAGGCAAATTGAATTAAAAAATTGCATTCAAGCAATCATGTGTTCTATAAAGGTTTCCATGAAAGCTTCTGATTAATTTCATGGAACAAATATAAATATAACTTTCAAACAAGTTATTAAATATATATCAATTACTGTAACTGTAACATTGTTGTGTTAGCAATTCATTTGCAACACATACTCTTTTAAAAATAAAATGATTCCTGTGTTTGTACTGAGCCATCCGATCTCTCATACATGTTTTCCAAATCACTTGAAAATTGGGGTGATTTAAAGTGGATTAGCAGCAAAGGAAGGAGCATGGAAATCTACTAATTGAATTGTGGAGGAAGAAACCATTGAAGTCATGGGTTAATTCTTAACAGTGAATTGGTGGTTAGGCTTTTGGTAGAAAAAGGGAAGAAATTAATGGGGAAAAAAAGGGATCAAAGATTCAAGAGAAAGAATATTTTGATATCCTGATCAATGCTAGGAAGTGTGAACTCAGAATCTCAAATGGAAGGAAGAGTCTTAGGATGAAGAAGGTGCTCCACTTCTTTGGAGTCATGAGAAAGTGAAGGTGAGCAAGGAGGATGGTGACAGTTTTACCTTGTAAAAGTTTAGAGACCTCATCTTAACCTCATTTGATGGTGGAGGAAACTGAAGTCCAGAGAGGTGCAGTGACCTGTCCAAGGTCATCTCACATAAGGTCAGTCCCAGGTGTGGTCCAGGTTATGGTTGTCCTGTTCCACCACTCATCTTTTCTTTATAAGTCAGGCTAATAGTTTATCAATTTTCTTTATCTTCTCAAAGAGCCAAGTCTTAGTTTTATTAATCTTTTCTATTATTTTTTAGTCTCTATTTCATTTATTGTTTTCTCTGATTTTTATGATTTATTCCCTTCCAGTAACTTTGGGTTTTTATTTATTCTTTTTTTTCTAGTTCCTTTAGGTATAAGTTTAGGTTATTTGAAATTGTTTCTTGTTTCCTGAAGTAAGCTTATATTTCTATAAAGCTCCCTTTTAGAGCTCTTCCTGCTGTTTTCTGTAGATTTGGATCACTGTGTTGCTCAGATGTGTGTTTGATCCTCTTATCTCTCTCTTCCTCTCCTGGAATCCCTACAATGCAAATATTGGAACGCTTAATGTTATTGCAGAGATCTCTTAAATTGCTTCATTTAAAAAAAAACTGTTTTTCTTTCTGCTGCTCTGATTGAATGATATCCATTATTCTACCTTCTAGATCACTGTTGTGTTCTTCTGTATCAGTCTGCTATTCATTCCTTCCGGTGTGTTTTATATTTCTGCTATTGAATTATTCACTTTTGACTGGGTGTTTTAAAAAATTATTTTCTAGTTCCTTGTTAAAATTGTTCAGTGGTTAGATCAGTTCTTTCCCCCTAATTCAGCTAACATTTTTTATTACCAATGTTTTGAATTCTTTATATAGTAAATTGTTTATTTCTGTTTTGTTATTTATTTTCTCAGTGGTTTTCTCTTACTCTTTCAATTGCTAGTAGTTCCTCTGCCTTTTCATTTTGCTTTACTTCCTATGCCTCTATGAATTTAGGTGAAATAGTTACCTGTTATGGTCTCAAAGAGGTGTCCTTATGTGGGAGTGTCCATATACAGTCTGAATGTACCCAGTGATTTTGGTGAAAGACATGGATTTGATGTGGACATAAGTCATGTCTTTCCTCAGGGTGTATTTTCTGGAGGTTGGTGGGTTTGTGATTCTATTATACGTATATATAAGAGAAAGGCAGAGGATGAGATGATTGGATAGCATCACCAACTCTATGCACATGAGTTTGAGTAAGCTCCAGGAGTTGGTGATGAACAGGGAAGCCTGGTGTGGTACAGTCCACGGGGTCGCAAAGAGTCAGACACGACTGAGTGACTGAACTGAACTGAACTGATATGTATATATGGTACTGATGTTTTCTGGTACACATGGCACTGCTTAGCAGTGATATTAAGTTATTATCTTCAAAAACATACTCAGCCATGAGTCCATGAATATATACCATGATTCAGTGGTACATTTCAGAGGGTTCATATTAAAGATAAGAAAGTTGAAACACTCATGTGTTGGCCTGGGTGCACTTCACTGAGCACACGTGTGTTAGAGCACTTGTCTTCCGTACCTGCCTTTAACTGCTAATACTCGAGAATGTTGCGTTCTGCTTTTATATCTGGCATTTTATATATGTGTAAGCACTTGAGCTTGTGCCATTGTGTGGTCTGTAAAAAGGAAAATGAAATATAAATACATTGACTTCGACCTTGAGATAATCATTTAAGCCCAAACAGGTTTACAAAAGAAGCTTTTAGTTTCTTAAAGATATTAAGATTGCTTAAAGCACTAGAACAGCAGAGGCCCAGACCAATTACATCTCATTTTATGAGCCCTGGCAAGGATATGTATTTGATTCTTGTTGTTTGTCCTCTCAGAGTCCCTCTTTTCTCATAAATTAAGACCAATCAGTCGTAGGAACATGAAATTCCATTTATATTCTCAAATGACTAATGGCTTGGCTTTTGGTCTTTTAGTTCAAGTTCTGATGAAATAGAATAGTAGCTATGTATAATTAGCAAATGGACCCTGTCAAGCCTGGTCACATGCACATTCACAGAGGCTGAACCTGAGCACCAGCCAGCACTTTACTTTTTAAAGGAACTAATAATAAGCATGGCCATGACTGGGGAGAGACTTGAACCCTGTCCCTGACTTCCTAAGATCCATTCCCAAACCAACAGCATAAGAATCTCTGATTCAGAGTCACTGCTGTGGGACTTTGCTAGCCTATACTTTGTGAGATACACTTTTTCCAAAGGAGGAAAAATGTCTATTGACACTCTTGTCTGATGTCTTCAAATGTATATCCTTCTTTTCGATACCCCCTTATTCCAATGTCCACAGTTGTGTGATGGCTTTCCTGATATAATTGTGTAGGTTGATTCCAAACCTGGAATATTCCAGATATACCTTTTGAGCACAGGGTGGCAAAACAGGAAATAACATAGTAAGATAAAAAGAGAAGTAGGGTGGAGGGCAATTTAAGGTTAACATTAGAAAATAATCATCTAGAAGTAAACCAATACTTAATTGTTGTTGAGTATTTAAGGCAACAGAATTGCATTTTTTTGTGTGCTACACAGTAATAACAGCTTTCTAAATTGTCACAGTCTGGGAACCTCCAATTCCAGCTCTATTTCTTCTGTTCTCTCTCAGCAGGAGACTTTCTTTAGGATGAGAACAGAAAGCCCTTGGCTCACCAGGTTGAAAACTGACTAAAAAGAGCTGGCCAGTGACATGTGGTAGGAGAAGAGATTTAAAACATTCCTTCTGGTACTTTATAACCCAGTACCTACACTAACAACTTCTTAGAATCTAAATACTCTCTTTTCACTTGTTTGTGAGGGATAGGTCAAGCTAATTCATCATATTTATTGAACACCTTCTAGGCATAAAACAATTTTGGGGAGAGGGAGATGACACAAGGAAGCACTTAGAAATTATCGATATTGTTGAGCAAAACCAATATCTAAGCAATGGACAGCCAGTGAGGGTTTCTAACAACAGAGCCCATGATTTGATCTGTATTTCAAAAAGGTCATCCTGGAATAGAGGTGAGCTAAGAAGCATGATGATTATGTAACATGTAAGAATTAAGATGATCTGGATTAACTAAACAGCAGAAGGAATGGGTGGTGGAACAGCCTGATGAGACACTTTGGATATAGACTCAACAGATGCGGTAATTCGTTGAAAGTGACGACAAGAGAAAGGAAGAGTCAACTGAGCTTCCTAGCCATGGAGCCATACTCCAAGTTGATAAGCATGGGGAGTAGAGTCAGTTTAAGAAGGGGAATTTTGATTTTGATGTGACAATGGGACATCCAGTCAATGCCCAATAGACAGATGAAAATAAGTATCAAGAGCACAGAAAAAAGTTGAGTAGAATAGAGGTCAGGCTTCCCAAGTCACTCAGTGAATCAAGAAACTGCCAGCAATGCAGGAGACACTGGAGACACAGGTTCAATCCCTGGGTTGGGAGGATTTCTCTGGAGAAGGGCATGGCAACCCTCTCTAGTATTCTTGCCTGGAGAATCCCATGGTCATAGGATCCTGGCAGGTTACAGTCCATAGGGTTGCAAAGAGTCAGACGTGACTGAAGTAGTTGAGCACGCACGGAGTAGAGGACATGAAATCAATGAAATAATCAAAGTTCAAAACCATGTCACCAGAGAGTCTTTCCAAAATGGTGACCCTGATTATAATTTGTTTTCCTTTGTCACTAGCTGGTTGTCTCTATAGAGATTCTGAAAAAGAAAACAGAGAAATGAATAAGCCAAAACAATCAACAGCAGAGGTCGAAAGTGTGATTATTACCCATGCAGGATGTCAGTGGAACTGATTCAGCCACTATAGCCTTGGGCTGGTGAGGACACTGCAAAGTACACATTACATTGGAACCTGCTACATTAAAGCTACATGTGTAGAATGTGTCTTATAAAAATGCTGCTACTCTGACCAGAGTCTCCATTATTCCAGGAGGCTAGGCCATTGGGAGTTAATTGCTGAGAGCAACTTCCCTCCTTCTTCTTGGGGCTGTATTGGCTTTCTTATGAATGCAAACAGGTGCTGAGATTCAATGCTTATGTGCTTGTGGGGCATTTGTGCACAGGGTGTTAAAACATTTCTGCATTCATCAATTTTCTGGAGATGAGAATGGTGTCAAATTTTAAACAGCCCACAAAACTGGACCACAGTTGAAATAAAAAAATCCTCCCCAAAGTACCAGTGACAAACAACTACATTCTGTCTCCATCTTGGACTTGAAGTACTCTCAATATTTTTTCAAAAGAAAATAGAAAATTTCTGTGGGGTCTGTTAAGAGTTTTAGGTCTACAAACCTTTTTCTGTAATTCATATGATGCAAGGTTATCTGGAAGTAGACTTGACAAAAGCATCCTGTGATCCTGACCATACACAGTGCCCTAAAGCTTGCTATACAAAGATCCCTCATTGCTGCTGTTCCACTTGAGAAAGACTTTAAATGATTTATAGGTATATGAAAAAATAAATCCATTAAGATCACAAACAGTTTGGAATTTAAGTTGCTGCCTTGAAGGATTCATTGATGCCAGATAGAATACCAGCTATAGTTCCTCAAGCGTTTCTCCAATAGTATCAAACAAGACACCTAGGAAGGGCCTCCCAAATGACACTGGTCCCCTTAACATAACAACATCTCTATGTATTACAGAAATTCAAGGGCACTTCTCATACTAAGGCTGTCCACTCTAACAGTTCAGTTCAGTTCAGTCGCTCAGTCATGTCTGACTCTGCAACCCAATGGACTGCAGCACACCAGGCTTCTCTGTCCATCATCAACTCCCGGAGTTTACTAAAACTCATATCCATTGAGTCGGTGAAGGCATCCAACCATCTCATCCTTTGTCATCCCCTTCTCCTCCTGCCCTCAATCCTTCCCAGCATCACAGTCTTTTCAAATGAGTCAGCTCTTTGCATCACGTGGCCAAAGTATTGGAGTTTCAGCTTCAACATCAGTTCTTCCAATGAACACCCAGGACTGATCTCCTTTAGGATGGACTGGTTGGATCTCCTTGCAGTCCAAGGGACTCTCAAGAGTCTTCAACACCACAGTTCAAAAGCATTAATTCTTCCGCACTCAGCTTTCTTTATTGTCCAACTCTCACATCCATACATGAATACTGGAAAAACCATAGCCTTGACTAGATGGACCTTAATTGGCAAGGTCCAACTGTCTGGGTTGGTCATAACTTTCCTTCTAAGAAGTAAGTGTCTTTTAATTTCATGGCTGCAATCACCATCTGCAGTGATTTTGGAGTCCCCCAAAATAAAGTCCACCACTGTTTCCCCATCTATTTGCCATGAAGTGATGGGACCGGATGCCATTATCTTAGTTTTCTGAGTGTTGAGCTTTAAGCCAACTTTTCCACTCTCCTCCTTCACTTTCATCAAGAGGCTCTTTAGTTCTTCACTTTCTGCCATAAGGGTGCTGTCCTCTGTAATCTGAGGTTATTGATATTTCTCCCGGCAATCTTGGTTCCAGCTTGTGCTTCATCCAGCCCAGCATTTCTCATGATGTATTCTGCATATAAGTTAAATAAGCAGGGTGACAATATACAGCTTTGACATACTCCTTTCCCCTTCCGGAACCAGTCTGTTGTTCCACGTCCCGTTCTAACTGTTGCTTCCTGACCCGCATACAGGTTTCTCAAGAGGTAAGTCAGGTGGTCTGGTATTTCCATCACTTTCAGAATTTTCCACAGTTTATTGTGATCCACACAGTCAAAAGCTTTGGTGTAGTCAATAAAGCAGAAATAGATGTTTTTCTGGAACTCTATTGCTTTTTCAATGATCCAGCAGATGTTGGCAATTTGATCTCTGGTTCCTCTACCTTTTCTAAAATGAGCTTGAACATCTGGAAATTCATGATTCACGTATTGTTGAAGCCTGACTTGGAGAATTTTGAGCATTATATTGCTACTCTATACAGGTTACAAAGCCAGAGGACATTGGAAATGGTACTGCAGATCGAGTGACATGGACTACATTTGGTGGATTACTGTAGTTGTCTTTTCTGGCTCTGGGTAAAGCTGACTTAATTCTAGGGAACTGAGTCAGAGGAGCAAATTTCAGGGTTGTTTCTTCTGAGGGACTTAGTCAAGGTTGCCTCAAGGGTAACCTTTTTGAGACTGCAGACTGTAGAAAACTTATGTGACTACTATACCCTGAAAGGTATGAGGCTCTCTTAAAAGGTTAAGGAGGAAACAGGAGACCTGGATCAATCTTTATAGGATAGAGAATGTCCTATTTAGAAAGGACACTAGAAATCACCTTGTCCTAACCTTTTCATTAACCAGAGAGATGAAGTGACTTGCCGGACACCGTCTAGACAGTAGCAGACCTGAGACTAGAAATGAAAGTAGCTCCTTTGTAAGCCAGGACAGTCCTGCTCTTCTAAACTTGGTTATAGCAAGAAGGTAGAAAGGAATGAGCATAAGATTAAAACTGGGAAATTTACAAAAGGTTCTAACTCAGTTACTTCTAAATTTGGTGTGAAGATGGTGGGCCCTGTTTGACTTTCTTCTCCCACAGATTAGTCAAATGGGGACAAGGAACTTATTTTGAAGGTGAATCTCTCTCAAATCACTCCTTATCATAGGCATTATAACAAAGTGTTACAAATAGCATTAAGTTGTGGTAGTCAAATTCTTGCTGCCAAGATCCAGGGTACAATTGCCCAAACAGCTTCCCAGAGCATGGCCGGGATAGGGTGACAGAATCTGCTTGGAGTCTTCTGTTGGGTGTATGCTGCTGTCACTGGGAGAACAAAACAATCAAATAATTGTTCTGATTCAGTCAGTCATGATACAATTTTTTTTTTTTTTAGTAATTAACTGTGGGAGATGCTCAAAAAGATTCAAGAAATAAAACCAAATGTTTTCCTCTTTCACACAGTTTATTTAGAATAGCTGGAGACACTGCATTAATTGTAAAAATCAAAGTAATATGCTGTGTCCTTGGGGATGCTCAGAATACCTTTGAACATTATATCAACGATTTTGTGTTTTTTGTGACTCCAAACGCTCTACTTTCACTCTCTCAAGCAGCATTCATATTAGGCTGCCCTTTGTTGCAGGTGCCAAATGCTTGTTTCCAAATGTTATCTTTTCCCCTCACCTTATCCATGCTGATCACTGTTATGCTTTCAATATAGGAAAGCCCAACATTTGGGTCGTGCCAAGTCCAAATGTCCTACATACTAACCTACTTATGGAAACACAAGTTATCTCGAGAGAAACTCAGAATCTTTTAAAGCCTAGAGTTCTGCTACTTGTTGCAAGACCCTTGTCCAGACTCATGGTGCTTACAACCATTTATGAGTGCTCCGTTTTGTCAGACTCTTTGCAGCCCCATAGACTGTAGCCCACCAGGCTCCTCCGTCCATGGGATACTCCAGGCAAGAATACTGGAGTGGGTTGCCATGCCCTGCTCCAGGAGATCTTCCTGACCCACAGATTGAACACACATCTCCTATGTCTTCTGCATTGGCAGGTAGATTCTTTACCACTGCGCCACCTGGGAAGCCCTTTCACTTACAGTGGGGGTGCTAATGATTGTTATATAATCATGCCATCCTACAGCAGGAGAGAGGCTGGTTGTTAGGACACAAGGACTTTGTCTTCAGTTGTACCTGGACTTTTATGAATTCACATTATTGGAATCTAAGTACTTCTACCCATGTTCTAGAAGTTATGTTTTCTTTCTGGCCAAATGTAACAAGCCGTCAATAGCCATTATTTTTTAACTTTAGGGTTTGAGGTATTTTATGGTAATCTTTATTTAAGGTTTATTTAGAATTTATAGCAGCAAAGAATGAAGGAAGCTAATAATCATTGTCTGTCATTTGCAAGTTCACAGTTGGTAAATACAGGGCATAGTTCCTACCAGTTTCTTTAATGTGTCCTTGGCAGACATTGCTATTCATAGCACTTTTTTTACTGAACCTAAAGAAGACCTCGCGATCCTTTTCAGTGTACACACTAGGAAACCACTATCAGTTGGTCTGAATTGGACATATGAAACCAGTTTGTTATTCCAGTGATAGCATTTAGTATTTATTTCACTTTATAACAAAGATTCAAGCAGTCCATATTCCATGCAGTTGTACAAACTGAAGCTGAGTTATTTACGTTGCCCAATCACATTCAATCAATCTGCATCTAAATTTCTTAGTATAACTTCCATGCTGTTTGTAATTCACTATACAGTTTTTCATCTACAAAGTTTATATATTTGGATCAAAACACATTATCAAATATAGACAGCTCCTAACTTTAAAGGAGGTTTTGTTCCAAAAGTTCAGATAAAGTAGTAATAATAATAATCAACATCTGCACAGCACTTAGAATCTGTTTTCCTTGGGGCTCAGAAACAGACAATTGCAGAAGAACTCAAACACAACGCAATCTCATTTCTTAGCTTGTCTGTTAATTAATTCCATAAATATTTACTGAGCACTTAGCACTGTGACAGGCATTAGACAGATCTGTACTTTCATAGAACTTACAGGCTATTAGGACAGACTGATGGTAGAAAATACCCAAATAAATATATAGTTACAAACTGTGATACATTCCAAGAAGAACAGACTTCGATAGAGTATAGTGAAGAGAAACTTATATTTCAAGGAATGACTGGTGACTGCCTCTCTGAGACAAAGGCAGTTAAGCTGATCACCAAAGGCCCAGTGGGGGTTAGCAAAAAGAAAAACTAGGACAAGCATTTAGGAAGAGGAAACAGCATGTGGCAAAGAATTGGCTTGGTCAAGCAGATCTTGTTTGTTTCTCTACGAATCTTGTCTTCACTTTGCTAGTCCTTGATCGGAGATAAAGTGCTAAATCTACTCATTTTCACAGATGCTGGCAAGTATCAGCAAAGGTTATCATACTTAGAAGGCACATATGACTTTGCAAAACATTATACTCATAGCCTGTAGGGTTATTCTATAATGAATTCTCAGGAATATGATCTGGTAATCCAAACTGGGGAAGACATCTTGAGACAGACTGCAGTCCCCTCTTTGCTCCTTTGCTAATGACAGGGTACTCCACTCCAAATTTGCAGGAGCTGATCCTGGACAACGGTTCAACAAAAACAGAGGGAAAAATAAGTAACCTCGACTGTCCAGAGTCTTAGCTCTCTGTCCATTCTACTTTGTGCACTGAATTGATCAAGCAAACAAACCCTCTCTAGCCCTCCAACTTAAAGACCAAAGGGACTGGATGGTTGCCCAGAATTAAGAGAAGAAAACTATACAGTCAACCAATGCCATTTCGGAGAGGCAGGTGTTAATTATAGACCTTCTTTTGAGCAAGTATTAATTAAAAGAGGGCAAACATAAATATATGCTAGGCATTTGCAAAAAGGTAGATGACAACATAGTTTTGAAGAAGCCTCATGCTATTAAACATGAAAATGAATGAAATTAGAGGGAGAAACTAGGAATCATCTCATAGGCAATGAAGTAAGGTGATTAAATAAGAAGTCAACTAAATAAATAATTTACTTAAGTAATTAAATAAAAGACTTTAAAAAAGGTTGACAAAACTGGAGATACAAACACAAAGGGTGACTTGAGAGCTTAGAAAAAAACTGAAGGATGCAGTGCCATTTGTAGAATTTAAAGTGGCAACAGAAGCAATGGAAAAAGCAAAATTGATACCCTAGAAAACTGAATCTTGAGACAATGCTTATACTGTCTAATTAAGTTTATGCCCAGGAATATATTTGTCATCAGGAGGCTGCCAATTAAGGAATGGGGCTTCAGACAGTACTAGGTATCTGGAGGGGGGATAACCCTTTCTAAACATGGAGACATCCAGAGCTTCATAGACTCTGGCTCATAAAGTGAAGGACTGTCCAATCTCTGTGTATTAGCAAGCATTACATGATGAATGTTATATTAATAACCATGTAGGTAATGTGGGTTTTATTAAGTTAAAACTTTTACCTAGATGATCCATATGCAATTGTAAAATAAAAAATAATACAGAGAGACTTTGTATATCCAGTTTTCTCCATTGGTAGTAATTTGTACAATACAACCAAATATTGACTTTGCTACAATGTATTGATCTTACTCAGATTTGTCCTATTTTACCTGTGATAATGTGTATTTAAAGGCACTGGGACCAACACATATAAATGAGACTCACCTACTTGGACTGATTTCAGCTAATTACCTTCACTAAGTTGATCATCAAACAATCCTGTCAATATACTGATTCTTGATTGTGAAAGTGCTTTGGAAAGCAGTGGCTTGGAGGAGGAACTTAACGTAAATTAGCTCAATCTTGATCTGAAATTCCCCCTTGGGTAGGCATGATTAATGTGCTTGATAAACAGTTGTCAGAAAACTGTACACTTTGTCCAAAACACTGTGAAATCAGTGTGTTCTATTCTAAAGCATCACATAAGATGGAAAACAGAGCAACATTTTTTTTTTTCCCTCAGAGAAATAACTAGCTGTTTAATGCGGCCCAAAGCAGGGTGTAAACACTGAACCAAGAATAATTACCCTCACCTTTGAGTGACATTAAATTGTTGTAATCAAAGGGTAGAAGAAGAACAGAGTGGTCAACTGTTTATTTACATTGTGTAAATATGGTTAAGTGGTAACTCAAAAAATGTGCAGATTTCAGGAGACAAGCTCTTTACAATGTTCTACTGTGACCAGCCAAGAAGAGAGATGGAAATTTAATGTTTACAAATGGCCTTTATTCAGGGGCTCAGTATGACTTGTTCTGAACAGTGAAAGTAAGGGAACATTGAAAATAAATTTCCAACACAGGAAATCACAAATATGCTGGGGAACTCATGGACTCTGGATACAGCACTGTATTGTTAGCAATCAAGCCCTTGATTCATGTTCTTGTGAGTTGGCTTGTTAGTTTCCAAGTGCATCTCTTTTTGTTTTGAGGTGCAACTCTTGAGTGTTGTACATATTGATTTTGAGCTCTTTCTTTGAAAGAATTAGTGAGTGAATGGATACGGCAACTTTGATCAAAGAAAACAGAAAGCAAAGTTGAGATGCAGAATGTACAAGGAGAAGTAACTATAGACAGGAGAGTATAAAATAATAAAAGAGAATTATGGACAAAAATCAATAGGAAAAGGATGGATTATTTAATAAATCATGTGAGGAAACCTGGCTTACTATACAGAGAAAAATAAAATGATCTCCACTAATACTGTATGTTTGAACTCCATATTTCTCTAATTGCATATAAAGATAAAACTGTGAGGATAATATAGATTACATTTTTATAACCTAGGGATAGGATAAGGACTTCTTAAATATACAGAAGATAATTTATAAAGCAAAAAGCCCTAAGGTTTATTATAGTAAAAAATTAGAGATTTCTGTTCTAAGGAGGAGAGTATGGACAATGTTAGTAAAGGACAGATTTGGAGAATCAGTTTGGAAACATGAATAGGCTTTCTGTTTAACCTGCTCTTTATACATTTTCAATGTATAAAACTGATGAGAAATGAATAATTAAACAGTTTTACAAATCAATAAGAAAGTACAGCAACCTCAATGGAAAAATGGGCAAATGTTGTAAATTTGTAGGTCATAGAAGATGAATGACAAATGTCTGAAATGCTTACAAGGAGATATTCAAACTTTCTAGTGTTTAGGTAAATGCAAATGAAAACACAATGAAGTACTGGTTTACTTGTATCAGACTGGCAATACATAACTAGAAAGTTAGATAGTGTTAAACATCTGTAGGAAGGTGGAGCTGTAGGAATTCTTGTACACTGCCGGTGGTTGTGCAAATCAGGAGGAGTTATTCAGGAATGCAATCTGGCAGAAATGAGCCAAGTTATGTACATGTATCCTCTATGACTCAGCAGTGCTATTTCTGATTAGATATCACTCTATAAAATGATAGGTGATCTAGGCGTCCCTCACTGGGGTAATGGGCACAAAAAATGTGCGTGATGCACAGTATCTGTGCCATGTACAGACCAGAAATAAGCTTGGAAACATGAATAGACTTTCCACTTAACCTGCTCTTTACTGTTATTTTCATTCTTGGTACTTCTCATGGTTAAGATTGCAGTATAAAATGTCCTCCTCAGAGATGCTTCCTGTGGTAGATTTTAAAATGTCCATAAATACTTACTTGGCTTCTTCTCTCATTAACAGAGGGGAGCTGCCATATGAGAAGTCCAAATCCTTTGGAACGCCATGGTGTGAGGAAGCCCTGACCACGTGGAGAGACAGTGAATGCACTCAGTTCACCACCTCAGATGAGCCCCCACCTTCAATGTCCAGCCTCAGCTGCTCTCTGACTACAACTACATGAAAGACCCCACACAAGGAGGCTCGCTGAGCTCAGTCAACCTTGCTGGTAAAACGGAACAAAACGTTCTTTTAAGCTGCTGACTTCCGGGTAGTTTGTAATGCAGTAATATTTAACTGCAGCACCTCCCACAATACACCCAGTGCCTAGTAGAGTGTCTGCTTTTGATATAGTATTGGTTCAGCAACTGAAAAAGTTTAATTGGCCAAAATAGTTCTGAACCTTTTTATCAGATCTCCTAGTCCTGATTTCTGGTTCAAAGAAGGCAATGGCACCCCACTCCAGTACTCTTGCCTGGAAAATCCCATGGGTGGACAAGCCTGGTAGGCTGCAGTCGATGGGGTCACTGAGGGTCAGACAGGACTGAATGACTTCACTTTCACTTTTCACTTTCATGCATTGGAGAAGGAATGGCAACCCACTCCAGTGTTCTTGCCTGGAGAATCCCAGGGACAGGGGAGCCTGGTGGGCTGCCGTCTATGGGGTCGCACAGAGTTGGACACGACTGAAGTGACTTAGCAGCAGTCCTGATTTCTGGTTCATACCTATAGTACATTCCATTTCAGATACAGAGGCATCACTAGTTACATTTAGTTTTTAAACCAGGTATTTTCCACAGTATGGTTACATCAATGTAACTTTGTGTCAGACAACCATCAGTTCTACTAGTAACTTTTCATTTCCCTCCTCATCCCCACTTGCCTCTTCCCAGGTTTCATCCTTTTGTTGCCAGAAGATAAGAGGCTTCTATTGTTTTAAGTTTTCAATGGGTCCCCTTCATTGTCTCTGATTGCAGGATTACACACAGTGGTATTCACAGCCTATCATTGCATGCTACCTTAGCTATGGGTGTTTAAATGAATAATTGTCAGGAGGAGCTAGTGATTATGGTTATGCCTCACAATGTTGGTGGACAATTCCCTTATTTGAAGTGTATGTTAGTAAAATTCCTTGTATTTGTTGTTGTTCAGTTGCTAAGTCGTGTTTGACTCTCTGTGACCCCATAGACTGCAGCACACCAGGCTTCCCTGTCCTTCACTGTCTCCCGGAGTTTGCTCAAACCCATGTCCTTTGAGTCGGTGATGCCATCCAACCATCTCATCCTCTGTCTCCCCCTTCTCTTGCCCTCAATCTTTCCTAGCATCAGGGTCTTTTCCAATGAGTGGACTCTTCACATCAGGTGGCCACAGTATTGGAGCTTCACCTTCATCATCAGTCCTTCCAGTGAATAATCAGGGTTGGTTTTCATTTGACTGGTTTGATCTCCTTGCTTTTCAAGGGACTCTCAAGAGCCTTCTCCAGCACCACAATTCCTTGTATTAATTGAAACAAACATAAATTTTGTTGTTTTTATCATTTGGTGATAAGCAGTTTTCTCAACTGCTTAACTGAAGAGTTATTGAAAAGACTTGGAATTTCTTTAGGCTAAGTGTAAAAAGCTGGGTTTTGCACATCTCTGTCATGCACTATGCTTATTTGTGCACATTCACCTCCTACTAGATGACAGAAACCGAAGGCAGGCTCCAGGGTTTTGTTTTGTTTTTTTTTCTCCTTTTGACAACCCCAGAGGATCAGCTAGCCCAGTCAGCATATTGGGTACTCTTTCAAATATTTGTGGATTTGAAAACCATGCCTTTAACTTTTCATCTTTTGATGTCCTTCATATCTGTGAACTGTAGATAGTAGTTTTCTGTTGTTTTTTTTTCTTCTTCTTTTTTTAATGAGAGTTTTGAAGAGAGGGAGTTATGGAGGCATTTCTGGTATATAAGAGAAGGTGACTGGAGAGGAAGGGAGAGCTAAGGGCTCTTCATTCCCTCCAATTAAAAAGTGAACTCAGAATAAATAAAAGTTATTCTGCAATTACCCTTTTCTCACAGCAGACTTTCTCTTAAACCTTCTAAGATGGGTCAAGTTATAGTTTATAAGTTTTGCATAAGGTTTGGTTTTGAGGGGATTCTGTGCAACCATACAATGCATGAAGTCTTGTGAAAAAGTCCTGTGAAAATGTTCATTGACTTTTAGACTTCCATGACAGCTTTTAAAGAAAGCTTACATCCAACTTCTAAGTGGTGTTCTATATGTGTTGCTGGATAAAGACTTACAGAAAAGTTGTTGTATCATAGTGTTCCATTGCTTCTGAGAGGAATTTCTGTTCTAGAAAAGTGAGACTTTTTTTTCACATGGAACTGCTGGCATTAGTTCTCAGTAACAAGGTTGGCACTGATGTTGGAAGCTGGGGAAGGCTATTTCTTCCACTTCTAATTGGCCCAGTCATGTAGTGTGGAGGGAATTGAAGTCACAGAGTTGAGAGCTGAGTCTTACTCCTGTAACATCATATACAAGTTGTGTTTAGGGAACCACTATGTCATGCCTAGATGGTTTACTTATTTGTAGAAAGGATGGATGATACAGAAACTCTGTGATTGTCATCAAGAGAGCATATAATGTAAGGGTCTTAAATCTCTCTTTATAGGAAACTGTCAACTTAAAATTAGTCACAGCATGAAAGGAAAGAGTGTTTTATCTGGTGGGAACATTTTAGGACTCTAAGTCCAGAGAAAGCATCTCAGGTAGCCCTGAGAGGTGTGGGGAAAGGGAGGAAGGCTAGATGCAAATTTACAACAAAAGGGACAGGCAGTCTGAACATCAAAGATTATTGTTAAGTAAGGCAAACCAGATAACAAGTTAAGGAATTTAGCATTCTTCTATGTATGGGAGATGCAAAGTCTGGGATTATTGAAGTCATTCCTTTCATATACATCTCAGTTATTTGGGACCAGCATCCTGCATTTTTACAAATATATTCTTCGCTTTCTTGAATTCCCTCCCTTAGTGCTCAGCTCACCACCAGAGGGAGGGCTATACTCCCTGACTAGTGTGACATCCTTAAATTCAGAAATTCCTCCTGTAGGAAGTGGCACCACTTCTGGACGTGGCTCAGAAATTCACATTTGCAGGACTGGAATCACGTGGGGGAAAACCACTAGATCATTCAGGTATGACCTAAATCAAATCCCTTATGATTATACAGTGGAAGTGAGAACTAGATTTAAGGGACTAGATCTGATAGAGTGCCTAATGAACTATGGATGGAGGTTCGTGACATTGTACAGGAGACAGGGATCAAGACCATCCTCAAGAGAAAGGAATGCAAAAAGCAAAATGGCTATCTGAGGAGGCCTTACAAATAGCTGTGAAAAGAAGAGAAGCGAAAAGCAAAGGAAAAAAGGAAAGTTATACCCATTTGAATGCAGAGTTCCAAAGAAGAGCAAGGAGAGATAAGAAAGCCTTCCTCAGGGATCAATGCAAAGAAATAGAGGAAAACAATAGAATGGGAAAGACTAGAGATCTCTTCATGAAAATTAGAGATATCAAGGGAACATTTCACTCAAAGATGGGCTCAATAAAGAACGGGAATGGTATGGACCTAACAGAAGCAGAAGATATTAAGAAGAGATGGCAAGAATACACAGAAGAACTGTACAAAAAAGATCTTCATGACCCAGATAATCACGATGGTGTGATCACTTACCTAGAGCCAGACATCCTGGAATGTGAAGTCAAGTGGGCCTTAGAAAGCATCACTACAAACAAAGCTAGTGGAGGTGGTAGAATTCCAGTTGAGCTATTCAAATCCTGAAAGATGATGCTGTGAAAGTGCTGCACTAAATATGTCAGCAAATGTGGAAAACTCAGCAGTGGCCATAGGACTGGAAAAGTCAGTTTTCATTTCAATCCCAAAGAAAGGCAATGCCAAAGAATGCTCAAACTACCACACAATTGCACTCATCTCACACATTAGCAAAGTAATGCTCAAAATTCTCCAAGCCAGGCTTCAGCAATACATGAACCATGAACTTCCTGATGTTCAAGCTGGTTTTAGAAAAGGCAGAGGAACTGGAGATCAAATTGCCAACATCCACTGGATCATCAAAAAAGCAAGAGAATTCCAGAAAAACATCTATTTCTGCTTTATTGACTACGTCAAAGCCTTTGACTGTGTGGATCACAATAAACTATGGAAAATTCTGAAAGAGATGGGAATACCAGATCATCTGACCTGCCTCTTGAGAAATCTGTATGCAGGTCAGGAAGCAACAGTTAGAACTGGACACGGAACAACAGACTGGTTCCAAATAGGAAAAGGAGTAAGTCAAGGCTGTATATTGTCATTCTGCTTATTTAACTTCTATGCAGAGTACATCATGAGAAATGCTGGACTGGAAGGAACACAAGCTGGAATCAAGATTGCTGGGAGAAATATCAATAACCTCAGATATGCAGATGACACCACCCTTATGACAGAAAGTGAAGAAGAACTAAAGAGCCTCTTGATGAAAATGAAAGAGGAGAGTGAAAAAGTTGGCTTAAAACTCAACACTCAGAAAACTAAGGTCATGGCATCTGGTCCCATCACTTCATGGGAAATAGATGGGGAAACAGTGGAAACAGTGGCTGATTTTATTTTCTTGGGCTCCAAAATCACTGCAGATGGTGATTGCAGTCGTGAAATTAAAAGACGTTCACTCCTTGAAAGGAAAGTTATGACCAACCTGGACAGCATATTAAAAAGCAGAGACATTACTTAGTCAACAAAGGTCCGTCTAGTCAAGGCTATGGTTTTTCCAGTAGTCATGTATGGATGTGAGAGTTGGACTATAAAGAAAGCTGAGCACCAAAGAATTGATGGTTTTGAACTGTGGGGTTGGAGAAAACTCTTGAGAGTCCCTTGGACTGCAAGGACATCCAACCAGCCCATCCTAAGGGAGATCTCCTGAGTGTTCATTGTAAGGACTGATGTTGAAGCTGAAACTCCAATACTTTGGCCACGTGATGCAAAAAGCGGACTCATTTGAAAAGATCCTGATGCTGGGAAAGATGAGGGAAGGAGGAGAAGGGGATAACTGAGGATGAGATGGTTGGATTGCATCACTGACTCAATGGACGTGAGTCTGAGTGAACTCCGGGAGTTGGTGATGGACAGGGAGGCCTGGTGCACGGTGGTTCATGGGGTCTCAAAGAGTTGGACATGACTGAGCAACTGAACTGAACTGAATCACAGATTTCTATGACATTTCTTGCTCACTGATATGGCAGGCATATCAAAATATATCATTTTACAATACTGACTAAGATACTTTATAGGATACTGATGGCCAGGCCTGATGTTGTCTATGCACACGGTGGTTTCTTGACTGGTTTGCCTTCTTCTGTGACTTAATCTCCTTGGGGGTAGGAATAAAGTTTTGTTCAGGAATATACCCACAGTGTTTAATGCCATACCCAGGCAATAATAGGCACTTGATAATGAATGAATGAATGAATGAATGAAAGATTTGAGGACATGATATGATAATATATGAGATTCTTTGAGGATATCAGGTATTTTAATTAAGATCCTTATTAAACTTCTGTGAATTTCAAGTTTTGTTCTAGGTCTTTATAACTAACCTGTCCCAGCTTTGCAAGAATAATCACTGTCTCTTATAGCAAGATTTTATGTATATTTCACATTCAGAAAATTTTAAACTTTTATCAGGAGTATAATTTTTCTCAATATTCAAAAAAAACACACAGTTGAGATCAAAAGAACAATTCTTAAATTAACAGACGTTAGCCCTAGGGGAATAGCCTTGTTAATTAATTCAATAAACTTTAAGTCCTGGATTATGCTAAGCATGGATAATATAACAATAAGTAGAATGCATTCTTGACCTTAAGATACTTAAGCTCTGATATGGGATGAACTGTGTTTCCTCAAAAATCTTATGATGAAGTCCTAATTCTTGGGACCTCAGAATATGGATTTATTTGGAAATAGAGTCTTTACAGAGGTAATAAGCTTAAGGTCATGAGGTTAGGTGCTAACCTACTATGACTGCTGCTAAGCTGCTAAGTCGCTTCAGTCGTGTCTGACTCTGTGCAACCCCATAGACGGCAGCCCACCAGGCTCCCCCGTCCCTGGGATTCTCCAGGCAAGAGCACTGGAGTGGGTTGCCATTTCCTTCTGCAATGCATGAAAGTGAAAAGTGAAAGTGAAGTCGCTCAGTTGTGTCTGACTCTTAGTGACCCCATGGACTGCAGCTCACCAGGCTCTTCCGTCCATGGGATTTTCCATGCAAGAGTACTGGAGTGGGGTGCCATTGCCTTCTCCGACTAGTGTTCTTATAAAAAGGGGAACTTTTCAGACTGACACACAGAGGGAAAATCATGTGAAGACACAAGGGAAAAAAAAAGTCATTCGTGCCAAAGAGAGACCTGGAGCAGATCCGTTCCTCATACCCCTCAAAAGGAACCAAACCTGCCTATCTGAGAGGAGGGATCAGTGACCCATTTGAGAAAGAGCCCCCAAGTGGAGATCTGCAGGGGTACCCTTCCATGCATGGGAATAGTGAGTGCAAAGGCCATGGGTAGGAGGTGTGGTTGGAATATTGTAGGAGCAGAAGAAGGCCAGTGTGCTTGGAGCACAGTGACCAGTGGGAACTAGGGCAGGTAAAGATGAAGCTGGAGACAGAGGAGTCATGGTAAGGCTCTTACTAATAAAGCAATGTCCAGGATTTTCCTGTATGTTTGTGACAAGTTCTTCTCTGGTACATATGAATTAATTTTATGGACATAAGAGAGTGGTTCCGCTCTTGTTTCTTTACTTTGTTTGTTTTTGTAGCTATTTTTCCTTCCTTAGTTTGGATAACTTAAGACTGCTGCTGCTGCTGCTAAGTCGCTTCAGTCGTGTCCGACTTTGTGCAACCCCATAGACAGAAGCCCACTAGGCTCCCCCGTCCCTGGGATTCTCCAAGCAAGAACACTGGAGTGGGTTGCCATTTCCTTCTCCAATGTATGAAAGCGAAAAGTGAAAGTGAAGTCGCTCAGTCCTGCCTGACTCTTAGCGACCCCATGGACTGCAGCCTACCAGGCTGCTCCGTCCATGGGATTTTCCAGGCAAGAGTACTGGAGTGGGGTGCCATTGCCTTCTCCAAACTTAAGACTGCAGCCATTTCAATACATGGTGGATTTTCAGAGTTATCTGGGAAAAATGCATGTGACTGTAAACTTCCTCAGAGTTAAAGGAGTGAAAGGAAAGTCCACAACTAGCTGAATGCCTGGGCGGAAGCAGAGTGCACTGTGACATCATTCAGTCTGCATCACTGACTCTTGAGATGTCTCTGTTGCCCTTATAACTTAATGTTCTGGGCAGCCCAGGTTCTAATTTATCAGCAAGGACAATAAATTGCTAATAACTGCTGGCCTCTCCCCTGTTCTTAAGTTATCTGCTAACACAAACAGACAGATTCATTCAATTTGGAAAATGTTAATAAGATGTCAAAATGTGTTCAGGGAGAATAAAAGGAAAGCTTTTTTTAAATGGCCATATCATCCTTTCCAAAATTGAATTCCAACTGTCCCTGTTTGTGCAGGTGAATTAAAAGACTATCAAAACCCTAAATGTGTCTATTAACCCAATTAAACAGTGTCTGAATTGAGAAGTGATAAAGATGAAAAGTGTTTGTGCTCTCTCAAATGAACCTCCATGACAAAAGATAATGAACAATTATTCCCCCACTCAACCGTCCAGAAAATCAGTTCTAATACCTTGATTTGACTGTTTGGCAAATACTGATTTTCTAGGATTTTAGGAAGCTCCTTTAAGTAAGTTTAGCTCATTTTTTTACTTTATAAGGATGAATTATAGTATTTGCAATAGCTAGATTCCTGGTGTTGCTTCCGCGTCTCTTACCACACTGTCCCCCACAACCCCGAATTTGTGAGTTTTGTCGCTACTTACTGAGATTTCTATGAAGAGGTAGGAAAAATTTGGTGGTGGGACAGAAATCAACACTTATTAGAAACTTGTGAGCATTTCATGTTGTTGCAAAAAGGATGCTTGACATAATTCCCTGAATTGAAGTTTGGAGGTTGTAAATATTTGAGTAATTTGCTTTATGCCCAAGTAATAGTGACTATTCTTGAAGAAAAAGTCTCCCAGATACCCAATAAGAAGAATATTGAAGACATTGTGTTATCTTTTGGCCTTTGGCTGAGGATGTCTGTAGCAAATATCTTTTAGAATTTTATAGTGTACAAGGAAAATGTTCTCCTCTCCTAAAGAACTTATTTCTGTAAAGATTTATCCATATACCTATTTAGTGCTCTTTTGGTACTAGGAAATGAGTCATTTGTAAGGCATCTTATTCTCTTTTTGCCTTTTCTGCTAGTACTATATTTAATGCTTAACAGTTGTTTAACAATAGCTTATATATTTAATATATTAATTTGTCTCCTTTTCTACACAATATTTTTGTATATATGATTCTTACAAACTCCTAGTTTTTGGAAGTAGATCATACACAAGTAGAACAAATACATACATAGTGTTCAACTCCCCACCCTCTGGAGAGAATTTCCTATTGGATTGTATTTTTTACTTTGGTAGTGATTTGTTATGTTTGCTGTTCTTGCTTTCTTTGATTCCTTCTTAATGGTGGAAGAAACATTTGTGATTATATTTCCAAGCAGATTATTTGATATAGGCATCAGTCAGTCATAAAGACTTTAAAAATACCATCATTCCTTTCAATTTCATACTTAAACTATGAAAACGAGGAGTATTAAGGACATTTTAGTGGGCATGCCAGACATCAGGTGAAGTTTTGGCATGTTGAATCAAGCAGTTGGGCTACGGTAAAGCTTAGTTCTCCTGTTGTTCAGTCGCTAAGTCGCATCCTATTCTTTGAGACCCCATGGACTGCAGTATGCATCTCCTCTATCCTCCTCTATCTCCCAGAGTTTGCTCAGATTCATGTCTATTGAGTTGGTGATGCTGTCTAACCATCTCTTCCTCTGCTGCCCAGTTCTCTTTTGCCTTCAATCTTTTGCCATCATCAGGGTCTTTTCCAATTCATTGGCTCTTTGCATCAGATAGCTGAAGTATTGGAGATTTAGCTTCAGCCACAGTCCTTCCAATGAATATTCAGGGTTGATTTCCTTTAGGATTGACTGGTTTGATCTCCTTGCAGTCCCAGGGACTCTCAAGAGTCTTCTCCAGCACCACAGTTCGAAGTCATCAATTCCTCAGCACTCAGCCTTCTTCTGACAGTCATGGAAATAACACCTGGGCTAAATGATGTAATGTCTTTCTACCAAATGATACAAACAGTTGCTTTTCTGTACGTTGTTGTTTTTTTTTTTTAATGAAGATGTCTGGTAGTATCAGATGGTTAGCAGAGTTCTAATTGCTCACGTGTTCAGTGAGTCAAGGAGAAAGCCATCTCTATCAAACTACAGGAAGTGAGTCTAGAATGAAGCTGAATGCATAATGGCAGCTGCCTAACCCACTGATGACGCATTGGCTAAATTGGGATTCTATGATTTTGATGTTGATAATTCATGAGATAAGCTTACAACTCGTGACAGTCCAACCAGTGGTTGTTCAACTGCCTCAAGGGTTGGGTGAACATAGCAGAGAATTGCAATTACTTTCTCACTAAGAGATCAGATTTCTCACTGGACAGCTCCCTAATAAAATATGTTCTAGCCTGTGCATCATGAGACAAGAAAAACTTTTGGCACATTTTTCTAATTGGAGGTTAAGCTGGAGGTAATGGTACCTCCTTTTGGGCTTTTGCACTTCACTCCTGTAAACCCAAAGCACCTGCCGTACTCTCACTCAGGTCTGCCTTGAGGTTTAGTTTCTTTCTCTCTCTCTGCATATGTATATATGTGTATGTGTAATATGTGTGTGTGTTTCTACTTTTTCTTCCTGCTTCCTCTTCCATGTTTTCTCCACACATTCCTGTGCAGGGGGATCTTCCTATCCCCCTAAATCATTTGTTAGTAAAGCAACTTATCCCCTCCTCCCCGTATATCCCTGTATGTGCTCAGTCAAAAACACAAAAAAGTAGAGTCCTAAAAAGATAGAGTCCTCTAAAATATCCAACTCCCTCGGGAGGTGAGGAGGGATGAATGTGAATAACTCATAATTTTGAATTGCGTTCTTTCCTTTATTTTTTTGTGCATTCTAGGAGGACTTTATTTCCCACCTTATCTGTAAGATTCTTTTTAAAACCATCTTTCTTTAGTCATTGAGTTATCTGTTATTCACATAAAGCTCAGAAAAAAAATGTGAAACCATGTATTCATTCTTTTCCTTTTCTCTGTCCCTGACACCACTTTCTCCCCTACTCCTTGTCTTTCAGTATATATGTCTGTTTCTCATACTCTCTCTTCCTATTCTTCATCCCTTCTCTCCATTTCATCTTTCTCTTTTTTTAATGATGTAAATTGCAAGGTTTCCTTTCTTGACAGTTATGATTAAGGACTGTGCACCTGCTCAGGTGGGATAAATGGGGGAACTGCTGAAGCAGGTATTTATGCTAACTAATGTCGTCTCCTTTCTCACCTTCAAAAGCAATCCAGCAACTCAGAAAAGTCTCCCCTCAAATAAGCATACAGTAACTTTTTACATTCATGCTCTCTCTGATGTCAGAAGAGGCCCCTGCGTCTCAGCTCCATGAGATTTGCTGGGGCACAGGTGCTGTTTCCTCAAAGATGAATGGATGCTTAGCTCACAGGAAAAGGGAGAAATTGTCTCTTCTTTGAAGACGGAAATAAGAAAAAAAGAGCAGAGGAGAAGGCAAAGACAAGAAAGTTTTAATAGTAAATGACTTAGAAATGCCTCCTTTCCCTGTAAGATATTATAAACTCCAGGGTTTCTAGGTTAGATTTAAATATACTTTAAAAATAGAGTACCAAACACTGTTTAAGTTTGCATTCTCATTGTCAAAGCCTGTTCCAACTCCACTTCTCATCTCTTTTCCCTCTCTGATGAGAAGAAACTGTTCTGCTGTAACAACTAGTTAATTAGTAGGTAAATCTCATTGAATAAAGTCTTTTCTCTAAAGGACAAGTTATTTAAAAAGAGGGCAAAGATCTCATCTCTCTCTCTCTATTCTCCTCTCTTTATTTCTTCTCTCCTCCCTTTATTTCCCTTGACATAATAGATAATAAAAAACTGCCACTGTTCTAGTTGGTGAATATATCTCAACTCTATTGAGTCTCCTTTATTCTTTTTTTCCTTGCAATTACGTTTCTTTTTCTTTATTATTTTTTTTTTTTTTTGGTGGAAGAACTTGGTTTATCCTGTAGAGTTCTCAGTTTGGATTTAGCTGATTGCTTCTCTGAAGTGGGGTTTAATAAGTTCCTTATTCCTTGCATTTCCTATGAAGTGGTAATAGACCTAGAGGTTTGATCAGATTCAGCACTGAATTTGGGGGATGAGACTATGCCACAGGTGGTGGTGTGTGCTCCCAATAGAAGGTACATCAGGATATCCAGTTGTGTCTCTGTTTTGAGAGTAGAAGTCATTGATATCATTGCCTAGATTCAGTAGTTCTTTAGTAGTTGCAAATAATGATATTTAATCTAATTAAATATCCATTTAATATAAAAAACTTTTTCCTTGTGGCTCAGCTGGTTAAGAATCTGCCTGCAATGCGGAAGACCTGGGTTAGATCCCTGGGTTAGGAAGAACCCCTGGAGAAGGGAAAAGGCTACCGACTCCAGTCTTTTGGCCTAGAGAATTCCATGGACTGTATAGTCCATGGGGTCGCAAAGAGTCGGGCATGACTACTTTCACTTCACTCACATTCTTAAATATCAAATTTCATTATTAAATATCAAATAATGATATTTAATTTATTTCCCCTTCATATATCAGCTGAAAGACTTGTATAAAAAGACTTCTTGTCAAATATTTATTAAGGTAATTTTATCCTATATAAGATAGGCAGGATAAATGCTTCTTTCTCCAGGGTTATACGTTTTTTTAAGTAATCAGGTGGATTTTTAGCAACTTTGAGGTTGACCTTTGAGGTTGATGAGGTTGAACCTCTTAGATAGGTTTCTAGAAAAACCAGACTCAGAAACAGGGATTTGAAGGCACATGAAAAGCATAAATGAGACAGAGATAGAAGGCAGCCCAAACTGGGGGCATTATTGAGTCAGCCAGCAGAGTGAGTGAGTGACTGGTGTTAAAGCTGCCTGGAAAACTGCGGGTGCTGCAATAGAATGCTTCCATCATATCTCTTTTGAGGGAGCTAGATGGATGGCTGTGTGACACCCTAGCTCTTCTGTCCTGATATGGACTCTGGAAGCCAGACAAAGGTATAATGTAAAGAAGTGCCTCTTCTGGCAGCTGAAAGTTGAGCCAGTGTTCCCTGATGTAAACCCTTGATAATAAGGGTAAGGAGATGCGGATGGGGCGTTGACTACTGCAGCTCACTCCTGCCCCCTTTTAGTCCTGCCCCCTTTTAGTACGCACATTAGGTTTAGTCTGTCCTGTCACTGAGTCTTCAAGATGGTAGTTAGTGACAATGGGGGAAAAAAACACTCTGTGTTCCTGTTGCTGTAGGAAGAAGCTGACATAATGATGGAGCAGAAAAAATAAAAAGAATGGAAGTCCTTGATGGTGATGCTGAATCAGCCAACCCTCAATTCTACCTATCCTCTGAACTACCAGGTATGTGAGACAATAAATTATTTTATTATTTAGCCATTTTTGAGTTGAGCTTTCTGTAAATTGCATTCAAAGCCATGCTATCTATTATAGTACTATTATTAACCTCATTTAGCAGATGAAAAAATGAGTCCTGGACAGGTTAAAGCAATTTGCCAAAGGTTGATAAAGACAGTAAATGACTCAGCTGGCTGGTGCTTAAGCCTGAGTGTGTCTAATTCTAAAAATTTGATTATATAATCACTATATTCTTTATGGGGCTTCCCTGGTGGCTTAGCCCATAAAGAATCCACTTGTAATGCAAGAGACCTGGGTTCAATCCCTGGGTCAGGAAGATACCCTAGCGAAGGAAATGGCAACCCACTCCAGTATTCTGGCCTGGGAAATCCCATGGATAGAGGAGCCTGGTGGGTTACAGTCTGTGGGGTTGCAAGAGTTGGACATGACTTAGCAACTAAACTGCCACCATGTTATTTATAGCAAGAGGTGAGTCCCTAAAAGATAAGACCCCCAAAAGAGTTTCCTCAATTTTTTGTTTATACAAGACCTTCAAGGACTCATGCACATGAGGAGAATCATTGGAGGATGGAGCTTGCCTACCCGACCAAGTTCTAGTCATGTGAAGGCAGCCATGAGTCACCAACTAAGAATCCTGGCATCACTTTATTGATGGGCACAGCAGCCCCCTGGGAATCATGGGTAAGAGTTGCATGAAGAAAGTAGCTTGGACCCAAACCCAAATTGTGGTTCCCTACTCTTACCTCCCTGGAAGCCTGGACTGAGGGACTTGCCACTGGAGAGAGCTGACTTGGTGGAGTAGACCCTTGTCCAACACATGGTCTCATTAAACTCACCAGGCAAAACAGGAGCCAGGCCAGTGGGAGGGAAATAACTGACTTCTCCTTTTGAGGCAAAGCAGTGCCAAATCTCATTATGTCACAGGATGCAACCTATGGACTTCTTAGCAATCATTAGCCATTGATTTCTTAGGAGTGTTGGTAGTAGTTGAAATTCTTTACCCAGCACTTCTCAAAGAAACTTGCAGTGTTTGTGGGCTGAGGTGGGAATGTGGAGAGAAGGAAGTGTTTTCTTCCAAGTCAGTAAACTTTTTCTGTAAAGAGTCAAATAGTAATATTTTAGGATTTGGGAGTCACACATGGTCAGTGTTGGACATTCTTCGTTTGTTTGTTTCTCAAACCTTTAATATTGTAAAAACTATAGGTGTCCAGAACCCAAAACAGGACACAGGCTAAATTTGGCTGGGACTGGGGAGAGTCTGACCCCGATCCAGTTATTGCCAAACCTGGTGCCGCAGTTTAGTGCCCTCTGACATGGCTCTGGATGGGACTTTACTTAAAGCAACTCTAAGTTCATACTGTACCCTGGGCCAAAAGTCATTCCCTTTTCTATATCTTAAATCTACTTATGTGTCTAGCCATGCAGTGCAATATAGCTTGTACTATATTCAATGCAATGATTAAACAAACTTGGTTGCCACCAGACTAAACATAGTTCACTTAATACAATGCCTGCAGTATGCCAGTGTCTCAGGTTTGAATATGCATTATGTTTCATTATTAAAGTTCAAAAAGCTTCCAAATTAAAATCTTTGGCTTGTTAATTGAAGTTGAATGAATATCCCAACTTCTGCTTTCCTGTTTTGCTCTCTCTATAATAAGAGAAGCCTTCTTCTGCAAAGCCTGCTTCCCTCTACAACCCCTATAACCTGGGCACACAGGGTGTGTATGCCCTCTTGTTTTCAAAGTTGACTTAATGCTGTGCAGTCAGTAGGATTCACAAGATTCTCATGACATCAGCTCCGAGCTCATTATATTGAATAAACGTATACAAATGAATAGAAACTTTTCTTTCTGCCAAAAACCACTTCTTCTCTCCTTTCAACCTGGCTCAGTTTCTGCCTCATAGGGGCCTCATGGGGTTCTCCACTGTTTAAAAACATCCTGCCACTTTCCCTTCCCAAGCCAGGTAATGCCACCAGGAGGTTTCCACATAAGCACAGCCTCTCACCCAGATCAGTACTCAATCTGTCATTAGCCAGCCAGGCTGCACTTGACCATCTTTTCTTCCCTATGTTTAATGCCCTCCTTATTTCAGCCACATTTTCTCACTGTGCAGACAGTGTGTGCCTCTAGATCTTGACATTCTCTTACTACTTCCTGAAATATTTCACACTGGTTTTCCTGGTCTTTCCCTCTCAAATGAATGTAAATGTCCTGTGCGTCTTCTCTAAGTGTCCCAATCATCCAAGGGAGTTTCCCCATTGTTCTTATTAATTTGCTACCTGATGCTTAGAAAGGGTGGTCCAGGAGAGTTTCCTGAGCTCTAGTGTCCCCAGGCCATCATTCCCTTACCTTCTGTGGTCTCCCCACCTTCCTTTGTTGGACCACCTTGACCCCATCACGCCCTCTGACCTGGTGATAACTGAAATGTCCCTTTGGTTGCAGTTTTTAAGCACTTAGGTCAGAGTATAGCTTTTTTCCCTTTCAAATCCGTGGGGTCAGAGTATAGCTTTTTTCCCTTTCAAATCCGTGTTGAGATTCCAGCGTTGTGTTCTCTAACTTTCTCTATTTTCCC
This sequence comes from Bubalus kerabau, assembly GCF_029407905.1. Taxonomy (NCBI): domain Eukaryota; kingdom Metazoa; phylum Chordata; class Mammalia; order Artiodactyla; family Bovidae; genus Bubalus; species Bubalus kerabau. Next base: position 75,055,208 of record NC_073631.1, on the reverse strand, counting down.
AAAGCAAGCTTTCATCCCTGGAGTTTAATCAGTATATCTTTTTTGTTTGCTTTTTCCTTTTCTTTCCCCACTGCCAGTGTTCCGACTAAAAGACGAAATCTTGTTTCTTAAGCTGATTCGATTTTCCCTTGAGTCCCTGAGTAAACCTAATTTGTAAAGAAAGCATGTTTCCTGCTAATGTCTTTTTAATTCCTTTCTAAAACTCTGGGTTTGCAATAAGCTCCATGGACTTTTCTCCCTGATTTTCATTCTAAGAAGATGGCTTATTTCCTCTGTGACAAACCACTCCACCCCTCTCGTGTTAGCCTTCCAGTTCCACTGTATTCACTCTTTGATAAAATCTACCACTTCTTGTCGACTTTTTCTAACAGACCTTCAGGACCTAAAATAGAGGAACATAATTTGTGGCAACTGGTCTAGTGCTTCATGTGATGCCCAGCTCTCAGGGTTTAAAGATTGGAATCATACAGTAATATTCTGTGGCTCACGGGGGAATGTAGGTCCTTTTCATAGTTCACAGTAGTTCTGGCCAAGACACAAAAGAAATAAAACGTGCCCTAGTCATAAAAATGATTCCATATGCCTATATGGGATATATATTTATACCATATACCTTCATTGCCTTTCTGGGAATGAAGAGACTCTCTCAGGGGTGAACCTGCTCAGCTGAGTACCAGTTGCTATCCAGTCATAGGCCAAGTGTTCACGTGCTCTCCAGCTGTCTGCTGTGGTCCCAGTATGGCACTTAGGTTCTCAAAAACTGGCCCTTGTGTTTGCTCATAAGGTTTCCTCCATATGTTGGGTGCTGGGGCTTCTAGTCACAGGCCTCCTCCTCACTGAGTTTTGACCAACTGAGATCAGACACATGAAACCAAATTAGGAATAAATTGCAGCATCAGCTTTAGTCCTAGTGTGGGAGGCCCCTTCAAATCCACAATTAATGTGCCATTTCCCACTTAACATGGTAGGGATGCAAACCTTCGCAGCTAACCATTGGGAAAGAAAAGCAGCCCTTGGAACCTGGAAGCCAGTCAGTTAGGCCTTGGGGTTCTCCTGTTGAATGTGAACAATGTCACAGAATATCAACATCAAGGCAAGGCCTCTCTGGTCATGATGTGAGTGTGTGTGTGTGTATTAGTCATTCTGTCATGTACAACTCTTTGTGATCCCATGGACTATAGCCCACCAAGCTCCTCTATTCATGGAATTCTCCAGGCAAGAATACTGGAGTGGGTTGCCATTCCATTCTCCAGAATATCTTTCCAACCCAGCAATCGAACCCAAGGCTCCTGCATTGAGGGCAGCTTCTTTACCATCTGAGCCACCAGGGAACCCCTGGTCATGATGGCTCAAGACAAAAATAAGATGACTGTACAACCATTTCTTGACTACTGGCAAAGCATGAACATTGTCCAAACCACAAAATACGAATCCTCTCCTCTTCTGGTTAATGTAATTGCCAAATATGACTTTAGCCTTGTAGTTTTCCCTCTTTCCAGATAAGATTTATTGAGGTACCTTAAGATAGAATTAGCTTACCCATGCTTCCAGCAGCAGCCAATTCAGAGCAGAACTCTGCTTCCTTAAACCCTGTGCAAAATCACCTAACATAAGCCAAAATCCTACAAGTTCTTTACAACTCTCTGTAACTGAGATGCATCACAGTTCCCCATGGTGTGCATATTTGTCTTCATTGCAACAAGGAATAAACTCAACTTACTCAGCTTCTCACGTGTTCCTGGTGATCACTGGCTGGAGGATGTTGTCACCAGGAACAATTTACAACAGGGGCAAAGACACTTAATTCTTTAGCCTTTTTTTTTTTTTTTTTGTCACACCACTTGGCATTGGGATCCTAGTTCCCCAGCTAGGAATTGAATCTGCACTCCCTGAATTAGAAGCACAGAGTCTTAAACACCAAACAGCCAGGGAAGTCCTGATTCTTTAGACTTTAAGTTAAAAAAAAACAACAAAGCCCCTTTCCCTGATATGGAACAATATGGATTTACTCATCAGCATGGACAGACAGAGCAGGAGATTGGTAGTAGATATTCTCTGAGGATGAAAGGAAAGGGCTCAAGACTGGAGAGAAGAAGACAAAGTTTGGACAGAAGAAAAGAATTAGGTTATGTGTTCTGACCCTTCTCTCCTAATCCTCCAAAAATTGGATGGGGAGCAAGGACCTAGGCTTAAGGCAAACCCAACCTGGGCATCTGTGGGATCCAAGAGTGATCCACTGGTGCCCTGCTTCCCACAAGGCCTTTCAAGACTGGCAGCTCTTGCTGTGCCAGCACACATGGGTGATAACACAGAGAAGTAGAGATGTAGTGCATATAGACATATGAAGAGCTCCTGGCCCCACCACATCATAAGGACAGATCCAGTAATTTCCTCTCTCTCCTAGTGGCACCTAGAGATTAGCCAAGGGAGAGAAGCAGCATGCTTGCTTTGGGGGATCCCAGTCAGGAGTGGGAAACGTATTCAGGTAGAGCCAAGGCCAACCTGGTAACCAACTTAAAGACTGACTATGACATGTCACAGAGGTGAAAGCAGAATCTTCCCAACAATGCCAAGAACAGCCCCCCAGCTAAGTGCATCTACATGGCATCAACTGAGACTGAGAGAGTCGAGACACAGGTCTTCCCTGTTGGACATTTTGTTGTGGCTTCAGAAGTTTCCCCAGGGCACTGGAGCCAGTTCAGGTGGTGGAGAATGGGTGTGGGCAAGAAAGACTAGACTGTGAGACACACACACGGCTGAACTGACTCCACAGGTCATTGCTGCTACAAATGGAGACAGCACAGAATGAACAACACAGCCTGAATTATGATATTGGGTGTACGATTTCAAATTCAAATGTAAAAATTTAACACGCATGCAACTTGTGCATTTGCCAGTTCAGGTGAGAATTCATACCATCACACTGGTACAACTCAATGGAGGAATGGCGGAAGCTTCTCTCTCCTACCTGGGTTTAAGTGACAAGCCCAGTGCTAGAGAAAAAAGCTGGAGTGGGGCTTGTTCCCTTAGAGGAACCCCACAGGCATGGTAACTGGAGGAGGAGAGAGAGCTCTTTTGGGGGCTTACAGTTTTGAGAGGGTGAGAGGGAAAAAGAGAGAGGGAAAAGAAGAGGGAGAGAGGGAGGGAGGAGAATAGGACTCAATCCTTCCCAGTGAGAAAATATTGGTGGAGCTTCCTTTTTGTGTATAGGGTTAAAGTAGAACACATTGGGATGGGGATGCATAGGAGAACAGTTCATCCTCTGTTGCTGCTGCTGCTAAGTCGCTTCATTCGTGTCCGACTCTGTGCAACCCCATAGATGGCAGCCCACCAGGCTCCCCCATCTCTGGGATTCTCCAGGCAAGAACACTGGAGTGGGTTGCCATTTCCTTCTCCAATGCATGAAAGTGAAAAGTGAAAGTGAAGTCGCTCAGTCATGTCTGACTCTTAGTGACGCCATGGACTGCAGCCTACCAGGCTCCTCCTCCTCTAATAGCTAGTATTTGTTCCCTAGTCATACATCTCACATGTCTTTGGGGGAAGCCATTACCTGAGCTCTCAGCTCTAAGGACAGGGGTTGGAACAGGATGATTTGGGTACCACCTGGGCTGGAGAAAGTCAAAGAATCATAGAGAAAGCATGGCTCTTAAGAAATGATTTAGGCATTCCCCCATACTTTCTTTTTAAAAGTCTGTCACTTTAACATACAAATATATATTCTTAGAAAAATTTAAGCACCATTAAAAATTTTAAGTCCCCATTTACCATTGGCTACAGGCTAGCCCTTAGCCCAGTAGTAGAGTAAGATCTATTATCCATTTGGGATGTGTTGTTCTAGACTTTATTATGCACACTTCTATTCCCGTATATAACAAATAGCATGTGCCTTCAGTATCATGCTGCTCTTTTTGCACATATACTTCTTGCACAAGCCTTCCAAATTGGAATTTTACTACACATATTGTTTGTAACTTGATTTTGCTCTGTATAATACCCATTAATCATTTAATCTTTAAAAAACTATTTTAAATTTTTATCTAAGTAATACATATACATTGTTTAAAGTTTAAACTATGTAATTTAAGATTTATAATGAAGAATATATTTCTTTGTATGTATCTCCTTCCCTAAACTTTTAGCTGTTGCTTTTGGTAATTGCTTTTAAAACAGTATGCTTATATTATTTCTTAATTTATCATTTTAGACATATCTAGAAAAGTCCTACTATAAAAGAAGATAAGTTAGACTCCTTCTATCTCACACATTCCTATGGTCCCTCTTTCCAATCTTTGAATACAGTACTGATTTTTTATTAAATAAATTGGATGTTTTTCTTATTATAAAAATGTATTATTCACTGAGGAACCAAATGTGTATGTTATGATTAGATTTCCTCCCTTGTGCTACTCCCCCCACCACCACTCCTTTACTTAGTTTTCTATCACATTATCCAACAGAACTTTTAAAACTTCATATACCTGGTGAAACAAACCAGGCATTCCTGGTTAAACATACCATGCCTGTGGACATATCTCTTCTAGCCTCCATCTAGACTAACTGCTTTCTCAGCCTGCTCTACAGGACTTTCCATTGTCCCACACTATGTTAGCTCATCTGTGTCTCAAATATCATATCTTCTTTTTTCCTGATATGTCCTTTCATTTTGGTGGAGTATATCTTTTATTACACTGCTGTTTGCTTAACCAATATCCATTATCCTCTTCTTACCATCTAATGAAATTCTTATATTACTAGGTTTAGCAAATAACAAAGAAATGTTTCCCAGGCTGCCTTATGGATGGGTATGGTTAATGACATATAAATATGCGAGATTTCTAAGACAGTTTTTGCCCTCTGTGCTTTCTTCTTTCTTCCTCTTTCTTCTGCCTGGAATATGGATGTGATAGCTGGTGCTCTGACAGCTGTAAGTGACCATGAGGATACCTGTACTAATAATATCAATCATAAACATAGAATGAACTATGTCCCTGATGGTTTCTTGAAGTCACATGCTGGCTTGACTTTACCTCTAGACTTATTTTTACTAGTGAAACAAAGAAACAAACCTGTATATGTTTAAGCGGACTGCAGTGGACTCTGTAACTATTACAATTCCTAACTGATAAAATTTCTTCCTAAGATAGAATGAATTGAAGTAATTTTTAAAAGACATTCTGTGTCTGAAATGATTTTATTTCTTCATACAAATTAATTGATAGATTGATTAGGTATCAAATCATAGAAATCACTCTCTGTAAGACTAATGAATGTGTTATTTCATTGACTTCAGACATTCACTTCTCCTATTGGGAAGAACATTGCCATTCTGATTCTTGACTCTTCTTGGGAGGATCTTTCTTTTGAACTTGGTATTCTGAAACTTCACAGTGATGTGAAATAAAGGATATCTCTTTTAATTAACTATGCTGGGCATTGAATGGATCCTTTTACACTGGAAGTTTGAGTTCTTTAATTCTTATATTATTCATTTAATAATAATTTTGTTGTTTTTCTTCTATTTTCTCTTTCTGGAACTCTCACTCAGATTTGGTCATGGGAATAGTGCTCTAGTTTTCTGATCTTTTCTTTCTGATATTATTTTTCTTTGTCTTTTGGTTCTATTTTCTGAGCAATTTCCTCAACTTCATTTTCCAGCTCTTCTTTTGGATTTTGAAAAATTTGGGTGCTTTTTTCCCCAAGATCTTTCTTGTTCTTGAATTTTCTTTTCTACTTTCTTTACCTTCCCTTCTCCTCTTCTTTCTTTCCCCAGCTCCTTCCTTATCTCATTCTGTCCCTGTCCCTTCCATACTGATCTTGTTTCAGGGATGCAGTATCTTCTCTTACTCCTGAGGGTATTAATTATAGCTTATGCTGGTCTGTTATTTATTTTTAGTTTTTTGTTATTGCCTAAAGCGCCTCTTCATGAAAGAGGAGACTGAAAAAGTTGGCTTAAAACTCAACATTCAGAAACTAAGATCATGGCATCTGGTCCCATCACTTCATGGCAAATAGATGGGGAAACAATGGAAACAGTGAGAGACTTTATTTTGAGGGGCTCCAAAATCACTGTGGATGGTGACTGCAGCCAAGAAATTAAAAGACACTTGCTCCTTGGAAGAAAAGCTGACCAACCTAGACAGCATATTTAAAAGCAGAGACTACTTTACCAACAAAGGTCCATCTAGTCAAAGCTATGGTTTTCCCAGTAGTCATGTATGGATGTGAGAGTTTGACTATAAAGAAAGCTGAGAGCCAAAGAAATGATGCTTTTGAACTGTGGTTCTGGAGAAGACTCTTGAGGGTCCCTTGGACTGCAAGGAGATCAAACCAGTCCATCCTAAAGGAAATCAGTCGTGAATATTCATTGGAAGGACTGATGCTGAAGCTGAAACTCCAATATTTTGGCCACCTGATGGGAAGAACTGACTCATTTGAAAAGACCCTGATGCTGGGAAAGATTGAAGGTGGGAGGAGAAGGGGACGACAGAGGATGAGATGGTTAGATGGCATCACCAACACGATGGACATGAGGTTGAGTAGACTCTGGGAGTTAGAGATGTACAGGGAAGCCTGGTGTGCTGCAGTCCATGGGGTCACAAAGAGTCGGACATGACTGAGCGACTGAACTGGACTGATACAATATTTCTTTCCTTTGATTTTCTTTCTTCTCTTTGTGTGTTTGATTCTTGGACTTTCATGTTAGGTGCTTCCCGGATGTAATGATGTTTTTGATGTTTTCATATTTAGGAGCAAGGTGCTAAAAAGTTGACTGAAAGCTGTGCATATACATGTTCATCATTTCATAGAATTTATATAGAATGATTGGTACTTGTATATGCTCCAAATACTCAGCACTTATGGGTCATTTTTATGGGTCATGTAGGGTATCAGAACAGGCCATCTCAAAACATAGCACTATGACATTATTATTTTGAACTGCAGGCAATTGGGAAGAAGCAGATGCAGGGTAGTTTTCTTCCCTCCCCTGTTTGCCTAAAAGTAGGACATAAATTTGTTAATGCGTCTCCCTTTCCTATATCAAGAAGAGTAGAATTCTTTATCACCAGGAAAGAGCTTTAGACTCTTATCAACCCAGAGATGGGCACTAAGAGAAATTTACATAGCAAATTACCAAATGACTCTTATTGTCCTTTAGTTTATCCTCTGTATTTACCTTCCCATAGTTTGTCATCCCTAAAAGCCTAAACCTATCTTCTTTTGTCTTGTCACTTCTCCACAAATTTATTATTTTCTTAAGATGCTACATAAACCTCAGCTTCTGACCACCTCTTGGAATGACTCATCATTGACTTCTCCCATGTGTATGCATGATATACGTGTTAATAATTTTTTTTCTCTTGTTCGTATATATCTTTCTGTCAGTTTATTTTGCATTCTCAGCCACTGAATATAAGAGAGTAGAGGAATTTTTTCCTCCTCTGTGATCATTTTTGGGACCATTTGATTTCTCCAGAGACAGATTTATCAGTATCCTCCTGCCTGGTTGCCCTCTGTTTAGCTGACTTTTTTTTTTTTTTTTTAAGGAATGACCATATCTTTATTAAGCTGTCATGTGCTGGAGGAGGGGCTCTGTGTGTGAGCAGTGGATATGAGCAGATGGGGAAGGCCTTTGGGAGGCTCACCCTACCCAGTGACCCCCTCTCACTGTGTGCTCCATTCCACTCCTCCAACTTTTTTTAAAGCTGAGTAGGGGACAGGTGGTTTTCTGCTTCACTAGGTGAAAGTGAAAGTCCCTCAGTTGTGTCTGACTCTCTGCAACCCCATGGACTATACAGTCCATGGAATTCTCCAGGCCAGAAGACTGGAGTGGGTAGCCTTTCCCTTCTCCAGGGGATCTTCCCAACCCAGGGATCGAACCCAGGTCTCCCACATTGCAGGTGGATTCTTTACCAACGGAGCTAATGGAGGGGGCGGGGAGCTCAGTAGGTAGACTTTCGTTGATCCAGTTTCAGTAGATATCTCTGCCCTGCCTGATTTACTGGAGTCTAGAGACTCTCTGATTCCATTTTTACCCAGTGTCTTGTAGTGGAAGGGGAAGGTAAGTGTTCTGGCTGGTGGATTGGGGAGGGAGCTGGGAATTAGTCTTCTAATGACTTTAAATGTCTCTCCTTTCCCCTCTGCCTTTCTCAGACTCCCACCTTGATCCCATCCTCTCTAGCTCTGAGTGTCTCCAATTTGTGAGTTTTTCTGAGGGTCTGCATTGTGAAGTGGCTTGATTCTCACTTTCATTCCTCTCTGATGGCACTTGCTATTTACGCTTTGTCTTTTCTAATTCCTTGATCCATGTTCCAGTTTCTCAATTTTGTGAACATCTCTTGTCTGCTCTTCCCCTATTGTCTTTGTCTTTTCCCACATGTAGTCCTTTTAGTATGCTTTAAATAGAATAAATTTTTATTTTCAACTTTAAGTTGAATAGAAGAGCAGAAGAGCTCTTATAAACAAACAGACTGAGGTCAATATGTGATGTGACTCTACTCAAAGTCAATCAGTGGCTGGCAGAATTAGAATAGAACTCTAAAGTTCTGAGTTAATTTCTGTGGTGAGATTTACTGATAAGACGGTTTAACCAATCATCTTTCATACCCAGGTGGCTCAGTGGTAAAGAACCCACCTGCCAAGTAGGCGATTCAGGTTGAATCCCTGGATTAGAAAGATCTCCTGGAGAAGGAAATAGCAACCCACTCCAGTATTCTTGCCCAGGAAATTCCATGGACAGAGGAGCCTGGCAGGCCACAGTCCACGAGATTGCAGAGTTGGACATGACTTAGCGACTAAACAACAACAAAGCTTCAACCAATCATCTTTCATAATTGAAATTAAGAGCCTGACTCCTCCTTTTTAAAATTTTACTTTTAAAACTAGAATCTACTTTGGATTTTCCTACATTCCTTTGGTACAAAGGGTTACGAGAGAGTCTCACGGGGACGTAGACTCCTGGTCACATCAGTAGAAAGCTCTCATCTACCGGGATTCCTAAACATGCAAGTGTGTCTGGACCTACTGAAAAAGACATCGTACCTGTCAGCCCTCCAGGCCCTGCAGAATAAGATGACGGGCTGAGACATCATGGGCTCCAGTTTTAGCAAAAGTAGTTTAGAGGGAGGTAAGAAGAGAGGAAGGGGGCTGGCATGCTCCAGGAAATTAAAGAATGTCTGAACAGTGGAGCAACAAGATGGTAATACCAGCAGGCTGGCTAATTGAGACTTGGCTTACTAGGATGACAGCAGAGGAGGAACCAAGATTAACAGGAGAGAAAAAAAAGGATCTAATTGGAAGCTGCATTAATTTTTTGAAGAGTCAGATAATGACTGAGAAGCAGGGCAACTCTTCATATAGACAGGCTCATAATGGAAAGGAAATAGAAGATTAATCTACTGTGGATTCTCTACGCTTGGGCTGATTTAATACCCAAAGACCTCTTCTGAGCCTGTCTTCCCTCTCCTCCCTCTCAGAGTCATTTTTGAACTGGAAGGGAAGCGTTTATGTCAAAAGAAACTCGTGGGGCTGAAAAGAGATGATAACTTTGTGGTGTCAGAATGATGACTGGGTGTCACTGCCCCGTGCAAACAACAGAGGCTCAGAACTGCTCAAGCCTTCCCAGGACCTTAGAATAGGCATCCTCATGGGCTGTACAAGGATGTCTGCTGGTTAGTTACAACTGAGCCAGGGTCATGGAATCTGAAGCAGTTTCACAAGGAATTTGTCAAAGCTACTTTACAGGAGCTACAAGTAGAAGTTTGGAGATTTTAAACATAGAAGGAAGCCACAGAAACAGAAGCATATAGAACAGAAAAGGAGTTTACTTGCAGAGAGATTTTGCAAGGGAGCCCAGGCTTTTAATAGCTACTCTCCAAATAAAATATATTAAAGTTCTTTTAAAAAAAAAGTTACCAAGATTACTGTAGTATGTTTGTGGTGGGAAAACAGCAGTTGTTAAACTTGATTGTCAGGTACTCAAAGATAATCTTATATCTGGAGACATCAGGACTTCAGAAGTCAGAAATAAAGTTTTTTGTTGCTATGTTTTAATGAGTTGTAACCTAAGGGCTCAACATCTCACTTAAAGGCATACATATTGTGGGTAGTTTTTTTTCCAGACCACAAGTGCATATAGTAATAGAGCAAGTCATGCAATTTCTTTTTTTTTTTTTTTGGTTTCCGAGTGCCTATGAAGTTATATTTGCTCTATACTGCAGTCCATTAAGTATGAGATTGCATTGCATCTAAAACATGTAAATAAAAAATGCTAACCATCATCTGAATCTTAACAAGTTATTATCTTTTTGCTGATGGAGAGTCTTGCCTCAGTGTTGATAGCTGCTATCTGATCAGAGTGGTAGTTGTGGCAATTTCTTGAAATAAGACAACAGTGAAGTGTAATGCATTGATTTTCTCTCTTCCTTTCATGAACGATTTCTCTGAAGCATACAATACTTCCTAATAGCATTTTACCCACAGTAGAACTTCTTTCAAAATTTAGGTTGATCCTCTCAAACCCTGAAGCTGCTCTATCACAGCTAGGTTTATGTAATATTCTAAATTCTTTGTTGTCATTTCAACAACCCTCACAGCATCTTCACTAGAAGTAGATTCCAATTCAAGAAACTACCTTCTTTGCTCATCGATAAGAAGCAACTCATCTTTCATCATGAAATTGCAGCAATTCAGTCACATCTTCAGGCTCCACATGTAATTCTAGTCCTCTATTTCCACCACATCTGTAGTTACTTCCTCTACTGAAATCTTAAACCCCTCAAAGTCATCTATGAGGATTGGAATCAATTTCTCTTAAACTCCTGTTAATGTTGATATTTTTCTCATGAATCACAAAAGTTATTAATCACATCCAAAATGGTGACTCCTTTCCAGAAGGCTTTCAATTTACTTTGCCCAGATCCATCAGAGGAATCCCCATCTATAGCAGCTATAGCCTTATGAAATATATTTCTTAATAAGACTTGAAAACTTGATCCACAGGCTGTGGAATAGATGTTGTATTAGTAGGCATAAAAACATTAATCACCTGTGCATTTCCTTCAGAATTCTTGAATGGCCAGGTGCATGGTCAATGATCGATAATATTTTTAAATGAATCTTTTGTTTTCTAATAGTAGGTCTCAACAATGGACTTAAAATCTACAGCAAAGCCTGGATGTGCTGTCATTCAGACTTTGTTGTGCCATTTATTGAGTGCAGGAAGAGTAGATTTAGCATAATTCTTAAGGGCCCTGGGATTTTCAGAATGGTAAATGAGCAGTAGTCATGTATGAATGTGAGAGTTGGGTGATAAAGAAGGCTGAGCACCAAAGAACTGATGCTTTCAAACTGTGGTGCTGGAGAAGGCTCTTGAGAGTCCCTTGGACAGCAAGGAGATCAAACTAGTCAATCCTAAAGGAAATCAGTCCTGAATATTCTTTGGGAGGACTGATGCTGAAGCTTTAATACTTGGTCTATTAATACTTTGATGCAAAGAACTGACTCATTGAAAAAGATCCTGATGCTGGGAAAGATTGAGGACAGGAGGAGAAGGGGGTGACAGAGGATGAGATGGTTGGATGGCCTCACCAACTTAATGGCCATGAGTTTGACCAAACTCTGGGAGATGGTGAAGGACAGGGAAGCCTGGCATGCTGCAGTCCATGAGGTCACAAAGAGTCAGAAATGACTTAGCAACTGAATAACAATAATAAAGAACATTGGTTTCAGCTTAGAGTCATTGTCTGCATTAGGCTCTATCAAGAGGGTCAGCTTGTCCTTTGAAGATCTGAAGCCATGCACTGACTATTCCTCTCAAGCTGGTGAGGTACTGAATGGCATCTTATTCCAAGATAAGGCTGTTTTATGTACATTGAATATCTGTTGTTTAGTGCAGTCATCTTCATTAATTATCTTAGCTAGACCTTCTGGATAACTTGCTGTAGCTTCTAGATCAGCACTTTCTGCTTTTCCTTGCACCTCTGCTAGATTCAAAGTTCTTCTGTGGCTTTGTCACTTCTCTCAGCTTTCACAGAATTGAAGACAGTTAGGGCCTTGCTCTGGACTAGAGTTGGCTTTAGGAAATGTTGTGGCTGGTTTGATCTTCTATCCAGACCAGTAAAACTTTCTCCAAATCAACTATAGGCTTCTTTGTTTACTTTATTCATGTGTTCATGGGAGTAGCACTTTTAACTTCCTTCAGGAACTCTTTATTTGCATATACAGCTTGGCTAACTGTTGTAAGAATCCTCGCTTTTACCCTGTCTTGGCTTTCAACATGCCTTCCTCACTGAGTGTAATGATTTCTAAATTTGGATTTAAAGTGAGAGACATGTGACTCTTCCTTTGCTTGAACACTTAGAGGTCATTGTAGGGTTATTAATTGGCCTAATTTCAATATTGTTGTGTCTCAGAGAATAGGAAGGGCTGAGGAGAAGGAAAGAAATGGGAAAACATCTGATCAGTGGAGCACTCAGAACACACACAACATGTATCGTTTGCTGGCTTTTATGGGTATGGTTCATGGTGCCCCAAAATAATTATGATAATAACCAAAGATCGCAGATCACCATGACAAATGTAAAAATGATGAAGCTGGAAATATTGTGAAGATTACCTAATGTGACACAGAGACATGAAGTGAGCAAATGCTGTTGGAAAAATGGCACCAATGGACTTGCTCAACTCAGGGTTGACACAAGTCTTCAATTTATAAAAAGCATAATATCTTCAAAATGCAATAAAGCAAAGTGCGAGAAAAAATGAGGTATGCCTGTATTTTGAGAATCAAGCTAAAATGGGCAAAGCTGGGTTTGTTTCTTGTTTTGTTGTTATTGCTGTTCTTAGGTACGAAGTACTTCCTAGCAGGGGGCACTGGGAATGTTTTGCAGTTACTCACTAAGGAGGCAGAGCAGGGTGTCAGTTTCGCTTTCAGACCCTCCATACTGATTTACTCACATACTTTTACTTAGCACCTTTATCAATCACATCATTAATCTGATATTTCCTTTTATCTAGCTGGTTTACAAACATAGATGTAATGAGGAATGTTAATTAATGCACAAATACCTGCTTATGATGCAGTTAATAAAACTAGAGTCATAGGATCCTAAAGCTTGGGAGTTAGTTTGTGTCTGAAAGTTTTATAAAACTTTTAGGGCTGAACCTTTTTCCTGTTCATGTGCTAGAAGCATTTTTATTGCCTTTATCAATTTGTCTACTGAAAGCAAGAGCCATCCAATTCTCTTCTCCCAGGTTTCACCTGCAGTACCACTTTTCCTGGCCAGCTAGGACATAATATTCTTTACCATCAATAAATCTAGGATTTCAGAAGCCACAAAACAGGTGCCACACCAATTTTTTGTAGAAAATTTAAAGGCATCATTTTCTCATATAATATGTAGTTCCTGCTCCTTAATCGTCAGCTTATCATATCCAATTAAATGAGATTTATTTTTCTATGTGACATTTATAGAATGGTCAAGATTATAAATCCAGTTTTTCTAATTATATTCTAGTAGAAAGAAGGGCCTATTCTTACTAAAAATTTGTAAATAACGTGGTCTTAGAAAGTAAAAAAATTAGTAAGCACTTCACATATTTAATCATTGTGATCTCTACTTTGAGTTGTTTTCTAGAACAGAATGATCAATTTATGTCATTTTTCCAGAATCATAAATCTTAGATTTTTAAATTTATTAGTTTACAATCTTATTAAGATCTTTTGTAGAATTTTTTCCCTGAATTTTGAGGGTTTGGTTGTAGTAAGATACCATTTAAAGAGTATTTCATTTTAATTTAATATGTATATATGCCTATGTATATATGTATCCTTCCTTCTTTGTGTGTGCTCACTCATGTCTGACTCTTTGTGACCCCATGGAATGTACCCTGTCAGACTCCTCTGTCCATGGGATTTTCCCGGCAGGAATACTGGAGTGGGTTGCCATTTGCTTCTCCAGGGGATCTTCCTGACCCTGGGATTGAACTTGCACCCCTGCATTGGCAGGTGGATTCTTTACTACTGCCCCTCCTGGGAAGCCCAATATAGCCTATTAAACTGAAGTTTAGAGATATTTCAATAAGAATTAAGAAGGAATTTCTCGTGTGACTATTAAAAATATGCTATTAATCACAACTGAGTGAGTTTCATTTGTTCCTGTGTAATAATTCTTGTTTTTCTGATCTTGGGTTGCAGGCCAATTTTCATGAGTTTATCTGCTTCTGGACCAAGGATGCAGACTTACACCTTTGGTACAGACACAGACGTCTGTTGGTGACGACAGTGTCAGCATACCCTGGAAAGCCTACACCCGTTAGTCCGTTACTTTAATATTACTAGTTAAGAGAACATGGGACATACTAAGGCTATTTTAATATTTCTTCTAGAAGACTCAACTGTCTCATAAGTAGTTTGTAGCAGGAACTTTTAGTCAACTTTGAAGAAAAACACCTGCCAGTGACATGGTCGATAACAAACAACAAGAATATCACGTACAGGGCTGATGGACTCCGCTCTCAGTGTATAATATGTTATGAAATTTACAAGGTGTTAATCAATGACTACCCTACTATAAAAATATAAGGTGGACAAGGTGGGCATTGACAAATATGCAGGGCCTTTTAAGTCATACTGCAAGGTGTTATCATTGTTCCTAATTAGTAAGGATATTTAAACATACAAACAAAATTTTAATTTTTGGAAAAGTGTTTTTTGGGAGTTATTGTGCCAGTCTTTGAACATGACCAACAGTATATTTCTATCCAGTTTAAAAGATATTCAGTTTTAAAATATATTAATATTAATAACATTTCATTTTTGTATAATTAACTTAGGAAAGTTGTGCTTCTCTTTGGAAAATCTCAGCTCCTTTACTACCGTGAACTTTGATAAATACTGTGGATGTACCTAAAAATGTGGAGATTTTCCAACAATATTTTCCAACATATTATTTCTAGTAATCTTCTTTTGTAAGGAAGGGGAGCAAATCTTTGATATTATCCAAACTGGAAAATTCCAAAGGCTAGTTTATATTATAAGGATGAATTATTATTTTTTTTTAATGTGGGGCCTAAATTGGGAAAGGCACTATCCAAAATATTTATCAGAGAAAGTAAGATATGAGCTTAGGTCATAGGTGACTAAAGGCAGAAAATGATTAGACTCAGACAAAATAGGAAATAACAAAGCTAACTAATTATTAGAAATTCTAGCCTTTTCAAAAGTGGACTTTTGTTCAAACTGACTCAAAAACAAATAAAGCAAGAACAGAGAGTTATGATGTTACTGAGTACAGAGAAAGTATAGAATGATCTTTACTGTTTCTTGTTAAGAGCAAACTGTTACCCAAAGATCAATCTGTCGTGTTCTCAGGAAGAGTACTAAATTCTAGTTTTACTCTTTTTGTATATTACTCATGTGACATTTTTCTTTAAAGGATTTGCAGCCTTTTATCTGTCTGGGGTCCACAAGCTGGGGCCCACAGGTCAAACCTGGCCACATTGATTTGTTTACTTGTCCCTGGAAGCTTTGGGGACTTAACAGGAGTTGAATAGTTACAACAGAGACTGTGACCTAGACAAATGAAAATGTTTACTCTCTGGCCCTTAACAGAAAAAGGTTATCAGTCCCTGAATCCTATCTTACAAATGAATCCATCAAAATTGAGGCACCTTTGGTAAACATTTTAGTACTTACAAACTCATTATTTGCAGATATAAAACAAAGGAAAATGCAATTCATTTTCCCTCTGTTCTTTTACAACTTGATATTTATTCCTTCAAATCAAAACTTGGTTTTTACTACTTCTTTTCACATTCTTGAATGATCAAATTTTAGGACAAAATCTTTTTTTCCTGTATAAATCAATAGGCAAATCACATCCATCATTTATAATGATTTGTAATGATTACCCATAGTGTAGTTTCAATCTCTTCTGTTGGTTTCAACTTCTAACAGAGGTAATTGACTTCCTTCTACAGGCACAGAGGCTTCTGGGAAGCAGGTAGCTGAGAATAGTTCAGCAACACAAGCACCCTGCTAACCAGCAGAGTTCCAGCTTGGGCTGCTATGCCTCATGTACCCCCATGGGATACATTTGTCTGTGGTCACCTACATCTGTTTCATCCTTCTTAAGGCAGAAAAAAACAGCATGTCTGCCAATATGCCTCCAAAGTATTTGCACAGCCTTGGTCACCTGTAAAGTGATGGCTTTTCTTATACGTAAAAGCTAAAGCAAAAGTTGCTCAGTCGTGTCTGACTCTTTGTGACCCCATAGACTGTAACCCACCAGGCTCCTCTGTCCATGGGGTTTCCCAGGCAAGAATAGCGGAGTGGGTAGCCATTCCCTTCTCCCTATTGTAGGCAGATTCTTTACGATCTGAGCCACAAAATGATATGAAGTTGGTATTCTGTATATAATGCTTGGTATTTTTGCATTCACTCTATTTTAATGAATTTTATTTTTTAAATGATTGTTCAAGTAACCAAAATTTTCTCAGTTTAAATTAATCAAAAGTCTCAAGGTTAAAAGGATTTTAGAAATTATGCTTATTTTTAAGATAAACATAATTCCTATTAATATTATGAACTTACTGGAGAGATTACACTTAAATTTTTTGGTACAGATTCATAAGAATTAATTCTTTTTAATAAACACATGGCTAACTAATTCAATTTAAAATTTATGATTTTGACTTTCTATAATTCTAAACATTTAGTGGAAATACTTATTTACTTGATCCATAAAATTATTTTTAAAAGTTTAGATAGCTTAAAATAATTAGACTTTTCTTGGAAAATAAAACCAAGTTTTATATTAAGTAAGTTATTATGCCAACATTTTCATGCTGTGTTAATACTGAGAAAAATTATTTTGTCAAAGATTCACCTTTATTAGAAATATTGTCTGAGCTTCATTTTAAATTTATGTGCATATTTTAAAACTCTTTAACTTTTGTTGAAAGTACTGAAATTCTGTTAGAATTATTTTTCTTGTATTAATTTGCTTCTTATCTTGGAAACTCAACAACCAAGGGCAATAATTTATTTTAAAGCTAAATTCTTCCTGTGCCACACACATTTTTTTTCCCCTGAGATACTGTTTCAGTAAGTATCTGAAGCTTTCACAAAGGACTAGCACATTTCAAACATTAGAAGTTCAAATAATTGCTTATTTTATGGAAAATCTTGATTTATTTTAAACGTATGCGTGCCTGCTAAGTCACTTTAGTCATGTCTGAGTCTTTGTGATCCTATGGACCATCGCCTGCCAGGCTCCTCTGTCCATGGGATTCTCCAGGTAAGGATACTGCAGTGGGTTGTGCTGCCCTCTTCCAGGGAGTCTTCCAGACCCGGAAATCGAAACTGCATCTCTCCTGCATTGTCTGTCTTGCAGTGGCAGGCAGGTTCTTTATTATTAGCACCACCTGGGAAGCCCTGTAAATGTATAGAAGTGCTTATTCTTTATAAGCTAATCAAAGTGGAGGATTGCTTAATTTAAGAGAATATATGTACTAATTTGTTAATTTTCGAAGGAGGTAGACAAGATATCCCAATATGTTTGCTCAAAAGTATTTCTGCCTTATATGACTGAAGACTTCTATAAACTCCTGGACAAGCTAGAATTTATAGCTAGATTTCTCTTTATTTTATTGTATGCTATTTTCCATGGTTCTTGTTCACTTGTGAGTGAAGCTAAGGACTGAACTCAAAGGTTTATTTCTGTTTATATCTTTACTTGGCTCATTTGTGTATCTCTGTGTAATTGTCTATATCCTTTTGAGTGAGGAGAGGAAAATTGCATACTCATAACTCTTCTGTTTTTTTTTCTGGCGGTTGTAAAGCATCAGACAAGCCCTGACCATTCCAACCCAGGTCTGGCTCATTCACATAGCTGTTATCAAAATTGTACAAACTACACAAAACTCTTTCAGCGGTCAGAGCTCTCTGTTTTCAAAGCCATGCAAAACCAGTTTTATTAATTTAAATCTTTGTGTGTGTTCATCCCTCTAATAGTAGGTAGATATGTCTGGTTAAATTATTTACCCTATAGTTTGTACACATAAGAGATTTTTATATATAATTAATTTTTTAAGGTTTTGAGACAGAGAGAGAGCTATTATTACCAAAGAGAGGTATATAAAGATTTCAATTATTCATAAACCCTTAAAAAGGTTAACTAGGATATCCTCCCTTTGTGAAGACAGGAACATATGCTATTCATTTACATACTCAGAGACAGAGTAAGAACAAGCAACCTCCATTTCTCAACTGTAGCATTGGTCCAGAAAATTCACTAGTAGCTTGCAGCTGGGTAATAGGGTAACCAGGGACACAAAACAGATTTCAAAGCCACCAAATTGGCTGTTCCTTGAATCACAGGTTACTCTCCATTCTAGTGGGAACATTTTTTCTTCTAAGTGAGAACTGTTGCATCTGTAGGTATAGTCTTGATGCATTTGTGTAGAGAGATGCACTCCATGTCTACCTACTCCTCTGCCATCTTGACTCCTCTTTTTCTTTTTGCATGCATGGGTGCTTAGTCGCTTAGTCATGTCCAGCTCTTTGTGACCCCATGGACTGTAGTCTGACAGGCTCTGTCCATGGGATTTTCCACGCAAGAAAACTGGAGTGGGTTGCCATTTCCTTCTCCAAGGGTTCTTCCTGACCCAAAGATTGAACTCGCATTTCCTGCCTCTCCTGCATTGTCAGGTGGACTCTTTACCATTGAACCACTTATCTTCTTAAGTGATTTTAATTCATAATAGTGCACAAACAAAATAAATCACAGGAGATAGCCAGGAGGTGTCAAATCTTTGGGACAAACAGATAAACACAAACAGGAAACATTTCTTGTCCTCTTCCATTGAATAGACAGATTGTCTGTCACCTGCCACTCACAAGAGACAAGATTGTTGGACCATGTAATCAAAACCAGGCTTCCAATGAAAGTCATAAAAAATGGTGACCAGCATAAACTCACTCAGAAAAAAATAAAATAAAAAAAAAGAAACAGAAACACAAAAAGAGTATGAGTGAGACTGAAAGCAGTATTGTGGTACAAGATTCTCTGCAGGAGCTGGAAAAGACTTTCCTTCCCATAAGGCTTCCATATGAGGTGCACTTATCCTGCAGTGCAGTTTATTTGGTGCTCATGAATGACACCCCAGAGCATCTCAGTGAAACCTCCAAATCACTTCCATATTGTATGGATTTTTATAATATTTTCAATTTCCTGTGCATTATCCATGATCATGCTTTTGAAATCCCAGCCTCACATTTTACTGCCACAGGGAAGAGTTTTCAACTCACTGTTCAAGAACATTCCCCAGAAGAGTGGTTTCCAATCTGGGAATGGATGAAGAATTATTGTAAGAGATCCATTAACACATACATACACCACATATTGGCTGTGAACTAAGTAAATATAGGCCTCACACAGAAATATTTTATGCTGCTGTGATGACTGAAATACAAATTAACTTAGAAGCTTACTGAATTCATAGACCCTTTTTTGATCATTATGTATTTTGCCACACAGTGGATACTAAAACTTGATGTCTTGTGGCAGGAGTGAAAGGGGCAAATAGTTCTGTGAACATTTTTTGTGAGAAGATTTTCACATATGCATTGAGACTCTTTCAGAAACCATTGTAGCCTGCCAGGCTCCACTGTCCATGGAATTCTCCAGGAAAGCATACTGGAGTGGGTTGCCATTTCCTTCTCCAGGTGACCTTTCCCACCCAGGGATCAAACCCAGGTCTCCCACATTGCAGACAGATTCTTTACCACCTGAGCCATCAGGGAAGCCCCTGAAGATGGGGATGCTAGCTCTGGCTCCATGTTCCTCAGGCCTGCTCTGTTCTGGGAGGGGATACAAGCTGAAAGTATGGTCTCCGGAGCTTTCATCATCCACAGAAGCTCAACCAGATGGGGTGCAAGGACCCGGCAATTAGGTTTCGGGTGGGATTTACATTTTTTTAAAGATCTGCTGTGAAAAGATTCTGTGCTAAGGAAATACACTGGTACTGGTTTGAAGGGTGGGAAAGAGAAAACAAGGAATAGAAAAAACTCATCAGGGAATAACAGCTTGAGAAGATGGAGTGAAATTAATTGTGCTGAATAAATAATGGGCGAGCAGATTACTAACTTACGAAGATTTATGCTAATGTTCATGTGAAGGAAATTAAAATACCCAGGGGATATTTGCAAATAACAACACTTCTAAACTGCTTTCATAATTCATTTTCATAGTCCTTTTAAGGAATTCTGGCTTTAAGTTTATAACTCACTCTTGGAGCCTAAAATATCTTCTTTCCTTTTGCATCATTCTGATTTACTTTGCTACTCAGAATTTTCTTATCCTTCTCACTAGCACTCTTTTAAGAGTTCATACCTACTCTTGAAGAATTCCTTGTAGTCTCAGCATGATTTTCTTTCTGGGTTTTCTATTAGACTTTAATGCATTCTACAAGTCAGCAATGTTTTCTGTATTATCCAAGGTGGAGTTGAACCCAAGAGGACACTTACCTCCTTTGATCTAAAGGAAGGAGAAAAGTTTTCTGAAATCTAACTAACTCACTGTGTGTATCCACTGAAGGGGGATAGTTTTGCATTTGGAAAGTTTTGAAATGCAGAGAAAGCATGGTTGAATTGTAGACAATTGGTTCAAGTTAAATTGAGAAAGGATGTGAAAACACTTAATTGTATGCAGTATTAAAGCTAATGAAGCAGTTGATTGCCATGCAATATGTTTTTTTTTTAAACTGTTAAAAACTTTAATTTTTCCAACCATTTTATGTTGTAGTTGGCTTTCTTTCAGTATGTAAACTATAAGCATTTTAATTTGGGCTATATGATTTTATAGACCTAATTTCTTTTTCTCATTATTAAATTAAGAGAATGTTTTCATTCAATATACAATTCAATCTAGACAGAAGTCTATAGCTGAAGAAAAATAGATTTCTCTTATTTTATATCCAAAATTTAAATTGGGAAAGTTACTTTTCAATTTTTTTGTGTGAGAAGGAGGGGTGGGAAATACAGGTGGGAGTAGGGGAGAATGGTTGTTTTTTTCTTTTTTAACCTCTGTTTTTAAATAATTATATATTCACAAGAAGATACAAAGAAAAGACAGGTTATTTGTACTCTTTAGCTAGCCTCTCTCGATGTTAAAATTTTGTGTAATTATAGTATAATATCAATACCAGAAAATAGACATTGGTACAATCTATAGAGTTTATTCCTATTTCACCAATTATAAAAGTATTCATTTGTGTATACATGCATGTGTGTGTGTGTATCACTATGCAATTTTATTACATGTATAACTTATGGTAGCCACCAGTACAATCTAGATTCTTAACTATCCCATCACTACAAGACTCTCTTGTGATATCTCTTTATAGCTACCCGCACTCCCTCTCCCCTAAACCCCTGGCATCTGCTCGTTAGTTCTCTATTGCTATGTTATTCCATGGATGTTATATTAATTTATCAACCAGGATGTACCCTTTTGAGACTGACTTTTTTTCACTCACAATTTCTTTGATTTTTATCCAAGTTGTTACGTGTATCAATAGTTATTCCTGTGTATTGTTAATTAGTATCATGGAGTATGCATATCCACAGTTTACCTAACGATTCACCCATTGACGCACATATGGGTACCTTGCAGGCTTTCGCTATTGTAAATGAAACTATGTGAACATTCATGGACAAGTTTTTGCATGAAGAATAATTTTTGATTTTGCTGGGATATATACTTAAATATAATTTCTGAGTTGTGTGCTAAGTTCATTTTTAGTTTTGAAAGAAAATTGCCAAGCTATTTTCCAGACTGGGTGTACCATTTGGAACTGATCCTCTCTGCCTCCACCTTTTTTCCTATTCCAACCAAAACTGCAGCAACAATTTTCACCCCAAATCGTTCCTCACCGCAGGCTTGTGTCACTTAACTACCATTCTGCTCCTCTGAACTTGTTGCAGGGCATTACCCCACAAGCTCACATGTGTACAACTCAGTAGTGTGGGGAGTAGACAATGGGCCTCTGACCACTGGGGGACAGAGGCCAATGCTTCTCCTTTTTCAATCCTAGGTTTGTGGCTTTGAGACACATTCTCAGTACTCCTCACAAGGTCCCAAAGGACAAATCCTCAGTTGTCTGAGTTATGCTTATTTTATTTTGACTGTAGCTTCTTTGCTGTTTCAATGGCCATCCCTCTAGTAGCTCAGATGATAAAGAATTGCCTGCAATGCAGGAGACCTGAGTTCAATCCCTGTTTTGGGAAGATCCCCTGGAGGAGGAAATGGCAACCCACTCCAGTATTCTTGCCTGGAAGGTCCCATGGACAGAGGAGCCTGGCGGGCTACATACAGTCCATGGGTTCACAAACAGTTGGACATATCTGAGTGACTTAGCACATACATACACTCTGGCTGCTGGACTAGGGGTGAGAAGGAGCAAGAAGGAGACAGGCAGAGCAGTTAGAGATATGCTCCAGTTCTTCAGAGAGGGCTGATCGTGGCTTTCATAGAGAGGACTGTGGGAGTGGGAGACATGGCTGGATATAGACTTTGGGGGTAGAACCAATAGGAATTTTCTACTGGATTGGATGCAGGGAGTAAGAGACTAGAATAAAGTATGATCTTGAGTGCCTGGGTGAGCCAAGAAGGCATGAAGTTGCCAAGGCATTGGTAGAGATTGATTTGGGGAACTTGGTTCAGGACAGTTAGCCTTGAGAAGGTGACCATGCATTCAAGTAGAGGTTCCCTATGTTATGAATATTGAAATAGAGACCAAAGAAGTTTAAAAACAATCACTTTTCCCAGGTCTTATCAATAAGAAACCAAAATAAAAACAAGTAAGAAAATCAGAAGGTAAAAATAAAAACCCTATATCTATGTTTTATATCAATATATATCCTAAATGTCTCACCTCCTCTTTCACCTCACCTTAATATGTTCCAATGAATTTGAGGAGAGAAAAGTCTTATGGAGCAAATGTGTCCTCTGGGTTTGAAGTGGTCTCAGGGACATGAGAGTAGGAGAAATGAAGTCTGAATAGCTCAACTAGGTAGTAATCTGGGCTGTCATTTCATATCCTCCTGAACATCCTTTGATTATATTTCTCAGAAGCACTGAGACGTGGTGGTTCACAATCCTTGCTACCATTTGAAGGAAAGGACAGGAGGCTCAGAAAGGCTGAGTGGATTATCTGAAACTGCATGGTTAATTAAGGTTGCTCCTTAATTGAGGATTTATGCCTTGGAGCTCTCCAGTGCTGGTTGCTTCTTATCTCTTCCTGACTGTACAAATGTTCCAGTGGAGCCAAAGCCGTTTCCAGGTGACACTTTTCTTACCTGGCTCCTCATACTCCTTCTTGACAGACTCCTGAAAAGGCCGTGTGGAGCCATTGTGGAGCCCCAGGTCCGTGGGCTGCCTTACTGAGAGGGGTGGTGTCCACACACATTTCTAAACTGTGATCCTTCTGTCTAATGTCTTGACAGAAACTTGAAACTGATGGGACAAGAGATCTCTCGTTACTGTGACATTAACTGAACAAATAAGTCACTCACTGGCCCAAGGCCAAGTTTATCGTCAGGTGCACGAAAGCTGTGAAGAGAAGATAATGCATTTTCCTTTTCAGGGTAAAGCGAAATCAAGTTGCCTTCTTTCATCCGTATCAAAGTTATCAACTTGACAGTTGTCTGATTTTATAAAACTGAGCTTAAAATTCAGTGAGCACTTATTGGGTTTTTTATTTTTGGTATAATAATTTTTTTTTTAATTTTCTGTAGAGTTAAATGTCTTTGTTTGGTAACTTACATATATGAATTTTCTGTAGTATATCACAAAATGCTTATATGATATGAAGCAACTAGCACAGATTTCGGAGAAGGCAATGGCACCCCACTCCAGTACTCTTGCCTGGAAAATCCCATGAATGGAGGAGCCTGGTAGGCTGCAGTCCATGGGGTCGCTAAGAGTCAGACACGACGGAGCAACTTCACTTTTTCTTTTCACCTTCATGCACTGGAGAAGGAAATGGCAACCCACTCCAGTGTTCTTGCCTGGAGAATCACAGGGATGGGGGAGCCTGGTGGGCTGCCGTCTATGGGGTCGCACAGAGTCGGACACGACTGAAGCGACTTAGCAGCAGCAGCAGCAGCAGCACAGATTTGGAGTTAATAAATGCCAACAAGTGTAAGAATGAATTATTTTACTAGCCAATGAGAACTGAGACATTGAAGTCATCCTGGAAAATCACAAGATTTGGCTTCACAGATATGGTAAAATTCTAAGGACTAGAAGGAACCATATGAACTATAGAGAATGAAAAGAGGAAATATGTATTTTAAAAGTTTCTCTATCCAAAGTATTAAAAGTTAAATAGCACCTTGATAACTCCACCCAACACAGGAAGCAAACACCAGGCTTTTTATGTTCAGTGAAGATACACACCTTAGTGCAGAAAGTCTTGATGGTCTCAAAAGCAGCCATACTTAATTGTGTCCTTGCTTCTCACCAAGTAGGGCTCTGACCTGTTTCCAACACCAGCACCTTTCAATGATGTGGTGCCTGGTTTTGCCTCATTAGTAAAATAAGGTAATCAGTACTAATTGTTGACAGAACTTGTGGAGAGGTGGACAGACACATGGGTACTTTTGCAAATGTCTTAGGGTAATACAACCTGAGTGATGGATGTTAATACTGGCCTAAAGGATGGCTCCTTTGCTTCCCCTGGGTGTGGTGAAGCATAGAGTTTTGTCTGTCTGTGGGCTGAGGGCAGGACCAGATTCTCTTTTAGTTTCACAATGGCTGACCTGCTTGGTCCACAATTAAGCTTTTCATCATTTGGGGAAATTCTCAGAGATCATTGAAACTAATAAGAAAATAAAGGCAAATGAAACTAAAACTCAAAGAGGGGAGTTTATCACAAAACACAAATGTAAACAGGGAGTTATCACTACCTTCATGATATAGTTATAGAGCACAGGTTCAAATTGGCCAAGCAATTTTTTTTTTAACAAGTTTTGGGCTTGCTGGGGGTTTTGGAGCTCAGAAGAGAAGTGATCATGGAGAACCAGAGAGTTGGGCTGCATCTCATATGTGATCCAGCCACCCAGCCTCTGCTTACTTGGATAAGCCTGGTCCCTAGCCAAACAGGATAGAATTCTCCTGTGTGCGGCACCAGAGGTCTTCAGATCTGTGAGATGGATTCATGTAATGAGTCCTATGGGAAGAATAGAAGATCATGGCTCTTAGATTAGATGCAAATAAAATACAAGATATCCAGTTAAATTTGCATTTCAGACTGTGCAATATTTGGAGCATACTTAAACTGAAAAACTGTTGTTTATCTAAAATTCAAATTTAACCGGGCATCTTGTATTTTTATTTGGTAAATATGGCAACTCTGTATTAGACTAAATCAAATAGCCAGAGATGTTATATACTGGTGGGTATGCTATTATGTGTCTATAGGAGAAATCACCAGCTAGTTCACCTTTTTATCATTGAGTGAATAGTGAGCATTACTAAAAATTATACAAGACTGTTATTGGTTTTTCATATTTTATTATTTCTCTTTTGGTTTTCATATCTTAAAACAATTCTTTTCTTTCCCTAAACTCTGGTGTTCTAGTAATCACTGGTTTGGGATTTTTGCAGATAAATATGGATTTGCAGTGGTTCTGCTTCCTTGGAAATGAAGCCAGCTAGTGACACTGTGTCTACAACATTGCATCAGAGTGAAGAGGATTGGGAAGGGGTGGGATTAAAGTCAAGCCTTGTCGGATAAACAGAGCCTGGTTTGGGTGCTTTTGTGCCGCCAGAAACAGTCTTCTCGCTGAATGTAGAGAGGAAGGTTGACCAAAAGGACTGAAATTAAATTTCCTTGAATGGGTGCACATTTAGAGATTACACAAACATTTGGATCATTGGCAGCAGTTCTGGCAGGCAGCCTGTACCTTGTGCCTAGCTAGAATCGTTCCAGATGTCCTTTATGCCAGCTGCTCCTCCTTTCCTAGTAGACAAGTTTGTGAGCAGTTTCACTCCAGTAGAGGTGTTGATAGCCTGCAGGGGCAGGGGGCTCTTGGCATTAGGCCAGAAGACTGACAGTCTTATAGCTGGTGCGCTCTTTGAATAACCGCTGAGGCTGTAGGTCCAAGACCTTTGTGCTTTTTGTTCTTCTAATAGCCTTGAGAAGTGGCACGCAAAGAACAGGAGTAGATGAAAGAGGAAACAGGATATAAGTTTGGAAAAAAGAGAAAGAAAATAACTGAAATTGTTTTGGGAGCTCCAGAAGTTCACTCTGCTGAAGCATTCCCTTTAGGAGTGAAAACTAGAAGGTAAACATCCTTAGCTTTCTCTTAAAAGGATCAGCTTTAAACAAGTATGCTACAAAGATTCAGTTGAGACAGGACACCACCCTGTCTCAGTCTCCAGTGGATTCCAGAATCTTTAGATAAGACTCTGAAAGTCACCTGTCCTTCGTCCCCCACTTAGAGGTGTGCCGAGGTCCAGAGAGAAGTGACTTGTTCAGTCTCCTTCAGCTCATCAGGGGCAGAGCTGGGTCTAGAACTGAGATCTCCTTCAGAGTCCCTGTATCTGGTGATACAACTGAAGAGATTTTGTGGGGTTTCATTTTATAGAGGTGTCGGAAAAGTTAAGGAAACCCTCAGGGAGGTATCCAGAAGTGAGCGACAGTAGGAAACCACTGCCTCCTCTAGGCCTGAAGCAGCAAAGGGAATAACCGGCCTTGAAGAAATCCACTGAGGGCAGAAGCCTGGGGGAGATGCTGCCTGACTCTTAGATTTGCAGGGACACAGCCACTGACAGAGCTGTGCAGAGAGGAAAGGAGGACGAAATTCTCCAACTTCTCTCGTTCTTGTGCTCCGTCGACTAGAACAAAAAACCATATAAAGACAACACAGAAGCTAGAGGGAAAGGGAGGTTGAAGGAAAGATCTTTATGGGTTTTCTTAAAAAATTCATTTTTCTTTTAAACAAATTACCTGGCTTCTTAGTGAAAAGATAATAATTGTAACTTACATGAATGTTATCATACCTTACATACTGTTCATGAACTTAAATTATTTCATTTAAGGCTTTCTTGAGATTTATTCTTATTGATTGACAAACGTGCATAAATTAATTTATTTTAACTGATATATAGAATTATTGTGTATGAACTAAACAGTTTATGTCTCCATTTCCTAAGACAAGTTAGGTAGCTGTTAACTTTTCACAATTATAAACAATGCTGCCGCGAACATCCATATGCCTGGCTCCTTATACAGGTACAGGGAGCTCAAGAGTCAGTGGGGGAAAATGGGCAAAAATAAGAATTTTTCAGTAGAAAAGGTGGCTAGAAATGCAAATTTTACTTCTATATTGAGCAGCATTTAATGAGTACTTGCTATATATGTGGCATTATGAAAGGAAGAGGAGGAAACTGAGGTGAATAAAGAAAGAATGACTTTGCCCTTACTGCGTGTACACTTCAATGAAAGGGATATTAACACAAAACTAATGGAATTCAGCAAAAGTTTAGATCATGAATACTGTAAGTATGACTGTGGGAGTAAGGAAGAGCATGACTAACTGCTGAGGAAAATCTGGGAAGACCCCCAGAGGCAGTGACTACCTGGCCTGAGATGGGGAAGATTATGATAAGGAGAAGGTGATGCAGAAGCAACAGCAGACAAAATTATGAATGTATGAAAATGCAAGATACATGCAGGGAACTAAGATAGAAAGTGAATCATGAGGATCTTAGAAATGATGTGAATTTTGCAGCCAGTCTTCCGGGTGGTCTAGATTTCCATCTATTGAAGAAAATCCTCAAAGTTGTGCCAGCTCACTCATAGACCCATTTTATACCCATGCCTTTGTTTGTTTTAAAACATTTCCAATTTGCTACCTTTGGTATTTTATGTATTCCCATTGGGTTTTCAGCATTTTTGTGGGGAGAGGGATAAAACAAGTTAAAAAGAACAACAATAAATAGATGCTTAAGTAATAAAGAATAAGACATGTTGCCCATTACATTTGCCCTGAGTTCGACCAGTCTTCTTTTTTTTTTTTTTGCAGTATTCTGACCTGGAGAATTCCGCAGACTGTATAGTCCATAGGGTCGCAAAGAGTCAGACATGACTGAGTGACTTTCACACTCTTTTTTTGCAGTTGTTGTGCAAGTAATACTTATAGTTGACTGCTTTCATTATACCTATTAAATGAGACTCTTAAGGCTCATTACTAGCCTGCCTTTTTACATTACTCTTGCCTTTATTACAACCTTGATGCTTATGCATATCTGTAAATCTTTTCAGTCACTTAGAGCTTGGTACAAAGTTAAATGTCAAAGATCAAAGGCTAATTGGTTCAGAATTGATTTACCATTTTAAAAGGTGGAGATAGATGTAGGTCACAAAAACTTACTTTGGCTTTACCTGAAAACCTAGCATGGCAGAAACTATCTCCCCGTACTAATAGATCCTCAACAGATGAGAAGAATCCTCTTCTAACACCTCCCTGGGTGTTAACTGTGCTGATGAGACCCTACATTTAAAGACGATGTAGTTGAGTGGAAATGATGTGATACAACTTCTGGGACTTGTTCTTTTCTTTCAAATTTTTGTCTGTGCTGGGTCTTCGTTGCTATGAATGCGCTTTCTCTAGCTGTAGCGAGCAGGGACTACTCTCTAGATGTGGTGCATGGGCTTCTCCTTGCAGTGGTTTCTCTTGTTGAAGAGCACGGGCTCTAGGGCACGCAGGCTAAGTGCAGCACACGGATTTAGTTACCCTGCAGCAGGTGGAATCTTCCTGGACCAGGGATCAAACCTGTGTCCCCTGCATTGGCAGGTGGATTCTTAACCACTGGATAACCAGGGAAGTCCTGGACGTGTTCTTAAAAAGAATCTACTTACCTTCTTTCTCTTGTCTTTTGGGAAGTTGTGGTGACTGGCACAGTCACTGAGACACACAGATGGAAGCATATGTAGAAAGTGGCAGAGCCATCCTACCAGCCTGGATCCCTGACAGCACTCATGGAGCAGAGCTACCTATAGCCCTGGACTGTCCACCTACTTCTGGTCTCTTAGACAAACTTTTGTCTTATTTAAGCCATTGAATTTTCAGGTCACTTTGTTACAGTAGCTTAGCCTAGAATCTAACTAAAATATCTAGTTTAAAAAAGAAGAAAAAATATGGAAATATCAAATTCATGTTTTTAGACTATAGAAGAATGTGACAGGTGGCAGGTCAACAGACTTTACTTTGAGTGACCTGTAATACATTTTGTTTTCAATCTGAGTTATTTTTGGTGAAATACGTTCTCATTTTCCCACAATCTCTACCAAGCCTTACTTTCTCGTATCTACTAGATTCACACACTTTTATTATCCTCCTGGCTCCTGTAGACATTTGAGTTTGTTACTCCTGGGAACAATCCAAACACTTCTTTTATTTGCATATTGAAAACTCATTTGTTACCATTGTATGACGATAAGCAGGGTTTCTTCAGCCTTCTGCAGTCTGAACATGATAACGGGGATCAGATCACAACTTTACTGACATTCACCAGAGCCTAAAAAATAACTGTTAGGAGTTATCGTGCTGCTGGGACTATCTTGTTGGATAAACATGCCAGGTCTAGCTTACTCATGTTCCTGGGGGAAGCAGATAAGAAAACAAATCGACTGGGGTTCAACCAAGGGGGCTGAAGATAAAATGTGCCACAGCCCACGAAGCAGAAAAGCCTCAGGATCACTCTCCATCTGATGCAGAATTTAATGGGGTAGTGGTTAATGAAGCCTGAAAACTCAGATATTTCAGCCTCCCAAATCAGCACTGAGTGAAAAAAAATGTCAGCTTTATATTTGAAAAGGAAGTGAGTTTTTCTTCAAAGCCCTCATCTTCCCTTCTTGCCACAGTGTTTTGGGAAGAATTGTGGAAATGACGAAAAACTTAGGTAGATCCTTTGGGATCCCTGGGTAGAGAGTGGCCTTCAAGGCCCAGGGGTCCAGTGGTTTCATGATCAGGATAGAGCTGGGAGTTGATGACTGATGATCAGATGACTGATTTAAAATTGGGACTAGAAACTGTGAAATATGGAAACTAAAACTCGAAATGAGTATGAGTCAATACAGGACATAAAATCACAGAAAATTCTAAATTAGATATCAACAAAACGATTGAGACCTCAAGTCTCTTTGGAAATTCACTAAGAAAGTGGCAATTGTCATTAAATTTCCAAAGCAGAGAAGCAAAGCTGGGTAGGATATTTGTCTTACTTTGTAGAGACTAACGTTTCTAGAGAGGGGGTCAGCCCCACTGGAGTGGATGAGAAAGCAGTTGAAGATTTAAAATGGTCTGGAATAGTGTTTCTCAAAATTTGTTCCAGAATCAACCAAGGATATTTGTTCAAAATACAGTTTGGACCATAATATAAAATAAATTAAAATATCCTAGAACTAAAGAGATATTTTAATATTTTCAATGATTTTTAATTGAGTTCCCAGGCATTTTTAGAGTTAGTATCAAGTAACTGAGAAGAGGTTGACCAGAGAACACTAATCTGCCCTGAGGTTCTAGGAGGTTGTTAATCTTTACAGGGCTCTTAATAAGTTCTAAGAGCTGTGCTAGGTATTAGAGATACAGTGATGAACATGAACATTAGAGCAAAAAGACCAGAAAATAAATGAAGAATTTCAATACAATATGCTAAACACCTCTACAGTAAAGTAGGTAGACGATGCTATGGAGCTCTGCCTAGGGTAAGAGGATAGCTTCACAGAGCAGATAACATTTGAGCAGGGCATTAGAAGATGAACAAAGACAGAAAAAGGCAAATATTGTATGATATCACATATGGGGCAATCTAAAAAATAATACAAATGAATCTATTTATAAAACAGAAATAGACTCATGGACATAGAAAATAAACTTATGGTTACTAAAGAGGAAAGGGATTGGGGGGGCAGGATTAGGAGTATGTGATTAACAGATACATAGGACTTTATATAAAATAGATAAGCAACAAGGATTTACTGTATAACACAGGGAACTATATTCAGTGTTTTATAATATAAGCTGTAAGGAAAAATAATCTGAAAATATATATATATTTACTTTGCTGAATCACTTTGTCATATATCTGAAACTAACATAATATTGTAAATCAACTATACGTCAATTAAAAAAGATAAGAATTTTCCAGATAAAGAAGCACCTTTCAGAGCATGTGCTAGGTGCAGGAGGAAAGGTAAAAGATGTTATTTGAAAGAGAGGCCCTGGTGCCATTGAACCCAGGGAAGCCAGGTCTTGGAAATGGTTTCAAAAGTGACATGTAGAATAATGAATTCATTTTTATTGTCTTGGGATAATCTAGATTAGTCTTTTGAAAGTTTGGGAGGGTATCTGGTAGCAGAGCTTCTTTGTGGCCATACCTGCTTCTTCCCTGGGAGAGGACACAGTAGTGGAAAAGGCAGATGGGCTTTGTCATCCAAGAGTTTTCAGTCTGGTGCAGAGGGACAGAAAATAAACAAATGTGCAGACTTTTTGGGAAGTAGTAAGGGCTGCTGCTAAGTCATGTCAGTTGTGTCCGACTCTGTGCGACCCCATAGACGGCAGCCCACCAGGCTCCCCCGTCCCTGATTCTCCAGGCAAGAACACAGGAGTGGGTTGCCATTTCCTTCTCCAATGCATGAAAGTGAAAAGTGAAAGTGAAGTCGCTCAGTCGTGTCCGACTCTTAGCGACCCCATGGACTATAGCCTACCAGGCTCCTCCATCCATGGGATTTCCCAGGCAAGAGTACTGGAGTGGGGTGTCATTGCCTTCTCCGGTAGTAAGGGCTAGGAAAAAAATAAGGCAGGGATTTCTCTTTCTGAGAATATGGGCAGCTAGATTATTTGGACAGACCTTCCCACTGAAAAATCTTAATTGTATGGAAGAACTGACAAGATGCTAAATCCAAGAGAAAGGGAGACCTAGGAGAGGCAGGTAGAACAATGGAACTGCTGATTCTGATAAACTCGAACTTGGGGAGGTAAGTGGATGTGGAAGTTCAGGCCTTCGCAGGTGGAGATTCTAAGAGGAGGCACCAAAGCACCGTGGCCTCAGAATAGCCCAGTACTGTTTGCTGCCTGTCCTCTCTGTGGCTTAGTTTTTACTCAAATCTTCCTCCTGTCTATCCAGTCTCCTACTAGCAAAAACATTTCTTTAATTTTCATATATGTCACCATCAATTTCCTTGCTTTCAACCATAATCAGCACATTCTATTTCTTATTTTTCTTTTTATTTTGAAGTAATTTTGAACTTTACAAAATCATGTAAGACTAGAAGAAAGAACACTTTTTTCCCTTTGGATCATTTGTGAGTTGCATACCTGATACCCTAGAATACTTTGGCATGCATTTGTTATATCCTACAACATTCTCTAATATTGTGATAGTACAACCATTAAAGTCAGGAAATGAACATTTATTCATTACTACTCTCTGATTATCAGGCCCAGGTTTCACAAAATTATTGCAATAACATCCTTCATAGCAAAGAATCCATTCTGAGATTCTGTCTGGTATTCACTGTCATGACTCTTTAAAAGACTCTTGCTCTTTGGAAGAAAAGTTATGACCAACCTAGATAGCATATTAAAAAGCAGAGACATGACTTTGCCAACAAAGGTCCACCTAGTCAAAGCTATGGTTTTTCCAGTAGCCATGTATGGATGTGAAAGTTGGACCTTAAAGAAAGCTGAGTGCAGAAGAATTGATGCTTTTGAACTGTGGTGTTGGAGAAGACTCTTGAGAGTCCCTTGGACTGCAAGGAGATCCAACCTGTCCATCCTAAAGGAAATCAATCCTGAATATTCATTGGAAGGACTGATGCTGAAGCTGAAAACTCCAATACTTTGGCCACCTGATGCAAAGAACTGACTCATTTGAAAAGACTCTGATGCTAGGAAAGATTGAAGGCAGGAGGAGAAGGGGACAACAGAGGATGAGATGGTTAGATGGCATCACTGACGCTATGGACATGAGTTTGAGTGAGCTCTGGGAGTTGGTGATGGACAGGGAGGCCTGGTGTGCTGCAGTCCATGGGGTTGCAAAGAGTTGGACACAACTGTGTGACTGAACTGAACTGAACTGAATTGACTCTTCAATCTCCTTCAGCTTGGAATAGTTTATCCTTGACAAGTATGACTTGACATGTTGGAAGATTATAGGGCAATTATACTGCAGAATGGCCCTCAAATTAGCTTTATCTGATGTTTCCTCCTGACTGGATTCAGATTATACATCTGGAAAGTGTTGTGTGAGCAAGGAAACCATAGATGTAGTGCTGTGCTCTCAATGCATCCCGTCAGGTGCTACATGATATTGATATAACCCACTGAGCATTTGATGATATCTGCCAGATTTCTCCCCTATAAGGCTATTGGTTTTAGTCTTTGTAATTAATAAGACTTTTGTGAAGAGGACCTTTGAAAATTATGTATATATTCTGTTTCTCATTAAACTTTCATCCACTAGTTTAAACATCCACCCATGTTTCTTAGCTCAACTAATTATTACTGTGATAATTGTCATATGGTGGTTTTCTAATTTTGTCATTATTTCTGCATTTATCTATCAGTTGGCATTACATCATAAGGAATAACATTTTCTTCTTCTTTTGTGTTTGTTTATTGATATCATGGATTCTTACTGTATTCAATGGGCTATTACAAAATAAATATCATTGTTTATTTGATTCTGAAATCAACCCAGATTTGGCCAGTGAGATCCTGTTCGAGCTGGATCCTGTGTTCCTTTGACATGTATTCCATTATTCTTTGAGCTCTTCCTTACTTTCTAATGTAATGTGATGCTCCAGACCAATTTTATATTTTCTCTGACCCAGGCCACTGGCTGTTTTTAAGGAGAATGATATTTAAAAACCAAGATCTGGTCACCAGGTCTTCTCATTGGTGGACACACACACACACATTCCTATTATCTCTTTATACTGAAATCTATGAATTCATGCTAATACTTCCAGTTTTAATCTAACTAACCCCACAATTGTAACTCCCTTATCCAAGAACAAGAAACTTGGTTTCAATTATCCTTAACATATTTGGTAATTGGATCAACACTCCCTGTGTGTAATAGCCATTACTTTATCTGCCCCTGCACCAAACAGATGGTGTCCTGATCCTTCTCAGACTCTCTACCCCAACTCTGGACTGCCCCTAGGATTCCCTCCTTACCCTGCTCAGATTCCAGGGCTCCACATCAACCCTCCAACCTGTGTAGGAACCCTTGTCATCCCACTGAGGCTCCAGTGCCTGCCTTTAGCCATGACAGAACCATACCCTCAACACTGATGTCTGCCTTGCTTTGTCCACATAATGGCTTTTGACTATATTATTTACAAAGGAGCCAGGGACTCCTACATTATTTAGAGGGGAGCGAGGACTGTATTATTTAGAAATGTAGCCAGGGAATGCGGGAATGTAGAAAGGCATGCAGTAAACTGATACATTCTTGTTGGGGATACTTAGAAAATGAGCAAACTAGGGAATGGTCATAGAAAAACTCAGTAAAGGTACTTGGCAAGGAAGAAGTGGGTGTTTATTTAATGAAATCTCGGAAAAGATGATGGAGGCAGACCTCAGAACTGTAGTGGTGTTGTTGTTGAGTTGCTAAGTCTTGTCCGACTCTTTTGGACCACATGGACTGTAGCCCGTCAGGCTCCTCTGTTCATAAGGTTTTCCAGTCAAGAATACTGGAGTAGGTTACCATTTCCTTCTCTAGGGGATCTTCCCCAACCCAGGGATCTAACCCGCATCTCCTCTGCCTCCTGCACTGCAGGCGATTCTTTACCATTGTACCATCTGGGCAGCCCTCAGAACTGTGTAGGGGGTGCATCAGAGGAAAGGGAGCTGAGCGGTGTGTACAGAAATGAAAAGGAGGATAGCAGTAGATGCTTTGACATGAGGCTGTTACAGACAAAAGTGAATCTACATTGTTGAGGTGGGAATTGAGAGATATCCAATAAGTATGTTGAATATAGGTTATTCAAAACTTTAAAAAAGTAAAGCAGTCAGATTATTCTGGGCCCTTGCAAACTAGGCAGTTTCCCAGAAGCAGGATGTAGGAACTCTGAGTCATAAGGCCCATTATTGCGCAAATATCTACAACAATGAGAATTCATAAATGTACGGTTGAAACTCCAAGAAAAGTAAGCAAAAACGTTTTTAGTTAAGTGAGGAATAGTTCATGGAAATTAGTAATATATAATACACTATTACTAATTAGGTGCATAAAGGGTCACTCATTTTTTTTTTTTTAGTGTATTAAAAAAAAATTTTTTTAGATTACTTTGAGATTCACAGCAAAATTGAGCAGAAGGTATAGAGATTTCCCACTTATCTTCTTCCCTTACACATGCATAGTGTCTCCCATTCTGATGGCTCCCCCCAACAGGTACATTTTTTACAACTGATGAATTTACATTAATATATCATTATCACCCAAGCGTGTAGCTTACCTTAGGGTTCATGCCAGTGTTATACATTCTATGGGTTTGGACAGTGTATAGTGTATGTTTTCACTATTGGAGTATCATACAGAGTAATCTCTCTGCCCTAAAAATCATCTATGCCCTGTTTATCTTACTACTTTATTTTATGAACAGAAAGACCATTCACAAAAACTTCCATTGGGTCATTTCCAATTTATTGCTCCATTTCTATTTTGTTACAAATTTCTCAAATGTGCATTGTCTTGCTAAGATATTCCTGAGGAATTTAATCCCATTGCTGGGAAGTAAATACTATGATACCTAGAGACCCATTTCCATTTGTCATGAAGTCCACAACCCACAATCCAACAAACTTAAAAAGTCCACACCACTTGATCGTTCCCTGGTTCATGTACAAATCTTTACTTAACCAAGCTTCTTGAGGTTGCCTTGATGCCTCAAGTGAACCCCCAAGTCTTGAGCTATTTCTTTAAGGAGTTAGTTCCTAATAGTTTTAAGAACTGTAAGCTATGCAAAGTATCTGCTTCTAGAAAGTTCTGTAATACAGTAAGAGCCTATAAGAACATCTAATAGAAATATGATTAGTGAATAATTGGCTCTGTTTTTATAAAAGTTAACATTTTAAAGAATTGATTTTATCACTTACATTTTAATGTTTTTTTCCATTTAAATATTTGACATTAAACACAGCAAAAATTCTAACCGTTTAATTTTATGCCATTTTTCTGCCTTTAAAAGGGAGCAATGCTATTTGTTATAAAAGAAAAAGATGAAGAAGAACAATTTAGCTGCTTAACCATGCCCAGGACTGGCTAGGAATCAAAATGATATATTCTTAATTAGTAGCTGCTTTATAACCTTAATTTTTCTAGTGGACAAAAATGTAGAAATATTTTAGCACTTACAAAATAACTTTTTTAGCCAAAATTATGAGTATTTTGTATGTTTTACATGAATATTAAAAAAAACTTACATATTTTAAAATACTTCAGAATCTGTAAGTCTAAAACTGTTCTTAAAATCAGGTTTATTTTATAAAATACTTCAGAGGACTCCAAAAGAAATACAAAAATGTAATGGCCAAAGAAAAATGTCACATCAGCAGGGTTAGAAAGAAATTGAGGCAATGAATAAAAAAAATCACCTTGGGAATTGTGATAAGGGAAAAAAGGGAGAAATCAAAGTTTAGAGACATGATACTTCCTTGACTGTGGGTCAACCGTATAACAGACCCCACTCCCCATCTCACTAAGAAGAATAAAATTGAAGGAAAGGAACTGAAAAATCATATTGCTCAACTCTATGATATGAAACGCAAGGTAGCTGCGGTTCACCTTGACTGAGACGTGGAGCAGTGAGGGCTGAGCTGGTCCTCGTGAGCTGGGCCACGGCTCCCTGGGCAGCCAGCTTTCCTCGTAGCCCTTGCCTAGTTAGTATCTGCAGTCGTCCTTGTCACCTCAAACTGCTCTTGGCTGCCTTTCATTACTCCAAACAGGTCCAGGTATAATCCCTAAACTAACCTTGCTTAACTATAAAGGAGTGGCAGAAATGACTAGAGAGAAGAGAGGGCGGTAGGCACAGGGCAGAGAGGGGGATGGAGGAAGGGGTGTGTGCATGCATTGTAGCTGGGAGAGAATGTTCCAGAACACAGGACCTGATATGTGATGGAGGATATGCTCACGCAGCCAATGCATACCCTTTCTTTTAATTAGTTGACTTTTACTTAATAAAATAGTCTGGCCTTGGTGCATTAAATAATAATGATTTTAATCATAATAGTCAGCAATAAGCTTTATGTACATTGCATATCAATTAAAATGCTTGTGCAGTAACATCTTACTTCCTTTCTTAGACTGTCCTTTTTTTCCCTTAAATACATGAGGATGGAAAAAAGCAATTTTACTGACAAATGAAGCCAGAGAAGATTAAAAGCTAAGCAGGATACAGTATCTCTGAATTCCATTCCAGCCTTTATATGGCAGCCACCTCTGTGTACATGTTTTGGATTTTGCATTTTTCTCTTTCCCTTAACTTCATATCAGGTTCCCACAGCTGGACCACAGTCCGTGTGCTTATCATATTCATGCTACATTGATAGATGCCCATTACACTTACATACTCTAATTCTATCAACTGGCACTTGGACTGTTTCTAGTTTTCATTATCTCTGAATAGTTCTGCTATGAAGTTCTTTACACAGCTTACCTTTGGTCATCTTTTAGCCTAATTCCTTAGGATGTACCCTTCAAAGTGAAATTATAAAGTATCAAATATAAATATCTTCTGGTTCTTTTTCTCATATTGCCAGATTTCTCTCCAGACTGAAACAACTTATAATATCTACAGTAATAGTTGTATTTTCCCACAGAATTGTGAAAATATTGGGATGTGTTACTTTATTTATTTTAATAGGTATATATTACCACAAAACTTTTAAAATCTGTATTTCTTGAATTGTTACTGAGGCAGTGGAATTTTTGCAATTTGTACTTTTTAGCAGGTATTTCCCCTTTTCAATTATAGAATAAGGTCATGTATTTGTATCAATTATTTATGTATGTTAAATGCTAAGCTTTAGTAATGTTCATCACTTCACCCTCATTCTGTTGGATTCCTACCTATTTAATAGATTTTTACTGTATTTTGCTTTCATTTTTATATTTTTGAAGTTATCCATCTTTTCTCTGATGACAATTTCAATATTTTTCAGTATTTAGTGTAGTTTCTTTTTTTCACAGAGATTCCATATGCTTTCTCCAATTTTATTTTAGTTTCTAATTGCTGAAGTCTTTCAACCCAGCTGGAGTTTACTTTAGTACATTGTAATATTGAATAGTGGGTCCATATTACTTTTTTGTTCCAACAAAAGATTTACTGTGTCCCTTCTCTGTGCCTGGATCTGTGCTAGGCATTGGAGATATTAAAGAAGGGTAACATCTTAAGGGCAGTTCCTATCCTCGAGGCTTACAAGTCTCTGGGCCACACAGATGAGTATGCCCAACTACAGAGCAATATATATATATTAGGATGTTAATAGGTAGAGGCTATACTTGAAC
This sequence comes from Bubalus kerabau, assembly GCF_029407905.1. NCBI lineage: Eukaryota > Metazoa > Chordata > Mammalia > Artiodactyla > Bovidae > Bubalus > Bubalus kerabau. The sequence goes on along the minus strand of NC_073631.1, from coordinate 75,016,620 downwards.
AGCAAGCAAAGTTATGTAACCCAGTCTTGGGGAGTCAAGGAAAGACTGGAGGAAAGGGACATCTAATGTGAGACTTGAACACCAAGTAGGAGTTGCCACGTAACAAGGAAGCAGGGAGGAGAACTGTTCCTGACAGGAGAACAGTGGATACAAAGCAGGAAGCCATCAAGACCTGGTGCTTTTACAGGGAAACAAGGAAAGAGATCAAGGGCGGAGTGTGTTTCCTATACTGAAAGTACTTTGAAAAGGAAACAAAAATAACTGTACTCACCCACAATTGTCCATATGAGTTAGTTTCTAGCATTGCTACATCTTGCTGCTGCTGCTAAGTCGCTTCAGTCATGTCTGACTCTGTGTGACCCCATAGACGGCAGCCCACCAGCTCCCCCGTCCCTGGGATTCTCCAGGCAAGAACACTGGAGTGGGTTGCCATTTCCTTCTCCAATGCATGAAAGTCAAAAGTGAAAGTGAAGTTGCTCAGTCGTGACCCCATGGACTGCAGCCCACCAGGCTCCTCCGTCCATGGGATTTTCCAGGCAAGAGTACTGGAGTGGGGTGCCATCGCCTTCTCTGCTATTCTAGATAAATAGAGCCCTGGGTTCCTGGTGCATGTAGCTAGCCTTGGGCAGAAATAAGGCCCTGGGGAAGTAAGGTTCCACTTCTGAGGCAACAAACTCAAAGAGCACAGGAAAAGAACAGTCATTTGGAGCCCTGTTTTGACTTTTTAGCCTCTTCCAAATAAGCTACTGAATTTAGAGGCCTGGGCCATTGTCCAAGAAGAGTTCCTAATCCTGTGTATGCAATTTCCATCCCAGAGAGAAAACCTGGACCCAAGTGTGGGAGTATAGGATGGATAGATGATTGGTGCCAATTTTTCCTAAGATGCTCTGAGAAATAGGCCTCTTTCTTAAGAACCTGGTGCTAAAAGTACTTAATTCAGTTGGCTTAAGTGAAAGGATTGAGAAGGAATTGGGATATTTGGAATAGAGTTTTTGAAACTGCAAGTATCTGAGCATACACTGTAAGATGAGGGGAAAGGGTGCATATACTATTTGGGAGCTTTCCTATCCCTTTTTCTAATGTTCACAGAGCTAGGCACATTTTAATGATTTAAAAATTAAGTTTTATGGCACTCTGATGGGAGAATATGGCAGGCTAAAATGTTGACTTTTGGTTTTTCTTAAATACATATTATATGCTAGAATATTTAGGGGAAGAAACATTTTTCCATCTACCCTCATAGATGCTCTGCCTGGGACCCTACGGATTAGACTGACAAAAGACTGCATGTGTGCATGCTCAGTCATGTTCAATTCTTTGTGACCCCATGGACTATACCCCCCAGGCTCCTCTGTCCTTAGAATTTTCCAGGCAAGAATACTGGAGCTGGTTGCCATTTCCTTCTCCAGGGGATCTTCCCAACCCAAATAGATTGAATTCACATCTCCTGTGTCTCCTGCATTGGCAGGTAGGTTCTTTACCAGCTTCTTCCCTGAGCCGTAGGGCAAGCCCCAAAAGACAGATTAACAAGAGAAAAAACAAAATCCTAGAAGTTTATTAACATGTGCAGAGTGCGTATACGTGGGATAAGCACAGTGATGAGTAACTCAAAGAGGGTGGTTAGAACTTCAGGCTTCTTTACAAGGACAGTAAATTTGTAGAGAAACAATAAGATCAAGAAAAAGGACGAGTTTAAGCTTTTAGAGGCAGCTAACCATGAAAATCCGGAGAAAGCAATGGCACCCCACTCCAGTACTCTTGCCTGGAAAATCCCATGAACAGAGGAGCCTGGTAGGCTGCAGTCCATGGGGTCGCTGAGGATCAGGCATGACTGAGTGACTTCACTTTCACTTTTGACTTTCATGCATTGGAGAAGGAAATGGCAACCCACTCCAGTATTCTTGCCTGGAGAATCCCAGGGATGGGGGAGCCTGGTGGGCTGCCGTCTATGGGGTCGCACAGAGTGGGACATGACTGAAGCGACTTAGCAGCAGCACCAGCAGTGACTATATATGGAGAAGGCAATGGCACCCCACTTCAGTACTCTTGCCTGGAGAATCCCAGGGACAGGGAGCCTGGTGGGCTGCCATCTATGGGGTCGCACAGAGTTGGACATGACTGAAGTGACTTAGCAGCAACCATGAAAATCACTGCAGAAGGTGACTGCAGCCATAAAATTAAAAGATGCTTGCTCTTTAGAAGGAAAGCTCTGACAAACCTAGACAGCATATTAAAAAGCAGAGACATTAATTTGCTGACAAAGGTCCATATAGTCAAAGCTATGGTTTTTACAGTAGTCATGTATGGATATGACAGCTGGATGATAAAGAAGGCTGAGTGCTGAAGAATTGATGCTTTTGAACTGTGATGTTAGAGAAGGCTCTTGAGAGTCCCTTGGACTGCAAGGAGATCAACTGTAAGGGAAATCAACCGTGAATATTCTTTGGAAAGACTGATGCTGAAGTTGAAGCTCCAATAACTTTGGCCACCTGATGTGAAGAACTGAATCATCAGAAAAGACCCTGATGTTGGGAAAAAATGAAGGCAAGAGGAGAAGGGGAAGACAGAGGGTGAGATGGTTGGATGGCATCACTGAATCAATGGACATGAGTTTGAGCAAGCTGTGGGAGATGGTGAAGGACAGGGAAGCCTGGTATGCAGCAGTCCATGGCGCAAGGAGTCAGACACGATGGAGTGACTGAACAACCACAAACTGTGAGAAAGTATTTAAATAAATGGGGAAAACTATCATCGACTCAATGGACATGAGTTTGAGCAAACTCCAGGAGATAGTGAAGAACAGGGAAGGCTGGTATCCTTCAGTCCTTGGGGTTGCAAAGAGCTGGACATGACTGAGTGACTGAACAACAACAACAACAATTGAAAATAAAGTTTGTTTTAGTAAAGTTTGTTTTAGTAAAGTTTGTTATGTAGTTTTCTCTGGTGCTATCTTTGATATAATAAATTTAAAGTTGTCTCCAACAATTAAAATTGTCCTCCCTTCCTAGTGGAAAGGGGGAAGGCAGAGTGTTTCTTGTGTCTGCTTCTTAATTGCCTTCAGCACAAAATAATCCTTATGTCAAAGTAGAATATCTGGGGGTGGCATCTTCTAATTTCCTATAATATATTTTGGGGGGATAAATTTCCACAGACATACTTGAAAATCTTTTACTTACCATTAAAGTCTCCCAATATGCCTCTTACAGCATTACTTATTATGTTTTTCAGCTTCATAATCTTTATGAATTTCTTGTCTTCTTGATCTGTTTCATGACATTAACCTTGAGTATGGTCAGTATTCTGTGTAGTATATTTCTCCTCTGAGTGGTTTTCTTCTACTTTTCATTTTCCATTGTTTCTTATAGGTATCCTTGAAGATCAAGAATTTGTGCCAAATTCAGTCACTAGGTCCTGGAATATGCCCTTCTTTCCAAAAGAAGAATCAGCTGGGCTGGTGTGTGTTGTGATCACACCTGTATTCTGATCTGTAGATTTTCTACTTAAGTCTGCTCCTCTTCTCACTTGAGACAAAGTTAGATATTGTTTTTCCTCTCTCTTCTTTAAACATTATCCCTCCTATCTTCTTTGTGATTTGTAAGACTATTAATTTTTCTTTAACATCTAAAACTCATAAGGTTGTTTTGTCTGGAGGAAGTCTTTATTTGAGGATTAGTCTTGAGTGGAACTCAGTGCTTCTCCCTGCTTACTAGTTGGGTTTAGCCTTCTTTCAAGTCAGCAAAATCACCTTCACTTTTCCCCCTGTGGTCTCTCCACTTCTGGTCTTTTCGAACTCATCAGGCCCTTCAGTTCTTCATACATGGGATTGTGTCTCTTTTCCAGGTGCATGGGTTGGTCTTTATTGTGATGTATTGTATGAGCAGTTTACCTTTGGTTTGGGTTTGCAGTGTAAGGACATCTCCAGGATTGCTCCCCCTGGGCTGTCTCCAAATTGAGAGCTTTTCCAGTTGCTGCCTAGGAGGTTGCTAAAGTTGTGAAGTTCATGTGATATGTAAAGAAGATATTAGAAAGAGTAGCACAGGTTAGTGAAGTGCACCTTAGCCTATGTCTCAGGGGAGGGATATGAGAAAGAAAAGACATTGAAAGGTCAGAAGGTCAGTTAGAGGGGAAAGAGGACCACCAGTGTTTCACATTAGGACTGGGGTGCCATCTATACTTTGGTATTGTGACTGCTGTGCTTTGTTTTTCCTCAGAGGAAAAATATCTGAGACTCTCTACATCTGTATCTTTTGAAAATAAATGGCACCCCACTCCAGTACTGTTGCCTGGAAAATCCCATGGACGGAGGAGCCTGGTAGGCTGCAGTCCATGGGGTCGCTAAGAATCAGACATGACTGAACGACTTCACTTTCACTTTCCACTTTCATGCATTGGAGAAGGAAATGGCAACCCACTCCAGTGTTCTTGCCTGGAGAATCCCATGGATGGAGAGGCCTGGTAGACTGCCGTCCATAGGGTTGCACAGAGTCGGACACGACTGAAGCGACTTAGCAGCAGCAGCAGCAATCCTAACTACCTCCTAGCAAAGATTTATCCTTATGCTGTACTTGGGGTCCCTTAATGCTGACTCAATCCTACCTCATTTTTCTAACTGTGAGTGAGTAGAAGCTTATCTTAGAAAGCTGTGTCTAAATATCAGAAGCTGGCTGAAGACCCAGTTCCCACAGTGGCTCTAGGGTGAAAGCACTCAGTTCTTGATATCTCAGCAGAGGTTTGAGCCAAGGTGGATGAGAGTCCCAACTGGTTTAGAAACACTGGGGAGAGGGGTGTTAGGTTTCTTCAGTGGTTGAGATTCCCAGGGTAGAGTGAGGTCCTTGACTAGACAGATTGGGGGGCGCCCATCTCTATACATAAAGCTGCCCTATAACCAGGGCTCAGATCTCACTGGTAGAGGCTGGTTCTCTCCTCCCATGGCTAGGGAGGAGAGAACTGGGGCACATCCTCTCCCAACAGTTCCTTGAGAAGAAGTTAGCTTCCAGGATTATGCTTATCTGTAGGCACTCGAGTCCTGGAAGCCTGGGTGCAGTGTGCTCTCCCACCGGTGACAAGATTCTCTATGTTGAAAACATGATGAAGCCAGAGCAGAAAGCAGAAGTCCCAGACAGGATATGGCCAAAGTACTATACCCATTCTTGCCTCTCTTGTGATTAATTCCTCTCCCAAGGTGGAGGCTCCTTTCCTGTGCCTCTTTAAGGGAGATCCCCTTTAGAGGTACTCAGGTGATTTCTTTTTCTTGCCTGAAATGTAGCTGGCAACTTTGCTAGCAAATTCAGGTTTCATCCATACAAGGTTCCCCTCTGATAAGTTCTTCACCATGTATCACTGAACCTTAAGAAAGAAACCATCTCAGAAAGACAGGGCGAAAAACAGGAGGGTAGTCAGCAAAATTAAATGCTGGACAGAAGTAAAAAAAATAATGGTAAGAGAAATTCAGTCCATATCATGTCACTGGTGACCTGGGAGAATACTATATCAGTAAGTTGGATCAACATAAGCTGTACTGCAAGGAGTTTTGAAAATAATGAAAAAAGGGAGGTGGTGCGTATATCCTTAAATGGTAGGAATTTAGAAGCAAGGAGAAATATGTCAGTTATGGACATTCGGTGGTTGCTTCTGTTTGATTGAGCTTACCTCTGGTTTTAGCTTGCCTACTGTAAATCCCGTGGTATTGGATACACTACTATTAGAATTGCCTGCTTCCTCTGGAAATATGCTAACTGGTCTAAGTTGTGCAAATGTTTCAGCAAGGGTCTCAGTATACAGCTCACCAGGTTGTATATCGCACTGTGCCACGGATACCATTCACATACCATTCATAGGATGCTAATGTTGTCCCTGAGAGTTGTGCAGCTTACAATCCACACAGCCAAACACAACAGCCCTGATTCTAGCACTGTTCTGAAGCAAAGAAGTGCATATTTGCTACACTGTTTGATTCTGAGTACATTCCTTTTTTTTTTTTTTTCCTGCTAGGGTTGGGAAAATGATGCATCTGTCATCTCTCATTTATGTCCAGGGTATAACTATGATTAAGAAATAAATAATGACAAAAAGTAAATCTTATAAGCATATCCCTGACAGTAATAACTATCTAGAGAAGAACATATGGTGATTGGCTGAATATGGGATAATAAACACACAAAGAGAAATTCAATAGACATTCAAGGTCATAAATGTAATGATTATCCATTGGATGGCGGTGCATAGGTTTTTTCCCCCAAGCAATATTCTTTGCTTCACAGGAGTAAACAAGGCTGAAAACATAAAGCATCTTGCAAAATAACAATGTGGTGGAGGCATTAAGCAGTCTTGAATTTAGTAACATTAAAGCCATGGGGGAAAAATGTAAAAATTGTTTGTAGAAAATTCATTTTGATGTATATTAACATCCTGACATATGTTAACTGCAGAGGTTAAACCAATATATATAGAAATTCAGTGAATGAAAAATAACTTAATTCAGTCTTCTCACTTTACAGAAGAAACCAAGTCACAACAATAATTTGCTTAGTTATATACCTAGTTGGACTTGACTTCCCTGGTAGCTCAGATGGTAAAGCATCTGCCTACAGTGCGGGAGACCCAGGTTCTATCCCTGGGTTGGGAAGAGCCTCTGGAGAAGGAAATGGCAACCCACTCCAGTACTCTTGCCTGGAAAATCCCATGGACAGAGGAGACTGGTAGGCTACAGTCCATGGGGTTGCAAAGAGTCGGACACAACTGAGCAACTTCACTTTCTCTTTCATACCTAGTTCATAAAAGAAATGGAAATAGAAAAGTACATTCAGATTCTATACTTGGTGCAACCACTAGCAGTTATTATATATAAAATCATTTTTAACAATAAAAGGCCTCTAAATGACTTTAATTGTTCTGCAAACTAAATCCATATGTATCCCATTTCAAGGAAATATGACATGTAAAATTACAGATTTACACAATGTATAAATTAAAAGAGACCTGGCTTTGTAAGGTGATTATTCTCCAGTTATAAAATATATCTATTGCATTCTTTTAATGGTTAACCCACTCTCTCTTTCTCATATCCTTTCATATAAATGCCACCTAACTGACAAAAGTGCAGTCAGCACACACAGTTTTTGAAAAGGAATCTATTGTACAAAGTAAGGTTTATCTGCAAGTTATAATCTAGTTTATAAGTTTTAAAAATCACACTTTCATATACTGGAAAGAGCAGCATAGCACTAACAAGGATATATTAGTTTTTCTGAATATTTGCACCATCTTAAAGATTAGTACTTAGGTGCTGGCAAGTACAAGGTTCCTAATTATGGCTTTAGCTGTAGTGAGCTCTGAATACATTTTTCCACCTCTACTTCCTGAATCTCTTGCATCTGAGTTTTTCATGAGTGATAAATGAATGCATAGAATATAGATGTTTTTTTACTGCAGGTCTTTATCTAGGTATTATATACACAATGGTGCTAGAATAAGTTCCACTGTCCAAAGTTTCATGTCAGGATTCAGCCCCTGTTGAAGGGAATTCTGTTTGGCTGTCTAGAGAGAAGCTTGAGAGGATTGATGGAAATAGCTTCAAAAGGATTTGAATCCCATTAGTATTCACCGTGTTCTAATAATGAAATTTTGCTGAGGTTTCCTTGATATTGAAGGATTGATGAACAGAGAGGGATTTTATCAGAAAATTAATTCCTGCTGACCTCACAGGATTGTTGGGAGAATCCAGTGAGGTGATAGGAACGAAAGTGCTTTGTAAATGGTAAAATACCACATTAAAATGCCATGTAACCAGATTAAGCTTTAGCTATGTGGTGAGTAAGCAGAAGCTTTAGTAAGGAAATCTCAGAGGGCTGGGGAGTCTTTGTAAGTGGTAGTGAAATAACTTTAACCCCTTTGTTTTGACTTTTTGAAAGGGCAGGGAAGTACTGTTTATGGTGTGCAATCCAGGGGCTGTGATAGTGGGATGGGTGAAGCAGGGGAATTTTTGCAATTAGAAGATCAAGCCTGAATGAGGAACAAAAAGGATGTTACCAAAAATTCTTTGCTTTATTGTTTGAGTTGCCTCTCATTCTACACTAAGCCAATTGCTTTTCTTGCCTGTTTATTCTCTTTCCTCTTCAATCTTATCATTCTTATATATATGTGTGTGTGTGTGTATCCAATATTTTATTATGAAAATCTAGTAGCCTTTAGGACTTCGTAAGAATTCGTAATGGTTATTCCTGAGATTGGACTCCTAGACCTAAATCCCCCACAGCAGTGGAAAAGCTGCTGTGTTCACTGTGCCTCCTCTATCTTTAGTTTTCACATAATTTCCCAGAATGTGGAGAAAAGGGTCATTTTAAATTTTGACTCTCTTTCCTCTTTCAGTACCATTTTAAAAGGAGGTGCCGTCGTTTCTTGACTCCTCTCCGTTCTCTCTCCCAGTCCATCAGTCGGCATTTGGTTTTCCTCTATGGGGGTTTGGAGGTGGAGAGGCTGTGCATTCTTAAGGAGGAGGGATGAGGCATGTGGCCCTTTCTGGTCTGGCCTGGGGAATGGTAACAGAACAAAGTGTTACAAGGGTACCTAGGATTTATTGTAATCAGGTGTGGTAAGACATGCATACACAGAAGTGACTGTCATGAAGGAAAAGGTTTACTCACAGTTTCCTAGAAATAGGAGGTATGGCAGGACACACAGGGGCATGAGGAAGCACCAGGGTTAGTCAGGAGGTAGGAGTGAGGGGAAAACCTTTATTATGGTCTGCATGGGAAGGAATGGGCAAGGCAGATAAGCAGGTTTAGGATTGGCTAGTTTGAATAATTTTGGAGGGTTCTGGAGCATAGAGGGCTTCCTTGGTGGCTCAGCCGTAAAGAAACCACTTATAATGCAGGAGACATGGCAGGAGCCACAGGTTTGATTCCTGAGTTGGGAAGATCCCCTGGAGAAGGAAATGCCTGGAAAATCCCGTGGACAGTCCAAGGGGTCACAAAAGAATAGGACTCAATCTAGCAACTAAACAACCACAGCAACTGGGGCATAAGGACTGTCCCTAGTTTTCTGGTACTTGGCCTGGAATGATTAGGGTTTGAAAGCCAATAGAGGAGGTAGTTTGAGGTGTGGACTCTGAATTGGTTGGTTTGCATATGAAAGACATACTCAGAGATGAGCTATTTACTCTCTGTAGGAACTGGCTAGCTCTGGGAAAGGCAGTTTGTCCAGGGTCAGCAAGGCCCTAGATGTCAAAGCAGCAGGATACAGAAAATAGAAGGAACTGCTTAATACAAGAGAACACTTTAAATGAGTTTCTACTGCTTAGATTGGTGGCTTCTCAATATAGTCTCCAGGTATATACTAAAGAGCCTATGTCCTTTTGAGAACTTTCTTCTTAATGATCCTATCTTGGGAGGGGTTGGAGGCCTGAAAGGGTAGTGGGTAAGTGTACAGGGGAGGCAAGGGGAGATAAAAACCAAATAGTGACCTAAGAAGCTGTGGAAGGTGTGGAAAGGACTTCTTTAGGATACTTGATTTGGCTATTAAGTAATGTAACATCCCTTTTCCTACCAAATTCACAAATAACCAAGAAGCTACTTTCTCTACCTGGCCAGATTTTAGAAAGCATTTTGATATGTGTACTTCGGTGCAGTATCCAGCAGACACAGCAATTATTGTCTGTATTTTTTTACTAGAAAGATCTTTCTCCTGCTTCCCTTTATGTCCCATTGAGGAAATGTGGGACTTTGTTCTTTGCCCAGTATGTAGGGTCAACAATTCACAGAGAAAGACAACTTAATCATGCTCCAGAGAAAAGCAGTATCCTTTATTTCTTCTAAGTGTTCTGGGAACAAACCTGCCTTCTCTTTGCTGAGGGTGGTCGGATGGCCAAAGACACTTAACTTTGCCATATGAAGATACTTAGTCTTTTTTAAAAAATCAAAATGTCTCCTTTAATTAAATGATCTATATCGGTTTTTAAAATTTCCCTCCCCTGCCTTTTTCCAGCGAAAATGGTGTCTGGAGACAGAGAGAGGCTGGAGATCCAGGTGCTGGGATCTGTGTGGTCCTCTGGGTTTCTCTACCTCTGCGGGGATGTCCTTTATCTCCATAGTTATGGGGCATCCTGTTATCTGCTGTCAAAGTCCACCCAGTGGTAAGCTCCTGGTCTTTTCTGTTGACATGATCAGGGACAAATGGTTTCTTAACTTTTCCTTCTTGTTCTCCTCTGAAATGCTTTCTTTTTCAACTGCTGGGCTTCTCCTACCCTTCTTGTCTTTCCCCACCCTCCCCCTACTGCACCCTGGGATAGCCTTCCTTTCTGTCCTTAGTCCATGGACTTCTCTGATTTGGGCAGTCCTGTCCCATCTTCCTGGTGCACTAAACCTTATCACTCAGTTTTGCTGGTTGCTGGGACCACAGAGAAAAACCAGCTTCCTGATGAGAAAACATATTTTAAAATGTTGTTACTAATACACAAGCATTTAAACTGAATACAGTTACAGAAAACAAAGGCTACCTTAACTTGAACAGAAAAATACAGGCACCAATGAAGCTTCTCATTTTCTGTGCAGCCATCTCATCCTTTCTTATCTAAGTGGAATGTGCCAGAGTTAATTACCTTAAAGCTCTTCAGCAGTGGTTCTCATGCCTGTCTGCTGAAAGGATTCTAGAGTGTTGGTGCCTACGCCCAACGCCCACTCAGTTTAGTCAGTTCAGCGCTCAGTCGTGTTCAGCTCTTCACGATCCCATGGACCACAGCAAGCCAGGCCTCCTTGTCCGTCACCAATTTCCAGAGTCTACTCAAACTCATCTCCATTGAGTCAGTGATGCCATCCAACAATCTCATCCTCTGTCTGCCCCTTCTCCTCCTGCCTTCAATCTTTCCCAGCATCAGGGTCTTTTCAGATGAGTTAGCTCTTCGCATCAGCTGGCCAAAGTATTGGAGTTTCAGCTTCAACATCAGTCCTTCCAATGAACACCCAGGACTGATCTCCTTTAGGATGGACAGGTTGGATCTCCTTGCAGTTCAAGGGACTCTTAAGAGTCTTCTCCAACACCACAGTTCAAAAGCAGCAATTCTTTGGTGCTCAGCTTTCTTTATAGTCCAACTGTCACATCCATACATGACTACTGGAAAAACCATAGCCTTGACGAGACGGACCTTTGTTGGTAAAGTAATGTCTCTGCTTTTTAATATGCTGTCTAGATTGGTCATAACTTTCCTTCCAAGAAGTAAGTGTCTTTTAATTTCATGGCTGCAGTCACCATCTGCAGTGATTTTGGAGCCTCAAAAAATAAAGTCAGCTACTGTTTCCACTGTTTCCCCATCTATCTGCCACGAAGTGATGGGACCAGATGCCATGATCTTAGGTTTCTGAATGTTGAGCTTTAAGCCAACCTTTTCACTCTCCTCTTTTACTTTTATCAAGAGGCTCCTTAGTTCTTCTTCACTTTCTGCCATAAGAGTGGTGTCATCTGCATATCAGAGGTTATTGATATTTCTCCCAGCAATCTTGATTCCAGCTTGTGCTTCATCCAGTCCAGGATTTCTCATGATGTACTCTGCGTATAAGTTAAATAAGCAGGGTAACAATATACAGCCTTGACATACTCCTTTCTCTATTTGGAACCAGTCTGTTGTTCCATGTCCAGTTTCTAACTGTTGCTTCCTGACCTGCATACAGATTTCTCAAGAGGCATGCCAGGTGGTCTGGTATTTCCATCTCTTTCAGAATTTTCCACAATTGGTTATGATCCACACAGGTAATCAAATCAGAAATGAGGGCCCTGGGCCTGGGCTTTAGTAGTGTTTAAAAGGCTGCCAGGTGATTCTGATATGTGGCCAGGGTTGTGAATGATGACCTGATGCCTTCGACCTGCAGCATTGGTTTCACCTGGGCACTTTATCAGACATGCAGGATCTCAGTCTCAGCCCAGACCTACAGACTCAGAATAAGGGCTTTAAAAATATTTCCAGGTGAGTCCGATGCGGAATTCTGATTGTCTTGGGGAACATCCCTGGAGGAGTCCAGATTCAGCCATAGCTATAGGATTCTGAGTTGAACAAATCAAACGTTGTCCCATATCCCTCTTTTATCTCAATATTGTGTCATAAGTGAAATCAACTTCAAATGCACATCATGTGTAGCCTTGATGATGCAAACAGACAGTCCAAGGCATTGAGAGTCCAGGCCTACGTACTTTGTATTGGTAAGAGAAAATGCATGACTTGGGGGCAGACAGAGCTGGGTCCAAATTCCAGCTTCCCTGTGTGGCTCTGGACAATCACTAGTCCCACTGAACTTCCTATTACTCTTCAATACTTTGAGAGTAACACTGCCCCTGCTGACAGGTGTAAAAGAAAAACTAAGCCTGAGACAAAAACAAAAACAAAAAATCAAAGGCTGTATTTTCATAAATTTTTGGCAAGAGCATCCATCTGCTGTCCTTTCATTTCCACAGGGGTTCAAGGATGTTAGAAAGAAAAGTAAGTTTTAATGAATAAAAAGAGGAAACATTGAGACAACATCTGACTGGAAATGAAAGTTGGGGAAACTTTCTGTTTGATCTTTAAGTATATCTGATAGTCTTGGTTGGCGCAAGAGGGCAAGCAAAAGTTAGGGGAATTTCAAAAGGGGAAGGTTGTTGAGCATTGGGGCAGAGGGTTTTTCTGTGGCCAGGTATTTCCTGGGGCCAATCGGGTGCTAAGGGTAAGGATCCTCAAGAGAAACTGATAGCCATGGCAGTTTTCTTTCTTATAGAATTGCAAGGAGGAAATTGTTTGCATCTCATGTCCAGAACTTGTAGGTAAGCAATAAAAAATTCATCTTTCCATGGCTTCATCTCCTAGGGACAGTTTGGATCCAATTCTTTGTTTCACAGTCACAAGTCTCCTTTGGTCTTCTTACTGGAAGCATAGAGGCTTAACTCTGGCCAGATGTTTGAACTTAGGGTTCTGCCCACCATTGAAAAAAAAAGTTTTAAAATTATTTTTTAAACAGATTTTTCTTCAAATGAAAATAAAATGGCGTGAAGTGAAATTCACCTAATGGTAGCAAAGCCTTACTTTTTTTTTTTTTAAATCTGGAGTATTAAATCACCATCCTTTTGGATAGATCTGTGTTAAATTTCATGTCATCCAAGTCATATAAATTATCCCTGAAGATAGATGAGCCACTTCTGATTTCTAAGTACTAGTAGCTATCCCTGCTGTTATGAAAGCACTGAATTGCCTTTTGATGGAAATTTTGTGGTACTGCCTGTCTTCATTATCCACTTAATTGACATTGCTGGTTAAGAATTGGGAGAGAGTTTAAGGACTTCACAGATAGAAAATGCTCTAAAATAGGTCTTTGGAGTATGTGGAACACCACATGCTTGTATGTTTCCCAAACCTTTTTTTCCTGTGGCTTCCAGGAAAACTAGACTTTTACAGAGTAATGTTTCCCCTTGCTAATCATAACTTTAAGGAAAAATAATTTTCTGAGTCTATTCATTTACAGATACTGAAGTTAACCCTGAGGATATCTCCCCAAAGAACCTAATAACTTCCCTTCCCACTTGGTCTCCAGCATCTCCTGCCCCACCATCCTTGCCTTATTTTCCTGGCAGCTATTGCATGGTGGCTCAGATGGTAAAGCATCTGCCATCAATGCAGGAGACCTGGGTTCAATCCCTGGGTTGGAAAGATCCCCTGGAGAAGGAAATGATGACCCACTCCAGTACTCTTGCCTGGAAAATTCCATGGATGGGGGAGCCTTGTAGGCTACAGTCCATGGAGTTGCAAAGAGTCGGACAGGACTGAGTAACTTCACTTCATCACCATGCTGATTGCAAGGGGGGGACTTTTGGGTCAGAAGGGAGAGAAGGAGTTTCTAAAGTGAGAGAGGCAACACCCATCCTCCCAAGTAATGGGGACTTAAAAAAAAACTCTAGTATGTCTGAGGCAAGAATAAGCGACTTAGGCTCATCCATGAGATTTCCCGGGCAAGAGTACTAAACTGGATTGCCATTTCCTTCTCTGGGGGATCTTCCTGATCCAGGGATCAAACATGTATCCCCTACATTGGCAGGTGGATTCTTTACCACTAGTGCCACCTTGGATTCAGCTATTTATATCTTGGGGGAGGATAAAATGGATCAATACATAAATGCTTGTATAGGTCAGGGGCAGAGAAGGAACATGTAGGAACACAGTCTAGGGAAAAGGCCACCTTCATGTAAGTCACTGTCCCCAGTTTATTGATATAAGCAGATGTGTCTGTGAGCAACTTGGTGCTGAAACATATTGAAAGATATGTAGCCATCATAAAGTCATGAACAGTACTTTAAACCGTTACTCAAGTCTCTAGAAGAAGTATTTTCTTTCTTTTTTTTTTAAGTTTTTTTTGATGCAGACCATTTTAAAGTCTTTGTTGAATTTGTTACACTATTGCTTCTGTTTTATGTTTTCATTTTTTGGCCACAAGGCTTGTGGGATCTTAGCTCCTGACCAGGGATCGAACTCACAACCCCTGCATTGGAAGGTGAAATCTTAACCGCTGGACTGCCAGGGAAGTATTTTCTTAATGCAGCAAACCCTTTATAAATGTTCTGTTTCTTATTCTCTTTCTCTCTCTTCCTCTCCATTCCCCTCTCCTCTCTCTCTCTCAGCCATTCTCAATGAATTCTATACAGACTACTGCTAAATCCCAAAACTCTCTTTCCACTCCCTCAACTCTTAAACAAAAACTTCATAAAACCTACATGATTCTCTTTTCCTTTGTCGACACTACCCATCATTTTAAAACCTGTTTTTATTTTTTCTTCTATTTTCCTTTTCAGTGTGAATTTTCATGAGCTTCCTCTGCTCATGAGCCCAGGATGCACAATAAAGTGGGGATGGGAGGCAGAGAGAGATTGGAGAATGTCATACTGGCAACAAGACTTTCATGCATTTGACAGGGGGGAAAAGGCTATGGCTTTTCAGACATTCATAATTTTGTCCCTGTCGTGTTTGGTTGAGAGGAGGAAGATGGATTACTCAATCTCAGAGGAACTGTGGGGTCCAAAAGGATGCAGAGGGAGGAGCAAGGGCAGGGGGATAAGAGCTGAGACACACTACCTCTTTTTGCTGGCTTTATTTGTAAAGGAAGAATGACCTACCTAGGCAAGGCATTTCTGAAGGCAGGGGAGAATGTCTGGCAGCTGGGTGATTGTGAAGAGGGCAATTCCTCCTAAACAAGGAGCATTAGGAAGCAAGATCATTGCTTTCCTGGTGACCAAGAGCTCCTAGAGAAGGGAGCTCTGGCTATGACACAGAAGTAAGAGGGGGCTCAGGAAGGGCAGAGCAGCCTGAGTTTGGAGGCTTTGGGAAAAACTGCATGACCTGGATAGAGCATAAAAGACTTGGATGAGGCATTAAACCTCATCACACTAATTGGGAAAGGAGGGGCTGTGTGCCCATCATAAACCCTGTAACTGATCCAAGATGCCTCTTCCTTCTCAACTCACAACTCATTGAGGAGTTACTGTTCCCAGAGCCCCCCACTTCTCATGGGGGTTAAATTAGTATTTGGGGGCTTTAGAAAGTGAGTAGGGTGAGGGGTCATGTATTATTGTAACTTGAGTCTGCAGCAGTGCTTGAGAAGCCTGCCTTCCTTCCTTCCCTCAACACTTACTACTTAGGTGACAGGCACTGTGCTGTTCTAGTCCTTCATACTGGATGGGAAAACAGCCTCAGAGATGCCTAGTGACTGACCAGTTAGACAGGAGCAGAGTGAGAACTTGATCCCAGTCCCCAAATTCCTGGGTCAGGACCCTGGCTGTCACACAGGACCCTGACTGCCTTAATAAAGCCAAGTTGTAAGCTTTGCATCATTTGCATATTTTTTCTCCTTGGTGAGCACAAAGGATCCTGGCCTAGAGTTGGAATGTCTTATCCTTTACAGCCCAGTAACTTTCTATTCCTAAACCCAGTGGTCCATCCCAACATGGCAATTGTTGAAAATCTCTTTTTAAATTAAAATGTTTTCCCGAGAATGAGCATAGCTCTCTGACCATTCCTTATAACATTAGTCACTGGTCAAGTTCAAGGAACGCATCTGTGGTATCCCGTAAGTTGTTGTACACAACTTCTGCATGGGTATTCCCCACTTCCTCAGTCATGCTGTGTTCTGGATCCTCCATGCATGTTAGTAGCTTCAAATTCTGATCTGGGCAATATTCCACTTGTTGAAAACAAAGGTGGAATACAGCTGGAATGTGTACTCCTTGATAGAGATTCCTTGATAGGCAGGAAATAGTTCAGCCAAATGGTAGGAAAAGTACAGTAATAATTTCACATTTGAACATCTCAAGACCCTTTCTGTTGCAGTGTGTCAGGGAAGCTTCTGGGTATGCAGCAATGCCTCTTAGTTCTTCAGAAAATATGTCCATGAAATCACTGAGCCTTTTGATAATACTTTGTTATAAAGAATTTAAGGTGCCCTGATGAAAAGAATCTGCCTGCAATTCAGGAGACAAAGGAGACTTGGGTTCAATCCCTGGGTTGGGAAAAGAAAATGGCAACCCACTCCGGTATTCTTGTCTGAAAAATCCCATGGAGAGAGAAGCCTCATGGGCTACAGTCTAAAAGGGTCACAAAGAATCAGGCATGACGGAGTGACTCAGCACAACATAACGGATTTATATTTTACTTCTTCTTTTGGAAGAAAAAATAAACAAGACCAAGACATTTTAAAAAAAGAACGCATTTTCTTTTTTATAGAAAAAGAGGAAAATATATTGTTTGGGGTTTAAATGTGACTCACATGTAAAAAACAAATCCTCAGATAAGAGTCTGAGTTACATCATATCTTACCTTACCGGATGAGGCACAGGCAGGATGAGCAGCCGGGAGTGTGTGCAATTACAGAGCTATGGATGAAGAACCTCATGCCTTGCTTCCTCCTGTGAAACATGTAAGATACCCTGAGGTTCAACCACACACTAATCCTTTGATTTTTTGCCCCACACATGCAGGATGTAAGACACAGTGGGGACAAAATCAGGAGATAAAGTCTTGAGGAGCTGATGTCTCAAGCACAGCAGCCTGAGCAGACCTAGGGACCTGTAGGAAGGGGGTCTGTGGCCCAGGAGGAGACCCTCTCTCTGGTGTGAAACACTGGCAGTGAGTATCCCCAGTAGTATCAAGTAGCAGAGTGAAATCACAGTTGTTCATTTGTTCATCCCTTCCTTCACCAGGAAATACTAATTATGACTTCAGTGTTTCCAATGGGGTAAAATTTAGATTAAGTTGTCAATTTCATTGGCCAAGTTCATATTTTTATTTTCCCCAGCAGAGGGATGGCCATGCAAGTAGCAGCAGAAGTAGCCTTCTCGGGAGAGCATCTCTTTCCCCAGAGTCCATCATGGGACACTCTGGTTGCAAAGACATGGGCCGCCAGAGTCTGGACTGACCTGGAAACCTCTGTTTTAGCCTCAACATGAAGAATTCACACTAGTGATCTGATTGCTTTCATTTAAGGGACTATTACAAATATTCCTCTTCCTGGTTCTTGTGTAGACTTGGTGTTAGTAAGGCTCCTTTCTCTTCTGGGAGGAGAAAGCAAAAGCAGTGTCCAGAAGCCCAAACCAAGCAGTATCTCAGACCTGCAAGACCCCGCCACAAGTCAGGAATGGGCTTCTCAGGATCTTAATAAGCCACACTCAGGGTTTCCACCCTAGCATAGCTCACAGTCAAAAAAAATGTGCACAGAACCAGGACACCCACTGGCCAAGGCTCAGTGATCAAAAGGAGAGATCTTATGTACAGTGGAGCCCGTACTCCAAGCCAGGCTTCATTCTCACTCTGCCACTTATTAACATGTATACTTGGGAAAGTTACTAAAGCAGTCTGTGCCTCAGTTTCCTTATTTGTAAAATGTGCTTTATCATAGCACTCACCTCATACATAGAACAATTCTGAGGATTAAATGTCACTATGTGAAAAGTAGAACAGTGCCTGTTGCATAGTAAATACTGCCTTTTGGTATTATTATTTATATCTGCAAAAGTGTTGTGAATTTTTTCTCTTTTTCCTGGCTCATTTTATGAAGACACTGATGTGAATAGCAATGTGGTGAATGCTTAGAAATAGCATTCCCCAAGTGTAAAGTCAGTGTGTGCACACAAAGGTCAAACATCCCCATGTGGCTCAAATCCTCCTCACATATGGCCCTGCAGCCCTACAGCTAAACAGGTGGGTCCCCCAGGGTCATGCTACGTTGTCCAGAGACTCAAAAAGCACCATCCCCAAGCCTTCTGGACCTGAAAGTAACTCAGTCTTCAGTTTTGTGATTCCTTCCCTGGATTATTTCAAAATACATTCTTCACACCACCTGGGTTTCTAATGTGAAGGAAAGGGCTAATTAACCCAGAGCGCTTATTGAAGCCTGGTGCCTTGCTTGGTGGATGGATGGTGTCTTGACTTCCATCTCCACACCCCACTCTGAGTCTCTCCTCTGCATGTCCATGTCTATGGCTGGCTAGCACACTGCTCCCAGTTTTCCCAGGGTCTCCTCTCAGAGAATCTGAGCATCTTTTATCCCAGGTTGTGGTCAGCTACTCCACTACATTTTCACAGGGTGCATTTCCAGTATATAAATCATATACTGGATTTACAATATATAAATTGATAAATCTTAGGGAGCTTCCAATCGTGTATATGTTTGAGAAGATGGGAAAGGAGATAAGACAGTCAGTTGTTAAAATGTCAGTAGCTTGAAATCAGCCTGGTGAGAGTATTAACACCATTGAACTTGGCAAACACAGGGCTCTCCCCACCCCATTAGCCAGGAGCAAACCAGAGGTGTGCTCTCTCAGTTGTCTTCTTAAAAGGTTGTCTACCTTCCATAGAATCCAAGCTTGTCCACTTCCTAAAACAATACAACAACAACAATACCTTTAGATGGTGGTTTAGTCACTAAGTTGTGTCTCACTCTTGTGACCCCATGGACTGTAGCCTGCCAGGCTCCTCTGTCCATGGGAAGAATACTGGAGTGGGTTGCCATTTCCTTCTCCAGGGGATCTTCCCAACCCAGGGATTGAACCCAGGTTTTCTGCACTGTAGGTGGATTCTTCACCAGTTGAGCCACCAGGGAGGCCTGTACCTTTAGATAGGTAGCTCAGATGGTAAAGAATCCTCCTGCAATGTGGGAAACCTGGGTTCGATCCCTGGGTTTGGAAGATCCCCTGGAGGAGGGCCAGTATCCTTGCCTGGAGAATCCCCATGGATAGAAGAGCCTGGTGGGCTACAGCACAGTCCATGGGGTTGCAAAGAGTTGGACATGACTAAGCGACTTTCACTTATCTTTCTTTCAAATATAACAAACAATTTTTCTGAGACCAATAATTATCTTTGTTGCCCCATTAACCAAGGTTCTTAGGAAACTCGAGCCAGATAAGTGAGAACAAGAGAGGGGTGGGGTCTCCCAGGACACACAAAGAAGGAGATGTTCATTAAAGAATGCAGTGGCGGATAGCTAAAAACCATGATAATTAAACAGTTCTGCTTGGAGACATTTACTGGCACATTGTTGGTAATGAGCCACCACCCCCCACGCCCCACCCCAGAAGGCCTTGGGCAACTAGAAGGATTCTGCTCCTAAGACTGAGATTCCTGTTTTTCTCTGAGTCGAGAAATGTATACACAATTCGTTTCCCCTTTTAGGGTGTTTCCTAGAGGCGATGAGATGGTGAGGGGCTGCTTCATCTAGCAGTTAGCTTCTCACTGACCCATACGTTGCTGCACAGGCAGGGGTCAGGGTACAGAATAGCCAAGAGGCTATCAGATCCAGCATTAGCAGCCTGGTGAATGGAGTGGAATGTTAGTCCTGGCTCAAAGCAGTTGCTTCGGCTCACATTGTGTTAACCTGTGACAGATGCTGGCCAAATCTGTAACTGTAGAGAGTCCCAGACTTTTGGACTTAGCTGGAAAGGCTGACCTCAGCTACCCATTAGAATCAGCTGGGCTCTTTTTAAATTCCTGATGCCTAAGATGCAGTTTGGACCAATTGATCAGAATCTCTAGAGGTGGTACTCAGCCATCAGGGGTTTTGAAATCTCCGCACGGTTGAGAACAACTGCACTGAAGAGTGAGGGCAAATACCCGACACAGAGCCAGCTATGGTTCTCATTCTGGGATGATACAAACACTTTGGGGGATACTGCAAAACCTAAGGGAGTCTTTTGGTTATTACAGCAACTGGGGCTGCCACTGGCATTTGGGGCGGGGGTGTGGGTCAGGGACATTAAATACCTCCTGCACTTTGTAGAACAGTTCTTCACAATGATCAATGACAAATCTCCAAGGTACATGCAAGTGTGTGTGTGTGTGTGTGTGTGTGTGTGTGTGTCTGTGTGTGTGTTGAATTTGAGAGACACTGAGTACACATATCCTTTGTGTGGAGGGAGATAGCCGGGTCAGTTTTGGCTTGAGATACTGCTAATGCAGAAGCAAGATGTGGAGGTTCTCCCAGGAAAATCAATAACCTGCTTGCTAACACCTCTCCATAGTGATTTGTCTCAAATGAGAACACTGGCTGTGCACGTGTGTTCAAAGCAAATGGCAAAAATTTCTACTATTTTCTCCCAGAATCTTCTTGAATATTAAAGCAAATCATGGCTGGGGGCTGGTGCTAAGGAGCTAAGTGGGTGTGTAGAGGAAGAAGTATTTGTGGAAATAGCATTGGCCAGGATTGACTGAGAGGACAGGGATTTCTTAATTTGGCAGATTCCACACGGTGCACTTGGTGTCTAAAACAAAAACAGATGACGCAAACTAGAAGTCACCATGATTATGGGACACATATGTGATCTGATATTATAGGTAAGGAATCAGCTGTGAACTATAAAGGTCCAAATTTCATCGACCACCTTCCCTGCCTGCATGGATCTGCTGCTGTTTCTGTGATATTTCCAGCATCTCCCTCTCCTTTTCTCTCTCTCAATTTAATTTTAGTTTCTCTCAAGCTTCCAAGTAGTGCTTACTGCTCTAAGGAAACACTGAAGGAAGGAAAGGGTAGGGAGAGAGGAAGAGGAGGGGAGGCAGAGGAGAAACATTGGAGAGCAAAGCAGCCTGACAGCCCAGCTGTTTGCAAACTCATTGCACATCCTCCAGTTACATGGCAGAGAGGGAGGGAGGGAGGACAGAAAAGGGGAGGAAGAAAAAAATAAATTATACACACACGAAAATAAAAGAGAAGGAAACAACTGTGAGTTGGTGATCCAGGAGGCAGGGAGGGAGGGGTAACCCTTTTACCTGTGCTGAACTTGGGAGTGGGAACAGGAGGGAAGGAAAGGAGGGAAGAAACGAAACACTAAAGGTGGAGGGAGAGTCGACACAGACCCAATACAACAGCAAACAAGGCAGCCCCTAATGGCCTCCAGAGTCCTCAGTGCAGGATGGCGATGTGGCGGTGGCGAGGCCTTGGCATTTCTGGGGTGAGGGCCGAGGGCAGGGCACAGCCTCTTCGTTGTTCCCCTTGCCCAGAGCACTGAGACCCCAGAGGGATGGGCAACAGGAGTCTGTGGTGAGGCAGGGGCTGACTGCGGGCGGAGGGCTGGTATACTGGTGCCCCCCACAGTGACAGGCGTGAGCGGGGCGCCTGTCATCTTCCAGTACGCCCCACACTCACACCCACCCCCACACCCCAGGCCCCTTGGAGGTGCAAGATGGGCACAGAGGAGCCTACAGACCATGCCCCCCACCCCTCGTCCCCTAATCCCATCCCTTTGAAAGAAAAAATAAAAGTGTAAATAGAAAAAGTGCTTGTCCAGAGCCCCTGGTGGGAAAACAGAAGGCAGGGAAGGTGGTTCTTCCTGCAGTCCACGCCCCACAAGTTAATTTACAACCTAAATCCATGGTTTAAAAACAAAATCTGCCAAGGCGGTGCTGGAGGCCGCAGACCTTCCCACCGCCCCCTCCTCCGGCCCCGTCCCCGCCCAGGTCCATTCGCTGATGCTCAGAAGGCGCACAAGCGCGTGGGGCTGAGGCGCTGAGGCGGCGGGGGACGCTGGCGTCGTCTGGCCCAAGTAGACCTGGCCCTAGGATTCTAGGAAGGTCCGGCAGGTAGGAGACTGGCAGCTACGGAGACAAAAGAAGAATGCAGTGAGGCGCGGAGAACAGGGAGGGCCTCACAGGCAGAGAGTTGGTACCGCCCATTCGGGCAGCCAAAAGGTTACCTCAGCACATTACCTGCTGCCCCGTCCCCACCTCACACTACACCTCGGCCTTTTCACCTCAGGGCCTGGAGGGACTGTGGTGGCCTCAACCCCGGCCGTGCCCCTCTCACCCTTTCTTACCTGTGCGGGGGTTGGGGGAGGGGGTGGGGGGGGACATGGACAAGAGGAGATAAGAGAGAAGGAAACCCAGACTGGTACCTCTGCTAGCTGGGGTCTGAGCAGAACCTCAGAAGAGGGCCCACTGTGAGGGGGTAGGGCTGAAGCCAGATGGAGGTAACATGTCAATAGGTGGGGACAGGCATGGCATGACAGGGCTACCAGATACTCTGGGGGACCCGCCTCTGTCTCCAGCCTCTCTTCTTATTGTACAACCTCACCTTGCCCATCACAGCAGAGGCACCTCATCGTTGCTTGCTTCAGGTTTTCACCACATCCAGCACCCTGGAGGAGAGTGCAGCAAAAAGGATGCAGTATTGAGCTAAAAGGTCCTCTCTGTGCATGGTTCCAAGCTCTGCCTCATAGGCTGGGATCACTGAGGCCTAGAGTTTCAGGGTTCCCTCAGGAGAAGAACCTGCTCTTGCTGAAATCTCCATCAACTGTTTTTTCAGGAGTGATTATGAATCATTCTGCCTAAGGTCACAGAATGCAAATGTCACCAGGTGTGGGAGTTTGGTGACTTGGGAGTGAAGGGCCTGACTAAGGGTCTCATCCTGGCTATGTTAGAATCAGCTGAGGGAGCTTGAAAATATGTTATCAGTGCTGATTACCCACCCTAGACCATTTAAATCACAATCAGCAGTCACAATTGCTGCCAGGGTTTAAGTATTTATAAACTCTCCTGGTATGGTGTATATACTCTACTGCTAAGTCACTTCAGTCGTGTCTGATTCTGTGCGACCCCATAGACGGCAGCCCACCAGGCTCCCCCGTCCCTGGGATTCTCCAGGCAAGAACACTGGAGTGGGTTGCCATTTCCTTCTCCAGTGCATGAAAGTGAAAAGTGAAAGTGAAGTCGCTCAGTCATGTCTGACTTTCAGCAACCCCATGGACTGCAGCCCACCAGGCTCCTCCGTCCATGGGATTTTCCAAGCAAGAGTACTGGAGTGGGGTGCCATTGCCTCTAGGGTGTTCCTTAAAAACCAGTGAGATACTGGTCAACTCCATGAGCCCTATGTCTTCCACAGTAGACAGTTTAGATGTCTGCAAGGTTATTACAATCAGGTAGCATCATTATGTGGAGACTATCCAGAGACGAGCTGTCTACTCTGATCCTCTGAGTGAAAGAAAAAATATTCTTTCTACTAAGAGAAAGACATTGAACTAGTTTATAGGGGACAGTCTGAACTCACCCAAAGAAACAGAACTATAATTAAATCCCAAGGTTTTTTTGTTTGTTTTGTTTTTCTTTTTAAGGACAACATGGAGTATTTAAATAATTGAAGAGTGAAAAATATCTAAGACAAACATAACATCTATATCTCAAACTCCCCTAGTTTTTCTGTGTCATCCACACATTGATCTCATCTAGAACAAAGTGCTCTTTTCTGCCAGAGTCAGGTTTATATATTCCTCTCCTGTAGGTAGTATCATGCTTCCTTTGGCTGTCTGCAAAAGATCTCTCTGGGGGCATTAAAGAACATCACTTGGTTCCAGATGATTGAACCAAGGTTCCAGAAGGTTCCAGAAACAGTTTGGGGCTATTTGGCACCCGTTCATATAATTCATGATTTTATGGACTTTCAGCTTTCTGTCTCTAAACTGAAGATTTCTCACTCTTTATAGGCAAAAGAGCTGAAGCATACAGCTGTGCTGTGCACAAGGGCCCCCAGTTGAGGGTGCAAATGGGATCTAAAATCCAGACCCCTCTGAACTGGCTGGTGGACCCCAGCTGGGGTTTTGTTTGTTTGTATTCTTATTCACCCACAGGAGCTACATGCGCAAACAGACTTTCTTCTATAGCCTGTCCTCACATATAGCCAAAATGGAAAATTGCTCTTTATTTTTTTAATTAAAAAAAGAATTTTATTTATTTTTGGCTGTGCTGGGTCTTTGTTGCTGCATGAACTTTTCTCTAGTTGTGGCCAGCAGGGGCTACTCTCTAGTTGCAATATGTGGATTTCAGGTGGCTTCTCTTGTTGCAGAGCACAGGTTCTAGGGCACGTGGGCCTCAGTAGTTGTGGTACATGGGCTCAATAATTGTGGCTCTGGACTCTACAGCACAGGCTCAATAGTTGTGTGCACATGCTTAGTTGCTCTGTGGCATGTGTTATCTTCCTGGACCAGGAATTGAACCCATGTCTCCTGTGTTGGCATGCAGATTCTTTACCACTGAGCCACCAGGGAAGCCTGGAATATCACTCTTTTAAAATGATCAAGTCACAAATCAAAAAATGTTTAAATACTTACCTTTCTGAAATAACTTTCTAGGTCCAAGATGGAGCCACTCCTGCCCCAGGGGTGCCTCGTCAGCAAACTGTAACTTAGATAACTTTCATGTCCCTGGAAACAATACTACTTGACCAGAAATAGAATATAGTATATTATACTATGGGCCTCCCTGGTGGCTTAGCGATAAAGAATCCACCTGCAATGCAAGAGACCTAGGTTCAGTTCCTTTTTTGGGAAGATCCCCTGGAGAAGGAAATGGCAACCCACTCCAGTATTCTTGCCGGGGAAATCCCATGGACAGAGGAGCCTGGCGGGCTACAGTCCCTGGAATCACAAAGAGTCAGACACCTCTTAGCAACTAAACAACAACAATATTATACCATGAAATAGTATATCCAGTCTCCAAATGCCAAGCCAACTTTGAGCTCTATGTTATTTCCTTGTTCCTTCTCACTCTAAATAAGGTTGACTGTGTGACTCAATTAGACATTCAGCCAATTAGACATTTTCACTTTTCCTCATCCTTATTCTTTACCCTATAAAAGCTTTCTGCTCCATTTTTCAATTCTCTGAATAGAGACTACTTTTGTTTCATGAAGCTTTAAGTAAGATTTGTATTGCCTAAATTCTTCTTTAATAAATTATTGACAACCTATTTAAAGAATTGTCTTTAAGGAAGTCCCTCCAAATCTCTCTTTGCCTATGTTAGGAATACAGCACAGGAAGTCATGTCAATATGCTTAATTTTCCGTGGAAACAAAATTTCCTAGTTGATGTTTTCAGGTTAAAAACCATCATTTTTAAAAATTTATTTTTGTTTTAATTGAAGGATAATTGCTTTACAGAATTTTGTTTTCTGCCAAATATCAATATGAATCAACCACAGTAAAAAGAAAAAAACTATTATATTATTTTTGCTAACTCCTTTGTATACCTGAATGAATTTTACTTTTATCTCAGCCATATGATCTGGAGTGTGATATGGAGCAGTGATGTGGAGCAGTTAGTGACGAATTCTATCTAAGAAGTTCTATAGTCTCCAAAACAACAAATCAGTACTTAGAAAATGATTCAGTATTATAATGATTGAAAAATTGGCTTGCTTATTTCTAAAAGAATTACCCACCTGCCAAAAAAAAGTAATGTTAGGAAAGATAATGTTTAATAATTGTTGTGAAGATGTTGTTTTAAAAAACATGGCTCCCTGAATTGATTCCCTTTTTAAGAAAGTAAATAAATACATGAATTGACCCCAGTACTAAAAATTCTGTCTTTTTATCTTGTTTCTTAACAGATGTAAAGCCACAGGTGCTATTTTTCCATGTCTCAATCCATGGCTTTTTTTTTTTTTTTAAAGGACAGGTTTGTTGAGGTATTTATTACAGTAAAATTAAATCTTTTAAGAGTATAGTTCAGTAAGTTTTGGCAAACTCAGATGTCCTCTTCCTAGATATTTACCCAAGAGAAATGAAACTTATGTTCACATAAAAACTTGCACATGAATGCTTATAGAAGTTTTATTCATAATTACCAGAAACTGGAAATGTTCCAAATGTCTAACTGGTGAGTGGATAAACAAACTGTTCCTTTCAGGGTGGCTGTATAATCTTCCATTCCCATCAGCAATGAATAAGAGTTCCAGTGGCCCTGTATCTTCATTAACATTTAATGACATTGACATTGTCATTATTTTTAGTTCTTCTAATAGGTGTGTAGTAGTAGTTTATTGTGGTTTTAATTTGCTTTTCTTTAATGACTAATGATGTGAGCATCTTTTCATATGTGTATTTAGCATCTGTGTTTCTTCTTTGCTTTATAACTGTTGATTCTTTAGAAAATTGAGTTATTTTCTCATTGTTATGTTTTGAGAATTCTTTACATATCTGGATACAAGTATTTTTATCATATATGTGATTTTCAAATATTTTCTCCAGGCATATGGTTTGTGTTTTCATTCTCTTAGTAGTATCTTCCACAGAGTTTGAAGTTTTAATTTTGGTAAATTTCAGGTCTTTCTATTTTATATAATGTCTTTTTGTCAACACTACACTATCTTGTTACTGTAGCTTTATAGTAAGTCTTTATTATAAGTCTATAATTAATTGAACTATGTGAATACTTTTAACTTTTTTCTTCATTTTAAGAATGGTTTTTAGCTAGTTAATTTTTTTTCAACTTTTAAAAATATTTAATTTTAATTTATTTGATTGCACTGGGCCTTAGTTGTGGCATGCAGGATCTTTAGCTGTGGCATGTGGGATCTGGTTCCATGATTAGGGATCAAATGGCTAGTCCAGTTTTGTTTTGTTGTTTTTTTATTTTTTGCCTTTCCATAAATTTTAGAATTAATTTGTTAATTTGTGTAAGAAATCTTGATTGATATTTCCTTGAATCAACTAGACAGAATTAACATCTTAACAGAATTGACTCTGTTAGTACATGAACATGGTAGATCTTTCCACATTTTAGGTCTCTGTTTTTTTTCATCATTGTCTTTCCGCAGTGTTCTCAGGATATAGATCTTGTATTCATTTTGTTAGATTTGTATCGAAGTGCTTCATTTTTCTATGTGCTATTATAAATAGTGTTTGAAAAAATATATCAAATTCCAAATGTTCACTGCTGATACATGAAATCTGATTGACTGTTATATGTTGATTTGTATCCCTACTGATCTTATTCATAAGTTCTAGAGCTTTAGGGTAGATTAGTTCCAGGAACTTTTTCTGTAGATTACTTGGAATTTTCTACAAAGACATACATGTTGTCTGAGAACTTCTTTCTTGTTCTGTATGCTTTTTATTTCCTTTTCATTTCTACTGCATGGACTCGGTCTACATGCAATATTGAATAGGATTTGTGAGAATGAACATCTGTTTTGTCCCACCTAGAAGGAAAGCATACAGTCTTTCACCATTAAGTATGATGTTACCTGTAGATTTTGCTGAGAATCTCTATCATGAATGGATATTGAATTTTGTCAAATGATTTAATAGCTATTGATTTGATCATTTGACTTTTTTCTTTAGTCTGTTATTACTGTGAATTGTATTTGATTTTTGAATGTTGAACTAGTTTTACATTCCTAGGTTGATGCCACTTGTTCCTGATGTATTACCCTTTTCATATATTGCTGAATTTAATTTGCTATCTTTTTTTGAGAATTTCTGCATCTATTAATTAATGAAGATGAATGAAAGATTTTAGTCTAGTTTTGGTATTAAGGTAATGCTGACCTTATAAAATGAGCTGGGAAGTATTTCCTTCTTTTCTGTTTTCTAGAAGTGTTTATATAAAATTGGTGTTATTTCTTCCATAAAAGTTTGGGATAATTCACCAAAGAAACCATCTGTCTTGGATTGTTTTCAATTTTCAGAAAGCTTTAAAATACAAATTTCATTTATTTAAAGGATACAGGATTGTGTCCTTGGGTCTCACAGATAGGGCTCCTTAGTAATCCTTCTCTCAGTGGTGAAAAGTGAAGTTGCTCAGTCGTGTCCGACTTTTTGCAACCCCATGGACTGTAGCCTACCAGACTCCTCCGTCCATGGGATTTTCCAGGCAACAGTACTGGAGTGGGTTGCTATTTCCTTCTTCATGGGATCTTCCTGACCCAGGGATCGAACCTGGGTTTCCTGCATTGTAGGCAGATGCTTTACCATCTGAGCCACCAGGGAAGTCTCTCAGGGGTAGGAGCTCTCTAATATTCTGGCCTATTATTATTATGATAATGCTGTTACCTGTCAAGCTTGGAAGGTCACAGGTTGTTTTGTCTGAAGTACTAGCTCCAGAAATGGTATGGACCTAACAGAAGCAGAAAATATTAAGAAGAGGTGGCAAGAATACATGAAGAACTATACAAAAAAGATCTTCATTTGATGTTTGGCAAAACTAATACAGTGTTTCAGGTTTAAAAATAAAAGAAAAGAAAAAAGAAAAAAAAATACCATTAAAAGTACTGAGACAGTTAAAAAAAAAAAGATCTTCACGACTCAGGTAATCATGATGGTGTGATCACTCACCGAGATCCAGACATCCTGGAATGTGAAGACAAGTGGTCCTTAGGAAGCATCACTATGAACAAAGCTAGTGGAGGTGATGGAATTCCAGCTGAGCTATTTCAAATAATAAAAGATGATGCTGTAAAAGTGCTGCACTCAATATATCAGCAAATGTGGAAACTCAGCAATGGCCACAGGACTGGAAGAGGTCAGTTTTCATTCCAGTCCCAAAGAAAGGCAATGCCAAAGAATGCTCAAACTACCACACAATTGCACTCATCATACACGCTAGCAAAGTAATGCTCAAAATTTTCCAACCCAAGCTTCAACAGTATGCTAACCATGAAATTCCAGATGTTCAAGCTGGATTTATAAAAGGCAGAGGAACCAGAGATCAAATTGCCGATATCTGCTGGATCATTGAAAAAGCAAGAGAGTTCCAGAAAAACATCTACTTCTGCTTTATTGACTATGCCAAAGCCTTTGACTGTGTGGATCATAACAAACTGTGGAAAATTCTTAAAGAGATGGGAATACCAGACCACCTAACCTGCCTCTTGAGAAATCTGTATGCAGGTCAGGAAGCAACAGTTAGAAACTGGACATGGAACAACAGACTTGTTCCAAATAGGGAAAGGAGTATGTCAAGGCTGTATATTGTTACCCTTCTTACTTAACGTATATACAGAGTACATCATAAGAAATGCTGGGCTGGATCAAGCACAAGCTGGAATCAAGATTGTCAGGAGAAATATCAATAACCTCAGATATGCAGATGACCCTTATGGCAGAAAGAGAAGAAGAACTGAAGAGCCTCTTCATAAAAATGAAAGAGGAGAGTGAAAAAGTTGGCTTAAAACTCAGCATTCAGAAACTAAGATCATGCATGGCATCTAGTCCCAGCACTTCATGGCACATAGAAGGGGATAACAGTGGAAACAGTGACATACTTTATTTTTTGGGGCTCCAGAATCACTGCAGATGATAACTGCAGCTGTGAAAGTAAAAGACGCTTGCTCCTTGGAAGAAAAGTTACGACCAAGCTAGACAGTATATTAAAAAGCAGAGACATTACTTTGCCAACAAAGGTCCATCTAGTCAAAGCTATGGTTTTTCCAGTAGTCATGTATGGATGTGACAGTTGTACTCTAAAGAAAGCTGAGCGCCAAAGAATTGATGCTTTTGAACTGTGGTGTTGGAGAAGACTCTTGAGAGTCCCTTGGACTGCAAGGAGATCCAACCTGTCCATCCTAAAGGAAATCAGTCCTGAATATTCATTGGAAGGACTAATGCTGAAGCAGAAATTCCAACACTTTGGCCACCTGATGCGAAGAACTGACTCATTTGAAAAGACCCTGATTTCGGGAAAGATTGAAGGCAGGAGGAGAGGGGATGACAGAGGATGAGATGGTTGGATGGAATTACTGACTCAATGGACATGAGTTTGAGGAAACTCTGGGAGTTGGTGATGGACAGGGAGGCCTGGCGTGCTGCAGTCCATGGGGTCGCAGAGTTGGACACAACTGAGTGAGTGAACTGAACTGAACTAGCTCTGTAAGTTATGCTGAAATATGGGGGTGTGATACTCAACCCAAGTGAGAAGAAGAAAGAAGGAAGGAAAGGAAAGCAAGGTCAGGTTTAGCTTGGAGAGGGGCAAACAAGCACAGAGAGTTTGTGCTCTAGAGATGGTAGGACTGCATACAGGGTGGAATAATTTTCTGATACTGTCTTTAGGGTTTCTTTCATTTCTTTTTCATTTATTTCTGCTCAGATCTTTATGATTTTTTTCCTTCTACTAATTTTGGGGTGTTTTTTTGTTGTTGTTCTTTTTCCAGTTGTTTCAGGTGTAAAGTTAGGTTGTCTATTCAATGTTTTTCATATTTCTTGAGGTAGGATTGTATTGCTATAGACTTCCCTTTTAGAATGCTTTTGCTGCATCCTATAGGTTTTGAGTTATGTTTTCATTGTCATTTGTTTCTATAATTTTTTTGATTTCTTCAGTAGCCTGTTGGTTATTTAGAAATGTGTTCTTTAATCTCCATGTGTTTGTGTTTCTTACAGTTTCTTTCTTGTAATTGATATCTAGTCTCATAGTGTTGTGGTCAGAGAAGATGCTTGATACAATTTCAATTTTCTTAAATTAACTGAGGTTTGATTTGTGACAAGATGTTGTCGATCCTGGAGAATGTTCCATGTCCACTTGGAAGGTGTATTCATCTGCATTTGGATGGAATGTACTGAAGATATCAATGAGATCCATCTCATCCAATGTATCATTTATGACTTGTGTCCTTATTAACTTTCTGTTTTGATGATCTGTCCATTGGTGTCAGTGGGGTGTTAAAGTCTCCTACTATTACTGTGCTACTATCAATTTCTCCTTTTATGTCTGTTAGTGTTTGTCTTATGTATCGAGGTGCTCCTATGTTGGGTGCATAGATATTTACAGTTACTATGTCTTCCTCTTGGATTGATCCCATGGTCATTATGTGGTGTCCTTCCTTACCTCTTGTAATCTTCTTTATTTTAATGTCTGTTTTGTCTGATATGAGGATTGCTACTCCAGCTTTCTTTTGCTTCCCATTTTCATGGAATATATTTTTCCATCCTCTCACTTTCAGTCTATATGTGTCTTTAGGTATGAAGTGGGTTTCTTGTAGACATCATATATATGAGTCTTGTTTTTGTATCCATTCAGCCAGTCTGTGTCTTTTGGTTGGAGCATTTAATCCATTTACATTTAAAATAATTATTGAGGCAATGGCACCCCACTCCAGTACTCTTGCCTGGAAAACCCCATGGACAGAGGAGCCTGGTAGGCTGCAGTCCACGAGGTTGCTAAGAGTCGGACACGACTGAACGACTTCACTTTGACTTTTCACTTTCATGCATTGGAGAAGGAAATGGCAACCCACTCCAGTGTTCTTGCCTGGAGAATCCCAGGGATGGGGGAGCCTGGTGGGCTGCCATCCATGGGGTCACACAAAGTCGGACAGGACTGAAGTGACTTAGCAGCAGCAGCAGCAGCATTGATATATATGTTCCTATTGCCATTTTCTTAATTGTTTGGGATTGATTTTGGAGATCTTTTTTCTTCTCTTGTATTTCTTGACTATATAAATCCCTTTAACATTTGTTCTAAAGCTGGTTTGGTGGTACTGAATTCTCATAACTTTTGATTGTCTGGAAAGCTTTTTATTTTTCCAACAATTTTGAATGAGATCCTTGCCAGGTACAGTAATCTTGGTTGTAGATTTTTCCCTTTCAGTGCTTTAAATACATCCTGCCATTCCCTTCTGGCCTGCACAGTTTCTGCTGAAAGATCAGCTGTTAAGCATATGGGGTTTCCCTTGTATGTTACTTGTCCCTTCTCCCTTGCTGGTTTTAATATTCTTTCTTTGTGGTTAGTCTTTGTTAGTTTGATTAGTATGTGTCTTGGCATATTTCTCCTTGGGTTTATCCTGTATGAGACTCTTTGTGCCTCTTGGGCTTGATTGACTATTTCCTTTTCCATGTTGAGGAAATTTTCAATTATAATCTCTTCAAAAACTTTTCTCGTACCCTTTCTTTTTCTCTTCTTCTTATGGGACCCCCATATTTCAAATGTTGGTGCATTTGATATGGTCCCAGAGGTCTCTGAAACCATCCTCAGTTCTTTTCATTCTTTTTACTTTATTCTGTTCTTCAGAAGTTATTTCCACCATTTTATCTTCCAGCTCACTGATTTGTTCTTCTGCTTCATATATTCTGCTATTGGTTGCTTCTACAGTATTTTTTATTTCAGTAATTGTGTTGTGTGTCTTTGTATGTTTATTCTTGAATTCTTCTAGGTCTTTGTTAATTGATTCTTGCATTTTCTCCATTTTGTTTTCAAGGTTTTTGATCATCTTTACTATCATTATTCTGAATTCTTTTTCATGGAGTCTGCCTATTTCCTCTTCATTTATTTGGACTTCTGTGTTTTTGGTTTGTTCCTTCATTTGTGTAATATGTCTCTGCCTTTTCATTATTTTTTTAACTTATTGTGTTTGAGGTCTCCTTTTCCATTTCAAGGTTGAATTCTTTCTTCCTGTTGCTTTCTGCCCTCCTAGTTTGTCCAGTGGTTTGTGTAAGCTTCCTATAGGATGAAATTTGTGCTGAGTTTTTTTTTTTTTTTTTAACCCTCCTCTGATGGACAAGGCTGAGTGAGGTGGTAATCCTGTCTGCTGATGATTGTGTTTATAGTTTTGTTTTCTTTTTTGTTGTTTAGATGAGGGATCCTGCACAGGTTGCTACTGGTGGTTGGGTGATGCTGGGTCTTGTATTCAAGTGGTTTCCTTTGTGTGAGTTCTCACTATTTATTCAAGAATTCTTGATGAGTGTGTTTTCTGGGCAGGGCATGAAGGAAGGGCTGCCAAGATATGTTCCCTTGTTCTCGTATGCTACAGTTTGGGGAGGCAAGTCATGTATTTAAAATACAAAGACAAAAACCTGACATCACCAAGGAGAGTGTGTTTATATTCAGCAGACCCAAGCTCAGTTCAAGATGGGAGGCAGGGCTTTGAGAGCTTCACAGAGGAGTGAGTGACTGATAGCTTTCTCATTTCCATTGCAGCCTAATCTGAACCAATCTAGTCATATTTCAACCCTAAGGTTCTTTTTAGAGTAATAATGGCAGTTGATACCAGAGAGATCTGAGACAGGTGAGGGCTTTTAATTTGCCCACAACATGACTTCTGTGAAATACTGAAGTGAGACTCAGACCACATTCTGCCACGTATAGTTATTTATGAAATAAACATATATTAGTACTCATCATACAGTTAACCTCTTGTTCTGTAGGTAAATAAAGTCCTGATCCTTTAGAAAAACCACAATCTTCTGGTCTTAGCCCATTCAAGCTACTATAACAAATACCACAGGCTGAGTGGCTTATAAACATTGGAAATTTATTTTTCTCACTTCTGGCAGCTGGAAGTCAAGATCAGAATGCCAGCATGGTTGAGTTCCGGTGTGAGCACTCTTCTGGGTTGCAATCTGCTGACCTTTTGTTGTGTCGTCACATGGTGGAAGGGGTAAGTGAGCTCTGCAGTGTCTTTTTTAGGGGTAAGTGAGCTCTGCAGTGTCTTTTTTATTAGAACACTAATCCTAGTCATAGTCTAAGTACCTCTCAAAGGTCTCCTAATACTAATTAGGCATTAAGTTTTCAACATATGAATTTGGGGGGGGACATGAACATTAAGATCATATCTTCTAAAATGGCTAGACACGAGACCACTTAGGAATTTAGGCATCATTTGAGTGGTGTAAGTGATAGTGAGCAGTATACCTGTTCAAGGGTGTCTGTGTCTAAACCTATATATAATTTAATTTTTGATATTTTTATTGAGGTACAGTTGACATATATTAGTTTCAGGTGTACAATGTAATGATTCAATATTTGTATATATTGTGACATGACCACCACAATGCTATGCTATGCTGTCACTTCAGTCGTGTCTGACTCTGTGCGACCCCATAGACAGCAGCCCACCAGGCTCCCCCGTCCCTGGGATTCTCTAGGCAAGAACACT
Source organism: Bubalus kerabau (assembly GCF_029407905.1). Taxonomy (NCBI): domain Eukaryota; kingdom Metazoa; phylum Chordata; class Mammalia; order Artiodactyla; family Bovidae; genus Bubalus; species Bubalus kerabau. The sequence goes on along the minus strand of NC_073631.1, from coordinate 74,982,500 downwards.
GGAGTGGGTTGCCATTTCCTTCTCCAATGCATGAAAGTGAAAAGGGAAAGTGAAGTGGCTCAGTCGTGTCCGACTCTTAGCGACCCCATGGATTGCAGCCTAACAGGCTCCTCCGTCCATGGGATTTTCCAAGCAAGAGTACTGGAGTGGGGTGCCATTGCCTTCTCCAACCACTACAATAAGTCTGTTTAACATTTATCACCACACATAATTGCACAATTTATTTCATTGTGATGAGAACTTTTAAGATCTACTCTCTTCAAAGTGAAAATGTTAGTCTCTCAATTGTGCCCAACTATTTTCAACCCCCTGGACTGTAGCTTTCCAGGCTCCTCTGTCCATGGAATTCTTCACTCAAGAATACTGGTGTAGGTTGTCATTTCCTTCTCCAGGGGATCAGGGATCAAACCCAGGTCTCCTGCATTGTACGCATATTCTTTACTTCTCTTAGAAGCTCCCAAGTATGCAATACAGTCTTAACTACAGTCATTTTATATCAGATAAGATCAGATCAGTCGCTCAGTCGTGTCCGACTCTTTGTGACCCCATGAATCGCAGCACGCCAGGCCTCCCTGTCCATCACCAACTCCCAGAGTTCACTGAGACTCACGTCCATCGAGTCAGTGATGCCATCCAGCCATCTCATCCTCTGTCGTCCCCTTCTCCCCTTGCCCCCAATCCCTCCCAGCATCAGAGTCTTTTCCAATGAGTCAACCCTTCGCATGAGGTGGCCAAAGACCTAGAGTTTCAGCTTTAGCATCATTCCTTCCAAAGAAATCCCAGGGCTGATCTCCTTCAGAATGGACTGGGTGGATCTCCTTGCAGTCCAAGGGACTCTCAAGAGTCTTCTCCAACACCACAGTTCAAAAGCATCAATTCTTCAGAACTCAGCCTTCTTCACAGTCCAACTCTCACATCCATACATGATCACAGGAAAAACCATAGCCTTGACTAGACACACCTTTTTTGGCAAAGTCATGTCTCTGCTTTTGAATATGCTATCTAGGTTGGTCATAACTTTCCTTCCAAGGAGTAAGCATCTTTTAATTTCATGGCTGCAGTCACCATCTGTAGTGATTTTGGAGCCCAGAAAAATAAAGTCTGACACTGTTTCCACTGTTTCCCCATCTATTTCCCATGAAGTGATGGGACTGGATGCCATGATCTTTGTTTTCTGAATGTTGAGCTTTTTTTTTTTTTTTAAATTTTATTTTATTTTTAAACTTTACAAAATTGTATTAGTTTTGCCAAATATCAAAATGAATCCACCACAGGTATACACGTGTTCCCCATCCTGAACCCTCCTCCCTCCCCATACCATCCCTCTGGGTCGTCCCAGTGCACCAGCCCCAAGCATCCAGTATCGTGCATCGAACCTGGACTGGCAACTCATTTCATACATGATATTTTACATGTTTCAATGCCATTCTCCCAAATCTTCCCACCCTCTCCCTCTCTCACAGAGTCCATAAGACTGTTCTATACATCAGTGTCTCTTTTGCTGTCTCGTACACAGGGTTATTGTTACCATCTTTCTAAATTCCATATATATGCGTTAGTATACTGTATTGGTGTTTTTCTTTCTGGCTTACTTCACTCTGTATAATAGGCTCCAGTTTCATCCACCTCATTAGAACTGATTCAAATGTATTCTTTTTAATGGCTGAATAATACTCCATTGTGTATATGTACCACTGCTTTCTTATCCATTCATCTGCTGATGGACATCTAGGTTGCTTCCATGTCCTGGCTATTATAAACAGTGCTGCGATGAACATTGGGGTACACGTGTCTCTTTCCCTTCTGGTTTCCTCAGTGTGTATGCCCAGCAGTGGGATTGCTGGATCATAAGGCGGTTCTATTTCCAGTTTTTTAAGGAATCTCCACACTGTTCTCCATAGTGGCTGTACTAGTTTGCATTCCCACCAACAGTGGAAGAGGGTTCCCTTTTCTCCACACCCTCTCCAGCATTTATTACTTGTAGACTTTTGGATCGCAGCCATTCTGACTGGTGTGAAATGGTACCTCATAGTGGTTTTGATTTGCATTTCTCTGATAATGAGTGATGTTGAGCATCTTTTCATGTGTTTGTTAGCCATCTGTATGTCTTCTTTGGAGAAATGTCTATTTAGTTCTTTGGCCCATTTTTTGATTGGGTCATTTATTTTTCTGGAGTTGAGCTGTAGGAGTTGCTTGTATATTTTTGAGATTAGTTGTTTGTCAGTTGCTTCATTTGCTATTATCTTCTCCCATTCTGAAGGCTGTCTTTTCACCTTGCTAATAGTTTCCTTTGATGTGCAGAAGCTTTTAAGGTTAATTAGGTCCCATTTGTTTATTTTTGCTTTTATTTCCAATATTCTGGGAGGTGGGTCATAGAGGATCCTGCTGTGATGTATGTCAGAGAGTGTTTTGCGTATGTTCTCCTCTAGGAGTTTTATAGTTTCTGGTCTTACATTTAGATCTTTAATCCATTTTGAGTTTATTTTTGTGTATGGTGTTAGAAAGTGTTCTAGTTTCATTCTTTTACAAGTGGTTGACCAGTTGTCCCAGCACCACTTGTTAAAGAGATTGTCTTTAATCCATTGTATATTCTTGCCTCCTTTGTCAAAGATAAGGTGTCCATAAAAAGATAAGGTGTCCATATGTGCGTGGATTTATCTCTGGGCTTTCTATTTTGTTCCATTGATCTATATTTCTGTCTTTGTGCCAGTACCATACTGTCTTGATAACTGTGGCTTTGTAGTAGAGCCTGAAGTCAGGTAGGTTGATTCCTCCAGTTCCATTCTTCTTTCTCAAGATCGCTTTGGCTATTCGAGGTTTTTTGTATTTCCATACAAATTGCAAAATTATTTGTTCTAGCTCTGTGAAGAATGCTGTTGGTAGCTTGATAGGGATTGCATTGAATCTATAGATTGCTTTGGGTAGTATACTCATTTTCACTATATTGATTCTTCCAATCCATGAACATGGTATATTTCTCCATCTGTTAGTGTCCTCTTTGATTTCTTTCACCAGTGTTTTATAGTTTTCTATATATAGGTCTTTAGTTTCTTTAGGTAGATATAGTCCTAAGTATTTTATTCTTTCCGTTGCAATGGTGAATGGAATTGTTTCCTTAATTTCTCTTTCTGTTTTCTCATTATTAGTGTATAGGAATGCAAGGGATTTCTGTGTGTTGATTTTATATCCTGCAACTTTACTATAGTCATTGATTAGTTCTAGTAATTTTCTGGTGGAGTCTTTAGGGTTTTCTATGTAGAGGATCATGTCATCTGCAAACAGTGAGAGCTTTACTTCTTCTTTTCCAATTTGGATTCCTTTTATTTCTTTTTCTGCTCTGATTGCTGTGGCCAAAACTTCCAAAACTATGTTGAATAGTAATGGTGAAAGTGGGCACCCTTGTCTTGTTCCTGACTTTAGAGGAAATGCTTTCAATTTTTCACCATTGAGGATAATGTTTGCTGTGGGTTTGTCATATATAGATTTTATTATGTTGAGGTATGTTCCTTCTATTCCTGCTTTCTGGAGAGTTTTTATCATAAATGGATGTTGAATTTTGTCAAAGGCTTTCTCTGCATCTATTGAGATAATCATATGGTTTTTATTTTTCAATTTGTTAATGTGGTGTATTACATTGATTGATTTGCGGATATTGAAGAATCCTTGCATCCCTGGGATAAAGCCCACTTGGTCCTGATGTATGATCTTTTTAATGTGTTGTTGGATTCTGATTGCTAGAATTTTGTTAAGGATTTTTGCATCTATGTTCATCAGTGATATTGGCCTATAGTTTTCTTTTTTCGTGGGATCTTTGTCAGGTTTTGGTATTAGGGTGATGGTGGCCTCATAGAATGAGTTTGGAAATTTACCATCCTCTGCAATTTTCTGAAAGAGTTTGAGCAGGATAGGTATTAGCTCTTCTCTAAATTTTTGGTAGAATTCAGCTGTGAAGCCGTCTGGACCTGGAAAGCCCATTTCTAACATGTGTCATGCTAATTAGTATGTCACTTTGTTCATAGTAAAAAGATCAGTTCTGATGTTCATTTTTCTTTTAACAGAGCCTCAAGTATTGATTATTATCTGGATTGCTGTAGCATGTACAATAGTCTCATGAGAATGTGGCATTTCTGATATCTTGGTAGCTGGCCGCTCTGAGAACCTGGGTCTTCAGTGAAGACAGTTGACTGTTCTCAGAATTGAAACATAAGCTAATCAGCAATTGAGTAATGTCACACTGTTTATACAGAGAAGTATTTTAGAGTGACACCAGTATTTTAGAGGGATACCTGTACCCTTTGTTGAGTATTTTACGGAGTTGTTTGTTTAGTACTAGTTCACCCTACCCCCACTTTCCTGGAACTTACTCCTCCCTGTTTCACCTCCAACCCCACGATAATTAATAATGAACATGGCGTTGCCTTCTCAGGACACAGCTGATTATTTCAGGGATGGGAATGATTGAAGTGTGGGCAATTAGCTTCACTTTACATGAAACTAGGAAGTGAGACACAGAGGAACGATGGCTTTTTTCGTATCCGGGCCCATTCGTGGAAGCCTGGGATCTGAGCGGTGTTTCCTGGTTTGTGCATGGCATGGAAGAGCAGAAGAGGCCAGCTTGGAGAAAAAAGGAAGAACAAAATACAGATAAGGCAGAAAGAGCCTTACAGAGAGAAGGAAGACTCTCAGGATTTCCACAGACCTTTGAATCCTGATCATGGTGGCTGTAAAAACATGCTCCCCAAATCTCCTGATATGGTGAGAAAAATTGCCTAATTTTGCTCAAACTGTTGCCCTCTGGATCCACCAACATGTTAGCTCCAAAGCCTCCTTCCCATGGGCTTTTCCCTGACCATGACTGTGCATAGCAGTACTGAAATCCAGGTGTATTCCTGTAAGACACAAGCCTCCTCAACCAGGAGACTTTAATTGAAGACTCACCTGCCCAAGATGTTCTCAGAGCTTCACTACAGTCCAAGCTTCTTCCTGCACAATTCTACTTCCTCCCCCTAACCTTCAAAAGTGTCAGAGGTAGATCAAGAATCTTCCTGTCCTGTCTTGTTCCCTCCCCTACTCCTCTTATGGGCATTTCCTCCTTTAAACTGTCATACAACTAATCCCATGTTGGCATCTGTTTCTTGGAACCTGAAGTAACACACTGATTCTAGTCTCTTACTAAGGACTGATTATATTTTTCCTCTTGGGTGTTATGAGCCACTTCTGTAGTCTAATATTAATTTCTACTTTTAATCTTTAACCTATGTGATGGTTACGTGTTCACCTGACTGGCCATGGGGTACCAAGATTAAACATCATTTCTAGATGTGTCTGTTGAGGGTATTTCTAGATGGGGTTAGCATTTGAATTAGTGGACTCAATGAAATAGATTGCTCTCCCCAATGAGGGTTGCATTATCCAGTTCGTTAATTGCCTGAATAGAACAAAAGGTGGACAAAAGAGGAATTTGCCCCCTTTTTTGATTGCCTCATTGCTTAAGCTGAAATATTTCATCTTCTCCTGCCCTTGGGCTGGAACTTACACCATTGGCTTCTCTTGTTCTCAGGCCTTCAGACTTGAGCTGAATTACACCACCAGCTTTCCTGTCTTTGCAACCTGTAGACAACAGATTGTAGAATTTCTTGGCCTCCATAACTGCATGAGCCAACTCCTCATAATAGATTATATATCTCTGTCTATCTATCTATCCATCTATGCATATATTTCCCACCGCTTCTATTTTTCTGGAGAGTCTTGGTTAATAAAACTCACCTAAAGGATTTACTGTTGTTTTTTTCAACAAAAGGAGCAAATAGACTTAGCGTTTTCCTGAGCTCCATAGATATATTCTCTCATTTAATTCTTGAATTAACCTTGAGAGGTATGTATTATTATCACCATTTTTCAGATGAGGAATCTGTTTTAGAGATTAAGTAGTTTGCCTAGGATCACACAATTAAAAGGCTAGGAATGGATCCCATGACTTTCAGACTCCAAAGCCAATATTCTGAGCCACACTATTTTGTTGGGTGCTATATGCTAAATTCGGAGAAGGTGATGGCACCCTACTCCAGTACCCTTGCCTGGAAAGTCCCATGGATGGAGGAGCCTGGTAGGCTGCAGTCCATAGGGTCGCTAAGAGTAGGACACGACTGAGTGACTTCACTTTCACTTTTCACTTTCATGCATTGGAGAAGGAAATGGCAACCCACTCCAGTGTTCTTGCCTGGAGAATCCCAGGGATGGGGGAGCCTGGTGGGCTGCCATCTATGGGGTCACACAGAGTCAGACATGACTGAAGTGACTTAGCAGCATATGCTAAATTAGTTCAAAAGTCAAAACTATCCAACTTGATATTTATACTTGCTTCCAAAACCAAGCATCCAAATAAGTCTCCTGACACATAAATCTATATTTCTTGAGCTATTTTGTTGGACTTAGATAGCTCATTGTCCTATCCTTCTTGATTTTTAATCAATATTGAAATATTCCCTACTCCCTTCATCTTCCATACATGAAGCCTGTGCCATATGGAAGCTAGAAAATAATTGGCTTCATTCCTGTTGCAAATCAGGAAAGGTAAAGCTTCAGATTTAATGGCTACCATCTCTCTGCCATCTCCACAAACAGACCTCGTTTATGTTGGTGTCAAATTTAGAGGAGGCCAAACAAATTATGTCTTGGGAGGGGATGGACATAATACAAAATGCAAAAGGAATTACAAAGATATTTTTATGTGTTCTGCAATTCTTCAAGTCAGGACAGATTTGTTGGCTATGTGCAGTTTGTTTGTTTGTTTGTTTTAAATAGAGATTAAAAAAGTAACCCAAGTAAATAGTTTGACAGATTACTGAGAAATGCTATGTGTTTGAGCCATTGAAGGAAAATTTTTCACTCCCTTTTAATAGTCCAAATTGGGTGATAGAAAATATGAAAGTATATCTGAATATAAAGAACAGAATTGTTACAACCATGGAAACTACAAGAAGTCAGGCAAGAATGGTCCCTTTCTTGGAGAACTGCCCCAAGCCAAATATAGCCTGCCTACCTGCGCTCTGCCTCTTAGCACACACTCAAGAACTGATTGCCATGGGGGACAGAAGGTTCATCCCCTTACCCTGAATGGGGACTGGCTCTGTGGTGAGTTCTGTGTTCCAGAGCTTTGCATAGGATCAGACTAAAGCCAGATTCCGGCTGAGATCACATATGTGCTTAGTTCCTTTCTCTGCCTCATGTTGCTCCTCTCATTGCCCATTGGAAAGCCCTCCCCCAGTAAATCACATCTATAGGAATCATCTCAAGCTCTGCTTCTAGGAAATCTATCATCAGACCGAGGCTTAGAGGAGTTTTATTTTGAAAGAGCTGGAATGCAGCCTAGCATTCTGAATACTTTCTTGGACTCTTGGGAATGTTGGAGAACAAGTTTGTGGCTGGTGAGAGATCTTAACAGAAAGGGGAAGAGAGAACAAGGGTGAATACTGAAATGTGAAAGAAGGTAATGAAGAAGATAAATTCCTGACTGATTAAATTAAATTTTCATTATAGAGGACTGGAATGCAAAAGTAGGAAGTCAAGAAATACTTGGAGTAACAGGCAAATTTGGCTTGGAGTACAGAATGAAGCAGAGCAAGGGCTAATGCAGTTTTGCCAAGAGAACGCACTGGTCATAGCAAACACCCTCTTCGAACAACACAAGAGATGACTGTACACATGGACATCACCAGGTGATCAATACCAAAATCAGATTGATTATATTCTTTGCAGCCAAAGATGGAGAAGCTCTATACAGTCAGCAAAAACAAGACCAGGAGCTGACTGTGGCTCAGACCATGAACTCTTTATTGCCAAATTCAGACTTAAACTGAAGAAAATAGGGAAAACAATTAGACTATTCAAGTATGACCTAAATCAAATCCTTACAGTTATACAGTAGAAGTGAGAAATGGATTTAAGGGACTAGATCTGATAGAGTGCCTGATGAACTATGGACAGAGTTTTGTGACATTGTACAGGAGGCAGGGATCAAGACCATCCCCAAGAAAAAGAAATGCAAAAGGCAAAATGGTTGTCTGAGGAGGCCTTAAAAATAACTGAATAGAAGAGAAGTGAAAAGCAAAGGAGAAAAGGAAAGATATACCCATTTGAATGTAGAGTTCCAAAGAATAGCAAAGAGATCAGAAAGCCTTTCTCAGTGATCAATGCAAAGAAATAGAGGAAAACAACAGAATGAGAAAGACTAGCGATCTCTTCAAGAAAATTAGAGATACCAAGGGAACATTTCATGCAAAGATGAGCACAATAAAGGACAGAAATGGTAGGGACCTAACAGAAGCAGAAGATATTAAGAAGACGTGGCAAGAATACATAGAAGAACTGTACAAAAAAGATCTTCATAACCCAGATAATCATGATGGTGTGATCACTGACCTAGAGCCAGACATTCTGAAATGCAAAGTCAAGTGGGCCTTAGGAAGCATCTCTATGAACAAAGCTACTGGAGCTGATGGAATTCCAGTTGAGCTATTTCAAATCCTGAAAGATGATGCTGTGAAAGTGCTGCACTCAATATGCCAGCAAATTTGGAAAACTCAGCAGTGGCCACAGGACTGGAAAAGGTCAGTTTTCATTCTAATCCCAAAGAAAGGCAATGCCAAAGAATGCTCAAACTTCCGCACAATTGCACTCATCTCACACACTAGTAAAGTAATGCTCAAAATTCTCCAAGCCAGGCTTCAACAGTATGTGAACCATGAACTTCCAGATGTTTAAGCTGGATTTGCAAAAGGCAGAGGAACCAGAGATCAAATTGCCAACATCTGTGGGGTCATTGAAAAAGCAAAAGAGTTCCAGAAAAATATCTACTTCTACTTCATTGACTATGCCAAAGCCTTTTATTGTATGGACCACAACAAACTCTTGAAAATTCTTAAAGAGATGGGAATACCAGAACACCTGACCTGCCTCTTGAGAAATCTGTATGCAGGTCAGGAAGCAACAGTTAGAACTGGACATGGAACAACAGACTGGTGCCTAATAGGAAAAGGAGTATGTCAAGGCTGTATATTGTCACCCTCCTTATTTAACTTATATGCAGAGTACACCATGAGAAACACTGGGCTGGATGAAGCACAAGCTGGAATCAAGATTGCCAGGAGAAATAATCAATAACCTCAGATATGCAGATTACACTACCCATATGGCAGAAAGCAAAGAAGAACTAAAGAGCCTCTTGATGAAAGTGAAAGAGGAGAGTGAAAAAGTTGGCTTAAAACTCAACATTCAGAAAACTAAGATCACGGCATCTGGTCCCATCACTTCATGGGAAATAGATGGAGAAACAGTGACAACAGTGTCAGACTTTATTTTTGGGGGCTCCAGAATCACTGCAGATTGTGACTGCAGCCATGAAATTAAAAGACGCTTACTCCTTGGAAGAAAAGTTATGACCAACCTAGACAGCTTATCCAAAAGCAGAAACATTACTTTGCCAACAAAGATCCATCTGGTCAAAGCTTTGTTTTTTCCAGTAGTCATGTATGGATGTGAGAGTTGGACTCTAAAGAAAGCTGAGGGCCAAAGAATTGATGCTTTTGAGCTGTGGTGTTGTAGAAGACTCTTGAGAGTCCCTTGGACAGCAAGGTGATCCAACCAGTCTATCCTAAAGAAAATCAGTCCTGAATATTCATTGAAAGGACTGATGTTGAAGCTAAAACTCTAATACTTTTGTCACCTTATGTGAAGAACTGACTCATTTGAAAAGACACTGATGCTGGGAAAGATTGAAGGTGGGAGGAGAAGGGGACGACTGAGGATGAGATGGTGGATGGTATCACTGACTCAATGGACATGCTGCTGCTGCTGGTGCTAAATCGCTTCAGCTGTGTCCGATTCTGTGCGACCCCATAGACGGCAGCCCACCAGGCTCCCCCGTCCCTGGGATTTTCCAGGCAAGAACACTGGAGTGGGTTGCCATTTCCTTTTCCAATGCATGAAAGTGAAAAGTGAAAGTGAAGTGGCTCAGTCGTGTCCAACTCTTAGCGACCCCATGGACTGCAGCCTACCAGACTCCTCCGTCCATGGGATTTTCCAGGCAAGAGTACTGGAGTGCGGTGCCATTGCCTTCTCTGCAATGGACATGAGTTTGAGTAAATTCTAGGAGTTGGTGATGGACAAGGAGGCCTGGCGTGCTGCAGTCCATGGGGTTGCAAAGAGTTTGGCAGGACTGAGTGACTGAACTGAACTGAACTGACTAATTAAAACTTGTAGTATATCTGATAAGTTTCCTAAGAACATATGTACATGAATGTTACTTTTCCAATGTATACTCAAATTGGAAGGTAAGATTATTTTTAGGATGTTGCAGCAAATACCCATCTTGGATCTTGAGTCCACATTTCCCATGCTTCCTGATAAGGCTTTGTTTTTAAACACAAAAAAGATTTCCTTGAACTTATTTCTAGTCAGATTCAGAAGGGGCATTCTTTCTCTTCAGAGATTTTGCATTTCTCTAGCTAGCAGCTGGCACTGATTATTTTTCCACAGGACGATTAGAATGCTGGCATCTGTAAAATTATTTGCCATAACAGCTAAAGGAGGATCTAGGATTAGTCATTTCCTTTGTTCAGAACAGTCTGAGAACTACCATTTAGGAAGGACCCAAACTCAGGGAGGCATAAAATTCTTTAGGTAACAGTATAATGGTTCACAGCATAGGTTCTGTTGTCAGCTCCCCTCCATGGGGTTTGTCATGATTAAATGAGATGATACTTTTAGAGTGCTTAACCCAAGACTGGCATGAAGTAAATGCACAGTAAGGGCCACCCATCGTGATGACAGTTCCTGAACCTCTCTAGCCTTGACTCCATGAGCCCTCTCTTCTTGCCTCTTTGGTTTGCTCTGTTTAGTTGCTGGTGCTTTAGGGGTCTCAGAGTACCCCCTGCTTCTGACAGTGATTCAGATTCTCTGTTGGCTCCCAAACTCTTCACTGTTGGTTCTTAGATAATTGACTCCATAGGACTCCATCTCACCTTCTGGCCCCAATTATTTGGTAACACCCCCAGTTCCCTCCAGTTTCTGCTTTGAGCAGCAAGCCCCTGGCCCCCTTATTCAGCAACTCTTGCCTCTTAGTTTGTGATCATTACCATGACCCTGGCTGAGAAAAGTTTCCTCCCCTTTAATGTACTAGGGACTTACATGGAACCCTGTTAGCTATACTTGTCTTCCCACCCCTTGAGTTGAAGGGAATACAGCTGTCTCCTTCTGCTCAGGCATGGAAAAGCATGGACTAGGGAAGAAAATGATATTTCAGTCCTCCTTACCCACCTTCAGCCTTGGATACCAAGACAGGATCTTTATTATCAAGTGATCTATGCATTAGAAACTTGTGTTTGGTGTTAACTTATTGCTATTTTTAGTCCCACGTGATTGGAGAGTCATATGCTATACCAGAAATCCCTCAGTGTCTGATCATGGCTCAGTGCTGTCTGTTCCTTTGGAGGCCAAGTGCATCTCTGATGAAGAGGTGAAGAGAATTTTATTGTACTTCACACTTTTCAGAAGTATGGCCTGTTATGACAACATGTCACTGCTTTGTAATTTCAAGGGATCTGTGTTCGGGGAATGGGAAGCAGTGGTGCTGGTCTCTATTTGACCTTTATGCCTGGAACCCTGCATTTCACATTTCCAATTTTGAATTTCTCCAAATTTTCTACCTTCAGTTCAGTTCAGTCCCTCAGTCGTGTCCGACTCCTTGCGACCCCATGAATCTCAGCACACCAGGCCTCCCTGTCCATCACCAACCCCCGGAGTTCACCCAAACTTACGTCCATTGAGTTGGTGATGCCATCCAGCCATCTCATCCTCTGTCGTCCCCTTTTCTTCCTGCCCCCAATCCCTCCCAGCATCACAGTCTTTTCCAATGAGTCAACTCTTCACATGAGGTGGCCAAAGTACTGGAGTTTCAGCTTCAGCATCATTCCTTCCAAAGAAATCCCAGGGCTGACCCCATTTAGAATGGACTGGTTGGATCTCCTTGCAGTCTAAAGGACTCTTAAGAGTCTTCTCCAACACCACAGTTCAAAAGCATCAATTCTTCAGCACTCAGCTTTCTTCACAGTCCAACTGTCACATCCACACATGACCACTGGAAAAACCATAGCCTTGACTAGATGGACCTTTGTTGGCAAAGTAACATCTCTGCTTTTCAATATGCCTTCTAGGTTGGTCATAACTTTCCTTCCAAGGAGTAAGCGTCTTTTAATTTCATGGCTGCAGTCACCACCTGCAGTGATTTTGGAGCCCAGAAAAATAAAGTCTGACACTGTTTCCACTGTTTCTCCATCTGTTTCCCATGAAGTGATGGAACCAGATGCCATGATCTTTGTTGGGTTCCACCTAATCCAGTTCCCAATCACAGTGCTTTGTGTAGGATGTAGGGAGTCTCAGCCCAAAGCAACTTTATCTTGGGTACTCAACACTACCTGAAGGGAGTTAGCCTTGGAGCATAAGACAAATAGAAATAGGAAGAAGTCTAGTAGCACCCTTGTGTTCCTTTGAAAAATAATGAAGTAACATTAGGGATGATTTTTGTGGTTTTGCTCTCTCATTGTTCTATTGGGGGGAAAAAAAAGGCTGGGTTCTAACCATGCATTAGCTGGACCATGCACATGGTAAAGCATGTAGTTAAGACTTTGGTTTTGCTCCCTTAGCATAGGGACTATAACTATTTGATGGAGTTGCTATGAGGATGAGCACGCCTGGCACAGAGAAATTGTCTGATAAATGGTAAACATTATCATTACCAACTGCAAAAATTAGTTACAGTATCACAGCTGGAATGGGACCTTTATTATCTAAAAGGTTGAGATATCATGAAAGAAAACAAATGTACCAGATGCTGCTTTACTTTTCCCATAACTCCCCATAAGGAAAAGGTATTGAGTATGATATAAAATCAATATACAGGCAGAGGAATAAAGATTTCATGTCTAGGCAGGCTTTATTCACATTTATAGGTTACAACAAACATAACTATATTGCTCACCCTTGTTTCTTATGAATCCAGAATTTATCTCTAAATATCCTTTTGAGACAGAGAATGAGAAAGGGGAAGAGACATTGGGATTGAGGCTTAATTTTATGTATGTTTAATTCATGTTTGTGAATTATTAGTACAATAAATGCTGATTTCATTCATAACCAAGTGGGGCTATTTATGTTTGAATGGAAAGCACATATATTTGCTCACACAAAGCTCTATTGTGAACTAAAAAAATTTTTTAAAAATCAGTTTTTATTGTTCAGACAATTGTGCAGTAACCAAAGGCTCAAAAATGAGGGTTCTGGGAATTGTCAGCATAAACTAGGAGTGTTAATGTGCTGGATTTTTTACGTGGTATCATAGGATGGGTTAAGACCTAATAGAGGTGAACAGGCTGAAGAATGTTTTCCAATGGCCTGGATGCTGTTTACTTACACTTTATTATTTTCCACTGGGGACTCTGTAGCTCTCAGAAGGGTATGTCCTTGATTTCATCCCGGCTTCACAGAGGATGTGAGCTGAGCAGTGCCCAAAACAGCAGCAGCTGTGTTTGTGGGCACACGTTCACTTACAGGTTAGAGAAGCAAACACGTGCTGCATGTACAGAGTCAACAGGTGCTTTGGGAACTAACCACAGGTTGAAGCTCTAGGGGAATTCAAGAGACCACTGGCTTAGTGCCTTCTCCCCAAGGCTAGTTTTCAGAGAATGGCCATGATCTGTATGCATTTTATACTTGTATATAAGACCTCCAGAGGCAAAGTACAGGTTTAAATAGCTATCTTCCCTGGTTTCTAGGAAGAATATTTATGTATTGGGAATTTTTTTTTAAGTTGAAAGAATAAAAATTTCTCCTCAAATTTCCTCCAAAGATAACCACTGAAGGTAACATCATGATATGAATAAATAGCATACATAATGTACTTAGTACAGTGCCTAGAAAATAGTAAGTTCTGAATATATAGCTGACTTTTTTATGTATGTGTGTGTATATATATCGGAGAAGGCAATGGCACCCCACTCCAGTACTCTTGCCTGGAAAATCCCATGGACGGAGGAGCCTAGTAGGCGGCAGTCCATGGGGTCACACAGTCGGACACGATTGAGCAACTTCACTTTCACTTTTCACTTTCATGCATTGGAGAAGGAAATGGCAACCCACTCCAGTGTTCTTGCCTGGAGAATCCCAGGGACGGGGGAGCCTGGTGGGCTGCTGTCTATGGGGTCGCACAGAGTCGGACACGACTGAAGTGACTTAACAGCAACAGTATATATATATGTGCTGTATGTAATTTTTCTTTCCCTTATTTTCTTTTTTAAAATTTATATGCATGCATTTGTTGAATAGGTAAATATTCAACCATGTTTACTGAGCACTAGGAACTTCAAATGTGTTAGAGAGGGAACTCTACATTAGGGTTGACAAGACATCATCTTTGCTCTTAAGTTGGTCACAATTCTAGATGAAGAAATAGATAGGCAATGGGTGTTTTGTGTGCTGGGGAGGTGACCTGGGTGCTACATGGAGATAAACTGGGGCTCCTTAACCTCACTGAGACTTTCTGGAGAAAATGATGTCAATCCTCAGATGTGAAGGATGGACAGGAGCTATTTAGTCAGTTGAGTGGAAACAAGAAAATATTTCCTAAAGAGAAAACAATACATGTTAAGTTCCTAAAGCAGGATGGAGCATGGCATCTTCATGAAACTAAATGGAATTCTGTGTGGCTGAAGAGTATGCAGTTGGGATTAGAAGAGATGGTAGGAGTATGGGAGGGTGGGGCAGGATGGAGGGTGAGGCTGGGAAAGAGGCAGAAAGAATAGTGAGCTATGACGTTGATGGGGTAAACAGGTGGATGTCATGAGAGCTTCAGGAGCCCTGTGAGAGAGCTTAGATTTCATCTTGAGGATAGCGAGGAGCCACTGAAGCAAGAGACACAGACAGATTTGTGTTTTAAGAAGAATACATTAAGTCAGTAAAAAAATAGATTGCCATTAATAAATAAGATAATTAAAAATACAAGAAAATAATTGGGACAGGATGAACAGAAAAGAGCCTACCTTTAAAATTTTAAAACATCTTTTATTTTTCAGATAAAGATTAAATTTAAAATACGAATAACACTGAGATCACTGCATATTAAGAGCTGGGATATGTGGCACTTTAAAGTGATATTCCATGCAAAATTTGTAGCTACAAAAGTATTTACTAGAAATAAGTGAAAATGGAGGGTGAGTTCTATAGGGAAGAAAATTAAAAACCTTCTTAGTATTGAAATGAGCTGTTTAATGGAAGTAAACATTTGAATACAAATTTACTGTTGGTAAATACTGCTTCTCATTTAGAGTTTAGCTGTAATAAATTTCTAGAAGTGTTCTTTTTTATTTTCTACAAGTGTTGTTTATCAATCTTCACTTTCATCTCTGATGTTTATGGTATGAGTAAAGAGGGAAGGAAGGGTGTGAGGTTTTGAAGGTGATCATTTTGAAGGAGGGAAAATAGCATTTATGAGATACCTACCTACCATGTCCCAAGAGATACTGTTTATGGTATCTTGCATGCATGGATGCCAAGTTGCTTCAGTCATGTCTGAATCTTTGTGACCCCATGGACTGTTGCCCACCCAGCTTCTCTGTCCATGGAATTCTCCAGGCAAGAATACTGGAGTGGGTTGCCATGCCCTCCTCCAAGGGATCTTCCTGACCCAGGGGTCAAACCCGTGTCTCCTGTGGCTCCTACAGCTCCTGCACTGCAGGCAGATTCTTTACTGCTGAGCCACCAGGGAAGCCCCTTATGGTATTTTACCTGTGAGGATATTACTCTCCTATTTCATAGGAGTTAAAGCTCGAAGAGTATCAATTACCATCAGGATCACAGAGTTAGGATGTATTGGGTTGGCATGTGAATCCAGTACTGTCTACCTTTCCATTGCTCCTCCTCTTGGCCTCTTATCCAGAACCAAAGTAACTTTTTTTCCAGGTGCCCCATTCTGAACCTAGAAAATCGGGGATGAAGCAACTTGTCTGCAATCAATACTCCCTCTGATGGCTCAGCTGGTAAAGAATCCACCTGCAATGTGGGAGACCTGGGTTCGATCCCTGGGTTGGGAAGATCCCCTGGAGAAGGGAACAGCTATCCACTCCAGTATTCTGGCCTGGAGAATTCCATGAATTGTATAGCCCATGGGGTAGCAAAGCGTCAGACACGACTGAGCGACTTTCACCTTCTGCTATGGCTGATAATCTTGGTGCATGCAAAGGCCACTTTAGACCTAGAGTCCTTCTTCCCCACTGGACAGCACAAAGGGGCACCTTTCAAGGAAAAGTTGAGTCTAGTGTGAAGATAATTGTAGAAATTTTAGAAAAATGCAGCCTTTTCCTTGGAGCTGCTTTTACTTTTGGATTGCTAATTTATTCAGATAATTGGCCCTGGGCCTGTAACCCTCTAACTCAGCCTGGCGTTTGTTAACATGCAGGCAGCCTGGTGAAGCCTGCCACTGATAGCCATGGGAACCAGTCAATGTGTGGCAGGGCTTGGGGTGCAGCGGAAGCATCTGTGTGGACCACATGGGGCTTCTCAGCTTGTAGGATTGTGGCAACTTGGAACCATTTGCTTTAAAGGTCTATCTGCATTATCAGCAAAGAATATGGAAAACGGCTCAATTTCAGCTGATTACCCACTAAAGTGCCTGGGAGCCGCTCTGTAATTTTCATTGCTGCTTGCAGGGCTCTTCAGCAAAGTTTGCAGGCGAATTTAATGGAAGGCATTCAGCCCTGCTGAATGGCAGACAGAGAAGGCACTAGCTTCCTGTTCTCTTTGTTTGAAAGCATCTGTTACCATAACATAGTAAACAGTTCTTAAGCCATTTTGGGAACAGCCATCTGTGAGACACCTCTCCAGTGTAGGCTTTGGTCCAGACTTTAGTTTTCCCACAGCTTAACCCAGAAAGAATTATCTCTGCTGTCCAAGGCCAATGAGATTGGCTTTAACAAGGATTTCTAGGAAATGGCTCCTGGCAATCTAGATGAATAAACTCTCCTAACACTAGTTAGAGTCAAATAAACTCTAACCCTGTGGCACAATCATACAATGGCATACTTGCTAACAACTAAAAAGATGTTGTAGATCCCACTTCTTACACTTTAAGGTGTTTGTGAATCACTCGGGATCTTGTTAAAATGAAGATCTGATTCAATAGATCTGGAGTGAACCTCAGGTTCTGCATTTCCAACAAGTTCCCAGGTGATCACAGTGCTATTGATCCTTGGACCACACTGTGGGCAGCAAGGCTGTAGAAAATTTATAATTGCATGGAAGGTGTTCCTGGCTCCAGTAACTTAATCTTCGTTTCCATCTTCATTGTCTCTGAATAAAAATGCTGTCAGGTCCCTCGTTTTTCTGCTCACTTTAAATGATAGGTAGTCCCACAACTAAGTTAAGTTGCAAAACTAGTTTCAACCCAGTGAAAAAACAAAGCAACAATCCTTTGTGGCCACTAAAGCATTCTCACTGGCTTTAAATGTTATTACCTCTCAACGGGGATCTGGTGTTGGGAAAGGCGGGTTGCCAAAATAGTTAGCTGTCCTCCCCTCTGGATTTCCTGTGGGAAGACAGACTCACTTTGGGTCTGCTCTCTGTTTCACTGGTACCTTGGATGAAATTGAGGCAGAAGAGCCCATCCTAATATTCTGACCATAAAAATAGTGATTTTCAGTGATTGCTTCTGGATAGTAGACCTGATCATGGAAGGCTGGGGGAATGGACTTTCATTTTCTCATTTTAGAACCTTTTATAAAGCATATGTGTGTCTATATGTAGATATACACATATGCTAACATATATGTATATAGGTACATGTGTGTATATATGAACTTATGTGAAGTGAAAGTCTCTCAGTCATGTCTGACTCTTTGCAACCCTATGAATTGTAGCCCACCAGGCTCCTCTGTCCATGGAAATCTTCAGGCAAGAATATTGGTGGGGTTTGCCATTTTCTTCTCCAGGGGATCTTCCCAGCCCGGGGACTGAACCCACATCTCTCATGTCTCCTGCATTGACAAGCAGGTTCTTTACCACTAGCACCACCTGGGAAGACATGGACTTATACATATAAATGCATATATAGAAGGCATATAAAATTTGCCACACACATACCACTTTTGTAGGTTAAAAAAAGTAACTATAAGAAAAATAGGGGAGGAATAATCTAAATTCACTAAGTAGCTCTCTAATTGTATTTAAGCTACAGAAGAAATGGGAATTCCCAGGTGACGCTAGTGGTAAAGAACCCACCTGCAAATACAGGAGATGTAAGAGACACAGGTTCGATCCCTGGGTTGGGAAGATCCCCTGGAGGAGGGCATGGCAACCCACTCCAGTATTCTTGCCTGGAGACTCCCATGGACAGAGGAGCCTAGTGGGCTACAGTTCATAGGGTCACAAGGAGTCAGACATCACAGAAGCGACTTAGCATGCATGCACTACATAACAAATAGCCATAAGTGAAGTGAAAACTGTTTTTCGTTGTTGCAAAATGAGTAGTTAATACCTTCTTTCATTTTCCCTACAAAAATCGTATTCACAGGTATACATGTATACCTGTGGCGGATTCATTTTGATATTTGGCAAAACTAATACAATTATGTAAAGTTTAAAAATAAAATAAAATTTTAAAAAAATTGGAAAAAAATATCGTATTCAAATTTAAACAAAATTGAAGGAAAAAATTTCATTCTGTAAACATATACTCCAGTTTCCATCTCTCTGAACTATTTAGTGGCGGCAAGAAGATTCTTTGAAGCCTGTGAACTCTTTCAGTTTCCAATTTGTGCTGGTGCTAGAATAGGTGGGGTGCTGCAGCCATCACCCTGATATACAGGATGGCACAGATGTCTGGTCTGTCCATTTTCACAGATGTGTTTGATGAGCTGACCCTCCGTTAATGGTCTTTGGGACTGAGCTGTCATGTGTCAGAGATATGCTTCTTTCTAGCTATCTCATCATTGCCTCATAAACCATGAGTGAACAGTTCATTGTGAAGACCCACACTTGAAACACTCACCTGTCAACAGCAAAATTCTTTGTACCTTTTACTTCAACTTTCTGTTGTGTGAGAAATGTTGAAACCCAGCCTTCTGGTTGGCCCTGAGCAATTTCCAGGTAGATGGAGATCTGCTATGAATTTGAATTCACAGGTCAGGTCAGTCGCTCAGTCGTGTCCGACTCTTTGCAACCCCATGAATTGCAGCATGCCAGGCCTCCCTGTCCATCACCAACTTCCGGAGTTCACTCAGACTCACGTCCATCGAGTCAGTGATGCCATCCAGCCATCTCATCCTCTGTCGTCCCCTTCTCCTCCTGCCCCCAATCCCTCCCAGAATCAGAGTCTTTTCCAATGAGTCAACCCTTCGCATGAGATGGCCAAAGTACTGGAGTTTCAGCTTTGGCATCATTCCTTCCAAAGAAATCCCAGGGCTGATCTCCTTCAGAATGGACTGGTTGGATCTCCTTGCAGTCCAAGGGACTCTCAAGAGTCTTCTCCAACACCACAGTTCAAAAGCATCAATTCTTCAGCGCTCAGCCTTCTTCACAGTCCAACTCTCACATCCATACATGACCACAGGAAAAACCATAGCCTTGACTAGACGAACCTTTGTTGGCAAAGTAATGTCTCTGCTTTTGAATATGCTATCTGGGTTAGTCATAACTTTCCTTCCAAGGAGTAAGTGTCTTTTAATTTCATGGCTGCAGTCACCATCTGTAGTGATTTTGGAGCCCAGAAAAATAAAGTCTGACACTGTTTCCACTGTTTCCCCATCTATTTCCCATGAAGTGATGGGACCAGATGCCATGATCTTCGTTTTCTGAATGTTGAGCTTTAAGCCAACTTTTTCACTCTCCACTCTCACTTTCATCAAGAGGCTTTTGAGTTCCTCTTCACTTTCTGCCATAAGGGTGGTGTCATCTGCATATCTGAGGTTATTGATATTTCTCCCCGCAATCTTGATTCCAGCTTGTGTTTCTTCCAGTCCAGCGTTTCTCATGATGTACTCTGCATAGAAGTTAAATAAACAGGGTGACGACGATATGCAGCCTTGACGAAATCCTTTTCCTATTTGGAACCAGTCTGTTGTTCCATGTCCAGTTCTAACTGTTGCTTCCTGACCTGCATACAAATTTCTCAAGAGGCAGATCAGGTGGTCTGGTATTCCCATCTCTTTCAGAATTTTCCACAGTTGATTGTGATCCACACAGTCAAAGGCTTTGGCATAGTCAATAAAGCAGAAATAGATGCCCTTCTGGAACTCTCTTGCTTTTTCCATGATCCAGCGAATGTTGGCAATTTGATCTCTGGTTCCTCTGCCTTTTCTAAAACCAGCTTGAACATCAGGAAGTTCACGGTTCACATACTGTTGAAGCCTGACTTGGAGAATTTTGAGCATTACTTTACTAGCATGTGAGATGAGTGCAATTGTGCGGTAGTTTGAGCATTCTTTGGCATTGCCTTTCTTTGGGATTAGAATGAAAACTGACCTTTTCCAGTCCTGTGGCCACTGCTGAGTTTACCAAATTTGCTGGCATATTGAGTGCAGCACTTTCACAACATCATCTTTCAGGACTTGGAATAGCTCAGCTGCAATTCCATCACCTCCACTAGCTTTGTTCATAGTAATGCTTTCTAAGGCCCACTTGACTTCACATTCCAGGATGTCTGGCTCTAGGTCAGTGATCACACCATCGTGATCATCTGGGTTATGAAGATCTCTTTTGTACAGTTCTTCTGTGTATTCTTGCCATCTCTTCTTAATATCTTCTGCTTCTGTTAGGTCCATACCATTTCTGTCCTTTATTGAGCTCATCTTTGCATGAAATGTTCCTTTGGTATCTCTGATTTTCTTGAAGAGATCCCTAGTCTTTCCCATTCTGTTGTTTTCCTCTATTTCTTTGCATTGATCGCTGAAGAAGGCTTTCTTATCTCTTCTTGCTATTCTTTGGAAATCTGCATTCAGATGTTTATATCTTTCCTTTTCTCCTTTGCTTTTTGCTTCTCTTCTTTTCACAGCTATTTGTAAGGCCTCCCCAGACAGCCATTTTGCTTTTTTGCATTTCTTTTCTATGGGAATGGTCTTGATCCCTGTCTCCTGTACAATGTCACAAACCTCATTCCATAGTTCATCAGGCACTCCATCTATCAGATCTAAGCCCTTAAATCTATTTCTCACTTCCACTGTATAATCATAAGGGATTTGATTTAGGTCATACCTGAATGGTCTAGTGGTTTTCCCTACTTTCTTCAATTTTCAGTCTGAATTTGGCAATAAGGAGTTCATGGTCTGAGCCACAGTCAGCTCCTGGTCTTGTTTTTGCTGACTGTATAGAGCTTCTCCATCTTTGGCTTCAAAGAATATAATCAATCTGATTTCGGTGTTGACCATCTGGTGATGTCCATGTATAGAGTCTTCTCTTGTGTTGTTGGAAGAGGGTGTTTGTTATGACTAGTGCATTTTCTTTGAAAAACTCTATTAGTCTTTGCCCTGCTTCATTCCGTATTCCAAGGCCAAATTTGCCTGTTACTGCAGGTGTTTCTTGACTTCCTACTTTTGCATTCACAGTGAATTCACAGTGAATTTGAATTAATGGCTAAAAATACTCCAAGTTCTGTGTTTAGTGTGTAGGGATGTCATGCCTGCAGCCTCTGAGAAGAACCCCAAGGAATGCCAGCCTTCATGGAGGTGAGGAAAGGACAGAAAGCTGTGGATGGGACCTGTGGGCCTAGCACCTGCCAAGAGACCAACCAGTAAAATCTTACATCATCCAAATTCTTGCTTTGTGTCCCAGAATGGCACAAACTCCAAGAATCTAAACATGGAGAATTGAAAATACTTTAGAAGGCTAGAAAGTGCTAAACTCAAACATGTATCCTATTCTGTAGAAATGAAGAAAATGAAGAATTTCATAGAAATTAAGAAATTCAACTATGTAAGCATTATGAATGGGTGTGTGTATCTCCATGTGCTTTTACCTTAAAAATCCACACTTCTCACCAAGGTGCTTCCCTTTCTGCATCACTGCTCACCTGCAGCTCCAGTTTATACTCCCCGTTCCAGCCGTCTCAAACTTCAGTCTGTTCTTGAACTTCTGCCAAGTTTCTGAGCTCATCTTATGTGCTATGCCACTTACCTTCCCCTGGGGGACCTTCCACACATTCCTTTTGTCTCAGCATACTTATCACTTAGTCTTGGAAGTTGTGGGGATCCCCAGCTGCCCTCCCTGTGCTCCATGCAGCTGCTCTTGCCCAGCCAGCCCTCAACACCCTGCATCCCTACAGGTACACTCAGGTGAGGGCAGTAAGCCTGCCAACCCTGCTCTGAGCTGTGTCCACAACATCTGGCACAGCCTCACCCCTGGCAGATAAGTGCTCAAAACTGTTTATCAAATCATCAAAGAGAAATGAACATGGAAAATGGACAGATTTTTCTGAACTAGTAAAGCAGAATGCTGGGTGATTTATTTTCTTGCTTTTTCCTATCATAAAAGAAATATAAAACACTATTTTTAAAACTATAATCATACCATATTAACCAAATAATCATTTTTATTATTATCTTTAAAATTTTATTGATAGTCTTGTTTTACATAATTGTTTTTGTTGTTTTTTAATTATTGTCATTATTATTTTCTATGAAAGTGAAAGTCACTCAGTTGACCCCATGGAGTATACAGTCCATGGAATTCTCCAGGCCAGAATACTGGAGTGAGGAGCCTTTCCCTTCTTCAGGGGATCTTATCTTCCCAACCCAGGGATTGAACCCAGGTCTCCCACTTGTATATAGTTCTTCATACTCTTGTTGGTTGGATAATGTATTGAGTTGATATATTATACTTTTTTAGTCCATTTGGTTTTGTGATTGTATCAGGTATACTGAATTTTCTACATTAGTGAGGTACAGGCGTTAAAGTTTTCTCGTTCTCTTTTAATCATCATTTTCCTTTCCTGTTCTTTAGTAACATGTTGGGATGGTCCCACCACTTTGAAGTCATTTCTCATTATTAAAAAATCCTATCTGGTTCAGTTTGATTTTGTTTTTTCACGCCTTCCAGGGATGTTGGATGAGGAAGAGAGTCTTAAAAAGGTGGGGTAAGCTGTACTACATACTCTTACCTGCAAGTAGTGGACAGCAGTCCTGATCTTTTCACTGGTTACTTTGATTGACTGCTGGGGCTCTGCTGACATGGTTTTTTTGTGTTGTCTGATTTTTCTGAGTATGTGTTCAGCAGCACTCTGGTCCCTCTATCACGCTCTTAGAAAGGAACAGTGGCATCCTTTTCAAGTCATGCCATTGGCTCACACCTCCTGTCTCAGTATCACTTCCCCTCATTTGGCTATTGGGCACCATAGCTCCTGCCTCTCCCTCAGGTCCTTCACATGGAGTCATGTTATCTTCCATGTGCTCCAAGGGCCACAGGAAATTGCAGGGTAGAAGGCATCCTTTATGAGCACATTATAGCCTGATTCCTTCTCACTGTTGTATGAGCTGCTCCAGCACGTTCTCACTCTCAGAAATCTCCAGCCAAGTTGCCAACATCAAAGTGGGTCTGAGGATAGCACGTCTTGGCAGCTATCCAGTTGATGGGTAGATGGCAGTCTCCTCTTGCACACAGACACCTTCAGCCTCTGTGAGTTATTCTTTAGAGTCCAGATTCTTGGCAAATAGGGGGAGCACTATTATGGAGAGCTGCTAAGTCAGTCGTGTCCGACTGTGCAACCCCATAGACGGCAACCCATCAAGCTCTGCTGTCCCTGGGATTCTCCAGGCAAGAATGCTGGAATGGGTTGCCATTTCCTTCTCCAATGCATGAAAGTGAAAAGTGAAAGTGAAGTCACTCAGTCGTGTCCGACTCTTCGCGACCCCATGGCTGTAGCCTACCAGGCTTCTCCATCCATGGGATTTTCCAGGCAAGAGTACTGGAGTGGGTTGCCATTATTATGGAGAGAGGGGATGGTGAACCATGAAGAGTGACTCCCACTGGTCTTTTCCCATTCCTTGCCCTGGGTGGTCAGGTGAGGCCTGGGGTCATGGGGGTGATGGCTGGGGTAGCATGTTTTAGCATCTAGCCCTAATTGTCTTCTGCTCTTTTAAAAATGTTGGAAGGTGGACATATTCATTATCTTGATGACAGCTGTTTCATGGATATACACATATGTCAAAGCTTATTAAATTGTGTATTTATGTGCATTTTATTATATGTCAATTATACCTCAATAAAGCTGTCCAAAAATATTGGGGGCAATTCAATGCCTTTTTGTCCTCTTGAACATTTATTTATAGTACTATAAATAATACATCATGACCATCATCATGCATATAGGTGTTTTTCTTTTAATGCTTCCATAAGATAAGTTCATAGCCAGTTGAATTACTGGCTAAAAGAAAATAACCATTTTTATAGCTCTCAGTGTATTCAGTATATTGCTATAATGCTTTTCCAAAGAATTGTGCCTATTTCCAATGCAGCAGAAAGTGTGAAAATACTAGTTTAATAGTAACATTAGACTTGAGAGTTGTTCAGTTGCTAAGTCATGTCCGACTCTTTCAACCCCATAGACTGCAGCATACCTAGCTCCTCTGTCCTTCTCTATCTCACAGAGTTTGCTTACTGTCCATTGAATCAGTGATGCTGTCTAACCATTTCATCCTCTGCCAATCCCCTTTTCCACTTGCCTTCAATCTTTCCCAGCATCAGGATCTTTTCCAGTGAGTCAGCTCTTCACATCAGGTGGCCAAAGTATTAGAACTTCAGCTTCAGCACCAGTCCTTCCAATTTAGGAACATTTTTATAAAAATTAACCTGAGAGTTACTTCTTATGGAAATGTTCCTAGATATAAAATAGTACATTATTTTTATTTCTTAGGTTAATATAAAGGAAAATACATGTGTATATATTTCAGTTCAGTTCAGTCACTCAGTCATGTCTAACTCTTTGTGACCCCATGGACTGCAGCACGCCAGGCCTCCCTGTCCATCACCAACTCCCGGAGCTTACTCAAACTCATGTCCATCGAGTTGGTGATACCATCCAACCATCTCATCCTCTGTTGTCCCCTTCTCCTTTCTTCAATCTTTCCCAGCATCAGGGTCTTTTCCAATAAGTCAGTTCTTCGCATCGAGTGGCCAAAGTGTGGGATATTGAATACTTGGATATTGAATATTAGATATTGAATACAATGAATTTCAGGACTAATTCCTTTAGGATTGATTGGCTGGATCTGCTTGCTGTCCAAGCGACTCTCAAAAGTCTTCTCCAACACCACAGATCAAAAGCATCAATTCTTCGACACTCAGCTTTCTTTGTATTCCAAGTCTCACATCCATACATGACTACTGGAAAAACCAAAGTTTTGACTAGATGGACCTTGGTTGGCCAAAAAAAACAGTCTCTGCTTTTTAATATGCCATCTAGGTTGGTCATAACTTTTCTTCCAAGGAGCAAGCATCTTTTAATTTCATGGCTGCAATCACCATCTGCAGTGATTTTGGAGCCCAAATAAATAAAGTCTGTCACTGTTTCCATTTTTTTTCCCCATTTATTTGCCATGAAGTGATGAGACCAGTTGCCATGATCTTAGTTTTTTGAATGTTGAATTTTAAGCCAATTTTTTCACTCTCCTCTTTCACTTTCATCAAGAGGCTCTTTAGTTCTTCTTTGCTTTCTGCCATGAGGATGGTGTATATTTTTGCAAATTAGTATTTCCTCTATGAGAACAGCCTGTTCTTATTCTTTATCTATTTACCTACTGGGGTTTTGATGTTCTTTTATTTTGATTTCTATGAATGTTGTCATGAAGCTGTTTGTGAAATAAAACATGTTTTTTTCCAAAAGCGATGTTTATTCCCACAGTTAGAGAATTTGAGAACAAAACTGACCAGGGTGAGTGAGACTTGGTTCAGATTGTGGAGGTGTATCCACTGCCTCCTCTGGTTTCTGGAATAAGGGTACTCCCTCTGTATATGCAAGTTAAGTTGCTTTTTCCAGGCAGCCCTGTCTGCCACAAGTCACATAGTCTCCCTGCTTGTTAATATCTTGATCTCTAGTTTCCTGAAGCTGATCTTATTAGAGTTTCATATTTCCTTCCAGGGCATCAATTTTAAACTGGAAGAATAGTAGAAATAGGAAGTGGGATGAAGTAGTGGTGACAGCACGTGTGATTAAAAAAAGAATCTATGGGCTGAGTTCAGCCTCCCTGTCAAGGCAGTCATAAAGTTTTGTTTATAGTATTTTGAAATTTCAGATAGTGTAAAAAGATTTATGTAGACAGTATACAAATGTTTTTTTGTAAATATCAACACAGAGACTATAAAAGGCTGAAAAACACTGTTTATACTTCTTTTTAAGTGGTGGTATGGGTTCATGTTTTCAACTGATTCACAGCAATGATAAATTTAAACATACACACCTCAGACACACTCCATGCTCAAAAACAAGCAAAATATCTCTGTAGACAAAAATCAAAATGGAAGCATCCAGCCATAAGTGAGGCTGAAGTAACAATCTGCTGGATTCTGACTCCAGAAATTCCCTGAGTGGGCCTGAACTTGGGTAGACAAGACCAACAGCATCCCATGTGCAAAGGGACAGCATTCACTCTCACATAGTAACACCAGGGACAAGAGTAGGGCCTCTCACCCATGAAGGGACAGTGACTAGTTTCTATGTATTTAATTTAACATTGACAATTTATAGGAGATACTCTGTTCATAGGTCAGAGATTCAACATTGCTAATTGTTAAGGTGTCAATTATCCCAAAACTAATCCCTTGATTCAGTGAAAATCCAGTAAAAATCCAGCATCCTTTTTAGATCTTACAGTCTTTTTGTGTTTTGACCTCTCTCTGTGGCATCTTAATTCCCCAAGCAAGAATCTTAAGAGGGGATCTTAGTTCCCCAGCCAATGATCAAACCCATGTCCCCTGCATTGGGAGCATGTAGGAGCCTGGTAGGCTGCAGTCCATGTGGTTGCCAAGAGTTGGACACAACTGAGCGACTTCATTTTTCACTTTCATGCATTGGAGAAGGAAATGGCAACCCACTCCAGTGTTCTTGCCTGGAGAATCCCAGGGACGGGGGAGCCTGGTGGGCTGCCATCTGTGGGGTCACACAGAGTTGGACACGACTGAAGCGACTTAGCAGCAGCAGCAGTCTTACTACTGGACCACCAGGAAAATCCCTCCAGCATACTTTTAAAAACAATACATTTTTTATATAAATGAAGAAAATACAACAGCATAGCAAAGTCAACAATTGATCAAATTTATAGTTATTTTATATCATTTATATCATTATTCATGGTTTTTTATTTGTAGATTTGCTTACTTGCTAAAATTTCTTTGTAAGCCCCCAAATCAATACTCACAGTACATTCATGGTCACGCAAGAACAGACACAGACCAGCAAAAAATTCAAGTCACCTGAGGCACACATTCCCAACTGAAGTGCAACAAGATGATTCTTTGCCTTCTTGTTTCAATTATACTGTCAGTAAGTATGCATGTATATATGTTTAATGCCATGCTTTTTGTCTTTTTGTCAATGATTTCATTTTTAAAATGGTTCCAAGCATAGTCTGAAGTGTTGTCTAGTGTTCCTGAGTGCAAGAATGTTGTGATGGTCCTTGTGATATCTCAGACATGAGATACAGTGTTGTTGGCTACCAGTTCAATTTTAATGAATTGGTGATATATTAAATAAGGTGTCTTTAAACAGAAATACACAATGTGTTTTATATTGATTGGTGATGAAAATATTGTGCCCAGAGGCGCACAGGAACCTAACCCTGTATTTCCCTTGGTAAGAAAGAATTGTTCAGGATTTGATGATTCACTATTGGCAGTGTCTTTGTTGTAACTACCAAAAATCTTGAGAATCAACTGTGTGCTCAAGCTGTGTCTGTGTTTGTGCATGTGCCCATATGTACACACAGTGTATAGACAGTAAGCATATAAAAATGTACTTACTGAAAGTCTGGAAAGGCAAACAAAATAAACAGAAATACTTCATGCTTGTCAGAGTGGCAAGCAGTTTATACTCTGACAAACTGTTTTCGAGACCAGAGGAAATAGCAACCTTCATGCACTTCAGTGATAGTTTAAATTGGTAAAAACACTTCAGAGTGCAGTTTGACAAAATCTAATCAAGTTGAAAACTTACATTTCCTTTGGCTCAGCAATTCTACTTCTGAATGCATAGCTCAGAAAAACTCATGTGAGTTACTGGTTTTAGTCATTTTAGTAGGCTAACATCTATTTTTTAAATTGAGGTATGATAAGGATGTCACTAAATAACCTTGACTATTATTCCCAGGTGGCAGTAGTGGTAAAGAACCGTCCTGCCAATGCAGGCCATGTGAGTTCTATCCCTGGGTGGTGAAGATGCCCTGGATGAGGACATGGCAACCTACTCCAATATTCTTGTCAGAAAAATCCCATGGATAGAGGAGCCTGATGGGCTACAGTTCATAGAGTTGCAAAGAGTCGGATACAACTGAAGCGACTTAGCATACACACACACACAAAAACATCACTAAATAATCTTATCTATTACACTCATTGGTGTTTTCTAACACTACTTGAAGTGAAAATAAGCAGTGTTCCTGGGGAATCACCCATGGAAGCAGGTATGTACGTATGTGTAAGACCATGTTATTAACATGATATGACGGTTCTGACTGTGTCACATTTTCAGTTTCAAGGCCGTTTGTATAGTAAATTCTTCACATGAATCCTTTATAATCCTTCTAATACTAGGATCTGTCTTGGGGAGTCTTGGAACTAATATATATATTAGATTATCTTAGTTTAGAGAAAGATAGATCTAAAACACAACTTTTGAATTAGCATATACAGTCTTTAAAAATGTAATACAAACTAAATAGTATATCTAACATATATGCAAAATATAAAGATATTAATAAAAAACACATGTATCTTTAAAACTTTTTATGAACTATTGTTGATTTACAATGTTGTGCTAATTTCTACTGAACAGCAAAGTGATTCAGTTATATGTATATATACATTCTTTTATATATTCTTTTCCATAGTGGTTTATCAGAGGATGTTGAATATAGTTCCCTGTGCTATTCAGTAGGACTTGTTATTTATCCATCCTGTATGTCATAGTTCGCATCTGCTAATCCTAAACTCCCAGTCCCTCTCTTCCCCATCTCCCCTCCTCCTTGGAAACCACAGGTCTGTTTTCTATATCTGTCAGTCTGTTTTGTAAATAAGTTATTTATATCATCTTTTTGGATTCCACATATAAATGGTATCATATGATATTTATCTTTCTCTTTTTGACTTCCTTCACTTAGTATTATAATTTCTAGGTCCATCCATGTTGCTGCAAATGGTATTATTTCATTCTTTCTATAGCTAAGCAGTATTCCATTATATATATGTACCACATCTTCTTTATCAATTCATCTATCAGTGGACAGTTAGTTTCCATGTCCTGGTTATTGTGACTAGTGCTGCATTGAAAACAGAGATGCATGTATCTTTAGTTTTGTCTGGTATATGCCTGAGAGTGAGATTGCTGGATCATACCACATGTGTATTTTAACCTTAACTTAAGAAATAGGATATTAGCAATATCTGCCAAGCCCTCTGTGTACTAACACTCATCCATCCCTGTTTCCTTGAACCCTGGGATAATCACTATCCTGATATTCATAGGAAGATTTTTAACTATTGATTTAATTACTTTAATCAGATCAAATCAGTCGCTCAGTCATGTCAGACTCTTTGCAACCCCATGAATCACAGCACGCCAGGCCTCCCTGTCCATCACCAACTCCCAGAGTTCACTGAGACTCACGTCCATCGAGTCAGTGATGCCATCCAGCCATCTCATCCTCTGTTGTCCCCTTCTCCTCCTGCCCCCAATCCCTCCCAGCATCAGGGTCTTTTCCAATGAGTCAACTCTTCACATGAGGTGGCCAAAGTACTGGAGTTTCAGCTTTAGCATCATTCCTTCCAAAGAAATCCCAGGGCTGATCTCCTTCAGAATGGACTGGTTGGATCTCCTTGCAGTCCAAGGGACTCTCAAGAGTCTTCTCCAACACCACAGTTCAAAAGCATCAATTCTTCGGTGCTCAGCTTTCTTCACAGTCCAAGTCTCACATCCATACATGACCACAGGAAAAACCATAGCCTTGACTAGACGAACTTTTGTTAGCAAAGTAATGTCTCTGCGCTGACCTAGAGCCAGACATCCTGGAATGTGAAGTTAAGTGGGCCTTAGAAAGCATCACTACGAACAAAGCTAGTGGAGGTGATAGATTTCTGGTTGAGCTATTCCAAATCCTGAAAGATGGTGCTGTGAAAGTGCTGCACTCAATATGCCAGCAAATTTGGAAAACTCAGCAGTGGCCACAGGACTGGAAAAGGTCAGTTTTCATTCCAATCCCAAAGAAAGGCAATGCCAAAGAATGCTCAAACTACTGCACAATTGCACTCATCTCACACACTAGTAAAGTAATGCTCAAAATTCTCCAAGCCAGGCTTCAACAATATGTGAACCGTGAACTTCCTGATGTTCAAGCTGGTTTTAGAAAAGGCAGAGGAACCAGAGAACAAATTGCCAACATCTGCTGGATCATGGAAAAAGCAAGAGAGTTCCAGAAAAACATCTATTTCTGCTTATTGACTATGCCAAAGCCTTTGACTGTGTGGATCACAATCAACTGTGGAAAATTCTGAAAGAGATGGGAATACCAGACCACCTGATCTGCCTCTTGACAAATTTGTACGCAGGTCAGGAAGCAACAGTTAGAACTGGACATGGAACAACAGACTGGTTCCAAATAGGAAAAGGAGTTCGTCAAGGCTGTATATTGTCACCCTGTTTATTTAACTTATATGCAGAGTACATCATGAGAAACGCTGGACTGGAAGAAACACAAACTGGAATCAAGATTACCGGGAAAAATATCAATAACCTCAGATATGCAGATGACACCACCCTTATGGCAGAAAGTGAAGAGGAACTCAAAAGTCTCTTGATGAAAGTGAGAGTGGAGAGTGAAAAAGTTGGCTTAAAGCTCAACATTCAGAAAACGAAGATCATGGCATCCGGTCCCATCACTTCATGGGAAATAGATGGGGAAACAGGGGAAACAGTGTCAGACTTTATTTTTCTGGGCTCCAAAATCACTGCAGATGGTGACTGCAGCCATGAAATTAAAAGACGCTTACTCCTTGGAAGGGAAGTTATGACCAACCTAGATAGCATATTGAAAAGCAGAGACATTACTTTGCCAACAAAGGTTTGTCTAGTCAATTACTTTAATAGGCATATTTAATAGGCATAGTTTTGATAAAAGTCCTGTATCAGATATGCATTTTGCATATAGTTTCTCCCAGTCTGTGGCTTATATTTTTATTCATTTAACAGTGTTTTTTGTAGCACAAATATTTAAAATTTTAATGTAGTCCACCTTAACTTTCTCCATAAACCCTGCTTTTGGTGGTATATCTAAAAAGACATAGACCCAAGGTCACCTATATTTTCTTCTGTTATCTTGTGCAAGTTTGATAACTTTGCATTTGCATTTAGGTCTGTGATCCACTATGAGTTACTTTTTATGAAAGGTATAAAGTCAGTGTCTATATTCTATTTTCTTTATTTTTTTGCTTATTTTTGACATGTGGCTGTCTGGTTGTTTCAGCATCATTTGTTGAAACGACTATTCTTTCTCTATTAGATTGCATTTCCTGCTTTGTCAAAGATTAAGTTTAATGTATTTATGTGGGTCTATTTGTAAGTTCTTTGTTGTGTTCCATTGATCTATTTGTCTGGTTTTTTTGCCAATCTCATATGATCTTGATTACTGTAACTTTATAGTTAGTCTTGAAGTTAAGTAATGTCAGTCCACCAGTTCTGTTTTCTCCTTCAATATTCTGGGCCTTTACTTGCAAACTTTAGAATCAACTTGTAAACATCTACAAAATAACTTTCTGAGATTCTGACTGGGATTGCATTGAATCTGTAAATCAATTTGGGAAGAACTGACCTCGTAATAATACCAAGTCTTCCTGTTCATGAACATGGGACATCTTTCCATTGATTGAGATTCCATCAGAGTTTTGTAATTTGCCTCATATAGATCTTGTGAATATTTTGTTATATTCATTCCTGTTATATTTTTTAATCCAAAAATAAATTATTTATTTTTTGATACTAATGTAAATGATAGTGTGTTTTTAATGTCGAATTCCAATTATTCATTTATTCATTGCTGATATATAGGAAAGCAATTAACTTTCAGTCTTCGCTGGTGGCTCAGACAGTAAAGTGTCTGCCTACAATGCAGGAGACCCGGGTTCGATCCCTGGGTCAGGAAGATCCCCTGGAGAAGGAAATGGCAATCCACTCCAGTACCCTTGCCTGGAAAATCCCATGGACAGAAGAGCCTGCTAGGCTACAGTCCACTGGTTCACAAAGAGTCAGACATGACTGGGTGACTTCACTATGCTGCTGCTGCTGCTGCTAAGTCGCTTCAGTCGTGTCCGACTCTGTGCGACCCCATAGACGACAGCCCACCAGGCTCCCCCATCCCTGGTATTCTCCAGGCAAGAACACTGGAGTGGGTTGCCATTTCCTTCTCCAATGCATGAAAGTGAAAAGTGAAAGTGAAGTCGCTCAGTCGTATCCGACTCTTAGCAACCCCATGGACTGCAGCCCACCAGGCTCCTCTGTCCATGGGATTTTCCAGGCAAGAGTACTGGAGTGGGGTGCCATTGCCTTCTCCATCACTATGCTATGCTATGCTAATTAACTTTCATATACTAACCTTGTATCCTAAAACTTTGCTATAATTTCTTATTAAGTCCAGAAGGGTTTTTTGTTTGTTTTGTAGGTTTTTTTGTGATCAATTTTTTGAGACTTCTATATTTTCTGTTTATTTGCATAAAGTTTCACAACTGTTCTGTCTTTTTGGTGAATTGAAAGTTTTTTCCAAAGTAGCTGTTTGATCTTTAGCCTGAAATATGCTTTTCAGTATTTTGATTTTCAGCTTTTCTGAGCCTTTATATTTTAGATTTGTCATTTGAAAGCAGATATAGCATTTTTGTGTGTTTGTGTATATGAGCACACTTACCAAATATTACATTGTTTGTACTTTAACTGATTTATGTTTATTGCAGTTAAATTCTAATTTAATTCCATTCGGTAATCAGGCATACCTTAAATGGCATTAATTCTTCCAAATTTATTGATAGTAGTTTTATAGTCTATCTTTATAATGTTCTTATATACTGGAAAAGAATGTGTATTATGTTGTTTTGGGATGGAGTGTTCTATAAATGTCAATTAACTATTGAAATCTCTAAGTATAATTGTGAATCTGTTTCTCATTGTAGTTTTATCAGCTTCACTGCATGCATTTTGAAGTTCAATTATTAGGTGCATAAATGTTAAGAATTATGTCCTCCAGTGAACTGACATCTTTATGATGATGAGATGACCAACCTTGTAATATTCTTTGCTCTGAAATCTACTTCATCTGATATTAATAGTCACTCAAGATTTCTTTTGGTTAGTATCAATGTGTCACATTTTTCCATCCTTTTACTTTTAACCTATGTATCTTTTTTTAATTGAAATATAGTTGAAGTACAATATCATATGTTATAGGGAAACAACATAGTGATCCACAATTTTTAAAGGTTACACTCTTTTTATAGTTATTATAAAATACTAGCTTGTATTTATTGGAGAAGGAAATGGCAACCCACTCCAGTGTTCTTGCCTGGAGAATCCCAGGGACGGGGGAGCCTGGTGGGCTGCCGTCTATGGGGTCACACAGAGTTGGACACGACTGAAGTGACTTAGCAGCAGCAGCTTGTATTTCCTGTTATACAATACATGCTTAGAGCTTACTTTACACCTAATAGTTTGAACCTCTTAATCCCCTATCTCTGTATTGCCCCTTTGCCCTGCGTTCTCCCCACTGGTAACCACCAGTTTGTTCTCTATGTCTGTGAATTTACTTCATTATTGTCTTAGTCACTAGTTTGTTGTATTTTTTAGATTCCACATAAAAGCAATATCATACAACATTCATCTTTCTCTATTTGTGTCTTTATGTTTAGACACACTTCTTGTGACAGCTTACAGTACAGTCTTGCTTTGTTATTCAATCTGACAACCTATGTCTTTTAATTGGGATGTTCTAATCATTTACATTTAATGTGGTTAGTAATATAATTTTAGATTTAAATCTATCACTTTGCTATTTGTTTCTCTTTGTCCCATTTGTCCTTTTTCCCTTCTTCTCTATCTGAGTCTTTTTGGGTTGAGTATTACTTATTAATGATTCCCTTTTATCTCCTTTGTTGTCTTATTAGTTATAACTATTTGGTTGCTTTAAGGTTCATGGTATGCATCGTTAACTTATCTCAGTCAACATTCAAATGATATAATACTTCATGTAAAGTATAAGAACTTTGCAGTAGTGTACTTATTTCTTCCTCTTTGGTTTTTGTGCTGTTGTTATATACTTTATTTTTACACACAACATAAACTCCACAATACATTGTAATCAGTTTTCTTTTAATAATAAATTGCCTTTAAAGAATTTTAAATAGGATAAAGTACATATTAACCCACAAATAAAAATTTTGTGTGTGTGGATACATGTTTCCATGTAGTATTTTCCTTCTGTCTAACAGACTTTCTTTAACATTTCTTATAGTGCAAGTCTGCTAGTGATGAATTCTTTAAGACTTTATATGTCAGAAAAAAATTTTATGTTGCCTTCAGTTTTAAAAGATATTCTTACTGAGTACAAGCTTACATGTTGGCTCTTTAGGGTAGTTTGCTGGTTTGCATACACAGATCCATGTTCTCCTGAATACTCAAGAGAATCACTGTGAAGCTGTCTCTTCCATGGTACTCTGTCCTGCAAACTCTAGCTGCCTTTATTTACCCTGTCTCCCAACTCTTCATACATTCAGGGAGTCTGTTGGGCTCTGCCTGTATTTCTTTCTGTGCCACTGCCTGGGAACTTTGAAGGCAGTAAGCTGGGAAAATCATATGGCTTATCTCATTTGTTTCTCATCTCTCAAGCATTGTTCTCTTTAATTCCCAGCTAGCCACTGTCTTAAAAACCATTGTCTCTTTTATTTCATACAGTATTTTGGTTGTTTCAGATGAGAGGATAAATTTGGCCCCTATTCTTTCATCTTGACTGGAAGTGAAGCTCACTTCCACTTTGGTTGATGAAAGATATATTTGGAATTTTTGTCCTACTCTTTTACTTTATGCTTTCTATTTATCTTGAATTTTCTATGTTGTTTCCTGTGTATTTCCTCCTCCTTCTTATGACAATAATCAAACATTCCATTTGTCAGGTGCTTATGATTTGCCAGACTCTGGGCTATGTACTTTACATAAACTTCCTCACTGAATGCTCACAATGACCCAAAGAGGTAGCTATTATTAATAATATGCTTCCTTTACATATGAGGAACTTGAGTCACAGATCTTATAATGACCTCTCCCAAGGTTATATATTGGAGTTTGAATCTAAGTCTTTCTGTAACATCTGTGATTTTTCTATACGGTACTATCCTTTTACCAGCTGAAAAGCTAGTGTGACTATATCCAAAGTATGCTAATTTATGAGTGTGTTGTGGTCAGCAATTTGGTTGTCACACTGGCCTTTACGTTTGTTGTCTGTGGAGCTAATCCAGAGTAAGTTCTGGCTTCTGTTGTCAAATAATTTGATATTGGCATAGTAAGTTATGATGTTAATAATATGAAAATACTGTGAACAGTTAACTACAAGATGCCTTTAGGAATGAGCCTATTGGTTTGGGGAGAGTGGACTATTATAATAACTTATTTAAAGGTATCATTTTCTCTCTCTTTGTATGGAAAGCTAATACGAGATGTCCTGTAGAAATTATCCCTCTGAATTGTGATTGTTCATTATCTAGTTCTTTGAAGGCTTATTCTGACTTGACAGTCCTTGCTCTGGATCTTAACACAAGCCTAGAAGATACTAGAGAGCAAATGAATAAACATGTTTTCAGGAGGCTCTGCTCTTTCAACGCTAAGCCTTTACAGTCTGCAATAGTACCCACATCCTCCACAGATGAAGAGCAGCCAGAGTCCACACTCTAGGAATTCTCTTGGCCACTGCTTGCACTGCTCTTTGTAATTGTTTTAACTGTAGACCAGTTTAGCCTTTTAGGAGTATCCCCTCTCAGCCCTGCCACATCTACCAGTGAAGCTGCACAAGATTTTAATAGGAATATCTGACTTCACACCTTGAAGGATCACTTCAAGGTGATCCTTGAGTGAACCCAAGGCTGGTAATATGACAAAACAGTAATCCATTAAAGGTAAAGACAATGAAATTCCTGGAAACCATCAGTACAATAGCATGGTATGTCATGTACCTTATTGCTGAGTGTGTTCAGATCTTTTAATTTTATGATATACTTAACCAAAAGCACCTTTCAGAGCAAGGGAAAAGTAGAAAGTTCTGAAACCTCACAAGTTTTTTAAGTCACTGCCATGCATTGTATTGAGCAAGCATAGCCTTGCAAACAAAGATGGAAACACATAGCAAGCCCAAAAGCATAAGTCTGCTTTCTACTAGATCTGTCATGAGAACAAATGGTAGAAACAGGAAGTCTGTTTCACATGGTGACACTTATGCCAGAAAATCAGATTTAATCCATTTATTCCAGGTTCACAAATGGCATGTTAAGACATTTGCTATAGGGAATGGATTTGGGATTTGAAATACTTCTCTCTGAAGAAGTCACAGTTTTCCAAGAAGGATTATTGTTAAGAACTCCAACACACCATGCTTCCCACTGTAAAGAAAAGATGAGCATTGAAACTTGCAGACACTGTATTCTTCCAGAAGCCAGGGACATAAGTGAGGAGAAAATGTACTTCTGCATTCAATAAGCATTTATGGAAGTCGTAATGTGTGTCACGGATTGTGATAGGTGTTAGGAATGACAATGGGATTGAGGAAGATACAAATATTATCTAAGGCTTGAAGTGAGATGTATAAAAATGTGTGTATGGTGACTGAATGGTGCACATGGGTGCAGAAATCTGCAGCACTGCTTGGAAGAGTAAGAAGGTTTTGCAGAGGTAAGGGATGATGTGAGCTGCAAGGATGCTGCAAGGATTTTCTGGGGAGAGAGGAAAATCTAGGAAGAGGCAGCAACATGTCTAAAGGCATGGAGACCTAAAAAGAACTCACAGCTCTGCAGGAGTTGGTG
The DNA here is from genome assembly GCF_029407905.1 of Bubalus kerabau. NCBI lineage: Eukaryota > Metazoa > Chordata > Mammalia > Artiodactyla > Bovidae > Bubalus > Bubalus kerabau. The sequence goes on along the minus strand of NC_073631.1, from coordinate 74,945,159 downwards.
AGTAAATTTGGTCACCTGTGCTTAAGACTAACTGGAGGAAACCCAGGAGAAGAATATTGAGGTGAGGTTGGGGAGGAAGTTATCTGGTGTGCAAAGGAAATTGTATATTATGCTGTGGATTTAACATCAGGGAATAGCCAGCTCAGATTTGTGTTTGCGAAGGTAACTGGAGGTAGCTTGGGAGATAAATGGAAGTGAAAGGGGAAGTAGAATACAGACATTAGGAATGCATGAGTGCTGAGGTAGAAGATGGTATGTGCTGGACTCTGGTCCAGCTTGTGTTTGGGTCTTTGCTGCTGTTTGATAATGCTGTTTGCCCAAGGACATGGCCTTTATCTACACTCACCTGGTTCCATGACTGGAAGTTGTTCTGGTTCTTCTCCCACCTTTTATGCACGTAAGCATAACCAATACATGAATCAAAACAGAAGTACTCAGGAATGGAGAAACTACATGGAATAAAGGCAAGTGAACAACAAATTCATTTAAACTTAGAACCAAAACTATAAATCTTGAAGTGATGGAGTTATTCCCCAGTCTTGAACATTCTGAATATAGAATAGAATGTAAATGTTAAAAATCTTAATGGATTAAAAAAATAAACTGATAATAATAAATGAAAATTAGGAGGTAGGGATAAGTTCTACTTACTTTTCATAGCAAGAATTAGCTAATATTTTCTGAAATTGAAATATAAAGCTAAATATATGTAGATAAGACTCCAATCTTTAAATGTCTTTTCATAATGTTATTTTCTTAACCCTGAGTCTCTAAAGACCTGTAGTTTCTTTAGTTTAATTTTTTTCATGATTAGAATCAAGTAAATACATTTACTTGTAGAAATAATCGCACCTTTTTTTCTGTCTTCTGCCTATGTGTCATCCAACTCCAGCTAGATGTGTATGTTTGTTGAGAGGCATTTGAAATCCTTTTCATCCAATATTAATACTTTCTTACCTGAGTAGTGAAGATGATTTTATTATTTGTGCTTTTCTATATTGATTGATTTTTAAATAGCAAGCAAATATTTTCATAAAAACAATAATATTGTTGCAAAAATTATAAAAGGAATAGAAAAGAAGGAAGAAGAAAAAAAAAACAACAGTACTTTTTGACCAGTTATTCTGAGGCACCTGGCAGACATGTGTTGGAGTATGAGAGTCCAAGATATATTTCTTAAGTGTCAGCTTTACTTCTCTAGTCCTCAGTGTCCTCATCTGTAAATGTGGTGAGTAGGAGGACCTACTTCTGAAGCCTCTTGGGAGGAGCAAATGAGAGAATGCCTGTGAGCTGTGTAGCACAGAATCTGGCTCATAATAAATTTAATACACGTTAACTTAAAAAAAGGATAAAATCATGCAGTGTTTGGAATTCAAAGGAACTTTAGAGGTTTACTTTTAGCTTTTTACCCATAAAAAACTGAAGCCCCAAGAGGTTTGCCCAGGATCACATGGCTAATTCATGTCAGAACCTTTGTCTTCTGTAGGCCAGATCCTTGCATAGCCTGTGCTCTTTGTACATCCTTTAGGAATGAGAACACAGATATATAACATACAACCACCAAATGCTTAGGCTAATTCTCAAATTACTTTTCAGTGTTCTCAGAGCCCACACCAATATATTCATCATAGAAGGAAGTGCCAGTATGCCCACTAGGCTAGGGAGAACACAGCTTGCAATTAACAATTTGCCCCAGAAAATTCCAGAGTGTATCACAGGTGTGTGGTTAACTAAAAGGTAACTGTAGTTGGCCCTTTTATCGCCATCCAGCAAGAGTTATTTTTGTCTTCTTATTTATCTTCTGCCTTGAGATGATAGGCTGAATAGCTGGCTCCCAGTTGTTCTATTAATTAAACTTCTTTCCATTCCCATTTTGTGGCAATAAACATGGGCATCGAGATAGAACCTGCCACTCAAATTCTTTTCTGAGTTGTTGGGAAAAGCCTATTCCACCATTTATATTAATGGGAGGGTGGGTGTCAAATTAGGAGGCCTCCTTGCTGTTATTTCACGTGTCATTTATACAAATTAATGAATATCAGCGATTCATAGAATGGATGAGGTTTTGCAAGTGATGGCAAAGAAATGTGAAAAGCAGAAGAGCATTTCATGAGCAATTTTAACTAAATATATGACATCAAAAAACAGCCTCACAAGGAGAGATGTGATTGAGTGTTACTGTGAAATTTTATGGAAAAAAAATTGTCTGGAGTTGCAAGCTTCAAAGCCAGAGCAGCAATGTTATCATTTCCTGGTGATTTTCTGTACAATGGAACAATTAGACAAGTATAAACTGGGCTGGGTTAACACAGTATTCTAAGTAATAGACCCAGACCGTCCAGCTGCCTAAATTGATTAATGATATGCAAATGGAATTTACAGACTAGAGTCATCCATTTTCTTCCTCCAGGCTGTCTGTCTTCCTAACCTCACTTCTTGCTTTAACTAAAATGAAGAGAAACTATTAAAAGCATGAGTTAGGCAGTAAATTACTTTCTCTTATTCAATCTCAGCTTTCTGAGCTATGATTCAAGCCATCAAAAGTCTATCTCCAGCCTATAGAGAACTGACATATTCATTGTAGCGTGTCACTCCTCAAACTCTGCTGCCGTCATTTCAACTAACCTTAATTTAAAATACCGTCTGCATCAGCTAGAACCCCTAACAAATGGAGTGCCTCATCACCATACTAATTGAACGAAAAATGTGCCATGATTTAAATACCTATTGCTTCATCATTTCCCCAATCTTTGGCTTCCATTTTGTCAGGCATGAAGTTGGTGATTAAATCCAAGGCATAATTATTAGCAACAGAGGAACTGTTGTCTCATCTTGCAGTTTCCTGACCAGGTGCAAGCTCTCCGCTCTTTACTGAGCATGTCTGTCAGTCTTATGAACAATCTCAGCAGAATAAGTGACTGATTTCCTCTTTATAATCACAGAAGCGCTTTACAGTAAATTGTCACACTAGACCTCTACTGCTGAATGGCATAATGAACGTTTCAGTGTGATGAGAAGTTTATGTATTGAAAAGGGGTGTCACAGTTAGAACTAGGACACTGATGTCTTTTATCAATACACCTACCCCGGGTGCCTCCCACCACGTTGGCCTCTGTTGCTTTTGACAGTCGTGTAAAATGAGGAAAGGATTACAAAGCAGGGTGCACGAAACTTGTTTACAAGTTCTGGCTTTGAGTGAAAGTAAAAAAGAGTCTTGCGTGGGCCTGCAGTCCTGTGTATAGGAGGAGAGTTGTAATGGAGACTGATTTACAAGGAAGAAGGAGTACAGGATGTGTTTGGAATTTGGAAAAATAACCCTTTAAAAGCACATTTCAGAGCCAAACAAAATGAGCTTGGTTTACTTTGGATTTGAGCTATTTGAATTTTCAGCATCCAAACAGCTGTATTTGTCAGCCAAGTTATCAGAGAAGATAACCTGTTTGAGTTTGATGAAAGATGCATTTGAAGTGCTTGTCTTCCTCTACCTCCCATTAGAATCAAAAGTTGTATCTAGTTCCTCTCACTGCTCCAAAAATAGAAGCCCTGGGTTATGAAAGTCTCACGTTTTGGAACTTAGAACCCAGATATCTTCAGATGTGATAGATTCTGCTAGTATATTCCAAGTGCTGGCTTTTGCCCATAACAACGATGATGTACTCCTTGAAGTGTGCTTTCCATTACATCTTCCTCTTTCAAAAGGTTTAGCCTTACTGATAATCATTCGTGTTGACATTAAATTAAAAATGTGGAAATCTTCTAAAGCCCAAATTCTGACTAGGCAAAGTTTATGCTTCCTTTCTCAGACCTCTGTGCATATCCAAGGCTTTTGAGGGTAAATTCATTCTCCATTCCCAAGATGTATTATGCTCCTCCTTCTGAACTGTGAGATAACTCTAATTTGAAGATATGAAAAAATATATATAGAGAGAGTTATATAAACACACACACAAAGAACTTTGCCTTTCTAATTTACATTTTAGAAATTTAAGTCCTTGACAACTTAAACATGAGTAACCTAAACCTCTGTTGACTGATTTTTTTGGTTATTTTAACTACTAGAAGTAATTTTATCACCCAGAGAAGTATTGAATGTTCATAGAAGAGTAGATCATTGCTGGGTGATTTTTGAGTAAATCTCCTAAATGAGAATTCAGATACATTAAGCTATGGATTCCCACACCCTGCCCCCCAAAAGTTTAATGTACTATTTTTAATGTCACATCTATATCCATTCAAACTTTGAAAAACTACCCTTCTGTGTCAAACTCAAAGGCAATGGTGTATTAAATGCCAGAGGACTGGGTATAAAGATGAGAGAGTCCTGATTTGACCATTCATTCAACACATTCGTTAATCATCTGTGGAAGGAGGTGTCATGACTTTAGGGTTCCTTTCAACTTTAAAAATCCCATGAACTGATTCTCTTAGTGCTTTGCAGATGGATAATACAAGATGCCTGCCCTCAGTATGCTTAGAATCTGCTTGCTAATCACATATTGGAAAATATCACCAGGATAATACATTTCACTGGCACACAAATATTAATTTTGACTTGGAAATGGCAAGACAATGGCTGACAAATACCTGTTGATACAGAAAAACAATTTACTACAAGGCAGGCTTAAACCAAGGAGAATATATTCTTGTGTGACTGTGTACAACTTCTGTGGCAATATAAAGAATATTTAAAATATTCTTTTATTTTAAATAAATGTACTTCTTGTTATGGGAAAAGCAATGTTTTCAAGGATGATCTTAAACTCAGCAGTGTATAGGATGCATTAGACCTTGCTATAGATTCTCAGAAATTATTGGAAACAGTGATTGGTAAATATTTAATAAAGGAATGGGGAAGGATATGATTAAAACAGTGGCTCACTGAATGTGTGTTTTAAATAGAGTATAGAGTATATTGTGAATATTTGTGCCTTGATATGTGCTAAGGTAGTAAAAGATGCTTACTCCTTGGAAGGAAAGTTATGACCAACCTAGATAGCATATTCAAAAGCAGAGACATTACTTTGCCAGCAAAGGTCTGTCTAGTCAAGGCTATGGTTTTTCCAGTAGTCATGTATGGATGTGAGAGTTGGACTGTGAAGAAAGCTGAGCACGAAAGAATTGATGCTTTTGAACTGTGGTGTTGGAGAAGACTCTTGAGAGTCCCTTGGACTTCAAGGAGATACAACCAGTCCATCCTAAAGGAGATCAGTCCTGGATGTTCATTGGTAGGAACATCCAGGATGTTCCTGGATGTTGAACATTGGAAGGATGTTCATTGATATTGAAGCTGAAACTCCAATACTTTGGCCATCTCATGCAAAGAGTTGACTCATTGGAAAACACCCTGATGCTGGGAGGGATTGGGGGCAGGAGGAGAAGGGGACGACAGAGGATGAGATGGCTGGATGGCATCACCGACTCGATGGACATGAGTTTGGGTCAACTCTGGGAGTTAGTGATGGACAGGGAGGCCTGGCGTGCTGCGATTCATGGGGTCGCAAAGAGACGGACACGACTGAGCGACTGAACTGAAACTGAGTACAAGTAGATGATTTGGAGGTTTTCAAATTAACTCTAACATGACAAATCTTATGAGCCTTGTTGATATCTGCCTCCATTGTTGTTGCTGTTGTTCAGTCACTAAGTCATGTTTTGTTTCTTTGCGACCCCAGGGACTGCAGCCTGCCAGGCTCCTATGTCCTCCATTATGGTGGTACAAAAGTCATTTCATGACATATTACATGATAACAAATAATTTGATCTGTGTTTACACTGTGAAAAGAAGGAAATGTTCTGGCCAGTTGCTGAGGGTAATGGCCCTCTGAGGAGACACCACCCCTAATCCATCCAATCACCATCAATAGTATGAGCCAGAGAAGTGGGGAATTTTCCACTTGACCTTTAGATTTGAGTCAGTTCTAACTGGTCGCTCAAAGTAGCATCACTTTTCAGAAGGTTGCCACAGGGCAGTGGCCCTGATTTCCCCAAATGAGTGGTTCCCTCTTCCTCTTGCAGTGGTTTGGACCTCAGTGTTCCTACAGGGTTCAGGTTTTGCCCACTCTGTGCTGTTCTCACAGGGTTGGATCTGCCGTATCCCATTCCTGGCTCTGCCTGCCCTCCTCAGGGCCAGTGGTGGTCAGATACAGACCCCTGAGATCTCTGCCCTTCTGGTTTCCTCTTGGTCTTACAGCATTGACTCACTGCATTCCCTTCCTCAGAATCACAGCATGGTAGTGTAGATGTATGTCAGAGGATCCAGGAGCAGCTAGCACACAGGACATGAGAACAGGGAGGGACTGCAGACTAGGCTGAGACACAATGCAGCAACAAAAGCTCAACTTGTGTGAAAGAATGAGTGAATATCCCCAGTGCTTATAGTCTATCATGGCTCTGTTTGTTTATATTGAAGGGTGAATGCAAGCTTCTTTAAAAGAGCAAAGATTCATTACTTTACTCCCACTGCATGTAATAAATCTTTGTGAAAGAGGCAAGCCTTGAAAGAGTGAGAGAGAGAGAAAAGGGAAACCAATTTCTTAGGCATAGGTGGTGTATATAGAACAGTAAGGAATACCTTGCCTCACCTTTGGGTGGATAGGGGTCCTTTTGCTGACTTTCCCCAAGGACACAGAATTGACAAGGACTCGAATTGCCTTAGGGAGCAACCCCCACCCAGACTCTCAGATCATACTGTTTCCTTATGAAACCAATAGGAACTAGGTTTTGGAATAGGCAAAACTGATAATGATAGAAACCTACTCATTCATTCAACAATAAATAAACCTATCTGTGCTAAGATCCACTTCTAAGGTCTAGGAATACAGGAATGAAACAAACAGCCTGTTTTATATTAGTCCTGTCACTAAGCAATGACATGAATAATAATATTAGGCACTACCAAGTACTAAGAACAAAAATTAAGCAGCTGAGGAGAGGAACATTATGTGGGCATTATTTTAGATAGCAGGGAAGCCCTCTCTGAGGAGGTGACATTTGATCAGAGGCCAGAATAAAATGAGGGAGTAAAGCCATATGGAGACTTGAGAATAGGAGTGCCAAGCCAAGGCCCCAAGGCAGGACTGTGCTTGGTATTTAACGAACATCAGGGAGGCCAGTGTGGCTGGGTAAGACTGGATCAGGGAGTGAGAAGAAAGAAGAAGATTGGAGAGTGCCAGGGACCAGTCTCCAAGGCTTTGGCTTTCATTTAAATGTGATAGGAACCATTGGAAGATTTTGAGCAAAGAAGCGATAAGATGTGATTTACTTTTGAAAAAAGATCAGCCTGGTTTTAATGTGATTAATAGAGTATAAGGGGTAGGAGTATGAGTACAGAGAACTTGTAGGTAGTTCAGAAGAAAAACAACAGTAGCTTCATATGACACACGCCTCACATTGGCTCAGCCAGAACCAGTTCTCAATCTCTTCTCCCTTTCCTTTTCCTACCAGAAGAGATGAAAAGCCAAATGCTTGATGTCCTAGAAGCCCTTGCAGCTCTCAGTTGTTCTGACCAATGAGATAGAAATGGTAGTCTGCTGAGAAAACTTCAGGGAAATCTCTGTTCTCTTGGCAAGAAGGACAACTGATTTGGTTGACATAGTTTTCCTGTCCTGTTCTCTTTATGCGATCCACTTCTTCCTACCTGGAATGTGGACATGGTGCATAGAAGTGCCGTAGTCAGTTTGTGACCATGAGGCAATAAGCCAAGAATGAAAATGCAGAAGACTAGAAAGAGCCTGTGTCCTCTGTGACATCATTAGACCACTGAACCAACCCTTGACTACATACCTCTGGATATTCTTGTCAGGAAACTAATAACAAGCCTTTAAGGACAGTGTTCAGTAAACTTTCTGAATAGGGTCAAATAGTAAATATTTTAGGCTTGGTGATCTAGATAGTTTCAGTCTCAACTACTCAGTCCTGCTATTGTAGACGTGGACAGTATGTAAAAGAATGACAATGATTTCACTCCAATGATACTTTATTTATCAAAAATTAGATGGTAGGCAAGATTTGTCCCAGGGGGCGGGGAGGGGCATACTTGGCTGATCCCTGACTTAAGCTACTGCAGTTGAATTTTCTATGACTTTCAACTTCAGCCATTCTTAATTGATACGCATCAATGAGGGTGGCAGGCACCTATGGAGGTGGCAAGAGGTGATTGATTCAGAATATATTTATTGTCGAGGAAGACACCAAGTTTGGGGGCTTGAAAAACTAAATTGAACAGTTGTGATATTTATTGAGGTGAGAAATGCTAGGGAATACTGGGTTGGGGAAAGCTGGTGGAAAGCAGTAATTTTGGTCTGGATATGTTAAGTTTGAAATACCTACTTGCCATACAGATGGAGATATCAGGGAGGAAATTGAGGGGGGAAATCCGGGCTAGAGATATAAAAGTAGGAGTGATTATTGAGTCATTGGAATTAAAGCCACAGGACAAGATGAGATGACCTAGGGAGTGAGTGCAGATAAAGAAGTTCAAGGATTGAGCTCTAATGTAGTCTAACATTTAGAGTTTAGGAAGAAGAGAATGATTTAACAAGGGGCATTCAGAAGAAATAGCCAGATATTTAGGATGAAAACAATGAGAGTATGATTTCCGCTAGAATCCAAGTGAAGAAAATGTGTTAAGTTCTTTAGAGAGATTAAGATGAGTACTAAGAAAGTATCATCTGACTTGGCAACATAGAAATCATTAGGACCTTGATCAGAGAGGCTTGGTAGAGTACTAGAGACAAAACCATGATTTGTGTGGGTTCAAAAACACTTGGGGCTGGTGCACTGGTTCGACCCAGAGGGATGGAATGGGGAGGGAGGAGGGAGGAGGGTTCAGGATGGGGAACACATGTATACCTGTGGCGGATTCATTTTGATATTTGGCAAAACTAATACAATTATGTAAAGTTTAAAAATAAAATAAAATTAAAAAAAAAAACAAATGGGAAATAAGCAATTGGAAGCATCAAAATGCAAACTCCTTTAAAGAATTTTCACATAAAGATGAGCAGAAAGATAGGCAATAGAAGAGGATTACTAAAGGAGATCAGATTTTCTTTTTTAAGATGGGATATTATGGCCTATTTCAGTGCTGACAGAGATCATCCATTAGAGTTCCAGTCATGATATACTAGGTAAGTGGGACTTAATCTCCCACTTAGAACAACTAGAAAAGCTGGAAAAAAATTGAAGTCTGCTTGAAAGCATTAGAGAGCTAAACAAAAAAAAAAGACAATGAAGAAACAGGGCTAACATCAAGGGAAAGACAGAAATCTGGGGAAGTAAACCTAGCATTTGGGGTGTTTCAATCCCGCTGACCTGTGCTGATTCAGAAGAGATGTCTGAGAGGCTGAGCAATGCCTTTGAAAAACTCATGGTACCAGGAGAACAAGTGAGAGTTCAGCTCTGATACCACTGTCCTCCCATCCTGCAACCCTTGAACTGAGACTGAAGGTCTGTATCCTAGGAGTAAGGGTGAAGTGGAAGTAAACAAGTGCTCACATGGATTGTAGTCTACCTTTGGGTAAATTAATTCCTGAGATGGATCAAGTTGATGGTTTGTTAATATCTACTGAAAACTGACAGAAGAGAATGGAAATCTTCACTAAGAGAAGATAAAACGATCCAGGCTTCAAATACTTTCTCAGTTTTTCAAACTGGAATGTCTGAAAACAATCAGAGAAAACCAGACTCATGAGAAAATAAAACAAAATAAAGTAAAAACCAGCACAAACAACAGAAAATGGAAGCATACTACTGAAATTCTAGATATTAGAATTATTAAAAACAAAGTTTAAAAATAATGTATAATGTTTAAGGAAAGTCAAACTGGAGATCTGGGAATTATTTTTTAAATGCCATAGAAGATTTTAAAAAGAACCAAATAGAAATTCTAGAGGTAAAAACACAATAACTAAATTGGGAAACTCAGTAAATGGGCTTAAAGAAGATTGTATAGAAATGAAGAGAAAATTATTAAAATGAAACATAGGTCAGAAGAAAATTTCCAAAATGAAGCACAGAAAGAAGACTGGAAAAAGCAAAAAAACAATTATGGTGAGAATAACCCACATATGTGTAACAAATCTAGAAACTTGACTTAATGAAAATAGTGTTATAGCAGTCGACAGAATGGTCTTTTCAATAATTGGTTGCTGAGCCATTTAAATATCCATATGAAAAAAAATTTTCACACCACACACACACACACACACACACACTCACAAAATTGAACAAAAGGCTAAATAATAAAATATCTATAAAATAATATAGGAGAGCAGCTTCATGATATTGGAGAGGCAAATATTTCCCAGAGTCCTCAAATCACTAACCATAAAAAATAGATTGATAATTTTGACTACATTAAAATTAAGAACTTCTCAATCACATGATTTAGAGTAAAAAATCAAGCCACTGAGAGCAAGAATATGTGTGCAACATACATAACTGATAAAAAGTTTATATCCAGACTATAGAAAGAATCCTACACCTCAATAAGAAGACAGACAACTTAGTGGGAAAATGTTCAAAGAAATTTGAACAGATGCTTTATTAAACAGGGTATCCAAATGGTCAATAATTATTTGAAAAAGTCTCAACTTTATTATTAATAAGGAAAATTAAATTAAACCATATTGCTATACACCCATCAGAGAAATTAAAATTAGAGACTGCCAGTACCAAGTATTGGCAGGAATATGGCAAAACTTGAAACCTCTTACATTGCTAAGAATATAAATTGGTACAGCACAAGTACTTTTGAAAATTATTTGCCAGAATTCTAAAACTGAAACTGTGCATATCCTTTACATATCTTTTGATTTAGCAATTCCGTTCTTAGACACATACCTCACAGAAAAGCTTGCACATGTATATCAGAGAAATGTATAAGAATCTTAATAACACTATTGTTTATCATAACCCCAAACTGTGAATAACCTAGATGTCCATCAATAGCATAGTGACTAAATAACAAGTATGATGTATAAACAAACAGTATGTTTCTGCAATAAAATACTATAACAAAGTTAATGAAATACAACTATACATAATAAACCATGAAATCTCACAAACACACTGTTGAGTGCTCTGCATCTCCATGTGTTGGCTCTTTCTTATAGGCTAGCTGTTCTCGTGGCACCAGGATGGCTGCTACTGTTCTTGCGGTCATCGGTTTCTGAAAAAGATAAAGACAGATTACTCTCTTGTGAACTTTTTAAAAGTGAGGGGGATATTCTCAGGAGCCTCCACATGCTTGACCTCATATTTCACTGACCAAAATTGTATCACTTGCCCACCCCTAAACCAACCCTACTGAAGGAGAGTGAAATTATCCATAATTGGCTTAGATTAATCAATATTCTTCCTCTGGGGTGAGGATGTGGGTGGCTGTGGGTATTAAATCCAGGTTCCCCTGAAACATGTGGCTGACTGACACCTGAAAAAAATCAAGGGTTTCCTTAGCAAGATAAAATAGTTATTTGGGGTAGGTAACCACCTATGTCTACCAAGTGATAAAACTGAAAATCCTAGACCCATGTCAGTTGGGTACAGGATGGAAAAAGAGGAGAAAAATAGGAGTAATGGGGCATAGACATATCCTTATTTAAAACCAGCTATGAAGGCAATCATGAATGGTATGTCTATGGGCTGGACTTCCCAATTCTTTGGTTAATGCTAGGGTAATCAGATTGTTTCTTGACATTGTGTTACACCAAAACAGTAGATGCTTATCTTAAAAATATATGTAGAGCAACAGAATATTTCCATTATCTTCAGCATAATATCCTTTCCTATACTGTTTATTGAATATGATTTGGTACAAAATTTTTCCAGCTCAATCTACATGTTAATATAGAATAAACATCCAATCTAGAAACCAAGTCTGTTCAGAGACCAGTGAAACGTGTACTGCCTTCTGTTAAGGTGACATGCTGTCAGATTTGAAAGGATCCTGCTGAAGAAAATAATCTATAGACCTTGTTTTCCCTGCTTTATTTTATTATGTTGGTAAAACTCTGTTGCCCATTATTTTCCCCCATCTGTTTCCAATCACTGATTTACTGACATGGAAGTGAACTAATCAGTGACCTTTCAAGTACCTCCTATATGCCCCCTGCAATTGAAACACAGTTTGAGGACACACTTATGGTCATTATGTACAAATCTCTTTTTTTCCCCACTCAGCTGCTTTCAAGGCACATGCTCTATTATATCAAACATACTGGTAAGTACACTCTAAATAAGTTTGAAAATAGGTTAAAATATATCACTCTAATCTCACATAATGCATGTGCAATAGCACAGCCATGCCATTTTGATCATTCTGTACAAATACCACAGAAATTGATTGCCAAGAATTAACTGAACTCCCTTTGTGTTTGCGTTGTCTCTTAAGAACATTGAATTAGGTAGCTTTCCTTACCAACAGAGTACAATTCTCAGGGAGAGTCAAAGTGCTTAAAAATAGTATAAATCTTTTAGTCATATTGGGTTTTCTGATAGATACAAGAATTATCTCAAGGACAATCAGAACAGAAATATAAAAGAAAAGGGAATACAAGAGTACCAAATTATTGAGGAGACAATCTGGGTTGTTTAGAGATATATTTAGATAAATCCTGACCAATCCTCTACTAAGCAGTTTTTTAAAGAATTGCTTAGCAGAAGTTTTTTGTGACTACTAAGATTGCATTTTCAAACTGTCTTCTAATTTAGAGGTCTAGTTCATTAGATTAGTATAATGAGACACTTTAATATTATGGGGTCCTTTGGAACTGGCAGCTGCCCTGGAGGCCATTGATAAATGTACAAATGCACAGGGCAAGAGTGATATAAAGAAAATTTGAAGTCGATCTCACCAGTTTTCTCTGGACTGGCAGGAAAACCTGAGTCTTAGGAACTTCTGGCAACTATGGGGAGAGTCAATATTCTGTCATAAAGAGGCAACTGTTCAGTTAGCTTGTACCTAACCTCCACTCACACTCTCCTCTCCTCAGGACCAGTGTCTCTATGGTCAGCCTACATATCTGGACTTATGGACATAGGGCATGGTTAGAAAAATATAGGTCTCATTCAATGCTGTTTCTCTTTCCACATCTATAGAAGATTATACTGATTACTAACCCTCCCTCCCTCTCTGGTCCCAAGCTCAGATGAGACCTGAGATGAATCCTTTGCTCCAAGACCTCAGGTGGACTCCAGTGAACTGGAGATGGACTCAAAGATTTTGCTTTATGATTATGATTTTTATTATCTTTATCATTATTAGTATTATAATAATAAGCAAACTATTTGAATTTACCTTTTATGTTGTCTCTCCCACCTGCTGTTGTTTATGTATTGGTTGTCTAAAACATTTTATAAAATTCTCACACTGTTTTTGAATTTGCTATTGAATTTACTTTAAGTCATTTACTTTTGTCCAATTAAAAACCCGTTAATGTACTTGTTCCCATTGGCATCTATTTACCCTGCTCTTAGATACCCATGGCTTCTTACTATAACCTTTATATTTGTCTGGAAAGTCACATGTCCAACCCACTGGGTGCTCGTCCTGTGGAGAAAGCTCCATTTCTCTCCCTTTAGTGTCCCTGCAATTCACCTGGTCTCCAGAGACCAAAACTTCTAGATCAGAGGGATCAGTGCTGCCTGGGAATAACAAGAAAGGTCACACTTAATTTTGGTGGAAAGTGCCTGGATAGTTGTGCTGAGCATTCAGGCAGGCTGGAGTTAGAGGTATCATGGAAGAGGAAAAGTGTGTCTGTGGCCAGCCTGCCATTTGCCTATTCAATATCCGTTATGACCTTTCTTTCTCACTAACAAGCTCAGTTTGCATTTGGGTGGTGAGGTGTGCGTGTGCGCGCTAAGTCACTTCAGTCATGTCTGATTCTTTGTGACCTTATAAACTGTAGCTTGTCAGGATCCTCTGTCCATGAGATTTTCCAGGCAAAAATACTGAAGTGGGTTTCCCTTTCCTACTCCAGGGGATCTTCCCCACACAGGGATCAAACCCATGGCTCTTGCATCTCCTGCATTGGCAGATGGATTCTTTATCACTGGCACCACCTGGGAAGCCCATATCCCCAGCTAAAATGTGCATTTCTAAGACCCCCTGTGGTGGGGGCTGGCTTCTCAATGACAGCACAAGTTGACCCGCCATGCAAATTCTGGCCTGGCAGCCCCTATGCTACTAGTTGTGAGCGAAAAACTAACCTCCAACCTTATTTGGGTCACAGCGGCACTAGGGTCACTAGGACTTGTCTGTTGCTTAGGGTTGAATGTAATCCTAATAGAGTAGGATTTCCTGATGACCTCAGCACTGTTAACATTTCAAACCGGATAATGTGTCCTCGGGGCTGTGGGGTGTAGTGTATGTTGTAGAAATACTGAGCAGCATCCCTAACTTCTACCCACTTAATGCCAGTAGCACCGCCTAGTCGTGACAACCAAAAATGTCTCCAGACATTGACAAATGTTTCCCAGGAAGACAGAATTGCTCTCGTTCCTGGAGGCAGAACCCCCAAAAGGCGCAGATGTATGAGTTCATCTATGTCCTTGAGCCATTTGAGTTTATGGTGTTTTTGTGTGAATGTATCACTGAGTATTTGCAGTGCAGCATCTAGTTTCCTTTTTATAGCTTCAGTGTTTTATTCCTTCAGTTTTTTTGTTTTTTTCTGTGACATTTACAAACTTTAACACTACCTTTTCAAATTGCTGTGCATTTTCCATGGTCAGTTACTATTGCTTCTTCTCAAAATTTAGCATAACTATATTTATTTAAAAAAGAAAAATTCTGCTTTGCTCTCCCCTGAGATATCTCAATTATTTATATTTAATTTATTAGAAATTTAGAATTTAACTTTTAAACCATGAGGAATTATATGTATTTTATAAATAATATTTAATATTTATTTGTGAATTTCTGAAAAACTCAACTACATAAATTAAACTAGGTCATATTGTCTTTAAGAAGTTCCACAGCTTGATTAATTTCTTGATACAATCCCTGTTCCTTATTGTCTCTTACTATTATTAGTAATAGCAGATAGATTTATCATGTGATGTAAGCAGGTAGGTGGATTGCGTGAACTTGAGGTTACCTGGTTCTACTCAGGTGGCAGAGCATACAGGTATGTCCCTTCCCAGCAGATAGCACCTTTGGGCGAAAGCAGCCCCAGGCTAGGTGGCTTAGTGAGCAGAGTATAGGCTTTGAGTCTACTCAACCCCACTAGGCTTCTGCCAGGGAGCCAGTCAGTGTATTGAATGTCCAGCATAATTGTATGTAGTGGCCTATGGGGCCCAGAACACAATTTGTTGAAATGGCAGTTCTAGAAGGCCATTTTGGCTTTTGTTTACTCTGAGGAAGATTCAAAACAATGTCCCAGGCTGTTGCTCCACAAAGTTGGCCCCTCTAGTTAGGATTAGGGCTTCCCAGGCGTTTGGTGGTTATAAACCTGTCTGCTAATGCGGGAGACGCAGGTTTGATCCCTGGGTGGGGAAGATCCCCTGGAGTAGGAAATGGCAACCCACTCCAGTATTCTTGTCTAGAGAATCCCATGGATAGAGGAACCTGACAGACTACAGTCCACAGGGTTGCAAAGAGTCAGACACAGCTGAGTGACTGAGCATGCATGCACTCTGGTTAGGATTAGTTCCTGGTTTCTAGAGTTCATGGGCATCCCAATTTTATATTTTTAAAATTATAGACACAGCTTCTACATAAGGGGAGAAGTACCCTGTCACTTCCACATGTTATCACTAGGTTAATCAGTTTTATAAAACATCTGAAAAGTTCTCTAAACTGCTCTTCAAAATTGTTCTTGTCCTCTCCACTATATTTGTAATGAAAACAGAAATTTTTTCTCAGTGCTAAGGCACCTCTTAGTTAAGTTATACCAAATGGATGTACATTTTTGTTTCTCACGAAATTAATAAAGAATTTTCTATCTTTGGGCTTAATTCTGTTACCTAAGTCTATGCTAAACAGAGTGACTGATAAAATAATATTTATTTGTTTAGATGCCATCTGAGAGCATAATGATGATATATGCTTAGTTGCTTCAGTCATGTCCAACTCTCTGCAACCCCATGGACCATGGCCTGACAGGCTTTTCTGTCCATGGGATTCTCCAGGGAAGAATACTGATGTATAGAACAGTCTTATGGACTCTGTGGGAGAGGGAGAGGGTGGGAAGATTTGGGAGAATGGCATTGAAACATGTAAAATATCATGTATGAAACGAGTTGCCAGTCCAGGTTCGATGCACGATACTGGATGCTTGGGGCTGGTGCACTGGGACGACCCAGAGGGATGGTATGGGGAGGGAGGAGGGAGGAGGGTTCAGGGTGGGGAACACATGTATACCTTTGGCGAATTCATTTTGATGTTTGGCAAAACTAATACGATTATGTAAAGTTTAAAAATAAAATTAAATTAAAAAAATAAAAATAAAAAATAAAATGTAAAAAAAAAAAAAAAAAAGAATACTGAGGTGGGTTGCCATTTCTTTCTCCTATAATGATGATACCCTAGAAAATTATTGTAGACAAAGAGTAGTCTGTGAGTCTCCAGTTACACGTTTCTTATTAAATAGAATATAAAACTGTCACATGTCTACCATAGGCTAAGATGAAAAAGCGTATTAATAAGATTTTACTGTTCTTGCAATATAAAAAGAAAAATCTAGAAGGACTACAGAAATGAAGGTCTGAGACATCTTTATTTCAGAAACAAGAGATATTTAGAAAAAAATCTGCAATAATTTTTACTGTAGGGTGGAAGAACACTGGGGAAATGGCTCTTCTTGTGTGCCTAGGAATGGTCCTTTTACAAGGTAAGATGGGGCCTTTTAGGGCCTGGACTCCTCAGAAAGCAGGTTGGAAAGTGCTGTGTAAATTTTTGTTGTTTGTTTCATAAAAAAATTAGAAACATGCACTTGGCCAATCCAACTCCAAAATGAATTTAGTCCAGATGTGTATAGAGAAGGTTCAGGGAGCTGGTTAGAAGTTGGTGGAAATGGGAGCCAATGACTCAAGCAAGGCAAGGGTGTCCTGTGACACAGAACTTCAGGGGTTACTCACGTAGGTCAAGGGAATAGTTAAGGGTGATCTTAGCCATGTTACTCAACCTCTGCCTCAAAGGACTGAGGGTAAACAAGAACAGGTCGTGTATGTGAAGCACTTAGCACTGGACTTGGTGTGTAGTAACCAACAAATGGTAGATAAATGGAGAGATTCATTCTTTTAAGTTTTTGAAATACCTACTGAATTAGAACACCTGGGGGAAAGGTGTAGGAATCTGCATTTTTAATAAGCCCATTAGCTGAGGCTAATGCACCTAGTTTTGAGAGCTATTGGTTAACCAGGTCCATTCCTACCTACCACTGGCTCAGAACCCTCTCTTAGAATCCACTTTGAAGAGTTAATAACCAGCACTGCTGTGAAGTTTTCTAATTCACTGCAGCAGATCTGGAAACCTAGAACCTGGAAAATAAATATGGAAACCAGACTTTTTCAAGTAGCTGTGGATGAGGTGGTTTAGGACAGTGAGTTGCTTCACATCCATCTTGTGGAGCCCTGGGACGTAGACAAGGAAAGTGGACTTGGCAGCCTGGCTGCCCCACCCCAGCCCTGAAGGCACCACCAGGACAGGAAACAGCAGAGTCTAAGATGCTCTAGAGCTGGATCTGTATTCCAGTAGGGCACAGATGACATGGCTTCTCTGTCAAGGGACATCCAGGGCTGCCTGGGGCCACCCCAGATCCCAGTTCATCCACTCCGGGGCAATTAGGTGCTAATCTGAACATGGGCTTGCTTGGTTTAAGACAAACCCTAGTGAATGTAGAAGTACCTGCTTAACTAACTTCTCTCTCTCAAGGAAGACAGGGACCCACTCCACATTCTCCTTCCTCATCTTTCTTTCTTCTTCCCAGCCCCCTCCAGAGAGGCTTGTTTTAACTGTAACACAGCTATGTTAATCCTAAAAATACTAATTGCCTTCTGAAAAAGGCAATTTTTTATGCTAAGCCCTGTGCTGGGCTTAGCTCTTTTTGTCCTAACAACTGCTATAAATCTTAGCTCTTTCTGTCCTAACAACTGCTCTATCAGATAAATATTATTCTTGTTTAAGATGTGGCGAACTGAGGCTCAAGCATGTTAGATGGAAGCTCATTCCTAAGTGACAGGCAGCATTCCAGCCCAGGTTTCCAACCCAGACCCCTAGCATTCCAACCCAGGTCTGTTCAGTTCCAAAGCTTATACGTTTTAAATTTGGCAATGCATCTAATTATATTTATTTGTTGACCTGCTTATTATTTGCTTCTTCCACGCAGCAAAATGACACACTTATGCAAGCACGTGCATGCACACGCATACATGTAAAATTAAATAATAAACTAGATCTACCTCTGTGTTATTTCATTTTAGCACTAGCCTTTATTCATGTTTATTCAAAAAGTCATCTTGTTTATATATTTTGAACCTAAAAATCAGATATATTCCTCAACAAAGGAGTTTCATTTTTCTTTCTCACTTGTGAATGCATTTATCTGAAGAGACAGCAGCAGGCCAGAATCTTTGAAACTGAAGCTGTCCCAGAAAATCTAGGACAAATAAATAGTTGCTGTAAGCTGTCAATATAAAAAAATATTAAAAGGACTGATGCCAGTCATCGTTGCCGGTTGCTTAAAAACTGTGCAAAACACAATTTCTCTCTTCCTCTTTGTCATTTATTCATTTTTTTTCCCAAAGGAAAGCATAGACGTGTTTTCTTCCTTAGAAATAAAAGTCAGAAGAAAAAGGACAATTAACCACCAAGAAGAATGAGTCAGGATTCATAAAGATAAAGACACAGAGAAGCCCAGGACACAGATGGTCATTTCTCCCAGAATCCTCATGAAAAAGGACAATGCATCTGCAGACGCGTCGGGCTGATGGGATGATGAACGACAGGCTCCCGAATGAAGGGAGGATGGCAGACACAGAAATCAAATACAGTTTCCTTATAAAGCAAAACAGCAAGGAAATTAATGGTTTATTGAAAACAAAGCAGCAGTCTGGTGAATGCTCTCAGGAAAGCCTCTCCTCCAAGCCCAGAGCAAACCAGAAAATCCAATAGGAAGTTTTTATCATTTAATGGCAGGAAGGGGCTGTTAGTATCCAATATGCCAAGAGGTACACCAAACAGAAATATTCCTTAGATTTGTAATTAACTCTTCAAAGTGCTAAGTCTATTTTTTATTAAATGCCTCCTGAGAGTTTAAGGGTGGGAGCAGTGCTTTTTTTAATGTAAAGCTTATCAAGATCTATCAGACACAGAGAAGTTGTCCAGTCAATTAACATCCTGGGAAACCGCTTTAGTGAAGAAAGGCGAAATGGGCAGTTTAATTACATAGGCATATGTACCCTTATTTCTCTAATTTCACAATTAATGAGTCTATAAATAGCTTGGAGGAGACTATTTCAGTACCCTACCATCTCAGCAGGAGACTTTGAACCTTTTGATGCTGACATTAAAAATAAATGCAAGTTGTGTCTATTGCTTTCCATCTAGAAAATTATTCCCCTGTACAAATGAGGTTTTAATTAAAACAATAACAACAACAAAACAACTATTGGGAACAGAGCAGTATTTAAAGTGGTCTCTCTCCTTAGGGGACTATTTTTGGATTAACCAGTCGCCAGCTGTGTCTGACTCTTCGCCACCCCATGGACTACAGCACACCAGGCCCCCATGTCCCTCACCATCTCCTGGAGTTTGCCCAAGTTCATATCCATTACATTGGTGATTACATTACAAGGAAATATAGGGTTTGGGGAAAGCATGAATGTACAGGGATCTGTAGAATGATGGGATGTACATGCTTTACTGATGAAGAAGCAGGCAACATCAATCACTGATTTCACCTCGAAACAAAGTGAGAAATGTACTGACTCTTGGCTTCTCTTGGATTAAAGACTCTGGTGCATTTCACAGGAGTGCAGATACTTAACCTGACAATGAGAGATCGCTGTCAAGGTTTTAATTTAATATGATTGTATTTTACCTTGTAACCCTATGTTCAAGGTCCTGTACAATCTGGAAGAAATAAACCCCACGATTCCATGCTTTTATTCATTGGCAAAGTGGAGATCACTTTCTATGGCAATATACTGGGAACAACTGTTTTCTTCTTTATTTTTATATGTTTGCAATAGCCATGTCACATTTGCACAAATTGGTAATCCAGTTGGTGAGTGTTACAGTTGCCTTTAGGTTAAATCTGGTAACAAATATGTTTCATTGAGCA
This sequence comes from Bubalus kerabau, assembly GCF_029407905.1. Lineage (NCBI taxonomy): Eukaryota > Metazoa > Chordata > Mammalia > Artiodactyla > Bovidae > Bubalus > Bubalus kerabau. The sequence goes on along the minus strand of NC_073631.1, from coordinate 74,924,877 downwards.
CATATTCACAAGGGCCTTTCATGGCATGGAGAAAAGGGAGCCCTAGCGCACTGTTGGTGGGAATATCCTGTGCTAAATGAAACAGGCCAATCCAGGAAGGTTTGTTTAATTAACATAAATGAAATAAAATATGATAAAAGAGTTCCTGATTTATCTTAAATTCTTATGCTTGACGAAAATCTCTCCTACCAAAACGTGCAGAGAAGAGCTTTATGCATTCTAGAAAAGGCCTCCTTGGTATGTTGAAGGGCTTCCATAGGACCGTTCCTCCTTATGTCAAAGCACGTGTCAAAACATCTAGCTTCCTTTTCCTTCATGTGTTTCTAACAGATTTTTATCATTTGTTGTAAGAGTTGAGATCTTTTTCCTCCTAACTCATAAATCAAAGAAAGTGAGAGGGGAGAAACAGAAGAAAAGAATAAAAGAGGAAATAAAAAAGTAGAATGCCTTGAGATTAGATTAATCAAAAGTGATAATAGAAAAAAAAAAAACAGGGGAAGTAACTTGTACATTTTGCTCTCTGTAATGAGGAAGTGTGTGCATGCTCTATAGCTCAGTCATGTCGAATTCTTTGGGCCCCCATGGACTATAACCCACCAGGCTCCTCTATCCATGGAATTTCTCAGGCAAGGATACTAGAGTGTGTTACCATTTCCTCCTCCAGGGGATCTTCCCAACCCCGGGATCAAATTCACATCTCCTGCATTGGCAGGTGGATTCTTTACCACTTGAGCCACCTGGGAAGCCCATAATGAGGAAGGTGGTGGGGGGAGGGGGGGGGTGGGCGGCAAGTGGCTACAGAAAGAGGTGGGAGGAGTAAGAGAAAGAGTTTCAGAAGATGTAAGGGACATCTTGATATTATAGAAGTTTAATTGCATGGCAGGTTATGGTCTTCAGAGGTGACTGTGAACATCTCTCATCTCACATGCTCTTCTCCAAGATGATAACCTTGCCACTCTCCCACTGAGGGGAAAAGGATTACGTCTCCCCTCCTTGTCTCTGCATGGGTTTATGGTTCACTTGTCACCAATAGGAGGCAGTCTAAGTGATGCTGCCTGACTTCTGAGATTAGATATTAAAGGAAATGCATCTTCCACCTTGTCTGCTGGGATACCTGCTTTTGGAGTCCAACTCCCCTGAAGAAGCCACATGGAGGCTCTCCTGTTGATCGCCCCTGTCCCAGCATTAGACATGTGAGTGAAGACGTCTCTAGATGATCCCAGTTCCCCTGCTGCTGAGTTGCCCCCAGACACTCAAGGCCTCAGACATCATGGAGCATGAATGAGCCATCTCTACCCTTCTTTTTCTAAACTTCTGACCCACAAAATTGTGGCTGTCATTTTATAACCACCAAGTCTGGGGTTATTTGCAGCACAAATAACTGGAACAAAGAGCAACTCATTTTTATTGGAAACTGTTGCCCCTCTTCCTATTCTAACACTATTTGCAAAGCTAGGCTTATAATACCCTTGCCTCAGAGGAGCAAGGATATTGTGCTTAAGCAAAATCTAATCCTGGGAAAATTTGACTCACTACCATTTAATGGCAAAGCCCTTTAGGTGCTAGACTTCTTGACTCCTTAGTGAAATAATGTTTTATCTATGTAAAGAAAGTATTTATGGGTAAGGTGAGAGGGCTGAACAATTTTCAAATGAGAAGGAATATGAATCAGAGTTACAGTTAGCATCACCCCAACTCACCAGCCAGCCAGCCAGTTCTCATTCCATTTATAATCTGTGCTGGAATCCACCAGTGTCACTCACTGCCCCCACCTCCTCAGGAGAGCCTGTTCTGCCTTTGGACCTCTCAGACTGGTAAACACTATTCCTAGCATTGAGCCCAATCTGTCTACTCATAGTTTTTATACTTTGGACTTAATTTTACCCTATAGTTCAGTTCAGTCGTTCAGTTGTGTCCAACTCTTTGTGACCCCATGAATCGCAGCACACCAGGCCTCCCTGTCCATCACCAACTCCCACAGTTAACTCAGACTCACGTCCATTGAGTCAGTGATGCCATCCAGCCATCTCATCCTCTGTTGTCCCCTTCTCCTCCTACCCCCAATCCCTCCCAGCATCAGGGTCTTTTCCAATGAGTCAACTCTTTGCATGAGGTGGCCAAAGTATTAGAGTTTCAGCTTTACCATCATTCCTTCCAAAGAAATCCCAGGCCTGATCTCCTTCAGAATGGACTGGTTGGATCTCCTTGCAGTCCAAGGGACTCTCAAGAGTCTTATCCAACACCACAATTCAAATGCATCAATTCTTCAGCACTCAGCTTTCTTCACAGTCCAACTCTCACATCCATACATGACCACTGGAAAAACCATAGCCTTGACTAGACGGATCTTTGTTGGCAAAGTAATGCATCTGCTTTTCAATATGCTGTCTAGGTTGGTCATAACTTTCCTTCCAAGGAGTAAGCGTCTTTTAATTTCATGGTTGCAATCACCATCTGCAGTGATTTTGGAACCCCAAAAAATAAAGTCTGACATTGTTTCCACTGTTTCCTCATCTATTTGCCATGAAGTGATGGGCCTAGATGCCCTGATTTGGAAACAGTCTGTTGTTCCATGTCCAGTTCTAACAGTTGCTTCCTGACCTGCATATAGGTTTCTCAAGAGGCAGGTCAGGTGGTCTGGTATTCCCATCTCTTTCAGAATTTTCCACAGTTTATTGTGATCCAGACATGGAACAACAGACTGGTTAGAAATAGGAAAAGGAGTACGTCAAGGCTCTATATTGTCACCCTACTTATTTAACTTATATAAAGAGTACATCATGAGAAATGCTGGGTTGGAAGAAGCACAAGCTGGAATCAAGATTGCCGAGGGAAATATCAATAACCTCAGATATGCAGATGACACCACCCTTATGGCAGAAAGTGAAGAGGAACTAAAAAGCCTCTTGATGAAAGTGAAAGAGGTGAATGAAAAAGTTGGCTTAAAGCTCAACATTCAGAAAACTAAGATCATGGCCTCTCATCACACCACTTCATGGGAATTAGATGGGGAAACAGTGCCCAACTTTATTTTTTTGGGCTCCAAAATCACTGCAGATGGTGACTGCAGCCATGAAATTAAAAGATGCTTACTCCTTGGAAGGAAAGTTATGACCAACCTAGAAGGCATATTCAAATGCAGAGACATTACTTTGCCAACAAAGGTCCGTCTAGTCAAGGCTATGGTTTTTCCAGTAGTCACGTATGGATGTGAGAGTTGGACTGTGAAGAAAGCTGAGCGCTGAAGAATTGATGCATTTGAACTGTGGTGTTGGAGAAGACTCTTGAGAGTCCCTTGGACTGCAGGAAGATCCAACCAGTCCATTCTGAAGGAGATCAGTCCTTGGTGGTGTTTGGAAGGAATGATGCTGAAGGTGAAACTCCAGTACTTTGGCCACATCATGAGAAGAGTTGACTCATTGGAAAAGACTCCGGTGCTGGGAGGGATTGGGGGCAGGAGGAGAAGGGGACGACAGAGGATGAGATGGCTGGATGGCATCACTGACTCGATGGACGTGAGTCAGAGTGAACTCTGGGAGTTGGTGATGGAGAGGGAGGCCTGGCCTGCTGCAATTCATGGGGTTGCAAAGAGTCGGACCTGACTGAGCAACTGAACTGAACTGAACTGAACACAGTTGAAAGCTTTGGCATAATCAATAAAGCAGAAAAAATGTTTTTCTGGAACTCTTGCTTTTTCGATGATCCGGCGGATGTTGTCAATTTGATCTCTGGTTCCTCTGCGTTTTCTAAAACCAGCTTGAACATCTAGAAGTTCACAGTCCACGTATTGCTGAAGCCTGGCTTGGAAGATTTTAAGCATTACTTTACAAGCGTGTGAGATAAGTGCAATTGTGTGGTAGTTTGAGCATTCTTTGTCACTGCCTTTCTTTGGGATTGGAATGAAAACTGACCTTTTCCCATCCTGTGGCCACTGCTGGGTTTTCCAAATTTGATGGTATATTGAGCCAAATTATTGCCAAATTCAGACTTAAATTAAAGAAAGTAGGGAAAACCACTAGACCATTCAGGTATGACCTAAATCAAATCCCTTATGATTATACAGTGGAAGTGAGAAATAGATTTAAGGGATAGATCTGATAGACAGAGTGCCTGATGAACTATGGACAGAGGTTCATGACATTGTACAGGAGACAGGGATGAAGACCATCCCCATGGAAAAGAAATACATGTCTGAGGAGGCCTTACAAATAGCTGTGCAAAGGAGAGAAGCAAAAAGCAAAGGAGAAAAGGAAAGATATAAGCATCTGAATGCAGAGTTCCAAAGAATAGCAAGGGGAGATAAGAAAGCCTTCCTCAGTGATCAATGCAAAGAAAGAGAGGAAAACAACAGAATGGGAAAGACTAGAGATCTCTTCAAGAAAATTAGAGATACCAAGGGAATATTTCATACAAAGATGGGCTCGATAAAGGACAGAAGTGGTATGGAGCTAACAGAAGCAGAAGATATTTAGAAGAGGTGGCAAGAATACACAGAAGAACTGTACAAAAAAGATCTTCATGACCCAGATAATCACGATGGTGTGATCACTGACCTAGAGCCAGACATCCTGGAATGTGAAGTCAAGTGGGCCTTAGAAAGCATCAGTACAAACAAAGCTAGTGGAGGTGATGGAATTCCAGTGGAGCTATTTCAAATCCTGAAAGATGATGCTGTGAAAGTGTTGCATTCAATATGCCAGCAAATTTTACTCTATAAGCTCATTTCTAATCTCTTTTTCAAAAAAAGTAGTGGAGAATAAATACATAGAGAATGTGAGATCAAATTGTAAGTATTATATACATGGATTTTTTTCTACCCCCAAGCATCTTAACCATTATAAAGTATACAGTCCAATGGCATTTAGAACATTCACAATGTTGTACAACCATCACTTCTATCTAGTTTCAATATGTGGACTTTTAAATGTGCTTTTTTTTTTCCCCCAGCCTTCTTCATTACATTTCCTATCTTTAAGAGTTCCTCTTTTCTCCCCAGAGCTCTCACTTCAGCACTCCATTTTTGGAACTGAACCAAGTTGATAGCAATATGAGAGAAAAAAATCCTTAACCCTATCTTACATTATACTAAAAAATCAAAGCTTGATGAAGTCTTCATCATGGTTTTCTTTCAGAAGTATAATTTCTGATAGAGGTCATAAGAGGCACTCCTGGGAAACTAGGCGCATTTTATATCTTGATTTCTATCAAAATTAATCAGGGGTATTAGCTTTGTAAATCTGCATCAAAGTTACTCTTAAGATGAACTCTTCAATATATATGGTGTGTTTTAACACAATTTTAAAGTCTGGATATTGGGTATAACACACCACATTTCCCTTTATACACACTTTAGCCTTTACAGATGGGTTGGGCAGTGGGCATATCTGTTCTCTACAGCCTCTGGGGAGAAAAATCACTCTTACCTAATTGATTTCTCCAAGCTTAGCATCTAGTCATATCACCCCTCATTTGTAGCCTTTCCATAGCTTACAGGAGAAAATGGAGAACATCTCAGCAAGAAATATAAAAAAAATTCATTTTCTAGTGGCATCTTAGGTCCCAGATGTATAATATCTGCCCCCTTCAGTGTTGCATTCCCCCACCTGCAGTCCATTCCTCTCTACTGCATGGGCCAGTCATGTGGAACGGCTCCAAGTGAGTGGTATGTCTGCATCTTTGCTGTCCCCCGTATGTAATAAAACCCCCTCGCCTCACCTCAGCCTGTCAGGCTCCTACAAGGCCTTTAAAGACCCAGTTCGTAATCTCTTTCTCTCCCAAAGCTTTTTTGATGTATTAAAGAAGAGCAGAGCCTTGATTTTACACTACCACTTTGCCTTATAGTAGCAAAGTGGCATTTTATTAGTTTTATATGTAACATGCATAAGCAACACATTTAACCCTTTTAAGAAATAAAACTATTTCCATTAGGTTAGTCTTCTCTGACCACCTCTCCTAATCCACATTCCATCCTCTCTCATGTGCCCAGAGGCAACCTCTGCTCTGAGTTTGGTGTGAATCTCTGGGGACTTTTCCTCCAAGACTGTATGTTTCAGAGAACTATCTGTGTTGATATATTTAGAAATAGACCCTTCCTGTTAACTACTGCATAAAAACCTATGATATGCATAAACCACATTTTATTTAGCATTAATCATATTGATGGACATTCAGTTTGTTTCCAATTTTTTTCTAGTCCAACAATGTTACAATAATCATTTTATTTCTGCATCTTTGCACACATATGTGAGCATTTCCCTAGAGAGCTGCTGCAAATTGGAATTGCTAAGTCATAGGATATGCAGCAGCTTTTAAAATAATTCTATCAGCTAACTAGATTGGGAGCTGTTATTTTTGTTTTTGTAACCTTGAGCTTAGCACAAGGTCTGTCATGCATGTACCCTAGGACCTGGCAATCCTACTCACTGTAGTCGTGACGAGGGAATGAATCAACAAATGAATAGATGAATAAATCAATGAATGTCTTTCAAGGAAATGGATTTGGCTCAGCAAGTATAGATATGAGAGTTCCTGCCAAAAATGTGAGAACTAATGAGGATCAATTGCAGGGAAAAAGTAAAAATAAAACTCTGAAATGAAGCCACACTGAAGTGGGTGTTAAATGCATATTAAGAAGATTTTAAGGAGATGAAGTAATGAGACTACAGTTTTTAGGGGGCAAGACCTTACCATGGTATCTAACAAGTAATGATGACAAAACTTGGCCTTGGCAATGACAAAGCCTAAAGCAACATGCTGTGGACAATGAGGCAGGTGCTTAATGTCCCTGTTTCTATACTGGTACCTGGAACTCCAGCCCTGTTCTTTGTGGCTCTGGTGGCTAGTCATGCGTTCCAAGAACAAATGAACATGAGTGGATGTTTTCTCAAATGTTCTCTGATTTTTTCACCCTTTCCACTTGCTCTGTAAACATTTAAAAATAAATTACCCAAGAGGATGCTGATGGAAGTAGTCTATTCCTGGTGTAGGTGCTGCCTCCAGTGGGAGAGACAGCACACAGGGAGAAGGTACAACATGCTCTGTGATCACAGCTGGGTATACATTGGATTTTGCCAAGTAAGAGAGAGCAACAGACAGGCTCAGGTGTCCCTGGCCTGGGAGTTCAGAGTCTCAGGTGCAAAAATTGAGTCCTTGTTCATTAAGTTAGCACTACTGACATTTTGACCAGGTAATTCTTCGGTGGTGCAAGAAGCGGGGGGAGGCTGTTGAGCTGTCCTTTGCATTGTAGGATGTTTAGCAGTCTCCCTGGCCTCTGCTCAGCAGATGCCAATAACATCCCCCAGTTATGACAACCGAAAATGGCTGCAGATGATGCCAGATGTCTCCTGGAATCAAAATTATTTTCATTCGAAAGGCACTGCTTTCACTCCACTTTCCTGATTCCTTCAAAATCCTTTTAAGATTCATTTACAACACTGACATTATTATTTTAATATTGACCTAGCATATCTCAGTTTACAAGATCAGTTTTACAATAATTTTCCTAACATATGCTATATGGCAGAGGGTTTCCCCATGTACTACGACCAACAATAACTGACAATGTTTGGGAGATAAATATGCACCCTGGTTTGTACTAGCTGCAATTCTTTTATATCATTTAATCCATAAAATGCTCCATTGAGTAAGTACTGTTGCTGCTGCTGCTGCTGCTAAGTCGCTTCAGTTGTGTCCGACTCTGTGCGACCCCATAGACGGCAGCCCATCAGGCTCCCCCGTCCCTGGGATAATCCTCATTTTATGCTTGAGATGCTGAGGCACAGAGAGGCTAAGCAGCTTGACCCAGGGTACAGAGTGCTTGTAAGTGGCAGGGTCAGGATGTGAACACTGGCAGCCCAATCATCAGAGGAAATTTAAACAAAGGGATCATCTTTCCGTTCATTCAGAAAAAGCTATTGAACAAATGCTTAGAGTCAAACATTTTGCAAGGTGCTTGGTTGCAAAGATGAATACAATTTGGCTTTTTGTTTCACTGCTCAATGGGAGAGACAGATAAAAAAAGTCACATTCATACCAGGTGATTGATGTTTAAGGTAGGTACAAACTAAGAATGCTGAGACATAAAATGATTAAGACTTGATCTTAAGCATTAACTTTTAAGAAGTTAAGTTCTTTTAACTTCATGTGATGAATTTCAGGGCTAGAACGTGGGTGCTTGGCTTCCCTGTCAAAGGCTCTAACTATAATATTAAACCAGATCTTCCTGCTTTTCATTACCAATCCCCACAAGCAACTCCATCTCTGCCCAATTATATTCTTTCCTATGATTAAGAGGCTGCTTGGATATGTTCTGACAATTACAGGTTATCACCACTGCAGAGTCCCCTCCAGTAAGGAGAAAAACTAGAGCTGTAGGAAATCTGTAGTTGTTAGGTTTGCAGCAAGAGACATGACACTCAGTGAAGTCTGCCATTACCATCCCAGGTCTCAAGGGGCAAATGAAAGGGACAGTGCCGCTGGAGCCCAGAGAGAGCTGGGAGCTCTAGAAGAAGGGCCAGCAGGTCAGAGTGACTGCTGTGGGGAAACAGCCCATGCTGCGGCAAGACCCTGGGTAAGATGGGGAATCAGACACCCTGGCCTCCCTTTCTTCCCTCCCTCTGATCTTCCCCTGGCCCTTACTATTTGACAAACCCAACCAACAGCTGGAAAATGAAAGAGGTTCAGTGACACCCTGTGTAGGTGTCAACTACAAATTGGCACTTACCAAGAGCATTTCCAATGACTGAACAACAAAGGCATTTGCCATCTGCCTCTACGGAGATTGAACCTCATGCTGCTATAGCTGTTGATCTTCAACAATCCCTGAGGGAGTTCAGGGTGAAGCACTCTGCGCTCCAGGGAATCTGGTGGGACAGGTCTTTGGATAGTTGGATGTTTTTAGGAACAAATTTTATGATCTCAACCCTTGCATCTCCTCATATCTAGAGAAGCACTAAATCCCTTCGTGGTGAGGTCAGATCCTCATGACTAACAAAAACCATTTTGTAAAATGAGTGCTTCATGGTATTGAACTCCCCTTTCACCAAAACCTTATATATTGACTTTCCGCCACTGCTGCTTTGGAACAGTCTCTCAGAGCTATCTGAGATGCTGCCTCCCGGGCTGCAGTCCTCATTTTTCCCCAAATAAAACTTAACTCTCAAGTTGTTCATCTCTTTTTAGTCAACATAGGTCTGCCTCCAGCACTCAGAATAGGGCAGAAAAAGAGAATCAGTAGGATTCTGTGAGAACAAGGGTGATCAGCAGAAATGGGCACATATAGAGTGTGCTGGGCTGGGCATTGCTACTGGAGGAAAGGTCACCTGAGACATCTCCAGGTTGGGTCAAGAGTAAAGCATAGTTGAAGGTGGGAGTCCAGGGGAGTTGCTGAAATGGAAGGCCTGAGGATTAAAGAAAGCAAGGACACTGCAAGTAAGGGGAGGTCAGAGAAAGGGAGTTTTCCTGAAGGCTAACAACAATTAGGATCTACTTTTAGTGCTCAGGAACTCCTTTCCTGGAAATCCTTTGAGCCTTGCCACTGAGCTGCTCTACATTGGTGACTGATAATCTGGTCCCATTTGGGATTCAAAGTCAATGACTTTTCAAGTGGCCTGGAATGAAGCAGTTTAGATTAGTACCAAGCCACAGTCAGCTGCTACTGCTGCTGCTTTTTAAAAAATAATCCCTCAATCCTTGACAGGACTTGAGAAGGCCAAACTTATTGGACTGGTTCTCTCTAGGTGTGTTTTACTGCAGCATTTCTATTTTCTGCTTTAACCACTGTCCCTCTCTGCAGGCTAGTATTTGGAAACTCAAAATCTAAGAGTTGACTGCTGTTTTGTTTTCTGCTTTCTGTTCCCTAAGGGAGCAATATGTGTAGGAATGTCTAGATGGTTAAATGGAGGAGGGTCAAGAAGTAGAAGAAAATACTGAGAATGAAAAACAGATCAGTTACTATATATCAAGTTGTTTTAATCATAGGGTGTTATTAGAAGGGCTACAAAGAACCTTGCTGGAAAAGCATCTGGTCCCAAGCCATTGTCCAGACTTTATCCAGTTCTTACCCACCCTGCAGCTAAATCCCACTTCTCCCTTTGCTCATGGTATCTGCTCTGCCCAGGATCTCCCTCCCTTGTCTCTCCTGTTAATTTCCCACTTATCCTTCAAGGCCCAGGCCCCATTACATAAAGCCTTCTTCAATCCCTGCCATCTATATATTGTGCTTACCTATGATCCCACTTTGTCCTTTGGCCTCATGTGATGGTTATTTGTATGCTTGTTAGCAGCAGCTTCTCACTGTCTGCTCTTGCCCATGGGATATAAGCTCCCTGCAACTATGTCCTCTCCTGTGGATGATCTCATCTCTGATGAGACTTTAACTTTCATGAGAGTGACCATTTGAGTTCTGTGGTATAAAGCAACAGAAACAGGTTCTGGTTAGCTTAAGTAAAAGGTAAGATTTAATGGAATAATACATTTAATCAAAGAATTAGCAGAACAGATGAGCCATCATGTCTCTCAAAGGGGCAGCTCCAGGCCCCATGAATGGCAGAAAAGTTCAGAGGACCTACTCTCCAATGCCCTGCTGGGAGCATGGCTCCACCCCTTCTGATCCCATGCTGAGTGCCTTTCAGTTCCCAGCTTTATGTTCCTGGGAAGAACTTTACTAGGTCATTTTCGGCCGGGTGCCCCACTGGATCATTCATCATGAAGCCAGGGGCACAGAGTCATATCACACAGAAAATGTTGGGACCACCTCTGTGTATCCAGGGATACAGTCATGATGTGGGGGGAGTAGTGGTAGATTTCAAAATTTTGGCAGCTATTCTGCAATGTGTCTCTTTCAAAATAGTCAATTAAGGGTGAGTTGAAGAGAATTGCAACAAATGCAGAATCAGAGAATTAAGACCCAGTTTTGAAGTCATCCTAGTCTCAGACGTGCGTAACCTATGGAAGCTGGTGCACATGGGGTCTTGCCTTCAGACAGTCCATCCTAATAAAACATACTATTCCTGGAGTGTCAGATGAGACAATCCTGCAAACATTAGCATACTTACATACTGCTTTTTTTTTTTTAATCTCATTCATTCATGACTTTTACACATGAAATTATTTTGTACATGAATATACACTGAGAACAGATTTTCAGTTGGATCCTCTGGTTTCTAACTCCATGACTTAGAATTATTTGCTTAATGACTCTGAGCCTTAGTTTCCTCAACTGCAAAATATGAATAAGGTAATACTTGTTTGGGGGGCCAACTGAGAGGATATTTGTGTAAAGTTCAATGCCTGTAGTTTATTTTTAAAGTCATAATAATTTTATAACTTCACATACACATATATTGTGCACTGATTGAAAAAAACTACATAATGAATAAACCTACTGTGAATTCAGTCATACGTTTAAAAGAATTCGTATTTGAAAAATAATAGTATGTATAAGTTCTGTGAGTGTGTGCTCAGTCATGGCCAATTCTTATGTATTGAGGTGCTCCTATGTTGGGTGCATAGACATTTACAATTGTTATGTCTTCCTCTTGGATTGATTCCTTGATCATTACATAGTGTTCTTCCTTATTTCTTGTAATATTCTCTATTTTAAGATCTATTTTGTCTGATATGAGGATTGCTACTCCAGCTTTCTTTTGCTTCCCATTCGCATGAAATGTATTTTTCCATCTTCTCACTTTAAGTCTATATGTGTCTTTAGGTCTGAAGTGGGTTTCTTGTGGATAGTCTTATCTGTGCCTTGTCTGAATGCATCACATTCAGCCAGTCTGTGCCTTTGGTTGGAGCATTTAATCCATTTGCATTTAAAGTAATTATTGATATATATATTCTACTGCCATTTTCCTAATTGTTTGGGGTTGATTCTGTAGATCTTTTTTCTTCTCTTGTATTTCTTGACTATATCAGTTCAGTTCAGTCGCTCAGTCATGTCCAACTCTTTGCAACCCCATGGACTGCAGCACACCAGGCCTCCCTGTCCAACACCAACTCCCAGAGTTTACCCAAACTCATGTCCATTGAGTCGGTGATGCCATCCAATCATCTCATCCTCTGTTGTCCCCTTCTCCTCCTGCCCTCAATCTTTCCCAGCATCAGGGTCTTTTCATGTGGGTCAGCTCTTCACATCAGGTGGCCAAAGTATTGGAGTTTCAGCTTCAACATCAGTCCTTCCAATGAACACCCAGAACTAATAAAAGCTCCTTTAATATTTGTTCTAAAGCTGGTTAGGTGGTGCTGAATACTCTTAACTTTTGCTTGTCTGAAAAGCTTTTTATTTTTCCATTAATTATGAATGAGATCCTTGCCAGATACAGTAATCTTGGTTGTAGAGTTTTCGCTTTCAGTACCTTAAATATATCCTGCCTTTCTCTTCTGGCCTGCAGAATTTCTGCTGAAAGATTGCCGTTAAGTGTATGGGGCTTCCCTTGTACATTACTTGTTGCTTCTCCCTTGCTGCTTTTAATATTCTTTCTTTGTGTTTAGTCTTTATTAGTTTGATTAGTATGTGTCTTGGCATGTTCCTCCTTGGGTTTATCCTGTATTGGGACTGTTTTTGCCTCTTGGACTTGATTGACTATTTCCTTTTCTGTTGGGGTCCTTTAATAGACCGAGACCTGGCGGTCCAGAGGCGACGATAAGAAAGTGAAAGACAGAAAGAGGCTGATACTCTCTGGTTTACATAGAAAACCAATAAAGTCCTTGACACAGGACTAGCGTCTCTCATGAAGGCACTGGGCGCCCTCTCGAGGGGCGTGAAGGCACAGGGTGCCTTCTCGAGAGAGTCTTAGAAGCCTGGGCAGGAGAGTGACCAAGACGGGTCCCTGCGCTCCAGGGAATCAGCCGAAGAGAGTCAGAGAGAGAGGGAGAAAGAAAGAACAAAAGAAAGAAAGAAATACACGGGGACCCAAACTCTGATGGAGCAACGGTGCTTTAATGATTTTTCTGTGAGTATATATAGACTGTAGTGCAAGAAGTTTCTTTCATCAATGATAAAGATCAGAAAACCAAATGTACAAATAACCATTACTAAGGGAACAAGGGATAATGATGATCACAAGGTCAGGAGACAATCCATATCTCAAGAAAGGGGATCGAGACTAAGCCGTTTTGTCGTAAAGAGAATGTTTACTAAAGGAGATTCAAGCCTGTCTCACACAATGACCCCAGTTCCTGGGAGGAGCGTGCTGTTCCACTTAAAAAGAAACAAAGGACTTCTGAGAAACAGCAGGTAGGAATCCTCCTGTTAAACATTCCCTGATACTTTTCCATGTTGGGGAAATTTTCAACTATAATCTCTACAAACATTTTCTCATACCCTTTCTTTTTCTCTTCTTCTTCTGAAAGTGAAAGTAAAAGTGAAGTAGCTCAGTCATGTCCAACTCTTTGCGACCCCATGGACTGTAGCCTACCAGGCTTCTCCGTCCATGGGATTTTCCAGGCAAGAATACTGGAGTGGGTTGCCATTTCTTTCTCCAGGAGATCTTCCCGACTCAGGGATTGAACCTGTATCTCCCACACTGTAGGCAGACAGTTACTGTCTGAGTCTTCTTCTGGGACCCCTATAATTCAAATGTTGGTGCATTTGATATGGTCTCAGAGGTCTCTGAGACTGTCCTCAGTTCTTTCCATTCTTTTAACTTTATTCTGTTCTTCAGAAGTTATTTCCACCATTTTGTCTTCCAACTCACTGATTTGTTCTTCTGCTTCAGATATTCTGCTATTGATTCCTTCTACAGTATTTTTAATTTCAGTAATTGTGTTGTTTGTCTCTGTGTGTTTATTCTTGAATTCTCCTAGGTCTTTGTTAATTGATTCTTGCATTTTCTCCATTTTGTTTTCAAGGTTTTTGATCATCTTTACTATTATTATTCTGAATTCTTTTTCAGGGAGTTTGCCTATTTCCTCTTCATTTATTTGGACTTCTGTGTTTCTAGTTTGTCCCTTTATTTGTGTAGTATTTCTCTGCCTTTTCATCATTTTTTTTTTTTAATTTATTGTGTTTGAAGTCTCCTTTTCCCAGGCTTCAAGGAAAGTTGAATTCTTTTCTTGAAGAAGGTTGAATTCTTTCTTCCTTTTGGTTTCTGCCCTCCTAAGGTTGGTCTAGTGGTTTGTGTAAACTTCCTATAGGGTGAAATTTGTGCTGAGATTTTTTGTTTGTTTGTTTTTCCTCTCATGGGCAAGGCTGAGTGAGGTGGTAATCCTGTCTGCTGATGATTGGGTTTGTATTTTTTTTGTTTGTTTCTTGTTTAGATGAGGCTTCCCTGGTGGTTCAGATGGCAAAGCATCTCCCTGCAATGCTGGAGACCTGGGTTCGTTCCATGGGTCAGGAAGATCCCTTGGAAAAGGAAATGGCAACCCACTCCACTACTCTTGCCTGGAAAATCCCATGGATGGAAGAGCCTGGTGGTCTACAGTCCATGGGGTAGCAAAGAGTCAGACATGACTGAGCGACTTTGCTTTCATTTTAGATGAGGCATCCTGCACAGGGTGCTACTGGTGATTGGGTGATGCTGGGTCTTGTATTCAAGTGGTTTCATTTGTGTGAGTTCTCACTATTTGATGCGCCCTAGGGTTAATTCTCTGGTAGTCTAGGGTCTTGGAGTCAGTGCTCCCACTCCAAATGCTCAGGGCTTGATCTCTTGATCATCTGCACAGATCTTTTCTATTTGAGTTCAAGTGACAGAGAAGTCATCATATCCTTTTTCTGATGATTCTCCACTGGAGCTGCCAGGCTCCCTCCACCTTCACTCTAGGAGCCCAGGACTGCCTAAGCACAAGGGAAAGCTGCCTTCCAGAAAGTCATGGCCGATTCTTTGCAACCCCATGACTGTAGCCCCCAGGCTCCTCAGCCCATGGGATTTTCCTGGCAAGAATAGAGGAGTGATTTGCTGTTTCCTTCTCCAGGGTATCTTCCTAACCCAGGGATTGAACCCACATCTCCTGCATCTCCTACACAGACAGATGGATTCTTTACCACTGGGAAGCCCCATGTGTAAATACCAGGTATTATATCTGGGGTCCTTGTGAGGTCTCAGATGTCATTAAGTTATCTGAGACCTCTGGGGCTTTGGGAGCTGCAGGCTAAGGGTAGCTGCCTTGCGTGTATTGTTCTTCCTACCTCTTGGCTGGGGCACACGTATTAGGAATTTCTCCTAAAATGAGGGTCAACCTTCCCACCACCTCAGGGAATTTGGGAGGCAGAAGCTTCTGCCCTCATTCCCACCTTAAATCCCTTGTGGGTAGGTAGAATCTCACAGCTAGGCCTCTGCACTCTTACTCTCATTATCTCTGAGCTCCTCATCCACAAGCCAGGTTGCATACCCCACAGGGTAAGTTTTCTGAGACTGAGTCTCCATGACCCCCATGAGTGGCCTGCAGCTCTAGGGTTGATCTGCCTGCCTTTGCTTTCAGCCTCAAATCCAAACTGCATTCTCCATCCCAATTTTACCAGTGAGAAAACTCGTTTGGTTCCCAAATGGCTCCTGCATCCAGGTCTGGAAGCAGATGCTATCAGTAGTATATCCATATCTTTTTGGCATGTCTACCTACTGAAGGCTGCTACTGTGGGCACTTGCGACTCTCTGCCCATGGACTGTCAGTCTGTACAGAAGGAGTTATTAGGTTAGTATAAAAGTAATTGCAGTTTTTGCATTGTTGAAATTTGCTTTTTGATATTGGAATACATTCTAAATAAATGTGGTTAGATTACACATCATTTTAAGTGCATTTCTCTCTTTATAGTTTTTGATAATAAGTTATTACTTGCTGTTTATTTTATATTTATTTTAGACTATGGAAATGATATTAGACAAAAAGCAAATTTGAGTGATTTTCTTATTTGAGTTTCAAAATGGGTTGTAAAGCAGTGGAGACCATTCACAGCATCAACAGTGCACTTGGTCCAGGAATTGTTATCAACCATACAGTTCAGTTATGGTTCAAGAAGTTTTGCAAAGGACACGAGAGCTTTGAAGATGAGGAGCCTAGTGGCTGGCCATCAGAAGTTGACAACAATAATTGAAAGCCATCATTGAGGCTGATCCTCTTAAAACTATAGGAGAAGTTGCCAAAGAACTCAACATCAACCATTCTGTGGTCTTTCTGCATTTGAAGGAAATTGGGAAAGTGAAAAAGCTTGATAAGTGCATGCCTTGTGAACTGGCCAGAAATAAAAAAAAGAAATTGTCATTTTGAAGGGTTGGTTTTCTCTTATGCTATGAAACAACAACAAACCATTTCTTGATCGGATTGTGACATGCAACGAAAAGTGGATTGCATACAACAACCAGCGACAGCCACCTCATTGGTTGGACAGAGAAGAAGTTCTAAAGCACTTCCCAAAGCCAACCTTGCACCAAAAAAAGGTCATGGTCACTGTTTGGTGGTCTGCTGGCCATCTGAGTCACTATACCTTTCTGAATTTCAGCAAAACCATTACATCTGAGGAGTATGCTCAGCAAACCAATGAGATGCACTGAAAACCAATACCTCCAGCCAGCTTTGGTCAACATAAAGAGCCCAACTCTTCTCCACAACAATGCCTGACCACACTTCACACAACCAATGCTTCAAAAGGCAAACAAATTGGGTTTTATCTCTCTTTACAAAGTTTTATCTCATCTGCCATATTCACCTGACCTCTCGCCAACCAGTTGGCAACAACTCTCACCAACCTCTTGCCAACCATTTGACCTCTTGCCAACCAGTTGCCAACTCTCACCACTTCTTCAAGCATCTCTGAAGCTTTTTTGCAGGGAAAACACTTACATAATCAGCAGAATGCAGAAAAAGCTTTCTAAGAGTTTGCAGAATCCCAAACCATGGATTTTTATGCTATAAAAATAGGCACTTACTTCTCGTTGGCAAAAATGTGTTGATTGTTATTGTTCCTATTTTGATGAATAAAGATATGTTTGAGCCTAGTTATAATGATTTAAAATTCACAGTCCAAAACCATATTTGAAGTTGCACCAACCTAATAGTATCCAGGAAGCAGCATCAAGCACATTAAAGAGGAATTGGCGTCTAAATTCCTCAACTTCTCGCCATCCAGTGGGAAGAAAGTTCCTGCCTCCCAGAGATAACCCATAGATTGAGCTCCAGTTGCCCTCAGTGTAATAGACTTGGCTGCACACTTTGCTTCCTTCCCTCCCTGTCTTCCTTTCCCATGCCCATTTGCATTTCCTAGGATCATCTCCCAAGAAAAGTACTTAGAGTCAAATCCTTCTCAGTACTGGCCTCTGTGTGTGCCTGCTAAGTCTCTTCAGTCATGTCTGACTCTTTGTGACCCTGTGGACTATAGCCTGCCAGGCTCCTCTGTCCAAGGGATTCTCCGGGCAAAATACTAGAATGGGTTGCCATGCCCTTCTCCAGGGGATCTTCCCGACCCAGGGATCAAACCAGCATCTCTTATGTGTCCTGCATTGGCAGGTGGTTCTTTACCACTAGTGCCACCTGGGAAGCTGACTGGCTTCTGGAAGAGTCCAAATCAAGACAAAGATTGTGATTAATTGGCTCCCTCAAAATTGAAGTATTATTTTTTTCTAAACAATTATGGATACAAAAATGTTTTCCAAATTTAACCATTAACTTAGGGATAGAGCAAAGCTCGTCAAAGAGCTTTTAATTTCCGTGAAAGGAAATTAGCATTAAAGAAAAACAACCTGTAGGCATTAGCTGATTTACAATAGGTAGTAGAAATGAATGACAAAGTCAGGCACTTTTCAGAGTTGGAAAGAACCTTGTCTATGATCTAATCTAACTTACTCATTTTACAGGAATGGCAAAGGAGGTCAGAGATCCCACAGACTCACCCAGTGGAACTAGGTCTCCTTTGGAGCCTCCCAGCTCTGTGACCACCTGCTGCCTCAGACCTCAGGCCATCCACTGATGTCAGCATTGCCTTCCTGGGGTCAACTATCATTGACCTGTGCATCATCTTTTTCTCTGCCAAGTGGAGATCAGGGCATGGTGCCAGAAGCCAAGGCTATTTGTTAGGTTGTATCAGTGAGGGTCAACTTGTTCTACTGTTATGAAGGACCTGAAACTTCGGGAGTTGGACCAGGATTTGAAAGGTTGGTGGTTCAGTTTAGTTCATTCGCTCAGCCACATCTGACTCTTTGCGACCCCGTGGATTGCAGCATGCCAAGCTTCCCAAGGTTGGTGGTAAGCCCACAATAATCCTATCCAAGGCCCATATCATCTCCAGCTCCAGCACTCCTCCCGCATCCCAAAAAGCCTCCTATTCTTCTTTTGGTTCACCGGCTACCTCCCCCACCTACAGCTGTGACTACCCAGGCCCTAATCTCTACCCCAACTCCCTCCCTTCCTCACCCCAATCCAAAAGCTTTCAGGAGAAGCTTGTGTTTCAGTGCCTGTACCAGAAGTCACTTTAAATAAGCTTATCTTTCTATCCCCTGAAGCTTTAATAGGTTATTTAACAGCAGTAATTTGTCATTGACTGTGGGCAGTTTTGTATACATTCATCCAGCCTGGGGTTTGAGCTTTTTGTCCTTTTGCAGCTTGATCAAAACTTGAAGATTTTCCTCCCAGCTCACCTTCCTCCTTTCTCACAAACGGTGCCTAGAAGAAAATATTAATACATATTCTTAAATGATGCTGTCACCTGTCACTCAGAGGAAGGAAAAATGAGCCAGAAAGCACTCACTGCTTGTTCTCGGTAACAACTGGGACTTTTGATAGTTAGTATTTTGTTGGCCCTTTAGGAAGGTTAATCATTTAATTTGATTTATTGAGTAGTTTTGTGTTTCACTTATATGCTGAGAAGAGAGAGATGACAGAAGAGATTTGAGACTTGAGCAGAACTGCCTCTTAAAGCAGCTTCTTAGCCTCAACACTAGTCACACTTTGTGAAGGATAATTCTGTGGGGGGCTGTCCTGTGCCTTCTAGGACACTCAGCAGCTTCTCTGGCCTCTCGATCCCAGGAACACCCCCTACCCAGTTGTGACAAACAAAAATGTCTCCAGACATTACTAAATGTCCTCCAGGGGGCAATATAACCACTGGTTGAAAACCGCTGCCTTTTAGGGGCACCTAATACGGACTGTTCTGATGCTCCACCACCAAATAACCTTCTGTTCCATTTCAACTTTTCCAGAAGAACTAACCCTTAATTAAGAAATGGCTATTTGTTGATTATCAGACATGGTTCTTTAGCTGCACCTGTAAACCCCTATATTTGCTATAAGGTGATATAGCTTATAAATTTGTCTGTGGTTAGTATCTCTCTCGGAGAAGGCAATGGCACCCCACTCCAGTACTCTTGCCTGGAAAATCCCATGGATGGAGGAGCCTGGTAGGCTGCAGTCCATGGGGTTGCTAAGAGTCGGACACGACTGAGTGACTTCACTTTCACTTTTCACTTTCATGCATTGGAGAAGGAAATGGCAACCCACTCCAGTGTTCTTGCCTGGAGAATCCCAGGGACGGTGATGCCTGGTGGGCTGCCATCTATGGGGTCGCACAGAGTCGGACACGACTGAAGTGACTTGGCAGCAGCAGCAGCAGCAGTATCTCTTAGGTGAGTCCCTCTTCCAGAGACTAATACATCTCAAGGCCAGTTTTTTTAAGTTTCCAAATCTGTAAAACTGATAATCAAAACCTGCACCAAGGAACTTAGGTTGAAAGCCCTCAAACAGCAGCGCAAATAACTTGATCTTACATCCTGAGTAGGAAGAGTGGGCTTGGAGAAAGAGACAAGGAGCGATGAACAGATATCTAAGTTGAAGATCACATATTCTCTATCCTGACTTGACATGACATGTATTTCTATAAACTAGCTAGCTTGAATGAGATTGCTAAATAGGGGAATGCTGGCACTATGACATGGAGGTTGTGTTAATTCATGTGTGTTTTTCCTCTAGAGTAGGGGAGCCAGAGAGGAGAGGGACAAGATTTAAAACCATCAACAGGACGAAAGAGTGCTTTGCTTGGCTGTGGGACTAGAAGAGCCCTTTTAGCTGTGTAACATTGCATTCGAACAGAAATGCTTATCGTCACAGGAAAATAAGCCATGGATATATGTAAAAGGTATATCTATATCTATATGCCTACACAAATTAGCTAGCTTACAAATAGGTAATGAAGTACAGGGGAACCTGGCATGCTGCAGCCAGCAGGGTCACAAAGAGTTGGATATGACTCAGTGACTGAACAATAACAACAAATAATATTGTTAAAGGACGTTTTTGTTTAGTTAAAACCAGTGACATCCCTTGTAAAACTTTTTCTGAGCTTATAATCAGGTGAATATTCTCCCCATTTTACCTTAAATTCTATGTTTTTTCAAGCTATTTTTTCCCTCTGAACTTGAACAGGTCCCACAAACCATTGTCCTAAACACTGACATGTTTTAACTATTGATAGATGAACTGCTGAAAGCAGGTCTTGTAACTTACAAGCTGATTGACAGTGTTCTGGTGGGCCCAGTGTGATGGAGCCCAATGGAGTTAGTAGGACCATGTTCTGGCATGTCCCACGTGGAGCCAGATGGAATTAGTAGGATGGTGCTCTGATGTGTCCTGTATGATGGAACCAGATGGAGTTAGTAAGACTCTGCTTCATGAGGCATAGCCTGAAAGACACATGGGTGACCTTATTTGGTAAGTAGAACAGTCAGGTACTCAAGGGAGAGGAGAGCTGCCCATGATAATTTCCAGTGCTGGGGGACCTCCTCTGTCCCAGATTCAATGCTTCTGCAAGCTAGAGGTCATATCCCCATTTTATAGGAAATGTAGACTTGAAAGGAGTAAGTAACTTTCTCATGGAATACACACTCCAGTTTCCAAGCTCTTAATATTATATGCTATCAAGGAATAGTGGAAGCTATGTATGTGTTTATACAATTGATATGAGTAGGGATAAAGAAAAAAACCTAATGAGGGAATGTCAAGGCTGACAAATAGACCCAATGATGTCACCACACGAAGGTCCTGGTAAGCATGAGGACTAGTAATTATAGACTTTTCTACTTTCTTTTGTCATTTAGGATATAAGTGAAATTTAGTCAATCCCTGGCTCTCAGAAAATCATGCCTGGATGACCAGAAAAAGATGAACCATGCTCCTTTCTGAGCAGTTTGTACAGGAAGCAGAGACTTATCACTGAGGAAATCAGGGCTTCTCTGGGGAAGGTAAGTTCATGTCTCTTCCCATCACATATATATTAATATTATGATGTAAACAGCTCCTGGTATCACACTCATTTCAGTTTTGCTAAGCATCATATTTTCAAATTTTATGGTCCAGATGGTGACAATCTGTGGCCAGGATGCTGCTGGGAGTTGACTGCAGGCAGAAAAGTTTCAGACAGGTCAGAAAAAGAGATTGTCATCCATGTCAATATTTAAATAAATTCTCCCTGGTGCCTGAAACGCTGCCTGGAGAGTGAACCCTTGATTAGCTTACATTCTGTTAACCGGAATTTTCTACAAACTCACTCTGCACATCTGTTCCTCACATATGATTGATAGTTATGATGAAGATGCTGTGGGATTTCAAGAGAGAGTTAAAAATCACCCAAAAATGTTTAAATAAGGTTGACAAATATTATAGTTAACTCACTTTTGGGGGGTTCAGATTCTTAAAAATTGGTATTCTAGGAAGTAAAGCACATACAGTGATTTTCATTAACTACTCTGTGGCGAAAAGGACCTCTCCGGTTGATAAGCTTGTTTTAATTTTCTTACTCTAATGTTCAGAAACTAGTTCTAAAGTTTTCCTCTTATAACTACAACCATGACAGTTCAAATTATAGAGTTGTAATAGTGAAAGAAAAATACAGTGATTCCTAGAAGGAAAAGTAGGGTATTCTTTGTTGTTCATCTTCACTAAGAAAGGCATAAAAACAAAATACTATTGAAAAGTTGGAAGTATGCACCCTGAATCATTGTGACAAAATGTGGAATTTAAGGGTCTGATGTTTGAGTTGGTGCCTCACAAATCCCTCTGAGTGACTTTCATTGTTTATATTGAATTCCAAATGAATTAATAAAGAGAAACATGACCATGACTACAAAGATAGCTTAGAAACCAGAATGATGCCTTCTTATCAAATGCAGATACTAAGCATTAAAACATATAAGGTTAGAAAGAAAATGATAAAGTGTCATTGTATCATTGACAAAGAAGAGTAAAGAGCAACGGGCTGCTGCCTCAGAGTTTGGAAGCACAATCCTGGTTCATTCCTTTACTTCTTTTTCTTTATAAACACTGAAAAACAAATGTATGCAATAAGATCAGCAGAAATGGCCACAGGAAGCAGGGTTGGGTAGGAAAACCTGGACTGTAATTTGACAAATTGCTGGAGGCTTAGTGTGTACAAGTCTGAGAGTTGAAAACTCCTGGTGGACCCAGTCATATGGGGCCCTCCACAGTATTGTGAGATTTACCTCCTGAAGCTTGACCAGATTCCCACAACAAATATGGGAGAAAAACTGTTTCATGTTTCCGGGAGAGGGAGGGAAAAAGAAACCTTTGTGAAAGACCGTAGAACATTTTATTCTTCTAAACAAGCCTGCCCTCAGCAGAAACTAGTTAACCAGAGCCTAACGTACTCTTGCCTGGAGAATCCCATGAACAGAGGAGCCTGGTAGGCTGCGGTCCATGGCGTCGCTAAGAGTCGTGCACGACTAAGCGACTTCACTTTCACTTTTCACTTTCATGCATTGGAGAAGGAAATGACAACCCATTCCAGTATTCTTGCCTGGAGAATCCCAGGGACAGAGCAGCCTGTTGGGCTGCCATCTGTGGGGTCGCACAGAGCCGGACACGACTGAGGCAACTTTGCAGCAGCAGCAGCAACGTGCTGGGGAATTATCAGAGCCCCTACTGACCTGGGGGAAAGCAAATACCCAACTCAAGCCTGCTCTAGCCATCCTATTACATTTAAGGGGAGAAAAAAATTGAAAAGCACTTGTGAAGTTCACAGTCTTACTTAGAAACCGAGACCTAATCACAGGACCAAAGAATGCTTCCTTTCCCCCATATCTAACCACCACATCACTAAAGGCCTATTTATAGCAGCATCTTTTGCCTGGTACATCATGTCTGGCTATCAAGAAAAAATTACAAGGCAAAAAACACAATTTGAAGAGATAGAGCAATCATCAGAACCAGACATGGCAAGGATATTGGAATTATCAGACCAAAGATTTAAAACATGGTATGATTAATATGCTTAGGGCTCTAATGGACAACATGAATAGCATACATGAACAGATGGGCAATGTAAGCAGAGAGAAGAAATCCTAAGAAAGAACCGACAGAAATGCTAGAGATCAATTATACTGTAACAGAAAAGAAAAATGCCTTTAATGGGCTTGTTAGTAGACTGGACACAGCTAAGGAATGATGCTCTGCACTAGAGAATATAACAATTCAGGCTCCAGCCAAAAGATTGCTCTTGTAAGGCCCCTGGCTTTCTTAAGAACAGTTGACAATATATTCCTCTCTTAACAGGAGAGTTTGGAGGAATAATTAGTAATAAACTGTGCAAAAGCTAACCACTAATCTTGAAAAAATTTTTTCATGGTAACCATTAACTTTAAGTATGTACTTCTGGCAAAGTAGTACTTTTTTTTGTGCCAGTAGCACTGGCACTTTTTTCACCAGAAAAGTGCCACACTTTTATCTTGGATAAGTAATAAAGGTTATATGTGCTCAGATAATGTGCAATAGAAGCATTTTCTTTGACAGAAGACTCCTAGAAAAAATTATATGTAAAAACACGAGTTTGTTCTGAGTAAACATATTCCATCATGTGTCTCCCACTGAATGCAGCTGTAAAACCTGGAAAGAATGCAAAGAGGTACTGTTGGAGGGATCTGAAAAGCAGTACTGTTTAGAGGAAATTTACACCATTAAATGCTTACATTGGAAAAGAAAAAAAGTTCTTTAATCAATAAACTTTCTTCTTAAGAAACTAGAAAACAAGAGCAAAATAAAACCTAAGCAAGTAAAAGGAAATAATAAAGAGCAGAAATCAATGAAATTGAAAACAAACAGGTAAACCAGTGAAACAAAAGGTTGTTTTATGAAAGAGCAATGAAATTGATAAGGCTCAAATAAGACTGATAAGAAAGAAAGAAATAACTTACCATTATCATAAGTGAAGAAAGGGAAATCATTACAAGTCCCACAGACATTAGAAGGACAATAGGCAATACTATCAACAACTGTACAAATATAAACTTAACAGCCTAGATTAAATGGAACAATTCCTCAGCCATGATAAAATAGATAAAGTACTGTATCTGCTTTAGAATGAATTTGTGGTTAAAGGCCTTCTGAAAATGAAATCTGCAGGCTGAGATTGGTTTCATGGGTGAATTCTATCAAAAATTTAAATAACATTAGTTCTACACCCTTTCTTCCAGAAAACAAAAGAGGAGGGAATATTTTCCAGCTCATTTTATGAGGCCAGCATTTCCATGGTACTAAAACCAGACAAAGACAATACAAGAAAGCTACCGACCAAAGTCCCTCATGAATCCTCCTCAACACAATCCTCCTCAACAAAATACTTCAGTAATATCCATCAGTGAAATCAAATCCAGCAATGTAAGAGAAAGAACAATATGTCATGGCAAGTGCAATTTGGCCCTAGAATGCAAGAGCAAAAATCAGTATTCAAAATTTTCAGTATTCAAAAATCAAAGTAATCCATCAAATTAACAGTCTAAAGAAGAAAAAACACATGATCATATTCATTTGTGCAGAAAAAAAAAATTGTAGAAATGTGTATCCAAAAAAGTAAAGTTTAAAAAAACCTCTGAGCTATCATTTAGGCCATCAGCATTCTTTCAAGTGAGATAATATGTAATCATCTCAGCTAGACATCTCATCTACTGCTAAAGATGGAGATTCCACACTCTCTCTTGATGACAGTCCTACGACCAAGCAGCCCTGGCCTCCCTTTCCACCATCCCTTTCCCACCTCTCTTAGATTTCCTTCCCACCCTCTGTCTCTGTGTGTGTTCACCTTTAAACTTGCCCCCAGAAAATATTCTCATGTCAACCACTGAATATGAGACAGAGAATTACTTTGTCCCAAGTTCTTTGCATTTTAAGTCTTCATTCTAAATATGGAATAAAAGTTTCTTTCTCCTTTTGAGGGATTTGCAGCACCTAGCAGAAAGGAGTTGTTTTAGGGACATCCTTCCAATACCTCTGAAACCACTTATTTAGGCAGCTATTTGCCCATGGATAATATTGGTTCCACTGGAGGCTGTTTGAAACTCCTCAGCCTTGAGTTTTTTAAAAGAGCCTAAGGCTCTTTACCTCATATCACAATTGACAGCCAGTGGAGGTCAGGCCTCTGTGCCTCCTTATTCATATTGAGCAGGAGAGAACGTTAACCTGTTCCTCAGCAATGGAATGGAATGTACCATTTTCAGGAGACCCTAGAACAGATGGTTATCTCTAAACCAGTAACAATTGCCAAGGGAAGTAATGGGCTGAATGGTTTGGATTAATCAGCAGAGGGGAACTATCCCTATAGTGTCTTTATTAGTAATGATGATTTTCGTACCTCCTAGCTGCTGCTGCTGCTAAGTCACTTCAGTCGTGTCCAACTCTGTGCAACCCCAGAGATGGCAGCCCACCAGGCTCCCCTGTCCCTGGGATTCTCCAGGCCAGAACACTGGAGTGGGTTGCCATTTCCTTCTCCAATGCATGAAAGTGAAAAGTGAAAGTGAAGTTGCTCAGTCGTGTCCGACTCTTAGCGACCCCATGGACTGTAGCCTACCAGGCTCATCCTAGACCCAGGTCCTAATCCTGGCTCTCTCCTAGCTAGTTGAAAGCTGATGATTTTTTGTTTAAAAGATGTTATCTATAAATTGAAGTTACCTATAAACAATTTGGTAGCTGGGAGGTACTCAGTAAATGACAAGGTTATAACTATCCCAGGACCAGCTCAGTCAGATTAGAAAGCATTCTAGTGATAGAAACAAACATGAAAGGGAAGCAATGCTGTGACATTCATGATGGAATTTGAATGGGGAAAATAAGATATTTCTAATTCATTATTCTCTAAGGTAAAACTTGAGCAAAAACATTTGTAGCCCATTAATCCCTGGATTTTTTTTTAACAACCCCTAGTGTACAAAACAGATTAGAGAAATTGCTTCTCTGTCTACTCATATGTGTAGAAATATATTAGTAGGGGCATCCTGAAAGTATCAGTCAGTCAGTTCAGTTGCTCAGTTGTGTCTGACTCTTTGCGACCCTATCCTGAAAGTATGGTGAGTCACAGAAATCTGCATAAACAAGGAGACTTGAATTTTATTTCTTCAGCCTGAAGGGGAAAATAAAAACTTTCTACAGCAGAGGATCCCAGCCTTGGCTTCCTTCCATTAGAATCATTTGTGGACCTTTTAAAAGCCCTGAACACTAGGCCATATCCCAAACTAATGATATCAGAAGTCAGAACGGGAGCCAATGGGTTACAATGTACTGCCAAGGTTTAAGGCTCATGCTCTCAAGGTATATGGTGCTTTTTGATGATGGAATGAATCCTTACAGGAATGGACCACATTATTAAAGAACTACCATTGAAGTCATTGAGGTGATGTATTGTCTCAACTGCTAAAGACCCTTAAAACCATACCCTACTGGGAACCTCAGAGAAAATACAGCCACAAATGGTTTTTAGGTGCTCTCAAGAGAGCTGAATGAATATATTTTTGGTTCCAGTGAAGAAGTTAATATTTTTGCCCCAGTAAGAGTTCCATCACTTTTTCTATGACTTGTCTATTTGCCACCAGTGAGTGAATTTTACACTCCCAGAATTGAAGGCAGTTAAGGAACATCCTGAGAGATGGAAAGATTATGTACAATAAAACAGAAAGCCCTATGATTCAAATAAACATTTTTAAAACAAAGAAACAGTCACTGTATCAACCTAAAGAGAAGAGTGTAGAAAGTAACTGTCATCAACATTTAATTTAAATGGAGAGCTTCACTCTCTCATTCATTGTCTTGCAGGAAGAAATATATATCTTAAATAAGCCAAGATAATTCATACCTGCCTTTGTAACTATGAATTTAAATAACAATGGCATTAGCTTGTCATCTCTAATTTTCTCACTTTCACCTCTTTCTGGAAGCCCACTTTAATATTTGTCAAATTCATGTCTTTTTAAGTAATTACTATTGTTACAACTTAATCAATGGGTCTTTAAACAGTTTTGCTGAATTAAGGGGTTAGTTTAATTGTACTAGAATTATCTGCTGTAATTCTACACATAAACCGAGGGTGAAATAGAAAACTTAATCTTTTCTACTAAATTCTCACAACATTCTAATAGATAAAGTTATTACAGCAAACATTGCATTTCTAAAGCATTTCCCAAGCCATTACAAAATGTTTTTTATAAGGAGAAGAAGGATATTATCAGTTTACCTTGAGAAAGTACTATGTGTTGCAAGAACTAAAAGAAGCAGAAAAGAATCCTCAATGGATGCTAAGTGGATATTTATATAGTCTCAAAGTTGTTGTTCAGTCACCTGGTTGTCCGACTATTTGCAACCGCATACACTGTAGCACGCCAGGCTTCCCTGTTCTTCACTATATGCTGGAGTTTGCTCAAACTCATGTCCATTGAGTCGGTGATGCCATCCAACCATCATTCATCCTATGTCATCCCCTTCTCCTCCTGCCTTCGTCTTTCCCAGCATCAGAGTCTTCTCCAATGAGTTGGCTCTTGGCATCAGGTGGTCAAAGTATTGGAGCTTCAACTTCAGCATCACTCCTTCCAATGAATATTCAGAGTTGATTTCCTTTAGGATTGACTGGTTTAATCTCCTTGCTGTCCAAGGAACTCTCAAAGAGTCTTCTCCAGTACAGTTTGAAAGCATCAATTCTTTAGTGCTCAGCCTTCTTTATGATCCAACTCTCACATCCGTCCATAACTACTGGACACATAGCTTTGACTATGCAGACCTTTGTCAGTAAAATAATGTCTCTGCTTTTTAATATACTATCTAGGTTTGTCATAGATTTTCTTCCAAACAGCAAATTTCTTTTAATTTCATTGCGGCAGTCATTGTCTGCAGTGATTTTGGAGCCCAAGAAAATAAAGTCTGTCACTGTTTCCATTTTTCCCCCCATCTATTTGGATGGGACTGGATGCCATGATCTTAGTTTTTTGAATGTTGAGTTTTAAGCCAGCTTTTTCACTCTTCTCTTTCACCTTCATCAAGAAGCTCTTTAGTTCCTCTTCACTTTCTGACATTAGAAAGCTGCCATCTGCTTATCTGAGGTGGTTGATATTTCTCCTGGCAATCTTGATTCCAGTTTATGCTTCAACCAGCCCAGTATTTCACATGATGTACTCTGCATATACGGAGAAGGTGATGGCACCCTACTCCAGTACTCTTGCCTGGAGAATCCCATGGACAGAGGAGCCTGGTGGGCTGCAGTCCAAGCAGGGTGATAATATATAACCTTGACATACTCCTTTCTCAATTTTGAACTAGCCCATTTTTCCGTTCTAATTGTTGCTTCTTGACCTGCATACAGGTTTCTCAGGAGGCAGGCAAAGTAGCCTGGAAGAAAATTCCCTTATCTTTAAGAATTTTCCACAGTTTGTTGTGATCCACATAGTCAAAGGCTTTAGCATAGTCAATGAAGCAGAAGTAGATGATTTTCTGGAATTCTCTTGCATTTTCTATAATCCAACAGATATTGGCAGTTTGATCTCTGGTTCCTCTGCCTTTTCTAAATTCAGCTTGTACATCTGGAAGTTTTGGTTCACATAGCAAAAGACAAAGGAGAAAGGCAAATATATACCCGACTGAATGCAGAGTTCCAAAGAATAGCAAGGAGAGATAAGAAAACATTCTTAAGTGAACAATGGAAAGAAATGGAGG
This sequence comes from Bubalus kerabau, assembly GCF_029407905.1. Lineage (NCBI taxonomy): Eukaryota > Metazoa > Chordata > Mammalia > Artiodactyla > Bovidae > Bubalus > Bubalus kerabau. The sequence continues at coordinate 74,895,978 of NC_073631.1, read as the reverse complement.
AAAGCAATAGAACAGGAAAGACTAGCAATCTCTTCAAGAAAATTAGAGATACCAAGGGAATAGTTCATGCAAAAATGGGCACAATAAAGGACAGAAATGGTAAGGATCTAGCCGAAGCAGAAGAGAGTAAGAATATGTGGCAAGAATACACAGAACTGTACAAAAAAAGTCTTAATGACCCAGATGACCAAGATGGTATGGTCACTTACCTACAGCCAGACATCCTGGAATGTGAAGTCAAGTGGGCCCTAGGAGGTATTACTACCAACAAAGCTAATGGAGGTAATAGAATTCCAGCTGAGCTATTTCAAATCCTAAAACATGATGCTGTTGAAGTGCTGCACTCAATATGTCAGTCAATTTGTAAAACTCAGCTGTTGCCACAGGACTGGAAAGGTCAGTTTTCATTCCAACCAAAGAAGGGCAATGCCAAAGAATGTTCAAACTCCTGTACCATTGTGTTCATTTCACATGCTAGCAAGATAATGCTCAAAATCGTTCAAGCTAGGCTTCAACAGTCTCAAAGTACCTTCCCACAAGTTCCTTATTAATTTCAAGGGAAGAAAAGAACATTGCAGTGAGAAACCTGGGAAACACCTAAACTGAGTAATCAAAGAGAGCAATACCAGTAATGGAACAAACACAAATCTCATGTCTCCTGTTATGATGCACTGAGCAGGACATGACATCATCCTCTGGTCTTCATACCTGATATACATAATTTAAGTCTAATCATGAGGATACACTCAGCAAATTCAAACTATCGGCACTCTACAAAATAACTTACCAGTACTCATCAAAATTGTAAAGTTCATGAAAGTTTAAAGAATTTTAAACTGTGTATACTGGATTTTTTCTGTAAATACACTGGAGGATAGTGTAATGATAATGATAATTTTCTGATTTTGTCATTTAAACAGTGGTTATATAATGTCTCTCTTTCAAAGAAAAATGCAGCTTGAAGTATTTAGGAGTAAATGCCATTAACTTGGTTTCAAGTGTTCATTAAAATATATACTTTACATATATGTATGTATACAGAGAGAGGATGATAAAGAAATATTGGTAAAATACCAACATTTGGAGAATCTGGGTGAATGGTATTGTCGTTCTTTGTAACTGCTGTCTTTTATGGCTATAATTATGTTGAAATACAAGTTAGAAAATAAAGGAGGCAGAACTCTCCATGCTTTAAGGGCAGTAAGACGCGAAGGCATAATGGCAGTTTCTGTAATGCTTAGCCATCTGGGACATCTGGAGAGTGTAGGAAGGTCCTGCTAAATTGGGAAAGACTTTAAGAGGAAAGCTTGACCAGTGCACAGTGGAAGCACAAGAGTGTAAATCTTCTTTTGATTTACAAATCAAGGCACTGAGAGTTTGTGTAACTCCCTGAGCATTGTAGAGATTTGAACTCAAGTTGCTATAGTCATTTTTCATCTTATACCTCCAATGTGTTTAGTCAAAAGAAACACACTGAGATTTTCTTCTAACACATCCTGTTTGGATTATATCAGTTAAAATAGTATGATTTTTGATACTGTGAACTATATAAGGTATTTGGATCTCTAGAAATAATGTCACTTACTGTTGCTATTATTTGTGAACATCCACGTAAATAAGTACACGATTCAATAAATAAGAATGTTTTACCAGTCAGTCATGGTCTATAGAGGGAGGCTTCCCTGGTGGCTCAGATGGTAAAGAACTGCCCGCAATGCAGGAGATACTAGTTTGGACCTGGGTCAGGAAGATCCCCTGGAGAAGGGAATGACAACCCACTCCAATATTCTTGCCTGGAGAATTCCATGGACAGAGGAGCCTAGCAGGCTACAGTCCATGGGGTTGCATAAAGTTGGACATGACTAAGCATGCACACATGGATGGTCTATAGACATATACTCATAATAAAATGAATGAAATTACTGCTCTCTTCTATGTGTCCAGAATATATTTTTATCCATTTCTAGAGGTGAGCAGTCTTTTCTGTGCCCAACTTATTTTCTAGATGCTTAGAAAAGTTGCTTTCATAGAACTGACCCTAAAATCTGTTAGGAGAGATTATCTTAAGTGTGCATTTCTTTCAACTTCCTTAGACAGAACCTGTAGGGACCAATTTCTGGATAAAATAGATCTCTATCCAGTGGAAAAGTGATTCAGCTGCCGATCAATTGCTCATTGGTTCCAGCTCTTGCATGTTACCCTGACTCTGTATAAACCCAAATCTCTTACATATCTTTCTCATCAAGTCATAGCTGTCAATATCATCCCAAGCTTAGTGTGTAAGTAAGACTTATGACAGAATATTTAGTTTAACAAATACGTATCATCTACTATATGCTTAGCTTTGTGCTAGTTTATATGAAATGTGTTTATGTAAAAAATCATTTAAAATGGAAAAGAAAAAATATACTTAGAATGGTAAGTCTCACATGCCACCTTCTATAGGTAGAAAGTATAGCTTAAAGTATCCACCAGATATTTGCCAGACCTGGAATAGAAGTTTCCATCCAGCAAATCGAAGGCAGTGCGGTGGGTTATGTTAGCAGAGAAGGGCTGTGGAGCACATATCTATCATCAATCCCATTGGGGGGGGGTGCAGTGAAGAGAGGAAAGGGAGAGTGATATGCCCACGGATAGTAAAGTTAGAGAAAATTTTTTTCCTTATTTGACTAAGGATAAGTCTCTAAGATTTAAATAAAATAAGGGAAGGTAAGTGGCACAACAACCCCAACCACCAACAGAAGAAATTAGGTGAGTTATAGAGAATACTTGGGCCCCAAGTGAAACTTGAAATTTTAAGTATTTATGCTTGGGGAGAAGATTCACTGCTCATCATCCTCCACTTCTCACCCCCATCCCCCACTCCATCTCCCCCCACCATTAGCTAATTTTTGAAGGTATTTAAGTAGGAACTTGGAGAAGGCAATGGCACCCCACTCCAGTACTCTTGCCTGGAAAATCCCATGGATGGAGGAGCCTGGTAGGCTGCAGTCCATGGGGTCGTGAAGAGTCGGACACGACTGAGTGACTTCACTTTCACTTCTCACTTTCATGCACTGGAGAAGGAAATGGCAACCCACTCCAGTGTTCTTGCCTGGCGAATCCTAGGGATGGGGGAGCCTAGTAGGCTGCCGTCTATGGGGTCGCACAGAGTTGGACGCGACTGAAGTGACTTAGCAAGTAGGAACTAGTGACAAATGAGTGCCCAAAACAGCAGATGTTACAGCTACACCATGAGATTAAACATGGAGAGTCTCCTCCTTTCGGTTCTGTTGAAACCACAGCACAATAAATGAGGTACATATTCAGAGAAAGAGAAGAATGACCATCTTCCAGTTTCTATAATGTTAGGCTTGTAGGCAGTGTACTTTCTGGGTAATGCCTCATGTCTTAAAAACAAAACACACAAAAAAACTGCTTGGGGCTATTGTGTCATCAGAAAATTATACTTACACTATGTAATATGTGATTACTGAAAGCTCTCATGGCCATGAGCAGAGCCCTGGCTTGTTTATAGCACCTTTATTTTCTTATATTTGTCACAATTTACTCTCATATGGAAGTGTATTTTTGATAAAGGTAACCATACTATTTCATCCACAAGAAGGCTTTATCAGTAGAGCTATAATTGTTGAGTGGACCTCTAAAATTACTCATACATAGAACTATTGCATTAGTGTAGCCAGAATGCAAACCCACTCACCCGGAAAACGGAAATTACTTGGGGCGGAAAAGTCCTTCTGCTGTGGTAAGGATGAACCTTTTTCTCATTTCAGCTTTCTTTCCCATTTAGCTTTAGTCCCATATCTCTGAAAAGCTCTGTTAATTTATTTTTAAATCACCAAAATATAATGACTTTAGGTACTTGTCCCAGAGTACCAATCCCATAAAATTTCCATATGTATGTACATTTTGTGGTCAACAGCCAAATGCAAACTTTAGTTACAGGCAATCTATGATGCTACAAGGAGAAATTTCTCTCCTCATTGATTAAGGAGTCAAGCCTTTTTCTCTTTTTGTTACAGTGGGTGGAAGAAATAAGAGTAGCTCAGTTCAAGCCACAAGAGTTCCTTTATTAATCTTTTTTAAATTATTATTATTTTTACAAATTTGATTGGAGCATAGTTGATTTATAATATTGTGTTAGAATTCAGCAAAGTGAATCAGTTATACATATACGTATGTCTACTCCTTTTTTTAGATTCTTTTCCCATTTAGGCCATTACAGACTACTGAGTAGAGTTCCCTGTGCTATACAGCAGGTTCTTATTAGTTATCTATTTACTCAGATGTTGTTCCCCTAATCTATGTAAACAAAACTATTTGTATGGTATTCTGCCCTTTCTACAAGATTCAAGTCAATCCTTTTATGGCCCGGGATGAATCATCTGGTGCCAAGATTATCCCAAAATACATCTTATGGATGAGGGGCCTGGTGCCATTCTGAGTTTTAAGACATTCCTTTCTTTCATTAACAGACTGCTAGTGACAATGGCACCCCACTCCAGTCCTCTTGCCTGGAAAATCCATGGATGGAGGAGCCTGGTGGGCTGCAGTCCATGGGGTCGCTAAGAGTCGGACACGACTGAGCGACTTCACTTTCACTTTTCACTTTCATGCATTGGAGAAGGAAATGGCAGCCCACTCCAGTGTTCTTGCCTGGAGAATCCCAGGGACAGGGGAGCCTGGTGGGCTGCCGTCTATGGAGTCGCACAGAGTTGGATACGACTGAAGCGACTTAGCAGCAGCAGCAGCAGTGACTATATATGGAGAAGGCAATGGCACCCCACTTCAGTACTCTTGCCTGTAAAATTCCATGGATAGAGGAGCCTGGTGGGCTGCAATCTATGGGATCGCTAAGAGTCAGACACAACTTCATTTTCACTTTTCACTTTCATGCATTGGAGAAGGAAATGGCAACCCACTCCAGAGTTCTTGCTTGGAGAATCCCAGGGACAGGGGAGCCTGGTGGGCTGCCGTCTATGGGGTCGCACAGAGTCGGACACGACTGAAGCGACTTAGCAGTGTGTATATGTGGAGAAGGCAATGTCACCCCACTCCAGTACTCTTGCCTGGAAAATCCCATGGATGGAGGAGCCTGGAAGGCTGCAGTCCATGGGGTTGCGAAGAGTCGGACACGACTGAGTGACTTCACTTGCTCTTTTCACTTTCATGCATTGGAGAAGGAAATGGCAACCCACTCCCGTGTTCTTGCCTGGAGAATCCCAGGGACGGCGGAGCCTGGTGGGCTGCTGTCTATGGGGTTGCACAGAGTTGGACACGACTGAAGCAACTTAGCAACAGCAGTGTGTATATGTCAATCTCAATCTTTCCATTTATCCTTCCTCCCACTTACCAACTGTCCATATTTGTTTTCTATATCTGTTCTACGTCTATGTTTCTGTTTTGTAAATAAGTTCACTTGTACTCATTTTTAAGATTCCACATAAAAGCAATATCAAATGACACTTACTTCACTCTGTGTAACAGTCCCATCCACGTATCTGCAAATGGTATAATTCCTTCCTTTTATGGCTGAGTAATATTCCATTGTATATATGTACCACATCTTATTTATCCATAACTCTTTGATGGCCCATAACTTTAGATCGCTTCCACGTCCTGGGTATTGTAAATAGTGCTAGAGTGCACTTTGGGATGAATACGTCTTTTGGAATTATGGTTTTCTCTGGGTAGGTACCCAGGAGTGGGATTGCTGGGTCATGTGGTAGTTCTAGTTTTAGTTTTTAAGAAACCCCCATACTGTTCTCAATAAATTTACATTCCCACCAACCATGTAAGAAGATTCTCTGTTCTCCACACCCTCTCTAGAATTTACTGTTCGTAGATTTTTTGATGATGACGATTGTGACTAGTGTGAGGTGATACCTCATTTTAGTTATAACTTGCACTTCTCTAATAATTAGTGATGTTGAGCATCTTTTCATGTGCCTTTTGGCCATGAGAATGTCTTCTTTAGATAAATGTGTATTTAGATCTTTCATCCATTTTTTGATTGGGTTGTTTTTTTTTGTATTGAGCTGCATGAGTTATTTGTGTATTTTGGAAATTAATCCTCTGTCTGTTGCCTCATTTGCAAATATTTTCTTCCATTTTGAGGGTTGTCTAGTTTTGTTTATGGTTTTCTTTGCTGTGCAAAAGTTTTTAAGTTTAATTATATCCCATTTGTTCATTTTTGTTTATATTTTCTTTAGGAGGCAGATCAAAAAAGATCTTGCTGTGATTTATGTCAAAAAGTGTTCTGCCTGTGTTTTCCTCTAAGAGGTTTATGGTGTATGGCTTTATATTTAGGTCTTTGATCCATGTGAAGCTTATTTTTGTGCATGGTGTTAGAGAGTATTCTAATATGAGACCTGGGACTTGTTGTAGCAGATGAACAGACCAATAGAGATGGGAACAATACGATATTTATTTTTTTTAAAAATTGGAACTAGAGGGTTTTTATAGCTGAGCTCTATCTAATCTTTAAGGGAAAACCATTTCAATATTTAATTAAAGCATTCCAGACCGCAGAGATTCTGCTGCTGCTGCTGCTGCTGCTAAGTCGCTTCAGTCGTGTCCGACTCTGTGTGACCCCATAGATGGCAGCCGACCAGGCTCCCCCGTCCCTGGGATTCTCCAGGCAAGAACACTGGAGTGGGTTGCCATTTCCTTCTCCAATGCATAAAAGTGAAAAGTGAAAGTGAAGTCGCTCAGTCCTGTCCGACTCTTAAACAAAAACACCAATACAGTATACTAACACATATATATGGAATTTAGAAAGATGGTAACAATAACCCTGTGTACGAGACAGCAAAAGAGACACTGATGTATAGATCAGTCTTATGGACTCTGTGGGAGAGGGAGAGGGTGGGGAGATTTGGGAGAATGGCATTGAAACATGTATAATATCATGTATGAAATGAGTCGCCAGTCCTGGTTTGATGCACGATACTGGATGCCTGGGGCTGGTGCACTGGGATGACCCAGAGGGAGGGTATGGGGAGGGAGGAGGGAGGAGGGTTCAGGATGGGGAGCACGGATATACCTGTGGCGGATTTATTTCGATGTTTGGCAAAACGAATACAATATTATAAAGTTTAAAAATAAAATTAAATTTAAAAAAAAATCTTAAAAAGACAGAACATAAATATAGAAACAGAACTATTTCACTTATGAATAAAACTATAGGATTACAAAATAGAATATTATCATATCAAAGAATAGTAGTGATGATAAAATAGAATTTATTCTAGAATGTAAGGATGATACTGTATTAAGAAATCAGTTGATATAATTCATTATATTAGCAAATTTAAAAATAAAAACTCGATTAATAGATGCTAAAAAGATATTTGAGTCATTTCAAGAACTATCCTTTTTTTTTAAAAAAAAAATTTAAAAAAAGAATGAAAGAAATATACAGTTCTTAAAATTGAAGAAGACTGTACCAAAAAAAAAAAAAAAGCAAATGTTTTATTAAATGAGGGAATTTCAAATCAAGAATAGGAGAGATCTTTGCCACCACTACTATTATTGAATATTAGTTTTGGAAATTTTAATAAAAGCAATAAGACAAGAAACAAATTATCAGTAGACAGGAAAATCTGAAAATTATGTTTTCATCATTAATATGATTATTTACTAAGAAAACTATCAGAAAGCCAAAATCTGTTTAAATTAATGACATAATTTAGAAATTGGCTATAATAATAAATAGCTGTTTTAAAATCCATAGTAACTGTCTGCCCCAGAAATGATAAATTAGAAATGAAAAGGTGAGGGTTTGGAACAAATGCTATGGTTCTCCTTTCCTTCTACTCTCCCTCCCTCTCTCCCTTTCCAGTTCTATCTATCAAAGTATATGAACTTGCAAATAGGATTAACTGTTACCTATCGCTTGTGTGTTTGTTTTTTCCAACGGAGAGCGTATAATTTAAGAGTACAGATAGAAAAGCAAACTATCTGTTTTTAAAACCAGGCTTTGCTTTTTGCCAGCTCTGGGAACCTGGAGGGTAATATTTGGAGATATTTATCTAGATTTTCTTTTGTGCATTTATATGTATATGTGTATGTTGTATTCACTTCACCCTTGCTGTCCTTTATGGATAGATATTCAGAAATGCAGAGATTTCATTTGTTCAACTGTGTTTACGGAGCACCTATCTGTGTACAGGTGCCAATTTAGGTGCTAAAGATATGGCAATAAACAAGACAGACAAGGTCCCTGCTCTCATTAAGCTGATATTCTAGTGGAGGCAAGTGAGTGAAAGTCCCTCAGTTGTGTCTGACTCTCTGCAACCCCATGGACTATACAGTCCATTCAATTCTCCAGGCCAGAATACTGGAGTGGGTAGCCATTCCCTTCTCCAGGGTATCTTCCCAACCCAGGGATCAAACCCAGGTCTGCTACATTGCAAGCTGAGTCTTTACCAGCTGAGTCACCAGGGAAGCCTACCAGGGAAGTCACCAGGGAAGTGGAGGAAAAATAGATGGTAAATAGCTAGATCACAGATAAGTAGATGGTGAACAGATACATAGATAGACACATAGAGTAACTAAATAAGAAATCCATCAGATAATGATAAATGTTATACAAAGAATTAAAATATTGTGATAATGTTCCAGTTATCTATTACATGTGTATAACAATCTTTTATAAAGCTTAGTGGCTTAATAAAACCACCATTTTATTATCTAACAATCTTGTGGGTGAGAAATTCAGGGAGGGCTCAGTTAAGTGTCTTCTCCACATGGGGTTGTCTGGGTGGTATTCAGCTGACGGTTGAACATATGATGGTTTCACATATATGTAGTGCCTGCAGGGGCTGGCTGGAAGGCTGGGATTGTTGACTGGAGAGCTTGAACATAGCCTGCCCATTATGGCAATGTCCAAGGAAGCGAGGCTTCTTACGTGGCAGCTCAGGGCTCCAGGCGGGGATGTTCCAAGAGGTCCAGGCAGATGTTGCAAGGAAGCTAGCTTCAGAAGTCCTACAGTGTGACTTTTACTGCATTCTATCGGTCAAGCAAGTCATTTTAGGCCAGTGTAGATTCCCGGGAAAGGATATTAGACTCTTCCTTTCAAAGTGAAAAATGACTTGGGTGATCAAGAAGGCTAACTGAGGAGGTAAAATTTAAGCTGAGAGCTGAATATTAAGAAGGATTGGACCCTGAAGGTACAAAGAGAAAGCTAATAGTCCTGTCAGAGGGAATAAAGAGCCTGAGAAACCAGAAGTGACTGGGAGGGCGGTGAGCAAGGCAGTGGTGTGAGATAAATCAGCAAAGTTACAGGGGATCAGGTTATGTAAGATTTTGTAAGCCTGGCTGAGAAGTTTGGATTTTGTTCTAAATGCTTCTTATTCCAAGAATCTATAGTACTAAAGGGTTTTTAAGCAAAGGTCAATCAAATCCATAGATTTCTACAGAAGTGCTGGTCAGGGAAGAGGCAAGAGCAGAAGCAGGGAGGCTAGCAGGAATCTGCAACAGTACAAGAAGGGAATGAGCCATCGTGGCTGTGGGAAAGGATGGATTCAAGATTGGTTTGGGAGGCATTATTAATGAATTACATGATTGGAATGTAGTAAAGTCAAAGATTCAGGAAAATCCCTACCCCAAAAGAAGTTTTAAGGAATCTAAGAGCAGAAAGCTTCTCAGAGGTATCTTCTTAATTTTTCTCCTTCTTTACTCCATACAATCCGTCACCAAGTCCTGTTCATTCTACCTTCAAAACATATTCCCAGTCCTACCGCTTCTCATCACTTCCACCACTAGGCGCAGCTTCCAGCAACCTGGATTATTGTAACTACCTCCTAAGAGGTCTCCTGCCTTTACTGTTATTCCACCTTGTCAACTTCCTTGAAGCGGTCAGCATGATCTTTTATAAATGTAAATCATATCTCAGTTCTCAAAACTTTCCAACTTCCTATCATTTAGAATACAATGGAAAGTACTCACCATGGCCTGCAGGGTCCTTCACCATTCAGTGCCTGGGTCTGTTAACCTCACCCCCACTCTCCTCCTTGTCACTCTGCTAACACCGGCTGTACTATTTGGATCACAGGGAGAATACAGCTGCCTCAGGGCCTTTGCACTTCCTGCCCTCTCTGCCTGGAATGCTTTTCTCAGAGTTATTCACCTGGTCCCCAACTTCATTCAAATATCTCATCTCCAGAGACACCTACTCTGACCTAAGTTCCTCACCCCCTCACTATCTAGCCCCTTAACTCTCTTTTATAAATCTTTATTGAACAAATTACCCACCTGAAATTATATTTCATTTGTTTATCTGTTAAATGTGTATCTGTTATTTATTTAATATACATCTTGTCTATCAGCATGTAAACTCCATAAGGAAAGCAGGCTGACTCTCCAGCTCATTGGTATATACCGTGTGCCCAGAACTGTGACTTGGTATAGTGACATTTGTAGAAATGAACAGAAGAATAAATGTTAGCTATTATTACATTGTTAGTATTATTATGAGTCACTTGCCATATGCTCTCTTTTTTTCCTTCTAAATACCTTCTTTTCATACCCATTGCTATCACCTGAATCCAGACCTCTCTCACTCCACACATGACCACCACTGAAGCCTTCTTCCTGGGCTTCAGAAATCTAGTTACTTTCCTTCTCCAGGCATCTGCTGTGTGACTGCCTGGTCACTGTTTCTGGAACACTGCTTAATTATTTCAAATCTCCTTTCTAACAGCCTGAGTCTAATCACAGTATAGCCTTCCAGTCATTTCCCTCATAGCTGGTCTCTCTCAATCTTCTTTTCCAGCTGCATTTCCCATTACTTCCTTGTATGAACCCTCGCACCCAGACAGATTGTTACGCTTGCTTGTCTGTTAGTTGACCTTCACCATTTGGCCCATCTATCCCAAACCTCCACTGCTATTCAAAGTCAGGTTCAAATCTCACATCCTTGGTGACTGTCCCAGGAACAAGCACACATTCTTCTATATATAGTCTTACATTTATTTCCCTATTTGGACCTTGTATTGGCTCAGTCTTGTATTATACTGTCTATACACTTTGTGTATGAATGTATAGGTATTCTCAGTCCTATCTTGACAGGTATAGAGCCAGTATGTCTAATCTGTATACTTTAGCTTAAAGTTTTAGTTATGTCTACTTTAGCTTAAGACTCTCATTTATATTCCTGCCCTGTCTCTTATTATCTGTACTTGGACATATTCTATAATCTTTCCAAGTTTCTGTTTCCATTTCAGTAAAACGGGGATAATAGTCTCTTTCTCATAGTGCTGTCATTATAATTGGATGAGTTCAAATGCAGTGCTTAATATACAGTGGGCCCCAATTAATTGTTATTTCTTTTTGTGTTTCCCATGGTGCCAGTTCATAGTATGGTTGATGGCTTTGCAAATAGGCAGGGAAATATCTACGGTAGGCATTATACCACCCATTAGCCATGTCCTGCATATTTCATAAAGACTACTGCTTTAAAATAAATGTATATTCCCAGTGCCTTCCTATTCCTGTCTTGCTTTGGATATTATTGTTTTCACTAGATTGATGACACCTGAGTCCATCTGGGTGACTCTAAGCTCTCCCTAAATGTTCCCACTTCTGTGGGAGCACCAATCATGGTGTCTTTCCCCACAGAGGGCATCTCAATAATGCATGAGGATGGGAATGTGGATAGGAATGACTACTTTTGCAACCAGATTTCTGGAAGGTAAATGATCCACGCAATGTGGTTTCAGAAATAAGCTTAGATACAAGGGAAATGTAGCTGCCAACATCAGTATGCTGCTGCTGCTGCTGCTAAGTTGCTTCAGTCATGTCCGACTCTGTGCGACCCCATAGACGGCAGCCCACCAGGCTCCCCCATCCCTGGGATTCTCCAGGCAAGAATACTGGAGTGGGTTGCCTTATACCCACAGGCTAATGGAATCTGGAGCAATCCAATTTAGACTGAAATCATTTTTTTTTTTTTTTTTTTTTTCTTGCTTAATTTTTATTTTTTTTTTTTTTTATTTTTTTTTTTTTATTTTTTTTTTTTAATTTTATTTTATTTTTAAACTTTACATAACTGTATTAGATTTGCCAAATATCAAAATGAATCCGCCACAGGTATACATGTGTTCCCCATCCTGAACCCTCCTCCCTCCTCCCTCCCCATTCCATCCCTCTGGGTCGTCCCAGTGCACCAGCCCCAAGCATCCAGTATCGTGCATCGAACCTGGACTGGCAACTCATTTCATACATGATATTTACATGTTTCAATGCCATTCTCCCAAATCTTCCCACCCTCTCCCTCTCCCACAGAGTCCATAAGACTGTTCTATACATCAGTGTCTCTTTTGCTGTCTCGTACACAGGGTTATTGTTACCATCTTTCTAAATTCCATATATATGCGTTAGTATACTGTATTGGTGTTTTTCTTTCTGGCTTACTTCACTCTGTATAATAGGCTCCAGTTTCATCCACCTCATTAGAACTGATTCAAATGTATTCTTTTTAATGGCTGAATAATACTCCGTTGTGTATATGTACCACAGCTTTCTTATCCATTCATCTGCTGATGGACATCTAGGTTGCTTCCATGTCCTGGCTATTATAAACAGTGCTGCGATGAACTGTTTATGAAATCATTTTTGCACATTAGTTTATGGTTAGTTCTTTTGTACTGTAGTTAGCATGGTAATCTGTCTAAATTTTAAAGCATATTCCCAAACACATGAAAAGATGCTCAACATCACTCATTATCAGAGAAATGCAAATCAAAACCACTATGAGGTACCATTTCACACCAGTCAGAATGGCTGCGATCCAAAAGTCTACAAGTAATAAATGCTGGAGAGGGTGTGGAGAAAAGGGAACCCTCTTACACTGTTGGTGGGAATGCAAACTAGTACAGCCACTATGGAGAACAGTGTGGAGATTCCTTAAAAAACTGGAAATAGAACCGCCTTATGATCCAGCAATCCCACTGCTGGGCATACACACTGAGGAAACCAGAAGGGAAAGAGACACGTGTACCCCAATGTTCATCGCAGCACTGTTTATAATAGCCAGGACATGGAAGCAACCTAGATGTCCATCAGCAGAGGAATGGATAAGCAAGCTGTGGAACATATACACAATGGAGTATTACTCAGCCATTAAAAAGAATACATTTGAATCAGTTCTAATGAGGTGGATGAAACTGGAGCCTATTATACAGAGTGAAGTAAGCCAGAAAGAAAAACACCAATACAGTATACTAACGCATATATATGGAATTTAGAAAGATGGTAACAATAACCCTGTGTACGAGACAGCAAAAGAGACACTGATGTACAGAACAGTCTTATGGACTCTGTGGGAGAGGGAGAGGGTGGGAAGATTTGGGAGAATGGCATTGAAACATGTAAAATATCATGTATGAAACAAGTTGCCAGTCCAGGTTCGATGCACGATACTGGATGCTTGGGGCTAGTGCACTGGGACGACCCAGAGGGATGGTATGGGGAGGGAGGAGGGAGGAGGGTTCAGGATGGGGAACACATGTATACCTGTGGCCTATTCATTTTGATATTTGGCAAAACTAATACAATTATGTAAAGTTTAAAAATAAAATAAAATTAAAAAAAATAATAAATAAAGCATGTTCCCCCCCACCATCTTGTTCTATATGTATTTTATAAATTATATTCAGAGTAGAGGTCTTTGAACTTATTTTTGTGATATAAACTGCTTTGGTAGTCTGGTGAAACCCCTCCTTAGAAAAATGTTTTTAAATGCATAACAAAAAACATAGGATTCCAAAGAAAATTTTTTATATTGAAAAGCAGTAATAAAAGCTTTTAATGTTTTAATGTGATATAAAATATATGTGTATATATATACATATATATATATATATACTTAATGAATTAAGTAATGAAATCTAGCAGTGGGTCGAAGTTTTAAGCACCGTGTTCTTTTGAAGTTTCCATATCAACTTTTATGTGATGTGAAACTTGTAATTTCTACTATTGTCAAAGTCAGAGGTACTGCTAACATGGCCATGGTCACTGCCCACCTTGATAAATGAAGGAAATGGCAAATTGAAGTTAAAGATTAGTGATAACAGAGATGTATTTTTCATTCAAGTTCATGTACATCCTGAATTCTATCTACAAACCCCTTATTAAGAACTCTTGCTAGAATCTCCTAAGCCCTCTCCCAACTGAAATAGTAACAAACGCAGCATGAGGCTAAACTGTTCAGATGTATAGTTTCACAGGAGTCAGATCATATCACACCTCCTAACTCTTCATCTCATGCCATGAAAAATTCTAGATAAAGATTAATGGGCCAGAGAGGAAGAGCCACTCCATAGTGAGAAGATGAGAAGAATGAGAAGAATGTTCTTGGAGACTCCAAGAGTCCTGAAGAGCTAAGTTGGTTCCGAGCTTTTCCTGAAGCCATGGCCATAGCACACCCCCTCCTCCACCCACAAAGTTGGCCTGTTACACACTGAGCATTCGGTCTTTGGAGACACATTCTCTGGTCAATGCCTCAATCATCTGTCTTGTGCACTCCTCCTTCTCACATGGACCACCCACTAGAAGAGAGGGCTTGAACATCTCCCAGAGTAGTTAAAGTTCTACCTTTTTTGACCAAAGTTGACTGAATAGAATTGATGTGATATAGGTAAAGATGCCCAGGACAAAATAGAGTCTAAAGAGGACACTAATGATGATAGCTACAGAAAATACCTGAAAATTAAATACAAACCCCACCCAGATGGGTGCCAAGTTATTTAGAAGAGTTATAGTAGTTGCAGTCAGCTGCATACTTGGATACCTCCAGCTTCAGTAACACTGCAGGATTCTGGACAGTTAAGCAAATCATGGGAATAATTTACAGATTGAAATTATGCTTGCAGGTATGGGCCTAGTAAAGCCTTGTTATTATCAAGAGTGGAGGCTCTGGCTCCAAGACAGCTTCTTGGGCAGTGTTGGGCCAAGAGGTAATGAAAAGCTGGCAGAAGATAGCATTTCAGTGGCTTGACCTCTCAGTCACTCTTGTGATCCCAGAGAAGCCACATCTATCTGAAGAGAGAATTGTAATTCTAGTAACAAAGATTGGACTTGTTCAGTCCTTTAAGGGAAAAGTGACATAGGGGCAGTGAGAAATGTAGCTTACTACACAGGTCCTAAATTCCTTTCCATTCTCCCCAAGTGCTAGGAGGTCCTAAGAGATTACTGGGGGAGAGAAGAAGATGAGGTTGATGACAGCATGGTGAGGCCTTCTCACTGGCCCCAGCCTCTTTGAGTCCTCATGGGAACATGTGTGAAATTTTGTCTAACAGTAGACATTTGAGACCCTATATAAGAGGGGAAAAAAGAAGATTGAAGCTCAACTCCTCCATTTTGGATATGGGAGACTAGGACTCAGAGGTAAAGTGATTTGACTTAGATGTGACATTTTAGGACAAGTAATACAAGACTAAACTGCATTGAAACATGTAAAATATCATGTATGAAACGAGTTGCCAGTCCAGGTTCGATGCACGATACTTAATGCTTGGGGCTAGTGCACTGGGACAACCCAGAGGGATGGTATGGGGAGGGAGGAGGGAGGAGGGTGCAGGATGGGGAACACATGTATACCTGTGGTGGATTCATTTTGATATTTGGCAAAACTAATACAATTATGTAAAGTTTAAAAAATAAAATTAAATTTAAAAAAAAAGACTAAAGTGCAGGTTTTCTGATCTCTGATCATTGTGCTCTTTCCATTATTTAGGAAAAAGTCTGAGCAAATCACAACCACTGTTTACATCTTGGCCTTCATTGCTCAATCTCAGCAGCAGTAATGAAGGATGAAGACCAACCTGGGGCAGATTGGATCAGGTTCCAGAAAGCACAAACCTACTAGGTACATATTGTAAACTGGCTCACTCAAAACCATGTGCATACCTTGTCTTCCTATACTATAAAGCTGGAAAGTTAAAACTTTCCTTCCCAGACTCCCTTGCAGCTAGAGGAAACCATGTGAGATCTGGGGAGTAAGATATAAGTTCAAGTCAGCTGGTTCTCTCTCTTCTGTTTCTTCTTTCTCTCTGACTAGAATGTGAGTTTGATATTAGAGAGGTATCTATCATCCTCAGGATGCTGGGGCAAGCCCCTTGATGATATTTCGAGGTAATGTACTAGCCCTGATTTGCTTAAACCCAGACTTCTTCTCACCAGGGTAAAGAAATCCATTCGTTTAGGGAGTAAGTCCATACTCATTACATTTTATGATATGTGTGTCAAGCATAACCCTAACTTGTATCTCAGTCTATGAATCAAAAGTGGACTCAAGGATGGCAAATATACACTAAAACAGATTTCAACAGGGTAAATCCATGTGCCAACTGAATTTAATGTTGAATGTTATGTAATATTAGTTAGCAAAGAAATCCAATTAAAGAAGGTAAGAAAACTGTCTAGATTTGAAATGCTTTTTGTATGAAGTGGCTTTGAAGGCATACAGTGTGACCTGTGAATATGTCTTGGTAGGATAACTCTTCCGCATTAAATAATCAAGGAACCATGATTCAAGACCATCATTACTTATTTGGGGCCATCTATCCTTGTTCCTCTTGTAAAAATGAAATAAAATGGCCACCAGAAGGTGTGGGCAAGGAAATACTGAGGTGAAAACATGCCTGCAAACCAGACTGCTCTAAGGATGTTGTCACAGTGGGACCTGAGGTAGCCTATGGCCTGTTGGAATAAGAGGGGATAAAACACAGCCTTAGAATGAGATTAGAGAACTTTGGTTTCTTGGCCTAATTTCATCCCACTGGAGACAATTATCTTATGAGGTGATATTAGCTGTAGCATTAAAGTTTAAAGAATAATGTTCTCATGGGTAGACTGCCGTGGGTTTCTGAGTCAGAGAGAATTCTCTAATGGTTTGATTAGAGCAGCTGAAGGTACACAGAGTGTGTACTTCCTTCATTTATCCTGAAGGGCTTTTTACTTAGTTGTATATTAAACAACCTCGATGCACGATACTGGATGCTTGGGGCTGGTGCACTGGGACGACCCAGAGGGATGGTGTGGGGAGGGAGGAGGGTTCAGGATGGGGAACACATGTATACCTGTGGCAGATTCATTTTGATATTTGGCAAAACTAATACAATTATGTAAAGTTTAAAAAATAAAATAAAATTTAAAAAAATAAATAAAAGTGAAAATTAAAGGAGTATAACAAAAAAAAAAAAAAACAAAAAAAAAACAACCTCCACCAGGGACCAATAAGATTAAAAAAAAGTACAGAGTGAATTTGAATTGAAAAAGAGACTTTGATCAACTAAAATAAATGTTTCCAAATGTAAAATCAACAACTATTTTAATTTCTCAAATAAGTAAGGGGGCAATTACAAAAGATAAAATTAAGAATATCATGCAGTAACATTCCTTGGAAAGCTTGTAAACTGATCCATTCTTGTGGTACTAAAATATATTTATAAAACCTAACCATTACTTCCCAATACTGCAAAACCTTCAGATTTCTATAAGGGGAAAAACAGGTATTTTAAAATTTGAACTCTAAAATTTTTGAAAGTAAAAAGAACTTTCCTTGAACTAACACTGAACCAATTAGAAGCAAGGGTACTCTGAAAAATACTTCTGATGAGCTCAGCAGAGTTTGAAAGGTCTATGAAAACAGCCTTCGGGTAACTCCTATCAGCTTAATTAAAACAACAGGAATTCTCTAGCCTTATTTTTGGTTTATTCATTAAATATGCTATGCCTTGTGGCTCAGTTAATTTTCACTTCCCTGGGATTCCAGTCCTACTAAGGACCAAGCATGTATTTTCACTTTGGAAAAAGCCCCATTCATCCTGTCTTGAGGCAAGATGGACGGACCAGAAATTTAAGTGGACACATTCATCAGCCTAGCCTCAGGTAAGCCTCTGATCGACCACTCACAGAGCTAGCCCCTCTACCTCATCCATAAAGGTACATACCCTCTTTCAGAAAACATGTTCTCTCATTCATTACTAGTTGACACATCTTTGGAGAAAGAAATATGGCAAGAGCTATCAACCTTTCAAATGCATGCTTTCTTTGACCAATAAATTTCATTTCTAGGGATCCAACAGTTGCATCTGCCTACATGGGCAAAAATGAATATCCAGTTACTCATTGATATATTTTTTGTAGTAAAAGGAGATAGAGGGGGAAAAGTAAATGTTCAGTAAGAAAAGACAAAGTAAATAAATTTTCTTCTTTAAAAGGATGTCAGTATGTCTGGATGCAGACTTGGGGCTAGTCTCTAGTTCAAACTCATCACACCTAGATGGTGTAGCAGATGATGCAAAGAATCTGGGTCTTGGTGACATAACTGCAGAATTAACTTTTAGTAGAGGTGCCCTATCTTTTGGCTTCTGATTTTGTGAGATTATAAATTTTCATCATGATTTTAGACAACTGAACCTGAGTGCTATTCTTATAGATTTTTCTGCATTTTATTACATTTGGGAGAAAAGAAGCTTCTTGATTCCTGTATTTCTTTCCCAGCTTCTCTGTGAAATTGAAACAGGGTTTACCAACAGCACTGCTTTGATTGCTATGTATTTTTAGCAGTGTCTAGAAGTACATGTACAAGAGAATTTGGGCAATTATAAAGACTGTTTGGACCAAAATTACCCCCAAATTTATCTGAAATATCTAGATAATTGCAGGAAAATATCATTTTTAAAATTTGAAAGTATTTTGATAATTGCTGCAATTCTCTCCTCCACTTTGCACATGTGGGAAGAAACTGAAGATTCCAAAATAGCACCCACAATGCTGAGTTGACACTGGCTTTGTGTTTTTCTCACCACAGTTTCTAATAAGTTCTTGTTATTATTATTAACTCAAGTCCCCGTGCTTCTAGTCACAACAACCTGTGCAATAGCAGAACACTTATTTTGCTGAAAAGAGAACCTTAAAAGTGTGAGAGAAAAATGACTCATTCATTAGAGATGGAAAGAACTACTAAGAACTGGCACTTTGTTTTACTATCTAAGAGAAAAACAGGATATAACTAGTAAAGGGACACCTGTGATGAATTCCTAGTTTGTGTATTTTTCTTAATGCCTTTTCCACCCATATCCCAGAAGGAAACAGGGGAGACAAATAGAGAAGAGGGGAGGAAATTACCACTAAGACAGCTTGTCTTTGAGAAATGAAGAGGCACTGGATTTCCCCAGCATCTGGTGAACAACCTAAAAACCAAAGATTTTTATCACTGGATCAGATGCACCCTTAACTAATCAGAGTAAAACTCAGTACAGAACTTTTAACTAAGTCACAGCAAAAGTCTTCAGTGGCAAAGCCCTCCAACTGTGATACCCACAGCCCTGGTTCCATCCTCCCACCCCAGACTCCCTTTGGTCCCATCCTTGCCCCCTCCTCAGACAACTGAAGAGCAGATGTAACACAACCCATGAATACAACAGCCTAAGTTAGGCCTAAGAGAAATGCAAAGAAATTGATTACAAATAGAAAGATAAATACAAGACTCAAATAGAGGTTTTCCTTATCTTGGGGAAGGTACTCCTTCCCCAATTTGGAACCAGTCCATTGTTCCATGTCTAGTTCTAACTGTTGCTTCTTGACCTTGTTGCATACAAGTTTCTCAGGAGGCAGGTAAGGTGCTCTGGTATTCCCATCTCTTTAAGAATTTTCCACATAATTTTCCACAATATCTAAAAATAAAAAAGAATGAAATACCAAAATAAATAGAGGGAAAAAGTAAAGAAAGTCAAGAATTAAAAACTGAGTTCTAATTAGGAATACTTTTAACTGCAAGTAGCAGAAAACCCAGCTAACTGTGGCTTATACTATGCAGACATCAATTGTTAAGACATCCAGAGGTAGGCAGTCCCAAAATTAGTTTGGCAGCTCACTGAGTTCATCAATATCTAGGCCTGTCTTATGTTTACATTCTGTCAGCTTCCATATATTTGCAATATTGCTCCTCATGACCACAAGATGGTTGCCATAGCTCTAAGATTCACAGCTGCATGCAACAGTATTCAAAGCAGAACAAGAGGGGAATCAAAGCAAAGGATATTCCTCTTCCTTTTGAGAAAGGAAAATACTTTCCTAAAAGCTCTCAGCTTATTTATCCTGGTATTTCATTGGCCAGAAGTGGTTCATATGTTCACCCCTAAACTAATCACGGCCAAGGCAAGAGAATAGTGATAAATCCATCCCTTGCTAGAGATATTAATGTTGGAACTAAACTGGGATCTGTTAGCAAAGAAGCAGCAGGCAACTAGGTGGGCAGTCAAAATAACAATCATTATTGAATTCAGAGTATTCTAACTTGTTATGAGAATCACTGGAAGAAATAAAACAAATCATACACTTTCTAAAATGCTAGAAATAGCATATAAAGAAACTACCATAGGTTCCAACAACACAAGAGATGATTCTACACATGGGCATCACCAAATGGTCAATACCAAAATCAGATTGATTGCATTCTTTGCAGCCAAAGATGGAAAAGCTCTATATAGTAAGCAAAAACAAGACCAGGAGCTGACTGTGACTCAGATCATGAACTCATTATTGCAAAATTCAGACTTTAATTGAAGAAAGTAGGGAAAACCACTAAAAAATTCTGGTATGACCTAAATCAAATCCCTTGTGATATACAGTGGAAGTGACAAATTCAAGGGATTAGATCTGATGGAGTGCCTGAAGAACTATGGACAGAGATTCGTAACATTGTACAGGAGGCAGTGATCAAAGTCATCCCCAAGGAAAAGAATTGCAAAAAGGCAAAATGGTTGTCTGAGGAGACCTTACAAATAGCTAAGAAAAGAAAAGAAGTAAAAGGCAAAGGAAAAAAGAAAAGATATATCCATCTGAATGCACAGTTCCAAAGAATATCAAGGAGAGATAAGAAAGCCTTCCTAAATTATCAATGCAAAGAAATAGAAGAAAACAACAGAAGGGAAAAGACTAGAAATCTCTTCAAGAAAATTAGAGATATCAAGGGAACAGTTCATACAAAGATGGGCACAATGAAGGACAAAAATAGTATGGACCTAACAGAAGCAGAATATATTAAAAAGAGGTGGTAAGAATACACAGAAGAACTATACAAAAAAAGATCTTAATGACCCAGATAACCACGATGGTGTGATCATTCACGTAGAGCCAGACATTCTGTAATGTGAAGTCAAGTGGGCCTTAGGAAGGATCATTACAAACAAAGCTAGTAGAAGTGATGGATTTCTGGCTGACCTATTTCAAATCCTAAAAGATGATGCTGTTAAAGTGCTACAGTCAATATGCCAACCAATTTGGAAAACTCAACAGTGGCCACAGGACTGAAAAATGTCAGTTTTCATTCCAATCCCAAAGAAGGGCAATGCCAAAGAATGTTCAAACTACCATATAATTGCACTCATTTCAAATGCTAGGAAGTGAAAGTCACTCAGTTGTGTCTGACTCTTTGTGACCCCATAGACTATACAGTCCATGGAATTCTCCAGGCCAGAATACTGGAGTGGGTAGCCTTTACCTTCTCCAGGGGATCTTCCCAGCCCAGGGATCGAACCCAGGTCTCCCACATTGCAGGCAATTCTTTACCAGCTGAGCTACAAGCAAAGCACTACTATATGCTAGCAAGGTCATGCTCAAAATCCTTCAAGCTAGGCTTCAACAGTATGTGAACTGAGAACTTTCAGATGTACAAGCTGGATTTAGAAAAGGCAGAGGAACCAGAGATCAAATTGTCAACATCTGATGAATCATAGAAAAAGCAAGAGAATTCCAGAAAAACATCTACTTCTGCTTCATTGACTACTCTAAAGCCTTTAATTTTGTGGAAAATTCTTAAAGAGAATTGGGAAAGGAGTATGTCAAGGCTATATATTGTCACCCTGCTTATTTAGTTTATATGCAGAGTACATCATGTGAAATACTGGGCTGGATGAAGCACCAGCTAGAATCAAGATTGCTAGGAGAAATATCAATAACCTCAGACATGCAGATGACATCACCCTTATTGTAGGAAGTGAAGAGGAACCAAAGAACCTCTTGATGAAGGTGAAAGAGGAGAGTGAAAAAGTTTGCTTAAAACTCAGCATTCAAAAAACTAAGATCATGGCATCCAGTCCCATCACTTCATGGCAAATAAATGGGAAAACAATGGAAATAGGATTTTGGGCTTCAAAATCACTGCAGATGGTGACTGCAACCACAAAATTAAAAGATGCTTGCTATGACAAACCTAGACAGCAAAATCTATGATAAACCTAGACAGCACGTTAAAAAGCAAAGATGTTACTTTGCCAACAATGGTCTATATAATCAAAGCTTTGGTTTTTCCAGTAGTCCTGTATGGATGTGACAATTGGACCATAAAGAAGGCTGAACACTAAAGAATTGCTTTTGAACTGTGATGTTGGAAAAGACTCTTTGAGAGTGCCTTGGACTGCAAGGAGACTAAACCAGTCAATCCTAATGGAAATCAATCCTGAATATTCATTGGAAGGACTGATGCTGAAGTTGAAGCTGAAGCTCCAATACTTTGGCCACCTGATGCAAAGAGGTGACTGATTAGAAAAGACCCTGATGCTGGAAAAGATTGAAGACAGGAAGAGAAGGGGATGACAGAGGACAAGATGGTTGGATGGCATCACTGACTCATTGGACGTGAGTTTGAGCAAGCTCTAGGAGATAGATGGTCAATGACAGGGAGGCCAGGCATGCTGCAGTCCATGGGGTCACAAAGAGTCGGATATGACTGTGCGACTGAACAACAACAACCACCATAGGTTATAAAGCGAAAGATAGCAAACAAAAGGAAATAACCTATATCATTAAAGATATTAACCCATATCATTAAAGCAGTATGGTACTTGTATTGATACTTGTATAGACAGAAAGACCAACTGAATAAAACAGAAAGTTCAGAAATTGACACAGATATTTATGGAAATTTATTAGTGTATGCATAAAGGTAGCATCCCAAAGCTATGGGAAAAATTACAAACTTTTCAGCAAGTTGTATGAGAAAACTAATAGATAATCTAAAGAAAAATAAATTTGAAATCCTAATTTATTCACCATAACCAGGATAAATTCCAGGTCTTAACATAAGAAAAGAGAGAGAGAGAGAAGGGAAGGAAGGAAGGGTGGAAGGAAGGGAGGGAGGAATAAAAGAAGGAAGAGATTATGAAAGTACAAGACAAAAAAGGGCAAAGTCTTTTTTTTTTTTTTTAATTATAGAACAGGAATTGGCAGTATTTTAACTGGTTGGTCAACATAGTAAATGGGCTTCCCAGGTGGCACCAGTGGTAAATAATCTGCCTACCAATGCAGGAGACATAAGAGACGTGGGTTCAGTCCCTTGTTTGGGAAGATCCCCTGGAGTAGGGCACAGCAACCCACTCCATAATTCTTGCCTGGCGGGCTACAGTGCATAGGGTCGCAGAGTCAAAAGTGACTATAGCGACTTAGCGCACATGCATGCACATAGTAAATAGTAGCTGCAGCTACAAAATTCTGCCACTGTAGCAAATGAGCATAGCTGTTTTTCAATAAAGCTCTATTTACAAAACAAATGAAGGGCTGGATATAACCCTTGAGCCATATTTCACAAGCCCCTGATATAGCATGTGAAAAGTGTTTTAAACTAAGACCCCAAACTCAGAAGCCACTAAAAAATGTTGATATATTCAACCACAAATTAAACACTTCTACAAGGTAAAAACAAAACATTCAGTTCAGTTCAGTTCGTTCTCTCAGCCGGGTCTGACTCTTTGTGACCCCATGAATCACAGCACGCCAGGCCTCCCTGTCCATCACCAACTCCAGGAGTTCACTCAAACCCATGTCCATTGAGTCGGTGATGCCATCCAGCCATCTCACCCTCTGTCCTCCCCTACTCCTCCTTCCCCCAATCCCTTCCAGCATCAGGGTCTTTTCCAATGAGTCAACTCTTCACATGAGGTGGCTGAAGTATTAGAGTTTCAGCTTTAGCATTATTCCCTCCAAAGAAATCCCAGGGCCAATCTCCTTTAGGATGGACTGGTTGGATCTCCTTGCAGTCCAAGGGGCTCTCAAGAGTCTTCTCCAACACCACAGTTCAAAAGCATCAATTCTTCGGCGCTCAGCTTTCTTCACAGTCCAACTCTCACATCTATACATGACCACTTGGAAAAAACAACACATTAAGGATAGTAAAAAGATAAAATGATAAACCATGAGTAAATATTTGCAACTCATTTCAAAATGGGATAAAATTCCTAATATATAAAACTCTAGAACTCTCTCCATTATTTTTTGCTCTTCCCTAATTATTCTCATTAGCAGGCCAACCTACTCCTTTTCCCAGTCTTAAAGTCTTAAAAAACCTTTCTTTTGACCCCATTTCTGTCACCAATTACTACCTCATGTTCTACTCCTTTTTGCAGTGAAACTCTTGGAAAGAATTGTTTCCAAGATCTTTCCTCTCTTTCTCCTTTAAGCTCTGCTGGTCCACCAAAACTGCTCTAGTCAAGATTCCTACATTGCTCAAGACAGTGGTCAATTTCAGCCTGTATCTCAATTGACTTTTCAGCAGTATGTGCCGTAGATATTCACTTTTTCTTCCTGAAAAAAAAAAAAAATTGCACTTGACTGTGAGAACACCGAGCATCAAATTCTTGGTTGTTCTCTACCTCCTTGGTCCCTCCATCGCAGGCTACTGTGGTCATCCCTTGTCATCTCCTGAACTCGTCAATTTTCACTCACTGCTGGACTCCACTGGGGGCCCTTGTCTTTCTTAACTGGGTTCCTGGTCAGTCTTACAAATTGTCACAGCTTTAAACGTCACCTAAAGGTAAATACCTCCGGAATTTAAGTCTCAAAGCTAGATCACTCTCCTTTACTCCGGATTCCTACATACACCTGACTTCTCCCCTTGCAGTCTAATAAACATTAAGATCTTACCATATTTTCAGCTGAGCTCCCAATGTCAACCTCAAATGTACTCTACCCAAGGTTACTTCCATTATGATGGGAGGTAACCCCATCCTTTTAGTTGCTCAGGCCAAAATATGTGGGACCATCTCCTCTTGCTTTTACACTCTTCACTCTACCTTTAAAATATATCTGGAATCAACCATTTCTCACCTCTCCTCTTCTACCACCTTGGTCCTAGTCACCATGATGTCTCATTGCATTACTCTACTGGCCTCCCAACTGGCTTCACTACTGCTGCCCAGGCCCTCATCAGGTTCTCAATGCAGCAGCCAGAGTGATTCAGTTAAAAATAAGTCAGATTATATCACTCCTCTGCTTCAAAACCTGTAGTGAACTCTCCAATTCACTGATGGAAGTGCCAAAATATGTACAAAACACTCTAAGATCTTCTCTCTTCCATTTCTCTCTAACCTCATCTTTTATTATTCTTTTCCCCTCTTACTTTGCTCCAGCCCCAATAGCTTCCTTCCTGATCTTTGAAAATACCAGGCACATACCTGCCCTAAGGTCCTTACATCAGGCTTTCCTCTGCCTCTGTGGCTCTGCTCCTGTCATTTGCATGGCTCACTCCCGTACTTCAAGTCTTTGCTCAGTGTCATCTTCTCAATGAGATCTGCCCTGACCACTTGTGTTATAACAAGAAATATATTTAGTCTTTGTTCCTGGTTCCTAAAACAGAGTTCCTAAAACCCTTGTTATTTTGAGTGATAAGGGTGTTAGGTGCATATTTTGTTCTAATATTTGACTCCAGTTCCTGACACAGGAACTTCTAAGTCCTCTGGACTCTCCAGAGTGAGAAGGGTGTCTTTTGTATGCTAATGAGATGATGGAAGGTCCTAGAGGGCTTCAGGTTGGGGGCTGGTCACAGAAAACCAAGTCATAATTAGAGGCTTGGAACTTTCAGTTCCTACCCTGCAACCTGCAAGGAAGGAAGAGAAGCTAGAAATTGAGTTATCACACATTTCTGATGAAATCTCCATTGAAAAACCCCCAAACTGTAGGGCTCAGACAGTTTCCAGGTTGGTGATGATCTGGAGGTGCTGGGAGGATAATGCATCCAGAGAGAACATGGAAATTTCACGGTGCCCCTTTCCCATACTTTGCCCTTCATTTGGCTGTTCATTGTGTCCTTTACAAAACCCTTTGTAATATACCAAAAAACTTAAGTAAATGTTTCCATGAGTTTTGTAAGCCATTTTACCAGATGTTTTGTGAGTAACTGGTGGCTTGTGGGAACCAAGTCCAATATAAATTGGTTCAGGTTATAACCCCAACCCGGAGAAGGCGATGGCACCCCACTCCAATACTCTTGCCTGGAAAATCCCATGGACAGAGGAGCCTAGTAGGCTGCAGTCCATGGGGTTGCGAAGAGTCGGACACGACTGAGCGACTTCACTTTCACTTTTCACTTTCATGCATTGGAGAAGGAAATGGCAACCCACTCCAGTATTCTTGCCTGGAGAATCCCAGGGACGGGGGAGCCTGGTGGCCTGCCATCTACTGGGTCACATAGAGTCAGACACGACTGAAGCAACTTAGCAGCAGCAGCAGCAGCATAACCCCAACCTGAACCAATTTATAGCTGGTTGCCCAGAAGTATAGTTGACAATCTTAGACTTAAGGTTGTCATCAGAAGTTGGGGGCAGTCTTGTGAGACTGAATCCTTAACTTGTGAGAGCTGCACTAAGTCCAGGCAGGTAGTGTCAGAACTGAGTTTCATGGTAAGACATACAATCAGTGACCACTGAGAACTGAAGGATTGCTTGGTATAGAAAAACTCACACATTTGCTATCAGAAGTGTTAGGAATAGAATAAAAGAAAGTGTTTTCTTTTTTTTCTTTTACCACACAACTTTCCTATAAACCCCCCACTTGCACTTTCAATCTCCCTTCTCTGACAATTAGTTTTCTCCATAGAACTTATTATTCTATGTTATGGGAATATTTTTTGTTGATCTTTAGTTGCTAAGTTGTGTCTGGTTCTTTTGCAACCCCATGGACTGTAGCCCACCAGATTCCTCTGTCCATGGGATTTCCCAGGCAAGAATACTGGAGTGGGTTGCCATTTCCTTCTCTAGTGGATCTTCCCAAACCAAAGATAACCCATGTCTTCTGCATTGACAGGCAGATTCTTTACCACTGAACTACCAGGGAAGCCCCATTGGGAATATAATGATGAACAAAATATATGCTCTCATAGAGCTTACACTTATGAAATGTCAGAGACACCAAGCAAATAATAATATGTATAATAATACAGCTAATTTGACAATGACAGCTATGAAAGTATCTTTAAAGGGAAAGATTAAAGTGCTATGAAAACATACAATGAGGCAAGATGGAGAGAAACCTATTCTAGATTCAGAGATTATAAAGAAATGACATGCACAATAAAATATGAAGGAAAAGTGGGAGTTGGCCAGTAGAGTCAAAGGAAAGGAGAGTGTTCCAGGCAGAGAAAGCATATGCAAGAGTCCTGGGATGGGAAGTAGCTTGGCATATTAAGGACCCTCAAATTGTGGTTTATGCCCAGTTGTGTCCAACCCTTTGTGACCCTTTGGACTGTAGCCTGCCAGGCTCCTCTGTCCATCAAATTTTTTAGGCAAGAATACTGGAATGGGTTGCCACTTCTTCCTCCAGGGCATCTTCCTGACCCAGGGATCAATCTCTTGTGTCCTGTGCGTCCTGAATTGCAGGCAGATTCTTTACCAATGAACCATTGGGGAAGCCCCTTATGTAAAATATTAAAGTTCTAAACCAGATGTCTGCATACTTTCTATTGGCTTCCCTGGTGGCTCAGTGGTAAAGAATCCACCTGCAATGCAGGAGATGCAGGTTCAATCCCTGGGTTGGGAAGATCCCTTGGAGAAGGAAATAGCAGCCCAGTATTCTTATCTGGGAAATGCCATGGACAGAGTATCCTGACAGGCTATGGTCCATGGGGTCACAAGAGTCAGACATGACTTAGTAACTTAACAACAAAATACTTTCTATAGAGAGCCAGAGTAAATATTTTCGATTTTGTGGGCCAGGATTACAACCCCTACAGTACGTCTGTCATAATTTCTCAACTTTGCCATTGTAGCAGGAAAGTGGCCTTAGACGATAAGTAAATGAATGGGCATGGCTATGTTCTAGGAAGACTTTATTGATGGAAGTGGCTCAGACTATAGTTTGCCAATCCCTGTTCTTAATAATAGGCTCCTATGAAACTCAGTTTCATAAAAATATTTCTGATCAAGATGTATTATTTAGGGGTCAATTTAGTGCTGGGAATCACACTAGGGATACAGAAATAAATAAAAAGTGTGTAGTTCCTTCTCTTATGGCATTAATAAATATTAACAATATCAATATAATAACTAGATAATACACTCAAACTGTAGCTAGGGGCAGTTAGTAAGTTCAAGGTCCTCTGAATTTATAATAGGGGATCTAATCCAGCCTCAAAGACTAGGAAAATCTAAAGTGACGTTTCAATGTAAAACTAGAAGGATGTGTAAATGTTGGCCAGGTAAAGAGTTGAGAGAGAGAATGTCTCAGAGGAAGAATATAGCACTATGAAAACCCAAGTTGAAAGGTTATTTAAGGATCAGAAAGAAAGCCCATGGGCAGGAATATAGGGAATGAAGGAGAAAGTTAGGTTAGATAAACCTAGGAGGTACATAAGGCTCAAAATATGTGAGCCCTGTGTTTCAATTTAAGGATTCTGAAAATATTTTGGACTTCTATGAAATTTAAGAATTAGGAATTTCAGAATTAGAAAATTAGAAATTTATGTTCATGGAAGCTCTATTTTGGATAATCTGTACTCATGGCTTGATCAAGACTTTCTGATTTGGACATTTAGCCCTGGATTCCAGGTATGAGCCCTTAGCTGGAGGTAGAGATTTCAGACTCATAAACCATGGAAGTAGATGAGTTCACTTGTTTAGTGTGTGCAGAATGGAAGGGTTAAGGGTGGGGCTGTAGTTACAGAAGGGAAAGTTAGCAGAGAAGACTGTGGCCGGTTCAGAGGGAAAGAAAGTGACCCAGAGGACAACAGTGAAGGCAACAGTCAAAAGAAGTCAGATAACTAGTAAAGGTCCTTGCAGCTTGCAATTTGGAGGTCTTACTGATAGCAGGTTCAGTAGCTAGATTCAGACAAACTTACATTGCCATGGTTTTATGACCAAACCAAAGTGAAGAAAAAGAGACAATGAGTATAAACATCTTTTTTCCCCCCAAAGCCTCACTACGAAACTTCTACTTCTGGGTAAGAAATAAAAAGAGGAACTGGATTTGCCCTCCTGTTTGAATATCTGAAACACCAGACAAAAATACATGAAACAACATTCAAATACATTGGACATCAGGCAGCAAAGGACAGTGATCTCTTAGAGATGGGAAACAACTGAGGGGAGCTCTATGACTATCTCAGCTCACTGCATGAAGAAATTATCCAGGTTGCAGTGTAGAGGGGGAAACTGAAACAGCTGAAGTTTATGAGTAGAGTACCAGATAAGAGAGAGAACACTCAAAATCTTCAGCGTGTCCAGCTCAAATATATAATGAATTGCTGATCAGATCATGCACATGAAGAAATCACCTGAGACCAGGAAAGAAATGCTTAAAAGGATGAGAGGAAACAGTGTCCAGTGTCCACAATATAATCCTGTTCCAACAGCCAGAGGGAAAAGCTTCATAATTCAGGGGACATCAGCTATCAATTAAAGTAAGAAGATGCTTTCCTTGAAAGTGGGGAAAATTAAACCTAGACTAAAGCCAGCTCTGGGCACACGTGAAAAAACCTTAGATGCAATGGATCAAACTACTCCCAGTTTTTTAAACTGTGTCCCATAACAAGGCTCAAAAAAAGTTTTAGGACTGTAAAAAATCCAACAAGACAGCAAGGTTAAATTTACAATGGCTGACATCCTTTCCAAAATTATCAGGTAGACAAAAAAAGAAAATACAAGTCATAGCGAGGTAAAAATAATCCAAAGTAGCACAGAAGTGATACCAATGAGAAATAGTAAACAAATTATTATTAATGTACATTCAAGAAGCCAAAGAAAAGATTGGACATATTAAGACATGAAAGAAATAAAAAAGGATCCAAATTGAAATTCTAGAGATAAAACTATATGGTCTTTGTAGTGATTACACATTGCAGAGGAAAATATTAGTCAACATACACAAAGAGCAAAGCATACAAAAACAAACAGACCAGCAGTGAACTGTGGGACAACATATACCTATGATGTGACCTAGCCGTTCTATCCCAAGCAGTTCCCTAAGAGAAATAAAAGCATATGTTGGTATAAAAGTTTGTAACAAATGTTTATAGAAACTTTATTTGTAATAGTCCAAACTGGAAACAACCCAAAATCCATTAGCAGTTGAATAGATTTTTTTTAAGTTTAAATTATATCCATATAACAAAATCCTACTGAGCAATAAAAAATGAATTATTGATACATGCAACAACCTAGGTGGATCTGAAAACAATGATTCAGAATGACAGAAGGCAGACAAAGGATACCTACCATGGAATTGCATTGATATAGCTCTAGTAAATGCAAACAAATGTATAATGACAGGAAGCAGATCAATGGAGAAGGGGAACAGGGACGAGCAGGAGGTAGGAATTACAAAGGGACATGAGGAAACTTGATTGTAGTGATGACTTCACTGGAATATGACCAAGAATGTACCCAATGGGATATGCTAAATATTTGTAGCTCAGTGTTAGCCACTCAGTCATGTTTGACTCTGCAACTACATGGACTGTAGCCCGCCAGTCTCCTCTATCCATGAAATTGTCCAGGCAAGAATATTGGAGTGGGTAGCCAATCCCTTCTCCAGGGGATCTTCCTAACCCAGGGGTCAAACCCGGGTCTCGCCCATTGCAGGCAGATTCTTTACCATCTGAGCCACCAAGGAAGCCCCATTTGTAGCTTAGTGTATCTCAATTGTATCTCAACAAAGCTGTTAAGAATAAGCATAAATAAATGATTTTGAAAGAAAGGAAAGAAATGGTTCAGCAGCTAAAAGTGCCTCTCTTTTTATCAAGAATAGAATAAGACTTAGAAAGTGTTTTGCTCTAACTTTAGCAAAGGCTCTTTCATATAAGCATTCCTGAGCAGCCCCGAGAGCCTGGCATTTGTGTTCCTGGCATATGTTTGTGTAATGTGGCAAGAGGACGTCACCTAAGTGAAAAAGATGTTGGTCTTCAAAACCGCACACACACACACACGGGATTGCTTGCTGCACAGTAATTGGTATTTAATTCAATGCTGTTAAAACAGCACAAAAACAACATGTCAGTTTAACAGAATCACTTGTCATTTTAGCATGGAAATAACTTGTAACTTAGTGCTTTAATTCCTTAACATGCCATTTATTTAGGAAGATTCAGACTTCTAGAAGTATTCATTCAGGGAACTTTAAGACCTAATCCACTACATGAAATCCTGACCCTGTAAAAATAGTTTATGAATCTTTCATATTCATTCTGTAGGTTTAATGCAATGGGCAAATTAATGATTTTTTTAAACCTGTTTCAATTAGAACCCACGTTCTCAATTAATCAAACCTATTTGGCACTATTCAAAGGCCAGCAGATAAAAGAAAATTGCTGTTCATTTGACTACCTGGTCGATTTGGACCAAAAATTTTCGTTCGCGCTTTAAGGAGTCTCTCCGAGCTTAAAACTCCGTACATTTTCAGCAAACCCAGAAAGTGTCCCACCTCTGAGTAGTTCTCAGTCGCTACACACTGTCGGTAACGACTGGACTCCCGGCGTTCGGGCGAGTTCTTGGAGAGGGCCGATCTCCACCAAAACCAAGCTGGGAAAAGGGACGAAGCCACAGAAGGTTTTGCTCAGCCCTGGAGGAGTGGGGTGTTGGGGTCCTCTAGCTCGGGACTTCGGGCAGGCTTCTGGGAGCTGCTTTAGGCGCAGGAAAATCCCGGCACCAAGTTTTCTCCCCCGAAAGCACTCAGGAGTCGTGTCCGCGACCTAGCCACACGGATCCCAGAAAGCCTTTACCACGTAGCGGATACGGGTACCCCAACCCTGGTGCTCAGCTGGTGGTAGTCCAGGTGACGGGCGACAGAGAAGATCTGGGCTGCTCCTATCTCTGGCAGGACTAGACCGGGCGTGGAGGACGGCAAGGTTTGGCCGCCGCAGGAGGGCAGGAAACTTGTGCTTTGGCGTGGTCCCGTGCTCTCGGAGCACGTTGCTGCGCTAGCATCCTGCTAGCTTCCCTTTCCTGGGGCCTGGCTGGCGCTGGCAAATTGGGGTGTGGGTGGCTCCCAGAGCCGAGGCTCGCGCGGCAGTAGCTCTGGACCCCCTCCCTCATCCCCCGCCAACGGGGGCGGGAAGCTGCGGGGTGGGAGTAGCGGAGCGTGATTGCCCGAGGCCCCTCCTGCCGTGGCTAGGGAGAGCCATAAAAACCCTGTTGCAACCTGCTCCGGACACCCCCTTCTGCCGGCTCTCACCCCTAGAAGAGGCTCGCCAGACTACTGAGCCCTAGCCACCCAGCCACGCCCGCCAGCCAGCCAGCCCGCCACCGTGAGTGCCAAGACCCGCTTACTTGACGCGAGCCAAGGGAGAGGGGGCGCCTGTGAACTTGCCGCGGGCGCTGGGAGGGTCGCGCCCGGATCCCTAACCCCTATGCGCCGGGCTTTCAGGCGCCTCGACGCGCGCTAGCCCCTTTTGGCGGCTAAATTCCACCTGCCCCTTCCTGTTCCCTCTGATGGTACAGCTGCCCTCTCCCCGACCCTCCTGGCTGCTCCGGCCCTCTGGGTTATCTTATGGTGGATAAGGAGGGAGAACAAGAGCCCCATCCCAGGGCAGCTGGCAGTTTCCTCAAGGGTCGCCGCCTGGAGGGAGGTTTCCCAGGCAGCGCTCCGGAATGAGGAATCCCCGGAGCTTGGAAGAGCCGCTCCCTGCCGCCTCTTGGGATCTTTAGGATCCGATCTGAGACCCACCGGCGAGGGAGCCGTTCTCTCCCCTCTCCCCGCCAGTTGCCACCCGAGTACTGTTTGCCATCACTGTCGAGCTCCTGCAGCGGGGCAGACCAAAACTGAAAAAGGAGAAACTTCTTCCCTCTAACAGGGCGTTTGGGGAAGAGGGTAGGAAAGGGGTAATTTCTCAGTGCAGGGGGAGGAACTTCTAATCTGTTTTTCAAAGTGTTTTAAATTGGCGCCGGAGCCTCCCCAACTCAGCGCCTCTCACCTCCGAATCCTTGGCTCTGCTACTGGACTAAAGTTGCTCAGAGTTTTCGGGCGGAGTAGAGGGGCCGGGCCAGAGCAGATCTTGACCTGAACCCACAGGATGGTCTCACCACTCTCTGCTCCCTCTGCGTGACTGGGTCGAGCGTAGATTGAAGGTTGGGGTGTAGGGGTCGTAGGAGTGGGATGGGCGCTGGGGCCAGAGAAGGAAGGTTCGGAGCTTGGGTCCTCTGAATCCCCTAAGCCCCCTTCGCTGCACCTTCGGTGTCCGCAGATGCTGGGTAGCAAGCGAATGGGCTTGTCTGGACTGACCCTCGCCCTGTCCCTGCTCGTGTGCCTGGGCGCCCTGGCCGAGGCGTACCCCTCCAAGCCTGACAACCCCGGCGAGGACGCTCCGGCGGAGGACTTGGCCAGATACTACTCAGCGCTGCGACATTACATCAATCTCATCACCAGGCAGAGGTAGGTGGGCTGCGCGGGACTCACGACTCCTGGAGCGCCCCACTTGCACACCGGAGATCATGGGCATCTTGAAGGACAAGGTCTTTTTCTTTTTATTTTTTGTGTCCCAGGGCCAGACAGCATCAGGCACATACTCAGCTCTCAGTAAATGTTTGCACAGGGAGCAACTGCCTCGGCCACTACTGCCATAAAATCCTGATCCCCAGACTCAGGTCCTGCAGTCTGGGGGTCTGACTGGCCATTTCCTCTCACCCATCCCTTTGTCTTTTTTGTTCTTAGAGCAGTCGGGGGACTGTTTGGAAACCTGCATAGGAAAGTACCCAGTGAAAGGGGTCAGGAGGGCGCTGGGAGGTGGCTATTAGCTGAGAGGGCTGCAGGGTATCTAGAAAAATAACAGCACAAGCTAAGGAGGAAACAGCTGGGTCACCAAAGACATTGCCAGATTTTTCAGCCTGCCCAGACTGAAGTGAAAAGACAACTAGAACTATTTCCCCCGTACAGTGTTTTATTTCGGTCTGAACCCCTTACCTGAAAATCCTGCTCCTAATAAGTAGAGATTTAGCATGAAAACATTAGTCTAAAATGCTGAGACTTTTCCCATTTCATAGCAGGTGAGTTCGGAAAAGAAAATGCCCACTTGGTGCTTTTTTAAGGAGAAACTTACAATGATCTGTTCACTTTAGGATGAATCCAGGGATTACATGTAATTTGAGAAATTGTCATTTTTATTCTGAACCCCTAGAAAGCTAAAATGAAAGGCCACATTTCATTCTCAACATCAAATCTTAAGCAAAAAATCAAATTCAAACTATTTTAGAAGTAACATAGGATTTAAATTTTGTTTCCAAAATTAATTCATCTTAGTTTTGAATCATTCAATTTTTAAACTTACTGAGATCAAATGTCCTTAATAAGCTGAAAACAATGAGCTTTTTACAAAGTTTAATGTTATTTAACATATTTAAGTTATGTTTTTAAAGTATTGTTTTTTCTTTGCTGTTTTACTATATTTCAAGGAATAGTTGGAAAGAATTCAAAGTGGGGAAGAATTTGTATTAAAGAAAACTCTAACTTTGATGAAACTTTCTGTTTCATCAAAAAGCTTTTAAAGAACCAATTTATATGAAATTAGAAATATATGAAAATGCTAGAATTAAATAGCATTGGTTTATGATCCCTGAAGTCTGATACTTTTCATTAGTGAAAATCAAGAATGTCTTATATCTTAATAGACCTTCAGAAAGTTAATTGCTTCATATTCTTGCTTATACATCATAAAGACCAGAGAAAAAAATGTACAAATTGTTTTTTTTTTTCCCCTAGGAAAGACTTTGTTAGTTATTTAGTCCGTTAATTATAGCATATAGTGGAGCTTAGTTTTACAAAGATGATTGATATAAACCTTTACCATTGTGTAAAGCTTTGGCATTTCAAAATGTTTTCCTAGGCATTACTTTGTTCAGTCTTTACTTCAAAGCTTTGAAGTGAGTATAATTATCACCAGTTTACAGATCATGAAATTAAGGACATTTCATGAAAACCTTTTTTAGGGGTGATTAAATTGGAGCCCTCCTCTTGATCTCTGGATGTTATCACTACTATCAGCACTTAGAGTGATCTTCAACACCTTTGAGGAGGAGAAAATAAGGGAAAGGGCTAAGATTCAGGTTAGCAAGTGTTCCTGAAGCAGTTTCCCATCTCCTCTTCATATAAGTTCCTTCTTAGAAACACTCAGAGGCTCATAATCTGCACCCAACACCTCCATTCTGTACTCTGATCATCTTCCCACCACACATATCCACTCATATGCACATTTGTATTTTTGACAATTACGTTTATACACATACATTTTAATTTGGTATAGATGGTACTGTGATATTCTCTTTCCTCCCCTTTTCTATTTAGTTCATGTTCTAAAGCTATATACTCCTCATTCATTGCTTCCAAAGGTGGCATCATTTATCCTAGAGCATCAATCTACCACATTGTATTTTTACAGTCATCTATATCAGTGGTTCTCAACTGGGGTTGACTTTATGCTCTCCAAGAGATTGGGCAATATCTGGAGACATTTTCAGTTGTCATAATGGTGGGATGGGGTGGGGTGGGGTGGGGTGGGGTGGGGTGGGGTGGGGTGGCATGGGGGCTACTACTGGCATCTAGTGAGTTAGGCCAGGGACGCTGCTGAACATCATGTGGTCCCTAGGACAGCCCTTGATGATAAAGAATTATCCAGCTCAAAATGTGCACAGTGCCAAGACTGAGAAAACCAGCCCTGGACTAGAGTTTCTTCCTCCTAGTCTCATTGTTATCATCTGGGGAACTTTTAGAATATACTGATGCTGAGCTGCACCCCTGAGGAGTTAAATCAGAATCTCCCAGAGGGTGGGACCTGGGCTTTTTCAAAACCCCCAGGGTGATTCTAATATCTAGCCAGGTTTGATTTTCCTAGAGATGCCGTCTTTGAAAGATAAAGCATTGTCAAGAAGAAGGATAATCCAGAATTAATTCGAGATGGGAGAACAGTCATTGATGCTGCTCTGGGTACCTACTGCTTTGTGACTACAAATTCTGCTATTGCAGACTTAAGTTCTCTAATGGTATATTGGAGAAAATATTCACCAGTTCTTTAATTCACTGGAGCATGATGAAAATAAACGAGTTAAGGTTGCCCAAGAGTTTTAGGATTAGTAAAATCAACTGATGGACAGAATAAATACATATAAATTGCTGCGTACTGTCTGATATCACAACACCAGAAAATCTTTGAGGAAATCTCACAAATGATGGGGGCGAGAGAGTTGGCTTTGCTTTGGTATTCCTTGAGTCCCTGCAAAGGAGCAATAATAGGAACGCTTTCCTCCAAATTTAGATTTAATTGTGCTTGATAGGCAGCTAGCATATACTCTCTATCAGCTTTATTCCGCTGTTTTATCTGATATCTAATCAATCCACAGTAGACTATTGTTTTATTTGTGAAAAAAAGCAGCTACTGATGTCCAATGCTCTTTTTGAGAAAGGGAAAAATAGTGTCTTCAAAAAAATACAACTTGGTGTAGATTTCTCAGCTCCTTTTGCAGAGAGAGAGAGATAGACAAACAGACCAGGTCCTCACTCACCTGGGGCCAGCAGCATATACTACCCTGGCAGGAAAACATAACCTTGAATTCATATATTGTTCTACCCATACCCTGCTATGGGAGAAAAGAGACCAAGAACATTTCTATGGACCAGTAGGTTTCCTTCGTATTTTCAGGGCAGATTAAAATCATGTCAGGAGAGAAGACTTTTAGCTTTTGGCACCCCAAATAAACATGGAAAATATAGGACTCAGAATCTGTTGGTAGCTGTGAGAATGGATGCATTTCAGCAGCAGTAATGTGCATTTTTGTATATCACTCTGTTGCTTTCAGAGCATTGTGACTTACAGTGGATATTCATCAAGATTCTAATTTAAGCAGGAATTATGATTTTGTTGGTGTTTTATATTTAATACCACAAATCTTTCTTTTCTAAAGGTGTTTATGGTTTCTCCAAACTTGCCTTAAAGGACTTTTACTCCCCTAACCCATTGTTTTTTTTTCCAGATACGGGAAACGATCTAGCCCCGAGACCCTGATTTCAGACCTCTTGATGAGAGAAAGCACGGGAAACATTCCCAGAACTAGGTATGAAAAGACTTATGTGGGAACACTGTTGCAGAGCTCAAGGTGGTCAGGGAAAGGAAATCAGAAAGGACTGCTGGAAGAAGGTGTTGGGATGGGGTCCTCCAGACCAGGTAAGATTTGGACAGAAGGAGTGATGGGAAACAGAGCATGGAGGACCTTTCTCTTCACATACTCATTTACAAATCTCTGAACTTGTGGGATAAAATTTTCTGATTCAACTTAATTTGATGCTCCTTTGAAATTTTCAAATATAAATGATTTTTGCCTCAAAAATTACTCTATAGAAAATTTCTAATTGGCTTAGATTGGGGAAGCATAGGGTATGCCCTAATATCTACATTGAAATAACCAACTGTCTGTCTTTGGCTGAGGTAATCTTTAGTTCTTATAGTCTACGTAGAGGATTTACACATCCTTGGAAATGTTCCCTCCTGGCTTCACTCCGGTCACACTGGTTTTACAAGAAGCTGTAGATAAATCAAGGGGTGCTCCTGTTTACTTTTTGACTTATTTTAGTTCATCTGATGTCACATTGTAATTTATCACATTCAGTGAATGAGCATTGAACAACATGTTATTCTTAGGGCTTGCTTGGAAACTTGGGGCTTTCTTGGAGTGTGGAGCTGCCTTAGGACAGGTGCCTTCTAATATCTAGGTGTCAAACATTGGGCTGGGGTCATTCTAGGTAAAGACTGCAAGTGAAAAGATGCCTGCTCCTCCTCCTTTTCCATAGCTGGCTCTCCTGTCCCAGGCCCACTGTCCCTTCCCCCAGTAAGATGGCCTGTCTACCTTAAACCCAGAGCTCTACAACATCAAGAACCAAGCTCCCCAGAAGAGGTCACTAGAACACTTGCTCTGTGCATGTGACTGGCTTGTCACTCTTCATTGGGTTCTCCCTCTGTTCTCTTGTGGAATGGCCAGCCAGTGTGAAGGTGCAAGTCTAGAGTTGTCAGGTTTGTTTTCTCTGAAGGACACACAATTTGGATTGGAATAAAACTCCAGTGCTCTTGTCCCTGGTGGCACTAGCAGACTTGAACAGCAAATGCAAGGGAAGCAGGTGGAAAACTCATAAAGGTGTTTTTAAAATACTAAGCAATACATGCTTTGATGTTTCATTAATAGGCATATGATATTTGTCACAGTAATAAGTTTAGGATATGCTATATCTACTCAAGATTAGAAATATAATCATCCAGACCAACCTACAGCCTTAACACTGTTGTTTTGTGGCCCAAAGTCACATGGCTGGTGAATGAAATAGAGTTAATTGTACTCTGATTGACAGCTTCAATCATGTGCATTTAGATGGAGACAAAACCTGACAGCCTTAAAATTGCCTGTGAATGTGATTTTATTTAAAAGCGTTCTTTATAGTCTATTAAACAGCATCTTACTACATAAAAAGCCTTGCAGGAAAACACAGGAAGCATATTCAGAGTTGAATAACAATAACTTTCTTTTTACAGTTTCATGTGATTCCTATAGTTTTGATCTTCAGAAATATTGCAGAGTTCTTTGGCTTCTTTGATAAATACAGAGACTTTTAAATATTCCTTCTGAGATTTGCCTGAGACTCCCGTTAACATGAGTGAAGCTACTCAGCTGGGGTCTCTGTACATTATGCCACAGTCTCCCACTCTGATATTCTACATGGTCTCCTATTTAGAATGCCAGCAGCCTTTTCAACAGTTTCTGATCATCTTTAAGTTCTGAGCTGGATGTCTCACCCTTGCAAGCCTCCCAGGAAGTTAGAAGATTCTCTTACGTGCTTTGCTTTTTGTGTTTGACAGGCTGGAAGACCCTTCTATGTGGTGATGGGAAAGGAAACTTGCTCTCCAGTCTCTGCCTCTTTTTCAACCCCCATTTCATCCTGTAAAACTAGAGTCTGCCAGTCCTCCCAATGCATGCAGCCCCTGTGCTCACCTCTGCAGTTTCCCTTTGTCATCATTGTATATATGTGTGTTTAAATAAAGCACTATGCACTCAAAAGTGTGTGCTCCTCAATGCAAAATCTGCTGTTGCAATAGTAAGAAATATTTGAAGTTATTCATTAAATCACAATCTCCCTCAAGTAGCAG
This sequence comes from Bubalus kerabau, assembly GCF_029407905.1. Taxonomy (NCBI): domain Eukaryota; kingdom Metazoa; phylum Chordata; class Mammalia; order Artiodactyla; family Bovidae; genus Bubalus; species Bubalus kerabau. The sequence goes on along the minus strand of NC_073631.1, from coordinate 74,856,587 downwards.
ATTCAAGGTTTGTTTCACCAATATTAAGGCAGTGGCTATGGAAGATATAAAGATATGATTTATGATGACTAAGACTCAGCTGTGGGGGGTGTGTGTGTGTGTGTGTGTGTGTGAACAGCAGACATATCTGAAACACTGGGCAGAGCAATGCTAATTTGGAACAATTTTGTTGAACTTTTCCCCCATTCACAGGGAATTCTTGTTAACCTTGTTAGCCTATGCTGTCAGCAGAAAGGGTTGCTGTCTAATAGAACCTTCTGCAAAAATGTCCTGAATCTCCTCTGTTGAGTATAGTAGTCACTAGGCACACATGATTTTTGAGCACTTGACTGTATCAAGTGCAAACAAGGAACTGAGTTTTACATTTTAGTGTATCTTAAATAGCCCTGTGTTTCCAGCGGCTACCATATCAGACAGCTCAGATCTGCACATTTCCTTGGGCCACTACTCTTAGAATTTGAGTCATAAACAGAAACACACTGAGTAGGATAATTATCTTTTCACACAACATGGGGTATGTTAATTTAGCTACAGGTTATTAAACTCCCCCTCTCTTTCAGGTACTTATCTGCATAGGCTTAATGTTATTAGATTCTTATGTGTAATTTCTAAATCAAAGAAATGGGTCTCATTCTATATTTGTGTTTTAAACTACACTCTAAAAAATATGCATAAATATTTCTATGTGATGTCTTAAAACTGCTTACCAAATCCTGTAGCACATCATGACTTAGGGAATTGTATGGTATACAAGATATTCTGTGTTCATAAAGCATTCTAATGTTTTTCCAGTGCCCTTATGAAAGGAGCCAAAAAGGCCCCTCATCCTTTCTATGACGTGAGGACATAGCAGGACAAGGGTTGGCTATGAATCAGGAAGCAGGCTCTTACCAGACATCACACCTGCTGGTGCCTTGATTTTGGGCTTCCCAACCTCCAGAACTGTGAGCAGCAAATCCATGTTGTTTTTAATCCGCAAAGTCTATAGTAATTTGTGATAACAGCCCAACAGGATTAAGACGTTCCTAAAAAACAAAAATTCACTTTAAGAAATATAATAATGGTAAACTTTAAATTTTAAACTTTAATTGCAAAGCTACATTCCAAGAGATTCCATAGTAGTTTTTCTGAAACATTTACAGCCTGATAACCATTCTTGGAATGGGTTTAAATGCAACATGTCACCCATCTATCACTGCAAATTGTAATCATCTTCACTAGAGTTACAGTAAGAACAAATTCAACCTTCATTAACGACATGCCTATGAGCAACATAGTCATTATGAAGTAAATGTATAAGAATTTATGAAGCTCTCCTCTGATCCTAGATTTATCTGACATTCTATGAGGTATAAATTGTGTATTTTTTTGTAGATGCCACTGTGTTTTTATTTTGATCCTTTCACTGCTCGTGACACATTCAAGTAGAGGATTATCCCCCTCCCCCCCATTTTCACCGGTGAGGAAACTGAGGCCCAAAGAAAGCAAATGACTTTTCCCACCTCATTCAAGTCAGGGAGGTTTGCTGGTAGCTGCTGTGTTTACAAACTCAGGCCTGCCTGGTGATGTTTCGTGGAAGAAGTCCGTCAAGACCAGGCCACATACAATCTAATGAAGAACACAATCACGACACACTTAAAACCAATTAGAGGATAACAGATAAACCATGCAAAGGGCATTTAGAAGAGGAAATGAGTGTGGGCAGAATAAGCTAGAAGAGACTTCATAGAAAATGTGAATGTTGAGCTGGGATTGAGTACATTCTGGGTAGGGTGACCAGTTAAGCTCCACACAGAGGTGGGTCGGCTCACAGAGTGGCCAGGGTTGGATCAGTGAAGAAAAGTCCAAAAATGACCAAACTCATTCATCCATTCATTCATTCACACACTTATCATGTTTTGAGCACCTAGAACCTATTGGACATTACACTGAACACTGGGGATACAAAGATCAATAACAGTTTCTCAGGGAATTTGTCATCTAATGAGGGAGACATGTAGTTATGGTGTATCGTTGGAACTGCAGAGGTGGGCCTGTTAGAGTTTGGGGTGTTAGAGGCCTCCTTTCCACTCATCATGTCTCCTTTTGCAGTTTCCTGACAGAAGAGCTATAGATTTAACAAGCAGTGGGCAAATGGAGAACAAAGTAGCTGATCCAGTGAGGTCCAAGACAGGGCTGCCCTAAGCTAACTCAGGATGCCTGGCTGAAGTCTAAGCCTCCAGGGTAGCCCAGCCCCCACGCCAAATCTCAGCTCCCTGGTGGGGAGTGCAGGAATAGTGAGGTTTGTTGCAGCTTCCGAAAGGCGCTTACCTAAACAGACACACAGACAGGAAGAGCTAGCCTGCTGTGTCCAGCAGCAGATGGAGGAAGAGAAGGGACACTCATGAAACCATGTTACCTCCTGGTACAATGCTCGTGCGCACGGAGCAATGTGGTCTCAAGAATCAATCAGAATAGCAACTTCATTCCATGCAGATGCAGACAGTAAAAGAGAATAGAGGAGGAATGCCCAGAAGCCTCTGCTAGCCAAGATAAAACTTGGGCTTTTCAAATTCAATACACTCAAAGCTGTAATTCCATTTCAGGGGCTGTGATACCTCCTCGCTCTCTAACAGGGAAGTGGGCATGAGGTGTTTCAGGAACTGTGCGAGGACACCCATCCCAGGCTGGGAAGAGTGGAGGAGGAAGGTCAAATTTCCTGGAGTAACTGATGCTTGAGCAGAGGTTTGAAGGTGGAACACCAATTGCCAGATGAAGAATGCAAGGTAGGAGGTAGAGGACCTGCAGGTATGAGAAAACAATACATATTTTGAGTAGTTTTAAATTATTTGTGTTTCCTCTACTTTGAAACTGACCATGTGCTAAGCTCAGACCTCTGGGTTACTATTCTAAAAGCAGAATCCCATGTAGGATGGAATCAAGCCCCATAGCCACCCCAAACCCTTTTGTCCCAGGCATTCCTCCCCTCCACCCCTACCTGTCCTGCCTATAGACTTGGCTCTGGGAGAAAACCAGCCACCCTAATAATATTCTTCATTTAGCCAAATCAGGACTCAACTTCTCAGCCTAGGAGTTCCTAATCATAATCTTATGGGCTAACCTACAAGTTCAGAGAATAAACATTTTAGAGTTGGTTCTACTCCCTAATTCAGGAGAGATACAACTCACTTTTGCTGTATTTTAACGGCCTAAATACCTTCCAGCCTATTCCCCCTGCCTAAATAAGGAACAGGACAGAGGAGCAGATAAAAAGAGATGGACAAATCAGCATTTGTTTGGGACTTCCACATCATGATACAAAGTTTCTTTCCACTAAGCAAAGAGGGCTATCTGGAGCTAGGTCCACACAAAGCCTCCATGTGACCTACTGATGGCAGGAAAGCAAATAAGAGGGCAGATAATCATTGCTCTCTTTCTAATATACCTGCATTATGCTAGCAAGAGAGTTCCATAATGCAGGTATATTATACCTGCATTATGCTAGCAAGAGAGTCTGCTTTATTGACTATGCCAAAGCCTTTGACTGTGTGGATCGCAACAAATTGTGGAAAATTCTTCAAGAGATGGAAATACCAGATCACCTGACCTGTCTCTGAGACATCTGTATGTAGGTCAGGAAGCAAAAGTTAGAACTGGACACGGAACAACAGGCTGGTTCCAAATAGGTATAGGAGTACGTCAAGGCTGTGTATTGTCACCCTGCTTAGTTAACTTCTATGCAGAGTTCATCATGAGAAACGCTGGGCTGGAAGAAGCACAAGCTGGAATCAAGATTTCTGGGAGAAATATCAATAACTTCAGATATGCAGATGACACCACCCTTATGGCAGAAAGTGAAGAAGAACTAAAGAGCCTGTTGATGAAAGTGAAAGAGGAGAATGAAAAATTTGGCTTAAAGCTCAACATTCAGAAAACTAAGATCATGGCATCTGGTCCCATCACTTCATGGCAAATAGATGGGGAAACAGTGGAAACAGTGTCACACTTTATTTTGGGGGGCTCCAAAATCACCATGGATGGTGGCTGCAGCCATGAAGTTAAAAGACGCTTGCTCCTTGGAAGGAAAGTTATGATCAACCTAGAGAGCATATTAAAAAGCAGAGACATTACTTTGCCAACAAAGGTCTGTCTAGTCAAGGCTATGGTTTTTCCAGTAGTCATGTATAGATGTGAGAATTGGACCATAAAGAAAGCTGAGAGCCAAAGAATTGATGTTTTTGAACTGTGGTGTTGGAGAGAACTCTTGAGAATCCCTTGGACAGCAAGGAGATCCAACCAGTCCATTCTAAAGGAAATCAGTCCTGAGTGTTCACTGGAAGGACTGATGTTCAAGCTGAAACTCCAATATTTTGGCCACCTGATGTGAAGATCTGACTCATTTGAAAAGACCCCGATACTGGGAAAGATTGAAGGCGGGAGGAGAAGGGGACGACAGAGGATGAGATGGTTGGACGTCATGACCAACTCAATGGAGGTGAGTTTGAGTAGACTCTGGGAGTTGGTGATGGACAGGGAGGCCTGGCGTGCTGTAGTCCGTGGGGTCACAGAGTCAGACATGACTAAGCGACTGAACTGAACTAATGCTTAGATGGTTACTTAATACTGTGTATGCAACAGAAAGTGGTTTTTTTTTTCCCTCTATGTAGAACATTGGAATCAGTTACAATGTCATCAGAATTCAACAAATACCTTTTCCATCATCATAAAAGAAAACAGCCTTTCAAATGAGATGTTTCAGTGAAATATTATTTTATTGTGTTTTGTCAGTAGGAGGATTATGATATTGTCACAACTAAGTTATTGCCTTTTCTTCTGCCTATTAGTAAAATTAGCACAGTGTGATATCACACAGAATCTTTTTCTCTTTTTAAAATTGGAGTGGAATAACATATAATTAATCATATGTCATCCGGGTTCATTTTTTTTTAATGTGCTAGTAAGAGTTATCAATTTAAACTTGTTCTACTTCTGCAGGATTGAGACGCTTGCAATCATGGGAACAGGGTGATGTGAATGGTACATGCTCTGTTGCCTGACACACAGTAGGTGTGCAGTGAGGGCCAGTGCAGCCTGCAGTGGATTGGGATGACTAGGAGTGATCCCGGAGGAGCCAGAAGCAAGGTGATGTTTGACGAACAACCTCAAAGGATTCTTCATCATTCTCATCATTCTCCTGACCCAGGGATCCAACCCAAGTCTTCTGCATTGCAGGCAGATTCTTTACCATCTGAGCCACCAGGGACTAGGTACTGTTTATGCAAGGCCTTGACAAAAGTAGAAGAGTTTTTTGTAACAACAACTTCCTGGTGCTCTCAGAGTTATTGGTTAACAGACTGTAGTTTCTAGTGATCTTAGAAGTTCTAGTCACATTAAGTTATCTTTAGTATCAAGTTTAAAAAGAACTTATTTTATCCTTTAATATTGTGATCCTCAAATTCCCTGAAACACCTTTGTATGCCTGTGTGCTAAGGCACCTTAGTCATGTCTGACTCTTTGCGGCCCTATGGTCTGCAGCCTGCCAGGCTTCTCCGTCTATGGGATTCTCCAGGCAGGAGTACTGGAGTGGATTGCCATGCCCTCCTCCAGGGGATCTTCCTGACCCAAGGATTGAACCTACACCTCCTGGATTGGCAGGTGGGTTCTTTACCACTAGCACCACTTGGGAAGCCCATGGAATACATGTAGGTCACTGATATTAATAATTTTTTCCTGGCTTTGAGTTTAATGATAATTTTGGAATTCTCACAAGCTGTAACACTTAACACTGCTAGTGTATTGACATATTACAAGTATGTCATGTTGGCATAGTACACTTCTTACTAATGTATTGACTTTAATTTGGGGGGACTCTAGTTTGTCCTTAGGCAGATTGTTTTGATATTAAAACTTGTTAAGGATTTGAGCCTTTTAAAAAAGCTATTTTATATACAAGACACAGATTCCTCTAATTCTCAATCTGGTCCTAATTTCAGTATTCTTCGTTTTCCCAGAAGTTAATTGAGTTTGAAACTTTATTTGTTCAGTGTATTTATTTGAAATCTGATTTGACTCATTAATTTGGCTGCTATACTAAGAGGTTATGAGGCAATTTAAAGTTGAAATGAGAAACTTTGAGTAGAAAATAAAAGCCACAGTTTGCCCTTCCATCTCACTCAATGTGTGTTTACTTGCTCAGTAATGCCCAACTCTTTGCAACCCCATGAACTGCAGCCCACCAGTCTCCTCTGTCTGTGGGATTTTCCAGGCAAGGATACTGGAGTGGGTTGCCATTTCCTTTGCCAGGGGATCTTCCTGACCCAGGGACTGAACCCGGGTCACCTTACTTTTGGGGTGTTATCTTATTTGGGTATTATCTACTAGAACGTGTGTGCATGCTCAGTTGCTCAGCCATATCTAACTCTTTTCAACCCCATGGACTGTAGCCTGCAAAGCTCCTCTGTTCATGGAATTTTCCAGACAAGAATACTGGAGTGGGTTGCCATTTCCTCTTTCAGGGAATCTTCCTGACCCAGGGATCAAAACCACGTCTCCTGTGTTTCCTGCATTGGCAGGTGGATTCTTTACCACTGAGCCACCTGAGAAGCCCAGTAGAGAGAACAGCATTGTTCAAATGATTTTTCAGTTAATGTTTGTTGAGAGTAATTTGAATTTTATTTATTCTGATTTCTCTATCTTTTCTATCACAAGCAAGTCTTTTCAAATCATAGTGAGCTGCTAAGTCAACTAGTCTGTGAATTTCAATGCAAGAATAAGCAGTGTTGGCAGAACAAATTTAATATAGTCATTCCTCCTAATAGACTGAATTATTGACCAAGTTATAATGGAGGCAGCTGATCTCTGATGAGTTCCTAGAGTCCCAAGGATGTTATCAATTCCTGAGACATTTATTGAATAATCTGTCTATGACAGGTACTCTGCAAGTTTCCGAGAGTCATATAAAGATGAGTGAGACAGTTTCTCTGCTCTTAAAGACCTGGCAATTTATGAAGGAGACAGACACATGCTTGAGTGACTGCACTATAAGGTAGATCATGATTGAGATTTAAATAGAAACATAAAGTAGTTGCAATGATAGAACAGAGGAGGCTGAAAGCGTTTCCTTCCACTACTGTGTGTAGGGAGAGGGGGCTGTTATTTGAAGTGGACCTTGGTGAATGGCAGTTGTTCAATAGGTTACTTGTCACTACTGCTAATCTCAAGGTTATTATTAACTATGTTAATAGTCTTAGAAAAAAGGCTGTGCAGGTGCCCAAGCAATCTTCCCTGAGATAAATGTCAAGATGTCTAGGGACATGAATATTGGCCATGCATCTAGGAGTCAGCATGATTATATAAATTGGTATAAATGGGAGGTGGGATGAGAGAATAAACACCATGGAGGGGATAGGATGGTGTCTGATGTTCTTTTAATGCTCGAACCTCCACCCTGAAAATCAGGGATTCATTTGGGCAACAATGAATTCAGATCAGTTCAGGTCAGTTGCTCAGTCATGTCTGACTCTTTGCGACCCCATGAATCACAGCAGGCCAGGCCTCCCTGTCCATCACCAACTCCTGGAGTTCACTCAAACTCATGTCCATCGAGTCTGTGATGCCATCCAGCCATCTCATCCTCTGTCGTCCCCTTCTCCTCCTGCCCCCATTCCCTCCCAGCATCAGGGTCTTTTCCAATCAGTCAACTCTTCGCGTGAGGTGGCCAAAGTACTGGAGTTTCAACTTCAGCATCAGTCTTTCCAATAAACACCCAGGACTGATCTCCTTTAGGATGGACGGGTTGGATCTCCTTGCAGTCCAAGGGACTCTCAAGAGTTTTCTCCAACACCACAGTTCAAAAGCATCAATTCTTCAGCGCTCAGCTTTCTTAACAGTCCAACTCTCACATCCATACATGACCACAGGAAAAACCATATCCTTGACTAGATGGACCTTTGTTGGCAAAGTAATGTCTCTGCATTTGAATATGTCTTCTAGGTTGGTCATAACTTTCCTTTCAAGGAGTAAGCATCTTTTAATTTCATGGCTGCAGTCACCATCTGCAGTGATTTTGGAGCCCAAAAAGTAAAGTTGGGCACTTTTTCCACTGTTTCCCCATCTAATTCCCATGAAGTGGTGCGATGAGATGCCATGATCTTAGTTTTCTGAATGTTGAGCTTTAAGCCAACTTTTTCATTCTCCTCTTTCACCTTCATCAAGAGGCTTTTGAGTTCCTCTTCACTTTCTGCCATAAGGGTGGTGTCATCTGCATATCTGAGGTTATTGATATTTCTACCACCAATCTTGATTCTAGCTGGTGCTTTTTCCAGCCCAGGGTTTCTCATGATGTACTCTGCATATAAGTTAAATAAGCAGGGTGACAATATACAGCCTTGACGTACTCCTTTTCCTATTTGGAACCAGTCTGTTGTTCCATGTCCAGTTCTAACTTTTGCTTCCTGACCTGCATATAGGTTTCTCAAGAGGCAGGTCAGGTGGTCTGGTATTCCCATCTCTTTCAGAATTTTCCACAGTTTATTGTGATCCACACAGTCAAAGGCTTTGGCATAGTCAATAAAGCAGAAATAGATGTTTTTCTGGTACTCTCTTGCTTTTTCAATGATCCAGCAGATGTTGGCAATTTGATCTCTGGTTCCTCTGCCTTTTCTAAAACCAGCTTGAACATCAGAAAGTTCACGGTTCACATATTGCTGAAGCCTGGCTTGGAGAATTTTGAGCATTACTTTACTAGCGTGTGAGATGAGTGCAATTGTGCGGTAGTTTGAGCATTCTTTGGCATTGCCTTTCTTTGTGATTGGAATGAAAACTGACCTTTTCCAGTCCTGTGGCCACTGCTGAGTCTTCCAAATTTGCTGGTATATTGAGTGCAGCACTTTCATAGCATCATCTTTTAGGATTTGAAATAGCTCAATTGGAATTCCATCACCTCCACTAGCTTTGTTCGTAGTGATGCTTTCTAAGGCACACTTGACTTCACGTTCCAGGATGTCTGGCCCAAGGTGAGTATCACACCATCGTGATTATCTTGGTTGTGAAGCTCTTTTTTGTACATTTCTTCTGTGTATTCTTGCAACCTCTTCTTAATATCTTCTGCTTCTGTTAGGTCCGTACCATTTCTGTCCTTCATTGAGCCCATCTTTGCATGAAATGTTCCCTTGGTATCTCTAATTTTCTTGAAGGGATCTCTAGTCTTTCCCATTCTGTTGTTTTCCTCTATTTCTTTGCATTGATCGCTGAGGAAGGCTTTCTTATCTCTCCTTGCTATTCTTTGGAACTCTGCATTCAGATGCTTATATCTTTCCTTTTCTCCTTTGCTTTTCACTTCTCTTCTTTTCACAGCTATTTGTAAGGCTTCCTCAGACAGCCATTTTGCTTTTTTGCATTTCTTTTCCATGGGGATGGTCTTGATCCCTGTCTCCTGTACAGTGTCACGAACCTCAGTCCATAGTTCATCAGGCACTCTGTCTATCAGATCTAGTCCCTTAAATCTATTTCTCACTTCCATTGTATAATCATAAGGGATTTGATTTAGGTCATACCTGAATGGTCTAGTGGTTTTCCCCACTTTCTTCAATTTAAGTCTGAATTTGGCAATAAGGAGTTCATGATCTGAGGCACAGTCAGCTCCCGGTCTTGTTTTTGCTGACTGTATAGAGCTTCTCCATCTTTGGCTGCAAAGAATATAATCAATCTGATTTTGGTGTCGACCATCTGGTGATGTCCATGTGTAGAGTCTTCTCTTGTGTTGTTGGAAGAGGGTGTTTGCTATGACCAGTTCATTCTCTTGGCAAAACTCTATTAGCCTTTGCCCTGCTCTATTCGATACTCCAATGCCAAATTTGCCTGTTACTCCAGGTGTTTCTTGATTTCCTACTTTTGCATTCCAGTCCCCTATAATGAAAAGGACATCTTTTTTGGGTGTTAGTTCTAAAAGGTCTTGTAGGTTTTCATAGAACCATTTAACTTCAGCTTCTTAAGTGTTACTGGTTGGGGCATAGGCTTGGATTACTGTGATACTGAATGGTTTGCCTTGGAAATGAACAGAGATCATTCTGTCATTTTTGAAATTGCATCCAAGTACTGCATTTCAGACTCTCTTGTTGACTATGATGGCTACTCCATTTCTTCTAAGGGATTCCTGCCCACAGTAGTAGATAAAATGGTCATCTGAGTTAAATTCACCCACTCCAATCCATTTTAGTTCCCTGATTCCTAGAATGTTGACGTTCACCCTTGCCATCTCCTGTTTCAGTTCAGTTCAGTCGCTCAGTCGTGTCCAACTATTTGCGTCCCCATGAATTGCAGCACGCCAGGCCTCCCTGTCCATCACCTATTCCCAGAGTTCACTCAGACTCATGTCCATTGAGTCGGTGATGCCATCCAGCCATCTCATCCTCTGTTGTCCCCTTCTCCTCCTGCCCCCAATCCCTCCCAGCATCAGAGTCTTTTCCAATGAGTCAACTCTTCGCGTGAAGTGGCCAAAGTACTGGAGTTTCAGCTTCAGCATCATTCCCTCCAAAGAAATCCCAAGGCTGATCTCCTTCAGAATGGACTGGTTGGATCTCCTTGCAGTCCAAGGGACTCTCAAGAGTCTTCTCCAACACCACAGTTCAAAAGCATCAATTCTTTGGTGCTCAGCCTTCTTCACAGTCCAACTCTCACATCCATACATGACCACTGGAAAAACCATAGCCTTGGCTAGACAGACCTTTGTTAGCAAAGTAATGTCTCTGCTTTTGAATATGCTATCTAGGTTGGTCATAACTTTCCTTCCAAGGAGTAAGCGTCTTTTAATTTCATGGCTGCAGTCACCATCTGCAGTGATTTTGGAGCCCCAAAAAATAAAGTCTGACACTGTTTCCACTGTTTCCCCATCTATTTTCCATGAAGTGACGGGACCACATGCCATGATCTTTGTCTTCTAAATGTTGAGCTGTAAGCCAACTTTTTCACTCTCCACTTTTACTTTCATCAAGAGGCTTTTGAGTTCCTCTTCACTTTCTGCCACTTCCAACTTGCCTTGATTCATGGATTTGACATTCCAGGTTCTTATGCAATATTGCTCTTTACAGCATTGGACATTGCTTCTCTCACCAGTCACATCCACAATTGGGTATTGTTTTTGCTTTGGCTCCATCCCTTCATTCTTTCTGGAGTTATTTCTCCACTGATCTCCAGTAGCATATTGGGCACCTACTGGCCCGGGGAGTTCCCCTTTCAGTATCCTATCATTTTGCCTTTTCATACTGTTCATGGGGTTCTCAAGGCAAGAATACTGAAATGGTTTGCCATTTCCTTCTCAAGTGGACCACATTCTGTCAGACCTCCCCACCATGACCCGCCCATCTTGGGTGGCCTCACACAGCATGGCTTAGTTTCATTGAGTTAGACAAGGCTGTGGTCCATGTGATCAGATTGACTAATTTTCTGTGATTATGGTTTCAGGGTATCTGCCCTCTGATGCCCTCTCGCAACACCTACTGTCTTACTTGGGTTTCTCTTACCTTGGATGTGGGGTATCTCTTCAGGCTGCTTCAGCAAAGCGCAGCCCCCATATTTTTGAAAGAAATGATATTTTGGCGGAGGAGTGGTCACACTGGGATCTAAGTAACAAAGTTTAACAGATGAGATTATTTCTCTTCTCCCAGGCTCAGACCCCAGAGTAACAGCACCCACACACAGCTCAGTCAACTGTTAGACATCAAGTGCTGAGCCCATAAATACAACAGGAGAAAGTCTATCACTTGGCAGAACAGGCTTCTCATGAAGGGCTCCTGCAGTTGTGGCTGACATTTGGCAGATCAGTTTTGGGGTTTGACTTGTAGAGTCACCAGTCATTCTGGTTTTCGCATGATTTTTCCAGGCTTGGCACTGAAAATCCTTCATTCCTAGAAAACGCTTCAGTTCCAGGGAAGGCAAGGCAGCTAGCTGGTCACCCCACTTGGGAAACAAAGACTATTTGTGATCTCATTTTTAGGGAAACTATGCTCTGAGTGCTCTACTATGTACAAGTGAGCATCTCAACCTGCCATCTGCATTTACACACCTGAACACAAATGCTTAACTGCATGCTATTTTCCTAATTGACTTTCCTAATTGACTGTCTGGTGAGAGTACACCATTCTCTCTAGATCATTATAAAACGTGATTTCAAAATATTTCCATGATAGAAAAGAACATCAGCTGTTAAGATACTGAGAATGTTTTAAAATTTCTAGACTAGCCACTTCCTTATTCTAACATTATGAGCACATTGGTTCTGTGAAAGCGTAAATATTTAATTTCATGGATAATTAACTCTTTATAAGAAAAATTATTTCAATTTGAAACCTTAAATGGCTATTTGCCTTCTGAAATTACAAGTTTTGCAGGTTTTGTTTTTTGTGACAAGAAATAGGATGAGAGATCTAACATTTGTTGAGAAGCTGGTATAAACTAGAATTACTGTAATTCTTTTAATCCTCATACAAAACATGAGATACAAGTATGGCTGGCCATATCTTACAGATAAGGAAACTGAGGCACGGAAAGGTGAAATTATGTAAAGTTTAAAAATAAAATAAAATTTAAAAATAAAAAAAAGAAAGAAACAGGGCAACAAAGCTAGTAAGTGGTGGAGCTGGAACTCCAACCCAGACCAGTTTGACTACCTATGGGGATTTTAAATCATTGTATTATTATTCTCTCAGTAAAACTCCACCCTGCTGTTTTATTACATATAATCACTATGGTCATAAGGGTCAGGCAGCATAGAGAATTACTGAGTTGGATCATGGAGTCAGGAAAGAATGAAGTCCTTCATCTTTGGGCAATGACTCCCCTCTGTTCTCTAAATGCTTATTGCTTAAAAGTCTAGTGCGTCTAATACTAATACAGCTATACTAGCTTTTCAGACATTCAATTCAGTTCAGTTCAGTTCAGTTGCTCAGTCATGTCCAGCTGTTTGTGACCCCATGAATCGCAGCACGCCAGGCCTCCCTGTCCATCACCAACTCCCGGAGTTCACTGAGACTCACGTCCATCGAGTCGGTGATGCCATCCAGCCATCTCATCCTCTGTCGTCCCCTTCTCCTCCTGCCCCCAATCCCTCCCAGCATCAGAGTCTTTTCCAATGAGTCAACTCTTCACATGAGGTGGCCAAAGTACTGGAGTTTCAGCCTTAGCATCATTCCTTCCAAAGAAATCCCAGGGCTGATCTCCTTCAGAATGGACTGGTTGGATCTCCTTGCAGTCCAAGGGACTCTCAAGAGTCTTCTTCAACACCACAGTTCAAAAGCATCAATTCTTCAGTGCTCAGCTTTCTTCACAGTCCAACTCTCACATCCATACATGACCACTGGAAAAACCATAGCCTTGACTAGACAGACCTTTGTTGGCAAAGTAATGTCTCTGCTTTTGAATATGCTATCTAGGTTGGTCATAACTTTCCTTCCAAGGAGTAAGCATCTTTTAATTTCATGGCTGCAGTCACCATCTGCAGTGATTTTGGAGCCCCCAAAAATAAAGTCTGACACTGTTTCCACTGTTTCCCATCTATTTCTCATGAAGTGATGGGACCAGATGCCATGATCTTCATTTTCTGAATGTTGAGTTTTAAGCCAACTTTTTCACTCTCCTCTTTCACCTTCAACAAGAGGCTTTTTAGTTCCTCTTCACTTTCTGCCATATACCTATCTTCTTTCATCCATTTACTTTCAACCTTTCTGAGCCTTCAAGTTCTTGTAGCAAAATAAAGTTATTAAAAAAAAGTTAGTAAGCCCTTTTTCTATCAAGTTTAGGCTATTTACATTTGCTATGATTATTAATTTCTCAAGAGGCAGATCAGGTGGTCTGGTATTCCCATCTCTTGAAGAATTTTCGACAGTTTAAGCAACAGTTAGAATAGAACTGGACATGGAACAACAGACTGGTTCCAAATAGGAAAAGGAGTTCGTCAAGGCTGTATATTGTCACCCTGCTTATTTAACTTATATGCAGAGTACATCATGAGAAACGCTGGACTGGAAGAAACACAAGCTGGAATCAAGATTGCTGGGAGAAATATCAATAATCTCAGATAGGCAGATGACACCACCCTTATGGCAGAAAGTGAAGAGGAACTCAAAAGCCTCTTGATGAAAGTGAAAGCGGAGAGTGAAAAAGTTGGCTTACAGCTCAACATTCAGAAAACGAAGATCATGGCATCCGATCCCACCACTTATGGGAAATAGATGGGGAAACAGTGGAAACAGTGTCAGACTTTATTTTTCTGGGCTCCATAATCACTGCAGATGGTGACTGCAGCCATGAAATTAAAAGACGCTTACTCCTTGGAAGGAAAGTTATGACCAACCTAGATAGCATATTCAAAAGCAGAGACATTACTTTGCTAACAAAGGTTCGTCTAGTCAAAGCTATGGTTTTTCCTGTGGTCATGTATGGATGTGAGAGTTGGACTGTGAAGAAAGCTGAGCACTGAAGAATTGATGCTTTTGAACTGTGGTGTTGAAGAAGACTCTTGAGAGTCCCTTGGACTGCAAGGAGATTCAACCAGTCCATTCTGAAGGAGATCAGCCCTGGGATTTCTTTGGAAGGAATGATGCTAAGGCTGAAACTCCAGTACTTTGGCCACCTCATGTGAAGAGTTGACTCATTGGAAAAGACTCTGATGCTGGGAGGGATCGGGGGCAGGAGGAGAAGGGGACGACAGAGGATGAGATGGCTGGATGGCATCACCGACTCGATGGACGTGAGTCTCAGTGAACTCCGGGAGTTGGTGATGGACAGGGAGGCCTGGCGTGCTGCGATTCATGGGGTCGCAAAGAGTTGGACACGACTGAGCGACTGATCTGATCTGATGATTATTAATGTACTTAGATTTATTTCTACCATCTTATTTTGTTCTGTTTATCATGCTTTTGCTTTACTTCTTTTTTGGTGGTGTTTTATGGAATAAATCATTACCTTCTTTTTTCCCTCCATGAGGTTACATATTATACTTCCCATTGTTGTTGTTTTCCAGTCACCCAGTCATGTCTGACTCTTTGCAACCCCATGGATTGTAGCACGCCAGGCCTCTGTGTCCCTCACCATCTCCCGGAGTTTGCCCAAGTTCATGTTCATTGCACAGTGATGCTGTCCAGCTATCTCATCCTCTGATGCCCTCTTCTCCTTCTGCCCTTGATCCTTCCCAGCATCAGGGAATTTTCCAATGAGTCATCTGTTTCCATCAGATGACCAAAATACTGAAACTTCAGTTTCAGCATCAGTAGTTCCAGTGAATGTTCAGGGTTGATCTCCCTTAAGATTAACTGGTTTTATCTCCTTGCTGTCCAAGGGACTTTCAGGAATCTTCTCCAGCACCACAGTTTGAAGACATCAGTGCTTTGACGTTCTGCCTTCTTTATGATCCAGCTCTCACACCTGTACATGACCACTGGGAAGACCATAACCTTGACTGTACTGACCTTTGTCTGCAGAGTAATGTCTCCGCTTTTCTACACACTGTCTAGGTTCGTCATCACTTTCCTGCCAAGAAGCAATCGTCTTCTGATTTCATGGCTGGCTGCAGTCACCATCGCAGTGATGATATATTTTCTATCCTTCTAAGCAAAATAAGGATTTAGAATGAGCCCAACTCCAATAACCTCCCCAGCCATTTTGCTAATTTGTCCTCCCAACTAGACATTATTATTTCTGTTATTCAGGGTAGTCAATGGTTATTTATATTTCCCTGTGCTTACTTTTTTTTTTTTTTTTGATCACTGTTGCTATGTTCTATGTATGCCTTCTTTCTATATTCAGTTTCCTTCTTCCTATTGTAGTATATGCTTCAGAAGTTCATTTAGATAGTGTCTTGAAATCATGTATTTTTTCGGTGAGTAGCTTTATTTCAGTTTAGCTGGACACAATATTCTACCTCTCCAGTTATTTTTTTTCAATACTCCATAGCTATCAGTTCATTGACTCTTAGCCTCCTTATTGATTTTCAGAAATCTGTAATCTTTGAAGTGTTTTTTTCCTGTAGATAATCTATTTTTTCCTCTATGGTTGCCTTTAAGAATTTTTCTTTTTCATGGCGGTCTGAAATTTCACACTGATGTGTTACTTTGTAAGGTTTTTGTTTTTGTTTTTTTTAATCCTTTTAGGGATTTTTGTACTTTAAAGTCTAAGGATTTGGGTCTTTTATCAACCCACATATGCGCTCTCTTTAAACATTGCCTCTCTTATATTCTCTATTATTTCATTCTGGAAATTCTATTGAGTGAACCTTCTTATTTTATGTTTCAAAATTTTAAATCACTCTCCTATTTCTCCTCTATTTATTTATCTATGCTACATATTCTGAACAATTTCTTCAAATATGTTCTGTTGCCTCTAGAATTCCCTTCAGCAAGTCTAAAATGCTGTTTAACCCATCCTTTGAGCTTTTGTTTTAATGACTGTAGTGTTAAATTATTATTTTTAGAATTTCTGTTTCGTTATTTTGAATCTTTTCTATTTTTTCATAGTGACTCGTTCTTCAGACTTTGATTCACTTTTGTGTTCTTCATTATTTAAATTAATTTAAGTATACCTGTACTATGTACCCTTTCAGATTGCTGGTTTGTATTTCAAGTCCTTGAGGCTCTACTGTCCCAGCATGTTGGATTTTCCTATTCTTAATCCTCTTTTTTTGTTCCTCATTCCCTACAGAAGCTCCTTACAACTTTAACTAGGGGAATGTTCCTTCAGGATGGTTTTGTGTCTATATCTGCCATGTGAATCCCCAACCAGTTTATGTTAATTTCTTAGCTTGGTGGGTCCTGGATTATGGGGTTAGTGTACATTTTTCAATCCACAAGACGTTCAATTTGGAGTTTTAGTTTCCTATAGAGACTTTTTTCCCATCCAGAACCTAGGCACTGGAAAGCAAGCTAAGCCATGTTTTTCCTATTCCATCCTTTCATTCTCTGTTATATTTGCAGTAAACAGATATTTGAAGATCCTGCATTTATGCTGAAATCTCAGTTCCACCCAAGCAAAGTCAAGGGCTGAAAGCCTCATCTACTGAAACCAGAGCTTCTGCATTCCTTGAACTTACTCCCAGTGAGATCTTAAACAGGATGAGGCATAAGCATGGATGCTAAGATCTTTGCTTTTTAGTTTCCTTATTATTTCTGGTACCCGGATAATTCTTCCACCCTTTTTTGTGAGCTCTCTTTTGCACTTCTAACATAATCTATTTGCATCATCTTCATACTTGATTTTTACTGAACTGGGGCTCACAGTGGTTAATTGTTTACTCATTGCTATGTTCTAGTGTGCACAAAAGGGCAGCCATTCCTTGATATACATATGAGAAAGAGTTATGGAAATATATTTAAACTAGTGTATTAGAAAGACTGTCATCAAAGAGAAAGAAAGATGCACATAAATTTATGCTACAAATAGTTAAGGAAACTACAAATTAGTGAGAAAGAAGTAGGAAGTACTACTACTATAAAAGTAGGAAGTAGAGGACAGAATGGGTAATTATATTCCTGCTCCATCCTTGACTACCTGAATGACCTTGAGTGAGTCACAGTCTGTTTCTTAGTTTCAACTTCTGGAAAAATTATTAATACCAACCTTGCCTAACCGTTAGAATTAAGTGAACGAATGTGTAAATACTTGTCAAAATACCTGGCAAATAGTGAGTACTCAATAAATAGTAGCTCCCTCCCTCCATTAAGACAGAAAGAATAGACGTATACGTCATCATATCATTAATTAGAGATGATCTGACAAAAAGGGATTTCAGCATCTAGTTTAGATGGTGAGTGAATGTAGCCTTTAGAAATCTGGAGGATTCAATTGGGAAAAAAAGGTCAATAAAGATGCAAACCCTGACTTGTACTTCACTTCTAACACCTACTGCGTTGAAGATTCACAGTCTCTGAGTCTCAGCTTATAGAACCTCTCTATGACAGCTGGCTGGCACTGTATTTAGAATATGAGTGGGGTCATTGCTTTAAATTACTGTTGAATCTGATCTTATCAAAGAATAATGACTTCCATGTAGAAACCATGTAAAACCATTGAACGGTTCCCCTTGATGTAGCCTGCCCCTCCCCCCATCCCAGCTGTTAACGAGTAAAGGGAGGCAGTAAACAGAGAAGACAGCCACTTTCCTGGAAACCTGGGTCAGAATTTCACAACAACCAAGAGATAGAAAGGACTTTAAAAATCATTAACTTGTTGGGAATTGTCAAATCTTTTTCCATGTATCAGTCCTTCACATACCTGGTTGAGGTTATTCATAACAATATGATGGATAATAATTACATCCTGAAGGAATACAGTGAAGTTACTGGATAGGAACTACTTATACTAGAGAACTAAAAGTGATCTTCTACATTATTAACATTGTATTTTCTAAGGTTGGGATTTGCCAGAATGTTAAAGTAGGCTGCTTTTCTCATCTATTTTAGTAAAGAAATCCACCGGAGGGATGTACTATGTATTCTTGCCTAGAAAATCCCATGAACAGAGGAGCCTAGTGGGCTATAGTCCATGGGGTCACAAAAGAATCGGACATGACTTAGCAACTAAACAACTGTGTCTGAAATGCAGAAAAAAATGTGGAAGTAGGAAATTCTTTATTCCAAGAAAACAGGGAAGCCTGGTGTGCTGCATTCCATGGGGTCGCAAAGAGTCGGACATGACAGAGCGACTGAACTGAACTGATCAATTTAAATGTTAAACTCCATATCTAAACTGTTTCTCTCCTTCAAAGGTTCCCCTTCCTTCTGACATACAATCTAAGCGCAAGGAGAAGCTTGGTGTTGCGGTAAGAGCTCTTGGCCCAAATGCTACCCATCTCTGGAGATTTTCCTTGCCCCTACATACAGCAACTGTAATTTTCTTCCACTGGTATATGGGCAACAGTGGCCTCTGCTCTCACTGAGTCCTCTGATGAGGTGTTCTAGACTGGAATAACTTGTGACCTCTCTCAGGGTGGCCCAGCAAGACAGGTCCCATCTGACTGGATCTTCACTTGCCTCTCGCTATGTGCCTCCCCTCTAAGGCCCAGCTGTGAATCCCAGCTGGCAGCTCAGACAGCCCCCTCCCAGCCTTCTGCTAGAGGGACATTCCCCCTCCATTTTAGCACATGAGTCCCAGCTAGCATATTCAGCTGCCTTCCCTATGGCCTGAGAACTTCAAGATCCCTTCTGTGCTACACTCAGAACACAGGGAAGCATGGGGGGTGGGGGTAGAGACTGTCCTACCCCCACTTTCCCCTAAATATTCCAGATCACTCTTTCTCTCTGATTCTGAATACCTGTGTTTGAGAAGGTCAGCTGATTAACCTCTTCACTCTTTCTGGACTCTCTGTAATTTCATTCCACCACCAACCCTCACCGCCATACACACTAAGTTAACCCAAAGAGCAGCAGTATCTGAACCCTAGTCTTAACTTTCTTTCGCTCTCTCCCTCTCAAAAGGACCTTTGTGTTATATTCTCCTTTTTCCTACTTTCTTTGTTCTGGGAAGTACTCACCCTCCCCTTCCCTAGTAACATAAAACACTATTCATGCCAGAAAGGACTACATTTTAAGAATGGATGACTGGGAGGAGAAATGCCTCAGGAGGTAGTTCAGTGATATTATCCTTGTTTCATATTTGAGGACAAGCCAAAGTAAAACACATAATGACCACTATACGTATAGGGAAGAGCTGGTCACCAGCATCCACTGATATTAGTTCTGCGTGCTGCTCCTGTGCACCAGGGGAACCTCCTTGGGACCCAAGTGAATAGAAATGTGAGCCCTGCAGGGCAATGAATTTTTGGTGTCACCTTTGAACCATCTCCACTTACATGTTCCTCTAGCCACTGTTTATCAGAACTGCCATAATACTGAGAAAGATTAGTTCCATCTGCTTAGTTAGATGGTGAGGAGGTCAAGGTGGGCAAAGTTAAATACCTAGACAAGAGTAGGAACTCAAATCCAATTCTTTCGACACCAAGTCCAGTACTCTGTGGGGCTTCCCTGGTGGCACAGTGATAAAGAACCTGCCTGCCTTTGCAGGAGACTGAGGTTTGACCCCTGGGCCAGGAAGGTCCCCTGGAGAAGGAATGGCAACCCACTCCAATATTCTTGCCTGGAAAATTTCACGGACAGAGGAGCCTGGCAGGCTGCAGTCCACGGGGTCACAAAGAGTTGGACACAACTGAGCACACATGCATATGCTTATGCCAGTGCTCTACATGAGAGATGCTCATCAGTGGAGCAGTAAAATAATACAACATGAATGCGGCAGGGGCGGGAAGTTGGGAAGAACCTCTCTCTCAAAATATTTTCCTTATTAACTTGTTCCATATTCCAATGCAATAGAAAGTGAAAGTCGCTCAGTCGTGTCCAACTCTTTGGGACTCCATGAACTATACAGTCCATGGAATTCTCCTAGCCAGAATACTGGAGTGGGTAGCCTTTCCCTTCTCCAGGGGATCTTCCCAACCCAGGGATTGAACGCAGGTCTCCTGCATTGCAGGTGGATTCTTTACCAGCTGAGCTATCATGGAATCCCTCCAATACAATAGGCTCTTATTAAAATGCAGATATGCCTGAGGGTATATATATTATATATCATATTTATCTCATGTATATCTGATATATATATAATATGTAATACATTCAGATACCTGGGGATAATATATACCTGGTAATGGGTGGATAAGGCAGTTTGTTCACCATTGTTAACATTAATAACTTGGTATGAAATAGTTTATGCGTCCCTATCTCAAGGACAGCCAGCTGAAAGGTTTCAGAAAAGATAAGTAGAGAAAGATGAAGGAAGATACAGGTCCCTCCGAAGTAGAGAAGACCGTGGTTGGGGAGTGTGCGTGTTTACAGTGTGCCAGCAGAGAACGAGCTTGGAACCTGGAGCAGGTGAGGGTGTGTGGAGCCGGGGAGGCAAAGGTGGACGAAGGGGAGGGGGAGTGCTCTGGGGACGCACCAGACTCTCTGCACCCTCGCGCTCTGGACCGAGGCATGGGTTACTTCACCTCTCTAAGCCCCAGATTCTTCATGATAATTCCTGTCTCTGATAAGACTCAGCAAGTTGTTGATATGAACTCAGCAAGTTGTAAACACTCAAGCACTGTACAAATGATAGTCACAATTATCAGGGCATCTGTCCAACCCAGGGATTGAACCCAGGTCTCTTGCATTGCAGGCAGAGTCTTTACTGTCTGAGCCATCAGGGAAGCCCTACTGAAGACAACATGAGTAACTTTACATTTTTTGACTCATTGCAGAATGCCCTTGTAATACGTAAAAGTGCCAAGGAAACATGCCAATAATAGTTCTTGGACATAAAAGGGTTTCTTTCTTTCTTTTTTTTTTTAATGTGAATTTTTCTAATTTATTCGAATAATACATTTGAGGGTCTTGGTAAAAGCATAATTCTGCAGCCATGTTCCTTGATACTTGGCTTGTGAATTTGGATTGGCTTGGAAGAAAGGAAATGTTATTTAAGAGTTTTGCCTGAAAGGTTAAATACAAAAGCTTAGTGGTATACTTGAAGGTATCTGAGTTCTCAGCTCATAAAAAAGCCGAGAGATACAGGGAAAAGTCAAGAAGACCCCGCAGTGGATGCTGTGCTGTCACGACATCCCTCATTTCAGGTCCGAGGCACTCAGTTGTCTAGGTGCTGGGAGAGTTGGCAACTACTGGCGCTCAGCCAAGCTGCTCAAGGAGAACTAGGAGAGCTGTTTAGCCCAAGGTCCTGTGCATCTCCCCGCCCCGCCTACAAGGCGTCTCAGTGGGTAGATAAAGCCCAGCCCCCTCGCCCTAATTTGGGACAGCTCTATAAAGACCCTTTCCAGCTGCAGAACTCCTGGTGGAGGTTTTTTTTAGGTAACTGTAGAGACGTTCCCTCTGTCCAACCACAAGCGCACTCCCCAAAGAACTTCCTGCATGCAAATCTCCATTCAAGAGACCTTCACCAGGGACCAACCTGAGACACTCCCTCCCCGCTCTGCTGCCCTTGTGGGGCCTGGCCTGCAGAACAGGAGGGATTGTTCTTGTTCACTCTGCATGGAGCTGATTAAAAATTCACTTAGGCAGAAGGAAATGGTAGCACCTTTAGAGCAGCAATGTTGAGTCAACAGAGAGGATGTTTCCAAAGAGCTCGGGTCAGGGATCAGTGTCTTTCAACTGACCAGTCTTTTACACTGTTTTCTGAGGCCTCGGAGTCTGCAATACTTGAGATGTAGTAAAATTTCCTGCCTTTTGCTTGTATCAGTTACATAGCAGTGCCTCATGGTAACCTTTGTTATTGTTCAGTTGCTAAGTAGTGTCCGATTCTTTTGTGACCTCATGGAGCCGCCAGGCTCCTCTGTCCATGGGATTTCCTAGGCAAGAATATTGGACAGGGTTGCCATTTCCTTCTCCAGGGAATCTTCCTGACCGAGGGATGGAAACTGCCTATGTCTCTTGCTTTGGCAGGCGGGTTCTTTACCACTGAGCCACCAAGGAAAACTCCCATCTTAACACACTGTAAGGAAAAACTGAGGAAAATTCACAGTAAGCTAAACATACCAACTTTTATCCATTGTTAATTTATTAGAATAAAACCTCAATTCATGTATCAATTGGCAAAGATGATAATGATAATATTTAACATAGGTGAGACCATGAGTAAATGGTCATTGTTACAGAATATTGTAAAGATTTCAATTCTCTTCCAAATTAAAGTCAATGAAATACTGGTTACAGACCCCATTGGAACCTTTATAAAGAGATTCTTAAATTCATTGGAAAGAGGAAAAAAAAGAATATAAAAACTCTTTTTGAAAAAGATAAGTAAGGTCTTGCCCTACCAAACATAAAAATTTAAAGTATAAAATTATGGGGAAAACATAAAACTAAAGAAGTGAAGAGTGTGGTATTTGTGTAGGAAAAGACCAACTGATCAATAATACAGAGTAGAGCCTGTAGAAACTCCACCTGTGGATGGCTGGGAGTTTGTTATATGCCAAAGATGGCATTTTCATATCAGTAGGGAAAATATAAACCATTCTTGAATAAGTTTATGTCAGTGGATAAAATAAAATTAATTCCTTTCTCACAAAACAAACTAAATTCTAGGCATTAGTTGGACAACATTCTAGAAAGGACATGATGATAAATATTTTCAATTTTATGGACCATACAATTTCTGTCACATATTCAACCATGCCCCAGTAGTGTAAAAACAGTCATCAACAATATGTAAACAATAGATATCGCTGTGTTCCAATAAAACTTTATTCACAAAAACAGGCAGCAGGCTGGATTTGGCAGTAATCCAGGTTGCTGAACCCTAAATTAAAAGACCATCAGCATTAAAAAAAAAATATATATATATATATACGCACTATAATAGAAAATATAGGAAATTTGTTATAACATTGATGTGAATAAGGCCTTCCTCTAAGCAAGACATAAAGGATTAACTGGAAATACTCAGTGTGGGCAAGAACACAGGGAAAGGTTTTTAAACGCATTCCTTTGGGGCCATTAATTCCATTGCAAGGAAATTATCCTATAGCAGAGATTGTATCCATACACAATGATAAATCTATATCTCCATAGATCTGTGTATAGAAAAAGTTAAAAATTAAGCTACATGTTTTTTAACAGAGGTTTAATTAAATTCCAGTACATCTGTACTATGTCTAGCATAGTGTAACAATAGCATTAAAAAAAATAAGCTTGTTCTGTGTGTACTGACATGGCAAGATAAACTTGATACATTAAGTTTTTAAAAAAGCAATTACTTTCTGGAGTGTATACAGAGGGTCCCTGACTTACAATTTTTCAACTTTACAATGGTGCAACAGCAAGATACATTCAGTAGAAAATGTGCTTCAGATTTTGAATTGTGATTTTTCCTGGGTTAGTATATGTAGTACCATGCTCTTGTGATGCTGGGCAGGGCAGCGAGCCACATTTTTGGATTATGTTGTTTGTTTTGGGTTTTTTGTCATTATTATTGATTTGCATAAGTTGTTTTTATGTTTCGGAAATTAAACCCTGTTGTTTGCTGCATTTGCAGTTATTTTCTCCCAGTTCATAGGTTGCCTTTTCATTTTGTTGATTGTTTCTTTTGTTGTACAAAAGTTTACATTTGATTAGGTCCCTTTTGTTTATTTTTGCTTTTATTTCTATTGCCTTTGTAGACTGACCTAAGAAAATACTGCTAGAATTTATGTCAAAGAATGTTTTGCCTATGGTCTCTTTTAAGAGTTTTGTAGTGTCAAGTCTCACATCAAAGTCTTTAAGCCATTTTGAGTTTATTTTTGTGTTGAGTATGAGGGAGTCTTCTAAGTTCATTGATTTACATGCAGCTGTCCAGCTCTCTCAACACCACTTGCTGAAGAGATTGTCTTTTCTTTATTGTATATTCTTGTCTCCTTTGTCAAAGATTAATCAACTGTAGATGTGTGGGTTTGTTATAGACCCTTCATTATGCACAAGAATACTCCCATATATCTACCTTTTCAGCTTAAAATTCAGTCTATGATTAGACCTGATACCAGAAAGTATTCTCACAGTTAAATTGCTTTAAATTAACCCTCTAACTTAGTCTCTGTGAAAAACTGCAAAATACTGAATGTCTATCAATAAGGATATGATTGGATCAGATATGCAGTATTCATGGTTTGGAATATCCTACAGCTCCTAAAGGAAAAAATATTTGAACTATACATACTGACCTGCAGGGATGTCCATAATTTATTAAGTGAAAAGAGCAGATTGCAAAGCAGTGTGTGTACTGGGATATGAACTCATTTTGTAACAACCCAAAAAAGTGGAAAGAAAGGGAGGCAAACTCATATAGGAATACGTGTATTTGTGTATGTGTGAAGAAACAGATTGGTGTGAATGGATTCATGTCATACTGTTGGCCTTGGTTACTTCTGAAGATCAGGACTGGAGAGGTCAAGTGATGAATTTTATACCTTTGTAACATTTGATGTGCAAAAATAAATATATATTATTTAAAATTTTTAATCCAATAATTCAATCCCAGTTGCAAGTACACTGAAGTCCTGACAGACCCCCACATTTTCACAATATACTGTATATCCATGCTTCATAAACTTTCGAGTGCATGAGGATGCCTGGAGGTTTGTTAAAACACAGATTGCCAGGCCTCTCACCTTCAGAATTTAACTCAGCAGATCTGGGATCAGGCCTGAGAAGATGCATTTTTTAACAAGCTGCCAGGTGATGCTAATGCTACTGGTCCATGGTCTGACTTTGAGTAGCTGTAAATCTGATTTCCCTGAAGAGAGAAAAGTCAAGGAGACCTTCAAGGGTACCTGAGAAGGACTGAGACCAGACAGTTTTCAAGTGTGATGCTTGAGTACCATCACTGATGGGAAAATGTACTCATTCTCTTCAGTGGTACTTAACTGCCTCCTCAGAACCTGCTCAGTGACTGCAGATGCTCTCCTGTATGTAGCTCACAGACATTAAGTGTGGGACTGCTGTTGGTGATTCACGTTCAGAGCTTTGCTGTTTCTTTCCACAGCCTTTAGCTAAGTTCAGTCACTCAGTAATGTTCAGCTCTTTGCGATCCCATGGACTGCAGCACACCAGGCTTCCCTGTCCATTGCCAAGTCCAGGAGTTTACTCAAACTCATCTCCATTGAGTCGATGATGCCATCCAACCATCTCATCCTCTGTCATTCCCTTCTCCTTCTGCCTTCAATCTTTTCCAGCATCAGGGTCTTTTCAAATGAGTCAGCTCATCGCATCAGGTGGCCAAAGTATTGGAGTTTCAGCTTCAGTATCAGACCTTCCAATGAATATTCAGGACTGATTTCCTTTAGGATAGACTGGTTGGATCTCCTGCTGTCCAAGGGACTCTCAAGAGTCTTCTCTAACACCGCAGTTCAAAAGCATCAATTCTTTG
The DNA here is from genome assembly GCF_029407905.1 of Bubalus kerabau. Taxonomy (NCBI): domain Eukaryota; kingdom Metazoa; phylum Chordata; class Mammalia; order Artiodactyla; family Bovidae; genus Bubalus; species Bubalus kerabau. The sequence goes on along the minus strand of NC_073631.1, from coordinate 74,830,685 downwards.
ATATTCAGCTTTCTTTGTAGTCCAACTCTCACATGCATACATAACTACTGGAAAAATCATAGCTTTGACTAGATGGACCCTTGTTGGCAAAGTAACAACTTTGCCTGCTTTTTAATATGCTGTCTAGGTTGGTCATAACTTTTCTCCCAAGGAGCAAGTGTCTTTTACTTTCATGGCTGCAGTCACCATCTGCAGTGATTTTGGAGCCCCAAAAATAAAGTCTGTCACTGTTTCCACTGTTTCCCTGTCTATTTCCCATGAAGTTATGGGACCAGATGCCATGATCTTTAGTTTTCTGAATGTTGAGCCTTAAGCCAACTTTCTCACTCTCCTCTTTCACTTTCATCAAGAGGCTCTTTTGTTCTTCTTTGCTTTCTGCCATAATGTGATGTCATCTGCCTTTCTGAGGTTATTGATATTTCTCCTGGCAATCTTAATTCCAGCTTGTGCTTCATCCAGTCCAGGATTTCTCATGATGTACTCTGCATATAAGTTAAATAAGCAGGGTGGCAATATACAGCCTTGATGTACTCCTTTCCCGATTTGGAACCAGTCTGTTGTTCCATGTCCAGTTCTAAGTTGCTTCTTCACCTGCATACAGATTTCTCAGGAGGCAGGTCATGTGATCTGATATTCCCATTTCTTTAAGAATTTCCCACAGTTTGTTGTTATCCACACAGTCAAAGGCTTTGGCATAGTCAATAAAGCAAAAGTAGATGTTTTTCTGGAACTCTCGCTTTTTTGATGATCCAAAAGATGTTGCCAATTTGATCTCTGTTTCTGCTGCCTTTTCTAAATCCAACTTGAAAATCTGGAAGTTCACAGTTCACATACTGCCAAAGCCTGGCTTGGAGAATTTTGAACATTACTTTGCTAGCATGTGAGATAAGTGCAATTGTGCAATAGTTTGAGCATTCTTTGGCATGGCATTGCCTTTCTTTGGAATTTGAATGAAAACTGACCTTTTCCAGTCCTGTGGCCACTGCTGAGTTTTCCAAATTTGCTGGCATATTGAGTGCAGCACTTTCATAGCATCATCTTTTAGAATTTGAAATAGCTAAGCTGGAATTCCATCACCTCCACCAGCTTTCTTCGTACTAATGCTTCCTAAGGCCCACTTGACTTCGCATTCCAGGATGTCTGGCTCTAAGTGAGTGATCACACCATTGTGATTGTCTGGGTCATGATGATCTTTTTTGTATAGCTCTTCTGTGTATTCTTGCCACCTCTTCTTAATATCTTCTGCTTCTGTTAGGTCCATACTATTTCTGTCCTTTATTGTGCCCATCTTTGCATGAAATGTTCCCTTGGTATCTCTAATTTTCTTGAAAAGATCTCTAGTCTTTCCCAATCTGTTGTTTTCCTCTATTTCTTTGCACTGATCACTGAGGAACGCTTTCTTATCTCTTCTTGCTATTCTTTAGAACTCTGCATTCAAATGGGTATATATTTCCTTTTCTCCTTTGCCTTTCATGTCTCTTCTTTTCATAGCTATTTGTAAGGCCTCCTTGGACAACCATTTTGCCTTTTTGCATTTCTTTTTCTTGGGGCTAGTCTTGATCACTGCCTCCTGTACAATGTCATGAACCTCCATCCATAGTTCATTAGGCACTCTGTCTATCAGATCTAATCCTTTGAATCTATTTGTCACTTCCTCTGTACAATTGTAAGGGATTTAATTTAGGTCATACCTGAGAGGTCTAGTGGTTTTCCCTACTTTCTTCAATTTCAGTCTGAATTTGGCAACAAGGAGTTCATGATCTGAGCCACAGTCAGCTCCCAGTCTTGTTTTTGCTGACTGTGTAGAACTTCTCCATCTTTGGCTGCAAAGAATATAATCAATCTGATTTCAGTATTGACCATCTGGTGATGTCCATGTGTAGAGTCTTCTCTTGTGTTTTGGAAGAGGGTGTTTGCTATGACCAGTGCATTCTCTTACAAAACTCTATTAACCTTTGCCCTGCTTCATTCTGTACTCCAAAGCCAAATTTGCCTGTTACTCCAGGTAATGGCAACCCACTCCAGTATTCTTGCCTGGAGAATCTCATGGATGGAGGAGCCTGGTAGGCTACAGTTCACGGGGTCACAGAGTTGGACACAACTGAGCGGCTTCACTATACTTCACTTCCAGGTATCTCTTACTTCCTACTTTTGCATTCCAGTCCCCTATATTGAAAAGGACATCTATTTTTGGTGTTAGCTCTAAAAGGTCTTGTATGTCTTCGTAGAACCATTCAGCTTCAGCTTTTTAGCATTACTGGTCGGTCATACACTTGGATTACTATGATGTTAAATGGTTTGCCTTGGAAGTGAACAGAGATCATTCTGTCATTTTTGAGATTGCATCCAAGTACTGCATTTTGGACTCATTTGTTGATTATAATGGCTACTCCATATTCTCATGGAATCCAGTTGCTTGCCTGCTGGCTGCTTGAAATGATGTTTTGCCTTTGTGGTAATTGGCAATACTGTGGGCACTTAGAAGAAGCAGCAGCATGCCTGGCTCCCTCTGGCCTGAGGGAGCCAACAAGCATTAACTCAAGGGTCTGTGAGAGCTAACACATGATGGAAGCAAACGGTGTCATGAAAAGTTTTCAGTTTTCATTCTCCTAGATGTCTTGTTTGGTGGGGCAGATGACAAAACTAATGAAGTAGAAGACCTAAAATTGGGGTGAGAGTTATTGGGGATTTCCAGAAGAAACCTGAGGGATCAGCCAGATTACTAGGCATTCATTGAATGCACCATGTTCTCTCATTCTCTCTAGGTGGCTGAACAGTGGGTCAGACTTCAGGGTTTGACATTCCATCAACTTGATTTGGAATGCTAATTCAACCCCAGCCTAAGATGTGATCCTTAGCAAAGTACTTAACATTTCTGAGCCCTGGTTTCCCCACATGTTGAAACAGTAGAATAATAGGTGTCACAGAGGATTATCATTGGCATTAAGGGAGAAATGTTACATGTAAAGACCCTAAGTTTTCTTTGTAGTTATCATCATCATTATACTGTTTCATGGATTATAAGAAACACATTTAAAATTTTTTTATATCTTTGAAATCAGGAAGCATAGGCAACTGGTGTGAGGTAATTGTTATTGTCTGTGCATGAGAACTTGCAAAACGAGCATTAGCAGCTTGTGTGAAAATCTCAGAAACTATAGTGGAGTTCTCATCTAAGAAATGCAGCGTTGCTAACACTTTCGGTGGCCTAGACTTGAAGATGATATTATTGCGAAAAACATGGACAGTGATACCCAAAAGGTGAAAAGTGATTTAGGAGAGTTGAATTCTCAGTGGGGAAAGAAGTTTTAGAAATACCATTACCATATTATCAAAGATCCAGCAGGGACCAGATAGTGTACTCAAATTGGGAAATTAAGGAAAGTTTAGCAAAAGGGCACTTTACAAAAGTATGGATCAGGTTTAAGACAACCAGCAAAGGATAGTGGAGTGGCTCCAGACCACAAGAGTGGGGAGCAGTTACCACCCCTTGGCTTGAAGGGGCAAAGACTTACTAGACCCCTGAGAAGGTAGCTGTGTATAGAGTGGGGCTGGCAAGAGCTGTGGCCTTTGATAGAGAGAGGGACAGAATAAGGGAGGGGACTTGGAGAATAAACACACAGCCTCACAGACCTTCCACCCTCTGACCTCCCTCTGGTGCTCCTCATCAGCTGAACTGATGAGAACCCAAATGAGGAGGAGCCCTTATGTGAAGTCCCATAGTTCATTCTCCTGGGGCGTTCAGGACATAAAAATTGCAGAGGGTGAATTGGAGGGTCAAGCAGTGGATGCCCACATACTAACCTGTATATTGCTTACATTTTTTCCTATGGATATGATTTTTTACATCTTTGTGGATATATCTAAAATATCTCTTTCCGTAGGTATGAAATAATGACTCTAAGTAGTAGAAAGAGAGCTTCTACTTAGCTCTGGAACCTCCAAAGCCTAAAAAGTCTTGCAAAATACTATTTCCTATCACATCCTCAAATCAATTCCAGGTAGATCATACATCTAAATGTAAAAGGCAAAACCATATAGCTTTCAGAAGCTAATGTTGGGAAATACTTTCTTCACTTTTGGATAATGCAAGACTTCTTTAATGGGCTATAAAAAGAAGTAACAGGAAATGAAAATATTGGTAAACTAGATGACATTGAAATTAAGAACTTTGATTTCTCAAAAAATATTATTAAGAGGGTAGAAGGGAAACCACAGAGTGAGAGAAGTGATCCGCAGTACTTATGTGCAGAACATAAAGAATCCTGTAAAACAATGAATCAAACAGCCCAGTAGAAAAAAAGTGGGTAAACAACTCCCAAAAAGTGACCAAGAAGCATATTATTAATATATGGTGTTCAACCTCCTTGGTAATCCAGAAACACCAATTAAGCTCACAGCAAAGATTAGAACAAAGTTACTAGATGGACAAGACCAAGCATGATCAAGAACGTGGCACTTTGGGAAATCTATACACTACTGTTTTTGTTGTTGTTTAGTTGCTGTCGTGCCCGACTCCATGACCCTATGGACTGTATGTAACCCACTGGGCTCCTTTGTCCATTGGATTTCCCAGGCAAGAACACTGGAGTGTGCTGCCATTTGCTTCTTCACTGTACACTACTCAAAAAATGTAAATTGTGATAACCACTTTGAAAAACTGTTCAGCATCACATAGTATTGTTGAATGACAACATCCAACAATTCAGCTACCAGCTATAAACCTAACAGAGAAGTGTGCATATAGACTCAAAAGACAGGAGCAGAATTGTCCACAGCAAGAAGGCTTATCATGTCCCCAACTTGGAAATGAGCTTCATGCCCGCCAGTAGGAGAATAATATTTAGCAATTAAATGAATGACTACAGCCACACACAACTGTATGGATGAATAGGTTTATATTAAAAAACCAGGCAGTATTATTCTGTGGTGCTACTAGTCAGGAGAGTGGTTATCTTTGGGGAGAAAAGAGAGGTGAGTGGGGTGGTGTGTGAGGGGGCACATGTGGTACTGGTAATGTTCTATGGTTTGATATGGGTGACGGTTACATGAGTATGCTCACTCTGAGTTAATTAACTGAACTGTATACTTCTACTTGCATATTTCTTTTTCTGTGGATCATAAGTCAATAATAAACTTTAAAAATAAAAGACCTTATAAAAGTTCGTAGGAATTAGATATAAGGAGACACTAGGTAAAGGCTGATTTGGGAAGGAGAAAGTCTGAGATTGATGTAAATGACTGAAATTCTATTTTAACCCCAGAAGCACTGACTGTAATGGATCACCATGTACTGTCTCCCAACCCAAATCTGGAAAATCATGTCCTAAAAAGAAATAGTTAGAGACTTTAAACTTCACTCTATCATCCCTGTCATTTTCCCACCAGGCTGAAATTAAAGCTCTATTAAAAAGTGAATTCATTTAATATATCTTAAATTGACTGGCTTATCTGTTGAAGCCAGAACTACATTTCACAGCCCTTCACGTAACAGCCAGTGCATATATAACACTTTGTTCTCTGCTGTTCCCAAGGTCTAAAGAGCCTGCACATGAACAAAACAAATCCATGATACAAATTATGGGTATGGATAATATAAAACCAATGGACCAAAATTATGTATTTTAACAATTTCTAAATAATGTTCTATATACCTAATAGCATAATTTGAGGAACTCAACAAAGCGACAAATTCCATTAACATTCTTATTAGTCCAAAGCAATCTCCCTTTCTTTAGGACACCTAACTTATCTCAGCAGAATTTAAGAGTCACTGCGGTATGAAGGGTAGAGTCTAAAACTCTGGATGCCAACCAGAGCCATATCAAGAGTCAGCCCCAGTCACAACCTCATGTATGAAGAATTGTCTCTCTTATTTCTACCTAGATCAGACAGCTAATCCACCCAGCACACGTGAACAAACCCACCCAGTAAAATAAAGAAAGATGTTGTATACCACTCAGCTCCAACCACATAGACAGTGGGGAAGGAGTTGTCTGTGATCATTCAAAGTTCAGGTCATTCTCTGGGTCAATAGCCAGCCCCACCGAGTGCCCACTTCACCCAGCACCAGGCTCACTGATACTATGACAGAGAAGAATAAGACTCAGTCCCTGCCTCGAGAGTTCATGGTCATTCATTTATTCTGGAGAATTTAGAAGCTACATGAAAGCAAGTTGAATAAAGCTAAAATCTGTTTTTTTTCAATTACTATTGTAATTGAAATGTTTTTAATTTTTAAAAATGTTCTTCCAGTTACAAACAATGCTACAGATTGAATGTTTATGCCTTCTTACCCCTACCCCAAACTCATATGTTGAAATCATGACGCCTCATATAATGGTGTTAGGCGGTGAAGCATTTGGGATGCAACTAGCTCATTAGGATGAAACTGTCATGAATGGGATTAGTGTCCTTATAAAAGAAGCTCCAGAAAGCTCCATTTCCCTTCTTCCATGTGAGAGCATAACAGGAAGACAGCCATCTATGAATAAGAAAGCCAACCTCACCAGACGCTAAACCTGTCAGAACCTTGATCTTAGGCCTCCCATTTTCCAGGACTATGAGAAGTAAATTTCTATTGCTTATAAACCACCTGGTCTATGGTATTTTGTTAAAACAGCCTGAGTAGACTAAGACAAACACATGATTTTTTTCTTTTTAAAATCAAAACATGCTCACACTCTATATACTATCTTGTAATCTGCTTTTTTCAATTACTATTTTGTAAACAAAATAGCTTCTACCACCCCATAAGCTACATGTGAATGGAATATTCACATGTTATTCACTGGCTATCTTTTGCTCATTCCTGAATCCTTAGGATCTGAAAGAGTTCTATCCATCAAGCATCATTCTCTCCATCTCTATTTTTTCTTTACAAATTCTTCAAAAATAAAGTGGGAAAGACTATATATTATTACTTCCAGAATGAGAGGGAAATTTTACAGTTTCTTCAAGAGCTTTCTATGGTCCTAAAGTCTCATATGTCGAAGCTGTATATTGTCACCCTGCTTATTTAACTTATATGCAGAATACATCATGAGAAACGCTGGGCTGGAAGAAGCACAAACTGGAATCAAGATTGCCGGGAGAAATATCAATAACCTCAGATATGCAGATGACACCACCCTTATGGCAGAAAGTGAAGAGGAACTCAAAAGCCTCTTGATGAAAGTGAAAGTGGAGAGTGAAAAATTTGCTTAAAACTCAACATTCAGAAAACGAAGATCATGGCATCCGGTCCCACCACTTCATGGGAAATAGATGGGGAAACAGTGTCAGACTTTATTTTGGGGGGCTCCAAAATCACTGCAGATGGTGACTGCAGCCATGAAATTAAAAGACGCTTACTCCTTGGAAGAAAAGTTATGACCAACCTAGATAGCATACTGAAAAGCAGAGACATGACTTTACCAACAAAGGTCCATCTAGTCAAGGTTATGGTTTTTCCAGTGGTCATATATGGATGTGAGAGTTGGATTGTGAAGAAAGCTGAGCACCGAGAAATGATGCTTTTGATCTGTGGTGTTGGAGAAGACTCTTGAGAGTCCCTTGGACTGCAAGAAGCTCCAACCAGTCCATTCTAAAGGAGATCAGTCCTGGGTGTTCTTTGGAAGGAATGATGCTAAAGCTGAAACTCCAGTACTTTGGCTACCTCATGCAAAGAGTTGACTCATTGGAAAAGACTCTGATGCTGGGAGGGATTGGAGGCAGGAGGAGAAGGGGACGACAGAGGATGAGATGGCTTGATGGCATCACAGACTCGATGGACATGAGTTTGAGTGAACTCTGGGAGTTGGTGATGGACAGGGAGGCCTGGCGTGCTGCGATTCATGGTGTCACAAAGAGTTGGATACGACTGAGTGACTGAACTGAACTGAACTGAACTGAAAGTCTCATAGAATGGTCCTTAAATTTACTCAAAAAAAGATACCTTTTCCTAAATACTTTTAATTTTGAAAAAAGATGGTTTCTTTGTCAAGCCTCACTTGCTCCAAGATGCCTGGGGCTGTGGTTGAGAGCCTGGGCGCTGACGGGACAGGGGCTGAGTTCAACTTCCAGCTCTACCCTCTCAAGCCTGTGATTCCTCTTCTATGTCTTAAGGAAAAGAAAAAAAAGCAACCTGAAAAGTAGGGCCTCCTCCTCCTTAGATCTATATAAGATGAAGTGAGCTAATGCCTAAATAGACATAACAGTGGCTGACAGGGATAGGTACTCAATATCTTCTCGATATTTTTTTCTTAGCTGTTCCTGCTGCTACGGCAGAGTCTAAAATCCTCTGAGGCAATTTTTCACTGAAGCTGGTTTTACACTGGAGTGCTTTGCTCTGAAAGCATTTCCTTTTAAGACACTTCTGTATTTCAAACAGAATGTGGTCTGACAAAATGTGGTCCACTGCAGAAGGGAATGGCAAACCACTTCAGTATTCTTGCCTTGAAAACCCCATGAACAGTATGAAAAGGCAAAATGATAGGATACTGAAAGAGGAACTCCCCAGGTCAGTAGGTGCCCAATATGCTACTGGAGATCAGTGGAGAAATAACTCCAGAAAGAATGAAGGGATGGAGCCAAAGCAAAAACAATACCCAGTTGTGGGTGTGACTGGTGATAGAAGCAAGGTCTGATGCTGTAAAGAGCAATATTGCATAGGAACCTGGAATGTCAGGTCCATGAATCAACACAAATTGGAAGTTGTCAAACAAGAGATGACAAGAGTGAATGTCAACATTCTAGGAATCAGTGAACTGAAATGGACTGGAATGGGTGAATTTAACTCAGATGACCATTATATCTACTACTGCAGGCAAGAATCCCTCAGAAGAAATTGAGTAGCCATCATGATCAACAAGAGTCCGAAATGCAGTACTTGGACGCAATCTCAAAAACAACAGAATGATCTCTGTTCATTTCCGAGGGAAACCATTCAATATCACAGTAATCCAAGTCTATGCCCCAACCAGTAATGCTGAAGAAGCTGAAGTTGATTGGTTCTATGAAGACCTACAAGACCTTTTAGAACTAACACCCAAAAAAAAATGTCCTTTTCATTATAGGGGACTGGAATGCAAAAGTAGGAAGTCAAGAAACACCTGGAGTAACAGGCAAATATGGCCTTGGAATACAGAATGAAACAGGACAAAGACTAATAGAGTTTTGCCAAGAAAATGCACTGGTCATAGCAAACACCCTCTTCCAACAACACAAGAGAAGACTCTACACATGGACATCACCAGATGGTCAACACCGAAATCAGATTGATTATGTTCTTTGCAGCCAAACATGGAGAAGCTCTATACAGTCAACAAAAACAAGACCAGGAGCTGACTGTAGCTCAGATCATGAACTCCTTATTGCCAAATTCAGACTTAAACTGAAGAAAGTAGGGAAAACCACTAGACAATTCAGGTATGACCTAAATCATATCCCTTATGATTATACAGTGGAAGTGAGAAATAGATTTAAGAGCCTAGATGTGATAGACAGAGTGCCTGATGAACTATGGACTGAGGTTCATGACATTGTACAGGAGACAGGGATCAAGACCATCCCCATGGAAAAGAAATGCAAAAAAGCAAAATGGCTGCCTGGGGAGGCCTTACAAATAGCTGTGAAAAGAAGAGAAGCAAAAAGCAAAGGAGAAAAGGAAAGATATAAGCATCTGAATGCAGAGTTCCAAAGAATAGCAAGAAGTGATAAGAAAGCCTTCCTCAGCGATCAATGCAAAGAAATAGAGGAAAATAACAGAATGGGAAAGACTAGAGATCTCTTCAAGAAAATTAGAGATACCAAGGGAATATTTCATGCAAAGATGGGCTCGATAAAGGACAGAAATGCTATGGACCTAACATTAGCAGAAGGTATTAAGAAGAGGTTGAAAGAATACACAGAAGAACTGTACAAAAAAGATCTTCATGACCCAGATAATCACAATGGTGTGATCACTGACCTAGAGCCAGACATCCTAGAATGTGAAGTCAAGTGGGCCTTAGAAAGCATCACTACGAACAAAGCTAGTGGAGGTGATGGAATTCCAGTGGAACTCTTTCAAATCCTGAAAGATGATGCTGTGAAAGTGCTGCACTCAATATGCCAGCAAATTGGAAAACTCAGCAGTGGCCACAAGACTGGAAAAGGTCAGTTTTCATTCCAATCCCAAAGAAAGGCAATGCCAAAGAATGCTCAAAATACCACACAATGGCACTCATCTCACATGCTAGTAAAGTAATGCTCAGAATTCTCCAAGCCAGGCTTCAGCAATACATGAACCATGAACTTCCAGATGTTCAAGCTGGTTTTAGAAAAGGCAGAGGAACCAGAGACCAAATTGCCAACATCTGCTGGATCATTGAAAAAGCAAGAGAGTTCCAGAAAAACATTTATTTCTGCTTTATTGACTATGCCAAAGCCTTTAACTGTGTGGATCACAATAAACTCTGGAAAATTCTTAAAGAGATGGGAATACCAGACCACCTGACCTGCCTCTTGAGAAACCTATATTCAGGTCAGGAAGCAACAGTTAGAACTGGACATGGAACAACAGACTGGTTCCAAATAGGAAAAGGAGTACGTCAAGGCTGTATATTGTCACCCTGTTTATTTAACTTATATGCAGAGTACATCATGAGAAATGCTGGACTGGAAGAAGCACAGGCTGGGATCAAGATTGCCGGGAGAAATATCAATAACCTCAGATATGCAGATGACACCACCCTTATGGCAGAAAGTGAAGAGGAACTCAAAAGCCTCTTGATGAAAGTGAAAGTGGAGAGTGAAGAAGTTGGCTTAAAGCTCAACATTCAGAAAACGAAGATCATGGCATCCGGTCCCATCACTTCTTGGGAAATAGGGAAACAGTGGAAACAGCATCAGACTTTATTTTTGGGGGCTCCAAAATCACTGCAGATGGTGACTGCAGCCATGAAATTAAAAGACGCTTGCTCCTTGGAAGAAAAGTTATGACCAAAATAGATAGCATATTGAAAAGCCTAGACATGACTTTGCCAACAAAGGTCCATCTAGTCAAGGCTATGGTTTTTCCTGTGGTCATGTATGGATGTAAGAGTTGGACTGTGAAGAAAGCTGAGCACTGAAGAATTGATGCTTTTGAACTGTGGTGTTGGAGAAGACTCTTGAGAGTCCCTTGGACTGCAAGGAGATCCAACCAGTCCATTCTGAAGGAAATCGGTCCTGGATATTCTTTGGAAGGAATGATGCTAAAGCTGAAACTCCAGTACTTTGGCCACCTCATGCAAAGAGTTGACTCATTGGAAAAGACTCTGATGCTGGGAGGGATTGGAGGCAGGAGGAGAAGGGGATGACAGAAGATGAGATGGCTGAATGACATCACTGACTCAATGGACGTGAGTCTGAGTGAACTCCGGGAGTTGGTGATGGACAGGGAGGCCTGGCGTGCTGCGATTCATGGGTTCACAAAGAGTCAGACATGACTGAGCGATTGAACTGAGCTGAACTGTATTTCAAAATTGTTATCACTGGAATATGTAGAATCGATAGTACATACAGCAGGCTCTTGGGGCCGTGTCAGCTCCTTCTTGGGAATGGGTTCCCTGGACAGCTGGGAGGGTGTGAGAGGGCACTTAGCTGACCCCAGAGGTTTTTCCTCAGCCTGCTGGGGGAGCCCTTTTCTCATCATCACCCATTTAGTGACTCCAGTGAAATGTTGAAAAGTTGTTTAAAAAAAAAAGTATCAAGTGTGTGGAAGAATAAAGCTATATGCTCCTTATTTCACCTGTGTTAGTAAAATATCGTACATTCCTTTGTCCTTTTCTGTCAATAAAATTGAGTCCTGCTAGCTTGCTTTTTTTGCTTATAATGCTGACTAAAGAAATCTCAGGCCTTAAAAATATGTCTTCATAATGGACAAGAGGAGTTGGGTAGAGATGCAAGAGGTTGCCCTTCTCCTTTTCTAGAGAGGGAGAGAGACCTTTTTCCCACAAAACTAGTTCCAATTATCTAATTTGGTAAAATGCTATAAATTGAGAGCTTTCACAAGAATATCAATCTTGCTTTTGTGTGATACGAGCTTAATTTTCTTCCTTTATCAAAAATCTACCCTTGAAAAGTATTATGAACAGAGGAGTCTTGTAAGAGTCCTAAGACTTAAAAATTGGTGCCCTGACCTATGAAAATATGGTGATTGTGATCCTCTGCAGCTTTCCTCTGCCCTGATGATCCATTCTTTTCCTTTGTGGGCCTTGTCCTGGGCCTGAGGAAGCTGAGTCCCCTGGATCACATGCCCCAGCCTCCCTTTGGCCAGTGGGAGAGCCTGGACTTGGGACTTTGGTAAGGCAGGTGAAGTCCAGCATGAAGTTTAAAGAGACCCTCACTCTCAAATGTGAGCCTGAGCATGAGGTCTCCCTGCCTGCCTCACACATGGGATAAAAAGAGGGCATTCACTCTCCCTCCATGTTTGGGCTGTTTCTGGCTCTGCCAAGGGAACAACATCAGGAGAGGCTCCTCCAGGACTCCAGTCCAACTGGGCTCACCTGCCCCTCCAGTCCTAGAAATAGAAATGATTTACCAGTGTTACTGGTCTCTGAGTTGCCCAACTTCCCTCCATGGTTCTCTTAACAACACTTAGCTTTATAAGTAGTTCCTTCATTAAAGGAAGTTTTGAACCATCTGAGTCAGAAGTTATTTCCCATAAGGACTCTCAGTACAGTTCAGTCACTCAGTCCTGTCTGACTCTTTGCAACCCCATGGACTGCAGCACACCAGGCTTCCCTGTTCATCACCAACTCCTGAAGTTTGCTCAAACTCATGTCCATAGACTCAATGATGCCATCCAACTATCTCATTCTCTTTTGTCCCCTTCTCCTTCTACGTTCAATCTTTCCCAGATTCAGGGTCTTTTCCAATGAGTCAGCTCTTCGTATCAGGTGGCCAAAGTATTGGAGCTTCAGCTTCAGCATCAGTCCTTCCAATGAATATTCAGAACTGATCTCCTTTAGGATGGACTGATTTGATCTCCTTGCAGTCCAAGGGACTCTGAAGAGTCTTCTCCAACACCACAGTTCAAAAGCATCAATTTTTTGGCGCTCAGCTTTCTTTATGGTCCAACTCTCACATCCATACATGATTACTGGAAAAACCATAGCTTTGACTAGGTGGACCTATGTCGGCGAAGCTAAGCTAATAATCTTTGGCAACAACAAAAGTAATTCTGATTGTTTATCTTAGGTTATTTATTGCTCACCAATAATGTTGCGATTGATAGCTCAGTATTCTTGACTAGTACAAATAATTGAAGTATGACTGTCAGATCAGAGAAGGAACAGAAGAGAACTTCAAATTCCATGCATTTGCATGATTTCTTAATTTTAAACATCCAGAGTTTTGTCCCACTTAGATGAGAGGAAAAAATTTTAGAGAAAATTGCAAAGTGTGGATGGAGAAAATGTTTAGGAATCAAGAATGTTTGTGCCTGTACAAAAACTGCAGAAAATGGCAAGTTTTTTTGCACTATTCCTGACTCTCCAGGGTCTGTTCCATGACAAAGGAACAGAAGCCATTGTCATGCCGGGAAGTTGAGGTGCATGTCTTCAGCTAATGCTGAACAATGCATATTTGGGAAGATGCATTACTTGCTGCAGAGAAACTCCTTGTTGGGAGGAGAGGGCACATGGCAATTCCTCCACTGACACAACTCTCTTCCCTGAAAGTTGCTTTGCCCTCTGGGGAGCTGGTGAACAAGTTGTGACTCCCAAGCAGCAAAGCACTGCAAAATTCAGTGTCCCCATTTTGAAAAGGTATAAATTTAGTTTTGTGTGAGTGAAAGGGGCAGAGGGTGAGGGGAGGAAACTGTTGCTCTGGGACCAACACCTCTGCCCTGCAGGCTTGTCCCCCTGCCCCTGGAGGCTATGGTTTCACCACCCCAGCCAGTACTTGCCCACCAAAGAATGCCATGAAGCTCAGATTCTTCATTCATCTATTGTATTGGGGAGTATGGCGTGGACCTGTTAGGACACTGTGCTCAACAAAGAGGCTTTCAGAAGCCATAATTTCTAAGAGTCTCAGTTCCATTTAGATGGCAAAATAATTGCAAGTTTCCAGTGAGAGTTTCCATAGCTGCAGAGGCGCTGAAGTCTTGATTTACACTTGTATAGTCCTGGAATAGTTGTTCATATGAAAATGTTAATTAGTGTTATAACTGCTCTTTAATTTGCATATTCTGTTAATTAGCTTTCTCTTTGGGAGTGACCAGATTTGGAATATGGGTATGAGAGACCTATGCAACCTCAGAGATGATAATGGATTAAAAATATTTTTTCTTCAACCACTATTCTTTTTTTTTAATTTATTTTTTATTGAAAGATAATTGCTTTACAGAATTTTATTGTTTTCTGTCTAACCTCAACATGAATTAGTCATAGGTATGCATATATTTGAACCTCCCTCCCATCTCCCTCCCCATCCACCCCTCTAGGTTGATACAGAGCCCCTGTTTTGCCTGAGCCATACAGCAAATTTCCATTGGCTATCTATTTTGTGTATGGTAATGTAAGTTTCCATGTTACTCTTTCCATACCCTCTCCTCCCCTCTCCACATGTCCATAAGTCTATTCTCTATATCTGTTTCTCCATTGCTGTCCTGTAAATAAATTCTTCAGTACCATTCTTCTAGATTCCATATATGTGTGTTAGAATATGATATTTATCTTTCCCTTTCTGACTCACTTCACTCTGTATAATAGGTTCTAGGTTCATCCACCTCATCAGAACTGACTCAAATGCATTCTTTTTTATGGATGAGTAAGATTCCAGAGATACTACTTTGCCAACAAAGGTCCGTCTAGTCAAGGCTATGGTTTTTCCAGTGGTCATGTATGCATGTGAGAGTTGGACTGTGAAGAAAGCTGAGCGCCGAAGAATTGATGCTTTTAAACTATGGTGTTGGAGAAGACTCTTGAGAGTCCGTTGGACTACAAGGAGATCCAACCAGTCCATCCTAAAGGAGATCAGTCCTGGGTGTTCATTGGAAGGACTGATGCTGAAGCTGAAACTCCAATACTTTGGCCACCTCATGTGAAGAGTTGACCCATTGGAAAAGACCCTGATGCTGGGAGGGATTGGGGACAGGAGGAGAAGGGGTTGACGGAGGATGAGATGGCTGGATGGCATCACCAACTCAATGGACATGAGTTTGGGTGAACTCCAGGAGTTGGTGATGGACAGGGAGGCCTGGCGTGCTGCGATTCATGGGGTCACAGAGTCGGACACAACTGAGTGACTGAACTGAACTGAACTGAATATTCCATTGTGTATATGTACCACAACTTCTTTATCCCTTAACCTGTCAATGGACATCTAGGTTGCTTCCATGTTTTAGCTATTATAAATAGTACTGCGATGAACAATGGGATATGTGTGTCTCTTTCAATTTTGGTTTCCTCAGGGTATATGCCTAGGAGTGGGATTGCTGGGTCATATGGTGGTTTTATTCCTAGTTTTTTTAAGGAATCTCCATACTGTCTTCCATAATGGCTGTATCAATTTACATTCCCACCAACAGTGTAAGAGCATTCCTTTTTCTACACACCCTGTCCAGCATTTATTGCTTGTAGACTTTTTGATGATGGCTATTCTGACTGGTGTGAGGTGATATCACATTGTGGTTTTGATTTGCATTTCTCTAATAATGAGTGATGGTGAGCATCTTTTCATGTGTTTGTTAGCCATCTGTATGTTTTCTTTGGAGAAATGTCTGTTTAGGTCTTTTTACCACTCTTTGATTGGGTTGTTTGTTTTTCTGGCATTGAGTTGTATGAGCTGCTTGTATATTTTGGAAATTAATCCTTTGTCAGTTGTTTCTTTGCTATTATTTTCTCCCATTCTGAGGTTTGTCTTTTCACCTTGCTTATACTTTCCTTTTGGAGAATGAAATGGCAACCCACTCCAGTATTCTTGCCTGGAGATTCCCAAGGACAGAGGAGCCTGGTGGGCTGCCATCTATGGGGTTGCACAGAGTTGGACACGACTGAAGCGACTTAGCAGCAACAGCAGCATACTTTCCTTTGCTGTGCAAAAGCATTTAAGTTTAAACAGGCCCCACTTGTTTACTTCTGTTTTTATTTCCATTAGTCTAGGAGGTGGGTCATAGAGGATCTTGCTTTGATTTGTGTCATTAAGTTTTCTGCCTAAGTTTTCCTCTTAGAGTTTTTTTTTTATACTTTCTGATCTTATATTTAGGTCTTTAATCCATTTTGAATTTATCTTTGTGTATGGTGTTAGGAAGTGCTTTTACTTCATTATTTTACATGTAGCTTTCCAGTTTTCCCAGCACCATTTATTGAAGAGGCTGTCTTGCCCTATTGTATATTCTAACTATCTTTGTCAAAAATAAGCTACTCATAGGTGCATGGGTTATTTCTGGGCTTTCTATCTTGTTCCATTGGTCTATATTTCTGTTTTTGTGCCAGTGCCATACTGTCTTGATGACTGTAGCTTTGTAGTATAACCTGAAATCAGGAAAGTTGATTCCTCTAGCTACATTCTTCTTTCTCAAGACTGCTTTGGCTATTTTGGGTCTTTTGTGTTTCCATATGAATTGTGAATTTTTTTGTTCTAGTTCTGTGAAAATGCCATTGGTCATTTGATAGGGATCACATTGCATCTGTAGATTGCATTTGGTAGTATAGTCATTTTCAAAATATTGATTCTTCCTACCCAGGAACATGGAATATCTCTCCATCTGTTTATGTCTTCTTTGATTTCTTTCATCAGTTCAGTTCAGTCACTCAGTCATGTCCGAATCTTTGCAACCTAATGAATGGCAGCACGCCAGGCCTCCCTGTCCATCACCAACTCCCAGAGTTCACTCAAATTCATGTCCATCGAGTCGGTGATGCCATCCAGCCATCTCATCCTCTGTCGTCCCTTTCTCCTCCTGCCCCCAATTCCTCCCAGCATCAGAGTCTTTTCCAATGAGTCAACTCTTCGCATGAAGTGGCCAAAGTATTACAGTTTCAGCTTTAGCATCATTCCTTCCAAAGAACACCCAGGACTGATCTCCTTCCGAATGGACTGGTTGGATCTCCTTGCAGTCCAACGGACTCTCAACAGTCTTCTCCAACACCACAGTTGAAAAGCATCAATTCTTCGGTGCTCAGCTTTCTTCACAGTCCAACTCTCACATGCATACATGACCACTGGAAAAACCATAACCTTGAGTAGACGGACCTTTTTTGGCAAAGTAATGTCTCTGCTTTTCAATATGCTATCACGGTTGGTCATAACTTTCCTTCCAAGGAGTAAGCATCTTTTAATTTCATGGCTGCAATCACCATCTGCAGTGATTTTGGAGCCCCAAAAAATAAAGTCTGGCACTGTTTCCACTGTTTCCCCATCTATTTCCCATGAAGTGATGGGACCGGATGCCATGATCTTCGTTTTCTGAATGTTGAGCTTTAAGCCAACTTCTTCACTCTCCTCTTTCACTTTCATCAAGAGGCTTTTTAGTTCCTCTTCACTTTCTGCCATAAGGGTGGTGTCATCTGCTTATCTGAGGTTATTGATATTTCTCCCGGCAATCTTGATTCCAGTTTATGCTTCTTCCAGCCCAGCATTTCTGATGATGTACTCTGCATATAAGTTAAATAAGCAGGGTGACAATATACAGCCTTGACGTACTCCTTTTCCTATTTGGAACCAGTCTATTGTTCCATGTCCAGTTCTAACTGTTGCTTCCTGACCTGCATACAAATTTCTCAAGAGGCAGGTCAGGTGGTCTGGTATTCCCATCTCTTTCAGAATTTTCCACAGTTTATTGTGATCCACACAGCCAAAGGCTTTGGCAGAGTCAATAATGCAGAAATAGATGTTTTTCTGGAACTCTCTTGCTTTTTTGATGATCCAGCAGATGTTGGCAATTTGATCTCTGGTTCCTCTGCCTTTTCTAAAACCAGCTTGAACATCTGGAAGTTCACAGTTCACATATTGCTGAAGCCTGGCTTGGAGAATTTTGAGCATTACTTTACTAGCGTGTGAGATGAGTGCAATTGTGCAGTAGTTTGAGCATTCTTTGGCATTGCCTTTCTTTGTGATTGGAATGAAAACTGACCTTTTCCAGTCCTGTGGCCACTGCTGAGTTTTCCAAATTTGCTGGCATATTGAGTGCAGCACTTTCACAGCATCATCTTTCAGGATTTGAAAGAGCTCCACTGGAATTCCATCACCTCCACTAGCTTTGTTCGTAGTGATGCTTTCTAAGGCCCACTTGACTTCACATTCCAGGATGTCTGGCTCTAGGTGAGTGGTCATACCATTGTGATTATCTTGGTCATGAAGATCTTTTTTGTACTGTTCTTCTGTGTATTCTTGCCACCTCTTCTTAATATCTTCCACTTCTGTTAGGTCCATACCATTGCTGTCTTTTATTGAGCCCATCTTTGCATGAAATATTCCCATGGTATCTCTAATTTTCTTGAAGAGATCTCTAGTCTTTCCCATTCTGTTGTTTTCCTCTATTTCTTTGCATTGATCGCTGAGGAAGGCTTTCTTATCTCTTCTTGCTATTCTTTGGAACTCTGCATTCAAATGCTTATATCTTTCCCTTTCTCCTTTGCTTTTTGCTTCTCTTCTTTTCACAGCTATTTGTAAGGCCTCCCCAGGCAGCCATTTTGCTTTTTCACATTTCTTTTCCATTCATCAGTGTCTTATAATTTTCTGTGTACAGTTCTTTTGTCTCCTTAGCTAAGTTTATTCCTAGATATTTAATTATTTTTGTTGCAATGGTGAATGGGATTGATTCCTTAATTTCTCTTTCTGATTTTTCATTGTTAGTATATATAAATTCAAGTGATTTCTGTGTACTGATTTTGTATCCTGCAACTTTGCCAAATTCACTGATTAGCTCTAGTAATTTTCTGATACTGTCTTTAGGGTTTTCTATGTAGAGTATCATATCATCTGCAAACAGTGAGAGCTTTACTTCTTTTCTCATTTGGATTCCTTTTATTTCTTTTTCTTCTCTGATTGCTGTAGCTAGGACTCTCAGAACTATGTTGAATAATAGTGGTGAAAGTGGACACCCTTGTCTTGTTCCTGAACATAGGGGGAATGCTTTCAGTTTTTCACCATTGAAAATTATGTTTGCTGCAGACTTATATATGGGCTTTACAATATTGAGGTAGGTTCCTTCTATGTACATTTTTTGGAAGAGTTTTAATCATAAATGGGTGCTCTATTTTGTCAAAGGCTTTTTCTGTGTCTATTGAGATGATCATGTGGTTTTTATCTTCCAATTTGTTAATATGGTGTATCACATTGATTGGTTTGTGTATCCTGAAGAATCCTTGCATTCCTGGAATAAACCCAATTTGATCATGGTGTATGAGCTTTTTGATATGTTGCTAAATTCTGTTTGCTAAAATTTTGTTGAGGATTTTTGCATCTATGTTCATCAGTGATATTGGCATGTAGTTTCTCTTTGTGTGTTGTCTTTGTCTGGTTTTGGTATCAGGGTGATGGTGGCCTTGTAGAATGAGTTTGGAAGTGATCCTTCCTCTGCAATTTTTTGAAAGTTTTAGAAGGATAGGCATTATCTCTTCTCTAAATGTTTGATAGAATTCTCCTGTGAAGCCATCTGGTCCTGGGCTTTTGTTTTTTGGGGAGATTTTTTATCACAGCTTCAATTTCAGAGTGTGTAATTAATTTGTTCATGATTTCTATTTCTTCCTGGTTCAGTCTCAGAAGATTGAACTTTTCTAAGAATTTGTTCATTTCTTCCAGGTTATCCATTTTATTGCCATATCAGTTCAGTTCAGTCGCTCAGTCGTGTCTGACTCTTTGCGACCCCATGAATCGCAGCACGCCAGGCCTCCCTGTCCATCATCAACTCCCGGAGTTCACCCAGACTCACGTTCATCGAGTCGGTGATGCCATCCAGCCATCTCATCCTCTGTCGTCCCCTTCTCCTCCTGCCCCCAATCCCTCCCAGCATCAGAGTCTTTTCCAATGAGTCAACTCTTCGCTTGAGGTGGCCAAAGTACTGGAGTTTCAGCTTTAGCATCATTCCTTCCAAAGAAATCCCAGGGCTGATCTCCTTCAGAATGGACTGGTTGGATCTCCTTGCAGTCCAAGGGACTCTCAAGAGTCTTCTCCAACACCACAGTTCAAAAGCATCAATTCTTCGGCGCTCAGCCTTCTTCACAGTCCAACTCTCACATCCATACGTGACCACAGGAAAAACCATAGCCTTGACTAGATGAACCTTTATTGCCATATAGTTGTTCATAAAAGTCTCTTATAATCCTTTGTATTTCTGCACTGTTGTTCAGTTCAGTTCAGTTCAGTGTCTGTTGTAACCTCTCCTTTTTCATTTCTAATTTTGTTGATTTGATTCTTCTCTCTTTTTTTCTTGATGAGTCTGGCTAAAGGTTTGTCAATCTTGTTTATCTTCTCAAGAACCAGGTTTTAGTTTTATTAATCTTTACTATTGTTTCTTTCATTTCTTTTTCATTTATTTCTGCTCGTATCTTTATGATTTCTTTCCTTCTACTAATTTTGGGTTTTTTTTATTCTTCTTTTTCCAGTTGTTTTAGGTGTAAAGTTAGGCTATCCATTCAATGTTTTTCTTGTTCCTTGAGGTAGGATTGTATTGCTATAAACTTCCCTCTTAGAACTGCTTTTGCTGCATCCCATAGGTTTTGAGTTGTTGTATTTTCAGTGTCATTTGTTTCTAGAAATTTTTTGGTTTCCCTTTAGATTTCTTCAGTAACCTGTTGGTTATTTAGAAACGTGTTGTTTAATCTCCATGTGTTTGTGTTTCTTACACTTTCTTTCTTGTAATTGATATCTAGTTTCATAGTGTTGTGCTCAGAGAAGATGCTTGATATGACTTCAATTTTCTTAAATTTACTGAGGTTTGATTTGTGACCCAAGATGAAGTCTGTCCTGGAGAATGTTCTGTATGCACTTGAGAATAAGGTGTATTCTTCTGCATTTGGATGGAATGTCCTGAAGATATAGAGATTGATATTGTTTAATGTATCATTTAAGACTTATGTTTCCTTATTAATTTTCTGTTTTGATGATCTGTCCACTGGTGTGAAAAGG
Source organism: Bubalus kerabau (assembly GCF_029407905.1). Classification (NCBI taxonomy): domain Eukaryota; kingdom Metazoa; phylum Chordata; class Mammalia; order Artiodactyla; family Bovidae; genus Bubalus; species Bubalus kerabau. Next base: position 74,809,607 of record NC_073631.1, on the reverse strand, counting down.
GTATTAAAGTCTCCTACTATTTTTGTGTTACTGTCGGCTTCTCCTTTTATATCTGTTAGTGCTTGTCTTATGTAGTGAAGTGCTCCTACGTTGGGTGCATAGATATTTGCAGTTGTTATGTCTTCCTCTTGGACTGATCCCTTGATCATTGTTTAGTGTCTTTCCTTATCTCTTCCAGTCTTCTTTATTTTAAGGTCTATTTTGTCTGATAGGAGGATTGCTATTCCAGCTTTCTTTTGCTTCCCATTTGCATGGAATATATTTTACCATCCTCTCACTTTCAGTCCATCAGTGTCTTTAGGTCTGAGGTGGGTTTCTTGTAGACAGCATATATATGGGTCTTGTTTTTGTATCCATTCAGCTAGTCTGTGCCTTTGGTTGGAGCATTTAATCCATTTACACTTAAAGTAATTGTTGATATATATTTTCCTATTGCCATTTTCTTAATTGTTAAGGGTTGATTTTTAGATCCTTTTTCTTCTCTCATATTTCTTGACTATATAAGTCCCTTTAACATTTGTTCTAAAGCTGGTTTGGTGGTACTGAATTCTCATAACTTTTGCTTATCTGAAAAGCTTTTTATTTCTCCATCAATTTTGAATGAGAGCCTTGCTGGGTACAGTAATCTTGGTTGTAGATTTTTCCCTTTCAGTGCTTTAAATATATCCTGCCATTTCCTTCTGGCCTGCACAGTTTCTGCTGAAAGATCAGCTGTTAAGCATGTGGGGTTTCCCTTGTATGTTACTTGTTGCTTTTCCCTCGCTGGTTTTAATATTCTTTCTTCATGTTTAGTCTTTGCTAACTTGATTAGTATGTGTCTTGGCATGCTTCTCCTTGGATTTATCCTGTATGGGACTCTTTGTGCCTCTTGGACTTGATTTACTATTTCCTTTTCCATGTTGGGGAAATTTTCAACTATAATCTCTTCAAAAATTTTCTCATACCCTTTCTTTTTCTCTTCTTTTCTGAGACCCCTATAATTCAAATGTTGGTGTGTTTGATATGGTCCCAGAGGTCTCTGAGACTGTCCTCAGTTCTTTTCATTCTTTTAACTTTATTCTGTTCTTCAGAAGTTATTTCCACCATTTTATCTTCCAGCTCACTTATTTGTTCTTCTGCTTCATATTTTCTGCTATTGAGTCCTTCTACAGTATTTTTAATTTCAGTAATTGTGTTGTTTGTCTCTGTATGTTTATTCTTGAATTCTTCTAGGTCTTTGTTAATTGTTTCTTGCATTTTCTCCATTTTGTTTTCAAGGTTTTTGACCATCTTTACTATCATTCTGAATGTTTTTTCATGGAGTTTGCCTATTTCCTCTTCATTTATTTGTACTTCTGTGTTTCTAGTTTGTTTCTTCATTTGTGTAGCATTTCTCTGCCTTTTCATTATTTTTTTAAACTTAATGTGTTTGAGGTCTCCTTTTCCCAGGCTTCAAGATTGAATTTTTTCTTCCTTTTGGTTTCTGCCCTCCTGAGGTTGGTCCAGTGGTTTGTGTAAGCTTCATATAGGGTGATATTTGTGCTAAGTTTTTGTTTGTTTGTTTTTCCTCTGATGGGCAAGGCTGAGTGAGGTGGTAATCCTGTCTGCTGATGACTGAGTTTGCATTTTTGTTTTGTTTCTTGTTTAGATGAGGCATCCTGCACAGGGTGCTACTGGTGTTTGGGTGATGCCAGGTCTTGTATTCAAGTGGTTTCCTTTGTGCGAGTTTTCACTATTTGATACTACCTAAGGTTAGTTCTCTGGTAGTCTAGGATCTTGGAATCAGTACTCCCACTCCAGAGGCTCTGGGCTTGATCTGCTCTGATATTGATTGGGCAGGATCCAGTCTCCTTCCATCTGTGGCTCTGCCTCCAAGAAGTCGTTTAGCCTGGGGAGAGACCACGGATCATCCTTCTGAGGCTGGCAGGGAAAGGCGTCACACCAACAACCGAGGTGCAGAGTGAAAGGAGGCAGCGGTTCAGTTCCGGCAGGAGCAGCCACCACTAATCCCTCAACCACCATCCTTATATAGAATCTTCTCCACCTTGTCACTCCCAAGGGTCTTTCAACTTCTGACTGTACACTTATAATGATTTCCCTAGGGGATAGGGGATGGTACTAGTATTCAGCCATTTGCTGGATACTGTGTGCTAGGTATTCTCTCCTTTGTGCCCTATAGTCACCCTAGCTGATAAATATTGCTATTCCCACTTTATAAATGTTGAAACTGAGGTTCACAGAGCTTAAGAAACTTGTTCTTTAAAAAGTATGTAGATTTCAATTTTAGCTCAACATATGAAAACTTGGAAATCCCATTCTAATATTAAGAAAAAGCTGAAAAAACAACGTCGGTTACTTTGCTTGTATTCATCAGAACACAGAATTCACAGAGCAAACTGCAACCCCCAAATCTGGAGAGTCAGGTGAACACAGAGAATACTGCTGAGATCACTTCCTTGCAGCCCAAGCTACTGGTGCCATAAACTGGTAAAAATGCTTAAATGCTAATTGTGAAAAATTGCTGGAAGCTGAATGTGGACTAGCTGGAGGGTGAGAAACTTCTAGGGGCCACAGTTCTAGTGGGGGCTTCACTCTTCAGGTGGGCTTTACATCCAAGAAACCCACCAGGTTGTCACAGTAAAGATCAGAAAAAGATCCCCTTGTGGATCGGTTTATGGAAGAAAAAGCATAATCATTGTGAAATATACTGAAAGCATTTTTTATAATGCACTCTTTGCAACCCTATGAACCGTGCCAGTCTCCTCTGTCCATGGAATTTCCCAGATAAGAATATTGCAATGGATAGCCATTCCCTTCTCCAGGGGATCTTCTCAACCCAGGGACTGAACCCAGGTCTCCTGGATTACAGGCAGATTCTTTACTGTCTGAGCCACCAGGGAAGCCCCATAGTGCACTCCAGAAGACATGTTATCTGAACCTTATCTCAGGCAGGGGAAGGGCATTCTTCCCACCCCAGCTCCCTCTTTCCTCCCTGTTTCGCCTAAGGGAAACAAACAAAACTAGAAACAACAACCATAGGTAACAGGGATCAGGCCTTTAAGGAAATAAACTGAGACTACTATAGCCAGATGGGCTTCCCTGATAGCTCAGTTGGTAAAGAATCCGCCTGCAATGCAGGAGACCCCGGTTCAATTCCTGGGTCAGGAAGATCCCCTGGAGAAGGGAAAGGCTACCCACTCCAGTATTCTGGCCTAGAGAATTCCATGGACAGTCCATGGGGTCGCAAAGAGTCAGACACGACTGAGCCACTTTCACTTCACTTTCACTGTAACCAGAAAAGGGAGCAGTGAGCAAGGAGAAACACTTGTGAAGGTCACAGCCCAGAAACACAAGCCTACAAAAGCAATGGGGTTTAATTTGAAGATTGCAGAATGCCACTTCTTCTCCACACCTTACCACTCCACCGACAGTGTCCCAGTAGACTAATAATGGATTGTAGCCTGTTAAATGGTTAAAACAGAACACAATAATTGAGGTACACCATTGTGAGATTTCGGAACTCTTGGAAAAAGAGAAGAAACTTCAGGGAGAAAAGACAGGCTTTGTACAAAGGATCAAGAAGCTGAATACCACTGGACTTCTCAACAGCAATAATGAAAGTATTATTGAAATACTGGCAATAATGAAAGCCATTACAGAAGGTAATGGCTAGAATAGCTTCAAGATTCTCAAGGAAAATAGTTCCAACCTAAAATGTCACGCTTAGCCTACCAGTTATGCCAATTAAATTTGACATTTTTCAGAAATCAAATATCACCAAATCCCCTTGCATTTATTTTCAGAAAGTTGATGGAGGACATACCATACCAAAAAAGAGAGAAACCTTTCCTAAAAGAGAAGACATAATTGACTCCTCCTTCCACTCCTCTGTCCTGCAGCTCAATCCCTACCGTTAACTGAATGTTGTTTGTATTTCTGTTTCTGCAGCCTAAGATCCCACTGGATCTTGGTAGTTATGTCATGTTCTCTAAAATAAATTTCAATCCAAATCCTCAAATTAACTGACCACCTGCTAATGCTAAACCGTATCCTCCCCCAACACAGACACACCAGGTTATCCCAAACTTGGAGATTTATATTGATAAGTTCCCTGGAATGTGCCATGAGTCCTGCCTTGTTTTATCTAAGTGCAGAATCTGCTATCTACTACTGTTAAAATCCATGTTGTTAGTTTTGTCCCATTGCTCTAGACTGTCAGGATCCTTTCCGATCCTCTTTCTGTCATCCAGTGTACTTGCTGTCCTTTCCAAACTCCTGTCATCCACAAATGAAATCAATGTGTTCTGTAAACTTTCAACCAAGTCATGGACACAAATGCCAAACAAAGCAAGGCTGCATCATCCAGAAGTTCATCAATCAATGCCAACAGCTGTTCTACCAGTTAGGACTTTCCCTAACTCTCATGGGGAAAATGCTCCTGGAGAGAGCACCAGATCTGTAAACAAAAAACTGTATATCATTAACATAGGCTATCTGGTTTCTATGCTGTAATGCAATTCATGAGACATTTGCCATTGTAAGTGCAAACAAATTCTTTGCATAAAGTTTGAAATTGATACATTATCTTAGCCTCAGTTTGTGAAAACCAGCTACAGAGGGAAAATATAGGAGGAGAATCTCATACATTAATTCTGATCTAAAGAAAATATAAAATAGACATTGCCTCCAGTCCCTATTACCCTTAAAATCCCTTTAGGAAGAGCCACATTGGAGAACATCTCAGTCTCTCAATGAGATCACCAACATGAGTTTCCTTTCAGCATTGGAACAGATTGCTGTCTCTTTAGCTGATCATCAGTGAAGTAGCTGGTTCCATTTTAGTGACCATATTAAAAGAAAAATATGTTTATTTTTAAAAAAATTTTATTCGGGTGTATTTGAATCAATGGTGTGTTAGTTTCGTGTGTACAGAAAAGTGATTCAGTTATACATACATATATTCATTCATTTTTAGATTTATTTTTCTCACACAAGTTATCACAGGATATTGAGCAGAGTTTACTGTTCTATACAATAGGTCCTTGTTGATTAGCTAACTTATACATAGTGGTGTGAATATGTTCATTCCAACCTCATTTATTCCTCCCCCTCCCCAACATTTCCCCTTTGGTAACCAAAAGCTTGTTTTGATATCTGTAAATCTGTTTCTGTTTTGTAAGTTCATTTGTATCACTTTTCAAAATTAGATTCCACATATGAGTGGTATCATATGATATCTATCTATCTGATTTACTTTGCTTAGTATGATAATCTCTAGATCCATCCATGTTGCTGCAAATGACATTATTTTGTCCTTTTTATGGCTCAGCAATATTACATTGTATATATGTATTACATCTTCTTTATCCATTCCTCTGTTGATGGTCATTTAGGTTGCTTTCCATTTCCTGGCTATTGTAAACAATGCTGCAGTGAACATCAAGGTGCAGGTACATTTTTGGATTATGGTTTTCTCTGGACAAATGCCCAGGAGTGAGATTGCTGGATCATATGATAGCTCTATTTTTAGTTTTTTGAGGACCTCTATACTGTTTTCTATAGTGGCTGTACCAGTTTACATTCCTACCAACAATGTGAGAGGGTTCCCTTTTCTTTACACCCTCTCCATCATTTACTGTTTGTAGACTTTTTGATGATGGTTGATCTGACTGCTGTGAGGTGAAACCTTATGGTAGTTTTGATCTACAATTTTCTGATAATTAGTGATGTTGAACATCTTTTCATGTGGTGTCTGAACCTTTATGTCTTTGGAGAAATGTGTATTTAGATCTTCTGCCCATTATTTGATTGAGTTGTTTATGGGTTTGATTTTTTTTTTAAACATAAAGCTGCATAAATTGTTTGTATACTTTGGAGATTAATTCCTTGCTGATCACTTCATTTGCAGAGGTTTTCTCCCATTCTTTGGGTTATCTTTCATTTTGTTTACAGTTTCCTTTGCTGTATAGAGGCTTTTAAGTTTAATTAGGTCTTATTTGTTTATTTTTGTTTTTATGTATCTTTTCAGTACTAGAATCATGCTCCTTGTGGCAAGATACACCCACTGTTAGGAAAGCAAAAGCATCGTGTGAATAGGAGGTTTTCATCTCACCCAGACCCCACAGCACGCACTTAGTGAATGGAATAGATGGAAATATTACACAGTCTCTTACTCTCAATATCTCTCTTGTGTCCCTTTCTTCCCCACAACCTGCCCCATTCCTCAGAGTAGAATTTACTTTAGTTAAACATGAATATTTTGATAGTTTAGCCATACCACATTTAGACAAAAGGGTCAAAAGTATGCAGATTTCTGAAACCTGAGACCAGAAAGGATGTTTAGAGGCAGACAGTCCTTCAAATTAAGGTCAATTACCTTACAGTCTGTTATTTTGGGAGATTCAGGGCTGGCCATTTCAGCAACAGGGTAAGTGTCCATTATAATCCAGATTTGTCATAGTTTAATTACATGTCTACCTTGGGGAATTATTGGGTGCCTAGATCTGCTCTTTCTAGTTACTCTCCTATCATTGTCCCCTGTCTCATAAAGTTGAGAAGAGACCAGGTCAACTGGAAACAGGTTTTCAGCTCAGTTCAGTTCAGTTTTTAGTTGTGTCTGACTCTTTGCAACCCCATGAAGCGCAGCACGCCAGGCCTCCCTGTCCATCACCAACTCTCAGAGTTCACTCAGACTCATGTCCATTGAGTCGATGATGCCATTCAACCATCTCATCATCTGTCATACCCTTCTCCTCCTGCCCTCAATCTTTCCCAGCATCAGGGTCCTTTCAAATGAGTCAATTCTTTGCATCAGATGACCAAAGTGTTGGAGTTTCAGCTTCAACATCAGTTCTTCCAATGAACACTCAGGACTAATCTCCTTTAGGATGGACTGGTTGGATCTCCTTGCAATCCAAGGGACTCTAAAGAGTCTTCTCCAACACCACAGTTCAAAAGCATCAATTCAAAAACACTCAGCTTTCTTTACAGTCCAACTCTCACATCCATACATGACCACTGGAAAAATCATAGCCTTGACTAGAGAGACCTTTGTTGGCAAAGTAACATCTTTGCTTTATAATATGCTGTCTAGGTTGGGCATAACTTTCCTTCTAAGGAGTAAGCATCTTATAATTTCATGGCTGCAATCACCATCTGCAGTGATTTTGGAGCCCAGAAAAATAAAGTCTGACACTGTTACCCATCTATTTCCCATGAAGTGATGGGACCAGATGCCATGACCTTTGTTTTCTGAATGTTGAGCTTTAAGCCAACTTTTTCACTCTCCTCTTTCACTTTCATCAAGAGGCTTTTGAGTTCCTCTTCACTTTCTGCCATAAGGGTGGTGTCATCTGTATATCTGAGGTTATTGATATTTCTCCCGGCAATCTTGATTCCAGCTTGTGCTTCTTCCAGCCCAGAGTTTCTGATGATGTACTCTGCATATAAGTTAAATAAGCAGGGTGACAATATACAGCCTTGACGTACTCCTTTTCCTATTTGGAACCAGTCTGTTGTTCCTGTCCAGCTCTAACTGTTGCTTCCTGACCTGCATACAAGTTTCTCAAGAGGCAGATCAGGTGGTCTGGTAAAACTGGGGTTTTAGAGTTCCCTAATATAAATAATGCCAAGACAAGTCATTGCTCCTCTATTGCCTTGCCTGGCTAGCAGTTCTTAGGAAGGAGGAAAATTCGTCTTATGAAAAGAGGCAATGAGCTTGTTTTTCATGACAGGGAACTACAAAAAAGAAAACCAGGGTGTATTGAAGGGTTTGACATCGGCAGTGTCATAACGGTGTGCATGTCTAATGTACCCAATAACCTTACTTGGAACAGATGTGGGCACCTGTAGCATTTCTACTTATTACTACAGTGAAAGTGAAAGTGAAGTCGCTCAGTCGTGTCCGACTCTTTGCGACCACATAGACTGTAGCCTACCAGGCTCCTCCGTCCATGGGATTTTCCAGACAAGAGTACTGGAGTGGGTTGCCATTACAGTAGGGGGATTTTATTTTTAACCCAGATAACAGGACCTGAGCCAGGTATATATGTGTGAAATAGTAACCCAGCCCTCAGAAAGAGAAGCACACTATTGAAAAACAATGCCTATCTCTAAATGAAAATTTGGACTCACATGGTCTTTGTCTGCATGAGGAAAGCACTTAGGTTCAGTAATTTACAGAATTAAATGAGTGTCATATTCAAGAGCTTTTAGTAGGAATGGTACAATTAAATGACCAATATTTCAACTAAGCATTTAAAATTCTTATCCTTAATTCAATTTGACCATTTAGGGAGATTTATTAAGCAGATAAATATTATCCTGAAACCTGAGACAGAACTGTGTTTGAGTGTCTCTTATAGAAGTACAGGTCAGCAGTGGACTGTTGCATGGGCAGGGGCTCTGGGTGCAGCAGACTTGGGTTTGGCATAAGCCCTCTTGGAGGAAGTCGCCATTAACCCTACCATAGAGCTGCCAGAACTTACACAGGACTTGGAAATAGACTCTTGGAGGGCACAAACAGAACCTTGTGTGCACCAGGACCCAGGAGAAAGGAGCAGTGACCCCATAAGAGACTGACCCAGTCTTGCCCAGGAGTGTCCAGGAGTCTCCCTTGGAGGCGTGGGTCAGTGGTGGCCTGCTACAGGGTTGGGGCCCTGAGTGTAGCAGTACATGAATGGGACTTTTTGAAGGAGGTCACCTTTATCTTCATTACCTCCACCATAGTTTGGCCTCAGGTCAGATAACAGGGAGGGAACACAGACCGCCCTTCAACAGAAAATTGGATTAAAGATTTACTGAACATGGCCCCGCCCATCAGAACAACACCCAGTTTCCCCCTCAGTCAGTCTCTCCCATCAGGAAGCTTCCATCAGCCTCTTAGCCTTCTACAACAGAGGGCAGACAAACTGAAAACCACAAACACAGAAAACTAACCAGTCTGATCACATGGACCACAGTCTTGTCTAACTCAATGAAACTATGAGCCATGCCGTGTAGGGCCACCCAAGAGGGACAGGTCATGGTGGAGAGTTCTGAGAAAACATGATCCACTGGAGAAGGGAATGGCAAACCACTTCAGTTTTCTTGCCTTGAGAACCCCATGAACAGTATGAAAAGGCAAAATGGTAGGATTCTGAAAGGGGAACTCCCCAGGTCCGTAGGTACCCAATATGCTTTTGGAGATCAGTGGAGAAATAACTCCAGAAAGAATGAAGGGATGGAGCCAAAGCAAAAACAATACCCAGTTGTGGGTGTGACTGGTGATAGAAGCAAGGTCTGATGCTGTAAAGAGCAATATTGCATAGGAACCTGGAATGTCAGGTCCATGAATCAACGCAAATTGGAAGTTGTCAAACAAGAGATGGCAAGAGTGAACATTGACATTCTAGGAATCAGTGAACTAAAATGGACTGGAATGGGTGAATTTAACTCAGATGACCATTATATCTACTACTGTGGGCAAGAATCCCTTAGAAGAAATGGAGTAGCCATCATAGTCAACAAATGAGTCTGAAATGCAGTACCTGGATACAATCTCAGAAACAACAGAATGATCTCTGTTCATTTCCAAGGCAAACCATTCAATATCACAGTAATCCAAGTCTATGCCCCGACGAGTAATGCTGAAGAAGCTGAAGTTGAAAGGTTCTATGAAGACCTACAAGACCTTCTAGAACACACAAAAAAGATGTCTTTTTCAATATAGGGGACTGGAATGCAAAAGTAGGAAGTCAAGAAACACCTGGCTACTGCTGCTGCTAAGTCGCTTCAGTCGTGTCTGACTCTGTATGACCCAATAGATGGCAGCCCACCAGGCTTCCCCATCCCTGGGATTCTCCAGGCAAGAACACTGGAATGGGTTGCCATTTCCTTCTCCAATGCATGAAAGTGAAAAGTGAAAGTGAAGTCGCTCAGTCATGTCCGACTCTTCGCGACCCCATGGACTGTAGCCTACCAGGCTCCTCTGTCCATGGGATAGTCCAGGCAAGAATACTGGAGTGGGGTGCCATTGCTTTCTCCAAAGAAACACCTGGAGTAACAGGCAAATTTGGCCTTGGAGTACAGAATGAAGCAGGGCAAAGGCTAACAGAGTTTTGCCAAGAAAATGCACTGGTCATAGCAAACACCCTCTTCCAACAACACGAGAGAAGACTCTATACATGGACATCACCAGATGGTCAATACTGAAATCAGATTGATTATATTCTATACAGCCAAAATGGAGAAGTTCTATACAGTCAGCAAAAACAAGACTGGGAGCTGACTGTAGCTCAGATCATGAACTTCTTATTGCCAAATTCAGACTTAAATTGAAGAAAGTATGGAAAACCACTAGACCTTTCAGGTATGATCTAAATCAAATCCCTTAAGATTATACAATGGAAGTGAGAAATAGATTCAAGGAATTAGATCTCTTAGAAAGAGTGCCTAAAGGACTATGGATAGATGTTTGTGACATTGTACAGGAGGCAGGTATCAAGACCATCCCCAAGGAAAAGAAATGCAAAATGGTTCTCTGAGGAGACCTTACAAATAACTGTGAAAAGAGAAATGAAAAGCAAAGGAGAAAAGGAAAGATATAAACATCTGAATGCAGAGTTCCAAAGAAGGAATAAGAAAGAGTAAGGAGAGATAAGAAAGCCTTCCTCAGTGATCAGTGCAAAGAAAGAGAGGGAAACAATAGAATGGGAAAGACTAGAGATCTCTTCAAGAAAATTAGAGATACAAAGGGAACATTTCATGCAAAGATGGGCACAAAAAAGGACAGAAATGGTATGGAACTAACAGAAGCAGACGATATTAAGAAAAGGTGGCAAGAATACACAGAAGAACTGTACAAAAAAGATCTTCACAACCCAGATAATCGCAATGGTGTGATCACCAACCTAGAGCCAAACATCCTGGAATGCGAAATCAAGTGGACCTTAGGAAGCATCAGTACGAAGAAAGCTAGTGGAGGTTATGGAATTCCAATTGAGCTATTTCAAATCCTAAAAGATGATGTTGTGAAAGCACTGCTCTCAATATGCCAGCAAATTTGGAAAACTCAGCAGTGGCCAGAAGACGGGAAAAGGTCAGGTTTCATTCCAATGCTAAAGAAATGCCATGCCAAAGAATGCTCAAAGTACTGCACAATTGTACTCATCTCACACACTAGCAAAGTAATGCTCAAAATTCTCCAAGCCAGGCTTCAACAGTACATGAACCATGAACTTCTAGATTTTTAAACTGGATTTAGAAAAGGCAGAGGAACCAGAGATCAAATTGCCAACATCTGTTGGATCATCAAAAAAGCAAGAGAGTTCCAGAAAAAACATCTATTTCTGCTTTATTGACTATGCCAAAGCCTTTGACTGTGTGGATTACAACAAACTGTGGAAAATTCTGAAAGAGATGGGAATACCAGACCACCTGACCTGCCTCTTGAGGAATCTATATGCAGGACAGGAAGCAACAGTTAGAACCAGACATGGAACATCAGACTGGTTCCAAATCAGGAAAGGAGTACATAAAGGCTGTATATTTTCACCTGCTTATTTAATTTATATACAGGGTACATCATGAGAAACACTGGACTGGATGATGCACAAGCCGAAATCAAGATTGCCAGGAGAAATATCAATAACCTCAGATATACAGATGACATCACATTATGGCCAAAGTCGAGGAACTAAAGAGCTGCTTGATAAAAGTGAAAGAGAAGAGTGAAAAAGTTGGCTTAAAACTCAACATTCAGAAAACTAAGATCATGGCATCTGATCCCATCACTTCATAGCAAATAGATGGGGAAACAGTGGAAACAGTGGCTGACTTTATTTTGGGGGGCTCCAAAATCACTGCCAATGGTGATTGCAGCCATGAAATTAAAAGACACTTACTCCTTGGAAGAAAAGTTATGACCAACCCAGACAGCTTATTAAAAAAGCAGAGACATTACTTTGCCAACAGTAGTCATGTATGGATGTGAGAGTTGGACTGTAAAGAAAGCTGAGCATGGAAGAATTGATGCTTTTGAACTGTGGTGTTGGAGAAGACTCTTGAGAGTCTCTTGGACTGCAGGGAGATACAATTAGTCCATTCTAAAGGAAATCAGTCCTGAATATTCATTGGAAGGACTGATGCTGAAGCTGAAAATCCGATACTTTGGTCACCTTATGTGAAGAATTGACTCATTTGTTAAGACCCTGATGCTGGGAAAGATGAAGGTGGGAGGAGAAGCAGATGACAGAGGATGAGATGGCTGGATGGCATCACCAAATCAATGGACATGAGTTTGGGTAATCTCTGGAAGTTGGTGATGGACAGGGAAGCCTGGTGTGCGTTAATCCATGGGGTCACAAAGAGTCAGACAGGACTGAGCGACTGGACTGAACTAAAACCTGAAAAACAAAAGAATAAAATAAAATTTCAATTGGGATCTCTCACTTGCTAATATTAACTTCTTTCATATGTTTTAAACCAAGCAACAGATTTGTGCATGTGTGCTCAGTCGCTTCAGTCGTGTCCAACACTTTGGGACCCTATGGACTTTGGCCCCCCAGGCTCCTGTGCCCATGGGATTCTTCAGGAAGGAATACTGGGATGGGTTACCATGCCCTCCTCCAGGGGATCTCCTGATCCAAGGATAGAACTTGTGTGTCTTTTTTTTGTCTCCTGCATTGGCAGGCAGGTTCTTTACCTGGGACGCCCAATAGTCTTTGTACTGAAATCTAAAACTGTACTTTTAAATACTCTCAGGGCCTTTCACTATACAGTTTAATGGTTTCCAGGACTTATTGATCTCATAATGTCAAAACAATTATTTTCTTTGCCTCAAGGCACTTAATCTTCCATTAGAGGAGATCAGTTACCAAAATTGGCTGTAGAGAGCTTTAAGGCTGAGTTAAAATTGCACCAAGTAAACAGTTGTGTCATTTCTATTTGTTAGGAGGCAGTCACCACCTGACTTATCCTGCTTGTGCTTTAGGAACCAGGAGTCAGAGGGCAGTTTTCCTAGTGGAAGTTTTTATTCAAACTGTTGTGTCCCATCCGAGCTATCCTGTTGAAATATGACATTTCTGACCCTGATATCATCATGGGAATTTGAAAGAGGATATAGATTGATTTTTTTCTGGGTTTCCTTATTCATTGACCAAAAGGAAAAAATAAATAAATTTTGTATGTATTCATAGACCAAAATATTTAACTTTGAAAGATTTTTGTCTTTAGAAGTAGGAGAGCAAAATATAAAATAAGAAAATTCTCTTGATACTGTTATTCATCTTATTCACCAACATCTTATTCACCATCTTATTTACCAAGCACTTACTACGCATGCCAGACTCTGTTAATGCTGAATTGTATTGTCACTTAATCCACATGCTGATTCTATGAGAAATGCTTTATTGTTGCCTCTATTCTGCAGATAAGGAACATGAGGTATAGAGCAAATAAGTCAACTTGTCTAAAGATATGGGCGCAGAGCTGGTTTGAAGTCAGGTAGTGTGACTACAGCCTCTTATTCTGCCATATTTCTTTTGGAAAAAATCCATCTCTGAAATAGGAAAACTTTCACCCAACCCTTTGACCTATTGACTGTAAGACTCAGACAACAGACTGGATAAAAGTAATGTATTTTCAGATCTCAATGTTAATTTCCCTCTTGATCCTTCTTCCTATTCTTTCTGTAAGCTTTGAAAAGACCTTGGCCAAGCTGACAGGCTAGGCTGTACTTATTCAGAGATATTTTATTTTTCATGAGTGTCAAGGTAAGGAAATAAAGAGGAAGTATAAAGTACCAAAAGCACTTAGGCCACCTTCTCTGCTTTTAGTCTTTGTAAAACAGATGCAGGCTCATGTATCTGTAGTGACACTGGGTATAAATTACCTTTTGGTATTTGGCTTCAGGAATCAGAGGAGTATAGGGCTTTTCCATTTGGCTTTTTATTTCCTCTTTTTTCTTCCAAAAAAGGACCTGATGAGGCATTTTCTCTTTATTCTGTGCAAACCTAAACTCTCTAAACAGAAGTTTATTCTGTGCAAACCTAAGCTCTCTAAACAATCAGGCTATGCTGTAGATATGTAGTTTTAGGAACTCACCTGGTTGGTGGAGCAGCTGCACAATTTATTTGACAGAAGTTGGCAGTAGGGAGGGGTGTTTTGCTCAGGGAATCACTTTGCATCTCATTTATAGAGCAGCTTACAGTTTAAACTGTTTAAACTATTGCACTGGGTGTGGGGCAGAACTTTCTAGCCAAGGTGGCTTGATGAACTCTTCAGAAAGAAGCAGAATCCTGTTCTAGCCTCAGAAAGACCATCCTACATCAGAGAAAGAACTCATCTTCTATGTGGTGGCCAACACAAGTCCTTGGAGACTCCTGACCTGCAGTTGGGAGCTGAGAGAGAGGACACATTCAGGAGGCATTGTTTTCTGCCTTCTGTCTTGTCCTCAAGTTTTCCCAGCTTAGAGAGAACTTTGCAGTTCATCAGTTCAACCCTGGACTCTGCTTGGAGAGAAGGTTTTGTCCAAGTTTGAGGCTTTCATCTTTAGCCCTTTTTGGAACATTGGCTGGATCATCAGGAATCCACCTCCTGAAGTCACTGGGTTTACCAACATTTCCTGAGTCTTTGCCTTGTTGTATGTCCTGCTAGTTCTGGGACTGTGAAGAGATGACCCACTTCTTCTCTCTGGCTGAGAGAGGAGGTAGTTAGACATGATTTACCCTAGGAGTGGCGGTTTACACCCAGGAGGCTAGATCCGGCTGGAACACAGCCATGCTCATTGTTTGTATATGCATGTGACTCCTTTCAGGGCTTTCCAGGTGGCTCATGCTAAGTAATCTGCCTGCCAGTTCAGGAGTCGTGGGTTCGATCTCTGAGTCAGGAAGATCCTCTGGAGAAAGAAGTGGCAAACCATTCCAGTATTCTTGCCTGGGAAATCCCAGAGAAGCATGGTGGACTACACTCCATGGAGTCACAAAGAGTCGGATACGACTGGGCGACTAAACAGGGAAAACAACAGTGACTGCTTTCGTGCTTCAGTGGCAGAGATGAGACAGAGACTGCACGGCCTGCAAAGCTGAAAATATTTACTGTCTTCCTCTTGATGGGAAAAGCTTGCCAATGCCTGGTTTAATTCCTTTCCTCTTGGGGTTTCATTAAGAGCAGTGGCTGATAGATGAGGGTGCTTTGGCAAGGACCATGTTTTGTAAAGCAGAATCTGAATGTGCCTAGAGGATGCTCATGACTCTTCACATGCAACTCATCCTGTTTTCCTAAACCCAGCCACCTTCATGCAAGGCTACCTCTGTGGCTTCGGAAGATGTTTGAATTTAAGAGCCTTGATTCCAGGCAAGATCACTTAAGATGGACCAAGTAAGGAGTGGCTCATCTTCACTCAGCTTCAGCGCTAAGCCTTATGTTCTTTACCTTCAGTCACTCTCCCCATAACAGAATCTTCAAATCCTTATGGAATTATAGAAGGAAAAAAATACAGAGTCCACCTGCCCTCTTTGACCCCAGGGGCAGGTCTTTATTAGCCTTTCAAGCCTGAAACAACACCCATCATAGAACAAATCCTCTACAAATATTGTTGAATGAATCAGTGGTAGAGAAAAGGGGAAGAACAGAGCAAAAAATTGATGCTGCTTGGTAGTTGGACAATAACAAGTTGAAGTTGCCTCATTCTATTTTCCATAAATTGTTAAATACTTCTTTTAATGGTGTAAAGATAGCCTTTTTGATTAGAAAATTAACCAACCATATGAAGAAGTTTCTGTGATCTGAACAATTAATATGACCAGTTTTATTGTCAGTTCATGAATCTCCCAACAGTCACTAAAGAGAAAGCTTATGAAGTGGATAGATGGTAACTGTAGCTGAGTGTTCCATATGTTACTGGATCGTCTTTAAACTGACTTGACTTTTAGCTTTTAACCCTTGGCTGGTCCAAAGGTCCCTATTTGTGTAAAGATCTTAATGATTGAGGGATTGCTGGTTTTTGTTTTTTTTTTTTTTTTTTTTTTCCTGTAAGCAATAGAAATCAGCATTTTATTATATATAGAAAGTATAACTTTATATTACAAATGATAGAACCCAAAGGAGCTATGAAGGATCCCATAGTTACCCCTCGGTTGGTTGGCAAATTTCCCACGTGAGCTATGGCAGACAAAATGAGTTCTCTCTACTTAAAATAGAGAGAACTTTCCCTAGTTATGCTTAAAATAGACAGAGGTCTACTTACCTTTCATCAATGGTTTGAACATCAGAAGCAGTTAACATTTACTGGATGTTTACTAGAGAGCAGGAGCTGTGCTAATTGCTATACATGTAGTATTTAATTTAGTCACCACCCAAAGATATGAGAGAGATTAGATTATTATTTTTATCTTACATATTTGGGTACTGAGGCTTGAAGAGGTCAACTAAGTTACCTGAAGTCAGGCATGCATTTATTGGCAATGGTAATCCACTTGTAACTCCAAAGCCACTTAGCCACTAAAATGCCAATTCAATAACCTCCCTCAATAGTCCATGTTTAATTGTTTATCACTTTTTAAAAAAGAAAATTCTATATGGAAATACTGGCTAGGCTATATATTACATTATGAAAGTGAAAGTCTCTTAGTCATGTCCGACTCTTTGCAACCCTTTGGACTATACAGTCCATGGAATTCTCTAGGCCAGAATACTGGAGTGGGTAGCGTTTCCCTCCTTTGAGTGATCTTCCCAACCCAGTGATCAAACCCAGGTCTCCCACATTGCAGATAGATTCTTTACCAGCTGAGCTACAAGGGAACACTGGGATCATTCAAAGCAGTTATGAACCTATGATCCACGGATATATACTTTACATGTTTACAAGCACTTCACAAAACCCATATATTTACACAAATTTGTGTATTTGTGTGTTTTGGTGCATGGGTGAGCATTTATCTGGGAATGAGCACTTATCAAAAATGCCGAGAACAGTTCACATTCTCAATAATTCAACTGTTTTTTGACATACTCAGTAAAAGTTTCCTGATTATCAACCATCTGGCCAGCACTTTGCAAGGGAGATACATGATGAGTGATGTACTGAAGAAGGCCTTCCTGCCATTTTTTGCAGTCACCCTAAAATAAGGAGGCCCTTTATATCTTTCCTCACTTAATTGGGCTCCAACATTGAACCTATATCTTACATTAATTTATGAACTTAAAGCTCAATACAAAATTAAACATGCTAAATATGTTCACTAGTTAACTGAAAAAATTAGATACCATTCTTACCAAACAATAAAAAAGACTCTATATTATCACTTCATAAATTCCATAAGTATTCTGTCTTCATTGAATTGTCTTGGTTTTCCCCAAGTAATCAGTCTTTGAAAAAGTTTAAAAAAATGTTTTTAGCCGTGAAATTGAGTCTTTTCCTACTAGATTTATTTTTCAGGAGCTTTTTAGTGTCAAGTGATAGAAACCCAGACTTAAATAATAATAGAAATGTATTTCATCTTACAGCTGAAAAACCCAGTGCAAATTTAGTTTTAGGAATGTGTGTGTCCAAAGTTCAAACAATCATGTCAAAGTTCATTTCTCTCTCCATTTTTTCAATAGGCTCTTGCCACGTGGTGAAAAATAGCCTCAGGTCCTTAGTCTATCAAAATAGCAACTTCAGCAGAAAAATGATCTTCCCCCATCTCTCAGCAAAGAAGTCACAACAGTATTTGGACTGGCCTGAGTTAGACATGCTCAACAGTAAGCCAAAAACTCCAATGACTATAGCCAAGGAGCACTCAAGGCCAGAATCACACACCTGCCTTTGAGCTGGGCTGGGTGGGGAATTGCGCCACTCAGTTAACATGGTATCTTAGAGAAGGGATGGCTCATATTACCCTAAGAGATGCAAACGGTGCATAACGTACCAAAACCACTGATACCCGTCACACCAACACGTGTGTTCTCAGGAGGCTGCCTACCAGGCTGACAGTCTATCCTTTGCTCAGGCACACGTGCTAGGCATTATTTTAGGCCCCAGAGATACAGGTAGGACTTCCCTGGTGGCTCAGACAGTAAAGCGTCTGCCTACAATGCAGGAGACCCAGGTTCTATCCCTGGGTTGGGAAGATCCTCTGCAGAAGGAAATGGCAACCCACTCCAGTACCCTTGCCTGGAAAATTCCATGGATGGAGGAGAGTGGTAGACTATAATCCATTGGGTCACAAAGAATTGGACACAATTGAGTGACTTCACTTTCACTTTCAGAGATACAGGTAGACAGAAGAGGCAGAGATCCTGCCTTTCTGGGGTTACATTCTAGTTAGGGGAGAGAGTCAATAAATAAAGCAAATAAGTAAATTAAAGAGTAAGTTTTCAATAGAAGGTAAGAAGCTTTATAGAGAGCTATAAAGCAAGAGAGAGAAAAAAAAAAAAAAGAAACAGAGTGTATTATAAAAGAAAAGGAGTTTCAAAGTCTGCATGATCATGAAGGCCTCACTGGGTGACTCTGAACAAAGACCTGAAGTAATTGAGAGATGACTGTGTAGATGTCAAGGGGATTAGAGGTCAGGAGAAAAGAAACAGCATGTGTAAGAGATGGGCACATGCCTGGTTTACTCAAGGTTTAGGAAAGAGACTAGACGAGCTGAGATTGAGTGAGCAATGGAGAGAGTAACAGGACATGAGTTCAGAAAAATAATGGCATGCCTTGCTGGGGCTTTGGTTTTTACTTTGGGTGAAATGAAAACCACTGGGCTCTCTGAAGCAGATAAACTTTTCAAATAGCATCACTCTGGATGCTGTGTTGAGCTTAGGCAGAGGAGGAGCTTGGGGCAACATCAGGAAGACAATAGGGTTTGGTGAAAATTCAAGTAAGAGATGGTGACTTGGACCAGGATAGCAGCAGAGCAGACGGTGAGTAGAGATCAGACTTTGTGCCTATGCTAAAGGTAGAACTACCAGTTTATGCTATCTGAGTTTGATGTTGATCTAAGAGAAAAGAGAACGGTTAAGCTCAATTCCAAGATCTTTAATTAAAGTGGGGAAGATTGAATAAGTAGATTTGGGGTAAACGGGGAAGATCTAGAAAATTACTAAAGTCTACCACACTATATGCAGGTCAGGAAGCAACAGTTAGAACTGGACATGGAACAACAGACTGGTTCCAAATAGGAAAAGGAGTACGTCAAGGCTGTATATTGTCACCCTGCTTATTTAACTTATATGCAGAGTACATCATCAGAAACTCTGGGCTGGAAGAAGCACAAGCTGGAATCAAGATTGCCGGGAGAAATATCAATAACCTCAGATATGCAGATGACACCACCCTTATGGCAGAAAGTGAAGAGGAACTAAAAAGCCTCTTGATGAAAGTGAAAGAGGAGAGTGAAAAAGTTGGCTTAAAGCTCAACATTCAGAAAACGAAGATCATGGCATCTGGTCCCATCACTTCATGGGAAATAGATGGGGAAACAGTGTCAGACTTTATTTTTCTGGGCTCCAAAATCACTACAGATGGTGACTGCAGCCATGAAATTAAAAGATGCTTACTCCTTGGAAGGAAAGTTATGTCCAACCTAGATAGCATATTCAAAAGCAGAGACATTACTTTGCCAACAAAGATCCGTCTAGTCAAGGCTATGATTTTTCCAGTGGTCATGTATGGATGTGAGAGTTGGATTGTGAAGAAGGCTGAACACCGAAGAATTGATGCTTTTGAACTGTGGTGTTGGAGAAGACTCTTGAGAGTCCCTTGGACTGCAAGGAGATCCAACCAGTCCATTCTAAAGGAGATCAGTCCTGGGTGTTCTTTGGAAGGAATGATGCTAAAGCTGAAACTCCAGTACTTTGGCCACCTCATGCGAAGAGTTGGCTCATTGGAAAAGACTCTGATGCTGGGAGGGATTGGGGGCAGGAGGAGAAGGGGATGAAAGAGAATGAGATGGCTGGATGGCATCAATGACTCGATGGACATGAGTTTGGGTGAACTCCGGAAGTTGGTGATGGACAGGGAAGCCTGGCATGCTGCGATTCATGGGTTTGCAAACAGTCAGACACGACTGAGTGAGTGAACTGAACTGAACTGAACCACACTATATCCATTTTCAAATCTATTTTCAAATCACCTGAGTTTGATTTCTGTCTCCCTTAAGAAAATTTCTTGTGTCGACCAGTGCCAACTTTGTAGTTGGTCCTGTGCTAAATATGACTCAAGCCATAAACTCACAGTTTACAGGCTGTATGGGAAGACAGTGTTTCCCCACATGGATGTTTAGTAGTATAAAACTGAATGACTATTGTTGTTCAGTTTCTCGGTTGTGTCTGACTCTTTGTGACCTCATGGACTGCAGCACACCAGACTTCCCTGTCCTTCACTATGTCCCTGAGTTTTCTAAAACTCATGTCCATTGAATCGATGATGCCATCCAACCATCTCATCCTCTGTCGTCCCCTTCTCCTCCTGCCTTCAATCTTTCCAGCATCAGGGTCTTTTCAAATGAGTCAGCTCTTCACATCAGGTGGCAAAAGTATTGGAGCTTCAGCATTAGTCCTTCCAATGAACATTCAGGGTTAATTTCATTTAGGATTAACTGATTTAATCTCCTTGCAGTCCAAGGGACTCTCAAGAGTCTTCTCCAACACCACAGTTCAAAAGCATCAGTTCAATTGCCCTCAGCTTTCTTTATGGTCCAACTCTCACATGCATACATAACTACCTGGAAAAACCATAGCTTTGAATATATAGACCTTGAGACTGATACAAAACATGTTGCATTGGGACTAATTCTATAACACATTCTTCTAGGAATTCAGATGATAGAGGGCTCAATTTTTCTGATCAAGGCAGGAAAGATATAACTGAGGGGGTAGGATTTGGGTTGGCTCCTGAAGGAAGAAATAAATTTGGATAGATCAAGGGGATTATCTGTAAATTTCAACTTGTTTTTAGTGTCATAACTTAGCTGCCTTTATTGGTGAACAAGCTGTAGATCAGTGTTCTCAACTGTGATTCCTCATAGGAATTACTTGAGAAGCTTTCTTTACAAATTATTCTCATTTAATTGTTATAGAATAAGTCCTGCATATAAAGAGTTTTTAAAGCTTCCCAACAATTCCAGTGGCAGCCAGGGTTAAGAGCTGGTACGTGGTGTAAAGCAGAGGTTGGCAAACTATAGCTCATGGGTCAAATCCAGCTGCTTCTTGTTTTTGTAAATAATCTTTTAGGTTGATGAAAACCCAGTGGTGCCCATTCATTCACATATTGTCTCTGATGGCTTTCTTTCTATACCAGCAATGTTGGGTAGTTGGTATCAGGCCCAGAAAAAGTTCACTGACCCACAGTGTGGCCAGAGGATCGTGGGCCCTGGTATCAAACATGCACCTGGATCTAAACATTTCTACCCATTAATAGCTCTGTGACTTAGGACAAGTCACTTAACTCTTCAAAAGATGATTTCTCTACCTGTCAAAGATAACAGGGACATTATGAGGCTCAGTGGAGAAGGCAATGGCACCCCACTCCAGTACTCTTGCCTGGAAAATCCCATGGAAGGAGGAACCTGGAAGGCTGCAGTCCATGGGATCGCTGAGGGTCGGACACCACTGAGCGACTTCACTTTCACTTTATGAGGCTCAAAGAAGATAATCTGGTAGAGAACCCAGAATAGGACCTGGCACATGGAAATTTTCAATGAAATAGTTTTCCTTTTTTCCATGTACTGAATGGAACCAATCTTCCAGACCGTTCTTCTGCAAAAAAAGTTTTAAAAGGAATCCTTTAAATTCCTTGCAGCCTTATTATGACCTTTGTGGCAGTCGTACCTTCTCATTGTCCTGCAGCAGAAGTTCCTTCCTCTGGGCCTTTAGGTGCTTCAGTATCTAGATGCTTTTCAGGGAAGATGAAACTGGACCCACTTTATATTTTACTGGGTAATGAAGGGTTTTAGTGTGTTCTGGTGTGTTTAATATGTAATATAATAAAAAAAAGGACTGATGTGGCATGTCAGGGGGTAGAGCATAAATGATTATGACAAGGGAAATGGAAGATCAGATGGTGTAACCTCAGCTGACAGCAGAATCAGCATGATTAACGTTCTCAGCTAAAATAGCCGGCATTCAGAAGCATCCTTCCAGTCTTTCCAAGGAGCTGGGGACATGAACTGTTTCATAATGAGAAATGACCAACTTCGTTTCTTTAATGTCCTAAGAAGTAAGGGACAGTTCTTAAATTTTCAGAAAAATTTTAGAAGAAAGCTACTGGACCAAGGGCAGAGATGTGGAAATGCAGCTTCATAGATCTTCATTCATAGATCTTCAGCAAATTACACACACACACACTCACTCACTCTGTACACAGTTCAGAAAGACAAATAGCTTCATACTCAGCCCTGACTGCTGGTTCTATAAACCGCTGTTGCATGCTGTGTCGTTAGTGTGATTTGTTGTTCAAAAACTCTCCTCCCTAGAAGTGGCAGACTTGGGAGCTGCATTATGACTCTTGGGGCTCAAGAGTATTTGCCTTCATGGCCCCCTTCTTCCATAAAAAGCATTTAAAGTGATATGATTACATTGAGTTAAAGATGAACATAATCCAAGCTGATTAAGATTTCTTTTTTTCTTCTAACTTTAAAAGAAATTAGAGCATTTTCACAGGCTCCTAGAAGTATCCTGGGCCCTGGGTACTCTGTATATTGTGCCTGATGGGTAAGTCAGCCCTAGACTCACTTAGACAAAAGCAATACATCACATCCCTTAGCAGCTAACAAGCACTAAAAAGGCTCGGTGGAAGCCACATATACTGCATTCTGAAAGCCTGATCCCTTAGGTCTGATGATGAGTCCCAAAGTGTCAGCGGTGGCCAAAGGTCCCACTAACCACATATGTTGTCTTCCTGCCTGGGTGGACGCCACGCTTACTACTGCGGCACTGCGGTTGTCCTACCACTAACACTACCTCCTGTCACTTATGCAGAGCCATCCAGAAATAGCACTGAAAGCGCAGAGTGCATCCAATGTGAGGATGATAGGGGGTAGACACTATGGGTGTCTGTACGTTGTCCTCTGGACACCAGGCTTTCCACTCTTCAGGGACAGATTGAAGAGTCTGACCCTGAAATCGTACCCTAAATGCCAACTCAGAGACCGCTTCTTCTCCCCCAGTGACTCGGCTGAGGGAGGAAGCAAGCTGAGCATGATGTCGGAGTGACTGGGGAGTGCTGGTTGTTTTCCTGGCAGGTGTTCGCTTCCCATAAAGCCCCACTTTCACTGGTGTGAGTCACAGATGTGACTGCTGAGTGAGGGTTATGAGCCCCGTGGAGAAGTATACACAGTTACTCATCTGTCTGTGTTACAGAGTCTGTGCTGTGGGGTCTTCAGCTTCAGCAGCAGCACTTCAGAAAAAGACAAAAGAGAACCTTCCTTGCAGTAGTCAGGGAGGATAAGCATCATCCTCAGATTCTGGGCCAGTACTCACTTTGGAAGTTAGCATAGAATCACATGCTCGGGCCTTGGTGTGAGCTCTTCTTGACAATTGTCCTAGGAACCAAGTGATTTGATGTGATCAAAGGTAGGAACAAGGGTTCCACTATAGCCTAATCTAGGCCAGTCTTGGAGTTGCTTGTGTATGTGTGTGTGTGTATTGGGAGGAGGGGATTTATAGTAAAAAAAAAAAAAAAAGAAAAGAAAAAAAAATCACTAATTAGAAAAGGTGATTAATTTTAAATTAATAGAACATCAGGGAGATTAGCAGATCATAATTCTGATTTCTTTACCAGAAGCTGACATCTAAAAGAAGAGAGTTAAGATAAAGGAGTAAATGGGAAATACTCTTAAAATGATTATGGAAACATGAGTCTAAGAGGGGCGTGGGGGAGGCGATTGTGTCAGACCTAACTCAAAAAGCAGTTGTGCAAATCAATTTCCTTCACACAATAATTTGTGGAGCTATTGTTGAGGGTATTTGTGTCTGAGTAAGAGCTTGTCTGTCTCATCACCCTGCTTCTGTCGCCCAGAGCCTAGAGTGAGAGTGCAGACTTTCACCTGAGCTAGTGTAGCTGGTAGTCATGGAAACTGCCTAGAGGCACCCAGTTCAGTAGTAAGACTTCACTGCAGGAACACAGGCAGGAGGATGAAGAGCCAGCGGGTTTAAATAAGAGACTCACTAATTAATGGAGCACCAGGGGACAGCTTAAAGAGAAAATTGCTCAGTAGATAAATCCAGGTTTTCAGGCCTCTCTAAAGGAATGATGGCAGTCCCTGGAGGGCTGTGGAAGTGAATGTTTTCTCTCTCCTCTGTTATCTGGTTTGTTTGGAGTCTTTGGAGGCCAGTTTGCCCTGGCTCTCTGCAGCGAGGAGTAAAGACAGCAGGTACTTGGACTTCCCAGCCAGTTGAAATCAAGATGTGAAGTGGCACGGCTGAGACTCTAAGACATGGCTTTCCCAGCCCCTCTGTCAGCCCTGTCCCTGGGTCTCTGGCTGTTTGTGTTCTGGTTATTGGTGAGAGCCTTTTCAGGGAGGTGGCTCCCCTGCCCTTACGGGGCTTCTCTCTCACTCTTCCCCTTTCACCAATCGCAAATGGATACCTCTCTTTGGTCTCCCTCCCCATTCCTTGCTTCTTGGCCAACTTTCAAGACTGTCCCTTTTTTTAAAAAAATTTTATTGAAGTATAGTTGATTTACAATGTTATGTTAGTTTCTGCTAACTGAAGTGAATCACATAAACATATACATATATCCCTCTTTTTTGGATTTTTGTTTCCCATGCAGGTTACCACAGAGTGTTGAGTAGAGGTCCCTGTGCTAAACAGTGGGTTCTCATTAGTTATCTATTTTATATATAGTTGCATATATGTGTCAGTCCCAATCGCCCAATTCATCCCACCCTCTACTTTCCCCACTTGATGTCATACATGTGTTCTCTACGCCTGTGTCTCTATTTCTGCTTTGCAAAAAGGTTCGTCAGTATCATTTTTCTAGATTCCACATACATATGGACCTAGAGACTGTCATACACAGTGAAGTAAGTCAGAAAGAGAAAAACAGATATCATGTATTGACACATATCTCTGAAATCAAGGCTGTCTCTTGATCAGGTAACAAAAACACAAGAGCATCAGGTCTAGCAGAGTCTGTGTGTATAAAATTTGAAAACACTACTGTATGCCTATCAGTCCACAAATATCAGCTGCTTGGAGAGGAATAGGAAAATCATTATCTCACCGGTCACCCATTTGAAAACACTTCACAACAAATGAAAGATTGATTTGGTCATTTAAAGTGTATCAGATTTCATTCCCCAAATGCTTTCTGAGAGCCGTTTACTGAACTGGGTGCTGCGAAGGTTATTCGAGTAAATCAGGCAGATTCCTCCTGCCAGTTCATCTCCTTCAGGTGAAAGAAATAAGCTTGAGATGCTTGATGAACAGAATCTAAATAGCGTGCCAGCCTCCTCCTCTGTCAGAGGTGATGCCACCCTGAGATGAGGCTCACTGTCCATGGCTTTGTGCATTCCTACAGAACAAGTTTAGTCCAGTTTAACTCCTTAAGGTGCTGGGGTGCCTCTGCTGGAGGCAAGTTCTGCTGAGTTGATGCCTAGACATTAGTATGGAGAGTGAGGTACGGGCCAGGCCAGTTTGTGATCCTGGGAGGAGGCTTCTCCAAGCCCATCCCTTTGCCAAGGTGGTCACGCTTTACTAACAATGGCTGAACATGTGTTTGTGACATTTGAGACCTGTGATATTTCAGCTCAAGCCTAGGGTCCCACTATGGCCTGAGTGCTTCCCAGGTGGCGCTAGTGGTAAAGAAAGAACCCAGCTGCCAATGCAGGAGACATAAGATCCCTGGGTCAGAAAGATCCTCGGGGGAGGGGTGGCAACCCACTCCAGTATTCTTGCCTGGAAAATTCCACAAACAGAGGACCTTGGCAGGCTACAATCCGTGGGGTTGCAAAGTGTGGGACACGACTGAAGCGACTTAGCATACACATGGCCTGAGTACTAAGTCGCTTAAGTCATGCACAGAGTTGGACATGATTGGAGCAACTTAGCAGGCACACATATGGCCTGAGCAGGGATATGGACCAGTGGAGGCATGGCCACAACAGTGCAAGAGCATCCATCAGGCTGCCTGGTACAAGAGTCCCATCATGACCCTGTGTGGGAACAACCAAACCACAGTGGTGCGGGACTGACCAAGTGACCTCTCCTCCTGCCACTGGCAAGCAGAGCTAAGTCCTCAGCTGTTAAACAATTTTGAGTAGAAGTGAGCCCTCAACGGTGAGACAGACTTTCTGCCCATTTGAACATGGCGGATGCACAGCAATTAGTTGGATAAACAAAAGAGTGAAAACCATCATCCTTATGCTAGTCTTTAGCATCCCTCTTACATTTTCCTCTCCCTGACCTCATTTCTTGTCAGTCCTTCTCTGGTCACTCAGCGCCAGGCAGGCTGGCCTCTTTGCTGTTCCTCAAGCGTGCTTTACCTCAGGGCTTTTGCACTTGCTCATCCCTATGCCTGAAATGCTCTTCCCCAAGAAGTGCTCCCTCATGACCTTAGAACACTCCCCACCTCCAGGATTCTCTTGCTTCCCATTCTTCTCTGATTTTATCCATAGAACTAATCACCATCTGACATTACATATTTACCAGTTTGTTACCTCTTACCCCTACCAGAATGTAAGTTCTACAAAGGCAGGGGCTTTGTTTTGCTTCCTGCTGTTTCATCAGCACCTAGAATTGTGTTTGGCTCATAACTAACAGTGCTTCATGAACATTTGTGGTTGAAGGACATGTGAGTCTCTTGGTACCACAAGTTGGAGGAATGCATTCATGCATGTTACCAAGAAATAAGATAGAAGTTAAAAACCATAATGGGCTTCCCTGGTGGCTCAGACAGTAAAGAACCTGCCTGCAATGCAGGAGACCTGGGTTTCATCCCTGGGTCGGGAAGATCCCCTGGAGAAGAGAGTGGCTACCCTCTCCAGTATTCTTGCCTAGAGAATTCCATGGACAGAGGAGTCTGGCTGTGTACAGTCCATGGAGTCACAAAGAGTTGAACATGATTGAGCAACTAACACTAAAAACCTTAATTGAGGCAGATAACAGTGTCCTCAGAGTCTAGAGGAAGGAGAGAAGATTCCAACTGAAGGAGCTCCAGAAACAGTTCCTGTAGAAGGGACCATTTGATCCTTAAAAGATGAGTAGGATTTGGAATTTGGGGATGGGAGGCAATTTGAGTGAAGGATATAACATGAGCAAATGCATGAAGTATTAAGAACAGCTACTTTTAAGTTTGTTCTTTCATCTCATTATATTAGTCAATATTTTTAGTGCTTTTTGCCATGAAAACAAAAATCAAAATCAACTGGACAATATAGATGACTTAACCCAGCTTTTGATTCAAATCTAAAGCAGCCTTATACTGAGATTTACTATTAAGCAAACTTTGAGTTGCTTTTTATATTATTGATACCCTTGGATTTAATTCAAAGTAATGAAAATAATAGGTTGCATAATAATATTTATAGCAGTAATTTATTGCTTGCTATAAGCTGGGCACTGGGCTAATTTTGTATAGTGTCAACCTTTTAAACAGTTCTATGAGAGGAGCACTAATACTCCTTCCCATTTACAGATCAGAAAACTGTATAAAGGTATATACATAAAGGCATAAAGATATTAAGTAACTTGTTTAATTTCACATTGTAAATCCAAAGATTTCAGCATATATCTGTCTGATTCTAAAGCCCATTCTTAGAAGTGAAAGGAATTAATTTACAATGCAATAAACAGAATGCAAAAAAACCCCAAAACATTAAAAAACAAAGAACAACTCCTTTTAACTAGAGCAAGGGAATATAGAAAAGAGATCAGTGAATAAGATAGTCTGAAATGTAATTGAACTTAGAAACTTAGATTTTTGAAGGGCCTTGCTTTCTGGTTGCTCCATTCTCTAGGAAATAATGAATTTCAGTTCTATAAAGCCCATAATGATACACCAGGGGCTGATATGTAAAACAGCCATAAGCTCAGAGATAATCAGGTGGGACAAGGGGGAAGCACGCCTCCCAGCCCACACATCCACTCCCATCTCTGTGAACCCCTAAGGTGCTGCTATTGAGACTGAAAATCACTGCTCTATAAATAGGGAGCTATTAGAGTTGTTGGGGCTAGAGCAAGGCTGGATTAGAGCTATAATTCAAAAAGATGAATCTGGTAACCAGAAGACAAATTGGAGAGGGAAGGAACTAGAAGCAGGAAACCCAACTGTGAGACTTGACGGAGACTATATGAGAGATAATGTTAAGTCCTGAGTTAGATGGGCCTGACCATGAATCAGAAATTCAGGAATCCAGGACTCTGGCAACATGGAAAAGTGACTTTGAGGGAGAAAAGCAGGATTTGCTATTAGGGTTGAAGAAATCCACTCCGGCGGTAGTTGTTCCAATGGGCACCATAAGCTCAGGCTTGACTCAGGCCTGTGCCAACGTCCTTAAGGGAGGGAGATCTGAGCCTCCAGCTATGCTGCAGGTCATATAGATTTCACCTGGTTCTTCCCAGTCAGTTCTCTGCAGGATCTAAGCCTGCAACTTGGGTGTGGGAAATCAAGAAAACAGATGCATGAGACAGGGAAAACGTTGGAGCCCAAAAGTCTAAGGTCTCCATGCTTAGCTCCAGACTACTGAGTCCAGCAGAGAAAATGACACAGCTCTGCACACAGGAGAAACTGAAAGGAAGTCTTCAGCTTGTTCCAGGCAATGAAATTCCTTATGAATCCCTCATCAATTAATTCTCCCACCATTTTGACAAGCTATCAGTACACTGAGTCCCTACTCTACTACCTTGCCTCTCATTTTCAGTAAGTAACCATGTTCATTCTCTCTAGGGCTAATATAGTCCAGTCCAAATGCCATCTTGATGATAAGATTTTATAATCTATACCTATTGCCATGATCTCTTGTCTGTGCTCCAAGCTACTCATCTCATACATCCATTGAATATCCCATGGTCATCTCAAACTTGGCATGACCTAAACAGAATTTGATTTCCACTTTCAAGTCTATCCCTCCTCATCTCACTGTAATAGTAAATAGGAAACATCAACATCATCCACCCAGATATACTAGCTTAAAACCCAGAAACCATCCCTGATTCCCATCCATTGGCAGGTCTTGCCTATTCTATCTCAAAATGCATCTCCCTCAAACCCAACCTCTCCTCTCCATCACTACAGCCACCACCTTGATTTCCAAGACATAGCAATCTCCTGTTTTACTTATAACTGTTTGGCCCACTTTTTGACTCTCTGCTTTTCAGAATCACCTCCTTCCCTGGCCATTAAATACTAGCACTACACAAGGCTCTATCCTAACCCTCTCCACTTCTTCCCTACCCTACTCCCTATGATCTTATTATTGCTCACACATCAACTATGCAATAACTCACATATTAATGTCTAAAAGCCTGAAAATCTCCCTTGAACTCCAGACTTGTCTATTTAACCACCTTCCTGCATCTCTTAGAAGTCTCATAGTTAACATAATAATGCTCACCTCACATTTAAACCGGAGAAGGCAATGGCACTCCACTCCAGTACTCTTGCCTGGAAAATCCCATGGACGGAGGAGCCTGGTAGGCTGCAGTCCATGAGGTCGCGAAGAGTCGGACACGACTGAGCGACTTCACTTTCACTTTTCACTTTCCTGCATTGGAGAAGGAAATGGCAACCCACTCCAGTGTTCTTGCCTGGAGAATCCCAGGGATGGTGGGCTGCCATCTTTGGGGTCACACAGAGTCGGACACGACTGAAGTGACTTAGCAGCAGCAGCAGCACATTTTAAACAACTGACTTTTTGGACTCCACTTACCCATCTGCAAAGTTTAACTACCTTTGTTATTCTTTCCATCTATTTCTCTCTCTCCTTTTGTTACCTACACATTAGATTTTCTGGGTCAGTTTTCCGACTCTCTTACTTTACCCAGTGGTTTATTACCTATTTGTATTTTTGCTCCACGCTGAGAATTATTACTTCCAAGAGTCCTTGCATACTAATTTCCATCCCAAGACTAACCCCCTCTCATTTAACAAATCTACTCAACTGTTTATTTGGGGAATCATCATCTTTTAGCTCCAGAAAGTCTGCTATGTCCTCACATTCCTTGGTGCTCTCACCCTTACTTGCCTTCACATTGGTCCGTTTCTTCCTTGAGTTCTGTTTGCTGAGCATGGTTCTTTTTGCTGAGGTCAAGATTCCCTTTTAGGCTGCAGGGCCCCCAGAGGGATTCTTTTTCTTTGTCAGCTCACAAGGGCTCTTAAATAGTTGCTCAAATTCTCTAAGTTGTGGCACTTCAGCAAGTGGTAGATCAAAAAGTATTTCTTCCATGGGGGTTGATGGTGCCTCCAGCAGACAGGCTACCAGGCCTCTGACAAGGAGTGGATGGAAGTCATTCTGACTGAAGGGCTCCTCTCTTTCCAACACTTCCGCATGGGATAAATTCTGTCAACCATGCCAGTTCCTCCTTGACATGCTGTGGCCAGGGAGCACAGGCACACTCACACAGAGCTGTGAAAATATGGAGTTCTCTGTGTCAAGCCCATCCTAGAATCACATCTTCCCAGCCTCCTCCAGTGCTGTCTCCAGGCTCTCAACCAGCCCCCAAAGGAGTGTCCTGCACTGCTTTTCCTCCTCAGGACCCCTGGAGTCTGCAGGCTCAGACATCCCTACAGCTGCTTGGCTCTGGGAAGGAGGCAGGTTAGTGCTGGGAGGGCCACCAGCTGGATGTGTGCTGGCACGATGGTCCCAAGAGCCTCCTTCATTTCAATGTGATTTAAAGAGTTCACGCAGCTGCTCATTGTTCATGCAGCCATCCGACAAGCAGTCTTGGGATGCCAGCTCTCAGCCGGGCAATATGCTCCAAGCAGGGATACAGACGGAGCCCAAGCAGGTATGCTCCCTGTCCTCAGGGGACTCAGAGTCCAGAGTAGGAACAGAGCTTATTCAATAACCACACAAGGAACTGGAGCACAGCCACTGTGTCCAGTGCTGCAGGGAGGAGGCCCATGTCATGAGGGGGCTGAGTAGGGATCTGAAGAGGTCAGGAAGGTCAGGGGAGACTTCCTTGAAGGCACAATTCTGGGGCAGAGATTTGCAGGATGAGCTGGAGTCTTGAGTAGCGGAAGTGGGAAGGAAAGGAGGCAAGGGCTCCCAGGCAGAATGAATTCCCTGTGCAAATACTCTGGGCAGGAGTGAACATGGAACAGACAAGGGAGTTTCACGTGTGGAGCACAGAGCGAGAGACAGGGCAGAGCATGCGTGATGAGGCTGCAGAGGGCCATGGGCCCTGAAACATGCAGGGCTGTGTTCTAAAGCCAGAGGGAAGTCCTAGAAAATGTGAAAAGTGGGACAAGGAGGTAGGAGGGGAGACAGGATCAGATTTGCATTTTGAAGGGTCATTTTGCCTGCAGTGAGGAGAAGATATTTTATGGACAGGTAGTGCAAAGGGGACTGAGTGGACTGGTTAAGAGGCTACTGCACTGCAGGCATCCAGGTGAGTGACGGTGATGGGCGGGGAGCATTGAATTGATTCAAAATTAAATTAGGATAGAAAAATGACCAGATTTGGTTATAAATCGGATGAAGTCACAAATAACATATATTAAGCCAGTTCATAAGGAATGTTGAGAGTAGAGATACTAGGTGTAGAAATACTAGGCCAATACAAAGAGAAAGAAAGCAGTGTTAAAGTCAGACCTCAAGGAATTTAAGGTTGAAAGTCTTAGATGAGATAAGAAGGATGTAAGTAATGAAAAAATCAGTATTTAAGATAACTTTATGTGATCTTGTACAAAAATCAATTGACAAATTAGAACAGCCATGCATTAACAGAGACCAGCAACACTTGGGTAATTCAGTCAAGGTTCTGTGGAAAGAAAGTCAGCACAGCTGGGATATGAAGCAGACACAGCAGCAACATCCTCTGAAGTTGCTGGAAGCTTCCTGATCCTCACAACCCTCTCCAACAGGTATTCGGCCTAAGATGAGAGCATCAGAGTGGGTAAGGACCCCTGAACCTTTTTGGAAGGGTCATCGTCCCCGTCCAAGCTCAGTCTTTTATGCACAAGCCTGGGGCTGACCAGCCTGGAGTTGCACCTGCGCTTAAGAGTGGAAACCAACAGACCTCAACCAGGACACGCTCTTCATCTAAGGGTCTGCTGCTAAGTCACGTCAGTCGTGTCCAACTCTGTGCGACCCCATAGATGGCAGCCCACCAAGCTCCCCCATCCCTGGGATTCTCCAGGCAAGAACACTGGAGTGGGTTGCCATTTCCTTCTCCAATGCATGAAAGTGAAAAGTGAAAGTGAAGTCGCTCAGTCGTGTCCAACCCTTAGCGACCCCATGGACTGCAGCCTACCAGGCTCCTCCATCCATGGGATTCTCCAGGCAAGAGTACTGGAGTGGGGTACCATTGCCTTCTCCATCTAAGGAGTTACCTTCCCAAAATGATTGCTGGTACACAGCACACAGTACTCAGGCTCACAGACTCCTTACCCATCGTTCTCTCATCTCCTTGAGTCAACAGCATGGTCAAAACACACTCCTAAGAAACTTTAAGTATAGTAGAGTTAATGGTATCATTTGTTAAGTTGCCTGAAATAAGAGAAATATTTGAAAACTTCCCCAATTATAGCAATAAATGCCTAGAAATTGAAACGAGAGAATAATTTCATAAATGTAACTCAAATTATAAGTATTTGATAATGAATTCTACAGAAAAGGCCCAAGAATTACCTTATTAAAACTGTAAAATATTGTTGAAGAATAAGATCTAAGTAAAACAGAAACCATATCATGTTTTTAGATAAGAAAATATTTCTAAACTATAATTTTTCAAATTAACTTATAAATTTAATATTCCAATTAGA
Organism: Bubalus kerabau; assembly: GCF_029407905.1. Lineage (NCBI taxonomy): Eukaryota > Metazoa > Chordata > Mammalia > Artiodactyla > Bovidae > Bubalus > Bubalus kerabau. The sequence continues at coordinate 74,776,750 of NC_073631.1, read as the reverse complement.
ATACCATATTTTATGAGGGAAATGGGCTGGGAATTTAATAAACAGATAATGCACAAGAATAATACAGTTATGGAAGATATAAATAACAAGAGTCCTGAGGGAAATTTGTCTCACTAGATATTAGAACATGCTTTAAAATAGAACAGGATATATTAGAAACTTGATCTTAGACAAAAGATCAAGAAGGAATAGAATAAGATATATTAGAATGAAAGCCACTGTGATCAAATCAATGTACAAATGGATCATGGAACATAGTGGGGAAAAAAAAATCAATGGAACACAATAGATTCCAGAAATAGAGGTCAGCATATTTGAAAAATTAATATATGACAAAAATTGGGAATTGCACTAAGGGAATTGCATTGGCCAGCTGATTACTGATCTAGAAGAAAGTTTGTGCTCAGTTGCTCAGTCATGTCCAATTCTTTGTCATCCCATGGACTGTAGCCCATCAGGCTTCTCTGTCCATAGGGATTCTCCAGGCAAGAATACTGGAGTGGGTTGCCATGCCCTCCTCCAGAGGATCTTCCAAACTCAGGGATTGAACCCAGGTCTCCCACATTGCAAGTGGATTATTTACTGTCTGAGCCTCCAGGGAAGCCCAAGAATACTGGAGTGGGTAGCCTATTCCTTCTCTAGGGGAACTTTCCAAACCAGGAATCAAACTGGGGCCTCCTGCATTGCAGGCAGATTCTTTACCAACTGAGCTTTCTGGGAAGCCATAAAGATACTATAAAGTCACTATAAACAAAAAAAAAAGTCTGGAAAAACATTGCAATGTACAGATCAAACATTTAATGTCATTATATAAACAGATCTCTCAAAATGACAAGAAGGGGACAAATAAATATTAGTAAAATGGGCAAAAGAACAAACAATTTAAAGAAGAGAAAGTCTAATTAGTAAGCAGGTGCCCAGTTCACTATAAAATACCAAAGTTTATACATGCATACACATATGTGTGTGTATATATATATACACACACATATACTCATCACACAGGAAAAAAAGAGAGACAAAATGGGGATATTGGGAGAGGGTACTCTCATTTATTACTGGTAGAAATTTTAACTACTAAGAATTTTCAAAAAGAACCTGAAAACATCTTCATGTAAAAACTACATATATATTTGGTCAACCAGTTCTACTCCTGAGAACGTATCCTGTAGACGCATCAGTCTGAATATATAAAAATATATGTATTGTTGTTGTTCAGTTTGCTAAGTCATGTCAGACTCTTTGCAACCCCATGGACTGTAGCATGCCAGACTTCCCTGTCCTTCACTATCTTCCAGAGTTTGCTCAAACTCATGTCCATTGAGTCAGTCATGCCATCCAACCATTTCATCTTCTGTCATCCCCTTCTCTTCCTGCCTTCAATCTTCTGTGTTTAGGAGTTCTTATTTCAGCATTTTTGTAGCAGCCCCAAAGGAAACAAAATCACCACCTCATAGAGGAATGCTTAATATATTGGAGCTGTTAAGAGAAATAATAATAGCTATATAGATTGACATAGGAGAGATTTGATGAAGTTTTCATAAGGTACATTGAATAAGAAAATCAAGATGCAACAAAATATACAACTTATACATAAAAGATTAGATGAATATCATGATACTATATTTTAGAAATAACCTAAGAAATACCTCATACATGTATGTGTAAATATGTGTGCATAATATATACAAATATATCATATATATAATATATGTGTACATAATTTGTACGTATACATATATATATTTATAAATACACATGTATATGATACATGTATAGAGAAGCCTATGTGCTAGATTAATAATTGGACCTCCTTGGGACAGAGTGGAATGGGAGCAGTAAAGAAATGATCCAGTTTGGGAAGGACAGTCATATCAAGTCAGTTTTTGGCTTAAAAAACCTTTAATGATTACTCATTTTACTTAGACAAAAATACAAGTCCCAGATGATTTTATCCCTGGCACTTCTTCAGCTTCACCTTCCACCTTTCTTTCTTCTAACTGTCTCTAATCATCTCAACCTTCTGAAAATTCCTAGAACACGCAAGGCTCTTTCCCACTGCAGGCTTTGTATTAAATACTTGTTTGTATTTCCCTTCTCCTGGAAGGTTCTTCCAGGTCACCTGACTTCTTGTCTTCTAGATCTCAGCTTAAAAGTCACCACGCAAAAATGCCCAAATGCCAAATTTAACCACCCCATTCTTTGTTATAGTATACTGTATGTTTTCTTCACAGCACTTTCACAACTGGTGATTATTTTGGTTTTTGTTACTTAAGTATTGTCTGTCTCCCCACTTTGAGATGTAAGCTCCACAAAGGCAAGAAGTATGTGTATTCTTCTTAGTACTTTGTTAGTGACACCTAACACAGCAGTCGCTGAATGATCCATTTCTTTCGCTGATGAAGTTCAATCTGTCAAATAAAAAACCATTAACTTTCTGCTCACTCCTCAGCAACATCCACACCCATCCTTCTTCCTCCAGCTGAGGCACCATTGCCTGCCTGTGAAATAGGTCCATGCTTTGCCCCTTCCTTAGGGACCTCAGCCCATTAGTTATCAACCTTCTTCTGTATTTTCAGCTGCTTCTTCGCTGATGCTTTCTCCTACATATGTGCTAAAGTCTTCCCATTCTGAAAAGAGGAAAAGATGAAAACAGTTTACATCTTTCTGATAAAATATACTTTGTGATGAATAATACCCATGAATCCCAAACAAATTAAAGAATTCTAAAGAATTTACTTTGGGAAGGAAGATGGGGACAGAGATAGTTCTGTGATGCAAAAGCAGTGAAGAGCAATAAAGAGCACAAAAATGAGACCTAGATATGGAAATGATAAATGACAGAGGCAGCATCACAAATTAGTGAAAATTGGCAAAGAAAGATGGTCTTTTCAATAAATAGACTTGGGAAAATTGTGCCACCAAAAAAAAAAAAAAAAAGAAAGAAACTGGATCTCTCCCAGATAATGTACGTGCAAAATTGATTCTAAGCAGATTAAAATCCTAAATGTGAAAGGCAGAACAATAAAACTTTTAGAATGTACTAAAGAAACATAATTTCATGACTTTGGAATAGGAAAATGTGTTTTTTTACAGAAGAATCTATCAAAGAAAATGGCTAAAATGGCTAAATTTGAGTATATTAATTATATTCTGTTCCTCAAAAGGCATCATATAAAGAAAGTAGAAGGATAAGCCACAGCTTGGAAGATATTTACACACTTGTAATAAGCCAAAGACTAATCCAAAAATATAAAGAACACCTATAAATTAATTTAAAAGGCAGAAAACCCACTGTAAAAATAGGCAAGTGATTTGAATAGACATTTCATAAAGAAGTCTGTAGTAAATATATATATATATGGAAAAGTAATGCTTTCATAGTAATCTGCCAGAAAATGACTATTTTAATAGATCAGGATAGTACACCAGGACTCTCAGGCTGTGTCTCCAACCTCAGGTAAAGTGGCTCCTGCATTTAATGGTCAGGTCCTCACCTCTGAATTGTGCTTGGGGTATTAATGTTTGGAAGAGGAGCTTCAGAAGAGGGACCTTATTCAAGATAAGAAGCTATTATAAAATTTTGCAAGAAGATTATGATCCAGCATTTATGAAATTTCCTAGTAGATTAATCTGATTTTTACTTATGGAAAATACAGGATTAACTTAATCCTCAATGAAATCTGAGGGTGCTGACCATAAGAGCTCAAAAAATAAACTTTTTAGTCTGATGAAGCCATCATTATTTTCCTGACCTCTGCCTCTCTCTCTCCCCGATCTCCTGTCTCTTCTCATACTTACTGTAACCACTCTCATCTCATCCCTACTCTGATCATTCTACATCTCAACATTTTACAATATTGTTTGCAATTTTTAAATTTTTCTCCAATTCATGATGAGTATTATTGGAAGAAAAATTTCAGCACAAAATAAAGTCAGCAGTAGTTCCAACTGCATATGATAAAATTTGTTTTACTAAAAATTAATGGAAAACTCTATTTTTGTCAAAATTCAAATAAAATTTAGGCTGGATGAATTGGAGTCAGTACAAGTAATGGCCTCAGAAGGAAACTATAGTTTTGCCTCATGGCAAAAACCACAAAGAGTAAAATGTGACAGGAACTCAAACTCAATCAATGAATCACATCTTTGCTATAAAATTTCTCTTTAGAAACACATTGAAAATAATATCATGAAAATTAAAAAGAAAGAAAGATGGAACTGGTATCTCTTTTGTACAGAAAAACTGATAATTTAGTCCCATCCAGTTGACTCTGAAATTCTGAAAAACACTGTATCATTCTGATTAAAACATTTTATCCAAATTATCCTAAACATCAGTAGTTTGTTGAATGTGCTTTTTCCATGGAATCCTACAACTTACCCTATATGTAAAATATTTATAACCTAGTATTTTGTGAATCAGAAAACAGCAAATGTTTATTCATTATCTAATGTCATTCACTAATACCTATTGAGATGCCATACATTTTTGCAGCTAACATTTATTGAGTGCCAGCTGTACACTTCTTTATGTGCTAAACATTAAGAATACAAAGATACACGAGACAAATTTCTGACTCAAAGAACTTATATTTACAAACTGAAAATACAAGTCTAAAGGTGGTTCATTTTGCTTTACTTTTTTTGATTCTGTTTATAAATCTGTGCATTTTAAAAAAATTTCACATGGTTGAAGATGCCATTTGTAAATTATTCATTCATTGCTCTGCTATAATATCATCTCTTCAAGGCAGTGTCCTCTCCTGAATTTTCATTTATTTAAACACTTGTGCATGGCTTAGAAATCAGTACCAGAAACCTCTATAGCATTACACTCAAAATATGAAGTTGGCATTTTACATTCTGTAACAGACTCTCCTTAATTTAGCCTGTCAGAGTTAGTTTATCCTGTCAGTCCTCCATAAAGTCAAACCATTAATTTCCTGACTGTCAGTGTACATATCACTTTCAGGATAAATCTATCAAATAAAACCTGACATCTCCCAGGCTTTGCCATCATTAGATAGTGATTAATGTTAAAAACTTCCATCCGTCTTAAACACTCCTATTTCTAATTCAGTAATTGAATCAAAGATAGAGGATATTGTGTTAATGGGCAGGGCAGTCTTCCCAGGTGGTTCCTTCAGCTCCTGAGATATGGGGTCTGAGATTCCCCCAAACCATTCCTAGCTTGAAGATTCAACTGCAGTCTCCAGCTGGACTTCTGCCTCGGTACTTCAGTACTCCATGGTGGTACTCCATGAATCCTAAAAAGCTCAAGATGAGTTAATTACAAACTTTGGCCTGCAACAATCAATTAAGCTGACAGGAATCAGTTCTTCCAGATTTTTTTTACATTGTATTAAGCATATGGTACTCTAATACGTATTTAGATATAGGGTATTAATAAAATATTTTTAATACAGTGAGTTAATAAAGTACATTAACATATTAATACACTGCACTAAAGAGCTTAAAGCTTTATATTGGATTCCCACTGTTTCACTGCCAACTGGAAATACAATCCCTTCATATTCTGACTCCTACCCAGTCCTTCATTCTCTTTTAATCTCTCCTTCTGTCTTGCATCCTATCTGTTTCCCCACTCCAGCTTCATTGGCTTATTTGCAACCTTTCAAATACCCTGCTCTTTCCTTCTCTGAGTCTTTCCATTTTCTCTGCTGAAATGGTCTTTTCCCTCATCTTCATTCGTGTTCTCTTCAACCTTCAGGCTTCTGACTAAAGGTCATTTCTTCAGCGTTGGGCTTCCCACGTGGCTGAGATGGTAAAGAATCTGTCTGCAATGCAGGAGACCCAGGTTTCATCCCTAGTTGGGAAGATGCCCTGGAGAAGGGCATGGCAACCCACTCCAATATTCTTGCCTGGAGAAGTCCATGGATACAGGAGCCTGGCAGGCTATAGTCCATGGGGTCGAACAGAGTTGGACATGACTGAGTAACTAACACTTTCACTTTCTTCAGAATCATTTAAACCTAATTTCCATAAGTATGTTGTCAAACACCTCTCCTTTAGCACGAATGTCATCACTTACTTGCTTGTCTATTTCCTCTCAACAGTAGAATTCATGAGAACATGGAAATGTTCTGGCTTTTTACCATTCTATCACTGTAACCAAGTACACACAAGGACTCAAACTCACAAAATGTTCAATAAATAAGTTTAATTGCAGTGGACTCTCTCTCTCTGTCTCAGCTGCTTTTGATATTTCCTCTCTCTTGGGTTTTCAATAGTTTGACTGTCATGTGCTTAGATCAGATTTTCTTCCTGCTTGTAGTTTTTTGAGCTGCTTGGATCTGTGGCATAATTTTTTTTAATCAAATTTGGAAATGTTTTAGCATCATTTCCTCAAACATCTCTCTTCTCCTCCTGCTATTCCAATTACACACATGTAAAATGGCTTTATAATATCCCACAAGGCAGCTCCTTGGAAGAAAAGTTAAGACAAACCTAGACAGCATATTAAAAAGCAGAGATATCACTTTGCCAACAAAGGTCCATATAGTCAAAGCTATGGTTTTTCCAGTAGTCATTGAGAGATGTGAGAGTTGGACCATAAAGAAAGCTGAGTGCCAAAGAATTGATGCTTTGAACTGTGGTGTTGGAGAAGACTCTTGAGAGTCCCTTGGACAGCAAGGAGATCAAACCAGTCAATCCTAAAGGAAATCAACCCTGAATATTCATTGGAAGGACTGATGCTGAAGCTAAAGCTTCGATACTTTCACCAACTGATGTGAAGAGCCGACTCATTAGAAAGATCCTGATGCAGGGAAAGATTGAGGGCAGGAGGAGAAGAGGGTGACAGAGGATGAGATGTCTGGATGGCATCATCAATTCAATGAACATGCGTTTAAACAAGCTCAGGGAGATAATGAAGGACAGGGAAGCCTGGCATGCTGCAGTCCATGAGGTCTCAAAGAGTTGGATATAATTCAGGGACTGAACAACAACACAAGGCACTAAGCCTCCCTTTCATTTTTTTTTTTTTTTTTTCTCTCTCTAAATTTCAGTTTAACTAACCTCTTTTTTTTTTTTTTTTTTCCCCTTATACAAGTCTTATCTATTCTTCAGGGCGCTATTTACCCTTTGAAATCTCTTTTCAGTGCACAGGTTCCCAAGAGCTATACTCAGACAGAGCATATACAGTCTTCCCCTTTTTGTGTGTGTCTTAACATTTGACCAAAGACTTCAGAGGATGCCTGTGCACATTCCTGGAATTCCTCCTTGGCACAGCTCTTTCCTTTCTGGTACTCTGCCCTATAAAGTTCCAGCTGCTCAAGCAACGCCAAACTCTGATCTCTGTCCACACAGCTCAATGCCACTGCTGTGCTCTGTTCGTGCTGTAATTCCCTCCACTGTGTCCCAAAGAGTTCACCACACAGACAGCCAAGGTGATCAGGAGACTCATTTCATGTTTTCCCTCAGAACTCCAAGTCTTGCTCTGCTTTTTATCCAATGTCTGAAAGTCATTTTTTCATATACTTTTCCAGTTATATAGTTGTTGACTTTGAGAAAACTAATCCAATACCAACTCTTCTGTTTCCCCCATCTTATTTGGGATAAATCCAAGCTCCTAGCCCTGGTTAATAAAGCCCTGTAGGATCTGGCCCCTGCCCACTTCTCTGACTTCATCAAACACCAGTTCCCTCTCTCCCCACCTGTAGACGCCATACTGACCTCCTCTGCATCTGCAGTGCCTCCCTACCATAGCGCCTTCGCCCTGCTGACTCTTCTGTCCAGGTTGCTCTACCCTCCGATCTTCATGGGATGGTCTCTTGCTTATCATTCAAGTTCACCCAAATTAAAGTATCCACTCAGTCACTGTCAGAGTAAACTGTTTTAATTATCTGCAGGATGCATATCACATTCTGATATTTTTCATTCACCTAACTCTCGGCTTATTTTCTGTCTCCCTTCATTAGAACCAAGTATCCATGAGGCAGGAACCTTTCCTGTCTTGTTTCCTGCTGTATCTTCAATGCTGTCTAGCCTGTAGAAAGCTCTTGCTAAATATTTCCTAGGTAAATGGATAAAACCCATTTTTCTTTTTGATTGCTTCATACTTTCTCCCAAATTACCACCAATTTCAATGGACATTCAATCTTATATAATATACAGATGCTGAGGGGGAAGGTGGTAATGATAATTCTTGGACACTGAACTTGACATTCATTATCTCATTTAATCCCTATTACAAGCCTCTGAAGTATCTGCTATCATCATCGGTATGGTAGATGAGGACACAGCAGCAAAGAGAAGGTCAGCGCCTTTCTGAGTATCTCACATCTCCTCACTCCCACACCCCACTGTTTTTTATCCTACCAGATTTTATAGAGTTGGTATTGTTCAGTCTCTGGTTTTTATTGCCCTGTCACTGGAGCTGGGTTTGTATCACCTGTGAGACGTGCCCAGGTCACACTAGTCTCTAGCACTGAAGCATCATGTACCACATCTGTTACCCATTAGTCTTCTTTGCAAAAAAAAAAAAAAAAACCCAAACCCATATTGTGCTATTGTATCCAACCTTCATGTTTCTACTGTAGCATAAATATGCTTAACCAGCTGCTGCTAACGCTTTGTAATACTTTTGACAACTCTACTGAGAGCCCTTCTTAATGGGGCAGACGCTGTGAAATCAAGCAGGCAAGTGGAGCTTAGTGACAGAGCCCAGGAGGCGGGTGCCGGTCAGTGCCACTTCATTCTGCTTTCGTTTGTTTTTAAGACTTGAGTCTAAAACAGGTCATGTGGAAGTCCCTATGCACAAGTTTCAAAGGTAGCATAAGATCTGAGGTTCAGGGTTAAAGGAAAGGAGTTTGGGGGTGGGAGAACAGTTCAAAATATTTTCACAGAAGTGACTGATGAAATTACCAACATGAGTATGTTTCTCCAAAGAGCACATAGAGAGCAACAGAAGGCATCAAATAGAGGTAAAGAGCAAGGGGATACATAAAAAGAATGATCGTTTTCCCAGAGAGAGTAAATGACACATCCAATGCCAAGGTTAATAATAGCAATATTAGTAACTAAATAAGAGATGCAGTTTTGAGTAATTTTAGGAAAAAAATGTCCAAATACTATATCCACTGCTTACAACCTATGAGACCTGGGCAAGTAAGTTCTTCGCCCTCTTCAAGTTTGAATTAAATCTGGATAATTAATCCTTCCACAAGATATGAGAGAAGAAAACAGGGACTTACCATATAGCACAGGGGACTAGATTCAATAGTGTTTAATAACATATAAAGGTAAAAATCTGAAAATGAATATACATATATATAATAATATATAATCACTTTGCAGTACAGCTGAAACTAACACAACACTGTAAATTAACTATAGTTTTTTAAAATGATTTAAAAAACTATGTGAAAGAGGGAGATTCAAAATAGAAGGCACAATATGTATTAATACAATGAAATCAGCGTAAAGGGTCTCCCACAAGCCCCAAAACACAAGGAGGTGAAGATAAGCCTCCATCATTCACATAGTCTGCAGGATATCAGGGGTTGCAGAGGGTTGTGGGAGGAGGAAGGAAAGATGGAAGCATCAAGTCTCCTACATACAGATTTGTAAACAAGAAAAGCTGGAATTCTTTAGTAGTCTAGTGGTTAAGACTCAGTGCTTTCACTGCTGTGGCCCAGGTTCGATCCCTGGTCAGGGAACTAAGATCCTGCAAGCTGTGTGGCCTGGCAAAAGTGGGAGGCAGGAAGAAGGGGTAGAAAAAAGCAATAGCAGCAAGAGCACTCCCTGAGCCATTGGAGAACAGCCATTGCAGCTGGGAGGGATTTTGCCATTTTTGAACTCCCTGGGTGGGAGTGTGGCAGGGAGGGAAAGGGTCTGCGGGAAGAAATTCTGCATGGGTTTGAACAGTGAACCCCCTATTTTTCTCCACGGTTGGAAGAACGTTTAGAATTTAAGGGCAGCAGCAATAGTGCTAAAGGCTGTACAGATGCATGCTGCAGGGAGCCTTCCAAATTTCTCAGTTAAACACATAACAAAGATTTGGGTGTTCATGAGATCAGAGTATAAAAACATCAACTTAATTTTCTCTGAGACCATGTCTCAGGTTTCCTTGTTATTAGACTCTCCCGGCCGAAAATGGCCCCAATTCCATGAATGTTGCATGAGCTTGCAGAACATCTACGATGCCCTTGAGTAAGATTCATTATCTCACACAACGCTGGCTACGGCCGGTTCATGGCTGTATGTTCTAGCAATTTTGAGCTGGCTCACTCCAGAAGGAAGAACAATTATGACATTAAAAACTTTACCTGATCTGAGCACCTGCTTGCATCTGCTTGTTTGTGGACAAACCAGGTAAGCTTGAGAACAAGTTATTTTAAATAATTTGCATATAGGAGGCTAATTACACCGGAAAACAGATATATTGGTCACAAATGTTCCCTGCCTCATTTTTGCTATTAAGTTCCATAAAAAAAGAGGGCTGCGATTTTGGTGAATGTTTGGGAAAGTGCCCCTCCTACATGTTTATGTGTAGGAGGTGAAGTGAATCCTGAGGAAAAAAAATTCCAGACATGAGAATTCCTGGTGCCTCAGGGAGCAGCAATGTGGTCAGTGCTGGGAGCAGAGATGGAAAGAGAGGCCATGGGGCTGCAGTCAGGGCAGGGCCTTGTAGGGTCTTTGAGGACTTAGGCTCTTACGTTAAGTGGAGTGACCCCACTTGGAGGGTTTAGAGCAGAGGAATGACATAATCTGAATAATGTTTGAAATGGATTATTCTTGCTTCCTGTGTTAATGAGAATTACTAACTAGACTGTGGGTGGCAAGTGTGGAAGGAAGGAAACAAATGAGAAAACTTCCACAACTCTGAAAAAGGGTGATGAAGCTGCCCACATCAGGAGGGAGCAGAGACAATGGTTGTGAAGTGGTCAGGCTCCGGATATATTTTAAAGGCAGAGTCAATAGGACTTGTTGATGTATTAAGTGTGGTAATTAAGAGAGGATTCAAGGATGGCTCCAATGCTTTTGCCTAAACAAATGGAAGGATAAAGTTGCCATCAACAGAGATGGGAAAGACTGTGGCTTGTGAGGGTTATGGATTGAATTGTGTCCATGTGGCCCCCCGCCCCCCTTCATATGCTGAAGTCCTAACTTCTAGTCCTTCAGAATGGGACATTATTGGAAATAGGGTGTTGCCCCATAGCTCAGTCGGTAAAAACATGTACCTGCAAATGCAGGAGTCTGCCTGCAATGCAGGAGACCCAGTTCAACTCCTGGATCACGAAGATCCCCTGGAGAAGGAAATGGCAGCCCACTCCAGTATTCCTGCCTGGAAAATCCCATGGACAGAGGAGCCTGGGGTGCTACAGTCCTTAGGGTAACAAGAGTCGGACACGACTGAGCAACTAAACTACAATAGTAATGAGTTAGTTCAGTTTAGTTCAGTTGCTCAGTCAGGTCCCCATGGACTGCAGCACACCAGGCTTCCCTGTCCATCACCAAGTCCTGGAGTCTACTCAAACACATGTCCATTGAGTTGGTGATACCATCCAACCATCCATCCTCTGCTGTCCCCTTCTCCTCCTGCCTTCAGTCTTTCCTAGCATCAGGGTCTTTTCTAAGGAGTCAGTTCTTCACTTCAGGTAGACAAAGTATTGGAGCTTCAGCTTCAGCATCAGTCCTTCCAATGAATATTCAGGACTGATTTTTAGGATTGTCTGGTTGGATCTCCTTGCTGTTCATGGGACTCTCAAGAGTCTTCTCCAACACCACAGTATAAAGTATCAATTCTTAAGTGCTCAACTTTCTTTATGGTCCAATTCTCACATCCATTCATGACTACTGGAAAAGCCATAGTTTTGACCAGATGGACCTTTGTCAGCAAAGTAATGTCTCTGCTTCTTAATACGCTATCTAGGTTTGATATAACTTTTCTTCCAAAGAGCAAGCGTCTTTAAATTTCATGGCTACAGTCACCATTGGCAGTGACTTTGGAGCCCAAGAAAATAAAGTCTTTCACTGTTTCCATTGTTACCCCATCTATTTGCCATGAAGTGATGGGACCGGATGCCATGATCTTAGTTTTTGAATATTGAGTTTTAAGCCAACTTTTTCACTCTTTTCTTTCACTTTCCTCAGGAGGCTCTTTAGTTCCTCTTTATTTTCTGCCATAAGGGTGGTGTCATCTGTGTATCTCAGGTTATTGATGTGTCTCCTGGCAATCTTGATTTCAGCTTGTGCTTCATCCAGCCCAGCATTTCACATGATGTACTCTGCAAGTAAGTTAAATAAGCAGGATGACAGTACTCCTTTCCCAATTTTGAACCAGTCTGTTGTTCCATGTCCTGATCTAACTGTTGCTTCCTGACCTGCATACAGATTTCTCAGGAGGCAGGTAAGGTGGTCTGGTATTCCCATCTCTTTCAGAATTTTCCACAGTTTGTTGTGATGCACAGAGTCAAAGGCTTTGGTGCAGTCAATAAAGCAAAAGTAGATGTTTTTCTGGAATTTTCTTGCTTTTTGTATGATCCAATGGATGTTGGCAATTTGATCTCTGGTTCCTCTGCCTTTTCTAAATCCATCTTGAACATCTGGAAGTTCTTGGTTCATGTACTGTTGAGAAGAGGTCATGCTGGGGGTAGTGTGGGTCCCTAATCCAATATGACAGTGTCCTTTTTAAAAGGAGAAGTTTGAACACAGCCATGCCCAGGGAGAATGTTGCGTGAAGATGAAGGCAGAGGTCTACAAGCCAAGGAACCACCAGAAACCACCAGTAGCTTGGAGAGAGGATGGGACAGATTCCTTCTCACAGTTCCTAGAAGGAGTCAACTCTGCTGATGCCTCGATTTCAGACTTCTAGCCTCCAGAACTGTGAGCCAATACATATCTGTCATGTTGGCCACCTAGTGTGGGATACTTTGTCCCAGAAGCCCTAAGGACTTAATGAAGAGGAGTTTGGAGAGAAGGGCAAGTCAAGGATTCAGTTTGAGCCCCTTTAAATACAAGATGCCGGGCAAAACTAATACAATATTGTAAAGTTTAAAAATAAAATAAAATTTAAAAAAAAAACAACAACAACAAAAAATAAATAAATAAATACAAGATGCCTGTTGAACATCTAGAGTAGATCAAGGAGGCGGCTCAGTATTAAAGTCAGAGGTTCAACAGAGATGTCCAGATAGAGATTTATTTTACTGATCATTAGCATGCTCATAACATTTAAAGCTATGAGATGAGTGAGATCTAGAGATTCAGAGAGTGAGAGTAAACAGATAAAAAAGAGGTTCAAGGAGGAGTCCAATCGAGGTTGGAGAAATAAGGAAGGGCTAGCAGGTGAGAGTAAGAAGGAGCTACCTGTACAGTAAGTGGGAGACGAGGACCATGGGGTGTCCCAGAAGTTGAAGGAAGAAAGGGTTTTAAGGATGATTCAGAGACAGGCTGTGTCAAATATTGCTGGTGATGAGAAGGTGAGTAGGAATTGACCACTGGTATTAGTAATTTGGGTGACTTAGTGATTTTAGTGGACAGCCTACTGTCTATCTAATTGGATAGATTATATAGATCTAGAGGTTCTTGCCTGGAAACTCCCATGGATGGAGAAGCCTGGTAGGCTGCAGTCCATGGGGTCACTAAGAGTCAGACACGACTGAGCGACTCCACTTTCACTTTTCACTTTCATGCATTGGAGAAGGCAATGGCAATCCACTCCAGTGTTCTTGCCTGGAGAATCCCAGGTACGGGGGAGCCTGGTGGGCTGCCGTCTATGGGGTCGCACAGAGTTGGACACAACTGAAGCGACTTAGCAGCAGCAGCAGCAGAGGCAAGGAATTAGAGACAATTGTTTCTTATAAAAGGAAGCAAAGAAATTGAACCATACCCAAAAGTGACTTGACAGAGAATATGTTGCATGTGTTTGTGTGTGTGTGTGTGCTTTACTTTAATATGGGAGAAGTAACCTTACATTTTGGAGAAGGCAATGGCACCCCACTCCAGTACTCTTGCCTGGAAAATCCCATGGATGGAGGAGCCTGGTAGGCTGCAGTCCATGGGGTCGCTAAGAGTCGGACACAACTGAGTGACTTCACTTTCACTTTTCACTTTCCTGCATTGGAGAAGGAAATGGCAACCCACTCCAGTGTTCTTGCCTGGAGAATCCCAGGGACGGGGGAGCCTGGTGGGCTGCCGTCTTCGGGGTCACACAGAGTCAGACACGACTGAAGTGACAGCAGCAGCAGCAGCAACCTTACATTTATATGTTGATGGAAACAATCCAGAAGAGAGGGAAATTTTCCTGATGCAAGTAAAAGAAGGAAGAATTGCTGGAGTGATGCATCAATACTTCAGTAGATGAGGGGGGTCAGGGAACCAGGGTCAAGCGGAGTCTTTGACCATGGAGAGGAGCATGGAAGTTTCCTCCACAGGAACAGAAAGGAAGGCAGGTATGTAGAGTCAAGGAGCTAGCAGATGGTTTGTGCTGGGAACTTTTGCAAGTTCTTCTCACCACTCTTGAAGCAATGTCTAGTGGAATAGGAGGCAATGTCATCAACTGATAGACAGGAGTGGGGAGGAAGTGCTGGAGGTTTGAGGAGAGAGGAAAATATTGTATAATTGTCATTTAGAAGAGATGCAGTGACTGCCCTAAGAGACTGTGGTCTGGTTGCCAGGCAGCCCACTGTGATCAAATTCACATTAAGCATAACAGAAGTCACACAGATCCATATGGGGAACCCAGTGCTCTCAGGAGGGAATGACGGTTGATGTAATGTGTCAGCCTGGCTGAACCATGGGGTACCCAGACATTTGGTTAAACATGATTCCGGGTGTGTCTGTGAGGGTGTTTCTGAATGAGATTAACATTTGAATTGGTAGACTAAGTAAGGCAGATCTCCCTCCCCAGTGTGGGTGGGCCTCATGCGGTCAACTGAAGACCGAATAGAACACAAAGACAGTAAGAGCAAAGCCTGCCGTCCTGACTGCTGAGCTGGGACACTGGGCTTCTTCTGCCTTCCAGCTAGAACTTACACCATCAGCTCTCCTGGGTTTGTAGCCTGATGACAGCAAGTCTTGGGTTTTCTCAACTTCCATAATTGCATGAGTCAGACCCCAGGCCCATTTGGTCAGACCTGATGAGCTACAGTCAAATGGCATTAAAAAAAAAAAAAAAAAAAGCCTAATGTCTAGGGCTCTTCACAGAGCAGGTTAGGATGGGTACCAACTGGGGACAAGCAAATGTGGACACTTCATACACTGAGTTCAGTAAAACATCTATTAAATGATTGAAAGTGAGCTCTGGGCAAGAATTTTAACATCTAATTTATTTTACAGATGAGGAACACTGAGGCCCCCAGAGATGAAGTTATGTCCTAAGGCTACACAGCTGGTTAGTAGCTGAGACTGGACTAGAGCCTATTTGGTTTCACTCCCCACTTCAATGCTCTTTCTGCAGCCTCCCTAATTAGGGGGCATCCTGAACCCAATGAAGCACGTGTAACCCTTTGATATGAGGATGCTTTCCACCAATAAAGCCAGGAAGTCTCCATAAGCAATGCCTCCCAATTGCCTGGAACTTCTGGGTATGCATAAGGGCATCAAGGAGTTTTTGCCATTCAGAAGTCATTCCCCACCTTTAGATCCCAGAGGCCTTTTCAGTGACAGCCGCTCAAGCAAGTCCATGTATCTAATTAAAAATATGGATTTTCTGTTGTGAGTTAAAGTCAAAATGCAGCTTCAAAATTTGCTTTGCCAAGTACATTTAATAATACCTAAATGCTCTCATGTGTTAAATATTCATCCATTTTCTCCATAACTGCTTACGATAAATATTGATGATTATCTAACTTTGCAAATGGCTGTGTACATAGGAGAATATTCACGTGTGTCTCATTGATTTTCCTGACAGGGCCAAATGGAGCAGGTAGGCCAATTTAACACAACCAATTTCCAATTTTGCACAGGCTGAATAGGAGAAGGGCCATGGAAATGAATAATCAATCTTACTACCATTATTATTAATAATATTTAGCTTACCTACAGCTCCTTCCATCTTCTGAGCACTTTGCCAGCATTAACAAATTTATTCACTAACACTCAAGGGAGGCATTTCTGTAATGGGAAGGAGAGGCCAAGGGAGATGTACATGGCTAACCAGGGCTAAGGAATAAGTTGGAGCCCTGGTGCAAAAAAAGGATAATCTTATGTGAGTTCTGATCCCCACTGGATTTTTTGCCTCCTTAAATTTTGGAGACTTATTGCAAACCCAGGAAGCAAGTCAAATGCATTTATAAAACCTAGTTTTATAAAATGTGTGCTCCCCATAACAATAAGAACTGCCTGATAATGGCTACTGTATTTTGAACACCTACAGTGAGCTCAACGCTGCTAAATGTTGGGGGTCAGAAAAGAGCCTCTATGCTGAAGAAGCTGGCAGATCAGTGAGGGAGAGGGAACTGTGATGAACCAAACTATATGCAGGCCATTTCTGAGATAAACAGAGAGGCACAGCTCCCCAGAGAAGGGCACCCAGCACACCGTGAACATCTTCCCTGAGAAGGTGGTGCTTCTACTGGATGAGGAGAATCAAGCAGGGGATTGAGCCGGGCAGACAGCCATTGTAGAGAAAGGGGAAAACCCGGGGAAAGGTGGGCTGGAGAAGTGCTGTGTCCTCTGGAAACTGCAAAATACTTCAGTCTGACTGGAGTGAAGGCTGCCTATCTGAGAGGAAAATAATGTGATGCCAGAGGAATAATTGTGATGCCCTTGTATGTCCCTGCAGCAGGTTCTGGAATAGCTCCCATCGCCCTCGTTCCCCTGTAGTGTGACCTTGCCAACCCTTCCCTCGAGAGGTGGATCATGTCCTCTCCCCTTGAATCTGGGGGTACAGTGGACAGAAGTCGGGTCAGGTCCCCTCCCTGACTTCTGAGACTGGGACAGAAAAGGCAACGCTACTTCCAACTCATCCACAGGGCCCCTTGCTTTCAGAGTGCTCAACCACCAGCCACGAAGTCTGGTGCAACACCCCACTGGTGCTCAGGCCACCCGGCTACATGGAGAGGCCACATGTAGTTGCTCAGGTCAACAGCCCTCGCTGAGACCCCAGCCAACAGCCAGCACGGGCCTCCAGACTTGTGAATGAAAACACCTCCAGATGACTCTAGCCCTGAGCTGTCGAGCTAATCCCCACTCTTTCATCTTCCTGGTGGAGACTTCAGACACTGTGAAGCCTAGGCAAACTGTCCCCATTGTGGACCATCCAAATTTTGGCCCATGAAATCCACTAGCATAATATAATGGTTGAAATTGGCGGGGGAGAGGGGGTTGTTATGGAGCAACAGTAACCAGAACAACAGCACTGCAGACTTTTTATTCTCAGAGAACCGCTGAAGGATGTCAGGGGAAGGGATATCATCAGGTTTGGTGCTGAGTGGCCCCCAGGGAGGGTCTTCCCAGGTGGCTCTAGTGGTAAGGAACCCACCTGCCATTGCAGGAGACGCAAGAGATGCAGGTTTTACCCCTGGGTCAGGAAGATTCCCCGGAGGAGGGCATGGCAACCCACTCTAGTATTCTTGCCTGGAGAATCCCATGGACAGAGCAGCCTGTTGGGCTACAGTCCATAGGGTCACAAAGAGTCAACACAACTGAAGTGACTCAGCACACACAGCCCCTGGGGATCTTATTTGAAAGGCAAAGACCTAGTTAGTGGTTTCTGTGTCTCAGGTCTATGGGTCAGTCTCAGGTGAGTCTGGGTTGTCACCTTTTGTGTCACTGTCAATTAATTTTGTCAGTCTCATGCCTCTCCCTCTAGCTCAGTGACTCTTATTCTTGGCCATACATTTAGATCTCCTCAAGAGCATTAAGAAATCCCATTTCCCAGGCCCCACCCCAAAGCAATTAAATCAGAGTATCTGGAGAAGTGGGACTCTGACACCGGTATTTTGAAAGGGTCCCCTGGTGATTTTAATGTGCAGCCAAGGTTGAGAAGCATGGAATGCGCTGTTCACTGACCACATGGGCTGAGTTAGGGGACAGTAGCTTATGCTGTGGAGAAGGCAATGGCACCCCACTCCAGCGCTCTTGCCTGGAAAATCCCATGGACGGAGGAGCCTGGTGGGCTACAGTCCATGGGGTCACTAAGAGTCGGACACGACTAAGCAACTTCACTTTCACTTTTCACTTTCATGCATTGGAGAAGGAAATGGCAACCCACTCCAGTGTTCTTGCCTGGAGAATCCCAGGGACGGGGGAGCCTGGTGGGCTGCCGTCTATGGGGTCGCGCAGAGTTGGACACGACTGAAGCGACGCAGCAGCAGCAGCAGCAGCATCTCATGCTGTAAATCTGAAATTTAGTTGAGAACTAGAATTACACATTGCAAAATTTGTAGTACTCTTTTCACCTTAGCAGAAAAAGAAGTTTCTAGACACTAGACTCTGCTTACTGTAAAGGAACCAAAGGAAAACTTACAGCCCCGAGGCCATATTATGAAAAATACATGCATTCCTGAGGGTGAATTTAGGAAAAAAGAGAATTCTGAGGTTCTCTTATTGTGAGGCTTGTTTATTTTCAATCGAGAGCTTGTTTCTCTAAACCACAGCTTCCCCAGCAAGGTTTGATTAAAGCATCTATTCCAACAAACTATTTTCTTTTGCTCTGACACTGGCCCAAACCAGAATCCATCAGTTTCATAGCTGTAGCGCATATCTAGAAACTGAAGAAAAGAATAAGAAAACCTCCCCTTATCTTGTGTGAATACGGTGGTGAGTGGGTACATGTATGCAGGTCCAGAAGAGTGATACCAAAAGGTAGTGGATGGGCAGGATGGTATAGAGAGGGACTGGGCAGAGGAGAATGAATTTAGGAATGCTTGCTAACCCTGAGCAGGTCACCTGCCTTCTCTGGGCCCCAGTTCTCTCAGTCATATAAGAAGGTAGGGTGATCTTGAGGTCCCCTCCCCAGCCTGAGACTATGATTCTGTCATAAGGTACCAGAAACCTCTGTTCTGTTTTGTAATTATCATTCTGCCCCAGACGATCTGTGAGTCCTAGTACATGGCAGTTCATTCCTCTGTGTAGTAACCATGTGGTTTTTTTTTAATTGAAATACAGTTTGATTTACAATATTAGTTTCAGATGTGCAGCAAAATGACTCATTTATACATGTATTTTCAGATTGGTTTCCATTATAACATGACTCGAGTATAGTTGCCTATGTGTGCTTAGTCTCTCAGTCATGTCCAGCTCTTTGCAACCCCATGGACTGTAGCCTGCCAGGCTCCTCTGTCCATGGGATTCTCCAGGCAAGAATACTGGAGTAGGTTGCCATGCCCTCCTCCAGGATATCTTTCCAGCCTAGGGACCAAACTCTGGTCTCCCACATTACAGGTGGATTCTTTACCATCTGAGCCACCAGGGCTAGACAGTAAATCCTGATTGCTTATCTATTTTATGTGTAGTGGGGTGTATCTGTTAATCCCATACTCCTAATTTATAACCATGTTTTCCGATGCTTTGAAGACCCTTGGGGAGACTGCACCTCCCAGGGCTCTAACTCCTGGAGGTGAAAAAGGGGTCACCACCCAGCAAACAAAGCAATCCAGAGCCATACCCCAAATACCTCCTTTATCAGGTCTCATAACTCTCACAGGCTGGACCACTGTCCACTTGCCATGGTCATCCCAGAACCAGGTACCAGACCACTAAGTGCAGCCTCTATGCACCAGAGCCTCCTGAAATTATGCAAACTAGCCAACCCTCAGCCTGCTTACCCTGCCTTGCTCCTTCCTCTCTCGGAAATCACAATAAAGGCTCCTGCCCACGTTTGCCCCTCACTTCCTCTGCCTCCTGACTGCCCTGGTTCTTCCCGTATGCCCCCTGATCTTGGGAGCTGTGAGGGTAACAAGCTGACTTTGCAATGGCAGTCACCTCCTGATCTGTTGACCTCACCACACCTGAATAACAACAAAAGCTACACTTTCAAACATTCTGACCATTTGTAAGTCACAGGTGAGAATGGCAACCTTTCTCTGTTTTCTGAGAACAACCATTGATCCCAAATGCAGTCCATCAAAGCATGTGTGCTTAGAAATTATAGCAACATTTCAGACCAATACAGAAAAGTACCTTCGAAGTCTGCATGTTAGGATGGGCTGGTCCAGACAGCCATTCCCTCATCCTTAGATCTGTAGATTGCCAAGCAAATTGTCCATGGAATCACAGATGATTGGTACAGAAATTGGGGGAGCAAATACAAAACAGTCCTTCAGCATGACTCAGCAGTCTTGGTAGTGTTGCATCAAAGAAACTGACCCTAACCCTTCCAGACACACACCCTGTGCTCAATAGTACATATTGCCATTATCAAAGCAGTCCATTATGCCCTGAGTTTAGTAATGTTTCCCATAATTTGCATCATAATGGTGTACTGATATGATATGAGAGGGACCCACAGTCTCATCTCAGCACCCCATTTTCATAGCTCACACAGCAGGCTTAATTTCACAGCTTTTAGTTTTATGACATTCAAATACCAACAATTGATTGAGGGAGGGGAGAGCCCCAAGTTGATTGGAAATATCTCACTGCAAAAAATCCTGAAGGAAAACTTGCCACTTTATAAAAGGTCACCAGATAAATAAATTGCCTTCTCAACTGGGATGATTCCTGTTGTCATTAAGCCCCAGCAGAGATCTAACACACTTTGATGCTTTTGCTAAATGCCGAGAGAGACAACGGCACGTTCGAGGTCAGAGACAATGAAAACTAAGCAACTGGGGCCCAAGTCAGAAGGCTTTTTCTTTTTTTATCCTTTTTTTATGGGTACGATGAAATAATAGGCACTTTTTAACTTTTTTAGACTCCGTTTCTGCAGTGGTAATCTTGTATCCACGTGAACTCAATTGACCAGGGACCGAGCTCCCACTGCTTACCTGAGTTGCCTTTACTGCAGGTGTTTCTCATTCCTGCTCTCATCGCATACCATCCCGCCCCCACCAACAAGGGAGAGCAGCAGTATTCACCGAACTGCAGGGCCTTTCTAGACCGTCCTAGACCTTCCTTCTGGTAAGTGGCTGCTATGGACTGTATCACATCCCTGCAAAATGCACATGTTGAAGTGTGAACCCCCCAGTGAGACTATGTTTGGAGATGGGGTCTCTAAGGCCTGGTCTGCCACCTGGGAGGAGAGCTCTCTGCTCAGTTCAGTCACTCAGTCATATCTGACTCTTTGCAACCCCGTGGACTGCAGCATGCCAGATTTTCCTGTCCATCACCAACTCCCGGAGCTTGCTCAAACTCATGTCCATCAAGTCAGTGATGCCATCCAACCATCTCAACCTCTGTCGTCCCCTTCTCCACCTGCCTTCAATCCTTCCCAGCATTATGAGAGCCCTCGCCAGAATTCAAACCCTGCTAGGCCGTGATTTTGGTTTTCTTTGCTTCTAGAACTGCAAGAAAATTAACCTCTGTGGTTGAAGTCACACAGTCTGAGGTATTTTGTTACAGCCAACCAAGCTGAGTAACCCAGTAGCCTCTGAGGGAGAGGAAAAGATTCCTGGCTTCACCACTGAGCAGGACCTCCAGGCCAGAATGGATTGTGGGCCCAGTTTGGCTGGTAGAGACACAGGACAATTTCACTACAGAGGTTTTCTGCTTGTAAGAAGGAGGCCGTCACACTGACCTCTAGCCACTCGGGCAGAGGGGATAGGTAAGGATGGTTAGGGCCATGGGGCCTCATCTAGGGAATGGGTCATGTGTGGAAGTTCTTGTTATTAAGTATTGCTCCATCTGTGTGAAATGGTTTGAGTTTTTGCAAGAGTTCTTCAAGTCACAATGAGGGAGAGGGTGTGTCATTACAAGTGTTTGTTTATGAAATGGGGGTTAACCCAGGCATTTACAGGATTCACTTTCTCCTGAAAGCTGGTCCTGAAGGTGTATGTGTTAGTCGCTTGATCATGTCCAGCTCTTTGACACCCAATGGACTGTAGCCTGCCAGGCTCCTCTATCCATGGGATTCTCCAGGCAAGTGTGCTAGAGTGGGTTGCTATTCCCTTCTCCAGTGTATCTTCCCAACACAGGGATCGAACCTAGGTCTTTAGCATTGCAGGCAGATTCTTTACCATCTGAGCTACCTGGGAAACCCGAAAGCTGGTCCTAGAATTATCTAGAAAATGGTGGGTCAGGCTCACTTGTCCGTGACCTCTCTGGCTGCTTCAGGTTGTTTCTCTGCTCTGCTAAATGAAGCGGATCCAGTCCAGGGCTGCCTGGTGGATCTTTCTTTAAGCCTTGAAGCTCAGGGAGCTCCTGAGCTAATAATCCAAGCCTACACCCAAGCAACGTGCATCTGCAGGCCCCAGAACTGAAACCTCGGCGTCAGAGGCATGTCTCCTGGTCTTGGAGTTGAATGTCTATTAATTGTGTGTGAGCTCATCAAGAATGTTTAACTTCGCTTATAAGAAACTTGTGATTCTACCACACAAAGCAAAATAGTGTGTGTGTGTTCTCATAATTCATTTGTTTCTGTGGAAAGATACAAGATGTAGAAGCCAACTTTTACTGACCCAACATTTCCAGAGCACCCACTCTGAGCTAGGTGCTTTATATAGTAGAAACTAACATAAATATGAGTTAAAACCATTATATGCGTTACTTTATCTAAGCCTCACAATGATTTCAAAGGAGCATATTGTTATCTGCCATTTATGCCATTTACAGAAAAAGAAACTGAGCCGTTGAGAGGTTTGGTAACTCGCCCATGATCATAATAAGTAACAAAATCAGGCTTCCACCTCGGTCCCCAGGGCTCTAATGTCTGTGTATGGCCCCTGTATTTCATTAATCCTCATGTTACCCTACAAATCAGGGACCATACTGTATTTCATGGACCAAATAAAATTACTTATTCAGTATCACATGATTGCTAGTAAGACAGTCAAACCTTACCCAGATCTGAGTGACTTCCAAATCTACGCACATTCCATGACCCAGGGGCTGACCACATTATTGAATGCAGAGAAGGTACCCCAGAACAGTGCCCCCGAATTTTAATGTACATCATCATGTACCCAACATTGCACTCCTCAGCATTTACCCAAGAGAATTAAAAACATATATCCATAGAAAAATATAATGCAGGCAAATGTTTTAACAGCTTTATTTATAATATTCAAAAGATGGGGGAGAAAATGTCTATCAACTAAAGAACAGATAAACAAAATTGGGTATATCTATACAATGGAATGGAGAAGGCAATGGCACCCCACTCCAGTACTCTTGCCTGGAAAATCCCATGGATGGAGGAGCCTGGTAGGCTGCAGTCCATGGGGTTGCTAAGAGTCAGACACGACTGAGCGACTTCACTTTCACTTTTCACTTTCATGCACTGGAGAAGGAAATGGCAACCCACTCCAGTATTCTTGCCTGGAGAATCCCAGGGATGGGGGAGCCTGGTGGGCTGCCATCTATGGGGTTGCACCGAGTCGGACATGACTCTATCGACTTAGCAGCAGCAGCATACAATGGAATGCTATTTGGCAATAAAAAGAAATGAAGTGCTGATGCATGTAAAACATGGATGAACCTCAAAAGCATTATGCTAAATGAAAGACGCAAGACACAGAAGACCACATATTATATGATTCCATTTAGGTGAAAGGTCCAGAAAAAGCAAATCTGTACAGATGGAAGATCAGTGGTTGACTCAAACGAATGGGGAACGGAGATTAAGAGTAAATAGTCATAGGAACCTATAATGGATACACAACTTGCTAATTTCACTAAAAATTATTGAGTTGCACACTTGAAATGGGTGAATTAAATGTTATGTAAAACATGCCTAGATTAAGTGGTAGATGTTTTAATGTGCTATTGAATCATCTTGGGATTTTGTTAAACTGCAGAATCTGAGTCAGTAGGTTAGGAGTGAGGCTTGCATTTCTGAGAAATTCCCAAGTGATGCTGATGCCATTGGTTCAAGGTCCACGTTTTGTGTAGCCAGGAGACAGATTCCAAATCCCTGCTTCTCTAATTCAACCAACCAAGACAGATTAAACCCTTACTTGGGCTTTGTTTATGAAGATGGAGTACCCCAATGTTCTCTTTCTTGAGTCCTTATTTGGACCATGTCATGATTGTATAATACCAAACCCTAAAGGAAAAATTTCTTTTTTTCTCCATCCTGTTCTTTGTTAACCTAAACCAGCAATTCCCCATATTTAGTGTGCATCAGGGTCATCCACGGAGAAGGTGATGGCACCCCACTCCAGTACTCTTGCCTGGAAAATCTCATGGACGGAGGAGCCTGGTAGGCTGCAGTCATGGGGTCGCAAAGAGTCGGACATGACTGAGCGACTTCACTTTCACTTTTCACTTTCATGCATTGGAGGAGGAAATGGCAACCCACTCCAGTGTTCTTGCCTGGAGAATCCCAGGGACAGGGAAGCCTGGTGGGCTGCCATCTATGGGGTCACACAGAGTCGGACACGACTGAAGTGATTTAGCAGCAGCAGCAGCAGGGTCATCCAAGGAGCTGTTTAATATGCAGATTCCTTGACCCACCCCTGAAATTCTGAATCTGTAGATCAGAACTAGGAAACCTGTCTTTTTATAAGCATTTCAGATAATTCTTTTTTAAAAAATTAACTTACAATATTGTGTTAGATTCATAATGGTTCAGTATTTTTTTAGATTATATTCCATTATAGATTATTACAAGATAATGGGTATAATTCCCTGTGCTCCACAGTAAATCCTTGCTGCTTATCTAATTTATATAAGTAGTTTATATCTGTTAATCTCATACTCTGTTAACCTTCCCTCTCCCCTTTGGTAACCACAAGTTTGTTTTCTATATTTGTGAGTCTGTTTCTATTTTGCATGTACATTCATTTGTACTATTTTTCAGATTCCACATGTAAGTGATATAGTGTGGTATTTGTCTTTCCCTGTCTGATTTATTTCACTCAGCATAATATTCTCTAGGTCCTTTCATGTTGCTGCAAATGGCAGTGTTTCATTCTTTGTAATGGCTGAGTAATTTTCTGTTACTATATTACATGTTCTACTATATATGCCATATCTTCTTAATCCAATATTTGTTGATGGGCACTTTGATTACTTGCATGTATTGGCTATTATCAATAGTGCTTGTATGAACATTGGAATGCATGTATCCTTTTGAATTAGTATTTTCATTTTTTCTGGACATATACCTAGGAGTTGAATTACTGGATCACATGGTAGTTCTATTTTTAGTGTTTAAAGGAACCTCCATGCTGTTTTCCATAGTGACTACACCACCCACCAGTGGACGAGGTTTCCGTTTTCTCCACATCCTGTCCAGCAATTCTTATTGGTAGATTTTTTGATGATAGCCATTCTGACATGTGAGGTGATAACTCGTGTTTTTCATTTGCATTTCTCCATTAATCTAAAAGTGGTGATTTTAAGCATCTTTTCATGTGCCTGTTAGCCACCTGTATGTCTTCTTCAGAAAAATGTCTGCTAAATTCTTCTGCTCATTTTTTGATTGGGTTTTTTGATATTGAATTTAAGAACTGCTTGTGTATTTTGGATATTAAGGTCTTGTCAGTCACATCATTGCAAATATTTTCTCCCCTTCCATAGGTTGTCTTTTTGTTTTGTTGATGGTTTCCTTTGCTGTGCAAAAGCTTTTAAGTTTAATTAGGTCTCATTCATTTATTTTTGCTTTTATTTCCTTTGCCTTGGGAGAATCATCTAAGAAAATATTGCTATGATTTATGTCCGAGAATATTTTACCCATATTCTCTTCTAGGAGTTTTATGGTATCATGTCTCATATCTAGATCTTTAAACCATTTTGAATTTACTTCTATATATAGTGGGCTTCCCTTGTGGCTCAGCTGATAAAGAATCTGCCTGCAATGCAGGAGACCTGGATTTGATCCCTGGGTTGGGAAGATCCCCTGGAGAAGGGAAAGGCTACCTACTCCAGTATTCTGGCCTGGAGAATTCCATAAACTGTACAGTCCATGGGGTCGCAAAGCGACCCAACTGAGCGACTTTCACTTCACTCACTCTATATATAGTGTGAGGGAGTGTTCTAATTTCATTAATTTACATGTAGCTGTCCAGCTTTCCCAACACCATCTGTTGAAGAGACTGTCCTTTCTCCATTGTATATTCTTGCCTCTTTGTCATAGTCTAATAGATTATATGGGACTTCCCAGGTGGCATAGTGGTAAAGAATCCACCTGCCTATGCAGAAAATGGGGGAGATACAGGTTTGATCCCTAGGTCAGGAAGATACCTTGCAGTAAGAAATAGCAGCCCCCTCCAATATCCTTGCCTGGAAAATCCCAATGACAGAGGAGCCTGGTGGGCTACAGTCCATGGGGCTGCAAAGAGTCAAACACAACTGAGCACGAATGCACACAAGCAATGGGTTGTATTGGAGTTCTTACGCCAGTTTCTGGTTAGTTCTCCAGGAGAATTGTTTCACATGTGAATTTGTCTCTGATGTGTTTATGGAGGGAAATGAGCGACATGTCCTCTTACCCCACCATCTGATGTGGGAAATCACCTGGGAAACAAACAAAAATGCTTATGCATGGGTCCCAGCCTCAGCAATCATTTTTTTGAAGACTTCCTGATGATTCTAACATACAGCAAAGTATAAAAATTCATTGTTTCTCATAGATGCTTCTTTTATCCTTAACTTCAAAATCAATTTCTGGGCCCCAAACTGCTGGTTTATCAGCAGTGCTTCTCTCTTCACCCCGTTCCTACAGCCCCTGAGGACCCTATTCACCTGGGAGCACCAGCCCACTCCTGGCCCCCTCCCACTGACAGTGTAACTCAAAGGCTTTGGACACTTAATCTGTGACTTTTCATCTGTCTCTAACTCCTTCTTTCCTTATATTTCATAAGAATCGCTGAAATTTCAAATCTTCCCCCTAAATCTCTTCCAGGGAAAGAGAGCCAGGAGAGAAGCTGAACTCAGGAGCCCATTTTTCTGTCATTGTTAACAGTTTCATTTATGGTAGACTTCCATTTCCCACAGTCTTGTGTTCCAGCAGCTCACTGGGATAAGGGAGAATCTTTGGGAAGGCCTTCTGATCATGTGTGGAAGGAGTGGGAGAAAATTAAAAATACAGGTGTACTCTCATGTCATAAAGCATTAGTGAGAAAGCAGCTATTTGGCATGTGTGTGTGTGTGCAGCCCACACAAACATAGGTTGTGTGTTTATGCATATGTAAATATGCAAAGTTGAAGCACCCTCTAGTGGAACACCTAGAGATTGCATTTTCCAGAGGAATTCACCCTCAAGAAGAAAAAGAAAACAGGATATTTTGAAATCTTATCTGACCAAAGCATCATGAAAAATGAGAGCATAAGTCTACAGCATCTTCATAGTCATGGCAGGATATCCGGGGCACCGGCTGACTCAGTGACTGCGAGGTTCAGCTTGGTGAGGAGGGGGTGCAGGCTGAATCAACCTTTCTTACAGGCCTCGTACGGAAGCCTTCGTTCCCCTTGTGCCAAAGGTGTACAAAAGCAGGATTAGGAAGTTACAGCTGCTGCAAAGGAAGGTTTTATAGATTACCACGAAGTTCCTTCAGTTCAAGAAGCTGCCTGTTCCCATTTCAAATGAGGGGACAAAGATGGATTATTCACTAATGGGATAACCAGACTACTGTCAGGAAGAGGATATATTGGAGATTTAACCTACTTTTTTTACACTAAATAAATTTCAAATTAAAACAGAAGAAAACAGTGGAGATTATACTAAAGTGGTGAATGCCTTGCCAAATAAAGCCTCAAATCCGTAAAGCCATTAAAGAAACTTGATAAAATTTACTACAAAAATAAATGTTTCTCTGCATGGCAAAAAAAAAAAAAAGGCATGAATGTATTCAAAAAATAAATAGCACACAGGGAAAAATTGCAACAGATAGCATGAAGGGGTAATTTCCTTACTATATCAGGCGTTCCTACAACCCATAAGCAAAAGACCAAGAAAGAAACAGGCAAGGGATCTGAACAGATAGGTGACAGTAAAGAAAAGGAAAAATTAAGCACTTAAACAATAGGCAGTGATATTCAATCTCCTTCACAAACATTGCTTTCCAGGTTGCAATGCAGGCTCACACATTTGAGTAGGGCAGGCTCAGGGAAGCAGGCTGGGTGATATGTGGGAATGGAGAGTGTACATCCGGTACACTGTCTGTGAAGAGCAATTTTGCAATAGCTGTCAAAATGTAGCCATACGCATTGACCAAGTAAAGTCACTTGTAGGAATTTACCTTATGGATATGCTTGCAGATGTGTGAAATGATACATGCATGAGGAAATTCAATGCAGTATGGTTTAGAAAAGCAAAATCCTAGAAACACTCTAAGTGCCCACGAATCAAGGACTAGAGAAATAAAGCATGACACAGTCACGCAGTAGACTCTTATGCAGCCCTGGGCTCCATGTTCCCAAGAGTGAGGCAGCTTGGTGTGATGATTGGATGGCTCTTTCAGAAACTTGAAATGAAAAAGCAAGGTGCAGTGAAGATGCTGAGAATTTTCCATCACACTCCATTACTTTTTTAATTTAAAAGAAAAATGAGGATTCATGGGACAAGTTTTTCTTAGTTCTTAGAACCAGCTAGTGATTTTTTTTCTTATGTTTTTAGTATTGATATCATCCTGTTTTATTTTTAATTCAATGAATTGAATTTATCTTAGAAGGAATATGTGGAAATGATAAAAGAACAAATGTTCATTTTTATGTTATAGACACAATAGTCAGGTAACTGCTTGTGTTTTCCCCAGTATAAGCTGCTAGAAAGTTCAGAATCATGTTAGTAGCTCATATCTCTGGACATACAGAATCTTCTGGGATGAATACTTTGTACTAAACTAACCCCTGGCTATTTGTTTCTAGTCTTACATTCCCAAACCATTTTTTACATGTATTGTAATAAATTGCTTCAAATTCATTTTGTAAGGAGGTAGGCATATTTTTAAACTAGAATAAAAAGAAAGCAAAGTGAAGAAAGGAGTGTATATTATGCTACTATTTGCATTAAAAAAAAAATACATGCCTGTGCTCATACATGCATCGAATATCTCTGCAAGGATAGCCACGTTGGTTGCCTGAAGATGCTAGGAGGACAGATGTAAATGGAATCTTATTAATAGCTCTAAGTTATTTTGTATTTTAATTTTATGCCACATACATATTTTTAAAATATTTTTAAAAGTCCTCCCCTTTGCTGTAAAGAGTCACCCAGTTGCTGCAAGCACTGCTCTTCTGGTACAGCTGTTTCACCAACAGGAAGAGTGTGTGCAGAGGAGACAGTGACCTACTCTCGCCCACGGAGTTTCTGCTGCAGTGTGAACTCCCTGGTTCTTTTTACTATACTAGAGCTACTGAGATATCTGTAAATATTTCTACTGGGCTACAGAGAATGAAAGTTTGGCCCAGCTCCCATAGTGTGCACTTTAGGAAAAATCAATTTGAGGTAAATAAAATTTTTCCTCCATAATAAAACTGAATAAGTTCTTAATAGGAAAAGTGCAAAGGGCTGAGGAGTTTACTAGTGTAAAGCTTTCACTTTCATTCTCTACAAGCCTCACATCCTTATAAGTCCCCCAACAGTGATGAGTCTATTTTTGTCAGGTTCATGAGGTGTAACTTACATATAGTAAGATAGTAACATTTACCTTTTTAAGGGTACAGTTCAATAAGTTTTGACAAACACATATAGAACATTTCCATCACCTCAAGAAGTTCTCTCTTTCCCTCTTATGGTCAAATCTTCCCACAGCCCTCATCTGGGAGCAAGTTTACACTTACAGAGAGCTTACCAAGATAGAACAGACTTCTCACATATTCTCTACCAGCTTCCCCTAATGTTGACATTTCACAGAACATGGTATTATACATTTATCAAAACTAAGAAATTGACACTGGTAAATTACTGTTAACTATAGACTTTATTCAAACATCACTAGCTTTTCCATTGGCATTTTTCTGTTCTGGATCCCACCCACCAGCCCACCTGCTGCTGCTGCTGCTGCTAAGTCGCTTCAGTCGTGTCCGACTCGGTGCAACCCCATAGACGGCAGCCTACCAGGCTCCGCCATCCCTGGGATTCTCCAGGCAAGAACACCCACTCCACACCCAGCAGCCCACATAGCCCTTGGTCAACCTGTCTCCTTAGTCTCATCTGTGACAGCTTCTCCATCTTTCTTTGTTTTTCGTGACCCTGACACTTTTTTAAGAGTATCAGTCGGGTATTTTGTAGTACGTTCCTCAAGTGGAGTTTGTCTTCTGTTTTATCATGGCTAAACAGGGGTTCAGGATTTGAGAGATAAATACAGAAGTGACATGCCCTTCTTATTGCATCATATCTGGGAACATGATGTCCTCATGATTTCTTGGTTAATGTGACCTTGATCATGACCAATTTTCTCCACTATAAACTTACTTACTTTTCCACTTTCCATCCTCTCTTCATTGGAAACGAGTCACTAAGTCCAGCTCATACTGAAGGGAGGGAATCAAAGTCCACCTCCTAGAGTGGGATGTATATATGCCTATTATTTGGCTGCCCATCCCTTTCTCTTCCTGGTGCCCAGTCTTTCTCAGTGAGAATCTGGTAAGGTTCATGGAGAAAACTCTGCAGGAACTATATACTCCCACTGTGATTGCACCTCATATGGATCCTAGTCCATACTTGGCATGGCAACTGTCTAATTTTATCTGAATTCTTCTTATTCACTTGTGTGACCCTGGCATCTCTTCCAGTCACACTCTGCACAGCTGAGCCCGGACTTTCCTCCCATCTCTTCTTGGAACACCCTGTCTTTTTTTAGATTTCAGGCACTTTAGTTACCCACAACCTCAGATGTCTAATGATTTCAGGAAGAATTATAACTTTGTTGTTTATCAAAGTCTTACCTGCTGAAAAGGGTGATGGTCTCTTCAGTTTTCTATATCCAGGGTGGAAGCAGAACTTGATGTAATGAATATGAAAAGCAATCCTCTCTCTTCCCCATAGAAAGTGAGATCTAAAGGCTTCATACTTTCTGTGACCTCAGAGAGCATCCATGATTATGTGACTCTCAACAGGGCAACCATTGGCAGGCATTTCCTTGCACATCAAGAGCCATGACTGTTCTGGGAACGACTGGAGTCATTCCAAGAATGAATGATCAGGGCCAAGTCCAAGCACATGTTTCCAGAGCCTCTCCGTCTAGTAGCATCCCTTACTCATTCCTCACTTGCCCAAGGCACCCTCCAGGTAGCCCATGTCTTAGGTCTGCCATGGCTCCCACCAGCTGGGTTTATGTACTCCCTTAACAGCACCTGGGGACGCCTCAGCCCCTCCTGAACCAATGAGAAATGCGAGCACAGGCTAGTATTTGATGGCGGCAGCAGTGAGAGCCCTGCCATCCTTCCCCTAGAACACAGGAATTCTAACCTCACACACTCAGGTCTCTGAAAATTTTGTTCCTTTTTTGTTCATTCCACAACTAGCAAATATGGTAGCAATTGTGTGGCAGAAATTATGCTCCGCACTGGATGTGCATCCAGCCACCCCCGTAAGGACAACTTAACATTTATTTGTCTGCATAAGGAGAGGCTAAGCAACACAGATCTTTGCATTTCAAGTATACAGAATAACCTTTGTAGTGACTACACCTGGTATGTGAATGAACCATTATGAAGTTTCATTTGACCCTCCCAACAGCTCTGTGAAGTAGATGAAAGAGAAACTCAGAAACGTTAGATATTTGTCCTACAATCACACTGTTAGTATCAGAGCCAGGCCTTGAGGTCCTTCGACTTCAAGTAGTGCCTTTAACTGCCTTGATGCTTTGCCTGTCATGCTTGAATCTATCAGATATGTGGTAGAAAGGAGTAAATGTTTGAAACCAAATGCATCCCATTTAAATCAAAAGCACCCCTACCAAGTATAAGAGAAAAGACTGTTCAAGGGTTTAAATGCTTGGATTCAGGTCTAAATTTATATCCCTCCTTCCAACAGCCTTTTTCTAATCATGGCACTCCAACTGAGACTCAGAGAGTGACCCCTGGACCTGGAGACCCAAACTGTCCGTGACAGTGATAGCAGCTGGCATGTAAGCCCATTATTACCAGCTGAGAGGAAGGTCCACTGCTCGGTTTCTTAGCAGAGGAGAAAAACCCCAAGTAGGTTTACAAAGAATGTTTTGAACTCTCTCAGGGAGTCATAATTAAGGAACACCAGTAGTACATCCAGTCCATGCTTCCACAAAAGCACAGATAAATTGTCTGAGGCCTCTGTAGGTGCTGCTCTGCACAGCCAGCCCTAGAGAGCTCAAATCTAATCTGCCTGATGTCCCTGGAGGAAGTGCTGCTCCAGGCATGTTTGAACTTCAGAGGAAGCTTGGCTGAGCCTATTTCATTATTCCCCAGCAAATTTACCCAAATGCCAGATAAGCAAGCCTTTTTCAATTCAGCACACTGCGCACCGGAGCAAGAGAGCTATCGCTTGCTCATTTCACCTGGTGGGACACTTTTTGGAGTTTGCTTTCAAAAGAAGAGACAAGATTGCTTTCTCGCAGTCTTCTCAGGAAAAATAAATGAGGACAAGATCAATTTCTCAATTTCACATAGAGGAGTAACCATAAGACTGGATGATTTTCTCTATGATTTCAAACAAGAAAAAAAAAAAAAAAACAAGTGGTCAGGCTTCATCTTTGGGGATGAATAATATATCATCCAGGAGGCTTTTCAGCAGAATGGATTTGCCAACTTTCAGTGTTTGTCCTGAAGGAAACATTCGCTGAGTCAAAACATTTACATTGTAAAGTCAGGAGAATGTGTCAGCCTTCCCTGAGGTAATGTCACAACATCTTGACAAAACATATGCCACAATAAAATTATATCAGAGCAAAAAAAATAAAGAAATAAATAAAGAAATGGTTATATTTGTCTGTATGTGTTACACACCTCCGCCTAAACTTCAGTTCCACTTACTAGGATGAAAACTTTGCAAATAAACTAAGAGAAATAAATTGTTCCCAATAAAAGAGGAATTCCTGAAAAGTTTATTTCAAGTAGACCAGAATATCTGTATAACCCAGTCCTCTATTTCATAGGTTTATTTGGGCCCTACATCCTTCATCGTATTCATTCTACATGATGAAAACTCATACAGTAAACTGATTGTATTTATAAGGAATACGTTTGGAATCCCTTTTGAATCCTAAATTCCTAAGCATGGAAAAGTTTGAAAGAGTTGCTGTGTCCTACATACATTTCACAACACAAATGAAAACCTCAAATATAAGCAATTAAAAATAGAGCTTCTCAGGTTGGATGGAGATGAAGCAGAGAACACAGAGCCCCATCTCTTCATTTTCCTCTTAACTAGACAGTTAATCCCTTTCCACACCCTCTCTTGCCTCCCTCCTCTCCTGCCATCCCCACACCCAACTGATGGTCCCTTAGGCACCTCTGGGAAATTTGGAGGCAGCGTGGAGCAGCTGTTTGAATGCAGCTGCTCTAACTGATATCTATAAACGCCGTGCTGTACTCATCTGCTAGCAGAGATAAATGGCCTCTCTATTTGATTTCTAGGAAGAAGTTAAGTGAGCGTCAGTTCTATGCTCAGATTCGTGTTTGATGTACTACTGCTTTTAACGACTGTAATAAAATTGTCATAGTCATCTACTCACCTCTAGGTGCTTCTCATCCCCTGAGGATTTTAAGCACCTGATTCACTCTCTCCCCATCAATTCTATCCCTGATATAATCCTTAGTGACTTCAGTATCCAAATAGATGATTCTCCTAAAAGTGTGACTTCTCATTCTTGATTTCTCTTCCTCCAGTGATTTTCCATATCCCACCGTCAGCCATTTGCTCCCTTGGCCATGCCCTGGATTGAGTCCTTGTTTATAAGTACGCTCCCTCAATAATCTCAGTAATTTTGCTGTCTGACCACCAACCCCAATCTTACTATCTCCCTTCCAGTTACTTGGATTCCAGTGATTCTTCAACCTTACAAGCCCCCAGTCCATTGATCCTACTACTTTTTACTGTCACTTTACCTCATTTGTCCTGAGTCCCTTCCATAGCTTAGATTCCTTGGTTCATTTGTATGTTTATTTCCTCACTCCTGACAAAATGCAATTCTAGTCTTTCAAAATGTAGATTTTGCTATTGTTTGGTAGGCTGAGGCCAAAAGATCAGGAGATGACTACCACTGAAAAGCTAATATGTTACACTCACAGGTTCCAGGATGGGCATCGGGGAAGGGGGAGGTGGGAGTGGAGGGTGGGATGCACCGTGCTAGGAGTTGTGGGGGAATGACACAGAAGGGCACCAGGGTCAGGAGACAGAAGGAGCAAGGGGGGAGCTGAAGTAAGAGCCTTTATTGTGGTTTCCTCAGGAAGGAAGTAGGGAGGCAGAGCAAGCAGGTTTAAAATCGGCTAGTTTGAATAATTTCAGAGGGCCTGGGGCAAGGTTGTCCCTCCCTGGCCCTGGGGTGATTAGACAGGAAAAGTACCCAAGTGTGAAAGCCAGCAGAGGGAGATGGTTGAGAGTGTGGGCTCTGGATTGCTTGTTTTGCATATGAAAGGTATGTTCACAGACAAGACCTTAACTAGCTCTAGGAACTGGCAGCCCCAGGAAGCGAAATCTCTCAAGGGTCAGCAAAGTCCCAGATGTCAAATCATCAGAAACATATGGTTAATGCATCCGGTTAAATGCAGCCCTCTGCTGACTTTTCACCAGCACCCAGGAAGCTGGGTGTGATTGAAGCAAAACTCACAACGGTGCTGACTGGCCTCATTGTAAACTATGAGCAGCATAAAACTCCAGACTTGCCCGCCTCTATTGACTTTGTCGGTTCACTGTCCCAATCTCCTGGCTTTTTAAAAGTTCTTCCTCTCTTCTCAAGCATCCAACAACTTCTTTCCCATTTTCCTTTCTTTGCTTCTTCTTTCACTGAAAAAATAGAAATAATCAGAAATAAATTTCCACACATTCCCACCATGAGAATCACCTGTACCCACTTCGTCTGCCTTCTCTCCTATTAAAACGGTGAGCCTCCAGGGTGACCCCTCTGCTCCAGCTCTACCTCTCTCCTGCTCAGAAGGAACCTCTTTCCATGTAGCCTCTCTCTAGTGCGTCAACAGTTGCACCTTCTCTTCTGAATCATCCCATCAGACATAGAGATTGTAACCTCCCTCCTGAGAAAGGAAAGAACTCTCCTGACTCTACATCTTACTTCAGATACTGCCCAGTTTCTCTGCTCCCATTTACAGTAAATTTTTCTAAAGAGTTTCTGTCTACTTTCTCTGCTTCCATTCTTTATTGAATCTCTTCAGGCTGTTGCTTCTCTTCACACTGCCAAAACTGCTTTTATTGAGGTCTCTAATGACCTCCATCTTGCCAAAGCCAATGGTATTTTCCCACTAACCATTTAATTGAATGTATCAGTGTTATTTTTTATAGATTTGTTTATTTTTAATTGAAGGATCATTCCTTTACAGTGTTGGTTTTTGCCAAACATCAACATGAAACAGTGCATCATTTCATGCCCCTAGAGATACTCTTTAGCCTCCTGGAAACCATCCTCTCTTGATTCTCTTCCTATCTTAATCTTTTGCACTCTAAATACTAGAGTGTCCAGAGCTGAGTCCTCAGACGTCTCTGTCTTCACTCTTCCTGTGGGTGATCTCATCCTCTCATGGCTTAAAAGTCCATCCGCATGCTGATGCATCTAAAATGTCTTGTCTCTAGACCAACTCCAGACTTGCCTATCCAACTGCCAAGTAGACCTCTCTGCTTGGACTTTTAATAGGCATCACAAATTTAACATGTCCCAAAACAAATCCTTATTTTCCTCTCTTCCTTCTATCATCTTCTGCATCTTCACTGTTGAACTCTTAAGTTTCCAACTGCTCAGATACTAACTTTGGAGCCATCCTGGATTCTTCTTTCTTCCGCACACCATATCCAGAGGATGAGTAAATTCTGTCAGCTTTCCTTTTTAAATGTAGGTACCGTCTGACCTCTTTTTAGCTCCTCCACCTGGTCCATACCACCATCATTTCTTCATCTGTTGTTTCTCACCCAATTTATTGTACTAACTGCTTAACTGTTTCTGTTTTTCCTCTACACCTGAATTGTTGCAACATCACCCTTCCACCACCCCTCCTTACCACCAAACCTGGCTACACTCCAGCTCTGGTTGTAGTCTTGGCTTCACCAGCATCCGGGGGTATGACCTTTGCAATGACTTTCCCCTCACTGGGTCTCTTTCTTCCCCTGTGAACTGATAGTGGATTAGGGTATTTAGGGTTTTTGTAACTTGAATATTTTAGGGTCATCTGTTTATCACACACTGACCTTTGAAAGTGTTAAAACCCCCTTTTATGCTTGGGGTGGGGGAGTCTGATTTAATGCTCCCACTGACTTCCATTCCTGGGCTTCTGAAAGCACCCTGCACCTACTTCTATGTGTTGTTTTTCACATGGTTCCGTAATCCGTGATTCTCTTGGGTCTCTCCCCTCATGGGACTATGAGCCCCACTAAGGCAGGAAGCCATGTCCTAGCTGTCTTCGTGTCTTTAGAATCCAGCACAGTGCCTGGTATACAGTGATGCTCAGTAAAGGTACATTATGTGAATGAATTGAAAGCAGAACCCCTTCAAGCTGGGGAGAGGATAAAGAAAAGAAGATAACAGAGATAAAGCCCTGAGGGATGAAGGCAAATGAGGATGCTGAGGCAAAAGGCCAAGCCCACAGTGACAGGTCTGAAGACGAAAAGGAGTGGAGATACCCCAGGAAGGCCTGAATACAGTGGGGCCTTCTGCGGCTGGTTGTGGGGGGCGGTCACTAAGTTGCACGGCAGAGCCAGCCTGAGGTCAGTCTCAAGGAGAGAGGCAACTCCATGCCTTCAAGGAGCTAACTAGTTTGTGGGGCAGCTAACTCATGGATGGACTAGAAGTCACGTAAAATTGTACCAGATGGAGCAAGAGCAGTAATGAAGCTCTGAAGAGTGTGGTATAGATTATTAACACTGTAGATTAGCCAGGGAGAGATGATGTGGGCGAGAGCCTGTTTCCTGCTCAGCTGAAGACAAATCTATGCCTCCTTCCAGATTTTTAAAATCTACATGTAATTTCTTGTGTTGATGCCCTTGTGAGGCAAATAAGGCCTTCATGCCAGAATCACAATGGCAAGAATTCAGGGGGCCTTGTTCCAAAGCTTTCTGATTTCCTTTCAGTGAAATGTGTCATATAGAAGTTAAAAAGCTTCACCCACATGTTCACAGCCACAAGACCCTCCCTGGCAATAGAGTCTGTAAGTGACGGTCCCCCTCCCATTACACCCTACTTGGCTAACCCTCCATGAAACCAAGGGACGTGTCTGTCTGCTTGGTGCTGCTTCCCTTTGTGTGGCTTTTATCTGAGAGACAGTTGTTGCTCAGTGAGATTTCTGGAAGAATGACTGAAGAAGTCTCAGCATCATGTGTTACAGGTGGGAAGATTTGCAACTAATTGGCTTATGTGTGAAATGTCTACATATCCAGGGAGAATTTTATTTATATATAAGGAAATGAGTTATTTACAGGTGAGAATTGTTTAGGAGTACCTCCATTTCTTGGAAGTTGAGTTTATCATATAACATTGTATTTCCTTTTTTTTTTTTCAATGTGGTAGGAATCCCAAATTGGGTCCAAGCTCTGTCCACCACTGGAGATCAGACTCCCAGGACAATATACAGTGAACCTGCTGGGAAGGTCTGCCAGAAGCTGGCCAGCACAATGACGGTTGCGCCTCCAAGGTAAGGACTCTTCCTGTGAAGAGACAGGGGCAGGTTCTGTGGGGAAAGAGGCAGGAAGAAAATGGGCTTTATGTACAAGGAAAGGCGATGTGTACATGTGGGGTGGGAAAGTACAGCAGACCATCAAAGTGAAAATGAAAATGGCTATTTCATTAAAAAACATTCTTAGATACTGAGCACTAACAGCTTGGTTTCATACCCTTCTGTACGGTGACCTTGAGAGGGTGATGCTGATACCTAGTGAGGACCTGAAGAAGGAAGCCAGATGAGGAGAGAAGAAAGCCATGGCTGATGCCACACTATTCAGTTCAGTTCAGTCCAGTTCAGTCGCTCAGTCATGCCTGACTCTGCAACCCCATGGACTGCATCATGCCAGGCTTCTCTGTCCTTCACCAACTCCTGGAGCTTGCTCAAACTCATGTCCATTGAGTCGGTGATGCCATCCAACCATCTCATCCTCTGTCATCCCCTTGCCTCCTGCCTTCAATCTTGCCCAGTCTAAGGGTCTTTTCCAATGAGTCAGTTCTTTGCATCAGGTGGCCGAAGTATTGGAGTTTCAGCTTCAGTGTCAGTCCTTCCAATGACTATTCAGGACTGATCTCCTTTAGAATGGACTGGTTGGATCTCCTTGCAGTCCAAGGGACTCTCAAGAGTCTTCTCTAACACCACAATTCAGAAGCATCAATTCTTTGGCTCTCAGCTTTCTTTATAGTCCAACTCTCACATCCATACATGACTACTGGAAAAACCATAGCTTTGACTAGACAGACCTTTGTTGACAAAGTAACATCTCTGCTTTTTAATATGCTGTCTACATTGGCCATAGCTTTTCTTTATAAGCACATAAGTAGAGCCCTTGGCAACTACCAGGAATAGTTAGGAGTGTCTACGCATGAGAAAGCAGAGAGTCAGAAATATAGGTAATTGCCAATAATACTCTTGGACAATACCTACAGGTGTAGACTAGCAAAGAGGAACTACAAAGTGTTTAAGAACCCAGACTCTGGGGTTGTAATGCCTGAAACTGCCTAGTTGTCTGACCTTGGACAAATCATATAATGTTCCGTGACTCAGTCTCCCTAGCTGTAAAATTAAAAAAAAAAAAGTACCTAATTCATAGAATTGATGTGAAAATTAAATGGGTAAAGAATCTGCCTGCAATGCAGGAGACTCAGGAAATGTGGGTTCAATCCGTGCATTAGGAAGATCCCCTGGAGGAGGAAATGGCAACCCTTGCCTGGGAAATCCCATGGACAGAGGAGCCTGGTAGGCTACAGTCCACGGAGTTGTAAAGAGTCAGACACAACTGAGCACGCACACACAATACATGCAAAGCTCGTTAAAGAGGATCTGACAGATGATCAAAATGGTGGTTGCTTGTATTGTTACAGTGGTTGCATTTCCAGAGACCTGAGGAAGACACAGCTCAATAACAATTCCGAGTATATTCTGTGTAGATGAGTATCTTCATGGTGGTTTATTCCCTTTAAAAGGTGGAGCCTGTTTTCCTCTTATTGAATGTGGGATGAACTCAGAGATTTGCTTCCAGTCATGTGAATGTGGTAGAAATGATCATATGTGATTTCTGAAGCTAGGTCATAAAGTAGGAGTCACCTGACTCTTACTTCCTTAGATGGATCACTCAGTCTCGGGGAACCCAGCGGTCGCATCCCAGCACAGTCGTGTAGACTGTAGAGTGGCCATGTGGGGGGGAACTGAGACCTCTCGCCAACATCCAGCGCCAGTTTGCCAGTTGTGTTGTCAGTGAGCCATCTTGGAACCAGATCATCCAGCCCCAGGCAAGCCTTCAGGTGAGTGCAGCCCCAGCTGAGAGTTTGACTACAGTCACCTAGCTAGGCTGCCCTCAAATTCCTGACCCACAGAAACTTTGATGGGACATAAATGCTTATTACTATTGGGTTGGCCAAAAGATTCATTCAGGTTTTCCCATACCATCCTATGAAAAATCCGAACAAACTTTTTGGCCAGTCAAATATTTTAAGTGGCACAGTAGTAAAGAACCCACCTGCCAATGTAAGAGATGCAGGTTTGATCCCTGGGTCTGGAAGATCCCCTGGAGTAGGAAACGACAACCTCATTGAACACAATTCTCGTTAACTGACGGTTGCATTGTATTTTTTTTCCTACAGGAATTGGCATGAAAGTGGATGTTTCTTATATTGAAAAAAAGTTTTCGATATAAGAAAATTGTTTAATTAAATATGCCAATAGTTGTAATCTTGGAGATTATTTTGGCTGCAAGTAATAAAAGTCCCATATTAAATTGGCTTATACACTCATGTACCTATCAGCCCCCACACTAGAAGTCCATCAGTAGTGTGGGCTCCAGTGGCTGACTTATCCAGGGAACTGCTGCATCACCCTGTGACTCTCTTGCCCCAAACCTCCCTCGCTGTCAGCCTCTTCCTCACACTGAATAATAGGATGGCTGCAGCATTTCCAAACCTCACATCAGTGCATGCAGGCACCTAAAAAAAAGTGTCACTTCTGGAAGCTAGCCCAGAAGAGTGAAGATGAATATTCCTTGATACATTTCATTGGCCAAAATTGAGTCACATGGCATTTCCTAAGTCTTCACTGGGAAAAAAGCTGGGATTACCTGCAGGTCACTCAGGGCCACCCCTGCAGGCAAAGGTGTCAGCCTTCCCCAGGGCCTCTGGAATGGGTGGGAAAGAGTTGGGCAGCTAAACCATGTAGTGTTAGAGACAAGAAAGGGGGAATCAATGTTGGAGAGGCCACCAACAGCAGAGGTTATGTGAAGTGATTGAAACAAAAAAGAGCCATTAGAGCTTCCAGTTCCTTTAAGAGACATGGGAAGAAAATAGCTAGTCAGTTCAGTTGAGTCACTCAGTCATGTGTGACTCTTTGTGACCCCATGGACCATAGCATGCCAGGCCTCCCTGTCCATCACCAACTCCAGGAGTTTACCCAAACTCATGTTCATTGAGTTGGTGATGCCATCTAACCATCTCATCCTCTGTCATCCCCTTCTCCTCCTGCCTTCAATCTTTCCCAGCATCAGGGTCTTTTCAAATGAGTCAGCACTTCGCATCAGGTGGCCAAAGTATTGGAGTTTCAGCTTCAACATCAGTCCTTCCAATGAACACTCAGGACTGATCTCCTTTAGGATGGACTGGTTGGATCTCCTTGCAGTCCAAGGGACTCTCAAGAGTCTTCTCCAACACCACAGTTCAAAAGCATCAATTCTTCAGCACTCAGCTTTCCTTATAGTCCAATGAGAGAGGTTATCAGAGGACAGACAGACTGAAACCACAATCATAGAAAACTAACCAGTCTAATCAGATGGACCACAGCCTTGCCTAACTCAGTGAAACTAAGCCATGCTGTGTAGGGCCACCCAAGATGGATGGGTCATGGTGGAGAGTTCTGACAAAATGTGGTCCACTGGAGAAGGGAATGGCAAACCACTTCAGTTTTCTTGCCTTGAGAACCCCATGAACAGTATGAAAAGGCAAAAAGATAGGACACTGAAAGATGAACTCCCCAGGTCGGTAGGTGCCCAACATGCTACTAGAGATCAGTGGAGAAATAACTTCAGAAAGAATGAAGAGACGGAGCCAAAGCAAAAACAACACTCAGTTGTGGATGTGACTGGTGATAGAAGCAAAGTCCGAAGCTGTAAAGAGCAATATTGCATAGGAACCTGGAATGTTAGGAATGTTAGGTCTATGAATCAAGGCAAATTGGAAGTGGTCAAACAGGAGATGGCAAGAGTGAACATCAACATTCTAGGAATCAGCGAACTAAAATGGACTGGAATGGGTGAATTTAACTCAGATGACCATTATATATAATACTGTGGGCAAGAATCCCTTAGAAGAAATGGAGTAGCCCTTATAGTCAACAAAAGAGTCCAAAATGTCATACTTGGATGCAATCTCATAAATGACAAAATGATCTCTGTTCATTTCCAAGGCAAATCATTCAATATCACAGTAATCCAAGTCTATGCCCCAACCAGTAATTCTGAGGAAGCTGAAGTTGAACGGTTCTATGAAGACCTACAAGACCTTCTAGAATTAACACCTCAAAAGATATCCTTTTCATTATAGGGGGATGGAATGCAAAAGTAGGAAGTCAAGAAACACCTGGAGTAACAGGCAAATTTGGCCTTGGAGTACAGAATGAAGCAGGGCAAAGGCTAACAGAGTTTTCCAAGATAGCAAACACCCTCTTCCATCAACACAAGGGAAGACTCTACACATAGACATCACCAGATGGTCAATACCAAAATCAGATTGATTATATTCTTTGCAGCCAAAGATGGAGAAGCTCTATACAGCCAACAAAAACAAGACTGGGAGCTGACTGTGGCTCAGATCATGAACTCCTTATTGCCAATTGAAGAAAGTAGGGAAAACCACTAAACCTTCAGGTATGACCTAAATCAAATCCCTTACAGTGGAAGTGACAAATAGATTCAAGGGACTACATCTGATAGACAGAGTGCCTGATGAACTATGGATGGAGGTTCATGACATTGTACAGGAGGCAGTGATCAAGACTATCCCCAAGAAAAAGAAATGCAAAAAGGCAAAATGGTTGTCTGAGGCAGCCTTACAAATAGCCGTGAAAAGAAGAGACGTGAAAGGCAAAGGAGAAAAGGAAAGATATACCCATTTGGATACAGAGTTCCAAAGAGCAGCAAAGAGATATAAGAAAGCCTTCCTCAGTGATCAATGCAAAGAAAGAGAGGAAAACAATACAATGGGAAAGACTAGAGAGCTCTTCAAGAAAATTAGAGGTACCAAGGGAACACTTCATGCAAAGATGGGCTCAATAAAGGATAGAAGTGGTATGGACCTAACAGAAGCAGAAGATATTAAGAAGAAGTAGCAAGAATACACAGAAGAACTGTACAAAGAATAGCTAATAAACCTGCAAATCTTGACGACCACACATTTTATGATGTTCCCGCAGGCTTTACTTCCTAGTTGAGGTTTTCTTTCACCTTTGGTCATTTTTTTGTTTTTATGTGAAATTATTTTTTTGTTACAGAATTTAGAATTTAATAAATACTTCAGATTATTAAAGGAATTTAAAGCTTTAATAAAGCTCTCAGCTTATTTATAGGTCACTTTGGGGAGGAGAGAGGTTTGGAAGAGGTCTCTTCATAACACGGGTTAAAATATGCATTCTTTTCTGAGCCAGAGCAACTTCATGCAGGGCTGTTCCTCATGTTATTAGGTGGCCTTTAATATTTTTGAAATATGGCATAATTAGGAGGCTGAAGCTTACTTTAATGTTTATAGCAGCACTTGGTCAAACTAGGTTTCGGATCATATACAAATTCTGACACTAGAGGGAGTGCATAATGTATTACGGAAAGAAAAAGCATACACCTAATAAATTCAAGGTAAAAATGCAGAGTAGCAAGACAAGACCTTCATTATAGTCTGCCCTCCAAGCCCCATCCCCCTTTCCCCTCCAAAATAATATCACTGGAGGTCTCTTGCCCCCTTGTAGCTAGTTTGAGTTTGTAGGAGGTTGGTAGGTTGCTTGTATTACTATGGAAAGAACACTTTATTTTAGAGTCTTACCAGTGTTTTCATTTTTAAAAGGAGACATATTATTTCCTACTTCTCACATGTTGAATGGCAAAATTAAAATTACTCCTTGCTGCTTTATTCTGTTTCTGACTTGGTCAACACGTAGTAATCATATTTTTAAAATGAAAGATCAGAGGTTTAGTCTTTGCTTAGAAAATGCAGTCTAGTCTTCTGAAAGTCAGGGAAAGCATCTGTTTTAGCATTCAGCTTCATCCTTCACTCCCTTACTAAAGGTGCCACTCTGATTATTTAGCAGCTAATGTCAAACAACTAGCAAATCATATTTAAGGAATTTTTATTTCCTCATGCCAAAAGTCTCCATGCCCTAACAAAATGGAATGCCTAAATGGCTGAAAATGTGAAAATGACTGCAGATAGACTGAGCTATTAACATAGCAACAAAGGGCTGGCTGAAACAGTAAATGATTGCTGCCATTTGGTGAGACTCAACTGTTCCTGAAAAATGTGATAACTGCCATGTGCTTTTCTGTAACCTTTTTGTGGATTCATTATGCATTCCACCGTTATCTTACATCCATCTAGTACTCATATCACTCTTTGAGCTACCAGTAAACTGTCTCTTTAATGGAAATTAAAATT
The DNA here is from genome assembly GCF_029407905.1 of Bubalus kerabau. NCBI lineage: Eukaryota > Metazoa > Chordata > Mammalia > Artiodactyla > Bovidae > Bubalus > Bubalus kerabau. The sequence goes on along the minus strand of NC_073631.1, from coordinate 74,732,774 downwards.
AGAAAAATTTAAAAAGCAAGCTCATTATGAGAAATCCTGGCTTCTATCCAGATGGGTGAAATGACCCATACAAAGGAAACATCCAGAACTACATTACTTACTTCTAAAGGACCAAACATGCCTCAGACTACAGTATGTTTGTCCAGACTTAACTGCCAGACTTCTGGCTAATGACATTTCACCATAATGGCTTTTGAAAAATGAAACAAGTTTTCAGGCAATGACTCCTTTTTTGAATTTTTGGTTGTTTTTTTTTTTTTTTGGAATAATGCTTTTTTCATTCGAAAACTCACTAAATAAACACACCACGGGTAGTACTGTTTCGACATTTCAGTTTAAGTCAAAAACGCTCATCCATTTATTCAGTACAAAAGTTTCTAGTTAACGAATACCATGTGAAACAAATCTGAATTGTGCCCCTTGGTTGGATGGACCTGAAACATTTTGCCTATGTGTGTCCACTGAGTGACTAGGACAAGAAAGTAGCCACTTCAATGGCTACTCAGTCTGCGATGAGCATGGGCCATTTTTACACACCTCCAAAGACTCTCACCTTTATATTGCTGCACAGGTATTTTTCTGTGCTTTAATTTTATTGTTAAATGAATTTGAGTGCACTCCTGAGCCTCAGAAGTGTTTCGTGAGTCAGTCACCTGACATCCCCTCTTCCTTGTTCTGTACCCCTCCCCCACCTACCACACCTACTAGCAGACTTTTCTCCCTCCCTTGATAGACTTCTGTTAGTGTCTGTCTACAAATTGTATTCATTTATTTTCACATTGTTGTATATTACTTATACAACTTTGTCTTTATCATGAAATGTTTTCATGTTGGTTAGTGAAATATGGTTAGGTATCTTGGATTGGTGTGAAATTAATCCTAATTTTTTCCATTAAGATGAAGTGAAGCACTTTTTCACTTAACAGCTTTGTACTTAGTGGCACAGTTTCCAAGAATGTATTAAAGATGCTAAGCAAGGATAGATGTGTGCTGAAGCACAAAACAAGCACTGGGTAGGTCTGTAACTATGAAATTTCTCACATTCCCCAGGGTAGCAAGTGATGACCTGCAAGAGACCAGACTAAAACTGCTCTGTGTTGGTATTCAGTATTAGGATTCATTTTAGTAGCTCAATATGGCAGGTGGTTTCCAGAGTTTCTGGAAATTTTGGGGAAGTGGGGAGTTGTATCAGAAAAGGAAAATGTCTCCATCCAGAATCTTTTGGTAATTCAGGAGGTTCATGGATAATCTGACAATCCCCATAGATATATCTGGTGATTTTTAAAAATGATTTTATATCTCTTTCTATGCTTTACAAGGATCAGGCAGCAGATTTGTTGGTGCATTGGTTCCCAGATGGCACTACTGGTAAAGAACCTGCCTGCCGATGCAGGAGCCGTAACAGACTCGGCTGTGACCCCCGGGTTGGGACGATCCCCTGGAGGAGGAAATGGCAACCCACTCAAGTATTCTGAGCCTGTCAGGCTACAGTCCATAGGGTCAGCACAGAGTCAGACATGACTGAAGCAATAGGTCTAGTCTAAATTTCTAGACTACAATTTAGGTTAAATGCTGAGTTTATTTGTATAATTTTTTACATATAGTTTTCTACCCTTTGATAGCTGAGTACCATTGTTTTACATATGCTATGCACAGAATTCAGACTATTTATGGAAAATCTCCCAAGAAAATTTTGTATCTAAGTGCAAGCTGGTTAGCATTGACACAACTATAGGAATCCAATCTGGTGTGATCATTTATCCTTAGATCTCCTGTTGTGTTCAAAATGCTATACATACAATGAAATAGATACCCAAACAGTAGTAAATATTTTCTACTAGATATCTTCTGTGGGAAATTGTTGTTTGAGATGTTAAGGGAAACAGTATTTTCAAAACAAATCTAAATTCTAAAGGCATCCAAGATTGTATCTTATCTAGGTCTACAAAGAAAGAGGTTGGAAAAAAGCACAACTCAGTTGTCTGTCCATGAAAAATTAATCAGTAGTGGTGAAGAAAAGTTTTTATTGACATAGAAGGTGTTTACAATGTACTGTGACGTGAAAAAAAGCTAGTTACAGAAAAGAATCTGCATTTTTTAAGGAAGATATGTATAGAAAGGATATATAGCAAAATGTAAAAATGTAATTATTTCTGAATAATAAAATTATAGTTACTTTTATTTTCCAACTTATTTGTATTTAAAAAAAAATTTTAAACAATGAGCACATATTACTTGTTTGACATTTTATGTATGAAGTTTAAAAACACCAATAGATAGTAATAGCTTGATGTTCACTTTGAATAAGATTTAGACCAATGAGTAAGATTTATTGAACCGAGCTGCATACAGAAATGCCTAGTGGGGAGAATCTGGAGGTGGTGACTCCTCCTTGCAGAAAAGGGTGGGAACAGTGACCAATTAAATAACGAAGTCCCTGCCCTCACAGAGCTTGCACCAGAGTAAGTAGAAAATGACAGTAAAAATTAATAAACAGAAACCTCAATTAAAATAGAGGCAGGAGGCCAGAAGTGGGAGCTCTCATGCAGAGCCCAGCAGGAAGAAGAAAGACTTCTTTTTGCCTGGTAAGTTCTTGGCCAACGAGAGACTGTCACAACTCAACCAATGAAAAGTCATTATACTTCAGACTCCAAAGGACTGTTGGCTACAGTCCCCCTAACTTCGTTTGAAAATTAAAGTCGCTCAGTTCTGTCCGACTCTTTGTGGACCCCGTGGACTATACAGTCCAATGGAATTCTCCAGGCTAGAGTACCGGAGTGGATAGCCTTTCCCTTCTCCAGGGGATCATCCTGGATCCTTTACCATCTGAACCACCAGGGAATTCCCCCTAACCTCCTTTTTCTCTATATAAAAGAGTTCTCCTCTCCTTGTAGTGGGGGACTTGCATGGGCTTTACATTTAGCTTGCCCTGGTTACAGACCCTGAATTGCAATTCTTTACTGATCTCAAATAAACCCATTTTTGCTGGAAAAATAACTGGCAGTCAATTTGAGGTCAACATTTGAGTTCTTCAATTTGAGGTCTTCATTTACAATTCTGTAAATGAAAAGCTTTAATATAATGTCATTGGTTACATGAGAGAAGCACATACATGGAGATCTGTGGGAGTATGGCCAGAGGCATTCATTCTGGGATTTGGGGAAAATCTTCCTGGAGGATAGTGTCATGCAGTGTCCAGTTAGCTCAGTCTCCTCAGAAGTTAAGTGCCTGGTCCAAGATCATACAGCCTTGTAGGGGCCAAATCTCAAGTCAAACCTTGTTATCTGACACCTAGAAGAAGAATAAAGTAAAAGTCGCTCAGTCCTATCTGACTCTTTGCAACCCAGTGGACTATACAGTCCATGGAATTCTCCAGGCCAGAATACGAGAGTGGGTAGCCTTTCCTTTCTGCAGGGGATCTTCCCAACCCAGGGATCGAACCCAGGTCTCCCACATTGCAGGCGGATTCTTTACCAGCTGAGCCACAAGGGAAACTCAACAATACTGGAGTGGGTAGCCTATCCCTTCTCCAGGGAATCTTCCCGACCCAGGAATCGAACTGTGGTTTCCTGCATTACAGGCAGATTCTTTACCAACTGAGTATCAGGGAAGCCCACCTGACACCTAATTCTCTACCAATATTGACTTTGACAAGTTGGAACAAAAGGTCTGAAAAGGATGCAGAAAACATCCCCTTTTCCAGAATATCCCTTTCCTGTAATCCACAACAACACACTTGAAATAAACCACCAAAGCATCAGCCTGTAGATATTATTAGTGAAGGCAGCCCTCTCAGGCAGTTTGACCTGGCACAAAAGTTGTCAGATTAATGGCATTAGAAAATTTGCAAATCAAATGGTTCATTACTTATGATACTACACTTGCAAATAGGATTATGTTGATTATGCACTATAAATAGCATTTTAAAGAGACTCCCTCAAGACAGAAAGGGCTAAAATTTTGCTAGTCAGGCTTTTAAAGTAAGGATCATTGAACCACTAAACAGATGAAGCCCTGGGGTCAGAGATTAGCAGCCCAGTGTGGTTTTGGAAAGCCAGGATTCTGCTCATGATTTCATGTTGTGACATCTTTTCACCAAAAGATGAAACAGGGGAGAGCAATTGATGAGGGAACCATCACAAGGGCGTCCCCTCATTTCAGAAGAGAGTCAGCGCTACAGCCTGAGTCAGCCTTGACTGCGCTGAGCCACTGCCCAGGCCTAGACAACTGGATCCCCAGGGGAGAGAGGGCTGGGTGAGAGTGAGCTCAGAGGACTGGAAGGCTTCGACCTCAGTTGCCACTCCTGTCAGCTTCACAGCACATCCCTCTGAATAAACTTGTCTGATTGAATAATCTTTTGCCCTCTTTTTTCAAGAAGTCCAGCCAGTCTTACCTTGTCCCTTTTCAAAGTATAGTAATCACATGGTAAATACTCAAGGAAGATGGCATTAGCTCACCTAAGTCCAAACTGAGTCACTGAGCACTACACATGTGACTGTGTGCTAAGTCTCTTCAGTTGTGTCCGACTCTTTGTGGCCCTATGCACTGTCACCTGCCAGACCACTCTGTCCATGGGATTCTCCAGGCAAAAATATTGGAGTGGGTTGCCATGCCCTCCTCCAGGGGATCTTCTCGACCCAGGGATCGAACCTGCATCTCTTTTATCTCCTGCATTGGTGGAAGGTTCTTTACCACTAGCACCACCCGGGAAGCCCAAATCCAAAGTGGCTTTATGTAAAAAGTTCCCAGCTTGCTGTATCCATTCACTTATGCCATTCTACTTGAAGGTTAGGCTGGGAAGACCTTCCCTATTAGTGAGATTATATTTTATAATTTATTTTTATGCCACGGTCCCAAAGCATTTCTTTGTAGAACATCAATACAGTAAAGTCTAAATAAATTAAGCATTTGGAAAAGACTACATTATATCAAAATCAGACTTTAAATATTCTGTTCCTTTTAAACATAGAAATAAGTACATCAATAATAATGTTTCCCCATACAAAATGTTTCCCCATATAAAATTCCTGGCAAAGTTGTTTTAAAATATAAAGAAGGGACATTTAAATCTACATTTCATGTGTGAAGAACCAGGGCTGCTTATTTTCTTAAGCAAGCTAAACATGTCCCCTGAAATTCTCTAGGTCCTATTAATGTGCTTTGAGAAGTCACTCTTCATAAGTAACCAGAGGTAAATGTAATCCTCTCTGTCTGAATTCTTATAAATTCTAAGTCGATATAATCCTATTTCACTGTAAGTCTTTTCCCCTCCATTTTATAAATGTGCCTATACTTCCCACCCCCATCCCCACCTCTCCAAATCCACTTAATAGACATGGAAAATGTACTCTGTTACTAATGAAGGTTTACATCCTCTTGAGTTTTTCATTCTCAGTTATCTCCATTTACTGGAGAACTCATTCAGGTAGAGTCATATCCTTTCAAAATAAACTCAAAATGGCTTAAAGTCTTACTTATAGCAAACGTGATACCATAAAACTCCTAGAAGAGAACATAGGCAAGATATTCTCTGACATAAATTGTAGCAATGTTTCCTTAGATCAGTCTCCCAAGGCCATAGAAATAAAAGCAAAGATGAACAAATGGGACCTAATCAAACATAAGCTTTTGCACAGCAAAGGAAGCTATCAACAAAATGAAAAGACACCTACAGACTGGCAGAAAATATCTGCAAACAGTGCCACCAACACGGGGTTAATTTCCAAAATATATAAACAGTTCATGCAGCCCAACATCAAAACAACAGTCCAATCAAAAAAAAAAAATGGTGGAAGATCTAAACAGACATTGCTCCAGAGAAGACATACAGATGGCTAAAAGACACATGAAAAGATGCTCAACCTCACTAATTATTAGGGAAATGCAAATCAAAACTACAATGAGGTAACACCTCACACTGGTCAGAATGGTAAATGTTGGAGAGGATGTGGAGAAAGGGGAACCCTCCTGTGCTGTTGTCTGGAATATAAACCCGGGCAATCACTACAGAAAATAGTGCAGGGTTTTCTTAAAAACCTGAAAATAGGGTTGCCACTTGATCCATCAGTCCCATTCCTGGGCATGTGTCTAGAGAAAACTCTAATTCAGAAAGATACATGCACTCCCCTATGTTCAAAGCTGCACCACTTACAAAAGCCAAGAGGTGGAGGCAACTTAAATGTCCATCAGCAGACAAATAGATAAAGATTTGGTACATGTATACAATGGAGTATTTACTCAGCCATAAAAAAAGAATGAACTATTGTTTGCAGCAACGTGGCTGGACCTACTGATTATCATACTAAGTGAAGTAAGTCAAAGGCAAATATCATATGATATCGCTTATATGTGGAATCTAAAATATGATACAAATGAAGTTATTTACAAAACAGAAACAGACTCACAGACATAGGAAACAAATTTATGGTTACCAGAGGGGAAAGGGCTGGGGAGGGATAAGTTTGGAGTTTGGGATTAGCAGATACAAACTATTCTATATAAAAGAGATAAACAAAAAGGCCCTACAGTATAGCACAGGGAACTATATTTAATATCTTATAATAAATAATGGAAAAGAATATGAAAAAATATATATGTAGGTATACACAAGAGTATACATACATATACATATATAAACTGAATCACTTTGCTGTTTACCAGAAACTAGAACAACATTGTAAACTGTATTTCAATTATAAAAAAAAAAAACAGACAAATCTTCCCCTGTCTTCATCTTGCCAAGTGTGTGTTTGGGCAGCTTCCTTGAAATTGCCCAGCATTATGTACCTTATATGAAGGTATAGCTGTCAGATCTACTTAAAACTTATACCTGCAACTTCTCAAGACACTTAGGTATCAAACTGAGGACAAGTTAATTATACCTTCTATTCTCAGTTAGGTGTCTGTACACAAAAGTGTGGTTATTTTGAGCTTAAGGAAGCTGAATTTCTTCATTTGCTCAATGGACAGAAGACAGTAACCAACTATTCTCACAACTGTTGGAAATGAGGCTAGGAATGTAAATTGTCATGTGAGGAATTGCAGGTAATTATACAGAAAATGTCCCATGGGAAAAATGTACTGGAACCATCTACCCAGGGACGGTTTGGCATCTCCATTACTAGGAAGAGTTTTAAAATATCACAAAAACCCATTAATCAAGATGGTTAGTTAGAAACCAGACTGGCAACAAGGGGAACAAGACAGACTTTTAGTTTTCTCTCCTTCTTTTTAGAGAACTATAATTAAGGCATGTTTGTGTTACTATATACACATCTAGAACTTGCATGAAATATCCTGTTTACAAAAACAGGATGAACCATCCTTATTTGCAGAACACTGAACCAAACCCAGATATAATTTTTTTTTCTTCACTAAAGCAAAAGTTTTAAATAAGACATTTACTGAAGCAGACTGATCCACAGTCGTACTCATTTAAAACTTTTGATTCAGATATCAACATCTTCTGAGTTCAACCTAAACTGAGCTAATATTTAAATGTATGTGAAACTCTCCCATGTGTTACTTACAGATTCTTTATATTATGTATGATGTCTTTACATGATCTGGACACTATCTTAAATGATATCTCTAGCATGGCTAAAGATAAAATTTGTTTTATAGAAACACAGGATAGGGCCTCCCTGGTGACTCAGTGGTGAGGAATCTGCCTGCCAATGCAGGAGATGCGGGTTCCATCCCTGGTCTGGGAAGATTCCACATGCTGCGGAGCAACTAAGCCCCTATACCACAACTATTGAGCCTGTGCTCCATAACAAGAGAATCCAACACAATGAGAAGCCCACACACTGCAACTCGAGACTACCCTCACTTGCCGCAACTAGAGAAGAGCCCATGTAGCAATGAAGCCCCAACACAGCCAAAAATAAATAAATATTTTTAAATACATAAGATAATTAATACATTCAAATCCATGTTAAACTAACCATCATGGTCTAGTGATCCTAGAAGTCTAAGGATATATTATAGGTCAACTGATCTAGAGATTTATAATGGTTAGCCCCCAACTCTTGGCACTAGTGGTAAGGAATCCACCTGCCAATGCAAGAGACACAGGAGACAAGGGTTAGATCCCTGGGTTGGGAAGATCCCCTGGAGAAGGAAATGATAATCCACTCCAGTACTCTTGCCTGGAAAATTCCACAGACAGAGGAGCCTGGTGGGCTACAGTCCATGCGGTTGCAAAAGAGTTGGGCATGACTGAGCACACACACACACAGCCCCAGCTCAGCATCTACCTTCCTTAATGTGGTTTAAGGTATTGTATTAGAGATGCTAATCTCCCCCAACCACTTTCTCATAAAGAAAACCTGACTCACTCCCAACCCTAGCTGCCAGAGTTGTCCATTGCAAACTCACCCTGAAGCACAGCTGGTTGGACCAGTCCAAAGCATACCCCCAAGGCACAGAGGTGCTCCAGGGCCAGACTGAGCCACCAACCCCTCCCTCTCTCACTCCTTTTGATCTAAGAAACACAGCAGCCAAGTTAGAGGGCAGCTGAAACACACTGACAATGGAGCCCGGATATCACTGTCCACACAGTGCTGCTGCTGATGGCCCTGGGCAGCCCTGGGGCCTGAGTTCTGGGGACATAATTTTCTTTCTTTTTTGAATAATTATTTATTCATATGTTTGTTTTTGGCTGTGTTGGGTCTTTGTTGCTGCACAGGTTTTTCTCTAGCTGCAGCCAGTGGGGTCTACCCTCTAGTTGCCGTGCACAGGCTTCTCATTGCGGTTCCTTCTCTTGCTGCAACTGCATGGGCTGTGGGGCACCCGGGCTTCAGTAGTTTTGGCGTGTGGACTCGGTAGTTGCAGCTTCCAGGCTCTAGAGCACAGGCTCAATAGTCAAGGTGCATGGGCTTGGTTGCTTCATATGTGGGGCCTTCCCAGACTATGGATCAAACCCATGTCTTCTGCATTGGCAAGTGGCTTCTTTACCACTGAGTCACCAGGGATGCCCACAATTTTCTCTCAGTTTCTAGGAAAGTTGTGGGTTTCTAGTAAACACTTACCCCAGGTACTGTAAAATAGTTTCTGTTCCTCACCTTTCAGGTGCTCTCTTGGCTCCCTTGCTTTCTCACACCTCTTCCTATGCCCTTGGGTGATAGAATCAGAGGAAGGATCCCCGTCCTGTTTCAGAAGCAAAGAAAACAACAGAGCCACAGAAGCAGTGTCTGATCACACATGTAAACAGTGAGGCCTCCTAAAGGAAGACAAGCCATGAAACGAGATGTGGGAGGCTTTAGAACCAAGCGTGGGAGCCATGGCGGTACTTTGGAAGCCTGTTATTCTACGGTGCCATCTGCACGATGTGGGGCAGGCTTGATGGATTAAAGAGGCACTTCTCACACTTAAATGAGCACAGTAATCACCCAGGGATCATGGTAAAGTGCAGGTTATGATTCAGTAAGTCTAGGGGAGAGTCTGTGTTTCTAACAAGCTCCCATGTGATGCCAAAATGTGCCTAGGGACCACATATAAGTAACACAGGTGTAAAAAGAACTGAGCAGGACTGAATCGTGTAGCAACAGTAAAATAAACAGTAAATAACAATAAGCAATAAAATAGCAACAATACAACATAAATAAGTAAAAGGAAATAACCATAAACAACAATAAAAGGATCCCCATATCATCAAATGGTGACAGCAAACAAAGAGATCTCAAGATGATGGAACTTTTGGACCCACAGACTCCCCATACTCCACACATAGCATGTGTGACTTTTGATACAGTGTTGGTCACTCCTTAGGCTGAGCTAGAAGCCAGCTGTGCAGTTACTGATAGAGACTGGATCCAGTGTATTCTGCGAGATAGGAAGGCAAGGATCAGAGTGTGGTGCTTGGCACTGTGCTGCTGCTGTTGTTCAGTCACTGTGTATCTGACTCTGCGACCCCATGGACCGCAGCACGCCAGGCTTCCCTGTCCATCACCACTCCCTGAGTTTGCTCAAACTCATGTCCATTGAGTCGGTGATGCTGTCCAGCCATCTCATCATCTGTCATCCCCTTCTCCTCTTGCCCTTAGTCTTTCCCAGCATCAGGGTCTTTTCCAATGAGTCGGCTCTTCCTATCAGGTGGCCAAAGTATTGGAGCTTCAGCACCAGTCCTTCCAGTGAATATTCAAAGTTGATTTCCTTTGGGATTGTCTGGTTTGATCACTTTGCTCTCCAAGGGACTCTCAAGAATCTTCTCAAGCACTACAGTTCAAAACCATCAATTCTTCGGTGCTCAGCCTTCTTTATGGTCCAATTCTCACATCTGTATGTGACTACTGGAAAACCATAGATTTGATTATACAGACCTTTGTTGCAAAGTGATGTCTCTGCTTTTTAATGTGCTGTCTAGGTTTGCCATAACTTTTCTTCCAAGGAGCAAGCGTCTTTTAATTTCATGGCTTCAGTCATTGTCCACATTGATTTGGGATCCCAAGAATATGAAATCTGACACTGTTTCCACTTTTCCCCCATCTATTTGCCATGAAGTGACAGGACCAGAGGCCATGATCTTCGTTTTTTGAATGTTGAGTTTTAAACCAGCTTTTTCATTCTCCTCTTTGACCTTCATCAAGAGGCTCTTCAGTTCCTCTTCATTTTCTGCCATTAGGGTGATGTCATCTGCATATCTGAGGTTGTTGATATTTTTCCTGGCATTCTTGATTCTAGCTTATGTTTCATCCAGCCTAGCATTTTGCATAATGTACTCTGCATATATAGTTAAATAAGCAGCCCTTGACTGCGCACTGTGCACAGAAGACAAATGCAGGCCCTTCTGAATATATAGCTGCTATGTGAAAATTAAACTTGGGTTATACTAAATCTATGCTATTTAAGAAATAAGTTGCAAAGTGTCCTTTACTCTCCCTTTTCTGCTGACCATAACTAGCTACATATCTACTCGTAACAGAGATTCCTCCTTCTTTCATCAGTCCATCTGGTTACATTATTGAAAGAAAACAGAGCCCACTGGTACTGGCCAGTGGAGCTCTGTGGTAGAAAGGGCAGCTCAGGGCTGGAAAGTTGAGTTCTTGCTACTCAAAGTCCTTCTGTTGTGTGCTGCTGAGGAGGAAGGGGAAATGAGTTTGGTTCCAACTCAATCCTTGACCACGGAAGTGCAGACTTTAAGTCTGGGAAGCCTTCTTTTTATTTAAAACACACTGTTGTAGGTTTCAGTGCTTTTGGCCATGCAGATATTATGAAGCTCCCAATTTAGTTATGGTTCAGGTAACCTAAAGTAAACTGAAAAGCCAGCTGGGGGGAGTTCTGTGCTTTACTGGGAGAATGCCATATGATGAATTTCCTTTTCCAAAGTGCACTCTGGGCTGCCTTTCTTCAGTGACTTCTCAGTTAATTGTCAGCTTTAACCCTTTTTCAGCTGCTCAGTTAAGTAAGCTTCTGATTCAAGAGGGTAAACTGTCTTTATATTTTTATATCCTTCACATCTACCTGCCTCCAGAGGAAGGTAAACAGATAAAATTATTTTTTAAATATGACTATAAAATAATGAGACAAATTTAAAAATAAAAAAGGTCAGCACCAGCAGTGATAGGTCATGTTGAGAGCATGTTCCCTTGATAAATGTAAAGAGAGTGGCACTTACCTTTGCAGTCTCTATCCTCCAAATCCATAACTCAACCGATTCATGAGAAAAACATCAGATAAATCCCAAATGAGGAACATTCTATGAAATACCTGACCAGGACTCCGTAAAGTCATCAAAAGTAAGGAAAGTCTGAGAAACAAATGTAGCCAAGGGGAGCCTAAGGAGACCTATCTCTGGATGCAATCCTGAAATGGAGAGAGGTCATTAGGGAAACACTCAGAAAGTTTGAATAAAGTATACACTTTAGTTTAAAATGCTGTATAAATAATGATTCATAAACTGTAACAAATGTACCGTACTAATCTAAGATATAATAGGAGAAATTGAGTGTGGGCTAGTATATGGGAGTTTTCTGTACCACCTTCACAATTTCTCTGTAAATCTAAAACTGTTCTATAGTGAAAAGTTTTGCTTTCTTTTCTAAAAAGAGCATGCTGGCTGCTGTATGCAAATTATACTCTAGGGCATGAAAGTGGAACCAGGTTTTAATATCCCCTATGTTCTTAGAAACCAGCTTTCTCTATATTTTAAAAAGAAATTGCAGCTATAAGACAGAAGAGTTCGTACTCGTATTTCCAATTCAAATTCAAGACTACAGAGCTTTTACATAATCTTCTCCACCTCAGGCTAATTGGAGCATTGTTCCCTACAGAACTAGGCAAAGCCTTCTGAATTCTGATATTTGTGGAGCCCCCATAAGAAGTGACAAGTCTGTGCCTAAGCTCCAGATGAATCCTGACTCATATCAGTAACCTGACCCATATCAATTTCTTAATTTCCTTGGAAATGAGTGGATAACCAAGAACTATGAGTCATCTAAGGAATGCCTTCAACAAGAAAGAAAGGGACCAAGAAAAACAGGGGAAAATGTGTAACAGTTGAAGGGATATATAATTTGAGAAACAAGAGATAACTTAGAGGAAAAATAATTACTACCCTTAGAGACATTTAAGAAGATTTTACATCATTAAAACCCAACAGAATGCTATGAAAGAAGAATGGAGAAAAATGAAAAAGTTATTAGATAAGACTGCTAAATAAAGAGTTAAGTAAAAGAGTTCAAAAATAAAACTAGAGTTACCTCACAAAAAGAAATATAAAAAAAAACAGATGGAAAATATAAGAAAATAGATAACATCTCTAGGATATCAGTCTAGGACACATGACATCAGACGAACAGGAGACCAAAAAGAAAAGAGAGAAAATAGAGGGGAAGAAATGATCAAATTAAAAATGTAAGAGAACTTCTCAGACCTGAAGGAAAGAGGTATTCATATTTCAAGGATCTACCGAGTGCCTAGCACAATAAAATAAAAAACATTCACAACAAATTATGAAATCTCAGAACATTGAGTTTAAAGAGAAGATCTGAAAATTTCCCAGAAAGAAGCTTCTAGAGGTCATGTACAAAGAAAAAAAAAATCACACTGGCCTCAAAATTCCTCATTAAGTTAGAAGATAATGGAAAAAGATCTCAAAAATTTTGACCAAAAATAATTTTCACTGATCACTGAAGATCCAGGCAAACTACCAATCAAATGGAAAGCTAGAATAAAATTTTAAACAAAGGCTTGGGAATTTCTATCCCATGGTACTTGTATTCCAGAACAAAAATAAATAAAAGGGGAGCCAAGGAGGAGAAGGATGCACTGAGACCTCAAATGGACCCAGAGATGCCTTAATAAACAAACACAGGAATAAGGATTGTAACTGTGGAATAGCAAGGAATGTTGATCCTAGAACCAGTATTCAGTCAGTCAGTTCAGTTGCTCAGGCATGTCCAACCCTTTGCAACCCCATGGACTGCAGCACGCTGGGCTTCCCTGTCCATCACCAACTCTCGGAGCCTGTTAAAACTCATGTCCATTGAGTCAGTGATGCCATCCAACCATGTCATCCTCTGTCCTCCCCTTCTCCTCCCACCTTCAATCTTTCCCAGCATAGGGTCTTTTCCCATGAGCCAGCTGTTCATATCAGGTGACCAAAGTATTGGAGTTTCAGCTCAGCATCAGTCCTTCCGATGAATATCCAGGACTGATTTCCTTTAGGATGGACTGGTTTGATCTCCTTGCTGTCCAGGGACTCTCAAGAGTCTTATCCAACACCACAGTTCAAAAGCATCAATTCTTTGGTGCTCAGCTTTCTTTATAGTCCAACTCTCACATCCATATATAACTACTGGAAAAACCATAGCTTTGACCAGACAGACCTTTGTTGGCAAAGTAATGTCTCTGCTTTTTAATATGCTGCCTAGGGTGGTCATAGCTTTTCTCCCAAGTAGCAAGTGTCTTTTAATTTCATGGCTGCAGTCACCATCTGCAGTGATTTTGGAGCCCAAAAATATAAAGTCTGTCCCTGTTTCCATTGTTTCCCCATCTATTTGCCATGAAGTGATAGGACCAGATATCAGGATCTTAGCTTTCTGAATGTTGGGTTTTAAGTCAACTTTTTCACTCCAGTATTTTATCTAAACCAGTATTAAGTCTAGATAAAATGGACAGGCACTCCCTGCTCCCCTTGTATACAGAGGGAGGACCCGAAGTTTTAAGGTCCCCTGACCAAGCAGATTCCTTATTCCACAAGTCCTATGACCAATGAACTTTAAACTTGCATAAGAAACAAGCAACTCTGAGGTGGGAGTGGGGAGGGGTTCATTTACACCATTGTGTGTCCTTAAGCCTATATCCTAAGGGCCTCCTTTGAAAGGACACTAAACTGATGCAAAGTGATTTTGTCTATTCCAAGTTGTCGTCTTTCCAGGCCTTGAACCTGGTCTGTTCTTTGTGGTCTCTACCCTACATGAGGCCTGGTCAACAGTGAATCCAACCCAGGAAAGAAATGAAGGGAAATCCCAGTAAGACAGCTGTGTAGCAGGCCTAAGAACAGGGAGTCCAGTTTTTAAGAGCAAATGAAGAATTCCAGGAGAGAGGGACCTTCGGGAAAATGAGGATCCATGGGATTTAATGTGATCTCTGAGAGTATAGAATTGCTTACAGGATAATAAAGAACACTCCCTATGAGGAAAAGTACAAATAGTACAGTAATTATAGGTAACATTTGTGTGTATGTGTGCTCAGCTGTGTCTGACTTTTTGCAACCCCATGGACTGTAGCCTGCCAGGCTCCTCTGTCCGTGGAATTTTCCAGGCAAAAATACTGGAGTGGGTTGCCATTTCCTTCTCCAGGGGATCTTCCTGACACAAGGATCGAACCCTTGTTTCCTGGGTCTCCTGTATTGGCAGGTGGATTCTTCACCACTAACGCCAAGACCAGGCACTATTCTAAACACTTTACTTTTATTAGCTTTCTAATTTTCATAACAGTTCAGACACGGGCACTATTATTATTCCCATTTTAGAGATGATAGAACTGAGGTAAAGGTTAAAAAGAACTTGGCCAAAGCCCATAGTTAGTTAATGACAAGCCAGCATCAAACTGTGGCAGGCTGGCTCCAGCCCCTGCGCACTGGAATTAACTGCCTGAGATCAGAAGCACAATTATCATGTCTGAGCCAGTTGTGCTGTGAACAACATTTACCTAAATAAGACAATGAAAGCACTGCTGATTGATTTTCATCTTTTAGTATCAGCTGCAGCATAACCCTAAATGTGTCACCAGGTAACATGTAAAATGAAAGTACAAGTGGCAAAGTCAGGAAATGGAAAAGTAGGTCAGAAGAGACGAGGAAAAAGGTAGGGTGCTCTTTCCTCATCATACAGAAGAGGGGGTTGAGAGCTACCATCTGTAATTGCATTAATTTGTCGGCTCTCCTGAAACTGTAATGTCAGGGGAGACCTCATCTAGCTTGCTCATCGCTGTGTTCCCAGCCCCTGCAAGAGTACAAGGCACATATCAGACATCCAGTATCTATTTCTGGAATGATAGATGGAGGAAAGACAGACAGGAGGAGAGAGAGAGAGAAAGAAAGAAGGGAGAAAATGATGGGGAGGGAGTGAAGTTTACTTGACAATAGTTTATTTAAATTTACAAAGGTAACTGATACAGGAAATAAAAATAGTGATATAATTTTATTGGGAGAGGCTGGTGTGCTATTGAAAGTCATCTAAATCCTTAACAAAAAGTCAATAAACTGTATCTATATTTAATAACTTAGGAAACAGTGATCTAGGCATATTATTAAGAGAGATGTAGATAAAACAAAGAGCACTAAAAATAAGAAAATGTATGTGTTTAAAATAGCTTTTTTTAGATGGAGGGTGGGAGTATTGAATGATGGAACAAGACACTCTTGATATTATAAGTCCATCCATATTTTTTTTTTGTCTCTGTGAAGGTAATTATTCTGATTTAAAACAAAATTTAGCAACAAATATAGCCACAATATTTGGGACTCTTCACGTCACTTTTCATATTAGTTTGACTTTGATAAATCAATTCTATGAAGTGTTTTCAGGTAATTTTAAAAAGATGTAGCTCTCTGCCTGTCCAAAATCAACCCTATAGCCCTCCGCTCTGGTAACATTTCCACATCAATGAACCTCTCTCTCATCTTCAACCGTATTCTTTTCTCCTGACTTGTTTTTTCAACTCGTGAAACCAAAATTTTAACAACTCTCTCCCCACACCCCTTTCCCTTCACCTATGACTCTATCTGCGACTCTCTTCTCCTTCCAAGCTGAGCTTGAATAGTTATGTCACTGTCTCCTTCCTTGCCTTCCACAGGGCTCTGGTCAACGCTTTGCTGTCCGTGCTGATTTTCCCCTAAATTTACTCTCATGAAAGTTGCCAGACCTTCTAGTTGTCAGATCCAGGGGACAGTTCGGGGTCCTTTGCTTTCTTGACCTCTCTGGAGCACGTGATACCACAGCTCCCAGTCTCCCTAATGGGACTCTCTTCTGTTCACGTCTGTTCTTCTATTTTGTAGCTCTGTGTTCTCCGTGTTCTCTCTCTCCAAACACTGTACTTGCCTTTTATGGGCTCCATGGCCTGACATATATAACATGGCGGCCAATTCTGTACCTCTCACCATGACCTAGTCCTATGAAGTGGTCAACCTACTGTCTTACCTGATCACCAATCTAAGTTTCATTTGCGCATTTTGGCTCTAGAAGATAGGTTTGGGGGTGGCTGTGTGCTTAAAGCTCTCTCTTCTTAAAACTACTCCCACTCTTAACGCCTCCTGATAGATGAATATATGCAATTGATTTGATGACAGGAACCTAACTTTGAACCCCAATTAAGTGAAATGTCATTGCCCTCCAAAAATTCTGTTCTCATTTATAAACTTGTCACAAAAATTGTGCTCAGTTATTATATTTTAAATTTCCCCATTAAAAACGTGTTTTCTCACCTGCTTTATATATTTTAAAAAAAAAGGAAAATCAAGCTGTATCAAGTGACCTAGCCCTGTGGTCACAGCTGATAGCACCGAAGGCAGACCATCAGACCCAATATGGGCTAATCAAATTCCTTTCCTGGGATTGCTGCTATAACAAGGCAAAGACTGAGTCTGGGGCAAGCTTAGATCATGAGTAAAATGCACAGTGAAGTCAGAGGTTGTAAAAAAGTTAAGAGCAGGATTCTAGAACCAAACTGCCAAGGTTCTTACTTCAGCTTCACACACTAACTGGGTGACCTGCAGAAGCTACATCAACTCTTTCTTAATTTATTTGACCTAACTTAATTGTATTTCTGCTTCAGGCTCTTCATAAGTGCTTATTAATAATGAGGATTATAGTTAGCATTTTAGGAGTTACAGTGAAGTTCTCCATCTTGGTGCTTCGAAGACACATTTTAAGATAAAACTTGAGGGAAAATTCATCTTTAATAAATGAAATTATGCATCTGTGGAAATAGCAGACCTTGGATCCTCTTCTGAGGAGCCAGTGTGGGTTTTAACATTTTTTGGTGTCAATGGGGATGTTACATGCTCAGGCTGCTCTGCAGACAACTCTGGAGCTGGCAAAATGCTAATAGCAAAAGTAATCATAGCAACTAATTCTTTTATGCCTATTTTGCTCTCACCACAACTATGAGGTTGGCACTATTACCCCACTTTACAAATGATGCAACTGAGGCACAGAGAAATAAGTAACTTTCCCAAGGTCACAGAATTAGCAAGTGGTGAGACTGAAATGAGAACCCTGGATTTTTTGGCTCTGAAATCTCTACTGCTAAGTCTTAAGCAGCAGTCTGTCCCACAAGTCAATACGTAGTATAAGGTTAATTCTCTCAAGGTTCAGAGCATATTGCCAAGGTGTGCTGTTTTGGAGACATGGGTCTCAGTCTTAATCTGGAGAGTCTTCCTGAAATAGAGAAAGTGAGAAAGGTAGTTAAGTTTAAATATGTTTTAATGGCCATGAGGAAGATCCCACAAGAATGTGAATAAGTCCATTCCTACTTCTAGACCAGTAATGCTGTGTGTGTGTGTGTGTGTGTGTGTGTGTGTAGCATGTGCTCATGCTATGGTAATAAGCAGAGAGTGGTAACTTTAAATTCCAAGATCAGCTAATGTATTAGTTGGAATACTGGCTAAACTGATATAACAATGAAACCTTAAAATATAGTCACTTAAGAGAGGATTTCCCTCTCACATAAAGTCCAGATATACACGGTACAGATCCGGTAGGAATGCTTCGCTTGGCTTGCCTGTGCTGTGTCTGCCACCCTCTTAACATATGGCTTTCATTGCTGGGTTCACCATCTCTCAGACAGCAGAAATGAAGAAAGAAAGTGGAATTCATAGCCAGTTCTTTTAAAGGCAAGACCCAGTAGTGATGTACTTTAATTCTGCTCAGACTCTATTGGCCCACTTGTCACATGACCATACCTGAGAGAAGGGAGGCTGAGAAATGGAGTTTTAGCAGGTTGGATGGCTAAATGCCAAACTAAAAAGATCTTTGGAGATATTTCAGAATCTACCACAATTATTACTTTATTTAATGGTCTTCTAATAATCACAGCAAGATCTACTTATCTAGTTAATTCTTCTTATGATTAATATTCAAGAAGAAAACATGTTGATTTTAAGACAAGTAAAAATGACGTAGCTGAATATAGGGTTTAGGGTTTTCATTTTTATTGGAGGACCTTTAAGTGTGGAGAGTATCTTTGGCTGCTTCTCTGCAATTCAGTGATTTTTTTTCTTGCGCTTCCCTGGCTGCTGTTTCTCTTTGGCTCCACAGTTGCTGGCTCTTCTTTCTGCCAGGGCTCTCCAGCCATGTGGATCCAGCTGGAGGGAAAAACAGCAGGCAGATCCAGGGGAAAACTTTAGAACCTTACAAGAGGTTTTGATTAAAGTTTGGAAGGAAGTATTCATTCCTTCACAGAAGACCTCGATTTTTATTTTTTATCCTTCTACTAATTTCTCATTGGATATTCCTTCATTCCTTAATTTTATGTCCATTTTTAGGGTGCCTGTTTCCTCTCTATGGTCATTTTCACAATCTCAATCACCCAGTCATTTGGGGTCTTTTTTTTTTCAGTTTCACATTCCTTCATCCATTCTTTCTGCTAATTTATTCATTCATTATACATTTTCCCACAGCTTTGGTTACCAGGATTAATTTTCTTAATATTCCCTTCCATTTCCTCATTTCCTTGCCCATAAAATGAACATTTCTAATTTACTGTGGAATCTTTTCTCTCCTTCACTACTTTGTTCCCCATCTCATTTGTTACATTTCCTCACTCCTCATCCATTTTTTTGTCTCATTTTCCCATTACTTCACTCATTCATGTCACTTTTCTCCCATTTGCTTCTTCCTGCAATTAATTCTCATGTACCTTTTTTGCTGTTTGCTCATTTTATACTTTCTTTCCCTGCAATCTTGAGCCTAAATTCCTTCTCCACCTATCTCTGCATTCTACTATCCATTCTCTCAGCTTTTTATTCACACCATCTGTAGTATAGCCATAAAGTGATGTCATGAATTATACTTTTAAAAAAAGCGTTAAGGGTGAGACTTATTTCTCAGCCGACTGCGGCATCCCCTCTTCCTCAGCCCTGTCCTTGCCCTTTGCTGGGTGAATCGTGTCCAGGCTGCCTCCTGAATGGATCACAGTCTGTCCACCTGCCCCATCCCACTACTGGTGCCTTCTGTTCCATATCAGCTTTGGTTTTCTCCAAAGCAGACCCTGAAGCAAAGATTTGTATACACATAGTTCCGTGGTTTTTCTTTGTTCAGTTTGGTCTTTGTTTTGTTTTGGTAGTAGGAAAGTGAGACAAGGGAGAAAGAAAATAGTAAAAGGTGTATTGATGAGCAGGTTACCACTGGGGGTATCAGAGTCGAATCTCACAGAGGACACTTTGACAAACTATGGGGAAGAGGCCAAATAACTACGCTCCTTTGCCCATCCTGAGTTGGTGAAGGTTGCTCCTGGGGCATTAGCTCTCCAGTGCTTCCATCTTGCCCAGGGAGCCTCCAACAGGCTCTCTGGAGAGAGCGCCCTCTGCTCTGCCCCCCGGGGCCAGAGCTGTCAGCCTGCCCAGGATGGCTATCGGGCTGCTCCGAGGACCTGGCGAGGCCCTGGCAGCTTTGGCCACATCAGCCCATCAAAATTCCTCCCCACCGTGCTCTCCCCACTCTCTCTTCCCTTCATCCATTCCTCCCTACACTTCCAACTGTGCCAGAAAAGAGGAAAACCTGGCAGAACATTCACCAGACTATTAGCAGTGGTTATTTTGAAGGAAGCTATGCAGGTGGAAATTATACAGGATTTTTAATGCTCTATGTTATATATGTTCTTTTTATTAAGAAGAAAACATGTATATACGCTCTCCATCTCATTTTCTGTGTTCAGTATCTTTTGTATGTTTCCCCCTCTGTCAAAGTCTGCATCCCCTCATCCATATGAAACCACCTAAGTGCTTCCTTTCCTGCCTTTTCCCACCTCTTACTGGATTCATTTTCTTTCTCTCAGATCACTCATTTGTCACCTTGTCTGAGTTTTCTGTCTATAGCGCAGCTATGTCTTCCAGTTTCCTGATTAACTCTCTTCTGTTTGGGATCAGGTCTCCCTCCTGTTGTCCCCAGTCTGTCACTGTTCCCCTGCTCTCATGTAGAATTCAGGAACAGAGAGACAGCTTCAGAGAGCCCCACCCTGCCATGATCCCTCTGCAGTCAAACCTCATTTTCTCTCTCCTCCAAGATCTATACCTGCAGCAGCCCCTGGAAATCAGAAAGCCAGTTCTGAGCAGGAGGCCCAAGGACAGCTGTTGATCCTGAAAACAGTTTTAATTTGTCTCTGTCTCATTAGCTTAATGCTGATTCCAGCGGCCCCCACCTCCACCCTGGGCTGCTGACCAAGCTTGGTGACTTTTTTTTCCACTCAGCCTGAGGCTTATCAAGTCCAGAGACAAAGCTGACAGTTCAGGCAACCTTTCTTTGGTGACCCTGGCCCTTTGTGTCCACTGGCCAAGGACTTTCATTCATCTCTGGGCCTATAGAAATTAAAACAGAGAGGAGATCATCCCCATTAGCTGGCCTCTCTCTCTATGAATCAACATGACAAGCAAAGTCGAATATATAAATGCTTATAGGGCTGGAACCATCTCTGAGTGTAGGGTTTGCTTTGATGACTGAGCTGGAAGAATTGTCCACTGCCAGGTGCTGCTGTGAATAGGAAAAAGTGAAAGTTGCTCAGTCATGTCCAACTCTTTATGACCCCATGGACTGTACAGTCCATGGAATTCTCCAGGCCAGAATACTGGAGTGGGTAGCCTTTCCCTTCTCCAGTGGACCTTCCCAACCCAGGGATCAAACCCAGGTCTCTTGCATTGCAGACCAGAGGCAAATCATCACAAGGTACTTTTAAAATTGACCCCAAAAAGTGATTTATAACTAAGGAAGACTCAAAGCTTGAAGACATGTTTTTCTTCCTGGTAAATGTTTTATGTTGCCACATTTGAAAATCAAAGGTTGTGTCTGGACTTGGTCAGGTTAAGAATCTTTTCGGGCAGAGTGCAGTAGGCAAATCTCTGACTAGTAATCTCCATTTCTTGGTATTTCATACACTGTGTCATAAACTTGACCTCATGTGTATTTACTGTATTTAATCTTAATGTCCCCAGAGAGTGAGCCATGATGACCCTGGAAAACCTGCTGAGCTGGGACAGACATGGGTAGTTTTGCCTGGACTCTATTTGCCTGGTATTCTAGGTGAAAGTGATCAGTTCTGGGTTTTAGGGAGGGACCCAGCTCCTGGATAGAGGTTGACAGGGAAACCCATTCCTGTTTAGACCACCTAATTAAGACAACAAGAACCTGGAACTCTTTATTTTCTCCAGCTCCTCCAGAGCCTTTAGCAGTCACTGTCCACTGCTAGGAGCCCTTCTTCTTCCCTCCTAGGCACCTATACTCCTCTTGCTGCCTCTAAGAGTCCCACTCTGGGGAGCATCTCAACCATCTGTCCATTCAAACAGTGTTCATCAGGTGCCCACCACACATCATGAAGTGGGCTTTAAGGACCTGGAGAGGTATATGTATGGGCTCCCACCTTACAGGGACTCACAAAGCAGGAGAGACTGACCATACCAACAGGTAGGAAACCCAATCAAGGGAGGGATCTACCTTGTTTGGGATTCCAGAGCACAGTGCTGGGGGAATGCCAGGCCAAGGGTACAAGGGTTCAAGGAAACTCCAGAGTCTTTTCCAGAGTCTTCTCCCATAGCAGGTGATTTTTTTTAGTGATATAGCTCCCAGACAAGCTTCTAGCATCCTGAAGGCAGAGGTGTGTGTGCTCTGCTCACCAGAACACCCCCAGAGCCTGGCAGGCACCTGGCCCAGCAGCTAGCACGCAGTGGGTTTTTATGTGTATTAGTGAATAAATCAACGCGGTGGCCTTTGAGTTGAGCCTTAACAGACAAAAAAAGGAGCTAAGTAGGTGGCAAAGGGGATGGCATATTTATTAATTATTTTGCTTTATTTAAATTATTTATGGATTCTAATAGCTAATATAGTCACATAGTTCAAAAACCAAAGCACTATAAGACAGATATTAAAAGGCTCACTTTCATCCTTATCTCCATTTATTTCTTTCCCTATCCCATCATACCCCTCTCCTGCCCACTGTGAGTTACCATTTTTATTGAGATTTATATATTATTGCAGTATATCTTGTGCAAATAAAACTATAAGCAAATATATTATCTTATTTTCTCCCCTTTCCTCACAAATGCTGGTATACTCAAAAACTGTTCTGCTCTTTTTTTTTTTTTTTTTAAACTCAACAATATATCCTGGAGATCTCTCCTGACAGTACATTGAGAAAGATCTCATTCTTCCTACAGCTACACTGTACTCCATGGTATGCTGCTGCTGCTGCTAAGTCGCTTCAGTTGTGTCCAGCTCTGTACGACCCCATAAATGGCAGCCCACCAGGCTCCCCCGTTCCTGGGATTCTCCAGGCAAGACTCCATGGTATAGATGCACCCTATTGGAAAGGTCAGTTAAGCATCCACTTGTGAGAAGTACTGCTTCTCCTCCTCTCTTCCTCTCCCATCTCTGCGTCAAAATCTGCCCCTCCTTTCTGAACACAGATCTCCTTTAATTTCATAAGCCAATTTGGCTGCCTAATTGAATAAGCCAATTACATCAGTGCATTCAAAAGATGAAAATTTGTTTATATGTATACTTTGCAAAACAGGCTTTGAGAGCAAATGTCCTATTTCAAAGACAGGTATGTGTGCGTGCTAAGTTGCGTGTCTGACTCTTTGCGACCCTATGACCATAGCCTGCCAGGCTGCTCTGTCCATGAGATTCTTCATGCAAGAATACTGGAGTGGGTTACCATGCCCTCCTCCAGGGGATCTTCCTGACCCAGGGATTGAATCTGTGTCTCCTGCATTGGCAGGCAGGTTCTTTACCACGAGGACCACCTGGAAAGCCCTATTTCAAAGACATTAACCTCCCAAGGAAATAAGCAGTGGAGCCCCTTGGCACAGGGACTGTCATGTCTGCAGGTCGTCATCTTCTTAAAAGGATCTCGCCTTGTGTTGAAGACACAGCAGGGGTTCAGCTCGCTGGCCAAGAAGAACTGATTCCCACGACCTGTACTGCTGGTTTCGCAGGCTGCTGCTGAGAGATCATTTGAGGCAGCCCCGTGCACGCCCTTTCCGCCCACAGGTGTGACCCTGGCTGCTGTGAGGGTTGAGAGTGGGTGCCTTCTGTTCCATTCTACCCTGGTTATTTCAGATTGTCCGAAGAACTGTACCAATATTCCCAAGTAAACCTGGCTTTCTCCCTTAACTAAAATCATTCTTAAAATTAAAGCAGATGATTTTAAAGGGAATAGCGTGTTTGATTTTCCCCTGCACTCCTTCCAGCCCAAGTGATGGGCTGCAGCCTATAAGATATGAAATCTGTGAGAAGGGTATAAGGCCAACATGTTTATGTTGGTGATTACTGTTGACTTGGTTTTGCTATTACTATTCTAGGCAGTTTCCCTGCTTTGTGCGATTGCTATTTTCAGCTATCTTTTATCTAGGGTTTCTCCTCTCTTAGCACTTTTTTTTTTTTTTTTTTTCATTCCCACAGTTCAGGAGCTCAGGTATGTAGTTCTTTGTGCAGAAGGATGTGTGTGGGCTCTGTTTGTATGTGTGAAAAGACCAAACGTGGTTGGCTGCCAGTTTGTTTCGGGTGTTTGAATGATGATTGTGGATTGTTGCAAAACCAATCTGTCTGCAGCCTCTGGATGAATACAGGAAACAGCCAAAATGAACACACTGGCTGTGGGGCAGCTGCTCACTCACATCATTCACGAGTGGCTAGAAAGTGTCAATGATGGCTGGGCCGGAGGACAGTTGGAAGGTTATCAGCTACCCTCCCCCAAATCAGGGTGGGTTTTGCACCCATGTATTCTCACTGCAGAAGGACTGAAGTATGGTGGGCAACAGCAAAAAACAATTGTTGTTTCAAATACTGATGATGGAAACGCTCTTAAGGAGGACCTTTTGTTGTTCTTGATTGCCCACTTAGTTATGAAAAATGAGGCTCCCAAGCAAAATACAAAAGAAGAAATCAGAGCAAAGTGCTACATTGCTTTGGAAAGAAAAGAGAAAAAGAAGAAAGGTCATCCCAGGGATATCATGGTAGGGGGTGAGAGGGAGAGGAGGGCAGAGAAAGCCAAGGTCAGCAAGGCATCCTGGGAGTTGGGACGGCTGATGAATGGCTAACAGCCAATTGTGAGTTGTTGCCTGTACTGTAATTCCTCTTTGTATTCCCTCCCAAAGCCATCTGTAAAATCTGCTGCAAACACAGCCTTGTGTCAGTGGTACTATAGGGCCTGATGGCCAGAGGGGTGCCTTTCACTTGGGAGTTTTATGACCTATTTCAGGGAAGAAGGGCAAGGGGAGAGAAGTCAAGAGTGGTCTTCTTGTTTATGCTATTTGTTAAAAATTCCTTCAACTTAAAAAATATTTAATATGCTAAGGTACCATATTTTAGGATTGCATGTCCTGAATTCCAACAAAAGTAAGAAATGAAACTTTTATGTATACACATAGCTAAACTTACTTTCTGTTTCTGTTTGGAGTTCTGTTCATCTCAGTCATTCAGTATATCCAGGGTTGCATCTGAGCTGGGGGTGGAGGATGAGAAGAGAAAGGTGTATATACTGCCAAAGTCCCACTTGGGTCATTCTACCTTCTGCCCTTGGAGAGACATCCAGTTTCCCTCTGACCTTTGGTCATCAGTCACATGTGTTGAGAGTTGTTCTGCAGCTCCCCCTATAAACCCCTCCAGGTCCAGCTCTTTCTAAGCTCTCCAGTGTCCTCACAAGCTCAGGAAACCTTTTCTACTTCTGCAGCAGGATATCCTGTGGATCTGCTTAAGATCTTTCACCACCTCTAGGCCACTCTTTGGTTCATGCAAACCAACCCATGTCTGCATCGCACTGAGGATGAGATTCTTCAGACCCATCTCTTAGAGCAGACACACCTGGGAATGAGGCCACAGACCTGCCCTGCTATCAGCCCCCTCAATCCATCTGGAAGTTTTATTTCTTCATCCTAGTGGGGAGAGAAACAAATCCCCAAGTCTCCTAGCTTCGGAACCCCCACATTCTAAGCACTCCCCTCTTCTCCTCCAGTGGTGCAATTCTATGCTTCCTCTTGGGAATCCATACCCTTACATTATCAGGTACTTTCTCAGACCTGCAGGGTCTGAACTTCTGAAATTCAAACAGGCTGCTTTTGTACTGCTGGGCATTTCTTCCCTAAGGCAAAACTCAGGTGACAGTGTCACTGTTCCAAGCATCAGTACCGTCACTGGGAGTTAATTGAGTCACCTGGCAGGTTGCCTCTTGGAACACCTCAGTTCAAGGTCACAAAAGTTGTGCTCTCAGGATGCCACAGGCTCAGCTAGTGATGGGATGTATAGAAAGTATTTGAAATTCCACCTATTACCGAGAATGAGGAGGAATTCTTTTTTAATTGAAGCAGAAAGAATTTGACTTCTTCTAAAGTAATCCCCTTTTTGAGCATTCCTTGAGTAATCAGATGTCTTCTATCTTACAAACTTTTATTCAAATCAGAGATTCTGAAACTGAGGTTCATGAACTCCTTGAAATTACATGCAGAATTTTCTAGATGCCTTTTTTTCTGATGTAAGCATCCATGGGATTTTCTGAAAAACAGATTCTCCAAAGAATTTGTGACCCAGATAAGGTTAAGAACTGTTGCTATAAACCACAATCACAAATCTATTTCCCCTTGACTTTCATGAATCCCTTTTATTGAATTTTGAAGTTCACAAAATAAAGACCTACTCAAATGAAAAGGATTATTCTGTGCACTGAATTAAAGCCTTCAAAACCCAAACTTTAGGTCTGATATCCCTCCCCACAGGTTCATTTATAATGGCATTTTACAGTTTGGAGGGAAAGCTAGATGTGACATCTGTCATCTCTTGGTCTCAAGGGCTAGACGCATGTCTGCTTCTCTTCACTGTTCAGGGACATGCTTCCTGAGGCTAGACATCTCGGCTTCAGTCACAGTATGTGAGCAGCTGTGCTCCCCTGATTGAACCTCCATCAGCCCCCCTTAACATAGACCTTTGCAGAGCATAAAGCTCTTGGGTGTTCATTTTGTCATTTGACCCTTAACACAACTCTGTGGCAGTAATAAAGGCAGATATTCTTGACCCCACTTTATAGATGCAAAAGGGAAGCTTAGAGAGGATAAAGATTGGACACAGTCCTACTGGAGTTTATGCCAAACAAGGTGCCAACCACAATTCTTTCAAAAATTGCCTTTAATTAAAAAGCTATTACAAGACAGTTTTTTATGCTCTGTTTTGGACTTAATTGTCTTCCATCCAAAATTCATATGTTGCAGTCCCTCCCACCTTCTTTCCCATACCTGAAAATGTGACCTCATTTTGAAATAGTATTGTTACAGATGTAATTATTTAAGATGAGGTCGTACCAGAGTAGCGTGGGTTCCTGATCCAAAATAACTGGTGTCCTCATAAGAAGGGGAAACTTGGCCACAGACATGCCATGTAAAGATGAGGGCAGGGATCAGAGTGATGCTTCTACAAGCCAAGGAAGGACAAAATTGCCAGCAAACTAGCAGAAATTAGGCAAAGGCACAGAACAGATTTTCTCCTGAAACCCTCAGCAGGAATGAACCCTGACAATAACTTGACCTTGGATTTCTAGCCCCAGAACTGTGAGACAATAAATTTCTCTTGTTTAAACCACCCAGTTTGAGGAAGTTTATTGCATCAACTCTAGCAAACCAATATATGCTCTATTTCACAACTTTTAAAAGTTAAAGAAAAACATGACCCTTTATTTGGTATGAGATATTAAAACAACACAGAAATATGTGAAATAAAATGTGAAATCCCCACTCACCATACCAATACACTCACCCCCCACCAATGTAACATGTTTATATTAGATAATTATCCTCATGGAACTCTTTCTATGCATTTATATACATATTCATAGAGATTCCTATAGGTATCTTGGGGGCTTCCCTAGTGGCTCAGACAGTAAAGGTTCTGCCTGCAATGAAGAAGATCCAGGTTTGATCCCTGGGTCAGAAAGATTCCGTGGTTAAGGAAATGGCAATCCACTCCAGTATTCTTGCCTGGGGAATTCCATGAACAGAGACGCCTGGTGAACCACAGTCTATGGGGCCACAAAGAGTTGGACATGACTAAGTGACTAACATTTCACTTTTCATAGGTATTTTTAAATCCAGTTTTTCTGACTCTGAGTTTCCACTACCTGTTATCTCTCTCTCAGACACCTAAAAATATGTTTGCTCTTCTACTGGTTGTTAGAAGTGGTCTTTCTCTTCAACAGCTTGTTGAACTTGTGTGTGTGTTAACACCCATTCTCAGAAAGAGGAAAAAACTTAAAAGAATCTCCCCAAGTCAAAGTATAAACATTGGAAAAGCTTTAAGAGATTGAAAGAAAAATGGATATACTTGCTTTGCCTTTCTCCCACAGCCAAGGCATTGGGTAAAAAGTGGAATGCAAGTTTTGTGAGATGGTTTCCACTTAGCTCAGAGGGTAACCCACACTTCTACATATACACTGTGGAAGTTGTTTACCCACAAAGATCTGACTGGCACTCTCCCAGTTCCACCTGTTAGAAATATACTTTTTCGTGCTATAAAGACAAGGTGCCATTCTCTCTTCCTATCAACTCAGAAATTTCTGCTTTTTTTAAAACAAAGCAAAACAAAAAACATCCCTATCTCCAGATGGCCATTGTTACAGAGAACATATGGTACCTGGGAGAAGACGGGGAACCTTGGGCCCCGCCAGTCTCTTCCAACAGATAGGCAGATGAGGAGCATAGAATGCTTAATCTAAAAGAGGGAGAGGAAGCTCAGGGTCTGTGAAGTGAAGTCACCAGTCACATCCTGCAGTATCAGGGTCTGTTCCCTCACCTGCTGCTCCTTCCACCTCACTGACCACAGTCCTTAGAATACTTCATTCCTTGAGCACAAAACAAATGAGGCATCCCTGCATAAGAGCTGAGACTGAAAAATATTTCATCAACTTTGATGTCCACAGAAAATAAAGCAGAAGAGAGATGGGATCACAGAACAGGAGGCTGAGGCAGAGAAGAGGACCCTGGATGGAGTCCAAAAGGAATAAAAGAAGAGAAAGGAAAATACAGAGAAGTGATGGGGTTGGAAGGACAGGAGGAGGGGATGATCCAAAAGGGTGTGGACAGAAAGAATCTTGACCTATTTTGTAACCAGGTAAAAAGGTTGGTCCCTGTGATGGTTAACTTTATATGTCTCTTGGCTGGGCCATGATATCTAGATACTTGGTCAAACATTGTTCTAGATGTTGCTGTGAAAATGATTTTTGGATGAGGTTAACATGTAACTTGGGCTTCCCAGGTGACACCAGTGGTAAAGACCCCTGCTGCCAAGGCGGGAGATGTAGGAGAAGCAGGTTCAATCCTTGGGTTGGGAAGATTCCCTGGAGGGGCCATGGCAACCCACTCCAGTATTCTTGCCTGGAGAATCCTTTGGACAGAGGAGCCTGGTGGGCTATGATCCATAGGGTTGCAAAGAGTCAGAGATGACTGAAGCGAGTTAGCAAACAACACATAAATCAGTGGACTTTGAGTAAAGCAGATTACTCTTCATGGTGTGGGTGGGCCCCACTTAATCAGTTGAAGGTCTTAATAGCAAAAGACTGACCTTTTGCTTAGGAAACCCAAGCAAGGAAAAATTCTACCATAGACTGCTTTCAGACTCGAACTGCAATTCTACTCTAGGTTTCCAGTTTACTGGCCTACCCCATAGACTTTAGACTTGTTAGCCTCCACAATTGTGTGAATCAACTCTTTAAAAATAAATATTTCCTCTCTTTCTCTCATTCTCTCCCTCTCTCTCTCTCCCCCTTACCCTCCCCCCATCCCATAGCATTGACTGTGTTTCTCTGGAGAATCTTAACACAGCCCCCAGCAATACCCCCCCTCCCTATATGCCCATGCCACTCCTGACATCCAAAGAAGGGCTATTCCTCCTCTTGAATCTGAGCTGGTCCTGTGATGGCTTTGAGTAGTGAAATGTGACAGATGTGAAATTTTGAGACTTCTAAGTCCAGACCTTAGGAAACTGGAACTTCCACTCCCTTCCTCTTGGATGCTTGCACTTGGAATTTTCCCACTTGGAATATGCTTTGAAAAACTCCAGCCACACAGAGAGATGAGGTGGAAGAAAACTTGGGTGCTCAGGCTGACAGTCCCAACAGAGGATTCAGCACCATCTTGGATTTTCCAAAATCAGATGAGCCTTCAGATGACCATAACTATAGATGACATCATATGGGGCTAGAGAACCCCCACATTGAGCTCAGTTGACCCAGGGGCATCATGAGAGATTAAAAAAAAAAATTGATATGGTTTCAGAGCACAACAAACTGCAACAGGCCTGGTTTGTTACACAGCAATAGGCAGCCTATCTCAAAATTTGACCTAAAATAGACACTTCGTCTACTAATCGCTGTTTTTCTGGATGGCATTGTTTGTACTTCATAAAAAGAGAGAGGGGCTCCAAGAGAAAGGTTGCCCTTATTTTCGATCTCAGGATCCCCTTCCCTAGGTCTTCAAGCGGCTACAACCAACCATGCCAGGGCCCCAACTGGAGAAAGTCACACAACCACATCTTTGCATTTGAACTCAGCAGCTAAAAACTACTCCTACAGCTTTGCTTTCTAACAGCCAACAACTTATTTATTAGCAGGTAGGAAAAGTGCCCCCACACCCTTTAAGATATAGAACCGAGTCGTAGTGTTGCTGGGTTGGAGGCAGAAACTTTGTGAGGGAGTCATCTGAATTAACTTCACTGTTATTTTCTTGGGAGGAACCTGGTCTTAGTGGCTTCCTTTCAACATTATATTATACATTAGCCAAGGTCACTATCAATCCAAACCACAGTGGAAGTAGGCCAAACTGCTCATAAACTGCACTTTATGACCTACCACAGGAATGTCCTCCATCTTTTAAGAAGGAGGTTCATTCCAGTCCTATTAGAAGTTTGATGTTAAGGCCTGGCAATGTTAAGACTTTTACAATATGGGTTTCACTTAAGAGAATATAAGAAATTCATAGACTTTCATTGCTACAGGGTCTAAAATTTATATTGTACATTCAGATATGCAAAACAACATGTAGTTTATTTATTGCCCATAAATAATGACCTTCAGGTCTTATTGATTAGTTCAGAGACGAAGTGGGGGACTGAAGTTCAAATACAAGGTCTGAACTTGCTACAGTGGATGGCAGCACAACTCACTGAGTTTAAGCCATCTCTCTTACTCCCTTAGATGACTCAACTTTCCTCTCCTCTGGCTTTTCTTAGGGAGAGGGTGGGAGTGTGCATTTGGCATGACCTGAGGGCCTATATCCACAGGGTGAGCTTCAGACTCTGCATTGTTCTGCTGGAGAGTGAGGCCTCTGGTCCAGTCTCTAGACTGGTGGCCGCCAAGAGTGTGTCTGGTTCCAGATCTGTTTTGTTTTGTTTTTTCCTTCCTGGTCATAAATTCTCCAAGCGGCTCCCAGGGACATGGCCACCTCTAAGCTCCCCACCGCCACCACCACCACCACTGTATCTCTGCCTCACAAGTGACCAGGGCTGGAAAGGGTATGTTTTTTACTATCTCTGTCGTAACTGGGTTCTCTCTATGCTATAGAACGGGAGTTGGCAAACTTTCTGTAAAGGGCCAGATAGTAAATATTTTAGGCTTCGTGGGCCATATGGTCTCTGTCACAACTACTCAACTCTGCATTTGTGGTGTGAAAACAGTCATAGACAATATAGAAATGAATGAGTGTGATTGTGCTCCAGTAAAGCTTTGTTTGCAGAAGCCGGAGGTGGGCTGGATTCGGTGTCTGGCTATGTTTGCCAGCTCCTGCTGTGGAAGAAGTCAGTTAGGCTGAGTCTTCCAGGCATAACTGCTGATAAGGGAAAGTCTGGTGGATTAGAGATAGTCACATTTGTGGGGTTTGTTTTTTTTACCCTGTCGCCATCAAATTGTGGCTCTATGAATCTTCATTTTAAAAACCCGTAATTGCTTTGACCACCAGAATATGGTGGATTTGGCAATGTGTCCTTTGCTGGATCAGTCCTTCAGAGACTGGCAAATCTCTGTCTCTTGGAACACTTGCTTTTGAAACCTTGAACTGTCATGTTAAAAGATTAAATGACCCTGGAAAAACTATATGGAGAGAATCATAGTTTACATAGAGGTGAGAAGGTGCAATGGAGTTCAACCTTCCAGTGGTCCCCACCAAGACACCAGGCACGTGAGCAAAATTGTCATGGATCCTGTAGGAAGCCCAGTTGAATTCTACTGATTTCCCTGCACAAAAGTCACAGGAGGTAGAAGAATGACAAAGCCTTGACAAAGTTCATGACACACAGGAATGGTGGGTCTTTGAAGTCATTAAATTAGATAAATTGCCTGAAAAGATTATAGATGGAAAGTCTATAATTAAAAAATATTATTCTCATTCCACTCAAAATCTAACAGAGCCACTAAATCTCATTGTTTCCTCTTCTTGGTAAATGTAAGGTAATGTTGTTCAGTCATGTCTGACTCTTTGTGATCCCATGGACTGCAGAACGCCAGACCTGGAGTTTGCTCAAACTCATGTCCATTAAGTCAGTGATGCCATTCAATCATCTTGTCCTCTGTCATCACCTTCTCCTCCTACCTTCAGTCTTTCCCAGATTCAGGATCTTTTCTAATGAGTCAGTTCTTCACACCAGCTGGCCAAAGTATTGGAGTTTCAGCATCAGTCCTTCCAATGAATATTCAGGACTGATTTCCTTTAGGATGGACTGGTTTGATCTTCTTGCAGTCCAAGGGACTTTCAAGAGTCTTCTCCAACACCACAGTTCAAAAGCATCAATTCTTCGACGCTCAGCTTTCTTTATAGTCCAACTCTCACATCCATACACGACTACTGGAAAAACCAAAGTTTTGACTAGATGGACCTTTGTTGGCAAAGTAATGTCTCTGCTTTTTAATATGCTCTCTAGGTTGGTCATAACTTTTCTTCCAACAAGCAGGCATCTTTTAATTTCATGGCTGCAGTCACCATCTGCAGTGATTTTGGAGCCCAAGAAAATAAAGTCTGTCACTATTTCCATTGTTTCCTCATCTATTTGCCACAAAGTGATGGGACCAGATGCCATGATCTTCGTCTTCTGAATGTTGAATTTTAAGCCAACTTTTTCACTTTCCTCTTGCACTTTCATCAAGAGGCTCTTTAGTTCTTCTTTGCTTTCTGCAATAAGGGTGGTGTTATCTGCATATCTGAGGTTATTGATGTTTCTCCTGGCAATCTTGATTACAGCTTGTGCTTCATCCAGTCTGGCATTTCACATAATATACTCTACATATAAGTTAAATAAGCAGCCTGACAATATACAACTTTGATGTATTCCTTTCCCAATTTGGAACCAGTCCATTGTTCCATGTCCGGTTCCAACTGTTGCTTCTGACCTGCACACAGGTTTCTCAGGAGGCAGGTAAAGTGGTCTGGTATTCCTATCTCTTTAAGAATTTTCCACAGTTTGTTATCTACACAGTCAAAGGATTTAGCATAGTCAATGAAGTAGAAGTAGATGTTTTTCTGGAATTCTCTTGCTTTTTTTATGATCCAATGGATGTTGGTAATTTGATCTCTGGTTCCTCTACCTTTTCTAAATGCAGCTTGAGTCTATGGCCATACCACCTTGAACACGCCCGATCTCATCTAAATCCAGCTTGAACATCTGGAAGTTCTCAGTTTACGTACTGTTGAACCCTAGCTTGAAGAATTTTCAGCATTACTTTGCTAACATGTGATATGAGTGCAACTGTGCAGTAGTTTCAACATTCTTTGACATTGCCTTTGTTTGGGATTGGAATTAAAAACTGACCTTTTCCTGTCCTGTGGCTACTGCTGAGTTTTCCAAGTTTGCTGGCATATTGAGTGCAGCACTTTTAACAGAAACATTATTTAAGATTTGAAATAGCTCAGCTAGAATGGCATCACCTCCACTAGCTTTGTTCCTTGTGATGCTTCCTAAGGCCCACTTGACTTTGCACTCCAGGATGTCTGATTCTAGGTGAGTGATCACACCATCATGGTTATCTGGGTCATGAAGATCTTTTTTGTATAGTTCTTCTGTGTATTCTTGCCACCTCTTCTTAATATCTTCTGCTTCTCTTAGGTCCATATCATTTCTGTCCTTTATTGTGCCCATCTTTGCATGAAATTTTCCCTTGGTATCTCTAATTTTCTTGAAGAGATCTCTAGTTTTTCCCATTCTATTGTTTTCCTCTATTTCTTTGCAATGATCACTGAGGAAAGCTTTCTTATATAATGTTAATCTTCAAGCAATTGATTTCTCATCTTACATACCAGAGCATGAGAAGATTAAATTTTCTTTCCTGTTCAAAAATTCTGGAAGGAAATATGACCAGATCAGATGAAACAATAAGTGTTTGGGACTGAGAGGACGTTAACATTGTATCTGACAAGGATTACATTTTTACTGCCATGCAGGGGCTTGTAACTTCCTTGGCACTGTTATGCAATTCCCCAGGGCTGCACACAGGACAGGACGTGTCTATTCAAGCATCACTGGAATCAAAAGGATTAATGAACACAAGGCCTTTCTCCCTTCTCTCTGCTTTTTAAAAGGGGAGGAGTCTTGCTTTGTGGGTATACCAGCACCTGGACTTTCCTTTTTGGTGCAGAATCTGGGTAATGGACTGATTTTCCCAAGAAAAATAATCAGCATGAGACACTAGACCATACTTCCCAGAGTTTCTTTGTGGGGAGCATAATTGGAGGCCCTGGGGTGGAACTGGGGGTGGAGAGAGAATAGAGGAGCCATGTGGAGGGGAGGGAAAAGCGTGGATGGAAGAAAAAGAAACAGATTGTCAGCCACTGTGCCACCTCTGTGTGTGGGAGACGCTGTACTGTGTGCATGTGGGGAAAGAATTTTATAGTGGGCAACTGGGGATGGGGCTAGATTGATAGAGTGGCTGCCTGTGTGGAAAACAGTAGCAGAGAGCAGAAGAGAGGATTGTTAAGAGGTATGGTTGGATATTAGGAACTGTTTTCCCACCTCCATCTCTTTGGTCTCTTCTCAGCGACTAAATGGCATTGAAATCGTTTGATTTTTATATGTGCCTATTATAAACCAAGGTGTTTTATTTTTCAAAAGTATCCTTTATAGAGCAGAAGTCATAGTCAAGTCCCTACATAATTTCTCATATTTGGGACGCTCTTTCATTTACTTTATTTGAACAGCTAGGTGCTGTTTGGGGAAGGCACATTGGCCTAAAAGATCTCCATCAATGCTGTTTTTGAGTGATTCTGAAAAATCTGGAAATCCTCTAGTAGAGTCTAAGACAAAAAGCAAAAACATTTACTACAGATTTAGTTGTTTGTTTCAGGGTATTATCTTACAATTGCAATCAGTGATATTGATTGTCTATAGAACATCTTTTATACATCTGTATAAGCCTTTTATAAATCTTTAGGTCTTTGTAGGTCTTTAAAAAGCAAAGTAGTGCATATTAATGTTATGGAGATCAAACATAAACACGACCAACATGACAAGAGAGCTGATGTGATACAAATGGGTAGTTGGTTCTTGAGGTAACATTTCCAAGAACAGCCATTATTCACAGAATCAGAAAGCACTAATTCTCCAGTAACTTAAATGGAAATAACGATGATACACTCTGGGATACTGTGATCTAGTTATGTTTTTTGTGTTTTTTTTTTTTTAATTGGGGAAAATAAGGGTTTTCTTTATATTTCAGGTTGTTTTACTTAGGAACATATAAATAAATGTCAGTGTCTTTTGTGCATCTCTGCTGTTAATTTCAACTGACACTGCACACATACTAAGCCATGTTGGGTCCCAAATATATTCAGATGTCACAATACATTCTTTAAGTCCTATTAAAATAAGCAAAAATAGCGTCTGTCTAAATTGTCTAATTTCTTTTGAAACATATATGTTTCAAAAGAAAATACAGTGTTTAGAATCTTTGTCATCCTCACACACTTCTGTATTTCTGAATATACAGAGAAAATTCAAGGTGAATTTCAGAGTTGATAATCACATTGACGTATTCTTCTTGAGAATGGCACATGATTTTGTCATATTACCTTAACTTTCCAAAGGGGAGAGTAGAAAGGAGCTGAAAAACTATCTTTATCCTTGTGATAGTTTGGCCCAAGAAGTTATGGTTAGAAGTATCTCGTTTTCTCTTGATCCTGCCTTGTCTGGAATAGAGGTCACAAATCGGTGCCGCGCAGATCAGATCTGACCCACAGACTTGCTTTGTTTGGTTCACACAATGTTTTTTGTCTGGTTTAAGTTTTTATCAGTTCCCTTAAATGTTCACCATAACCATCACTACTCCTTACCCCCTGCTTGCTTTAGCCATTTATATTATCTTACTGGTCCCTGTGCATGGTTTTTTTGTCTGTCTGTTTGTTTATTGGTTTGGCTTTTTACTTTGCAATCTTTGGTGAGAGTTTATAGAAATTAGTTCCACAAGTTGGCCATAAACCTACAAAGCAATTTGGTTATGTGTCAATTGGCTTATCATTTCTAAATTTACTATCAAGTGGCCTCAGAAGAAAAGGGTGCGTTTGGTTGGGTCTCCCTATAGTTTTCTTAATGTTGTGCTCTTAGTTTACTCCTAAGTTTGGACCTAAAAATAATATTGGAGCAGCCTGGTTACCACCAATGGTACTAAAGTATTCCCACTGAACAAAGGCCTTTAATGTCACAGGAGTATGAGATGTACATTCTCAAACTCACGAACATCAAAACTGAACTTCCTAAAAGGAGAGTCTGCTGTAATAGTGAATAAAGCTTGATTCAGGCATTTCAAACATCTCGTGAGGACCTACCAACAATCAATAGCATTTTTCACCTTTCAGCACTTATTGTGTACTTATTTTTCCCTTTCTATAGAATAAACAAACAGATTACAAACAGAAGACTTTGTTTTGAGAAGACCATGCCAATCTCCTTAGCATCTACTGGAAATGATATTCCTGGGTGTCAGAATTCTTTATAAGTCTCTTTTCATTTTTCTAGAAAAAAAAAAAATCTGGGTAACAGTAATATGTGTTTAAAAATAAAAGCCAGCTGCTCATCACACATTCACAGCTTCCTCCCCTGCCCTCCCCACTTCTTTGCCAGGCGTACAGGAAGTCAAATTTTCAATTTCATCTTGCCTTTTTAAGATCTTCTACTGCAAAGCCAGTTTCTATTTAGATGGATCTGGTGCCTGGACTTGGGTATTTTTGTGCCCTGACTCCCTAAATAAAAAAGGTAGTTATCCATTGAATATATTGTCTATCTAGCACTTTTCAGATGAGAGGGACTGGAAAACACACACTTTCTGAAAGACTGTGCTATTCCACCAATTAATAAAACCACATTTTAAGCAAATGTGTTATCTACTTTATATTAGGGGGAAAATATCTAAGATATTAGCTGTGGGTAATTGATTGCAAAAATGGCCCCAGTTCGCTGCCTCTTCTCATATCCAGGCCCTTTGCAAAGTGATGGTTTAGCTCTTCAAGAGGAGATTTTATTTCCCCACTCTTGAACTTGGGCTCGTCTTGTGACTGTCTTTGGCCAACATGGCAGAAGTGGTGGTGTCCCAGTTCTAAGCCCAGATCTCAAGAAGCCTTGTGCTTAGGTTGTTTCCATGTCTTGCCTACTATAAATACTGCTGCTATGAACACAGGGGTGCATGTTACCTTTTTGAATTATAGTTTTGTCTGGGTATATGCCCAGGAGTGGAATTGCTGGGTTATATAGTAAACGAATTCTTCTTAAAACAGTATGTATTAGGGTGGTTGGTATGTGTCAGTAGCTACACTTCCTCATAAAAGGCATTTTAGTATATGTGCACATATATCATAGAAAATATGAACATAGATGTAGGTACCACTACCGAGGAAAATTAGTACATTGCAAGGCTATTGTAAGAATTAGAGATGCTATACATAAAATGCCTGGAAAACAGGTGCTCAGTAAATGAAAAGTACTATATGTTTATATGTATGTTTGATGTCATATGAGTTATAACTAATAAGTGTCACCTTCCTGGAGCTCACAGGTTAGAAGCAATATATGTATCATTAGAGTGGTCTCTGTATCTGGTTCTCACAAGGACGCCTGTCTACACCAAGCCCCTCCAAGTAACCTTCTTCTCCTAGGAATATCTCAAGGTGGTTCTCCTTGGAGATCCAGAAACTATCTAGCCCAGACCTTCACTCTCCATCCCCGCTCGGCGCTTCTGCTGCACTTCTGCTGCGGTCCAGTGGCACTGCCCTGCACTTGCCCTGCCTCCTCGGTGTGTTGCTGTTGTTTGATTGCTCCTCCTCTGGTCTTCATGACAGGTGACAGATTGACATTATTACTGCGGTTTGGCTTCTCCAGCCATTAGCTCTATCATATTACTCTCTTTATCAGTAATTTTAAATCAGGTTCTCATGGCAGACTGGCTAGATACTCACCAAACCCCTTTTTCTCTCTGGGTACATAACTGAACTATATTTTCCAGTTCCTAATATCGGTTGGGGCCAAGGGAATAGTTTCCAATGATAAAAATTTGTTGCAGAATTGATGTATAACTTCCAGAATAAAACAAGGGTGCACCTTTTCCATACTGTCTGTCTCATTCCACAGTTGGCTAGTTGGAAGAGATAGACTGAAAGACAACAGTGGAACAGGGGGTGATAAAAGTACTAGATGGAAAGAGCCTGGATCTCTGTGTCACCACTTGAAAAAGAGTCACCTAAAGGAATGATCTGACCAGGGACATCTGCATTAGTCTTTGCATGAGTTAGAAATAAGTTTCCATTATGGTAGTAAGTCTCTGAGATTGGAGAGGTTGTTTGTTACCATGGAGTAGCCTAACATATCCTGACTAATACAACTCCCAACTTTGATAGCCCTATTTTTTGTTGTTGTTGTTTATTCAAGTCCTCCTACCATAGCAGCTTTATTTGTCTCATTGCTTCTCACAGAGCCTTTGTACCTTTAAGCCTGGGCACGTTGCCTAGAATTGGGTAGAAAGAAAATATAAATCAACTCAACAAATATTTATTCAATGCTTGCCATTTGCTCTGTATTGGGCTAGGCACAGAGGTTGCTGTTGTTTAGTTGCTAAGTCGTGTCTGAATATTTTTGCAACCCTACGGATTGTAGCCCGCCAGGGTCCTCTGTCCATGGGATTTCTCAGGAGGAACAATACTGTAATGGATTGCCATTTCCTTCTCCAGGGGGATCTTCCTGACTCAGGGATTGAACTCATGTCTCCTGCATACCACTGAGCCACGAGGGAAGCCCAGGCATGGAGGTTAGAGAGCTGAAATACAGAAAGGACATCATAGTGCCTCACTCAATGTTACACTTCTCCAGGACTGAGTTTTGGTATCTCCCACCTCTGCTCTCAAGTATAAATTCCTTGCCCATCCTGGATACTGTGAGAAAGGCAAGAGATAGTCTTTTTCCCTCTGCTTCCCCTTCACAAGTCTCAGTCCCAAGGCTACAGGGCAGCACCACCGTATCTTATGACATTTCCCTCCTAGAAGACCCAGTGGAGGCTCCTTAAAGAAGGTACCTCTTTGCCTCCCCTTCAGTGCCACAACTTCAAAGGTGACTAGGACAATAAGGCAACTCCCATAAACATCTTCACTGCAGATATAAAATTTTGATGCCACAGTATTTTTTATTGTTTTTGTCATTTATTTTCCTGCAAAGATGCTGAGAAAGATGGATCACAAGATTGTGAATCTTTGGGTTTCACCCTGACTTTGCAGACAACCTGAAATGTACCTGGTTATTAATAATGGGAAAATAAGTCATTGATAAAATAATGCTTACTGTTTTGTTCCACTGGAGAAGGGAAGACACTTGGATAAAGAGAGAAACTATTTGACAGAGAAAGGACGAGGTTGATTTAAAGAAAAGGAAAAAGTAATCCCAACAGTGATATTTCAACCATAATGAATTTGCATTCCCAATTTAGCTTCATAGTCCTGAAACATTTCTCCCTCCAATGCTTTTGGTTTTTCATCTGCCACTAAATAGCATGTTACTGAATAATTAGAGTCACATTTGAGGGGCTGGGTTGTTTTCAAGAATCTTTGTGTATTGGATGGCATTTTTCGCCAGGCAGCAAGGTGGTTCAGAAGAACTTCAGACTGTGTTTGCCTGTTGAAAAACGTTAAAAAGGTTTTTGTTTTTGTTTTTTTTTTTTGAAACTAGAGGTGTCTACTAAGTCCAAAACGAATCAGAGGAGCCACATCAGCTGGATGCCATAAAAGCCTCAAGATTGTATCTCATCTTTAAATCGTTCTTCTGATCACACATAGAACATTCAGCAAAAGGATGTTTGCCATGGAACCATCATCTGTTCCTCAGCTCTACTGTATCTGATAGTGAAATCAGCTCACTTTGAAACTGAACGTATTGGATGGAGATAATTAATTCTTCGTCTGGATAAGTAAGTCATTATTTCACCTCTTGTCCCTGCTTTAATCAGCTCCTTCGAGCCATCAACTGCGCCTGCGCACAGGATCACGCACGCGCTCCCCAGCAGTTATCAAATCCCGTCTGCCCAAAGAAATCAGCTTTACAGATTTTAGAGGGGATTTAAGACACTAAACGGTGTTCTTCAATGAACAGTAATGAGATTCTACTAACAATTTGATTTACAGACCAAATGTGACAGATGTGGCTAATCTGGTTTGATAATAGTACACATAATAAAATTCTAGTTTAAAAATAGTGCCAGTTGAGAACCTTTCTTCCATATAAACAGTTCAGAAGTCTTTTAGTGGAGAAGAAACCCTGTTGTCTGATTATGCTGCAATTGGTATGAAATACTTCACTAATAAATTAAAATTCCTGCATTTTAAAAAAGTTTGAGTGTTAAAAAAAGACTAAAAACATTTTTTAAAAAAAAATGGAAGCCTAGCAAAGACAGCAAGACTGACCTTATTTTTATAATACTCTGACTATTGAGTTCAAGAACCTAGTAGCTAACACAGAGCTGGCCACTCAACAGAGATCTGTTGGGCCAAAATCTTTAAATGTTTGCTCAGTTGAAATGTCTGTTTTATCTTTAGCCTGCCTTTTTATCTGTGTGGAATGTTCCTCTGGCAAAAGTATTCTGACACATAGTTGTTTCTTTTTTTTTCCTAAGTACTAAATTACATTGCTTTTGGAGTTTCAGACTTTGAATGTACCCCATGTGATACATTTGAAGTGGCAGATGGAACTCTTATGCCACTGGAAATTCTAAACTATGTGAAAGAAAAATTTATTTCTCTTTCTAGTTTTCTGTTCAACCATAATATTTTTTTTTTATCAGTGCTGAGTTGATAAATTCTACTGAAGTAAATAAATTGCTCAATTGATATTCTTATGTGTTGCTGCCTTTATTTTTCTTATGACATGCTGGAATTCTTCTGTTGTGAAAAGGAAAGAAAATTCAGTTTGGTGCCTGGTTCCTTTTCCCTGTCTTGATTTTAGAAATTAATGAGAATGTTCATGAAACAGCAAAGAAAATGAAAAAAAAAAAAAAAAAACCAACAAAAATTTAGGGTATTAGCAAACCTGACACCAAAGAATGAAAAAGAAAAAAAGGAAAGAAAACTCAGAAGGATGCACCCTTTGCATTAAAATATTGATAAGAGCATGTGAAAAGAAAGAAAAAAGAGAGAGAAGATAGCAAATGAACAGAAGGAGAGGAGTTAAAAGATACTTTGATATAGACACAGGCTTCCCTTGTGGCTCAGCTGATAAAGAACCCGCCTGCAATGTGGGAGACCTGGGTTCAATCCCTGGGTTGGGAAGATCCCCTGGAGAAGGGAAAGGCTACCCCCTCCAGTATGCTGGCCTGGAGAATTCCATGGACTGTATAGTCCATGTGGTCACAAAGAGTCAGACACGACTGAGCAACTTTCACTTGATATAGACACAGCAAAGATTGGGAGCCTTTTACTGTAAGATTCCATCCCTGGGTCAGGAAGTTCCCCTGCAGAACGAAATGACAGCCCACTCCAATATTCTTACCTGGAAAATTACATGCACAGAGGAGCCTGGTGGGCTACAGTCCATGGGGTTGCAAAGAGTCATACACGACTTAGCGACTGAATAGCAACAACTCTAGGGTTCAGATCTCCTGGGCACGTCTGTTGAACCAGCAGCACAGGTGGGCCTCGCTGGGGCCTTTGACAAGCTTAAGAATTCTCCTGGGAAACAGTGCTAGTTCTGTGCATTGCTAGAATTAAGAAATATTGGGCGCTTCTGAAGACCAGGTGAGGGGAATAATGGAATCTGTGGTGTGGGGAGTTTTGAAGAGCTCTTTAGAGAGAACTTATCGTAAGGAAAGATGAGTACTCAAAGAGACCATTAAGTAGCCGTTGGAGAGGGTTGGCACTAAGGTTTGAATGTATATGTCCCCTTCATGATGGGGATTAGTGACTTTATAAAAGAGGCCACACAGAACTCCCTAGACCCTTTTGCCACAGGAGAACTGTGAAAAGACAGTCTTCTATGAACCAGAAAGAGGGCCCTCTGCAGAACACCAGAATCCCTGGAACTGTGAAAAGCAAATTTCTGTTGTTTATAAGCCATCCAGTTTATGGTATTTTTGTTACAATAGCCCGACAGTCGAAGGACAGACATGGACTCCTAATGCAAGACAAGAGCTGTGGCTTGAATCTATTGCCTCCCCTTCAGATCTGTGTCTGAGCTAGGAGAAAAAAGCTGAGCGAAAACATCGAGTTGTTTCTTGAGAAACCAGGAAGGACACAGCTGTCCTGCTTTG
Organism: Bubalus kerabau; assembly: GCF_029407905.1. Classification (NCBI taxonomy): domain Eukaryota; kingdom Metazoa; phylum Chordata; class Mammalia; order Artiodactyla; family Bovidae; genus Bubalus; species Bubalus kerabau. Next base: position 74,690,333 of record NC_073631.1, on the reverse strand, counting down.
GGACGCTTTCCTGAGAGTCTCAGGTTCTCTTCAGATCAGATCAGATCAGTCGCTCACAGGTTCTCTTACACTCCTGTAAAATTATGATGTGACCTCAGCATGTGACCACCGTGAGAGTGGACTTCTGTGTCCAGCACAGCAGTCCAGAGCAGTGGTCTGTCAGCTGGGGGCACAGTGTGGAGTGAGGAGCCTATAGTGCAGAGGCCACAGACAGAGAGGATGGCCACTCCCATGGGATGAAAGGAGAGTGGGGAGGAGGTTCCAGCAGAGTCCCATGGTCGCAGGCTGTAGTGCACAGGACAGACACCTTCTGGGGATGCCCAGTTGCAGTGGGCAGTGAGACCAGTCACAGCCACAGTGGGCAGTGGTGGCTTCTCAAGGGACCAGAGGTGCCACATAAGCAGATAGAGGCACTAGGCCGGCAAAGTGTAGGTAGAGAGATGACTGTGGCCTCAGAGATGGCTGAGTCCTAGAGACACTTGGGTTAGAGAGAGAAAAAGAGATCCTGAAGGGGAGATCTTCAGTCTCACTTGTGAATTTCAGAAGAAGAGAGCTGGGATTTTAACATTGGTCTGTCTAATTCTTGTTACTGTTTAATCATAAGTTGTGTCCAACTCTTCTGCAATCCCATGGATTGTAGCCCACCAGGCTCCTCTGTCCATGGGATTTCCCAGGCAAGAATACTGGAGTGGGTTGACATTTCCTTCTCCAGGGAACCTACCCAACCCAGGGATCAAAACCACATCTCCTGCATTGGCAGGTGGGTTCTTTATCACTGAACCATCTGGGAAGTCTCTGTCTAATTTCAGGCCCTACTTTCAGTTCAGTTTAGTTCAGTTAAATCACTCAGTCATGTCTGACACTTTGTGACCCTATGGACTGTAGCACACCAGGCTTTCCTGTCCATTAGCAACTCCCGGAGCTTGCTCAAACTCATGTCCATCCAGTCGGTGATGCCATCCAACCATCTTATCCTCTGTCGACCCCTTCTCCTCCTGCCCTCAATCTTTCCCAGCATCAGGGTCTTTTCCAATGAGTCAGCTCTTCGCATCAGGTGGCCAAAGCATTGGAGTTTCAGCTTCAACATCAGTCCTTCCAATGAATATTCAGGACTGATTTCCTTTAGGATTGACTGGTCTTACTTTATTCATCACTAAGCACCATTGCTCCAAACAAAATTATTAGTGCAGCACGTGGTCCCAAGCCAGGCCCTGAGCTTGAATGTCTTATTCTACCACATGAAAGAACAAGAGAGTAGAAATTCATCTTTTAAATAATGAAATAAAATCTGCATGCAGTTTTTAAAATTATTTACCGATAATGTCAAGATGCACAAAAGCTATTTGTGCTGGGAATTGGTGTGTTAAAACAACAAGGAAAGCAGATCCAGTAGATTCATAGCCACTGATGCTGGGAATTAATAGAAGTGACCCTATTACCTGGTATCCAGGTCCTCCTCCATGACCCTCCCTCTTGACCCTCCGTGGTCAGTCCAGGCCTGACCTCCATGCTACCCCTTACACCCAGCTGGGAGTTTTTAAAAATCTCGGGGACTCTGCCTGCACCAGGCCAGTTTTATCAGCATCTCTAGGTGTGGGACTCAGGCTTCAGGAATTTTTAAAGCTGTCCATGTGATTCCACTCTGCAGTCCCAGCTCAGAATTCTGCTCCAGGATCTCTGCAGACCTTGGGAAGAAGGGCTGAAGGAAGCCTTGCCCAGCATTGTGCTCTGGGGGTCCAGTGACTGGGCAGCACGTCTGGGGGCTCACCTCCATCCCCCCTCACCTAACAACACTCTATGCCAGGGTGTCTGGCCCACATCTACAGATGGGTCCACAGGTAAGAGGACAATTTTTTCTAACGGAATCTTTATAACACTGTGGGCTTTATGCAGTGATTATGTGTGGGCTAAGGTGGGTGCACACTAAGTCACTTCAGTCCTGTCCGACCCTGTGACCCTGTGGACTGTAGCCAGATAGGCTCCTCTGTCCATGGGGATTCTCCAGGCAAGAATACGGGAGTGGGTTGCCATGCACTCTTCAAGGGGATCTTCCTGACCCAGGGATCGAACCGCCTCTCTCATGTCTCCTACGTTGGTAGGCAGGTTCTTTACCACTAGCACCACCTGGGAAGCAGGATTGCTTCTACTGCTGCTAAGTCGCTTCAGTCGTGTCCAACTCTGTGCGACCCCAGAGACGGCAGCCCACCAGGCTCCCCCGTCCCTGGGATTCTCCAGGCAAGAACACTGGAGTGGGTTGCCATTTCCTTCTCCAATGCATGAAAGTGAAAGTGAAGTCGCTCAGTCATGTCTGACTCTTAGCGACCCCATGGACTGCAGCCTACCAGGCTCCTCTGTCCATGGGATTTTCCAGGCAAGAGTACTGGAGTGGGGTGCCATTGCCTTCAGATGGTCATAAATATCTAAAAGCAAGGTTCTGAGGTGTTTTTAGTCTCATGACACTTGCTGTGAAGCCTCCAGGAAGTTCTGTGTCTTTCTTCTCTCAAGCACATGCTTTACTGCAAAAGGGCCAGTTTTGTTTCTGTTTCTCTCCGACCTCAGGCTTCTACAGACTGGTGATACTTTTAATTTTGTTTCATGAAACATTCTTGACTATGTTAAAATTGTTGAAACACACAGAGAACCTGCAGCGGGTCGGGGGAAGAAAGCTGGACTTCTGCCTTTCCTGCAGATCCAGGCTCTGTCTGGTACACGGTTCTAATCACAAGCACCCACCTTGTTCTTTGAGTCTGGGTTCCTGTGTTAGTAACCTCCCTCATCCTCCAGTTCCTACCACTCTGGGCTTTATCTGTCTCCCTGAGCCAGAAGTCTATCTGCAACTGATAGCAAATTGCCTCAAGCCTACAATGCACAGATAGTTGTTCCTAAAGCCATAGCCCATTCCTACACCTCGCTTTCTGTGCCTTGCACAGCAAGCACACACTCTTGTTGCTGGCCATTAGCTGCCGGGCTGGATCATTAGCCTCCTTTTCTCATATTCTTCCCTGTCCCCACCCCTGGGCTTCCCTCTGCTCCCAGCCCTGTCCCACGTGGTCTGCTCGTCTCCATATGTCACCCACTGCAGGGAATCCTCTCAAGACCAAGCAGGAGCACTTCCCAAAAGCATGCAGTCACTGCCTTTTAGGTATTGACTCATTTCATCCCCCCAATAGTCTTGCGGTGTTTTTAGAATATTTAGAATGCTTTTTAGAATATTTATGTAATTTATGGGCTTACCACTCAACAAATCAGTAACAGAAAATCTATATTTTATATGGTTAAATACATGTTAATTCATTCAATAAATAATCTACTAGGCATGATTCTAGGGGTGTAGGATATAAGACAGACCAGATTCCTACTCCATGGGACTTACATTTCATTAACAGAGGAGACAGACATTAAACATACAAAGAAAATACTGTTGAAGGATAGTGAGTGCTATGAAGCAAATAGAATGGGGTGAAGTAACTTTAAATTAGGTAGTTAATGAAGGTAATTAGTGAAAAGGTGGTACCAATTCAAGCCATGTGAATGATGAAAAGGTTTGAGGGAAAATGTTCGAGACAGAAGGATGAGCTAGGACAAAGGTCCTATGGAGGCCACACACTTGACATCATTGAGGACAGTAAGAAGGCTGTGGAGGTGGACGTGAAGGGGAGAGTGGTACCAGCTGAGATGAGAGGGGTTGGCAGGGTCAGGTCAGGTGAAAAGTCAATACCAATGTAAGCGGTATGGATACTGTTCTAAGTTTCATCCAGAGTTAATGATGGGCTTTAGGTGCGGGCCTGAAGCAGTCTGATTTACATTTGTAAAACATCACAAGGACTGCCAGACAGAGAATGCATTGTGAAAGGCAGGAGTGGGAACAGGGAGACCTGTTTAGAAGGAAAAATATGTTGATCCAGATGCACTTGGCTTGGCTTTGATTAGTGGGTTATGATGCAGATAGAAGTGGAAGGATTCAGCATGTATTTGGGAATGGAGTGGATACCAGGAAAGGGTCAGAGGTGAAAGAAACTGATGAAACGAGAACAACCTATACATTGAAAGTTAAATATAGGGTTGATTTTTTTTTAATGTGAAAATCTTTATTTTGACAAATAAGTATAGTATTTTTAAAAATTGACCTGAAAGTTAAAAAAAAAAAAAAAAGCAGCAGGTAAAAGTACCTTTCCCTGAGATGATGAAAACGGGGAAAACAGACATGGGAAAAGAAACCAAGAGATGGACTTCCCTGGTAGCTCACATGGGTTCAATCCCTGATCTGGGAAGATCCTGCATGCTGTAGAGCACAACCGCTGAACCTGCGCTCAGAGCCTCGGAGCCGCAACTACTGAAGCCCTGTGCCGCAGCTACAAAGCCTGCGTGCAGCCAGAGAAGCCACGGCAGTGGGAGGTCAGTGCGCCGCAGCTGGAGAAGAGCCCACTCTCACTACAGTTAAAGAAAACCCTCACAGCAATGAAGGCCCAGCACAACCAAAAATAAGTAAAAGTGGATACATTTTTAAAAAAAGAAAAGAAGCCAAGAGGTCTGCAGACAAGAGACAAGTGAAGTGTAAATTGCCTATTAGGCACCAAGTTCAAGCTGGTTTTAGAAAAGGCAGAGGAACCAGAGATCAAATTGCCAACATTCGCTGGATCATGGAAAAAGCAAGAGAGTTCCAGAAAAACATCTATTTCTGCTTTACTGACTATGCCAAAGCCTTTGACTGTGTGGATCACAATAAACTGTGGAAAATTCTGAAAGAGATGGGAATACCAGACCACCTGATCTATCTCTTGACAAATTTGTATGCAGCTTAGGCAGCAACAGTTAGAACTGGACATGGAACAACAGACTGGTTCCAAATAGGAAAAGGAGTACGTCAAGGCTGTATATTGTCACCCTGCTTATTTAACTTATATGCAGAGTACATCATGAGAAACGCTGGACTGGAAGAAACACAAGCTGGAATCAAGATTGCCGGGAGAAATATCAATCACCTCAGATATGCAGATGACACCACCCTTATGGCAGAAAGTGAAGAGGAACTACAAAGCCTCTTGATGAAAGTGAAAGAGGAGAGTGAAAAAGTTGGCTTAAAGCTCAATATTCAGAAAACGAAGATTATAGCATCCGGTCCCATCACTTCATGGGAAATAGATGGGGAAACAGGGGAAACAGTGTCAGACTTTATTTTTTGGGGCTCCAAAATCACTGCAGATGGTGACTGCAGCCATGAAATTAAAAGACGCCAACCTAGATAGCATATTCAAAAGCAGAGACATTACTTTGCCAACAAAGGTTCGTCTAGTCAAGGCTATGGTTTTTCCTGTGGTCATGTATGGATGTGAGAGTTGGACTGTGAAGAAGGCTGAGTGCCGAAGAATTGATGCTTTTGAACGGTGGTGTTGGAGAAGACGCTTGAGAGTCCCATGGACTGCAAGGACATCCAACCAGTCCATTCTGAAGGAGATCAGCCCTGGGATTTCTTTGGAAGGAATGATGCTAAAGCTGAAACTCCAGTACTTTGGCCACCTCATGCGAAGAGTTGACTCATTGGAAAAGACTCTGATGCTGGGAGGGATTGGGGACAGGAGGAGAAGGGGACGACAGAGGATGAGATGGCTGGATGGCATCACTGACTCGATAGACGTGAGTCTAGGTGAACTCCAGGAGTTGGTGATGGACAGGGAGGCCTGGTGTGCTGCGATTCATGGGGTTGCAAAGAGTAGGACACAACTGAGCAACTGAACTGAACTGAACTAAATAATCTAATGCATACACAACATACTGCCCAGTTTCACAGCAAATAGAAAAGCATAGCATCCCTACTCTTTAAACAAAACATCTAAGTAATGTTTGGTATGGACAATGGTGTGCTCTGGTTACCAAACCATCTAATGTCATCAGTACTATTCTATTTTACTTCTTTCAACAAATTGGCAAAAACCACTTTGACAGTCATTTGATGTTTCTCACACACGTGTCGGAGAAGGCAATGGCAACCCACTCCAGTACTCTTGCCTGGGAAATCCCATGGGCAGAGGAGCCTGGTGGGCTGCAGTCCATGGGGTCTCTAAGGGTCAGACATGACTGAGCAACTTCACTTTCACTTTTCACTTTCCACTTTCCACTCTCATGCATTGGAGAAGGAAATGGCAACTCACTCCAGTGTTCTTGCCTGAAGAATCCCAGGGACAGAGGACCCTGGTGGGCTGACGTCCATGGGGTCGTACAGAGTCGGACACGACGGAAGTGACTTGGCAGCAGCAGCAGCACACACGTATAACCGGGTGCCCGTGTGACTGCAAGGTCTGTCAGTGGTGATGTGAGCAGAAGGAGCTGGGGCGGCTTCGATGGTGGGGGAACCAAGTCCTGGTCCTGTCCCGTTTCATCCTGGCCACTGACTAACCTCCCCTCCCTGTAGGTGAGGGCACTTCTGCTGATGTCCTGCTTTCTGTTTCCAGTCCTCATCCGATGACCCTGGAAATACAACTCCCTGAGGCAGGAGTTCTTCCCATTCTGCTTTAGAGTCTTCAGGCTCCGAGTATAAGGTATTGATTAAAACATGAACTTGCTAGTGTTCACACCAAAGACATTTTGGGTTTAAAGATTGATGGGAAGTCAATTATTGCTGGGTTTTTTTCCTGACTTACTATTGTATAGATTTTTAAAATTATAGTAAGGAAAGTGATCGATCATTCATGAGAGTGACACCCTTGTCCTTTTCATATATTTTCTTTTCATATATATATGTGTATATATATATTTATACTCACACATATTATGCTTTTATAAAACTGGAGGTTTCCTGCTTTTTTCCCTTAACAATTTATCATATGCATTTTCCCATATCACTACTTTTCTAAAATGTAATTGTTAATGATGGCAATCATATACCTGTCTCATAATTTTTTAACCATTCCTTCCTGACAGTTATGAAGGCTCTTCTCACATTTTTTTGGTCATATAAACAATGCTGTGATAAATATCTTTGAACATAAATCTTTGTTTATGTATCGGATTCATTTTTTTTAATTTTAAATTAATTTTATTGATTCTTAGAAGTTAAATAAGTAAGTCAAAAGAGAAAAATTTTAAGGCAAATGTCCTGCAGCTAAAGTTATACTAGTAATGATAACAACAACTCTTTGAAAGTGCCCGTTTCACCACAGCCATTTTATGAGTAGATACATGACTTTCTCATTTGGGGAAAGAAAGAAAGAAAGATGGCATTGGTCTATTTAATTTAGAAGTTTTTATAAAAATTGCATTTTGAGTCTTGAACACTCTCAGATGTCCTTTAGCCACAATCGTGAATTGGTATATCAATAATTTTCCCATTGTTGTATTAGGAAAAGTTTGTTATTGATTTATGAAGTCCCTTTATATAACAATAAATGAAGCCCTTTGATATAATGCTAAATACTTTTCCTAGTTTGCTCCTTCCCTTTTAGTTGTGTTTTGGGTGTGTTTTTAAATCATGCTTTTGTAAGGAATTCTCCATCAAAATTAACAACAGATACTTGGGGGTCCAATCTGAGATCAAATCCTGGCTCTGCCTCTTACTAGCTGTGCCTTTTAAGTTATGTAAATTCCTTAAACCTCCATCAACTCCCTATTTTTTTTTAATTAATGTAATGCCACCAATGTGATAAATTTATGGTAAAGAGTGAATATAGTAATGAATAATCTTAACATTTGTGTCAGATATTATATGTTCTTTTACATGGTACATCTTCTCTCTAAATGTTATTCAAGTATAGTTGATCCAAAATGCTGGGTTTTCTAAGTACCGCCTGCTAATCAGTTGTGCCACTGGAGCTCTGTAAATGCTGCGCTCATTTCTGCTGTACAGCAAAGGGAGCCAGTTACACTTGTATATTATTGTTCATATTCTTTTCTATTATGGTTTATCACAGGATATTCAATACAGTTTCCTGTACTGCACAGTAGGACCTTGTTGTTTATCACCCTATATTTACTAGTTTTCATCTGTTAATCCCAAACTCCCCGTCTCTCCGACCTCCCTCTCCCCCTGACAACCCCAAGTCTGCTCTCTGTGTCTCCGTGAGTCTGTTTCTGTTTTGTAGATAGGTTCATTTGTGTTGTGTTTTAGATTCCATTTATTAGTATGATGTCATATGGTATGTTTCTCTTTTTGACTGACTTCATTTAGTTTGATAATCTCTAGGTCTATCTATATTGCTGCACATGATATTATTTCATTCTTTTTATAGCTGAGTAATAGTCCGTTGTGTGTATGTGTGTATATATATATATATATATATATATATATATGTTTATGTATATACATAACGGAGAAGGCAATGGCACCCCACTCCAGTACTCTTGCCTGGAAAATCCCATGGATGGAGGAGCCTGGTAGGCTGCAGTCCATGGGGTCGCTAAGAGTCAGACACGACTGAGCGACTTCACTTTCACTTTTCACTTTCATGCATTGGAGAAGGGAATGGCAACCCGCTCCAGTGTTCTTGTCTGGAGAATCCCAGGGACAGGGGAGCCTGGTGGGCTGCCGTCTCTGGGGTCGCACAGAGTCGGACACGACTGAAGCGACTTAGCAGCAGCAGTGTATATATATATATATATACACATACATACACACACACCCCACATCTTCTTTATCCATTCAATTGTCAGTGGACATTTAGGTTGTTTCAATGTCTTGGCTATGGTAAACAGTGCTGCTATGAACATAGGTGTGTATATCTTTTGAATTATAGTTTTGGCTGGATATATGCCCAGGAGTAGGATTGCTGGATCATGTGGCAACTCTAATTTTAGTTTTTTGAGGAACCTCCATATTCTTTTCCACAGTTAGGCCAATTTACATTCCCAGTACATGGTGCATCTTGTTTAATCCTCACAACAGCCTTATTACATCTTCTGATAGTAGAGTTCATTATTTATGATAGAAAATGCAAGTGCACGGCTTTGGTGAGTCCCATAGTGAAAACAACCTGGTAAAGTTTGTTTCCCTCAGCATTTGCCAAGCTTATTTAATCACAGAAACTTTTTTCCAGGCAGCACCATGAGCATTACACAGTACTGGAATTTCAAAGACAAGCTTGTTTTAAAATGAAATTTTATTTTGAAATAATTACAGATTCACATGTAGTTTTAAGAAGTAATCCAGAAAGATCCCGTGTGCCCTCAACCCAGTTTTCCCCCAATGGCAACATCTAGCAAAACTATGGGACAATATCACAAGCAGGACATGGACATTGATGCAGACAAGATACAGGATCCATCCTGCTGAACTTTTACAGCCTCGCTCACTTCTCTTCCACCCACCCCCTTTTCTTTATATCTTCTATTTCTTTGCTGAGGCTTTCTATTTTTACATTTGTTTCAACCATAGCTATAATAGTTCTTTGAGGCATTTTTATCATGACTGAGTTAAAGACTTTGTCAGTTAATTCTGTCATATCTGTGATACTGATGTTGTCTTTTTCCCATTCCACTTCTGACCTTTTCTGATTGATTCTTGGTATGATGAGTGATTTTCAAGTACAACCTGGAAATTTTCATATTACGTGATGAGACTTTGGATTGTATTGAGCTTTCTGTTACTGACTTTTTCTGGCCTTGCCCCAGCGTGAAAAGTGAGGGCACTGCCTCATTTCCCAGATGAAAGGAGAAGTTTCATGTTTCCCACTCAGCTTTCATTGACAACCACAGGGGTGGGGCTTCTTATCACTGCTGGGCAGAGATGGCAGTTCAGCTCCCTATATGATTCCATTGACAATTCTGGGGTCGGGGGTGGGAGGGTTGACAACTCATTATTGCCGACCATGGGGGAAGCCTGGCTTCACTCCACTAGGCTTCCTCTGACACCATCCCTGGGGGAGGAAGGGGTGGCTCCTTCCTGCCAGGGGGAGGTGCAAGTCCAGGCTCCCATGTGGTCTCCTTGGACGTGGTGGGAGATGGAGACGGCTCAATGTCTAGTAGGATGAAGGTCTCAGCCCTTGATGATTCTTCCCTGACACCACCCCCAGAAGGGGCTTTCAGGTGCTTATCACAGCTTCTCAAGAGTAGAAGTCCAGGCTGCCCACCCAGCCTTTATTGGTGGGGTTGAGAGGCAGGGCTGCAGTTTTTCCTGTGCTGTTGGCTAGAGGAGAATGGGTACTGTATAGAAGTTCTTTGTCCTGCAAGGCTCTTCTTTTCTTGTAGCTGTGATTAGAGAGAGCAAGTTTTGTCAGGATTATTTTGGTCCATGTCTGTTAACATTTCTAGATTGTTGGCTTCTTTAACTCCAAATAAGGGATATACAAGGCAAAAAAGAAATTCAGGAAACTGACCATTATATCTTCACTCAGGTCCTGTGATTCCTAGCCGGTCTGCCTTTTCTCTCCACCTTTCAGAGGTTTGTTTGTTTGAATATAATATCCAGAGGTCTTAGTTGTACCTGCCAGGTGAGTAGGGCAAAGGATTATCTGTTCCATCTTCCCTGAAGCAGAAGCCTTTCTGGGGCATACCTGGAGAAACTCTTTTTATCGTGTTTTGTCATTGTGTTGCCACATCCCAACATGTTCGGAGTACTTACTCTCTTATCATGGGTAAAGCGTTAAGGCTTGCAAATGATTTACTCTTTGAAAGACTGAATACAAGATTATCCCACCTTTCACAGAGTAGTTTTTGTAGAATAAGCATCCGCCCCAACACTTAGCAGCCTGAAACAATGACCATTTATTTAGCTCATGGCAGAGCAAAAGTTGCTTCCACTAAGCACATAAATGTGTCTGTGATCTTCTGCAAGTCGACTAAAGCCTTGGCTTGGGTTTCTTGTATCTGAGGTTCCGGATGGATGCCATGGTTGACTCAGGGCTGGTGACATGGTATCTCACCCGACAGCTCACACAGGGGCGTTAGGGATCCAGGGGAGAGAACATAAGTGTGCGTGGCCTCCGGAGGTCTAGGAAAGGGTCTGAAGGTCATGTTTACCTACAAAAGCAAGGCACACTCAGTCCAGATTCAGAGTGTGGGGGAAATAGACTCCATGTGTTGAAGGAAGCAGCAACAAAATCATTTTTTTTTTCTTTTCTTTTCTTTTCTTTTCTTTTTTTAATTTTATTTTATTTTTAAACTTTACATAACTGTATTAGTTTTAATCATTTTATAAAGAATGTGGTTTCCAGGGGGAGGGGCCAAGAACTGTGGCCAGTTTTCCAATAATTAATATCCCCATAATATCTTCTCAATTTGTATTTTCTAACATGTTTTCTTGGTAGGCAAAAAAAAAAAAAATGTGGCCATAACCACTGGATAAACTCTTGGGAGAATGTCATATGTATGAGAGTCAGTGGTAAACAGAAAACAGCTGATAGCTGGTTAGGGTGATCAGCCTAAATGGCAAATCTGATCATGTCACTCGTGAGCTTAAGATTCATAAATGACTTCCCAATGTCTACAAAGAATTCCAAACTCTGCCAACCCATTAGGCTGCCCATGTGTACTCACCAACCTCCCCCCAGCCTCCAGTTCTGCATTCTAATACGTGGACCTGCTCGCTGCTCCTTGCATCCTCTGTGTTGTTCCAGACTTTGCCCCACCCTTTGTGCTATTTCTTCTGTCTGCAACACCTTTCCCCACCAGCTCCTCAACCATCTTCTGTCAGGCTAGCTCACCCTTCTCCATCCAGACTTAGCCTATGGGTCATGCCCTTGAGTTAGGCTTCTCTGCCCACCCCTTTGTCACAGGCTGGATTTACTGACTCATCTGTATGCTTAAAACGTGCCTTGTGCGTCGTGATTATTGAGTACTTGTTATATTGAAATTTTGCATATTTAAGTCTGGCTTTCCCACTAGACTGTGAATTCCTCCAAGACAGAAAGCTTATTCTTACTTTGTAGCTGCGGTACTTAGCACTGTCCAGTATATTAATAAATCAAATAGCAGATGCTGGTGGTACCCCCATCCATCTCTGCGGCCTTACCACTTTCCTATGCTCTGGATGCAGATTCCAATGATTGTAGGCTCATGGCTGTTCTAGCTGTTCTCAAAATAATACACCGTGCAGGTCTTCAGATAATAAGAGGTGAGACAAGATGCTTCTACTTGCTGTTGTTCAGTCACTAAGTCGTGTCCGATTCTTTACAACCCCATGGGCTGCAGCACCCCAGGCTTCCCTGTCCTTCACTATGTCCCAGAGTTTTCTCAAATTCTGTCCATTGAATTGGTGATGTCATCTAACCATCTCATCCTCTGCCACCCTCTTCTCCTTTTGCTTTCAATCTTTCCCAGCATCAGGATCTTTTCCAAAGTCAGCTCTTTGCATCAGCTGGCCAAAGTATTGGAACTTCAGCATCAGTCCTTCCAATGAACACCCAGGACTGATCTCCTTTAGGATGGACTGGTTGGATCTTCTTGCAGTCCAAGGGACTCTCAAGAGTCTTCTCAAGCAACACAGTTTGAAAGCATCAGTTCTTCAATCTCAACCTTCTTTATGGTCAAACTCTCACATCCATACATGAATAGTGGGAAAACCATAGCTTTGACTATATGGGTTTATTTCCTTTAGGATTGATTGGTTTGGTCTCCTTGCATTCCAAGGGACTCTCAAGAGTCTTCTCCAGCACTACAGTTTGAAAACATCAATTCTTCAGCGTGAAGTCTTCTTTATGGTCCAACTCTCACATCCGTACTTGACTATTAGAAAAACTATAGCTTTGACTATATGAACTTTGGTTGGCAAAGTGATGTCTTTGCTTTTTAATACACTGTCTACGTTTGCCATAGCTTTCCTTCCAAGGACCAAGCATCTCTTAATTTCATGGCTGCAGTTACTGTCTGCAGTGATTTTGGAGCACAGGAAAATAAAATTTGTCACTGTTTCCACTTTATTCCCTTCTATTTGCCATGAAGTGATGGGACCAGATACCATGACCTTTGTTTTTTTAATGTTGAGTCTTAAGTCAGCTTTTTCACTCTCCTCTTTCACCTTCATCAAGAGGTTCTTTAGTTCCTCTTCATTTTCTGCCATTAGAGTGGTATCATCTGCATATCTGAGGCTGCTGATATTTGAAGATGATCTAAAAAGAAAATATAGTGATTTTTATATGCTTCAGCCAAATAAAAAATGAATTTATAACAATTGAATATGGGATGAAGCATGCTTTGGTCTTAGTGGTTAAGGGCACAGCCTTGGAATCAGGGTGATCTGGGTACAGATCTCCTCAGTAGATAATAACCTCTCAGTTAACTTCATCTGTAAAATGGAGCTCATGTAACATAGTCATTGTGAGAATTAATGATATAATCCTTGCAGACTGCATAAGCACATAGAAAACTGTTGTGATTGTTTTTGTTTTTAGAATGGTTATGGCTAGAGTTTTGCATATCTATATATAATTTGAAAAGAGAATTTTGTAGAGATCATACAGTGAAGAATCAGGCTGTTTGTTATAAGCCTGGAAAAATGTCTATGCTCAGAGACACAAAGAGGTTGACTTCTTACATTTCAAAATGTCCAAGGACCGAGTGATCTTTGGCCCTTTAGCAAGTTAAAGAGGTTGACTGAAAGGGAGCAATTCATCTCTAGAGTTGTGGTTTGGAGCCTCTGAAGGAGAGGGAAGGTGTGTGTGTGTGTGTATAGGTGTGTGTGTGTGTGTGTGTGTGTGTGAAGAACTGGAAACTTCCCTGCTAAATACTCTGTAAACAAGCTTTGTTGGATTAGCAGAACCTGCAAAAAATATGGTGACTGAAACCAGAACCATCAATGGGCTCTAGCATGCTGTGGTTTTCAATCCTTCCTAAAAGCCTCTTACGTAAAACAGATTTCAGCAAAGCTGGCTCCGCAGTTAAAGGGAGGAGTACATCCGCTCTGCGGTCCCGTAGGTCCCCGCCCCGCGCCTCCATGTGGGTAAAGGGAGCTAGGAGACCGGAGTTCCAGACCCAGCTATCCCACTCTCCTGCCTATGTGTGAGTTTGACCAAGTTCCAGCCCCTCTGTTCTCAGTTCCCTCGCCTGTAAGATGAAGAAACACTGTGTTTCCTCCCATTTCTATAGCTATGATTTTCAGTCTTCTAGCTGCTTTTTCCAGAGCGCCCTCCAGCTTCTCTGAGTTTTGGAAACTCCATGTTTGGCCTCCACCTTTGGCAAGGATTGTGCTTTTCCCTTCTCCAAGAAGGAGTCAGAATTTTCAGTCACGGATTCTGTATCTAGTGTTGTGGATGAGATTATAGGTTGTGCCTGCCAAATCTGCATTGTGGTATGGGAGAAACTTGAGGAGAAATAAACACTGGGAGCTGCAGAGGAGGAACTAGTGCTGAGAATGCAAGGGGCAGGATTTCTGTGAATAGTAATAATGATGTTGATGATTCTAAAATAACATGCATACATAGGCAACTTCAGCATTCATTGTAATTCATACCTTAGACACTTTTTGCTCCAGTGTAAGAAGAGTGATCCTCAATTCTGATTCAGGATTTAAAATTCCAGATGCTCACTCCCCACCCCCATCAGTTGATGTGGGTAGCACCATTTTCTGTATTGGGGGAATTCTGAACTCAGCCAAGGTTGAGCATCACTGTGTTTAGCTATGTGTCTGTCTGCTTCTTCCTCAAGGCAGACATTTCTATACCCCCATCAAAAACAAAACAAATCTTTTTATCATTTACCTGACTCAATCCAGCTTTCAGTGACTGTCATTACTGTTTCAGTATTACCTAACCCTGCTCGGCCCACCAGACAAAGTTAATATTTGCACTGTTTACAAAACAGTTCAATAAGTACTGAAACCACAGCGCACAGGAGAGAATTTGCTGCATCATGATCTCATTTGAATTCTCTGATGGCAGTTCAGGGCTCTGTGTGGCAGACTCCAGGGACTTTGGACTATCTGAACTTCACACTCTTCCAGATCATAGCTTCTGATCTTTAAGAAGGTGACTTAAAAGAAAGGAAAAAAAATTGCTTTGGGAGGGTGGAATACTATCACCGCTGCTCTGGCATGTTCCCTGGCACTGGAAGCCTTGTTTGCTTGCTCCAATGGCTGTCACCCCCAGTTCCGGCACTGTGCTGCCTGCAGCTGTCCCTAAAGGATAATACAAGTAGGCAGATAAGCTTCAGGTCATTCCTAAAGCAGAACTCCCTGCACATTAACGCACTAGCTTAACCTTGTTTGACTAGAATTGAAGATTTTCTCAAACCGATATCTGTCTGAGGTCACCAAGGGGCTAAGGCTGGACTTTATAGCAGCCTTTACCAGAGCCAAGGCGTCACCTGTTTGCTTAACTCAGTCAACAAGCCCTGATTTCCAAGTGATACTGTCCAAAGACTCCATGGGGTGGCCTCAGAAAGCAATGCCTGCTCCCTTCCCTGCTGCTAAGGCAAAGAAAACCAGGTGTCAGACGCTGAGAGTTGCAGTGAAGGGATCTGTCTGACCGGGTTTTCAAAGTTTGCCTCTTCCGAAACACATAGTATCTCCCGATTTTGAAAAAGAGCACTTAATAAGTTATTTTAGAGGAAATTAAAATATTTCTTCTTTTTTGGTTCAATAATTCCATTCCTGATGCTTTGTATTTCCTTTTCCATGCTACAAGGAAGGAAGGAAATATGTTACACGTATAGATGGGCCTCAAACAATACAGAGATTAACTAAATTGTAAGATATCAATTTGACTGGCTATTGTAAAATTGTGCTTATGATCTGTATAGAATAACATGAAAGTGCTAACATTTATGTGGAAAAAAAGCAAAATACAGCAATACATCTATACTACATGTTGTAAATGAATATACATATGTACATATATTGGAAATAAATATATAAGAAATATGAAATATGAAAAACAAAATGTTGATATTTGGTAGCTGTGAAATACTGAGGGTTTTTATTCAAAATTTCCATGAATGCTGTTACAATATAGTTTGTCCAATAAAAAAGTAACATTGCTATCTCCTTTTTACAACTATTTACAACACTTTAAATGTTCTCTTATAAGATTGATGTAACACTTAAGTGTACTCTAAAAAGTATAAACTCATCCTATGCTGTGAAGGCTTGAAGCTTCTTGAAGATTTCATACATATATATTATATTTAATATTTATAACATGGGTAGAATGTATATATCATTATCCCTGTTTGGTAGATCAGGGCTCAGAGGCACCAGGACATGAATGGTTTGACCAAGGTTGTTCATCTATCAATGACAGGCAGGAGTGGAAGAAAGAACACCATAAATCTTTGAGTTTTGAAACTAAATCCAATTCGCAACCTATACTGCATTTTTCAAAGAGCCCAGTAGGGTACCACATACTCAATGAGAACTTGGTGAACACAGCTTTTTTTTTTAAGGGCTAGAATTAGTATAGTGGAAGAGACTGTAAGCCAGTCTTCCTGACTCTAGCTTCACATCTGTTTAATTCATCGTACACATACCCTTGTGAGATGAATCTTGAAACAGAGCATTCATCATGTCACTGCCCTACACAGGAACCAATAATGACTACAAGTCAATAGTTCAGACTCTAGGTGCTGACCACTGGGGCCAAAATGCCACTCTATTCCGCTTCAGCTAAACTTTTTGCTTAGAACTATCTGGAGTGTATCTCCCTTCTTTCCAGTCCAGTCAAGTTCCCTAATACATCTCATGTGGTAAATAATCCCCTAAAGAGCTTTCAAATGTTGTATAAATTATAGCCTGCCAGGCTCCTCTGTACATGGAATTCTCTAGGCCAAAATACTGGAGTGCGTAGCCATTCCCTCCTCCAGCGGATCTTCCCAAACCAGGGATCAAACCCAGGTCTCCCATATTGCAGGCAGATTCTTTACTGTCTGAGCCACCAGGGTTGTACTGTGGCATTCACCTTTTAATGACATCAACATCAATTTGGCTTGCAAACCATCATCCATCAAAGTAAATTAACCTATTTAAACTGAATATTGCTGGCTTTGTCATTCTGCTATTTAATTGTAAGTTTGCTTTGGCTTATACACGTCCTAATGTCTTTGGTTCTAGTTCCAGTTACTGTGGTTAAGTAATAAATTACTCTCAAATTTATTGACTTAAAATAACAGTTTATTTCTCAGATCTAGCAGTTAACTGGGGTCAGCTAGGCACTTCTTGCTCAGGGTCTCTCACACAGCTACTATCAGATGGTGGCTGGGACTGAATTATCTGAAGGCTCACTCACATATCTAATGCCAGAGCTGGGAAGACTGGAGCACCTGGGGATCCTTGAGCAGGCGTCTCTAGCTCTTTGCTCTCCCTATGCGGCCACATGTTTGCTTAATGGTAGCCTCACTTCTCACAAGGTAGCTCGGGGCTCTAAAGATGATGGGTGGGTAGGTAGATAGATAACAGAGCAACAGACAAACTGTATCACATTTTCTATTTTAGTGTCAAAAGTCAGGTAGTCTCGCATTCTACTTATTATAAGAAAAATAACAAGGCCAGTCCATCTTCTTGGGGAGCTGAATTAGACTCTACTTTTATGGAAGACATGCTTGAGAATTTAAAGTGTCTGTTTAAAATCACTGCAGTTTCACAGTTCCTTCCCTTTCATATCTGCTTATTCAAATTCAGCCATCCCTTGCAGCCAGGTCAAATGTCCCCAGTCCTCTGAAGACACCCCACTCCAGACCTCAGTCATTTCTCCATTAACAAAAAGCCCAAAGCCTATGGTCTGTCTCATAGAGATAAACCGTTAATTGTTTCTGCCTCATATTGTTTGGTTTCTAATGACAGTAACAAAAATAACAGCTCTAACTGAATTAGAATCCTCATACAGGCTCTGTAAGAGCTGTCCTACTAGCCCCATTTTACAGTTGAGTTTGTTGCACAAGGTCACTTCAGCTGGGCTAGAGTCAGACTCCTGAGTCCCTTCTCTTAAGCACTATGCTGTGTGCTGCTTTCTGTAATGTAAGTCGTATTTGTGAGTTATTACTAGGAAGCATGAAAGGCAGAAAAGCAGAGAAGAAGGAAAGGGGAAAGGAACAAAAATAAAAAGACCTATGAAGAGATGTCAGATGAAGGACCCCTGTGACTGCTTCACAGGTGCCGGGCACCCTGGTTAGCCACTCCCCACTCCATCACCCTGTCAGTCTCTCCACCTTTGAACTAGCAATCATAAAATGTGCCTGCATGGACTGTGATATTTGGAGGACAAAGGCACTTTGCAAATGTAAATGCCACGCATGCACAGTAACCACTCAGAGATGAAAGGTGAGTGGAGAACTGAACTGTCCAGCTACAGTGCCTGACACTGATTTATCATTAGGTTCAGGAAGACCATAAACCCAACACACACGCCAGTGCTCAGTCAAGATGGCCTATCACTCATCACATTTGGGACAATCAACTTAAAGTCCTCATTTAAATAACTCTCTGAAAAAGGATCTCTGGAAACGGGACAGATTTTCAGGGTTATCCTCAGCAAGTGAATTCTCATCATACAACAGGACAATTTCTGGAGGTTTCCAGCTACTTAAACTGATAAATTTCCATATGAATTTATCGTTTCCATATGAATTTATCGTTGCTGGAATGCTTTACAATAGCAAGGGGACTGCAAATTTGCTTTTCATTAACCTAATGAGCAGAATTCAGTAGTTGAACAGAACTTGGGAAATGCCTGCCCATTAGAAGAAGCACCACAACTTTCCACTTGAAGTCTGAGGCCAACCCATTAGTAAGATTGCACAATGATGAAAATGTATCTAAGTATCTAGTTATGTCTTCAGTTATATTTGTGATGTGCAAACTGGGTCACCCTGTCAGAAATCTGAGAGCTGGTCAGTGTGTGACTGCCAGGGAGCTAAATTTAAAAACTATTTTTTCTTTAACCAAAATTATTAAGGAAGACTGAGAGGGGTAAAGTAAAATTAAGTTAAGGACTGAAGGGAATATGGCATAGTGGTTAAGAGGGCAGCTTTGGGCATATCTCTCTCTCTGCCACTGACTAGGCACATGACCTAGAGCCACTAGCAGTCTCCAAATTTGTCAGTTAAAGACAGTAATAATTGTTGCTTTGAAAATTAAATGATAATTCCCACAAAAGTGCTTAGAACAGTGCCAATCTCAAAATGTGTTCAATAAATTATTGTTAATTCTATCATCTGGAAATAAAATGGTATTTATTCTAATTTCTCTTGCCAACAATGGGTTTATTTAATCTTTTGTGATTTGAAAAATCCCATAAGACTCTGATGCAAAACTATAGTCTATTTCTCAAGATAAGTGCACATGAATACCCACTAAATATTGATACCTTGCAACGTTAGAGGTTCAAGCATTTTCTAGACTCTAAAAAGTTCTTTTCTCATCTATCTTTTCATTCTCCCTTTCTGTTATTTTTAAGTTCTGTGGCTGTCCATATTTTGCAAATGCCTAATTAGTCTTCTTTAACGGCAGCTTCTAGAGGTAAGAAAGCCAGCTCTAAAGCCACGCATCTTATATTTAAGATTTGAGAATATTTGAAGTCAAGGTAGTCAGGCAATCAAAAATTATGTACAATTCAAGGTCGGGAAGATCCCCTGGAGGAGGGCATGGCAGCCCACTCCAATATTCTTGCCTAGAGAATCTATGGACAGAAAAGACTAGCAGGCTACTGTCCATAGGGTCACACAGAATTGGACACGACTGAATACAAGGATAAGGAAACCAACAACTCAATTGAAAACATGGGCCAAAGACCTCAACAGACACCTCATGAAAGAAGATATACAGATGGCAAATAAGCATATGGAAAAATGCTCCTCCACATCATATGTCATCAGGGAAATGCAAATTAAGACAACAATGAGATATCACTCTACACCTATCAGAATGGCCCAGATCTGGAACACTGCCACTGGCGAGTGCTGGCGAGGTTATGGAACAACAGGAGCTCACACTATTGCTGATGGGAATGCAAAATGGTACAACCATTTGGAAGACAGTTTGGTGGTTTCTTACAGAACTAAACATACTCTTACCATACCATCCAACAATTACATTTATTGTTACTTGCCCAAATGTTCTCTAGACTTATATCCACACATAAACCTGCTCAGGGATGATTACAGCAGCTTTATTCATAACTGCTGGACCCTGGAAGCAACAAAGATGTCTTTCAGCAGGTAAATGGAAAAATAAACTGTGGTACAAGCAGACAATGGAATATTATTCAGTGTAAAAAGAAATGAGCTGTCAAGCCATGAAAAGATATGGTGGAACCTTGCTCCAGTGCTGTTAAGTCACTTCAGTCGTGTCAGACTCAATTCGACCCTATGGACTGTAGCCTGCCAGGCTCCTCTGTCCATGGGATTCTCCAGGCAAGAAAACTGGAGTGGGTTGCCATGCCTTCCTCCAGGGGATCCTCCAGATCCAGGGATCAAGCCCGCATCCGTCTGCCTGTATTGGCAAGCAGGTTCTTTACCACTAGTGCCACCTGGGTGGAGCCTTTTAAATACATATTAATAGGTGAAAGAAACCAATCCAAACAGAACATATAGTTTATGTTTCCAATTATATGATGTTCTGGAACATGTAAAACTATGGAGACGCTAAAGAGTTTAGTGGTTGCCAGGGGTTGGGAGTGAGAGGGCTTCACTGGTAGCTCAGCTAGTAAAGAATCCGCCTGCAATGCAGGAGACCCCAGTTCGATTCCTGGGTTGGGAAGATCCCCCTGGAGAAGGGGTGGGCTACCCACTTCAGTATTCTTGGGCTTCCCTAGTGGCTCAGAGAGTAAAGAATCCACCTGCAATGCGAGAGACCTGGGTTTATCTCTGGGTTGGGAAGATCCCCTGTAGCAGAGCATGGCAACCTACTCCAATATTCTTGCCTGGAGAATCCCCATGGACAGAGGAGCCTGGTGGGCTAAAGTCCATGGGGTCGCAAAGAGTCGGACATGACTGAGCAGCTAAGCACAGCATAGCAGGAGAGAGAGGGATGAATATGTGGAATCCAGGGGATTTTTAGAGCAGTATAATTACTCTATATGATTCTGTAGGGATTCCCAGTGGCTTGGCGGTCAAAGAATCCACCTGCAATGCAGGAGACGTGCAGGAGACCCAGATTCAGTCCCTGGGTCAGGAAGATTCCCTGGAGAAGGAAATGGCAACCCACTCCAGTATTCTTGCCTGGAAAATCCCATGGACAGAGGAGCCTGGTGTGCTGCAGTCCATGGGGTTGCAGAAGAGTTGGACACGATTTAACAACTAAACAATAACATGATACTATAATGGTGGACATATATCATACATTTATCCAAATGTTTAGAATATATAACACCAAATATGAACCCAAAAGTAATCTATGGACTTGGGGAGATAATGCTGTGTAAATGTAGGCAGATGTGTAAATGTAGATCTACTGTAACCACTGTACCATTCTGGTGGGGGCAGGGATGTTGATAAGTAAGTGAGATTAGGCAAGAATACATGTGGGGAGTGTATAGGAAATTTTGGTACCTTCTATTCAATTTTGCTGTGAACCTAAACCTTCTCTAAAAGTATCTATGTAAAGTTTACATACTATTTAAGGTTTATTGCTGCTGCTAAGTCGCTTCAGTCGTGTCCGACTCAGTGCAACCCCATAGTTGGCAGCCCACCAGGCTCCCCCATCCCTGGGGGATTCTCCAGGCAAGAACACTGGAGTGGGTTGCCATTTCCTTCTCCAATGCATGAAAGTGAAGTTACTCAGTCATGCCTGACTCTTAGCGACCCCATGGACTGCAGCCTACCAGGGTCCTCAGTCCATGGGATTTTAGCCCCTTTGAAAAAGAGTTGGTAGTATAGAACTCAGAACACATTAACTCTCAGTGTATCAAAATATGGCAGCTCCACTACCAGGATAGGACTCAGAACATATTTAGCCTATGAGGTTGATACTGAACTCATTACTTTCAACAAACTCAATCCTCTTCCTGCATTTTCCTTCTTGAATTGCTGGGTCAGTCATTAATTCAATTACCCATTCAGCACCTATACTAAGTCCTTGCAAGGAATAGGAGAACAAATCAGGCCCCAACCCTCAGATGCTTAAAGAGAAAGATAGCTAAACAAATAAAGGGGTTCAGTTCAGTTCAGTCTCTCAGTTGTGTCCAACTCTTTGTGACCCCATGGACTGCAGCATACCAAGCCTCCCTGTCCATCACCAACTCCTGGAATTGACCCAAACTCACATCCATTGAGTCAGTGATGCCATCCAAACATCTCATCCTCTGTAGTCCCCGTCCCCTCCTGCCTTCAATCGTTTCTAGCATCAGGGTCTTTTCAAATGGGTCAGCTCTTCATGTCAGGTGGCCAAAGTATTGGAGTTTCAGCTTCAACATCAGTCCTTCCAATAAAGGGGTGAGGGGCTATAATGTACCAGGTGTTGGATTGTGGGATAAATTGGATAAGTTATCCCAGGTACTCAATCGGGCCTTCTCTTATTGTTGTTTAGAGTCATATCTGACTCTGTGACCCCATGAACTGCAGCACACGAGGCTTCCCTGTCCTTCACTATCTCCCTGAGTTTGCTCAAATTCATGTCCATTGACTTAATATTGCCATCCAACCATCCCATCCTCTGTCAGCCCCTTCTCCTCCTGCCCTCAATCTTTCCTAACATCAGGGTCTTTTCCAATGAGTTGGCTCTTTGCATCAGGTGGCCAGAGTATTGGAGCTTCAGCATCAGTCCTTCTAATGAATATTCAGGATTGATTTACTTTAGGATTGACTGGTTTGATCTCCTTGAAGTTCCAGGGACTCTCATGAGTCATCTCAAGCACCACAGTTCAAAAGCATCAATTCTTTGGCACTCAGCCTTCTTTGTGGTCCAACTCTCACACCTGTACATGACTATTGGGAAAAAACCATGGCTTTGACTAAATGGAGCTTTGTCAGCAAAATGACATTGCTGCTTTTTATTATAGTGCCTAGGTTTGTCATAGCCCTTCCAAGGAGCAAGTGTCTTTTAATTTCATGGCCACAGTCATCATGTGCAGTAATTTGGAACCCAAGAAAATAAAATCTGTCATTGTTTTCACTTTTCCCCCTTCTATTTGTCTTGAAGTGATGGGACCAGATACCGTGATCTTCGTTTTTTGAATGCTGAGTTTTAAGCCAGCTTTTTCACTCTCTTCTTTCATGCTTATCACGAGGCTCTTTAGTTCCTCTTTGCTTTCTGCCATTAGAGTGGTATCATCTGCATGTCTGAGATTGTTGATATTTCTTCTGGCTTGATTCCAGCTTGTGATTCATTCAGCCTGGCATTTTGCATGACGTACTCTGCATTTAAGTTAAATAAACAGGGTAACAATATACAGCCTTTCCCAGTTTTGGACCAGTCGTTTGTTCCATGTCCAGTTCTAACTGTTGCTTCTTGACCTGCCTACAGATTTCTCAGGAGACAAATAAGGTGGTCTGATATTTCCATCTGTTTAGGAATTTTCCACAGTTTGTTGTAATCCACACAGTGAAAGGCTTTAGTGTAGTCAATTAAGCAGAAATAGATGTTTTTCTGAAATTCCCTTGATTTCTCTGTGATCTAATGGATGTTGGCAATTTAATCTCTTGTTCCTCTGCCTTTTCTTAACATAGCTTGCACAGCTGGAGGTTTTCCATTCATGTACTGCTGAAGCCTCACTTGAAGAATTTTGAGCTTTACCTTGCTGGCATGTTAAATGAGCACAATTGTAGGGTAGTTTGAACATTCTTTGGCATTGCCCTTCTTTGAGATTGGAATAAAAACTGACCTTTTTCAGTCCTGTGGCCACTGCTGAGTTTTCCAAATTTGCTGGCATATTGAGTGCAGCACTTTCACACCATCATCTTTTAGGATTTGAAATAGCTCAACTGGAATTCCATCACCTCCACTAGCTTTGTTCATAGTAATACTTGATAAGGCCCACTTGACTTCACATTCCAGGATGTCTGGCTCTAGGTGAGTGACCACACCATCATGGTTATCTGGGTCATTAAGACCTTTTTTGTATAGTTCTTCTGAGTTCTTGCTACCTCTTTTTAATCTTTTCTGCTTCTGTTAGGTTCTTAACATTTCTGTCCTTTATCAATCCCATCCTTACATGAAATGTTCCCTTGATATCTCCTCTGCTGCTGCTGCTGCTAAGTCACTTCATTCGTGTCCAACTCTGTGTGACCCCGTAGACGGCAGCCCACCAGGCTCCCCCATCCCTGGGATTCTCCAGGCAAGAACACTGGAGTGGGTTGCCATTTCCTTCTCCAATGCATGAAAGTGAAAAGTGAAAGTGAAGTCCCTCAGTCTAGGACATATTAAATACATTGCTGAAGAAAGCACTGCTAATGCCTATCAGTCACCGATGTGACTCCAGCTTCTCTAATAATTTCAACCCCTTAGAGTTACAGAAGAAATCTCTAACAGGCAATAAAGTGTAGACGGCTAGTCACCATGGCCAGTGGGCTCTTGATTGGTGAACAAGGACATTTTTTTCTTCACGGGTTGAAATCCACATCCATGACTGACAACCCATCAAAAGCTGGGACCCAAATTTGTGCAGAGACAAGGTAGAGTGGAGAGAAAACAACACCCAACAACCCAGAAGTCTTCAACCACCACTTCTTATGCCTGGGTTTTAGCTCTTCAGCTGTGTCATGTGGGAAAATGTCACTTTCCTTCTGGGGATTACAGAATTCATGTCTCTTTGACTAGTTGTAGCTGGAAGCATATGCAAATGTTTCCATTGTGATGGAAGCAACAAGCTGATGTCAGTCGATCTGACAAAATTAAAATCCGTTTAATTTTGTCCTGGCATCTCTATCCCCAAATCTGAATCTACCATCAGATCCCACAGTTGTAAAGGTGCCATGAACATGATGGAATGTGTTTCCATTTACTGAATAGATGTCCTGAAATGTGAGCAAAATCTTCAAAATGTAGCCACAGGTTTCAGAGAGGCCTCTAACTTACACTTCTTATATCTGCACAAGAAGAACATGCCCCAGGAAACAGCAGTTGCTTCAGCTTGGGTGCTGAGTGAAGAGTCCTGTGAAGCCAACTGGAAGTCTCTCTATAGCCTGGAGCAGAACTGCAGCTCACCCATCTGCCCTCATGCACGTGACCGAGAGGTGAGTGTTCATCATTCTCATTTGGAGTTGTTACTGTAGCAAAGCCTGACTGACACTGATGGGCTTAAAGAGGAGAGTGTGTTTATTTCTACCTGAGTATCTGAAAAGAAAGCTTAATTTTTAAAAAATTTCTTTGAAAAGCTAAGGATGCTAGTGGATTGGTATGACGACTATACAGGTTTTGAAGCAAGGTGTAGAGATGGAGATTTCTGGACTGGTAAGGAAGAGCCCAGTGACAGCGTGCTAAGCAGTTTGTACCATATTCTATAACATGAGAGCTTGGAAATAATTTTAAGCAGAAGGGACCAAATTTACATTTCAAAAAGTTATTTAATTGTAATGTGGTTGAGGATGTATACAACTATAAGGTCAGTAACAAAGATATCAGTTAGATGATTAAAATAGCCTAGGTGAGATGCCTGAAACTTTGCAGCAGGCTGTCACATGGCCCAAAATGGCAGCCTTGAGTAGCCCCAGAGGAGGGGTAAGAGGGTGATGTAAGGTGTGATAAGGGGGTAACTCTTCAAGGACTAGAACACTGATAAGATACAGGAAGTGAGATACAGGTCAGAATGAAGAATGGCTCCCAGATTTCTACCTTGGGTAACACAGTGGATGGTAATGCTTCTAACCATGATAAGACGATGACAAGGAACAGGGAAAGGCAAGATAAGTCATTTCATCTTAGACACGCAGCGCTCAGGTTTCTTTGGGACACCCAGGTGGATATGCCAACAAAGAGGTCTGAATTACACATGCTGATCGGGGAGAAGCGGATCCTTCAAACAGCGCACCTGTAAAGGGAAATGACAGGTCCCTGAGAACAACTTTCAGGCAGTGAGAAGCTGGGGATGAGAAGCCTGCAAAGGAGACAGAGGTGGAATTGTCAGACACAGGTCAGGAGAAGCTGAGAGGCTAGCGTCATGGGAAGGAGTGTGAGTACAAATGCACTGAATCTTCTTTTCACTAAAACCCAAGGTGAAAAAAGGCTCCCTGCAAACTGAGATGGCAGGTCACCTTCTTGCAAGAAAAGGACCCTTCATCAGCCAGAGCCACTAAAAGTCACAGAGAGAGAGGGTGACCTGTGGCCAAGCAGCCACTGACAGTCACAAGAAAAATAATGAGGTGACCAACACAGCACAGTGGGAAGAGGGCACATGGACTTCCACACTCAGAGAATCCTTGGCTCTGCTGTGGCTGAGATTGTTTTTAAAATGCTGTTTGAAAGTCAGGCTTCCTGTGCCAGGGACTTTCATCTTGCACAGCTCCACGTGAGAAACAAGGCTGCTGAGCAAAGATGAGGAATTTGAGCATCTCTGATCCTCCACTTGTCAGAGAGAGCAAGCCTGGAGTCAGTATCAACCAGCTCAGTTATTTAAATACATAACCTTGGCCAGGTTAATTCATTCATTTATTTGTTACTAGAGTCCCAGTACTCACTCTGTACTAGATATTATGCTAGCAACAGTGAACAAGACTGACAAGTTCACCCTGGTGGAGTACTTCTTCTGGTAGAGAAGTGGGTAGTAATGTCAATAAACAGCTGATGTCTAACTGTGACATTGATTAAGGAAGTAAATAGGAAGATGAGATAAACCAGTGGCATGCCTCAGAATCACTCATATGAAAGCTGTTAAAACATAGATTGCTCCATCCATCTCTACGGTCTCAGGTAATGGGGATGCTGCAGGTCCAGAGATACTTTTGAGAACCAGTGATACAGAGCAACTGGGGAGGTTTTTTAGATAATAACAAATAACACCTAGGCGGGCATTTTGCATTCCAGGTACTAGTTTAAATGATTTGTCTCCATTCACCCATTTAATACTTTTAACAGCTTTGTGAAGGAAGAATCAACAGGATGTGACTTTTTTAGAGAGGAGGAAACAGACACAGGGATATTAAGTGTTGTACTCAAGGTTTTTAACTCAGGTTTTGAGAGTACTTTATATATTTTAGATACCAATCCTTTGTCACATACATGCTTCACAAATGTGTTCCCCACTTGTAACTTGTCTTTTCATCTCAACAGGTTCTTTCAAAAAACAAAACTTTTTAATTTTTATAAAATCCAATTTATTAACTTTCCCTTTAATGGATTGTGTTTCCTGGTATCAGGCTTGTAACTCTTGATTCAGCCCAACTTCCTAAAGATTTTCTCCCACTTTTTTTAAAAAGCATGATAATTTTAAGTTGTGCGTTTAAGTAAGTCTGTTATCCATTTTGACTTAATATTTGTGTAAGGGGTGAGGTTTATGGTGAGGCTTATTGTTTTGCTTATGAATGTCCAATTGCTCCATTTATTGAAAGGAAGTGCTATCCTTCATTGAACTACTTCTGTACTTTTGTCGAAAATCAACTGAGTATATTTGTCTGAGCCTATTCCTGCTTTCCTGGCAGTTCAATTGGTAAAGGATCCAACTGCAAAGCGGGAGACCTAGGTTCAATCCCTGGTTAGGGAAGATCCCCTGGAGAAGAGAAAGGCTACCCACTCCAGTATTCTGGCCTGGAGACTTCCATGGACTATACAGTCTATGGAGTCGCAAAGAGTCGCACATGACCGAGCAACTTTCACTTCACTTCACTTCATTCCTATTCCTGGGTTCCCTATTCTGTTCCATTGGTTTTTGTGTCTATGTTTTTACTAATACCACACATCTTTATTAATGTAGTCATCTAATAAGCCTTAAAATTGGATAGATTGGTTCCTCCCACTTTATTATTTCTTTTCAGGGTTGTTTCCTTTTCTTTCTCATATAAACTCTTGAACAATCGTGGCTATATCTAAAAATTCTTGTTGGAATTTTTATTTTAAAAAATGGGTTAAGCCTGTATATTAATTTGGAGAGAATTGACATCTTTATTATGTTGAATCTCCCAGTCCATAAACACCATATGTCTCTCCATCTATTTTTTATTTTCCTCATCAGTATCTTATGATTTGCATTATACAAGTCCTATACATGTTATACATAGTATCTTAGATTTGCGCATAAGCATTTCATTTTTGATTTTGAAAAATTATAAATGATAATAGAATTTTAATTTCAGTATCCACATATTCATTGGTAATGTATTAAAATACAATGGATTTTTGAACGCTCATCTTGTATTCCACAATGTTCAGTTCAGTTCAGTTCAGTCAACTAAGTCATGTCCGACTCTTTGCAACCCCATGAATTGCAGCACGCCAGGCCTCCCTGTCCATCACCAACTCCCGGATTTCACTCAAACTCATGTCCATCGAGCCGGTGATGCCACCCAGCCATCTCATCCTCTGTCATCCCCTTCTCCTCCTGCCCTCAATCCCTCTCAGCATCAGAGTCTTTTCCAATGAGTCAACTCTTCGCATGAGGTGGCCAAACTTTGGAGTTTCAGCTTCAGCATCAGTCCTTCCAATGAACACCCAGGACTGATCTCCTTTAGAATGGACTGGTTGGATCTCTTTGCAGTCCAAGGGACTCTGAAGAGTCTTCTCCAACACCACAGTTCAAAAGCATCAATTCTTCGGCGTTCAGCTTTCTTCACAGTCCAACTCTCACATCCATACATGACCACTGGAAAAACCATAGCCTTGACTAGATGGACCTTTATTGGCAAAGTAATGTCTCTGCTTTTGAATATGCTATCTAGGTTGGTCATAACTTTCCTTCCAAGGAGGTAAGCGTCTTTTAATTTCATGGCTGCAGTCACCATCTGCAGTGATTTTGGAGCCCAAAAAAATAAAGGCTGACATGGTTTCCACTGTTTCCCCATCTATTTCCCATGAAGTGATGGGACCAGATGCCATGATCTTAGTCTTCTGAATGTTGAGTTTTAAGCCAACTATTTCACTCTCCTCTTTCACTTTCATCAAGAGGCTTTTAAGTTCTCTTCACTTTCTGCCATAAGGGTGGTGTCATCTGCATATCTGAGGTTATTGGTATTTCTCCCGGCAATCTTGATTCCAGCTTCTGCTTCCTCCAGCCCAGTGTTTCTCATGATGTACTCTGCATATAAATTAAATAGACAGGGTGACAATATACAGCGTTGACGTACTCCTTTTCCTATTTGGAACCAGTCTGTTGTTCCATGTCCAGTTCTAACTGTTGCTTCCTGACCTGCATACAAATTTCTCAAGAGGCAGATCAGGTGGTCTGGTATTCCCATCTCTTTCAGAATTTCCCACAGTTTATTATGAATCACACAGTCAAAGGCTTTGGCATAGTCAATAAAGCAGAAATAGATGTTTTTCTGGAACTCTCTTGCTTTTTCCATGATCCAGTGGATGTTGGCAATTTGGTCTCTGGTTCCTCTACCTTTTCTAAAACCATCTTGAACATCTGGAAGTTCACGGTTCACATATTGCTGAAGCCTGGCTTGGAGAATTTTGAGCATTACTTTACTAGCGTGTGAGATGAGTGCAATTGTGAGGTAGTTTGAGCATTCTTTGGCATTGCCTTTCTTAGGGAATGGAAAGAAAACTGACCTTTTCCAGTCCTGTGGCCACTGTTGAGTTTTCCAAATTTGCTGGCATATTGAGTGCAACATTTTCACAGCATCATCTTTCAGGATTTGAAATAGCTCAACTGGAATTCCATCACTTCCACTAGCTTTGTTCATAGTGATG
The DNA here is from genome assembly GCF_029407905.1 of Bubalus kerabau. NCBI lineage: Eukaryota > Metazoa > Chordata > Mammalia > Artiodactyla > Bovidae > Bubalus > Bubalus kerabau. Next base: position 74,660,704 of record NC_073631.1, on the reverse strand, counting down.
CTTTCTAAGGCCCACTTGACTTCACATTCCAGGATGTCAGGCTCTAAGTCAGTGATCACACCATCGTGATCATCTGGGTCGTGAAGATCTTTTTTGTACAGTTCTTCTGTGTATTCTTGCAACCTCTTCTTAATATCTTCTGCTTCTGTTAGGTCCATGCCATTTCTGTCCTTTATCGAGCCCATCTTTGCATGAAATGTTCCCTTGGTATCTCTAATTTTCTTGAAGAGATCTCTAGTCTTTCTCATTCTGTTGTTTTCCTCTATTTCTTTGCACTGATCGCTGAGGAAGGCTTTCTTATCTCTTCTTGCTGTTCTTTGGAACTCTGCATTCAGATGCTTATATCTTTCCTTTTCTCCTTTGCTTTTTGCTTCTCTTCTTTTCTTCTCTTCTCTTCTTTTCACAGCTATTTGTAAGGCCTCCTCAGACAGCCATTTTTCTTTTTGGCATTTCTTTTTCTTGGGGATGGTCTTGATCCCTGTCTCCTGTACAATGTTCTGCAATGTTACCAAACTCATTTAATAGTTCTAGGAAGTTTTGTAGATTCTCTGGGATTTTCTAAGTAGATTGTCATGTTAGCTACAAATATGGACTTTTTAATTTTTTTTTCCAATCTGCATGACTTTTATTTCCTTTTCTTGCCTTATTACACCAGCTGTATCATCCATCACTGTGTTGAATAAGAGTGGTGAGTGTGGACATCCTGATAATAGGGAAAAAACCATTAGTCTCACTATTGAGTGTAAAGTTAGCTGTAGTTTGGGGGATTTTTTTTGTGTAAGTGCTCTTTATCATGTTGATAAAAGTTCACCTCTATTCCAATTTTTCTGAAAGATTTATTTTACCATGAGTGATGTTGAATTTTGTTGAATACTTTTTCTACAGTGGATGATATAATCATGTGATATTTCTTCTGTAGCCTGTTAATATGTTGGATCACACTGATTTATTTTCAAATATTGAATCAGTCTTGTGCCCCCAAAAAAATCTCCCTTGATTATGGCCTATAATTCTTTTATATGTTGCTGAAATCTGGTGGCTCAGACATTAAAAAATCCACCTGCAATGTGGGAGAACTGGATTCGATCCCTGGTTGGGAAGCTCTCCTGGAGAAGAGTATGACAACCCACTCTAGTATTCTTGCCTGGAGAATCCCCATGGACAGAGGAGCCTGGCAGGCTACAGTCAATAGGGTCCCAAAGTGTCAGACATGAGTGAGCAACTAAGCACAGCAAATTCTATCTATTAATGTTAAAGATTTTTTTTCTGTATTTGTTGTTCAGTTGCTTAGTCGTGTCTGACTCTTTGTGACCCCATGGACTGCAGCATGCCAGGCTTCCCTGTCCATCACCATCTCCCAGAGCTTGCTCAAACTCATGTCCATTGAGTCAGTGATACCATCCAACCATTTCATCCTCTTTTGTCCCCTTCTCCTCCTGCCTTCAATCTTTCCCAACATCAGGTCTTTTCTAATGAGTCAGCTCTTTGCATCAGGTGGTCAAAGTATTAGAACTTCAGCTTCAGCATCAGTTCTTCCAATGAATATTCAGGACTGATTTCCGTTAGAATTGACTGGTTGGATCTTCTTGCAGTCCAAGATACTCTCAAGAGTCTTCTCCAACACCACAGTTTAAAAGCATCAATTCTTCAGTGCTCAGACTCCCATAGAGTCCAACTGTCACATACATGACTACTGGAAAAACTATAGCTTTGACTAAATGGACCTTTGTCAGCAAAGTAATGTCTCTGCTTCTTAATATGCTATCTAGGTTTGATACAACTTTTCTTCCAAAGAGCAAGCATCTTTTAATTTCATGGCTGCAGTCACCATCAGCAGTGACTTTGGAGCCCAAGAAAATAAAGTCTTTCACTGTTTCCATTGTTAACCCATCTATTTGCCATGAAGTGATGGGACCAGAGACCCGGTTTCAATCCCTGGGTCGGGAAGATCTCCTGGAGAAGGAAATGGCCATGATTTTTCTTTATTAATGAGGGATATTGTTGTATAATTTTCCTTTTGTGTACTATCTTTGTCTGGTTGTGATATCAAAGTTGATACTAGCTTCAAAAAAAATGAATCAAGAAGTATTTTACTCTATTTCTGAAAAAGATTGTGGAGAATTGGTTGTTAATTATTCTTTAAAGCTATGATAGAATTCTCCAGGGAAGCCCCCTGGGCCTAGAGATTTTTGTTCTGTAGAGTTATTATTTAATTACAATTCAGTTTCCTTAATATTTATAAGTCTATTCAAATTATCTTCCTCTGTTGAGAAAGTTGTGCTGGTTTGTGGTTTTCAAAGAATTTATTTTGTCTAAGTTGTCAAATTTATGTGTGCAGTTGTTCATAGTATTCCTTTATTATCCTTCCAGTGTGCGTATGGTCTATAGCAATATTCCCCATTTCCTTCCTGATCCAGTGAAATTTTGGGTCAGTTTTTGTAAGAGGTGTGTCAATTTTACTGATCTTTCAAACAGTCAGTGCTATGTTTCACTGATTTCTTTTTTCACTGTTTTTTACTCCTGCTTGCCTTGAGGTTTTTTGTTTGTTTGTTTGTTTTGTTTTTTTGCTTTTCCAGGTTCTTGAGTTGGGAGTTTAGATTATAGATTTGAGAATTTTCCTTTTTTATTTTTTTAAAATACATGCACTTAGTCTTAGAAATTTCCTTCTCAGCACTGCTTTAGCTGTGGCCCACCAATTTTTATTGGGCTTCCCTGGTGGGTTATACAGTAAAGAATCTGCTTGTAATGCAGGAGACCTGGGTTTGACACCTGGGTGGGGACCATCCCCTGGAGAAGGGAATGGCAGTCCACTCCAGTATTCTTGCCTGAAGAATTCCGTGGACAGAGGAACCTTGCAGGCTCTGGTCCATGGGATTGCAGAGAGTCAGACATGACTGAGTGACTAACACACACACCAATTTTTTTATGTTGTATTTTCACTTCCATTAAGTTCAATTTATTTTTCAAAATTCCCTTGAGATCTCTTCTTTGACCCATGGATTATTTAGAAAAGTGTTGCTTAGTTTCCAAGTAATTAGAGATTTCCTTATCTTTTTTTTTTTTTTTTTTTTGCTGATTTCTATTTTGATTCCAGTGTGATCAAAAACATATTCTGTATGATTTCAGTTACTTTAAATTTGTTAAGATTTGCTTTATGGTCCAAGATATGGTTTTTCTTTGTATATGTTTCATGGAGACTGCAATTGTTGGGCAGGGTCTTCTGTAAATGTTTCAATCCTATGTCTTAGCCAAGTCACTAGAGTTCTGTATCATTACTGATTTTCTGTCTAGTTATTCTGTCAGTTGTTGAGAGGCATATTGAAGTAATTGTTGATTTGTCTATTTCTTTCAATTCCTCCAAGAGCAAAATTGGGGAAGTTTTAAGCCAAGGGTACATGCATATTCATGAAGGGGCTTGAACAGAGGAGAATTCAGCATAGATTTGAGGCAGATGTTCATACAGTCCAAGCTTTAGATGATTAAACTCACAAGGATCAGAAAAGGTCATTGTTATCCTCCCTTAGGTTCCAGCTTCTCAAATGGTCAAATGCTTCAGGCTAATCTTTACCACTGAAGTGAAACTGGAAGTCTTTACAACAGACATATTATTTTTGCTATTATTGTTTCTCTTGCCTAATAACAAGATCATCATTACTGAGATGTGTTCAAGGGCAAACAATGTGGCCAGGTTTAGATCACAAAATGGCTTAGGCCTAAAATGGCTTCTCTTATGTCAAAAAGCCATATCTAGTTCCTTTCCGCCAAGGACCCTCTAACTTATCTGCTTAGGCTCTAAAGACCAGTGTGGCCCTGGTGAGCAGTCAGCTTAGTAAGGGTAGAAGTCTAGGCTCCCACTTGGCCTTGGCTGGCATGGTTGGGGTGGAGTCACAGTTTAGTTTCTCTGGTGGCTGGTTGGAATAAAGTAGTTATTGTCTGAAAGATTTTATCTTGCTAGATTGCCCTTTTCCTACTCCTTTTACTAGAAAGATCAGAGTTTTGTTGGGACTTTGTTGTCTGCCCTGTTGTTGGCATTCCCAGATGCCAACTCCAAGTCTGGGGTAAAGGAGGCAATAGGAAAACTCAGGAAACTCACCACAAGGTCATCTCTTGGGTCCTAAGGTCCTTTCCCAATCTGCTTTTTCTTTCCACCTTTCAGTCTTTCTGTGTTTGTCTTATATGTCATATCTAGGCATTTTATGTGTATTTGTGTGTGTGCTAAGTTTCTTCAGTCATGTCCAGCTCTTTGCCCCCCTACAGACTGTAGCCCGCCAGGCTCCTCTATCCATGGGGATTCTCCAGGCAAGAATACTGGAGTGGGTTGTCATGCCCTCCTCCAGGGGATATTCCCAACTGGGATCAAACCCGTGTCTTTTACATCTCCTGCATTGGCAGGCCAGTTCTAGCACCATTTGGGAAGGTCTAGAATATTCATGTTGTTTATTTTCTCTAAAATATGATGTTTTGGGGATTCCCAAGTAGCTCAGTGGTAAAGAATCTGCTTGGCAATGCAGGAGACTCAGTAGACATGGATTCAGTCTCTGGATTGAGAAGGTCCCCTGGAGGAAGAAATGGCAACGCACTCTAGTATTCTTGCCTTGAAAATCCCATGGACAGAGGAGGCTGGTGGGCTATACTCCATGGGGTCACAATGTGTCAAACACAACTGAGCATGCAAGATTTTTTTTTAATGTTGAATTTCTTTTTTTTTTTAATTTATTTATTTATTTTAATTGGAGACTAATTACACATCTTAAAATAACTTACTGCCTGTGGAAAGCCTGCTCCTCCCTGAGCTGGTCATTCTTAGTGTCAGAGCCAAGTAATCAGCCAGGAGCAGGCCTTTGAAATGCAAACTAACCAATCCAGAACCCTGTTTCCTCTCTAAGGCCTGTGCCCATGAGAGGCAACATTCCTCCACCTTAATCTTTCCAGGGCCAGGGGTCAGACAACTGGAGACTGCCACATGGCCCAAAGCCCTCTGAAGTTATTCAAATCAGCCAGTACTAATCTTTTAGCTCTGCTCTGCCTTGCCTCTGCTGCAGAAACCCCAACAAAGGTAGCTGGCCTGTGATCTATTCTCAATCCTACTTCTGTGTCCTGACCAAAAGCAGGCCTCTTGTTTCTGAGCAAACTGTTTATTTTCAATAGCATTGACTACTCTGTCATCTTTATAAATTAAGACCCAGGGCACAAAAAAACTCATCAGGAGGGGAGTGGCAAAGTATGTCTATTCCATCTTCCCCAGAAGCATCGAAAGCTCCAATGATTTTAAGGCAACTAGCCTGATGTTTGTAACCTCTCCCTTGCAGACACCTTGACCTGTTTTGCATCATAGCACTAATTTGGCAAAACTGGTTCATCTCAGCGCTCATCGCGAACTTGTGGCCAGTTTGATCCAACTATCCACTGACCCTGTGCTTTTGCATGAATGCAGTAGAATCTGTGTGGAGGAAAGCATAAACCATGCTGAATGGTCTCATTTTCCCTGATGACTGCATGCATTCCTCTCTCTCTTGTCCTTACTATTGCTTGAATCCCACTGTATTTCCCTAGGCCATCTATTAATACATGCCCCACGCAACTATCTCAAAACTTTTCCTTTCCCCTCAAGCCTCCAACACCCACTCTCCCATCTTACTCTCAGCTGCACAGCCTGCTCACTCATGTGGTCATTCAGCCACTGGGAAAATTGAAGTCATTTGAGGAGAAGCTTCCCAAGTTCCCTACTCTGCATCTGCTCCCCTACCACAGCCTCTGTACTCTTGTACTTGGTTTTCCTACCTATTACCTTAAATGATCTGTCCTGGGTTTCCATCTATATTGATTATATCTTGATGCATAGCAAATTAACCGCCCCCCCAAATTTGGTGGCTTACAACAATAAACATGAATGATCTCACAGTTTCTGTGGGTGAGGAATTGAGTCACTTAGCTGGATAGTTCTAATTCAGAGCCTTTTGTTCAGTTGTGATTAATGTGTCAGCTTGAGCTGCAGTCATCTGAGATTTGGCTGGTTCTGGATGATCCTCTTCCAAGATGGCTCACTCATATGGCTGTGGTTGGCAACCTCAGTTCCTCATCACATGGGCGTCTCCAATACTTTGCTTGAAAGTCCTCACCACATGACAGCTAGTTGCTTCCAGAGTGAGTGATCCGAGACAGAGTAAGAGGGAAGGAAGCAACAGTGCCTTTTATGACCCAGTTTGGGAAGTCACACACTGTCTTTCTCTTTGTTAAAAGCAAGTCACAAAGTCCAGCCTGTATTCAGAGGGAGGAAAAATTAAGTTCCCCCTTTTGAAGGGAAATATGTCAAAATATTTGTGAGTGTGTTTTAAAAGTCACGCTATATAAAGTGAATCCCTCCATTTACACTCAAAGACATCATTCCAGCAATTGTCCCCCTTTCTCCTATACCATCCACTTTTATATCTCTATTTGATCATCACCATTATTGTGGAAACATATTGTTATTTTCCCACCTTAAAAAATAATTTCCTTCAGATACACTGTAATTCTTTCACACCTTTACACAAAACTCCTCAAAGAAGCTGCTGTTAGTCCCCTCTTACTCTCAACCCCACATTGATCAGGCTCTCTTCTCCAACTATTCATGAAAACCATCTTATCCATTCACCAAGTGAAGGCCTTACTGGTGCAAATTCAATGATTGGTTCTGAATTCTCCCCTTATAGGACAGCAACCACTCTCTCCTTCTCAGTACATTTTCTGTTGGCTCCTAGGTCACCTCAGTCTCTTGGGTTTCCTCCTGCCTCATTGTCTGCATCTTCTCAGTCCCCTCCTGGTTCCTCTTCTCTCTGACATATTAAAGCTGTAACATGTCAGTTCTAGGACTTTGGTCCTTTTTTTCGCCTCCAACTCTATTCACCTTCTTAGTGTCTCATATAATCTTATGGCTTCAGATATCATCTACAGGTCATGACTCACAGATTTGTACCTGATGTGCAGACCTACCACCTGAATTCTTGACTCATACCCCACCGCTTTTTCAACATCATTTCCTCTCAAATATTTCATAGATATCTGAAATTTAGCATGCCTGAACTATGATGTCTCTTGTATCACAAATCTGCACTGCATTCAGCCTTCTTCATCTAAGATGAAGGCTCTATCTCCACTTTGACCCAAGTCCTTCATGTCTTTCCTCAGAGGTCACTTTTTCACTGAAGCCTCACCACAAAATTTAAAGCTGCAGCCTCACTTCCGATCAGTTTTACCTGCTTTATTTCTTTCCTTTTCCTCCATATAAAGCACATCATCCTCTAACATACAATGTAATTTTAATTTACTTAACTATTATGCTTATTATATTTCTTCCCTCCACAAAGGTGAAAGTCTTTTTTCACTAATGTGTCCCAACTTTGCTTTGTGCACTGGTGTCTTACATCTCTGTGTACCTAGAAGCATTTGTATCTTATAATATGTGCTTAGTAAACACTTGGTTACTAAAATTGTTTTATTGTATTAAAAAAAAAAGACTTCTCCATGAATAAGGATTGATGGGGGTATGGGGTAAGGAGAGAAAATATGTCAGGAATGTTTTCACCTGCAAGTAGGAAAATAATTGAACTGCTTTGGACTAAAGAAATGAGTTATTTTTCACTCAAAACATCATGTCTGAAGGGGTGGGTTTTGTACCCAGTGAATCAGAGTTAATGCCTCTGTGATTCTGGTGCCTTTTCTCTTATACTCACAAATGGTTGCAGCAGCTCCAGCCATCAAATCTACATTCTAGGCAAGAAGAAAAAGAAGGCAGATGAGGTGTTACCAGCTATCAGGTCAAAGTTTAGGCAAAGGTAGAGACAGAAAAATGCAAAAGACTAACAATATATTTTGTTATAGTTTGGGAAGATGAAAAACAGAATGATTTTTTAAGAGAAATTGTGTGAATGGTGGAGCCATTTACTGAAGTGATTCAAAATCAGGGAGAAAGAGATCTGGAGAGAAAAAAATTCAAGGTCTCCAATCTGAACAGCAAATTTGGAGATGCTTGCCCATCATCCTGCTTCCCAGGTGGCACTAGCAATAAAGAATCCACCTGCTAATATAGGAGACATAAGAGACATAGGTTCAATCCCTGAGTAGGGAAGATCCCCTTGAGTAGGAAATGGCAAACCATTCCAGTATTCTTACTTGGAAAATTTGATGGACAGAGGAGCCTGGTGGACTACAGTCCATGGGGTCACAAAGAGTCAGACATGACTGAGCACACACAGAAACAACAGCCAAGTGCAGATGTCAAGTAGACAGTGGAATATACAGCTCTAGTAGTAATGGCAGAGTTTGGGGCTAGATATATACATTGAAGAGCCATGGGTACATGAATGGTATTTAAAACCATTGTACTGGATGAGATCACCAGGAAGTATAGATGGAGAACATCCAAAATTGACCTATGAAGGAAGGGGAGGAGAGAAAGCAAAAAGCTTAAAAAGACAAAGAAAGGGAAAAATTACAAAAACGTTGTGTCATTGAAATGTAAGGGCAGAATATTTTAAGAGGAAGATTACTTAACCTTTCAGAGTACATTTTTTTCATCTATAAAAAGAGGCAAAGAAGAGTAGGGTATTTATGAGGATGAAATGCTATAACAAATGTAAATACCTAGAAGGTTGACTCACTATGATAGGCACATAATGTCTCTTCCCTTTCCTTTCCTTCCTTTTGGGTAGCTTCCTCGGTCATGTTACCAGACCCACGGGAGGAGAAAGCATTCCAGGAAACCTTATATTCCAGCAGTGTGTGTTGACTCAATACACTAAATAGCCACTTGTCTAGGAAATATTTTATGTAGGATGAATAGAATAAATATTGATTTTGTTTTATCCTGGTATCCATACAACTCAAGGGCAATGGAGACTCAGTTCATGAATTTTAGAAACAGTAAATATGCTGCTCATATTTTCAAATCTGCATCAACAATGAATGAACGAACACTTTTTGATTAATAAATGAACAGATCATGTGTAAAGAAATGACATAATCTCTATTCCAGGCCAGCATTAAAATCATTGTGAGTGTATGTGTGTGTGATCTTAAGGTGGTTGACATAGTTGATTTCATAAAGGTGTTATGAAGTCATTATTGAAGGACTACTTCTTACTTCAGTGCCATACACTGACCTATTGCCCACCCAGCAATGGATCAGTGGTGAGCCCATCACCACTATGCTGTTGTTTAGTCGCTCGGTCACGTCCAACTCTTTGCAACACCATGGACTGCAGCTCTCTAGGCTTCCCTGTCCTTCTCTATCTCCCAGTTTGCTCAAAGTCATCCCCTTTGAATCAGTGATGACATCCAACCATCTCATGCTCTGTCATCCCCTTCTCCTCCTGCCCTCAATCTTTCCCAGCATCAGGGTCTTTTCCAATGAGTCAGCTCTTTGCATCAGGTGGTCAAAGTATTGGAGTTTCAGCTTCAGCGTCAGTCCTTCTAATGAATATTCAGAAGTGCTTTCCTTTAGGATTGACTGGTAGGAAACAGTAAAAACTCAACTCAAAATAGACATACTCTACTTTAGAGAGTGAATTTAAGTTGTACTCTACCTTCTAGAGAGTGCATATAGAATGTACATCCTCTTTATAAGTTAAGGCCAGGGTGAACTTCAGGGACCTCTTCACATAGTATTAGCCGCAAGTGTATTTGCAGATATATCTATCTGCCTGGCCAGGCAAAGTAAATTCATGTCATTGGACAAAGAAGTACAAGCCCACCTTGATACCAGGAAAGATTTACCCACTTTGAGTCCAGCAAGTGGAAATCAGAGTGGAAAAATCAAGGGAACAATAAACTGAAGTGAGAAGAGTATTGGGGTTTGTGTTATTTATAGTGATTTCATGTTCTTGGAGTCAAATATTTTTTTCTGTCTTATGCTCTCTTTTTGTACTTTGCTTTGAAACTACTCTGGAAAAACCAACAGTAATAATCAAATGGAGGGTTTAAACATGATCCATGTAAAACTAGTCTGATTTGGGGGAACCAGGTCCTGAGAACTGTGTACCCACACAATAAACTGCCTCCTTTTCCCTTCATGAGTGAGCACTTATAAACAGACTTCAGGGGGTGTAGTTGAATGGTTAAAGGACTTGTTTTTAACAACAAGAAATGTTTACTGACTGAAGACTCCATCTTGCAGCTGCCTACAGCCATTTTTTAAAAATCGTTCTTTTATGCAGCATCCCTGGAAAGTCATCCATTTACCCAGCATAGGGAGCAGGGGCTCCCAAGAGGTAGCATTTCATTGCTCACAAAACACCTATCAGAAGCACCATCATTCCACTGCACCCTTTAAATTTTGACTGATGAAGACATGGCCTAACAGAGTGCATTCCCAGAGTCTTACTGACACAACTGATCAAACAAAGAAGCCAGTAAAGCCATACTACTAGTATACGGGGCTCAAGAAACCCTGATCCAAAACTTAATGTTTGTTAAATGGAAAGGGAAATCAAAGTCTCTCTACAGTGCCTGCTGAAAACATAATGATTTTCCTAGCAAACTTTAAAGTTAGTTCCAAGTTCAGTTTCATATGGCCCCTTGAGAAAGAAAACTGAAAGCAGAAAAGAAAAATTCTGATCAGGAGAAAGACCATTGCTGCTGGTTCTCCTTTGCAGTCTATATGAGCCAGTGGAATGAGAGCTAATGTTGACTATTTTTTGGTGCCCATGGGAGGCATTACGAGCCCAGGCGAGGTGCCAAATGACAAGGTGCTGGGCTTGAAAATCCAAGCTAAGCACTAGGAGCTCAGGTTGACAATATCATTGGGAGCCTAAACTGAAACTTAAATTGACCAGCCTGTGGATCAAGACTAGCTTGAGGAGGCATGGAAGGCATGACAGGGATGAGGGCTGTAATCAGACAATAAGAGCTAATTCTTACTGGGTACTAGCTATACACTAGGCATGGTACCAAGTACATTACACTGATTATCTTTTCTTTCATGAAAGTTGTGTCTCTGTGTCCTCAGTCACTCAGTCATTTCTAACTCATTGCGAACTCATGCACTATAGCCTGCCAGGCCCTCTGTCCATGGGATTCTCCAGGCAAGAATACTGGAGTGGGTTGCCAAGCCCTCCTCCAGGGGATCTTCCGGACCCAGGAATCAAACCCACATCTCTTATGTCTTCTGCAATGTCAGGCGGATTCTTTTACAATGAAGCCACCTGGGAAGTTAGTTACTATTATTTTACTTGGTGTACATCTGAAGAAGCTGAGGCTCACACAGATGAAGAATCTTCCCCAAGGTTGCCCCTGCAGTGAGCAGGGGAGCCAGGGCTCAAGTTCCAAAAGATATGATTCTAGAATTTGGCCCCATCATGGGGAACCAGGGCTTCCCTGGTGGCTTAGATGGCAAAAAATCTGCCTGCAGTGCAGGAGACCAGGGTTGATCCCTGGGTCAGGAAGATCTTCTGGAGAAGGGAATGGCAACCCCCTCCAGTATTCTTGCCTGGAGAATCCCATGGACAGAGAAGCCTGGTGGGCTACAGTCCATGGGATCGCAAAGAATCGGATACGACTGGGTGACTAACACACTGTAGGGAGATGAGGCTGAGTTCCTAAATGGTAACGTGACACTGGCATCCACCTCTTCTCTCTCCTCCTCCCTTCTGCACGTCTGCAGGCTTGACCATCACCTGGGCTCAAACACTGACTGTGGGAGAACAAAAGCAAGTGGGCCTGCAAAGAGAGTCTGTAGCCAGGAGAGAGAGGCGATCCAGGGTCAGGGAGAGGAGAACCAGGCTGCCAGGCACATGACAGCTGATGGGCAGGAGGAAAACACACTTCACATCTCATGTTGGCTCTTCAGAAATCTGTTCACTTTAACTTTGAGAGAAATATAACCTTGTTCTCTACAGCTGTCAAATTATTTCATCAAGAAGTCAAAGTAATGAAACTGGGACAGGATAATAATCAAATGGTAAATCAAAATCCCCATTATGAAATAGTACATCTAAGAGTTTGATTTAAATTGGTATATTGGGACATAGAGAGGAAAAGGTTATGGTTAATATACCTTCATATGTTGCAAATTGTTTACTGCCTTCAAGTATTGGAAGAGCTGGCCAATGAAGGAGGGAGTTGGCTGGTTTCATGTGGTTTCCAGAGGTGTTAATTCTTGTTATTTCTAATAGAAAGGGCTGTCCATCAGTGGATGTTCCCCCCACCCTACTGCCCACAAAGTAGGGACTCCTCATCACAGGGCACAGCTAAGCAGAAACTAGATCATTGGTTAAAACTTGGTTGTATGTTGATAATCCCCAGGAAAGTTTTTTAAAATATTAATGCCTTGGCCCCATTCCCCCCAAATTTTAATTTAATTGATTTCAGGGTAGAGCCCTGACACTGTGGTCTTTAAAAACTGTCCCTCCCCTACTTCCTGCCCCAGTGATTCTGATAATATGGAGCAAAGTTTGAGAACCATTAAGCTGGCTTCTCATCAGGGATGATAGAGAGCAGATTCCCACTCTGAGTTGAAGATAGGTCCAGATTCTCCCATGCCTCTTTCCCTTCTAAGATCCTAATTTGCTAACTAAGGCCCTTCACTGTGTGTTTGATGTTTATGATGGCTATCAACAATTTTATGATCATTATTAGTGAAAGAGCTCTACCATTTTTTAATGTGAAGGAAAGTAACAAGCTATAAGCAACAAAAGACCACATGCACTATATTGGATTTCTGTCTCTTCAAAATTATGTTCTAAGAAAATGCGTGATGAATTTAGAATGCTATTAATCTGAAACCACTCATCTTTCCCAGCCCTACACCCCTTGCACACCATAGGAGAATTTCTGGAGACTATTAAGAATAGTGCAAAGGATATGCTTGCATTCTGAACACCCAATCTAATTGTTTCAAGAAAAAAGTGAATTTGGATTTACAAGAATTTCCCAGAGCAAGAAAAGAGTAAGAGGTATGCCTGCCTGTTGAAAAGCAGAAGAACTGTCCTGTTTCAGTCTGCCTTGCTATTCCTGCCACCTGGCATCATTTTTCTGACTCCTGGATCTAAGCATCCTATTTAGCTGAAACTGTCAGAATCCCTTCAAACCAGAGTCTGATCTTCACACAGGGCCTGAACTAATATCACAAAGGGACTTACAATCATGTTTGCTGGGCATCTATTTAAAGACAGAAGTCCAGGACTGGTATCAACATAGCTGTGTCTGGTAGACACACAAAGGTTCAAGGAGTACAGCCTAGTGGAAACGAGCTCGCAGCCTGATTTTTGCCTGCCACGATCCTGCAGCGTGACTTTGGACAAACTGTGTCCCCCTGGTGCTTCAGTAACCTTAGAAGTTAAACAAACAGCGAAGTGCTGACTCACATCAGAGAGGTCATTGTGAAGCCAAGAAAGACTCCTAGAGAGGCTCTGCCTTAGTAACACAAAAAGCTAAACTGGGTTTTCATGATCCTAGCCTAGAATCCCCAGAACTTTTAATTTAATACAGCTTTGTGTTTCCTGCTGCAGGAAGAAGGACTGTGACCAAGAGTAGAGTTGAAGTAGAGTTATTCAATATTTGTGCACAAGAAAATCCTAAAGCTTGATGTTTGGAATATTACCCTTTCTTAAAAAAAAAGAAAAAGAAATGTATGAGAAACTGCTCTGTGCCTCTGTGGGTTAAGAGTTTAATACGTTATATTGATGAAAAATCTATTTCAAACTGTTCATGTTGAACTTGTCAGGCAGCTTTGGCAGGAGCAGAATGGGTTGGCAGACAGACAGCTTCCTCACGAGTGGGGGTAGAACCATTTAGAAACCTCGGAGCTTAGAGTGAAGAAGGATGCTGGGCAAAGAGAAACAAGATCTAGGCTCTGAAAGCGTCTGCTCCTATGTGAAAGCTAATAGCTATGGCCCCTAAAACATTGACATCAGCTCCTCAGGCAGATAAATGATAATTCTCAAGAGCAAAATGTAATTGTTGATGAACCATTCACCAACCTCAGAGAGCAGCAAATGATGGGGAAACTAGAGGGAGCCTGGGATATAGAAGAGAGTGAGCCACAGTCCCACTTACCAAAGAAGAGGGATCATTCTATCACAGGGAAAGAAAATAAAATAAGTTTTATTGTAGGAGATTATGGCACATGAAATGAATTGGCTAAAGAGGATTCTCAAAGATAGAGAGAACTTTATCGAGTATATTTTCTTCAATGGTAATTTGGAACCTGATCCATAATTTCTACCTTCTCTAACTTTCCTGCTTTCCTGAGTAAAAAAAGTGGGGGAATATACATCTCTCACTCTTTTTTTAAATTTATTTTTAATTGGAGGATAATTGCTTTACAATGTTGTTTTGGTTTCTGTTGTACAACAATATGAATTCGTTATGAACATATATATATCCCCTCCTCTTGAGCCTCTCTTCCACCCCACCCCACTTCCCTAAGCTGAGTACCAAGCTGAGCTTCCTGTATCATACAGCAGCTTCCCACTAGTAGCTACTTTATAGACGGTAGTGTATTAATATACATGTCAATGCTACTCTCTCAGTTTGTCCCACCCTCTCCCTCACTGTGTCTACAAGTCAGTTCTCCATGTCTGCATTTCTATTCCTTCCCTGCAAAGAAGTTCATCAGTACCATTTTTCTAGATTCTGTATGTATGTGTTGTTGTTGTTCAGCCTCTAAGTCACGTCCAACTCTTTGCTACCCCATGGACTGCACCATACCAGGCTTTCCTGTTCTTCACCATCTCCTGAAATTTGCTCAAACTCAAGTCTATTGAGTTGGTGATGCCATCCAACCATCTCATCCTGTGTCGTCCCCTTCTCCTCCTGCCTTCTATCTGCTTTCAATCAGCATCAGGGTCTTTTCCAATGAGTCAGCTCGTCGCATCAGGTGGCCAGAGTATTGGAGCTTCAGCTTCAGCGTCAGTCCTTCCAGTGAATATTCAGGGTTGATTTCCTTTGGGTTGATTTCCTTTAAGTTGACTGGTTTAATCTCTTTGTGTCCAAGGTTCTCTCAAGAGTCTTCTCCAGCACCACAGTTCAAAAGCATCAGTTCTTCAGTGCTCAGCCTTCTTTATGGTCCAACTCTCACATCTGTACATGACTATTGGGAAAGCCATAGTTTTGACTATACAGACCTTTGTTGGCAAAGTGATGTCTCTGCTGTTATATGTATTAATATACGACATGTGCTTTTCTCTTTCTGATTTACTTTACTCTGCATAACAGGCTGTAGATTCGTCCACCTCACTACAACTGACTCAAATTCAGTCTTCAAATGGCTGAGTAATACCCATCTCTCATTCTTGTCTGAAAGTTTCTTAATCTACTCACTCCATCTACCTTAATCTGTGTTCCTCCTGAGCCCCCCCACTTTCCACACCAGGATCTTGATATGATTTCAAGCTATTCCACCATTGAGACCTTGAACTCTGATCACTTCCCAGCCACATCCCATTATGCAAGTAATTCATTCTCTCTCTTTGCTCTTACTGAACTGCCTTTTGACACCTCCTAGGACTTCAGCATCAGAGAAGGCAATGGCAACCCACTCCAGTACTCTTGCCTGGAAAATCCCATAAATGGAGGAGCCTGGTAGGCTGAAGTCCATGGGGTTGCTAAGAGCCGGACACAACTGAGTGACTTCACTTTCACTTTTCACTTTCCTGCATTGGAGAAGGGAATGGCAACCCACTCCAGTATTCTTTCCTGGAGAATCCTAGGGACAGAGGAGTCTGGTGGGCTGCCGTCTATGGGGTCACACAGAGTTGGACACGACTGAAGCGACTTAGCAGCAGCAGGACTTCAGCATAGGCATTGTGAATCCACTCATTGTCCCAGTCAACCTCTCCCTCTCAGTGACCCTCCCTTCTTTCTATCCTTCCACCCCTCCTCATGAGTCCTGTTCATCTTTCTAATCTTCTGCATTTGTGGTGCCAAACATTGCTCGGTGGTAAAATAACACAAACCTGTAAATCACAACCATCACATTTATGGTTTCCAACTTCTGATGCACTCTCAGTGTGGCTTGGCAAGTTTGCCTGCCTGCTCACCTCTCAGCAGCCATCTCACATCCCCAGGACTCTTGTCAAGCTCCTCTATTTCATCCTCAACCCAACTCATCTATTATCCACAAACAACCTTGCTCCCATCGACAGAGAACTAGAAGTCAAAAGATGGTAAATCTTATCATCTCAGTCTTACCATCATGTTCATATACATCTGGTCCCATCCTTACCAACCTCCCATGGCCTAGAAGGAAAAAAAGGAACCTTCCTGGATTTTAGAACCACCACCTCCTCCCCTCTGTGTGAGAGAAGGCGTTTGTTCCTCCATTTCCCTTGATTTCTTGCTCTCAACTTCACACCTACTCAAGACTCCACTCTTTCCAAACAACCACCACCTTCTCTTCAATTTGACAGGCCCCTTGAGTTACCCTATATCTCTTCTCCCCTTTCTAGTCAATTGCCTTTAAAACCATCAGCATGTTCTTTGCTTCCAAGATCCATTCAAGCCTTGACCCACAGACATATGACTTCAGTTCACTGAAACTGCCCTTGCTAAAATCACCAATGATCAACTTCTAGTTGTGTTCAGTTTTTTAATCTCACTGAACTTATTTTACTTCTTTGAAGCCCTTTTCTCCCTTGACTTCACTAGCTCACTCTCATTGGTTCTTCTGGTTCCCAGAAGCTTGCTAGAATCTGCCCCTGTTTCCTGGTCCCCAACCACTGCCCCTGCTTGTGCTAACACCTGCTCTTTATCTCTCCTCCATGAAATCACCACAGTTTGTCCCAAAGCTGATCATGTCACCACTGCTGCTGCTGCTAAGTCACTTCAGTCGTGTCCAACTCTGTGCGACCCCATAGATGGCACAAATTCTCTAGTGTCTCTCCAGAACCCACAGGATGCTGTACCCAGGGATCCAGGCAACCTGTCCAGCTTCATCTCTTTTCCTGCTGAAAGGCGTCCTATGCTGCAGCCATTCTGAAAAACCCACAAGGTCTTAAACAGGAACAAAATATGACACATATTAAGTAACAGTCAGTAAGAGGACATTGTTATGGATGTGGCTTCGGGTTTGACTTATGTCTCCTTATCTTAATATTATTTAGTATTTAAATGATTTTCTTCTCCAGAAAGGCTTTTCATGCCATTTTGTTTTTGCACAACTATTTCCACCTTTGTAGGGTGGTCCTTCCCAGTTGGTGAATTTCTCAACCTTTAAAATTCAGCCTAAATCCATGCCACATCCTCTGTAAGGCCACTCTTTACTTGCCTCTTGCTGGGCTCCCCATCCTGACACAGTCGAATCTCTGGCTTCTTCTTTTTTTATCTACAGCATCTTTGTAATACTTCCATTCTAACACTTGTCCACCTGAGTTGCAATGTTTCATTCAAATGTCCATTTCCTGCACTGGGCTGAGAGCTACCCGAGGGCAAGGATAATGTCTTCATCATCTTCAAATTCCCAGAACCAGCCCATGCCTGACACATAACAGGCTGGATGAATGATGAATTGTATTCAGTTAAACCAGATGAAATAACCATTTTTATAAGCCAAATACCAACAGTTTCACTTATTGCCATAAATATTTTGTGTCTTTCTTCATGCAGCTGAAAGTGCCTTGATGCTCATTGTGTAGTAAATCCTGGGGAAATTCCTGTAGGGTTGTATGAGAAATCATGGTCATCATTTTATATAAATGGTTCAGTGGGTTGGTTGCAGAAATGGATATGGAACCAAATCTTTTGACAGTCATTCCTTTCATCCTAGGGTCTATCATCCTAGATCCATGAAATTCTACAGTGAGAAAGAAATTCAAAGGGTTTCCTTCCTGGTAGTTCTAGTCAGTAAGACACATAAGTTTTCTGTCTTTCCTATCATGTGTCCAAAGTTGAAGATGATAAGCTCTCTGGTCTATCATCCTAGATCCATGAAATTCTACAGTGAGAAAGAAATTCAAAGGGTTTCCTTCCTGGTAGTTCTAGTCAGTAAGACACATAAGTTTTCTGTCTTTCCTATCATGTGTCCAAAGTTGAAGATGATAAGCTCTCTCACAATAATAATTGAACATTTTCTCTCACACCCTCACCAGGCAGTCCATTTCCAAATCATCTCTCTCTCCCTGCAATATGTCAATTTCTAACTTTATGGAGATAAAGCAGCTGCAATGTACCCAGCTTATAATAACTCTCCTACTACTTACAGCTACTTCTTCTCCCTTCAGTTTTATTTTACTTCTTAAAAAAAAAAAAAAAATCCCATCTCCTTTAAACTCTATTCATAGGACCTTCATATCATTTTAATCAAAAGATTTCAGGGTCTTCCATAACAATAGTTCCCAGTCTCATTAGACCATGTTAAAAATGGAACACCCATTAACATCCCGCTGACCTAATGTTCAGGGGAATAAAATTTGGGAAACAGGGCTCCGTGATGTTTGCACACCCCTTTTTAAATATGAAGATAAAAGCTAGATGTGATATCCTTGTAAGGGCATCATTTGTATCACACAGTATAAAGATAACTTCCCAGCCTTGGCAAGGTCAAGTCTCTGTTTACATATTCATGATTGTAATTGTCTCTTTAACCACGGACTCATAATGCCACCTCATACTTAGAGCATACTTATGCTTTTATAGTCTTGAATAATAATTGAGCTTTTATTTTCTGTCTTGCATAGTAATTGAGTTTGAGTATATTTATTTCATATGCTATCTTGATAGGGTTTTGACTATCATCCAATATTTTCTCTAATTTTTTTCTGATCATTTTAAATTCCATTCTTCTGAAGTCTTAGCATCCACCCTCCTCTTGTCACCCCCCTACTCCTCCAACCCTGAGAAGTGGTGTTACCTACAGATCAAATTAGGATGCTTTCAAGTATACCACATTCAAAGTTAATTTTCTTTTATTTTTAAATATTACATAGCTTGGGTTGGAAGTTCTGTGATAAGATTCAGCAGACATTTTCTCTTGTTGCACACTTGCTCCATGTTTACCCCTGTGCTAGATTCTGTGATCGCTCTCAGAGATCATTGTCACTGTGAAGAGGTTGTTCATGCATTCAAGTAGTAGACTAAGAATAGGAGGTGCTGTCTGATCAAAAAGATAAAGGAATAATTCTTTCTGGCTTACTTCACTCTGTATAATAGGCTCCAGTTTCATCCACCTCATTAGAACTGATTCAAATGTATTCTTTTTAATGGCTGAGTAATACTCCATTGTGTATATGTACCACTGCTTTCTTATCCATTCATCTGCTGATGGACATCTAGGTTGCTTCCATGTCCTGGCTATTATAAACAGTGCTGCGATGAACATTGGGATACTCGTGTCTCTTTCCCTTCTGGTTTCCTCAGTGTGTATGCCCAGCAGTGGGATTGCTGGATCAGAAGGCAGGTCTATTTCCAGTTTTTTAAGGAATCTCCACACTGTTCTCCATAGTGGCTGGACTAGTTTGCATTCCCACCAACAGTGTAAGAGGGTTCCCTTTTCTCCACACCCTCTCCAGCATTTATTACTTGTAGACTTTTGGATCGCAGCCATTCTGACTGGTGTGAAATGGTACCTCATAGTGGTTTTGATTTGCATTTCTATGATAATGAGTGATGTTGAGCATCTTTTCATGTGTTTGTGAGCCATCTGTATGTCTTCTTTGGAGAAATGTCTATTTAGTTCTTTGGCCCATTTTTTGATTGGGTCATTTATTATACAGAGTGAAGTAAGCCAGAAAGAAAAACACCAATACAGTATACTAACGCATATATATGGAATTTAGAAAGATGGTAACAATAACCCTGTGTACAAGACAGCAAAAGAGACACTGATGTATAGAACAGTCTTATGGACTCTGTGGGAGAGGGAGAGGGTGGGAAGATTTGGGAGAATGGCATTGAAACATGTAAAATATCATGTATGAAACGAGTTGCCAGCCCAGGTTCGATGCACGATACTGGATGCTTGGGGCTGGTGCACTGGGACGACCCAGAGGGATGGAATGGGGAGGGAGGAGAGAGGAGGGTTCAGGATGGGGAACACATGTATACCTGTGGCGGATTCATTTTGATATTTGGCAAAACTAATACAGTTATGTAAAGTTTAAAAATAAAATAAAATTAAAAAAAAAAAAGATAAAGGAATAATTCTATAAAGTAAGTGCCAATCAAATCAAGGAGAAAGATGACCAGATTGGACTTGATCTATAATATGAAAGCTTAGGAGGATTTGGTGTTTACAAATCCATAGTAAAGAGGTGGTAAGATGAGACACAGAAGCAAGAACGGATGCAAATACGGGCATTAATGGGCTCTTGCTGGGGGCGGGGGCTACCCACTTGACTTGTAAATCAGCTACAGCTCTGCGACTCTGTACTACCATTAGGATTACACATACCATTAGGATGTGTAAGTCTGACATCCTCGTTGGTTTATGACTACAATGATAGCAGGGACCATAATGAACTTGTCCTTGAAGACTCAATGATATTAAGAGTGCCTGGCCTATAATATGTGTTCCGTAGGTATACATTTAGGATTTTTTAAAATTGGTTTGAGTGAAAAATAAGTTAGTATAATAAGTGAAAAAGCAAGTTATAAGTTAATATAATATAATGGTGATTGAATTCAGGTTCTGGAGGCCTCTGAAAGGCAACTGGGTCATTTCAGCTTCATTGAGTGGGAGCCACTGAGTCCAGATAGGAATGACAAGATAATGTGGTACTTGAGGAATTTACCTGGCAACAGTGTTCAGAATGAATTAAATGAGGGGAAGGGGGGAGTTGAAGGAAAAAGGGAATTATTGTTAACTCTATGTATCATTCTGTCTCTCTTGAATCTTTTTCAAGTTTCTAGAAGGATCTTTGGAATCTCATTATCTTCAAGTTCCATTCACTCTTCAGCTTATTCTAACCTACCTTCTGTTCCCACTTCACAGTCCTTAACTACTCAATTTCTCTGCAGTATTTAACCTCATTAACATTTTATCATATGAAAAGAGCTTTAAAAATTTTTTTATTAGACTTTACTTTTTAATGCAGTTTTAGGTTCACAGTGACATTGAGCAGAAGGTACAGAGATTTCCTATATACTTCCTGTCCCCACACATGCAGCATTTT
The DNA here is from genome assembly GCF_029407905.1 of Bubalus kerabau. Lineage (NCBI taxonomy): Eukaryota > Metazoa > Chordata > Mammalia > Artiodactyla > Bovidae > Bubalus > Bubalus kerabau. The sequence continues at coordinate 74,639,621 of NC_073631.1, read as the reverse complement.
TTAATTACATAATTATTGTAACAAATTTAAGCAATACTTAAAATGCAAAGAAGAAAGTAAAAATTACCCCAAATCTTCTCTTCCAGAGATAATCACCATTAACATTTGGGTGAACATTCTCCCAAACATTTCTCTAGTCTATGTCTACATGTACAAGCAGATGGCTATGTGTATAGAGATTTACATAAATTAGAACATATAATACTCATTTGTCAGTAACTTGCATTGCTTTTCTTGTAATGAGTATAATTGTCAGTAAGCATAAATTTATGTAATTTTGGATAGGGGCATAGTCCACCAGTGACTATTTGTATAACACATTCCCTGGTGGGTGAATGTTAAAGTTTGCTTTCAGTTTGTGCTATTGTTCAGTCATTAAGTCAGGTCCGACTCATTGAGACCCATCGGACTGCAGCACGCCAGGCTTCCCTGTCCTTCACTATCTCCCAGAGTTTGCTCAAAGTCATGTCCATTGAGTCGGTGATGCCATCCAACCATCTCATTCTCTGACCCCCACTTCTGTTTCTGCTCTCAGTCTTTCCCAGGATCAGGGCCTTTTCTAATGAGTCAGATCTTCGCATCAGGTGGCCAAAGTATTGGAGCTTCAGCATCAGTCCTTCCAATGAATATTCAGAACTGATTTCCTTTGGGATTGACTGGTTTGATCTCTTTGCCGTCCAAGGGACTCTCAAGAGTCTTCTCAAGCAACACAGTTCGAAAGTATAAATTCTTCAGTCTCAACCTTCTTTATGGTCAAACTCTCACATCCATGCATAAATAGTGGAAAAACCATAGCTTTGACTATATGGACCTTTGTAGACAAAATGATGTCCCTGCTTTTTTATATGCTATCTAGGTTTGTCATAGCTTTTTTTCCAAGAAACAAGCCTCTTTTAATTTCATGGCTGCAGTCACAATCCATAGTGATTTTGGAGCCAAGAAAATAAAATCTATCACTGTTTCCACTTTTTCCCAATCTATTTGCCATGAAGTGATGCAACTGGATGCCATGATCTTCGTTTTTTGAATATTGAGTTTTAAGAAAGTGAAAGTGAAGTCGCTCAGTCATGTCCGACTCTTTGCGACCCCATAGACTGTAGCCTACCAGGCTCCACTGTCCATGGGATTCTCCAGGCAAGTATACTGGAGGGGGTTGCCATTTCCTTCTCCAGAGGATCTTCCTGACCCAGGGATCGAACCTGGGTCTCCCGCATTGTAGGCAGACGCTTTACCGTCTGAGCCACCAAGGAAGCCTACTGGGTTTTAAGTCAGCATTTTTACTCTCCTCTATCACTCTCATCAAGAGGTTCTTTAGTTCCTCTTTGCTTTCTGCTGTTAAAGTCATATCATCTGCATATCTGAGGTTGTTGATCTTTCTCCTGGCAATCTTGATTCCAACTTGTGATTCATCCAGCCCAACATTTCTCATGATGTACTCTGCATATAAATTAAATAAGCAAGGTGACAGTACACAGCCTTGACTTACTCCTTTCCCAGTTTTGAACCAGCCTGTTGTTCCATTTCTGGTTCTAACTGTTGCTTCTTGACCTGCATACAGGTTTCTCAGGAGACAAGTAAGATGGTCTGGTGTCCCGATTTCTTTAACAATTTTCCAGTTTATTGAGATCCACACAGTCAAAGGCCTTAGTGTAGTCAATGAAACAGAAATAGATGTTTTTCTGGAATTCTCTTGCTTTATCTATGATCCAAGAGATGTTGACAATTTGATCTCTGGTTCCTCTGCCTTTTCTAAATCTAGCTTGTACATCTGGAGGTTCTTAGCTCACATACTTTTGAAGCCTAACTTGAAGGTTTTTTGAGCATTACCTTACTAGCATCTAATAGGCTTCCCTGGTGGCTCAGATGGTAAAGCATCTGCCTACAATGCGGGAGACCCAGGTTCGATCCCTGGGTTGGGAAGATCCTCTGGAGAAGGAAATGGCAACCCCCTCCAGTATACTTGCCTGGAGAATCCCATGGACAGAAGAGCCTGGGGGGCTACAGTTTATGGGGTCGCAAAGAGTTGGACACGACTGAGCGACTTCACTTTCACTTTCACTAGCATCTGAAATGAACACAATTGTTCAGTGATTTGAGCATTCTTTGGCATTGCTCTTCTTTGGGATTGGAATGAAAACTGACCTTTCCAAGTCCCGTGGCCACTGGTGAGTTTTCCAAATTTGCTGACATATTGAGTGCAACACTTTCACACCATTATCTTTTAGGATTTGAAATAGCTCAGCTGGAATTCCATACCTCCACTAGCTTTGTTCATAGTAATGCTTCCTAAGGCCCACTTGACTTCATACTCCAGGATGTCTAGCTCTAGGTGAGTGACCACACTATCGTGGCTATCTGGGTCATTAAGACCTTTTTTGTATAGTTCTTTTGTATATTCTTGCCATCTCTTGTTAATATCTTCTGTTTCTGTCAGGTCCTTGCCATTTCTGTCCTTTATTTTTTGCCTATCTTTGCATCAAATGTTCCCTTGATATTTCCAGTTTTCTTGAAGAGATCTCTAGTCTTTCCCATTCTATTGTTTTCCTCTATTTCTTTTCAGTTTTCACTGTCATTCATAATGCTAAAGTAAATACTTCTTTATGTTTTTGCCAGTATACCATGATTTTGGTAGACTCTCTCCTTCTTTCCTAGTTGCTCAGATGATAAAGAATCTGCTTGTAATGCAAGAGACCTGGGTTCAATCCCTGGGTCAGAAAGATCCCCTGGAGAAGGGAATGGCAAGTGACTATATTATTCTTGCCTGGAAAATTCCATGGACAAATTCAGTGGAGGAACCTGACGGGCTACAGTCCATGAGATCACAAAGAGCTGGATGCGACCAAGTGATTTTCACTTCTCTTTTCTAAAATTCTCTGTTGTACATTATACATTCTTATGATCTATCTCTATTCCATTGGTCTAATTCCTCCTGGTTCTCTCACATATCTGGTGGTTTCTTTTCAGCCTTCTTCATGGGTTGTTTCCCTGACTACTCTTTAAATATTCATGTATAACTGGCTTTTATTCTTAGCTCACTCTTCTCTCCATCTTTTTTCTAGCTGATCTCATTTTACTCTCATAGTTCAGCAACCACATTCAGATGGACAACTACAAGTTCAAGATCTCTATGCCTGATATCTTTCCTGAAATTCACATAGATGTCTACTAGCTATTGTACCCAGATATCTCAGCTAACTCAGTGCATCCAGCATCTTTACCCCATACTCAAACCCACTTCAGTTCTCACTCACTCGGCCATTTAGATATTTCATGGGGAATCTTAGGGAGGGGATCATTTCTTATTCATTTTCTTTCTTACAACTCTGCATCCAATCAGCTATCAAGTCTGAAATCTGCCTCCTAACATTTTCATGAAATGCCTTAAAATATTTCTCAGGAAGCTACTGGAGGATGCTCTACACCAGAACAAGGAATAACCCAAACAGAAGAAGATATGATAATCAGGATACAGGGGCCTCAAGACAGAAGGGAGGAGAAGGGAATTCTCAGAATGATGAGGATAAAAATTCCAGGGCAATGGCTATCCAGCGGCCCAGGTAGGAACCTACCCTAGGAGGAATGAGATAACGGAAGACTCTTGGAGAGATGTCTCTAAAAGCAATGTGGAATTGCTAAACATGTGTTGGAACATACTTGGAAATGTTATTTCAGTTTGGCAAAGTTTTGGGGATGAATTAGTGATAGCTTCATAAGCATAAATCTGTATAATTTTTATAGGGACATAGTCCTATTAAAAATATGTAGTATATCCTTTTTTTTTCTGTGAAGCTATCACTAATTCATCCCAAAACTATATAAAGACAGAGAACTATAATTACTCAAGCCTACATAGCTCAACTCTGATGATTCCATAACCACAGTATTGTCAATACTGAATATTGATTTAATTGAAAATATGGATATAACTGGCAAGATAGGATAAGAAAAGTGTTCTGTGTATGTGTTGGAGAAGGGAATCTAAGTGAGCCTATTTTTGATCATCCATGTTAGAATATGAATAAAAAACATCTAAAATTGAAAACTCAAAAAAAAGCACTTAAAACAACAGAAAAGCTGACAGGGGTTGTCTAAGAAAAGGAGGAACAGGAATAGAGAGAAATGGGATGGAAAATTCCTATTTTTATCATAAGCTCAGTAGTGTCATTTGCTTTTTAAAGCTAGATATAAGCATTACTATGACTTAGAATAAAAATTGAAAGAAAGAAAAATTGGAAAGAATCACAATATTTGTTAATAAATAAAAAAGTTTCATACATTAGAATAGACACTGCTTTTAAAAAAAAATAAGGTAGCTATATGGGAAAATGTAGAAGTGTCCAAAATACACTGAAAAATGCTAGTTGCAAAAAGATGGTATTATCTGATTTTCATGCCACAACAACATTAATAATAAATCATTTAGATAATAAAGCAAATCAGAGGATTCATAACCAAACTATTAATGATTTGAGGATGGGAGGAAGAAATTTCACTTTTCCATATTATATATTCAGCAATGTTTGAGTTTTGCATTAGGAAAATGTTTTGTTTCTGGTTACAAATATATTAAGCAAGCAGATATTTCTCGTATCTATTATGTCCTTTTCATTCCTAATACCCCTGCCCTGAAAGCCAGTAAGTGGCTTATAGGCAGCCCCAGAGTAAAGTTCCAAACTCCTTAGGATGGCATTTAAGGCTGTCCTAGGGAGGGCTTCCCAGGTGACGCTAGGGGTAAAGAATCCACCTGCCAATGCAGGAGATGCAAGGGCTGCAGGTTTGATCCCTGCTGGAGGAGGAAATGGCAACCTGCTCCAGTATTCTTGCCTGGAAATGGACAGAAGAGCCTGGTGGGCTACAGTCCATGAGCCTGCAGAGTTGGATGTGACTGAGCATCCAACAGGAAGGACCTCTGCTGGGATGTCCAGCCAGGGGCTTTGGCCACGTTCTGACTTGAGCTGTGAGGATGCATTCTTGTGCTGTCTTGCTCTTGCACTGGAGACCCGTTTCTGTACCACTCTCCATCCATCAGCCTCCATCAGCCTCCAGCACAGTCTAGGCATCTCTTGACTGCCTCAGGGAAACCTCCTCTTCACTCTGAGCTGGGTTGGGGTCCCATATCTATACCCCTGACAGCGACTTATGCCTGATTTACCAGAGGACTTAACACACTAAACAAAAATGATTATCTTCTGTGCCAGCCTCCTGTCAACTAAACTATTAACTCCAAGAAAAACAGAGGCCGTGTTTTATTCATGTCTTCATCCTCAGAGCCTAGTGTAGTGTCTGGCATCTAATAAACATTCAGTACATGTTTAAGCTAATTGAATAATTCAGGCACAAGTTGCTGAGAATCTGTTATATGTCCACTTGGGTTAAGCATCACTATTAGTCTCCACTTTAAGGGCCAGCATGTTCTGGAAAATGTCTGTGCACTGGCATCCTAGGTTGTGGGGAAATGGAAAGGAAGTAGGTCCCACTGTCTTCACGCCAATCCTCATGTGAACAAAGCAGCAATTGCATGCCACCTGTGGAGAGGGTGTGAGCAGGCATCTGTGATTGCAAATGGCAGTGCTCACTGTTCGTTTCCTGTCACTTTCCTGGGTCTGAAATCCTCTCCTCGTGGCATCTTTGCCACCCAGATGTGACATGCTTCAAGGCTAGCTTATCTATTCATTGAGTGATATTGTAACCGTTTGTGAATCCATTCAGTGGCGATCTAACTCACCACTGATAGGCCTAACTTCTGATGGTTATGAGGATACAACCAATGTTCTTCCTTAAATCCAGGTAGATTCCATCTATAACCATAATTCCTTGAGTCCCATTAGCAATAATAATCCAGATTTCACTGATTCTCATGCCTACTTTGACAGACTACTAAGTGTGCCCCCATATGCTATGTAGCATTTGGAATCTTCTGGTGGTCTAAAGCACTCACTCCTCTAGCTCTATTCTGGCTCCCTCTCTAACACACATCTCCCTCCAGACCTGCATTCTCCAGACAGACAGGCTCCAGAGACCATGCCACATGGACTCCTTCCCTGTCATGTGGCTAGAGGTGCCCCAGATCCAGGCTGCTTGGGCTGCAGTGTCATAGAAGTTTTACCAAAATCACTCATTTTGCTTTCCCTCTTCTTCTAACTCTCCACCTACAAGTAACTCTGGGTCCTTCTCACCTTGAGATAAATTTCCTCCCAAGAGTATCTATATCCAATATATATCCAGGATCCAACCACTTCTCCCCACCCTCACTTGCTCCCATCTGGTGCGATCCACCATCTCTCTCATTAGATCCCTAGAATCCCAACTGGTCTCCCTGCACTGACCTTACCCCTCCAGCTTATTCTCAACACACCAGCCCAGTGTTCCTGTTAAAATCTATGAACCTCCGATGGCTCCCTTCTCACTCTGCACAAAAGTTTCCTCTCCTGTGACCCTACCAACCTCCCTTGCTTCTCCCTTTCTTCTTCCTTTCTCCCTTTCTCGCTCTCTCACAGACATACTGAGTCTGTCTCATTTGTTACACAGCTACTGCTAGAATCATCTCCTAGAACTTCATAATCTCAAAGATATAAATATCAAATATTTTAGATTTGGGATTTTTTTAAATATTATAGCTTCTTGATAAAAATAGAATGTATTCCATCATTAAAATAAATAAGTACTAGATTTTAAATAATGGATTAAAAGGAATACATATAGGTGGCTCAGCTGGTAAAGAATCCGCCTGAAATGCAGGAGACCTGGGTCAATCCCTGGATTGTGATGATCCCCTGGAGAAGGGAAAGACTACCCACTCCAGTATTCTGATCTGGAGAATTCCATGGATTGTATATTCATGGGGTTGCAAAGAGTCAGACATGCCTGAGCAACTTTCACCTATAAGGTACTCAGGTAGAAATAATGGGGATAAAAGCTAAACTTTTAAATATATATATATATATATATATATATATGTATATATATATATATATCTCCCTTTGATTTGATTTTTGGACCATGTAAATGTTTTGCATAATTATAAAATAATTTTTAACATACATAAATACAAGTAAAATAAAACAGTGAATTTAACTGTATATCTAATTGGTGGCATAACCATATAGAGAAAAGCATTTCTAGCTGGTTTTTAAATTAGTAATTTATTATATACATCCCTAGTGGAATATACCCAAGTAACAAAAATGACAGCAGGAAAAAATTTTTAAACTGTTTTCAGAATTATTATTATTGGTGATAGTCTTGGTATTCCTATTCTGAGAGGGTTGTATGTATATTAAAAAGTAAGAAAAAAAATAGAAATTATCCTTGTGTAATTGAGACTCAATTATTTTTGGCATTAAGTAAAAGAAGATATACATAAAAGATTCATGGGGTTATGTAAAAGTGCTGTAGTCCTGAAACTGAATTACAAGTATCAATATGAGCTAATGATATATTTTATCTTTAAAATAAAAATCCTATTGGCTACCTCTGTCCACTGAAAATAACTAATCCAGTAGCCAAGAGCATCCCTATTACTCAGATTGTATTTAAATATCATTTTCCAATAAAGGATGCAAGATTCCTTGGAGATAAAGGCTCATTCCAGGCCTAGAACTGAAAGTACAAAATGAGCCCAGAATATCTTTCTAGAACAGGTAACTCTGAATCTATCAATGACCATTGGGGTCATAGCAAAAGGTGTCAGGGGCCATCTTAAGTAAGGAAAATAAGTGCAATGAGTTCAAACTTAACAAGTATGAAATCAATGACTTTGAAATTATACTAAAAGAAGAAAAATCTTATTGGCCACTTTTGGAAGGTGCTAGGGAGAAAACTCATTGCTTGGAAAACTGATAAATAAGGGAAACTAATTAAGCATTTATCTGTACCTTTCTATAAGAACTGTACCTCAGGAAAATGAAATAATTAATGAGAGGATATTAGTTTTCATGGAACTGTTTTAGTTCATAAATGAAGAAAGAATACTAGAACTGCAATATCTTCATCGTGCAACTTTGAATGAATTTATAGATCTAGTCAATAATAATCATGAAAAAGACAACCAGACATTAAGGACTGCACAATGGAAAAACACAGCACTTAGTGTTGACCAAAAGAAAAAAATATTGAATCTAGATCTAATCAAGCATCTAATTCCCACTACCAATTTACATGAAATTCAGGAGACCAAAGACAATGTTAAATGAACCACAGAGATGCAATAAGCAAAAGACTGAAAATTTAGAAAACTCAAAGGAAAAAAATACAGTTTCTTCAAGGAAATTTTAAGGAAAAAACAGATAACATACGGATAAAAGGGGACTTGAGAGACACATGAACCGATTGCTATGTGACAAATTTATTTGGATTCCAATTCAAACAAGTAAGCTGTTTAAAATTTTTTAACATAATTGGGATAATGTGAACACTGTAATATATGATAATGAGGAATTGTTAAAATTTTTATGTGAAAATGGTATTAAAGTCTTTACCTTTGAAAAGAGTACTTATTTTTTTTTAATTTTATATTTTTTAAACTTTACATAATTGTATTAGTTTTGCCAAATATCAAAATGAATCCACCACAGGTATACATGTGTTCCCCATCCTGAACCCTCCTCCCTCCTCCCTCCCCATTCCATCCCTCTGGGTCGTCCCAGTGCACCAGCCCCAAGCATCCAGTATCGTGCATCGAACCTGGACTGGCAACTCGTTTCATACATGGTATTTTACATGTTTCAATGCCATTCTCCCAAATCTTCCCACCCTCTCCCTCTCTCTCAGAGTCCATAAGACTGTTCTATACATCAGTGTCTCTTTTGCTGTCTCGTACACAGGGATATTGTTACCATCTTTCTAAATTCCATATATATGCGTTAGTATACTGTATTGGTGTTTTTCTTTCTGGCTTACTTCACTCTGTATAATAGGCTCCAGTTTCATCCACCTCATTAGAACTGATTCAAATGTATTCTTTTTAATGGCTGAGTAATACTCCATTGTGTATATGTACCACTGCTTTCTTATCCATTCATCTGCTGATGGACATCTAGGTTGCTTCCATGTCCTGGCTATTATAAACAGTGCTGCGATGAACATTGGGGTACACATGTCTCTTTCCCTTCTGGTTTCCTCAGTGTGTATGCCCAGCAGTGGGATTGCTGGATCAGAAGGCAGTTCTATTTCCAGTTTTTTAAGGAATCTCCACACTGTTCTCCATAGTGGCTGGACTAGTTTGCATTCCCACCAACAGTGTAAGAGGGTTCCCTTTTCTCCACACCCTCTCCAGCATTTATTACTTGTAGACTTTTGGATCGCAGCCATTCTGACTGGTGTGAAATGGTACCTCATAGTGGTTTTGATTTGCATTTCTCTGATAATGAGTGATGTTGAGCATCTTTTCATGTGTTTGTTAGCCATCTGTATGTCTTCTTTGGAGAAATGTCTATTTAGTTCTTTGGCCCATTTTTTGATTGGGTCATTTATTTTTCTGGAGTTGAGCTGTAGGAGTTGCTTGTATATTCTCGAGATTAGTTGTTTGTCAGTTGCTTCATTTGCTATTATCTTCTCCCATTCTGAAGGCTGTCTTTTCACCTTGCTAATAGTTTCCTTTGATGTGCAGAAGCTTTTAAGGTTAATTAGGTCCCATTTGTTTATTTTTGCTTTTATTTCCAGTATTCTGGGAGGTGGGTCATAGAGGATCCTGCTGTGATGTATGTCAGAGAGTGTTTTGCCTATGTTCTCCTCTAGGAGTTTTATAGTTTCTGGTCTTACGTTGAGATCTTTAATCCATTTCGAGTTTATTTTTGTGTATGGTGTTAGAAAGTGTTCTAGTTTCATTCTTTTACAAGTGGTTGACCAGTTTTCCCAGCACCACTTGTTAAAGAGATTGTCTTTAATCCATTGTATATTCTTGCCTCCTTTGTCAAAGATAAGGTGTCCATATGTGCGTGGATTAATCTCTGAGCTTTCTATTTTGTTCCATTGATCTATATTTCTGTCTTTGTGCCAGTACCATACTGTCTTGATAAATGTGGCTTTGTAGTAGAGCCTGAAGTCAGGTAGGTTGATTCCTCCAGTTCCATTCTTCTTTCTCAAGATAGCTTTGGCTATTCTAGGTTTTTTGTATTTCCATACAAATTGTGAAATTATTTGTTCTAGCTCTGTGAAGAATGCTGTTGGTAGCTTGATAGCGATTGCATTGAATCTATAGATTGCTTTGGGTAGTATACTCATTTTCACTATATTGATTCTTCCAATCCATGAACATGGTATATTTCTCCATCTGTTAGTGTCCTCTTTGATTTCTTTCACCAGTGTTTTATAGTTTTCTATATATAGGTCTTTAGTTTCTTTACGCAGATATATTCCTAAGTATTTTATTCTTTCCGTTGCAATGGTGAATGGAATTGTTTCCTTAATTTCTCTTTCTGTTTTCTCATTATTAGTGTATAGGAGGGATTTCTGTGTGTTGATTTTCTATCCTGCAACTTTACTATAGTCATTGATTAGTTCTAGTAATTTTCTGGTGGAGTCTTTAGGGTTTTCTATGTAGAGGATCATGTCATCTGCAAACAGTGAGAGCTTTACTTCTTCTTTTCCAATTTGGATTCCTTTTATTTCTTTTTCTGCTCTGATTGCTGTGGCCAAAACTTCCAAAACTATGTTGAATAGTAATGGTGAAAGTGGGCACCCTTGTCTTGTTCCTGACTTTAGAGGAAATGCTTTCAATTCTTCACCATTGAGGATAATGTTTGCTGTGGGTTTGTCATATATAGCTTTTATTATGTTGAGGTATGTTCTTTCTATTCCTGCTTTCTGGAGAGTTTTTATCATAAATGGATGTTGAATTTTGTCAAAGGCTTTCTCTGCATCTATTGAGATAATCATATGGTTTTTATTTTTCAATTTGTTAATGTGGTGTATTACATTGATTGATTTGTGGATATTGAAGAATCCTTGCATCCCTGGGATAAAGCCCACTTGGTCATGGTGTATGATCTTTTTAATGTGTTGTTGGATTCTGATTGCTAGAATTTTGTTAAGGATTTTTGCATCTATGTTCATCAGTGATATTGGCCTGTAGTTTTCTTTTTGTGTGGGATCTTTGTCAGGTTTTGGTATTAGGGTGATGGTGGCCTCATAGAATGAGTTTGGAAGTTTACCATCCTCTGCAATTTTCTGGAAGAGTTTGAGCAGGATAGGTGTTAGCTCTTCTCTAAATTTTTGGTAGAATTCAGCTGTGAAACCGTCTGGACCTGGGCTTTTGTTTGCTGGAAGATTTTTGATTACAGTTTCAATTTCCGTGCTGGTGATGGTTCTATTAAGATTTTCTATTTCTTCCTGATCGAGTTTTGGAAAGTTGTACTTTTCTAAGAATTTGTCCATTTCTTCCACGTTGTCCATTTTATTGGCATATAATTGTTGATAGTACTCTCTTATGATCTTTTGTATTTCTGTGTTGTCTGTTGTGATCTCTCCATTTTCATTTCTAATTTTATTGATTTGATTTTTCTCCCTTTGTTTCTTGATGAGTCTGGCTAATGGTTTGTCAATTTTATTTATCCTTTCAAAAAACCAGCTTTTGGTTTTGTTGATTTTTGCTATGATCTCTTTTGTTTCTTTTGCATTTATTTCTGCTCAAAGTTTTAAGATTTCTTTCCTTCTACTAACCCTGGGGTTCTTCATTTCTTCCTTTTCTAGTTGCTTTAGGTGTAGAGTTAGGTTATTTATTTGACTTTTTTCTTGTTTCTTGAGGTGTGCCTGTATTGCTATGAACTTTCCCCTTAGGACTGCTTTTACCGTGTCCCACAGGTTTTGGGTTGTTGTGTTTTCATTTTCATTCGTTTCTATGCAAATTTTGATTTCTTTTTTGATTTCTTCTGTGATTTGTTGGTTATTCAGCAGCGTGTTGTTCAGCCTCCATATGTTGGAATTTTTAATAGTTATTTTTTGAGAGATACACTCTGAAGTATTAGCAGATGAAAGTACATGATATGTGAGATTTGCTTCAAAATAATCCAGAGTACATACTGTGGGTAGAGATGTAGGTGAAATACAGTGACAAGTTACAAGTTGACAACTGTTGAAGCTGAATAACAGGTATCCTGAAGTACAGTTTACCATTCTTTCTACTTTTTCACATGTTTGAAATTTTCCATTAAAAAAAAGTTTTTAAAAAATAGATAAGTACATGCTATTAAAAAGAATGATCTGTTCTCAAGAGATAATTGTACATCCACATTCATAGCAGCATTGCTTCCAATAGTCAAAAGATGGTGGAAGCAATCAAATATCCAACTGTGGATGAATACATAAACAAAATATGCTGTATACATTTTGTTCTTGTTGTTCAGAAGTTCAGTCCTCTCTGACTCTTTACGACACCCTGCACTGTAGCATGCCAGGCTACCCTGTCCTCCACCATGTCCTGGAGCTTGCTCAAACTCATGTCCATTGAGTTGGTGATGCCATCCAACCATCTCATCCTCTGTCATCCCCTTCTCCTCCCGCATTCAATCTTTCCCAGCATCAGGGTCTTTTCAAATGAGTCAGCTCTTCACATCAGGTGGCCAAAGTATTGGAGTTTCAGCTTAAACATCAGTCTTTCCAATGAATATTCAGGACTGATTTCCTTTAGGATGGACTGGTTGGATCTCCTTACAGTCCAAGGGACTCTCAAGAGTCTTCTCCAACACCACAGTTCAAAAGCATCAATTCTTCGGCACTCAGCTTTGTTTATAGTCCAACTCTCACATCCATACATGACTACTGGAAAAAGCATAGCCTTGACTAGACAGACCTTTGTTGGCAAACTCATGTCTCTGCTTTTTAATATGCTACCTAGGTTGGTCATAACTTTCCTTCCAAGGAGTAAGCTTCTTTTAATTTCATGACTGTAGTCACCATCTGCAGTGATTTTGGAGCCCCCCAAAATAAAGTCTCTTGCTGTTTCCACTGTTTCCCCATCTATTTGCCATAAAGTGATGGGACTAGATGTTATGATCTTAGTTTTCTGAATGTTGAGCTTTAAGCCAACTTTTTCACTCTCCTCTTTCACTTTCATCAAGACTCTCTTTAGTTCTTCTTCACTTTCTGCCTTAAGGGTGGTATCATCTGCATATCTGAGGTTATTGATATTTCTCCCGGCAATCTTGATTCCAGCTTGTGCTTCATCCAGCCCAGCGTTTCTCATGATGTACTCTGCATATAAGTTAAATAAGCAGGGTGACAATATATAGCATTGATGTACTCCTTGTCCTATTTGGAACCAGTCTGTTGTTCCATGTCCAGTTCTAACTGTTGCTTCCTGACTGAACAGAGTATAACCTTTAAAAATGGTGCATCTCACTATGTTGTGCACCTATAACTTATATTGTACATCTACTATACCTCAATTGAAAAAATAAATCTATATCATAAAAGTTCTGAGAGAGCAGTCCTGATAAAAAGGAAATTCTATAACTAAGACAGTCTTAGGTTCACCGAAGAAAGAAACTTAGATGGAATTTGGGTGTCCAAGAAGGGGACAAATATTGGAAGCCCATGGAAAAGCAATTGAGTTACGGGGGAGAGCATGGTACAGGAAGTCTGTGGCCCAAGAACACCTTAGAGTCTGAGACACCCGTACCGGTGAGTATGGAAACCAGAGTAAAGGAGTGATGTGTGCGGAGTCACATTGCCTCACTGGTGGTGATGCTACAGTGCCTGGAGAGAGGGTCAGCATAGCTTGCTCTCATGGGGACCTTTGTCAGCTGTGGACTGGTGGTTCCTGAGCCAGCATCATGCCTTGATTCTTTTCTCAACCTCTTGCTGTCACCTGTAAGAGTCAAGTCTCCCTGGAAATGGTAGACTAGATTAAGATAGGAAAGATAGGGAGTTAAAAATTGCCTTTAAAGTTGCTGGCTTAACTTTAACGTCTTAACTTGTTACATGACCTTTGACACTGAAATTTATCCCAAAAGTTGATAAATAAGCTTTTATGTATAAATCTTTTTAAAAACATCAAGAGATCTGTTAAAAGATAATAAAGTGTTAAGGCCAAGAAAAGGGTACTTTATATAATTGAAAAAAGGAAACTATTATTATACAATATCCATTAACATCTTTTAAGGCTGCTATGTAGAAAACTTTTATACAATGTAATTAAAAGGAAAAAAATAATGCAGATTAAGCATTAGGACTAAAAATGGTGTCAGCACTGCTTGCAGAAACATCATGGTGTACTCTGTGTTCAGAACAAGTGTTTAAAACTAATGAACAAATATGCATTCAAAGGGATTTGGTAGCTGAGAAAATTGAAAATGGATTCTGAATTATTTCTCTTCTAGGTCATCTCTTCCAAGTTCCTAATGAAGCTACATAGTGCAACTAAAATAGTAATTTCAGTTGGACGACTAAAAGGTTGCTTTGTCTTTTGAAGTGTACCTTTGCTGCTACAGCAGTTGATTGGACTGACAAAGAAAGGGTTGACTAAGGAATATTGAGAAAATGATGAAAGTATTTAAAATAATAATGACTAAAAAGTTTTAAGGGGGACTAGAGATGCATCAGAGAAGGCAATGGCACCCCACTCCAGTACTCTTGCCTGGAAAATCCCATAGATGGGGGAGCTTGGTGGGCTGCCATCTATGGGGTCACACAGAGTCAGACACGACTGAAGTGATTTAGCAGTAGCAGTAGAGATGCATATCTTTAATGTATTTTTAATGGAATGTTTTTAATATCATCAGTTATTCACATGTAGTCAAAATGTCTACCTTGACATTATTTTTGTTATATGTTATTTGTTTTATGTTATATGTTATATATGTTAATTTACTGTCAATGCCAGACTGTACGAGGCTACAGAATGGTTTAGGCCAGTGAGGAATCTACATGGGGGAAACCCTCACAAGGCAGAGGCAGAGGGTGGGTCCAAGAACAGGGACCAGTTATAATGACCACAGCAGCCTAAGAAAGAGGAACAGATCCTTTTAATGCAGGTGACCACCAAGCAAAGAATCTGGAGCCACTTTAGGTGCTCTTTCTTTTTATTTTCATGGCACCCTCGGTAAACCTCAAACATTGCCCTAATGGACATAAGATCACAGTTATTGGCTCATACTAATCCATTGTCTCCTGAAGACTATAAGTTCAGACTTGCTGCTTTAAATTATTCAACTTTTTAATCCTAGCCCTAAACAGAGATATGTAGGAGGTATTTAATAATTGCTTCTAGTATATCTAATTAAAATATCGAATGAATAGTGTCTTCCAAATCTACATCCTTTGTCCTAATTTTTATTGTGGACTCCAGACTCATGTTTCCAATTAGGTGCTGGGCGGCACTATCTGCCTGCCCCACTGGTACTTCAAACAAATCCAAACTCAAATTCACCATCTTTCCCTTCCCACCCCACAAAAACTAGTTCTTCCACCCGTTCTTCCTATTCCTCTCCTTAAGTAAATCTTAAAGATTTAAGCAGGCAGAGTTTAAACAAGATAACGAGCACCGATGAAAGAAATGTATTTTTCTAGCCTTCTATCTAAACAAATTGACAATATGGAAACAAAGGAGACTCAGAAACATTGCTAAGAAAATGGGGCATGTGGATTTCCCTCCCAGGCGTTCTTCCTTTAGGGACCTGCCCTGTCTCCACCCATGAGGTTTTGTTGGGACCGTCAATCACATCTTGATCATACTGGTCAGGCAGCCTTACTCTAGGGACATGGCACGTGGAGCAAGGGAACATAGACAGGCAGTTGAAGCCAGATCATTCAATAACCCAAGCGTTTCTCAAATTCCTGGAACTGGCCTGGGTACTGCTCTTCCCAACATCTGGGGCTACCCTCCTTCCACTAAGTCTATGCACCCTCACCCCAGTATCCTTTCAATAAACCCTTTTTACTTGCTTCAGCATCTATTCCTACAACCAAAAATCAAAGAACTTCAATACAAAGGAGAACGGAAGCATACTCAAATATAGTCTCTGATCTTTTAAGTTGTTTTCAAAGTGGCTAAAGAAAAGATAGGTATGAAAGTTTTATGATGAAATTCAGGAAAGGAATAATAGGTTTAACAAAGAGTGGAGGAAAGAGAATTCTGCCTGAATTTCTCTCTCACTGTCTCTCTCTCTCACATGCATGTACGCATGCGTACACACACACACACACACACACACACACACACACACACACAATCTGAAAGAGAAAGGAAGGAAGAAACATCTATAAAAAACACTGTGAACATCAAAGAGTACTGGGGGAAGTCCTTATTTTTATAAAGCATGTACAAAATGGAAGAAGGGCTTAGAATCAAGGCCAAATGCAGAAGATGCTGCATGAATAGGACCTCAAAGCTCAGGTCAAAGTAAATCTTGTAGAAAATGCTGATATTTCCAATTGTGCTTGGAAAGTGGGAAAAGAGAATTTGAAGGGGAAAAAAATGAACATTTATTGAGCGGTTACTGTGAGCCTCTGTACTAGGTACTTTACATAGACTGACTCATTTCTTTAACAAAAAAAGGCAGGTGGTTAGGGATATATGGGGAAATTTGTATAACCCTAATAGAGTTTTCTTTCTCTGAACTAGGGGCATTATAATGACTTGTCTGTATCCTGACACAGGCTGAGTAAACAAATATAAATGAAGGCCATTCACCATATATATAAATAAAAGTTGTATGACAAGCTTGGCTCAGGCCCAGCACAGGTTTCAACCTGGTGATCCATAAGCATCCTGGGGATTTGCCTTGAAATCCAAGGCTAACAGAGTGGTGCTCTCTCCTAACGGTGGCACAGATCTACTGGGGCAGCAGGTGGTACAAGCTGGTCCTGAGCCCAGGAGCCCACGGCAGGTACTAGGGTAGGGATGGACCTGGTCACTATCATTGCAGGGAGTCCAGCAGACAAATTACCTGATACAGAGCCTCGCTTTTCCAACTGAGTGTTTCCTAAATCCCTCCTCAAAGGATCGCCGTCAGCTGGGAAGCCCAGCTGCCTAGACACCCACTTTGGGGGATTTGAAAAAGCCAACAGTAAGCAGAGCAGCCCAGATCTTTCTCTGGTTTCCAGACAGAGGCTATGATTCTCTTCTGACAAATACCCTTCACATAGCCACTAGTCCATCATGCTCTTAGCCTAGCATCCTCTAGGTGAGGCTTAGGTAGAATCTAGTTCCACATGTGTCCCTTTCCCAAAATTCCCATTTGATCAGTCAATTCTAAACTTTGAAAAAGTATTCTTAGGCGACATAAAGCGGGGGAAAAAGGTTTTCTGTATTGAAGTTTATGACTTGTGTGTCCTTCCTAATATGTATGAGGATGATACTGTTTGTATCAGGAAACCTCTTAAAATATAGCATACAAAATGGAACACGCCATACAAATATAATCTGATCAAGGCAATATAAATATATTTGTGCTATTACTTCTATGATCTTGACACTGTCCTAGATGTATGGGCTAAGACAACTAGCTTTTTTATCGGTCACATCACATTGTCAGCTTACGTTAGGTTAAGAATTCATTTCAACTCTCAGGACTTTTTCACAGGAACTCCTACGAAGTGAGTTCTCACCTATTCAGTAGCTGATGTTTTGAATCTAAATGCAGGATTTTACATGCATTGCAGTTACATCTCACCTTGTTAGCTTTGAATTTTCTCTTTCATTTGTAGTGTTTGCTCTCACTTCCACATTTCTATCATGGGAAAAATTAGTATGTTTATATTTTATATCTTCCTTCAAGTATTTGATGAAAGTGGTCAGGAGGGTAAACAGCAGATGTAGAATCAATGAGAAGAGCTGAGAGGTGGCTTTTTTGAAATGTTATTTTTAATAATGAGTTTTCCAACAGTGGAATGGACTTCTTAGGAAAATAGGGAAAGAACTCAAACAAAACCCAGATGGGGCTAGAGGAAGAATTTTCAGCTTCGTGGACTCCTGAAGACACCTCTAAATCCAGGATTCTGTGATTATATGATTCAAAGTCCAGAGTTATAGGAGAATATCTCAGCATTCTGTAAGCCAACTCAAAGTCCTATAGGAAACTTTCCTGTTCCCCTAACTAACATGATGGCTCCTCTAAGTCCCCACCCCCACTCCATCCCCTTTACTGTTCTTATTATATTTCACATTTTATTATAGTTGTTGGCATAAGGGTCTAATTTTTGCCATTAGATCTCTGCATTTAAGAATTACATTTTATTTATTTTTATTTCTCTTGTATCTGTAGAGTCCAATTTGTACATGCATGTCTGCATGCTCAGTATCTTCAGTCATGTCTGACTCTGCGGCTCTATAGACCATAGCTCGCCAGGCTCTTCTGTCCATGGGATTCTTCAGGCAAGAATACTGGAGTGGGTTGTCATGCCCTCCTCCAGGGGATCTTTCCCACCCAGGGACTGAACCTGTGTCTCTTGAGTCTCCTGCATTGATAGGCGAGTTCTTTACCACTAGCATCACCAAATTGAGCTTCCCTGGTAGCTCAGCAGTAAAGAATCCACATACAATGTGGGGAACTTGGGTTTGATCCCTGGGTTGGGAAGATTCACTGGAGAAGGAAATGGCAACTCACTCCAGTATTCTTGCCTGGGAAATCCCATGGATAGAGTAACCTGGTGGGCTAAAATCCATGGGGTCAAGCACACACACAGATAGAAAAAAAGAAAAGTGTGGGTTGGGGTTTTGAATCCAGGAGACAGGTTTAGAGCTCCAGCAGCAAGGGGAAACTTTACCTTGGTTTCCCCTGACTGGGCACCCCCTGAAGGCAGAGGCCATAGCCTGTACCTACTCATTAGAAACCAACAGTGTTTAACATATAATAGATATTCAGTATCTGTGGAGTGATGAATGAATTGATAATTCCTCCAAGAAGGAGTTCAGTTTGTTTTCTAGGTAGGGCTACAAGAGGAGAGAAAAGGCAGAGGGGTGCAGAGGGATGAGTGGTAGAATCTGGCATTGTTTTGAAAGCACGACATAGACACCAAGGCCTGGATTATCCTCATTGTCCTAGGATCTCATCGCTAACCCTGACTTCAGACTTCCCAACTCAGAATCACCCTCTGATTAAAGAGCCCCTGGTCTCTAACCCCTGCCTCCTACTACCCACTTTGGATCAAACCCCATTTTAGATTAGGCTTGCCAAATTTAGCAAATAAAATCACAGTACACCCAATTAAATTTGAATCTCAGATAAACAACAAATAATTGTTTTTAGGTTAAGTATGTTCCATGCAATGTTTGGGATATACTTACACTAAGAAAGTATTTGTCAGTATGTGAAACCTAACAGGGCATCCTGGTATATTTATTTTCTGGCAACTCTATTCTGGGGGACACTCTGGATATGCTTTCCCTACAAATTGCCTTTTCCTAAGCTGTCACAGGGGCATATTCCCTCAGTTTCATCCTCTTGCACACCATTAAATCCAGACTTGTGATTAATATTGTGGAAGTAATATCAAATGTCAAAGCGCCATTCATTAGCAGTCACACAGTATTTGATGGAACTTCTGATCCAATTTAGCCCTTGCTTTCAGGTTAGAGAGAGAATAGAAAATTGAGTTCCTTTCCTTACTTTTCACAGCAAGTCATTGTCAGAGCCAGAATTATGATATAAGCTTCTGAATTCGGAGGCTCAGTGGATTATACTGCCTCCTTCTCTGTTGAGGACTTTATTCTCTTATATAGCCCTTCATCTCTTATGGGTCTTAAAAAGTGCTTGGAAATTCCCTGGGGAATGCAGTGAAGGGTTGGGAAAGGGAGAAGCAATGGCACTGTTAAAAGGAAAGTGTCTATTACACGTGAACCTTCCAGCAGGCAGGTTATATAAGCTAAGACATCTGAATCCAGCTGGAGCCCACCTTAATACCAGTAGGCTAATTCCAGAATATTCCTTTAGCAGTACTCGAGGCAAGAGAATAAACACAAATGACTTTCTTGCTGTCAGATTGTGTGTGTCTCTGTCTTGTTCTTGGCTTACAGAGATTACAAAGGGAGAAAAAAGGAAGGAAGAAACAAGCCCTGGGTCAATATTTTTTTCCCCTAAGTCTCTTAAATACTCTGAGTGAAACTCACAAATGGATTAATTTTTGCAATTTGTGTGTGTGTGTGTGTGTATGTGTGTGTGTGTGTGTGCGCGCCAAACGATTGGATCTTTGATGCCTTAACTCTGTAGCTCTCTCTTCAGTCCAGCCAGGACTCAAATTGTTTTTCAGTAAAGCCACCTGTTCTGTAATACATTTGGACATCTTAAAATATACAAAACTCAAGACCTATCTCCTTATCTAGACTATGAATACAGCTTCTTTGGCCTGGGTTTCTTGTAGAAAGCAATTCATAAAACATCACTTATTATTTAGAAGCTGGTCTGCAGTTGGCCCAATTTTATCCTTTGCCTGGCTCATCATTCTAAAACACACTGGTATGGAAACAGGTTATTAGCTTCTTAAACTTTTAGATGTAATATTGTGTGGGAGTCATTCCATTTCGTGGCAAAGCAAAAGAGACATAACCTCCACATGAATGTAATAGAAGTGTGCATATAGAATTGAACCAATTTTTCTTTGTTGGCAACTGTGCTAAGTTTGTCTGTACTATAATACTTTATGAAACCTATTGAAGACCCAGGACATGGGAAATGTCTAGTAATTATACCAGAAGATCAAACCATATGTACTTGTATTCTGTGCTAAGTATTTAAGTACAGGTACCAACTGTGAGGGCAAGCCCCCAGAGTGCATTGTTTCTTAGGATGAAAATATTTCATCCTAGGACTAGGTTGAACTGGAAATATCTTCTTCCTTTATGTGCCAAGGTGCCTTGACAGATAAAGTGGATATTGTGGTATAATGATGAGAGCAGCATTTTGAAGTGTAGGCTGACATCTTTGCATTTCTGCCAGGAAGGCAGCGTGGTTCAGAAGAGGCCGACATCCCAGTTGAGAGCCCCTATCTGAGCAGGGACCCTTTGGGGTCAGGGTTCTGCTAGTGAATGTGTCTCAGAGTTCAAGATCAAATAACCACATCTGAATGGCTTTAGATGGTACTCCGTTTTGGAAATAGACTAACAATATTTAATATTCATGAGGAAAGAATTAAGACTTGCCTAATACAGAGATTCGTACAAGTTTGAATATAAACGATGTAGGTTTCTGAAAGTTCTGGTGAGGATAAGACCTGAGGTAGAGTTTAAAAATGTGCTGTTTGTAAGTAGGTTGGCTAGATGAAGAATTTCTTTCTTTTTTTTTTAAATTTTATTTTATTTTTAAACTTTACAAAATTGTATTAGTTTTGCCAAATATCAAAAAGAATCCGCCACAGGTATACATGTGTTCCCCATACTGAACCCTCCTCCCTCCTCCCTCCCCATACCATCCCTCTGGGTCGTCCCAGTGCACTAGCCCCAAGCATCCAGTATCGTGCATCGAACAGCCAGCCAGGTCTGTGCGACAAAGGGAAGCTGCATGATAAGCTCCAAATCACTTTTCTGCAGGCTCAAGAGGCAGGTTAGAGCAAAGACCGGGTGGCCGAGGTCCTTTCCAGGGATGACTTCAAAATGGACCCTCGGCTAACAGCTCTGTCAACGGGGAATGATCAGATGCACTTCAAAATGAACGTCTTCATTCATGTCTTCTGTGGCTATGGCCAAACCTATCCTGCAATCAGCAGACCTGAGGCAGGGCTCTCAAAATAAGAAGCAGTTATATTCTGTATCCACTGAAGGTGGATTCATATGTGCCTGTGAGTACAATCTAGTTTGCAGAACACGGCTCAGCTGGTATTGGGCAAGATGAACGCAGAATACAAATGTGGGGCTGAGGAGGGGCTATGTAGAGCTGGACGCTGACATCACCTCTGGAGAGGGAAACATTGGCAGCCTGCCTCATGGTCTTATGTTTATACAACTCAGCTGGGGGGATATTGATTTTGGGATCGTTACACCAAGCAATCAGAGAAACAACAATCCTAGCAACACAAAAATCCTCTTCTGGGTAAAATGTTTTAGTTTGCAAATGGATGTAAAATGGGCTTAAGATGAACCAAACCTTAGGATGTTGTGGGGGTTTCCTCACCACTCTGCCTCCTTCTCCTGCTAAACACTGGCTCCTTGGAGAGATGGAGAAATGTGTGCCCACCAAGGCTCCACACCCCAGCGAGGAGCAGCCCTAGACAGGATCAACATCTGTGCAGGGCACTCACTGTCATTGTGTGAGATCCACTGATCTCAAGTTCATCTTGGCGTCTGTCTGAAGTGGAAGATATCCCTCACGTGGCTGTTCCGTCTTTGTCAAGACACTTGCTGAATTGTTTGTCTTTTCAAATGCTAACCTGAGTGCTTAAAACTCCCAAGGTGAAAACAATCCCCCCCATTCTGTATTCAGTTCACACATAGTAAGGTGTGCCCTCTCTTGGGACCACTATTCTTGCCAACAGAAAATTAAACCCAATTTGGCTAGGAAATAAGGAACCACGAACATAACTCTTTTTTTCTTAATTTGCCAGGAATTTGATGCTCCCACAGGGATGAAAGTGAGGCATTCAGAATCCTTTTAAGAAAAGAAGAGTTGAGGGGGAAAGCATGCTGTTCCATTATTTTCACTAGAGAACTGCAATACTTAATTCAGTCCTACAGCAAAAAAGAAAAAAAGAGAGAGAGAGAGATTCATGGAGTGAGGAGGTTTACGAATTGCACTTGCTACCAAAAACACACACCCATGGAGCTGAATAGACACACAGGCCCCATATAACAGAGTGTCTAGGTCAGAAATATTTTGAGTTGTAAAATGATTTTTGTTGCCACATGTTTTTAATAAAAGCCTTGAACTTTTTTTTAGGTCTAAAATAAAGATCACCAAATGAACACCAAATGATAGAGATTCGAATTAGGTCATAATTATTTGTATTTTCTGAAAGCCTGCTACATGCCACATGTATTTTGAATGCTTTGAATGTATTGGTATATTCTTAATTCCACTTTACAGATACAGAAACCAAGTAACAGAGATGTGTAACTTTCCCAAGTTCACACCACTAGCAAGTGACAAAGACAGAATTTAAACCCTTGTAGTCTCTAGGTGTGGCCAAGATGACAGAGTAGGAAGACCCTGTGCTAACCTTCTCCCACGGCACATCAAAACTATACTATTTGCAGAGCAACTATCTATAAGAAAGACCAGAAGACTAGCAGAAAAGATCTTTCCACAACTAAAGATATAAAGAAGAAACCACAATGAGACAGAGGTGTGGTACAGTTAAGACCCACACCCACAAACAGGAGGATAATCACAATTGCAGAGGTTCTTTCCAAGGAGGAAGGGGTCTGAGTCTCATATCAGGCTCCTCAATCCAAGGGTCTTGCATTGGGAACATGAGCCCCCAGAATCTCTGCCTTTGAAGATCAGCAAGGTTTGCATATAGGAGAACTGGAGAGGTATGGGAAACAGAGACTCACTCTTAAAGGGTGTTGCAAAGTCACACATGCTTTGAGTCCCAGAACAAAGGCAGCAATTTGAAAGGAGGCTGATTAGACTATTTTGCTGATGTTGAGGAGCCCCCAGGAGAGGCGAGAGGTAATTGAGACACGCCTGGGGACACAGACACTGGCAAAGCCATACTGGGGAGCTCACTTTGCCACAAGGACACTGGCTCTGTTAAGTGCCATTTTGGAGTCCTCCTTCTAGCATATTAGCACCAGGGGCTTACCTGCACCAGCAGGCCAGCACCAGCCCTGGGACCCCCTGAATCCCCAGGCAGCCACCCTGGGACCCATTCCAGTCCACCAGCAGGTGAAGGCTACCCTAGGGCCCCCTGAGCTATACAGCCAGCTGTGCCAGGAAATAGCCCTCCCCATCATCAGGCTTACACAGCCCCAGGTCTCTTTGGGCCCCACGGCCATTCATCTTAGGACTCATCCCTGGCCACCAGTGGGCCAACTCCAACCCCAGGATCCCCCAAATTGCTTGACCAGCCAGAACCCAAACTCACTCATCAATGGGCCAGGAGCCACCGCACTAGACAGGGCTTGGCAGCCAACTGGGCCAGGGGCCAGCCCACTGGGCTGGCACCTACCAGCATGCCCACAGTAGTCAGCCCAACCACAACAGAAGGATCCATGCAGCCCACATCGGGGTACCCTTGGAATATTCAGCTCTGGGGACCAGAGGGAAATGTGCTCTTGGACCCCACTGGACATCTGCTATGTAAGTCACTCTTCCAAGATCAGGAAACATAACCAACCTTCCTGATACTTCCTGAAACAAACACAGACACATGTTCAAAATGAAGGAACAATTCAAGACCCCAGAAGAAGAACTAAGCAAATTGGAGATTAACAATCTACCCAGTTAAGAGCTAATAGTAATGATCATAAAGATGCTCAGTGAATTCAGGAGAAGAATGGGTGAACACAGTGTGAAGTTCAACAAAGAGTTAAAAAATATAAAGAAGAACAGAGCTGAAGAATACAATAACTGAAATTAAAAATACACTAGGCAGAATCAATAATAGATCAGAGGATACAGATGAACAGATCAGCAAACTGGAAGACAGAGTAGTGGAAAACACTACTTTTTTTTCCCCCCAAGAAAAAAGATATTTTAAAAAATGAGAACTGTTTAAGAGGCCCCTGGGACATCAAGCATGCTAACATTTGTATTATAGAGGTCCCAGAAGGAAAAGAGAAAAAGGGACAGCAAACTTATTTGAAGAAATAATAGCTGAAAACTTCCCTAACATGGGAAGAGAAACTGACATCCAGTTCCAAGAAGCATGTGTTGTTGCTCAGTCATGTCCAACTCTTTTGTGATCCCACGGACTACTGGAGCCTACCAGGCTCCTCTGTCCATGGGATTTTCCTGGCAAGAATTCTGGAGTGGGTTGCCGTTTCCTTTTTCAGGATATCTTCCTGACCCAGGGATCAAACCCTCATCTCCTGCCCTGGCAGGAAGATTCTTTACTACTGAGCTACCTGGGAAACCCTCCAGGAAACAGAGAGAGTCTCAAAAAGATGAACCCAAAGAGATCCACACCAAGATAAATTACAGTTAAAATGGCAAAAATTAAAATTAGACAGGTAGATACATGTACGTGCATCCACACAATGGAATATTACTCTGCCATGAAAATGAATAAAATCTTGCCTTTTTTAACAATGTGGATGAACTTAGAGTGTGTTATGCTCGGTTAAATAAGTCAAACAGAGAAAGACAAATACCATGTGATTTCACTTATATGTGGAATCTAAAAAATAAAAACAAAAAATGAAAAAATAACAAAAACAGACCCAGATACAGAGAACAAGCTGGTGGCTGTCAGAGGGAAAGAAGTGTGGAAGATCATAGAGGTTAAGAGGTACAAACTTCCAATTATAAATAAGTCATGGGGATGTAATGTCCATCTTAGGAATATAGGAAATAATACTGTTTGTGACATATGTTAACTAGCCTTATCACAGTGATCATTTGTAATGTATAAAAATATCAAATCACTATGCAGTACACCTAAAACTAATAATTATGTCAATTATACTTCAGTAAACAAATAACCCATGCAATCTTGCACCAAAACCTGTGCTCTTAACTACTGGACTTTATTGCCTCTCAAAAGCCCTTTAACCTTATTTTTTTCATTCTGGCAGATATAATATGATACATATAAAACATATAGCATTTTATGTTCTCCTCATTTTTTGACACCACCCCCCTTAATTTTAGAGCAAAATAAATTGTTCCAGACACTTTTATTTTTCTCATGGCATCTACTTATATATGAGTAATGAAATCTGTCACTTAAAGATTTTCAATAATAAATACAATTAGTCTGTTTAATTAAACATCTTTAAAGACCTGATTTTTCTCTGGACTTCCCCTTCCAAGTTAATAAAATCAGTGAATATCATTAAAGAATAAATATAAAGACATTATTAAAATAGAAAATAAAAAATACAATTTAATGTTATTAATATGAATAATGTTTTTGTAAATTCTACTTGCATCACTGCTCTACTTCTGTTTCAGGGACCATAACTCTTGTGTCATTAATAGATATGTTCACAGCATCATTTTTGCTCTCCTGCAATGCAGATATAGATGCACTTTATATATGCCCTTCATCTACCCTTGCTTTCTTGCTTGTTGAAAATTTATTCATGGGTAAAATTTAAAAATAAGTGTAAGTAGCTATGATCAGAATTCCACAATCATTTGTAAGAACAACTATAACAGCATATCATTAACTATCAAAAGAATCATATTAGAATGGAAAAGAATGGAGCAACATCATTATAGACATAAGCTTAAATCAACTCCATTTATAGTGTTTTTTAAAGAAAGAAAAATTAATCCAGAGCTCACATATTTTACAATTATTAGCCAATTATTTGCTATATATTTCATAACTTGTTGTAGCATACTGGTGCATCCTGACTTTATAGTTAAGAATAGCTGAGCCCCATGAATTTTGCCTCAGTCCAGTTCAGCTATTCATTCATTTATTCATTCAACAAATATTTACTGACTGCCTCCCATGTGTCAAGACCTGTTTATCCCCTGGAGACATGTTCATCAGAAACTGAGTTCTCTATTCCTTGTGTCCTGTCAGAATGTTCTGTTTTGAATGAAACCATTTGTATTAAATACTTTTTCGCTTCTAGCTTCCAATTCTCTTTCCTAGCAGCCTCCCACCCAAATGAGTGACTTCCTCCAAAAGAGCACCAGTGGAAGCTGAAAACCTTTCATCTTAGTCCAGAGCAACCTCTACAGATTTTGTTTCCCTCTGGAGCAAATCAGAGCTTAACAATTTTAAAATCTCAGTGATAAAGCATCCTGAGGCCAGTGTTCATTGTCACCTATCTCTGTCATCAGCATGCCGAAAAGACAAACTATCTTATCTGTCATTGTTGGGAAGCAGATGGAACAGAAATGAGCAGAGCTGATCACTGTTAGTGGAAGGAGTCAATGTTCCTAGTGAGAGACAGGCTACTTATGAAATGATTCAAGGGTTTTTCACTAAAAAATAAAAAAGACCAGTGGCTGTTGACTTCTGCCTCTAAAGTTCTTTTTGGCTTCTGGAAAAGTCAAAGTCTGTGCTGGGAGGAAAAGCCAAGGTGGTAAACCCAGGAAAAAATTACACAGTAGTTCTATCATGACTATATTCCAAGTGCCATAATTAGAAACCTCTGAAAACCTCTCTCTCTAGCTATGAATTTCAAAAATAGGATGGATTTATTCTGCTCAAAAATAACATTCTTAAAGATAAAACACCCTTAGGAAATCCTAGAACAGGAAATTATCCAACCTCTACAAGGCAATTAGCAGTCCATCAAAATTTATTTATTTGCTTTTCATAAAAAAATAATCTCATTGTTTACATGACTGCATTGAATTTTTATGAAGCCCATAATAGAAACTTTCTGACTCATCGACAAGAGTTTGAATTGATTCAAAAAATGCTGTGATAAAAATCTCAGCTTGGTATTTTTGGCTCCTTATAGAGGAGAGGATTTCAACAATTCTTTAAAGCAAATCCTAAAAACACAGTCCATCACTCGAGAGTTGAAGTTTTGTTTTTTTGCCATCCTGTATGTAGTTAATCACATCATGGCATTCTTTGTTCTACCTTGAAATAGCCCACAATAATGCAAATCACAACTGCAAAATTCATTTAACAAAAACAGTGGAGCAAATGAATCATGTGACTATTGCGAGATGGATTTTTAACTTGTTACTGAAGCACAAAACCTGATTTGTGTCTAAGCCAGGAGTCTTTTTTTTTTTTTTCCAGAGCAGATGTGCAGTGTTCTCTTATTGGTGATGAGCCACAAGAGGTTGGAAGAACTAGTTTGGTCTAATTCAGTCACCTGCAGTCACCTGAAGTCTTGTTTGAAGTTCACTAAGGCAATTGAATTCAATTCCACAAACATTTACAGCACTACCTCATGTAGGGAGGTATGTGTGCTAAGGGCTGGGGGAGGCTCAGTGATGCTGAGATACCAGCACACCCTCTCAGAACTCGGAAGACTGGCATCCCCAGCAGCATCATTACACAACGTTTTTCTAATTGGCTTCAGTGATCCTAAGAAATTTACCGGGTGTTGAACTACCTTGAAAATCAAAGCACATCCAAACAGCATGTTTCCTGGAATGTCTGGAATCTACAGATCTAAATTCTAGATCAGAACTGGGAAAGGAGAAGTCAAGTATTCAATGCATCATTCATTTTGGAAACCCTTTCCTCACACATCAATGTTTATAGCTATGTGATTTTTATGCCAGTGTATTTTCCCTCTAATAATTGACTAAGCTGTGTTAAACTTATTTAGATTTGTTTAGACTGAGTTAATTTCATTTTTTAACCTAAGCATTCTAATTTTTGATTAGAACTTTGAAATTTCTGTACTTAATTCTGTCTCTCTCCCATCATTTTTTCAAAGCCCAATAACTGTAGCTAACATTCATTGTACTTGCTCTGATCCCAGAACTGTAAGAAGCACTTTAATACACTACCTCACCTAATCATATCCACCCCTGTAACGTAGATATGATTACTATCCCACTTTGACAGATGGTAAAATAGAGATTGAGTCAATTAAGTGACTTGCTCAAGATGGTACCACCACTGAGCAGCCACAATGGATTTGAGCATTGGTTTCTTTCTTTCCTCTTGAACTCACTCCTTCCACATTATCCATTGATTTCATTCTTCAGCCTTTCAGGCTTCAGATTTGTTTGCTTCCCTTACACCTTTTTCACCACATGAACCAACCAGTAGAGTCCAAATTTGGATTTTGTGAGTCACAAGCTTCTGCCCATCTCTGAAGTCTCTAGACCATAATCCATTATTGTCAACATTAGTGGTTCTCCACCGGGGATGATGTTGTTGCCCCGGGGATGTTTGGCAGTGTGTGGAGACTAAGAGAAGCGGAGAGGTACTCCTGTCATCTGGTTGGTAGAGACCCAGGCTGCTGCTGAATTTCCTAACAATGCACAGGACAGGACTCCTTAGCAAAGAATTCTCCAGTCCAAAAATGTCAATAATGCTAAGGCTGAGAAATCCTGATCTACATGATACACTCAGTGTTTACAGTAGGCTCTCTTCTTTGTGAATTATATGCTTTTGACATCCCATTTCATGAACTAGGTTACCCAAAGGAGCTAATCCAGTGCTTCCATATCCCCAGTGGCCTAGAACAATGCCTTGTCCAGAATAGGCAGTTAATAAATATATCAGTTCTGATTAGTAGCTCATCTCTTAATTCACTCACTCAGATTCATCACTTTTAACAGATATCTGGGAATAAATGTGAGAAATAGAGACATACCCTTCCTTGAAGAAGTTTATAGTCTAGAGGGGAACTCAAACCACAGAACAAGTGCTGTTTGCTGGGACAGAACATGTTTGAGGGGTGGGTAAAACATAGGAGGAGTGAACCAGAGAGGATTGGGAGGTGAAGGAGGTTTCCTGGAGGAAGTGACAATTAGCACAAACCTGAAGGATGGTGGTGGCAGTTTAGTCGCTAAGTCATGTCCAACTCTTGCAATCCCATGGACAGTCGCCTGCCAGGCTCCTCTGTCTGTGGGATTCTCCAGGTGCGAATACTGGAGCGGGTTGCCATTTCCTCCTCCAGAGGATCTTCTCGACCCAGGAATCAAACCCAGGTCTCCTGCATTGCAGGCAGATTCTTTACCGACTGAGCTATGAGGGGAGTCTTACTCAGTTCCCGAAGGATGAGTAGGAGTTAAACCATTGTAGAAGAGAAAGGGCTCTTGGCAGAGGAAAGAGCAGGTACAAAGGCTGAGAGATGAGAAAGCAACACAAGAATGAGGTGGGTGCTTAGGCTGCCAGGATCAAGTAAAAGAAAATGAAGGGCCTCAGAGTCATATACAAATGTTTGAATTTTATGTCAAGGGTAATAGGAAATAATTGAAAGCCTTTCAGAGAAGAATGACAGGATCTATTTTGTTTTCAAAGAATCACTCTGGCTCCATATTACATGTCATCAGGGTAGTGCAATTAAAATAGCAGTGAGATACCACCATGCATCTATTATATGGTGAAGATCTAAAGTACAAGTGACACCAAATGCTGGCAGGGATATGGAGCAATGTGAACTTTCATTCCTTGCTGGTGGGAATGCAAAACAGTGCAACCACTTTAAAAGACATTTTGGCAGTTTTGTTTACAAAACTAAACATACTCTTACCATATGATCCAGCAATAGCTTTTCTTGGTATTTGTGCAAAGGAGCTATAAATTTATGTTCACACGTAAACATGAACATGGATATTTATAGAGCTTTGTTCATAATTGCCAAACCTGAAAGCAACCAAAGTTTCTTCCAAAGGTGAATGGATAAATAAACTAGTCCATCCAGACAATGGAACATTATTCAGCACTGAAAAGCAGTGAGCTGTCAAGCCATGGAAAAATGAGAAGGAGGGTTCCCTTTTCTCCACACCCTCTTCAGCATTTATTGTTTGTAGATTTTTTTTTTTTATAATGGCCATTCTGACCTTTGTGGGGTGATACCTCATTGTAGTTTTGATTTGCATTTCTCTAATAATGAGTGATGTTGAGCATCTTTTCATGTGTTTGTTAGCCATTGTATGTCTTCTTTGGAGAAATGTCTGCTTAGGTCTTCTGCCGACTTTTTAATTGAGTTGTTTGTTTTTGTGTGTTGAGCTTCATGAGCTGCTTGTATATTTTGGAGATTAATCCACTGTCAGTTGTTTCATTTGCTATTATTTTCTCCTATTCTGAGGGCTGTCTTTTCACTTTATTTATAGTTTCCTTTACTGTGCAAAAGCTTTTAAGTTTAATGAGGTCCTACTTGCTTATTTTTGTTTTTATTTTCATTATTCTAGGAGGTGGGCCATAGAGGATCCTGCTGTGATTTATGTCAAAAGTGTACTGCCTATGTTTTCCTTTAGGAACTTCATAGTTTCTGCCCTTATCTTTCAGTTTTTAATCTATTTTGAGTTTATTTTTGTGTGTGGTGTTTAGAGGTGTTGTAGTTCATTCTTTTACATGTAGCTGTCCAATTTTCCCAGTGTCACTAATTGAAGAGACTGTCTTTTCCGCATTGTATATTCTTGCCTCATCAAAGACAAGGTTCCCATAGGTGTGTGAATTTATCTCTTTTTGCCAGTACCATACTGTCTTGATGACTAAATTGATACAGCCACCATGGAGAACAGTATGGGGACTCCTTAAAACACTAGGAATAAAACTACAATTTTATTATAAAATAAAACTACAAAAACTACAATATGACCTAGCAATCCCATTACTGGGTGTATACCCTGAGGAATCCATAATTGAAAAAGACACACGTACCACGATGTTTACTGCAGCACTGTTTACAGTAGCTAGGACATGGAAGCAACCTGGATGCCCATCGACAGATGAATGGATAAAGAAGTGGTACATATGTACAAAGGAATATTACTCCTGCCATAAAAAGGAACACATTTGAGTCAGTTCTAATGAGGTGGATGAAGCTAGAGCCTATTATATAGAGTGAAATAAGTCAGAAAGAGAAAAACAATATTGTGTATTAATGCATATATATGGAATCTAGAAAGATGGTACTAAAAAACCCACTTGCAGGGCAGCAATGGAGACACAGACGTGGAGAACAGACTTGTGGACACGGTGGGTAAAGGAGAGGGTGAGACAAACTGAGACAGAACCACTGAAACATGTACATTTCCATGTAAAATAGATGGCCAATAGGAGTTTCCCATAAGACACAGGGACTTCAAACCCAGTGCTATGTGACAACCTAGAGGGGTGGGCTGGCGTGGGAGATGGGAGGGAGCTTCAAGAGGTAGGGGACATATGTATGCCTATGGATAATTCATTTTGATATATGGCAGAAATTAACATAATTGTAATTATCCTCCAATTAAAATAATGTGAAGGAAACTTTCACATTACTAAGTCAAAGAAGCCAATCTGAAAAGATTATATACCATTGGATACAATTATGTGACATTCTGAAAAAGGCAAAACTATGGAGACAGTAAAAAGATTAGTAATTGATGTGCATTGGGGTTAGGGAGATGGATAAAAAAGTGGAGAGCTGAGGCTTTCTGGGGCAGAAAAGGAACTACTCTGTATGCTACTATTATGGTGAATGTTGTTGTTTACTTGCTAAGTCATGTCTGAGTCTTTTGTGACCTCATAGGCTGTAGCCTGAGGCTTCCCTGGTCACTCAGTGGTAAAGAAGCTGCCTGTAATGCAGGAGACCCTGGTTCAAGCCCTGGGTTGGGAAGATCCCCTGGAGGAGGGCACCCACTCTAGTACTGTTGTCTGGAGAATCCCATGGAAAGAGGATCCTGGCAGGCTGCAGTCCATAGGATCGCACAGAGTCAGACATGGCTGAAGCGACTAAGCAGCAGCAGCAGCAGGCTGTATCCCACCAGGCTCCTCGGTCCATTAGATTTTCCAGTCAAGAATGCTGGAGTGTGTTGCCATTTCCTTATCCAGGAGACCTTTCTGATCCAGGAATCAAACCCACATCTCCTACATTGGCCAGTGAGTTCTTTACCATTGAGTCACCAGGGAAGCCCATTATGGTGAATACATGTCATTATACATTTGTCCAATCCCATAGAATGTACAACACCAAAAGTGTACCCTATGGACTTTAAGTGATAATGATGTGTCAATGCAGGTTCATCAGTCGTAACCGGCATAGCATTCTGGTAGAGAGTGTTGGTAATGGGGGAGGATGCACATGTATGGAGTCAGAGGCGATATGGAAAATCTCTGTGCTTTCTACTCAATTTTGCTGTGAACCTAAAATTACTCTGAACAAATTCTATTTAAGAAAGAGGGATGACTCTGAATGCCATGCATAGAGATGGGCTGGGAGTTTAATGGTTAAAACAATCACAGGGAGGACTTTCTTTGGGACAACAAAGTACACCTACAACTTGATGTTAAGGTTTTAAAATGTGTAAGGGATAACTGAGGAGTCCTTTAAATCCTAATCAAGCAAGGTGACTGCAGTATGCTAAAGTTGAAATCTGGCCAACTGTGTTACATTCAGTCTGAAGAAGGACCACCGTACTACCAGGGCATGTCAGTGGGGGGCTAAAACATAGACTCAAAAAGAATGAGCACTCGGTAGTGTGTCTTTAGTACCAGAGTCCAGACTTAGAGGCACAGCCCAACAGTAACTTGATGACACCAGCTGTTAATTTCATTCTGCCTAGTAGACATTCAGTAAATATTTGTTTGAAGTGAATTAGATTAAATTGGATTCCATGCTCACCAAGCAACTTTCTGATCTGATCACAGTTTGACTTCCTGTGAATCTCTTTTCTGAGCATAAAATGTCCTGATGAGCTGACCTGAAAAGTGATTCGGGTTGGCATTATGATGGATGTATCCATCTCTTTTGTGTTTGGTCATTATAGTGGATACTTGGGGTTGTTTATCCAGCATCCATCTTCCTTCCCCTCTTCAATCAGTAAATCTTTTTTCTATTTAGTTACCTATCCTTTCTTTATGCAGTCCAAGTGCTTTGCTAACTCACACACCTCCAGCAGAAATGAGCCTTGACTGTCTTAAGTCAATCATCACATTTAACAGTGATTAGTTCAGATATTGGTACATGACCTAAACCAGTCTAATCTAAGTGAAATTCAAGAGTCTTTCTTATAAAACTGGGACAGAGATAATGTCTTTCTTGGTGATTAAAAAAAAGGAAGCACATAGCCCCTGGACACAAGCATGGAGAGCTAATTCGCTATTAGCGAGTGTGATGGTTAAGTTTATGTGTCAGCTGAGATATTGCTGTGAAGGTGGTTTTTAGATGTGTTCAGCATTTAAATATGTAGAGTTTGAGTGAAGCAGATTATCCTCCAAATAATTGTCCTCCATTCCAGTATTCTTGCCTGGGAAATCACATGGACAGAGGAGCCTGGTGGACTACAGCCATGAGATCGCAGAGTTGGACACAACTGAGCACATTCTACAGGTTGACCCTTCTAGTTCTCATTAGTCCTCTTCTCTGACTTTTGCTGCAAAACTCTCTCTGCCCGTTCTTAGGTTTATCCCTCAATATTCGACTCATTTTAAATTTTCCTCCCTACCCCACTACTAACTTCTCCACACAGAAACAGAACTCTCAATGAAGTTAAAAATGACCTCCTTCTTCCCAGACCACAGAGTCTTTCCAGTACTTCATCTTCCTTAACTGTCTGCAGCATTTGACACTACAATCCACCCACTCCTGCAAATTTGGCCTCAAAATGATTTTTGTGACACTGTTTTTCTTCCATCTCTCTTACTACTCCTTGGCCTCCTCTCTTGTCAGGCCCATTTTCTCCTCATTACGGTCTCCTCTCTAACCATCTGATCCACTCCCTTGTCACTCCCTCCTTCCAATCTCACATCTTTGTTGCTTCTTAAAACTGCATCTCTGACCTTTCATTTCAACTCCCTCCAGTATAGGCCTGCCTGTCTGCCCCCAACTCTTGTCCACCTCAGTGTATCCAAGTGTAACTTATTGCTTCATATTCTAGAACTGCTGCTTCTTCCAGCCGCTGCATTTTTTGACAATGTGTAGATGCCCAGGCCAAAAATTCAGAGTAATCTTTAATTTTTTCTTTTCTTCTCTCCTCCATGTGTATTCAGCCACCACAATCTTCAGTTCAGTTCAGTTCAATTGCTCAGTTATGTCCGACTCTTTGTGACCCCATGAACCACAGCACGCCAGGCCTCCCTGTCCATCACCAATTGCTGGAGTCTACCCAAACCCATGTCCATTGAGTCGGTGATGCCATCCAGCCATCTCATCCTCTGTCGTCCCCTTCTCCTCCTGCCCTCAATCTTTCCCAGCATCAGGGTCTTTTCAAATGAGTCAGCTCTTCACATCAGGTGGTTTTCAGCTTCAACATCAGTCCTTCCAGTGAACACCCAGGACTGATCTCCTTTAGGATAGACTGGTTAGACCCCCTTGCAGTCCAAGGGACTCTCAAGAGTCTTCTCAAACACCACAGTTCAAAAGCATCAATTCTTCAGCACTCAGCTTTCTTTATAGTCCAACTCTCACATCCATACATGACTACTGGAAAAACCACAATCTTACCTTTTCCTTAAAAACTTATAAAAAATGTACCTTTTTCTCTCTAATTATTGCATTGCTAAGAGAGTTTTTTGCCCCACCTACTTCTCCACCTCCAGTCTCCCCACTCTACCATTTCATAACCTGACAGTGTCCTCCAGTGCTACTT
Organism: Bubalus kerabau; assembly: GCF_029407905.1. Taxonomy (NCBI): domain Eukaryota; kingdom Metazoa; phylum Chordata; class Mammalia; order Artiodactyla; family Bovidae; genus Bubalus; species Bubalus kerabau. The sequence continues at coordinate 74,604,411 of NC_073631.1, read as the reverse complement.
CATGTCCTATTCAAGAACACACTGTAATTCCCTCTTGTCCCCTGTAGCAAGCCCAAGACTTGCAGCTGTTGCCAGGGTCTTCTCTGATGAGGTCGCCCCACTCTCTTCTCCAGTTGGATATGTCTTTCTGGGTATCACATCCCAAGATGTGAGCTGGCCCTGCAATGTAAAGGCTACTTATTCTGTAAATGAGTTGTGCAGAACTAACCAAACCACTTTATTGCAAATGTTAAAGGTTTATTTATTTTCCCACTTAGTAACTTGCACTTATTTGTTTCCTTCTGTGTACCTAGATGCCATGGGAAACAGGAAGAACTAGTAATCTGAGTCCTGTCTTTAGCAATTCACCATCTAGTGGGAGAGCCAAAGATAAGTGTTTATAAACGATAATCACTCCATCAAAAATAGTGATTTTTTAAAATTAATCACACAGAACAAAAATTATTTATCACAAAAGTTATATATACATATATTGCATACATTTTTTTAAAAACTTCTAACATTACAGAAGTATGTTAAATAGTCCAAGACCCCTGCTGTTTCAGTTTCTTAATTGTCATTTAGTAAGAGTAACATCTTAATAGATATCATATAATATCTATATATACACACATATATACATATATCTGTTTTACAAAAGATAGCATCATACTATACATATTATCCTGCATTACTCATTCAACAGTAATGTCCTTGTATAATATACCTGATTCTTTTTTTTAGTGACTGCATAGTATTCTTTTGAGTTCAACAGTCTCCTGTAGTTAATCATCTATCCCTCCTCTTTCTTTATCACAAAGAAAGCTTCAGCAAGCATTCTTTCACACAGTTTCAGTGGTATGCTGTAAATAGTTTAAATTTTGCTCTCCAAATTTAAAAAAGCCCTGCTTTGTAATATCTACCAACATCCCTGGTATAAATACTCTTCGCTATTAGTGATTTCAAGCTACCGAAGTAACACCAGAAGGCAGAGTTAGGAAAAGAAGCGCATAGCAGCTCACGCTAGCCAGTCAGATCTGCTCCACCATACCAGGGTATACTTTATTATGCATATGCTTTTGAGTGTTTTATGACACAGGAAAACAAGATATTAAAAGGCAATTACCACTTTCCCAGACTGGGGAACAGAACTAGTTTATTAACTATAATAAAGTTGAACCATGAATTAAATGCTTTTCTTTTGGATTCTAAAGAAGGCCCTTTATCTGTTATCTTAAATAGATTCTGTTTAAAAGCCAAGGAAATTTCAATGCATTCCTTTTTGCCACCTGAGAAAATCACTTTAAGGTAAGTAGAGTAAATGGATGACTAAATATATTTTAAAGATGTAATAGGAATCCAATTAAATCCACCAGTTAGTATGTTCAGACACAAACACGTATGATGAGAAAATGCTGACCCCTCCTCTTTGGGACACTCCTGTTAATAGGACTGAATTGCACACAGGTGCACAAAAGAACCACCTCAAAATTGAGGCTGCATCTGAATCACCTGGAGGGCTTGTTAAACCACTTTTTCACTGGGCCCCAGTCACTTAGTTTCTCATCCCTTAGGCCTAGGCCTGGACCACAAATTTGCATTACTTTCCACATTCCCAGGTGCTGCTGAAGCTGCAGCTCTGGAGACCTCACTAGGAGAACCACCGCCCTACAGGAAGCAAAGCCCAGAGAATTCTTCCTGCTCTGGTATTGTGGAAATTTCTATCAAATTTCTGTAGCTAGAGACTTTCTCCTGTTAAACTACAGAAATATTTAGAAACAGAGAAAGTTTAGTTTGATGGGGCCTCCCTGGTGGCTCAGACAGGAAAGAATCTGCCTGCAATGCAGGAGACCTGGGTTCGATCCCTGGATTGGGAAGATCCCCTGGAGGAGGACATGGCAACCCACTCCAGTATTCTTGACTGGAGAATCTCATGGACAGAGGAGCCTGTTAAGCTACAGTCCATAGGGTCACAAAGAGTCAGACATGACTGAGCGACTAAGCATACAAGTTTGATAAGTAATCAAAGCATTTGAGAAAGGTTCAATAAGGGAGTGGCACAAATTCTTTGCTACTGAGAGAAAAGCATACTGAGATTTGTTTTTGGAAAATGAAGGACACGGTTAATGATTGCTGTTAGTGTTAACAGAAAGGATAAACTTTCAAAGTAGTATCGTTAGTTAAGTTCAAACTTCTCATTCGCAGAGGTGGTCACACAAACATCTGGGTGTGAATCCTGTCCCTGCCATTTAACTGACTATGCTATAGTTGTTTGCAACCCCATGGACCGCAGCATGCCAGGCCCCTCTGTACTTCACTATCTCTCACAATTTGCTCAAATTCATGTCTATTGAGTCAGTGATGCTATCTAACCATCTCTTCCTCTGTCACCCATTTTCCTTTTGCCTTCAATCTTTCCCAGCATCGGGGTCTTTTCCAAAGAGTTGGCTCTTCGAATCAGGTGGCCAAAGTAATTGGAGCTTCAGCTTCAGCAATAGTCCTCCCCATGAATATTCATGAATATTGAGGGTGGATTTCCTTTAGCAATTATGGTGATTTAGACACCAATGATCATGATAAAGGTAGTGAGAAGTGGTCAGGTTCTTCTGGATACATTGGATTGTCAAAATAATCATAATAATGATAATAATAATTTGTTTGGGTTTTCCTGGAACATCTTATGGAAAAACCCAAATGAACTTTTTGGCCAACCCAATATTTTGAGGTTGGATCCAACAGAACCTCTGAAAGATTAAATGTGAGTCATGCAAAAAAAACCAAAGGTGATCCCAAGACTTTTGACCTGATAGTGCATATTTTGTCCTCTGCTATATCCTGGGGTCTTCTCAGGTGGCACTAGTGGTAAAGAATGCTCCTGCAAATGCAGGAAACTTAGGAGATGAAGGTTCAGTTCCTAGTTTGAGAAGATCCTATGGAGAAGGAAATGACAACCCACTCCAGTATTCTTGCCTGAAGAATCCCATGGACAGAGGAACCTAATGGGCTATGGTCCATAGGGTGGCAAAGAATCATACATGATTGAAGTGACTTCACATGCATGCTGTATCCTATCCCTTGCCATGGAAACTCATAGAATTAGGAGAGGGAGCTGCCAGGACATTGACAGAACATTACCCAAAGTCTGTCTCAATGGCACTAATTTAATATCCCAGCATTTTGCATAAAAGGATCCAGGTGTCATTTGAAATGAAATGTAACAATCAAAATTGCTATAAACCATTAAGAAACTTTAAGCTCTTGTGGGTGTTCCAAAACCTATAGCTAAGCTAATTATAATCTCTTCCACAACTCCCCTACTTGCTTTTAGATGACAAAATATTACTCTCTATTTTTTGTTTTAATTCCACATTAACAGATTCCTAGAATCTGTCAGCAGTAGAACATGTCAACCACTATACAATTTTAAATCATCTTTCTTTGCTTTACAATAAAAGCAATGTTTATTTTAAACTTTTCCAAGCACTGAAAAATTACCCATTTGATCTGATGTCAGAATCTTTATGCTGAGTATTCCAAATCACTGTGGAGTTTAGCACTCTGCAAAGCAATGTTGGAGTTACAGATCCTATTTGGAGCTTAATTGCCGGTGAATTGATCTATTCTAAATTAAGTATGTCTTTTCTTAGGCCCTGAGTTTTGGGGTCTTTGAAAATTTGCAAAGCAATCTTACTCAAATCTTCTGAGACTCCATGTTAACAGACAGGGTCTTTGAAAGTGCTGTTTTTCATTCATTATTCACTTGTTCATTCCATACTGATTTCACATCATGTTCAAGTCTTGCTCCATGCTGGTGATTCAAATGTAGACAAATCCTTGACCTCATGGAGCTTACACCATATTGACATATGAAATGTATACATACACACACACACACACACAAGGCGGTACAATAGAGTAAGAACATGGAGGTTATGAATAAGCCAAGACCTTAAGCACAGAAATGGGTGCAAAGGTGCTCCAAGAAAGAGAACCTGGTACAAGAGAGTGTAAGGGACATTCAGGCAACTTAAAATGCGGTGCAGAAGCGAACCACATGAGCCAATTCAATAAGGTTGAAGTTTAAACAGTGCAAAGTAAAAAGACAAGAGATAAGCTGGTACTAGCCCGGAAAAAGCCTAAAATTTTAAGGTGCCTAGAGTTATCCAGAAGCAGTGAGGAATCACTGAAGAGTTACACACAGGGCCCCACGAGGAAAGGTAGTGATTTGGAAAGATTGCTTTGGCCACAGTATAGAGCATGGACTTGAAGTCACCCCTGCTGAAGCAATTCTTTATCCCATTTTTTGTCTTACAAAAAAGCCAAAATCCTTAATAGGGTTCACAAGTCACAAAGCCTTGCTCAGTCAGGTCCAGGGTTCCTATCTAGTTTCAACTCCATCTCTGCTTCCTTGGGTCTGTCCATTCCAGTCACAGTGGGTTTTCTTCCACTTCTTCCAAAGGACCAAGCTCATATTTCCACCCATTCTGGAACTCCAACTGGGTTGTTTACTCTGCCTTGATCTGATCTGAAGGACTCATTCATCTCTGGCTAATTTATGCCTTTCATTCAGATTTTAGCCTAATCTTCACTTTCTCAAGGATGTGTTGCTTCACCTCCTAGACTACATTAAGCCCCCTCTACACACTGGACACCCTCATTATAACCAGTACCTCTCCTCTCATTACACTTTATTGAAAATGTTTATTCAGTGCCAGTCTTCCCCAACAGACTGAACTTCTCCTTCATACCTCTCTTATTAGTCATTGGCAAGTGTTATATGGACTCAGTGTATCACTCAGTCATTGTATACTGGATAAATGAATGATAGCAAGAGACAGGAGATATATATGAACTAAGGAGGTAAAAACAATGGATTTGAGTCTTAAGTGCTAGAGTGACTGGATTTGCAAATTAACTGAAAACAAGGGGAAAGAGTTGGAGGAAAGGGCAGGCCTTGTATGTCTGGTTCCCCATTGCCTTGCACAGAGAATTGAATGGTACCTGGCCCCTGGTAAAATATCCAGTAAATAGTTGTGTCGAATAAAGTTGGGTAAGTGGAGGTCATTTCTCAGCTTGCAGTTTGATCTAGTGTGCAGCTCCATTCCCTGAGAGATAGAAAACATGGGTCAACTGCTTGTACATCAAAGTTTCAAATAGCATTGCTCAGCTGTTTGCTTTTGAAGAGACTACTATAGAAGTATTCAAAATGACCTTCTAACAATAGAAAGGAAAACAGAGGATGAGTGTGAGTGAAATATTACTGGGCTATATTATATTTATATATATAAATCTATATTTATATTTATTATAAATATAATTATAAAATACATATTATATATTACTGGCTATATTTTATTTATATATAAATATATTTATATTTATATTAGTATTCTAATTTAAATTATAACCAGTTATTTTCAGTAGAATTATATTATCTGACTGTCTTTAATTTCTGGTAAAGACAAGCTATGATGTTGGATGCTGCTGCTGCTGCTGCTAAGTTGCTTCAGTTGTGTCCAACTCTGTGCGACCCCATAGACAGCAGCTCACCAGGCTCCCTCGTCCCTGGGATTCTCCAGGCAAGAACACTGGAGTGGGTTGCCATTTCCTTCTCCAATGCATAAAAGTGAAAAGTGAAAGTGAAGTCACTCAGTCAGGTCCGACTCTTAGAGACCCCATGGACTGCAGCCCACCAGGCTCTTCCGTCCATGGGATTTTCCAGGCAAGAGTACTGGAGTGGGGTGCCATGTTGGATGATCTGCTTCTTAACACTGCACTGGAAGTTGCAAAAAAAAAAAAATTGTTTCCTTTGTCCTAGATAGGAAGGATTACAGAGATTCCCTAAAAGCTTCTCTACTCTAACCAGTTATGTTATCTTTTAACTTCAACAATGTAACACACAAGGTTTCCTTCTGAGGTATGAAAAGTTCTGAAACTATCTAGATAATGCTGATGATTGCACAAGATTGTAACTGCACTTAATGCCACTGAATCATTTACTTTAAAATTGTTACAATGTAAATTTATGTTATGTATCTCTTACTACATACACAAATTTAACAGGAAGATCTGACTACCTTATGTAACTTAGAAAAATGTAAGATTCACTCCACTTGTGAGATGCTTTTGAAAAGCATAGCAATGCAATGCTGTAGAAATTTTTTTCCGGAAAGAAGATTTGGAGTCCAATGTCTGAGAAAGGAATGAAATTCTGGTTGCACGTGACCTGACTTTGAAAGTAGGAGAAAGAGAGTCTAAGTAATAACAGAAAACAATTGCTTCCCAAGGTATATAAGAAAAGGGCTGTCCTTGATTTTCTCCCTGTCTAATTCTATTTGCTTCTCAAGAGTTGCGTTCTTAAAGAATTTGAACTCCCAATGCAATTCTGTGCTTACGAAATCCAAGAAATGTGGTCCTTACAGTAGTTTTCAGCTTTGTAACCAATAAGAACACACTTATTTACTGTTTTCCTTCAGAGATTGCACATTTGGAAAGGTGCTATCTATTAAACAATATCAAACTTCCTTTGTTAAATATAATTAATTCATTTTCTGTTTTCTACTCACTGTATAATACTTGTGTACCTATCCACCTGTGTCTCTGATTAGCAGGCAACAGTTAGTGTTACCATAGTTGGTTGATGAAACTGCAGTAAAAGCAATGAATTGACTTTCAGGCTTATCTGCCAGCATTTTCATCCATCAATGCTTTTAGACATTTTAAAACACTGAAAATTCACTAGGTTCTTTAAAATACTGAAAAATAGCTTGGACCCCTCCGTTGCTACCTTCCAGGGTCTTTAATAAAGAATCACAACTGGAATAATTAGTGTTTATCTTGTGTATCTCAGTGGAGTGGAGGCAACCACCTTAATCAAGCTTATCAAAATCACCACCGGGTCTTTTTCAGGCTACACGTTTCCCTGAGACCCTGCAGAGAAACTGGTACACCTTCTGAGCAAGGGCAGGTGGATGGTGATGTTTTTTGCTCTCTTGAGAATTATTACTGCTCTAGTGAGATGCTGTTATCAATGACAGTATATTATACTTTTCAAGTGTATGAAGACCAAGAATGTTAAGAACCAAACTGAGTTACATAGGCCTTCATGTCAGACTTTCACAGCAAAACAAATTTCTAATGGCAAATCATTCTCATGGCCTGGACTGAACAGCGTGGGCCAAGAAACAATAAGAAAGCGCTCTAACAAATTTATGGGGAAAAAAATATTAAATTTCAAATAAAAGTGGGTAACAGTCATAGATAGTTCATAAGAGAAGAAACTAAAGTTACTAACAAAAATGGTGGTGGGCGAGACAATGTATCAACCTGCCTAGGAAATGAAGAAAGAAAAATACAAGGCACACTGCAGGCTTGACTTTGGCTTCCGATCAAGATGGAGTAACAGTGACCGGACTGATCCTCATGCCCGAAGCCACTGAAATATGGATGAACTTTAGCACATAATTATTTGTAAAACGGTGAACATCAGTCAGTGAGGAGAGTGATTCCTGAGAGACGGAGGAAAACTGAGGTGAGCCACCTGATTGCCTTATGCCTCGACAGAGCTTCTTCAGAGCATCTGCTCTGATGGAGTTTTCAGCTCACGGCCTCTGAGTTGAAAGAAGAAACAGAGAACCCAAGAAGATCAAGGCATCTAGAATTTGCAGGATAGAGTAATGAGATGGAGAAAGCTGCAGAGAGTGAACCCCAGAAGTCTGCAGAAGGAGGGTTTCCGTGAAGTCTTTAGCTGAGGACCAATCAGCATGAGCGTGTGAGGAAACCACCAGAGGCCAGAGAGAGACCCCGTCCCACCCCCGCAAAAGGCCTGAAACAGACACTGGCTGGGGCTCACGTCAGGCCCATCCCACCAGCAGACTGGAACATGGGCTGTGGTGGAATATTCAGAAGGATCCTGCCTCACCCTTAGGGAATTAGTCCTTCAGTGAACACTGGCCTGGTCCCACCTAATAAGTCTTAGAAGCAAGACCCAAAAGAATCAGACTATTTCCCAGAATAAAGCCCATGATCATTATGTGAATATAAAACTATTTAGTAGCCAGTGAGATAAAATTCACAGTGTCTAGAATTCAATAAAAAAATTAAACAGAACTTCAAAAAAAATTACATAATGGGGAGATAAATTAATCATGCAGGTTTTAATTAATTAATCTAAGATGGTAGAATTTGCAAACTAAGTAGATAAAATGATGATTTAAAACTGTATTCCCTATTCCATATAATTAAAAGTTAGAGACATAGAAGACATAAGAAAGACCTATATCAAACTTGAGAGATTAAAACAGTATATGGGGATCATCTCATATCATTGGATGAGATGAACAGCAAATTAAACATTGCAGAAGAGAAATATTATTGAATTTGAAGACACAGCAATAGAAACTTCCCCAAATATAATGAGAGAATGTTGTTTAGTTGCTAAGGCATGTCCAACTCTTTGCCACATCTTGGACTGTAGCCCAACAGACTACTCTGTTCTTGGGATTTTCCAGCCAAGAATACTGGAGTGGGTTGTGATTTCCTTCTCCAGGGGATCTTCGCAACCCAGGAATTGACCCATCTCCTGCCTAACAAGCAGACTCTACCACTGAGCCACCTGGGAGCCCATAATGAGAGAATAGAGAATCAGAAAAATAAACAGAGCATCAGAGAAACATGAGACAACTTCAAACAGCAAAATATACATGAAATTTTGGTTCCTTAAGGAGGGGGGTTAGGCAAAAAAAAAAATTGCTGTAACAAATTCTTTCCAAATTTGATAGAAGCCTACAGATAAACCCACAGATCTAAGAATACCAATTAACCCCAAGCACTAGAAATATAAGGGAAACTACAGCAAGGTATATCACAATAAATTTGCTCCAAACCAGTGATGAAGAATAGAATCTCAAAGTCAGTGGAAAAGAATATCTTACATGCAGAAGAAGAAACATTAGTATGACAGCAGACATGTCATCGGGAAAAAATACAAGTGAGAAGACATAGAACAACAACTTCAAAATATTAACTTCAAATCCTATATCTAGCAAATATGTTATTTCAAACAAAGGCAAGGGAGGAGATATATGTATGGTTTTAGCTGATTAACATTGTACAGCAGAAACCAACACAACATTGTAAAGCAATTATCCTCTAATTAAAAATTTAAAAATAAAAACCAATTGCTTAAGATAAGGAAACAATAGAAAAGCTGAAAGAATTAATTAGGTAGATAGCTTACACTACAAGAAAGGCTAAGAAAATCCTCAGACAGAAAATGATACCAGATTAAAATACAACAAAATGAAGAGATCTAAAATGGGAACTATGTGAGTAAATGTAAAAGTTTTTATTTTCATTATTCACATCCTTTAAAAAAATGGTATTGTTGTTGTTCAGTTGCTAAGTCATGTGCAACTCTTTGCCACACCATGGGGTGTAGCACAACAGGCTCCTCTGTCCTCTACTGTTCCCCAGAGTTTGCTTAAATTCATGTCAGTTCACTTAGTGATGCTCTCTAACCATCTTATTCTCAGCCGCCCCACTTCTCCTCTTATCCTCAATCTTTCCCAGCATCAGGGTCTTTTCCAGTGAATTGGCTCTTCATATCAGATTGCCAAAGTATTAGAGCTTCAGTATTGGTCCTTTCAATGAATATTAGGGTTGATTTCCTTTAGTATTGACTGGTTTGATTTCCTTGCTCTCCAAGGGACTCTCAAGAGTGCTCTCTAGCACCACAATTCAAAAGCATCAATTCGTCAGCACTCGGCCTTTTTTGTGGTCCAGCTCTCACACGACTACTGAAAAAAACATAGCTTTGACTATACAGTCCTTTGTCAGCAAAGTGATGTCTCTGCTTTTTAATACACTGTCTAAACTTGTCATAGCTTTACTAACAAGAAGCAAGCATTTTTTAATTTCATGTCTGCGGTCACCATCCACAGTGATTTTAGAGCCCAAGAAAATAAAATCTGTCACTGCTTCCACTTTTTCCCCTTCTATTTGCCATGGAATGATGGGACCAAGTGCCATGAAGTTGAGTTTCAAGCCAGCTTTTTCACTCTCCTCTTTCATTTTCACCAAGAGGCTGTTTAGTTCCTCTTCACTTTCTGCCATTAGAGTCATATTATTTGCATATCTGAGGTTGTTAATATTTCTTCCAGCAATCTTGAGTATAGCTTGTGATTCATCCAGCTGGCATGTCACATAATGTACTCTGCCTGTAAGTTAAATAAGCTAGGTGACAATATACAGCCTTGTCATACTCCTTTCCCAATTTTGAATCAGTTCTATCTGTTGCCTCTTGATGCATATACAGGTTTCTCAAGAGACAAATGAGGTGGTCTGGTACTCCCATCTCTTTAAGAATTTTCCAAATTTGCTGACATATTGAGTGCAGCACTTTAACAGCACCATCTTTTAGGGTTTTAAGTAGCTCAGCTGGAATTTCATCACCTCCATTAGCTTTGTTCATAGTAATGCTACCTAAGGCCCACTTGACTTAACACTCCAGGATGTCCAGCTCTAGGCAAGGGAGCACACCATCATGGTTATCCAGGTCATTAAGATCTTTTTTGTATAGTTCTTTATATTCTTGCTGCCTCTTCTTAATTCCTTTTGCTTCTGTCAGGTCCTTATTATTTCAGTCCTTTATCATGCCCATCTTTGCAGGAAATGTTCCCTTGATATCTCCAACTTTCTTGAAGAGATTTCCAGTCTTTCCCATTCTATTGTTTTCCTCTACTTCTTTACATTATTATGTCTCCTTACTTTTCTCCAAAATGTTGCATTCAGTTGGGTATATCTCTCCCTTTCTCCCTTGCCTTTCATTTCTCTTTCCTCAGCTATTTATAAGATCTCCTTAGACAACTACTTTGCCTTGTTGCATTTCTTTTTCTTTGGGATGGTTTTGGTTACCACCTCCTATATGAACCTCTTTCCATATTTCTTCAGGCACTCTGTCTACAAGATCTAATCCTTCAAATCTATTCATCACTTCCACTGAACAATCATAAGGGATTTGATTTAGGTCATATTTGAATGGCCTAGTGGTTTTCCATACTTTCTTCAATTTAAGCCTGAATTTTGCAATAAGGAGCTGATGATCTGAGCCACAGTCAGCTCCAAGTCTTGTTTTTGCTGATTGTATAGAGCTTCTCCATCTTTGGCTGCAATGAACATAATCAATCTGATTTCAGTATTGACCATCTGGTGATGTCCATGTGGAGAGTCACCCCTTGGATTGTTGGAAAAGGATGTTTGCTATGACCAGTGCATTCTTTTGACAAAATTCTGGTAGCCTTTGCCCTGCTTCATTTTTAACTTCCCTATTACTCAGGTACCTCTTAACTTCCTACTTTTGCATTCCAATCCCCTATGATGAAAACAACATCTTTTTTTGGTGTTTGTTCTAGAAGGTCTTGTAGGTCTTTATAGAATCAATCAACTTCAGCTTCTTTGGCATTAGTGGTTGGGGCATAGATTGGATTACTGTGATGTTGAATGGTTTGCCTTGGAGATGAGCTGAGATCGTTCTGTTGTTTTTGAGACTACAGCCATGTACTGCATTTCAGACTCTTTTATTGACTATGAGGGCTACCCCATTTCTTCTAAAGGATTCTTGCCCACAGTAGTAGATATAATGGTCATCAGAATTAAATTCACCCATTCTCATCCATTTCAGTTCACTGATTCCTAAGATGTCAGTGTTCAGTCTTGCCATCTCCTGCTTGAAAAAGTGAAAGTGTTAGTAGCTCAGTGTGTCCCACTCTGCGATCCCATGGACGGTAGCCCACCATGCTCCTCTGTCTATGGAATTCTTCAGGCAAGAATACTGGAGTGGGCAGCCATTCCCTTCTCCAGGGGCTCTTCCCAAGCCAAGTATCGAACCTGAGTCTCCTGCATTGCAGGCAGATTCTTTACCATGTAAGCCACCAGGGAAGCTGTCAGTGTTCAGTCGCTGTCTTCTACTTGATCACATCCAATTTACCTTGATTCATGGACTTAACTTTCCAGGCTCCTATACAATATGGAGTATTAGTAATTACCCTCCGCTCTTCCCCAGTAGCATAGTGGACACGTACTGACCTGGGTGGCAGGGGGTTGTTTATCTTCCGGTGTCGTATCTTTTTGCCTTTTCATACTGTCCATTGGGTTCTCTGTGCAATATTACTTGAGTGAAGTTGCCATTTCCTTCTCCAGTGGGCCATGTTTTGTCAAAACTCTTAACTATACTCTGTCCATCTTGGGTAGCCTGCATTGCATGGCTCATAGCTTTGTTGAGTTACATAACCCCTTCGCCATGACAAGGCTGTGATCCATGAAGGGGTTTAAAAAGATATAGGCTATTTAAACAAAAATGCTAACAATGGAGTTTAGGCTTATACCATTTATACAAGTAAAATATACGCCAACAATAGCACACAAGTTGAAAGGAGTGAATTGGAGCTGTAATATTTTTTCTTACCCTGTACATGGAGTAGTATGTAACATCACTTGAAGGTAGACTGTGATAAGTAAAAATCAGTAAGACTATTAAAGATTTCAAAAACACCATTACCAACTTGACCTAATTGACATTTCTAGAAGATTCTATTAATGTTTTCTAATGAAGAATAATAGAGCAAATACACGTTCTTCTCAAGTACATGTGGAATATTTACCAAATTAGATCATTTTCTAGGTCATAAAACAAATCTCAATAAATTCAAGAGGGTTCACAAAGTTTCAAGTTTGTGAACAGAGATACTATGTTCTCTGACCACAGTGGGACTAAAGTAGAAACAAAAGTATATCCTTGAAAAATCTCCAAATATATGAAAACTAAATAACATACTACTAAAACAATCCATGGATAAAAGAAGAAATAAAATGGAAACTGAAATTATTTTCAGTGAAATGAAAATACAATGTATTCGAATTTTTAGGACTCCACTAAAGCATTTCTTAGAAGGGAATATGTAGTGTTTGTAGTAGTGTTTAAGGAAAAGTTTTAACCTATATTAAAAAAGAAAAAATGTCTCTAATCAGTGACCTCAGGCTCAGCATTAAGCAATAAGAAAACAAGCAAATTAAATCTAAAGATAGTAGAAGAAATGAAATAGTAAAGATTAGACCAGTGATTAATTAAATAGAAAATGGAAAAACAATAGAGAAAAATCCATAAACCAAAAACTACTTCTTTGAGATCAATCAAATAAATTAACCTCTAGTCAGCTTGACCAAAGAGAAAAAAAAAGTAACAAATGACTAATATCCAGAATGAGGAAGGTGGTGGTATTTACTACAAATTCTACAAATACCAAAGGAATGATAAAATATTTTGAATAATATTATGCCAATGAATTCAACAACTTAGATTATTTAATTCCTTGATAAATTCCTTGATAGACACAAGCTATTAAAGGTTACAAGGAAAAAATTAATAACCTCAATTCTTCTATGTCTATTAAAGAAATTACAATTATAGTTTAAAAACATTCACACAGAGAAAACTCTGGGCACAGATGACTTCTCTGGTTAAATTTACCAAACGTTTAAGGAAGAAATAATACTAGTTCTACACAAACTCTTCCAGAAAATATTACATTAATACTAAAACTAAAGACATTACAAAAACACTATAGACTAATATCTCTTGTAAACACAGAAGCAAAAGTTTATCAAATTAAATCCAATATTTTTTTCAAAAGGATAATATATCATGACCAAGAGGGGTTTATCTTAGGTATGAAAGGTTTATTTAACATTTAAAAATTTTTAAATGCTATTCACCATAAAAACTTGAAGTAAAACACCTTGATCATCTCAGAAGATATGGAACAAACATATGGACAAAATCCAATACCCATTTCTGATTTAAAAAAAAAAAAAAAAAGACCAAGCTCTCAGCAAATTAAGAGTAAAAGAGAACTTCTTCAACCTGATAAAGGGCATCTGTGGAAAATCCTAAATTTCATACTTTATGGTGAAAAAGTGAAACAACCTAAATGCCCAATTATAAATATGATTAAAATAATTACAGTGGATCCATGCATTATAACATTTTAGGAATGTTAAAAGTCAAATATTTAAAGAATATTTTGAAGCAAGGAAAATTGTTTATGAAACAATGCTGAATGAAAAATGGCCTATATAAGTACATGATCCAATTGTGTTAAATACAGAGAGAGAGAGAATAAAATCAAAAGGAAATATTCATACATGTTAACAGTTATTAACTTTTGCTGGGGAGAGGAAGAATGATATTATTAGTAATTTGTTCTGTATATACTTTTCTGCAGTTCCAAATTTTTGTCTTTAATGTTAGAAAAATTAATGTTACTAAATTTTAAGAAACAAATAGTAGAGTGGAAAAAATAAAATAGAGAAGTTTAATGATTCCAAATTTGTATCGTCGATTTTCCTCAGCCTCTTCCAATATTCACAACTGGCCCTAGCTTCTCAGATAACTACAGACAATTAAAATTTAAAAGGTCCACAATCAAACTTAGGATCTTGTTTAATATGATTATGAATTCATTAATTTACCTATTCAACAAACACATTGAGTGTGTACTATATATATACAGTCGGGTACTGTAGTAGGCAGTGAACATACAGCAACAAATAGGATATGGACCCTGCCTTCAAGAATCCTCTGACATTGTGATGGACATAAGCAATCACATTTTATAGTAGAGTAATCACATTTTATAGTAGAGTAACATGTGTTATATAATGGGAATATGTATAAGGTGCCACAAAATTTACAGAAGAAAAACAATGACCCTAGCCTTTGGTGGTTAGAAAATTCTTTCTGTAGCAGAAAACATATAAACTGAGTTGCAAAGAATGTGAAGTTTAGGCAGGTGACATGTAGTAACTTATGTTCCAGAAAGAGATCTGTTTGCATAAAGGCCAAGAGGCTCACAGGGTTCCCCTGGTGGCTCAGATGGTTAAAAAAAAAAAAAAAAAAAATCTGCCTGCAATGCAGGAGATGCAGATTTGATCCCTGGGTCAGGAAGATCCTCTGGAGAAGTGAATGGCTGCCCACTCCAGTATTTTTGCCTGGAGAATTCCATGGACAGAGGAGCCTAGAGGGCTACAGTCCATGGGGTTGCAAAACCTAGACAGTGTATTAAAAAGCAGAGACATCACTTAACCAACAAAGGTCCATATAGTCAAAGCTATGCTTTTTCCAGTAACCATGTACAACAAAGAAGTCAGGGAAGTCATGTAGGACAGAGAAGCCTGACATGCTGCCGTCCATGGGGTTCAAAGAGTTGGATACAACTTAGCAACTGAACAAGAGGCTCATTCAGAGAACTGCAAGCAAACACTTGAAAATAGGATCCTGATCATAAAAATCCTTGAAAATCATCAAGGAATGGGGACTTTATTCTGTGACAATGAGAAACTGTTACAGGATTTTCACTAGCACCAAGTATCCACACATTCATGCAGTTATAGATTTGGAGAAACAGAGCTTCCTCTCCTTCTAACACCCAGCTATTTTTCAGAATCTGTGAAGCAGGGCTAGATGGCTCACAAATAGGACTGTACCACTGTTACTGGCTTCTGCCATATGAAGTTGATGGTAACCACGCCAAAGATTTGTGACGTTACCATCTGCTTTGGAGCACCCATTCCTGTTGGCCACGCTGACCTCTGACGTAGTCAACCTTAAAATTGCTCTTTTGCTGGACAGTCTGCTGTGAAATAAGAGAGGAAAGCTCTCCCCTCCATGTGATGCTTTGGTGGGAGAGGGAGGGCCGTCCTCATAGCAGGGTGGTCCAAGGATGTCACAGAGTTTCGTAAGCCTGCTGTATTTGTTTGTTCAGCCATTTTTTTCCTGGGAAGCACTTCTACCACAGAGCACTTGGATCAGAAAAGTTTCAAGTAACAGCTATTACTATGTTCCAAGCTCAAGTGGTTATCCTCTGATGTTTAGAACCTACTATGGAGATTGGAAATTTATGCCAGACTCTTTTCTTCCATCAGGTGGCTCTCTCTCAGGGAATCTTTCTCTCATTTTGATTTGGCTTGTTTTAGACATCCAGAGTCTACCATATGTGACATGTCTGAATGCCACTTGCAAAAACCCTCTGAATGCTTTGCCTAGCAGTTTCCCCAGCCTCCCTGGGTAAATTGAGCTAAATCAATATCAGAAACTGGGAGTGAAAGGAACTCCCCCTGATCCATCCACCAGCTGTACCCGTGTCTCAGCTATGGTTCAGCCAGGACACAAGTTGATCCTTCCACAGTGAAAAATGTAAAAGCTTTCGACCAAATGCTAATAATAGAGCTCTAACCAAATGCTAATAATAGAGATCTCTCTGAAGTAGGGGCTTCCCTGGTGGCTCAGCTGGTAAAGAATCCTCCTGCAATGCGGGAGACCTGGGTTCGACCTCTGGGTTGGAAAGATCCCCTGAACAAGGGAAAGGCTACCCTCTCCAGTATTCTGGTGTGGAGAATTCCATGGACTGTATAGTCCATGGGATCACAAACAGCTGGACACGACTGAGCAACTTTCACTTCACAGCGCTGAAGTAGAATTTAGGGTGCTATATTTTCTAGTTTCTTATTTTCATTTTCTAAGTTGCTTCTCAGTGACTATAATTATAATATTTGTAAGAGATCCAACAAAAGTAAATAAATGCTGCCATGATCAATAAACAGAGGGTTGGGGTGGCTATCGGTGAATGGTGGAGGAAACCAGCACTCTCACATAAGTTAGAAGGGGGAGGACCTTTTCTTTGACAGCTATTTGGAAATAGCTGTCAGATCTTTGCCACACTCTATGACCATCAATTTCCCTGCAGATATATTCCCTTAAAGCTATACAAATATCAGTAGATGCATAGGGATGTTCAAGGGAGCATTTTTCGCAACAGTAAACATCCTAAGTGGTCATCGACACAAAGATGATTAACTAGGTTTGGATACATCCATATCAGGGATGTGGTGCTAAATATAATGAAGTACTGATAGATCTCTATGTACTGCTTTGTACTGCATTCAAGATGTATTGAGAAGAGGTAGGTTGCAGAGGAGTTATATATATATATATATATATATATATATATATATATATACTGATACCACTTGAGGAGAAAGATGGATAGGTGGGTGAATATATGGATTGATAGGTGACAGATGATAGGTAGATAGGTAATTTGGATACAAATAGCAAATGTCTGGAAGAATTCAGAAGAATGTTGTGACTTTTACTCATCATCTTGTAGCTTTTATACTGTGACTCATTTCTACTCACCCCATGAACCCTGAGTTAAGGCCAGTATTCTCCAAGATGCCAGGTCTTTTCAAGAATACTTACACATGCTATTTCTTCTATCACAAGTGCCTCCCCTCTCCTCTATCTTCTCACAAACTCCTTTTTTTTCAGTAAGGGTCCAGATTCATGGCACCTCTTCAAGATGCCGTCTTCAGAGCTCTTGCTTTCATTATATATTAGCAGCTTTTTAGGGTCATTAAAAAAAAAAAAAAAAAGCCTGTTTCCCTCACTAAAAGGGAAACCTCTCAAAACAGGAAAACCATGACTTTATCTCAGAATCTAGATTTATATTTCAGAATCTAAAGCCATGTGTGGTACCTAATAAATATCTTCAAAATGATTGCTATTTAAAAAAAGGAATGACCTTTGTAAATATGAAAGTCTAGTCTCCTAGAAAAAAGAAATTAGCCTTAGCACGCTAAATAAATGTCTGTCTAAAAAAAAAAAAAGGCCTGCAAGTCAGAATATTGAGGTCTAATATATTACTGAAGTAAGGTTTAATCAAAATGGATGCTTTCAATTAACTGAGTATCTTGAGTAAATTTTCAGACTTTGCTGTTACTTTAAAGAAATTATTCTGTGTTAAATCTCAAGAATCATTTTCTATTTCAGCCAATTTCTCATCTTTTGTTTATACAAGAAGATGATACAAATGACTGGATTTTATTGGCATTTGTCATTTCTAATTATAGATCTTGTTTTTAAAAGAAGCATAGAATCACAGCATTGGTTAAAGGTTATATACCTTGTGATCCTTTTGTTTAATGTTGAAACTTCTCTTCTTGTTCTCTGCTGTAGTTCAGACTTTAGGAAAGGGTGAGGAAAGGCACAAAATTTGATTGGCAGCAAACACGGATGTTAACTAAAGGGACTACAGTCGAATGTGAATAATTATATAAATCATAATAGAAAGTGAAAATCAGTCAGTTTCCACATACAGCATGTGCTGCTTGGTTTCCTGAATGCAGGAAGTGTTGGGAGGATTGATGGGTATGTTTTGTGTGGATCCAAGTGGACTTTCTCAGTCACTTCTGGCTTTTACAAATTACGCTGGAGTCCTTTTGTAATGCTAATAACACAGTGATACAGATAAATGACAATACAGCCTATGATTTCCATGAACAGTTGTGATTACATATATTTTCTCCTATTGACCCATGAATATATCTTTCATACCATATGTCCCAGCTTTTATTTCTGAGAACATGGCTTACTAGGGTTATAAACTAAATTGTTGATAAATAATTTATGAAGGATATTGTTTTGCTTGGGGAGATAAGATTAGATCTGTTTTATTAAATCTTCTAAATAAACTGTGGAGCTCTTCTGTAATAAAAAGTGACCTTCATGGAAGAGATGGATGGGCTGCAGATGACTGTCACTTCTCCTCACTGCATATACCCTTCGTATTTAGTACCATTCCTCACACAAAATAGACTTTTAGTAAGTGTTGCTGAATTAATTAAAAGATTGGAATTAAGGAGAAATGTCTCGAAGCCATGAACAGAAATTAATCTTCTCTTCTAATAGAACTCTAATATGGCATTTGCTCAGAGGTGATGATTTTCTGGGGTTGTCACATATCTACTAGGACTTAGATATTTGGTCGTGCTCAACTCATTTCAAAGCCAGCTGAGAAGTGCTTGGAATTTCAACATACCAACACCCACAGACTGCCACCCACTGTCCACCCTACTGGGCCTCAAATAATTTCTTTGATACTTCATCCGTTTGCTTTTGTGGCCTTTGTCCTAGAAATTGAAATGTGTCTTTGTTCATGCTTTTATTCTACTTCAAAATTCAAATGTCTGGAATGGGAAAAATATTGCTGAAAACAAACTTTCTATGCTTTGTCCCTAAATAACCCGGCGATTAAATAGGATCCACCGAACGTGACATTTGACGTCATTTCTTACGAAGAAATCGTAAGCGTCCTCTGAGTTTTGGAAATAAGAAAATTTTGAAGTGAAGATGTGTAGTTGAATTTTTTTTTTTAATTTTGTGCCATGACATGCAGATTTGAAAAGTGTTTCACACAGCAGCCACCAGGATCTCTTCAAAAATCTGATCACAGCTCTCCACTGCTTAAAGCTTTTCCGTGGTTTCCCGTTGATCCTACATTAGTCCCAGCTTCTCACTGCAGCCATGAGAAGCTGTGTGTCCCATCCCCATCCAATTCATCTGTCTCATCTTACACCCTTTCTCCTCGGTCCACATACCCAGCAAGAGAAACTTCTTGCTATTACACTTTCCCCCACTAGAAGCTTCTCACAGGCTCTTCTCCAGCCTGTGCAGCCAACACCACCTTTGTCGGCACCTCCAGCCACCTTTGCACTTCCATGGCTGACTCCTCAGCATTCACCTCCTCACAAGAAAAGCTTTTGTTTCCACAGATTAACAGTTCACAAAGCATCTCGAACTTCCCCTTCACAATTTCTATAATGTCTATGTTCCTCACTGGATCTGGAGATCATTCCTAACCTTGGCATTAACATGTCTTTAACTCAAGCAAAGTGCTTCAGCACACAGTAGCATAGCAATAAATGAGACAATATAACTGTGATGGAATACTAGAAACAATCAGGGTTTGGGTGTTATAGGTCTAGGTTTTAATCTTGATCTTTTACAGTGACAGACTTTATTTTCTTGGGCTCCAAAATCATTGCAGATGGTGACTGCAGCCATGAAATTAAAAGATGCTTGCTCCTTGGAAGAAAAGCTATGACCAACCTTGACAGCATATTAAAAAGCAGAGGCATTACTTTGCCAACAAAGGCCCATCTAGTCAAAGTTATGGTTTTTCCAGTAGTCATGTATGGATGTGAGAGTTGTACCATAAAGAAAACTGAGTGCCAAAGAATTGATACTTTTGAACTGTGGTGTTGCAGAAGACTCTTGAGAGTCCCTTGGACTGCAAGGAGATCCAACCAGTCCATCCTAAAGGAAATCAGGCCTGAATATTCATTGGAAGGACTGATGCTGAAGCTGAAACTTCAATACTTTGGCCACCTGATGCAAAGAACTGACTCATTAGAAAAGACCCTGATGCTGGGCAAGATTGAAGGCAAGAGGAGAAGGGGACGACAGAGGATGCGATGGTTGGATGGCATCATTGACTTAATGGACATGAGTTTGAGCAAGCTCCGTGAGTTGGTGATGAACAGGGAAGTTTGGCGTGCTGCAGTCTGAGAGGTCACAAAGAGTTGAATACAACTGAGCGACTGAACTGAACTTAATCTAGATCTAAGTTATGGACAAACACTAAGTAAGCTTTTTCATCTGCCTCTGACTCAATGCCTAAAGTTAAAATTGACTGAAAGGTCTTCAAGCTGTGGGTAAAAACAAGCCAAAATAAATAATAAAATCCTTCTTTCAAAAAACACTTAGCCATTGCCTACCTGCTGAGAACCCATAAACTTCAGCGTTGCAATTTAGTTTTTAAGTTGACAATGAACTTAGTCGCTTTAAATATTTCAATATTTGGGGGATGAAGAAGAAAAAAGTAAGACTCTTAGAAGTGAATATTGAGGCTGACTCACCTTGAAGCAAAGACAGCTAGGTCTGTTGGGGACACAGCAGCCACGTGTCTGTCTATTGGATGTGGCTTCATCTTTGGCTCCTACAGAAAGCCATAATTCTATGTGCTAAGCTGTGCAAAAGCAGAGACATTACTTTGCCAACAAAGGTCTGTCTAGTCAAGGCTATGGTTTTTCCTATGGTCATGTATGGATGTGAGAGCTGGACTGTGAAGAAGGCTGAGCACAGAAGAATTAATGCTTTTGAATTGTGGTGTTGGAGAAGACTCTTGAGAGTCTCTTGGACTGCAAGGACATCCGACCAGTCCATTCTGAAAGAGATCAACACTGGGATTTCTTTGGAAGGAATGATGCTAAAGCTGAAGCTCCAATACTTTGGCCACCTCCTGCGAAGAGTTGACTCATTGGAAAAGACTCTGACGCTGGGAGGGATTGGGGGCAGGAGGAGAAGGGGACGACAGAGGATGAGATGGCTGGATGGCATCACTGACTCGATGGACGTGAGTCTGAGTGAACTCCGGGAGTTGGTGATGGACAGGGAGGCCTGGCGTGCTGCAATTCACGGGGTCGCAAAGAGTCAGACACGACTGAGCGACTGGACTGAACTGAACTGAAGCTGTGCAAACCTAGGGCAGGAAGGGGTGGGACAATTGGTCTTTGTATCCATGTGACTATCCAGGAAGCATGTGACAAATGTTTGAGGAGTATTTTTACTATACTGTGTATCTGTTTAATTTTAAACGTATATATAGCTTGTGTGAGTAATGTATATATAAAGAATATATATCTCACCCAGGTGGCGCTGGTGGTAAGGAATCTACCTGCCAATGAGGGAGACACAAGGGACACAGGTTCTACCCCTGGGTCAGGAAGATCCCGTGAAGTAGGAAGTGGCAACCCACTCCAGTATTCTTGCCTGGAAAATTCCATGGAAAGAGGAGCCTGGTGGGTTACAATCCATGGGGCCACAGAGGGTCATATACGACTAAGCAACTAAGCAGCAGCGTATTTATGTAAATATATATTATATAGACAGAGTAATAGTTTATCAAGATAGAATTCACAAACCATACAATTGATCTACTTAAAGGATATAATTCAAAGTTTTTAGTATCTTCATAGAGTTGTGCCAACCAGCATCACAAACAATTTTAGAATATCTTCATCACTCTACAAAGCAACCCTATATAAATTTAGCAGTCACTCCCCATTATTTTTAATCCTCAGCCCTAAGCAATCATTAATTGACTTTTTGTCTCTAGAAATTTGCCCATTCTGAACATTCCATATAAACAGAATCATACAATGTTGTGTACTTTGTGATTGGCTTTTTTAATTTAACACCATGTTTCAAAATCCATCCATGTGGCAGCTTGTTTTAGTACTTCATTTTTTAGAGCTGAAGAGTATTCCATTGCATGGATATGCCACATTATATTTATCCATGCATCAATTTACAGAGATTTGCATTATTTCACTTTTTGGCTATCATGAACAATGTGGCTCTGAACATTCATACACATATTTTTGTGTGGGCATATATTTTTAATATCTCTTGGACATATGCTTAGGATTAGAATTGCTGGGTAATATGGTAATTCTCCACTTAACCTTATGAGCAACTTCCAGACTTTTCCACAGTGACTACATCATTTTCCATTCCTACCAGTCATGTATGAAGATTCCAAATTTTCCACAGCTTCACCAACACTTGCTATTGGTTGTCTTTTTGATTACAGTCATTCTAGTAAGCATGAAGTGGTCTCTCACTGTGGTTTTGATTGTTTGGCACCCCACTCCAGTGCTCTTGCCTGGAAAATCCCATGGACGGAGGAGCCTGGAAGGCTGCAGTCCATGGGGTCGCTAAGAGTCGGATACAACTGAGCAACTTCACTTTCATTTTTCTTTTTTTTTTTTTTTAATTTTATTTTATTTTTAAACTTTACATAATTGTATTAGTTTTGCCAAATATCAAAATGAATCTGCCACAGGTATACATGTGTTCCCCATCCTGAACCCTCCTCCCTCCTCCCTCCCCATTCCATCCCTCTTTTTTCACTTTTATGTACTGGAGAAGGGAATGGCAACCCACTCCAGTGTTCTTGCCTGGAGAATCCCAGGGACAGGGGAGCCTGGTGGGCTGGCATCTATGGGGTCGCACAGAGTCGGACACGACTGAAGTGACTTAACAATAATGTTGAACATCTTTTAATTTGTTTTTTGGCCATTTGCCTATCTTTTTGGATTTATCTATTCAGATCTGTTGCCTATTTTTTAACTAGGTAATCTTTTTATTGTGGATATATGAGTTCTTTTTATATTGTATCTACTAATCTTTTATCAGCCATCTTATTTGTAAATACATCCTCCTATTCTTTTCATTTACTTGATAGTATCCTTTGAAGCACGAAAGATTTTAATTTTAATGAAGTCCAATTTATCAGTTATTTGTTGTGACTTGTACTTCTGAGGTCATATTTAAGAAGACTGCCTGACCCAAGGTCACAAAGTTTTATTTCTAGATTTTCCTCTTAAGAGATTTTTCTTTTTAATTTTTAACTTTACACTTAGATTTTTGATCCATTCTGTGTTGATTTTTGTGTAATGTGTAATAAAGGGGTACAACTTGTTCTTTTATATGTGGATACTTAGTTTTCCCTGGAGAAGGGAGTGGCTACCCACTCCAGTATTCTTTCTTGGAGAATTGCATGGACAGAGGAATCCGACGGGCTATAGTCCATTTGGTGGCAAAGAGTTGGCCAGGACTGAATGCCTAACACTTTCACTTTTTTTCACCTGTTTTTTTCTCCCAGTGCCATTTGTTGAAGACTATTTTTCACCACTGAGTTGTCTTGGTGCCCTGTTAAAAATAAGTTGACCATAAATGTGAAGATATATTTCAGTATTCTCAGTTCTATTCCATTTATCTGTATATTATTCTTATGCCAGTACCACAATGTCTTGATTACTAAAGTTTTGAAATCAGAGAATGTGAATTCTTCAACTTTATTCTCCTTTTTTCAAGACTGTTTTGGATATTCTAGGACCATTTCATTTTCATGTGAATTTTAGGATCAGCTTTATTTCTGCAGAAGTTCATTTTGAATTTTGAGAGGAATTACATAGAATCCAAAGCTCAACTGGGGAGTATTGACATCTTAGCAGTATTAAGTCCTCTGCTCTGTGAACATGTAATGTCTTTCCACTTATTTGTTTTTCAGTCACTAAGTCATGTCTGACTCTTTGCAACCCCATGGACTACATAGCACATGTCAGGCTTCCCTGTCTTCCACTGTACTCCAGAGTTTGCTCTAATTCGTGTCTGTGAGTCAGTGATGCTATCCAACCATCCCATCCTCTGCTGCCCCCTTCTCCTTTTGCCTTCAGTCTTTTCCATTGGGGAAGGGTCTTTTCCAATGAGTTGGCTTATGTTTTTTAGCTTTTAGCATATAAATAGTATACTTCTTTTATTAAATTTATCCCTAAGTATTTTATTCTTTTCAATTACATTGTAAAGGGTACGGTTTTCTTTTCTTTTTGTGTGTGTGTGTGGGGTGTGAAGGGATTTTATTTCAACTGTTGTATATGAGAAAACTGGAATATAAAACTGGTGTTATCGAGTTCTTCTAAAATGTTATATGATCTTTTAAGTGTCCAAAAATGTATACCTTCTTAAAAAATAAAAATAAAATCCACTAAAACTAAATACATTACTCAGTGAAAGGAACAGAACTATCAGAAAAGATGAAGTTTTCTTATTAGTAGGTAAGATCCTAGAATTCTAGTGACTAGTTTCAAAAATTAGGACGCCATGAATTAATGGTTCAGAAATAGAATGGGCCACTTCAGAGATGGTGACTCAACAAGAATGTTTAGAGAAAGTGTTTTTCAACTTTTGGATTCTACCCTATTCATTAGCATGACCCAACAAGCATTTCCCTAGGCCCCACATAAATCTTCCACAAAATAAGAGGATTGGACCAAGAGATCACTAAAGCCCCTTCTAATAACGTTCCCTGATTATTACTTTATTAAATTTAAATTACAAAAATTAAAGGCAAATGGTAATTTCCTTCCCCAAATAGGCATGCTCTTCCTTAAAAGCACTGTGGACAGAGGGTTTTTCCTCTCAAGGTTATATGCTAATGCTTTTCCATTACAAATGATGCATATGGTCAAAATCTATAAATATATTTGACCTTCTCCAATTTTGGGGCTTTCCTGATAGCTCAGTTGGTAAAGAATCTGCCTGCAATGCAGGAGACCCGGGTTCAATTCCTGGGTCAGGAAGATCTGCTAGAGAAAGGATAGGCTACCCACTCCTATATTCTTGGGCTTCCCTTGTGGCTCAGCTGGTAAAAAATCTGTCTGTAAAGTGGGAGACCTGGCTTTGATACCTGAACTGGGAAGATCCCCTGGAGAAGGGAACAGGTATTCTGGCCTGGAGAATTCCATGGACTATATACAGTCCACGGGGTCCCAAAGAATCAGTCACAACTTTTGCTTTCACTTTTTTCTGATTTTTATTGATATTTTCTACAAACTTCATGTATTTATCTTAAGCACAAATGTTATATCCCCTTACTTGTTGCTCATTTTAGCATTTAAATACCTTTGGTGTCCAGCTTGGCTGGACTATTTTCCAGTTCAGAACATCCTGTGGGGAAAGCAGAGTGGGCTACTCCCCAAATTGTGGACTGTGATTTATAGCAGATGGACATTGTCTCCTTAGTTTCTAATGTCCCTCACTTGTTTACCAATTCCAGAAAAATTCTTTACAAAAACTGAGATAACATTGAATAAAAGCAGGAAACATGTTTGACTTTATAACCAACAGAAAGTTCATTATGTAAATAAAATCCTTTAAAACTGTGAAGTATAATAAAAATAGTTTTTTTAAGTATAAAAAGTATAGTAAAGTATAATAATAAGTTTAACCATTAAATATGACATGAACAGTGATAAAAACAAATAGCAAAGAGGGGACAGAATGGACATCTGTGTAATGGGGGAGTTTGTGGAAATAAGCAAGATATACATGCTGAGGGTCCTAAAGATAATCTTTGATTAAGAAATCCAGTTGACTAGGGGTCTAGATAGACAAGCAGCTACATAGATAGAATCACCTAGGCAAAATGGTAAATTTATACTCTATATCATGTTGTACCGTATTGTATTAATTGGATAACAGTTGGAACTATGGAGCCCTTTCCTTGGACTTTAGAAATGCCAATGTACTACTTAAACAGTAGTCCACCCTGCCTTTCCCAAAAGATGTTCTGAATAAGAAAATAGGGTCAAGTTAGATACAAAATACATTTAAATGCTAAAATAAGCAATAAGAAAGGACACAGATAGATATATGTATATACATGTCTTTTATTTATATGTACATATTTCACAAAGACAATATTTATGATTACGTTCTACCAGGTACTATTCTCCACCCTGTGGGGTATAGCAGTAAACAAAACAGAGAGGTTGTATTTTATTATATTAAGTGTATTTACTGTATTATATTCTAGTGGGAGTATAATGTTATACTAGATTTTACTAATCATAGCCCCTGGAACAGTGATAAGCACACAGGATATGCTGATATATTCTGATTCTATTATGGAACTTTACCTGTGTCAGGGTTCGGTGAGGGGAGCAGAGTTCTCTGAGTGTTATGGAAGAAGAGGCATCATAGAATCGACCTAATACCATTGTGAGATGCTGGGGAAATGAAGGTTTCCTGGTGGATTTGGACTCACTCAACAGTTAGTCCAAGATACCAGACTTCTAGCTAAGAAGGGGAGCTGACTGGAAGCTATTGCTTTTGTGCAGCTATTGCCTCTGTAGGTTTTAGTCAATCTCTGATGGTGGCCCTGGGGTTCCTATTGGTCAGAAGTTGGAAAGAGTAACTGGACCAGCTGGAATTGGCCTGGCAGTCTCACATCAGCCCACCACTGATCTGATCATGATAACCAGCAGAGATGGCCACTCCTTCACTTCTGCTTTACAACCTTGTGTTGCTTAACCAGGTTTGCACAGCACAAAACACCATACCTGCCATCCAGATAGCAATACAATAGGAGTTTCCTGGTGGTCCAGTGGTTAGGACTCCACACTTCTACTGCAGGGGACCTGGGTTTGATTCTTTGTCCAGGAGCTAAAAGCCCACAAATCTCTCAGTGCAGACCCGCCCCTCCAACAAAAAGAGAGAACATGTTGCATGGATGAATCCCAGAGTAGTCTTTATGATTCCTACCTCTGAGTGTCCACAGCTTTTCATAACATCCTCCACCTGAGTGCAGGTGGCACTTGTGACTTACTTCTAATCAAGAGAACACAATAAAGGTGATGGTCATCACTCTTGTGACTGTATTATGTTATATGAGAGAGTCTTAGCCAACTGGAGTGAGACAGACTCTCCAGTGGGCCTTGGAGTAGCCTACAGCCGTAGGTTGAGAGCTGCATTTAACAACCATCCCTTGGAACGAGCAGCAAACCACAATAGAAAAGTCAATCACAGGCATCGCAGATTCTCACTTTTCAGCTTCTAATTTCACCTTTCTTGATCCACCCTAGTACAGGGTTTTTCTTTTCTTTTTTTCCCATAATACATTTTTTAAATTTTAAAATTGTATTCTTTCCAAAAAATTGCTATTTTTTTTTTTTACAGTAGATCCTTGGTGGTTATCTATTTTAAATACAAGAGTGTGTACATGTCAATCCCACACTCCCCATACATCTCTCTCCCCCATCCTTCCTCCTGGCAACCATAAGTTTATTCTCTCAGTCTGTGAGTCTGTTTCTGTTTTGTAAATATGTTAATTTGTATCATTTTTAAGGATTTCACATATTAGTGATTTCATATTATATTTGTTTTTCTCTGACTTACTTCATTTAGTATGATAATCCCAAGGTCCATCCATGTTGCTGCAAATGGCATTAGTTCACTCCTTTTCATGACCAAGTAATATTCCATTGTACATATGCACCACATCTTCTTGTCCAATCCTCTGTTGATGGACATTTATGTTGTTTCCATGTCTTGGCTATTGTGAGTAGTGCTGCAATGAACATTGGGGTGCATGTATCCTTTTGAATCATGTTTTCCTCCAAACATGTGTCCAGAAGTGGAACTGCTGGATCATATGGTAACTCTGTTTTTAGATTTTTTAAGGAACCTCCATGCTGTCTTCCTTAGTGGCTACTGCAAGGTTTTTAATCTTGGCACTGTTGACATTTCAGGCTGGAGAATTTTGAATGTGGGGTGCTGAATTTTGAACATAAGAGGTGCAGCAACATCTCTGGCCTCTACAAAGTAATGTTATCATCACTCACCACTCTCTCCCAACTGCAATGACCAAAAATGACTCCAGATATTGCCCAATGTACCCTGGGGGGTAAAATTGCTCTGCTTGGTAAGTACTATTCTAGTATAAGACCTACTGCAGCACTAAGCTCTGCATAGCCAAAGGGCAATCTTAAAAAAGGGAGAGATAAGCCTTGGGCACAGTTAATTCATACACTAGAAAATCTGCTTTCTAACCACACACCTTCAAAAGTCAAAGCTGGCACTTGCAGCCCTAGGTCCAATGGCTTTTTCATTTTGCTTGCCAACTGATAATAAGAAAGTGCTCAGGTGAACACATTACAGGTAAACCTTATTTGGAAGACAAAACTATATTTTTAACAATGCAAGTAGAGACATTTGACTCAACCATTAAAGAGCACAGTGTGGATGTAAGTTCTATTCAAACAGATCCTCCTGTAATGTGGGAGAATCTATTAAAAGGTAGACCTCGGGAAAGTTTTTATAAACAACTAATTATACAGTACATATTTCTGAAATATTTGCTTGGGGTTCCATAATCTGTTTCTCATCATCTCATATTTTGGCATAAGCTGTCATGCTGCTTAAAATATTGTGGCCCAGGTGATGTTATAGGATATTAATGCCAGTATGAAATCCTGTAAGGGGTGCAAATTAAGCACGAAATTATTTTGAAACAGATGCTCTAGATATACTGCTGTTAGCATAATAAGCTTTCTGGTAACAGAGCTTAAAAAAAATAAGTTGACTGAAGTATGAATGGAGGGGTGAATGAATTCATTCTTGCAACCCGCCTTTATTGAGAAACAACTACGCATTAGGCACTGCTATCATTGCTAGAGACATCATAGATAAGGGGAAAGATTTAGTGGTTAGGGTTACAGAAATGACAGGCTCCTTGTTTAGTGGGAGAAACAGAAGAATGGATGAATGAATAGGTGTGGTATTGTGATAACACTATGCGTAGGGCACTGAGGTAGCAGGGAGAGAAGGTGACTAACTTGGCATGGAGATCAGTGAGGCTTCCAGTCAGAAGTAGAGAACTGATTTGCATCTGTCAAGTGAAGGAGTTGGGAAAGTGTGCTCCAGCAGAAAGAATAACAGGAGTGAACTTGAGAATTGTGATCCAAGCCATCAGAAATGAGTCTGGTTTGCAGGCAGGGCCAGGTGATGACATGCTAGAAAGTTTTAAGTACGTCCTGAGGCAATGGGAACCACTCTGGATTTCATGCAGGGCTGTGACATGGGGGCAGTTTGTGTTTCCGGAGGAACTAGTCTCTGATTGAAGCATTAACAGGACCTGACAAAGCCTGAGGCAGAAAGCCTCTTGGGCAGCTAAAGCACATGTGTATGCATGTGTGCCTAATCATGTCCAACTCTTTTTGACCCCATGCACTGCAGCCCATCAGACTCCTCTGAACATAGAATTTTTCAGGCAAGAATACTGGAGTGGGTTGCCATTTCCTCTTC
Source organism: Bubalus kerabau (assembly GCF_029407905.1). Lineage (NCBI taxonomy): Eukaryota > Metazoa > Chordata > Mammalia > Artiodactyla > Bovidae > Bubalus > Bubalus kerabau. Next base: position 74,574,830 of record NC_073631.1, on the reverse strand, counting down.
CAGGGAATCTTCTCCACCCAGGAACTGAACCTGAGTCTCTGGTGTCTTATGCGTTGCAGACAGATTCTTTACCACTAGCACCACCTGGGAAGCTAAGGCACATGTAGTGTCAAAGATATTCCTGAAAGCTAGCACAGATGCAGCCAGGATGGAGAAGAGGATTGGGGCAAGTTCTCACCTCCATGGAACTAGGTCCATAAAGAGCCTCCCTCTCAGAAAGGGAGGAAAGGTAGAAAGAATTAGCCTACTTGGGTTCTACAGGAGGCAATACACATGCAAAACAATCCTAAACATCTTCAGTATTTAGAAATATACATCTAGAACATATTCCTAAATGTCTTAAATAATTACTCATATGATATAAACCTACCCCCATAAGAAAAGATGTCATTTGGAACACATATTCATTAAAAAGGAATTATCATACTTTACAAAGTCAATCTGTTTGCAGTTACTAAATGTTGCCCTTTCTCTGAGGAAAATCACCAATGTAGACGGGCATGTAAACCACATTTCATTTTGCTCTCCTAGTCCTAGTGTGCAGACATCATTCAGTATAGCAAACAATAAGTAATCTATTTTATACATTTGTGCCAAATAAAAATGGCTGGATTCAATTATATTTCAAGTGGCAGAGCAATAGCACATAAACGGGGAGAGTAGCAAGATGTTTAAATGAAGTAGGCAAACACAACTTTTCAGGAATATATTTATTGCAGATGTCAAGGTGCTGTTCAGCTATAATAAAAATGTTCTTTAGGTATGTCATGCTACTGCCTTGGCACTGGTTTGTAATTTTAAGCAAAGACGTATTCCTCGCCCATTTCAGGCCCAAGAAATGGACTCATTTTAAAATGATGGGAAGCAGAGATAGAATGTGATAGCCTTGCTTGTATAAATATAGCCCTGAAAGATTCAAGCATTTAGAATTGGTTTGCCCAGAAACCGCTAGAACTATATTTACCAACACCTAAGTCATTCGAAATGGAATGCATTCTAGATCAAGACTGAACTGGCAGAATTGCCCCCATTGTTTCTATTTTCAAGTTATCTAGGCTGATCTAAAGTTTAAATACATTTTTGAGCTTAATTAAATGAAACACTTAAATTATACAAGCATTTAATACTTACTTGGAAACTGAAAAACAGATATCAGGAAATCCCTAGGTAAAAAGAGAAATCAAGCAACATCTGTGAGTCCTATTTCTCTATCATTTGGGATGGATGTGTTTATAAAGATCCAAATCTTTAAATAACCAAATGCCTCTGAAATGATTTTTTTAAACTTTTTGCACAGTACTGCTGATCAGTGGAAAGGCCTGAAGGTCCTTACACAGCTGTTGCCAAAGAATGATTTGTGAAGGCATCAGGAGGAGGCAGTACTCACCAGAAGTGCTCCGATGATCTCTTCTTGGGACCTGGAAACTCTGGGAAGGTAGGAGAGTACCTCACTCATGGGGCTGTGCCAGCATCCCCAGGGTGCTTGCTATTTTGGTATGAGTTTTATAGGGACCATTTATGAAGATTTTTCTCTCTGACATTTAGCCATGCTGTTTTATAGCCATGAAAAAGGAAAGTGATTTTAATAAGTTATGGGAAAATTATAGCACAGCGCTTTACATTCACTCAACACACACTGCTGAATGAATTAATACATGACAATGCCCTTTCCCCACAATACAGCCTAAGAAACAGAATTTGAAAACTGTAAGAAACCTTAAAGATCATCTGTCTTGGCATCCCATGGCACCCATACATACCCAGTTTTACAGACGAATAAACTGAGACCTGGGGACTTTGCCCAAGGTTATGCAGTTAACTTAATAGTGAAAATGAAAGATACCAAACAAATAAGAAGATATTCATTTACTTCTTACTCACCAGGGAGTCTGCTAAATTATTTATTTTTGTAAATTGCTAGGGCCTCCCTTTAGCTTACACATCATAAGTACTCAATAAAATTCATGAAATTTATCCATTCATTATTTATTCATTTATTTCTTTATTCATTCAGATAATCTGTGCCAGGTATCAGGTATATGAGCAGCTGGGTCATATTCTCTTTCAAATCGAATGTATTAGAATCAAATACATATTTTTATTTCTTGAGTGAGAATTAATATCCCTATGTCAAATCATATCATTAGCCTGACTAGTACTACACTCTGCCCTCAGCAGGATTTTCTAGCTGGGATTCTTATGGGAAAGTTGAATCTCCCAATCACTTTAGCTTATTATGCAAGTCTGCAAACAACCATGAAGGCCGCGACTGACTGACTACCTCGGGCTGCGGGTTAACGCTCTGTTTCATGAGATTTGACTACCATCATTATGGTGGTTTATATAACCACAGATATTCCCTGATAACTACAAGAGAATTCAGCTGATTCAAAATTGCTGTAATGTTAATTCCATAAACAGCTCACTGAATTCCATGCTAAGCATAAACTAGAATGCTTCTGTTTACTATTATGTTATTTATGGCATTGTACCCTTTAATGTCATTATTTTTTCTTTCATCCATCTTCTATTTTTAATTTGATAAGTCTTCATCCCCATCCAGTTTACACTTTTCAAAGATCAGATTAGCCTATTTTAAGGCTTTATCATCATACATATTCTTGCTTAAAGTAACACAGTTTTTATTTCAAACATTATTAAGTACTTTTTGTTTGCCATTATAGTGTTAAATACTGCATCCTTGTGAGATTACCCCAAGCAAAGAGATTTTATACTTCTTTGCCATGAGTCATATCCTTCATTTGGAGAAGGGGAGAATGGGACGACAGAGGATGAGATGGCTGGATGGCATCACTGACTCGATGGACGTGAGTCTGAGTGAACTCCGGGAGTTGGTGATAGACAGGGAGGCCTGGCGTGCTGCAATTCATGGGGTCGCAAAGAGTCAGACATGACTGAGCGACTGATCTGATCTGATCTGACCATATCAAATATAGTTTTGTTGTTCAGTCACGAAGTCATGTCTAACTCTTTGCAACCCCATGAACTGCAGCACACCAGGCTTCCCTGTCCTTCACTATCTCCCTTAAAACATTCTAAAAAAAGAATTCTAGATCTGTCAAGATGACATTAATCACTACATCTCTATTCCCTATTAACCAGTAGTTCCCAAACTCATGAGAATCCCCTGATGCTGCTGCTGCTAAGTCGCTTCAGTTGTGTCCGACTCTGTGGGACTCCATAGACGGCAGCCCACCAGGCTCCCCTGTCCCTGGGGTTCTCCAGGCAAGAACACTGGAGTGCCATTTCCTTCTCCAATGCATGAAAGTGAAAAGTGAAAGTGAAGTCGCTCAGTCGTGTCTGACTCTGTGCGACCCCATGGACTGCAGCCTACCAGGCTCCTCTGTCCATGGGATTCTCCGGGCAAGAGTACTGGAGTGGGGGTGCCATTGCCTTCTCCATGAGAATCCGCTAGAGGGCTTAAAAGGTTAAAACACAGATGGTTAAGTTGAAGCCACCCAGTGTCCATTAATGGATGAATGGATAAACAAAATGTGGTACACACATACAGTGAAATATTATTCAGCCTTAAAAAGGAAGGAAATTCTGACACATACTACAACATGGATAAACTTTGAGGACATTATGCTAAGTTAAATAAGCCACTCACAAAATAACAAATACTGTATGATTCACTTATTTGAAGTACCTGGAGTAGTCCAATTCACAGAGACAGAAAGTAGGATGATGGTTGCCAGAGGCTAACGTGGCAAGTTGTTTTTTAATGAGTATATAGTTTTGGTTTTGCAAGATGAAGAAAGTTCTAGAAATGGATGTTGGTAATGTTGCATAGCTATGTGAATGCACTTAACACTAATGGATGATACACTTAAAAATAGTTAAGGGGGTAAATTTAATATTACACATAGTTGATCCCAACTGAAACACACACAGATTGCCAGATTTCTGCAAAGATACTGGTACAGAAGATTCAAGATGGGGCCTGGGAATCTGAATTTTTATTTTATTTTATTTGTAATTAGAGGATAATTACTTTCTCATATTGTGATGGTTTCTGCCATACATCAACATGAATCGGTCATAGGTATACATATGTCCCCTCTCTCTTGACCCTCCCTCCCACCTCCCAACTCATCCCACTCCTCTAGGTTGTCAGATTGGGTTCCTTGCGTCATATAGCAAATTCCCATTGGCTATCTATTTTACACATGGTAATGTATATGTTTCCATGCTACTCTCTCAAATCACCCCACCCTCTCCTTCCCTCTCTGTGCCCAAAAGTCTGTTCTCTATGTCTACATCTCCTTTGCTACCCTGCAAATAGAATTTCCAGTACTATCTTGCTGCTGCTACTGCTGCTAAGTCACTTCAGTCGTGTCCGACCCTGTGCGACCCCATAGATGGCAGCCCACCAGGCTCCCCCATCCCTGGGATTCTCCAGGCAAGAACACTGGAGTGGGTTGCCATTTCCTTCTCTAATGCGTGAAAGTGAAAGTGAAGTCGCTCAGTCGTGTCCGACTCTTAGTGACCCCATGGACTGCATCCTACCAGGCTCCTCCGTCCATGGGATTTTCCAGACAAGAGTACTGGAGTGGGGTGCCATTTCATTTATATGCATTATGATATTTGTTTTTCTGATTCTGACTTACTTCACTCTGCATAATAGGCTCTAGGTTCATCCACCTCAATAGAACTGACTCAAATGCATTCCTTTTTATAGCAGAATAATATTCCATTTTATGTATGTACCACATCTGTATCCATTCATCTGTTGATGGACATCTAGGTTGCTTCTAACATGTTCTCCTGGAGAAGGGCATGGCAACCCACTCTAGTATTCTTGCCTGGAAAATCCTATGGACAAAGGAACCTGGTGGGCTGCAGTCCATAGGGTCTCAGAGTCAGACACGACTAAAGCAGCTGAGTATGCATGCACTTTTGCACGTTCTCAGATGGTTCTGACCTACTGGTTTGGGGTCTCATCCTGAGAGCCACTGAGATGCACAAATTTAGTGAGAGCTCCAGAATTACTATGTAAAGGGGGTTTATGGGTAATAATATATTGCAAGAAGGATGAGGGGATTTGCTCTTCCAGTTTTGATAGGGAGCACACTGTCTTTAGATTGCATGTTTATTTGGAGAAGCTTTAATAGGAGAGCTGAAGAAATTATAACCAGCTGCTCACAATTCTAAGCCACCTCTTGGTGACAAAACTGTACCTAGCTAATCATGCAGGTCATCTCATAAATACTAAGTATAAAAGGGAAAATTTAAGAACTTGACATTTTTGCACTTAACAGATACGTTCTCATTCTTGCATTAAAATTTTTTTCTTTTAAATTGAAAAAGAGTAAGTATGCATTTTTATAGGAAACTCTGAGGTGTTAATCAAGTGAAGAGCTGTATGTTAATACCTGCTATAAATAGAACAGATATTTATTGTTGTGCAAATTAAGAATGAAACAATTGATAAGCTCTATCAAATTGAAATTCATAATACTCCCTGAGGTGTGGTAGAACAGCAGTCTCATCAACTGCTGTGGTACATGCGTGCTAAGTCGCTTCAGTTGTGTCTGACTAAGTCTGTGAGTCAAGAATACATACTACATTATTAACTCAATTAAAATTTTTACACATTAAAGGAAAATTAAAGTGCCTATGAGATTGTAGCATTATAGATAATCAAAACTTTTACTTTAAAGATTCTTAAAAAAATTTACCAGTGCCTATTTAATATGCTAAGAGAATAGTCTATAGCATAAAATATAGATGTATGTCTTACCAGTCACTTGTGGGAGTATAAAATGTCATAATCCTGATGGAAGGAAATTTGGCAATATCTAACAAAATTGCATCTTCATTTACCTTTGACACAGCAAGTTCTAAGTTCTATCTCAAAGGTATGGTAGCAAAACAATGAAAAGACCCATACACAAGTCTTAATTTTAGTTACACACAAGTCATAATTTCAAACAGGAAATGTTTGCAAGTAAGCTAACTGCCCATCAATAGGGGATTGACTAAAGATGCTAAGATACACTCACACAATTGAATACTGTGTGGCTGTAGAAAGAAATAAGGAATATATTGACATACTATGTTACATAGGGATCTTCAATATATATAAGTGAAAAAGTAAGCCCTTCTCCGAGCTACCTATAAGAACAGATAATATTACTAAGACAATATTGGCAGATGAAGAACAAATAGAATTCTTATATACTGCTGGATGAAGTGTAAACTGGAACATCCACTTTTAGAAACTTTTTGACAATATATACTAAAGCCTGAACACAAACATACTATACCAATTCTATTCTTGAAAATGTACCCACCAGAAATATATATGTGTATTAAAATGCATGTACAGTATACAATAATTTATCCATTTTGCTATTGATGGAGAAAATGGTTTCTAGTTTTTTGCTTTAACAAATAGTGCTTCTTGAACATTCTTGTATGTGTCTTTTAATACAATAGAATACACTAGCAGCAATGAAAAAGCAAATACTTCCACCACCCACAATATGGATAGATCTCATAAATATATTGTTTCACTATTTTATTTATATATAGTTCTACATGTGGTCAGAGAAGGCGATGGAACCCCACTCCAGTACTCTTGCCTGGAAAATCCCATGGACAGAGGAGCCTGGTGGGCTGCAGTCCATGGGGTCTCGAAGAGTCGGACACGACTGAGCGACTTCCCTTTCACTTTTCACTTTCATGCATTGGAGAAGGAAATGGCAACCCACTCCAGTGTTCTTGCCTGGAGAATCCCAGGGACGGGGGAGCCTGGTGGGCTGCCATCTATGGGGTCGCACAGAGTCGGACACAACTGAAGTGACTGCCACTTAGCCACTACATGTGGTAAAACTAACCTAGTATCTGCAGTCAAAAGAGTGGTTGTCTCTAGAGACAAGAGTGGCTTAGGTGTGGAAAGGGCAGTTTCTGGGATACTAGAAATATTCTACATGGTGGGTTCATGGGTATATTCAGTTTGTGAGAAATCATCAAGCTGTATGCTCATAATGTGAATATATCACTGTATTATTGGAGAAGGAAATGGCAACCCACTCCAGTGTTCTTGCCTGGAGAATCCCAGGGATGGGAGAGCCTGGTGGGCGGCCGTCTATGGGGTCGCACAGAGTCGGACACGACTGAAGCAACTTAGCAGCAGCATGTATATTATACTTTTTAAATTGTTCAAAAGTGTAAAATTATTTTATCTAAAGGGAGGGATGAAGCAGGGTGAAGAAGATGGCTTGAAAGCAAGACTGGTCTGAATCTATCTCGTATGGTTTTGCTTTTGAAATCATGGACATGTTTTCCATATTTAAAAAATAAATTCAGTGTAATAAGAAAAATGTATAGGTATATGTATTAAATGGAAATAATTAAAACTATTTTTTATCAGATGTTAAATTCTGAGATGGATGGCTAGATCAATGGATGGATGGATGGATAGACAGGTATAGACAGATGATAGATAGTTGTAGATACATTTTTTTCTCTTTTATTTTTAATTAGAGGATAATTGCTTTACAATATTGTGTTGGTTTCTGCCATATATCACCACAGATATATTTTTAAAGAGGACTCTATTCCAAGCTATTCTCTCAGGACTTGACGTAAGTATGAAAATGAACAAAACCAAGTCCTTTGAAATGATAGAATGATAATTCTAGATTTGGTCTAACAGCTTAAAAAAATCATGAATGTTAAAAGCTCAAAAGCTCAAGCTGTGTGGAAACAAAGAAGGAAGATAGCAAAAAGTGAACAGCTGGAAAAGCACTAGTTACCATCCAAAGCAAAGAGATGTACTGTGGTTAGGCACGTTCTAACCTCATGGCCTTTGGAATTGACAAAAATGTGTTAGAGAGGCTGTAACATCAAGGCAGTTGGCTCTGTGAGCTAAGCAGTAAACTAAAAGGCCAGACACAGCTTGCATCTACTTGGCCTTGGCTGAGTCAGTTCAGAACATTTAATAATGAGTGCTGCACAACTTGGAGAAGGCAATGGCACCCCACTCCAGTACTCTTGCCTGGAAAATCCCATGGATGGAGGAGCCTGATGGGCTGCAGTCCATGGGGTCGCAAAGAGTCGGACACGACTGAGCGACTTCACTTTCACTTGTCACTTTCATGCATTGGAGAAGGAAATGGCAACCCACTCCAGTGTTCTTGCCTGGAGAATCCCAGGGACGGGGGAGCCTGGTGGGCTGCCGTCTATGGGGTCACACAGAGTCAGACACGACCGAAGCAACTTAGCAGCAGCAGCAGCAGCTGCACAACTATGCAAAATGGTGAGTGGAAAAATAATAGTCAAGTGGTTCATAACTGTTTTTTTTGTTGTTTTATCATAAACTTCAGCAGCTCCTTCCAACTACATCATGCCCAAGATTTTCCCAAATGGTCCTAAGCTAATGGAGAGTGGGGGATAATGGGAGGAAGTCTAGATGAGAATCTTGGGGAGAGGTGAGAAATATCATTATGTGTGCAATAAGCAATCTGATTTTAATCTATAGGGAATTCTGACCCCCAATGGATCTCATTGCATAAATGGGGTCAGAAGTCTGAATGTCTTTCTAGTTTGAAAATTCACATACAGCTCTGCACCTTACTAATTTTGTGAACTCAGCCATCTCTTTAATCTCTTTGCACTTCAACTTTCCTCATCTGTAAAATGATAAGGAATCCTGTTGAGTTGTTCTAAAATTAGCTCAAATAAGGCACAAGATGTATTTAGCACAGTGTAAGGGTTTAAAATCTGCTAACATTACCATGCTACCATACTCTATTTTATCTTCATGCATTACTAACTAGAAAAAAGTAAGGAGAATGAATTAACATTTACTTACCACCTATTATATGCTAGATGACTCACTAAGCATTCAGATAGTACAGTATAATTTTTATTTATTTTATTTAATCTTTGCAAAACTTTGATTAGGTTACAAATCAGGTGGCACAAGGATTTGAGTCCATAGTTCTCTGACTCCAGGAATTATTTCCCTGTGTCTACAATAAAGCAATCATCAGGCTGAAAAGAGAACCATATCAGAGGTATAGTCTGCGACTGCCCAGAAAGCCTTAATTAGTCATTCATAAAATAGCACATACACACACTAAGAACTAAGCAAAAAGGACTTATTCTGTCTTAAAATAGACAGAGACTATGCTTGTTGGAAAATGGAGGCAGACTAGAATGGACAAAGTGTAGGCAAATTGAAGTTGGTGGCCTGTAGAACAGTGCCTGGCACAAGTGAGTGAGTGAGGACATTTAATATGGACAAAAGTTTCTTCAGTCACTATGCATCCTCTGTGTGAAGCTGAGGTCAGAATTGAGGAGGCCAGGGAAAACTAGAGGACTTAGACCAATGAACATATATGATCCAAAGCTAAGGGTCATAGAATAAAATATTAAAAGTATCCTGAAAAATCCAAGCAAGACTAACTGTTACTGTAGACATAAGAAATAGGTGAGCTCATATTGATGTTGAGAGCTCAAGGCTGGCCAGGAGTCACGGATGGAGGAGGAGGATATGAGTAAAGCATAGACCATGGCAGTTCAGACTGAGCAATGGAATAAACAGAGAGGGAAGAAAATATAGACTAAGCAGGAAGTACAGTCAGTTTTCATATGTGGATCCCAGGACAGTGACTGTTGGCCCAGAATTCTGATTTTAGATAATTAATGAAATACGAGTAGGTATTGTTTCATGAAACTTTCAATATATGTTCTGGATCACATTATAAAATGCATTTTTTACTGTGGGCTATGAAATGTGCTTTAGGGAATTGGGGACCTATTTGAAAATTATACTCCTGCTAATGGTAGTTAGGGAAATAAGCTAAATTGTTGATTAGAAAAGACCCATGGTCCAAATTTGCTTCAAGAGATAGCCATACCTTGATAAAATTACCACACCCAAGGTCTATTTTACCATTCCATGGGCAAAAGAATTTGTCATGCTGCCCACAAAGAGATGTCCAGTATCTTTTGACTGATTCACATATCAATGTGCAAAGAGAAATATGGCTGCATGAAGTTATTTTGATCATCCTCTCCTGGAGGGAAAAATATGCCTGGGTAGTTGCATGAGAACGTGACTTGGTGCACCTTGAATCAGAGTAACAGTAATTAGTCTGATCATGTAAGTGGTAGTAGCATCTGGGTGTGAAAACTCTCTTGGGTAATAATAATAACAGCTAGCATTTATTGAGAGCTTACTTCATGTCAGACTTTGTACTCAATGCTTTATATCTCATTTAATCCTCACCTGAGATTTTTCACTGACGAGATACACCTGCCAAGCAGATGGCATGTTGATGTCAATTAGCCAACCTACCCCTCTTCTGAACACACGCTAACAAATTGTCTCTGTTACTCCATCTTAGCAGTCTGCTAATCCTGCTTGCTAACACTGTGTTCCCACACTTGCCTAAACAACACTCCAGAAGCCCCCATGAGGAGCACCAGTGGGCACACAAGCTGTAGAATAGCATGGAGAATGTAATCCATCTTACTCAGTGGTAAACAATTTCAGATATTTTATATGAAACAAACTGGATGTATTATGAAGCATGATGCTAAATTTGAATGAAATGTAATTTCATCCTTAAAGTAAAAATCTTGAGCTCTCTCTTTTAGGGTGGAAAACTTTTAAAATCATAGTCCAAGGGCAACACAGAGCAGCTGAATAGGCCTATATTTCCTGAATTATAATCATAAATTTGCTGCACTTCCTACAACACTGCCTGGCTCACCTCGACTGAATTGGGTTTTCAAATTTAATGAGCCCCATATTGACAATGAGCTCTGAGGTTCTGTCTGCAGTGTGAGTGTTTAGTCACGTCCGACTTTTTGCAACCCTATTGGCCATAGCCTGCCAGACTTCTCTGTCCACGGGATTCCCCAGGCAATAATACTGGAGTAGGTTGTCATGCCCTCCTCCAGGAGATCTTCTGAACCCAGGAATGAAACCCGCTTCTCTTATAAGTCTGACGCATTGGCAGACAGGCTGTTTACCACCAGGGCCACCTGGGAAATCCAAGTTCTGTCTATAGATAGCTAATTTTATCCAGTAATTATTTTTTCAAAATTAGAATATATTTTCTTTCTCTGACTGAAAAAGGAATACAAGTGTATTGTGGAAATTTTGGAGATATAGAGGTACATAAAGAACAAATTTGTAAGTACCTTAAGCTCACCAATATGAAGGGAAGAAGATTGTTAACATTTTAACAGACAAATATTTTTGAGTATCTGCTATATGCCAGCAACTGTTCTGAATTTTGGGGCTACACTAGAGAAAGTCCTTGCCTTCAAAACATTCTACTTCTTCATTCTTGTAGATATAAATGATAGAGATAGAAATAGAGATATACAAATACACAAGTATATTTTTATAAGGCTGAGATACTATTCTTATTCTTTTATTAGGTGACTTTTTATTTAACAGCATGTTACAAACATGATTTTATTTTATTACACTTTCATCTACACCATATTAAAAGCATCACAGTAACTTAGGGACACAAACTTGCAACTTATTGTAGAATTTAGGTTGTTTTCAATTTTTCTTTCTTGTAAACATACTAAGATGAATATTTTTACAGACAAATTTTTGTGAATATCCATGATTATTTCTTTTGGATAAATTCTTTTTGGATCAACATGATCTTCTTTTTAGATCAAAGATCATGCATGTTTTCATGACTTTTAATGCATTATCAGAAAGAGTTACACCAGCTTCTATGTTCAAAAGCAGTTTATGATCATGTCTGTTTTCTCATACCCTCAATATTACATGTTTATTATCAAAAATTTTAAACCAATTTGTAGGTGAAAATTGGTTTCTCATTTTAATAAGTTTCTTTGATTTCTCATGAGATCAAACATTCACTGGCTTCTGTAGTTCATCTTTTGTGAATTGCCTTTTCATGTCTATGCTTTGGCCATTTTTCTATTGAGATGGCTATCTTTTTTCTCTCTTATTTGTAAGAGTGTTTTCCTTTTAAATAAAGTAAATAATAAATTTTTGCCTGCCACGTGTGGTATACCTGTCTTTCGGTTTATAATTTGCATTTTAATTTATATGCTGAGTTTTTACTTTGAAGAGTTTTAAAATTTTATGTGGTTGATATGTGTTAGTTGCTCTCAGTTGTATCCTATTCTTTGCGACCCCACGGACTGTAGCTCACCAGGCTCCCCCATCCCTGGGATTTTCCAGGCAAGAATACTGGAGTGGGTTGCCATTCCCTTCTCCAGGGGATCTTCCCAACCCAGGGTTTGAACCCAGGTATCCTGCATTGCAGGCAGACTCTTTACTGCCTAGCCATCAGGGTTTTATTTTATAACTTCTGCTCTGGTTTGTAGCTTAGAAAGGCCTCTCCCACCTCAATATCTATTATCTTCTCTATAATTCCAAAGGATAACATCACAAAATGTGTTGGACACATTCTGAATATCTCTCAGTTTTGAGGAAGCAATATGATCCTTCAATTTTTAGGAAAAAATTGGGGAGTGAAGGGTTACAGAGAGGAGGGGTTGGTAGTGCTTTGAGGCATGCGTGTTATTGTACCCTTTTCTTTCCAGAAAGCAACTAGACTCTAAGCCAGTGGTCTTGGGGAGGGCCCAGGAATTGGCATTTCTAACAAGTTCCAAGAGGAGGCTCTTGACTCTTCCAGTCTGTAACCATAGAACACTGGGATTCCTTAATATAACTACCAACTTTAATTGATTTACTTCATCCTTTTTCTAATCTAATAACTTTCACTAATCTGACACAGTAAGATAAATTTAAGAGTGTGAGCATATTTTCTCTGGTGTACCTGTCCCCACTCAAGACCTGACCAAATGAAAAGACCATATCCAGATGCTAGATTCCAGAAGGCCCCCGTGGCTCCCTGAACCCATGAGATTGTCCAGAGGCCACTGGCCCAGGTTTGTTTCTGACTGAGCACTGGGAGAGGGTCCATTCTCTTCTGCTTCAGTAACTGCTTTGTAGAAACAGCTGTGGTGAATGTGATGTCTAACTGTTCACCAGGCTACACTGTGGGGTTTTGTTTTGTTTCAGTAGCAAACCGAATTCTCTTTCCTAAGATTTATATTTGTTTTAAAACTAAAACATTATCCAAATGAGCCCTCAAAGCCAGTTGATACCACCTTGCCGCTCATGCTCAACATCTTTGTATAAATGAAGCTCCCAAGGGATTAGTCTTCTCTCCTGACTTCTCTGTGCTTCCTTGCCAAAGACTGCTTTGCCAGCCTGCTCACCTTCCCAGCCATTTCCACTATGTTTTTCTGAAATTCCTTGTTCACCACCACCACCACCCAGCCCCAATTAAGCATTTCTACCTCCTCCCATGTTTTCCCCACAGCTGGGAGTCATCCCAGACCCTTTCCTCATTCCCCACATCGAGACACAAAATCTGGAAGACCATGTCATCTCAACATCTCTCAGAGTTGTCTGTGCTTCTGATTGCTCTTGTTAGTGCCTTAATTCAAACCCTAGGGTCTACCCTTGGGAAGTCCGCATGGTACAGAAACGAATATCCAAGTGATTTGGAATCAGAGAAGCTTGTTCTTGACACACATCAACTGCTTATTAACAGCCTGACATTGGAAAAATAACTTGACCTTTCTGAAGCTTCCTCCTCTTTAAAGTGGGAATTAGACCCATCCCACAGGCATGCCTTGTGAGTTAATGAGATGGTGTGTGTGCCAGAGGCTTAGCTACACACTAGGTCTTCAACAAACATGGGTTTCCTTTGCTACTCATTTTTTCATTCTTTGGTTTTGATCAATGTTCCCTCACAGATCCCCTGATCTCCAAAAGAATATCCACGGTATCACCAGAGTAATCTATTTGAACCAGAAATCTGATTTTTTTTTTTTTTTAAGCAATTAGTGTCTTAGCATTGCTCTGAAGGCAAAGCTGCTGCAGGGGTGATCCATCCACCATCCTCCATCTGCCTTTACAGGCTCATCTCCTTTGCTTCCACCTCTAGATGTTTCCTGAAAAGTGTGCACACTCCTCACAACACACCTAATGGCTTCATGCCTTCCTGACTTTCCAAGTCTGGTCCCCATGGCAAGTATCCTGCTCTTTCCCCAACCCTGTTCACCTGACATCTTCTTGCTATTAATTCCTTAAGCCCTGCCTCAAGCATCTGTAAGAAGTTTTCTTTGAATTATTTATATGATTGATCTTACTTCCTTTTTATATCACTATGGTACTTCATATAAAATGTGATTACACTCTTTGTAACATGGTAGTATGAAAATTCGGAGAAGGCAATGGCACCCCACTCCAGTACTCTTGCCTGGAAAATCCCATGGATGGAGGAGCCTGGAAGGCTGCAGTCCATGGGGTTGCTGAGGGTCGGACACGACTGAGCTACTTCACTTTCACTTTTCTCTTTCATGCATTGGAGAAGGAAATGGCAACCCACTCCAGTGTTCTTGCCTGGAGAATCCCAGGGACGGGGGAGCCTGGTGGGCTGCCGTCTATGGGGTCACACAGAGTCGGACACGACTGAAGCGACTTAGCAGCAGCAGCAGTATAATAATTATTTGTATGTCCATTTCTCTTCTGGACTCTGACTTCATTGAGAATTGAGATCACATAAGAAGTAGATGAGGTGGCTTCATACAGCTAATATTTAACAAACAGAACCATTTTAGCCTAACTCTTCCTGAGCACCTCATACTTTATATTGTGTATGTTGAACTCATATCACACAATTAATATAACTCTTTTGCTATGATATTTTAAAAGATTTTATAATTTTGCTTTTAAAATTATTTAGCTACAAATGAGTGGTTTAATTCTCAAAGGGCAGTGATTTCTAGGCAATCATTAAGCAAAATCATAATAATCCCAAAGTGGGAAACCTGACCTAGAAATTACTTTTAAATAAAATGAAATACTAAATTAACATAGTATTTTGTAGATATTTAATAAGATACTTATTTTTTTAATGTTTTGTCATGTTTTTTCTTTTCATTGTTTTGGAACCAGTAGTAAACTTTTTCAGATCTTGTATATTTCCATACTGCTGAAAAGTTTGTGGGCTTAAAGGACTGTTCTTATTGTATGTAATCAGCACAATGCTTCTGCTGATATATACTATTCAATAAAAAATAAGTGTTACGGTGAATTAATAAATAGCTTTGTGGCCTTTTTTATTTTTTGCTACCATTTAGTTAGCCTTTGCCAAGTGCCTGGTCTTGTGCTATTAATTTCTGTATATGTTAACTCAGTTGATGTTCACCATTATCTCCATTTTTATAGATGGACGAAACTGATTCCAAAGGACATCAAGGAACTTGTCTACTCAGTGCATGGATGGCAGAGCCAAGATTCACTCTACTAAGGCCATGTCTAAATCAGTACACTGTATCATCTTTAAAAAGTCCCTTAAACAATCTGACATATAAGCTTCCTTGTCCATAAACTGAAGATATTTATGTATTTCTCAAAATACATATGTATTTTGAAAATGAAGTGAAAAGTGCCTAGTATAGCCTTAGAACACAGTTTTTGTTGTTGCTGTTTAGTGGTTAAGGAGTGTCTGACTCTTTGTGACCCCATTGACTATAGCATGCGAGGCCCCCCATCCTTCACCATTTCCTGGAGTTTGCTCAAATTCATGTCCATTGAATTGGTGATGCTATCTAATCATCTTATCTTTTGGCGCCCCTCCTCCTTTTGCCTTCCATCTTTCCCAGCATCAGTGTCTTTTCCATTGAACCAGGTTTTCACATCAGGTAGCCAAAGTATTGGAGCTTCAGCTTCATCATCAATCCTTCTAATGAATATTCAGGATTGATTTCCTTTAGAATTGACTGGTTTGATCTCAATCATTTAAATAGTTTGCTAGGGACTGAAAATAATTCCCCTATTCTGAGATAACAATAGGTGAGGTCAGAATTCCTATGATGTGCTCCCATAGCAGCTAGACTATCCCTATGGAGCACCTTCATTGAATCTAATATATTTGCTTGTTTAATTATCTTCCTGTATAGACTGTGAGTTCCATGAGGACAAGAATCACGCCTTTAGTCACCTTCATTCTCAAGTTCCCAGCATATTATCTGACACAAATATTAGCTACTAGAAATAAATATTAGTTGAATTGGTTAAGTTAGTAAGCACCTACCTAGTGCAAATAACTACTAGGAAAGGAATAGAAATCAAGTCTTTTGCCAACAAGTAGCCTATACTCTGGTTGGGTTTAAAAAAATCATAGCACAATATTTCCAAAGTAATATGTACTCATTATTTATATAGTAACACCTCAAAAGACGTCACTGTTTTTTCTATCCATCAGTTCAGTTCAGTTCAGTTCAGCCACTCAGTCGTGTCCGACTCTTTGCAACCCCATGAACCCCAGCACACCAGGACTCCCTGTCTACCACCAGCTCCTGGAGTTTACTCAAACTCATGTCCATTGAGTCAGTGATGCCATCTAACCACCTCATCCGCTATCGTCCCCTTCTCCTCCTGCCTTCAATCTTTCCCAGCATCGGGGTCTTTTCAAGTGAGTCAACTCCTCACATCAAGTGGCCAAAGTATTGGAGTTTCAGTTTCAACATCCATCCCTCCAATGAACACCCAGGACTCATCTTTAGGATGGACTGGTTGGATCTCCTTGCAGTCCAAGGGACTCTCAAGACTCTTCTCCAACACCACAGTTCAAAAGCATCAATTCTTCTGTGCTCAGCTTTCTTTATAGTCCAACTCTCACATCCATACATGACCACTGGAAAAACCTCCCATAAAGGATATACTATGAAAAACATTGTCATAATCCTGCTAATATTCTTTTAGCATACTAAGATATCATTAAGATGTAAGAAGAGAACAAAAACACATCAAGCCCATAATGATATGCAAATGATATTGATCTAATCAGTCATGTTTGCTGTCATAAAGAAGTCCACATGATTACCAAATATTTCACATATTGTATGAACATTATTACAGAGTACATCATCATCATCAAACACCTATCTGTGTGAAGCACCCTGCTAGGTATCATGCAAAATGCTTTAAATAAGTACAATTTCTATACTTTGAGAATAAAGTTCACTCAAATAATCCTCTCTTTTAAAAGATTCTTGATACTTTTAAAGTATTAAAGAATAACTTAAGCAACTAGATCCTATTCTATTGACACTTTCATTAATTTTCATAAATTATCAAGTATATAAGGTAAATCCTAAAGAACATGGATTCAACTAAGCTTACATTTGTCATTTATTAATTGAAACTAGATCTGATTATTTATATTCATACTGATTTTTGTATAGTCTTTATATATGAGTCATTATATATATGAAAGACTTTGTCATGGCTTTCAATTTTGTTTCCAAATTTATCATTTGATTTTCAACTTATTTTATGGCATCTTTTTCTCCAAATAATGTCATGCAGTCACAATTTTAAATCTTTTGATAAAGTTTCTGTCTTGGTGTAATGATGTACTTTCTTTTCATTCCTTGTATGGTTTATCTTTTAGATTTAAATCTTCAATTCATCTGGAATTTATTTTTGGAAGGTATTTTTTAAATGTTTTGCCAGTTCACCATTTTTTCAAATTATGTCCATTATTATAAGTAATATATTTTGCCTTCCCAAATTTCCATACATACATGGATCTGTTTCATGACTCTTTGTTCCATTATTCTAGCTACTTATTCTTTCTCCAATACTGCATATTTAAATTACTATGATCTTACATTTTAGTTTCTGATATGGCATATTTTTGTTGCTAACAAATAGGAAATGCTCTTTTTAAATTTTCTAGTTTGTTATTATGTCTATGGAAAAGCAATTGCATTTCATAAGTTTTGATTAGATTTGACTGTCTTTCAAGTCTTTCCTTTTATTTCTCTCTGCTGTTTTAGTTGATTGTCTTTGGTCATTTAGAGAGACAATTTCATCTTCTGTAAATAATGATCACTTTGTCTCTCTCTTATGTTAATATCAGATCTCTTTCCTTTCTTTTCCTACCTCACTGGCTAGAACTTCCAGATAAATGTTTGACAATAGTAGATACAATGGAAACTTGGTCTTCTTTGAAAGGAAAGATAATCTAATTAAGAGTAATCTTAGCTCATAATTATGCACTAAAGATATTTAGCAAGTGGCCATTTGCTCATCTACAACTGTTGTGAAAATAATAGCAGTCATAAAACTCTCTAATGCATAATAATCTCTTCTCTGGGCAAACACCTGTACCAGGCATTCTACACGTTTAATTCATAGTCCTTAAAAGATCCTGTAAGGTAGTGCTATTACACCACTTTGCAGATGAGGAAAGTTCTCATCTACTGAATAATATACCCAAGGTTACCCAATTCAAAAGTAGTGAATTCAGAAATATAAACTAGAGCTTTTGATTCTAAGTTCTTCCTTTGTATCATACTATCACATTACATGGATTCCCTTGTGGCTCAACTGGTAAAGAATCCTCCTGCAATGTGGGAGATCTGGGTTCGATCCCTGGGTTGGGAAGATCCCTAGAGAAGGGAAAGGCTACCCACTCCAGTATTCTGGCCTGGAGAATTCCATGGATGAGTATGTGGGGTCACAAAGAGTCAGACAAGCCTTTCCTGTGTTACCTGGTGGGTTTTCTAAAGGTGGACTCTGAGATAGTTCTGTGTGCTCAGTTCAGCAGGTACACTTGGATGAACACATGTGAAAGGAAGGCCAAGGTAGCCAGACTTAGCAGGGGGAGAAATCCAGGTAGGATGCAGGCCTGAATAACAGCCTCAAATCACCCCACGGTGTCTCTGGAGCTAAAATGGCCTCTCAGACTTGTTACAAGGGCTGAAGTGGCTGGGCCTTTACATGTCCCTGCTCCACGAGTTGTTTAAGGTGGACCAATCTGTGAAGGGCTTGGGGCACATCTTTGGGCTTTCTGCAGCTGACTTCATCCCGAGAGGGCTAACAGCTGGAGGCTTTCTTCTGCCAGCTGTCCCGCAGAAAAATCTTTCATACGTAAGCTGGGTCAACAAGTCTTTCCTTAAGAGTATATCTGGGGAGTGTATCTCTGTATCCATCAAGTTCTCTAAGAAAGCTAAAGTTAACCAACAATGAGAAAAAAAAACTAGAATAATACTTTTAAATGCGCTACTGTAGATAATTGATATGTTATATTTTTAAAGTGTTTCATTTACTCTCAATGCTATTCTTTCCCAATAGGGAAGTGGATTTACACTTAGTGAGGCTGAGTAGATGCTTTCTGTTCCTTTTTTATGTGGTAAGTACTTGTGCTACCAAACTATCATCAGTGCAATGTGTTAATTGCTAAATAATGACCGTGTACCACTAAATGAGTGAAAGAAATCCTTTTCTTTATTTTTTAAAATTTATTTATTTTAATTGGAGGATAATTACTTTACAATATTGTGGTGGTTTCTGCCATACATCAACATGAATCAGCTATGGGTGCACATGTGTGCCCCCATCTTGAACCCCCCTTGAACTTCTCTCCCCACCTCTCCCATCCATCCTTCTGGAGTGTTCCACAGCACTGGCTTTGAGTGCCCTGCTTCATGCATCAAACTTGCACTGGTCAACTATTTTACATATGGTAACATACATGTTTCAATGCTATTCTCTCAAATCATCCCACCCTCACCTTCTCCCACATAGTCCAAAAGTCTGTTCTTTACATCTGTGTCTCTTTTGCTGCCTTGCATATAGAATCATTGTTACTGTCTTTCTAAATTCCATATATATGCGTTAGTATACTGTGTTGCTGTTTCTCTTTCTGGCCTACTTCAGTCTGTATAATAGGCTCCAGTTTCATCCACCTCATTAGAACTGATTCAAATGTGTTTTTTTAAATAGCTGAGTAATATTCCATTGTGTATATGTACCACAACTTCCTTATGCATTCTTCTGCTAAAGGACATCTAGGTTGCTTCCATGTCCTAGCTATTGTAAACAGTGATGCAATGAACATTGGGGTACATGTGTCTCTTTCAATTCTGGTTTCCTCAGTGTATAATGCCCAGCAGTGGGATTGCTGGATCATATGGAAGTTCTATTTCCAGTTTTTTAAGGAATCTCCACACTGTTCTCAATAGTGGCTGTACCAGTTTGCATTCCCACTAACAGTTTAAGATGGTTCCCTTTTCTCCACACCCTCTCCAGCATTTATTGTTTGTAGACATTTTGATGGCAGCCATTCTGATCTGCATGACATGATACCTCATTGTGCTTTTGATTTGCATTTCTCTAATAATGAGTGATGTTGAGCATCTTTTCATGTGTTTATTAGCCATCTGTATGTCTTCTTTGGAGAAATATCTTTTTAGTTCTTTGGCCTGTTTTTGATTGGGTTGTTTGTTTTTCCGGTATTGAACTACATAAGCTGCTTGTATATTTTGGAGATTAATTATTTGTCAGTTTTGTTTGCTAGTATTTTCTCCCATTCTGAAGGCTGTCTTTTCACCTTGCTTATAGTTTCCTTCATTGTGCAAAAGCTTTTAAGTTTAATTAGGTCCCATTTGTTTATTTTTGTTTTTATTTCCATTACTCTAGGAGGTGGGTCATATAGGATCTTGCTATAATTTATGTCAGAGAGTTTTCTGCCTATGTTTTCCTCTAAGAATTTTATAGTTTCTGGTCTTACACTTAGATCTTTACAGTTATGTAAAGTTTAAAAATAAAATAAATTAAAAAAAAAATCAAAAAAAAGAAATCCATTTTGAGTTTATATTTGTGTATGGTGTTATAAAATATTCTAGTTTCATTCTTTTACAAGTGGTTGACCAGTTTTCCCAGCACCACTTGTTAAAAATTCTTTTCTCCATTGTATATTTTTGCAGAAACCCTTTTAAAATGTGTTATTTATTTTCTATTTCATTTATCACTTTTTTAATTCTTGAAAAGTCTAATTCAGAAAAAAACGTGCACTTTTCTATAATATAGTTCTACTGTAACAAAAACAACAAACAGCTTTTTCACAAATTCTACTTTGTTAAAACAGGCAGTAACTTTGAAAATCATGGTGATGAATCTGAGTTAAATAACATGTAATGGAGAACCCTTAATTGTGGTGACTTGTACTATAATTCATTCCAGTTGAATTAACCTGAGAGTTACAAAGCACTCTGTGTATGAAGTGTGGGAATGAGCAGGAGTTTTGCACTTGAACTGACTTGAACACTTCATAGTTAGGGAGCCTTGGGCAGATTAATTTAACCCCTCTCACTTGTTTCCTCATTTGTAAAATGGCAATGATAATAATGATTCAAATAGGATATAAAGGACAGACAACACTGTCTACCACATAGGCATGCACACAATAGATAGTTGTTATTACTCACTGTTATTACCAAAACAGGATTACTGAAAAGATCTGGTTTTTGAGATTTATAAACAGCTGATAATTGTAAAGAGAAATATAGTGCCCTGTACTTCCTAGCATGAAGATGGCATCATTTTAGAATGGGCTATTAAGTTCTTGGATTTATTTGTAACACACACACCCCCACCCCCCCCACCCCCACCCCCCCACCCCCCCCACCCTTACACTTAGACCTATTTCCTACTTCATTTTTGTTCCCACTCCCCTGACCATGTTTCATTCATTTATGAAACAAAAACATCTTAGGGGCCTATGCACTCTCTTCACTTGCTTTTGCCCTCAAGTCTGCCCTCCAGTCTTCCAGAGGCACATGGGACTTTGAGTTTTGCCCTTTATTTCTGTGCTTGATGACTATCAGACATTCTGTTTCACTCTAATGCCATAAGACTCCTCATGAAGACCTCTGCCCTTCAGGACTTCATGCCTGCCTATCCAGTGAGCCTAGGATACCATATAGATGCCATATATATTCAGTCTTTACATTTTTTTTTTCTGTTTTCATATCTTTAAAAATCTACTTTTGATGCCTGAGTAGAATGGCCTTTAATTTTTTCGCTCATGTATAAATAGGAAAGGTGGAATTTGGAAGCCAATTTAAATGAGACTCCAAAAGGGTTAATAAGACATAACAGCTGGCTGCTGTTGGGTTCAACTCAAGTAGCTCAATTAGGGTCCCTGCCTGAAATCTGATTGCCCTTGGAAGAGCTTCTCAGCTGTACCTTGTATATTCAAGAGCAAGAGTTCCATTCTAATTAGCAATATTTCTTCCACTTAATTATCTTTAATTTTAGAAGTCCACCAACTAATAACTTTATCTGTTTCAATAAATGAGCCCCTACTATGAGTATTATTGTGCCAAGCATTCCTGTACATAGCACCCTGTATTCTTATCTACAGGCAAGTAGGAAATGAGGCTGGCAGTTGTGGTATAAAGAGTATTAAGATAAATATTCGAAGATGAATGATGCTACTGTGAAGCAGAATAGGTAAAGGGCTGTAAAAGATAAAATGTTACAAGAATCCAAATGAAAACAGTTGCCTCTGTTTGGAGTGGAGCAGATAAGTTTTAGTGGAAAAGGAGGATGTGAGATGAGCATAAAAGCTTGGATTGGGGCCAGCAGAAATGGGCAAGGCATTCCTGTCAAAACAAAGGGGTGGAAATAGAAAGGTGCACGATGTGACTGATGTGTAATATCCCCCCATGCAGGTGCGGGTGGGGTAGTCTTGAAAGTCACTGTGAATGACCTGTGAATAGCGTTCCACTGGCAGTGAGGAGGCAAGGATGATGTGACTGACATCTGGCATTCAGGTTCATGTGGGACAGGGCAAGAAGTCTTCCTGGAGGGACAGAGGAAATGAACAAGAGAACCCACTCCCATGAATGACATTGAAAAGGCAAATTTCAAGGGACCTGGGTTCAGGCTGTATGTGTTAGGGAGATGGTAAAGAAGGCGCAAGGGAAACCTGCAGAAGGAATAGTGTAGGGAGGGAGAAGCAAAACATTTTATTTTAGATGTTGATTAGAACTGTGAATGGATTAACTTGATGGGTATATTCAACAGGAAGTTGAAAACATACCTAAAGTGAAAGTGAAATCGCTCAATTGTGTGTCTGACTCTTTGAGACCCCATGGACTGAATTCTCCAGGCCAGAATACTGGAGTGGGTAGCCTTTCCCTTCTCCAGGGGATTTTCCCAAAGCAGGGATAGAACCCAGGTGTCCCCTATTGCAGGCAGATTCTTTACCAGCTGAGCCACAAGGGAAGCCCAAGAATACTGGAGTGGGTAGCCTATCCCTTCTCCAGGGGATCTTCCCGACCCAGGAATCGAACCAGGGTCTCCTCATTGAAGGCAGATTCTTTACCAACTGAGCTATTAGGGAATCCCTAAAGGGAGTAGAGAACTGTAGATACAGATAGGCAAGCATTGAAGATAGAGCTTTAAGGGTCGATAGGGCTTCCCTGGTGTCTCAGCAGTAAAGAATCCACCTGCTCTGGTGCTGGAGAAGACTCTTGAGAGTCCCTTGGATTGCAAGGAAATCAAACCAGTCAATCCTAAAGGAAATTAACCCTGAATATTCATTGGAAGGACTGGTGCTGAAGCTGAAGCTCCAATACTTTGGCCACCTGATGTGAAGAGCTGAATCTTTGGAAAAGACCATGATGCTGGGAAAGATTAAAGGCAGGAGAAGAAGAAGATGACACAGGATGAGATGATTGGATGGCATCAACTGACTCAATGGACGTGAGTTTGAGCAAACTCCGGGAGATGGTAAAGGACAGGGAAGCCTGGAGTGCTGTAGTCCATGGGGTTTCAAAGAGTTGGATATGACTGAGTGACTGCACAACAGTAATGGAGGGGATGCAGATTTGATCTCTGGGTGAGGAAGATTCCCTGGAGGAGGAAATGGCAACCCACTTCAGTAGTCTTGCCTGCGAAATCCCATGGGGTAACAAAAGGTCAGACATGACATAGCAACTACACAACAAGTATCGATGAGATTCTTGAGAGAAACAAGAATCACTTCTTTGTCTACACTTTGTCCCTCAAAAATCTCTCCCATTCTTAAGTGAAACATTTTCATTTAGGAAGTGGAGGAGATGACACAGCAAGTTAAGAGGGCAAAGAAAGAATAATCAATGAAGGAGAAGGAAGTCCTGGGGTGTACAGGGAAATAGAAGGAAAGGAGAGGTTTAGGCAGGGGCATGAAGGTTAACTCCTCCAACTCTGCAGAGGAGTTGGATTGCTTGAACATTAAGCAGAAACTCTCCCCATTGTGTCTGCCTAAGACTCTCAATATTGCATTTATCACGTGATCATGTAATTACTTATTATTCTCCACAGTGGCTCAGGTGGTAAAGAATCTGCCTACAATGTGGAATACCTGGGTTCACTCCCTGGGTCAGGAAGATCCCCTGGAGAAAGGAATGGCTATCCATCCCAATATTCTTGCCTGGAAAATTCCAAGGACAGAGGAGCGGGTTGCAAAGAGTCCTTAGGGTTGCAAAGAGTCAGACATGACTGAGTGACTAACACTAACACTGACTATGGGTTGCCTTCTTCTGACATTATTATTCTCCACCATTGGGTAGGGGTAATTTGGTATTGCTAATTATTTTATTGCCAACATTTACCGCTGTAAATGACTGAATGAATGGACACATGAATGAAAATGTCAGTTATGCCTCAGTATAGTTTCAATTAAGAGGTGAGTGTGGAAGCCAAATTCCAATGCCTAAAGTAAATGGTCAGTCAAGCTATGCAAGCTATTTTTACTTTCGTAAGAAACAAACAAAAACCAACCCCAAAACATGCAAATTATTAGAACTGTTGACTTTACTTGCAGTGATTTAAAAAAAAAAAAATGAACTGCCCTGTGTCAGGGAATGTTCTTTCTGGTAGGTAGGAGAAAGTGCTACTAAGAATAACATTTCTGTTTATTTTGAGATTGTCTGTTGACCTAGTGGGACTTCAGAGAGATTTAGATTACAAGTAAAGCCTCTGACAGATATCTATGAAAGCGAGATTAAAACAATAATACACACAATCAACTGTGGTCCAAGGGCTTGTAAACCATTGCCAGTTGGAATGCTCAGAGAATTGGGAACAGCGATCTTTAGGCAGCCAGGTGAGACTAATCTGGGGAAGCTTTAGGAAGGAGATAAATTTAAGCTGTTTTGAAAGGGGACTATTCTAGTCAGTTGGCAAAGAGTCTTATGGCACACGATTAGGTATTTTAATTTGATTACTTGAGGTAATTTGGAGCCACCCCAATATTCTGAAAAGACTTGGTATAAAATATTTGGAAGATGACTTGTTTAAGTAGTTTTTAACTCTGACTGCATATTAGAATTACCTGGAGACCTTTGAAAAATCCTGGTGCCCAGGCTGTAGGGCAGAACGATTTAACCTAGAGGAGGAACCCAGCCATCAATATTGTTGTTTTTGTCTTTTTTTGACTGTTTAAGTTCTCTGGATGATTCCAGTAAACAGCCCACAGTAAGAGGTACTGCTCTAAGTGTCGGGAAAATTCCAAGTAAGCAAGCAAGGGACTAGAATTAGAAAGGTTAGCAAGGAGGCTGGAAATTGGAATCTGACCTAGCTTTGTGAACAGAGATAAAAGGAGTGAAGCTAAATAAAGTATTCTGGAGGAAAGCTTGGTTGGACTTTGTGGTGCATGTCAGTTGCAATTTTTCACAAAGCTATATTCCCAGAGCATCACCATTCTTAATATGATGGATTAGTTGAAAAACAGGCAGGCAGGACTTGCTTTGCTAAGATTTGGGGCTATTAGCAAAATTCTCAATTTCTGAAGCACCAAAGCCACTCAGAAGAGAAAAAAAAAATCATATTGAAAGTATAGAAGCTTTTGTTTATATTTGAAGCAGGAAATAAAGCCAATGATAGATGGTCTGGAATTAGGAATCAAAATTCAGACTTTAAATTGATTTACAGTTAGGAGAGATACTGGGCTGGCAAAATTATGATCCTTTTAGAGTAACCTTGAAGAAAATGAAAAGTCAAACCATTAAGAGAATTCCTCATCATTTTCAATCATAACATTCCCTTTCCTGGAATAAAGAATTTGTAACAGGTATGGGAAATGGATGGGTTTTGTCTCAGAAATGACGACCTCTTAGAAAGGTGAGCTGGAAAGCAATAATGAGAATTCCAATGTTCATATTAAATCACTTTAAATTTATTCCAGCATGTCCCATCTTCAAAGTTTAGGGGAAGGGCAGAATGTCATATGTGGCACTACTATTTATAAAAACTAGTGTTTCATAGTAATATATCATATTTGATAAAATAGGCGCTGGAAAAGAACTTTCCCTGCCAAGAGCATCCTGAAGGGAAGCAATCAAAGGCAAATGTAGAGCAAAACCATTTTCCTGGCTCCAAGGATGAGGCTGAGACTTACAAGCATGATAAGCCTCAATGTAATAGCTGTCATTACATAGTGAAAAGACTTGGAATTATAAATGAAAGATAATTGTTCCTGTATTGCTGCTTCCATGAACTGGGTTCCTGGTACATGCAGCAATAAGAGAGTTGGCCAGGACTGGTCCCAGCTGTAAGTCTTCATGTCTTCCTCAGAGGAACTCAGGGCACTCCCTGGGTAGGATGAGGTTGAAGGTCAAAAGGAAGAAGAGAATCAGAGTTGGCCAGTCTGGGTAGGGTGCTGCAAGAATGAGCCACTGGGTATCTTCCTAGGGGACGCTTATGGATCTAGTAAGCAAGGAGGCAGAAAAGGAAGACCTGAAAGTTCTGTTGATTCTCTAAGAAACCCCATTCTTTCCTTCTGCATCCTTACATCACTCTGGGGCCCAGGGTACCTTCTATTTCATTTCATCTTGCTGACCACAAGGGAGGGAGGCTCCACGTGTACCCAGAGTTACTCTGTATCCCTGAGTACATTCAGGTGTCCTCAAATGCTTCCAATTTCCCTTCCTCAGGGTTGCTGTTCCAGGAAAGAAGGTTCTAAATTAATAGTCTACAAACTCCCCCTGCATGTTGGTTTGCAAAATTAATGATCCTTATGAAAAAGTAAATTAATCTTTGATGCTTGGTTGAGGCTAAGAGAAAAATCACTGTTTGGGGGACTGGGCCTTCTTAATACCCCTCATCCAAAGCATTCTCTCACTCCCTTCTGGACTAACCACACTCACAGAGATTGGGAGGGAGGGGTGGACAACACAGCTTGAAAGTCCATCTCTGAATCCACAGGGCCGTGTTGCAAACATTCATCAAATGCCTGTTTGTGCAGTTCAGTGCAACTGTGCCCAAGAGGAGCCAGGAAAGGCTGCAGGGAGGAAGCCCCCTGATGTGATGTTCCTCCCTTGCTAAGTTTTACTTGCACTTTCTACATACACAGTTTGAAAA
This sequence comes from Bubalus kerabau, assembly GCF_029407905.1. Classification (NCBI taxonomy): domain Eukaryota; kingdom Metazoa; phylum Chordata; class Mammalia; order Artiodactyla; family Bovidae; genus Bubalus; species Bubalus kerabau. The sequence goes on along the minus strand of NC_073631.1, from coordinate 74,547,571 downwards.
GACTACAGTAAACATTTTGTACAATGTAAATACCATGATCACAGTTTCTTCAGTTTTAGGAGGAACACAACAGCTTTGCCAAAAGCCCCCATCACAGGTTCCAGGGTTCACAGATCTCTTGGGATTAGATAGATATTAAAGGAATTGGAAGTTCTGATTGCCTCGCTGTGTTTTTCTAACCCGAGCCTCTGCTGCACTGCGTTGCTCAGTTCCTTTCAACTGAAAAATTAAATCTGCACTCCTGTCAAAATGTGTCATCTGCACACCCGGACACTTATCCCAGTTCATCATGCTTTCTGCGGAGTCGAGGTGGAAGAATGCTGCAGCTCCCACTTGCGAGGCCTAGGAAGACCAGGTGTTTGGGAGGATCCGAACAACTGTTGTCCTCGGGCGTGTCCTGCGGAGCCGACCGGGAATTCCACGGAAACCTCGGTGCTAGGAAAATAGCTAGTGTCCGTCCGTTTCCTCGGATGTGAATCACCCTGGTTGGGCTGGGAGAATATGAAGGACCTCGTCAGCGCTGTAGAACCTGCCAAATACACATCAGAACCAGGGGCGTGTGTGTGAAGGGGGAGGAGGCAGAGTCTCCGGAGGCTTTTCTTCGAGGTCTATTTAGCCTTTGTGCCCCACGGTGGTGGGTTCTTTGAATGTAAACTCTTGGAAAGGGCCGGGGGAGCCTCTTTCACGCGCGGGGGAGTATCTTGCTCGTCTGTAAATGCTGAATGACAGCGGCAATTTCGGCCCGGAAGGGCCGGTGCTGATTGGGTCTGGTGACCCTCTCGCAGGCGTGGCTCGGGGCCAGGACCGGGGACACCATGGAGAGGCCGCGGAGCATGGGCGGCGTATCGGGCCCGGGCGCAGTCTGCGGGCGCTCGGAGGGGGCCCCACCTGGTCGCGGAGCCTCGGCCGGAGAGGCGGGGCCCGGCTTCCCGGAGACGGCGGCACCTCCTCGAGCCCGAGCGCGCGCTCCCCGGCCTCCGGCGCACGCGCGAGGCCGGGAGGGAGCGCGCCCCGGCGGCGGCGGCGGGAGGAGGAGGGCGGCCGAGGGGAGCCTAGCCGCGCGCGCGGAGGTGGTGGCGGCAGCGGCGGCGACCTGAGTCGGGTGGAGTGGAGAGCGAGGGAGGGGGCGGAGGGAGAGGGAGGCGGAGGGGAGTGAGAGCCGCATTTCCAGTTCCCAACTACGAGCCGCGAGTTTGTAGATGGGGCTGCTCGGTGGCGCCTGCGGCTGAGAAAGAGCAGCGGCCGCGGGCAGAGAGGAGCGACGGCGGCGCGGAGGAAGCCGAGGTGCGAGTCGGTGAGTTGCCGGGGCCCCCACGTCACTCGGGTAACGGTCTCGCCGCGCGCCGGGCCGGCCCGGGGGGGGGAGGCGCCCTGTTGCTCGTGGCTTCGCGCCACGCGGGGACCCCGCCCCGCCCCCTCAGCACCTGGGCTTGGGCGGGCGACGAGGGTTGCTCCGCTCGGCCGGCGCCGGAGGGGCGCGCTCTGCCGGGCCCCCGGCTCCTGGGTTGCTGGCGGGCGGGCCGAGCGCGGCAACGTTTCTGGCCCATGCCGCCGCGCCCCGCTCTCGCCACGCGCTCCGCGGCGCGGCCCGGGTGGAGGCAGGGCTGGGGCTGGGGGCGCGGGGCCCCCTCCGGCCGCCGGCACCCTCTGCGGCGGGAGTGACGTTAAGACTTGAATGGAGAGCCGTGCTGGGGGCGGTTGTGGCCGTGACAGACACCTTCGGGGGTCGGTCCCCAGCGCGGGCGGTTCCGCCGGCCTCTCGCTGCCTCCCAAGCTCCGAGTTCTTGGGGGAGGAGGCTTTGGGCAAGTACTGCTGCCACTTCCGAGGCACGAGACTCCAGTTGTTTGGCCAGAGTGGTTGTGGGCCGAGCACACGCTGCTCCGGAGGCGTTTGCGGCTGAGGCAGTGCTTTCCGATTTTGGGTACGTTGGTCTGGAACCAAAAAGGTGCTTCTTTTTTTTTTGGGGGGGGGGGTGCTTTTTTGGGCGAGGTGGAGGGCCAGAAGGGAGCCGATGGTTGGTGTGATGACAGGATGGGGATTGGTTGATGGGTGTTTTTTGCAGAAGGACTTTTTAACACTTTCTTGGGAGTTTCATCTCAATTTCCCCAGCTCCTGAGGTTACAGCTGGAGGTTCCATCCATTCAACTTCCATCAGCTGGGGCACGTTAAGAGGGGTCGCGGGTAGGAGAGGAAGGTAATTGAAGGCTGATGGGGAGGCTCAGAAAATTCACCGCATTACTTACAAACAGCCGGTTAAGGTCAAGCTAGCCACGTTTTACTCCTCTTCCATGGCTTTGGGGATGGTTGAATTTTTACTTGATGCTTTCTCAATTGGTCGTCTTGTTATATGGCTCGGAACATTTGAGGTGCGTTAAAATGCTCTTCAGTTGGCGTATGATTTAGCAGCCATTTCTTCCCGTGAAATCTTTCGAATGGTCGTTCGGAAACTTCTGTTTGTCGACTGTTTTAGGTGAGGTAACACGCTGGTACCAATGCGGAGATAGTTGCGGTAGGTTGGTGAAACGACGGACCTCAAGGTAGAATTGTATCAGGCCTGATTATAGTCAAGTCTTCTGAGGCCTGATTACAGTAAACAAAGAACTTTTGGGGGTTGTGTCCTTTTGAGGTCATCTGTATCTGAAATCTGTCATATATTTAAATTCATGTTTTAAGTATACGTTGGCACAGTGTGTTACTTTTTAAGGTTTATGCTTCTTTTAGTTTAGACTAGGGTTACATAATATACAAGTGGTAACATTTATAATGGCTCTGTTTTTGTCCTGTAGAGATTGCACACTAAATATGAAAAAATATTCTGAGATGTGTTTGTCCTTTTCTAATTGATGCTGCTCAAGTCCTTTTCTACTTGGAATTTCAAAATGAATTTTTTTCTTTCTTTACTGGAAAGAAACTGGAACGCTGGAAAAATTGGGGGCTTATGCAAGTCTGGTAGCTCTATATAAGACAGAATCATTTTCTGTTGTTCTGTAGGCCAACTGTTGGATTTTTTCTTGACGAATCATATTTTTCTTAAACATTCGTGGGAGCAGTTTGCATTTTTCTTGAGTCCCATTTCAGGCTGAAATTGTTCCAGAAGACTACACAGCCTGGTACTTTAGCTTCTTCCCCCACTGTCTCTTTTAAGCTTGGGATAACCAAGAAAATCATAATTGAGAGGCTTCGTGTATGTTATCTGTGTTCTGTTTTGAAAATTGAAGTTGTTTGAGTATTTACTACCCCTTTATAGAGTTTACCATTTAATAATGTATGATGAGCAGAAGACAACCGAGATTTTAACTAAATACCCTTCACAGTTTTGACATCCAAACTTTGTTGAAAGTGAGTAATAGCAGCATATTTTTGCTGACAGTTACAAATAATACAGGGTTAGGGGTGATCAAAGGCTACCTAACTGTAAATATACTGAGAAAATAAATATTAAAATGGGCAAGAGAACCCATTTGTACTTTTTGTGTCACTTTCTGTATTATAAATTACCTAGTTAGGTGGCTTTATAAAAAGAGTATCTTGCAAGTTAGACTTAGGTTTTTAGCACTGGTGATAATTTTCTTTACAAGATGATTCATTTGGTAAGTGACCAAATTTGTATCAGAACTTCACTTCAGGTAGATGTGGTTGACTTGCAGTGGATGATCTGATATTTATTTCAGGAGGGATGAACACCTCCCCATTAGATAAAATAGTTGGCTATTTGAGGATATCATTAAATTATTCCTAAAAAAAAAAAGAATGTATTGAGAAAAAAACAACCTATAGGTTCTTTCCTTTCAAAAATAGTATTCACATTTATGAATAACACAAGAGCAGAAAAGCATATGAGGTCTTTCTACAGATATGATGCTAGCATTGAAGTAAAGATTTGATTTCTTCTCTGTAGGTACCGGATTCTGCATAGATTGTTTTTGGTCAGTCTTAGCTAAGCTGCAATGATTTTCTCACTGTTCTAGTTATTTGTATGTGACCACTGGGGGGAGACTTCACAATTTAGGTTGATGGTATCCCTCTCTCTACACTGCTGCTAATCATTCCTGGGCACTTTGCTCAACTACTGGAAATGTGTTGAGGAAGATGCACTTAGAATCGAGTCCTGATCAAAGTGTCCAAATGACTATTATTTCTTTAACTCACACCACACTCAAAAAGTACCTCTCTTTATAAATTGTGTTTTTAACAGTTTGCTTTTGGGTCTGTGTTACATGGGCTAGCTAAACATCTAACACAGTGAAAGAAGAGATTCATGAATACATTAGAGCTTTCAAAGATCTGACTTTACTGATCTTAATCTTAGAAGCAGTGCAGGCTTAATTACTTGCTTTGTGTACATAGGAATTAGTTGTCTGGAAAAATCTGGAGAGAAGATCACTCTTCTTTGAGGTGTACTATATCCAAACCTCTTTAAACTGGTTGGTCTCTCTCTCTCATTTTAAAAAGCTTTCAGAGGGAGAGAGATTGAAGCATCCTTTGTGCCTAATTTCTCCACGTGGGGGAAGTTTCTCCTTTATCACAGTGATAGAGATAAGACCAAAACTCACAACTTTGTTGACCATTAAGTTGAAGCTGTTCTCAAGAGGTACAATAAAGTCAGGAAAAACTCTAGTTTCCAGTCTTCTCTTTTGACAGTATTTAACTTTGTTAGTGTCCAATTCAGTTATAACTCAACAAAGGACATTATTTTTATAGTAGTTTATAAAGAACTTAAATTCTTCTTAAAATCTTGATTGTAGTAGATTTATTCACTGTATAATGAGTAGGATAGAATTTGTAGTAGTTTCTATCACCTTTCCTAGTTTCTTCATTTTTACGATGGCTTCACATTTTTTTTTCTTAAAAAAATTCCTAACTACAATAAGAGATATTTTCTGCTGACGAAATCCAGATTCCTGGCCAACCTCAACATTGTGTTTACTACTTGGGGAGTAATTTCTAATGGTCTGCAAAGCAGAATGAGAAAGACAATGTAGTGAGTTCTTCATAAAGCTCAAGTTATTTTCAAATCCTTTCCTCTGCCTACTACTTCCTATAATGGTCTGATTCCTACTTTACTGACTTACAGCTTTTTCTCTTAAATCAGTTGCTCCTTTACCACTTCTGTAGCATTTTCCCTTGTTCACTGTTTTCCATCTACCCAAGGCATGTGTGCTCTGTCATATCTGACTCGTTGTGACCTCACAGACTGTAGTCCACTAGGCTCCTCTGTCCATGGAATTTTCCAAGCAACAATACTAGAGGAGGTTGTCATTTCTTTTCTCCAGAGGATCTTCCTCACTGAGGGATCGAACCAGAGTCTCTTTTGTCTCCTGCACTGGCAGACAGATTCTTTACCACTGCTCTGCTTGGGAAGCCCGTATTCCATCTGCATGGCCCTTCTTTTTTTCCACTCAGAAATGCCATGCTTGTTCCTGACTTAGGTCTGTTCCCTTTGCCTGGAATTGCCTTGAAACATGACACAATGGCTCCTTTTCATCATTTCAGGTTTCAGTTCAATAACTTCTTTTTCAGTTCAGTTACTTTCTCAGATAAGCATTACTGTGGAACCACCCTGTCATAATTGCACCATCCTCATTTCCCCTTATCCCATTACTTTTTTCTTTTTTTGCAGATTGTTTATCATATCTGACTTTGTTTTTTATATTATTTTGTTATCTGTATGCTCTCATTAGAATGCAAGCCCCATTAGAACAGTGATTTTTATCTCTTTTGTCTTAACAGTATATTTCAAGAACTTAGACTAGTTCCTGGCACACAGCTGTCTTTAAATATAAATATCCCTTTTTAAAAATCTGAGGTTCTATTCCTCCTGAGGCTTTGGTGTTAAAGTGTTCCTTTATGAAATGATTTGAGTTTATCTATCCAGTTTATCTTTCCAGTTGTAGTAAGATAGGTGTACTAAGTAGGCCACTTTTGGCTGTAAGTTATAGAAATCCATTCTGACTGGTATTGGTATGAACAAAAAGTGAGATTTACTGTAAAGATAGATGCAGGAGTGTCTAAAGGAATACCAGAGTTGGGACTCTGGAACTCCAGTGCTAGCGGAACACACTTCATCTCTTCTGTTTACTCTTCCCCGTGCGTTTGTTTCATGTTTTCTAATGCTGTGGAGGACCACTTCCTAGTCCTCTTAATAGAAGATATGGCCTCCAGCGGCTCCTAAAATTTCCCTGTTTCTGGGCCCAGAAGGAAATAGATTTCTCTAGCACCCAAACACATGGCGAAACAGTGAGAAACTTAATTCTGGAGGCGGGGGGGGGGCGGCTCCAAAATCACTGCAGATGGTGACTGCAGTCATGAAATTAAAAGACGCTTGCTCCTTGGAAGAAAAGCTGTGCCCAACCTAGACAGCATATTAAAAAGCAGAGATATTACTTTGCCAACAGAGGTCCATCTAGTCAAAGCTGTGTTTTCCAGTGGTCATGTATGGATGTGAGAGTTGTACCATAAAGAAAGCTGAGCACCGAAGAATTGATGCTTTTGAACTGTGGTGTTGAAGAAGACTCGTGAGAGTCCCTTGGACAACAAGGAGATCCAACCAGTCCATCCTAAAGGAAATCGGTCCTGAATATTCATTGGAAGGACTGATGCTGAAGCTAAAACTCCAATACTTTGGCCACCTGATGTGAAGAACTGACTCATTTGAAAAGACCCTGATGCTGGGAAAGATTGAAGGAGAGAGGAGAAGGGGATGACAGAGGATGAGATGGTTGAATGGCATCACGGACTCAATGGACATGAGTTTGAGTAAACTCTAGGAGTTGGTGATGAACAGGGAAGCCTGGCGTACTGCAGTCCATGGGGTCACAAAGAGTCAGACACGACTCAGAGGCTGAACTGAACTGATGCATAAATTGCTGTAGGTGTTATGGGAGAGGAAAGAACTTATCTGAACACTAACTTGTATTGCTATATTTTATTTTTCTTTAATCATGAAATAAGCCCAGGCTAGGCAATGGCACCCCACTCCAGTACTCTTGCCTGGAAAATCCCATGGACGGAGGAGCCTGGTAGGCTGCTGTCCATGGGGTGGCGAAGAGTTGGACGCGACTGAGCAACTTCACTTTCACTTTTCACTTTCATGCATTGGAGAAGAAAATGGCAACCCACTCCAGTGTTCTTGCCTGGAGAATCCCGGGGACAGGGGAGCCTGGTGGGCTGCTGTCTGTGGGGTCGCACAGAGTCGGACACGACTGAAGTGACTTAGAAGCAGCAGGCTAAAGCCAGCAAAATCTCTGCCCATTTCCCCTACAAGACACACACAGGAGATTGCTTTTAGGATCATAATTGCCCTCTCAGATCACCTCTTCATCCTCCCTAGTACTGCTGAAGTTTGTTTCTACATCAGTGAGGTTTCCATTAACTTTGTATCTTTTCAGAGACTTCTACTTTGTTAGCTACTTAGTAATTCTCAAGGAAAGATTGAACTGAATAATGCTTAGCTTAAGAGCTTTTTATAACTATTTCATAATTTTATGTTTTTGGAAATAATTTGTAAAAAAAAATGATTTAGAATTTCACTTAATATATATACTTAGGATTTTATTACAATAAATGGCCATAGAACACTTTTGTAAATTATTTATTTATATAGTATATTAATGGAACTCTACTTTTACATGGTTCCTTTGCTCTATAAAATATTTTTAGATCTTCATTGTGTTGGAGAAATGTGGAAAGAGGAGGGTGGGCAACTGAAATGCCTGGGACTTTTCTAGAAAATTTCATGAGAAACTGTGAGGAAGGTGACTGAGTAGATCAGGGGGCATATGCTTAGGAAAGGAAAAGGAAAGAGTGAAGAAGTTACAGAAAGTCTCGTGGAACCTGGAGGGGCTACATCTTAGGAGGAGTTTTAACCATGGAAAATGCTGTTAATGTAGTTGAATGCATACTTTGAGAATACGTTATATACTTTATGACACTTTAATTCTGTAGGTCTTCTGCCATGAGTTGACTCTGATACAGGGGTTCTCTACCTAAGTGGCTGTCAGAATCCTTTAGAGTTATGTCTAACCAAAGGATTCTAGTTTAGTATGTCTGGTATGGAGCCAGAGCGTGTTTATATTTTCAGAATCCCCAAGAGTCAATATTTATAAAATAATCCACTTTATAGAGTATTCTCTTCAACAACCAAATCAATCAACATAGCTTTTAGGGTCCTTTAGTTTAGGTAACTAACCTCAGAAGGGGTTCCCTGATGCCTCAGATGGAAGAGAATCTGCTTGTAATGTGGAAGACCCAGGTTTGATCCCCAGGTTGGGAAGAGCCCCTGGAGAAGGAAATGGCAACCCACGCCAGTATTCTTGCCTGGAGAATTCCATGGACAGATGCTACAGTCCATGGGGTCACAAAGAGTCAGACATGACTGAGTGATGTAACACACATACACCCTCACAAAGTCTGTCTTACCTTGGTCTCTACTTTGGCCAGATTGGTAGCTCTGTAAACATCTGACTGATTTCCATTGCTCTCCCCACTTTCATTGTTTCCCCTTCTTTGGCTGCTTGTTTCTTCTGCTCAAAAATGTTGAAGCTTGCCTCCCCCAAGAAGCTGTCTTGGCTGGTCTCATCCACAGTTTATCTTTCCAGTACAGGACAGATTATAGCACATTGACACAGCTGGTAAATACACATCCTAAGAGGGGCTGATCCGTGTGTTTTCACTGTTAAGTCTTGTGCATATATTCCCATTTTACTGTTTGAACATCCTTAGTTTTTCCTTTTGCTACCAAGAAGTTGAAGCTTATACATAGCTGGCTGAATATCGATAATGGCATCAACAGTATTTTTGAATGCTTACTATGTTTCAGGAACTTTGCTGAGTGTTCTCCACACATTATCTCTCTTGCTCATCAGCAGTTTTTTAAAAATCAAATTAAAACCCTTATATGATTGTGCTAGTTTCCTGTGGCTGCTGTAACAAATTGCCACCAACTTGGTGGCTTAAAAACAAAAGTTTATTCTCTCACAGTTTTGGAGGCCAGGTGTCTGAAGTCAGTATCAGTGGGCCAAAATCAGGGTGCTCCCTCCAAAGGCTCAAGAAGAGACTGTGTTCCTTGCTTCTTCCACAGTTTGGTGCCTGCCAGAATTCCTTGACTTGTCGTTGCATCACTCCAGTCTTCAAAGGTAGAATTTCAAATCTCCCTCAGCTCTCTTCTTCTCATTACCTTTTCCTTTGTGTGAGCAAAAAAGAGAGAAACCTCTTATTGCCTCTCTCTTATAAGGACACGTATGATGGCATTTGAGCTCCCCTTTGCTCCAGAATAATCTCCCTGTCACAGGATCCTTAATCACATCTGCAAAGACCCCTTTTCCAAATAATGTAACATTCACTGGTTCCAAGGATTAAGACATGGGTGTTTTTTAGGGGACCATTATTCAACCTACCACTTTGATCATTCAGAGGAGGACTGGTAGAAGTCTTTTTCTCCATCCTCATTCCTCTGCATCAGCGTTTCTTATTCAGAGACGGTTTTGCTGCCCTCTCATCACTCCCTCAGGGACATCTGGCTGTCTTAACTGGGAGGGGGTTGCTGTTGGCATCTGTCAGAGGCCAGGGATGATGCTGCAAACAATGCACAGGGTGGGCCATCCCTGAGTTATCCAGCCCGAATGTCGTAGTGCTGGGGCTGAAACACCTGGTCCTATTTATACGTAACTATTACAAATAGTTTCCTGTACATCATTCCTGAAAAAAAATCTTATATTAGCTAGCACATGAGTAAAGCCCTCTGATATGATTTGATTATGTCTGGTGGTAGTTTTTGGTTAAGAGTCATAATAAATGACTCACATATACCTTAAATAACATTTTCACTTTCAAAATATAAATACACGTGCACACACTAACATTTTCTTTGAGTGTGTATCTTTTGAGTGGAGCTCTGGGTCAATATTCTTATAGAAACTTGCTCTGGCTTTGGAGAAAGAACTTAAAAGTTTGTGGAGGAATCTGAGTGTAGGATCTTTGTAGTGTTTTATGACTCCTCGATTGTTTATAATTGACTTACACTTAATTATACAGCAATTTGGATTTTTTTGTATTATTTTGTCACTTTCTTTGGATCTCTCTAAAGCATTCAATTTGGCTTTCATATAAAGAACAATATGACTGGTGGTCTTGTATCAAATATATATATATAGTGTGTGTATATAAAGAAATCTTTGTTTTGTACAGAAAAGAATTGCTCTAATATATTGCAAATACTTCTTCCAGTTGTAGCTCACTTAAATAGTTTCTCATGTGACATAGTGAGAGCTAATTTCATAGTTACTTTCAGATTTTTGGAAGTTTTGGAAAATTTTGTTTTAATACTGTAATAACTGTTTCTAAATTATATAATATTGCATAAATACTTTATTGCTATTCATATTAATGCTTGATTTACTTTTCATTAACTGCAACAAATATTATTTGGTGTTTTGCTTACTAGCAAAATATTTTCAGTTTCTTACGTAGTTAAATAGCACAATTTCTTGAAACTGGGTATTTTATTATTTTCTTACTCAGCAAGTGAGTTAGGGATGTAGATTGTAATTCCAGTTTTTGTAACTTCCATCTCTTTTACTTTGTCCAGGACACAGAGCTCTGTGTGGTACAAATAATAAGCTTGCTGGCAGATCCTGGTATTATTGTTGAACTTGATATATTGATACTTCATCTCTAAAATAGGGGTTGTAATACTTACATTGTAGGGTTGGTGTAAGGTTTTAATTGGATAATAAATACAAAGTGTCTAGCACAGAGTCTGAGACAGTCAGTAAATGTCAGTATCCTTTCCTTCTCTTACTGTTTGGTACAGTGTTAAATGTTCAGTGGATATTTGTTGAATAAACATATTTTCAGTTGCCTTAGCTTGATTCATTTTTTCACATTTTTCTTTCCAGCATAAGAACTATGTCTTACTTAGTAAATATTTTTTATAAGAATTTTGCTTTTAAAGTAGTCCAATAAGTTATGTGCTATTAACTAAAATTACTAAGTCTTATTTTTATATGACATTTCAGTGTGTTTACAAAGGCAAGTTAAATATTAGGTGGAAAGATGACTATGTTACCTCAGAGATTCCTTCCAGCATGATCTAAAATTTTTATAAAATTCACACAATCCTGAATTTTCTTTTTTCTTTGCCCCTAAAATCTAAAGAAGTAAGTAGTGTTTGAAAATATAGCATTTAGTTGGGAATGAAGACAATAACCATACTTGTTATATGTTCATAATGGTTTCTTACCATATTATAGGAATTCTTTAGTTTTTGGGATGAGTGTCACTGTCTTCAAGTGGATTTGTCTTTTTATTTTACCTAGAAAATATATATATATATATATATATATATCTACATATAATGAAATATTTAAGGGAAGTTTCATTTTATGTAAAGTTATTTGCCTTTTTATTCATCTATTAAATATCCTTCTACCTGAGATTTTGGTATACTTAGGTAGTATACTGAGTAACTTAGGTAGCTGAGTTAAAAGAAATTTAATTCATTTAAGTTGCTTATTGTAGAAATTAAATGATAGTCATGCATGATTTTATATAAGTTGATTCAGGTATTTTCTGTTTTAAACTGCTAATTGTCATTTGTAATCGGGGATAAATGAAAAAAATTAAACCACATTTTTTAAGAAGGTTGGAACACTGTGAGGCAAATGGGCAAAGCCATCGATCACAGCTACCCTCGCCACCCTTAGCACTGGGTTCTTGAAAACCCCAAGGCAGAGATATCTTCCCTGAAGGAATTTAAGCTGTTACGGGGGATGTCAGGCCAAGGAGTCAGAGATTGTGAGTGAACCCTTAAGAAATCTTAGAAGCTTTAATGTCCTCCCAATTAAAGCATTAGCTATATCAGCATTTTATGCAGTTTTGAAATATCAGGTATTAGTTTCCCCTATTTTCTTCAAAGAAATGTTTCAGGATTTCCAGTCTTGGGGTTGGTGGGGAATGGGAAATGCTTCATAATTCATAAGAAGCAATTTTTAGTGTATCTTATTCAGAGCATTTCTTATTTTCACTTAAAGGTTACTAACTGTTGTTTTAGAGATAGCGTAACTTGAATATTTGAGATTAAAAAATAAGCTTTTAGTAACCTTTATTTGACTTGCTCGCTATAGCCAAGTGGGTATTTATAGTTCCTTTCCAGCTCTGGTAACTTCATGCCAGTTCACGTCAGAATGTGACATAGTGGAACACTGATGTGGCTGATGGTCCTTCCTTTCTCACCTTTGTTCTCTCCTTCCCAACACACTGTGATTCTAGATCGAAGGCCGGAGATGTGTTTTGTCTCTGTTTCTATCTCTTTTAGCAGGGCCCTGCAAATATCTTCTACTCCTACTCTGCCATCTCTTTATTTCTCTTCTATCTTCCAAACCTGCAGTTCCCTCTTTCCCAAAAGTATCTCCAGAAACAGCAACTTAGAATTGGTTACGCTCTAGAAATGTTTACCAGAAGGAAATCCATGAATATGTGTATATACTGGAATTTTACATAGTAAAAAAGAGGGAAGAAACGGTCTTTGTATCCCCTCAGCCAAGCATTGGCCCATGAGCTTAGGCAATTCTTAGCATTTATTATTGAACAAATTAGGAAACTTCAGAAGTTGGCACGTAAGTAGTGGTTTATCATGTGCGGCAGACTGTAAGTTCTGAGATAGATTAAGAAAAGAAATTCTTACCTGTAGAGGGGGACTTGCTACTCACTTGATTGGATTAATTTTGAGAAAAGTCCTAAGATGCGTTTAGTTCTAAAACTTTAATTATAAAAAAGCAAGAAGTGGGTCATCAGTTGATGAGATATTGAATAGCTAAGAAAAAAAGAATATTTTTGGGTGAGGTAACATGAATGAAGGCATTTAGGTGGGAATGAGATGTGTGGTTGTAAGTATAGGAAGTAAAAAGATCAATGTGGTTAGGACAGAGAGTTTGTATTAGAGAATAGAGGAATTCAATTGATTTGATGAAAAGCTCAATTTTTAAAAGAAATGTAAGTATTTCCAGATGGCAGAAAGCCCTATTTTTCTAATGCAGTATTGTCATTAAAATGATGATTTAACATGAACTGTGTGATAGTCTTACAACTGAGTGAATTACAATGAAGAAAAGAACAGTAGGAGAAGCCTTGCAGTGGTAATTTAAAGGTGAAGCTGCAAGAGCTTGGAAGACAGAGGTGGCAGAGAAAATGGGGAGTAAAAGATGAATATATTAATAGTGAAATTGTGAATTCACTGTGGCCAGTTAAATGGAATACAGAGGTATTTTGAAGTTTTCAAGGGATTCCTAGGCCAAGGAAAGTCCCTGGATTTTTCAGAGTTTGGGGATCTTTTCCCAAGATAAGCCCTGTTCTTGTTTTAAAAGTTTCATTTAGTTTCTTATTTTTAAATAAGTTGTTATATTCTTTAGATTTCAGTAGGCCGTTCTCAACCATATTTAACCCTTTTCATTATCAAAGGATAAAAAAGTTCTTTTGAGACCACTTACCTGGATATTAATAAGTCAAATTTATTTGAATTTTCACAGTATACTGTTAACTTCAAAGGGAGGGTATTTACTGTAATGATAATTGAGGTGCTGGTGGGTGCTGTCATGGACAAAGAGGGACAGAGGAACTAAAAATTAAGAAAAGGGGAAACTTAGAAAATCAAAACACTGGTAGTACTGAGGAAGATGATAAAAATATTAAACCAGGAATATTATATTTTGAAAGTGCTCAAGTGCCTGAAAAATACTTCAGTGCTAGAAGTTGTGGGGAAGTATGAGAAGTCAAAAAAGATTTGACTTTCATTATCAGAGAGCATATATAAAGTATGGTCATGGGTCTTCCTCTCTAACTTTTTTTTTTTAATTCACCAAAAAAAGAAGAAAGAAATTGTATAGAAAATACCTCTTACAACCGTGCCATGATCATACTTTCTCTGAACGTGAAAGTTGTTCAGTTGTGTCCGACTCTGTGACCTCATGGACTGTACAGTCCATGGAATTCTCCAGGTCAGAGTACTGGAGTGGGTAGCCTTTCCCTTCTCCAGAGGATCTTCCTGACCTAGAAATCAAACTGCGGTCTCTTGCACTGCAGGTGGATTCTTTACCAACTGAGCTATGAAAGCCAAATTAATATGAGACATTTACTGTGTGATCAAGAAAAGTGAGGTGATTTTGATGGTAGAAGTATCAAACGTTATTAGCTTGATTCACGTTGTTTAGAATATACCATTGATGCTTTAAGGGGACAGTTTTTGCCTCCCGCTGGGTGTTTGGTAATATCTGAAGATTTTTGGTTGTCACAGTTCAGATGGGGGCTGCTTGTTAGCATCTAGTGGGTAGAGCAAGGATGCTACTGAACAATTCATAGGACACTCCCCCCCCCCCATAACAGAGCCCAAAATGCCAGTAGTGCCAAGATTGAATAGCCCTGGAGTATGGGAGTAATCAGTTTTTCCCTGGGCAATTTTAAAGACCTGTGTCAATTTATTGTTTCTTTTTTTTGCAAGTCTGATTGTTAATTGTCTTCTGTTAATGTCTTCTTTCTTCCCACAGCTTACAATACACTTGATTGTCACTGTTTTCTTTACTGTGTTCGTATCCTCAGGCTAGGTCTTGGGCTTCCCAGGTGGCACTAGGGACGTTGGTGGCTCAGATGGTAAAGAATCTGCCTGCAGTGTGGGAGACCTGGGTTTGATCCCTGGGTTGGGAAAATCCCCTGGAGAAAGGAATGGCAATCCACTCCAGTATTCTTGCCTAGAGAATTCCATGGACAAGGAACCTGGTGGCTACAGTCCGTGGGGTTGCAAAGAGTCGGACACAACTAAGCGGTTTCACTTTCTTTCCCAGGTGGCGCACTGGTAAAGAATCTGTCTGCCGATACAAGGAGATGCAAGAGATACAGGTTTGATCCTTGGGTTGGGAACATCCCCTGGGGAAAGAAATGGCAATCCCCTGTAGTATTCTTGCCTGGAAAATTCCATGGACAGAGGAGCCTGACAGGCTACAGTCCAAGGAGTCGCAAAGAGTTGGACACAACTGAGCACGTGCGTCTTGGGTACTTTGATTAGATGCACTTTGATTTCCAAATTCTGAGGGCCTTTTGATGTAATTTCTAAAGTACTTTCTTTTGTAAGAATACTTTTTCATGTGCTTCAGGTCCTAGGTCTGGGTTGCACTAGTTCTTGAGTCCAGGTTTTATTCTAGTGATGTTTAAATCTTCTAGTGATGTTTAAATGTTCTCATTTTTTATGCAAGGTTTTTTTTTTTTTAACATTATTTAAAACCACTGTAATCTTTCTTGTGTGTGTGTGTATGCACACGCATGCACACGTGCTCAGTTGTTCAGTCTTGTCTGACTCTTTGCGACTTTATAGACCGTAGCCTGCCAGGCTCCTCTGTCCATGGGATTCTCCAGGTAAGAATACTGGAGTGGGTTGCCATGCCCTCCTCCAGGGCGTCTTCTCGACCCAGAGATCAGACCCACATCTCCTGCATTGCAGGCAGATTCTTTACCACTAAGCCACTTGGATATACAAGTTTATTTAAATGAAATACTTGACTCCTGGAAAAGCTGTGTAGGAGTTATTTCTTTTAGAATGATTTTATCCCTGCTTATAGATAGATTGCCATACCTACAACATTACATTTAACAGCTGCATACAAAAAGGTATTTTAAAAGGTATTGTAATTATAACGGCTTTATAATGATAAGTGAAAACATTAAGAACCAATTTTTTTCCCTTAACCTACCTCAATTTGATGTTGACTTAAACATATTGATCATTTAGTAAAGTACAAGTGCCATATGCCTGTGTATATACACTGATCCTTGAATGACATGGTAGATGGTGGAGTGGAGGGGCTGGGAATCTGTGGCTAATTTATTGTTGGGCCTCTGTACCTAGAGTTCCTTGGTACCTGTGAATTCAACCAACCATAGATTGGGTAGTACTGTAGTATTTACTGTTAAAAAATACCCACCTTTAAGTGGTCCTACAGTTAAAAGCCCCATTGTTCAAGGGTCAGCTGTACTAGGTACTCTGTGTATGAAAAGAATAGGGAGGAAAAGAGAAAGTACAGAGCAATTATGTAGTAGTCAGGATGTGGTGGATCCATATTGTGTTTATGTGTCTATGCATGTGTGTGTGTTGAAAATTTATCTCTGAGAAGTGAAGTTCTGGAGTAAGTGTAGGTTTTCTTTTTGTAGTAAATATTTTCTGTCTACTTCTAGTATGTATCACTTATGTCTTAATCTTCTATTTTCATCTGTGCAGATGTTTTGTTAATTGGCCTTCCATCAGTCTAAAACTGATCTGCCTCATTGACCTGTTAAAGAGACATTCACTTGTCTATTGAGTGACATATTCTGGAACTGCACAACAGAAACATCTACCCCACTGCTTCAAACATGCATACTTATTGCTTTGAGTCTTGACTCCTTCCTTGGGCGTCTGTCAGCCGTGGAGAGCATTGCAGGCAGCTGCTGCCTCATGAAAGAGGTTTTGGGTCCTCACTGCATAAGCGCACAGCCAGCATCAATAACTCTATTTTAATTCAGGAGATGTTTTAGCTAAGAAATATTTAAATGCTTGCAGAGACTACTCTTCTGAGCCTAAGAATTCCAGGGTAGTCTGATGCACTGCTTTTATCCTTGGTGTGCTGAACCACCCACTTTATCTAAAGGGAAGGATTGATGTTGACTGATAAACAGGACAGCTCTCCCTCTCGTTACTTATTTATATAAACTTATTTTTAATTTTTGAGAATTCTAATCTTAATGATAAGCAATTAAAATAACACAGAAGGATGAATGTACAATGAAAGTTTAAAATTTTTCTGTTCCCAATCTTACTTCATGGAGTTATTCATTGATAACAGTTTCGAACTGAGTCATATCAGTCAAGTGTTTCTCAACAACTGGAGTTTGGCGTTTTTGGCAGCGCTGTACTTTGTCGTGTGGGATTGTGCTGAACACCGCTTAGTGTTCAGTGCCCCTGTTCTCTGCCATAGCCATTGGAGTATGAAAGATGCCTTCACACGTTTCCAAATGCTCTTGGGGAGGGAATGGTACCGGTCCTGGGTGAAAGTTTTGTAAAGTTTAAAATTACACTGTGTTATCTTTGAAAATATGTCTATTTTTTCAACTTCATTGACTCTACTATGAAAGAAGAATATTTGAGCACACATGCACTTCTCGTGGGAGGCCCAGAAAAAAATTCACTTGGGAAGAACTGTGCTTACTTCTAATGGCTTAGATTACTATGGTTTTTCAGTCTTACCTGCTTTCCTTTATGACAGCATTACTCTTGTGTTCTCAGTTACCTGTCTTTTTTTCTTTTCTCCTCTTGAGTGTTTTTGTGTGTATGTATGTGTGTGTGTGTGTATGATTTTTCAAATGGCCAGCTCATGCTTGGTTGGGTTTTATTCAGGGGATTCTGTGCAGTCTGGTTAGGGGGCACATTCCTCCAGGGAAGATTTGCTAAGGATTCTCTTGGGCACCTCTGTAATTTTTCTGCTTGGAGTTTTCTGAATTAAGTAGGTATACAGGAACTCTGAATCCTGGAGAGTAGGCTGTGGTTACAAATTCTCAGGTTGTATTGCCCCCTAATATGGTGTTCAAGCTGTAAAAGGCTCATATCCTCATTGTCTTCCTTAGCCAACAGGTATATCTTCAGCCAAGTGGGGTTAGTCTTGTACGGTTCCTGCTCTGTGTGGAGGGGTCTAAGCTGGCAGTTCATTTTGAACAAACCAAGGCCTAACCTGCTGCTTCTGAACTAGGAGCTGACTCTGCGAGCCCTTTGTGCAGCCATGACTCGAGCACGTGCTTACCAGTTTGTTTTTATCCTCTTCACATGGGCGTGGGGAGTTTCTTGAGCACTAGCTGTTGTACTTGAGAGGATGTTTTGGATATTTTGGTTAGTATTTCTATTCTATTTGTGAGAGAATGATTTCCAGATTTTTAAGTCCATCTTTTTGTTGGACATGCAAGCATCTTCACCTACTTTCTGACTTCTAGTATTTCCTAAAATTTCTAGTATTTAATCTCTCATTTCTCTTTTCTCTACCTCCAGTAATATTTCTATTCTTTTTAAAAAGCATGTATTCTGTCATTTCAGTGAGTCCTCAGGAGGGAGACAGTGTAGATGTGTGTGCTCGGCCTTCCTTTGTTTCTGGAAGCTTGTCTCATATTTTTTAGGTCCAACTCCATCAGTGCTAACTGACCTGATGAAAACTAAATCTCTATAAATGCCTGTTCATTTAAGTACATTTTTCTTTTTTCTTTTTTAAATTTGAACTTAAAAAGCATGATGTTTAGCTATAAAAGAGGTGAAAGGACAGGGATGAAGGACGAGGTTCAGGGCATTAACTGTGCAGTTGAGCAGGGCCTCCCTGGGGTGGGAAGCAGCATGGGGATCTTACCATGAAGTCTAAATATATAAGGGAAAATTACAACAGTGAGAAACCACAATTTTTTAAATTATGTGCAATAAATATTAACTGCAGTACATTTGGCATAATAATAAGAGTTAGAGTTAAAAGATAAATAAGATGCTATTTCTGCCCTCAGAGAACCCACTAATTTGTGGTAAAGACAGACATGTAAATGAAAATACAGTCACTTCTCATTATTCATTTTTTGTGGTAGTTTTGTTCTGTAAGTCTCTTTGAACACTGAATTGGGGAATACTGAGCCATTGTCTCTAGGCTAGAAGGGGGTTAGGTTCCTACAAGCCCCAGTCACATTTTCATTAACTGGTCACTACGTAACCTTGCTTTCTGTGTGTTGCTGTTTAAAGACATCTTGATACATATCTATCTATCTATCTATCTATATCTATTAATATATGTGTGTGTATATACTTGATTCATTAACATTGAACGGCCAACAGCACTATAATTTCATGCCTAAAGGAAGCTCTTCAGACACTTGTATTTTCTCTGCAAGGCACATCACCCTACTTCTTTGTGGTTAGGAACACTGGACAGCACTTATGCACTATGCCTGGGGGACATTTCAGACAGCGAAATAACCAAGCTCAAAAATGTGAAAAGCATGACACTCAATAAACCCTAAAAAGGATACCTATTTTTTGTGTGAGAGTAAAACAAGAAAGCAGAGTGTTGCCTCATTAACCCTAAGCTGGGGATGCACACACTTAGGCATGTCATTTTTGCTGCTTAGTGTCTTCATATGACAACAAAAGCACTGTGCATTTTGACTTTGGCGTTAAAGGTAAATTTTATCAAGTGGGCAAATTCACAAATACAGACTCCATGAATAATGAGGACCAAATGTACTATGGTATAAGTGCTGTATGTTCTGCCCTAGGAACTGCTAGGTTGGGTCAGGAAAGGCTTCACCATTAAGGTAAAGTTACAGCAGTATGAAGCAACAGGCTTATGGATAGCAAATGGCCCGGTGTGGCTGGAATTAAAAGGACCTCTTAAGGAGGACCTCCTTTACCTTTGAACAGGTCAAGGAGTCGGGGGGATATGAGGTCCTTATGCCATGTTAAGGAATTTGAATTTTATAGGTGATGAGGAGCCAGTGAATGATTTTAACCAGGGAGAAACGTGGTCATATTGTATTTTGGAAAGTTCACTCTGATGGTGTATCAGGAATAGGTGAAGTCAGAAAAATAAATAGATTTTAGAAGTTAAGATGTGAGTATGAACTAAGGAAGTGACAGTGGAGATAAAGAAAAAGGGATGTGTTTGTAAGATATGTAAGATAATAGATTGAAAAGCCTTGGTGGTAGATTCAATTCAGTTCAGTCTTTCAGTCATGTCACACTCTCTGTGACCCCATGGACCAGAGCACGGCAGGCTTCCCTGTCCATCACCAACTCTTGGAGTTTGCTCAAACTCGTGTCCATTGAGTCGGTGATACCATCTTACTATCTCGTCTTCTGTTTCCCCTTCTCCTCCTGCCTTCGGTCTTTCCCAGCTTCAGGGTCTTTTCTAAAGGGTCAATTCTTTGCATCAGGTGGCCAAAGTATTGGAGCTTCATCTTCAGCATCAGTCCTCCCAATGAATATTCAGGACTGATTCCCTTTAGGATTGACTGGTTTGATCTCCTTGCAGTCCAAGGAACTCTCAAGAGTCTTCTCCAACACCATAGTTCAAAAGCATCAGTTCTTCAGAGGTACTGGGAATAAAGGAAGTTGAACATGTATACCTCGGTGCCATTAACTGAAATAGGGAATACTGGAGGGTGGCCAGATTTAGGATGTAATTTGAGTTTTGGGCATGTTGAGTATGATCGTTGTGTTTGTGGGGTATCTTTACAGAGATTAGGCAAGAAATATAATCTTAAACCCAGGAGACAGAGCTTTGAGAGACATTAGATGTGGGAACCCTTTGGATGGTTTTGGCAGAAGAGTAACAATCTGTATATGTTTTAAATGATTGCTCTAGCCAATCTAGAGAATATTGAGAACTGGAGTGAAAGTTGGGGATCAACTGAATGACTACTGAAATAAATGAGCAACAGATGGTGGTGGCTTGGAGTAAAGTGACAGCAGTGGAGGGGTACAAAGTTGGGTTTTGAGTCATTACCTCTATCATGGCTGAATTTAAAAACCACTTTATCATTGGATCTGCTTTGAATTCCCCATATATGTGTGTGTGTGCTCTAAGCCACTTCAGTTGTGTCCAACTCTGTGTGACGCTATGGACTGTAGCCTGCCAAGGCTCCTCTGTCTATGGGATTCTCCTGGCAAGAATACCAGAGTAGGTTTCTATGCCCTCCTCCAGGGTATCTGTCTGACCCATGGATTGAACCCACGTCTCTTATGTCTCCTGCATTGGCAGGTGGATTCTTTACCATTGGCGCCACCTGTAACTGCATCTATAATATGTGTTATCCTGAAAAAACTATCAGTGAAATTTATTCTGGAAATCTAGTTTGGGGTATACTAAAAAAGATTAAAATTTTCATATTTAATACAATCAGGCACTGATCCTGTAGTTGTATTTCATGTTTATTAGTGCTTATTGTATAAAAAACACTTCTGGACAGTTCCACTGGTTCAGTTATAATTCTGCATATTTTCTTATAATACAGCAATGGAGCTTTAAGCTGCTTTACTAATTAGTGACTAGGTCAAAAAATTTATTAGAAGCTGGGCTACTGCATTGTGAGAGCAAATTAGGAATGGCACTCACTATTTGAGCTATTAAAAAAAAAAAAGAAAAGAAACCCTGTGGATCTAGTTTTTCTCTGGATGAGCTCACTACTTTAACTAGGATACTCCCTGGACACAGCATGGAGCTGGGTCCAGGGTAAGAAAAGAGGAGATTAGTCGACCAGTTAAGAGACTAATATAGTCTAGACAAGAGAAGAGATAGAAACTGTAAATCAAAGATCAGAGATCAGAAACTGTGATGGGGGTGAATATTTTAGACTTTGTGTAGTAGAATGAGAAGGATTTGGAGGAGAATTTGATGGCAGGGTTAGAATTAAAAAAAAATCAAGATTCTGAGATTTCTAAGCTTTGGAGAATGGTTGGATGGTGATATCATAATAACAAGAGCTAGAATCTCTAGCATGAGTGAATAGTTTTGAAAATGGTAAATTAAAGGCACCATCTTTGGAGTTCCCAGGGGAAGTACATTAGAAGACAGTTGGAGAACAGTGAGTGCTGTAACCAAGATTTGAAAATTCTGTTCACATAGAAATTGGTTGAAGTCCTAAAAGTGAGTAATATCACTCATAAAGCAATGAAAATCTAAGAAAGACCAACAGGAGTGACTCTCTGCCCTCAGGCAGAATGTAGACAGAATATGTGATTGATTTTTCAGTTCAGTTCAGTCGTTCAGTCATGTCCGACTCTTTGCGACCCCATGAATCCCAGCACGCGAGGCCTCCCTGTCCATCACCAACTCGCAGAGTCCACTCAAACTCATGTCCATCAAGTCGGTGATGCCATTCAGCCATCTCATCCTCTGTCATCCCCTTCTCCTCCTGCCCCCAATCCCTCCCAGCATCAGGGTCTTTTCCAGTGAGTCAACTCTTCGCATGAGGTGGCCAAAGTATTGGAGTTTCAGCTTCAGCATCAGTCCCTCAAAGGAACACCCAGGACTGATCTCCTTTAGGATGGACTGGTTGGATCTCCTTGCAGTCCAAGGGACTCTCAACAGTCTTCTCCAACACCACAGTTCAAAAGCATCAATTATTTGGAGCTCAGCCTTCTTCACAGTCCAACTCTCACATCCATACATGACCACTGGAAAAACCATAGCCTTGACTAGACACACCTTTGTTGGCAAAGTAATGTCTCTGCTTTTCAATATGCTCTCTAGGTTGGTCATAACTTTCCTTCCAAGGAGTAAGCGTCTTTTAATTTCACGGCTGCAGTCACCATCTGCAGTGACTTTGGAGCCCAGAAAAATAAAGTCTGACACTGTTTCCACTGTTTCCCCATCTATCTGCCATGAAGTGATGGGACCAGATGCCATGATCTTCGTTTTTTGAATGTTGAGCTTTAAGCCAACTTTTCCACTCTGCTCTTTCACTTTCATCAAGAGGCTTTTGAGTTCCTCTTCACTTTCTGCCATAAGGATGGTGTCATCTGCATATCTGAGGTTATTGATATTTCCCCCGGCAATCTTGATTCCAGCTTGTGCTTCTTCCAGCCCAGCGTTTCTCATGATGTACTCTGCAGAGAAGTTAAATAAGCAGGATGACAATATACAGCCTTGACGTACTCCTTTTCCTATTTGGAACCAGTCTGTTGTTCCATGTCTAGTTCTAACTGTTGCTTCCTGACCTGCATATAGGTTTCTCAAGAGGCAGGTCAGGTGGTCTGGTATTCCCATCTCTTTCAGAATTTTCCACAGTTTATTGTGGTCCATGCAGACAAATGCTTTAGCATAGTCAATAAAGCAGAACTAGATGTTTTTCTGGAACTCTCTTGCTTTTTTGATGCTCTAGCAGATGTTGGCAATTTGATCTCTGGTTCCTCTGCCTTTTCTAAAACCAGCTTGAACATCAGGAAGTTCACGGTCCATGTACTGCTGAAGCCTGGCTTGCAGTATTTTGAGCATTATTTTACTAGCGTGTGAGATGAGTGCAATTGTGTGGTAGTTTGAGCATTTTTTGGCATTGCCTTTCTTTGGGATTGGAATGAAAACTGACCTTTTCCAGTCCTGTGGCCACTGCTGAGTTTTCCAAATTCGCTGGCATATTGAGTGCAGCACTTTCCAGCGTTATCTTTCAGAATTTGAAAGAGCTCAACTGGAATTCCATCACCTCCACTAGCTTTGTTCGTAGTGATGCTTTCTAAGGCCCACTTGACTTCACATTCCAGGATGTCTGGCTCTAGGTGAGTGATCACACCATCGTGATTATCTGGGTCATGAAGCTCCTTTTTGTACAGTTCTTCTGTGTATTCTTGCCACCTCTTCTTAATATCTTCTGCTTTTGTTAGGTCCATACCATTGCTGTCCTTCATTGAGCCCACCTTTGCATGAAATGTTCCCTTGGTATCTCTAATTTTCATGAAGAGATCTCTAGTCTTTCCCATTCTATTGTTTTCCTCTATTTCTTTGCATTGATTGCTGAGGAAGACTTTCTTATCTCTTCTTGCTATTTGGAACTCTGCATTCAGATGCTTATATCTTTTCTTTTCTCCTTTGCTTTTCATTTCTCTTCTTTTTACAGCCATTTGTAAGGCCTCCCCAGACAGCCATTTTGCTTATTTGCATTTCTTTTCCATGGGGATGGTCTTGATCCCTGTCTCCTGTATAATGTCATGAACCTCCATCCATAGTTCATCAGGCACTCTGTCTATCAGATCTAGTCCCTTAAATCTGTTTCTCACTTCCACTGTATAATCATAAGGGATTTGATTTAGGTCATACCGGAATGGTCTAGTGGTTTCGCCACTTTCTTCAATTTAAGTCTGAATTTGGCAATAAGGAGTTCATGATCTGAGCCA
This sequence comes from Bubalus kerabau, assembly GCF_029407905.1. Classification (NCBI taxonomy): domain Eukaryota; kingdom Metazoa; phylum Chordata; class Mammalia; order Artiodactyla; family Bovidae; genus Bubalus; species Bubalus kerabau. The sequence continues at coordinate 74,523,644 of NC_073631.1, read as the reverse complement.
CAGTCAGCTCCTGGTCTTGTTTTTGCTGAATGTATAGAGCTTCTCCATCTTTGGCTGCAAAGAATATAATCAATTTGATTGCGGTGTCGACCATCTGGTGATGTCCATATGTAGAGTCTTCTCTTGTGTTGTTGGAAGAGGGTGTTTGCTATGACCAGTGTGTTCTCTTGGCAAAACTCTATTAGCCTTTGTCCTGCTTCATTACGTACTCCAAGGCCAAATTTGCCTGTTACCCCAGGTGTTTCTTGATTTCCTGCTTTTACATTCCAGTCCCCTATAACGTAAAGGATATCTTTTTTGGGTGTTAGTTCTAAAAGGTCTTGTAAGTCTTCAGCCTCTTCAGCACTACTGGTTGGGGCATAGGCTTGGATTACTGTGATACTGAATGGTTTGCCTTGGAAACGAACAGAGATCATTCTGTCATTTTTGAGATTGCATCCAAGTACTGCATTTTGGACTCTTTTTGACCATGATGGCTACTCCATTTCTTCTGAGGGATTCCTGCCCACAGTAGTAGATATAGTGGTCATCTGAGTTAAATTCACCCATTCCAGTCTCTTTTAGTTCACTAATTCCTAGAATGTCGATGTTCACTTTTGCCATCTCCTGTTAGACCACTTCCAATTTGCCTTGATTCGTGGACCTGACATTCCAGGTTCCTATGCAATATTGCTCTTTACAGCATCGGACCTTGCTTCTATCTCCAGTCACATCCACAGCTGGGTATTGTTTTTGCTTTGGCTCCATCCCTTCATTCTTTCGGGAGTTATTTCTCCACTGATCTCCAGTAGCATATTGGGCACCTACTGACCCGGGGAGTTCCCCTTTCAGTATCCTATCATTTTGCCTTTTCATACTGTTCATGGGGTTCTCAAGGCAAGAAAACTGAAGTGGTTTGCCATTTCCTTCTCCAGGGGACCACATTCTGTCAGACCTCGCCACCATGACCCACCCATCTTGGGTGGCCCCACAGGCATGGCTTAGTTTCATTGAGTTAGACAAGGCTGTGGTCCATGTGATCAGATTGGCTAGTTTTCTGTGATTATGGTTTCAGTGTATCTGCCCTCTGATGCCCTCTCTCAGCACCTACTGTCTTACTTGGGTTTCTCCTACCTCAGACATGAGGTATCTCTTCACGGCTCTTCCAGCAAAGCGCAGCCGCTGCTCTTTAAGTTGGATGAGGGGTATCTCCTCACCACCACCCCTCCTGACCTTGAATATGGAGTAGCTCCTCTTGGCCTTCCTGTGCCCGCGCAGCCACTGCTCCTTAGACGTGAGTTTGCTCCTCTTGGCCGCCTCCCCTGATTTTTCAGTTAGCTTTTTGCTAAACATGGGAAGTTTGAGGAAAGTGATGGCTAGGGAAGCCAGATAGCAGTGGTGAGAATGGGAAGGTGGAGAATTGAAGAAGAGATGTCCAGGGTGACTACTTTTTAGAGAAGCGTGGTATGGTGGGAAAAAGGAGAGACAGGAAGATGTGACTTAAAAGGGAAATGGGTTCAAATTTAAAATATTATCACTGAAAGATGAGGAAGATATTAATATTTATAAATGTGGAGATTACAAATGAAGAAAATACACTGAAGTAACGGGAGAGGGATAGCCCATGGGTCACGGTCCTACAGTGGGTGGGAGGGACTGATTCGTCACACAGCCAGTAGCTTCATAGAGGATGAAGGGCATATTTTCTTGTGAGATTTGAGAAAAAGAGGTTAGAAATGGTGCTAATGTAGTTGATTCTACAAGTGGAGGGTAATTTCAGTAAATCATAAATGATAACCTCTTTTCCCTTCTGACAAAGTCATTTGCTGACCTGGGTAGTAAATACTTGAAATAGAGAATGTGAGAGAACCAAGGGACAAGTAATAGAGGCATGCAGCAGTACTTGGGACTTTGCTGATTTGGAGAGAAATAGGGAAGTTTAGGACTTCCCTGTTGGCTCAGACGGTAAAGCATCTGCCTACAATGTGGGAGACCTGGGTTTGATCCCTGGGTTGGGAAGATCCCCTGGAGAGGGAAATGGCAACCCACTCCAGTACTCTTGCCTGGAAAATCCCATGAACGGAGGAATCTGGTAGACTACAGTCCATGGGGTCGCAAAGAACAACTTCACTTTCACTTTCATTTTCTTTCAGGGAAGTTTGAGCATCTGCAAAACCTGGGATAAGAATAGGAATGAGGGCACTGAATGGAAGGAAAGCGCCATGGAGATCAGAGGTGAAGGGGGAGGTGAAGACAAATTTTATTCACAGATAATTTTGTCTAGGGCTACCTGTATTGAAATGAGTGTAGGCGAGTTGTAGCCAGGCTCCTGGGTTAATCTTTTCACTAAGTCTAAATGTAAACTACACCATTAATGCAATTTTATCAAACCAAGCATATGAAGGAAATTCTATTACAGCAGAAAACTGTCATTATAGAAGAGGACTTGTAAAAACTTTCTGCAGTATTTGAAACAGTATTTTTATCTAACCTTTTGAAATTTTATGAGAGATGCAAATTACCATATTTCTAGTTCATTTTGTTACCAGTATTCTCAAAACATGGTATCCAGCTCTTTAACAGCTAGAACTGAAGGGCTGGCAAGGATATCCAGTTGTGTCTAGTGTTTATGCTTCCTATGGGGAAAATTGCAATGAGAAAAAGTCTAAAATAGTACTGGCATTCAGTTGTCATTTTATCTATTTAGAGTATTCTTTCACCACTTTGAACATATTGCATGTTCCTCAAGTTTCTTACAACCAGAAAGTCTTCCAAATAAGAAATGTGAGGTTAAAGCCTAAAATAATCTTTGCATTTTGGCTGAAATATGGCTGTTCTCACTGAGGTAGAACTTCTTTGGCCTTTCTGAATTTCTAAAACTTTAAAAATTAGCAAGCAATTCTATGCAGAGTTTCCATCTGGACATATAGAATGAAGTTTTCTAATTTTATAGACTATATTTGATGTTGCTTCCCATAACTCCCTATGTGGGGAAATTGTGCTCTCCATCTTCTTAACTGAGCATTCCTGCCCAGAAGAGCTGGTTGAGTGGCATTATACGTTTGAGAAGAGACTGTTTCCTTATTCTTTTTCATCATCAATAATATATTTTTCTGGTTATTTTTAATGCAATGCGTTATACTTACTTTTAAGTAATGTTTTGCTCGGTGCTTTAAAAGCTGATAAATGTAAGAGTGAGCAACAACCTGAGTGTTGAGAGACAGATAAGAATAAAATACTCCAAACTGATAGCTAATTCTAGTAAGCTTATAAAAATATTTTTACATAGAGAGATCGGTGTCATTTTAGTATAACAGTACTATCATCTGAATCGTATTTGATTACAAATCAGTGATATTTGAGCCCCAGTTCCGAGTTGTAGTGGAATTAGTGGCGTGTAAGTAAAGAAAAATGATTTGGGTTGAAATTAGATAAACATAGCAGTAAATAGAAGAAGCAGTTTTTATTATGAGTTAAATAAGATTGATTTTAAAGTTTCCTTTTGTTAAAGTTAAACCTTTACACTTATGAATGCTGAGAAAATACACATCTTTTGGAAATTAGAAATGTTTTTGTAAGTTTTTAAATATTGATAACCAAAATATATTTCATGTCTTAGTGTTTCCAAAAGAATTTAATGAAGCATATCATCTGAAGACAACTTGGTCTTCCCAGTCTTTTTTACCTTCAAAGAAAGAATGCTGTTTGTTTTTAACTGCAAGAACAGTTGTAATTCTGATTTTTCTGCATTGAAACTGGTTACTGTTTACACAGAAGAGGTGTATTTTTGGGTAGGTTTTTATATTAAAATTGTTAATGCATGTATAGATGAAAGACTGTCTTGCTCTTTATCTTTTTCTTGCTCCCCAGAGGCTGCTACTTTGAACTTTTTAGCTGTTTCTTTTGGCACTTAGCTCCATGTCATTATATGGTATGCTTATATGGGTGATTTCTTAATTTTTTCAGTTTTAACGATTTTGAAAGATGAGAATTTAGCTCTTTTTCCTACTCTTACTCTCTATGCATATACACTTCTGATCCTTCATTTCTCCCAACATAATTATATTAACATTTTTATTAAATCAGTATTTATTAATTTATCCATTAATAAACTGTAAGGACCTTCTGACTTGTCCAGGATGGACTCCTTATTCTCCATACCTCATACACACCCATCACCATCTTGTTGAGAATCACCTTTGCCTTTCTCCTGGATCGTGTCCTCTAGTTTCTTTATCTCACATCTTCCCCTTTTCTATTTTGCCCCTTTGTTACATGCTCAGAGGGCAGCACATCTTTTTTAAAAACAGAAAATTTCTAAGAAAAAGTGTTTATGGTAGATTAGTTTTATGAAACCTTATAAGCAAGTCTGAAAATTATTTTTAACTGTCCTTGCACTTGACTGATAGTTTGGCAGGGTAAAAAATTTTAGGGTGGAAATGTTTTTAAGTTCATCATTGCATTGTCAATCTCTTTAGATGTCATCATTGAAAAATTCAAAAGCACTTTTGATTCCTAATTCTTGAAATGTCATTGTAGTTCCCCTCTGTCTCTAGTGTTCTGAAATTTCACAATGATGTATCTTGGTATGCCTCTATTTTCATCTATTTCTCTGGGTACAATATACCCCATTTAGTCTAGGAATTTACTGCTTTGAGTTGTGGAAAATATTAATTGTTTCATTAATGTTTCCCCCCCCTTCTGTTTTGTCTAATCTTTTTATAACTCCGCTTGTTTAGATGCCCTCTGCTAGTCCTCTGTTTTTTTTCTCTTCTATTTTTCTACCTTTTTGGTATTTCCCCTAATTTATCTTCCATGATTTCTATTGCATTTTTCATTTCTACTTTTGCATTTTTATTTTAGAAGCTCTTTTGTTTCCCCTGGGTGTTCATCTCGTATAGGAGTCTTGTTCTCGTTCCATGAATACAGTATTTTCTCTTGAGAATTTTAATGATTGTCTTTTATCCTTAAATAGTTTTATTATTCCAAGTAGATTGTACCTGTTTGTTTATTCTAGTCCCTGACGTTCATGTTACAGGCTTTCCTCAGTATCTGAGATCCCGAGGTTAATACTCATTTTTAATGAGTACAGAAATAAAACCATGGAGCTCTGTTTGTAGGTTGAGCTTCTCTGTAGCTATTCTGACTGGATTATTTAGGGATAATGCCTTATCTTTCCACTTAGGCTGGTCATGTTCTCTAGAGAAGACTCTTCACATCTTTCTGGAAACTAAAGACCAGGCTAAAGTATTTTGATAATCAAGAAGGAGAAGCAGGTGGAAGGGTTGTCTCTTCATTCAGTAATCCTGTTTTCCATATGATTTCATTGTCCATTGTCCAGTGGCACTTCTTACCTTAACTCCTTCTGGAAGATCTACCTCTAGTTTTCAGTTCTGCATAGATGAGGGTGAGGGGCAGCAAGTACCCTGCCAAGAGGGTAGGACTGAACTATTGATAAGTAGTATACATGAAAAACTAAAAAATAAATACCAACTCTAAGAAAATAAAACTACCGGAATGGAGAAAGATATCTACAATTTACTAATGAAGCATCTAATGAATACTGACCTAATATTTTCTGAGTCTTCCTATCTCAGTTCGCCTCACCTCAAATACTTTGGGTCATTCCTCAGCCTTTGAAAGATTTTGTTTTATAAAATGAAATGGTTTTCTGCTTTTCTTGTAGTTCATTTAGAGTTTGGCCTCTTGTGTCTGCTAAAGCAGTTACCCCTTTATCCCTATGTTTTATAGCTTCCAAAGTCAACTTTTTTCTACATTCTCCACATCTTCATAAACTTAATGCCTGTAAAATAAAATTACACATATACATCTTTATTAAATTTTAGTGAAATTCTAGGTGAGAGCAAAATTAGAAATATTTATATTTGTCCTCTTCAATAAAAATATTTGTTCATTTTACTTTTATTTTTTTGTTTACTGTTCTTTCAACTTTGACACTTAATTTTGTCAAATCCAAATTTGCCAAAATGTTGGAGCCTGTCAGAGAGAAGAGTTTCTGCTTTGTAACCATGTTTATTTTTAATTATACTTTGGGTTAAAGGATCTGTGATGAAGAGCCTCCTTACATTTTCCCTTCTGAAAGAAGATTGCTTACTCTAAGAGCAACTACAGTCATGCATGCTTTGCTTCAATTTGATTTTTTCTCTTCATTGTTAACACAAAAAATGAGTTGGTTCCTTTGGCATACTAGTGCTATTTCAAACTCAATCTAGTCCCCAAGTGACTTTGTATTTTACTTTGGTATATGTCAGTTGTTGATTATACAAAATTTTGTCCACAATCAGAGCTGAAAGCTAGGTGATGTAAAGGAAAAATAAGTCAGAGCATTAGTTAAGAATTTACTAAACATTTGTTGACTACTTAATATATACAAGGCTCTATACTGGAAACTGTTTCCCCATCTGTTTCCCATGAAGTGGTGGGACCGGATGCCATGATCTTCATTTTCTGAATGTTGAGCTTTAAGCCAACTTTTTCACTCTCCACTTTCACTTTCATCAAGAGGCTTTTGAGTTTCTCTTCACTTTCTGCCATAAGGGTGGTGTCATCTGCATATCTGAGGTGATTGATATTTCTCCCGGCAATCTTGATTCCAGCTTGTGTTTCTTCCAGTCCAGCGTTTCTCATGATGTACTCTGCATATAAGTTAAATAAACAGGGTGACAGTATACAGCCTTGACGAATTCCTTTTCCTATTTGGAACCAGTCTGTTGTTCCATGTCCAGTTCTAACTGTTGCTTCCTGACCTGCATACAAATTTCTCAAGAGGCAGGTCAGGTGGTCTGGTATTTCCATCTCTTTCAGAATTTTCCACAGTTTATTGTGATCCACACAGTCAAAGGCTTTGGCATAGTCAATAAGCAGAAATAGATGTTTTTCTGGAACTCTCTTGCTTTTTCCATGATCCAGTGGATGTTGGCAATTTGATCTCTGGTTCCTCTGCCTTTTCTAAAACCAGCTTGAACATCAGGAAGTTCACGGTTCACATATTGCTGAAGCCTGGCTTGGAGAATTTTGAGCATTACTTTACTAGTGTGTGAGATGAGTTCAATTGTGCAGTAGTTTGAGCATTCTTTGGCATTGCCTTTCTTTGGGATTGGAATGAAAACTGACCTTTTCCAGTCCTGTGGCCACTGCTGAGTTTTCCAAATTTGCTGGCATATTGAGTGCAGCACTTTCACAGCATCGTCTTTCAGGATTTGAAAGAGCTCAACTGGAATTCCATCACCTCCACTAGCTTTGTTCGTAGTGATGCTTTCTAAGGCCCACTTGACTTCACATTCCAGGATGTCTGGCTCTAGGTCAGTGATCACGCTATCGTGATTATCTGAGTCGTGAAGATCAATCAGAAAACGAAGATCATGGCGTCCGGTCCCACCACTTCATGGGAAATAGATGGGGAAACAGTGTCAGACTTTATTTTTCTGGGCTCCAAAATCACTACAGATGGTGACTGCAGCCATGAAATTAAAAGACGCTTACTCCTTGGAAGGAAAGTTATGACCAACCTAGATAGCATATTGAAAAGCAGAGACATGACTTTGCCAACAAAGGTCCGTCTAGTCAAGGCTATGGTTTTTCCAGTGGTCATGTATGGATGTGAGAGTTGGACTGTGAAGAAGGCTGAGCACTGAAGAATTGATGCTTTTGAACTGTGGTGTTGGAGAAGACTCTTGAGAGTCCCTTGGACTGCAGGGAGATCCAACCGGTCCATTCTGAAGGAGATCAGCCCTGGGATTTCTTTGGAAGGAATGATGCTAAAGCTGAAACTCCAGTACTTTGGCCACCTCATGTGAAGAGTTGACTCGCTGGAAAAGACCCTGATGCTGGGAGGGATTGGGGGCAGGAGGAGAAGGGGACAACAGAGGATGAGATGGCTGGATGGCATCACTGACTTGATGGACGTGAGTCTGAGTGAACTCCGGGAGTTGGTGATGTACAGGGAGGCCTGGCGTGCTGGGATTCATGGGGTCGCAAAGAGTCGGACACGACTGAGCGACTGATCTGATCTGATCTGATGTTTTTAAAGGTATTTACTTTAGTCAGCTGCTGCTCCTGAGCATGTTAAGACTGGCAACTCATTTTCTTCCATCTTACTGAAACTTGCAACTGCTTCCAAGTTTCTCAAGGGTATTTCTGATCCCATTACAGTGTCCAGACACTTGGCATGAGAATAGAAATGATGAGAGATGGCCACTGTTGACCAGTAGGAATTTGTATCTACCCCTTCAGGACTAAAATCATAATAAAGTCATACCACATAGTGACAAGACTGGGACAAAGATCTGCGTTTTCTCATGCCCAGTGTTCTCTCCACTGACCAGACTAAATTGTTCCATGATTTTTCTTCATATCTGCTACTCTTTGAAATACAAGGCTTCAGCGACAGAACCGGGGTCATTGTATCCCTGTGTTCTCGGCCAGTCCCTTCCAAAATGTTATCCTTGCAATCTCGGACATTTTCACTCTTTCTTTTTTTTTTTTTTTAATTTATTTTAATTGGAGGCTAATTACTTTACAATATTGTAAAGTAATGGGTTTTGCGAAAACCCAAAAAAGTGGGTTTTGCCATACACTCACGTGAATTAGCCATGGGTGTACATGTGTAAAAGGGAGACTATTGAGATTGTTTTGTAGAGGGATCATATATGGGAAATGCTGCTTATAATCTGTGATGATAGCTGGAAAAGTGGAGCATGGTTTGGGGCTACTCAGTTACGCTGAACTCTTGATGCATGTATTTTTTTTTTTATCGTATTGGCTTACTGCTGGCAAGTCTCTTAAACTTTTGGGGCCTCATTTTTCTTATCTTTAAAATGGAGATGATACTTATACTCTCTAGCTTACAGCAATTTTTTGAGACTAAAGTGAGATAGAAAATGTAGGAAAAGGTAATAATCTATACATAAGGTGATTATTATTTGAACTTAAGTAGAGACTTAGAGCAACACTGAGGATTCTAAGTTAGGGAGAACACAAGTATGACTATTAAAGTGACTAATGAAGGTGGGAGACGACAGACAGCAAATGTCTGCAGTGGTGTGCAGGCTTGATTCAGTGATGAAGGACTTGTAAAGAGAAGGGATTGCTAAGATTTTTATACTGATACCATTTGATGGGTTTAATTAAATTATCATGTGTGGGTGCCTGTTTATATTAGCAGAAAAATCTAAAAGGACTCTTACAAAAAGGGTTACTTAAAGCAACAATAGTAAGAAATTATTCCTCACTTAGTACAGATAGAAAAGGTAGTCTGTTTTGTCATTTTACAATTGTGAGAGTTATAGTGTTGTAAGGGAGTAAAAAAAGTTTTCCAACCTGATAAATATTTGTAAGAATCAGTATAGAAATTAATTCTTAGTCATCTCATCCCAGATACCCTGGAGCTACATTCAGAAGCCACAGTTTTCATTGTGTGCATTTATGACTAACAGTAGAAGCTAAGAAGTTATTTTCATTTGTTCGCATAGTGGCTAGAAGGCTCTATTTCCTTTCTGAAATGTATAAAGGTTGTGATTAGGGTAAAAATGGAGAAAAAATCTGATTGGTAGGATGAAAATTTAAAAATTAAGAGTAACTTAATGAGTTTCCTTAATTGTAATGCTTAATTGTAGGCTTTAAAGTGGCTTTGTAACTCAAAGTGCACCTGTTAAAAGTATGAAAAGGTATTATTTAATGTGACATAGACTGAAATTGCTTACTAGGAAAAAAATCCATGATGTAAAGCACAAACTAATACATAAGGCGCAAGGTATTTAAGGGATGAAGTGTTCTATGTAAGGAGATTATGTTTGGGGAGACAAATTAATGGCCTGAGAGATGAGGCTCAGCATTTTTGCCTAATAAAATCTTGCATATAAGGATACTTAATTTTATTAGGTAAAGTGGCTTTCTTTAATCCTTATAAGTCTGTACAGAAACTTATAGGAATCTTCATGATATTGACTCACCAGATACACAGTTCATAGTTTGAGCAGCTCATTTGTTCAGATATTGTTTTGTTACACAGGTATGGATAAATATATTAATTATATAAAAATGTAAAGACATTACCAGATGGAGCCAAAAGCCCTTTTCACCAACCCTTCTTTCAATTTCTGCTCCTTCCCCAGGGGTAATATGTATTATATCAATACTTTGCTATATTTCTTTGCAGACATATTCCTCTATATTTGCATATTTGTATTTGACAAAAGATAAAGTATTGTTTTGTGTGCTTCAGTTCTATGTATATGACACAATTCTCTCTTTATGACACTTGCATTTTTCCACAGAAAAACGTGTTTTGGAGAGCTGTGTCATGTTAGTGTGTGTAGAACCATGTTGTTCTTTTAACTATTGCGGATTATTCACAGGATGGGGATTTAGCCATTCCCCTGATGAGAAACATTGAGGCTGTTTATTTTTTCCCCATGTTTTCCAGTAACATCAGGATGTACATCCTAAAAAGTTGCCTCAGAAGCAGTATTACCAATTATTATGATGATCTTTCATTGGATTAAAAAGTCGTGATGATGAAGGCTTAATAGAGTTAAGACTTAGATTTTTTTTTTTAATGTTACTGGAATTTCTGGTGGCATGAAGAGGCTAACAGTTCTCGTCTGCAAAAAGCAAATAGAAAACCAGAAAAAATTGTCAAAAACATCCATTTAGAGATATTGAAAATTGACCAAAGGCAGTTTAAAAATTGATCTTGCACAACTGTTACGACTTGGAGTGAAAACAGTGGGAGTCTGTGGCCTTCTAGCCTGGGCCCTTCCCAGATAACCCCTCAGGCTTGCCCTGCCGCCCCCCCCCCCCCCTCCTCCTCAGTTGATGAAGAATGAAAGTTTATGAGCTTGGGATTAGCTGAGAAAACCAGCAGCCCTGCTGCCAAAGAGATGGGGGTGGGGGAGTAACTTGATTCAGGGAAGGGAAGAGAGAAGGGGGACAGACATACCTGTGACTCTGCAGATAGAATATTGGTGGATTTGGTTGGAAACAGGAGGAGAAAACCTGCTGCCTTGCTAGCTCCAGGTTGTGGACCTGGTTTAGGGTGAGGAGTGGACCAGAAGACATTTAATAGAGAAATCCCAGAAATGAGAGAACCGTGGAAGGACCAAGATAAGCTCTCCATATAGCTCCAGTTGACTGGGAAACTGCATATCTGAAGGGGCGACCCAAGAGAGCCTGACAAAAAGTTTAAACCAAAGGAGACTGGAGAACTGGCTGCAGCGTTGAATGCATTCCCCAATCTGTACACAAGTCAACTGGCAGAGGCTGGACGTCTTACAGGCTTGAGATATTTGAGCACAACCATTGCCCAAGTCATTGGACGACCATTAAACTGTACAGACACAGGCACACCCAGTAGGAAGCCAGGCTAAAATATAGAAGTAAGAGTTAGAAAACTGACCAGAGACATCCCAACTGAGTAGCATGTAGGGAAACTGGTTCTGCAATTTAAGTTCAGATGAATTACTAAAAGGAGACCCAACATCTCTGAAAAATAAAATAAATCAAATTACTGCAATATATTAAAGGTTCAGTTTTCAAATGGAAACTGCTTGACCTTAGGAAAAAGAAAGAAAAGAAAACCTAGGAAAACATGACCCATAATCATGAGAGTCAATGGAAACTGACTGAGTGGGCTTGATGTTGGATGTAACAGACTTCAAATTGGCTATTTTAAATATGTTCAAAGAATTAAAGGACAGTATGTTAGCAACACTTAATAGAGAATCTCAATAGAGAAATTAGAAAATAAAAATGAGATAGATATAAAATTTAGTTTTGAAAAGGACAGTAATTGAAATGAAAAGTTCATTAGATAGGCTCAGTAACAGATTTGAGATGCCAGAGAAAAGGAAGATCAATAAAAAGTGTTCAAGAAGAGAGAAAAAAAAGAATATTGAGAAAAGTAGACAGAGCCTTGGAGACCTATGGGACAATGTTAGACATTTTAACATGGGTGTAATGAGAGTTCTAGACAGAAAGGAAGGAGAGAAAGGGACAGAAAAAAAACATTTGAAGAAATAGTGACACCATACCACCCCAGGTTTGATGGACAATAATGACTTAACAAGGGTTTCAGGAAGATGGAGTAGCACGCTGCACCCTGTCTCTTCTATTGAATGCAGCTTTAAAAACTGGACAGTATACAGGGAGTAGCTATTTGCAGACTCTGAAAAGTCAGTAGTAGCAGGTGGATTGGAGAAGACAACCAGGATACCATTGAATCAACAGTGAGTTTACTGTGGGTTGTTTGTTTTTTGTTGTTTTGCTTTGGTATCCCTGACCTAGCCTCAAGCCTAGAGCATCAGAATGGACAGCTGGAACTCCAAAAACCCAGTGGTTCTGGTTTAAAGAGCAAGATCCTCAACAGGAGTGCAGAAATCTCTCACTCTCCCTCCCTCTTCCTCTTCCTCAGCAGCTGCAACAGCTAAGAGGAGCCTACCTAAAACTCCAAAGCAAGAAATCTTCCTCTTTGATTGGAGGAGTTGTACTTCCTGTCGTTGTTTTCCTGTTTTTTTTTTGTTTTTTTTTTTTTCCTTTTCCTGTGTTCTGTGGCCATCTGAACCAGATCTTGAGCCCAGTTATAGAAAGTATCCTGTAGAGTTGGTTAAATTATGCCCCAGATTTCTGGCTGGAGGATAAGTAAAGAACATCCCAGAGAACCCAAAGTGTCAGGCAGATTGAAGAGGAGGCTGGAAAGAGATTCTGAACGTTGTCATGCATTCCTGGGCTCATTCTTGAGATCTGACCCTGAAGACTACACATAGTGTTTTGTGCTGAAATACCAATAGACCACCAGCTAGGTCCCTGACTGCCTAAGTGGGTGGTTCATATGTGGGACAGAGCCAAAAAACACTGTGGAAATTTTGAACAGTTTACTGGTTTCTTATAAAGTTAAATATACACATATCATGTGCTCTAGCAATCCCATTCCTAGATATTTACCCAAGGGAAATGAAGATTTAAGTTCAAAAACAAGGGTGCAGATAACTATAATAAAATGGCATTGGTACCTTAAAGAGTCAGAATTTGAGAACTGACCTCTACTGAGTCAGTTGCTTACTGAAACAAAATATATCAACACTCTCCCTAAGATTTCAACAAGGCAGAGTCTTCTGTTACTGTTAAAAATGTAGAACATACAGTCCAGAATTCTTTGGCGTATGAAGAACCTAGAAATCTGTAATTCTCATGGACAAAGATAATCATCAGACACTAACACTGAGATGATGCAGATGTGGGAAACATCTGAGAAAGATGTAAGCAGGTTTTATAATTATAAATATGCTGCAACAATTAAGGGTACGTTCTCTTGAAATGAAAAATAGACTGTCTCAGTAAAGAAATAGACAAAAGGAAAACCAAATGGAAAATTTGGAACTGAAAAATATAATTAAAAACTCATTGGGTCCATGAACTCGAAGATAGAGAAGTAGAAATTTATCCAAATTAAACAAACAAAAAAAAATAGTTGAAAATAATGGGCAGAGTAAAAATGAGAGAAAATGAAAAAAAAAATATTTTTTTCCCCAAGGATCAATGAGATGATACCAGAAGGTCTAACATTATATTTCATCAGACAATCAGAAGGAAAGAAAAAGAATATGATACAGAAATGAATATTTAAAGAAATAGTGGCCAAAAACTCCCCAAATTTGGTGAAAGACATAAACCTTTTCTAGTAGACTCGAGGTTCAGTGAACCTCAAATGGGATAAGCCCAGTGAAATCCATGCCCAGAAACAACATAATGAAATTGCTGAAAACAAGACAAAGAATAAAAAAAGCAAAAAACAAAAATCAGTAATAGAGAAACTATTGAATGAATGGATGTCTCATCATAGACCATAGAGGCTAGAAGGAGGTGAAACAATGTTAAACATACTGGGGTCAGCCGACAGGGATTGGGAGGAGAGAGATCAATCCAGTAAAACTGTTTTCCAGAATCTGCCTTTTTAAAAAAAAAAACAAAAATAAGGACTTGTATTTGAAAGCGCTGCACATAACAGAAAAGTGTTTCTAAATAAGATTGCCAGAAAGTTACACTAGCTGCTTTTATAAGACATTTACTTGGTTCATAGTAGAAAGATCAGTAAGTTCATTTAAAATGGTAGTTCACGTTCTGTTCTGAATTAAACTTGTCATCAGGATGACAAAGTACAAAATGGGTCAGGTAAGATGATTATATTTGGGGAAAAACCCTACTATGTTAATTAAAAAAAAAAAAACATTGTTTACAAGGTGGGAGTATTGTAATTGCTGTTTTTGAGATTTATTTTTCACTGACACTTTGAATAATTAGCATTACAAGGAGAGATGGTTGAAGGGAATGAATTGCAGAATGTTAGATAAAACAGAGTATTTAACATTGACATGTTTTTAGTATTAGATCAGTCATTTAAATTTATTATATAACTTCATGAGTTATACCAATGTCATTTCTGTTTTACAGATAAGGAAATAAGTGTGTAGTTAAATTTTTCTTTAATGCTATATTGGAGAAAAAGATTAAAATTCAGAATTAACTCTTTTTTAATCACTCTTTGCTACACATTTTCTCAGCATTTATATTGATATATCTTTATGAGGCAATTCATTATTATTATAACAAATAATGAAATGAGGACCTCCTGATGGAGATGTAATTGATAAAACCTGTTTATAAAGGACAGTATGACAGTATCTGACAATTGAAAAATTACATATTCTTTGATCTAGCAATTCTCTTAGCCTTTACTTACTAATGTATATGTTCAGTTCAGTGGCTCAGTTGTGTCCAACTATTTGCAACTGCATGAACTGCAGCACGCCAGGCTTCCCTGTCCATCACCAACTCCCAGAGCTTACTCAAACTCATGTCCATCGAGTCAGTGATGCCATCCAACCATCTCATCCTCTGTCACCCCTTTCTCCTCCTGCCTTCAATCTTTCCCAGCATCAGGGTCTTTTCCAATAAGTCAGTTCTTTGCATCAGGTGGCCAAAGTATTGGCGTTTCAGCTTCAGTATCAGTCTTTCCAATGAATAATAAGGACTGATTTCCTTTAGGATTGACTGGTTGGATCTCCTTGCAGTCCAAGGGACTCTCAAGAGTCATTTCCATCACCACAGTTCAAAAGCATCAGTTCTTCGGTGCTGAGCTTTCTTTATGGTCCATCTCACACATCCATACATGACTACTAGAAAAACCATAGCTTTGACTAGACAGACCTTTGTTAGCAAAGTAACATCTTTGCTTTATAATATGCTGTCTAGGTTGGGCATAGCTTTTCTTCCAAGGAGCAAGCGTCTTTTAATTTCATGGCTGCAGTCACCATCTGCAGTGATTTTGGAGCCCAAGAAAATAAAGGCTGTCACTGTTTCCATTGTTTCCCCATCTATTTGCCATGAAGTGATGGGACCAGAGGCCATGATCTTAGTTTTCTGAATGTTGAGTTTTAAGCCAACTTTTTCTTTCTCCTCTTTCACTTTCATCAGGAGGCTCTTTAGTTCTTCTTTGCTTTCTGCCATAAGGGTGGTGTCATCAGCATATCTGAGGTTATTGATATTTCTCCCAGAAATCTTGATTTCAGCTTGTGCTTCATACAGCCTGGCATTTTGCATAATGTACTCTGCATATAAGTTAAGTAAGCAGGGTGACAATATACAGCCTTGACGTACTCCTTTCCCAATTTGGAACCAGTCTATTGTTCATATCCATTTCTAACTGTTGCTTCTTGAGCTGCATACAGATTTCTCAGGAGGCAGCTAAGGTGGTCTGGTATTCCCATCTCTTTAAGAATTTTTCACAGTTGGTTGTGTTCCACAGAGTCAAAGGCTTTGGCATAGTCAATAATGATACATACATAAGTATATATATCTGTGGTGTTCCTGGTGCCTCAGCGATAAAGAATCTGCCTGTAATACAGGAGACTTGCAGGAGACACAGGTTTCATCCCTGGGTCAGGAAGATCCCCTGGAGTAGAAAATGGCAACCTACTCCAGTATTCTTGCCTGGGAAATCCTATGGACACAGGAGGCTGACAGGCTGCAGTCCACGAGGTCGCAAAAGAGACATGAATGAGCAACTGTAAACAATAGCAAAACAACATGTATGTGTGTACAGATGTAGATGTGGACATATTGGTGTTGATTTTAACAGATTACAGCTATTAAAAATGGAAGCAGCCTGTATATCTTTCAGTAGAGGGCAAACTAAATAAATGTTGAGTCTTCCATATAGTGAAAAGCTAGATATATTGAAAAAAATGAGCTCCAGTGGGGAAAGATTATTAAGATTTTATTAATAAAACCATCATGTTCATGTAAATAAAAAAACTTGTATTCAAATATAGGGAATACATTTTGCTGGGAAGCCTAGAAAGAAAATCACTTTGGAGGAAATCAATTTTTGTGTTTATTTTAAAATATTTCAGTGTAAACTTCCATTCACCAAACTTTTATATATATACACACACACATACATATATATACACACACACATATATACAAATATATATAATTTTTAAAATAACATATAAAGTTTTTTAACTTTCATCAGAACTTTGACATTTTTACTCCATTATCTTCTGGTTTTAAATATTAACCAGTAATAAGTGGCATGGAAGTCTGTTACTTTTACAAGGTCTTTTCATTTCTTTCAGGAAATCTTCACTTCCCCTCTTTTAATCCTCAACATTTCGAAATTTTATTTAGGTGTCCAAATATGGGTCTTTTCCATTCAATCTGAGGTTTTTTATGTCATTTAAATTTGGGGAAATTTTCTGTTTTTTCAACTGTTTCCTTCCCATCCTTGTCTCTGATTTTGTCCTGTGTAACTCCTGATAACACACTGTTGGATTAGATTCCATATTTTAAGTATTCTCATATTTTCTATCTTTTCTTCTTCATTTGAGAGTTTACCTTGACTTGATTTTCCAGGTTAGTAATTTCAACCTTATTCTATCATTTAGTACGCTGTTTGATTTTTTTTAATTTAACTGTATTATTTTTACAGTAGTTGCCAGGTACTTTTTCTTCTTGAGTTGTTCCATTTTCTCCCTCCTTAGTGGCCCATTCTTTTATGAATGCAGTAGCTTCTCACATGTTTTTGAGAATGCTAATAAATATAAAATTTTAAAGTTCTGTTCTCAGCACCATCTGTTTCCCCTGTAATTTAGTTTGTTCAACTTTGTCCCTTGTCACTGTTTTCTTCAGATGTCTGGTGATCAATAATGGTTGGTTTACATTTACAAATGAAGGACTGCATTGATTAATCCAGAATATCTATCTGTTGAGAATTTCCTCTGTAGTTGTTTTGGCTCTCCCTCATCGCACTTTGTGGAATGGTGGGCTTTGCCTTCAGATATTTAGGCAAAAAAAAAAAAAAAAAAAAAAACTGGTGAGCAAGCTGAGAACCCTCAAATAGCTAAATTAAGAAGGAGGAATTTACCCTGGAGTTGGAACATATTTGTGCAAGTTGAAAGAACAGAAGGGGAGAAGGATGTGGCCCCCCCCCCCACAGAAGTGTTAGGCAGTGTGGTGAGGGGAATTTTTGGTTGTCATAATAACTGAGAAACACTACAGGCATTTGGTAGAAACAATCCTGTGCAAAAAGGGTTACACCGTAGTTTCCTGTTTCTTTTTAAATTTTATTTTATTTTTAATTGGAGGATAAGATATGAAAGTGAGAGTCGCTCAGTCATGTCTGACTCTGTGACCCCATGGACTGTAGCCCACCAGGCTCCTCTGTCCATGGAATTTTCCAGGCAAGAATACTAGAGTGGGTTGCCATTTCTTTCTCCAGGGAATCTTCCCAACCCAGGAATTGAGCCCGCGTCTCTTGCGCCTTTTGCATTACAGGCAGATTCTTTACCATCTGAGCCACTAGGGAAATGCCAAGAGTCTTCTCCAGCACCACAATTCGAAAGAATCAATTCTTTGGCACTCAGCCTTCTTTATGGTCCAACTCTCACATCTATACATGACTATTGGAAAAATCATAGCTTGACTTGACAGACCTTTGTTGGCAAAGTGATGTCTCTGATTTTTAATATGCTGTCTAGGTTTGTCATAGCTTTGCTTCCAAGGAGAAAGTGTCTTAATTTCATGGCTGCAGTTATCATCCATGGTGATATTGGAGCCCAAGAAAATAAAATCTGCCCTTGTGTGTGGAGGTCCTTAATTGCTGTGAGTGACTACCCATTTACTGTGCCTGCCCTTTTCTTTTATTGGCTCAAAGCTTAGATTTTTTTTTATAGGCTTCTTTGGGAAATACGGCTCCACGTTTTGTTTTAAGGGTTGAAACATTAATTATAAATTCAGGATTTTCAATAGGGTGAACTCTCTGGTGGTTTGCACTGGGATGCCTTCCACTGGGTGTCTCACCAGTCTCATCATCTTACTGTCCCACCACCCCCACCAAATAAAAGAGCTAATCTTTTACTCATTTCCGGTATTCACTGTGTTAATAATGCACTAGGAGGTATTGTTCCAGGAGTTTCCATGTATTATTTAGTTGCACCAGCCCTGTAGGATAGATACTACTGCCATCCCCCACTTAACAAATGGAGGAAACTGACTTGGAGGAGTTAATTCATTTACTCTGGTTTTCAGAAATAGTTAAGTGGTAGTGTCCAGGCTTTTAACCACTATGCTATATCACTTAATTCTCTGATTCCTCAATAGTGTTCTTATCATCATACTTTATTCATATGTTTACACATTTTGGTCTACTCTACTAGATTTAGTTTTTGAAGGAAAGACAACTGTGTCTCTAGTCTCTTCTGTATCTATGAGCTTCTCTGGTGACTCAGCTGGTAAAGAATTCGCCTGCAATAGTCCCTGGATTGGGAAGATTCCCTGGAGAAGGGAACAGCTACCCACTCCAAAATCCTGGCCTGGAGAATTCCAGGGACTGTAAAGTCCATGGGGGTTGCAAAGAGTCGGACATGACTGAACATCTTTCACTTTCACACCTGGTCTGTAAGCACTCAGCTAAGGTTAAGTTAACTGAGCACAAAGTTTAACTTTCTTCTCTGATGCATTATAACTAGATTAGAATTTCAGGATACTGTTTTGAGAGCTAAGGTATTGTACATGATGTCATTTTGTAGAAAATAATTGTTTTTATTGACTTGAGGATTTAGATGAACTCTTGCTGTCATGGTGAAATCAGCCAAGTGAATATTGTGTCAAAAATTAATCATAAAGAATCCTGTCTTGATCCAAATTTCTTTTTAATTTTTATTTTATATTGAAACATAGTTGATTAATAGTGTTGTGTTAGATTCAGGTGTACAGCAAAGTGATTCAGTTATACATATATTAGTATGTGTATCTATTCTTTTTCAAATTATTTTCCTATTCAGTGTATTACAGAATATTCAGCAGACTTCTTTATGATATACAGTAGTTTCTGCTTGTTTATCTATTTTAAATACAGTGTGTACGTATCAATCCCAAACTCCCAATTTATCTCACTCCCACCCTTCCCCACTGGTAAATATGTTTGATCTTTAAGTCTGTGAGTCTTTTCTGTAAATAAGTTTATTTTTTATGTTTTTTGAAAAATATTCCATATCTAAGTGAGATTATATGGTATTTGTCTTTCTCTGTTTGGCTTAGTTCACTTAATATGATAATCGCCAGGTCCATCCATGTTGCTGCAAATGGCATTATTTTATTCTTTTTAATGGCTGAGTAATACTTAAATGTACCACATCTTTATCCATTTCTTTGTTCATGGACATTTAGGATGCTTCCATATCTTGACTAGGGTAAATAGCACTACAATGAATATTTGGGTACAAATATCCTTTCAAACCATGCTTTCCTCCAGATATATGCCCAGGAGTGGGATTGCTGGATCATATGGTAGCTCTATTTTGAGTTTTCTAAGGAACCTCTGTATTGTTCTCCATAGTAGCTCTACCAATTTACATTCACACCAACAGTATAGGACAGTTTCCTTTTCTCCACACCCTGTCCACATTTATGGTTTGTAGATTTTGTGATGATGGCCATTCTGATTGATTTGAGATGATGTCTCATTGTAGTTTTGATTTACATTAGTTTTTTCTCTATTAAGTAGCAGTACTGAGCATCTTTTCATGTACCTCTTGGCCATCTGTATATCTTCTTTGGAAAATTGTCTATTTAGTTCTTCTGTTTTTTGGTCGTTTGGGTTTTGTTTTGTTTTCTGATATTAAGCTGCATGAACTGTTTGTAAATTTTGGAGACTAATCCCTTGTTAGTCACATCATTTGCAAGTATTTTTTCCCATTCTGTGATCATTTTGTGTGTGTGTGTGTGTGTGTGTGTGTGTGTTTTCCTGTGCATAAGCTTTTGACTTCAATTAGATCCCACTTGTTTGTTTTTGTTTTCATCATTCTTAGAGGTAGATCAAAAAGATACTGCTGTGATTTATGTCAAAGTGTTGTGCTGTTTTCCTCTAAGAGTTCGACAGTATCCAGTCTTACATTTAGGTATTTAATCCATTTGGAGTTTGTTTTTTGTGTTTTAAGAATGTTCTAATTTCATTTTTTTGCATGTAGCTGTCCAATTTTCCCAGCACCACTTATTGAAGAGACTGTCGCCAGTATTGTATAGTCTTGCTTCCTTTGTCATAGATTAATTGACCAGAAGTGCACAGGTTTATTTCTGAGCTTTCTATCCTGTCCATTGATCTATATTTCTGTTTTTGTCCCAGTAACATACTTTTGATGACTGTGGCTTTGTGCCTGAAGTCAGGGAGCCAGATTTCTCCAACTCCATTTTTCTCTCTCAAGATTGCTTGGCTATTTGGGATCTTTTGTGTGTCTATGCAAATTGTTTTGTTCTAGTTCTGTGGAAAATGCCATTGGTAATTTGATAGGGATTGCATTGAATCTATAGATTGCCTTTGGTAGTATAGTCATTTTGACAGTATTGATTCTTCCAATCCAAGAACATGGTATATCTTTCTAACTGCATCATCTGTTTCTTTCATCACTGTCTTTTTCTTTTTTTTGAAGTGCAAATCTTTTGTATCCTTAGGTAGGTTTATTCCTAGGTATTTTATTCTTTTTGATGTGATGGTAAATTGGATTGTTTCTATAATTTCTCTTTCTGGGTCTTTCATTGTTAGTGTATAGAAAGGAAAAGATTTCTGTGTATTAATTTTGTATCCTGCAGCTTCACTGAATTCATTGCTGAGCTCTGGTAGTTTTTTGGTAGCCACTTTAGAATTTTCTTTGTGTAATATCATGTTGTCTGCAAAGTAACTGTTTTACTTCTTTTCCAATATGGATTATTTTTATTTCTTTTTCCTCTCTGATTACCATGACTAGAACTACCAAAAATATGTTGAATAAACATGATGAGAGTGGATATCCTTGTCTTGTTCCTAATCTTAGAGGAAATGCTTTCAGTTTTTCACTATTGAGTATGATGTTAGTGGTAGATTTGTCATATATGGCATTTGTTATATTTAGGTGTGCTCTTTCTGGGCCTTCCCTGGTACTTCAGATGATAAAGAATCTGCCTCTGGTGCAGGAGGCCTGAGTTTGATCCCTGTGTCAGGAAAATCCCCTGGAGAATGGAATGACTACCCACTCCAGTATTCTCGCCTGGAGAATTCCATGGAGAGAAGAGCCTGGCGGGCTACACAGTCCATGGGGTCACAAAGAGTTGGACATGAGTGAACGACTAACACTTTCACTTTCATGTTCCCTGTATGCCCACTTTCTGGAGAGGTTTTATCATAAAAGAATGTTGAATTTTGTCAAAAGCTTCCTGCATCTATAGAGATGAGCATATCGCTTTTATTCTTCATTTTGTTGATGCGGTGAATCACAGTGATTGATTTGTAGGTATTGAAAAATCCTTGCATCTTGGGGATAAATCACATTTGATCATGGTGTTGGATTTGGATTGCTGGTATTCTCTAGAGGATTTTTGCGTCTGTGTTCATCAGTGACACTGGCCTGTAATTCTCTTTTTGTGGTGTCTTTGTCTGGTTTTGGTATCAGGGTGATGGTGACTTCATAGAATGAGTTTGGAAGTATTCCTCTGCAGTTTTTTTTTAATAGTTCCAGAAGGATAGGTGTTAACCTTCTCTAAATGTTTGATAGAACTTACCTGTAATGTAATCTGGCTCTGGACTTTTGTTTGTTAGGAGTTTTTTTTAATAACGGTTTCGATTTCAGTACTTGTGATTGGTTTGTTCATATTTTCTCTGTCTTCCTGATTCAGTCTTGGGAGATTGAACCTTTTTAAGAATTTTTCCTTTTCTTCCAGGTTATCCATTTTATTAGCATATAGTTGGTTGCAGTATTAATAGTCTCTGATGGAGAGGGAAGCCTGGCGTGCTGCAGTCCATGGGGTTGCAAAGAGTTGGACACAACTGAGTGATCCTTTGTATTTCTGTGGTGTCCATGTTAACTTCTCCATTTTCATTTTTGACTATAGTCATTTGAGCTCCTTTTTTTTCTTGATGAGTGTAGTTAAAGGCTTATCAATTTTGTCCCTTCAAAGAACTAACTTTTAGTTTCATTGATCTTTTCTGTTTTCTTAGCATCTCATGTATTTTTGCACTTATCTATATGATTTCTTTCCTTCTACTAACTTTGGGTTTTGTTTGTTGTTCTTTGTCTAGTTGCTTTAGGTGTAAGATTAGGTTGTTTATTTGTGATTGTTCTTATTTCCTGAGGTAAGATTGTGTTGTTATAAATTTCCCTCTTAGAACTAGTTTAGCCACATCTCATTGGTTTTGGATCATTATGCTTTGCTTTTGATTTGTCTCTAAGTATTTTTTAATTTTCTCTTTGATTTCTTTGGTGATCCATTGGTAATTTAGCATAATGCTTAGGCTCCATGTGTTTGTATTTTCTCAGCTATTTTTTCTTGTAGTTGGTTTATAATCTTACAGTGTTGTGGTCAGAAAAGATGCTTAATATCATTTCAGTTTTGTTAAATTTACTGAGGCTTGCTCTGTAGCCCCAGCATGTGATCAATCCTAGAAAATGTTCCATGTGCACTTGAGAAGAATGTGTATTCTGCTGCTTTGGGATGAAATGTTCTCTAAATATCAATTAAGTAGATCTGATCTAATGTGTCATTTAAGGCCTGTATTTTCTTATTGATCTTCTGTCTGGATGATCTGTTGTTCAAAGTTCTTAATAGCCCCCACAATTAATGTATTATTGTTGCTTTCTCCTGTTATGGTTATTAGTATTTGCCTTATATATTTTGGTGCTCCTTTGGGTGCATATTTACAATTGATTTATCTTCTTGGATTGATTCCTTGACCATTATGTATTGTTTTCTTTATCTTATAAATCTTTATTTTAAAGTCGTCATTTTTCTGATAACTGTATCGCTACTCAAGCTTACTTTTGATTTCCATTTGCATGGGATACCTTTTTCCATCCCCTCAATTTCATTCTGTGTGTGTCCTTAGATCTGAAGTGATTTTCTTATAGACAGCATATATATGGGTCTTGTTTTTGTCTTTATTCCACTTGTCTATGTCATTTGGTTGGAGCATTTAACCCACTTACATTTAAGGTAATTATTGATATGTATGTTCTTATTGCCATTTTATTAATTGCTTTGGATTTGTTTTTCTGGCCTTCCTCTTTTGTCCTCTTGTGATTTGATGACTAACTTTAGTGTTATGTTTGGATTCCTTTTTCTTTTTTGTGTGTATATCTAGTAGATTTTTGGTTTGTGGTTACTAGGTTTTGATATAGCTGTCTATATATCAGCAAGATTGTTTTAAGTTGCTGGTGTTTTGATTTCAATTGCATTTCTAATGCCCTGCATTTGTGTTCTCTTCTCACAATCATTGGTTTTGATACCATATTTGTGTGTGGATGACTTCCTACCATTATGTTTGCCTTTACTGGTGAACTTTTATTAAATTTTAATAAAAATTTTTATTTTATGTCTTTTTACTGAATGATATTGTAAAAAGTTAGAAATATGTTTATGTGTAAGTAGTGCTTCTGTAAAAGCTTGCCATTTTAGTAGACTAAACATTGAAAAGGTAGCATTTCTATCTTTGTGGCTTATTATACAGTTTGTAGAAAGTTAATAGCTTTAAGATTATTGCTTTGTAAACTATACCATATTTATCTGATTCTGTTTTATATGGAAGTTTTATTTATAAATAACAATATATAACTTGAAAGTGAAAGTGTTTAAGTGTTAGTTGCTCAGGTGTGTCCAACTCTGTGCGACCCCATGGACTATAGCCCATCAGGCTTCTCTCCATGGAATTCTACAGGCAAGAATACAGGAGTGAGTAGCTATTTCCTTCTCCAGTGGATCGTCCCAATCCAGGAATTGAACCTGGGTCTCCTGCATTGCAGGTGGATTCTTTATTGTTTGAGCCACCAGGGAAGCTCATTTCATATAACTTGAAAGGGATTCTTTATTTTTGGTAACAGAAAAATGTTACATTTTTGTGATTGAAACTCTGTTGCTGAGAACTTGTGATGTATCACACTGTGGGCTAGTTGCTGGGAATATAGATTTGAACAGGACAGATAAGATTTCTGTGCTTATTACTTAAGAGTTTAGAAAGAAAATTATACAGTAAATAAATACTTATCAACATCATTTGTTTTATCAGAGTTATAAAGCTTAGACTACTACAAAAATGTGCATTAGAAGAATTCACCCTAATTGGAGCCTCCAAGGGCATATAGGAATTTTGCTCCTAAGGACCTGTATGAATTAAGTACACGAAGGTGATGTTAAGTTAGGAGGAGTTGTTTACGTCAGGACAGGGGAAAGATTGTGGTGGCTAAAGCCTCAAAGGGTGGTGCAGATTGTTGAAATTAACAATGTATTTTAAAGACTTAGAGGCCATATAATTTACATTGTAATAAATATCTTGTGGGTGAGAGATGTGTGTGTGTGTATGTGTAGGAAGCTCTTGTGTGTGTATATGTACATATATATATGTGTGTGAATGTGTATAGAAAGCTCTTATATAGTCTGGGCAAAAAATGATGATAGCTAGGACTCATGATGGGAAGAAATTTTTTGATTCCAGAAATATTTAGGAGGTGGAATCTACTGCTTCCTTGACTCCAGTTCAGTTTCTATTCCTATCACTTCCAAACGTTCAAATATTTTTGCTGTTTTATTTCTTTTCTTCCCTCTTTATTCTTATGGGTTTAAAAAACTTTATTATTACTTTGCTTCTGTTTTAATAGAGATTCTAGAGGGAAAGACTATAAACTTAAGTAGTCAATCTACCATATCTAACTGAAGCCTACCCCCCAATGATTTGAAATGTCACCTTCTGCATATATTAAATCCTATTTAGCTTGTCAGGATTTCTCTGTTACTGTGCCAATACCACACCAGTTTAATTTGTAATGTTTTTATATGTGATAGCACCAGCACCTTCTTTACATTTGATTTTTTACAAACATATTGGCTGGTTTTACATATTTCCTCTTTCAAGTAAATTTTAGAATAGCTTTACCGCAAAATCCTGTTGGAATTTGTTAGGATTTATTCATTCATTTTTATCGTATGAAATGTTTTGGAGAGAATTAATATTTTTATAGAATTGGATTGTCCTATACCAGAACATGGTCTCTTCATTTATTTATTTTAAATGTCCTTTGTGTGTGTGTGTGTGTGTTAGTTGCTCAGTTGTTTCCGACTCTTTGCAACCCCATGGACTAGAGAATGCCAGGCTCCTCTGTCCTTGGAATTCTCCAGGCAAGAATACTGGAATGGTTTGCAGTTCTCTTCTCCAGGGGATCTTCCCTACCCAGGAATTGAACCCAGGTCTCCCACATTAGTCAGGCACTTTACCATCTAAGCCACCAGGGAAGCCCAAGTATCTTTTAGTATATTTTATATTTATTGCATATCTATCTGAACATTTCTATTTTAGCCTTATTTCTTATTTGTAAATTTTGTTCCTGTCGTGAATGTAGTTTCTTTCTCTCAGTGATGTTTTTTAATTGGTTTTTACTGTTATTTAGAAAAACTTTTGATTTTTCTATATTGCTCTTGTGTCTAGCAAGACACAGTCAAACTCTTATAACTAACTTCAATAATTTTTCACTTGATTCCTTAGTCTTTCTCCTAAGTAGATAGCTATAACCTGTGTATGTTTGTTTGTTTTGTAACATCTTTCTACATTGATTAAAACATTCAATAGACATTTGAAAAGTAGTAATCTTAAGGAAAGTTATGACCAACCTAGATAGCATATTCAAAAGCAGAGATATTACTTTGCCAACAAAGGTCCATCTAGTCAAGGCTATGGTTTTTCCTGAGGTCATGTATGGATGTGAGAGTTGGACTGTGAAGAAGGCTGAGTGCCGAAGAATTGATGCTTTTGAACTGTGGTGTTGGAGAAGACTCTTGAGAGTCCCTTGGACTGCAAGGAGATCAGCCCTGGGATTTCTTTGAAAGGAATGATGCTAAAGCTGAAACTCCAGTACTTTGTCCACCTCATGCGAAGAGTTGACTCATTGGAAAAGACTGTGATGCTGGGAGGGATTGGGGGCAAGAGGAGAAGGGGACGACAGAGGATGAGATGGCTGGATGGCATCACCAACTTGATGGACATGAGTTTGAGTGGACTCTGCAAGTTCAGCTTTAGCATTATTCCTTCCAAAGAAATCCCAGGGCTGATCTCCTTCAGAATGGACTGGTTGGATATCCTTGCAGGGTCTTCTCCAACACCACAGTTCAAAAGCATCAATTCTTCGGTGCTCAGCCTTCTTCACAGTCCAACTCTCACATCCATGCATGACCACAAGAAAAACCATAGCCTTGACTACACGAACCTTTGTTGGCAAAGTCATGTCTCTACTTTTCAATATGCTATCTAGGTTGGTCATAACTTTCCTTCCAAGGAGTAAGCGTCTTTTAATTTCATGGCTGCAGTCACCATCTGCAGTGATTTTGGAGCCCAGAAAAATAAAGTCTGACACTGTTTCCACTGTTTCCCCATCTATTTCCCATGAAGTGGTGGAACCGGATGCCATGATCTTCGTTTTCTGAATGTTGAGCTTTAAGCCAACTTTTTCACTCTCCACTTTCACTTTCATCAAGAGGCTTTTGAGTTCCTCTTCACTTTCTGCCATAAGGGTGGTGTCATCTGCATATCTGAGGTGATTGATATTTCTCCCGGCAATCTTGATTCCAGCTTGTGTTTCTTCCAGCCCAGCGTTTCTCATGATGTACTCTGCATATAAATTAAATAGGGTGACAATATACAGCCTTGACGTACTCCTTTTCCTATTTGGAACCAGTCTGTGGTTCCGTGTCCAGTTCTAACTGTTGCTTCCTGACTTGCATACACATTTCTCAAGAGGCAGGTCAGGTGGTCTGGTATTCCCATCTCTTTCAGAATTTTCCACAGTTGATTGTGATCCACACAGTCAAAGGCTTTGGCATAGTCAATAAAGCAGAAATAGATGTTTTTCTGGAACTCTCTTGCTTTTTCCATGATCCAGCAGATGTTGGCAATTTGATCTCTGGTTCCTCTGCCTTTTCTAAAACCAGCTTGAACATCAGGAAGTTCACGGTTCATATATTGCTGAAGCCTGGCTTGGAGAATTTTGAGCATTACTTTACTAGCGTGTGAGATGAGTGCAACTGTGCGGTAGTTTGAGCATTCTTTGGCATTGCCTTTCTTTGGGATTGGAATGAAAACTGACATTTTCCAGTCCTGTGGCCACTGCTGAGTTTTCCAAATTTGCTGGCATATTGAGTGCAGCACTTTCACAACAACATCTTACAGGATTGGGAGTAGCTCAACTGGAATTCCATCACCTCCACTAGCCTTGTTCGTAGTGATGCTTTCAAAGGCCCACTTGACTTCACATTCCAGGATGTCTGCCTCTAGGTCAGTGATCACACCATCGTGATTATCTGGGTCGTGAAGATCTTTTTTGTACAGTTCTTCTGTGTATTCTTGCCATCTCTTCTTAATATCTTCTGCTTCTGTTAGGTCCATACCATTTCTGTCCTTTATTGAGCCCATCTTTGCATGAAATGTTCCTTTGGTATCTCTGATTTTCTTGAAGACATCTCTAGTCTTTCCCATTCTGTTGTTTCCCTCTATTTCTTTGCATTGATCGCTGAAGAAGGCTTTCGTATCTCTTCTTGCTATTCTTTGGAACTCTGCATTCAGATGTTTATATCTTTCCTTTTCTCCTTTGCTTTTCGCTTCTCTTCTTTTCACAGCTATTTGTAAGGCCTCCCCAGACAGCCATTTTGCTTTTTTGCATTTCTTTTCTATGGGGATGGTCTTGATCCTTGTCTCCTGTACAGTGTCATGAACCTCATTCCATAGTTCATCAGGCACTCTATCTATCAGATCTAGGCCCTTAAATCTATTTCTCACTTCCACTGTGTAAACATAAGGGATTTGATTTAGGTCATACCTGAATGGTCTAGTGGTTTTCCCTACTTTCTTCAATTTCAGTCTGAATTTGGCAATAAGGAGTTCATGGTCTGAGCCACAGTCAGCTCCTGGTCTTGTTTTTGCTGACTGTATAGAGCTTCTCCATCTTTGGCTGCGAAGAATATAATCAATCTGATTTCAGTGTTGATCATCTGGTGATGTCCATGTATAGAGTCTTCTCTTGTGTTGTTGGAAGAAGTTGTGTGTTATGACCAGTGCATTTTCTTGGCAAAACTCTATTAGTCTTTGCACTGCTTCATTCCGTATTCCAAGGCCAAATTTGCCTGTTACTCCAGGTATTTCTTGACTTCCTACTTTTGTATTCCAGTCCCCTATAAAGAAAAGGACATCTTTTTGGGGTGTTAGTTCTAAAAGGTCTTGTAGGTCTTCATAGAACCGTTCAACTTCAGCTTCTTCAGTGTTACTGGGTGGAGCATAGACTTGGATTACTGTGATATTGAATGGTTTGCCTTGGAAACAAACAGAGATCATTCTGTCGTTTTTGAGATTGCATCCAAGTACTGCATTTCGGACTCTTTTGTTGACCATGATGGCTACTCCATTTCTTCTGAGGGATTCTTGCCTGCAGTAGTAGATATAATAGTCATCTGAGTTAAATTCACCCATTCCAGTCCATTTCAGTTCGCTGATCCTAGAATGTCGACATTCACTCTTGCCATCTCGTTTGACCACTTCCAATTTGCCTTGATTCGTGGACCTGACATTCCAGGTTCCTATGCAATATTGCTCTTTACAGCATCGGACCTTGCTTCTATCACCAGTCACATCCACAGCTGGGTATTGTTTTTGCTTTGGCTCCATCCCTTCATTCTTTCTGGAGTTATTTCTCCACTATCTCCAGTAGCATATTGGGCACCTACTGACCTGGGGAGTTTCTCTTTCAGTATCCTATCATTTTGCCTTTTCATACTGTTCATGGGGTTCTCAAGGCAAGAATACTGAAGTGGTTTGCCATTCCCTTCTCCAGTGGACCACATTCTGTCAGATCTCTCCACCATGACCCGCCCATCTTGGGTTGCCCCACGGGCATGGCTTAGTTTCATTGAGTTAGACAAGGCTGTGGTCCTAGTGTGATTAGATTAACTAGTTTTCTGTGAGTATGGTTTCAGTGTGTTTGCCCTTTGATGCCCTCTCTCAGCACCTACCGTCTTACTTGGGTTTCTCTTACCTTGGGCGTGGGGTATCTCTTCACGGCTGCTCCAGCAAAGCGTAGCCATTGCTCCTTATCTAGGACGACAGGTATCTCCTCACCGCCGCGCTTCCTGACCTTCAACGTGGGATAGCTCCTCTAGGCCCTCCTGCGCCCGCGCAGCCACGGCTCCCTGGACGTGGGTTGATCCTCCCGGCCACCGTCCCTGGCCTAGGGCGTTGGGGCGTGGAGTAGCTCCTTCCGCCTGCCGCCGCTGGCCTCCGGCTTAGGGGCGTGGGGTAGCTCCTCCCGGCCGCCGCCCCTGACCTCGGACAGGGGGTAACTCCTCTCGTCGCCGCTCCTGACCTCGGACACGGGGTAGCGCCTCTCGGCCGCCCCCCCCCCGACCTCGGACGCTGGGTATCTCCTCTCGGCTGCCCCACCTGACCTCGGACGCAGGGTAGCTCCTCTCGGCCGCCCCACCTGACCTCGGACGCAGGGTAGCTCCTCTCGGCCGTTCCTGCACCGTCATAGTCTGGTACTCTAGGCCGCTGCCCCTGACCTCATTTTCCATTAGGAATATTAAATTTTATTTCATGTATTTTAAGCATTGAGGGTGGTATACTGTCATATATATTAAATTATATTATATATTTCTTAAAGTTAAACTGGGCTTCCTAGGTGGCACTAGTGGTAAAAAAAAAAAAAAAAAAAAAAAAACCTGCCTGCCAATGCAGGAAACGTAAAAGACATGGGTTTGATCCCTGGGTCAGGAAGATCCCCTGGAGGGAGGGCATGGCAACCCACTCCAGTATTCTTTCCTGGAGAATCCTGTGTACCGAGGAGCCTAGTGGGCTACAGTCCATGGAGTAACAAAGAGTTGGACATGACTGAAGCGACTTCTCACATATGCACTCACAGTGTTAAATTATCTTTACATTACTAGGGTAAACTGTGCTCGTGTATTGTTATTTTTTAAGACATTGTTAGATTCATTTTGCTAATATGTTGTTTGGGATATATGCATATATACTCATATGGAGTTTAGTATTAATATATACTTTTTATTGAATTTTGAAATCCATATAGAACTCGGAAAGCTTTTGATCTCTTCCTGTGTTTTGCTTTAAAATGTGAATAAATCTCTTTCTTAAAGGTTTGATACAACTTATTCTCAAACCTATCTAGGCCTAATGTCTTTTTTAAATGGTAGATTTTTGAAAACCTTTTGAATTTCTTCCATTATGATCTGTTTCAATTTTTACCTTTTTCCTAAATTCCAGTAATTGACATTTCACTAAAAAATGCTTGCTTGACTACATTTTTAAATAAAGTTGTTCATTGTGTTTTCTTTTGTATCTTTGTTATGCCTGCAGTTATTTTTTCGTTACATTTCCAAAGTTATTTGTGTCTTGTCTTTTATTAGTCACACTAGCCAAGTATCAGCCTTTTTTTTAATTTGCCTTTTGAAACAGCCAGCGTAATGATCAGATCTGTGGCTATTTTTTTTCCCCCTAGGATTAATTTCTGCTTTCCCTCTTAATTCCTTCTCCTAGTTTTTCATGATCCATAACAGGTTTTCCATGCTTTTTCTCTCATTGCCCTTTCTAGTGGGAAAATTCTTCAGTTTGATTTTTGCAATCCCCACTCCTAACCCTGCCCCACACACACTAATTTAATTTAATCTTGTTCTTTCTTTTGCTCTTTCTTTTTTCTTTCTCCCACGTTCCCCCCTTTTTTAAAATAACTTCCTAAAAAGAAGTAAGCCTGTTTCTTTGGCAGTTAATGTTTCTTGAAATTCAGTTCAGGTAGTTCAGTCACTCAGTCATGTCCAACTCTTTGCGACCCCATGAACCATAACACACCAGGCCTCCCTGTCCATCACCAACTCCCAGAGTCCACCCAAACCCATGTCCATCGAGTAGGTGATGCCATCCAACCATCTCATCCTCTGTCGTCCCCTTCTCCTCATGCCCTCAATCTTTTCCAGCATCAGGGTCTTTTCGAGTGAGTCAGCTTTCCGCCTCAGGTGGCCAGAGTATTGGAGTTTCAGCTTCAGCATCAGTCCCTCCAATGAACACCCAGGACTGATCTCCTTTAGGATGGACTGCTTGGATCTCCTTGCTGTCCAAGGGACTGTCAAGAGTCTTCTCCAACACCACAGTTCAAAAGCATCAGTTCTTCAGTGCTCAGCTTTCTTTATAGTCCGACTCTCACATCCATACATGACTACTGGGAAAACCATAGCCTTGACTAGACACACCTTTGTTGGCAAAGTAATGTCTCTGCTTTTGAATATGCTATCTAGGTTGGTCATAACTTTCCTTCCAAGGAGTAGGCGTTTTTTAATTTCATGGCTGCTGTCACCATCTGCAGTGATTTTGGAGCCCAGAAAAATAAAGTCTGTCACTGTTTCCACTGTTTCCCCATCTATTTGCCATGAAGTGGTGGGACCGGATGCCATGACCTTAGTTTTCTGAATGTTGAGCTTTAAGCCAACTTTTCATTCTCCTCTTTCACCTTCATCAAGAGGCTTTTTAGTTTCTCTTCACTTTCTGCCATAAGGGTGGTATCATCTGCATATCTGAGGTTATTGATATTTCTCCCGGCAATCTTGATTCCA
Organism: Bubalus kerabau; assembly: GCF_029407905.1. Taxonomy (NCBI): domain Eukaryota; kingdom Metazoa; phylum Chordata; class Mammalia; order Artiodactyla; family Bovidae; genus Bubalus; species Bubalus kerabau. Next base: position 74,491,472 of record NC_073631.1, on the reverse strand, counting down.
GCTTGTGCTTCTTCCAGCCCAGCGTTTCTCATGATGTACTCTGCAGAGAAGTTAAATAAACAGGGTGACAATATACAGCCTTGATGTACTCCTTTTCCTGTTTGGAACCAGTCTGTTGTTCCATGTCCAGTTCTAACTGTTGCTTCCTGACCTGTATATAGGTTTCTCAAGAGGCAGGTCAGGTGGTCTGGTATGCCCATCTCTTTCAGAATTTTCCACAGTTGATTGTGATCCACAGTCAAAGGCTTTGGCATAGTCAATAAAGCAGAAAGAGATGTTTTTCTGGAACTCTCTTGCTTTTTCCATGATCCAGTGGATGTTGGCAATTTGATCTCTGGTTCCTCTGCCTTTTCTAAAACCATCTTGAACACCTGGAAGTTCACAGTTCATGTATTGCTGAAGCCTGGCTTGGAGAATTTTGAGCATTACTTAACTAACGTGTGAGATGAATGCAGTTGTGTGGTAGTTTGAGCATTCTTTGGCATTGCCTTTCTTAGGGATGGAATGAAAACTGACCTTTTCCAGTCATGTGGCCACTGCTGAGTTTTCCACATTTGCTGGCATATTGAGTGCAGCACTTTCCAGCATCATCTTTCAGGATTTGAAATAGCTCAACTGGAATTCCATCTCCTCCACTAGCTTTGTTCGTAGTGATGCTTCCTAAGGCCCGCCTGACTTCACATTCCAGGATGTCTGGCTCTACGTGAGTGTGAGTGATCACACCATCGTGATTATCTGGGTCGTGAAGATCTTTTTTGTACAGTTCTTCTGTGTATTCTTGCCATCTCTTCTTAATATCTTCTGCTTCTGTTAGGTCCATACCATTTCTATCCTTTATTGTGCCCATCTTTGCATGAAATATTCCCTTGGTATCTCTAATTTTCTTGACGAGATCTCTAGTCTTTCCCATTGTATTGTTTTCCTCTATTTCTTTGCGCTGATTGCTGAGGAAGGCTTTCTTATCTCTCCTTGCAACTTGGTGAGTTACATTCTTGCTTTTAGTTTTCATGTTTAGTTATTCTTGTTTTGTTCATATTTGTAATTGAAGGGTATAGATTAAATATATTAATTTTTCTCTAGTTTACGTAGGAATCCCATTTGTATGTCATTGAATCTAGCTTCTGATTAGAGTCCATCCTCTTGTAACAGAGGAGGAGGAGTGAAACTTGTACAAAACTTACCTTCTGAGTTTTGGGACTTTCCTTTCTTCCTGGAATCTCTAAGTAAATTGGGACACTTCCCTGCTTCTCTGGATCCAACTCAGCTTTGTAGCTTTCTGTTTCATGTATAAAGCTTTTATGTGTAAGAGTTGCCTTATGGTAATCCATGTTAGAGTGCTTATTATAGATCTAATTAATGTTTTAATAGTTTATAAGGTTAATTCTCTCACTGCTCCTTGTTATAATTTCTGCATATTTTCTTGTGTATCTTTGATATGCTTTTAGGATGACTTAATTAAAAAGAACTATTTTATTTTTTGATCATGTTATTAGGTGACTAATTTATAAGCCAGTGAATTGGCTTGTTAGGGGCAATTGTTTCTTCACACTGTCCAATAATATCCCAACAAGTGAGGGAGATGGGATTATGCCAGGTATTAGAACATTATTTATTTTATTCACAGCAGAGTATGGAATGAAGGTGTCAGGGCAGATGCTTTCAGGTTTGACATCCTGGTGCAACTGGAGCACCAGGGTGGATTGTTCCACCTGCACTCACCACTTCACCTAGCCTCCTCACCAGTTTCTCTCTGCCTTTCCTGCCTGTCAACTCTGAGACACCCAAAACCCAGTTTTCATTCAAAAGGGGAAGATAGGGAAAATTCCAAGACCCCTCACCTCAACTCTCACCTTTGTGATTAAATAACCTGGAACAGGGTAGGTAAACTAAGTGAGAATTTTTTGATAGGAACATTAAGAATGACATCTGAATTCAGCTCCAGAAAAGAGCTCTAACCAGGAGACAGTAAAGCCTTAGCAGATGTTCTGAAACTGCTCATAAGAAAGTGCTAGAGAGTGGTCCTCTAGGTATGAGCTCTAAAAGCTCTGGACTCAGTGGGGCTTCGGCTGGTCCAGTCTGGGCCTTCAGAATCCGATGACCTGGGGCTGCCTGGCAAGCACAGTGCAGTTGGTCTGTCTCAGTCTTCCATGAGAGTCCTTCAGTTCCATCACAGAATACTCCCCAATGTGTTATACAGTTGACCCTTCAACAGCACAGGTGATTAAGGCCACCCACCCTCTGCACAGTGGAAAATCCCTGTATACTGTCTCTGCAGTTCCGTGTTGGCAGACTCAACTAGCAACAGATGTTTAGTACTCTAGTACATATTTCTTGAAAATAATCCACATTTAAGTGGACCTGAGCAGTTAAAATCCATGCTGTCCACTGTAGCTTCCTTCAAGATCTTCGGTTTGAGGAAGCGTATGTTTACTCTTCTCAGTTAGTGGAGGTGTGTCACCTGTTGGTTATTGGGCCGCTGGGTTAGGTTTTGGCTACTGACTGGTGGTGTGCTGAAAGCTCCCACTTTGAGATTTGACCACAGGCACTAGCTCAGTCAGGGCCTCCTGAAAGTTTGGGTACTCTTTCTGGCCACAGAAAGAGTCCTGTGTCCCATAGGCTGTCTCAACATCCAGCAAGGTATCAGTGAGGGCTTTGCATATACCCTTGAAAAGAGTGTTAGTGTTTCAGAAGATGTAGCAGATGGGATCCAAAAATCTTGCCCATTAAGGAATAGGGATTCTGGCTGTCAGCTTGAAGTAGGTTTTCAGAGACACAGATGGTGGCGAGGTTTCATCCTGTGCAGATAATTGTAGCAGTTCTGACTTCCAGCTGTAGCAGTCTTGGCCCATCCTTCATGAGGAGGCAAGATCTGTACCTGATATCCCAGAGTCTGGGATACTCAGATATCATCTCCTCTTTGAAGTCTTTGGGGGCACGAGGCCTCTAGGGATATGAGGTCAATTTCAAGATTTCATTGTGAATCTCATGGTTTACTTTTTCACAAAAATTAATAGCAATACAAATACCAGATTCTTGTCAACCTTAACCAGCACACCATTCACCCAGACTGGCTTCCCTAACCTGTGCTGAACTGTAGCAGTTTACCCTACTCCCCTTCCTCCTCAGCCTAAGTTCCCTGGAGCTCACCATCCAGGTCATTTTCCTAGTGAATTGGTGGAAGACCAAGCCAGGATTAGCCTGAAAACATGGTTATTTAGGGGATCTATGGTAGTTTTATTAAGTGAAAGTGAAAGTCACTCAGCCTTGTCCGACTCTGCAATCCCATGGACTATACAGCTCATAGAATTCTCCAGGCCAGAATACTGGAGTGGGTAGCCTCTCCCTTCTCCAGGGGATCTTCCCAACACAGGGATCGAACCTAGGTCTCCCACATTGCAGGCGGACTCTTTACTAGCTGAGCCACAAGGCACGTCCAAGAATACTGGAGTGGGTAGCCTAGCCCTTCTCCAGGGGATCTTCCTGACCCAGGAATCAAATCAGCGTCTCCTGCATTGCAGGTGGATTCTTCACCAACTGAGCTATCAGGGAAGCCCAGTTTTATTAAAACTCTATTAAATATACAAATTAGTTTGGGAATGTTTGGCAACTCTAGATTCCCTTTCACAACATGGGATATGACTGGCTTATAAGTTTTTATTTAGATTTCATATATTAAAAAATCAGTAACAACTTATAAAGCTCTTCAAAATAACCAAGGATATATTTCACAGTCTCTGCCACTTTTCTTTCTGTTTAATTAAGCATAAAATATAAAAATTTAAACATCTCAAGAACCAATATAGAAGATATATTAAAAAAAAAATCTTCTATACAACTGGCAGTTTTAGCACCAGCTAGATATTTGATGATATTAAGGAATTATTGTTATTTTATTAGATGTGCTAACAGTATTGTTACATTATTTAAAAAGAGAGTCCTGATCTTTTATACATAAACACTCAAATATGATATGTGGGATTTGCCTCAAAGTTAACGTAGGACAGAAAGTATATAGGAGTATGAAACAAAATTGGCCATGAGTTGCTAATTGTTAGAGCTGATAATTATTGGGTTTGCTGTAGTATCTTTTTTGTATATGTTTGGAATTTTCCATAATAAAAATAAAGACAAATGTAGAATGTCGAAAGAAAGAAAAAAGTCCTCATTAAAAAAAATACTCATGAAAAGTAGAGCTGACTACAGTTATAGCCACAGGGTAAAAATATTAATACTTTTGAAGATTGTTGATTCTGTTGTTCCCTGCCCAGAGTACACTTTGGACCTCAAGCAAAATTATGAAGTAGACTTTGCTTATATTCTTTATTTCCTAGTGTCGACTTCATCTTAGCTCCATATCAGTTTTCTTTCTGCTTGTTGTAAATGTACATTTTTCTCCCATTCACCTCTTTACTTCCCAAATTGTAACTTACTTCTTCCTACTGAGTCGGAGACCTAAAGATGAACCTGTCCCAATTAAAGTGCAAGAGAAGACTACTCAGGATAGAGTTTACGAAAGTAGAAGTTGGTAGTAGTTCTGTTTGAGCATTTGGAAAAATTACTGATAGAAATGTGAGAAGTTTGTTGGAATATTGTGGGGAGAAACTTGTAGGAGTCCTATATGAAAAGCACTAACTGTTAATTTTATTTAAAAATTGCCAGTCTGCAGAGAGGGAAAGGTAAACGCTTTACTAGTACGATTAGCTGCTGCTGATAATGCTAAGTCGCTTCAGTCGTGTCTGACTCTGTGCGACCCCATAGACGGCAGCCCACCAGGCTCCCCTGTCCCTGGGATTCTGTAGGCAAGAACACTGGAGTGGGTTGCCATTGCCTTCTCCAGTGCAGGAAAGTGAAAAGTGAAAGTGAAGTCGCTGAGTCTTGTCCGACTCTTAGCAACCCCATGGACTGCAGCCCACCAGGTTCCTCCATCCATGGGATCTTCCAGGCAAGAGCACTGGAGTGGGGTGCCACTGCCCTCTCTGATGATTAGCTAGTACTATGCTAACAAAAATAAATAATGCCTAAAATAAGTATGTCAAAAAGTAGCAGTATTAGTATATTATCCAGTGATAGTTATGATTAAAAGAAACCGCAAATTCAAAGCAGTTACTTATGGATGGGATCATTTGGGAGGGAGTCTGACAGCATGGAACAAAGAACTACTGTGTTTTATTATAAGCAACTTAGTAATACAATGTCTTTTTACAATGTTTATGTTTTATTTTCATAAAAATATGAAAAAACAAACTACAGTATTAGTATACTTATTCTAAAGATGCATCAAGGGAAAAAACTTATTAATAAAACTAATCTGAATAAAATTAAGACTATGATTTTCAATGTAGTAGGAATCTAGCTTCACCTTCTTCAAATGCATATCCAGCTGTCCCAAATAAAAGGCTGTTCTTTTCTTCTTTGAACTATCTTGCCACTCTTGTTGAAAATCTATTAACCATAGAATGGGTTTATTTATGGATTCTCAGTTATATGTCGATCTTTATGCTGGTACCACAGTTTTGATTACTAGTGAGTCTTCCAGCTTTGTTCTTTTTGAGGATTGTTTGGCTATACTGGATTTACTGTATTTCCCACATGAATTTTAGGATCTGTTTATCAACTTCTACCAAAAAGGGTGAGGGAAACTGAGATTATAATAGGGACTGCATTAAACTTATCGATCAATTTGAGGCCTGTTGCCATCTTAACAATATTAAGTCTTCTAATCCTTAAAATTTGATATCTTTTTATTTATTTGTCTTTAATTCTTTCAGTGATATAATATAGCTTCACTGTAAAATCCTGCACTTCTTTTGTTACATTTGTTTCTAATGATTTTATTGATTTAATGCTATTGTAAAATGAATGGTTTTGTTAATTTCATTTTCAGAGTGTTCATTGCTAGTGTATAGAAGTACAAATGATTTTTGTACTTTTTTGCAACCTTACTGAACTCATTTATTAGTTCTAATAAGTTTTTTGTATATATTCCTTAAGATTTTCTGTATATGAAATCATATCATTGGCAAAAAGGGAAAGTTTTATTCATTTTTTGTCTGGATTGCCTTTTTCTTTTTGTTGCCTAGCCGCCATGGCTAGACCCTTCAGTACAATGTTGAGTAGAAATGACAGGAGTAGACATCCTTGCCTTGTTCCTGATCTATGGCAAAGCGTTCAGCCTTTCATCATTAAGTGTGATGTTACCTATGGGGTTTTTGTAGATGCCCTTGAGCAAAGGAAAATTTCCTTCTGTTCCTCGTCAAATTTTTTTTTTTTATCATGAAAAGGTATTTGATTTTGTCAAATGCTTTTTCTGTGCCTGTTGGGATACCATGTGGTTTTGTTCTAGTAATAGTATATAACATTGATTATCATATGTTGATGAGCTACGCTGTATGTACTCCTGGGATAAATTCTACTAGGTCATTGTGTAGAATCCTTTTCATATGTTGCTGGATTCAGTTTGCTAATATTTTATTAAAGATTTTTGCATCTGTGCTTATAAAGGATATTGGCTGTAGTTTTCTTGTGATGTCTTTGTCTGGATTTAGTTTCAGGATCTCACAGAATAGTTGGAAAGTGCTCCTTCCTCTTCTCCATTTTTTTTCAAGCTTGTAATGATTTTAGTCTTTAATGTTTAATAAAATTTGATAGTCAAGTCATCTGATTCTGGGCTTGTTGGAATGAAATTTCTTGATTACCTAATCTAATCTTTTTATTTTTTTATTGGTTTCTTAGAATTTTGTGTTTCTTCTTGAGCAATTTTTTAAAATATGAAAAATAAAAAGAAAGTATAAAGTTCTAAGTATGTATTAGATAATCTGATAAAGCCCCAAACTGCATGTAAAAACCTGTCCTGTTGCTAATTCATAGGAAGTCAATTTGAAATTTATACTGTTTAACAGTTCAGTTTTTCTACTGTGTTTTTCAAGAATGTTTATTGTTAATGTATTTTTATTTGATTCATTTTAAAATCATATTTCATAATAGCTTGAAATTTAAGGTTTGCTTCTTTTTTTTAATACTGCTTTTATCTCAGCAGCAATGCAGCAAGTGTTGGATAACCTTACGGAGCTGCCCTCATCTACGGGAGCAGAAGAAATAGACCTAATTTTCCTCAAGGGGATTATGGAGAATCCTATTGTAAAATCACTTGCGAAGGTATATTGATTTGTTTGTAAGATAACTAAATTCTTTTTAAATTGTTTTTACAGAGGTCTTTTCAGATTAGTGTTTTAGAACCCAAGTGAGGTATAATTTAGGCCTAGTTAGCAAATGATAACAGTTAACAACTAATGAAATCTTACTTTACACAAAAATCAGACTATTTTGCTTCTCTATTGACTTTAAAGTTTTAGGGAAACAATAACTGAACAGTTGTATTATAATGGAAGTCTGTGAAAAAGAATCTGATTTTGTCTCCATTTTCAACAACAGCAAGGTACTGATTTTTTTCTTTTATGTTAGACCATATACCTGTTTTTCAATTTAGTTCTTGACTTCCTATAACTAGTTCTTTTTGAAAATTTTTTTTATAACCTGATATTTTTAGTCTATTTCCATAATCAACTCTGTAGTAATCTTTTTTACTCATCCAAAAATATAGTTTTACAACCATTTTTGGTCCAGTTTTATTTCAATTACAGTATTTCCCACAGTAATTTTTATAAATGTCACTTAAACTTAGCATATTAACTGTTTCACAACCCTGCCCTCCCATTCTTCAGATGATTTCTTGCTTTTAGGAACCTATGCCATACACTCTGTCTGACCTTTTCTTTCCTTTATTTTTTAATAAGATATTGAATATAGTTTCTTTTGCTATTCAGTAATATCTTGTTACATCTCTGACCTTTTCTTCATGTAATCATCTTGTCATTCCTGGAGTGTTGATTTTTATCCTCTCTTGAGATCATTTTTTGTAACATAGTCTATTACTTCTTTTCTTCTAAGACTTCTGAAAAATCATACTTTTCCTATGTGTTCTAATAGTAAGAGTGAGTGAGTGATGCAGTTCTTCATTTTATTCATAAATGTAATCATTCTAAAGTCACATGATATGAAGGCTTTGGTTCCTAAGTAGAAACTAATTCACTTACAGATCACCCAACTAGAATTTTTATTTTAGTCATGTTTGACTGTAGTCTTTCCAAAATTTATTAGGAATTCCTTTAATAATAATATATAGGATATAATTTATCTTCAGATTTAAGCTTCATGTCGCAGATATCAATCACTATGCTGTGTTGAGATAAATAGCTTCAGTGTCTTAGAAATAAGTAAGTTAAGTGTTAGTCACTCAGTCGTGCCCAACTCTTTGCAACCCCATGGACTGCAGCCCACCAGGCTCTTCTGTCCAAGAGATTTCCCAGGCAAGGATACTGGAATGGGTTGCCATTTCCTTCTTCAGGGAATCTTCCCAACCCAGGGATTGAACCCAGGTCTCCTGCACTGCAGGCAGACTCTTTACTGACTGAGCTACAAGGGAAGCCCTAGAAATAAGTTAGGGCTGTTTAAGCCTATTAGTTAAATGGCTCACTCTGAACTCTTACTGCCACTTTAAAAATAGTGTTTTATTCCTCCCTTAATATCATACCTACCTTACTGTTGGTTGTCAGTTTTTTTTCTCAGTGTACCTCTTACATCCCATCCTCATGTTTATTTAATTTAAAGCTTTAAGATATAGATCAAGAAACTCAATTACATTATGCAAGGCATCTTCTAATGTGCTTATTGTTTATAAAAGTTTTTAAAAATTGCTATTTCATCTTTGCAAAAACATTATAAATTGAAAACTAGGATTTAAAATAGAAAATTTATTTGCCTAAGGTCACTTATCTAGGAAATGACAGAAATACTTAGGCCAGGTCTTGTTTCTTCAAATTCTTTTTTTCTTTCTTCCACAGAGCAAGTTGTGTGTCTCTCTGTGTATATTCTTGAGAATTTCTGTGCATAAAAAAATTACTGATTTTTGTGTCATTGATGTTGGCCTTATTTGAAGGTCATTTTGTTCACTATTCTCAGCAACTGAAATGGCTGCATAACTTTTGAGCAGCTGAAATGCTATTGTGATCTTTTGATGATAAAATTGAAATAGAAAAAAAAAGAATCACTCAGTAGTAAACAACATTCAAGCAGCTTCTCAATAAATAGAAGCAGTGGTAGTTGAATATTCCTACATTGAAGGTAAAGAAATCCCAGAAGAAAGAAAGGACTTCTGCTTCCAAGAAAGAGATGTGAAGTCACAGCAGGCCAAAACTCCCAGTACCAGTAGGGGAAAAGATGGATTAACTGCTGAAGAAACAGCGAGGGTACATTCCTAGACTTGTGGAGAGTCAAGAGCATGTGACTAATAATCATGAGAAGAACAAAAGAAACAGTCTTATAAATAATCCTTTTAAAAGTTTATATACAATGATTTTTAAGGAACATTTTTAATAAAGAGAGAAAAATAAAGACATTTAAAATATTACTGGAAATAAGAGTCAAAAACAATCAAATGGTTATTCGAGAACTCAAAAATACAATCTCTGATTAACAGCTCATGCGATGGGTTTAATAGAAGACTAAACACAGCAAACAAGAAGACTAACAAATTTGAAGACAGGTCAATTGGAAACATCTAAACTGAAATTCATAGGAAGGTACATATAGAAAAGACAGTATGTGAGACATACTCAAAAGGCCAAATACACATGTAGTTAATATCCCAGAAAGGGGGCAGGGGATGGGGCAGAAGAAACAGTGCAAGACACAATGATCAGGAATTTTTAAAACTAATGAACAACATCAACTGAGAAATTCAAGAAGCCAAATGAACCCCCTAGCAGGGAAAAGAAAAAGAAAAACATTCCTTTGAATATCACAGTCAGACTCCTGAAAATCAAAGATGAAGTGAAAATCTGTAGAGTCCCTGAAGAAGAAAGACATATTACCTTTAAGGACAAGCAGTAAGACTAATAGTTAGCTATAAAACAGGAACTATGAAAGTCATAACAGAGTGGATTGAGATCATTAAGGTGCACAAAGAAAAACACTGCCAACCTCAGATTCCCTCTTCAGCAAAAACAACCTTCGGAAATAAAAGCAAATAAAGGTTTTCTTTTTAGACAAAGTCTGAGTAAAATTATCTCCATTTACTCAGCAAGAAATGCAAAAGGAAGTTCTTCAGGCAGAAAGAATGACAACGGAAAGGGAGTAAATATAATACTGATTTTTAGGATGAAGTGATGGTAATGTCTTGTGGCATTGATAGTATGTATATAAATGAAATATGTGAAGATGATAGACCAAAAAGGAGGAGAGACTTTGTGATTCAGACAGTTATAAGATGCTGTTGTTATCAAGGAAGTGGTCAAAGTAATATCTTAAGGTTGTATAAAAAGGTTAGGGATGCATATTGAGATCTTTAAGGCAGCCACAAGAGTGAAATTATAAAAATGAAAAAATTCCACCCAAACCTTAAGGGTGAGAAAATAGACTTGAATTACCTTCATTCCAGAAAAAACTAGAAGAGTTAGCAAAAAGGGTGGAAGGGAGTGACCATCTTCAGATACGGGACAACAAGCAGCACAGAAAGGAGAGAAATGGGGTGAGCATTATGAAACTGTCTCAGGCCTGTTTCCATGTCGAGTGCAGAAAGAAGTATAAACAGCCCAGCAGTCTTAATAGAGCTCAGGATTTGGGGAGAAGGAGGTGACTGGACCTTGTGTGGCAGAGTACTGGGGAGGAGGAAGCTAACCCAGACCAGCCCTGGAGATCTGCTTAGGGATGCCTTCAAATCTCTAGCTGAGTGCTGACCTGTGCATGTGTGAGGCATGCCTCTCGAGTCCAAGGAAAGATCCACTGGAAAGCACAGTAGGCCAAACAATTTCCAGGGCTCAAAAGGGCGGGGAGATAGTTTAGTTTGCATTCCCACCAGCCTGAGTTGAGAAGTCCTCATAATATGCAGGATATTGGGCATAGTTCACACTAAGTTTCTTATAACAAATCTAGGAAACTAGTTACAGACTACAGCAAAATCAAACTAAAAATTAATAACAAAGTTATTCCCCAAATCCCCAAATATGTCAAAGAGCATTCTTCTAAATAGCCATAGATCAAAGGAGAATCACAAAGAAACATAAAAAATATTTTGAATTGAATAATGTGAAAATATATAACAGAACTTCTGGGGTGCAGCAAAGCAATGCTTAGAGGGAAACGCCTGTATTAGAAAAGAACAATGTTTAAATCAATGATTATATGTATACCTTGAGAAAATAGAAAAAGAACAAATTGAAATATGCAGAAAGTAAATAAGATGAGTGAACATAAAAAGATGAAAAAAATCAATATAACTTTGAATATATTAATAAAATTGGTAAACCTCTAGTTAGACACAAATTATCATTATCAGAAATGAAAGAGAGGACATTGCTGCAAATCCAGCAGACATTGCAAGAATAATAAATATTATGAACAACTTTGTGGCAATAAATATAACTAGAGGAAGCTAATTTCTTGAAAGACACAAATTACTAAAGTCTACAGAAGAGTGGATACCCTGTATCTGTTTTTTTATAATTGAATATTTGCAGTTTAAAACCTGAAGCTTCAGCCTGGATGACTTCAAAAGAAAATTCTATCAAACATTTAAGGAAGAAATAATACCAATTTTACATTATTTATTCTAGAAAAAAAGAAAGGAAAACATTTCCAATTTTGTTTTACTAGTCTTGATGTTACCCTGATATCAAAACCAGCTAAAAAGAGTTCAATTAAAGAAAACTGCAGAATAGTATCCTTAGTGAATGTAGACTAAAAGTTCTTAAGAAAATATTAGCAAATTAAATCTAGCAACTTACAAAAAGGGTAATACCTCATTACCAAGTGACTTTTGTCTTAAGAATACAAGCTGCCTTCACATTCGATAACCAATAAATGTCACCATTTTAATAAGAAAAATCATATGATTATATTCATAGTTGCAGAAAAAGCATTTTATGTAATTGAACATCCATTCCTCATAAAAACTCAACAAACTTAAAATAAATTGCCTCAACCTCATGAAGGGCATCTGTTAAAACCCCGTGGTTAACATTGTCCTTCATGGTGGAAGACAGTGACTTCTTTCTAAGATCACTTCTATTCAACTTTTATCACTTCTATTCAGCTTGGTACTAGGATTCTTTGCTAGTGCAAAAAGACAAGAAAAAAAGGTATACTGATTGAAGAAGAAAAAATTAACTGTCATTTTTTAAGGATGATGTTACCATCTATGTCAAAAATCCTAAGAATCTACCAGAAGGAGTTTTTTTAAAAAGCCCTGTAGAACTAATAAGTGAATTTAGCAGGAACACAAGATAAAAACTACTCTATGTAAATCAATTATATTTTTATATGGTAGCAATGAACAAATTGAAAATAGTAATTTAATGTAATAGGAATGAAATTTTTTAAATGTGTGTAAGACCTATAAACTGGAAACTAAAAGACATTGTTTAAAGGTATACATGTATACTTACATAAAGAAATTGGAAGACTCAATTTCTTGATGTAAGTATAAAGAATAAATTGTAATTTATAATGTAAATTCTTATAATGTAAATTCTCTGGAAACTGAGCTGAAGATTCAGTATAATCCCGGCCAGAATTTCTACCATGGATACTGAAATTTATAATGGGCCAAGACCAGACAATTTGAAAAAGTACAAAATTTGATGCCTTCCACAACCTGGAAGGATTTCAAGGATTATTGTGACTCTATAGTAATAAAGACAATGTAGTATCAACGTATAGGTCAACAGCACAGAAGAGAGTCCAAAAAGAGACTACCACATGTGTGGTCAACTGACTTTTTGCACCATGATAATTCAGTGCAGAAATGCTAGTCTTTTCAATAAATGTCACTGAAACAGTTGAATATTCATATGTTAAAAAAAAAAACCTTTTTCCCCTACTCTGTATCCTAAAATTAGCTAAAAATAGATCATAGCTCTAAAAGTAAGAGCAAAGACTAAAATATTCTAAAGGAACACATACGGAAAAAAAAAACTCTTTGTGAATTTAGATTCTTAGGTAAGGCATAAAAAGCATGAGGCATAATGAAAACTTTGATTAATTAGATTTCCCCTGAAAAAGACACCATTAAGAAAAATAAGGTGTGCTATAGACGAGAAGAGGACTGGATGAAGCACAAGCTGAAATCAAGATGGCTGGGAGAAAAATCAATAACCTCAGATATGCAGATGACACCACCCTTATGGCAGAAAGTAAAGAGGAACTAAAGAGCCTCTTGATGAAAGTGAAAGGGGAGAGTGAAAAAGTTGGCTTAAAGCTCAACATTCAGAAAACGAAGATCATGGCATCCGGTCCCATTACTTCATGGGAAATAGACGGGGAAACAGTGGAAACAGTGTCAGACTTTATTTTTTGGGGCTCCAAAATCACTGCAGATGGTGACTGCAGCCATGAAATTAAAAGACTCTTACTCCTTGGAAGGAAAGGTATGACCAACCTAGACAACATATTGAAAAGCAGAGACATTACTTTGCCAGCAAAGGTTCGTGTAGTCAAGGCTATGGTTTTTCCTGTGGTCATGTATGGATATAAGAGTTGGACTGTGAAGAAGGCTGAGCGCCGAAGAATTGATGCTTTTGAACTGTGGTGTTGGAGAAGACTCTTGAGAGTCCCTTGGACTGCAAGGAGATCCAACCAGTCCATTCTGAAGGAGATCAGCCCTGGGATTTCTTTGGAAGGAATGATGCTAAAGCTGAAACTCCAGTACTTTGGCCACCTCATGCGAAGAGTTGACTGATTGGAAAAGACTCTGATGCCGGGAGGGATTGGGGGCAGGAGGAGAAGGGGACGACAGAGGATGAGATGGCTGGATGGCATCACCAACTCGATGGACGTGAGTCTGGGTGAACTCCGGGAGTTGGTGATGGACAGGGAGGCCTGGCGTGCTGCGATTCATGGGGTCGCAAAGAGTCAGACACGACTGAGCGACTGAACTGAACTGATCCTAAAAAGAAAGCTACTCATTTATTGCTGGGATGGTACCAGTAATGCAAAATGGTACAACTACTTTGGAAGATAGACTGGCAATTTCTTAAAAAGCTGAGCATTGTGTTACCACATAATCCAGTGATTATGCTCCTTGACATTTACCCAAGTGAAATGTTAATTTGTGTCCACACAGAAACATACACATGAATGAATGTAATGGCTTTATTCATAATTGACAAAGCTTGGAAGCAACCAAGGTGCCCTTCAGTAGGTGTATGGATAAACAAAAGAGATCAAATTGCCAACATCTGCTGGATCATCAAAAAAGCAAGAGAGTTCCAGAAAAACATCTATTTCTGCTTATTGACTATGCCAAAGCCTTTGACTGTGTGGATCACAATAAACTGTGGAAAATTCTGAAAGAGATGGGAATACCAGACCACCTGACCTGCCTCTTGAGAAACCTCTATGCAGGTCAGGAAGCAACAGTTAGAACTGGACATGGAACAGCAGACTGGTTCCAAGTAGGAAAAGGAGTACGTCAAGGCTGTATATTATCACCCTGCTTATTTAACTTCTATGCAGAGTACATTATGAGAAACGCTGGACTGGAAGAAACACAAGCTGGAATCAAGATTGCTGGGAGAAATATCAATAACCTCAGATATGCAGATGACACCACCCTTATGGCAGAAAGTGAAGAGGAACTCAAAAGCCTTTTGATGAAAGAGGAGAGTGAAAAAGTTGGCTTAAAGCTCAACATTCAGAAAACGAAGATCATGGCATCCGGTCCCACCACTTCATGGCAAATAGATGGGGAAACAGTGTCAGATTTTATTTTGGGGGGCTTCAAAATCACTGCAGATGATGATTGCAGCCATGAAATTAAAAGATGCTTACTCCTTGGCAGGAAAGTTATGACCAACCTTAGATAGCATATTCAAAAGCAAAGACATTACTTTGCCAACAAAGGTCCATCTAGTCAAGGCTATGGTTTTTCCAGTGGTCATGTATGGATGTGAGAGTTGGGCTGTGAAGAAAGCAGAGTGCCGAAGAATTGATGCTTTTGAACTGTGATGTTGGAGAAGACTCTTGAGGGTCCCTTGGACTGCAAGGAGAGCCAACAAGTCCATCCTAAAGGAGATCAGTCCTGGGTGTTCATTGGAAGGACTGATGTTGAAGCTGAAACTCCAGTACTTTGGCCACCTGATGTGAAGAGCTGACTCATTGGAAAAGACCCTGATGCTGGAAAAGATTGAGGGCATGAGGAGAAGGGGATGACAGAGAATGAGATGGTTGGATGGCATCACCTACTGTATGGACATGGATTTGGGTGGACTCCAGGAGTTGGTGATGGACAGGGAGGCCTGGTGTGCTGCAATTCATGGGGTCCCTAAGAGTCGGACACGATTGAGGGACTGAACTGAACTTAACTAACCTTAAATACTTATTACTAGGTAATATAAGCCAGTCTGAAAGGCTATACACTGTATGATTCCAATCATATGACATTCTGTAAAAAGTAAAAAATATAGAGACAGTACCAAAAGAGTCAGTACTTGCCAGAATTGTGGGGATACAAAGGAGGGGTGGATTGGTGGAGCACAGGACATTTTTAGGGCAGTGAAGCTATTCTTATGATACTATTAGGGTGTATCAGTGACTTTATGCATTTGTCAAAACCATTGGAATTGTAAAAAAGTCATAATAAATAGATAAACTAGAGGCTTTAATTAATAATGGTGTGTCTATACTGGCTCATTAATTATAGCATTTATCATATTAATACAAGATGTGAATAAGGGAAACTAGGGATAGGAAACTAGGGATATGGGAATTCTCTGTGTTTTCTGTTAATTTTTTCCATAAAATTTAAACCTTATTAGGTAATGTCCATAGTGTACTTTAGGGTTCACTCTTTCTGTTGTACATTCAATGGGTTTTAACAGATGTATAACAACATGTAATATCTTTTTCTGGTTTTGGTATTAGAGTAATGCTGGCCTTTATAGATTGAGTTAGGAAGTGTTTCCTTTGCCTTCTGTAAGAGACTTAAAAAATGGTATAATTTCTTCTTTAAATATTTGGTAGAATTTACCAGTGAACACATCTGGACCTGGTGATTTTGGAAGGTTATTATTATTGATTTAATTTCTTTAACAGATATAGGGCTACTCAGATGATCTGTATCTTCTTTTGTGAGTTTGGTGAATTGTTTTTCAAGGAATTGTTCCATTTCACCTAGGTCATCAAATTTATGTGCATGGATTGTCCAACCATTCCTTTATTATACATGACATTAGTAGTAATGGTCTCTTTCGTTTCTGATATTAGTAAATTCATATCTTCTCTTTTTTCTTAGTTAAACTGGTAAGAAGTTTATTAATTCACTTTTTTCAAAGAACCTGCTTTTGGTTTCTTTAATTTTGTGTTTTCAATTTCATTTATTTCTGCTCAATACTTTATTCTCTTTTATTTAGCTTGTATTTAATTTGATATTTTGAGATTCCTAAGGTGGAATTTTTTAGATTATTTATTTTAGATCTTTATTCTTTTCTAAATATGCATCCAGTGCTATAAGTTTCCCTTTAAATACGGCTTTCACTTCAACCCATACATTTTATAAGTTGTATTTTCATTTAGTTCAGATTTTTAAAAAAACTTTTTTTTGAGATTTCTTCTTTGCCCCATGTCTTATTTAGAAGTATGTTGATGGGTCTCCAACAAAGGTAGGTGGGATTTTTATTATACTTTATATGCTCTTTATTCTTATAAGCTTGTTAAGGTGTGTTTTATGGCCCATGTTGTGTTCTAACTTGGTGAAACTTCCATGTGAACTTGAGAAGAATGTGTACTCTGCTGTTGGATGAAATTGATTGGTGTTTTGTTCAGTTCAACTCTATCCTTACTTATTTTCTGCCTGCTGGATCTCAGAGGAGTATTAATCCAACTATAATAGTGGACTAATCTGTTTCATATTGAAATTCTATCACATTTTGCTTCACATATTTTGATGCTCTACTGTTAGGAGCATTTACATTATGGATTGTTCTGTCCTTATTTTTGTGTAATGTCTGTTCCTAAAGGAAATCATTCCTGAATATTCATTGGAAGTACTGATGCTGAAGCTCCAATACTTTGGCCACCTGATGCAGAGAACTGACTCAGTGGAAAAGACCCTGATTTCTGGGAAAGATTGAAGGCAGGAGGAAGAGGGGACAACAGAGGATGAGATGGCATCACCGATTTGATGGACATGAGTTTGAGCAAGCTATGGGAGTGGTGATGGACAGGGAAGCCTGGTGTGCTACAAAGGGTCGCAAAAAGTCAGACACAACTAAGAGATTGAACTGAACTGAATGTTTGTTCCTGATCATTTTCCTTGTTCTGAAGACTGTCTGAAACTAATATAGCTACCCCAGCTTTCTTTTGATTAATGTTAGCATGGAGAAGGAAATGGCAACCCACTCCAGTGTTTTTGCCTGGAGAATCCCAGGGATGGGGAAGCCTGGTGGGCTGCCGTCTATGGGGTCGCACAGAGGCAGACACAACTGAAGCGACTTAGCAGCAGCAGCAGCATGGTATATCCTTCTCATTATTTTACTTTTAATCTACCTGTGATTGTTGAGTTGCTAAGTCATGTCTGACTCTTTGTGACACCATGGACTGTAGCACGCCAGGCTTCCCTATCCTTCACTGTCTCCCAGAGTTGGCTCAGACTTATGTCCATTGAGTTGGTGGTGCCATCCAGCCATCTCACCCTCCATTGTCCCCCTCTCTTCCTGCCCTTGGTCTTTCCCAGCATCAGAGTCTTTTCCATTGAGTCAGCTCTTCCTATCAGGTGGCTAAAGTATTGGAACTTCAGCATCAGTCCTTTAATGAATATTCAGGATTGATTCCTTTAGCATTGACTGGATTAATCTCCTTGCAGTCCAAGGGATTCATTCTCAAGAGTCTTCTCCAGCACCAATTCGTTGGTGCTCAGCCTTCTTTATGATCCAACTCTCACATCCGTACATGATCTACTGGAAAAACCATAGCTTTGACTATAAGGACCTTTGTCATCAAAGTGATGTTTTGGTCTAGATTTTCTTCCAAGGAATGAATGTCTTTTAATATCATGGCTGCAGTCACGATCTGCAGTGATTTTGGAGCTCAAGAAAGTAAAATCTGCCACTCTTTCCATTTTTTTCCCCATCTATTTGCCATGAAGTGATGGGACTGGATGCCATTGACCTTCATTTTTTGAATAGTAAGTTTTAAACCAGCTTTTTCACTCTCCTCTTTTACCTTTATCAAGAGGCTGTGTAGTTCCTCTTCACTTTCTGCCATTAGGTAGTATCATCTGAATATCTGAAGTTGTTGATATTTCTCCTGGCAATCTTGATTCCAGCTTGTGATTCATCCAGCCCAGTATTTCTCATGATGTACTCTGCATATAAGTTAAATAAGCAGTGTCACAATGTACAGCCTCGGCATACTCCTTTCTCAATTTTGAACTAGTCCTTTGTTCTATGTCCAGTTCTAATTGTTGCTTCTTGACCTGCATACAGGTTTTCAGGAGGCAGGTAAAGTCATCTGGTATTCATCTCCCTTTAAGAATTTCCCACAGTTTATTGTGATCCAAGCAGTCAAAGGCTTTAGTGTAGTCACTGAAGCAAAGTTGATGTTTTCCTGGAATTCTCTTGCTTTGATCTCTGCTTCCTCTGCCTTTTCTAAATCCAGCTTGTACCTCTGGAAGTTCTCAGTTCACATATTCTTGAAGCCTAGCTTGAAGGATTTTGAGCATTACTTTGCTGGCATGTGAAATGAGTGCAACTGTGCCATATGTTGAACATTGTTTGGCATAGCAAACACCCTTTCCCAACAACACAAGAGATAACTCTATACATGGACATCACCAGATGGTCAATACAGAAATCAGATTGATTATATTCTTTCCAGTCAAAAATGGAGAAGCTCTATAAAGTTAGCAAAAACAACACCTGGAGCTGACTGTGGCTCAGATCATGAGTTCCTTATTGCCAAATTCAGACTTAAATTGAATAAAGTAGGGAAAACCACTCAGCTTATTCAGGTATGACCTAAATCAAATCCTTGATTATACAGTCAAAGTGACAAATAGATTCAAGGGATAAGATTTGATCCAGTGCCTGAAGAACTGTGGATAGAAGTTCATAATGTTGTCAGTAGGCAGTGACCAAAACCACCTCAAAGAAAAAGAAATGCAAAAAGTCAAAATGGTTATCTGAGAAGCCTTACAAAGAGCTGAGTAAAGAAGAGAAGCGAAAGGCAAAGAAGAAAGGGATAGACATACCCTACTGAATGCAGATTTCCAAAGACTAGTAAGGAGAGATAAGAAGGCCTTCCTCAGTGATCAGTGCAAAGAAAGAGAGGAAAAAAATAGAATGGGAATGACTGGAGAGCTCTTCAAGAAAATTAGAGGTACCAGGGGAACATGTCATGCAAAGATGGGCACAATAAAGCACAGAAATGGCAAGGACCTAACAGAAGCAGAGGGACTAAAAAGAGTTGGCAAGAATACACAGAAGAACTGTACAAATAAGGTCTTAATGATCCAGATAACCATGATGATGTAGTCACTCACCTGAGCCAGTCATTCCTGGAGTGTGAAGTCAAGTGGGCTTTAGGGAGCATTACTACCAACAAAGCTAGTGGAGGTGATTGAATTGCAGCTGAGCTATTTCAAATCCTAAAAAATAATGCTGTTAAAGTACTGGACTCTATGCCAGCAAATTTGGAAAACTCAGCAATGGCCATAGAACTGGAAAAAAGTCAGTTTTCATTCCAGTCCCAAAGAAGGGCAATGCCAAAGAATGTTAAAGTACTGTACAGTCTACATCTGTTTTTACATTTAAAGTGGTCTTTTTTTATAGACAGCAAGATACGTAAGTCTTTTCTTATTGTTTGGTCTTCTATTCATTTTCTGCCATTTCTGTTTTAATTGAGCATTTTATATGATTTCATTTTTTCTCCTTTTTAAACATAGCAGTTATATTTATTTTTAGTGGTTTCCTGTTGATTTTAAAATAAAGATTTACAACTTATCTCAGTCCATTTCCCCTATATTACTTCACTGTATTACTGCACATGAAGTAACTATCTTATAAGAGTATTTCCAATTTCCCCCTTATAGCCATCAGTCATTTCATTTATCCATAAGTTATAACCACCAAATATTGTTGCTATTAATTTTCAGAGTTAATCTATTAGAGTAAGGGGTTTTTTTAGATTTTATTTTACTTTCATTTATTTTTTTCTTTAATGATCTTTTTTTTTTCTTAATTGAGATGTGGTTTTTGAATGTATATTGTCTTCCTCTCTGAAGAACCTCTTTTAATGTTATTTTCAAGGCCAGTGTATTAGCAATAAATTCCCAGTCTTTGTCAGACAGAGTCTTTATTTCTCCTTCAAAAAACTTCATTTTTGAAGGATGGTTTGACTGTTTAGCTATAATTCTAGGTTGATAGGATTTTTTCTTTCTACACTTTAAGTATTTACTACACACTCTTCTTGCTTCCATGATTTCTGGAGAAGTCCTGTGTAATTCTTATCCTTGCTCCTCCATAGGTAAGAATATTTTTCCTCCAGTTTCTTTCAAACTTTTCTCTCTGTCTTTGATTTTTGCACTTTGAATATGATTGTTTGGTGATCTCTCAGATTCCTGGATCTGTAGTTTGGTGTCTATCATTAATTTTCTAAAAAATTCTGTCATTATAGCCTCAAGTATTCTTCTGTTTCTCTTTGTTAGTCTGTTCTTCCCCTTATATGTGTGTTACATCTTTTTGTAGTTGTCCCACATGGCACCCCACCTCAGTACTCTTACCTGGAAAATCCCATGGACAGAGGAACCTGGTGGACTGCAGTCCATGGAGTCACGAAGAGTCGGACATGACTGAGCGACTTCACTTTCACTTTTTGCTTTCATGCATTGAAGAAGGACATGGCAACCCACTCCAGTATTCTTGCCTGGAGAATCCCAGGGATGGGGGAGCCTGGTGGGCTGCCATCTATGGGGTCACACAGAGTTGAACACAACTGAAGCGACTTAGCAGCAGCAGCAGCACAGTCCTTAGATTTGTTCTAGTCCATCTGTGCCATTCCTTTTTTATCTCTGATTTCAGTGTGAGAGGTTTCTACTGGCATATCTTCAGGCTCACTGATTGTTTTTCTTTCTTTCTTTCTTTTTTCTCACTCAGTCATGTCCAACTCTTTGCGACCCCATGGACTATATAGTCCATGGAATTCTCCAGGCCAGAATACTGGAGTGGGTAGCCTTTCCCTTCTCCAGGGGATCTTCCCAACCCAGGGATCAAACCCAGGTCTCCCACATTGCAGATGGATTCTTTACCAGCTGAGCCACAAGGGAAGCCCTCACTGATTGTTTTTCATGTGCTTATTGGCCATTTGTATATCTATGGGGAAATGTTTATTTAGATTCTTTGCCCATTTTTGTATCAAGTTGCTTTTGTGTGTGTTGAATATTGGGAGTTTTACATATATATCTTAGCTATTAATCCCTTATCAGATATATGGTTTGCCAATATTTTTCCTATTTGGTTGGTTACCTGTTTACTCTTGACATTATCTTTTGGTGCATAGTTTTTGTGTTTTTTTTTTTAATTCTCAAGAAATTCTTTTACCTATTTTTTTTTTCTGTTGTTGCCTCTGCCTTTGGTGTCATAGCCGACAAATCTGCCATTTACAGTGTTATGAAGCTTTGACTCTGTTTTCTTCTAATAATTTTACAGTTTTAGGTCTTACGTTTAGGTCTCTGATCCATTTTTGAGTTGTTTTATATAGTGTTAGATAGTGATCCATTTTCATTCTCTTGTATGTGAATATCCAGTTTTCCCAACTGTGTTTGCCAACCCTTGTCAAAAATTATTGGACTGTACATGTGAGCCTTTATTTCTGGACTGTCTTCTATCTCATTGGTTTGTATGTCTGTCCTTGTGACAGTACCACACTGTTTTGATTAGTGTAGCTTGGTAGTAAGTTTTGAAATCAGAAAATGTTAATCTTCCACTTTATTCTTTTTCAGAATTGTTTTGGCTGTTCTGGGTGCCTTGCAATTCCATACAAATTTTAGAATCAGTATGTCAGTTTCTACAAAGAACTCTTCTGGGATTCCAGTAGACATTGTATTGATCATTCTAAGAGAGTATTACCATCTTAACAGCACAAAGTTTTTAGATCCACGAACATGAAGTGATTTTTCATTTAAGTCTTTATTTCTTTCAACAATGTTTTACAGTTTTCAGAGTTTTCACTTTCATTAAAATTACCTTAAGTGTTTTACTCTTTTCAGTGCTATTGTGAATGGAATTATTTTCTTAATTTTCTTTTCAGATTGTTCATTTTTAGTATATAGTATATTGATTTTTGTACATTAATCTTCTATCCTGCAATCTTGCTTAACATGTATATTGGTTCCAGTAGTTTTTTAGTGGATTCCTTAGGATTGTCTCAATACAAATCTATGAATAAAGATAGTTTTACTTCTTTCTTTCTAATCTGAATGCCTTTTATTTCTTTTTTTTTTTTTTTGGAACTTTCTTCATTGGCCTTTTTATTTATTTTAATTGAATTATAATTGATTTACAGTGTTGTGTTAATTTCTGCTGTACAACAGAGGGACTCATTTATACATACACGTTCTTTTTTATTTTTATTTTCTGGACTAATTGTCATATCTAGGAGATTGAGTACAAATGTTGAATACAGTGATGAGAGCAGGCATTCTTGTTTCCAATCTTAGGGGAAAACTATGTGTTAAATACAATAATATTCACTATTGAATATAATAGTACCTGTGGGTCTGTATTCTGCATTCTAAACCTTGATTTTTTTTTACATATTCATATCAATATCTTCAGAGAACCTTTGTTCTCTTTAAAAGTGGCATAATATTCCATTGTACTGAGTATATCAAAAAAATTTAGTCAAACTTCTGATAAATAATTAGATGGCTTTTTTACTTATAAGTCATGCTGTATTATGCAGTCTTGCTACATGTTATTTTACACCTGTGTGTGTATCTCTAGGAAAAATGTTGAAAGAATTGTGTGATTTTGGTTGTTATAGTCATACTGCTCACTGGTGTGCTCCCACCAGGAAAAAAAAAAAAAATGTGTGAGAGTACATGCCTTCTGACATATTCTCAACAACATAATCAGTCAGTTCATTTCAGTCGCTCAGTCGTGTCCGACTCTTTGCGACCCCATGAATCACAGCACGCCAGACCTCCCTGTCCATCACCAACTCCCGGAATTCACTCAAACTCACGTCCATTGAGTCAGTGATGCCATCCAGCCATCTCATCCTCTGTCGTCCCTTTCTCCTCCTGCCCCCAATCCCTTCCAACATCAGAGTCTTTTCCAATGAGTCAGCTCTTCGCATGAGGTGGCCAAAGTACTGGAGTTTCAGCTTCAGCATCAGTCCTTCCAAAGAACACCCAGGGCTGATCTCCTTTAGAATGGACTGGTTGGATCTCCTTGCAGTCCAAGGGACTCTCAAGAGTCTTCTCCAACACCACAGTTCAAATGCATCAATTCTTCAGCGCTCAGCTTTCTTCACATTCCAACTCTCACATCCATACATGACCACAGGAAAAACCATAGCCTTGACTAGACGGACTTTTGTTGGCAAAGTAATATGCTTTGAATATGCTGTCTAGGTTGGTCATAACTTTCCTTCCAAGGAGTAAGCGTTTTTTAATTTCATGGCTGCAGTCACCATCTGCAGTAAGCCCAAAAAAATAAAAGTCTGACACTGTTTCCACTGTTTCCCCATCCATTTCCCATGAAGTGATGGGACCGGATGCCATGATCTTCGTTTTCTGAATGTTCAGCTTTAAGCCAACTTTTTCACTCTCCTCTTTCACTTTCATTAAGAGGCTCTTTAGCTCTTCTTCACTTTCTGCCATAAGGGTGGTGTCATCTGCATATCTGAGGTTATTGATCTTTCTCCCAGCAATCTTGATTCTAGTTTGTGCTTCTTCCAGCCCAGCGTTTCTCATGATGTACTCTGCATATAAGTTAAATAAGCAGGGTGACAAAAGAATTTATCTTTGCCAGTCTCATAAAGAAATTAATATTTCAGTATAGTTTTAGTTGCATTTTTCTTAGGAAGGAAGTTGTGTATCTTTTCATATGTTTAAGAAGTATTTGAATTTCCTTTTTTGTGAATATTTATTTTGTGAATATTTTTTGTAAAGATTCTCATTTTTAGTTTTTTGACATCTCTTTGGTTCTTCTAATTCTACAGGTATCTTTAAGAGTGGCTCACCTCCCTGAGTACCTTGAGATACAGTTTATCTAATCTAAGAATTTGAGCTTTTTTTGGTTCACTAGATTACTCATTAGATAATTAGTTCTAATTTAGTTATACTTATTTCATCCATATTTTTCAACAAAACATATCTCATCTTTTTTGATATGTATGTAGTAGCAAAGTAAAAATTGAATTCTCCATTCTCTTTTGTCTCATTTCTACTTTCTGCTCAAATTTTTACCTATTTTTTGACTATTTGTGGATTGCTGTTTGTCTTAGTTCAAAAATCTCTAGAATAAGAGATGTCTGTTGACCACAGTCAGTCTTATCTCCTCTTTATTTAATCACTTTTTAAAGAAGTAGTTAATTAGCAACTACTGTACACTTAGCCATGTTCTAAGAAGAAACAATATATAGTATTTTTGTTTTTAACAGAGAAAGATAAGGTTACTACACATAATAATTACAGTATTATCATTACTAGATAATAGCATTTGTCGCTTTACGTACACTGCATAACTTGTTAAAAATTTTGTTTACCAGCATGGATGAACTGTGCTTGTACAAAATACCCAGAAGTTTTGAAAGAACTTTTTCTTCCCTGCAGCTCATTTTTCTAAGGTTCGGTGGTAAATAGGATTCTTAGAACTAGACATACAAGAGGGCTAGGCTATATTTGTATCAACTCCAAGTATTCTACAAAGTCAGTTACAGCATGTTCTTCCAAGTGCTTGTGGCAGGAGAAGTATATTTCTATTGAGTTGTGTTAGGTTTCTCATAATTCTTTTTCTTAAAGGAAACAAGACACATTTATTCAAATAGCATATGATTCATTTCTGTCTCTCTGGTAAGTTTTCAGTATTTCCTTTGTCTCTTTTGTTTGATTGTGTGTGCTGCATCACTTCAGTAGTGTCTGACCCTTGGTGATCCTATGGACCATAGTCCTCTAGGCCCTTCTGTCCATGAGCTTCTCCAGGCAAGAATACTGGAGTAGATTGCCATGTCCTTCTCCAGGGGATCATCCTGACTCAGGGATCAAACCCACATCTCTTAAGTCGCCTGCATTGGCAGGTGGGTTCCTTACCTCTAGTGCCACCTGGGAAGCCTGTTTGATTAGTTAAATTCAAGTTGGTACTTGCCTTGTCAGTCAGTCAGTCAGTTCAGTCATGTCCAACTCTTTGTGACCCCATGGACTGCAGCACACCAGGCTTCCCTGACTTGCCTTTTGAAAGCTCCTAAATAAATTTTGACTTGAGGTCTCAACTTCTTTCACATTATACTAGAACTTATAAAGTTTACATATTAACAAATATTGACCTATAGTTGCTTTCTTGGTAATACTAAAGTTTATCTTAATTGAACCCAACTATATTTCAGAAATTGATTTTCTATATTAATTATATCTGCAGTTTCACTTAAAAAAAAACGTTTTCTTTCTCTGAGGATTTATGTGTTGTGTAGTGACATTTTTTTCCTACCATAGAAGCAATCTGTAGGGTTGATGTGCAGACACCTTCAGGTATGTTTGTTTTTATAGCATACTTCTGCCCTCTACTTGACTTCCTCTTTCTCTTTTGCTGGTAGTCTTTCCACATTCCCTCCTGTTCTCACACAGTTTAGGAACAATAAGGTTGGTCAAGATAGAAAGGAAGGGAAAGGTATTAGAGTTTTCAAGCCAATGATCTTTCCTGTTCTACTTTTCTCAAAGACTTCAATTTAATCAAAAAGTCTTAAGTAACATAGGATATTATAGAAAATATATTGGCTTATTAGTACCTGAAAATTTTAAGCCAGTCATCATCTGTTCCCTGGAGCAGCAGGTAATTCATATAGCTCTTTGAGCAAAAGAATGGAGATTGACAGTGTGGGTGGTCTTCTTGAACCATAGGAGTATAATGTAGCACATCTACACTGCACTCATCTCACATGCTAGTAAAGTAATGCTCAAAATTCTCCAAGCCAGGCTTCAGCAATACATGAACCGTGAACTTCCTGATGTTCAAGCTGGTTTTAGAAAAGGTAGAGGAACCAGAGATCAAATTGCCAACATCCGCTGGATCATGGAAAAAGCAAGAGAGTTCCAGAAAAACATCTATTTCTGCTTTATTGACTATGCCAAAGCCTTTGCCTGTGTGGATCACAATAAACTGTGGAAAATTCTGAAAGAGATGGGAATACCAGACCACCTGACCTGCCTCTTGAGAAATCGGTATGCAGGTCAGGAAGCAACAGTTAGAACTGGACACGGAATAACAGACTGGTTCCAAATAGGAAAAGGAGTACGTCAAGGCTGTATATTGTCACCCTGCTTATTTAACTTCTATGCAGAGTACATCATGAGAAATGCTGGATTGGAAGAAACACAAGCTGGAATCAAGATTGCCGGGAGAAATATCAATAACCTCGGATATGCAGATGACACCACCCTTCCTCGGATATGCAGATGACACCACCCTTATGGCAGAAAGTGAAGAGGAACTAAAAAGCCTCTTGATGAAAGTGAAACAGGAGAGTGAAAAAGTTGGCTTAAAGCTCAACATTCAGAAAATGAAGATCATAGCATCTGGTCTCATCTGTTCATGGGAAATAGATGGAGAAACAGTGGAAACAGTGTCAGACTTTATTTTTCTGGGCTCCAAAATCACTGCAGATGGTGACTGCAGCCATGAAATTAAAAGACGCTTACTCCTTGAAAGTTATGACCAACCTAGATAGCATATTGAAAAGCAGAGACATTACTTTGCCAACAAAGGCCCGTCTAGTCAAGGCTATGGTTTTTCCTGTGGTCATGTATGGATGTGCGAGTTGGACTGTGAAGAAAGCTGAGCGCCGAAGAATTGATGCTTTTGAACTGTGGTGTTGGAGAAGACTCTTGAGAGTCCCTTGGACTGCAAGGAGATCCAACCAGTCCATTCTGAAGGAGATCAGCCCTGGGATTTCTTTGGAGGGAATGATGCTAAAGCTGAAACTCCAGTACTTTTGCCACCTCATGTGAAGAGTTGACTGATTGGAAAAGACTCTGATGCTGGGAGGGATTGGGGGCAGGAGGAGAAGGGGACGACAGAGGATGAGATGGCTGGATGGCATCACCGACTCGATGGACTTGAGTTTGAGTGAACTCTGGGAGCTGGTGATGGTCAGGGAGGCCTGGCGTGCTGCAATTCATGGGGTCGTGAAGAGTCGGACACGACTGATCGACTTAACTGAACTGAACTGACACTGAAAGAGCCATGCTAAGAAGCAACAACTCAACTAACAGTCAGTGAGAGCATATGTCATACTTTTAAATGATTGATAATAATGTATAATATTTTAGATTAAATAAATAACTGTAAGATGATGATAGGGTGCTGCTGCTGCTAAGTTGCTTCAGTCGTGTCCGACTCTGTGCAGCCCCATAGACAGCAGCCCAACCAGGCTTCCCCGTCCCTGGGATTCTCAAGGCAAGAACACTGGAGTGGGTTGCCATTTCCTTCTCCAGTGCATGAAAGAGAAGAGTGAAAGTGAAGTTGCTGTTGTTTCCAACTCTTAGCGACCCCATGGACTGTAGCCTACCAGGCTCCTCCGTCCATGGGATTTTCTAGGCAAGAGTACTGGAGTGGGGTGCCATAGGGTAGCTTACTGTATAATCAAAAAGTTGAATAAGATTTAATAGGTAAGAGCTCAAGTTTGATGATGTTGGACTACCTCACTTAGTTGCTTACCAGTAGTGTGAACTCAGGCAGTCACTTTATCTCATTGTGCATCATCAGGGTGTGTGTCTGTAAGGTGAGGATGATAACAGCATACCTACCTTAGCTGACTACACACATGCACACTCTGATACTGAACTTAGAATATATTTACTGGCACAAAACAAAAGCCCTCAATAAATGTTCAAGTTCTTTTCTTCCTTTTTTAAGCTTTCGTATACTATCATTAGAGTATTAAGAATATTTGCAAGATTAATCATGCTAAATTAGATTTTTTTTAAACAACAAATATTTATATTAAAACAATTACCAAAGGTTTCCCTGCTGGTCCAGTGGTTCAGAATTTACCTTACAGTGTGAGAGACACTAGTTGGATCCCTGGTCGGGGAGGATCCCACATGCCACAGGGCAACTGAGCCTGTGTGCCGCAACGAATGAGCCTGCACTCTGAAGCCCATAAGTCACAACTACTGAAGCCTGTGCTCCACAGCAGGAGAGGCCACCACGCTGAGAAACCCTTGCAACTAGAGAGTAGCCCCCACTGTCTGCAACTGAAGAAAGCATGTGCACAGCACCAATAGACCTAGCCTAGCAAAAAAATAAATGAATAAATAAACTAAATAAAAAAACAGTATTTCCAACTTGTTTTATGAGTTAAGTAGTTGTGTATTTTTTTTTTCTCAGTGGTTATAATCATTCCATGATATATGTTAAATGATCTCATCATCCTCGCATTATCAGGCTTCTGTTACGCTTTAAGAAAATTATAGATGTACCTATTCTTGCTGTTAGTGGCATTCCCTAGTCATCTTAACATTTTTCATATCTAAATCTAATAGAAACTCATTGCTCTATTTAAATTACACTTGGTCTTTTTGACAATTTTGTTTCATAACAATTATAATTTCTTCTTATGGTTTATTTCATATGACTTAAAATTTCTTCTTTGGAGGTATTCCTTTAAAGTGCTGCTAATAGCCCCTCTCTTACACTTAAATTTATGTCATTGATGTGAATTATCTGAAAAATATACTTAAATAAAAAAATGCATTTTTAAAATTAGAAGGTGTATGATTTAGAAGATGAGATACAAAAACCAAGAATGTGAGATAGCTCATTAACAATTTTACATTGATATGTGTGAAATGATTTTTTTAATAAAAATATTTAAAAATAAAAGAAATAGAAGGTGTATTAGAACTGAAGGGTCCACACTGTATGGTAGAAATAACATGTACAGTATTATAGGTATCAGATAACGTTTAAACAATACTGTAACCACTTGAAATTTGAAATTTTTTCCTTCACTCACAGAACTGGAACTTAAAATATTAAGTGTAAAACTTGTCATCTTACAAGGTTTCATTTATAAATTAAATATTTATAATTATGCTTTTCCTGTAAGGTGTTAGTTGCTCAGTCATGTCCAGTTCTTTGCAACTCCATGGACTATTGTCCACCAGGCTCCCCTCTCCACAGAATTCTCCAGGCAAGAATACTGGAGTGAGTAGCCCTTCCCTTCTCCAGGAGATCTTCCTGACTCAGGGATTGAACCTGAGTCTTCTGCGTTGTCGGCAGATTCTTTACCACCTGAGCCACCAGGGGACTTCCCTGGTAGTCCAGTGGTTAAAACTCTGTGCTTCGAATGCAGTGAGTGCAGGTTCAGTAACAGGTCAGGGACACAAGACCCACATGCCCCAAGATGAGGCCAAATAAATTATGCTTTCAGTTCAGTTCAGTTCAGCTCAGTCATTCAGTCGTGTCCGACTCTTTGTGACCCCATGAATTGCAGCATGCCAGGCCTCCCTGTCCATCACCAACTCCCGGAATTCACTCAAACTCACGTCCATCGAGTCAGTGATGCCATCCAGCCATCTCATCCTCTGTCGTCCCCTTCTCCTCCTGCCCCCAATCCCTCCCAGCATCAGAGTCTTTTCCAATGAGTCAACTCTTCGCATGAGGTGGCCAAAGTACTGGAGTTTCAGCTTTAGCATCATTCCTTCCAAAGAAATCCCAGGGCTGATCTCCTTCAGAATGGACTGGGTGGATCTCCTTGCAGTCCAAGGGACTCTCAAGAGTCTTCTCCAACACCACAGTTCAAAAGCATCAATTCTTCGGTGCTCAGCTTTCTTTACAGTCCAACTCTCACATCCATACATGACCACAGGAAAAACCATAGCCTTGACTAGACGGACCTTTGTTGGCAAAGTAATGTCTCTGCTTTTGAATATGCTATCTAGGTTGGTCATAACTTTCCTTCCAAGGAAAGCGTCTTTTAATTTCATGGCTGCAGTCACCATCTGCAGTGATTTTGGAGCCCAAAAAAATAAAGTCTGACACTGTTTCCACTGTTTCCCCGTCTGTTTCCCATGAAGTGATGGGACCGGATGCCATGATCTTCATTTTCTGAATGTTGAGCTTTAAGCCAACTTTTTCACTCTCCTCTTGACTTCAAAATCAGACAGCAACTGTTTATCAGAAAAACAGCACTTAAAAGATACAAACTGTTTAGTGTTCATTCTGTGTTTGAATTTAAAACTCTGCTTTACTCCCACTATTAGAATAATTAGAACTATTTATTTCCTATGACAATGTAATTGATGGTTCATTTTCTCTGGAAAAGTTCAAGAGTTTCCTGAATTGTCCTTTTTGCTGAATTTTCAAAATGGAAAATTGTAACTTTAGGATTATGGGGTTCTCAAAATAATTTTCATTGTTTTTTAAATGATAATCCATATCATTATTATGCCCTTATTTTTATTATGCTTAATCATCAGATAAAGCATGGTTTAGTCATTTAGTCACTTAAGTCATGTCCATTCTTGCAACCCCATGGAGTTGTAGCCTGCCAGGCTCCTCTGTCAATGGGATTCTCCAGGCAGGAGTATTGGAGTGGGTTGCCATTTCCTTCTCCAAAATAAAGCATAAACAGTATCATTTGAGCCTAAACTAGAATGTCATTAGGAATTCTGTTGGGTAGGAAATATAGTACATTTTTAAAACTTTTAAAATTATCATTGGCCTATTCAGTTTTTCCATAGTTTAGTTATAAAAATGAGTTATCCATTATTTTTAGGGTAGGAATAGAGACCAAGGTTTATCATATTGCATGATAACATTTACTATGAAATCTGTGTTAGCTCTGATTTAAAGGTTCAATTTCAGTAGATCAAACCATCAAGTAATATCTTTTAAAACTTTCACAAGTTTTCAAGAAGAAAACCACAGTCTGAGCAAAGCGTATGTGTTATTATTTTAATATACTGGTATTTTTTCAGGCTCATGAGAGGCTAGAAGATTCAAAACTAGAAGCTGTCAGTGATAATAACTTGGAATTAGTCAATGAAATTCTCGAAGATATCACCCCTCTAATAAATGTGGATGAAAATGTGGCAGAACTGGTTGGTATACTCAAAGAGCCTCACTTCCAGGTAAACTTTCTCTATTCTCTTCTTTCCAAGGCCCCTGTATTCCCAAAATATTCTTTTAGTAGTTTCTGTTTAAGATGAAGTTTTTGAAAGATTAGGGCCATATTTTGCAAATTACAACTTAGATGTTTTAATATCCTCATATGCTTATGCTACATAAACAGATACACTTACTATACAGATGTACAGTGTCTGTCAAAGAAATGCATTAGAATGGATTTTTCTTTGTGTAATTAAAAAAAACAACAACAAACCTACTTCACCATCAGACCACATGCTTGGGACACTTTTCTCATGGTGATAGTGGATTTTTCTTCCTTAATACCACTGTTTCCCAGCCCTTCTTGTGAC
The DNA here is from genome assembly GCF_029407905.1 of Bubalus kerabau. Lineage (NCBI taxonomy): Eukaryota > Metazoa > Chordata > Mammalia > Artiodactyla > Bovidae > Bubalus > Bubalus kerabau. Next base: position 74,459,722 of record NC_073631.1, on the reverse strand, counting down.
CAGTGATATGCCTTTTCAGTATTGCTTCTAAGACTGGGTTGCAGCTGATGACCTTAGAACAAGAGAGAGCTGTAGGGGATAGAAACAATGACATACTTTCCCCAGGGACAAAAAATAAATTCAATTTAAGCATTTGTCTGTGTAGGTGAAGAGTTAATCAGTTTACCAAAGACGAATCAGTTTCAGAAGAGAGAAAGGGAAGTGGAGATTTCTTAGAAATCTATAATTAAGACAGTTTGGTATTGGGGCAGTATTATAAAAATAGATTACCTGAAGAGAAGAGAAACCCCAGAAATACATCCTCAGACAAATGGCAGCTTGATTTATGAGACACTATATTTTAGTGGATAAAGAATGGACTGTTCAATAAATGGTCGTGAGATAGAAGAATAAAGTGTCACCTGCTTGTCACTGCAAATCTTAGCATTAAAAATCAAATGGCAGCACCCCTATGCTTTTCCTCAAGATTTTCCATGACTCTCTAACCATGTTACTGCAAAAATTATGTAAATGTATAGTGAGATGGTTCCAACATAAATCTATAACTTAAGTACAAAAAACAGAGACACATGTCGGAGACACCGTTATGCAGGGGCCAGTTAATTGAGGCCTTAAATGCATACTAAGATATTTGAACTTTATCCAGAGGACATTGGGAACCATGGGAAGGGATAAGGGTGGGGGAGGTTATTAAACAGGGACAGGTCAGATTGTGGAGCTATATGGTTTTGTGCCAAGGTGAGGAGTTGCGATGGCAGCATAGATAGTGGGAAATGTGAGGATTTTCAAGTTTTAAGCTGTAAAATCAATAGGGCTTAGTGAGTGATTACATGTGACAGCCACGGAAGAGAAATATGGGAAGTTGATAAGGACAGGATTTCTGACAAACAATTGATGGCATCTACTGAGATAAGGAACACTCTGGGAGGGCTATTTTGGGCATGCTAATGTTAAAGTAACTGGCCATGTTAAGTTTGTGGTATCTTAGAAGCATGCATCTGGTAGAACTTTGCAAGCATGCTATATTTTTTATGTAAGTATGAAATTTAATGCATAAATTTATATGAGGTCTAAAAATATATATATAAACTTGTGAAATAGCAAGTAAAAATGAAGAAATTAAGACATTGCATTTTTATTACCCAAATCACCACTATACTACCATGGTGCATATTTCTCCATATTTTTTCTTTTCATAAATATACATATGTATTTTTTTCTTTACTGACTGCAATCATTTTGCATAAGCTGTTTTGTAATTTACCTTTTTTCCAGCCATTGACTTCCACTTTTCCATTTCAATAGACCTCTGTAACATGCAGTGCATTTTACACAAAAATACTCTTTACAGCTGGTTTGTATGTATGAATTTTCAAATTAGGTCCATATGTGGCATTAGTTAGACCATCCCTTTCTCCCTTGATTATGATGTTGACCTACTAGAGAGACCAGACCAGGCCATTATCCTGCAGAATCCACTCCTTGGATTTACTTGTGTGCTTTCCTGCTATGCTGTTTAGTTATCCTATTTCTTATAAACAGAAGTTTTACCTAAAAGATGGTTTAAGTTATATTTGAAACTAGGATGCATCTTGGGCTTACTAGGTGGCACTAGTGGTAAAGAACCCGCCTGCATGCAGAACACCTCAGAAACACAGATTCAATCAATGGGTCTGGAAGATCGCCTGGAGAAGGCCTAGCAACCCACTCCAGTATTCTTGCTGGAGAATCCTGTGGACAGGAGAGCCTTGGTGGGCTACAGTCCATAGGGTCACAAAGAGCTGGACATGACTAAAGCAACTTAGCTCGCACTCAGGATGCATCTTAAGTAAGGTGATACAAGGTAAATTAATCTGCATCAGATGATGTATAATACCTGGTTGGCCCATCACTCTTCTTTTTTTCTGAATTGAAATTTTTTTCTTAACCTTCTAATTTTGTATTGGGGGTGAGTGTGTTAGTCACGTAGTTGCGTCCGACTCTCTGTGACCCCATGGACTATAGCCCCCCAGGCTCCTCTGTCCTAGCCAATTAACAAACAATGTTGTAATAGTTTCAAGTGAATAGTGAAGGGGTTCAGCCATACGTTGCCCCATCACTCTTCATGCTGAGACTGGTCCCTTAATCAAGGGCAATGACAGCCAAATCCTACCCTTGAAAGCCTTTCCACTAAGAAGTAATCTAGTGTGTTATTATTCTGGCATTATACAAATGCTGTTTCCTTTCAACCATGTAGTTACTGATGAGCTCAAATTAATAATCCTTGCCTGACTCAATATTTTCATTAGAGTTTGCAAAATGACATTTTTCAAATTCTCCCATTCTTAGCTGGTCTTCTAATATAGAGTTTTTCCTCATTAGCTGAGCTGTTTAGTTAACCTACAATGCATTTCCAAGTGAAAAGTTAGGGAAATGCCAGCTTCTTCCCTTTGCCAATTTTAACAGTAAAGAATTGTTTAAAAGGGCAATCTCAAATGGTAACAAATGAGATTTTTTCAGTCCTGTTTTTTAAGTAGCATCGTGGACTTATGGAGTTTTCATTAATTCATTATGTTTCGGTTGTATATAATCCTATGTTTTGTTTTTATTTTTCAAATTATCATGACTTGGCCAGTTGTGGGCAGATTTTTAATATATGAGTCTGAAGTTGATGAGAGAGATCTGGATCAAGGGAGTTCTCAGTAGTGGTTCAAGTCACAGGAATGGGTAATATTGCCTAAGAAGAGTGTATAGGGTAAAAACTAAGCAGCCCAGGTTAGTGATTTAAGTAGCTTCCATAATTTATAGGAATACTCCTTAATATATGAATTTGTGAGTTTTTTCTTTGTAATTTGTCTTCAGTCTTTTATACTATTTTCATGAAATGACTAAAAATTACCAATTAATGCCTTGGAAATTTTTAGTACTCTATTGGGATAATGAGCTGCTACTTTTAATAACTTATTCCATCTATAATCAATAACCACAGGCTGTTTTGAATCCTTCTAGTCACTCTTGGAGGCCCATGATATTGTGGCATCAAAGTGTTACGAGTCACCTCCATCAAGCCCGGAAATGAATAATTCTTCTATCAATAATCAGTTATTACCAGTAGATGCCATTCGTATTCTTGGTATTCACAAAAGGGCTGGGGAACCACTGGTGAGTTGATCAGTCCCTTCTTAAAGCTGAAATCTTACATACTCGTGACTGAGTCACTACTCTATCTCATTTTTTTCTTTCATAATTTTTATCTTTATGAAAACTTTATTCATGTTTGTTTCATCAGTCTTTTTTGGCTTGTGTATAAAATACACAGGTGATACTCTCAACTTGATTTAGCATGCAGAATTAAACCAAAATTAAACTGAAATAGAGGAGAGAAGAAGTTTGCTGATGAGTAGAAAAAATTTCAGAGGATAACTTTTTTTCCTATACCCTTTGAAGAAATGAATTGAGGTTGCTTACTAATTATATAGAGTAGCAAAATGCAGAAGAACCTTATTATTAAAAATTGAAAACATTGGAAGGACTCTGTAAGTAAATGTTTACAGTTTCATGCTAACATGGCATTTCTGGGCTCTGACTATGAGAACAGTGAAGTGAGAAGAAAAAACACCAGGAACAGGGTCATCAGAATGCACAAATCCATTGCTTGCTCCTTTGAGCTTCCTCATATCTTGTGGAATGCAGCCTAAAATATGTTTAATTTTCAAGGTTACTCTTGCCGTGGAAGTCCCTTTTTTAAGGGATGGTGTATGTTGTCACAGTTGTACATGGTTTAATATGAGATTGGAGTATTGAGTTACAAGTGAACATGGGAAAAGTAGGAATGATTTACTCACTTATGTTTAGAATTATTTTCTTATATATACATAGTTGGGAATATTTACAATTTATTCCTAACAACCAAAAATCAGTAATTCCATTCCTTATTTTCTTCAGGGTGTAACATTTAGGGTTGAAAATAATGATCTGGTAATTGCCCGAATCCTCCATGGAGGGATGATAGACCGTCAGGGTCTGCTTCATGTGGGAGATATCATTAAAGAAGTCAATGGCCATGAAGTTGGAAACAACCCAAAGGAATTACAAGAATTACTGAAAAATATTAGTGGAAGTGTCACCCTGAAAATTTTACCAAGCTATAGAGATACCATTATTCCTCAACAGGTTAGTAATGAAATTCATGCTAATACTAAGAATCCTTTTTTTTTTTTAAATCACACTGTTGGATGTAACCACCAGTTGCTACATTTTTGCTAAAGTGAAAAGAAAAATCTGCCTGGTTTAATTGTTCTAAAGTGCCTTATTTTGTCATGGGTGAATTGTTGGTATTTTTAAACAATATTATCTTACTATTCAAAAGGAATTTACTTAAGAAATCTCTTTGTGAATACCATGAACCCTCTGTTCAATTCAGTCATCAGTTGTGTCGTCTGACTCTTTGCGACCCCATGGACTGCAGCACTCCAGACCTCCCTGTCCATCACCAATTCCTGGAGCATGCTCAAACTCATGTCCATTGAGTCTGTGATGCCATCCAACCTTCTCATCCTCTGTCTTCCTTTCTCCTCATGCCTTCAGTCTTTCCCAGCATCAGGGTCTTTTCAAATGAGTCAGTTCTTCACATCAAGTGGCCAAAGTATCAGAGTTTCACCTTCAGTATCAGTCCTTCCAATGAATATTCAGGACTGATTTCCTTTAGGATGGACTGGTTGGATCTCCTTGCAGTCCAAGGGACTCTCAAGAGTCTTCTCCAGCACCACAGTTCAAAAGCATCAATTCTTCGGCACTCAGCTTTCTTTATAGTCCAACTCTCACATCCATACATGACTACTGGAAAAACCATAGCTTTGACTAGACGGACCTTTGTTTGCAAAGTAATGTCTCTGCTTTTTAAATTAGCTATTTAGATTGGTATAGCTTTTCTTCCAAGGAGCAAGCCTCTTTGAATTTCATGGCTGCAATCACCATCTGCAGTGATTTTGGAGCCCCATAAAATAAAGTCTCACTGTTTCCATTGTTTCCCCGTCTATTTGCCATGAAGTGATGGGACCAGACGCCATGATCTTAGTTAGTTTTTCAAATGTTGAGTGTTAAGCCAACTTTTTGGCTTAAACTCACCTTGTGCAGTGATTTTTGGACCCTAGCATTTCAGTAACCTACAGCTAATAGGAGAAAAACCTTAAAGACGTTTTGTCATTAATTAGCAAACAGTTTTGACCCATGTCATGTTCCAAGCCCTGTGAGGAAAATAAGCATGTAGTCCTGATCACCTTTACCTTAGTGTTCCAGTGATGGGCTAAACAGAGAGTGAGGCCAGAAAGAGAGGATGGGTCCAAATTGAAAAGAATCTTCAACACCTGGTTTGTACCATTTGCTCTACGTTTTGTAACTGATTTTTAGGTAAAACAGATTATTAAGCATGGCAGTGTTTTCATGACAGTTGTCACTAACCTCATTATGTTGAGTGAATTTTAAAAAGAAGACAGATGAGATTGTGTAGCCAGGAAGCAGATTTTTTTTTTTTAATTTTATTTTTATTTTATTTTTAAACCTGAAACACTGTATTAGTTTTGCCAAACACTGAAAGTGTGAGGTAATTTGTGAAAGGCAATTCTTAGGAAAGGCTGTGATGACTGCTTTGTTTCAAATAACTGTGCCACCACTTACTAGCTTATCCTCTCTGTTTTTGTTTTCTCATCTGTATAGTTAGGAGTATTTCTTTTCTCAAAAGATCACTGTAAGGATCACATAAGTTGATTCAGCAGCGCCTGTCACATCCTGCATGCAGCCCATAGCTGCCGCTGCTGCTGTGATGCGGTAATGAGGTGGTGGTGTGATTCCAAAGAAATGGAAAGAAAGAAAGAGTGCCGAGATAATTGCAAAGGGACAGTTGACACTTAAGTATGTTGAAACTTGAGAGGGTTTTCAAATCCAGATAATGTAGATATAGGAAATATTTATCAGTATTTTAGATGCATTTAATTATTTAGATTTTCCAGAAATTTGTTCCAAGTATGAGTAAAACTGCAGGTCTTTTACATAAGATGCTGCCACTATACTTATTTTAATATTGTTAATATGATAATTGAAAAGACTAGTATAGTATAAAAGTCTTAGAAATAACCTATGTTGTATATCTGCTTTATATTGTTCTTTGGGAGAGTAAGAATAGTCAGTTGTGAATTTTTAGCATGTAAATTGGATTTCTGAAAATATACAGGCTTGTTGTGAATGTTTGTTTAAATAAAGGATAGAGACCTTGTCTTTTCAAGGAAAAGAATCATAAGAGAAATGGCATTAGAAATTAGACATTTTAAATAGCTAGTGTCCCTCAGACTAGCTTTATTCCTCAATTGGCACCTAAGTAGATTGGAAAAGTAGGAGTTAAGATTTATTTATTTTTTAAAAATTATACATTAGTTGTGATAGTTAGACTTTTTTTTTTAACCCCCTGTGGTTCAAACTTCAGAATTCCTACCAGCTCACCATGACTATAATGGACTTTTATGGAAAATTTTTTGTAATATCAGTAGCTAGGGCTTTGGCGCAAATCCTTTTGTAGAATCTGCACCTGGTGAATGGTCTGAATGATGTGAAATGCAAGGATCTTTAGCCCTGTCTTAGACATACATTGTTCCCTGTCTTGTGCCTTCTCAAAATCTGCTTTTTATTTAGCCTTCAGAACTGGGAGAAGGCATTGAAATGGGGAAGGTCTAACTTTCCATCCAAGCCTGAGCCAGTCTCAGACCTGTCTTACCATAAAAAAAGAAGGGACTAACATGAAAACTTCCAACAGGAGAGATAAAACACACCCAAATTGGGACATTTTTAAAGCGAAAGGGGGAGTAATTACTAATTATACTAGAATAGGACTGTCCTGGGTGCACTGTGTTCCTCTTATAAGAGTAACACTAAAGGAAAGCAAGGGCTTTTAGCCTCTCCAGTTCTACCACTCTTTCACTAACTGGAAGCTCCACCAACTCTATTTCTTAACTGCCGTGAGAGCAGATGGAAGCCAGGAGGTCTTCATACCAGGGTTGTGTCTTTCAAAGCATGGTCAATAGATCATCTTTATCAATAGCGTTTGAGGCACTGATTAAAAATCCAAAATCTTTCATGAGACCACAGAATCTATATTTTTAAATTTGAAGACCAGGAGGGGTTAGAAATTGCAGCTAATTCTGAAGTTCTCCAGCTTACATGTATGTAGGTTTCCAAAGACTGTTTAAAATTCCATTTCTTTATTTAAGGCCAAATTAATGGGAATTCTCTCTTTAAGGCCATTATGAGCCACATAACAAAAATATGAGAAGAAATTTGTTTTATTTCATTCAAGGATGTACATGTAAGAATTCTCAACAATGTATTAGCAAATGAAATTTAATGATATATAAAAAAATAATATAACATGTCCAAGCTAGGATGGTTTCATGTTAGAAAGTTCATATATGTGACCAAACAAATTAACAGATTAAAGAAGAAAAATATCAGTAGAAAATTCAATAAAATTCAGTTCTTGTTCATGATTTTTTAATTATTTATTTTACTTTACAATATTGTATTGGTTTTGCCATACATTGATTTGAATCTGCCATGAGTGTACACGTGTTCCCCATCCTGAACCCCCGTCCCACCTCCCTCCCCATCCCATCCCTCTGGGTCATCCCAGTGCACCAGCCCCGAGCACCCTGTATCATGCATCAAACCTGGACTGGCGATTCGTTTCACATATGATATTTTACATGTTTCAGTGCATTCTCCCATATCCTCCCACCTTCGCCCTCTCCCACAGAGTCCAAAAGACTGTTCAATACATCTGTGTCTCTTTTGCTGTCTCGCATACAGGGTTATCATTACCATCTTTCTAAATTCCATATATGTGCGTTAGTATACTGTATTGGTGTTTTTCTTTCTGGCTTACTTCACTCTGTATAATAGGCTCCAGTTTCATCCACCTCATTAGAACTGATTCAAATGTATTCTTTTTAATGGCTGAGTAATATTCCATTGTGTATATGTACCACAGCCTTTTAGGATTAGTAAATTGGGAACACGAAAGAACCTTCTTAATCTTATATTTTTTTTAAACTAAAACAAACATTATTCTCAATAGTTGACTGTTAGAAGCACTTCTCTTTAAAAATCAGGAACAGGACTTTAAGCTGGTCTTCCTGAGACTACTTGAGTGCCAAGCCCAGGGCCCCTGTGAAGTCCCATTTCCACTCCAAGATGGAAAAAACCCACCATAAAGAGAAACCTGCCAAACTTCAGGCATACTTGTGCATTGGTAAAAAGGAACCACCCTCAGATAATATAACAAATATCTGTTATAACAGATGATAAAAAATCTTCAGTTCTCTTTAAAAAAATTCAGAATAAACATTATCTCTGATTTTAAAGAGGTAAGTATATTTGCAAACCAGTAAGTGATGATTCAGTTTAACAGTCCTGATGCTCAGACATTTCTGGCAGCAGTCCATTACCAGCTGTGCTGAGACAAAGCTCCTGACAAAAAAGCCACCCAAATCTTAGACCAGCTTGGTGTCAACAAGCTTTCAGAATCCTGGCAGAAGCTGGGTGGAAAGCCCCACTTGCTATTGGGAAGGAGACTGATCTTGTTTAGAATTTTGATGAGGCTTCCAACAGTGAAGCAAACAGAACTTCTTTAAAAAAAGAAAGAAAAGAAACTTCAAGAATGTTGACTCCTAAAAAATTTTGTTTAGGATGTAGTTAAATATAGAAACCTGTAGTATTTTAAGTTCTGAGGCTCTTGGGCACTGCTGCTTTTTAAATTTTTGTTTGTACACAATTATTTGTTTGCAGTTAATTGAGCCAAAGAAGCCAGAACATAAAGTTTAAAACAAGGGTTAATAATGTCATTGCCTAGTTAAAAAAAATTAAGAACTAGAGAAGGATGTTCATTAGTACCATTTATGTTCAATATTTTATGGAAAATTCCGTAAGCACAAGAAGACGGAAATAATTATGAAAGCAGAAGATTTGGAAAGAAGAACATAAAATATTATTTTCAAATAATATTTTTTAACTGAAACCCTCCCCGAACTATAAATTACTAGAAATAATTTAGCAGAATGCTTTGAAATAAGATTAATATACAAAAGTCAGTTTCATTTCTATATGCCATCAGCAGACATCTATAAATGTAACTAAGACATCATTTGTAATAGAGAATGTCACATTTATGTCTAGAAATAACCTAATAAAAATATTCACCTCCATGCACAAAAAAATTAAGATCTAAATAGATATATCATGTTCATGGACAGGAAAACAGTATTATGAAGATATCAGTTTTCCTCAAATTGACTTGTAGATTCAGTTAAATTCCAATGAAAATTTCAATAAGATTTTTCATGGTATTTGATAAGATGTATAGCTAAGACACTTGAGGCAGAAAAGCAGAAATAGGGACTTATTATTAATGTGAGGGATTTAGATATGTGGTATTGGCATAGGATTAGAGAGAATGAGCAGCAGAAGAGAGAGTTCAGAAAGAGATCTACACATATACGTTACTTTGATATCTCACAGAGCTGATATGTCTTTCAGTGAGAAAAAGACTATTCAGTGAAAGTGTTAATTCGTAGGGATAATATGTGAAAATGTGTTCCTATTTACTGTCTGTACACTAATCAAGTAAAGGGGATACATGGTCAGTAAACATGTGAAGAGATATTTAAAATCACAATGTGAGATACCATTTTATACCATTCAGTTGCAAAAAAAAAAATGTGTATGTGAAACTGGACTCTATCTTCTACATTGCTGGTGCCAGTGTAAATTGGTATAACCACATTGAGGGGGCAAAAGGTTTAGCATTATCAAGGTTGAAAGTTTCCACATACTAAGACACGTAATTTTTTAGAGCAATACGTGTGTAGCTGGAAACATGTTGATAAGCATGTCAGTTCCCCAAAGAGCACATGCATAGAGCATAATACTATCTTTTAAAAGTTTTAAATAGCTGTATATTTTTGCAGATTATATATAGGTTTAATAAAACTTACAAAAAGGAAAGCAAAGAATTTGTGAACACAAGATTCAGGATGAGGGTTACCTTTGCTTTGGGGTAGCCAGGGCAATGCAAGGGAATGGAATGTGGCAGGAGGACCGTGTAGGTTTCTAGCTTCTGTTTTATGTGGTAAGCTCATGACTGTTTATTACATTATTAAAACTAACAAAATTAAAAAACAAAAGCAGACCTTGCATGGACCAGTGACTCAAATGTAGTGTAAATTAAGAATTGTTAGTATGATTCAGATCAGCGTAGGTTTATTTATTTCTTTATACCAACAATGTGACCCACGTATGGTTATTTATCGTATAGGAGTATGAATTGCCTCTCAGAGCTTTTTAAACCAAATGTATAGTTTCCTTGCTGATCTCAAAATATGTTATTTGTATGTGTGCATTTGAGTAGGTGGAATTCATGCACTTTGAAAATCTTTGGGAAAATAGCATATCTGTTATTATCTTAGAGAACTTCTTAGCAACTCTGATCATTGCATTCACTACCTTGTCACTTACTATACTTATATACTGTTACTTATATGCAGACTCAGGTGGACCTGAAACTATGGTTTGAGGCTGAGAGTGTGTGCACAGCACTTGTACCATGTTCAACCAACACATTACCGAATGAATTACCAGCCTCTTTCTGATTTATGACAAAGGTTATGGTGGAGATGTTTCTCCAGCCTTTCACATTTGATTTCTCTTCTTCTAACTTACCATTTGCACAGGCACAGCATATTTCTGTACAGTATTTTATTTTGTCAGTACTTTGACTTTTTATTTTTACATTTTCAAGATATCTTTGAGGTAAAGTTCATAGAAATAGCATACACTTACATACATTATATGTAATTAATGAATGTGGACATATCTATTATGTACCCATGAAACCGTCAATACGGTCGAGATATAGTGAACATTTCTGTCACCCCTAGAAGTTTTCCTGGGTTCACTGTAATCCTGCCTGCCTGCTCCTTATCCCAACCTTCATGCCAGGCAAGTACTGCTCTTCTGTCACTATAAATTAATTTATATTTTCTGTATTTTTATATAAATGGGTTCATACAACATGAATCCTTTGATTTTGCTTTTTTGTAAAAAAAAAAAAACTGACTTCTTTCATTCAGCATAATTATTTAAGAGATTTAACCATGTTTTCATGTGTATCAGTAGTTGATTCCTTCTTATTGACGAGTGGTATTCCATTACATGGCTGTACCACAGTTGGATTTATCCACTAACTGGCTAGTGAACATTTCTGTTGTTTCTAGTTTGGGGCTATTATAAATAAAGATGCTAAACATTTACATGTAAGTCCCTTGAGTAAATACCTAAGACTTGAAGTATTGGGTCATTTGATAGTTGTATATTGAACTTTTAAAGAAATGGCCAAACTATTTTCAAAAGTGGTTGTACCAGTTTACATTTTCACCAACATTACATGAAAGTTGCAATTACTGCACATCTTCACCAACATTTGGTATATGGTCAGTCTTTATAATTTTAGCCATTCTTATAAGGGTGGATGGTGTCTTATGGTGATTTTAATTTGCATTTTCCTAATGATTGCTAATATTGAGCATCTTTTCACGTGCTTATTTGCCATGGTTATGACAACTTGAATGTCTTAAAATCTTTCACCCATTTTTTTATTGAGTTGTTTTTTTCCATTTGTTTAGTTTTGAGAGTTCTTTATGTTTTGATACAAGTACTTTATTGCAATTATGATTTACAAAGACTTTTTCCTAGTGAGAAAGCTTGTCTTCATTCTCTTAGCAGTATAATATGAAGGCAGATGTTCTTGATTTTGATGAAGTCTAATTTGTCCTTTTTTAAATGAATCATGCTTTTTTTCTGTGTAAAAAAAATGTTTGTACAACACAAGTTTATAAAGATTTTCACTTGTAGTTGTATACTTGCATCTTGTTCTATGATCCATTTTCTCTGAATTTTTGTACAGGGGATAAGATATGGATCAAAGAATTGGTTTGGATTTCCTGTTTCTGGTTTTGTATCTGGGTATCCAATTTTTCCAGCTCTGTTTGTTGAAAAACTGTTTCTTTCATTAGATTTGAACATTTTTTTGATTGTTTCTACTTCAAATATTGTTTCTGTTCCTCAATTTCTCCTGCCCTTTGGTGATATATGAGTTATTCATGTTGGGCTCCTTGAAGTTGTCCCGTAGCTCACTAATACTCTTTTCATTTATTCAGTCTTGTTCTCTCCCACTTTTTCATGTTGGACAGTTTCTGTTGCAATGTCTTCACATTTATTATTCTTTTTTTCCCTAAGATGTCTAATCTGCTGTTAATCATATTTGGTATACTTTTCATCTCAGATATTTTTGATTTCATCTCTAGAAATTTGAACTGAATCTTTTTTTCCTTATATCTGCCATGTTTCTACCTAACATGTCGAATCCTTCCTCTAGCTTCTTGAACATATGCTACAATATGTAAAGTTAAAAATAACTATTTTAATGTCCTTGCCTACTAATTCAGTCCTATTTGTCATTTCTGTGTCACTTTTCACTGGTTTATTTTTCTTCATATTTTAGATTGTATTTTCCTGCTTATTTGCATGCCTGGTTATTTTTGATTGGCTGCCAGAACTGAATTTTATCTTATTGAGTACTGGATTTTTTTTTATTCTTAGAAAAATTCTCAAGCTTTGTTCTAGAATAGTTATAAGGGAGCAGTCAGACACTTTCAGATTTTGTTTTATAAGCTTTGTTAGGTGAAACCAGAGTAAGACTAAGTCTAGGGCGAAACTCTTGAATACTGAAAGAAAGTGAAAGTGAAATCACTCAGTTGTGTCCGACTCTTTGAGATCCCATGGACTGTAGTCTACCAGGCTTCTCTGTCCATGGGATTTTCCAGGCAAGAGTACTAGAATGGGTTGCCATTTCCTTCTCCAGGGGATCTTCCTGACCCAGGGATCAAACCCAGGTCTCCTGCATTGCAGGCATGAATTACGAAGCTTTTTCACTCACAATGGTGATAGCAGAAACTGTTTGACGTTACATGACCTTCTGATATCTTTGCCCATTAATGCTGCTCTTTACACACCTGGACTAACAGGCAAATTTGGCCTTGGAATACGGAATGAAGCAGGGCAAAGACTAATAGAGTTTTGCCAAAAAAAATGCACTGGTCATAACAAACACCCTCTTCCAACAACACAAGAGAAGACTATACATAGACATCACCAGATGGTCAACACCGAAATCAGATTGATTATATTCTTTGCAGCCAAAGATGGAGAAGCTCTATACAGTCAACAAAAACAAGACCAGGAGCTGACTGTGGCTCAGACCATGAACTCCTTATTGCCAAATTCAGACTAAAATTGAAGAAAGTAGACCATTCAGGTATGACCTAAATCAAATCCCTTATGTTTATACAGTGGAAGTGAGAAATAGATTTAAGGGCCTAGATCTGATAGATGGAGCGCCTGATGAACTATGGAATGAGGTTCATGACACTGTAAAGGAGACAAGGATCAAGACCATCCCCATGGAAAAGAATTGCAAAAAAGCACAATGGCTGTCTGGGGAGGCCTTACAAATAGCTGTGAAAAGAAGAGAAGCGAAAAGCAAAGGAGAAAAGGAAAGATATAAACATCTGAATGCAGAGTTCCAAAGAATAGCAAGAAGAGATAAGAAAGCCTTCTTCAGCGATCAATGCAAAGAAATAGAGGGAAACAACAGAATGGGGGGAAAGACTGGAGATGTCTTCAAGAAAATCGGAGATACCAAAGGAACATTTCATGCAAAGATGGGCTCGATAAAGGACAGAAATGGTATGGACCTAACAGAAGCAGAAGATATTAAGAAGAGGTGGCAAGAATACACAGAAGAACTGTACAAAAAAGATCTTCACAACCCAGATAATCACGATGGTGTGATCACTGACCTAGAGGCAGACGTCCTGGAATGTGAAGTCAAGTGGGCCTTAGAAAGCATCACTACGAACAAAGCTAGTGGAGGTGATAGAATTCCAGTTGAGCTATTCCAAATCCTGAAAGATGATGCTGTGAAAGTGCTGCACTCAATATGCCAGCAAATGTGGAAAACTCAGCAGTGGCCACAGGACTGGAAAAGGTCAGTTTTCATTCCAATCCCAAAGAAAGGCAATGCCAAAGAATGCTCAAACTACTGCACAATTGCACTCATCTCACACGCTAGTAAAGTAATGCTCAAAATTCTCCAAGCTAGGCTTCAGCAATATGTGAACGTGAACTTCCTGATGTTCAAGCTGGTTTTAGAAAAGGCAGAGGAACCAGAGATCAAATTGCCAACATCCGCTGGATCATGGAAAAAGCAAGAGAGTTCCAGAAAAACATCTATTTCTGCTTTATTGACTATGCCAAAGCCTTTGACTGTGTGGATCACAATCAACTGTGGAAAATTCTGAAAGAGATAGGAATACCAGACCACCTGATCTGCATCTTGAGAAATCTGTATGCAGGTCAGGAAGCAACAGTTAGAACTGGACATGGAACAACAGACTGGTTCCAAATAGGAAAAGGAGTACGTCAAGGCTGTATATTGTCACCCTGTTTATTTAACTTCTATGCAGAGTACATCATGAGAAACACTGGACTGGAAGAAACACAAGCTGTAATCAAGATTGCCTGGAGAAATACAATAACCTCAGATATGCAGATGACACCACCCTTATGGCAGAAAGTGAAGAGGAACTCAAAAGCCTCTTGATGAAAGTGAAAGTGGAGAGTGAAAAAGTTGGCTTAAAGCTCAACATTCAGAAAATGAAGATCATGGCATCCGGTCCCATCACTTCATGGGAAGTAGATGTGGAAACAGTGTCAGACTTTATTTTTTGGGGCTCCAAAATCACTGCAGATGGTGACTGCAGCCATGAAATTAAAAGACTCTTACTCCTTGGAAGGAAAGGTATGACCAACCTAGATAGCATATTGAAAAGCAGAGACATTACTTTGCCAACAGAGGTTCGTGTAGTCAAGGCTATGGTTTTTCCTGTGGTCATGTATGGATGTGAGAGTTGGACTGTGAAGAAGGCTGAGCACCGAAGAATTGATGCTTTTGAACTGTGGTGTTGGAGAAGACTCTTGAGAGTCCCTTGGACTGCAAGGAGATCCACCCAGTCCGTTCTGAAGGAGATCAGCCCTGGGATTTCTTTGGAAGGAATGATGCTAAAGCTGAAACTCTAGGTCTTTGGCCACCTCATGCGAAGGGTTGACTCATTGGAAAAGACTCTGATGCTGGGAGGGATTGGGGGCAAGGGGAGAAGGGGACGACAGAGGATGAGATGGCTGGATGGCATCACTGACTCAGTGGACGTGAGTCTGAGTGAACTCTGGGAGTTGGTGATGGACAGGGAGGCCTGGCATGCTGCGATTCATGGGGTCTCAAAGAGATGGACACGACTGAGCGACTGATCTGATTACCTGATTAGTATTCAGCTGAACCTGGAAGGAGTCCTCTGCAGTTCTCAAATTCTTTCTCTGGGCAATCTTTCCTTACTGTTGCTCTTTTCTGTGCCCTGTGGCCATTTTGATAGCCCTGGTCACTCAGCTCATCTCCTCAAGGTGGAGACCGTCAGGCTTCTACCTAGAGTCCCCCTTCCTGCATTGCACCTGGAAACTTTTTCTCTGCAGTTAGTTGGGGCAGTGGTAAAGTTCATCTTATTTGTTTCCATTTTTTTAAGGATCACTGTCTTTGTAGTCTGATGTCTTGACAAACATTTCATATATTTTGTCCAATATTTTAGTTGTCTCAGGTTAGAGAATGGGTCCTTGTTACTTCATTTTAGTCAGAAGGGGGAGTTATTTTATCTTTACTTTCATTACCATAAGACTTTAGTTTTCATTTTGAAGGTTCTAAGAGTCAAGAAGTAAGAATACATATTCTGTTGAAATCTGTCTCCTAATCCACTACCAGTCTAGTCCTCACTTCCTATTGTTAAACAATTAGATTGCTTCCAATCACTTGTGATTAAGAAATAATCAGTAGTTAATAGTCTTCTATGTAAGTCATTTTGCGTATATCTGAGTTAACACTGCTGTTGAGTACATTCCCAGAGATGGATTACTAGGTCAGAAATTTTTTGTAATTTTGATACCTGTTGATTGCTAAATTGGCCTCTCAAGGGATTAAATCAATTTTTCCACCCACCTGTTAGGACTGTGGGTCAATTGGCATTTTCCTATCTACAGAATGTTGTCAGATATTTGGATCCCTGCTAATGTGATGGGAGGAAAATGTTACTATAATATAGTTTTAATTTGTATTTATACTCTGAGTGAGGTTAACATTGCTTCCTGGCTTAAAAGCCACTTTCTTTTTTCGATTCTAACTCCTTTAGATTGTTGATCACTTAGTTCTGTTAGTGATTAGAATATGAGATTGAAATATTTTAGCAGATTGTGTTTAGTCACTTCTTAACCAATAAACAGTTAACATCCATAGCTTATTAGTGAAACATTTTTAAGTGTGCTTAATAAAATATAATTGTACAAAATCTAGTCAAATCTCTATGATTTAAAGGCCATTGCAAAATGTTTAGATCAAAGGTTGGAGTTAATTGATTTTTCAGACAAATTTTCAAAGGTCAGAGTAAAACTAATATAATCTGAGTATTTGAAGCATAAGAGTAATGTCCCAAAGCTAATTTGGTTAATGAGAAAAATGAGAATTGTTTCTTCTAGAAATCATTTACATTTGAGAGATGTGGTTTGTTTCACAAATGATGATATTTCCAACACCTTTTGATGGGAGTAGGGAAGTGAATATTTGAAATTTGGGCTGAGAAAGTCTAAGCCTTTTGTTACAAGTATATTCTGACCCACAGATAAGACCAATAGACACATTCATGGTTAGATGATAGGATTCTCTTACTATTCATCCAGTACAGCTTTTATGAGAAATAAGGAGTATCCAAGTTTTTTTTTTTTACGACTTTTACATATCCCTCCTTCATCTTTACCTCATCTCTGCTAACTTTTGCTTCTATCATTTATAATTTTCAGATATTATACCCTTTGGACATTTAATTAGGGAAGTAGTTGCTTTACCAAGTGAATGAAATGAAAAGGGGCCAGTAGTTTGTTTCTATTTATTTAATTTATTATCAATTTAAAGTCTGGCTTTATTTATGCAATGAAAAATATATTTTTAGAGTTGCATCAGTATGGAGAGGCATCCAGCACACGTCCGTCAGGTATGGTGTCATTCCAGGACATTTCGTGGTACTCCGTGTTTGTCTAATTAGCCAACTAAATTTACCTAATTACACTTAATCATTTTGGGTTTTATCCATTGCCAAACCACTGAGCTGCATGCCATTGTCAAGTTAGCCAATTGTCACATTTTAGCGATCATAATACTGTTTGTATGCTTGCTTTGTAGATATTTCTAAAATTGCGTATCAGGAAAAAAATTACTGGCTTATTGATTTTTTTTTAAGCATTAATATTTAGCCTTTCAAAAGTTATTGAAAATATTCTGAATGCTTTGTATCAAAATCATCTAATTGTAAATAACTAAAATTTTGTCATGTTTCAAATTTAATTATTTTTAAATTATTTTAATATGCATCTATCACATTACATTTTACTACACTAATAATGTAATGATCTACTTGTGCTATTGGAAAATCCTGTTTGGTTATATTTATAGAAGTATTGATAAACATATGAAAGTAACATTATTATTTTGACTAATTATGTGCTCTCCTGCTCGTTAGTTTACCTGCTGATTAATGCTTAGTCAGTTCTCTAGAAGATAAAATTTAAATTTCTATAAATATGCCTGGAAAAGGTCTGTAGTAAGAAAGTAATTGGTCTGAACTTGCCATTGAATACTGAAAATGCTTTTAACCTAACTAGAATTCAAAATTAAATAAACTAAATATTTTGGATATTGGAGATCATAACTAACCATGCTAATTGACATAGTTATAGTAATAAAACAGATTTAAAAGAAATTTGCATAGTTACATGAATTTAAATTGGAAATAGCTTCAAGGATTTTTTAGTATTTGTCTTACTATTAATTTGATGCTGATCATTTACATCAAAGCAGGATAATTCCAGAAAACTATTTTCCTCACAACTTTTGGCCATTGTGAATCTATGTGACTAAAAATATATGTTATTACCAGGGATGAAAGTTTGTTTTTTTAAAAAAAAGGTTACTGACTGTATTTCAGGTCTGATTTCAACATGAACCTTTATTGTTTAATTTTGGCTTTAGGAACCTTTCAAAAAGTCATTCCTACTATATCTGAAACATATGACCTAACTGCATATATTAGTTCAGGATGTTAATTAGAAAGTGTCATTTACTTACATAAAAATTATGCACTGTTGGTTGGACAATCATCTGAAAAGATTGGGAGAAAGTAAGAAAGCCAGAAAGGTGGAAGAAAACAATTGTTAAACTGTTAAGATTAGAAGTTAAAGATAGAAACAAAAATTTAATGTAGTACTAATGTTTATTTCCTGTTTTGTTTTCTGATACCAAATTATTAATGTTCTAATAACTTTATATTTAAGAAAAACAAGTTCCTTAGCTGAAGTACTAAATATATTATCATTTACATTATCAATTAATTTGCAGTGCTTTGAAAAAGATTTCCAAAATCCAGTGACAAATGGTACATTTCTAGTATTTTTAATTGTGCTGTGTTTTAGGTATTTGTGAAATGTCATTTTGATTATAATCCATACAATGATAACCTGATACCCTGCAAAGAAGCAGGATTGAAGTTTTCAAAAGGAGAAATTCTTCAGATTGTAAACAGAGAAGACCCAAACTGGTGGCAGGTTAGTACGCTTCTCAAAATTTCTTCACCTGCTTTCTTATTTTCAATCTTAGATCTGACCAATATCTGAATATTTAGGAGGAAAGTATTATTATTTGTTCTAGTGATTTTTTTTTCCCTGCATGAACAGCTCCTGCTTCATGGCTATTAATTTTGTGGACAGAAGACCAAATTGAGAGAGACTTTGTGAGCAGCTGTTAATAAATTCAGTATTAACTAGCCTGTGGTTTAGAGACTAGACCAGTCGGTTCTTCCACATAAGATTATAGTAAAATATAGCACTCAGCCAGAACAACTCCCCTGAGGTCATCCCTTTTCAGTGTTTGTTTTAACTAGAAGTCTTTACTGTGGGTAGAGTAGTCTTCCTCTTGTCTCCTCTCACTGTATGTATGTTCATGACAAATAAAATTTAATTTCTTTAATTCTTGAATCTATTTGCCCACCTCAGTTATTGAGAGTTGAAGGTTTGCTTTATCATCTGTGTTGTTTGGTTTTGGATTAAAATCTGTGTATATAGAAAGGGATATGTGTTACCACTGTCTTTTCCCCCTCCATTTTTCAGAAGATGTGTGTGATAGTCTTCTTGTTTTTCCTTTTCACTGATACAGCTTTCAGAAGTCTCTAGCAGCAGTAATAAGTCTGTTTTTGTAATTGCTTACAGAGACTAACAACCAGAACTGGAGAAACAAAGTCTAAAATTCCTTGAACTGTCAAAGTAAAAGAGAGTCTCATTAAGGAGCAAGGTGTGAGCGGGAAGGACCTGGGATCCACACTGAACTCTGAATTAAACTGAGATATTAGAAACTCAGGGCTTCCCTGGTGGCTCAGACCATAAAGAATCTGACTGCAACACAGGAGACCCAGGTTCAGTTCCTGGGTCGGGAAAATCTCCTGAAGAAGGGAATGGCAGCCCACTCCAGTATTCTTGCCTGGAGAATTCCATGGCCAGAGGAGCCTGGCAGGGTACAGTCCATGGGGTCACTAAGAGTCGGATACCACTGAGCAACTAAACTTTCATTAGTAACTCAAATTAACTCTAATAAGTTATATTGACTTCTGAGGGGGGATGAATTATAACAATAAGAACAATCTTACTAATATGTCCTTCAAATTAAGACATTATAATGTATAAGTGTACTGTGTGGTGAGAGAACTAAGAAATGAGTAAACAGAATCCATGAGTTCAAGAGGTTTCAACTGAATTTCTTAGAACTCTCATCTAAAAATATCTGCTTTCTATGGGCAGTTTCCTCTGTTGAACTTTCCCAAGTTTCTTTTTTACCCCCTTCTCTCTGAATGCCATCTCTTAGTTTTCTTCTAACCCTGTCAGCATTATCTGTCTTTTCCTGCATTTTTGTCATCTGTTACTCAAAATGTATTTTTTAAGATTTTAATTGCTAAAAATAATACTAGATTTTTCTGTTCTAGTTGTAAGGATAAAGTCACTAACATTGTGTGATAAGCCAGTATCTCTAGTAGCCAGTTCTCCAGCCACTGTTTTGAAATACTTTGGGTTTCAGTTTAAAAGTTAAGTTTTTTTTAATTGATTTATTTTTTATTGAAGAATAATTGCTTTACAGAATTTTGCTGTTTTCTGTCAAACCTCAACATGAATCAGCCATAAGTATACATATATCCCCTCCCTTTTGAAGCTCCCTCCCAAATCCCTCCCTATCCCACTGCTCCAGCCCGACACAGAGCCCCTGTTTCATTTTCTTGAGGCATACAGCAAATTCCCATATCTATTTTACATATGGTAGTGTAAGTTTTCTTGTTACTCTTTGCATACATCTCACCCTCTCCTCCCCTCTCCCATGTTCATAAGTCTGTTCTCTATGTATATTTCTCCACTGTTGCCCTGTAAATAAATTCTTCAGTACCATTTTTCTAGATTCCATATAAATGTGTTAGAATATGGTATTTATCTTTCTGACTCACTTCACTCTGTATAATAGGTTCTAAGTTCATCCACCTCATTAGAACTGACTCAAATGTGTTCCTTTTTATAGCTGAGTAATATTCCATTGTGTAGATGTACCACAACTTCTTTATCCGTTCATCTGTTGATGGACATCTAGGTTGCTTCCATGTTCTAGCTATTGTAAATAGTGCTGCAATGAACAATGGGATACATGAGTCTTTATATGCCTAGGAGTGGGATTGCTGGGTCATATGGTGGTTTTATTCCTAGTTTTTAAGGAATCTCCATACCGTCTTCCATAGTGGCTGTATCAATTTACATTCCCACCAACAGTGCAAGAGCGTTCCCTTTTCTCTACATCCTCTCCAGCATTTATTGTTTGTAGACTTTTTGATGATGGCCATTCTGAACAGTGTGAGGTGATATCTCATTGTAGTTTTGATTTGCATTTCTCTAATAATGAGCGAAGTAGGTGAAGTTTTACCCGTTTTAAACTTATTCTTCCTCTCAGGATATTCAGATTCCTGGCAGCATGAATTAAACCCTCCACTCTGTTCTCGCAGTGCTGTCTGTTCCCGCCCCCCCCCCACTTTGATTTGGCCTCAGGAAATACCATTGTAGTAGGATTAATATGATGGCAAACACCTAACTAACAAGTGCTAACACAGAGAACAGCATTTATTCCTTTCCATTCGCTCTAGTTTAGTGTTATAAATAAGAAGGTATTAGTAATTTAAAGATCCTGTATGCTTTTGTATTTTGGTCTTAAAATTTCACTACCAGGTGGCACTCTGGTTAGGTGCCCATTGATTCCTCAGTACTAAGGTCTTTCAGTATCCTGACAGTGCCATGCACTTAAATATCAAGGTCCGTTTCTTAAGAGCAGACTTTTTTTTTTTTTAACTAACTACTGCTTGTCCTGCTTATTAGAATGTTGTCTCAAATTTTAGTCGCTGATATATACAATTCATTAATTTGATTCTAGGCTAGCCATGTCAAAGAGGGAGGAAGTGCTGGTCTCATTCCAAGCCAGTTCCTGGAAGAGAAGAGAAAGGCCTTTGTTAGAAGAGACTGGGATAATTCAGGTGACGAACTCGACACAATAAGTAACAAGTAGCCCTTTGTGGCCACATTTTCTTACCTCTTTCATCTGAATTAGCAGATGAATTTATTTAAAATATATCTAGAGTCAATATCTGCTTCATTGTATCGCTCTCAAAAATAAACTTTTTGATCGCTTTCTGCCACCTGCTGGTATTACATCAGAATTCAGTGGCTCAGCTCACCCCTGCCCATTTCGGCTCTGTAGGATGCAACCCTGGGAAGATAATTCTCCCAGCCCTATAGAATACCACAGGGCAATGTATATATTCCAACATACCGTTTAAGTTATATTTGCCTTGTCATCCTTCAGGACCTTTTTGTGGAACAATAAGTAGCAAAAAAAAGAAAAAGATGATGTATCTCACAACCAGAAACGCAGGTATGTTTTAAATACTTTTTTGAGAAGTCCAAGTGAACTATGAAATAGCTTTATCATTAGTGTGGCATATGTTCTAAATGTATAATTTTAAATGAATGAATTCATATTAGTACCCAATTGCAAGGAACTGCAATATGGACACTCAGTGCAGTAATATATAGGCATTATTTAAATCCTGATATACATGCTTGTACTATCACCAGTGTGCTTTATTTTATGAGCATAATTTACAGTAAAATGAATTCATTAAGATTTATGCTTGTATTAATGAAGGAACAATGTGACAATTGAAACTATTTTTTTAAAAACTTTGACAGGAACTTATGTGTTATTTCTGCAGAACAAAATCCCTTTTTATGACTATGTTAAAAGTGTTATGATTAATGGCAAACATATTCTACCATAACATTATCCATGATACTTTTGGAGAAACAGTACTGGACCAAACAAATCTTAGCCTGATCTAATAGGATTCTTTCTTAAATTTTTTAGATTTAAAGACAGATAAATATGAACCCACCAGTTACTCTTTTCAATTGTAGAGGCTTCTAAGAGTGACATGCAGCTCTTTGAATCAGAAGGCTCTAGCGACTCTGATTCAAAGACTCAAAAGAACTGATCATTGTAAAGTGCTTTCTTGACTTTAGAGCTTCCTCTATGCTGGTAATAAACTAAACAGCACACTCTAAAGAAAATAATGTAATGACATATTGCAATAATAATAATAATATAATAAAGGGAAAATAGACTCTCCCTTAACATACTGTGGAGAAATTGTGCAAAGAAAGTGTTGCTATTAAGATAATAACCTAAGGAAGAAGTGTTGTTATTATAGATTGAGAGTCATAGCCATAATAATAGGTAATATAATATTTCAAATTCTCTTTGGCTTTATTTTTCATTAAATACATATACTTAAAGCTTTCTTGCAAAATGGAAAATTTTTCATTTTCCCATTGATTGTAATTTTGGAAGGTGTTTCTACTGAAAATGATTAGGATCAATGTTTTATTTTATACATAAATTTAGAATCTTAATATTTAAATGTTATTATGTTGCCTGTATGCATTTTATTAATCAAACTGATATTTGCAGAGTTTACCACACAGTATTTATTCATTTGTATCACTGAAGGGGTACTCATTCTATGAAACTTAGTTAAGCAGCTACTCTAGGTATACAGCTATCCTTCCTATTTGATATGCACTTTTTAGTGGAATAGATTACATAAACTAATTTGCAATTTGATTATATTAACTAATTATTTCTACTGATGAATTGTGAAGAAACAAGTTTTAATGGATAATCTGTCTTATAAGGATAAAGCAAGGACACTTTTTTAGCTTTGTTAGATTTTTAAGGCAAAAGGATGGAAGCAGATGTTTAAATCAGAATACAAAATAATTTATTGTACTTTACCAAATTTATTTTTAAAAATCTATGCTAAGTCAGTACAGTTCAGGTGATACTTCACTATCAAAACTGCTAAAACATCACTGAACAGAACCGAATATGATGTTTTCCTATTTCCTTACATTTAGAATTCGATCGTCATGAAATCCAGATATACGAGGAGGTAGCCAAAATGCCTCCCTTCCAGAGAAAGACGTTAGTATTGATAGGAGCTCAAGGTGTGGGCCGAAGAAGCTTGAAAAACAGGTTCATAGTGTTAAATCCCACTAGGTTTGGAACCACAGTGCCATGTAAGTCTTCTGCATTTCCTTTGCTATTTGATTTGGAACGAAAGGATGTGTGTGCTGGCAGGGGGGCCAAGGTGGGGGGTAGGAATTACTATTATTTTATTCCCAAGGAATTTCTGATTATGCCAATGGAAATGAAAGAGCAAATGATACTGAAAGCTCGACAACTCTACAGCTGTCTTGAAATAGCAGTGAAATAGCACGGTAGCCTCTGTCAGCTTGCTGCCTGGTGGCAGTCACTTCTCTAGACTCTTCAATCCGGTAATGTTCATTAAATGCAGGTATTAAAAGTTGTGGCAAAATTAACATTAGCTTTGTATTTTCTTGTACGATTGACATATATTTGAAAAGTTGTGTTTTTCACTTATTTTATTGTAAAGAAAAGGGGGAAAGATGCTGGATCCTCTGACACTCCCAATGTCGCAGTCCCTTTGTGAATTTGTGTGTTCTGGCTTATAGGTCTCATTTCTTCAAGGTCATGAGCCTGCTTTTTGATAGCACATCAAAAGAGATTCTTCTTCCAGAGCAAGCAAGATTAATTAAGTTCACATATTTATTTATGTATAAAATACATGATGGGAAGTACAAGCATTTTATGTACAAGCATTACTCATTTTATCATCTTTGCATTCTTTCTCCATTCATACATTTACAAGGAAAGTTAAATAATGTCAAAAGCATGCTTGATGAGAATGGAGTTAGAGCAAGGAGTTAAATGATATATCTGCCTTAGTATAAGGACTACTATACATGTGTCTTTATGTCTTCATCTTGGAGATATATGAGCCTTTACTTAAGGGAACTTATCTCTTCCCTGAATATAAGCCAGTTTTGCCTTTGTAACTCCTGTTTCTGTGCTTCCATTGCTGACAAGCCCCGTTTTGATTCACATAGAATTTCTGTAGATGTTTTAATTCCTTTAAGCTTTCCAAGTCAGGTCTTAGCCTGACATCACTCCATCTCTTTCAGATGAGTTTTAGGGTGTCTCTCCTTTCATCCAGTATGCTTAGACATTCAGTTCTCAGTAACCCTGTTGCTAGCATTCTTAGGGGTGTTGTTTGTAATCCCTTTAGGGCTTGAGTTGCATTGTATACACTGTAAATCAGTAAATCAGACAAATCCTAGTTAAATAGTTAACAAAATAAAAATCTCACTGTGACCAGAGTATTTTAAAGTATTTTGTTTTCTGTTTTTATCAAATTAATGCATGTAGCATATTTTAATTTAGTTCTTAAAAATATATAATGAAAAATAACCCCATCGTCTTCTACCTAGTTACCAGAAACAGTCACTTTTCAATCTTTCTGGTATTTCTTCTGTTAGTCCTCCATATGTTTTAATAATATCTTAATTCTGCTGTTTCTTGCTCTATCCAGTGGGTAGGCCTTATCTACTGTCTTCCTGAGTGTCCTCCCAATATAAAGATAGCTCTCAGTTCAGTTCAGTTGCTCAGTCGTGTCCGACTCTTTGCAACCCCATGAATCGCAGCACACCAGGCCTCCCTGTCCATCACCAACTCCCGGAGTTCACCCAGACTCACATCCATCGAGTCAGTGATGCCATCAGCCATCTCATCCTCTGTCGTCCCCTTCTCCTCCTGCCCCCAATCCCTCCCAGCATCAGAGTCTTTTCCAATGAGTCAACTCTTCGCATGAGGTGGCCAAAGTACTGGAGTTTCAGCTTTAGCATCATTCCTTCCAAAGAAATCCCAGGGCTAATCTCCTTCGGAATGGACTGGTTGGATCTCCTTGCAGTCCAAGGGACTCTCAAGAGTCTTCTCCAACACCACAGTTCAAAAGCATCAATTCTTTGGTGCTCAGCCTTCTTCACAGTCCAACTCTCACATCCATACATGACCACAGGAAAAACCATAGCCTTGACTACACGAACCTTTGTTGGCAAAGTCATGTCTCTGCTTTTCAATATGCTATCTAGGTTGGTCATAACTTTCCTTCCAAGGAGTAAGCGTCTTTTAATTTCATGGCTGCAGTCACCATCTGCAGTGACTTTGGAGCCCAGAAAAATAAAGTCTGACACTGTTTCCACTGTTTCCCCATCTATTTCCCATGAAGTGATGGGACCAGATACCATGATCTTCATTTTCTGAATGTTGAGCTTTAAGCCAACTTTTTCACTCTCCTCTTTCACTTTCATCAAGAGGCTTTTGAGTTCCTCCTCACTTTCTGCCATAAGGGTGGTGTCATCTGCATATCTGAGGTTATTGATATTTCTCCCGGCAATCTTGATTCCAGCTTGTGTTTCTTCCAGCCCAGCGTTTCTCATGAGGTACTCTGCATATAAGTTAAATAGACAGGGTGACAATATACAGCCTTGACATACTCCTTTTCCTATTTGGAACCAGTCTGTTGTTCCATGTCCAGTTCTAACTGTTGCTTCCTGACCTGCATATAGGTTTCTCAAGAGGCAGGTCAGGTGGTCTGGTATTCCCATCTCTTTCAGAATTTTCCACAGTTGATTGTGATCCACACAGTCAAAGGCTTTGGCATAGTCAATAAAGCAGAAATAGATGTTTTTCTGGAACTCTCTTGCTTTTCCCATGATCCAGTGGATGTTGGCAATTTGATCTCTGGTTCCTCTGCCTTTTCTAAAACCAGCTTGAACGTCAGGAAGTTCACGTTCACATATTGCTGAAGTCTGGCTTGGAGAATTTTGAGCATTACTTTACTAGCATGTGAGCTGAGTGCAATTGTGTGGTAGTTTGAGTATTCTTTGGCATTGCCTTTCTTTGGGATTGGAATGAAAACTGACCTTTTCCAGTCCTGTGGCCACTGCTGAGTTTTCCACATTTGCTGGCATATTGAGTGCAGCACTTTCACAGCATCATCTTTCAGGATTTGGAATAGCTCAACTGGAATTCCATCACCTCCACTAGCTTTGTTCATAGTGATGCTTTCTAAGGCCCACTTGACTTCACATTCCAGGATGTCTGCCTCTAGGTCAGTGATCACACCATCGTGATTATCTGGGCCAGTCAATCTTTGTTTTAATACAAAACTATATGCATGAATTATGACAGAATTCATGCATATAGTTTCGTATTAAAACAAAGACTGGCTTATTCGGTAAGTCACGCATTTTTCTTGGAGACCTCAGTCTCACAAGCCTCAGTCCTCCTGCTTCAGTGAGGACTACACACACTCCTCTCTGTCTATCCCACGTTAGCATAAGGATGTTTCCCTTTATTGTTGTCCTGAGTTGAAGCTATGGCTTCTGGGTCCCATTCTTTTTCTTTCTTGGTTTATTGCATTGTTTTGCTGCGGCACATCACTTGCAGCTTGACAGGAAATGGTGTATGGATGTTAATTTTTGGATCTTTGTGTTTGAAGTTGTATATTTTTTGCCCTGTATTTGATTAATTGAGAATAGAAAGTCTAAATTGTAATACTGAAAAGATGTTACTCTTGAATCCAGTTTGGTTAAAAAGTCTGTTGTTCAGTCATCAGGTCATGTCCAACTCTTTGAGACCCCGTAGACTGCAGCACACCAGGCTTCCCTGCTCCTCACCATCTCCCAGAATTTGCCCAAGTTCATGTCCATTGAATCAGTGATGCCATATAATCAATTTATCTTCCGTTGCCCTCTTCTTCTTCTGCTTTCATTCTTTCCCAGCATCAGGGTCTTTTAAGAAGTCTAGGACGTCATTCTAATTTTTGTTCTTTTATAAATGACCTGATTTTCCTTCAGAGTCTTTTTATTTTGTTGGCTTTCATTATCTTATAATAATGATGTGCCTTTGTGTGCATCTATTTTTATTCCTTGTGCTGATGATTGTGGCTCTTCAGACTAGAAATTCATGCTCTTCCATTCTAGGGAATTATGTTTCTTGGATGATTTCTCTCTGTTTTCTGTTTTGACTTGTTCTAGAATTTCTATTAGCTAGATGTTGAACATCCTGGATTTATCTCCTTTGTCTCTTACTTTTCATATTGTCCAGCCTTTTATCTTTTTTTTTTTTTTTTTTTTTTTTTTATGATTTATGATTTTTTTTTTTAATGTTTTGATTTTCCATTTTATTTATTTTTTTTTATTTATTTTTTTTTATTTTTTTTTTATTTTTTTTTTTTAATTTTATTTTATTTTTAAACTTTACATAACTGTATTAGATTTGCCAAATATCAAAATGAATCCGCCACAGGTATACATGTGTTCCCCATCCTGAACCCTCCTCCCTCCTCCCTCCCCATTCCATCCCTCTGGGTCGTCCCAGTGCACCAGCCCCAAGCATCCAGTATCGTGCATCGAACCTGGACTGGCAACTCATTTCATACATGATATTTACATGTTTCAATGCCATTCTCCCAAATCTTCCCACCAGCCTTTTATCTTTTTATTCTACTCTTTAAAAGATTACCGTGAATTCTTTATCTTCTATCTCATCAGTGTTTATCACAACTAGTCATAATTTTCATTTTAGGATTATTTTCTGTTTCC
The DNA here is from genome assembly GCF_029407905.1 of Bubalus kerabau. NCBI lineage: Eukaryota > Metazoa > Chordata > Mammalia > Artiodactyla > Bovidae > Bubalus > Bubalus kerabau. The sequence goes on along the minus strand of NC_073631.1, from coordinate 74,431,336 downwards.
TCTTTAATTTTTTTCCCCCATAGCACCATCTGTTTCTGGGAACTATCTCTGCTTTATCTCTAAGAATATTAAATAGTGAGTGTAATTATTTTTTATGTTTCTGTTGTATAGGATGATTAAAATATTCTGGAGATGAATAATGGTAATGGTTGCACAACAGTGTTAATGTACTTAATGCCACTGAATTGTACACTTAATAATGGTTAAAATGATAAATTTTATGTTATGTATATATTATCATGATTAAAAAACCCTAAGAATTAATCATATTAGCTTCTTAATATTCTAGTATATAAGTATACCATGCTTTATTTAACCCTCTCTGTTATCCTCCATTTGCATGGTTTGGGTGGCATTTTTGTTACAAGTAACTAAATTGTGTATATGTAAATCTCAGATGTAAAATTAGTAAACCAAAGGATATATATGTAGAGAGGGATTTATACATAGAAGTATAAATATATTTATTTCATCTTGCTTTCTTCATGCCAAATTAATTTACAGAAAGATATACTATTTTACCTTTCAACAGATTTATTTTTAGTAACTGTAAATATTCATATATGAATTTTTATATAGAATTATGTATGTATATCCACACATAAACTCTCACTTCGTTACATGACGTTGGTGTGTCTTACTTTTTTTAAATCATTCACATTTATATAACATCTAGTTTTTATTAAGCTTCAGAATTAACACATACAAAAAAATATTAAGTGTGACAAGTTTCCTTAACTTGTGATACATTGTCTGGTGGTCTGGATGGCAAGGTCTCATAGGGAAGGAGGTAAATACTGCTGTTAGATTAAGTTGATTTCATTTTCTTTATATATTATATGATCCTAAAATAAAATATTAAAAATTATTCATCTACTTGGCTAAACCACCTTATTAATTATGTTTTCTCTTTACTATGTCTTGGAATAGTTAACAAATGTTACTTTGTTGCTTATTTCCTCACTATATGAAGAGCTGCTGAAGATTAGAATTTTGCTAAACAATCTATTAGTTACCATAAAAGTCTAAGGAATCAGCTGTAGTTAAGTCACCCTGATCTAATTTCTCTGTTCTAAAAATGGAAAAAGACTTAATTATGTGGCAGTTTAGATTGTGTGTGTGTGTCCACTAGAGAATGGTATTGTAGTTAAAATTCACTTGTAAACCAAAAACATTTCACCAATAATGTGAGATTCTCTCCACGTGATAGAGGCAGTGGTAGAGGCAGTGTGTGTGTCTGTACATTCGACTTCAGGCAGCACATTTCCATATGTGGTTTCACTGGTGCATCACCAAAAGTCATACTCTTCTAAAATTATCTTCACAGATACTAAGCCAAGTCCTAGCATGTGTGTAGTTGGGGAACTTCAAATTGCCTTCGAAATTTTATCATACCACTTGTGGTAAAGAATTCCAGAAACCTTAGAGATTACACATTTTTTAATATGAAAAGTCATTATAGCATCTTGAAGCTCTTTAAGTGACTTCATAAATCTCTCTACAGTAATCTGGGATGAGCCAGAAAACAGCAGGGGAAAAAGGGAATTGTCTTGTACATAATGATCTCATTTATCAATTAGACCCTTGTTACTGAGCTTGAACTTAAAGTTTTGTTCTTATAAAAGTTTTCTTGGTGTGTTGTTACAAATAGTCCAAATAGTGACTGTCACTTTTTCATCTGTTTACTTTCTAACTTTAATTGCATATGGTTAATGATTTCCTCAGATATTCTGCTCGTGTAAGTACTTGACTAATAGAAGTAGAATTTATATATATATATATATATATATATTTATATATATATATCTGATGTAGCCAAACTCAGATTAAGGTTAAACTTGAATATACACACACGTACACAAATTACCTTTCTTCCTAGGGAGTTCTAGCAAGTTGGCAGAGAGTACATAACTGCATTTTTACAACAGTTTGAAAGGTGATAATTATTTGTTCTTAGCACAACCAGGTTGCAAAGGAGTTGTATGTTTCTCAAATACCAGATAAAAGGATCTTTGACTTGATCTCTCTCTCATTCTCTCAGAAAGAATACTTCAGGTCAGAGTAGAGAAAGTAGAACATAGTAACATCCAGGTGGCTAGATCTACCACTGAGGTACAAAACAAAACAGTTAACATTTGGAAATGTCAATTAGAAGGAAGCCAGAAGAAAGGTGTGGTACTAGGGTGAAATAAAGGACAGATAATTTGTGGGTAAAACTACACTTCAGAAAATTGATAATACCAACTAAGAATAGAACTTTGCTCACTTATTGGACTTGCAATTAGGCAGTGTTAAAGTATAAAGAAATTAATACTCCTTAAGAGAAAGGGAGTATTGGTCAGATAGAAAAGACACTCATTTGCAATATATTTCACACTTAAGAAGGAAATGGCAACCCACTCCAGTACTCTTGCCTGGAGAATCCCATGGAGGGAGGAGCCTGGTAGGCTACAGTCCATGGGGTCGCAAAGAGTCGACACGACTGAGTGACTGTGACTTGACTTCACACTTATTAGCTCTTACCTTAGTTAAGAATTTCAAGTTAGGGCTCTGCTTCTAGGTAAAATATATTTCGAGTTTCAAACTGACTTTATATAGCATATTTTTGGATGTAAATTGTATATTGGAGACTACCTCTTAAAACATTTCTGTGGATCAGGGTCAGTAAACTTTTTTATTTTAGATTTTGTAGTCCGTTTAGTCTGTACCACAGCTATTCTGAGAAGGAAATGGCAACCCACTCCAGTATTCTTGCCTGGAGAATGCCAGGGACAGAGGCACCTAGTAGGCTGCCGTCTATGGGGTCACACAGAGTCGGACACGACTGAAGCGACTTAGCAGCAGCAGCTATTCTGCCTTTGTAAAATGAATGAAAACATGGGTGATAAAATGAATGAGCAAAGCTGTGTGCCAGTAAAACTTTTTTACAGAAGTATTATTATTTACAATAAACAAACAGCTTTTGTAAATAAACTTTATTTACAAAAATAAGATTTGGTCATAGGCCATGGTTTGTCAACCCCTGCACTAAATGTAAAAGTCTTAAGCTACCCTGTACATTTTGGTTTATATTTTAATACATTGCATTGTCTCTATACAAATTCTCAATGCTGTGTTATTTAGTTACTTCACGGAAACCAAGGGAAGATGAAAAAGATGGCCAAGCATATAAATTTGTGTCACGATCTGAGATGGAAGCTGATATTAAAGCTGGAAAGTATTTGGAACATGGGGAATATGAAGGAAATCTCTATGGAACCAAGATCGACTCCATTCTTGAAGTTGTCCAAACTGGAAGAACTTGCATTTTGGATGTCAACCCACAAGTAAGCTGTATGAATTCCAAAGCTGTTTTTTAAGTTTTAGTTCCTATGGAGTTTTTGTCTTCAGATTATGAGGATATCTCTTTTCCTGTATTACCTGTGGCAATAGAAAACCTTATTATGCATCTACAGCTAGTTTACTACATCTCTAATCCATTAGTCATCAGAGACTTGGATGGCAATAGATGCTTGAGTCATACCCCTTCCCACCCAGCGCACACACACCCCCACACATTCACACACATATCCCATTCATTTCATTCTCATTCTGTGTCCTTTACTGACCCCTTCCCACCATTCTACACTCAACCCAATCTCCTTTCCCTACTCAGAAATTTGTATTATTAATAGTTTGGTGCATATCATGCTGTCATTTTAAGTATGCTTTAAATAAAAATATATATATATTTAGAAAATGTAATGGGTTTTCTACTTTTGTTGTTTCTTATATACATAAATGGAAAAATTCTATACAGATTCTTTAGCCTTTTTTCATTAAGCAGTATTTTTTGAAGATTTTTTCATGTTAGGTACTATAGAGCTTTTTTTGTGATTGCTGCATGATATTTCGTAGTACAGATATATGATTATTTATATAACCACTCTCCAGTTAATGGACACTGAAATTATTTCTGCTTTTTCAGTATTAACAGAATTCTACAATTAACATAGAAAGCATTTATATCATTCTTAATGATTTGGAATCATTAAGTTTAATACTTTTTTTTTGTTCAGGGGTACCAAAGAGTAGTGAAACTGAAATCAGAACAAAATTAATGGATCACCATTTTAGGAAAGCACTATATGGAATCAGAAGGATAGAAAGGAGGTGAGGGGATGGGGAGCAGGTGTTAGACTGTGTCCTTTATCTTTAGGAAGAGGGCAGGTGGACTTTGATTATTTAGGGTAACATAATTCAGATTCTAACCCTATATAAATTGGTTTGCAACCTTCTCCTACACAGGCCCTGAAAGTGCTGAGGACATCCGAGTTCATGCCCTATGTTGTGTTCATCGCTGCTCCAGAGCTGGACACGCTGCGCGCCATGCACAAGGCCGTAGTGGAGGCTGGTGTCACTACCAAACTTTTGACGGTGAGGAGTGTTTCTCAGGCTAGCGGTATTATTTTCCTCCTAAAGTTTTTCCTTTTTCTTTTGGGCGTGTGTAATTCTATCTATTTGTATTTATGAAACAAACACATTACATAAGGTATCACAGAATAAAAATATGTTCCCTGGATGTAGTTAGGATTTAGAACAGTATTGCTTTTACTTAAAAATCATCGTCCACTCCATTTTAAAACAGAAGTTTACTCTGTGTGAAAAGGAAATGGAACAGTGTTAAAATGTACATATTAATCTAATTCCTTCTTTTCACTACTGTGGAAACAGGGCCTATACAAGATGTTCATAACGTTTACTATGGGTAGAGTTAGGTGTACTGACTTTTAGTTGTTACATGTTTTCATTTCTCCCTCTCTTTTTCTCATGTTGTGAAAAGTTTTAAATATGTAGAAAAGAGGGAAGACATGAACCCCCATGTGCCCACCACTTAGCTTCAATAACACATGGCCATTTTTGTTACAATTAGACCTCTCTTCCCTTCCTCCCTTACCTTGAATTATTTTGGAGCACATCTTTGATATCACATCAACCATAAATACTTTAGTATTTATCTCTAAAGATAGGCATTTTGGATGTAACCATGAAGCCATTAACACATCAAACATTAGGAAGAGCAGCTTCTTAATATTATCAATATATAGTCTGTATTTGCATTTCCTCAGTATTTATAATTTTTTTTAGTTAGTTTGTTCAAATCAGGATCCAAACAAGATTAACACATTGCATTTACCTAATGTCTTCTAAATCTTTTTCCCCCACCCCAGCTTAATTGAGGTATAATTGATATACACTAAACTATATATGTTGAAAGTACACACCTTGATGAGTTGGGGCTTATGTGTGCACCTGTGAGGCCATCACAGTAAAGAAACGGCATGCCCATCACCTCATAAGTTTCCCTGTGCCCCTTCACAGTCCCTCCCTCCTGCTTCTGCCTCTTCCACAGTTTAGCTGATTAGCCTTGAAATCAGGTAGCTTTAGTCTTCTTTATTCTTTTTCAGGTTGCTCCATGTCTCTAATGAGCTTTATGAATATCTGAAATATAGTTATAATAAATGTTTTCATGTCTTCAAATTCTAACATTTGCATCAGTTCTGGATTATTTAATGACTTTGCTCCTCATTGTGAGTCTTATTTTCTTGCACCTTTGCAGTCCTAGTAATTTATTGGATACATAATATTGTGAATTTTGTCCTGGGAAATGCAGCTATTTGGAAATTGTTTGTTCCTTTCACATCTTGCTTTAAAACCAGAGCAGTTCTCATTCTAGGAGCAATTACTCTTGAGTGCTGAGGCAAAACCCATTTGAGTGCTGTCTCAGATGACCTGTGCCTCAAGAGGTTTTCTGTCCTGCCTGTGGGCATGGATATTGTTTCTGGCTCAGAATGATAGCTTCTCATCCTTCCTGGTGATTCTTTGGTGACCCTGGGTAGTTGTGATGTGCAAGGATTGGTATTCAGCTGAATGCTTGGAGGGGGCTCTTTTGCAAGTCTCCAGAGTTCTCTCTCCACGCTGCTGTTCCATCCTGTATTCTGTCCTGCAAACCCCTGCCGCCTTGTTCTCCCTGGACTGTCAGCTCTGCTGACAACTGAGAGAGTTCAGTAGCCTCCTCCTGGGCTCCGCCTCCCTATGCTGCAGACTGGAAGCTATTTCAAGCTGGTGTGTAACCTGGGATAATCATAGGGCTCACCGTTTCCTGTCTCTGGAATCCCTGGGTTCCATTGCTAACATGGGAAAGATGCACAGTGTCTTTTGTTATTCCGTACTTGTGGTCTGAGTTGTGAGGCAGGAGAGTTCTTCTGATATCTTTTGTGTGTTTTTTTTTAGGAACTGTGATGTGAAGTAGTAGTATTCCAAGTTTGTCATTCATTCTGCATTTATAAACTAGAATTCTTCTAAGTAATGACTTTTTTTCATTAACTAGTTGATTACTCTGAAGTAGAGTATATACAGAAAAGTAGAAAATATACTTGATACTTCCCCTTTATAGATCAGTTTTCAGAATAATGGGTTTGTTCCATAACAGACTCCACAGGTGACCAAATAAGGTTTGTGTTTTTTAGTTTTTAAATCCACAAGCACATGGATTTAAACTTGATATATTTTACTCTATTATTGCAGTTGTTATTCTTATTGATGTTCAAATTGTCCCATTTTTGACCAACGGGGGCTTATTTAAGTTGGCCCTTGAGATCTATTTCATGAGCCTAATGGTCTCATATAGCTTCCCTGCTGTAAGACAGATGTTCCAGGCTCATCTTGTACATTTTCTGTTCCAAGCCAGGAGTCAGCTGTTTATCCAAAAAGCTCTGGTTCCTTTTAGAGTAAATGATGTTTTATTTTAGGACTATAATATTAAAGATGCACATTGTCCCAAGATTGATCATTGTTTCTAGCTTTATGCACCTTTTAGGTAGACAGAGCTCATTTGGATATATGCTTTTCTGTTTGTATGTTTGAAGGAAACTATCTTGAATTTATACTGACACTTCCCAATCAAGTTCAGGATTACAGGGTTTATACTTAACCTCTTTTATATGATAACTCCATTCTCCTGTGCTGAGTATCCCAGTTCTCAAAAACACTGGGAATGTTAAGAGTAGCACATAATTGCTCATTTGCTTTATCTCACAATACACAGCAGTCTGAATATAAGTGTACAAATGCTACCAGGTATGATTCCTGTGAACTGTCTCTTTTATCTTTAGGGTTTATCCCACTAAGTATATCAGTCAAATCAAATCACTATATTTTAAAGTCACTTGAAATACTCCCTGTGTCTGTGCTTAAGTCAGTTATTACTCTTTGATGTGTGAATTGTCTCATCTTTAGCTAGGAGGAGCCTATTCCTCTTATTGTCTGAGTCTTTTTAATACAACCCCAATAACCTTCAGTGATTCTTTGCTTCCTGGTACGAGCTGCTCCAGGTTATCCTTACACATTTCTTGGCCCAGATCTGGAACCAGCCTTTCAAAAGCCCTGGTTCCTTCTAGTGGAAAGTAGTATTTAGGCCTCCTATGGATGCTAGAGGTGTGTATTCAACTTAGCTGGTCATTGTTTCAAGATTTTCTTAGTGACCAGATAAAGGAAACATATTTCCCCCTTTTGGAATATAGACATCATTAGTTCAGTTTGATAGTTTCAACTCAGATTTTACATTTTTACTTAACTTCTTTGACTTTTTTTAATCGTTTTTTTTCCTCCTATGCTGAAAGTCTTCATTCCTAATAACATTAACATAATTTCAGACTTTACATATATATAATAAGCACATACTATATGTGTAATTCCTGAGTCATAAAATTAACAATATGATTATTAAAAAGTTTTAAGTTTCAGACTTAAAACTTTTTTAAAAAATTATGATATATTCCTTGAATATTATTTTAAAGTCACTAAAATAATTCAGTGTTTAAGCCATCAACTTGAAACACTTTTTTATTTTGCTTTTAAGTTTTAGGTATTACTATTTTTTATTTGAATTTAATTTTGTCATATAATTGTATACATTTTCATAGTTCCAGAGTAAATCTTTAAATCAAACAAAATTTAGCTTTACTGTCCTCTGTACTCCAACCTCCCACCTACATAGGTAGCTATTTTCACAATTTTTAATATAAATATGTGTGTGTATCCTCCTGCCCCCATTTCTTACATTAAAGGTAGCTTCTTACATACAGTAGTCTGCCTGCCTTTTTCACTTACTAATACATTCTGGAGATCATTCTATAGCCATACAGAGAGAGAAGTTTTTATTCTTCCATCTATATGGTATACTAGATAATTGTCACAGGATTATTATTGTCAAATAGAATTGATTTGTGTTTTAACAGGACAGATTGCTAATGACTATACTAGGTAAGATTTGTTTATAAGTTGGCCTGTTTATACATCTATAACAAAAGGCTCCTCTGTTCATGGTATGCTCCAGCAAAGTATACTGGAGTGGGTTGCCATTCCTTTCTCCAGGGGAATCTTCCCAACCCAGGTGTTGAACCTGGGTCTTCTGCATTGAGCCACCAGGGAAACCCAAAGATATTTTAGTTGTTTCAAACTGATTTAGAGATCTCAGTGAAAATATTAACTAAAATATAAGTACTAATATCCCTCAAGCTTACTTGAGAACCCACTTCACTATTTTACTTTCCTTTAGGTGTTTTCACCAAATCCATTAACTTATTTACCATTATTAAGCTGCTGTTCCTAGTTTATGTGTTGATAACCCAGACCTGAGCTCCAATTTACACTAGCATTCACCTACTTAACATTACAGCTGCACCTGGATGTCTCATAGACACCTTAAACTTAGCATGTACAAAGTAGAATGTTTTATTTACCCCCCACCCAAAATCATATTTCCCCCACTCCCACCCACCCAACTCTGCGTCTTCTGCAACTATCTATTTATTCAAGCTAGAAACTCGAGCTATTTTTGATTCATTCATATTCCTCACGTTCCATATTCAGCCCATCAGCTAAACTGGATAATTTTATCACCAAAATATATGTCTATTCTGCTGTCATTTCCATCTTCTCTGCCTCCATCATAATCCAGAGATGTCTTCCCATCGCATCTAGGTCTTCCATGACCTAGCCTGTGCCGTCTCAACTTATTACCCCATCCTCCCTTGTCCTCCATCCATCTTGGTGGTCTTTTTATCTTTCAGTATCCATTTTCCCCTTGGATTTTACATTGCTGTTTCCTCTGCCTGGAATGCTCTTTCCTCCACTATAGTTCTCAATTTAAATGTCATTTCAGTTCAGTTCAGTCACTCAGTTGTGTGCAACTCTTTGCAACCCCATGAATCGCAGCACGCCAAACCTCTCTGTCCATCACCAACTCCCGGAGTCTACTCAAATCCATTTCCATTGAGTAGGTGATGCCATCCAGCCATTTCATCCTCTGTCATCGCCTTCTCCTCCTGCCCCCAATCCCTCCCAGCATCAGAGTCTTTTCCAATGAGTCAACTCGTCGCATAAGGTGGCCAAAGTATTGGAGTTTCAGCTTTAGCATCAGTCCTTCCAATGAACACCCAGGACTGATCTCCTTTAGGATGGACTGGTTGGTCTCCTTGCAGTCCAAGGGACTCTCAAGAGTCTTCTCCAACACCACAGTTCAAAAGCATCAATTCTTCAACGCTCAGCTTTCTTCACAGTCCAACTCTCACATCCATACATGACCACAGGAAAAACCATAGCCTTGACTAGACAGACCTTTTTTGGCAAAGTAATGTCTCTGCTTTTGAATATGCTATCTAGGTTGGTCATAACTTTTCTTCCAAGGAGTAAGCGCCTTTTAATTTCATGGCTGCAGTCACCATCTGCAGTGATTTTGGAGCCCAGAAAAATAAAGTCTGACACTGTTTCCACTGTTTCCCCATCTATTTCCCATGAAGTGATGGGACCAGATGCCATGATCTTAGTTTTCTGAATGTTGAGCTTTAAGCCAACTTTTTCACTCTCCTCTTTCACTTTCATCAAGAAGCTTTTTAGATCCTCTTCACTTTCTGCCATAAGGGTGGTGTCATCTGCATATCTGAGGTTATTGATATTTCTCCTGGCAATCTTGATTCCAGCTTGTGCTTCTTCCAGCCCAGCATTTCTCTTCTACTTTGCCTAGAAGTTAAATAAGCAGGGTGACAATACACAGCCTTGACATACTCCTTTTCCTATTTGGAACCAGTCTCTTGTTCTATGTCTGGTTCTAACTGTTGCTTCCTGACCTGCATATAGGTTTCTCAAGAGGCAGGTCAGGTGGTCTGGTATTCCCATCTCTTTCAGAATTTTCCACAGTTGATTGTGATCCATACAGTCAAAGGCTTTGGCATAGTGAATAAAGCAGAAATAGATGTTTTTCTGGAACTCTCTTGCTTTTTCCATGATCCAGCAGATGTTTGCAATTTGATCTCTGGTTCCTCTGCCTTTTCTAAAACCAGCTTGAACACCTGGAAGTTCACGGTTCACATATTGCTGAAGCCTGACTTGGAGAATTTTGAGCATTACTTTACTAGTGTGTGAGATGAGTTCAATTGTGCAGTAGTTTGAGCATTCTTTGTCATTGCCTTTCTTTGGGATTGGAATGAAAACTGACCTTTTCCAGTCCTGTGGCCACTGCTGAGTTTTCCAAATTTGCTGACATATTGAGTGCAGCACTTTCACAGCATCATCTTTCAGGATGTGAAATAGCTCAACTGGAAATGTCATTTAGGTAGGTTAAATGTCATTTATTCATATGTAGAGTCTACTCTGTCTAAGGTAGGTCTCTTAAAATTCTTTGTTCCTGATTGGTTTCTTTCATAGTACTTACTACAACTTGCAAGTTTTTGTTTATTTGCCCTCTTATTTGTCTCCTCCACTAAATGGTAAGAACCCATTCCATCTTATTCACTGTTATATCCATGGATTATGAAACAGACATTTTAATAGGAACTTAATGAATATTTGGAGAACCAGTAGAAGTACTGTGAAATTTAAAACAGTTTAATGAAAAGCTTTACTTGCTCATGAAAAAACCTGTTCTTTACTTATTCTCCCTAAATATTCCAGAATGACTAGAAGTATTTTATGAAATATAAACAATAATGAAATATATAACAAATTAAATTTAAGTGTGTGTGTGTGTTGTTGTTGTTGTTGTTGTTGGGGGTGGGGAGCATGTAGTCATCAAACTATTCTTCTGAGATTCTCTTTCTTAGAGAAAGGCAGTAAATTTGGCTTTGAGCTTAACAGCCACTGAAATTTGGGTTCCATGATTTACAGACTCCATAAAGTAAAAATATTTTGAGAAGACTGATGTAGTCGGGCTGTGCTGTGCTAAGTTGCTTCAGTCGTGTCCTGTTCTTTGAGACCCTATGGACCATAGCCCACCAGGCTTCTCTGTCCATGGGATTCCCCAAGTATGAATACTGGAGTGGGTTGTCATGCCCTCCTCCAGGAGATCTTCCCAACACAGGGATCAAACCTGCATCTCTTGCATCTCCTACATTGGCAGGTAGGTTCTTTACCACTAGTGCTACCTGGAGGCTAGAGACCTACAATAATTCCTTATTACTTTGGATTTCACCCTAAGATTATTGTCAATAGTCCTTTAATTAGGAATCTTATCTTAGTATCAGTGAAACAGAAGACACAGAATACTCATAAATGCAAACATGAATGTAGCTGGAATGACTGGATATGAACAGATGGTAATATATTTTTTAGCACTCTATGTAGATTAGATTTTGAGGATTGATATCACACTCAAAACAAATATCCATCCTAGTTACTTCTTCTTTCATTTTGAGTTGATTGTGAGCAAGTAAGTATACATTGTGTAAACTTTTCCTCTTGAAACTCTTTGCCAGGACTCTGACTTGAAGAAAACAGTGGATGAAAGTGCACGGATTCAGAGAGCATACAACCACTATTTTGATCTGATCATCGTCAATGACAATCTAGACAAAGCCTTTGAGAAACTTCAGACTGCCATAGAGAAACTGAGAATGGAGCCACAGTGGGTCCCAATCAGCTGGGTTTACTGATGATTCAGTAAGGTTCACAATTCAAATAAACTTTCCAAAAAGTGACTGCAACAAATAAACCTACTGAATAAATACATGCACAGATAGAAGATATCTGCCAAGTCCAGGCATTTTTATTGTGTAGATTGAAATACCAGTACACTATTCTGAATTTTTATATAAAATGTGGTTGAGAAGGTGTACTAATATATAATTTATCTTAATTTTTCTAACTTTTTATGGATAATCTTTCTATTCATATCACATAAAGAAATGCGTTGAAGCATTTTGTATATGTTTTGATTTAGTACCCTTGCCTTTTTCATCCAAGGAATTTTCAAATCATTCACTCTAACATTGGTCTCACATTTTCACTGTGATAATGAATACTTGAAATAGTTTTGTAAAGCTGTCATTTAGTTCAGTATTTAGTGAAGGTTCAGCTACTCTTATTAGGAAAAAATAATAGTTTATTGGCCTTCTTTCCTAATATATTCAATTTCTTACAGAAGCAGAATTTTAATGTCAGTGCTACAGCTAGTCTACTACCATCCAAATCTGACATCAGAAGTCTGCTCAGTGCAGCATAGCTTCATTATTTCAGAGTTGTATGGCTATCCGTTCTAATTTACGCAGCTGTGTTAGTTTTTCCCTTCCTGCTCTCTCTCGTGAAAAAATGAAGAGCAGTACCTTGCACTCTCATTCGTTGCAGTGACGGGCTGATGCTTCGTTAACATGTACACGGCGAGCGAGGCCACACCGGCCGGGAGAGTGCCTTATCCTGCAAACCTTGTAACAGAATGACTCTGAGAGCTGATCCATTGTAAAAGTTTAACTGATGAAAGTGTACCTATTGCTTTATACAGTTTTCTATTAGGATATGATCAGCAAATGTGTCATGCCTCTGAAAATTTCTGTGATGCTGAAAAATGCCTCTAAGTTTGCAGTTGGGGGCTTATGTGAACAGTTTGCTTTTTGAAGTGTGATGTGATCATTAGGGTATTTTTTCAGTTTGTTGTGTTGTGAACCAAATCCATTGAACAATTTATGAAATTTGGAAAAAATTGTCAAATGTTTTATCTCACTAGACTACATATATATTATATAATATGTACAGTGTATGTATTATATAATATGCATTAAATAATGTTATATATTTTTTTACATTTGTTAGGAAATGTACTTTTTGTTTAGGAAGTAAACTTTTTGATTAGGAAAACAGTTCTCCTTCTTTAGATACATTAATATATACAAATTTCCAAAATTCATCTCAGTTAATATCTTCCTTTAGGATTCTTTGATGGTATAAATTCTTCTAAAGTATATTCAGAGATGCAGATTATTGTTTAACGAAGTTAGCCATATTTTATACTGCTGCTAGCTTTTCACATAAACAGTATTCACACTTAACAGGTTAGGTGCTTAAACTTTGATGATCATCTTTGGTGGTAGACACCAGATCCCTGGCTGCTGAAATTTGTTTTCCCCTCAGCTAAGACGGTCACATGGAATGCTAGCCTGGAGGACTCAGAGGGAAGAGAAAATACATGGTAATAAGCAGCAGGCACTGTTCTTTTTCACAATGAAACCAAACACCCAAGTAGCTGTATGGAGGTTCGTTGTCCTAGAATAGGAAATTGGTAGCAAAATGGATCATACCCTTTAGTAACTTTGGTAACTTTTAAACCACGTACATTTACATCAAAGTCTTGGCTTCTCAAAGATGAATCAAAGCACAGTGTCGAGATGATGTCCCATGACTTAGCATCTCAACACGCTGTAAATTTTAAGAGAAATTTTATTTTCACATTCTCAGGAAGTATGGTGTCTTCGGCAGTGTGCCTTCGTGCTGCTGCCTGCCGCCTCTAGGGGATCACTGGAGCCGCTGCCTGCGGCCTCTAGGGGATCACTGGAGCCGCTGCCTGCGGCCTCTAGGGGATCACTGGAGCCGCTGCCTGCGGCCTCTAGGGGATCACTGGAGCCGCTGCCTGCGGCCTCTAGGGGATCACTGGAGCCGCTGCCTGCCGCCTCTAGGGGATCACTGGAGCCGCTGCCTGCGGCCTCTAGGGGATCACTGGAGCCGCTGCCTGCGGCCTCTAGGGGATCACTGGAGCAGCTCAAGAAGTCTATCCACAAGATATTTTACCCATCGACACAACAGAGATGGTTTTTACATCAGACATATTTTAGGCCTTATCACATGGTATAAAGTGCACATTATTTAGAAAACAGTCTACACTTGAGTTATTTCTATTATAAATGGTATTCATGACTAACTAGTTTATACACATGAGATTCCTCCTAATATAAAATGGAACAATGCAGTTGATTTCATTTCCATCTAGATGCCAGAGCCGAAAAGAATCAATTTATAGCAAAGTTCATCTATCTCAATAAAGAGTCATTGAACTTGAAACTGAAGTCCCATCTGGTTCTGTAGAAACCAGCAGAGCTCTGCTGGGGCAAGAAGTCCCAGAGGCCCCGGAATTCTCCTATAGCAATGACAGTATAGTTGTGGTCAAGGGAATGTGAACTTCTCCTGTAGGGAAGGTCTAAGATAACTAGCTTTACTGAAGAGAAAATAGCTTAAGGTGACATTAAAAATATTGTTAAAAATATGTGTGCATATGCTTTTGGGAAACAATGTGCCAACATAGTAATGCACCTGAGGATTCCTTGTGGACAGGTGAGCATCCACATTCAGCATTCAGGGCATGATTATTTATATACAGCTAAATATATATATTTTTAAATATACAAATATCGCATATCCGTAGAGTTGATGTCCCTGGATAAGTCATTTAACTGTAACTAGTGTAATAAATGTGATGCACTCAAGTAGAATTTTTCCTTTTATTATAACCAAGCCTTGATTATGCAGTTTCCATTTCTGTTTGATATTTGGATAGTGTCAAATAAAATACTATCCAATACATCAGGACTTTGTTTACTTTTACCATACAACTGCTGAACATAGCTTTCTAAGGTAGAAATCATATCATAAACCCAGTACAGCAGTAGTAGCCTGAACCCTAGACTCTAGAATCTAGTAAATTTAATATAATAGCTTATAAGGACAAGTTTTCTTTAAAAGAGCAAATTGGATATTAACACAAATTTAGAAAAGAATTCAAATTAGCAATAAAATATGTTAGTGTAGCATTATAGACTATGGCCAGGTACTGACTGCTTTGACTGTAATATCCCAGTGACCATAGAAGATGATCTTTGTTTTAAAGAGTCATTTAAATTTGTGCTTATTTTTATGGATAACAACAAGTGTCACAGTCCAGTGATTGGGGTTGATTTTTCAGATGGGTAGCCATGGAGTTAGGTATAATTATTTTAAACTGGTAAATATTAAAGTTTTGAAAATTGGTCTACTTAACATTGTACTTTTATGACTTCTGAAACAACACCCCATTTTCCAGGAACCACAGGCTAGGGAGCCAATAATTTTATAGTGATGAGTCTTTATACTACATATGGAAAAAGCAATCCTGAAGTTTTCTGTATATAGCTAGCAGGTCATTTTTTAAATGTTTGAGTCATCATATATATAATATATATACACAGCTATGTGTATAATATGTAAAATTCTCCCAAGATATATGGATAATAATACTAAAATGTTCACTATGTAATTATAACTAATGCTCTTACATTTTTATTATTTCCAAATTCTTAGACATTATGAAACTTTTCACATAGTTTGCAGAGGCTCTGGTTTTACTTTGAGGCAGATACTAATCCCCTTTCTGAAAAATATATTTGGAATTAAGCTCAGAAAGGTATTCTAACTTTATTTCCTTAGGGAAAAAGGACAGAGTCATGGATGGAAACCTCCTGAAATACTTATTTAAACCGTCAAATGAATTTGAGATATGGTTCAGGCTTAGAGATTATAGTACCTGCCCTTCTCTTGGATTTGTTGTGAGAATTCATGTAATAACATCTGTAATGGATTTGGAGTTCTTGGGAGAAATTCAGTACTTTAAATAACAGGATTATTGTATATAGAACAAGTTAATATTCACAAACTTTTAAGAATACAATTGAGTAATAATTCATCATATCATTTTTTACATATACATTATATGTCTGAAGAAGATAACAATTCTATAATTTTCTTAAGGTAAGATTATTTTTAACTGCATTTTTGCTAGCTTCAAGTTTTAGTTTTAATATTTTCCATAATTTACCATATTACTTGTGTGTTTCTGGAATGACTTAGTACACAGAATCAAAAATGAGTCCTTAAAACACTAGAAAGTGAAGGAATGATGCTATCTCATTTCTAAGACAAGACTTTAAAAGCATGATTTGCACTACTTCTGCAGTACACTGCACTGCATTCTTTAAAATAGTCTCTCTTTTTATAAAAATAGAGCTGGTGCACTTCTACTGGCTGAGATCCTAATTATGACTCCTGACCATATGACCATTGAGAAAATTTACATCTCCCTTTTAATAATACATTTGTTAAATAAGACTAACTTAATATTTATCTTCACCGTAATTTATAACTCTGATGAGGTAAATGGTAAATTGGAAATTCCTTATTAAGCTACTTTATCTGTTTATTATATATATTCATTTGCCCTGAGTTGGCTTATTTTTTAGTTCTTTTAAAGTGTACCTCTCTTGGAGGTAACATAGTGATAGGTGCACACCATTTAGAAATTCTGCCTTCAGTTTTAAAACAGCTCTGAGGATGTTGTTCCAGCCTGAAAGAGGTTGTGTTCTGGTCTCTTAGTGGCCTTGGTCAGGAGGTCTTGAGTTCAGAATCCTTTTCTAAGTCCAGACCTTTAGGAAATCCTCCTCCTCACCAACCAGACCACTCACAAGTCAAAACAAAATTTAAGTAAGCAATCCAGTACTCTATTACATCTGAAGACACTCTGATCTTTGCCCCTTAAAACTGCTTACCTTATTCTTCTGCCTGAAATTTATCACTGCAGCCCTATAGTTCAACCCATAGTATTAAGTTTAAAAGGCATTTGTTTCTTTAAAAGGGGAAACATATTCAGTTACCTCCAGTTGGGGGACCACGAATCCAATAGGACTGCATTTTTTTTTAGTTCTGTTCTCTACCTGCTTCAGGGCACTGGCTGATACTGCAGTGCTATGAGAAATCTGACTTGCGTCCATACACCAAAGCTGACCAGAAGCAACAATTTTTTTTTTTCCCCTACCAGCTTTAATTGTTTTATAATCTCCAGCACAAACTGAATGAACACATCTACAGATGATGTAAATGCCACTTACAACTTGGCAGATTAAATGACTTAATGCTTGTAAATCTGTCTTGAGTCCCAGTGAACAAGTACTGTTACTAACACAGAGCAAAAGCCAAAAGGTCTTATTTTAAAAGTTGGGGATAAATATCTTTATTGCACTTCAGTCACAGCAAGCCAGGGTAGAAACATACAAATATGACAAACTATGCCTGAAACTTAACCTTCTTCACATCAGTCAAGGAGGTCTGGGAGCTTGGAGGATGAGGGAAACTCTGCTATATATATTATTACCATCACTAAACCATAAGTCATTACCAATTAAAATATGTGGTTCTCGTCTTACTCTTAAATACAAGAAGCAGGCAGTGATGTGAGTAACCTTTGCAGGCTTTGCAGGACATACTTTGTTCTGATAGACATGGTCTAACTGAGAAATGCCTTAGTCTTTTTAGTGGAACTTGATTTGAGGAATAGCTGATCTCCATCTGTAACTGAAATACAAGGTAAATACTTCTTTTGGCTGTGTGTTCTCTTTAAAAAAGAACTGCTGATTCCTGTTTCTTCAGTAACGTTGGTTTTTAAGAAAATGTTATCTTGGATTTTGCTAGAAGAATGAACACTGGGGTTCAGCATCTGGTGTACTTTCTACATGTTATGTTAGCTCTATTAAGAACCCATGATGAAAATTTGATGTGAGGACTTTGGGTGTTTTTTCCCCCATTTCATTTTGGTATATTTTTGTTTTGAACACATATGCATGCTCTTTTTAACCTCTAGTCTGTGAAATGATGGTAGAAGAGATTTTTTTTTTAATGGAGGGCAAAATACTTGTTAACAACCAAAAAATTAAAGCTGAACAAGCTGCTAAAGGTGAAAAAGTTTAAAAATAAAATTAATTGCTACTGCTTTCCAAGTAATTGTATTACTAGTACCTGTACAAAAGAGACATTATTGCTGTCCTTGTATAAATAAAATCTACCTGCAGTACAATTAAGTATTGACTTCTCAGCAACTATCCCTGTAAATTTTTCTTTTCACATATTAATATGTTGTCCAAAATGAAATTTACTGAAATGTTCAATCTGTGAGACTGCATACTCCTGGTAAAATATTTTTGTATATATAAAGAAATAAATACTTAATATTGGGAAAATGTAGTATTTCATTTCTAGGTAGAAATAAGGCTTGAAGATAATAAAATATTGAAGGTATCAGGTTAGTTTGGGCAGTTTCTTTGAACTGCTAATCATCTTTGTTAAAAGCTTCTAATGTCAGATTTTTCCCACCAAAACTTATAAATTTTTCACCTGCCTCCCTTTTGTTTTTTAACAAGGAAACCCTAATTATTGTTTCATCTGTCCCAGCCCAAAGATTCCATAGCTTTCAAAGATGACTTAAAGAATTCCAGAGACAGGGAAGATTAAAATACAGGATCAAGAGAAGACCTCTACGCTTAGAAGGCATGAATACTAGGGCCATTTCCCAGTTAGCCAAGAAAAGAAAAACCCTGGTGGGAAAGACAACGCTTTCTGTGGCACACAGCTCAGCCCTGAGGTCTGCGATGAGAAGGGGAGGAGGACCCACTGGACTGACCAAGAGATGGAGGCGTGAATGTGGGTGAGTACAGGAAGCCTGTTTCCAGAAAAGGTACTTTGGCAACTCGTTTCCTAAGCTAGTTTTCTAGGATCCATACCCCACAATGCAGAAATTGCTGGTCTAGTGTATTTTTGATGTCTCCAAAAGAATTAGTTTTTTTGTTGAAATACATTTGCTTTATAATACTGTGGTAGTTTCAAGTGTACAACATAGTGATTCTGTATTTTTACAGATTATAGTCCATTATAGGTTCCCTGGTGGCTCAGAGAATGCAGGAGACCTGGGTTTGATCCCTGGGTCAGGAAGATCCCCTAGAGAAGGAAATGGCACCCCACTCCAGTACTCTTGCCTGGAGAATCCCATGGAGAGAGGAGCCTGGCAGGCTACAGTCCATGGGGTCGCAAAGAGTCGAACACAACTGAGCGACTTCACTTTCACTTTCATAGGTTATTATAGTGGGTATACTTCCCTATGCCATACAGTGAATCCTTGTTTCTTATCTACTTTATAAACAGTAGTTTGTATTTGTTAATTTCATATCCCTAATTTGTCCCTCTCCCTTTTAGTAACCACAAGTTTGTTTTCTGCGTCTGTGAGCCTGTTTTGTGTATATATTCATTGGTATTTATTTTTTACATTCCACATGTAAGTGATATTGTATAGTATTTGTCTGACTGACTTCACTAGGCATAATTCTTTTTAGGTTCATCCACATTGTTGCAAGTGCCAGTATTTCATTCTTTTCTCATAGCTAAGTAATACTCCATTGTGTATATGTGTATTATACCACATCTTCTTAATCCTGTCATCTGTTGATGGGACTTGAGTTGCTTCCACGTCTTAGTTATTGTAAATAATGCTGCTGTGAATATTGGGGTGTGTGTACCTTTTCAAATTAGTGGTTTTGTTTTTTTCCAAATAGTGGGATTGCTGGATCACGTTAGTTCTATTTTTAGTTTTTGAGCAACCCTCCATACTGTTTTCCATAGTGTTTATACCAATTTACATTCCTGCCAACAACATAAGAAGAAAGGTTCCCTTTAGTCCACATCCTCTCTGACATTTGTTATTTGTAGAGTTTTTGATAATAGCCATTCAGACCCTTTTGAGGTGATGCTTCATTTTGGGTTTGGTGTGCATTTCTAATAATTAGCAATGTTGAGCATCTTTTCATGTGCCTGTTTGCTATCTATTTGGGAAAATATCTATTCAAGTCTTCTGTCCATTTTTTGTTGGGTTTTTTCAATAATTGAGTCATATGAGCTGTGTGTATAGTTTGAATACTAACCACTTGTCAGGAGCATCATTTGCAAATATTTTCTCCCATTCCATTGGCTGCCTTTTTGTTTCGTTGATGGTTTCCTTTGTTGTACAAAAGGTTTTAAGTTTAATTGGGTCCCATTTGTATATATTTGCTTTATTTCTTTGGCCTTGGGGGACTGATCCAAGAAAATATTATGTTTTATTTCTGAGTATTTCACTTATGTTCCCAAAAAATTAGGTTTTACATAAAGTCATCATTCCCTTAATAAACACAACTGGGTGTCCATATAAGTGGACTGGTGCAGTTCAAACCCATGTTGTTCAAGGGTCCAACTGTGCCTCACTCTTCCATCTTATACTACCTTGGTTTTCTGTCACTGCAATAACAAATTACCACAGACTTAGCAGCTTACAACACAAACATCATCTCAGTTCTGTAGGTCCATAATTCAACATAAGTCTCATGAACAAGTCTCATGAGGCTAGAGCGAAGTTGTCTCCCAGGCCCTGCCCTGGCTCTTACCTGCAGGTCCGGAGGAGAATATGCATCCAGGCTCTTGCAGGTTAGTGGTGGTCTCCATTTCCATGCAGTTGTAGGATCGAAGTCCCCACTTCCGTGCTGGCTGGCTGGCCAACTACTCTCTCGTCCTTGAACCAGCCTCCTGTATCTTCAGAGCCAGCAGCAGCTCTGAATTCTTCACATGCCTCATTTTTTCTGCATTTTCTTTGGCCAAATCCATCTCTCACTAAGCCTTCTGGTTTCTTTAAGGGTCCACCCAGATAATCCAGGGTCATCTGTCCATCTCAAGGTCCACTACCTTAAAAACACCCTTTTTGCCAGGTTCTAGGGATTTATTAGGTCATGAACACCTTTTATGGGCCATTTTTGGGCCACACCACACTAACTGTGTCAGCATTTCTTCTATCCCCATTTATGAAACAGAAGTAGTTGTGGAAATAGAGTTAAGGCGGCTGTTCTGTTCTAGGAAATACTACTATATTTATTATCTGTTTTCTAGGTGTTCTGGGATACTAGGACTTAATTCCAAATCTCATTACTAAAAGAAGGATGGTTCTGAATGTCAAGCAGTATATAAAGGTACATTTAAAGTTAATATTTAATGGTGAGGATACCAGTTAGTTAGAAGAATCTATCTCGCCCTCACTGGAGCCCAACACTACCTCATCCACCACATCCCCGTGGGAATCTGCTGTAGCAGCATATCCCCACATCTTTTTCAATCGCTAATGTTTACAACACAGTCCAACAGGATTACTGGCCAATCTTAGCGCCATTGTGGAAAGAGACTGCCTCAGTTGCTGTTTAATGTAACCCAAATTTTCAGTACTTGCTTGGATGGCTTCTTTTCTTTCTGTCTTAAGTCTGTGTCTAGTTTTTAATGTTTGGAGGGTTTTGTTATTTTTTTAACTCAGGATAATACATACAAAATTCTAAAAGATGAACCACCCCATCTCACCCCCCGCCCCCAACCAATGCCTCTTGTCCCAACCTCTAAATCCTTTCCTCAAAGCAGACCCTGTTGGGTTTCTTGTGACCTCTTAAATGAGATTTCCCAGGCATTGAGATACATGGATATCTGTTCTTCATACAAGTAGATTCATATCACGCATTCTATCTGCAGAATGTTCTTTATACTCATTTTATTTCAGAAAAGCAGGAAAAAACAGGTAGGTATAGTGCCACCATCTCAGCACAACGATTTTGCGTGTTCCTTTCCAGTTTGTGTATAAGGTGCTGCTTTTTTTATGTTGTTGCCACCACAGTTACAACTCTTTCTTTCTTACATATCTTAAATATTTGCATAATAGCACATGATTTAGTCTGATTTTTAATAGAGGTGATGAAAGGGTTATTTTCTTCATTTCTTGCTTATTAACGTTCATTAAAATCTGAAGCACAGGAAGGGAATGTAGGCGATGTTGAGAGAAAAACAGGTGCTGAGTAACATAGCATGTTCCAGCTGCTAGCCCTCATCCCCACTGCCTCCTGCCCCTCAAGTAAGTCGAATTCTAGCAGTGACTTTTTGCCAAGGGAAAGCAGAAGTGGCTTCAGGTCCCCAGTGGATATTAGCATTGGCATTAGGAGCACTCAGAAGACAGTTCAGGCTATTTATAGCAGAAGGATATGAAGCAGAAGGATATGAAAACAGAACAAACAAGAAAAATACACACAGTTCAAAGTTCCTTCGATACAATATGTAGCATTTTACACATTAAACATCCAACATGCATGCAAAATCAGCACACTGCTCTAGACATAGGATTGGTACATTGATCAAAGCACGGCAAAGTCAAATAAATAAAATGCATATATATACTAGGCCCTAAGGAGAAGTGTGTCCTGCAGTTAGGTAATTTTTTAGCATAATTTTGTTTAGCAGAAGACTATGTTCTCTAGTGGCATTTACAGTTCATTTTTCAGTCACTGCATAGCATATAGCACATTCAAAATGTAGCCTTCTATGAAGAGAAATTGCCTCCCCACAGCATCCATAATTTAAAATGAATTTTTGGATCAAAGTGTCAGCCTCATCTATTTTTTGTTTAACAGAAAGTGGGGAAAATAAAGTGATAGATGGACCTATTTTTTTTCCTGCAAAGGTCTGAATACTCTGGCTTGGAATTCTCCACCCTCCTCCAGCGGGGGTGCTGGGGTCTATAATTCGGACGCTGGGTTAGCAGCACAGGAGGGCCTCCCACGAAAAAACCCTGTACAGAGTAACTGGTAGCTGAATTCAAGGTGATTTGTAATGCAAAAAGCCACCACTTCTTAAACTATTAGATAAATTCATCTGCTTGATCGTTTACCATGGTGACCTAAGCCCCAAAGGCAGTATTTGGTGATGCTGAAAAGTAGCCAGCCTTAGCTGATAACACGCAGAGGCAGATCTCAGATACTGCAGATTTGGTTCCAGACCACCACAAATTTGTTTGGTTTCTCAGTGCATATAAAACTTATTTTTATACTATCTTAGAGTCTTTTAAGGTGTAAAATAGCATTATGCCTAAACTATGTATATACCTTAAAAATACTTTATTGCTAAAAAATGTTAACATCATCAGAGCCTTCAGCAAGTCGAGCTGTAATCTTTTTACAATAGTAACATCAAAGATCACCATGATGCATATAATGAAAAAGTCTGAAATATTGGGAGAGTTACCACAATGTGACAGACACAAGTGATCAAATGCTGTTGGGAAAAGGGTGCCGATAGACTTGCTCAACACAGGGTTGTCACAGACCTTCAATTTGTTAAAAAAAAAAAAAAAAAAATGCATTGTCTATGAAGTACAATTGGAGAAGGAAATGGCAACCCACTCCAGTATTCTTTCCTGGAAA
Organism: Bubalus kerabau; assembly: GCF_029407905.1. Classification (NCBI taxonomy): domain Eukaryota; kingdom Metazoa; phylum Chordata; class Mammalia; order Artiodactyla; family Bovidae; genus Bubalus; species Bubalus kerabau. The sequence continues at coordinate 74,407,928 of NC_073631.1, read as the reverse complement.
ATCCCATGGACGGAAGAGCCTGGTAGGCTACAGTCCGTGTGGTCGAGAAGAGTCGGACACGACTGAGCGACTTCACTTTATGAAGTACAATAAAATGAGGTGTGCCTGTACCTGTAATCCGCACGTGACACTGTTACTGTGCTCTGCCCAAAGCACAGAGTCCACTCAGGCTGATGTAAAGTATCAGTGGTAAGACGTTAGGATCCTCCCTGCTGGCAGCTTTCACAGATGATTGCATTCTCTCCAGGTTAATGTCAGTTGCGGCAAACAGACGCTGCACGATCCCAAACTTTTCTCTATCTTTCAGAGGAGCCAAAGCTGGGTCTTCAAGATCAGACACACCATCATGAGACAGAGCACGGAGCTAAAATGACACATGTAAACAGATTCACCAAAAAACATTATAGAAAGTCCACATTATCAGATAATACCATTAGCACTTCTAGCTAATTATGGGGAAAAAAACTAGTTAAGTTGTTTAAATTCTCCAAGTAGAACAGGGAAAACCCTTGAGCTGTAACAGGATATATTTGGCTCAGGCAAGGACCTCAGGCCTGACTTTATCCACTCTGCCTGGAGTCGTCCGTTGTTCAGTCACTCAGTCATGTCCGACTCTTTGCAACCCCATGGACTGCAGCACCCCAGGCTTCCCTGTCCATCACCAACTCCCGGAGCTTGCTCAAACTCATGTCCATCGAGTCGGTGATGCCATCCAACCATCTCATTCTCTGTCATCCCCTTCTCCTGCCTTCAATCTTTCCCAGCATCAGGGCCTTTTCTAATGAGTCACATCTTCGCATCAGGTGGCCAAAGTATTGGAGCTTGAGCATCAGTCCTTCCAGTGAATATTCAGGGTTGATTTCCTTTAAGATTGACTGGTTTGATCTCCTTACTGTCCAAGTAGTCCTCTGACCAAACCCCTACTCTCTGGATTCTACCTTCTATTGGATCCATTAACTCCAGTAGATTAGAAAGGTCAGAATGTAATTTTCTCATACACAGGGCATAAAGTTTGTTTTTTTACTTTAATCCAAGTGTTAGAATTTCCTATGTATATTTGCATAAACTCCTCAAAGGTAGGTACCATAGTTTATTTACTGATGCTCTCTGCCTCAACCTTCCTCTTCCTTCCACCTTCCTCCAGAGTTCCCATAGAACTTTCCTTCTCATCTCTGAGTTGTCAGCTGAAATGCCACATAACGGGTCTCTCCTACCCCTCTCTCCATCGATTCACTCACTCCCACCTCCCAGCCACTATTATTACATTATCTTATTGTCTTCATTTACTTACTGTATCTGACATTATCTTCTTGCTATTCCCTGTTTGCTCTGTGTATTAAAACCTAAGTTGCCCAGAAGAACAGGGACCTTGTCCAGCATGCTCATCTTATACCCCACCTGGAACACAGACCCTCACTTCTTCAGAGAGGTCACATCAGACGCTGCTCTAATCACAACTGCTCAGAACATTGGAACCTTTGCTTTTAGGGTCTTGAGCAATGCCTCTGATACATTTGTTTTTAGTCTGTAGTAATTACAAATTTGCCAGTAGATATGAATTTTAAACAGGCACTCAGAACCTGATCAAATTAGTAATGAGAGTAAAATTTTAAATGAAGCCTTATAAAGTATACATGAATTTTAACTGAATCTGAAGGGAATCCAAAAGAATTCCAAACATGTCCTGAGCACTGACAGCCTTACTAAAAGAAAGATGCAGCTTGCCCCAGTGGCTGAAGGATGGCGCTCATTTGCATATAAACCTACTTGTGTCTGTTATCAAAACCAGCCTTACAGATCCATACACCTGTAGATTCACCCAGTGTAAGCAGAGGCTTGCCCAGAGAGTGGATCTGGTCTGTTCTTATTTAAGCATGACCACATCTGGTGACATAAGAATGAGCTCCACTGGCGAAGGCTGAAGCCTGCCAGCAGCACAGTTTGCTGTGTCCTGGGTCTGGTGGAAAAGTGCCCAGCAAAACCCTGCCTGCCTCTCTGAACATCTGCCAACCCCAGGCACCCAGAGGCACTTCTAGGTATGAGAGAGACTACAGTCACACCTGAAGGAGTGGAGGTGTGAAATTAACATTCTCTCTAGATGATTATAAACTCACCTTCTTAACATTTCTTTCACCAGTTTGCGAAGGTATGAGTGTATTTGACACTGTTCTTTCAAAAGCCTTTCAGAAAGCCTCTCAAACTTACTCTGGCCACCAGACAAGACAGGAATGCAGGTAGATTTTTGTACCTTGCTCTAAGTAAATCCCTATAAGAAATATAAGATACCCAAGTTCCAGCAGGAGCCTTGCTGTCTTAAGAAATGTTATTACGATATCTAGGGGAGATTATATGAAGACACTCTAGAAAGTCTTTAAAGAAAAATTATTTGTTTACTTTTGTGGGGCTACTGAATATAAACAAATGACTCTATGGGTGGATAGTTTTACGCCGAAGTAGAATACCAGCTGTGCTAGAACTCCAAGTGCATTCTAAGAGCTACTCCTAGAACACCAGCAGCTGAATTCTGGTGAATGAGATGTGGGATCAAATCCTAGAGCAGACCTGCAGGGAATATGACGACCAAGTGTGAGTTAGTTGGGAGAGAAAGTTACCTAATGTGGTCTTGGTAGTATTTTCTTTTTGTATATACTTCCTGAATGCAGTTGATGGCTTTGTAAATACATGGTAAGGGGCTGACCTAGGAAATACTAAATATTCAGTTGCTATGAAAGGGAGCTAAGCTATGAAAGCAGAACTGCTGTCGTTGCAGACAATTAGATACTGATATATACCATTTCCATAACCAAACTGCACCATCAGCAGTTACCCACAGCTGGCTGCAGGACAATCTCATGCCGGTTCATTTTCAAGTAGTTCAGTTTTGTGGTCAAAGTACCAGAACACAGCATTCCTCTGGGTGGTGAGGCTCTGCTTTCAGTTGTGAATGACATCTACACTGCTTCTTGGAATGATGCCTTGCCGCAGTTTCCACAGGTCTCTGCTACACAAAGATGCACCAAAGGCAGTAACCACCATGCTGACAAGTTCCCAGGGCAGATGAGTAACAAACTGCAGAGTCCTATGTAGGCAGTCTACCCCAGCACCTGCTTTACAGACCTGGCTGCTGAGCTCCAGGCTTTAGTTCTTTGGGTCTAAACAGCATGCTGGCATCAGCCCTTAGGAACCAGGCCTCAAAATAAGTAACCAGGTATGCTTTGCTTGTCTGCCTCAGGCTGAGCAACACCTGCAGAAGCCACATTAGAGGAGCTGCCCTAGCCTGTCTGTCGATGGTTCCTTCTGTTAATGACCCAATTTGTAATTTAAAAAGGAAAACTTAACCTTGACTTTCAGGGCTAAGCTCATCATTACTAACTCTTACTCTTGCCATGACATTTCCCGAGGGCATGAAGCTAATGATATTCCTAAGAGAAAAGGAAAGTCTCCCTGAGACAAAGCAGTCCTATTGAATACCTCTCTGTTGAATTCAGTGCTGAATCAGACTGGTCCAGCCATAGAACTGGCATGGCAAATAATATGGTGTCAGGCCCCTTGCCTGCAACAAGCCTTGGCCAAAATTCTCTCCAAGAAAGGCCGAAATCATGAGACCTGGAGTACAAAGACAAGGTTCGAGTCCTAGCCCTGCTAGCAAATTCTCCAGATAACTCCTTTCCCTCTGAGGTTTGGTTTTCCTATGTGTGTGTGATGTAGGCAGGGTATAAAAGAATGTGAGGTTAGTAATACCTGTTTTAACCTATTTTGAAGGGCTGTTGTGGCTGAGAAAGCCTAACAAGTTTTATCAGCTGCTGGGTATTCATCCCCTCATTTCCCTGTTCCTACCAACCCCAGGTCCTCTCGGGGAGGGTTCTTACCAGGTGGTACAGCAGAGGGATAATCTGGAGTTTACAGCAAGTGCCCAGCAAAGCTGCTGCATTATCTGGCATTTCTGCAGGAGAAAAAGAGAATCAGTCACTGCCCAAAGAAAGCATACACGGAAGCAGAGCCAACCCCTCCCTGGGTTGTACCTAACTCAGATGTCCTCTGCCAGCTGGATATGCTCAGTTATCGTAGAATAAATGAACAAAGGGGGCTACACAAGCAGCACAGTCTTTTACAAAATAGATGTAGGGCCCAAGTAACCAGCTCTGTGTTCACCAGAGGATATTTCTTGCATGTAATTCTCCAATCAGAAAGAACTGTACAGACTCAGGGAAAAATGAGTCAACACAGAAATTTAGTGACAAATTTAGTGACAAAAGAGCTATGTTTCACCCCACTAAATATTTGGGGAGTGATCTTTGGTATACCTCTCCTAGCATGTTTCCTCATTTGAGTACTATAAATGTGGGGTTTTTGTTTGTTTTTTCTTAGCCTATGTCAGACAACTAAATAAACTATAAAGGATTATACCTAGGTCACTAGTTATGTCGTGGGGGGGAAATGCAGCCTGTTTCAACCTATTCTGAAGGGCTGGCACATCAGAGCTCCTGAGCCCAGGATTGTGCAGGGCCCCCGGCCCGGCACTGGCGATTCTCAGGATTGACACAGAGCTGCGCAAGCCTGGAGGCTGCACCAGAAGGGTCCTTCCCAGCCCCAGGAACAGGGAATCCAGATCAGTGTTATCCACACTGGTTTTAAATACCTCCCAGGATAGAACAGACGAGATTGCTAAAAGGACCCAATCCCTTGAGATACAACATTTGAGCTGAAAAGGCAAAAGAGAAGAGTCATCTGCTCTATCATCTGGCCCAGGGAACACTCATGAACTCCTCCATCTCCTGCGTTAATTAGCAGCCTTATTTATAAAGGGCAGTGTGCTGCTTAGGCTGGAACCCAGCAGAGGACAATGAAACATAGCTTGTTCCCAGGAGAGGAAGGCTGCTGGGTGCATGGGGCAGCCCTGAAGATACAGTCCCTACCAGTGAACCCCCTAAACTGCATTTAAAGCTTGTGTGTGCTTTCATCTCCAGAGAGGCTCCACCATTTTCAACAAATCCTCAAGGATGCCCTGATTCCAAGTCAGGAAGATGAAGATGGTAAATACACGTAGCCTTGCCTTGTGGAAAGATCCCCACAGCTGTGAAGGGCAGGAACACAGTCACCTGGAACATGACGTCCTGGCTGAGCTACTGTCACGGTCATCTCACCTGTTCATGTTTCCATCTCCTCACTTTTCAGGTGACTCCTGAGTCCCCTGTAATCATCATCATCCCTTATTCCTGGAAATACTTTATTTCCATGTTACTCAGTGGTCATTTCCTACCCTGAACCTGGCTGAGGGCATGGGGATGAAGAAATAGCATATGCTTTGCAGAGTTTGACTGAAGCAACTCAGCACTTAGGCCCTCGTGTCCAACTCTTTGCAACCCTATGGACTGTAGCCTGCCAGGCTCCTCTGCCCATGGGATTCTCCAGGCAACAATACTGGAGTGGGTTGCCATACCCTTCTCCAGGGGATCTTCCTGACCCAAGGACTGAACCCACGTCTCTTAGGTCTCCCACACTGGCAGGTGGGTTCTTTACCACTAGGACCACGTGAGAAGCCTACCATCTGATTTTACTACTTTACTTCCCTTGATTAATTCCCTTGAGGGTGGGGATGTCGATTTTTCTCCTACCTCAGCATCTGGCAGTGCCTGAAACACAGTAGAGGCTTCTTCAGTTGTTTCTGGAATTGAAATGACTTTTGATCTTTCATATTCTAAGTATTTAACAGATGAGATCTGGGAAGTTCATACTTAAGGTCACAGAATGGTGGAGAAAGTGTTCCAGGAGACCAGCCAGATGCTGAGACTGCAGTGCTTTAAACAAGGCCGAGGAGGCAGGTCCAAGACAGCACCACAGGAAGACCCAGAGCTCACCACCTCCCACAGACAGACTGAATCTACAGCAGCACACGGACGAGTTTCCTCTGAAAAAAACCCAAACTGCCGAGCGACTCACTGCACATCAGGTGAACTAGGAAGAAAAGCCCACGGCAGCAGGTAGGAGAGGCCGAGCACAATCTCCCTGTAAAGTACCCTTCTGGTGCCACGACCCACACTCAGGAGGGAACTCAAACCCCGAGCTTCTCCCTGTGGTGGAGGGCCTGAACCCCACACTTTATGCTCTATCTGCCTCATTCCAGGGTGCTGACATCTCCTGGAAAGGAACTTGTGATTTTTGTGACTGCCACCCAGATGACATTTCCAGGTCACCAGGCTCTGGCTTGTGGGATTTACACTTGTGGTCTATATATATTTATATACTTTAAAAGCTCTGCCTCAAGGTCTGGCCTCTAACCAGCCTGAATCTGGGTGCTGTCTGAGCCCCTCTCTGGGACACTGACAGGTGTTGACAAACCCTCAACTCATGGGAGCCACTAAAAATAAGTTGCTTGAACAATCACAGAGGTTTGAGAAACAACAGAGAGCTAGGGCAAGGCTGAACAATAAGGTTCTTTCTTATGAGAGACCACTCCCTCAGGACTGTGAGAGGTGACTGTGTTATCTTATGCATAGAAAAGCAAGGAAAATGAAGAAACAGAAAAATGTCCCAAATAGAACAAGATAAAAATCTCAAAAAAGGTCCTGAATGAAAAGAATATAAGTGATTTACCTGTTAAAGGGTTCAAAAAGCAGCTTTATGATCATAAAGCTGCTTAACAAGCTTGGGAGAAGAACGGATGAACACTGTGAGAACTTCAACAAAGAAACAGAAAATACAGGAAAACACCAAATATTAAGTCAAAGAAATGAAGAATACAATACCTGAACCAAAACAGACACTAGTGGGTTTCAACCATACACTAGTTGAAGTAGAAGAAAAGATCACCGAACTCAAAAGACAAAGCAGTGGAATTCACCCAATTGGAGCAGCATCTTTTTGCGAACACAGCTCAAGAAACTAGGCTACATCATCTGGCAAACCAACATTTGCACCATAGGGATACCAGAAGAAGAAAAAAGGGGCTGAAAACTCTCCTAACGTGGGGAAGGAAACAAACACTCAGACCCAGGAGACCCAGACCACATTAAAATGTCAAAACATAAAGACAAGGAGAGAATCTTAAAAGCAGCGAGAGAAAAACAGTTACAAGGGAACCCCTCCATATGGCTATCAGCAGATTAGGTTTGTCAGTAGAAACTTTGCATCCTAGAAGGGAGTGGTATGATATAGTGAAAGTACTGAAAGAAAAAAAAACTTGCAACCAAGAATATTCTACCTGATAAAGTTGTCATTCAGAATTGAAGGGGAGAGAACTTTCCAGACAAGCAAAAGCTGAAGGAATTCACCACCACTAGACCAACCTTCGGAGAAGGCAATGGCACCCCACTCCAGTACTCTTGCCTGGAAAATCCCATGGACAGAGGAGCCTGGTAGGTGGCAGTCCATGGGGTCACACAGAGTCGGACACAACTGAGCGACTTCACTTTCATGCATTGGAGAAGGAAATGGCAACCCACTCCCATGTTCTTGCCTGGAGAATCCCAGGGACAGCGGAGCCTGGTGGGCTGCCGTCTATGGGGTTGCACAGAGTCGGACTGAAGTGACTTAGCAGCAGCAGTAGCAGACCAACCATGCAAGACAAGTTAAAGGAACCTGTTTAAGCTGTAATGAAAGAGTACTAATTAATAATAAGAAAACATATGAAAATAAATCTGTCTCACTGGTAAAGGTAAATATATAGTAAAATTCATAATAATCTAATGTTGAAGGGTAAATTAATCACCTACAAAACTAGTATGAGGTTAAATGACAAAAGCAGTAAAAATGCAGTAATTTCTTAAGGGACATGCAAGATAAAAAGATATGATTTGTGACATCAAAACCGTAAATGGCAGGAGAGGAAAGTAAAATGTAGAGCTTTAGAATGTGGTTAAACTTAGACTGTTACACATACTATGTTGGTAACAACTTAAGTTGGCATGTAATCCTCATGGTAACCACAAAAAAAATGAGAAAGGAATCTAAGCGTATCATTACAGAAAATCATCAAGTCACAGAGGAGGAGAGCAAGAGAAGAAAGGAACAAAAGAACTACCAAAGAGTCACTAAATAATTAACAAAATGGCAGTGAGTACATATCTGTCAGTAATCACTTTAATTGTCTTTTGATTGGAGAATTTAGTACAGAGTTGCTGAATGGATAAATTTAAAAAAAAAACCATTATACTGCCTATGGGAGACTCATTTCAGATGTGAGGACATACACAGACTGAAAACAAAAGGAAAGGAAAGATAGTCCATGCAAACCGAAACCAAAAGAAAACTGGGATTACTAGGCCTCTTTATATCATAAACAGACTTTAACACTGTAATGAGAGACAGGAGCGCTACACAGTGATAAAGGGGTCAGGCCAACAAGAGGATACAACACTGTGAATACGTACACATCCGGCACAGCATCACCTTTTGGCTCAGCAGTAAAGAAGCTGCACGTTCAATTCCTGGGTCAGGAAGATCCCCTGGAGAAATGGCAACCCACTCCAGTATTCTTGCCTGGAAAATCCCATGGACAGAGGAGCCTGGCGGGCTACAGTCCATGGGCTCGCAAAATAGTCAAATACAACTGAGCACTCATGCATGCACGCACATAAGAGCGCCTAAATATATAAGCAAATAGGCCTAAAAAGAGAAATGGGCAGCAATACAATAATAGTGGGGGACTTTAATACTCCACTTTCATCAATGGCTAGATCAGACAGAAAACCAATAAGGAAAGAATGGCTCAAAAATACCTTTAGACAAATGGAAATACAGCACATCAAAATTTATGTGATGTAGCAAAGGCAGTTCTAAGAGGAGAGCTAGCTGTGGTACATATACACAATGGAGTATTATTCAGCCATTAAAAAGAATACATTTGAATCAGTTCTAATGAGGTGGATGAAACTGGAGCCTATTATACAGAGTGAAGTAAGCCAGAAAGAGAAACACCAATACAGTATACTAACGCATATATATGGAATTTAGAAAGATGGTAACAATAACCCTGTGTAGGAGACAGCAAAAGAGACACTGATGTATAGAACAGTCTTATGGACTCTGTGGGAGAGGGAGAGGGCAGGAAGATTTGGGAGAATGGCATTGAAACATGTAAAATATCATGTATGAAATGAGTTGCCAGTCCAGGTTTGATGCACGATACTGGATGCTAGGGGCTGGTGCACTGGGACGACCCAGAGGGATGGAATGGGGAGGGAGGAGGGAGGAGGGTTCAGGATGGGGAACACATGTATACCTGTGGCGGATTCATTTTGATATTTGGCAAAACTAATACAGTTATGTAAAGTTTAAAAATAAAATAAAATAAAATAAAAAAATAAGAGGAGAGCTCACAGCAATAAATGGTACCTCAGGAGACAAGAAAAATCTCAAACAACCTAACTCTATACCTCAAAAGGAACAAATGAAACCCAGAGTTAGTAGAGAGAAGGACATCACTAAGATGAGGGTGGAAATTAAAAACAGATTTTTTTTTTAATCTATGAAATGAATAGCTAGTACTTTGAAAAGATGAATTAACAAACATTTAGCTAGATTTGCCAAGAAAAAGAGATGCCTCAAATAAAATCAGAAATGAAAGTATAGATGTTACAACTGATTCCCCAGAAATACAAGAGATCATAAGAGAGTACTGTGGACAACCTAGAAGAAATGAATAAACTCCTAAAAACATACCACTCACCAGCACTGAATCAGAAAGAAATAGAAAATCGGAAAAGACTGATTTCCACTAGGTAGACTGAAATCAGTGTAATCAAAAACCTCCTAACATACAAAAGTCAAGGTAAATTGTGAAGGAAAGGCTTCTCAAAAGCTAGAGAACTCTGGCCTGTAGATCAGCTCCTGATAAAATGCCTGTTTTTAGACTCTCTTATATAATGATTAACATTGGGGGAAAGGTCTCTAGTGGAGTTCCACAGGGTTCTCGTCTTATATCCTGTCCCAGTCAAAACATTTACCCATGAATGGAATAAGATACAGAGCATACATTCATTGGCATATGGAGCTGGAAGAGGCATTTGCCCCTGTTATTCAAAAACTGAAGATTCCTGGGCTTTTGTTCCAGGGTGGTGCTAAGGAGGAACTCTTGAAATGTATCAGGAACTCAACGTCCACCTTGAAAAGAAGTTGCAGGGACTAAGACTGGGCTAGTTTGTCAGCTCTTGCCTCTCTGAGAAGTAAAAGTCCAGCTTCTGGGACTTCCCTGGTGGTCCAGTGGCTCAGACTCCAAACTCCCAATGCAGGGGACCCAGGTTCAATCCCTGGTCAGGGAACTAAATCTCAACTCAAGATCTCGCATGTTGCAACAAAGACCCAGTGCAGACAAATAAATTCCTCATATAGGATGACCTCGTTCTGGTACCACAGACCCTCTGGCATGCTGCATTCTGGGTGGGAGTTGGTACGGAAGTGTAGGGCGGGCTCCACAGCTCACTGATAACTGGATGGCCAGGATGGGTGTGGAGGTCGTGAAGGTGCTGGGCTCAGCATCCTAGTGCTTTGGGATGCTCTTTGCAGCCTGCCTGCTCTCATGGCCACAATGCTGCACTCAGGATAGGACCATAAGTTTTCAAAGAGGAACAAGAGGATGAGAAGGACCGAAACATGGGGAGATAGCAGTTGCCAAATGATGCCTGGCAATGTTGAGTAGCGTGGCTTTCAAGTGTGAATCACAGGCTGTCTGGGGAAGTGGTTTCCTGTCTGGGTGAGGGAGTGTGCCTGCAGACAGCCCTCCCTGGGACGGGAAAGAAAGTCCTCTCCAAGAGAGTGGAGGCGGCTAGCAGCAAGTCCATGACTTCATGGCAGTGCTGTAAACTCTCCTGCTTATGTTCCCTGCACTGCTTGAAAAGGTGGGAACCAAATCTCCCACACAGTAAGCAAAGCAATTTCAAGGCAACAGCATTTCTTCCCTTTTTTTTCCTTTGATCCATACCTGCTAGCGCACTGACCAAGAAGTAGGCTGTAGAGAAGAGTTTCTGGTTGTTGACCACATCCTCTGAGCCCAGACGCTCGCCCTGCACACTGCACCCCGCCAGCCGCAGGAAGGTCGTGAGGTTGTGCTTCTGTGATGGCTTCAGCTCCCCCAGAGCCACCAGTGAGGGTGACAGGCTGCTGACGATGTCATCACACTGCGGGATGAGGTTGGGGGGATGGGGAGAGAGACAGATGTAGTAAAGCCAGAGGTGAAGCTGGGTACAACCCAGCCTCTGCCTTCACGATGTACAACCCTCACCGCGAGCTGGTGCATTCATACATGCTAATTCAGTCCTGTCTGACTCTTTGCGACCCTATGGACTGTAGCCCACCAGGCTCCTCTGTTCATGGGATTCTCCAGGTAGTAATACTAGAGTGGGTTGCCATGCCCTCCCCTCCAGGGGATCTTCCCAACCCAGGGCTCAAACCCGTGTCTCTTATGTCTCCTACATTGACAGGCGGCTTCTTTACCAGTGGTCCCCAAATATAGGTCCACCCAGAGCTTCACAATAAGACCCTATTTGAAGTTCTTGCAGATGTAGTTAAGGTAAATCTCAAGATCACCCTAGATTGGAGTGGACCCTAAATCCAGGGGTGGGTGGGTGTCCATTAAGAGACAGAAAAGGAGATGGCCACATGAATACAAGAGACTTGAGCGATGTGGCCACAATCAGAGGGGTGCCAGGAGCCCCCCAGAGCTGGAGCAGGCACACACGGATTCTCTCCTCGAGTCTGTGGGAAGCAAAGCCCTGATGACACCTTGACTTTAGACTTGTGGCCTCCAGAACTGTAAGAAAATACATTGCAGTTTGTGGTAATCTGTCACAACAACACTAGGAAACCAATACACCCTTCTACTCTGCACCTCAGCTACCCTTCTACAGTTAGATAACTAAGGGGCTATGACTAAGAACAAAAGCAGCTTTAGGATTAAAAGGAGGTGAAGAAATTTCAAACACAATTTTACCCTAGCTCAAGGTCTCTTATCCCAAGAGACCTAGCCCAGAAAAACAGGCAGAGACACTGCCTCGAGATGTCTCCAGTCTTACCACTTGTTCCAGGACCACCAGTAATTCTTCATCCAACAGGACCACTTGGAGGACGTCATTCAGGGCTGTCTGTTGCTGCTTGGGCAACTCCATGAAGGGATGGAAATTCCTCTCTAAGAGCAGAGTGGCTGTGAACACAGCAGAACACACCAGGTCTCATGACTTAACCCAGAACTAAGGACAGCAACTCAGGCTTTTCAGAGAGAACTGTCCTCTGTTCTTTCATAGACACTTCCAGCTGCATGGTCAATAGTGGAACTCAGAAATAAAGAGTGTTAAATACCACCCTGTGTGTTTTTCACTAACCAGACTATTAAAGGAAGAAAGAAGGGGGGAAGGAAAGGGAGGACAGCAAAGAGGGAAGCCAAGTTTTGTCTCAGACCTTTTCCTGATGACTCACTAAACAGTAATTAAGTCTAATCAATTTCCTGAAAAAGTCATTTGCAATTATTATTAAATTATCAAGTCTAACTTACTAAACATCAGTTAGGACTTTTACAAAGCTTCAGAGCCACAGAAATTCCAAAATGCATTATTTTTTATATCTTTCCAATACACTGCAGATTTTGTATCCTTTAACATGAAATGCATGCTTTTCAGTTCAGTTCAGTCGCTCAGTCGTGTCTGACTCTTTGCAACCCCATGAACCGCAGCACGCCAGGCCTCCCTGTCCATCACTAACTCCTGGAGTCCACCCAAACCCATGTCCATCGAGTAGGTGATGCCATCCAGCCATCTCATCCTCTGTCATCCCCTTCTCCTCCTTCCCTCAATCTTTCCCAGCATCAGGGTCTTTTCAAATGAGTCAGCTCTTCGCATGAGGTGGCCAAAGTATTGGAGTTTCAGTTTCAACATCAATCCTTCCAATGAACACCCAGGACTGATCTTTAGGATGGACTGGTTGGATCTCCTTGCAGTCCAAGGGACTCTCAAGAGTCTTCTCCAACACCACAGTTCAAAAGCATCAATTCTTCGGCACTCAGCTTTCTTTATAGTCCAACTCTCACATCCATACATGACTACTGGAAAAACCATAGCCTTGACTAGACGGACCTTTGTTGGCAAAGAAATGTCTCTGCTTTTTAATATGCTGTCTAGGTTGGTCATAACTTTCCTTCCAAGAAGTAAGCATTTTTTAATTTCATGGCTGCAATCACCATCTGCAGTGATTTTGGAGCCCAGAAAAATAAAGTCAGCCACTGTTTCCCCATCCATTTGCCATGAAGTGATGGGACTGGATGCCATGATCTTAGTTTTCTGAATGTTGAGCTTTAAGCCAACTTTTTCACTCTCCTTTTTTACTTTCATCAAGAGACTCTTTAGTTCTTCACTTTCTGCCGTAAGGGTGGTGTCATCTGCATATCTGAGGTTATTGATATTTCTCCTGGCAACCTTGATTTCATCTTGTGCTTCTTCAAGCCCAGCATTTCTCATGATGTACTCTGCTCTTCAAGGGGCTGGCATAATTTTCATTAGGCAAACACAAGATAGCCAATTTCCCCATTCTTTTTTACCTGTCCTGGAGAATGGGTTAGAACCCCAGCTGGATCACTCAACACCCTCTTCAGGATGCCTGAGCCTTTCCCATTAAAATCTTCCTTTTTTAAGACAGTCAGAAGCTTCTAGTAATTTAAGCCCAGTGGGAATTTGAAAACAAGATTTGATAACCCAAAGCTTCCATATACAGGGATGGATAGCAATACATAAATGCACCACCTCTGCTGATGTCAAATTCCAACAACAGTTATACTAAAAAACTGCCCTATAAACCCAATTTAGCCCTCACCACCCCCGGCCTGGATAGAAAGGCTGTCCTGGCTGCTCTAGAGTTTAAGGGCATAGAAGCGGGCCCCCACCCTACTCCCGCCTAAACCACCCAGCCTCCCTACTCCACCCCAGGCTGACTAGAATGGCCAGCTTGCAGGGTAGACTAATGGGAAAGGAAATTATAAGAAAGCTCATCCTGTCTTGTCACTTCCTTGTAGTGCATGCAGTTAAGGCTGCAGTGGTTCTAATCTTAAGTGGCAGCTGAAAATCACACCCAACATCAGGAGGAGGCCTGCAGCCTGGCGTTAGATAGGAAAGCCTTCAGAGTGGGCCTTCACTGCCAATTCTGTCAACACTGACATTTTTGCTACAGAAACAAAAGCATCTATCTTCTGGTTTGGGACTCACTGAAGCCCCATTGATGGGGGCTTCTTACCCTCCAAGCCAGAGATTCTGAGCTGCTCCTAGCACTCTTCAGTAAAGTGGAAGTGAAAGTCGCTCTTAATTAATTATTCATTTCTCTTTTTCCTTGCCCATCTCCTTTTCTACCATATACTGTACTCCTACTAATTCCCAACCTACTCCCCCACAAAAACTTTTTAAAACACAAAGTGCTGTGGAGAGCAAAAGGAACTGCTGCAGGCACACCACACGTCCTGCCCTCCTTGTCGCTGGATGCCTGGGCACCGTACGGCTTCATGCCATGTGGATATGGGCCTCCAAGGGAGCATTTTATTTTGCAGTGCTGACAAAGCATTGCTTATCTTGGCAATGAAGCCTGGAATAAATGAAACAGATGCAAAACTCGGGTTCTCTCTCCTCACTGCTGAATAGTTCTTCTTGGTAGTCAGCAAGACTGCCATGGTTCAAATGAAAGAAAATGCTAGGCCCCGACTCCTGCCCTCCTCAGCCTCCCACCGCTTCCTTAAAACAGACCATCCAAGACCAGAGGTTGCCTAAGATCTGACCAAGGTGGGTCCTGCTGAGAACCAGAACTGACTCAGGCACCATCTTCTCTGTTCTCAGATGTTTTCCATGAATCTCTGGGGAATCAGCCCTCCTGAAGGGCACACCACTTCCTGGGGGCAGAGCAGTCAACTGCCCGTCAGCTCACCATGCCCCATTCTGTGACAGTACCTTGTTTTAAAACACTCAGTGGCTTATCCTGGGCAGGCAGCCCTTGTCCGGCATCCGGCATGTCCCAGAACACAAACTCTCGGAAGGGCAGGGGGTCCAGCAATACAGAGTTGCTTCTCCTTTCCTGCTCAAAGCCACCATGCTTCCCTTGTAGGAGGCAGAATTCTGTAATGGAGCAGAAAAGGACAAGCCAGGCAGAAGGGTCAGCCTCACTGGCACATCCCAGTCCCAGCTTTACCTAAGTCAAGAGGGCAGGGAGGCACATCCACCCTCTTCCCCATAAACCCACTTCGTACATGTAAAGCTGTTTGACCAAAGTTCAGCCACTTCCTACAAATGCCAGAGAAATGGTCATTCCTAACATAAGGCTCTCTGAACAGGCAGGAAGCAATCTTCCAATCATCAGAAGTATTTCCTTAGCCTGAGTGGAACAAACCAACTCCAACAAACAACCCACGATATATAAGTGAGGAAATTTGAATTTGATTGATAAATCTGATCTGACTGAACTGATATTACAGAATTATTGACAATATATTTAGGTGCACAAGTGGTTACATGGCTCTTGGAGAGTCAATTTTTCTTCATTAACAAGTAGTAAAGTTTTTACTGCAATTATATGAATGAAAATATAGAGTGGGAAAATCCAGACACAAAAGAATATATTCTACATGAATCCATATGAAGGAAAATAAGTCTTTTTAAAAGCCTTATCTTTTAGGGATGTTTCCATATTTATAAACAAAAATATATAATGCCTATGATTTGTTTCAAAACAATTTGAGTAGGGATGGAGGAAGGTGGGGAACTTAAAGATGAAACATGAATTGTCCAAGTTAATGAAGCTGGATGGTAGGTACATAGGGTTCAGTATATTATTATCTGTACTTCTGAACATGTGTGTAATTTCCCAAAATAAAAAGTTTTTTAAAATAATAAAAAGAAATGCTCCTTAAATACTTGCACATTTGAGAGCCCAACTAGGGTAACTAAGGTGTAGGTAAAAATGCAACGGTGTGTTCTTGCTAAGCAAAAACAGTGTGTGAACTTAAGAATGAGGATTCTCCTTCTGACCCACCTCTTAGAGTAATGAAAATAAAAACAACAAATGAGACCCAATTAATCTTAAAAGCTTTTGCACGAAGAAAATCATAAACAAAATGAAAAGACAACCCTCAGGAGAAAATATTTGCAAATGAAGTCATCAACAAAGAATCTCCAAAACACAGACAGCTCAACACAGCTCAGTAATAACAGCAAAATGACACAATCAAAAACAGGCAGGAGATCTAAACAGGCATTCACCCAAAGAAGACATACAGATGGCCAGAGGGCACGTGAGAGGTGCTCACCACCACTGATTACTCGAGATGTAAATCAAAACTGTGATGAGATAGCACCTCACACTGGTCCAAAGAGTCACCATCAAAAAATCTACAGATAATAAATGCAGAGGAGTGTGTGGAGAAAAGGGAACCCTTCTACACTGTTGGTGGGAATGTAAATTGGTACAACCACTATAGAGGTTCCTTAAAAAAATAAAACTACCATATGATCCAGCAGTCCCCACTCCTGGGCACATAGCAGGAGAAATCCATAATTCAAACAGATACAGGCACGCTCACACTATTTACAATAGTCAAGGCATGGAAGCAACCTAAATGTCCATCAACAGGAACAGAAAAAGATGTGGTACATATGCACAACAGAGTATTTCTCAGGCATTAAAAATAAAATAATGCCATTTGCAGCAGCATGAATGGACCTAGAGATTGTCATACTGAGTGAAGTCAGACAGAGAAAGGACATATATGATAACTGCTTATATGTAAAATCTGTTAAAATGGTACAAATGAACTTATTTACAAAACATAAATAGACTTACAGATAGAGAAAACAATTTTATGGTTAACAAGGAAGAAAACAGTGGGAGGGGATAAACCAGAAGGTTGGGATTAACATATAGTAATTACTATATATAAAACAGGTAACTAATAAGAACCTACTATATAGCCCAGGGAACTCCACTCAATACTCTGTAATGACATATACGGGAAAAGAATCTAAAAAAAGAATGAATTTATGTATAATTGAATCACTTTGTTGTATACCTGAAACTTAACATGGTAAATCAACTACACTCCAATAAAAATTTAAAATGAATACATACACACATAAACACAGAGGGAAAAATGTTTTAAAAAAAATCATATTCTCAGGGAGAGTAGGTGTCAGTAGATCATGCATGGGGGCAGGAATCTGCTTGTTAGAAGGCACCTGAAACTAACACCACATTGTAAACCAACTGCACTTCAATAAAACATTTTTTAAAAAAGAATGCACCTTCTTTTTATGCTTCTATTTAATAATCTGTGTACAGGCTATGGAATGAGGATGTGGCTGAGCTAGTACTTGCATGACATGTGGAAGGTGCGGGTATTAACACATTTTGAATTGGTGTGGGCACTAATGACATCCATAAGACAGGACGGTTGTCAAAAGACAAATGAAACAAGCTTTCACTTACTCACTCAACCTACCCACACTCCTGGGCATCCAGGATGCCCCTGGCTCACTCCCCCCGATACACCAGGCACCAAGGTGGATAAGTGTGAACCCCCAGGTCATGCTCCCAAAGAACAAGGACCACGACCATTAACACAGCCTCAAATGCTGCCCAGATCCCTGTGGGGCCAACGGTATTTTGGGAGTCCACAGCCCCAGCAGTGCTCTTCCTGTACACATGCACAGCTCCTCTGTGGGCAGTACCAGCTCCTTCACTCGGCAGCATCAGACATGTTGCACGGAGCCAGAGATTCAAAATGGCTACAACCTAGGCTTTGACAATGACTAAGATACAAGTGGAAAAGGTGGAGGGGGTCACTGAAGCCAGACTGGCAGGTGCAGAGAAAGAACCAGTGGATGAAGAAAGAACTTCTTGTATGAAGCAGTGACTAAGTAGCCCCCTGAAGCCTGGTAGGAATTAGCTGGGCCAAGAAGAAGGAAGCACTCTCCAAACAAAGGCTCACAGTAAGCAAGAGTGGAGAGTTCCCAGACGGTGGGTTAACTTTGGAGGTGCCAGAGATGAGCAGGAAGGCTGGACACAACGTGCCTAGGAGTGCAGACTTTATCTTAGGACAAAGGGAGCCTCAGAAGGGCATTCAAGCAGGTGAGTGAAATGACCAGACGTGCATTTTTAAATAATCACATTAGCTACACTGCTAAAATGGGGAAGATTCGAAGCGGAGGAGCCAGTTAAAGGCCTATGATGGGAACAGGGCAGGGGATGTTGATACCAGCCTCTGGACGTGCAGAGAAGTGCACAGACCCAGGAGGGTGGAATGCACAGGTTCTCGTCCACAGGTGCCCAGTAAGTTCTTGCTGACACTGCTATATTTAAAATGCATAACCAACAAGGACCTACTATATAGCACAGAGAACCCTGCTCAATATTATGTGGCAGGCTGGGTGGGAAGAAAGTTTGGGGGAGAATGGATACATACACGTGTATGTCTGCGTCCCTTTGCTGTCCACCTGAAACTATCACAACATTGTTAACTGGCTATACCCTAATACAAGATAAGTTTAAAAAAAAAAATTGTTTGTGCTGAAAGGACACTGGTAAATGCAAGGACTAAAATTCAAGACGAGAACATGATATTTCTGAATGTCCACATAAGAGGGGAGCTGTTGGCAAAGAGAGGGGTCATGGCTGAAGGAATCCCTTGGCAAAGACGGGCCCACTGATGTCTCCCCCAAGGGACACAGAGGGAGTAACCTCCTGGCAAAGTTTCAAAAGACAGGACGGTTGTCAAATGTACTCGCACCCTGAAGGTAGGAGGAGAGATCAGACAGCCTCTTGGTCAGACCAGCGCCTGCAGGGGTGTTTATGAAACCAGATTAGAATGTTGTGCAGGAAGAGCAACAAAAAACACAGATGGGAAAAAGAAGCAGAACCGGCTTAAAAATCAGTGAGCTGCACAGAACAAGAGCCTGACCAACACGCTACATAGGCAGGGCAGGCGGCAGGAGAAGGCCGGGGTATGAGAAGTGAGCCTAAGGAACCCGAGAACCCCCCAGGGCACCTCTGCTCAGCAGCACAAAGAGGAGTTTATTTTCAAGACAGAGGAAGCAATCCAAGATGAAAGGCTTGAAATGGAAATGCAAACAGGAGAGCTTCCCCAGGCAAACTGTCTTTCCAAACCCCTCTGTCGGGCGGCCACCAACAGCACGGACACCTCCTCAGAGAAACAGGGAGGGGCTCCCGTTGGTCCCCAAACCAAAGGGTTCTCAGAACCCTCATGGGCATATCCTCCTTGAAGGCCAAGTTTCCAAAAGGCCTGACAAAAGTGACACCCCCACCACCAGTCCATCTGCACGGGACAACCAAGGCCTCAGCGGCCAGGGCAGGAGTCACACAAGCCCCTGTGGGCCCCTGTGGTGACACAGCATATCACACGCTGGTAACAAAAGCCGAAAGTGAAAGTGAAAGCCACTCAGTCCTGTCCAACTCTGCGACCCCGTGGACTATAGAGTCCATGGAATTCTCCAGGCCAGAATACTAGAGTGGGGAGCCTTTCCCTTCTCCAGGAGATATTCCCAACCCAGGGATCGAACCCAGGTCTCCCACACTGCAGGCAGATTCTTTACCACAAGGGAAAGGGATTCCCTTGTGGCTCAAGCCCAAGAATACTGGGGTGGGTAGCCTATCTCTTCTCCAGCGAATCTTCCCAACCCAAGAATCGAACCAGGGTCTCCTGCATTGCAGGCAGATTCTTTACCAACTGAGCTATGCTGCTGCTGCTGCTGCTGCTAAGTCACTTCAGTCATGTCTGACTCTGTGCGACCCCATAGATGGCAGCCCACCAGGCTTCCCTGTCCCTGGGATTCTCCAGGCAAGAATAGTGGAGTGGGTTGCCATTTCCTTTTCCAAGGCATGAAAGTGAAAAGTGAAAGGGAAGTCAATTAGTCATGTCCGACTCTGTGCGACCCCATGGACTGCAGCCCACCAGGCTCCCCCATCCCTGGGATTCTCCAGGCAAGAATACTGGAGTGGGTTGCCATTTCCTTCTCCAATGCATGAAAGTAAAAAGTGAAAATGAAGTTGCTCAGTTGTGTCCGACTCTTAGCAACCCCATGGACTGCGGCCTACCAGGCTCCTTGGTCCATGGATTTTCCAGGCAAGAGTACTAGAGTGGGGTGCCATTGCCTTCTCCAACTGAGCTATGAGGGAAGCCCTATAACAAAAGTCGAAGGGAGAACTTAATCTAATGAGGCAGTGTGTTCAGTGGACAGTCTTTCAAAAAGAAAGAACAGAATAATAATCACGTCTGGAATGACACAATTTTGGAACCATGGACCTAAAGGATGTTGATCACAATTCTTGGTATTCCTGGTATCCTGTGCATCCCTGACCAACACCTGGACCAGCTTCCTACAACTGGCAGCTTCACTTTTCGTCACCTCCCTGAAACACAGAATGCTCCGTGTGTGAAAGAAAGAGGGAGGCTCAGTGACAGCGCCCCATGCCCCTCATGTGCCCACTTGTCTACCGTCCCATCAGGACAGTCAGCAATCTGAGAGCCCATGGAAGCTGAACCATGATTCCGCAAGTGGCCAAGTGAGGGCAGAAGCCTGAGTCCCAGAAGAACCCCTCATCCCTGGCCTGGTCCCCCACCTGACAGAAAACAACCCAGGAGGGCAGGAGGCAGCCGTGGGTGTGTGTGGCCCGTCCGAGCACGCCCTTACAGCGCTATCACCGTGGAAAACTGAAAGTGCACAAGGACGGCGAGAGTCGTGCAGCGAGCCTCCGCACAGACACTGAGCAGCTGTGGCCGCCTCCCTCATCTCCGCCCTCACACTCACACCGCGCTCCCCACCACCATGTCTGAAGCAAACCACACAGTTTCTTTTCATCTGTGAGGAGGGCACTGTAAATCTCTAAAAACTAAGGCGACTCTTCATAAACAAAGCCACAATAATATGACCATACCTTAAAAAGTTAATTATTTATGATGTTACAAATATTCATTTCTGTCCTCAAGAAGTAGGCAGTTTTCTTGGCCTCCCACAACCTCTTGGAAAGAGTGTTAAGGGAAGAGCCCTGAGCACCTAAGAGCATCAGTCACACCAGCTAAAGCCTTATTTTCTTCAAGTGACGCAGTGAACTTCCAGCTTTGAACACACTGGTGATCAGACAGAAAGGTCAAATGCAGCTTTTTGGGCTTCATGCTGGGGGAAGGGAGGTAAGATAATTAGGATGATGACAGTATTATAATAGCCAAGGTGAGTACTTAATAAGCCACCAGTGTTCCAGGCACTTCACACGCCTCATCTAACTTGCTCTTCACGGCAGCCCTGTGGGGAATGTCTTTCGTCTCCCAGACACAGGAAGCCGAAGCTCAGCAGGCTTCAGCTAGCTGCCTGAGACCTCACAGGACCCCATGGCACTCGGGCTGTGCCCTGTATGTGAAACACACGCCCCATGCAGACATCCTGCACCAACACCCTCGGACCACGGCCGGCCATCTCACTTGCCACGGGACATCCCCCAACTCTTCTGATACCTCTTTCCTCTCATCCCCAGAGCAGCAGGGAATCCTCTACAAGATGAGCCTCAGGGTAAAATGGGGTGTCCCTCCTCAATGACTCAACCCACCTCCAGAGCCCAGAGCTGAGGCACACTCACCGAACTGGCCGTCTGCCCTCACGTACAGCTCGATGACGCCGTAGGCAATGGTGGTGGGAGCTGGGATCTCCAGCACCACGTTGCTGTCCTTGATGATGTTCCCATCCTCCATTGCTGACACCTGCAGGAAGGGTGCATGCTCCCACCTGTGCGCTCAGGCTCCCCTAGGCTTCTCCTGCCTCCCATGTAGCCAGCCTAGGCCCTGTGCCCAAGAAGTGCTGGGAAAATGCCCACATAACTGGGGGGAAAGGAGAACCAGCCAGCAGGGGTCAGGATTTAATCCTTGTTGGCCTCATCATGTCCTACACATATTCTAAAGTCAGTGGCCAACCTGTAGCACAAAGGCAGGAATCCAGAGTTTGGGAGATAGTGAAGTTAGGTCTATGGTGCTGAGTAAAGAAGATAAGTCAACTTCCCATTTCCCTCATGGAAGATTATGGAAACAACTTTGAAATCCTAAGAAAATCATCAATGGTAAGAGTCTGACTAGGAGAACCTAGCTGAGAGCAAGATCCCCTGAGCACGTCTTCCCAGACCAGGTATGTGACACCGTGCCATCAGATAAAACTGGGGAGAGGCTGGAAGGAAGGGGCACCAGGAGAGAAGGATGGCCAGGAAATGCCGAGTCAGCAGCAAAGCTCTCTCCAGACCCTGTCACAAATCTGACTCTTGCCCACCATGGCCTGGGGAGGATGAGAAGTGGCTCAGATGCTGGAGATCAGAGGCCCTTATAGTGACTTGATCCTGGTCAGAGTGTGATAACTACCAACCTCCAGACACCCCAGCAGGCTCCAAGCCTTTGGTGGGGTTCACTGTGGACAGAAATACTGGCAGGGCCAGCTAAAGCCATCTCCCATCAGACCTCATCATTCTGTCCAGCCTGCCCACCCCAGGGAGAGTCCAGCTCCAGATCTGAATCTCCACCTCCTTCTAAATATAACATTACTGGGTCCTCTGGTATAATTTGAAACTTACCCCAAGAAGTAAACTTCTAAGACCAGAATATTAGGCACTGTGGAGGGGAGGGAGTTTGGGGTTAGAGCCTCCTGTTCAGTTCCACTGAAGCTCAGGGATCAGCTTGGTAGGACTGTAACTTAATCCAGAAACATCTGTTTATGTATATTAAAGACACATGTGCTGATCTTTACCTTTCCTAACTCAATCCACTGGGGATTTAAGGCAGATAATCTCAAAATCGTCATTTCTGAGACCTTTGATTCTTAGGGACTCTAGGAGTTATCTGTGCATTGGTCTGGCCAGTGTTCATTTGATCCATTTTTTGAAGGGGGAATGCACCTGATTCACCCCAGTATGCCAATCTAAGCATCCCATTGCCCTGGCCTTGGGTCTGCTTCAGGAATGGGCACAGCCCAAGATGGTCCAGTGCCTGCCTGCCCTGAAGCACTCCTTACACTAGGGATGGGGTGGGATGAAAGCCAGGAGCTGCCACCCACGAGCTTATATGAGAGGCAATCCACCTTCAGAGAAGGCAGTTCACCAGCTTCTCAAGTCCTGGATCCAGCAGTGACTGAATAAAGTAAAGTGAAGACAAGTCGCTCAGTCATGTCTGACTCTGCAACCCCATGGACTGCAGCCTAC
The DNA here is from genome assembly GCF_029407905.1 of Bubalus kerabau. Taxonomy (NCBI): domain Eukaryota; kingdom Metazoa; phylum Chordata; class Mammalia; order Artiodactyla; family Bovidae; genus Bubalus; species Bubalus kerabau. The sequence goes on along the minus strand of NC_073631.1, from coordinate 74,384,729 downwards.
CAGGCTCCTCCGTCCATGGGATTTTCCAGGCAAGAGTACTGGAGTGGGTTGCTATTTCCTTCTCCAGGGGATCTTCCTGACCCAGGCATCAAACCCAGGTCTCCCACATTGTAGACAGATGCTTCACCGTCTGAGCCACCAGGGAAGTCTCCTAGATCACTCCAAATGTTTCAGTTACAGGAGCCAATCAGTTCTTTCTTGTTTAAACCAATTTGAGTTGGATTTCTGTGAACTCCCTACAAGAGTCCTGATGAATGAAGACCCCACTCCCAGAGGGCCCGGCGCCTCCCTGGGCCAGGCGCACACCTGCACAGTCTTGGTCTGGATCCCCACCATGCCACCACACTTCTCCTCGATCTGGACGTGCTCGGATATCACGCACTTCTGTGTCGTCACGATCTTCTGCGTCAGGACACACAGGACCGCGTTCTTTCTCTCCAGCACCTGCTGCAGTACCGGGTTCTTCAGGTTGATTGTTCTGAAAAAAGAAAAGGCCCGTGAGTGGCCTTGGGGAGGTGGATGCAGCGTGAACTATCACTTCTTGCACAGCTGGTGGGTGAGGAGCAAACAGGTGACAGCCAGCATCTGTTATTTCCTGGTGCTTAGAGGGGGCCAGCTCATCCAGAGAGGCAGAAACCAAAGTCTCCTGAGGCCACCTCAGAGCTGCCAGGCCTCCAGAGAAAGGCTGGCACCACAGGGATGGGGTTCCTGTCAAACAGCCATGCTGACTGTCACAGAAAAAGAAAGACACCCAACAGGTACAGGAGCTGCAATCCATCTGCTCACACCCTGGGAACTCCACTCTGTCATTTAACCAGAGGCCAAGGGACCATCACAGGCATGGGCAATAAATACAGGGTGACTGAGGCGGGGGGCGATGCTGACCAGTGCTTCTCACAGAAGAGAAGGGGACAGGCTTGAGGAATGAATAGCAAGGGGAAACTTGGATTTTAATTTTCAAAGTATTTTTTAATCTGTCTGTCCAGGAAGGACAGACAGGTTATCTCTTAGGTAATCTCTTAGGTAATCTCTTAGGGTAATCTCTTAGAAGGGATTTTAGAAGGGCTTCTCAGTTAGTTCAGTAGTAAAGAATCTGCCTGCCAATGCACAGGGCACAGGAGATGTGGGTTTGATCCCTGGGTCAGGAAGATCCCCTGGGGGAGTAAATGGCAACCCACTCCAGTATTCTTGCTTGGAGAATCCCATGGATTCTCCAGGAGCCTAGTGGGCTACAGTCCATGAGGTCACAAGAGTCGGACACAACTGAAGAGACTGCACATGCTTACAGAAGGGATTTTACATCACTTTACAGATGGGGAACTGAGCCTAGTAAGGTGTGGCCCGCCCAGGTTTCCCAGCAGAGACCTGGGGCTCCCAGGTGGCTACTCTGGGGAATTTCAAGAACAAGGTCAGTTCCCATCTACAGAAGATGATGTGCTGATTAGAAGCAAATGATGTAGTGCCCACTCTGGAAGTCCTGTTCAATGCTATGAGTCTATGGCTGGACAGGAAGAAAACCAGATTGGAGTTAGTGGCGGCACAAGAACAATTACAGTGTCCACCCTGTGCTTTTTAAACAGTCCAAGGTGAGTTACCTTCAAAAGCTTGGCCCGGTCACCAATCCATGCAGTGGCTGTCGCCCCACCCCCCAGGCAGACGCAGCTTCTCCAGGCTTCAGAAGGCATCCCCAGAATGGAGGCAAGTAGCTGGAAAGATCCTGTCTCCATATAAAAAGCTGCCTGGGCTGGAAACAACCCATATCCATCAACAGATGAACGGATACACCAATGTGGTCCATGCATACAATGGGACATTATTCAACTACAGAAAGGAACGAAGCTGACATGCTACAACACAAACGAACCTTGAAGACATTATGCTGAATGAAAGAAGCCAGGTACAAAAGGAGAAATACTGGATGATTTTACACATATGAAATATTTAGATCAGGCAAATTCTCAGCCACAGAAAGTAGATTTAAGGTTATCAGGGGCTGGGGAAGAGAGAATGGGGGACGGGGGTTCTTGTTTGATGGCTACAGAGTTTTTATGTAGGGTGATGAGAAAGTTCTAGAAATGGATAGCAGTGATGACTGCATGACAGTGTGAAGGTACTTACACCACTGAACTATGCACCTAAAAATGGTTAAAATGATAAAATTTATGTTATATTTTATCACAGTTTAAAAAAGTAAAGATGTCCATCGACAGATGAATGGATAAAAATGTGGCACATATATACAATGGAATATTACTCAGCCATATAAAAGAACAGAATTGGGTCATTTATAGAGACATGGATGGGCCCAGAGTCTGTCACACAGAGTGAGGTAAGTCAGAAAGAAAAAAACAACTATCATATATTAATGTATATATGTGGAATCTAGGGGCTTCCCTGGTGGCTCAGATGGTAAAGAATCTGCCTCCAGATGCAGGAGACCTGGGCTCGATCCCTGGGTCAGGAAGATCCCCTGGAGAAGAAAATGGCAACCCACTCCAGTATTCTTGCCTGGAAAATCCCATGGACAGAGAATTTATAAAACAGTACAAATGAACCTATTTGCAGGGCAGGAATAGAGATACAAAGAAAAGAGCATGGGCTGGGGGTGGGTTGAATTGGGAGAATGAGATTGATTTACAGGACTGCCACGTGTAAACAGATAGCTAGTGGAGACCTGTTATCTCTGAGCTAGCTCTGTGAGCTGAGCTCACAGGGAGCTCAGCTCTGTGTTCTCTGGTGACCTAGATGGGTGGGACAGGGGTGGGGGTAGGCGGTAGAGCCAAGAAGGAGGGGCACTTCACAGATATGTATGTAGATACAGTCAATTCACTTGGTCGCACATGGGCTTCCCAGCTGGCACTAGTGGTAAAGAACCCGCCTGCCAATGCAGCAGACTCAAGAGATGTGGGTTTGATCCCTGGGTCAGGAAGATCCCCTGGAGTAGGAAATGGCAACCCACTCCAGTATTCTTGCCTGGGAAATCCCAAGGACAGAGAAGCCTGGTGGGCTACAGTCCATAGGGTCGCAAAGAGCCAGACACAACTGAAGCATCTTAGCATACATGCATGTACAACACTGTAAAGAAATAAAAATAATAATAATAATAAAGACATGGAAAAAACTGTTCAATCTCTGTAATGGTCAAAGAAATGCAAATTATAACAATGTTTCACACATATTAAGTAACTAATAAAGATAAATCAACAACAACAAAAAAGCTGCGCAGGGCTCCATTTCCAGGAAGGCAGATAGAGCAGGGGGATCCTGCCTGGCGGGGGCTCCAATCCCAGCTCTGCCCCTCCAGCTAGGTGACTGGGAGCGAATGGCTCCACCCGCACCTTGTTATCCTTGTGGATACACTGATAGTAATGCTGTCTCTTGCTATGATCGCTGTAGGGTTTACTCGAGAGGCCACATGGTGAGCAGTCAGCATGTGCCAAGCACACAGTCAAATGCCCCCCAAATGCTGGCCGACTCCGGCCACCATCCTGTATATCCCCCTAACCGAGGCCCCCAGAACAAAGCCCCAGGGTGTGCACTTGATGGGAATGACAGTCAGTTGGGTCTCAGGTGCTTTTTCACATCTCTCATGCCCTTAGAACCTCCAGTGGACACATCTCACCTCAAATTCTCCCTGCAGGCAATGAGGCCTTTAGCTCGGACCCCTGCCTCTGGGGACCCCACCTTCCTGCTGTCTCTCTGCACCTTAAACACACCAGGTACAGGCCTGCCCCGAGGCCTTGACCCAATGTCCCCAGGGTCCCCACATCTGACACAAGTCACTTCTCAGGCTGGCCAGTGTTCCTTGCTCACCCTGTACAGAGCGACACCCGCTCACACTGTGACACCCTAGCATGTGGACATGACATTCACATACTCTCAGCACACTTCCACATGACACTCTTCCAGATCCTTCGTTTATCTGTTCATTGCCTGTCTCCTCCCTCTAGACCAACCTTTTTGGGACCGGGGACCAATTCCATGGAAGACAGTTTTTCCATGGACCGGCGGTGGGGGGAGAGAGGTTCCAGATAATTAAAGTGCATTACATTTACCGAGCACTTTATTTCTATCTAATGCCTGTATCTGGCAGGAGATCCTGGCCTGTGGCCCAGAGGCTGAAGACCATGAAAGTGTTAGTCACTCAGTCTTGTCCGACTCTTTGTAGCCCCATGGACTGTAGCCCCCCAGGCTCCCCTGTCCATAGAATTCTTAAACTCATGGAAATAGGGGTTGTGCATGCCAAGGGCACAGGACATAGTTTTGGAATAAATGAATAAATAAAACGTGGGGTGTTTTTTTCCTCTTTGTGTATCTGCCTTAATGAACATGCAAATGTATGAGTAGGTATGCATCTGTGGGAAGGAAGAAAAGAGGAAGATGGAGGAACTGGAGGATAGGCAGTGTGGTTTAGAGAATGATGTGTAGCTGTGACTCTTCCTGTAGACTGTGTGAGGCCTACGGACGCAGATTGGAAGATGAGGGCCAGCATGTTCACCAGCAGGACGTACATTTGAACCAGGCTTTGCTGACCTCCTTCTGTTGCACAGCATCTCCTATTCTAGCCAGTTCTTGAAAAGCAACTCCCTCAATTACAGCTCAGGTTCTGGCTCCTCCCCATTTGGTGAGCAGTACATCAGAAGCAGCTACTCCCACCCACAAGCCCAGAGCTGACAGCAGAGGAACAACCGAAGGCTGCCTTGAGGCACCTGAAGTGACTGGTGAAAATCACTGCAGTGCTTCACGGCCTAAACGGATCCACTAGAGTGCTTGATATTGCCTTAACCAATGTTCAGTTGTTTGAAAAGAAAAACCTCTGGGACTCCCTGGTGGTCCAGTGGTTAAGAATACACCTGCCAATGTACTGCATAGACACAGGTTCGATCCCTAGCCTGGGAAGATCCCACATGACACAGGGCAACTAAGCCTGTGCCCCACAACTGTTGAGCCTGAGCTCTGCAACAGGAGAGGCCACCGCAATGAGAAGCCCACATACTGCCGCACACTGCAAGCAGAGAAAGTCCCCGAGCAGCAATGACGACTCGATGTAGCCAAAAATAAACACATACATATATGTGGTGGTTTAGTCACTAAGTCGTATCCATCTCTTGCGACCCCACAGACTACAGCCCGCCAGGCTCTTCTTTCCATAGGATTTTCCAGGCAAAAATACTGGAGTGGGTTGCCATTTCCTAAACCTCAGCCTAGACCCCCAAGACTCCATTGCTTAAAATGCCCACCTCCCTCCAGAACCCCCACCTCAAACACCAGAAAGAGGAGGGGAAAAGGTCACCTTTCCTTAAACGTAACTTCCTTACGCATCTGAGAACAGAACAGTCCTGAGATGCTTGTGGGGACCAGCCAAGCACCTGGGAGGCTTCTTGACCTCTGAATAGCTGAGGGGTGACCTCACCACGGGACAGGGGACAGAAGCCTGACCAAAGACAGGGTGCACCTCCCAGGCTGAGATTTGGGTGACTGGGGAGGAGGGTGTCACAGGGCACGTCCTCTGGCAGGCCGGCTGAGAGCTGCTCAGCGGACAGGCAAGCACTTCCCACCCAGGTCGCTGGGATTCTGTTTCCCAGGACGGTGCTGCCACCTTTTGGAAACCGAATACTGGACAAACCAGCTCATTCTCAATTAAGAGAGGAGGCTGGTGTAGACAGAGGGGAAGCTAATTATCAGAGGCAGTGGACTGTTCATACAGGAGTCTTCACAAAGCAACCCCTGAGTGAATTCTGCCCCATCTCCACTGGTCCTCCAGGGCCTGGACACAGAATAGCTCATAGGAGCCTGGTCCCGGCCCTCTTGGAGCAGGAGTCCTTGTGTGATGGGACTCACCTCGACCCACCAAGTGGGGAAGCTAGCAGTATTTCCATGTAATTCATTTACTTTATGTGCGTGTGTGTGTGTGCTCAGCCGTGTCCTGTATGCATTTAAAGAGATCCACAGGTATCTTCAGATTACTAAAGTTCAAAGAACAAAAAGTTTAAAATCCTAGAGCAAGGTTTCATAGATGAAGAACAAGGGGGCCCAGAGAGGTAGCAGATAGTAACCAAAGTCACAGTTGAAAGGCCCAGGCTGGTCTTTCACAAGGCCCCGCCAGCCACAGGAGGCCCACCTATGCAGGCTCCCTTCTCTGGGTGAGCATTCCTGAAGGCTATACCAGGAATTTGACCTTTATCTCTAGTACGTCCATGTCTACACATCAGTATCTTGCCTGTCTGGCTAGACCGGTAGCTGAGGAGTGGAAGGAGGGACCATATCCAAGTCCTCTGGGAAACCTCCAAGTATCCGTGCCAGCCTCTCTTTTCTGATCCCATCTTCTGATGGCTGGTCTTAGGAAATCCTTCCCGGGGTCATCCCTATTGCTCCATCTCTCCTGGGTTCTATTAAGAACCACTGAACAACACGGACAGAAGCTCTTTAGAGAGAGACACAAGGGAGCTAGATGGCCGGGAGATCAGGGGTCAGGGGGTTTCACCTTCTAAGTTTTGACCTTTAGCATTTAAATCATAGGAACATATCAATTATTCAAAAATTTGTCATTAGTGTTATGCTACCTATCCAGCTGGTGGAGAAATGAATAATTTATCACATAAATCCCAGAGGGCAGGGTTGGAATAAAACTCACTCCCTAGTCCAGCCAGGGGTCAATGCCACAGCCGGAGAAATGGAGCAGAAGGTTTCCCACAAGAAAATGAGCAGCTCGATGCTCTTCGGCCTCGTCACACATTTTTAAGGACCGCCCAAGGTTGCAGATGGAAAGTTGATGCTAGAACAGGGGGCCATGGAGGCAGTAGTGTGGTCAACATCAAAGGGCTGGACCCAAAGGAACAGGTCTGGAGGTAAGGCAAAGGAGTACACGCTAAACGGGGGAGAGAAGAGCACCCCTTCCTGACCCCATAGACTCGCTGCCCCCTGCCATTCTCCTGTGAGATCACCCTCCTCTGTGTGCCCACAGCTCCGGGCAATGCCAGCACCTAGAGCCAGCCCGCAGTGGGCCCAGCTTCCTGTCTCCTTGCTGGGCCACTGCCTCTCATTCCTGAGCCTGTTTGCACATCTGTCAAGTGAGGGCTGGGTAAGAGGCCACCTGTAGTAACCCACGCTGTACTTATCTGAAAATATTTCTTTCCTTCCGATAATTATGGGGAAGCCAAGTCAAGTTCCCCCCCACCAGCTGGCCAGAAATATGCCCAGAGTTTTCAGGTAAGCCTTCAGGCTGGGGAGCAGACCCTCCAAGCAACTAAGAAACCAGCTACAGGGATACAAGCCAGTAATTCTAGGGGTGGGGTAGGGGGGACACCAGGCAGGAGCTGCTGGAGGTGGGGGACAAGGAGGGAAGAGGAGTAAAAAGTGTGGCTCCAGCCCAGCGAGGCTGCTGGGGAGCAGCCGTGGGCCAGAGGAGACCGCAGGAACACAGGCTCCGCTCCTAGGGCACCTGACAGCTCCCCAGGCCCAGCCCTCGTGAAGCCGCCGCCTCCGCAGGCTGAAGCGCTCATTCCCATTCTCTCTACTTCTCAGGCTTTGAAAACCAGATGCAACCCACAGAGAAGAAACCCAGAGAAGACTTTTAAGACTCTAACAATATCCAAAAGAAAGAGGAAAGCGGTTTTCTTTCCTAAAGCATAATGCAGCCCCCAGGACCCCTCCCATGGAGACAAGGGGAGGGCATGCTTTCTGAGCAGACTCGTCACCCCCAAACTCATTCTTGTAACTCCACAGATAACTGGGTCCTATTGTGTCTGGGCTAAATGCTGGGGATTCTCAGTGAGCAAGACCAAGGCGTCCTTGTTGCTACTACCCTCCTTTGTAATATGTCCTAGAGGAACAGGGCTTCAAACAGAGCTCTGATAAGCTGCTCCAAAAAGTAGAGTATGTCATAAGAGAGTAGGCACAATCGGCTCTGATCCAGTCTTCTGGGGGAATGTGAAACTACAAGGGCCCCAGGGGATGACTAGTTCTGAGGTAGGAAACCAGTTTCATCTTGAATACCGCCTCTGATGCTGTCTACCCACCAGGAAAGGATTCTAAGGCTGAGACTGAGTCGTAGAATCCTTAAGCCAGGAAGCAGTGAGAAACAACAGAACCACGACTGATTGGCAAAGTTTGCACAGGCCTGGGACCCTTCAGAGGTTACAGACTGGCTTGAATCCCATGGCACACATCTGACTATCAGACCAGTGCTCTTTCCACTATGTAGCTCTAAAGACTGATGCAAGAGGCTAAAGGCAAAGGCACTCTGAAGAGACTGTGCAAGACTGTGGGGGTTGGTTCTACCATCTCTCTAGGAACAGAGATTGGGACATCATGCAGAGCCCCAAGATGGCGGCAGGCCTGCTACTGCGAGAGTATTAAGCAAGAATTACTAACCCACAGGAACCTAGTTACATCCTGATGATTAAGGCTTTAGCAATTTAAGTATTTCTCCCAAAGGGTTTTGATTTATTGGCTAACGCTGCAGTTAAAAGAAGTGTGTGTTCGCCAACCAGTTGTATAGCAGAAAAATTAGAAAGGCTGTGGAGATCAGGTCCATGCACATTGCTTGTAAACTTGGCTTTGCTCTCCTGACATTTCATCAAGCAGCAAAGTCAGGTTCTCTTTTGATAGTCAGCCTCCTCCAGTCTATAGACCTGGCAAAACCATCCCACCAAGGCCGTGACTAGAGTTTAATTTCAGCAGCCACCTCCTCAAACCCTGAAAGGAACGTGACTCTGTCGCTTCCATGGCCTGCTTAACCCCCAGGGGGACAGTCCTTTCCCAGGTGGAGTCTGTGCAGAATCTGTCCAGAGAGGGCAGGGGAGGAGGGCTGGCCCTTCCACTGTGTCTGGTTTGTTCCTGTGGGCACCACACTGACGTCCCCCGAGTGTGATGTACCACTAGCTGCATGCTTCAGTTTTGTTCAGGTTTGGGAGCCTGGTACAAGGGCAGGAAGGGGGTGACGCAGCCCCACAGGTAAGTCTTGGCCAATCCTGGTAACTCCACTGTTCTCAGCAGGGATTGGATAGGATGGGCCATCCGTGGCAATTCTGTCCATTAAGACTTGAGGTAAAGTCTATTAGGGGTTCCTGGGAGGATCTTTCTCTCTCTCAATCAGAGGCACAAGGAAGAGACCGCTCTTCTGACTTTGGGCTTTGTCTGCAGTGCAGTCGTTTGGGCACCAAGAGGAAAACTGGGTGGCTGGGACAAGCAGTGCATGGAGGCTGCCACAAGGGGGTCCCACGGAGCCACCGAACGAACCAGCCACCGGGAACCACAGGTGAAGGTGACTCATCCTACCTGGGGAGGTTTTTTAGGGGAGGTAATGACAGATTCTCTTTACAACTAAAGACACTCTACCTGGTCCATGAAGTTACTGTCACCCTTCTTTCACAGAGGACAGAAACAGAGCGAGCTCATGAGCCCCTGACACAACAGTATGCCGCTAACCAGGGCCAGGAGGAGAACACAGCTGAGCCTGTCCAACCCCAAAGCCCTGTGTCTTCCCATCTTCCCTCTCCCTGTGGGGCCTCCTCTGGGCCCTGTACACAGAAGCTGCTTCATATGTGCTTGATAGCAAACAAGCAGTCTCTCTGCTCAGTTCCCTGGGAAAACTTCCCAGAGACTGGAAGCAGACCCTCACAGAAACCCAAGCAGCCACCACTGGAGGTCTCCATACCAACCAACACTCCATTTCAACCATTAAAAAAAAAAAACTTCCCACACAGTCCACCAGAGATGCTCAACCCGGAGCCAGGGCAGGAAGTCACCAGAAACTATACCCTAGGGCCACCACTTCCATCTGCTGAGGAAAGCCCTGCTGTGTCACAGGACTGTGACATCAGGACTGTAAGCTGGCTGGAAAAAAAAAAAAAAATCGAGGCACAACGCTAACGACACATTATAAGCAAAGTGACAGGGCCGCCCCCACAGCATGGATGCCCCCAGCTCTGGGGACACTGCCAGCTATTCAACACCTTATCTCACTCACTCACAACCAGGGAGAGAAAGGAAAAAGTGACTGAGCAATTACGGACTGTCAACCTTGCAGATGGAGTAATTAATTCACTGCCACCTGCAGAGGTGATGCAGCAGGTCTGAGAGATGCTAAAACCGAATGAGGCTGATGCAGGGAGGTGAGCTCATGCAGAAGCCCATGGGCCAGTTTTTGCCTTCCAAGCTCTGTGCATCTGCAGCTAGATGGAAAACACGGGTTTGGTGGACCTGGGCTTCCATCTTAAGTCCAGGCAAACTAGTGAACCTCTGCACTTCTGCTGCAAAATCAAGACGAACCAAGTAGTCTTTCCACCAAACAGTGCTGATGGCGCTGCAGGCACCGTGGGGCCAAAGGTGAGCAAAACAGGACGTTCCAGGAGGGACACAGACGCGAAATCAGGCAGTGACAAGAGTCACCCCACAACGGGGTTGGTGCTCCGATAGGGGAATCAGTGACGTGGCTGCTGAAGAAGTGGGAGGGAATCTGATGAAGCTGACGGAGGGAGTCTGCATGTGGACTTCGTGTGTGTGGAGGGGACTGGTAGAGCCTTCAACACGGCGGGGGCTGGGGAAGGGGTGAGAAAGAGCCTGGGGCACTGATGCCAGGGACTGAAAGAAGTTCAGGGGGCTGGGCCTGAGCGGAGGAGAGCGTGGACATCATCCCTAAGACAGCAAAGAGCACAGAAGGGCACACGCCAGGCACAGACATGATCCGACAGACTGCCATGCGGAGAATCAAATGGAGAGGGTGACTGGGTGCAGAGGGACCAGCCAGAGACTCCTGGGACATCAAGGTGAGAGATGGTGGTGGCCTGCAGCAGGGCAATGTGAGGCTGGGCATGAGAAGAGCTGAACAGATATTCAAGAGGCAGAATCAACTAGTGGGAGACTAGGTGTGGGAGGGAAGGCCAGGAGGGAGCTGTGTCAGCAGATTTCTGGCCGAGACAACTGGACTTAACGCTGTACCAACCAGCACCTGGAGGGGAGTCAGGCAGTGAAGCGGGTATCGAGAGACAATGAGAAGTTCAGTGTTGGGTGTCAGACACGGTATGAAAGCTCCACGGGAATAAACGTCTGCTCGCCTAAACTCTAACTCCTAATTCCAGCCGACCCAATTTTGTACATCACATCTTGCCAATTTTTAAACATATTTTTTCACTTCTCTGAAATCAAGATGTTTGTAAATGAACAGGTGACCTGTTTAGTTGGCAGTATTCTTAGTGGTATATACAAGGGTGGTATACACAAAGGATGAAATCTTGGATTTGATGAAATTATGTCTATCAACCTTACAAGAAAATAGTACATGAATTTCTCTCCTTATGACATAAGTCCTACCTAGCTCCAGAAAGATCTGAAGTAGCCTTTAAAATAAAGTTCATAGGACAGAATGATTTCTGTAAAACAAAAATTACCCCTGGGATCAAATATTGAAAAGAATCCTCAGAAGACCCACTCCTCCACAGGAGGGGCTCGGCTCAAATAAAAACAAGAGGTCAAACAAGCGTCCCGAAGCCCCCAAACCTGAGAACTAAAACACAAACCAGGAGACAGAATAATCTAGAAAGAAAAAAAACAACTACTACTAGCAAGAAACTGACTGACTTACAGACACCACAGAGATGGGTATGGCCTGGAGGTCTCAGGAAAGATATCTTTTAAAAAACAGTGGGTCTGAGGATCTGATGCGGCCTTGAGAGCTTTATTGCTGCTCTTTCCAAAAAGGATATGATGAGAGATGGTAATAGCTTACTAATACTGCTCAAGAATTTCATACACCTTTGGATTTCTCTGGTGGTGCCGTGGATAAGAATCTACCTGCCAATGCAGGACACACGAGTTCGATCCCTGGTCTGGGACGATTCCACATGCCATGGAGCAACTAAGCCCATGAGCCATTACTTCTGAGCCCATGCTCTAGAGCCCACTAGCTGCAAGCGCAGCCAAAAATAAATACTTAAAAAACAACCTTTAAAAAAAAAGAATTGCATACATTTTCATTCAAGAACTGAACAAGCATCTCCTGTAAAAAAAACAGAACATTCTGTAAGAATAACCCGTGTGCTTTCCTGACTTTCATATGCCAAGAAACACGTCTAGGTCTACACTCATTTTGGAGAAGCCAGGCTGCTGGCACCTGCAAGTCTGACTCACTGAAGACAGTCAGTCCTTCCATGGTGGGGTTCACAGTGCAGACCACATGGCTGCCTGCCTCCTCCACAGAGGAGCGAAACAAGGCTGCAAGACGTCAGCACCCGAAACCCGAAGGGCTTCACTTCTCTTCTGAAACTGCATCTTCTGCCCCATCACAAAACACTAGGGCACCCCTTACCTTCCCACAGCTCTGACCTTTGCCATCTTCTATAGCCAGGCTCTACTGGGGGCCGCTCAGAATAGCAATAATTATGGAAGTGTTCACACTAATAACTACAATTTTTGAGAACTTGCTATGGGCCATGCTTTGTTTATATGTTCTTCTTTAATTCTTACAAAAACTCCTTCAGAACATGAACCCCATTTCACTAATGAAATTTTTTATTTCAAAAAAATGAACCTGAAGTTTACCAGTTAGCCTAAAAATACCACCACCAAAAACACCAGCAAGAGAAGAGCAGGAAGAGGGGCTGCTTGATACTCACATTCCCAGACCCTAAGATGCCTTCCCCTGGTTTATTTTGCCTACTTAAAGACTTTCCCTGTGGGAGAAAAATGAGAGAGTAAGCAAAAGAACAAGATTCAGGAAACTCTCTTTCTCCAAGTACACGTGGCTAGAGGTCTTTAAATTGTTAGGCACAAACTCTATTAAAAATAACAATGCCAGAGAAAGACACGAGCTCACCTCATCTCATGAAAACACCAAAATGAGAACTAACTGCTAAACAACCATTGACAAAAAAAAAAAAACACTGACACATACCACAAAAGATCCAAAAACAAAGAAGAAACCATGAGACAGTCAGAGGGTGCAATGGTGATAAAATCAAATCCCATACCTCCTCTCCCAGAATGGACAACTCACAAATGGGAAAATAATCACATCACAGAGGTTCCCCCAAAAGAATGAAGGTTCTGAGCCCCAAGTTGGGCTCCGAACCTGGTGGGGTTCGGATCTTAAGCATTGGGAGGAGGAACCCCAAGAGCATATAACTTTGATGCCCAGAGGCATTTTATTGCAGGAATTCCACTGAACTGGAGAAAACAAGAACTCCACTCTAAGAAGGCGCACACAAGTTCATGTACACTAGGACCCAGGGAAAAAAGAAGTGACCTTCTAAGAGCCTGGGCCAGACCTATGTGCTAGTATCCTGCAGAGGCAGGACACAACTGTGACTCCCTGCAGGGACAAAGACCCTAGTGGCAGCAGTTCTGGGGAGTACTCCTTGGCGTGAGCCCTGCTGGAGGCCACCATTTGCTCACCAAGACCAAGCCCCACTCAACAGCCTCCACTCCTGAAATCTCTCAGGCCAACCAACCAAGAGGGGAAGAACACAGTCCCACCCATTAGTAGACAGGCTGTGCAAACTCTTCCTGAGCCCACAGCTGCAGAGTCAACAGATTCCTTGAATTGCCCTTGCCCACCGAGGGACAAGACCCACCTCCATCCACCAGTGGGCAGTAAACAGTTCCTGCCACCTGCAGCCTCTCAGTTCAGTTCAGTCACTCAGTTGTGTCCAACTCTTTGCAACCCCATGAACTGTATCATGCCAGGCCTCGCTGTCCATCACCAATCCTGGAGTTTACTCAAACTCATGGCCATTGAGTCAGTTATGCCATCTAATCATCTCATCCTCTGTCATCCCCTGCTCCTCCCGCCTTCAATCCTTCCCACCATCAAGGTCTTTTCAAATGAGTCAGTTCTTTGCATGAGGAGGCCAAAGTATTGGAGTTTCAGCTTCAGCATCAGTCCTTCCAGTGAATATTCAGGACTGATTTTCTTTAGGATGGACTGGTTGGATCTCCTTGCTCCCAGGGACTCTCAAGAGTCTTCTCCAACACCACAGTTCAAAAGCATCAATTCTTCGGCACTCAGCTTTCTTTATAGTCCAACTCTCACATCCATACATGACCACTGGAAAAACCATAGCTTTGACTAGATGGACCTTTGTTGGCAAAGTAATGTCTCTGCTTTTTAAAATGCTGTCTAGATTGGTCATACCTTTTCTTCCAAGGAGCAAGTGTCTTTTAATTTTATGGCTGCAGTCACCATCTGCAGTGATTCGGGAGCCCCCTCAAAAATAAAGTCTGTCACTGTTTCCATTGCTTCCTCATCTATTTGCCATGAAGTGATGGGACCAGATGCCATGATCTTAGTTTTCAGAATGTTGAGTTTTAAGCCAACATTTTCACTCTCCTCTTTCACTTTCATCAAGAAGTTCTTTAGGTCTTCTTCACTTTCTGCCATAAGAGTGGTGTCATCTGCATATCTGAGGTTATTGATATTTCTCCCAGCAATCTTGATTTCAGCTTGTGCTTCATCCAGCCCAGCATTTCTCATGATGTACTCTGCATATAAGTTAAACAAGCAGGGTGACAATATACAGCCTTGTATATTGTACTCCTTTCCCAATTTGGAACCAGTCAGTCGTTCCATGTCCAGTTCTAACTGTTGCTCCTGACCTGCATACAGATTTCTCAAGAGGCAGGTCAGGTGGTCTGGTATTCCCATCTCTTTCAGAATTTTGCAGTTTGTTGTGATTCACACAGTCAATGGCTTTGGAAAGTCAACAAAGCAGAAGTAGATGTTTTTCTGGAACTCTCTTGCTTTTTCAAGGATCCAATTGATGTTGGCAATTTGATCTCTGGTTCCTCTGCCTTTACTAAATCCAGCTTGAACATCTGGAAGTTCACGGTTTACATCCTGCTGAAGACTGGCTTGGAAAATTTTGAGAACTACTTTGCTAGCGTGTGAGATAAGTGCAATTGTGCGGTAGTTTGAGCATTCTTTGGCATTGCCTTTCTTTGGGATTGGAATGAAAACTGACCTTTTCCAGTTCTGTGGCCACTGCTGTGTTTTCCAAATTTGCTGGCATATTGAGTGCAACACCTTCACAGCATCATCTTTTAGGATTTGACATAGTTCAACTGGAATTCCATCACTTCCACTAGCTTTGTTCATAGTGATGCTTCCTAAGGCCCATTTGACTTCACATTCCAGGATGTCTGGCTCTAGGTGAGTGATCACACCATCATGATTATCTTGGTCATGAAGATCTTTTTTGTACAGTTCTTCTGTGTATTCTTGCCACCTCTTCTTAACATCTTCTGCTTCTGTTAGGTCCATATCATTTCTGTCGTTTACTGTGCCCATTTTTGCATGAAAAGTTCCCTTGGTATCTCTAATTTTCTTGAAGAGATCTCTAGTCTTTCCCATTCTATTGTTTTCCTCTATTTCTTTGCATTGATCACAGAGGAAGCCTTTCTTATCTCTCCTTGCTATTCTTTGGAACTCTGCATTCAGATGCTTATACCTTTCCTTTTCTCCTTTGCCTTCCTCTTTTCTTCTTTTCACGGCTATTTGTAAGGCCTCCTCAGACACCCATTTTGCCTTTTTCCATTTCTTTTTCTTGGGGATGGTCTTGATCGCTGCCTCCTGTACAATGTCATGAACCTCTGTCCATAGTTCTTCAAGCACTCTATCAGATCTAATTCCTTGACTCTATTTCTCACTTCTACTGTATAATCGTAAGGGATTTGATTAGGTATACCTGAATGGTCTAGTGGTTTTCCCTACTTTCTTCAATTTTAGTCTGAATTTGGCAATAAGGGGTTCATGATCTGAGCCACAGTCAGCTCCCGGTCTTGTTTTTGCTGATTGTACAGAGCTTTTCCATCTGTGGCTGCAAATAATATAATCAATCTGATTTCGGTATTGGCCATCTGGTGATGTCCATGTGTAGAGTCTTCTCTTGTGTTGTTGGAAGAGGGTGTTTCCTATAACCAGTGCATTCTCTTGGCAAAACTTTGTTAGCCTTTGCCCTGCTTCATTCTGTACCCCAAGGCCAAATTTGCCTGTTACTCCAGGTATTTCTTGGCTTCCTACTTTTGCATTCCAGTCCCCTATAATGAAAAGGACATCTTTTCTGGATGTTAGTTCTAGAAATTCTTGTAAGTCTTCATAGAACCATTCAACTTCAGCTTCTTCAGCATTACTGGTCTGGGCATAGACTTGGATTACTGGGATATTGAATGGTTTGCCTTGGAAACGAACAGAGATCATTCTGTCACTTTTGAGATTGTATCTAAGTACTGCATTTCATCATGAGAAATGCTGGGATGGAAGAAGCACAAGCTGGAATCAAGATTGCTGGGAGAAATATCAATAACCTCAGATATGCAGATGACACCACCCTTATGGCAGAAAGTGAAGAGGAACTAAAAAGCTTCTTGATGAAAGTGAAAGAGGAGAGTGAAAAAGTTGGCTTAAAGCTCAACATTCAGAAAACAAAGATCATGGCATCTGGTCCCATCACTTCATGGGAAATAGATGGGGAACAGTGGAAACAGTGTCAGACTTTATTTTTGGGGGCTCCAAAATCACTGCAAATGGTGACTGCAGCCATGAAATTAAAAGACGCTTACTCCTTGGAAGGAAAGTTATGACCAACCTAGACAGCATATTCAAAAGCAGAGACATTACTTTGCCAACAAAGGTCCGTCTAGCCAAGGCTATGGTTTTTCCAGTGGTCATGTACAGATGTGAGAGTTGGACTGTGAAGAAAGCTGAGCGCTGAAGAATTGATGCTTTTGAACCGTGGTGTTGGAGAAGACTCTTGAGAGTCCCTTGGACTGCAAGCAGATCCAATCAGGCCATTCTAAAGGAGATCAGCCCTGGGATTTCTTTGGAAGGAATGATGCCAAAGTGGAAACTCCAGTACATTGGCTACCTCATGTGAAGAGTTGACTCATTTGAAAAGACTCTGATGCTGGGAGGGATTGGGGGCAGGAGGAAAAGGGGACGACAGAGGATGAGATGGCTGGATGGCATTGCCAACTCGATGGACATGAGTTTGAGTGAACTCCGGGAGTTGGTGATGGACAGGGAGGCCTGGCGTGCTGCGATTCATGGGGTCACAAAGAGTCAGACATGACTGAGCGACTGAACTGAACTGAACTGCATTTCAGACTCTTGTGTTGACTATGATGGCTACTCCATTTCTTCTAAGGGATTCTTGACCACAGTAGTATTTATAATGGTCTTCTGAGTTAAATTCACCCATTCCAGTCCATGTTAGTTCGATGATTCCTAAAATGTTGATGTTCACTCTTGCCATCTCCTGTTTGACCATTTCCAATTTGCCTTGATTCATGGACCTACCATTCCAGGTTCCTATGCAATATTACTTTATACAGCATCAGACTTTACTTCCATCACCAGTCATATCCACAACTGGACGTTGTTTTTGTTTTGGCTCATCCTTCATTCTTTCTGGAGTTATTTCTCCACTGATCTCCAGTAACATATTGGGCACCTACTGACCTGAGGTGTTCATCTTGCAGTGTCCTATCTTTTCACCCTTTCATAATGTTCATGGGGTTCTCAAGGCAAGAATACTGAAGTGGTTTGCCATTCCTTTCTCCAGTGGACCATGTTTTGTCAGAACTCTCCACCATGACCTGTCTGTCTTGGGTGGCCCTACACAGTATGGCTCATAGTTTCATTAAGTTAGACAAGGCTGTGGTCCATGTGATCAGATGGGTTTGTTTTCTCTAATTGTGGTTTTCAGTCTCTCTGCCCTCTGAAGGAGAAGGATAAGAGGCTTATGGAAGCTTCCTGATGGGAGAGACTGACTGAAGGGAAAACTGGGTCTTGTTCTGATGGGCAGGGCCATGCTCAGTAAATCTGTAATCCAATTTTCTTTTGAAGGGTGGGCCTTTGTTCCCTCCCTGCTGTTTGACCCGAGGCCAAACTATGGTAGAGGTAATGAAGATAATGGGGACCTCCTTCAAAAGGTCCCATACAAGCACTGGTACACTCAGGGCCCCCAACCGTGCAGCAGGCCACTGCCGACTGACGCCTCCGCCAGAGACTCCTGGACACTCATGCCCAAGTCTGGGTCAGTCTCTTGTGGGCTCACTGCTCCTTTCTCCTGGGTCCTGGTGCACACACGATTCTGTTTGTGCCATCCAAGAATCTGCTTCCCCAGTCCTATTTAAGTTCTGGCGGCTCTATGGTAGGATTAATGGTGACCTCCTCCAAGAGGACTTATGCCATATCCAGGTCTACTGCACCCAGAGCCCCTGCCACCGCAGCAGTCCACTGCTGACCTGCACCTCCTCAGGAGACACCCAAGCACAGTTCTGTCTCAGCCTCTATGGGGTCTCTGGGTCCTGGTGCACACAAGGCATGTTTGAGCCCTCTGCTGCTGCTCCTAAGTCGCTTCAGTCGTGTCCAACTCTGTGAGACCCCATGGAGAGCAGTCCACCAGACTCCTCCAACCCTGGGATTCTCCAGCTAAGAATACTGGAGTGGGTTGCCATTTCCTTCTCCATTAAGCCCTCTGAGCCCAGCCTTATCCACCAGGGGGCAGACAGCAGAACCAAGAACTACAACCCTGCAGACTGCAGAATGGAAACCACAATTACAGAAACTTAGACAAAATGATACAGCATAGGAACATGTCCCACACAAAGAAATAAGAAAAAAAATCCCAGAAGTACAACTACAATCTATTGAAAAAGAATTCAGAGTAATGACAGTAAGGATGATCCGAGATCTTGGGGAAAAAATGGAGGCACAGATCAAGAAGATACAAGAAATGTTTTTAAAAAGAGCCAGCAACCTAGATGTCCATCAGCAGATGAATGGATAAGAAAGCTGGGTACATATACACAATGGAGTATTACTCAGCCATTAAAAAGAACACATTTGAATCAGTTCTAATGAGGTGGATGAAACTGGAGCCTATTATATAGAGTGAAGTAAGCCAGAAAGAAAAACACCAATACAGTATACTAACGCATATATATGGAATTTAGAAATATGGTAATGATAACCCTGTATGAGAGACAGCAAAAGAGACACAGATGTATAGAACAGTCTTTTGGACTCTGTGGGAGAGGGCGAGGGTGGGATGATTTGGGAGAATGGCATTGAAACATGTATAATAACATATGTGAAACGAATCAGCAGTCCAGGCT
Source organism: Bubalus kerabau (assembly GCF_029407905.1). Classification (NCBI taxonomy): domain Eukaryota; kingdom Metazoa; phylum Chordata; class Mammalia; order Artiodactyla; family Bovidae; genus Bubalus; species Bubalus kerabau. Next base: position 74,365,616 of record NC_073631.1, on the reverse strand, counting down.
TGATGCAGGATACAGGAAGCTTGGGGCTGGTGCACTGGTGACCCAGAGGGAGGGTATGGGGAGGGAGGAGGGAGGGGGTTCAGGATGGGGAGCACGTGTACACCCGTGGTGGATTCATGTGGATGTATGGCAAAACCAATACCAAAAAAAAAAAAAAAGAGCCAGAAGATTTAAAGAACAGAGATGAACAATATAATAAATGAAAAATACGCTAGACCGAATCAGTAGCAGAATAATGAGGCAGGGGAATGGATAAGTGAACTGTAAGACAGAACTGTAGAAATCACTGCTGCAATACAGAATAAAAATAAAAGAATGAAAAGAAACGAGGACAATCTAAGAGACTTCTGGAAAAACATGAAATGCACCAATATTCACATTACAGTGTTCCATGAAGGAAAGGAGAGGGAGAGAGGACCTAAGGAAATATTTGAAGAGATAATAGCTGAAAGGAAGCACAGGGTCCCACATAATATAAACCCAAGAAAGAACATGCCAATATAAACATGTCAAGACACACAGTAATCAAGTTGACAAAAAGACAGAGAAAAAATTAAAAATAACAACGGAAAAGCAACAAGTAACAAAAAAAGGAATTCCCGTACAGTCATTAGCTGGTTTTTCAGCACAAACTCTGCAGGCCAGAAGGGAGTGGTATGATATATTTAATGTAATGCAATGGAAGAACTTAGAATGAAGAATATTCTACCTAGCAAGGCTCTCATTCAGATTTGACAGAGAAATCAAAAGGTTTAAAGGCAAGTAAAAACTAAGAGAATTCAGCACCAGCAAACCAGCTTTACAACAAATGCTGGAAGAATTTCCCTAGTTTTCTCAAGGGAGAGGGCACAACTATAAACAAAAAAAAATCACAAATGGGAAAGCACGCCAATAAAGGAAAATATACAGTAAAAGTCGAAAGTCATCCACACACAAAGCAGCAACTATGAAAAGATGAGAGTACAAATGCAGGAAATGGGAAATGCATGTGAAATTAAGAGACCAGCAACTTAAAATAACCTTTTATATGTATAGACAGCTATTACAAAACCTCATGGAAACTGCAAACTAAAAAACAATAGATACAGACACAAAATGAAAAAGCAACCCAAACACAACACTGAAAATAGTCATCAAATCACAAGAAACGTGAACAAGAGAGCAAGGGAAGAAAAAAGACCTACAAAAATAAATCCAAGCAATTAATAAAATTGTATTAGGAACATACATATTGATAATTATCTTAAATTTAAATGAACTAAATGATCCAAAAGATACAGACCAGATGAATACGTACAGAAACAAGACCTATATATAAGAGAACCACTTCAGATCTAGGGACACAAACACTGAAGGTGAGATAGAAAATGTATTCCACTCAAATGGCAATCAAAAGAAAGCTGAAGTAGCAAATACTCAGAAAAAAAAAAAAAGACTTTAAATTACTGTAACAAGAGACAAGGAAAGACACTACATAATGATCAAGGGATTAATCCAAGAAGAGGATATAACAATTGTAAATATATACGCACCCAACATAGGAGCACCTCAATATGTATGCCAAATGCCAACAGCCATAAATGGGGAAATAAAGAGTAACACAATAATAATGAAGGACTTTAACATCCCATTTACACCAGTGAACTGATCATTCAGACTGAAGATCAATAAGGAAACACAGACCTTAAATGACACAACAGGCCAGATGAGCTTAATTAGTATTTATAGAACAGTCCATCCAAAACAGCACCTTCTTCTCAAGTGCACATGGAACATTCTCCAGAACAGATCACATCTTGGGCCTCAAATCAAATGCCAAAAAATTTAGGAAAACTGAAATCATATCAAACTCCTTTCCTGACCACAACACTATGAGAATAGAAATCAACTACAAGAAAAAAAGCTGTTAAAAAAAAAAAACCCACAAACACGTGGAGGTTAAACAATATGTTACTAAACAATCAATGGATCACTGAATAAATCAAAGAGGAAATAAAAAAAAATGCCTAGAGACAAATTACAACAAAAACATGAGGATCCAAAACCTATGGGGCATGGCAAAAGCAGCTCAAAGAGGGAAGTTTATAGCTTCCAACAAACCAGAAGTCCAACTACAACCTTACCTCAGGAAACAAGAACGAACACAAATAAACAACCTAACCTTACACCTAAAGCAACTAGAGAAGGAAGAACAAACAAAACCCAAAGTTAGCAGAAGGAAAGAAATCATAAAGATCAAAGCAGAAATAGAGAGATGAAGAAAACAATAGAAAAGATCAATGAAACTAAAAGCTGGTTCTTTGAAGAGATAAATAAAATGGGTAAACCTTTAGCCAGACTCACCAAGAAAAAAAAAAGAGAGGGCTCAAATCAATAAAATTAGAAATGAAAAAGGAGTAGTTATAATGGACACCACAGAAATACAAAGGATCGTAAGAGACTACTACAAGCAACACATAGTCCAATAAAATGGAAAACCTAGAAGACATGGAAAATTCTTAGAACAGCAAAACCTCCCATGACTGAAACAAGAAGAAATAGAAAATACGAACAGACCAACTACAAGTACTGAAATTGAAACTGTGATTTAAAAAATCCCAACAAACAAAAGTCCAAGAACAGATGGCTTCAAAATGAATTCTATCAAACATTTAGAGAAAAGTTAACACCTTTCCTTTTGAAACTCTTTCAAAAAAAAATGTAGAGGAAGGAACACTCCCAGCTCCCTTCTATGAGGCCAGCATCACCCTGATACTAAAGCCAAATAAAGATAACAAAAAGAAAGAAAAGAAAATTACAGGCCAATATAGAACATAGAAGCAAAAATTCTCAAAATACTAGCAAACCAAATCCAACCATACATTAAACAGACCATACACCATGATCAAGTGGGATTTATCCCAAGGATGCATGGATTCTTCAATGCAAGCAAATGAATCAATATGATATTCCATATTAACAAACTGAAGAATAAAAACCATACGATTTTTGTTTATTTTGTTACAAAGTGTCCTAATTTCATTCTTTTACATGTGCTGTCCAGTTTTCCCAGCACCACTTATTAAAGAGGCTATCTTTGCCCCATTGTATATTCTTGCCTCCTTTGTCAAAAATAAGGAACACTTCCAAACACCATACACAAAGATAAACTCAAAATGGATTAAAGACCTAAATGTAGGACCAGAAACTATAAAACTCTTAGAGGAAAACATAGGCAGAACACTCTATGATATAAATCACAGCAAGATCCTCTATGACCCACCTCCTAGAGTAATGGAAATAAAAACAAAAACAAACAAGTCAGACCTAATTAAACTTAAAAGCTTTTGCACAGCAAAGGAAAACTATAAACAAGGTAAAAAAGACAACCCTCAGAATGAGCAAATAATAGCAAATGAAACAACTGACAAAAGATGAATTTCCAAAATATACAAGCAATCATACAAGTCATACAAGTCAATACCAGAAAAACAAACAATCCAATCAAAAAGTAGGCAAAAGACCTAAAAAGACATTTCTCCAAAGAAGAGACACAGATGGCTAACAAACACATGAGAAGATGCTTAACATCAGTCATTATTAGAGAAATGCAAATCAAAACTACAATGAGATATCACCTCACACTGGTCAGAATGGCCATCATCAAAAGTCTACAAACAATAAATGTTGGAGAGGATGTGGAGAAAAGGGAACCCCCTTGCACTGTTGATGGGAATGTAAATTGATACAGCCACTATGGAAGACAGTATGGAGATTCCTTAAAAATTTAGGAATAAAACCACCATATGACCCAGCAATCCTACTCCTAGGCATATACCCTGAGGAAAACAAAATGGAAAAGACACATGTACCCCAGTGTTCATTGCAGCACTATTTACAATAGCTAGGACATGAAAGCAACATAGATGTCCATCAAGAGATGAATGGATAAAGAAGCAGTGGTACATATATATAATGGAATATTACTCAGCCATAAAAAGGAATGCATTTGAGTCAGTTCTAATGAGGTGAATGAACCTAGAGCCTATTACACACAGTGAAGTAAGTCAGAAAGAGAAAAACAAATATTGTATACTAAGGCATATATATAGAATCTAGAAAGATGGTTCAGTTCAGTTTGTGTCAGTTCAGTTCGCTCAGCCATGTCCGACTCTTTGCAACCCCATGAACTGCAGCACGCCAGGCCTCCCTGTCCATCACCAACTCCCGGAGTTCACCCAAACTCATATCCATTGAGTCGGTGATGCCATCCAGCCATCTCATCCTCTGTCATCCCCTTCTCCTCCTGCCCCCAATCCCTCCCAGCATCAGGGTCTTTTCCAATGAGTCAACTCTTCGCATGAAGTGGCCAAAGTATTGGAGTTTCAGCTTCAGCATCAGTCCTTCCAATGAACACTCAGGACTGGTCTCATTTAGGATGGACTGGTTGGATCTCGTTGCAGTCCAAGGGACTCTCAAGAGTCTTCTCCAACACCACAGTTCAAAAGCATCAATTCTTTGGTGCTCAGCTTTCGTCACAGTCCAACTCTCACACCGATACGACTACTGGAAAAACCATAGCCTTGACTAGACGAACCTTTGTTGGCAAAGTAATGTCTCTGCTTTTGAATATGCTATCTAGGTTGGTCATAACTTTCCTTCAAAGGAGTAAGCGTCTTTTACATTCATGGCTGCAATCACCATCTGCAGTGATTTTGGAGCCCCAAAAAATAAAGTCTGACACTGCTTCCACTGTTTCCCCATCTATTTCCCGTGAAGTGATGGGACCAGAGGCCATGATCTTCGTTTTCTGAATGTTGAGCTTTAAGCCAACTTTTTCACTCTCCTCTTTCACTTTCATCAAGAGGCTTTTTAGTTCCTCTTCACTTTCTGCCATAAGGGTGGTGTCATCTGCACATCTGAGGCTATTGATATTTCTCCTGGCAATCTTGATTCCAGCCTGTGCTTCTTCCAGCCCAGTGTTTCTCATGAAAGACAGTACTGATGAAATTATTTGCAAGACAACAAAGGAGACACAGATGTAAAGAACAGACTTATGGACCCAGTGCCAGGGGGAGGAAGGAGGGGGTGGGATGTACAGAGAGAGTAACATGGAAACATACATTATCATATGTAAATTGATAGCCAATGGGAATTTGATGTATGACTCTGGGAACTCAAACCAGGGCTCTATAACAACCTAGAGGGGTCGGATGGGGCGAGGGGTGGGAAGGAGGTTCAAGAGGCAGGGGACATGTGTATACCAACAATGATTCCTGTTGATGTTTGGCAGAAACAAATACAATACTGTAAACCAATTAAAAATAAATTAAAAAAAAACACACAATCATCTCAATAGATGCAGAAAAAGCTTCTGACAAAATTCAAACCCATTTATGATTTTAAAAGACCCTCCAGAAAGTGGGCATAGAGGGAACCTAATTCAAAATAATAAAGAACATATAGGACAAATCCAAGTCAACATCATTCTCAATGGTGAAACACTGAAGGCATTTCCTCCAAGATCAAGAAGAAGACAAGGATGTCTACTCTCACCACTTTTACTCAATATAGTTTTGGAAGTCCTAGCAATCAGAGAAGAAAAAGAAATAACAGGAATCCAAGTTGGAAAAGAAGTAAAACTCACCATCTGTAGATGACATAATACTATGCACAGAAAATCCTAACACACTACCAGAAAACTACTAGAACTCATCACTGAACTTGGTAATAGTTGCAGGATACAAAATTAATACATTGAAATCTGCTGCATTTTTATCACTAACACCAAAAGGTCAGAAAAAGAAATTAAGGAAACAAACACATTGACCATCACATCAAAAAGAATAAAATACATAGGAATAAACCTACCTATGGACACAAAAGACTTGTACTCAGAAAACTAAAAGATGCTGATGAAAGAAATCGAATTATGACACAAATAGATGGAAAGATGTACGATGTTCCTGGATTGGAAGAAACAATATTTTCAAAATGACTACAATATCCAAGGCTATCTACATATTCAATGCAATCCCTATCAAATTACTAATGGCATTTTTCACAGAACTAGAACAAAAGTTTTAAAAATCTGAATGGAGACACAAAAGATCCCTAACAGCCAAAGCAATCTAGAGAAAGAAAAACAGAGCCAGAGGAAGCTGGCTCCCTGACTTCAGACTTTACTATAAAGCTACAGTCATCAAAACACTATAGTACTAGCACATAAAACAGAAATACAGATCTACGGAACAGCATACAAAGTCCAGAGATAAACCCACACACCTATGGTCAACTAATCTATGACAAAGAGGCAAGAGCATTCAATGAAGAAATGACAGTCTCTTCAGTAACTGGTACTGGGAAAATTGGACAGCTACACATAAAAAATGAAACCAGAACATACCCTAACACTATACACAAAAATAAATTGACCTAAATATAAGGCCAAATACTATAAAACTCTTAGATGACAACACAGGCAGAACATTCTCTGGCATAAGTCGCAGCAATATATTTTGAAATATCATTGTAATTGCACTCAGGACAGCTATCACAGTAACTTTAGAGGCCATGTGTAGGCCATAATAAATAGTAGTATTTAAATTCCCTGTAGCTCAAACAGTAAAGAATCTGCCTGCAATGCAGGAGACCTGGGTTCCATCCCTGGGTCAGGAAGATCCTCTGGAGAAGGGAATGGCAATCATTCCAGTATTCTCGCCTGGAGAACCCCATGGACAGAGGAGCCTGGCGGGCTACACAGCCCATGGCGTCACAAAGAGTCAGACAGGACTGAGTGACTAACACTACCACCACACTTGTGTGTAAAACTTGTGGAATTTGTATTCAGATATAAAAAGACTGCTGCTACTACTGCTGCTAAGTCGCTTCAGTCGTGTCCAACTCTGTGCGACCCCATAGACGGCAGCCCATCAGGCTCCCCCGTCCCTGGGATTCTCCAGGCAAGAACACTGGAGTGGGTTGCCATTTCCTTCTCCAATGCATGAAAGGGAAAAGTGAAAATGAAGTCGCTCAGTTGTGTCCGACTCTTAGCGACCCCATGGACTGCAGCCCACCAGGCTCCTCCATCCATGGGATTTTCCAGGCAAGAGTACTGGAGTGGGGTGCCATTGCCTTCTCCAATAAAAAGACTATTTGGATATAATTTTAAAAGTCTTTAAATAATTATGAAGGTTTATCACTGCCATACACATTGTTTGCATGATATATTAATTTCATATAGTTTACAAGTTGGGATGCTTAATGAAGAACCAAACTTCTAATTAGTATGTATTCATGGAAAAATGTAATCTTTTTTTTAACAAAATTTGCTTTACAATACACCGAAGAGTGAGAGTGAGATGTGATTGTACAGTTATAGCCAACCGTCCTTAAACCCCAAACAGTCAGAAAAGCACAATACGCCACCGTCTCTGTAAATCAGCTGGAACCATGGCTCTGAATGCAAGGAGAAGGAACTGATGTGCGCACTCAAGTCCACTCACTTCTACATTTAGTCCACAGAAAGCTCTTATAGAACCTCTAGTCCGGCTAGTCCACCTACTAGGGGAAACTGAGGCCAGGGCCAGAAGTGACCCTGACTTCAGGGTCTGCAGAAGTTATTTACCAGGAATAAACTTCTTCAAACACCAGGAGATTAGTGCTGAGATGGAATGGGTGTGGCAATTATACTTAAAGCATCCATAAATAGCAGCTGACAACAGAAGACAAGGAGGAAAGACTAACGAGTTTATCATAGAATAAATAATACTCGGTCTTAAGAATAAAACGTGAAGCTGAGTCATTATGGAAAGGTCTTAGACTGTTTTCCATCAAAAATGTTTTACAATAAACTAGAGCTCTCATTCAAAGGGGTCATCTCCAACATCTGGAAGGTAAGTCCTGTGGTCCTAGGGATAGCCTTTATGCCCAACAATGCTGGATAACTGTTATATATGCGTGTACCTGGGGTTTTTTTTAATGCTAGATGAAGCTTGTTTTTGAGATGTGCACACATCTCACAGACAATAGAACAAATACTTTGAATTCCTAGGACTAAGATAACTTGTATACAGATGATAACTTATCTAAATGACCTGAAATAAAAATGACTGCAAATGAACCCTCAAGAACATACAGTACTTAAGCATTACTAATCACCACTCCCAAGGCCATGCATGTATCAAACAGCCAGTCTCATTGTCATGATGATGCTGTGGGAGTCCAAAGACAGGCAGACTACGTAGATAAGAATTTATTATTCCAACATGAAGTAACAAGAATGTTACATTGACATGATCTCCATCCTGTGGTCAAGTCCTCATCTTTCCTCCCCTCGAAGCTCAACTTTACCTCTTAGCAACAGAACAAGGAAGAGGTGACTGTGATAAGTTTTCCATCTCTAGACTTTAAATGTATTCCCGGTGTTGCCCCTTCCCTTGTCCCTTCCACACAGGCCATTGCTTCCCCATCACCTGTACAAAGAATGTCTAAACTCTCCCTTCGTGTGGGCACCTCCAGGTGGGTGGACCGGCTGTTCATAGGTGCCTGGAACACTGTGTCTAGGTGCCCTCACTGGGAACCTGGGTTCACGCCTCTGCCTTTACATCTCCTGTTATAATTTAACTACTTTTATCTCAGTCAACTCCTTTGCTTCACAGTCACTTCAAGAATGATATAGAGGAAAGAACAGGAGTTTTGGAGTCAGAAAATCCTGGGATGAATCCCAGCTGCAGCACCCAAATTGAGCTCCGGGACTGAGAACAAGTCACTTCTCCTCCCTGAGCCTTAGATCCTCAGGCCTAAAAGGAGACAGCTGTGTAGAGGAAAGGAATGATGCCCATAAAGTGCCCGGCACACAGTAGCTGCTCACAGATACTTCCCCCTCCCTCTCTCCCTGTCTCCCCACTTATAACTTCTGGTCTTAGCCTCTTTTTCTGAGAATATTTTCTCCCATCTCTACTTACTGATTCTCCCCATATGCTTCCTACTGGCACAATCTTCTACACCTGAATCACGATGAGCGAGAAACCTATATTGGGAAATGTGATTATAAGCATGCCAAACTGTGGATCTTCAAACAGAAATAACAAGACCACAAAATAGAAACACACTATAGAGGGCTGACTAAAGACAGGGACCACCAGCCCTTCTGTCCCTCTTCCCCCTTATTTGCCAGACTTAGCCAATAAAAATATAAGACCCCAAGTTAAACTTCATTTTCAGATAAACAGAAAATATTTTTCTAGTATGCCCCCAGTAGGTATTGTAGTAGAGAAGGAAAATGCCTGTTTACCAAAGAAGAAAATCAGTAGAGAAAAGATAATTAAGGTCATGACTATCAGAGAAAGAGGTTGCTGTCCCTTCCATCTCATGTCACCAGAGAGGGCTTAAAGTTCTTTGAGAAAGGGAATTCCTGCCCCTGAGTCCTAATGCAGTGGAGTCCTGGAGTTCTAGAAAGTGCCATGAGGCAATAGTAAAATAACAACCCCTGTCCTTCAACTCCATTAAACATCAGAGCTTAGTGGAAAGGTGGATGGGTTTTGAAGACCTCAGTTGCTCAAGTATCCTCATTATCTGTACAAAGTCTGCCCACCAAATGATTGATACATGAGTTTTATGGTAATTTTTATTGATTTTTAAACAGTATTTTATTCAATGAGCAAACATATTTCATATAATCCTGAAAAAAGGAGATAAGCTACCTCTCTCTACACGAGTGAGTTTTCTCAATATATTTGGGTTGGCATTTTCTGTTTTAAAAAGGGTGATAGGAGAAGGCAATGGCACTCCACTCCAGTACTCTTGCCTGGAAAATCCCATGGATGGAGGAGCCTGGTGCGCTACAGTCCATGGGTCGCTGGGGGTCGGATACGACTGAGCGACTTCACTTTCACGTTTCACTTTCGTGCATTGGAGAAGGAAATGGCAACCCACTCCAGTGTTCTTGCCTGGAGAATCCCAGGGACGGGGGAGCCTGGTGGGCGGCCATCTATGGGGCCTCACAGAGTCGGACACGACTGAAGCGACTTAGCAGCCGCAACAGCAGCAGGATGGCTAGATTAAATGCAGGTTCACCAGTGTAATTTAAATTTCAAATAAACAAACACATTTCTATCAAAAAAAAAAAAAGGGTGATAAACCACACAAGAAAATGCACATATGTTTCTGTACAAATGGATATATCATCTCCCATCAGGATTACTATAATAACCTCTCAATTAGAAATATCATCTCTGATCAGGACTATTGCAATAACCTCTCAGTAGGACTCCTGGCTTCCGCCCATTCAGTCTCTCTTCAGCTGCCAGAATGATCCTCCTAAAACATAAGTTAGATCTCGTCACTTCTCTCCTCAAAGTCTTCCAGTGTCTTCCTACCTCACCCAGGAAAAGAAAAGTGAAAGTCGCTCAGTCCTGCCCAACTCTTTGCAACCCTATGGACTGTCACCTGCCATATCCTCTGTCCATGGAATTCTCTAGGCCAGAACACTGGAGTGGGTAGCTGTTCCTTTCTCCATGGGACTTGTCAACCCAGGGACCGAACCCAGGTCTCCCGCATTGCAGGCAATTCTTTAACCACAAGGGAAGTTCTGAGTGAGAGTTAAAAGTTTTTTCAGTGGCCTGCAAAGGTCCTACAGGCCCTCTCTGACCTCACCTGCTCCTGCCCAGATTCATCAGCTCCAGCCACACCACCTCTGCCTACAACTTTCTTGCCTAAGACACCTTTACACTCACTCCCATCCCCAATTTCAAGTCTTTTCTCTCATGCCAATTTCCCCAGGATGCCTTCTTTGGCCACTTTTTCAAGTCATAAATCCCATTCCTGGCATCCTCTATCTCCCTTCCCTGCTAAATTTTTCTCCATTCCAGTGAACCCATCAATATACTATATATATCACTTAGTTACATGTTGTCTCTCTCTCCCCCGAGAATATAGGGCAGAAATGCTGGTGTTTTGTTCACTTCAGAATCCCCAAGATGTAGAACAGTATGTAGTAGGCATTCATTCAGCAGTTAGTTGAGGAATGTTGAAGAAACACAAGGTAAAAATAATAATGTATTATCATTTTGAAACCGATGTGAGAGTTGGACCATAAAGAAGGTTCAGTGCTGAAAAACTGATACCGTTGAATTGTGGTGCTGGAAAAAACTCTTGAGAGTCTCTTTGACAGTAAGGAGATCAAACCAGTCAATCCTAAAAGAAATCAACCCTGAATATTCATTGGAAGGACTGATGCTAAAGCTGAAGCTCCAATACTTTGGCCCCCGATGCGAAAAGCCAACTCACTGGAAAAGACCCTGATGCTGGGACAGATTGAAGGCAAAAGGAGAAGAGGGTGGCAGAGGATGAGATGGTTGGATAGCATCACCAATTCAATGGACATGAACTTGGGCAAACTCTAGGAGACAGCAACGGACAGGCAGCCCTGGTGTGCTGCAGTCCATGGGGTTGCAAAGAGTCAGACACAAATTAGTGGCTAAATAACAACAAATCATTTTGAAGTAGGAGGGAAGAGAGCAGGGCACAACCTTTGAAAAAATGACATAGCCAGAGGACACAACATAGATTGATTAGAACCAAGTGGGTCCAAAATGGTGGACAAGTTGACTTGCACTTGACCTTGAGCCTCAGCACACACTCATTCTAACACATCAAGCTGGCAAAATGATACACCCACAGGCACCATGACAGTCCCAAGGCCAACAAAGACCAAAAAGTGGGCTGCGGCCCAACTCTCAGAAATCTCTGCCGCCTCCCCAAAGTAGTTGGAATACTGTCCCACTTATTAGCCTATGAAATTACGCAGCTCATAAAGGTTGACCACACCATATTTTGACACAGCTTTTGCCCAAGATGGCTCACACTCTGCAGAGCATGTTTCTCTCCAAATTCACTTCTTACCTATCACTTTCTCTCACTGAATTCTTTGTGATGAGACATCAAGAACCTGAGCTTCATTAAGTCCTAAAAACAGGTGTGTGATCTCAGTTGGAACATTATGGGTTTTGGCCGGGTTCAAGTCCCAATCTGAGTTGGAGGTTTCAGTTTTACTGGAGTAAATTGTATTTACTGGAATCGAAACAATGTGGAATTGTCTTTAAGATTTGAGAGTTAAAAACCAGCTCTTCCCCAAAGTACTTCACCTGCTTTCTTCTTTCCCTAATCAGAAAATCATAAAAAGCGAGAGAGAGGAGTGTGGTTTTCCCACTTCTGATCTTAATATTCCGAAATGTAGAACAGAGCTTTCTTATGGTTGGTATTTTATAAATCATATGATTCTTTAAAAGTACACATTTGCCTGAAGTAACATCCTTTTAAAGTGTTTCCCAGTATCGTGCATCGAACCTGGACTGGCAACTCGTTTCATACATGATTTTTTACATGTTTCAATGCCATTCTCCCAAATCTTCCCACCCTCTCCCTCTCCCACAGAGTCCATAAGACTGTTCTGTACATCAGTGTCTCTTTTGCTGTCTCGTACACAGGGTTATTGTTACCATCTTTCTAAATTCCATATATATGCATTAGTATACTGTATTGGTGTTTTTCTTTCTGCCTTACTTCACTCTGTATAATAGGCTCCAGTTTCATCCACCTCATTAGAACTGATTCAAATGTATTCTTTTTAATGGCTGAGTAATACTCCATTGTGTATATGTACCACAGCTTGCTTATCCATTCATCTGCTGATGGACATCTAGGTTGCTTCCATGTCCTGGCTATTATAAACAGTGCTGCAATGAACATTGGGGTACACGTGTCTCTTTCCCTTCTGGTTTCCTCAGTGTGTATGCCCAGCAGTGGGATTGCTGGATCATAAGGCAGTTCTATTTCCAGTTTTTTAAGGAATCTCCACACTGTTCTCCATAGTGGCTGTACTAGTTTGCATTCCCACCAACAGTGTAAGAGGGTTCCCTTTTCTCCACACCCTCTCCAGCATTTATCACTTGTAGACTTTTGGATCGCAGCCATTCTGACTGGTGTGAAATGGTACCTCATAGTGGTTTTGATTTGCATTTCTCTGATAATGAGTGATGTTGAGCATCTTTTCATGTGTTTGTTAGCCATCTGTATGTCTTCTTTGGAGAAATGTCTGTTTAGTTCTTTGGCCCATTTTTTGATTGGGTCATTTATTTTTCTGGAGTTGAGCTGTAGGAGTTGCTTGTATATTCTCGAGATTAGTTGTTTGTCAGTTGCTTCATTTGCTATTATTTTCTCCCATTCTGAAGGCTGTCTTTTCACCTTGCTAATAGTTTCCTTTGATGTGCAGAAGCTTTTAAGGTTAATTAGGTCCCATTTGTTTATTTTTGCTTTTATTTCCAATATGCTGGGAGGTGGGTCATAGAGGATCCTGCTGTGATGTATGTCGGAGAGTGTTTTGCCTATGTTCTCCTCTAGGAGTTTTATAGTTTCTGGTCTTACATTTAGATCTTTAATCCATTTTTAGTTTATTTTTGTGTATGGTGTTAGAAAGTGTTCTAGTTTCATTCTTTTACAAGTGGTTGACCAGATTTCCCAGCACCACTTGTTAAAGAGATTGTCTTTAATCCATTGTATATTCTTGCCTCCTTTGTCAAAGATAAGGTGTCCATATGTGCGTGGATTTATCTCTGGGCTTTCTATTTTGTTCCATTGATCTATATTTCTGTCTTTGTGCCAGTACCATACTGTCTTGATAACTGTGGCTTTGTAATAGAGCCTGAAGTCAGGTAGGTTGATTCCTCCAGTTCCATTCTTCTTTCTCAAGATCGCTTTGGCTATTCGAGGTTTTTAGTATTTCCATACAAATTGTGAAATTATTTGTTCTAGCTCTGTGAAGAATGCTGTTGGTAGCTTGATAGGGATTGCATTGAATCTATAGATTGCTTTGGGTAGTATACTCATTTTCACTATACTGATTCTTCCAATCCATGAACATGGTATATTTCTCCATCTGTTAGTGTCCTCTTTGATTTCTTTCACCAGTGTTTTATAGTTTTCTATATATAGGTCTTTAGTTTCTTTAGGTAGATATATTCCTAAGTATTTTATTCTTTCCGTTGCAATGGTGAATGGAATTGTTTCCTTAATTTCTCTTTCTGTTTTCTCATTATTAGTGTATAGGAATGCAAGGGATTTCTGTGTGTTGATTTTCTATCCTGCAACTTTACTATAGTCATTGATTAGTTCTAGTAATTTTCTGGTGGAGTCTCTAGGGTTTTCTATGTAGAGGATCATGTCATCTGCAAACAGTGAGAGCTTTACTTCTTCTTTTCCAATTTGGATTCCTTTCATTTCTTTTTCTGCTCTGATTGCTGTGGCCAAAACTTCCAAAACTATGTTGAATAGTAATGGTGAAAGTGGGCACTCCTGTCTTGTTCCTGACTTTAGAGGAAATGCTTTCAATTTTTCACCATTGAGGATAATGTTTGCTGTGGGTTTGTCATATATAGCTTTGATTATGTTGAAGTATGTTCCTTCTATTCCTGCTTTCTGGAGAGTTTTTATCATAAATGGATGTTGAATTTTGTCAAAGGCTTTCTCTGCATCTACTGAGATAATCATATGGTTTTTATTTTTCAATTTGTTAATGTGGTGTATTACATTGATTGATTTGCGGATATTGAAGAATCCTTGCATCCCTGGGATAAAGCCCACTTGGTCATGGTGTATGATCTTTTTAATGTGTTGTTGGATTCTGATTGCTAGAATTTTGTTAAGGATTTTTGCATCTATGTTCATCAGTGATATTGGCCTGTAGTTTTCCTTTTTTGTGGGATCTTTGTCAGGTTTTGGTATTAGGGTGATGGTGGCCTCATAGAATGAGTTTGGAAGTTTACCATCCTCTGCAATTTTCTGGAAGAGTTTGAGTAGGATAGGTGTTAGCTCTTCTCTAAATTTTTGGTAGAATTCAGCTGTGAAGCCGTCTGGACCTGGGCTTTTGTTTGCTGGAAGATTTTTGATTACAGTTTCAATTTCCGTGCTTGTGATGGGTCTGTTAAGATTTTCTATTTCTTCCTGGTTGAGTTTTGGAAAGTTGTACTTTTCGAAGAATTTGTCCATTTCTTCCACGTTGTCCATTTTATTGGCATATAATTGTTGATAGTAGTCTCTTATGATCCTTTGTATTTCTGTGTTGTCTGTTGTGATCTCTCCATTTTCACTTCTAATTTTATTGATTTGATTTTTCTCCCTTTGTTTCTTGATGAGTCTGGCTAATGGTTTGTCAATTTTATTTATCCTTTCAAAAAACCAGCTTTTGGTTTTGTTGATTTTTGCTATGATCTCTTTTGTTTCTTTTGCATTTATTTCTGCTCTAAGTTTTAAGACCCAGAGGGATGGTATGGGGAGGGAGGACGGAGGAGGGTTCAGGATGGGGAACACATGTATACCTGTGGCGGATTCATTTTGATATTTGGCAAAACTAATACAATTATGTAAAGTTTAAAAATAAAATAAAATTAAAAAAAAATAAATAAAGTGTTTCCCAAGTATCCCCGCTCAGGCTAAAAACAGTGAAAGTCCAGATTAACGGATGAACTGCTCATCACATTTCAGCGATGTGCATTCAGTAATGTTTGCTGATACAAATGACCTTCTTTTTGGCCACACAGCATATGGGATCTTAGTTCCCCTATGCCCCCTGCACTGGATGCCTGGAGTCTTAACCACTGGATCACCAGAATGACCTATAAATGAGAGACATGGGACTTCCCTGGTGGTCCAATGGTTAAGAATCTGCCTGCCAATGCAGGGGGCATGGGTTTGATCTCTGGTCCAGGAAGATTCCATATGTCACAGGGCAACTAAGCCCATGTTCCACAAGTACTAAGCGACGCACCTAGAGCTCGTGTTCCACAACAAGAGAAGCCACCGCAACAGGAACTCAGCACACGGCAACTAGAGAGCAGCCGCGACTCACCGCAACTGGAGAAAGCCCATGTACAGCAACGAAGATCCAGCACAGTCCAAAGTAAATAAATAACTTTTTAAAAATTTAAATGAGAGGTGTGTCAAAGTCAAAATGCGGAGCAGAATTCCCATTACCTCTCCTGGGCATCTCCGATGAGCTGCTGCAAGTCCACCTCCTGCTTCCTCAGGGTTCCAAAGGAGGACTGACTCTCCACGAGGCCTTTGCCGCCAACATTCAGCTTGACCTTCCCCAGGGCTGTCTCCAGGGTCCCACTCACATGGTTTTCAAACTTGCCCTCGTACTTCACAAAGTCCGACTCCACGACCACTGCAGTGAATAAGACATGCAGAGGAATCTGATGACAAAGCGGCCAACTCTGTGCCTCAGGTCACCTAGCTTTCCAATCCTGCGGAAACCCATGGGAAACACAAGGTCTGCACTCAGAGCGGAGAGCCGGCGGCCACGCTGTACAGACAAAAGAACCTGGACGCTGACTGAGAGTGTAGTGCGTACTGGTGGCCAAGGACTCTACTGTTTTTTCATCTTTCAAGTCCAATATACACACATATAGACATGTGCACCAAAAGTATCTTTAGAGTTCCATGAATAATTTTAAAGTAAACATCTGTTTAACTGCTATCCAGATAAATAAATAGGATAAATAAATAGGATGTTTTAAATGTGTGCTTTGAGGATGAAGGGACTGGATGAGGATGACACCTAAGCAGAAAAAAAACAGCAGCCTGGCACTCTGCTCACCCACCCACCCAGGGCGTGGCCTGCCTGACCCAGTATCTGGCAGATCAGCCGCCTGAACCTGTCCCTGGGCATTTTCCGTTTCCCCTCGTGGCCTTGAAGAACACTCCCCTGGCTTTCATTACCATCTCCATTCAAACAGTTCTCCCCATATTTAGCTGTTTATATCTGACCTCTACCCAGTCATTCAATTCCGTATCAAGCAATTCCTTATCTCTGTGTTCCTGATAAAGTCAGCGAGCATGCCCTTCCTCCCTGCTTCCATCCTGGAGTACGCAAGCTCCAGACTCTCCATTCTTCCTTCCTGGCTTCCCAGACAATAAAGAATGATGCCACCACCCAGCTGGTGTCCCAGCTTCAATTAGCTCCCCTAGGAATTTCCATGTTCCTCATCAGGTCATACCAGACTGCCTTTAGGATCTGCCTTTTTTTTTTTTAATCTGAACACCAAGGTAAACACATCTGAGGATCTTAGCCTTCTCACGCCTCTATATGTCTCCTGTTCTTATTTTTAACTGAACCAAACGACAGAGGATGAGATGGCTGGATGGCATCACCAACTTGATGGACGTGAGTTTGAGTGAACTCCGGGAGTTGGTGATGGACAGGGAGGCCTGGCATGCTGCGATTCATGGGGTCGCAAAGAGTCGGACACGACTGAGCGACTGAACTGAACTGACTGAAATACTACCATAAAAATAGTCTCAGTCACCATCATTCAAGGAAGGCTACACTGAGAGTCTCTTAGGAACTTGACACTGGCCCTTTTCATTCCCCTGACCCAAGGCTCTCCTGGGCTCCTGGTGATACTTCATAATGGATTCAAATCTACTGGAAGTCTGAAAGGCTTCTTTAAACCCAGTCACCACCCCCAACACCTATACTTCTATCACTGCAGTCAAGAAAACCCATTCCTCAGCCAGTGTTAATGAGAATTAATTACCACTCATTATCTGTGAAATTTACAAAGTAAACGACTATCTCCACCAAAAATAATAAAAAGTTTAGGAAAATGCCCCCAAATCAAAGCCTTTTCCTATTTACATCTTGAGAATACAAACATTCTGGGAGTTGATTTAGAAAGCAGCATGGAGCAGCTGTTAAGAGCTCAAGATTTGATCACTACTCTAATATTCCTAGTTGGGAGACCTAGGTATCTCATCCATCTCCCTGAACCTCAGGTTTGTCATATGCAAATTGGAGATAATTAATAATACCTACCTGATGGATTCTGCTGGAAGCTGGTGTCTCTAAATTATGTAATACAGAGCCTGGCACACAGCAAGTGCTCAGTTTATCCACTGGGTTTAGGCCAGAGCAACAACATTTCCCAATAAACAGGACTGTCCTGAGTTGTACAAAGTGCTACACAGATAGAAACTCTACCTTCAGTTTCCAGTTCTGGTCCCCATCAGGCTTATTACCACTCCTGGAAACTCTGACCCCAGGACTGGCCCCCACAGCAGCCGGGGATAATCAGGACTGTCTGTGTATTCCAAAATGCCATGAGAGACACAGACACGTTCTGAAATAGCTGTCATCTGTGCACATCTCTGCACTGAGTCATCCACTGCTGCAGGTGGAAGGGAAAAGTGAGAAAGCCAACGGGCTGTCACTGGGACAATCAAGTCACTGTCCTCTAACCTCCACATCCCAGAACACAACACAACACTCCAGCATTGTTGCCAGGGGCAAGGATGACAAAGGTGAGGCATTTCAAACCTGCTCGGTAGACAAAGAAGAGGGCACCTCCCATCACAGCCCTAACACCCACAGGGCACAGACACAGGGGTGAGCTCCGGCCTCAGCTGATGAACATATGTGGGACTTGCTCATCTCAGGGACTGCCACTGGCCTGACCCATCTAACAGGAGCTCTCTGGACACCACGAAGAGGCCAGCAGCACAGAGTGGTGAATTTCAATTACTCAGCAGTTCATGGGCTGCTCTGTGATTTTTTTTTTTTCTCTTGCCTTTCCTCATAGCTAGTTGTTATACCATTTAATAAATGTTCCACCCAATATCCAGGGGGAAAACATGACATAAATCACTATCAATTCATTTGCCCATTGCTTGACAGCTCTGATAATGGGCCTGGCTGAAGAAAGCACTGTCTAGAATGCTGGTCTGGAAGAAAGTTTAGAGATTATTTGTCAACTCATATTATCCCCTCTGTCACTTTTACCCTTTAAAGAGAAATGCAATTACAAAATTAAAGAACTTTAAAGCTAAAAGAAGACTTGAACATCATTTAGCCCAGTAATTAAGAGTTGATGGTACCTTTATACATCACTCTATTTCATCAAGTTGTGTAGGAATCAGTACCAAAAGTCTTTGAAAAGCTCCCAACTTCTGGTCCAGTAATTGTATATTTAAGAATCTGTGCTACCCCAATGTTCACAGCAGCATTATTTACAATTGCCAAGATATGGAAGCAACATATGTGTCCATCAATAGAAGAATATATAAGGACTATGTGGCATATATATATACATATATATACACACACATACATATATAATGGAATAAAACTCAACCATAAAAAAAGAATGAAATTTTGCCATTTGCAACAACATGGATGGAGTTGGAGGGTATTTTCCAAGTGAAATAAATCAGAGAAAGACAAACACTGTATGTTATCACTTACAGGTGGAATCTAAAAAATAAAACAAACAGTGAATATAATAAAAAAGAAACAGATTCACAGATACAAACTAATGGTTACCAGAGGGGAGAGAGAAGCAGGGAGGGGTAAGAGTGGGGTAGAGAATTAAGAGGTACAAACTGCTATGTATAAAATAAATAAGCTACAACAATATATTATACAGCACAGGGAATATTTTACAATAACTATAAATGGAATATAATTTATAAAAATTTTGAATCATTATGTAATACACCTGAAACTAATAGAATATTGTAAATCCACTATATCTCAAGAAAAACAAAATTTTAATAAAAAAAGAATCTACGCTGAAACAATTGTTTAAAGGAAAAACAACAACAAAAATATTCATTGCAACCCTATATACAAAGCACTAAATTGGACTGGTTAAGCAAATTAGGGTGCATACACACTGCTTATTGAAAACAGTACTAAGAAATATTTAAACCATACTAAGAAATCTAAACATATAAGGTTAAATAAAAAATAAATGAGGAACATGTTAAAATTACATGTAGTGTGTTTCCAATGTTATTTTTCAAAAATTAGATGCAGAGATAAAAAAGATACAATATAATAGAAATTAACATTTAATGGAGGAATTTTTATTGACTTGTTTTCTTGCCTTTCTATATTTAATAAATACTTCTCTGTAATAATGAGGAGTATTTTTGATGTTTGACATTTCAAGCTCACTATCTCCTTTCCTTTCTGTTACACATCTGGGCAATCGGGTAAGAAACTTCAGGTGCTCTCTCCATTGGCACCAGCAGCAAACTGAACCCTTGCAAGCCCCACCCATACAGAACCCTCACCATACCTCCTATTCACTAGAACAACTAAGCCCATCTTTTTCCCCCTTCTCTCTAGTTATTTTTGGACCAGCCTTGGCAATCTACTATGTTCTCCCAGAAAAGCTTCATTATGTGAGTAATAAAATCTTTCACACTCTCCTGATGGATACGGGGCATCATCAACCTCAATATTAAACCAAATTGGGAGCGGTAGAACCTCAGTCCACTTATATTGAGGAGCCACAACATCTACAAGTGGGCATGTTGTACTTTTATACCAAAAATTGCACTATTGGAACTCCTCTGGTAGAAAGAACAGTGGGTAGGAATCTGCCTGCCAATACAGAAGACATGTGTTTTAGTCCTGGTCTGAGAAGATTCCACACACCTCAGAGCAATTAAGCCTGACCGCCAAACTACTGAAGCTTGTGCACCCTAGAGCCCATGCTCTGCAACAAAAGAAGCCACTGCAGTGAGAAGCCCATGCACTGCAAAAAGGACCCCACACAGCCAAAAATAGAATAAAAAAGAAAAAGAAAACAGAACGGATATGTCTTTAAAACAGTAAGCAAAGAATCAGGAGAACTGATTATAAGGTATGGCTTTATAATCACTCCAGACAACATGTGGCTTCCCCAGTGGCTCATTGGTAAAGAATCTGCCTGCACTGCAGGAGACGTGGGTTCAATCCCTGGGTGGGGAAGATCCCCTGGAGAAGGAAATGGCAACCCACTCCAGTATTCTTGTCTGGAGAATCCCATGGACAAAGGAGCCTGGTGGGCTACAGTCCATGGAGTCACAAAGAGTCAGACATGACTGAGTGACTAAACAACAACAACAAAACAAGACAACGTGTGTCTAAAAGAAGAATCATCTCCTGAT
The DNA here is from genome assembly GCF_029407905.1 of Bubalus kerabau. Lineage (NCBI taxonomy): Eukaryota > Metazoa > Chordata > Mammalia > Artiodactyla > Bovidae > Bubalus > Bubalus kerabau. The sequence continues at coordinate 74,344,646 of NC_073631.1, read as the reverse complement.
CTGGAACTAATTGTAAATATAACCAAAGAAACATACCTGGACTCAGAAACTGGTCTTCTGTGAGTACATCTCCAAGAGTGACAGATAAAAACTGGTACTTGGGTCTCTGCCAGCACCAGTATCTCTTTTTTTTGGTCACCAGACTTAGAAGTTGTAATTTATCTGAGTCATTCAAGTTTGATACTGCGATCAGGTTACCTCCAGCATCAACTTCCTTAAGAAAATTTCGTGTTGCTTTGGCAAACATTTTGAGAACTCCAGATTACCTGAAAAAAAAAAAAAAAATATATATATATATATATAGGAAGTTATTATTTCATAACATTTTCCTGAAATCACCTTATTTCTTCCTAGTATTGATCAGTATTCATGAAAGAATATCTTCTCCTTAGAGAAGCATCTAGCTTGAGTTCAGTTGATGTCTAAAAAATTAAAAATTGAAATACTAAGAGAGGATATGAGTATAAATCAGGATAGGCTAGGTTATGCCTCCAAATCTCAGTGGCTTATAATCAGAAGTGTATATTTAGTGCTCACACTACACACCCAGTACAGAAGACGTTGCTCCTTGCAGTCATTCAGGGATTCAGGCTAAAGGGGCAGACACCCTCTTGAACATCATCAGTCATCAGCCAACAGGAAATAAGGTTCCAGAAAAGTCTCACATCAGGTATTAAATGCTCTAGCCCAAAACTGACACATATCACATTCACTCACAATTTGTAAGAACTAAGCACATGGCCTCAGCCAGTCATAATGGTCATGAAATAACAAGTATTTGGAAGGCAGAGACCTGGGAATATCTGTTGAATAGCATACTGACTACCCAAATTTGCATCTTACTTATGACTACTTCTTTGAAGGGTTGAATGTGCTTTTTCTTTACATTGTGTGATTTCCCTTATCCATAAATGTAAAGTGACTAGCTATTACTTTTAAACCCAGAAATGAAAAGCCCAGTCACTCTTCAGCTGGAGGGGAAAAAAAGAAACACACATTGGAAGATATAAATGTGCTATATTCACTGGAAGATGTCTACACTTTTCAATAAACTGTTAGAACTACTGGCTAAACATCTGGGGGGGAAAAAAAGTCAGATCCCTATCTCATGCCATGCATGCATGCTAAGTCACTTCAGTCACATCCGACTCTGCAACCTCCCAGACTGTAGCCCGCCAGGCTGCTCTGTCCATGGGATTCTCCATGCAAGAATACTGGAATGGGTTGCCATTTCCTCCTCCAGGGGATCTTCCAAACCCAGGGATCAAACCCGAGTCTCTTACATCTCCTGTGTTGGCAGGAGGGTTCTTTACCAACCAGCACCACCTTGGAAGACCCATCTCATGCCACATACAAGAGCAAATTCTCAGGGGATTAGAGGGTTTTTAAAGAAAAGTGAAACCATAAAAGTAAAAAAGACAAACAAATATTTGTACAATTGTAGAATAAGAAAGGCCGTTAGAAAGACAAATAGCAAACTGAGAAAATGCTTATAATACAAAAACTAGAATACTTAACATATTAAAAAAAACCTTCGCAAAGTACATCAAGGATTAAAAAATGGTAGGAGACACATGGACAAAGGTTATAAACAATTCACAACATATAACCTGCACATGGCTGTACATATGCAAAATACATATGAGAACACATACATGACATTATTCTAAAAACGCACAAATTGAAATAACTATCCACAAAGGTTAAAATGTCTAATGCACAAGAAAGGTTAAAATCTCTAGTGCACAAGAACTGTGTTTTATTTATACTTGTACCCTGCTATCTGGAAGTCACACAGAAAACACAATTATAGAATTTAAGAGCTAAGATAATCTTGGATGTTTAGTTACTAATAGTTCAACCCACCTTCTTTACCATGGATCTTCTCGAGAACATTAAAACATTTTGTTTTACTATCATTAATTCTTCTCTAAAGTACCTTCTCTTAGATTATTTTATAGCCATCTAACCCTGTTCTTTTATCAGAGAACTCATTTATCAAAATATTTATTGAATCAGTCATTATTCTTCAGCATGCTAAAGCTGAAACTCCAGTACTTTGGCCACCTCATGCGAAGAGTTGACTCATTGGAAAAGACTCTGATGCTGGGAGCGACTGGGGACAGGAGGAGAAGGGGACGACAGAGGATGAGATGGTGGGATGGCAACACCGACTCGGTGGATGTGAGTCTCAGTGAACTCCGGGAGTTGGTGATGGACAGGGAGGCCTGGCATGCTGCAATTCATGGGGTTGCAAAGAGTCGGACACGACTGAGCGACTGAACTGAACTGAACTGATGTACTATACCCAGGTACTGTGTTTAAGCACTCAGGATACAGACACAAAAGGCAGCCTCTCACCTTAATGAGCTACTAGTTTGGTGACCAGGAGGAGAAATAAACAGTTAAGTTTTATGCTAGATATTGACACAGATTGCGAAAAGGAATGAACCAAGAAAAAGTCATCTCGATCAAGCTGGAGAGAAACACAGTGTCGCAGAAGTTGTCATGAAGCAGACAGCATCATAGCTGCATTTTGTGGGCTAGGTAGAAATGAGCCTAAGTCAGCAAAGGAGTACTGAAAGGAGGTTCTAGCAGATGAGCAATTATAAAGGCTCAGCACTTGCAGGAAGTGGTGGACAGGTGGAGAAGATTTTCTAAGATTTGGGACCAGCAAGGTCGTAATGATCAAGAGACATGGGTTTGTGTAGCTATGCCCATCACCACTCCTTTGACAGACTTAGAGTTGCTCTGCAAGCTCTGGGATTGATTCCTGCAGTGGACTGCCAGGTTCTAGAGCAGGGAGGGGCAAAAGACAAGGATGAGGAAGACTCAGAGTTGGTCCTGAAGGCCTGTACCTCCCCTGATGAGGGCCAGGGCAGCAGGAGCCACGAGAGGGGTTATATAGGGAGCAGTGTGATCAGAGTAGTCACTTAAACAGATCTTCTGGAAATGAAATAGGAGATCAGCTGGAAGGAACTACATCAGTGCCTTAAGGGCAGAAAAGTTGCTGGTTTGGTGGCTTCCCCAGAACTCTGTTGGATGTGAGGTTTCTGATGAAAGAAAGGAGACTCCCCAGCATGGCCTGCAGACAGCGCAGGCCTGGCTTGGCTGATGAGATGGAGATGCCAGTTATCAAGAGAGGGATCTGGGAAGAAGCAGATTGGTGGGGACAGTAAGGCAGTACTACCACTGAGCATGCGTCTAGCATAAGACGAAAAGTTAATTTTGTCAAACACAAGGAAAGAACATTTAACAAAATACGGTCTCCTCAATGACCTGACTTTCCTGGTGGCTCAGACGGTAAAGAATCTGCCTGCAATGCAGGAGACCTGTGTTTGATCTCTGGGTTGAACACTAGACTTCTCCAATGGAGAATTCCACGGACAGGGGAGCCTAGCAAGCTACAGTCTATGGGGTTGCCAAGAGTCGGACATGACTGAGTGACTAGCACTCACTTTCAGTCACCTGGGGGATTTCACCCTGCTTTGCCCCAAGAGAAGAGTAGCAGCAGAACCTGCGTCAGTTCACCGGGGGTATCAGGATCTCCATTTCTACGGTTTCCATTCTTTCCTGGGGCCAACCAAGAAGGGAGTTCACTACCTTGACTTCAGATTAAACAGGTCTCTGAAGAACATACATCAGGCTAGCCATAAAAAAAATAGTAACAAGACCCATCTGCTACAGGCAGCAAAGTCTTAGTAATGACACCACTCCTCCCTAGAGGGATTAGAGGATAAAGAAGGGGAACTCCTAAATTAATTTTTAATTTTTTTTCAATCTAGCATCAAACATAGCCTCTTGACAAGGTAGGTTGTTTGAAGAAGAGTTAACAGTAGTGACTACTGCTTTGGAGGTTTTTATTCAGACTTATTTAATCAAAGAACTGGGGATATTTTCCTTGTGAAGCTAAAGTTAGAGAGTTTGGGGTTTTTAATTACTATATTTGAATACACAATACATTTACATGGCTCAAGAATCTAAACCATGGGAAAAGATACACACTGAGAAATCCCATCCCTACCCAGGTCCCATCTACCTTTTCACCCCTCCCCCCTTCAAGTATATCACCTTCATATTTCTTTATACAAATATAAAAGGAATGTACACACTGTTCTGCATCTTGCTTTCTGTCATGTGGCAATATATCCTAGAGATCTCTCCATGGTGAGTACCCTCCACATAATACAGTTGATAATACCCCTTCCAGAAGATGTACCATTGCTTATGTAACCTGTCCCATATTGCTGATCACTTGGGTTACGTCTAAATTTTTATTACTATAAAAATGCCATACTAAATTCTGAATGTATGTCCACTTCCTATATGGGCAAGAGAAGGGGTCCCCAACCTCTAGGCCATGAACCGGTAGCTCCTGTCAGATCAGTGGCAGCACTACATTAAAAATAAAGTGGACTATAAAGGTAATGCACTTGAATCATCAGGAAACCATGCTCCCACCCTTGGTCCATGGGAAAATTATCTGCCACAAAATAGGTCCCTGGTGCCAAAAAGGTCAGGGACCCCTGGGCAAGAGTGTCTGAAGAGAGATTTCAAGAATTGCTAGACCAATGGGTAAATGCATGGATAATTTACAGGTTGTACCATTTTTCAGTTTCACCAATAAGGTATGAAAGTATCAGTCTCAGCAACAAGAGTAGGTTATCAATCTTTGTATTTTTGCTAGTCATAGGTGAGAAATAGTATCTCAGTATAGTTTTAAGTCATGTTATTTTAATATAATATATAATTTAAGAGGCTTCCCTGGTGGCACAGATAGTCAAGAATCTGCCTGCAATTCAGGAGACCCAGGTTCGATCCCTGGGTCGGAAAGATCCTCTGGAGAAGGGAATGGTAACCCACTCCAATATTCTTGCCTGGAGAATTCCACGGACAGAGGAATCTGGCCGGCTATAGTCCATGGGGTTGCAGAGTTGGACACAACTGAGCAACTAACACACATTTTAATATAAATGAATTCAAGCATCTTTTGTTTGCAGCCTTTTTATATTTCTTTTTCTTAACTGTTTGTGTCCTTAGCCTATTTTCTATTGCTTTTTCTTTATTCCTAGAAGCTTTCAATAAATCAGAGAGATGAACCAAGATATAAGCTAAAAATTTAACACAATACAGTTTATCATGTGGCATCGGAAGCCAATAAGTTGCTGTCTGATTCTCAAACAACTAAAGTAACTGTCCCGCCTGGAAAGATTAAATAATATGCCCAGAGTCCCCTAAAAGATCTAGAACTCAAGCTGCCTGGCACAGACAAGTGCAATAATGCCTCAACTAGAAGCCAGACGTCAGATTCAAATTTCCAGAATGCTCCAATCCGAAAGAAGATGAAAATGACCTCCCTAGAGGTCAAGGTCAAAATGCTCATGGCCTAAAACTCCACTGCACTTTACAGCTGTACCAAAGAGCCTGGGCTCCCTCACTTGGGCCTGAAGAATTCCATTAGCAAACATCTCATCAGCCTCTGCGGCTCCCCAACTTGAATCAGATTAGAACTCAGAGAGTCAAAGTCAAGGCAGTAATGACATGAAAGTTCAGCTCAGACTCCTGGACGAGACATTAAAGGAAGAGACCAAAAAAGCAAGACAACGACACAAAGTCAGAAGAGCACACCGCCAACTGGGACCAAAGAATCTAAAAAATAGTTGCCAAGATGGTGACGGCATCAGAAGATACTACAATTGCTCATGACCATCCTCAAGACTGATTCAGTGTGATGGAATGATCACATCTTTGAGTTGCAAAAAACCTACCTCTTCCCAATTCAGGATTCTTCTCTAGAGCAGCTCCAGTTGATCAATGGGCCTCTGCTTGAATTCTAAGGAAGAAACCTCAACATCCACTAGATAAAGAGGGGGTAACTATATGCTGAGTACCTGCTATGTGCCAGGTACCGGCTAACTCCTTTCTACATATTTCCTCACTGAATCTCCACGACAACCCTCAGGAGGTATTGTCTGCATTTTGCAGAAGTGGAAACTAAAGTGCAAAGATGTTATTTGCTCAAGAACACAAGAAAAAAAGCAGCAACCCTGACATCCAGGAACTGGCTTGGTACAATCAGCTAGCCCTGGGGTTGCCAGCACTGGCCCGGCATTCTCCTGGCTGGCACGAACAATGTCACAGGACATCAACATCAGGCAAGGCCACTCAGTGGCCATGATAAATCAAGACCAAAACAAGACCTTTTATAGTCTTATCTGACCACAGTCAGAATGTGAACACTGTCCAAACCACAAAAATGACCAAACACTCCCACTACCCCCACCAACCCTGACACATAAGTAACTGTGGTTTTCAGTCAACAGCAGTTTTAGCCTCACTCCTTTCAGACATGATTTACAAGGATACTTCAGAGAATTTCCCACACTTTCTGGCAGCATCCAATTCAGAGTAAAGTCCTATTTCCTTAAACTCTCCTCCAAATCGCCTAGAAGCCCAAATCCTATAACTCCTTTCTGACACCCAGATATGGAGAAGCCCAGGGTTGCCCATGGAGCAAAGCCTCCCTCATTCAGCAAGGAACTGACCCAACCCCTTCAACTCCACCTGCTGTTCCCAGAGGTCTTTGACTAGAAGGCTGCTGCTGCTGCTGCTGCTGCTAAGTCGCTTCAGTCGTGTCCGACTCTATGCGACCCCATCCCTGGGATTCTCCAGGCAAGAACACTGGGCTGTAAGCACTGGAGTGGGTTGCCATTTCATTCTCCAGTTCATGAAAGTGAAAAGTGAAAGTGAAGTCGCTCAGTCGTGTCCGACTCTTTGCAACTGCACCCTACCAGGCCCCTCCGTCCATGGGATTTTCCAGGCAAGAGTGCTTGAGTGGGGTGCCATTGCCTTCTCCGTGACTAGAAGGCAGTGAACCTTAAATAGAGAATTCGTGCTGAGCCCAGATTCCAACTGAGGTCCACCTGTCTCCCAAGCCTGAGTCCTGGACCACCTGCTCTGCTGACACCCTAGTCAGCTTTATTTATTTATTTTTTTTGAACCACATATGATTCATTTTTAGAGTAAGAAAATGTGCTCAAAAGGGTAAACTTCAGTTACGGTAGAAGCAAAAACCATGGCTATAAAACATGCTATTTCCTCACTATCTAGGAAAACAAGACACTGCTATTAGTACTATTGTCTCTTAACAACTTCAGCACATTTCAAACTGTTTTTAGTTTTCTAAACAACAAAGTGAAATTGACTCTGGGTGTCATTCTTCTGTATCTTCCAATGCTTACAGCCCAGTGCCTTCATTTGTATAGTAAGGCAAATTAAAGGGGAGAAGGCAATGGCACCCCACTCTAGTACTCTTGCCTGGAAAATCCCATGGACGGAGGAGCATGGTAGGCTGCAGTCCATGGGGTCGCTAAGAGTCGGACACGACTGAGCGACTTCACTTTCACTTTTCACTTTCATGCACTGGAGGAGGAAATGGCAACCCACTCCAGTGTTCTTGCCTGGAGAATCCCAGGGACAGGAGAGCCTGGTGGGCTGCCATCTATGGGGTCGCACAGTCTGACACGACTGAAGCGACTTAGCAGCAGCAGCAAATTAAAGACAAGGAACTCTATCATTTCTTTCTAAAATAAAAATCTGAAATTAAAAAAAAAAAAGGTGGTCACAGGGCACGCATGAGCTTGTAAAAGGAGGGTGAGTCAGCAAAGGTTTGGGAGAAGTGGAATAAATAACTGGAGACTGATTAAAGAACCCACTGGTTCCCCTTGCGGGTTCAAAAAACAAAAACAAAAGCACTTCTGGAAAACCTAAGGAGCTTCTGAGGGCTTGGGCGGTATTTCTCAGATCTAATTGGCCTCATCTTTTCCCAGAGGTTTTCGTTTATGAAAAGAGCTCATTGGTGGTGGCTTTGGAAAACGATTTCCTCTACACTTCTTCAGCTGTTCTCTGATCCCGCAGCACTTTTCATTCCACTTCAACTAGTTTGTCTATTTGCCTCTTATAGGCATCCATCGATCCCAACGCATCCTTCCTTCTCACCAGTCCTCTGAACTGAGTAGAATCTCAGTGAGAGGGTTTTTCCAAACCCGCTAGAACCCACGCCGTTCTAAGACGGCCCTGGTCTTAGAACGTGGTCAGGTGCAGAGGGGAAGCGGTCCGGGTCCGCACGTGGAGGCCCCGTGAGCGCGGTGATGTCATCCCATCCAGGCCGAGAACTACCGGGCGGGGCCTGGCCTCCTCCTCCTCCTCCTCCGTAACCTCGGGGCCCAGGATCCCCGACGCCAGGGATGGGGACTCGGTCCATGCAGGAGAGAGAATTCCACGCCGCCCCCACCTTCCTTCCCCGCGCACACGCGCGCCGGCACACGGCCATCTCCAGGAGAAACCGGAAGACAAAGAAAGAAGGAATGGGGAGGGGGCGCGAAGAAGGGGGGCAGTGGGTACCCGCTGCCCTAGCAACAGCCAGAGAAGGAAATGGCAATGGAGTGGAGGAGGAGAGGAGAGGGGACGGGATGGGAAAGGGGTGGTGTGGGGGGACGGGGGCTGGAAACGGGGGAGAGGGGGGACGCCATGGGGCCGGCGGTCCAGCTGCGGGCAGCCCACCCATTCGTCCCCCTTAGGACTAAGGGGCAAGCCAGAGGGTGTCCCAGAGAGAAAGGGCCGCGCGGGCTCGGCTCCCCAAGGTCAAGGCCGGATCCCGAACAGAGCCGAGCCCAGATACCGGACTTACCTCGCAGCTGCCTCAGGCCCCGCGCCGGTCGAGTCGGAGGAGCCCTCGGGCCGGGCCGAGTCGGGGCGGGGGATCTCGAGGGAAGAGGGCGGGCGGCAGGACCTTTGCTCGGTCCCCGCCCCTTGGAGCCCGGCGCGGCGGCGGCGGGAGGAGTGAGCTCCAGAAGTGGCACTGGAGAGTGTTGAGTTCTGGGGCTGCCCTCAGCAGGGCATGGAGAGACGCGGGGCTTCCCCTTGGGCTCCCATATGCTCTGGGCATATCCTGAGTTACCCCACCTCCTTATCAGTAAAACCGTCCCTGACTATTCCAATTAAAAGTACAGCCAGTCCACCGCCCTACAGAAACACGCCCTAGTTCCTTGCATGCTTTATTTTTAGGATTTCATACTTACCTGAAGCATTGTCTTTCCCTAGAATGCCAGCTCCACAAATGCGAGGGGTGGGCGTGGTGGAGTTTTTCTGTTTTGTTCACTATACCCCACACCTAACACAGTACCTGATGGATAATAGTAATTGAGTTAATTAATGCATCCTCTTGTTCATTTCTCCAACTAGACTGCGAGGTCTCACTCATCTTTGCTTTGCTTGGCACAGGGTAGGTGAATAATTAAGTAATGGTTGTTGGACGAATGAATGAATAGAAATGATCAAGAGAGAATTACCCTTTTTGTCCTCTGCCTGGCCACACTGATTAGAGAGTTTGGAAGAAAAAAAAAATCACTGTCTTGGTCCTGTCAAGAGACTTTGTATCCATGCTGTTGTTTCTCTGTCCTCATAAAATTGCACTGGCTTGTTATAGAGATTATTGTCTCCTGACCTTAGCCATTAACCTCAAGAGCATCATTCTAAGTTGTATGTTAGTGAAGTTCCCACCAAGAAGCCAGTCCTCTGCCTAGATAGGTAACCACCTGTAATTGAGAGTACAGGAGCTTTTTGTGCAAATTCCTCAATGTCTTCAAAGTCTTCCCTTTCTTTTTTGTCCTGTCCCCTGCCTTTCAAGTAAATGCTTGAGGAAAATAGTATGAGATCAGCAGCTAGTATTTATATAGCACTTTCCAATTACTGTCACCAAGCATGGTTTTAAGTACCTCACATGCATTGACTGATTCATTTACTTCTCACAGCAACTGGCTGGAAGTCCAAGTTACAAATGAGTAAATTGAGGCAAAGAATGGGAAGCCCATCCTGCTGAAAAATGATCCTTTGGGACTTGCCCCCATATCCTCTGTTGTAGCTCCTCTCAGCAGAAGGGAAATGATAGTATCTGATGCACATTTCCTGACTTGTTTTACATATGCTAAAGTGAACTTGCTCAGATGTGTCCGACTCTCAGCAACCCCATGGACTGCAGCCCACCAGGCTCCTCCATCCATAGGATTTTCCAGGCAAGAGTACTGGAGTGGGGTGCCATTGCCTTCTCCGTCATATGCTTACTGCTGCTAAGTCGCTTCAGTCGTGTCCGACTCTGTGTGACCCCATAGATGGCAGCCCACCAAGCTCTGCCGTCCCTGGGATTCTCCACAAGAACGCTGGAGTGGGTTGCCATTTCCTTCTCTAATGCATGGAAGCAAAAAGTGAAAGTCAAAACCCACCACCAAATGGAAGAAATTAACTACTTGATGACCATGACCAGAAGCTACTAAGGATCGATACTCTTAAGTGCTGTGATGACACCCTGTTAGCACCATCAGCCTATCAGGGTACATGCATGAGCTGATCACATAGCCTGGGACACCCCTCCCTCACCTGGATTTTAAAAATGCTTTGCTTAAGTTTTTTGTTGAATTCAGGGAGTTTGGCTGCTTGGCATGCCCTGAAATAAATACTGTACTTTCCTTCATACAACCCAATGTCAGTAGATTGATTTCACTGCACACGAGTGAAAGAACCCAAGTTTGGTTCAGTAACAACACTATCTGAGCTTTAAAACCACTGGACAGTGCTGACTCTTCAGAAAATAAGAAACACAAGAGTCAGTCCACCAAGCAGTGTTTGAACATGTAAGTATTGGGAGAGGGGGATGAATTGTGTTTAAGAAAGTACCCCCCACCCCATTCCCCATGGCTACTTATCCTGTCCCAGATGGTTGGGATTAGCCCAAACTGCGAGTCTCAACTTTTCTGTAGTATTTTTTTTTGAACAGTTGTGTTTATTATTATTATTAAAGTATTTGAAGATTTCAGACAGACAAATGCAAGATGGGAATTTTAGCCCAACTAGGGAAAAAATGAATAGAAAGAAAACATCCAACCCCAATCCTCTCACCCCGTTGTAGATATATCCCATTAAGAAAATGAAGCTATAACAGAATTTTGCAGGAGATAAATTGGGGTAGTCACAGTGATGGAAAGTGCTTGCTTTTAATAAGATTCACTCTATAAGCTGTGTTTCAAGTTACAGAACTTCTGAAATACATCCATGGGGTGTTGTGTATTTCCTACTCTTTCCTCCAGATCCTTACTGAATAAGCAACTTGTAAAGGTGGGCAAAAATTGATAAAATGTTTTACTGGGGTATATTTCATAAATGAACATGCTAACAAACCACCTCCGCCTTAATTACTTCCAAGTTCTTTGAGAGCTACGTTTGGAGAGACCTGCACTGTTCTGGCAGAGAAGGCAATGGCACCCCACACCAGTACTTTTGCCTGGAAAATCCCATGGATGGAGGAGCCTGGTAGGCTGCAGTCTATGGGGTCGCTAGAGTCGGACACAACTGAGCGACTTCATTTTCACTTTTCACTTTCATGCATTGGAGAAGGAAATGGCAACCCACTCCAGTGTTCTTGCCTGGAGAATCCCAGGGACAGGAGAGCCTGGTGGGCTGCCATCTATGGGGTCGCACAGAGTCGGACACGACTGAAGCGACTTAGCAGCAGCAGCACTGTTTTAGATAAATAGCCTCCATGGAGGAGAAAGAACACACACAGGCTTTGAACCAGTTAGATTTGGTCAAATCCAACCTACCGCTTACCAACTGAATGATCTTAAGCAAATTTTTAATTTCACATTTACAAATTACCTGTAGCATTATCATGAGATTTTTTAAAATGTATGAAAAGCACTCAGCACATAGTAGGCCCTAAATAAAATTTCATTTCCTTTCCTTTATTAATTACTTTTCAGTTAATGTCACTTTTAAATTGAGCATAGCATAGAATTCTGCTCAATGTTATGTGGATGGGAGGGGAGTTTGGGGGTCAAGGGATACCTATATATATATGTATGTCTGAGTCCCTTCACTGTTCATCTGAAACTCACAATGTTGTTAATCGACTATTTCTTATTGTACAGTCACTCACTCAGGTCCAACTCTTTGTGACCCCATGAACTGCAGCATACCAGGTTTTGCTGTCCTTCACTATCTCCCAAAATTTGCTCAAACTCATATCTATTGAGTTGGTGATGCCATCAAACGATCTCATCCTCTGTTGCCCCCTACTCCTCCTGCCTCCATGTTTCCTAGCATCAGGGTCTTTTCCAACGAGTCTCCTCTTCACATCAGGTACCCAATACAAAATAACAAGTTAATAAATAAACAAATTGAGACTAAAATTTTTACCTATGTATAATTTTGTCTTTTACCATATAGACTGCTTTCCAGAGGAACATAGCTGCTAACATAAATTAAAATAAAATTTGGCATACATTGATATATATATTTTTAAACCAATTTAACTTATTTCCCTGAGTCCCCAAAGTGTGTGTTTTGTTTTGTTTTGACTGGAGACTACATTGCCAATGCATATTACCAATTACTATTCTAATATAGGTTAAATATGGCCCAGAATTAACAACCCATTTCTTTCAGTGCCCCAAACCATCTCTTGTTCAATTACAAGGTATAGAAACAGACAGAAACTAAAGCTTACTTGGTGGTTAGCAAATGATCAACCAAAATTGCCCAAATTTAAAGTCTCAAGGCAGTGCAAAGAAATAGAGGAAAACAATAGAATGGGAAAGACTACTTCAAGAAAATTAGAGACACCAAGGGAACATTTCATGCAAAGATGGGCACAATAAAGGACAGAAATGGTGTGGACCTAACAGAAGCAGAAGATATGAAAAAGAGGCAGCAAGAATACACAGAAGAACTGTACAAAAAAGATCTTCATGACCCAGATAATCAAAATGGTGTGATCACTCATCCTGGAATGTGAAGTCAAGTGGGCCTTAAGAAGCTTCACTACAAACAAAGCTAGTGGAGGTGATGGAATTCCTTTGAGCTATTTCAAATCCTAAAAGATGATGCTGTGAAAGTGCTGCACTCAATATGCCAGCAAATTTGGAAAACTCAGCAGTGGCCACAGGACTGGAAAAGGTCACTTTTCATTCCAATCCCTAAGAAAGGCAATGCCAAAGAATGCTCAAACTACCGCACAATTGCACTCATCTCACACGCTAGGAAAGTAATTCTCAAAATTCTCCAAGCCAGGCTTCAACAGTACATGAACCATGAACTTCCAGATGTTCAAGCTGGATTTAGAAAAGGCAGTGGAACCAGAGATCAAATTATCAACATCTATTGGATCACCAAAAAAGCAAGAGAGTTCCAGAAAAGCATCTATTTCTGCTTTATTGACTATGCCAAAACCTTTGACTGTGTGGATCACAATAAACTGTGGAAACTTCTGAAAGAGATGGGAATACCAGACCACCTGACCTGCCTCTTGAGAAATGTGTATGCAGGTCAGGAAGCAACAGTTAGAACTGGACATGGAACAACTGACTGGTTCCAAATAGGAAAAGGAGTATGTCAAGGCTGTATATTGTCACCCTGCTTATTAAACTTATATGCAGAGTACATTATGAGAAATGCTGGGCTGGATGAAGCACAAGCTGGAATCAAGATTGCCGGGAGAAATATCAATAACCTCAGATATGCAGATGACACCACCCTTATGGTAGAAAGTGAAGAAGACCTAAAGAGCCTCTTGATGGAAGTGAAAGAGGAGAGTGAAAAAGTTGGTTTAAAACTCAACATTCAGAAAACTAAGATCGTGGCATCTGGTCCCATCACTTCATGGCAAATCAATGGGGAAACAGTGGCTGACTTTATTTTTTGGGGCTCCAAAATCACTGCAGATGGTGATTGCAGCCATGAAATTAAAAGACACTTGCTCCTTGGAGGGAAAGTTATGACCAACCTAGATAGCATATTAAAAAGCAGAGATATTACTTTGCCAACAAAGGTCCGTCTAGTCAAAGCTATGGTTTTTCCAGTAGTCATGTATGGATGTGAGAGTTGGACTATAAAGAAAGCTGAGCACAGAAGAATTGATGCTTTTGAATTGTGGTGTTGGAGAAGACACTTGAGAGTCCCTTGGGCAGCAAGGAGATCCAACCAGTCCATCCTAAAGGAGATCAGTCCTGAGTGTTCTTTGGAAGGACTGATGGTGAAGCTGAAACTCCAATACTTTGGTCACCTGTTGTGAAAAACTGACTCATTTGAAAAGACCCTGATGTTGGGAATGATTGAAGACGGGAGAAGAAGGGAACAACAGAGGATGAGATGGTTGGATGGCATCACTGACTCAATGGACATGAGTTTGAGTAAACTCCAGGAGTTGTTGATGGACAGGGAGGCCTGGCATGCTGCAATCCATGGGGTCGCAAAGAGTCAGACACATCTGAGCGACTGAACTGAACTGAAGCAAATGTTATTGGACAAATACGGAAATAAAATAATTTGCTGTTCAGTTGTTATTTATCGCACTATAAATTGCCCTAAAACTTAGTGGGCTGAAACAACAATTGTCTTATCACATCTCATGAATTTCAGGTGAGGGCTTATCTCAATGATTTTTCAATACCATGTTGCATTGGCTAGGATCATTCATCAAAATTTAGCTAGAGAATAGCCTCGTCTGGAAGTCCAGGATGGATGACTTCACCCACACGTCTGTTGCCTTGGCAGGGAGGTCTAGAAGGTAGTCTCAACCACACAGCTTACATGTGGCCTCTTTATCATGGTGATCTTGGGGGAGTCAGACTTCTTATGTGAAGGCTTTGGGGCTACAAAAACCAAGTATTCCAAGAAACAAAGCAGGAGCTATAAGTCCTATGATTTGGTCCCTGGAAACCTAGAATGTAACTTCCACAGCATTCTAGTATTGAAACAAGCCTAGATTCAAAGACAGGGGAATTATACTCTACCTCTTAGTGGGAAAAAGAGCAAAGAGTTTCCAGATACCTTTATTCTACTAATTTTTATGAAAGAGAATGCCATTAAATACAGTTTTTTAAAAATCCTATGTTTTCTGTTCATGTAGAAACACATATCAGCCTCAGCATAAAGGAGATTTGCAATGAAGACTGGTAGTCATCCACAAGAGGTCAGGTTTCTAGAAACATACAGAAATACCACAATTTATAGCCAAACACATTCTTCTCATTCCATTACCATTATTCTTAAAGATTATTCAGCATCTAAGTTTGCTATACCCAGCATCAGATCAGAACAGATCAGTTGCTCAGTCGTGTCCGACTCTCCGCGACCCCATGAATTGCAGCACGCCAGGCCTCCCTGTCCATCACCAACTCCGGGAGTTCACTGAGACTCACGTCCATCGAGTCAGCGATGCCCTCCAGCCATCTCATCCTCTGTCGTCCCCTTATCCTCTGTCCCCAATCCCTCCCAGCATCAGAGTCTTTTCAAATGAGTCAACTCTTCCCATGAGGTGGCCAAAGTACTGGAGTTTCACCTTTAGCATCATTCCTTCCAAAGAAATCCCAGGGCTGATCTCCTTCAGAATGGACTGGTTGGATCTCCTTGCAGTCCAAGGGACTCGCAAGAGTCTTCTCCAACACCACAGTTCAAAACCATCAATTCTTTGGCACTCAGCCTTCTTCACAGTCCAACTCTCACATCCATACATGACCACAGGAAAAACCATAGCCTTGACTACACGAACCTTTGTTGGCAAAGTAATGTCTCTGCTTTTGAATATGCTATCTAGGTTGGTCATAACTTTCCTTCCAAGGAGTAAGCGTCTTTTAATTTCATGGCTGCAGTCACCATCTGTAGTGATTTTGGAGCCCAGAAAAATAAAGTCTGACACTGTTTCCACTGTTTCCCCATCATTTCCCATGAAGTGGTGGGACCAGATGCCATGATCTTCGTTTTCTGAATGTTGAGCTTTAAGCCAACTTTTTCACTCTCCACTTTCACTTTCATCAAGAGGCTTTTGAGTTCCTCTTCACTTTCTGCCATAAGGGTGGTGTCATCTGCATATCTGAGGTTACTGATATTTCTCCCGGCAATCTTGATTCCAGCTTGTGTTTCTTCCAGTCCAGCATTTCTCATGATGTACCCAGTATAGAGAAAAGCAAAGTCCATGTATCCAACATCTTGTTAATTTAACAAATATTTATTAAGGATCAGGGCTTCCCTGGTAGCTCAGTTGGTAAGGAATTTGCCTGCAATGCAGGAGACCCTGGTTTGATTCCTGGGTTGGGAAGATCCACTGGAGAAGGGATCTTCTACCCACTCCATTATTCCTGGGCTTCCTTTGTGGCTCAGCTGGTAAAGAATCCACCTGCAATGTGGGAGACCTGGGTTCGATCCCTGGGTTGGGAAGACCCCCTGGAGAAGGGAAAGGCTACCCACTCCAGTATTCTGGCCTGGAGAATTCCATGGACTGTATAGTCCATGGGGTCACAAAGAGTCAGACACTACTGAGTGACTTTCACTTCACTATTAAGGATCTACTCCCAATGGCTCAGCAGTAAAGAATTCACCTGCCAATGCAGGATACATGGGTTAGATCCCTGGGTCAGTAAGATCCCTGAAGAAGGAAATGGCAACTCACTCAAGTATTCTTGCCTAGAGAATCCCATGGTCAGAGGAGCGTGGCAGGCTACAGTCCCTGGGGTTGATAAGAGTTGGACAGGACTGAAGAGCACATATACATGCATGTACCAAGCACTATATGAAGATATACTGGAGAGCGAGGGAAGTATGGTCCATGACTTCATAGAGCTTGAGAGTCTGTCTGGGAAGGCAGACAGACAATAAGGAGGAAGTTTGGGAAGTTCCATGATCAGATGCCACAGGACGGCTTGGCTGGAGCATGTAGCATGGTGGAGGAGGAAAGCTAGCCCAGTCAAGGAAAAGGCAACTAGTCAGAGTAAGCTAACTGCTCAAACTGATAAAACCCTGAATTATAATGGCTCAAACACCGTAGCAGTTCATTTTTTCTCAGTGAACACTCTAGGGTAGTTTCAGAGTGTGTGAAGTAGGGATGGAGAAGGGTACCCTCTGTTCCTTCAGGAAGCAGTCTGGTGGAGGCTCTGCTATTCGCAGCTCAGGGCTGCCAAGGGTGTTGGGCGTGGGCAATTTCAGCAGGCTGAGAAGGAAATAACCTAGAGACTCTCTCATGAGAGACTTTCATGGACCTGGCACTTTGCCTGTGTACCCACCTCTGCCCAGAAATCAACCACATGTCCCCCTTCATTGCAAGGGAGGCAGAAGGACGTAGACCTTGTGCCCAGGATAAAAAGAGGAAATGGGGTTCTGAGAGCAGCAGCAGGCTCAGCTTCAAAATGCTTTTAGAGGACAAGTAGGTATAGGATGAGCTCAAAGATTTTATAAAGAATCTAAATGAGGGCAACCCAAACAGCTGAACTGCTTTTAGTTTAAATAATTTACTTTCATATTATATAATGCATACTAATAAGAAAATAAACCTTTTAAAATCCTATGCCTGGTTTAAAGGATATTTAAGAAAACATGGAGAAATATGATAGAGTGGGTAAGGGTGGTATTTTATCTTTAACAATTATTACTGATACAACTTCTTAGCTGAATTTTAATTGGAGAGGGAGAGAGGGAATTGAATACACATTGGCTATTTGATGAGGTCCTTAAAAATGCTAATTGCAATGGGAAAAAACAATTTGGCAAGGAAAAATTATCTTGGCATCTGATTCCTTCTTGATTGCTAGAAGCGCCAGTACAATAAATTTGTCAGTCTGAATGATGAGAAAACAGCTTCAGAAGTTCAACCCCTGCCACCCTCTGTGCATCTTTGACACCATGAATGATTTTACTTTCTTTCAAACTGTTGGTAGAAGTGGATTTTATTTTCTACTAACATGCTTTGAAATCTTCAAGCTTCTTTCCCCCGCCCCTGCCCCCCGCAACCCCAGATTACCTGTCATCTCCCTGCAAGGTTGGGTTTCTATGAGGAATCTAGACAGCCAGTAGGAAACGGATACACAGGGACTTCAGAATTCAGGTAGGCTTGCTTTCTGAGGGTAAATCCATCTTCCTCTGCTAATGTTCTCATATTAAAAATAATAAAAACATCAATGCTCTGATGGTTTATGTGTCCACTCGACTGGGTTAAGGGATGCCCAGATATCTGGTAAAACATTGTCCTGGGTGTATGAGGATTTTCTGGAAATAGATTAGCATTTGAACCTGTAGACTGAGAAAGGAAGATCACCCTCCCTAGTTGGGGGGCGGGGGCATCAGCCAGTCTCTTGAGGACCTGAACAGAACATGAAGATAGAGGAAAGGGAATTTACTCTCACTGCCTGAGTTGGGACGTCCATCTTCTTCTGCCCTTGGATAGCGATGCTCCTGGTTCTCCCACCTTCAGACTCAGACTGAACTGTACCACTGACCTCCCCGGTTTTCCAGATCATAGATGGCACATCTTGGGACCTGCAGCCTCCATAAATCATGTGAGCCAATTTCTATAATAAACCTCCTTGTACAAAGATATAATCTATGTATCTGTATATAGCACCAAACAAAACCAATAGGCTATATCTCTGTATATCTATATAGATATACAGAAAAAAATGGTCCCAGAAAATTTTATATATCTATACAGATATATCTCTATATGATAGATATACTGTTATGTAACCCTGACTAATACACACACCAAAACAAACCAAATAAGCAAATTCCAGTGTCACTAAGATGGTTGATTAAGACTGGACTGTTTCATGATTTGGAGTTGGCACATCACTAAGTTTGGGTCCCATCTTTGCCTCCTACTTGGTCATACTTTGGTACTCCTCCTCTAAGCCTCAGTTTTCTCATCTGGAAAGTGGTGACGGTAACACCTAACTCATATGGTGACTGTGATTCATTCGGCACCCAGCAGATACTTCAAAATGGTAACTATCATTAGTTTTAGGGTCCTTGGAATTCCATTTCATTTTCAAACATCACTGACTGCCTGCTATGTGCCTAAATAAAGGCATTCGCTGACCTGGCTCACAACTATTAGGGGAATGATCTGTGAAAAAAACTTAAAAAGAACCCGGTGATTTTGACTTGGGAGGGAAGGTTATCAGGAAATGTGTTCTGGAAAGATTAGCCTTTGATCAAGACCTTGCGGCAAAGGATTCAGAAAAGTCCAGACATCTTTGAAATCTCTCTAGATTATATTTCTCGTCACTTTCTCCTCACCAAAGAAGTCCTACCCACACAGGGCAATACCAAACATTCCCTCAGCTATGAAATAAGCCTCACATTCTAGAATCAGAAGTAGTTTGAAATGTAAATATTCCTAAAGATATTCACATGGAAATGAGACCAAAAAAAAAAAAAAAAAAGTATGTTAAAGCATAAATGTTGATATCCTTTTTGGATAACAGAGTTTCATCAGGATTTTGAAAGATGCATGGAAGGTTTACAAATAGGACACCACTATTTCACAACTTTGCTACTTTTAGTTTAGTTAGAACAGCAGATACCAGCTTCTGATATCTATAATTGCTACTTTTTTTGACCGCTTACTTTGTGTCCAGCATGGTCCTTTATAAGCATTATTTCATCCACTCTTTGTACAACTCTATAAAGTATTATTATCCCTATTTTCCAGATGGTAAAAAAAATCCTCAAGAGGCAGCCTACAAGTCTTGCACAATTGATACTAATAAACTCAAGTCTCAGTCCAAGCCTTAGCTTTTGATTACTGCCTGACAAGTGAATTTTGGGAGGAAGTCAAACATTTAAACACAATCCTGAAAGTTCAGCTTTTCACCTTCAGGTAAATTAGTATTGACTTACTCACAACAGGTTGTTATTTCTTCTGTTCTGAAATAGTGATTCCTAAAACAACCTCTGCAACCCAATGATTTCTATTACTCTGCTATTAAAATATATTATTTTTATGGAAATTTGCTTTGGCTGGATTTTCAAGGGAGGAGGAAATTGTAGGGACTTCCTTTTGTTTCTACTCAAGCTTTTGTCATTTCTTCTAAAATTGCCACAGAACAGTCATTATAAGGATATGAAATCTGAGATAAAATTACATTTTAAATATTTTCTTATTCATAATATATACAAGAACCTTAAACATTTTCTCAGATCACAAGTTAGAGGGTGATTTCCTCTTTTATGTCTTGTCTGATAACTCTCCACCATTAGAGTCCAGAAAAAAATGCTTTTGATGGCTCTTGGGCATGTTTATATGAGTCTTTATTAAATGCCATCTGCTTTTGCTTTATTAATGTTTTATTAAGGACCATCTGGCTGTTGCTACAGATTATATAGAGTCTCCAATGAGTCAGTTCTCACCTATTAATAAATTATTAAGTGTCATCATTAGCATAAGAGAGATGAAACCACCAGGTAGTGGAAAGCCTAGGAAAACAGGACACCCATGTGCCAAGGCTGCCCCCAGCTGGTGTTGGCACCACGGTCCCTCTGCCTTCTCTGGGCCCCACGTGTTTCACGTGGCAACTGAAGTTTGCACTTAATCTCTAAGACGACTTCAAACTTTAAAATTCTGGGTCGGAAGCTCAAATGCAGTGCTGTAGGCCAAAAATCCCAGAAGCACGGGGGAGGGATTCTGCATTTGAAGACATGTAAACTTCCTGGCTATAACCTGGGGCCTAACAAAGAATTGTTAAGATTTAGGACAGGTGAGAGAGGGACCATGATATCCTGAGCCAGGTGAAGTAGTAGGTGAAGTTTGGGGCAGGAGTGGGGACCTGAGACAGGAAAAACAGGCTGAGAACAGACTGGGAAGGGCTTTCCTAACAATGAGAAATTGTCAATTACATCTTTTCTCCACATAACTTTCTTCCCTTCTTGGCCTCAACAATCTTTAGGCCTTGGGAGCCAGTCATTCCAATAGGTCTAGTCAAACAGATTGGTCTCTTCAGTGCTTTAAACATTACCCCTAAAGCAAGAGTTTCCCAAACGGTGCAGCATGCAGTGACAAGTGGAGCTAAAAATTGAAGCCTTCAGCCCTGGAGGTGTGAGTCACTTACTGGCTGGTTCTTGTACGAATACTTTTTTTTTAATTTTTTTTATTGGAGTATAGTTGATCCCTGGATTGGGAACATCCCCTGGTGTAGGAAATGGCAACCTGTCCCAGTATTCTTGCTGGAGAATTCCATGGATAGCTGAGCCTGGTGGGCTCTAGTCCATGGGGTTGCAAAGAGTCGGACATGACTGAGCAACTGAGCACATTCGCACAGTTGACTTACAGTGTTGTGTTAGTTTCTACTGTATGCAAAGTGAATCGGTTATACATGAATACTTATATTTTCTATGTGCGATACGATATGACAAAGATTGGGAGCACTACTCTAAGCAAATTAATTTGCTTAGCTAATGTTATTTATCATCAGTTCAAACAAAACAGCATTTATATTGTTTTTATATACTAATATATATAATATATAATATGATATGTTTATGATATTAAATATTATTGAATAATATATAATGATATAATCTAATGAATAATAAATATGATATATTAAATTCACATTGCTATAGCCTGAATGTATCACCCCAATATTCACAGATCAGATCAGATCAGTCGCTCAGTCATGTCCAACTCTTTGCGACCCCATGAATTGCAGCACGCCAGGCCTCCCTGTATATCACCAACTCCGGGAGTTCACTGAGACTCACGTCCATCGAGTCAGTGATGCCATCCAGCCACCTCATCCTCTGTCATCCCCTTCTCCTCCTGCCCCCAATCCCTCCCAGCATCAGAGTCTTTTCCAATGAGTCAACTCTTCACATGAGGTGGCCAAAGTACTGGAGTTTCAGCTTTAGCATCATTCCTTCCAAAGAAATCCCAGGGCTGATCTCCTTCAGAATGGACTGGTTGGATCTCCTTGCAGTCCAAGGGACTCTCAAGAGTCTTCTCCAACACCACAGTTCAGAAGCATCAATTCTTCAGCGCTCAGCCTTCTTCACAGTCCAACTCTCACATCCATACATGACCACAGGAAAAACCATAGCCTTGACTACACGAACCTTTGTTGGCAAAGTAATGTCTCTGCTTTTCAATATGCTATCTGGGTTGGTCATAACTTTCCTTCCAAGGAGTAAGCGTCTTTGAATTTCATGGCTGCAGTCCCCATCTGCAGTGATTTTGGAGCCCGGAAAAATAAAGTCTGACACTGTTTCCACTGTTTCCCCATCTATTTCCCATGAAGTGATGGGACCGGATGCCATGATCTTTGTTTTCTGTATGTTGAGCTTTAAGCCAACTTTTTCACTCTCCACTTGCACTTTCATCAAGAGGCTTTTGAGTTCCTCCTCACTTTCTGCCATAAGGGTGGTGTCATCTGCATCTCTGAGGTGATTGATATTTCTCCCGGCAATCTTGATTCCAGCTTGTGTTTCTTCCAGTCCAGCGTTTCTCATGATGTACTCTGCATATAAGTTAAATAAGCAGGGTGACAATATACAGCCTTGACAAACTCCTTTTCCTATTTGGAACCAGTCTGTTGTTCCATGTCCAGTTCTAACTGTTGCTTCCTGACCTGCATACCAATTTCTCAAGAGGCAGATCAGGTGGTCTGGTATTCCCATCTCTTCCAGAGTTTTCCACAGTTTATTGTGATCCACACAGTCAAAGGTTTTGGCATAGTGAATAAAGCAGAAATAGATGTTTTTCTGGAACTCTCTTGCTTTTTCCATGATCCAACGGATGTTGGCAATTTGATCTCTGGTTCCTCTGCCTTTTCTAAAACCAGCTTGAACATCAGGAAGTTCACGGTTCACATATTGTTGAAGCCTGGCTTGGAGAATTTTGAGCATTACTTTACTAGCGTGTGTTGACATTTAATCTCCAAGTGTGACAGTGAATGGAGGTGGGGCCACTGGAAGGTGATTAGGTACTGAGGACAGAGCCCTCGTGAATGGAGTTGCTGCCCTTTTAAAAGTGGTCCCAGAGAGCTCCCTTCCCCTTCTGCCACCTGAAGACACAGCAAAAAGTCGTCCACCATCTATGAATCAGGAATTGGGTTCTCACTGAATCCTCTAAGATGGGACTCTAACTCTTAATCCCTGACTTAGAAGAGGACTCAAACCTACTATCTGAATTGAAACCAGTCACCTGGTGTCAGGACTCGTTGAAGCTCAGGTTCTTTTGTCTTGATGCAGAAACAGTTCAATGTGGGGCTAAGTGATAGGCAAAGAGTGGATTTATGAGTGTAAGACATTTGTGAGAGATGTAAGCAAGCAGATAAGGAAGCAGAGCCCTGAGAACTGTTGCCAAAATCTTGGCTCCCACCAATGCCAAATAGAAACACAGAGACAGAGTTTGGAGGAAATAGAAAAGAGTGCCTACATGATTTTTGCTAGTCAAAAGGGAAACACAGCAGGCTAGCGCCTCAGGAACTGTGCCCCCATCTCTCAGGAATAGAGAGGTTTTATATCTTCATGAAGGCATTGCATTGTTTTTCTCTTGTAGAGTTTCAAAACCACAGTTGACATCAGGCAACTCAGCAACCAGGTGTGGTAACCCTAAAGTTATCAGCCCATAACCTTTTTTCTGAATTGCAGAATGCTACAAGAGAGTGTAGTGGGGAGAAGAATGCCAGGTGCAGAGTATAATCTTTGGAGTCAGAGAGTAATTAGTGTTTTTGAAGCTCTGTGAAGGACAAGTCTAGCTACAAATGTTTGTTTTAGGTTGGTGCAAAAGTAATAGCAGTTTTTGCATTCTTGAAATTTGCTGTTTGATATTGATATACGTTCTCAATAAATGTGGTTATGTTATACATCATTTTAATGTGTATTTCTTGCTTTATGGTTTTTTGCTAAAGGCTTATTACTTACTCTGGATATGATGTTAGACAAAAAGCAAATTCGAGCAATTTTCTTATTCAAGTTCAAAACGTGTGGTAAAGCAGTAGACAGTTTGCAGCATCAACAACACACTTGGCCCTGGAACTGCTAAGGAAGGTACAGTGCTGTGGTGGGTCAAGAAGTTTTGCAAAGGAGATGAGAGCCTTGAAGAAGAGGAGCATAGTGGCCAGCCACTGGAAGCTGACAGTGACCAATTGAGAGGGTCAAAGCTGATCCTCTTACAACTACACAAGAAGTTGCAGAAGAACTCATCAGTGAACATTTTACAGTCATTTAGCATTTGAAGCTAATTGGAAAGGTGAAAAAGCTCAGTAAGTGGGTGCCTCATGAGCTGACCAAAAATCAAAAAAACAGTCATTTTGATGTGCTGTCTTCTCTTATTCTATGCAGCAGTGAACCATTTCTCAGATTGTCACACACAACAAAAAGTGGATTTTATACAACACTTGGCAATGACCAGCTCAGTGTTTGGACCAAGAAGAAGCTCCAAAGCACTTCCCAAAGCCAAACTTGCACCCCCCTCAAAAAGGTCATGGTCAATGTTTGGTGGTCTGCTGCCTGTCTGATCCACTACAACTTTCTGAATCCTGGCAAAACCAATACATCTGAGAAGTTGTTCAGTTGCTAAGTCATTTCCAACTCTTTGTGACCACATGGACTGCAGTATGCTAGGCTTCCCTGTCCTTCACTATCTTCCAGAGTTGACTCAGATTCATGACCACTGAGTCAATGATGCTATCTAACCATCTCATCCTCTACTACCTCTTCTTCTTTTGCCCTCAATCTTTCCCAGCATCAGAGTCTTTTCCAATGAATCAGCTCTTTGCATATGGTGGCCAAACTATTGGGGTTTCAGCTTCAACATCAGTCCTTCCAATGAATATACAGGGTTGATTTCCATTAGAATTGACTGGCGTGATCTCCTTGCAGTCCAATGGACTCTCAGAGTCTTCAATACCACAACTCAAAAGCATCAATTCTTCAGTGTTCAGCCTTCTTTATGGTCCAACTCTCCACATATGGACAGTCATGTCCATATATCTGTACATGACTACTGGAAAAACCATAGCTTTGAATATACAGACTTTTGTCAGCAAAGTGATATCTTTGCTTTTTAATATGCTGTCTAGATTTTTCATAGCTTTCCTTTCAAGGAGCAAACATCTTTTAATTTCATGGTTGCAGTCACTGTCCACAGTGATTTTGGAGCCCAAGAAAATAAAATCTGTCACTATTTCCACTTTTCCCCCATCTATTTGCCCATCCTTACATGAAATGTTCCCTGATCTCTTCAACTTTCTTGAAGAGATCTCCAGTCTTTCCCATTCTATTGTTTTTCTCTGCTTCTTTGCATTATTCACTTAAGGCCTTCTTATCTTCCCTTGCTATTCTCTGGAACCCCACATTCAGTTGGGTATATCTTTCCCTTTCTCTCTTTTCACTTCTCTTCTTTCCTCAGGTATTTGTGAAGCCACCTCAGAAAACTATTTTACCTTCTTGCATATCTTTTTCTTGAGGATGATACTGGTCACTGCCTCCTGTACAATGTTGCAAATCTCTGTCCATAGTTCTTCAGGCACTCTGTGTTGCAGATCTAATCCCTTGAATCTATTCATCACCTCCATTGTATAATCATGGTGCTGCTGCTGCTAAGTCGCTTCAATCATGTCCGACTCTGTGTGACCCCATAGACGGCAGCCCACTAGGCTTCTCTGTCCCTGGGATTCTCCAGGCAAGAACACTGGAGTGGGTTGCCATTTCCTTCTCCAGTGCATGAAAGTGAAAAGTGAAAGTGAAGTCGCTCAGTCGTGCCTGACTCTTAGCGACCCCATGGACTGGAGCCTACTAGGCTCCTCCGTCCATGGGATTCTCCAGGCAAGAGTACTGGAGTGGGGTGCCATTGCCCTCTCCATTGTATAATCATAAGGGATTTGATTTAGATCATACCTGAATGGCATAGTGGTTTTACCTACTTTCTTCATTTAAGCCTGAATTTTGCAATAAGGAGCTGATGATCTGAGACATAGTCAGCTCCAGATCTTGTTTTAGCTGACTGTATAGAGCTTCACTATCTTCGACTGCAAAGAATATAATCAGTCTGATTTCAGTATTGACCATTTGGTGATGTCCATGTGTGGAGTCGTCTCTTGTGTTGTTAGAAAATGTTGTTTGCTATGACCAGTGTGCTCACTTGACAAAACTCTGTTAGCCTTTGACCTGCTTCATTTTGTTCTCCAAGACCAAACTTGCCTGTTGCATCTGAGAAGTATGCTCTGTAAACAGATGAGATGCACCAAAAACTGTATTGCCTGAAGCGGGTATCAGTCAACAGAAAGGGCCCAATTCTTCCCCATGACAGTGTCCAACCACATATTGCACAACCAATGCTTCATAAGTTGAATGAACTGGACTGCAAAGTTTTTCCTTATCTGTCATATTCAGCTGACCTCTTGCCAACTGACTATTGCTTCAAGCATTTCGACAACTTTTTGCAGGGAAAATGCTTCCACACCATCAGGATGCAGAAAAATGCTTTCCAAGAGTTCACTGAATCCTAAACATGAATTTTTACACTGTAGGAACAAGCAAACATTTCTTATTGACAAAAATGTGTTGATTGTAATGGTTCCTATTTTGATTGCTAAAGATGCTTGAACCTAGTTATGATGATTTAAAATTCATGGTCTGAAACCCTAATTTTTTGCACCAACCTAATTTGCACCAACCTAATAGTAACAGCTAAAGAATAGCCAAGATTGTTTAATTCTTGCAGGTCTGTTTGGCTGGTATGTGCTGAAGGCTGTTCACTCATTTCTGTTTTCATGGCAACAGAACAAAGAGGGCTACGTATTTATTATCAAAGCTAAAGTAGGGAGGGGAGAAGATCACCTTCTTTCTCACTCTTGGGTAGATGTCAAGGCTTACATCATTAGTCCCTCCTTTAACCCTTTATCGTCTAACCAGGACTGCCATGGCACTATTTAAATAATATGTATATTAACAAAAGGGTGGTGACATATACTAAAATATCTGTCTCAGGTTTCTGTATAATATCCCCTTTGATCTAGTTTCTTTCCCCTTTCACAAATACTTTTGTATTGGCTACATGCACAAATGGTCCCCTTCAAGGACCCTTAACTCCCTAACTTTATGTAACAAAATTTAGACCCCAGATCTTTTTCTTTGTATTTGAACTACATATGTAGATTTTTGCTTGGTTACTGGACTTTTTTTATTGAAATGACAATAAATAGGAAAATAAAGAAATATATGTACATTTCTACTCTCGCATTTTAGGAGTTTGAAAGTCACTACTGCATCCTAACAACTAAAAACTGAACAAACTGAAATATTCAGTAGCTCTTTTTAGAATTGTTAGAGGGGTGAGGCCAGAGGGCAAAATGCTATCTTGGAGAAAAAGACCTGCAGATAGAAAGAATCCCAATTTACTAGAGCAGAAACCTCTGCAGGAACCAGTGCTGAGGTAGGAAAACGTGACTGTAATTGACCAATTACAAATTGCCAATTACCAATTTACCAAAAACTGTATTGCCTGTTTACAATTTACTTTTACTTTATTTTGGGGGGCTCCAAAATTACTGCAGATGGTGACTGCAGCCATGAAATTAAAAGACGCTCACTCCTTGGAAGGAAAGTTATGACCAACCTAGACAGCATATTGAAAAGCAGAGACATTACTTTGCCAACAAAGGTCCGTCTAGTTAAGGCTATGGTTTTTCCAGTGGTCATGTATGGATGAGAGAGTTGGACTGTGAAGAAAGCTGAGCGCCGAAGAATTGATGCTTTTGAACTGTGGTGTTGGAGAAGACTCTTGAGAGTCCCTTGGACTGCAAGGAGATCCAACTAGTCCATTCTGAAGGAGATCAGCCCTGGGATTTCTTTGGAAGGAATGATTCTAAAGCTGAAACTCCAGTACTTTGGCCACCTCATGCGAAGAGTTGACTCATTGGA
Source organism: Bubalus kerabau (assembly GCF_029407905.1). NCBI lineage: Eukaryota > Metazoa > Chordata > Mammalia > Artiodactyla > Bovidae > Bubalus > Bubalus kerabau. The sequence continues at coordinate 74,316,905 of NC_073631.1, read as the reverse complement.
AAAGACTCTGATGCTGGGAGGGATTGGGGGCAGGAGGAGAAGGGGACGACAGAGAATGAGATGGCTGGATGGCATCACCGACTCGATGGACATGAGTCTGGGTGAACTCCGGGAGTTGGTGATGGACAGGGAGGCCTGGCATGCTGCAATTCATGGGGCCGCAAAGAGACAGACATGACTGAGCGACTGAACTGAACTGAATTGACCAATTGCTGGAGGCTCAGAGTGGACAAGTCCAAAAGTGAGAAACTCCACATCTGCAAGCTTTACCTCCAGGCCCTGCCAGGTTCTCACTGTGAGTACCAGAGGGAAATCTCATGCCTCCAGCACAGGCAGAAAAAAAAGGAATCATTCTGAAATGCATCTGCTTCCTCACAAAGAGGTCTGTCTTTGACAGAAACTATTTTACCAGAACCTAACTTAGTGAGATTTTATCAAGACACTAACTGACCTGGGAGGAGGGACATCCCAACTTCAGCCCACTCTAGCCACCCTGTCCTACCCAAGAGAGGAGAAAGAAACTGAGAGGTTCACTAAAGGTCTGAGAGGTAATCACAGGCCCCCAAGGCCAAAGAAATAGAAGCAAAAATAAGCAAATGGGACCTAATTAAACTTACAAGCTTTTGTACAACAAAGGAAACTATAACCAAAACGAAAGGACAACCTACACAATGGGAGAAAATATTTGCAAATGATGTGACCTACAAAGGTTTAATTTCCAAAATATACAAATAGTTCATACAGCTTAATTAAACAATCCAATCAAAAAATGGACAGAAGACCTAAACAGACATTTCTCCAAAGACGACGTACAGATTGCCATAAGACACATGAAAAGATATTCCACATTATTTGAAAATGCAAATCAAAACTATTACAATGTGGTACCACCTCACACCAGTCAGAATGGTCATCATCAAAAAGTCTACAAATAATAAATGTTGGAGAGGGTGTGGAGGAAAGGAACCCTCCTACATGGTTGGTGGGAGTGTAAACTGGTGCAGCCACTATGGAGGAAAGCACTGCTAAGTCGCTTCAGTCGTGTCCGACTGTGTGTGACCCCATAGACGGCGGCCCACCAGGCTCCCCCATCCCTGGGATTCTCCAGGCAAGAACACTGGAGTGGGTTGCCATTTCCTTCTCCAATGCGTGAAAGTGAAAAGTGAAAGGGAAGTCGCTCAGTCGTGTCCAACTCTTAGCGACCCCATGGACTACAGCCTACCAGGCTCCTCCGTCCATGGGATTTTCCAGGCAAGAGTACTGGAGTGGGGTGCCATTGCCTTCTCCGGAGGACAGCACAGAGATTCCTTAAAAACTAAACACAGAGCAGCCATAAGATCCAGCAATCCTACTCCAGGGCATATATTTGCAGAAAACTCTAATTTGAAAAGATATATATACCCCAATGTTCATAACAGCATCATTGACAATCTCCAAGACATGGAAACAACCTAAATGTCCACTGACAGACAGAAGGATAAAGAAGATGTGATACATATATACAATGGAGTACTACTCAGCCAGAAAAAAGAACAAAATAATGCCATTTGCAGCAACATGGATGGACTTAAAGATTATCATACTTACTGAGGTAAGTCAGACAAAAATGAATAGGACAATATATTACTGATTTGTGTAATTTAAAAAAATTCATACAAATGAACTTATTTATAAAACAGAAACAACCTTATAGTTGTCAAAAGGGAAATAGGGGGGAGGAATAAGTTAGGAATTTGGGATTAACAGCTACACACTAGTATATAAAAAATAAACAAGTATATAAAAAAATAACAAGGGCCTACTGTATAGCACAGGGAACTATATTAAATATCTTGTAATCTCCTATAATAGAAAAGAATCACTTCGCTGTACATCTAAAACTAACCCAACACTGTAAATAAACTCTACTTCAACTAAAAAAACTTTAAGAGTGAGATCTAACCGAGGATCATGGAACACTTGCCCTCCTTGCCATCTTCACCACATCCCTGAAGGCCTATTTACCCCAGTTCCTTTACCTAAGACATACATCATGCCCAGCTTTCAACAAAAAATTACATAGCATACTGAAAACCAAAAACAACTGGAGAAGACAGAGTAAGCATCAGATCTAGACTCAAATATGGCAGAAATAGTGGCGTAATCAGACCAGGAATTTAAAATTACTCTATTTTATATGCTAAGGGTTCTAATGGTTAAAAGTAAATAATATATAAGAACATAGATAACTGTGATAGAAGAAAAAAATTTTTGGTCTTTGTCCCTGGCTCCTGGCACAGAACTCCTAAAACTCTTGGAATCTTCTGAGTGATGATGTTGTCTTTGTTGTGTTGATAAAATGACTCTTGGCTGAGTGATGCCTAGATGGTTTCAGGACGGAGGTTGAGCACCAGCAATACCAACTCATGTGACCAGAGGGTTGGAAATTTCAGTCACATCCCTGACCTCTGGCAAGGTAAAGGGACTAGATATTATTTTCAATCACCAGTCACCAACAGTTTAAATGATCATGCTTCTGTAATAGAACCGCCATAAAACCCCAGTAAACAACAGAGTTAGTAGAACTTCCAAGTTGGTGAACACACTGAGATGCCAGGAAAGTGGTGCACCCAGAGAGAGCATGAAAGCTTCATGACCCTCACCCCATACCTTGCCCTATGCATCTCTTCCATTTGGCTGCCTCTGAGCTGTGTCTTTATAACAAACTGGTAATAGTAAGCAAAATGTTTTTCTGATTTCTATGAATTATTCTAGAAAATTATCAAACTTGTAGGAGGAAGTTGTAGGACTCTCCAAATTTGTAGTCAAGTCAAACAAAACTGCGGGTACCCTGGAGCCTTGATACCTGGATTGGTGTCTGCAGTGGAAACAATCTTGTGGAACTGAGCCCTTAACCTGTGGCATACATGCATGCTAAGTCGCTTCCGTCGTGTCCAACTCTTTGTGACGCTATGGACTGTAGCCTGCCAGGCTCCTCTGTCCATGGGATTTTCCAGGCAAGAATACTGGAGTAGGTTGCCATGCCCTTCTCCAGGGGATCTTCCTGACCCCAGGATGGAACCCATATCTCTTATGTCTCTAAATTCAGGACTTGGTGTCAGAGTTGAATTGAATTATTGGGCACCCTGTTAAAATCAGATAACTGGAGAATTGGTTGTCATCAGAAAACACTCCTGACAGAAACTGAGAGTAGTGTAAGCAGAGAGATGGAAATTCTAAGAAAGAATGAGAAAGAAATGCTAGAGATCAAAAATATTATAAGAAAAATGAAGAATGCCTTTGGTGGACTAATTAGTAGACTGGACATGACTGAAGTAAGCATCTCTGAGCTTGAGGAAATGTCAATAGAAACGTCCAAGGCCAAAAAACAAAGAGCAAAATAACTGAAAAAGATAGAACTAAATATCTAAGAACTGTGAGACAATGAAAAAAGATGATGTCTATTCAATGAGAATACCAAAAGGAGACGACAGAGAAAAAGGGCCAGAAGAAATACCTGAAGCAGTAACAACTGAAAATTTCCACAAAATTAAAGGGAAAAAAAGGGGTAGGGTGAAGTTCAGAATTTTCCATAGAGTGACTAGGAGAGAATCACCCTGCCCTCTGCCCGGGACAATTTCTTAGCCCCCTTTTCCCCCTTAGCATTTACCACTATCTGATGAGCATTATATTTTCATCTTTCAAGATTTCTTCCTTTCTCTTGGACTTCCCGCAGTTTGGATATGACATGTCTAGGTATAATTTCTTTGGTATTTGTCCAGCTTTGTGTCCTCTGAGCTCCCTGGATCTATGGTTAGATCATGGCATTCAGTCCCATCACTTCATGGCAAATAAAGGGGAAAAAGTGGAAACAGTGACAGATTTTATTTTCTTGGATTCCAAAATCACTGCAGATGGTGACTACAGCCATGGAATTAAAAGATGCTTGCTCCTTGGAAGGAAAGCTATGACAAACCTAGACAGCATATTTAAAACCAGAGATATCACTTTGATGACAAAAGTATAGTCAAAGCTTTGGTTTTGCCAGTAGTCATGTATGGATGTGAGAGTTGGACCATAAAGAAGGCTGAGTGCCAAACAACTGATGCTTTTAAACTATGGTGCTGGAGAAGACTCTTGAGAGTCCCTTTGTGAGCAAGGGGATCAAACCAATCAATCCTAAAGGAAATCAACCCTGAATATTCACTGGAAGGACTGATGCTGAAGCTGAAGCTCCAACAGTTTGGCCACCTGATGTGAAGTGCTGATTCACTGGAAAAGACTCTGATGCTGGGAAAGATTGAGGGCAAGAAGAGAAGGGGGTGCCAGAGGATGAGATGGTTAGATGGCATCACTGACTCAATGTACATGAGTTTGAGCAGACTCAAGCCTGGCGTGCTACAGTTCATGGGGTTGCAAAAAGCTGGACCTGACTTAGCGACTGAACAGCAACTGGAATTCATGGTGGACACATTAATCATGCCTTTCTTTATCTGGAGTGTGTAACAGGCCCCTTGGTGCAGTAGAAAAGGTTTAACTAGGATGGCGTTCTTTTCTGACCCCCACTGGCTGTGTGAGCACAGGCAGGTTATCCGTCTGGGCCTCTGTTTCATCTCTAGAGCTGAGCTTCTTCCTAAAGGACTTAGATCTGCAAGGACCACCCTACCCCCAGCTGCTCCTGTGGCGGCCTCTGGCTTATCTTCAGGTCTCAGCTTCAACTTCACTTTCTCCTGGCAGCATTCCCCAACCCACAGATTTAATAAGGCTTATCTTAGTCTCCTATCTTCCTTCATAGTAATTTTCTCAATTCGAATTAATTAGTCGGTTGTCTATCTAATGTCTGGTTTTCCTGCTGGGGTGCAGGCTCTGTAAGAAGGAAAGTTGTGGCTGTCTTTGTTGCTGCCTCCTGAGCACTTTTCACAATGTCTAGCAGAGTAGGCACTCCAGAAGTATCTTTCAGATGCACAGATGAATAAATGAAGTCAAGTGTTATGAATTCAAGATTAAGTGATTGGCACAGTGCCTGGCATCTATTTGGTGCCTAGTAAATGATAGCTGTTGAGTTCATGGACATACTTTTCATCAGATGCTAGTAGTTTCCATGACTAACTTGGTTTTATGTCTTTGCAAAGGTTATTGGGATTTTATAAAAGAGGTTCATATAGTTCCATAATTTTTCAGAAATCCAATTACTAGAACTTAGAGAAAAGATTGTGTATGTGTATGGTGATGATAATGATGATTCCCTGGAGAAGGGAATGGCAACCCACTCCAGTATTCTTGCCCAGAGAATCCCATGGACAGAAGAGCCTGGCAGGCTACAGTCCATGCATTTATGCATATTCAGTCTCTTTAGTCGTGTCTGACTCTTTGCAACCCCATAGACTGTAGCCCGCCAGGATCCTTGGGCTTCCCTGGTGGCTCAGACAGTAAAGAATCCACCTTCAGTGTGAGAGACTTGGGTTTGATCCCTGGGTTGGGAAGATCCCCTGGAGGAAGGCATGGCAACCCACTCCAGTAGTCTTGCCTGGACAGAGGAGCCTGATGGGCTGCAGTCTATGGGGTGGCAAAGAGTCAGACATGACTGAGCAACTAAGCACAGGCTCCTCAGTCCATGGGAATACTGGAATTGGTTGACATGCCCTCTTTGAGGGGATCTTCCCAACCCAGGGATTGACCCCGCATCTCCAGCATCTCCTGCATTGTAGGTGGATTCTTTACCCCTGAGCTACTGGGAAGCCTGGACTATGGTCCATGGGGTCACAAAAAATTCAACAGAACTGAGCATGCACATAGATTTGTTCTTTGGGTTTTTTTTTCTTGGCTAGTTACCTCTCCTTCTATGTGCTAATGTCTCTTTTACCTATAAAAGAGGCCATTCGATGAGACTTGACCTTCAAAGATGAAGAATCTAATTGCTTGGAACTTGGGTTATTTCAAACAATGAAACACTCAATAGCTTTTAAGGACCTGTTGGGATGGGGAGAGGCAGAGCTAACAGGTGCTGGTTAGGTTATGGGATTGCATTTTCAAGGAACACCACGCTCTTGACCTGAACTGCCTTCCTAGTCTGAGAGGCTGTAGGCACAGATGGTGTACAAGTCTGCACTCAGCAACAGCATATGCTTTTCTTTCACCCACCTTCATTCCTGAAGAATCTGTCCTTGGTCTCCCGGAAACTCGTCAGTGATAGATTTTTTTTTCATTCTACAGGTATACCTGGGAGCTACTGTACGTTGAGTTCCAGATCACATAATAAATATCGCAATAAAGCTAGTGACACAAGTTTTTTGTTTCCCAACTTGCATAAAAGTTGTATTTATACTACACTGTAGTATATTAAGTGTTCAATAGCACATCTAAAAAATGTACATAAATTAATTTAAAAGTTGGAGAAGGCAATGGCACCCCACTCCAGTACTCTTGCATGGAAAATCCCATGGATGGAGGAGCCTGGTAGGCTGCAGACCATGGGGTCGCAAAGAGTTGGACACAACTGAGCAACTTCACTTTCACTTTTCACTTTCATGCATTGGAGAAGAAAATGGCAACCCACTCCAGTGTTCTTGCCTGGAAAATCACAGGGACGGGGGAGCCTGGTGAGCTGCCGTCTATGGGGTCGCATAGAGTCGGACACGACTGAAGCAACTTAGTAGCAGCAGCAACCATCATCTAACCTTCAAGGAGCCCTAATCTTTTTTGGTGGTGGAGGGTCCTGGCTTAATGGCTGCTGACTGACCAGGATAGTGGTTGCTAAAGGCTGGGGCAATTATAACAACTTCTTAAGATAACAATTATGTTAGCTGAATTTACTCTTCCTTTCATGAACAGTTTCTCTGTAGTATGCAGTGCTGCCTGATGGCATTTTACCTACAGTAGAACTTTTTTTTCAAAATTGGAGTCAGTCCTTTGCAAACTCTGCCACTGTTTTATAAGCTACGTTTATGCACTATTCTAAATCCTTTGTTGTTATTTCAACAACAGTCACAGTATTTTCACAGGCATAAGTTCCTTCTTAAGGAACTACCATTGTTTTGTTTTGCTTTTTTCTGCTCGTGCATAAGAGCTTCTCATCCGCTTAAGCTGTATCACAAGATTTCAGCAATTCATCCTCATCTCCAGGTTCCAGTTATGATTCTATTCAATAGTTCTCATGCTATTTCCATCATATCTGCAGTTACTTCTTCCACTGAAGTCTTCAACCCCTAAAAGTTATCCATGAGGCTTGCAATTAATGCCTTCCAAACTCTTGTTAATGTCCATATTTTGGCCTCTCCCATGAATCACAAATGTTCTTAAATGGCACCTAGAATGATACATTCTTTTCATGGGGTTTCAATTTACTTTGCCCAAAATCAGAGGAATTACTACCTATTGCAGCTATAGCCTTATGAAATGTATTTATTTTTATTATTTTAAGATACAGGCCCTTCTTTAAAAGTCTTTATTGAATTTGTTACATTGCTTCTGTTTTATGGGTTTTTTCTTTTTTTTTTTTTTTGGCCACGAGGCATGTGGGATCTTAGCTTGCCAACCAGGGATCAAACCCCACCACCTGCATTGTAAAGTGAAGCTTTCCAGGGAAGCTCCAAAATGTACTTCTTAATAAGACTCTGAAGTTGAAAGCATTCCTTGATCCATGGGCTGCAGAATGGATGTTGTGTTAGCCAGGCATGAAAACAACATTAATCACATTATACATCTCCATCAGAGCTCTTGGATGACTAGGTGTATTGTCAATAGACAGTAATATTTTGAAAGTGGTCTTTTTTTCCTGAGCAATTGGTCTCCAGACTAGGCTGAAAATATTCAGTAAACCATGTTGTAAACAGATGTGCTGTAATCCATGCTTTGTTGTTTCATTTACAGAGCACAGGCAGAGTAGATTCAGCATGACTCTTAAGTGCCCTAGGACTTTTGAAATAATAAATGAGTACTGGCTTCAACTTAAAGTCAGCAGCTACATGATCCTCTAATATGAGCATCAACCTATCCTTTGAAGCTTTGAAGCCAGGTACTGACTTTTCCTCTCTAGCTATGAAAGTCCTAGATGATATCTTCCTCCAATAGAAGGCATTTTTATCTACATTGAAGACCTGTTTGGCGTAGCCACCTTCATTAATTACCTTAAGTAAGTAAATAAGTAAGGGTTAGTCACTCAGTTGTGCCCAACTCTTTGCGACATGGACTGCAGCCCACCAGGCTCCTCTGTCCATGAGATTTTCCAGGCAAGAATACTGGAGTGGGTTGCCATTTCCTTCTCCAGGGGATCTTCCCAACCCAGGGATCAAACCCAGGTCTCCTGTACTGCAGGCAGATTCTTTACTGACCGAGCTACAAGGAAAGCCCTAATTACCTTAGATCGTCTAAATAATCTGCTGCAATTCTACATCAGCACTTGCTCCTTCACTTTGCTCTTTTATGTTATGGAGATAGCTTTTTTTCCCTTAAACTTCATAAACTATCCTCTGCTATCTTCAACCTTTTATTCTGCAGCTTTCTCAGCTCTTTCAATCTTCATAGCATTGAAGAGAGTTAGGACCTTGCTCTGGACTAGGCTTTGGCTTATGGGAATGTTGTGGCTGCTCTGATCTATCCAGAGCACCAAAACTTTCTTTACAGAAACACAGAACAGCATAAGGCTGTTCTACTTAATGTTCATGCATTCACTGGAGTTGCAGTTTTAATTTCCTCCAAGTTTTCCTTTGCATTCTACAACTTGTTGTTTGGTGCAAGCAGCCTACTTTCAGCTTGTCTTGACTTTCAACATGTCTTCCTCACTAAACTTAGTGATTTCTAGATTTTAATTTAAAGTGAGAGACATGTGACTCTTCTTTCACTTAAACTCTTAGAGGCCATTGTAGAGTTATTAGCTGGCCTAATTTCACTGCAAGGAGATCCAACCAGTCCAACCTAAAGGAAATCAGTACTGAATATTCATTGGAAAGACTGATGCTGAAGCTGAAACTCCAGTACTTTGGCCATCTGATGCGAAGAACTGACATTTGAAAAGACCCTGATGCTGGGAAAGATTGAAGGTGGGAGGAGAAGGGGACAATAGAGGATGAGATGGTTGGCTGGCATCACCAACTCAATGGACATGAGTTTGAGTCAACTCCAGGAGTTGGTGATGGACAGGGAGGCCTGGCATGCTGTAGTCCATGGGTTTGCAGAGTCGGACATGACTGAGTCACTAAACTGAACTGAATTTCAATATTGTGTCTCAAGGAAAAGGGATATCCAAGGAGAGGGAGAGAAATGAGGAAATGGTTAGTTGGTGGAGCAGTCAAAATACATTTATCAAGTTTGCCATCTTATGTGGGTGCAGTTTGTGGCACCCCAAAATTATAATAGTAACAGCAAAGATCACTGATCACAGATGAGCATAACAAATACAATCATGAAAAAATTTGAAATATTGTCAGAATTACCAAAATGTAACACAGAGACACAAAGTGAACAAATCTGGTTGGAACAATGGTGTCAATAGGCTTGCTGGAGGCAGGGTTGCCACAAACCTTCAGTTTGTAAATAGCACAATATCTGTGAAGTGCAGCAAAGCAAAACACAATACAACGAGGTGTGCCTGTATTTTCTTCTTAAACTCAATTCCATTCAGGCACTTATATGCTCTTGGGTATAAACAAATTTAGCATTTAGTCTTAGCTGCTGTTTAAATCATTTGGGCTATAATTCTATTTTATGATTTAGACATCTCAAATTTTATAGCCAGTACCTGAAGCACAATGAAAAAAATGAAGTTGGAGAGCTTAAGATAAAGTGCCATTATTATTCTTTCATATTTTAGGGCAAATCATAAGTCCATGGATCTGTGGCCTTCATTTTAATCTAGTTTATGACTAATTCATTTTGATTGTTCATAGTTGATGGCAATGCATATTGTTCTTCCATTTGCTGATTTGGCATCGGTTCTTATTTTCATGTTTTATGGAGAGTCTTAGCTTTAGTTATATTATGCAGATCTAAAGAATTTTTAAGACCAGTTAACAGTCATAGTCATGTTGTCATTTATCAGCATAGCTCCCTTTATAAGAGACTGTGTCTTCTAAAATAGTGATAGCAAGGTCCCTTGGGTTTTGCAGAGCTAAAATGCAGAGATTAGCATATACATAGATGAAAATATCCCTTGAAAGAAACTCTTTCTGGAAGCAAGCATTCTCCATCCCTTTGTCAGCTATGGAAAGCTCTGTGGGTATCTACTTCCTGGAGTACCAGAAGGCTCAGATGCCATAACCACATCATCTTCTCTTGTTCCCAGTACACAACCAGATCCTTGCTCTTTTTTGTGGCTTCTGATCCTGTTTTTGTCTTTAATTCCGCCCTGTTTATATAGATGTGTGTCCCTCAGATCCACAAATCCTTTGGAAAGTGTGTGGGGTCCAGGTTATAAAAAAAGGCACCCCACTTTCTTTCAGTTCAGTTCAGTCACTCAGTCATGTCTGACTCTTTGTGACCCCATGAATTGCAGCATGCCAGGCCTCCCTGTCCATTACCAACTCCCGGAGTTCACTCAAACTCACGTCCATCAACTAGGTGATGCCATCCAGCCATCTCATCCTCTGTCGTCCCCTTCTCCTCCTGCCCCCAATCCCTCCCAGCATCAGAGTCTTTTCAAATGAGTCAACTCTTCGCATGAGGTGGCCAAAGTACTGGAGTTTCAGCTTTAGCATCATTCCTTCCAATGAACACCCAGGACAGATCTCCTTTAGAATGGACCAGTTGGATCTCCTTTCAGTCCAAGGGACTCTCAAGAGTCTTCTCCAACACCACAGTTCAAAAGCATCAATTCTTTAGTGCTCAGCTTTCTTCACAGTCCAACTCTCACATCCATACATGACTACTGGAAAAACCATAGCCTTGACTAGATGGACCTTTGTTGGCAAAGTAATGTCTCTGCTTTTTAATATGCTATCTAGATTGGTCATAACTTTCCTTCCAAGGAGTAAGTATCTTTTAAAATCTGTCTTCCTGAGACACTCTTGTCTGGTACTAGTCTGAGTTTGAGGGACTGACAGGCCCTGCTCATCCTCCATCTCCTTCATACCTCCTCCATCTCTCCCTGCTATTTCTTGGTGGCAGCACTCATTTGTACTTAAAACAAACAGATCATGGTTACCTGCTTGACATTTAAAAAAAAACAACAATGTGTATCTCCCCCTGAGTCCTCAAACTAGAATCAGGACTACCCCCAAAGATTTCAAGCATTTCCCAGGACTTAAATGTTTTGCTCATTTCTAGCTTTAAGACCCCAGGTCTGCAAACTTATTAGGTTCATCTAGTCTATCCTCTCTTTAGAGGAGATACAGCTATGGAATCCAGCCTCTACTTCTCATTTACACAAATACCACCCACATGAGGCATATGTATGTGGAAGATGTTCCTGAATGCTTGGGGAAACAGAAAGTGTTTATAAGAAAGCAAAGCAAGCAACTAAAAACTACATAATAGGTCCTGGGATTTTGCAATCTCTGTGGTTTGTCTTCTGCCAAGCCACACTCTTAGAGTGTCATTTTTCACCCACAGTGTTTTATCAAGTTAGTTTTCCCAGTGAAGACAGTTCCTTTCCTAAGTGGAATTCCAATACTAGGTTTTATGGTGGTTTTTTTCTCATGATGTTACAAAAGATGACATGGACACAGTATCTTTATAACTCTATTATAAGTCTAAGAAGGCAAAGACCTCCTTTCAGATTTCTTAATAACTCAAAGAGAAGGAAGGAGGATGAATGTGGACCATCTGTTGCGTGTCAGGTTGAGAAGAAATAATTTGCCTAAAAATCACTTTGTTTAGATTGCAAAATCAACACAAATTTGTGAAATGACTAGAATTCCCTGATATTTCAAACTCACAAAACTACTAGGGACTCTTTGACATTGCTGCCTCTACTTGCTGCCTACCTGCTCCAGCCTGTCTCTAGTAACCTTTGCTAAGGATGCATGGCGGTAAGGAAGAGTGGCCACGGTGGTCATTGTGACTAACTTCATGTGACTAAGACAGTGTTCCTGATGGTGGTTCTTCTGAGAAAAGTGATGTCTCAAAAATGGAAAGGCTTAAGTCAGACTTTAATGAGCTATGAGTCAGTTGCTGAGTTTACTTGTTGCTTAACTTTTTGTTATCAAAAATATCAAATCTATACCAAAGAAAATAGAGTAATACAATAAACTTCCCTGTATCTATCATCCAGCTTCAATAATTATCAACTATGGGCAATCCTGTTTCATCTATATCCACTCCTTCCTCCATAACCACTACCATTTTATTTTAAAGCTAATCATAGGGTTTTTTTTTTTTTTTTTTTCCAGGCTTCCCTGGTGGCTTAGCTGGTAAAGAATCTGCCTGAAATGTGGAAGACCTGGGTTCAATCCCTGGGTTGGGAAGGGAATGGCTACCCACTCCAGCATTCTGGCGAGGAGAATTCTGCAGACTGTATAGTCCATGTGGTCGCAAAGAGGTGGACCTAGGTGAACAGCTCTCATTCACCTTCAATCACAGGTTTTATTTTATAACCAGGTTTTCACCATCTCACTAGGATTTGCTTTTATTTCAATTAAAATTTAACCATAAATACATTTCAGTTAAAATTTAAACATAAATAAATCACTTAATTGAAACCTTTTAGAGCCAATATTAACTACTATTACACAAATGCACCTGATGAGATGCCTCACTTTATCTTTTCTTAGGTCACTATTCTCACCTCCTGCCCCAAAGAGAATTTATTTTCCAAACCAATCTGATGCAAATCATGTCCTTGTATTTCTGAAAAGACCAGAGATTCATTTATGTGTATAATACAGAAATGTATATAATAGAAATAAGGCTAAAAAGTTTAAAATTGTATGCCAAAAATATTAGCACTAATTTTTTGGGGGTGGTATGAAATCAGGAACGTTCCATTTTATTCTTCCCTTTTAGCTTATAATTACTTACATTTTTCTATTGGTAAAAGTAATATATTACTTTTATGATTAAAAAATGAACATAAACATCCACCATGAATAGAAATTAAAAAAAAGACTTTTCTGGAAAATAACACAGTTGGCTTCCCTACACAAGTTGAACTCTTCAGAATAAATGGGAAAATGAAAAAAATTTTTTAACTAATCAACAAAATTTGGATACCCTGAAAGTGCCCTTATAGTCAGGACTTCAAAACGTGGTCTTGCCTATCAGCTGAACAAAACCCATACCCATGGCCTGACCCAGGGTTTTAGGGTTGCTTTAGGGAGCAGAAAGCAGTATAGGAAATGGAGCTGAGGAACTGAACTACTGAGTTTGGTGTTAGATGGCTCTTAGGGACAGAAGGTAGGATATTTGAAACTAAGGCTCTCCTGGAAAAAACAGACACCGAGAGAGTCACTGACTCTTGGTGGGGCCATTGTTGCAGGCGACTTCCTGGAGAAGCAAGGCCATATTTTGCCAATGAGCCTGAAGGCCTCTGCTTCCAAGAAACGCCCCCTCCCTCTCCTGCACCTTCCTCTCTCCGCGCATAATCAGATAAGTTCCTGCCCTTTGATATGAGAGTGGTGTTACTTGCTGTGTCCAAAGGGGATTAAATCCTCATGGGTTATATTTATTGTTCTCATTTAGTTTGCCTTTAAAAATAAGTTTATGAAACCAAACTCCATTTTCTAATTTTTTTTTTTCAAGGAACATGCATTGTGTGATTTCAAAAAAGGAAAAGAAAATCTATTTTGCCCTTGAATCTACTCCAGCTTCCCATCTGTTCCCCATAAAGGCTTCCTCTAAAAGACTGAGTATGAAAAAAGAGGTGGAGCTGGGGGAGAGAGTGGGGAGAGAGAGAGAGGAGAGAGAGGAGAGACCGTGTGTGTGGATGTGTGTGCCTGTTTGTGCCCGTGTATGTGTGTTTTTATGTGTGTTTATGTGTGTATTTATGTTTGTGTGTGTTTGAGAGCTCCAAGGAGAAGGACCAGGTTAGAGCTAGGATTCAACTAGGTCTCAGCCTCTTCAGGAGCCTCCATTCTGATTGGAACCCACACATGGCAGCCCTGACAATGGGGTCTAGAAGCCCGGCTGAGGAGCTCCAGACCTCAGCATCAGATGTCAGGCTGAGCAACAGCAAAACCATGGTCAACAAGGTTCATTAGACCAAATGTATCTGTATGAATTAGAAGATAGGATAGGGTGATGCAAACCAAGAAAATGGTTTGGGTTTTGTTTCTGGTTGGTTTTTGCTCTCTAACAAGAATTTAAGTAGATGGTCCAGAGTTGGTGTGGTAGTTTGACTGTCTAGGGTGACTAACCATCCAGTTTGTCTAGGATTGGTCCTCGGTTTGTGGAATTTTCAATGCTAAAACCCACACTGTCCTGGGCAAACTAAGACAAACTGGTGACTCTAAGTGTTGGGTCCCAGTGTCCATAGATCTTGCTGGTTTGCCAGACATGCTCTTTCCGTCTGGAGGTGGAAGAAAGCTGCTCCTGCTTTCATCCTTCTTTCCATGTGTAGCCAACAGGAAGGGAGACCAGGAGGGGGATGAAACATACTTTTCATTCTAAAGGCACATCCCAGAAACTGCACATAACACTTCTACTTACAGTATTTGAATCAGAATATAGTCACTTGGCCATACCTAGCAGGAGTCTGGGACGTGTCATTAGCTGGGTAAACACACATCCGGCCAAAGCTTCTATGATTTTGGAATAACAGGAGAATTAGTATAGGCAGGACATCTGGCAAGCTGCCCTAGTACTGAACAGAGAACACTTCATGATGCTCCCTATTCTCCACAATTCCTTTCTACATGGTTCTTTCTGCATAAATTGGCACATTGTACCATGTGACCATCCACCCAGGGCACCAGGTAGAATCGGGCTGAACCTAGAACCCAAGTGCAGTCAACTTATAGTGTTGTCAGCAATGGATGACATGGCTTATATGACTGGGCTGTCACCCTTTTCTAGAAAAATTGAAATGCAGGTACATTAAGTTGTCTGTTGCAGAAGCTGAAAGATATCCAGAGAAAAATTAGGCAGCAGAAACTATGAGCAAACAGAAGCCATGAGAGAGAAAAGGTCACCCAATAACAAAGTTGTTGGTAACTGCAGAGTGGCAGGGAGAAGGCAATGGCACCCCACTCCAGTACTCTTGCCTGCAAAATCCCATGGACGGAGGAGCCTGGTGGGCTGCAGTCCATGGGGTCGCGAAGAGTCAGAAACGACTGAGCGACTTCACTTTCACTTTTCACTTTCATGCATTGGAGAAGGAAATGGCAACCCACTCCAGTGTTCTTGCCTGGAGAATCCCAGGGATGGGGGAGCCTGGTGGGCTGCCGTCTATGGGGTCGCACAGAGTCAGACACGACTGAAGTGACTTAGCAGCAGCAGCAGAGTGGCAGAGGTAGCAACAGAGAGGTGCACAGGAGGGGGATTAACCTGTCCCTGTGCAGAAAAAGATAATCTTATCGACAGAAGTAGGTGGGATTCTGAATCATCTTCTAGTTGCATGAATATATCTCAGTTTGTAGAGGCTCAGCAGTAAGCTGCTACAACATTCCCTGCGACACTTTAATTTCAGCTTGCTGCTGCTGCTGCTAAGTCGCTTCAGTCGTGTCCGACTCTGTGTGACCCCATAGACGGCAGCCCACCAGGCTCCCCCGTCCCTGGGATTCTCCAGGCAAGAACACTGGAGTGGGTTAGGGGAGTGATTAAGTATGGAGCTGGCCAGTAAGTTTGTTTGGGTTTTTCCATAGAATATGAACAAACTTTTTGGCCGAACCAATAGTATGTTGTGTCTGAGTGTCTGCGTCAGTGGGGTGCCATTAGTGTACATTCAGCTGGAAAAAAACCACCCTAAAATAGCCTAACAAATAAGGACACTGGTCATCTCATATGTTAAGGTGTGCACAGGTGGAGAGGTTCCAGGGTGGCCAACTCAGAGACTCAGTGGTGTCATCTACAGGGCAGACTCTGCCTTTTCTCACTGCCATCCTCAGCCCCCTGGTACTGGCCTCAGACTTGCCTCTTCCTGGTTTCAGGTTGACTACAGAAACAATTCACACAGCTAGTCAGGGATGGAAAGGAAATGACCCTCTCTTTAGTTTCAAGCTGCCAGAAGATTTTTCCCCCATCTCATAATCCCAAGCCCATTCCTAAGTCAGTCATTGGGAAGAGGGAGAAACTGTTACATCGGTTTAGTCTGACTGAGACGCTACGGCCAGGGACGGGGCTTGGCTTCCCTTCAAATACAAGGTTGTCCATATCTGAGCAGAATCAAAGTGCTCTTTGTCAGCAGGAAGGAGGACAAAATAGCAGCTTTGGAAAGTATACTGTCGTGTCCGCTACAAGACACTATGAGGTCAGCTGGCTCTTCTCTGGCTGACCTCCAAGGGTACCTCTCACATTTAAGGCCTCAGTGTTACAGATTAAAAACTGTATTAGAAAACAAAATTAGAATTTTGCCACCTGACACATTCTGGGGTGTTAAGTACTTAGTTGCTCAGTCATGTCTGACTTTTTGCCACCCCATGGACCGTAGCCCGCTAGGCTCCTCTGTCCATGGAATTTCCCAGATAAGAATACTGAAATGGGTTGCCATTTCCTTCTCCAGGGGAATCTTCCCAACCCAGGGATCAAACGTGGGTCTCCTGCATTGCAGGTAGATTCTTTACCATCTGAGCCACCAGGGAAGCCCCTGGGGTATTGATTCACCTTAATCAAAAGGTCAGTTTACAAATCAGGAAATCAGTTTATTGATTTGTAGTCCAAAAGGCACAAATCTCTCTCTCATGGCTGGGAAGCTCATGCTTACCACCCAGCACATAGCAGTTAAATAGCCAAATTAATATCCCCAAAGTTTCTTGGTTGTACATAACATCAAAGAAGGGATACGGATGGTTTTGTGTCTTTCTTTGTCTTTGCCACACAATTTTGGGCTTCTTTTCCATTACACATGACATTCTCCTTGCCTGGAATAGCTTTGCTGCCTGTCTCTGCCTAAAAATGCCCATTCAAACCAAGTCCAACATCACCTGCATGATAAATATTCACTGTAAGTTATTTCCTTTCTCACTGTGGTAAAATTCTTAGTCATCCTTGTCTCCCTAATGGATGGCACTGCAGTTCAGTTCAGTCCCTCAGTCGTGTCTGACTCTCTGCGACCCCATGGACTCCAGCACGCCAGGCCTCCTTGTCCATCACCAACTCCCAGAGTTTACTCAAACTCATGATTCTCAGACCTTGTACATGTAAGAATCACCAAATCAAAATAAGACTTTGTTATTTAAAAAAGCATATTTTCTATTGACAGAGGAATGGATAGGAAGATTTGGTACATATATATATAATAGAATATTTACTCAACCATAAAAAAGAATGAAATAATGACATTTGCAGCAACATGGATGGACCTAGAGATTATTATACTAAGTGAAGTTCAAGACAAATATCATATGATATTACTCATACATGGAGTCTAATTTTAAAAATAATACATATTAACTTATTTATGAAACAGACTCATAGATTAAAAAACACCTTATGGTTACCAAAGGGGAAACGTGGTGGGGTGTGGAGAATAAATTAGGAGCTTGTTGTTGGCATGCACAGAGTACTATATATAAGATCGATAACCAACAAGAACCCAGTGTACAGCATAGGGAAGTACACTCAATATTCTGTAATAACCTATGTGGGTAAAGAATCTGAAAATGAATGAATATATGTATAACAGAATCACTTTGCCATATACCTGAAACTATCGACATTATAAATCAACTATACTCCAATAAAATTTTAAAACAAATAAACAAATACAGAGAAAGAAAAAAGTTTAACAAAAAATCATATTCTCAGGGAGTGTGATTCAGTAGGTCATGGACGGGGGAAGGAATCTGAATGTTAATGTGCACCTCAGCAGAGGACTTAGGCCACGTTTGGGGAAGCATTGGCCTAGACCATGATCTTGCAATTATCGTTCTGGTGATGGGAAATGGCTATGTTCCAGGAAGAAGGCCTCTTCCTCAACTGCAGTGAATGGGCAGTAACAAAAATCTTCCTCTTTCAAGGAAATCAACAAAGTCCCCATGACTTTCTGCTCTAGTCAGTACGTATATTGAAAGGTCCTGGACAGGGAGTTAGGGGAGTTAGGCGTTCTGGAGTCCATGGGGTCGCAAAGAGTCAGACACGACTGAGCGACTGAACTGAACTGCAGTGCCATAACTCATAAAGAAAAAAATTAGGGTTAGGGTCAGGGTCAGGGTTAGATAGAACCCAGGGTAGAACTCAGCTCTAGAACCCAGCTCCAGGCACCTTCTAAAAGGTAGAGATGCCTAAGCTGAGGTTTGAAAGGGAGAAAGTGAGTTTGACAGATGTGGTGGGAGAGATCCTTCTCAAAAAGGGACAGACTGTGCAAAGCTTGGGGATCTGAGACTATAGGCAATTCAATAAAACAGGGGAGAAGAATGCATGAGGGGAAGTGAAGCATAGAGTAGTCATGGGCCAATACACATATTATTCCTTTACAGCACCATATAAAATAGTAAAAACAACTTATTGAGCCCTCATTCTCCATCAGACACTATAATTTATATATATCATGTACAGCATAATGCTGTGTTTATTACACTATTTGGTCTCAAGTTTAAATATCCTCTTAAAGACTGTATGCTCTTAAAAGACCTTCATGCTCTTAAAAATTAGAGAGCACCCCAGAGAGCTTTTATTTATGTAGGTTATATATATCTATTGATGAAGTTCAAACTGAGAAACTGAGAAATATTAATTCTGAAAACTATGGATAATATACCATTATATGTTAACATAAAAACATACTTTTAAATAAATACAACCAGAATCTCTAGCACAAAAAATATTAGAGGGAAGAATAGCACTATTTTATATTTTTGCAAATATCCTGACTGTCTGGCTTAAAAGAAGACAGCTGACTTCTCGTCTGCTTCTGCCATTAACCTTGCACATTCACATGTCATATAGCCTCTGGAAAACCCCTCTATACATTCAAGAGGGAAAGTGGAAAGGGAAAATAGTGTCTTAATAGTATTATGAAAATATTTTAGACCTTGTGCACCTTGAATGGGTACTGAGAGATTGCAGGGATGCCAGATCACTTTCTGAGAACTGCTGTTTTAGAGGCTAAGAACACTTGAATCATGGTTTTTTCAAGTCTGAGACTGAGATTGTAAGCAAGTTCCTCAGCCTAGGTCTCCATTTCCTCCTTAGTGACATGGGGACACTTAGGGAACCTTAAGGGTGGTGATTGGCATGGTGTAAGCCATCAGTAAATGGCAGCAGCAGGTGACCCTTGTAACACCCCTTTGGGGTGAGCTCCAGGGCAGAACAGAGGAAACAGGAGAGCCAGGGTACAAACCCAAGTCTCTGACTACAAAGGCTGGACTTGTGACCGCTGTGTTGCACACATGCCGTGTTGAGATGTTCTGAGCAGAGATGTACTTTAAAGAGATTAATGTTGTGACCAGAACTTAGGAAAACCACTCTGGTTGTGGCTTAGAGGATGGGGAGGTGGCACTCTGACTGCAGTCAGGGGCTCCATTAGGCCAGGCAGGAACCATTAAGTTTCCTTTGGGCCATGCTGTATCAGTTTGACCTCTGGAAGGGCTGGCCAGAGACAGTGCTGTGGGTAAGGAAGAGGAACTTCTCAGGTGGTGGACTGGGCAGGACTCAGGCCCATGAATGTGGGCATGAGGGAGGTGGAGGAGTCTTAAATCTCTCTGGCATTTCTCACTTGAGCAACCCTATCAAAAATGTGTGACCACATATTCAGAGTATCATCAACCAGGGAAGCCTTGGTGTCCAGGGCTGGTCACTTTGGCATGGAGCACCAATGTGGCTGATGATAGTTTCCAGCCCTTCCAGAGGTCAGACTTATACCGTGTGGCCCGAAGTCCCCACCATAACCACATTTTTACTGTAAACTACTTAGCACCAAAGTCCCAGGTATATAAAAGTCCCAGGGATATTCCAAGGGCTTAGAGGGTATCTCACAAGAAAGAGATGGTTGAGGTCCAGTCTTTTCTTTGTCAAATGTACAGGGTGTGAACAACTCAAGCCTGATGCATTACCCTTTACTGCACTTGTATCCAGCTGCCTACTTAAAAGGACTCTCGAAAAAAGTTACCACCTAATTTTTTCATCAGAGCGCCCAAATCTGCTCTGCCCATAGTCTTCCTTATTTCAGTTCACAGAAACTTCATCCTTCTAGTGGCTCAGGCCACAGACCTTGGAGTCATCTTTGACTTCTCTCCTCCCACATCCCAAACTTAACTCTGGCCAGTCCTGTTGATTCTATCTTCAAAGTATTTCCAGTTTCTTTCTGCTTCCCTCCCCCTCCATTATTTCCACCCTGGTCTAAACCTTCACTATTTCTCTCTGAATGAGCCCAACAACCTCCAAACTAGCTCCTTGTGTTCACCTATGGCCCCTGCAATCTCTGCCACGCAGCCAGATGACCTTTTAAAATTATAAGTCAAATCATATCATTCCTCTGCTCAAAATCCTTTACTGGCTTTTAATCCCACTTGGCAAAAAACAAAATCTTTTGACCCCAAGTACCTCCCTGCCCTAATTTTGATTTGCATCCTCTCCCCAACTCACACTGCTCCACCTGCGCTGGCTTCCTTCCTCTCACCAGACACATCCCTGCTTCAGACTTGTATTTGTATTGAAAGATTCATCTTCCCTCCCAACTCTTCTGAGTATTCTCCTCCATAGCACTTTTACATCCGTCACACCACTCATCTGCCTGTTTATGAGCTCACCGTCTCCACCTCCAGCCACCACTCTCTGCCCCCACCAGACTCTATGCTCCACAAGAACAGAAAATTAATTTTCAAAATCTCTTCTGTATTCCCTGTATTGTTGACTGTAGGCAAAGGATCATATCAATAGACTTTGCAGCCTATTATTCACTCTCGGATCATTTTGATTCTACAAAAGTTTGATGATTCAGAATCTGACAGTTTTCTAAATAAGCAATGTAATTCTTCCATGTGGCCAAATACTTTCCATTTTCAGGATAAAATAGAAAATAATAATTTAGGGCAGATTCTCCAATCTGTAGGTAAGCTCCATGGGGGCAGGGGTTATGTCTGGCATGTGTTTGGGGCTCATGAATATTTATTGATTGACCAAAGAACATTCCTACCTAGTCTTAAGATCACAATCTGGCAGCACAGAGAGAAATTTAGTAATAATTTGTCCATTTGATGTTGGGGCCCTGTGAGATTTGTGGATAAGTGACCTACTCAAGTTTTACCAATAACTAGAATTAAGTTCCCAAGTCTCATCCCAGAGTTCTTTTCCTGTTCAATGAGCTCCCTATGTCAGATTCAAAGACCTTTGGGACTAAAATTAGAGAATAAGGACTTGGAAGGGAAAAGGGTGTTGGGATCTCACTGTTTCCCTCTCATTCTGTAGCAAGAGGAGCTGGATTTTGAAACGTGCCAGACATGCACTCATATCCCCTTACTGCTATTAAGAAATTGGGAGAGTTTGGTCAAATTGCTTAACTTCTGGTTCTCAATAAACACTTCTATTAAATGGGGATTGCCTAAATAAGTGAAAGTGAAAGTGAAGTCACTCAGTCGTGTCCAACTCTTTGTGACCCCATGGATTGTAGCCTACCAGGCTCCTCCGCCCATGGGATTCTTCTGGCAAGAATACTGGAGTGGGTTGCCATTTCCTTCTCCAGGGGATCTTCCCGACCCAGGGATTGAACCCAGGTCTCCCACACTGCAGGAAGATGCTTTAACCTCTAAGCCACCAGAGAAGCCCCCTTGCCTAACTAGGGCTGTGGTAATACTTCCATAGTGAGTCTGCAAAACTGTAATACTATAAATCAGAAGTGAGAAAAATTAATTCTTTCACCTTGTGGTTAACTGATGTGGTCTTCCTCATGAGCCCTTCACCTATTTGTTAGCAAGAAAAACAATTCAAGGTTTCATTTTGTTTAGTCTAAATAGATACAGAATCTCAGTAGGAGATGATGAAAAAGATTCTGGAGATGGAGAATGGTGATGGTCACACAACAGTGTGAACGCACTTAATGCCACTGACTTTTACACTTAAAAATGTACAAACTTTGAGCTATAATTACTGGAAATGTAATAGCTAACATGACTAGAGCTAGCTCTGCTGTATGGTAAAATTGGAAGTTGTTTAGAGTAGATCCCAAGAGTTATCATAAGGAAAAAAAAAAACATTTTTTGGGGGGGTCTTTTTTTGTACCTATATGAGAAGATGATGTCAACTAAACTTATGGTAATGATGTCACAAGATATGTAAGTCAAGCCATTATGCTCTACACCTTAAACTTACAAGGTGCCATACATCTAACAAAGCTCAATAAAACTAGGGGGAAATGGTTAAAATGTTAAAACTTTTATGTATCAATATGTGTGTGTGCATGTGTGTTGGTCACTCAGTCATGTCTGACTCTTTGTGACTCCATGAACTGTAGCCAGCCAGGTTTCTCTGTCCACAGGATTCTCCAGGCAAAAATACAGGAATGGGGAACCATTCCCTTCTCCAGGGGATCTTTCTGACCCAGGGATTGAACCCAGGTCTCCTGCATTGCAAGTGGATTCTTTATCATCTGAACCACCAGGGAAGCCCATGTATCAGTATATTTTACCACAATAAAAAACTACGGAAAGAAATTATCTAGTCTGATCATTTGGATAGTCTGTTCCGGCAATTCTCAGTCACTTCTGGAAAGATGGTGAAACTCTCAGGTTTCCCAGGCTTGGCCTCCCTTTTTCTCATAAACTGTGTTTGGATATATGGCGAGGGGGACATGGAGGCTTATGTGATTCTGCAGCAGAGGCAGAAGGGTCCTCTAGGGGGATTTCCTTGGCCTGCTCGGTCGCCTAAGCACTGCCTGCCTCCTCCCAACCCTTGTCCCATGGCTCCAGGCTGAGGAAACACCACGTATTGTGACACCTCAAAAATCTCATTGGACGCTGGTTGGGAAGCCGCGCTGCAGTTTAGCTGGCACGGAGAGCAGCTGTGAGTCACCCGTGGTTCCCCAGCCCTCTCCCCCTGATTTCCGGGCCCGCCAAGCCCACTCCTTCCTTCACCAGCTCTGAGGTCCGCCCTCCTCTCCATCCACTGCACCGCTCCCCTCTCATTTGGGCGTCCTCTTACCACACCCAGGGGCGTGCTTAAACTCTGCGATTAATCACTGACCACTGGCCTCCCAGGAGACTGGAAGCTTCTCAAGGAGGAAGGCTGTGTATCACCAGTGTCTGGGGCCATTCCTGGGCCAGAAAATGTTTTTCAGAGAAAACATCCATCTCAGTGGCTGCCCGATCCCTGTCTGCAGCCTAGGAGGTGTCAGGGCCCCTACCTTTACATCCCAAAGACAGTACAAAAGGAGTGCATGAAACGCTGTGAAAAGAAACACACAGTGCTTACCAACGTGCCATTTTCTAAGTCCTGGAACAATCATGACATTAGAAAGTGGCGTTCCTGCTTTGTGGTGAGCAATGTTGGTCAACAGACTATGTGAGGTCTGACCCTCAGAGGAAGAGGAAGAAAAAGAGAAAAAGAGAGAGAGAGAGAGAGAGAGAGAGAGAGAGAGAGAGTGTGTGTGTGTGTAAAGCTCCCAACATATTAGCCAATTTAAAAAATCACTGCTTTAGCTGAAGAGGAAGAAAAAGAGAAAGAGTGTGTGTGTGTGTGTGTGTGTGTGTGTGTGTGTGTGTGTGTGTGTAAAGTTCCCAACATATTAGCCAATTTAAAAAATCACTGCTTTAGCTGATACGTATTTCCCAGGTTGCTATCTGTTTAAACTATGGCATTTAATAAACAAGAGAGGATGCCCTTAACTCATTTTAAGTGTGACAACAATAATAACATCACGGAGAACCAGTTTTTAAAAAGCACAGTTAATCATAATTCATCCTTGGAAGATAACTGGGTGCCACAACAAATTATATTAAGAAAAAAAAGGTTCCAAAGCCTATTTACTTACTGAAAATTCCTCCAAAATCTCATACTAGAAGATGGCGGTAAACATAAGGTCCAGGTGCTTGTTTTTTGCTGGCCCAGGGCCTCCTCCTGTCCTGGGGCCTGAGCACTGCACTTTGGGGCTCCCTGCCCTGTTGGGTTCAGCCACCAGGGAGAATGGCGGCCGGAGAAGACCAAGGTTGGGAGAGTTCTTCCTGACTCGGCTGGATTTTCTGGCAGACAGAAGGGCCCTCCACTACAGCTCCTCCTCTCCTCAGAGCTCCAACTTCTGCCAGGGCGATTACAACTCTCCAATGTTGCTATTATGCTTTAATCCTGCTAATAGCCCACAAGTGGACCCTTCATTAAAATCTCCTGAGCTATAGAGTTGGCTTCTCTTTCCTGAAGGAACTCCAACTAATTAGTCCATAATAAGAAACTCCTGACTGGCACCAGCTAGGGCCCTGATGTCCTGATTTGCCGGTCACTGATGGATATTAATTATGTTAATGCAGATATTTCATCAGTTCTACTAGATAATACCACTGAGTTCATAAACTAAAGGCTAAGAACTCGTACCTTCAAATTTCATTGCCTTCTTCCAGTTGAAACCCTAGGACGCTTTCCAACAATGGCCAATGTTAAAATAGTCTGAAGTTGCCTTTTAAGATTTCCTTTAGTGTTATTATTTGGAATAATGTTGATCCTTCTTTAATGGGAGGTTTGATACAGATCAACAAGCAAATGCCATATACATATATGAAAGTTAGCAATAATTTCATGATGCTTATATGCAAATGTCAGGTACTGTCCTCAAAATGTATTTGATAGCTTGTTTTTCTTTTAAGCCAGGATCCAGTCAAGGTTCATGAGTGGCTTCTGGTTGTCTCTTTAGTGTTTTGGGAGAGGCAAAGACTTATGTGTGTAACTCTGCGACCCAGTGTATGTGTGACACTGTAAACATGTGAACTAAATCAAATGGAACTTCAGGGAAGGCTAAGTGTTCAGGGTTTTGCAGAGGACACAACTTGGGTGTAGGAGGAGATGAGTCAGCCATTCATCAGGGCCATTAAAATAGTGTGGGTAGTCAGCATTTTCCTTTTTCATGTTAGGACACACAAAAAATAATGATATTTCCATAACATGCTGGGTTGAACAGAGAGGGCTTCTTGGGGGCTGTCTGGAGCTCCAGCTGCCCGCCTCAGGTTCTTGTCCCAATGGTGGGAGACCTACATTTGCAGTATATCTTGGAAATGTTCAGACCAAAAATATGGCAACTTTTGCCAAAGTTTCCGGCTTCTTTGGGTCCTGGGGTATTTTTTTTATTTCCAACCCCATCACTTTAGTTAATCTTGTGTGTTTCTCCCTCAAGAGTCTCAGCTAGAGTCTTGCTCTGTCCCATCAACAGCCACATATGCCCATTAACCTGGAAACACAACGACAGGGGCAGCCTTTTTCCATGTTATTTATTCAGTCAACTAGCTACACGTGGGGGAAAAGCAAATTAGTTGGAGCTTTTGGGGGAGGCCTGGGCAGATGGGTGGAAGGCTGGAATTTTAAACAGAAAATAATCTTATAAACAGTTAGATGAAAGATTTACAAAATCCATTAAAAAAAATAGTATCTTCTGAGGGTAAGAGACAAAGATAAAATCATCACAAATAAATTAACAACCTCTGATCACTGCATTCCTCAAAACCAAAGTTCCTGAAAATGGTTTGCATTTCAGACTGCTGCAATTTGCAGATACTTATATGGTCTATATTTCCAAAAAAGAAAAATAGAGACAAACACCAAGCAACAGATTAATACAATGTAGGGAAAATTGAGCACATGAAAATAGCTATCATTTGGTAGCAAAAATAGAGTTATGCCAATGTTAATATCAAAATTAAAGACATTTAAATAAATTATGTCAATACAACTGCTTATTGCTCCTATTCATAACTAAAAGGTCTGAGAAAATTCTATGATCGCGGAAGGCATAATATAATTTACAGAATAAGTATTAGATCTACAACAAGTTTCAACAACCAAACAGAACCTTTATCATTTTTCTTTTAGTGTTGACAATATTAATGGTAGGACAAGGTCACTCGTCATAAGTGTGGAAAACACAGAAGGACAGTGCTTGAAGCCCAAGTCAATGATTTACTGGAAGTAATTAAAAATAGGATGTGAGAAAAGCAGCAGCCCAAATGAAGTAAATATTTTTTTTAATGAATGGTTTGTCTATTTTACTCTCCCAGAGAGTCCATAGGAAGCACATGAGGCCGTGGGGGCTGTCTGGGCATTCTGTGGGGATAATGACGGTTGTCTTAAAGTGAACTCCGTCTGTTTAGTTAGTACCAGAACCAGCCTGGCTTCTAGGAGGTGAATGGCATGGAGAAAGAAGCTGCACTGAGACTTTGATTATTACATTTCACTCCAGAAAATACCATCTTAGGCTTTGGGACCTGGGGAGGGAGTGATCTGCCTGGCTACACAGGAGACTGTGGCCCCTTCCTGAAAAGCATCTCTTGCAGCTTGGGACGACCAGCAGGGGCAACAGCACCACATTACCTGGGGTGTAATGTGGGAAACTGGACTGCACACGGTCCCATTTCCAAGAACAGCTGTGTGGTTCACCATACATTTGGGATGGGACGACCAGGAATAAAATAGAGGTTACAACATGTACCTTCAGCGATGAAGTGATTGGCATTATGTAATTGGGAGATCCAAAATCTGGAAAAGTCAGTTCTGCCTCAGTCCTCAAACAATGCCATGTTTCTGCTTCCTTCATCTTAAGACTATAAAATGTCCTTGAGATACAAATTAGGTTGAGAAGGTGCTTTTGAGAGTAGAGACTGAAGGAAAAAAGAAGCTGTTTCCCCCTCAAGGGAATTTGAGGATTATAATAGGATGTATCACCAAGCCATTTAAATGTCAGAAAAACCCTTTATAGAGGTGGGTACTAATAGGTTTTAAAATTGGCATGCATATTCAAATTTATCCACACTCCCATCTCAAATGACTACAAAGGTGATGTTTGGTCCCTTGATCCTTGTGATTACAAAATGAAACATAAGATCAATTGAAATAGCAACTGGGACAATTAAAGACTTGCCAAAGACCTCATGACAAAGCTACATCCATTCAGGCTGCATGTTTTGTTCTTGTTTTGAGCCAGCCTCTGCCGTAGTCAGTATTACTCAAGTTCTACATTTACCTTCACACTGTGAAAATGAGATTTGTTTTCCCCTGGAGTACCCTTAAAATCCACAGGCCTCTTCTTCCTGTCTGTGAGCAGAATTCAGATACAAGCTTGAAAAGAAAAGAACAAAGCCCATACCAAAGAATTTGATTGTTTTCATTAGAAATGGAAATGATATTCTCACTGTGTTCATCTTGACGTCTTGATAAAATGGAATGGATGAAAACAATATTTAATGAATCGCATATTATTTTAAAATGCTAGTCACTTGTAGATTCCAAAAGGCTAGTGATCCACTTTAACTCTATTTTGAAAATGGAACACTCTCTAACTAGTTGTTTGTGTGACACTGAAAAACAGTGCATGCTTTTTTCCATTACTTATTTTTCACTCATAGCATTCTTTGATGTTATTTAAATATCTAAAAATGTTTTCTGGAGAAATTTTTTTTTTACCACATCATTTTACTTGATATCCCATAGGGTTGTTATGGACTTTAGAGGAAAATGCTTAAAACTCAAGCTTTGGTTTTAAAGTAATATGGGCAGAAATTGGAACTGCTTTGATCACAGAATTCAACTACTGCACATATTCTATTATTGTAATCGGCAATAACACATTTAAAAAGGCAAAGTTTCTCCTTTTGGTAGTTATAATCTGTATCATTCAAGACTGCTGCAAAACTCACAAATGAGTGATATGAGTTAAGAAGAAAGTGTAGGAAGGGGATAAGAAGACATTTAAAGCTTTATCAGAACACAGCACAAAGGAAGAACTCAATTCTCTACATTTTTCTATAAGGCAGATGGTCAAACTTTTTAATACAAGATCTAAAATACATTGCTTATTAAGAGGTAGAAAATACCAAAACAGTATTTAAGGAAAATGTGTTGAGTTACTTAAAACAATCAGCTACTTTATTAAACTTCTGGAAAGTCAAACTGCCATTTGGAATGCCCTGTGTATTTTAACACTAAATTGGGCCATTCCACATTCAACAGAGATGTGGGCAAATAGTGGGGGAGGTTGGGGTGGAATAGGAAAACAGTTTTTTTAACTTGTAATGAATTTAAGGAGAAATTTCCTACTGTTTGGGAATTCATTATGATATTTAATAAATAGGGATTTCTCATATTATCAACACTTTCTCTGTATGACTTTGCACATAGGCAATGAAACTATAGGGAGGGATGACTTCAAATGTTTCCCTCTTTGAGAAGGTACCACACCCATCTTATACAAAAACATATCTCACTCATCTTATACCATTCTCTCCAGTCACCGAAATGCAAATACGAGTATTCTTCAGACTCCAGCACCAGCAGAATTGTTCTGTGTGAGCAATTCAAAAGCTGTCTGAGGCAAAAAGATACCTGAGCTACCAAAATAAACCTGGGTAGCTTATGCATGGGTGAGTAACCCTAGGTATTCTTTTTTCTTAATGCACCTGGGAGAGATGGATTTTCTTTACAACCTAATTTTATAAGGCATAAATTTAATTAGAATTTTCCTAACCTTTGGAAAATTAGTGTTAAAGTTTCTTTTTTAACCCACACATTAACATTCAATCTTTTATTTTTATTAAATAGTTTATATATAAAAAGAAATATCAAGGTGTTCTACATTCATATAAACAATCATGATAACATTTGAAATTGTAAAGAAACCTACTGAAGAAAATACATACTTAAATACTTACAACGCTAAGCTAAGAAGCACAAGTGATCATTCTAGATAATATTGTTTAAATATACAGACACAAGACGGTGGCTTCAGAAAGCAAATGCAGGAGAAGCACAAAAATGTCTTGTTCTTTCCTCTTTCACCACAAGACAGGATGGTCCAGTTTGGAAAAACCAAAATCTTTCCTAAGTTCCAAGTAGGTGCCGTTGCTCACCCAAGAGTCATCAATGGATTTCCTGTGGAAGTGAAAGAATTTGTTGAAGGCTCTTGACAAGATCGTCACAGTCTCTATTTCCCTTTTCAGTTCCTCTCCGCCCTGCCTGGCCCTCCACCCATCCCCTGCTGCTGCCCGTCCAGATTATCATTTGCATCTGCACACTCTGTCCCTGTGGTCCAGAACTGGACTGTTTAGCTACTTCTGACTTCAGCTTCTCGAACTTAGAGGCTGTGACAAATGGTACTCCTGAGACAAACGGGTGAGGGAAGAGTCTGTGGTACAGAAAATATGGCTGGAATGACAGTCACCACCTTGAGTACGACTATGTAAATGCTGCAAATCAATCAGGTTGTTCAAATCAAGTAATAAATTAAGAGTAAAAAGGAAAGGAATTGGAAGTCATCACAGTCTAGAGTTAACAGCCTTGGTTAACTATCTGACTAGATGTCACTCAAAGTTGGGCTTCCCCGGTGGCTCAGAGGTTAAAGCGTCTGCCTGGAATGTGGGAGACCCGGGTTAGATCCCTGGGTTGGGAAGATCCCCTGGAGAAGGAAATGGCAACCCACTCCAGTACTCTTGCCTGGAGAATCCCATGGAGGGAGGAGCGTGGTAGGCTACAGTCCATGGGGTCGCAAAGAGTCGGATACGACTGAGCGACTTCACTTTCTTTCAGTTCAGTTCGATCGCTCGGTCCGACCCTTTGCAACCCCATATACTGCAGCACGCCAGGCCTCCCTGTCTATCACCAACTCCCAGAGCTTGCTCAAACTCATGTCCATTGAGTGGTGATGCCATCCAACCATCTCATCCTCTGTTGTTCCCTTCTCTTCCTGCCTTCAATCCTTCCCCAACATCAGCGTCTCTTCTAATGAGGCAGTTCTTCTCATCAGGTGGCCAAAGTATTGGAGTTTCAGCCTCAACATCAGTCCTTCCAAAGAATGTTCAGGACTGATTTTCTTTAGGATGGACTAGTTGGATCTTCTTGCAGTCCAAGGGGCTCTCAAGAGTCTTCTCCAACACCACAGTTCAAAAGCATCAATTCTTCTGCACTCAGCTTTCTTTATAGTCCAACTGTCATATCCATACATGACCACTGGAAAAACCATAGCCTTGACTAGATGGACCTTTGTTGACAAAGTAATGTCTCTGCTTTTTAATATTCTGTCTAAGTTGGTCATAACTTTCCTTCCAAGGAGTAAGCGTCTTTAAATTTCATGGCTGCAGTCACCATCTGCAGATTTTGGAGCCCAGAAAAATAAAGTCAACCACTGTTTCCCCATCTATTTGCCATAAAGTGATGGGACTGGATGACATGATCTTTGTTTTCTGAATTTTGAGCTTTAAGCCAACTTTTTCACTCTCCTCTTTCACTTTCATCAAGAAGCGCTTTAGTTCTTCTTCACTTTCTGCCATAAGGGTGGTGTCATCTGCATGTCTGAGGTTATTGATATTTCTCCCAGCAACCTTGATTCCAGCTTGTGCTTCTTCCAGCCCAGCGTTTCTCATGATGTACTCTGCATGTAAGTAAGCAGGGTGACAATATACAGCCTTGACATACTCCTTTTCCTATTTGGAACCAGTCTGTGGTTCCATGTCCAGTTCTAACTGTATACAGATTTCCTAAAAGACAGGTCAGGTGGTCTGGTATTCCCATCTCTTTAAGAAGTTTCCACAGTTTATTGTGATCCACACAGTTAAACGCTTTGGGATAGTCAACAAAGCAGAAGTAGATGTTTTTCTGGAATTCTCTTGCTTTTTCGATAATCCAACGGATGTTGGCAATTTGATCTCTGGTTCCTCTGCCTTTTCTAAATCCAGCTTGAGCATCTGGAAGTTCTTGGTTTACGTACTGCTAAAGACTGGCTTGGAGAATTTTGAGAATTACTTTGCTAGCGTGTGAGATGAATACAATTGTGCAAATGCAATAGTTTGAGCATTCTTTGGCATTGCCTTTCTTTGGGACTGGAGTGAAAACTGACCTTTTCCAGTCCTATGGCCACTGCTGAGTTTCCCATATTGGCTGGCATATTGAGCGCAGCACTTTCAAAGCATCATCTTTTAGGATTTGAAATAGCTCAACTGGAATTCCATCACCTCCACTAGCTTTGTTCGTAGTGATGCTTTCTAAGGCCCATTTGACTTCTCACTCCAGGATGTCTGGCTCTAAGTGAGTGATCACACCATCATGGTTATCTGAGTCATGAAGATCTTTTTTTGTATAAGTCTTCTGAGTATTGTTGCCACCTCTTCTTAATATATTCTGCTTCTGTTAGGTCCATACTGTTTTTGTCCTTTATTGGGCCCATCTTTGCATGAAATGTTCCCTTGGTATCTCTAATTTTCTTGAAGAGATCTCTAGTCTTTCCCATTCTACTGTTTTCTTTGCACTGATTTCTTCTATTTCTTTGCACTGATCACTGGGGAAGTCTCTCTTATCTCTTCTTGCTATTCTTTGGAACTGCATTCAGATGGATATATATTTCCTTTTCTCCTTTGCCTTTTGCTTCTCTTTTTTTCTCAGCTATTTGTAAGGCCTCCTCAGACAACCATTTTGCCTTTTTTGTATTTCTTTTTCTTGGGGATGGTCCTGATCACTGCCTCCTGTACAATGTCACAAACCTCTGCCCAAAGTTCTTTAGACACTCTCAAATCTAATTCCTTTGACTCTATTTGTCACTTCCACTGTATAATCGTATAATACTAGGTATTACATAGACCCAAATTCAAAAGGTTCATAAGAGTGGAGAGCTGAATTTTTCCATCCTACTCCCAGCACCTTGGTTCTCCTCAGAGACAATAATCTTAGCAGCTTCACTCTTTCACAGAAATTCCATGTGTGTGAGCTTGCATACATGCACATGCATGCTCCACTCCTCTCCTTTTTTTCATACAATGGTAGCCCTGGATGGTGTCCTACCCCTTAAGTTTTTGCATAACATATATACTTGTAATCCTTTTCCATTGTCAAAATAAGATCAGCAAACTATAGCTTAATGGCCAAATCCAGCAGCTGGCTTATCTTTGCAATTCCATTTAATCGGAACATACCATGCCTGTTCATTCAAGTATTGACTATTGCTGCTTTCGCATTGCACAGCAGGGTTGAGTCATCACTATTGAGGCCTCACACCTTGCAAAGTTAATATTCACCATTTGTCTTCTGCAGGGAAAGTTTGGTTTCTCTGGCAAAAAGGAATTCCTCGTTTCCTTTTAAAACGGTTGCATGATATTCCATTGTGGGGATGGACCACGATTTAACAGGTACTTGACTGGTGGGCACTGTGTTGTCAACCTCTAGCTATTATAAACAAAACATATGTTATTTTGTATGTGTGTGAGATTTATTATATTAAAAATTCCTGTAAATTAAAATATCTGGGTCAGAGTATGTGCACTTGTAATGTTGACTGATACTGTCACATGTTTTAGAAAAAGTGAGGAGTGCATATTTATCCACATTCTTAGGAACTTAGTTTTTTTTTAATTGTGTATTGGGGTATAGCCAATTAACAATGTTGTGATAGTTTCAGGTGGACAGCAAACGGACTCGGCTGACTGAGTCCATTATACACAAATAATCCATTTTAAGTGTATGCTGCTGCTGCTGCTAAGTCGCTTCAGTCATGTCTGACTCTGTGCAACCCCATAGACAGCAGCCCACCAGGCTCCCCCGTCCCCTGGGATTCTCCAGGCAAGAACACTGGAGTGGATTGCCATTTCCTTCTCCAATGCATGAAAGTGAAAAGGGAAAGTGAAGTCGCTCAGTCATGTCCGACTCTTAGCGACCCCATGGACTGCAGCCCACCAGGCTCCTCCATCCACGGGATTTTCCAGGCAAGAGTACTGGAGTGCGGTGCCATTAATGGAGCCATATACATGTATTCCGGAGAAGGCAATAGCACCCCACTCCAGTACTCTTGCCTGGAAAATCCCATGGATGGAGGAGCCTGGTAGGCTGCAGTCCATGGGGTCGCTAAGAGTCAGACACGACTGAGTGACTTCACTTTCACTTTTCACTTTCATGCATTGGAGAAGGAAATGGCAACCCACTCCAGTGTTCTTGCCTGGAGAATTCCAGGGACGGTGGAGCCTGGTGGGCTGCCGTCTATGGGGTTGCACAGAGTCGGACACGACTGAAGTGACTTAGCATACATGTATCCATTTTCTCTCAAACCCTCCTCCCATCCAGGCTGCCACAAAACATTGAGCAGAGTGCCCTGTGTTATACAGTAGGTCCTTAATGGTTATCCATTTTAAATATAGCAGTGTATACATGTCGATCCTAAACTCCCTAACTATCTCTTTCTCCCAGTCTTATCCCAGCAACCATAAGATGAACACGGATTTTTATCACAATTGTTTCCCTATTCCAATAAAGGGATGTGTTTAAAATAAGTCAATCTGCATATCAGATATTTTTCTTTGAAACAAAGATGACTAAAGCTGCCAGAGCTGTAGTTTCCACTTGGAATTTCCATTAATACTTTGGTGACTCCTTAGTGTCAACGGAAACATCTAAGTCCCCATACTCCTCCTCTCTGTCATCTCTGCCAGCTTCTAATTGGAACAGTTCCAGGACTGCTACTGCTGAACAATTCCCACCTTTTCTCACATTTTTACCTGCCACATCCAATACTCTGATAATTTTATAGATAATCAAAAAGAAAAAGAGCTGCCACTGTGTTTGGTCCTTCTCTATTCCAGACAAAATTCTTACATGGTTGAAGCGACAGCCTAGGTAACATTTTATATTTTGCATTTAAATGTTAGTTCAATTCCCATAGAGCTCCATAGACTTTATGAAGATTTTTCAGGTTCTCATATCAGGTCAAGTTGATCAATCTCCTTATCTAGTTCTTGAGACAGTTTGGTTACCCACAATATTTAATGATCCTAAAAATACTATAACGAACCTCTTTAACAAATATTAGTAAAATCAACTGATCAGTCTGTTAGTCTATCCATTTACCTATCCATTGCCTTTCTGAAAAAAATAATTTAAGGAAACTTATTCATTAAATGTTTAAATGCAGCTGTGAATATTCCAGGATAAAACTCTACTATACTGATCTTCAATCACTCATATCCTTAATGTGTGATCAAAATCCACACCAACTTGAGGGGAAAGAATATTATACTGGGGGGATAAAACATAACTTATTGCTAAAACCCCAGAAAAACTTGTTGGAAAAAACCCCAGAACCATATTGCGCCCTGGCCTGTAGTCAAGAGAGCCAGGCCCCTGTCTGGGACAGTCCACTGGGTCCTTCCACAGATCACCTGTGTCCCCTGGCCCTTCACCTCTTCTCAGTTAATAAAAGAGGAGGTGAAGGGTGGATGATCTTGGATGTCCCTTCTAAACTTTCAGCCTATTTTTAATAAGAGCCTTCTTGCCAGTTATTTTTAAAATGATAGTAAATGTTCCAAATCTAAGCCCCAGTATATTGGAACTTCTGCAACTCAAGAATTAGTACTTGGAATTTCTAGTTTGATGATGGTTAATTATCTCCATCAGTGTATAGAATATACTTATGAGAAAATGAAAGTCGCTCAGTCGTGTCTGAGTCTTTGCAATTCCAAGGATTATACAGTCCATTGAATTCTCTAGGTCAGAATACTCGAGTGGATAGCTGTTCCTTCTCCAGGGGATCTTTCCAACCCAGGGATCGAACCCAGGTCTCCCGCATTGCAGGTGGATTCTTTACCAACTGAGCCACAAGGGAAGCCCAAGAATACTGGAGTGGGTAGCCTATCCCTTCTCCAGGGGATCTTCCTGACCCAGGAAATTGAACTGGGGTCTCCTGCATTGCAGGTGGATTCTTTACCAACTGAGCTATCAGGGAAGCCCTATACTCATGAGAGGGGATGCAGAGAAACCAATCTTAGACCCAGTCTGAACAAACTGGCCTGGTATTGGGAGCTGGGTTTGGTTGGTCTCTTTGCTTCTCCCATAAACTCTTACTGAGCACCTCTCTGCAAAGTCCTGTGGCAGGTGCTGAGAGGCATAGGGAAAGAGCAAGGGATGCAAAAAAAGCAGGACGACTGAGGGCAGAGGCAGTGTCCACACAAAGACTGGCCCTTGCAAAGGAGAGACGTCACCGCTGTGAAGCAGGGAAAGTGCTGAGAACACTCTCACGGGGAGGGGACACCCCATCCACTCTGCTCAGTCCAGAAGCAACAGGTGTCACCATTACCTGCCAACAATGACCCACAGGACCCCACCATTCACACACCTGAAAAACCTCGGCTGGTGCTCCACCTTATTTTCTTCCAAGACCCGCCGCCTTTCTCTCTGCAGCTGTTCAATCCTCTGCTTTTGTATTTCAGCTTCTTCTAAGTTCCCTTCTTCTAGAAACCTGAGACATTAAGGGAAAAGGTGAAGGAATACAAATGCCAAGGAAATGGAGCCATCATTACAACCAGAACTGCACATGTACAGACTGGACATTCAGAATACCCTCCTGTAAAATGAGATACGTCCCAACCCTTAAACATCACTTGGAAGTAGTGAGGGATGACACTGCTATGAACTGGTGATACAGACATGGTTCAAAAAATTATATCTATAAAAAGGAATTTGGGGCAAAATCTTCCTCTCGTTCCTGTCTTCAATTCTACCTGTTTCCTTCCTACCCCACCCACCATGGGTAGCCCACCGTGACTAGTTTCTTGTGCATCCGTCTAGAGATTTCTTATTCACATATAAACAAACATTAACATACATTCTCACCTCTCTTTTAGAACATAAATGGAAGCAGGCTACACATCCTGTGCATACTTTCTTGGTTTGGTTTCTTTTTTCTTGCTTTGTTTTACTTAACAATATATCTTGGAGATCTTTCTTGGTAGTACATAGATCTCTTCATTTTTTATAGATATATAATATTCAGTTATGTGGGTATACCTGAATTTATTTAAACAATTCTCCACTGATAGATATTTGAGATGGTCTCAATCTTTTTTACGTTATAATTAATGCTGCAGTGAAGGACTGTGTACAATTGCCATTTTTCACATGTGTTAGTTTATGTATAAGGAGATGATTCTAGAATTGGAATTGCTGGGTAAAAAGGTGGGTTTGCAATATGTCTATTACTAACTGCCCTTTACAGGGATTCTAGCAATTTACATTCCCACCAGCAGTGGTCCTGGAATGCCTCTTCCCTGTACACTCAGAGTGCATCAAACCTTTGAGTCTTTGCCATCTGATGGGTAAAGAAATGGTATAACAGCATGGTTTTTAAATTTTTACATTTCTCTGAGCAAGACTGAGTATCATTTCATATAGGTAGGAGATATCTGCACTTCCTAGTTTGTGAGCTGTTCATTTTCCTATGTCTATTTTTTGTTTTTTTTTTTTCCCCCCAAATGGATTGATCTTGATTTCTAGAACCAAATCATGAAGTAAGCTGCTCAGTCATAAATCTGTTGATTCTAGGTATACATTTTATTTATTTTACCATGAAGAAGGATGCTGGGTTTTTTAAAATAAAGTGAAATTTTCTTTTTTCCCCTTGGTTTTGAGTCTTAAAGAGATAGGCCTTAGGGCAGACATTATGCTTTCCATTTTACAGAGTTGGAAACTGAGACTGAGAAAGGTTAAAAGACTTAGCATATGTCATACAGCGTGTCAGCCTCAAACCTAGGATCAGAAGTTAGATTTCAATGCACCAAAACAGTTTAAATTCAAGGGCCAAGGAACTGAGTGCTTTTATTCTTTCAAGTACAGAGTAAGTGTATTTTTTATTACTATATGTAAGAACACTCTTTTAAAAAAAACTTTTGAGAAATTTATTTCAATAGAAATGGGAATCTACTGGTGAATAAAGGTCAGGCCACACACTGCTTTAAGCTGGGCTCTGCTCCTTCCACAAGGTTGCTTACGGTCCCTCTAGACTTCTACTCTTGACAGAATCTCTCTCGTTTAGGCTCCATTGGTGGCCTAGAAGATGTTACTAAGCCTTTTTATAGTTTCACATCTCTGGAGGATAAAGACCTGAAAAATATCCTTACCTTTGATCTGGCCTGAATCGAGTATCGGTAGGTGGTAATAAAGACTTTAACAATGGATCCATTTCATTTAATTCTAGTGCAAACTGTGTGAAGCCATAATATTGCTCATAGCCTTTTGGCATGGGATCTAAAAGAAAGAGAGATCGTTCATCTCTTAACTTGAATTGCATTCACATCACATTTTAATTCTTTCACCTTTTTCATCTCAGACCTGCTACAGTTTTTTTCTCTCAGCTCCAACCTCTTCCATTTCTATTAAAACATTCTGGCTTACAAAGAGGTTCTGAATTTTTCTCTATAAATTTTCCTTTCTATAAGTTTCCTTCTGCCTACAAGGCTAAGGCCTTCTTTGTGCAATCCAAATTTGTTAAATATCAAAATGTTTCTATAGAATTTTAAGTTATAAAAATAATTTGTTACAAAAATAAGCATGCTGAAAAGAACTCCAGATCCATTTTTACTAACAAGACTCTCACTCTAGAGAATCCATTTTTCATTTAAGAGATGTCAAGTTCTTCTGTAACTGTCTAGTACCTAGAATAGTGTTGGACCCATAGCAAAAGGTCAATAAATGTTATACTTTATTTTGATTTCTGCTCCTCCTTTCCTCAATGCAGGGCCTCTCCAAATCTTACATATTTTAATTTTAAACCATCTCAGGAGAAGCCAGGAATAGAGATGGGATTGTATCAGCAGAAACACTGTCAGCTGGAACCAACGGGGACAGAAAAAACGGGACTAAATTGAGCAAGGCTGTTGGACTATTGTTATTTTACAGATGGAACCAGAGAGCTGCCCAGCTGCAAACATGCACCACCTTCAAGCAAAGGGAGGAATGACTCTGAAGGTGATTCAGAGACATTAGGCTGCCCTCCCTCCACAGGCCCAGACCACACAGGCCCAGGGCGCAAGGCTGCTTCCACTTCTCAAAGGGCTGGGCCACTGTGCAGCTTCAACATGCCCAGCCGCCACTACCCGGAACCCTGGGGGTCTTGGGAGCTGGGCAGTGTCCCAGTGCGCCCAGAGGGTAGGGCATCAAGCCAAAGAGGAGGTTCCCCAGTCTTAAGACCTAATGGCATTTGCCCTGCTAGGTCTTGGGCTAACTTAAAACCCATCATCCCTTTCTTCTTTCTTCTTTCCCACTTTGGAATGGGAATGTCTATCCTACGCTCATCCTGCCACTGTATTTTGGAAGCACATTTTGGTTTCACAGGTTCATAGCTGGAGAGGATGAATCACACCTCCAATCTCACCCATGCATGATTTAGATGATATTTAAATGAGACTCTAGAGTTGATGCAGGAATGAGTTAAGACTCTTGGGGCTGTTGAGGTAGAAAACATACATTTTGCACATAAGAAGGATATGATTTTGGGGGCCAGAATGTTAGACTTGATGTTTGCTGCTGCTGCTGCTGCTAAGTCACTTCAGTCATGTCTGACTTGATGTTTACATTCTCTCAAAGTTCATATGTTAAAGCGCCACCTCCAACATGGCTGTATTTGGAAATCAGGTCTCTAAGGAACTGATGACAGTAAATGAGGTCAGAAGGGTGGGCCCTCACTTGCAGCCAAGCCACAGGGAAGACTCTGACCAGAGCCCAAATTTGCCTGTACCCAGCCTTCGGAACCGTGAGAAAATGAACTTCCACTGTTTAAACCACCCAGTCTGTGGTGTTTTGTTATAGCAGCCAAAGCAGATTAATGCAGTCATGCTGCCCTAATTTTAATTCCAGCTAAGAATCAAGCTAAACATACCTAAATTTATGTCTTGGATAAATCAAATATAGACTAATCAAATATAGTCTACTCCGAGCCTTAGCTCTAGTTGTCCACACATACAAATACAAATGCTTTCTGTGAACTCTTCTGCAGACCCATTTTTTGAGGCTTCAGGAGTCCATTTTGTCTAATTCTAGTTCTCTGGATCCTAAGCATAAAAAAAATAGCAAAGCTTCCTATTGTGCCCTCAAAAACTCATCCTAGTCTCCAGAGTGGAGACAGTGGGTTTTTTTCTTGCAGACAGGCCAGGGATGCTCACAACCATAAACAGAGACATAAAGTCAATAAATAACTAGAGTAACAGCTCACACAGTGTTCTTTTGTCAAGGTACTGCTTTAACACCTGGACCAGATGGTAACTCTCATCTGCAATACAGTCTTTAAGCAAAGGAGAATGAGTGTTTCACTCATGAAATGTCACGTGTGCCTCTGAACCTTTGAAGCCAGGGAGGTGGCGAGTGGTGCCAATTCATTCTAGCTTCGTGGCAACCTCTCTGATGGTGGAAATGGGTGGATACTACCCATTGAAAGAAACATTGTTGGCTGCCCACACTACAGTCATCTCTCTTTCTTGCTAATGGCCAACTCATCTGTTCAGGTGGCCTTATGCCCTTTCTAGGGGATTAATCTAAGGTCATCAGAATCTCTCCTGCTGACCCAGTTGCACAGGATCAATTAAGGGATGAATCTGGTTCCACTTCAGGTTGACAAGTTACAAACATACATTTGGGGACTTCCCTGGTGGCACAGTGGATAAGAATCCGCCTGCCAATGCAGGGGACACAGTTTTGATTCCTGATCCGGGAAGATCCCACATGCCTCGGAGCAACTAAGCCCGTGCTCCATAACTACTGAGACTGTGCTCTAGAGCCTACGAGCTGCAACTACTGAAGCCTGCATGCCCTAGAACCCATGCTCTGCGACAAGAGAAGCCACCATGATGAGAAGCCGGCACACCACAATGAATAGTCCCCACTCGCCACAACTAGAGAAAGCCCACGCAAAGCAGCAAAGGCCCAGCGCAGCCAAAAATAAAGAAAATAATAAATAAATAAGTAATTTTTAAAGAAGAGCAGAGCCTTGTGGGAGACTCTGAATCAAGAAGAGTAAGATGGAGTAACAAGGACCACATTTGGCCTCCCACGTAAACCACCACCAACAAAAAGGAGACAGACAAAATAGAAAGATACATTTGCTGGGGGATACTAGGAAATTCTTCATTCCTGAGAAGAAAAGAGTCACAGCAGAAGAAAGCTCTTCCAGCCTGACATCTCCTCTGCTTACATGAGAATATGATATTGAACAGAAACAATCATATTGCATCCAGGAGAAGAATTATAACTGCCATATTGGGAGTGGCAGGTGGTGTTATTGGTCAAGAACTCACCTGCCAATGCAGGAGACATAAGAGATGCAGGTTCAATCCCTGGGTTGGGAAGATACCCTGGAGAAGGGCATGGCAACCCACTCCAGTATTATTGCCTGGAGAATCCCATGGACAGAGGAGCCTGGTGGGCTGTGATCCATAGGGTCGTAAAGAGTCAGACACAACTGAATTGACTTAGCAGGCACAATGTGTTCTCAATGATCTATGTTCTTGAGACAGGTAAGTTGCCTATGTAATAACCCTGGGGCCACCCCCTCCACACTTGTTTTTAAGTAATAGTACATATCCTAATGGTTTAAGCCACTATTAGAATGGCTTTTCTTTTTAGATTTTCTTTTTATTTTGATCAGCCTAAAGCATCTTAAGGGTACTCTCTAAGGGCAATGGTTTTAGAATATAACCATGACTCGGGAAGATATTTATCAGATGAAAAGATGGGCTAAACTCTTAAAATGTTTTAGGGGACATGTTATGAAGTTTTGGCTTCCATACCCTTTCTCCCCCCATCTGCTTAATGCACTTAGCATCTTTCTAGAATTATAGGAGAGATTAGAGTGGCTTATGGTATTGGGAAAATCTAGGGGACCCCCTAACTCTTATAGGTCATTCTGCTTTTCCAGTAAGGTTTCCCCCTCTCTAGAATGACTTCTTGAACTTCACTAATAGTATTTCTTGTGTGCCTGGTATAGGCAAAGGAATGATGTGCAACCACAGATAAGCAATGGCTTTGTTCTGGGATTAAGAACCCAGGGCTTTACCAGTCCAACAGAGGTATTGTTGATAAGCAGGAGGATGAGTCTGAGATATAACTAGGTGAATGACAGAAGAGCCAGTAGCTCTGCTGCTGCTGCTGCTAAGTCACTTCAGTTGTGTCCGACTCTGTGCGACCCCAGAGACGGCAGCCCACCTGGGATTCTCCAGGCAAGAACACTGGAGTGGGTTGCCATTTCCTTCTCCAATGCATGAGAGTGAAAAGGGAAAGTGAAGTCACTCAGTCGTGTCCTACTCTTAGCGATCCCATGGACTACAGCCTACCAGGCTCCTCCATCCATGGGATTTTGCAGGCAAGAGTACTGGAGTGGGTTGCCATTGCCTTCTCCAGTCAGTAGCTCTAGCATAGTTCAAAGAGAGGCTGGATATACTAAATGGACGCTGACGTTCACCCGCAGGGGTTCTTCTGGCCACGCCCTCCCTTTGCTCCGCCTGGCGAACCCAGATACTAACTTGCTCTCCAGATGCAAGCGGATGAGGAGGAGCCGCCGCAGTAGATGCTCTCGTGCCATTTCCCAAAGAGCCGATGTACTGCTTTTCCACCCTGGTCAAACACTGTACCTTCAATCTCATGGGCGTTAGTGCTCCAGTATTTCGCCTAGAAGTAAAAAAAGAGTCATCTGTTAGTGTTTTGGGGTCAATTTATTACGAATGTTAAGAGAAAAAAGGAAGAGGAAAGAAACCCGCAAGAATGATTCTATGCTGCTTATGATTTGTTGGTTCTGGCTTTTTAAAAATTCATACTTTTAATTATTTAATAAA
The DNA here is from genome assembly GCF_029407905.1 of Bubalus kerabau. NCBI lineage: Eukaryota > Metazoa > Chordata > Mammalia > Artiodactyla > Bovidae > Bubalus > Bubalus kerabau. Next base: position 74,275,152 of record NC_073631.1, on the reverse strand, counting down.
AATTATAAGCTAGCCCTTTATTTATAGGTTGTAGCTCAACCATCAACATTTGTGTAAGACATAATTTTCTATCTACTTTCACATCATGCACTGCAGGAAGGAAGGGATCATCCACCAGGTAGGGGTTGACCCTTAAGCCCCCTCCAGAACAGCTGTCCCCTGCCTGTCACTGTGGCTCTATTGCAATTTAAAAGAAATGTAACTCGTATAACTTATACTCTCAAGGAACTAGACAATCCTTTGTAAACAACCATTTTTTTTTTTACCAAGTTTGTAAACCAATCAACTTTCAGTTTCTACTATTAATTTTTTTTCCCCAAACCAGATCTGCTCATCTATCTCATAGGAACCTTATGCAATCCACATTCCCACTGAGTTGGTCCTGGACTGAGAACAGCTCAGCTAGGCTCAGCCTTGTGGGTTTTACATATACAGTACCACACTGCGATCAGCAGAGGGAGCGCTAAGTCCCTAGAGTTGAGTTTTTCAATTTTCCTTGCCTGCCCTAAAAATCTGCAAAAGACCAGAAGGTATTACTCCATAAATCAAAAACTTCTACTACTATTTTCAGCCAAAATAGAATCCATATTTGGAAACCAATAAAATAGAGTGAAATTTCCAGGCCGTATCTGGTAGACTAGCTTCCCCATTCCAAGTCCAAAATAAAAATGGGAGGAAGGGCAGAGTATAGTAGTACCTCAGAGATTAATCAGAAATATAACAGTGAGTTCTCTATTCAGGTTAAAAAGGAAAGCAAACACTGTCCAGGCTTTTAAGTTTATTCTAAAGCAGGAGTCATATTTTTCTCTGTAGAGATATTTGTCAGTAAGTCCAATTACTTACTGGGAAGCCACAGAAAGAAGCAGTCATGCTCCACACATAACTGCTGCTTTCAAATTATTTTTCAACACCAGAGGCACATCCAGTGTTCTAATTCTTTTCATCTCTCATAGCTATGAAAATATGTTCCCTGGTCCTCAGTAGATGAATACCACATGGATGGTATAAATGGGAGTGAAGCACATTCTTTGGGGAAATTTCTGAGAGCAGGGTAGCTTGCACCTGGATCAATCAAACAATGTATCTATTATCTGTCAATTTCCCAGGTATATATATCCCTTATTCAGGCTCCTTTGCTTCTTTTTTGAAAGACCTTAGATGAAGCTTTTAAGGCAGGGTCATCTTTGCATGTTGCATTGCTTCAGTCACGTCCGACTCTTTTCAACTCCATGGTCTATAGCCTGCCAGCCTCCTCTGTCCTTGGGATTCTCCAGGCAAGAATACTGGAATGGGTTGCCACGTCCTCCTCCAGGGGATCTTCCCAACCCAGGGATCGAACCTGCATCTGTTATATCTCCTTCATTGGCAGGCTGATTCTTTACCACCAGCACCAGCTTATTTTATGCCAAATCACTACTAATTCTATCTACAACCCAGTTTGACCTACAGGTCATCTCTCCCTAATGCCCCCCCAGTTGCTATAGGTGGTACAGAGAGGGACTGTGCGAAATTCCACAGTTAGAACCTAATCTCTTGGCTTATGATTTTGACCTTAATTAGATGCAGATACTCCTTGAGGAGGGTAACCCTTTACGGCCACTTGGTATATGTGAGATTTTTACAGGCAAGAGGGAATTTCAGGAGGGAAAGAAGGTGGGGAAACGGGCTCAAATCAAGGCAGATGGAAAGTTGGATAGGTAAGCAGATGATTCCAGGCTCTTTGCCTGAGGAAAAGCTGTTCATTTATCCTTGAATGTGCACGAGACTCTGCTGTGTGCTGGGCAAAACTGCCAGGCATCGGCCACAGCAGTGGGCAAGACAGATCCAGCTTCTGCTTTGCTGGAATCAGGAATAGCAAGGAGGGTGTGGGGAGCAGAAAATAAGCAAGTAAAACAACAGCGAGCAAGCTACCTGCAGGTGGTAATAAACACTCTGAAGAAAACATATGAAAGAAAGATATGAAAGAGGGTGACTAACAAGAGGATCTGGAGGACCCCAAGCAGAAGGCAATGGAGAGAGAGAAAGAAGGACAGTGCGGCTAGAGGACGATGAGGAAGGAAGGGGATGAGGGGTGGCGGGAGTCGAGGTTGGAGAGGAAAGAGGGTGTGTGTGTGTGTGTGTGTGATGGAGGTGGGGAATGAAGACTCTACTGGGTCTCATGGGCCATTGTAAGGATGTAAGCGTTTGTTCTGAAAAAGATGGGAGTTGTCAGAGGTTTTGGTCAAATATGATGTGACTTTCATTTTTTAAACTGTGCTAAAACATACATAATATTTACTATTTCAACCATTTTTTAATGTAAAATTGAGTTGCACTATGTACACTCACAAAGTTGCATAATGATTGCCTTATATACCTCCAGAACTTTTCATCTTCCCAAACTGAAACTCTGTGCCCATTAAATAATGACTCCCTATTCCTTCCTCTTCCCAGTCCCTGGAAATCACCATCCTACTTTCTGTCTTTATAAATTTGGCTGCTCCAGGTATCTCATATAAATGGAATCATTTTTGTCCTTTTGTGTCTGGCTTATTTCACTTAGCATAATGTCTTCCAGGCTCATCCATACTGTATCATGATGTCTTATGTTTCAACAGGGTCCCTCTGGCTGACTCACTGGGGAGAGACCATAGAGGAGTAAAGGAAGGAAGGAGGCTAGGAGGGACTGTGACCCTGGTCCAAGTGAGAGGGTTAAGGCTGGGACCAGGGGGCCCTGGCACAAAAGTGAAGGTGAAAAGTTCCCCAAGACCTGTGCCCTGAGGCCCAGTTCTGCCAAGGCCTGTCTGGGGCCACAGCTCACAGGCACCAAGGTTACCTTTATAAAGTTCACTTTGCAGTGGCAGGAATCGTCATTCAGGTTCTTGATGACAATCTCTCCATAGTGCTCGATCCACCTCTGCCCACTTAAGATGTTGTGGATGCAAGAGGTCACTTTGTTCCACTCAAAATGGTCTCCAAAACTAAAGGAAGAGAAAGGGAAAGTTACAGCTCCCAGAGGAGTCAGCAGCAAATGCAAACAAGCATTTCAAAAACAAGTCCTGTGATGAATTTCTTATTCCTTCACTACAGACCTAACACCAAGAAAGCCATGCTGGGTGGTCTAAGAGCCTTCACCCTCCTCCCCATGGGTGCCTTGGGGGCAGCAGCAGTCAGATCCTGGAGCTGCAGAGGCTCCACTGGAAGTTGCGGGGTGGGGGGGGGTCTCCTGAAACAACCCACTCCGTCCTTTGACAGAGGAGGAAACTGAACCGGAGGAGGTGTGTCTAAAGTCACCAAACTATGAAAGGAGAGTGACAAGGGGAGGGTGGAGAGGCTGTCCACAGTGTGCTCCGTCTCCACGTGCACACACACACACACATATGCATATGTACACACAGGCAGACACATGCACTATATATTAATGTATATACATGTGTGGGTACATATATGTAGGCACATATGTATACAGGAAGACTTTGATCTATTGTAGTTTTTACAGGTTGAAGGTTTGGGGCAATCCTGTGTAGAGCAAGTCTATTAGCATTTTTCCAACAGCATTTCCTCACTTCATACCTCTGAAGTATATAAAAAGTAATTTTCATAAGCAATGGGAAGCCAAAAAATTCATATTGTAATATTTACTTTATTGCAGTGGTCTAAAACCAAATCTGCAATGTCTCTGAGGTATGCCTGTACACACACACACATATATATTTTATATATAAATCTTAAGACACAAATATCTTATATCTTTTACAATGAGAAACTATTCCAGGTATGATTTACAGAATGAAATAATAATTATGAGGATAATGGTATTAAGACCAAAACCAAACACTTCATGGCACATACTATGTGCCAAGTATTATTATTTTTAATTAATTTAGTTTAATTGGAGGCTAATTACTTTAGAATATTGTGGTGGTTTTTGCCATACACTGACATGAATCATGTGACTATTTTAAGTGTTATTTCAAGTGCTTTCCATATCTGTTTAATCATCACAACAGTCTTATGAAGTAGATGGTTTATTATCCCTATTTCACTGATGAGGGAACTGGTAATCAGAAAGGTTAAGTACCTGCCCAACGATTTGCAATTAGTAAGTAGCAGTGTGAGCATATGAGTTCCAGCTCCAGAGACCATAACCATTACCACTCTGCTTTATGAATAAGTATCAATAATCCCTGAAAGATCAAAGTCATGGCTTTCTTTAAAAAAATTTTTGACAGTGAGGCAGGACAACAATGTTAAAGAAAAATTATCATTCCTAATTGTGTTAGAAAGTAGAAATGAAAATTCTAAAAACTCTATTCAGGGAACTTTGGTGTCCAGGAAGCATTTCCATTAGAGAGAATGAAAATGTGAGACTGTCAAAATGAGGAACATTTGAAGCTACTGTCAAACGTATTAAAAGAAAAACACACACACTCAGCACCATGGGGGACGATGGTATCCTGTTTCCAAACCCTGGCCCTAAATTCTATACAGTTCCTAAGTAGAGAAGGAGAACTTACGCTGGCAGAGTCACATGGGTTGTGCCAATGGGAACGATTTCCATGGATTTGCCCCAGAATTTGTTTTTCCATCTCACATCTGAAATGAAATAATACTGAATATTACATATTTAGCGGGACAGCTAGGTAGATTAAAGGTTTCTTAGGCTGGATAAATGATTAATCACAATATAGGATAATCTCTTCACAATAAAATTTATCAGTATTCAATATAAATAGTAAATGAGTGCCTGGAACAGAATAGAGAAACTAAAACTACAAAGTATCACTGTCCCCCACCCCCTGGAAGAACTCCCAGGATGAAAGGCATACAGAAGTGAAAAGAAGTAAGGCCCCCATGAGAAGCTATTATTGAGTATGTTGAAATAAGGTGAAATGGAACCAGAGAAGAAGGAATGACCACCATGCTTGGGGAAGGCATCAGAAGAGGCTTGTCTGAAAGGGCCACTTAAACTGGGCTTGGAAGAATAAGTAGGAGTTCACCTGGCAGAGAAAAGGCAGTTTAAGGCAGAAGACATGAGAGATGTGAGAGAACAGGGTGTGGCTCTGTTCTGTGGGTCTCAGGTTGTTTAGAGAGAAGAGTAGAAATACAGCTTGAGTACAAAAAACAGCAGGCTTGATGAGCTTGGCTAAGAAGCTGATTTGGGTGCACTGGGGAAAACAAGGTGTTTGTTCAGACAGAGAATTGATGTGATTAGATACAGACTTTGCCAAGATAATTGGCAGCAATGTGGAAAATGGAACAAAAGCAGGTGAGATGAGAAGCAGGTGATCTGCATTTGCTCAAAGCATCAATGAGGATGAAGTGAACCAGGACAGTGGTAGTGGATGCAGGGGAAGGGAGCGGTCCCAGAACCATTAAGGAAACAAAAATAGAACTTGGTGACATTATTAGATGCAGGCTGTGACAGACAGGGAGAATTTGTGGATGATTTCAGATTTCTACAGCATGCACGAGTGGTGGTGCCATCAGGGAAACAAGGAATAGAAAAAGAACAGCAGAGACAGATGATCCGTCTGGGGCCAGGTGACAATACACAGACCACGGGGGAGCAAAGGCGAAGGCATGGGGGCCAGCAGCGGGGCAAGGCCTGGTCTAGGCGAGAGACGGGCTGGGACCAGGAAGGCCCTGAGCACATCCTGCAGGATTCTATTTATATGACATGTCCAGAACAGGCATACCTACAGGGACAGAAAGAAGATCAGTGGTTGCATAAGGATGCAAGAGGCTGACAGAAATTGGAAGGTAGGGGGACGGGGGCAGGAGGGTGGTGGTGGGGAGCCATTAAAAGGTGGGTACTGGCTGGAGACGTTTCTTTTTGGAGTGCTGAAAGTGTTCTAAAGTTACTGTAGTGATGATTGTACAACTATGTGAACATATTAAAAACCACTGACTTGTACCTTTAATTAGGTGAGTTGTACAGTATATATCTCAGCAAGTTGTTATCCCCCAAAAGATAATTGGTTGTTTAAAGCAAAGTAGTAATAATGTATGAAGAGTTTATAACATATATATGTAAAATGTCCACAATAGGAAAGGTTCAGGAAGGGAGAATAGAAGTACACTTTTTAAAGTTTCTTTTGCTATTGGTTAAGTAGCAAAATATCACTTGAAAAGAGACTGTGATATGTTAAAGATATATGAATCCTAAAGCAACAACTAAATAATGGAACAAAGACATATAGCTAATAAAGCAACAAAAAAAAATACAATGGAATCACATATAACACCACAAAAGAAAGTTAAAAAAAAGAGAGAGAGAGAGAGAAAGGGAACAAAAAACTGATGTGACAGGCAGAAAACAAACAAGAGACCAGATCTAAACCCAACTATGTTGATAATCACAAGATCCCCTGGAGGAGGGCATGGCAAACCACTCCAGTACTCTTGCCTGGAGAATCCCATGGACAGAAGAGCCTAGCGGGTTACAGTCCATGGGGTCACAAAGAGTTGGACACGACTGAAGTGACCTAGCACGCACGCACGCACATGTCAATAATCATAATAAATGTAAATGATCTAAACAATCTAATTAAGAGGTAGAAAAATGTCAAAATGGATTTTTAAAAAAAAAGCAAGATTTGGCAGTCATGGACTTATGGAGAGGTGGAATTGCCCAGGAAAAAGCTGATGAGGAAGAAGTGAACAGAGCTGAAAAGAAAACTGTGATTGATATAAGGAGCACACAGAAAGTACCTGAAGAAGACCCCTCCCATTAAATAACATATAACCAGAGTAATAATGTGAGAGTTGGACTATAAAGAAAGTTGAGTGCTATAAAGAAAGAACTGATGCTTTTGAACTGTGGTGTTGGAGAAGACTCTTGAGAGTCCCTTGGACAGCAAGATGATCCAACCAGTCCATCCTAAAGGAGATCAATCCTGGGTGTTCTTTGGTAGGACTGATGTTGAAGCTGAAACTCCAATATTTTGGCTACCTGATGCAAAGAGCTGACTCATTTGAAAAGACCCTAATGCTGGGAAAGATTGAGGGCAGGAGGAGAAGGGGACGACAGAGGATGAAATGGTTGGAAGGCATCACCGACTCAATGGACATGGGTTTGGGTGGACTCCGGGAGTTGGTGATGGACAAGGAGGCCTGGCGTGCTGTGGCTCTTGGGGCCGCAAAGAGTCAGATATGACTGAGTGACTGAACTGAACTGAAAGTAATAATAACAATACAGTCCTTACAAGGTCAATGACACTGCAACTAGGAGGTTAGAGACATTATGGGAAATTTTTCCAAAGTATTTTAATGAAAAAGAAGTCTCCAGTCAAGCTTCAGTTCTAAATTTTAGTAGCAAAGATTCATAAGGAAACCATAGTACTTGTAATCTAAACTAGCAATACTGCCTCCAGAGAGAGAAACTGGATGATTGGGAACTGGGATGGGGGAAGGAAATTTTTCACAAAATACTCTTATCTTTTAAATTTTATAGATACATTAAAAAAAAAAAAAGGCCATGTGGCAAATCAGGTGTTAACCAGTTAGAATAATCTTTTAAAAAACTGACAGGTGCTCATGGTTCAAAACACTGGGATGCTCAAATTTTCTTTTTATTGCACACTCTGACTATGGAATAAATAAGTTAACAAAATTAATTAATCCATTTAGGAAATATTAGCAGCAATATTTTGTCTTCAGAGCAACCATCCCTCCCCAAATTAAAAACATAAAAAACCAAACATAGGAATAACCACCCCAAACTGAAAAACAAATTGGCAATGTAAAATTTTAGAAATAAAATTTAAAGTTTTCAAAAGCAAAAGAACACTCTGCAGTCTAGAGTCTAATAACTATAAATATTTAATGTCTCTTGAAATACACGAGGCATTTCAAATGGATACAGAATAAGATACAGGGAAAAGTTACAGGAATAAACAATGGTGATGGGCCAGACAAAGACTGAGAATTTTTAAAGAAGGAGACAATCAAATTATCCTCCAGAAACTTTAATTATGAAGTCAACAAATGGCAGTTATTGTTCAATGATGAGACGCAAGAACATCAAATGGTACAGATTGTTCCAGCGAGATCCAAGTCCAGAGCCCACTTAACGAGCATTTACAGTAAATGATAATGTTACACAAAATGATAGAGGCACATTACCTTGCCAGAAAACAAAATTTGCAGACTCAGCGTGACATGCAGAGATAGGTGGATGGTGGCTGACCTGATGGAAACAAAGGTGAAAAAAAAACAAAAAATTAACTTTTGTGTCTCACAAAATCCTTTCTTTCTCCCTTGCACTGAGATGTAATACAACCGCAGTGTCTAACTGAATGGAAACTTGTTAAGTTTCCCTTCAACAAGTCTGTCCTCAAGAGGGAGCTCCTGACACAGTCAGCTCTGTCTTGTCAGGAAAAAGCCTGTGAATGGAAGCCTCTGGAAGCCTGGGGAAAAAGCAGCCAAGTGGTGAGTGATGAGAGTGGAGATATGTTTTGAAAGATGTGAAAATAAAAGCAGAGACACAGGGCTGCCCACTTACAAATCAGCTAACCTGACATTAGCTTCCAAGGTCAAAATCAATGCAATTCTGAAAGTACCTGCAAGTGTTTTAATTAAGATGTCAAATAGTACATATTTTAAATGTTAAGTATTTCTAAGCAACACAAAAAAACACTTTAGTTCAGCAGATTTTAATCTGCTGAGCCCACTCAGTGGGTCAACAATGCAAGGCATCTTTTTGAAAACTCTGCATCACAAATGTCCAGCTACTTTTTAGATCACTGACAAGACGACCAATCAACTGCTGAGAAAAAGTTTTTGTTCAATTTTTGTTCATAAAAATATCTTGAGTAAATATGCAATTACATTACAGAAAAGAGAGTCCTCTGTAACAGGGACTGTAGATCATTTCCCTGCCTTTTGTCACTGGGGTCATTAACTTCTGTTTTGCTCACTAATGAAGAAGCTAAAGAGAAAATGGCTCCTCAGATTTCTTCATTATCTCAGTAACACTCAAGGCACAGGAGCAGTACGTGTGCTGTTATCATGATAGTACTACCACACAGTACTAGTAAATGAGTTACAAGCCTGGCATGCTTGCTTGGGATTGCAGAGTTGGACACAACTTAGCAACTCAATAGCTACAATGAAAGAATAATGCTGCTAGTGATGTTTCCAGAAATTTCTATGACATAGCTGGTTCTGAGCAAACATTATCTTACATTTAGGACATTTACAGATGAGAAAACTGAAACCAGAAAGATTATCTAACAATAACATTTCCCAAACACACCGAGAGGAGTGGAAGTAAAACCCAGCATTTTTGGTTTACAGGTGGCTTTCAAAGTTTCCAAAAAAAAGTCCTTTAAGTAGACACACCCTGTTTTCAAACATATCAAGAACTCAGAATACTCAGAGGCCTGCTTGAGGTGAACAGGTGTGGCAGGAAGTTGGGGTGACCAATCCACAACCACTGGCCTTGCTCTGAACCCTGGACTGCAGAGAGGAACATGTTTAAGAACCTCTTCTGTGGCCCTCTTCCAGGTGGAGAACAGCCGGGACAGGATGGGAGTGCAATGGTATCCACTTGGCTTGAAGAAAAGTAGGGACAAAGATGTCAACAGCGCAGCTATCTTTCAAGTCTCAATGAACATATAAATCCCAGATCCACTATGAGGTGGGAGGTGCAAATTTGCTGTCCCTTGGAGGGTTTTAATTCTCACTGTGGCCTCTTGAGAATGTGAGCTCCTCTCCATGCTTATGTGCATTTCATCTCAAACACTAAGAAACCTAACTCCTAAAATGCTTTGCTTCACTGTCTTTTCTTTCAACCCAACCCCCTGAAGATACATTATATTACACAAACTGCTAAATTCTTGTCTTCTCTTCTTTCCCCATTAGGAGAACAGTGGAGTTACTTTTTAAACCTTGGGATCATACAAAAGGGGGCTTCTCTGGTGGCTCAGTGGTAAAGAATTTGCTCGCCAATGCAGGAGATGCAGGTTCTGTCCCTGGACTGGGAAGATTCCCCTGGAAGAGGGCATGGCAACCCACTCCTGGGGATGGACAGAGAGGAGGCTGGCAGGCTACAGTCCATAGGGGTGCAAAGAGTCGGACATGATGTAGCAACTAAACAACAGCACCATATAAAACTAAACTAGGGCAAGACAATACTGACCCCTCACTTCTTCACTCCACTTGCCTCATCCACCCCCGAGTGGAGCAGACAGGAGCTATGGAATAGCCCCCTGCCCCATAACGTAGGCAGATTTTAAGTAGATTATTACAAAGCAGATCATAGTCATTCCCACAGAAATAATGCAGTAAAAAATGCGAAGATCACAGTCTTGGTCAAGAATTTGGCATTTTTTAAGTCTGGCAAGTATAAGCATCAAAGCAAAATACAATACATAAAAACTATAAACTCTTCTGTAATAATTTAAAATCCTATGAAACAAGGATATAAATATACTGTCCATATGAATTATAAAAGCAACTCTATCATATCATAAAGCATACATATGTCCCATAAAATGCAAATTTGACCTTTTTAAAATAGTTGTGTCAGATTAATGAATCACTGATTAGCAAAGTGCCTTTAGATGGAGTTGAAGGGCTGTTTTCTGAATGCATAAATCCCAACACTGACATATCAATGATTTGGTTTATTTCTTTCTGGCTTAAAAACACCTTTGGGAGTGATTTATTTGATGTACATGACTTTTAAGAAGTTTACAAAGCTTTCCAGGGAAACTAAATTGATGCCTTATTTTTGTTTCATATGTTTCATTCCCACAGGTATTTATTCATGAAACGTATCTGAAGCCTCTGCCATGTGCTGCATGAGTGTCAGGGAATGAGAGATTGCTCCTGGAGTCCCCCAGATCTAGAAGCTAACCGTGCAATATCATCAGTATCATCTACTGGCTGAGTGACCCTGAGGGTGTTTTCAAACCCTCTGGGCCCCCCTTACCTCATCTGTAAAACAGGACTAGTACCACTGACTCTGCAAACTGAAAAAATCTAGCCCATGGAAAGTGCCAGGATCATCTGCTAGTACAGAGTCAGCAGAGATTAAATTTTAATTTTTTGTCATGAGTGGTATTTCCACTTAGCTCTCATGGTAACCTTGTGTCTTCATTACCCTTATCTTATGAATTAGGAAACGGGTTTTTTCCCCAGTCAAGAGCCTGCCCAGTGCTACACAGTTAGTCACTGACGAGGGCAGCCCTCTAAATTCACGAGGGCAGCACTCTAAATTCAGGTCTTCTGACTTCAAATCCAACACAGTTTCCTGCCATGCCCTAGCTGCTCCCTGATGGCTGCTCTCAAAGCTGGGCCCTGGCTCCTGCACAAAGCCTCGGCACACTGTTAAGTTCCCATCATGGATATTTAGAAAATGAACCTTCTGAGTTTGACCTTTCTAAACCCTCTGAGTCTTGTTTACTTCTTTGAAAATGAGGTCTGAGAATCCCTCTGGCTTCAAGATACTATCGTGCTAACATGTTTTCTTTGAATCTCAGTATCAGAGGCAGCAGTGGATCCCAGGCAATTGGAAAAGATTTTATTAAGGCTTTGATTAATTTAAAAACCCATGGTGAGGTGAAGTCTCTCAGTCGTGTCCGACTCTTTGCGACCCCATGGACTGTAGCCTACCAGGCTCTTCCATCCATGGGATTTTCCAGGCAAGAGTACTGGAGTGGGTTGGCATTTCCTTCTCCAGAGGATCTTCCAGACCCAGGGATTGAACTCAGGTCTCCCACATCGTAGGCAGACGCTTTACCATCTGAGCCACCAGGGAAGTCTAAAACGCATGAAAAGGGGGTAATTCCCAGTTAATCATTTAACTTTTGTCTACTGGAGTAAAGAATAATGGGCACCATCTAACCTGTCTTTGGTAGTACAGGATTTAGTTGAGTTTATCTTTTTATTACATCTTAACCCAGGCACAGAAAGGTATTAGATTTTGAGTTTGAGTCTGAACTGATTTAGACTCAAAGCAAACACTGTTAACCTGCTGGCTAAACCCACTCTGGACTGTTTTTTAGTATCTTTCTCCATCACTTCCTCTCCCCCTTGATCAAATAGGAGCGACTTTTTACTGGTAAGGACCAAACATTCAGGAAATTAGTATATATGGTTTTTTTTATTGTGCAAGTATTTATATGTATCTTTCTTTCTACAATCTCAAAGTCAATGAGTTTCTCTGGCAGTTAAAAATTCTTGTGATTTATTTGTATAGCTGAGGTCTTTCTTCACCCTGTCCTGGTGATTTTTAATTTATGCTTTCAGAATGCACTTTATATAAGAGGTGGGTGGTAAGGAGACAAGAATATGAGTGTTTCAATATCTGTGTATTATGTAGGTTTTTCTTCTTCAGATTGAGGGGAAAAAACCTTAAATTTTCAGTCCTGCAGCTGTTCAGAGCCATAAATATAGAGTCCTCCTAGTCTGGATGCGTCTCTCACCATGAAGGGATGCTTGTGGAAAAGAGAACAAGTGACCAGTCAAAAATCACCCAGGGAGGGGACCTGCATTCATCAAACATTTCCCGATTGTCTGTGATGTGTCAGGCACTGTCTTAGTCACTGTGGATACAATGAGAAACAAAAGAAACAAAAATCTTTACCCTCCTGGAATTTACATTTTAGTGCAGAAATGCAATGGGTGGGACAGATATAAGCACATAATTTGCCAGTGGTAACATGAGAAGGAGAATAAAGCAAGAATGAAAATGGGAGATGGTGAGTGGGAATGCCATCCTGGACAGGGTGGTTGGGGCAGGACTCTGTGATGGAAATCCCTGAGGCTAAGGGAAGTAAGACACCAATCACACAGATAGCCAGGGGAAGTATGTCCAGGTCAGAGGACGCAACCACTGTGCAGGGCTGACAGATGCTCAAAATGTTTTAGGAGGAGCAAAAAGGTCAGTGTGGCTGAAGCTGAATGAGTCAAAGTGGGAAGAGGCATGATATCTGGGGGTGTCATCTTAGAGGGCGCTGTGGGCCACAGCCAGAACTTGGGGTTTGATTCCAAGTGACTGCAGAAGTCGTTAGACATCACTCTGGTTGCTGAGTGCAGAATTGGCTGTGGGAACAAGGGACCAGATAATGAGTCTATTGCAACAAGCCCAGTCATTGATGCCGATGGCTTGGGCTTGGTGACCAGCACCAGTGGGGTGGCAGTGAAAATGGCTTTGGAAGGAAGACCCTGGGATTTGCTGATAAACAGGATGTGGATTATAAAAGAAAGCTACTAAGGAGGTGGCCAAGAATACTAGTCTGATTTGGGGGGCGGGGAACAGTTGCCAATTAGTTTCTCTTCTCCTGAGTTCAGAGTTAAGTACTTATTTGATAAACACATGTTTTCTTTAAAAAAAAAAAAAATACAGTAAGTAATAACCTAGAAATGCAGAAGAAATGCACTGGTTTGGTCACCTTAAAGTTGATTTATTGCTTGTTTTACTTGAATAGCTTTGAATTTACCCTGATAATTACTTTAAATAAGATGCCATTTTAATCAGAAGTAAATAACCCTGCCTATGAGTAGATAAAAGAACCACTCAGATGGGTGATGTGAGTGTGCACAGTGGGAGTGATAGGTATGGTATTTTTAAAGTCCAGCCAAGAATGTTTTTTTTTCAGAATCTGACGAGTAATAGAAAAGGAAGAAGAGCTGTGTCTGTGAAGCAAAGGAAAAAAGACTCCATATGAATCTCTTACTGTTTAGTAACTTTCAATAACTCTGCTCAGCTTTTCAATCAAAAATTCAACAGTCATGGCTGGATGCGTAAATGCTGAAAATGACTTGAACAGTGATCTGACAACTGAAGTTCCTGGTAATCAGGAAAAGCCACATTCAGACAATAGCTTAACTGCATATCCTTTATGGACACCAAACTGTTCCCAAAGGTACAGAAAAAAGAAGCAAAGTGAACTGAAATGACTTTTTTGACCAGTCTAGTCCCTGATGAAACCCCACCCAGGCTGCCCGAGAACCACTGAGGAAGAAGTTGCTGGCTGGACCCCTAGTCCCTGAGAAGGTAAAGGAAGTCCTTTCCTTCTAGATTCTCCCTTTTCTGGGCTTATTTAGAAAACCAAGGCTGAATCAGATTTCTTGGCACAAAGGAAACCGCTCCCCTGAGAAGGTGGAACAGTCAGAGGTTAGCACATGTGACGGGAATGTTTATGACTGATTCCTGAATGTTCCTTGTTCACAAAAGCCACTGCCCAGCCCGCAATGGGAGTCGAGAATACATTCCTATGTGAGTTTGCAGGATGAAAGGTTTACTTGACAATGACAGGCAAAATCCGATAGTCTGAACAGAGTACAAAAGGCTGTTTTCACATGGGCAGCTGATGACTCTGGCAGCTCTGAGCACAGTCACTAAACTTACACAAGACATACCAAAAAAAGGTCAGGGAGAGAAGACGCTGGAATAGAAGCAGAGGGTGCCAGCTGAGGACCACTGAAAGGCACTGATGGGCTAGGCCCTGGTTTTCTCATCTGTAACTGATCCTTGCCTCACTGGCCACACAGGGTTATTGTGAAGATCGAACAAGATCCTGATCAAGTTTGGAAAGCATAAAGCACTTAGCAAGCGCCATACTAGTTAATTGTTAGGAGGAAAATTTGAACACCATGTGCTTTCTCTCGTTTCTGACTGCATGAGTCATTTTGATACTGCATTTTTGGGCCTTTTACGTGAGACACGATATAAAGAGGGCAAGATTCCATGTAGCTGAACTCTGTGAAGTAGCACTTACTTCAACTTCCTTAGCCACCGACAACTCTAAACATTTCCCCATCCCCACCAAAACCACAAGCAAATGAAATCCCAGGGCTTGGAGGAAATGGATAAAAATCACTTTCCAAATCACCCAACCCTGTTGTCTAGAAAACTCAGTAGAAAAGGTGATTGATCTGTTTTTTTCTAGGTCCTTTCACCTGGAGATATCTCCATCAGTGTCCTCCTTAGATATTAATTCAGGGGTTCTGTTCAGTTTATTATACCAGTCATTCAGCACTTCTACTCACTGTAGAGAAGTACAAGAAAGCCAAGAAGCTCCCAAACTCTGAAAGCTGCAGTCCATCACTACACATACGGACAAGGGTGGAGACGTGCTGTCTCCATAAGAGAATGCCTGCTGGGCTAGAAGCAGAAGGAGCCAGACTGGCAGGTACCAGCATAAAACAGAATAAATGCTTGGGTACTCTCTTTAGATGTGTTAAATTAGAAAGCCTTCAAGCACAACAGGTAGGCTGGTCAATGTAACCAACAAGGGCAAGAGAGGGAGTAAGGAGGCTGAACTGATATATTGCCTGCTGGCTGGGAAAGGAGGACCCTGGTCAAAACCTTTCCACTCCTGGGGCAGCAGACAGCCTGGCACATTGAATTAATCAGTTACCTCTCCATCTCACTGTACACTTATGTGATGACCACAATTTTGTCTTCCTTAAGAAATCTGTCTATGGGAAAACATCCCTGGTCAGGCTGACCAAAGCCATCTGGTCCCCATGGCAAGTCTATCTTATAGTCTAAAGGCATAGGGTAGAATTCTGATTTATAGATCAGTCTCTTATAAACTTAGCTAGTGTGATTCTGTCCCTGAGAGACTCATTCACACTCAGATGTATTAAAAGACTCAACTACCTATGCCATAAGGCTAAATTCCAGACAGATGAAGTGGCTCCCTCGTGATCAGGATGGTGGTATTCCCACAGTGAAGCCAGCTGTGAGGACTCCTGGCAGCCTCCTGGATGGCTTTCTGTCAGAGACTCAGCAGGGACCGCATGCCACTTTCGAACCATTTGAATCAGTAAAGTAGATATAGGATTATCTTACTTCAACACTCTTCTAGCTGTTCATAACACTGGGTATTAAAAAGCATTTTAAAAGCTGCCTTGCCTCTCAGTATAAGAGCAATAATCAAGTACTGAATGTGCTTCACATCAGTTCAGTTCAGTCGCTCAGTCGTGTCCGACTCTTTGCGACCCCATGAACCGCAGCACACCAGGCCTCCCTGTCCATCACCAACTCCCGGAGTTCACCCAAACCCACATCCATCGAGTTGGTGATGCCATCCAACCAACTCATCCTCTGTCGTCCCCTTCTCCTCCTGCCCTCAATCTTACCCAGCATCAGGGTCTTTTCAAATGAGTCAGCTCTTTGCATCAGGTGGCCAAAGTATTGGACTTTCAGTTTCAGTGTGTTATTTTACTTATCCTTCCTACAGCCTGTGAACTAAGCATGATCATCCCTATTTTACAGATAAATAACTAAGGTTTAGAAAGTTTAAGTAGCTCATACAAGGCCACACAGTGGTGGGGTTAGAATGAAAACAGTCCATAATACACCTAGCATGCCCTATGCTACTAAACATGACCAGATCTTTTTCTTATTTATTTCCTTGGGATCCATTTCATGGAACTAAAGACTAAGTTATGTAACTCTTTCCATCTCTGTGCACACATGTCCAGGGGCTCTCTTTTCTTTCTCCCTGCCACCACAGGGGAGCCACAGATCCCAAATCAGCCCTGCCCTGTCAGGGGTTCATGGAATTGAAGCTCAGTTTTACACAAGCGCATGTTACTACTCTTTTCTTCTACCTATTCATCCTGTCTTGATTGTCTGCTGTAGTCTGGAGCTATTTTTGGCCTTTGTTTTTTCACATGAGTGCATAGAATACCATGGTAACCAAATTATATTTTCATGTATTCGCATTCCATTTTAGGTTTAGTGTTTAAATAATCCAGTTGAATTTGAATCACATTATCTTACCCTTTAACTACTGATTTAAACCCCTACTCTTCAAATATCAGCATTTAATTTCTTGTTTTAACTGCTAACCAGAAAACAATTGACAACGTGCTTTGGGATTGTTGGCTAATCATTTTCATTTGAGTTTCAGAGAACGCTGCTCATAATTCACAGTTAAGACCAGCGCCATCTTCATAAGACTCTCAGTCATACCACCCTGCCCTTCTTACTCCCATAATACCAGTCCACTTATAAAGAAGCCCACTTATAAAGAAGGCACCAAGATAATAGGAGGAAAATCATGTTTTAGCAACTCATCCTTTTATCCTCAGTTTTCTAAGAATTGGGAGGGAATCAATGATGTTTCATGTTCCCAGGCTAACATTTAGGGATAGACACGTTGAGGTGCTGCCTTAACACGATGGGAGAGAAGTGGTCTTTATTTTCAGTCAAGTTGCACTCTATTTCAGCTAAACAATTCCTTATTGACAGATATTGTGGATGTCCCCAACATTCCACTACTGCAAGTTATACTGTCATACGTAGGTCAATAAGGATAGCAAACCCTCATGTAACACTTCCTACTTCAAGGATAAGTGCTCTAAGAGCTTTGTAGAGAATAACTCATTTGATCATTGCAAAACCATCTGAGTCTGCACCATTATCCTCATTGCCACTTTAAAGAAGAAACTGAAGTACAGAGAGGTTAAGGAACTTGCCCTGGGTTGCAAACCTAGTGAGACAGAAAGCTGAGATTGGAATCTAGGCTGGCTGAGTCCAGAGATACAATTCTTGAATATTACCCACTGCTAACACAGGTGGGAAGGGTCTTGTGGAACCTCAGGGAACTCGGGCTGTGTGAGCATAAGCCTTGTCCATCTATTAGCTGAGGGACGGACATTCTTGTCTGCCTCCGGCCCATCACCCAATGCTAGGCATGTGGTAAAATCTCGAGAAGTATTTATGGATAGAATGAATAAATATACGGAATGAATGATTTCTCTTAAATCAAAACCAAGAATAATGCATTTATTTGGTGCTCCTGCTTCTGATGGCGGTGCTCCTGTTTTAGAATGGTGACGTCAGCGAGCTAGGCTGCACACTTTAAATCTTAAGTTGCAGTTTGGGCAAATGCTTCGTGCTTTAAAAATTCCTCTCTGCTACACGTTTAAACAGAAAGAACTGTGGTGATGCACACAGCCAAGCGAGCCCCAGCCTGGCTAGCACCTTTAAGCCCATGGGTGGTGGCAAGGTTTCAGTGGAAGGAAACTGATCTCTCTCTCTATGTGTAGAAGAACTGTAATTATCTCTGTTACTGGGAAGCCAGTGACAGGTGGGAAATAAATATTTCAAAAGCACACTTAATGGGAGACATGAGCAACTTCTCCCAACAAACAAAAAAAGGGTGTATACCTACCTGTTCTGAAAAAAACCGGAAGCCCTTGTCCTCACGAATACATTCATATGTTTCTCCAAGGACCGGATTAAAAGGCTTACTCCCGGCACGGAAGTAGCTAGATGCATATGCAGACACCGCAAAGGCTGCCACATACACCTAGGGAAAGGGCAAGAACCTGGTTACTCCTCCATCACAAAGAAATTTATTTTCACAAAGACATTAACAAAATATAGCTTCTCTTTCTCTCTTTCCTGTTTATTTCAAAAAAGGCAAAGATTTGTCCCTGGCTTAATGACACCCAAAGGGACTTTGATTTCAAGTTGTGGGTTTAAATAGTGTCCATTTTGGCCCCAGAGACAAATGAATCAGATTGTCCATTTGGTTTGATGCCTGCAGGTGGATAAAGGCTTTCAAGATGGTGAGTCAGTCCCTCTAAATCTGCCACTATCTGACAATCCTGACTTGTGCTAAGGCTCTGGAGGAGGAGAGGGACAAAGAGCGTTAAAGAAGTCAAACTTCCCTCAAGATTCAGGAGTAAGTCACAGGGAAATCTGCTCAATACTCTGTAATAAACCTAAATAGGAAAAGAACTTGAAAAAGAATCAATACATATATTACATGTATAACTGAATCACTTTGGGATACACCTGAGACTAACACAGCACTGTTAATCAACTATACTGCTACTGCTGCTGCTAAGTCACTTCAGTCGTGTCCAACTCTGTACGATCCCATAGACGGCAGCCCAGCAGGCTCCCCCGTCCCTGGGATTCTCCAGGCAAGAACACTGGAGTGGGTTGCCATTTCCTTCTCCAATGCAGGAAAGTGAAAAGTGAAAGTGAAGTCGCTCAGTCGTGTCCGACTCTTAGCGACCCCATGGACTACAGCCCACCAGGCTCCTCCGTCCATGGATTTTCCAGGCAAGAGTACTGGAGTGGGGTGCCATTAATCAACTATGCTGCTGCTGCTGCTAAGTCGCTTCAGTAGTGTCCAACTCTGTGCGACCCCATAGACGGCAGCCTACCAGGCTCCCCCATCCCTGGGATTCTCCAGGCAAGAACACTGGAGTGGGTTGCCATTTCCTTCTCCAATGCAGGAAAGTGAAAAGTGAAAGTGAAGTCACTCAGTCGTGTCTGACTCTTAGCAACCCCATGGACTGCAGACTACCAGGCTCCTCTGTCCGTGGGATTTTCCAGGCAAGAGTACTGGAGTGGGGTGCCATTGCCTTCTTCTAATCAACTATACTCCAAGATAAAAAAAAATGTTTAAGAATAAGCATCCTAAGTTTAACCATTCGCAATTTGGTATTGTAGAAACCAAAAAAACTCATCTGACCAAAGAAAATCTGTGGGAGTCATTTCCTGAGCCTGGGTAATGAGTCATAGGACAGAACACAGTAGCTTTCAAGTAGTTTTGTTTTTCTTGGAAGAAAAATGAGAACTCAAAAAGCAAAAGAAAGGACTTCCCTGGTGGTCCACTGTATAAGACTCCATGCTTCCAATGCATGGGTCATGGGTTCAATCCCTGGTTGGGGGAACTAAGATCCGAAATGCCACGTGGCATGGTAAAAAAAAAAAAAAAAATTTTTTAAAGGAAAATTATAGGTGAATATGAAATGAGAAGAATCTTACTGGCCCTGGCTGTGAGGGTCTCAGCGTTTTGCACAGCTCCCTTGCAGGACACTGAAGAGCCACAGTACAGGCCCACCTCATTTTACTGTGTTTTATTGTGCTTTGCAGAAACTGCGATGCTTATAAACTGAAGGTTTATGGCAACTTTGCAGCAAGTTTTTCCAACAGCATTTGCTCACTTCATGCCTTGTGTCATATTTTGGCAATTCTCACGATATTTCAAATTTTTCCTTTAGCAGTGAAGCATTTTTAAAATTAAGGTATGTGAGTGAAAGTCGCTCAGTTGTGTCTGACTCTTTGCAACCTCATGGACTATACAGCCCATGGAATTCTCCAGGCTAGAATACTGGAGTGGGTAGCCTTTTCCTTCTCCAAGGGATCTTCCCAACCCAGGGATCGAACCAGGGTCTCCCACATTGCAGTCAGATTCTTCACCAGCTGAGCCACCAGGGAAGTCCAAGAACATTGGAATGGGTAGCCTATCCCTTCTCCAGAGGATCTTCCCGACCTAGGAATCGAACCGAGGTCTCCTGCATGGGCTAAGAATTTGCCTGCAATGCAGAAGACCCCAGGTTGATTCCTGGTTTGGAAAGATCCCCTGGAGAGGGGATAGGCTACCCACTCCAGTATTCTGGCCTGGAGAATTCCATGGACTGTACAGTCCATAGGGTTGCAAAAAGTTGGACATGACTGAGCAACTTTCACTTCACTTGATGTTAAAAATTAAGGTATAGATATTGTTTTCTAGATACAAAGTTATTGCATACTTAACAGACTAAGTATAGTGTAAACGTAAGTTTTATATGCACTAGGAAACCAAAAAACTCATGCAACTCACTTTATTGTGATACTTGCTTTATTGAAGTAGTCTGGAACCAAATACACAATATCTCTGAGGTATGTCTGTATTCTTTTGGTCTTTTGAGAGGGAGGCGGGCAAAAAAATTAAACCTAAGTAGCAATAGCAAATTTTCCTTTCTAATACTGAGTAATAATCTCAATGTTTCCTCTTCTCTGCTTATTTCATAAAGTTTCTTATATTGGGGGAAAAAGCTGGGTACCTTTCATAAATGTTCACTAGTCATATAATTTTCAATGCCTTTTACAAGCTGGACCCACCTTACCACCTCATACTAGAGTGTATAAACACTCTCGAGTAGCTGGAGAGCTTATTAAATCAACTTGTGCTCAATTCAGTCTGTTCTTGAAACCTGGGTATCTGTTCCTCTCTCTGCTTCCTCAGATGTCTGTTTTCTGATTAGCAGCAAGGTCACATGTCTATATGGAATGTCGAGTCAACCCTGAATCACCTTCACAATTTAATAGAACACATGTTGAAAAGAACCTGGAATCATTCATGATGCAGGAGGAGAAAGAAGCAAGGGAGCAGGCAAAACAAAGCATCTTCCTTGTGGGCTGGCAACATGAGAGAGAATCTCTGCAGGGGTATAGCTGACCCTCATTCTTGGAGCAGCAAACCTATTACATGGGCTAGGCTCCTCCCTAATGCTTTTCTGAACTTTCCTTTCTTAATGTATTGGTGCCTTTCCTCAAACTACTTCTCAAGGTCAAATGACTCCAATCAATCAGCTGACATCCTAAGGGTCTCTAAATTGCTATAAAAATGAAACACCTTTAAAAATGCTTTCATCTTCAAAGTCAATCATGCTCTTTAATGAAAAGCACTGTCCACAAATGATAACTTTTAACACTTTCCTTGGAATCTATTTACCTCCCTTTGTTCATAGAAATTCTCTGGGGGAAGAGTAACAAAGAAGACAGAAAATAAACAGCTTGTTTTTCTCTCCTACTCCTATTATCATTAGTATCAGGAAAGAAAATCTCTTTGAAGGGCAAAGTCCCTGGAGACAGTATGGGATGAGATGGGATGTCTCTTTCAACCAGAAATTAAGATTTTCCCTTAATCCTCAAATTACTGAAGAAACTGAAGTCTTAATGAGTTTAAACTGCAGAATGTGCACAATTTAGAAAACAAAGGCATCCTCCACCACTGAGAGGGTGATGTCTGGCTGGATCCCTGGAGCTGGAGGTGAGCCCTCTGATTCAGCCAATCACCAAATGCCCAGGACAGAGATGCTGAATGTGGGGGAGGACCCTGATGTGCCAGCATCCCACACAATGAGCTTTCTGTTGAGCAGGTAACATACCAGAAGGCAAAAAGAGGAAGAGGCACTCAGTTTTGAAGAGCAAATAGCCACAGTCACAGAAAGGGTTGAGTTGGCCATAGTCTTATCACCAAGGTACCCCTGTCCTCTGTACCCACATGGCAGGGGAAGGATGAGAAATTCTTGGAGGCCCCTTTATTGGAAGCCCCATTACTTGATTAGAACTGATACTAAGTAGAGAACAAAAGATTAATTTTTCTAGGATGATTTTTATCCTTTAACTTATTCTATAGCAGAAGAGGTGGGGAAGGGGAATCAACTATACTCTGATAAAAACTGATTTAAAAATAAAATAAAATTAAAAAAAATAGTGGCAGGGGGAGAAGAATCTTTCTGATGTGAAAACCTCTTCTGTGACTGAATGATATTTTCTAAAAATTCAGGGGCTAACAGGACAATTTCAAAAATAAACCAAAACTTTCTCATGGGAAATTTACCCTGGACAACAAAACAAAAAAGAGCTCAAAAAATTATATTCTCCCCACTCAGGGTAGTAAAAACAAACACTCAGACAGCCCTCAAGACATGTTTTCCAGCCAGGCAATATCAGAACAATCACATGGAAGGTTCTAGAGAAAGAGGAAGCCCAAAACCACAGAGCAGAACTACCCTCAGGCAGCAGCTGTTACAGCGAAGCCGCTCTCAATGGCCATTCCTGACCAGGTGACTGAAAACAGCCAGGCAGAGCTGGGAAGCAGAGGTGGCTGGGAAATGAGCCTCTCTGATGAGTAATCCAGGTGGAAAGTGGAGGGACAGGAGCCCTGCTATGCCTGCAGCTCAGCTGCGAAGGCAGGCCAGTGAGTGGCAGGGTGCGTGCTCACCATCCTTTCCAGGGCGTTGGGCAGCTGGGCGGCCTTGTCCAGGAGCTCGCTGTACTCCAGCTCCTCGCAGAGTCTCTGCAGCGTGTTGAGGGGCTCATTGAGCTCCACCGGCATGGCCACCTTAGACAGGTCCTTCCCGATGTTGTTTCTCAGGATGTTCCACAAGCTGATGTTACTGGACTTGGGGCACGGCGCCGGCAAACACGTCCTTCTTTTGGACTTGGCTTTCCCCCCACTATCGATCACTGGCCCTGAAAAGGAAATCAGCCTGGTTGCCTTATAAAGATTTTCATTTTATTTTACTACTGAAAAGGAAAAAGAAATCCTCCTTACTGAGCAACTACACAACGATACTGTTAATCTCAATTATCCAGATTATAACTGAAAGTCAGACAATAAAAAGAATCTTGAGCAGCTAAATGGAGCATCTGAAATTATTTAAACACTAAAACTCATGGACTTTCTTTGCAGGGAACTCTTCATGCTACTGCTCAAAGGCTAGTTCTTCAGAGTTTATATGCACTGAGGATAATATTGGAAACTGGACTGCTATGCCCAGAGTAGGTTACTTCTGATCTCCTTAACTCTGTTTAAAAGCACTTCAAGTTTTGATAAAAATTTTTAAAAATCTTTTAAAAGATCATTTCAAATTCTGATAAAACAATTGTGCATATTACAGGAAAATTATAAAGGAAATAAAAGTCATCTATTATCCCACCACCTGGAAATAGTAGCCATTTATATTGGGAGTATTTTCATTTATTATTTTCTCCATACAGTTCACAATGTTTGTAGAGTTTAATGCTTTGCTTAATCAGTTAAAATAAATACTTTTCTATGCTACCCAGAATTCTTCTAAAGCAGTTTTAATGAATGTAGAACAATTCCATGCTATGAATAAGTCCTAATTTTTTTAATCATTCATCTATTGTTGGACTTCTAGATTTGTTTCAGTGTCTTGTTATGATGAAAAAAAAGTAGTTGATGTACATATTCTTATATATTTGATTGCATCTGATTATTTTCTGAGGACATATAGAAGTGGGATTATTATGTCTAAGAACTCAAACATTTTCAGACACTTGATTCGTGTGAGCGTGTGTGTGCGCTTAGTCGCTCAGTCGTGTCCCACTCTTGCGACGCATAGCCTGCCAGGCTCCACTGTCCATGAGAGTCTCCAGGCAAGAATACTGGAGTGGGTTGCCATTTCCTTCTCCAGGAGATCTTCTCGACCCAGGAATCAAACCCAGGTCTCCTGCATTGCGGTCAGACTCTTTACAAACTGAGCTATGAGGGAAGCCCTCATGTGAGCATACTGCTCTTCAAAATTTCCCATTTATCAGCAAGCACGTACCAGTGTCCATGTTCTGAGGTCATTCTAGGCTTGTCAGCATTCATTTTGAATTCTTAGCAAATCATTAGGTGAACAGTGCTATCTCCTTGTTTTAACTTACATTTAAAAAATTCCTATTGTGACTTGGAATGTTTTCATGAATATTCTTTTCTGAATCATCTGCTTTCCTATTCATATATTAAGACATAATCTTTTGTTTCTATATTTGCTTTACAATTTAATTGCCACTTGACATTTATCTTTAACATTTGGCCTACACAGCTTTTTAAATGAGTGAAACATTTATGTCTTAGATATTTACACCCATCAATTTTTTCATTTGTGACAACTTCCATTACTTTATGCTCTGAAATTCTTTTTCCACCCCAACACAACCTATTTTCAAAAGAAACCTTTTGCATTATACCAACATATGAGAAAATGGTATTTTATTTTAAAGTCAATCACTTTGAATAATGAGGCTGCTTTGATGAACAGGAGAATATGAAAGTGAGGTCATACTTTGAAGTCTCATGTTAATCTAAACATGCAATTAAATTCTGAATTTGTTTCAGTTGCTCAACATGGGCAAAAATCAAGTAAAAAGCTGCAAACGATAAGAGTCTTTTAAAACTGTGCTCCCTGTAATCTCAAAATACTTTGTTTTAAAGAAATATTACACTACTACTGGAGAAGACTCTTTAAGAGTCCCTTGGACAGCAAGGAGATCAAACCAGTCAATCCTAAAGGAAATCAACCCTGAATATTCATTGGAAGGACTGATGCTGAAGCTCCAATAGTTTGACCACCTGATGCAAAGCACCTACTTATTGGAAAAGATCCTGAGGCTGGGAAAGATTAACAGCAGGAGGAGAAGGGGGTGACAGAGGACGAGATGGTTAGATGGCATCACAATCAACAGACATGAGTTTGAGAAAACCCTGGGAGATAGTGAAGGAAAGAGAAGCCTGGCATGCTGCAGTCCATGGGATTGCAGAGAGTCAAACACGACTTAGCAACTGAACAACAATACTACTACTAATAATAAAGGCTAATACATGCCTAGCTTTTTACTCTGTGACAGTCTTTCAAGCACTTTACATATATTGTTTCACTTATCCTTTGCAACAACCTCTTGAGATAAACAGTATTATTGGCCCCATTTTACAGATGAAGAAAACTGAGGCACAGAGAACTTGAGAAACTTGCCCTAGAACACATAACCAGTGAGTGGCAGAGCTGGGATTAACTGAGGAAATCTAGTTCCTAAATCTATATTCCTAACCATTGAACCCCCACATAGCACCCAATGCAGTGACAGAACTGAATATGTGCATACTGATCTGGGCAGGTCGGTGAGGGGTATAAATTAATAGGCAACATTCTAAATACCTAGCTTTTACTAAGGATTCAAAGAAATTCTAGTGTGGCAATTTTTCAAGACCTGGACCCAATCCTATTTCCTTCTGTAGGAAATATTGTGTCCTAAGATGCAAAGGTTATTTCTACATATAATTTTTTCAGTTGAGTACTGATATGTAGAGATCTAATCTTCCAATTATTGCCAAAGAAGAAAGCTGGGTTTGGCCCAGTGTTTGTTCAAGCTAAGAAAACATTGGTCAGTACTCTAGCAACAAGGCTGTGGAAAAGAAAGAGAACTGGTCTTCACCTCTTACATGCTTTTCCTGCTGCTAAGTCGCTTCAGTCGTGTCCGACTCTGTGCGACCCCATAGACGGCAGCCCACCAGGCTCCCCCATCCCTGGGATTCTCCAGGCAAGAACACTGGAGTGGGTTGCCATTTCTTTCTCCAATGCATGAAAATGAAAAAACAAAGTGAAGTCGCTCAGTCGTGGTGTCAACTCAGCACAGCTGTGGTCTTAGGTCCTTGGGCAAGTCCTCTGTTCCTAACTTTGACCTTTGAACCCTCTAATCCCTTGGTTCCCCTTGGGATCCCTTCCTAAGGCCTCAAATAGAAGGAGACTTTGGTGTTTGTCTGTCTTCTTCATCCACAACAAGGGTTCCCATTTACAGTGGGTGTTGTTTGCTAAGGAAATAACTGATGCTTTCTCATTTCTCTTTCAGTTCACCTTTTTGGGTTTTTTTTTTCTTTTTTTTACAAAAAACAGCATATGAACTTGCTCCTATATGACTGGTCTTTACCTTTGAATCACTGGTTCTCAGACTTTTCCACCAAAGGGTTAATCTCTCCAGAAACAATTCAGGAATGACACAGAGCATAATGAGCTTCTGACTTCTAGCAGGTATGATGCTGGAAGGATGTTCTTCCAGAAGACAGTAAAATTACCTGTCTTTTTTGTAATCCTTCAAAGAGCAGGCTCTTTGGCATTCAGGTAACAACTCATCATCATAGTATTTAACATGTACATACTGAGCTGGGAAACACTGAAACATCAAAAAGGACCTGACATGGTCCTTGTCCTCCATGTAGATATGAAAAGAGGTGGTGTTCTGGCATAGATAAGCCTCCAGACCCTAGGCACACTGAGTACCAAAACTGGGAGTATTTGATGCTACAGAACTCGTATAAAAACCTGTTCAGTGGGCAGATTCTTCTTAAGGTAGGTCAGCTTCCTAAACAAGCTTTAGTCTGCTTACTCCTAAATCAGAGCTGTTTGGAGACAGCAGACACTCCAGGTACCCCATGGTTCCATCTCACACTTTCTGGGCATCATTTTCACTCTTAAGATTAACCAGAAATAAAAGGACATCTTAGGATACCTGAAGCCCTACCCCTAAAGACATAGCAGTTTGTTACTCTCAAATGAGTTATCTTGAAGAATCTGAAACTAAATTAGCACTCAGACCAGACCTTTTACAATACAAGTCCGACAGCATGCCTAGACTATGAAAGCCACTAGATACCCGAAGGCAAAGTTATATTCTAATATGTTTGCAGAAAGTTTAACCACACAAGGAGCATCTGTTATATTAATTTTTGATATTCATATGGTGATTCGTATGCCCTTACTTTATAAAATCGAAATCTGCCTGAGCAGACAAATTTATGTGAATGAATACATTTTTCACACGAGTGCCATGTTTCCACCTAGACTATAAAACCATTGAGGGTGGCAACCACGTCTTAAGTTTCTGATGCAGAACTTGCTCCATTCTGTCTGCAGCAGGTACTCCAATATATACTTATTAGTATTCTGCAAAGATCCAAACACTCAAATAACAGTTTGAGATCAAATAATTTAAATCTTACCCAAAGTCTGTCTCTCATTATCCAGATCATTACTGAGATTGTCTAAGGAAAAGTTGTCACTTATGTCACTGACATATGAATCATCTTCAGAAATCTATGGGAAAAAAGGAAATAATATACATTAGAGTAAACAAGCCAGATTTCATAAAACCTTTGCTTCAAATAATCAAATATCTTTAACCATACATTATAAATCTATAGAAATAATTTGGGGTGCTGTTTTCATTAAGCCCCATACACCAGTCTGCCTAGGAGGTGTGGAGAGAAAAAATGTTATTAAAATTCTTACACATTCTTGATTCATTCTGACAAGGACAACACAAGTAAATTCCAGATTTTAGTCATTACAAAATTCCTATTAATTCAGACTGCTTTTACAGAATTTGTTAGCATTTGAGTAGAATGAGTTACAATTTGTCTTTTAACTATTTGTGACTAGAAGAATCTTCTATGGATATGAATAGATAAACAATATTAGTACTTATAGTGGTTTTCCCCACTTTTTTTAGTTTAAACCACTAGGCCATCTCAGGTATGACCTAAATCAAATCCCTTATGATTATATGGAAATGACAAACAGATTCAAGGGAAGAGGTTCGTAACATTGTACAGGGGGCAGTGACCAAAACCATGGCAAAGAAAAAGAAAGGCAAGAAGGGAAAATGTCAGAATGCTTTACAAATAGCTGAGGAAAGAAGAGAAGTGAAAAGCAAGGGAGAAAGGCAAAGATATACCCAACTGAATGCAGAGTTCCAGAGAATAGCAAGGAGAGACAAGAAGGACTTCTTCAATAAACAATGCAAAGAAATAGAGGATAACAATAGAATTGGAAAAACTAGAGATCTCTTCAAGAAAATGGGAGGTATCAAAGGAACATTTCGTGCAAGGATGGATATGATAAAGAACAGAAATGTTAAGGACCTAACAGAGATTAAGAAGAGGTAGCAAGAATACACAGAACTATACAAAATAGGTCTTAATGACTCAGATAACCATCATGGTGTGATCACTCACCTAGTGCCAGACATCTTAGACTGTGAAGTCAAGTGGGCCTTAAGAAGTATCACTACGAACAAAGCTAGTGGAGGTGATGGAATTTCAGCTGAACTATTCAAAATCCTAAAAGATAATGCTATTAAAGTGTCACACTCAATAGGTCAGCAAGTTTGGAAAACCCAGCAGTTTCCACAGGACTGGAAAAGGTCTGTCTTCATGCCAATTCCAAAGAAACGAAGTGCTAAAGATGTTCAAACTAACAGACACTTCCCATGCTAGTAAAGTTATGCTCAAAACCCTTTAAGCTAGACTTCAGCAGTACTTGAACTGAGAAATTTAAGATATACAAGCTGGTTTTAGAAAAGGCAGAGGAAACAGAAATCAAATTGCCAATATTTGTTAGAACATACAGAAAGCAAGGGAATTCCAGAAAAACATCTATTTCTGTTTCATTGACTATGCAAAAGCCTTAGATTGTGTGGATCACAACAAACTGTGGAAAATTCTTAACGAGACGGGAATACCAGACCATCTTACCTGTCTCCTGAGAAACCTGTACGTGGGTCAAGAACCAACAATTAGAACCTTATGTGGAACAACTGACTGGTTCAAAATTGGGAAAGGAGTACATCAAGGCTGTATATTGTCACCTTGCTTATTTAACTTATATGCATAGTACATCAATGCAAGATGCTGGGGTTAATGAGTAACAAGCTAAAATCAAGACTGTTGGGAAAGATTATCAGTAACTTCAAATATGCAGATGATAAAGTGAAGAGGAACTAAAGAGCCTCTTGATGAGGGTGAAAGAAGACAGTGAAAAAACTGGCTTAAAACTCAGCATTCAAAAATCTAAGATAATGGCATCTGGTTATATCAGTTCATGGCAAATAGAAGGGGGAAAAGTGGAAACAGTGACAGATTTTCTCTTCTTGGACTCCAAAATCACTGTGGATGGTGACTGAAGCCATGAAATTAGAAGACACTTGCTTCTTGGAAGGAAAGCTACAACAAACCTAGACACTGTATTAAAAAGCAAACACACCACTTTGCCAACAAAGCTCTGTATAGTCAAAGCTATGGTCTTTCCAAGAGTCATGTATAGATGTGAAAGTTGGACAATAAAAAAGGCTGAGCACCAAAGAACTGATGCTTTGGAACTGTGGTGCTTGAGAGTCCCTTGGACTGCAAAGAGATCAAACCAGTCCATCGTTAAGGAAATAAACCCTGAATATTCATTGGAAGGACTGATGCTGAAGCTGAACTTCAATACTTTGGCCACCTGATGCGAACAGCTGACTCATTGGAAAAGACCCTGATTCTGGGGAAGATTGAAGGCAAAACGAGAAGAGGGCAGCAGAGGATGAGATGGTTGGATAGCATCACTGATTCAATGGACATGAGCTTAGGCAAACTCTGACAGATACTGAGGGATAGGGAGGCCTTACTGCAGACCGTGGAATCACAACAAGTTGGACACAACTTAGCAACAGAACAACAACAACAAATTAGTCCTCCTATACTGAAGAGCTAAAATGACCAGTACACTCACTCAAAATATAATTATAAGTTATAACAATAATTATATATTATAAATTACTACAGATCAAATTCAATGCTGAAAAAATATATAAGGGGCCAACTTCTGGCCCTGTATTGCAAATAATACATTATCAAACAGCTTATAATCAAAATCATTAAACCACAATTGAAAAGAGGTATAACAAATCAAGTATCAGTAACAGAAACCAGGGTAAGCCTAATACTTACTTTCACAACCTTTCTCCCCTAAGATTTTTTATCTTCGTGACTTTTGTGGTATAATTTATAAGAAGATCCTTAGAAAGTAATGATAAAAAGGGGCCATTGAGTTCCGTGTTTCTAAATTATGGCTATTTACCGAATGAGTAAAGCAGCAAGAGATTTTGGGGGCAACTAACTGAAAACAGTGTTCGTACCTCATTTTCTGAAGAGCTTGGAGACAACAGAACTTCCTGGGCATCAAAAAACTCTGAGAGAGAGTCAGTGATGGACAGCCTGCTTTCATTGGAAAGCTGATGGACCAGAGCCCGACTATCATCTCTGGAGTTTTCCTATTGGAAACACAAAACCAAAAATGCACATATTTAGAAACAGTTTCAAGAAAAGCAAAATAAACAATTGATTTCTTACATGATACACAAGGTCACAGGCCCACGCTAACAAGCAGCTATAAGCAGA
Organism: Bubalus kerabau; assembly: GCF_029407905.1. Lineage (NCBI taxonomy): Eukaryota > Metazoa > Chordata > Mammalia > Artiodactyla > Bovidae > Bubalus > Bubalus kerabau. The sequence continues at coordinate 74,244,631 of NC_073631.1, read as the reverse complement.
GAGCAGCTTCAGAGTTGAGGACAGGCAAACCTCACCAAAACACAGTGAGAAGTGAAGGTCTCCCCCAAAGGGCCCCTTGTTTACAGGCACCATTACAGCTCAGACACACACAACAAACCTCAAAGCCAAAAAAAAAAGACTGCAGGTCAGTTTTTATTCCGCTTAACTCATTATAGACCAGGGGATCTTTGCAGAAACTAAGGCCTGTGGCTGGCGACTTGTTACGTAAGTGATATTGATATGTCTCCCATTAATAGCATTTAGGTAACAAAAGATGTATGAACACATCTCAGGTCAAAAATGTGTTCAGAAGGGAAAAATCCCAACGCTCTCTGAATCCTCTTATTCTCTACCACTGCAGGACGTTTCTTTTCATCCTAAAATTTCCTCTGAATTGTACTAAATGCACGTCCTCTCATGGCTGGTTCAGACCAACACAGCTTTCCCCTGCCTCCGTTCTCTCCCAGAAACCAGAGTGCTGCCTCTGAGGCATCCTTTGACAAATGAACAGTGTGTTTCAGTCCAGAAGTGCCCCTAGTGGCAGATCATCCATTATACATGGATGAATGAGATCAATTCTCTTTGCGTCTTTCCAACCACACTGACTCTGTGAGGGAAGGAAGTCCCCAATCCCATTTATAAGCCTCTCCCTGAACAACAGGATAGAATATCAGTGTTTTCTCCTCCTGCGTCACTGAGCCTGGACATTTGCTATGGGAAGTGCCTAAATACTCTGGGAATGTGTTTTCTATGCTATTTGCAAGTGAAAATTTAACTCAAGAAATTGAGCAACTGCACTGTGCTGGTCATGGTGGGATACGATGATGAATAAAACAAGGTTTCTGGCCTGCGCGAGCCAGGGTGCACTCAACACAAAAGTGCTAAGGCCATGGGCAGGAAGGAGAGGTGATTCCACTAAGGGGCTTTGGTTGGGGTGGGCTTCACAGAAGAGGTGAGGCCTGATACCTTGAGGAAGGAGAATGGATTGAGGATGAGATGCTCTGATTCCTTTGAATCAGAGAAGATTGTTGTCTGAACATCCCAACAGCTCACATTTCTCATAGGGCTGATAAAGGAGCTGCTTCTATATCCTTATGTATCTGATAAATGAGTCCCAGAATAACCTGGGAAAGAAATGCTAACACATAATATCTATCCAGAAGTTTTATGAGAGCAGGACACACTCCTCAGTCTCCTAAGATGAGGGTGCTATGACCAGAGGGCCCCAGCATTTGTTCATAATTGGTAATATCAAGTGGGCAAGTGACTGCTTAATGGAATGTTTACCTCAGGAACACATTTCAATGTATATCCCTTTCTCTTCTAGCCGAGGCATTTATTGATTTAGTGTGATGGGATTATGTGTTCCCTTCCCTCTCTCTTCTCTGTTTATTTCTCTTTTTGTGATGTAAAAATAGATAACCATTCATGCCTTCCCAGCTTAAGGGGATATGCTGGAGTTTTAACATCCCTACAACCTTCCATCCCAACAAAGACTTAAATCACGTTAAGATCTATAAATAAGCATCATGGCTGCCCCCTTTAAAGTACAGGTCTCTCCTCAAAAGAGGAGACACAGTAATGAATAACTGCGCTCCCTTAACATTCACTGAAACAACAGAACTGTCCTCTGTCTTTGCTGTGTCACTGCCACCTAAGACTCTAATGATTTATTTACTTGTTCTCCTCATTAATTTATTAACAGTCACTCTGGCTCTTTTCTGTATCTCCTTCCTCCCAGGCTGATGGGTCAGAAGGATTTCTTGGCTGGATCAACATTGAAGATAGCACAGCTGGCCCTTGGCCTTCCTGCTGTTCCATCACCCCAGCCCCTTCCTGCTGATGCCACCCAAAACTCCACAGGACGGTGGGGGCCCTGCCCAGTGTCCTGCACAACCTGGGACCGTGGATTAAAATACCGCCCTAGCCCGTTTAACTCCAGCATATCCCCTTAAGCTGGGAAGGCATGAATGGTTATCTATTTTTACATCACAAAAAGAGAAATAAACAGAGAAGAGAGAGGGAAGGGAACACATAATCCCATCACACTAAATCAACCACTATAGGCATTTTGATAAATTTCTCTCCAATCCTTTTAATACATACATCTTTGTTTTGAAATAATTGTCATCTACCTATCTAATGTTATAAACTTCTCCAAACACTGCACTATAATTTTTAAAAATTAACATTTTTTTATGTTAAAGGTAGTATGTTTTTAAAACAGAAAATACAGAAAGATGTAAATAAATATCACTTAAAATTCATCACCCAGGGACTTCCTTGGTGGTCCTGTGGTTAAGTTCCTACACTTTCAATGCAAGGACCGTGGGTTCAATCCCTGGCTGTGGAATTAAGGTCACATAAGCCACATGGTGTATGTAGCCAAAAATTTAAAAAAGAATTTAAAATTGATCACCCAGATGTGGCCCCTATTTAGCCAATCAGTGTACTTTCTGTATTAAAATATTTGTGTATAGATTGTTTTTAAGTTTGAAAACCTGGGGTCATACTGTACACAGTCTTTATTTAGTTTGTTACATTCAATTAACATTATATTGTGAACTTCTCGCCAGGCTACTAAAAGTTCTTTGAGACAATGAACTTCAGCAGATTTACCCAAGGTATGTATCACAGAGTAACCATTTATTGGAAATAAAGTGTTTCCAAATTTGTAAAGATGGGGAAGTGGAAGTGTCAGTCACTCAGTCGTGACCAACTCTTTGCAACCCAATGGACTGTAGTCCTTCAGGTTCCTCTGTCTCTGGAATTCTCCAGGCAAGAATATTGAAATGGGTAGCCCTTCCTGCCCTGCAGAAAGATTCTTTACCATCTGAGCCACCAAGATGATGAACAGGTTTGCAGATGTGTCTTTGCTTGTATGTCATTAGTTCTTAGAATCAGTTCTCAGAGTAGAATTATTAAAAAATGTTTAAGGCAAAATATTTATTACCTAATTATATCAAGAAAGAGACACTCTATTTTCTTTATATCTATATAGCCAGTGAATCGGAGAAGGCAATGGCACCCCACTCCAGTACTCTTGCCTGGAAAATCCCATGGATGGAGGAGCCTGGTGGGCTGCAGTCCGTGGGGTTGCGAAGAGCCGGACACGACTGAGCAACTTCACTTTCACTTTTCACTTTCCTGCATTGGAGAAGGAAATGGCAACCCACTCCAGTGTTCTTGCCTGGAGAATCCCAGTGACAGGGGAGCCTGGTGGGCTGCCATCTATGGGGTCGCACAGAGTCAGACACAACTGAAGTGACTTAGCAGCAGCAGCCACCGAATACTATAACTTAGAAAAATGTTGTTTTATTCTAACTGGTTTAATTTGTATTTTTTTGTTAAGAATAGGTTGAATAGTTTTTTTCTTTAAAAAAATAAACTAGCTTTATACGTATAAATGAATCACTGGGCTGTATACCTAGAACTGACAAGATATTGTAAATCAACTATATGTGTGTGTATATATACTCAGTCCTAGTCCAACTCTTTGCAATCCTATGAACTGTAGCCGCCAGGCTCCTCTGTTCATGAGATTTTCCAGGCAAGAGTATTGGAGTGGGTCGCCATTTCTTCCTCCAAGGGATTTTCCCAACCCAAGGCTCAAACCCCCGCCTCTCGCATCTGCTGCACTGGCAGGCGGATTCTTTTCCCTAGTGCCACCTGGGAAGCCTGTAAATCAACTATGTGCATGTCGTTGTTGCTCAGTCGCCCAATCATGTTGGCTCTTTGTGACCCCATGGACTGCCGCACGCCAGGCCTTCCTGTCCCTCACCATCTGCCAGAGTTTGCACAAGTTGATGTCCACTGTGTGTGGTAAATCACTAAATCAACTGTGCACTTAGTCATGTCCGACTCTTTGCCACCCCATGGACTGTAACCCACCAGTCTCCTCTGTCCATGGGGATTCTCTAGGCAAGAATACTGGAGTGGGTTGCCATGCCCTCCTACAGGGCATCTTCCCAACCCAGGGATCGAATCCAGGTCTCCCACATTGCAAGCAGATTCTTTACCGACTAAGCCACCAGGGAAGCCCAAATCAACTATAATCCAATTAAACAACAACAACAACAACTAACAGTAGAGTTAACACTGGAGGAGGCTAGGGCAGGGTACACGGGGCCTCCCTCTGCACCTCTGCACCTTCCAGTGAACCGATAAATATCACACAATAAAAAATTAATTAAAAAAATTGCGTTTGGTATTTTTTGTGAATAAGGTCTTTTTTTCTCATGTATTTGTTGAGGACTTAAATTACCTGCTCTTACCTGTTAATTATTTACGTATGAAAGTCATTACCACCTATTTAGTATTATTTAAGTCTGTCATTTTTCACTGAAAACAGTTGTTCCTAGTCTATTATTTGACTAATTTTTTCACACACACCACTTCTTTTCCTTAAAAAAAAAAAAAAATCCAAATCTCATCAACATGTCTTTGGTAATTTTTTCTGTTGCTCACACATTTAGGACATCTTCCCTACTCCAGCCATTTGATAAACATTTAAATCAATATTTTTCAGTTTGAATTTAACTGTGATTCACTAGTGATTTATTTTAGGGTGCAATGGAAAGATTTAAACTGCTTTCAAGCTGTGTCAGCCTAACTTATTGAAAAATTCATCTCTTTCCTATTGATTTTTGAGCCTTCTATCATAAATTTATTTCATTCTTTTTTTATATAAAATGGTGCTATGCCTGAAATAGTTATTCTGTCCCACTCTTACCCCATTACTGCCATATTTTCACTACTGGAGCTTTACCATGTGTTTTACTTGAGGGTTGGGCCTGTCTTTCCTCGCCACACAGCAGTATGGTGCTGCTGAGGAGACAAGTGCTTGGGACTCATAGAACTGGACTTAAATCCCAGCTCTACCCTTTACTCGCTGTGTACCCTGGAAGAACTGTGGTGTTGGAGAAGACTCTTGAGAGTCCCTCGGATTGCAAGGAGATCCAACCAGTCCATTCTAAAGGAGATCAGCCCTGGGTGTTCCTTGGAAGGAATGACGCTAAAGCTGAAACTCCAGTACTTTGGCCACATCATGCGAAGAGTTGAATCACTGGAAAAGACCCTGATGCTGGGAGGGATTGGGGGCAGGAGGAGAAGGGGACGACAGAGGATGAGATGGCTGGATGCCATCACTGACTCGATGGACGTGAGTCTGGGTGAATTCCAGGAGTTGGTGATGGACAGGGAGGCCTGGCGTGCTGCGATTCATGGGGTCACAAAGAGTCGGACACGACTGAGCAACTGAATTGAACTGACCCTGGAAGAAGTCATTTAACCTCTCTGGGCTTTAGTTCCCCTGTCTCTAAAATGAAACTAGCATCACCTATCTCATAGAGTCATGATTAAGATTTTATGAGAGAATGCATTCAAGTGCATGTGGAATATAGCAAACAGGCGGTTAAAAGAATCGTGTTTCCTCTTGTTTTACACTTTTCTTTCAAGTTCTTGCTTATTTGGTCTCTTAAATAGACTTTAGATGTAGTAGGATATTATCCCCAAAGTCACTTGGCCTTTCATTTGGAATTTAAAATAATATAAAATAACCCAAGAATTCATAACCTGGTAATAGTAAATGTTCACATTCAGAAATTTAAAATAGAAGTACTTGATAGGATATGAGAATAATTTTTGATAGGAGGGGAGATTTGAGAATCCAAGTCGATTTTAAAACACCAAAGATGAATAATTTGTGCAGTGAAAAGGTAACAGAAGGGAAGCAAAGAAAGAAAGAGGGCCTAAAAACAGAGTACTCTGGGCTGACCCCAGTGTGGGGACTGTCATTCTCATAGTGTTTGAGGAGCTATCCAAGGAAAGGACACTGGAGTCTGGCTTTCAGGCTTTGGGCAGCTACTTCTACTCACTCTCTTATTTCCTGAAGGCAACAATGTCTTTTCCTTTACTGGGAAAGTCAGCCCGAGTCACTCTGTGAAAAGCAGGATAAAACATGGACCACAGAAAGTCACTGAGAGAGAAACTAGATCAATGAGACAGCTGCACCATCAATTCAAGACTCCAGAAGGTCATTGTGGAAGGTATGACCTTGAGGATGTTATAGCTCCTCCTCAAAGGCAACGAAGAGTATTTAACCTTTGGATACAATATTTGTGAGATCAACTTAAGAACATGCATTTAAAAAGCCTTTGATTCTGGTTTCCTTTCCCAAATGCAAATAGCCCCAGGTGTATACATTGAATATAAATTAATAAAGCCATAAGTCAAGGGTCAACTTGCCATTTATCTCTTTAACAGCTTGTTAAATAAATTAATGTGATTAGGTGATAATATGCTACTAAGATCATGGCATCCGGTCCCATTGCTTCATGGCAAATAGATGGGGAAACAGTGGATACAGTGGCTGACTTTATTTTTTTGGGCTCCAAAATCACTGCAGATGGTGATTACAGCCATGAAATTAAAAGACACTTACTCCTTGGAAGGAAACTTATGACCAACCCAGATAGCATATTCAAAAGCAAAGACATTACTTTGTCCACAAAGGTCCATCTAGTCAAGGCTATGGTTTTTACAGTAGTCATGTATGGATGTGAGAGTTGGACTATAAAGAAAGCTGAGTGCCAAAGAATTGATGCTTTTGAACTGTGGTGCTGGAGAAGACTCTTGAGAGTCCCTTGGACTGCAAGGAGATTCAACCAGTCTATCCTAAAGGAGATCAGTCCTGGGTGCTCATTGGAAGGACTGATGTTGAAGCTGAAACTCCAATACTTTGGCCACCTGATGTGAAGAGCTGACTCATTTGATGCTGGGAGAGATTGGGGGCAGGAGGAGAAGGGGATGACAGTGGATGAGATGGTTGGATGGCATCACTGACTCGATGGACATGGGTTTGGGTAGACTCCAGCAGTTGGTAATGAACAGGGAGGCCTGGCGTGCTGTGGTTCATGGGGTCACAAAGAGTTGGACACGACTGAGCGACTGAACTGAACTGAACTGATGCTGCCTGGAAACAGGTACCAAACACCAGAGTGCCATGGTGTTCGGCATCAAGCCACCTTCAGTGACAGTAGGTCACCATGACTGAGCCCTGCTTCAGCCAATCCACAGATTTATTCAGAAGAGAACCTAGCTGGTGAGCATGTTTCTTTGCCCAGGCCTGAAATGAAGGCCCCTGCAGATAACATTTCAGTGCTCTGTCCTGGCGGAGACTCAATTTAGGTCTGGGCTAAAAAGTGATTGAAAAGATCTCTTGGGGGCAGTGAAGATGTAGAGAAATTACATGGTCAATCACTGGTGTGTATCTCAGAAGATGTGTAACTCAAAAGAAGCCTGCCAGCCCTGAGGAGAGAGGGTACCACCCTCATGAGAAGGGGTTCCCATTAGGTCAGGGCATAGCCTGTGCTTCACATGCAGGTAGATGTCTGAGGTCCTTGGTCTGATTGATTCTAGCATCTTATCTGCCCATCACCCAACACAACAACATTGCAAGAAGTAAAGGTATTGTGTCAGGGTTTGTTTTCTTTGCGAACAGAAAAAGGAGGAAGACGTATTAAACATAGAAACTCCTTTAAAAAATTTACAACCCTTGTTTCTGAACTTCCTTATTTTTTATGGGCTCAGTCTAATCCACTTGTTAATGAAATATTTAGCACAGTTGAGGCAGGCATATAAGAGATGGCTAAAAACTATTTTGACTTTCACTACCTTTTTGTACTGATTTTTTTTTTCAAGTCATCCACTTGGATTTTTCTGAACTTTCTCATTTTAAGCATATTCAAAGAATATTTTGGATAAACATCCCAAGTCTTGAGAAAACATATTTTTAACATACTATAAACTGACCAAGACACTTCAATTGTAATATTTCCCCCCACCAAAGAGTACAGCTGTATTTAAAAAAACAAACAAACAAACACAGGAAATGGAGAAGGAAACAGTCATAAAGAAAGCGGAGAGAGGTTCTCAGAGGGGGAGCTAGGATTCTATCGGTAGGAGAAAGTGAGGTTTATTCAGTAGTAACAGGAGAAAATATTTGTCTCTTAGTCCCCACTCCAGTGGGACTCCCACTCACATCAAGAGAAAAGGGTGATCCTTAGGAGGATAATGGAGTAAAGAAATAGAAAGGGAAGAAACATTCTAGGGGGAAAAAGCAGTTTAGAAATGCAGTTGGCAGCGTACTTTCAAGGAGGCCTTGGGAACTGCAGCCATCATGGTGAGGGGAGCACCCCTCCCAGGGCAGCAGGGAGGCTTCAGGGAGGGAGAGACGGCATCGTGTGGGAGCAGGGCGGGGCGACATTACCGGAGGAGAACCTTACCCACCTCTGCCAGACCGTCACCCGACTTGGCAGCAGCAGGGAGGTCGAGGAGCAGAGACTCGGCATGGATTCTGCATAAGCGTTCTTTAAGATCTGTGTTTTGTGCTAGGGCCTGGAACACGTTAAAAATAGTGGGGCTCTGTTAATCAATGGATGTTTCCAAAAGCACAGCAGTAAGCCCAGTGTGGAGGAGCCCTCAGGGGAGCACCTCCTGGACTTCTTTCTTGAACGTTATCCAACAGGATACTGGTGCCTGGCAGATACAAGCTATTAAACACTGGGAATGCAGACCCTTCTCGACTCTCATTTCCAGGAATGAAAGTAAGGGTTAGTAAGGCTTTTCTTTCAATGAAGAAGGAAATCACACACAACTATAAGCCCTTATTGCTCTTGGTTTCTTGGCCCCTCCTCCTCCTCAGCTGCCTTCAGTCTCTTTGAACAGCTCCCCCTAAAGATTCCAAGCTCCTTTCTCATCTGTAATAAAAACGCCGCTCTCACCTCCATGTGACTGGCCATATTTTAATGTTTCGTCATACTGGTTGAGTGGGGTCTTAGAAAGTGTGCTGAGAAGTAAGATTTTGCAGAGGATTAATTTTACTGTTTTACAACATAGGTATTGATTGTTTTACATCCATTCTTCATGCCTAAGATAGTCTATTTAAAAAAAAAAATAAAAGAGAGAGAGCTCACTTACCCGGATGGGGGCTAAACACCAGGGCCCTGGGAAGGGGTTGTGAGCTCTTGTCAGCCCACCTGGACCTCTTTTACTTCTTCTCCTTGGGCAGGTCTGAGTTCCCCACCCATCCTCCCAACTAGGAAGGTAAAGGAAGGTGTTTTCCTTCATGCTGGTTTCTCCTGTGCTTCATAGCCAGCATCCTTCAAATGATCTGTTTTTGAAAGGGACAACTTCGACCTGACTGTCTCCTACCCACTCCCACAATCAGTTTCCCAGGTGCCTGTACACAGATCCATCCTGTCCATCTGCCTTCCTGACTTTCTTCTGAGAAGCTCAGAGCCTTTTCCCATCCATCAGGACCCATAGGGTACACCTGCTGAATACAGAAGGGTGTTCATATCTCACCCACTGCCTGGATCTCAAACAAGAATTTTGGCTTTATTTTTTAGTATCCACAGTTGGAATGGGTTATTTGGAAATTCTGAAGGATCATTTAGGAAACACTGAGTAAATGTGTCTTAAAGCACACAACTACATTTAAAAACCTCTATAGGGCACTCACTTTGGCCAATATGTTGCTGGCATCTTACACAGTGGCTAGAACAGATAGATACCAGTGGCTAGAATCTCCAGATAGCCTGAAAAATATGCTATTTTAGTAGCTTCTCTTTCCTTTGTGAGCCACAGGCAGGAAAAAAAAAAAAATCACACACAAAGGTTGTACGTTCAACACAGATTCATTCTGATAGCCCTGAGATAACTCTCAAATTTTTATTTTTAAAAAACAAGCCTTGAATCTAATCAGGAATCCAAGACAAAAAAAAGAAGTTAATGATCATTCTTTTTTATCTCAACTTTCTAATGACTGTGGCCAGGGACGCCATGGACAAGTGGGTCTCATGGCCTCTACCAGACCAGCAGATTAACAAGATGAAGCTGGACCTCACACAGGAGGAGGGCAGGGAAGAGGAAGACCACAGTGAAAGGGACGCTGGGAAGCCCATCAGAGGTACCTTCTAAATGCACTAAAAGCCAACCTACTTGGAACAATAAGAAATGCTTTCCCCCCTACCCTGGCAACCAGTAATCTGTTTATTATCTCTGTATGTTTGCTTTTCCAGAATATCATATGAATGGATCAGTACATAGTCTTTTCAGGCTGGCTTATTCCAGTGAGCAATATCCATTTATGATTCACTCATATCTTGCATGGCTTGAGAGCTCATTTATTTTTATTGATGAATAATATTCCATTGGGTGGCTGGGCCACAAAGAAATGACACAAATGAATAAAAAAGTGCTTTTTACCACTAAAAAATAAACTTAAAAAAAAAAGTAAAGAACCACCCTGCTTCTTTCAAACCAAAGTAGCAGACTGTGTGTGACTGACTGTCCAGTACAATCCAAAAGGGGGTGTTTCTACCTCTCAGCTGACAACATTAAGACTCTAAACATGGAGTAAATCCATGTTATTTTCTATTTCTTTCCAAGATAACATACTGGGAATGTTCAACTGAGTGAATACACCTTTAAGTACCTTACAATGACAGTATGTACCAATGTTAATGTATTAACAATTAACATTATACCAAAAGCATCACTTTACTTCTCTCGGTAACATGATGAGTAGAAAGCATAAGTGGGTATTTTCTAGTTCTCTCATTGCTTGAGTTAGCTTCTGAAAACAAGACCCTAAAATTCATCTCCCCTACCTGACCTTACATAGAAAGTTCAGTATCACTTCAGAAGGTAATTGTGTATGTACACACTCTCTCTTTTCATAGTAAGGATTCTACATAGAAGTAAAGCATAGGAGCAAGTAAGTATGTTCTTTGAAAAGTTCTCCAGCTTTTGAAAGATTTAGAGTGAACAATCAGATACTGTCAGCTATTCAAAATAGAATACCAGGACACTGCACTTCAATGCAGCCCAGTTCTGAGGAATAAAACTGCAATCAATGGGGAAAAAAGGAGAGAGCGTGAATGACAGGCTGGCTCACTGGAAAACATTTGAGGCTTGGCAGTGATTTTTCTGTTTATTAAGCAGGCACAATGACTGCCTGACACTCCTTATGACTCATCTCTTTGTGGCCACGGCGGGGAGCAGGTGGGAGCTAAATGTTTGTACTATCAAATCAAATCACTTGCCTGTCTTTCAAAGAGATAGGCTGTAAACAGGTAAACAGGATTAACCCTAGGCTGTAGAGAAGAGTGTGAATTCAAAATTTCACTCTGCTGCCTGTATCTATCAATTTGGAAAATCAGTCAAAGCTTGTGAAATCTTAGGTATGGAAATCTGCAAACTACCAGACTTTGTAAGCATTAACAAACAAATGTCTGTAAGACAAACACATAACAAAAGCTTTACAAAAATAGAAAACTCAAGATAAATAGGAGGAAACCAAACAGAGTATCTAATGCTCAATGAAATATTTGCTACTAAGATTTGGCGTAGGCTCAGCTTTGGTGTTTAGAATAAGCAGATCTGATGAAAGGTTAGAATATAATCTGGACAATGTGTTTGGTTTTCTCATGAATTTTCAACACAACCATGGCGATGGAAAACATAAAAAGTTCATGAGCCCAGACACACTGTCAGGCTTTGCTGTGACACAGAGGTGTAACTTACGGATGACAGAGCATGCTTCAGACCAAGGACCTGGGCAGAGGGGGAGGCAGAAACATCTTGCTCCATCAGTTGCTTCAGTTTCTCTCTCTCCGTTGATATGGTATTAAAAGCTGACCTTAAAGTGAAGTAGACTATAAAGATATAATCATTATAAAAAAGAATAAAGGAAGAGGCATAATTATAAACAAGAAACACAGAATTCTTATAAGAGAATTTAGAAAACAGTCATGAATATTTCCCATTCAGGAAATGTACCCTATTGTGGCTTTAAAAAATACATCTGAAATGTACAACGCCAAAAGTGAACCCTAATGTAAACCATGGGCTTTTGGTGATAATGATGTTTCAGTGTAGGTTTACTGATGCTCAAGAAATGGACCGCTCTGGTGGGATGTTGATAGTGGACAAGGTTGTGTATGTGTGTGTGCGGGAGTGGGTATGGGAACACCAAACTGCTTGCTCAGTTTGCTGTGAACCTAAAACTACTCTAGAAAATAAGATCTATTAAAATTTTGAAAATTACACACATTTGTCAATTCCAAAGTCCCTATCCACAGAAATTCCGTTATGACCTGTTACCAATATATTTTGACAGTTGAAAGGACTATACGTTTCAATTATCAACATTTAGTTTTGTTTGTATTCCTAATGACTGGAAATGTCTGCAAACACAACTTATTGGGATGTCAGAAGGAAAATGGTAACAAGGCAGAGGAGAAACTAGACAGCACTTTAATTTGTTGTCCAAAAGTAATCACTAGTGAGAATCAGATAGATTTTGTGTACCTTGGGACTTTGTGTGATACCCTGAAAAAGACACAGTGTTAATTTTGTTGAACACCAGCCAAGGATAGGCCATCTGAATCTGATCATGATGAAACATCAGACAACCCTAGAATGAGGACCATTCTATTTTTTAAAATTAGCCTGTATTCTTCAAAAGTGTCATTTCATCAAAGAAAAGAAAAACTCAGGAACTGTTCCCAATTAAAGAAGACTAAAGAGGTGTGATAGTTAAATGCAATCTATGACTACAGACTAGATTCTGTACTGAAGGGGAAAGGTATATTGCTATAATTGACATTTGAATATGAAAGGCAGAATAGGTAAAAGTACTATTTCGATGCTAAATTTCCTGAGTTTCATAACTAAACTGTGGTTAAGGGACAGAATATCCTTATTCTTAGGAAATATACATGATAGTATAAATGCATTAAAAAAAAAGATGATGTATGGATCCTATTTTCACATGGATCAAAAAAATAAACAAATGCACACATATCTGCATGTGTATGTATGTGTGTGTATGTTTGTGTTTGTGTGTGTGTGTGTGTGCGTGTGTGTAGAAAGAGATAAATGTGGCACAATATTAAAAATGGAGAACTTGGGTAAAGATACCTGAGTTTTTTAATTATTCTTGCACCTTGCCTGTAAGTTTGAAATTATTTCCCAAAAGGTGTTAACTACCCTTTTCCTTATTAGTCTTTTCACCTGCCTGACCCAGAATTCCCTGCCTCTCAACCTGGCATTCAGCACTTGGTTCACTTGAGTGAGCATTTAGGTCCAGTGAGAGCTCAGTGTTATTCGGCACTCAGATGCCTGAACTAAAGTTTTTAAAACTGTTCTCAGGTACAGTAAAAAATACACCAAGTTTTGATCAAATAATGTACAAGTTCAGTTCAGTTTAGTTGCTAAGTTGTGTCCAACTCTTTGCGACGCCATGAATCACAGCATGCCAGGCCTCCCTGTCCATCACCAACTCTCAGAGTTAACTCAAACTCATGTCCATCGAGTCGGTAATGCCATCCAGCCATCTCATCCTCTGTCATCCCTTTCTCCTCCTGCCCCCAATCCCTTCCAGCATCAGGGTCTTTTCCAGGGAGTCAACTCTTTGCATGAGGTGGCCAAAGTATTGTAGTTTCAGCTTCAGCATCAGTCCTTCCAATGAACACCTAGGACTGATCTCCAAGTTACCTCCAAGGAATAACGCAACTGTCATCTGAATTATTGATCATGGAAATCACATTTGAATATTATCTTTCCAATCTCCTTTATTCTATATTGTTTTAGAAAGGCAGGAAGAGGGAAGAGGCTGATACATACTTCTTCTCTAATGGCCTGGCATACTACTAAATTCCCCGGGGGCTGCATTTTTAGAGGCACTGCTACTTAGGAGTGGCCAATTCAGTATCACAGAAATTAAACATGCATGACTGACTTGCTCCCTTCACTCCACAGCCATGCAGACAACTGAACCTCTCTCAGTAGGCCATCCCTGAACTTATCTGAGGTTGTGGTGTTTACCAAGACTCAGAGCTTCGCCACAAAATCACAGGACAAATAAGCAATTTATTTAAATGCAAACACATTATTAATATATGATGCTTCTGGTGACCAAAGATGGGGTCAATAGGTACCGATTTTTCTAACAGTGTCTATGGAACAAGTTTAGCTCTTTGATTTAAACAATTGCATTGAGCAAAATAACGGCCAGCACAATAGAGCCAGCAATAGTGTGGGCTCCAGCAGCACCACTGGGTTCTTCCCAGATCCAACACTTACTCACTGTAAGACTTCAGACGAGGATACGCTGCACCTGGACCCCAGTTTCCTCCCTTGTAAACAGGGACAATAATTGCACTTACTTCGTAAGATCATTATGGGGATTAAGTAAGCTAAAGCACTTAACCTAAAGCATCACATATAATACATAATAAATGATACTGAAATAATAATAGTGATGGTAATAAAAGAAACATACAGGGATGAAAGTGATGATAACTGCAGTCTTTTGAAATACGGGCAGCAGTTTTTAGATATCTGAGTCTCTTGCTGGGACATCATTTATAAATAAATGCACACAGGGTATGTAAGTTCTATGAATGAGAGGCTAACTAGAGTCTGTTGAGCATTAGGAGTAGGGGAAGCTCTTAGCTGGTGAGCAACCAGCCCAGCAGCTAACTCACAAACTGCACTTTAGGTTCTATTAGATGGGCATCCCATCCCTGGCAACCCCACAGGATCCCCACGACCATCTGAGTGGGTCCATGGGGAAACATCTCTTCACTGTTATTTCTTGGTTAGTTTCCTTAGTTTATTATTATAATTCTTTTCATAAAACATTATACTGGTTTTGGTATACAACATAATGATTCAATATTTGTATACATTTCTAAATGATCAACAGAAGAAGTCTAGTTAATATCTGTCACTTTACATGAGTACAAAAATATTTTTTTCACCGTCATGTTTATTGCATAGAGGTGGCACCCAGCTGGTTGCCACTTTAACAAATCAATTCCTCTGGCTTTCAGGTGGCCGGCATAAAACAAGGTATTCAACCAAGCTAAAGATTAGGGCTTCCCTGATGGCTCAGATGGTAAAGAATCTGCCTGCAATGCAGGAGACCCAGGTTGAATCTCTGGGTTGGGAAGATCCCCAGGAGAAGGGAATGGCTACCCACTCCAGTATTCTTGCCTGCAGAATCCCATGGACAGATGAGCCTGGGGGGCTACACTCCGTGGGGTTGCAGAATCGGACATGATCAAGCAACTTTCACTTACAGAAGATTACTATTAAAATTTTTTAATCAGAATATACACGTCAGCTCAAAATGTACAGCTGACAAGATTGTTGAGGGCATAAGACAAGCAGAAAATAACTCACACAGTCACTATACTTAAAGTCTTAAGTGCTTTCTAAACCACCTGAAAAGGGAGCTCAGGGGACCAAATCAGGCACTAAATTTCTTAAATGACTGTTTAGACCCACTTAGAGGACAATAAAATAGTCCTTTACAGCAGTCTAATGATCCAGCACACACAGAGCAATGGTTAGAGGCTGATCATGGGAGACCATGTTTACATTAACTACTAAAGACACAGGATCCCAGAGGTCAGAAATATTTTCTGTGGCAGAAGTGTTAATTTCTAACAGGATACTATAGACAAATAAAAAGTTAAAAAAAATAGAAAGATCTAATGAGTGGATCACAACCATGGGTATCTGATCATAAACAAAGCCATATAGAAAGTTTTAGATGCTCAGAGCTACAAAGAATCACTAAGGCCCCCTGCTGCATAGAACGACCAGCTCCTTTCACCTCTAAACCTTCTTGCCAAATAGCCTTTGGGCTCACGCTTGGAGCATCTGCTGTCCCCTAAAGCCATCCACTTTTGTTCTTAGACTCTTCCTGTGTTAAGAAAGTCCATCCTTTTTCTAAGTTAATGTTCACCTCAGTGTCTCATTGGCAAAAAGAACTACTTCCTCTTTCACGGAGTGTCTGAATATCGAAAGGAATTATGATACCTCTTTCCCAGACTGTCTTTAGCCATTTTCTCAAACACTCTCTCTGTACTAAGAGAGTGGGACATAGGCTGAGCTTTGGACAGATCGGAGCACCTTAAGCATCGTATGATCAGTTGCATGCTTAGTCGTTCAAGTCGCATCCGACTCTTTGCAACCCTATGGACTGCAGCCCACCAGGCTCCTCTGTCTATGGAATTCTCCAGGCAAGAATACTGGAATGGGTGGCCATGCCTTCCTCCAGGGGTTCTTCCCAACCCAGGGAGTGAACCCAGGTCTCCTCCGAGCCACCAGGGAAGCCCCATATGATCTCTATCTTTCCCATTTCCATGGGCTTCCACGCCGTTCTTTTATTGACTTAGACAGTGAGAGCAGAGCTGGCGTGTTTGGATGGTGAAAGGTGGTGCTAAAGGACACCTATACTCCTAACTGCCTGTGCTCTATTTAATATGCTCCAGTTTCTCTACACTAGAAAAGAAAATGCTCTTGAAGAAGACAGTTAAGAATACCATGGACACAGCTCTACAGAAGCAGTGTGGTACAAGGGAAAGATATTGTGCAATGAAAGAAAGGTGAACTGAAATCCTACCACTTATCACATAGTTGCTATTTAGATTTTGGACAAATCCTTGGTTTCCACATCTGTGTGTGTGGATAATGCCCATATCTCAAAAGGGCTTTGAGGAAAATGAGAAAGCACATTATTATATAGCACCCAACCTACAGTAGGACTCCTTCTTTTTCTCTCTTTTTAATGAAAACTACATTTTGGTGAATTCTTCTTTGTTCTTCTTTTGGCTGCGTCATCTAGCATGTGGGAGATGTTAACATCTAAAATATCTAAGATGATCTCATCTGTAATCTTGTTTCTCTTAATTCTCAAACTACACAGGACATCCATAGTTTTAAAACACTTCCGAGTCCATCTTCTACACAAACAGTTCTTTCATTTAGTTATCTTAGGTAATTTGATTACTTATTTACTGATAAATTACATACTGCAGTTGCTTGGCAGATTTTTATGCTACATTCTAAATTATGCTTGATAAGTGACCTGGTTTCATGCATATTTTTTAGCTTTTAATCTTTGAAAATGATATCATTATGACATATTTGGCTTTTATTCAATGCTTCCATAAGCTCAAAACAGTTAACAAATGACCTCTCAATGAAAACTCAACCCAGGAAAAGAATCCAGGAACAAAATAACAGCAAATAATCTAACAGAGTTTAATTTTGTTCTACTTTTAGCCTTTATATTTGTAAATGAAGATGTCTCTCATTGCAAATACCTTTCACAGGTTGCAAGAGATGTATTTTAAAAACTTCATTTTTTTTTCCTTTCCAAGGCAGAATCTGATTACCTACTTGTGTTTGGAGCACCCTGACCCCAGTCCTATACTAATTCATGCTTTCCCATCCTAAATCTGCTCACCATTTCTGCTTCTGCTACTAGTAGAACAATTTCTCCATAAAATCTCATCGTAACAATAAGCAATAGTAAGAATAATTTCCATTCAGTGAAAAACAATTATTCACAGAAGACAATTATAGAATTTTTGATAGCCCAAAGAGTCAGGACGACTATTTCAGGACATTTAACAGATGAGGCAACTGAGATCCAGAGAGATTAATCAGTGAGGTGAAAGTCCCACAGCTAGTCAGGAACAGAGGTGGCTTAGTCTAATGCAAGTTTTCTGACTTAGCTGGTATAGAGGGTTAGCTCCAAAGAGGCTTACTATTTGCATTGTTTGCTGATGTGTTTCTCAGGAAGTTTAGCTCCAGACTGACAATAGCTGATAGCAGTTTGGGGAGGAGGAAGAATTTTGATAATAACATTGAAAACCTTTAAATCATTAAGTTAAACAAAGCTAACAGATTTCCCTGCTGCAGGACTTCTCAGGGTCTTTAATATTTACTGTTTCTGGTGTAAATGCACAGCAGATTATAGTCAGCAATGTTTTGCAAACATTCTAAACCATGGAACTTTGTTTTTTAAAGTGTTTTTATGGGCCATGTGTTCCATGAACTACATTTTGGTATATGTAAAATTCTAAGGACAGAAAAGCCTGGTGGGCTACAGTCCATGGAATCACAAAGAGTCAGACACAACTGAGTGCGCACGCACACACACATACACACACACAAGCTAATATTTGTAAGGCAAATTATTTACACTTTTAGATTTTAGTACATGTTGTTCTCTGGTTGGTTTTTGTGTGTGTGTGAACAGACACAAAGCCAGACACATGAACCAATGACACACCATAAAATCAAACTTATAGTCTACAATATACTACAAACACTTTTTAGGATGGGTGTATATTGATTTTCTACCACCTGATCCAACTTCTATAAAACAGGGAGAATTCAGATGCATTTAACACGTTGAAGAAAAAGTAGGTAATACAGACTATTTACAACACCAGTGGAATTCTTGCCTTGAGTTCAGCTGTTTTGAAATCACAGTCAATAGATTAGTGATACAGTTAAAAAAGTACAATAAAAATTGTCAGTAACAAAACAAGGCTTACAAAGGAAGAAAGGTCAAGATGCTTCAAAAGTATGAATGGAAGTGAGAAAGCAAGCAAGGTCACAGGACACAGAGGGAACCTGAGAACTGTCTTCATTTTGTGAGGTCTCTGAGTTACAACCTGTATAAATGCAACTCCCTGAGATCTTCCAGTCTGGGCAAGAACACTAAAACCACAGGAATGAAACCATACTTGCTGGGCTGCTTGTAGAATTTGCTATCTGCAAGCCTGTGGGGCTCAGGCTAAAGTTGAATAGGTGCTCCTGGGCCTTTTCTCAGAGCACAAATCCTGCAGCCAGCTGGTTTTCACAAAACCCGAAAGACAGAGCAGCTGGCTGATGCCCATGACCTTGCATGAGGTCGGGCCCACGGGCTGGAGGATGGGACCAGTGTATCCAGTCAGTATAGCAACTGCTGCCCTGTTGAGGAAGCAGCTTCTTCAAGGCAGGTAAAATTAAGCTAGTTCTCTCCTGCAGGGAGACATTATCTTCTCATTTTTAAAAGGACAGCTCATATTAGTAAAAAGTAATGGCATTGTGTATACAAATTCCCTCCCACACAACCTAAAATGAAACAATCTGATTACAAGGGGTCCAGAGAACACACAGTAGGGTGAAGATCTTTAAAGGGATTGGGGCAGGTAATTCTTCCCATTTTATAGATAAATCATACAACTGCACCACGAAACATGGACAAAGTTCTAATGGTCGCTTGGACAAGAGTCTGAGGTGGGAATTTGTAAAGAGCATGAAATGGTTTCCTCATAACCAACACATTTTGGACTTAGAAGGTAAGGAAAGAGGGAAAGGAAAATCAGTGATATAAAGGAAGGAAAATCGGGGTGGTAAGAGGAAAAAGGAAATGTCTTCTCTTATTTCAAGCACTGTCCTCCCATTTAACAATTTTTAACTCATTTTCTCCTTTAAAAAATGATAATATATGAAAAAAAATTTTTAAAGCAGAAAGAAGATAATACAAAGAATGCTCAAACTACTGCACAATTGCACTCATCAGAAGGCAATGGCACCCCACTCCAGTACTCTTGCCTGGAAAATCCCATGGACGGAGGGACCTGGTGGGCTGCAGTCCATGGGGTCGTTAGGAGTCCGACACGATTGAGCGATTTCACTTTATTTTTTCACTTTCATGCATTGGAGAAGGAAATGGCAACCCACTTTAGTGTTCTTGCCTGGAGAATCCCAGGGACGGGGGAGCCTGGTGGGCTGCCGTCTATGAGGTCGCACAGAATCGGACACGACTGAAGCGACTTAGCAGCAGCAGCAGCACACGCTAGTAAAGTAATGCTCAAAATTCTCCAAGTCAGGCTTCAGCAATACATGAACTGTGAACTTCTAGATGTTCAAGCTGGTTTTAGAAAAGGCAGAGGAACAAGGGATCAAATTGTCAACATCTGCTGGATCATCGAAAAAGCAAGAGAGTTCCAGAAAAACGTCTATTTCTGCTTTACAGACTAAGCCAAAGACTCTGACTATGTGGATCACAATAAACTGTGGAAAATCCTGAAAGAGATGGGAATACCAGACCACCTGACCTGCCTCTTGAGAAATCTGTATGCAGGTCAGGAAGCAACAGTTAGAAGTGGACATGGAACAACAGACTGGTTCCAAATAGGAAAAGGAGTACGTCAAGGCTATATACTGTCACCCTGCTTATTTAACTTCTATGCAGAGTACATCATGAGAAACGCTGAGCTGGAAGAAGCACAAGCTGCAATCAAGATTGCCGGGAGAAATGACAATAACCTCAGATATGCAGATGACAGCACCCTTATGGCAGAAAGTGAAGAGGAACTAAAAAGCCTCTTGATGAAAGTGAAAGAGGAGAGTGAAAAAGTTGGCTTAAAACTCAACATTCAGAAAACGAAGATCATGGCATCTGGTCCCATCACTTCATGGCAAATAGATGGGGAAACAGTGGAAACAGTGTCAGGCTTCATTTTTGGGGGCTCTAAAATCACTGCAGATGGTGATTGCAGCCATGAAATTAAAAGAAGCTTACTCCTTGGAAGGAAAATTATGACCAACCTAGATAGCATACTGAAAAGCCAAGATATTACTTTGCCAACAAAGGCCCGTCTAGTCAAGGCTATGGTTTTTCCTGTGGTCATGTATGGATGTGAGAGTTGGACTGTGAAGAAAGCTGAGCACCGAGGAATTGATGCTTTTGAACTGTGGTGCTGAAGAAGACTCTTGAGAGTCCCTTGGACTGCAAGGAGATCCAACCAGTCCATTCTAAAGGAGATCAGTTCTGGGTGTCCTTTGGAAGGACTGATGCTAAAGCTGAAACTCCAATACTTTGGCCACCTGATGTGAAGAGTTGATTCATTGGAAAAGACTCTGATGCTGGGAGGGATTGGGGGCAGGAGGAGAAGGGGATGACAGAGGATGAGATGGCCACCTGACCTGCCTCTTGAGAAACCTATATGCAGGTCAGGAAGCAACAGTTAGAACTGGACATGGAACATCACCAACTCAATGGATGTGAGTTTGAGTGAACTCCGGGAGTTGGTGATGGACAGGGAGGCTTGGCGTGCTGCAATTCATGGGGTCACAAAGAGTTGGACACGACTGAGCGACTGAACTGAACTGAGTTTCCATCACTAAAACACTGGTATATATCCTTCCAGATTTTTTAATATGCCTATATATATCAGATTAATATATTTTCCCCAAAAAACAGGATCATGCCTTGTATTTTTTGCTACTGCAGTCCATGGGGTCACAAAGAGTCGGATACAACTGAGTGACTGAACTGAACTGTGTGTATCTTCCAATACCTATAAAAATAACCCTGGCTAACTCTATCTGTGAGGGCAGTGAGACAGCAGGTGAGAAGCACAGACTCTGGGGTCAGGCAAGTTAGGGTTCAAGTCTGTTTGGCTACTTTGTCCCCTGGAACCCTCACAAAGTTCTTTGGCTTCTCTAAGTCTCAGATTTCTTACCTGTGCACTGATAAGAGGTTACAGTCATACCTACTCCATGGTATGAATTCAAGAAACATTGCATGTTAATTCTTATTAGCAAACACCTGGCAAGACACTATGTGTTCGATATAAGGCAGATGGTATTATTATTATTGTAGCTGTTAAGTATTCTATTATATGATTACACTGCAGTTTAAAAATCTAATCTCTTTACTGTCAAGCATTTAGGTTATTTCTAATTAAAAAAAAAAAAAACACTTTCTATTCTGAAATTTCACAGGAAGTTGCAACAACAGTACAGAGAAGCCCTGGGTGCCCTACCTCCAGTTTCCCACAGTGGTAACATCTTACATAACATTGGCGCTACATCTAAGCCACGAAATGGACGTTGGTATAACCTGCACCTCTGATTCTGATTTCGCAAGTTTGACAGGCTTTCGCTTGTGAATATGCATATAAGTATCAGTCAGTGCAATTTTATCGTATGTGTAGATTCATGGACTCACCACCAAAATCAGGATAGAGAGTTTTCCATTGCCACCAAGATTCCTCTTACTACCAGCCTTCATAATCACACTTTCCCTCTTTTTCTCTTCCTTGTTCCTGACTCCTGTAACCACCAGTCACTTTTCCATTTCTAAACATGGATCACTTCAAAAGTGTTAATAAGTGTAAGCACACACTAGGACACCTTTTGAGATTGGCTATTTTAGGTCAGCATGTTGTGCTTGAGAACATGTCCACAGTGGCCTGTATCCACAGTTGATTCCTTTTTATTGCTGAGTAGTGATGAATAGTGTTCTGTTGTATGGATATATCACCTTTAGTTTAACCATTCATCTGCTGAAGGACATTTGGGTTGTTTCAGTCTTTGGCTAATACATCTGCTGTGAACATTTGTGCATAGGATTTTGTGTGGACTTAAGTTTACATTTATTTCTTTGGGATAAATGCCTAGGAATGTGAACATTGGGTTGTATTTGAAGTGCATGTTGGTTTTATAGAAAACTGCCAAACTATTCTCCAGAATGGCTGTACCATCTTGCATTGTCACTAGCAATATATGAGAGATCCGGTTTCTCTGTATCCTCATCAGCTGTCTGTACTTTTTTTTAATTTTAGCTATTCTAACGGTGCATAATAATGTCTCATCATGGTTTGGATTTGGATTTTCCTAATGATATGGAAGGGCTTCCCTGATGGCTCAGTGGTAAAGAATCTGTCACATGCAAGAGACATGGGTTCAATCCCTGGGTAGGGAAGATCCCCTGAAGAAGGAAATGGCAACCTGCTCTAGTATGCTTGTCCGAGAAATCCCATGGACAGAGAAACCTGGTGGGCCACCATCCATGGGGTCACAAAAAAGTTGGACACAACTTAGCGACTGAACAACAAATGATATTGAAAAATCTAATTTTTGATATGAACAATGCTACAATGGACATCTTCGGATAATTTTTTTTTAATTTAATTTAATTAATTTATTTTTGGCTGTGCTGGGTCTTCATTGCTATGTGAGCTTTTCTGTATTTGCGATGCGCAGGGGCTGTTCTTCATTGCAGTACACAGGCTTCTCACTGGAGTGGCTTCTCTTGTTGCAGAGCACAGGCTCAGGGGCGCTCTGGCTTCAGTTGTTGCAGCACGTGGGCTTAACAGTTGCAGTTCCTGGGCTCTAGAGCACAGGCTCATTAGTTGTGGTGCATGGGCTTAGGTGCTCTGCAGCATATGAGATCTTCCCAGACTAGGGATCAAATCTGTGTCTCCTGCATTGGCAGGTGGATTCTTTACCACTGAGCCACCATGGAAGCACATGTCGTTGGATAACTTTTAAGTTAATTCCTATGAATGAATTCTTGAAAGTAGAACTGCTGAACAGATAGTTTTTTTTTAAAGTTGAAACATAATGTAACATTGCCTTCCAGAAAAGTACCAATTTACATTCTCATCACTCTCATATAAATTGCTCAGCCTTTAAAGTATTCCTAAGGCTCTCACCTTCTTCCCTACAAGTTAAAGAGAGACTTTTGCCCATACACTCCCTATTACCAATAGAATAAACAAAAAATAAAAATTAGATTGCCTGAAATCCTCCTTGGAAGGAAAGTTATGACCAACCTAGATAGCATATTCAAAAGCAGAGACATTACTTTGCCAACAAAGGTCCATCTAGTCAAGGCTATGGTTTTTCCAGTGGTCATGTATGGATGTGAGAGTTGGACTGTGAAGAAAGCTGAGCGCCGAAGAATTGACGCTTTTGAACTGTGGTGTTGGAGAAGACTCTTGAGAGTCCCTTGGACTGCAAGGAGATCCAACCAGTCCATTCTGAAGGAGATCAGTTCTGGGTGTCCTTTGGAAGGACTGATGCTAAAGCTGAAACTCCAATACTTTGGCCACCTCATGCGAAGAGTTGATTCATTGGAAAAGACTCTGATGCTGGGAGGGATTGGGGGCAGGAGGAGAAGGGGACGACAGAGGATGAGATGGCTGGATGGCATCACCGACTCGATGGACATGAGTTTGGGTGAACTCTGGGAGTTGGTGATGGACAGGGAGGCCTGGCATGCTGCGATTCATGGGGTCGCAAAGAGTCGGACACGACTAAGCAACTGAACTGAACTGAACTGAAATCCTAATAGAGCAGAAAATGAACCAACTAAGAGTCCCTTCTCCGAGGACTTTCCCACATTCAGACAAGCACATAGTATTTTCATCAAACACATTGGAAGAAAGAAACACAAAAAAGAAAGAAAACTCATTTACCTTTATGGGCAATATGACACAGATCCTCTTGCATTTTAGAAAACTCTGATGAGGTTTCAGAGCCATCAGAATAATTTTTCTCTTCTCCAAAATCTAGTGTAGACAAATTAGGATTGGAGGAATGCAGTCTTATTGGGCCAGAAAAAGGCTTAGGTACCTGAAGTGACACCAAAGGGAGATATTACTTTTTAGATGTGAATTGCTTAGACTATTCACTTGTTTCTAAGATTGGAAAGTAGAAAAGAAGAACATTCTACAGAACATTTTTTTTTTAATTGAGTGATAAATTTCAATATGAAAACTCATGAAAACACTTGCCATGGCAACTTCCACTGGCTTCTTATGAAATACAAGTGAGTGAGAAATCACATTTTTAATTGGAGATGATCATAACTTTAAAGCAATAGGTTTAAAATGACAGCTAAAGTGGCCAGGCTCTTTCTCATTTATATTCAATTCCTTCCTCCTTGCAATAATCACCCAGGATCTAGGTTGCTAATATTAATAGTTAATGGAGTAGGTTTAAAAATGTTTTCTTTATTAGCACCTGGTGCTTCTACAAAACAAATCACCTCAGATGTTTTGAACACAAATCTCTCTTTGCTTTCAAAGTATTTCAATTCAATCCATAAAGTGCTTTAAACCAGAGTTACATAAGAGTATAACAGTTTCTGTAAGTTCCTGATTTATTTTGACCCTAATAATGCTGCAGTTTAATATATAATGACTGAGCTGCAAATCTTGGCTTAGCTGTGCATTGGGAAAGTCAGCAGTTAGTGTTATGCAGTGAACTTCTGATGGGAGATGGGAAGGTTGGAGAGAAGAGACAGTCTATACAATGTCCTGCTCCCGAAGACTCTGGCCAGTGGGCTCGGAGGGATGGTGAGTCCACTGAGCCACAGAAAAGGTGGGACAGAGCACACAACCACAGCAGCCACAAATCAAGGTGCACACCCCAGTGGGGAAGACAGCAGGCAGGCTAAGCAGTAAAGAAGGGGAAACCAAAGCCCTAGAAGTGACTGCAGTCGCTCCAACTGCATCCCATTTTTCCTTTACTCAATATGCACGACATGCTTATTTTAGCATTCAGAGAACCCAAGTAATTGAATTCCTGTCTCTGCACAGGGTATCTGAGAGTAACTACAGCATAGTCACCTTTCTATGGGCCCCAGCTGTGTCCCTGAGGAAACCAGCCTGGAGGGGGAAGCAAGGGTTACCTGCAGCGTTCCTTTAGCGTCTTTGCCAAGAGCTCTGGACCGCCACCTCCTGTGTGATCTTTTTTCCTTTTTGGGACTTTCAAAAGCTCCACCCTTTGTTTTAAAACAGGAAAGAGAGCACAGACAGTAAGATGCACCAAACCAACAGGGAAAGACGCACACCAGAGTGACCAACTCCATCCCCTTGAATTTGGCTGAAGCAACCAGCCAGTAAACTTCCCTGTTAGTGAAAGGCTGGGAGGAGAGAGGAAAGCCTAAGAGTGCCAGCAGGCAAACAGAAATGGGCTCTGGCTGACCTGGATGGCATTAATAGCTGGTGCCGAATATGTCCGATGCAGGATGTCCATATTTTGCAGGAGCTGGCTCATCTCCACCAGGTAGGCGTGACAGTGTACCAGGTCTGCAGGGGGAAAACAAGAGGAGAAGTAAGAGCCACTTGTCTTGCCTTCAACCTTCACTGTACTAGTGCCAGGTGTTTTTCTCATTTATCTATATTTGGTTTTACATATGTAAAGCAAGGAAATTTTACTTCCGTTTTTATAGGAGAGGCAGTAGACTTGTGGTTAAGGGCATAGATCTAGAGAACCAGGCTGCCTCAGTTTGAATGTACTTAACGAACTGAATCGTGGCCAAATTACATAACTTCTCTGTGTCTCAGCTTCCTTACAGGCTTCCCAGGTGGCGCTAGTGCTAAAGAATCCACCTGCCAATGCAGGAGATGCAAGAGATGTGGGTTCAACACTTGGGTGGGGAAGATCCCCTGGAGTAGGAAATGGCAACTCACTCTACTATTCTTGCCTGAAAAATCCCATAGATAGGAGCCTGCCAGGCTAAAGTCCATGAGGGGATAATAATATTCTGAGCTCACAGGACAGTTGAGTTAAATAAGTTGATCAATGCAGAGTTCTTTTATTGCTCATATTTATTGAGGGCAACATTTTATGGCCCCAGATGTGATCCTATCTGCATTCAACAGAGAAAAATGCAATTTTCAGGCATCTTTCTCTGATAGTGGTTCTTAATCATGGCTATGTTTTAAAAATCAACTGGTGAGGTTCTTAAAATTACCTATGTCAAAGTCTCATCCCTGGTTAATTAAATCAGAATACTCCCAACCTCACTGGTGACTTCTTTTTTAGTTCCATAGGTGATTCTTAACTAAGGTTGAGAACACTGAGCTTCCTTACAGCAAGAGTGACTCCTTACCAGAATCAGTTTGGGAACTGTGAAAAACTAGTGATGCCAGGGCCCCATCCCGCACTAATTTAAAGGGATTCTCTGAGAGAGGGGCCTGAGCATGGGTATCCTGGCATTTTAAAAGCTCTCTTGCAATTCTAATGTGCAGCCAGAGTAGAGAACACCTGTTTGGTGAGGAATCTCCATTTGATTCACCCACTCACCTCTGAACAGTGATTTATAAGTTCTTGGATGTGTATCAGAATCATTTTTGGCACTTAAGCCAAAATTCTGTGATTCTGTGATTTAGCAGTCTATGTGGAAACTGGGCATCGCTGCTTAAAGAACAGAAAAGGAAACCTACTCGCACACACACCCAAGGGAAGACATGAAACTCTGAGTGTCTTTTGTTTATAATGAGCACAGATCTTCATAAGCAAAATCTGACAGGGAACACAGACCAGTCTAGAGGGAGAATATAAATTCACCTGGAGTATAAACGGAATAAGGAAAATCTATGAGCAGAGGTTTTCGACAGAAAGAAGCAGAGGTTTTGAGTCACTCTACCTTTGGTGCATTTTTCCATGTCCTCTGAAGACTGTAACCATAATGGAACTCGAGTCTCACCACCACAAGAAAATGATAAATTGCTTCCGGTTTGAAACGAATTCTGCTTTGATATACTGCTACGCTGTTCCACAGATGACAAAAGCACATTATAAATGAAAACAGAGCCGGTGGGAACACTTTAGGGTAAAGGATAATAAAGTGGGCTAGTTGCTAATGGAAGCCATCTGTCCATAATGAGAAAGAAGCTTCTAGCAAAGCACTCCATCAGAGACCCTGAGAGCTCCAGCTGTCACCCATGTGGCCACACCGTGCTACAGGCCCCTGAATTCTCCTCCTGCCAAATGATAACCATATGAAAAGATGACACAAATGTTGGGGAAGATTGTGTGGTTCTGTATGACTATAAATGTATCTCCTGCATTTTACAGCCAGAAAGCAAACTAATGTCAAAGTGATCAAGGGAGAGTCGGGATGTTAAATCCCTCTGTACATGCTCTTCTTCAGTTATCTCAGCATTAATAGATGCTCCTCTGGCCCTGGCTCTGACTGACGGGACATACAGACAAATAAAATCCTAGATCAAACTCATTCTGCTCCTCCCTGTTAACCTCTCCTTCCTCAGATACTGCCCCCAGGAGCAGACTCCCCCCAACAAAGCCACCTACTTCCTTTAGGTTCATGATCGGCAAATCATTACCTTCCTACTTGAAATGGTGTCCATGACCCCAGGACCGGAGTCTGGGACTGTAGATCCTGGGAAAAAATGATTAACTTCGTGTGGAAACATGGCGATTTCATTCTGACGGTACATTCTGTGGTGGCGGAGTTTGGATACCCACTCATCAAAGACGTCCTCTGACTTCACCTAGATTGTGTTGGGTTGAAAGGACACAAGAGTGTCAATCATCTGAGAAACAGTTAGTCATCCCACTGAGGTCATTCCTGGCCCCTCTTCATCCTGACACGTGTAGAACTGTGGAAGTACCAGTTTGTTTACTTCATTTACATTCATGCAGTCTATGGAACAAGTCTATGATGTAGGAGATGGAAAGTAAGAGTGGTCTTCATAAACTCTACATTTAAGCATTCTATGAAAGAGCCAACTGTTATGCTATTATTAAGACATATTAAGCAGCAAGCAAGTTGAAATTTATATTTATCCATCTCTTACAAGAAGAAAAAAGAATTAGAAAAAAGGATATTTATCAGTCTCTTAAAGCAGTTCCAAGTTCTCCTGTCCCCATTTCTCATATCCCCACTGAAAACATTACACCATTTTTTAAAAATAAAAAACCTTTTTTCTAATTCAGACTTTTCAGATCAATCTTCTCTGAACTGGAGAGAATGAATAAATTCTTCTTGAAATATTTAACCTTGTTCATCTTCTCTAACAATGAAATGTTACTGAGGAATACATGTTAATGAATGTGAAGGTTATTTACAAGAACATTTCTCCGACTCTTAGAAAACAACAGTCTGATAAAGTATTATCAGTGATTTCCAGGATCTTTCAAACACACAAACACAAACTTTTAGCCATTGTCTCTGTGATTGACTATCAATGTATAATTTCTATGAAGAGTAATGTTTGTATGTAGTAACTTTTATTATAAAATACATCAAATGTGCATAAAGTACTAAAAAGAATATATGAAGCACCTATGCACCATAAATATCTCTTAATAGTCAGTATTTCTATGTGTATATGATGGTGCATTAATACTTTCAAAACAAAAAGTGATAGACGTCTATATATGAGAAAACAGAGACTCATGAAAAGGCAATATAAATGACTCCAAAAGAATACTCGGTAGGTTAACTTCCAAGAAAAAAAATCCAGGTCAATTCAGTTAAAATCTTTACTAAAGCTGTGACTGAGAGCAAGGATGTGGAAATAAATGTCAGCAACATCCTTCATTTAGGAAGTGTTTGGTTGACATCTACGTTTGTTGTGTTGGTTAGAAATACACACAAGACTTGAAACCCCACCAGGTTCTACTGGATGTGCCATTTACAAGTAGAAGCAACACAGACTGACATCTATTTGCCTCCTTTAAATTATGTTCTTGAAATGTACTTCATTTCCCAGACCTTGCTGCTGGGCATTTTATAGGAATCCTGTGTCATTCTTTGTTCTAGTCTACTATCAGAGGCCATTAAAAATCAGTGCCCAGAGCATTCCTCTTGACCCATTTTTTAACTGGGTTAAACGAGGCAGAAGAACAAAAGCACTTTCTTAAATAACTGACCAGGGTTCTGCGTTAGCCCCTTAGGTAGTCACAAGACTGTGGGTGTACCGCTACTTAACTCTCTGCTGCCCAGACCCCCTTCTATGATACAGGAAGAGACTGGGACCGGATGGCTCACATTAGAAACTGTCCGACTCTGAGCCCATCAACCAGGACCTCAGAGAAGTCCACACACCTGCTCTCACAGTCATAACTGATGGTCAGAATGGACAGGAAACACAAACAGAACTGAAAGTGAATCAACACAGAGAAATATTAACCAGCGTTTATCAGGATATTAGTATTTGATGTATTTCAAGGCATTCTAGTTCTTTAAAAATTAGGAATTAATCATTGCTTTTACTCTGTTAACTAGAATAGTGGATGAACAAGAATATATTATTTCCTGACCATGTCAACAGAGAGAAATAAGAGTTACTGGAAGAACACAGAGAAATTACTTGAGAGGAGGTTTACCACTCAAGCGGTAAACCTTCAAAGATTTTTTAAAAATCTTTTTTTAAGAAAGATTATAGGTCTCTCCCTCCTTTGATTCACATTAGTTACTCTTAGGGGTATTGTGACCACCCCAGGGGATGTCTGACGACATCTGCAGACATTTGGGGGCTGTGATAACTAGAAGAGGGTTGTCACTGACATCTAGTGGGTGTAGGCCAGGGCATCTTACAATGCACAAGACAGGCCCCCATGGCAAAGGAGTTTCCAGCCCACCCTCCAGATGTGCTGAAGGTGAGAAACCCTGCTCTAAACAGTTATTACACCCATAAGCACAGGGGCTTAGGCTTAAAAAACAGTACAGATTTGACTGTCCTGGGCAGTCCATCAACTACATGTATGTGCTAAACATGTATTTGCCCAAGTACCACAGACATGTCATGAAAATCATAATCTCATGCTTTTATTTTCCCAATTCTCAGCCCCCATTCCCAATATTCCAAGTAATTCGTCCAAGTAAGAAAGGACTCTTACGTTTTCTCAATTAATTTCTAACCCTCGGGTAACACCTAATAATTATATATAATAAATGAACCTATTGAGCTTACAGTGGGTCAGGCATTACACCAAGTTTTCCACATTCAGCTCCATAAGATGAGCAAAGTAGTTCCCATTGTGGGGGCAGGAAGTGGTGAGAAAACTACGACTTTCAGAGATTCAATAATTTGTCAAAGGCTGAGAGCAAGTAAGTAGTCAGGTGTTCAAGATCTGAACCAGACCTGGATCTCCAAAGCTCTTGCTTCATGCTTTTAATTATCTACACAACCTGCAGCAGAAGGGGCAGAAGAATGGAGTGAAGCACTCCATTTCAGAGACACTATTTAGAGACCCGTCCTTTAGGAGAAAAATTTTTAACATCACTGTGGTATGAGAATTTTAATCCCTATAAAGTTAGTTGACGTTGTAAGCCAGAGCTTCACAGACTAAAGATCATATTATATTTCAGGAAACATATTTTATTCTACGGCAAATGGTTCTTCACTAAAGATGGTACTGCCTGGGAGTAGAGAGAGTTTGTATTTGAAAACATGAAGTTTTTTTTAGGTTACTAATGTCAGTCACAGTGGAGGAGGGATATGAGGGAGAAGAGACAAGGATGCTGAACTTATTTTATTGAGTCCCAGTGTGAGAGACTCCCTACACAATGAAGAACTGTCCCATCCAGATAGCAACAGCATCCTTAGAAATACTTTCCTAATGAAGATCTTCTACACGTTGGCTGGATGTTCTGAAATTCAAAAGGCATCACCAATGGTACTGTAACTGACAATTCCTTTGCAACATGAAGGATCTGTGCAAAGGGAGATAGCAGCTGGGCAGCAGTCTCACCTTCAGATGGTAAATGTGCTCCTCGGTATCCAGGTCTATGCACTTGGATGACTTCTTCACAGACATCACCGAGAGCCCGACATCGATGCAGCCATGCAGCTTCTCTCTCTCTATCTGCAGAGGCACAAAGGGCCCCCCATGAGAACCACAGTGTTAAAACCACCGGAACATCCTTGACACTCCTTTCCCTCTCCCTCCCCTTCCACACCCACTAATAGTTAACACAACAGCCACACTTCTCCAGCACTTAGTGTGAACCAGGGCTGAGCTGAGTGCTGTGCATGCGTCATCCTATTTAACCTAAAGGGGAGACTGAATTGCAGAGGGTTAAGTAACAAGCAGAAGGTAAGAAAAGTTGAAAGTTAGCCCTGTGGATTGACTCCCACAGCAGTGAATTCACCTGTTAATGGCACCACTTCCTGCAGGATTTCTGGGGTCTAAATTCATTTGGAAGTGATTTTAAAAGAGGAGTAACTTTGTTTTCTACCTTTTTGACTCTATTTTTGTTTTGTATTAGTTTAATTTGTACTCATTTTTTAGATTCCACATATGAGCAATATCATACGATCATGATATTTGTCTTTGCCTATCTAACTTACTTCACTCAGTATGACAATCTCTAGGTCCACTCATTGGCTGCAAATGACATTATTCCTTTCTTTTTCATGGCTGAGTAATATGGTTGCAAGGGGGGAAGTGTGGGGGGATGGGAAATTGGGAGGTTGGGACTGACATATACACTATATATAAATAACTAGAAAGAACCTAGTGTACATCACAGGGAACTCAATATTCTGTAATGACCTATGTGGGAATAGAATCTAAAACAGTATGGGTGCATGTATAACTGATTCACTGCACTGTACAGCAGAAACACAGCATTATAAATCAACTATACTCCAATAAAAATTAATTAAACAAAAAAATTTAAAAGCTGAATAAAACATACAAACAAAAAGAGGAGTAAGGAAGCTAAGACAGGCCACTGTGGGTCAGACACTATGGCACGTTTCTGCAGGTACCCCTACAGGGTGAGCCCCATGAGCGAGGCAGGGAGAGGAAGGCAGGAGGAGAGAAGTGCTGGGTGAGAGAGGGACTCTCGTCCAGGTAGGACCAGCAGTTATCCTGAACCCTGGTGGGCCGTTTGCCTGGTGTCCACACACAGGGGCATCTCCTGTCACCTTCACCAAGGACTTTCCCCACTAAACCCCTCAGTGCCCAGAATAGTGGGAGGACACGTCCTATGTTTTGTTCTTGTTACCTCGCTGGGAAGAGGTCTCTCCCCACTCAGAGAACCCCATAGTACAACCCTAAGACCAGAACCCACAGCTGGGTACCCAGTGGAGTATTGAGAGGGGCCCTCACAGCTCCACTTGGTGGGTGAACTGAGCCCACGCAGAACCTAGAGAGGAGACAGAAGGGAACAGGCACCTCTGTTCCCTGAGAGAGAAACACCACCACCCTCATGGTTTCCAGCGGGAAATGCAATCCCAAATGTACAGTCTCATCCACGAGCCTACAGCCACTGTGTGCGTGCCCAGGCACGCTGACTCTCTGCAGCCCCATGGACTGTAGCCCGCCAGGCTTCTCCGTCCATGAGGATTCTCCAGGCAAGAATGCTGGAATGAGCTGCCATTTCCTCCTCCAGGGATCTTCCTGACCCAGGGATCGAACCTGGGTCTACGGCACCGCGGGCAGATTCTTTACCAACTGAGCCACTATATTATTGTTGTTGTTCAGTTGCCCAGTCGTATCCGACTCTTTGCGACACCAGTGGTTAGATGCCATGAAGTAGGTGGCGATGCCTCAACCATATGCATGTTATCAGGCTCAAGAGCCTCTTCCATCCTCATCAAGGGGAGTGCTAACCTTCTCTCCTTTCATACAACATGACTAGCCTGGAGAATTCTTCAATAGCATGCTGGATTAACAAGACCACTTACGTCAGTTTGGTTCTTGGCATATTTCAAGATTCCTCTGTCCAGATAGAAGAATCTCTGTGGGGAACAAAGTAGAATTCATTAAAACATTCTATTTAAATGTCCTTCTCTTGGTCTCCTTGCTCAGCCTCAAATTAAATATAAGTGCCTAAGAACAGGGCCTGACTAGGGAATGTGGGTGCAAACAAAGGTGAGTCCCAAGCCAGTTCTTACCTTATGCCAGCCTTTCAAGGGCCATTTTCTCTTTTTCAGCAAAAATCCTTTCTGTATTGGTGGCTCTTGGATGTAATTCATCTCTCCCCTCAATCCTTCCACCACTTCCCAGCTGTCCTGTTCCAATGAAAGAGTTCAGGCTCAATGATTATCTTTAAATGATTATCAGGCTCAATATATACATATATATCCAATAGTAACATAAAGAAGCACTTGATCCCATTTGTAAATCCATCCAAGATGATGAGATTGGCTGGGTGTGCTGGGGAAAAGAAATCCAGGCTTAATTTATGTACAGTTCTTAGACTTTATAGATTTAATGCTACAATTTAGTGGCATCAAATTTGTCTGTTTTTCAGGAGCGCTCTCAGAAGGGAATGTCTCTTCCTCTTCTGGTGCTTGAACTTTGACCACCACAGCTAGAGGTAAGGATTTTGCTGTAAATTCTATTTTTGTTCCCTTTGCATCATCAGTTACTTTCACTCACTACTAGACTTCAGTCTAACTTTGAACCCAAAGCTACAGACATCAAGATGAAAACTGGGCAGGAGGGATGGGGTGGCTGAGAAAATTGGCCCAAAAGCGTGAGACTGTGTTGAGTTGGCAAACATGACAAGTTGTTTGAAATAATGATTTAGGCACAGTATCCCCAAATTCTAGGTATTTAAATTGTTGGAAATCTTGAAGCATCAAAAAGGTGGTTCTGCAACACATATTTTCACTCTCTTTTCCCAGAAATTTTGTTTTCTCCTCCTTTCTTTTGTTTCAAAAACTTGGGGTGAGGGCAGTGTGGAGGAGGGTACAATTATTGCTCTTCTAAGCTGTTTACAATTTGGGGGGACAAATAGTTACATAATAAATCTTCCACTGTCAGCTATTTAGGTTATTTCAACTAATTGGCTAAAAAATAATTTTAAAAGGAATACTAAAGAAAAACACTCCGTGGCAGATTCACGTTGATGTATGGCAAAACCAATACAATATTGTAAAGTAATTAGCCTCCAATTAAAATAAATAAATTTATATTAAAAAATAAATTAATTAAAAAAAAGAAAAACACTAAAAGTTCTAAAAAGTTACTTTTAAATACTTGAAAATGCACATATTCATTGCAAAATTATCCCAAGGTAGACCAAAATTGGCAACACTTCAGTGGTTTTTAAATTTTTTATTGTTATTATCTTTTGTTGAGATATAACATACATGATATGCACAAATCTTAAGACTGCAAGTTGAAGAATTTATAAATCTATATCTACCATTCAGATCAGAGAGAAAACATTTCCAACCCAGGATATTTTAACTTTGACACACATGCCTTTCCCCTTCTCAGGTTTACTGAGCTATTACTGACCTATAACATATGAAGCTTTAAGACGTACAATGAGATGATTTGATACACTTCTATTCCCTCACATAATTACTGTTTGTGTGTGTGTGTGTGGTGATAACATTTAAGATCTACTCTCTTAATGACTTTCAAGTATATAGTACTGTTAATTATAGTCACCAAGCTATACATTGGCTCCTCAGAGCATATTCATCTTATGGCTGGGAATTTGTACCATTAACCAATATCTCCCCATTCCCTCCGCCCTCCACCCCACCCTGGCAGCCACCATTCTGCTCTCTCCTTCTATGAGCTCCGCATCTTTAGATTCTGAATATAAGTGAAAACATGCAGTATTTGTCTTTCTCTGATTTATTTCCCTTAGCATAATGCCCTCAGGATCCATTCATGTTGTCATAAAAGGCAGGTTTTTTTAATGGCTGAATAACATCCCATTTTATGTGTGAAGTGAAGTGAAGTCGCTCAGTCATGTCCGACTCTTTGCAACCCCATGGACTGTAGCCCACCAGGCTTCTCCATCCATGGAATTTTCCAGGCATGATTACTGGAATGGGTTGCCATTTCCTTCTCCAGGGGATCTTCCCGAGCCAGAGACTGAACCTGGGTCTCCTGCATTACAGGCAGAGGCTTTACCATCTGAGCCACCAGGGAATTGTATGTGTATGTATGTACATATATAAAATATATGGAAGCTTACATTTCAATGGGATACATATACATCTCACATTTTCTTTATCCATTCACTCATCCAGTGAGCACTTAGATTGTTTCCATGCCATGGCTATTGTAAATAATGCTGCAATAAAAACTGGGGCACAGATATCTCTTCAAGAGACAAACGTGTCATCTGGCCAAATTTCATGTTGAATAACTTGCTCTTAGTCAAATCTCCAGCCCACAGGAAAGTGGTACAGACAGAGGCCAGAGGGGATGAGAGATGGACCTTAATAACCTGGAAGCAGAAGCAATTAGACCCAAGTCCTAGGAGAAAGACGGGGAGGGCGTGGAACCACAGGCAGTCCTGGGTGCTCGGGCTCAGTTTCTGTGTTGTCCTCAAGTTTAATACATGAAAAACACCCAGTGGCCAGAACACTTTCCTATTTTAGTGGCTGAAATCCCTTTGTATAACCGTCCCCAAAGATCTGTCTTATGTCTGATTGCATTTTACTATGAATAAGGCTAGAGCTACACCCCAGAATTTTGAAACATAGCATTGGTATTCCAGCATCCGGAGTTGTGAAAGTTGAATTCTTCAATGGAAAAGGCAAAACTTAGACTTAACTCTTCAATTAGAGGACTCTTCCAGAAAGGTAGCAATTTCAAATGAGATTCTTTATAGCAATTATTACTAATTATTTAAAGTCACTTACATTCAGACAATCAATGGAGAATGCATAATATCAAGTAATGAGAAGCCACACACAAAAAAATATTCTGCTCACATTTATTTCAGCTCAAAAAACCAGTCCTCAAAAAGTGTCTTGCCTGTCAAGATTTTAATGAATCTTTAAAATCATCAAGTTAAAAATTTCACCTCTTCTAGGAAGTCTTCTTCAGAAGAAAGTACTATTTCATCCCTAGAAACTCCACCAGTATTTCACTTACCTTTCACTGACTTATCATAGTATATGCGAGGTTTTATCATCCCTAGATGGATAATAGACTCTTTGAGGGTGT
This sequence comes from Bubalus kerabau, assembly GCF_029407905.1. Lineage (NCBI taxonomy): Eukaryota > Metazoa > Chordata > Mammalia > Artiodactyla > Bovidae > Bubalus > Bubalus kerabau. The sequence continues at coordinate 74,208,283 of NC_073631.1, read as the reverse complement.
GAAGTGTCTGCTAAGCTGCTAAGTCGCTTCAGTCGTGTCCGACTCTGTGTGACCCCATAGACGGCAGCCCATGAGGCTCTTCCATCCCTGGGATTCTCCAGGCAAGAACACTGGAGTGGGTTGCCATTTCCTTCTCCAATGCATGAAAGTGAGAAGTGGAAGTGAAGTTGCTCAGTCGTGTCTGACTCTTAGCGACCCCATGGACTGCGGCCCACCAGGCTCCTCCATCCATGGGATTTTCCAGGCAAGAGTGCTGGAGTGGGGTGCCATTGCCTTGTCCGGTGAAGTGTCTAGTTCACTTTTGATTTCCTCATATGCCTAATCTGCTGTCTAGTGAATACTATGCATCTGATTGATAAATGGATAAACCTGGTCCTAGAATAAGGCTGCAAACAGATTAATGTTGTTGGAATATCATTCGCTGGCTTGCATTTGAAGTACCAACAAAGGTCTGTATAGTCAAATCTATGATTTTTCCAGTAGTCATGTATGGATGTGAGAGTTGGACCATAAAGAAGACTGAGCACTGAAGAAAACTGATGCTTTTGATCTGTGGTGTTGGAGAAGACTCTTGAGAGTCCCTTGGACTGCAAGGAGATCAAACCAGTCAATCCTAAAGGAAATCAATCCTGAATATTCATCAGAAGGACTGATGCTGAAGGAGCTGAAGTTCCAATACTTTGGCCACCTGATGCGAAGAGCTGACTCATTAGAAAAGGCCATGATGCTGGGAAAGATTGAAGGCAGGATGAGAAAGAGATGACAGAGGACGAGATGGTTGAATGGCATCACTGACTCAATGGAGATGAGTTTGACCAAGCTCCGGGAGACAGTGAAGGACAGGGAAGCCTGGCATGCTGCACTCCATGGGGTTGCAAAGAGTCAGACACAACTGAGCAACTAAACAGCAACAACAATACCTCTGGGCCAAATGACTCTTTACAAGTCAAATACAGCACAATCACACTTGAGAAAGAAACTTGAGAAAGAAGGTGTCATTGTTAAAGGAAAATCTAAGGCTCAAAATTCTCTGAAAAGTACTCCAAAGAAATCAAGCTCCTTTGATTTGCTTACGACTTCCAGGCAGCACGTAGAGTGCTAATACCGAGATGTGCTAGACCATCATGTACATTTGCTCAAGACATTCAATTGTGCAAAATGTGAATGCCAAGAGGGATTAGATGTTACTTCATACTTAACAAAACTGGAAAAGAAAAAAAATGGAATGAGATCACGCTTGTTTAAAAGATAACAAGGATTAAATTTCAAAAAATGTTTCACAGATTCATGTTAGAACTAGATTTCTCCTTAACTGAGACACAGTATACATCTAACAATGAGCATGTGTGGAGGGCAGGGGATCAGCTTTGGTTTGTTGACTCTTAAGATAAATAAGATAAATAAGCCAGACAGGGTTCACATTTATTACTACAAAATATCATATTTTCCCCCTCACTTCATCTTCTACCTGGGCTCAGGACATGAAACTCTTACCCGGTTGGAAGAGGCAGATCTAAAGAAATTAGCAGAGTGAAGGCTCTCCTTGACAGAGGGAGACAGCACTGCAGCCAACACCTTTTCTGGCTCAACCTCCCAACCCTCCCCCTTCAGCTTCCTTATCTTTCACCATCCTCAAGTCATGAGGCTGAAATCTGAGAGCCAGCATCCAGCCAGCGGTTCTAAGTAGAGGCAGTTCTGTTCCCTTAGGCTGTGAAACCTTGGGGGCATTTTTAATTGTCAGAGTGATGGGGTGGGGGTGAGGTCTCTAGCATCTGAAGGCTGGGGACCTGGGATGTTAGATGTCCTGAAATGCCCCAGTCTTGCACAACAAAACAAGTTGTCCCAACATCTGCAAGAGTTTCCAAAGTGCACAGTGACATTTTCATAGGTGAAACCTGTTTATACTTGCCAAAGTATTTTTGCATGCTTTTTAGTACACTCTGAATTCTTGGGAATGCAACTACTAAATAACAGATAAGATTGTACTTTCTCCTGTTTGGGACTTTACCAACAGTCACCCACCTTTTTGCAGAATCACTGACATCAGTGACAGTCATATCACTTGTGTTATATGAGTTATTAATGCATCTCTATGGGTCTTTATTAGTAGCTATCACCCCATGTATAGGGGTGATACTATTCCATTACGTCTTCTAGTGTAATCATGTCTGGGCTTTTACATGTTGTAATGTACACCTTAACATTAACCACTTTCTCTGAAGTTGCCTTTATTTATAATAAAGCACTTTGTTAACATTTTCAAAATTATGTGTGCAAATATATTAGGGGAAAAATAAATTTCACTTGAGAGTAAAAGGTTCATTGAAATATTGGTCACAAAAGGGGACATTAGTATGATGGGGTTAAAAATCACTGCTGATCTTGACACCAATTCTGTGAGAAGGAATGCCAGGCCAAGGAACAATGTAGCAAAATCACTTTGAAACTATAAGGGCTTGATCATTTTTACAAGTGAGTCCTTTTGGTTTCATCTTCAAAGTGTATATCTTCCATGTCTCTTTCCCTGTTTCTATATTACCACTCACCGTTCCATCAAACCTCACTTTCTAAGACTCCCCACTTCTATGATACCCCATCAGGTCCTATCCTCCATGCAATGAAAAAATGAATACAACATAATATCTGTCATTTTCACTTCTGTGGCTTACTCATATTATTCCAGCCTCCCAGAATCTTCTCATGCTCTTTTCCACCCATACAAAAGCTTCAAGATTTTAGCTCAGTGTCTATCTCTTTCCGTGAAATTCCTAAATTACCCAAACTGCATCCATCATGTATTACTGTAAATTATAGCAGTGTTGCTGTCCATGGGTTCCCCTGATAGCTCAGCTGGTAAAGAATCCACCTGCAATACAGGAGACCACGGTTCAATTCCTGGGTCGGGAAGGTCCCCTGGAGAAGGGATAAACTACCCACTCCAGTATTCTTGGGCTTCCCTGGTGGCTCAGCTGGTAAAGAATCTGCCAGCAATGCGGGAGCCCTGGTTCTATCCCTGAGTTGGGAAGATCTGCTAGAGATGGGAAAGGCTACCCACTCCAGTATTTTGGCCTGGAGAATTCCATGGACTGTATAGTCTATGGGGTCGCAAAGAGTAGTAGTGAAAGACTGAGCAACTTTCACTCACTTTCCCAAACACAGTTTTCTCCGTTATTAACATCTTGTATTGGTGTGGCACATTTTTTATAAGTAGATGGACCACATCATTATTAATAAAGTCCATAGTTTATACCAGGGAGTCACTCTTTGTGGCATACAGTTCTAAGAGTTCTATCAAACACATAATGTTCATATGATTATATCCACCATTATAATAACAAAATAGTTTCACTTCCCTAAAAATGCACTTCCCTTAACTTTCATCTCCTCTCTTAACCTTCCTTGGAAACCAGTATTTATTGAATGTGGAAACCAAGGAAGAGAGAATTAGGTAACTTCCCCAATGCTGTAGAGTCTCTGGACTGCAAAAACTGTATTTTCAATCATTCTGCTACATACTGTAGCACATTGTATCTTCTATTGTAATTTAAATATGCACATTCTAATGATTAAGCAGGAGTAAATGCCAAGGGGCGGCAGTTGGGTTGGAGTGGGGGAAGTGGTGGCTGAGGATCCCAGCCCTGCTTGTCTCTACCCATAGGGCAGGGCTTCTTAATTCAGATGCCTTTGGATCTTGAATTTAGCCACCACTTCCCCCACTCCAACCCAACTGCCGCCCCATGGCATGGCATGCCATGTCACCCATCCTGCGTCCTCCTGAATGGGGTGGGAAATCATTCTGTGGGATTTAACGCTGTCAAGGTTTTGCTCAATCCCTTTCTTACATCTGGAATGCCTGCCCCACCTGCTTCTCAGCCCAATGCATTCTCACTTAGCCCCAAACCACCTCCTCCTCGGGGCAGAAATTGTCTCCCTTCTCAGCACTTTCGCTTGCACTTGTCTGTCTCCCTGGCTAGAATGTGAATACCATGAGGGCAGAAACTGGGGCTTCTTAGTCTCACTACCTGTGACACAGAGGCCCTAAATAAATATCTGCTGAACCAATGAGTGTGAGGAGCAAGGGGCTATAAAAGGGGCCCCCATACAGAGCCCTGGGGGTCAGGGACTTTAATAACATGTACTGGATGGCAGTGAACTGGAACCCAGGACAAAAAAAGCAGAGATGCCAGTTTCTCTTGGCTAAAGGCTCCAGGAGGTAGGGTGTGGCTTCCCCCATGCCTCACACCCTCTGTGACCCAGAAAGAGGCTGCACACCTTGAACTGAGCGCCCTGAAATGAACAGCGCAGGTGGACCTATGCCCCCAGGGATCACGGCCCTGCTGACTTAGCCAGCATAGCTGGGCTGATGTCCTGCCCTCGGGTGTCAGGCTTAGAGCTCCCTGTGACTATCAGGTGGAGAGAGAAACAGGACAGGCTGGCAGCTTCTTAAAGGTCTTTGCTTGAGTTTAACTGAAGTCAGTCTGGCACTGTCATCTGGCATTAAATTCAGTCTGTTTTACTGAACATCTGAAAGTACCAAATATAGAAAGCTGCTTTGTGGTGGGAAAGGCAGCTAAGCGTTTATTCGTGCTCATTAGCTGGCAAAGTTCATTTCCATACTGCTGAGTGCACGGACTGAAAGCGTTTCCCTCTAGCACAGCTGTTTCCACAGCGCACATCTCCTCTGCACCTTTCAAATGCTGGTTTCTCAGTCACTGCCCTTGCAGTGATGTCAGAAATATAAAACCATTGAAAACCTTCATTCTTCCTGCAGCTGAAGAGTGTTGTGGAAGGAAGTTTTGTGGTTGCCTCTATCTGGCGTGACTGGAAAGTGGGTGGTTTTGATTATTTAGTCTGTTAATCAGGTTTTTAAAATCACAAGGCAACCCCCAGCCTTAAACCATGTGGTGCATACTTTAACATGACTTGAAAGGCATGAGTAATCTTCTAAAGCCTCAGGATCATATATTTTATGACTGTACTATGAACACCTGGAAATCCTTGGCAATACATTTCCAGTTAATATAGTAAGAGCTTCAACTGACATCAGGCCAATTCTGAACTTGTATTTCTATCACCGAGACTTGGAGTTGTTGCTTCTTGTCAATTGTTTCTTCCTCAACTAAGATTTTTCAAACACCAACAGGCCTGATGGAGTAATTAAAAGAACAGAGTTGGGAGGTCAGGTGGGGGTATGTGATCTAATGCAGTGCTTCTCAACTATAGCGAGTATACCAATTACCGAAAACCTTGTCGAAACATAAGAGTTCAGGTTTGTAGAGCTGGATCCAGGCCTGACCTTCTGCACTTGCACAGGCGAGGCTGTTGCTGCTGTTGCATGACAGGTCCACTCTCATACTCTAGACCAGCACACTTACACAGTGCTGGATGTCAATCATGTCTCAATAAAATTGAAGGGAAAAGTGCTCCACGGTAGATATTAATATGTTAACCAAACCAATGAAGCAAGTACAGTAGTTAACATTAATAATGTTACTATTTATTATCTGTCAGGAAGTGTGCTAAACTACCGTATGTGCATTACTGCGCTTAATCTTTGCACAATCTTGCGAGGTTGGATTGATTTATATCCAACTTGAAGAATTGAGATTTGACTCGATAGGCTCTGACTATAAAACCAGGACCTATGGTAAGAATTATAAGGCCCTGGATTCCAGCTCTGCATAAAGGATGACTGTCTGATTATCTCATAGTGCTATGAAAAATAATGGAAACAAGGGCTATGAAAGAGTAAATTCCTCAGTCACTGAGGAGTTTTCATCAAAGGCTGGCAGAGGTGCTACCGAGGCATTCGACCATACACAGAGCTTCTCTGCTCAGATCCACTCTGGACAAGATGACCTACAAGTGTATTAGAGATCATCTGAGGCCATTGCTTCCCCTAACCTCAGCACTACTTTCTTCCCAAGCAGAGTAGGTCTCTGACAGCACATTCCAGCACTTAGCCCCCATGTGTGTTGACCAAGACGACAGAACAACTCTGTCCACCCACGGGACTCAAGAGTCTCTGCTGAGTTTTTTTTCCAGGGAGTACAGTAATGATTTGTTATTCCCTATAGAGTCATGAAATACTTCTTTTTAAACCCCAGAGTTTAAAGGAGAAATGTGGAAGTTATCTAGCCGGGTCTCATTTTAGAGATGAGGAATCTAAGAGAAATGATCTTCTCAGGACCACGAAAATGAGTAAAGGACTTCTGAGGACCAGAACTCAGCCCACTGACTCTGACTCGTTACCTTTCCTCTACCCCTTCCGAGGAACGAGCTTGTTTGCATAGTGGCAGTCAGTCTAGTGTAGGAGATGCTGCAGGAGCTCACCATGAGGACATGTGATACCAGGGAAAATCTCTAATAGGGACCCTTCTGTGAGTAGGGCTGGACCAGAGGCACAAAGATGGGAAGACTTCTGCGTGGTTTTATTTGAAACACCTCCCAGCACTGTTCAATATTTTACCTTTAATCTTTAATTTTTTTTTTAAATCATACTTTTTTGGACTTAGCAAAGAGATCTCCACTTTGATGTCTGAGCCCTGGAGAGAAACACAGATGCTTTGTACTCAGATAGAACACTTCTGTATTCTAAAGACAGGGCAACCACGCTCCTTCAGAAAACTCACTCCATTGCTGGATGGCACTAGCTGATAACTGTGTTTTCTCTTCCAGCTCACCCAAAGCGATTTTTTTCAGAGCTAATTGAAATTAATCAAAGTAGAAGTACATTCTGACTAATTAATGCACACATGATTTAAAAATCATAGGAGAAGGTGGCATATGTTTAGCACAAGAAACATCCTTATCCTTGATCCAAATCATTAGTAACTTTCTTTCACTGTTGTATATAAATAACCGACTCTCATCATGAGAACCTGGTGTCAGGTTAAGATCCCGGAGAGCCTTATGAATCAAAGAAGGAACGGCTTTTTTGTTAAGTAGGTTATATTCTACTTACAACTGAGCTTCTTTTTAACAGGGGAGTCTCAAAGGTCTAAGGTTAGCACCAGGTACTAAGATGCAAAAATGTGAAACCAAGTGCTGGCCTCCAAAAAGTTAACAGACATTAAAAATGAAGAAACACCACAAGGTTGAAGTCTTGTAAATAAATGCCAATGGGAGATACACATAAACCCGCTACAGACTCCTGTTCCCAGGCAGGCACGACCTCACGTGGGGCTGGATCCACCTGAGTGGAGTGACTTGAGCTGGAACACGAAGAAACACTGACAAAGAGTGAGAAGCAGGGTTTCTGAGGCTACCCTGACAATGTACCACAACCTGGGTGTCTTAAAACAACAGAAATGTATCCTCTTACAGTTCTGGAGGCTGGAAGTCCAAAATGAAGGTGTTAGCAGGGCTGTGCTCCCTCTAGAGGCTCTGTGGAGAATGTGTGTCTTAACGTGAACAACTGTAACAAAATACCACAGACTGCGAGGGGCGCCCAGGTCAAGAGGCTAGCAGAGTCGGTTCCTGTGAGAACCCGCTCCCTGTCCTGGAGACAGCTGCCTTCTTCTGTCTGCTCCCATGGCAAGAAGCTCTGCTGTCTTTCCTTTCTCATAATGGTATTAATCCCAGCATGAAGGCACCATCCTCATCTAAGCCTAATTACCACCATCACCTCATCTAAGCCTAATTACCCTCCCCAAATTACCCACCACTTCAAAATGCCATAGGGCTTCAACATACAAATTGGGGGCAGGGGAGTGGGGAGACACAGACACAAACATTGTAAGAGTGTTTCCTGACTCTTCCAGTCTCCAGAAGAATTGGAATTCCTTGACTGGTAGCCCCATCACTCCAATCTCTGCCTCCATCTTCATAACACCTGCCCCTACATGCCTGTCTTCTCTGTGTGTTTCCTATGAGGACACTGGTCATTGAATTTGGGTCATTAAGCCAGGATGCTCATCTCAAGATTCTTAAGTTATGTCTTTTACCAAATAAGATAACACTGACAGGTTCCAAGGACTGGGATGTAGATATATCTTTGGGGAAGGGGGAGAGACCATTTAGCCTATTACACAGGGCACGAGGGACTACTCTGCTAGAGATTGCCAGGAAAGTGACTCATCTGGGGTGGGAATAAAGAGGTGATTTTGGTTGTGGTGGGAGCTTAGGTAGAGGTGCAGAGGGAGACAAGCTGGACTTGATGGTAGGGCCAGGGTATGTGGGACCATAGAGAGATACAAGATTATTCCAAGGAAAACTCCTATCTTGCCTCTTTCCTATTTATTACATGCTTATTTCTGGACCTTAAGTATTTTAATAGCATCATAGACTCAGACTTTCCCTTCTCTGGGGGAAAAAAGAACGGTTGAGTCAGTTTGTGTCACATTTGCCTCTATAGCGCTCAGAGATAAGTCCAGTAACTGCAAAACTAGTAAGCTGTGCTCTCAGCAAAAGCATCTGAGGCAGGTTCTGCCTTCCTGTAACTTGCACTATGACCAGGGCCAATTGTGAATAAACACATCGATTCTCTTAAGGTTCCCCTTGTGGTTTTTACCAAACTCATGTTTCTAAAACCCACCAAAATACATTTGCTCTGCTACTCTAGAATTGCAGATCAGTTTGCATGGTTCAGCAACTTCCAGAAGTGTTTGAATAGTTCAGTTTCTTGTGGTCTTCAGAGCATGGAAGGCAGCTAACTGGCATATGTAGACATGCAAAGTGACAAGGAAATCCTGATTATTTAAATACATCATTTTAGCCAAAGTTTTCATTTCTTCCTATATCAAGTTTGCTTTTTCTTCACAAGACTTAGGGTAGAAATATAGAGAACTGAGTCTTGTATCTTTGCCTTTCCTATTTTCAGTGCATAATGTCACAAGCATGGTATGACCAAAGCCTAGGCTATAAGGAAAAGTAAAATGCTCAGAAGGTGGGAAGGGGGGATTCCAAAAAACTAAGATGGAACAGTACACAAATTTTTTTTTCTCTGTTGGAACCACCAGAAAAATAACAGCTCTAGACAAACAGACCTGGAGGATCCTTTTGATTGCTTCCCGCATCCGTGTTATTCTTGCCACTACATGTACAGAGGTTTTGGCTTCTGGAGGTTTGTTTAAACAACAATCATTTGTACACAGGACACAAGGAACTGGAATTAACTTCTAAAGAAGCCTTGTAGCATCAAAACAAACCCAGTGTTCTTCAAATACATAGTTGCCTGACCCTCTACCACTTATTAGCTGTATAATTCTAAATTAGTAATTAATTGCGCCATATTTTCTCTCTGAAGTGTAGAAAAATACAGACCTCACTGGACTGTTTTGAGACTCCAAAGTAGAGTAGGAAAGGATGTTGTGAGCTCGAATGATGCCATCAGTTGCTTATTAACTTCTAGAGTCCCTGGCTGATTCTTCTTCTCAGAGCAGCCTAGACAGAAGCCAGATTGTTTGCCTCACAGCTCAAAGGATGAGACAGGGAAGCAGTTGCTGTGGCAGTACTGCTTGAGGGCTCCTGGAACTCCTGCTTCTGGAAGGTGAATCTGTATCAAACACTTACATAGCACTTACTATGTGCAGACTCTCTTCTAACTTAAACAACTGGCACAGCCTTATAAGAAACCTAGATACAGAGGGGTCAAGGACGTTGCCCAACATCAAACAGCTTACAAACAGTCCATGATTTAAACTCAGGCTATTTGCTCTCAAGCAACTTCATGCTCATTGCCTTTTATTTTCTGTGACCATCACAGAACAATGTGATGCAATCATGCCACTCCCAAGCCACTCTTCCTTGAAGAGTCTTTCTTGTGGTATTTATTCAGTCTATACTTACAAAGACAGCAGGTAAATATCAGCATCTAAAGATAATACGAATTAAAAGAAATAAATGGGACTACATATTTTCAGTACCCAGATAGCTGAAATTACAAACACCTGAACATTATAGCTTTAATTCATTCTTCTTGGCACATTCTCTCCCATTCAACTCCCATTCAATGTTTTAAGGGTTCTGGCACCAAGCCCAGCCAGTATGGGCTCCCTAGAGTGCAGCATAATCTAAGAGCCTGCATAAATAAATCCTCATCAGGTGACCCTGGGAGAGCTCAAAGTTCCACTTCAGATTACCCCAGGGACAAGAGGGCAACAAGAATAAATTGCATAATTGTATGGAGATTTATGTAGCAATAGACCCCTCCATTTCAAATCTCCTGCAATAATGAGTGAAGCAATTGTTAATTATTTTGGAAGGATTCATTTCCTGATTTCTTACACAGCAATGCTACAATGCATTAAAAAGAAAAATAACGGAAGCTATGTTGTCTTTAATTCACAGTCTGCGATTTCTCGTTTGTAGTGGTCTGTTCAGCTGTCCTGTCTTTAGTAGCTTCACATCCCCTGCTCATGGTCTTTTAATAATAGGTTCTCAATGGATAATGAAGAAATAAAACTTAGGGCATATAGAACTCTTTCAAAAAAGACCCAAAAAAATAAATAAATAAAGGAGAAAGAGAGAGGGGAAAAAACCTATTCATTCAACTCTAGTACAATCTGGCTTCTGAAATGTGCTACTTTGAAAGTTCTAGGAAGGAAATGTAAGGCGGCAGTGGGAAAAAGACAAGAGGAAATTACTCATCTTTCACAAGTTTCAAAATAGCAATTCTCTCTCCCACTTAGACATCCCTTAATATATGTACAGAGCTTTGTGAATTGCAGTCTTTCTACCTAGTAACCACAAGCTTATTCACTCATTTAATCCGCCCTTATCAAATATCTAGCATGTGCTAGCTTAGGTACTTTGTATTTATTATTTCACTTAGATCTCAAAAGGAAGCAAAAATTACCTATAGATCACAGCTGAAAAAAATCAAGCCTCAGAGCTTTTCTATTACATGGCAAGGTCATCCAGCTAGCAAAAAGCAGAGCCAATGTGAACGCAAGTCAGTTTCAACAAAGACAGTCTTCTGTTCCATACTTTCCAATAGAGCAGGTTGTTCAGAGAAAACGTTTAGAGATTTCATCACTTGCCATAAAAAAAGAAAAACTCACTCAACACAGAGGTCTTTGTTCATTTTTTGAAATCCTTGTTAGATGTCTATCACTGGAAGGAGGGAGCTAGGGAACATGTAATTCTTTGCTCCTGTTCCCCACATGTCCCTGGCCATACATTCCGACCTGCTCTTGAGACAGGGATATTTGCTGCTGGTGTTTAGTAAATTCAGCCCAATAATTTGCAGTTGCTATGTACAAAGTCCTGTGCTGGTGCCATGAGAGCGCAAAAGATGTGTAAATAAGACCCAGGACTCAAAGAACCATATCCTCATTCAACCAGTGAATTCACCAAAGGAGAGGAGAGAACAGGACTGTGTTAAACATGGCATTAGCCAAACCAAAGGTTCCCAAAGAGAACATTTGTAAAGGCTTCTCTCAACTCCTGTCTGTAGGCCTGACAGAACTGGGGTACCCTCTTTCTTTGTTCCTATTTTCTCATGAACAGACTTGAACCAGCCTTTCACACCCCCCACTCCAAGGAAACCTCTTGGCAATGTCACCAATGACCTCCATCATCAACGGTCATTCTCAGCCTCACTTTGACCTATTAAACAGCCACTTTAAAGTATTGCAATTCACATACATTGCATGTATGTTGGAAATTACATATGGTGAGCATATAGTATTAATTTTATAAAAATTATTTTTAAAGAGATAAAGCAATAAATGATTCAAGAAAAATCACAAAATTCTAAAAGGCAGAACAGTTTCACATGAATCAGTCTAGCTAAAGGGGAGAGCTGAGCCAAAGTCTGGGATGAGAAGAACAGTGAAGCAAAGAACTTTGGCTCAGCTTTGAACACTATAAGGAATGGGGTATGAAGACAACAGTCAGAAAGGACCAACAATCTATTCTTTGTATAAGCTGAGTTCCTTTAGTTGGGGATTTCCTGCAAGGAGAATAGATTCCTATTGAGTTAAGATGCTATATCTGAAAGATGGTCTACTTCAAAGAGATCCACTTCTTGTGCAGTGTATCAGGGTCCTTAAAATGAGAGTATTTCAGTTCTGGGTCTGTAATTGGCCAAAGTAAAGGGAGCTCGTTAATAATTGTTTCTAAAATTTACAGAGGACCCTTCTCCAGTGAGTTTTACTGGCTTTTAGCCAGTGAAAATACTAAATATTCTCTCTCATCCCTGTAGAGGAAAAGGGAGTTTTGTCTCCATTTAATAGATGGAGAACTGAGGTGAACCTCACTTGCCAGAAGTTCCTCCAATGGCAGAATATAAAGACTGAAGCAGTCATCTCTTGATTTCAACCTGCTAATATCACTAAGGGGTGAAAATGTGGCACCCACGCTACCGTTCACCCTGCCTGTGCCCACAGCCATAGCTGAAAACAGGGCATTCTCTCCCACTGAAACCAGACTCACCTGCAGAATACTTCTCAACACAATGCTCTGAGTAGCAACTACCGACAGCTAGGTGCTGGCATGGGGAAAAGTGAAAAACACACACCCGTGCAAGGACAAGGCCGAGCAAAAGAGAATGGAGTCAGAATTTAATTCCTGTTTTCTCCTGTTTTAGGTACAGGTTTTCTCTTGTTTTTAGGTACAGATGTTCAATATATCAAATGTAGCTCATATATTTTAAATTCTGTTACATTCTTCTCTAAAAGTACTTTTTTAATGTGTATAAAATAAGATACATTTTAAAAGCACACATTCATATACACACTGTATATTTCCGTGGACTTCTGCACAATACTACAGAGGTTTGGGTAGGCACATGTATGATAGCTGCAAAAGTTTCTGGGACACAAAGTAGAACTCTTCACTATGAAATTTTAGGTTTTCTACAAATAGGAATGAAACTCAAAGTAACGTCAACTATAATAAAAATAAATGTTAATATGAATTCATCACCTACTATGAATCTAACCCTAGATTAAATGCTTTAGTTCTAATCCTCACAATAATCCTATGAGAAAAGAATGATTATTCCCATTTCATTGATGAGAAAACTGAAGTTTTAGAGAATCTAAGGTTGCAGAAACAAATATCAAGTGGAACCAAGATTGGAGTGTTCAAGTTCTAATCACTAGGCATAACTTCCTAAAATTATCTTGATAAAATTATATTTATGGACTGTTCCCACTGACAAAACGAGGCATTCCGTATATGAAATTTCAAAAGTCCTAGTATTCAAGTTAAAAGATCACAGAACCCTTTTGCTTGGGTTTTCAAGGCTGTAATTTGTACACTACATCTTAGATTCAGTTTGTAGAAGTGAAAAACACAGATCACATTTAACACCCAGATCTCATCATTTTATCCTTTAAGGAAGCAAACTCCTCTAACAGATATTTAGAAAGGAGAGTATCCACACATAAATGAGGGCTCCTTGAGATTTTATGTAAGGAGGTTCTTGGAGAGGAAAAACAAGTTCAAGTTCAGTTCAAGAAACAAGGACAAGGGCAAATTCAGTGGGAGGAACTGAAAGAGCGCCGGGTGGCTGGCATATAGAGACCTAATGTCACCTGGTGATGGTGGATGAGAATTTATATGAAAATGACTCTAGAAGACCAAGTCTTTCAGCCAAGGTTGTACTGAAAGTTATACATTTAATGCCGCTTCCCTGTCACCATATGAGGGCCAAACATGAAAAAGATACAAAGATATAAAAATGTAGGGTTTTTTCCCTTTGGTATGTCTGTGTGATTTAAAAAAAAAAAAAAAAAGAAAGGTTAATTATCTTATGGATAAGACACAAAATAGAAATGCAAAGAATACTGCAGATAGAGATGTCCAGGAGTTCTATCTACTCCTGTGTGCTCATAAAGCTAAAAATATTCCCAGAAAAAGGCTGAGACCTGAGCTAGCTTACTGCTGGAAATCAGAGAATGTGGAGGGGGAAGCCGTACACCATGATGAAAGACTTTATAATCTGCCTATCCAGGGAGATGGCAGGAGGCAGACAGCCTCAGCACCAGGACCTGACCATACTGCGTGCTGGCCTGGTGGTGGTTCTTAGATAGTTGTAGCTGATGTGAACAGAGGTCCCAGCTACAAACAGATTTTACTCTGGTCTGGGGTCATCAGAGATAGGAAGTAGGTAATAGGAAATTCTGAGCTAGGGCAGGATGAGTACAGAGAGAGGGATAGGGGGAAAGCAAGTGCAAAATCACACCCTAAACTGTAATTCCAAAGCACATAAGAAACACTAGCATTAACGAAGATGGCCAGTAAATTTAACATCTGACTTATCTCCTCCAGATGGAATGAACAGAACCTAAAAATAACTTTAATCTGGAGCTTTAAAAACAAGTAGGTTGTTACACAGATTATCTTCATTGGCTGTATTTTAAAATTCCTCAAATAAAATTTCTTATTATATATAAATCTTAAAGTTTTAAATGTTGAACTTAAACTATCCAGAGATTGGAAACACAGCGTGATCATTATGTTTAGCATCTGAAAGACCCCTGGATAAGGCTGTGTTCCCTAAGAGTCATGAAGTAAGAACTTCCATGGTCCCTGCATTTCTGTAGCATGTTCAGAGACTAAAAGACAATCATGGGATAGTGTGTGATGGAGAAATAGACGTGAATTGCCAAGGTGAACAACACAGAGGGAAAAGCTGAGCCAATCCTATAACAGAACACTTATTTTGACAGAAGGATGGAAAAATGGACATAATAAGAAAAGATCCCTAAAAAATAAACATGGCTTTATAACTAGATTCTGGAGAAGGAAATGGTGACTCACTCCAGTACTCTTGCCTGGAGAATCCCATGGACAGAGGAGCCTGGCGGGCTACAGTCCATGGGGTCGCAAGAGTCGAACACAACTTAGCAACTACACCACCACCACCACCATAACTAGATTCAGGTTAAAGGTGGAATGCTTTGCTGTGCTACCATGCTCAGTTGCTTCAGTCATGTCTGACTCTTTGCAACCTCATGGACTGTCGCCTGCAAGCCTCCTCAGTCCGTGGGATTTTTTTCGGGCAAGAATACTGGAGTGGGTTGCCACTCCCTCCTCCAGGGGATCTTCTTGACCCAGGAATTGAACCTGTATCTCCTGCGTTGCAGGTGATTCTTTACCGCTGAGCCACCAGGGAAGACCCAGAGTTGGAATAAACTTATTAAATTCTCCATCTTCTCTGCCACAGAGCAAAAGTGTAAGTATTGATATTTATAAAGCAAAATAACATGCACATTAAATTGAGAGATCCTAAATATAAACGATGACCATTTGATGAATGAATGGCTGAATGATCAACTCATTCTAAGTCAGAAAAAACGGTGAGGCATTACGCATATTCTTCTTACTCTTTATGTTGGAACTCAAAAATAAAAGCTCTGTGAAAAACCAAATCAATCCATTTCCAGTAACACATCAAAAACATGTTTCTGTGGTATTCAGTCCTAGAATTTCATCTCCCTGCTCCAACTGCTACGCTGTTACACATAAGCACTGGCTGCTTGAATGAATCACATGCTATCCCTTTATCCAAAGAGGACACAGGAATAGATGCTGCTGTTGCTGCTGCTGAGTCACTTCAGTCGTGTCTGACTCTGTGCGACCCCATAGACGGCAGCCCACCAGGCTCCCCCGTCCCTGGGATTCTCCAGGCAAGAAGACTGGAGTGGGTTGCCATTTCCTTCTCCAATGCATGAAAGTGAAAAGTGAAGGTCGCTCAGTCGTGTCTGACCCTCAGCGACACCATGGACTGCAGCCTTCTGGGCTCCTCCATCCATGGGATTTTCCAGGCAAGAGTACTAGAGTGGGGTGCCATTGCCTTCTCTGGAATAGATGCTACTAAGTACAAAACACTGGGGGAAAATAATACACTTTGCTTTAATCCCAACCAGCTTTGTGGCTGACGGAAAGAAACATTCTCATGAAAAGCTGACAAAGAGGGTGAGATTAGCCACCCTCATGAAACTAGAATTCCTAGGGAGCCATGATGTATTCTGGAGGAGGGCATGGCAAGCCACTCCAGTATTCTTGCCTGGAGAATCCCATGGACAGAGGAGCCTGGAGGGCTACAGTCCACGGGGTCACAAAGAGTTGGACACAACTGAGCGACTAAGCATAGCACAGCACAGCACATGATGCATTAGACAAGGAGTAATTTTCGTCATTTGTTTTTAACCCCAGAAGGAGGTGATGACAGTAATGGGTGAAAAAATTATTCTTCCTAACCTCTCAGGGGAGACCTTGGAGAACTCCTCAAATGCCCCTATGGCAAAATCTCATTTGTCTGGAATTATAGATTCTAATACTACAAAGCAGTATTGAGAGGTGACAAGCTCCCTGTCCGAGGCAGTGTTGGAATGGAAAGACCCGTGATGACATGTCATAAATGTGTGGATGTGCGGAGGTGGGTGGTTGCTTGACTGTTGCTTCCAAATCTGGAATCAAGGACTCAGGGTCAATTTAGGTCAGTGCGTCCCATGGAGGAAAGGCAAGGCCAGCACAGCCTGCAGACGTTGAAAAGGCTCTGAGACCACTGTGCGTTAAACCCGCAGCTTTTGGACAGCCCACTCTCTACTTAACTGAAGGTGAAAGAATTATAATGATTAATGTGCATTTACTGCCACGGATCTAAAACCAGCAAATTCTGCCAACAGGGATTTTTTAAGAAAGGAAACCAAGGAACAACATATAATTAGCTGACAGTTATTTAGGAGTTAATTATTCAGTCCTTTGTTTCACTTTTTCCTACTTAATTCCTTTTGACCACTTCTCTGTTGACTTGCTTCCCTTGCCCATTAGAGAAGTGAAGCAGGTGAGACTCCAAGTTATAAGGGGGCATTCTGTGGCTGGAAGCAGTCATAAAAGGTTTGGTAAAGGGAAGGAAAGGAGGGCGGGAGGATGTTATAATTACTGGAAAAGTGATTGTTTGCTTTTTTGTTTTGGTTAGCGGGGTATAAAGAAAGTGCGGGCTCTGAAGTCAAATAGAATGAGCTCTGGTTTCTTGTTTCTGCCACTTAAACAATCTGTGTGTCCTTAGGCAGAATAACTTGGTTGGTCTGACTCAGCTTCCTTACAGAGAAAACAGGAATATCAATATCTGTGTTGGAAGACAGTGGCAACAATTGAATAAAATAATGCAAGGAGCCAAATACAAATTTTCAGACTCTCAAGCTGCATTATGAAAATTTTCTAAAAGTTACTCCTCTCAGATAACTAAGATATGACTAAAAGCAAATGTTCCTAAAATGAGAAGTAGGAGTTCCCAAGTAAATGTACACATTTTAATCTGCAAATTTCTTGATTTAAATTTGCTCTTGAAATTTCCATTAAACTTTACCTGTCGACTTCCTTGCTTGGAAGAGCAGCTGCTTGTGCTCCTTGAAGGTGAGACCAATTTTTGGGATACCGAAAGGCTCTTCTCATCACTCATCCTGAATAGCGTGTCACTTGGCCTCAGTGTAGTCAGAATGCCATCAGAAGACCGTGGAGCAGGGAGTATGGAAGTCCCACACAGGCAGGTGGCTCAGCTCTTATCCAATATGTTTTAAAAGCATTTTGGATGCCCTAGAAGAAATCCCTAAAACCAAAATAAAAGAATTAACAAAAAGGTCCAGGCATCAGACATCATCTATAATTAGCCACTGAATGTCTGAAAGTGGTTTATCTATACTACAGATTACAGATCCATGATGGTTAGTCACATCAGGGGCTGGGAAGAAAAAGATGCTTTATACCTATCTCTTATTGAAAATTATGGCGGTGGTTTTTCATGTATGTGGGTTTTCATGTAGCTTTGCAATATGACAGGCTTAAGAACACTAGTAGAAAATCTGAGTCCAGACACATAGAAAATCTGTACCATAAAAAAATCCCAAATCACAGTGAGATACCGCTTCATACCCATGATGATAGATATAATCAAAAACCTGAAAAATAACAAGTGTTGGAAGAAACTGGAACCTCCAGGTATTCCTGCTAGAACTTCAAAATGGTGCAGCTGCAGTTGACAACAGTCTGGCAGATTTTTAGAAGTTAAACATAGAATTATCCTATGATTCAGCACATACTCCTAGGTATATACCAAAAGAATTAAAAAAAGTATTCTAACAAAAACTTGTGCAAGAAGGTTCACAGCAATACTATTTACTCACAATAGCCAAAGGTAAAAATAACCCAAATGTCCATCAACTGATAAACGAATAAATTACATACTGTAAATGATAGGGGTCTAGATGTTTGTGCCTCCCCCCAACCCCACCATCCAAATTCATATGTTGAAATCCTAATGCCCAATGAGATTGTATTAGAAGGTAGGGGTTTGGGGAAGTGTTAGGTCCTGAGGGAAGAGCCCTCATGAATGGAATTACTGCCCTTATGAAAGAGACCCCAGAAGTCCCCAGCCCCTTCCACCATGTGAGGCTACCATGATAAGCCTGCCACCCAAAGAGGGTACTCTGACCATACTGACATCCTCATCTTGGACTTCCAGTCTCTAGTCCTGTGAGGAATAAATTTCTATTGCCTATATGCCATCCAGACTGCGAAATTTTGTTAGAACAGCCCAAACAGACTAAAAGAGTATATTCACACAATGGAATTATTTATTCAGTAATTAAAAGGAATGAAGAACTGACACAAGCTATAACATAAATGAACCCTAAAACATTATGCTAAATGAAACAGCCAGACATAAAAAATACCCCACATATTATATGTTTCTATTTTTATGAAACATCCAAAGCAGGCAAATCCATAGAGACAGAAAGCCAATTAGTGGTTGTCAGGGGCTGGGGGATTTGAGGAATAGAGTTCAGCTACAGGGTTTCCTTTAATGGTGATTAAAATGTTCTGGAACCGGTATATTGTGAAAGTACTAAATGTCACTGAATTATATACTTGAAAATGGTTAAAAAGTTAATTTCATGTTATGTATATTTTACTACAATTTTTAAAAATCCCTTTCTGTTTTTTTCAGGGGATGTGGTTGGGGAATTTGTTCTACCAAAGGTTTCTGGAGACATCTTAAAAAAACTACAACATGGTGTAACAAAAACCATGGGGGAAGCAGAATTTTCCATATCATCTATCAGTATATTAGTAAGGGCTTCCCTGGTAGCTCAGCTGGTAAAGAATTCACCTGCAATGCAGGAGACCCCAGTTGGCTTCCTGGACAGAGGAGCCTGGTGGGCGCAACTGAGCAACTAAGCACAAAACTAAAGCAGTGGTCATCTGGTGAGTCCATACTACTTATGGCCAAGCACTGTAATAGGGGTTCCCCACACAGTGTCTCATTTCATCCAAGTCTGATGGGATGGGTATGATCTGTGTTTTACAGGGGAAAAAGCCAAGTTTCTAAGAAGTTAGGTCACTTGACCAATCACACAGCCAGCAAGTGACTGAATCCAGGCTAGATGCCAGGCCTATAACCTTGGTGCTGGAAATGAGCATGCCTGGGTAGCCAGGGCTGGTGAGAACAGCTACTGCCCCATCTCTGGGACCTAAGAGAACTGAGGAGCTAAGCTAGGAAGACTCAGGAGGGAGCACATCAGAAGCCAGCTCTGAAGAGGCAACGCTCCATCTTTTCCACAGCACCGATCTCCAAGATGGCGGGTATCTCTGGTGGGGAAGGGGATGGACAGGACAGACGCAGGGACCCCTTTATGAAACTAAGTCCCCTGAAACTGAGTTCCATGCTGAACTGGTGATTAATCTCCCTATCCAAAAGTTTATTCCCTTTCTTGTTTCACACTGTTCCTCCTCAGGATTGAAGAGTATCAAAGTAACAAGGCAGGAGCCTGTGGAGCCTTCTCAGGACAGACCAAGTTTCTGAGACTGTTACGTCACCAATCCCCATCCCCACATCCTCCGCCTGCCTCTTATTTATAGGAAAGCTTTAGTTTCCTAGGTCTCCCCTGAGTCTCAAAAGGCTGGCTCAAGAGTTAATGATTAGGAAATGTGATGATGTAGAAACAAAGAATGGCTTTGGGGCCAGGAAACCGGTAACAATTTAGACCATAAACCAGCAGAGTCACTGAACTCCCAGTTCCATGAAAGATATCAAGGTTTGATTCAGACCTGTTTTTGCTGAAATCAGGACCCCACCAGATGAAAACTGCTGACCACAAGCATGGAGACCCCTGACTGGATTGAAACTAGAAGACTGGTGATGTTTGAAACTTCACCTTGATGCCAATCAGTATGCGGACTGTGCAAAAGCTGATCAAACACCCCGCAGCCCCCTCACTCTCACTGTCTTTAAAAGCTTTGTCTCCCAACTGGCAACTTGAAGATAGTCTTAGGACATTAGTCCACCATCTTCCCAAGTTGCTGGCCTCCTGAATAAAGCAATTTTTCCTTTTCCGCCAACTCTTGTCTCTTGAGTTCTGGCCTGCTGAGCAGGGAGCAGTTGAACCTGGGTTTGGTGCCAGCCTCCTTTGGTTACATTTACAAGTGGTTGGCTGTACTGCCCCTGGCCAACCCGTCAGCTCTTTAGAGGGGGACCACTGCCTTCATCCACAGCCCTGAGTTAAGGATGACTAACATGTTTAGGTTTTGCCTTCAGACTTTTATTTAACACACTAAGTTCAAAAAACTTCTACAACTTTCCCAAGCATGTTAACAATAATTTAAAAAAATTTTAATTTAATTTATTTTGTTCTTAGTAAATAATAAAGAATTATATAGCTGTCCAGGAACAAGCTAGTTAAATATTATATCAAACTTCTGGTTAATTGTTAAATACTCAAGTCTACTATTCCTTTCACTAACACTTCTAAAATAATGAGTATGCCAAGGTCATAAAATAAAACCAAGACAACAAAGAAAAACATCAAAATCTCAGAAAATAAAGGTAGCTGTAAGCCATAGAACTCAATTCTCATGTTGCTTTTATAGAGCTTCCCTACCAATCTACGTATTCATCATATATCGAATCCAACAATAAATAAGACTAAAAGCAAACCAACACCAGCCTCCTGGGAAGTTAGCTTTACTTATGGGGCATGACTAATTGTACCTAAAGTTAGAAGCAAATGCAGCCCAGTTAAAAATGACAAGAGAGGCTGTTAAGATATATCAACAGTGTGTTTAAAAGCAGTGTTGGCTGTTGCTATTTAAGAAAGAAAGAAAAAGAAAAACCTGATGGAACCCCAAATGATGAAATGTCTGTGGGGGCAGCCATTGCCATGACAACCGGTTTCACAGTGGATGAGAAATACCAACAAAGGGATTCCACTTTTGTGTGTGTTTTTGTTTTGTTTTGTTGTTTCAAGGCTGAGATGCTAACAGTGAGAGCATGGGACAAGGTGAAGAGTGACATGCACAGAGAGACAGAAAAGAGCACTTAGTCCATAAAACAAGAGTCACAATTCTGAAGCTGTGCCAAATCAGAAACACCATAATCCTGTCCTAGAGTAGAGGCATCTGATTAAAAGAGTCATCTTTATCTTTTAACCCTGTCAAACTTCACCTTGCAGGCAACAGTGACTAAGGCCAGAGCTGTGAGTAAGCTAAATCCCATACTCATTGAAGTTGGAACTTTGAGTAAAGACCTCTGAAGGTACCATCTGCTGTGGGCCCACCCCTGCCTCCTCCTCCTCCTCTTCTGGGTAAAAGAAAAAGTGGGGCATCCACAACCCTGCCCACATCCACCCCTGGGTGAGTCTGAGATGATGCCTAAGGAAATAGATGTTTCATCCCCCAGCACCTTCCTGTCTAACCTCATCAGAAATTCAGTCAAAATTACCAGGGGCAACTTAAAGGTCAAAAGAAGTCAAATTCTGGGGAAAGGATATGTTTAAATCAGGGCAGAATAAAGAATGAAGGCAGTAGTAGCCCCAGACTAAGGTACCAGAGGAGTAAGCTGATTGCATGAAATGAGGCAGCTATTGCCTCCAACTCATGGGACCCCGCAGGCTGGCCTGGGGTTGGCCGGGGCAGGGGGGAGGGCGTGGAGGTGGGTCACCAGAGGAAAGACCTCAATGAGAGTCCTTACACAGAGGACCTCGACAAAGGGGAGTCACATGAAAGTCTGGTGTCATCTACTCCAACTAGCTAAGTAAAAGGGCAAAGAGAAAGCCCTGTAGGGAGACAGACGCTGGCCAGCGGCCAGGCCACAGATCCAGTGGTGTAAGTCTTGAAGAGGCAGGTACACATGAAAAACACTGGTGCTTTCGATCCCCCATGGACAACCTCTAACTCAAGAAGATTATTGGTTTGAAAAACATACAAGAGTTTCCTTGCTCATAGACTGAGAACAACCTTAGGACAATATTTCCCCCTTAATATTCACTTAGTCAACTTATATATAGTAAAGTGAACAAATCTTAAGTGCACAGACAACCCTGAGAGCTTACATTTTATATTTGCAAATACTGACATAACCACCACCTGGATCAAGAAATGGAGCATATGCAGCCTCCCCACAAGGTTTCTGCACCCTCTGGCCCTTGATCTGCCTGGTGGGGAGCTGGTTCTTCTGCTCCTGCAGGTACTTGTCAACATACCCCAGGGACAGAGAGCTGGGACCTCCTGAGCTTGCCAGAACAGGAAATATGACAGCTCTTGTGCCTTCTGGCTAATTCAAGTGTTTGTTGTGCAACAGAACTCACTCTGAGACTCACTCTCATTTCAACAAATCACCTAGTAGCCAAATCCAATAGGGATAAGAAGCTCAATGCATTTACGTCAATTCAAAAATGTTCCTTTTGGGCCTCTGAGATGAGCTTGGGTCCTCTCTCACCACTGCCACCCATCTGGACAAGCAGCAGGGTCAGGTCCAAGTAAAAATGGAGCTCTGGTTACAAGTCCACTGGGCATAAGAGGTGCAAACATATGCCGTCCCGAGGCTCAATTAAGGAAGAGAGAACTCCTATATCTACCAAGAAAGGGGAAGAATAAAAGACCAAAGCACTGTCGAGCAGTTTGGCAACAAAGGCTATTTTAAGACCTATTTTAGAAATTTTCACTAAGAAAAAAATGTACAGTTTGGGAAAAGACACAAAGAAGAGATTCACATCAAGACCTATGTGCCTTCATGAAAAGATGATCAATATCACTAATTATTAGAGAAATGTAAATCAAAACTAAAATGAGGCATCACCTCACAACTGTCAGGATGGCTATCATCAAAAAGAACACAAATAACAAAAGTCAGTAAGGATGTGGAGAAAGGGGAACCTTCATGCACTGCTTGCGGGAATGTAAGTTGGTACAGTCTAAGTTGCTTCAGTCATGTCCAACTCTTTGCAACACTATGGTCTGTAGCCTATCAATTTGGTGCAGTCATTATGGAAAACAGTATGGA
The DNA here is from genome assembly GCF_029407905.1 of Bubalus kerabau. NCBI lineage: Eukaryota > Metazoa > Chordata > Mammalia > Artiodactyla > Bovidae > Bubalus > Bubalus kerabau. Next base: position 74,185,050 of record NC_073631.1, on the reverse strand, counting down.
GGTCCCTAAGAAAACTAAAAAATAAAATTACCATATAATCTGGCAACCCCACTCCTGGGCATATATCTACACAAAAACATAATTTAAAAAGATACACATACCCCTATGTTCATAGCAGCATTATTTACAATAGCAAGACATGGAAATAACTTAAATGTCCACCAAGAGATGGATGAATAAAGAAGACGACACACACAAAAGAATACTACTCATCCATAAAAGAATGAAATAATGCCATTTGCAGCAACGATGATGCAACTAGAGATTATCATACTAAGTGAAGTCAGAAAGAAAAAGACAAATACCATGTATCACTTATATGTAGAATCTAAAATATGGCACAAATGATTTTCTTGTTCAGTCACTCAGTCATGTCCAACTCTTTGCAACCCCATGGACTGCAGCACGCCAGGCTTCCCTGTCCTTCACCATCTCCCAGAGCTTGCTCAAACTCATGTTCACTGAACCTACCTGTGAAACAGAAAGAGACTCACAGACATAGAGAACAGAGTTGTGGTTGCCGAAGGGATGGAGGAGAGACTGACTGGGAGTTTGGGGTTTATAGATGCAAACTATTACGTATAGAATGGATGGGAACTATATTCAATATCCTGGGATAAACCATAGTGAAAAGAATATATAAAAGAATGTATATATGTGTATAACTGAGTCAGTTTGCTGTACAGCAGAAATTAACACAACCTTGTAAATCAACTATGCGTGTGTGTGCTCAGTCATGTCTGACTCTTTGCAACCCCATGGACTGTAGTCCCCCAGGCTTCTCTATCTATGGAATTTTCCAGGCAAGAAAACTGGAGTAGGTTGCTATTTTGTACCCCAGGAGATCTTCCTGACCCAGGGCACAAACTGGCATCTCTTGTGTCTCTTGGATTGGCAGGCAGTTTCTTTATCACTGCATCACCTGGGAAGCACTTCAATTAAAAAAATTTTTTTTGTAAAGACTTATGTGCCTTGAAAGGAGCTAGACTTGGGTTTAAATTGGTGCTCCCTTATTACAAACTCTGTTCACCTTGATCAATGTATTAACCTCTCTGATTTTCAGGGTTTCTTTATGTAGGAAACGGGGAACTGTGAGGATTAAATGAGAAAATGAGGATAAAGAGCCTGCCCTGAATCCAATAGACACTTAACAGAAGCTAGTTTCATATCCTCCTTACTTGACTTCCTGGAAGTGTCATATGTACCAAAGATACAATCCTATACTCCTCTTGCAACCAAAAACAAATAAGTACTCTACAGAATGTTGAAACGTTTTTGTCTTTCAATATATTAACATTTCCCCAAATCTGTAACACAAGTGTGAACAGATTTTTTAACTGTCAAAGCAGCATGCTTACTTTGGGACAAGCCATACATGCAGAAAGATTAAAGCCACATAGTTCATCACCGCTGGCTGCCCCCAAAAGCAACTAAACTTGTAGCTCTGGAATGGCAGCATATAACAGAGCCATTTATTGATCTATTAGACCTGAGGGTCTGCACTCACACATTTGGTCATGTTTTGCTTGAAAAACACAGGGTTTGCTTCCAGCCTTGGAAACAACTCCTATGAAGACCAGATGGCATACAGTTTCAGCTAATTTAAAATTTCCCAGTAAGATATGCCAACTAAAGAAGGTCCTTTACCACCCAGTTCAAGGATTAGCCACCGCAGTCACTGACCTTCAACATACCATGAAAGGATTTCGGGGTGGAATCAGGAATGAGGCACTTTGTGCTCTGGGAAAACTGGCAGAACAGGCCTTTAGATAGCTAGATATTTTCAGAAGAAATTTTATGCAGGCAGTTTCTTGCATCTTTCCATACTTAGAAAAGTACTAAAACCATTAACTAAGATATTTGTTCCTCATGACTGGCAGCAACCCCCTGCCAAGATGTGTGCTTGACTGCATGTACCCCTTCTCCCAAATCCCATACCTAATGAGCTATTCTCCCAACTTCTTCGAAGCAGTCTTCAGGGCAATCTGAGAGGCTGTCTCTCAAGCTACAGCCCTCAGTAAGCCCTCAAATAAAACTAGAACTCACAGCTTCATGTTGTATGTTTGTATTTCAGCTGACAAATATATGCATAAATTATACACTGAAGTAACACCAAAATATGTATAATGGAATGTCCATTTCTGGTCTTCATTGGTAAAAGAAAATTATTCAAATCCTGGATATGCATCTTTTTGGAAATAATACCTTCTGAAACATCTTGATTCCCCAAAATGTTACATGATCAAAAGTAGGGCTTTCATTATTTGACTGTAAGCTCCAAAATGATCAGAGCTTTCCAGAAGCTAGTTCTAACCACAATGCCCTTGGACAGCTGGCCCTGGCTTTCTGTGTGCGATGCTGGCCAATCTGCGTTAACTATCTGGACTCTGGATGGCTGGACTGATGCAGGGAGGCTGACATCTGACTGTCCCTGGGGGATAAGTCCTGCGGCTCAGAGGCAAAGGAGCTGCCACCCCCTCTACCCTAATGGCAGGCAGCCCCTCCACAAACCTTCTGTCCTTGTATTTTCTCTATCCTAGACCTGCTGGGAGGACAGGGGTCTAGAGGTCTAAAGATTCAAATGCTTACTTTGTCACATTAAAACAGAATATCCATTTCCTCCCCCTCCCAATCCATGAAAAGCACATTATCTGCCCTTTGTGTTCCACATCTTCAGAGAGGAACATGTTATTGCGCAGGTCTCAGTCCAGCAATAGAAATGCATGGGAACACAGATTTGAAGTGTGGCAGCTTCCATGAGACAAAAACCTTGACAGTGACACCAGGTTTAAGTTTTGTTCAAACCATTTATCTTCCACCATTGAATAAAAAGAATGAAAAGCCTCAAAATACTAGTCAGTCACTACACAGAATCCTGGAACCTAAGAGTGAATTCTAGCCCAACTTTTCACGCAAAGCAAGAATTCTCTCAGTAACGTTGCTAGATCATTTCTTCTTGACCATTTCCCATAACAGAAACAGGGCACCTCAGGTTACTTTTTGTTAAAAATGCCTTTGCACTTAGAGTTGAACTTTGTCTCACTAGGACACATGGGTCCTCCATCTGCACTCCATCACTAAAGAGAACACGATGAACCAGTTCTATCACCATAAGATGCATTGGAACTACCACCACTTCCACTCTCCACCCAGCAAATCTTTTCTTCCCCAAAACGGTCACATTCGCATCAGCCACTTCTTATCTGATCTTCATAATCACAGATATCCAACTCTGATTACACTTCAATTTGTCTGTGCTTCCCTGAAATTGGTTCCCAGATGTAAAGACAACTTCCAGGTATGGTCTGCTGAGAGCAGGAGAGAAGGAAACAATCACCTCCCTTGCCTTACTGCCTCACTTCATCCTGGCTGGGGACTCCCACCCTCTTCCCAGCACGCACTTTCCGTTCTCTAGGACTGTGATGTAATAGGAACTGTGGAGAAGCTGGCCTGCCTTCTTTCTGAGCAGGATTCCTTACTTCCTTTAGCTGAAACTCAGGACTTGATGGTTCTTTATTATGATTAATTACCCCATATTAGTTTTGACTCATCATTCCAGCCTATCAAGGTATTTCTGGGCAGCGACTGTCATTCTGTGTGTTTGGCCAACTTTTCCTTTGTTGTGCCATTCAGAGATTGCACAGGTGTGTGAATTCTGTCCTCATGCAAGTAAATCACACGGGAGATTTAATAAGAAGAGTGTCAAGGGCACTGAGGTTTTCTCCATAGCTTGATGTTAATTTGTTCATTAATTAACGTTTCGGGGACCAACTGTGCCAACCCACTGCAAATCCCCATAACTGTAGAGTCATGTCTCATTTCTCAAAGTGCCCAGATCTACCTTCTTCAAAATCTCAAGGATCGTTGTTTAAAAGCCAGATTTTGGAAGTTCCGAAACCTTCTTTTATTATCCAAAGCTTGTGGGTTTTCAAAAATTGAGCTCAGACCAGGAGCATCAACATTACCTGGGAGCTTGTGAGAGAAATGCAAATTCCCAGGCCTCACCACAGACCTGCAGATTTGGGAACTGAGGGTGGGGCTGAGTCATCTGTTTTCAGCAAGATTCTGACACACGGGTGTAAGGATCACTGCTGCAGTTGAATACTGCATCTCTGGCAGAGAACCTTGGGGCATCCAGTGTACTTTCATCAGGAGATTGGAGGAGACCCTGAGCTCTTTTCTGAGGAAGATTCTGTCTTGTTTCTTAGCTTCTCCTTTAAGCCAAGGACAGCAAAAGCCAGGTATGTGTGTTTCCTGTCCCCACTCCCATCATGGTGAGTTTTCTCCAACAGATCTCCAAAAACCTGGAAGACAGTTGGCTGTAAAAATCCTATCCTGCCAAGGTCCACATGGGTACAGTGGGGCAGGCAGAAGTCTGTGAATCCCTTCATCCTGATCAGGAGCCTGAATTTCACAAGACAATCACTGTGGTCTGATCACAAGAGTCACCACCCACAGACTTATCCTTCCTCAACACAAAACATCTATCCCTCCAGGTTCTTGCCAAACATTATGACCTTGAACACTGTACTGTCCAGACTTTATAGGCAATGAATCTCAGCTCTGACTGCACATTAGAATTACGTAGGGAACTTTCTAAAATGCTGATGGCCAGGCCCAAATCTATCATATTGCAACCCGGAGTGGGGGGAAAGGCTTTTATATTCTAAAACCTCCACAAGTGATTCTGATGTGGAAAAAGGGTTGAGGGCCACCAGCAAATAATCCAGAAATATAATTTGTACACCCAGCTCAAGCCAAATCATCAAATGGATGAGCTGATGGAACTGTACCATTCTGATCTGTGAAGAATTGCTTTCTCTGCACTGTCCTCTAGACTTAAGCCTCTGACCTACAATGAAAGAGATCATATCTGTAAAAACAAAGAGCTAAGCCAACAACCACCCGAGGATACTGGGAAATTCTGTAGAGTAGTGAATAATTAAGACTACAAGCTCTGGGGCTCCCCTGGTGGCTCAGTGGTAAAGAATCCATCTGCCAATGCGAGAGACCCGGGTTCAATCCCTGGTCCAGAAAGATACCACACACCGGGGAGCAACTAGGCCCTGGTGCCACAGCTATTGAGCCTGTGCCCTGGAGCCTAGGAATCACAACTACTGAAGCCCACGTGCCCTAGAGCCCACTCTCTGCAATAAAAGAAGCCACTGCGATGAGAAGCCTGCACACCACAACCACAGTGTAGCCCCTACTTGCCTCAATTAGAGAGAAGCCAGAGCAGCAAGGAAGACCTAGCATAGCCCCAAACAAACAAACAAATAAATAAAATTAGGGCGAAAAAGACTACAAGGTCTGCATTCAAACTGCCTGGGTTCAAATCCAACCTTAGTAGGTGGCTTTAGGCACGTTTTCAGCCTCTCAAATCCTGTATTTCATTTGACAGTTGGAAATAAAGCATTGCCCCAAAAGGGTTGTTGGGGTGATTCGACGAGTTAATAAAAGCACAGGAAAGGTAAGGGGGCAGTCATCTCTGGATGAGTTATTACAGGATGTTGTGGTCACTGTTGTGAAAACACCACGGTGGCTGCTTTTCTCTTTTAATGAGAAAAATAAAAAGGATACATACAAATATCTATATTCCTAGCAACCCAAATTAATAGGTCTCCATCCTTATTTGCATACACATATTTATCATTTTTCTTTTAAAAATTGTGCATAATAAATACTATCATACCATATGTTTCTTTCTGCAGCTGGTTTATTTTCACTCAAAATTATCACACACATACGCATACACTGGGCTTCCCTGGTGGCTCAGATGGTAAAGAATCTGCCTGCGATGCAGGAGATGTGGGTTCAATCCCTGGGTTGGGAAGATCCCCTGTAAAAGGGAATGGCTAACCACGCCAGTATTCTTGCCTGGAGAATTCGATGGACAGAGATGTCTGGTGGGCTATTCTGATGCACAGAGATGTCCATGAGTCTGCAAGAGTCAGACACAACTGAGCAACTAACACACACACACACACACCCAAGTTCATTCCTACCACATAATTCCATGGCATGATTTCTGATTTTTGATAAGTCATTCCACTGACTTATTCTCCTTTAGGTTGTTTCTGATTCTTTGCCCTTCAGAACAGTGCTACAGGATCTGCTGCTTGGGAGGCTGTGGCCTGACTGTCTAAAATAAGCAGAACTGCTGTATCATAAGGTAGAACTAGTTTTAGTTTTACCAGCTATTCCATATTGCTCCTCCAAATGGCCATACCAATTCACACCAGACAAAGATTTCTTTGAAGGACTTTTACAAGAATAGGCTATACGTTCAGATCTCAGTATCAGAGTGCCTCTTCTAAGTGACCGGCTTGGTAAAGCTTTTAGTCATTGAGAATTTATACATAAAAACGTATGCCTCTTTATTTGGGGCACGAGGGTGCATGAATCAGCTTGATGGCCGCACTGCTGGTGAACCTCAGTGGCAGAAGAAGAGCCTCTCCGTGTGCTTGGCTTACCTTTATTGTCCCTGTGCTCCAATTCTCTTGACTTCCCACTATTTCCTGTGTAGCGTGTGTATTCTTGGAAACCACTTCAAAGAGTTGGTGAAATTAGATGATGTTTAAATAAGTTGTTTTTTTTTTTTTTTTTTTAAGCTAGAAAGTTGTACAAGCTGCTGCTGGGCTGTTGGCAAGACGTTCTGACAATGGATAGTTTTCTTCCTACTCTAGGCTGCCTTCCATGGTGTTTCTTTAGGTGAGCCCTGGCCTCAGCTTGACAGTTGCAACTGCCTCCAATGTCTCCAAGCGGGAAGGGAGGAAGAGACAGACAAATGATGATTCTAGTGCACAGAACTGGAAGACAGCACGTCAGTGAAGAAAGGAACAGGAGATTGGGAGGGGCCTGAATGGCCATGGTCCTTACTACTAGCCTTCTGGAAGTTTACAGATGGATAATTCAGAGCTGGCAGGATTTCTAGGAGAGTGCACTTACAGGCAGATGTGGAGGAGGTGGCACAGGTTATTTCCAAATCTTATGTAAATTCCATGTCACACACCTAAACAAATCCTAGGCTTCACCAGAAGAGAAGCTATTGACTCAGACCTTAATTTTCTACCTTGCTCACAAGGCTATCACAAGATAGATACCTTATCAAACATTTCAAATAGACTTTTCATAGGTCTGACATCCTTAAAAAATAGGAAGAGCTTGCTATGCATAAACCCTCTCTGGCAATACAGACTGGCTGCCTTGATGGCCAGGGCTTGGTTCTAACACCGAGCCCCTACTGCTGGTCACATGTCCCCTAGTTAGGCCGCTGTCTACGTGCTCTGCTGCCCTCACCCTTCTAGCCCACAGCCTGGTGGACATGCCTGGATTTATCACTGGAACAGGAAGCCTACTGCTTACTTCACGAGCAAACTCATCATTCCCTTATGCTGATACCTGTGCTGACTCCCCTGATTCTGATTAAAACAACCACCCCTCTCCTGCTTCAGCCCCAACTTTCTCTCCCAGATCCCCCAATTCTGCAGATTCTAGCTATGCCATGACCCTCCCTCCTCACCCCAAAATCTGTTTTCCATTCTTTCATCCCTATAACCGCCAATCCATTTTAGACCCCCATTGGGGGGGGGGGGGCGGTCTCCACTTTTTCTTTTCCAACACTTAGATCTACCTCACGTTCTCCTGGCCCAGTTCACCTTTCCAGAAAGATTTCAGTGTCTCTTCTCTACACCAAATTCTCACTGGTCACTGAACTTGGTTAAAAATCCTAAGCCCTTCACAAGGCAGTGAAATTTATGTGACTTCAGACTCTGGTTCTATCTACCACCTACTCTGTGTTACTAAACTACTGAGTTGTTTTCTCATCTGAAAAAAGGGCCAAATAATCATACTAAGTCTTTCTGAAGACCGACTGAAATAATACATGTCATGCACTAAGCACAGTACTTGGGAGACATCACTCAGTTATATTTTAGTTGTATTAACCAAACCTCAACTGTAAAATCTCACCTGCATACCTAACATTGTATACTCTCCTGCAGTTACACCACTCTGCCTTGGTTCTTAGGCTAGTTCTTCTCTGCAAAGCATACTTCTAATCTGCTGTCTCTCTTCCATCTATAGAAATTCTCCCCACCCTCCAAACAGCATTGCAAGCATCATCTGCTCCATGAAACCTTTTCCAAAAGCACCCCCATCACTGGTTTTGTTTCTCTTTTGAACTCCTACCTTACTTTTGTGCCTTCAAGTATGTCATAAGTTGCCCACATTTTGAGATTACTCTTTGAAACCTGACCACTAGATGTTAGATCTATATCATGATCAATGACTGAATTTTACTCATCTTTACATTCTGGGGGAAAGCTACTTAAAGATGAGTGGCCATGACAATCGAGCCAGACTGAATATCCTTCCTTAATATTAGTTAAGAGGAAAAAGTCCTCTCTGTAAGCATATTGATCTATTTCCAAGGAGCCACTCTCCTTCCCTCTTCACTAGACTTATTTGGGATTACAGGTATATTTCAGAACGTTTTAGCTATCCCTTTCCTTTTGAAGTCTCTTTACCATTTTCTTTGGCCACAGGAGAGATTATTTCTTTCTTTGAACTGTTTGAAATGTTTGTAGTGTACAGAGCTCTGCCCAAAGCATGCTTCTTTGGGGATTTCATCTCCCGGTTCCTGTCACTTTATATCACTGGCCAATTCTGCTTATGGGTCAGAAAGAAATCCAGAGATATCCTCCCTTGCATTATTTTCTCAGTCTTCTTAAAAATTAAATGATCAGCAGAACAAGTCAAGAGTTTATAAGAAGTTAGCAGAATAAAACTTCCAGTGGGTTTTACCAACATGCTTGGCATCCCTTCTAGAGTTGGGCTTCCCTGGTGGCTCAAATGATAAAGAATCTGCCTGCAATGCAGGAGATCCAGGTTCGATACCTGGGTTGGAAGATACCCTGGAGAAGGGAATTACAACTCAATCCAGTATTCTTGCCTGGAGAATTCCATGGACAGAGCAGTCTGGTGGGCTACAGTCCATGAAGCCACAAAGAGTCGGACATGACTGAGTGACTAACACGAAGAGTAATAATCTCTGAGGAAAAAGTACCATCCATAACCTGTGTGGCAATCCATAAAACTGACCCTACTACAACAAACTTTCTGTGGTTTCTCTGTCCCCATTGCCCTCACCTAGAAATCTACCTTTAGGGCCTGGGTTTCCATAGGCCTGCTTCTTAAAGCAAAATAGTCCCTTCTAGAACCCTATCTTCATCATTAGAAACATCCTAACCTTCCTGGTGAGACAAATTAGATGATTAAATCAAGGCCCAACTTTTAATGTTCACTTTGCTTAGTCCTCAGCGGCTGCATACAGGTATGACAACCACCCTGCTTCCTGGTGTTCTTTTAGCGAATTACTGAAGTTCTCTTCCTTGGCCACTGGTCTTCCCTTTGCTATGCCTATTGTTCTCTACTCAGTCAGATTTCAATCCTTTTTTTCTTCCCATCAAATTTCAGTTGAACTCTCTTGATCAGGTTAGCCATCTCTTACCAAATACACACACTGATCCTCACAGATGCCAAAACCTTTCCCTGCACACCAGACCTTGTTTATCAACACTATCAGTGTGACAGCTACTTGCAACTTTCTGTATCCTTTTCCAGCTCATGGTCTATCCTCCTCAAAACACCAAGGATATATTTGTGGTTTTTTTGGACAATGTAGTGTATTTTCTTAAAAACCTTTTTCTTCTGTATTGGAGTATAGCCAGTTAACACTGTTGAGATGGTTTCAGGTGCACAGCACAGGGACTCGCTCATACATATACATGTATCCATTCTCCCCCAAGCTCCCGTCCCATCCAGGATGCCATGTAACGTTGAGCAGAGTTCCCTGTGCTATTCAGTAGGTTGTTGTTGATTATCCATTTTAAAATATAGCAGTTTGTACCTGTACAGTTTACATTTCTTTTGGCCAAAGAAATGAACAGGGTGATGGTTTGTAGATCTGAAATTTTGGCAGGTTATCATGCATGCAAGGAGAGATAAGAAAGCCTTCCTCAGTGATCAGTGCAAAGAAATAGAGGAAAAAAATAGAATGGGAAAGATTAGAGATCTCTTCAAAAAAAATTAGAGATACCAAGGGAACGTTTCATGCAAAGATGGACACAATAAAGGACAAAAAATGGTATGGACCTAACAGAAGCAGAAGATATTAAGAAGAGGTGGCAAGAATACAAAGAACTATACAAAAAAGATCTTCACGACCCAGATAATCACAATGGTGTGATCACCCACCTAGAGCCAGACATCCTGGAATTTGAAGTCAAGTGCGCCTTAGGAAGCATCACTATGAACAAAACTAGTGGAGGTGATGGAATTCCAGTGGAGCTATTTCAAATCCTAAAAGATGGTGCTCTGAAAGTGCTGCATTCAATATGGCAGCCAATTTGGAAAATTCAGCAGTGGCCACAGGATTGGAAAAGGTCAGTTTTCATTCCAATCCCAAAGAAAGGCAATGTCAAAGAATGCTCAAACTACCCTACAATTGCACTCATCTCACGGACACGACTGAGAGACTTCACTTTCACATTTCACTTTCCTGCAGTGGAGAAGGAAATGGCAACCCACTCCAGTGTTCTTGCCTGGAGAATCCCAGGGACGGGGGAGTCTGGTGGGCTGCCGTCTATGGGGTTGCACAGGGTCGGACATGACTGAAGCAACTTAGCAGCAGCAGCAGCACACACTAGAAAGTAACGCTCAAAATTCTCCAAGCCAGGCTTCAACAGTACATGAACCGTGAACTTCCAGATGTTCAAGCTGGATTTAGAAAAGGCAGAGGAACCAGAGATCAAATTGCCAACATCTGTTAGATCATTGAAAAAGCAAGAGAGTTTCAGAAAAAACATCTATTTCTGCTTTACTGACTACACCAAAGCCTTTGACTGTGTGGATCACAATAAACTGTGGAAAATTCTTAAAGAGATGGGAATACCACACCACCTGACCTGCCTCTTGAGAAATCTGTATGCAGGTCAGGAAGCAACAGAACTGGACACGGAAAAACAGACTGGTTCCAAATAGGGAAAGGAGTACATCAAGGCTGTATATTGTCACCCTGCTTATTTAACTTATATCCAGAATATATCATGAGAAATGCTGGGCTGGATGAAGCACAAGCTGGAATCAAGATTTCTGGGAGAAATATCAATAACCTCAGATATGCAGATGACACTACCCCTATGGCACAAAGCAAGGAACTAAAGAGTCTCTTGATGAAAGTGAAAGAGAAGAGTGAAAAAGTTGGCTTAAAGCTCAACATTCAGAAAATGAAGATCATGGCATCTGATCCCATCATTCATGGCAAATAGATGGGGAAACAGTGGAAACAGTGACAGACTTTATTTTGGGGGGCTCCAAAATCACTGCAGACTGTGGCCACAGCCATGAAATTAAAAGACGCTTGTCCTTGGAAGAAAAGTTATGACCAACCTAGACAGCATATTAGAAGCAGAAACATTATTTGCCAACAAAGGTCTGTCTAATCAAGTCTATGGTTTTCCAGTAGTCATGTACAAATGTGAGAGTTGGACTATAAAGAAAGCTGAGTGCCAAAGAATTGATGCTTTTAACTGTGGTGTTGGAGAAGACTCTTGAGAATCCCTTGGACTGCAAGGAGATCCAACCTGTCCATCCTAAAGAAAATCAGCCCTTAATACTCATTGGAAGGCCTGATACTGAAGCTGAAGCTCCAATAGTTTGGCCACCTGATGTGAAGAACTGACTAATTTGAAAAGACCCTGATGCTGGGAAAGATTGAGGGCAGGATAAGAAGTGGACAACAGAGGATGAGATGGCATCACTGACTCGATGAACATGTGTTTGGGTAAACACAAGAAGTTGGTGATGACAGGGAGGCCTGGCGTGCTGCAGTCCATAGGGTCTCAAAGAGTTGGACACGACTGAGTGACTGAACTGAACTGATAATGCATGCCTTTGCTTATTGTTCACCAATAAGTCCATTTTACTTCTTTTAATCACAGAACTCTCAAGCTTAGCTGGGCACAAGTTCATCTAATCAGAAGCTACATTTCTAACTTTTCTTGCAGCTTCGTGGCCACCAGAGAGATGTGAGTAGAAGCTATGTTAACAAGAGCATACCCCTCAACCTTCCCTATTCCTGAGGGCTGAGAGATGGTGACAACTAGACCAGAATTGAAACCATTATTTGAGGACGGCAATGTCATTGGACCAGCCCAGGAATAACCATACCTGGACAGTCACAGGAAAGAGAAATAAACTTCAGTCTTGTTATTTGGGGGTCTCTCAGTTACAGAGGTTTAGTGCAAACAATATAGGCGCTAAGAAGGTAGCATGCTTTACAATCAGGAATCTTGGGTCACCTTTGTACCCCCTCAACAGAAAGTTGCCAACCGTATCTATGATGGTCAGCTTCCTGGGCCCAGAAACAGGAAACCCTGAAACACTGGCAGTAAGAATCCTTACTGTTTGATAAAGCAGGAAAGCCACTGTTTCCAAGTTCGCAAAGTATATTATCTTCTCCGAAAGCAACCCCATATTCTTCAGTAGGCCTTGGGATAGAGATGAATCCTCAAATCACTTCACCTTCTCCAGCAGGACAGCCCCCTGCATGTTGCATTTACCCCAAAACAGTCCTCAGAGCCACTCCAGAACTGAAGACTTAATGTTCTGGGTGGAGAGGGGTGAGTCCACAGGGCATATGACCATCCCTCCACTCTTGAATGAGAAAATCGGAAACAGGCTGAGTTTCCTTCTCTTTCTGCTATTTAGCCACCCTGACTTGCCCTTCTCTGTCTCTAGAGGAAGAAACACTGATGGATAAAGGTGGGCTAGTAAAGGAAACTATTGTGAAAGACAAGAGGCTGACTGAGAACAGCCAAACTGATGAAAATTCAACTTAATATCTATAAAGTGCCTATACAGACAGTATATTAAAAAGCAGAGACCTTTGCTGACAAAGGTCCATAGACTCAAAGCTATGGTTTTTCCAATAGTCATCTATGGATGTGAGAGTTGGACCATAAAGAAGGCTAAATGTCAAAGAATTGATGGTTTCCAATTGTGTTGTTGGAGAAGACTCTTGAGAGGCCCTCAGACATCAAGAACATCAAACCAAACAATCCTAAAGGAAATCAATCCTGAATATTCATTGGAAGGACTGAAGCTGAAGCTGAAACTCCATTACTTTGGCCACCTGACAAAGAGCCGACTCATTGGAAAAGACCCTGATGCTGGGCAAGATTGAGGGCAGGAGGAGAAGGGGATGACAGAAGTTAAGATGGTTGAATGGCATCACTGACACAACGGACATGAGTTAAGCAAGCTTTGGGAGATAGTAAAGGACAGGGAAGCCTGCTGTGCTGCAGTTCATGGGGTCGCAAAGAGTCGGACTGAGCGACTAAACACCACCACAAAGTGTCCATAGCTCTGCTAACCCCAAACGATGGAAACGAGTGACGTGAGGCTTAATCCAAGGAGGACCCACCCTGGCCAAGGAGATAAGGTATCTGTAGATGAAACAAGTGAGAACACAGTTCAGGGTGGGCTATCTAGGAGGTTTTGTGGACATTCACAGGGAAGAGTTCAGGGAAGCTGATGTTGTGAGCTATATTAAAGAGGTGTCCTGAGGGGAGCCTTAGAGATGTGGACAGGACATGACTAGGTAGAGAGGAATGTAGGGGGTGGGGAGGACACCTCCCACAGGATTTCCCAAGCCTGGCTGCCTGGCAGGATCACCCTGAGGAGCATCTACAGACTACCAAAGTCTGGCCCCACTCCATACCAACTCATCCAGAGGCTCTGGGATGAGGCCCAGGCAAGTTCCCCAGGTGACTCTGATGCAATGTGTGGGCTGGGACCCACTCCCTGATCCTGCATCCAGAAATGATAGAAAGATGTACTCCACAGAACTGCCGACTTTTACCTTAGCATTTCATTTCATTTCAGTATCTAATGCCAGACCAACATCTATTGCATCTCATTTGTACCAAATTAAAATGCAGAGCAGGATGTGACTTAGCAATTTAAAGGGTAAGAAGAGAAAGCGCCTCTGAAGAACTTAAATTAACATCTTGTGGTTTGAATTTTATCAGTGGGTGTTGCGAACCTCTCTTAACTGACAACTGCTGGCGGAAGTAGGGTAGATTTTAACAATTGGCAACCACAGACAGCATTTCATTACTGATCTAAAAAGACTATCAGTTGAGTCACTATAAAATGTGAATGTGAATTTTTTAAACTTCTATCACTCATAAAAATCTAGTAAAGTCTGTTCAGCAATGTAAACATCAAGCTAACAATGACTAATACTCCATCAATGTTACCTGAATGCTCTCAAATAACAAGAAACGAAATACCTAGTGGTTGTGGTTAAGGTATCAGATGTACACACTTCAAGTTGTCTGTCCTCCTAACTAAAAATAACCCAAGGGCTGAGATGCTAAGCTTCAAACAAATTCTATAAAAGGTATTTCCCAAGATATTATGTATACATTTGGGGAGAATTGCTGGGGCAATAGTAAACAATCTCTTGTAAGAGGCCCAAAAGAAAATTTAGCAAATGTAGGTGGGGAGGAAAAGGGATATAGGGAGTTTTCCTCTCCTAGGGGATGGACTACTGCAAGAAAATGAGCATGAGACACTTCTAAACCAGTACAAACTGAAAAACAGTTGTAAGGAGAAACAGAATGAAAAGGCAGAGAAAACAGTTTCTTAAAAAATCGAGGTGGTTATTGGCAGACTAAAGCTAAAAAGGCGAGAAAAAGGTAAAGCACCTCTGCTACTAATGTTAACCGTGAAGGTTGTTTTCTTCCTCCAGGAGAGTGCGTATATCAGAAGCAATTTGAAGACTGTGTCTAACTTTAGTTTTTTGTAACTAGTACTAAACTCAACATGTGGCAGGTTATTTGTTTATCAGATTGATGCTCAACACTGAAAAAAACAAAACAACCCAATTAAAAAATGGGCAGGAGACCTGAACAGACATTGTTCTAAAGTAGCCATGCAGATGGCTAACAGGCACATGAAAAAATGCTCAACATCATTCATCAGAGAAATGCAAATCAAAACTACAGTGGCATCACCTCACACCTGTCAGAATAGCTGTCATCAAAAAGAACACAAGTAAGAAACGTTGGTGAGGATGTGGAGAAAAGGGAACCTTCATGCACTGTTGCTAGGAATGTAAATTGGTGCAGCCACTGCGGAAAACAGCATGGAGGTTTCTCAAAAAACTAACTACAGAACTACTGCATCACCCAGCTATTCCACCCCTGGGTATATAGCCAAACAAAACAAAACAAGAACACTAATTCAAAAAGATACATGCACCCCAATGTTCATAGCAGCATAATTTACAGTTACCAAGATATGGAAGCAACCTAAGTATCAATCAACAGATGAACTGATGAAGAGGTGATACATACACATATATACACAACAGAATACTACTCGGCTAGAAAAAAAGAATGAAATTTTGCCATTTGCAACAACATGGACGGACTTGGAGGGTATTATGCTAAATGAAACAAGTCAGACAGAGAAAGATAAATACTGAGTGGCATCATTTATATGTAGAATTTAAAAAGTAAAACCAGTGAATATAAGAAAATATCAACAGACTCGCAAATATAGAGAACTAGTGCTTACCAGTGAGGAGAGGTAAGAAGGAGTGGAAGGATAGGGGTAGGATATTAAGAGGTATAAACTACTATGTACAAAATAAATAAGATACAAGGATAAAATGTACAATGGAGAATATGGCCAATATTTTATAACAACTGTAAAAGAAGCATAACCTTTAAAACTGTGAGTCTCTATATTGTACACCTGAAACTTAAATAATATTGCACAGCAACTACACCTCAATAAATAAATATAAAAACAAATAAAAGCAAAACCTGTGTCCCCTTCCCCTTGCTTCTAGAAGATTTTATCTCAGAGATAGGCAAAGAAACATTCTAAAGCATCCATTTATCACACTGAAAAAATTCTGTAGAAAGGTGGATCCTAATTGTTTAGGAGTTTACATCTAGTGAGAATGTAAAGAAAGAGTTATAATAGAAAGTACAAATAAGAAAATCTAAGTCAGAAGTGAGATGTAAAGTATCAAAACTCCAGCTGGATTCCACCTGGTTAATTTTTGAAATAATTTTCAGCAACCAGGACCCTGCTCTTCACTTGATTCCTCTACGTTGTGCATTCATTGTAGATATCAGTTGAACCAGGGGTTTAGCACACTGAAGCTGTTTCAATACATCGTTTTGCATTTAGACAGCATCTATCATCAAAGAAGTCACTGCTGCTGCTGCTGCTAAGTCGCTTCAGTCATATCCGACTCTGTGCGACGCCTTAGACGGCAGCCCACCAGGCTCCCCGTCCCTGGGATTCTCCAGGCAAGAACACTGGAGTGGGTTGCCATTTCCTTCTCCAATGCATGAAAGTGAAAAGGGAAAGTGAAGTCGCTCAGTCATATCCGACTCCTAGCGACCCCATGGACTGCAGCCTACCAGGCCCCTCCATCCATGGGATTTTCCAGGCAAGAGTACTGGAGTGGGTTGCCATTGCCTTCTCCGAAAGAAGTCACAGTACTATGCAAATGGAAACTCCCCCACTTCACACCCAAAGGCAGAACAGCCCCAGTGCTCAACAATGACAATCATACCTCCTGAAAATGAGGCGAGCCCCAGACCTCAAGGCTTATCAATGGCTTAAAAGGAGCTGATGCCAATTCTGAATCATTATTACTGAGTGAGGAAGATGTGTTTTTTAAAGACAACGGCACCAAGATGAATCTCATCCCAAAGCTTGTCTTACAAAATAATACTGACATTTCTCTATCCATTGGTAGGGTCTGTTTCCTTCTCTTGAACCTGAGTAGGCTTGTGACCATAGCTGAAGCAATGCTTTCTGACTTCCAAGGCTCTGTTAGAAATGATAATATAGCTTTCACTTGATGCTCTCTGTCAGGATCCTCACCCTTCTACTTAGCCATCACGATGTGAGGACAGCAATGTGGAGAGAACACATGGAGGGGCTCGTCTGGAAAAGCTGAGACCACTCCGTCAGCTGAGAGCATCAACGCCCAGACATGCAAATGAGCAAGCCTTCCAATATCAACCTCTGTGCAGTCCCAGAAGACACTGAGTAGAGCAGAGTCCAGCAGTCCCCACAGAGTCCTGTTTTAATTGCAGATTTGAGGGCTAAGTAAACCTCATTATCTTAGCCTACCAAGTTTTAGGGCCATTTGTTATACAGCATTAGGTAACTGAAACACTAGGCAGAAACTCTTGGCCCATCTTCAGGCTAGTCAGGTGGGAAGCATGAGAACACAGGGTCAGAAAGACCAAGTTCAATCAGCAGAAACGACCAACAGGCTCTGCCTACCAGAGAATCCCACTCCCATCACGTAGGTCAGATTTGGAAGAGGGCTCCTTGGTCAGCAAACCCAGACCTCACTCAGAAAGTCACTTATACAAAGCACACGATAGAGTTTATGGGCCAATTAGCTGATCCAGGGAGGTATGTGTCTGATACTGAGGAAGAGCCCACAAATGGAACACTGAAAATCCC
The DNA here is from genome assembly GCF_029407905.1 of Bubalus kerabau. Taxonomy (NCBI): domain Eukaryota; kingdom Metazoa; phylum Chordata; class Mammalia; order Artiodactyla; family Bovidae; genus Bubalus; species Bubalus kerabau. The sequence continues at coordinate 74,167,479 of NC_073631.1, read as the reverse complement.
ATTTGTAAATGGCCACAAATCCCTTCAGAACCCTTTAAATACATCTTTTAACACAGACCTCAAAATCCCCACTTACCACTTGGCATTTCTCTTCAATAGCTTAAGCAGTGGTTGGGAACGAGTTTTCAACTGGCAACTGAGCCACAAAGAAATTATCTTACTAAGGTCATGGGGTCAGTCGTTGTGGGTACAAGTAGGACAGAACCCAGGACTGTACATCAAGAACATCCATTCAGAAGGGGAAGAGGGAATTAAAGTAAAAGTCCTAAGTATTTAAATATTTCTAAAGAGCAGTTTTATTGTTAAAGAGTCGAAATCTCCAGCACCATGGATCCTTTGGAAAGAACACTGACAAAGTCTTGGACCAGAGTCCAAGAGTCTTGACCAGTCTTGGCCAGAGTCTGGTTGATTCTGAAGTGCAAAGATCTAGCCTCAATCATACACAGGATTCCTCGGATGCTATCTGGTGCCCAGAAACCAGAGGATGCCAGCAAGGCAGTAAGAAGAACTGAGTTTCATCACCCAAGTTAGAGCAGAAGAATGACTGAAAGCAAAGGGAGGGAGGGAGAAGACAGGAGAGCAGTCATTAAGGCTGAATGAACACTGAATGATTGTGAAATAGAAGCTCAGCATCTGAACCAGCCAGCCAACAGAACCTGGGGTGCTGTCTGACATCACAGCCTCTAGTCAAATGTGGGTACTGAATTAAGTGCAACTAAGAAACTCAATTTTAAATCTTAATAAACTAAATAACTTAAATTTCCATAGCCATGTGTGGCTGGTAGCTGCCATGTCAGACCAATACAGCTTTAGACACCATTCTAAACCTCTTATTTTCTCCCTCCTTTCCCTTAGCACAAAGTGAAATACCCTGGGATATTCCTGCCTCCCGAAACCTACCAGGTGCATTCTCACTCCAACCAACTCTGAAAAAATCAATGGCTGGTAGACAGCTGAGTCATCACAGGCCAGGTGTCCAACACTTAAATGTATTAAGTCATCTGGGAAATTTTCTTCCCCACTCCTTCCATTGTTGGAGACAATGAATTACAGAATGAAAGAGGCTATTCGTTTTCTACATGAGATCAGCAGGGATTTTTAAGTAATAAGCCCAGCTGCAATTTCCAGGTACTTCAAACTGTCTCAGTGCAGAGATTAGTTCCTTCAACTCACACAGCTTCCATGGACAACCATTAGGAGCGTGAAGTTCATGTGTCTCTTAGGAAGGGCTTATAATGGCAGTTCAGTTTAAAGATAAAGAGTCTGTGACATGAGGCAAAAGATCATGTTTCAAAACAGAAGAAAAAAGAATTATCAGTTCAAACAATTATCAGATGTCAGTTTGTTTGGCATCTGATATTTACCATTGTCTACTATCTTCAGATGGAAAAAAAAAACCTCCATCGCAGGCCAGCAAAGTACCTTTTCACAGAGTGAGGAGGGAAGGGAGAAGCCTTTTACTTTTAAGAGGATTCCACACAATTTTGCAAAGTCCTAGAAACAGCTCCACAGAGCTGCCCAGTAGTAATGTTTTAGCCTGGGGGAAAACTGTTTCTTTAGCAAAGAAATGAGAAATTCGCTAAGAAAACAGCTAATTTCCCAACATTGAAAAGTTCCCATAATTCAATATTCAATTACCAACTCAAACTTATTGCCCAATATAATTCTACCATTTCAGGCAAACAGATAGTCTTAAAAGTCCCCCATTAAAACAGGCATTCTCATAAATCACTCATGTATGCTAAGTCGCTTCAGTCGTGTCTGACTCTTTGCAAGCCTATGGACTGTAGTCCCACCAATATTCTTTGTCCATGGGATTCTCCAGACAATGAGTGTAGCCTCTGTAGGAGACAATTAAGCAATAGAAAAGTTGTCTTTCAAAAATAAAGGCAATAGGGAATAATTCCCAAAGATAAAACAACTTAGGAAATAGGGCTTCAAAAAGCCTTTTCCAAAATAAACTTAATGATGATGAACTGCACCAAACATAAAATTATCAAGAATGATAAAACCATGGGAAAAAAAGAGCAATCAGATCAGATCACTCAGTCGTGTCCGACTCTTTGCGACCCCATGAATCGCAGCACGCCAAGCCTCCCTGTCCATCATTGATCGGATTAAATACGTGGGGGAATAGACAGGTGAGGTAGAGCTACTAAGTGTTAAAAGTATTTGTTGTTGTTCAGTGGCTAAGTCATATCCCACTCTTGTGACATCATGGACCTAGCCCACCAGACTTCTCTGTCCATGGGGTTCTCCAGGCAAGAATACTGGAATGAGTTGCCATTTCCTTCTCCAGGGGATCTTCCTGGAGCAGGGATCAAACCCACAGCTCCTGTATTTGCAGACAGATTTTTTTTCACCACTGAACCACCAGGGAAGCCTACGTTACAAAAAATAAATTCTAACAAAATGAAAATAAAACAAATGACAAACATTTGACATCAGGGGAGAGCTGCTGGGCCAAAGAATTGGGTTGTTTTTTATATACATTGTTTTAGCTCACCCAACCCATTCTCACTCCCAGACAGCTCACTCTCTTCTGACTAAGGGAATTAATCCTCTTGGGATAAAAAATTACTCTTCAGTAGCCTGGTTATTTCTTTGCCTTTTGTTAAATTGAAGTAAAATAGAATATTCTATTTACTTTTAAAACCATGTTTAACTTGAGCTCAGTCTTATACAATTATTTCTCCCCATCGTTTATCCCTCCCTCCATCATCTCTCTCACTTTACACACCAGCCAAGCCTGAAATTAATGCTAACACTGGTTAGTTTCTGGTTGAGATTTTGGGGAAATATTTTAACTTTTCCTTTAAGCTTTTTTTGTTTTGTTTTGCTTGCTTTTTAAAAATAAGAAACACATGTAACTGAAGTAAATATAAAACAGCAATTACTTTACTGACTTGATACCAGACCACCTGACCTGCATCCTGAGAAACCTATATGCAGGTTAGGAAGCAACAGTTAGAACTGGACATGGAACAGACTGGTTCCAAATAGGGAAAGGAGTACGTCAAGGCTGTATATTGTCATCCTGCTTATTTAACTTATATGCAGAGTACATCATGTGAAATGCCAGGCTGGATGAAGCACAAGCTGGAATCAAGATTGCTGGGAAAAATATCAATAACCTCAGATATGCAGATGACACTACCCCTATGGCAGAAAGCGAAGAACTAAAGAGCCTCTTGATGAAAGTGAAAGAGGAGAGTGAAAAAGTTGGCTTAAAGCTCAACATTCAGAAAACGAAGATCATGGCATCTGATCCCATCATTTCATGGCAAAGAGAAGGGGAAATAATGGAAACAGTGACAGATTTTATTTTGGGGGGCTCCAAAATCACTGCAGATGGTGACTGCAGCCATGAAATTAAAAGACACTTGTCCTTGGAAGAAAAGTTATGACCAACCTAGACAGCATATTAAAAAGCAGAGACATTGTTTGCCAACAAAAGTCCTTCTAGTCAAAGCTATGGCTTTTCCAATAGTCATGTATGGATGTAAGAGTTGGACTAGAAACAAAGCTGAGTGCCGAAGAATTGATGCTTTTGAACTGTGGTGTTGGAGAAGACTCTTGAGAATCCCTTGGACTGCAAGGAGATCCAACCAGTCCATCCTAAAAGAAATCAGTCCCGAATATTCATTAGAAGGACTGATGCTGAAGCTGAAACTCCAATACTTTGGCCACCTGATGTGAAGAACTGACTCATTTGAAAAGACCCTGATGCTGGGAAAGATTGAAAGCGGGAGAAGGGGATGACAGAGTATGAGATGTCTGGATGGCATCACCGACTTGATGGACATGAGTTTGAGTAACCTCCGGGAGCTGATGATGGACAGGAAGCCTGGCGTGCTGCAGTCCATAGGGTCACAAAAAGTTGGACACAACTGAGAGACTGAACTAAACTGAATGGTTCATTTTCCTAAAATGGTCACCTGACCTGTGCTTCTCTTATTTCCCCAACAACCCCCAACCTCAGATTCTGACTCAATATGCTCACTAGCCCTCTTCATTCTCTGGTTGTGCCTCAGTTTTTGGAGAAACATGCTTCAACATGAGAGAACTGTCCTATGTCACACCTCCCATAGTCATCAGGAAAAGTGCAGGCCTCCCAAGAATGTGGGAAAATGTAGATAAGTAAAAATCGCAGGGCTTGGGTCTTTTAACTAGAGGTGTGAATGGAAACTATTGACACTGGGAATTCCATGTGTGCTGCTGTTACACAACAGGGATGGCACACCAACACACACAATGTGGATTTACTGGAAGTGAAGTTATCTATACCACAAAGACTTCTTCCAATACTAGGTATCTATTTATGTGTCCCTCCCACTTCTCTCTTCCTGTCTTTCTATTACTCTCATTCTCACACTCTCCCCGCCACCCACCCTTTCTCCTGCCACCCTCCCTCTGGTTAAAAGAAACCCTCCTTCTCTTTAAAGGAAAGTCAAATAAACAAACCCTATTAGATGACCTGCCTTCCCAGGTGGTGCTAGTGGTGAAGAATCCACCTGCCAATGCAGGAGACACAAAGCAGGTTTGATCCCTGGGTTGGGAAGATCCCCTGGAGTAAGAAATGCCAACCTGCTCCAGTATTCTTGCCTGGAGAATTCCAAGGACAGAGGAGCCCGGTGGGCTACAGTCCATGGGTCGTAAAGAGTCAGACACGACTGAGTACACATACGCACACACATTTAGATGACCTGGAAGAAGAAGGAAGGTGGGTGTTTGGGTTGAGGGAGGGAAGATGGAAGAAGAACCATTAGAATACAGCATGGCTACATCTGTATATGTAATTGCATACAGTCCGTTCTACCACACAACTCTAAAAATGCATTCCAGGTATGACAAGCTTATCTGACAACTCAGAACTGGGTAGCTGTTCATGTTTTTGTTTATTCCATGGCAGAAGTCAGCGGTCTTGCTTGGTGTGGGTCCCTGTTCCCCTGCCTCTTCCTGTCCTCTATCTTTTAAAAGCTGTATCAGAGCAAAAGCTGCAGAAATCAAATTTTACCCATTCAACAGATCATGGATTATTAGGCACCACATAGACCAACCTAAACAAGTAAGTAAGTAAGTAAATGAAGTCACTCAGTCGAGTCCGACTCTTTGCGACCCCGTGGACTGTAGCATACCAGGTTCCTCTGTCCATGGGATTTTCCAGGCAATAGTACTGGAGTGGATCGCCATTTCCTTCTCCAGCGGATCTTCCTGACCCAGGGATCGAACCCGGGTCTCCCGCATTGTAGACAGACGCTTTACTGTCTGAGCCACCAGGGAAGTCCAAGGAAATGGCAACCCACTCCAGTATTCTTTCCTGGAAAATCCCATTGACAGAGGAGCCTGGCGGGCTATAATCCATGGGGTCACAAAGAGTCAACACGGCTGAGTGACGGGGCACACAAACAAGTAACATGTTAAAAAAAAAATCAGATCCTGGAAGGTAGGGTATTTTATAAGTTAACTGTACATACATGCAATTTTCAGGAGTTCGATTTTAACTTCTAACTTAAGCTCTCACTTTTTTGATAAGTGAGACGACATCGTTTCTATGTAATATACCAGTAGACATGACCCATCCTAGAAACAGCAGCTCAAAAAGACTAAGAAATCAAATTTCACGACTGAAAAATAAAGGTGATATCCTGGATCATAATTATTCAAAATGTGCTCTGCCAAACAACACTTTCATAGGGCTGTCTGTGGGGGATAAAATGAGTTCCCACAGACCAGTCACCTTGGTAAACACTGCTCCTATATTCCCTCTTGAAGACATATTGGCACATTAAGAGTTTCTGAGAGATTCTGCACTTAAAACAAGCAAACAACAACAAAAGCAAATCTGTTAACTATGTTCAACAACCCATTCCAAATCTTTCTGACCTCAGAATCTCCTTTTTGAGGTGATACTTCAACATGCCTTCAGCTAACTACCAACTTTAAAGCTCAATCATCCTGTGAAATGGTGAATGAACTCTTACCTTTAAAGGCTGGTATATCTGTCAAGGAGATAACAGCCTAACAGGCACAGGAACCATTTCTGGCTTATGAATCAGGCTTGTAACAGCCAACACTAACACCTGGATACATTTTGCTTAGTTTCATGTCTAGACTTGAGAGGCCTAGAGAAACATGAGCAACCATGACCATCACATAAAACCACAAGCAACGTTCAGAGACTGGGCTCATGCTTCCCTATTTGACCCCATCTTCCCTAAAGGCCCTCCCTGGGTCTCTCATTAGCACATCTCTCTCCCCAAACCCAGCTTCCCCACACCCCTTCCTCCTTGCTTTCCACAGTCTACTACTTAGGCTCCATCCTTCCCATTTCAGTCTGAAATTACCCTCAAGAGAAAACATCTGAATAGGATGTCCAGCATCATTTGGAAGAGAGAAGTACCACTCCAGGGAGTGACATTCTCCGTTAACTGGACAAAATGCTCAAAAAAATCTTGGGGAAACTATCTCAGAAATTAAATACTCATGCAACTGTTGTGCAGGACTGCCTTAACACGTATCTCCAAGCAATGTGCACTAAATCTACCCAAGTACACAAGAAACGGGATCCACACTTAGCATTTCTGTAACAAGTGTTAAGTAAACATATAGATAAATGGAATAGAATTGAGAATGCAGAACTTAAACTCTCACATTTATGGTCAATTCATTTTGACAAAGGTACCAAGACAATTCAATAGGGAAAAAATAGTCTTTTCAACAAATGGTGCTGGGAAAAGGAGATATTCACATGCAAAAGGATGGAGTTGGACCCTTGCTTCATACCACATACAAAAATTCACTCAAAATGAACCAAAGTCTTAAATGTCAGAGTTAAGACTATAAAACTTTTGAAAGAAAACACAGGGGTAAATTTTCCTGACCTTGGGTTAGATCATGGTCTCTTACATATGACATCTAAAGCAAAAGCAAAAAAGAAAAAAAAGTAAGTTGGACTTTAAAATGTAAACTTTTATGCTTCAAAGGATAAAATAAATAAAATTAAAAAATAGCCCAAGAATAGGAGAAAATGCTTGCAATCATATAGTTGATATGAGCCTATTATTTAGAATATAGAAATAATTCTTACTATTCAATGAAAAAATAACTGAATATTTTAAGTGGGCAAAGAACTTGAAAAGATATTTCTCCAAGGAAGACACACAAATGGTCAATAAGCAAAAGATGCTTAACATCATTAACCCTGAAAGAAATGCAAATTAAAACTACCAAAAAAAAAAAATCTCTTCATACTCCCTCGTGCTCATTCTAGGTCACTTCAGTCGTGTCCAGCTGTTTGCAATCCCATGGACTGTAGCCTACCAGGCTCCTCTGTCCATGGGATTCTCTAGGCAAGAATACTGGAGTGAGTTGCTGTGCCCTCCTCCAGGGGATCTTCCTGGTCCAGGGATCAAACCCAAGTCTCTTATATCTTCTGCACTGGCAGCCAGATTCTTTACCACTAGTGCCACCTAGGAAGCCCCTCATACTCCCTAGGATGGTCATAATAATAATAATAAAGAAGAAGCAAACAAAAAGGCAGACAATAACAAGAGTTAGAAAGGATATTGAGAAACTGGAACTCAGACTCTTTGGTGGCAATGTATACTTTGAAAAACAGTCTGCCAGTTCCTCAAAACTTAGATACCATATGAGGCAGCAGTATCAGTCTTAGGTATATACCCAGGAAACCTGAAGATGTATATCCACACAGAAAACTTGCACAAGAATATTCATAGCAGCATAATTCATAATATAAAAATTAGAAAAACACAAATGTTTATCAACTGATAAATGGATAAATAAAAAGTAAAATATCTATATGCTATTTGTGAACTGATAGACTGTATAGTCCCAAACTCATATATTGACGCCTAATCCCCAGTGTGATGGGATCTGCAGATGAGGCCATGGGGAGGTAATTAAGTCATGAGGGTGGAGCCCTGTGAGTGGGACTGGTGGCCTGAGGTTTGTTTCCTGTCTCCACTCTCAGCCATAAGAGGACACAACAAGAAGATAGCCATCTAAAACAAAGACGTGATCTCTCACCAGACAGCAGGTCCGCAGGTACCCGGTCCTTGGACTTTCCAGCCTCTAGAACTGTAAGAAATTAATGTTTGTTGTTTAAGCCATCCAATCAATGGTTATCAGTCATAGCAGCTTAGACTAAGATACCAGAGCATGAAATATTATTCAGCTACAAAAAGGAAAGAAACACTGAGTCATGCTACAATGTGGGTGAACCTTGACAACATTATGCTAAGTGAAGGAAGTCAGATAAAAAAAGGCTACATATTATATGACTCCATTTACATGAAATGCCCAGAATAAGCAAATCTATGAAGACAATAAGTAGACTAGTTGCCAGGGCTTGGGATTTCTTTTGGGGGTAATGGAAATACTCTAGAATAAGATGGGTTGTGATGGTTGCACAATTTTGTGAGTATACTAAAAATACATCTCTGTAATATACTCTAGATTCCACATTTAAGTGGCATTATATGATATTTGTCTTTGTCTGGCTTACTTCACTTAGTATGATAAACTTATATAGTCTAAAAGGATGAATTTTGTGGCACTGAATAATATATCAATAAAAACAATCTTACCCTCCTAAAAATAATCTTTGAATCAAACAGAATCAGATATGCAGTTATCCATCTTCTCCCTCAAAAACCACTGGCACTGAGGTCAATCTACTTTTGCTGAATCTGATATGTAACAACTGGAATCTAGTCCTAAGATTCAAAAAAGAAAGAACTATGCTGTGCGCTGAAAGATGAATAAACTCCAATAAGAAAGTTTTGAGAACTTCACTATGAGTAATTTCAAATACCATACTTGAAAAACAAATGAACAAAATATCAAGATGTAAGTCCATAACTTCAGATCAGTCTCTATAAAGCCTTCTGAATCCATATGTTCTAGTTGTTGTTTAGCCCTCAATCATGTCTGACTCTTTAGCGACCACAGGGACTGTACCCCTTCAAGCTCCTCTGTCCATGGGATTTCCCAGGCAAGAATACAGGAGTGGGTTGTCATTTCATTCTCCAGGGCATCTTCCTCACCCAGGGGTCGAACCCGCATCTCCTGCATTGCAGGTGGATTCTTTACTACTGAGCCACCAGGGAAGCCCCATATACTCTAGTGATCTCATGGAAAGAATGAATAGCAAAAGTCACAGGTTAAAATCAACTTCAACATGTGGAAATATGTTGAAGTTGATTTTAAATCAACTTGACCAATATAAATTAGGTCAAGACTTGTCAATCCTGGCAACCACATTAGTCATCCACGAACTCGCAAATAGATCATTTGAGAGGTTTTTGACAATCATATCCAGAAATGAAACATAGGTCTTCCAAGATCTCAAAGGCTTTCTTCTATCACGGTAGGCAGTACTGGCTTAGGTCACTGAAGGCCTGTTTACAAGCAATCAGGGGTCTAATTAAAACCCTTACAGAATAACTAAAAAGCCAAATCTGGATATGATGTTAAAATGATCTTCAAGCTCCAAAGCAGGAGGTTGATCTTTGATCTGTGTGCCTGCCTTACATTTAGCAATGACTCAGGCCCACATTTTTTTTTTAAAGTTATGACGTCTCTAATTCTCAGAAATACCACCATGTAGGTTAAAACAGACACGCGCATGTACTCACATATTCACACAGACCAACCCATCACAAGCCAAAAGAACCACCCAAGGGAATGAAAAGCCTAAAATTCATTGTCTACAGTCAAAAGAGCAAGATAAACAGAACAAGCATAGATAATTCCAACTTTTGAGAGGTGATATCCCCCAAAGGTAGTTATAAATCAGCTGTTTGAAACTCTAAATACATTTTCTCATAGAAATCTATTAGTGTATGGTCACATACCCAGGTGAGACCAGGGAGACCAATGCAATGCATGTGAAGCAGAGAGCTGATAGGGTTATATAGAGTTATATAGAGCTGATAGTTCTTAGAGGGGGAAAACATCTTCCAAGTTCAATTCCAAAATGTAGTTCAGTAGTGGTAGCACCCCAGCTGCAGCATGGAGAAATAGGTGTACACTCTCTGGTCCTGTCCTTCCCCAGATTTCCTAAACTGGTGAACAAACAGGCCCTGGGCCACGGTGAGAGGCCCACCCCAATCCCATACAAACATATGAATCCTTCACAGGGCATCTCTATGGCTTGTGAGGGCCTGAGGATTTTTGCTGCTTTCCAGAAATGTCAATTTCAGTAAATGTCTGCTTATCCAGAAGTGAAGGCAAATAAGAGTTCTCATTACAGAATTTAAAAGGTTTTTTGTTGAAATACAGCATTCATGTGTATGTGTGTGAGTTGCTCGGTCATGTCCGACTCTTTGCAACCCCATGGACTGTAGCCCACCAGGCTCCTCTGTCTGTGGAATTCTTCAGGAAAGAATACTGGAGTGGATAGTCATTCCCTTCTTCAGGGGATCTTCCCAACCCAGGGATCAAACCTGGGTCTCCTGCACTGCAGGCAGATTCTTTAATGTCTGAGTGACCAAGAAGGTCAAATAGATGGATTTTTTTTTTTTAATATATTTTATAGGGTAGACACATGAAAAGTCGTGATTTTCAGCAACTTGTCAATGTCTCTTGTGATCAATATAAATTATGTTTTTCATCACCCTTGTCTCCAACCCCCAGGACAGACGCTGTTCATAGTGAACACCTCAAAGACATACGTGGGATCTCTGTTCCTTTAATACCATTAGTACTGGGAACGCAATTTATTTTAAAAAATACCTCAGAATAACTCACATACACTATGATAGTGATCTTGAGCAATCTTCCTGTTTGTGCCTCAGTTTCCTCACCCAAGGAATTTTGTGGCTGAGTAACTGGGGTGGGAGGAAAATTAACTTTTCAGTGGATATCTTGGTGCCTTTGGAACGTGGTTTCACAAACACATATCACTCATTAAACAACCAAAGAAACAGAATGCATTGTATGATTCATCATTACAGGAAACCCCAAATGAGAGTTGAGAGTATGCAGTAACTCAGGACGCCCTCCCGGTCCCTCCTGCCATCCCCTTGTCCCTCTCCAGGCCCCCTCAGATGTACACTGAGCTGCTGGCTCACCCCCCTCCTCCTCTGACCTCATTCCAGCCCGACCACCTGGTTCTGATTCACAGCCTTGCTGTCAGCCCTGCGGTATGTGCCTCATTCCCCAGTCCTGCTTCAGAATTTCAGGTCAAGCATTTCTGTTTCTCCATCCAACTCCCCACACTCTCAGTGACCCAGAGCTTCTTGGGTGAAAGTGATGGATCATCTTCCTCACAGAAAACCACAGGGTTAATTCTGAATTCAAAGTTTGCTTACCTTAGGGTCAGTACAGAAATGGGAGGCGGGTAGGGTTGAGTGACAGTTTTAGGACCAGAAAAAAGAATGGGAGGATGGATGGATCTGGCCGTGTCTGAGGCCCTGCCAAGCTCCACCCATGCTTCCAGCTTCCAGCCCAGGGGTTGTGAGCAACCCCCGCATCAGTCCAATAAAATCCCCCCTACCTGATCAGTTTCAGATACTATATTCCAGAGAGTAGAAAAGTAATTTTGAATATCAATACCCAGTGAGAGGAAGGATTGGCAAATTATGACACATATTGCTGATAGCAGTATAAATAAATAAAAGTATATGAGAAACCTATTTAATAGTTGTTATAAAAATGCTATAAAATAGTTTTACCCTTTGACTCAACATTTGTAATAGGTAAAAAGTGGATACAACCTTAATGCCAAACAGTAGAGGAAAAGTTAAGCAAATTAGATTGGAATATATTATTTTATATAATGAAGAGTATTGTTTCTAAAGATATTTGTGAAGAATTATTCATGTTTAAAGAAATATACTAGGAATTCCCTGGTGGTACAGTGGATAAGAATCTGCCTGCCAATGCAGGTGATATGGGTTCAATCCCTGGTTGAGGAAGATCCCACACATCACAGAGCAACTGAGCCCATGTGCCCCACCTACTGAAGCTCGTGTGCCTAGAGCCTGTGCTCCACAACAAGAGAAGCCGCCACCATGAGAAGCCCATGCACCGTAATGAATAGTAGCCCCCGCTTGCCACAACTAGAGAAAAGCAGGCACAACAACAAAGATCCAGCATAACCAAGAAAAATATAAATAATTTTTTAAAAAGAAAAATATGAAATGTAAAAGTACACAAAACTAAGTAAAATGCACATTGAAAATGAAAATCACAGGAAATACTCAAAGAATTAATAGGGGCTACCTTTGGATGGCCAATCAAAGGGGGTTTTTCACCTCTTTTTCTTACTAATTTTTTGTAATTTCAACATTTTTATAATGAGAACATATTTAAGATGATATATTTAATCACTTAAAACAGAGGGAGTAGCAAGAGTCTACCTCTTACACTTTGTACTTGTTTTTCTTGAGTTGTAACTCGCCTGTTAACTGTGCTATCCAGTGTGGATTTCTACACAGAATTTCCAATTCGGAGAACCAAGGTTACCCAGGTAAGCTTCTTGCTGATACTGTCATGCCGGCATGTACCTCCTAACATCTCCTCAGTGCCTGCCTACCTTGTGTCAGGCTGGGTTTCACTGGTGTGAATATTCTGCTGGGTAATGTATGACTTTCTGAGGCAGTCAATTCCACTTTGAAATATTTTGACAATCAATGTCAGTGATCTCCAGCTTGATCAGTTGCCCTGAAGACTGAGTGCTCACCAATCTGATGATATCAGAAGGCTGTTCCATGTCCAACAATATTACTTTTCTCTTGGAATATTTAGATCCATGGCTGTGCTGCTCATGGGTCTGCCTGGGAATCAGATGTGTCCTGTCTCAGGTTGGTTGGCTATTTTCTTTCTTTAGGAATGATACAAATCAGCCATCTAAAACTGCTATCATTGTCCTCTTTCTCGTTTCTCTTTTCTGTGCATAGTGACTCAGACAGTAGAGAATCTAGGAGATCCAAGTTTGATTCCTGGGTCAGGAAGATCCCCTGGAGAATGGAATGGCAACCCACTCTGATATCCTTAGCTGGAGAATTCCAAGGACAGAGGAGCCTGGCAGGCTACAGTCCATGGGGTCACAGAGTTGGACACAACTGAACAACTAACACTTTCACTTTCATATGTATATGCAAAGGGGACAAAGAAAGAGGCATAAAAATTTATCATTTTTATATGTCTTTTCCCCTCAGCCCCTGGCATAAGGGCAATCTCCAGCTTCTCATTCAGGGTCCCCATTCTGATGAGAAGGTTTCACTGACTTTCTCTATCACTGCAGCCAACAGCATCCTGGGTTATATCTAGGAGGAGAGAAGTGGGGAGAGAGGTGGGTTTCTATAAATGCTGTTTAAGGCAGGCTTCCTCCTTTACACTTTACCATGGTAAGAGTTCAGAGAGCCTGCAGGGTAGACAAGTCCAACTTCACAGCCAATATTGGACCCATTTCTGTGAAGCGGAAAGATTGAACAGAATAACTGTTTCAGTTTCCATGGATCACTTCTAAGATAGGATGGCACCCCTGGAGTTAGATAAAAAGCTTATTCTGTTTCATTAAAACGATCCTTAAATAGCTCTGGAGTGAAACCTTATCAGCCATCAGCTTTGCACTGGTGTGATGAAGAGGCAGACACAATGACTAGGGGCCCTCCTGTAACAGGACTTGGTATGCAGTGCCAACTAGAACCGGTTATTTCTTTATATCCAGAACAATTACTCCTAGCCGTTCTGAATTGAGGGAAATGATAGTGACCTATTTGCAGCTAGAGAAGCAGTGTTTACAAGATGGACACCAGTTCATAAAAAGCTCTCCAGTCTGTGGTTTGAATAAGACAGGTCATGCCATGCCACTGTTCAAATTTTTTCAGTGCTCACTCATTACCTACAAATAATAGATGATCTGGCTGCAAATCAGAATCATCCACGGGCATTTTATTTCATTTTTGCCATGTGGCTTGTGAGATCTCAGTTCCCTGACCAGGGATTGAACCTGGACCACACCAATAAAAGCCTGGAATCCTAACCACTAGGCCACCAGGGTACTCCCGTCCATGGACATTTTAAAGGAAAAAACACACTCACATCCTCTTCCTAAAGATGGTAATTCAACAGTTCTAGGATCTAGGTACTAACACTTTTTAAAAAACCTTCCAGATGACAAAAAGTCACAGGATTGAAAACTACTGACTTAACAAGAGGAAGCCTCAAGTCTTCCATGCTACACACGAGCCTTGATTCCCCCAACAATCCACCTCACGTTTCACCTTCCAGCAACACCAATCCACTTGCAGTTCCCCACAAACTCCCTGAGCATCCCTCACCTCCGCCCCCAAGGTACACATGGCAGAGTAGTCATCCTGGTTGTAGCTCCAATGACGCTTTCCATCCACTCCTCCCTAACGTTCCCAGATACACAAAAGACAAAGGCAGCTCAGCATACTACTACAGAAAATCGTCAAATCACAAAGGAAGAGGGGGGAGAAAAGGAATTACAGAACAGCCAAGAAACAACTAACAAAATGGCAATAAGCACATACCTACCAATAAACATTTTGAATGCAAATAGAATAAATTATCCAATTTTAAAAAAACAAGACCTATCATTACTCTGCCTACTCTTGTAGGCATGTACATCATGTACATCTCAGTTCAGAGGCATGGACACACACAGACTGAAAGTGAAGGAATGGGAAAAGATACACCCTGCAAACACAAACCAAAAGAAAGCTGGGGTAGTGATACTTAGACAACACAGACTTTAAGACAAAGGCTGTAATAAGAGACAAAGAAAATCGTTATGGACTGATACAGGGGTCAATCCAACAAGAGGATATCGTATGATATCTGTAAATCTTTATGCACCCAGCATGCTACTGCTGCTGCTAAGTCACTTCAGTTGTGTCCGACTCTGTGCGACCCCACAGACGGCAGCCCACCAGGCTCCCCTGTCCCTGGGATTATGCACCCAGCATGGGAGGACCTAAATATATAAAGCAAATATTAATAGACCTAAAGGGGAAAAGAGACAGTAATACAGGACAGTAGGAGACTTTAACACTCCACTAAATTAATAGATAAATCATTTAGATAGAAAATCAATAAGGAAACACTGGCTTTAAATGACACATTAGGCTAAACGGACTTAACATTCCAAGGCTAACGCATACCAGGCTGCCCTTGCACATACTTTATTCTAGGAATTGAATTTTGCAAATGAAAAATTTTGTTTGCATGTCTGTCTCCCTACTGAATTATAAGCTCCTAGAGGGAAGATACTATTCTTTTTCATCTTTATACCCTGCAGCCTCGCAAAATACCTATCATACAATAGGTACAGTCACAGAAAATCCTGGGGACATTTGTGTTTTAGTTGAGCACCAGAATGAATAGAATCACTAATTTTTACTCACTTGGATTCTCCATTGTGTGCCTTGGGTTACTGAATAATCCTCAAGTACACTAAAGAGAAAGCTCTTGGGAAATCTTTGATTCAGTTAGAAGCAAGGTTGCTCTCATCTTATACCTAGAACTCATTTCAAGAGGACCCATATGACTACAATTCTAGTCTTAGACATTGCTGAAAGAAATCACTGAAAGAAGCTGGCGGAGGAGTAGGCAAGACGAAGATATATTGGATAGGCAGTTTAGAGTTTTCTGAATAGCATTTTGCAAAGCCACAGGCTTACAGGGTTTAAAATATGACTCAGAACACCAACTTTGATGCCAACGTCCTTATTTTTAGATTTTTTAAGCAGAGAATATAGCTATAAATTCAACCTACTCAGTCTACAAATCCTCTAAACTTCCTCCTAGAGAACAGAAAAACACTTGGCATGTCTCCGGATGTTATTTTATTTGCATATATAGTTGTGCTTGTAAATTTTTGGTAAGTAAAACAGAATTAATAATGGAAGCTCTAAATGATTCCCATGATTGCTGCTTAAATTGGCAAAATATTCTCAGGCACAGAAGAAACTTGCTTGTGGAAATGTGCATGGGCGGGCTGTTCAGTTTTTTCCACAATGGGATGTTGGCTTGTTCTCAGACAAATGGCAAGGGGACAGTAACAGAAGGACTACAATTTTGAGAGAGATAATGGACCAGAGAAAAATCAATGGCATGGTAAAAATATTTTACTCTTTACACCATCTGTGCTTTGTTGTTCAGTATCTTAATATTGCATGATCCTGTCTCTTTAAAAAAAATCACTTTATTGAGGTATAATTTACATACAATAAAATGCCCCCTTTCAAGAATACACTATGATGAGCTTGGACATGTGTATGCCAATAGAGCCACCGCTTTCAGCAACATATAGAACATTTCCCTCACCCCGAAAGTACCCTCATGCCCTTTTGCAGTCAACTCCCACACCCCCACCTCTGATTTCTATCACTAGGACTACTCTTGATTGTTTCAGGACTCCATATAAATGGAATCATGCAGAATATCTTTTTGTTTCTGCTTCTTTCTCTCAACAATGTTTCTGAGTTCTAGTCACCATGTTGCTTATATCAACGGTTCCTTCCTTTTCATTGCTGAGTAGTATTCCACGGTAGAGAAGGAAATGGCAACCCACTCCAGTGTTCTTGCCTGGAGAATCCCAGGGATGGCGGAGCCTGATGGGCTGCCGTCTGTAGGGTCACACAGAGTCGAACACGACTGAAGTGACTTAGCAGCAGCAGTATTCCATGGAATAAGTAAATAAATATACCACAATTTGTCTCTCTACAAGTTGATGAACATATGAGCCGTTTCCAGCTTTTAGTGGTTATAACAAAGCTACTGTGAACAGTTATATATAGACGTTTCTTGGGTAAATGCATGGGAACAGAACTGTTAGGCCAAAGGGAAGCATGTTTAATGTTACAAACTGCCAAACTGCTCTCCCTGTGGCTGTGCCTTTTCACACTCCCACCAGCCATGCCCGACAGCTCCAGCTGCCCCACATCCAAGCCAACACATGGTGAGTTTCAGCTGTGCTGATGGGTGTGCAGGTACACCTCACTGTGGTTTCATTTACAAGGCATGAAATCTATGTCCTTCAACTTTCAACCTTTTCCTCCTTCTCGAGAACACAAGCAGTATAATAAGAGATCACTGAGTCCATTTCTGGACTCCTGAGTTTTATTACCAACTTTGTCACTAAATAGTTACATAATGCTATAAAGACCATCTATCCCAATATCAATTTTTTTCTATAAAATGGTTAAATGAGGCCAAATGAGACTTACATTCTTGTTTTAAACAAAAATGAACATAAGTGAGTTTTGTCGAAAGCAATGTATTCCTTTCATAGTGATTAAGCATTATTTTGCATACTGTCCCAAAGTTCTCAAAGAGATTCTTGTATATATCCTATTTATTGTCAAAGGGGTAATTTTCCCAAACACCACACATTTACAAACAACAAAAAAGGAAGATAAACTCATCAAGAAAGGAGATTTTATTGAATGGAAAATTAATCTCCCTCTTCTGCCTGGTGCTTCAAAACTGCTCTGCCAAGTCAGTGAACCTTAATGAATTCCCTTTTGCAGTCATCTAAGCTTAATTCCAAATTGTACCTGTTTTTAAAAGCCTTTACAATTCAGAAAGCATAAATAATCACTTTTGGTCATTTGTTTTGCTCACTAAGCTTTAAATAATATGAAGTGAATCAAACAGGAAATAAGTGGGTTCATTTGCTTTTTGCCTTACACATACACAACATTCCTTTACTATCGTTAAGCCTCACCTATCTAGCAATGTATGAAAACTCAGCAAATTCCAAGTCAGTCCCCATCCTTTGGGTTCCCATAAGGCAAAGTACGGATAAAGGTGAAGGTAAAGTTAATGATAAAGGCAGGAAAATATTATACATTCTTTATGAGGAAACTTAAGGAGCCAGTACTCTTGCCTGGAAAATCCCATGGACGCAGGAGCCTGGTGGGCTGCAGCCCATGGGGTCGCTAAGAGTCGGACACGACTGAGCGACTTCACTTTCCCTTTTCCCTTTCATGCATTGGAGAAGGCAATGGCAACCCACTCCAGTGTTCTTGCCTGGAGGATCCCAGGGAAGGGGGAGCCTGGTGGGCTGCCATCTATGGGGTCGCACAGAGTCAGACACGACTGAAGCGACTTAGCAGCAGCAGCAAGGAGTCAGAAGAAAGGGTAAATGGTGATCAAAGATGAGAGGGAAATGCATGACAAGACATTAAAGGAAATTAGTTTTCAGCTCCAAAGAAATATGTGCTGGAAAAAAATGCAAGTAAAACATCTGGTGTTCAGAGGGGGGTGGGGATGGGGAGGACAACACTTTTTATCTTCACTTCCTGTCTAAACAAACAAATTATATATTGCCTATCCAAGATACAGATTACACTTAACAAAGGTTTCCCATGTCCTGTTCCAAAGATGTCTCAGAATATGCCAGCAGAAAGAGAATAAACCTTCATGGGAGGTCTATTTCCATAGGAATGGAGAAAGTTGAGTCCCAGCTAAAAAAAGAAATATTACATATGAAAAAGTACATGCAGTGTACTTCCAAGGGCCTTTTACCTATTAGGGAAATGGAAAAGAAACCACCCACCATCAATTCAATTGGTCATTAACCTTTCCTGGGTCACTAACTTCTTTAAAAATCTAATAAGAGGTATGGTCCAGTCTTTCCAGGAAAAGTCATAGGACCTTGCACAGTCCCAGAGGTCTGGCTCCATGAAGGCCTTCCATGGAGCCTTTAGGGTTTAGGGACCCTAGAGTTAGAAGGACCACCCCGATTTTAAATAAACTCACCAACGAGACTTCCACCAACAATAATAATTCAAATATGACCTATATCCAAACAGCGGACACAAATCTCTCCTAATCCAAATCCCAAATACATACATGGTAGAATATGAAAATGACTTCTGTAAATTCCAAAAGTTATCTAACATTCTCACAGGAAGCACATGTTCAGAGGTACAGAGTGAGCTCTGGAAATGCTCCCAGAAATCCATTCCCCGCCACTGCCGAGAAGGATGAGCAGTCATCTGAGTGGGTGGTGTCAATGCCTCCCATTTCTAGAACAGGTCTAGTCTAAAAGGAGAAATTCCTTATGGAGCACAGAGGGAGGAGAAAAAATGGCTAGAAAAAAGGTATGTGAGCAAATATAAATGGGATTTAATTTAGAAACATTCAGAACTAGAGGTAAAAAAGAAGGACAGTTTGGAAATTCTGGGTTGTAAGCAGGTGACTGTCTATGGTAAATAGATCAATGGCCCCCAAATAGCCATACCCTAGTCCCTGTAACCAGCAAATGTTACGTTATGGCAAAAAAGGGCTTTGCAGAGATATCATTAAGTTAAAGGGCTTCCCTGGTGGCTCAGATGGTAAAGAATCCACATGCAAGGCAGGAGACCCCAATTCAATCCCAGGATCTGGGAGACCCCTGAAAGAAGGGAATGGTTATCCACTCCAGTATTCTTGCCTGGAAAATTCCATGGACAAGAGTCTGGTGGGCTACAGTACACGGGGTCGCAAAGAGTCGGACATGACTAAATGACTAACACTTTCACTTTCGTTAAATTAAGCCCTGGGGATGGATCATCCAGGATTATCCATGCGGGGCCAATGTACTCATAGGGTTCTTATAAGAGGGAAGCAGCAGATCAGAGTTAGTGGAATACTGTTTAATAAGATATGATCTGGGACCTCGAGGCAAGGAATGCAGGTAGCCTCTAGAAGGTAGAGAAAGCAAAGAAGCAAAGGCTCTTGTTCTACACGATCATCCAGGAAAAGTGTAATCCTGCTGGTACCTTGATTTTACACTTCTGGCATTCAGAACCGTAAGGGAATATGTTTGTATTTTTTTAAGCCACTAAACGTATTTGTTACAGCAGCAGTAGGAAACCAATACATTGTCTGCCTATCTTGTTGGTGTTGTTGTTAAGGAGTTAGGAAATGAGAAGTATGAAACAGCCTCATCTGGAAGAAGTATTTTCTGATGAGTGATAAATACCTCCATCAACAAGGCTGAGAACTATTCAAATATGGCCCTCAACCAATAACAAATGGGGAAGGTATGTGGTATAATGGAAACACAGTGGACTAGGAGTTAGAAGAGCTGAGTTCTCACCCTTGCTCGTCAATATAGAGTGACATGCCATCAGGTAAGCACAACCTCCTTGAGTCTAAGTGACTGATCTTTAAAATGAAACATTCAGGTTACAGAATTATAATGTCTCCTTAACACAGGCCAGAGGATTTCCTCTACTGACTAGTACTAGTTAGTGGTCAGTTTGTTGTTGGTCCTTACATGTCTTATCTTCATCCTTATACCAGCCTGTGACACTGGCCACACTTTCCCTATTTCAACCTGAAAGAAGTTATGTTATTTGTCCTAGTGAAAATGAAAGAAAAAAGGGGTGAGGGTGGGGAGGTCAAACTGCCTTACAAGCATTTTAATTGCTAGCGATTCAAGAATACACTTTCTGGGTCTACTTTTTAAAACAAAAGAAAATTTCAAGACACCAAGTGGCCTCAAGTGAGCAGACACTACTGTTCTGTAAGGTAGAACCCTGCATTACAACCCAGTGACCCTTCCTGCCTTCACATTCCGATTCCACACTGGGACTCTGCTGCTGCAGCAACTCCAATCTTCACAGTTCACGGGAGGAGAATGGAAAGGCTGATGCCCAAAATAGTTTAATAAGGCCAGCAATGATTCATGGAGTAATAACAGGCCAGGCAGGCAGCCGCGTGCAGAACCGGGCCCAGCTGAGAGGGGGTTTCACAGCTCAAGGTTAAAATGGAGAATAAGGAGGTCATTCATCCCACATGTTCAAGGAGGGAAAGTTCACTAGTACTACCTGCAAACTCCTAAAAACGAAGTCAGATGTGAGGCAATTCAGCTCGACAATTTATCAACACTGGCCCAGAGTTCAACAGCAACAAACCCGTGAACATAAAAAGCAACCATGCGAACACAGCCCTTTAGAACATTCTCTTGATGGACTCTAATTTACTCCTGAAATTTACTGAAAGTTTTCATCGGCAAAACAGTTATCTGAAGTTTATGAATAGTTTCAAAGAAGCAGAACACATAAAGGAGAAGAAAAACACCCAGAAAACTATAAAGAAATTGATAGGCATAGGCCAGTCTAAAAACCCAAACTAGGATTATCCCACAATACAGAACACTTACGTCATTAATATTTCTGATTATACTTTTGTTCCCAAGCAACAACTAATAATTGATCAAAAATTTAAGGATACTATGCAAAAGAAAGAAAATTTTCTCTTCCATAATTCATTTATTTTAAATTCCAGTTTAGGCAAGTATTTGCAAATGCTCCCAGTTTTTATCTGCAGTCAATGTTTATATAATTATGAGAAGAGAAACGAGACAGATGGGTAATTCATAAAGTTAATAACTATCTGCTTTTGCTGTCAAAATTTGGAATTTCAACCAAAGATATCTATAAAGATATATATGAGTTACAAGTGGCATAAATAGAAAGGGTAAAACAATAAATTCTAATGCATTACATTGGTTTAGTATGTAAATAACTCCCTGGATATAATGAGAAACGCAGTTGAAAAGAAGGAAGGGCTAGAATGTGATGGGGCTGATGAGAAAATGTAGAACATATGTGTGATTGCTCCAAAAGGAGAATCTGAGAGAAAGTTAATTTTTTTTCAGCTGGAATAAAAAGTAAACATGTGAAAGTAACAGAAAATAAGGTCATTTGAAAGAAATTTTCATGTATAAAAAGTTAAATCTAAACATTTCAAGGCAGGCCTCATTGGAAAAGTACCAATATCAATTACCTCAACAAATTTTTATTCAGATATTACACAAATAAACACAATATGCTCATCACCAATCTTATTGACAAGTATAAGTCTTCTTTGTTGGATATGAGAAGGAATAATGTTCATTATATTCTTCTAACTTGTCTGAGTTAGAAGCTCTAATGACAAAATAACTGAGTTCCCTGGATCAAAGACAATGTCCGACTCTTCACAATCCCATGGACTACAGCCCGCCAGGCTCCTCTGTCCATGGAATTCTCCAAGCAAGAATAATGGAGTGGGTAGCCATTCCATTCTCCAGGGGATCTTCCTGATCCAGGGATTGAACACAGGTCTCCTGCATTGCAGGCAGATTCTTAACCATCTGAGCCACCAGGGAAGCCCCAATAAAATATAAGTGAAATGAAAACTGCTGTCAGAAAATAGCAACAAGAAAAAAATACTTTCATCAACTATAAGAGTATATAGTACCTGTCAGGCCAAAAAGGAAAACAATCTTCCTTTAATACGAGCTTTGCCAAAAACATACCTACCTCTGCCCTCAACCACTGAGGAGTAACATGAAATATATTATGATTTTAAGAAGTCTGTGTTCATGCTCGTCTTCTCAAAGTCAGAATGGACAATACAGGAAAATTTAGCATAACTACTTATATGGCTTTATCCTTGAAATAAACATGTAAAACTGAGTCTGCCATTCAGCTTAGCTTTGAATGAATCTTTTCTAAAAAGATTTCACCCTTGAGAAACAATGTACTGACCTGTGTATGAATGAGGCACCACTTTCATTTATATCTTCTGTTCCTTGGAACAGAGTTCAATATCCCTGGTCCTTGGCAATAGGCAGATGGAAAAGCCAGAAATCACAGTTCTGCTAGGATACCTACCTAGGAAACTTAATTATCCCCCCTGGACAGTTTTGCCTCATTTTATATAATGATGATCATGAAAACTGTGTATATTCATTGGAAAATGACTTACAAGAACCCTATAATGACTCTTTAAGATAAGACAATATGCAAAATAGTTTTGAAAAATATGTACAATGTTGCTCATCACAAAACTGTTACTAATAAAAGCTCCAGATAGAGAATTGGTAAAATAAGTTACTGTATATTTATACAATAATCTATAAGACATCCATTAAAATAACAAAATAGACATAAAGGAAACTTTTTTCTAATTAAAAAAAAAATTATGAAATCACAAGAAGCTGCCAAAATAGTGGTCAGTGTAAACTTTACCTAGCTTCTACCAATAGTAACACGTTTTATATATATATATAATTATAGTGTTCTTGCCTGGAGAATCCCAGGGATGGGGAAGCCTGGTGGACTGCCGTCTATGGGGTTGCAGAGTCGGACACGACTGAAGCGACGCAGCAGCAGCAGCAGCAGCAGCAGTCAAAAACAAGAAATTAACATTGGCACAATACAGTTAACTAGACTACAGAGCTTATTTGAATTTCATCAGTTTTTACATGCACTCATTTTGTGTACATGTGTGCATGTATGTGTATTATGTATTGTTCTATAAAATTTTATCACATGTATATAATTCATGTAACCACAACCAAGATGCAGAATTGTTACATCATCACAAAGGAACTAAAAGAAAATCTTCCACAGAACCAAAACTGCTCTATACCTTGCTCTGGGTGGTGCTTATGCTATGCACATAAGATTTATACAATTTAGAAATAAGTTATACCTGAATTTAAAAAGAATGATAATGAAGCTCAATTGGTTGACATGGATACACGTTCAAGATAGCCAGGTTTTAAAAAAAAGTTACAAAACAGTATTTATAGTATGATCCTGTTTTTGTATAATTTTATGTCTCTGTGCCTAGGAAAAAAAATACAAAATCACCAAAATTTAATATTCCTCTAAAACTTCTATTTCATTTTTCTGATGTTTATTTTGTAGTGAGTAAGAATCACTTTAACAATTCAGGGGAAAAGAACCCCTCCCCCCAAAAACAGTATGTATGTATATTCTCAAGGAAGAATTTTTTTTTAATCCTCACCTAATTCATTCCTAGCTTCTTCCTGGCTTAAAAGTAAGCCTTAAAATCCTCCCATATAATCCTTTCTATCACTCCCCTAAAATATAACATCATTCATCTTTATGGTTCTTATAAAATGAACTTGAAAAGCCCTTCCCCCTAAAGCTCACTGTGTTAGAATATTTGTAAATTTTTCAAAAGAAGCTGAGACATGAGTACAAACTGTATTCAAGGCAAACTTTTCCTCTCAACAAATTACAAAAAAAAAAATCTTTCAATACAACCTTTAATGACCACAGACTTTGTGCTGAAATTATACAAAAGGGTTTTAGAGTCAAGATGCACAAGACAATGATCCTGCTCTAAACAAGGTCAAAACTGCAATATACCAAGCCACGTGCATATACCACTGGTGCACAGAGTCCTGGGGCAGCCAGAGGCGTCAGTAACCAATCCTGTCTAGGAGAGGGAAGGTAGAAGGATTCTGGACAAAGAATGACCCTGGATCTGGGCCTTGAAAACCTATATTTGAGCTTCTGCCCGGTGAAAAAGGGTAAGAGTTGAGAGTCACTCAGAGAGACTGCCTGCAAGCACAGGAAACTGGAGAACCTGCTGGAGAACAAGTAAATACAGGACAGCGAAGAAGTGAAGGCAGATGATTCTAGAAACTATCCTGAACACCATGCTGGAAGATTGGACTGCATTATCCAATACATGGTAGGAAATCTAAGGTATTTTCAGCGGAGGATTAGGTTGGTGGCAGTGTTGAAGATGAGCTGGAATGGAAGAGAATGGAAAAGGAAGATAAATTATTGAGCTCCTAACAGTATATACCAGGTAAAAGACACTGAGACCCTGAATAGGGAAAGCAACAGCTATACTGCTGCTAATTTTTATTTGTATTTTTTTCAAACTATATAAATGGCATCATGCTTTATATAACTCACAACTTGATGTTTTTGTTCAACACTATTCTTGAGATGTACCCATAATGACACATGTATTTCTAGTTCTTTCATTTTAACTACTGTATAGGATTTAGTTGATTGAACACACTTAGTCATCCACATCTTGTTCACAGACATTGAGGTCGCTTTCATTTTTTTTCTTTCTGTTTTTTGGCTTTGCCAGGCAGCTTGCTAGATCTTAGTTCCCTGCTGCTGCTGCTGCTGCTGCTGCGTCGCTTCAGTCGTGTCCGACTCTGTGCGACCCCATAGACGGCAGCCCAACAGGCTCCTCCGTCCATGGGAGTTTCCAGGCAAGAGTACTGGAGTGGGGTGCCATTGCCTTCTCCAAACCCTAACTACTTCTTGCCAAACTATTCAAACAACTAGTGATTGTTCCAAATGATATACCCATCAACAAAATATGTTGCATTTCCATCCAACATGTCCCTGCTTACAGCTGGTATAGTCAAACTGTTTACTTGGGACAAATCTATGAGTGTAGAATGGGTCATCTTGTCCTGGTTTTATGTTGTTTCCAGGACCTAGCTTCCTACTTTATAGCTATAATCCATGAATTAGGTTGAGGGAGAAAGGGGGTGTGCTGCTTAGGTAACAAGAATAGAAATACCTCTTACGAATTGTCAAAAACTGCTGCTGCTGCTGCTGCGTCGCTTCAGTCATGTCCAACTCTGTGCGACCCCATAGACAGCAGCCCACCAGGCTCCCCCGTCCCTGGAATTCTCCAGGCAAGAACACTGGAGTGGGTTGCCATTACCTTCTCCAATGCATGAAAGGGAAAAGTGAAAGTGAAGTCGCTCAGTCGTGTCCGACTCTTAGCGACCCCATGGACTGCAGCCTACCAGGCTCCTCCGTCCATGGGATTTTCCAGGCAAGAGTACTGGAGTGGTTCGCCAATGCCTTCTCCAAGTCAAAAAACTACTTAAGCAACAAAAACAGAGAAACACTACTACCCACCCCCAACACACACAAATGGTGGCCTAAATAAACAAGAACTAACTTGCCATGTAAAAATACGGAAAGCATTCCAAAGTTGATATGGCAGCTCTGTGGTTATAAAGAACCGGCATCTTTCTGTTCTGGATTCCATCTTCATCTCTGCAGGGTCTAAGGTGATTTCTGAAACTCTAGTCATCATTCTGATTTGAAGAGTGGAAAAGAAAAAGAGATATGGGCAAAAAGGGCCCTAAGGGAGGTATGCCTTCCCTAGAATGTACACACAACACTCCTAAATAACTCTCATTGGCCAGATTTCAGTCATTTGGCCATACTTAACTGCAAGGAAGACTGGATAATGGGATTTTCTTGCTGTTGTTTTTGTTTATTTGTTGAGATAATGTGCAGAGAATAGAAAAAAGGAGTCTGCTACTAAGGGAAAAACAAACAACAGGAGACAACATTCTTAGTAAATGATATGATTAATCAAGATACAGAACACAAGAAGAGAGGAAAAGAAAGAAAATGGAGCTCAAGAGATGGAAGTCAGCATAGATGTAGATTTAAGACTTATCAGCATACAAGTATCAGATGGAATCACAGAAATGACTAAGTCCCATGAAACACCACTGATCAAGAAGAGATGGTGACAGCAATAAAAAAAAAAAAAAAAAAGGAAATAACACCATTTGCAGCAACATGGATAGACTTTGCAGTAACGAGTCAAGTAAGTCAGAAAGACAAAGACAAATACCATATACTACCAGATGTGGGATCTAAAATGACACAAATGAACCTCTACACAAAACAGAAACAGACTCACAGACATGGAGAACAGACTGCGGTTACCAAGGGGCGGAGGTGGGGAGGAGGGATGGATTGGAGTTTGGGATGAACCAATGCAAACTAGTATATATAGAATGTATAAACAACAAGGTCCTACTGTAGAGCACAGGGAACTGTATTAAATATCCGGTGATAAACCATAATGGAAAAGAATTTTTAAAGAATATATACATCAATATAGACACATAAATCCGAATCGGTTTGCTGTACAGCAGAAATTAGCACACTGTATATCCACTATATTTCAATTTTAAAAAACGATGAGGTGACCATACCAGGAAAGCCAAGATTTAAAAGGGAGAAAGAGGAAAAATCTATTAAGTAAACCAAGATGTAGAGACTACTCAGAGAAGCAAGAAAATCAGTGCTCATAAATCAAGGAAGCAAAGCCTTTCAGCACTGAGGAGGTGTTATAGAAGCCACTAGAAATAGTCTCCCCAGCAGCTCTTCTCCCTGTGCTTCACTAACAGAATTTCTGTTTTGTTCAGCTACTGAAAAGTTATATATTTGAGAGGAGCCTGGCCTCGTTCCCAACCCCAGCCTGCAAACCTGGACAATTATAAACCTATCAGATAACCCCTTTCCCCCTGCCACTGACTGACTTTGGCAAGGACATGTGATGTGATCCTGGCCAATGGGACAAACTTAGAGAGAAAATAAAGTTAATATACTGTGAATGGAAGGGAGGAAAGCTAAAGAAACTGGGTCTTTGATGACAATGTCAAGTCATGAATTAAGCAACTCTGGAACTGTCTCTATTTCCAAGATGTCTTTCATGTAGCCTTTTATTTAAGCCTTGTCAATTTGGGTTTTCTGTTATTTGCAGTCAAATTAACCCAACTGATAAAATAGTCAATAGTATCAGAATTTATAGACAGGTGAGGAGGTCATCGGGAAGCCCTGCGAAATAGGATTTAGAATGGAATGACACTGCTCCATCACTGATGAGGGGTAAAACATCAAAAACTCTGGGGGGTGTATGTAAAGTCGGGAGGATTTCTCCTAGTGACTTGCGTTAGATATAAGCAGGACAAGCTCAAATGCCGAGAAAGAAATTAAGAAAGAAACTGGATCCTTGAAGAGAATAATAAAGGTTTGGAATAGCTTGTTAGAGAAAAACATGAAAGGGTATAAACAAAAAGATCTCCAAGTAACATCAGGGGTTCTGTTAACCTTTAAATCTTTCATTTAAGGGAGACAGTAATCGGTTGGGCTTCCCCAGTGGCTCGCCGGTAAAGAATCTGCAATGCAAGAGATGCGAGTAGACGTGGGTTCAACCCCTGGTCAAGAAAATCCCCAGGAGAAGGAAATGGTAACTCACTCCAATATTCTTGCCTGGGAAATCCCATGGACAGAGGAGCCTGGTGGGTTACAGTCCACGGGGTCGCAAAAGAGTGGGATACAACTTAGCAACTCAACAACAACAATCGGTTACAGAGTTACGGAGTCAGTACAGAGATCCAAGTAGACTGCTGTGTTGACTCAGAGTTGGAGAAAGAGAGGAGTACTTATCTGAGAAGATCAAAGGGATGAGAAGGTGGCTGGTACCAGTAACAGATAACCAGGTACATCAAGGAAGAAATGAAGTGAGTAGAGGAAGGAAAGGCCAGACAGAAAACAGGGTGGGAATCAAGGGAATAAATTCAGAGTCAGAAGAACAGGTTTAGTGACAGAAGACAGGAGAGAGGGGACTCTGACAGAGGGAGGGGTGTGGCAGAGATCACCATCTCAGAAGGGAGAAGAGGAGGGTGTGGGCACTGAGTGGATTGCTGAGGTGTTATGGAAGAGAAGGGCACTGGAACCAAGGAGATGACGGGCATAAATTGAGGATGTCAGATAGGTTCCCAAAATGGGCACTGCAGAGGCCAGGAGCTCAAAGGAAAACAGGAGTCAGCTACAAACTGAGAACTGATGCGTACCGACTAAACTGCTCTTCTCAATGTTTCTCGTGGAAATGAACCCTTATGGAATCCAAAGATGTCTTAAGAAAGAGAAACCTACTAGCATAGGCAATGGTTCCAGGCAGATAATCTTTCACATCTACATACAAAATGTGGCCCTAAACCCTAAGGAAATCCTGGAAAACCCATTCTATCATCAGACAAGTACTGGAGGCTCAGAAGGTAAAGTGTCTGCCTACAATGCCTACAATGTGGGAGACCTGGGTTCAATCCCTGGGTCGGGAAGATCTCCTGGAGAAGGAAATGGCACCCCACTCCAGTATTCTTGCTGGAAAATCCCATGGATGGTGGAACCTGGTAGGCTGCACTCCATGGGGTCACAAAGAGTCGGACACGACTGAATGACTTCACTTTCACTTATCAATTTAGAAGTGCCTTTGAGGA
The DNA here is from genome assembly GCF_029407905.1 of Bubalus kerabau. Lineage (NCBI taxonomy): Eukaryota > Metazoa > Chordata > Mammalia > Artiodactyla > Bovidae > Bubalus > Bubalus kerabau. The sequence continues at coordinate 74,138,615 of NC_073631.1, read as the reverse complement.
ATAAAATAAGAAAAGTGGAGACAAATCAATTGTATATAAGTTATTTTTTAAAGTTTCTGCTTCCAGCATTTCCCTTTTCTCTCTTCCCACTACCACTTGCAGGTTCAGGTAGCAAATATTGCTTCTCACCTGCTGCTGCTGCTGCCAAGTCGCTTCAGTCGTGTTTGACCCTGTGGGACGCCATAGATGGCAGCCCACCAGGCTCCCCCGTCCCTGGGATTCTCCAGGCAAGAACACTGGAGTGGGTTGCCATTGCCTTCTCCGGCTTCTCACCTAGATGACTACAATAGCTCCTACCCAGCTGTCAGCCACCATGCTCTCCCTGCTTAAGCCATCCATACACAATTTCCAAAATAAACTTCCTGGAGCATCTCTCCGATCACGTCACTCCTCTCTGCAAAAATCTGCAGTGACTCATAGTCGTCCAAAACACTGGCTTTCAAGTCCAGCTCTTACAGCTCCTATATCCCATGAGATGGGTCAAATGACACAATTGGTTCCTGAATTGCAGGGGGAAAAAAAAAGATATAACAGATACTTTTTCTCCATTTTAAGTTTCTCGCCCTTCATATTTTCATAGCATTTGGCACCAATTTTCACTTGTCCATATTAGCATCTAATAGAAGAGACAGGTAACATAAAATATATTTAGTTATTTGAAGTTTAACACACATCATCACAGAGAATTCTTACACATGCAAAATTCACGCACAAATGACACACAAAATAAAGTCCAACTCTGCAGTAGGGGCATTCAAGGCCCTCCCCAGTTCTGACCCTACCTTCCTTTTCAACACTCTCTCTGAAACTTTACTCCATGTATCGTAATTATAAAGCAAGCAAGACTGTCTTCAAAGTTACTTGCATCCACATCCATCTCTTTAAGGATCCAGGTTGTATCTTGCTCACGTTTCTCTACGTGATACGTAACACAACAAGAAGGAGTAAGATTCATTCCATGGACCCATTGCTTATCTGCATGTACTTTGGGCACCACCAGAAATGTATGTTGAGTCCACCTGATCCAAGTAACCTTTCCTTAAAAATCCCAAGGGGTGTTTTTATGGAAATTTATGAAAAAAATAATTATTTGAAAAGAAATCATACAACATGGAAAAATCATGCCAAATTTGCTAAATAATCAACCTAAATATAGATATTCTTGTATTCTTATATACAACTACTATGTCCGAGCCACCAGGGAAGCCAATATAATGAAGACATAGTTGTAAATAGAGCTGAGAGACAGCCATCCTGACCATAGCATGAAGTCCACTTGAAGCTGAGGACAGCTAGATGCACGACAGTCAAGCTCTATGCGGACACGTTGCTCCTTTCATGTCCTGGATGTGTAATTTACAATGGGACAAAGGAGGGGCTATTATAATTCTCATATTCCACAGTCATCAGAATAGGAAATCCCGATATCAGGTCTCATCTACGTAACGAGAGAGAATTCAGAGTCTCTAACGTGAAATCAGGACAGTGAAAGTACAGACATGTCTGTGTCTCTGTTGATGGTCACTTTTCTTCCTGGTAGGTGCAGGTTTTAGGTTCCTATTCTGAGACCTTTGAGGTCAGAAATATTTAGAATTGGTTTTTTGTTGTTTTTCATTTTAGAAAAGTAATATGGTACATATATCATATAAATAACTGCTCTAGCAGGAACCTGGAGTAGCATCTCATAGTTAAACATATTAATATTTTTGTAACCAGATATATGAACATTCCTATTAACTCAAATAAAGACCATGAATAGCTTCACGTCTGTTCAGGTCAGATTTACCCATTAACTGAGCTACCAAAACAAAACCAAAAAATGGATTGCTATTCAGATTTCACAATTGTGGTTGAGACTGAATTACAAATAACCGTGCAATGCTGGAGCTTACGGAGGTGACCACTGTTCTCGCTCCTTCCGCAAAGATAAGCTGCTATGGCAATCAATGTCTGCCTACAAAGGCCGTCCTCTCAGTGGCTCACAAGCTACAATAAACTTCCTCATGAAATGTAACCTCAAACTTTTCCCCTGTAACTTACCCAGTTTCTTCACTGTATTGGTTATTTGAAATGCTGTGTTGTGTTGTATGTGGTAAGTCGCTTCAGTCATGTCTGATTATTTGCGACCCCTTGAACTGTAGCCTGCCAGGCTCCTCTGTCCATGGAATTCTCCAGGCAAGAATACTGCATATCATTATTCCTTTATCACAGTCTATCCCAGGTATATGGTACGAGACTATACCGTACAGCAGCCCAGGGTAATGCAATTTAACCAATTTATGCCACTTCCACGGTTGCACTCACATAGTCTATCCCCAGGGTTCTATAGTAATATTCATGCTGAGGAGTCTAACCCCCTGGTTCCAAAGCTCTAGGTCCAACCACAGCAAATCATGACACCATGAGGGAAAAAGAACAGCCATACACAGAGGCATCTTTACCTATCTGTTGATTAACCTTACAGAGGTTTAAAGGGAAAGGATATATCTCAGTCTGCTCATTCAGTTATTTCATTCCAAAACAAAGGTAGCACAAAAGGCTTCTAAACTGGGCCCCCTCTGCTTAAAGATTCTGAAGCAGGAGAATGAGGGCCCCTCAGGAAGTTCCTGGGACTGAGTTTGTTGGCCATCTCTCGGGAGCTGGTGTTCAATCAACAGCAAGTCAAGTTTAAAAGGAAAAAAACTGAGCAAAAATAAGCCAGGAAAAAAAAAAAAAAAAAATGGGGCATATGCATACTCAGGATGTAAATTAAGCAGCCTGAGTACACATTTTGTCAAATGCACAAACTAAAGAAAACAGCCTGATTTAAAAAATAATAATAATAAAAAATAAAACAGCCCGAAGCCTGCACAAATATCAAGTGTTTTACGTCAGTCAGATTGGTCCCATTGTGACGTCAGTTTATATTTCCATTCATTAAGTTCAGCATAACAAAGCACACGTGTATTTGGCTTAGTTTGGAGGAGAAACAGCCCAATATTAAAAAACAAAATCACAAACCAAGCTCAATGTTTCTGTGAGCAGGATGTCACAAAGCTTTTCCCAGGCTCCCTCTAGAATTCTCTCAAGTCTTCAGTTCTAGAACTGAGAAAACAGAATCCTTTTTCTGGGATGCAGACTGGGAATTGCCGGGTACACTGATCCACACGGTTTGTTTCTTTTGGAAGACCTATCTGTCATGCATGTTTGCATGCTAAGTTGCTTTAGTTGTGTCCAACTCTATGCGACCCTATGGACTGTAGCCCACCAGGCTCCTTTATCCTTGGAATGTAGTGATACCTAAAAATGTCACTATTTCCCTCTAATCCTCATCTCCACCTTCAAAATGATCCCTGATGGAAAGCATAATTTCACAACCAGAAATTTATCACCTCAACTCTTAATGCCATAGCTTCTATATTTGCTTCTGTAGAATCTTTTAATTACCTAAATAAGAACACATTTTTCTAAAAATTCCATTAAGCTGGATAAGATCAGGGCTAACACTATAACTCTATATCCACACATATCTCCAAGGAAACCCATCTAATATTAGAGCCATGCTAAGTAACAGATTCAATTTTGAAAGAAAGCAGGCAAGCAGAATTTAATAAAATGGAAATTTGACTCTAAGAAGTGCTTTCACATTCCCTGATGCTGAGGATGCTTCAATTATGACAAAACTATAAATTGGGATAGACTACAGAAAATGTCACTACCCAGAATACATGTTATAAATGTAGATGACTTTGGTTGGTCCATTCTGAATCTTCCTTGACATTTATCACTGTACTCCAGGGAAGTCAATATATAAAGTTCTACCTTGTGTTTCAGGTTCAACACCAAGTAGAAGAGATAATAATAAGTTAAGAAATCTTTACTCAGTCTTCCCAGCATGGACGGATACTATAAATAGTCAATAATTTCCTTTAATACACAAAGAAAATGAAGAAAGAAATTGAAGATTCACCAATCTAAAGTCTAGAATAACATAAGAATTTTACTGGGCAGAAACCAAAGATTAAAAAGTGATCTTGGCTTTGAGAGATTGATTGGATTCTTTCCATTCTAAAATACGACACTGTGGTTACAAAAGTAGCTGTAACACCTCCTAAACTCGTGAAACTTGGAGGGAGAGCTTCTGTTTTCTTATTTGCGATAAACTTAACCCGACTCAATTACTGACAGCACGCTGGTGATGCTGAGAAGAAACTCCAGGTGTTAAAACTGCCAGGACAACATTAAAGAATTAAAAACCTCAATAACCCAAACCCGCTCCCTCCCAAAAAAGAAGGAAGGTCAAGGTCTCTTCTGTATGCTCTACTTTATCCAAAGATTTGAACCACAAAATGGTATTTGTGTTCATTCTTCCGTGTTTACCTGGCAAAGGTACCCCCCTCCATGTGACCCTTCTTGTTCATTTCAAATTAATGGGCAACCTGCATCTACATCATTGTCAAAAATATTTTAGAAACCATAAAACACGAAGCAATAATTCTGGCAGTGAGTCAATATCTGATTTTTTTTCTGATGAATTCCATGATTAGCTTTCTTGTATTTGAACAAGCACTTCCTTAAATCAAAACAGCCACTGCCAAGTTATCTGATAAGCCCCACTTAGGCACTATTTGATAACATTCAAAAGAAAATCCACTTTATTTCAAATCTAGCACCATTTCACTTGCACATGACAATCCTTCCCTCCTTCATGCAACTGCTCCTTTTTCCAGACTGAACATCTCCATTTAATTTCACGCACTCTCCCACAATATGGTTTCCTGTCCATTCTCCACCCTAGTCACTCCCCTAAAGACAGACTCCATTGGGGGTACATGCTTTGACCATCCAACACAGCGTCCTATATCAGTTCATTCAACAAAGGCTTAGCGAGAATCAGGTGTGATTCTAAGAACTGGGGATACATCATTGACAAACTTTGTCACTTGCAGCTTAGTACCTCATCTTGTACCTAGAACAATGCCCAACACAAAGTAAGCACTCACTAAACATTTGTTAAAAACATCCTAATGAAATATAGTACCTGAATGTGAACACAATGATTCCAAATGTGACTTAAAATTGAAAGTGGCACATTCAGATATGGTGAAATGATTACTGGCAGCAAGGAAAAAGGAAAAACTAGAAGTATGCATAAGACTTAGAAAAGCTGAGTTGTCTATAGAATAGTTTATTTGCAACTCACTGTGTAGCTTAAGGACATAATAACATTAATCACAATGTAAGATATAAGATGTTCACCATCTACCAGAGGTTCAAATTATATCTACACTCTGTTCAAAAATGTGAGTAATACATTTTACAGAGATGCAAGACTCAGCTGATTTATATTTTATGTCTTAGTACTTGTTTCAGTTGAGTAAGAGAGTGTAGTGTGCTCAGTCATGACTAACTCTTCAAGACCCCATGGACTGTATAGCCTGACAAGCTCCTCTGTCCATGGTATTATCCAGGCAAGAATACTGGAGTGGGTTGCCATTTTCTTCTCCAAGGGATCTTCCTAACCCAGGGATCAAATCTATATCTCCTGCATCTCCTGCATTAGCAGGAAGGTTCTTTATCACTGAGCCACCTGGGAAATCCAGTTATTACTGCTATATAACAAATCACAGTAGCAACTTTAAACAAGTATTTTATTTGGCTTATAATTTGGGGGGTCAAGAATTTAGGAAAGGTTTAGCTGGGAGGCTCTGTTCAGGGTCTCTCAATTGCATGCAATCTGATGCCAAGTGGGGCTGGATCATCTGATGGCCCAGTAGGATAGATGTCAAGATGGCTCCCTCATGATGCTGGGTTTCAGCTGGGAGCTTGGCTATGGTTGTTGACTAGAGCACCTATGCATGGCTTCTCCAGCATAAAAATCTCAGAGTAGTCATAGTTCTATAGAGCAGTTGGCTTTCCCATAATTAACATCCCAAGAGAAGTGGCAGAAATTTCATGCCTTTTATGACCTAGTATTGGAAATCATATATTGTTATTTCTGCCATATTCTATTGGTTAAAGCACTCACAAGCCGACTCATATTCAAGAGCAGGGCGCATTGACCCCCACCTATCAATATTAGAAGATTTCTGGTCATTTTTTAAAAACTGCCTCAGTTATGAAAGAGGTAGGTTTCAATTATTTTTAAAATGTGGTTAGATAGACCACTGCATTCTAAGAGTCATTCTCAGAGAATAATCTTATAGTTACCTGGGGGGAAGAATTGGAAGAAGAGGTAGTTGCAATGTCCAGGATCAACATGTACACACTGCTATATTTAAAATGGATAACCAACTAGGACCTACTGTATAGCACATGGAACTCCGCTCAATGTTACGTGGCAGCCTGGATGGGAAGGGAGTTTGGGGGAGAATGGATACATGCATATGCATGGCTGAATTCCTTTGCTGGCCACCTGAAACTATCATAACATTGTTAAATTGGCTATACTACAATACAAAATAAACAAACTAATGAAGTCATTATGAGAGAAATATCATCTGTTATTTTGTTCAGTCCAAATATTGTCAAGTTAGCTAAGCTTAACTGATTAGCTTAGCAAGAGAGTCACAGAATAGCTTTTGGACTTCTGGACTCATAAGCAACAAAAGATCACACAGGCGCAGGAGTCTTGCCCATTTCTTAAGGGCAGGCTCTGAGGCCACCTTACCAATTCCAGGCGGCAGTGATTTCTCCCTCTGCTGCTCTGCTCACTTCACTGGTCATCATATACTTTGGCTTGGTGAGTTGTAGTAGCAGGTGTGGGGAGGGAGGGATGAGAGAAAAAGAAATTAACTCCCTCTATGTCATTAGCTTTGGGAGGATAAGAGCTATCTTAATTCTTTCTCTTTCCCACAGAACCCAACTGCTGCTAAGTTGCTTTAGTCGTGTCCAACTCTGTGCTACCCCATAGACGGCAGCCCACCAGGCTCCTCTGTCCCTGGGATACTCCAGGCAAGAATACTGGAGTGGGTTGCCATTTCCTTCTCCAATGCATGCATGCATGCTAAGTCGCTTCAGTTGTGTCCGACTCTGTGTGACCCTATGGACAGCAGCCCTCCAGGCTCCTCTGTCCACAGGATTCTCCAAGCAAGAATACTGGAGTGGGTTGCCATTTCCTTCTCTTACAGAACCCAGCAGGCACCCAATAAAACTGGCTCTGCTCAAAGTAAAAAGGATGAGCCTTACTGTTCATTATTCTTGCCCCATTCAAATCTTTAATCACTAAAACAAAGAAGACAAGCTGTATCACAAGAAGCTGGACTGCTGAGTTCTAGAGAGACTTGGAGCCATCCCAAAACAAAGACATTGGGCAACAGGAGATCCCCATCCCTGGTGATGGTCAAGCCAAGGTGTATTGAGAAAATTCAACCATCAGACAGGGGCTGGGACGTGAAGGGACTTTCAAGGTTCCTTCCAAGTAAGACTTCCATCATTCAGTAATACAACACTTAGAGAAGGAGAAATACCCTATGACATCCTGTATGTGTAGAATCTAAAAAGAAATGATACAAATGAACTCACAAAACACAGAAAACAAACTTACGGTTGCCAGTGGGAAGGGATAGTTAGGGTCTTTGGGAAAGTCATGGACACATTGGTTAAATGGATAACCAACAAAGACCTATTGTATAGCACATGGACTTCTGCTCAGTGTTATGTGCCAGCCTGGATCGGAGAAGGGTTTGGGGGGAGAATGGATACATATGGCTGAGTCCCTTTGCTGTTCGCCTGAAACTACCACAACATTGTTAATTGGCTGTAACCCAATACAAAAAAGTTTAAAGTAAAAAAATAATAATACAGAACTTATAAAATGAAAGCAAAACTGAATTCTCTACATGTGTGAAATGTTACCATTCACTACCCTCCTTTCCAATAAAATAGAGAAAAAGACATACAGGAAACTCTGAATAAAGCTCTTCAGGTTTAATGCAACGGTCTACAATCCACCCACAGGATATACACAATCCGGCTTTACCAGAAACCTCTGGAATTGCATTTCCATGTGCTGCTCTCACACCTCCAGTAGCTACCCCAGAAAGTTAACACACTCTGATTTCACAAAAAATATCTTTCCACCGTCACCAAAAAGGAATGACTCTCAGAGTCACATGTTCAGCATAATATTTTATCACTAATCGTACCAACAACTTCTGTATGTGGGGAGGGAAGAAGTCAATATTGCCTAATACATCTAGGAGTCACTATTTCTAAGTAGATAATAATCTACTTATGTGAAGCAAAGGATATTTTAAAACGCAACTTGAACATTAAAAATAAGTTATAAACTAAACTGTGACCTGAACACAAGTAATGTACCAGGCTCTGTGATGGGTAGTGGTGATCTGACCGTGGGCAGGCAGACAGTGTAGCAGCCCCAAGGAGCGCCATCCACTTACGGTGTGTCAAAGATGCAAGAGACTGTATCACAGATTAAACTTAAATAACAAGGAATTAAAAAAAAATCCAGTGTTCACTCACTTTAAAATCTTCTACTGGAAATAACAGCACCTATCAAATGCCATACAGCAAACTTTATACCATACAGAGGGCATAAATGGGGACTCTCTAGGAGACCTATAGAGAAATCTCTTGAGCCAGAACTAGCAACAAGGACAGATCACAGAGAATCAGTTTCCAATAGCGACCAGACACACAAACAGAAAACTCTCAAGTGGTTTCACGTTTGGAAATGTCACCTGCAAAAGAAAGTCTTCAAAGAACACAAGTTCGCGCTTTTCAAATATTTGAAGTATTGTTGCATTGAAGATATCAGACTCATTTTAATACTTCAGAAGGTAACCTGTTGCTTTTGGGCAGAAGTTAAAACAAGCAGATTACCTTATCATAAAAAAAAAAAAAAAAAAAGCCCCTTCTAACAATGTAGATAGCTCATAGCTGGAATGGATTTCATAAAATGGGACTGAATTCCCTCTCACTAAAGAACCTTCCAGAACCTATTATGATGTCTGTCCACAAAGTTATGTACATTACAGAATCAGATAATGTATTGGATTATATCATATTCAAGATCTAACTTCTTCCAACTCTTTTATGCATTTTGTGGAAGAGGAAGTCTCCATCTTTCTTTGAGTAGATAATTCCCAAACAATCTATTAAAAGTCTTAAGATCCTCAGTTCTACATCTTTATCTCAGCATTTGTCTGTTTAGGCCAGTATTGAAGCTAGCTAGCCCCACTGAGTCCCTGTCATCAAGGGAGTGGAAGGGGTATGAAGCATCTTAAGTGAAAGAGCATGTAGGGAGCTCTCTGGGAAAAAGATTTCTGAGTTATGTATAAAAGCGTATGGTTGCATGTGATTCAGCAAAAGAGACCAGTTGTTCCTAGTGGCAATGCTACTCCCAGTCAGCAGAAATAGTAATTAACTGAGCAACACTCAGAAGGAGACTTTAGACCTGACTTTCATGATTTGTCAATGACTTACCAAGTCATGATTTCTTTAAGCCGTTACTTCTTTATTTCTTCTTTCGGTCAGTTTCATGGTACCACATACATTCTCACTGTGAAAATATCATTAGTAATCTCACCACTCTGGGGAGATGAATGTTATCAGTTTGGTGTGAGTCCACTTGGAATGTATTGATCTGTTTATTTACACATTAATGAAATATTCTACATACTGTTTATGTAATATGTATTCTGCAGTTTTCACTTAAAACACATTTTGGATATCTTTCCATGGTAAGACATAGACCTATAGCATGGCTTCATAATATTCATTATATACCATTTCATCATTTCCAGGAAATGGTTTTTCCCATGTTTTAACATCTCTGATATCAGGCATGTCTCACATTTAATGGACATCATGGTTTACTTGGCATTATATTTTTCTTCCTTAGCGGTACGTTTTCTTTCTTAGTACAACATAAATTAATGGTGGATCTTAAAATGCTTGATTCAATGATACAATTGGCTGTAATCAATCCATTTTTGGTGTTGCTGTTGGCAGAAGATATCCTTGACATCCCCTGTCATATTCCCTCAGCCCAGCTCTGATTTCGGGCTTAGCCACGGTGGGAAGTTCTAAGAAGGGTGGACTCAGGCTGACATCTTCCACCAAGGCAACACAGCTGTCCCCTTTGTTCTCCAGTACCTTCTCTGAAGCTAAGTACCAACTCAGCCCAAAGGCAAAGACAGCCCAGAAATGTGGAATATTACTGGCCAAGGTTACAACTTCAACCAGGGGGCTTCATGGGCAGCTGTATCCATGCTCTAGCCTCCTATCTTTCCAGAGCAGGAGTATGCGGGCAGAACCAAGCCCCAAATGCCAACAGCAGCAACCTTCATAACACACTCTTATATTGGCTCTTCCTCCCTCCCTGTCTTTCTCCCTGTTCCCTCACTTCTGCTTCCTGGAATCCCCAAATAAACAACCTGTGCTCAAGTTCTTGCTTCAGGCTCTGCTCTCAGGGGAACTCAACTAATGCAGTGGTCATTTAGGTTATTTCTAGGCCTCTCTTTCCCCATCTGCAAACTGAGAAAACGGAATTAAATCCCTTCCAGCTTCCACATTCTAAGATGCCTCCTCTTATACATCACAACAAGGGTGACCTCTTCAATCGAGAGAAGCAAACTTGCCCCTTTTTCTGAAGCTCAGTGATATATCACACCAACAGGTTCTGGTATTATAAGACTAGGTCATTCAACTTTATGGCAAATATAGGACCAGACATTTCAAGCAGGACAAAGACGAAGAGAGAAGCACTGAGAGATGTCATAACTGGTGCATGTTCTACTTCAAAATGATGACAATCACTTTAATGAACTCACTTGACAAGACCTTATCACAGAGAAACAGCCCCAACTGGTGGACCCAGTCTCCTTGAACCACTTAAAAGACCCCAGTTCTCCAGTACTTTGGCTCCCAAAGTATGTTTGTAAATCAGCTGCTTGGTATTTACGATTAGCTTTTTCCCACAGAGATGTTGTTAGAAATGCTTATGTTCCTAAGCCAGGCCATTAAGAGTATTTAGTCTATAAAAGCGCTGAGCACCAGCACAAAAGTTCCTAAGAAAATACGTAACTTGACCACATTGCATTTCGTTACCTGAGAGAATATTTAATAATGCAATCAAGATTCCAGGAACAAATATTCACCCATGCCAATAGTTACACAGAAAGATACATATAAACATACATACTGGTAAAAGGGGATTTCTCAAGAATCAAAATGTCTACACAGAGGTTCATTTACTTCCTTGTAACTAGTCTTAATATCAAGAGAGACCAACAACCAAAAAAAGCTCTAAAGCTCACCAAAACACTTAAGGGTTAAAGTAGACAACTGAGTTCAACTCGCAAAGCATGCAGAACTTCTTGGTCAAGATAAGAGTAAAAGGAGGGAAAGAGGGCCATTCAGAATAAGTTTGCTCAGAATTAAAGTGGTTATGTAATATGGAACTCAGATCAACACAAAGGACAGTTTAAAGCCAATGCCCAACAGCTAAAAGTCAAGCTGCAAAATCACAAGAGCCCAAACTTGAGGTGAAGAAAAAATTGTTTCTTATTTACATAAAGCTAAAGTCTTATACCTTAATAAGTCAAAGTTGCATTTATATGAAATTGTATCAAAGCCCCACAGTTAATATTTGTTCATTTAATATTTACATCAACCACTACCACTGCTGCTGCTGCTGCTGCTAAGTCGCTTCAGTCGTGTCCTACTCTGTGCGACCCCATAGAAGGCAGCCCACCAGGCTTCCTTGTCCCTGGGATTCTCCAGGCAAGAACACTGGAGTGGGTTGCCATTTCCTTCTCCAATGCATGAAAGTGAAAAGTGAAAGTGAAGTTGCTCAGTCGTGTCTGACCCTCAGGTACCACTACTCCCCAATAAAAAGAGACTGGCCTAATATTTGCAAATCACATATCTCTTAAGGTGTTAATATCAAAAATATATAAAGTAGTCATACAACTCAATAGCAAAAAAACAAACACTCCTATTACAGATAGGCAGGAGAACTGAATAGATACTTTTCCAGAGAAGACATATAGATGGCCAATGCATACATGAAAAGATGCTTAGCGTTCCTATCCATCAGGGAAACATAAATCAAAACCAAAATGAGATATCACCTCACACTTGACAGAATAGCTATTATAAAAAAGATGAGTAATCTTTTTTTGGTGAGGGTGTGGAGAAAAGGAAACCCTTGTGCATTGTTGATGGCAATGTAAATTGGTGTGGTCACTATGGAAAACTATGGAGGTTCCTCAAAAAATTAAAAATAGAACTATAATATGATCTAGCAATTCCACTTCTGGGTATTTTCTCCAAAGAAGACATACAGATGGCTATCAAACACATGAAAAGATGCTCAACATCACTCATTATCAGAGAAATGCAAATCAAAACCACTATGAGGTACCATTTCACACCAGTCAGAATGGCTGTGATCCAAAATCTACAAGTAATAAATGCTGGAGAGGGTGTGGAGAAAAGGGAACCCTCTTACACTGTTGGTGGGAATGCAAACTAGTACAGCCACTATGGAGAACAGTGTAGAGATTCCTTAAAAAACTGGAATAAGAACTGCCATACAACCCAGCAATCCCACTGCTGGGCATACACACTGAGGAAACCAGAAGGGAAAGAGACATGTGTACCCCAATGTTCATCGCAGCACTGTTTATAATAGCCAGGACATGGAAGCAACCTAGATGTCCATCAGCAGATGAATGGATAAGCAAGCTGTGGTACATATACACAATGGAGTATTACTCAGCCATTAAAAAGAATACATTTGAATCAGTTCTAATGAGGTGGATGAAACTGGAGCCTATTATGCAGAGTGAAGTAAGCCAGAAAGAAAAACACCAAAACAGTATACTAACGCATATATATGGAATTTAGAAAGATGGTAACAATAACCCTGTGTATGAAACAGCAAAAGAGACACTGATGTATAGAACAGTCTTATGGACTCTGTGGGAGAGGGAGAGGGTGGGAAGATTTGGGAGAATGGCATTGAAACATGTAAAATATCATGTATGAAACGAGTAGCCAGTCCAGGTTTGATGCATGATACTGGATGCTTGGGGCTGGTGCAAAGGGACAACCCAGAGGGATGGTATGGGGAGGGAGGAGGAAGGAGGGTTCAGGATGGGGAACACATGTATACCTGTGGCGGATTCATTTTGATATTTGGCAAAACTAATACAATTATGTAAAGTTTAAAAATAAAATAAAAAAAATAGGAACAGTAATTCAAAAAGATATATGCACCCCCATTAATTATGGCATTATTTACAATATCCAAGATATGGGAACAACCTAAGTGTCCATCAATGGATGAATGGATAAAGAAAATGTGATATATATATATATATATATACACACACACACACACACACACACAATGGAATATTATCCAGTCATAAAAATGAGAGAAATCTTGCCATTTGTGACAACATGAGGAGACCTGAAGGGCATTATACTTGGTGAAATAAATCAGAGAAAGACAAATATTGTATGATTTCACTTTTATGTGGAATCTTCAAAAACACACACACATACACACACACACAAAAACCCTGTAATAGGTTAGTGGTTACCAGAGGTAGAGAGGGTGGGCAAATGGGTGAAGGGAGTCAAAAGTTTCCTTCCAATTATAAAATAAATAAGTCACAGGGATGTAAAATACAGCATAGTGACTATAGTTAATAATATTGTATTGCATATTTCAAACTTGCTAAAAACTTAAGCGTTATTAAAAAAAAAACAAAACACCACACCTCTAACACTAATTATTGAAGACTGTGGGATTAAGGACTAGAAAGTAAGGAGGAGAAATGAAGAAATCTGGGAATGTAGAAATAACTGTCAAAGAAACCAAATCAATAAAAATCTCATATAAAATATCTTAATCACCCAACATAAGTAGATCCATTAAGTTTCCTAAAAATAAAAATGCCTTTAAATAAAAGCAACTCTTTGCTCACATGAAAAGTAAATCATAATTACTTTTATGATTGTGCATAGAGGGTTCATACTTAATTCCATGTCCATTCTGGTCAAAAAGGGGGAAAATGAAAAGTAAATGTAAATCAAAAAGGTCATGCAGTAATATTAAATATATAGAGAAAGTCCATGAACGTGGATACAGAAAACACCAAATACTTTTAAATCTGGCTAAGAAATTTGGTTTACAAAAGCCAAAACACTATTAATGTTTATGATCTAAACTTTATTACTGTATACAAACATGCAGAGGATTCTGTCATTTTCTTTATCCTCAAGCTCCATAGTTTATTGGTAAAGATGTATGAACTGAGCTTAAAGAAAAAAATATTCTTTCACATTTTTCCCCATGGAAGCACTGACAAAAAGCACCACAGGGGAGAAACCTGTATTAATTATCCTCATGGTTTGCAAGAAAAGCTCTTTATTAACTTCAATCTAAACAAACATAAACAAACAGATAAAACACTCTAGACATAAACCTGCTGCAAAAGCTCTCTAAAATCAAACATAACACCCATGGTACATCTTTCAGCTTGAATGAATAAACCCTTCCAGTGAGACCTCCAATGGTTTCATTAAAAAACATAAAATCCATTTAAGCATGAATAAGACTGGAGAGAGCTTTTGTAATATTGATAACAACACTTCTTGGAGACATGATTAACTGGATTATCTCACCTAATAACTACAAGGAAGAAGAGGAGTGAATGTAGAGGGGCCTTTCATGCTTTGAAAAGGAACTCAGACACGGTAAAGTCTTAGACTGCAACAGTCAAGAGGCGCTTGAACTACTCAGGCACAAGTATAACACACAAAATTCTATTCGATAAGACTAATATTTCATTTGGGTTAGGATCAAGAATCTAAACAGACTTAAAGAATTTAAAGTAGCTAAGCAAAACAGATTTTTCCTTTTATTTTAGGGACAAGGAAACTAAGGCCCAAGGGCTCAAGATTTGCCCAGTGTCCTATTACCACTAACTGTATACCTAGTTACCTAGGTCTACCTTGAGAATGTGAGGAACAGGGAGGCCTGGCGTGCTGCAGTCCAGGGCATCCATCGCACAGCTTGGAGACTGAACAACTACACCCTGAAAATGCCTTGAGGCTCAATACAATGCACTGAATACAATTCAGTAACAGGCTGAACCTCAGAAACCTCAGAAGATGTAGTCTCATCTTCCATATCTGAAAAATCATTTTTAACATCCTTAAACAAAACATGAAACAGAATGAAATTTCAGGTGTCACTCCAGCAATAAGGAAAGTCTCATTTGAGCCACCTCAAGAGATTAGGAACTAAAATTTTTCATCCAGTTCAATGTAATTCATGACAGGCATTTGTATATTCAGAGACAAAATCCCACAACATTCTTAGACTCTGCTCTGTTATTACATCAGCCCCAGGGAGGTTATGGTTAGGTAACTTTCAGGATTTCCTAGCCCTTACAATCTGTAAACCCGTGCTATGCTATGCTAAGTCACTTTAGTCGTGTCCGCCTCTGTGTGACCCCAGAGATGGCAGCCCACCAGGCTCCCCTGTCCCTGGGATTACAGGCAAGAACACTGGAGTGGGTTGCCATTTCCTTCTCCAGTGCATGAAAGTGAAAAGAGAAAGTGAAGTCGCTCAGTTGTGTCCGACTCTTAGCGACCCCATGGACTACAGCCCACCAGGCTCCTCCATCCATGGGATTTTCCAGGCAAGTGTACTGGAGTGGGGTGCCATTGCCTTCTCCGTGTAAACCCGAAGTCGAACCTATTAACAAAAGTACCATCAGAGGCATATAAATTGCTAATGACTCTCAGTCTCAGTAACCCACTTAACATTTAAGCTTTTTGCAAGTCAAAAATATGCACATATATGCAATGAATCCTTATTCCCCCCTCTCTAAATACCTATTCATATCTTTTTAAATTAGGTCTTTGGATTTACATTTAATTTTTCTTTTATATTGAGGTATAGTTGATTTACAATGCTGTAGATCACAGCAAAGTGATTCAGTTATACATATATCTTTTTCAGATTCTTTTCCCATGTAAGTTGTTATGGAATATTGAGCAGCATTCCCTGCACTATACAATAGGTTCTTGTTAGTTATCTACTTTATATATAGTAGCGGTTATATTGTTAATCCCAAACTCCTAATCTGCCTCTCCTCTCTACCTCGCTCCTTGTAAGCCTTTTTTTAATGTTCTTATTGATATAGAACATTCTTGCTCCTAATGCTTTTTCTGTTATGTATACTGTAAATAGCTTGTATCAGCTGGTGTCTTGTCTTTATTTTGTTTAAGGTCCCATTTCTTGTATATAAATGTTTAATTATGTGTCTGTATTTATTAAAACTCTGTCTTAAAATGTAAACAGGGCCTGTTATTGATAGTACTGTGGTATAGTTCAGTTATATAAATCTGAATTTGGTATAGTTTAGATAGTATAGTTCAGTTTCCCACCAGTCCCAAGGCTTTTCTCAGTCTTGTCTTAACTATATCAACAATTCCCACCCTTTAAGTCAATGGAAATTTGATAATGTTTTTGAGCCTTTCTTTCATTTTTGTAGAGAAAAATAGCCCAAGAAAGTAAAAAGACTGATAAATATATGATTTTGGCTTGATAGTTGTAAAAATCATAAGCTGAAATGATTTTTAACCCATATCTCCTCTCACATAATCTTCTAAAATACAGATCCAAGAAGAAAGAATTTGGGGGAAAAAAAAGAGAGACAGGGAGAAACTTAAGTGAGGTTAGTAGAGAAAGTCATTCAGAAAAATTGAGATACTCCTAAAACACTGCTGAATTTCAAAGATGATTTATGTTTGAAACATACGAGATCAAAACAATTAAGAAGATATTTGAAAATTAATCATTATCCTGAGAAAGTCCTTTAGGGAAATTTAAAGTTATATTTGTCTCTGTGAGCAGAGTGATCAAATTTTTCAAAATGGAGTTTTAAAAAAACATAAATGTGTACAAAGGTCTGTCCAGTCAAAGCTATGGTTTTTCCAGTAGTCATGTATGGATGTAAGAGTTGGACTATAAAGAAAGGTGAGCGCTGAAGAACTGATGCTTTTGAACTGTGGTGTTAGAGAAGACTCTTGAGAGTCCCTCGGACTGCAAGGAGATCCAATCAGTCTATCCTAAAGGAAATCAGTCCTGAATGCTCATTGGAAGGACTGATGCTAAAGCTGAAACTACAATACTTTGGCCACCTGATGTGAAGAACTGACTCATTGGAAAAGACCCTGATGCTGGGAAAGATTGAAGACAGGAGGAGAAGGGGACAACAGAGGACGAGATGGTTGGATGGCATCACCAACTCAATGGACATGAGTTTGTGCAAGCTCCAGGAGTTGGCGATGGACAGGGAGGCCTGGTGTGCTGCAGTCCATAGGGTCACAAAGAGTTGGACATGACTGAGCAACTGAACTGAACTGAAATGTATACACCTTTAGAAGAATATTGAAAGGGGAAAATGTTTGAATTTCATCTCTCATAAAAAGAGTACCTTCAGGGTTCCCAGATTTAAAACATTTCCCCACCCAATTCCCTTCCTCTCATTCACCTCACCTAAAATAACTATCTTAAAAGATGAAAGCCTTCCCTTGAATAGCTTTGCTTCATCATTCTAATTGTTCTAGAGACCCAGCCACAGCTGGACTCCTGATACCCAACCATTTATCATCTCTGCCTGGGAGTTAGCCAGTTTTTTTCCAAACCAAGCAACTCTTCCCCTGGGTTCCTTTCAAGGAAGATTATACCAGCAGTTTCTAATTTCCTATCCCTGCAGGAAAGGTTGTTCAGAGTTTGATTTTAAATACCTCTTATTAAAATTTTGCATGGCTGCTGAATTATGACCAGATTTCAAATCTTCATCTTAAAATGGGAGTTTATTAATTGGGCACATGTTATTATTCTCAGTATGAAAACCAAATAGATTAACAGAAAAAAAGAGTAAGCACATTAAAAAGCAGTCAGATTGTATCACTGATTAAGTAGTTCACAGCCAAGGAGGAAGCGCACTTTAAACAGAAGCTGCAGATTTATATCCACTCCCTATTTCAGGACCTAGCACTGTAGACGCTCAATAAATATTGAATGAAAACCTTTTTTCCATCCAAGACTCTTCTTCTCTCATACTATTCCACTCTTCTGCCTTCCCCAAGAACTACAGTTTTCATGGAAGCAAACAAAGGAGTTATGAAATTCAAATGCACAATCTCTCAAGCCAAAACATTGTCCTGAACCCCAGGAGTCATCTAGCTGCTTTGTTAAGTTGTGAAAAGTCTTTCTAATCAAACAATTTGGATTAATTTATCTTGCAAATTCAGATATCTTTAGACATGAAGTTAGGGGAATTTGTCTACTGCCTGGTGACTCAATGATAAAGAATCTACCTGCCAAGCAGGGAACCCAGGTTCGATCCCTGGATCAGGAAGATCCCCTGCAGAAGGAAATAGCAACCCACTCCAGTCTTCCTGCCTGAGAAATCCCATGGATAGAGGAGCCTGGTGGGCTACAGTCCATGGGGTCGCAAGAGTCAGACATGACTTGGTAACTAAAGAGCAACAACAGCAGCTGCAGACACTAAGTTATTATTCTCTGCACCAAAAGAGATTTACTTTTTAATCCTTTCTCTACAAGGATGTCAAAATTTTTCAGTCACAAGGTAAGACATCAGACCAAAATAGCTTTAAAAGTTCTGTACAATCATGAATCTCATTACAGTTACTCTTATGCCAAGAATCATTTACACAACTTGAATTCTTATAAACACATTGACTAGAGACCCGTTTAACCTGGGCATTTCTGCTCCAAAGAAAGTATTTAGACAAACAACGCTCTTATCATTCCAAACATATTATTTTTCAGTACTGTCTGAATAATTCTGTTACACAGATCAGAAAAAAAAGAAGAATGTCAGGAGTAAGGGGTTGGTGCAAAGAGGCAAGTCATGCAAATAAACTTAGGTTCTGTTCAAACAGTTAAAAGAATTAAAAACTTGGACCCTAAGCAAGCAAGCAAACAAACAAAAAATATTTCTGCATTGACAGCTCCTTTTAATTTCAAACCTGGAAAATATTTTAGCAGGAATATGGTGACCAAACTATGTTACCTAGAAATTATAAGAATGGAAGACGCATTGAAAGGACTTTTTTTTTTAAGAGTGTAAGAAATATCATACTGGGTCTGATAAGTGGTTCCTCTGGCCAAAGGTTCTTGCCAGTGGTGCTAAAGGGATGGGATATTTATCCCATTCAATGGGACAGATTGAAATAGAGTAAAAGATAAAGCAATTGGGCTGTTAAGAAAAATGTAATCATGTCCTTCATAATCATGACTTTCAAGACCCATGGTGTCTTTTGGTCACTCAAAGTTTCAAGAGAGGAGGAATTTTATTTTTTCACCAATTTATACACACCCACACACACACACACCCGCAGTACTTGAACAGCATCTGGCACATATAAGGTCCTAAGCAAATTATTTTTTAATTAATACAGTGTTACAACACAATCATTCACACACTTGCTTAAAGCAGGTAGCACATTAAGTTACCAGTTAGTTCCCCATTAAGAAGGCAAAAAACACTTAAACCTTTCCCATAATGAGACTGGGTGCTGCCTGTCATTCAAGGACTCATTTATTCTGGCAATAAAAATCTACTGAGCACCTGCAATGTGCTAGGAATTTTGCTGGGACTGGAGGTGCAGTTGTGGACAAGACAGGGAATTCCTGCCCTCAAAAGGCTTCCACCCTAGCGACTTCCTGGCTGCTATGTGGACAGGCTGTTGAGGTGAAGAAAACCAAGAGGCTAGTTAGGGAAACTCTGCAGACTGCAATGAGATGATGGTGGCTTGGATCAGGGAGGAGCTGGTGAAAAGGAAGTGGACTCAGGATATATTCTGTACATTTAGAGGTTGATGGAGATAATCCAGGAGATGGAGAAGTTAATAATGCAGTAGACAGGGGATAAATCCATAGGCAAAGCAAGAGAGGTTGAGACCCACGAACAGGCATATGACCTCAGACGGGGCAGGGCCAAATGACTCACTGTAACAGGACAGAGGCAGAGTGTGGGCACCATAATTTCCTAGCACCTAAGTCTCCAATAAAGGAAAACTTTTCTTTAAGAAATACCCATTAGACCTCAGGTTAAGCCCATTCTCTTCCCTAATTAAGAAATGTAACACATGCTCATTGTACTCAGAAATTGTTAAAAATAGAGAAAATATTAAAAACATACATTGATATCACCTGAAATTTCACCATCTAGTAGTAACTATTATAAACCTTTGCTGCAGTTCATCCCCAAATGTTTTTTAGTTACCTATTTTATTTACTCTTGTCATTGGGTTCAAATTGTATAAAAATGATTTTACATCCTGGTTTTCTCGGAAATATTTCCCCCATTTCACACTCACATATTTCTCACTTTAACAGGACTGACTCAAGAGTCACAAGCATCTAGCCTCTCAGATTAGAATACAGCTAATTTTTTAAAAATTCCTTCATCAGTTTTCCCCACTCTGGCTTTCCCACCTGCTCATTCCACGTATTTGTCATTATGAAGAACAGACGGATAAAGCTCTAGAATATCTACTGTCATTTTCACTTCTGTAAACCATCAAAAGAGCATCTTCCTTTATCTCTGTCTTGTGCACATAATGCATACATTTCCCACAGAAGGTTTTTCAGTTTATAAAGTTGGTCTCATTGTTAGAATGAAAACTGTTGGATTTTTTTTTGCATTCTTCCTGGTAATTCTGGCTTTTTTCTACATTTGTGATTTCCCAGTCTGTTTCCTCATGTAATATTATGTTAATAATCAAATTTTAGTTTTCAATGAAGATTTTTATTCCTCTATTGTTTTTTCTTCTGTTAACTTTTCCACCTTTCAGCCACTACTTTCTTCTCATGGAGCTCTTTTGGTGTGGTGAAATTTCCTTTTAAACTAGGCTTATTTTATTTTTACTGAATCTCTAGCTCCCGACTTCATGATCAGCTCCAGTAACTGAAGCAGTGAAGTCTTGAGCGTATCTGTTTACATCCTTCCACACTTTTTGTCTTTCCTCGGTTTGCCTTGCCCCCACCCCCCATCTTGGCCAATATTAAATACTCAATAAATGTTCTAACTGCTCATCACTATAACTGCCATATCCGACCTGCCTTGCCTGGTGCTGTGAAGGTCAAATAAGATCAAGTGCTAATCAAACCTTCTAGAAAATTCCAGTCTGTATACTTGAATAGGCCCTTTGCTTCTGATAAAAGAGGAATTTAATACTCTGAAAGGAAAGGCTATTGAAGCAACTTAACACACTCCTGCAATCTTTGAGATCCCGGAAGAATAGACATGAAAAAAATTCACCCTCCACTAAGGATTGTGAGACACAAAGCCTTCCCACCAAAAAAGATTACATTTCTACAGTTTCAAAACAAATCCATGGGCTGCATCATGCAAAAACCTTTCATCCTTCAACCTTCTCTTCCTTACTGAATTTCACCTTTTTTACTCAGTGACAGAGCTTGAAAATGAGCTCTAGTCTAGATAGAACAGATGAGACTCGATCACAGTGCTAATACAGTATGCAGGTAAAGACATCTAGATAAAAACTGCTAATAATAAACACGTCCCAAATCACCAGTCTTCAGCTACTTTTAATCAGTGCATATTCATTCAGCCTAAAAAAATACTCTGTATTTTTCCTTTTGCCCTTTTAATAACATTGTAGTAAATGATATTACTTCTTAAACAATCCACTTGATATTCTCAAATCTAACATCAGCCACTGAAGAACTTTGTGCAGATTGTTTAAATACCTGAATCTCAGCTGTCTCATTTGTCAAACAGAAATAAAAACTGTTTTCTCAGTTGTTTATCATGAAGGTTAAATGAGGGAAAGCACTTGAAAGAATTTATAAACCCTAACAGACTATGCAAAAATACAACTGCTACTGCTGCTGCTAAGTCGCTTCAGTTGTATCCAACTCTGTGCGACCCCAGAGACGGCAGCCCACCAGGCTCCCCCGTCCCTGGGATTCTCCAGGCAAGAACACTGGAGTGGGTTGCCATTTCCTTCTCCAGTGCATAAAAGTGAAAAGTGAAAGTGAAGTCACTCAGTTGTGTCCGACTCCTAGCAACCGCATGGACTGCAGCCTACCAGGCTCCTCCATCCATGGGATTTTCCAGGCAAGAGTACTGGAGTGGGTTGCCATTGCCTTAGACTGCAATTTGAAGTCCTCATTGGAAAAGACTCTGATGCTGGGAGGGATTGGGGGCAAGAGGAGAAGGGGACGACAGAGGATGAGATGGCTGGATGGCATCACTGACTCGATGGACGTGAGTCTCAGTGAACTCCGGGAGTTGGTGATGGACAGGGAGGCCTGGCGTGCTGCAATTCATGGGGTCGCAAAGAGTCAGACACGACTGAGCGACTGATCTGCTCTGATCTGATGATCTCATTTCCTAGTTTTTTGTTTTTTGGTTTTTTTGGAGGGGAGTAATTTTATTTACTTTGATTAGATAATACATTCACATGGTTCAAAATTCCCCAGTTGCAAAAGGGTATATACAGTTAAAAGTCTTTCATTCCTTTCCACCAACCACCTGACTCTCTTCTCAGGAATGTAATCAACATCATATTTACTTTTCAGATGCATGTGGATTTTCCCCCAATTTTTATATAAGTGCTATCATTATTCACTGTTTTACATCCTTTTTCTGGTTTAACAATGTATCTTGGAGATTGTTTCATACCCATATAACAACAAAGAGGGAGCACCTCCATTCTTTTCATTGGTTGCATGAAAAGCCATTGAGTGGAGTGACCATGATATATTTAACTGTACTACATTTAGAGTATTTCCAATATCTTACAGCTACAGTCTTTGCTCATGTATAGGCATACTTTTAAGTTACATTTCTAAAAGAGAATTGCTGGGTCAAAAAGTATGCACATTTTCAATTCTGAAAAAGATTGCCATGTTGTCCTTAACAGAAGTTTATAGCAGTTAATTCTCCTTCAAGCCATAAATGAAAACTATTTCTCCACACAATTGTCAGCATAATCTTGTCAAAAATTATTGTTAAATCTCAGCCAAAAGGATAACAAAAAAATGACATAACTATGTGTTTTAATTTGCTTTTCCTGGTGAGCTTCTTGGTCCTTTTTTTGATTGACCAAATTTATTTTACTCCCTTTTACTTTCTTCCTCTATATCCCTCTGCACATCCTATGATCCAATCACTCTGAAATATCTGCTATTCTCCAAATGGACCACATTTTGGAAAATGCCTATTCCTTCCACCTCTAGTCACAAAAATTTCTGACAGCCAAGTTCAAAGGCACTTCAAAATTTATGAAATGTTCCTATTTCCCTCATAGAACTTAATCCCTCCTTCCTCAGGGCACACTGTTAGAGCTTCAGAATAGCATCATTTCATTCTGCCATGTACATATGTGACCTTCTTAAAGTATGAGACCAAGTTCTCCATCTTAGCATCCCCCATGATGTCCAACACATTCACTCAGTTAATGTGAAATGAAAGCCTGAATTAGAAATAAAACAACCGTGACATTCTAAATGCATATGTGTTCTTAAACTTTCAAAATTCTGTAAATCTAGTAATGGGGATAATAAAATACAGTGAAGCCCTGGACACTTGTTCTTTGACCCAGAAGTTCATATTATAACTTACTGCTGATAAATTTCCTTCCTTCACATTTTTCATTCAATGCTGTTTGCTTTGTTTTAACACTGACATCCTGGTTGTGACTTACATGACTAAAGCATTTAACTAAGATCAAAATATTTTTTAAAGCAATGTACTAATATCCAGTAAACCTATGAAAAGGTGGTTGACTTTTTACTAATCAAGGAAACGCAATTTAAAAAATACAAGACACCATTAAACATTCACCAGAATGACTAAAGTGAAAAAGACTGAAAATATCAGCTGTGGCTGGAGATCAACAAGAATTCTCATAAACCACTGGAGGAAAATGGTATAACCATTTTGGAAAACTAGGGGAAACAACTAAAGCCACACATATGTCAACCCTGTGACCCAGAAATTCTGCTCCTCAATATATGTTCTATTAACATACATTATTCACAATGTATAATGTATTAATACACATTGTTCACAAAAAGCTGTGTACAAAAATGTTGGCAGTGGCATTAATTATAACAGCATAAAATGAGAAAAACCTAAATATTTATCAATAGCTGAATAAATAAATTATGGTATTCATACAATGGACTTCTAACAGAAATGGGAATGAACAAACTATACAACTTCATCTTACAGACCCAAAGGGTCTACATAAACATAAAAAGCAGCAAAGGTAATCGGATGGTGTTAAAAATCAGGAGACCCTTGTGAAGTAGGAATGGGACTGGGGACGACATGAGGAGGCTTCAAAGGAGACAATAATAATCTCAGTTTGATTACACAGATGTGTTCATTTTGTGAAAACTCATTAAATGATACAGTTGTACTTTGTATACTTTTCTGCATGGATGTAACATTTCAATAAAAAGTTTACCTAAAATAAAAGCAATAGGCTAAACTTCCAAAAGGGGATATATTTCTTTTAGAGTACCGTTCATGAATAAATGTTTTTTTAAATGTCATGGTGACTGTTAGCCATTTCTGCAAACCCAGCTGACTTGCACTGGTTTGACCCCAGAGCCTACTATCAAAAAGAGATCCAGAGAAAGGAGTTTTCTATTTCTAAAACATTGCAGGAGCTACAAATGGTATTCAGAATGGTTTGATTAAGGGGGAAAAATGAGGTGACCTGAGATCAGCAATTGGGAATAAGTAAAGATTACAGAAAAAGATGAAAAGAAACAAAACCTCCTTAAATGATACCAAAATAACAATTACTCTTAAATAAGCCTTCTGTTGAGCGACTTAGGGAAAAGAAACCAACTAATTATTCAACTCAGATATGTGTCTCAGCACCCAGCTTCCCTCCCAATATTATTTTAAAACGCTGCACAAGAGACAAGAGAGAGCACCATGGGAGTAGTAATTAATGGCAAATGCAGGTGTCTGAATAGAGGGAAACCAAGGGAAATGAAACACAAATCCTTCCACCTCATTAGTCTTCTAAAAATACTCCCATAACACAAAGGCATGCCCTGCTTTTGTAGTATATAAATGAATGAGAAACCTAGTCAAAATGGTTTCTGTGAGTCTTGACCATGGCCTGAATACAAATACTTTGAAGATTTAAAAAAGGAAAAGAAAAATTGATGGCACTGACCTAGTCGAGCAGTGATTCAAATAAATACAGACATGGACAAAATAAAATCAATGTATAGTAAATTCAATTATCAGTGTCAACGGAGACAGATTTTTTAAAAGATTTTCCATTTGACTGTGCAATATAGAAAGAGCTGACACTCCAGGGCTGATGAGCGGACCTGAACACTTACTCTTTTCTGAACCTGGCGTTAATTCATTTTTAACTTGATCTCGATTGGACTCAAGAAGAAGGCAAAGGGAAAAGATCAGAAGTCAAGGCAAACACCAGAGAAAGAGATGACTTTGCAGCCAACTTTCAACTTGCTGTTAAAGGACGTACCGAAAAAACAATTAACTGAAATTCAATGATAACTCATCACAGTTCATGTTAGTCAAGGTAAAAATTGGTTTTGCACAAAAACATTGCCAACTAGGCAGCCCCTCTGAAAAGAAACAAGAAAAGAAGGTGGGATGCTGTCAAGGTTTTAAATACAGCTCTTGATTTTATCTTGTCCACCTTCAGGTAAAGGTGCTAATAAGCAGTGAAATTTGCAGAAAGCAAGCAACAAGAAGGAAAACAAGCAAGAGATGTGAATAATCAAACTTTTAAGTAAGTTTGTTTAAATCTGGAACTAATAACTCTTGGTTCATGCAATGATTAAAAAAAAAAATTTCTCGCCTTATAGAGGGTAGGATTAGAATTAACCACTAATGATCTGAGTTAGCAATGACATCAAGGGAAAAAAGAGAAGATTAGAACTTACTTCCTTTTCCTTAGTATTGCAAAGCAGATTTATTAAAGATATCTATGCTGATCATTCAGCCAGAACCAAACTTAACACTGACCTGGTTAAACAGATTCAAGGAGAGAATCACCATCAGCTAGCCATCCCCTGAATTAGACTTGAAATTAGCAATGGGAACAGCAAGAAGAGCATTTGCTGAGGGCTTAACTGGCAATTCAGGTGACTAGGAAGGACTAGACGGTCTCTCTAGACGGAATTCACAATCCAAGAAATAAATGAGTAGCTTGGGAAGGGGCTAAGTAAACAAACCTGTGGATAGCATCAGAGCTGAGCATTTATTTATTTATTCATCACCTTGAATGTTCATAACACTGCAAAAGACAGACATCCATTATTTTTGTTTGTCCATCCAACTCATACTTCTGATACCAACACCTCATTCTTCAATGAGGAAGAGGAAACATCTCTTCCCCTGATTCCACAGGGAATACCTGACCCACACCTGGCCATGACAGTCCTGCTAACTCTGGTCCCAGTAACCAATTCAGGTTAGGGGCAACTCTATCTGCAGAATAGAGCTGTTTACCATGCAGGAAATAAGCACACAGCTCTTGAGGTATTCACATGGAGAAATGGCTGAGAATGAAGCCAAATGAAAACAAGCTAGGAAATGGCAACAGATAAGGCCCTGATGCAAGGAGATCCAACCAGTCCATTCTGAAGGAGATCAGCCCTGGGATTTCTTTGGAAGGAATGATGCTAAAGCTGAAACTCCAATACTTTGGCCACCTCATGCGAAGAGCTGACTCATTGGAAAAGACTCTGATGCTGGGAAGGATTGGGGGCAGGAGGAGAAGGGGATGACAGAGGATGAGATGGCTGGATGGCATCACTGACTCGATGGATGTGAGTCTGAGTGAACTCTGGGAGTTGGTGATGGACAGGGAGGCCTGGCGTGCTGCGATTCATGGGGTCGCAAAGAGTCAGACACGACTGAGCAACTGAACTGAACTGAAGGCCCTGATGACATGATTTGAACCCCTAGATGCAGCCATGCCTGAAGTTAGCAATACTCTTGGACTTTTTAGCAACATAAGCTAATAAATTTTCTCTTAAATTGTCCTTAAATTGGATCGGTTTCTGTTGCTTGAAAACAAAATGCCAGTACATCATTACTGACTTATTATTCCTTTAAATCCCTTTACAGGAATAATTCTTCAGCCAGATCACCTACTGTGAATTATTTTTAAAAATTAAAAATATCTTTTTTGAAGAGGAACATTCTGAGAAATTAATATGAAATAAGTCTGTCAACATTACTCCCTGCATCTTAGGAAACTTTTGATGACAGAACTATTTCCTCCCACAATGAAAAATAAGCTTTTAGATGTAACTGATTATTCACAGCTAGATCCTAATATCAGGTTGTCTGAGCCTTTAGAACACCAAAAACCTGTCTGTTCAGCTCCATCTTTATGGATGCAAGGAGCTCACAGAATGAAGTGAAATTTGATGGTTTTGCTGCTTGAATTCACATCTTTCTGACTCCACCAGGGAAAGAAGAAGAATCCAAAGGAAGAGTGTGGACTTGACACCCCTCCCTTTGCCCCCACTTCCCCACAAAATAGAGGCCAGTCGTGGACAGAGCTTAGTTGCAAACTGCTGATGGTAGCAGACCCATTCTGTGGGTCTGTTACTCGTTCACCATGACAAAACCCATTCTGGTGGGAAAACAGACTGGCTCAGGCCCTCTCCACAAGGAATCTGGCCTGTACCCTTTGCCTCTCTTTGCTGATCTTTGTCCTGAGTAGACAGTAGCACATTCAGGTGGGTTCAATCTGATTGCCTACACCCAAGGATGCAGGGGTCGGGGCGGAGTGGGGGGAAGTATGCTGACTCAGGTTCTGAATATAGAATGTGCCAGCAGAGAATGATAAAAAAGGCCTAAAACTAGAAGTTCAGAGGGCTCGGATCTGGTCCTAGTCCTGGTCCTGCCACCAACTATATGTGACTCCAAACAGCCATTTCACCTTTCAAGGTGCTGGTTGCCTTATTTTGAAACTGATGGGTGGAAATAGATCTATGTTCTTTCACTGTGGGTGGTGTCTAGGGTGGATAGTAAAGGCAATTTAGTGGATCAAGACTAATGTTAAAAAACTGATTCTAGAGCTGACAGGAATTACACAAGATGAATTGAGGGTATCCTATAGTCCCAGAAAGAACACGCTCAAAAAACCCAACAACGATGGGCTTGACAAAGGGCCATGGAAGCCAACCTAAAGGGCTCCTACGGGTCAAAGTCTGAACAATGTGAGCACTGAAATAAAGTACTGTAAGTGTCCATGAATTCATACCGATATAAATACTGATTAACTGACCACATCAGTAAATGGGGGCGGATAGACAAACCTGCCGTACATAAGAGCACCAAATAATTTATGTGGAAAGTAGCACATCCCTCCCCACTCCTTAGGTGTGGGCTGAACAGCGTGGGCTGTGGAAAGAGTAACTTTGCAGGGGAGAAACCAAACAAATACTACCTTAGGCAAGGTGTCAAGGTCAATAGGAAAAGTGATAAAACACATTAATAGTATGTACCCTCAACATGATGTTATGAATGGCATACCTCTGTCTTTCTCCCCAAAAACCCATAACCCTAGTCTAACCATGAGAACCCTAGTCTAAACAAAGAGGCAGAGGAACCAGAGATCAAATTGCCAACATTCGTTGGATCATGGAGAAAGCAAGGGAGTTACAGAGAAATAACAACTTTGTAAAAACTAAGAGAACCTGGACAAAGTTTAGAGTTTAGTTAATAATAATGTATTAGCATTGGTTCATTAATTGTGGCCAATGTACCTTACTAATGTAACATAGTAGTAACAGGGGAACCAGTGTGGGACACATGGGAACAGCTTCCTGTGAATATAAAATTCTTCTGAAATGAAAAGCTATTTGTCGTGTTGGGGGGTGATTAGAACAAACTTTGCTATCAGAGCAGATGATTGCTAAGCTTTCACTAACAACACAGAAGGAACACTAAAGCTATGCTAAGAAAACCGAAATGCAAGGCTCTGCCACTTGTCCTCTCGGTAAATCACTCATCTTACCCAAGGTCCTCAGTCTGATTTACAACAAGGTAATAGCTGTCCTGCTCCCTCATGGGGTTGTTTTATTGTGAGAAGCAAAGTATATTAAAGTAATTGGCAAATGTGAAAATGCTATTTAAGATATGGGGCTTATGATTTAAAACATGGGGCTAATGAGAACTAGAATTCTCCAGTTCCTCCCCAAATAAGAGTGGACTCAGGGTGGGTTGAGAGTGAGTCTTCTGCCTGCTACACCAACGCCTGGGTTTTCAAAGGGGTCCCTAGACCCGTGGCACCAGCATCACCTGAGAACTTGTTTGACATGCAGATCGCAGCACAGATGCACTAAATCAGAAACTCTGCAGTGAGGCCCAGCAATTAACACGCCCCGTAGGTCACTGTGGTGCTGCTGAAGTTTAGATCCCAGAGAAACAGATGTGTATCTGTGCATCCCCTCCTGCTGGCTTCCTGATCAACTAGCAGTCATGTAGCTCTCATCTCCTCCAGAGCCCCCTTCACATCTATTGACACTTGGCTAATTCTCACACAACTCCTTCAGGGGTGTGGGGAGGGAACAGTACTATCCACAGGAATGCAGAGAAGTCCATGACACACTAGACCTCAGCATGAGTCAACTAGCTAGAGCAAGACCCAAGCACATGGTTATTTTGCTCAACTCATCCGTGAAGTTCTTAGCAATGAAGGATAATCAGGGCACATCTCTGGACCACACACCACACATTTTACAGAGACCCAGATTCCAACATCCTGCCCTCTGGTTCCTGGCATTGGTCAGACAAAGGTGTCAATCAGTGCATCAAAAAAGGCAGCTATCTTATGTAAACACCCATCTGCATACATCCATGAAAATTAGACCTTTTGATGCCAGAGAACAAAAGAGGCTTCTCAGCCCTTCATCAGGGAACAAATGATGCAGAATGGAAAGTAACAAGCAAATTGGAATGCTATGTTGGCCATGAGATCAAAGCCTAAAGAAACAGGAATTACAATTCAGGAGTATGGTGCATTAGCAGGCTGCCATGAAGTCCATGCAGTCCTTTTTCTGAACCGTGTTTAGGCCACAGCTATTTTCCTTTTCCTATCTGACACCTCATTATTGGCATTGTCCCTAACCTGACAAACGTATAACAAACAACAGAACACTGAGCTAAAGAAAGACTGAGTTGAAAACCGAATTAGGGTGAAAACTGTATACCGTTTGTACACGTACAAGGTAAAAGAACCGCTGAAATAAACACAGTGTTTTCTCTAAATAACAGAGGCGGGATTTGTATGTGTCTTGTGAGACAGGAATATTCATCCTTAGCACATCATAAATAAATCATATACATAAAAATATATGTGTGTTAGTCGCTCAGTAGTGTCCGACTCTTTGCAACCCCATGGACTATAACCTGCAATACTCCTCTGTCCATAGAATTCTCCAGGAAAGAATACTGGAGTGGGTTGCCATTCCCTTCTCCAGAGGATCTTCCCAACCCAGGAATCGAACACGGGTCTCCTGCATTGCAGGCAGATTCTTTACCATCTGAGCTACAAGGGAAACCCCAAAATACACGTCAACAAATAATCATTCCTTCATTAACCTCCACTTTTCTTATTCCGCAGTCACAGTCATCTAGAAAATATAGCCTCCA
Source organism: Bubalus kerabau (assembly GCF_029407905.1). Taxonomy (NCBI): domain Eukaryota; kingdom Metazoa; phylum Chordata; class Mammalia; order Artiodactyla; family Bovidae; genus Bubalus; species Bubalus kerabau. The sequence continues at coordinate 74,107,905 of NC_073631.1, read as the reverse complement.
TCCCATAATTTATTGAAAGATTTTAAAAAAAGATAAGCAATACACCACCACAAAGGCATATGCAGCTTGAGTCAGAAAACTAACTGAATGGCATTGAAATATGTATAATATCATATATGAAACGAATCGCCAGTCCAGGTTCGATGCATGATACAGCATGCTCAGGGCTGGTGCACTGGGATGACCCAGAGAGATGGTACGGGGAGGGAGGTGGGAGGGGGGTTCAGGATGGGGAACACATGTACACCTGTGGTGGATTCATGTTGATGAATGGCAAAACCAATACAATATTGTAAAGTAATTAGCCTCTAATTAAAATAAATAAATTTATATTAAAAAAAAAAAAAAGAAAACTGAGAGTGAAGTGGCACCAGATGTCACAGTTCCTGCGCCGACACTCTGAAAACCTGTACTCACAGGCCATCTCCGTGATCTGTCTCAAAGTTTGATGGGAATTCTCCCTGGCTCCTATCCTCCCCACCACTGAACGCACAGTGGAATACAACATTTGGGTGTTGTGTGTGACCACCAGTCACACTGATGAAGTACATTTCGTAGCTCACACTTTCGGTGGGTCTGCAACTGCCCACCGCTCCCTCCACCCAAACTTAAAAATCTTTCCACATTAAAAGGTCTCCAAGGTATGCTCTATTAACATCCCTCCCAGGAGCTCTCTCCTGGTTTATTCTTTGGAATTATCCCTCTCTCCTATTCACAAGCAATCTTGGAAATAATACCCACCCCCATAGAGTGGCTAGGAGAATTATATCAAGTTATGTTTTCTCAAAAAGGATTGAGCATTGGGGTTCACTTTTTATAGACAATCCATTAAAGAAATCTGCTATGAATATCATTATAAGGTCCTCTGACCTTTGTGACTACCTACCTCTTGTTTGACATTCCTCAAGGTACCACATCCATCTCCCTTCCTCTCCAGGGACCTGCCCAAAACATTGGACAGGTTGGGCCTCCCTTAGAAACCTCAACTGTCCTAATTTCAACTAAACTGCTGACTCCCAGGAGTGATCCTCAGTTTTGCCCTCTCTTCTGAGTTATCTGGGGGGCATCACTGGTATCACCCACATACTTTAACCTCAGCATGTTTAAAACCAAAAGCATCCTTTTGCCCTAAGACCGATTCATTTATATTCTTCCATAGTAGTCAATGGTTCCTTAAATAATAGTCACATAGGCCTGAAACTCTACTTTTTGGCTTGCTTCACATGTTTACTGCAGAACAAGTAACTCCTTTACCTGGAACAAAATTTCAAAGATACAATTGAAATCTCACACCTGCCCTTTTATCTCCCAGCTCCTTTCCTTGGGGAATCTGATGTTACCCATTTCTTGTTTAGCCTTCAAGAGATATTTTATATTCATGATACACAGGGGGTACTAGTAAATGTTTATCAACCAGCTCTCTGGAAAAACAAAAACGAATGAAAACCCTGATTTGGTTCCTTTGCCAACTTCCATGCTGTAAATACTCCCACCTTGGCCAATTTCAAATGACCACTGACCACTGCAAAGTCACTGACCAAGGAGTTGGGGAGAGATATACACAAGTGGTTCTCACAAGCTGGTGCCAGCTGGCTTCAGCCCACCCTTCCTCCACCCCCCCTTTATGAATATGTATATATATATGCATAAATATGTACATGTTTATGTATATAAACATATAACATATATATTAGGTGTGAATATATTTTTACTCACATGGAATTATCCCATACATACTTTGGTATATATTATATGTAAGCCACAAACCTATGTATTCTACACTTAGCTTTTTTTTTTTTTTTAAACTTAATACCCTTGAGATTGTTACAAATCAGTAGATGTTGAGCTGCCTCATTTTTAACTGCTCCATTATTCATTAACCAGTTCCTACTAATGAACAATTAGGTTATTTGCAATCTTTTTATTCAAACAGTGTTGCAATAAATAACTTTGCATGTATATCATTGTGCACATTTACTTATCAGTAGGATTAAATTCACAGAACTGTTATGGCTGATTTAAAGGGTACACGTGTTTGCAGTTTTGATAAGATACTTCCAAGGGCTCCACACAGAGCTTGGAACAATTTACATTTCCAACCATCAAGAATAATTGCTTCCTCAAACCTCTGGGGACAGTGTTACCACTTTATGTTACATTTGCCAATCTGATAGGTTAAAAAATGGCATCTTGTTTCTCTTGTTATGAGTAAGGTTGAAGTTTTCACACACTTAAGAGTCATTTGTAGGCAGGTTTATAAACTATTTGTTCAAATTTTTTGCCTCTAGAGCAACTGTCCTTTCTTTTATTCTAATTCTTTATATACTGATGGAATTAGACCTTTGTGACATGAATTGCAATTATTTTCCAAATTAATTGCCTTTTGACAGTTAAAAAAAATTGCTCTGCAAAAATCACATGTAGTCAAGAGAATCAATCTTTTGTTTTATAGCTTCTGGATTTTGTGTCCTATCTTGAAAAGCTTTTCTATCTCATTATTAAAATCGTATTGTATTTTTTTTCTAGTTGTTTTAATGTTAAAGTTTTGATCTCCCTGGAATTTATTTTGATGGAAGGAGTGATGCTCCAACTTTATTTTTCACCTGACTGTACCAACACCATTTATTATCTCACATAGAATCATCTCTGCCTTCTCCCTCAGCCCTGGTCCTTAATCCCCTATTTCCAGGAGCTGTCATTCTAACTTGCCAATACTTCTGTGTTGTCTGTCCTTTCTTCTCCCACTGTGACCAACCTATTTTGGGTCTCATTGTGCTTGTATTCCCAGCCTCTGATCATCTCTATCACCACTAGGATTTTTCTCTAAAATAGCTCCCACCACATCACCTCCTTGTTCACTGTCCACAAAATGAAGTCCAAACCCTTACCAAAGGATTCGGCGTCCACTCCATTTGGGCCCCAACCCACCTCTCCATTCTCATATTCATTCACTTTCCCCATTTATCTGGGGGGTTATAACTCTCCCCCACAAACGTTCCTTGAGAGCAGGGGCTGAGGCTAATCAATTATTATACACAGTAGTTTTCAATAAAATGAAAAGGTCTTAGCCTAGTGGTTCTCAAACTTTAGTGAACATCAGAATCAATGGAAGGGTTTGTAAAAAGCAGATTGCTGGGCCCTCCTCTCAGTTTCTGATTCAGAAGGTCTAGGGTGGGGCCAAGAATTTCTGTTTCTATCATGTACCCAGGTGATGCTGATATGGCAACTCATGGAACCACACTTTGAAAACCGCTGCCTAAGACAGCACCTCAAATCTCAAACTGCAAGCCTTTGAAAAGGTGAACACAGTCACACATCCAAAAATCTCACGAAGGAGGAAATCCTCTGGAGCTGGGTGTCCTTTAGACAGGTGCAGATTTCATCTTGTCCATCCAGTTCCGCATAAGGCGGCAGTGATCCGCCCAAGGCCACAGAGGCACTACCGGGACTGGGTTCATCTTCTGATTCTCTGTCTCCCGCTCCTGTGATCTCCACCACAGTGAGGGGCCCTCTGGTCAATGACCCAAATACACCCCAGTGCTGCCACTTGGTCCCTTTGTGATCATGGGTAAATGACTTAAGCCCCTCTAGGCTTGTGACAGTCACAGGTTCTTTGAGTAGAAGAGAAACTATTCTGGCAACTGAAACAAACAAACAAAAAAATGTACTGGGAAAATAGTTTCAGGAAGTAAGGGGGGGTGGGTGGAGGGACAGGCACTGGCACAGCTTCATGGGACCTGAAGCCAGACTACAATGCCAGGCAGATAAGAACGGTCGGGTCGGGAGATGCCCTTGGCAGCAGAATCTCTGTGACCCTTGGCACTGAACCCAGATTCCAGTAAAAGACATCTGACTCCTAGGGCTACCCACAGCTGAGGAGAATGGGGCCCCTCATTCTAGACCCTCAGGCAAAAGGTGAGTCCTCAAATGGAAATCAGAAAGGGTAAAGGGATGTTGGACAACCAAAGAGCAAATGATTACTCCCCAGCCTCTGTTTGGCTATTGGTAAACTGTTACACTGAAAGCCCCTTCATAAATTATTAGAAGATCTAATGAGGTAGTATAAGTACAGCACTTAACCTGCCACATAGTAAGTATGCCACAGCTAATGGCTACCATTGCTGTTATTACTGTTCTTTGCAATTATCAACCCTTCAAAGTCAAGATGGTTCCCCATGCCCTAAAGACTCCCAACAAGTTCCAAAGGACACTTCAGTTAATTCTATAAAGAAATCTGCTTGAAGTAGCTCTGAACCCATAAGAAAAACCCAACTGGGGCTTCCCTACATTCTTTGAGGCCTTCAAGTACCCCTTGTCCGCTTCATCTCAGATGCTAGACTGCAGAACTACATTTGAACTGGAGCCAGCAAGTCATTTTAAGCTACTTCCATGGTAATGCTGGAGAACAGGTTGTTAGCTTTCATACAATTTCAGTTACAAAAGTGGTAAAAACTCAACTTTGGATGCAGTTCCCGATAACAAATAAGCACACTTCTGTGTATCATCACAGAGAGCAATTCAAAACCTTGCAAGAGGAGTTAAGCCCCTCCTCCTATTCAGTTCCACCTGGCCTCCTGCAATTGGCAGAAAGACACAGAAAGGGCAGGACTTCACTGCTGTCCTCCCCACCCCCAGGATTCCCTCTTCTCCTCCTGCGACCATCAGCAGCCCAAGTCATGACATACAGAAAAAATGGAACTTCTCTCTCCAGCTTCCCAACTAAAATCCAGACTCATTCCCTTGGAGCCAAAGATCCTCACTGTAATGAACAAATTCTCTGTGACTGTTTAATATCTCCTTGAAGGGAGATACCTCCTTGAAGGTACCTGGATGGCAGGTACCCAGCCTGGTGCCTGGCATACAGTGGGTACACAACAAATATTCATTGACATTCATTGACAAAATTCACTGACATTCATTGACAAAAATCACACTGCATACTTTCATTCTAGGGAGCCATTTACTTCAAATTTAATCATGTTTGTCACATTAAAAAAATACATTATTTAGCTTTTGCTTCTAAACATTTCAGATCACTGCCCACCACAAATGATTGGATGAGGTCTTTTTGTTTTATAAGACAAAGTATAACTTTAAAACTCTTGTATGATGGCATTTGATATCAAGATGGAAAAGAAGCATGGGAATCTTTCATAGTACTATCTCTTAATACACAAGTGGAGAAATGCTATACTGCAAAGCGTCTGACCCACACAACACTAAGAAAATGGACTGTGACATTTTAACTACAGAGAATAAACAAAAGAATAAACTTGATTTTATATTGGCAGGCACAGGTCCCTCTGATGATCTCTTGTTGGGTTGCTCATTGCAATTTAATTCTGTTCTGCTTTAAATCCAAGCTATTTTTCAGTTCAAATCCACTGTCTCCCAATCTCAGAAATCACAGGTGAGGACAAATATCCTCTGGGGTCATCTGTCTAGCCTATACCCACTCAGAGAGCTGGGTTTATTACCCCAGCTATGCTTCTGCGAGTAAACACAGACACCTAGACAGCGACAGAAGGCTCATCCCAAGAAATTTTATATGAAAGCAATTTGTTTTAATCATCTTTAAACCCACATGTTATTATTATTATTTAAGAATCATTTTCCACTCTTTCAGGGCTTTAAGAAGTCTAGAAACAATCATATTCTGGCTCCCAAACAAACAAATTTAGGCAGAGTGATTATAAAGAAAGTACAGGGAAAATTCAATTTCAGGATATAAACAGCATGACTAAGAACAATGAAATTGCTACTCTATTTTCTGTATTTTTCTAAGATTAAGGAAATAATTCATCAACTTCAAAACAAAACAATCAGGCAAGTAACTAAAGGAGCAATTATTCTATGGCTTCATGTTGCTATCCCATTTATTACAAAAGAACTTTTAGATTTTCACATAGATGAAGCAAACCCAGGAATGATATAGGAAGGCTACAGCCTGCCTGCTATAACCTTCTACAAAGAATCATCTTTGAACAAATCGATATTTCCCAGTCCCAGTCTTCACATAAGAGGAGACTTATGAAAAATATTTTGCTCCAGACTTTTTAAAAATTTGGGAGTCCTCAATTTAATGTGATATGAAAAATGTCAAATTCTCATTTGGCTTAAATTAGAATCACCTAGAGATCTTAAAAAATTTGTCCCTCCCTAGGCCCCACTCCCAAAGTTTCTGAATCAAATGGTTTGAAATAAGGAGAGTTGGTCACTTTTTTTTTTTTTTTTAAGTTTTCTCATTCTGTGTTATAGCTGGATAGTATTCCATTGTGTGAATATAATATACAACATACTTTATTCAGTTACTTTTTAATGACAGCTTTATTGACCCTTGGGATTCAAGCAAGGAGCTAGATTTACTTTAAGCAACACTGTAAGAGAAAAATGTAATATGAGCCATATATGCAATTTTCATTCAAGTAGCAAATTAAAAAGAGTAAAAAGAAATAGGTAAAATTAGTTTAAATTACATATTATCATAATATATCCAAAATATTACCATTTCAACATGTTAATAGTACAAAATTACTGAGATACTTTTACATTTTTTTCATACTAAGTCTTCAAAACAATGTATATTTCATACCTACAGTACATCTCACTAAGGCTACATTTCAAGTACACCACAGCCAAATGTGAACAATGGCTGCCCCCACAGACAGCAGATCTAGGGAACAGCATCAAGAACTCATCATCCCACTTCAGTAACAGCCTTGTTTCCTCTATACTCCCTCCCCACCCTTGAGATATTTTAAAGCAAATTCTAAAAATAGGACCCTTTCATCCATGTTTAAATTTCCTTGATTACCTAATATTTTCTAACAATGAATTTGTTCAAATCAGGGTCTAAATAATCAACTATGAGGACCTCTTCTTGATGACAATGTTTTTTCATGACACCAGCATAACAGAAGTTATACTTATAGTAAAATGCTTCATTCATTCAGATGATTTATTACACATCTATCTTGTGCCAGGTGCTGTTCTAGCCTCAAGACACAACAATGGACAAGACTCAAAGGAACTTCCGGTTTAACGCTTGCCTGCACATTTGGTTTGTTTGGGGAAGATTTTAAAAAATTCCAGTTCCAACTGGCAAACGGATAAAGTATGGTCTATACAAACAATGGGGTGTTATTAGGCAATAAAAAGAAATGAAGCAGTGATTCATGCTACAACAGGGATAAACCTTGACAATAACATGCTAAGTGAAAGAAGCCAGCCACCAAAGGCCACATGTTGAATGATGCCATTTTCATGAATGTCCAGAAGAGGCAAATCCATACAGGCATCAAATAGATTCATGGTTGGGAAGTGAGGAGGGGAGACTGCTAATTGGTACAGTTTCTTCTGGGGATTGTGAAACGTTCTAAAATGAATTATGAAGTCATGGTTGCACAACTGTGAATATACTGAAAACCACTGGGGATTTTCCTGGTGGTCCAGTGGTTAAGAATCCGTGCTTCCAATGCAGGGGACGCAGGTTTGATCCCTGGTCAGGGAACTAAGATCCCACATGCCATGTGGCACAGCCAAAAAGTACACATTTTTTAAAAAAATTAAGCCACTGAATTGTATACTTTAAATGGATGAATTATATGAAATACTAATTATATCTCAATAAAGTTGTCATTTAAAAACTTAATTGAATCAAGTAAGTTGTATATTATATTCACACAAGGGAATACTATCCAGCTATAACACAGAATGAGGAAACTTTTTTTAAAAAAGTGACCAACCCTCCTTATCTCAAGCCATTTGATTCAGAAACTTTGGGAGTGGGGCCTAGGGAGGGACAAATGTTTCAAGATCCCTACACTGGAGAAGGGAATGGCAAACCACTTCAGTCTTCCTGCCTTGAGATCCCCATGAACAGTATGAAAAAGCAAAAGGTTATAACACTGAAAGATGAACTCCCCAGGTCAGTAGGTGCCCAGTATGCTACTGGAGAAGAGTGGAGAAATAACTCCAGAAAGAATGAAGAGACGAAGCCAAAGCGAAAACACCACCCAGCTGTGGATGTGACTGGTGATGCAACTCAAGTCTGATGCTGTAAAGAGCAATAATGCATAGGAACCTGGAATGTTAGCTCCATGAATCAAGGCAAATTGGAAGTGGTCAAACAGGAAATGGCAAGAGTGAACATCAACATTTTAGGAATCAGTGAACTAAAGTAGACTTGAATGGGCAAATTTAACTCAGATGACCATTGTATCTATTACTGTGGGCAAGAATCCCTTAGAAGAAATGGAGTAGCCCTCATACTCAACAAAAGATCCCTACATAATTCTAATTTAAGCCAAATGAGAGTCAGTGGTTTCATAGAAGATTCAGTCAAAGTGACTAACAGTTACAAAATGGTATGATAACTACTCCCTCATCAACAGGCAGGCACACAGTGCCAAGTGTGTTTTCCAATTTCAACCTGAAGGGAGCAGAGGAAGGCTTCCTACAAGTGACATCCAGGCTGAAATATAATGGATATGTGGGAATTAGCCAGGTGAACATGGGTGAGGAGGAATGCATCATAATGAGGAGAGATATTTATGTGGAAACTGGGAGGCCAGAGCACATGAGGGAGCTGAACTTACTTCAATTTGACTGGAACACACAGAGCCAAGCTACGAGCTGGAGGTTATTCATATAAGATCTGATAAGTCAGGTTTAAAAGTGAGAAATATTCATTGATCAATATGATATTGACAAAAATTTAGTTTCAATTTTTTAACAGTTTCAATATATGTTTAATATAACTTTACATATATATATGAAAAGATGGTACATATAAGATGCAAGTGCATATTTAGTGCATATTTATCCTACAAACAATGTTTTGTTTACGGGTTTGAGATTTCCTTGTAATATTTGCAAGGTGAAAACCAGAATAGGTGCTTATCATAGATTTCAATAATTAGGATTTCCATTGCTTCATCATAAATTGATGAAATATTATAGTATTGTGGAACAAAAAGTAGGAAACAAAATGCCACATTCCAATGACTTTTTTTCACAGAATATGTGAAAGCGTTAGTTGCTCAGTCCTGTCCACCTCTTTGTGACTCCATGAACTGTAGCCTACCAGGCTCCTATGCCCATGGAATTCTCCAGGCAAAAATACTGGAGTGGGTGAAAAGTGAAAGTCTCTCAGTTGTGTCCAACTCTTTGTGACCCCATGGACTATACATTCCATGGAATTCTCCAGGCCAGAATACTGGAGTGGGTAGCCTTTCCCTTCTCTAGGGGATCTTCCTAGCTCAGGGATCGAACCCAGGTCTCCCGCATTGCTGGCGATTCTTTACCAGCTGAGCCACAAGGGAAGCCCACTGAAGTGGGTAGCCATTCCTTTCTCCAGGGGCTCTTCCTGACCCAAGGATCAAACCCAGGTCTCCTGCATTGCAGGCAGATTCTCTACCATCTGATCTACATAATATAACCAAATGCAATCTTTTCTTTTCAATTGCACACCTCCTTTGGATAAGATATCAGGCTTAGTGATGTGAAGAACAGGAAAAGAAGGAATAGATACTAGTCCTGCCTTCAAGGCATTTACAATTCAGTAAGGAAGGCCATACATTTAAATAGATAACTAGGCCAGGAGGCACTGGGGTGAAAGAATGTGGAGGGTGGGTATGAAAGAAACAAAGTGCTGAAGCCAGGGGGTGGGTGGGTGGGTGGGTGTGTGTGTGTGTGTGAGAGAGAGTGGTGTGTGTGTGTATGTGTGTATGTTTTAATGCTGTGAGAGACTGATTTCAGAGAGATGATTCTGGCAGACCTAGTTTATGAGATAAGCCTTGAAACACTTGGGGTTTCACAGGGAGAGACAATGAAAGAGCTTTCTAGGCAACAGGAGTGTAAGGGCAAAGGCAAAATGCTCTGTTGCTGAATACAGTTCAGGCTGCTTGTACACAGGGCTGGGGAATAGGGATGGAGACAGACACTGAGCCCAGACTGCTGGATCCTGACTTTAGGCTAAGGGGTCTACCTTAGATGGAGAGAGAGAAAGGACCTGGGATTACTTCACAACTAATACAGTTGCACCTTGTATTAGTTGTAAAGTAGGTGGAAACTTACCTTTTCCCAGTCTCATTTGGAGATCAGGGTTATAACAACAGGGCCTGCTTGGTGTTGCTCTGAGGATTAAACAGTTTAATTCATGCACAGTACTCAAGCCAATACCTGGCACAAAAAGATCAGCAGCTACCACTGCTGTGATTAATGTTATAATTATTAACTACATAAGTCACTCAATAATTTTTAGCAATGTAATGACTGGATCTCAAGAATTTACCTGTGATTCCAAGGCAGAACTGAGGGAGGTAAATCTGCCTGAAAGCAACATTAGGACAGAGTAGAGAAGTCCCTCGGAGAAGGCAATGGCACCCCACTCCAGTACTCTTGCCTGGAAAATCCCATGGATGGAGGAGCCTGGTGGGCTGCAGTCCATGGGGTCGCTAAAAGTCAGACTCAACTGAGCAACTTCACTTTCACTTTTCCCTTTCATGCACTGGAGAAGGAAATGGCAACCCACTCCATTGTTCTTGGCTGGAGAATCCCAGGGATGGGGGAGCCTGGTGGGCTTCTGTCTGTGGGGTCGCACAGAGTCGGACACGACTGAAGCGACTTAGCGGCAGCAGCAGCAGCAGAGAAGTCCCTGACAACCTGAGCTAAGATGGTACAGGGGCAACAGGAAGGGATGGAGGTGAAAGACAAAAGGAAGGAGAGACGCGAACTAGGGTGAGATGAACATAAACATGGTCTAAACAGCATTGATTGGGAAGTCAAGAAAGATGTTTCCAGAGAAGGAGGCTCAAAGCTGATGAATAAGACATAGACAAGAAAGGAATTTACAGTGAACCATAAAGTGAAGTCACTCAGTCGTGTCTGACTCTTTTCGACCCCATGGGTTGCAGCCTAAGAGGCTCTTCTGTCCATGTGATTTTCCAGGCGAGAATACTGGAGTGGGTTGCCATTTCCTTCTCCAGGAGATCTTCCCGACCCGGGGATCAAACCCGGGTCTCCCACATTGTAGGCAGATGCTTTACCATCTGAGCCACCAGGGAAGTGAAACTGTCAATTCTGAAGGCTCCTTCAACTTGACAGCCTCCATGATCCTCAGTGTCCCACAGGCCTATCATTTCTGTGGGCATTCTGGGTTGAAGGATTCTCCAGCCCTCCCTGGAGTATCCTTGAAATGGAATTAACAATTAAGAAAATACAGTCCTGCTGAGACACAGTACAAATAAGACCACAGATTATCCAGGTCTTCAGGAAAGGAAAAGCATTATACTACCCCTAAAACTGGAATAAAACAGAAGGAAAAAAGGGACCTCTAATTCTGCCCCATGCTCCATTTTGCCATTAGCCCTTCAGGTGGTAACCATGACATACTTAGCTAACTTCACCTTGCCCTCAGTTTTACAAGAGAACAAAGAGTCAAAATATAGTTATTTTGCTAAAAGCTTGCTGCAGAAGTTTCTGGAACTAGTAGTGGTTTCAACTCTCCATTTTACACATGGCAAGAGAGGTTCTAGCTGGTCTTCCAGTACTTTCCTTAAGAGGCAGAAACCATTACTGTGTTCCGAGTTCACTTACTACAGTGGGTAAAACCCATCAGATTTCTCTTCAGATTTAGGTGAAAGTAAACTTAAATCTCGGAGAAGGCAATGGCACCCCACTCCAGTACTCTTGCCTGGAAACTCCCATGGACGGAGGAGCCTAGGCTGCAGTCCATGGAGTCTCGAAGAGTCAGATACGACTGAGCAACTTCACTTTGACTTTTCACTTTCATGCATTGGAAAAGGAAATGGCAACCCAATCCAGCATTCTTGCCTGGAGAATCCCAGGGATGGGGGAGCCTTGTGGGCTGCCGTCTAAGGGGTCGCACAGAGTCGGACACGACTGAAGCAACTTAGCAGCAGCAGCAGCAAACTTAAATCTAGATGAAAGGAGAATTTCCTCTCCTCCTACATGAAAAGTGCCCCATCTATCTACCAAGCCCATAAACTATAAATTCAACCACAAAAATCAATGGCAGTAAGAATCTCAACAATTCGGAAAACAGTACAACTAGACACTTGTTGACAGTGGAAAGTTTACAGCTCGGCCTCAGGTGGTTTGAATATGTTGCATCGCTGAACTCTATCATAATGAGTCAACATCTAATTAAATAGTGGGTGCAGGAGACATTTCAGTATAGTGGAAGGAGCTAAAGATTTACAGTCAGAAAGACTATTAGTAAAAATCCAGCTCAGGAATCTTCTATTGGCCCTGGGCAGGTTCCCGAATCTAGGCTGCAGTTTCTTCATCTGTAAAATGGAGATAACCTCACAGCACTGCCATCAAGATGGTGAAGATTAAATAACAGCCTATGGCATCCTGGACTTCCAGCATAACTATTAGCTGTTACCGAAACTAACTCTCAATAATGATAATGCAATAAATCTCCTTTTCGCTAAGCAATAGTTTTTGTTATAAATAAAGTTAAATGCCTATTGGCTATAATGGTGGAAATTACATTTCAGTTTCTCGGAAGCAATACAGCATAATAGAGAGGATGAGCTGGAATTCTACTTCTGCTAGGATAATCTTGAAAAATTAGTTAACCTGCTGGAGCCTCAGTTTCCCATTGGGTTAGAAATACCAAGCTACTAAGGCTATTGTAATGTTTAACAGAGCTTCTCTGGTGGATCAGCAGTAAAGAATCTGCCTGCCAATGCAGGAGAGGCAGGTTTGATCCTTGATTTGGAAAGATCCTCTGGAGAAGGAAATGGTAACCCACTCCAGTATTCTTGCCTGTAAAGTCCCATGGACAGAGGAGCCTGGTGGGCTACAGTCCATAGGGTCGCAAAAAGAGACAGATATGACTTAGCAACTAAACAACAACAGCAATGTTTAATGAGGTGATCTATACAAAGTTCCTAGTACATTTCCAGCTCTCAGTAGGTGCTGGATTAATAGTAGTTACTGGTATTTGTTCAATTTCCCAACAGAAAAGCAAAAAGATAAACATGAAAATCAAAACCAGTATGAGATCACCATTCCTCATATTTTACAGAGAAGTTTTCATCATTCATTCCATAAATATTTCTTTTGTACCTACTGTGTGTTAGGCATTGTTGCTGACATTGGGATTGGGGTGATGGACATTCTAGAGTGGGGGAAACAGTAAACAGTCTAAGGAGACAATTTCAGAGAGAGATGAGTGCTATGAGGAATACCAAAAAGGGTGGTGTGCCCACATGTTGATGGAGGCCATGGTCATTTCGCTTGGGTGCATTTTAGCCCAGGCCTACCTAGTTTGTCTCCTTGGGCCAGAACGGGGACTTCACCTTGTATGATGCTTGGGAGTACAGTATGGATGATCAGAAGTTAGACCTACACCTTTATCTGTGGATGGATCTCTTTAGCAGCTGCAGCTTAAAATATTTCTAAATGCCTTCATCCCAGTACTCAAACTCTATGGGTCACGACGGGTGTGGGGGTAGGGTGGAGGGTGGTGGCGGGGGTTCAGATGCACCTCAGCGTAACCCTCAGGCCCATCTAAAGTGACAACTTCACAGCTCCCTCAACTCAAGAGTCCTGACTAAGGAGAAGACTGGTAGTTTGTGAGACGGAGGAAAGAGAGTACAAATTGCATTACCGAAAGAGGGCGGCGCGCGCCGGCTTAAGAAGTAGCTGGACGATCTACGACAATGCCCATTAGGGACTCCAGAAGCTGCAAACGCTTCTCAGGAAGCCCGAAGAGCCAAGGACCCTCGGTCCCCGGCCGCGGTGCCGGGAAGCGGAGCAAGACCCGCGCGGGGAGGCGGGCGAGCCCCGAGCCTACAAGTCGTGCGTCTCCCATATCCCCCCGGCGCGCCCCAGCCCGCGGATGTGGTGCTGCTAGCCTCGCGCTCGGCCCAATTAAACTGGTTTCCTGTGCCTCCCGCCCCGGCGCCGCGTCTCCCGGCTGCCCAGGACAGCCCCCCGGCGCCCTGACCCAAGCTAGGCGCCTTCTCGCCGTCAACCCCGACCAAAGTGTGCCTCTAAGGACAGCACTCCAGTGTGGGCAGCACCTGGCCCCCTAACTCCCGGGATGCAGGCACGAGGGCGACTCGGGGTTGCTCCACTAACAGTTCTTCCTCGGGAGACAGGAGGCAGTCTCCAGATTCTCGCTGAGACTGGCTGCGTCCCCCCCAAATCTCAGCGCTTCGGAGTCCACGCCATCGCCCAGGTCCCCACCGCACCCCAGCACTATTCTGGTTGGCATCCTAGTGCTTACCTGCGCGCTCAGCCGCCAGGGACGCCGCCTAGTTTCCCCGGTGCTGGGCTCCGGGGTTTGTCAGCAGACGCGAAAGGAGGCAAACCTGGCTTCTTCGGTCCTCCAGCAACGCACAGCTGATAGTTTCCGCCCCGGCTGCAGCAGAAAGCTGCGGGGATGGCTACTCGCCGACGGCCGCCGGGCTCAGAGCCCGCGCTGAGCACCGGCCTCCTGGCTCCCAGCTCGCCTTGTTCCGCCCGGCTCCAGCGTACAGCGAACGCTCAGCCAGTTCCCAGTACTTTGCCCAGAACTTCGCGCGCGCAGCCAGGCAATTAGCAATGGGGGAGGGAGGCGCGGGAGTGAGGAGGAGGAGCCTACGCCGGCCCTGGGGCGGGGCCACGCGGGGAGGGCGGGAGAGACGGCAGAGTGACCCACACTCCCAGCAATCAGGAGTAGCCCACGGGAAAGAGGCGGGGCGGTGCACCTGGGAGGAGCACCGATTCTATGACGCAGTCAAGGGAGTTGGGAACCCGGTTCCCGACAGGTGCGAAGGAGAGAGTGAGGTGGGAGCTGCCTCTGGAAGAGAAAAGTGGTTCCCGGCGGCCCAGGGCGTTCTGTGAGCGCCGTTTAAGCACTCAGATGTTCGTGGAGTGTTTAAGCACTCAGATGTTCTGGCCCAGCGTTTCCGGGCCAGAGAGGGAGAAAGAAGTGAGGGGGGGCATGGGAGGGGCTGGTTAAAGGACAAGATTTCAGGGGAGACTCTGGTCGAACAGGCAAAGAGGACTCGACTTCTTCCGGAACTCAGACCGAGGCCAAGGGATGGAGAATCGAGAAAACACGTGGTGAAGGGAGGTTTGCAGGCACCGGATGTCGAAGGACAGAATCCCGGTAGGATCCGGCAGGAGGCTGTGACCCCCCACATCCAGAGGCAGTGATGCAGATTGGTGCTGGATCCCAGGAGGGGACATAGAGGGGGAGTGTGGTTCGTTATTCTACGTAGTTCAAGTGCGAGGGGGAGGGGAGAGAAAGCATCACAGTTACAGTGAAAAAGCCGGCGCTTCCCCTCGACTTGATTGTCCACTTGCTCCTCTGCCTCCTTTGATCCTAGCATAATCACCAGGTCTCAGTTTGGAGACTGCAAGCCTATCGAGTGCCGCAGGTGGAGAGATGAGAAGGAAATTAACATTTACTGAGCGCCTACTGTGTGCTTCCGGAGCAGCTGTGGGCATGCAGCTGTGATAATGGCACACCAGGTTCCTGCTCTCGTGGAGCTTACGCTTCTGTTGGGAGACAGACCATGAACAAAGAAGGGCACATGCAAATATAAACACATGAAAAAGTGCCGGAAAAAATATGAGCACTGAGGGGTGACTGCTAAGCAGAGCTTTAAAAAGTGACGGGTGTAATAGTGGGGCTGTGAAATCCTCTGAGGGCCTCATAGCGAAGGCGACTTTTACGCAGATTCCTGAACCGCGGAAAGTTGCCACCGTCGTCGCAGAGCGTTCCAGGCAGAGGAGCGGCAAACGTAAGGTGTTTAACCTCCTTGAAAATCTTTCTAACCTAGCTCACCGAGCTGGACAGTAAGTGTGGCTCGCTAGGAGCGCTTCCTGGCACAGAGTAGGGGCTCCAGAATATTAAATTCCAGTGCCACCCACCACCTGCAGCACTCGATACATTTCCAGCCTCCTAAATGACCCCAATTAAGGTTTCTGAGGCTCTTGCAGCAGCCACGCTTTCCACATTTCATTCACTGCGCTCGATTCTCCGCTTTCTGGGTCTCGGGATGTCTGGGACTGTCTGTCTTGGATCTGGCAGGCGGCGAGCGAGGGCGGGAGGATCCCAGCAAATTGCAGAACTAACCCACCGTTATGCTACCCACGCTGGCGCTCGGAGAATCCTAATAGAGATTTAAAACGGGATGACTTGGAGGTTCTTAAATCATCCGCCTGCACCAGATCAACGCCGGGTGGATGAAAGCCAGGAGCCCAGACCATTCATTTTGAATTTAAGGAGTTACCCTGCCCACGCCCGTCGTCTTCCTAACCCGTCTTCCATTTTTCAGTAATTCCTCTCGGAAAGAGCAGCTCAATCTTTCCCCCGCCCTCCTGCTTCAAGCTCTTTTATTTCTCTTTATTTCTTTTCCTTTCTCCACCTCCCATTCTCACCGTTTCATTAGAATTGCTTTTACTGCGGGATGCAAGCCTTAAAATCCGAAAAGAAGTTATTTGAATATGGCTTTATTGTTGAAACTGCCATCCCATTTTTTTGTTTGTTTTTTGTTTTTGTTTTTCCTTTAATCTCTTTCAAACAACAAAGTGTGTATATATTTTTTTCTATTTGTACTTGAGGCAATTAATTGGACAGAATGAGACTTATTCATATTATGCCTTGCTTCAAGAAAAAAGGAATCTTACTGTGTCTTTTCATAGTTTAATTTCCTCTACTACTCCTAAATAAGCTTCCAGACTAACCAGCTCCTAAAAACAAAAGGAAATGAATTAAAGTTGAATACCAGACAGAGCTAATTGTTCTTGAACAAGCTTGTTATATCCTAAAATTAGCTTTCTCTTCAGAGTTTTATTTTAAAGCAAGGATCTGAATGTCTATGGTTCTATAATATGAGCTTCTAAAGACCCTCTTTGAACTGTTGAACAAATACTTTTTATCTTTGGAGACAAATACACACCATGGTGGGGATTGTTCATACTTCCCTGAATGTTACTATCTTCAGAAATCTGTATTAGGTAAGCAGGTCTTAAAAGAGTTTACAAGCTTTGATAGTAAAAGAAGATGATGTAAAAGAAGTAAAAGATGAAGTAAAAGAAGAAGATGATGATACAGGAGTTTAATGGAGGGGGAACTCCAGAGGCCTCTAGAATCAACTACCTGGGTTCCTGTCTTAAGGTGGCAACTTCCTGCTTCTGAGAGCACTGTTCTTTTTCTGCAAAAATGGAGATAGAGGGCTTCCCAGGTGGCTCAGTGATAAAGAATCTGCCTGCCAAGCATGAGATGCAGGTTTGATCCCTGGATTGGGAAGATCCCCTAGAAAAGGAAATGGCAACCCACTCCAGTATTCTTGCCTGGGAAATCCCATGGACAGAGAAGCCTGATGGGCTACAGTCTATGGAGTTTCAAAGTGTCGGACATTACTTAGTGACTGAACAACAGTGTGCATCCTCCAATTTATTTATTTTTTTAATTGAAGGATAATTGCTTTACAGAATTTTGTTGTTTTCTGTCAAACAACAAGAATCAGCCATAGGTATATATATGTCCCCTTCCTCTTGAACCCCTCTACCGTCTCCTTCCCCATCCCACTCTAGATTGTTACAGAGCCCCTGTTTGAGTTCCCTGAGTCATACAGCAAATTCCCATTGGCTATCTATTTTACACATGGTATTGTAAGTTTCCATGTTACTCTCTCCAAGCACTCACTCTCTCCATCCTCCCCTTCCCCCGTCCATAATCTGTTCTCTATGTTTCTCCATTGCTGCCCTGCAAATCAATACATCAGTACCATCTTTCTAGATTCCATATATATGCATTGGTATATGATATTTATCTTTCTCTTTCTCACTTATTTCACTCTGTATAATAGGCTCTAGTTCATCCACCTCATTAGAACTGACTCAAATGTGTTCCTTTTTATGGCTGAGCTTCCCAGGTGGCTCAGAGGTTAAAGCATCTACCTGCAATGCAGGAGACCTGGGTTCGATCCCTGGGTCAGGAAGATCCCCTGGAGAAGGAAATGGCAACCCACTCCAGTATTCTTGCCTGGAGAATCCCATGGACAGAGGAGCCTGGTAGGCTACAGTCCACAGGGTCTCAAAGAGTCGGACACGACTGAGCGACTTCACTTTCACTTTCCTTCACCACAGCTTCTTTATCCATTCATCTGTTGATGGACATCTAGATTGCTTCCATATTCTAGTTATTGTAAATAGTGCTGCAATGAACACTGGAGTACATGGGTCTTTTTCAATTTTGGTTTCCTCAGTGAAAGTGAAAGTTGCTCAGTCATGTCCAACTCTTTGCAACCCCGTGGACTGTATAGTCCATGGAATTCTCTAGGCAAGAATACTGGAGTGGGTAGCCTTTCCTTTCTCTAGTGGTTCTTCCCAACCCAGGGATCGAAACTGGTTCTCCCACATTGCAGGCAGATCCTGGTTTCCTCAAAGTATATGCCTAGTAATGGGATTGCTGGATCATATGGTGTTTTTATTCCTAGTTTTTTAAAGAATCTCCATACCGTCTTCCATAGTGGCTGTATCAATTTACATTCCCACCAACAGTGCAAGAGGGTTTGCTTTTCTCCACACCCTCTCCAGCATTTATTGTAGACTTTTTGATGATGGCCATTCTGACTGGTTTGAGGTGGTATCTCATTGTCATTTTGATTTGCATTTCTCTAATAATGAGCAAAGTTGAGAATCTTTTCATGTGTTTGTTAGCCATCTGTATGTCTTCTTTGGAGAAATGTCTGTTTAGGTCTTTTTCCCACTTTTTGACTGGGTTGTTGTTTTTCTGGTGTTGAGTTGTATGAGCTGCTTATATATTTTGGAAATTCTTTATCCGTTGTTTACTTTGCTATTATTTTCTCCCATTCTGAGTGTTGTCTTTTCACCTTGTTTGTAGTTTCCTTTGCTGTGCAAAAACTTTTAAGTTTAATTAGGTCCCACTTGTTTATTTTTGTTTTTATTTCCATTATTCTAGGAGGTGGGTCATAAAGGATCTTGCTTAGATTTATGTCATTGCATATTCTGCCTATGTTTTCCTCTAAGAGTTTTGTAGTTTATGGTCTTACATTTAGCCCTAATCCATTTTGAGTTTATCTTTGTGTATAGAGTTATGAAGTGTTTTAATTTCATCCTTTTACAAGTAGCTGTCCAGTTTTCCCAGCACTTATTGTAGAAGCTATCTTTGCCCCATTGTATATTCTTGCCTCCTTTTTAAAACATAAGGTACCCATAGGTTCGTGGGTTTATTTCTGGGCTTTCTATCTTGTTCCATTGGTCTATATTTCTGTTTTTGTGCCAGTACCATACTGTCTTGATGACTGTAACTTTGTAGTATAGTCTGAAGTCAGGAAGATTGATTCCTCCAGCTCCATTCTTCTGTCTCAAGACAACTTTGGCTATTTGGGGTCTTTTGTATTTCCATGAATTATGAAATTTTTTATTCTATTTCTGTGAAAAATGCCATTGGTAATTTGATAGGGATTGCATTGAATCTGTAGATTGCATTTGGTAGTAGAGTCATTTTCACAATATTGATTCTTCCTACCCAGGAACATGGAATATCTCTCCATCTATTTATGTCTTTGATTTCTTTCATCAGTGTTTTATAATTTTCCATATACAGTTCTTTGCCTCCTTAGGTAGGTTTATTCCTAGATATTTTGTTCTTTTTTGTTGCAGTGGTGAATAGGTTTGATTCCTTAATTTCTCTTTCTGATTTTTCATTGTTAGTATATAGGAATGCGAGTGATCTCGTATTGACCTTGTATCCCATGATAAATTCACTGATCAGCTGTAGTAATTTTCTGATAGTTTCTTTTGGGTTTTCTATGTATAGTATCATGTCATCTGCAAACAGTGAGAGTTTTACTTCTTCTTTTCTGATCTGAATTCCTTTTATTTCTTTTTCTTCTCTAATTGCCTGGGACTTTTGTAGCTGCTGCTGCTGCTAAGTCACTTCAGTCGTGTCTGACTCTGTGTGACCCCATAGACGGCAGCCCACCAGGCTCCGCCATCCCTGGGATTCTCCAGGCAAGAACACTGGAGTGGGTTGCCATTTCCTTCTCCAATGCATGAAAGTGAAAAGGGAAAGTGAAGTTGCTCAGTCGTGTCCGACCCTCAGCGACCCCATGGACTGCAGCCTTCCAGGCTCCTCTGTCCATGGGATCTTCCAGGCGAGAGTAGTGGAGTGGGGTGCCACTGCCTTCTACTTTTGTAGCTAGGATTTCCAAAACTATGTTGAATAATAGTGGTGAGAGTGGATATCCTTGTCTTGTTCCTGATCTTAGTGAAAATGCTTTTGGTTTTTCACTCTGAGATCCTCCAGGCTCCTCTGTCCACGGGATTCTCCAGGCAAGAATACTGAAAGGTCCCTCCTCCAGAGGATCTTCCGGAAACCTGTGTCTCTTGTGTCTCCTGCATTGACAGGCAGGTTCATTACCACTAGCACCACCTGGGAAGCCTAAAGAGCAGCAGCAGCAGAGATTGTACCAACTGGGCTACAGGAAAGGTTTCAAACTCAGTCTGAAAATGACTTTCACATAGCTTGACTCAGCATTCTCAGTCTCAGCATTACTGACATTTGGGACCAAATATTGCCTTGGCCAAAAAGTTCGTTTGGATTTTTGTAACATCTTATGGAAAAACCTGAAGAACTTTTTGGCCAACCCAGTACTTTGTTTGGGTGGGGTGGTTTGTCCTGTGTAATTAGCAGCATCTCAGTCTTCTACCCACTAAATTCAAGGAATACCCTTTCCTCCCCACAACCAAACGTTTCCAGACATTGCCAGATGTTCCCTGGAAGGCAAAATCACCCTAAGTGTCATTAGCCTAGCATATAGCAAGTGCCCACAGATTAGTAGGCAGTATAAGGGAGTGCTTAAAGATATGCATTTCCAGAGCATTAGTCTTAGGCAAATTTTGCTCCCCTAAACTTCATCTTCAAAATAGGAATCATAATAATGATAGCTTCTTAAGACTGGCTAAGGATTAGATAAATATATGCATATACAATCAATTTGGATAAAGCATGGAACATGGTAAACTTAAGACATGAACTTCTATTCTCATTTTCTTCCTGTGGTGTGAAGGCATTGGACTAGATCAGAGATAACATGGCTTATTTGCTGCCACTCCCCTCCCTGCCTCATGCCAGACATCACAGTGAAGTCAAGACTCTCATTTCCACTTAGCCCAATGTGGCTTCAGAATCCTTCTCAGCACAACGTTGGCCTTAGGAAGCAACTACTGATAGAACAGGGTCAGCAGGTAAGATGATGCTGAATTACCATGCTGAGGCTACCTGCACTTCAAATCACTTTAAGATTAAAATCTTAAATCATCATAAGGTTAGAGCATCAGTCATCTTGAGTGGTGACTACAAGACACATGTGATGAGAAGGACTCATCGCCTCTTCAATCCCTTTTATGAAGGAGGGGGAGAGACTTCCAGCATCTTGGCTGTAATCATACAGCCAATGAGTAATTAGAGGTTGGGTCTCCTACCCTCTGGAAGTGTACTCTTTTGCCACTCTTCACCATTTGTGGAGAAAACGTGTCTGAAGCAGCATGAGTGTAACCCTCCCCATCCTATACACCCTTAGTTCATTTTTTGTTCTCTTTCAGTTTTATCTGGAAAATAGATCAAAGCAGAGGAACATATTGTAAGTATTCTTTCAAAAGTGTTAGTCCTCATGATGGCAAAATGCACAAGAATTCACCAATTCCTTCATTAAACAGAGACTCCTCCATTGTATGAAGGACTATTCTTAGCAGACATTTTAAGAGATGCAAAGATGAATCAGTGGGTGTCCCTGCCCTCAATGATTTTACAGGTTTATATATTAGGCAGACCAGACATGGATATAAATAACTACAAGCTAAAAAATGGGAAATGTCCTGAGAGAGGTACCAAAAATGTATTCAGAGAAAGAAGAAGCTATTTTTTGAATTAGGAGCAGCGAGTCACTTCCTGCATGTCTCTGGTGACATTTTAACTCTTTGTTCAAAAGTTATTATTTATTACAATCAAATTAGCCTTGTAGAAGAACCTGCAACATTATTAAGCTTCCTGGTCAGACATAGCTCCTGCACAGTTTAAGTGGATACCATCAGCGCAACTAAAGTTAAGTTTACTAACTCTAATAGTCATTTTTTATTAGATGTTTAAAATTTTCTGGAAAGTTCTAGAGGAAGATTGCTCACCTTTAGTAACAATAGATTGACTTTCTTCCAAGCAATGACAGAACCAGTTTTTTAGCCTATTATACTGTGGGAGCATAACATGTATATATACCTTATACATAAGGTATATATTTTTATAAAAAAAGAACATAACAGGGATGAAGGGACACCAACACCATACACATTAAACTATGAGACAATATTTCCTTCAGGACTGAACTACTTCAGAAGTCAGGCTGAACACTCCATTATCTTTGAGGTATACTCTCCATAGAACGTAGTATTGTTTGGGGTAAATACTAGGTATTAAAAACAACAGTCCACACCTATTTATGTGCCAGGCACAGCTGAAGTGGGCTGCCAAAATTACCACCACTTCTGCCACCATCAAAAGGCTGCTTGTTAAACCAGAAAGACTTGACAGACTGCCAGAACCACACCCCTCCTGCTACAAACCACACAAGCAAAGTATATGCCTCAAATCCTGCTTCTCCTTCATCACCACACTTCTGAATTCGTACCTTGCATGGATGCGTCTGATTGGTACATTCCAAATAACACATGCAAATCTAGTTGCAAGGAAAGCTGGGAAATGTGGTTTTCCATTTTCCAGCCTCTGCAGTAAGGCTTATTAGAGAAAGGATGGATTAGAAATGGAGTGAGCCAAGCCACAGCATTCACTTTTATCTTTTCCTTCAAATCTCCAACAAGTCTCTTAGCAGAAAAAGGTTTTATATGTTATGTCCTCTTTGGTGTGTTTCCACTTTAACAGATTAACCCAGAAGGCCTAGTCCTTCATCAATTCTCTTAAATTTCCGTCTCAATCTCCACCAGCAACACTGCTATAGTCCAAGCTGCCACCATTTCTTTGCCTGGAAAACTGCAGCAGACTTAGGACCAGTTCCCAGGAAATCACTCTTGCTGTCCTGCAGGCCACTGTTCACTCCGTAGCCAGAGCGGTTTTTTAAAACACATATCTGATCGTTGCCCTTAAGATAAAGACAAAACTACTTACATGGTTTTCAAGGTCCAAGATTGGTGATCTGGTGTCCACCAACTTCATCTGGGCCATGTGGGCCCCTCCCACTCACCTCTCTGCTGCCCACTGACCTGCTTCCAGGCCTCTGTGCTTCCCTGACACAGGATACTCTGCCTGGAAAGTGCTGTTCCCTTCTCTTCATTAAGTTTAAAAATGCCATCTCATTCTGTCATCATTTCCTCAGGGAAGTCCTCTTTGACTTTCACGATTAATTCAAATCGTTCTATCTTATAGTCTTGTTAGAACTGAATTGGGATTGTGTGTGTATGTGTGTGTGTTCGTAGCACTTATCACAGTTGTAATTATATTTACTTTTGTGATTTTCTGATTAATTTCTGTCTCTTAACTGCATTATAGGTTGCAGAAAGTGAGGACCATGTATGTTTTTAATCTCCCAATGCATGTCTCAACACCTAGCAGCCTTGGGCCTTCAAATATTTGTTGAATAAGTAAAGAGAACCCCAAAGAAGTGAACTTTGATGATGGCAGCAGAGTAGGGTTAAGGGATGTGGGCAATCATCACAGGCCCAGGAGTCAGAGACTGCTCAACTGCCCAGATCATTCAGATGATCTTATAGCAACTTGATGTCAGAAAGATGCTGTCCCCTTAAGTTACCATTTTGCCAAGATCATAAGTTAACTAATTTTTGTGTTACCTTTTTCTCCCTTGTATTTCCCTATTCCTGAAAATGCCCACATCACATCCACCAAACAGTATCAAAAGAAACTTCAGAGTGGGGCTTAGCATGGCTGCTTATACCCTGGCATCACTCAATTCCCATAGATCTTTCCCTGTTTATAGAAATAAAAGCTAGGAATCCTCAATAAGGTATATTTTTACCTTTTCTTAAAGTGGGTTTTTCACCTTTGTTTTACCCTCTTGATTTCTCCACAGTGTTGTCAGGACTTTCACCAAAGAAAGGGTCCTGTTCACTGATCCTTGTTACTTACACACAATTCCCTATCCATCCATAGCAACTAGGAATATCACACCCCAAGGAAATTAGCACTTCAGGGAAGAAACTATTTTGTTCTGTCTCTTACAGACTGTTAACTTAATGAACTGAATTCCTGGAAGTGAAAGCAAACTTGTCTGAAGAATACGTATTTGGAATAAAACATATCAATATCTAGAGTCCATGTTTTTCCTCCAAGTGGGTGTGTTTTTCTGGGACTATGAAATGGAGGACAAGAGAGGAAGAAAGTCAGATTTGAAAGAATTTACTCTATATCATTATTATCTCTCGTAAAGACAAAACACAGAAAGGGAATTAAATTGCCTGTCATCCTACCTACAAACAATAACAACCCCATCTAATAGTATTAAATGATTTCTTCTAATATTTTTCATGCAGTTGTAATTTTGGGGTAAATACAAACTTAAATTGTATTTCTGAATTGATATTATATGTTTTCCTAATTGTTGCTTCATAATTATTGATAGAATATTATGAATTCATTAAAATGATTATTGTAAAGACTATGAATCTGTGTGATACCAATTAAATTTGGCTTATAACAGAAATATTAGAATTTTGAGTGAAAAAAAAGTAGTTTATTAAGTAGTTCTTTCATCTTGGGGAAGTAATTTAATCTTTCTAAATTTTTGCTTCTTCATTTTTAAAGTGAAGTTCTTAATACCTGACTCCTAGCTATTATAGAGATTGAAAGTAATAATGTGTCAGCTGAGATAGGTCCCCAAGGAAAGGAAGATACTTTTAAAAATTTACTTTTGAGTAATTTCCCTTTTAATAAGTCTCCCTCCCCCAAAGAAATCTAATTTGATCTCTATTTTATTCATGTTGCAATGAAGCATTTTTCTTCCTCCAAGTTCCCTTTTAGGGAAATTCCTTTAATCCCGTGGAGTTACTGGATTAAAGGATGTGACTTATCTATGGCTCTGAAAATGGCCTTCTCAAGCCTGATGTCAGTTGGCGTTGCTGTGGCAATGTTGGCTCATGTTTCCTTCACCCTATCTCTGCCCACATTAGAGTCACATTTCTAAGGCAAAATGCGTAATAATTATATACTGAACAAATAAGAACCAGAAAACCTGCTTGTTCGTCCTGTAAGTGGAACCACATATTTACTGATTAGGATGGTACCTGGGTAACCTCTTCCTGACTGAGGATAAACTGAAAACCATAATATGTCCATGATCCGCATGCAGCAGAAGCCTGAGCTCTGGGGGGCTAAACAGTCTTCACTGTTGTCCATTTGTGTCTAACAGCTAAGGCTGGAGTGTGTTTGAATCACATATAGCTGTTGTTTTAAGGATCCTGGGACCAGGACATTCTGATCCTACACATCTTTCAGGGTGGAAAGCAGACCCTAAGACCTCAACTTTAATCTGTCCTGATTGCTCCCAGAGGCTCAGCCTCTCATGGTGAACATTTGCCTTCACCAGTGACCGCTTTAAGTATGAATGGGTATGTGTCCCAATTCTGGCAAATGGGTCATGAAAGTGACCATGCTGGGGGCTTTGGAATAACTTATAGCCCAGATAACATAAACTCACAGTAACTTTGGTACAAAATGACTCACATAATGCCTGCACTGTGTTGTGGTATTTCAAGTGATTTACGAAGACTTAGAATCCTGCGGACGGGGGAGCCTGGTGGACTGCCATCTATGGGGTCGCACAGGGTCGGACATGACTGAAGCGACTTAGCAGCAGCAGCAGCAGCATATTTAGTTAGGTGCCCATTTTATGTTCCCTTCTGGATTCAAAACACTTTTTCTTATTCCTCTCAAATGTCTTCCTCTCACATAGCACAGTTCTTTAGCATATAAAAGACATTTGTTTATTAAACAAATGCATAAATATATTTTCTTCAAAATTACAATCTCAATTCACTCAGCTGGGTAGTAGAATTATATTCCTTTTGTCTGCTAGGATACTTTGGTTGCAAGTATTAATAAAAGAACCCCAAGTCAATCTCACTTAAAGAAGAGGACATATTCTTTCACATAACAAGAAGTCTGCAGATACAGTGAATTCAGTGCTGGTTTATTCAGTGGCTCAAACACATCGGCCACAGACCCAGGGTCTTTCTGTCTCTCTGTTCTGCCAAGTTCACCGTAAGGGTTTTTTCCTCAGGCTGAGTGTGACACAGATGCAGCAGAAACAGAAGGGATTATCCCTCCCCAGAGTCACAGTCTATAAGTAAGAGAGCCTTTCCTGTGAGCCCCACAGCCAGGTGACCTTCCTGTTTCTTTGACCAGAGTCGGGGCCACATGATCATTCACATTTAAAGCAGTCACTGGTCAAGACACACTTCTGCCATGACTGATCTATACTACAAGTTCATACTTGAAAAACAGGACAAAAACTGGAGTTCAAGTAGCAAATGTGGCAGACTACCTTTCACCAACATCCACTTTTCCACTCAGGAGGGGATTTATACTCAGCCTCGGCTCTATGACCTATTTTGTCCAAAAACTTGTCACAGAGGCTTTAAGGGCCAGTCCTTGCTTGCTATGCTAACATCCCCTGTACCACAGTTACTCAGCAGTATTCCAGCCAGAGGCTGCTCCATCTGCCTGGGTCCCAGGGTAAGAGAATGAAGAAGATACAGGAGTACAGATCCTGCTGAGCTGAAATGCACATTGAGCACAAATTAGAAAAAAAAAATTCTTTTCTTGTTACAATGCAGAGATTTGGGGATTGTTTGTTCCTATAGCATATCTTAATCTATTCCTGCTGAAACAGCAAGAAAAGAAGCGAAATGAGTGCTGTAAACGCAACCAACAGTGCTCCTCGGTTTCCGTTCATTCCTAAATAGAAAGCAAAACCTGTATGAACACAGAGGTGAGTGATATGACACACCTAACCCCACGGTGTCCAGGCGATCCCTCCTGTCCCAACTCAGCAGCTACTGACTCAGCTCTCCAGTTAGCATTCGTGCCATCTCTGCCCTTCCCTTCACCAGGGCTCACAGCATTTGTTCTGAATCTTCCCTTCTCTTGCCAGTCTCTTCCCATTTACCATCAATTTTTCATACATTGTGCCTCCCAGGAACGGTTGCTTCTTCTTTAAAAGCCCAGCCATGTCTCGAGGATAATGCCTCAACCCCTGCACAAATGTCCACTCTGGTCTTTCC
The DNA here is from genome assembly GCF_029407905.1 of Bubalus kerabau. Classification (NCBI taxonomy): domain Eukaryota; kingdom Metazoa; phylum Chordata; class Mammalia; order Artiodactyla; family Bovidae; genus Bubalus; species Bubalus kerabau. The sequence goes on along the minus strand of NC_073631.1, from coordinate 74,080,599 downwards.
TCCTTCCACTCAGATCTCCTGAGCTCAGAAATGCTGGCATGCTCTTCTTCATCCTTAGCTTTCATCACACAATTCTACTGCTTAAGCACTAGAACTCCAAGGCCCTTAGTATCTGACTTACCCTCTGCAAACTCAGCTTATTACTTTTAAAAAGATATTCTGTTGCAGGTCCTTGTAAAGCCATATTATTCACCATATCTAATGCTAAGTTTTGATGGAAATCCATCAACATAATACAGTCATCCCTGCCATTTTACCCAAAAAATAATGACTATAATTTCACCGTTAAATTTTCACTCATGATTCAGGGTCATTATTTCTTACATTAATTATTGAAGGGACACAATGTTGACCTCAAGCACTATTGAGATGTATAAATTATCTGCCCTGATGAAAACTGACTGTTGATGGTTTTTGAGAAATTTTGTATTAAAAAAAAAACAATAATGTCAAGGATTTGCTGGTTTTTTATCATGTTCTAGGCATCACTCTAAAGGCTTTGTCCTCATTTAATCCTAACATCCCTATGGGGTAGGGGCCATTATCATCTCCATTGTAGCAATGAGAAACTCAGGTGGCAAAAGTGAGCGAACACACAAATTTTCAAAGCAACACTATTCATCAGAGCCCCAAAGTGGAAAAAAAAACCCAAATATCCTTCAACTGATGAATGGATAAAAAATTTGAAATATCTATAAGATGGAATATTACTTAACCATAAAACGGAATGATGTACTGATAATATGCTACAACATGGATGAATCTTGAAGAAATATTAAGTGAAAAAAGCCATTCATAAAAGACTATATATTATATGATTCAGTTTATATGAAATGTCCAGGCTAGATGAAGTCATAGAGACAGAATGCACATTTGTGGTTATCGGGGGCTAGGGGAAGGGAAGAAGAGGGATTTACTAATGAATATGGAGATTTACTTTGGAGTAATGGAAATGTTTTAAAACTGTTTCTGAACCTGGATGTGGGTCCACTCACATGACACACAGCAAAGCCAATCTATTGACAGTGGGTTTGGTGAAGGGAAAAAAAGTGTGTTAGTCACTCAGGTGTGTCTGACTCTTTGCAACCCCATGGACTGTAGCCCTCCCAGACGCCTCAGTCCATGGCAACCTGACCCAGGGATCAAACTCAGGTCTCCTGCATTGCAGGAAGATTCTTTACCATCTGAGCCACCAGGAAAACACAGTGCTTATTGCAGCATCAGGCAAGGAGAAGAGGCAGCCCATTCTCAGAAGACCTGAGATTCCTGATGACTTTCAAGGAAGGATTTTAAAAGGCAGCATGAGGGAGAGGACCATGAGATACATGAATTGGTTGGCATTCAGTTGAAGTTTCAGGCATCATCCATCTTTTGGTTTTAACTGGTCTGGGGTCTGTGTGCTAGCAGCCAGCAGTTTTCATATGATAGAGATCTGGTTTCTGAAAAACAACTTAGGAATGTGTGTCAGCTTTTGTTATCTATATCTTTCAGGGAACTGGGAGTTAGGTAACTGCTATGTGGCCAACTTACAGTCTGAAATTGTTACCAGTTTCCTGGCCCAACAGCTCTTTGTTTCAACATGTTCACATTTTCTAATCATTAACTCTTGAGCCAGCTTTTTGAGTCTCAGAGGAGGCCTGGGAAACTAAATACGAAGACTTTTACTTCAAAAGATGGGGACACAGGGGCTTGTATACAGTTTCAGAACTTGACAGAGGTGGTGGTTGCACAATGCTGGGAATATTCTAAAGGCCAGTAAGTAAACTGCTCACTTTCAAATGATTGATTTTATGTTATGTACATTTCACCTCAATAAATTATGCAACTTTTAAAAAGTCAAGGGAAAGGGAAGTCAACATTTAAAAACTAATGCCTAGAGAACCCATTCTTAAAAGAAAGAACGTTATTTTCCCAAGGAAGGCATTGATGTCCACTGAGCAGTTTTAGTGGAGGCTGCAGACAGAGTCTTTTTTGGTAAAGTAAGACTAAATGTACTCTAGACAAGGATGGAAGCAGCAGTGCTACGAGGAAAGAAAGCATATAGGCTTTGTGACATCCTATTTTTTTTACTGAGCAGAAACCTTTTGGTGCTTATTTCTAGCTTCCAGAAAGTTGGGCTTATTAGATAACTGATCCTTCAATACACAGTTCACACTTCTGGATAAGTTCCTTGTATGCATACTTCAAGTTGTACACAGCTTGAAGGCCAAGAAGGTTCTTCTACCTCCACTGGCCCCTGCTTCCTCAGGCCAGGCTGTGCACACCACATGCTATCAATAATGCATTTCCATTCATTTGCAACTGGATCTGCCCTCTCAGGTATTGCAACTGCAGTCAGTTGTCTGCCTCTTTTTTAGTGAAAGCTACTGAGTCATATGAAAGCTGGAAACATTCTGGAGTTGTCATTCCCAGAGATGGACAGCAGAGCACTGCTCTCAACGCCTAAAGCTGCCAAGTTCTGTACAGGGTGGGCTCTGCCACATGCGAGGGGACACGGGAGGACCGTGGATCTCCCATTAGCACAGCTGATCCCAGATCACTTGGCTCCTAGATACGTCCTGGGGGCCCTGAGAATGATCTTAAGAAATGCACGGAGATATTCCAGAGCTTGGCACAGTTTCAACTTCTGATAAAGTGGACAAGAAGAGACTCACTACTAAGCAATCTCGGAGAACCACTTATTAGAAATCAAAGATTCAGCAAACCTTTGATTCAGCAGAACTGTCCCTGAGGACAGTCATCCTTAGCTTCCTGCATACTCATTATTCATTTTTGTTTCTCTTTCTTAAAGTGCGTTTTTGTTCTCTAAAATGACATCCAAGAGTTTTCTCCTGGGACTGCCTCCAAGCTTTGGATAACGTTTGTATATGGTATTTCTGTAGTGCCTGTTGCTCTAGTTAAGGAAGGGCTTGGTCTGAGTCTTTGAAAGAAATCTGAATTTTTCAAGTGAAGATCTGAGACTGGATGCCTTTTCGCGGTTTAGAAGAAAACAGCTTTTCTAACTAGTATCAAGTAGTTGGTCCCTGCTTCCAGCTCTCTTGTGATTTTTTTAAGAGAGTCTCCTACAAAAAGGAAAGGGTCTCCCATTTGTTTGATGGCTTTTTCCTGCTTCTAATTTAGAACACTAATTTTTATATAATAAATTATATTCGATAGTAATTAACTGAATAATTTAAAAGTTGCAATGACATCTAGCACCAAGTTTTTGTAAACATTTCAGTTAAAGAGTCTTATGTTTCTGCTAATAGCTGTTCTTCTGTGTCAGGGTGCCCCTAACATCACCTCTACGCTGGAGGACTCGCTAGCACGGGGCTCAGCACACAATCTTACTCAGGGCAATGATTTGCTCCAGCCAAAGGATACAAAGCAAAACCAGCAAAGAGAAAAGACATGTGTGGTGACATCTGGAGGAAGGCAGGCCTGAGCTTCTGAGTCCTATCCTAATGAAGTCACACAGGACAGGACATGCTTAATTTCTCCAGTAAAAAGTGTATGACAACAGCACGTGTGAAATGCTGCCCACCAAGGGGGCTAGGTGTCCAGGGATTTTATTAGGATTGGGTTCCCTAGGCACCCTCTGCGTGGCATGTACTAAACCTCTAGAGTCCCAAGAGGAAAGCAGGCGCTTAGCATAAACCACACAGTCTGCACCGATGCTGTAGGCACAGGGAGTTGCTCTTGGCAGTTAAGGAGTTGTGGGAGCACAGAACCCCCACAACAAACAATTATTTGTCCAAAACAACAACATTGCTGAAGTTGAGAAACCCTGATTTAAACACTAGTTGCATCATCAACTAAATATATGGCCTTGAGCTTAACCCCTCTGAACCTCACTCAATCTTCCACATGAAAAATGGGGAGAATAAAACCCATGGCACAGGATAAATATCTAAAACACTTGAGAAGCTCTTACTATGTGCTGAAGAGATAGACCCTGAAATTCAGAGAGGCCTCCTTCCTAAGAACTGATCAGAATAATGTACATCCATTGGCAACAATTTGCTCATCTGGATAAAGATGAGGTGTCAAAAAAAAAAAAAAAAAAGTAGTAGCCAGGAGCCAAGAATGTAATAGAAATGATGCCCAAATATCTCCAGGGGGTTGTAATGCATTGCAATCAGTGGATAATAGTCTTACTGGATGTAGATGGACAAACAATCTAACATCACTTTTCCAGGAACAAAAGCCCTGATTCTACTTTTCAGAATCACAGAGTGTTTTAGAGTCACAACACCACTCCCTTACTGTTGCCAAAACATGCAACTAAAGTGCTCTAGCTAGAAGCTTCTTCTCAAATGGGTCTCTTTAACACAAAATGACAGCCTCCTTAACATAAATACTGAAGGTCCTGTCTTTTTTTGTTCGTGGACATATATGGACATATCCATTGCTTTTCTGTCTTCAAACATACAATGCTAATTTCTTATCTTGAGCAAGATTTCATGAACATAAGTTTTAAAATTCTCATTCAGACATCAAATACAGCTCTAACTCTGTACAAACTACCCAGTTTCCATGGGTCCCTATTTATAGACAATCATTTCATGATATTATGTCAAGCACATATACTGTTATTCTCATTTGACAGCTGAGAAAACTAAGGCTCCAGTGTTTAGAACTTATACATCATATTTGCCTTGCCTAAGTGACCTTTTTGTCACAATCTGTATTTTGCTGACTACCCAACCCTGAGAACAAGATGAGACTGCGTGTTTTTACTGCTCACCTACATCTTCATTTTCTTAAAATTGTGTGACGTCTTGGGTCTAGATCTCAGTGTCTGATATGATCACACTAGACAATAGGGCTATTGAATGCTTAAAATGCAGCTGGTCTGAGTCTAGATGCCTTAAGAATAAAATATATGCTGGATTTCAAAAACCTAGTATGAAGAAAAAGAAATACATTGTTAATAACTTTATAGTCACTATATTTTTGATTACATTGCAGATTCTGATCAGCATTGAGAACAACTGGTTTTAAACAGCTGGTTTTTAAATACACAATAGAAGAGGGAGAGGAAATTAGACACTTTTATCAATAGCTCATGAAATTGGGAGGGATTGGGGGCAGGAGGAGAAGGGGAAACAAAGGATGAGATGGCTGGATGGCATCACCGACTCGATGGACATGAGTTTGGGTGAACTCCGGGAGTTGGTGATGGACAGGGAGGCCTGGCATGCTGCGATTCATGGGGTCGCAAAGAATTGGACACAACTGAGCGACTGAACTGAACTGATCAATAGCAAATATACCTATATTATCTGAAAATCAGAACAAGAGTGAATACATATTTACCTTTTAAAAATAGATCTTAAAAAAAAAACCTAAAGCCCAATAAATCCATAGACTTGTTGGTTGGCTAGAGCTTGTTCGTGCTCAGGAATAGAAGATATAAGAAGTCTGAAACAGCTTTTTAAAATGATTTAACACCAAATTCGAGTCTCTAGCTGCAGCAATGTGAATGGGAGCCCTGGGACTATAAGCTTGGAGTGGAACTTCTCAGAACATTTTAAGAAAATGGCAGATAAGCTAGACTTGGGGGAAATCGCCACTTCGATAAGGCCGAGCTGAAGAAGACAGAGATGCAGGAGGACACCCTGCCAACTGATGAGACCACTAAGCAGGAGAAGCAAAGGAAGGGAGATCTCCTAAGAACCGGGAGGGTCCTTGACCCCATCATCTTGGAGACCCTAGTTGTGATGTGGAGGAAGAGCCACCTGCAAGGGAGACATGAGCCACATGCTGCACTGCAAACCCAGGCACTCCCGTGATGCCACCAAACTGATGCCACCAGCCCGTGAGTCTTTGAGGGGACCCACCATTAAGACTGCCAAATTCTCTGGTTTGCCCTGGGATATTGTAGAAAATTATGTGTATGATTAACGAAATTAACCCCCCCCCCTTAGCATGGCAAGAACAATAAAAACAAAAGTAAACACACAAACAAAAAAAACATAGCAAAGATGAGCTCACTAAAACCTGGCCGCTTCTGACTTTTATAACTGACTTTGGTCACATGATTTCAAACCCTGAAGGTTGCTTTTTAATGAAGATGTCTCCTCCTTTCTGTTTACTTAATGAAAGTGGCTAGAAGAGTGAGGTGAAAGGTTTTATAGCTTGAAGACTAAGTGTTAATAAAGGCTTAACTCAAACCCAATTTTCAGAACATGCTTAGATAAACAAGAAAAACTTAGACTTTAATTTTAAAGTACCTGTAATATTTTTTTTTTGGAAGAAAACATCAGTAAAGAGAAGCTCTACAGCAGCGATAATCATCAAAGAACATTTATTTTTTAAAAAATCACTTGTTTATGTGCTACAAGTTTGCCCAAACTAACATCCTTTAGAGATGACAGAAGACTCTTAGATACTTTGCTAAAAATCAGCACAATTCTACAATGAGCTAAAACTCAATCACCTACAGGTCTAAAACAAATAATACACCAGTAATAACAAATGACATACAGATAATGAAATGTGTTGACTGAAAGAAAATCACACAACGTAAAATTTGTGAGTTACGTTTTATTTGGGACCTTACAGAGGACAATAGCCTGAGAGACAGCCTCTCAGAGAGCTTTGAGGAACTCTGAGAGGTAAGAGAAGAGCCAGAATACATATATGAACTTATCTGTTGGGAAAAAACATGTAGTCAAAGATCAAAAGAGCATTGCTAATCACAAAGAACACATATCTCAGATGAATGACTTTAATGCTTTTCTATGTATGAGAAGATCCAACAATCTGGAGTCACTTGAAATTTTTCCTTAGATATTCATCTCAGCTACCTAAAGGCCAGTGCATCTGAAGCATAGAATGCTTGCTGTTTTTCTCCATCCTGAATTCCCCTCAGAGTACATTGTCAATGGACAACTCCAGCAGCTGATGGCTTAACCCTCATAGAATTAGAAGAGCAAGTAACACAACAGCCGATCATTAAACCTTGTAGTATTGCTCACTGTGTCTTTAACATCACATTCACTAACGGTCTTTCTACTTGACCATTTTCCCTAAATTCCAATAGCCACTTTCTCATTTATTGCAAAGATCACCTGCTTATCCCCCAAATGCCCCAACCGCCTCACCTTTGAGGAGGCAGATCTGAGGTTTGTTCTCCTGTCTCCTCACTTGGCTGCCTTGTGAATAGACTCTATCTGGGCTGGAAAACTCCATGTCTCAATGTTTGGTTCACTGTGCATTAGGCAAGCTGACATGGCTCAGTAACAGTATCAAAAACAAAACCTGCAGCTATGTTAAAGCCTAGAGGGAGTGTTGGAGAAGGAAATGGCAACCCACTCCAGTGTTCTTGCCTGGAGAATCCCATGGACAGAGAAGCCTGGTAGGCTGCAGTCCATGGGGTCGCACAGAGTAGGACACGACTCAAGCGACTTGGCGGCAGCAGCAGCAGAGGGAGTGTATGTGAAATAATTTCCTTTCCAATTTTTGGACTCAAAGAAGAGGCTATCAAGCCTTCAGCCACCTAGGGATCTATGCATCATACCTCCCACACATATCCTTAAACATCTTTTTTAAAAAAATATCTATTTGGCAGTGTCAGGTCTTAGTTGAACATGTGGGATCTAGTTCCCTGACCAGGGATCAAACCCAGGCCCCCTGCATTGGGAGCACAGAGTCTTAGCCTCTGGACTACCAATGAAGTCTTTCAAACACCTTTTAAAGTGCTTTGATAGGGCAACTCTGTGGGGCAGGCAGGAAGGATTACTGACCCCCATTTATAAGGGATCTGTCAGTCAGGAGGGTCTTGGCTCTAAGTAACAGAAAACCCAATTTACACAATAAAAAAACGTTTATTATGTCACTTAACTGCAGAGACAAAGCTTGTTTTTCCACAGAGGGGAGGAAGTCAATTAAAATCACCACCTGACAAGATGAAATTTACATATCAGTTACCTATAATTTAGAAAGAGTTGCAAAACAGCTCAAAGAAAATGAACAGGGCTATAATCTGATAACTCAAAAGGGTATGCAGTAGTCAATGCATATTTTCCATTGAGATGCAAACATTTTTTGTATATCTCCAAAAAAGTCATATAGTAGGCATTTGTTTAACCATTTAGAGATTTAAAAAAGAAAATATCCATACTGAGAATTACTTTCTTCAAAAGAAAAATTTCTGAAGTATTTGGGTCATAAATTTGGACAAAATATAAATAAAAAATAAAAGATCAAGTATACCTGAAACTAACACAACATTGTAAATCAAGTACTATATACTCCAATAAAAATTTTTTAAATGCTTAAGAATCAAAGACAGTGTCCACACCTCAGGCTCAAAGCGATGCTCTTACAGGGAAGAACAAGTCCCAGGGTCAGAATCTGCACAGTTTGAGGCTGGCATAAGAAAACTCTGAGCTTGAGAGAAGCTGCAGAAAACAGATGTTGAGGCCAAATTCAGAATCAGGATTCTGAGAAGTCCTCTTTCTGGTCTTGGAGATTTTAACAGAGCAGTTAGTGGAAGCCAAAAAGTCAAGTGAGTCAGAGAGCACTCAAGGAAAGGGGACATTTGCTGATAAACTGCAGCGTGACATGCACTAAAATATACACCCACTGAAACCTTTAACAGCTAAGGAGACGGGGCCAGTTACCCTCTGCTCGTCTTTTCAGAGCCCCTACCCACTGTTCTCCACCTTCCTCTGTGCCCAGGACTATATAAGTGGTTCTCCACATGTGATCCCAAGACCAGCTGGATCAGCATCACCTGGGAAGGAGTTAGAAATGGAAAATCCAACCCCCTTTCCCACCACTGAATCAGAAATCTGCATGTCAACAATACCTGCAGGTGATTCTGATGTAAGCCCAAGTCCCAGAACCACTGGACCTCATTAAAAGGGCTCTCCTGCCCTCAGGATTCAGGGTGGGTTCATCAACTGGGAAGACCCTGCAGAAGGTGAGAGGGAGGAGGTGCGTAAGCCCAGGTTACTTGTTCCCCAGCTTCCCACCTACACAGTCACATCAGGGGCCACCCAAGGTGCTATTCCTCTCAGGCTTGTCTTTTGACATGACTGACTTCTGAGTTCTGGCAACTGACTCTGTCCCTCTTGTCAAGTCTAGGGCTGGAAATGACCTCATTGTTTCTAGTCTTGTGATACTGCACTATTCCCGTGGCTTCCTTAACACCTTGTCCACAGCTTTGTAAACCGTCCCTTTATTAAATTTTACTAAACTCTTCTACTAATTTTTACTAACCTAAAAAGTATCTGTTTTAAATGTCATTGGTTTCCTACTAGAACACTGCCATTTCTGCCATTACTCCCATTTTGATGATAAGGAAATTTATCATCAGTGAACAAGCCCAAGCTTGCCCAGTAAGGAGCAAAGATGGGCTTGAAATCAGGGCTTCAGAGCACAAAGCCCCAGCCTTCTAACTGTATGGTCAGTCTTTCTGATGTGGCAAACTCCCTTTCCTGAGTCCCCTCCTTAACATAAACTATCAGTATGCTGCCATCTTGGAGAAGGCAACAGCACCCCACTCCAGTTCTCTTGCCTGGAAAATCCCATGGACGGAGGAGCCTGGTAGGCTGCAGTCCATGGGGTCGCTAAGAGTCAGACACGACGGAGCGACTTCACTTTCACTTTTCACTTTCATGCATTGGAGAAGGAAATGGCAACCCACTCCAGTGTTCTTGCCTGGAGAATCCCAGGGACAGCGGAGCCTGGTAGGCTGCCGTATATGGGGTGGCACAGAGTCGGACACGACTGAAGTGACTTAGCAGCAGCAGCAGCATGCTGCCATCTGACAACAGGATGGGTCAGGAGCCAATCTTCAATCAAATAATATCCAAATTTTCATTATTGTGAAGTCTATTTACGTAGATATAAGTATATAGATAAGATATAGAGATAAATATAATATATAGCTATATATTTGTATATGTATCTTCAGATAGAGTAAGTTTTGAATAAGTAATAAAGTATAAAAATAAATTCTGGTAGCAAAGACTACTGGGGAAAAAAAGAGTTCTTTGCAAGTTAACTTAGTTTAAAGTCTAAGGACTAAAATCTCAAAGGACTTTTTCGGAACTCAAAAAATAAATAAATAAACATCCTAAAATTTATCCAGAAGAGTAAACAGACTAGTGTGCTGCTGCTGCTAAGTCGCTTCAGTCGTGTCCGACTCTGTGCAACCCCATAGATGGCAGCCCACCAGGCTCCCCCGTCCCTGGGATTCTCCAGGCAAGAACACTGGAGTGGGTTGCCATTTCCTTCTCCAATGTATGAAAGTGAAAAGTGAAAGTGAAGTCGCTCAGTCGTGTCTGACTCTGCGACCCCATAGACTGTAGCCTACCAGGCTCCTCCATCCATGGGATTTTCCAGGCAAGAGTACTGGAGAGGGGTGCCATCACCATCTCCAAAACAGAGTAGTGTAGTCAAAAGTAAATCTAAGTATATAAACTAACTCAACTCATTATAAAGGAAGCATTACAAGTCACTTAGAGAAGAATCGTTCAGTTAATAAAAAGAAAATTGACTTGGTATTAGGGAGAAATAAATCAATTTAGACTTGCACCTCACAATATTATCCAAATAAACCCTGTGTGAATCAAAGGGCTAAATGTAAATAAAACAAAATAACAGCAAAGCACCATAAAAATTAGAAGATATATTTTCCCTAACAGAATAAGAAAAGACTTTTTGAACTTACATGGGAAAAAATTACAAAATAAAATATGATTCTGATATCTTAAAATCTATTAAAAGTAAATCACAAGGCTAACAAAGTTATTAAAAAAATATCTAGAACCAAAAATGCAACATGTAAAATTTAAAGGGGCTATTTCAAATCCTAAAAGATGATGCTGTGAAAGTGTTGCACTCATGCCAGCAAATTTGGAAAACTCAGCAGTGGCCACAGGACTGGAAAAGGTCAGTTTTCATTCCAATCCCAAAGAAAGGCAATGCCAAAGAATGCTCAAACTACTGCACAATTGCACTCATCTCACACGCTAGTAAAGTAATGCTCAAAATTCTCCAAGCCAGGCTTCAGAAATACTTGAACCGTGAACTTCCTGATGTTCAAGCTGGTTTTAGAAAAGGCAGAGGAACCAGGGATCAAATTGCCAACATCCTCTGGATCATCAAGAAAGCAAGAGAGTTCCAGAAAAACACCTATTTCTGCTTTATTGACTATGCCAAAGCCTTTGACTGTGTGGATCACAATAAATTGGAAAGTTCTTCAAGAGATGGGAATACCAGACCACCTGACTTGCCTCTTGAGAAACCTGTATGCAGGTCAGGAAGCAACAGTTAGAATTGAACATGGAACAACAGACTGGTTTCAAATAGGAAAAGGAGTACGTCAAGGCTGTATATTGTCACCCTGCTCATTAAACTTATATGCAGAGTACATCATGAGAAATGCTGGGATGGATGAAGCACAAGCTGGAATCAAGATTGCCAGGAGAAATATCAATCACCTCAGATATGCAGATGACACCACTCTTATGGTAGAAAGTGAAGAGGACCTAAAGAGCCTCTTGATGAAAATGAAAGAGGAGAGTGAAAAAGTTGGCTTAAAGTTCAACATTCAGAAAACTAAGATCATGGCATTCGGTCCCATCATTTCATGGGAAATAGATGGGGAAACAGTGGAAACAGTGATAGACTTTATTTTGGGGGGCTCCAAAATGACTGCAGATGGTGATTGCAGCCATGAAATTAAAAGATGCTTACTCCTTGTTTTCATTTTAACAAGTTGGCCAAGCTGTGTATCAATGTATCATTATTACCTCTCTTTGCATTTCTTGGTGACTGATGAGGTTGAACAGCTTTTTAAATGTTTACTGACCATTTGGAGATACTGTCTCTTGTAAGTAGACTGAGTATTTTGCTCATTTTCAGATTAAGTTGTCTTTCATTGAATTGTATAAGAAATTTTTATATTCTAGATTTGAGTCCTTTGTCAGATATCAAATATCTTCTCTTACCTTTGGGTTGTCTTCTTACTGTTTAGTGGTGTTTTGATGAACAAAATACACATTTTAACAAACTCCAGTTTATCCATTATTTCCCTTTATAGTTAATGCTTATTTTGTCCTTTTAAAGAAAATTTGTCTACACCAAGGTCCTGAATATAATTTCCTCTTGTTAAATTTACATTTACTGATGCTCAGTGAGATTGATTTTTCTTCTATTTAAGGCAAAGTTCTTTTGGTGCTTGGAATCTAATTGTCAGCCTTTAAATTTTCAGTTCAGTTCAGTTCAGTCGCTCAGTCGTGTCCGACTCTTTGCGACCCCATGCATTGCAGCATGCCAGGCCTCCCTGTCCATCACAGGGAAAAATAAAACTGGACTAGTCTGTTGCTCTTAGAAGTCAGAAGGGTGGTTACTTTTGTGGTAACAATGACTGGGAGGAGGATGACGGGGATCCTGAGGATGGAGAATTTGTTTTCTTTCTTGTTGTGAATGCTGACTCAGGTGTGTTTGCTTAGAGATAATCAGAAACTTTCCTGTGTGTATCTTTATGCTTCAATAAGAGGTTTAAAAGTAACAATAAGATGGCATTTTTAAAAATGATTTCCAAGTTGATAATTCTCAGTATTGGCAAGAGTACAATAAAACAGATGCTTTCATATACTGTTAACAGAACTGTAACCGATCCAACCTTCCTGGAAAGCAAATTAGTAATATGCATAAAAATATTTAAAAGTCCATGTGGTTCAATCCATTAATTCCACCTACGTGAATCTATCTTAAGGCAATAATTCACTCCAAAAGATGATGAGGAAAAGATGTGTGACAGTATGCAAAGCTATGTATAATAAACCATGTATATATAACACAACCCCGACTATTTAAAATATGTTTAGAAAAAAAGACAAAGGAAATATGCCAAAATATGACTATTATGGGCTGAATGTTTAGGCCCACACTTCTCTCACCCTCTCTCCATCCCAACTCACGTCAAAGTCCTAAACCCCAGTGTGATGATGTTTGGAGATGACCTTTCGGAGGTAATTAAGTTCAGAAGAGCTCACAGTGGGTAGGGGGGCGGGTAGGAACTCTTATGATGAGATTAGTGCCCCTATGAGAAGATGAAGACATATGACAGCTCTCTCTATCATGCTAGGATACAGTAAGAAGGTGGCCAATGACAAGCCATGAAGAGGTACCTCACCAGAACTGGACCATCCTGGCACCCTAATCTTGGATTTCCTGGCCTCCAGGACTATGTAAAATAAATGTTTATTGTTGAAGCCACCCAGTCTGAAACCGTACCCCATGGAGTTAACAGAAGCTGATAATAGAAATTCCTGAGCTTGTCTTGCTGCTGCTGCTGCTAAGTCACTTCAGTCGTGTCCGACTCTGTGCGACCCCATAGACGGCAGTCCACCAGGCTCCCCCGTCCCTGGGATTCTCCAGGCAAGAACACTGGAGTGGGTTGCCATTTCCTTCTCCAGTGCATGAAAGTGAAAAGTGAAAGTGAAGTCGCTCCGTCGTGTCCAACTCTTAGTGACCCTAAGGACTGCGCCCACCAGGCCCCTCCGACCATGGGATTTTCCAGGCAAGAGTACTGGAGTGGGTTGCCATTGCCTTCTCCGTGAGCTTGTCTTACAGAATAACAAATAAGGTAACAGCTTGTTAAAATCCCTTTGCTTATAAACTACCTTCAATGACTAAGGTCATTTTATTTTTCTTTCTTTCTTTCTTTTCCTCTCTTTAATCACATACTTTCCCAGCTTCATGCTGCCCATTGGTTTTACAGGAACTTGGAATCTGCTCTTGCCCAGTGCGGGCCAGCTAAGGACTGGTTGGGACCACCCACTCAAAATCTGGGCCAGTGCAGATGTCCAATGAATGGCCTTTTGATGTCAGAGGACCAAAAAGCTCCACTCTCAGATCACAGTAAGCCTCCATTTTGAATATGCAGAAGCATGTCCCGGATGCACCTGCACAGAACACCAATTCCCTCATCTTTTCCCTGCCTCCAATCACCTTTCCCAGCCTAAGACCACCTGCTTATCCCTAAAATATCTGAATCCCCTCACCTTTGGGGAGATGGATCTGATAGTTGTTCTTCTGTCTCCTCATTTGGCTGTCTTGTGAATAAACTCTTTCTGAGCTGTAAAGCTCAGCATCTCAGTGTTTGGCTGTGTGTTGGGCAAATGAACTGGGTTCAGCAACAAGTTCTGTGCTAATTTGTTACAGCAGTCCAAGTAGACTAAGACAGTGATCAATAGTTATATCTGAGTTTATGAGATTATGGGTGAGTCTGTTATCATTTCATTCTTTTCCAAATTTTTTCTAATCTTTAAAAATTACTTTTTAATTTTTATAAAGCATGAAAAGAAAGTGAAAGTGAAGTCACTCAATCATGTCCAACTCTTTGTGAACCCATGGACTGTAGCCTACCAGGCTCCTCCATCCATGGGATTTTCCAGGCAAGAATACTAAAGTGGGTTGCCATTTCCTTCTCCAGGAGATCTTCCCAACCCAGGGATTGAACCCGGGTCTCCTGCATTGTAGGCAGACGCTTTACTGTCTGAGCCACCAGGGAAGCCTTATACTTAGAAAGCATAATTACTCATTAATACATGACTATATCCCCATTGTAAAAGTCAAACAATAGAGAAATCAGAGAAAAACATAAAAATTATCCTTTAACATATTCTGTCACCAATTCTTTTTCTCAAAGATAAGCACCAATAAAAATTTGTATATGTCACTTTACAGGTATTTTATTCTGTATTTACAAACATGCATACATATGTAAAGAAATACACACGCACAGAGATTTTTTTAAGTTTGCTTACAAACACAGTTAAGGAAGCTGGATACTCCCAGTTGAGTGTCTTGTTTAACTCACACAATGATTTAAAATGTTGCATAGCTGCACAAGTTGTGTTTTTCTACACCATAAACATCTTAGTACCTATTGTCATACACCTGCCTGGCCCTTAAGACTTTTGACACCTGCTTGGCCTCTCTAGGCTTTTATGTGTGTGACTCTGGATCTCTTTTACATATTGCTCTGTAAAATGCTTTCTTTAAAAAAAATAAAAATGCTAAATAACAAGTATGTGATCCTGACAATATATCTAGACCTATCTAATTCTTTTCTACATAGTGTTCCATAGTATACACTACTTTTATATTCAAAATTTTGAAAAGTGCATATTATCTTATTTATAGGCATTTAGGTGCACATTTTCAATTTGATTCACGTTTCCAGAATGTGCTCCTGTCTGCTGATTAGCTATGATACAGGAAGTCTTTAGTCCCTGTTTAATTTTTCATCAAAGATGGTTCGTGAAAGGGTGCATTGCTGATGTGGAAGGCTTTCTTACACTGAACACTCCATCAATAAAGACTCCTGTTTGCACAGTGGAAAAGCAAAATTATTACTTAGAAACTCCCTTGAGGAAATGTGCTTTTTACACAGAATGGATTATATGCCTAAATGTCAAAGGAGTTTTCTTAATTTTTGTAAACATCCTTCATGCCCAGGAAACAGCAGTAGGCTGGAGATTTTGTGAATCTTAATTACCTCCATTACCATAGATAAAGCTTAAGTCATATTTGTCCTTGGTTCTGTACATTTCTGTATGCTGTCTATGTTTGAATCATTTCATGCCTTCTTAGTTTAAGTATTTAAGCCTTGCATCCCTCAAATATGGTAATTTCCTGGAGAAAAGGTTTATTCTATCTATATGTAAGCAAAATAAAACCCAGGCACCCACCTGGCTCTGTCTCATCAGGAAATTGCAGACTGATTCTAGTGCTCTAGAGTAATTAGAATCTGAGTAATCAGAATCTTGCTGGCATTCTCAGATATCATTAAAGAGGATCTGACACAGCCTATGTTGACCTGTCTCCAATGCTCTTTCCTCAGTTCTCTGCATCCCCTACCGTCTCAAAAATCTGCCAGAAAGCCTCTCTTCCTATAGCTTACTCTCATCTCTCCCTTTTCAAAACTAGTTCTCATCCTTGCTTCTTTGTTCTTTCCAACAGCTTGCCTCCAATCCATAGTTCAGGACTCTGGAGTAGGGGCAGAGGTGGAGGGGAACTATCCCATCAGACAACACCAAAACTGGCCTGCCGGGAGGGAGGAAGACATGAGGGATGGGACAAGATCTAAATATTCCTGCTTAACAAGTTTTTATACATGTAAGTATACTTACAGGGACTATATTTTTCAGGTGAACAATTTATATCTAACAATTCAGAACTGGGAAGAATAGTAAAGCTGGGATTATTTTGGAAAATCAAAAATGAGGGTTTTTGCAGTTTGTTGGTTTGTTTCTTAAGAAAAGGAGGAATGTCACATTTACTGTGCATAAGATACCATGGGATGCCCCTTTCACAGGTAATTTTGTCTAACTAGCCCAACCACCCCGAAAGGAATGTATTATTGATTCCATTTTACACGTGAGGAATATAACGGGCACTTTTGGCATATCTGTCCATCTCCTAAGGAGTGCGGCCTTCTCTAGGAATTGTCCTGTCAAATTCCCCCATCTACAAAGGTAACTTCTTCTCTGGCAGCCACTGACTGGGCCAGAGATGTGACCATACGCCATGAGGCAGGCAGATCAGATATTATCTTACAGAAGTTTGAAATCGAGATTCAGAGAGCAGTGGCTGGAACTAGTCAAACAATTAATGCTCTCAGAGAATCTTTGGAATGGCTAGTATGAAAATTCACATTCAGTTGTGGAAACTGGGAGAAAGTCAATACCCCTGCTGAGAAAGGGCTGAGAGATGGGTAGTCTGTTGTGGCTGGAGTTGGGTGATGAAGGGGAGGCTCTGGAGGAAATTGGACGATGGGTTTGTGGTAAGAACACAAGAGAAGAACCCTTGATTAGGGGGCTGTGCAGAAACTTTGGGAGCAGAGAGGGGATTTGAAAAACCTGGTGGGCAACGTGCAGGGTAACTCCCTGCTCTGGCCTTTGTATGACCTCCTCAGTGAAATGAGGTGAGTCTCTCATATTTTCGGAAAGTAGGCTGCTATTTCTGGACGGTGCTGAGCCCTATGTCAGCGCTGGTGTGGAATAGGAACGGTGCTGGACATGGGACAGCTGGCTGTGGGGTTGAATGAATGAAGGCAGGGGCTGTGGGAAGTCCAGGTGGAGAAGCAGCAGATAGATAAACTGGACTAAACAGAGAGTGAAGGCCGGCATGAAGAGAGAAATAAAGGTGAATGACAGTGTCTTGTTTTGTAGGTGGTGATGATGTTTTATTATTCCCAGGTCCCCATTCTCATTCTTTCCAGAAGCCCAGATCGTTTCCTGATCTTGCTTTCTGGGAGACACTCTTGTATACTTATTATAAGTTCTCCCTTTTAGTTAGCCCAGCTCAAATTTGGGTACTATTAATATTACTTGTGACTGAAAACTTTATTAAGTACAAGGAATCTGTGTTTCCTAGAGATTAAATACATTGAGAAAATTTCTGTGACTACTTGGTTGTAGGAGTTGGGGTTCACACCCATGTCCTTGTGCTCTTTTCCTCACACTTTCTGCTTAGTCACACTGGCCACAGGGCTATTCCACAAACACAGTAAGCTCACCGCCACCTTAGTGGGCTCTGTGTGCCCTGCTCAGAACAACCTCAAAAGTCACTCTGTCATCTCATCCAGTTCTCAACTGAAATGTAGATACCTACCCTGATAACTTCATCTAAAATAGGCATTCTTTAACCTCTTCCTTTGCTTTATTTTTTTTTTTTTCAGTTTAATTAAAAAAGAACTGACATGAAAAGTTGTCAGGAAGCATTTAACAGGAGGCTTCCTGTGTGCTGTTATGGATCTGTCAGGAATTCTCTGTTCCTTACTAATTCCTGAATACTCAGGAATTAAGAGGAGAGGCAAGCCTCTCCTGGGACTGAGGAATCCAGGCATTTCCTTCATTAGTGTTCCTATATGGTGATAAGTACCCTCTTCCTTCTTGTGAACCATACGGTAAAAGTGATTGTTTACAACTCTCTCTCTCTTTGATATGGATCACCTATGTTTTGTAAGTCTGGAATTTTAATCTTTATCTTTGCTGAGAATAACTACCTTGTAAGACAGTATATATGCCCACACCATGTTGGTTAAAACACCTTTGCTCCATCAGAACTCTGGTCCCCATGTCTGTCTTTCTCTTTCTTTCTTTCTCTCTCTCTCAGGCTATTTCTTTGGAGCACAGAGGCCCTCTGAGTTCACTTTCCTGCCCGGGCTTCTAAGACCCTCTCAATGGGGTGAAGGCAGAGTGCCTTTACCCCATCGAGAGGACGCCTGAGGCCTCCATGAACAGAGCAAGCCCCGTGCCAGGGGCTTTATTGGCTTTCTGTGTAAACCAAGGAATATCGGCCTCTTTCTCTCCTTTACTTTCTTATCGTCGACTCTGGACCACCAGGTTCTGGTCCATTAAAGGACCTCAACAAAAAGTGAAAATGTTAGTTGCTCAGTCATGTTCAACTCTTTGTTGACCCCATGGATCACCACAGACTTCCAGACTCCTCTGTCCATGGAATTCTCCAAGCAAAAATACTCGAGTGGGTAACCATTCTCTTCTCCAGGGGATCTTCCCGACCCAGGGATAGAACCTGGGTCTCCTGCATTGCAGGCATATTCTTTACCATCTGAGCCACCAGGAAAGCCCATAACTGACATACAGCACTCTATAAGGTTAAGGTATAGAGCACAATGACTTGACTAACATATGCATGCAAAGTCACTTCAGTTGTGTCCAACTCTTTGTGACCCTATGGACTATAGCTCGCCAGGCACCTATGTCCATGGGATTCTCCAGGCAAGAATACTGGAGTAGGTTGCTGTGCCCTCCTCCAAGGGATCTTCCCAACCCAGGGATCAAACCCATGTCTCTTATATCTACCTGCATTGGCAGGCAGGTTCTTTACCACTAGAGCCACCTGGAAAGCCCTGACTTACATATGTGAAAATATACTGTGAAATGATTGCCACAACAAGTTTAGTTAATAGCCTTCATAACATATATAGAAACCAATAGGAAAAACATTTTTTCCTTGTGATGAGAACTTTTAGGATCTACTCTCTTAGCAACTTTCCAGTACACTCTACAGCAGTGTTAACTATAGTCACCATGATCTACATCACATTCCTAGTACTTATTTATCTGATAACTGGGAGTTTGTATCTTTTGACTGTCTTCACCCAATATCTCCACCCTTGCCTCTAGCAACCACCAACATATTCTCCATCTCTATGAGTGTGGATTTTTAGATTCCACATATAAGTGAAACCATACAGTATTCATCTTTCTCTGTCTGACTTGTTTCACTCAGCATAATGCCTTCCATGTCTATCCATGTTGTTATATATATGTGTATATACATATATCCCCTTTTCTTTGTCCATTCATCTATCAATGGACATTTAGGTTGTTTCTGTGGCTTTGCTATTATAAATGATGCTACAGTGAATGTGGGATGCACGTATCTCCTCAAGTTAGTGATTTCATTTCTTGCAGATAAATACCCAGAATTGAAATGGCTGGATCATATGGTAGTTCTGTTTTTAACTTTTTGAGGAATCTTATACTGTTTTCCACAGGCTGCACCAATTTGCATCCTCACCATCAGTGTACAAGGATTGCCTTTTCTCCACATTCTCACCAGCATTTGTTATCTCTTCTTTTTGATAATAGCCATTCTAACAGCCATGAGGTGATATCTCATTGTGGTTTTAATTTGCATTTCCCTGAGGATAAACGATAAATGGTATTGAGCACCTTTACCTGTACCTGTTGACCATTTGTGTATCTTCTTCGGAAAACTGCCTATTCAGTTTCTTTGTCCATGTTTAACTGGATTGTCATTATTATTACTGTATATTTTTGCTATCCAGGTCTGTGAATTCTTCATATGTTTTGGATGTAAACTTTTTATCAGGTATATGATTTGCAAATATTTTTTCCATTCCATATATTGTCTTTTCATTTTGTTGATCATTTCTTTCACTATGCAAAAGTTTTTTAGTTTGATGTAGGTTTTATACACTGATAATACATCATTTTATTTAAAATGGATTACACAGATTTACTTTTTCTTTCTTCCTCTCTCCAATGCACCCTGCTTCATTTATATCTTTTTTCTTAGATTGATGAAACCTGACCCTGTCCCAGCTTCTATCCTCACATGGCAGAAAAAGCTATTATTATTATATTAATAACTTATCCAGGGCTTCTCAGGTGGCTGTAGTGGTAAAGAACTTGCCTGCCAATGCAGGAGACATAAGAGATGCAGGTTTGATTCCAGAGTCAAAAGGACTCATGCCCTGGAGAAGGGCATGGCAACCCACTCCAGTATTCTTGCCTGGAGAATCCATTGGACAGAGGAGCCTGGTGGACTACAGTTCATAGGGTCACAAAGAGTTGGACACGACTGAAGTGACTTAGCAGGCAGGCAATAACTTATCAATACCTGAATTCATGTTACATATCTGTTTGTATATGTGTTTCTCTATTTCCCCACCCCCGCCCCGACCAGAATATAAGATCCTGGAGCGTTGGGATCAACTCTCTTGTTCACTGCTGTATTTTCAGCACACTGACTAGAGCTATATTTGACATATAGAAGGGACTCAACAAATACTCACTTAATTAATCAATCCATTAGACCCTGTTCAGTTTCTGATTTCCAAGCTATTTTCATGGTCTCTAAGTGCATGATGCAATTCTAGAAACACTCAGAAAAACTCTACTGGATTAAGGATGAAAATAATGTCTGAAGGATATCTGTGGCACTTGGCTGATTATCATGCAGGGAAAAGGGATGTCTGCTGGCTGTCCCGGGCACTGAAGGGAGGTAGGAAGTGGAAGCAGCATGTTCTAGCCCAGGGTTTATAAGAACAGAACTGAAAGCTGGAAAATTCATTTCTACTTGTTCTCTCTTAATTAGTTTTTCTGGCCTGGAAAAACAAAGCTTCAGTGACAGTAAAAATGCTTTTGTTCCTGTGGTACCACATATAAAGCACAAGTAACATCCGCGTTGTTCTTGGGTTAATACTACTCTCTGGACGTGTTCTGTAAGGTTCTTCACTTTTATCATGTTCCCTGTCCCCAGCTGACCTGAGAGAAGGTCTGGCTGGCTGAGGGTACTTTGACCCCACCACTATATGGAGGGAAGCTGCTGGAGACTGACCTGGGATGTCCAAATACCATCTGGAAGGACCAGCTCAGGAAGGAGACAGGGGAAATGGGGCATATTCTAATCCAAGCCCCTCTAGACAGTCAGTGTATCATTTTTGAAATCACGTTATCAAACAGAGAGTCACTTTGCTTATGGCTTTCAGATCCTGCCCCCCACCTCAACACATGTACACATGTGGATGATGGCTCCTAACCAGTTATCCTAACGTGTGTGTTTAATCTGTTGCTTTTAACAATGGGCTGATGAAAGTAGCCAGAGACTACCAATCCATAAGAGTATTGGAAATATAAGATTGAAAATATTAAAGCTAACATTATCATGTACCTGTATATTACTCTTTCAGCTTAACTTCTTTTTTTATCATTTTATTTATTGATTTTGACTGTGTTGGGTCTTTGTTACTGTGCAGGCTTTCTCTAGTTGGGGCGAGTAGGGGCTACTCCCTAGTTGCAGTGCGCAGGCTTGCAGTGGCTTCTCTTGTTGTGAAGCGAGGGCTAGGTGGGAGGGCTCAGTAGTTGCATCTGCCAGGCTCTAGAGCACAGGCTCCATTGTTGTGGTACATGGACTCAGTTGCTCCACAGCACATGGGATCTTCCCAGACCAGGGATCAAACTCAGGTCTCTGGCATTGGCAGAAGGATTCTTTACCACTGAACCAACCATCAGGGAAGGCCTCATCTTAACTTCTTTACCTTCTGAGCACTTAATTTTAATAAGAAAGTTACCACGGATAAATGGCTGATTTGGGTTATTTGGCTAGTTAGTGGCAAAGCCAAGACTCAAACTCAGAACTCTTAACTCTCAAATCATGACTTTCCCCATAGTATCTGCCTCTCTACCTTTATATTCCAAGAATGGGTTGCTATAAGAATTATTTTCATGACTTTGCTATATTGCTAAATAAGCAGTCTTTAAGGGCCACACATTCGGGGAAAGCTAGAAATAAATCAGTAGCCTGTAAAAAAGAGCTTTAACTTGGTAAAGGACAACAGGAAGCCAGACCTTTACCCAAGTTTGGATGATCACCTTGTTTCTAATGAGAGCTGAACCTGATGCAATGGAAAGGTGGAGAGACTGATTTACAGCAAGCCATGGCCACTGCCCAGGGAGGTGGTGCCTGGAGCCTTCCCACTATCTGAGTACAGTCAAGGTCACCGAGTGGTTCAATCCCACAAATGACAAAGGCCACTTTGCTACCTGATTGACTCCTACCAAAATTAAAAACCTGGCCATTGAAATGGCCAACCCCCAGACACCTAATAGAAAATGAAGTGTTGAATTCAATAACTCTGCCTAATTCTGACAATTTGGAAGATGTTAATAATTAATTCCAGTTCTCCCTTCCTTCACCACTCACTCATAATGGACAAAGGGGAGTCAATGTTTGCTTGAACCACCCAGATAATTGCTATTTCTTTCCACTTGCCTGGGCATGTTCTGAAAGCACGCATATCAATTATCACCAGGAAGTAGTGGCTTTCCCTCTTACCTCTTTGTTTTGTTTATCATTTTTTAAGAGTGGAATGTGATCAGAGGGCTAGCCCAGTGCCCAAAGGCTGAGTCATATAAACAGATGGGGTGGCGGAAGGAGGAGGGCCCTGACTGTTCACAGAGATCTACAGAGGAAGAAAGGGCTTACTGGAGATAAGAACAGCAGGAAGAAATATCTTTAAATTTTAGTTTAAATGTCCTACAGACTTTGACCCAGCAATTCTACTTCTGAGAATTTATCCTTATATTAGTTGAGGTCTAACCTGGAAAAGAGAAACCCCTCTAAGTATTTACAGCAGGGCTCCCTAGAGCTCCAGCTTCCCCAGTGGCTTGGCGATAAGGAATCCATCTGCAAGGCAGAAGATGCAGGAGACACTGGGTGGATCCCTGTTGAATCACTGCTGTACACCTGAAACTAATATAATATTATAAATCAACTATTCCTCAATAAAAACTTAAAATAAAATGAACACTACAGACAAACACAGAAGAAATTACCCCATTTATCTTGAAGTCCTAACACATGCCTAGGCACTTGTTAAGTGCCTTGAGATCCTGATAGATGATGAGGAATGAAGGATGAGACAGGAACACAAGTGTCATAGTGAATCTGTGGCACAGGCTTCTGCAGATCAGAATAGATTAAGAATCAATAGGCAACTCAAAAGGGAAGACAACAAAGGGCAACCTAATTGTTATTTTGCCAAAAAAAACAAACCCTAAACAAATAAACAAGGTATGAACTGTGGATACCATCTATCATTAAAGAAATAGGAGGACAAAAGTTTAGGCCAAGATTTTCAATTGAATACATTTAAAGTAATTACATTATACTACTTTTCTCCTTTTACTACAAAGTGCTATTTAGTAACCACTGGACTTTATAACCCCCAAATGTCTTCCTATTTCCAAGATTTTCCAATCCTGACCTGTTTTGTTAAAGCAGTTTGTGTTTTGTGGGAGGCGCAAGCTGAAGAAATTGTTAGGGTTAAAGACCTATTTAAATTTAATGAATATCCATCCAGGAGATTGACTTGCTATTGATCACCATTAAAGAAACCATGGAGTGGTGGCTGCGCGGGCGCAAGAGGGCCAAGAGGAGATACTCCATGTTCAAGGTCAGGAGGGGCGGCCGAGAGGAGCTACCCCACGCCCGAGGTCAGGGGCAGCGGCTGAGAAGAGCAACCCCACGTCCAAGGAGCAGTGGCTGTGCAGGCACAGGAGGGCCGAGAGGAGCTACTCCACGTTCAAGGTCAGGAGGGGCGGCAGTGAGGTGATACCCCTCGTCCAAGGTAAGGAGCAGTGGCTGCGCTTTGCTAGAGAAGCTGTGAAGAGATACCCCACATCCAAGGTAAGAGAAACCCAAGTAAGATGGTAGGTGTTGCGAGAGGGCATCAGAGGACAGACACACTGAAACCGTAATCACAGGAAACTATCCAATCTGATTACACGGACCACAGCCTTGTCTAACTCAATGAAACTAAGCCATACCATGTGGGGCCACCCAAGACGGACAGGTCATGGTGGAGAGGTCTGACAGAATGTGGTCCACTGGAGAAGGGAATGGCAAACCACTTCAGTATTCTTGCCTTGAGAACCCCATGAACAGTATGAAAAGGCAAAATGATAGGATACTGAAAGAGGAACTCCCCAGGTTGGTAAGTGCCCAATATGCTACGGAGATCTGTGGAGAAATAACTGCAGAAAGAATGAAGGGATGGAGCCAAAGCAAAAAGAATACCCAGCTGTGGATGTGACTGGTGATAGAAGCAAGGTCCGATGCTGTAAAGAGCAATATTGCATAGGGTCCTGGAATGTTAGGTCCATGAATCAAGGCAAATTGGAAGTGGTCAAACAGGAGATGGCAAGAGTGAACATCGACATTCTAGGAATCAGGGAACTAAGATGGATTGGAATGGGTGAATTTAACTCAGATGACCATTATATCTACTACTGTGTGCAGGAATCCCTTAGGAGAAATGGAGTAGCCATCATGGTCAACAAAAGAGTCCAAAATGCAGTACTTGGATGCAATTTCAAAAATGACAGAATGATCTCTGTTCATTTCCAAGGCAAACCATTCAATATAATGGGAATCCAAGCCTATGCCCCAACCAGTAACGCTGAAGAAGCTGAAATAAAACAGTTCTATGAAGACCTACAAGACCTTTTAGAACTAAAACCCAAAAAAGATGTCCTTTTCATTATAGGGGACTCGAATGCAAAAGTAGGAAGTCAAGAAACTCCTGGAGTAACAGGCAAATTTGGCCTTGGAGTATGGCAAATGAATGAAGCAGGGCAAAGCCTAATAGAGTTTTGCCAAGAGAATGCGCTGGTCACAGCAAACACCCTCTTCCAACAACACAAGAGAAGACTTTACACACGGACATCACCAGATGGTCAACACCGAAATCAGATTGATTATATTCTTTGCAGCCAAAGATGGAGAAGCTCTATACAGTCAGCAAAAACAAGACTGGGAGCTGACTGTGGCTCAGATCATGAACTCCTTATTGCCAAATTCAGACTTAAATTGAAGAAAGTAGGGAAAAACACAGACAATTCAGGTATGACCTAAATCAAATCCTTTATGATTATACAGAGGAAGTGAGAAATAGATTTAAGGGACTAGATCTGATAGACAGAGTGCCTGATGAACTATGGACGGAGGTTTGTGACATTGTCTAGGAGACAGGAATCAAGACCATCCCCAAGGAAAGGAAATGCAAAAAAAGCAAAGTGGCTGTCTGAGGAGGCCTTACAAATAGCTGTGAAAAGAAGAGAAGAGAAAAGCAAAGAAGAAAAGGAAAGATATAAGCATTTGAATGCAGAGTTCCAAAGAATAGCAAGGAGAGATAAGAAAGCCTTCCTCAGCAATCAATGCAAAGAAATAGAGGAAAAAAGCAGAATGGGAAAGACTAGAGATCTCTTCAAGAAAATTAGAGATACCAAGAGAACATTTCATGCAAAGATGGGCTCAATAAAGGACAGAAATGGTATGGACCTAACAGAAGCAGAAGATATTAAGAAGAGGTGGCAAGAATACACAGAAGAACTGTACAAAAAAGATCTTCACAACCCAGATAATCACGATGGTATGATCACTCACCTAGAGCCAGACATCCTGGAATGTGAAGTCAAGTGGGCCTTAGAAAGCATCACTACGAACAAAGCTATTGGAGGTGATGGAATCCCAGTTGAGCTATTTCAAATCCTAAAAGATGATGCTGTGAAAGTGCTGCACTCAGTATGCCAGCAAATTTGGAAAACTCAGCAGTGGCCACAGGACTGGAAAAGGTCAGTTTTCATTCCAATCCCTAAGAAAGGCAATGCCAAAGAATGTCAAACTGCCGCACAATTGCACTCATCTCACACGCTAGTAAAGTAATGCTCAAAATTCTCCAAGCCAGGCTTCAGCAATACATGAACTGTGAAATTCCAGATGTTCAAGCTAGTTTTAGAAAAGGCAGAGGAACCAGAGATCAAATTGCCAACATCTGCTGGATCATCAAGAAAGCAAGAGAGTTCCAGAAAAACACCTATTTCTGCTTTATTGACTATGCCAAAGCCTTTGACTGTGTGGATCACAATCAACTGTGCAAAATTCTTTAAGAGATGGGAATACCAGACCACCTGATCTGCCTCTTGAGAAACCTATATGCAGGTTAGGAAGCAACAGTTAGAACTGGACATGGAACAACAGACTGGTTCCAAATAGGAAAAGGAGTACGTCAAGGCTGTATATTGTCACCCTGCTTATTTAACTTCTATGCAGAATACATCATGAGAAACGCTGGGCTGGAAGAAACACAAGCTGGAATCAAAATTGCTGGGAGAAATATCAATCACCTCAAATATGCAGATGACACCACCCTTATGGCAGAAAGTGAAGAGGAACTAAAAAGCCTCTTGATGAAAGTGAAAGAGGAGAGTGAACAAGTTGGCTTAAAGCTCAACATTCAGAATATGAAGATCATGTCATCTGGTCCCATCACTTCATAGAAAGTAGATGGGGAAACAGAGGAAACAGTGAAAGACTTTATTTTTTGGGGGCTCCAAAATGACTGCAGATGGTGACTGCAGCCATGAAATTAAAAGACTCTTACTCCTTGGAAGGAAAGTTATGACCAACCTAGATAGCATATTGAAAAGCAGAGATATTGCTTTGCCAATGAAGGTCCATCTAGTCAAGGCTATGGTTTTTCCAGTGGTCATGTATGGATGTGAGACTTGGACTGTGAAGAAAGCTGAGCACTGAAGAATTGATGCTTTTGAACTGTGGTGTTGGAGAAGACTCTCAAGAGTCCCTTGGACTGCAAGGAGATCCAACCAGTCCATTCTGAAGGAGATCAGTCCTGGGTGTTCTTTGGAAGGAATGATGCTGAAGCTGAAACTCCAGTACTTTGGCCACCTCATGCGAAGAGTTGGCTCATTGGAAAAGACCCTGATGCTGGGAGTGACTTGGGGCAGGAGGAGAAGGGGACGACAGAGGATGAGATGGCTGGATAACATCACCGACTCGATGGATGTGAGTTTGAGTGAACTCCAGGAGTTGGTGATGGACAGGGAGGCCTGGCGTGCTGTGATTCATGGGGTCGCAAAGAGTCGGACACAACTGAGCGACTGAACTGAATTGAACTGAACTGAAAGAATCCTATTAGTAGGGAAAAATTGTTCTCCTCAACAAAAGGAAAGAGGAAACATTGGCCACACCCTCATCCATAGCCGCTCCTTCACCATGTTTATGCCAGAAGTTAATTAACTTCCTTTGGTGGCAGCTCTTTAGAGCACTTAGCACCTGCCCCCAGCACAATCAATCTCCAGACTGGTCAGAAGTTTAGGAGGTGTCCTGGTGCAAGAAACACTGTCCAAACAGGGATGATGATGGTTCAACAGACTTGCTCTTTTTGAGAATTTGATATCTGCATGGAGAGAATTTAGTTCCTGATTGTTTTGATGGTCCTTTTGCTGTGAAGCTGGAGACTTCCTCATACCAAAAGAAGTACCAGCTCTCTCAGGTGCCAGTTCTGCAGTGTAGCTTTGTGAGTGGTTCCTGAAAGCCTAATCTTTGAGTCTTTTTTTTTTCCCCTCCCAATGACTTCATATGCCATTCGATATCTGTAATAAATCCTTTCCTGCTTTAACTGGTTAGAGTGGATTCTGTTCTCTGAAACTGGTCCTTGACTGATACAAATGTAATTCTTGCATTAAAGGCATTACAACCTTTTGCAGATTTAGGCGTATAAACAAGTCAGTGATAAAGCTATGATTCAGGTACATAGACAGTACAACAGGTCTGTAAGAGGTGAGTGCCTAAACTTGAGGGCGCCAAGAAATGATTCAGAGGAAAGGCATCACTGTAACCTGATAACTATGTATGTATGAGATAACTATGTATGTATGAGAGGCTAGCAGAAGTGTAAGGAGAGGAGGGCATCCCACACCAAGGAAATGGCAGAGGTACGGAGACGAGAGAGTAGGGTGGAGAGTTGAGTTTAGGAACAAGAACAGTGAGAACAGAGGCTGATCAGGCTTCAGGTGCAGGGGTGTCAGAGCTGCAAGAAGCTTTAGGAATGATTTAATGTAGACCATTTATTTTACACATTCAAACACTGAAGCCAGAGAAATGAAATGACCATTTCGAGACGAAACACTAACTTCATAACCATGCTAGAGCACAGGTCTTCTCACTCTCAGGCCAGTGTCTTGCCAGGTAGTATACCTGGACTCCTAAATTTTTATCCTGTGACTGTGAATCTTATAAGCAACGGAATTTCGAAAGTGAGTGAAAAAATGTCTGGATATCAGGGAAGATAAGAGAGTCGAGAAGAGTGAATACCTCTGTGAGTGCCCTGAGCACGGCAACAAGAGCCCTGTCTGACTTGCTGTCTGTGTGCGTCACAGCCCATCTCAGGGGTGCCTGTGTGCGTACTGGTGTCACATCAGCCCTTTGCCCATTGCATGCCTCCAGTGGCCCCATGAGGGTCAGTAGTCTGTGGCTCTGTCCCATAGACTAAAGACCACCTGGTACGCTGATCACTGGACATAAATAAGGAAGAAAAGAGAGCGTAGGTAGATTTGCTCCTATCTGTGACTGCTCTTGGAAAAATAGTCCAGGGATCACCTGCTCTCTTTCACCCTCCACATCCTGTATCCATTTATCTCTTTATCATCTATCCATTTGTCCATCCATCCACCCCCTCCACCACTTAACTTTCAATATTTCTACATATCTATTTATTCAAGGATCTATAGCTGTAAGGTCAAATACTCATCTCGTGCTTACCCTGTGTCAGGCAGTGCTCCTAGTGTGTTACAGAAATTAATTCAGGTTATATGATTCTAATAACAGCCCTGTGATGTGGATGTTTTCTCCCCATTTTACAGGTAAGGAAATTAGAGCAGTTAAGTAACTTCTCCAAGTTAACATAACTTATATGTGTCTGCCTACCTTCATGTACACATTCCTTTTCTTCCTTGAAAGGTAACTTCCTGTCCTATTGATCACCAAGTTTGTTAGTTCTATTTCCTAAAGAAGGTGAAAGTGAAGTCATGTCTTTTGCGACCCTATGGACTGTGTAGCCTGCCAGGTTCCTCTCTCCATGGGATTTTCCAGGCAAGAATACTGGAGTGGGTTGTCCTTTCCTTCTCCAGGGGATCTTCCCAACCCAGGGATCGTACCCAGGTCTCCTGCATTGCAGGCAGACTCCTTACCATCTGAGCCACAACATGCCTCCTTTTAGTTTAGTTCTGGCTTACTCCCCAGCCATGCAGCCGGTCCTAATTTTGGATGATAGTCATAGTCTCCTTGTGAGTCACTCTGATTTCAATCTCCACTTCCTCTTCCTCTACACCTCACAGATGTTTCCCTGGCACAGGCAGAGTGATCTTTCTAAACAGTGTTTCCCAGGAGAGACATCCCGAACACTGAGGGACATACAGCAGGCCTGGCCTCGTGTCACCAGGTATCTCCAGCTCCCCTCAGTCACTGTGAGAAAAAGAAGACCCTACACACGTTCAAACATCAGAGCTGAGAACTTTTGTTAGAAAAAAGTACAGAGACTTCCTTGGTGGTACAGTGGTTAAGACTCCGTGCTTCCACAGCAGGGGTCATGGGTTCAATCCCTGGTGGGGGAACTAAGATCCCACATGCTGTGAATCACAGCCAAAAAACAAAACCCACACACATACAAAAGATCATCTCTCCTAAAGCTGCTTAAAATGCTAAGATGAGTTTGCTAATTCAACAACTATTTATTACACCTTCCCATGTCAGGTACTGGCCTAGGTGGTGGGGTTGTTGTTTTTTAGTTTCTAAGTTGTGCTTGACTTTTTGCAACCCCATGGACTGTATGTAGCCTGCCAGGCTCCTCTGTCCATGGGATTTCCCAGGCAAGAATACTGGAGTAGTTTGTCATGCCCTCCTCCAGGGGATCTTCACTGCAGGCAAATTCTTTACTGCTGAGCCACCAGGTAGCAGGGAGGTAGCAGTAAATGAGCCCCATTTCAATCCTCATGGACAGGGAAGCCTGGCATGCTGCAGTCCTTGGGGCTGCAAAGAGTTGGACATGACTGAGCGACATGACTGAGCGACTGAACTGAACTGAACCCTCATGAAGCTCGCTGTCTACAGGGGATGACAGACATGGAGCAATTCCTCACAGAGCTGTTCAGTGCTTCACAGGAGGTGTGCAGGCACGGGCACCAGAGCCAGAGGGGCCAGGAACTGCCCCCTGAAGGATATGAGACTTCAGCTGCAACTTGAAGGACAAGCAGGAGTCAGCTGTGCTGAGTGGATGGTCCGGACATCTGGGCAGCAGGGAGAGAACGAGGATCCTGGTCAGAAAGGACCGTGTACATACCGTTCTCAGTGAGGAAAAAGGCACAGCAAGTCCTGCAGCCAGGAGAGGCCTGGTGAGGCTGGGCCAGTGTGGTGAGGAAGCAAGAGAAAGCTGCCTGTTGGTGGGCCGGTAGGGTACTGGTCTTCCTCCCAGGACAAATAAAGGTTTATTTTAGAATACAATTTGAAGCAATAAAATGCCCCATGTTAGATGCACAG
Organism: Bubalus kerabau; assembly: GCF_029407905.1. Classification (NCBI taxonomy): domain Eukaryota; kingdom Metazoa; phylum Chordata; class Mammalia; order Artiodactyla; family Bovidae; genus Bubalus; species Bubalus kerabau. Next base: position 74,049,915 of record NC_073631.1, on the reverse strand, counting down.
TTCAATGACCAACTGCCACCACCATCAAGGTACAGCAGGCTTCCATCTGTCAGAAAGTTCCCTGGGACTCCTTTGTACTCAGTCCCCCTCCCCTGGCCACCACTGCTCTGCTTTCTCTCTTACTCTGGATTAGTTTCACCTGTTCTGGAACTCAAGCGATTTAAGAATGGCTGTAATCTCTTCAAACAGGTTGGAGGCAGCAAGAACAGGTGGGAGAGAGCCATTAGCAGGCTTCTGTGGTAACCAGGCAGGAGCTGAATGTGAGAATGATGGCAGGCATGGAGAAGATGGCATGGAGACACGTTACAGAGACAAGTAGGATGGAATCCAGTTCTCAGCCTGTCCTTCCCAGCATAAAGGCCACACACGCTGTGATCCAGTCACAGAGAACTGCTCCCCTGTCCCGGGCCAATCAAGGTCCTCCATACGTCCTAGTCTCTGCACATGCTTGTCACCATACCTTGACAGCATCCTTTCTCCCTGCTGGCATAGTTCCAGTCCCCATTCATGATCTAGCTGGTTCTCTTCTGGGAAATATTTACCAGCCCTGTCTGGTAGGTTGACTCATCTCTTTCTCTACCATCTCTATGATTCTCATTATAATTTGTACAAGTACTTGTGTGCCTTAATCCCCCACTACACTGGAAGCTCCTTAAAGATAGGGGCTGTGTCCTCATCCTCTTGGGGTGGCCCATCAAAAACAGGTGTTCTATAAACATCTGTCACATAGATGGGTGCACTGCTTAATGATTGAATGCTGTTTATCTCCCCTTCCCCCACCTTCCTTCTACTCCCTCCCTTCCTCTCTATGTCTCTCTCTTCAGAGCCTGCTGTAAAATGAAAATAAGCACTTGGGGTAATAACTGTAAGAAAACAGACATTTATTTCTGCAACAAAGCTGATTGGAAACAGTGGTGATTCAAGTTAAGTGGTGTGCTCAAATTCTACCTGACTATGGCAGGACTCTGCCCTCCAATCAGAAGCACCGTTTTTGCTGCACTGCCATGTCTATAGTGTACAGAGAAGACACGGGCACAGAACTCTGGGGAGCTTGTTTGTTATGCTCCCATTCCACTAGGAGCCTGCTCAGTCTCTCCCAGTCTCACATTCTGGATTAAACCTCGGAATAACCATCTGACTTTCTTGGAAGACTCTCCGTGGAAGGTCTTGTGTGGCCATGTTTGGGATGTCTCTGGCTCTCCATTCCTGACTGGTTCTGGAAGTGATTGCAAGAGTGAACCTGTGATCTGATGCAGTATTCCAGATCTTCTGGGTGAGGGGATACAATTCCGTAAGGAGAGCATCTGTGATCACACACTTGTGGTGGAAGGAAATGACATTCTCTTTTGCTGGTTTTTTTCCTCCTCACTTATACTTGGGGTTTCCCAGGAAACTCAGCTGGTAAAGAATCCGCCAGCAATGCAGGAGGCCCTGGGTCAATTCCTGAATCAGGAAGTTCCCCTGGAGAAGGGATAGGCTACCCATTCCAGTATTCTTGGGCCTTCTTGGTGGCTCAGATAGTAAAGAATCTGCCTGCAATGCAGGGGACCTGGGTGTGATCCCTGGGTTGGGAAGATCCCCTGGAGGAGGGCATGGTAACCCACTCCTGTATTCCTGTCTGGAGAATCCCCATGGACAGAGGAGCCTGGCAGGCTTACTCACTTTTACTCAAATCCCATTACCTTATTTTCTTAGGACAGAGTTGCCAGGCTGAGTTAGGAAGAAGAAAGATAGTAAGAAATAGGTCTTGGCATGTGCACATCTCAGAAAAGATTTGAGATTATTACAAGTCATGTTTTGAGTAACTGGTGGCTCCTTTTTTCTAATTTTAAAGTGTCCTTTGAAATAATAGAATACCGACAGCTGATGTATTTATATGATGAAGAAACTCTTGAGTATATTATATTTTAGGCATTTTGACCAAAACATAAAACTTTTGTACCAACACTTTGGAATCAAAGTCCATATTTGATTTGAAATTAATGTCCATATTTTCTACATAAATTATGCCAGTTGCTGAGGAGTAACAGTAAGACTGTTAACATGTCCTAAGAAAATGGTTAGACAGAAAAGTAAATAATTTCAGCATCACATCACATATACTTATGAATAGAACCAAGTAGTTACTAAATGGGCAGTGGTCTGTGGAGAAGGAGGACAGCAAATCTTCATCAGGGCACTGGTAATACAGTAGGGTTTGAAGGTTAAATAAAGTTCAGGCAAATAAGAGGAAGAAATGTTTTCCAAGAGAGAAAACAACACATGCAAATCATGAAACAGTGTTCTGAGTGTGTGAAAACGCTGGCCATTCAGGTTTGGTGTGTGTATATGTCCAGGTTGGTGGCTGGGGGGGTGGCAGCGGGGGAGGCGGGGGTTGGCGAGAGAGGTGACATCAGGGCTTGTGGCCAAGAGCAGACTCTGGCCCCAGGATACCTGGCTTCAAGTCCCAGCTTTGCCACTTACAATCTGTATAAAATGGAGCTAAATTCTTAGCCTGTCTTCACTTTACTTTTATTGTGAAGAGGAGGATAAAAAAATAATACCTCCACCAAAGAATTTTTCTGAACATTAAATGAAATTACTAATAAAACACTGAGTACTACATCTTCTAGTATGAGGGGGGCTTTTGATAAATATCACTTCTCATGGAGGTAGAAAATGAGAATTTGAAGTTGACAAGAGCTAGATCAAGAAAAGCTGTGTATATAGAAGACAGACTGGTGGTTGCTGGAGGGGAGAGGGACGCTGGGACGGGCAATGTGGTGGGGGGGGATTAAGAGGTAGAAACGATTATGTCTGAAACAAGCTTCAGGGATGCAGTGTGCGGCACAGGCCGTATAGCCAGTGATGGCTGTGAATGAAGAATAACCTTTAAAGGCTGTGAGTCACTGTGTGGTATCCCCGTAACTTAAACAGTATTGTTCATAAGCTCTGTGTGTGTGTGTGAAGCCGCTTCAGTCGTAGCCGACTCTTTGCGACCTGCATGGACTGTAGCCCCGGCAGGCTCCTGTCCACGGGTTTCTCCAGGCAAGAATACTGGAGTGGGTTGCCATGTCCTCCTCCAGTGGATCTTCCCAACCCAGGGAGTGAACCCACAGCTTTTACATCTCCTGCATTGGCAGGAGGGTTCTTTACCACTAGCACCACCTGGGAAGCCCACATAAGGTATACTTCAATTGAAAAAAGAAAAGCTGGGCAAACCACACTAAGGGAAAGACTGAAATGTTTCAATCCAGGGTGTGTAGAGGGAAATCTGCACCTGGGCAGCTAGGTGGACAGACAGAAGTGAGAGCAGAGGGGAGGCTATTTCAGTGGTCCAGGCAAGACTGAGAAGGCCTGAGTCCACACAGTGGCAGTGGGGGTGGGGGAAGGGAAAAGGAATGAATTTGAAAGATATGAAGGGGATAAAATTGATGTAGATTGGTGACCACCTAGATGTCAGAAGAAAAAGATGGGTAAATGTCTAGGATCATATATAGGACCAGGCATGGGTGACTTGGGTGTTGGGGAAGCCACTCAACAAGATCATGGAATAGAAGGAAACTATGGTTTGGAGGGTTGTTAGTTTGCCAGCCTGGAGATAAACAATGTCTTCCGTGTTCTGTCCAAAGACTTTGAGGCACCAATGACTCTGAGATAGGAAGGAGATAGCTAGGGAAGTGGCTGAAGATGGGTAAAGGGTCAAAGGAAGATATTTATTCATTTGTTACTGCCTTTATTTGTGTATTTAAAGGAGAAGGTAATGGCACCCCACTCCAGTACTCTTGCCTGGAAAATCCCATGGACGGAGGAGCCCGGTACACTGCAGTCCATGGGGTCGCTAAGAGTCGGACACGACTGAGCGACTTCACTTCACTTTGTGTATTTGGTCAGAGTTAAATATTTCCTTACTGCCCTCAGCCATCTACCTTTTGTTCAGGGAGAGCATAGTTACACTTGGATGGGTGCCTGGAAGTAGGAAAGAGATCCCCCCCTACATAGTGCCAGTAGGAAGGAAGAAGCCAGAAAAGAGGTGGAGGATAGAGGAGTCCGGGTGACTGTTGTGGGGTGTACAAGCCGGGAGACTGAGAGCAGCTACCTCAGCAGGGCCTGGGTCCTTATAGGCTTCAGGGGACAGAATAGACAGGGAAATCTTGCCAGGGGAATGAATTGTACCAATTATTCAATTACCCACCATTATGAAAATTGGTGTGATAGGTGGTACTTTTGAGTGGAGGCTCAGGGGAGGCTGGAAGGCAGAAATGAGACAATTAGTTGAGCTCTTTGATCAGGATTTGATTGACCTCTTCCTTCATTAAGCTGAGCTCTGGCCATCCCATACATCACTGTTTAGGAGAATTGATTTAAATTGCAACTGATGGGCTCACAACAACAAATGCAGAGTCTGCAGTTGCAGACGGGGGAGGCTGGAGCCCTCTTCTCTCAGTGGATGAAGTCTTCCAACCTCCTGTACCTGCTCGTGCCTGCTGACTCCAGGGAAACTTGTGGACATGTCCCCGTCCCTCAAAAGTGGGAAGTTGGGAATATACCCAACACTCTGCTCGCATTAGAGAGCAGTCTGGCCAACTGTAGTATACTACACTGAGGATGACTATATGCTCTTTACACAAAATTATGCAGGTTGTGTCAATATGTTAGACTCTGAATTCTTTTTACAAAGCATCTTTGTATCTCACAGTCATTTGCTTATCTACTTGTTATGAATCTTGTCATATTATACTGACTTCTTTTCTTTTCACATTTATTATCCTTACTATTCAGTACATTTTTCAAAAGCAAAACCCAAATACTATTTATCTTCTTCTCCATGCCCAACATGGTACCACCCATAGTGACAAAGTCAAATTATTTCATGAGAACATAGACAGCAGACTTGTGGTTGCCAGGGAGGGAGGTATTGGAGGAGGGCAGGAGTGGGAGGTGGGGGTTAGCAGATGTAAGCTATTACATATAGAAAGGAAAAACAACAAGGTCCTACTGTATAGAACAGGGAACTGAATTCCATATCCTATGATAAACCATAATGGAAGAGAATATTTTTAAAAAGAATGTATATATGTATGTGTAACTGAACCATTTTGCTGTAGAGCAGAAGTTAATGCAACATTGTAAATCAACTATACTTAAATTAAAAAAAATTTTTTTTGAATTATTCTATGAGTGCAGTTTACTCAAGAGGGGCAGGGAGGGAGGAAAACACCAGTGTATAAACCCAGGCTATAACTATATACTGAAAAACATATGTATTTTAGCTAAATATCAGAAGAACATTTGGAGTTAAATCATAAAATATGAAATGTATTATATGTTTTATTCACCATAGAGTTATGTCCATTAAGAATTTTTAAACTTTTAATTTTGAAACAATTTTAGACATACAGAAAATACAGTTGCAAATTATATCAATTGTTGAAGTGATAAAATGATGACCTTAAGAATTATTGATGTTGGTGTGAATATAATTCAGCGCAGCTATTGTGGGAAACAGTATGGCTGTTCCTTAAAACACTAGAAATAGAACTACTATGTAAAAGCTCAGTTGGTAAAGGATCTGCCTGCAATGCAGGAGACCCTGGTTTGATTCCTGGGTCAGGAAGATCTGCTGGAGAAGGGATAGGCTACCCACTCCAGTATCTTGGGGCTTCCTTTATGGCTCAGCTGGTAAAGATTCCACCTGCAATGCGGGAGACCTGAGTTCGATCCTGGGGTTGGGACGATCCCCTGGAGAAAGGAAAGGCTACCCACGCCAGTATTCTGGCCTGGAGAATTCCACAAACTGTATAGTCCATGGGGTCGCAAAGAGCTGGACACAACTGAGCGACTTTCACTTTCATATAATGCAGTAATCCCACTCCTGGGCATATATCTGGAAAAGACAAAATCTCTAATTGGAAAAGATGCATGCACCCTAATGTTTATAGAAGCACTATTTACAACAGGCAAGACATGGAAGTAACCTAAGTGTCCATCAACAGATGAATGGATAAAAAAGATATGGGTGTGTGTGTGTGTGTGTGCGTGTGTGCAATGGAATATCACTCAGCCATAAAAAAAGAATGAAGAATGCCATTTGCAGCAACACAGATGGACTGACAGATTGTCATACTGCGTGAAGAAAGTCAGAGAAGGAGAAATATCTTATGGTATCCTTTACACGCAGAATCTAAAAAGAAATGATACAAATGAATTTACTTACAAAACAGAAAGAGACTCACAGACTTAGAGAATGAACTTATGGTTGCTGAGGGGAAGGATGAGGGGAAGGGACAGATCAAGAGTTTGGGATGAACATGTACACACTGCTATATTTAAAATGGATAACCAACAAGGACCTACTGTATAGCACATGGGACTCTATTCAACGTTATGTGGCAGCCTGGATGGGAGGAAAGTTTGGGGGAGAATGGATACATGTATATATATGGCTGAGTACCTTTGCTGTTCACCTTAAACCGTCACAACATTGCTAATCAGTTATACCCCAATACAAAATAAAAAGTTTAAATAAATGAACGAAAGATTATACAAATGAGTCTACTTATAAAACAGAAACAGACTCATGGACATGAAAACAAACTTCTGGTTACCAAAGGGGGAAAGGACAGGGGGAGGAATAAATTAGGAGTATGTGATTAACAGATATGCACCTGTATATAGAAAATAGATAAGCAACACAGATTTACTGTATAATACAGAGAACAATACCTAAATCTTGTAATAACCTATAACGGAAAATCATCTGAAATATATATATGACTTACACATATATAATTGAATCACTTTGCTGTATACCTGAAACCAACACAATATTTTAAATCAAGTGTATTTCAACAAAAATAAAAATTATTGAAATAAATAAAGCTATTGGTCTTGAGAGTAACTGGATCCTGATCCTCTTTTGCACTGTGGTGTCATTGCTCCTAGACCCTCTCAACAGACAGAAATAGGAAATGTATGTATGTAGGTGGTGATGGTTTTGTTACTAAGTCATGTCTAATTCTTGTCACCACATGAACTGTGGCCCACCAGGCTCCTCTGTCCTTGGGATTTCCCAGGCAAGAATACTAAAGTGGGCTGTTATTTCCTTCTCCCGGGGATCTTCCCAACCCAGGCATCAAACCCTGTGTTTCTGGCAGTCTCTTGCATTACAGGTGGGTTCTTCACTGACTGAGCAACCAGGGAAGCCTATAACACAGTACTCAGTTTGGTAGTGTTAGATGTGTTCACAGTGTTGTGAAACAGATCTCCAGAACTTTTTCATCTTGCAAGACTGAAACTCTGTACCCATTAGACAATTGTCCATCCCCCCTCCCCTCTGCCCCTGGTAATCACCATAATCATTCTACTTTCTGTTTCTATGAACCTCAATAGTTTAGAACCTTGTGTAAGCAGAATCATATAATATTTGTCTTTTTGTGACCAGCTTATTTCACATAGTCTCATGTCCTCAAGGCTCATCTGTGTTGTAGCATGTGACAAGATTTTCTTTTCAAGGCATAATATCACATGTGAAGGAACAGTGTTCTACTGTATGTATATATATTTTCTTTTTCCATTTTTCTGTCAATGGACGCTGGGGTTGCCTCCACCTCTTGGCTATTGTGAATAATGCTACTATTAACATGGGTGTACAGATTTCTCCTCCAGACCCTATTTTCAATTCTTTTGGACAAATACCCAGAAGTGGGGTTGTTGATTACATGGTAGTTCCATTTTAATTTTTTTGAGGAATCCCAATGCTATTTTCCCCGATGAAATTTCGAATTCCTCTCTTTCCCTTATTTCCATATCCCATCAGTCACCCAGTGTTTTGAATTTTATTGCTTATTATTATTAGAAAAGTGATGCTTTTATGCCAGGGTGACATGCTTTGTCTTTCACACGTGCTAATGGACAAAGTTTAGCTGGAACCAGGGTTGGGGCTGAGGTGAGGTGAGCAAAGAACTCAGATGCAAAAATTTTAAGAGAGTGGTCAGAAAACTCAGTAATTAGGACAAATAAAACTTCATGTAATATTTTTTTAAAAAAATCAAATTCATTGCCAAAAAATCCATTATGAACAAATGCCAAAATTTCAGATAAGGAAGTACCTTGCAGAGTCATACTGGAGCTTGAGGCAAAAGGAAAACCCTGTAACATTGATCCTATCTTTACTTGAAATTTCCTGTTAAAATATTGTAGCCAAGACAAGTTCCTCATTTCCTGCACCCTAGTCCTGGCGCTGACTGGGATACTTGTCAATTGTTTAGGATAATTATCCCAGACTTGCTTTTACGTTTAGAAAATGCTGAGGACAGTGAGCTGTGTCTTGTTTATTGTACCACCTTTGCCACTTTTCATGCTCCTCTTTTAAGTATGACTGAAGTATGCTTCAGTCTTACTTAAGCATTGGGAGCTCCCTAGATAGTCTTTGTTTTTCATAGCTCTGTCTTGTGCATACATTAAGCCTGCCGCTTGGAATGCCCTTCTCCCGCTTAATAAATCGCTAGTCGCCATCTGAGCCAGCTGAGCAATCACCTCCTCTATGGGCCATCTTTCACGCCCCAGTTTGAATTTACTAATGACTTCCTCCTCCTGCTTATATTACAGCACCAAGCACGTTCCATTGTTACTATTTATCTATTGGTGCTTAAGAAGAACAAAATGTTTGTTTTAAATTGATTCCAGGATACCATTAGGGAGAGAATTGTCCTTACATCTTCTTTGAGGACACAAGCCATTTTTACTTAGATATTAAAGGCAGGGTGGCTCCATGATGTTGGAGGATTTGGGGGTAGACACATTTTTTGTCCCAATGGACTGTGAGTTCCCGAGGGCAGAGACCATGCCTTTTTCACCCTCAGTACTGAGTAGGCATATGGTGGGCTTTCAATAGCATTTGAATGGAACTGGGACTCAGCGTGCTAACACTGTTTATATCAGCCTAACCCCGCTGGTTGTTGTTGGTAGATGTTGGTCAATGGAACAAAAGGAATAAAACATTGCTATTAAGAGCTGTTTGAAAGGTAAATCCTTAAAACACATCAAAAACCTAAGAACTATGTGGAAAAATAACCTAATGTAAACTTAGTGATATAAATAGTTAGTGGTGAGATATATGAACTCTGCAGCAGAGAAATAGGTCTGAAAGCCAAAGAGATAAGAGGCTGGTTAAGGAGAAGCTGCCAGTCTGTGCTGGCTCCCCCTGATAGTAGCAGAGTTAACTTGAGGTGAAAGGCTTTGAGGGCGTAGGAAAGTAACCTCCAGACTGTTACTGCCCTGCTTTCAGTGGAATTCTTAGGATCAGAACCTATTCCTTGGAGGGAAAAAAGAAGTTACTAGGGCTATTTTCCCTCTTTTCCTGAGAAGCCACTGACAAGAAAAAGAGGAAGGAAGGAAGGAATGGAACGAGGGAGGAAGGAAGGGAGGGAGAAATAGTTAGCTGATTAAAGCTCCTTGCAATTATGCTAATGATAGACCTCCTGGAAGGGAAACTAATGGGTACTTCCTTCTAAGAGTTTTTATCTATGAAAAACTTTAGGATATACCTGGTCAGTCTAGGATGGCTTGTGATAAACACAGCTGGAGCCTATGGATTTATGGGGCCCGGCTCCTTGGAAAGTGACATGCAAACTATGTAACTATATGTGTAAAAGACTGACATGTTTCGTGACCCAAGTTGTTTTTGTTTTAGTCATGACAGCATGCATTGCTCAAAGGCATCATATGTTAAATCTGGGCCAGAGAAAAACTTACATGGCAAAAAAAGACCCGGAGAGCAGCTTTCACAGACCACGGTCTCTGGGATTTATCTGTAGCTCAAAATTATCTGTATTCTTGAAATTATTAGTAACTCTTTTTACTGGTCAAGATCTCTAACTCCTATGAATCTGATTTGATAAGCTGACCCTTTGTGTTATTTCATCTTAAATGTCCAACTCATACACAGTTTATATTTTCTTTATTCCTGTTGGTTTTTAGAAATATTGCTTTAAGTGAGATAATATTTATAAAGTCCTTAGTGCCTGATATGTAGTAGAGCACTCAATAGCTATTAGCTTATCCTTTTCATTCTCCAGAAGTGTGAGCTTGTCTTATTATGCTGATGGCATTTGGGGTAGAATGGAAAGATGTGACAAATATTAAAGCTCAAGATGAAAGACCTGTTGAATATTTCTACAGCCTTCCTTCCCTTTTTGGAGGCTTTTCCATCAGGAGCTCTTCTCTTGTCCAGATGGGAGACGATGGAGCTTAGAGTGAAAGCCATGGTGAAAACAGAAAGATTCATAAACCATTTTGAGGGTGGTGCTCTTGGGGATCCTTAATCGTAAAGGAAAGAATCACAGATGCCTCCTGGGTGTGTATAGTCAGAAAAAATAATGCATGATTTGATAGTTTAGGTATCTGGTTGCATTCGCCTGCTGAATGCTTCTCTATTCCTGACTCCTAGACTGGAGGGATGACCTGGACTCTCCTCCTCTTCCCAGCACAGTAGGGGTGGAAGGGCACTGCCAATGCTGCCTTTTGACCCTCTTTTACTATGCATCCATTCAGTTCATTCAACCAGTATTAAGCACTTTCTGCATAGATAACACTGTCTTTGGTCCTGGAACTATAGCAGTGGGGGAAAAACAGCATCAAATACTAAGTCTGCTGGGAAAGTCTGTGCTCTGTGGAGTCATTCTGCATGCTTCCCCTCTCCTCTATCCCACTCCTCTACCCAACCTCCCATCTCTGCTGTAAAGGTACCTTTGTGTCATCTGTCTACCCATCCACCTTCCCACCCAACGCCCCCCACCCCCACCCCTCCAGCATCCTCACTCCACGTGGTGCAGAGCCTTGGCAGTGCTTACACAAGCGCTCGCTGCGATTCCTCTCCCACGTCCAGCTGTGGACACCGGGCTCTGCTGAGTCTTCCCAATCAGGCCTGGCAAACCAAAGGTCAGTCTCCCTGCAGATGAGGTGGGGTTGGGCTTTCTTCAGTCACAAACTAGGGATGGGCTGAGAGACTGCCAGAAGCAGCGAGAATCGCCATGAGTCTACTGCAACCAGTGGTATCTTTCTAAAATGCCTTTATATCCAAGTCCTTAAGAAACCATCCTCTCTCTGATTATCTCCTGCATCACATCAGAGCGGTGATTGGTACCGACCAGATCTCAACAGTTGTTTGTCCCCTCCCAGACACTTGTTCCTCTCCTCTCCTCATTCTCAGTATGAAGAAACCATTTATATTTGCACAAGATTTTACAAGTTAAAATGTGCTTTGCCTATGTGGCAAGATCTCCTTTCACCTTTAACCAACACTGGGGAAACAGGCAGCACAGATGTTGATGCGTCATCTGAACAGGTCAACGGCGTGTCTCAGGCCACAGAGCCTATCAGGCTGGTGGTATTCTGACTGTGTCACACTACCCTTTTGCCCAAAGCTTTTTTTTTTTCTTTTGGTTCTATCAATTTTTGTTTTATATATTTCAGTGCCAAGTTATCAAGTGCATATAAATGTAGGGTTATTTTTTTAATATTCATATATTTTCAGTATGATGGTACATATCAAATTACTATAGTAAGTATATGCTATGAATTACCTTATTAAAATGATGTAACATTTTAATTTTAAAATTCTAATATTTTACAATATGCTAAAAAATTACACTCTTTGCCTCTCCTTGAACTTCCAATGAGGGATTATATATCAATCTAAAATATTTCATTACCAATAACTAAAGCTTTTCTTTTTTTTTCTCAGTATCATTCTATTCATAGTGAGGGAAGAAGAGAGTGGGATAAATTGAGAGAACTGCATGGAAATATATACATTACTGGGCTTTCCTGGTAGCTCAGCTGGTAAAGAATCCACCTGCAATGCAGGAGACACCAGTTTGATTCCTGGGTCAGAAAGTTCCTCTGGAGAAGGGAAAGGCTACCCACTCTAGTATTCTTGAGCTTCTCTAGTGGCTGAGACAGTAAAGAATCCGCCTGCAATGTGGGAGACCTGGGTTCAATCCCTGGGTCGGGAACATCCCCTGGAGGAGGGAATGGCTACCCACTCCAGTATTCTTGCCTGGAGAATCCCAAAGGCTACCCCATGTAGGCTGGTGGGCTACAGTCATTGGGGTTGCAAAAAGTCGGACACAACTGAGTGACTAAGCACAGCACAGCACATATGCATTACCATATGTAAAACAGCAACTGAGAATTTGCTGTGTGACTCAGGCAGCTCAACCCAGTGTTCTGTGACAACCTAGGGGTGGGATGGGGGCGGAAGATGGGAGGGGGTTCAGGAGGGAGGGGACATATATATACCTGTGGCTGATTTGTGGTGATGTGTGGCAGAGGCCAACATCTTTGATAATTATTAGTTGCTCAAAAAGTTTTTAAAGAGCATGTTCTTAGTAATCCCCATGTCTCTATTAATATACACATATAGGCTGTATGAATATGGAAAATGCCCATAATCTAAATGTAGGTGGTCCGCACTTGCTTTTCTCAAAGATATGCTCCTAGAAACTGATGAAGTGGATTCAAGTTTCCCTTAGCAAAATGTCATCTCTCAGAATTATGCTAACTGATGAACCGGAATGAACAGAATCACAGATTATAATCAGAGTGTGTTGGAAAAGCAGTGCTCTGTCAACTAGAAGCTTCTAAAGAAATTTGACTTACCATTTGAAATGGTAAAAACATGGACTTTTAGAATTAGAAGGAAACTGTGAGGTCATTTAATGCAGCTCATTTACTTTGCAGATGATGATCTGAGACTCAGGAAGTTGGAGTGAATTCCACAAGGTGACATGGATGAGTCTAGGAAGGGACTAGACCAGAAAGAAGCTTCTGGTTCCTGCCTGGTGCTCTTTCCACCCACTCTACTCACCTTCCTTTTAAGAATCCTAATTCTATGCACACCGAGTATTCCAAGAACCCCAGTGTGTGAAGATAGGAGTCTTTTTTCTCTCATTTCAACTCCTGGTTCTTTTTTCAAAACTTCAGATGTAAATTATGTACAGAGGTTGTAAGTGAACAGCTTGAGTTTTGATAAATGTATATACCTTAAAAAACATATCTAGGAGTGGAACTGGAGAAGGCAATGGGACCCCACTCCAGTACTCTTGCCTGGAAAATCCCATGGGCGGAGGAGCCTGGTGGGCTGCAGTCTGTGGGGTTGCGAAGAGTCAGACACGACTGAGTGACTTCACTTTCACTTTTCATTTTCATGCATTGGAGAAGGAAATGGCAACCCACTCCAGTGTTCTTGCCTGGAGAATCCCAGGGACGGGGGAGCCTGGTGGGCTGCCATCTATGGGGTTGCACAGAGTTGGACACGACTGAAGTGACTTAGCAGCAGGAGTGGAACTGATGAACAACAGGATAAATGTATATTTATTTTCATAAAAAACAGCGAAACAGGTTTTCAGAGTGGCTGTACTGTATAACATCCTATAAGCAATTTATGAGGGTCTCAGTTTGTCCATAGCCTCACCAACACTTGTATGGTCAGTCTCAAATTCTAACAGTTCTAGTGAATGTGAGGTACTATCTCATTATGGTTTTAATTTATATTTCCCTGATGATTAATGATGTTGTGCATTTTTTATGACCAATGTATTACTAAGGGAACCTGTGCTGTGCTTAGTCGTTCACTCGTATTTGACTCTTTGGGACCCCATGGACTGTGGCCCACCAGGCTGCTCTATCCACGGGGATTCTCCAGGCAAGAATACTAGTGTGGGCTGCCATTCCCTTCTCCAAGAGATCTTCCCCACCCAGGGATTGAACCAGGGTCTCCCGCATTGCAGGTAGATTCTTTACCGTTTGCACCAGCAGCGAAGCCCAAGGGTACCTAGGATACATTATAAATTCAACCAAGTGAATAAACAAGCTAAAGAGGGATGGTTTTGTTAATTCTTTTTAAATTAAGGACTTCTGCAGGAGAATTCAGATATTCTGGTTTTCTTTCATGAATCTCCAGGCAAGATTTAACTGATAATTTCTTTTCTTTCAATGAATCTACTGTCTTAGTTTTTTAATTGGTGCCCTAACAAATAGCTACAAACATGGTGGCTTTAAACAAATTTACTTTATAATTCTGGAGGCTAAAAGTCCAGAATGGGTCTCACTAGGCTAAAATCAAGATAGCAGCAGGGCTACATTCCTGCAAGTTTCTAGAGGTTGCCCACATTCCTTGGCTGGTGGCCCCTCCCACCTTCAAAGCAGCAATGGCAGGTTGAGCCTTTCTCACATCATTCTGACTCTGCTCCTATGGTCACATTTCTTTCTCTGACCCTGACCCTGCCACTTCCCAATTTCACTAATAAGGGTCTTGTGTTGACATTGGGCCCACCTTAGTAATCCAGGAAATCTTCTCACTCAACGTCCTTAACTCAGTCACATCTGCAAAGTCCCTTTCATCATGTAAGGTAACATATTTATGGTTTCTGAGGATTAGGATATAGACAATTTGGGGGGGGGCATTATTCTGTGAAGTGCACTTACTTGGAAAGGTTGTTTGGAGAATTAAAAGTAAATATATATAAATTATATGGGTCATGGAGACTGTTCAGTGATGAAAGCTGATGTTAAAAGACATGCAAACATGAAAAGATGCTCAGTATCACTAATTATTTGAGAAATGCAAATTAAAACTACAGTGAGTCCTGTTAATATATGGCAAAACCAATACAATATTGTAAAGTAATTAGCCTCCAGTTAAAATAAATAAATTTATATTAAAAAATAAAAATAGAAAAAAATAAAATAAAACTCCAATGAGGTATTACCTCACACCAGTCAGAATGGCCATCATTAAGTCTACAAATAATAAATGCTGGAGAGGGTATGGAGAAAAAGGATCCCTTTTATACACTGTTGGTAGGAATATAAATTGGTGTAGCCACAGTATGGAAGCTCCTTAAAAAACTAAACCTAGAATTACCGTATGATCCAGCAATCCCACTCCTGGGATTCAGAGAAAACTCTGATTTATTATTAGAAAACTCTCATATATTCAGAGAAAACTCTAATTCAAAAGGATATATGCACCCCAGTGTTCATAGCAGCACTGTTTACCACAGCCAAGAAATGGAAGCAGCCTAAATGTAAAAAAGCTGTGGTACATAATATACTATAGAATATTACTCTGTCATAAAAAAAGAATGAAATAATGCCATTTGCAGCAACATGGATGAACCTAGAGACTATCATATTAAGTGAAGTAAGTCAGAGAAAAACAAATATCATATGGTGTGACTTTTATATGAAGTCTTAAAAAATGATACAAATGAGCTTATTTGCAAAACACAGATAGACATAGAAAACAAACTTATGGTTACCAAAGAGCATACTGGGAGTGGGGTGATAAATTAGGTGTTTGAGATTTACATATACACACTACTATACATAAAATAGATAACCAATGAAGATACCTTGTAATTTTCAATATCTTATAATAATCTATATTGGAAAAGAATCTGAAAAAGAATATACATATATATTTATAACTGAATCACTTTGCTATACTCCTGAAACATTATATTTATAATTGTAAATTATACTTCAATTTTTAAAAAATTATTTGAAAAAAAGAAAAAAGTTATAATTTTAAATTAAAAAAATACAAGTCTAGCACACAAGGTCTAAAGTTCAACAATTTCTGTGCCCTTTCAGTTTCTCTTTGGAAGGATTTAGAGAAGAGTGGTCCCTTGAATCTTATACATTGGCCAGTCTATTCTCTACTCTATTTATGGCAGTAAGGTAACCTTGGCCAGAGAAAAGACGTACAGGTGGGTGGTTAGCAGTGGTCTAGAGGAGGGGGAGAAAAATGATGAAACTAGTTTACTTTGGGGATGATAAAGAGCATTCAAGGGTATGACAAGCATTCATGATTTACAAAGTGTTTTCCCAGGTCAGAGTCCTGGGAGCAGAATTGACCATGATAATAGCAACCAAACAGTATTTCTCTGGCTTAAATTCAGTCTGCAGCATTGCAGGACCCCTAACACTCACCCCCAACCCCACAAGAACCTTCTGGTTCCAGCCAAGACCCAGGGCAACATACCCTTGCTGCAGATGGGTTCCTAATTGCTGCTCCCCAGCAGTGGACCCCATCTGTGCTCCCCAGCACATGGAACCTTCCTTCCCCCTCTGCTGATGTGCTGGCAGCCTCAGAGAAGCCTGGGACACTAGGGCCAAGTCCAGAGCCAGGCCACTGTCAGGCCCATGCACACCTAACCTCCTCCAATCTCCACGTCTATCTGCTCCGGGTCTCAGGACTGGATTTACACTTTTACTGCCACCACCCACATGCCAGTTCTGCAGGACTGTATGGCTTTGTTTTCCACTGAAGTCACCACACCTCACTATGGTCCCTTCCTCCACTTCCTCCCACCACACTGTGAGCGGCTCAAGGACACCTCTAGTCCTTGTTGTTTACGTGCACGTCTATTGCAACAGCATTCCAGCAGATGGCAGTCTAGAGACTGGAGGAAGGGGTGCCTTTAGTAATTCACAAAAAGCTGCCCTAAAGACTAGCACTGAGGTTCAAGAGAGAGGGGACATATGTACACCTATGGCTAATTCATGTTGATGTATGGCAGAAATCAAACCAATATTGTAAAGCAATCATCAGTCAATTAAAAAAAAAAAAAATATATATATATATATATAAAAGACCAGCAGCAGTGTCCCTGCCATGGTGGGACCTTGAGACTTTAGTATCCCTCTCCTGGTACATGTGAGGTGGATTCAGCCCTGTGCTCTCAACTTCTGACACCATCCGCAGCACAAAGGAAAGAGAGAGTAAGTGCTAGCCTCGATCAGCACAGAGACGCTCAGTATGACCCCCGCCCAGGCAAAAGCAGAGAAGTGCCCCTGTTGAGCTGCCCGGTGGGGCTGGAGAGATGGGGGGCTTGGGTAGTACCATCCCATCCCTCCTTTCGATCCCTGGCACCTTTCCTGGAGAAAGTCTCTCTCCCTGGAGTGCAGGAAGGATGAAGACACCCACTCTCCCTTTCTGTCCCACCCCCAGCTGCTAAAGGTACTACCCTTCAGAAGGGCCCAGGTTGGTTTCATTTTCCCAGGTAGTAGATGTTTCTAATTTTCTGGCTCCATGACTCCTTGAGGCATTGCAAATAAGGGGGTGCCTATACCGTCCTTGATGAGTGACATACCAGCTTCCACTGGTGGCCTTGAAAGCGCTCAAACTAGAAGGATAAGGCATGAGCAAGCTCAGGCTGCCTGTTCTCATAAAATGAGTCACACCGAGAAGAGAGTGTGAAATATTCAACAGCACAGCCTGGAACACTCTGAAGGTTTACATACCAGTCCCTCCCTGCCCCAGGAAGCAGGGGATGTGCCGTATGGTATGGCTGGAAGTCACAGACCCTCGGGCATCGAGGGAAGAGCCAGAGTGTCGCCACAGAGAACAAGCTGTCAGTCACCTATTACATTAATTAGTGGCTTTCTGGATCAGTGGAAGGGGTGACACTAGAGAAAGAGATGATTTCTGTGAAGGACCAGTCTGTGTAGAGAATGAGCTAGTTAGTGACTGACAAAGAAGTTAATGGTGAAATTAGTGGTAAACTAATGAGAAACTGGCCATGAGCGGGAACTCCGCAGCATCAGCAAAGGGATCCTTGCAATGGGAAATCCTTCCAGACCTTCTTTGGCCTTTCTTCCCAGAGCTGTGAGGAGATGACTTGTGCACTTGTGCACACACGGGCACGCATACACACACTCAGTGGAAGGGGGATCTTAGGAGATTCTTCAGTCTTAGGTCATGTACATCATTGTCAGAGAGCAGTTTCAGGAAGATGCCTGTATTCTCTATTTCTTAACTTTTTCTCTGAAATGGAGCAAGTCTCGGCTATCCCATTGCTTTCCAACCTCTGATTTCTGGAAAGATGAACAACTATAACAGTGTTATAGAGAAGAATCTGTTTGTCATTAAGTCACATCCAACTCTTGCAACCCCATGGATGGTAGCCTGCCAGGCTCCTCTGTCCATGGGATTCTCCAGGCAAGAATACTGGAGTGAGCTACCATTTCCTTTTTCAGGGGATCTTCCCAACCCAGGAATCGAAGCCGGGTCTCCTGCGTTGCAGGCAGATACTTTACCAACTGAGATATGAGGGAAGCCCACAGGGAAGAGTAGAAGTATTTAATTATTTACAGAGCTCCTTGCCATCACTTTCATTTGTTTTTCTCCACAGCACCCTAGTATTGATGGCTTCAGATGGGATAATGTATAGGAAAGAGTTTAAAGTAAGAAAGTCAGAGGATATTATTATATCAATGGTATAATTAATATATTTATATAGATATATATCTATATTAATATATTATATAAATATATTGATACAATGTATTATTAACATATAACAATTAATATATTTATATATTAATATAAATATATAATTATTGATAATATATAATAATCAATGATATAATAATAACCTCTGACTTTCTGTACTTTAAACTCTTTCCTATACATTATGCCATCTGAAGCCATCAATACTAGGGTGCCGTGGAGAAAAACAAATGAAAGTGGTGGCAAAGAGCTCTGTAAATAATTAAATACCAATCATTCATCCTGGCAGTGTGCTAAAGGAAAATAGCCTTGGGTGATTTTCAGGGCTTTCTCCATAAATAAGCCACTATAAAATCTGTTAACATCAGTCCTGTTTTTAAATTGTTGTTCTGTCTTTTAAAAATGTTGCTGTGCTAAACTGTAAGGAGCAGAGCCAAGGTTTCAAAACAAGTGGCTAGAGAGGGCTTAGAACAGTCTCCTTAGGCAGGAACAAAGAGTACAGCAATCACATTTAATTGCACCAACCCCTCACAAAGTCATCGTATGACACTGGCTTTTTCCCTGACCTTTTAGTCAGTATGCAGAGTCATGCTTCTCCCGGAGAGACCTTCCTCCCGCCCCCGCCGACCTCAGGCCATCTCACCCTCCCTGGCAGGAAACTTCACCCAAGAGATTTTTCCCCTATCCTTTTTAACAACAGGGATAATTAGCACATAATCTAAAACATAAAAAGGCACCTACATTTTGACTTGTTTTCCAAAAGAAAGAAGCTAGGTATAGTAGTTAATTTTGTTGCTTGCCTTCTGTCTATGAGCTAATAGTACCTTACAAATTTGCAGGTTAATGGTAGTAGATTGCACTTTTTGTCACTTTGATGTCTAGCTTATTTGATCATGCTTTAAAGAAAACAACTAACGGTTCTGTCTCCACCCCCAAGAAATGTCAATTCTTTTGATAGGAAATGGGTGAAGTCTTGAATCTGAGCTGAAAGAAAAGGATTCCCTCTATGCCAACTCCAAAACCCATGGATCAGGATGGAGGGATGATTCCTCAAGACATCTGGGGATAAAGCCACCTTGGCTCTAAGGGGTGTCTTGGGGGAAATTACTTCCTTTCTGCATGCTTACACCCAAAGAGCTATGCCACCAAAGGGTTATAGTGCTGGCCCGGGACCCCCAGAGTGAGCCAAGGGACAGAGATTTCCTACTTGGAGTAACCCAGGACCCAAGCCATGATGGCAAACCAGTGATGGAGAGTATATCACTGACTTCAGCTCATCAAAGCCTCTTACTTGGGTGGCCAGAGGTCCTGTCAGATGGGTGATGGGTGCTATAAAGAGAATTAAAGCAGGGGGTGGATAGGGGGAAATGCCATCTTAAATAACAGGATCAGGGAAGGTCTCTCTAATGAGGCCATATATGAGCCAGGCCATGAAGGGAGGAGAGAATTCTAAGCAGAAGGAGTGACCAGTGATGGTTCCTGGAACTGTTAGGAAACCACTTTGACTAGAGTGAAGTGAGTGGATTAAAGAGTTGTAGAAGGATAAAGTAGGAGAAATAACCAGGAGCCAGGCAGGTAGGATCTGGACTGGCCATGGTAAGACATTTGGATGTCATTTTCAGTGAAATAGATGCCACTGAAGTGTTTTGAGCAAGGGAGCAACCTGATCTGATTAATTTTGTTAAAAGTTCCCTCTGCCAGCCACGGATTGTATGTCAAGAATGGATTATATGTGGAGTTGAGAGAGTCAATTCCTAGGCAAGTTGAAAAGAAGTCTGGGGTCCTCAAGGAGGAGAAAGGGGTCTGGGGCTCTCGAAGCAGAGATAGGGGTCTGGAATTCTCAAGGAGCAGGAAAGGACAAATATCTTTTTTTTTTCCTCTACATTCCTTAGTCTTAGTCACATAAAATGTTTTTTTCTCTAAGCTCGGAACTGATGATTACACAACAAGAAACTTAGTTTAAACTCTGTACTAAGGATTATATATCAGCAATGTATCTTGCTTAAGGACAGTTTCTCCTTCCTGAAAATCTTCTGGCTAATCCTATTATCTTAAAATGTAATTTATAGGAGTGGGTCTAATAAGATCTTCACAACCTTGAGATATTCTTTTGATTTATTGTAATAATTAATTTAAAAAGTATATATCTCCCTTACTTAGACTAGCGAGGGGGGCACTCTCCATCCCCCTTCTGATGTCTATGTCAGAAACTTTCTGTCCCTTTTCATACTTTAATAAAATTCTGCTACACAAAAGCTCTTGAGTGATCAAGCATGGTCCCTGGTCCCTGGTCCTGAAGCTAAATCTTCTTCTTCAGAGATCACGAATCCGACACCATTCACCGTAAGCTATTGGTGTTCTGGGCAAGGTCAGAGTAGGGGGGCCAGTACCATCAATGAAATGGTAGTGATGTGAATTGTAGAAGCGTGATAGTGAAGATGGTGAGAAAGGATCTGTTCAAGATACATTTTGAAGGTAAAGCCAAAAGAAGTTGTTGGATTGGATTTGATGATGAAATCTGGGCGAGGAGAGTCTAGGATATTCTCTAGTATTTGGCTTGAGTGACTGGCCAACAAAGACACTATGGATGAAATGGGTAAGACTGGAGAAACAGGTTTTGGAGGGAAAGTAAAAATTAGGTTGTTGGTATGTCAAGCTTGAGACACTTGTCAGATGATGAAGAGGAGGTGTCAAACAGGAGCTGGACAGGGAGGCTGGAGTTGAGGGGAGAGGTCAGGGAATCGATGTTAATCTGAGAGTCATAGTGTAGAGATGGTATCCAAAGCCACAGGGCTGGAATGAGGTCACCAAGGGAGTGGGCATGACCAAAGAAGACGTCCAAACCCAGCCCTGGAGAATAATCCAGTGACAGACCATGGAGGTGAGGATTCAGCTGAGACTAAGAAGGAGAAGACAGGGAGGTGGAAGGTAAGTCAGAAGAGAGCACCGAGACGAGAGGGTTTCAGCTGAACTAGGTTGAATCAACCATGGCAATGACAGTCCAGGTGGATGAAGACGGTGAATCAACTGGCCATTAAAACTGGTGACATGGAAAAAAGAATGTTTGTCAGGGGACAGGGTGGGAATGAAAGACTGATTAGAAAGAAAACAGGAGAAGTAGAGACAGTGAGTACAGTCAACTCATGAATTTTTCCGTGAATGGAAATAGAGAAATCAGGCAGAAACTGGAGGTGATGTGGGCTCCAAGGAGGATTTTTTTTTTAATGGGAGCTATTGAAACATGTTTATTTGCTAATGGCAATGGTTCAGTAGAAAAGAAAAGAAAAACTCACAGAGGTCCAAACTAATCCCCCCCAAAATAGTCCAGTTTCTCAAAGCTCTTATATTCCAGAATGTGTGCTCCCCATTCTTGCCCACCCGCTTCGCCAAAGTCTGTAATATAAATTGGTAAGGATCCCAGCTTTACAGCACGTAGATGACAACAGCAAGCAATGCATGTACTCACATATCCCAGTTTCTCTTGTAAATTATTACCTTATTATATCATGATGTTTTGCAACAGTATTTTACATTTAAGTTTTGTGTACGTTCTTCAACCCATTCATTAAAAAACGTAAACACTGCTAAAACAACAGGAAAAAGACAAAGCCATGGGATCTCAAGAGTAGGACACAACTGAGTGACGAACTAGTCGGTGACTTGGATTTCAATAGCGACACCTAGTGGCGATAAGTAGCAGTAGCCGAAAAGAATTTAATTCCTGACTGAGCCAATTTTCCATTTTTTTCTTCCTCAGGTGACAGCAGCTAGATTGACATTTTCTATTGAATAAACATCCCTAAAAGGCCTTAGAGTCATCTGAGGGTGGAAGTTCCCAGAGAAGGCAAAAAGTCATTTTCCTGTTGGGCAGGATGGGGGCTCAGAGTCATAATTTAATTTTAGTAAAAAGGATAAATTATTTATTCATCTTCTGAGCATAAATCCTCTTTGGGTAATTTAGGGTGCTGGGTTCTCCCCTGACCTGAATTTTCTGAAGAGCAGCTTGAGCAGTTACAAACAATTCTCTTGCTATATAAACCGAGAGGAGGACCAGAAGGAACTCTGGCCAACAGAGGGTCTCACCTTATGACTTTGAACTATAGAATAAAGGCCATAGTAGGTGTTCACATCCAATGAATGTTGGTTAATTCTTAATGTATAACTCCTCCCAAGACCCCTAATGGAGCACAACACTCAATTTTAAATATAACTTTACATTTCATCTTTTCTGCCAATAGCTGATACTACAAAAGCTCCCCAAGAATCTGTGATTCTCCAGATGGGACAACTCACACAGTCCCATCAGTGCCGCCGTGCATCGTATTCTCAGTCCTTACTTTAAATAATGAGAAAATAAACCGTGCAAATAGATGGAAACCAAATGATAAAGGGAGAAGGGCGCATGGCTGAAAAAAATGTTTCTACGCTGAAGTATTAACCATAATAATATCATGAAAGGTCATCACGCACATGGAAATATTACAGGGATTAGAAGACAACTAAAATTCATGGGTTGGGCTTGCGAATCAACATCCCAGTTGCATTCTGAGGCAAATAAAACATGAAGCACAGGGCTGGTAACCCCTAAAGTTGCAGTACTTTGGTTTTCAAGTTCTTTATGAAAACAGAATTCTTCTCATCTTATTCTAAGCTGGTACATATTTTTGTATTAGCTTTACTCTTGGCTTTGTTTAGTGTGAAGGGAAAATTTTATGCTTGGTTGAAAACTGTGCATTGTTTATACTCTCGAGGATGCCCCTCTGGGGGTTACCAGATTCTGATTCTATGGGAGTCATTTTGTAACTTTGTAAATTGTAGGTTATTGATGGGAATGTAAGATAATTCTTGTCTGAAGGAAAATGAAAGCATTAGTTGCTCAGTCATGTTCAACTCTGCAATTCCACGGACTGTAACCTGCCAGGCTCCTCTGTCCATGGAATTCTCCAGGCAAGAATATTAGAGTGGGTAGCCAGCCATTCCTGTCTCCAGGGGATCTTCCCAACCAAGAGATAGAAACTGTCTCCTGCATTGCAGGTGGATTCTTTATCATCTGAGCCGTCAGGGAAGCCCAATTATTGTGTATAGACATGCGAATTCTGTCCTGTCTGGTAGAGGTTTAATTGACCACCTTCTCCCTCCATGAAAGGGGCCAATTTTGCCTCTGTTTTGTGCATTTCAACATTCCTGATCTAGAAATATATTTTCAACTTCTCCCTTAAACTGTCAGCTCCTTACCAACTTCGTCATTAGTAAAATCTTTAGCACCTTTTTCACTTTTATTTTTGTATTTATGTCATACTTTGATCATGACTCTTGCTCATGAATTATACTCCACAAATATATAGTAGGAATTGCAAGATCTATAAAGGCTATGTCATAGTATAGGAAAATGTTTATGATAATGAAATAAAAGGATGGGTGCTTTTCTTTTCAAAATGTTCTTTCCCAGTTAAACCCCCCAAAAAATGAGAAAAATTAAAATTTGCAACAAGAAAGTGAGTGCTTTATAACATTTTTTCAGCTTAAGTTCTTTAGAAGTCTTCTTTTCCCTGTGAGATATTATATACCAAAGAACGAACTTAAAAATTAAGAAGGAGTATGCACTTACTCTATGCCCTACATTGTCCCTGGTACTATGATGAATGCATAAGTATAAGATGGGGTCCTTGGCCCAAATAAGTTTAATATGGAAATCTATTAGCTCGAAGGTGGCTTCTGCAAGTTTGAGTAACAAGGAATTATTTCCATGTGGAGAAAAGGGGTCAGAATTTCAGAGCCCCCATTTTGCCCATCTACTCCCTGATTCATCTTCCCCTACCAGAGATTCCCAGCTTCACCCCACACTGACTTGAGGAAGGGGACCTCCCTGATCTGTCTCTAATGCTCTGTCACAATCATGGATGTGACTTGTTCCTTAATTCCTGGTAAGCCAGTGAAATCTAGCTGTAACAAACACAGAAATAAATATACAACTAGATTGGACATAAAAGGATAAAGTTAGCAAAGAGTACACAATACCACTGTTATCTCTTACACCAATTGCAAGTTTGGAGGCTCCCAAGACTACCATCAGTTCCACCAGGATTTATAGAACTCACCGAACACTGTGATAGTTTGTTTGTTTGTTTTAAATTAAAAAAAGGATAGAGATTTAAATCAGCAAAGAAAAGAGACAGGAGGCAGAGTCCAGAAAAATTGTTCTCTCTCAGTGGAGCTGTGGACAGTGCTAACTTTTCTGGCAACAATGTGTGACAATATGCATGGAGGGCTGACAATATGCCAACCAGGGAAGCTCACGGAGCCTTGATGTCCACAGTTATTACTGGGACTCAGTCACATGAATGTACCTGACTGCCCAAGTGGCTGACCTTTAGTCTCCAGCCCCTCTGGAGGTGTAACAGACACTGCATGGCCTAGAGCCCTCACCAGAAATCACGGTGTTAGACTATCTGATGTGATCCAAGACTCTCAGGGAAACAGAAACCCTCTCATCAAGCAGCATATTCCCAGAACCTAGAAATCAGGAGCTAAGGGCAAAGGCCAGACCTCTGGGGGTCAGGTTAGTTCTCTTCATATACACAGGCAGAAGCTCATTGTCCTTCACCGACCAGGAACTCCTCTGAGCTGTTAATAGGAAAATGAGTCCAGACAGAGACACAAATCCCCTTTTATCAGCACTAAAGCTTGACTTGTGATTCTAGGTAGGAGCCTAGAGTTCTACCTCTTCCCAAGAAGGCCCATCCCCTGTAGTGGAGACTTGATTCACTGCCTTGAATTCACTACTCTAAGAATTCAGCAGGACAGTGCATATGACACTGCTCCCATGTTCAAGGAAAGAATTCATGCAAATGAGAAGAAAACACATTTTGTTCAGCGTATGATGGGAACCAAGAGTAACTGACTGTGGGTCCATGACCGTCCCACCCCTAAAGAAACCCTTCCTCTGCTTCTGCTCACTCCACCTTGTCCTAGCTCCCATCCCTCTGTTTGTTGGGCTTACAAATGTTCAGACTGTTGAACAGTATTTCCACAGCTAATGAATGGCCTGAGCTGAGTCACTGCAGTGGACTCAGTGCCCAGGGTGGCTCTGGCATGGAAAATACAGGCCAAGAAATGACCAGCATTTTCTTTGGTGTGAGGCCTGAGGCCCTGAACTTGTGACCCTAAGAACTGCTATAACCTTTCTGATGTTACCAGGATCTTAGAGAATCTGCCTACTATCTCTTTATTATTCATCACCTTTTTCATGCAGGCCTTGCTTATACAGCACATCAAGACTTAAAATTTTTTTGAATATTTAAAAAATTACTAAATAGTAATTATAATTAAAGGTAACTGCTAATTAATAATTTATAGTTAAATATAAAATTTTAAAGTTAAATTGATTATAAAAGGTAAGATTTGCTCATTTTAAGTGAAACAACCCAAATATATAAAAACATATATTAATCTCCAGTTTTTCTCCATTTTTACACCTGAGGTAATGAAAGGTAATAGTTGATATATAGCCTTATGAATATGTGCAAATATGTATACGTTATTTTGTGGTTTGATGTTTACAAATGTAGGCTCATAGCATGCATGCTGCTCAGCAATTTGCTTTTTTCACATAATAATATATATCTCCAGGTCAATGGATATATTTGTCAGGATATAAGCTTGGCTGCTATATCAAAAATTTATAAAATACTGAAACTTAAGTGAGACAGAAGTGTCTATATCAGGGATGGTTATTTTTATGTTTCAGCTTGACTGGGCTAAGGGATACCCAGATAGCTGGTAAAACATTATTTCTGGATATGTCTCTGAGAGTATTTCTAGGAAAGATGAGCACCACCAAAGGGTGAACTGAGTAAAACAGATGGCCATCCCCAGTGTGGGTGGGCATCACCCTGTCTGTTGGAGCCCAAATGCTCACAGTCCCCGCTCCTGCTGGACTGCCTTCCCTCTCCCAGCCTGCACCTACAGTTTTCTAGGATAAACTGACAGAGAAGGAGAAAACTTAGGCCTGGATTACAGCTCTCTGCATGATATGCAAGTACCATCCCAAAGTGAATGGCCTTTCTGGGACATCCCTGAGGGATAGTGATGAATGAAAGTGCTTTCAGAGTGCAGAATTTCAGACAGGGCACCTAGCTGTTCACTTTGCTTAGAAGGAAAAATGGCCAGACGTGTGATTGTACACCAATTTATGGGCTGTGGTCAACGGCTCAACAGGATGGTCAGGGACTAGTCAACTTGAAGATACAGCAATAGGTATTATCTAGAGCAGAGGAAAAGGGCTGAAAAAAACATCCACACCTCAAAATAGAGACTCAGGAACCTGTGAGGCACCATCCAAAGGTTGGACGTTATGCAATTGGAAGAGAAGAGGAGGAGAAGACGGCACAGAAGAAAATTTTGAAAAATAAATGGCTAAAAACTTCTTAGACTTGGTGAAAGACATAAATTTAGAGATTCATTCAATAAGCTTAGCCAACCCAAAACAGGATAAAAATTTTAAAGCTGCCTAAACACTTCATAATCAAATTCCCAAAAAGAGGAAGGAGAAAGTGAGGAAGAGGGAGGGGGCAGGGGATGAGAAGAGGAAGAAGGAGGAGGAGAAGGAGGAGGAGAAAGAGAGGAAAATAAAGAGAAATTTTTAAA
Organism: Bubalus kerabau; assembly: GCF_029407905.1. Taxonomy (NCBI): domain Eukaryota; kingdom Metazoa; phylum Chordata; class Mammalia; order Artiodactyla; family Bovidae; genus Bubalus; species Bubalus kerabau. The sequence goes on along the minus strand of NC_073631.1, from coordinate 74,022,989 downwards.
GCAGTTATAGATAAATGGCACATGACATTGTGGGAATCATCATGGAATTCTCGTTAGAAACCACAAAGATATTCTCATCAGAAAACATAGACAATGAAACAATATACTTAAAATGATGAAAGAAAAAAAAACTGACTACCTAGAATTTTATATCCTGAAAAAAAGTCCAGAGTGAAAGTGAAATAAAAAACATTCTCAGAGGAAAAAACGAATGGAATTTGTCTCCTGCAAGCCTGCTCTGAAAGAAGTGTCAAAGGTAGTCCTTCAGGCTGAAGGGGAAATATACCAGAAGGAAATCTGTGTCTATGGAGTGAAGGAAAAGCAATAGGTGGTAACTGTTAACATAAAATATATGTAAATATGAAATATTTTTCCCTCCTGAGTTCTTTAAAACACTAAATAAACCAATAAATCCATTTTAAATATGAATACATACACAGGTTAAAAGCAAAGGATGGATGAAGATATACCATGAAAAGCACTGTAGATTTCAGAACAAGGAATACTACCAAGAATAGAAATGATATTACATAATGCTGAGAGGTTAATTGACAGAATCGTAATTGTGTATGTACCTAATAAAAGAGCTTCAAATTGTGTGAAGCAAAGACTGCTGGAATTGTAAGAAGAAAGAGACAAATCCACAACTATAATTGATTTCAACTCTCCTTTCAATAATTGTTAGAATAAGTAGACAGAAACTGATAAAAAATGGAAGACCTAAAAGACACTATCAACCAGCTGAACCTAATTTTCATTTGTAGAACTCTACCCCAACCCTAGCAGTACACATGTTCTTTCCAAGTGCACATGAAGCATTCACCAAGGTAAAACACTTTCTGAGCCTTCAAACAAATATTAACACATTTAAAAGAACTGAAATCATACAAAGTATGCTCCTGAACCATAATGGAACTAAACTAAAAATCAATAACAGAAGCTAGGTTGAAATCCTAGCTTTCTGTTGATAGGTTGATTATGCCAAAGCCTTTGACTGTGTAGATCACAACAAACTGTGGAAAATTCTTCAAGAGGTGGGAATACCAGACCACCTGACCTGCCTCCTGAGAAATCTGTATTCAGGTCAAGAAGCAACAGTTAGAACAGGACATGGAACAACAGACTGGTTCCCAATCAGGAAAGGAGTATGTCAAGGCTGTATATTGTCACCCTGCTTATTTAACTTATATGCAGAGTACATCATGTTAAATCCTGGGCTGGATGAAGCACAAGCTGGAATCAAGATTGCCAGGAGAACTATCAATAACCTCAGATATGCAGATGACACCACCCTTACGGCAGAAAGTGAAGAAGAACTAAAGAGCCTCTTGATGAAAGTGAAAGAGGAGAGTGAAAAAGCTGGCTTAAAACTCAGCATTCAGAAAACGAAGATCATGGCATCTGGTCCTATCACTTCATGGCAAATAGATGGGGAAACAGCAGAAACAGTGACAGACTTTATTTTGGGGGGCTCCAAAATCACTGCAGATGGTGCCTGCAGCCATGAAATTAAAAGACGCTTACTCCTTGGAAGAAAAACTATGACCAACCTAGACAGCATATTCAAAAGCAGAGACATTACTTTGCCAACAAAGGTCCGTCTAGTCAAGGCTATAGTGGTAGTTGTGTATGGATGTGAGAGTTACACTAGAAAGAAGGCTGAGTGCTGAAGAATTGATGCTTTTGAATTGTGGTGTTGGAGAAGACTCTTGAGAGTCCCTTGGACAGCAAGATGATCCAGCCAGTCCATCCTAAAGGAGATCAGTCCTGAATATTCATTGGAAGGACTGATGCTGAAGCTGAAACTCCAATATTTTGGTCACCTGATGTGAAGAACTGACTCCTTGGAAAAGACTCTGATGCTGAGAAAGATTGAAGGCGGGAGGAGAAGGGGACGACAGAGGATGAGATGGTTGGATGGCATCACCGACTCGATGGACATGAGTTTGAGCAAGCTCCAGGAGCTGGTGATGGACAGGAAAGCCTGGCATGCTGCAGTCCATGGAGCTGCAAAGAGTCGGACACGACTGAGTGACTAAACTGAACTGAAGTTTAAATCCAAATATTTGTTAATCCAAATTTAATAAAGATTGCCTGAGTGTTTCCCAAAAGGTTTTAGCAAAGCAAAGTCCCATGTATAAGAGTGTTTCCTGGAGACAACTTCTTTCTTCAGAGGTGGTCTGGAGGACAAATGAGATTCATGAATGATCTCTTTGGTACGAAAACCTTAGACAGGCAGTATTAATATATATACACAATAGAAACAGCATGGGATTTGGAGCTAACCAGTTGTGTGACATTAAGGAAAACACTCAACCTCTGTAAGTTTCACTACCCCTTACCTGTAGCCAAGAGTCACTCCTAAAGTCTCCAGAGTCTGACTATTTGGCTTCTAATCTAGCCACCATCACTGACTAATAGGTGATCTTGGGCAAATTAACTAACCTCCTTGTGCTTCAGTTTCATCACCTGTATAGTAACAGCAACAATGATTCAGGTCCTGATTTTCCTGGGACAGCCCTAGCTCATGTTTATTGTTCTGCTATAATTATTAACAGTGTCCTGGTTTGGGTGATAAATTAAGTGCCCACCCTGATAAATAGTGCTAATATCTTTGAAGGTTGTTGAGAGGATTAAGTCAGTTCATAGGTATAAAGGGCAGTCAGGCTCATATCTATCCTTTCAGTACATCTGAGTGCTTGCTACAGTCCAGATGTTTTCCTAGGTGCTAGGGTGTGACGGGAAACAGAACAAAAACACACTCAGAGTCTGACATAGTGGTTAAGTGCACGGGCTCCGATGCTAGACTCCTAGAACATGAAACCTGGCTCTCTTCTCTATTAGCTGTGTGATCTTGAGCAAGCAATTTTAGTCCACACCTGTCAAATGAGTTGTTAGGAAGAGTGAATGGGTTAATATTTGCAGAACACTGTAGACCAGTAGCATTCATAGTAAATGCTATATGAATATTTGTTAGATAAATAAAGACAACTTACATTCCAAATGTTAGGAAGTTTAAGTACTTTGGTATATGAGATATGTATATGCACTTATACTGGAACTTACCTTTTTGAACTAAAGTTGTTCATTCACTGGTTTTCCAAAAAAAAAAAAAAAAAAAGCAAGACTCCTCCAAGGGTGAATCAATGGTTCCTTCTTTTCTAGAGACAGAGACTTCCAGGAACTTTTAGGTTACAATTTTTTCTAACTTAAAAAAATACATATAAAGTCCCATCACATTCTCACAACAATCACAGAAAGTAGATATTATTAATAGGATTTGTATAGGGAAACTGAGATTCAAAGACTTGCCAAGGACCCAAAGCTTTGTGTCTTTTTGATCAAGTCTCTAGCAAAGTTTTAAGGGGAATTTAAGTGTTTGCTCAAGGATAGCGAGCATGCTTCATTTGCCAGATCAGGCCAGAACCAGTTCAAATAACACATTGTCAAAGCCAATATTCCATTATCAGAGACAGAACAACTATAATAGTAAAACCTTGAGGCGAACACAGGCAGTTGAGCTCCAGAGACCAGTGACAGGAAGAGAAGAGACCCTGAAATCAGTGGATGCTGTGCCTACAACAGTCAGCTCTTACCTTCCCTGGGATAGGATGATGCACCCTCCCTAGGGCGTCACCTGCAGCCTGGCTGTATCTAATCCTGTGTTTAAAGACCCTCCCACCCACAACTCTCAGGCTTCAACCCATTTGATTTCACCCATCACTGTTTCCAATATTTGTAAACACAGCAGCTCTTTGTTTTCTATCAAGAGACTCCAAACATTTCCAACGGTTAATGCATGTGGGTCTAATCCAGGCTTTGCAAACAAAACCGGTTGATCATGACATTACATGGCATAATATATGTGCACTGATGCACTTCCCAGTGCTTCTTGCCTTGCCCTCAACCTCTTGGAGTGTGCAAAGTGTGCCTGTTAAAGATCATAATATGAGCGCCTTTTACTCTGAGTGCCTTTTTCCCTGAAGCCTTAAAAGTGCTCTCCGCTAATGGCCTATATAAGGATCTTCTTGAGACTGGAGATGGCCACTTGGGCTTTAAATCTAAATGGCATCAGATTTAAACATTTTTGTCCCTGTTTTAAACATTCCTAATATCTTCAGAAAGAGACCCTGAAAAGTGTGGAAGCAGCACTTTGCAGGAAACCACCCTCAGTAGGAAACCCCTTTACTTGTTACCTTAGCAACTAAATTAACTAACTTGTAAACAAGGCACCATCAGGCTCTACTCATCTCCGGTCCAAGCACACCTTTCAGATCTTTTAATCACACAATGCCTTGCCTAACTGGTTGGTTCTTTCCATAGATCAAAGAAGTAGAGATGAAGAATAAGTAACTAACAGATGACCAGACCTCTTTTCTCGCTTCCCCTTCAGTAATCTCATGAGCAAACGGTGTGACCAAACTATGAACAAGATAGAACTTAGAGCAACGTCACAAAAAGCCGACGAGCCTGCATGCAGTGGAGGATGGCAGCGACAGCCCCCATTTCGGTGATTAACTTGAGTTACTTCCCTGCTTCCCTTTAAAGCTTTCATGACCGAGCAGAATCTTAGAAGGAGGTTTTGGGGGAACATTGAGTGTCCCATGTCCCCAGATTGCCGGCATTCTGTTTAAAGGCACCTTTCCTTTCTGTCAATGTCTGTGAATATTGATTTTGTAAGTGGTAAGTTGATTCATTCTATAACAAATGGACCACTTTTACCCTTTCTTATGTGCCCTAGGGAAGTCCTGATTTAGAAGATGCCCCTCTAACTCCAGCTTAAGCTGCAATTGTTGATGACATAACTGACTGTGGGCTGATGTTTAATATCCCTGAAGCAGGCCACAAGACTTTGACCCATCTCAGTCTCCTCTGGAAGAATGTGTTCTTTCACAGACCCAAAAGGAAAAGAGTAAAGAGAGGAGATTGAAGACCTCAGAATTGTAAAGGGGAGGAAGAATCATGGATTCTTTTCTCTTTAAACATTAGTCATTTAAAATGTGCAATTTTAAGGCTGCATTGATCTTCTTGACAGTCCTAGGAAAACTTTCTTTCCTTTCTTAATTCTGTTTCTGGACTTCCTTCCAGCTATCAGCAAAAGCCAGAGCTGAAATCCCACTGAGAATTTTGTGCACTGCTAGAAATCCTATGTTTCACTCAGTGGACAGTTCTGAATTAATTGTTAATCTGCTGGTGGGTGTTACTTTTTTTTTTTTTAAACAGATTGTGACTTTATAACTTTTGAGAAGCCAGGCAAAACCACTTATGAGAGAAGGAAAAGAATAAGAAAACAAAAAATCTGAGAAAATGTCATTTCTCCCTGGAAGCCTTTCTGTCTTTATGCCATGGAGAATAGTTGAACCATCAAAAAATCCATTTATAATTAGTGTTAGTGAAACAAGGAGCTTGGGGGAATAAACTGAACAAAGGCAAGAATGGCAAATCTTGATACATTTTGCAAAAGGTAAGACTCAGGATTTTTAAAAGTTTAAATACAACATGTCATTTATATGCTGCTGTACTTATATGGCTCTAAGGTAATTTTTAAAACAAATATTATAAGGATAAAGTCCTTATAAAAAAGAAATATATATATATATATGTAGGAATGCCCTTTTTCTCTGGAAATCGACTACATGTCACTAGTCTTTATCATGCTGATTAATGTCTGATCAGTGAGAGAAATTCAAGGGTGAGATATTCAGTGTTGTCAGTCAACTGACCACGGTAGTATTTTCCAGAGATTCAGTTCTTACTGTCCCCTGATGTTGCTGCCAAGGAGAAAATCCTACTATCTCTGTGCTTTGCCAGGGGCAGAGAGAGCCCACTAAGAGTATTAGCAGAGTAGAGACTGGAGTTATATGCATGGAAGGGGTTTCATGGAGAGGTGATAGCTCCTAACCTCACAGAAACCTCCTCTGACTAGAGTTGTCTTCCTCGTCTAGCTTCAGAGCACCCAGAGATGCACTTTGGTTTTCCCTTTTGCAGTGCTGCTGCTGCTGCTAAGTCACTTCAGTCGTGTCTGACTCTGTGTGACCCCATAGACGGCAGCCCACCAGGCTCCCCCGTCCCTGGGATTCTCCAGGCAAGAACACTGGATTGGGTTGCCATTTCCTTCTCCAATGCATGAAAGTGAAAAGTGAAAGGGAAGTCGCTCAGTCGTGTCTGACTCTTGGCAACCCCATGGAGTGCAGCCTACCAGGCTCCTCCGTCCACGGGATTTTCCAGGCAAGAATACTGGAGTGGGGTGCCATCGCCTTTTCCGCTTTTGCAGTGAGACCCATCCAATTGGCCACAAGGTACTCATTCTGCATTTACTGGTCAAATGCAGGGCAATTAGTCCATTTAGCGGTTCTAAAAATACTGTCATCTATGTAAGATAGCAAGATACATAGGACAATGTAAGCTTCTAGAGCTTCTTGGCATTTAGGAGCAGAGGAATAAGTCAGGCAATCCTTAATGACCAGGTTTTCATTGTATCGCTCTGTACTATTTACAACATTATTTGTGTGTGTGTGCTTGCTTGCTGTGGCAGTACATGTATGAAATAACTCACCAAAATCATATTAATTGGGAGGCAGGCTTGTCTGGTGGAGAAAACATAGCTTTGGAGAAAAGCAGTGCTGTATTTTAACTCTGGTGCTCCTACTCAGCAACTCTGGGATCTAGGGAGCTGAATGAACACTCTGCCCCTGTAACCCTCATCCTGGATTGGTAAGTAGGGATGATGATATCCAGCTATGAACAGTGAAAGAGATACCATATTCAAGTTCTTAATAGAATAGGTCATGTGAGGAACATACTTTGAGAACCAGAGACCCATTGACTATTACCATCTTTCTATAGTTATTCTTCTTAATACAATCTTCTTTTTGACATAAACTTTCCATGCATACTGATGTGTTTTGGTCTTATTTATCTATCTTTACCAGGATTTTAAAATCACTTCCTAGACAAAAATCTCCTGTCTTGAGTTATTAATGCTTTTTTTTCTGAGTCTAATTTTTAGTCATTATAAAGTTAACTTGGTGTAGCAATGCAATTGATCTTTGTAGATTTCTCTTATATTCTGCAGTCAACTGGCAGATTACTTTTTTTTTTTTGGATTACTTTATTTTGTCATTTTATTTGTTGACTTTCCTGAATATATGAATAATAGTGTGACAAGTACGTTAGCCAAAAAGCAAGTACAATCAGAATACAACTCTATTCTTCCCCCCACTACTTGCAAAAATTCCTTGCCCCTGAACAAAATCTTATGGTATGTCTCATAACTTCTCTGGTCAGTCTTAGGTGGGTGTTTATTGAAAATCCTTAACAACTGTTCTGATTGGGCCCAAAACCGATCAGATCTCATTCTGACCCAATAACTGAAGCGGGCTCCTGGAAAACACCTGCTGGGATAAGTGTTACCTCTTCCATTTCTGCTTCTTGGACCATAGAGCTCAGAAGTGGGGTCATGGCAGCTGAGTGTGTGTGTGTGTTTGTGTGTGAGAGAGAGAGAGATGGCTCAGGCTGGGGCATTTATCACCTGCTATAGAGAAGAAGGCAGTGCTAGTGGTAGAGAATGCCCCTGCCAATGCAGGAGACGTAAGAGATGAGGGTTTGATCCCTGGGTTGGGAAGATCCCCTGGAGGAGGGCATGGCAACCCACTTAAGTATTCTTGCCTGGAGAATCCCATGGCCAGAGGAATCTTGTGGGCTACAGTCCATGGCTCAGAGTAGGACATGACTTAAGCGACTTAGGATGCACCCACGCACAGAAGTAATACTCATGTACAGGACGCACCCACGCACAGAAGTAGTACTGTGTATTTGGGTGATTGCTCTGGCTCAGAATCGACCTTGTTCTTAGGTAAAAAAAAAAAAAAAAAAAATCTTGTGTCTAGTGCCAAGTCACTCATTAAAATTTTATGTCATATATTATTCAAAATGTTAAAGCTTATTTAATATTAACGTCTTTTCTCTACCCCAGACTGAGGAAGGAAGGCAGATCAGCTTCTCTTTGCTTGTCTGTACCTTCTGTCCCTCCCTCCCTGTCACCAGGATGGCCCTGGCAACTTCATAGTTCACAGGGTAGGGGGTCAGGGAGGCGACTGATGAGAACCAGGATAGGTGGGACTTCACAGGCACAGATATAACCCGGAACTGGTATCTCTGATGGTGGCGGTATGTCATAAATGTAGACAGCTACTGCCTTACACTTTTAAGACTGTTAATCAGCGTGTATGTTAACTGGGGCGCTGGTTGTAGGCTGGATCAAATGTCGATACTGCCACCACGTGGCCACAAAATGTAATGCAACTCTAGGGCAAGCTGGGTAATAGTCTCCTAAATTCTTTTTTTTTTTTTTAAAGCTCTTGAAAAACATGGTTAAGGCAGCACACATACACCTTTTAAAAATAGTTTGGTTAAAAAAATAAAGAGAGAAATAGGAGTAGCTAAAATGTGTGTGTGTGTTTAAAATGATTTTCAATTATCAAACAACATCACAAGAAATGTAAAGCATTATAGTAAAAAAGACGGAGAAGGCAATGGAACCCCACTCCAGTACTCTTGCCTGGAAAATCCCATGGACGGAGGAGCCTGGTAGGCTGCAGTCCATGGGGTCGCTAAGAGTCGGACACGACTGAGCGACTTCACTTTCACTTTTCTCTTTCATGCATTGGAGAAGGAAATGGCAACCCACTCCAGTGTTCTTGCCTGGAGAATCCCAGGGACAGCGGCAGAGCCTGGTGGGCTGCCGTCTATGGGGTCACACAGAGTCGGACACGACTGAAGTGACTTAGCAGCAGCAGCAGCATAGTAAAAAAGAAGAAAACAGAATCCCTCCACCCAAAAACAAATATGGCTAAAACATGGATTAAAAATTTTCTTCTAGCATTTCTCCGATAACAACCATAATAATTACTAGGTGCCATTTAGTTAGCTCATATGCCAAACTCTTTTCTAAATGCTTTTAAAAATGTTTTTTCAATAGATGAATGAATAAAGAAAATGTGGCATATACTACATACAATGGAATATTATTCAGCCTCAACAAGGTAAGAAATTCTGACATATGTGACAACTATATGAACTTTGAAAACATTATGCTAGGTGAAATCAACCAGACAAAATAGTACAAATATTGAATGATTCCACTTACATGAGGTCCCTAGAACAGGCAAATTCACAGAAACAGAAAGCAGAACAGAGAGGCTGTTGCCAGGGGCCGGGAAGGGGGCGAATGGGGTGTTATTGCTTAATAAGGTTTTGTTTGTTTCAGGATCTGCTGTTTTGGTAAGAAGTCAAAGGTGGCGCTCTGTCCTCTCCTTAGGAGGCACAGATACCCAGATGTCTGTGGCATTTTCTGTGATGTTAACCATCATCGGTAATTGTTGATGGATCTCCCAGGACCATTAATTCAGCAAGGATTGGGAAATGACGACACTCCCTCTTCATGTGTTAGCTGGAATGCTTGTACAAAGAAAAGCTTCCCTTTGATTTTTTTATTTTTTTGGTTATCAAGGTACATACAGTGTATACAGGAAGGGCTGGATAGAATATTTGGTAATTTCTCTTTATTTACCATTTTTCAAAATACTGTGTCAGTTTCCTAATAGTGCGTCTTCCTTGGTGGCTCAGATGGTAAAGAATCTGCCTGCTATGTGGGAGATCTGGGTTCAATCCCTGGGTTGGGAAGATCCCCTGGAGGAGGGCATGGCAACCCACACTAGTATTCTTGCCTGGAGAATTCCATGTTCAGAGGAACCTGGCTGGGTACAATCCATGGGGTCACAAAGAGTCGGACATGACTTTCATATTTCATATTTCCTAGCAGTGAGCATTGTTTGTCTTAATATCATTTTGAACTCATGATTTAAGCAAATTATTGTGTTTCAGGGAATTCCCTGGTGGTCCAGTGGCTGAGAATCCGCTCTCCCGATTCAGGGGGCTAGGGTTCAATCCCTGGTCAGGGAACTAGATCCCACATGGGACAACTAAAGATCCCGCATGCTGCAACTAAGACTCGGCACAGCCAAATAAATAAACATTAAAAAAAAAAAACATATTTGATATGTTCCAACTGTTCTAGTTACTGTAATAAGCAGAATAATGCTTCCCAAAGTTGCTCACATCCTAATGCCAGGAATCCGTGAGTATTTTACATACATGGCAAAGAGAAATTAAGGTAGCAAATGGAATCAAGTTCACTAACCCACTGACCTTAAAATAGGGAGATATCCTGGATGACCTGGGTGGCCCCAAGTCCTCCCCTGGGTCCCTACAATTAGAAGAGGGAGGCAAAAAGAAGAGGTCAGAGTGATGAGATGTGAAAACTCTACCATTGCTGAATCTGAAGACAGAGGGAAAATGTCATGAGCCCAGGAAGGCAGGCAGTCTCCAGAAACTGGAAAGGCAAGGAAACAGATTTTCCCCTAGAAGTTCCAGAAAGGAATGCCGTCCTGCTGACATCTCGGTTTTGGCTCAGTGAGCCCAGTGTGGGCTTTTAACCTACATAACTGCATCTTTCATTGGTGCTAAGCTGCTCACTCATGGTAATTTGTTACAGCAACAGCAGAGAGCTAACACAGTTCTTATCCTTATTGAAACCCATATTGATCCATCTGTGGCTGGTGTTATCCTTTGCAAACTGGCTTCCGACTCCTTGAATTTTCTTGCTTTCTGGTATGATAAGATGTCACAGGCCCCCCTACCTCAACTTCTCTTGTTCTCTTTACTGTAATTTGTGAGTGTAAATAGGAAAATCCAGCACTTAACATTTTTTTCTTCTCTGCATACTTTACTCCTTTCTCTTCAAAAATGCATTCCCTATGAGATCACTACAGAATCCTGTTCCATTTCCCTCTGGAGTCTTCCTTCCTAACCCCCTAAAGCTGTCCTCAGGCCTCATTTCTTCTTTCTCCACAGTCCTCCACAGTATTCTATCTATGCAATAATTCCCCCATGCCAAGAGCTCCTAAAGATGTATTTCTCTCCCTTATATCTGCTGGTACCAGTACAGGACCTCATCTCTAACTGCTTGTTAACTTTTATTCCCACTGTCTCGAAACTCTTACTGATAATGACTATTTCTGTTAAATAGTCTACTCAGATTCAAACTCTGGGGGCTATTTAAAAATCTTCCCTGTCCTGTGACCCTCCTAAAATAAGAAATATAACCAATATTATATTGGTGGCAGTATAATATTTTTACTTTTGTTTTGCTATAATAAATTTTTAAAGTCGGTTTTGCCCTTAAGTGTCCCTCCATGGACACAGAGCCCTGTGAGAAGCCAAGTAATCATCAGAGGTTACTTGTGAGCACAGAACTAGAGCTCGGGGGTAACATGATTTGAAGAGTTAATGTCCCCAACTAAGATGCTGTGATGTATGGGCCTTCTCATGGGACTGCAATTCCTGAAGTCTTTGTTAAGGCTCCCTCTTCCCTGTGGTCCTTGCCAGCCTTATTTCTATGCCCCTGTGCCTGACAACATTCTTTTGATTTCTTTACAAATATTGCTATCTTCAAACTGATGGCAGATAATCTTAAAGGTACATAGTCACAAAATTAAATGAGATGGGTATCTCTATCTATCTAGAGTTAGAGTTACCCAGGAGAGTAGCTATGTCTCTGCTTTAACATTTTGTATGAGTAATATTTAAGAATTTTTTTTTTAAACTTTACATAATTGTATTAGTTTAGCCAAATATCAAAATGAATCCGCCACAGGTATACATGTGTTCCCCATCCTGAACCCTCCTCCCTCCTCCCTCCCCTATTTAAGAAATTTAAAGAACTATTTCTTTAAGAAATATTACTTGAGAACAACAATTTGTGTATATGCTGTGATGCCGGATGTGGGCCTGAGTGGCCTGTGTGTCACTGTGGAGCTTAGCGCCCTCTTGTGTTCACAACAAAGCCAAGCATAGCTGGCTCTACGGTTTTTCAAGTTTATTTTTAACTGTATCTTGATGTCTGAATTTGGCTCCCAGTTTTAAAAAGGATCTGGCATCCTGAGAATCATATTACAGAGAGCCAGCTCTAGGAAAAACCAAGAACACAAAATTCTTTATATCCCTTACTTTCTCTTTCTTTTCATCTCTTTTATTTTCTTTTATTAGATTCCCTACTCTATCCAACACTTTCTTTTCCCCCATTTTTTTCTCTCCAGAGCTCCTTGAACATATCTGAGACTATAGCTTACTATTAAATAATCTAAATTTAAATTTGTGTAATTGTTATGATTCCAATAAATATTTTAATACATTAGACATCAAAATATGTTGCTTAGATAGATAGATGGAACCAAACAGAACTCAATTACACCAGAGAAATGAAAGTCAAAACCACAATGAGGTATCACTTCACAGGAGTCCAAATGGCTATCAACAAAAAGTCTACAAAAAAAAAAAATGCTGGAGAGGGTATGGAGAAAAGGGAAGAGTAAATTGGTACAGCCACTATAGAAAACAGTATGGAGACTCCTCAGAGAACTAAAAATAGAGTTGCCATATGATCCAGCAAGCCCACTCCTGTGTATATATTCACACAGGATTATAATCTGAAAAGATAGCAGCACTGTTTATAATAGCCAAGACATGGAGACAACCTAACATTTGTCCATTGGCAGATGAATGGATAAAGAAGATGTATACACACACACACACACAATGGAATATTACTCAGGCACAAGAAAACAAGGAATTAATGCTATTTGTAGCAACATGGATGGACCTAGAGATTATCATATTAACTAGTGTAACTGAAGACAGAATAAAGACAAATATTACATTATAAGACTTGTTAGTGGAATTTTAAAAAAGGATATGAATGAACTTATTTACAAAACAGAAATAGATTTACAGACATAGAAAATAATCTTACGGTTACCAAGGGGAAGAGGGAGAGGATAAATTTGGAATTTGGCATTAAAAGATACACACTACTATGTATAGAATAGATAAACAAGTAATAGATAAACAAAAAAAATAGACAACAATAGATACACTATAGCACAAGTCAATATCTTGTAATAACCTCTAATGGAAAAGAATCTGAAAAAGAGTATATTATATATATTATAGAATATATTATACATGATCACATTGCTGTATACCTGAAACTAACACAACATTGTATGTCAACTGTACTTCAATTAAAACATTCTTTTAAGGTGTCATAGCTCTAGACTCCACTGGGAAAAATGTTTTCCCTCAGAAATGAGAGGTTTTTAATAAGAGGCATGATACTGATTGTGAAGAGAGAGACAGACTCAAACTCTTCCAGAATCTCAAAATGGCAATGACAGCTACAAATCAAAGAATAGAACATATATAGCCTAGCTCAATGTTAAGACCTTAACAGTTATCCAGGATACACTAAACAAGATGATCATTTGTTAAGGCCCTTTACAGACATGCCAGTCACAGGGCCTGTCAGGCCAATTAACTATTTCCAAGGCAAAGTACCTTCCTGAGATACCCAAGCTGATTGAAATGGGCCATCCCTCAGTTTTTTTTGTTTTGTTTTTTGTTTTTGTTTTTTTTTTCCCTCAGTTGTTTTTGTACTAAGAGAAGGCCTCTGATTAGGACAGAGGTGGGCACCTGGAAACCTCTGAAGTGGCTTGGTTTACAAAGCTCTATCTATCAGGGACAAGTAATAGAGCCAGTTGGATTTTCTCCCTCAGGTAGTTGAATGGGAAAGAGTCAGTTGGCTGATGACAGGTGTAGACAAGACATAAAAGAGAAGCAAAGTCCAAAAGAGGAGTTATATGAATAGCAGCATATTAGCTAAAGGTCCATCAGCTTCTGCTGAAAAAGCAAATGTTAATCTGGTCCCTAAACTCCAGTACTTTGGCCACCTCATGCGAAGAGTTGACTCATTGGAAAAGACTCTGATGCTGGGAGGGATTGGGGGCAGGAGGAGAAGGGGACGACAGAGGATGAGATGGCTGGATGGCATCACTGACTCGATGGATGTGAGTCTGAGTGAACTCTGGAAGTTGGTGATGGACAGGGAAGCCTGGCATGCTGCGATTCATGGGGTCACAAAGAGTCGGACACGACTGAGCGACTGAACTGAACTGAACTGAACTGAACTGAAAGTTGGTTTAGATTGTGAAAGGAACTACTCTCGGAAGTGAAAGTAATACCAGTCTCCTTCTTTGCAATAAATTTTTTTCCAGTAAACCCCCATTATCTGATAGGGTATGAGATCTCTGATTCATGCAATAAAAGGAAATTAGCAGCAGTGTGGGGAATAAGTTAAAGGAGAAAGTCTCTGCTATTGTAGAACCTGAATGGTAGTTGGGAAGATCATGTATATTAATACATAGACTATTGATTAGTTTTTTACTAATGTGCTCAGTCACTCAGTTGTGTCCGACTCTTTGCAAGCCCGTGGACTCCAGCCTGCCAGGTTCCTCTGTCCATGGGATTTCCCAGGCAAGAATACTGGAGTGGGTTGCCATTTCCTATCTTACTACTGAGTAGTGTAGTAAGGTACCAGGGATACAAAGATAAATAAAACATAGACCCTGTCCTCCAGGGGCTCAGAGACTCCACTGGGAAATGGACTGTGCAAAGGGGATGTCCAACATGCAGAGGGAAGGGGGAAGGAGCTGAAGATGCTTCTAAAGTCCAATTACTGCTTTCTATTAGAAAAGAATATTGTACAATGTTTCTGTTTATGTAGAGGAAGCTCAGTTAATATAACTCATGGCCTCTCTCCATTCCCTTACCCCTTCTTCTGGGTAAGTTTAATCTTAGGAAGAATTAAAATGGGTATGTGTGGGATAAATCTTCTCTTCTTCCCTTTGGGATCTAGAAGCCCCAAAACAGACACTCTAACTCTGCCTACAAGTGGTACTTAAGTGCCTAAATTTGAGGTTCAGTGAATAGGTCTATTTGGCTCTTGGTCTAAGCTTCCCAATTTCATTTTATCAGCAAATACAGTGATATTTGATTTCCCATCCACCTTGTTCTTTTGTGTTTCATTTTGTTCAGTTCCTGTGTGGGAAAGAGAAATTATTATTTGAAGCCTCCTGGAGGCAACAATACTCACATGGAGGTCTTTAGGACCTCATAAACTCCTGCAACCACTGTTATTTAGAGCATTGGTGGAACTAGACTGAGGTCAAAAGTGGTCAGACGTGTGACTGAAGGTCTGGAATGAAAAAATGAGCTGGGCCAATTGTATTATGTAATGAAAGCAAAAAAAAAAAAATTCCAGGTGGTAGCAAGACAGAAGGACATGCGGAGGAGAGCTGAAGCCCAATATTGGTAGTGCTTTAGCATCAAGAATCCCAAAGCTCAAACATCTTTTAGCTCAAGTCACAGTGAATCTCAGCCTCATTCTTAGACTTTTCTGAAATTCTTTGGGGATTTTGGAAGACAGTTCTCCATGGGTCTCTCATGTTTCTACTTATTCTGTGATCAGAAGCAATGTTCTAGGGGACAGACAGCCTTGGAAGATAGTGTGCCCCTCTGAAGCAAAGGGCAGGTTTGTTCACTGACCAGTAAAATAAAGACAGTATCTCCCAAGGGGGCAAAGGTTAGGCAGCTTTGGCTGATAATAAAAGATTTGGGTTCCCTATGTCCTGGCTCCTCCATGCAATGTAACCCACTGCATGTGAAGGTATTATCCAACCGTCTTGCAGATGCCCTGTGGGAACTGGGGTTTCGGCAACTGACACAGCAATGCTGACACTCCAGCTTCTGCTACTGCAATTAATGAACTATGTTTGGCCTCTACTCTGGAGGTCTAATGTCTTTTTCCAGTGTCCATGAAATAGCAGCAGGCTGACTTGTTAGCTTGCAAGTAGGGTAAAATCTCTGACTCTTCACTATTGACAGTATACCTTATAAAAAGAAAACAAGCCTTTGAAACTTCCCTTTTCTGAGATATCTTGATAAAGTCTCCTTTCTTTGCCAGGAGCCCTGACTAGAACATGTTTAAAGCAAATCGTTCTAGCAAACTGAATGGGAAAAATACTTTCAAGTTATATCTCTGTAAGGAGCTAATATCCAAAATATAAAAAAAAAAAAAAAACCCACACAACTCAATAGCTAAAAAATACACAATCCATATACAGTTGACCCTTGCATATTATGGATTTGAACTACAGGGATCCACTGATATGTATTTTTTAGTAGTATTTTTTAATAGCAAATACTACAGTACTACTTAATCCATAGTAGGTTGACTCCAGGATTGCAAAACTGTGGATACAGAACTATGACTAAGAGAGCGAACTAGAAGCTACATGCAGATTTTGAGAAGCTTGGAGGATCAGCGCCCCTAACTGCTACTTCGTACAAAGGTCAACTGTAGTTTTCTTTTTAGAGACCACAAGGTATGTTAGAGCCTCCAAGCTTCATTGGGTGTTCTCAGTCACTAACTAGTTCTTAGGTATAGTATTCTTATATTATCAGCCTCTAAAAATCTCTTGTGTGTCATTGCATTTTAACTGCTCAGTCAAGGTGATGGCCTATTCAGAACTGTCCACACTTTAACCAGGGGCCCATAGGTGCTTACAATGATTAGGTGGGATTGAGGTTAGAAATTGGAAAAAGACATACAGATAGCCAAGAGGCACAGGAAAAGATGGATGACTAAGTGAGTGAGAAAACCAAACAAGCAGTGAAGCTGGGTGAGAGTAAAGAAATCATAAGATAGATGGTGGAGAAAAGTCATGAATACCGTGATCACAGTACCAGTCACAGAAATGAGGACTTGGTATCTTCACATAGTTTCTTCCTCTATGTGTCCGGTGTTTATTTGTATATTTGACTAATTTTCTTCTTTCATGTCATTCCCACCCGCCCCTCCCCCCCCCCCCCCCAGTTATATATTGGATGTGTTCATGATGACACATTTTTCACATTAGTCCTCAGGTTACAGAATAACCAGAGAGGATTTTCACTTTCTAGGAAAGGAATAGGGTCCATCCAGGAATTCTGTCTTATAGATGGATGAGTTTTTTGACAACACTGGAGAATTCAGTTAGTGTATTTGAGTTGTGCATTGTGGTAGAGAGCTTTTTAAAGGGGAAGGGTTGTTAAGGTTGGAAAAAGGAAACGTGTTTTTTAACCCACATCTGAATATTCCCTTTCTGTTTGGGTATCCGTCTTCATCAGAGGCTAGAATGTCCTCAGCATTGCTTGCAGCAGGGGCACAGGCTTGTGACCCAAGCTCTGTCGTTTAGATGCTTTCGTGCCAGAATTTGGCACAAGGACCAGTGACAGCAGCGGGAGGAATCACCCTAATTAAATGTGATAGGCTGGTACTAGATGAAGTAGCAAGTCTAGTTTCCAGACTCAGTGGTGATAACTGCCCAAGGAGTATATGCAGCACACTTTACACTGCCCAGGCTCAGGAATGACTTCGGGGTGGTGTCCTCATGGAACCAGGTCTGCAGAAAAATTTTTGACCATTTTGCATGACACTGGTCAACTCCCAGCCTGATTCTCAGAGACTTTGTAAGCTATTTTGCACCCCTTAATAAATGTATTTTCTGCTTAAAAAAAAGAAAGAAAGAAAGAAAGAAACTTGTTTGTGGCATCAGACACTGAGAGTTAGAGGTGAGGAGGTAGAGCTGTATTACAAACAGTAAGGGCTTTGGAGTCAGAGATCTGTTTTTGAATCTTAGTTCTATTGCTCACTGATGAGGAATTCAATGTCCCTCAACCTCTTTCCTAAAATAAACACAATGTAGTCAACAATTACCACCCTCCCCTCCAGCTGCCCATCCCCCACCCTCCCTTGCACAAGATTGTTGTGTTAATTAAATGAGATAAAAGACGCTTACTCCTTGGAAGGAAAGTTATGACCAACCTAGATAACATATTCAAAAGCAGAGACATTACTTTGCCAACAAAGGTCCGTCTAGTCAAGGCTATGGTTTTTCCAGTGGTCATGTATGGATGTGAGAGTTGGACTGTGAAGAAAGCTGAGCACTGAAGAATTGATGCTTTTGAACTGTGGTGTTGGAGAAGACTCTTGAGAGTCCCTTAGACTGCAAGGACATCCAACCAGTCCATTCTGAAGATCAGCCCTGGGATTTCTTTGGAAGGAATGATGCTAAAGCTGAAACACCAGTTCTTTGGCCAACTCATGCAAAGAGTTGACTCATTGGAAAAGACCCTGATGCTGGGATGGATTGGGGGCAGGAGGAGAAGGGGACGACAGAGGATGGCATCACTGACTCGATGGAAGTGAGTGTGAGTGAACTCCGGGAGTTGGTGATGGACAGGGAGGCCTGGCGTGCTGCGATTCATTGCGTTGCAAAGAGTCGGACACGACTGAGTGACTGAACTGAACTGAGGCATAGAAAATACGTGATCATGCGTTTTTCCTGAGCTTTAGAGCTATAAAAAGCTACCATTATTGTTTTTTTTAATAAGGATCTTTGACCCTGCTTATCAAAATTGTCACAAAATAACTCATTTAGAATTCAGAGGAAAGAATACAACCTACAAGAGTGCTTTCCAGGCTTGTATTTGGGGGATAAATTGAAAAACAGAACACAATATACCTGGAAATGTAAAAATGAGCCTTCTTTCACGATTGACTTGGAGCTGACATAACACTTACTCCAGAATTATCAACAAGGAGAAAGGAGCTAGCCACAAAATAGAATCATACAATTTAGAAAACAGGCAATCCTGACTTTCAGAAAGACTAAAAAAGGCCAAGTATTATTCACTCTGGCCTGGGATGCAGAATGAGGCTAGTTTGAGGGTTGGGACATAAACAGGACCAAGATGTATTTAGGTTGTGAGGAAAGAAAGAAGGTCATCCCTCTAGTATTAAAGCAGAGCTCAGATACCAGGCAGGGCTTCCCAGGTGGCATTAGTGGTAAAAAATCTGCCTGCCCAGGCAGGAGACATAAGAGATGTGTATTCAATCCCTGGGTCAGGAAGATCCCCTGGAAGAGGAAATGGCTATCCACTCTGGTATTCTTGCCTGTAGAATCCCAGAGGAGTCTGGCGGATTACAGTCCATAGGGTCACAAAGAGTCAGACATGACTGAAGCGACTTAGCATGCATGCATACACCAAGCAAATGCTTTGCTTGCAGGTCCAGGGTAAAAAGGGTGAGGGGAGCAGTTCAGGAGCCCTGATATCCACCTGTCTCTTGTGTGGGGGCCTAAGATGAAGTTGCCTGCAACTCCTCTTGGAAGATAATGCAGAAGCAATTAGAAGTTGATAAGATAAAATCTTGGAGAAGAGGGAACTGCAGGGAGAGGTGACCAGAGGTGACCAGCTCTGTTAGCTGCACAGAGCTAACAGTGTGCAGCTGCGTTTCCCTTGGAGCAATTAACCACTCTGGGTGTGGGGCAAAAGCCTGAGAACCAAAAGGGTTCTGAGGACCTCTGCTAAAAGGCAGAGAAAAATCTCAGGAAGGAAGAAGTGAAAAGTAGAAGCTTGAAAGGTGAAGGTCTCAGTTAGGAGGAAGGGGCAAAGTCTGTGCCCAACACCTAGCCCTTAAGGCATCTACCACGTTTTCAAGTTGAACAAGGCAGGAGTCTAGGAAAGCCAAGCAGAAAGACTCTGAAGAACAGACTCAAGTTTGCATCTGTCTTGCACTGCTGAGGAGACAAGGGTAGAAGTCAATATTCACCTTGGGATGAGTCCAGGCACTGCTGAGAGGTATGATTTTACATATCTTAGGTTTGAAGGGCCTGTATTGGTTTCCCATTGCCATTGCCACAAACTTTATTGTCTTGTAGTTCTGGGCCATCAGAAGTCTGAAATGGGTCTCAGTGAGCTAAAATCAAGGTGTTGGAAGGGCTAGTTCCTTCTAGAGATTCAAAAGGAGAATCCTATCCTTGTCTCTTCTATCTTCCAGAGGCTACCAGCAGTCTTGGTTGTGCCCACATCACTCCAATCTCTGCTTCTATTGCCACATTGCTTTCTTTGATTCATCAAGTCTACCTGAATAATCCAGGATAAACTCTCCATTTCAACATCCTTAACTTCATCATATTTTAAAACTCGCTTTTATCGTAGCTATGAGGGATCGGCTCATGGACATGTTTGGTAGTTAGAATAGGGAAAAGGAGTCCAAAATGGCGGTGGCTAAAAGACAAGGAAGGGAAAAGCCCGCGAAAATAGAACAGAGGAAGGTCAAAGGAAGGTCCGAGGCCCGGAGTGAGGACTTCAGGTAGAACAGCACTCCTGACTAAGCCCAATTTGCATGGGGCAGGCCCAGGGGGGAGAAAAAAAAATATAAAAAGAGGAGCCAAAGGGCTCTCCCGCCCCCTCCCCCCACCCCACCCCCTCCCACCCCTACCCCCACACCGCGCGCTGGGGCACTCTTCTCTTCTGGGGCACGTCTTTGGATCGACGTGCCCTCACGCCTTGGAGATGGATTTTCCTGCTATCTTCTAAATAAAATAGAGCTGTAACACTGAGCTGTAGCACTGATTTGTCTAAGAGCTATAACACGGTCTGTTAGAGACCTGAGAGCTATAACACGGTCTGTCCAAGACCCGAGAGCTGTGACACGCCGAGGGGGCTTTAATGTCCATCACTCCAAATCTTTGTTGTGACGAGACAAAAACTGAGGAGCATACACTCGCCTGACATCTATGGTGCGGTGACTCAGATTTAACCTGGCTGAAACAACCTCCGTGGGGAAGAGGCCAAGCACAGCAGGAGCCCAACTCAGCCAAGCTTTCGCGGTAGAAGCGAAATGCGAAGAAAAAGTGCAGGGGAAGGCCCATCGTGCTGGAAACCGGGAAAGCGAAAAACGAACTCAGCAGAAAGCTCAGGAGATTCAGCCTCAGTTTCCAGAAGACCTCCGGTTAAGGTAGGAGGTCCTCACTCCTATGGCTGGAGGGACATGCCTAACAAAATCTTAATTCCTTTACAATCTCTCGTTTCCTTGAACCACCCCCCTGCTAACAGGCGGGCGGCAGTGGGCGCAATTGAGAGACTCTGGAGAGGCTACTCTTTGGTATGTCCCACGACAGAGGAGGAGATGGCTGGATGGCATCACCGACTTGATGGACGTGAGTCTGAATGAACTATGAGAGTTGGTGATGGACAGGGAGGACTGGTGTGCTGTGATTCATGGGGTCGCAAAGAGTCGGACATGACTGAGCGACTGAACTGAAAGGAACTATATGCTGGGCCCCAGTAGCTGTTACCCAAACCAGTGGGGGTTCTTCTGTCCTTAATCTTCTCTGCCAAGAATCAGGCCAATGAAAACTATGAGCACAGTTCAAAAATTTAGCAGATTTTCCAGCAGGCTATGAAGGGGGTTTTTCCCACTGCTTTTTTCCCTGTCCTTCCGCTCTATCCCGGGCCTGAAGCCCAGCCAAAAAGTAAGAGGTGGATTTGTTAGGATTCAGAGAGAAGCCAAGCTTCAGGGTGTGGGCCATTGCCGAGGGCAAGGGTTGGAGCCATGGAATTAGGCCTGGCTAGGCTTTGCGAGCAGGGTGAATTCACACGCTAGTGAGTGGGAGGACCATCCCAGCCATTGGGGAAACACCCACTACTCCGTCTTTTGACAGTGCCCTAGAGCTGCTGGGTTAGCTCTAGGTGTGTTTGCTGGCTTTTAGATTGGGGATTAAGGTTTACTTGAATTTGACTTGTCATCTGGACCCAGTTGATTTTAATTGGTTTACGTTATGCCCTTGTGCTGTGTCATTCTGTCAAAGGTTGTGCTCTGCCCCCTTCCCTCCTGTTTCATGCTCCTTTCCTCATCCTGGCCCACAATGTTGCCTCTACAATCTTCTGGAGAGACAACCAGAAAATAGCTGGCCTTGGGAGGGAAATACTGTATAATATCCAACCCTCTAATCCTATCCAGCACTGGTCACGCTGGAGATCTTGGGGACACCCAACTCCAGTCCGGGGGTCCCAGGAGGTCAACCTGCCTTGACCTGCCTAGGGATCTGGTCCTTGAAAGGTTGTCATGCCTCAACCTGCTCGGGGATCCGCTAGTCCCAGGGGTCCCAGAAGGTCATCACGCCTCGACCTGCTCAGAGACCCAATTCTCAGGAGGCCGTCACGCCTCGACCTGCCCAGGGATTCGATCTCCAGAAGGCTGTCACGCCTCAGCCTGCCTGGGGATCTGCACCCTGACCTGGGGACGCCTGGCTCTCGGGTTGCAACAGTTCTGGGTAGGATAAGCTTCAGAAAGACTCACCCCTAAGGAAGTCCACCCATGGAAACAGAAGGAAGCCTATTACTTGTGGGACTGTGCCCAGTCTCAGCAATAACTCAGGAGCCCAATGAGAACCCCATTGCCTTTCTGGAAAGGCTAAAAGAGGCCCTCCAAAAGTTTACCAATCTGGACTTAGACTCTTAAGAGGGACAGGTGATTTTAAAGGACAAATTCTTGTCCCAATGTGCATCAGATATCAGAATTAAGTTACAACAGCTACAGCAACAGGACTCTGCTGCCTCTTTAGATGAGATGATCCAGACAGCCACCAATAGGTATTTTATACCTATTGGTGTTTATATATGTCTGTTTATAACAGAACAGGAGAAGGAGGCCAAGGCCCAGGAGAAGGAGAGAAGGAAAGAGACAAGGCATGCCCAGATGCTGGCCACCCTCCAGAGAAGCCCTATGGCAAACCCCGAGTTCTTGAAGGACAAGGCATGAGGCAAATGCCTAATCTGTAGACAGGAGGGGCATTGGGCCAAAGAGTGTCCAAACCGTGACAAGTCTAGAATGACTTGCCACAAATGCCATCAACTGGGACATTGGGCGGCACTCTGCCCTCAGGACCCAAGAGCCTCAAGGTCAAGTGCCAACCCTTCCCTCACGATGGTTCAAGAGGACTGAAGCGCCCGCTCCAGGCAGCCCGCCTGTCACAGACAACCATCATGGCGCTGGAGCCCAGGGTGCAACTGGATGTGGCAGGTAGGTCCAAGAATTTCTTGGTTGACACAGGGGCTACCTACTCTGTCTTGATCTCCTACTCTGCAGCCTTCTCCTCCCAAAGCTGTACCATTTTGGGTGCTACAGGAAAAGCAACTACTAAAAAATTCACCCGAGCACTTATTTGTTGCTGGGATGGACAAATATTTTCCTACCAGTTTCTGGTGGTCCCTGAGTGTCCTACTCCCTTATCGGGAAGAGATATACTCACTAAATTGGGGGCCACCCTTGTGATGGGAAGTTTTTCAGCCCCTAGAGCTCTATAGCTCCTGGTTAGTACCGAATAACCCATTACACCTTCAATAGAGAGGGACCAAAAACTATGGGAAGACAAAATTAATCCCTAGGTGTGGGACCAGGGAATTCCTGGACGAGCCCACCAAGCTGAACCAGTCATCATCGTCCTCCGAGATCCCACTCGATTTCCTAACTGGAAACAATATCCTCTCGAAAGAGAGGCTCGGGAGGGACTACAGCCTTTAATAAATAAATTCCTTGCTTGTGGGCTATTCAGATAAGATCAGATCAGTTGCTCAGTCATGTCCGATTCTTTGCGACCCCGTGAATCGCAGCACGCCAGGCCCCCCTGTCCATCACCAACACCTCGAGTTCACTGAGACTCACGTCCATCGAGTCAGTGATGCCATCCAGCCATCTCATCCTCTGTCGTCCCCTTCTCCTCTTGCCCCCTATCCCTCCCAGCATCAGAGTCTTTTCCAATGAGTCAACTCTTTGCATGAGGTGGCCAAAGTACTGGAGTTTCAGCTTTAGCATCATTCCTTCCAAAGAAATCCCAGGGCTGATCTCCTTCAGAATGGACTGGTTGGATCTCCTTGCAGTCCAAGGGACTCTCAAGAGTCTTCTCCAACACCACAGTTCAGAAGCATCAGTTCTTCGGCGCTCAGCCTTCTTCACAGTCCAACTCTCACATCCATGCATGACCACAGGAAAAACCATAGCCTTGACTAGATGAATCTTTGTTGGCAAAGTAATGTCTCTGCTTTTGAATGTGCTATCTAGGTTGGTCATAACTTTCCTTCCAAGGAGTAGGCATCTTTTAATTTCCTGGCTGCAGTCACCATCTGCAGTGATTTTGGAGCCCAGAAAAATAAAGTCTGACACTGTTTCCACTGTTTCTCCATCTATTTCCCATGAAGTGATGGGATCGGATGCCATGATCTTCGTTTTCTGACTGTTGAGCTTTAAGCCAACTTTTTCACTCTCCACTTTCACTTTCATCGAGAGGCTTTTGAGTTCCTCTTCACTTTCTGCTATAAGGGTGGTGTCATCTGCATATCTGAGGTTATTGATATTTCTCCTGGCAATCTTAATTCCAGCTTGTGTTTCTTCCAGTCCAGCGTTTCTCATGATGTACTCTGCATATAAGTTAAATAAACAGGGTGACAATATACAGCCTTGACATACTCCTTTTTCTATTTGGAACCAGTCTGTTGTTCCATGTCCAGTTCTAACTGTTGCTTCCTGACCTGCATACGGGTTTCTCAAGAGGCAGATCAGGTGTTCTGATATTCCCATCTCTTTCAGAATTTTCCACAGTTTATTGTGATCCACACAGTCAAAGGCTTTGGCATAGTCAATAAAGCAGAAATAGATGTTTTTCTGGAACTCTCTTGCTTTTTCCATGATCCAGCAGATGTTGGCAATTTGATCTCTGATTCCTCTGCCTTTTCTAAAACCAGCTTGAACATCAGGAAGTTCATGGTTCACATATTGCTGAAGCCTGGCTTGGAGAATTTTGAGCATTACTTTACTAGCGTGTGAGATGAGTGCAATTGTGCGGTACTTTGAGCATTCTTTGGCATTGCCTTTCTTTGGGATTGGAATGAAAACTGACCTTTTCCAGTCCTGTGGCCACTGCTGAGTTTTCCAAATTTGCTGGCATATTGAGTGCAGCACTTTCACAGCATCATCTTTCAGGATTTGGAATAGCTCAACTGGAATTCTATCACCTCCACTAGCTTTGTTCGTAGTGATGTTTTCTAAGGCCCACTTGACTTCACATTCCAGGATGTCTGGCTCTAGGTCAGTGATCACACCATCGTGATTATCTGGGTTGTGAAGATCTTTTTGTACAGTTCTTCTGTGTATTCTTGCCATCTCTTCTTAATATCTTCTGCTTCTGTTAGGTCCATACCATTTCTGTCCTTTATCGAGCCCATCTTTGCATGAAATGTTCCTTTGGTATCTCTGATTTTCTTGAAGAGATCTCTAGTCTTTCCCATTCTGTTGTTTTCCTCTATTTGTTTGGCTATTGGTCCCCACCAACTCGCCATGTAACACCCCAATCCTCTCAGTAAAGAAAAAGGACGGAACCTGGAGAATGGTTCAAGATCTCCGGATCATAAATGAAGCTGTGGTCCCCCTCCATCCCATGGTACCCAATCCTGATGTAATCTTGGGAGAAATCCCACCCAGTGCCAAGTGGTTTACAGTCTTGGATCTCAAAGATGCATTTTTTTTGCATACTATTGGCTAAAGAATCCCAATATCTTTTTGCCTTTGAGTGGGAGGCACCAGGAGAAAAACACCAACAGATGACTTGGACAGTATTACCTCAGGGGTTCAGAGATAACCCCACTTGTTTTGGACAGGCCCTTAGCCGGGATCTCCTAGATCTGGACCTGGGACCTAATGGGAAAATATTACAATACATAGATGACCTACTAATCTGCTCTCCAGATGAGGCAAATGCCCAACAACATGCAATTCAGGTTCTAAAATTTTTGACAGAAAGAGGATATAAAGTCTCCCATGCTAAGGCACAGATGGTTGAGACAAAAGTCACTTACCTGGGAGTTCAGATTACACACAGGTCTAGGAGGCTGTCCTCTAGAATCCTTCGGTTGCCCTCCCCCATGACTCGAAAACAATTGTGAGCTTTCCTGGGGCTAACTGGGTATTGTAGAATCTGGATACCCAACTATGGTCTAATTGCCCAGCCCTTATATGAAAGCTTAAAGGGACGAGATGATTTAATCCCACTAATGTGGGGAACTCCTCAAAAGAAGGCAGAGGCTACACTAAAACAGGCCTTAACTCAGGCACCTGCCTTGGGTTGCCAGACCCAGAAAAAGCATTCCAAATTTATGTCCATGAAAGAGAGGGAATAGCCTTGGGAGTGTTAACTCAAAGGTTGGGATCTGAGTCCCAGCCTGTAGCTTACTTATCCAAGAGTAAGATCCAACCACCCAAGGCTGGCCCCCCACCTTTGAAATCTTGCAGCTATTGCAATCATGATAGAAGATGCTTTAAAACTCTCCTTTGGGGGCAAGCTATTTTTACCAGCCACCAAGTAAAACAACTCCTAAATGGGAGAGGCCATTTATGGATGTCTGATCAAAGAATCCTCAGATATCAAGTAATGCTGATGGAAAATCCAGGCCTCACTATATCCCCTTGTGAGGTTCTTAACCCAGCCACCCTCCTGCCTACCCCTGAGGGCGCTCTTCACTTTCACTCTTGTCTAGAAACCTTGAACCACTGGACAAAACCTCGAGAGGGATTGTCAGAAGATCCTGACCAATCCTGAGGAAATCTGGTACACTGATGGGAGCAGCATTGTCTTAGATGGAAAAAGAAGAGCCAGGTATGCAGTAGTCTCCAATTTTGACATCATAGAGGCTAAGCCTCTGCCACCAGGTACTTCAGCCCAATTAGCTGAGCTCATAGCCCTGACTTGAGCTTTAGAGCTGGGAAAAAGAAAAAGAATAGCCATTTACACTGATTCCAAGTATGCCTTTCTGGTGCTACATGCACATCCAGCTATTTGGAAAGAAAGGGGCCACTTGACCACCCGAGGGTCCCCAATAAAATATGGTGATCAAATTCTTAGACTCTTGGAGGCAGTCCATTTGCCTACTGAGGTTTCAGTCTCCCTTTGGTAAAGGACACCAAAAAGGGAGCACGGAAGTGGCACAAGGGAACCAAGCAGCTGATCAGGCAGCTAAGAGAACAGCATTACAGAACCATGACCTAATAGGGGTTGCCACCTTAGTTCCACAGACTAATGTGCCAGAAACTCCTTCATATACTGAAGGTGAGACTCTTAAAGCTAAGAGTGAGGGCTTTCAAGAAGATCATATGGGGTGGTTCCAAAAGGAGGGACTCCTTTTTCTGCCTGGCAACCTCCAATGGAAGTTGGTTAACTCCTTACATGCCACCACTCATTTAGGGGAAAATGCCCTCCAAAAATTACTAGAAAGGTCCTTCAGAGGAATAGGCCTCCAAACAACTACAAGGCAAGTGGTCTCCTCTTGTCCCACTTGCCAATTAAACAACCTCCAAGGAGCTTGAAGACCCCAGCTGGCCCAGCCCATCCTACGAGGTGGGACCTATCCAGGAGAGGACTGGCAGATGGACTTCACCCAGATGCCAGTTTCTCAAGGGTATAAATACCCATTAGTCATGATAGATACATTCAGGGAATGGACTGAAGGCTTTCCCACCCAGACTGAGAAGGCTGCTACTACATTGCTTCAGTCGTGTCCGACTCTGTGTGACCCCATAGACAGCAGCCCACCAGGCTCCGCTGTCCTTGGGATTCTCCAGGCAAGAACACTGGAGTGGGTTGCCATTTCCTTCTCCAATGCATGAAAGTGAAAAGTGAAAGTGAAGTCGCTCAGTCGTGTCCGACTCCTAGCGACCCCATGGACTGCAGCCTACCAGGCTCCTGTGCCCAGAGAAGGCTGAGGAGGTGGTAAAAAAACTGCTCCATGAAATCATTACAAGATTTGGTCTGTCCAGGTCATTACAAAGTGACAATGGGACATTATTTACTTCTAAGGTAAATGCTTAGACCCCAAGGGGTCTCTAAAGCATTGGGCATTACTTATTATCTCCATTGTGCCTTGAGGCCTCTATCTTCAGGAAAAGTAGAAAGAGCCAACTAATTCTTAAAACCAGCGATAAAAAAGATAACCCAGGAGACCTCCCTGGGATGGAAGGAGGCTTTACCAGTAGCTCTCCTTCGCATCCGTATTGCCCCTAAGGAACAGGTTGGTCTTAGTCCTTATGACTCCTGGATTCACTACTCATGAGTCAAGCCATGGAAGAAAACAGAAGAGGACAGTCAATACACCTGTGAGTCCCTGGGAGATCTCAGATACCTATTCAGAACTACAAATGAGTGCCATTTTAATCAACACCCCCAAAATCTGGTTTCTGGGGATAAGATTTCTCAGGATAGCTCTAAAGAGCCAACAGCTTGGCAGAGATTGTACTCCAAAACAGACAGGAGATAGATACTCTGATCCCTGAACAAGGAGGAACTTGAGCCATCCTGGTGATGTGAATTTGGAATTGGCTAATGCCCCTACTAGTCCTTGTTATGCCATATTGATGCTGCTTATGATTGCTCTATGTATTATCAATTGTCTAACCTGTTTTGTCTCTGACCAGGTCAACAATTATAACATGCAGTGCAAGTTCAACAAAGATATAAAACTACAGCCAACCACAGAAAATATCACTCACCCTTAGATGGACACCTCTATAGGGACTCTGAGGCTTGAGACTAGCAAGAGGGGGAGGCCCAATACCCCTCGCTGTCCCAGTTCAGCAGAAAGTAGCCAGAAAGACCTCACGCCCATATTCCCAAAGAATTGGGCCTCCCATCTCTTGAGGGGGGAATGTTAGGTAGTTAGAATAGGGAAAAGGAGTCCAAGATGGCGGTGGCTAAAAGATAAGGAAGGGAAAAGCCTGTGAAAATAGAACAGAGGAAGGTCAAAGGAAGGTCCAAGGACTGGAGTGAGAACTTCAGGTAGAACAGCACTCCTGACTAAGCCCAATTTGCATAGGGCAAGCCCAGGGGGAAGAAAAACACATAGGAGCCAAAGGGCCACCTCCCCTCCCGCCCCCTCTCCCCCCACCTCCACCACGCGCTGGGGCGCTCTTCTCTTCATGTTCTCACGTGCCCTCACGCCTCAAAGATGGATTTCCCTGCTATCTTCTAAATAAAATAGAGCTGTAACACTGATTTATCTAAGAGCTATAACACGGTCTGTCCAAGATCCGAGAGCTGTGACATGCTGAGGGGGCTTTAATGTCCGTCACTCCAAATCTTTGTTGTGACGAGACAAAAACCGAGGAGTATACACTTGCATGACAGACATATTTGGAGGAGGCCCTTATTCACGATGTTTGGGGGCAAGGGGACAGAACCCAAATAAAGATGTCTAAAAAGCAGTTGAGTATATGACTTTTGAGCTCAAGAGGTATTTGGACTATAGTTATAGTTGTGAAGTCACTGGCATAATTGTGCTGAATTAAGTCACCTCCTATAGATACATCTGATATATGTGTCCCTATAGTAACGGTTCGGAGAAGGCAATGGTACCCCACTCCAGTACTCTTGCCTGGAAAATCCCATGGACGGAGGAACCTGGTAGGCTGCAGTCCATGGGGTCGCGAAGAGTCGGACACGACTGAGCGACTTCCCTTTCACTTTTCACTTTCATGCATTGGAGAAGGAAATGGCAACCCACTCCAGTGTTCTTGCCTGGAGAATCCCAGGGATGGCGGAACCGGTGGGCTGCTGTCTATGGGGTTGCAGAGTCGGACACGACTGAAGTGACTTAGCAGCATAGTAACGGTTGCTCTAATTGTTTTTCAGGAACATGGAGCTGGTCTTACCCAAATTAAACCAGTCGAGACCATGGATTGGGTGACTGTTCAATAGATGACCATTTGACATCAGAGGGCCAAAAACTTCACCCTCAGATCAAGTTAATGACACCATTTTCTGAACATACATCCCATGAAGACACATGTAACCCAGATACATCTGTGCAGAACCCCAATTACTTTACCTTTTTCTTCAGTCATCTTTCCCCACACCTCAGACCACCCTGCTTCCTTATCCCACAAGTATCTTCATCCCCTCACCTTCATGAAAGTGGATTTAAGACTTGTTCTCTTGTCTCCGTGCTTGGCTGCCTTGTGTATAAACCCTTTCTCTGCTGCATACCTTGGCATCTCAGGATTTGGCTTGATGTGAGTCAGGCAAGTGAACCTGGTATGGTAATATAAGGGATGGAAGTATCAGCTAGGATTAGAATCAGCTGCATGTAACAGAAGCTGAAACAACAGTGGCTTAAATAAGAAGTTTGTTCAAGAAGTCTGGATTAGTATGACAGCTTCACCAGATCACCAGTACTCTAGTCCTTCCACCTGTCTTTCTGCTCGGCCATCCTCAGATGCATGGCTCCATCCTCAGTGATGCAAGCCTGAGATGGCTGCCAGCAGTTTTGCAATCCCATCCAGGTTCCAGGCAGGAAGAAGAGACAAAAGGGAAGTTCTCCTAGCTGAGTCAGCTCTTCCCAGAAGTCCTACCCAACTCACTTTTACTTGACCCACTGACCACACCCAGGCAAGTGGGACAGAGTAGCCTTTTATAGGTCCATTACCACTCTAAAAAATAAGGTTCTGTTACTAAAAGTGAAGAGGAAAATGTGTATCAAGTAGGCAAACAGTAGTTTCTTCCAGAGTGGACAAAAAGAAAGCTACAAACGAAGTTAAGAAAGAATGGTCAGTGTAATAGGAGAGGAACCAAAAGGAGGGAGCCTGTGGCTGTGGCCTGACTCAATTTCATTACTGGTAATTGGTCTGTTCATATTTTCTATCAATATTTCCTCTTGACTCAGTCTTGGGAATTTGTATGTTTCTAGGAGTTTGTCCATTTCTTCTCCATTGTCCATTTTGTTGGTGTATAGTTCACAGTAATTTCTTAACGATCCTTTGTATTTCTGTGCTGTCAGTTGAAAGAGGCTTCATCTTTCATTCTTGATGTTATTTGGGGCCTCTCTTTTGCTTGATGAGTCTGACTACAGGTTTATCAAGTTTGTTTATCTTTTCAAAGGACCAGCTCTTAGTTTCATTTCTTTCTTTTTAAAAAAATTTTGACTGTGCTGGGTCTCGGTTGTTGCATGTGGGCTTTCTCTAGTTGCAGCCAGCCAAGCTGCTTTTTGTTGCAGCGCTGGGGCTTCTTATTGCAGTGACTTCTCTCATTGTGGCACACAGGCTTAGTTGCTCTGTCGCGTGTGGAATCTTCTTGGACCAGGTAATCAAACCTTTGTCCCCTGCATTGGCAGGTGGATTCTTATCCACTGTACTACCAGGGAAGTCCTCTTTTCTTTCTTTTAGTCTCTATTTCATTATTTCTGCTCTGATCTTAGTATTCTTTCCTTCTACTAACTTTGTGTGTGCTTAGTCATGTCTCTTTGCAACTCTTTAGACTGTAGCCCGCGAGGCTCTTCTGTCCATGGGGTTTTTCAGGCAAGAATACTGCAGTGGGTTGCCATTTCCTTCTCCAGGGGATCTTCCCCACCCAGGGATCGAACCTTTGTCTCCTGTGTCTCCTGCATTGCAGGCAGATTTTTTACCTGATGAGCCATGAGAGAAGCCCAATTTTGGGTCTTGTTTGTTCTCCTTTTTCTAGTTCCTTTTGGTGTAAATTTAGGTTATTTGTAAGCATTGGTTCTTTATTTTTCCTCCCTTAATATTATTATGTGCATACCAAAAAGTTTAGTTTCTTAACCTAGTCTGATTTAGAAAGTTAAAAATCTGTCTCATAGATCCCTTCTCAGTCTCTAACCTGGGTACATAGCACACAGTATTTGACTAGCATGGTGATATTAAAAAAATATATTTATGTACTTTATTCATATATTTTTGGCTACATTGGGTCTTTTTTGCCACACATGGACTTTTCTTTAGTTGTGCCGGTGGGGGCTACTCTCAAGTTGCTGGCTTAGTGCAGTGGTTTCCCTTGTTGCAGAGCAGGGCTCTAGGGTGCACAGGCTTCAGCAGTTATGTTATGTGGGCTCACTATTTGCAGAGCACAGGCTCAGCAGTTGTGATGCATGGGCCCAGCCGCACCATGGCATGTGGGATCTTCATGGACCAGGGATCAAACTTGTGTCCTCTGCATTGGCAGGTGGACTCTCAACTACTGGATCACCAGGGCAGTCCATGTTTTCTGATATCACACATGCTCCAACCAAGAATTATATGAGGTGCTGGTTTCCAGAACCGACATTTTCTAGCCATGTAACTACTGAATATTGCTCAAGACAAGTTGGCAACCATTGTGAGGCAAGAATCTTACAGATGGACCCTGCTGTCACCTGGATTAAATCTCCAGATAAATCTTTCTGGGACAGGAAACAGTGGTGGGCTGGCGCCAGCCTCCTACACATTTCCTACTCTAACAGCCTCTGCTGCTGCTGCTGCTACGTCGCTTTAGTCGTGTCCGACTCTGTGCGACCCCATAGACGGCAGCCCACCAGGCTCCCCGTCCCTGGGATTCTCCAGGCAAGAACACTGGAGTGGGTTGCCATTTCCTTCTCCAATGCATGAAAGTGAAAAGTGAAAGTGAAGTCGCTCAGTCGTGTCCGACTCTAGCGACCCCATGGACTGCAGCCTACCAGGCTCCTCCATCCATGGGATTTTCTAGGCAAGAGTACTGGAGTGGGGTGCCATTGCCTTCTCCGCTAACAGCCTCTAATGCATACTATTTCCATATTGATTTGTCTCCTTTTTTGTTGAGATTACCCTCAAAGGTTCAGGAGAAGTTGGCGAGGGTTGGCATAATCCCTGTATTAACAACTATGTCTTTGTTAGGTTACTGTAAAAGTTAGACAATGAATGTATGAAAATTAGGAGCCCATTTAACCTTCTGACCAAATGTCTCACACCCCCTCAAAATAGCTCCTAAAGTAAATAGCTCTCCATTTACTTTGGGGGTTGTACTTCATTGATTCTTGGTCCTGGTCACTAATAGAGAATGAGGTATCACCTAATGAGTGAGTTATTAGAATTATGGACCTGAATCACAGATATAAATCACTAATTCCAGGTACTTCTCTCCCACTAAATCACTTCAGTTAAAAAAGTCATCCCAGTGTGTCCTATCCCTTCTGTGCAATCTGCCCAACTGCTAATTTGACAAGTTGCCCTATCCAGCCAGTTCAAAATTAGCTAACTTTAAGGGTTTACTGAATGCACGGCAACACACCGTTCTCTTGTTTATTCCTCACAACAACCCTAAGGATTAATATAATTAATGTCAGTTCACAGTTGAGGAAATTAAAGGCACAGAAGAGTTAATGTGTCTAAGATTCTGTTAGGAAGCATTAGCAGAGAAATCAGAACTCTGGGCTTCTGATTTCATCAATAAAATTCATCAATAAAAGTAAGAAATTCTTGTCTTACTGACAAAATGGTATGCCCCAACTTATACCATAGGCAGGTGACTTTAAAGAAAATTAATTTCCCCTGTCATCCCCAAACTGGAAAGACTTTGTTATCTCTTGGTCCAGATTTATGACCCCTGTCCAATTCAGGTAGGGATAGCCACAATTTCATTAAACTTATAAACTAAGAAAAGCCATAATTTCCAGAACTTGGGCAATATTTTTTCTGTTGGAGTGTGGCTCCCAATGCAAAGTTCTTGTACCTCAATGAAAATCAGTTTCTTTCACTTTCTATGGGAGAGGACAAAGGGGCTGGGAATGGGTGTAGATCAACCACGCTGGAGCATCTATAGTATCTGGAATTATGTTTTGATGTAATTGAACATTCCAAATCATAGCTGAATTAAGAACAACATTGTTGAAGACAGGGATGGGGGATGACCAAAGCCTTCCTTGTATTCAAGTAAATTCCTATCTGAAATAGGAGACAAGGTCATCTGCTGTGAGAGCAGGGAGCTGGGTGAGATAAGAAGCCTGAGGAGCATGAGGACCTTCTAAATTAACAAGGAAGATGCAGAGAGAACGGATATGGGGTTTCTGATGGTTTAGTTGAATTAGAGATAAGTTTACAGGGGTATTGATCCACAGAAGTGTGTGATTTTCTCAACCAGTACTCAGATGCATGTAGAAACTTGGGACAGTGCGGAAGAACAAGCAGACTCCACTTGTTGAGGACTGCAGAAGCACGGAACCAGAGAAAGCTGTCTTTAATAACAAAAGGAAGTGTGGGAGTTCCATAGAGGCTGATAGAGATGACTATATATTTAGCAAAGCACCATGAGAAGGCAGTGTCAGTGCATGTGATACTACCAAGGCAATGTACCTGGGTCTCCGACCTTTGGAAGTAACAACCTGTTTACTTAGCTATAATATAGGGACTTCTCCCAATGAGTTAGTGAGGATGAATACACCTTAACTATAAAGCAATTTGGTGATAGCTGGACGAGCATTTGGGCAATGTCATGCTGACGTGGGTTACTAACAGATTGTTACAGCTATATGAGCATAAAGGTTTTAGGATGCCTATTTGTTTAATGAATATGTGAAACTTGAATGAGGGAGGTAAAAAAAGTAAGAGCAGTCAAGGGTTATCCAATTCCTAGAGTTGTCAGGACCACTTGAGAACAGAAAGCTAGGAATGACAATTAGGTAATTACTAACCTTGAAAGCAGTAATTTTCCAATATGTGACTTTGAGGGGATTTGATGAAGATACAGAGTTTCAGTGCTTACCAGTTTTATCTGGTAAGAGTTTTATCTGTGAAAGTTTTCACAGATGCCACTCAGTGAATGCTTATAGCAAGGCATATGAAGTAGAGATTATTCCTATTCTCCAGATGGCAGAAGAATGCAGTTGTGCAAAGCTCTAAACCAGAGGCCAAGAACTTTCCTGTGAGGCACCAGTCAGTATTTTGGGCTTTGTGGGCCTTTCGGTCTCTCTTGCAACTACTCGACTCTGATGTTGCAGCACAAAAGCAGCCCTAGATAAGACAAGTGAATATAGTGGACATGTGCCAATAGTTTTATTTACAAAAAGCTTTGGGACTGCTTACTAACCCCCACTCTAAACACAATATTTCCATTCCCAAAACCCACCATTCTTCATTACAACACAAATAAAATTAACTAGTCCAATGGTTGTTCTTCAGAGGGCGCTGTTCAAGCTACACACGCATATTTAAAGGCATCAATGTGGAACACAGGCACAACTCTAATGAATAAAGAAAAAGCAAACTGGAAACAGCTCATTAATATTTCTGGTAAAATGGAGTTAGACTAAGACCAAACTATGGTCAGAGTAGCTTGGTTGTGGTTTCAGCTGTCACTCATTTAGTTTTTTTTTTTTTTCCAGTGTAGACAATACTTACTGGCAGATGTTGAGTACAAGAAAAATGCTAACAAATCCAGAAGGGCTGGAAAACGAGGCAGGGCGTTCTCCCCTCCCCTAATTAGGAGGACTCTGTAATCAGGTCAGTGGGGCAAGAGCATGTGATTTTGGCCACTCTGGGCCCAGCACCCCTCAAAGCTCCCAGGTAGGACAACCTTCAACATGTGGAAAGAAAGCAACACTCTGGAAATGGTATGGGCTGTGTCCCAGTCCAGATACTTGCCCCTGCCCACAGCATACCTCAAAAACCTTCACAGCTCAGTGTAGGGGTGTTAAAGAACTGGGCCAAGCCTACCCCTCTCCAAACACAGCTATCTGCCATATGCCTCAGTTCCCTTCCTCTCAGTGACCTGCAAGGTTGGGCTACTAGGTCCTGCTAGGGGCCCAGCTCAACCAAGTGAGTAGTTTCCATAGTTCCCTGAGCCTAGTTAAAGTTAATCTCACCTCTCATCTGTTCAGTTGGAATCAAAGAATCTCTGAGATCTCTTCCAGTTCCAATACTGAGACCTCTAATATGACTAAAATAGCCAACTTAACCAAAGCTTGAGCAAGTCAATCTGTTGCTGTTTTGAAAAACTGTCAATGATGCATCACTTACCACACACTGGCCTTATCATTATGTATGTGTGGAAAGGTATGCTACATAACAAGACTACTAGTCAAGTTTCTAAAGACCTGGATATGTTTACCCTTTGAGAAATAGAATGTACCTGTTTAGCTTTCTGAATGAACCAAGAAAGCCTGGGGTTATGACCAGAGTTTCCAAATAACTCAATCTCCAAATAAGACAACCTGGAATCCAAGTGTTACTAAACAAGTGGAAATCTAATTTCTTGTATTATACTTCTGAGTATGTGAACACCATGTCAATGGTCTGGGGAACAAAAAGAAATGCAGCCAAAGATCAGTGTATACTTCTGCACTGAAAAGTGTTAGTTGCTCAGTCATGTCTGACTCTCTGAGACTCCATGGACTGCCAGGCTCCTCTGTTCATGGAATTCTTCAGGCAAAAGTATGGCAATGGGCTACCATTTCCTTCTCCAGGGGATCTTCCTGACCCAGGGATTGAATCCATGTCTCCTGCGTTGCAGGCAGATGCTTTACAGTCTGAGCCACCAGGGAAGCCCTGAATTAACTATAGGAACTTATAATTACTAGAGGCCCTTATTGAATATAACTGGCCTAGAACACAACAATTCTCTGCCAACACAGGCCTTAGTTGACTTACGAAGCACAGAAATCAGTCCATTTCCTGGTCTCCATGTGTTCCTACACTGGTGCAGAGCTCTCTTGGAAGCTAACTGCTACACTGACCTGGATACCACCTGAATTATAGCAGGCCTCTGCTTCCCCAAATTGTTTTTGCCCATGTTTTCAGACTATCTTCTTTGCTTTTTCACATTTCTCCAATGACTGAAAATAAGATTCACAAGTTACACAGTGCTCTATCAGGCCTTACAGACCTAAATAAACATCCCCATCACTTTTGACAAGGCCTTCTCCCAGTTCCCTTACTGTCACGGAAATGGCTCTCACCACTGGTACAGACTTATTTCCCCCACTGAGAACTTCTCTCAGTATTCTTTATGGCTTAGTTCAAGTTCACCATTCCATAAAATTTCTAGGGACTACACTAAACATGTGTGGCACAAACTGTGTATGAATAATTTAGCACATAAACTGTAACCATACACTGTACATACTATAACACTATGATCAGAAAGTCTTCTTTCTACATTTGCCATAAATGTTGCAGTGCTCATTCTGGCCAGAGAAACTGAGTGGTTGACTGAGGTGTTGCTCTAGGCAGGCTGTCCTAGAAGACCAAGTAAACATGATCTACTACTATGACTAGTAATAATGCTGCCTGTTTGGGCTACTGTATTTTTCAACCATTTGGTATGCCATTAAATCAAGTTAGAAAAATCATGATCTGTGACTTTGTTTTTTCATTCTTAAGCCTTATATCAGACAGTTTACAAATTTGAGCTAATGATATAGCCCCTCTAATCCTGCTGACTCATGTGAAGAGTTGACTCATTGGAAAAGACTCTGATGCTGGGAGGGATTGGGGGCAAGAGGAGAAGGGGACGACAGAGAATGAGATGGCTGGATGGCATCACTGACTCGATGGACATGAGTTTGAGTGAATTCCGGGAGTTGGTGATGGACAGGGAGGCCTGGCATGCTGCGATTCACGGGGTTGCAAAGAGTCGGACAGGACTGAGCGACTGATCTGATCTGAATCCTGCTGAGTTGGCAAAAGCATGATTACCAATCACCATATTCAAGTAGTTCTACAGTTGCGTTTCTGAATTCCTGTTTAAGACAACCTTGAATTATAACTTAGTCTGACTTTGTGAAGAATTAACAAGAAAAGTTTGTTAACGTATCTTGTCACAGGGAATTTAAAAAGCATCTGATCTTAAAGATCATCTACAGAATGTGAGGTGCTAAATACTCTTTATTTGATGCTATACATAAACCACACTAAAATGCCTTTCATTAAGTAAAAGGCTAAATTTTAGATAGAGAATTTTAATTAAATTGGCATAGTTTATAAAACCAAAAAGATAAAGTGGACTTTGTCAGTGTATTTTCAATCCTTAACAAGCTAATGAACACAACTTGAAACACATGTGACTCCTCCTCTGTTCTATGAGACAGTGAAGGGACCTTTTCAGTATTTAAATATATTAATATAACCAGTTATAGAAATCTAAATATAAAACCAATCTCTTATAGGTTTTGAGAAGCAATACACCATCTCCCTAAAAAGTTTAATATTCCTTATTCAAGTTCAATCATCTCTTTAGAATGGGAAAAATGATAGTACTTGTTGAACCGGAATTACTATCAAAATTAAAAAAGCTGACCATATTCGTTTAACCACAAACCAATCTTATTTAAATTAGGACTGTCCAAAAGAATTATTCCATCAGCCGTTCATGATCTGAATTCTAGTGTATGAGTCAATTTAAATATGGTACACATAAAAAGTCATGAGACACTTCTGATTCATAATAAATAAGGCAATGGCCAACTATTACTCATTGGTAGCTTTTTTGAGATAAGCTATCAAGTCCTCCCTCTCTCCCTTCTTCTTAATGCCAGCAAAGATCATTTTTGTTCCAGGGATGTACTTCTTGGGATTCTCCAAGTACTCCATCAGCGTCTCCTCTCCCCAGGTGATACCTAAACAAGGAAGGATATATTGTTAAGCGTGTCACACTCCTGAAACAGTGTTTACCATAGGTTACATTCATACAGTTTGTGCTTGTGTTAGTTAACAATTCCCACCTCTTACCTTTGTTCTTGTTGGCATCTGTGTAAGAGAATCCAGGAGCCTGACCTGTCTTTCGTCCAAACAGACCATGGAGGTTTGGCCCAGTCTTGTGCTTGCCTCCCTTTTCCACAGTATGGCACTGGGCACACTTCTGAACAAAAATCTTCTTGCCCTTCTCAACATCACCCATATTTAAATCTAAAAATGAAAGATTCAGATTAGTAATATCTTCTCCAACCAAGTACAGTAGATTCCAATCATCAACCCCAGTCACTGACACCAAACTTAAATAACAGGTTGGATTTTGTCTTACTTAGTTCACTTGCAACAGATTCTTTAATACCAAAAACACTATCTGGAAGAACTTCCTTGAAAAACACACCTCTGTGAATATCTCTGCATGCTCAGTCACTAAGTGTGTCTGATTCTTCATGACCCCATGGACTGTGGCCCACCGGGCTCCTCTGGCCATGGGATTTTCCAGGCAAGAATATTGGGTGGGCTTGTTCCTCCTCCAGGGGAGCTTTCTGACCCAGGGATTGAACCCACATCTCTGATGTCTCCTGCACTGGCAGCTGGATTCTTTACCACTGAACCACCTGGGAAGCCCCTCTGTGTGTATAAGTGCCAACTAAAACTTGGCACTTGCCATCAGCCTATACAAGGATTAAGGCAGTCGCTGACCTTCAACACATTCTGAAAGGATTTCAGGGTGGAGCAGGAATGAGGCACTCTGGGCTCTGAGTAAACTGGCAAAACTGGCCTTCAGATAGATCTTTTCAGGTGAAGATTTTATGAGTCCAATTCTTCCATTTCTTTATTATCTAGAAAAGCACTAAAATCCTTAACGGTGGTACCTGTTCCTGCTGACTAGCAGCAAACCTCTGGTAAAAGTGGGGTTGACTGTACAGTACTCCCATTCATGAAAATCATACAATACTGACATTCCCCCGCTACCTCTTCAGAGCAGTTTCTCATCTTCTAGGACATACTCATCGTTTTGCTCCAAAGAAAACTTAACTCACAACTCTCATGTGCATTTTTTTTCCCAGTTGACATAAGTGATGAAAGGTTAGAGGTCAGGAAAGCAAAGTGGGATCTAGTTCAAAGCCATTTCAAAAGATGACACCAAGGTCACGCAAAGTCACAAATCCAATTAAGCTGAACTGCGATATTAAATCCAAGCCACCAAAATTCCAACTTTTAAGGCCTCATTATTTGTTCATACAATTTAAAGCCACTGCTATCTGAACAGAAGACTAAATACATTTTTACAAAAAGGAAAATCTTTCTTGATTCAGTCCGCTCAGGTCACTCTAAATTGCTTGCTGTGGGTAGGAGGTCAGCAGCCGGCTTTGCGGTCACCCAGGGACCCCCATCATCCAGCTCTGGGATCCCCGGAAGTGACCACGAGGTCATCCATCCAGGCTTGTTTCAAGGAGACTGTGATAAAACCTACCCCCTCGGACGTTCCTCAGCAGGTTAAGAAGGGAAGCGACAGGTGGCCAAGAAATGACTTATTCAAGGAGCAATTGTTTCTGCTCCTTTGGAAGGAGGACGTGAAGCGCTGCGCTTCATCCCCGCACTCCCGCCCTCACCTCGGAGGAAGTCTTGTCTACCACTGCCCCAGATCAGCAGTCCTTATAACGGAGAACCGGCGTCTGCGTAAGAATCGCGATCAAGCCGCTTCCGAGTTTTCAGAACCTTGACAGACCCTACTACCTAGTTGGGGTCTCAAGCCGTAGCCCACCCGGAGCAGTCTAGCTGGGCGCCACTCCCTGCCAGCTCCCTCACCCCCGCGCGCGGGCCTCAGTCCACCCGCGCGGCCCCCATGCAGCCGCACGCATTCGTGGCTCAGTTTCCCGCCTGCTGCGGCCTCCGCGCCCCGTGCTCACCGTTCTTTCTCTGTGCGCGACCGAGAAGTTCCCGCTCACAAGCCGAACGTCCCGCTTTCTAAGCCCAAGGACACGCCGGTACGTGCCTAAGTACCGGTGTTGGTGCAACCAAACTGGCTCCGCCCTCCGGTCCCCTGACGTGTGTCCCGGCGACCGGATACGCAGTGACGAAACCGCGCCTCATTGGCTCGGGTCTCCAGGGCTGAGTCCAGACTCTGGGCGCGCGCATGCCTACTAGCATGCTTGGGGGCTACCGCGTTGAGTGCCCTTCCTCTCCCGGCCTTTCCTTCCTGGCAATTACGACAGGCCATTAGAGGTACGACACCGAGGTTGTGCCGGAAGGGGCTGTCAGAAGTCCTGGCCTTGGTGTGCATGCGTGTGCCGTCGGGGAGGGTGGAGCGGAGCCGAGCGGTGGATCGATAGCGTTATCTTCTTGTAAGGTAACCAGTCTCGTGCTGGTTGACGTAATGCTCTTTGAGCAGTATGTTTTGTCTGCTCGGAGGGAAACGATCACTTGGACACACCAGAGGTCTCTTGGCTGTCATCCCTTCAGCTGGAGACTTTTACCCAGACTCGGTCGTATTTCCGCCGCTGGCGCGAGCTGCACCCAACAAAAATAGCCCGCAACCAGGAAGAGTTAGACACGAGCTCCTGACCTTGTTCTTGTTTCGCCTACCCGCTGTAATTTTAAGTTATCTTCTTCCAAATCGTCCCTTGATGGAGCCCTGAAGACTAGGGCAGCTGCTGCAGTTGAGGCAGAGACTGGATTATAGTTCTGGCCCTCACCTGCTGGCTTCTTTTTTACCACGTGCTTTTCTACATGTGCTTCTCGCGTTTGTGTGCAAAAAGAGCAAGGGGTGTGTGCGACCAGCATCCAGAAAGAAACATTTTTACATGGCTAGCGAATCTTTGGAACTCTGTAGAGGATTTGCATTCCATCTAACGTAGGTGAAGCTCATGTTCAAGCAAGCTGATGTAGTAGTTGGAGTCGTTAGAAA
The DNA here is from genome assembly GCF_029407905.1 of Bubalus kerabau. Classification (NCBI taxonomy): domain Eukaryota; kingdom Metazoa; phylum Chordata; class Mammalia; order Artiodactyla; family Bovidae; genus Bubalus; species Bubalus kerabau. Next base: position 73,981,767 of record NC_073631.1, on the reverse strand, counting down.
TGCAAGGGACTTCTGGCGTTCCAGAACTTAAGACTCCACGCTTCCAACGCCGGGAATGCGGTTGGATCCCTGTTGGGAGGACTAAAATCCAACATGCCTGCACGGCAAGGCCAAAACCAACCAACCAACCAACCAACCAAACAGAAAACAGGTTTGATCACTACAGCTTCCAGTAATCATACTTTTCCTCCACCACAAGCTCTCATTCAAGATATGCCCAGTTTTGTCACCGGGAAAATTCTCGACTCCTGTCCTTCAAATTCAGCCCCCGAATTTGAATTTTTCCTCCTTTCCCATATTCTGTCAGACGGTGCTGTATTCATTTAGTCAAGTATTTATTGAATACATACTATTTGCCAGGCACTGTCTAGGACGGTGGAGTAAATCAGTGAGGACTTTTTCTCTGGCAGAGCTAATGTTCTAGCATCCTTCCTCCTCCCTCCAATTAAGAGATAGATTATTGTTTAGTTGCTCAGGTACGTGGGACTCTTTTGGGACCACATGGACTGTATGTAGCCTGCCAGGCATCTCTGTCCATGGGATTTCTCAGGCAAGAATACTGGGGTGGGTTGCCATTTCCTCCTCCAGGGTATCTTCCCCACCCATTCATTGAACCCCTCCTTCTGGGCAGGCAGATTCTCTACCACTGAGCTATCTGGGAAGCCCCAAGCAATAGACAGTAGTAGGTTAACCTAGATTATTACCTCAGACCCCTCTTAAACCACTGGTCCTATAATTTCTTCTCCAGATCATCTATCTCCTTATATGAATAGATTATTGTTTTCTGTGTCCTGATTTCCCATTTTCCTGTTTTAATCTCACACACTGCTGCCACAAAAGTGTGCGTAAAACAGAGAAGAAATCACAACGCTTGAATATTCAAGACCTTTTGTGGCTTTTGGAGTGGACCAAGATAGTGTTTTAACTGTAATACTGAAGTGGGCTCATTTGACTAGCTACCCAAGTTTTGGAAAAACCGAGCTCAGTTAACACCTTGCAAATTCAGTCCACACGTTTGAGGCCAAGTCCTAATGTTGCCACCCATATCTCTTCAAGGAATACTTGGGCCTTAAATAGGTATTTGCCCTAATTCAAATCTTCTGTGTTTGTGGTATCAGAAGTTACTAGTCTTTGTTCAGTTGACTGATGGGGAGTAGCAACAATGTGCTGGTACTGCAGGCCGTGCAGAATGAGCAATACATCAAGTGGCCTAGTGAATTGACTGACATTTCAAATTTATTTCCATGAGGGGCAGAATAGAAAATCAGAAGTCCTTAACACCTTTACCTAAGGAAACTGGGGATAAAGACTCTTGTCATTGAAAGTAGTAGGAAAATAAGAAAGCAAACAAGAGCAAAAATGAACACTTGGCACATTCCTGTAGTAGATACTATAACATTTGTGCTTAATATCCATGTATTCAGATTCTAAAGAGATTCATAGTGCTTACCATGTATTCAAGATACCAGAGAGAATTAGTTGAGAACAGTACTATTATACAAGTTGCCCAGTTCCATATATGTATATATATCTCCATCTTTTTCTATTGTAGTGGCTGGTAAAGGGTATAACTGCTGCTGCTGCTCAGTCGCTTCAGTCGTGTCCGACTCTGTGCGGCCCCAGAGATGGCAGCCCACCAGGCTCCTCCGTCCCTGGGGTTCTCCAGGCAAGAACACTGGAGTGGGTTGCCACTGCCTTCTCCCAAGGGGTATAACTATTATAAAACAAATGCCTTAGAATTCTCCTTCCAGCAGCACAATGGATGATATATTTTTTTAAATGTTCATGATAAGAAAAAAATGTGGTAAAATACCACCCCCTCAATGGCACCCCACTCCAGTACTCTTGCCTGGAAAATCCCATGGACAGAGGAGCCTGGTCGGCTGCAGTCCATGGGATCGCTAGGTGTCGGACATGACTGAGCGATTTCACTTTCACTTTTCACTTTCATGCATTGGAGAAGGAAATGGCAACCCACTCCAGTGTTCTTGCCTGGAGAATCCCAGGGACGGGGGAGCCTGGTGGGCTGCCATCTCTGGAGTCGCACAGTCAAACACGACTGAAGTGACTTAGCAGCAGCAGCAAACCAAAACATCTAATGAGGTTGCAAGAAAATGAGGGAAAAGAAAGTCTAGTTGGAGGCAGGGGTGAGGCAGGCAGCAAGAACTGAAAACTGTGATAAGCATAAGTTGACTCTAGAGACACCTTGTGGAAGGTTGCTGAAGTGAAAGAGCCTTAGGCTTTAAGAGCATCTCTGCTGGCTCAGCGTCTGGTGGCTCCTTCAATGGAGAAGTTGTGGGTTCCCTGGGTTGGGAAGATCCTCTGGAGAAGGAAATGGCAACCCACTCCAGTATTCTTGCCTGGGAAATCCCATGGACAAAGGACCCTGGCAGGCTACAGTCTGGGTTGTAAAAGATTTGGACATGACGTAGCCACTAAACAACTGCAGAATGGAAGTAAAGCTTATACAAAAGACGAGTAGTGGAGTAGGGAGGGGTCTCAGTTGGCTGAGACCCCTGCATAATGCTGAAGCACTTCAATCTAAAGGATAACATAGTCTGCTCATTAGCAAAGGGAAGAACCAAATTAGTCTTATCTGGCTTGGTCTTGGGTACTGAATGGGACGAAAAAGTGTCCTCTGATAATTCATAACCACAGGTCTGCCCACATGGAGGTTTAAGGTTTGATTTATTTTATTACCTGCATGGTCTAAGGAACCTCTAGCAGAAAAATGAACAAAGTAGTTGTAGATAGGTGATGTGTTCTGGTGTCTGGCAAAAACAAACTCAGATCTCCAGAGAAATATCTCAATCAACCCAGGTTCCATGTTTAAGAAATGCTGTGCATGAGATAATGAAAACCAACTAAGAGCAAAATTACAGCCACAAAGGGCCACAGGTGTTGGAATTATTAGATACTGTTGGAGAAGTAAAAACCTTACTGAAAAAGAGAGACCTCACATCATTATGGAAAGAAAGCAAATGCATTTCTTACTGAATAAGCATAATATAAAATAGCTGTATCTAGGTAATCTAGAAGAAACTACCAAATCAAAGTAAGACCTCACACAATTTATACAGCTAAACTAATTATAATCCTTTTATCTCATGCTGCTTTTAGCTAGCACATAAGGCGAGGCTTTAGGATCAGTAGTGCCCTATTTTCCATTTGGCAGCACTCTTGTCACATTATTTGGATTAACGGTAACCTGTTTTCTCCAGGAGGACTTGACATCACCGTTTGTGGCCAGATCCTTCTTAGTTAAGTTTTTATTTTTTCACATTATTTCGCCCTAAGTTCACTTGGGAATTTGTGGTAGCCATTTGTTTAATGAGTTGTCCTCATCCAAAAGAAAAATAAAACTTACTTTCCTGAGAAGTAAATGGTTACACCTGCATTAAGCTCCCAAGGTGAAGCTCTATCTACCAAGGTGTTTACATTTTTTGAGAGACCTATTTCCATTCCAAATGGTTAGTGTGAGGATTTAGATGGTTTAGATTTTCCTCCTCCCTCTTAGAAGATGGGAGAGAGGGGAAAGGTCTCTTTTTCCATTATGTGTTAGTCACTTCAGTCGCGTCCGATTCTTGGGACCCTGGACTGTAGCCTGCCAGGCACAGTCCATGGAATTCTCCAGGCAAGAATACAGAAGTGGGTTGCCATTGCCTTCTCCACTTTTTCCTTTATAAACAGAGAAAATAAATTTTATTTACAATATATAATGTGAAATGATATTTGAAAACATTTAGATAAAGAAGGAAACAAAAACATGTGCAACAAACAAGGGATTATCAGAAATAATGTGGCAGATTTTAAAAAGAGACAAAAATAATTTCTGTAAATGAAAGTTAAAGTCACTGAAATAACCTTCATATATAGGGTGAGCTCTATACAAAATTCAAGGACAAGAAAGACTAAGCCATAGCTATAACTAAAGGAAAGGATAATGCCTACTGTGATTCTGAGAGGACAGGCTGGGAAATGGAATGAGGAGGAACATAGCATGTGAGTTCTTGATATTTTAGTGACTGGATTATAGATTAATTGATTTTTAAAAATATATAAAATAAGTATATGGGCTTCCCCAGTGCCTCAGTGGTAAAGAATCCGTCTGCAATGCAGGAGATGCAGGAGACTTGGGTTTGATCCTTGGGTCTGGAAGATCCCCTGGAGGAGGGCATGGCAACCCATTCCAGTATTTGTGCTTGAAAAATCCCATGGACAGCCTGGCAGGCTTCAGTCCATGGGGTTGCAAAGAGTCAGACATGACTGAAGCGACTAAGCGCGCGCACACACACACACACACAATAAGTAAATATGGCCAATTGTCCTGCATTAAAAACTCAAAAGATGGGCCACAAAGCACATTTTAAAAGCAGGTTTAAAGAAAAGGTACAAATGAAAGAATTAATGAAATGGAAGGTAAATACAAAGTAATTACTAAATGTAATTTAGAGAACAAATGGTAGAATATATAAAAGAGAAATTAGAGAAGTTAAGACATAAGAAAAATAGTATAAGGAGGTCTATTTAGAGTTTCAGAAGACTAAAACAGGGAAAATTAGGGAGAGGCCTATGTTTGAAAATATAAATCTGGGAATTTTCCAAAACTGATGTAAGACATGAGTCTCAGATTCAGAAAGCCCATGAATGCAAACAGGATAAACAAAATCAGCATTAAGACCTGGTGATGGAACATCAGAACTTTCTAGACAAAAAGAAGTATTTAAAATAGATGTAAAAGAGAGATTATCTACTTAAGAAAATTACAAATAGATAAACATCACATCTCTCAATAGCAACAATGGAAACCAGAAGTCAGTAGAGTAACTGAAGAGCAAACTCTTAGAGTCACTGTCCAATCCCCCCGCCCCACCCCTCCTTACACCCCGACTTCTTTGCCTTGTTGTTCAGTTGCTAAGTCATGTCTGACTCTTTGTGATCCCATGGACTGTATAGCCCACCAGGCTCCTCAGTCCATGAGATTTACCAGGCAAGAATACTGGAGTGGGGTCCCCTTTCCTTCTCCAGGGGATCTTCCCAGATTAGGGATCAAACCTGCATTGGCAAATGGATTCTTTATCACTGAGCCACCAGGGAAGCCCATCCCCCTCACCTTAGGCATACCCCAATATGTTTACATGTCAGAAGATATGGAGAATCTTGTGATTAAGTCATGTGATTGACTTTCTTGCCCCCAGTTTTCCCCAACGTTATTTTACCATGTGACTTTTTGCTTCCCACAATACCTAATTTAATGAATATAACTAGTGCTACAGAATAAAATTTGGAAAAAATTCCATTCCATAATTTTAGCCCAGAATAGTTTTAAAGAGGGTGTAACCAAATGACATATTGGTCATGAAACAAAAACAAATATTAAATCTCAAAAATACACTTAGAAATTCCTCATGAACTTTCCATGGTAAACTGTCTAAAACATACCTCTTGGCATATTATCAATAAATGAGTTTATTCCATTTAGCGGTCATATAAATTCTTGGTGGACACCTTCTAAAAATCATATTTGGCTTTAGAATAATAGATATCAAGCCATCTGCTGTGGTCTGAATGTTTGTATCCCCCTCCCTGAAAATTTATATATTGAAATCCTAACCCCCAAGATTATTAGGAGGTGGGAGTCTTTGGGATGTGATTAGTTTCTGCCTGCAATATAGGAGACCCCAGTTCGACTCCTGGATTGGAAAGATCCAATTGAGAAGGGATAGGCTACCCACTCTAGTATTTTTGGTCTTCCCTGGTGGCTCAGTTGGTAAAGAATCTGCCTGCAATGCAGGAGACCTGGGTTTGATCCCTGGGTTGGGAAGATCCCCTGGAGAAGGGAAAGGCTACCCATTCCAGTTCTGGCCTGGAGAATTCCACAGACTGTATAGTCCACGGGGTCGCAAAGAGTCGGATACAACTCAGGGACTTTCACTTTAGTTCATGAAGGCAGAACCTTCATGAATGGGGTTAGTGCCCTTAAAAGAAGCCCAGAGCTTCTTTTATCAAGTGAGGTTGTGGTGAGAAGATGGCGGTCAGTGAGGAAGCAGAGCCTTACCGGACACCAAACCTGCCAGCACCATGACCTGGACTTCCCCGCCTCCAGAACCGTGAGAATGATGTTTGTTGTTTACATAAGCCACCGAGTGCGTGGTATTTTGTCATAGCAGCCCAAACAGACTAAGACACCATCCTTTCTTGCCATAGAGTTCATCAGTTACTAATTAAAACCATTTCTAGATCTTTGCAATAAAATCATTTTTTCTTCATAAAAGAAATGGTTATGTTTCTCTATCAGAAGGTGAAAGGAAAAGAAACATCCAACTTAGAATGTGTGCACATGCAGAGCATTTTGAGTTTTGTCTTTTCCACTAACTTATTTTGTCCACGTGTTTACACAAAGGAACAGGGCCCACATATTTATTAAGGTAATGTAGTTTGTAGATCTGTCAGTCCCTCAGTTAACTGGGCTTTTGAATTTTGTCTTTGTACCTAGTGTTATTTTATACAAACATTTACCTACAGGGACAGTGTCCATATATTTATTTTATTAAGGTACTACTGTAGTTTGTATAGACATTTGTCGATTATTGGGAATTTGAGTTTTTTTCAAATTTTTTTGTAACATTTTGTCATACACATTGTTTATTATGATTTTGGAAATATTCCTTGGCATATAATTTGAAAATGAGATTAAAGACTATAAATTTTTCTGGTTCTATTTTATTGTCAAATTGTTAAACTTTTGAAGAAGTCAGAACATCACCTTTTCTGGGTTCTTCTGATCAGACCCTAACTTAAATACCTGAAAACATAAACCTCATTAACAAGCTCATTATGGCTTCCTCAGAAAACAGAATCCAGCAATGTGGAAGAAATTCTGTTATATTTTTTCTTTTCTTGCTAGAAGCTGGGTTTTGAAGGGAAGGATGAATAGCTCAATTATAGAAATAATAGGAATTATGGCCATAGAATTGGTGTTTCTTCCCCAAGTGCTCTTTATCCCTGAGGTCTTTATAGTCTTCTAGAACTGATTTATGGAAATGTTTTTGTGCACCAGTTTTTGAAAAAGCGTTCTTAAGCTCCAGCAGGTCCGTTTGAGGTTTGGCCACTCCAGCTCTAGGAATCCAACCCAGGATAGGTTTTGTTTCTTCATCATCCTCCATATTCAAGGTCAACTGTTCTGGCTTACTTAAAAAGTGTTCAAAATCAAAAGTTTTCAAGTCCGGTTTACTTTGTAAAATACCAGGCTTACTAAGACTAACAGGATTTTGGTACACATTATACTGATTTAAATGTTCATAGGGAATGTAATGATCTGGGTTACAGTACGGTATAAGTTGGGGTTTTAATGACAGCTGTCTCCAGTACAAATCTTCTGTCTTTTTAGTATCCGTGATTTTTGGAAATGGTTTTATGTCGTAAGTATTAGCCAGATCTTTTGTTGGGTAACAGGATGGGAGTGCATAGGTAGATAGCAAGCTTTGTTCTTCCTTAATCTTTTCTTCAATCTCCTGGTTTTTATGTGTCACATCTGCAGGTATGTTATCACTCAGAGCCATCATTTCTGTAGAACTGGGCACAAAGGTATGAAAAGTACACAGAACTCTAGGGGTACAGTCTGGACAGGAAGATGGTCTTTGCTCAAGAATAGCCTCCAGAGGACGTTGGTTCTGAATCAGTCGGGCAATTCGTCCTTCCAAGGGTCTGGTGGGCTTTAAGGCAGGATGGAATTTTTCTTGCTGTGGTGGTAGGATAAAAAAGAGAAAATCAAGTAATTAATAGATCTAGCATTGTCAGGATATTGCCACAAATGGCAGGTCAAAATCCATACCCATTTTCACTATCTGAGCAAACACAGGATGGGTTGGAGTAAACACTGCAATGTTTACTGATATTTATTTAAAGACATTGAATTCAATTTGGGTCCTAATAAACACATGTTTTTATAAGGAAAGGGCACATTTTTACTTGGCTATAGAGAAATTTTTCCATGTAGGAACTCTTTGCTTTCAGACTTTCCAAGATATAAAAGAACTTATTGGAATAAAACAGGTCATATTTTATGATGATGTCTGTCACCAACACAGACGATGTTAATTAAAATTTACGTGCAGTTATTTAAATCTCAGCCAAAGCCTTCTTTATTAGACTCAGGCAAGGGTTTTTAAACCTTGGTTGGTTGACTCAGAATCAGCTTTGGAGTTAGCAGAAAATAAGATTCCCAAGCTTGGTCCTCTGAGATTGCGATGCAGAGGGTCTGCAGTAGGGCTTAGGAATCTGCTCTCTTAATAAGAATCTCGAGTGATGCTAAGGCCAGTGATATGCTATGCTTGGAGAAACACTGGTCTGACAGGGGTTTGTCATAGCTGTGCTTCTTTTTTGAGATGTTTGACAGATATTGTGAACTTAATCATGTCTGGTAACTGCAAAAGCAATGAGTATGTTGAAGGGGTTATTAATAGATATATGACTGGGGGGAGGGATGAGGAAGAGGGAGGAGTTGACTTGGAAGGGGCATGAAGGGACTTTCTGGGAGGATGGTAATGTTGAATATGTTGATAGAGGTTTGGGTTACAAAGGTGTATACATTTGTCAAAACTTATAGAATGTACACTTAAGGTTTGTGTAATTGTAATGAATGTATGTGAAGTGAAGTGAAAGGCACTGAGTTGTGTCCGACCCTTTGCGACCCCATGGACTATACAGTCCATGGACTTCTCCAGGCCAGAATACTGGAGTGGGTAGCTTATCCCTTCTCCATTGGATCTTCCCAACCCAGGAGTTGAACCGGGGTCTCCTTCATTGCAGGAGGATTCTTTACCAACTGAGCTATCACCTTAAAAGAAAAAAATAATTTAAGTCCAATTAATGGTACGCATTTTTGAGGTTTCCTGTTGGCTTAGCAGTAAAGAATCTGCCTGCAATGCAGGAGGAGACTCGGGTTTGATCCCTGGGTCAGGAAGATCCCCTGGAGAAGGGCATGGTGACCCATTCCAGTGCTCTTGCCTGGAAAAATCCCATGGACAGAGGAGTCTGGCAGGCTACAGTCCATGGGGTCCCCAAAAGTCGACTGAGCACACATGCATGCACACACACACACACACACACACACGCTGAATGTTTAGGATTAAGTGTAAATCTGTGATTTACATGGAAATGCAGAAAAAATAAAGTGAATTTATCAATGTTTGGAGTGATGGCAAGATAGACAGATGTGTGATAAAATAAGTATAGTAAAATGCTACAGTAAAATCTAGACCATGGGTATACAGGTCTTAACTGTAAAATTATTTAGACTTTTCTGTATGTTAACATTGAACATTTGAACATTTTTATAATCTGTTTAAGAAGGAAAACTAAAAACAAATGAATGTGTGACAATGATGGAATTGATAGCAAAGATAAAAATAAGAATGGTGAAAATATAACTCTAGTTTGGAATTAGAAAAAAAAAATAGGACTTGGGAACAGCTTTTGAAACCTAATCTGTTCATAGTTGGAAGAGTTTCCATACTGTTATCAACAAATTTGTTATTTCCTTTAACAAATCAGGTTTGAGTAGATACTATGAAAACAAGAAAAAAATTTCTTTGAAATACACTGTTAAATTTATCATAAACAAAAAAGTATATATCTTACTTTGATGGTATCCTTATATGTGAGAAGCAGCCTTTATACCTTTACTTTATTCTACAACAATATATTTCATACACATATTTATCACCAGTAAAACATGCTTTCTCAGACTCTATTATTTATATTTTAATTAGAAACCAGCAAGATTCACTGAAACTTTCTTTTAAACTTCCAACTATTTAAGGCATATTTTATCTTGTTATTAATAAAAAATGTAGGTGTTATTTACTTGTATGATAATTTTGCATATAATACACTTGACAAACATCCTTTGTATAACTGTACATGTATTTCCTTGTAAAAATGATAAAGCTGCTTCCTGAGGGACTGGATTCTACGGGCTTAAATCTGGAAATCTGGACGGCTGTTGAACATACCTGAGGACGTCAGAGTATAAGTATAGTCTTCTCTAGCCTTAGAGAATGTTTGTTACAGGTAAAACATAGAGAAAATTAAAAACCTTTTAGTGACTGATAAGGCACAGTCTGTGGAACTACTTCTAGTGTTATGATTTATTATATCACCCTGAGAAATATTGAAGGTATATAAAATAAATTTGTTCATTCAGTCTAAAAAGAGTTCATGTTGAAATACCTTAATTGTTTTTTAGGTGTCTTTCCACAACCTACATCTTTGGAAATATTAATCTTGTTTAAAAAACTGAGTTTTAGAGGATAAAATTTAGGTCCAAATAAAACAACATAAATGTATCCTATTAGGTCATTTTATTTCACTTGCATAATTAAGCTAAGAGATTATAACTTCTATCACTAAAGGGCTTGATCATTTCTTTTAGGACATTTCACATAGTCAATTAAGAAATCTCTTGTTATTTGCAGAGAATTTATTGGCTTTTGTTTGTAATTCAGCCAACTCTCAATGATTGTGGATATCAGGAGGAAGCCTTTATCTCTTCAACAGCAGTGAAAATGTACAAGACATAAAATATGCAAAGATTCACAGAATTTATTAAGAATCACATTTATTACTAGCTAAATGTTCATAAACCAATTCCTTTGTAAATTTTAGCAACAGTAGAAAATCTGTAAAACAAAATGAAACAAAAATAACCCAGTACTGTGATGAAGAAAGGACTTGCCAGCTAGCGCTAGTGGTAAAGAACCTGCCTGTCAGTGCAGGAGACATAATGAGACATAAGTTTGATCCCTGGGTCTGAAAGTCCCCTGAAGAAGGGCATGGCAACCCACTCCAGTATTCCTGCCTGGAGAATCCCATAGACAGAGGAGCCTGGCAGGCTGCAGTCCACAGGGCCGCAAAAAGTCAGACACAACTGAAGTGACGTAGCATGCACCCATGTGATGAAGATAAGAAAACTTGCTTGTTCTTCAAAATAGTGGACAAATTCGAATCAATTCAGAATTAACTTCTGAACTGAGTTAAATTTTCCCTTTGCTGGCTTGGTCACTAATATTCAGGAAGCAAATAAAAAGTGAGTAAAGCAAGGAGCCCAGAACCTAGATGTGTGCGTGCATGCACGCTCAGACACTTCAGTCGCGTCTGACTCTTTGGGACCCTGTGGACTGTAGCCTGTCAGGCTCCTCTTTTTTTTTTTTTTTTTTTTTTTTATTTTTTTTTTTTTTAATTTTATTTTATTTTTAAACTTTACATAACTGTATTAGATTTGCCAAATATCAAAATGAATCCGCCACAGGTATACATGTGTTCCCCATCCTGAACCCTCCTCCCTCCTCCCTCCCCATTCCATCCCTCTGGGTCGTCCCAGTGCACCAGCCCCAAGCATCCAGTATCGTGCATCGAACCTGGACTGGCAACTCATTTCATACATGATCCTCCAGGCAAGAATACTGGAGTGGGTTGCCATACCCTCCTCTAGGGGACCTTCCTAACACAGTGATTGCACCCGTGTCTCCTGCATTGCAGGTGGATTCTTTACCCACTGAGCCACCTGGGAAGCCCCCAAATCTAGACACTTTCCCCCTAAATAACTGAGAGTTGACTGCAATTACTTACAGGTTCTGGGTCAAATCCTATCTGTCCAGTTAACTCTGCTACCTCCTTTTCATGGTAATCATCCAGTTCAAGGGGATTCATGGGCCCCAGACCTTAATGGAAACATCACATCTTATTATTTTGTTAAAGTAAATGAAGAATGCTATGTAAATTTAGACCTTTTTATAGAAACACTTACCTGTTCCCCTTTGTAATAGAAATGATAAAAAATGAAAACAAACTTAACTTTCCAATTACCCTCTAAGAGGAACTTACCACCCACCTTATTCCTATTGCTACTTAGATTAAGAAAACGGGGAAATATTAGAAGATAAAGCTGTAATAGCACTTGTTAAATATTCTAAGTTTGTTCTTTTTACTCATTAAAGTGAACTCATACCTGTAAAATCATGATTATATGAAGTGATCCAGTGGGACTTCTCGAGATTTCTTTGTATGTTGACTTCTTTTAGAGAAGTAATAGGGTCCCATGAATTTAAAGAAGTGTTAGGAGCGAAGGTTTTAGGTGGTTTTGGGTAGAACACTGGTTTGTTTTTCTCAACACATTTAGGAAGCTAGAATATGAGTATAAAAGGTCATTGCTGTTAGAAAAGATCATAATACTTTTCCTTCATTAATTACTAAAATTCTGCAACTGTAACCTAAACTGTATTTAGAGTTAAACACAGTATTTTTATCAAAGGAGGTCTTTTTGAAAATTCCTTTACTTTAGCAGGGCGTCTGAAAGTATACTTTGGAGAAATGCAATGAAATTTTATTAGAGAAATAAAGGACTCTGAGGTACAGCCAAAATTGTGTGCCTCCTACTTCTCCTTCCCTGCCTAATATGACACCATATGATATCATTTATGAATTTCTGATGAAGGCTAACACTGAAATTCAAATAAAAATTTCATTCTGTAGACGTAACTGCTTTACAAATAGAGTTTTATATTTTCAAAAGGAGGAATGCACATAAAAGTGAATGAATGGGTTTTACTGTAGTCTTTTTGTTTTCTTAGAAATTCACTTTTTCTCAGATTGATGATTCTCAATACATATTTACAGAGCACCTACATGCATAAGATAGTGGCAGACACATGGATGGATCAGAAACAAATCTTGTCATCGAGGAGTATATTGGCTAGAAGGGGAGATAAGGCGTGAACGTAAATGACTATAAGATGGACAGTAACTCTTTGCTACAGGAGAAGTTAAGACAAAATAATTTGGAAGTTCAGAGGAGGGAGAAATTGATTCCAGCCAAATAGGGAAGTGGTGCTGGAAGCACAGGGTAGGAGGAGACAAGAGACCATGAGGGTGACACGGCAGAAAGTAGGGCTTGAGTGGCATGCAGAGATGGAGAGGCTAAAGGAACAGCAAGAGCAGAGATACGGTGATGGTGGGCGGTATGGAATAAATACTTCTTGAACCTTGCGAACTTGTCCTTACAGCCAGGCCCACCCTTAACACTTGCAGGTCCTGGGACTGTAGTACAATGAGAGCCCACATTCCATTAGTCTAAATAGTTCAATTTGTAAATCAAGGAAATAAACTGGCAAGTAAGTATGTTTCATTTTCCTACCTTGATAAGATACTTTCATAACAACCTGGAAGACCAGGTTCAAATTTATACTTCTTAGACTATTCCAAGTCTTCTTAGGCTGTCCCAAGTATTGCACTGGGACATGATAGTTCAGAAAGAGCCAACTGCTAGCCCCCGGCCCCTGACTGCTTTCTTACCTCACCTTCTTACCCCCACTTCCATCCCAAACTATGAGGTGCCTTTTATATGAGGGTACCTATCTCTTAAGTTCAAGTTCCATATACCTATTACCGCCCCTTCCAGCACACAGCCACCTCTTGGCCACCCGTCTGGCCTAGAGGGATATACTAGCTTGGAAGCACTGTCAACCCCTGGGAGGATGGACCTGGGGAAGAGACCCCATAAAGGGCCTGAAACTGGGTTCAAAGCCACTTGTCAGAGAATGTGCAGTCCAGCATCAATCTGGGGCAAGAGACTGGGGAGCACGGGTTCAGATGGACACACCCTCTTGTTCTCATAAACTTTCTGCCCCACAAGGAGGGGCACAGTTAGCCAGAGCTGGGCCTTATAAAGCATGGGCATTCTAAAGTTCCTGGGCCTAAGGGCTGTTGCTCACTGCAACCCTGTGAGGTTGGAGGGAACCCCATTTACATACCTAAAGTAGTTATGATAAAAGTCACTTGGTAAAAATCTGTCTCAAGAAGTATTAAATAACCAGCTCTATAAACCTTTCACGATTATGTGGCCTGCTTATCCAGGGCTAAATAAAGCCCTCTTTATTTCTTTATCATGATTTTCAAAGCCAGCTTGTTTCAAATATTGTTCTGAGGGGCAAGATTAATTCTGTGTTTTAATCTGGCCCAAAGAGTTGATGCTTTTGAATTGTGGTGCTGGAGAAGACTCTTGAGAGTCCCTTGGACTGCAAGGAGATCAAATCAATCAATCCTAAAGGATATCAACCCCAAATACTAACTGGAAGAAGTGATGCTGAAGCTGAAGCTTCAATACTTTGGCCACCTGATGCGAAGAGCCAACTCTTTGGAAAAGACTCTGATGCTGGGAAAGATTGATGGCAGGAGGAGAAGGGGACAACAGAGGATGAGATAGTTGGATGGCATCACCGACTCAATGGACATGAGTTTGAGCATACTCCAGGAGAGAGTGAAGGACAAGGAAGTCTTCAGTTCATGGGGTGCTGCAGTTCATGGGGTCACAAAGAGCTGGACATGACTTAGTGACTGAAGAACAACAATTTGGTCTATCTAACAGCAGGGATCTACTGAAATGCAATCACAGGCACAGAGGAAGAAAATAGGGAATGTAAAATTTTATTGTAGCCTGAGTTATCTTGGGAAGAGTTTAAAGGGTCAGGAAACTTTTGAGAGTGGACAGTTAGCCAGTTTTTAGTGTGTTAGGTAATGTAATACTGTCAGGACAGTGAGAGAGGGATTTCTGGGGATCATTCACTCAATAGGTTTTCATTGGTTGAATATGGGGGCTTCCTGGTGGCTTAGATGGTAAAGAATCTGCCTGCATCGCAGGCAGATCAACCTGCAGACCCAGGTTCAATCCCTGGGTCAAGAAGATCCCATGGAGAAGGGAATGGCTACCCACACCAGTATTCTTGCCTGGAGAATTCCATGGACAAAGGAGCCTGGTGGGCTGTCGCAGAGTTGGATGCTACTGAGTGACTGTCATTTTCACTTTAGGTTGAATATACTATTCACAGGTGAAAGTTAGGATCTAATATGGAAGGTAAGTACAGAGTAGAAAGGAATTCCAACTTCTGAGATGTTAACATCTCAGCACAATGGAGTATGTTAGTTGTTTCAGTTCAGTTCAGTCACTCAGTCGTGTCCGACTCTTTGCGATCCCATGAACCGCAGCATGCCAGGCCTCCCTGTCCATCACCAACTGCCAGAGTCTATCCAAACCCATGTCCATTGAGTCAGTGATGCCATCCAACCATCTCATCCTCTGTCGTCCCCTTCTCCTCCTGCCCTCAATCTTTCCCAGCATCAGGGTCTTTTCAGATGAGTCAGCTCTTCGCATCAGGTGGCCAAAGTATTGGAGTATCAGCTTCAACGTCAGTCCTTCCAATGAACACCCAGGACTGATCTCCTTTAGGATGGACTGGTTGGATCTCCTTGCAGTCCAAGGGACTCTCGAGAGTCTTCTCCAACACCACACTTCAAAAGCATCAATTCCTCAGCACTCAGCTTTCTTTATAGTCCAACTCTCACATCCATACATGACTTCTGGAAAAACCATAGCCTTGTTAGTTGTTTAGAATTTGGAATACATTCTCAGAGGAGGAGTGCTATATAAATGGTTGTTACATTCCCAGCAGAGCTGATAAAAATCTATGAAACTTGTAAATTATTTAATAAACATTTACTGAATACCTGATACAAGCAAAACTATGTGCCAGCTTTCAAGTGCCCTGGGCTAGGCACCAAAAACTCCATAAATTGCCATAAAAGAACAGGAATTAATATAGTCATAACGTGTTAAAACAAAGCACTAAATACAATGTGTTGTTTTAGTCTTGAGTGGTGGGGCTTACTAAGGTTTAATGGAGAGAAGAGGTCTATTATGGAGACCACTTTGCTCTCTGGAGAGACATTACCACTGGGGATACATTGGATCTTTACTGGATCATATTTCATGTCACTGTGTCAGCACTGTTTTTACATTAAGAAGCCACGATTAGGAACTTTGTCATTTGCATATGAAATGAATAGAGGAGGGAGAGCGAATAAGAGAGTGGCAGAGATACATTTCTTTGATATCTAGTTAGGACTTTGGAACAGAGAAAGTTGAAGGCATAAGAGGATGCATGGTAGGAGGAAGGCTGCCTGGGACAGAATGGAGGAAAAGCAAAGGCAGCAAGATGGTGAACAGAGAGCATGCCCATTAGAGGACACATGGCAGATACAGCAGGAACTAGAACACAGTTTTCCTAATTTGGTTCACTCTCTGCTATGCAACAGAAACAATGAGGGTTGAGCTGAGCCTTGAAGAAAGAGCAAGTCTGAGATAAGAGAAGAGAGCATTTCAGGAAGAGGAAGTGGCCATGAACCTGCTCAGGGACCAGCGAACAGAGCCAGGCTGTGAGAAGGAAGAGAGGAGGGAAGGCCAGAACCAAAGGGTCATTGTAGCTCGTTTAAAGCACTGGAATTCACACTTAGGTAAAGGGGTGCTAATCAAGATTGCCAAGGGGGGTGACACGACTTACAGCAGTATTTTAATCAGCAGGTAGAAATGAGAGGAATTGAAAGAACTTCTCGTATTTCTAGGTTACTTTGATATAGATTTTGCTTGAAAGAATAAAAGTCATCTAGTCAGATAGATGATTATTGAAGGATTTTTCCTGACATATAACTTAACAAAAAACAAGCAGATGCTTCATAGATGACTGTATGACATTGCAATGACCACACTCTGGCCCGCCACACTAGTCTTTCCCAGAGAAATTCAAATGTCTCTAGGTTTCCATCATTATTTCTTGCCTCCTTCACAGACTATTAGATGCAAGGACATAATATATGGAAAACACTTGGTATTGCCTCTCACAAACTAACTGGCCAGTGAATGTCAGCTATTATTATTTTCAAATATATATTTTTCTTCAGGATTTAAAAGTGTTCTCTTTTTACTATGTGCAGTCATGGTAGAGAGGTTAAGAACAGAGACTGGAGTCTCATGAGCCTGAGTTCTATGATTGTGAGATAGTTACCAACTCCCTGAGCCTCAGTGTCCTCATTTATAAAATGGGAATGATCATACTAACCTTTTGAGTGTATTTTAAGGGCCAAATGACACTCTATATATAAAGAAGTTAGGGTGTAGCAATTTCTTAATAAACGGCGGCTACTGTTTTGTTTTCTTTTTGATTGTGCACAAAGGTACTACTGTAACTGGCACATTAAATTGCTAGTCTTTCTGTAGCCCTCCCATTTACTCTATGTATATTCAAAGTTACTTGATATATTATGAATCATAAGAACAGAGTTGTAGAGACAGTGAATGATCTACAGTCCTCGTTTACTTCATTCTGTGGGGAACTTTTTGTAAATATGGAAATGTTACATAAAATCAGTTAAGAAAACAAAAAGTGTGAATCATGGTCAAAATCTCAATGTTTCCATCTGTATAGAAGATAAAAGTAACCTATCTTTTGGATTTTTATAAACATAGAATGCAAAAGCATTTTTTACTTTGTTTTAAACACACATTTAAAAAGATACTTACATCAAAATACACACGCTGACCCGGCCAAACCAATGCTTTCTTCTTGGAATCCATTGGAAAATCAAGCAGTTCATATCTGTAAGGGTTACCTGAAATTTTCCAGAAAAGCAGGCTTTTAATGAATAGGATTTTGGGTGCAATAAATACAAACAAGATAATAGGAGGTAGAGAGGAATTCAGGCGCATATTTGAGCTTTATAGTTATACCTCTGTTTGAACTCTTGCCCTTAGTAAACAGCATGTGGGCCACGCAGAGCAAGAATGAGTCTCTAAGCCTGGTGCCTTCAGCAGATTGAGGGGGCAGCAGTACTGCTCCTTTCTTGTTTTTTAAAAAAAGGTGATTTAAGTAAATCATAGGTAAAGGGATTCTTAGGTAAATCATAAATCTCTTCCTAGATACTCTTTTTGGTCTCTGAAGGCTCAGCAAATACATTTCTCTACCACCTGTTTTAGGTTTTCTCTGTTTAAATATCAAGAAATGGAGTTAGTATGTGCTTACCAAAAGAAGTATTTAAATAGAACATTTAAAGAATACAGCTTTTTAGGTATTGGTGGTAGCTGGAGAAGCTTTACCAAATACAGCCTGGCTTCCTCTGGTCCTATGATAAACTCCACATGTTCTGAATACCCATCGCCATATGTAATAAGAACAAAGGCTGGCATTTATTGAACATTTATTATAATGTTAGTATTATACTGCTAGTATTGTACTGAGTGCTATGAGGAAGGTACTATTATTTCTACTTTAACAAATAAGGAAATTGAGGCACAAGGAAAATAAGCAATTTTCCCAAGGTCACACAATGAATAAGTGCAATAATTCAATTTAGGCAATCTGGTTCTAGAGCTTCTCTCTTAACCTAGATTCTACTTATTTCTAGAAAAGAAGAGTTAAAATAAGTGGAAGAGTAGAAAATCCAAGGTAGTTCTAGTTCCTGGAAAGGTTTCATTTATTAGGGTTATTAGAATATACTCATCTTCTTAAAATCCCCCAAAGATGACTAACTGGTCAAGGACAGGTAGATGCTTGAAACAGAAGATTAAGGTGGTAACGTATTTCTTCGATCCCTGGTCTACAACTTCAGCTTCTTCAGCATTACTGGTTGGGGCATAGACTTGGATTACTGTGATATTGAATGGTTTGCCTTGGAAACGAACAGAGATCATTCTGTTGTTTTTGAGATTGCATTCAAGTACTGCATTTCGGACTCTTTTGTTGACCATGATGGCTACTCCATTTCTTCTGAGGGATTCCTGCCCACAGTAGTAGATATAATGGTCATCTGAGTTAAATTCACCCATTCCAGTCCATTTCAGTTCGCTGATTACTAGAATGTCGACATAAACTCCTGCCATCTCTTGTTTGACCACTTCCAATTTGCCTTGATTCATGGACCTGACATTCCAGGTTCCTATGCAATATTGCTCTTTACAGCATCGGACCTTGCTTCTATCACCAGTCACATCCACAGCTGGGTATTCTTTTTGCTTTGGCTCCATCCCTTCATTCTTTCTGGAGTTATTTCTCCACTGATCTCCAGTAGCATATTGGGCACCTACTGACCTGGGGAGTTTCTCTTTCAGTATCCTATCATTTTGCCTTTTCATACTGTTCATGGGGTTCTCAAGGCAAGAATACTGAAGTGGTTTGCCATTCCCTTCTCCAGTGGACCACATTCTGTCAGAGGAACCAGAGATCAAATTGCCAACATCCGCTGGATCACGGAAAAAGCAAGAGAGTTCCAGAAAAACATCTATTTCTGCTTTATTGACTATGCCAAAGCCTTTGACTGTGTGGATCACAATAAACTGTGGAAAATTCTGAAAGAGATGGGAATACCAGACCACCTGATCTGCCTCTTGAGAAATGTGTATGCAGGTCAGGAAGCAACAGTTAGAACTGGACATGGAACAACAGACTGGTTCCAAATAGGAAAAGGAGTACGTCAAGGCTGTATATTGTCACCCTGCTTATTTAACTTCTATGCAGAGTACATCATGAGAAACGCTGGACTGGAAGAAACATAAGCTGGAATCAAGATTGCCGGGAGAAATATCAATGACCTCAGATACGCAGATGACACCACCCTTATGGCAGAAAGTGAAGAGGAACTCAAAAGCCTCTTGATGAAAGTGCAAGTGGAGAGTGAAAAAGTTGGCTTAAAGCTCAACATTCAGAAAACAAAGACCATGGCATCCAGTCCCATCACTTTATGGGAAATAGATGGGGAAACAGTGGAAACAGCATCAGACTTTATTTTTCTGGGCTCCAAAGTCACTGCAGATGGGGACTGCAGCCATGAAATTAAAAGACGCTTACTCCTTGGAAGGAAAGTTATGACCAACCTAGATAGCATATTCAAAAGCAGAGACATTACTTTGCCAACAAAGGTTCGTCTAGTCAAGGCTATGGTTTTCCCTGTGGTCATGTGTGGATGTGAGAGTTGGACTGTGAAGAAGTCTGAGTGCTGAAGAATTGATGCTTTTGAACTGTGGTGTTGGAGAAGACTCTTGAGAGTCCCTTGGACTGCAAGGAGATCCAACCAGTCCATTCTGAAGGAGATCAGCCCTGGGATTTCTTTGGAAGGAATGATGCTAAAGCTGAAACTCCAGTACTTTGGCCACCTCATGCGAAGAGTTGACTCATTGGAAAAGACTGTTGCTGGGAGGGATTGGGGGCAAGAGGAGAAGGGGACGACAGAGGATGAGATGGCTGGATGGCATCACCGACTCAATGGACATGAGTTTGGGTAAACTCCAGGAGTTGGTGATGGACAGGGAGGCCTGGCGTGCTGCGATTCATGGAGTCGCAAAGAGTCAGACACAACTGAGCGACTGAACTGAACTGAAATGAGTTAATTCTGAAATTACATGAAGTGCATACAATTAGGAAGAAATCACACAAATATGTGTTGAATTTATAAAAACACTTTTCAGTGCAGTTGTAGACCAGTTGGTCTGTTATTCCCAGCTCTTTCAGAATTTTCCACAGTTTATTGTGATCCACACAGTCAAAGGCTTTGGCATAGTCAATAAAGCAGAAATAGATGTTTTTCTGGAACTCTCTTGCTTTTTCCATGATCCAGCGGATGTTGGCAATTTGATCTCTGGTTCCTCTGCCTTTTCTAAAACCAGCTTGAACATCTGGAAGTTCACGGTTCACGTATTGCTGAAGCCTGGCTTGGAGAATTTTAAGCATTACTTTACTAGCGTGTGAGATGAGTGCAATTGTGCAGTACTTTGAGCATTCTTTGGCATTGCCTTTCTTAGGGATTGGAATGAAAACTGACCTTTTCCAGTCCTGTGGCCACTGCTGAGTTTTCCAAATTTGCTGGCATATTGAGTGAAGCACTTTCACAACATCATCATTTAGGATTTGAATAGTTCAACTGGAATTCCATCATATCCACTAGCTTTGTTCATAACTATGGTTCCTAAGGCCCACTTGACTTCACATTCCAGGATGTCTGGCTCTAGGTGAGTGATCACATGATCGTGATTATCTGGGTTGTGATGATCTTTTCTGTACAGTTCTTCTGTGTATTCTTGCCACCTCTTCTTAGTATCTTCTGCTTCTGTTAGGTCCTGTATTGAGCCCATCTTTGAGCCCTGTATTGAGCCCATCTTTGGGCTGTTCTGTATTGAGCCCATCTTTGCATGAAATGTAGGGAAACTTTGATGATTTACCTAATGAGATCATAAAAATTTCAACTGCTTAGATATCCTATACATATATACATACATGTGTGTATATATATGTATATAGATATATATCTATATATACATTTGATATAGCTTTCATTACCTTTTATGGAATGATTCAGCATTCTATACACATACTAAAAACCATTATATATAGCAAAGTATGTAATAAAAATAGTAGCTGCTAACACAATCTCTGTTATCTATGAAGTAGGCATGAATGTTCCATTTTACAGATTGGGAAGTGGAGGCAGAGAAGCTAAGGAACTTTCCCATAGCCTGTGGTGAGTAAATGGCAGAGCCAGAATGCTACCCATGCAGTTGGACTCCCTAGTCCATGCTCTTAAACACTCCACCATATCTTTCAAAATTTACTGCCTCCTAATACGATGCTGAGGTTGATATTGATCATGGCAGTATTCTCTTCTTAGATTGGGTCCAAATATTCATGTAGAGGAACTGCATTATAGTATAGTTCTTGGGTCTTACCAAAATTCATTCAAGAAATATTTACCTCTGTCTGCCATGTACCTCTTTCGTCATCTACAGTTACCAGCCCTCTAGTATCTTGTCTTTCTCCATAGATTTATTCTCTATGTGTCTAGGATGGGATAAATTGATGGCTAGTGTATGAGCTTACTATCCTCTTTAGTGAAACATATCTGGGAAGACCCCAAGGTTTGCATCTGCGAAAAGACACTCCAGAGTGTTCAAAGGAATTGATTAAATTGATCTTATTACTTCCTGAGTCTTATTTCAATGATGATCTTTTCAGTTTTATCACAACAGCTACATGCATGTCTAGACTGAGCCTCTGAGCCAAATGTTGTCCTTTGTGCTGATCACTTGAGCTAGAATGAAATTTGTCAAAGCTAAACCATAGAAAGAATGGGAAGGAAATAAACATTGAAAATACAAGTAGAATACAAGCAACTAATTCTACATTTGGTTTCTGGTTATATCATAGGAAGCTCTGTAAAGAAAAGTAAAGAGCATCTGCAGAGAATTTAATTTAGTCTATAATGGGGTCCTTTGTTTAATTTTATTATTGAATAAACTTCAAATATAAAAAGAATGAATACTGTTCTGATTTGAAATCACGTTACCTCTTGTCTTCAAAACTGTTGTATCATAAGGCTTTGTTGGCACCGTGGGAGGGAACGGCTGTTGGGTTCGGGCTTTAATGCCAGTGTAGAGATCCTTGGGTGATGTAAAAGTCGGGAACATGGCTCCACGGGAGATGTGTGTATGGTAGGGGTGTTGAATTGGATACGGGGAGCAGATTTCCCTGCGATTTAGTTGAGAAAACAAAACAGAATAGAAAGAAGTACAATGGAAAACACTTAATCATCCAATATTTATTGGGACTCTCTCCTTGTGGCAGTACTGTTCTAATCCCTGGTGTATGACAGTGAGCCAAAGGCCCTATCCTCATGGAGTTAGCATTCTGGTGGAATAGATATCACAAAACATATGAAATTTTCTTAATTTTGCTAAATGAATAAAAAAATATTATTTTAAGAATTAATCTCAAAAAAAAGAATTAATCTC
The DNA here is from genome assembly GCF_029407905.1 of Bubalus kerabau. Classification (NCBI taxonomy): domain Eukaryota; kingdom Metazoa; phylum Chordata; class Mammalia; order Artiodactyla; family Bovidae; genus Bubalus; species Bubalus kerabau. Next base: position 73,959,104 of record NC_073631.1, on the reverse strand, counting down.
AAAAATATACAAGCAACTCCTGCAGCTCAATTCCAGAAAAATATACGACCCAATCAAAAAATGGGCCAAAGAACTAAATAGACATTTTTCCAAAGAAGACATACAGATGGCTAACAAACACATGAAAACAGACATCACTCAACATCACTCATTATCAGAGAAATGCAAATCAAAACCACAATGAGGTACCATTTTACGCCAGTCAGAATGGCTGCTATCCAAAAGTCTACAAGCAATAAATGCTGGAGAGAGTGTGGAGAAAAGGGAACCCTCTTACACTGTTGGTGGGAATGCAAACTAGTACAGCCACTACGGAGAACAGTGTGGAGATTCCTTAAAAAACTGGAAATAGAACTGCCATACAACCCAGCAATCCCACCACTGGGCATACACACCAAGGAAACCAGAATTGAAAGAGACACGTGTACCCCAATGTTCATCGCAGCACTGTTTATAATAGCCAGAACATGGAAGAAACCTAGATGTCCATCAGCAGACGAATGGATAAGAAAGCTGTGGTACATATACACAATGGAATATTCAGTTTAGTTCAGTTCAGTCACTCAGTTATGTCCGACTCTGCGACCCATGAATCACAGAACGCCAGGCCTCCCTGTCCATCACCAACTCCTGGAGTTTACTCATACTCATGTCCATCGAGTTGGTGACACCATCCAGCAATCTCATCCTTTGTCGTCCCCTTCTCCTCCTGCCCCCAATCCCTCCCAGCATCAGAGTCTTTTCCAATGAGGCAAATTTCGCATGAGGTGGCCAAAGTATTGGAGTTACTCAGCCATTAAAAAGAATACATTTGAATCAGTTCTAATGAGGTGGATGAAACTGGAGCCTATTATACAGAGGAAAGTAAGCCAGAAAGAAAAACACCAATATAGTATGCTGCTGCTAGGTCGCTTCAGTCATGTCCGACTCTGTGCAGCCCCATAGATGGCAGCCCACCAGGCTCCCCCATCCCTGGGATTCTCCAGGCAAGAACACTGGAGTGGGTTGCCATTTCCTTCTCCAATGCATGAAAGTGAGAAGTGAAAGTGAAGTCACTCAGTCATATCTGACTCTTAGCAACCCCATGGACTGAAGCCCACCAGGCTCCTCCGTCCATGGGATTTTCCAGGCAAGAGTACTAGAGTGGGGTGCCATTGCCTTCTCCCAAATATAGTATACTAACACATATATATGGAATTTAGAAAGATGGTAACGATAACCCTATATGTGAGACAGCAAAAGAGACACAGATGTATAGAACAGTCTTTTGGACTCTGTGGGAGAGGGCAAGGGTGGGATGATTTGGGAGAATGGCATTGAAACATGAATGCAAAAAAGCAAAATGGCTGTCTGGGGAGGCCTTACAAATAGCTGTGAAAAGAAGAGAAGCGTAAAGCAAAGGAGAAAAGGAAAGATACAAACATTTGAATGCAAAGTTCCAAAGAATAGCAAGAAGAGATAAGAAAGCCTTCTTCAGCGATCAGTGCAAAGAAATAGAGGAAAACAACAGAATGGGAAAGACTAGAGATCTCTTCAAGAAAATCAGAGATACCAAAGGAACATTTCATGCAAAGATGGGCTCGATAAAGGACAGAAATGGTATGGACCTAACAGAAGCAGAAGATATTAAGAAGAGATAGCAAGAATACACAGAAGAACTGTACAAAAAAGATCTTCACAACCCAGATAATCACGATGGTGTGATCACTGACCTAGAGCCAGACATCCTGGAATGTGAAGTCAAGTGGGCCTTAGAAAACATCACTACGAACAAAGCTAGTGGAGGTGATAGAATTCCAGTTGAGCTATTCCAAATCCTGAAAGATGATGCTGTGAAAGTGCTGCACTCAATATGCCAGCAAATTTGGAAAACTCAGCAGTGGCCACAGGACTGGAAAAGGTCAGTTTTCATTCCAATCCCTAAGAAAGGCAATGCCAAAGAATGCTCAAACTACCGCACAATTGCACTCATCTCACACGCTAGTAAAGTAATGCTCAAAATTCTCCAAGCCAGGCTTCAGCAATATGTGAACCGTGAACTTCCTGATGTTCAAGCTAGTTTTAGAAAAGGCAGAGGAACCAGAGATCATATTGCCAATATCCGCTGGATCATGGAAAAAGCAAGAGAGTTCCAGAAAAACATCTATTTCTGCTTTATTGACTATGCCAAAGCCTTTGACTGTGTGGATCACAATAAACTGTGGAAAATTCTGAAAGAGATGGGAATACCAGACCACCTGATCTGCCTCTTGAGAAATGTGTATGCAGGTCAGGAAGCAACAGTTAGAACTGGACATGGAACAACAGACTGGTTCCAAATAGGAAAAGGAGTACGTCAAGGCTGTATATTGTCACCCTGCTTATTTAACTTCTATGCAGAGTACATCATGAGAAACGCTGGGCTGGATGAAGCACAAGCTGGAATCAAGATTACCGGGAGAAATATCAATGACCTCAGATACACAGATGACACCACCCTTATGGCAGAAAGTGAAGAAGAACTAAAGAGCCTCTTGATGAAAGTGAAAGAGGAGAGGCAAAAAGTTGGCTTAAAGCTCAACATTCAGAAAACAAAGACCATGGCATCCAGTCCCATCACTTTATGGGAAATAGATGGGGAAACAGTGGAAACAGCGTCAGACTTTATTTTTCTGGGCTCCAAAGTCACTGCAGATGGGGACTGCAGCCATGAAATTAAAAGACGCTTACTCCTTGGAAGGAAAGTTATGACCAACCTAGATAGCATATTCAAAAGCAGAGACATTACTTTGCCAACAAAGGTTCGTCTAGTCAAGGCTATGGTTTTCCCTGTGGTCATGTGTGGATGTGAGAGTTGGACTGTGAAGAAGGCTGAGCGCCGAAGAATTGATGCTTTTGAACTGTGGTGTTGGAGAAGACTCTTGAGAGTTCCTTGGACTGCAAGGAGATCCAACCAGTCCATTCTGAAAGAAATCAGCCCTGGGATTTCTTTGGAAGGAATGATGCTAAAGCTGAAACTCCAGTACTTTGGCTAGCTCATGTGAAGAGTTGAATCGTTGGAAAAGACTCTGATGCTGGGAGGGATTGGGGGCAGGAGGAGAAGGGGATGACAGAGGATGAGATGGCTGGATGGCATCACTGACTCGATGGACGTGAGTCTGAGTGAACTCCGGGAGTCGGTGATGGACAGGAAGGCCTGGCGTGCTATGATTCATGGGGTCGCAAAGAGTCGGACACAACTGAGCGACTGATGTGATCTCATCTGATCTGATATTATAATATGTGAAACAAATCGCCAGTCCAGGTTCGATGCATGAGACAGGGTGCTCAGGGCTGGTGCACTGGGATGACTCAGAGGGATGGGATGACCCAGAGGGATGGGGAGGGAGGTGGGAGGGGGGTTCAGGATGGGGAACACATGTGCACCTGTGGCGGATTCATGTCAATGTATGACAAAACCACTGCAATGTTGTAAAGTGACTAGCCTCCAATTAAAATAAATAAATTTATATTAAAAAATAAATAAATCATAGTGAATTCTTTATCATTGCATATATTTTGCTACTGATATAAAAATATGAAGTGGAAGATGTATGAATTTTGTAGTTTTTGGAACACTACAGGAAGAATTTCTAGTTGCTTTCCATTTCTGCATCTTATTTTTAGAGAATGTCCTTACTTCATTTTATGGAATCCTTTTAGGCATTCAGTTTCAACGGGCAAAATGATCCCTTCCCATCTTGGACTCAACCAGGCCATCTGTTTCTTTAAGCAATCAATCAACAAAATATACTGCCTGTTTATCTACACAGCGTACACAGTACTGTTTAGAGATCTAAAAGCCAAAAATAGCTAGTATACCGAATGAAAAAAAAAAACCCAACAATTTAAAAAGACAACAGGGATACAATTTTCTTCTCATTTAAAGAATAAGCAGAGTTCTTAAAAAGAACTAGCAGAGGTTTAAAAAAACCTGTGTGAGAGTTATCTAAATTAGAGGAGAATCAAAATTAGGAAGTCCAAGGAACAAAGAAGTGTTATATATAAGTAGAAAATACAGTTTTAAAACAGGCTGAAATCTTCATCTCGAATTTCTAGTCTTCAGAACTATGAGACCATAAATTTGTTTGTTTGTTTTTTCCCCAGCAAATATAACCAGATAATTCAGACCTCCAATAGAGCATATGCAAACTGAATAGAAAACACGCTCCAGGAGTACAGGTGCTCTGCGCTTTTATGGGAGAAGAGCTAGGGAAAGGGTTTGAAAGTTGAACTGCATTTCTAGTGCTCACAGTGAGAACTCACAGAAATTATGGGAAAGCTGTGTGATGTCTGTATTTACCAGGCTGAAATAAATGTATAGGTTATGCCACAAATGTTTATGTGAAAGTCTTGTAACTGAGATTTTTCTATCACTATTTTCCATCTAAGTATTGGAAGGATTTATATAATAGCTTTTGCAAGTTACTATGGATGGTGTGACTATGAAAGAATGAGAATAATTTCTATAAGAAACATTTTAAAATGTCTCATTGCTTTTGCATCATAGGACATTTTTCAGTAGCAGTCATTTTTGGTTGGTTTGGCCATCTGTTCTCATCACCCTGATGCAAACCTGTACTGAATTCAGCAGCCCTGGCATCTTGGTGGGCTTTCTGAAATACCTCATAGCTTCAGATTCTTAACAAGTTCCTGGTCTCTTATGGACACCACAAGAAGTTAAGATTGATTTGTAAGAGAAAAAGCCTGGACTTCAGGCATAAATCATTTCTGAGGCCAGTCATCTATTTTTGTTTTTGTGTAAAGTGATCTGGTTTTCTTGCCCTTGTGGCAGGCTCTCCCATTTGAACACACTTTTGAATTTGGTATAGCATTATTTTATTGCTAGCCACTAAACACTTTTCCAGATTATAAGTGCCATATCATCTACTGGACAGCTTGGAACAAGGTATAATGTCATCAAGTCTATGATGACATGAGAACACAGAATCAGGACATTCCTGGATTCCAGCTAACTGATGTCCCTGGGAATCATGAAGACACTGAAGTAGTGACTGGTCTTTCACTGTAGCAATACTGGTTGTACTTCATTTTACATGCTATGCAACGATTTTCATTTCTTCTAGATAAATATTTCCAGTGTCTGCTTCAATGGTTCTATAGTGAACTGTGTCCCTTTGTAAGAGGAATTAATTTCTTACCATTATGCTTGAAAATAAGTGAGCATTTAATGTTTGAGCAAATAAAGCAGGAACAAATATGTTTGTGTTCATGGAGAGTGTCCAGTCTACTTGAGTCAAGAAAGGCTGGAGTTTCCTGTAGGCTAGTAAAACCTATGTTCTAAGGGGGGGTTTTGTTCAAGGCACATGCAAAGCCTTGAGGGCTTGGCTCATTCACCTTCAGGTAAGAGCACTCAGGAAGCAGGGGACCTGGATGAGAAACAAAGAGATCCTAGGGACAGTGAGGAATGAATGAGAAAGGCTGGGCTTCTAATATTGTCCAATAGCCAGGGGACCTGAGTCATAAAACATACTGGGAAGAATGGTTAATGGAGTAAATTGAATGCAGTAATTGTCTTAGTGCTAATTAACTTTTAATGTATGCAACTTTTCTGGGTAGAAAATTCATTTTGATTCTCCTGGGTTCTTTCCAGGATGTGCCAGGTTGAGCTGAGGTGTAAGAACCAGTGGGAATGTGCAATTAGTGGGATTAAATTTGGAACTTCTGTTACCATTTCCCATGGACTTGATGTGGTTTAAGGAAATGTGGTTATTATATTTATTATTATTATAAATATTTCAAAAAACAGTCCTATCTGCTCCCTGTTCCTAGAAAATATCCCAGTAGGCAATCTTGGAAGGTCCTCAGACATTGTAACTGCTACATGAGTAGGAATTACACTCAGAGAACTTTGCCTTTAAATGCTAACTACAATGATAATAAAACACACGCCAGGCCCTCTGCTAACTGCTTTATCTACATTCTTTCTGAGAGAATAATCTACTGATAAGTATTTAGCTCCAGGTCAGAGGCCAGGGCAAGGAGACCCCATGTCTTACTAATTTGATATTGGTAAGAACTTCCTGAACAAAAGTCATTACATTTCTTTTCATTATATCTTGTTTTTGTCACAGAGACACCAGAAAGCAGAGATTAAGTTGTTAATTTAGAAAATAAATTCCAAAGGCCAAGAGTTTGTTGTTGTGCTGTGTGTGTGTATTCAGTTGTGTCCGATTCTTTGCAACCCTATGGACTGTAAATCACAAAAAAGAATCACAAGAATTCGATAAGCTTTTTCTTTCTGAGATTGATCCTCTTAATAGAAAGTAAAATCGAAAAATGTGTATCTGTAGTTCTTAGGATCTTCTGGTTTTGGGTGTGGCCTGGATTTTGGCTTTGTGTAGAAGGGGTAAAAGTGGGACTAGGAAGGCAGAGAGGGGCCCCCATTAATTTTCATCACTTAGGATTAAGGCAAAACTTTTTTTCCCTTCAGATTCTAGTAATATGTATTTCTTAGCAAACAGTATTAAGTTATATCCAGTAATGATTTAGGAAAATGTTTTTTACTTTTAAGACCTGAAAGCTGTGGACTCTGTGTTTCTTGAGTTGAGGTATATTATGGAATTTCATTTAATATCTTGTATATATGTTATTTTTGTTAGTTAAAAAATTGCAAATTATACCCTCAACTAAATTTTTCAAGTTGTAACCCATTCAAGTTTTGAGAATGTATATTTATTCCTTTAAACTAAGACTGTGTAGAAATTAATTATATTCCAGTTATATTGCTGCTGCTGCTGCTAAGTCACTTCAGTCGTGTCCGACTCTGTGTGACCCCATAGATGGAAGCCCACCAGGCTCCCCCGTCCCTGGGATTCTCCAGGCAAGAACACTGGAGTGGGTTGCCATTTCCTTCTCCAATGCGTGAAAGTGAAAAGTGAAAGGGAAGTTGCTCAGTCGTGTCCGATTCTTAGCGACCCCATGGACTGTTATATTAAATGATTTATAAATATTACTTTTCATTTTGTATCCATAAATAGAGAAGAAATAATTAGGAAAAGGCAGAATATCAAACAATCGCTTAACTACATACACATTTAAATAAAGGAATTCAGTTTCTCTTTGAATAATTCAGTTAGAGGCATGAGCTGTCTCTGGACTCAGTCTGCCCTATTGAGCAGGTCTACTAAGATTTTTATCAAAACACTACACAGCTCTTCCAAGGGTATGTTTGAGGAGTTGAGGTCAAAGGAAAAAGAGACTTTGGAACTTACCGGGCTATAAGGTCATCTGAGTAAAAAAATAAAACCAACAAAAAAGGACTTTACTTTTTGTTTTTCACGTTGCCACAAAGAGAATTTTAAAAGTCCAAAACAGAGGTCTTCATATAGTTGTTTTTTTAAAAAATAAAACCCCAAAGAACCTAGACTTTACTTTTAATAGCCTTTTGAGCAGATCTTTGCTTTAACTGAAATGCAATTCTTAAATGCCAGCTTAGCATTTCCAGTTAAGATTGATAGGAACTCTAACAGCATCAGGGACACCGAGCACTCAGATAGTGGATTCTAATACCATTCTCCATTGGAAGGAGCTGGGCTCCTTGGAGAAATGGCTGGTTCTAGAGCTGGGGCCACCCCACTCCAGTACTCTTGCCTGGAAAATCCCATGGATGGAGGAGCCTGGTAGGCTGCAGTCCATGGGGTCACTAGGAGTTGGACACGACTGAGCGACTTCACTTTCACTTTTCACTTTCATGCATTGGAGAAGGAAATGGCAACCCACTCCAGTGTTCTTGCCTGGAGAATCCCAGGGATGGGGGAGCCTGCTACGCTGCTGTCTCTGGGGTCACACAGAGTCAGACACAACTGAAGCGACTTAGCAGCAGCAGCAGCAGCAGCAGCAGAGCTGGGGCAGGACATAAACAGGATGAGCCTGGAGCATCTTGTACTCCAGAAGCATCTTGGAGCATCTTGTACTGCCAGAAAGTAAGGAAATGCTAAAAGAAAAAGCCCCACAGTGATAAGTGATAAACTACTCAAAAACAAAGAAACGAACAGAAAAATAAACCAAAAACCCTCATACACAATGCCCCCAACACTAGGGGTATGGGCATAGAAGCCAACTGAAAGAGCTCTCGTGGCCAATTTGAATAACAAAGTAGTACAGTATTGCTACTGAAGTGTTGAGTACAAAATAAAATCCATGAGTCTATATTGGTTAAATAAGTGATTAAATAAATGAGGAGGAATAGACACATTTCCCTTACAAAACAATACCAAATAATTTATGCAGATACCCTGCCTTCAAGGAGGTGGAGTATAATTCCAGACTTTTAAGTGTGGGCTGCACATGGTGATTTTCTTCTAAAGAGTATAGGATGGGAAAGGGAGGAAAAAAAGGTTAACTGCACACTGGGGGAACCTCATAAATACTACATCAGCTAGGTAATCAAGGTTACCATCAACAGTGATAAGTTATGCATTGGATAGGATATGATGAAAATGGCACTTTACCTCTGTGGTCCTCCTCCCTAAGACGTACTACTGCAATCTAATCATGAGGAAAACACCAGACAAATCCTGATTGGGGGACATTCTACAAAATACCTGACAGATAATCATCAAAACTACTGAGGTCATTTAAAGTATTTATTTTTATTTATTTGGCTGTGGCAGGTCTTAGTTGCAGCACCTGGGATCTAGTTTTCCTGATCAGGGATCGAACCCCTTTGCACTGGGGACACCGAGTCTTAGTCACTGGACCACTAAGAAAGTCCCCTGAGCTAATTAAAAAAAAAAAGGGAAGTCTGAGGAACTGTCAGAGCCAAAAGGAGCCTAAGGAGACATGACTACTAAAGGTACTGTGGTGTCCTGGAGAGGATCCAGGAAGAGCAAAAGGACATTAGGGGAAAACGGAGGAAATCTAAATAATACTAATGCACCAGTACTGGCTCAGGAATAGGACAAAGGGGCCATGCTAATATAAGACGCTAAAGGGGAAACTGGCTCTGAGTAAATAGGAAATCTCTGTACTATTTTCCCAGTAATTTTGTAAATATAAAATAGTACTAAATTTAAAGGTTTACTTTAAAAAATAAGTCGGGAATATAATTGGGGGAAATCAGTAATGCTATTATTTTGGACTTGTATCAGCCTCTTCTCTTGCCTGATTAAGAAAAAAAAAAAACTATGAAAAGTATAACCTGTCCTTACACTGTCTAAGACATATAGATGGCCAATATTTTTTTCTTGATTATAACAGGGAAGGAAAATATAGTTGTCTACTTACCCAACTGTTGAACTAGGTGGTTTGGGCAGCCTAGAATAAAAACAGGAAACAAATCCTAATTTATATTAAGGACTTTTAAAAGCTCACATTTCTATTAGCAACTTGCTTAAGAATAAAGAAGTATCCCATTTGCAAACTACAGAGTCTTTATGATACTGACTGACTTTCCGGAACACTGAGTATTAACCAGACAGATATGATATTCTCATATCTCAGTTGTCTGTTGGTCGATTTTTTCCATTACGCTTATTCTAACTTCAGCCCCACTCACCACGCGTTCTGCATTTCTAATTTATTCTAATGATAATAGTGCTTTAGTTCTTACTGACTTCACGCTCATAGGCAGAGCACCGAAGTGCTCTGAGGTAGCCTGACACCATGCATGTGGTGCAATTACATGACCTAAAGTGACCTGAGTGTGGCCTGGTTGGAGAAAACATATAAGTACAGTGTGTGCTTTGCCCCTTTGCCCAGAACTGCTCACCTCTCATGAGAGTAAATGTTGCCCAGTTGCAGAGAGGCTAGAACAAAACTGAACGAGTTCTCAGAGGCATGCCTTTTCTGAATCACTTCACTATTAGAAGGTTGTGTATTTACTAACTGCTCTGAGCTCTACGTGCCAAGAAATAACACTGCAGCCCAGGGACAAAGTCCACACTAGAGAAGGACTGTCATCAACTTTCATTGGATTTCAGCAATTAGCTTCAGCCTATACAAATATTTCTGAAATAGTTCAGTTATGAAACATGAACAGAATGCTATCAGTCAATAGTAAAGGCAGTAAAATTGAATATACTGTTTGCTTTTTAATATGTTCTTCTATTTAGAAAGTGGTACATAAGCCACGTAATTTTATCAGTCTATAATGTATTGTAAACACACAATCCACATGCACTTTAAAAGGTTTATATCTTTATTTGGACTCTAAGTTTGTTGGAACTAAAAAGAAAAAGCATGCCTTCCAGTTAAATTTCTGGTTGAGTAGGGGATAGAAAACAATGAATATAAGAATCTATGAGATAGAGAGCTACCAGATTGACTATTATATATGAAACATTAAATCAGCATTTAAGATTTTTCTTGTTTAGCTGATTTTGACAAGTACTTACCTAAAATTAATTTGATTAAACATGGAAAAAACTGTTTGTGTGTGTGTATGTGTATAACTGAAATCACTTTGCTATACACTTGAAACTAATACAACATAGTAAATGAACTATACTTCAATTAAAAAAACAAAATGGAAAAATAAGAATAAAAATTTAAAAAGAAAAGCTTTTTTAAAAATTCAAAGTTTGAAAGGATAAAATGAAAATAAAAAATGCTCAGAGACACGAATTCCTTGACCTGAACCTATCCATGATTTTACTGCCACTCTCTACTTTTCAGTTTATTAATCCCAAAGGGAAAAAGGCCTAGCAACCCCAAATTTCATAACTTTTTGGCTCCCTCTTGTGGCTGAACTCTATATTAATTTATCACCTATATTAATTTATCTCCTATAAACAGAACTAATAGTATTTTCATTTTTATGTCAGTGCTGTCAGTATTTTATCTGAAAATTACAAAGTAGGCCTTTGTAATATCTACAACAAACTATTTCAATGAGCAAAAAATAATATACTAGAAAATAATTCCTCTAAGCAAAGAGTAAATTAAGTATTCTTTATCCAAAAGAGAAACTTACAGAGTAATTTTATTAAGAGTTATTTGTAGATTGTCATCACAAACCACTTTCATAAAATTCTGATTAAAATTTTTATTGAGGGCACTGGGGATTTTTCTCTGACCCTCTTAAGAAATGTAACAGATTCTTATTAGATTGAATAAAAGTCAAAGGCAGGGAAATGGGTCAAGGAGACCTGTATGAATCTTTTTGAACATTACTATTCCATCTTTCCAATTTTTTTTTTTAAATGCAACAAACTATCAGTAGGTTTTATTCTATTTTTATTCTTGTTCTTTTGGTCTTGGTTTCTATAATCAATGATTTCTATTTAAAAAAAGGAAGACTTTGGTTTTTCTAGAAGTTCCCTAGACTTGAGGAAAATCTGGGGACTTTTAAAATTTTGCATATAACTCATTTCCACTTAAAAATGTTATGTGATTTCACATAAGGAAAAGAAACCTCAAACTTACAAAGAATCATTTCCGTAGATGTCACTTTTTTTGTTCTGGGACAAATAATAAAATTGTTCAATAGGAAGCTTTCTGAAAAGAAAGAAAAGATTAAATTGAACATCTTTTTAATAGCAGTGTAATGGTGAGATAGTAAAAGATAAATAGACGAATATAATCATGTATACGTGGTAATTCAGTATATGAAAAGATGGCATTTTAAATCAGTGGGAAAAGGCTTATTTTTTAATAAACAATGCAGGAAAAATTCACTAGCCATTTGGAAAAAAGGATTTCAACTTCATACTATTCAAAAAGATAATTTCAGATGGATTAAAAATCTAAGGAACTGGTGAAAAGCATACAAATATTAAACAAATATAGGAATATGTTTTTTTCTTGGTGGTAGGGAAAACATTTTAAATAAGATTTTTTAAAATTCAAAAATCAAAAGGAAATTTGATAACATCAAACGAAAAATTTTTGAAAAGGACTTCCCTGGTAGCTCAGTGGTAAAGAATCCGTCTGTCAATGCAGGTGATGTGGGTTCGAGTCCTGCTCTGGGAAGATCCCACATACTGAGGAGCAACTAAGCCCATGCACCCCAACTACTGAGCCTGTGCTCTGGAGCCTAGGAGTCGCAGCTACTGAGCCCACACGCTGCAACTACGGAAGCCTGCGTGCCCTAGAGCCTGTGTTCCACAACAAGAGTGTGTATGTGTTAGTTGCTCAGTTGTGTCCAACTCTTTGCGACCCCATGGACTGTAGAATACCAGGCTCCTTTGTCCACGGAATTCTTTGTAACAAGAGAAGCCACCGCAATGAGAAGCCCACGCACCACAGCTAGAAAGTAGTTCCCACTTGCCAAAACTAGAAAAACGCCTGTGCCACACAGCCAGCACAGCCAAAATAAATAATAGAAAAAAATTTAAAAAAAGATACGGAGAATTTTTTAAAAAATTTAAGACAAGACAGTAAAAAAAGCTCAAATAAAACAAAGATTAGAAAAAATATTTATAATAGATACATATAGGGTTAATATCCAGAACATAAAGAACCAGTAAGCATCTATAGCTAAAAGACAAGCAATAAAAATGAGCAAAGAATAAGAACAGAAAGGAAATATAAATAGTCAAAAATAAGAAAACAAATGTAAGAAAAAAGTACTCAGTCTAATCAGAGAAATGCATTCTGATAATCAAGATAAACTTTTTATTCTTTAGATAGGCAAAAATTATACAGTTTGATAATGTTAGTACAGTTGGCTAAGAATATGGCAAAATGGATACTTTTAGATACTACTCTGGGAATATAAAGCATTTGGGGGATAAAATTAAAAATAATTCATATATTATGATCCATAACTTCTACTTAGAATTTTCCCTGGAGAAACATTTGTGTACTGAGTTCAAGGAAGCCTGTATAAAGATATTCACACATTTAGTTAATACAAAAGAAGAAAAAGAAAATACAAGAATGGCTAAATAATTTAATACATCCATACTGTGGAACACTATGAGAAATTTAAAGAATCAGATATATCCATACTTACAATCTTTAGATTGCAGTTTTAGGTTCATGGCAAGGTTGAGAGATTTGAAGGTAGAGAGATTATCAAACACCCTTTAACTCACACATGCTTCAGTTCAGTTCAGTTCAGTTCAGTCAGTCGCTCAGTCGTGTCCGACTCTTTGTGACCCCATGAATCGCAGCATGCCAGGCTTCCTTGTCCATCACCAACTCCCGGAGTTTACTCAAATTCATGTCCATCAAGTCGGTGATGCCATCCAGCCATCTTATCCTCTGTCGTCCCCTTCTCCTCCTGCCCCCAATCCCTCCCAGCATCAAGGCCTTTTCCAATGAGTCAACTCTTCACATGAGGTGGCCGAAGTACTGGAGTTTCAGCTTTAGCATCAGTCCTTCTAATGAACACCCAGAACTGATCTCCTTTAGGATGGACTGGTTGGATCTTAGCCTCCCCCATTATCAACATCTCTCACAAGAGTGGTACATTTGCTAGGATTGATAAACTTCCACTGACACATCATTATCACCTGAAGTCCATAGTTACCGCAGCCTTCATTCTTAGCGCTTGTGATATTTTAATGTATACTGTAGTGCTGAACTCAGTATCTTTTGAACACCCATCCTACATCTCATCTACCCAATGTAGACTCCAAAATACTCGCTTTCTCAGTCTTTGAGATTGGTCCTAGAGTTGAGGGTTATTCCTACCCCACAAGAATGCTCACCAACAGAATCTCACAACTGAGGATGTTCTCAATTATGTAGACACTCTGTGGGCATCCGCCAGGCTTTCTCCAGTCACCCGGTGCTTTCTCAGTGGCTTCATGAACTAAATTATTACAGGGGCAGGAACAGAAGTTCTCATGTATGAACTCAGCAACACGAAACTCCTCTTCATCAAAACTGGCCTGGCCACATTTGAGTTTACCAGCAAAAGTTACCAATCCTAAGTAATTCATAGAGAAAAATCTCCCTGGGTGTACTAGTCACCCACCTGGTGGGTGGTTGACTACATTAGATCCCTGCATCATGAAAGATGACTTATCCTCACAGGAACCTTTAACTAAGGATTTCCCTTTCCTCCTCACTACATTGCTGCCAGTTACATCATCAATGGAATGTAACTGAATGCCTTATTCATGACATGATATCTTAAACAGTATTACTCTTGACTAAGGAACTCAATTTATCACAAAAAGAAATAAGCCACTGGTTGAATTGAAAAGATTCACAGGCCTTGCCATATTTATAGAATAGAATAGCCTATTGATGATTCAGCTAGGGCTCAGTGTTGTCCTAAAGAGTGGCACATGCTCTGAACTGGTGACCAGTAAATACTTTCCCCTGTAGCCAGAATGCATGGTCTAAAAAGTACGGGGGGAAGTGGGAGTGATGCCCCTCACTGTTTTTATTACACTTGAGAAAATTTTTACTTCCTCCCCAGCCACCTTGAGCTTTGCTCATTTAGAGGTTAAGGGAGAAATGCTGCCACCAGACGACAGAGCAATGGTCCCACTGAACTGGAAGCTGAACTGATGATGTAATCTGGGGCTCCTTATGACTCTGGAGAAAACAGGCAGGAAAGAAGTATTCCAAGTAGGCTGGGATGATAGATCCTAAATATGAAGGGCAAGAAGACTGCCGCTATACCATGCTGGGGAAAAGGAGTATTTCTAGAACCGGGAGTATCTTTTGGACACCTCCTAACATAGCTCCCAGTGGCATAAAATTCATAGAATAGTGTAATAGCTGCACAAGGCAGAACCGCTAACAGCTTAGTTTTTTTTTGTTTTGTTTTTTAAGATTTATTTATTTATTTCGCTGTGTTGGGTCTTTGTTGTTGTGCGGGGCTACTCGCTGGTTGTGGTGTGCGGGCTTCTCATTGCAGTGGCTTTTCTTGTCTCACAGCACAGACTCTCCCGCATGTGGGCTTCAGTAGTTGGGGTGCACAGGCTCAGTTGTTGTGGCCCATGGGCTTTGTTCCTCCTTGTCATATGAGATCTTCCCTGATCAGGGATCAAACTCGTGTCTCCTGCACTGGCAGGTGGATTCTTTACCACTGAGCCCCACCAGGGAAGCCCCAAGGGATGCTTAGAAATCTTTCAGGAACAAAATTTGGGGTTGCCCCACCAGGTAAAGGCTTCCCTCGTGGCTCAGACAGTGAAAGAATCTGTCTGTAATACAGGAGACCTGGGTTCGATCCCTGGGTCAGGAAGATCCCCTGGAAAGGGAATGGCAAGTCACTCCAGTATTCTGGCCTGGAGAATTCCATGGACAGAGGAGCCTGGTGGGCTACAGTCCATGGGATCACAAAGAGTCAGACACGGTTGAGCGACTTACACACACACACACACACCACACCAGGTAATAAATGCCTACGGGCTAAGGGCAAGGGAACTTGAAATATTTTTAAGAGATAAATATGATAATGATAACATTTAAATGATAAAAATGGTAATGTTTAACACAAAAGGGTGTGACAAGAACCGAATATATTAACCTGCATTTCTGAGTCAGGAGTGATTGACATTCTAATTGGAACAAATACTTCCTTTCCCAAGTAGGGCTGCATTCCGTAAGACACTAAGACTTCTTTCTCATAAGAAGCTAGTCTTTTGCTTTCTGTTTACACACTATTATTCTGAATATACTTCTAAGTCTTTTAGGATAGTGTACATTTTTTTAATATACAAATTCTGGGGATCAGAACTATAAACTCCATGAAGAGCTATACCTTAATCTCAACAATGCTTGCTATATTCAAATGACTGAATAAATGAATAGCTGGAATGAGTGAATGAATGAACAGATGAAAAGAACGTGGACTATGGAGTTAAATAAACCCGTATTCAAATCCCCATTCTGAAACTTCATATTGTCTGACCCTCTTGTGTCAGAAGGAAAGGTACTAAACCTCTTGGGTCTCTATTGTAAAACCAGGATAACAATTTCCACTTTACAAAGATATTAAAAATCTATATTATATTAGAAAGTAAGTTCCACGAGAGTAAGGGCTTAAACGAATCTGTTGAATGAATTAATGAACTTGAGGTCCTATCTTCAATGTGTCAATATTTGCATCTTTCCAATTGGACTTTTCATTTGTCTGCTTTTTATTACTTTACTGAGGCTTTCATAAGGCTACCACATGTCCCTACTGGTATTGTTTTCCTCTTTAGCTGTGGCCTATTTATTTATTTTAACTGCTTTAGAATAAAAAACTAGTTAGCTAGATTGTTAGTAAACTAGGTAGCCAGGATTGTTAGATAAAACAGGAGTAAGCGGGCTTTGTGTGGAGAAGCTTCAATGGATTTTGTTTTGAGTAAATTTCATACTTAGTAGTTAATGTGACATTTAATTTACTGCTCAGATTTTGTGTGTGTGTGCTTTATCTTCAGTTTTAACTGGCCTTTGAATAAATTTGCTCAGAGGGTAACTTTAAGACATAAACGATGATTGAAATATTTTAATACTTGAAAACAATGCCCATTAGATTCTAATGACTATAGATGGTTTTAAAAAAATAGAATTCAAAAGTCAACATTTGTAGAAATTAGGCCATCTATTTGCTCAAGCCAAAAAATTAATCTCTCTCAGGAATGTTACTTAGTTTTAGATAAAATATGATTAGCAAGGGAATTAGATTAATCAAAATTTTTGATCACATAAACATCTCTAAGGAGAGCAAAGATATTTATAACATATTTTTTACTGACTTCACAATTAGAAATTATATAATTAGTGTTCCCATCTGTTTCTTTCCATAAATAATAAAAGTTTAGAAGTAGATTTAAGTTAACAAAGGACTCACAATAGAAATACAGAAAATTGAATAACAATGACCTCTATGTGAGAGACTGAAAGTTCATTTACCTTGGCCAGATTTCTCCACCAAATCCATAATGCTGATGTCCTTTGCCCATGACTCTAGGAGGTTCACATTTCGGCCTGTGTTCCTCAGGGAGCGAAATGGGTATCATCCCTCCGTATTCCCTTTCAGCGCCCCATGGAAGCCTACAACGTTGGAGTGACTGTCTGAATTTCTGATACCTGCACACAAAGAGAGATTTTTGAAATATTAATGGGTTCAGAGTGGAATGCTATGGTCTGAATGTTTGTATCCTTCCTGCCCCCAAATTTATGTATTTAAATCCTAATGTCCAATGTGATGATATAAAAAGGTGGGATCTTCAGGAAGTGACTAGGTCAGGAGGAGCAGTCATGAAGGGGACTAATGCTCTTGGTAAGAGAGATTCCAGAGAGCTTGTTAGCACTTCTACAATGCGGAAGTGAGCTAGAGAAGGACCTTGTTAGAAATACAAATTCTCAGGCTCCATCCCAGATCCAGGAATCAGAATTAGGGGGTGCAGTGAGGTTTTGAGCTCTATAATCTGTTTTTCTTTATTTTTTAATTGGAGGAAAATTGCTTTACCATGCTGCATTGATTTTTGCCATACAGTAGTGTGAATCAGTCACCGTGTTATCTATATATATATCCCCTCCCTCCTGAGCCTCCCTCTCCTCTCCCCATCCCACCCCTTTAAGATGTAATCTGTTTTAAACAAGCCCTCCAGATGATTCCTTTGCATGCTAAACTTTAGAAGTACTGCCCTATTCAACAAATTACCTTCCATAGAAAATAATTCTCCAATTGTTCCACCTTTTACAACTATAGCATTCAGTAGGTTGAAGACATGGAAATTTCCTAAATTGGCTGGTAGGGCTAGTCTCATTTTAAAAACTGGTAGTTCAGATGCCTTTCTCTGCTCTTTCTCAACAAGGGAGTGAAGGGCAAGGACACATATTCACTGTTGTAAAAATGCTTCACAGGAAGTACTCAGTGGATGTCTGTGAAATGAATTGCATGCCTGAGCGAATGAAAAAGGCCAACGAGACTGATTTGTTTCCTGGACTGCTACTTATGACACAATATGAGAACTTTAGGCTAGGGAGAAGTCCGCACAGAGCTCTTAATCTGGCTAAAGACCTGCGTCCTAATTAGGAAGGATTTCATGTCTTCCAGTTTCCACTAATGGCAGTCAATTATTTAGACTAACCATCCCACTAAAAATAACTTAAAATGCTGGAAAAAGAGCTTTGGGGTTGGTGACCATGTGGAGGTGGCAGTGGGGCCCTCAGACTTCATGGAAGTTTCAGTGCCCCAATCCACATACCTTGCCCTATGCACCTCTTCCACCTGGCTGTTCTTAAGTTATATCCTCATATAATAAAGCAGTAATCTGTCACCAAGAAATGAACAGCACAACGTTCCAGAGAACAAAGAACAATGATTCATCACAGTTTCCCTAGCACAACAAAGAGGACAGGTCACTGCAGACAAAAGACTCTGGCACACTCACCATGGAATCCCCAGGATATGGCACTGTGCCTTGCAAATCTATGCTCAATAAATAGTTACTGCAAGGTGGTTTTCCTTGAGAGCAGACAATGACATGATAATTTTAGAAAGGGGACCCACTGAACTTTGGGTCAAATTTTCTTGGAGAAGTTGAATTCTATTTTTATTTGACTGCTTCGATTTTCCTTGAGCAAACAACACAAAATGTTAAAAAGAAAAGCATCTTCTTAAAAGCAACTCATTGTTAACAAGACAGAAAGAGACACCAGGGTTCCGTAAGAGGGGAAATAGGAATCCAGAAAGGTAAACAAGCACTGCTGCTGCTAGTGCTGCTAAGTCACCTCAGTCGTGTCCGACTCTGTGCGACCCCATAGACGGCAGCCCACCAGGCTGCCCCGTCCCTGGGATTCTCCAGGCAAGAACACTGGAGTGGGTTGCCACTTCCTTCTCCAGTGCATGAAAGTGAAAAGTGAAAGTGAAGTCGCTCAGTCGTGTCCGACTCTTAGCGGCCCCATGGACTGCAGCCTACCAGGCTCCTCCGTCCATGTGATTTTCCAGGCAAGAGTACTGGAGTGGGGTGCCAAACAAGCACAGAAGCCACTTTTGCCCTTAAGGCAGTGCTAATTCTGGCAGATTTCATTTTTGCTTTAAGGACATTGCAGGGGGAGAAGTACAGAAATCAGCCAGGTGGGGAATCTAAAGGAAGCCATCCCTACTGTAAACTCGGACCCTAAAAGACTGCCCTCTCATGTTAAAGGTGAGTCAGGAAAAACCAGCTCTCATTTTCTCCCCAAATTTGCACTTGCCCATGACTTGAACTTGAATTTAAGTGGTCAAAGATAGATAGCATACCCCCTATTCATACATATGCAAGACCAACAGGATCCCCTTCTGGAGGAAGGATTCTTGGGTGAATCACTGTCTAGGATGAGTTCTAAAGGATGAGTAGGACTTTTCTGGGTGCAAGAGAGGGAGGACTCTAAGCAGGGGCAATATCATGGAAGAAAGTTGAAAGGTTAAGGAATTAAAAATTCCTGACAGTGTTGGCTCCAGAATCCTTCTTGGGGAAGATTGGCTTGTTTGATCAAATATTTTGTTAGGCCACTTGGAGAAGAGACAGAGACTCTGCAAGTACAGGTGTTGATAAGGACTCAAGCAACCCAAGATTTATTAAGCTGCTCAGCAATGGAAGGGATTTGGTGTTTCACTCTTGAGAGAGGAAGATGAGGGGAAAGGGAATTAGAAGGAGAGGAAGAAAAGAGATTAGCAGGATGCTAAGGGATCACAGTGAATGAAAAGCCATTGGGGGAACTCTGATGGTAGCTGGGATAAAGAACTTTTAAATACAGAAGCTATGGCTTATAAGGGACTCTTAGTTATATATTATATGGTATGATGTGATTCTTCCTTCAGACCCTTACCTGATCAGTGAAATTTACCAGGCTCACAAACGCTGTTTGGATGAGGTCTTTGGAGGAAACTAAAAAATGACTGTTTCACATCTGGGTCAAAATGTTGTTGAACAGAAGCAGAATACGTGGAGCCGGTACCCAAAGTCAGTTACAGCCATCCCCACCCCATCCTGGGAATTTCAGTACATTTTGAGGAAGGCTTTGGGTTACCAGAATGTATGGAATAAAGATTTGAGCGGAACTTAGTTGAATCTTAAGGGCTGAAAAGACGGCTGAATTTTGGGCTATATCAGAAGAGCTGATACAGAATATTGAAATCTGAGGCACAGTAGAGAAGAGCTGCTTGAGAGGGGAAGCAAGTGAGGAAGACAAGGGTAACACCCTGCATGATCTCACGGGCCCTTTGGATGACACCTTCCGAGCAATGTGGACCCAGTTAGAAACACGGGAAGGAAACTCAGAGATACAGATGTGGACAGTGGAGCCGCTTTCTTCTCTGCACCCATGCCACTGGTTTAGTGTCAACCTCCTGCACAAATTTGCTAAAAGAAGAACTAACACTTGGGACTGTTATACATGGAATGTATTATCTCAAAGTCACTACATAGGGGTTGGCAAACTATGACCCACAGGCCAAATCCAACCTACTGCTGTTTTTGCAAGTAAAATGTTATTGGAATACAGCCATGACCATTCATTTGTATACTGGCTATTGTCTATGGCTGTTTTTCTGCTACAACAGTAGAGCTGAGTAGTTTGACAGAGACTGAAAGTGAAAAAAGTGAAAGTGTTAGTTGCTCAGTCGTGTCTGACTCTTTGCAACCCCACGGACTGTAGCCTGCCAGACTCCTCTGTCCATGGAATTCTCTAGGCAAGCTAGGGTCTCCCACATTGTAGGCAGATTCCTTACCATCTGAGCCACCAGAGAAGCCCTTGACAGAGACTATAGAGCCTAAAGTATTTACTATCTGGTCCTTTAAGAAAGAAGTCTGCCACCCCCTGCACCAGCTAGTCAAGGAGAATCTGGTGTCCGCTGATTTGGGGTACTGGAGAAGGGATGCAGGTATTCTGTTCTCAGACCTCTGAGCTATGATCTATGACTATAATCAATAGACACAGTGTGTGGGCATGACAAGTGAAAAATATTTAAATACATTTGATTAATGGCAACCTAAGCTTTAATATCTAAGTTTTTAAAAGTTACATTTAAATTAGATGAGTCAATTTCTCAGCATCTGACCCTCAAATATTACACTAGCCTAGGAAGATGAGCCAGTAGAATATGTTAATCAATCATTTGAGTTGTCATTCATCTAAAACCAGTAAATTGCAGGAAACCATTTAAAATAAAAGGCAAAGCATAAAGAAGTCATATTTCTCTTTCACTGTAGGGTCTCATATCCCTACCCCTTAGCTTTAATATTAACAGAATTTATAGAAGGAACTAATTAAATGAAATATTAAAGTTTCAGTATTAAATAATTTTATAGCTTAAATAATACATGTCTCCTAAGCAAATAACAATAAATTATTAGTGTTGAAATCTGTAGCCACATAAAATTAATGTTTACTTGTTTAAGAGAAAGATATGTTCCCTGTAGATAAACCAATATATTTCTTTGGAGTCACTTTACAGGATTTTGATTTGGGGGACTGAATTTAGCCAATAACGATCAGAGGCATGATTAAAGGAAAGGCTAGAACAAACATATGCTTATTTTTTGACAGGAAGCTAACAGTTAAAAACAAAACAACAAACAAACCCCCAAACCTCAGGAATCAGAAAGCAATGGCATGAACACAGAAATAAAATGGAACTTGTAATTAAATCTTAAGCAATTCTCAAGACACTTCCTTAATTGATATTTATCTTCCTAATGGACTAGGAAGGAGATGTCAGCTGAATGGAAAAAGGAAGTAGGCATCTGTGATTTTGAGTATCTGTACCTGCCACTGTTAAATTTTCAACGGAAAAAACACAAAAGAATGCCACTTACTTATTAATATTTTTTAAGGAGATCAAGTGATTATACATAATAGTGACTAGTATAATTGTCCCAAAACATACCAGTGAAGAAAGTAACTGATGTACAAAGATTAACTTGCCCTTGGTCACTGGGTAAGCCAGACCACAATCCTGGTTTTCATGTTGTGTTTCAGTGCTTTCTGCTAGCCCAGTGATTCTCAAAACAAGTTGAAAACTACTAAAAATGCAGATCCCCTAGATCCAATCCAGACCCAGTGAGTCAGAGTCTCTACAGATAGAGCTTGAGTACAGGCTAAGACACTTTAGTGGCATCCGACTCCTTGCGACCCATTGGACTATAGCTTGCTGGGCTCCTCTGTCCATGAGATTCTCTGGACAAGACTACCGGAGTGGGTTGCTGGGTTGCCATTTCCTTCTCCAGGGGATCTTCCTGACTCAGGGATCAAACCCTTGTCTACTGCATCTCCTGCATTGCAGGTAGATTCTTTACCACTGAGCCACTGGGGAAGCCCATAGACAGAGCTTGGGAATCTGTATTTTCAGAACACTTGTCATGTTATTTTGATGTGCCCAGTTACCAGACTAGTGGTGGGTAACAACTTAGTTTCACTGTGCTGCCTATTCTGGAAAGAAAAAAAAAAATAGGTGGATGAGAGGAAACAATTTTTCATCTCTGTTTAAATTGCCAAGTTAGTTCAAAACACATTATAATATTTAAAAAGCCACCCCCTTAAGTACAGCCACACTTAGAAAATTAAGCTGCTGAGAGCTAATACATTACGACTTGTATTCATCCTTACCATTATGAAGGTAATGTTCTTCATTGTTCTGTTTTGTTTTTGAGATACCTTGAGGTTTGAGTTGGGAGCCATAGACCCTGAACCTGGTTTGGAAGAAGTAAGCCTCAGTGTGGATAGGGTAGTGTTACCAATGTTGCCCTGATGATACGTTCTAGAGAAGTTGAGGAATACTACTGAGAGAAAAGAGAACTTCTATTTCTGTAAGCTTCCCAGCTACTATTTAAAAGGGTGTTAAATGGGAGGGGGAGGTTCTGAGAATATAGGATCATCCTGGTTTTCCCATTTGGGGACTAGGAAAGAAAAAACTTCACATGGAATAAAGTGAAAAGCAAATTTTATTTATTAGGAACTAGGACATGGTTGTACCTAGATACTGCTTCAAATAATACCTTATTATATTTATAGGTAATTGAGTATATGCTGTGTTTAATTTTGTGGTCAGTTAAAGAAACAAAAAAATATTAATGACCCAGATAACCACGATGGTGTGATTACTCACCTAAAGTCAGACATCCTGGAGTGTGAAGTCAAGTGGGCCTTAGGAAGCATCACTAAGAACAAAGCTAGTGGAGGTGATGGAATTCCAGCTGAGCTATTTCAAATCCTAAAAGATGATGCTGTGAAAGTGCTGCACTCAGTATGCCAGCAAATTTGGAAAACAGCCATGGCCACAGTACTGGAAAAGGTCAGTTTTCATTACAATCCCAAAGAAGGGCATTGCGAAAGAATGCTCAAACTACCACACTACTGCACGTATTTCACATGCTAGCAAGGTAATGCTCAAAATTCTCCAAGTTAAGCTTCAATAGTACATGAACTGAGAACTCCCAGATGTTCAAGCTGGATTTAGAAAACTCAGAAGAACCAGAGATCACATTGCCAACATCCACTGGATCATAGAAAAATCAAGAGAATTCTAGAAAAACATGTACTTTTGCTTCATTGACTATGCTAAAGCCTTTGACCATGTGGATCACAACAAACTGTGGAAAATTCTTTAAAAGATGGCAAAAGAAGACCACCTTAGCAGCCTCCTGTGAAACCAGTATGCAGGTCAAGAAGCAGTTAGAATCAGACATGGAACAATGGACTGGTTCCAAACTGAGAAAGGAGTACATCAAGGCTGGTATATTTTCACCTTGTTATATGCAGAGTACATCATGAGAAATGCCAGGCTGGATGAAGCACAAGCTGGAATCAAGATTGCTGGGAGAAATATCAATAACCTCAGATATGCAGATGACACCACCGTTGTGGCAGAAAGCGAAGAGGAATGAAAGAACCTCTTGATAACGGTGAAAGAGGAAAATGAAAAAGCTGGCTTAAAATTCAGTGTTCAGAAAACTAAGGTCATGGCATCTGGCCCCATCACTTCATGGCAAACAGATGGGGAAACAATGGAAACAGTGACAGACTTTATTTTCTTGGGCTCCAAAATCACTGCAGATGGTGACTGCAGCCATGAAGTTAAAAGACGCTTGCTCCTTGGAAGAAAAGTTATGACCAACCTAGATAGCATATTAAAAAGCAGAGACATTACTTGCCAACAAAGGTCTATCTAGTCAAAGCTGTGGTTTTTCCAGTAGTCATGTATGGATGTAAGCGCTGGACCATCAGAAGGCTGAACATTGAATAACTGATGCTTTTGAACTGTGGTGTTGGAGAACACTCGAGAGTCTCGTGGACTGCAAGATCAAACCAGTTAATCCTAAAGGAAATCAACCCTGAATATTCATTGGAAGGACTGATGCTGAAGCTGAAGCTCCAATACTTTGGTCACCTGATGCAAAGAGCATACTCATAGGAAAAAACCCTGATGCTAGCAAAGACTGAAGGCAGGAGGAGAAGGGGACGACAGAGGATGAGATGGTTGGTTGGCATCACCGACTCTATGGATATGAGTCTGAGCAAGATCCAGGAGATCGTGAAGGACAGGGAAGCCTGGTGTGCTGTAGTCCATGGGGGTCTCAGAGTCAGACACGAATGAGTGACTGGAAAACAGCAATGAAAAGCAGTATTTTCTCTGACTTTTCTCTTAGATTTCAAGTTTGTTTAAGGGTTTTGGAGCCAATTACTAACCAAACCATAGGACCATTTAGGTAGAGGGTATCAACATTTCAGTTAAATGCCTCTGTGAGTGCTTTTGCGGGCACAGTGAGTTCCATCAGGTACGGCAGCATTAAATTCCTACTCAGATCCCTTTTGGCCAAATATAAAACCTCACACTGCTGCTTTTGATCCAGGGACCATTGCCTATCCTCATATCACACACGATCTGCTAAGGGTTTCCTCTGGCTCCAGGAAAGCCCTGTCTGATCTTATGGTCCTTGGAGCTGAGCAGGAATTTAGGGCTCACAGCCACTTTTGGGAATCAGATAACAAAGCAGGTACACCAAGGAATGAGTCTGTAGATGTGAACTGAGCACACTTTCCCACAAATATGAACATATTTCTTTGCATTAAGTGAATGAAAAACAGTAGTTTACAAAAAATGTTGAATGGAATCTTCAAATTTAAAAAATGGAGGAGACATATTGAAATATTAACAATGGTTACTGTTTCTGGATAAAGGAAGTACAGAAGGTTTTCTTCCTGTGCTTTAATTTCATTTTTTCTTCCATTGGAAAAATGGAAAATTTATTTTATTTTTGGATTTTCATGATTTCCAAGTTATTCATACAGAAATATCAGGGTTTTTTTTTTTTTTTCCAGTTAAAATTTTTTTCTTTATATCTTTTTTCTTTTTTCTTCTGTGTTAGTTTTTAATTGGGAGAAAAAGCTTTCTTTTTATTTTTTCATATAAAGAATATGTTTACAAATTGGAATAGATCCATGGAAGTCTGATCAAGACAGTGAAAGTCTCGACACAGGAAGAAAGAAGAGTAAAGTCTGTTGAAAATGAGTGTTCATCTGGCAAAAAGAACTCAGACAGTCAAAAGAATCTTCAAACTCATGAGGGGTTGCTATCATAAAGATAACATGTGTGCATGCTCAGTCATTTCTGTCATGTCTAACTCTTTTGACTACTTTCTTAAATGAGAAAGACTTCTTAAATGAGAGATCTGACAATGTGAAATTATAAAACAAACAAGCAAAAGCAAGAAAACAATTACACAGGTTATTTCTCACCCATGATTTTGAGTTTTTTTTTTTTCTTTCCTAAAAATGGTTCAAATAAATATTGATACAATACAATAAAGCTGGCACTAATATCTCGGAAAACTACTTGTTTGTACCCTGTTTCTTCATACATAAAATGGGGATAATAATAATACTTATCTCATAGGGCTGTTGTAGGGATTAAAAAGAATTACCACATTAGTAAAACATTTGGTACAGTGCCAACACATAGTAATCACTCATATATGCTAGATGACATTTTAAACATAATCTGTAATACATTATAGAAAATTTGGTAGAGCATAAATAAAGTCTGAATAACAGATTCTGGGAGTATTTTTGAGCAGATGGTGTTAGAGAATTATAAGGAACCACTATGCTACTCTTTGGGCTTCTCTGGTGGCTTAGATGGTAAAGAATCTGCCTGCAGTGCAGGAGACCTGGGTTCAATCCCTAGGTCAGGAAGATGCCCTGGAGAAGGGAATGGCAATCACTCCAGTATTCTTGCTTGGAGAATCCCATGGACAGAGGAGCCTGGCAAGCTACAGTCCATGGGGTTGCAAAGAGTTGGACGTGAAGAAACACAAGCTGGAATCAAGATTGCTGGGAGAAATATCAATAACCTCAGATATGCAGATGACACCACCCTTATGGCAGAAAGTGAAGAGGAATTCAAAAGCCTCTTGATGAAAGTGCAAGTGGAGAGTGAAAAAGTTGGCTTAAAGCTCAACATTCAGAAAACGAAGATCATGGCATCCGGTCCCACCACTTCACGGGAAATAGATGGGGAAACAGTGGAAACAGTGTCAGACTTTATTTTTCTGGGCTCCAAAATCACTGCAGATGGTGACTGCAGCCAGGAAATTAAAAGACGCTTACTCCTTGGAAGGAAAGTTATGAACAACCTAGATAGCATATTCAAAAGCAGAGACATTACTTTGCCAACAAAGGTTCATCTAGTCAAGGCTATGGTTTTTCCTGTGGTCATGTATGGATGTGAGAGTTGGACTGTGAAGAAGTCTGAGCGCCGAAGAATTGATGCTTTTGAACTGTGGTATTGGAGAAGACTCTTGAGAGTCCCTTGGACTGCAAGGAGATCCAACCAGTCCATTCTGAAGGAGATCAGCCCTCGGACTGCTTTGGAAGGAATGATGCTAAAGCTGAAACTCCAGTACTTTGGCCACCTCATGCGAAGAGTTGACTCATTGGAAAAGACTCTGATGCTGGGAGGGATTGGGGGCAGGAGGAGAAGGGGATGACAGAGGATGAGATGGCTGGATGGCATCACTGACTCGATGGACGTGAGTCTGAGTGAACTCCGGGAGTTGGTGATGGACAGGGAGGCCTGGCTTGCTGCGATTCACGGGGTCGCAAAGAATCGGACACGACTGAGCGACTGAACTGAACTGAGCAACTAACATACATACTACTCTTTATAAAGTTCAATTAAAACATTAATTCACAGGGCTTCCCTGGTGGTTCACTGGTAAAGCATCCGCCTGCCAATTCAGGAGACACAGGTTTAATCTCTGGTCCAGGAAGATCCCACATGCTGAGAAGCAACTAAGCCTGTTTGCCACAACTACTGAGCCTGTACTCTTTAGAGTCTAAGAGCCACAACTGCTGAGCCCTCACGCCCTAGAGCCTGTGCTCTGCAACAAAAGAGGCCACTGCAATGAGAAGCCTCAGCATCGCAACTAGAGAGTAGCCCCCATTCTCCGCAATTAGAGAAAAGCCCACACATAATGAAGCCTCAGCACAGCCAAAGACAAAGAAACAAAATTAATTCAAAATGAAGGAACAGATCATTCTAGAGTTCTAGAATGCAGTAGATGAATTTGATGTTTGCCTTTTAAAAATATACACTAACTTTTTACTTCTTGCCAAGTTACTAATAGATGTGGACACTCCAAAGTTTAGTTCATTGTCATATTATGCCTTCCCGGTGATGTGATACACAGAAGAGGTCCATAACCTTAAATGCTTTTTCTCACAAAACAAAAATACAGTAATATATTAAAACCTTTTATAATTGTTTGCATTATCCAGTCTTTGTTTTACCTGTCCTCTGAGGCAGTTGGGCGAGTAGCCGTTTCTAGTGGAGTGTGCAATTCATTAGAATAAAAGGTGTCTGACAATATGTCAGCTCCTTCAAGCTCCCTACAGCAGTAGGGCTGGCCATGAATTACCTCCATGCTTCTTGGCTAAAAGGGCACAACCTGCAAAAAGAAAAGGAGGGCACACTTGGTTAAAGAGTCACTGGGTTAGCTGCTGTCACACTGACCCTCCCTCAGGGCAGGCAGGAAACTTGCTTTGTACTGCTCAGTAGTTCAACCCAAGTCTGCTTAGAAATCATGGGCTCCTATCTTTGGGGTGAGCTCTATCTGTGGGCCCTCGGGTGTCCTTTCAGTAACAGACAGCAACTTAAGTTCTATGGAAACGAATTTCAACTAAAACAAATCCACAAAGTGGAAGAGGTTCCAAAGTAGAGTATGAATGCTAAGTGGATGACTCGTGGACTCATTTAAGGCCTCTACCTTGAGCGCATTGACTGACCTTCGATTCTTGCCTCAATTTTAACCGTAATTATTCAAGAAAACTCAGCTGATTCCCCCTGCCCTGGTCTTTTTTTTTTTTTTTTTTTTTTTAAGCAGGGAGACTCAGCATCCAACAGAATTAACACCTGCGCTTCTAAAGTCTTCAGGGATTCCAGTCGAGAGGTTCTTTGCAGAGAGGTGGAGAAACAGCGGTGCAGCACAAGCGAGACCCCAAAGTGAGAATTCCACCCCTCCTTAGGACTTGATGAGGGAAGCAAAAGATGCGCTTTGGCCAGGAGGGGCCTAAGCCTTGCCTCCAGGGCCATCAACGCCCTGCCGATCTGTGCCTCGGGGTTCCGACGCACCTTGGGACATCAGCCTGGAAGCCTTAGGCGGCAGAGCCTCCCTTTCCCCTCCCTGGAGCTGGAGGGCCTCTGCGGGGCGTGGAATTCCGCCGTCGTCCGCACCTGCGGCCCGGGGGAGCTTGCGTGCAGGTGCGGGTGAAGGAGAGAGAGGGCCGGTGGGCAGGCCAGGGGTGGGGTTGAGGGTGCCTGTGACGGCGACCGTGACCGTGGCAATAGGTAATGCATGCTTGCCGGGCGGCGGGCTTCGGGGAGGAGACCAGGGACGGCAGTGGGCTCTTAGAAGTTTCGGAAGAAGCCAGCCCGCGAACTCTTGGAACCCGTAAGAATTGGAAGCCGGAAGGAAGGTGGGGAACGAAGGCTAGACTCCCCGTCGACGCGCGAAAATTCTTCCGGCACCCCTGTCCCTCGGTCTCGCCCCTTTATTCGCCCCTCCCTTCGCCCCTGGCCCCGCCCCCTGGCGTCCTGGGCAGGACGTATCACGTGCTCCTTCGAGGGCTGCTTGGTCCAGGCGGCTCCCGGCCTTGGGGCCCGCGCGTTCTCTGCTGTGCACTGGGTGGTGGAGGAGTGCGGTGCCAGTGAGACTCTGATGAGGAGGGAGCCTCCAACACATCCATGTTCCTTACCCTCAATGGGGAACAGTGCGGCCTTATCGAGGGTGGCTTCCGCAGGACTCAGCACGTGCAGCCCCTACATTATGCCAGGCCGAGGCGCTTCCTCTTCTAGGTGGGTGTGGACAGGGCAAACAGGCAGTGTGCCTGCGGTGGTCTACCCGATCAGCAAAGACCTCGCCCTGCTTTCTTACCTTTGTTACCAGTCCTCCCTTCCCCGCCCCCAATCCTCCCGAAGAAGCCAATGTGAACCACAATTCTGCATCTACGGGACCACGAGTTTCTGTGATGGCTGAGGAAAGAACCGCTGAGAAGGACCCTGATGTGGGAATGTTGGTTACTTTTGCGGGGAGAGGCTGGAACTGAGCCCGCAGGAACACAGGGGAAGGTGGGGGCAGGAACGACCACCTCTCAGAAGGGAGGTGTAACAGGGCTGTTCTCTGCCTGGTTCCCAACTTCACTTTTACTTTTCACTTTCCTGCATTGGAGAAGGAAATGGCAGCCCACTCCAGTGTTCTTGCCTGGAGAATTCCAGGGACGGGGGAGCCTGGTGGGCTGCCGTCTATGGGGTCGCACAGAGTTGGACACGACTGAAGTGACTTAGCAGCAGCAGTGGGTATTCATTTTGTGCTGTGCTTTCCAGGTGAGTGTTAGCTGATGTGAGGGAAAGAAAGCTGCCTTAGAGTAGACCAGGTGGTAATTTTGTATTGCTGGTCTGTTTCTTTGTCCCTGCACCTTTCTCAGAGTCCAGTAGTTACCAGCCACTAAACCAGGAAGCATAGATTTTTCAGGACGCAGAGTTGTGAATTAGGTGAAGTTTGACTTTCTTTTTGACCCCGTTAACATTTTTTTTACCCAAAAAATTTCTCATAGAATTTCACCTCAGCCTTTTCGCTGCTTGGTGTGTGCAGGATACCCATGACATTATCTTGTCAGCCCAGCCTATTTTATGTGCCTGGCCTCCCAGGACTTTACATACGTCACCTTTTCCCATGCTTGACCTTTGTCCAAATTTCCTCATGGCTCGATTCTTCCTGGGAGGTAATAACTGAGTGTCATAGGTTTAATCAGTGACATCTGATGAGCTGTGTCACTAGCCACATGTTAGTATGTAATGGGTGTTTGTGATACCAGGAAAGTTGAGGAAACTGTAAGTTGATTGACCAGGATATGTGGTGATAGCTTCCTGGTGGGTTTGAAATTTTATTTTGGTCAAATGACTGTTGTTGTTTAGTCGCTCAGTTGTGTTGAACTCTTTGTGACCCCACGGACTGTAGCCTGCCAGGCTCCTCTATCCAGGGATTGTTCAGGAATATTGGAGTGGGTTACCATGCCCTCCTCCAGGGGATCTTCCCAACCCTGGGACCTAACTCATGTCTCCTAATGTCTCCTTCATTGGCAAGTAGGTTCTTTACCACTAGCGCCACCTGGGAAGCCAGAGTGTAAAGGTTAGGAAAATTTAATTATTTTTGCCTTTGTTATTTTCAAGTAAAATTTACAGGCAAGAATAAGTTTTTTGCCAGATCTTTTAAAAAACAGTTGTTGTCTTTGGAAATGTTTTTACATCTGCAAGATTCTAAAGGATGTCAGGATTGGGTCTATTATTTAACCAACACTCTTTAATCTAGGCTTTTATGATTTAATTCACACCATCTCAGCCATCTGGTGGTATGTATGTGACCCCCAACGAAACACATGTCATCGTTGTTTAGTTGCTAAGTCGTGACTGACTCTTTTGCATCCGCATGGACTGTAGCCCACCAGGATCCTCTGTTCATGGAATCTCCTGGGCCAAGAATACTGGAGTGGGTTGCCGTTTCCTTCTCCAGGGGATCTTCCCAGCCCAGAGATCGAACCCAGGTCTCCTGCATTGCAGGCAGATTCTTTACCATCTGAGCCATGAGGGAAGCTCCTTTACTGCCCTAGAGTGGGTCAAAGATATTTATTATCATAAGGAAAAAAGCCCCGGACCAAATTCTGTGTGGATTTTCCCTATAGACTGTGTGGAAATCCCTACAGACTGGAGTGGGTTGCCATTTCCTTCTCCAGGAGACCTTCCTGACCCCGGATCGAACCTGCATCCCCTGCATTGCAAGCAGGTTCTTTACTGCTGAGCCAGCAGTAGCCTCCTATCTAGATGTGTGCAGCATGATTGAGCAAATCCCCTTTTGGCCTGCCATATTGACTTCTCTTTCACTACCTCATTTCCCTTAATGTATTTTGTTTACCTTTTGTATCACTCGTAATTCTTCCAGTAGGGAAGGTGAAATTTGAAATGAAAAAAAAAAAAGTATGCATAGAATATTGCATCTGAGTTGATGAAAATTCCAAACTACTAAAACTAGACCTTTAACTGTCAAGAAAAGAATATGCAGGAAATATATAACAATGTAAAGCATGGATTATATTCTATAATCTTTTTAAAGGATGTTATAGAGACTTTTAACCCAGTGGCATTTGATAATGAGTAAAACTTTAAGAGACTTAGTACTCCTTGGCAGATATGAATATTTTTATTTTGATCTTTTTTCCAGTTTTATTAATATAATTGACATACAGCACTATATAAATTGAGGTTTCCTTGATGGTTCACATGGTAAAGAATCTGTCTGCAATGCAGGAGATGCGGGTTCAATCCCTGTATCAGGAAGATCCTTTGGAGAAGGGAACGGCAACCCACTTCAAAATTCTTGCCTGGGAAATCCCATGGACAGAGGAGCCTGGTAGGCTACAGTCCATGGGGTTGCAAAGAGTTGGACACGACTGAGCAACTAATACTAACTGTATAAATTGGGAATTCCTGGTGGCTCAGTGGTAAAGAATCTGCCCACCAATGCAGGAGACTCGGGTTCAATTATGGGTTGGGAAGATCCTGTAGAGAAGGAAATGGCAACCTATTCCATTATTTTTGCCTGGGAAATCCTGGCAAAAAGGATTCAGGAGAGGAGCCTGGTGGGCTACAGTCCATTGGGTCACAAGAGTTGGACATGACTTAATGATTAAACCACTACCACCACAACTGTATAAATTTAAGGTGTACAGCATAATGACATGATATGTTTTATGAAAATGAGGGACTTCCCTGGTGGTCCAGAGGCTAAGACATTGAGCTTCCAGTGCAGGGCACCTGGGTTTGATCCCTGGTTTGGGAACTAGATCTTGCGTGCAGCAACTAAGACCAGCACAGCCAAATATTCAATTAATAATAGATAATAGATAAATACTTTAAAAAAGAAGATGAATAAAGGAAAGCCTCATTCAAAATGGAGTTGGGAAGACCTAAGGGGGAGCTTTCATACACATACCACTCATCAGTTTACACATTCCAGCCAGAAGAAGCTTAATTTACAGCAGGAAGAAGGAAGATTTTCTTCTTGCCTGGAAATAATCCAGCCAATGAGAAACTGTTACAACCCTGAAATCTCCTCCAGTGAACTTTTAAACAAATAGCCCCTCCCACCTTCCACTTTTCCACTATTCTTCTATAAAAGAATACTCCTTCTTTTGGTCTCCAAACTATGGGATTCACTGGTGGCTCAGACGGTAAAGAGTGCCTGCAATGGGTCAGAAAGATGCCTTGGAGAAGGAATTGGCAACCCACTCCAGTATTCTTGCCTGGAAAATCCCATGGACAGAGGAGCCTGATGGGTTACAGTCCATGGGGTCACAGAGTTGAACACGACTGAGCAATTTCACCTTTCACCTTTGGTCTCCAGACTATGGTTTGCCGTAGTTTCCATGGCCCAAAGGGCAATTCATGTGGTATTCCCAAATAAATTGGATTTTGCTGACTAAACTGTTACCATTTTCTTTTAAAGCTTCACATTACTTGGTGTCAAAAGGGGTATTCGAAGGAGTTGAATCCCTAAAGAACTAATGATCCTGGGAATCATGCCTGGTACCCACTTGATCCCCTTGTGTTCTCCACTCTTTTGGTCTGGTAAGTCTCCTCTCAGATTCAAGCTCATTCCTTTTGATTGAGCTCTCCAGCTTTTTAGGGGGATCTGTTTTTGTTTTCTTGACACTATTGCCCTCTGTATGAGCACTCATTTGTTTTCTGAACCTCTGGTTTTGACATATAGGATCTCAATTCTCTAAATTCTCTCAGGAGAGTCCTCCTCCTGGGACCACGGCTTACTTTGTGTTCAAAAACTGTGGCCCCTTCTTTTGCATATTTTCTTTTTTTTTTTTTTAATTTTATTTTATTTTTAAACTTTACATCTTTTGCATATTTTCAACTAAATGGACCAACTTAATAAAAAATAGTTTAGAACTCCAGTGGTCACTATAGGGAACTTTCAAGCTCTTCATTATTGATAACTGTACATGTATTAAACCACTGGTCTGTGGATAAGATAATAATGTTTATGAATCAATACTGGTGAGGAAATATTAATAAGGCCTCATGAAGTGACTACTTTGCTTGTCCCACCTGTTCAAAATGTACTCCTGGGAAACTGTCTGCACTGCCCCGAATACTTTATTTAAAAAAAATTTTAACATTAAAACATTTTTAATTTTACATTGGTGTATAGTTGATTTACAGTATTGTGTTTCAGGTGTACAGCAAAGTGATTCAGATATACATGTATCTATTCAAATTCTTTTTTCTGAACATATATGAAATGATATTTATTATATGAAATTGGCTTAAGCAATATGGTGGCTAGTAAGTGCAAATCTGCTGCCCTTTGTGAACAAGCCTGATAAGCAGTCTCCAGCCACCCCTCAATCACTTAAAATTGCTCAACTGACCATTCAAATTTTTGGCAAATAAATTTTATACAACTCCCCTGTCTCAGGGATATATAATAAATATATTTTGTCAGACATTTATAATGTCTATTTTTGTTATATTTTATATTGGACTCTTAATTCAGTGATACAATAAAGGAAGGGTATGAGGAAATAGACTCTTCTATTTTTTTCAAGGGAGTACAAATTGGTATGGTAGAAAAGGAAGGCAATTTACCAGCATCTGTTAAAACTATAACTGTAGCATGGACACAACTGAAGCGACTGAGCATGCCCTCATGGCATTTTGGCCTAGGAACCCCTCTTCTAGGAGTTTTCCTACATGCATGCACACATAGGGTTTGAAAACATGCATAACAGGTCTCTAATGCACACAGAGATTATTCAGTGTAACACTGTGCATAATAGGAAAAGATTTGACATAATTGTTCACCACATAAATTGTTATTTCCATGCAATAGGATACCAGGCAGCTATTAAAAAGAATGATGACATGTTTTATATATTGTCTAGTAACAACCTCTAAGATATATTTAAATGGAAAAAAGTCAAAGTACTGAAGAGTTGTGGAGTATGTGCTATTTGTGTAGCAAATGAAATTACATGTTTTCTTATAAATTATGTGTATATGTGTGTGTGTGTATATATATTTATATAAGCATTTCTTATATATGCATGCTATTCCTAGAAATATGCACAAGAACCTGGCCACATTAGTTGCCTTTGAGAAGGGGAACTGATAACTGGACCTCAGTGGTGGGAGGGAGGTATTTGACCATATTCCTTTTTGCACTTTTTGAATTTGAACCATAGTACCTATTTGTTGCAGATTGCATTTTCTGGAAGCAGATTCTGAGATGGAGTTTGGGGTCTAAGCTGTTTATTAAAAGTCAACACCTGTGGAAGGAAGAAAAGGAAGCAAGATTGGGTAAAGGGACAGGTCCATCAGAGAAATGAGCCTGACAAAACCTTGGCTAACCTTCTGTGGAGCTCTGGAACACTGAGGGCATCTCAGAGCAGCCCTAGGTTGGGTGGGAAAAATTGTTTTCACCCCTGACTCAGTCAGGCATTGACTGCTTCTGATTTGGGATGGGTATTATGATGGGGCCAGATAGCTAGCTCTCTGCAGCTGAGTCAGCCCCCATCAGGGTTGACAGCTTGAGCGGCTGTCAACCGCTCAAGGTCTTATTCTGAAGGGAGATCTAGGTAGTGTGTCTCAGCAATGACATTACATTTCCTACCCTTATGCTTTGTGAGAATTTGAATGGATATAAAATCCCAATGTGTAAAGGGGGAAGTAATTTTCAGATGAATAAGTCTTCAAACAGTATACCTTCGAGGAACCTCTTTCTACCTGTTTAAGTCAATGATTTCCCACCCCCGACCCCCCCAGCCTTTGCATTCTAAGGCAGTTTTAACTGATGCAAGTAGTATTCTCATGTTTTGTTTGTTTAGAAATTTGAATCCATATAGAAAATTTTCTAAACATATTGAAATTAATTGCTTCTGGGGAATAGAAATTGGGGGTGGATGTGGTTGGGGTTTGAGACATTAGTTTTTCATCCAGCTGGGACAGTTTGGAGAGTAAAAGGGAGGGCTATTAATACTTACACTGGGGTAACAGGCGTAAATCTGGACTGTCCCTGGGAAACTGGAAGTTTTTGCAGTCACCCTAACTAGAAGCCTTGCAGAATTCTTTTGACTTTTTAAACTTGTGCAGGTATCTCTTTGCTAAACATAAAATAAATCTTAAACGAAGATTGAAGATGTATAGAACAGTCTTTTGGACTCGGTGGGAGAGGGAGAGGGTGGGATGATTTGGGAGAATGGCATTGAAACATGTATAATATCATATAAGAAACGAATCTCCAGTCCACGTTCGATGCAGGATACAGGAAGCTTGGGGCTGGTGCACTGGGATGACCCAGAGGGATGGTACGGGGAGGGAGGTGGGAGGAGGGTTCAGGATGGGGAACGCATGTACACCCGTGGCGGATTCATGTTGCTGTATGGCAAAACCAATACAATATTGTAAAGTAATTAGCCTCTAAGTAAAATAAATAAATTAAAAAATAAAAAAAGATTGATAAGGTTTTGGAAGTTAATTAGTACAACTTCACACAAGCAGAAGTGACATCTGTGATATTCCTTTTTGATATCCCTATTTGATACATAACCATCCAGTCTCTGCTTAAACACCTTTCCATGACTCATGTGAGTCAGTCCTATTACTAGGTAGTTATTGTTGTTAGAACCTTTTGTAACTTTATACCAATAGTCATAGCACAGAAGCCGTTGCCTCTGACTAGCCCTGGTTTTACATATACATCGCTTTCGTTAGCCCAAGAGAAGTGACGCCTCTCGCTGTCCCTCCTTAGCTTTTCTACACCACTGTGCTGTGTTTATTGGTATTAAACAGTGCTCGCAGACTTGAAAAGTGGGGACAGCAGGTTTGCTTAGGCTAAGAAACAAGACTGCAGAAATGATGTAGTGTCTTGGGTAAGGTCAGCAATAACCCTACAAGGTAAAAGCCTTGTCAGGTTTGATTGGCAAGTGAAAGGCTCATGCATCAGAGAAGTCGCTGACTCCAGTGATATAACCTCTGGCTTCATTCCTGTTCTCTTCTTCTGTCAGGCTGCCACCATTGCCCTCTCTCTGTCCTGTGATGTAGGACATGACCAGGATTGACGGAGAGAGAAGGCAGAGGGGGCAGTTGTTAAAATGTTACCCAGACAGATTGAAATCCAAATGCCTTAATTCACCATGATATGTTTTGATTAATGAGAGTGAGAAAGTGAAGAGGTTGTGATTTCTAATCAAAGAAAGTAATGCTTTAGTTACTGAAATGCAAATGCCTTAATTGGGAGGGACAAAAATTAATAGAAATAATTAACCAAAATTAATGAGGTCGAAAAGATATATTAAGAGGAAACTTAAAGCATCTTTGTCACAATTAGAAATACATTTGGTTTGTGGTAAAAGAAAGTATGTTAAGAAATTAAAGAGTCAAATATAAATATTTTAGCATTTGATCAATTTATGACTTCAGTTACTATTTTAATTTTATGAAAAACAACCTTTCCATTCCATTGTAGGTGTTTTAATGTAGAAAGAATCTTGCTGATTCTTAATGGGTACTGCCTGTTTTGTTAAGTATTCTGACTTTCCTTAAAGATGTGCTGATTCCTTAATGCTAATAATCCTTAACTCACAGCTAGACTCAGGCTGTAAAAATGTTTACTTTTGTCTACTACAAACTGTTGAATTGAGGTGATTGTGCATTAGTTTAAAATTTTAGTTGTTAAGTGAGCCTTTAGTGCACAGTATATTGTACAATATAAAGCAAGAGGATCTTAAAGACTTTCTGTTGTGGTGGGGTGGTGATTATTGTTTTTGGTTTAAGATTTTAAAATCAGTTAGCTGAGCACCAAAGAATTGATGCTTTGGAACTGTGGTGTTGGAGAAGACTCTTGAGAGTCCCTTGGACTGCAAGGAGATCCAACCAGTCCATTCTGAAGGAGATCAGCCCTGGGATTTCTTTGGAAGGAATGATGCTAATGTGACGACTTGACTCATTGGAGAAGACTCTGATGCTGGGAGGGATTGGGGGCAGGAGGAGAAGGGGACGACAGAGGATGAGATGGCTGGGTGGCATCACTGACTCGATGGACGTGAGTCTGAGTGAACTCCGGGAGTTGGTGATGGACAGGGAGGCCTGGCTTGCTGCGATTCATGGGGTCGCAAAGAGTCGGACACGACTGAGCGACTGAACTGAACTGAACTGAACTATGTACAAATGTGGAACATCTTCTGCCCTCTAGTGGTTAAAAGTAACTTTGCAATATCAGTTACAATTCAGTGCTTTAAATTACAAGGGAAAAGCTGTGTGACATTTTAAAAGCAGGTTGAAAATTATGTAGGTATATTGCCATAGCTAATTAGTATTGCTACATATTTTAAGAAAGTGAAACAATAGTTTTATGTTTTATTAATAACAATATACTAATGCCTGGAAACCGGCAAGAGGTAAAATAAATTTTGAGATAATTTTTCTTCAGGATTAAAATAATATTTCTCTATCTCTACAAAGAGACTGTCAATTCCACATTAATCTTAGTAAAGTATTACTCCACTCCTCATTCTAATAGTGATTTTCCAGTTCAACTCCTTTCATACTTTAGTTCCCACATTTACGAAGAGAATAACGGGGGATAATACTTCTCATTTCCTAACCTGCACACAGGATAGTACACATTGCTTTTGTGTTATGTTCTAAGAGGAAAATTTCATGATGTAGGGAAAAATAAAAATGGGCTATTAGAATGTGATAGTGCGCTGAAGTTCAGAGAGAAATGCTGTAACATAGTATGCGTATGACTATTGCCCGTTATCCCTTTCCCAGGGAAATTAAACTAATCAAATGCTTCATCTTCATTACTGTTCTGAAATAGATGTGTTCTCATATCTGACTGATAACAGAAGCTTTTGCTGTTCCAGATATTTCTAAAGAAGCACTAACTTCTGCCCCAGGTGAATACAAAGCCATGTAAACTAGTGAGATGATAAAATAGTTTGGGAGAAAAAAAGATTAGCAGCAATTGCTTCCTTGCAAAACAAGCTTCCAGGGAATATAGGAAAAATTTAATGTTCTGGTGAAAAATCTAATATTCCTAAATAAGCTTGTTAGAATCAGAGCATCTCTAAAAAGCGTCAACTTTATTGTTGTCAGAGGCATTTTTTTTCTTGTAGGCAACATAATGTTAAAGCTTTGAGTATGGTTATTTAAATATTAATAGTGTGAGTATAATTAGAGAATAGTACTAGACCTTGTAAAAAGGCAAGTGAAATGGACTTAATGCCACTGAACTGTACACTTAAAAACAGTTAGAACGGTGAATATTATGTTATGTGTATTTTACCATAG
This sequence comes from Bubalus kerabau, assembly GCF_029407905.1. Classification (NCBI taxonomy): domain Eukaryota; kingdom Metazoa; phylum Chordata; class Mammalia; order Artiodactyla; family Bovidae; genus Bubalus; species Bubalus kerabau. The sequence goes on along the minus strand of NC_073631.1, from coordinate 73,920,325 downwards.
CAAAATAGAATACATAAAAAAGGCAAATGAAATCTCTCTGGTTGTTTTCATACTTCTAACAGCAAATAAAATGTACAACATCTAATAAATGTTTTAGAAACTCAAGGCCACTTAATAACTAATAAGTTAAAATAAACATTGGGTATTATGTTCACCAGATAATATTTTTGTAATTCAATTTGACTCCAAGCAGCAATGTGATATTTTCCGCAGGGTGTTTAGTAACAAACATCAACTGCAAAAGGCAGGGAAAGGCTGCAGTAGTCCAGCACTCCTGCAATTCATGTTGGTGGACTGGGACAGGCTTACTTCGATTTACTTTAATTCCTTTATTGCTTTGTCCCACTTCATTAATGGGGTTGGTAAGAGACTGCAAATAACCCAGGGGGTGAGAGACATATCCAGGCAGAGGCGTACTTACTGATACCTTTCCCAGCTCCACTGGCCAGTGACTGCATATTTCAAAGCCTCTCTTGACCAGTTCGGTTCTCCCACTGAAGCAGAAACTGATAGTTGATGAAATTGATAATTGATGATAGTTGAGTTTCATCACCAACTATAGCACTTTCTTTGCTATAGAAAAAAGAAATCATTAGTTGCTTCTTTAGAGTCTAAAAATGGTAGAGCATTTCTTCTGTGATGTTTTAAATCTTTACGGTCATTCATTACTAAGGTGGACACTTCCTTACTTGCTCTTAAGGTAAATACCTGAACAAATGGCTAGGTTAAAGCTGTCCAGGCATCTAGGTCTTTTTAAATTTTTTTTCTCTTTCTTCCTTCTTTCTTCCTTCCTTCCTTCTTTCTAAATATCTGTATATGATGTTTAAAGCATTGAGGCTTTCTTCCTGGACTCCAGTGTGCTCATGTTTTCTTTTGAGAGCTTCATTCAACAACTGTTTCCTGACTACTCACTACGTTTGGGGGCTGGATGGGAGGTGATTGACGGGGTAGTGGACAGGACGGATGAAGGAGGAAAAGCACAAACTTTGAAATGAAACAGACCTTGGTCGAGTCCATCTGTTAGTTCTCATTTCTTCTGAATGTTCTTTGTGAGCTCAGTTCTTATGTGTAAAAATGAACATAACAAGAATGCTTAAAACAGTATTAAATTTAAAACAGACAGAATTATCATAGCAATCAATAGTCACTATTATTATTAAGCTGGGGATGGGATACAAAGAACAAGCTAGTGCAGCGGTTCCTAATTAAGGATGATTTTGCCTCCGAGGGAACATTTGGCACTCTCTGGAGACATTTTTAGTTGTCTTATTTATCGGATGGTGCTACTGGCATCTAGTGGGTAGAGACTACTGGTGTTGATAAACATCCTATGATGCGCAGGGCAGACTCCATAGCAAAAAACTATCCAGCCCACAATGTCAATAGTGTTAACCTTGGTTGAGTAAAGGAAAAACATTAAAATGTGCTATATATTTCATGTAATAGAAATATATATTTATGTAATATATATTTCATGTATATTTCAAGGAAGTGAGCTTGAGGAGAGGCTGGGCAGACCTGTCTGATTGCCTGTCCAATATCCATGCTTTTTTTTCCTGTCCTAATGTCAAATGGCAGCCCACTCCAGTGTTCTTGCCTGGAGAACCCCAGGGACAGGGGAGCCCGGTGGGCTGCCATCTCTGGGGTCGCACAGAGTCGGAAACAACTGAAGTGACTTAGCATAATGTCATTAATGCAGTGTGCCCAAAGGATAAACTACATTTCCCAGCTTCCCTTGCAGATTGGACCAACCAATGACATGAAAGAGAAAGTTGTTGGATGGGGTCCTTTAGAAAAAGAGCATCCCTATGCTTTGCCCCTTTTTTTAGCTGTGAAATGGCCTCATGGGAGTTGAGATGGCCTGGTGGGAGTCATGTGATTGGAATGATAGGTCCTTGATGACCCTGGAATTCCCACACCAGCCTAGAACTGCTTCCTTCCAGACATTGTTATAAATGTGGGGGGGAAAAAGTCTCTCTTGGTTAAATGTATGTTTTTTAGGTTTTCTTTTATATACAGTTGCATCCAAATTTGACCAGGATTGGGCCTTGAAGGATTTTGATAAGTATTAAAGGAGCCTTTGAGCTGAAGGAATTAGTACAAATGAAGGCATAGGAATGTACGTATTTTTGTGAACATGTATATTTCTAGGGAATAACATGTAGTTTGGTATGGTTATTAAATAACATGATAAGTTACATTGGAAGAGTATAGATAATGTTTGCAGGAAGGTCTTTAGAGAAAACAAAATGAAAGAGAAAAGACTCACATGAAGAAAGTAGAGGCTGGCACTCTCCCCTTTCTTGGCTGTTGCATTTTGTTGATCACACCTAGATGAACACTGACCTTTCATTTTCCTCACTGAGAAATTGGCCCCAGAGTCAGTACTTTATTTCTCAAGGTCATTGTTCTAGTATGATGTATGAAATGTGGACCCACGATCTCATGGAAGTTGCCTTCCCTGAAAATCATTGACATATAGCATGATCCCAAACTTTCCCCAGAAACCCCACACTCCCCTTGGCTTTACAAGCTGGCTAAGGTTTATGTTAGGGTGAATCCAAATGGAATTTCTTTGAGGAAGTGAAGTGTAGGAAGAGAGGAGGCGGGGTAGAGAATGGAATATTTGAGGGGATGTGCCTGGTAAAGCACAGGAGAAGAGCTGAGGAGGTGAGCACGCTTAACCACCTTGCTTCTATTGTCTGCTATTCTAAAAAGCCAATATTTGGAGGAAGATCAGGCTAAACCACTTGAGTGATTCTGATTAGGTGTTATGTTCTCAGTGCTTAAGTAACCAATCAGATAATAATACTCCTTAATAAACTGACTTAGATATTTAAAATAATTCTAGAAATAAAAATCTTCTGTGGCAGTAAATCTTAAACTTTATGGCATCACAAGGTCTACTGAGAATTTACCCAAGAACTCTGAAGTCTCTCCCCAGAAAAATGCACATATATATGTAATGATGCAGAGACAATGTCATTTTTAACAGCTGTGAGCATACCTTACAAGTAGAACTCCATCTTTGTTGCAAAAGTGAAGTTTTAATCAAAATGCCAAAATCTGATAGATTGGAAAATTACAAAGCCAGATCACTATGTGCAGACTTTATGAAGGAAGTGCTTGTTAAGTGGTTCTGCTAAGTTCTCAATTTTCTAACCCACTTGGAGACCATAAAAGGGTAAGATTTGAATTTGTGAAGAGATTTCTTTGGAGAGCATTGTTACCCTGCTGTGAATGCCCCCTACCGATGCCCATGTGCTAGGGATTACTGAGCCCATTACTCTTCAGCAAGGAGAGGCTTCCATATGATGAGGAAATGTGCTCCATGTGGTTGAGAGAAATGAAAAATTGGTGCTCAACTCCAGGCCCCACAGCTGAAGAGTCTGGGGGCAGCAAGATAGAAGAGGTGTGTTGGGATCACAGCCAGTGTGGAGAGTGAGCTGTGGGTAACCAGATATGAGCTGCAGGAAAGAGAGATTTGTGGAAGTGGCTTTGAGCCCTACTAAAGAGGACCCCTCGAAGAGAAATGGGCATGAACAGAGTGGGTGCCCATGTCCCTCGGCAAGGGCTGAGCCCAGCTATGGTGGGCGGGCCATCCTCTGGGTCCTGGGAGTGAATCCATTCACCCTAGCAAGAACTGTCCTGTATTCCTTGCCTCTCTTCTCAAATTCTCTTTCATCCTAGAAGAGTCCAACAAAGCCAGAGAGTGAGGAGGCAATTGAGGCTGGAAAAGAAAGCAGAAGTCAGTCTCCTTCCTGTCACCCAGCTCAGATCTCACATGGGAAGAGTTGAACATGAATGAATGAATGCAGATTGAAATGTTGATTACAATAGAATTGATACTGTGCATTTTTGACTTAGGCCAAAGAACCACTTAAGAGCAACAGTGAAGTTCATGGCATCTGCCCAAGTTTCTATCCAGGGCCAGTGAAAGATTTCTGCACAGTCTGTTCCCCATCCTTTACATTTTAAAGGGGGTGGTGGGTCACACACAAAAAATTTTGCATTTTGACGTTTCATGAGTCATGCAGTTATATTTTTTACCTACTGTGGGGTGTAAACAGATTTCTCAGGCCTGTGTGATAAGCTGGCCCTTGAGTTTCATGTAGAAAACAAAAGTGAAAGTGAAAGCCACTCAGTCATATCCAGTTCTTTGCCACACCATGGACTATATAGTCCATGGAATTCTCCAGGTCAAAATATTGGAGTGGGTAGCCTTTCCCTTCTCCAGGGGATCTTCCCAAACCAGGGATGGAACCCAGGCCTCCTGCATTGTAGGCGGATTCTTTACCAGCTGAACCACCAGGGAAGCTGAAGAATACTGGAGTGGGTAGCCTATCCCTTCTTGATCAGATCTTCCAGACCCAGGAATCAAACTGGAGTCTCCTGCCTTGCAGGCAGGTTCTTTACCACCTGAGCTATCAGGGAAGCCCAGAAAACAAAAGCTGTTCTCATAAATAAAGAGGGGAAGGGACTTCCCTGATGGTCCAGTGGCTAAGACTCTGTGCACCCAATGCAGGGGGGAACTGGGTCCTACATACCACGACTAAAGTTCCTGTATGTCACAGCTAAGACTGGGACAGTCAGATAAACAAACATCAGACAAAACAGGGAGGCATTGGACATCGTGAGAAAAGGCAGGGGTGGCAACAGGGCTGAAATAGGAGGAGCAGGACAGGCTACATAGTTTGCAGGGCCCACTGCAAAATAAACAATGCAGAACTCCTTGTTCAAATGTATTGAGAATTTCAGGACAGTGACAATAAAGCATTTAACCAAATGTGAGGCCCTGTGTACCTGCAGGGGTCACATGGCCATAAAGCTACCCTGGTGAATGTCAGAGGTCAGAAGAAGAGGAGACCCTGCTAGGGTTCCAGTTAAAGAGAGACTTGGGACAAGAGGCTTGTCTATTCAAGACTTTTCTCAGTGAAATCACGTGCAGTGTGACCTCCTCCTTGAGATCCCTCAAGTCCTCAGAGAGGTTGCAGACTTCCTTATGTGAATGGATTTCTTGTAGAAGCTGGTGAAGTGGGTAACAAGGGGCTGAAACAGAGTAAGCTCTGTGGGTTAGGGGGCAGCTGACAGTTGGTTATTCATTTAATATTTATTTTCAATAAATTTCAAGGATTTAGGTAAAGAACCCATGTTCTAGGACAATAAATTTTCTTGTGTCATGTAGTATCGAGAGACCAAGTGGCTTTCTGTTTATTTATTTATTAGTGCAGCAGAATATTTCATACTTTCACTTTGCTCAGGATGAGCAATTGGGACCAAATCTGGAAGTCCAGAGGAGCTGAATACTTTTATATGCAAGTCATGAATGGCGGGGGGGCCAGACACCCCTTCAGGGTTTATGAAGTGATGGCAGAGTCTCATCAGCCCTTGCCTTGCCCCATCCCCGTCTCCGCATCCCCCAGTCTCCTGGTGGTGGGCGAGAGGTTGACTGGGAGGGCTGCTACAGCTGTCCCTCACCCTGAAACCAAACGAGAAGTTTCTAGAAAGACAGAGTGGGAGTCACGAAGCAGGTACTGGCCATGCATTTCTGGTAGGTAGTGTGGTAGGCAGTAGGCTTGCTGGCCTGCCTCTGCCCCACCTAAGTGGGGCAGAGGGGCTTGGAGACAAATGGGGGCAGTGGCGGGGCATCCCAGAAGCAGCTTAAGTCCTGCCTTGGCATGACGAGGACCTCTGCCTTTTCTGTAAATCAAGTGGACACTGAGAAGGTAGCTGCCTTGAGTCTTTCTTTCTGGCAGTAAGAGTACAGATGAGATGAGGATGACTGGAAGAGATGAGGATGACTGGAAGAGATTAGGAAGCATCCAGGTGTCTTAGGTCACTGACCTGGGCAGTGTGACATTCCCTGAGTGCTTCCCAAAGTACTCAAAAAGTAGAAAAAGTAACATTATAACAAGAAGACCAGACAGGGACTTTCAATTCTCCACCCCCACTCAAAAATACCCATCCCCCTCCCTCACCCACCCAACTTGGAGAAATCGGAAGAGAAGACTGTTTTCCAGAGGCCTACCATTTTTCCCTCCCACCACCCTACCTCAGGGGTGAGAAAGGGGAGGAAAGAGGAAGAGAGAAGGAGCAGCCTTGCCTCTCCGGCTTCACGTCCTCCCAGCCCCCAGCCCCCAGACATGGGGGAGGGGAAACTTTGATTTGGCTATGAGTCGGCCATCTTCAGCTGGAGTTGACTGAGTTCTTTAATATCAAGCATTGACGAGGAAGATGAAGAGTGTGTCTGGGGTATTATTAAGAGATCTCTGCCCAGCAGGGAAAGGGGATTCAACACAGCCCAGCTGGGGGCAGGATAGGAGACAATTACTGCCACTCCTGGTTTGTACCTTAAGGAATTAAGATTGCTTAATAAATCTGATTAAGGACTTCTTATTCTATGACTAAAGTTGAATCACTGTACATCCGGGTGGTGGTATTGTGTTCATAAATTGTTAGTTTTAAGAGTAATTAGGTTTTGTCTACAAATCAAAAACTTGAAATAGCAAATGAGGAGGAAAAAAACATACCAGAAGGCAAATTTTCAGTTATGGATAGAAGAGACACTTAAAGAGGTGTGTAATAATTGCTTTTTTCTTTTATCTGTTTTTTAAAAAGATTTTCAATCTATCATGTATTTACTAACAGCTGATACAATGAAAAAGTAGGTGTATAAAAATATTGGGAAATGGTTTATTATTCATGTTCATTTAATTGTCAAACATGTTATTCTGTTAAATAATTTAATATTCATTGTAAAATTTGCCAGGCTGCTCCTCTGTTTAAATTTTTACTTAAGGGTACTTGTATTCATAAGATGGTGTTGTGGCTTAAGTCAGTCTCTCCCTCCTCTTCTCTTCTCCCCATTACCAAAGGCTTCTTAAGTGTATGCAATGCTCTTTTTATTTAGACAAAATTATTTCATCTTTATAGTATTTTTTACAGTTTTTAACTTTCAAGATATTAGCTGTACTAAGAAGGAAAACTTGCTGTGAATGATAATTTATTACAAGAGAACAGTGACTTCATTCTTTGTCTTCACCATAGATTTCTTTGCAGATTACAGGCTACAGCTTTAAGTCGTCTTTAGGGACAGGCTCCAGATTTCTTATTTTTCTTGTTTCAATTCTGCATCATCTATTTTCTGGAATCCCAGTCTCCTAAAATGTAAGCAGTGCAAAATGTTCTCATCCATCACAACAATAGCATGTGAAAACATACAAATGCAGGCCATGATCCCAATTGCCTAATTATACCTGAGTTGAATTGTGCAGCACTTGAAATGAGTGAGACATTGATGGGATCCTGAATTTGTAATGGGCACTTAGAATGACAAACTTACCACGGACTCATCTCTCTCCCTCATTGCCACTCCACTCCCAACATCTGATTCATTGCCAAACTCTACCAGTAGAGTCATGTTCTGTTTTATATAAAAAAATTTTTTTAACATTTGCTGTACTAGAAAATAATATGTAGGTAGCTTATTAAAATTTTGAACTTCTTGTAGTAGTTTATGCTAGGATTTTTACTAGTAGATATTCAATAAATATCAATACAAAGAATAATTATAATAACAGGAATTATTTATAACATGAGATTCTGGAAAAAGAAATTTTGATTTAAAGTTGAGGAAGAAGATCTGAATTTGAAACCTGGGTTTTTGAAATAGTGTCTTTTGTACTTGCAGACAACTCCCTCATGGGGAGCTTTCATGTTAGAGAAGTCAAATGTTGGACGATACCTCATAGGCATGAATTCCTCATTCTATCATTGCCTGTTCCTGCTTAGAGTGTGGCTGTAGAGAGATGTGAGGGACCCATATGTGGTTTAGGGGAAGCTAACTCATGACTTAATATCAGTATGTGTATGTGTTAGTCACTTTGTCATGTCCAACTCTTTGTGACCCCATGGACTGTAGCCCGCCAGGCTCCCCTGTCCATGGGATTCTCCAGGCAAGAATACTGGAGTGGGTTGCCATTTCCTTCTCCTGGGGTCTTCCTGACCCAGGGGTTGAGCCCCGGTTTTCTGCATTGCAGGCAGATTCTTTACCATCTGAGCTATAGAAACTGACCCTCTCAATTTATAGGTGTTCATTTCCCTGTGCCTTTTCCTTCTTACAAACTTAGCTTTTTTCTTTTCTCTCTCTCTTTTAAAAAATTTTTTTTAGCTGTGCTGGGTCTTTATTGCAGCATGCAGGCTTTCTGTAGTTGCAGCTCAAGGCAGGGGGAACACGGGATCTAGAGCAGGCAGGCTCAGTAGTTGTGGTGCATGGGCTTACTTGCCCTCCGGCACGTGGGATCTTAGTGATGATGGGATGGAACCTTCATCCCCTGCATTGGAAGGTGGATTCTTAACCACTGGACTACCAAGAAAGTCCTAAGAAACTTAAAAACTCTCTTATAAACTTCTTTTGAAAAAATGTAAGCATCTTAAAAGTTTCTAGACTAGCTCTGCTAACTGCATGTGCAATTAATTGGCATTCGAATATTTACCTTAGGTTCTTTTGACCAGGATTCTGGATTTCTTGGGGCTGGCAGGTCATGCAGTAAAGTAGCCCATTGGCAGATGGTGAATGCATGGACTGCTGGAGCAAATTACTCAGGGTTTTGGTGATGCTTTTGGCTGTTGTCGTTCTTCCAAACCTTTGGGGCAGATTTGGGACCCATCTGGAGAGGCTGTCCTCTCTATTTTTTCCGAGTCTTAGAGGCAGGTGGGCCATCACCCTAGTGCTCCTTTCTTCTTCCATGTTCCTCCCAAATCTCAGTGGCAGGTTGGCTGCAGAGGGTGGCATTTTGTTGACTGCAGGTGTATTCATCTTAATTTTTGGACCCCAATCTTTTACTTCTTCAAAAGTAAGACTTCTTTCTTTCTCCCAGCCTAGATCTCCTTTAGGCTATAATTAGAAATAACCATTAAATAATTTATTAGTGTTGTAAGCGGTAGTTTAAATTATTAAATTATGTTAAATCCAGACTTTAATTCATAGAAATGTTAAAGCTGTGAACAAAGTTTGTGCTTTCATTACAGAATTTTCAAAATAGATAATTTATATTAAGCTTCTTAAAGCACTCTAGTTTCTCCATCCCTGGACTATTATAAGACAACTATAAAATATTAATATATATAGTGAATGCAGCAATGTATTCGAGGAGCAGGAACATAATGAAGTATTGAAATAAAGTGAAAGTTTATTTTACTGTGGTTATTCTTTTTCTTTTAATTTTTTATTTTCTGTTGGAGTATAGTTGATTAACAATGTTGTGACAGTTTCAGGTATACAGCAAAGTGGTTCAGTTATACATATACATGTATCTATTCTTTTTCAAATTCTTTTCCCATTTAGATCGTTACATAATACTGAGCCGAGTTCCCTATGCAGTCCAGTGGGTCCTTGTTGTTATCTAGAGATAGCAGTGTGTACATGTCAATCCCAAACTCCCTAACTATCCCTCCTTCAGTTTTTGCTTCATTTTGTTTATAAAATATTTCATATGTTTTTATATATTGCTTTTAGAGACACTTTCCACTGCCTCTCCATGTCTCTTGTTTCCCTCATCTTTAAAAGTCAAAGTGGTGGGCGCATGCTAGCCAAGTTCTGGGGTACAATTGGCAGAGACTTCTTTTTTTACCTAAAAACATGTTTCAAGAAACTGATTATATTTTATTAGTATGTAAATTACATCAGTAAAACACTGATTGGTTTGTGGGTTACTACAGCATGACCATATCAACTTTAAAGGAACCATTTAAAATACAGCAAATATTTAATTAGATTTAGTTTGGCCATGAAAGTTTGTCCATATGAAGATTTTAAAGTAACTTTTCTCATTGTAGAAAATAATACCTACTTATTTTAGCAAATGCGGGAATTTACATGAAGGCATAGAGAAGAAAATAAAAAAAGTGGAATTCCACCATCTAGGAGTAAACATTTTTCTTAGATATAGAAATATAATTTAAATGTTCAGCTGAAATGTAACCAGTACTTATTTCTGCAATTCTTTACTTCAACTGTGCACTTCTGAGTCAGTTGACAATTATTAATGCACCTCATCCTTGCTAAGTATCATACTCTGCACTGAAACAGTCATGAGACCAGGCTGTGTGCAGTTTTGCTACAAAATACAAGTTACATCAATACACTGCCCTGGATGGGCTGAAGTGTGACAAAAAGCAAACCACAAACTTATTTCTTACTCTTTACAAAAGCACTAGACTCAGAACAAATATTCAATGGTGAATGCTAGTCATGTTAGACAGAGTTAAAAAACTTACCTTGGAATATTTGTCATAATTCTTTTTGCTGTAAAGATTGGGCATCCTTGATTCATCTGTGCAGAAGATGTTTGATGTTAACAAGCTTGAAGTGGCTAACATCAATAAAATGAATCGTTTTAATGAAATAATTTCCATTTTGTCCAAAATCTAGAATTAAGTTTATATGTGCAGCCTGATGTCTATACAAAAGGAAATTGTGGTCTTTTTATACTGTCTAAAAACAAAGTTTGCTTTCATTGGGAAATCAATCCCACGTGTTTTAAGCACCAACATTAATTAGTGTTTAACTGAAATATATATGTGAGGAATGTGAGTAATTCGTTCTAGGAAGACAGCAACATTTCTGCTTGCAAATTCATTAACTTGGAAAATAATTTCCTTCATCATGAAGGAGTATTTAATTAGATAAGTTTGGGGCCATCATCATTAAGATTCCACACAAACTGAATGCTTCATTTCTCTGAGCTCAAAAAAGAAGTATTTTGTCTTCGGTGTTTGCGTCAATTCTTGGGAGAAAGGAAAAGTGTTCAATATGTGTTAGCTATGTTTGAAAAAAATTTTTTATTCACACAAAAGAGTTAGGCATAGTATTTTCAAAATGTCAGACAAAATTAAGAGTGTGAAAAGAATTCCAAATCACATAAGACTGAAATAAAATTCCATTAATTAACTTTTTGTAAAATGCTGCTTTGTTATTAAAAAGCTTCAAGAGTAAATGTCAGCTGTAACCTGAAGGGTGTGCATAAGACCAAGCAATAGGCATTTTGACAAACTGGCTGTCTCGGGAGAGGCTGGAGGCAGTTCAAGGCCTTTTGCATCTGCCCTGAGGGCCTTATTTGGCAAAACTGTGTAAATCACCAGGATTTTATTTCTATGATGATGCCACATCCTACCTTCCACCTCAAACCCCTTAAAGAATGCTGGCAGAGGACTGGTAAATCACACACATGCTAATTTTGTTGTTCCCTGACCTATACTGTTTAGGTAATCTTGCCCTGCCGCAGGCTCACTGACATCATGGCATAAGAAAAGAATTTACAGAAATAAACGCTTATTTACTGAAATGCCAAAGCAAGTCTCTTTCAGAGCAGCTGACTGGTATTCTTAAAGGTCTGCCTTATCATCGGACTGCCTATATTCCTGCCTAGATTCTAGAGAAATCATTACCTGTTTCCCCCGTCCATTTAGCCCTCTTAGGAGAAAAAGACCTTAAGGGTGATCTATTTCTAACACTCCAGCTACTTCTAGATATAGGCACTTAGAGGTGAATTCCCAAAAAAGCAAGTCATAAAAATCCACTGTTTATGTCAAGAATTGTACTATCTTGGGACTTCCCTGGTGGCACAGTGAATGGGAGTCCGCCTGCCAATGCAGGGAACGTGGGTTCAATCCCTGGTCTGGGAGGATGCCACATGCTGGGGGTGGGGGGCGGGCAGGGGAAGCAGGGGGCAAATAAGCCTTTGTGTCACAACTACTGACGTCATGTGCTGCAACTCCTGAGCCTGCCCATCTAGAGCCTACGTTCCTCGACAAGAGAAGCCATCACGATGAGAAGCCTGTGCAACGTAGTGAAGAGTAGCCCCCACTCTTCAGAGAAGACCCAGTGCAACCAAAAAAAAAATACCCCTAGCTTCTCTCGCTCATCTACCATAATCTGAGGTATGAGTTGGGCAGAGGTGAAGACCTTTCTCCGTATTAAAGATCACCAGGATAAATCAGAAAGTTGAAAGACAATTGTGTGACAAACCCTTGGGTACCCCAAGATTATACTTTCCTCTGGTCTCTCTTATGGCAGTTGACAGCGTTGGTCTCATTTGTTTCAGATTCTGGGTAGCCAAGAATCCCCACAGTAGGAGGCAACTAATTCAATTCATAGTCTAATGTTAATTTTGTAATGCTGTTATTGGATTATTGGGTTTAATTTCCCTGAGGATTTTATACATTTCTCTTCCAAATTGTTCCTTTGTAAACTGCTGATGGAACTTCCTTTTTTTTTTTTTTTTTTTGTGGTCAGTAGCTCCAAACTTTTAAGTGGGTGAAGCAAGGAACAAGTTGTGTCAGCTGAGCTCTGACCCTGGAAAAGGCAGAATGAACCAGCCTGGGTCTCTTTCAAAACATGCTTGTCTGTAATTGTTTCAGCCTTGAGCAGTTGACCAGTTTTCAGTGCTGCTCTTTGGGGTTTTGGCACATCCACTGATTTTTCTGGCTGAAGTCAGTATCCAGAGTAGCTGATATGATTAATTACCCACTAGCCTCAACCAGATTTTAAACTTCCAAGTTTGGAGTGTAATTAGAGTTCTAATCTTATTAGTATAGGGCTTGGCTCTTTTCAACTACATCTTCTGTTAGCTTGGAAAATGTTAACAGATATAAAACAACATTGCATAACATACACAGTACAAAATGACCATAAATCTTTTGATGAAATGTGCTGCCATATACATAGCACAGTTAGGGATTCTTAATGAGACACACAAGCATACAAAATAAAATCTGTCTCCCCGACATGTGACATTTACACACATGCTTCATTTACTAAGATTTTAGAGACCTTAAGGCTACTCCCTTGTAAGTGTCTCTCTTCATCCTGGACACTTCTCTAAGCTTTGGAAACCCCAGATACTCAGCTTCCTACCAGACAGTGCTGTTGGGATTCCCACAGGCATCTCAAGTCCAGTATGTCCAAAATGGAATTTATTCTGTTCAATAACCTGTCTCTCCTCCTGTTTTCCGTTTCATTGAATAGTTACAGTATTGGTCAGGGTCCGATCAGAAGGCAGAAAGCACACAGTAATTTGAATAGGAAATGGTTCATATAAGGAATTATTAATTGTACCAGGAGATTAAAGGGGTAAGAAATACATGAGGCCCAAGGGAGAAGATCCAAGGAGAGGACAAACTGAAATTCAGGCTGTAGTGGGAGAAGGTGTGGATGGTGGTGAAGTGTCTGCTGGGTCACCGCGGGCCAGTGGCTGTCCATCACAGGTGTGAGACACTCTTCTGTGGTGAAGATGGGCCAGTGCTGGGAAGGCAACTTCTGGGACATTTCTGAGACTCATATAGAATCTGCTTCTGCAGTTTGATGGGGGTGAATGCTAATGGATGTCTGTTGCACGGATTTCTGGGACAGTCCCTGTATAGGACCTCAAAGAAGCAAACCAGAACCAGGAAGAGAAATCCTTCCTCCTGCAGTATCTCTCGAGTGCCTTCCACTGGGAAAGCACTGTGCCAGCTGCCAAGGGGAAATGCTGACTGGGTCCATCTCCATTATCAGTGAAGGAACAAAGGATGGATCAGGACCTGAGAGGCAGTAAATAGATAACGGGTATAGTCATCCACCCATTTATCCAAGTCAAAATCCTTTGTGAGATCCTTGGCTACTTCCTCCTCTTTTCTTCTGCATCATATTCTATAGTTAATGAACAATTGCACTGTTTCTAGTTTTGAGCTATTGCACTCAATAATAATGGTCTATATCTTTGGCCACTTACTAGTCATGTGCCAGGAACTGTCCTATTAAAGTACAGCACTTTGTGAATTAGTTTGTTTATCCTTCATAGTAACTCCACAAGCAGGTACCATCATTGTTCACCTTCTATGAAAAGGAAGCTAAGATGCAGAAAAAGTAACTTTCCCTATAAGTGGAATATCCAGAATTTGAACCCAAGCTATCTGAACACTTACCCCCTATGCTGGTCTGCTCAGTCAAGTCTGTTTTCCTCTGACTTCTAAATAGCTCTTACCTCTGTTCACTTCTCTCCGTCTGTGTTGCTTGTAACTCAGTTCATTTTCTTTTGTCTAGACCTTTGTCTTGATCCTCTCCAGTTCTTGCTCCACCATACACTCAGAAAAATTTTTATAAAATACAATATATTTATGATATATTCCTTAATACCTTTCAGTGGAATCCCTAGGGATTTCCTTGGAATCCCTAAGTCCACTTTTTAGGATCTGTTTCCTGCTTATTTCTCCAGCACTATCTCTCATTAAGTTCCTAGCAACTCTGTCTTATGACAGACTTCTTTCTATTCTTCCAAAGAGATGAGCTTTCTCTTGCCTCTAGGCCTCTGCCCATGGTTTTCCTGTGCATGGGTTATGCACACACTTCCCTCTCTCCTTACACTGATTCATTGTTTGGGTTCCAGCTGAGGCATCCTGTGTCATAAGAAGTCTCTTCTGACTTCACACTCCAATCAATGGCCTTTGTTCTTCCATCATGGCTCTTCTCATTGACTCCTCCTGTTCCCTTGTTTCCTCTTCCACTCCTCTGTCAATTGTGTGAGGGCAGGACCTTACTTGTGCAGATCATAGGGGTATTTTTGTTTATCTCACAGATGCTCAGGAAATTTTATTTCTAAATAAATGAGTAAATGTTTCATTAGTATTGGAAATAGGAGTTAAAACTGAAGTTGCTTGGTAATTATTTTTTCCTGTTTTGGCCACTGACCAGAATTTTCTCTTTACTGAGACTTACACATTTTTAGACCTTAAATTTGTGCTTATTCTGAAATCATAACATCTTCACCTTGTCTTGTTGAGGATTTACATTGAAGACTTTCGCAGACTGAGACCTTTACATGGATAATCAGGCATAGGTAGGTTGAATGTGAGTTTAGGTTTATTCTGTTGTAGTGGAGCATTTAGTTTGGTAAGTTAAATATATCCTGATGGATCCTGCCACATTGATGGGCTCCAACACCAGGAAGGGTAGGAAAGGGGACTGTACTGCCCCAAGGAGAACTTCCTGACGATGCTTCAGGGTTTCTCGCTAGGGAGACTTCTTAGGCCCATTGGCTGAGCACAGGAAAGAGTATTCTGATTGCACAGTATTTGTCTATACCCACTAGCTGCATCCTAACCTCTGGTAGGCAGTTCGTGCATGCGTGCTGGGGTAGGTTGCCATTCTCTTCTCCAGGGGATCTTCCAGACACAGAGATTGAAACTGCATCTGTCTCCTGCATTTCAGGCAGATTCTTTACAACTGTGCCATCAGGAAAGCCCCTCTGTCAGGCAGCTAAGTGGAGGACAAACCATTTCCGCCAATCAGGAACTGAGCCAACTTGACTGGGTTTAGGACTTTGTAAGGCTCTGGTTTATCTGAACCCCAAGTAAAACATTTCAAGTAAGAGGCTGTTTTTGTGCCATGGGCTGTATGTTTTTATTTAAATCTTTATATAGAAGGTCTCCCTGAGGCCATGGCAAGATCTATCAAAGAGGTGATGAATTTTAATATCCAGAGGAACCTCATTACAGAGCCCTTCTCCTTACCCTCAACCCAGCCATTTACTTCCCAGACACTTGCCTTTTTCCAGTTTATTCCTTCCTTTCTCTCTAAGCATAATCCAGTTGTTATGCTGTGCAGAAGAATTGATGGCCATTATAGTCTTATTTTGCATTTTATGTTTACAGAGTATTTTGCAACCATTTGTTAACCAATTTCTGGCCCTCTTTAGAGATAGGTAGTGGTATTTCTGAATAATTTATTTCAGTATTATGTGTGCAAAGAGAAAGAAATACCTGCCTTGGTTCCAAACAAAAACATCCCTATGCAAATTACATAAAATTATTATTTTTTTAAATATGTGGTGGTGCCTTTGTTTCAAGATTTATGAGTGGCTGGTTATAATGAGCTTGTCATATTTTGGTAGCAGGGTTGTATTTACTTCTGTGCTTTTTACTATGACAGATTACAACGTCAGGGCCTTGGAAGGTGCCAATGTGAATGTGAGACGAAGATTATTCCTTTATGTAGCAAAAGCAGTTGAAATTCAATTCTGGTTGAAAGAACTTAAAGAGTCAATTTGTACAATATAAGAATAGACATTAAATATTTATAAAAATTAATTCATATGATTTATTCTAGAAAGTGATTAAATGGCAAGGTCCCTTTATCTGAAGGACATTTTTTAGAACAATATATTGAATAAACTTGAAGTATTAGTATTAGATCTTTCAAATGATATGGTGTGGTACTGTTTAAAAAAGAAGTTAAGGCAATTGTGCAAGGCTGATTAGGAAGCAGAATCTCCACAGCAAGGCTTTCCAAGTCGAGCTTTTATGTTTTTTAATGTTTCATTTTTATTGACATTTTTTTCCCTTGCAGGAAAAATGTGTGATTTTTACTAGCCTGGCAGGGGTTTGTGGTACCTCTTGCCAAAATGTCAAGAAAACTCAGAATTCTCTACATGAGGGACAAAGACCAGATGTTTGGTTAAAACAACACATAGCTTTTATACAAATATAGGTAATGTAATGGAAACCAAGACTTTTATGGGGTTTTTTTTTTTCTCTGTTTTTGGCCAATCTTGTCTTTTGATAGTTTTAAAATAAGTAATCAGCCATCTTGTTTTTCCAACCTGAGCAGAAGAATTTAGTTTCTTACAGGGTGTGTGCTTCTTCAATATCTTGGGTGTGTTTGTTTTATCTTTGTTTTGAAGGATTCTACTCCAAAATGTGGACTGTGTTCTTCAAATAATCATTTGCTTTAATAAAAAGAAGGCATGAGACAGCTTAGGAAGAACTGAGCCTGATCCTTAGGCTAACTTTTTTCACTATCCTGGCCACACCTTCACTGGGGAGGAAATCTGTTGCTTAAACCTACACTGTTGTGGGTTTTGGAGGGTGTTTAAAACACTATTTATCATCTTAAACAGAGGAATATAAGGATAAAGGGGTAACCAATAAAAATTAGCTTTATTGTTCAAATGGACCCTCTTAGATGCTCTTTCATCTCTGATGGAAAAAAATGAAAAGGAGGTGAATTGAAATATGCAGATAAATGGGTGGTTTTGTTCATTTTTTTTTTTTTTTTACTTTCTGATTGGGGATCACTTGGTTTCTGTGCTCCTGAGGTCTGTTGAGGGCTCCCACAGATCTACAGCAGTCATGCACTTGCCTTGGTTCTGAGCAGAAGCTAGCCTGGCTCTGACCACACTTATATTAACACAGGGCACTTGGACTTTATTCTTTTCTGTTTCCAGTGCTTTGGCTTTGGCCATACTTCCTGCCTCTCAGCTCTAGATCTGAGCTCATGAGTGTACTTCATAGCAGTGGGTCTTTGGTTTACACTGGCCAGACTTCATCACTGATGGGGGGGTTATGCTTCTCTTCAACACTGGTTTTATTGGACCCCCAAAGGGGTGTGTCCATGACATAGCCAAGAATGACAGCATGGCATCTGGCTAAACTCAATCAAGTCAATACATAAAGCTCAACCAGTTCTGAGCAAGCAAACCGAAAAGCCCTCAGCCAAATAGTTGTATTTGGAGAGGCACTTAAAAACATACCTTTAAACCTACAGTGAATTGGGTATAAATTTAATTAAAGGAGAAGATTTTTCTGGTAATCTGATTGTAAAAGGTAGGATCTAGACAGAAAATTCTGTACTAATGGAGGTTAAATGAACTGAGTGTTAATGTAATCCTATTAAATATCTACTGGATTTAATTCTGTCCTGGGTTTTGTGCCAAGTGAACTTAACAAATCAGGTATTTCCTTTTTGAGTACCTACAGTATAGAAAATAGACAAAGCTAGTAAACATTTCAGAACATACTTAGGTGCATAAGCTGGCAGACCTCCTCTAGAAACAACATGCTGGCTGTGCGTAGTCGCTCAATCATGTCTGGTTCTTTGTGACCGCATGAACTGGAGCCCATCAGGCTACTCTGCCCGTGGGGATTCTCCAGGCAAGAATACTAGAGTGGGTTGCCATGCCCTCCTCCAGGGGATCTTCCCAACCCAGGGATCGAACCCAGGTCTCCTTCATTGCAGGTGGATTCTTTACCATCTGAGCCACCAGGAAAGCTCAGAAATTCTGGAGTGGGTAGCCTATCCATTCTCCAGGGGCTCTTCCAGATCCAGGAATTGAACTGGGGTCTCCTGTGCCGTAGGCGGATTCTTTACCATCTGAGCCACCAGGAAAGCTCAGAAATTCTGGAGTGGGTAGCCTATCCATTCTCCAGGGGCTCTTCCAGATCCAGGAATTGAACTGGGGTCTCCTGTGCCGTAGGCGGATTCTTTACCATCTGAGCTACCAGGAAAGCCATAGCTGCTTATAAACACAGTCTTGAATGATCTAGAGAAGTCTAAGAATAGTGGTATTTGACTGATAAGCCCTGGTGGAGCCCCATCTGATTTAATGATAGCAGTAGCCAATGATCCATGACCTAGAGGCATCAGACCAGGAGATCAGTGTGGATCTTCCAGTAAATACCACATCTATCTGCACCCTATTCCCCAACCTTTAGGTCAAGAGCAGAGAAATGGCCCTTCCTATGTTTTGATATGCTTTAGGCTGCTTTGTTTGTTTAAATTTACCACTTTAAAACTTTCCTTCATGTATGTCTTAACTTGGTCTCATTTGGATTAAAATATCCAGGAAGAAGGAATCCTAGAATCTTAGACAGTTCTGATACCCAGGCTAAGCAGGGTATGGTGAGAGATGGAAGAGAGAAAAATTCCCTGTGGGTTCACTTTGGACCTCCCTGCCTCTTGAGCAGTTTCCTGTTTGTGTAAATGTTTTGTGCTTGAGGCTTTCATTATTAGCACAGCTGTAAAACTAGGCTCTCCTTTACCTGATAGAGTACTCAAGTCCGTGATTGTACATTACTGAAATTTCTAATGTGTTTAAACAAAATGAAGAATTTAATAGGAGACTGGGATGTCTTATGGATGAAACCAGGACCTATGAAACACCTAGAGCCTAGGACTCTAATCACCAGTGGGAACTTCTCCTGCATTCTCATTTCTTCTCTCTGTGTGTCTGCTTCATTATTCCCTCCTACTGCTGTCTTGATCTCTCTGCTTCTCTGTTTGCCAATAACTTTTGGGTTTTCTTGTTGTTGTTCAGTTGCTAAATTGTGTCTGACTTTTTGTGACCCCATGGATTGCAGTACACCAGGCTTCCCTATTCTTCACTGTCTCCGAGTTTGCTCAAACTCATGCCCATTTAGTCGGTGATGCCATCCAACCATTTCATCCTCTGTTGCCCCCTTCTCCTCCTGTCCTCAGTCTTTCCCAGCATCAGGGTCTTTTCCAGTGAGTCAACTCTTTGCATCAGGTGGCCAAAGTACTAGAGCTTCAGCTTCAGCATCAGTCCTTCCAGTGAATATTCAGGGTTGATTTCCTTCAGGAATGACTGATTTGACCTCTTTGCAATTTCAGCCACCCTGTTAAAAACTGCCTTATCTCAGTTGCAGATTCAGTGTGCAGGGATGGACTCTGATTGGCCCAGTCTAGTTAAGGTGCCCCATCCTGCACCTGTAGCCAGGGTGCGTCACATTGCAGTAACATAGAAGATCCAGTTGCAAACCTGTGAAGAGTTGGGGGCGGGTGGTGCTACTGGGAAGATAGTACTATAGTTATTCAAAACAGTAAGAAAGACAGTGTTAGAGACAACCTGAATTCTTCTCTCCCTGAATCCAATTCACTGTGCAGAGGAAAACTACTTGCTAAGCTGGTGAAAAACTAAGTTCTTTTGTGCAATCAAAGGGCATCTGAAGCATCCTGTGTTGGTGTGGATATTTCTCCATTCTCTCCAAAGGTGCTGAGGAGGTAGGTCTCTATCCTGCCCCGGTGATGCCAGCAGACAAGTGCTTTCATTGGTGCCATCTGGGTCTTTGTTTTTGCAAGCAGGTGTTCTTGTGTGATATTGTTGTGGCTCATGTGGGGCTTTGATGATAAAAACAAAACAAAATAAATTGTAGATCTCCCTTCCCCAGGGGCAGCCAAGGGCACAGTTCCCAGCTATTTCTCCATATATCCATCAAAAGCAATGCCAACTTTGAGAGCCTGTAAGATTCCCTTTTTCCCCTGGCAGGCGAGAGCCCTGGCTCAGGTGTTCCTCTTTGGCATTTGGAGGTGTTCCTGTTTCTAGCATTATGCTTAGCACCAGATATGAAGGTCTATCCTGAGAATTTCAAGACCAGGTGGTTTGGTCCCTAATGGTCCTACACTCTTCTCAACTTGAGCCTCTTTCCTAAATGTTTCACACACTCTATATAGCTGTGGTGATACTGGCTTGCCTCATTTCTTTGCACTGAGTTTACTAAGATCAGGTGAGTTCTGTGACCCAGAGTAGAATGGTTCATGGCCTTTTGAGCAAGAAAGTTTATTTTTCTAGTAAACTGGCAGATTTACCATTCTTTGCCTGATACTTGGGTAGTCTTCCTTGGAAACACTCCCAAATTCCCTCTATGTAATGAACTGTGTACAGATGAGTAAGGAGTGTTTATTTTGGAGATAGTAAAAATAAGACTCTTGTGTATAATTCCAAATATATATATTCTTCTGGTAATTAGCTTCACCACTCTCTGTCATTGTTTTTGACAGTATTTACACTAAACTAGAGGTAGTAATAATGGGACATTCTAGTTCAATCCTACAACCATATCTGCCTACAATAAAATATTTGCTTTTAGTGACAGAAAGTATTTCAGAAGTGTTCATTAAAACAGTATGATAACTGTGTATCCATTATTAATAACCCAAGATGGGGAATTACATGTTACATGACTCACGTAACCAATAGGGAAGCTGCTATTTCCATAATTATAAAGAATTCATATCACATCCATTTTACTATTCTGTATCATTTGACCCATTTATGGCTTCTTTTGAAAGAGTAAGATTTAAAAATTTATTAAGTTTTTCAAATGAAAAATCTGCCAGGTAATTTCTCCCTTCCATTGCTGGCAGTAGATGCTCTCCATCTAAGAGGCTGAGTGTTGGGCCCCACAGCCCTTTCTTCTGACTACAGTCAGAGTTCAGAATGCTCTGAGTTATGCTGACCCCAAGCGAGAGCCTGGGCAGAGGATGCACACCCTCCTCTGGGACACCTTCCGAGGGGTAAATTGTGAGAAGCGAGTTTGGGAGGGTGATGTTGGTTGGCTACATCTGGAAAAATAGTTAAGCTGTGGGGTAAAGGGTATCCGCTCAGTGTCCTCTTCTCTCTGTTCAGTGCTCCAGTCCAAGGTTCTGACCAGCCACTTGCAGAAAAAGTTGAGCAAATGCTCTGCAGGGCTGGCTGAGTCATCAGTCCTGCAAGTTCCCTCAAAAGTTGCTGCAATCACTGCTGCTATTATTCTTATTATACTCTCTTCTAGAGTTCACGGTAGGCTTGAGGAAGAGGTGGTGGGATGCAGGCTGGGAGAGAGGTGAGCAGAAATGGAAGGCTGAGAGAAGATGGACTTTTATCTTCCAAGTTTTCTTTCTGGTCCAGAAGGAGGAATCAGTGAATGATTTTTGGCCTGTTATTCTTTTCTTTCACCCCCACTCCAGATCTCATCTGCAGTTCAGTTTGGAGTATCTTATACTTAGGGTCAAGGAGATCCCCAGGTTACTATTACACCAGAGAACCTGCAGCAGCATTGCTCCTAATACACTGCAAATTAGTATCAAGAGACCAGCTCCATTCCCACATGATCCAGTTGCGTCACCCTCTCTCTCTTTTTGGACGGACATGTGAACAGCAGTTGCTGAAGTGATTTTGATGAAATGTGACATTTGCAGGCTGTGGCCACCAACCAAAGAATCTGAGCCACTATACCCAACATTTTACAGGCTACAAAATATAAGCTGGCCAGCATTTACTGCTTGTACTAATAGCTTGTGCCAAGTTTCCTAAGCCTATGGAGCAGACCTCTTACTGCTGCTAATTTTACTATCAGCAGACAAAAGGGAAATAGGAAACAGTATGGAATGGCTCAATGAGAGCATTTGTGACAGACATATGAACTTGGATTATCTGAAGACAGGGTGACTTTTTTCTAAGACTAAAATGGACTCAATGTGTACAGAAATAAAATGGGAAAAAATGTAATGTAGAAAAAGTTATATGCAGAGAGTCTTCTCTGGCCTCTCAGAATGGCATTGATTTACGTATTGAGGCAGTCACCAGGGAAATGTTAAAACCCTCTGGGGGAAATTTCCAATGTGATGGATAGAACTTTAATATTAATATAGGATTCATCATGATAATGTAAGTCATAGATCTAAATCTCCCTTCATCAATTGAATAGTCCCTTTCCAGCCTATTATACAGGTAGCAAATGCTTTAAATAGTGTCATATAAGAGGCTTGAAGTCTGTCTTTATCTGTAGTTTCTGAAGTTCTGTTCACAGGAATAGTGACCCACTGAGTCATCCATCTTTCACTATGTTATCTAGGCCATTTGCATTTCCCTCCTTTTTATTAATATTTAGTGTTCCTTAAAATATACTTACATTGTACTTTTTTCACAAATAGAAAAAGCATAATTCAACACATTATTTCATATACATGCAGTGAGCAGGAAGGGAAGATCTGAGTCTTAATCTATTGGTGGATCATTATCCACCAAAGAAGAAAAGTGATTTCTGGGTTTCTATTTGATTTAGTTATTAGTACATAATTATCAACCGTATGCATGTATATTATTCATCTTACTCTGGGTTTCTTAGTTCTATAGCACTGACACCAAAACACAATGGGGGCAGGGCCTCTCCAGAATCCTGTAAGACGATGGTCTTTTTGGAATGAGAATGATTGCAGTGTTGATAGCAGTATAATAAATGCCAGTAATAATAAATGTTAAGATTCATCTGCTGCTTTTTTCAGCAGAGATTCAAATATTCATTAGTGGAACATATAAACACCTTTTCTTATCTTAGTCCAAAATGCAAATGAAAATAAATCCATGAGAACAGACTGCAAATAAGACAAAATGTTTACACAGGCAAGTAGACCCTCAAGTTCTACAAGGAAGAGGGGTTTTCCTTAAGCCTGGAATCACTGCACTATGTCCTTTTCTTTTGTATGTGCATTGATTCCTTCTACTCCAGTTCTCTGCTCTTAGAGTAACCGGTGTTGACACTTGGGGTGCCATTTCATGTATTTGGTTGGTATATATTTTGTTGTATAAAGGTTCTAAGAAGTCCTGATGTAAAGAAAATTATTTAATGGGTTCAGTTCAGTTCAGTTGCTCAGTTGTGTCCGACTCTTTGCGACCCCATGAATTGCAGCACGCCAGGCCTTCCTGTCCATCACCATCTCCCGAAGTTCACTCAGATTCACGTCCATCGAGTCAGTGATGCCATCCAGCCATCTCATCCTCTGTTGTCCCCTTCTCCTCCTGCCCCCAATCCCTCCCAGCATCAGAGTCTTTTCCAGTGAGTCAACTCTTCGCATGAGCATTCCTAACTTTCTTTTGACCCTGAAAACCTGTTTTTTCAAATAAGATCTAGGAACATAGTGGGAAATACTGACCTAATGGAGGTGTTCATAAACTGGGGCTCCTTGATTTTTAAGCCTTGGTTTTCATTGGGAACTTTGAGATGAACTTCAATTTATCCTTTAAGTCTGACTTAGATGTCACTTCCTCTGTGAAGATTTCTCAACTTGCCCTAGGATGGATATGTAGTTCTTCTCTTCACCCCCTACTCCCATAGCATTTTTCTCAAGTCCATATCAGTGTTTAGATCATGAGCTAGTTTATTTATTTTTTATTTCTCTCTAATCTACAATTTCCTTTATTTTAAGGAGTGTGTTTTTATTCTCAGTGTCCTACAGAGCACCCGGCTCATTGTAAGAGTTCAACAAATAACTGCTGATGGAATGAATGAAAGCTTGGGAACTTAAGCAGAAGAATTACCTCTCTGGGGCGTTGATATGTGATTAATGAATGAACCCTTCTGAGTTAAGTACTTTTTTCCATTATAGTGACTAATTCCCAGACAGATGATTAGATTGAGATTGACTCTGATGTGAAATGGTTAATCATTTGGCCTGCCAAAAATACAAGATTGACTGGTATTTAGTCTGTTTTTTCCCCTTGTATAGACATGAATCATACACTGTATATGAAAAATTCTAGCATCCGTTCATAGCAGAGATATTTTTCTTATCTATACTCACTAACAGTCCATAACTCAGAATTTTCCTTTCTTTAACTGCTAAAAGAATAAAAAAGACATTTATAGACCCTTTTACTTTTCACCAAAACCTAGCATTATAAAGAATTGCAAACTAGGCTGTATTAGACTTTTAGCCCTTTTATTTACAATATTTAAAACATTTTTCTGATATACTTCTAAGTTTCAAGCTTTTATTGTGGCTGAGGCATATTTTCTTCCCTTCCTTCCTTCCTGCCTTTGTTCTTGCTTTATTTATTTTTTCCATCTTTGAAAAGATGGGCTAAAATGAATTAATAATCTCCCTCCTGGACTGTACCCTACTCTTGTTTTTCAGTCCCTCAGTTGTGTCTGACTCCTTACGACCCCATGGACTGTAGCGCCACGAGGCTCCTCTGTTCATAGGATTTCTCAGGCAAGAATACTGGAGTGGGTTGCCATTCCTTTCTCCAGGGGATCTTCCTGATCCAGGGATTGAATCCTCATCTCTGGATTCTTTGCCACTGAGCCGCCTGGGAAGCCCTCTACCCTACTCTAGTTCCATGCCGATGTTAATCCTTTGGTGTATCACTTAATGTATTTGTGCTGCATGCTAAGTCACTTCAGTCATATCTGACTCTTAGTGATCCTATGGATTGTAGCCCTCCAGGCTCCTCTGTCCATGGGATTCTCCAGGCAACACTACTGGAGTGGGTTGCCATTTTCTCCTCCAGGGTATCCTCCCAACCCAGGGATCGAACCTGTGTCTCATTATGTTTCCTGCCATGGCGGGTGGGTTCTTTACCATTAGCATCACCTGGGAAGTCTTTTAGGTACTCAGTTCAGTTCAGTTCAGTCACTCAGTCATGTCCGACTCTTTGCAACCCCATGAATTGCAGCATGCCAGGCCTCCCTGTCCATCACCAACTCCCGGAGTTCACCGAAACCCATGTCCATCGAATAGGTGATGCCATTCAGGCATCTCATCCTCTGTCATCCCCTTCTCTTCCTGCCCCCAATCCCTCCCAGCATCAGGGTATTTTCCAATGAGTCAACTCTTCGCATGAAGTGGCCAAAGTATTGGAGTTTCAGCTTCAACATCAGTCCTTCCAATGAACACCCAGGACTGATCTCCTTTAGGATGGACTGGTTGGATCTTCTTGCAGTCCAAGGGACTCTCAAGAGTCTTCACCAACACCACAGTTCAAAAGCATCAATTCTTCGGTGTTCAGCTTTCTTCACCGTCCAACTCTCACATCTATACATGACCACTGGAAAAACCATAGCCTTGACTAGACAGACCTTTGTTGGCAAAGTAATGTCTTTGCTTTTGAATATGCTATCTAGGTTGGTTATAACTTTCTTTCCAAGGAGTAAGCGTCTTTTAATTTCATGGCTGCAGTCACCATCTGCAGTGATTTTTGAGCCCCAAAAAATAAAATCTGCCACTGCTTCGCCATCTCTTTGCCATGAAGTGATGGGACTAGATGCCATGATCTTTGTTTTCTGAATGTTGAGCTTTAAGCCAACTTTTTCACTCTCCACTTTCACTTTCATCAAGAGGCTTTTTAGTTCCTCTTCACTTTCTGCCATAAGGGTGGTGTCATCTGCATATCTGAGGTTATTGATATTTCTCCTGGCAATCTTGATTCCAGCTTGTGCTTATTAGGGTGCCATAAATTTTGGAGGATGTAAGGACCCAAAAGGCTACATTTAAAACACTCTTTTCCACATTACCCTGTCCTCTTTTGAAGCTGTTTCACAAAGCCCTAACCTTACTAAGGACATTAAAAGGAATTAAAATGCCAGGAAACTTAATTATGTTTCTGTCATAGAGAATAGGCTGGCAAATTAGCTGGGGTTAAGCTGCTTATTGTGAAGTGTTGTCAGAATGTAAAAAAGAGGCAGCATACCTGATTGGAAGAGGAGGAGGAAAAATAGAGTTAAGCCAGAAAGGTTGTTAGACCAGGGTCAGGCATACCTGCTCTCTCCCCAGCTCCCCACCTACTGTTTTGAGCAACGAAGGCTCCATTGCAGCTAAGTGACATTCGTTGGTACTGTTGGCACCATGAGGAAGCCTAAAACAAAAAGAGAAGGGATGACAGTAGTTGGGGAGGGGAGGGAGGAGGGAGAAAGGGACAGAGGAAGAGAGGAGGGAGGCCGTATGATGTAATGGGAAAAGCAGTCAGTTTAGTAAATTCCAGTTTCCCAGTTTCCATGTAGCCTTGGGCAAGTTAGCTAGTTCAGAGTTTCTTCTTCAGGTGAAAAGTTTGTGGATTGCCAATGATGTCTAAGGGCTCTCTACCTCTAAAAGTAGGCAGCGAGTCTACGTTGATGACATGAGATAAAGAATTTAAGAGAGCTGGAGAGAAGAAAAAGGTATGTGTACATGGGGTTGTTAAAGTCACCCAACTCAGGTGCCCCTGAATTTGCTCAGGAGCAATTCCTGCTGTCTCAAATCTGGGGGGACAACTGATTAGACCTAGAAGTTTCTGTTCATTAGGTAGAGTGGAGATGAATATCTGGCTAATAAAGAAAGGAGCTGTTTTATATATAACCTCGACCAGGAAGCCAAAAGATGGTGGGCTATAGATAGAGTCCTAGTTTACCAGTTAAAAGCTGGCACCTGCTTTTTCATCCCAGGAAACCAAGCATGGAAATGGTGATTGGATCTTCAAATGCTCCTCTTTAGATGGGGTACTTTTGATGGGCACAGACTCCTTGGCTAAGGACCAAGAGTTCCTGGGAACCAATCTTCTGTAGCAGGGTTTACACTCAAGACTATTTGAAGGCCAAACAAAGAGAATGAGTTTCACATTCTCACACAACTGCTCTGATGTCTGTATTCCAAAGGCAGTCCAGAAACAGAGCTCAGACTTGGACCCTTGACCATCAGAGTTCTCCCTGTAGTCCATTTCAGGGTAAGCCTGGGGACAGTCAGCTGTGGAATGTTAGAAGAGTAGAGTAAATTTCCAGGGCTGTAGGCTGTTACTTGATTCCCCAGAAAGCACTCCTGTGAAGCCATTCTTATTTTTACATATGGCATATCTGAAAAAGGGATTATTCGGCTATTGCAACATTTTTTGTTTTATGTGCCTCCGAAGGCAAGATATGTTTTGTCCTCCATCAAGTCTTAAAAAATATTTATCCTGGCATCTTCCCATTTTTCTCTCCACATGGAAACTCTTGATATTTTAAGACTAGTTGTGAAATCATTCCTAGGTATGCACATTACATTGAGATCTTAGAAAAACTTTGAAAGAAAATGAATATAAAATGATATTTCTTTTATGTAGCAGACATTACAAACTATTCTTTTGTTCGGCTTTCCTTGATTAGCAAGATGTAATAAAATGACGTGTATTCTCACTCTGTGGCAGATATGCTTTATCTAGTGGAACAGAATATTGAAACAGCATGGAAGATAAGAAAAAAAAATGAGAATTTGAAAAAATATCCTCATGATAGCATCATGAAAGCAGTGCTATCTTCTGGTTAAATAAGGCATGAACAATAATTTTGGGTTAGGTATGTTCTTCAATTATGCATTTGATTTTGGTAATAAAAGACTCATGTTTTTCAATAATGTTTGGAATTTAAATATACTGTTCCTTTTTCCTAGTCTTCAGGAGAGCACTTACCAATGCAAAAGTTACCTCTTACCCATTCTTGTCCATTAAAAATTAAATGCTTTTACAGTAAATTATTAAAAGTGCTAGGTTGGCTGCAAATCATCAAAGGTACCATAAACCATTATGCAAGCAAGCAAGCGAGAAGTCTGATTAAATCTAAGGGATCAGAAGGCATATACATCCCTCGATATCCATCGCAAATTCTAAACTACAAAAGCAACCATAAAATGCTACATTAAATTACTTTAAAAAACTCTTCCAGGATTTTCAATATTCAACAGCAACGTGCTTTTCAATTAAGTATGAACTAAGAACTTCTACTGCAAAGCGCAGATAGACCACTATTTAAAGGTTATTTCCTCTTTCTTTAAACCTGCAGCAAAATTAGCCTCATTTTTCCAGCTGATATCACTCACTTAATGGAATTGAGGCATTCTAGCAGAGTTTGCTGAAAAGCTAGTTATCAGTTAGGTGCTGTTTTCCCACAAAGTATCTTTACTATCATTTAATTACACTGAAAAAGGAAATGATGGGCCCTGAATGTTGCAAAATTATGTTGAAAATGTTAGGAGTATTTAAGATATGTTTAAAGAAAAAAAATAACTCATGGGTTTTGTTTAAATTAGGTGAAAGTGAAAGTCAGTCAGTCGTGTCCAACTCTTTGCTACCCCATGGACTATATACAGTCCATGGAATTCTCCAGGCCAGAATACTGGAGTGGGTAGCTGTTCCCTTCTCCAGGAGATCTTCCCAATCCAGGAATCGAACCCAGGTATCCTGCATTGCAGGTGGATTCTTTACCAACTGAGCCACCAGGGAAGCCCAAGAATACTGGAGTGGGTACCCTATCCCTTCACCAGTGATCTTCCCGACCCAGGAGTTGAACTGGGGTCTCCTGCACTGTAGGCAGATTCTTTACCAGCTGAGCTACAGGGAAGCCCAATTTTAGGTAATATGCATCATATATGAAATAGCCAGCATAGTGCTTGGCACCTAGGAGATACTCAATAAATGGAGACTTTTCTTGTTGTTAACCCCATTTTGTATTAGAAAAACTCAGGCTTCACCAAGGCTAACTTGTCCAGTGTCACCCAGATGGTGTGAGCCATTTGATTCAGGACACTGTGCTCTTCAATCTGTGTCCCACCAAGTGCCATGCAGACTGTCACTTAGCTACCTATGGATGCACAAAATGTCTACTGAACCAACTCCCTGACAAATAAAAAGAGAATATATAAAAGAAAGAAAAATATAAACATGGAGGTAAATTTTTGTCAAATTGCAATAATTGTGGGCAAGAGCAAAAGCAGCCCAAGCAAATGTTGATAGTTGGGTTATAGAGAGGGTCTATCTTTTTAGAGTAGACCCACTTTACTCCAGTATTCTTGGGCTTTCCTGGTAGCTCAGACAGTAAAGATGCTGCCTGCAATGTGGGAGACCTGGGTTCAATCCCTGGGTCGGGTAGATCTCCTGGAGACGGTAATAGCAACCCACTTCAGTACCCTGGCCTGGAGAATTCCACGGACAGAGGTGTCTGGCGGGCCACAATTCATGGGGTTGCAAAGAGTTGGACACGACTGAGTGACTTTCACTTCACTTCACTTCGCTACTGTTCACATCTGCTGAATGGGGTGAGGATAGACAGTTCTGCAGCTTAGCTGGGCTGGGTTTGGGTGGCTAACAAATATGAATGAATAAGTGAAAAGCAGACATTTGATGGTCAAACAAGCGTCAACTGATTTCATCTCTTTCAAGTGGTTCTCCAATTTTAACGTGAACCAGAATCACCTGGAAGGATTTTTAACCAATGCAGCTCAGCAGCCTCAGAGTTTCTGCTTCAGAAAATGGGGTAGGGCCCAAGATTGTGCATTTCTAAGCAGCTAGTGGCAGATACTGCTGGAGGTGCTGGTCCAGGAACCCCACTTTGAGAACTACCAATTTAGGTTGTCTGATTTAACTATCACCACAACCTTGTGATGTAGGTGTTATTGGCCCCATTTTATAGATGAAATAATGGATGAGTTCGGGAAGCATGTCAGAAGAATGGTTTGGATCCTGGTTAAAGGAAAGTTGAGAAACTGCCTTCAAAGAAAATTCAGAATTTCTGAATCACTCTACTGGTGACAGAAAAGCAAGACTACAACTGTTCATCTTTATTCTCCCACCACCCTCCAGAAACAAAGATGTTACTAGAATGAGATAAAAACCCACTGATACATACTCAGCACTGCATGGCCCCAGAGACAACAATGAAAACTGAAAGCATTCTTTCAGGAGATCCTTGAGCATTCTAGATGGAGAAACTGAGTCACAGAAAGGTTTAATGACTTGTTTGCTTTGACAGGGTATGAATGGGCTTCTGTGCTGGCTCAGATGGTAAAGAATGTGCCTGCAATGTGGGAGACCTGGGTTCAATCCCTGAGTTGGGAAGATCCCCTGGAGGAAAGCATGACAACCCACTCCAGTATTCTTGCCTGGAGAATCCCATGGACAGAGGAACCTGGAGAATTACAGTCCATGGGGTCACAAAGAGTCTGACATGACTTAGCAGTTAAGCACATGGTGTATGAATGGCAGCACTGAGATATCAGATGTCCTGACACCCAATCAAGGTTTAATTATAAGAGGAAAAATGTGGAGCTTCTATTTGCCATCTTGATTGCCATTTGCATGAGCACCATTCAAAGAAGTGACTGAACGCAGAGGCAGCCTCTGAGGTGAGATAGGTGCTAGAACAGGAAGCAGAATTAATTTACTTTTTGTGTATTTATTGAGTATCTTTTACATACTAGGCACTACTCTAGGTGCTGGGGATAAAATGGTAAATAGCGTGGACAAAATCCTTGTTTTTGCCCTCTAAGAGCAGTAAGGTAATAAACAAAGTGAATAAAAGCAGAAAATTTAAGAGAGTAATAAATACTAGGAAGAAAATTCAAACCAGATAATGTTGGAGAAATGATCACAGACTCAGAAATTTATAAATTTGGTTGGATGGTTTACTAAAAATTCAGAAAGAAATGCAAGGGCTTGACTATCAGCCAGAGATTGGAACTTTCACACCCCATTTCTCAACATTTCAAATTTATGGGTTCTTTTAAATCTATGATTTAATATTACCCCTGCTAGACTTCTCCAGAAATTATTTCAGGATCCTAAGAGGAGGGATGCTCTTGTACTAAAGGTAAACAAACTATAAAAAGTTAATGATATACTCTTAAAAAGTTATGCAGGAATACATTTGAAAGTAGGGAAAATAATAGTCTGTGAAAGCATGTGTAGAACTAAACAAAGTTTCAAATAATAAGAATAAAAGATTCAAATAGGCATTTCAAAGTCAAGGGCAACAATCACAGTAATAATTGATTCAAGTTAGAGTCACCAATGGGCAGTTCAGCAAGTGGGTGGTTCCTCTCTTCCCAACTTTGACGTGAATGTCATAATAGTAGCTTGAAGTCAGCCATGTTATCGTTTTGTTGCTAAGTTAGTCTGACTCTTTGCGACTGCATGGACTGTACCCCTCCAGGCTCCTCTGTCAGTGGGATTCTCTAGGCAAGAATACTGGCGTGGGTTGCCATTTCCTTCTCTAGAAGTCAGCCATGGTGGGAGTATTTAAACCAGGAAATTGGTAAATGAATGCTACAATGCAGACCTTTATAATTATTACTTTTCTCCAGAGGGAAAATGCCTCCATAGGTCTGTCCTGCCTCTCTACACATCTTGCTGAATATTCCAAGAATGTAATGTTCTGACCTCTCTTAACCCAGGCTATTTCTTAGAGTCATATCTGCAGTGAACAGCTTTGAAGGATGAGGTAATATCTCCCTCTGGGACAAAAGAGTAAGCTTGCTTGCCACTTGCTATAAAATTGGTTAATTCTTAAAGATAAGAATTTCTCTCCCATAATGCAACATTCTTCATTGTTTGGACACTATTTGAAGTGGGGAAGCAAAGCTAAAGTGGCCTAGTGGGTGGGGCTCCTGGGTCAATCCAGTGTACTGTTGCCGTGGTTTCCACTGCTGGATGCCTCCTGGGTAATGATGCTTCATATACATGAATTGTGACTTCATATGGGATCCTATCTGGGGCCTTCACATTGCTTTCATAGGACTTGGGGGCAGTAGGAACCAATGTAAGCATGCTAATGCTCGTCATGTTTGCTGTGCTGTGAGTAATCAAGTCTGTGGTCTCACCTAGATTTACCAAGTTCTCTGATGCTTCAGCGGAGAAGGCAATGGCACCCCACTCCAGTACTCTTGCCTGGAAAATCCCATGGACGGAGGAGCCTGGTAGGCTGCAGTCCATGGGGTCGTGAAGAGTTAGACATGACTGAGTGACTTCACTTTTACTTTTCACTTTCATGCATTGGAGAAGGAAATGGCAACCCACTCCAGTGTTCTTGCCTGGAGAATCCCAGGGACGGGGGAGCTTGGTGGGCTGCCATCTATGGGGTCGCACAGAGTCGGACACGACTGAAGCAACTTGGCAGCAGCAGCAGCTGATGCTTCAGCAAAGTTGGAAGTTGATGGTGTCCACTAGGTGGCAGCAGTCATCCAATCCCAAAGAGTTCTGGAAGACCAACTTCTGCACAATGGACTAAATCACCTTTGCCTTGGACAACACTCTTAAGGACCCCTACTGACTCTAGGGTGGTTTACCAATGGCTTGCCAGTTGGTCTGCCACTTGGAAGACTAAGACTGGTAGATTAAAGATATTCCTCTTTGTGTCATGAACTGGGTAAACACATCGTGTCTGCCCATCAGACTTCACTTGAGTTACATAAAGGTAAAGGTCCGTTTTCTGCTCAGAAGAACTAGAATTAGGCTATGATCAAGACTGCCACCATTACCATCTGGTTTCATCACTGTGCTGGGCGTGGCAGCACATCCACCAGCACAGGCTGGGCACACTGAAGGATGCTTCTTGTGGATGCAGAGTCTTTCACTGCATCCCAGATGTGTGACTCCTGCTAAAATTTGGCCTATTTGTTCAGTGGTGAAGGAGGCCACATTACATGCAACATTACCTCTGTTTCTGGCAGATTGACTCCACTGAATTTTGATCCCGTTTAGGGACCACTGATATTGCCTCTCTGCTTTCACAGTTTGTCAGGGTATGGTACTACTATTCCAGTCCAAATAGCCAACTCTAGCCACATCACTGTGGCCTTTACAGCTAAACTGTGTCATCTGTTAGGCTTTCTGGATCTTTTGCAAAGACCATCTAACAATGGCCTAATAGTCAAAGAATTTAATGGACATTCCATATTCTCTGTCATCTGCAGTATTGTTGAGTGCTGGAATGGCAATCTGATGCTTGGGGCTAGTGCACTGGGATGACCCAGAGGGATGGTATGGGGAAGGGTTCAGGATGGGGAACACATGTATACCTGTGGCGGATTCATTTTGATATTTGGCAAAACTAATACAATTATGTAAAGTTTAAAAATAAAATAAAATTTTAAAAAATCAACTAAGAAAAGTTTATGATTCTTTGTCCCTTACCTTTTCTTGGTCCACACACTTTAGTAAGGCAATTTGGTCACTTAATGTGGCTGTTTCAAGAAGGATTTATTCCGCTTGGTCACTCCTGGTTAGTGATCGGGACAAAAAGCGTAGAGAGTTATATAGAGCTATTTTGAAAATATGGGATTCCATCCTGGCTTTTCCTGGGTATGTTATGTCTTTGTTTTCTCTAACAGAGAAAAGAATAGTAACCACTGTGGCAAAATCTAGCCCCTTTAACCAAGTAATCAAAATTAACATAATCAGAAATGGGATAAATGGAAATTGTGTGTTACCGGAAAAGATGCAATGAGAAGAACACAGTATCTGTGAGATTCCTGTCAAATAGATATAGCTTGATTCTAATCTTGAGAAAATATAAGACCAACCTGAATTTAGAGACTTACTGCATAAGATCACTGACCTGTATTCTTCCAGATGTCAAGGTCAGGAAAAACAAAGATAGACTGAAGAATTCTTCCAGACTAAAGGAGATTAAAGGAGATTTATGATCTCAGGTTGGATCCTTGAGTAGTACAAATTCTTTTTTGCCTTTTGCTATAAAATGTTAGGACAATTGATGAAAATTAAACGATATTTGTAGGATGCATGAGATCTGGGTATCAATGTTACATTTATAGATTTTAATAACTATACTGTGGTTATGAGAGAGCATGTTCTTGATTTTTTGATGGAAATACATATGTATTTATTAACTTTCCCACACGGTGTTCATGGGGAAACATATATATTTACATACACAGCATAATAAATACATGTTGAAAAGCATTAACATTTCATGGAAAAAGTTTTAAAAAAAATGAGGAATCATTTCAGACAAGATAAAATATCCACCGATAAAAGATTTAGACACAATTTAAGAAGAAAGGAGGGAGGTCACAGTCTTCCTGGTCGTCCTTCAGGGGAGTAGGACTTCAAGGGGGCAAAACATTAAGGATATTTTTATTCATTGGTTTTTAACTTTTAGAATATTAGATACATGTTTGTTTTCATTACGAATAGGCTGATTTTGTCATCAGCTGTGGAAAGGAGCTTGTTAAAAGTTTTAATTGGAATGATCAAGCAAAGTCTCTTTGGCCAAAGCTGTGAAGGATAAAGAGATAGCCCTGCAAAGATCTGGGGGCGGTGGGGAACTAAGAGAGCCAAGGGCCCTGCTGAGCAAGATCTTAGTATGCTCAAGACTCTATAAGAAGACCACTGCCATTGGGAGACCTACATGCTATTCCTAATTCTCATAGCTTGACTTTGAGCAAGTCTTTTTACCCAATTGTGATGTCACATTTCACATCTCTTGTGCAGCCCCATTTGTCAGCATATTATAGTGCCTGATATATATTGACTGAATGAGTGGATGAAGAAATTGATCTGAAAGATGAGATCAAGACTGGATAATCTCTAAAGACTTTTATGGGTCTAAAGTTATATGACTCATTTAGTATTTATTGAATGTTTGCAGAATGCATGCCAGGGTGTGAAATGTTTTAAGCTGGAGGAGGATGGCATGAATGAGGCTTGGTTTCTGCTTTTGCCACATTTAAAATCCAGTGAAACAGGCTTCCAGGAAAAAGTGATGCAAAATCTGGCACTAAAACAAATTTAACATAGGAGTCAGATCTCTTCTCCTCTGCTTTTATTAACTGTATTTGCTCTCTTGGTATAAGTTATTTTGGTCCACAATTCTAGATTTAAAGAGGGGTACAGGAAGATTCAAAGCAAAATGTGCTTCTGTCTTGGTGAGGAAATAAAATTCTCTATTTTTTTTTAGCACAGGCAAATTCCAGTAGCAGGCTTAGTGAGTGCAGGAAAGGATGATCTTTGCAGTTGGAGAGTATTTAGTTCTTTTCTCACAGGGTCTGCAAAATGCTAATAATAATAATCAGCTATAGAAGGCTATTGTGTTCCCCGACACTGGGCTTGGCTTATGTCTATTATAATTCCTCAACCATGCTGCAAGACAGATACTCCTTTCCTCCTCCTCTGTTTTATTATTATTTAGAAATTTTCTTTAAAAATTAAAGGCCGTAAGATTCTTGCCCAAGGATCATAGACAGTGAGAAGCAGATCTAGGATTCAAATCCAGATTTTTCCAATGCCGCTACTCAGACCCTTTCCACCACGCAGTGCTTTCTAGGTCATTTCAAATATTGCTTCTGGTTCTGGCCCCTTAACACTCAATGTATCTGTTGTTTTTAGAATAGTGCTTCTGTAGTCGGCCTTCATAAGCAGTTATGAGCCTGTGCTAGGTGCTGGGAAAGTGGGTTGACTCAAAGTGTGATGTAATCTCAGATGAATTGTTTACTCCCATTACAGACAGCACTTCAGTCCTACGAGTACAGAGCACAGAGTTGTATTGCTTAGAGTGAAAGCTAAGCTGTCCTAAGAAAGTGAAGTGAAAGTTGCTCAGTTGTGTCCAACTCTTTGCGACCCCATGGACTAAATAGTCTATGGAATACTCCAGGCCAGAATACTGGAGTGGGCAGCCATTCTCTTCTCCAGGGGATCTTCCGAACCCAGGGATTGAACCCTGGTCTCCTGGATTGCCGGTGGATTCTTTACCAGCTGAGCCACAAGGGAAGCCGGTCTTAAGAAAGAGGCCCTACTAAACAGTGGCTTATGGAACAAGGATTTTTTGATGTGGGTGATTTTTAGTCTTTTTGAATTTGTTACAATATTGTTTCTGTTTTGTGTTTTGGTTTTTTGGCCCCACAGCATGTGGGATCTTAACTCCTCAATCAGAGATCAGATCTACACTTCCTGCTTTGGAGGGCAAAGTCTTAACCACTTAAGGGAAGTCCCAAGATTTTTTTTTTTTTTCCTCATTCACAAACCAGTCCAGGATGGATGAGTGGGTCCATTTGCTTTGTGCTGTCATTCAGGGTTCCTCCTATCTTGTTTCTCCCCACCCCTTAGGGCACTGTTTCATTCTACATAGCTGAATGGAATTTGCAGATAAATCCACGTCCCAGCTCATGAGAAATGGTAAGAAAGTGTAGAGCACATGTAAGGCCTAGCTCTGGAAGTGACACACATCACTTCCAACTTGTATTCTTATGGGGAGACCTCAGTCATGTTACTGTGCTTAGTTGCTCAGGACAGAATTCTGGGGGTGGGGAGCTGGATCTACACTCAGCTAAAACTCTATTACTGGGGAAGAAGAGTGGAATCGATTTTGGTGGGCAGCTATAAATCTTTGCCATGAGTACCCTGTGTAAATCTCTATCATAATATTTGTAGCATAGCTTTATTTATCTTCTTGCACTAGCCTGTGAGCTCCTTAAGAACCAAGGCCTGTGCTTTCACTTCTGAATCCCCAGTATTTAGTTCACTGCCCCTCTTATATGAAGCACTAGTTTATTTCTATTGAAGAATGAATGAGGCATGTGGAGTGTATAGGTTTGGGGGAGCAGAACAAGGGAAAGATGAGCAATACTTTCATTACCTAATTCAGAAAGCAAACCTGGCTTATGTAGGGCACTGCACTCCAAGTTATGAAAAGCTTTGCTTTGAAAAGAATGAACTATTTCAGTCCGAAAATAAGGTGAAATTCAAATGTGATGTTTTACAGCTCAACTCAAAAGAAACAATTGCCTGATTGTGACCAGGTGACCTCACTTCTCTCCTCAGTCATCAGCAAGGGGAGAATATAAAACAGGTGGACCTGTGAGTTTACACAATTTTTAAACAGAGGTAAGGGATGTAAACGCAGTTTTGAAGCACACAGAGGGAGGTTCTTATATAAAACCTGATTTCCCAGTTAGAGTGAGATCAGAGCAGGGACCAGGCACCTCTGTTCTTCTGCAGACCCCGCCCTCCAATCCCTCTAGAAGGACAGTTTCCAGCTGGCCTAAGT
Source organism: Bubalus kerabau (assembly GCF_029407905.1). Taxonomy (NCBI): domain Eukaryota; kingdom Metazoa; phylum Chordata; class Mammalia; order Artiodactyla; family Bovidae; genus Bubalus; species Bubalus kerabau. The sequence continues at coordinate 73,883,173 of NC_073631.1, read as the reverse complement.
CAGCAGAAACAGGCAGGGCTGCCCACACTGGCCTCCTGGAGTCAACAACAGATGGTGGATGGGCAAAGCAAACTAATGGAGCCACCAAATGCTCTCAGATTTGGTTTGCAAACTCACTAGGCTGGTTACCATGACCATTGTTGCTACTGTGCATCATATTTATATGACAGCATTGTCCAGCGCTCACATTTCTCTCTCAGGCTCAGGCTAAAGAACGTGTGCATTGCATTTCAATTAGCACTTTTCAGAATGCAAGGGAGTTCTGAGGCTGAGGACACTAGTATGCAATTCACGCACAAAGGCTATCCACAGAGCCCATTTCAGTGCTCTGATGTAGCTGAAAGGTCAACAGCTTGAGCTCAGCTTTTTGAAATATAGGTTTAGAAAAGTTCCTTGAACATGTTACAACACGCCCTATTGGCATTCTTGTCCATATATTTGGAATAATCAGTCATGACTTTAAGATCTCTTTCCATCCTTCCCATCTCTTTCCATGAGAACCTAGCTTAGTATGGAACAGACTATATGACAGTTTAACAACTCATCCATCTCCCCCATTTGGAATACATATTTTTCCACATGAAAGGCTTTCGGCAGTGAGTTGGCAGCCAACTGTCAACATGGCATCAAATTCTAGAGAGAACCCTAGTCTACTCGGATAAGGGTCAGCAAAACAGGGTCTGGGTTCTGTTCATTCAACATCTGGGTGTATGATGTCACTCCTGCAAGATATTTTTAACATGAAAAGAAATGCCTTCTAGGAAGAATTATGTAGAGGATAATCTGGTCAAAGGCACAGAGGTGAGGAGAATGGTGAAAGCAAGGTATTGGGCCAGGCAACATGGGCTTGTTACTGATCCTTTTGAATCGGGTCTCAACAAAGATTCAGGCCTCCCTGGTGGCTCAGCAGTAAAGAATCCACCTGCAGTGAAGGAGACACAGGAGATGCAGGTTTGATCCCTGGGTCAGGAAGATCCCCTGGAGAAGGAAATGGCAACCCACTCCAGGATTCTTGCCTGGAAAATTCCATGAACGGAGGCGCTGTTACGAGTCAGATGTGACTGAGCATGCGTGCACGCAACAAGGGTTCTCCTGCCTGTTGTTCTTTAAGCCAGTAGAATAAGAGACCGAGTGGTTCAGGAGCAAAGTGAAGCTTTATGCTTTGAGAAATGGAGAGGGGCCAGCTTGGGCTCTAGAGCACCCACCCTCCCGGCCGGGCCATGGGCGGGGCTGCTTTTCAGAGTTTCCGCAGGGCTCTTCAAGGAGGGGGCGGATCTCTCCTGGGGCAGGTGCAGCTGGGCTGCTCAGGCTTCAGATCTCAGTGGCGGGTGCAGCCCCTCTGCATGAGGGGCACTGCCGCCATCGTGAATCTCGTCCTTTTTAAAGTGTTGCTTCTGCACACGGCCCCCAAACTGAGGTGTCAGCGCCGCGGTTCTTCACTTGGAGCTCTGGTCTGAAGGGCCAGGTGTGAGGCCTCTGCCCCAGACGCCCAGTGAGCAAGTGAAATTAGATGAAGCACAAAGGAAAAGAAAAAAGAAAAACAAGGTTAGATTTTAGTTTATTACCCAGATTCTATTTTTATTTCCCAGAAACTGTTAATGGGCTTTGCGGGTGACAGGCATGTTCCAAAGGACTATGAAACTGTCTCAAAGCCATCTTTGGGGGCATTTGGAAACTGACTTTAAGGCAGTGTGATGTGCTGGATGGAGAGTCAGAAAATCCAGTCTTGTCTCCATTCGGAACTCTTGTCATTTCTGTGGAGCGGTTTCCCTTTCGTAAAATCAGGGTGTGAGACTCCCTGGGTGACCCTCAGTAGGCCACATCCACCTGGTGTAGCAGGTCTAAAGTTGAGCAGAGAGAAGGAAAGAGCATGCCCAGTGATTTTGATGCAGGGGGCTGGTGACTACCCTTAGAGAAATAACCAAAAGATGAATAACCGGCAATGGCACCCCACTAGAGTACTCTTGCCTGGAAAATCCATGGACAAAGGAGCCTGGTAGGCTGCAGTCCATGGGGTCGCTAAGAGTCCGGAACGACTGAGCGACTTCACTTTCACTTTCACTTTTCACTTTCATGCACTGGAGAAGGAAATGGCAACCCACTCCAGTGTTCTTGCCTGGAGAACCCCAGGGATGGGGGCGCCTGGTGGGCTGCCTTCTCTGGGGTCGCACAGAGTCGGACACGACTGCAGCGACTTAGCAGCAGCAGCAGTGTAATCCTTGAGTGGTATTTAGGTCTCCCTCACGTGTGAGTGTTTTGTGCACCACCTATTATTGCTCCTGGGAGTGAGCAATGCTGGCTAGATCTGGAGGCAACAGGTGGGCATTTTATTGTATTTATATCTGCTATGAAAGAGAGGTTTTGCCACCAGGATCCTAATACCAAGTCCTTGGATTGGGAGGGTTATGGAGACCTCTTTCTGCATTTCTTCAACAAAGATGCAGCTTAATAACTGTCACACTTTTTGCCTCTGAGGTAGATCAGGAAGTAGGTAGGGGGCTTCTCGGTGTGACTGGAGAGAGCAGAAGCTAGAGAGTAAACAGGGAAAGTGAACGGGAGTCCCGTCCTTCAGAACCTCCATTAGGGAATGGAAAGAGCTGGCAACATTGAGTTATGGGGCCGTAATTCCATCTCAGGATTCTGGCAATGGCGTAAGCCACCTGAGTTCTTTCTTGTTAGCTTATGAACATTTCACTGTACCCTACCGCTTGCCTTGGAAGATTAATAGCTGCGTAAATTACAGTTGTTTTAAAATATATGCATTTTACCTCAACATGAGACTTTTCTATGGGTATGGAAGTGCCCTCAACTTACATCTCCCTGGGTGACATGTCCTGTTCTGTGCACTAATGCAGTTTTATAAAATAAAAAGGGTCTTGCGCTGATGCAAACTTCACAAAAGGCCGTGAGCCTTGAGTCAGAACAATCTAAGCTGGAAAAGACCAAATGAAAAAACATGAAGGAGAGAAAGAGAGGGGTGTGGGGGAAACCCAGGAGAGAAGTGTGGCTAGAGTAGAGAACTTGAGAGGGTGTGTGTGTGAGTGTGTGTGTGTGTGTGTGTGAGAGAGAGATTCTGAATGTACAAGGTACAGACAATGAAGGCAATATACCTTTGAAGGTTCATACCTTTGAAGGTATATTTGAAGAAATGTAATTTAAAAAATTTCTGTGTATAAAATGGATGGAAATAGGATGGAAATGATACTCCAGATGGATTGGTTGCTTAGGATGGCCCCATGGGTGGCAGGCTGATTGGAACAGGTCCATGAGGGGAACAAGGAGCTTTATCTTGAGGCTGCCTTTACATGGTGAACATTGCTTTTGTTTACTTAGATTGTGTGTTTGGGGTGGCTTGCTGAGGAGCGGGTGGACTTGACGGGTATGTGACCTTCTGCTTTTCTGTGCCGAGGGCAGAGAAACCCCCTTTATCTTCCTGCCTCCTGCTTCTCTGTTAAGTTGTGCTTATGTCCAGGTTTCTTGGTTTTCATACAAATATGTTACATCCATATCATATTCCAAGGCTAAGGCCAGAGAAATCCATGTCTCCCAATTTCCTGTTCAGTGTCTGTTAAGCTCTTGATGACATGGTATTACTCTTTGGGGTTAAAGTTATTTAATGATTTATTGAAATTGTATGAATTCCTTAAATCAGAGTTCAGATCCTCTCCCTAGGCAGAGGGTCTGCAGCGATTTTAGCTCTCATGCCTGGGCTGGTAAATAATATTGTGGATGGCTCTGGAATGCAAGGGGAGGGAAGAAGACAAAAGGAAGGAGTAAGAGAAGAAAAGGGGAACAGAACAGAGGGGAGAGAAGCAATGAAAAGCAGCTCAAGGGCAGGATGTTGGTGAAGGGACCAGTTGCTCCCAATACCCTCTCACTGACCTAGAAGGGAAGAGGAAGGCGTCCTGGGAGGTGAGCGCAGCCTCTCACTTTCACCACGAGGGGGCAGACTCGACTTACAGGAAAGAGCAACAAGGTGGGAAGGCCTCGGAGTAAATACGATCCTCTGCTACAGAGGATTCAGTGTTGACCTCATCCTTCACTCCCTGCCGCCCTTCACGTCCCCCAACAACTTAGAGCCCTATCTCTGAACTCAACGCCTGGGTGGATTAAAGCAAAAAAAAAAAAAAAAAAAAAAGAGAGAGCCAACTTTGCTCAAACTCAGATTCTCACATAATGTAGTGTACAGAATTATAATTAAACAGATATCACCTATAACAAAATACTTTGTGACAACATCTCACCTTATTATTTAAAGTGTAGAATCACCCAAGTTTTTATGCAACACTCTCTTTTCTGTTTGTATTTCTTTTTGACTGAAGGAAGGGTTATTGCCTATGCATTATAGGTTCATTATTGTTGCAGGCTTTTCAAAAGGTTGGAAAGGGCTCTTTATTTCTTCCAACTCCTTTGCAGTCTTTGATTCTCTTACATTTTCAGTACAAGGTGATCGAATCCATGGAAATGTGTTTGTAAGTTAAAAAACAAATTCATAAAGTTAGAGGAATGTCTTTATTTGGAGAAGGATTAGAAACAGCCAAATTACTGCAGGTAGTTCCTTAGTGCTTAAAAAGCAATTGTCCAATGCCGCCATTGCTTCTGAACATAATGAGACTGGCGTAGTGATAACAAAAGGAAGGCTGAGCTATTAAAGAGGAACTACTTCCTCTGCTTCCCCAAGTTGCTAAGTATTATTACCCCAAGTAACTGCATTCCAGGGTCCATACTCTTTTCCTTCTGGTAGAATTTGCCCTTTTTTGAGCCATACAGATCAAATTAACTCCAGTGAGAAACTATGTTTTCCAAAATAGACTTTCTAAGTAGCCAATTAAAAACAGAATCTCTTAAAAACAAAAATCTCCTCTTTGAAATGGTGATTGGACCTCTGAGATAAAGAATCGCATTTGCAAGTTAAAGAGGAAAAATAAGAACTTTCCACTATCAACTGGTTGAATAAGAACAGAGGAAAATGCGACTTGTTCTCCTAAAAAAACAAATAAATAATTTAAAAATTAAAAGGATACCAAATTGATTGAATCATTGTGGGAAGTTTGGCTCCATTGGTCTCTCGCTTTTCAATAGGCCCCAGTTAGCAATAAAACTCAATTTTATGTGAGTATGCGAGGCGATAGCTTTATTCAAATTGTCTGTTAAATTTGGTGGCACAAGAAGAAATGAAGCAAAGCTACTGTTGTGTAGTAAGGTCTTGGGTCTTACTATCTACTCATCCCTAAGTATAATGAGAAGAGCATTACCTCCATTTAAGATTTATGTAACTTTTTATGACATGCCATCACGCTAATTTAATTGGCGGGCTCTTTAACATTTATAATCCATTAAAGTGACTGGGAGATGATTACCTCCGGATGTGGTTTCTGTTTTCTCCTTCTGTGTTACCAGCTGCATGCCAATGTTCTGAAACCCTTGCAAGAAAAAAAGAAAGAAATACCTGCTAAAATAAGTTGTTGCTCTTAAAAAACAGGAGAAATAATGATAAAGAAGGATTTGCTATTAGTTTCTGTCTTTGCAGCAGTGGAAAATGGGGAGAGGATCAAACATTGTCTCTCATTTGGCCACCACCTTCTTGGTTGAATATGAGTGTTTTTAAATGACATCTATGACACAGTCATCGTCAGGGCTGTTGATTTGTATCCTGCAGAAATGTGAGTCAAACTTTTCTGGGATACAGACTGGGAAGAAGTTTCAGTAAGACCTGTAATGACATCTGAAATTTCCTCTGAAAGTTGATGTGATCTTTTATCTGAAAATCAAAGGCTTTGCCTCAGACTTTGAGATCCCCTCTCTTAGTTAATTGGTGTTAAGAGAGAAGGTCTGATAGATGCAGAAGGGCTGACAAAACTCAGGTCTGTTTTTTTCAACTAAGTGTGAGCACCAAGGCTTTGGGTTTCTCTTATATTGGCTCCATCCCCTGAGAGCTTTGTTTGTTTTTAGTATCTAATTTTATTGTTTATTCTTAACCAACCATCAAGTCTTTTAGAAAAAGTAAACCAAAAGTAATTATTTGGAGAACACAAAGGCCATATCTATATATGAGATCAAACATTTCCACCTTTTCCTTGCTATTTACAGCTGAACAGCTCCTCTTTTTCTCTAGCACATTCTACTTGTTCTCTTGGCAAACAAACAGCAGGGGATGTCTTTAGGCTAATTATACAGGGACCATTATGGGATCCTGCAGGGACCAGGATGAAGCAAAGCTCCATCTCTGCTTTAGTTTTAGGGGGAAACTAAACTTGAGTGGAGGTCAGGCCTATGCTGGCTTCTCATAATTCTGGTCTACGTGTCCTTCCCGCCCACTAAACAGGAGGACCCTAGGTATCCAGAAGATGGCTTCTAGTATCTCATAGATAGGTGGTTTCATGTGGTCTAGTGTTATTTCACCATCAACCCCTCCCTTCACCTCTGCCAGAAGGTTGAGTATGGGTGTGAGAAGATAAGCAACAAAAAGAGACAGAAAAATAAAAAAATAGTAATCACCGAAAATACAGACTTCTCTTTTCATTTGAAAAAAAATCTCAGCATAAAATCTGAGAGTCACATAAAGAAGTATGAGAAGTTCTCTGAAGACCAGGTGTTCTGCCCAGACTGCAAGCCCAGCCCCAAGATTCTGCCAAGTCCTCCTTGCTCTCAACATTAATGCGTGTCAGCAGGTGATAGACACCCGATGCAGACTTCTCTTGAAAGGAACCCCAAGGATACCTCTTGCTTTAGGGATCGTGATGTTACAGACTTTCTCTGCATCTCTCATTTGTATTTGTTCATTCTTCAGTCAGATAGGCAATGTGGCTGCCAGATGCTTGAGACGTCTCATCGACCACGTTAGGGACCTCAGCAGACTGGGGAGGGGATGTAAAGTCAGGTCAGGGTCACGTGCCCACCCTGGAGCCAGGGGTGCATGAGGTTAGTGCCACCCAAACTGCAAGGAATGGGCTTTCTGCAGGAAAGATAGTGTCCACTAATTAAAAAAAAACATATAGGGATGTGATTCTAGGCACCCAACACTAGAAAATGTCCATTACATGTCTGTATTTATACATATCAAGAATGCCACTGCTTCAGGGAGCAATACTATCTTGCCATTGCTAATCTGGGTTTCCAGGAAACTGTAAAGCTGCTTTCTCTTCTTTGTTCCCTTGGGTCTAGTCTGAACCTGTACATTTGGCCTCTGCCCCTGCCCTCACATGGAGCTTCCATCACAGGACACGATGCTCCTCTCTCTCTTTTTTTTAAACTTTTAATTTGAATTGGGGTATAGCCGATGAATGATGTTATGATAGTTTTAGATCAACAACGGAGGGACTTAGCCATACATATAGATGTATCCATTCTTCCCCAAACTCTCCTCCCATCCAGGCTACCACATAACACATAAGGCTCCTCTTAACCTCTTAACACTTGTGGATTCCTTAAATGGTGGCCCAGTACCTGCTTTGGCTTCATCATGGGCACCCCCAGAATCCAGCAACTGTCTTCTAGAGTGGACGTGGTTCTCTGTCCTTGCTCTGGTGATGACCCCTTGCATGTCTGAAGCTCTGTTCCTCATGTTGGTCTGATTGGTGCAGTCCCTCTTGGCCCCACCTGGCCTGCTCTGTCTCAGGTACTGACCAGGTACTGATGGGGAGATGGCTCATTACACTGCAAAGAATCTGCTGGCTTTGCAGCTCTGCAAAGAACCTGTGCACAGACTGCTGCTTGGCCAACATACTTATTTACTAGCCTTCAAACAAGGGCCTGGAGGATGGAGAGGGCATGAACTTCTAGATGACAACATCGAACATGAGCTAAAGGTGCGCTCTTCCCTTTCGTGTGTGTAGAAAGTATTAGGACGGAAATATTCCTCTCAGGACATATTTTATATCAGCAATCATGGTTTCCTGGAAATTGATTTAACTTTTAACACCTCAGAAAGGATCTGATGTAAAACACTTAATAGCCAGGGGGAAGGACTGTATTTCCTGTCTTTCAACACCACGATAGCTGTAAAATGCCTTTCCCCACTGACTGGGGTATATGTGTTTTTCCATACACTGTGATCTTGCCACACTTCGTTCATTCACACCCTCCTTCATTCATTCACAAACATTCGGGTGTCAGGCCTTGGAAAGCCACTCGGGGTGCAAAATTAAATAAGACCCCATCCTTGCCCCCAAGGGGCTCTCAGCCTAGTCAAAGTCTTGATGAATAAACACAGAATTTGAACAGGATGGAATAGATGTTCTTAGGTACCTCTAGGGCATCAAACAGGGGCTCAAAGGAGATGATATTTTTGGGTGGACTGGGGGGCAGGCAAGGCTTCAGAGAGGAAACAGCCCTTAGGTTGAATCTCGTAGAATAAGCAGGAAACATGGAGGGAGTGTGATTCAGGAAGGATTATGTTGGATGACATAGGGCTTCAACTAGCATGACAAGTTTGAGAAAGAGATATAGTAGGCTTCCCAGGTGGCTCAGTGGTAAAGAATCCGCCTGCCAAGCCGGAGATGCAGGTTTGATCCCTGGGTTGGGAAGATCCCCTGGAGAAGGATATGGCAACCCATTCCAAAACTCTTGCCTGGAGAATCCCCATGGACAGAGGAGCCTGGCAGGCTACAGTCCACAGAGTCAGGAAAGAGTTGGATACAACTTAGTGACAAACTTTCACTTTTTCAAGAGATACAACAGACTCTAGTGTATAGGGCAGGGAAAAGAGGAAAGAAACAAGACATAGGGGTGGCAGGCAGAGGCCAAATCATGGAAGGGTTTTCAGTTATAGCAAGGGGTTTATATTTTATCCAGTGGAAGGGGGAAACATTAAAAGGTGTTTAGAAGAAATAGATCGCGATTAGGTTGGCATTTTAGGAAGATCACTCTGGCGCTAGTGGTAGTATGAGACAGAGGACAATGAGGCGGCAAGACCAGCTAAGAGGCTATGGCAGTAGTTTGGGTCTGGGATGGTGAGGGCTTGAACAAGGGAAGTAAAGATGGGCTTGGAGGGAAGGAAACGATTTAAAACACAATACATTAAAAGATATCAGGAAGTGGCAGAGACATGGCAGGATAAATGCCTGGTTTTAATATTGGGTGATGGAGTATATGGTAAAGCCATTGAACAGTCTGGGGAATATAGCTTTATTAATAGGTTTGGGATTAAGGTATCAACTCAGTTTTCCATCCATCCAGTTGGTATTGAAAGAGGGACATCCAGGTGCAGATGTCTAGGAAGGTGGCTGATATATGGACTTTGAGCTCAAGGGAGAAGTCTGAGCTAAAGATGCACATTTGAGAGTTGTTTGTCATAGAAAGAGTGACTAAACTGTGTGTATGTGTGTGTGTGTGAAGTTGCTTAGGGCAGACATGCAGAGTGGCCAGAGAAGAGGGCTAAGGACTAAGCCCTGGAGAACTCCAGCTCTTAATGAGAATTGGCAGGGACTGTCAGAAGACACAGAGGGCAGGGGCAAACCAGGAGCACGTGTGGCCACAGAAACACAGGTAGCGTGCATTTTAAACGGAAAGGAATGGTGAACTGTGCCGTGGAGAAGGAAGGTGAGATGAAGACCAGCAGATGGTCACTGGATTTGTCCATGAAAATTTCTCCACTGATGTTGCCTGAATAATATCAGAAGGACTGAGGACTGAAAAGTGAATGGAGGGTGGGAAAGTAGGGATATTGAAGTCAGATTATTTATGTTGCTTATTTAAATCTGAGTTCTTGCTCCCAGATTGTAAGCTCCAGGGGTGCAGGGACATCAGTGATCTTGGTCAACATTATAACCGTAGTACTGAGCGCAGTACTTAATAGCAGCCACTTAATAAATATTTGGTGAATGAGAAAAAACAGCACAGTGGTAGATAAGGGGCATAAAGAACGATGGAAGCTTTTTACTTTCTTTACTAAATTTGAGGAAAAATAGACAAGAGCTTGAAAAATACACATGAAGCAAGGTTTCAGAGAAAGTGTGAAGAGACATACTTCTGCCATGAATATTATAATATAAATTGGGCATTTCCTCTAGCTCTTTCTAGAAATCATCCCCCACCAAAATGAACACAAGAAAAAAAAAACCTCCCACAAACGCCCAAGCAACAGTTTTGATGAAACTAAGGTACCAATTCAGGAGAAGCAGGAGATGCGGGTTTGATCCTCGGGTCGGGAAGATCTCCTGGAGAAGGGAAATGGCAACCCACTCCAGTATTCTTGCCTGGGAAATTCCATGGACAGAGGAGCCTGGTGGGCTATAGTCCATGGGGTCACAAAAGAGTCGGACATGACTAAGCAACTAACACTTTCATTTTCAAGGTACTATAAATTCCCTGGGCAATGGTAACAGAAAGGAGGAGAATTTATGAAAATGTAGAGACTGTAAGTCTCAAAAGAGCCAGCAAAGGTAAAGTGGGCATTCCTTGACGTGCAAACCCTCAAACCCTCATTGCAGCAGGATGCATATCTAGGAGGCAGAGGTATTCCTGGACTTTGCTTTTAAGAATCAGAGGAAGCAGGACCGAATAAGAAGTCACACAGAAAGGTTGTTTATCGAGGAAAGAGAATTTAAAGTGTCAGCGACTTTTCTTGTATCACAGACTTCTATAACAGTCACCACAATTCATTTTAAAACTTCATTTTCACTCCAAGAAACATGTGCCTTTAGCAGTCACTTCTATTTTTTCCTCAGTCACCTTCTCCTCCAGCCCTAGGCAACCACTAATCTACTTTCTCTGTAGATTAGCTTATCCCTGGACATTTTATATAAAAATGAAGTCATACAATATGTGGTCTTTTGTAACTGGCTTTTTTCATTTAATGTTTCCAAGATTCATCCACGTTGTAGCACTTGTCAGTATTCATTCCTTTTTTTACAATTTTCCGTCGTATGACCATATATTTCCATTCATCACTTGATGGATATTTGAGTTGCTTATGCTTTTTGGGTATTATGAGTAATGCTGCTATGAACAGTGTGCGAATTTTTATGTGGAGTTATGTTTTCATCTCTCTTGGTGTATGTGTAGGAGTGGAATTGCTGGATCATATGGTAATTCTGTGTTTAGTCTTTTAAGGAACTGCCAGACTATTTTCCTACTAGCTGCACCATTTTACATTCTAACTACCAATAAGTGAAGGTTCTAATTTCTATATATCCTTGGCAAAATATTATTTTCCACGTGTTTGATTATAGTCACCCTGCTGCTACTGCTACTGCTAAGTCGCTTCAGTCGTGTCCGACTGTGCGACCCCATAGACGGCAGCCCACCAGGTCCTCCGTCCCTGGGATTCTCCAGGCAAGAACACTGGAGTGGGTTGCTATTTCCTTCTCCAGTGCATGAAAGGGAAAAGTTAAAGTGAAATCGCTCAGTCGTGTCCGACTCTTAGTGACCCCATGGACTGCAGCCTACCAGGGTCCTCCATCCATGGGATTTTCCAGGCAAGAGTACTGGAGTGGGGTGCCATTGCCTTCTCTATAGTCACCCTAGTGGGTGTGAAATTATATCTCACTGTGACTTTAATTTGTATTTCGCTGATGACCAATAGTATTGAGCATTTTTCGTGTGTTTACTGGCCATTTGTGTATCTTTGGAGAAATGTCTAGTCAGATCCTTTGCTTGTTTAAAAACTGGGTTATTTGTCTTTTTATTGTTTAGTTGTAGGTGTTCTGTATACAACCTATTAAGAGGTAGAAGTTTGTTATCAGATGTATAATTTATAACTATTTTCTCCCTCTGGGTTTATTTCGAGCTTCCCTCATGGCTAAGATGGTAAAAGCATCTGCTTGCAATGCAGGAGACCTGGGTTTGATCCCTCTGTGGGGAAGATCTTCTGGAGAAGGAAATGGCAACCCACTCCAGTACTCTTGCCTGGAAAATTCCATGGATGGAGGAGCCTGGTGGGGGTTTATTTTTAGTAAACAGTTTTAGCCACTGCAGAAAGCCTTTTGAAAAGAATTGCTGGGATATATCTATGATCACTATGCAATTCTTATATGTGGCTTTAGGTTTAGGAAGAATGTAAAATGTACTTGCTGCATAGGAAGTCAGTCATGAATTTCCTTCTGTTTCCCATTTGGTGGTAATACAAGAAGGGGATGAAATTTGTTTGCACCATGTATTACTCTTAATAGTCTACATTAGTCTTAGTATATTTCCCTAAGTTTTGGAGCTGATCTAGGGCCACTCTGATGGAACAGCTAGTCGTGCTTTAGATTCGAGAGGCATTTGAAAGACTTCTAGTACTGAATGTAAGCCTTTTCCAAAGTTTACCCTTAACTTACTTCCCTTTAAAGGAATTAAAAGTCTTGTTTACTCTGTTGCTTCAATTTATTCTTTTAGAGAAAATATATTTATTTCCAGTTATTTAAAATCAAGGTCCCCCAAACAAGCTTTATATATAGCTCTTTTTTGACAGCATCATATGTTTTAGCAGTGCCAGCTGAAATGACTCTTCATGATTCACTTCTCATTACATGGGCCAAAGCAATTTGAGTTCCTTATGGAGATTTACATACTAAAAATGTTGCCTGATATATGTAGGTATTCAGCTGCTTTTTAGTCTAACTCCGCGAGTACCAGGAACGAAGGAATACGGGGATTCAAGCTTAAGGATGGTTTCCTGCAGTTCCTCTTATGAATTATTAAAACACACGGGTAAGTGCATGTTAATATATGTAATCTTTTTATGCTTTTTTGTATTTTCCAAATGTTCTAGAATTAACATGTATTATTTTATAATTCAATAAGTAATTATTAAAAAATTTTGCCCTTTATTATACCATTAGCATTTCTTATTATAGAAAACATACAAACTACATATAAGCAAAAAAGAGCAAAATAAATGTCACTCATCATTCTACCATACAGGGATGATCATTATTAGCACTTTAGTATTATTAAACTTTGTGTGGTCTCTTCCAGAAAAATTAAGAAAAATTACTACTGGTTTGTAACCTTTTCTGCTAACAGTACATTTTGACTCTTTTTCTGTACAGTCAACACATTACAAATATGGAGAAAACCTTCTAATCCATGTCCATATTTAACAAATTAACTTTATTAAATAGGGTAAGTTATTTACTCTATTTTGTGCATGAAGAGATGGAGAGAATTTAATTAACCTCCTTAACTGCTCAAACTAAAAAGTAACAAATGGAACTAATATTTGCATTTTGACTTGAAATCTAGTGTTCTTTTCACTCCTGCGCTGATTTAGGCTGGTGACACTCTAGATACTGAATCATCAAGGCAGGAAATGATAACAAATCTTAATTAAGGACATTCCTGAGTCTGAGTAAACAAAGAAATGTTGAATTATGTAGCCATGAAATTTTGTTGCTGGTGAAAGAAATTCTGTGGGTTTTTTGGTGCCTCATTAGTTGCTAATTAATTGCTACCATGTGAATACCTTAATTCTGTAAATATTTTATGAATAAAGAAGAAAATGATGTATAAACAAAGGAAAGGATGAATGTGACTCTGAACATTAGATAATAAAATGATTATCTAAAAAGTACACAGCAGGTTAGAGAGGTGAACTGAAGCTCTCAAGATGGTATGTACAACAGATGAAGGCAAAGTTCACCACTTGGGATCTCCCAATCTCCAGTGTCTGTGGAACACTTGCACCATGAGGAACATCAACTTGTCTCCATGCTAAGCTCAGTCATGGCAATGCCTTGATGGCTTTGTGGTAGCTGGTAGCTTCTGTATCTGTGCAGGCACTGACAATAAGGATCCATTCTGCAGTGTTTCAGCATGTTTCATGATGCTGCGTGTACCAAGAGTGAGGTTGGCTACATTCTGCTCTTATGTATTTATCCTTCTTTGCACCCAGAAAGGCACTTACATTCATGTCATATTGTTTAAGACATAGCTCAATGGCAAGTATGACTAAAGACGCACTAGTATGGTGAAGCCATTGGAAAACGCCAATGGGAGTCTTTAGCAGGAGAATATTATCTGCAACAGGGGTTGGCAAATTGTGACCTACTGGTCAAACATTGCCTGCCCCCCGTTTTTTTGTAAGAGAACTCTTTTGCTGGCACATAGCTGTGCACATTCTTTGATATACTGTCTATAGCTGCATTTGTGCTCTGGTACTGAAGTTGAGTGACTGCACAGAGACTGTAGGGTTAGTAAAGCTGAAGATGCCTACTATTTGACCCTTCATGGAAAATCTTTGCCCATTCATGATTGAGAACAAGGGTATGGAAAAGGGAGAAGAATCCAACTCCCATTTCAAGTCCAGGCACTGCAATTTTTAAAGAGGTAAAGTCAGTGGAAGCATGCGTGGAGAAAATTCACCATCATGGGCTGGGAACTCAACGTTAAGTCTCATTTGATATGATAGATTGAGACTTTTTTAAAAATGTTTATTTCTTTGGCTGCATCAGGTGTGTAGTTGTGGTGCATGGGACCTTTCATGTGTCATGGGGTACCTTTTGTTGCTGTGAGGGGTTTAGTTGCTAGGAAGCATGTGGAATACTGGTTCCAAGACCAGGGAAGGAACCTGCATCCCCTGCATTGCAAGGCGGATTCTTAGCCACTGGACCACCAGGGAAGTCCCAGATTGAGACATTTCAAGTTGGAAAAGAGAAGCATTAAAGATGGGGAAGGGAGCTGAAGGAGAGTGGAAGAGTCTTAGCTGAATTGAAGTGCTGAAAGAATGCTGAATGGAAGGATGTTGTGCCCTGAGTAGAACCATAGTGACTTCCAAGCAGACTATTTAGTGGACTTTCTAATGATGAAGAATCTTAAAAATGTAACACACCAGCCTGAGAGGTGAGGCTTCCTTGTCAGAATTTAAAGCGCTCGTGGCTGGCCTGGATGATGGCACACTGGGGACATCCACGAGGAGATTCGGGGATAAGCGTAGTCACTGTTCCGGGCATGTTTTACTGCCTGTCATTATTTCTTTATATACATCACCTCTAATCCTCATAAATAACCTCGTATTATTATGAGCCTCACTTGGTGGATGAGGAAACAATTTAGAGAGTAAAACATTTGCTCAAACTCAAAATGCTGGTAAATGTCAGATCCATAGTCAGATAGGTTGGTCAATGTATTCCTTAAATACAATACATTTTTTGTAGATATTTTTGGAGATATCTTCCAAAACAGAAAAGGAAAAAGAAAAATCTAACAGATATTTCTGCCAGCTAGAACTTACAATTATTAACAGCTGTCAGTTCCGAGTTGTGAAAACATCTGTGATAATTAAACTAGTTATATTAATTATACAATTATAGCTTTATCATTTTAAATACCTTTTAAAATGATATAATTAATATATATCATGAAATTTTATAATTTTAATAATATTTGAGGACATAATCTTTCCAACTACTAGGATCTCTATTTTCCTTCTACCTATTGTAGCTAATATTCTTAGGTTCTCCATGAGGCTCTCTGGTCACAAACTGATTTGGAGGGTCTAAAATATGTACATATTGTTTATTTTCAGTGACAAGTTAATCATCCAACCCATTGCTTTCCTTTGCTTGTTCCTGGTACTCTTTGCATAGCCCTGTTCTAATGGATTCAGTAAAAAGAACAAGATCTTACATTATTAAACAAGGTCTTCTTTTGTAGTTATACATTTTATTTAAGGTGCCTAGAAAATTGGAAATGACCACTTCAACAGTTTTTTTTTTTTTTTTTTTCTTTTTTGGATTATGTCATGTAGCATATGGGATCTTAGTTCCCTGACCAGGGATTAAACCCAGGCCCCCTGCAGTGGAAGCAGAGAGTCTTAACCACTGGACCACCAGAGAAGTCCAACATTTTTGCATCATAATTTTGTTTTATGTTTTTCTCTCTTCCTTTCCTCATTTTACTTTCCATTTTTCATCTTGAAATGGTTGTATAAGCCATACTTGACTGGTGGTCAACATACCTGACTGAAGTTGTTAATGTTTTCTCAACCCATTTCCTTCCATCCTCCTCTCTGCAATCTTGCCAAATTAAGTCCTTCAGACACACAATGATTCTGGTTAATGTCTCTACCTTAATGATATGGGAAATGAGAGTTTGCTGCTTTTCCCATGATGAACAGAGCAATCCCCAAAGAGAACTCCAAGTTATGGGTCATTTTCTTAACTAAAATGCTGATCAGATTAAACTGGTTGTTTCAGTGACTTTTGCTCTTCTTGTAGATGGGAAATTGTGCCTCCTGCTGGGTAATGACACCCACCGCCCCCACAATGTGTTCATGGGGGTCTCATGGGAGAGGGTTTCACACATGCCTTCCCAGACAAATGGCAGCCTCAGTTTTTCTTTCCTTCTACTGCCGCCCTTATTCTGGGATTCTGCTGGGTCCCTCAAACATCCCACGGTACCAGCCAGTTCTGCTGGCTTCTTTGTTTGCGACCCTGAGTGCCACTGTTGATGAAAGGAAGTCTGTGAGATGCCAGGCTCAGGGGCACAGTGGGGTGACACTGACCCCTCTCGGTGCCCCCTCTATTGAGGTGGCGCCACAGCTGCTTGTGCCCAATACCCCTCAGAGGTTTTGGCGAAGCCCTTTGTATTAGTTTGCTAGGGCTGATGTAACAAATCCCACAACCTGGGCGGCTTTAACAACAGAAACTCCCTGTCTCACTGCTCTGAAATCAAGGTGTTGACAGGATTGTTTGTGCTGAGGACTGTGAGGGAGAATCAGTTCTGTGCCTTGCTCCTAGCTTCCGGTAGTTTGCTGGCACTTTGGGGTGCTCCTTGGCTTATGAAGGCTCACCCTCATTCCTGTCTTCGTGTTCACATGGTGTTCTCTGTGTGTGTGTCTCTGTGTTTGTATACCCCCTTTCCATAAGGACACTGTTCATATTAGATTAGAGCCCACCCTACTCCAGCACGACTGCATCTTAAGTCCATTTTGTTCAGTTGCTAAGACTCTGTGACTCCATGGACTCCAGCACACCAGGCTCCCCTGTCCTTCACTCTCTCCCAGAGCTTGCTCAAACTCATGTCCTCTGAGTTGGTGATGCCATCCAGCCATCTCATCCTCTGTTGTCCCCCTTCTTCTCCTGCCTTCAATCTTTCCCAGCATCAGGGTCTTTTCCAGTGAGTCAGCTCTTTGCATCAGGCAGTCAAAGTATTGGAGCTTCAGCTTCAGCATCAGTCCTTCAGTGAATATTCAGGGTTGGTTTCCTTTATGAATTACATTTACAAGACCTGGTTTCTAAATTCCGAGACACTGAACGTTAAGACTTGACCATGAAAGATACAGTTCAGCCCATAACACGATCCTACAAGGTTTTCTGAGTTTTTTCTTCATAAGAATCGAAAGAGACCCTTTGGTCATAGGATTATGACCAAAGTCAGGTAAATACTATACCACAGATGAATCACTTTGTGAATGGAAAAGTGCTCTCCAGATGGTAGCTATTACTAAGGGATAATGCTGATATGTTTGCTTATAGACGCTATAGGCTCCCATCAAGAGATCAGTGTGGAGAAACACTAAAGAAAACTCCTCAAGCCCTTCATCCTCTCATCACAGCTGGAAAGACAGGGATGGTCATTACATTTTCTCCCTGTTGGAAATTGTTGATCTTATAAGGGAGCTGGTAACAAAGTAAGAGACATGACTAGCACTCACCTTCCTTCCAATCTGAGGACTGATTACTACCTTGCCCCAAAGAAAATGAACTATAGCAGCCTCTGAATCCAATATTTTTGAAATACTTAGTATTTGACTTATTGTGAAATCCTTGCAGAGTAGGAGCAGAGTCACAGAATTCAGAAGGAGAATCAGAGATCCTGTATTTGGACTAGATTGGTTTCAGCACTTTTGATGTTGTTCCCTTGATGAGCACAGGGGCCTGAGATCCCACACCTCATTAAAGAGCTTTTTGTTTGTTTTACTTTTTTTTTCCCATAATTCCTCACAGTGCAGTGCCCTCTAAAGAGTCAGTGGGCTTTCTCTGAATGCTATTGATCAGTTTTGCTTGTCTTCTATGTTTTTACTGGTTTGCATGTTGTTCATTATATTTTAATGCTTTATTTACTTGGCCATTTATTCCACTGACCTAGAGAACCTTTTGAAGCTGAGGTGTGTGTACTGCTCACATTCGTATCTACAACAGTGGTTCTTAGACTTTAGGAGGCATCAGAATCACCTGGAGGACTTGTTTATCCACACGTTCTCGGCCCATCCCAGAGTT
Source organism: Bubalus kerabau (assembly GCF_029407905.1). Lineage (NCBI taxonomy): Eukaryota > Metazoa > Chordata > Mammalia > Artiodactyla > Bovidae > Bubalus > Bubalus kerabau. The sequence goes on along the minus strand of NC_073631.1, from coordinate 73,865,030 downwards.
TCTGGTTCAGGAGTTGTGGCTTAGGGCTGAAGATTTGTAGTTCTTGTAAGTTCCCAGGTGTTGCTGATGCTGCTGGCCTGGTGGGGGTCACGGGTCACATTTCAAGAATCAGTGATGGAGAGCAGTTGCTGGCAAATAATAAGTGCACAATGATTATTTCTGGATACATGAATTCATGATTGAAGGTGAAGAACGTTATCTTTTATATGATACTAGAAGGAGGTGGCTTATCTGCCCCTTTTGCTTTCCTAGAGTGACGAGGATAAAATGAGCTCATTTACTGAAGGCACTCTGAAAGCTGCTACACCTCTGGCATGTCCTGTCAGTGCCTATTCCCCAGTCCTGAGGCTGTTGTGGGAGTGGGTTCAGGGTTTCCTGAACGTGGTAAAAGAGGAGACAAACCTTGAGTTTCTCTACTTACCATTTTGGGGCAAAAATTGTCAAAAACTCTGTATTTCCAACTTCAAAGAGAGTTGCAAAAGCTGGTTTTCTGTTATCTTTCACTGACACAAGGCTTCAAGTTCAGTTTAGCTCTTTTAAGTGGAGAACTGACTTCTTATATATTTTTCTAGCTTAACCAAATCAATCATAAATTAATAAAACCATAAGCCAAGAAAAATAATAATTGATTGAAAAAAATTTAACCCATTTGCTTAAATGCAAATTAAAACTACAAGGCAATGGCACCCCACTCCAGTACTCTTGCCTGGAAAATCCCATGGATGGAGGGGCCTGGTGGGCTGCAGTCCATGGGGTCGTGAAGAGTCGGACATGACTGAGCGACTTCACTTTCACTTTTCACTTTCATGCATTGGAGAAGGAAATGGCAACCCACTCCAGTGTTCTTGCCTGGAGAATCCCAGGGACGGGGAGCCTTGGTGGGCTTCCGTCTATGGGGTCGCACCGAGTCGGACACGACTGAAGTGACTTAGCAGCAGCAGCAGCAGCATGCAATCATGTGTTCCATAAAGATTTCCATGAAAGCTTCTGATTAATTTCATGGAATATAGAAATATGGCCTGTTTCAAACAAGTTATTAAATATATATTGATTGCGGTAATGGTAACACTGTTGTGTTAGCAATTCATTTGCAGCACATGCAGCACATGTTTCCTTGAGTCTGGGTTGAGTTCATACCTGTTTTCTAAATCACTTGAAAATTGAGATGGTTGAAAATGGATTAGCTGCAAAGGAAGGAGTGTGGAGTCAGCAGGAAACCTAATTGAATTGTGGAGAAAGAAACCATAGAAGTCATTGATTCCTTCTTTTTTTTTCTTTTTGGCCTTGCCTCATGGCATGAGGAATCTTAGTTCCCTAATCAGAGATCGAACCTGGGTCCTGGCAATTGGTTAGTTCTTGACAGTGAATTGGTGGTAGGACAGTGAATTGGTGGTAGAAAAAGGGAAGAAATTAATGGGAAAAAAGGGGGGGGGTCAAAACTTTAAGAGAAAGAACTTCTTAATCAAAGTCAAGAAGAGTAAACTCGGAATCTCAAAAGTAAGGGAGAGTCTTAGAATGGAGGTGCTCCACTTCTTCTGAGTCAGGAGGAAATGAAGGTCAGCAAGGAAGATGGTGACAGTTTTACCTTGTCAAAGTTTAGAGACCTCATCTAAGCCTCATTTTATGGTGGAGGAAACAGAAGTCCAGAGAGGTGCAGTGACCTGTCTAAGCTCACCTTGCACAAGGTCAGTCCAGGTCTGGTAACAGTTTGTAGTTGTCCGGCTTCACCACTCCATCCGCCTTCTCTCATTTCCACTTCCCAACAACCACACTTTTGTTTGCTTAGCACATTAAGCAGTTGTTTACTAGACATTGTTGATGGTTGTGGAAAAGAAAAAGGGTGAGGAAAAAGTAGTAAAAGTAAATTCAATTTAGATGAGAAACGATTTAAATGCTTAATTGGTTGAAAATAAATCAAGAACAGGTGGTGCTCTAGTCTGTTAGGCATCTTCAAATGAAAGTCTGGATGTTATTTTGCATTCAAAATGAAAACTGAAGAAGTCTTTGAATGTAAAGATACATCACAACATGCAAGGTATGGAGATTATATGAAGAAATCCAATTTGGAGTGGAGAGAACATTGAAGTAGATTCCAGTTGCACAGCTGCTATTTGCTGTACATAGACTCATGTAGATTGCATCAATGTTAGTAGTCAGGTTTCCATATGGTTGCAAAATGGTGGCATGTTTGGTCTCATCCAGCAAAACAATGACTCAGCAGAAAGAATATACCAGATATCAGGAAAGCTGGGTCTCAGTCCTGGTTCTGTCCCTAACCTGGGGACTCTGCATAAGTTACATGATTTTTCTGGGTTTTAGTTTCCTTGTCAAACATGGCCTTATGAATGCTTGTTTTTCCTACCTCCGAGGAACGAGGCCAAGTGAGATCATGTTTTTTAATGAAAAAAAGATGTTTTAAATTCCATGAACTTCCAAAGAAATGGAGCCCCTGAAAGGAGAGATGGAAATCTGCTAATGATTCTTTCATACAGGAAAGCACACTGATGGACTTCAGAAATACAAAAGTGAGTTTGGCACAGTTTGGGAACACAGGATGTAAAGAGCAAAATTGCACTGCATAACTGGCTATGAACACACAATTGGACTGTTTAGAGGCAATCAGGGAGAGAGTGGTATAGAGAGAGAAATAGGAAGGAAAGGGAAAAGGGATAATTAGCCAGAAGGCAAAAGGTCCAGAGATATACTGAAAGTGGGCACCTGACTAGAATTTGCAAGAATAGTGCTGTGGGATACGTACTACAAAGTTGTTGGTCTGCAGTGCAGCAGCATAATCCTCCACTGCTGTTAAAATTTTTCAAAACACAAGAGCTCGAAATGAAGATTGGAAGGGGCTGGGTTGGGGACAGTCTAGGAGGGAAAAAAAAAAAAGTACAAAAAGCAGAGAACAAATTTCAGTGTAATTTGAAGTAGAAATGAACATAGAACATGACTTTCCCCCAGAACATAAAGAGGTCTTGGGTAGGCATTCCAGAGAGTACAGAATAGGAGGCTGAACCAGTTTTATGGACCTTAAGGGACAGAGTGACCTAAGATGATATGCAGATAAGGAACAGAAAAGACTTGGGAAGACAGCAAAGCAACAACAATATAAGTTCTTAGCATGCTCTGAGCAGTCAGGACAAATATCTAGATAATTCAAAATAAACTGAAAAATCCAAGCCTCTATGCTTCTATTACGTAGCTGCTTTAGAAAAAAGTTTAGCTTCTAACTTTCTGTCTTAAACTCTGTCGAGAAACAAACTGGCAGGACCTGTAAGGCAAGCAAACATGCACCTTCTCTTTCTTGGTGTCAAAAAAAGACAACAAATTTGAAGTGATTCTCTGATATTCATGACTGGGAGGGTAGATTCAAGCTTTTAAATTCAGGTTTCAGTGTTTTCTGGTTCTCAGCAGCTGCAAACTGGGCTGGTGTTTTAATCCTGGGGTCACAGCTGGAGTTTAATTTGCATATCCAGCTTAGAGAATTTCAAGGTTTCCAAGACTGTCTTGAGGTTTGATTGTCATCTAGTCTCTAGTGCTTGAGCGAGAGAGTGGAAAAGATAGGAAACTGGAGACCTGTGTTTTGTCTTTCTTCTTTTGAACACTGCTGGAAGCAGCTAAAGCTTTCTCCATAATAACTTTCATCCTTGATCCTCAAAGTGTGGTCTGAGGACCAGCAGTATCAACATTATCTAGGAGCTTCTTAGAAAAGCAGCATCTTAGTACTCCACCTGAGACCCACTGAATTGAAAGTTGGATTGTAGCAGGATCCTCAGGTGAGATTCTTACGGACATAATGTTTGAGAAGCACTCATCTGGGGAGTGTCATAATACAAATCCATTTGTTAGGTGATGGGGAGCCAGCCCGTGAAGAAGGAAAAGGACAGCACTGCTGCTAATAGACACTTCCTGAGGGTTTTAGTTGTGAATTCAGTGTGAATTATGCAGTTTAGGAACAGAGAAGGGGCAGGAGGGGCTTGACTACCCTTGTGACCCTATAATGGCTTACTAAAAGCCCAAGCTGGTTTCTCAGTAAGCTCCTCACTGAATAGAGACTAGCGAGTCCTTACCAGGGAGCCAGGTGTAGCTTATGTTCCCATTACTTGATATTCCCATTGTTGTTGTTTAGTCAATAAGTGGTGTCTGACTCTTTGCAATCCCATGGAGTGTAGTCCATAAGGCTTTTCTGGCCATGGGATTTCCCAGGCAAGTATACTGGAGTGGGTTGCCATTTCCTTCTCCAGGGGATCTTCCTGACCCAGGGATCAAACTCATGTCTCCTGCATTGGCAGGTGGGTTCTTTACTACTGAGCCACCTGGGAAGCCTGATAATCCCATTACTCAAGATTTTAAAGTTGACAGATTTTGAGAAGTAGTTTAGTTATTATGTTCCTAATGAAGGGCTGAGGAAAAAAAAGTAACATTAATTTCTGAGGTTAAAAAAAGTGTAAGTCACTCAGTTGTGTCCAACTCTTTGTGTCTCCATGGACTATACAGTCCATGGAATTTTCCAGGCCAGAACACTGGAGTGGGTAGCCATTCCCTCCTCCAGGGGATCTTCCCAACCCAGGGATCGAACCCAGGGTTGGAAAGATGTCCTGCAGAAGGAAATGGCAACCGACTCCAGTATCCTTGCCTGGAAAGTTCCATGGACAGAGGTTATAGTCCATGGCTGCTGCTGCTGCTGCTGCTGCTAAGTCGCCTCAGTCATGTCCAACTCTGTGCGACCCCAGACACAGCAGCCCACCAGGCTCCGCCGTCCCTGGGATTCTCCAGGCAAGAACACTGGAGTGGGTTGCCATTTCCTTCTCCAATGCAGGAAAGTGAAAAGTGAAAGAGAAGTCGCTTAGTCATGTCCGACTCTTCACGACCCCATGGACTGCAGCCTACCAGGCTCCTCTGTCCATGGTATTTTCCAGGCAAGAGTACTGTAGTGGGGTGCCATTGCCTTCTCCATAGTCCATGGGGTTGTAAAGAATTGGACACGACTGAGTGACTAACACACACACACACAAAGTGTCTGTATTTCCTTTGATCTTAAAACCCCTAGTAGAGTGGGACCCTGGCAAAAATGAGCACTCAATAAACATCATTAGCAATTAAAAAAAAATGTAATTTGTTTAACCCACTCATGTATTTTGGAAATATTTCTGTAATATTACAAATAAAATCTACCTCTTCTTTTTTCAACTAAAAAAAAAAATAAATAAATAAAATAAATATCATTAGCAGTGATTTGCATGATTTGCACCAGAGTGGCAGTATTGTTAATGCTGCTCATTTCCACAAATGTTCCGTTTCCCATGTTAACTTTTGTATATCCAGCAACCAGAAACCTATACTGCTGAGTGTACAGAATATCGGGCTCCAGTTAAGTGTGATTAGATATTGATTTCTGAGCCCCACAGACATTTAGCAATGCAAAAGCTCTCGAGTGTTGGGTCATTGTGGACTGTGTGGCTGATGCTGGCAGAATTCCAACAGTCACAATTTGTGGAAAAATTCTAGAGTGGCCACACAATGCCCATGCTGGGGATTTGCCCTTTTGTGTGGCTCTGATCTGTGTCCTGGTCCACCGATTGTCCTTTTTACCTTGTCTTTGCTGACATAATTTTTTGGCCATCAAGGGAACTAGGCAGAGAAGAGATACTTGGTGCAAACTTGTCCAGACTACTGGCAAAAAAAACCCAACAACTCAGACTTAGAGGTGATGAGCTTGCAGTGAAGCATAGCATAATATTACTCTTTTATATTTGTATTGTATATATAATACTGCTTTTTTATTTTCTGTGGGAGTTGCTATTAAAGAACTATGAAAAATATCCATTTAAAGCTCAAATATGTAGTGTTGAGAATAAGAGCTAATCTGTTCACAAATTGTGGAAGATTAAAGACGGCCGTATTTTTTACATTTGAGATGCAGAGTCTGTGTCCTTTTTCATTAAATCTGGGCAGGCTCTGTATCTGCTTTGATCAACAGAATATCGTCAAGGCCTGGCCATGACTCATTAAATGACTGTGAAGTTGCTCTGGCGCTGTGCCAGAGGAACTAGCTAGAAGTCGTCACTCTGGGACTTGCTGACCCCTGGTGTGCCTGGAGAAGCCTCAGACGGGGGCGGTGGTACTCTTCAGAATTTGCTGTGAACCCACCTAAAGGGATGCCGGGGAGCTGCTTGCTGCTAAGTGCTGCTGGCTGCCTTGAACCGCAGAGCCAGGAGCTACAGAAGCTACCAGGTGCAGGAGTGCATCAGAGCCAGGAAGAGAAAGCCCCTTCCTTCTCCAGCATCTCTGCTGGCAAAGCACTCCACTGACAAAGCTCAGTGTTAGCTCAGCTGACAAAGAAGAAACTACACAGCTGAGAGGCAATACATTGATCATTGTTAACAGTTTTAAAAGCACAACAGAATATAGTGGAAATGCTATTTGCCAGTTTTTGGACCCAGACTTTGAGGATCTGGCAGTTTCTACTTCCTGTCTTTGGAATCTGGTCATCATACTGTGAGAAAGCCCAATCACAGAGAGAGGCTACATGTGGACATTCCAGTCAAAGGTCTAGCTGAGCTCCCAGCTAGTGACCATGTGAGTATTCCGTCCAGAATGTCCAGTCCAATTGAGCCTTCAGATGACTGCGGCCACTGTCTGACCACAACTATGTGAGAGAACCTAGGGAGGATTAGCCAGCTGAGCCAGATAGCCCATGGAACTATGAGAAAGAATGATAAATTGCTTCAAGTCACTTCATTTTTGACTTGTTTGTTATGCAGCAATAGAGAAGTAGAATACAAGTTACTCTATTTACTTTTAATAGGAGGCCACTCTAAAGCTGTTATTCCATTTTTACCCTTTAAGACATGATCCCAAGCCTTTCACTTGGAAGATTCCCTGAGGCTCATTGCAAACATTTGGCCCACTTAAGCTTGCAATGTCATACCTTCTAAAGCTCAAACTTAGAAAGGTGACTTCTCATTGAGGAAAAACTCATCCTTGTTTTATTGAATTGTCAGAGACTACCACAATGGTGGGACCGTCGGGTGTACCTGGTTCTGTTCTCAAACACAGATCTGAAAGCAGCACTATGCACACTCTGTGAGCCTGTCCACTTATGATTCACGTGACCTGTTCTTCATTTAGTTCCTTCAAGTGGGAGCTCTTCTGGCAGGGAGCCCACCAGAGCACCAGATAGTGTCCACAAACGTCCTGGGTTACTGCCTTTCCTTTGATACGTGGAAACTCCAAAAGGACAATGATTATGTTGAAATCAATATTCTATTTTGGCCTCCCTTCCTGTATTTTATCTGTGGAACATGGTGTCAATTCATGAGTCATGACACCCTGGGAGCTGGGATTCTTTCAAAGTTTTGGTACAAACTTCCAAGGGCAAATACCGGTCTCCATGTCTCCATTCTAGCTCAGGATTCTCAGCCTTGGCTGCACATAACCCTCACCTGGGAAGTGTTCAAAAAAGTAAAACTACTCATGGCTGGTCTTACCCTGGGTTAATCAAATCAAAATATTCAGGGGAGGGACACCAGCATGCTATTTTAAAAATTCTTCTGTAGTGATTCACAGATGCAGGGAAGGGTAAGGACGTCTAGCCTGATTATTTACTTGGTTTCTTATTTGTGGTAGAGAGAAGCGTACTGCATTTCCCAGAAGTGTATCTGTATGTCCAATTCTTACATTTTCTTTAAGGCCCAGCTCAAATACTATTTTCTACCTGAGGCTACAAAGTCCCACAATTGACATCATTTCTTTTTCTTTTGAATTGGTGTTATTTTATTTTGAACTGTGTTTTCTATCTATTGTATGCTTTATTATCACTTTTGCTTCTCCTTAAACTCATGGTATGTCTCTGACATATATATATATATATATACACACATATATATATACACATATATGTATATATATATGTATACACAGTGGGAACTCAATAAACATGTATTAAATTAAGACATACATGGATTTTGAGAAAGGCATCCTGCTTCCTAGGAACACCAGGTTTGCTTTTGTATTGATGGAGATGGAGGTGCCTACATATGGCCTCAGTTACACTCCTCAATTAGAATTGCCTCATAGCCACCCTGCCCCCACCTCACCCCCAGCTCCCAGCCATGGCAGACCCACACTGCCTTTGGTGTTGGATCTCTGTCTCTGGTTGCTCCCTCTCCCCATCTTTCCTCTTGTTACTCTTCAGTTAAGTTTTTTTGTTTCTTATTTAAATAACCCTTCTTTACAAAGGTCTAAATACTTTCTTTGTAGGCAGGGATGATCATCAGAGGGAAGATGAATATTCCAGTGTGCTGTGGAATGAAAACCTTTTGAAAGTACCAAGACTGATAGGGCTGCCTGCTTATCTTCCTGCTGGCAAAGGACTAGCTATTTACTGAGCTAAAATGATAAATATTCCAAGGGCAAGCTCTAAAGTCACCAGGCCCCACAGTACTCTTTGCAGAGTCTCTGTGGTATCTATACTGATGAAGCCACTAGATGTAAATCTTAGCCAGTAAAAGAGACAGTGGATAATTGTTTTGGGTTTTAGGGCCTCTGCTGAAATGTAACTGATTTTCAAGTTTCCAATAATCTTAGAACAGACTTCAGAGAGATGGATCAGTGTGGTCCCTTTTCACTTTTTTTGTATGTAGCATTTTTTCCCCATCTTGCTATTTACTCATTCACTTTTTACTTTTGCTCTGAAACACAAAAGTCATCTTATTTTTTCCTTTAGAATTCATAATTTTAAGAGGTTACTAGAAAAGTCCTCCAATTCACCTGTAATTGAAGAGTTCTCCTTTGAAGTTCAAATCTTTCTTAGCTCTAATTTGAAAGGGAGTTATGCTTCTGTGATGGACTCATGACATTTCTTATTGGGGATATAAAAGGTCAGATTTTAATGCCTTCTTGTGATATATGCATCTGGCTCAAGATCAGGCAGTTCTGAATGATGGAATTTAATTGCAATTTAATAAGGGGTAAGAGATAAGAAATTATGACTTTGCTGTAATGCCCGAGCTATACACCAGTTCTTTAGTATCCTGCATGGTGGTTTGTGGGTTATAAGCTGCAACTATAGAAAGCCTCTCAGGGATGCAGTGATGATCCTCTGAGTAAAAGCAAAAACTCATCTCAACTCGAGTTCCAGTGGTTAACTGACATCCTGCCTTAGAAAAACAAAGACAATCGCCAAGGTATAAGTCCTCATCTTCTGAACATTCTGGAAATCCAGATGGATATTTACCTAGTATCTCTCATTTTGTCCAATTGCCGCAAACTTCTTACATTGTCACTTCCTTTTTCCCCAGTAAAAGTTCCTGAGTATACAAAGGTACCTACCAATTTCCTTCCTTTGTCATGTAAAAAAAGGGCTGCTCAAAATCAAATTAACTGAATGAGGATTTTCCTTTCCCAAACTAAGAAAATATTTTCTCTCTCATCTGTTTTAAATGAATCAAAGAATTGATCCAACTAATAGATAGGAGTTAGTCCTACGTTTATTAAGAACAGAGATAATGTGATGTGGTAGAAAAAGTACTGGGACTGGACTTAAGCCTACAGTCCTTATTAGAACTTAGACTTTCTGAACTTCAGCTTTCTCATCTGTAAATTACCTGTTCAGTTCAGTCTCTCAGTAGTGTCTGACTCTTTGTGACCCTATGGATTGCAGCACAACAGGTTTCCTGATCCATCACCAACTCTCAGAGCTTACTCAAACGCATGTCCATAGAATTGGTGATGCCATCCAACCATCTCATCCTCTGTCATCCCTTTCTCCTCCCACCTTCAATCTTTCCCAGCATCAGGGTCTTTTCAAATGAGTCAGTTTTTTGCATCAGGTGGCCAAAGTATTGGAATTTCAGCTTCAGCATCAGTCCTTCCAATGAATATTCAGGGTTGATTTCCTTTAGGATGGACTGGTCAGATCTCCTTGCAGTCCAAGGGACTCTCAAGAGTCTTCTCCAACACCACAGTTCAAAAGCATCAATTCTTCAGTGCTCAGCTTTCTTTATAGTCTGATTCTCACATCCATACATGACTATTGCAAACACCATAGCTTTGACTAGACAGACCTTTGTCGGCCAAAATAATCTCTCTGCTTTTTAATACACTCTCTAGATTCATCATGGAGAAGGAAATGGCAATCCACTCTAGTATTCTTGCCTGGAGAAACCCAGGGACCGAGGAGTCTGGTGGGCTGCCATCTGTGGGGTCGCATAGAGTCGGACACAACTGACTTGACTTAGCAGCAACAGCTAGATTCATCATAGCTTTTCTTCCAAAGAGCAAGGGTCTTTTAATTTCATGGCTGCAGTCACCATCTGCAGTGACTTTGGAGCTTCCCCTCCCAAAAAATAAAGTCTGTCACTATTTCCACATCTATTTGCCATAAAGTGATGGGACCAGATGCCATGACCTTAGTTTTCTGAATGTTGAGTTTTAAGCCAAGTCTTTCACTCTCCTCTTTCACTTTCATCAAGAGGCTCTTCAGTTCTTCTTTCCTTTTTGCCATTAAGGTGGTGTCATCTGCATATCTGAGGTTATTGATATTTCTCCTGGCAATCTTGATTCCAGCTTGTGCTTCATCCAGCCCAGCATTTCTCATGATGTACTCTGCATAGAAGTTAAATAAGCAGGGTAACAATATGCAGCCTTGATGTACTCCTTTCCTGATTTGGAACCAGTCTTGCTCCATGTCCAGTTCTAACTGTTGCTTCTTGACCTGCATACAGATTTCACAGGAGGCATGTTAGGTGGTCTGGTATTCCCATCTCTTGAAGAATTTTCCACAGTTTGTTGTCATCCATACAGTCAAAGGCTTTGGTGTAGTCAATGAAGCAGAAGTAGATGTTTTTATGGAACTCTTGCTTTTTCAATGATCCAATGGATGTTGGCAATTTATTCTGGTTCCTCTGCCTTTTCTAAAACCAGCTTGAACATCTGGAAGTTCCTGGTTCATGTACTGTTAAGCCTGGTTTGGAGAATTTTGAGCATTACTTTTCTAGTGTGTGAGATGAGTGCAATTGTGCTGTAGTTTGAGCATTCTTTGGCATTGCCTTTCTTTGGGATTGGAATGAAAATGGACCTTTTCCAGTCCTGTGGCCACTGCTGAGTTTTCCAAATTTGCTGGCATATTGAATGCATCACCTTCACAGCATAATCTTTTAGGATTTGAAATAGCTCAACTGGAATTCCATCACCTCCACTGGCTTTGTTTGTAGTGATGCTTCCTAAGGCCCACTTGATGTCACATTCCAGGATGTCTGGCTCCAGGTGAGTGATCACACCATTGTGGTTATCTGGGTCATGATGATCTTTTTTGTATAGTTCTCCTGTGTATTCTTGCCACCTTTTCTTAATATCTTCTGCTTCTGTTAGGTCCATACCATTTCTGTCCTTTATCGAGCCCATCTTTGCATGAAATGTTCCCTTGTTATCTCTAATTTTCTTGAAGAGATCTCTAGTCGTTCCCTTTCTATTGTTTTCCTCTATTTCTTTGCATTGATCACTGGGAACGGCTTTCTTATTTCTCCTTGCTATTCTTTTGAACTCTGCATTCAAATGGGCATATCTTTCCTTTTCTCTTTTGCCTTCTGGAAATTACCTGTTAGTTTCAGTTTTTTCTTTACTAGTAAATTGCTTGGAAGTTTAAATAAAAGAATAGTCTCTTTGGAATGGTTCTATTATCCTGTGTTTTGGGGCATGCTAATCCACTGCTCATGTTACCTGATATGCCCTCTTGTAGTGAATTCTTTTCTTGTGTTGTTTTAATCTGTGCTTGTAGGCTTAGCCCCAGCTGGGTTTATTATCATAATGTATGAGTCAGATGTGCCTGGCTTGTGGGAGTATATTTACAGAGAGGTTTTATATTTGCCCTGGATGGGTGTCCCCAGGGTTTCGCTTGTCCAGGGTGACTTTTCACAGTTATTTGTTAGTTTGAGATTCCGGCCCCATGTGGATAGTATTCATTTGGACTCCATATCTGTATGTGGCACAAATTAGGACCTATAGGCCCCACAGACTTGATGCTGCTTTGCTTCTTACCCAGCCCCCTTGGGAAGCTCTATCATTCCCTTTCCACAAAGCAGGGAGGGCTTATGTAGAAGTTTTAGCATCACACTTCATATGGACTGGTTATCATCTCCATTACCATCTCTGGTGATCATTGGGATTTTATGATTCTGATCCCTCTTTGTTAGGGCTTGTAACCAAGTCTGCTATCCTCCAGGGTTCTGCTGCACTCTCTAGAGTAGTATGAGTTCCTTTGTAGTGTTTTGGAAGCCAGAAAATTCCCCTGCCTTTTGAGTTTGACTTAAAAAACCATTATGGTTTATCCAGCATCTCTGTTTTGTGAAGGGAAAGAGGATTTGAGTTCAGTTTGCAACATTGCTGAAACTAAAAATCAAATGTGTATTTTTCCATGAGCATTTTCCCTTGGTTAACTGCTTTATTTCATAAAGGTGACACTGTTCACTAGTAGAAGCATTGCTGCCCAGATGCTGATGTGCAGAGGAATCCCCTGGGGATCTTGTTGAAATGCAGATTCTGATCCCTGTAGGCCTATGGTCCAGATGAGACTCTGCATTTCTACCAAGCTCCCAGGTGATGCTGAGGCTCCTGACCACACTCTGGGGAGTGAGGATTTGCGAGAGACCAGTAAAGACTTCTTCCCAGTTGCTAATTTATCAGTTGCTGGAATTCATTTGTTCTGGCTGCTGGATAAAATTGCCACTCATTGGTCTGGTCTTGTAGATGAAATTTTGCATTGAAAGCAGTTTGAAAATTGTAGAGAGCCATAAAATATTTCTCCTTTTGGGAAAAAGAATCCATAAATTCAAAATGGAATTAAATTTAATTGACCTTTGACATCCTTGAAAATACCCAGAAGCCCCAATTTCTTCTACCTCCTGATTTTCTTTTTATTAAACCTATTTTTCCTCAAGCTGAAATTCTGGGCAAATTAATAAAAGAATTAACTTCCTATAATTCAATTTAAATTTTCTTTTTTTAATTACTTATATTGTTAATACTGACTTCTTTTTTGTTATAATTATATTATTTTGTATGCTTTAGCCTGAGAACTTATTCATTATGGTTAATATTGATACTACAGGGTGGAGTATTTGAGTTCCAAATAATTGGTATATCAGGTGAATCTTTAGAATATGAGATTATTTGTATCATCAAAGATTCCCAAGAAGTTACAAATTCTGTTGCTCATATGTAGGATGGGAAGCATTTCCCAAACTTTCTCCTTGTACCCCCAAACTTAACAAAAGCAAATCAAAGGTTGATTGGCATCCTGGCACTGCTAACTTTTGCTATTTACATCTTAATTTTATGGCCTTAATTTGATGGACTAAAACTGGTGTGGCCTTTAGAATTAATCAGGGGTGTCGAGTAAGGTATGATACAAGTTGGTTTCCCCCATGTGGACTTGTAGAACGCTGTGTGAGACCTTATAGCTGCAGGGTGTGGTGAGAGGGTGACCCTGTGGGAGGTGACTGGAAAGAGAGGCAGGGCCCTGGGCCAGTGCCTGACTCTGTGATGACTCTGTCGTCGTATTACCTGAAACACCTGGACAACACACATCCTTTCTGAGGTCTCTGTTACCTTCTCAAGGACATGAGGGGTTGAGTTGGGCCATCTTCTATTTCTTTATCTAAAACCCTACTCCACACTTCCCATCACTTATGCCCATGTTCCATCTGCAAACTCATGAGCCACGTGATAGGAGAAAACAGTCACGTGTCATATCTGTGAAGAATCTAATCAAAAGGGCCTCTGAATAGAAAGAGTGAGTAAAGAAATTTGTGAGAAAAAACTGACCCATGTCCTGGTTCACACAGGGAGAGTAAGTGTGAGGCTCATGGGACCTAAACTGACTTATTTTTATTTTGGAGGGAGGGTGTAAGTGGTTAAATGGTGGCCTGCCAGTAAGGCATATATATCCACCCGGAACCTGTGGAATTGACCTTGTGTGGATGACCAAATTACACTTGCAGATACAGTTAAATTAAGGATCTGGAAATGAAATCATGTTGGTTTAGGCCCTCTATCCATTGACAATTGTCTTTATAAGAGAAAAAGGGCAGAAGACATTTAAAAGAGAGAGTCAGAGATTGGAGCCATAAGCCAAGAACGTGCAGACCTGGCAGTAGCGATCAGAAACCAGAAGAGCAGCATAGAACAGATTTTTCCTCAAAGTCTTAGGAAGGAACAAACCCCACTGACATTTTGATTTCACACTTCTGGCCTCCAAAACAGACAGAGAATAAGTTTCTGTTGCTTTAAGCCAGCTAGCCTGTGGTAATTGTTTATACCAACCATGTAAACACTAATAGAGAGGGTTTAGCAGCATCAGTATATACTGAATATTCTAAATAAGTTTTACATTCATTATTTATATAACTTTATTCCTCGTGATCAATTGTAAAGTTGGTACTATCATTATTGACATTCTAGAAGTTAGGCAACTCAGGCACAGAGAGGTCATGTCACTGGCCCAAATTCTCACAGTTAATAAGTAATGCAATTGGAATCAAACCCAGAGCCCATTTTGCTTTACCTCTAAGGTCTGCTTCCTATTTGTAACACGGTGGTTATAGAACCCGTGGTGTTCTCTTTGCTGACTGGCGGGACCAGCACTTGGTATTCCATCACAGCTGATGCTGTAAGGCGGTGGTATCGGGGCCTCTTGAAAATCCAACAGAGTAGAACACAGAACTTCCTGTCTTAAAGTGAGTAATTTTGCCTAAAAGGCAATTTAAGTCTGAGCGCTGTATTCTCCTAAGCTGCAGAGGCGTAGGAGATACAGAAAGCATTCCTGCCTTGGAGAGTACAAGGCAACACTAGGGGTAGAACTTGGCCCATTCACTTTGGCACTTTTCCAGGAAGTTAGTGCTGGGAGAAGAAAGTGGAAAATGTGAAAATATAATTCAGTTCTTGAAAGGACAGGGGATTCGTTTTAAAAAGAAATACTGGGAAGACAAAACTCTAAATAAGAGGAAGTTCAATTCAGTTCAGTTCAGTCGCTCAGTCGTGTCCAACTCTTTGCGACCCCATGAATCGCAGCATGCCAGGCCTCCCTGTCCATCACCAACTCCCAGAGTTCACCTAAACTCATGTGCATCGAGTCAGTGATGTCATCCAGCCATCTCATCCTCTGTCGTCCCCTTCTCCTCTTGCCCCCAATCCCTCCCAGCATCAGAGTCTTTTCCAGTGAGTCAACTCTTCGCATGAGGTGGCCAAAGTACTGGAGTTTCAGCTTTAGCATCATTCCTTCCAAAGAAATCCCAGGGCTGATGTCCTTCAGAATGGACTGGTTGGATCTCCTTGCAGTCCAAGGGACTCTCAAGAGTCTTCTCCAACACCACAGTTCAAAGGCATCAATTCTTCAGCGCTCAGCCTTCTTCACAGTCCAACTCTCACATCCATACATGACCACAGGAAAAACCATAGCCTTGACTAGATGGACCTTTGTTGGCAAAGTAATGTCTCTGCTTTTGAATATGCTATCTAGGTTGGTCATAACTTTCCTTCCAAGGAGTAAGCGTCTTTTAATTTCATGGCTGCAGTCACCATCTGCAGTGATTTTGATTAAAAACATTTCCAAAAACACTGTATATTCTTACCAGGCTCTTCAGTTCTGGAGCAAGCAGCCAGAGAGAGGCCCAGGGTGCCTGCAGCCCCTTTAAGATGCCTGCTGTTCCTTGCACAGGGGCCTGTGGGAGGGAGCAGGTTTCCAGGGCCCTCTTCAGTCTGGGAAAGTTTCCAGAGAACAGGGCTTTCTTGAATGCTGGCAGTGCCTTCTGCTTTCATGGAAACATCTAGGTGGGGAGGTGGTGTCAGAATGTATGCAGGTTACTTTATGTCACTGCCTTATTGGAAGGGAGAAGGAGAGATCAACTTCCCAACCTTTACCCTGACACTCATTTATTAAAAAAAAAAAAAAATTATTTATTTCTGGTTGTGCTAGGTTTTCATTGCTGGGCACAGGCTTTTTCTAGTTGTGGCCAGCAGGGGCTTCTCTCTAGCTATGCAGTCATTGTAGTGGCTTGTGTTGTTGCAGAGCATGGGCTCTAGGCACGTGGGCTTCAGTAGTTGTGGCACATGGGCTCAGTTGCCCTGTGGCATGAAGGATCATCCCCAACCAGGGATCAAACCTATGTCCCCTGCATTGGCAGGTGTATTCTTAACCACTGGCCCACCAGCGAAGCCCACCCTGGCGGTCATTTAGTTCAGAACCTTTTGTTTAATTTTGTGAAAGATGATGCTTGGGTATTTTGGCTTTGTGTTTGAGGGTACAGGATTCACTGCTAGGGTCACTGCTGGGGTTCCCCTTTACTTGATCAGGACTCAGCTATGGATTGTAGGCTTTTTACTTGAATATCCTTGGAGGGAATGGAACCTCTATAATAATAAGATGATGCTGAATATTTGTAAATCACTTTAGAGTTTGACATTGCATTTGTCTCCATTTTTAAATTTAATTTTTACAACATCTCTATGATGTAACTATTATCTCAGTGTAACGGTTCTGAAAATCAAAGCCTTGGGAAGAGAAAGTAATCTGACCAATTTGATTACACTGGAAATATTATTAAATGCAATTACATGTGTAAGGAACTAAGAATGTAGCCTGGTATACAATAAGTACCAGTTAAATGAAGCCACCTATTGTCACTCTCTTCCTGCTTGTTATATTTATTGTTTGTTAATTACTCTCAGATAGAATTGGCACTTCAGTCCAGGTTGCTGCCCCACACTGCCAACATTTTCTGAAACAGGAGCATGCCATTTCCTACTTAACCGTATTTCCTTAGTTTTTTTTTTCTTCCACTTTTTAAAGTTCAGAGACCCACCCAACAAGTAGAGCCAATGGGTTATAAGAACAATCTGGTATCTGATTACAGCATGTCATCCCCTGGGTCACCATGTTGATTGGGGCTGTCTGGCTGGGCAGTACTTACACAGAGGTCAAAAAGAATGGTTCTTTCAGATGGAGAACTGAGGTCAAGTAGAGTCAACAGTGAAAGTCTTCTGGAAAGGTGTTTAGACTCCCCAACAACATGGAACATTTGAGGAGCTTGCAGTGAAAAGATTTCCCTGAATGTACAGTGGGCACACAGGTAAGTCTCTATCCTGTCAGAGGAGGTAACATTTACCTATTCCAGCCCTGGTTATGGGTTATGTTGGAAAGGATGAGACGTCTACAGTTCCTTAGATTTCACTTGAATGTGAGCACAGATTCTTTGACTTTTGAGAAGCTGGCATGGAAGATATATTCCCTTATATGTCTTATAGTGCTCCCATACAAATAGTTCTTGCTTTCTCAGCTTTTAACCAAGAGGACAAGAATTCCCATACTCCTGGGCTATTGAGCAGAAGGCTCAATCTATCCTACAGACATTTGTGAAGAGTCGGGTAGGGTGTGGAGGTTGTGGAAGGAACAGACAGTCGAATTGACACACCGAGGATGACAAGCCTGTGATTGTGGGCGGGGTGTTCTCACTGCCCACAGAGTTGCTGCCATTTGCAGAGCCTTCAGTAAGTGTAAGAACAGAGAGGAGGAGGAAGGCAGAATTCAGCCTACCTGGGCAAAGAAACCAAAGCTAGTTTCTGAGCGGGTATTAAGTCAGATCACCTATCCAAGTTAAATGGAAGGAATCTGCAGTTTGATTTAGCTGACTGACACAGCATACAGACTGAAGTCTCAAGGCTAATAATCTACCAGTAGTAAAAGACCAACTAAGCTGACTAAATTTCCAATCTTAATTAAATTAGCCAGTAGATATTTGAAGGGCTATGAGTAGAACATTGAACTGTGGAAACTGGCTCCATGTTGTAGAGATCTAGTTTCATGGACAAAAGCCCTCCAGTGGGCAGGAGGCAGCCTCTAGTGGTGGAAACAGCTGCACTTGAGGTCAAGGGGCAGCTTAGCAAAGTCCACTGGTTCTCTGAGTCTGTGACCCCCAAATAGATAAAATAAGAGCATGATCTTAAAGGTTCTTTAATTTTTTATTCCACATCTCAATTTCATTCATCAGGCACCTTATTAAATTTTTCTATAACACATGAACCTTTAGCTATGTCAATACATAGAGTAAGGGTCACCATGGCCCTAGGTTGGTGATGACTCAGTCTCCTGATCTGGGAAAGCTATATGCATTTCTACAGTGTTCTACAATGTAATACAATTGCCTCTTTATAACCACAAAATTGACCTTCCCTGATGGGTCAATGGTAAAGAATCCATCTGCCAATGCAGGAGATATGGATTTGGTCCCTTGTCTGGGAAGATCCCCTGGAGAAGGAATATGACCCACTCCAATATTCTTGCCTGGAAAACCCCATGGACAGAGGAGCCTGGTGGGCTATAGTCCATGGGGTCACAAAGAATTGGATATGACTTAGACACTGAACAACAACAAACCACCAAATGAACCATGTGGTTCTATGGGCTGATTTGCTTATTTTATTTGTTGGAAAAATATTTAATTGACTTCATACCATGTGCAACATGTTATAGTCATTCTAGTCAAGCAGTTTGAGATGAGCCATGGATCATCCTTGTAGGGAATGTTAGCTTCATGAAGACTAAAGTTTGTTCCAGTAGCCAGGGGCTGCTCTCATTTTCACCAGCCACCCAGCAAGTATGCTGGGGCCACCAAAGACACCTCACAAGTATACAGATGATGCAGCTGAAAATGGAACAAGGAGGAGGGGAAGAATGAGGCTGAGCCTCAGGAGACCAAGGTGTCTTGTGCATAGGTTTATAACCTTAAAGAGGTCATTTATACTCTTCACCATTCAGATTCCTTTGCTGTGAATAAAAAATTTTGTTGGAGTGGTCTGTGAGGTTCTTTCAGTTCTAAACATTTTACAATTTTAAGTTCAAAACCATGACTAGAAAAGACCTCACAACACATGTTTTGGGGGTGGTGGGTCACCAGTGTTGCCCTTTTAAGTATTTGTGCTTGGAGCTTCTTGGAGAGAGAAGACCCAAGGTCTAGAGTCACAAGTGAGTCTCCTAAGTTGATGTGGGTGAGAATAGGAGGCAACTCTTACATCTCCTAGCTGTGTAATCTTGTGCCTTCAACTCTGAGGTATGATCACCAGAAACTGAAACATTATAAAGAAATGAGGGATATTCATCTCTACTAGGTTATTGGTAGATAATATATACACATGTTTTAATAATAGCTATTTACCTAGAAACAGCCAAGGTTTCATTTAGACTTACAGTAGAGAATAGGGTTAATTCCTCGTTTTCTACACAACCAAGTGGGAAGAAAAAATGGCCATTGTTTATGCCAATACACATGTGGAAAATTATATTTTCTTTGCAGAGACAGCATATTTTAAGGTATCATGGAGAAAGTGGTGGAAGGGGTGGGTTTTTTTCAAAGAAAACAGAAGGATCCGGTTCTTTATGTTTCTGATGCTTTTCACAGATGTGACCTATTGGTTTTGACATCAGATGTTCATATGTTGGTTTGATTTATGGAGTGGCTAATTCTAAGGATGGGAAAATCAGGACAGAAATTTTGGAATATCAATCACAATCGTCATCTGCTTCCTTGTCTGGCCTGGCTATGATTTGTGGATTCTACATGTAAATTAGACATTTTCTTCTTTAACAAGGAAACTGGAAAGAGTAATGTGTATGCACTGATAAACAACACTTATATCTGCTTCAGGGAGAAATGATAAAGTTTTGACTGTATCTCTTAAAAATGAGGACGATCTTTGTCCTCAGTTATTCAGACCCAGCTCCCAACAACTTTGTTTAGACTAGAGTTCTGTGTCTAGTTTGAAAGAATAATCAAATATAGTCGACAAAATTTCGACCTTGCCTTGATGTTTTGCATTCTTTGCCTTGTGTTTGGAAAGGAGGAGAGTTGCTGGGCAGATACGCAAAGAGCAATCATTGTGCAATGATGGCGAGGATGCAGGAAAGACTGAGTCCAGAGCTCCCCTCCTCCTACTGTGGCCGCCAAATCAAGAATTGGCTTGGATGTGTCATAACCTTGGCAGCCAGGCTGCCCTGAAGAGATGCTTCTGGGTGGAAAGTATTGAGAGCAGATCTTGTAAGTTCTGGGCCTCTGGGGAAAAATTTCACCTAAGTTTCTCCCTCTTTTATTTAGTTTTAGAGTCTGTCCAAAATTTACCAGAATGAGGGAGATCATTTAAGATTTGGGTTATGATGATTGTCTTTTTCAGTGTCCTCAGTTGAACAAAAAGTCTATGTATAATGCCATTCAATGTGTGATATGGCTTGTTTTTTCAAATTGTCACTCTGTAGGTCCCTTTGAAAGTTTAGAAGACAGTCTGGTTAAGTGGAAAGAGACCCCAAAGCTGGCTCAGAAGAGTTGATATTGAGTCTTTCCTTATTATGTGGCCTGGGTCTTAATGACCCCTCTTAGTTCATTTGTGAGATGAAGATAAAGTAATGCTTGTCTACTATGAGAATGTGCCACGCAAACAAAAGATGCTAGAAGCACCACATCTTGGTTTTCATTCATGTTGAAAATTTGTTTTTCATTCATTCTCATTTGGGCTGGAGAGTGGTGGAGGATGAGCTGAGAAATTCAGGGTGCAAGCCTTTCTGTAGGTGACTGTAAGAGGGTAGATTCTTTCCTGGTTTCGCCTATGATTTAAACTCATGTTTCTTCTTGCTGCCCTAGCCCAGGGCTTTTCCCCGTGATGGTTGAGAGCATTTAATGGTCTGGGCATCAGCTTGCTGGAGGATTCGGTTTGTAGGTCTTATTCTCAGTGGTGATGGTGGGAGTGCAGTAGCACTCACAATTAGATCAGAATGGGCCGGTTCAAGATACCTAGCCACCAGGAGCATTCCCTCTCTTCATTTGTTAAATTTAAAAAGTCTATCACCCTACCATCCCTTTCCAGGAAAATGTCCATTGGCTTCATGTTTTCTTAGTATCCACAAATTAAATGCATTGAGCATCAGGCAGTGGTTAAGACCATAATCTTTGATCCAGATGACTACTTTCAAATTCTGTCTCCTTTACTTTCAGCTGAGTGGCTTTCTGTAATTCATAGACCTCTCTGTACTTGAGTTTTCTCATATGTAAAATGAAGGCAATAACAGTACTTACTGAATAGGATGAACATGAAATAATTTATATAAAGTGCCAGCATGTTGCTTGGTATCTGGAAAATCTCATTAATGTTATTATAATTATTCAATCTAGACAAAATTAGTGTTTGCGAAGGTTTGAGCTGCAGTTTTTGACAGATTGCGTGAGTTGATCCACTAGATCAAGGATTGGCCCAATTCCTGGTTTTGTAAATAAAGTTTTATTGGTACACTTTTATTGGGCCATGCTCACTTATCAATATTTATGTGCTGTCTCCATTGGCTTTTGTGCTGTGGTATCAGACTTGAGTAGTTGTAACACAGATCATGTGTCCTGCTAGCCTAAAATGTTGACTATTTGGCCCTTTTATAGAAAAAGTTTCTGTCCCTGTCCTAGCATATTGATTCACGGGAGATCTAATTCCGCTTCTGTGGCTGACTTGCCTGATCTTTGATAACAATATTTAATCGTATTGTTTTCCCCACATTTAAGAAGAATTGATCAAAGAAATCTACTTGGAGATTTGACACATGTTAGCTCCTGAAGAAATGACACATTGTTACCATCATTGCTAATTGAGCAGGCAGGCCAAATATCTCTTATATAATAGTGCCTATGGAATTGAACACGTAAGATTGAACACGTAAGGCTGCATTAGGTCAAGGCAGCCTCTGCTACAAATTTCCTGTCTATTATGACTTTAACCCACAATTTCATCCTTACCTAATTGATGTACTTTGTAATTATTTTTAAAAGGAGAAAACATGACTTGAGCACAGCAGCCACATCAGATTAAGGCTTATTTTATACTGATATTCTCAAGATCTATAGTAAAACTCTTAAGCATTGGAGACATAGATATCTCCTATACTTGACATTTTAAAACCATAGCGGAACATAAAAATGTGAGAATGCAGATTATCCTAAAAGTGACATTTTTATGATAAAAGAAATCTATTAAAAAGTCATGAATGGCTACAGCCATTTGTCGTTGTTAACAATATAATGATGTGTTAAAATGCTAGAGGAAGGATTATGTCAGTGTTTGATGTTTTTATAAGTTGCTGCTGTATAAAAATGTCAAATAAGAATAATCTTATACTTGACATTTTTCACTTGGTTTTCACTCTTAAAATAGCTCTGTGAGTTCTGCTTACCCTTTTTGCTCACAGTTTTGATTTTCTCTTAATAATTTTCTAGGCTTATCCATGTCACCGTTTTATTTCCTCCTTATTAAACCTTTTCTTCCTTTTAAAGAATTTTTGTTACTCTTATGTATTCCTTTAAATCCGCTCCAATTCCCTCTTAATGTAAAAGAATGAATTCCTCAATTTTGGGGTGAAAATCCTGTAATAGTAACCCCATATATACTCCTGGGCTGTTCACACAGTCTCTTCATGTGATCAGAGATAAGAAGATGCACCAATTCTTTCATGCTGGGAAATAAACTTATCCTTCGCTTCCTTTTTTAACATTGTCTTTTCAAATTCTATTTCTGGCCTTCCACATTTCATTTTATCTAACCAGCTCTGTGCTTATATGCCCGGATTACTTCCCTTTATGCAGTTACATGTGTTTTGAACCCTGTAGAAGATGCTCAGCTCCATTCTGCTTGAGATGGGCTCAAGATTCGTATTTAGAAAGAGCCTCTGTAGGGAAAAGGAGAAATTGAGAAAAAGTCATCAGTCGGTACTGTGAGCAATGTAATAAATGAGAATATCTAGTTTTGGAATGGGCTTGCATTTTTTTCTCAGTATGTATATGCATGTGTGTGTGTGTGTCTATCTATGTGTATATACATGACAGAGTACATGCACATGTGTTTGGATAGTTTGGAATCTTTTATAGTCTTTGGTTCCCTCACATCATACACACAGACCCTATCTGTGTGCTCACAAAGAAATAATAATATTTTTTAAAATGAGTTGTTACATTTAAGAGCTTGCTTCTTGGTTTTTTGAATGAGGCCTTTGGACCTCAGTTCCACCAATTTCCTTCCTTATACTCCCTGCAGATTTTTTCTTTATCTTTACTAGTCCCATTCTTTATAAGTAAATGCTCCACCTCCTACCTAAGAGAATCCCTTCACCCATGTCCTTGAGACCACTTCATTGGCATTCCACCTGAACTTCATCCTATTAGGAGTAACTATCGTCTCCTGCATCTTTGGTTTCCCCCTCTTCACTGACTTTAAACCTCCCCAGTTCTTTTCTGTCTCGAGAGACCCTTCCTTGATCCATTTTGTACTCGAGCTAACAAGTCCCTCCCTTCTTTTTGCTAAGTGGTCCTGGTCTGTAATATTCACACCGTCACCCATCTACTCACTCCTTGTATTCTTGCAGGGTGGCTTCTGCTTCCCACCAGGTCCTGAAGCTAGACTTCTGAAGGTTATAGGGAACTCTTGACTTCCAAGTCCAGTCATCTGTTCTCAGTCCTCATTCTTCCTGGGTTTTCCTCCATATCTGAGACCCTCCTTGCAACTCTCTTTCCTCTGCAGTCTACATGCTAAGCTCAGGTTCTTGCACCTCGGGGTCTCCCTCTTCCTTATGACATGCCCTACTCTAGCTGTGCCTGACAGTTCTGTCCTTGGTCCTCTTCGTCTTTATAACCCCTTCTCATCTCCAGAGACATTTACTTATCTGCCTCCAGGATTCAAATTTGCCAAGCTAACACTGCTTTGCTTTCCTTAGTGGGATATACTGATCATCTCTTGTATGACCCTAATGTCTGCAGAGAGAAGTCCATCAGCTAAATGCTGGATTTGGGAAATGCTATTTCCATGACCTTACATAAATCAAATGTTGTTTTTTTCTTTTTTTAATTTGCTGAAATTTTTTCCCTCTTGCTGTTTTATAAACAGGATGTTTTGAGAATTCTCCTCTCAGCAGGTTCCAAACACAAACTAACATTACCATTCTTACAAAATAATAAACAGCTTTGGGCTATAAAACCTTTCACATTGTTTTTTCACAGAGAAGGGATTTGCATGCTGACTCATTCCTGCTATATTTATAACCTATCGCTGAACCACTGCAAAGGCAAGATTTCTAATAAAGCTATGGAAATTACATGCATTGCAATGGAGCTGAATACATTTACATTTGTATATTTTAACATTTCCAAATTTATTGCAGATTACCTTGTTTGTGCATGTCTGTGCTTTAATGGTTTTTTACAGCAGAAAATAGTGGTTTATGATTGTATTCCCAGGAGAAATTTATTATGAATCCACCATATGGAGTATTATATAAAACCAAACTTGTAACATGGGTAGTTTTATTATCACAAAGCAAAACCTACTGTACATTATTGAAAATTAGTGATAATAGAAATGTCAAAGAAGTGAAGTTGGTTTATGAGGGGAGTCTTCATTTTGTGCTTAAATTGTCGCAAAGATTTTAGATTTTGTTTTAAGATGAAAGAGTATCCTTTGACATTTAGAATATCAGATAATATAACCGGGTAGTATTTCTTCCCTCTCCTGCTCCCTGGTTCCCTCATGCTGATATTTGCTAAAGCAGGAGAGGGACAAAGGGATTGCATGAGCATTCACCTCATGCACAAGTCCATCTTCCCATAAGACTCAATGGCACACTGGGATGACCCAGAGGGATGGTACGGGGAGGGAGGTGGGAGGGGGGTTCAGGATGGGGAACACGTGTACACCCGTGGCAGATTCATGTTGATGTATGGCAAAACCAATACAATATTGTAAAGTAAAAAAAAAAAAAAAAAAGACTCAATGGCAACAAGTTCTAGTCATCCCTGACAACCATAAGCCATTAGAACTTTCCATGAGCAATGGTCCTGGCAGCTATTGCTAGAGCACATGGAGTCTAGTTATTTTCTTCTTACCTAACATTTATTGGGCATCCTACTTGAGGAATTTTAAGTACCTATTTCTGCTATCATTTTCAGCTCAGAGAGTGTAAGGGTGAGACCTAAAGAAGTTTCATATTTATGTCAATCAACATCTTGCATGGACATCTCCCAGGGACTTTATTTTTGGCAAGTTCCCAAACCTTTGCAATGCACCTAGAGGTTTTTTTTTTTAAGTGTGTGAGGTTAAATAAATAATTGTCTGACATTTTCTACAGAGTCTATGATTATTTAATAAGCAGGAGTTTTGTTTGTTGTGCTTAGTTTCTCAGTTGTATCCGACTCTTTGCAACACTTTTTTTGGACTATAGCCCATAAGGCTACTTTGACCAAGGGATTTTTCAGGTAAGAAAACTGGAGTGGTTTGCCATTTCCCCCTCCAGGGGATCTTCCCAACCTAGGGATTGAACACGGGTCTCCTTTGTCTCCTGCGTTACAGGCAGATTCTTTACCCACTGAACCACTGGAGAGTCAGGAGAGACTCCACATAATATAATCAACAGCATTAAAAAGTAAAAACATTGTGCATGATACCTTCTTTTGCTACCCTTTGTGAGTGAGTATGTTTATTTGGAAGACTTGTTATTCTTCTCACATATCCATTGTGCCCCCAGGAAGGACTGGCATCACTGGTACAACCACCTTGAAAAATCAGGAGGGAGCCGGAGGAGGGGTTTTCTATCATCCAGGATTCTGCAGAGGGCACTGCCATGTTGTGTGGTCAGGAAGGGCAGAACTGAGTCTAATGCTTCATATATTTGAATCATAGCCCTGAGTATCTGTCCATGCAAAAAGGTTTATTATACAGATGAGTTAATGTTCTAAATAGGGGGAAATGTAACAAGTTTTGCAAATGTAAAGCATTTTAGAAAAAATCCTTAAAGTCAATTCATTGTATGTCCCTAAACTGGTTATTAGATGTAGTCCTATTTCAGTGGTGAGATTTTGGTGATGGGACTATCTGAGCTCTGAGAATGTTTATATTCATAACTCCAGTCTGATCCCTTTTTCTTGTCTAAAGTTCCAGCAAAACTTGAGCAACTTTGCTACTAACAGCAAATGGTTCATTTAAAAATTCAAAGTGTCTATGTGAAGTAAATTTTATACTCCATGTAAACCCCTGCTGAATTTTTGAGAAACTCAATGTTTTCAAAATTCATGGGCATGAAGATGTTGTTTTGATTGCTTGTAATGTCTTTGAAGTATGACATTCTGCACTTAATGGTTCTTTTTGTTATCTGACACTCTACATCAGAATACGAAATTACAGCTTTTGCCTCCTACAAGGTTGAAAATTTAGTTGACTGCTTTTTAGGCAGGGGGCAATTGACACTTAACCAATAACTGACATTATTTTGACAAACCTTGTTAAAATATTTTTTATAAGTATAGGTAGGATAGCACACTGAAAGTGAAAGTGAAGTCGCTCAGTCGTGTCCGACTGTTCGCAACCCCATGGCCTGTAGCCCACCAGGCTCCTCAGTTCATGGGATTTTCCAGGCATGGATACTGGAGTGGGATGCCATTTAGCACACTTAAAACTCATGTAAATTAAGAGCTTAAAGGAGTGACTGGCTAGGAGTTTCCCGTGGCTAGACATGTATCCCTTCAAACAGCTGTTTTGACATTTTATGTTCTGTAGATTCTGCCATTTCAAGTCTTCTTAAGCTAGTGATGAAAACTCATATTAAAATGTTCAGTAATAGCTTTTCATCAGGACACCAGGTTAATAAAAGCAGAACAGTCCTCAGTGCAATGATCTTCCAGAGTGGATCCAGTTTTCTCCTTATAAGTCTTCACTCTTACTAATAAACTAAAGAGAAAACATGAACTCCAAAGAGGGTGCACAAGAAGATGAACCAGAAGGAGAGCACGTGAGCAACTGAAAGGATTGACTTTGCCTCAGTCTGAACCATGGACCCACCTGGAGTGGATCACATGTATTCTTTAGATAAATGGCTCTTTGAAAAATAGGAATAAAACTGCTTTCCAGTAAGATTTACACACTCCCAGTGTCTCCTGTTAGTTTTCCTAGTTCTCAGCATCATTTATTTCTCAGGCTAGGTAGTTTCTTATTACATTTCATTTAATTAATTATTACAAAAAGCCAACGGCTCAAATAGAACAACATCATTTCCCAAATCGGACATATAGGCACCCTAGAAGAAATTAATCAAGATAGAAATGAGCAGACAGCTGTGAGACAATCAAGTAATAGCAAGAAGGGACATAATAAAACACATCAAAGAGTTTGCTGGCAGATTGTACATCAGGACTGAACAAAAAGGATTATGCATGAAAATCACTAATAGATCCTCATACTTTTAAAAAACTGTATATTGAAATGGTTGACATAAAATAAATTCAAAACCTTGTTTTTGCTTTTGGATTTAACATCCTCCTAAAACTGTAGCTGTGTCCTAGGGACAATACACTTGGGGACAGGATGGGAAAACCATTGGGCAGATTCATGTGTAGTGAAATCATGCTCTAAATTATATTTCTTTCTCATATATTTCTTCAAATGATCAACTTTTGGTCAAAGACATACTTTGCAGATGCTTCTGGCTAAAAACATGAAATTTTTGTTTTGAGCTTTTTCTGCTAAGAGTGACAGAGTGCTCACTTGACTAAGTCAAATATCATTATTTCAAATACATCTCTACAGCCTTTCCTGGAATAAGAGTCTGTTAAATAACAGCAGATATGTTGAGTCTTTGGGAAAATATGAAAATGATTGCAACAAGTGCCATCAATTTTTAGCAGTAGGTCTCAGTGGTTTTCATTTCAATCCCAAGGAAGGGAAATGCCAAAGAAAGTACAAACTACCACACAATTGCACTTATTTCACATGCTAGCAAAGTAATGCTCAAAATCTTTCAAGCTAGGCTTCAACAACACATGAACCAAGAACTTCCAGATGTACAAGCTGGATTTAGAAAAGGCAGAGGAACCAGAGATCAAATTGCCAACATCTGTTGGATCAGAGAAAAAGCAAGGGAATTCCAGAAAAACATCTACTGCTTCACTGACTATGCTAGTCTTTGACTGTGTGGATCACAATAAACTGTGGAAAATTCTTCAAGAGATGGGGATGTCAGACCACCTTATCTTATCCTGAGAAATCTGTATGCAGGTCAAGAAGCAACAGTTAGAACTGGACATAGAACAATAGACTGGTTCCAAATTGAGGAAGGAGTACGTCAAGGCTGTCTATTGTCACCCTGCTTCTTTAACTTATATGCAGAGTACATCATGAGAAACGCTGGGCTGGAGGAAGCACAAACTGGAATCAAGATTACTGGGAGAAAGAGCAAGAACCGCAAATATGCTGATAACACCACCTTAATGGCAGAAAGCAAAGAGGAACTAAGGAGCCTCTTGTTGAAGGTGAAAGAGGAGAGTGAAAAAGCTGGCTTAAAACTCAACATTCAAAAAACTAAGATCATGGCATCTGGTCCCATCACTTCATGGTAAATAGATGGGGAAACAATGGAAACAGAGACTTTATTTTTGGGGGGGATCCAAAATCACTGCAGATGGTGACTGAAGCTATGAAATTAAAAGATACTTGCTCCTTGGAAGAAAAGCTATGATGAATCTAGAAAGTGTATTAAAAAGCAGAGACATCTCTTTGCCAACAAAGGTTTTTAGAGTCAAAGCTATGGTTTTTCCAGTAGTCAAACATGGATGTGAGATTTGGACCATAAAGTAGACTGAGCACCAAAGAATTGATGCTTTTGAACTGTGGTGTTGGAGAAGACTCTTGAGAGTCTCTTGGACTGAAAGGAGATCAAACCAGTCAATCCTAAAGGAAATCAACCCTGAATATTCATTGGAAGGACTGATGCTGAAGCTGACGTTCCAATACTTTGACTACCTGATGTGAAGAGCCTACTAATTGGAAAAGACCTTGATGCTGGGAAAGATTGAAGGCAGGAGGAGGAGGGAATGACAGAGGATGAGACTGTTGGATGGCATCACTGAGTCAGTGGACATGAGTTTGAGTGAATTCTGGGTGATAGTGAAGGATAGGGAAGCCTGGTGTGCTGCAGTCCATGGGGTCACAGAGAGTCTGACATGACTGAACACAACTCAGTGGTGGGAAGAGGGAATGTATCAGAATCGTGTGTGTGTGTGTGTGTGTGTGTATGTTTCTCTTCCAACCTACACACTTTCCTTCCAAGGGAAATCTGTATAATATCAAGATGGGTGGCCAGCATCTCTGATGGGTGTGTGTGTGTGTGTCTGCATTTTTGTGTGTAGTTTGAGAGAGCCCTGCATGTGATGCTGATACTTAATCCCCTATATAGAAAACGATCAGTTTTTGTATTTAGATTTATGAGCTCAATAATCAAGTGGCTATTTCCTCCCCTGTGCTGTCCATAATTTGGGTTAGCTGCCAAGTTATGCAAACAAGCAGACTTAGTGACTAAGAGTTAACTTAGTTAACTGAGAAGCTAGCATTCTCAAAGATTTTCTAAAATGATAAAATAAAAACATTTATCCTTTATTAAAATATCTTATAATATTTATGTATATCTAGATATCCAAAATAGAACTTATAAGAAATATCATTTAAATTATCCCTGATTAATTGGTTCAATTTCATACTTTATTCCCAATCTTTATCCATTCCCATAACTGCTATAGCTACCTCTTAACTTTCTTGAAAGTGTCAACAGACTAAATTTAGAATTAAAACATGCCAGAGTATGAAGGGCTCTGAAGATTCTTAAGATTCTCAAGAGTCAAAAGCTTTTGAAGATGATATCCAAGTATCTTTTGATCTTTGTCACAATCACAAGGGACTGTATTTTATTTAGAGTCTTAATTAATGAAGACAGATCTATTTATTCCTTCTAGAATTCCTGATCACTTGCTTTCTAGCTGAAAGCCTGGATTTTGCATTTTTTGGGGGAAGGGGTGGCATCTTTTATATACTCATCACAGAAATAAAAGAGGAAGAAATTTGTGAAATTATGTGAATGGATTCTCATAACTATAACTTTTTCCTTTTTTTTTTTTTTTTTTTGAATTACAAAGCTACTTTTAATACTTTGGGGTGAGCCCCACAGGAATAAAAAACACTGGGAAGGGGTAACCCCCTCACCCCCAGGAGTGGCCCAGAGGGGAGAGAGGCTACCTGAGGGGTAGGAAGCACAAAAGGGACCCGCTGCAGACTCAGGTAAAGGGAATGCCATTGGTGCTGGGACCTGTGAGCACTACAGGAGAAAACCTAAGCGTGATGGGACTGGCTCAGGCACACAGGCGAAGGGCAAGAGGGTTGGACACGAAGCCACAAAGGTACTTGGGTTCCTCCTTCTTCTCGTTTGCCTTTTTCTGCTTCTGCTGCATGATCTCCAAGTCCCTCTGCTTGTGGGCGGCAGCAGAAAGCCTGTCATCTCGGCGCTTTCCTTTAACGGAGTCGCTCTGCTTTTTCATATTCTTCTGGCGAGCTCGCGCTGGTTACCGCGGGTCACAGCGACGGCAATGGCTCGGCAATGGCTCCGGCCTGCCTCCCTTGCGTTCCCTCGTTGCATCATCACTATAACTTTTATTTCAACAGCTTCTATGTTCTAATTTCTTACTACTTGCAGGCATTTTATTTATCTTCCATTATAAATATAACACATAAGAATGCACTTTTATGTCTGGTGTTTCTGACTACAAATTTAATCTACATCAGGATTTAATCTTTATTTTATATTTTAAACAGATTGTAATAGGATTTTAAACAGAGAGACAAGTAGTTTCTTGGTAAAAGTGGATTTGATACTTTATTCTGACTTTTCTCCCATTTGTGGATTAAATAAGCTCATATTGCTATATAAGTGTCACTGAAAAGAAGCTGCATCTATTGAGCACCTATTGTGTACCTAATACTACACTGGATGCTTTTCATATTTTCACATTTATCTCCTTGACAACCCTATGAAGTATTGGTCACTACGTCATGCTTAACTCCTTGTGACCCCTTGGACTGTAGCCTGCCAGGCTCCTCTATCCCTCGGATTTTCGAGGCAAGAATACTGGAGTGAGTGGCCATTTCCTTCTCCAGGGGATCTTCCTGACCCAAGGATTGAACCTAAAGCTCCTGCCTTGGCGGAGGGGTTCTTTACCACTTAGCCACATGGGAAGTTTCTATGAAGTATAACATACCTCAATTTTAAATGAGTGAACCCAGAGTCAGAGAGGTTAAGTAACTGCTCAAGATTCTATAGCTATTTAATAACTGATCTTATTTCACTATTATCATTAATGATGATAATTTTTATAGCCACCATTTATTGAGTACTTTCTAGATGTCAAAGATATTAAAATTTTGGCATACAAACATATTTCCCTCAGACATCAAATAAATTAATATACATATTTTATTGGTGAAGATATGAAAGGTCAGGGAGGTTAAGTAAACCTTAAGTTTACTTATCTTATGTTTCCAAGATAACATAGCTAGTTAGCGACAGGGTTTGAGTTTTCCAGCATTGCACTTAACACTGGCTTATGTACTTTACAAACATTCTTATATATTCATGAGCAGCCATATTATTAAAATAAGTGATCAGTTCCCACAGCCATCTTGAAGAACATTTTTTCATTCATATGCTAAACTATATCTTGTCTATCATCTTTTATAGTCTCATTGCTCTATAGTTGCTTCTGTTGTAACCTATATGGTGATCTGGCAGCAGTTGGTCATTTACATGGTGATCGAACATGAATATATGTTAGTATGAGTTAAGGGTTTGCTTTATTCATCTGCTTTCCTTCCAGTCTAAACACTGAGCTGAAATTGAGACACTGACATGATAATTTATTAAAGCCTGACATTTCTGGGCAAGATTTGTTTGTCCAATTCTTGAAAGCCTGACTGAGTTTAAACTCTATCACAGGCATCAGTCAAAACACTCAAGAATCATGGGAAAGAATGGTGCTTTTCCTCCACAGCTGCTCTGCAGAAAGGGGATTGCATGGGAAGACTTCTCATCTTGGCAGAATGTTGCTAGGAGCAAGGGCTTTTCCTTAAGAGAGAAGCCACCTCCTCCCTCACAAGCGTAAAGGATGCAGGAATGTCACATTGCTTGCATTCTTTTGATTGTTTTCCTGACTTCCATTTTGTTCTGGCACTTGTCAAAACTGTCAGCACCTTCATTTTTTGTTCATCCTGTTTCCCAGCCAAGGATAACTTGTAATAGGTTCAAATTTCCAAGTGCCTGCATTTGGCTGTGAAATAGCACTGTGCAATTCTGCAGCTCCAGAGGCTCCCACTACCCATCATTGTAGGATTCTAATGGAAATCTTCTCTGAGTCCTTCTCGCAAAGTTCCCTGGCTCCTCGTGGTGTCTGGGTGGATGGTCAGAGATGACGGCTCCACCCCGGCTATTCTCTGAATTGGAGAATTGATAGCTCTTTTACCATCAACTGCCAGCTATGTAGCATTTGCAAGCCCTTCCCTATTGATCTTGCAGGGATTAATTTCTTGTTTTTATTATTGAGATGTTTCTGAGATGAAGAGTAATATCAGATTGCCTAAGTCCCTGGAAGAGGAAGACAAACATTCAGAGAGCTTTCGTATATATTAGAGAAAAAAGCCCAGAGGCCTGGACAAAGTTGATAATTATCAAGCTCGTGAAACAAGGTTTCTTCTTCATAGATCTCTACTGAAAAATACTCATAGGATTTTTATTTTCATTTGAATATGCAGCCCACTGGTGACTTGGCAAAGAAAATCTCTTAGTTGCTGAAGAATTAAATAATGAATTCATAGCATTTCAAATAATGGGCTAAAATTTTTTTAAATAATTTATTTGATACCCACTCATCCCATTCATTCAGCAAAGATTTCTTAAGCACCTACTGGGAAATGGGTAGAGTGTTGTGGTTTAAAAAACACAAACACTGGAATCAGACTGTTGTTGTTTAGTCCCTAAGTCATGTCTGACTCTTTTGTGACCTCCATGGACTGTAGTCTACCAGGCTCCTCTGTCCATGGCATTTCCCAGGCAAGGATACTGGAGTGGGTTGTCATTTCCTTCTCCAGGGGATCTTTCCAACCCAAGGATCAAACCCACATCTCCTGCATTGGCAGGCTGAGTGGTGGCTCAGTGGTAAAGAATCTGCTTACCAACACAGGAGATGCGGGTTCAATCCCTGGGTTGGGAAGGTCATCTGGAGGAGGAAATGGCAACCCACTCCAGTGTTCTTGCCTGGGAAGTCCCAGACAAGAAGAACCTTGAGGGCTACAGTCATGGGGTCATAAAAGAATCAGACAGTTTCAAATCCTGGTTTCTCCATTTAGAACTCTGTGACCTTGGGCAAGCTACTTAACCTCTCCTGCCTTAGTTTACCCATTTAAAAAAATGGAAATGGTATGTGCCTCATAGAATCGTTTTGAGAATTAGATACACAAGAAACTTTTGCATGTAGGAATTCCTTAACAGCTGTTGTCATTATTGCTTAAGGTGTCGTGTATCTTCCTATTATACAACTATCAAAGGAAAGTCCTCCCCTGAAAATTGTTGATAATGTACTCAAATAGTCAAAATAAAGGCATGAGGAAACATAAAATACAGAGTTAAGTAACAGTATGGAATCTGTTGATTAAGTACCAGTGACTTTAAGGTTTGGGTAATACAGGTTAGAAGTTTCACAGGAAGGTGTGATTCAGTGCCTGTGTAGTCAGGGAAGACTTCAGTGAAGATGAGGAAGACTCTCACCATCTCGTCTCAACTAACTTTGCCCATTTGCCCATCATATCCTTATTGTCTCTTTCCACCATCCACCCCCAAACATTGACCCCATCTAATTGAGCTTCTCAGCGATCCCTAGGCACTTCTGCAATTCCATGCTTTTACACACACATGCATTTCTCCCTTCCCTCTCTTTTACTTTTGCCCAGTTATCATAAAGTTTTTTTGAACAGTGGGTCATTTCCTTTTAAACTAAGCCAGAATTTCTGACCCTTGCCTTCCCTGCTAGCCTGCCCTGGCTCACCTTGATCCTTGACTTTCCCTAACTTAGTCTCTTACCCTGAAACTGCCCACTCTCTTTTTT
Organism: Bubalus kerabau; assembly: GCF_029407905.1. Classification (NCBI taxonomy): domain Eukaryota; kingdom Metazoa; phylum Chordata; class Mammalia; order Artiodactyla; family Bovidae; genus Bubalus; species Bubalus kerabau. The sequence goes on along the minus strand of NC_073631.1, from coordinate 73,830,996 downwards.
CTTGACTCCTAAATGTGAAAAAAGGGGTTAGTGGTACCCAGAATCTAAGAGCTTGCATTGTGAAGTTCTCAGTCTATTTGAAGTGAATTTGAAATCCATCATGTATATTTTTATATTTTATAAATGTATGTATCTAGCCAATTAAGCTGGAAATAAATAATCAGAATGAATCCTAATAAGTGCTGAGCACATATCAAAGTACTAATGGCATAATTTCTGGAGAATAGGGTAAATGCCATCTACTTTTAGGGCAAAGGCATATTATCTATCAGACTGAAAACTCTTATTTTCAAAAGGTAGAATTTAAAAATAAGCTCTTTAAGGTCTTTTTTTTTTTTATTTTGTATTGGGGTATATAGCTGACTAACAAACAACGTTGTTGACAGTTTCAGGTGAACAGCAAAGGGATTCAGTCATACATATATACGTGTATCTATTCTCTCCCAAACTCCCCTCCTATCCAGGCTGCCACGTAACACTGAGCAGAGTTCCATGAGCTATACAGTAGGTCCTTGTTGGTTATCCATGTTAAATATAGCGGTGTGTACATGTCCATCCCCAAATCCCCGGCTATTCCTTCCCTCCATCCTCTTCCACCTACCACCCCTCTGCAACCATAAGTTTGTTCTCTAAGTCTGTGAGTCTCTTTCTGTTTTGTAAGTTCATTTGTATCATTTCTTTTTAGATTCAACATAAGAGATATAATATTTCTTCTTCTCTGACTTTAGCCAAAGAATTGAACTTCTGAATGTCAGAGCTGACAGTGTCTTTGGATTAAAATGTTTCAGGGCATAGGTATTACTTCTGATTGCACAAGCCTGAGTAGGAGGTACTTTTCTAAACTGCCTCATAGGTAGAGGCTTGGGGAGCCCTAATGTGTCTGTAGAGTACTCATGATGCAGGCAGCTGCTGTGCGGCCCACACAGTAAAACCAGGAGACAAGCTGAGACAGCAGTTCTCTGACTACAGCCGGCAACCCCTTCCCGCTCTGAAACAAGGTCACAAGGTGTTGAGTCATGTCATTGATGTTTCCTTCAGCCTTTCTCCCATTGCAAGGCTTTGCTTAAACTGACTGAATTTCTGAGGTCAGAGGCTGAGATTTTCTAGAAAAGTGCTCACAATTTGCTATGCCTGAATAGTCCCATTTAACATCCCAAAGCATGTCATACAGTGTGGGATCCGGGGAGTCCACTAATTAACTGTGTGACCTTGGGAAAGTCACAGTCATTGGGTTGAAAAATAACCCTGACTCCTTCCAACTCTGTGCTGCCTGGATCTCCATCCTCGCACGTATCTCTCTGTTCCCCAAGACTCTTTCCTCATTGGCTTCTAGTGGGAAATTCTGCATATTGTGCTTAACAGGCTGTTAAATTATCTTAATTAAAGTGTCAAGGGATAAAAATTGAAGATTACTCAGAGCTACCACCCCAGCCCTTCCCCAGCTCATCCCCAGCCAGTTCAAGAAGTCTTTTGCTAAGAAGATGCTGATGTGCAATACTTAAGTAAGCACTCTATGGGGTAACAATGAACCACTGGATTCCGTGGTCTTTAGACATGGGGTGAAATTGAACTGTGTAGTCTCTTTTTGACAGATTTTCCATAAGCCAGAACGTGATGCCTCTGTCAAATTCAACACTATTTCATGAAAAAAAGACTACTGCTGCTGCTGCTACTGCTAAGTCACTTCAGTGGTGTCCGACTCTGTGCGACCCCATAGACGGCAGCCCACCAGGCTCCCCCATCCCTGGGATTCTCCAGGCAAGAACACAGAGGGGGTTGCCATTTCCTTCTCCAATGCATGAAAGTGAAAAGTGAAAGTGAAGTCACTCAGTCGTGTCCAACTCTTCATGACCCCATGGACTGCAGCCTACCAGGCTCCTCTGTCCATGGGTTTTCCAGGCAAGAGTACTGGAGTGGGGTGCCACTGCCATCTCTGAAAAAAAGACTAACAAAGACTTAAGGGGAGAAAAGTAGGAGTAAAAAATTCAAACCTTATTCTGTTCCTCCACTCAGGCCAAGACAGCTCTGTTCAGAGGAGATGATGTTGGGCTTCACAGCCTGCTCCTTCTGTGATGCTTCTGAGTTTGAAGAACTAGGTCTTGGAAGCCCTAGACCTGGATCATAATTTTCTAAGAAAAGCAAATCCTTCTAAAGTAGTTAGTTCAGAATTTTTATCTCGATTGGTCTAATATGTAGGGAAATAGCTGGAACAGGATAAGTTTATGAAGACAAGACTGGCACTACACATTTTCTAAGGTGAGAACAACCCACTAAAGTGGGAAAGGTATGGCCAATCTGACTTGATATTTAAATAGAATTGGCAATTAGCTAATGTGAGAGAATAGCTCTTACAGAGCTCTTCCCCCACATCTTCCAGCCCACAAGTTCTATGTCTGAAAAGCCCACTTGTTCTGAGAGGATGTTTAGCCTAATGGTTCAGCTTTAAAGCCAGACTGCCTGGGGCTAGGCCATGACCTTGGGACAACTACTTAACATCTCTGCCTCAGTTTCCTCACCTGTGAAACTGTATAAACTAGTACTTATAGTATTGTTATGCGTGTTCAGTGAGTTAATATATTTATAAAGGCTTAGACCAGTGAGCGACTTAGCAGCAAACCAGCAATTGGCATGCAAGGAGTGTCCAAGTATCGATATTGTAGGAACGTTGTTTAATATCCAAATAAAGCAAGGAAATGTAAGAACACAAAGTCATTGTTGGTCATTTAGATCTCAGCATGAATTAATTCCCTTGTCTGTTCTGAGGTACTCTGAGAATCCTGGGGACCTTGGGAAGCTAGAAATGAGAAGTCAGAAGAACTGCTGTACATAAGTGAAGGGATGAAACAATTGCTTACCTGAGTCAAGGCTTTGCTTTTGAGCCAGCTTACCTATTATTCTGTCCATTTGAACTTCCTTTCACACTGTGATTGTAGATTGTGAATTCATTGGCTCCTCATTATTCAACCAACCCTGGCTTTTCTGATGATGGTTCTTAGAGACTCTCTTCCTTGTCTAGGTGGGAATTAAGAGATGCTTTTAGCATCTCTTCTTATATCTTTTGTCTTAACATTCAGACAGGCAATCAGTGGACACTGTTGGTTTATTAATCTTGCTCCTGTTCTATTAGGGGTAAATGCTGGCTTCTCTTAATATGTGAGTAGGTGATAAAACATCTTTGGCTCTATTTTCCTCTTCAAAGAAGATCCCTTATAGAAATGGTTCTCAGACTTGAGCATGCATCAGGAGATAACAAGACTCACCAGGAGGCTTGTTAAAATGCACATTGTTTGGCCCCATACCAGTTTCTGATAAAGTAATTAACAAATGGAAGCTGAGAATCTGCAGTTCTAACAACTTTCAAAGTGATGCTGATGCTGCTGGTTCAGGGACCACACTTTGAGAACCACTGTCCTAGAGTAGAATTCCCACCATGAATTGCATATTGGAATGTCCTGGAGAACTTTAAAAACCCTTGATGCCTGGGTCCCACTTCAGATTTTCTAACTTGACTTTGGGTATGGCCTGGGCACTGGAATTTATAAGAACAACACAGTACTTCTAGCCATAGAGGATTATGACGGAAATTGTTGTGATTTAGGGGGAAAAAGTAATTTGCCTGTGTGTACCCAAGATTTCGGGACTTCCCTGATGGCTCAGTAGTAAAGAATCCTCCTGCTAATGCAGGAGATGTGGGTTCAATCCCTGGGTTGGGAAGATTCCCCTGGAGAAGAAAATGGCAATCCACTCCAGTAGTCTTGCCTGGGAAATCCCATGGATAGAGGAGCCTGGAGGGCTACAGTCCATGGGGTTGCAAAAGAGTTGGATACAACCTAGGGACTAAACAGCAACAACAACCCACACTTTCACTTGAAGGGCAGATTCTCGTAGGATAGAAATACAATCTTTCATTGTATTTTGTATTGTATTTTATGTATTTCTCCCCAAACAAACAGAAAACCCCCAAAAGCTGCTTTCTGATGAGGATGACTGCATTAACTGAATAAGAAAAAGCATTTTGCTGGGATCCACAAGAAAAGAAATTAGTACTAAAGTAAGGAGAATGCTTGTGTACAGCCAGTCCTGGGGACAGGGTAATGAATAAATACTGCTGTTGGCATTATAACCCCTGTGGCTTTTTTTCAGCCATTCAGTGGGAGGGGTGCTCTGTGTTGCTACAGAGTCAGAGGGGCTCATGCCCGCTTGCTAGCCATGGTAACCATCAAGAAAGAATTGGGGTTTTTGTCCACCCAGAGCAAGTGACTCTGGATCTGCTAGATAGAGGTTGGGCTATAATAGCTGTTAATATACTATGGAAAAGGCTGATAATGTGCCTCTTGTCAGACTCCAGGATAGAGGCCATGTGAAACAAGAAGTTTAACTAGCTGTGGCCTTTACTTTATTTGATAAAGTGTAGTTTACTTTCTACTTGAGCTTTTTATTGACCATAATAATTCTAATTGAAATAAACATTTTGATTACAGCTCTGTTCCACAACTGCTTAATAGGGAACTAAAATAACTTTCAATAATCATTTTGTCCAAATGGGATTCATTTAGCCTGACAGTTATTCCAGGCATTTATTGGCATGCGGCAGGCTGGGAGTGTTTCCGAGCATAATTACGGGAACATTTTACACTGGGGTTAACCTTACCAAAATGACAGACTGAAAAGTGGTGTAAAGGAGCAAATAAAACCCATAATCTGCCATAGAAACTCATAAATGAATCCCCTTTCTCCACTGTTTCTGATGCCCAGTGCTCTAGTTAAAATTAAAAGGAGTTTTCTTTTGAAACTGACAGTCTGGCTGCAGGAGCACACTTTAATGAGGGTTCACTGTAAACCCAGTGCTTCTGGGCTACGAGGAACTTTATAGCCACGAGGAATTCTTTGGGCTCAGCTGGGCAATCGGGATTGTAAGGTGGCTGAGGTTGGGGGACAGAGGGAATTTATCTTTGGTTCAGCAGTCTCCAGGCCCCATCCTTCAGCCAAAGGGGGAACAGGGTTCCTTGTCATCTGTCCTTCTTAGTTAGGGGATCAAGGAGATGAGGAGACCACCAGACTTCCTGGGACATTGATCCTTTTCCTTCATGGCCTTGTATAGCAGAGTCATCTGCTGCATATCCCGTTTTCTTTCCTGGACACCACCTACACTCAGCCTCCAGCCTGAACCACATGAGAACTTTGATGTGGGAAACCAGCATCCTCACGGACAGGATAACAGAAGAGGCCATCATGGCTTTGGGGGTGGGCCATCGGAGCATCCTTGCCACAGCTGAGATGAAACTGAGTGTTCACTGTTGTCAGCAGGGACGTGTTCGGTCTGCGGGGCAGTGAAGATAGAGCACAGCTGTGACCTGGAGCCTTCTGAAGGGCTCAAGGTTCTTCTGAATGAAAGGGGGTTAGGTGGATTTTTTTGAGGAATCCAAGGGCAACTTTAGGGCTTCACTGTTGGTTCAGATGGTAAAGAATCTGCCTGCAATGTGAGAGACCTGGGTTCAATCCTTGGGTTGGGAAGATCGCCTGGAGAAGGTAATGGCTACCCACTCCAGTATTCTTGCTTGGAGAATTCCATGGACAGAGGAGCCTGGCAGTTACAGTCCATGGAGTGGCAAAGAGTTGGACATGATTGAGCGACTAACACACACACACACACACACAGGCAACTTTAAGTCCAAAACAAATTATGCAAGTTCAGTATTATCATGATGGGTGTTACTTCTTTATATCAAATGCTGTCTTTAAAGTTCTTTGAAAACAGAAAACTTACATTGCTGAAAATACATGTCTTTGAGTGATTCAGTGACTCATCAGGGGTTTGATAAGGTGACAAACTTGCTGCAGTTGCTCTGTGTTCGTTCATTGAAATCAGGTACTACTTAAAAAAAAAACCAACTCCTCTGCTGCTCCAGCTAAAGAGAGAAAGACCTTTGGCCAGTGTTTAGGCAACAGCTTCCATTTCCAAACTGTCCCTGGGATCACACACACCGGGGTGATGCTTCTGTCCTGGGTGCTTCAGGCTCACCTGGAAGGCTTTAATTTAGTAAAAATTCACACCTGAAGGAAACCATGCCTGAAGCCACTCTGCCTTTCTGGACTTAGCAGTTAACCAGGCCAATGCAGCTTTTTTGTTCTTTGAATGAATTTGATTGGGTTTTCAGTTACTTAAAACTGAAAATAACCCAGCTAATAAATAGAAATTTGGTGTTATTACACTAAAGTCAAGTAACGTCAAATTTATACACCTGGATAGGAAAGGACACTGTGACTCTCCTCAAAGGCAGAGCCTGATGTATTAAAACTCTAGATTAAATAGATTTTCTTATTTGCTCCAACCTCTGTGTAAGTAAAAATAGGATCTATTAAATGCTGACAAAAGTGATTAAACCTTGTGCCTGCATAAAGAAACATTTCCACAGAGCAGACATTAAATCTCACAGGCGTCACCTGCTCGAGTTTGCCTGTGTTGTGACATAGAAGGTCGCCATCACAACCTGCTCTTAGAGCTGGCTATAAACACTCTTGCTTTTGAGCCTACATGCAGATCATCTTTTGCTTACCTAAGAGCCTTTCCTTGTTGTATTAGAAGCTGTCAGGGAGTATATACTTAAAAAAAAAAAAACCCTCAAACTTTGATATTTTTACAAGCCTTTGGAGGCTACCCCTTCTCATAACCCCTGTGCAACAATCCTCCCACCCTTGCCCCCAGAGCAAAACAGCAGGCCTTCATATTCTGGATGAGAAAATAAAAACAGCACATTCTCTCCAGGGAAATGGCTACATAGGACGTGGATCGAAGACATTGTTTTCCACCTATAAAAATCAATGCTGTGCTTTGTTTGTGCTGTTCTAATTACAATTGTGTCTCTCTTGGATAATTTCCTTGTCTACCTCCGTTTGTGAGCACAAATTTGACAGAACTGGAGCAGACAGAAAACAGAGGTGTTTATTATAACCAACATTTATTGGAACACATCTCTTTTACAGGAAGGATCATGTCCATATGTTTATAGTGGACCAAAGGTGTAGGGATATCTGCTTTGGGGAGGGAGAGTCCTATTCTAAACCATGCAGATGAAAACTGCAAAACGAAATTAAAATTCTAGAATTTTGGGCTGAAGTAATTTTTGTGATTAAAAAATTTATAGTGTAACAACTCTATGCCATTTGTCGAAATCTGGATCATCTCTGAGTGTAACTTTGAACTTCCATAATTGCAACTCTAGTGGATTAGGACTGCTTTAGTTTGCATTTTTCTCTGTGCTTATTCTGCAGTTCCAGATTCCCGTCCTAAGCAGGCAGTGGGTGAGGTGCCACTGATAGGCAGTGCCATGTGCCATGTTTTGTGTGGCTCTTGGTTCCACTTTTTGATTGTGCATTATTTTGTCTCTGTAGGAGAATGTAAATTGACCACTGATTTCTTTTTGGAATAGTTCTTACCGCTGATCTCTTTCTCATGGTCCTGTAATTTTAAGAAATTTTAATGAATGTCATTCCATTTCAAGTAGAAATGCAAATACAAAATAAATGAGTATGTTGTTTGAGAAGAACAAGTATTCACTGCTGTCTCAGGAACAGCTAAGAATGACCGGGTTGAATTCAGCTCCAAGTAATGCTCCTTCCTGAACAAGTTCTAGTCTTTGATTTCCCTGCTTACTGACCACACATAGGGCTCAAGGTCATTGCTCCCATAAGGCTCAAGGTCATTCTCTATGGTTTTCATTACTTGGTTCCTTCCTGATTTCTACCCCTGCTTGTCTCTGTTACAAGTTGAATTGTATCCCTTCAAATTCATGTGTTAAGTCATAACCCTCAGTACCTCAAAATGTGACTTTTTTTGGAGATATTTTTGCACATGTAATTAGTTACAATGAGGTCACACTAGGGTAGGGTGGGCCTCTAATTCAACATGGCTAGTTTTCTTGTCCAAAGGGGAAATTTGGACACAGACACACAGGGAAAATGCCATATGAAAATTGAAGTTATGCTATCACCAGCCAAGGAACTTTCAGAAACTATGAGAGAGACCTGGAACAGATTCTTCCAGGGTTTTCAGGGGGATCACGGCCTTGCGGCCCCCTTGATCTCTGCCTTCCAGCTTCCAGAACTATGAGACAATAAATTTTTGTTGTTTAAGCCACTCAGTGCTTGGTATTTTATTATGGAACCCTAGCAAACTAATCTCTCATTTTCACCATTTCTCCAAACATTCATACATGCACGCAATACACTCACTCACTCACTTGCTCCAAATTTTATCTTTCCTTTGTTCCACCCTCAGTTCAGTTCAGTTCAATCACTCAGTCATGTCTGACTCTTTGCGACCCCATGAATCGCAGCACGCCAGGCCTCCCTGTCCATCACCAACTCCGGGAGTTCACTCAGACTCATGTCCATCAAGTCAGTGATGCCATCCAGCCATCTCATCCTCTGTAATCCCCTTCTCCTCCTGCCCCCAATCCCTCCCAGCATCAGAGTCTTTTCCAATGAGTCAACTCTTCGCATGAGGTGGCCGAAGTACTGGAGTTTCAGCTTTAGCATCATTCCCTCCAAAGAAATCCCAGGGCTGATCTCCTTCAGAATGGACTGGTTGGATCTCCTTGCAGTCCAAGGGACTCTCAAGAGTCTTCTCCAACACCACAGTTCAAAAGCATCAATTCTTCGGCACTCAGCCTTCTTCACACCCTAGTAGGACCTTAATGAGTGCTCACTTAGTTAAATGACACATCTCCAGGGTGTGACTGGACCACCATAACTGAAGAATCCCATGTTACGTTCTGTTGAAACTGTATGGAAGAATGTAAAGCAGGTCCACCTTCACTTACTGGAGCCAGCTACCCCTGCTGCAGACAGTCCTGCCTCAAGGGACTCCAGCACCTGTACAAGACAGACCTGGGAAAGGCTGATGATGCTCTTCCCAGAGCATGTTAGCATTTTAGCAGGTCCTTCTGCGTTTCAAGGGCCTTCCCAAGTGGCATTAGCAGTAAAGAATCTGCCTACAATGCAGGAGACATAGGAAACGTGGTTTGATCCCTGGGTTGGGAAGATTCCCTGGAGAAGGAAATGACAACCCAATCCAGTATTCTTGCATGGAGATTTCCCTGGGCAGAGGAGTCTGGCAGGCTACCCTACTAGGTTACAAAGAGTTGGACATGACTGAAGCAACTTAGCCTGCAGAAGTCAACATAACAGGGCCTGGGGAAGTACTTGGAGAGAGGAGGAAGATGGGACTAAGAATCAAGGAGCTGAGGTTGGGAACAAAAGAAGTCTCCCTCCATCTTTCCAGCAAGTTCCCTCGTGCAGCTGGTACCTCAAGGCTGCCCCTGGTTGAAGCCCCATGTGTCCACATCACAGGCCTCCAATCCCAGCCTGCTCATGAAATGTTCTATAGCAGGTACAGCTTTCCACAGCTCCCTTTTGTTTGATCCCAGGAGAGTTTCCTCAAAATCTGTCTTCACCAACTGGAAAAGAGTCTTAACTCATTTATATGGTCCTCAAATCTTTGTTCAAACCCAGAAGAACTCACAGGCCCCTCTGGAAACCATGCTCCTGGGTGCAGAATGGAATTAGGAGGGGAAGTATTTGCTTACAGCAGCACTTTCGGGGGCTGGTGCCCAGAGCGGTGACATTTGTCCCTGGGAGTAAATGCTAAATTACATCACAAATGGACAATTTAAATGAAAGCTGGCATTTCTGACCTGCCTGCTGGCAGCCACGACTATGCTGAAAAGTGACATCATTTATGACACTAGCAGTTAGGAAGCCCAGGGTTTGAGGTCATAAAAGCTTCCAGGCCTGATTTAATATCGATTTTGCTGTCATCCTAACTTTACTTTAATATTTAAACAAATGTTTAATGTTTAAACAGTTTGGTTTTTCCCTTTTCATTTTTCTGTAGCTTTAACCCAGTGTTATCTATGTTTTAACGGTTTCCCTTGGGCTAGCTTCCATATTATGCTGCCCTATCTTTAGCAGCATTCTGATTTATCATCCCAGCTTGTATCATGGATCTAAACCATTTCTTTTCCTTTGAGATGGCATGACTGTCCCATTACTGTATGTATATAATTCCCATTGTATGGACACCATGATGTTGTATTGTTATGGTTTTGGTATGTTGTTAGACCCATGGGGACAGAGTCCTTCCTGTAAGGAGAGAATATTTTCTCACCTGAAGAGTTAAGATTGTTGCCCCCATTAAGAAGAATACATTTGAATCAGTTCTAATGAGGTGGATGAAACTGGAGTCTATTATACAGAGTGAAGTAAGCCAGAAAGAAAAACACCAACACAGTATACTAACGCATATATATGGAATTTAGAAAGATGGTAACAATAACCCTGTGTACGAGACAGCAAAAGAGACACTGATGTATAGAACAGTCTTATGGACTCTGTGGGAGAGGGAGAGGGTGGGAAGATTTGGGAGAATGGCATTGAAACATGTAAAATATCATGTATGAAACGAGTTGCCAGTCCAGGTTCGATGCACGATGCTGGACGCTTGGGGCTGGTGCACTGGGACGACCCAGAGGGATGGTGTGGGGAGGGAGGAGGGAGGAGGGTTCAGGATGGGGAACACATGTATACCTGTGGCGGATTCATTTTGATGTTTGGCAAAACTAATACAATTATGTAAAGAGTAAAAATAAAATAAAATTAAAAAAAAAAAAAAAGATTGTTGCCCCCAGCCTCCAGCTTTGCAAAAGGCACATTAGACCTGGAAAAAAGAAAGCAGTAGGTGTGCTCAAAGGGTTCTGTAGTTTTGAATTAATGAAGCCCCTTATTGTTTGATAAATTTGTGGTAAGGAGGGACAGATTTCATTTGGTTTTAGTTGTGCTAAAATCAATGATAAGGAGCTTTCATCCAGACTTGGCTCTCGTAATTATAATGGAAGCTGCTTATGTCTGGGACAAGACAATGATAACACAGGGAATCACAATGTGTGAATTTTAAGAGGAAAGTAAGATTCACGAAATACACTGTGGGGAACCACTTTCTAGTTGTCTTTCCTTCTGTGCTAAATTCAGACCAACTAATAAATCACCTAGAGAAGCCCAGCTAGAATGAATAAAGCAGGTAAGTTATGATATGTGCAGGGCAAAGGGGGCAGTGTTTTGTTTTAATAGGGAGTCCTCTCCCCCTTGCATTCTTAACTTAGACATCCTGCCTGTTTCTTCTGGGGTTTTCAGAATTTCCCCATTTCTCCTGCTACAGAGATAAAAAAGGCAGTCAATTTACAAGCTGTGTACCATGGGTATTATAAATCTCTCATTTGCCTGCTCTCATTTCTATCTGATGTATTTTTCAAAACAATAGCCTGAATTCTGATTTTTAAAATATTATCTGACCAGAGACTGAGCTTGAAATTCCAAGGACCGAATGGGCTTTTTGTTGTCTATCAGATCAGATCAGATCAGTCGCTCAGTCGTGTCCGACTCTTTGCGACACCATGAATCGCAGCACGCCAGGCCTCCCTGTCTATCACCAACTCCCGGAGTTCACTCAGACTCATGTCCATCGAGTCAGTGATGCCATCCAGCCATCTCATCCTCTGTCGTCCCCTTCTCCTCTTGCCCTCAATTAGTCCGTCTCACCTGGTTTTCAGCTCACATGCATTATAAATATGTAAGGACATTCCATGTCTTTTGAATAACCCCTTTCTTCCTATGCCCAGTACAATTATTCATCCTTCTGAGTGCTCTGTTTAGAGCTACCAAGTACGAAATCCAGGGATGCTTCATTTGTTAGAAAAAAATAGGGGAATTGTCTTTAGGAAGCCAGACTCAATTTCCAATTCAGTTTCTCTTATGCCACCCTCTGGAGATCCCCCGGGCCTTTTTGATGTTTGAGAGTAATTTCTGCTTCTTTGTTTTTAGCCTATTATGTCAATCTTCCAGAAAGATTGTTGATTTTATTAGGCAGTAACAAAGAGATGAACTTGACCTGTTCATCACATGGACTGAAGCAGGTATGTTTGAGTGAGAGAGAGAGAAAGAGAAGGAGGAGGAGGAAAGAAGGGGAAGAGGAAGGAGAAGGGGAGGGGAAGGAAAGGGATAGGAGTGGAGAGATGATTTAGACTACACCACACACAGTATCTTCCTCTTTCTATAGGCTTTTCAAAGGCGGTTTCATAAAGAGTAGGCTGGGCTTCCCAGGGAGTGCTACTGGAAAAGAACTCACTGGCAAATGCAAGAGACACGGGTTCAATCCCTGAGTCAAGAAGATCCCTTGGAGGAGGGCATGGCAACCCACTCCAGTATTCTTGCCTGGAAAATTCCATGGACAGAGGAGCCTGGTAGGCTATAGTCCATAGGGTTGAACAGAGTTGGACACGATTCAAGAGACTTAGCGCAGCACACAGTCTGGAGAGGGGTTCTTTTTAAAAATGCAGATCCTTAGACCTTCTACTCAGACCTACCTAATGAGTCAAAATTCCTGGGTGTGTGGCTTATACACATTTTTTTTTTAGTAGAAAGTGAAAGTGTTAGTCGCTCAGTCGTGTCTGACTCTTTGTGATCCCATGGATTGTACCTCACCAGGCTCCTCTGTCCATAGAATTCTCCAGGCAAGAATACTGGAGTGAGTTGCCATTTCCATCTCCAGGGGATCTTCCCAACCCAGGGATTGAACCCAGGTCTCCTGCCTTGCAGGCAGATGCCTTACCATCTGAGCTACCAGGGAAGCCCTTAAAATCCACTATTATCAGTCATATTATATCTAAGTAACATAAGTTTTTTTAAAAAAAGCAGTGACTCATGATAAGGCAATAGATACAAAGAAATGTGGAGGAAAGAGAAACAAAGCAACTTAACGCCCGATATGATCATCAAACACAATCACAAAGATCAGTGGGTAATGGACCAACACCAAGTGTTCTCTTAACTGGGATTTATCGTCCAACCTCAGCCACCAAAATGTGTTGTCTCTCATTTTCACTGTAATCAGGGAACCCCCACATTATTTGTGAATCAAATAATTCCCCTTTAACAGACCCTGGCCCTTCACCTAGTTGTTTTTGTTTTTGTTTTTTAATTGAGCTTCCATCTTAAGAAATGTCACTGTTTCCTCTTCTGCCTGGAGAGTTGCTCTTAGTCCATCCCTATGTTGAAAGAACAGCAGCAGGCAATGCCACTGTGTAGGGAAAATGAAAAGGAGCAGCTGAAGGAAAGACTAGTTGGAAAGCAGGAAGAACAAGGTGAGAGAAGACACAAAGTTGAAAGCAGCCTCCTGCTTTGCAATATATTAGCTACTGATTTGCGTGTCTACCCTACCTTTGAGGATTCCCTGGTGGGGAGAGGTGGCTTATGGATGACAAATGATGGGTTATGGGTGGGGAGCCTCACTGAAGAAATGAGGAAATGAAGAAATGCAGTATCTGCCCATGGAGAAGGAAATGGCAACCCACTCCAGTGTTCTTGCCTGGAGAATCCCAGGGACGGGGGAGCCTGGTGGGCTGCCGTCTATGGGGTCGCACAGAGTCGGACACGACTGAAGTGACTTAGCAGCTTAGCAGCAGTATCTGCCCAGCTGATTGGGGAAATGTAACCTTATCCTTACTTCATTCCCCTCCTCAAAAATAAAAATAATAATGCTCATGGCTGGTGCTGTCTGTCAGAAATGGACCTGGAGTTGAACACTGAATGATGACAGACTGGCATTTACTGGTGGTAATAAGACTCCAGAAGATCGCCAAGCAAGTGAAAATCAAGGTGTAATGATTGAATTATATATTCTCTTTCTGTGATTGAAAATAATATCAGACAACTGACTCCAGTGCCAGACAGATTACATAAGCACAAGTTAAGTGGTAGAATAAAAATGAATGATTTTCTTCCTTGACTTAAATACAGCACTAAGTAGTGTGCCCTTGAATTCAGCAGAAAGCAATTTCCTCCTCCCCGTAATAGCTAGGGGGCATTGCAAATGCAAATTGAGTTAGCTTTGCATTTTTAATATTCCACATATCCATAATTCACTGGTGAGATTTTAGAGATGTTATTGCTACTACTTGGGCACATTTAAATTATTTTGCACCTCTGAACTTTTGCATTAACTTTAACATTGGTGCTTAAGATATATGTTCTAATCTATAGGGAGGTCTGTGCTTAACGAAACTCTAGTCACTGTGACTGGGGGCTCATAACAGTACAGGACACATAGTCATATAGCTTGTCATGTTCTCTTTTGAAGGAGAGCCTGTTGAAATGACTCCTGCCTAATAGGAAAAGATAAAAACCTCAAGCATTATATTACTATGTGTGGCTGTCTCTTGAAAAAACATAGTTGCCCAGCATATTGCCCACAGCAGTAGCATAAGCAGCATCTCACAGACCCATGTGTGCAGTAAGAATTCCATCGGCTGGCAATCAATAGAAATCCAATTTCTTTTTGAAAACCTGCTTCCATACTGTGTAACAGGATTAAGCCTGTTTTATTAGGAGTGCATGAGATTGGGGAACAGCAAGAAATGGGGAACCAACATGTCTCTTGCTGTGTTTTTTAATTTCTTAATTTTTAATTGTTTGATGATTGGTTTACAATATTGGTTTGATTTCTGTCATACATCATCATGATTTAACCATTGCTGTGTTTTATTAAAGAAAATATCAGTCTCAGATCCCAACCATTGGGGATTGTTCTTGACCTACGCATAGCTAAGTGGAGGCTGAGTCTGAATCGCGCTAAGTTCTCATTTGAGAAATATGACTGATATATTCTTCCTACCTGATTCCATCAAGTGTGTTATTCCTTTATGAAGCTTCTGCTTTCGGGTGTGGCCAAGGTCAGGGCACTGCAGAGGTGGCTTCATATCCACAAAGGAAACTGACAAAGGGAGGATGATATTTCAGGGGAAGAAAATAAGTGATATTCTTCTCCTCTTTCTTCCCTCCTTCCTCTCTTCCTTTCTGAATCTGGGAAATGTATTAGGACACTTTAGGAAATAGGTTATGGTTCTAAAGAAAAATAAGTTAACAAATGCCCTTGCAACCAGGAAGGAATCCTATACAATCTGGAGTAAGGGAACCTAAGTCCTTCATTTTTGTCCAAAGTCATGCTTAAATTTTAGAACAAAGTATCAAGTTAAAGGCTAAATGTTGGCATGGGCATTCTGAACTATGGATTGTTATTAATAGAAAACATCACTTCCTGGTTTACTCAAGGCCCATGAGTGTCCAGATAAAGACTTGGATGAATATCCAATTCTGTTTAGAATGGATTATAAAAGAGAATGGCAGATTAAGCCCAATGCCCGTCTCCCCACCTTCCCTCCTTCTATCACACACATACTCTCTCTGGAAGCCCTATGAAATCCAGTTCATGTTGAGAAGCCTGAGGACTTCCCTGGTGGTCCAGTGGTTGAGACTCTTTACTTCCACTGCATATCGTGAAGCCCTGTGGCTCAACTGGTAAAGAATCCACCTGCAATGTGGGAGATCTGGGTTTGATCCCTGGTTGGGAAAATCCCCTGGAGAAGGGAAAGTTTACCCACTCCACTATTCTGGCCTGGAGGATTCCATGGACTAGTCCATGGACTCGCAAAGATCCGTACATGACTGAGCGACTTTCACTTTCAAAGGAAAGATGTTTACCATGAATACTATGGCTCATTTAGAGACCTGGTCAATTCTTCCTTCCGCCTATTCTTCTCTGTTTTGGGATGAGGGTGACCTCCTCTGGAATGGGGAGAGTGAAGCAATTTATCCTCCCCAACTATCTTATTGCTGAGATCTTTTAGGGCTGCTGTTCAAATTGCCCTGACCTCCAGGAATTCACAGGCCACTGAGAAACCTTTAGATTGTTTCAGCTCTACTCTCAGTTCCTTGCTGACCAGCCTAAAGGAGAGCAAAATAAACAAACAATAAATTAAAAGCAAACTGTATATTGTGTGAAAAATTTGGTTCCATGAGGAAAAGGGTACCCATGGTCTCCCCTTCCTTCCTCATTCCGCTTCTATTTCCTCTTTCTCATTACTGTTTTTCATGTTCTCTATTCCATTGTTTTTCTGCTCTACTGTTTTTCATTTTTTCACCAGAGGATCTCTGAAGTCTCCTTGGAAATCTCTCTTTCCAGGTAAATCTTTGATGTCAAATCCCACGTTACAAACACCAAGCACCTTTAGTATTCTTTCATTCAAAACAGTGTACTGAGTGTCTACATCCCGGGCACTGTTCTAGGTACTTGTGCTCTGTTGTTCTGACTCTTTGTGACCCCCTGGACTGTAACCTGCCAGGCTCCTCTGTCCATGGAATTCTCCAGGCAAGAATACTGGAACGGGTAGCCATTTCCTTCTGCAAGGGCTCTTCCCAACTGAGGGATCAAACCCATATCTCTTGCATTGGCAGGTGGATTCTTTATTAGAGTGCCACCTCGGAAGCCCCATTCTAGGTGCTTGGGATACAGTAATAAACAAAAATTCCTGCCTGTGAAGCTTACATTCTGCCCGGGAAAGAGAGGTGATATATTCAAGAAGGAAGTGTGTTATCTATTGTCTTAACAGGTGATCAGTGCTATGGAAAAAATAGAGCAGAATAACAGCATACAAAAAGGAGGACTGCAAATTCAACTTCTGTAGTGTGGTCAGAGTATCCTGTCTGAGGATGGAATGTCTGAGCAAAGGCTTGAAGGGAGGGAAGCAGTTAGTCATGGGAGTCCTGAGCAGAGCACTCTACCTGGAGAGAACAGCCAGTGTCAAGACCCCCAGATGGCTCTTGTGAGGCACAGTGAGGAAGCCAGCGTGGCCGAAGATGATAGAACAAGGAAGGAAATTGTAGAGCACTGGGGGCATACTAGGTAGGCTGTTGAGACCATTGCGGAGATATGGGCTTTTCAAGTATTGAACTCTCTCTTTGTTTTTTAAGGACAAATTGTACCAACAGTAGGTCCTTAGGGAACCTGCTTTAGCTAATATATTCAAATGATTTACAATTAGCATATAAATTGTATATTAAAAAGCACTTCTAGAAGGCTCCAAAAGTTTGTTCTCTTTAGCAAATATAAACTATCTTTTTTGTAATATTCTTTTCACTGTTGGTTGTTTTGTAGCCTTGAGCCTGCTTTAACCCCGTAATGGGTACACTCATCTCAATGCCTCTCTCAATTCACAAATTCCATATTGGGTATATTTTCTTCTGCCTATAGTATTGTGCAGAAGATGGGATTTTGTTCTTAGCATAAGGATAATAAGACACAGGAAGCTAAAAAGAATTGCCTGCACCAAATTGTTTGGCATGCTCAAGTTAGCATTTAAATGCAGGGAAGCCCTTTACAGTAAAAGGAGACTGGAAATAAATATTTTGGCTTAAAATTAATTTATTAATTTAGAAAAAGATATTGTATTATTTTTTAAAGTTGAATGATGATGATTGGTAAGGAAATCACAACCTAATTGGAAGACACAAGACCCGGACTCTTGAGATTTAGACAATATATTGTTCATGTGTGCTTTACAACATAATTTCACACACCTGATCTCATAAATAAATCTCATAAATCTTTAGATGCTTATCAATAAATGAGGGAGCAAGTGTTGTTATCCCTATTCTTCAAAGAGAAGTTATAGGATTTCTCCAAGGTCACACAATGATGGGCAGAGGCAGGAGTTCAGCCTACACCTTCTCACCTCAAAAGCAGTTCCGATGAGGAGCCACTGTTACCTGCAGAAATATGAGCTAAAATTAAGGATTGAGAACCATGCTCTAAATTAGATTCAAATGCTAGATTTTATAGGGCTTCCCAGTTGGCATTAGTGGTAAAGAACCTGCCTGCCAGTGCAGGAGACATAAGAGGTGTGAGTTCAATCCCTGGGTTGGGAAGATCCCCTGGAGAAGGGCATGGTAACCCACTCCAGTGTTCTTGCCGGGGGAATCCTATGGACAGAGGAGTCTGGCGGGCTGTAGTCCATATAGTTGCAAAGAGTTTGACATGACTGAAGTGACTTAGCATGCATGCATGCTAGATTTTGTGGCATAGATTATAAATGTGCTAAAGAAATACAGGAAGGAGAAAAATTCCCGGGACCCAGATTAAGCTGCAAGTAGCTTAGAGCTGCACCTTGAAGCAAGTATGGCAGAGAGCTGGTGGAGCAAAGGGAAACAGACCACGGTCACTCTGTGGAAGGCTCAGGTCACTCACAGAATGAAGGTGGTTGGGCATTCAGGTCTTCCCTGCGAGGCATTGCCTAAGTGCCAGGAGTGGACAGGAGGAAGGGCACACAGTCCACTTTCCGGCCATGTGGAGACAAAAATGAGTCCCAAATCATGACAGAGAAGACGCTACCTTTTCTTTTCTTTCCCTGAACTTCAAACATCCTATTGGGCACAGTATTCCTTTCCCGGACTCCTAGGTGAAAACTGCTTGCTTAGGCTAATTTGCAGCAGGTAGGTGCAGGGAGGAAAGTGAGGTTTCCCTGGTAGCTCAGATGGTAAAGAATCTGCTTGCAATGCAGCAAACCTGGATTCAATCCCTTGGGAAGATCCCCTGGAGAAGAGAATGGCAACCCACTCTAGGATTCTTTCCTGGAGAATTCCGTGGACAGATGATCCTGACAGGCTACAGTCCAAAGAGTGGGACATGACTGAGTGACTAACATTTTCACTTTCACTTTGGGTGCAGGTAGCTACAGATGAAGGGATCAAAGAAAAATGGGACCCAGAGATTTGTCTGTGATGGGGGAATAAGAGAGTTGTATTCTTCCAGAAAAATTGAAAGCCTGTGTTGTAAGATTGAAGCTTGTGTTAAATGGAGAGTAGAACCTGGCAAAGTAACAAGGGGACAGATTCTTGGGGAATCAAAAAAGCTTAGGAGACCTTTCACCTGGGCCAGGGATCAGACAGCTGTTTTATATTTCAACTTCACATACGCTTACATAGAGTAATTCCTTTCTCAGAATACCCCAAATAGTGGTCCAAGTGGGATCGACCACCCCAAAGACCATCCATGAACCTAGGAAATAGAGACTTACTTATTACTTTAAAAATTCCGGAGGTTTGTGCATTTTGAAGCATCCAAAGCCCTGGCACTAGCTCCTTCTCGTCTTGTTCTGTTTAGCTGCTTGATCACCGAGTGCCTGGTGCCCTTCCTCCTGCTCCCCTAGTAACAGCACATAGTCTGTACCTCCTGCAGCCAGGAGTGCAGTGATTCCTGGCTGTTAAGACAGCAGTACAGTATGAGAACAAAATAATATTTTGAAAATTAAAAAAAAAAAAAAGATCGTGACTGTTAAAAGCACTCACTTTCGTGAATCATTTCCCATAACGAGGAGGGACTCTATCTCCTCAAAAGCCTTTCCATGTGTGTTTCTGTTCACTTAACGATGACTCCCCTTTCTTCACCTCCATGATTTACCAAGCTGGATGCTTGGAATCTTTTCATCCTTTTCTATAACTTAAGCTTTCAACTTTCAGCTTCCCTCACATCTTTAACCTGTATCTTAACTCAAAGACCCAGGCATTGAAAATGTAGTTTTACAAGTAAAACTACCAGGACAACCTCTTCCCCTCTCGATACATCCCAATGCTTCTGTTGTCCAGCTGTAGCTCTTAATCTCCGTGACTTGGTTGGGAGCTGTAGTGAGCACCCTAAAGCCTCTTCCATATTTCACCAGGGTGCTGGGTACAATATAGCAGATAAGAATAGAGCCTCTGCAAACCCAGAGAGACAGAAGCTGATTAATGATTTCTGGGTGGTTGGAGGGAGGGGGAGGGGGAGGAGAGTGGAGGTGGCTGCTTAAGCATTGAGGATTTGTGTGTGGGGGTTGATGAAAATGTTCTCTAGATAGTGATACTGGTTGCACAACATTATGAATACACTAAATGCCACTGAATTGTAGACTTTAAAATGGTTAAAATGGTGAATTTAATGTTATGTGGATTTTACCACTACTGAAAAAAGAATAGAGCCTCTGGATTCTGAAAGTGTTAGATATCAGTCCAAAAGAGACAAAATTGTCAACATCCGTTGGATCATAGAAAAAGCAAGAGAATTCCAGAAAAACTTCTGCTTTATTGACTATGCCAAAGCCTTTAACTGTGTGGATCACAACAAACTATGGGAAATTCTTAAAGAGATGGGAATACCAGACCACCTGACCTGCCTCCTAAGAAATCTGTTTGCAGGTCAAGAAGAAACAGTTAAAACTGGACATGGAACAGACTGATTCCAAATTGGGGAAGGAGTACATCAAGGCTGTATATTGTCACCCTGCTTATATAACTTATATGCAGAGTACATCATGTGAAATGTTTTGCTCTATGAAGCACAAACTGGCACCAAGATTGCTGGGAGAAATGTCAATAACCTCAGATATGCAGATGATACCACCTTAATGGCAGAAAGCAAAGAGGAACTAAAGAGCCTCCTGTTGAAGATGAAACAGGAGAGTGAAAAAGCTGGCTTAAAACTCAGCATTCAAAAAACTAAGATCATGGTATCTGGTCCCATCACTTCATGGCAAATAGATGGAGAAACAATGGAAACAGTGAGAGACTTTATTTTCTTGGGCTCCAAAATCACTGCAGATGGTGACTGCAGCTATGAAATTAAAAAACACTTGCTCATTGAAAGAAAAGCCCATAAGAACTGATTCATTAGAGAAGAACTTGATGCTGGGAAAGATTGAAGGTGGTAGGAGAAGGGGACAACAGAGAATGAGATGGTTGGATGGCATCACCTACTCGATGGACATGAGTTTGAGCAAGCTCTAGGAGTTGGTGATGGACAGGGAAGCCTGGCATGCTGCAGTCCATGGGGTTGCAAAGAGTCAGTCACGACTGAGCGACTGAACTGAACTCTGAGATGTCAGTCCCAGCTCCACTCCTCATGGACTTTGTCACTCTGAGCAGATATTATAACCATGTATAAGTCTCAGTTTCTTGAGCTGCAGAATGGAATGAATAATTCCATCTTCCACCTGAAGATTAAATGAGATGATGTATGCGTAGCACTGAAGTACTTGTTACAAACATCTTTCTTTATCACTTAGTAAAAGAGAGTGTAGTTGGAATCCTGGAATGGAGAAGCTCCTCCTGTGCTAAGAGAGATTGTCTCCAGGCCCCAGATTTCACAGTTGGAAGGAGTCAAAGTCACACACATGGGGTCTTTCTGGTCCCTGCAGCCTCACTTGATGTGCCTATTTTGACCTGGAAGCAGAATTGAATCACTTAATTATTTTAATTATTATTTTTTTTGCAAGCAACCAACTGTACCAAGAATCTTATGAATTTTGTAGACCTTACTGGTGACTGGAAGGTGTTTATAGGAAGGGGTGACATTGCACAACAGGAGGCATGGGCTGTGGTGCTCCTTTCTCTCTTCTCTAATCTTTCCCCCTTTTCCTTTTGAAGCCTTTCCTCTCTTGTACAGCCCATGCTCTAGTTATCCTTTCTACTATCGAGAGCAACACCCCCCTTTCTCTGAAACTTTATGTTCTTAAGCTCCACTTTTGTTCCAAGAACTTCTCAAAACATTTTCCCAATCAGAACGAATCTCCTGTAAGAGTTCTGAGAGATGGTGTTCTCAACCACCAAACAGAATTTAAATGAGGCCAGGACTTTCACTGAGCTCTTTGGCACGTTCAGTTTACACTCAACCAGCACTGAGTCTTGGGTGAGGAATTAGTGTTGCCTGGTATGCCCTATGGCTTCCCAGGTGGCTCGGTGGTAAAGAATCTGCCTGCCAATGCAGGAGATGCAGATTCAATTCCTGAGTCAAGAAGATCCCCTGGAGAAGGAAATGACAACCCACTCCATTATTCTTCCCTAGGAAATCCCATGGACAGAGGAGCCTGCTGGGCTACAGTCCATGGGGTTGCATAGTTGGACATGACTTAGTGACAACGTACATGGTACTCCCTAGCAGGTGGGCTGCCATAAAGGCAGAATTAAGACAGTTTTTTCTAAGACTATCCTATATCCAATATTCCCTAAGTACAAAGGATGTCAATAGTCTGTATGACACCATGTGCCCCATTCCCTTGACAAATATAGCCAATGTTAGGGCAAGAGGATTGTTCTCTGGATTGAAGACTATATTTCAACCCATACTGGCCCTCAGGTTGGCCTCTTTGAGCAGTGAACAACCCCTTCAACTGTTCCTGGCAGCTGTGTATATAGGTACATGTTGTTAAGGTAAATCTTGGCCAACAGCCCCATATTCTGTCTTTTTAATTATTAACTGAGTTATTGATTAATGGAATCAATAAATCAAAGCAGTGTTTGGGATACAAATAGCACCTCCAGAAGCAAATGTGTTTAATCTACAAACTACTCAGAGAGATCATCTATAAGTGATTACATTTTTGAGGTTTTGCTATTATTCACTACATTAAAAGTTATTGTTCAAATGAATTGCTCAGCTAGGAAAAAACAAGTTTTACCTCCTGTTCTAATTGGTGGGTGATATGTGGAACCTCTGCTGTGGCCTCCATTAAGGCACCTGATGTATTTGGCTGGAGAGAGATTTGTTGAATAGCTTCAACCTTTAAATGCAGAGTATAAATGGATGGTGACATCATTATGTCTTGACAAATAGAAATTATATCATGTCCCTTTTTCCCTTTCATTACCAAGGATGATTTATTTCAGTGGCTTTCAATTCATAAACCTATAGATTGTCTGTAAAGTTGAAAACCTTTTAAAATTTGTAACATGCACTATAAATGGTTAATAACATTCATGAGCCACACTCTATAAAGTTGTTGGAGCTGTTTTCTCAGTAAAGCTGTATCATAAACAGGTGCTGGAAATTTACAGCAAGCAAATTCGTGAGCCTCATATGCCTGGTCTTATTTCCCAACCAACCATAATACTAAGTTATTATAAATGACATGACATGTGACCCTGTTACATTTCATCTTCATCAAATACCGAATGATGCAGGAAGGTCTCAGCTTGAAAAGTTAAAGTCAATAGAATTGTTTGTATCATGAAAAATAAGTGGAGGTTCTCCCATAACCTTTATTCTCCCAGTAAATCCTGTGTTTGTTGCTCTACTTGATACATTTTAGTTTATGCTCCCTGTAACACCTGGGGATTTCCATGAAATTTTTTGTTATTACCCAAGATTACATATGCCCCTTCAATTCGCTGAGGCCCCTGAATTTGAGAGCCTGGAGGGAGGGGTGTGCAGGTGCTTGGATAATCTATACCTTGGTCTAGATTACAATTACAAATACATCTTGGACACTCAAGGGAAGAGATGTGAATGAATTGTAGAATAAACAAGATCAATTTGTTTATCTGAGGCCTAAATCAGGAACTAAATGGTTTTATGAAGAGATGTGTATGGGTGTGTGTAAGATGGGTGGAGAGTGTGGGCATGGAGGCTAAGGGGGGAGGGAGAAATATGAAGAATAAATTAGAGGCAATATAAATAAAGACTAGACTGGAAGATGACATTCTTACCATGAAGTCTTTTTTTTTTTGGCCGCATAATTTTTTTTATTGGCGTATAATTGCTTTACAATGTTGTGTTTCTACTATACAACAAAAAGAATCAGCTATATGTATACATATATCTCCTCCCTCTTGAGCCTCCCTTCTACCACCTCCCCACTCCACCACATCCCACCCCTCTAGGTCATCACAGAGCACTGAGCCAGGTTCCCTATGCTATACAGTAGCTTCCCACTAGCTATCTGTTTTACACATTCCCCAGTGACTCAGCAATAAAGAATCTGCCTGCCAATGCAAGAGATGCGTTTTCAATCCTGGGTTGGGGAATCCCTTGGAGAAAGAAATGGTGACCCATTCCAGTATACTTGCCTGGGAAATCCCATGGACAGAGGAGCCTTGTGGGCTACAGTCCATGGGGTTGCAAACACGACTTAGCAATTAAATAGCAAGTGTATATATTTATCAATCCTATTCTCTAAATTCATCCAACCCCCTCCTTCCCACCTCCCCACCTCGTGTACATAACTCTGTTCTCTAAGTCTGTGTCTCTATTCCTGCTTTGCAAATAGGTTCATCTGGACCAGTTTTCTAGATTTCATGTGCATGTCTTTGTGTTGTTTTTGTTTTTCAATCCCTAAGTCATGTCCACCTCTTTGTGACCCTATGAACTGCAGCATGCCAGGCTTCCCTGTCCTTCACTATCTCCCTGAGTTTGCTCAAACTCATAGCCATCCAACCATCTCATCCTCTGTCACTTCCTTCTCCTCCTAACCTCAATCTTTCCCAGCATCCAGCATCAGGGTCTTTTCCAATGAGTTGGCTCTTTGCATCAGGTGGCCAAAGTATTGGAGCTTCAGCTTCAGCATCAGTCCTTCCAATGAGTATTCAGGGTTGATTTCCTTTAGGATTGACTGGTTGGATCTTCTTGCAGTTCAAGGGACTCTCAAGAGTCTTCTCCAGCACCACACTTCGAAAGCATCAATTCTTTGGCATTCAGCCTTCTTTATGGTCCAACTCTCACCTTTTGTGTTGAGGATGGAGGAAATTAGAATACAACTAGCAACTCTGGGAAATAGATGAGGAAGGAGATACACTGGGAACAGTGAAGAGAGTGAGTAGTAAGGAGCATACTTGGTTTGTCCTATTGGCTATACAGGAAAAGGGTCTTCATGAGGCTCAGGTGCTCAAGGAAAGGTGAGCCTGGGAAGCTGTGAGCTCCCGGGAGCAGCAGTAGAAGGCTGTACAGAGCTTTGGTTCAGTTAAATGTAATTTAGGGTTGTGATGGAGGCCAAAGGAGTCTGTGGCAGGACACGTTGGTGCGGCCACGTCCACACTGTGACTTGTTTCTAAATGGCTTGTTGGAAAGCCTTCGACAAGAGGGACAAATCTCATGCAGTGAATAGCCCAACAGTTGTCATGAAGTAGAAATGATTATGTTGTAAGTAGAGGCCTGTGAGCTAACTGGTTGTGCTGCTGACATCCTCCTGGTAAGCTGCCCAAACCCTGCTGACACGAGGCCGTTCCTAACAAGGATGTTGTTAGCCTCCACATTTCCTGTGTCTTATATCACACACTGATGTTTCTGGGGGGAAAGTCTGTTTAATTAGCACTAGTGCTCTTTGGCATTTATAGCACACATTTTATTTTTAAGAATTTATAATCCTCTACTCTCCTTGTCCCCCATCCATGTGCCCTCCCTCCCTGCCCCTGCCCACATGTCTCAGGCTACAACAGTGTTTTTACTCTTTATAGCATCTTTCACATGGGTTCAGCACTGATTTGATGACAGAATCCAGTTTTTTACTCTAAAATTGAAAAGGAACTCAGACAGGGTCTAGGAGAGCAACACAGACACTATCAGAAGGTTATAAAATAGGACCAGGGAGAAAAGGTTAAAGAAACTGAGATTATTTAGCTTTGGAAAGAGAATGATGATGGGTGACTTAATAGTGTTCAAAGGAGTCTGTAAGTGCTGTATTCTGGGAGATTATTTTTTAAAAAGTCAAAACCCTCACACACTCACTTGATCCATGATCTCTTAGATTTTTTTTCTTACAGGGAGTGATTCTGGGTATTTTTCTATTATTTCTTCATTTATTTGGGAGGTTGGAAGGGTGGGAAATAAAGAGGAGATTAAGGGAAGGCAGTTCCATTCTGGACTCTTGAATCCTTGGAAACAGACCTTAAGTAGCAGGACAAGAAAAAGAACATTCATGTGGAGTTGGGGTTTGGCTTATGGGGATTTCTGGGCCCTCTAAATAAATTCACTTAATTTTGTTACTGCTTCCCTAAAAATGCAGCTGCTTGCTTAAAAGCGGAGTTCCATACCCAGTCCTCTACTTTTTCCACCTGTGACAGTGAGAATGTTTAGGTTAGGAGGGACCAGCCATTCTGGCCTCTTCCTTTCAACAGCACCCAGGTAAAAAAAATCATGGAGTTTGTCCTCAAATTCCCAGAGAATTTTATTGCAAAGGCTGGTTGAATTGAATTAAATATTAAACTTTTCAATTTTTAAGGAAGTCACCAAACATTAAACCAGGAATAGTTTCCAAATTCAAGTTCTTGATTCTCTTAAGTGGGTTGAAGGTAAGGCGACTGAAAACTATTGGAAATATATAATTCTGAGTCCTAGATTGGAACAGTAGGTTTTGAGCTTTATAAAGAAAAGGACTGTAGATTGCAAACATCCAGAAAATGAGAGGGGCTTTTTTTCTATGTGAGTAATTCCCAAGAAATAAAAGTGATAAAGTTAGTGGCTAGGCTGTGTCTGACTCTTTTGCCCCATGGACTGTAGCCCACCAGGCTCCTCTGTCCATGGGATTCTCCAGGCTAGAATATTGGAGTAGGGTACCATTCCCTTCTCCAGGGATCTTCCTGACCCAGGGATCAAACCTGGGTCTCCTGCACTGCAGGAGGATTTTTACCATCTGAGCCACCAGGGAAGCCCACAGAAGCAATACTGTCAAGTTAATTTTTAGGTAACTCAGTCTGCAATAATGAAGTGGAAAAGTGAAGTAATTCTTTGACCAGGGCTGCCTGGTGTTATGGATTGAATTGCATCCCTTCAAAAAATGCTGAAATCCTAATCCCTAGTCTCTATGAATGTGATCTTGTTTGGAGTTAGGGTCTTTGCAGTGGATCAAGTTAAAATGAGGCCATGAGGGTGACCCCTAATCCAATATGACTATGTCTTTATAAAAAGGGGAGACTTGGACCCAGAGACAAAGACACAGGGGAAGTGCCATGTGAAGCCTGAACTTACCCTGACACAAACCAAGGCACACCAAAGATTTCAGGCAAAGCACCAGAAGCCAGGGGAGATGCATGGAACCAATTCTCCCTCATAGCCTTCAGAAAAAACAGCTCTGCTGACACCTTGGTTTTGGACTTCTGGCCTCCAAGACTGTGAGACAATACATTTCTGTTGTTGAAACCAACTAGTATATGGCATTTGTTATGACAGACACAGGAAATCAACACATTTGGGTCTTTGAATCAATCTTGACCTTCTTTGGCAAATAGAACCCTGACAATGGATATGAAAATTCAGAAAATTAAGATCATTGCATCCGGTTCTATCACTTCATGGCAAATAGATGGGGAAATAATGGAAACAGAGACTTTATTTTTTGGGGCTCTAAAATCACTGCAGATGGTGACTGCAGCCATGAAATTAAAAGACGCTTGCTCCTTGGAAGAAAAGCTATGACAAACCTAGATAGCATATTACTTTGCCAACAAAAGCCCGTCTAGTCAAAGCTATGGTTTTTTTTCAGTAGTCATGTGTGGATGTGAGAGTTGGATCATAAAGAAAGCTGAGTGCCGAGGAAATGATGTTTTGAACTGTGGTGTTGGAGAAGACTCTGAGAGTCCCTTGGACTGCAAGGAAATCCAACCAGTGTATCCTAAAGGAAATCAGTTCTGAATATTCATTGGAAGGACTGATGCTGAAGCTGAAACTCCTATATTTTGGCCACCTGATGCGAAAAACTGACTCACTTGAAAAGACCCTGATGCTGGGAAAGATTGAGGGCAGGAGGAGCAGGGGATGACAGAGGATGAGATGGTTGGATGGCATCACCAACTCGATGGGCATGAGTTTGAGTAAGCTCTGGGAGTTGGTGAAGGACAGGAAAGCCTGGCGTGCTGCAGTCCATGGGGTTGCAAAGAGTCGAACATGACTAAACTGAACTGAACTGAACATGACTGAACTGAACTGAAGGGTTTTATGTTCTCCAAATTTCAGAGGTTTGCAGCACATATCAAACAGAATTCCGTCCCTTAACTTTTCCCAGCCTTCATCCCATACTGAATCATAGTTTTAGGGCTGGATATTTATTTACTAAAAGTCCTAGATAGCCATAGATTTTATTTTCCAAATGCTTTTTCAAACTTCTCTTTGCTATCTCCTTATTTCAGAATAGCTATCAATAAAATCATTGATGCAATGTATTAGTTCAGTGTTCCAGATGTCTGTTTGGGGATGGGTTTGCATCTGCAGTCCATGGGATTGCAGAGTCAGACACGACTGAGCGACTGAACTGAACTGAACTTGCATCTGTTAGAGATGAAATAACTGTCATCATTGCTTTTCCTCTTGAAAAATTACTTAGGGGCAAACAAATCATTTTCCTTGTCTCCTGATGCATTTCAAACAAAGTCATCCTTTTATTCTATCAACAGCAAAAACCAAGCATTTGTCAAAAGCTGGAGTTAGGCAAAGGGCTGGTGACAATAAGGGAAACATGTAAGCTCATTGCCTTTCAACCTTTTGTATTTATATACAATTATTTTTTTGTTTTCCTGTAGGCTGGCCAGGGACAAAATGTTGAAGCAAAGTTTATCTTCATTCTCCTAACCCCAGGCCTCACCTCTTACTACCATATCGAGACACTGCATTTATGCCTGTGCAGGCAGCCAGATATTGTTATCACCAATATTCAGGCTATCACAATTTGAATTCATTACTGCAGGAGTTTAGTGCTTTGCCAGCTGGAAGCCTGAAAGCCATCTATAGCCTTCCTTCCTGCCATTTGAACACATTATGCAAACCCTCCCCAGTTGTGGGCAGCCTGAGCCCAGCAAAAATACTCAGCCTCTTAAGAAAGCCCATGAAGAAGTGCACTCAAGAGGCTGTATCAGGCCAGGTGACCACCTCAGAGAAGCTGGCCACTGCCCACATTAGCTACTGCTGTGGGGCAGACTGCAGGTCACCCGTCTCCTCAGCATGACCATACCCTTTGTCCAGCACAGTCTGTCAACCTGAGATACAGGCTGGTGAAGGCCTATGGGCTTAAGACCAGGGCACTTTCTGAGCAAGTATAGACACGTTGTTTTCCCTGCTTCAGTGTTCACTCATGCCTGAGAGGAACTACAGGGGGCAGTCATCACTGACTTTACTGCCTTTGCCTGCCCAGGGCCCCACATCTGTAAAAGGACAGATGTTTAAAACTGCCTGGTCTTGTCATTCTGTTTTGGGAAACCTGGCCTAATTTAAAACACAACTCACCTGTGCTGATGAGGCTAGCAAAGATAGCTACTTACTTAGCTAATTATATGTTCTTTCTTCTTCCTTACCCACAGCTCCCATTTTTAGTTCAGGGCAGCGATAGGCCCACTTAAAACTCCTTTGGATCAAGGAATGATCCTTTGGATCTAGAAGTGGTGTAATTCTGACCAATGAAATGAAAGCAAAATCCTACAGTGTGAGGACTCTGTGAAAGCTGTTGTTTTTTTGTTAAAAGGGCATAGTCTCAGTTGGCACTCACTTGTTTTTCCTCCCCTTTCCCTTCTTCCTGCTGAGTTTGCAGATGTATTTTCTAGAGCAATGCTGTGTAACAAAACATCCTCTGATGATGGAAATGTGCTATATCTGCACTGGCCAATATAGTAACCATCCGCCCCTTGTGACAATTACATGTGAAATGTAGCTAGTGTAACTGAGGAACTGAATTTTCAATTTAATTTAAATGGAAATAACCACATGTGACCAGCTGCTTCATCTAGTGGGGTAGGAAAGTGTAGCATCAATTTTTCAAGCAAGGATGACAGCAACCCTCTTAAGGGTGGCAGCCTGGAAGGGAAGAGGGGCCCATGCACAGGTCCCCAAGTCAGCATGGCAGCTGTGCAGCCCAAACTGCTTGTTACGTGAGATAAACAGACCCTGATTCAGTTAAATCAATGATGCTGGGTTTCTGTTAGATGCAGTTTTATGTGATCATACCAGGTGCTCTGACCAAAATGTTCAGATACTCAAGTGTAATCTCTGGCAGAACCAGCTCTTGAAGCAAGTTGAATGACGTAATAATGACCCTATGTAACTATGATGCTTTCTCTTGGTGGGGCATCTGGCATGTCAATGAAGTCTTTCTCCCTTAATCTGCATTTTGGATTTGCATTTCTAAGTGCTTTTTAACCACATACCTATGGTCCTTGTACTCAAAGCATGGCAGCTTATCACATGGGCACTAGGATCAGATTCCTTGGTTTTGCACCCCACACCACACTTACTGTGTAGCCTTGAGGAGGCTACATCACTTTTAGGTGTTTTGGTTTTCTCAGCTGTGAAATGGGGCTAATCATATGTTCACCTTTGACGGTTGTCGTAAAGATGGAAATGAGGCAATGCCAGATACAGTGACTGGCACGATGTGAGCACCTCATGAATGCTAGCTGCTATTATTGTTATTATTTCCTAGCTTGTGGTCAGAATTACTACTTACTTAAAGCATGGCTTTTAAAAATGTATTCCCTTGAAGAGCAAAATAATTAGTAACAGAACCCTGATCTCTTAACTCCCAGATCAACCCTTTTCCCCCTGTCATAGCATTTCCATTGGACACTTTGGGAACATGGCACCAGAAAATCTACATTCTTTCTATCCTGTGACTGTTCATTACTTGAGGAATTCACCTATCTCCAGAATTTTTTGTATTATATAGGGGCTAATGTAAATAACAACCCTTATTATTCATGATCTTTAGCTTTCCTGTTGCTAAAATAGGTCCATGGAAAGAGAACAGAGGCTTCAAAAACAAATAGTTTGAATCCTAACTGCCGATAATAGCTTTTGTGACCTTGTGCAAACTAACTTCTCTGCACCTGCTTTCCCTCCTCTCTAATGTAAGAGTAATAGCATGGTTGTGAGGGTTAGGTTGAGTAAAATATCATGCATAAGGCAACTATCAGGGTGGGAAGTTATAAATGTTAACTCTCCTTTTGTGAAGCCCTCTTCTTTCTTAAAAGTTTTATTATTTATTTATTTAACCTGTCTAGTGCTATTGTTTGCTTTATAAAATTATAAGAGGAAAGAAAGCATTGCTTTGTCATCAACAAATAATGAGAATCCAACTCAAACCAGTAAAAGAGTGATAACCACATAAGCTGATTTTTTTTTTTTTTAATAGATCTGTGAACTGCTGCCTGTCAACACACTTCTGGCCTTCTGATGGTCACAGCCAATTCATTTTCTCTCCCTGTTATTAGACAGGAGATGGGGAAACATCATGTCTCAGATGACTTCAAGGTCAACATGAAGTTGGATGTTGCCCTGGGAGAAGATCTGATTAAGGTCCTAGAGGATATGAGGCAGGAATATGAATTTATAACAGAGAAGAATCATCCAGACTTGACTGCTTGGTTTAAAGAGCAGGTAAAAGAAAGATGCCCAAACTTCTCAAAAGTTCCATTTCCAAAGGGTCCCAATGTCAATGCC
Organism: Bubalus kerabau; assembly: GCF_029407905.1. Lineage (NCBI taxonomy): Eukaryota > Metazoa > Chordata > Mammalia > Artiodactyla > Bovidae > Bubalus > Bubalus kerabau. The sequence continues at coordinate 73,799,891 of NC_073631.1, read as the reverse complement.
TCTGTTCTTGGTTTGGTCTCACAGTTGGCTGCTATGGCCCAGGAGGTGGCCAGTCCAACAGCTGTACAGGGTAGCCAAAGTGACATCCATGAGCCAAAGGGCACTTTTCAGACCCTAAAGACTGGCCTGCAGGCACAGTGCAACAGGGTGACTCTGATCTGGGAAAATGCTGCATCAGGTACTGTCTCCTCCAGAAAGCTGTGAGACCTTCTTCTTAATAGCTTTTCCTAAAAAGGAAAACATCTTAATATCTTAAGAGCAGTTATTTCTGGCTGAGGTAGAACAGCTGGGTTCTAACCATCTCAAAGAAGATTTAGGGATTCTAGCCATTATCATATAATCATAGGCTCAGAAAAGGCTTGAGAGATCTTCCGGTTGAGACCTTCTGTATCACTGAGAAAACCTTGACCCACAGAGGTCGGGGACTCTGAATCTTAAAGCTTTAAAAGACTGGAGTAGTCACTTTATTTCAACTTATCTAAAAATTTCTGTGGAACATCCCCAGGGAAGTACTTTCTTATCAAATTCTCACTTTAGGAGATTTTGTCTTTTCAAAAAGACTTTTCCCTACTCCATGGATATGGAAAGTTGATTAAACATGAGAGACAAGAGTTTTTCAGCAGTAGGGATGATCTTTTGAGAACACTTTTAAGAACCAAAGAGAAACAGAGGAAGTGGCTGGGAGAGGCTCTGCCTAGTGTAAAGAGAACTGTCTGGTATCAAGTCTGTTTGGGTCAAATCTGTCCGGGAGACTTGGGATCCAGTTGTAGTACTGCCACTCAGTAGGAGTGTGACCTTCGGTAAGTAGATTAAAATTTCCCCTTCCTGTGTTCTTCATCTCAAAATGGTGGCTCTAATACCCACTTTCAAGCAAAGATGTGTTGATCAGATGCGATCGTGTGCCTGGAAGCATTTTGTAAAGTGTAGATTGCTCTGGTGAAGTAGAGGATCATCACGTTTTCTAGCAGGTATGACTGAAATCTCTCCAGCAGATTTAGATCTTTCCAAAATGCTGTGCCTACATACATGTGTGAACACTACAGAACCCTTACAATTTCCTTCATTTTGCGTGTAGATTTTGCCTCTCTTCCTTGAATTCTAGAAAATTGGCAGTATGAACATAGACATGTCTCTATTTCTGGAAGTACAGAATCTAAGACTCTTACAGAATTACACATTTCTTTTGTATTTTGAGGCTCTTAAATCACCACAGATAACTCAGTTTCTAAAGGGAACTCATGGTGAATTATGATCTACTATGAACTTGCTGGCAATGGACTCACTTATTAGAAGAGAGAAGAGTTAGTGGTTGAAAATGACTCACAAGTTTCTCCACTCTAACCTGGGAATTCTTTCTGAAAAATACTATCTCTGCTTAGCCCTGGAAGTTCTGACTGCCACATTTTGTCTGATCACTATAATGTATTTGTCCCAAGCATGACATAATGACATCACCAATGAATTCTTTCTAATTAATTGACTGAGGGTAACGTAATTAAATTCAACTGCTCCATATTTTGAAGAGTGTGTACTTTTATCTCTGCATGATTTTACTGGGGGTGAGTGAGTTCTAAACACAGATCATTCTGTGTGCTGGTACACAGTTTTGCTTCACAGTACCTCATGCAACTTGACTTACACTTCAGAATAAATGCAAGTTCATATTCAGATACACAATATAGATAGATGTCTGTATTAGTAGTTCATTGCTAAGATAATGCTTCTAACAGTGTAAAAATGTACCTGTGTGACAAGAACTGAACTGAATTATAGTTATATAATTATAATTGTCTCTACATATGATAAACTTTTATTGCTTTAGGTGAGAAATTGGGCCAAAAGCTACTTGTAAAATTAGAGCTTAGAATTAAAAAAATTTCTTAGTAATTGAAACATATAGCTGAGGAATTAAAACAGTAGAGAAACAAATGACTCATCTAGTATCATTTGGGAAAAGAAGTAGGATTATACTTACAGGACTGAAATTTCCAGGTGGTTCTATTGTTTTCTGAGCAAAGGAAGAATATCCAGGTAATTTTTCAAGCTCTCAACCTGCTATCTCTGAAATTATTGACCTGTTCATTTTTTAAAATGATGTCTCAACAATCTAGTGTTCAGGTCAGTCACTCAGTTGTGTCCGACTCTTTGCGACCCCATGAATTGCAGCACACCAGGCCTCCCTGTCCATCACCAACTCCTGGGGTTCACTCAGACTCACGTCCATCAAGTCAGTGATGCCATCCAGCCATCTCATCCTCTGTCGTCCCCTTCTCCTCCTGCCCCCAATCCCTCCCAGCATCAGAGTCTTTTCCAATGAGTCAACTCTTCGCATGAGGTGGCCAAAGTACTGGAGTTTCAGCTTAAACATCATTCCCTCCAAAGAAATCCCAGGGCTGATCTCCTTCAGAATGGACTGGTTGGATCTCCTTGCAGTCCAAGGGACTCTCAAGAGTCTTCTCCAACACCACAGTTCAAAAGCATCAATTCTTTGGCGCTCAGCCTTCTTCACAGTCCAACTCTCACATCCATACGTGACCACAGGAAAAACCATAGCCTTGACCAGACAGACCTTTGTTGGCAAAGTAATGTCTCTGCTTTTGAATATGCTATCTAGGTTGGTCATAACTTTCCTTCCAAGGAGTAAGCATCTTTTAATTTCATGACTGCAGTCACCATCTGCAGTGATTTTGGAGCCCCCAAAAATAAAGTCTGACACTGTTTCCACATCTATTTCCATGAAGTGATGGGACCAGATGCCATGATCTTCATTTTCTGAATGTTGAGCTTTAAGCCAACTTTTTCACTCTCCACTTGCACTTTCATCAAGAGGCTTTTTAGTTCCTCTTCACTTTCTGCCATAAGGGTGGTGTCATCTGCATATCTTGAGGTTATTGATATTTCTCCCAGCAATCTTGATTCCAGCTTGTGCTTCTTCCAGCCCAGCATTTCTCATGATGTACTCTGCATATAAGTTAAATAAGCAGGGTGACAATATACAGCCTTGACGTATTCCTTTTCCTATTTGGAACCAGTCTGTTGTTCCATGTCCAGTTCTAACTGTTGCTTCCTGACCTGCATACAAATTTATCAAGAGGCAGGTCAGGTGGTCTGGTATTCCCATCTCTTTCAGAATTTTCCACAGTTTATTCTGATCCACACAGTCAAAAGCTTTGGCATAGTCAGTAAAGCAGAAATAGATGTTTTTCTGGAACTCTCTTGCTTTTTCGATGATCCAGCAGATGTTGGCAGTTTGATCTCTGGTTCCTCTGCCTTTTCTAAAACCAGCTTGAACATCTGGAAGTTCACAGCTCATGCATTGCTGAAGCCTGGCTTGGAGAATTTTGAGCATTACTTTACTAGCCTGTGAGATGAGTGCAGTTGTGCGGTAGTTTGAGCATTCTTTGGCATTGTCTTTCTTTGGGATTGGAATGAAAAGTGACCTTTTCCAGTCCTGTGGCCACTGCTGAGTTTCCCAAATTTGCTGGCATATTGAGTGCAGCACTTTCACAGCATCATCTTTCAGGATTTGAAAGAGCTCCACTGGAATTCCATCACCTCCACTAGCTTTGTTCGTAGTGATGCTTTCTAAGGCCCACTTGACTTCACATTCCAGGATCTGGCTCTAGGTCAGTGGTCACACCATCATTATTATCTTGGTCATGAAGATCTTTTTTGTACTGTTCTTCTGTGTATTCTTGCCACCTCTTCTTAATATCTTCAGCTTCTGTTAGGTCCATACCATTTCTGTCCTTTATCGAGCCCATCTTTGCATGAAATGTTCCCTTGTTATCTCTGATTTTCTTGAAGAGATCTCTAGTCTTTCCCATTCCATTGTTTTCCTCTATTTCTTTGCATTGATCGCTGAGGAAGGCTTTTGTATTTCTTCTTGCTATTCTTTGGAACTCTGCATTCAGATGCTTATATTTTTCCTTTTCTCCTTTGCTTTTCGCTTCTCTTCTTTTCACAGCTATTTGTAAGGCCTCCCCAGACAGCCATTTTGCTTTTTTGCATTTCTTTTCCATGGGGATAGTCTTGATCCCTGTCTCCTGTACAATGTCATGAACCTCCGTCCATAGTTCATCAGGCACTCTGTCTATCAGATCTAGTCCCTTAAATCTATTTCTCACTTCCACTGTATAATCATAAGGGATTTGATTTAGGTCATACCTTAATGGTCTAGTGGTTTTCCCTACTTTCTTCAATTTAAGTCTGAATTTGGCAATAAGGAGTTCATGATCTGAGGCACAGTCAGCTCCCGGTCTTTTTTTTGCTGACTGTATAGAGCTTCTCCATCTTTGGCTGCAAAGAATGTAATCAATCTGATTTCTGTGTTGACCATCTGGGGATGTCCATGTGTAGAGTCTTCTCTTGTGTTGTTGGAAGAGGGTGTTTGCTATGACCAGTGCATTTTCTTGGCAAAATTCTATTAGTCTTTGCCCTGCTTCATTCTGTATTCCAAGGCCAAATTTGCCTGTTACTCCAGGTGTTTCTTGACTTCCTACTTTTGCATTCCAGTCCCCTATAATGAAAAGGACATCTTTTTTGGGTGTTAGTTCTAAGGTCTTGTAGGTCTTCATAGAACCGTTCAACTTCAGCTTCTTCATCGTTACTGGTTGGGGCATAGACTTGGATTACTGTGATATTGAATGGTTTGCCTTGGAAAAGAACAGAGATCATTCTGTCATTTTTGAGATTGCATCCAAGTACTGCATTTCAGACTCTTTTGTTGACCATAATGGCCACTCCATTTCTCCTGAGGGATTCCTGCCTGCAGTAGTAGATATAATGGTCATCTGAGTTAAATTCACCCATTCCAGTCCATTTTAGTTTGCTGATTCCTAGAATGTCGACGTTCACTCTTGCCATCTCTTGTTTGACCACTTTCAATTTGCCTTGATTCATGGACCAGACAATCCAGGTTCCTATGCAATATTGCTCTTTATAACATCGGACCTTGCTTCTATCACCAGTCACATCCACAGCTGGGTATTGTTTTTGCTTTGGCTCCATCCCTTCATTCTTTCTGGAGTTATTTCTCCACTGATCTCCAATAGCATATTGGGCACCTACCGACCTGGGGAGTTCCTCTTTCAGTATCCTCTCATTTTGCCTTTTCATACTGTTCATGGGGTTCTCAAGGCAAGAATACTGAAGTGGTTTGCCATTCCCTTCTCCAGTGGACCACATTCTGTCAGACCTCTCCACCATGACCCGCCCATCTTGGGTGGCCTCATGGGCATGGCTTAGTTTCATTGAGTTAGACAAGGCTGTGGTCCTAGTGTGATTAGATTGACTAGTTTTCTGTGATTATGGTTTCAGTGTGTCTGCCCTCTGATGCCCTCTTGCAATACCTACTATCTTACTTGGGTTTCCCTTACCTTGGACATGGGGTATATCTTCACGGCTGCTCCAGCAAAGCTCAGCCGCTGCTCCTTACCTTGGACGAGGGGTATCTCCTCACCGCCGCCCCTCCTAATCTTGAACATGGAATAGCTCCTCTAGGCCCTCCAGTGCCCACGCAGCCACTGCTCCTTGGACCAATAATCTTGTGCAAAGTGAGCAATCTTCAATTTGCAGAATGTATCATATGCTTCCATGCTTTGGGGCCTTCCTTCTTGTTCCTTAATTATTATTCCATCTTTCAAAGCTCATGCAAGGAACTACTCTGAGTCTCCTCCTTACTTATCTATTTCTCTAGTCAAGCTTTATTGAGCAATAAGTTTGCTAAAGACATGGGGGTGGGGGGGTTGGTTCTACTTTATTTTATTAACATTAACAGTTTATATCTGATGTAGGACATCTTGAAGTCCTTTGGAAGTCTATAATTTCCATAAAATTTTCCATTACTATATTCAGCATCCTGAATAGTTTAGTTATCTTGTGTCTCTTCACATGAGGTAAAAATTCAGATTGTAATCAATTGATGCTGTCCTTTGTGTCCAGAAATGATAACATCTATGACACTAGAGAGTCTTGTCCCCACACCTTGTAATATGCACTGGCTTTAAGCTCCTTCTTCCTATGGGGAGTATATTCATTGTAAAAGGCAGTACAGGGAAACAAGGAAGCAGAAACCTGCCCCAAGATCTGCTGGTCTCACCCTTTTGTGTCCCACTTGTCTGGTGTAGTAAGATGCTTCACTGCCAGTCCCAGATGAACCCGTCCTCCTGGAGTTCACCCCTTACATACTACTCTCCCCTGTGGTGGACTCTGGGTTTGGCTCATGTGACTTAATTTGGCCAATTATTAGCAAGTCTGATGCAAATAGAAACTTGGTAAGCACTTGCACATTGGAATGCTCCCTTTTGACACCATGACACCACCATGCTGTGGGGAAGCCCATGTTACCTCATGGAGAAACCAGATGAAGGAAAACTGAAACCTCAAACATGTAACCTCTGTGAAGTCATTTGAGCCATCCCAGCTGAAGCCCCACATGCCATGGACAGAGACCAGCTGTTTTTACTTTTTCCTGCTTGAATTTCTCATCCACAGAATGGTGAGAAAATCTATTTGTATTGTTTTAGGCCACTGAGTTTGGAATGGTTTTGATTCAGCCGTGGATAATAGACAGAAGTTGGAGAAGGCAATGGCACCCCACTCCAGTACTCTTGCCTGGAAAATCCCATGGACAGAGGAGCCTGGTAGGCTGCAGTCCATGGGGTCGCTAAGAGTCAGACACGACTGAGCGACTTTACTTTCACTTTTCACTTTCATGCATTGGAGAAGGAAATGGCAACCCACTCCAGTGTTCTTGCCTGGAGAATCCCAGGGACGGGGCAGCCTAGTGGGCTGCCATCTATGGGGTCACACAGAGTCGGACATGACTGAGGTGACTTAGCAGCAGCAGCAGCAGCAGCAATAGACAGGAGTAAGTATAGTGTGGGCTTCGCAGGTGGCAAAGTAGTAAAGAATGAAGGAGATGCAGGAGATGCAGGTTCAATCCCTGGGTCGGGAAGAACCAGAGAAGAAAATGGAAACCCTCTCCAGTATTCTTTTCTGGAGAATTCCACGGACAGAGGAGCCTGGTGAGCTACAGTCCAGGGGATTGCAAAGAGCCAGACATGACTTAGTGACTAAACAACAGCAATGAAGTATAGAATGGTAGTTCAGGGCATGCTTTCTGGAGCCTCACTGTCTGAGTCTAAATCCTTACAAACTTGCTCTGTGACCTTGAGCAAGTTACTTACTTCCTTTGCACTTCAGTTTCCTTGGTGGCAAGATGGGAATAATACTAGTGCCTAATTACGTTATAGGTTGCTGTGAGCATTAAATGGTTTTATACAGGTTTGTGTGAAAGTTGCTCAGTTGTGTCTGACTCTTTGCGACCCCATGGACTATACAGTCCATGGAATTCTCCAGGCCAGAATACTGGAGTGGGTAGCCTTTCCCTTCTTCTGGGGATCTTCCAAACCCAGGGATCAAACCCAGGTCTCCTGCATTGCAGAAGGATTCTTTACCAGCTGAGCCACCAGGGAAGCCCAAGAATACAGGAGTGGGTAATCTATCCCTTCTCCAGTGGATCTTCCAGACCCAAGAATGGAACCAAGGTCTCCTGCATTGCAGGTGGATTCTTTACCATCTGAGCTACCAGGAGGCACTTAGATCAGTGCCTGGCTGCTAGCAGGCACTCTATGTCTGTGAGCAGCAGCTATGTTTCTAGAACCAGCTCCCAGTGCGATTAGCTTGGTTACACAGCTGCAGCAGGACCAAGCTGGGGGCTGCTGGCAGGGGCTAAGGCATCTGAGAACAGAAAGATGCTCTTGATAATGGGCTGATTGCATGGAATCACTGAAGTTGGAGTCCTTGCAGTGCTGGAATGAAGAACTATCATTCCTCTCAAGTCCTGTCTCTTCTGGAGGCTGTTTTCATTCAAAGGGGAGACTGATGCATGGTTTAGAGAACTCTGTGTGGGAGCCACAGGTATTGAACTGGAGTTAGGACTTGCCCTGATGGATTTGGTGTTGCCCTGAATCAGCTTCACTGTGTTGAATAAGTCACTTAGTCCCTGTGGACCTCAGTGCCACATCTGTTAAAGGAGGGAGGGTCAGCCTCACGTGCCTCAGAGTTGCTTGACCCACTTTTCTAATGAAATGAGGATAGGCCAGATGTCAGACCCACGAAGAAGCATTTGAGAGCAGATGATGCCCCATACTCCTCAGTCAGTGCCAGAGACTGATTCCAGAGCTCATCCTCAGACCAGTTGGAGAGCATCATTTAGAGCTCTCCGTAGACCTGCCCTCTTCCATCTCACTGCCTCTCCTGCTGTGGCTGTCCCCACCTCCTGCCTTAGCTCCACTAGTATCACCTCTTTGCCTGAGGCCACATTTCTGTTGTATTCACCATTGTATTTTCAGGGCCATCACTTAGTAGGTGCTCAGTAAATATTTGGTAAAAGAACAAAATAAATCACCCATGATTGTCCAGAAGACGGGGGTGTTCCTTGACTCCCTACTCACCTTCTTATTAACTCAGGAGAAGGCAGGTGCTACAAGGAAGACCAAGCAGTCTCATAGGAGCTCATAGGAGGGTGATGAGGAGCTGGACAAGGGGCTTCTGGGATTTAGAGTTAAGTGTAAATTGCTCGCAAATCCCCAGAGTGTTTCAGGTCTCTACAGCATCAAGGAAGAGTCCTTGGAACTCTTCAAATACAGTAGCTAAGTTTGATAAAAGCTCCTGCTGCATACATGACCACATAGCCATAAAGGTCAAAGCCTTTCCCCTCCCTCACACAAGATGATAAATACTGATAAATACCAGCATCAACCTGACCTGGTCTGAAAGTGCGGTGGGCATTTTGCCACATGTGGTCTGCTGATTGAGTCATTTTATTTATAAAGTCTGCTTTTAAAGCTTCGATTTATTAAATTTTCAATAGATACCAAACTGTGCTTAGGGTTTTAGTAATTAATCGGGTTTCCCAGGTGGCGCTAGTGGTAAAGAGCTTGCCCTCCAATTCAGGAGACACGAGAGAGACAGGTTTGATCCCTGGAATGGGAAGATCCCTTGGGGAAAGAAATGGCAACCCACTCTAGTATTCTTGGCTGGGAAATCCCATGGACAGAGAAGCCTAGCAGGTTACAGTCTGTGGAATTGCAGAATTGGACACGATTGCACAGGGACACTCACATACACATTCATCTATTTCTAATGTTTCTAGGACTTTTGATTTGAAAATACAGCAAAGTGCTATTATGAAATTCTGAATTATTTTACTCATCTATTCTCCTGTCAAATCTAGTGTTTCCATGTGGGAATTCCTTCCTGACATTTCTCAAGACATTTAGATATTTTTCTGAATCCCTGGAAGTATATTGAGTGCCAATCATGTCAAGGCACTGCAGTGAGGATTGTAAATAGGACATAATTCCTGTTTTCACAGAGCTTATAAAATATGTCATCTAACCTTCATGACAGCCCTACAAGTAGTTAATATTCCCATTTTACAGAAGAGGAAGCTGGGGCAGCAGTGGACACTGATCCATTGTATCCCTCTTTATCATCAGAGTTGCAGTTTATCCAACAGGAAAGTTTGTTTTGAATTATTCAGTGCATGTGTTTCATCATTCTGAGCTATTTCTATGTGTCAGTCTTCCATTCACTTGCTGCCCTGGAAATCCAACATTCTAAGTCGCTGAGGCAGGATGGTAAGACAAGTAACTGGGATATACAGCCCAGAATAATATGCTTAGTATTCACTACCCTGCATTCTTGTTGCTAACATACTCTGGGAATTTGCTACCCTAGGCAGGGGAGCTATTGACTTTTTGCTAAGATTTTTCTGATAATGCTAAATGTAAGATTTGAAAACTGTATAAAATGAGCATACATGAAATTATGAAGAAAATCTGGAGACATTTTCTACCTGTATAAAATCCAGGATCTTTTTGTTTCTTTACATTTAGTATGAGAAAATGCACACCATGAAGTTGAGGCTGATGGCAACATAAATATTCTGGGATGTTTCCTTCATCTTCTCCCATTTGGTGAGCTAGTCAATAACCTATTTTTCAAGCTTACTACATAAAGAGCATTATGTGTGTTTTGGGAGTGGGGGATTTAGTTTAATTCCTTCCTTGTATTTATTGAAAATGTATTACATATAAGGCAGAGTGTTATGTGCTGTGACAGATCATTCATCTTCCATGGGAACTGACAACTTGAGGAATAGTGGCAGCTCAAGGGTGTGTCAACAGAGCCTTGAGATCAAGTTGGATCTCAACAGGTAGACATGTGTGGATGGACACCGGTTCTGAAGGCTTGGTGTGACCAAAGGCATAGCAGAGAAAATGTACAGTTGTGTTCAGTGACGAGTGTAGCCAGTCTGGAGCTTTGCAGGTGTGGGGCCTAGGAGGAAGGGAGAGAGTAGAAGCTGATTCACTGGCAAAGTAGACTGCATTTTTGGATGACAAGTTTGTTCTGTAACACAGTGGGAAGAAATCAAAAGTTGTGAACAGAAGATCAAATGATTCTGTTCTTTTGGGAAAAGAAGCAGATATAGAATAAGTTGCAGCAACAGCTAGCTGAAGGAAGAAGAGAGAAAAGAAAATGGAGTTGGTTGAGGGGGAAGAAAGAGGAGGAGGTGAAGGGGAAAGGGGAAGTCCTATCCACTTTGCAGTCTCCATGGAAGCATTTGCAATATCATAGGAAACTCATTTGGGGAAGGAGGGGTAAGTAAGACTTAGAGATACAAAGAAATTGGGTTTGCAGGCCTTTTGATTTCTGGCTTTGTCCTTGGTTTGCTGGAGTGGTTCAGTTGGGTTTATATGGCCAGAAAGACCAAGAAGGTCCAGTTCAGGCAGTTGGGCTTTAAAGGTTGAGTCATTCCATATTTACCACCCAAGTTTGAGCAGAGGGGAGTTGGCTCTGGCCAGCCTCTTGTGCTCCAGACATCCCTTTCCTATGGGCCCATCCTGCACTAGATTTTCAGGCCCTGGCCTGAGACTAACTTCAGTCTCCCCAAGATTTGCACCACTAGAGGTTATCAAGACTTTGCAGGGCAGTCTGAGTCAGCAATTGTTATCTCTTTTCTGTTTCTTTTTAATAGTAGAACTGTTTCTTTAAACACACAAAACAATTCATGGTAAAAACAAGCTCTGTTAAACTGACAAATGTGGAGTTACTGTGTTTGAAAGCAGAGATAAGGGGCTGCATAAGCCCCACCCAGATATCCCTCAGGTGTTCTTTGATCACGGAGTGTTCCATGCAACATGGTTTGAACATCCTGTTCTAGGTCCAGTCTTTCTAGAATCAGTTTTGTGACCAGAGATGAAATGGAACCAAGAATTAAATTCCCAGGGGATCTATTATTAGGGAAGGGAGCTGGTATCTATACGGAGCTGAGAGAGCTGAGGGGCAGAGAGCTGGTGATGAGGTTTAAGAGAAAAGAATGGCTGAAGAACCATTTTTCATGTTGCTCATATTTTTGCTGGGAACTTTGGAAAATATAGCAAAATGCTGTTATGAGACTCTGCATTATTTCACTGCTCTGTTTCTCCTGTTAAAGCTAGTGTGTTCACATGGGAATTCCATCCCAACATTTTTCAGGAAACTTATGTTTTTCTAACCCTGGAGAAGGAAATGACAACCCACTCCAGTATTCTTGCCTGGGAAATACCATGGACAGAAGAGCCCGGTGGGCTACAGTCCGTGGGGTCGCAAGAGTGAGATACAGCTTAGTGACTGAACCGCCACCACCATGATTTTTCTAAATCTCCAGGAAAACCTGTCAAGAAATTGGGAAAGAGGAAAAAAGCATAATTCTCCTGTGAGAACTTAAGATTAATGATCAACTTAGAGCAAGTACTGATCAGAAGGAATCCACTGACACCAAATTGAAAGCATGAGCAAGGAACATTTACTCTCATTTACATGGGAGTTCTGAGGTTAAGGTTGACATTTCCAGGAAACTGGTTAGAAGCACAGAGGGAAATGCTGTTTTAATCTATCAGCCGGCCTTGCTTATAGCTGAGGCCATTGTTATGTATCTGTTCATGGTCCAGTCTGCTGCTGTTGGTGACTCATTCATGCAGATAAAATAAATATTAATGAATTTATATACATAATATACTTTATACAAATCCTATGAGGGGTGGTCCAAGAAATAATGAATTTGGAACAAAATAAGGTCTTAAATGGGGAGTTTAGCCTTTGATTCTTTGTAGTGCTATTAACTTTGCTAGGATATCTGAATGTTATTTGTATATTACCAAATGTTTGCTGGTGTTTTCCAATGTTTTAATATTTTCCATATGCTATACTTCTCTGTAAATACTGATCAAGTTAAAGCTTATTAACTAAACAATTTTTAAGATGTCTATGAAGATGAGTAAAGAGTATGAAGAATATTAAAAGTATTTTAAGAATAGTTTATGATTTGGGAAATTCCAGAGAATTTCCAGGAATTCCAGTTCTGTATTTTGAATTCTGATTAATATTTGTGAAGAGTTTGGAAACATCACCTAGTCCAATATCTGGGCTTTAGGTCTGAGTGATTAGTTAAGTGATCTCAAATCATCAAGATAGATCCCAGCTTCATTTATGCTATGACAGTGACTCAGTAAATGTTTCTCTTCAGGACTAGCTTGAAGCCTGCGTAAGTACTTACAGTTGACTTTGGAAATAAAGATTTTTTTAACCATTAAAAATGAAGGGTTCAGAGTTTTCTCTGATGGAGCGATTCTTTAATATATCTTTCTAAAATTAAAATGAGATCCAAGAGACACTAGAGGAGAGTATATATTTATCTGTAAGTGGCGTTTGTGTGTGCACAATGTAAATAAGGGTTCATATTGCCTTCTCTCCATCTGAAGGAAAGTGATACTTCTGTCTGTCTCTCTTTTTCCTTTTTAATGTGTTGATTCTTTCTCAGCTCTGAATCACAATATGGTGTTTCAACATATAAATTATGAACACAAGAACAATGCGAGCACTGGGTTGACTTATCCTTATGATTTCATTATAACATGCACATATAAGGTAGAACATTTATCATATGTCATTGCTTTTGACTGGCTTTAAACCACAGCTCTATTAAAGGCTTTTTATTAAATAGGTTTGAGTTTGATCATAAAGCAATTCTGCTTCCTGAAATCTCATTTGTCTGAAAGGAGCATTGCATATTTATACTTAACATTTCGGGGTCAAACAATGGAAGGAAGGTGACTGTTTGAATTATTGCACTATTTATAATCAGTGGTTGCAATAAAGCATTATCTCTAAGTTTGACTATCACTGAATATGGTCTTCGAAAATATATTGGTCTCTCTGTCTATTTTATAGCTGGGAGGGAAGCTATGTTGACTTTTTCTTCTGCCAGAAAAGGAAGGAAGAGATTCTGTGATCTAAGTTGGAGTCTGGAACAGATGGGGAGAATGAACTTAAAATAAATTAACTGAAATGCTGTATTTACATGACTTTTGACACTATCAACCCAATGTACAGCTAAAAAGTTCTAATACTACTGGTCTACCCAAGACCTACTGTGTCAGTTGATAATATGGTATGAGATTTAAGTTGTATCAGGTCCTTGTATTATGTAAAAGCCAATAATAAATTTTTGGAGGATGATTGTTCCTTTTAAAGTCAATCAAAGATGTTGTCTCTAGATAAGGAATGATTTTAATGCAGAGCTGAATGAAGAAAAAGTTTTTCTCGATCTTGTTCACTGTTACCAAGCAATAAAATAATGATATCCTTGTTTGCTGTTTCTTTGAAGATATGCTAGGTCAATTCAACCTTTACATTAATACAATCAGATTGTTAACAAATATATTTCAAATTATTACATATTAATTATCATTCCATAGCCTTTATAAAATATTTTAAATATCATCTAATCTTCAAAACATTGAAATGAGGATTATTCGTGGGTACTTGAGTTAGGAATAGCAGCAGAAGGTTATATTCTGTAAAGAACTTTCAGTTTCTTTAGACAGTGATTGGAAAGTCTGAACATCCATGAGTAGAAGAAGTCTGAGTAGAAAAAATGAGAAAAAGCTAAGAAATCCTTTCCCTGTGCTTTGAGAGTATACTTTGTTACATATTTCTGGACTTGACTGGACGTACTGGACCCAATCTAATTCACTCGCTTTTTCACATGTTGGGAGGCAGTGGTTGCGATTACAATTATTGTAACTTTTTTTTTTTTAATTACAGACACATTGGATTTCAGATTGCCCAATCACTAATTTAAAAACTGGACATTACTTGACTTGAATGGTTGGACAATGATAAAAAAAATTTGTTCATGTTAAAGAAAGTAGTTCAGTTCAGTTCAGTCGCTCAGTCATGTCCGACTCTTTGCAACCCCATGAATCACAGCACACCAGGCCTCCCTGTCCATCACCAACTCCCAGAGTTCACTCAAACTTACATCCATTGAGTCAGTGATGCCATCCAGCCATCTCATCCTCTGTTGTCCCCTTTTCCTCCTGCCCGCAATCCCTCCCAGCATCAGAGTCTTTTCCAATGAGTCAACTCTTCACATGAGGTGGCCAAAGTACTGGAGTTTCAGCTTTAGCATCATTCCTTCCAAAGAACACCCAGGGCTGATCTCCCTTAGAATGGACTGGTTGGATCTCCTAAGAAATTAGTTAGCTACCATCAAATCTTTGGGGGAATGATGAAGTGAAGTGAAGTGAAGTCTCTCAGTCGTGTCCAACTCTTTGCAACACCATGGACTGTAGCCTACCAGGCTTCTCAGACCATGGGATTTTCCAGGCAAGAGTACTGGAGTGGGTTGCCATTTCCATCTCCAGGGGATCTTCCCGACCCAGGGATCAAACCCGGGTCTCCCGCATTGTAGGCAGATGCTTTACCCTCTGAGCCACCAGGGAAGCCCAGATGGAAAGTTATAAATAGGCTGAGAGAGATTCAGGTAGACAGAGCAGACTGGGGTAAAGCACTTGACTTTCCCATTGGAGATAAAAATTTTTTCAATTAGAAATAATGGAATTATGAGATTTTTAAACTTGAAAGGAATAGGAATCTTTGTTGAATTCATTTTCCCTGGAAATGCCCAGGAGGGTGGAAGTGGTACTTTCTGGAACAAGGGTGGCTGGGTCTTGCTTTGCAGGATGGGGAATGAGATGAAGAGGAAGTGACTATCCCTTCTCTGTGTGTGGGCTCCATGCCTGCATCAACTGGGTGGCTGGCAGGAGCATTGATAGCATTGTTTTCAGACTCTTGTGTCCCTAAAAGAGACGTTCCCAGAGGAATACTCTATTTCTCAGGAGGACCCAGACACTAAACTCACAGGCTCTCCTCCTGCATATGGGTATGAGTTCAGGGAAAGTGTCAAGTTGAGTCAAAGGATGCGGTAACAGAGGAAAAGGGCTTAGAATTTCCTTTCTCCCTTCTTTGTCAGAAGGCCTACTACAAAGCTCCCTTAGTGAAAAGGTGAAAATGGGAGAGTGGTGAAAAAGATCAACATGAAAATATTTTAGGATTGTCACATATGATTTAAATTAGTGCTCTACTATCATGATTTCAGATGTATAAATATTTTGTCAATGAAATGCAGAACATAGTTCACATGTTTATTTCTCTGCTTGTTCATATAATTCTTTCACTAGGAACTATGAAAACAGGAGGAGTTTTTTAAAAAAAAGTTTGTTAGGTGATAGAGATCCCTAGAAAATGGGTCACACATCTATGACTTACTTTTTAACATGAACCAGGCCCACATTTTTAATCCTAAAACACAAAGTTGGTATTTTCCCCCCTCAGTCAGGCAAGTACAGACTAATCTAGAATTAAATATATCTTGGCTAGTTGTAGCAAGCTAATGACCTTAGTTTTCCTTCTTAATGCCCCCAAAGGGCAAAAAAAAAAAAAAAAAATATTTCCTCACAGTATAAATTGTAGTAAAGGCAGAATAACTGTTAGCAAGAGTCCCCAAAGTACAGTGACATGGACCAAAGCTTTGATTGCCTGGGCTGATGGGCAGTTATGCTCCATGCAGTCACTTAAACACTTCAGTGCCTGCACTATTTTTGTTCCATCATCACATGGGGGTCATTAACTTCATCTACTAAATCAAAGCTGGCTTATAGATGTGGTCATATTTCATATGTGTCATATATATGGACATATATGTTGTATATATACATATATATATGTGGTCATATTCCATATAGATGTGGGATTCCCTGGAGGCTCAGACAATAAAGAATCTGCCCACAATGCATGAGACCTGGGTTCAATCCCTGGGTCGGGAAGAACCCCTGGAGAAGGGAATGACTACTTCTTGCCTGGAGAATCCCATGGACAGAGGACCCTGGTGGGCTATAGTCCATAGGGTCACAAAGAGTTGAACATGACTGAAGTACTAATACTGTCATATTCCAGCTAATGGGAAGGAGAAAAAATAGAAAAAAAAAATCTGAGAAAAGAAATTGTCTTCTGAGCAAGTAAGGCATAAGTTGCACACATCACTTCTGTTCACATTCTGTTCGTGAGTCCTTAGTCACATTTGTTATTGTTCAGTCACTCATCCATGCCCGACTCTTTGCAACCCCATGGACTGTAGCACGCCAGAGCGTACTCAAACTCATGTCCTTCACCATCTCCCAAAGTGTACTCAAACTCATGTCCATTGAGTCAGTGATGCCATCCAACCATCTCTTCTTCTGTCATCCCCTTTTGCTCCTGCCTTCAATCTTTCCCAGCATCAGGGTCTTTTCCAGTGAGTTGGCTCTTTGCATCAGGTGGCCAAAGTATTGAAGCTTCAGCTTCAGCATCAGTCCTTCCAATGAATATTCAGGGTTGATTTCTTTAGGATTGACTGGTTTGATCTCCTTGCAGTCCAAGGGACTCTCAAGAGTCTTCTCCAAAACCACAGCTTGAAATCATCAATTCTTCAGTGCTCAGCCTTCTTTATGGTCCAACTCTCACATGCATGCATGACTACTGGAAAAACCATAGCTTTGACTAGACCGACTTTTGTCGGCAAAGTGATGTCTCTACTTTTTAATATGCTGTCTAGGTTTGTCATAGTTTTTCTTCCAAGGAGTAAGTGTCTTTTAATTTCATAATTGCAGTCACCAATTACAGTGATTTTGGAGACCAAGAAAGTAAAGTCTGTTACTGTTTCCATTGTTTCCCCATCTATTTGCAGATGATACCACCCTTATGGCAGAAAGTGAAGAGGAACTAAAAAGCCTCTTGATGAAAGTGAAAGAGGAGAGTGAAAAAGTTGGCTTAAAGCTCAATATTCAGAAAACGAAGATCATGGCATCTGGTCCCATCACTTCATGGCAAATAGATGGGGAAACAGTGGAGACAGTGTCAGACTTTATTTTTCTGGGCTCCAAAATCACTGCAGATGGTGACTGCAGCCATGAAATTAAAAGACGCTTACTCCTTGGAAGGAAAGTTATGACCAACCTAGATAGCATATTCAAAAGCAGAGACATTACTTTGCCAACAAAGGTCCATCTAGTCAAGGCTATGGTTTTTCCAGTGGTCATGTATGGATGTGAGAGTTGGACTGTGAAGAAGGCTGAGCGCCAAAGAATTAATGCTTTTGAACTGTGGTGTTGGAGAAGACTCTTGAGAGTCCCTTGGACTGCAAGGAGATCCAACCAGTCCATTCTGAAGGAGATCAGCCCTGGGATTTCTTTGGAAGGAATGATGCTAAAGCTGAAACTCCAGTACTTTGGCCACTTCATGCGAAGAGTTGACTCATTGGAAAAGACCCTGATGCTGGGAGGGATTGGGGGCAGGAGGAGAAGGGGATGACAGAGGATGAGATGGCTGGATGGCATCACTTACTCGATGGACGTGAGTCTGAGTGAACTTCATGTGTTGGTGTTGGACAGGGAGGCCTGGCGTGTGGTGATTCATGGGGTCGCAAAGAATCAGACACAACAGAGCAACTGATCTGATCTGATCTGATTTGCCATGAAGTGATGGGGCCAGATGCCATGATCTTAGTTTTTTGAATGTTGAGTTTTAAGCCAGCTTTTTCACTCTCCTCTTTCACCTTCATCAAGAAGCTCTTTAGTTCCTCTCTGCTTTTGCTGTTAGGCTGAATGTGTACTCCCCAAAGAAACTAAAGCTGAGGTAAAAGGTTTATGCAGAGTGCTTATTAATTTGTTTGTAATAAAAAAAGAAAACTTAAATGTTCAGTCTCAGAAATGTTTAAAAATCATTTTCTGTACAACCAAAATCCTATTTTTGAAGATTATGTGAAATAGATATCAATACATTAAAGTATTAATAGTAGTATCTCTGAGAATTGAAGTTGTAAATGACTTTGTATTTTCTCCTTTATGCTTTTCTGTGTTTTCTAAAGTTTTATATAATGAGCATATCTAATTTTATGGTTGAGAGAAAACATTTAGTTAGCTTTTTTTTTTTTTTAGCAATAGGGGCTAGATTCTTGCTGACCAACTACAATAAGCTTTTTTTTTTTTCTTTTTTTTTCCTCTTTTATTTATTTTTTTATTTTATTTTTACAATAAGCTTTAATAGATTCTTTCAGGTAGGATAGAAACAGAAATTCAAGCCACTGAGAGAAGGGCTGAGTTCAAGAAATGACTGACAGTTTACATAGTGTGTCATTTCTAATGTTTAACTCCGAGGGGAGGAGAGCTGGAATCTTTGACCATATTTCTCTTCTACCTGCATTTCTATGTTTGTGTTCTGTCTATTTAAGAGTATTTTGCTGTTGTTCTGCAGGGTGGCAAGGGCCTGGTTTTCACAGCTTCATGCCCCACCACCTCTCGCTTATAAATAGAATCTCCACTGATTTACCACTGCTTCAGTACACAAACAAGAGGATTCTTTGCATGAAAATACAGCCGTCTAAGTGAGCAAAGTCGTAGTGGTTGGAGTTGGTGTTGGAAAAGTCCAACCCAAAGGTTTTTAGAATGGGGGAAGGCACGTGGGAAATGAGAAATGTTCTCCTGTATTGTTATAGCATGATGATGAATTGCTTTTGCTTTTCCAAAACCAGGCTCCAGCTCCTCTGTTCACCTCTATTATCTGCTGCTGGTCTCCAAAGGCATATTACCATATTAATTCATTGTGTTATACAATTTGGTCAACTAAATGAGCTTACCTTATGCCCTCTTAATGGCATTGGCTTTTAATATTGGTTTCGAGGGATACATTTAACAAAACAGATGCGTCAAGGAAATGTATTTAAACTCAATTTGGTTTTAAAATGACTAGTGGTCTCTCTAATGAGCCAGGTACCAAAAAAAGAGCATTGCAGGCAACACACTGTGATGAATGTGGAACCTAAATGCTGAAGTATCCCTAATGCTCAGGGTGATCAGATGTATTCTGGAAACAAAGTCATGTACTACAAATGTGCCGTTATAAGATCTGAAGTCTAAAGAGGATAATACTGGTTACTTAGGGAAGTTGGCCTGCGTATGAGTGAGACTGAGATTTAATTGCATGTCATAAAATGCTGCCATCTCACTGACTTAGTGAGACAGCCTGAAGAAAGAGATGTGTGATAATGGCAATGAATGGTGAATGACCCATGCCATAGTTCATACTTGCAACTTGAGTCTAACAGCAGAGTGGAAATATGGGTTTAGAACCATGTACACTTAGACTAGAATTCCTATTTCCTCACTTTGTAAAATTTAAGTTATCATGGGAGAGTCAAATTCACCTATATAAGACTTCAGTTTCCTTGTCTGTAAAATGTGAAAATAATACTAAAACCTACAGTTGTGAAGTTTAGCAATAATACAAAGACAGCGCTTGGCAGGTAGTAGCATTTAAGAAGCATATCTGTCCCTTTGTGTGTGTGTTTACAATCATGAATTTACCTACCTCATAATAGTTACTAATTTTTTTGGATTGTTAAACCAATGACTGAATACATAAATTCCATTCCCTTGATAGGCCTCAGTTGGCTTTTCACATTCAAAATGGACTGACCACAAGCTTATTTGATCATTTCTTCCCATGGGAAGGATGATCAGGATGAATTGCTGGCCTGTGAGGCAACTCCAGCAACTGGCCTGACCAAAAGAGCAGCCAAGACCATCAGTCTGGATGTACAACATCCTTATCCAGTGGCTACATATTGACGAACTAATAACCAGTGCTTGGAAAAATAGTGCAAGTTAATGATCTTTCTAGGATGATATGATCAATATTTTTCCATAGAAGGCTGTAATTTCCATGATAAGAGTTCATCACACTTTCTCTCTTCATCCTGATTACAACAGTGACTAGAGCACAAATTATTTCTTAGGTGAGACACAAAGAAGCAATTACATTTTAGCTCGGCCACTTCTTCCCTATCATACATAACACCCTAGATCCTTTGGTCTACTCTCTCTCCCTCAGACAGCTTAGGTTTGGTCCCCCTCCTAAACCGTTACTATGCCATTCACTCTACCAACAGGTGTCTACATACTTACATATGCCAGACATTGTGCTCCTAGCTGGATGATATGGTGATGAACAGCTCAGTTGCCCTCAAAGTGCTTACAGACTAGGAGAAAGCCATTTCTCCTTAGCAGAATTCTGCTCACCTTTTTATATGTCATTCCAACTCTTACCCACTTCTTAAAGTGTAGATAAATCCTTGTCTCTTCAACACATTGCTGGGAAGGTAAACGAGTGAATCTATATAGAGAGCAATTGAGCAACATCTAATAAAATTAAAATGAAATACCATTTAGCCTAGGAATTTCATTGCAAAATATTTACCCTAGAGATATATTGCACATGGTTAAAATACCATAGTCACAAGAGAATTCATTGCAGGAGTGTTCATATTGGGAAGATATTGAAAGCAATGTAAATGTCCATCAGTTGTTGACTATATTGTGGGGTTTACAGACAATGTGAAATGATGGAGCTAAAGAAATAATGAAGAGTCTCTGTATTTCCTGATGAGGAATGACCTCTAAGATATATTGTTAAATGAAAACAAAAACAAAGGGCAGAAGATTATATGGAGTGGGCACAAGATGTTTAAGGAAAAACAAACCCATATTTATGATTGTTAGTACACAGAAACTCTCTAGGAGGATCCAGAAGAAACTGTTCCCTGTGGCTGCCTCTGGCAAGGAGGGCTGGGCTATTGTGGGCAAGGAAGGAAAGAAGAGTTAACGGTTCACTCCACCCCCTTTTATACCTTTTTAGAGTCTATGCCATATGCATGCATATCATGTATTCAAAATAATGTCCAATTTAATTGTAAAAAGTTGTGACTCAAAAAAAAAAAAAAAAAAACAAAACCCAAATAGGAGGAAGTCCCTGATGGTCCAGTGGTTAGGATTCCGTATTTTCACTGCTGAGGGTGCAAGTTCAATCCCTAGTCAGAGAACTAAGATCCTGTAAGCCACATGGTGGGACCAAAAACAAAAAAAAAAACTTAAGTAAACAATTCTTTTGACTTCTTCAGTCTAGGGATCTTTTATTCCTCCCAGAGCAGGCAGAGTGGTGTTTTGTACCTGAATCTATAATTTCCTGTCATGAGATTCCTCTTGCACTGTGGAAGCATTTAACATTGCATGTGTGTTAATATCCTGGAGCAGGGCATGGCAACCCACTCCAGTATTCTTGCCTGGAGAATCCCATGGACAGAGGAGCCTGGTGGGCTACAGTCCATGGGGTGACAAAGAGTCAGACAACTGAAGCAACTTATCACACATGCACATGTGTTAATATGAAGGAGGGGTTCATGCAATGTTATCTGGATGGAGTTCAGCATGGATGCTTTCACAAGGTGTCACATGGGCAGTGGTTGGTGGAAGGTAAGGGTCCTCACCAGAAATTGACCAGAGGGCAGCACAGCCCAAGGCAATTCCCTTCAAAGGTCCTGAGTAGTTGCAGCTTGACCTAGGCTTCCACATGGAAGGCAAAAGAATCCTCCTGGGGAAAAGAATCATTTTCATTTCTTTCCTGAACAAGCCATTTTAGTCAGGAAAATATCTTGATAACCTGTACCCAGAATGGAAGCCAATGCTCTGAGGGCATGAAGTAGAAGGGGATCACAAAGAAATAGCTACACATCTCTGCATTGAAAATAAATAGGAATTTGGAAGTCAGAAAGAGTACAGGAGAAGGGGGCATGGGAGGAGATAGGGGCATCCTGGGATTCTGGCTTTGCCAGAGACTGAAAATGAAAGAGAAAACTGGCCTATAAGCAGTTCTTGGCCCTCAGGTGGTTGGGGGACTCTTGAGAATAGGCATATGTTACTGTCATTTAAATAATTTTTGTTTCTGTGAATCAAGTGCCATTTGCTCCAAGTGTAAGTGTTCAGTAAAATGTGCTCCTACACACCAAAGGCTTTATGTTAGCAGGCTTCAGGGGAGTCCAGGAGAAGACCTGGACTCTGTGGCTGGATTGGTGATCACATTAGCAGGAAGAGACTGAGAGAGGATCTGACTGCAGCAGGCGCTCAAGGTCAAAGGGGACCATGAAGACAGTCCCTGGTATGTCAGAGAGAGCTATGGAGGGTGTCAGACTGCACAAGAGAGGTGATCGGAGACTTGGGACCATTTTATACAGATCTCAAAGAATAAGATGATCTCAGTTGCCCATTTTACAATTTGTAAACCAGCAGGTGAAAATGAAAGAAAAATTCAGTCTTCTGGAAGCCCAGCTGAGACCTGTAGGCATTTAGGGACAACTGACTACACTTCCCACCATCTATGACAACATCCAGCATTATAGGGAAACAGGCTAGAATCATGCCACTGCCTCTGGATAGATCTGTACTTTACCCAACAGAGAATTCTTTGATATTCTCCATCTTTGACATCTGCCAATTACACAAACCATTGAGGGGAGTAAGAATGAATTTGTCCTAAATTGGTTCTTGCTATTGCCCTAATGATTCTTAGACTATAACACCATTCTGAGATTCTCAGATAAGCTTACATTACTCTCTGTAGAACTTTTCAAAGTAGACACTGGCATCTGCCTACGCATTTTGCTGAATTCAGTATTTGGACTGCTAAATGTAGTATAAAATACAACAATCAATAAAAATATACGTTTTAAGTTCTTCCATTGCCTTCTCTATATTTCCCCAGAGTCTGTTACAAGTCTTTGATATAACAACAATCTGTAAATGCCAGCCCTACCCCCACTTTCAACAATGCCATTCATCCAAGAATCCCAAAGTGTTTTTTTAATAACAGACTCATTAATCCTCATAACACTCCTTCATTTGACACATTTAACTCTCACTACATGATATGTTGGTACTTACTCTGGATTTAATTTAACAGGTTTTCCCCCTGTTGTGGGTAGTCATTTACATTGACCTCATTTTGGTTGAGTTATTGCTCAGATTTGAACAAGTTTGAATGGCCTTATCCCAAAATGACATCTTCTGGCAGATAGAAGAAAGCCATCTGAAGAAGCAATTATTATTATTTTTTTTAAAGGAGAGGTTTCAGCAACAAATGGCCCTATAAATAAACAACTAGATTTTAATCATGGGCTGAGAAAGTGAGACATTTTGCTATTTTATAAAAACATAAAATTGAATGAATTTCAGAATTCATGGGAGGGAGAGAACAAAGGCTTAAGCTGAGACTGAGAGGCTCTAGGTAGCAGGAGCTTAATCTCTTGCCTGATCAAAGAAGGTCATTTTTTTACAGTTCCTCTTTTTACAGTTTTCCTCTTTGATCTCTTTCCTTTTTGTGGTCAGATACCAGGTGGCTTTCTGGAGTTAAAGCCCAGCAGGAGTAGAGCACCATACCAGACTGGACTGAGGTCTGGAGTCCAAGAAAATGTTGCTAGTAGAATGGGTTTTGGAGGTCGGTTGCTATATCTATTGATTCAAGCAAGCTGACAAGTCCAAGGAGGAAAATCACATGCACTGAAGTTGGTGGGAAAATGAAAGATTAGAGTCTCAGATAGACAAGGGGGTAGCACTTTACTGGGGACTTTGGACAAACTTTGATGAGCTGTGTTCTTGTGTTATGTCCTCTGCTGCTGCTGCTGCTAAGTCGCTTCAGTCGTGCCCGACTCTGTGCAACCCCAGAGATGGCAGCCCACCAGGCTCCCCCGTCCCTGGGATTCTCTAGGCAAGAACCCTGGAGTGGGTTGCCATTTCCTTCTCCAATGCATGAAAGTGAAAAGCGAAAGTGAAGTTGCTCAGTCGTGTCCAACTCTTTGCGACCCCATGGACTGCAACCTACCAGGCTCCTCCATCCATGGGATTTTCCAGGCAAGAAGAGTACTGGAGTGGGGTGCCATTGCATTCTCTGGTTATGTCCTCTATCCAGTGGTTATTTC
The DNA here is from genome assembly GCF_029407905.1 of Bubalus kerabau. Lineage (NCBI taxonomy): Eukaryota > Metazoa > Chordata > Mammalia > Artiodactyla > Bovidae > Bubalus > Bubalus kerabau. The sequence continues at coordinate 73,775,656 of NC_073631.1, read as the reverse complement.
TCCATCACTTTTAAAGACATGGCACTCTGAATCAGACATCTCGTAAGCTGACTCCTCCCTGTGGTATTTGCGATCACCTTCATGGAGATAAATCACAAATCTCTCACATCAGCCTTTACCTCCTAGAGAAGTGATTCTTAACCATATGAGGCCCAATGCCCCTTTAATAACAAATATTTCATAATGTCCTTTTTATTGTAATGAAATTCATAAACAATATAAATTACCTATATACATAATTTAAAAAAAGAATAATAACACAATGTGTATCTCAGTATGTAAATCCTTGGGCACAGCTACACTGAAAAGTGAAGTGTCAGATGTTAATCTTACCAAAACATCTCAGGGATAACACAACTACAAAGCCAGGAAATGCAGGTGTACTATATTGATAACTAATACAATGCCTAGTGTTACCACTGGTTGTATGACTTTGTGAAATTGTCAGTAGTTCTTGGGTTTCCCTGGTGGCTCAGGTGGTAATGAATCTGCCTGTGATGCAGGAGATCTGGGTTCTAACCTTGGGTTGGAAAGATCCCCTGGAGGCGGGCATAGCAACCCACTCCAGTATTCTTGCCTGGAGAATCCCATGGACAGAGGAGCCTGGCAGGCTACAGTCCAGGGGGTTGCAAAGAGTTGGACACAACTGAGTGACTAATCACAGCACACACAGCAACAGTTCTTGGTCAAATTTTAAACCAAGCAACATACAATCTATCTACCTCATTTTACTAGGAAGAAATTGGTGATTAAGTAAGAGATAAGCAACTTGTATAAGGTCATATGGACTGTCAGCAATAACTAGCAACTTTAACCCTGACCTCTTGTCTCCAAAGCCCTCTTTCATCCACGTGTCCTCCCAGGAAGACTTGAGAAATGATGTTCAGAAAAACATCAGGACCCCTACCAGGCCTGGAAGTGGGGACAAACTCAATTTAAACTTAAACTTCTGGTTAAGAGATAGAGCATGTTTGTTTAGCACCCAGTCCAGGCAGGAAGGGGTGAGGAGAAGATTCTGGGAGTGGTTCTCCAGGATCTGTGCCAGAAAAACTGAACTTGGTTGGAAGTGAGTTAAAGTCAGCTGAGCAGGTCTGGACTCAAGGATCTCTTGTGCTGCTATGTGTTTATGGAAAATTGGTTTTGTTTTTCTTCTGTTTGCTAGAAAAACTCCTTTGGGAAAAATCAAACACTGCTTTCCCAGGACTGAGAGGAAACAAGAGTGTCCCCATACTTTAGCAGGCCTATAAAGGAGTCTCTGAGAATCCCCAGAAGCCTACATGGTAGAGGCAACCAATAGGGAGTGTTGGGGGAGAGCCGTGTGATGAATCCTGCTTGAGCCGGCCTCACTTGTTGACATACCCCTACTACCTGCTGTGTGTGCCAACTGTTTCATGCCTCTTCTTTGCTCCAGGGTGCAAACTTCCTCCCAGGCCCCTATTTCTTCTCCTATTTCTATTCTTTATGGAATTTAGAACTATAAAGTGAAAACAAAATGGGATGGTAAGCTTTTCAATCCCCTCCTTTCTACGGTGTTCACAAAATGGACAAAAAGGCAAGAACCTACACAAATATGTTTAGGCTAGTACGTTCAAAAGAAAAGAAGTGGCTAAAAGTCCCTCAACAGTTCAGTGACCCTTACTACCCTTGGGATTGCCTCATCTCCTGACCTTTCTCACATTACAGGCTTCCCGGGAATCACACTGCCCACAGCAAGCCCACTGGGGGTATTTCTGGTACAGATTCTTTCCAGCTTTAGGGAAGGAAGATGCTATGAAATACAGAGTACTACAGTAAGAAGGTCTTCTAATTACACTTTCCCCAACTTCTGGGAAAGAAGATTAAGTGGCCAAAAATATTTTCCAGGCTTTTCCGTTTCCCCTTCTTCTTACTTCTTTTCTAGCCAGGGTTAGAGAATCTTGAGTTTACTACATGGCAGTATACTTGGAGTTTGAGAAACTCAAATTCTGAGGAAACTGCTATTCAGAGAAGTAGGGCTTTGTCAAGATCACAGAGGTCTTCCGGGTCCCTGAGACATCACTCCCTTCAGGATAAGCATAAGCCGCTTTGGTAAACTTGTGAAGGGATAAAGCCTCTTCCAACAGCCCTTCAGAAGGGAGAGAACATGGGGGAAGAGTCTATTTGAAAAACAGTGAAAAATAAATAGAAGAATGAGAGTGCACAATGACTTTTTCTTGGAAGAAAGAAATACAACAAATGATTATTGTTGTTTAGTCGCTAAGTCATGTCTGACTCTCTGCAATCCCATGGACTGTAGCCCTCCAGGCTCCTCTGGAGGGATTTCCCAGGGAAGAATACATTTCTTTCTCCAGGGGATCTTCCTAACCCAGAAACTGAACCCTCATCTCCTGCATTACAGGTGGATTCTTTACCGCTGAGTCACCTGAGAAGCCCATATAGCTACCTTCAGTTTTTCATAGCAAACACTTATGGATGGGTTACCGCTTGTACCTGGCCCATAGTTTAAAATGCAGGCTCTTTATATGTATACATACAGCTGATTCAACAGAAGACAAGGCGGTTGGGTGGCATCACTGAATCAATGGACATGAGTTTGAACAAGGTTTGGGAGATGGTGAAGGACAGGGAAGCCTGGCGTGACTGAACAACAGATAGCTGATTCACTTTGCTGTACAGCAGAAACTAACACAAAACAGGCTGGAGAAGCTGAATTTCAACATAGCAGATGAGTCTGAATTCCTAATACAAGTGGTCCTGGAGCCCACTTTGAGAAACTCTGAATTGACTTGATTCATTTATAGACCATTTGGTTTCCCCTTTTCAAGGCTTCCTTATGTCTGACTATCCAAACCATTTCACATATGCAGACATGGATTAATAGGATCTTTCTAGAAAAATCCAGAGATGACTACATCCAAAGATGACAAAAGCCTGGTAGAGTGTTGGGATAAATGAAAGCCTATCTTGGCTTCACTTTCAGTTCAGTCGCTCAGTCGTGTCCGACTCTTTGCGACCCCATGAATTGCAGCATGCCAGGCCTCCCTGTCCATCACCGACTCCCAGAGTTCACCCAAACTCATATGCATCGAGTTGGTGATGCCATCTAGCCATCTCATCCTTTTAGAATGCTTTAAAAAAAAGCAGGCATCCGAACTCCAGTTCTATTTGAGCTGCAGTTGGAACCCACTCTGGTCCTCAGCTCTGGTTATGGGACAATGTGGTTTTAAGAATGTGTGAGATTTATAGCTTGAAAAATGCCAAAAAATCAGGAATTTTAATGCTCCCTGATTTATGCCTAGCTTGTTAGAGGCTCTAGGGCTTTAGAAATGCTAAATGTTTGAGTGATGCTCTGAAGGTTGAGCTATATTCCTCTTTCAGCTGATTATTATTAACAATGGTTGCCTCTAAAACGTTAGTAGCTCTCAGCTGTAACCTTTACACTTGGTACATTCCTGCTTTGTGAGGGGTTATAAATTCCATGATTTAAAAAAAATTAGGAACATTCTTGAATTTTTGTAGCCAACAGTTCCGAGATTGGTTACCTGGGAGATGGAGGGTTAAGCATCCTTTATCTCTGCTCACATATCTGAGCTACTTTCCTGTTGAATGCTGCAAGTGTGTAATGAGTGTTTACTAAAGAACAATTCTTTACCCAAGAAGAGACAATGATAAGCACAGTCATTTGTTGTCTGTATTTGTGGTTGCTTATTACGGATCCAGGAGCATTTGGTGTTGAAAACCAAACCCGCTTCCCCCACATGGTTACTGTAAATGATTTAAATCAATTCCTTTTACACAGCATCAGGAAGTGCAATATGTAGTGACTAAATATGCCATTTAAATTCTTCTCAGGCAAATGTTAAAAGGCGGGGAGGGGAAGCTGAGATTAGTGAGGTAACTGTATTCAAATATTTTTGATAGGTTTCTAAGATACATGTCTCTTTTTCCAAAGCAAATGCATTCATGCCTAAGAAAAAACAAACAAACAGGGAAAATGGCTCTTGTGTTTGTGAGCTCATGAGAAATGCCAAAAGAGTTGTTTGTGCCCAGTCGCAAATATCAGGGTGTCTTTATTGTTAAGCTTTGATGCTTGGAATCAGGCGGAACGTTTCCATGACAACCAACAGACATTATGTTTATTTACTGAATGGCAGGGAATGACAGTGTTGGCCAGTGACATTTTAGTTTTTTTCTCCTCTTTTTCTCCCCAGCAAAGATTTGTTTTAGTTGATGAAAATGGCAACAGCATCTTTCATTTTATTTGTCAGAGCTTCTATGGCCAAAGTAAAAGGTAGTTTAATTTGATTCAGTTCTTCCATGAAACATCCTTTATAGACCCATTGCTTTATGGGTTTTGGAGAGCGCTTATGGTGGGCAGTTGCTGGTGAGATGATTTGCAAACTGAAAAGCAAATTTCAGGTTTTACTCACTTGAAAGCAATCTAATAACTGCATTCCAGGCTGTCTAAATTTACATAGGTCTCATTAATGTCCTCTAAATTTCATGTGACCTTGTTTTTGCTCCTACGGATGCATTCATAAAAAGGGTCTATTAATACTTTTATCAAGACTATAACCCCATCAGAGACGGGAGATGGCGCTGCAGGGTGGGTCGGGACAGTTTTTTACTGATTGTGAATAACGATATACTCCTATCTGCCTGTGGCTTGTCTGCCCTCTAAATTATTTGCGGTCAGTTTTTAATGCTGAACAGGCTTCCTGCTACTATCCAGCTGGTGTGTGCTCAAGGGATATAAACCAGTGTTAGCATTTGCTATGAGAAAACACAATTAACAAGGCAAGCTGCTATTGCAGGGTTGGGGGCAGGGGTTGTGGGTGCAGTCTGGGGTGTGGGTTGGGAGGAGGGGATAGTTATTCATGATACATGATATTTGCTAAAGCAGAGAACTGGCTTTTTCTTAACTCCTGCTTAGTATTATCTGTGCTACTGCTCTGATTAATTTAAACAATTGAAATGAGACACTTCCGGCTCTTAAGGCAAGATCTCCAAGTGCTTTGGGAAACAGTGACTCTTTGGAGGTGCTTAAAATATAATTGTCTGAATCACTTTTCCCTGATTTTCTGTGGCTTGTGTAGAAATTAGCTTCTTTCATAGTAGCTTCATAGCTTCATGACATTCATCTATTGCAGGCCTGTTTCTCACACTAGAATGGAAGCAGCTTGAAGGCAGGGGCTGTGTCTTACTGATCGTTGTATCCATAGCACCTAGCACAGTTTCAGGTGTAGCAGGCATTCAGGACACCTTTGTGGAATAAAGGCATGAATGATGAAGGAGTGAATTATCACAACCTGGCTCCTGAGTGAAATCAACATAGGCCTTTACAATACCCCCACATGTTACTGTCTGTTTCTAGTTCTGTGGGATTAATGCACTGCCCACTGAAGGAGAAGAGGGCCACAAGAGGATGTTGTTCTGATTTGTGGTATGTGTATGCATGGATATACATGAAGAGAAAAATACAACAGAAAAGTAACACAGGAAAGGAGGAGATTCTGCTGAGAGCCATGTCTTGCCACAAGGAGACTGCAGTAGATGAGGCAGAGCACTGAAGATCTGGAACTCAGATTTTCTGGCAGTTGACAGATGACATCTTTGGGTCTCAATGGCTTCACCTCCAGCATGAGGGGTTGGGTCAGATCAGCTTCTCTCAAATTGTGTTCAGTTGGTTCCAGTGGACACCAAGGCCTGCAAATGTTAATAGCTCTTCTGAAATAACCCCAAATCAACTGAACAATCAATTCTGTGTAAAACTAAATTAAACAAGAATACTGAGAATGCCAGGAGTTAAGTGTAGACTGAATCTTAAAGGTCTTACAAATATGTGGTTTCCATGATTCTTCAATCATGAATTCTATCAGAGGAAGCTTGCAGGCAAAAATTATGTTTACAGTCTTATTTGATAACTGAACCACTGCTCAGAGACATCTCTAGACATTCATGGGGCACTGGTGACCTGGATTAGTTGTTTGTTTGTTTTTTTCCCCAGAGGAAAACAAGTTCAAGATGATTGTAATTCTGCATCATGCTCTTATTTTATCAAGGTGCTAAAAAAAAACACTCATTGGTATATTTCACCACTATAATAGAAAAAGAACAGAGATTCTAGTTGAGCTATTTCAAATCCTGAAAGATGAGCTGTGAGTGCTGCACTCAATATGCCAGCAAATTTGGAAAACTCAGCAGTGGCCACAGGACTGGAAAAGGTCAGTTTTCATTCCAATCCCAAAGAAAGGCAATGCCAAAGAATGCTCAAACTACTGCACAATTGCACTCATCTCACAGTCTAGTAAAGTAATGCTCAAAATTCTCCAAGCCAGGCTTCAGCAATATGTGAACCGTGAACTTCCTGATGTTCAAGCTGGTTTTAGAAAAAGCAGAGAAACCAGAGACCAAATTGCCAACATCCGCTGGATCATCAAAAAAGCAAGAGAGTTCCAGAAAAACATCTATTTCTGCTTTATTGACTATGCCAAAGCCTTTGACTGTGTGGATCAGAATAAACTGTGGAAAATTCTTCAAGAGATGGGAATACCAGACCACCTGACCTGCCTCTTGAGAAATGTGTATGCAGGTCAGGAAGCAACAGTTAGAACTGGACATGGAACAACAGACTGGTTCCAAATAGGAAAAAAAGTACGTCAAGGCTGTATATTGTCACTCTGCTTATTTAACTTATATGCAGAGTACATCATGAGAAATGCTGGGCTGGATGAAGCACAAGCTGGAATCAAGATTGCTGGGAGAAATATCAATAACCTCAGATATGCAGATGACACCACCCTTATGGCAGAAAGTGAAGAGGAACTAAAAAGCCTCTTCATGAAGGTGAAAGAGGAGAGTGAAGAAGTTGGCTTAAAGCTCAACATTCAGAAAACTAAGATCATGGCATCTGGTCCCATCACTTCGTGGCAAATAGATGGGGAAACAGTGGAAACAGTGTCAGACTTTATTTTTTTGGGCTCCAAAATCACTGCAGATGGTGACTGCAGCCATGAAATTAAAAGACGCTTACTCCTTAGAAGGAAAGTTATGACCAACCTAGATAGCATATTCAAAAGCAGAGACATTACTTTGCCAACAAAGGTCCATCTAGTCCAGGCTATGGTTTTTCCTGTGGTCATGTATGGATGTGAGAGTTGGACTGTGAAGAAAGCTGAGCACCGAAGAATTGATGCTTTTGAACTGTGGTGTTGGAGAAGACTCTTGAGAGTCCCTTGGACTGCGAGGAGATCCAACCAGTCCATTCTGAAGGAGATCAGCCCTGGGATTTCTTTAGAAGGAATGATGCTAAAGCTGAAACTCCAGTACTTTGGCCACCTCATGCGAAGAGTTGACTCATTGGAAAAGACTCTGATGCTGGGAGGGATTGGGGGCAGGAGGAGAAGGGGACGACAGAGGATGAGATGGCTGGATGGCATCACTGACTCAATGGACGTGAATCTGAGTGAACTCCCGGAGTTGGTGATGACAGGGAGGCCTGGCGTGCTGCAATTCATGGGGTCGCAAAGAGCCAGACACGACTGAGTGACTGAACCGAACTGAATTATAGATAACCAAAAGTAAAAAATCTGCACTCATTTGTGGTTTGACTACACTTAAATTCACTGATAATGGTCAGGCCACCAATTCCCCTTGATGTGGGCTGACTCAGATAGAGGTCTTGAGAAATACATGACTTCTACAACATCTTCTGTGATTCGTCAATCAGGTATTCAACCAGAGGGAGCCCATGGGATCTTCCCTAAAGATCTCAAAGGAGGATCAAAAAGATGAAAAGTAGTATATTTATCTTCTTTTACCACAAGCCTTCCTCAGTTATGCTTCAGATATAATGTTACCAGCATCATTATCAACAACAAAAAAATTAACAGTCACCTATGGGATTAAATAGTGCTCTGGATACAATACATGGAATTTGTCAGGGAAAGGGGGAAGGAGAGGAAGATAACTTGTATTTATTTAGTAGCTACTACACAATGGGGATCAATTTGACCAAACTCAAAAGAGATGGTGGAAGACAGAGAAGCCACTGGGGGGTTATTGTCCATGAGGTTGCAAAGAGTCAGACATGACTTAGTGACTGAACAACAACAACTACATCCTATGCATTATGCTAATGCTTCTTAGGAGATGTGGGTGTCACCATTTCCCTTTTACATGTGAGAAAACTGAGGTTCGTGGTGACTTGAGGGTCATCAGCTAGAAAGGGGCATAGCTTAGATGAAAATCCTGGCATGTTATGACATCCTGGTATGTTATGACATTTTCTTCTGCAGAGAGGAGAGGATCTAGACCTAGAGTGAGTCAACACTAGCAGCTCTAACTAAGTCACAGAGGCTGTAAGGCAAGAGGAGACGGCATCATGATTTTGGGGGTCAGAGACAGAACCAAACAAGATGTGGGGTGTGAGTTGATGTTTGAGGAAGTAGAGGATATAGAAGCACGTTTAGAATCATGCTTAAGCAAAAGAACCACACTGCTTCTGATGCTTTGCAGATCTGTGAGCACATGCTGGTATCAGAAAGAAATGAGAGGGCTTGAGGGCCAAGTTCAGGGTTTCCCCAGGCTCCAAAGTTTCAGGGGGTCATGTCACAGCTGGCAGACACTCATGATCTTAGGGTATAGCTGCTGTAAATTGAAAGTTTGTGCTCTGTCCCAAACGTATTGGTATTTGAAGCTGGAATTTTGGGAAAGTGTTTAGGTCAAGACAGTAGACCCTCATGAATGGGATTGGTGTCCTTACAAAAGAGACCCTAGAGAACTTCCTTGTCACTTCTGCCATGTGAGGACACAACGAAAAGATGACTGTCTAGGAAGCAGGTTCTCAAGACAGCAAATCTTCTGGCACTTTGATCTCAGACTTCCCAGCTTCCATAACTCTGAGAAATAGATTTCTGTTGTTTATAAGCCATCTAGCTTGTGGCATTCAAACAGACTGAGATTATGATAAAACTGTAGACATCCCTGGGCTCCTGATGTTACTGCAATGGGCTTCTTCTACTTTTAGCTCTTTGGCAGACTTCATGATCTGGCCTTTGCAGTGGCTCCATTAAATATTGTAAAGAAAGACATGGAATCTCAATTGGAAAATGGGCAAAAAGACAGAACTGTCAAAAAAAGCTCTTGTGATCTTTCATTTCTATTTCCTCTGCTTTCTTGCATTTACTATATTTTAAATTACTCCAAGTGGACCCTAACAATGACTGGTCTTCCACTTAATATAGCTGAGAAGTTCTGGTGAATGCTGTGGAATTCTTTCTCCTCTCTTGGAAATAATCTTGGTTTATGATAATGTCAGCAGTTTCTGGTTAACTCTAATTGCTGTCCCCTAAGCAGCACCTGTTCATTTTTCTTTTACAGTGCTTATGGGCATTCTTCTGTGGCATTATTCCAGAGATCACAGTATTGTTTGAATAATGACACATTAAATCTTGAAGTAAGTCATATAGCATTTGGAATCTGAGTTTTGGGTCACAAACAGAATGCTTTCAAAATATTGAACCTGCTCACTTTAACAGGTGGAAGACTATAAGAAAATCACCCATTTTATATTGAGTATGCCATACATATATGAATACTAAGTAGCCTTAGAGCTTGCTGAATATATATATATATATATAAGCATTTGGCATTATCTCCAGCAATCAAGACTTGGAAAGTGATTGTGTCATATTACTTTAGCAGTAGGCAGGATATTTTACAGATCATCTCATCTAGGAGTTTTAAAACTGTGCCCCCAGGAGCTAAAAGATTATCTAGAGCTGCCACAGGAAATACTGGGCTCCACGTGTCTATTCTGTTACAAACAAGTAGCTCCTTCATTGGGCTTCCCTGGTGGCTCAGCGATAAAGAATCTGCCTGCAATATAGGAGATGTGGGCTTGATCCCTGGGTTGGCAGGATTCATGCCTGGAGAATCCCATGGACAGAGGAGCCTGGTGGGCTACACTCCATAGGGTCGCAGAGTCTAACACGACTGAAGCGACTGAGTATGCACGCACGAGCCCCCTCATTATTTCAGTGATTGGAACTCCTCATTAGACTTCATTTGAAGAAGGGCTCCAAAGTGATAAGAAAGTCTGGAAACCACATATATAGTCTAGTCCCTTTATTCCAGATGAGAACAAAATCTGGAGCAGGCACATAACTTTCCTTCAGGTAGGATGCTAGTATCAAACTCTTGGCTGATCTCACCAGCCTCACTTCCCATTGTATAGTTTTCTCACTTGGCAATAATGTTTGCCAATGATCAGATTTATTTGAGGTTCCTGGTTCAGAGACAAAAAATTTAGACTCTGAAGGAATCTTTACTTTTTTCATGATACAGAATGATGTGTTTGTGCTCACATTCACTGTCAACATACAAGGAAGATACAGATGCAAATATGAGGCAGGAAAAGAATAATGGTCAAAATGGTCATGACTTTTAATAATTGTTGTGAACTTCAGTGTGCAGAATATTATTATTGAATTTCAATATCACTGCCACACTTCTAAGAAGTCTTCTTGAACCACAGAGTGATAAAACATGGAAACTACATTTCCCAGACTCCCTTGTCAGGAGAGTCTCTGTCAGATTCAACCAAAGGGGGTACCCTCTGGAAATCTGGAAGGCAGGAGGAAAGAAGGAGCTATTAGCCTTGTAGAAGCATGAGCAGACAGCTGAGGTAGGATTTGCTGGTAGCTTACATTACAACATCTTCCTAAGAATAATCTACCTCTGCGCTACAGGCAACTGAGATCATTGGCAGTGACTTCCAAAGCATTGAAAAGAATAGTGAGGAATAATATAATTCAGAAGGAAATAAAGAACATCTGAAAAAAAAAAAAAAGAAAGAAAGTCTTTCCAAGAATCAACTATGTTTGTGCTGCAGAAGCTGTGACTGGTGGTGGTGGCTTCCACCCTGTGTTTCTGGATTTCTTGAAAGTGGCCTTCCCGAGCTATACTCTCATGACCTTCCAGTTGCGTGTCCTCTAACTCCCTGGGTTTCAACTTCTTCTTGCTCAGAATATCAACAGCACTTTCTGTTTTCTGGATTGAAACCTGGTAGTTCCAAAGTTTGATTTCTTCACGGAAAGGACATAGCTGGGATATTGGTGGGTGGCAGGCATATTGATACATGAAGCTGGAAGGAGACAGCTTCAAATGTTTAATTCCTATGAGGCTGCCTTCAAAGCAAGGAGAACAACAAAGAAAGAGGAGCCTCTGTGGGCAGAGCCAGAGGCCCTAGAGAACAATGGGCAGAGGAGTTCTGCCTAGAGAACAGAACCTGGCAGTGAGGTACTGCCCCCTCTCCAGGGTTGGGGTCCTTCGGAGCATTTGCTCAGTGGGACTTCAGAATTCTTATGGTTGAGTGACTCACATGGGACTTCCCTTCTTCATCTTCCAAATGGAGGGGTTTGTTGAAGCTGTCCTTGATGTATTTCCCATTGTTGGGGTTTATGTGGTGGAGTAATGGGGTGGGCAGATTTTTGTTTTAGGTCATAGGTTATCAGATCAAAAGGAGTCTCATTTGGACCTGATGGGTAAGTCTGCACTTCTCCCAGAGATCCGAGACTCAAAGTTCAGATTCAATGATTGGATATAACTTTGAATTGCTCCTCTTGGAAGAAGTGAGTGAGTTCCATGTGCTGGAGAAAGAATAAAATGGATATTCGATTACTAGAATATAAAAGTGAGTCAGCAACCTGCTGTATGCTTACCCATCTTATTTATTTTTTCTTGAGCACAGAGAAGATTCCATTTCCCAGTTTCCTTCTCTGTTTGGTTGGTGCATCTAGTGGTTTTCTAAACAGCAGAATGTGGTCTGAAATGATGTCTATCACTTTCAAGTATTGCATAAAATCCCTGTATGATCACTTTCTCTTTCCCCTCTGATGTCAACCATAGTGCAATAGTTGAAAAAAGAGTTTCAACATGACAGGAATCTTCTTTGGGGATCACTGCTTTAGAAAATCCTCTCTTGACTCACATTAGCCTAGAAGTGAGAAAAATAACCAAGGTTATTGTGATAATGATGTTACCAAGGTTTTTAGTTGTTTGTTATAGCACATAGTGTTTCTTGTCCTGATTGAGTCGTAAAGGAATTTAATAATGTAATTAGCATAAAACACCTTGGTATCCTTATTTGAAAGGACCAAGAGTGAGGCCATGACCTTCTAATTGTGGTGGGTTTTCTGATTCACCCTGATATGATTTTTAAATCCCTATTTGGTCTTTTCAAGTAGGGGTACCAAGGTATTTTAATTCTGGGATACATTATTAATTTCCTGATAAATCTGCAGGAAAGAGGTATTTCCTCTATTCCCATACCCAGGGATAGACATTTTTGCATTTGATAGTGAAGAAATACGCCTTAGAAAAGAAGTCCTTTGATTCTGATGATCACAAATGAGAAACAAGAGAAGGCCATGCTCACACAGCTCCCAAGAAGGATGGAGGCTCTTCTGTGCTAAATGAGTGTTAGCTTTGTCTACCACCACACTGCAGATGGGGACCTCAGCACATTGCAGTCAAGTCTGGCTTGGAGGATTGTGGGCTGAGGGGAATCAAGGATGAAGGGGTACAGGAGGTCCCCTGGGGTTAATGGTGCAGATCTTAGGGATACTTTTAAAGATGCTACACTTGTCACCCAAAGTCCCATACTTTAGGATGAGTAGTGAGACTCACAATAGAACTTTTAGTCTAAGCATGGATTGATTAACTTGGCTTTTAAAGAACATAATATATATGTATTTCTTAATATTAATTGCAATATTTGTTAACTGAAGAACATTTAGGAATTATAGAAAAGCATAAAGTAGAAAAAATTCATAATCCCCAACCCAGGAAATAATCACTATTATTTTCAGTTCAGTTCAGTTCAGTTGCTCATTTGTGTCCGACTCTTTGTGACCTCATGAATTGCAGCACACCAGGCCTCCCTGTCCATCACCAACTCCCAGAGTTCACTCAAACTCATGTCCATCGAGTCGGTGATGCCATCCAGCCATCTCATCCTCTGTCATCCCCTTCTCCTCCTCCCCCCAATCCCTCCCAGCATCAGAGTCTTTTCCAATGAGTCAACTCTTCGCATGAGGTGGGCCAAGTATTGGAGTTTCAGCTTCAGCATCAATCCTTCCAAAGAACACCCAGGACTGATCTCCTTTAGAATAGACTGGTTGGATCTCCTTGCAGTCCAAGGGACTCTCAAGAGTCTTCTCCAACACCACAGTTCAAAAGCATCAATTCTTTGGCGCTCAGCTTTCTTCACAGTCCAACTCTCACATCCATACATGACCACTGGAAAAACCATAGCCTTGACTAGACGGACCTTTGTTGGCAAAGTAATGTCTCTGCTTTTGAATATGCTATCTAGGTTGGTCATAACTTTCCTTCCAAGGAGTAAGCGTCTTTTAATTTCATGACTGTAATCACCGTCTGCAGTGATTTTGGAGCCCCCCAAAATAAAGTCTGACACTGTTTCCACTGTTCGCTGTAGTGCTTATCAATCTTTTAAATTAATACACATATATTTCAAAACCAAAGTTGACTTATACTTTAAGGGTACTTTGTATTAATTGGTATAGGCCAGATTATGCTGCTAGAGCAAAAGATCCTCAAGTTTCAGTGGTATATAATATTAAAAATTTACTTCTCATTCAAACTACATGTCTGTTCAAGATCAGATCCATCCGTGTTCCACATCACCTCCATTCTAGGGACCCACAGTGAAGGAGAAGCCGCTGTTTGGAACAGCCTCCTGGCAGAGAAAAAAGAGGAATACCTTATAGTAGTCTTTAAGCCTGTGCATAAAGTGATACATAACACATGTCATTTCTGCTTTCATTTCATTTTGGAAAGCATATCATGTGCCCAAGTGGGTAAGAAAATAAAACCCTCTCAGGGAAGAGCAGTAAATATCTGTGAACAGTAATGCTCAGGCCACTTAGCTTGTTTAATGTTCCACACTCTCTTGCAAGTACTGGAATTATTATTAAATTAATGTGATATTGCTTTCTCCATGTGACAGTTTTTGCATATCTCCCACCTTCGTTTCCTCCCGTTTTTGTTCTCATTGACACAGGGAGGAAAGGTGGGGGATGGGTTGGAGACCCTTCCACCGGTGGAAATGAATTTGTTATCAATAAATGGCAATGGTAGGCACAGGAAAATTCTAGAAGCTTACAGAAGTAAATCCAAAACATAGAATTATCACCAGCAGGAATTTTAAATTACATTCTCAATTCAAGAATTAACTTATTCAATAGAAATCTTCACCAAATGGTGGTCCTTATCTGGCTTCTCCATGCTGAGAGAGGGACAGCTTCCTGGCACCATGGCAGTCCTGTCTAGCAGCTGGCTCAAGGGTCCATATGTAATCAGAGTTAGTGTTTTAGGTTCAGATGCCCACATCTACCTATCTCTGTCAGCCTCCTACCTTCTGTTCTCAAAGGCTCTGCCTAGGGGGTCAGTATGCAGCTTCGTAAATCTGAAATCACCTGCTCATTTTCTCGGTACCCAGCTGTTCACTGAATGGTTTAAGAACAGAAGGAAAATGTCCGTTCTCCAACCCCCATGTGCTTCTGGCCCTTGGCTTTGTGGACATCACCTCCTGTGCTAAGGAGGGCACAAAACTCAGTCACCATCCATTATGTCCTCGCCAGGGCCCACAAGTGTCTGCCCAGAGACAGGGGAACATTCATAATGCTCTGTGGCACCTTCTGATGCTGCCCCTGCCCATGGCTTTCTAATTGGCATGCTGAATTCCTGGGCAGCAGAGATTGTCCCCATTCTACTTTCATTCTTGTGTAGTAGAGATCCAATTATTTGTAGACTATAACAAGTCATGTTCATCCTTATCTTGCAAGTGTGATTTGACTTCCAAGTACATACACCCCCAGCGTGCCCCTCTGAGCACTATCGCTTGACTTGTCCAGAGGTCACCTTTCTGTGGAGCCCCAGTTTTAGACAATCAGCAGCCCCTTCTGACTTTGCACCATTTGTCTTTAGCCTGTGTCTCATGTTTACTGTCTCTGCTCTCTCTTCCTAGTCCTATTTAGGGGTTGTTTGCATCTATTTATTATTCAGTGGAGACTGTACATGTTTTGCATTTAATAAGTCACTGAACACACAAGGCTTCTTGCTGAGCTGGAGTGGAATATGGCATTTGCTAGATCAACTATCCTCTCCAGAAGGCAAAAGTAATCTTCTTGTCTCCCACTGTGTCTGCTGGATTCTTTCAAATGAGCACAACTCTAAACACAACAGTGTCCTTTAGAATTTTGTTTTCAGTCCAGCTCCTCTAAAGGGGTAAATCCTGATGTCTTTCTAATTTTTAAGTATACCATACGTTGAAGAAAGACTTCCCAAGCTTTTGAAGACAAACACCAGGTGGCTGAGTGATAAAGAATCCACTTGCCAATGCAGAAGCTACAGGAGACACGGGTTTGGTCCCTGAGTCAGGAAAATCTCCCAGAGGAGGAAATGGCAACCCACTCTAGTATTCTTGCCTGGAGAATTCAATGGACAGAGAATCCTGGTGGGCTACAGGCCATGGGGTCCCAAAGAGTCAGACCCGACTAAGCACATATATCAGGAATGGAGACAGCTCCTGTCCACAGCATACACACTCACAAATTTGACTTTTTTTTTTTCCCCAAATGTCTTCAGCAAATGCAGAGAAAGAAGAGAATTCTAATAGCACTGTCTGCAAATATGGGCACTTCTTAAGGAAACAGTAAATTTGATGTCAATAAAAGAAAGATGGAAGATGGATATAGAATGGTGGGAATGGGGGGTTCAAGGATGAAATAGGGTTAGCTTTGATACATTTCATGATACTTTGAAATACTGAGACTTTTTGAATCCATGTGCCCTGTGTTGCCTAGTCAGAATGAGCTGAGAAGGAAAAAGCAAACAGGAAAGCATCCTAAGACAAACTGTTCCTTTTTCCCAGGCAGTGCTCTATTCAGATATTTAGAGTAGCCTTCTGAATGCCTGGAGTTTATCTTTGGCTGCAAGACAAGCAAACACTGGGCCTGGAATCAGGAGAGGAGGAAGAGAAAGAATAACAACAAAAAGACCCCTTGCCAGGCGTGTAGAAGGGGAGGTGGGGCAGAGCCAGGCTCCTGACTGGCACTGCAGGGTTCTGAGGCTGGGGCAGCTGTGGAGCCCATCACCTCAGGAGGAAGGGTTTGTTCTGCTCCTGATTTCCTGGCTCCCAAACTCCCTGCACATTCTCTCCAGCTGAGTTCATTCTTGGCTGGTCCTCAAAGGCAAGAGAGCCAGGTGCTGGGGTAGAGCCAGGTTAGAGCCTGGAAGTTCATCCACCTTTGTGATGTTAATGGTAAGGGAGGAAATGTGAGATAGAAAGCTTACAAGACTCTTTTTTTTTTTTTAATTTTTATTTTTAATTGGAGGGTAATTGCTTTACAGTGTTGTGTTGGTTTCTGCCATATAACAAGGTGAATTATAATCATAATTCTCTATAGCCCCTCTCTTTAGAGCCTCCCTCCCCCATCCCATCCCATTCCTCTAGGTCATCACAGAGCACCAGGCTGGGGCTCCCTACGTTGCATAGCACTCTTGATTCCACTCTGAAGATGATCTGTGAAGGCTTTTAAAGGAATCAGATGGTAGCTTAAGAATGGTTTTCTTGTTTGTTTTTAAGTTGAGGATTTTTTGCCTCTGTGAAAGCAACACACCCCTATGTGTTGGTAGCTGTTTGTCATTAGCTTCTCTTTGGCTGTATGTAGTGGGAACAACGCAGAAGGCACTGGCACCCCACTCCAGTACTCTTGCCTGGAAAATCCCATGGACGGAGGAGCCTGGTAGGCTGCAGTCCATGGGGTCGCTAAGAGTCGGACACAACTGAGCAACTTCACTTTCACTTTTCACTTTCATGCATTGGAGAAGGAAATGGCAACCCACTCCAGTGTTCTTGCCTGGAGAATCCCAGGGACAGGGGAACCTGGTGGGGTGCCATCTACGGGGTCTCACAGAGTTGGACACGACTGCCGCAACTTAGCAGTAGCAGGGGGAACAAATGGCTTTTGTTGTCTGCAAAAGATTTACCAAGCTCCTTGGCCACCCTGTTGCATAATGTCTATGCTCCAGGATTTGTGTGGAGTGGCTGTGAAAGAACAGGCTTGCTCTCTTTAACCTTGTTAGTGTAGGGTAGATATGGAATAAAGCCATGTATTGTGTTCTTGTAAAATGTCAAAAGCTAAGGAGCTTCCTGGTGTCATTGAAGTTATGACCTATCTGGATAACTCTGTCTCAAGACTCCCAAAGTGTAGCTGATACAGGGTCTTTTCTGGCTCCCAGCCTAACCAAATCTAATTTTCATCTGCTACCCACTCACAGCAATAAACTCTTCCCAACATAACAGAATCTATGCTCTCTAAATACTTCAGTTGGCATCTTTATAGCTCAACAGAATACAAGTCTAAGCACCCAATAGTCCAGGATTATCTTTGAGAGACTGGGTGGGGGATATATTAACTTTTTTTTTTGTACTGTTATTTTCAGGGAAACAGAGGTATTCGTTTTATAGTGCTAGCCCAGAAGAGTTAAATTACTGATATCAGTTCAGTTCAGTTCAGTCACTCAGTTGTGTCCAACTCTTTGTGACCCCATGAATTGCAGCACACCAGGCCTCCCTGTCCATCACCAACTCCTGGAGTTCACTCAAACTCATGTCCATTGAGTCAGTGATGCCATCCAACCATCTTATCCTCTGTTGTCCCCTTCTCCTCCTGCCCCCAATCCCTCCCAGTATCAGGGTCTTTTCCAATGAGTCAACTCTTTGCATGAGGTGGCCAAAGTATTGGAGTTTCAGCTTCAACATCACTCCTTCCAATGAACACCCAGGACTGATCTACTTTAGGATGGACTGATTGGATCTCCTTGCAGTCCAAGAGACTCTCAAGAATTCTCCAACACCACAGTTCAAAAGCATCAATTCTTCAGCGCTCTGCTTTCTTTACAGTCCAACTCTTACATCCATACATGACCACTGGAAAAACCATAGCCTTGACTAGACAGACCTTTGTTGGCAAAGTAATATCTCTGCTTTTCAATATACTATCTAGGTTGGTCATAACTTACCTTCCAAGGAGTAAGTGTCTTTTAATTTCATGGCTGCAATCACCATTTGCAGTGATTTTGGAGCCCCAAAAAATAAAGTCTGACACTGTTTCCACAGTTTCCCCATCTATTTCCCAGGAATTGATGGGACCAGATGCCATGATCTTTGTTTTCTGAATGTTGAGTTTTAAGCCAAGTTTTTCACTCTCCACTTTCACTTTCATCAAGAGGCTTTTTAGTTCCTCTTCACTTTCTGCCATAAGGGTGGTTTCATCTGCATATCTGAGGTTATTGATATTTCTCCCAGCAATCTTGATTCCAGCTTATGCTTCTTCCAGCCCAGAATTTCTCATGATGTACTCTGATATAGGATTAATATAAACTATATTAAAAGCTCCAAGTAGAAAAGAAGTCCTTTGATTGGATTTTAATATATCCAATAAGTATAAATAAGACAAAAGGATAAACATAACAGACAGATGTATTTGGATCAAACAAAGAATATCTTTTTGACATAGACCTGGTCCCAAAAAACAGACTGTCTTGGTTTATAGTGGACTTCCATTAGTCAAGGTATTCAAGAAAAGGCTATAAAAATATTTGATCATTAACAAACTCTAAGGTATAAAGTGAGCATTTTTACTTCATTAATTAAGGTGTTCTTAATATGTGAACCCCTATACATGAACGTAGGATTATTTTTAGGTACACATTTTTGGAGGAGATTTTTTTCTCTGTTTTTTTTTTAATCACAAGCTCTTTTATATGATAAACCAATCAATTAGCTCTCCCTGTAAAGAGTTAACCTCTCTATGTAAAGATTCCAACTAAGTCTTTAAGTCTCCACCTTAAACATGATTGTTATGATAAAGTTCAATAGACATTTGAGGATAATTTCTAATATGAAAGATGGGAATCAAAATAAACAAAATAGTAACAGTAATGCAGGGAGAAGAGAAAAAAGTAACAACAACAACAACATAACTCATTTTTATACCCAGAGAACAAAGAAGATACCTTGTACAACAGTGAGCTATGGACTATATAAAAGGAACATAGAAGCAAAAAGGAGCTCTTGGAAATTAAAATTATGATGGCAGACGTGAAAAATTAACAAGAAGAATTCGAAGACAAAATTGAGAACATTTTGAGAAAAGATGAGAGGATAAAGAATGGAAAACAGGAAAAAACAATGAGAATTAGTCCAGGACATCCAAAATTTGAATAAAAGGAAGACCTTGAGAAAATAGAGGATGTCATCAAATAAATAATTCAGGGGAAAATTTCCATCCCCAAAGTACATGAATTTCTAGGTAGAAAGGGCCTAACAACTATGTCCTTTAATCTATTTTTAACAGGTTAAACAAATACCTATGCCAAGGTATATAACATTTCAGAATACTGTTTCAGGGAGAAGATTCTGAGTTTCCAAAAAGAAAGAAAAAGAGAAAAACAAAACAAAAAGCAAAATCCAAAGAGGTCATAAACAAAAATGAGACAAATAGTTCAGATACAACAGACTGGAATCTGTTGAGTGGAATCGAACTCTTGAACAGTAAAATTGAGTAAACAATGGATTAATTATTTTATTTATTATAAAGGGAAAATTGTTTCAACTCAGAATTTTATACCCACCCAAAGATGGTAGGAATGGTGTGGGTGTTGGGGGGACAGTGAGGATGGGACAGGAACAGAAGAACAGCAACTTTTTCACACAGTCAAGATACTGTACAATGGCAAATGTCTAAACAGCATATATACCAGAACTTCTGGAGCACTGTTCACCAGGGATATTCATGGTAACAGCATCAGTAGCAGGTGTGAAGTTTTCCCACTGCTCACAACACTCTGGGAAAGAGCATAGGCTGACAGAGCTAAATGTCAGACTCTAAAGAAAGTACTCAGATACTTGGACTTTGGGGTTTTATGACTGCATACTTAGGGAAGCATCAATACATTCTGTATGTAATCAGAGGCCAGGATACAAGGGTAATGGTACTTGGCCGAAACTTATCTCCAGTCTTCTTCTACCAAGACACTATTTTTAATTGGAGATAGCACCAACCCCACCCCTAGAGTGATCTGAGTGCTGAAATCCAAGCCCTGAGGTTGCAGCCGTATGAAGAGTCAGGTAGTGGTGGACCTTATATCATCAACATTCATGGTTAGTAAAGCACCAGCCCTTCTCCTGGAATGACTGGGGAACAGGGATCCAAATGTTGATGGTTGGAATTAGTTGCCAGAAGCACCAGGCACATCTTGTTTAAACTGAGCTTTGAAGGAAGTCAACACTTGCTGGTAGGTCAGTTTGTAGGATATTGGTCTTGAACAATTTATACTTTTCCTCTCAGATAATTTACTTCACATACACCCTTTCTGAGGAAACTACTCAATGATGCTCCACCATACTGAGAGAGTAAACGAAGAAAGAGAAAGATACACAATCTAAGAGAAAGGAGAGGCAAAGATAATTACCAGGATGACTGTGAGGGGAAATCCCCAGGATGATAGAAATTTTCATATCCCACACAGAAGTTCACAGGGGTGAAAAGGAGAACAAGACCATGGATTTGGAGTTGTTGGTTTTACTTCCATTTAAATATATTTCACTGTTGGAGTCACTAGTCATAATTTTTCCTCTTTTAGTTCTTGAGTCACTGATACGGAACAAAGCAGGTAAAACCAAATTTAAATATAAATCCAGTCATGTGTCAGGAGGCTCCTTCTTTGGTCCCCAAAGTTCTTAGAGCCTGTCCTGACTCCTGGCTCCCTCGGCAACCCGACTCCCTGAGAGGAGCCAAGTATCCTTGTGGTTGTCTTTCCAAGGAAATTTGGGGAGAATGACATCAGCAGAAGAGCCAGCTTAGATAATATAAAACAGCTGCCTCTCTACACTTTTGGATCAACTCCTTTGTGAAGTAAAGATTTGCAACCTTCTGCATGCACAAAAATAATCTGGGGAAATTGAAATATAAACATATATATGTATATATTTTAATTGAAATAATTATATATATGTATATACTTTTTTTTCCCCTGACTTCAACAGTAAAAGGTCTGATTCACTGGCTCTGTGTTAAAACCCAGTTGTCTGAATTTTTAACATATAGGTGGTTGAATTACAAACCCACCACCTCAAAGAAAGCCTACTGGAGAGACTGAGCTCTCAGGATCCAGAAGGTCCACTAATGAGGAAATCCCGTGAGCATACTCCCCTGTCATTAACCCGAGAGACATGGAATCTGTTTTCAACAAATGAGCTGGCATTTCTTTAAAGACAATGTGGAGTGGTCCTAGTTTGGGAATGAGCTTGAATGGAAGAAAGCCATCTCACATGTCTTCTGAGGACTATTTTGTATTCTCAGGGGATGCTTCAACAATATGCTGTTAGTGTCTGAATAATTTAGTGACATAAAAGTGATGAAGCAGAATTACAAGTAGGATTTTTAGGAGAAATAATCTTGCTTTTTGTCCAAGCATCTAAATAATACTCATTTGGCTTCAAAAAAATACTTACTTGGTTTCAACAGAGGGCTCAATTCTCTCCTGTCAAAATCATGAAACTCCAAGACCCATTTTTTTCACAAAGCCATCACCACCATCAGCATTGCTACTAACTCCCAGAGTCCCCCCAAAACTTCATTCTCCCTTGGAAAAATCCAAGGTGGTTCTGTGAAAGCACTTATTTTCAGCTTTATATATGTGTTTGTGTCTCTAACCAGATTACAGACCTCATAGGAGTAGAAAAATATATTTTTAATCTTTATATCAACTTGATGGGTGATGATTGAGGTGATCTATCACTATTGGCTCAGTTAAATTATATACTTTCCACAGTCATTCAGTATACAGCAAATGTAATTCATAGTATTTGAAATATTTTAAAATTAATAGTTTTCTAGTTAATAGTCAAAAGTTATGAAAAATGGACATTTTTTTCCAAGAATATAGTTTCAAAATGCAAATGAATTTTAGAATAACTACTTTCAGAAATTTAACTGGATAATATCTACTCTTTCATTTTAAAAACAATGATATTAATAGTATTGAATGACTCCTCAATTTTTATAATGCCCCTAGAACCCACTTTCTCCACTTTTAATAATATAATAATTAAAATAATATTGGGTATTAATGATACTATACACCTAAGGTGAAACTGGGAACTGAGACTTTAGATAATTGGGAAACTGGGCAATTAGATAATTCATGCTTCCAAAACTTTAACCCCAAATATAGAGATCTTAGGTGAAAGTTGTTTATTTTATTCTTTTAGGCCTCAATTTCCATTTTTCTGCATTGACACACCCAAGAGATCACATAGTAGGGAGTATAATAGTCAATCCTCAATACTCATGCACATTAGCTTGCTGCACACATTACTCCAGAGCCTCCCAGAGCTCACCTGCATGGGCTTCAGCTGGTTTCATTCAAGTGCGTCTTGACCGGCCCTGCTTCTCCTCCTACCCAGCACATCTCTATCAAGGGAGTAGCCATGGAACTGCTAGTGCCTACACATGTGCAACCTGCAAATGCAGGGTAGTTAGTGCCCCCAGGACAACCTCTGACCATTGCGGGGGTGGGAGCCAAGGCATAAATTCTTTTCCTTTGTTTCCCTCAAATGGATGGTTCTGAAATACCATCCAAAACTCAGCCCTTGGCTATTTGGTCCTGGGGATTCAAGTTGCCAGTTGCTTCTATTATATGTCCTTGTACTGGCATTCCTTCCTTCCTCCCTTCCTCTCAGCCACCCCCCCCAAATATTTATGTGCATAAATACTGAGGATTACATTAATCAAATATTCTCTCATACATGCTCTATGTTCTGAGGAACCTAAACAATGATATGAGATTTGAGAGTAGTGGGGAGATAACAAAACTGTGGGGCTTCTAAAGTTTGATTTTTGAGATGCAATTGGGTTTTTTTCCTTAGGCTGATTTAAAAATATGCTTGTATTACTTGGTCATTAATTGCTTGGTGAAAGAAAAGAAAGCCATTTTGGATTAAAGTTTTGTCCCAGATCATCCACAAAGTAGATAGTTCACATTCAGATAAGCTATGAATGACCACAGTCACACTAACACTAGTGAAGCTACTACCTAGAAAAATATATAAGACAGTGATGGTAAATATTTATTTATTATTATTTTAAAATTCACTTGGTTGCACTGGGTCTTAGTTGTGGCATGTGGGATCTAGTTCCCTAACCAGGGATCAAACCTGGGTCCTCTGCATTGGGAGTGTGGAGTCTTAGCCACTGGACCACCAGGGAAGTCCTACCAATAAGTATTTTAGTATGATCCATTGGATTGCTAATCCAATAAGTGAGTACAGTGTTTAGAAAAAACTTCAAAGCCATTAGAACACCAAACAGAATTAAGAATGAATAGCAATATAACATTTGATTGTCTTACAAAGTTTCCCGTACTGTGTAGATCTATATGCTGCAATTGGTATGCGTCAGGTTTCTTTTCATCTGTGTTAACCCCTTTCCTCTTGTAAATGCCCATATTTGTTCAAGAAACACAATCATTTGTTCTGTTCAGTTCAGTCACTCAGTCGTGTCTGACTCTTTGCGACCCCACAGACTGCAGCACGCCAGTCCTCCTTGTCTATCACCAACTCCCAGAGTCCACTCAAACTCATATCCATCGAGTCAGTGATGCCATCCAACCATCTCAACCTCTGTCGTCCCCTTCTCCTCCTACCTTCAGTCTTTCCCAGCATCAGGGTCTTTTCAAATGAGTCAGCTCTTCGCATCAGGTGGCCAAAGTACTGGAGTTTCAGCTTCAACATCAGTCTTTCCAATGAACATTCAGGACTGATTTCCTTTAGGATGGATTGGTTGGGTCTTCTTGCAGTCCAAGGGACTCTTAAGAGTCTTGTCCAACACCACAGTTTGAAAGAATCAATTCTTTGGCACTCGGCTTTCTTTATAGTCCATCTCACACATCCATACATGACCACTGGAAAAACCATAGCCTTGACTAGACGGACCTTTCTTGGTAAAATAATGTCTCTGCTTTTTAATATGCTGTCTAGGTTGGTCATAACTTTTCTTCCAAGGAGTAAGCGTCTTTTTATTTCATGGCTGCAGTCACCATCTGCAGTGATTTTGGAGCCCCCTCAAAATAAAGTCTGCCACTATTTCCACTGTTTCTTCATCTATTTGCCATGGAGTGATGGGACCAGATGCCATGACCTTAGTTTTCTGAATGTTGAGCTTTAAGCCAGCTTTTGTTCTGTAGATGTCCAAATTCTAGCCATTGTCCTTCAAAATGAAATGAAAGTACAAGAGAAAACTTCTCTCAAGTATTGTCAAAGGGCATTTTTTCCCCTTGATAAAGATTCTATACACCTTATTCCTCTGGGGATTAGTAGTCCTACTTAATACAAGAGTAAGTCAATAATGAAATGTGTATTTTCCCATTACTGGGAAATAATGGGAATTTTAACTCAACCTTGACAGCTTTACGTTTATAAAAATTTTAACCATTTTTCTGCTTATAATTTAAGTGGAGAACGAACATTGCTTTCACCAACTATGCAATGAGTTTTGTAACTGTCATCAGAATCTGGAAAGCCTAGACTTATGCTGGGTTCCAACACATAGGCTGTACAGATGAATAAATGTGGGCTCAGAGATGCCAATGACTGCACATCAGCATCACTCAGCAGCCTAACGGCACTGGGCCCAGAATCCTCGACTCCCACTTACCCATTCTGATCACCCTGTGACCATTCTAGTGGCCACTCTACTCTGCTCATCCATTGGTTGCAGCCTTACTTGACCAAGGCTGTCAATGCTTCTGAGGTCAGGATGATTCTGTCTTTATTTTGCCCAAGACCTTTCTATAAATTCATTTGTATCATTTTTTTTAGATTCCACAAATAAGTGCTATTGAATGATATTTGTTTGAATTACTTCATTTAGTATGGTAACCTCTAGCTCCATCCATGTTGCTGCAGATGGCATTATTTCATTCTTTTTATGGCAGAGTAATATTCCACTGTGTATATGTATTTATCCATTTATCTACTGATGGACAGTTAGACTGCTTCTATGTCTTACCTGTTGTAAATAGTGCTGCTATGAACCTTGGGGTGCATGCATCTTTTCTATTTAGAGTTTTCATCTTTTCTGGATATAGTCCCAGGAGTGGAATTGCTGGATCATATGGTAACTCTATTTTTAGTTTTTTAAGAAACTACCATATTTTTCTCTATAGTGGCTGTACCAATTTGCATTCTCATCAACAGTGTAGGAGGTACCTTTTCTCCACATCATCTCCAGCATTTGTTATTTGTGGATGTTTTGATGATGGCCATTCTGACCCATGTAAAGTGATATCTCATCGTAGTTTTGATTTCATTCTTAAAATGTTAAGCATGGCTTGTGAGTTCAATTCACAGATATACTGAACTATACTAAAATGTATCTGAAAGTTTGCTGAATTATTGGAAGACTGATTCTTGGTATTGTCCATACATTGCTCTTTGCATCATTATTTCAAAATATTGTCCATGAACTCAGTTATTCTACATGCTGACTTTCATCCTTAGCAGTTAATATTTCTGAAGATTCACCCAATTGAGAGAGAAAGATAGGAGTATGAACTACCATGAAATATATAAGTAACATAAATATGATTTAATGAATATAATAAGCTGAACTTAGAGTAAGGGTGTTTCCCATTTTTATAGGAAAAGATTATAAATTGAAATCTTTGTCAATAAACATTAGACTTCTTGCTAATTGTTGTTTAGTCATTCAGTTGTGTCCAACTCTTCTGTGACCCCATGGACTGTAGCCTGCCAGGCTCCTCTGTCCATGGGATTTCCCAGGCACGAATACTGGAATGAGTTGCTGTTTCCATCTCTAGGGGATCTTCCAGACCCAGAGATGGAACGCACATCTCCTGCATTGGCAGGCAGGTTCTTTACCACTGATCCCCTAGGGAAACTCCTTCTTGCTCATTAGTTGGGGTAAATTAACAAAGAAGTCCTTTGGAAGGTAGCTTCAGCTGAGTCCTCGTCTGAAGACTCTATCAAGGCTGTTATTAGTAGTAGCAGGAGTTTTATTGCCCTGCTATCTAGGACCTTGTGTCCTGGAAGAGCTGTGTTTGGGTTCAGCCTTCTGTGGGGAATAAATCTAAGGAGTGTCTGAGGTACTGGAGAGCCTTCCTGTTCAAAGTCTAGCTTCTTCACTGACTGAGTGTATGACTTGGGACAAAAATTTTGAAACTTTGTCAAGTCCTAATTTCCTAATCCAGAAATGAATTTTTAGAGAATCAGATGAAATAATGATTGTAAAGCGCTCAGTACACTGTCTGGCATATAGAAAACACTCCGTTACTCCATGAACTCTGCTTCTTATCGTCTTCTACAATGCACGAGATGGTTCTTTTTATTCAACGACAGTATCACAATGGCCCATTAGGGGAGGGCTGAACAGCACTTCATTTTGACAAGGTAAGATGAGAGATGAGATGCATCAAAAATAAGTACTAAGTAATGTGAGTTCATTTTTTCCCATAGGATCATAAAATAGAAAAAGAGTTCTGCTGATTAAGAGAAAATATTTAAAATGATCATGGAGATGTCTTTTTATTTTATAATGAGAAAGCTCAGTATCTACTATTTTTTAAAAAAACTAGCAAAAGCTATCATCCCTACAATCATCAAAATTAGTGGGGCTATTGATTTATTTAGGGGGCTTCCCAGGTGGCTCAGTGGTAAAGAATCTGCCTGCCAATGCAGGAGATGCAGTTTCGATCCCTGGGGGGAAAAGATCCTCTGGAGAAGAGAATGGCAACCAACTCCAGTATTCCTGCCTAGAAAATTCCATGGACAGAGGAGCTTGGTGGGCTATATAGTTCATGGGGTCACAAAGGAGTCAGATACGACTGAGCAACTGAGCATATTGATTTATTTAGCTTGATTTCTTGGCTTGGATTAATTGGTTGGTGAGAGTGTATTGAAAGGAAATTAATCTCTTGATAAGAACAGTGCTAATGTTAATGGATAAGGGATTACATACACACTCTTATCCATTAAGGGAAGCTGGAGAAACCTGGGTAGAAGTATATAATTTGAGGGTTGGGAAGAGGCAGCTCTTTCTTGAAGCCACCCAGAGAATCTAATTACAGCACAAAGAAGAGAAGGGAAAAGGAAAAGGGAATAAACAATGGCAATGTGTGGGGTGTGGATGGGGGTGTGTGGTCCTGAAGCCTGACCATTTATCACATGAAATATTGGACTGGGCTGAGGTTGGGTAACTTCGGACACTGGAAAGGCCTGATCCTTACTCTCTGAACCTTGGGGTAATTTTTAGACATTACCATTAATTATTTAGACTCAGAAGACTGCAAAAACATCTTGATTCATTGGCAAAGTGACAAGCATATGGTGTGTTTTGCAAAGCCCTAAGTTTCTGTTGAGAGGAAGCTAACATTAATTTCTTACAAATTCTACAGGGACTTTCCAAGCCAGCCATTGTTAACATAGTTTGACATCAAAGTTGAAGAGCTGGGAGGAATTTTGAAAAATAAGTTAGGTCCAAATTAGTAGCTTTATTCAGGCTGGCAACAAGGAAGCTTCTGAGACACTGTAGGTTTCCCACAAAGAGCGACAGAGCATCGGACAGCTTTGCAGCTTGATTGATAGTAGAGGTGGCAGGTCTATTTAGCGGGTCCTACAGGATGGTGCTTAGAATCTGGTGTTTCCTGCAGTGCTTGGCAGTCTGGCAACCCTCAGGCAAGAGTCCCAGTTCAGACTCACCAGACATGTGGTACGGTCATGGTCAGGGCTGCTCTCTGGGTGAGTGAGGCAAGTAGCCCACCAATACCCAAGCTGTTGGGGGGCATCCCCTAGGGACGGGAGAGAGGTGGGGAGAAAGCAAGTGTGGATATATATGAAGTAAAAGATGTACAAAGAACCCCTCACGGTTTGCAGATACTCATTATTGTTTGGGCTGCTTCTGACAGGGCTTCTGATTTGAGCTGCAAGGCTTCTCTTGTTTTAAGGATTTGTTCCATCTTCCATCCTGCCATGGACTGTTAATGACCCTAGGGGCAAACAGTTCATATCTCACCCCCTATCTTCTCTGTCATCTTTGGACCTCCTCAAATCTCCATCAGAAAGGTGTGGTGAAGTTTGAATTTCATTTATTGTACAAATTTATAGAAATGCAGTTTGCATAAGAATTCTGTCTCTCATGGCAATAAGGTTTAGTGATCAAGGCATAAATATTAATAAATGGAGCTTTTCTTAGAAACTACCAGAAAAAAGCCTTTGATAATTCAAGCAAAGGCAAAAAATTAAAACATGAACTATTCATATTACGGGAGAGAGTGTACACAGATGTAAACAGGATTTAAATAAAAATATTTATAAAGAACCTGAGGTATTTACCATCAGCTGAAATGGCCCATTCTAGATTGTTAACAGACAATTTGACCTCTTCAGCCCAGGAATAAAGCCTCTACTCTGAGAGGGGTCGCCATCTATTTCAACATGCTTTAGGCAGATTCATTCATAAATTATGTTAGAGATACAAGCATTGGCCATAGTTTAAAAACAGTTCTTTGTCTGGAAAACTCTTATATCCATTCTAAGCCTTTTTGGTTACATGTATACCATTTCCCTTCTGTCCCCAGAGAAAATAAATTCTAAAGAAGATAAAACCTTCTCTTTTTCCCCCCAGTAAAGCCTTTTATATATGGTGGTCATGTAGTCACTCTTCCATCTTCCCCATGCTTTACAATCCCAGTTTTATTCATAGTTCCCCACAGGTGCTGTTTTCCAAGTGTCTAATCACCTGTTAAGCACTCCCACTCGTAGAGTGTCCCCATATTTCACTCCCCATATTGAGGGCCTCTTACCTACACCCAGAGATTCTAGAAAAGTGGTAATAACTGCCAAGAGCAGACTGTTTATCTACTTTGTGACTTCGGCTTATCACTTTTGTTCGTTTGTGCTTTACCTTTGCTGATAAACTATCACAGGAGCATGGCCGCATCTTCTTGATACTCTCCCAGGGTCAAACCTACATCCTTCTCATGTGTGGACAGTGCTTTTCAGATGGCTGAGTCTCTTCTTCACAAACAGGGTGCTCACCATTATGGGAATGGTATTTCATGGTTCCTCTTTAGACTTTGACACATCCATCTAGCAGCCTTGGGACCCAGTAAGGAGGATGCAAAGGACCACTCGTGGTCAATTAAAGGCCAGGTCCTCTTCTGTGCTTTGTGTGTGCTGGTTCTTTGTCTTGGTGTTTTGTCTACAGCCCTTTCTTCTCAATGGAGATCTTCTCCTCTTCCTTAGGGATCCAACTCAAACGTCGTCTCATTAAACCCCTATGATGGATGGCATGTTCCTCTTCACTTTGTACTCCTACAGTCACCGTTACTATCCAACTCCCTGGTGGAGGTCAAAGAGAGCAAAGTAGGGGCTTTATTAAATTTGTTATAGTCCCAGAAGTTAACAAAATGTTTGGCATACAATAGATGTTGTATTCAGAGAAGGCAATGGCACCCCACTCCAGTACTTTTGCCTGGAAAATCCCATGGATGGAGGAGCCTGGTAGGCTGCAGTCCATGGGGTCGCTAGAGTCGGACACGACTGATCAACTTCACTTTCACTTTTCACTTTCATGCATTGGAGAAGGAAATGGCAACCCACTCCAGTGTTCTTGCCTGGAGAATCCCAGGGACGGGGAAGTCTGGTGGGCTGCCGTCTATGGGGTCACACAGAGTTGGACACGACTGAAGTGACTTAGCAGCAGCAGCAGCAGCAGATGTTGTATTTCCTGAATTAATTAATTGATCATTTTATTAAATACTGGAGTTGGGAGAGAAGAAAGAATGGAAAGTCACTAACACAGAACTGTTATGCCACAGAGTGGCTCAGAGCAAGGGAGGATAGAGAGAACAAATGGTAAAGAATCCAGCCACAACAACCCTCAATAGTGTGTGTGTGTGTGTGTGTGTGTGAGTGTAGAAAGATGAGTTGACAAACAGTGCTTGGTGACGAACCACAATACTGCTATTTTATAGCTGTGAAGAAACAGAATTTCAAGAAGGAACATTAAAAAATTCTTGCAACAGCAGTCTGCCTGATTGAGCATCTGCCCAGCTCCATAACTTAATGTCGTGCCTCTGTTCCTCACTTAAAGCTTTATTTCACTTCCAGAAGCATCGGCGCTCTCTCCTCTCTCGCTGCCCCCCTGCCTGCAACGCCCTCTTCTCCTGCTTCTCTCGGATACCTCACCTCCACCGTCACTGTCATGCCCGCTCTAGACACCCTCCTCACCAGTCTCCACAGGCTCCCATTTACTCCTCAACCTCTTGCTTATTTCCTTCCCAGAACCGATCAGATTTTTAATTACTGGAAGCATGCATGCACATATTTTTTCATCTGTCCTTAAGATGTAAACTCCACAAGAGATAACACTTAATGAGAGAAGACAGAAAATAATAACAAAATAAGGCATCTTTGGACCTCGTTCCCTGCCAGAGTTCCCTGCTGTGTACTATTGGCAAGAGGATAGTTTTCCGCTCACTTCAACAGTCATCCATGCCTTCCGCCCCCTACCCTGCCATAGTGCTGGGAACTAGACTAGACACTCTCTCTTGCTCCTTAGCACTAAATTTCATGGGCCACTCTCACCATTACCCTGCCAAACTAGGGCTCTTCCAAATTCATTTTTAACAGATATGAAGGCTCCTTTTACTTCCGGTTCTTGCCTTTTCAATAAAGCTAAGCTGTAGGGCAAAGATTGAAAGGAAGCCTCTGGCCCTGGGAGACCCTTGCACGGAGGGGCACCATGGGGTGGCTTCATTGCTATTCTGGGCTTTGGAAATGGAATAGTGGGTCTCATTGCCTCCCCACAGCTGCTCTGCAGGGAGCATGTAAAATCTCTGCAAACAGTCCCAGTGTGCTTATAAAACCTCAGGTCACTGACAATTGCAGCGCTCATTTGCTGTGGCCAATTTAGCGCTAATAAGCTGAAACTGGGCTTCTGGGATTTGTTTCCAGGGCATGTAAACTCCCTTTAGAAACAGAGTCCACCCCCCCCCCTCCCCCCCAAAGAGACTGCAACCTAATAGGTTTCTTTTTTTTTTTTTTTTTTTAGGTTTCTTTTTTTCAGTCTCCATTTTTGTGAACTGACTTGCAGTCCGTTTAGGAAGTGCCAGAATCATCACTTCCACCTTCGTCAGAGCCTGTGCTCCACTAGGGGGCAGCCCAGCTGCCATTGGACCTGAAGGGACCACGGGCAAAGAAGTGCTGGAGCCCCTGGTCTCTCCCGTCTGGGGAAATGTGGCAAGCGATGGCTGGGAAGGTCAAGTTGCCTTCACATCTGGATAGCAGACCTGGGTGCATGCACAGTGCTCCAAAGGCTGCGGACAGGCCCCACGCCAGGGTACCCAGGTGGGCCTCTGTACTCTGGCCCTGAGGCCCTCTGTGGGGGCTGCCCTTGCAGAAGCCCAGCTGAGGCACGCCCACTACTCACAGATGGTTCACAGCCTCCCTCCCAACCCCTGACCTGGGAAGGAGCCCTCTTGGAAGGTGTGGATCATTCCTGTGGGTGCAAGTCAGAAGAAGTCTCTCCATTTTGGACTTGATTCCCTGTGACTTGGAGGCAGGCACCAGGCCCACAGAGCATTCAGCTCACTTCTCCCTGATGCTAGGAGAGCTAATTAGCCACCAGGCCTCACAGTTTCCATAGATTTGGAACAAGACGGATAGGGGGCTCTTTGCCTTCAAGGACACAGTGTACCTCTCTCTCAACAGACAATCCCTGTGGATTTAGGAGACCTGGTAGACTTAGCGTGGTTGCCATTTTGAAGCTCCTCTGTGATCGTTGACAATCCAGATTTGCCCAAAATAAGCAGTTCTGGTGTTCCTTCCAGCCTCCTTGAGGCCTGGGGATGCTGAAGGAAAAGCTCCCTAGTTCCAGCCAAAGCAACATTTTACCAGAAATCTGGCTGTCACACAGCCTCGCCATCCCCATGGGCTGATTATAGAGTGCAGTTACCTAATTGTTTGTGATCTGCCAAACCCTGTTAGGAATTTGCCTGTAGCTTGGAAGTCCTGCCAAAAACTTCTCTCTAGTTCTGGGCAGAGACACTCGGAGACACCTCTGGGGCCAACTTTCTTTCGTCGCGTTCGGCTAAGATGCAAGCTGTCCTGAGAGAGAGCCAGAGTGACTAGGGAAGTAGGGAGTGGGGTGGGGTGACCCTGAGAGCTGAGCTCCTTTCTTAGCTTCTCCAGTGGAAAATCACCACTTTGCCAGCCCATACTCTATCATCCACGAAGGGCAGCTGATGGACCCAGGGTTCAGGCCAGTGAGGACAGTGGCCAGTTGCCATAGGGGCAGCAGAAATCTGCCCTTCCTGGGTGATGCTGTTCCTCTGGGATGGGAGATTGCTATGAGATGGATCACTGCAATTTTCCTTTGAGAAGGAAGGTTTCATTGTGTACATTGTGGTGTGTGTGTGTGTACGTGTGTGTGAGATGGAGAGAGAGGGAGAGAGAGATGGGGGGAGAGAGAAAGTTGTGGTGTGCGTTACTACAATTTTTAACCTAGTCATTTCTCAACCACCTACATTTGATACAAAATGCATAACCTATACTGGAATCAAACTATTGGCAATGAACTAACCCTGCCCGGTGTTTGGCCTCCGTCTGGCCCGTGTCTCAGGACCCTTCTC
This sequence comes from Bubalus kerabau, assembly GCF_029407905.1. Lineage (NCBI taxonomy): Eukaryota > Metazoa > Chordata > Mammalia > Artiodactyla > Bovidae > Bubalus > Bubalus kerabau. The sequence goes on along the minus strand of NC_073631.1, from coordinate 73,742,872 downwards.
ATTGCCTACAGTTCTGATCCTCACCCATTGTTGGACAAAACCCCATGCTTTCCAAGGCGCAAGCTGCCTCCTTCTTCCATAATGAATGAGAGCATGTACCATATCCATTTATGCCCATCAAGGGCATATCTCACATCCTGGCTGCTGTTGAAAGGGAGTTGGCAAGTAAGACAGACACCTGGTGGCCAGACCCCCTTTGACATGATGAGTACTTGCTCTCTAACCCAGCTGGGAGGCAGGCACTTGCTTGTTGCTGGGTGAGGGGAGAGATCCCTGCACAGAGGGGAGGCCAAGTCCTCCCCAAGGGATCAGGAAACGCGCAGGCTGTCTCCCTCTGATCTCCAGTTGCCAAACTATCTCTACAAGCAGTGTGGTCTCGTCTAAGGAAAAAGTTAAATCCTCCTGAGCAAGATGTTGGGATGTTATTCATTCCTTGGGCATTGGCTTAACAGTGTCTGCCAGGTAAATTATTTTCCACCTTTATATTTCAATTTTTCTCTGATTTCTACTCTATCCCACCTTTGCTCACCCTTGAAAAGTGCTGGCAGCAAACAAGAACCCAATGAGACTAGATTATGTGGTTGGCGCACTTGGAGTTTTGTAAAGGAAATGGCTACAAGTTCAGATCTCATCACAGGGAGACCAGAGAGACAGGTAAACTCTGCTGAGAGGTGATAAACTTGGTGTTGGTTACGGATGCTCATGAGGTGAGGTTTGGCTTCATTAAGGCCCACAGTTTTGAATTTTCTTGTTGAATAGTTCTTTAAAGAAGTCCACTGGCCAAAAGACAAGAGCAGAAGGGTGAAGTGTTGGCAGCGTAACACATGGAAACACTAAAAAAAACCGAGGGTGCTTGTTCTGCAGAAAACTGGAAGGACCAGATTTTAACTGTTTAAAGGGTTGCCACTTAGAAAGATCACAGTTGTTCTGCATAATCTTCGACTGACAAAAGCTGAAAGGAGCCAAAATTTGAAAAAAAATTTCTAACAATTGTCTGATTGTCCAATTCATGTTGGAACAAATATGAACCAAAGTAGATGAATAAAACCTCGATGATCTCTGATTCATAATTCTATGATTTTCTTTTCCTAAATCTAAGTCTCCCAATAATTATATTTAACTTACCACCTATTTAACAAGTCACCTTCATCTTTACTCCTCAAACAAACTTGCTGGGATACCATGTAGGCAGTTTAATTATTCTCAACTCTCTGTGTTTGTTTATTCCTCTGCTCTTCACCAGGAATACGTGAGCCTCCTCCATACCCAATCAGTTTAGTGTTGTATGTACCCCGTTGCTACATCATTGTTTTTACTGGTTGGTTCTATTTATTCTGTTGAGTGCTATGGTGAATGTGACATCTCCTGCCTAGCCCATCCCCCACCCCACTACCAAACAGAGAGGGCCATCACGAAATGTGGTTACCATGAGAGTGTCCTGGGGTAAATTCTGCAAAAGCCCTGACATGTACTGATATAGAATCTTCAGCCTTCTAGCCATCAAGTCCTCTGCAAGATTTTTAACTTCCATAAACTTCATAGAGGAAGGTAGCCACACTGAGGCCCTGTGCTGGATTTTACCAAGTTTGATGAGTGTCTGAAAGTATAGCCTGCTTAGATATTGTTGCCATTTAGAATGTTGGCCAAAAAAGCAGATAAATTTGTATACTAAATTTACTATGCAAATAATACAATTGTGTGAAAATAAGTAATTCATGTTCTAGTTTTATTGGTTTTAATCATTCATTCAACAAATATTTATTGAGTGTCTCTTATGTCCGATGACCTGCTGCTGCTGCTAAGTCACTTCAGTTGTGTCCGACTCTGTGAGACCCCATAGACGGCAGCCCATCAGGCTCCTCGCCCCTGGGATTCTCCAGGCAAGAACACTGGAGTGGGTTGCCATTTCCTTCTCCAATGCATGAAAGTGAAAAGTGAAAGTGAAGTCACGCAGTCGTGTCCGACTCTTAGCGACCCCATGGACTGCAGCCTACCAGGCTCCTCCATCCATGGGATTTTCCAGGCAAGAGTACTGAAGTGGGGTGCCATTGCCTTCTCCCTGATGACCTGAGGTAGATTGAAAACACCATCAGATAAGGCAGCTGCCCAGAAGAAGCGTTTGTGACCTTGCGCACTCCTGAGATTATTTTGAAGGTGAGATAACATAATAGATATGAAAGCACTTTTTAAACTGTGAAGTACTGTGTATTTGTAACTAAAAAAAACCCCAAATCATGAAGTGTGACATTCATAATGTCTCTGTTTCATTTTAAGTGACCTTAAGTCTATCCACACATATTTATTGTATAATATATACTACAAGCAGGTCTTTTCCCAATATCATTACCAGACCATCCAGAACTCACATCTGAGTCTCTGAGACAGTCACGGCTCTTCCACTAGCCACTCCTTCACTGCTTATGCGGGTGCAGGCCTGGGTCCTTTCTGCCTGATCTGATCATCATTTCAGACTCCTTCGGTGTCACTGGAACGTGATGGTGTTCTCCCACCCCTCTTCTACACTCTGTATCCTCTGCTTCTCTAGCCAGAAGGTATGTAGCTGGCTCTCTCACATAGACTTAAAGTGAAGAAAATGCTGTGAGCAGAATGTTGATCATATTGCTGTGATGTAGCTCTTAATAGGCAATTTCAAATAACAATGTTAAAACTAAGTGTTATCATAAAACATTATGCTGTTTTAACTATAACGATGCAGTTCTCAACTTAGAAGTAAGCTTTTGGGTTGGTAAGAATTCATTTTGTCCTTGAGTGACCTCTGCTGGTGATTCCAGGATAAAATTGTGTTTAAACGCTGGATTAAAGAAAGAAACTAGGAAATTCTGAAACGATGGCCAAAGACACAATGGGAGGAATCCTCAAACACCTGTATTCTCTCCGGGCAAACTCCTTTGGCCCTCAGTGTGTGCACTAAGTCACCATGCAAATTATTTACTCCTCACTAAACTCTCTGCAGAATTATTATGAACGTCTTGTTGTTCAGTAGCTAAGTCGTGTCTGACTCTGTGACACCATGGACTGCAGCACGCCAGGCTTCCCTATCCATCACTACCTCCCGGAGTTTGCTCAAACTTATGTCCGCTGAGTCAGTGATGCATCCAACCATCTCATCCTCTGTTGCCCCCTTCTCCTCCTGCCCATGAATATCTTACAGAGTAGGAAAGGGACTGTGAGGGAGGTTAAACAACTTAAAGTCAGTAGTAGAAGCAAGATTCCAACTCAGGGTCACCTGGTCTATAGGCTGCCCTTGTGCTGGGGTTTCCCTGTTTGACTTCAGGAGCCTCCTCTGCTACTCCAGAGAGATGGTAGGATGGTAAATAAGGATGCACAAATAGGCCCTTACATGGGCTTCCTGGGGAAGAGAATTTCTACATAGGAGTGAGACATTACTGTCTCCATAAGAAAATGGCAAGTCTTCTTTTCTCTTTGAGTGTGGTGGGAGCTTAGCCCCCAGGTTAGCTAATTTGTGAATGACTGTTGTAATTTAGGTCATGGATTTTGCTTTCATTTTCATGATCAGTTTGAGTCTTCAAAAGTTTGGCAATTACAAACTTGTGGGTATGGAAATGTATTTTCCATATTTTCATGTTTTATGATGAATGGCATAAAAGCAAGTGAATGAAAGTGTTAGTCACTCAGTCATGTCCGACTCTTTGCCACTGCATGGACTGTAGCTGGCCAGGCTCCTCTGTCCATGGAATTCTTTGGGCGAGAATACTGGAGTGGGTAGCCATTCCCTTCTCCGGGGGCATAAAAGCAAACACAAAGCCAATTTTCTGGGCACAACAATTTAGCACCGTGTTCCTGCCCATCAGGAGTTCACGGCTATGTGAAGCCAAGTTTTAAGTGGAGGGAAAAGGAAGAGCCACTGACACTGTCACCTTCCAGTGTGGTAGGGAAGAGAAAGGGAGAGAAACTTTCAGGGAAGTTGGAACCTGAGCTTCCAAGTAAAGTGGGCATGAAAAAGCAAAGGTGGACTGCACAGGTGGATGAAGGGAATGAGATGAGGAAATACCTGGAGATGGGAGGCAGGTGGCCTTCTTGGGGGGCTGGAAGGAGACTCCGTCGTTTGGGTGGAAGGTGGAGATGGAGGTCATTGAGGTTGGAAGGGGAGACTGAGTCCAGGTGGTCAGAGGTGAACCCAGTGAGAAGAGGATCTCACTGAGAGAATGGAAGGTCCTGGCAATGTCTTGGGGTCCTTGCCAACCCCATGGATATTCATTCAGATGTTTGAAAAGACGTTAAGAACTATCAGTTTTAATACTGCCCCCCATTATTGATTGCTACTATGTTCCAGACACTAAGCACCTAACAGGCATTTTACTCTCAGTTATCCTGTGTCTACCCTGGTGGCTCAGATGGTAAAAAATCTGACGGCAATGCGGGAGACCTGGATTCGATCCTTGGGTTGGGAAGATCCTCTGGAAGACAGCATGGCAACCCACACCAGTATTCTTGACTGGAGAATTCCCCCATGGACAGAAGAGCCTGGTGGGCTACAGTCCATGGGGTCGCAAGGAGTCAGACTTGACTGAGCGACTAAGCACATACACACATCCTGTAAGCAGATACTGTTTTCATCCTCATCTTACAGGTGAGGAGCTTTAATGCTCTGGAACACACACAGGTGCACTAACCATCTGTGTGTCTATGTTGCAAGTTGAAAATTCAGTTCAGCTCCCCTTCAGGCTGTACCCCTCTGCACTTTACAATGGGTCATTCACTCTACAGATGTCTAGCAAAACATCATCTCCATTGTGGAATGAATCTTTATTTTCTCTGTAGGGACAACAGTACAGGAAAAGGATTAAGTGTCCTAGGATACGTAGGTAAACTGAACAAGTTTCTTTCCCAAGATAAAAGTTGGGAGAGTACACCTTCGAAAGGAAAAGGAATTTGACAGTAATTCTGAAAATTTCCAGATGGTGGCGCTACTCCCTCAGTGATTCCACACCCTTTTCTATTCCTTTTAGATGGGTTTCAATGAGAAGAAAATTCAGGAAACCTTAAGATTCACATATTTTCTAATCTATGGTTTTTATCAGGACTCATTATTTTTCAAGACTAGATTTCATTAGGTAATATAAATAAAGGTGAATTGGGAACTTAACACAATTAAACTCCTGTTTTCTATAACATTCAGCTAGCTGTTTAGAACTTCTCTGAATCAATTTTTACAAATGAAAAAACCTATCACAGTTAGGATTAATTTCCTCTTATTGGAAATGGAGTGGCATACAGAACAAAATTATGTTCTAATATAAGAACAGTACCAAATAAATATAGAGAGGGAAGGATTTTAATACCCTCAGCCTAAGTATAAAGTAAATTCTAATGTTTTACAATTAGGTGAAAACCTTTCTTGACAAAATGAATACTTTTTCTTCAGATATACAGCCACAGACATCATCAAGAGGTTTTTTCCTTTTCAGCCTTATCTCCCCCCTCCCTCAGCGCCCCCCCCCCAAAAAAAGCCTTTGAAGTGCTACTTTGTATTTGTTGTATTAGTAGAATGGCCTGATTTTGGCCCCTGTACAGGCATCCAGGCCAAATGGTTAAATGTTTGATGTTTTTGTATCACCCCCTTCTGAGGATTGTGTCTCTCCTTTGTTTTATTAGCAGTACTAAAGCCAGCAGACCCACGGCCCTGGAGAAGGAGAAGTGCATTATTTATTCTCTTGGAAGTAGCTTTAAAGCATTACTTTCCTCCCCAAACAATGTTTTCTAAACATTCTCTCTGATTACACAAAATTTTTAGTCTGTCCAGCTAAACCATATATTTTAAGAGACATTTTCAAACAAGTGTGTTCAGGAACTCGTGTTCAGGGACAAAATGCAGCCGTCTGTGCCGCGTCTAGAAGTTAAGTTGCCTCCTGATAGATATACAGCGTGTGTAACTGCAGGCTTGGGAGGTCTGTTCATATCCGTGGGAGTTAACAGCATAAATTCCAAGGGAATTCAGAGAACAGACACTTAAAATAACACCAGTAAAGTCACACTAACTGCAGCATACTCAACGCAGCCTGTTTAATGTGGTGTGATTTTTATTAGGTAACGTGTGGTAACTTTAAGCCACAAAACAAAAACAACTAAATAGGCAGAACTTGGGATAATCCCTTTCTAAACAGTTAATGAGAAACAAAGTGGAGAAAACCACTCATCTGAACTGGATAACAAAGAGATTTTGTGTAGGGTTTTCTCCAGCCACTTTTTGTGTTCAGATGACTAATATCAGCAGTCAGGTTTCTAAAATTCATCGCCCGTAACTTGTAGCTGAAGTGCTCTCTCTTCGCAGTCACTGTGGTGGCAGCTCATGCTGCAGGACATTTGCTGGAATCCCCCAGTGGCGCCCTGGGAATAGTTTGTGTTTCTTGGTAAAGGTTATCTTTATTTACCCATGTCGTGGGTCAGCAGAAGAAAACCCAATGCATTAAAATGTCATGGGGCCTTCGACTTTTGTGTCTTGCCAGTCTGGGGTCCTGCAGTGGATCTTGTTCAAATCAGAAGTTCAACAGCTGTTAGGCTTTTGGTGGAAATGGGGATGGGCTTGGTGGGTTATTTTGTACTCACTGTATCAGGAGAAAATTAAACACAGAAACAGGGCTTTATTAACCAAGCAGAGAAATCCGAAGTGGGTCTATGAGGCGTATGTACAGATATTCTCCTTCTTTTTAATGTTCTATCTCTCTCCCATGCCCCTTCATTAAAAGTGATTAGGTATCCTGAAAAATTCCTTTTATTTATCAGTGAGTATGTAAAACTTTTCCACTGTTAATATTCTGCATCAGAACAATTTAGTCCAATGTCCTTTCTAGAATAAACCCTTGCAAACCTATCCCCCCCCCCCCCCCATGAAGTATGTAAACTTAGGACATGGAGGTTTGAACAAAAGAAATATAAATAGTTAACTCTGCTTCAATTATTAAAGGAGATTCCTATTTAATAATGAAGGAGACTCTAAGAAATATATTTGTAGATACTTTGATAGAAGTAAAACAGCATTTTGTATTCTAGAAATTTTTTTTTTCCTTTTGGGAAAGTACTTTTTTAGTAGACAGAAAAGCACCATTTATTCTACTTTTCTAGCATTCAGTTAATGTACTTTATTCATGAGTGGAAAGAAGTAATTATTAATGATTCCATTGTGAATGGCAGAGTGGTAGCCACGTTTATTCTTAACTGTATTGGATGGAATCCACAATTAGTGAGGTCATCATTTTACCCTTTCAAAAGTAATCATGGTAACCTGGAATACAGTAATTGCTTAATATGACTTATCTAAAAATGCAACAATGAATTAACTACTAATTATCAAAGATATTCACCATCCCAAAGCACAAAATTAGTGATGTCTCAAGCTCGTTCTCTGTTGCACACCCTTCATCTCTTAATGGCTGCTTTTTTTTCCCGTATAGCTTTCGCTAAGTAACTAGGGGTGGTCATCAGACAATAAATTGTTTGATATCTCTTTCAGTTTCCTTCAAGATGGAGTGCAGCTTGCCCCTGAGAAATTTAAAACACTTTTGTTTGTTGTGGCTTCAATTGCCTCCTGACTTTTTTTTTCCCCTGGGTAGCTATAGTTTACTATTATCATAATAGTAAGAACAAAATGAGATGGTTCCAGAGAATATACCATTTAAAAATATATTTCACCACCCTAATTCCCTTTTGAAATAATGTTTCTGTTAGTGATTAAATAAGGAGTTTGAGTGAGTGTCATAGTGTCTATAAATAAACTTGAGAACATGCATTATAAAGAGCCATATTTTTACAATCTCATCTCCACTAAACAAAACAATATTTTCTGGCACCTGTACACTCAATGTTTCGTGTAGTTCTTATTATGGAATTTCCTTTCTCCTTTTGAGATTGAAGATAATTACTGAATGTGATAGAAACTTTATAGCCATTAAAAATAGAACAGAAAAATGTTACCAGACGGCGAGTTGTTCAAAATAAATATGAAACAGGACTTGAGTCCTGTTTCAAACACCGGTTGGCCCCGTTAGGTTCCAAAAGGATGTAGGTCTCATTTCTTGCCTTTTGATTTAAAAGAAGAATTCTTTTAAGAGGTTAGGAAAATGTTTATCAAATTATTGCTTAAATTTTAATTTAGTAGAAAATCTGGCTATATGTAATTGCTTTTTTTGTGTGTATAAAATGATTGAATATTAGACTTTTTAAATAGTTTAACCTGTAGTTGTCCTTTTCCAATCAGCTTTGGCAGTGCTAGATTGAGATTTGGATTGGTTTAAGTCGACGGAATAGCATCTAGAAATATAATGGTGGAAACAATAGTACATGGGTGCCCTCTGAACCTCCCTATTCACCAAGACTTACTGACTGCTTTATTATGGGGCAAGAAGAACGAGATTGGAAATGAAATCAGACACATAGGAGTATCTGTGGGTGCTTGTTCCACCAAGTTTGCTAGGGCTTTCAAAACTCCTGATCTTTTATATGTTTATTATCTGGTTTGTGGGGATGGTAACATACATGTATACAGATTTCCAATCACACAATATCATTTACATTAACTATATGCGATTTTCTGTGTGTGCACTGCACTTAGTTGCTCAGTTCAGTTCAGTCACTCAGTCGTGTCCGACTCTTTGCGACCCCATGAATTGCAGCACGCCAGGCCTCCCTGTCCATCACCAATTCCCGGAGTTCACTCAGACTCACATCCATCGAGTCGGTGATGCCATCCAGCCATCTCATCCTCTGTCGTCCCCTTCTCCTCCTGCCCCCAATCCCTCCCAGCATCAGGGTCTTTTCCAATGAGTCAACTCTTTGCATGAGGTGGCCAAAAGTATTGGAGTTTCAGCTTTAGCATCAGTCCTTCCAATGAACACCCAGGACTGATTTCCTTTATTTTTTTTTTCGTTTTTCTTTTTTTTTTTTATATTTTATTTAAATTTTATTTTATTTTTAAACTTTACATAATTGTATTAGTTTTGCCAAATATCAAAATGAATCCGCCACAGGTATACATGTGTTCCCCATCCTGAACCCTCCTCCCTCCTCCCTCCCCATTCCATCCCTCTGGGTCATCCCAGTGCACCAGCCCCAAGCATCCAGTATCGTGCATCGAACCTGGACTGGCAACTCGTTTCATACATGATATTTTACATGTTTAAATGCCATTCTCCCAAATCTTCCCACCCTCTCCCTCTCCCACAGAGTCCATAAGACTGTTCTATACATCAGTGTCTCTTTTGCAGTCTCGTACACAGGGTTATTGTTACCATCTTTCTAAATTCCATATATATGCGTTAGTATACTGTATTGGTGTTTTTCTTTCTGGCTTACTTCACTCTGTATAATAGGCTCCAGTTTCATCTACCTCATTAGAACTGATTCAAATGTATTCTTTTTAATGGACTGATTGGATCTCCTTGCAGTCCAAGGGACACTCAAGAGTTGCTCAGTAGTGTCCAACTCTTTGTGACCCATAAAACTGGAGCCAGCCAGACTCTTCTGTTCATGTGGATTCTCCAGGCAACAATTCTGGAGTGGGTTGCCATGCCCTCCTCCAGGGGATCTTACCAACCCAGGGATTGAACCAGGTCTTCTGTACTGCAGGCTAATTCTTTACCATCTGAGCCACCCTGAGGGGGAAACTCCAGATCCCTTTTCTTTAAAGTTACCAAAAATGTTTAGATCCTTAAAAAAAAAAAAGAGTGGAAGCATATGGAAAATCTGCTGAGATCATTTGCAATTTAAATCTGAATTAGATCAGCTTTGTTTCCAAATTCATCCTCTTACAGCTCAGAAATAAGGTCTTTCTTTAAGATTTTATAATAACGTTGCCTTTATTGTATCTTATTATTTTGTTTTACTAGCCTAAATATGGAGTGATAGTCACAACCTCCTTTGTGGGATTCTTGTGGTTAGTTTCAAAATTGCTATATGAAAACAGGGCCCAGCTCCTTTAGAATGTAAATTGTGTTCCTTTTCCCCAGAGTCAAGGATCCTGTCTATTAAGTTTCAAATTCATTGAAAATACCGGCCAGGCTCTGTTTCACCAAAAATGACAATGCTTTTCTGCTTTTTGTAGCTAGCTGTTTTGTTTTAAATTTTTATTGGAGTATAGTTGCTTTACAAGAGACTTCCCTGATGACTCAGATGGTAAAGAATCTTCCTGTAATACAAGAGACCCGGGTTCGATCCCTGGATTGGGAAGATCCCCTAGAGAAGTTGTTTACAATGTTGTGCTAGTTGTTATCTAGTGTGGGAACCCTTTTATGTGTAACTGCTCTTAGTATTCTGTAGAAAACACTTTGGGAAGATTTCAAGATGTTGTGTAACTGCCAAGGACTCTAGATTCAGTATAGAGTATAGAGTGTACTGAATAGGACTCTATTCAGTATAGAGTATGGGTGACCCTGTCTAACTGGTCAAATTTCTGTGCTGTTGAAGGTAAATAAGAACAACAGTGCTCTTTCCAAATAGGGGTATTTACCATTGGGTGAAGTTAGTGGCCTAAAACTGGTCCAGGAGACAGCAATTACACGTTTTAGGCAAGGGGCATAGCAGCAGACAGGGAGACGGGAGGCACTGCTTGCTCCTGCACTCAGCGGACGTGCTCAGACTGGAGACAAATCTCCATTTGACTTCATGCTGCCTGTTGCCACAGCCTTTTCCAGAAACATGACTCCCATCAAGGAACTGGGTAAGGTGGGAACGTGGAAGCCTTACAGGAACAACTCTACCACCTCCCAGCTCAGATCTCTGCTTCCTAAATCTGGTTGTGAGAGTACAACTGTTCAGCTGGGGAACAGTTTATAAAGTTGGAATTAATTGGCAAGTGTCTTCTTGAGAACACTGGACCTGATTTTTCCTGAAGATAAAGCTTGAAGGTTGCCCATTGATGGTGGTAGTTGTGCCCATGAGGTTGCAAAACTGAAAATGGCCCTGGGGGTTTTGCCGAGTAAGACTAGAAGGAGGAGGTCGTTGGAAAAAGAAAGACTTGAGAGTGAGGCGTGGGATGGCGGGTTGCTCTTTGACTAATTACAGTGGCTTTCAAAAAAACGTTAGCATTTATCTTACTGCGACATTTGCCTCATTGAAGCTGAGCTGTTTTCCCCTCTTTTCAATGAGATATTGAGGGAGCTCTGAACTCTGTGGCAAATGTTAACTTTTTAATGAAAACCCTTGCACGCTGTGTCCCAGAGGCAGGGCCTTTGTGGGACTGAGAAGTAAGCTAAACGAACCGCTGCTCAAAATTCCAGGAGGTTAATAGGCAAATCAACCTAGAAATGGAGAAACCAGCTGTAGCTCTTCTCTTTCCCTGCTTTTCTTACAATTCAAGGCATCTGGGTACCATCTTAGTGCACAAATATCCCATTTTTCAACTTCTGGGGGGTTTTTTGGCTAAAGGAACCATTTGTTTTTTATTATTATTAATGGCATCCTCTATTTGACAGGCTCCAGACAGCCTTGCCAGCTCAGGTCACTGAGGTGGGCTGGGGAGGTAGGAACCATAGCTTGATCCCTTGCCTGACTGAAGCAGAAAGGTCACATTGCCTCTTCTTCCTGCTTCCTGTCACCAGTCCGCTCATGGGGAGGGAACATGGTAGGGATGAAAAGTCCTAGACCCGCACAACTTGAGCTGACAAATAACTTCAGGTGGTCTAACCCATGGGTCCTCAGCCTTAGCTACACACCAGAATCACCTTGGCAGCGGCCGGTGGGGAGGGGTCGGTTTGGAAAGACTAATACTGAGTCTGCTCCACCCCCACCCCAGAGATTCTGATTTAATTAATTGGGGGTGCAGCCCGGGCATGGGGATTTTAAAGAGCTCCCCAGAGGATTTTAACATGCAGCAAAGATTGAGAACCCACTGGTCTAACCCAAACTAAATTCTGCCGTTCTACATGATGGGAATAGGCATCTCCCTCTCCTGAATAGCCACTGACCACTCTCTCTCACACCTGCCCCCACCATTCTTCACTGACCCTTACTCCAAAACACAGCCCAAATGGTTCAGTGACCATTGGGACTAACCAGATTAAACATGGTTTTGCTTTATAATAAGATTTCTCAGAACTTGAATATAATCCTCTGGAGGGTTCAGGGGGAAGATCTTCCCATATCTATTGGACCCCTAATTTCATGGTAGGACTCAGGGAACCAGGGAGCCAGTGACCTATAGACCCTCCCTCCATGGGAAACACTGCCTCTGATCAGTCTCTTGGGCTCTGTGGGAGAGGGAGAGGGTGGGATGATTTGGGAGAATGGCAATGAAACATGTATAATATCATATATGAAACAAATCGCCAGTCCAGGTTCGATGCCTGATACTGGATACTTGGGGCTGGTGCACTGGGATGACCCAGAGGGATGGTAAGGGGAGGGAGGTGGGAGGCGGGTTCAGGATGGGGAACACGTGTACACCTGTGGCGGATTCCTGTTGATGTATGGCAAAACCAATACAATATTGTAAAGTAATTAACCTCCAATTAAAATAAATAAATTTATATTTAAAAAATAAAAAAATAAATCATGAAAAAAAAAAAAGAAGCCCTAAAAAGATGGGTTCACTTTTTTGTGTGTACTTAATGTATTTGACATTCCCAGTGGATCACTTTTAACACCTCTGTCTTCTATACAACAAAATTATTTTTAGTAATAAACGTATAATCAGTAATCACTATTTTGGGAGGTTTTTTAGTTGTAGAACAGTTTAATGTTTTTAAAGGATACATTTTGATGGAAAAACATGATTCAAATTCCATTACATATTCCATGAACGAATGAAAATTTGCATTTGTCAAACAAAAATTTTACATCTCACCATGTGTACTGTTTCCCTCTTGTCAGTTTTAAACAAGTAAAACCTCCAGGTGGTGGTCACATAGAAAGACACAACTGAAGTAACTCAAGTTCTGGGTTTTGTTTTTATAATCACTTGCTGTTATTGTTTATTCCAAATCTACTGTTTGGGAGTCATATCATATCCTGAGGCTAAAGATGCAGACTGAGCTCAAAGCAAACTTGAATGATTCCCAATCATTACAAACTGATTCTGGAAACAAAATACATATAGTTGAGTCCATGCTTATTGGAGCCCAACTTAAAAACTGGGAGTTTTTAAATTAATTTCTGTGTAGCATACAATGTTTATTAAAAGACAAGTAATAGGAATATGCTCATTTGACGTATGTATATATATATGTGTGTGTGTGTGTGTGTTTGGTTGATTGATTAGAATCAATTGCTTAGACCTTAGACCAATAAAAGATTTGAGGGGGAGGAGGAGGATTTTATCACTGACACTGTTGAGCATGGATGACTCATGATAATAAAAGGAAAACTGCTTTAGTCAGTTTTGCTCTTATTTAAAATTCTCTACAGACAATGCAACCCCCTTTTCCTTATCCCCAGGGCAGACCATTCCCACCACTTCATCCTGGTACATCATTCTCTATATCCACGGTCACCAAATCCAAGCACGGAAGGTGGAACAAAACCCAGGTCTCCTAATTCCCATATCGGTACTTTTTTGTGCCTAATGTGTTGAGAAAAATACATTTGTCTCTACAAAGGTTTTAGAAACATTAGATGAAACCTCCAAACTACCCTATAATGAACAATAATAGCAACACAATCTGAAATGTAAGAGTCAGCCAAAATGTCTATTAGTCCATTTGGTTCTGTGTATACTGAGTTTCAAATCATTTCAGCTCATGGGTTTGGGTGACATGTGTCCCTTTAGAAAATAGAGATTGCTTTAGCTTTAATAAGAAGAAAATTGTTATTTCATTTTATTAACAGGAAGCTTGTATCATACTGAAAAAATTCATTGTGTTCAGCTTGAATATTGTATTCATTATGTTTCTTAATCTGTGTGATTACTACCTGTGTAATTTGATGTCTGGCATCTGCTATCAAAATTCTTTTAGTCCATTATATTTCCCATCTTTTTTTGGTAATGGAGGATAAGATTGGGACATGGAAAATTGCAGCAGACTGCCTAAGGGGAATTGCAACCAGCCGGCAGCTGGATAGAGCAGGAAAAGATGTGAAGTTACATAAAGAATTAGAGAAAGGTGGCCTCTAGTTCTGCAGTCTGCTGGCACACCACTGAGGAGGAAATGGAATTGGCCAGTTTTCCAATGTGGTGATTGGCCATTCCTGAATTATTCCCAATAACTCAGGCCGGCATTATCCATTCAGAAAAACTATTAGGGTAAAATATGTGCGGGTGTAAATGGGATATAAGTGTGTAGTACACACTTACAGATTGTTAAATGGAGTATCAGAGGTAAGAAGTGGGGATGGGAGCCAAACTAACAAACTTGCACCAAATTATGGTTAGATAGATATGAGATGCACAAGTCACACACAAAAACAAAAAGAAACCAATCATCCTTTTCTTTTTTCTGCATTCTAACTATAAGCAGCTATTTCATGTAACAGATAATATGAGTCAGGTGGTTTAGCATCAAGGCAAGAAAATGAGCACTGACATCAGATGTACCTAAGTGTAGATCCTTTTTCTGATCCATACAAGCAAATTAAAACTCTTGTTTCCCTTATTTAAAGGGGGAACTATAATATCCACCCTATCAGTTCAGTCGCTCCAACATGTCTGACTCTTTGTAACCCCATGGACTGCAGCACGCCAGGCCTCCCTGTCCATCATCAACTCCTGGAGCTTGCTCAAACTCATGTCCATCGAGTTGGTGATGCGATCCAACCATCTCATCCTCTGTTGTCCCCTTCTCCTCCTGTCTTCAATCTTTCCCAGCATCAAAGTCTTTTCAAATGAGTCAGCTCTTCGCATCAGGTGGCCAAATATTGGAGTTTCAGCATCAGTCCTTCCCAATGAATATTCAGGGTTAATTTCTTTAGGATTGACTGGTTGGATCTCCTTGCAGTCCAAGGGACTCTCAAGAGTCTTCTCCAACACCACAGTTCAAAAGCATCAATTCTTTGTCATTCAGGTTTCTTTATGGTTCAACTTTCACATCCATACATGACTACTGGAAAAACCATAGCTTTGACTAGATGGACCTTTGTTGGCAAAGTAATGTCTCTGCTTTTTAATATGCTGTCTAGGCTGGGCATAGCTTTTCTTCCAAGGAGCAAGCGTCTTTTAACTTCATGGCTTCAGTCACCATCTGCAGTGATTTTGGAGCCCAAGAAAATAAAGTCTCTCACTGTTTCCATTGTTTCCCCATGCCACGAAGTGATGGAACCAGATACCATGATCTTCATTTTCTGAATGTTGAGTTTTAAGCCAACTTTTTCACTCTCCTCTTTTACTTTCATCAAGAGACTCTCTAGTTCTTATTCGCTTTCTGCCATAAAGGTGGTGTCATCTGCATATCTGAGGTTATTGATATCTCTCCTGGCAATCTTGATTCCAGCTTGTGCTTCATCCAGCCTGGCATTTCACATGATGTACTCTGCATAGAAGTTAAATGAGCATGGTGACAATATGCAGCCTTGACATACTCCTTTCCCAATTTGGAACCAGTCTGTTGTTCCATGTCCAGTTCTAACTGTTGCTTCTTGACCTGCATACAGATTTCTCAGGAGGCAGGTCAGGTGGTCTGGCATTCCTATCTCTTTAAGAATTTTTCACAGTTTGTTGTGGTCCACACAGTGAAAGGCTTTAGCATAGTCAATGAAGCAGAATTAAATGCTTTTCTGGAATTATCTTGCTTTTTCTGTGATCCAACAGATGTTGGTAATTTGGTCTCTGGTTCCTCTGCCTTTTCTAAATCCAGCTTGAACACTTGGAAGTTCTCGGTTCATGTACTGTTGAAGCCAACTTGGAGAATTTTGAGCATTACTTTGCTAGTGTGTGAAATGAGTGCAATTGTGCGGTGGTTTGAGCATTCTTGGCACTGCCTCTCTTTGAGATTGGAATGAAAACTGACCTTTTCCAGTCCTGTGGCCACTGCTGAGTTTTCCAAATTTGCTGGCATATTGAGTGCAACACTTTAACAACATCATTTTTTTATGATTTGAAATAGCTCAACTGGAATTCCATCACCTCCACTAGCTTTGTTTGTAGTGATGCTTCCTAAGACCCACTTAACTTTGCATTCCAGGATATCTGGCTCTAGGTGAGTGATCACATCATCGTAGTTATCTGGGTCATTAAGATCTTTTTTGAATAGTTCTACCTTGCTGCTGCTGCTGCTGCTAAGTTGCTTCAGTCGTGTCCAACTCTGTGCGACCCCATAGACGGCAGCCCACCAGGCTCCCCCATCCCTGGGATTCTCCAGACACTGGAGTGGGTTGCCATTTCCTTCTCCAATGCATGAAAGTGAAAAGTGAAAGTGAAGTCGCTCAGTCGTGTCCGACTCTTCATGACCCCATAGACTGCAGCCTACCAGGCTCCTCTGTCCATGGGATTTTCCAGGCAAGAGTACTGGAGTGGGGTGCCATTGCCTTCTAGAGTCTTGTTATTAAATTGTACCATATAAAACCATATATGGTTATGTAGCAAGTCTATTCAGACCATGGCTCATAAACGGCCCTCAATAATTGGTTAGAATCATTTAATGTTTATGGGCTTCCCTGGTGGCTCAGTTGGTAAAGAATCCGCCTACAATGCAGGAGACCCAGGTTTGATCCCTGTGTCAGAAAGATCCAGTGTAGTATGTACATTGTAGTGTTATTAGAAGGTGAAAAGAAGTTAATACATGGGGATTGCCTGGTGCAAATTTATCTATCATTTTAGCACCTTTGTGTGGCTTTATGTGAGTGTGCATTCTTGTTTGTTTGATGAGGTCTGGTTTATTCCCTAGGGGTGGGCATACAGATTCCATTCCACCCTCAGTTTAATTTGGTTCTTGAAATCCCAGTAGTCCTGGCATTGCTGGCATCAGTAAGAACACCTTGTCTCCTCTTCCCCATTTTCCATTTCCTACTCTCCCTGCCCATTGTCCTTGTGTCCTCCTTTACCCTCCTATTTGCCCTGTCTCTCTCCACAACCTGAATATTGTTTTCCATGAGATCCAGGATTCATAACAAATGTTGAGAAAAACAGAGACCATTACTTCTCCTCCACATCAAGGTCAGACCCCTCACTCCCCACCCCTATGACAACATGAACCCCTGCAGAGCCAAACCTGGGAGCACTGAGGGGTCCCATTCTGGGCCTTCTGTCTGCTTAGGGCCATCAGGTGCAACAGAAGCCCGCACAGGGGAGCTTCGGGCAGGCGCAAGGAGCTTTTTCTCTCTGACCCTAACTGGGAGACCCCTGCGCAGTAGCACGGTGGCTGACCCTCTGCATGTGCCCATGCTTTGAACTCCCACTTCCTTCCCTCCTGCAGAAGAGCATGGGGGGACGTGAACATGTTCATGCTCTCTGAGCAGACTTCTTTCTGTAAGATTGCGAATCATCAACCTTGTGGCCCTTTCCCTCGCCTACAGCCTTCTCCCCAACCAGGGCCACTCCCTGCCTAAGGAATGGGCCAAATTGAAGGTTTAGGAGAAGTTAGAGAGGATTGGATACTAGCATTTACCAGCAGTGTGACTCTGAACAGCCTCTGTAAACTCTCTGGGTCTCAGTTTCCTCAGCTGCTAAGTGGAGATAACAATGCCACATATTTTGTAGAGCCATTTAGAGAATTAAATGAATGGTGCCTAGATACACAGAAGGAACTCAGTAAATGCGAGCAGCCTTTCCTTCCATTCTGTTCTGTCTATATTATATATATATATATATTTTTTTTACCACATTAGTATTTTTAAGGTTAGTTTGTGTCTTATAATCAATAATATCTTGTGATGAAGTACAATAAAAACTATCACTTATCAATGGCCTACTGTCTGTGATTTTTTTCTGCTTATTATCTTTTTAAATTATCCCAGTAGCCTCATGATGTCAATATGATTTCCTCTATTTAGTCAGTGAGGAAGATGAGATTCAGAGTAATCACATAGCTGGTAAAAGGCAGAGCTACAGCAGACTCCAGAGCCAATGCTCTTAGTAGGCCCCCAATCACCCATGTCAGCTTCACCAAAAATTACAAACTAGGGGAGACTTGTCTCACCTCCTTCGCTGAAGCTCATCTGTCTCTCCTAGCATTTCCCTCAATCTTATCACCCAAGGCTAGGAGCGCGTGCCAGAAACGCCATATATAAAACTCTTCGTTCTCTGCTGTCCACCTGACTCGATTGGTCTCATGTCCTGGAGTCAGTTGAGCTGTTACCTATGGTCATTACTGACTTAGCTGGTCAAGACTGAAAAAATACAGTAAAAGGGGCAAATATTTATATAGCACTTGTTATGTATCATATCCTGTTCTAAGCTCCTGGAATAAAACATTCAACCTCAAAACATTCAACCCTGTGAGCCAAACACTACTGACAACTCAGTTTGACAGATGAGGAAGCTGAGGCATGGGGAGGTGACGTGACTTGTCCAAGTCATGCAGCCCACACATGGTAGAGTCAGGATTGAACTCCCACCGTCTGGTTTCAGAATTTGCACTCAAAAGCCATCATCCAGACTGCCTATCTCCTCTGAAAAGAAGAGAGCGTGGACATATGTATACCTAGGGCTGATCCATGTTGATAATATGGCAGAAACCAACACCATATTGTCATTATCCTTCAGTTAAAAATAAAGACAAAATAAAAAATAAAAATTTCATGGTTAAAAAAGTAGAGCCCTACAGAAAGAACACTTCAACCAAATGTATTAATCTTCTGAAGCAGTTTTCAGCCACGAGACAAATTGTACAGAGTGGGGAATGCTCTCCAGAGCCATCATCTTGCACTTTAAGTGGTTTTCTGTAGCTAGCCTTCATTCTTTAGACAGAGATGTGTCTGTCCTTTTCTTTGTGGCATCCCATGAGACCAAGATCGTCTCCAGGGCAAGGACCATGTTCAGGCTGTCTTCTTGCATCTCTGTCCCCTCACCCTGGGCCCTCTACCCAGGCTCTACTTCGGGCCCTCACTGCTTTCTCCTGGACCACAGCAACCATAGCCCAATTGTCTGCCTTTTCCTCACTAGCCCTGCTTAATGTTTTCCATGAAAGCTGTTAAAATGCACAGCAAGTTATGTTGCTCTCCTCAAATTCCTCCTGCCTGATAAAAGTTTCTCCAGTTATGCTTCTTAGGACACGATAGCTCTGTGAACAGGATTTCAGTGGGGGAAAAAATACCATGGAGAGTTTTATGATGAAATTTACTGATATCTATAAAACTGCAACATTAAGTGTATTTATAGTTATTATTATGTAATTATTTAACTTTAAGAAATGTACGTGTTCAAGAGTGCACATTCCAGAGATTCGATCTGAATCTGGATACCTAGGCAGCATTTGCCTACTAAAACTGTATTGGATAGTGTCTATATGATGCACATAGATTTTGTATGTGGCTTATCTTAAACATCAATGTATACTTGTGATATTGTCTAGCAAACACTATATATGAAAGCTGTCTAATAAAACTTTCTGGGATGATAGAAATTTTCTATATCTACACTGTCCAATAAACTAGCCATTAGCTCCAGGTGGCTCTTGATTTTTTCAAATATGGCTAGTGCAAGTGAGAAACTAAATTTTATAATTTACTTGATTTTAATTAATTTAAATTTAGACAGTGCCATGTGGCAAGTGAGCGCTGCACTGGACAGCACAGCTGCTCATGGACTACGTGAATCCACGTTTGTTCCTTTCTTGCCACAAGCTGATTTTCCTGGGTGGCCATTGTTTTCCATCTCCTTTAGGCAAGGCTGATATTCTCTCGGCAAGCCAGTTTCATCTTATGCTACCTTCTGCTTTGCTTTAGTCCTATCAAAATCTTTCTTGTTATTCATATATATTCGGCTCTTTCTTTCCTTGTTACTTGGCACACTTTCCTTGCTGTCTTTTCCTCTTCTCCTACTCATTCTTGAGATTCTGCTCAGGTTTCTAAGTTGTCTTCCATCAATACTTCTATTTTTTGCTATGTATATCCCCAGATCTTAGCAGAATTCCTTTTCAGTTCCATTGATAACATCATAGTCTATCTAGGAAAAGTGTATCTTCTGTGGTATTTACAATGTAGCATTTTGTTGAACACCTTTCTTAGATGAACAACAGAGTAGTAGAAATTGTAACAGTTCTCTTCCTCTGCCATTTCTCCTTAGTGCCTCAGAGCAGAAGAGGTGTGGCATATGCAATATTTTAGTTATCTATTGGCATGTAACAAATTATCCTAAAACTTTGCAGATTAAAACAACAAACCTTTATGATCTCAGTTCCGGTGGATCAGGAATTTGGGAGCAGGTTAGCTAGTTCTAGTTCACAGTTCCCGTGAGGCTGCAGTCAGGCTGTCACCTGGGGCTACTGTCATCTGAAGGTTCAGCTGGGGAAGGATCCAGGTCCAAGCTCATTTGTGTGATTGTTGGGTGGTCTCAGCTTCTCACTGACTACTGAGAAGAGAACTCAGTTCTTTGCCATCGGGCCTCTCAGTAGGCTGCCTGATTGTCCTCACAAGCTGCCGGGTAGCTTTACTTAGAACAAGTGATTTGAGACAGAGGAGGGGTGGTGGAGGGAGATGGAAGCCTCATTATTTATGTCTCAGAAGTGACATGCCAGCCCTTTTGCCATATCTATTGGCCACACCAGCCAACCCTTGTACAGTGTAAGAGGGGCTGCACACGGGTATGAATACCAAGTGGGGATTTGGGAGCTAGCTCTCATCCACCTTAATGGCACTATTGCTCTTCAGGGTCTCTAGACCACTGTAATAATGCTGGAATCAATGAGTGAGAATGCTACCTAATATGTCCTCAGATGTCAGACCCTCAGCAACCAACTCTGTCACAGGGCCTTCTCGAGCATGAACACAGATGAGAAAACCCACAAGCAGAGTTTGGCTCAGAACCTCCCTCTTGTCTTCAGGCCCTCAGCTTTGTCACCAGATGACACTTACCCAGGCAGTATAACCCCTCTCGGGCTTCCCCATGGCCAGGTCAACCCTCTAGCATCCTCATTTGTAAAATGGGCATGCCAATACTTCCCTCATTACCCAACGGAACTGGTGTGGACCCAAGGAGAGAATTTAGTGGAAGTGCCCTGTACTCCACCCAGCATCTGACATGTATGGTAAAACCTTGGTGGGCCTCACACACTAGTTTCTGAAGCCCACCGCTCAGCCCCCCTCCTCCTCACACCTGCTTTCCCACCGTCACATCGCTCTCTACAGGGCCACACAGTGCTTCTACTTTAACAAGTCCAAAGACCAGCTGTTTTCTTTTGGTATCCTTTTATTGCAGCTAAAATTCCAAGGGCTGCAGGGGGAAAGCTGCTGAAAACACAACAGGCCCTGGGCCTCACTTCAAAGCAGCTTTCATCATTCTTCACACGCCATTTTCAGGACCCTTGTCTGTTCTCTCCCGGGAACCAGATTCCCCTGGAGATTTTCCTTAGTGATATCACTATTTACAGAACTCTGGCCTTGGACATCATGTTTATATCTGATTTGTACATGTCCACATGGCCCATAAAGTTTATAAGGGGGTTAGAGAGCTTTTCCTTGTTCATAAATCTTTCCCCACAGACTCCCTCTAGGAGTGGGGAAGAAGAAGGCAGGAACAAGAGAGGAAGGGGGCATGAGATTGAACAGAGAGAAGAGTCAGAAGCATAAAGTGGCTTTCCTTGAACTTCTCCCCATCATTTCCTTCCTTCCAGAGGGGCCTCTGTGAGGGCCTGAAAGCTGACTGCCATGAGCAGGTCAAGTAAATCTCCCTTTCACCACCTGTGAGATGGAGATACTAGGAGTGCCTATTCATGAGGCTATTCTGAGGATTACACAAAGAACATGAAGCATTTGGCATGGGCCATAGAAGAATAGCAAAAATGCAATGCATTTTAACTGGAAGAAGTGACGAGACTCCTGTGCTATCCATCCACTGCCTGGCCTCTGTCCCCCAGGCATCCCAGACTCATCACCTAGCTGACTCTTAACTTGTTCTCACTCTGAAAACCTGGCTGCTCAGAACTTCTTCCTGTCATGGGCCATCTGACACCCCCAAACCCCCAGTAAGCATTGGCATAAAAATAACTTGTTCTAGACATAGTTTCTGCATCTTTGAGGCTGAGATTTTCCCCAAGTCAAAGTAGATACATTACTGGCTATAACTCTGTGAATGGCTATGTGAACATTTCTGAAATTTACTCTCCCTCAACTCCTACCTTGCTTAAAAGGAGATGTCTGCAGGCCAAAGGAGTTACTCTGGAAGAATAATAGATCAATAATAATTCACCCCTGGTCACACAAATTCCCTTGGCAGTTGCAACCAATTGGGGCTCAAGAAAGTCATTAAAGCATTGTGTCTACTGAGGCAAGGCAAATGAGAGAAAATTATGAGATTATTTTTTGAATTGCCTTCAAATATCAAAATAGGTAACTTGGAGTAGATTCCTGAATTATCTACAATTGTCTTGAGAGTGTTCTTGTCTCTGAAATCCAAATACCATCTCCCAAATTGCCACTGTCCTCCATAATGAAGCAAAAGTGATCTTTTATAAATCTAAGTCTTAAGAACCCAACACCCTGTTTATAAACCCTCAGTGACCTCTCCTTCCTCCCAAGTTGAAAACAGAACAGCTGAATATGACCTTCCTGCTCTGATGGGGCTATGTCCCCCTTCCCTGGCCCACTGCACAACTCATGTGAGTTCCTCCCCACTTCCAAGGTTCACATGCCCTTCATTCTGCCTGCAAGGCCATGTCCTTCCTCCCTTTGTCTAGTTAACTCCTACTCATCCTTCAGATCTTATCTCAAAGACTGCTTATTCTGAGAAGCCTCCCTGACACTCCCCCAGTTCACTTAGACCATGTAGGGGTTGTTAGTCATAAGCTGCATCCAACATGGCAATGCTTTCCACATTGCTCTTACATGGTCCACTGTGTATTTATTAGTATAGTGCTTGAGTCTCCTGCCAGAGTGTGTGTTTGCTGAGAATAGGGGCTTTGTCTGTTTTTTCCACCCTCTCAGCTCCTTGAACAGTGCCTAGAACCAACTAGGTGCTTAATAAGCACTTGGTCCACGAATGTCTGAATCCCAGAGTTGGTGGATAGTCACCCATTTTTCCATCTTGCAAGACCTTGATAAGTAGAATGTGACCCACATCAGGGTACTGTCTGATGGATCCAGAAAGTCCCTAGATTTCCTGGAAATAACTGAATCAGAGCATTTTAGAAATAGAAAAGAAGTGGGAATTTTATTAGTCCAATCCTTCATTTTATAGATGAGGAAACTAATGAGCAACAAGGTTAAGGGCACTCAACTATTAAATTACAGAGTTGAGGCTTGGATACAGTCCTCAGAATCCCTGCCATCTACACTTCTCATTAAACTATTAATTGTAGACCCCCAAAATGCCAGATAAATGCATAATTCAGATACGTTTGTAATGGTAAATGGTCCAGGCCACCCTCCCCTGCCCCCTCTCCCCCATCTTCACATGGCCTGTTCCTGTTCCTTCCTAAGAAGATATAAACCTTCCTTACATTATCACTCTCCCCTGTTCTGATACCACGGAGGGCCCTCCCTTTGAACTCTGTGTTGCCATGGCAACTGCTCCTTCACAAATATCAAGATTACTGCCCACAATTGCCTATGCTGATGTGGATGGCTGCCAAACAAATCATAGGCGATTTTTTTTTTTTTTTTTTTTTTTTTGAGTCAAGAGGGCTGAAAGCCTCAGATCAAGTTCAAATTATTTGGAGGATGTGTGTGTCAAGGACACTTAGCATCAGTTCTGATGGGAAGGCAGATAAAAGCTTGATTTAGGACAAGGGTAGGGGAGGCACAGGACAGCTCAGCCTCAGAGCTTGGAGAGCTCTTCCAGAAGCTCTTTGATGTGAAGGAGATGTTGGAAGTTGTGTAATTCTTGCAGGCGGCCCAGACACAAAGGCTGCTCAAACAATGCAGAGGGGCCAAATATGCTGAGAGAGCTTGTTCTGTCCTTTATTTTCCCCTCTACTCCATCTCCCCTTCATCCTTCTCAAGAACCCCAGATCCAGCATGCAGGTTTTGTCCCAAGGAGAGAGACATTCATGCCACAGGAGTACATTTACAGGCTATTGGACTTGGGATGTAATTGGAGCTGCAAGGGGTTCTTGTATATTAAGAGTTGTGGTCAACACAGTTATAGAGACTAGTCTAGGGGTAACCTAAGGCAAGTTCTGATTGCTTGGGATGGATCATGAGAGAGAAACAAATGCCTTACAAATTGGTCACATCCCATTTAGCTCATATTAATTTACATCACCGACCCCCAGGGCTAACAGGCAGTATTTTTCTTCCTTTTGTTTCTCCTCTCCATCCCCCAAGTGACTTCCTCTTTTCTTTTCTCTTTCATCCAATAGTGTCGGCCTGACTGTTTCTTGTTTGCTTGAGTTCTATTTTGTTATTTAACTGTTGCGCCTGCCAGCCCCCAGATCTTTCACGATGTAAAACCCACGCTACATATGCCCCCTCATAGCCTGCTTTCCATCAGCTTTGCCTAAATCAAGTTGCTGGATCAGTCCCGTGTGTTAGTAGTATAATAACTTTCCTGAGCAGGACAAAATTGGTGCAGAGAGTGTTGCCTTTTCTGCTTCAAAGGCTTGAGAGATTCCTTTAACCACAAAAATGAGAATAGAACGTAATGGATATACGAGGGTCCCACGATGGCAATCTCGCTGCTGGAAATGTTCATGAATTACCTGTAATTTACCTCAAAATGTACCATATGTTGGACTGCAAGATGCACTTTTCCTTTTTTACTTAAATGGACTGCTATTCAGAACACTTTTTTTCCCCCTTGACATGGGAATGGATGTGGGGAATAGACTTGGGGGAAGGGCCCCACAGAAGTTTCACAAATGAAAGTGGGCACATGGTATCATGCAAATGTTTTGTACAAGGGAAAGAAAATGGAATTAGGTGCATTCCCCCACCCCCCACCCCCTCTTTAATACACCATCAGTCCCACAGGGCCAGGATGGGAAGATTAAAGACACTTTTGGAGGGAGGAAGGCAATGAACCATCAATTCACCAGTTCCCTTCATGCATCTCATGCAAAGGGACAGAAATGACAGACCCTTCCATGGCTTGATTTATACAGTCAGGAGATTTGAAGAGTGGCTCTGCCAAAACAGAGGGAAGCCCCATCACCTAGGATGCCCCTTGCTTTCTGCACTGTCCTGTACCAATCTGCCCTGCACTCTCTCTTCCCTGTTTATTGAGATAGCTTATTACTATTTCTGTAAGTGTCAAAACTTTCACTTCTTCAAATCTTTTGAATACCTCCAGAATCTCAGCTTCCAAATCCTCCTGAAATTGAACAGATGCAGACAGGGAAGAGACAACAATGGCAAACCTTATTTTCCACGCAGAGCCACAGCCTTGTCACTAGCCCTGCCACATCTGCGTTTTTTGAAGGGAAATGTCATAATATTGCTAATCAATAGGAAGAGTGACAGGCCCATTTGTCAAGAATAAGCCAGCACTGCAGCTGTTGTGCTCCTCTGCATCTTTCTCTTGGGCTTTGCAAAGGGAAGCCCAGAGAAGGGTCTGCTGTGTGTCTGGTATAGCCCCCTTCTCTGATGGGGGACAATAGGGAGCCTCTGGATGGGGGGAATGCTGTGACAGCTTGCTGATGCTCAGAACAGGTTGGGTCAAATGCAATGGCTAAAGGAACTGGGGAAACAACATGGAGTTTCTAATAGTGGCGTGCAAACGGAACCAGACACGCTGCAAGGGGAGAGGATCTTCTGTATCAGGAAGTCTATTGACCCTTAATCCAGGGAGTGCAGCTGTTTATGTGTTTCTTTTGAGCTGCAGATGTTTCTTGCTGGTCCACTGATCAGAGGAACAAGCAGGTCATCTCAAAGGAGAGAAGAGGGGGAGGTGGGGTTGGGACTCCAACTTAATGATGATTTTCATCTTTGCTGTGGAGGAAAATGTAACCAGAGGCTAGAAAATGGTGGCAGGGCGGACTGCAATCTCTGCCCCCCCCCCCCACACCAGCTCCCCTGAGCTGATAGAAATCCGGACAGGCAGAGCTCGCCACAATAATCAGATCAGTCATGCGTGTGGCCTGGATGTATGTGGAGGTGACAGGACTGAAATGCCCTTTTCCACCCTACCAAAATATTTTTTAAATTAGGGAATTAATCTTGATCGACTCTTGTATCTCCAGCTTAGCTGACCCCGATTATTATTATGGCTTTTCATGCTTGAGGGGTAGTCCCCAAAACTACTAATTTTGTTTGGTACAAGGCAGAGAATACTGATATTAATGAGGAAGCCCTTAAAGAAACCCTGGAAACACTGGTAGCTTTCAATTGGCACTTCTCCTGTTTCTTGCTCTTAAAGAGAGGTGATGCTCTAGAAAAATGCCTTTTTTCTAAAATTAGCCTCAGTTTTTGGCATTAGAAAGCAATTAATACCCAATTTAAAGACAAAGGTGGTATTGTTAGTGTATTGTCAGGTATGAATCTTTCAGAAAGATAAGGAAGTGAAAATATGTCAGGAAAGAAATTTTTGCAAAATAATAGTCCAGCCTCGAGGTCAGTGAATGAATATCCATAT
This sequence comes from Bubalus kerabau, assembly GCF_029407905.1. Classification (NCBI taxonomy): domain Eukaryota; kingdom Metazoa; phylum Chordata; class Mammalia; order Artiodactyla; family Bovidae; genus Bubalus; species Bubalus kerabau. Next base: position 73,716,306 of record NC_073631.1, on the reverse strand, counting down.
GTTTGCAGGATCCCAGATGCAAATGCCACTGGAAATTTTTGCTTGCTTAAAGGAAGATACTGAGTTTAAAACAGTATAACATATGGTTATAGACTAAGTTATGTCCCTTCCACCACCCCCCAGATTTGTATGTTGAAGGCTTAACCCCCTAAGGTGACTATCTGGAGTCAGGGTCTTTAGAAGGTCATTGAGATTTAGAAGGTAATTTAAGAAGATAATAAGGATGGGGTCCCTCCTGGGGTTGTGAAGATTCCCCTGAAGGAGGAAATGGCAACCCATTCCATTATGGTTGCCTGGAGAATCCCATGGGCAGAGGGGCCTGGGGGGCTACAATCCATAGGGTCACAAAAGTTGGACCTGACTGAAGCAATTTAGCATGCACTCCCTAATCTGATAGGACTTTGGCCTTATAAGGAGAGGATGATGGGAAGATCTTTCTCTCCATTATGTAAAGAGAGAGCAAGAAGGCAGCCATCTGCAATGTGTGAAGAGAGCTCTCAACAGAAACTGAGTCAGCTGTTGCCTTAATCTGTACTTTTTAGCCTCCAGAACTGCAAGAAATAAATTCATGTTTTTTAATCCACCTAATGGCAACCCACTCCAGTGTTCTTGCCTGGAGAATCCCAGGGACGGCGGAGCCTGGTGGGCTGCCGTCTATGGGGTTGCACAGAGTCGGACACGACTGAAGCGACTTAGCAGCAGCAGCAGCAATCTATGATACATTATGTCAGCTTAAACTGATTAACACATATTTTTCTCCAAAGTAAAGCACCATGATAATAATATTCCAGACATGGTAACTTTGTAACCCCCCTAGAAGCACAAGTACAGGGCAATAAGATTGATTTTTAAAAGCATATTCAAGTATCCATGCAAATGAGTAAAGATCTTTTCATGGTAGTTTACTTGGAATACTGATGGAGCCCCACTGATAATGCCTTTATTGGTAACACTTGAACCGTCTTCTTAGAATTCAGAACCAGCAGCATATTGGTGAAGCTCTTCTGTAGAGACATGCTCTTGTTTTTAAGGGTGGTTTAATTTACTGCTTCCATGTATAAGTCATTCAGAGCAAGTCTGGCAATCTGTCTAGTAATCAGAAAAAGTTACCATTGTTTGGATCAACAACAAGGTGTGTATGTGCAATGATAAGGCTCATGGGACTTACAATTATCTTAGAAGATTATTCTGAAAGTGTAGTCTGGGTCACAATCAGTCAGGGAGCATCACAGAGCAAGAGACCTGCCTTGAGGGGAAGGGACTCATGGCTTATGAGTACCTTGCTCTGATACCTCAGTTTTTGAGTTTATTTGATTCTTACAGAATTTTTAGAGGCATATATTTTCATCCATGGAAAAGTAGCCTTCATTTTATTGGATAAATCCTGATAAGTTTGTTCAAGCAAAACAAAAAACTCTTCACTGACACTGATACAATCAATAAGCACAGATTCTAGAGCAGACACAAGTGAGTGTGAATCTCAGATCTGCCACTTACAGGCTGCATGGCCTTGGGTCCATCCACATAAGCTTTCTGTGGCTCAGTGTCCTCATCTGTAAAATGGGCTGTGGTGGAGTACTAAGTTAAATTAGATGAGATAATGTACATAAAACACCCAGAGGAATGTTGATGTATAGCAGACATCTGTTCATGTTAGTTCCCTTCTTGGTTGCTTTCATACTTTGGGATCAAAGCTGATGCCCAGAGGCAGGGATAAAATAGTAAGTAATCATACTGTCAGCTTGACAATGACATAGAGGTGGAACAGAAGGAAGGTGCTTTTACTCTAACTGTGAGGCATCAAAGGGAAGGGCCCTTCAGTTTGTAAAAAATGGCTCTAAATGGCTTTCCTTTTCTCATATGATAGTTCTGGCTCCTTTTATTTAAAGCTGTCACTTGGCAGCTTTTCTTTTATCCCTTTGCCTTTCTGCCTCCTTCCCTTGCTTCCTGTTGGGGATGACAGTATCAAGGTGCCTTGCTTTGGATTTTTGAACCTGGAGAAGAGTTTTCAGGCTGCAGATTTATTTCCTATTATGTCAGAGCTGACCACATCACTGTTCAAGGGAACGTGTCCAAGATTATGAAGTGAAGAGTGGTGGGAAATAAAGACTGTTGATCAAGGCAGAATGGGCACCGAAGAACAGTCCAGTATTTCTTTTGACACTTGTTTCTTTCTTTGGGCTTTTGTCTTCACACAAGGAAAACTTCCTAAATCTTATTTTCTTCTGGATTATCAGAAATAGTAGATTAATCTAACACAATTGAGGGTACCTTTTGGGCTGTGTTTGTCTAAGCTCCTCTGGTACATAGAGCTTCTAGCGACTGATTGTTGAGGGGTCTAGTAATTGACATATGGAGGTTTTTGAGTGATAGGAAAGAACAGTATACATGCTGACCAGAGGTCTTTTCTGGGACCTGCAGGAACATTCCCACTGATGGTTTGTGCAAAGCACCCTCTTATCTAGTCAAACGCTTACCCACAAGCAAACTACCCATGAGTCAGTACAGTTACTGAGGAAGATTTAAAAATTTTCTTATACTGTGAAATCTTTCAGAGTGACAAATGAACTAAGGTTGCCAACTTTTTTCATTGGCATCATTTTCAACAAACAACTGGCAAACAGCATATTGTCAAGCACCAAGTCAGCCGACATGGACTAGCTGTGGCTTACGGAAGGGAAGGTGGGTGATCTAATGTTCCATGTGCTCTCTAACCGGAGAAGGCAATGGCTCCCCACTCCAGTACTCTTGCCTGGAAAATCCCATGGGCGGAGGAGCCTGGTGGGCTGCAGTCCATGGGGTCGCTAGGAGTTGGACACAACTGAGCAACTTCACTTTCACTTTTCACTTTCATGCATTGGAGAAGGAAATGGCAACCCACTCCAGTGTTCTTGCCTGGAGAATCCCAGGGATGGGGGAGCCTGGTGGGCTGCCATCTATGGGGTCGCACAGAGTTGACACGACTGAAGCGACTTAGCAGTAGCAGTGCTCTCTAACTTAGTGAGGAAGGACTCTCTGGGGGTTAAAGTTATATAGAAGGCAGTGATATGATACACCGGCAAATGCACATATGTATACACTTTGGAGTCAGGCAAACCCAGATTTGAATCTTAGCATGACTGTAAGACAAGTCATTCACCTCAGCCTCAGTTTTCTACCTGTAAAATGAGAAACATAATACCTACCTATAAACAAAGACTCAGGGTATCTCTGTAGGTAGCTGGACTGTTATGTACTACTATTTTGTAATAATCATCTACTTCCCTGTAGGGTGACCAATGAAACTGGGAAATTGATGGGGCGGTATTAAAACAGAGGAGGCCAGTTTGCAGAGTGAGAAAGAGGATCTGTGGTATTTATAGTTTACTGTGATAAAATTCTTTACAAAGCTAAGTTGAAAGGAAGTGGTTTTAAATGTGCAGAACTAACAGATTATAAGATTTTACAAGGTGCTGCTGTTATTTGGAAACATGTAGTTTGCTTAAGGAGCCGACAGAAAGGGATCTGTGCTTGTTTTATTCTTAAGTGGAAAAATTCCCTGAACTGTTTTTACTAGCGACTTGTAAAGAACTAAGTTGAACTGAAGAAAAATGGGCTGGGAAGTGAGAGAAATGTGGGTTTAGCCACAGACTATGCTCTGGTCCTCCTCATTAGAGAGACCAGCATTTGGTACTATTAAATTGATTGCTGGAGCTTCCTATTAGTATATCCATATTTGACATACCCCCTAGGAGAGTAAAACAGTGACCCTGAGGTCAACTAGAGGGCTAGAGAGCTTGTTAAAAGGGAATCTATTTTCCTTTAGCCTCTGCTTGTTCTTGGAGTGAGTGACCTCCCAACGGTTGAACCCCACAGCTCTTCAGATGACCCTGCCCACTGCCACAGGCAGATACCCACCACCCAGACAGCCAATGGTTCAGCTGGGTACCATGCTTCCCAGTGGGCTCTGGAAGTTTAAGAATGGTTTGGTGAAGAGGTGAAAAATAAAGCCTCAGATCTGATTTCACCCAAGCCTGCTTAAGTGCTTTTTCAGCTGTCAAAGATTGTGCCAACAGTGTCCAATCTACACACTCAGATCACCTGGAGATATCTCTTACTAGTCCCAATGCCAGGTCACAGTCCATACCAAGTGCATCAGGTGACTTGGGGGGTAGAGACAGACATCAGTACTTTTTAAAAAGCTTTGGGTGATTCCAATGTGCAGCAAAGTTTGGGAACCATTAGACTGAGCTATACAAACTAGATATTATCTCAAGGCTTGTGAATGTATTTAGAATAGCTGACACTTGGTAGATACTTGATAAATGATGGCTCCCTTTTCTATTAGAAGGTTTGGTGATAATAATAATAATAGTAATAATAAAGAAAGAAAGTGAAGTCACTCAGTCATGTCCAACTCTTTGTGACCCCAAGGACTATAGCCCACCAGGCTCCTCTTTGTGACCAGGCTTCTCCATCCATGGAATTTTCCAGGCAAGAGTACTGGAGTGGGTTGCCATTTCCTTCTCCAGGGGATCTTCCTGACCCAGGGATTGAACTTGGGTCTCCTGCATTGTAGGCAGATGCTTTACCATTTGAGCCACCAGAAAAGCCCCACCCAAATAATAGCCAGCTGTTACGTTATCAACCCTCCTGAGTTGGTCCTCAACTGGGGTCCTCCAGGTCAGTGTCACCCGCACCAGTAGTAGGAGACCAAGTTAGGTTCAGAAACAAAGGGAACATTCTAAAGAGAATGGAGATGGGTGAGTTCGGCTCTAGAGCACACACCCTCTGGCCCTGCTGTGGAGGGCGGGGGGCTGCTTTAGAGGAGAAGGGGTGGAGCTCTCCAGGGTCAGGTGCAGCTGCGCTTCTCAGGCTTCAGATCGCAGTGCCCTGTGCAGCCTCTCTGCACATGGCCCACCACCACCATCCTGAATCACAGTATCTTGTGTGGTGCTTCTGCACACAGTCCCCAAGCTGAGGTGTTGGCAGGGTGGTTCTGCACCAGGAACTCTGGTCTGAACAGCTGGGTGTGAAGCCTCTGCCCACGGCTCCCTGTGAGCAAGTGAAAGATAAAGGACAAAGAAAAAAATGTTAGAGTTTATTACTCAGATTCTGTTGTTATTCCCTAGGAATTGTTAATGGGCTTTGCCTGTGATAGTTACACATTTAGGACACTTGATAGTTTACTCTTGGGCTTCCCTGGTAGCTCAGATAGTTAAGAATCGCCTGCAATGCAGGAAATTTGATTTTAATCCCTGGGTTAGAAAGATCCCCTGGAGAAAGGAATGGCCACTCACTCTAGAATATTCTTGCCTGGAGAATCTCATGAACAGAGGAGCCTGGTGGGCTACAGTCTAGGGGTTACAAAGAGTTGACATGACTGAGCGACTAATACACTTACTTACAGTTTGTTTTTGCTGACTGTATAGAACTTCTCTATCCTTGGCTGCAAAGAAGGTAATCAATCTGATTTTGGTATCGACAATCTGGTGATGTCCATGTGTAGAGTCTTCTCTTATGTTGTTGGAAGAGGGTGTTTGTTATGACCAGTGCATTCTCTTGGCAAAATTCTGTTAGCCTTTGACCTGCTTCGTTTTGTACTCCAAGGCCAAATTTGCCTGTTATTCCATGTATCTCTTGACTTCCTACTTTTACATTCCAGTCCCCCATAATGAAAAGGACACCCTTTTTTGGTGTTAGTTCTAGAAGGTCTTGTAGGTCTTCATAGAACCATTCAACTTGAGCTTCTTCAGCATTACTGGTCAGGGCATAGACTTGGATTACTGTGATATTGAATGGTTTGCCTTGGAAACGAACAGAGATCATTCTGTCATTTTTGAGACTGCATCCAACTACTGCATTTCAGACTCTTTTGGCTACTCCATTTCTTCTCAGGGATTCTTGCCCACAGTAGTAGATATAATGGTCATCTGAGTTAAACTCACCCATTCCAGTCCGTTTTAGTTTGCTGATTCCTAAAATGTCGATGTTCACTCTTGCCATCTCCTGTCTGACCACTTCTAATTTGCCTTGATTCATGGACCTAACATTCCAGGTTCCTATGCAATATTGCTCTTTATAGCATCAGACTTTACTTCCATCACCAGTCACGTCCACAACTGGGTGTTGTTTTTGCTTTGGCTCTGTCTCTTCATTATTTCTGGAGCTATTTCTCCACTGATCTACAGTAGCATATTGGGCAACTACTGACCTGGGGAGTATCCTATCTTTCTGCCTTTTCATACTGTTCATGGGGTTCTCAAGGCAAGAATACTGTAGTGGTTTGCCATTCCCTTCCTCAGTGGACCATGTTTTGTCAGAACTCTCCACCATGACCTGTGCATCTTGGGTGGCCCTACATAGCATGACTCATAGTTTCATTGAGTTAGACAAGGCTGTGGTTCATGTGATCAGTTTGGTTAGTTTTCTGTGATTGTGGTTTTCTTTCTGTCTGCCCTCTGGTAGAGAAGGATAAGAGGCTTATGGAAGCTTCCTAATGGGAGAGACTGACTGAGGGGGAAATGGAGTCTTGTTCTCATGGGCAGGGCCATGCTCAGTAAATCTTTAATCCAATTTTCTGTTGATGGGTGGGGCTGTGTTCCCTTCCTGTTGTTTGACCTGAGGCCAAACTATGATGGATGTAATGATGATAATGGCAACCTTCTTCAAAAGGCCCCATGCATGCATTGCCGCACTCAGTGCCCCCGAATCTGCAGGAGGCCACTGCTGACGCACGCCTCCACCAGAGACTCCTGGACACTCACGGGCAAGTCTGGGTCAGTCTTTTGTGGAGTCACTGCTCCTTTCTCCTGGGTCCTTCTGTGCACAAGGTCTTATTTGTGCCCTCCAAGAGTCTGTTTCCCCAGTCCTGTGTAATTTCTGGTGGCTCTGTGGTGGGGTTAATGGCGACCTCCTCAGAAGGGCTTATGCCATACCCAGGTCTGCTGCACCCAGAGCTCCTGCCCCTGCAGCAGGATGCTGCTGACCCATAACTCCACAGGAGACACTCAAACACAGCTCAGGCTCAGTCTCTGTGGGGTCTCTGGGTCTTGGTGTGCACAAGGTTTGTTTGAGCCCTCTGAGCATCTCTGGCAGTTATGGGGTTTAATTCTAAACGTGATTTTGCCCCTCCTACCATCTTGCTGGGGCTTCTCCTTTGCCCTTGGACAAAGGATATCTTTTTTTGGTGGATCCAACATTCTACTATTGACAATATTTCAGCAGCAAGTTGTAATTTTGGAGTTCTTACAGAAGATGAGCGCACATCCTTCTATTCTGCCATCTTGAAGACTGTGGCTCAGATCATGAATTCCTTATTGCCAAATTCAGACTTAAACTGAAGAAAGTAGGGAAAACCACCAGACCATTCAGGTATGACCTAAATCCAATCCCTTACAATTATACAGTGGAAGTGACAAACAGATTCAAGGGATTAGATCTGATAGAGTGCCTAAGGAACTATGGACGGAGGTTCGTGACATTGTACAGGAGGTAGGGATCAAGACCATCCCCAAGAAAAAGAAATGCAAAAAGGCAAAATGGTTGTCTGAGGAGGCCTTACAAATAGCTGAGAAATGAAGAGAAGCTAAAGGCAAAGGAGAAAAGGAAAGATATACCCATTTGAATGCAGAGTTCCAAAGAATAGCAAGGAGAAATAAGAAAGCTTTCCTCAGTGATCAATGCAAAGAAATAGAGGAAAACAATAGAATAGGAAAGACTAGAGGTCTCTTCAAGAAAATTAGAGATATGAAGGGAATATATCATGAAAAGATGGGCACAATAAAGGACAGAAATGGTATGGACCTAACAGAAGCAGAAGATATTTAGAAGTGGTGGCAAGAATACACAGAACTATCCAAAAATATTGTCATGACCCAGATAACCACAATGGTGTGATCACTCACCTAGAGCCAGACATTCTAGAATGTGAAGTCAAGTGAGCCTTAGGAAGCATCACTACAAACAAAGCTAGTGGAGGTGATGGAATTCCAGTTGAGCTATTTCAAATCCTAAAAGATGATGCTGTGAAAGTGCTTCACTCACTATGCCAGCAAATTTGGAAAACTCAGCAGTGGCCACAGGACTGGAAAAGGTCAGTTTTCATTCCAATCCCAAAGAAAGGCAATGCCAAAGAATGTTCAAGCTACCACACAATTGCACTCATCTCACATGCTAGTAAAGTAATGCTCAAAATTCTCCAAGCCAGGCTTCAGCAATATGTGAACCATGAACTTCCAGATGTTCAAGCTTGTTTTAGAAATGGCAGAGGAACCAGAGACCAAATTGCCAACATCTGTTGGATCATCGAAAAAACATGAGAGTTCTAGAAAAATATCTACTTCTGCTTTATTGGCTACACCAAAGCCTTTCACTGTGTGGATCACAACAAACTATGGAAAATTCTTGAAGAGATGGGAATACCAGACCACCTGACCTGCCTCCTGAGAAATCTGTATGCAGGTCAAGAAGCAACAGTTAGAACTGGACATGGAACAACAGACTGGTTGCAAATTGGGAAAGGAGTATGCCAAAGTTGCATATTTAACTTTTATGCAGAGTACATCATGTGAAATGCCAGGCTGGATGAAACACAAGCTGGAATCAAGATTGCCAGGAGAGATATCAATAACCTCAGATATGCAGATCACACCACCCTTATGGCAGAAAGTGAAGAACTAGAGAGCCTCTTGATGAAAGTGAAAGGAGAGTGAAAAAGTTGGCTTAAAACTCAACATTCAGAAAACTAAGATCATAGCATCTGGTCCCATCACTTCATGGCAAATAGATGGGGAAACAATGGAAACAGTGAGAGACTTTATTTTCTTGGGCTCCAAAATCACTGCAGATGGTGGCTACAGCCATGAAATTAAAAGATACTTGCTCCTTGGAAGAAAAGCTATGCCCAAACTAGACAGCATATTAAAAAGCAGAGACATTACTTGGCCAGCAAAGGTCCGTCTAGTCAAAGCTATGGTTTTCCAGTAGTCACTTACAGATATGAGAGTTGGACCATAAAGAAACCTGAGAGCCAAAGAATTGTTTTTTTTGAACTGTGTTGTTGGAGAAGACTCTTGAGAGTCCCTTGGACTGCAAGAAGATTCAACCAGTGTATCATAAAGGAAATCAGTCCTGAATATTCATTGGAAGGACTGATGCTGAAGCTGAAACTCCAATACTTTGGCCACCTGATGTGAAGAACTGACTCAGTAGAAAAGACTCTGATGCTGGGGAAGATTGAAGATGGGAAGAGAAGGGGATGACAGAGGATGGTTGGATGGCATCACTGACTCGATGGACATGAATTTGAGTTAGCTCCGGGAGTTGGTGATGGACAGGGAGGCCTGGCATGCTGCAGTCCATGGGTTTGCAAAGAGTCAGACAAGACTGAGCGACTGAACTGAACTGAACAGTTTGCTCTTATATTTGTTTTTGTTTTAAACCTCACCATTCTCCCGTGAGTTGAGCATAAGTAACTGAGTACTACAGTTTCCATCTTTCAGATGAGGAAAGGGAAAGCTACCTTCCCAAGCAGAACTTGGCCTGAAGCTGGGTCATTTGACTCCTAGTCCAGTGCTATTCCCACCACATAACACTGACTCTATGCTCAAAGAGCTCCCACCAGAGGCTTGGGGGAGGGAAGAACACACGTATGCATAAAAATGTACTGAGAATGCACAGTAGGTAATAGAACACTCCAAGTTACTAATGAGTTGAGAGCATTTGTAGAAAGCCAGGTGGGGGTCCTCACCCAGTGTAAACTTCTCAGTGCTGCAGCTGGATTGGAGGGGTGGCAGGATCCTCTTGTTCTTCCTGAACTTAGCCAGTGTACCAGACATCCTTGACCTCTCAGGCAGGCACAGGATGAGAAGCTGAACAGATCAGAGACTAGACCAGACCTGCCAGGGCCTGATCTGCTCCTTCCATTTGCTGAACATGAGAGGAAGTACAAAGTTGGGTCCACCATACCTGAATGTGAGGGGGCAGGAGGGTCCAAAGAGGGATGTCCTGCATTCTCCCCAGGTCCACGCAGGGTGTTAACAGCTAACCCCATCTCCTTCCACTGAATCAGATAACTCTTTCTTCCTCTTTTGGAGAAGGCAAATTGTGAGACTTGAGGAAGGTGCTAGAAGCGTTGGTTTTCATATTTGCTCTCTTGTGGGCTGAAATGGAATCAAGTATGCATGGGAATGGGACTTAGGATTCTTCCTGTGGCAGGTAGAAGGTGACCAAGCGCCATGTAAATCTTACTGCAAACAGCAGCCATGAGGAAATAGGATGTTGTGGGCAGGATGAGGCTCCATTAGGGCTTAGGAGTTGACTTGGATCTTGAAGAGGAAGTAGAGTCTGAGAAAATGAAGTCTTTTGCTGAATATCTTCTGATTCCTTGATTCAAGGTGTATGAGGTGGCTTTTAGGGATTGATTTGAATAAACCTGATATGGCTAATAATTTACTAACTAATCAGATGGAGCTGAAAACACCACGCTGGGGGCTGTAATGGAAGCCCAGCATCACAAGGATGTGTGACAGGTACAGGGTGTTACTCAGCCAAGCTAGCTAAACAGTCCCTTTTGAAATATGCTGCTTTTTATTTACTTCTGAAAAGCTCAGGAGGATGAATGTTGCAATTTTGAGGAAAAAGATTCATCAAATCACCATGTACCATGATGGACTGGGTCAATGTTGTCTTGAGACATTGAATCCTGGGTTTTAAGCCTAATTCTGACATATATGCGAGTGGCCTCAGACATGTGGCATGTCGCCTCCATGGCAGTTTCCTCCAGTGACTCAAGGATGATAGTAGCATCTATTCCAAAGAGTTGTTCTGAGGTTTAGATGCGATAAAGCATGAATATGAAGAGTCTAGCTCCTGATGTACATTATGTGCTTAATAAATGCAGTTTTGTTAATTACTGGTTTTATTGTCATTACTAGACCTTGAGATTCATCCTGCTGTAAAAATGATTCTCAATGATTTTTCAGGGCCAGAGCTGTCTAATCATGGCCAAAAACTTACGTTGCTTTGCTTTTTGTCATTTTTGGGTTTCAGATTTTTATTCTTTGACCTCCAGGCGATTTGTCCCCTTGAATGAGAATTTGAAACGGGTCTTTCTACCTTTATTAACATTCTGTCCATCTTTCAAGTTACATTTCAAATTCCATTTGGGGAAATTAGGAAACACTTTATGGAGGAGCTGGTGTTCATCTCTCCCTCTCAGCTCCCACAGGTCTTTATAATTTTATTACGGCATTTATCATATTCTATCCAGCACTGCAGTTATATACCATCTGTCTCTTTCACCACTCAGTAACTTTCCTGAGGGTAGGAAGAAGAAGGTCCATTTATCTTGGAAGTCCCCACATCACATAGTAGAGTACCTGGCACACAGTAGATGCTCAACAAATATCTGTTACATTGGAATGATTCCAAATGTTTTAGAAAGACTTCCTTATAATCATTCACTTTTCTATTTGTTCATTGAGCTTTCCAGCTGGGAAGGATAATTTGGGAGATTATCATGAAGCAACCTCAAGTTTCATGAACCAAAGGTAGAGTGATTATTATTCTTGAGTTTTTGATATCATTCCTCATAGAGATGTATATAAAATACAGAGCAACAAAATACTGAAGAACTATTGTTACCTGGCATCTGTGGGCTCCACCCCTGTTATTGTGACTTTGAACTGTGTGACCCTTACTAAGTCTTGAACCTCTCTGAACCTATTTCTCTGTTCGTAAAATGAAGGTGTTTCTCTTTTACTTATAAATCTAAATAATTCCTGGTTTCTTTAAATACAAAGAGGAATTTTGCCATTGTTCTCAAAAATGTAAGTTGAATAGGTCAGTTTTCCATTAACTCACTACTAATCCTTAGGACCTAGAAAAGTGTCTGGAATAGAGGAAGTGTGTGTGTGTGTGTCTGTGAGAGTCACTCAGTTGTGTCTGACTCTTTGCAACTCCATAGGCTGTGGTCCACCGGGTTCCTCTGTTCATGGACTTCTCCAGGCAAGAATACTGAAGTGGGGAGCCATTTCCTTCTCAAGGGATCTTCCTGACCCAGGGATTGAACCTGGATCTACTGCATTACAGGCAGATTCTTTACCATCTGAGCCACCAGGCTGCTCAACAAATACTAACTGACTAAATGAACGAAGAAATAAATACATTTAGACAAAATTTAGAAGTGTTGAGATATAGTACTTAGGAATAGTTATAGTTCTGTTCCCTCAAAATACCTGTTCCTGGGAGACTCTTACTAAGGCAAGAAGTACACTGTGGGAGCAGATATGGAAAATAAGACCTGAGCTCTGCTTGACCTTTTTCTACACTATGGCATGAGCTTCGCAAGGTTAACTCTGTGTATACCAGAGCAATGAATGTTTTACATGGCACAGTTTTTTATTGTGTGCAAATGTCCCATAGAATGTAAGACATTTTATTACCCAGTAAATGTCAGTACAAACCCCAATCATTCATGTCAACCAAAAGTCCGCCCCCAAACACTCTCCCTAGGAGCAGTGTGCAACCTCTCATGGAGAGCCATGGTCTGTCCTCTGACTCGTTGAGTTATGGATGGAGATCACTGCATGGCTTCTCTTCTTCACTGAAGAAATTTATAATTTGATACGAATAAGACAGTATCAACTTTGGTCCTTCCTTGTTAGGAAGATCAGACACATGAAAACTGTGGTCTTGTGGAAAGTCCAGTCCTCTACTAGGAACCTGGTCTGCCCTCCCATTCTCATCTCCCAGAGAGATGATGACCAAATCCAAAGCGGTGATCTCATGGAGAAGCTACAGAAGATGTTGCTGTGGAATTGTCATGACTATTCATTTGATGTATACTTAGAAACCTGAATAACCCAAGTTATCAAAACCTTGGTTGATGCCGCATTACTGGCCAATCCGAAGCCTGAATCTTCCTGATGTTGAAGATTCTTTGTTCACCTTAAGGTTTTAGTTCCAAGCTAAATGGACTTCAATTTTTATCTTTTGTCTGATGGGACCTGAATGTTAGCAGTTAATGCTGCTTCCTCAGTCCTAATGTGGGGGAACCTTAGTGGTAACATTCCTGCTCAGCTCCGTAGTGGATAGGTCTGTAGCTGACTACTTGTCCCCATGAATACTGGGTAATTGTATTTAATTCTGGGTGTTTAGTTCAGTGTTAGGAAACCCACTCTCCACAAGCTTGGGTCACATATCCTCCAGTATCTGTGTTAGTCAGTATTTATAGTGATATTTTGGACTGCAAGGAGATCCAACCAGTCCAATCTGAAGATCAGCCCTGGGATTTCTTTGGAAGGAATGATGTTAAAGCTGAAACTCCAGTACTTTGGCCACCTCATGCGAAGAGTTGACTCATTGGAAAAGACCCTGATGCTGGCGTGGGGGTTGGGGGCAGGGGGAGAAGGGGATGACAGAGGATGAGATGGCTGGATGGCATCACGGACTCGATGGATGTGAGTCTGAGTGAACTCCGGGAGTTGGTGATGGACAGGGAAGCCTGGCGTGCTGCGATTCATGGGGTCACAAAGAGTCAGACACGGCTGAGCGACTGAACTGAACTGATAGTGATATTTTCATCTCTTTATATTTTACTCTTTTGTCTTATTTTTAACTCAGCTTATAATTCGGGAGGAAAAGAGGGTTCCTCAACTTTAACACTAGATATGAAGCTTAATTCTTCTGCGATGGCATCCATAGACATACTAAGATATTTTAAAATATAACTTTCCAGTGTACAACATAGTGTTTCACAGTTTTAAAGGTCACATTGCACTTATAGTTCTCATAAAATATTGCCTATATTTCCTGTGTTGTGCTATAATAATATACTTGTAGTTTATTTTATACATAGTAGTTTGCATCTCTTAATTCCCTACCCCTATCCTGCTGCTCCCTCCTTCCCTCTCCCTGGTGATAACCACTAGTTTGTTCTGCATATCTGTTGAATCTTTCTTTTTTATTATATTCACTAGTTTATTTTTTTAATTACATATATAAATTATATCATACAGTATTTGTCTTTCTCTGGTGTATTTCACTTAGCACAATACCCTCCAAGTCCATCTGTGTTAAATTTCATTCTTTTTAATGGCTGAGTGGTATTCCATGTATATATTTTTGTATATATGCATATATATATATATACACATATACACACTGTATCTTCTTTATCCCTTTATCTGTTGATGGACACTTAGGTTGTTTTCTCATCTTAGCAATTGTAAATAATGCTGCTATGAAATTGGGGTGAAAACATTCTAAGATTTAGAAAAGCTTTAGGGTAGTTAATGCAAAAGAATTCCATTGTACCTAGCCACTCATTTTAGTGATTAGGATACAGTTTCAGTTCCATGTTAGTAGCTTAAGAAAGTTAAAGTCTGAGCTGCTATGGTGGCAAGTGCTCAGTGATACCTCCAGGGGTTCTGGCTCTTCCATCTTTTTGCTCCATCATCTTTAATGGATTACCTTCATATACATGGTGCAAAATGGTTTGCAACCAGATTCACTATTATAGCAGGTTTGAAGGAGAAAGAAGAAGGGAAAAGGGTAGCTTTTCCTTTCTCTTTGAAGGAACAGTGTGGAAGTTATCTAGACCACCTCCACTCACATTCTGTTGAACAGAACTTAGCCATGTGCTGCTGCTGCTAAGTTGCTTCAGTCGTGTCTGACTCTGTGCGACCCCATAGACGGCAGCCCAGCAGGCTCCCCTGTCCCTGGTATTCTCCAGGCAAGAACACTGGAGTGGGTTGCCATTTCCTTCTCCAATGCATGAAAGTGAAAAGTGAAAGTGAAGTCGCTCAGTCGTGTCTGACTCTTCGCGACCCCATGGACTGCAGCCTACCAGGCTCCTCTGTCCATGGGATTTTCCAGGCAAGAGTACTGGAGTGGGGTGCCATTGCCTTCTCCCTTAGCCATGTGGGGGTAATCAATAAATGATTACTTATTGAATGGATAGATAAATGGATAATTCATTGCTGAAGGAATCTCTGGAATGAATTCCAAGAAGATTGGCTAAATGAATTTTTGTGTCTAAAACTTAACTCATGCTTACGTTGCATGTTCCCTAACATATATGTAATCCCGTAAACCTGGTTAGTAGAGAACTTTGTTTCGAATTGAAGTCTTAGGGCTTGCTCTGCTCACTGGCTTCTGTGTCTTGCTTTTGTTTATGCTGGAATGATGTCTTGTTAGTATTACACAGATGCCAGAATCTTTCCTAAAACTCCCGTGGTTCTTACCAAGTAGGGAAAGCCATTCTGCCAGGATCACTATAAAGAAAAAAAGAAAATTATAAAACCAACTTCCAGTACAGGAAAGCAGACATTCCTGGCAAAGCTTTTGAAACATGACTTGCTGATCAGCCTACACAGAGGAATCAGATATTTGGAGGTAACAGGAGAGATGATTCATGCCATGACTTCAGTGAGACCACGGAGCCTGGAACTTCCACTTGACCACATGCACATGTGGTGAGACACAGGAACCATTAATCTGTCTTCACACCTCTTTCTCACCCAGAATGAAAATTGTTTTGCCTAGCAAAAGAGGTGGGCTCAGCCAAGGGGAGACACATCAGATTATATTTCCTGAAGGATCTATGTTGTTATAGTGAAAAGACAGCAATAACTTGCAGGGATTCCAGGGGAGATCATAAGACCCCTGTTGTCCCACCATTCTGCTACTCTTAGTTATGCAAGTAGCATGACGAAATGTAATATGTGGTGGAGAGGCTCGGGTTGCTTGTATGTGGTAGACAGATATTTTTTCCCTCTAACTTGGGAAATCTGCGATTTTTACACTGTCGCAGAACAAATGGATCCATGACTAATGTTATACAATTTATGTAGCTGATTTCACATAATTTTCACAGTTGGTTCATGTTTATGACAGTTATAAGGTTTTTCCCCCTCCTCTGAGATTTATGAGGCGGGATGGAATTTGCCTATCCGCAGCTCCCAGTGTTGTGTTTATATTCTCAAATACCATCCCCTCCACTTTACCTATTTTACAGATGAGGAAATTGAGGCTGTCACTGGCTCAATGACTTGTCCAGGGTCCCATAGCTGCAATGTAACAGAGCAAGAACCAAAGCCAGGTCCCACAAGTACTGGTCACAAGCATATTTGTTTGGATGGTTAGGATTCTGCATGAAAGTGATATGATGCTTGATTCTCCTTTTTTTTTTTTTTTTTTTTCAAAAGAAGGAGAAACATCCCTTTTCCTTCTGTGTCACCATTGCACTCTCTCCCTTTTGCCCTGCAGCCACCCACCCCCAAAGAGGGGAGAGCTGAGAATACTCGGTTCATTGCATGCAGGCTGATGTCTGTTTCCCCAAGCATCAGCCTGTGAGATTTTACACAGTAGGCTGGGTCTTATCTTAGGCCAGGAAGTTTTATGTTTATCATCTGAAAAATGAAACAGTTTTTACAAAACTACAAATTGTTTCAAATTCTGACCAATAAGAACAGGAATGTACACTTAAGCCCACTCTCACCAGTCACAATGAGCTCTTTTCTCTTTATTTGATAGCATGGCCCCTTTAAAACATAAAGCCCCCAAGTGTCTTAAGTTACATTCTCTAGAGAAAACCTGGGATACTGATTCTTGAGCAACAAATTTATTGAGAGACTTGCTTTCAGATGAAACTTGTAAGAGAGTAAGGGAAGAGGTACAGGGCAGGAAAGAAAGGAAGCAATGACGTGGGTTCAAGTGTAATCGTGCCTCAGCCTGATCTCACAGGAGGCTCTGGAGGTGAGTGGTTGTTCATTTTCAAGGAAAAGGGGCTAGGCATTTATATAAATCTAACAGTCAGTCTCTGGTTGTCAGCCCTCCCAGGAGGGTGGTGCAGAAACTCCCAAGCATCTCTGAGCTCTGATGTCCAGCTGGCCATGGCAAATCTCTGGAGCCAGGAAGGGTGCAGCTGGGAGCTGTTAGCAGCCAATTTGTACAGCAGCTGGGGGATGGGTGCACCAGTAAGGGATTTGGGCAGGACACCAAGAGCATACACTAAACATTTCTGTATGTCCATGTCCCAGAAATGAAAAAAAAAATTAAAGCCACCATAACAACACAAATCAAAAAATCAGCTTTGTTCACCATAAAGCATAGCTCACAGTTGTGTTTGTTCTGTGATTACTTAAAAGTCACAAGCAAGACACTAACAACAAAGAAAAACTATAACCACCACTGGTGAAGGGATCTCTTAGAACCATGTCTGAACCATGACAGCTGGGTGAAAATGGAATGTTCACTGTGGATGCCCTCAATTCTGGTTCCCTTAGCTTCCTAGTCCCTGTGATTCTTTTCTTCATTGATCACAACTCCCCTACTTTTGACTTAAAACCTGTGCAGAGACAATACAAGACTCAGGGTCTGAGCAAAGAAAGCAGTTGTTTTGGAACTACTAATTGGGAGAATCTGCTTAATGCTCTCTTGCCTCAACAAAATTATAATCAAGGTGACTCTGGCTCCTTCTTAAAATAGAAAATAAAGGACAGACTTCTGTCACATTGTCCTCAAAGATGAAAAGAACCTATGATAGGTCAAAAGCTGAACTAGTCATCATTTAGACATAATGATGTCATCGGATCTTTAGATATCTATTTGAAGATGAAAATTGTAGAGATGAGCAATATTTGTAGAAAACAGTGGGGCCAAATACTTGTCAGTGTACAAATCAAGAAACAATTTATGGTGCTCTAACCTTCCCACCTTTTTTTGGCTATATGGTAAATTTTTTAAAAATTTATGAATAGGGTATAATACTGTTTACTCCACAGTTTGTTGTGATGATTACAATAGGTAATGTTACTAATATGATAAACTTTGACGGTTACATTTATTTACTACTTTGGCCACCTGATGGGAAGAGCTGACTCGTGACATAAAACCTTGATGCTGGGGAAGATTGAAGGCAGGAGGGAAAGGAGGAGAGATGGTTGCATGGCATCACTGACTCAATGGACATGAGTTTGAGCAGCTCCGGGAGATGGTGAAGCACAGGGAAGCCTGGCGTGCTGCAGTCCATGGGGTGGCAAAGAGTCAGACACGAATGAGCGACTGAACAGCAATATGGGGCAAAAATGTAGTTTATTGTTTTTGTTATTACTAAAAATATCCCCTTCCTCACAGGCCCCCCATTCCTGCTTGAGATGGAGAGGAGATAAGGATGTAGAGACATAAGCTCATCAGTTAAGGGTTGCTTGATACCTCTGGTTTAAGGCCATCGGTTTCAAGTCAGTATTTGGCCCTTAGGAGTAGCAGTTGCCCCCGGCACTGCTTTCTCCTCTTAGAAGTCCTCTATCGTACAGCCTCCCATGGTCTACATGTGACACTAGGGCTTGGATGTCAAGGACTCTGTTTAGAAAAAGGTGAGGACTTCTACAATAATGAGGCATCCTCAAAATTCCAAATAAAGTTCAATTAAATTTTTCTTATCTGTTCAGTTAATTATATATAAAAAAATGTTCCCTAGGAGAATGGGAAAGTGAATAGAAGGGCTTCATAATTTAGTTAGTGTGGCTTTTCTTTGACCCATTTCCCTTACATGTTGAATGAATTTCTTTTGCAAATTGAATAATTCTCACAAGTCAATTACATACATTCCCTCAGCCTGTTTGAGTGTAATGAAATAGCTTAATAGAATGAAACAATATCTCCCAAGATGATGATGTTGGCCATTATTAAGTATAACAATAGGAATTAATTATGACAGCAGAAGAGATAATTGATGGTTTGGAAAATGGATTCTCAAGCTCTTCTCTATTGTGACTTCAGAGACCTTTCAAGAGTTACATGACTTTCTGAATGCTTTTGAACAGGATTGTTAATAACATTTTTCTTAATTCCTCACATTGGGTTGGTCCTTTGCAAAACACTGTCATGTACAGAATCTTGTTTTTAATTTAACCAGCTCTTAGATAGAACTTGCCATATGCCAAGCCCTGTTCTGAGCATTTTACATATATTAACTCACTCGACCCCCAGTACTGACTCTCTCCTGTGTGATTCTGGGTACTCTTTTACAAATGAGGAAACTCAGGCTTAGAGTGAGTAGGGAATTTTTGCTCTAGGCCCCGCAGCTGGGGAGTAGCAGATGGAGGATTTGGGTCCAATCTGCTTCCTGAGTCCCTGCTGTTAACCTCGACACTGTTGTGCCTACCTCTCAGTCTCACCAGCACCCTCAAACTGGGCATGTTTGGTCCCATTTTTCTGAGGATTAATCACTCATTGTCCAAAAATTAGGTTACTT
The DNA here is from genome assembly GCF_029407905.1 of Bubalus kerabau. Lineage (NCBI taxonomy): Eukaryota > Metazoa > Chordata > Mammalia > Artiodactyla > Bovidae > Bubalus > Bubalus kerabau. The sequence goes on along the minus strand of NC_073631.1, from coordinate 73,697,066 downwards.
GACAAAAGTGTAGGGCTAGTTAGTGAGTGCCAGGGCTGGAATTCCCAAATCAGTATACTTCCTGATGTGCCTTTATGAAGCAAGTTTATTTTACTCAGAGTGGTATATATTTCCAGAACTTTGGTGCACTGAGTAAAAAAAAAAAATATATGATGTATCCTTTTGGGAAAAAAATTGGACAGAAATTTTTAGGGCTGATGGAAACATATGCAGTTTAATTAGAAATGTTAATTCAGAAACAGACTCATAGACTGCTTAAACTACAAGAGATCATATTGTTTCCTAACAATTCTGATATTCACTGTGCCCAACATGTCCTTAAGAATTTGTGGTTTATTCAGGTTCTCAGTCTTCAGCCCAGGAATTCTCATTCATTATACCTGAGGTCAGGCTCAGGAATCTGAATATTAACAAACATGCTCATGTAAACCCATGGCTAATTCATGTCAATGTATGGCAAAACCACTACAATATTGTACAGTAATTAGACTCCAATTAAAATAAAAAAATTTTTTTAAAAAGAAAACCTTAAAAAAAAATGCACAGGTGATTACTGCTCATTTTTGAAATGAAGGAAAGCAGGTGCAGAGAACTGAATAGACCTGCCCAGATTTACCAAGATACTAGGGAATTCAAGACCCTAAGGTCAAAATACACTAGGTATACTTTGGTTTATTCATAAGATGACATGTTTTATTTATGAAATTCCAAGATTAATTTATTCTCATAAGAATCACAAACTTACTAGTGCAGTTTATTCTTAAGTAAGTTAAATTTATCTTATTTTAACTGCTTTGAAGCTAAGAGCTACAGAATTTTAAGGAACTAAATGTTACTGAGGTTTTGCAACTTAATGAACATAAGCAGCAGCATTTACTCGCCCCTAGAACTTAGTTTGATTAATTACATCAACACTAATGTGTGAAATCAAATATATGTAAAATGACTTTAAAGAGTTCCCTACCTAGAGATCTAGACAGAGACAGACTATAACAAACTAATGGCATTAGTCCAGTTAAGAAAGAATATATCAATAGAAGGAGGGGGTCTGCGTGGAATATTAAAAAAATGGTAACTGGGGAGCCAGAAAAGCTACAACCATATAGAACTGTGTGGTGATCTGGAAACTCTGTCCTGCTCCACTCAAGGGGTGCTATTGGCCCCTCTGGTGTGTCTGCCCAGCCCACAGCCCCATTCTCTGAGCTTTCCCCACCCACAGTGATTGATTCTAGAAGTCATATTTGTAGTATGCCACCCTAGCCCCTAGGCCAAAGTTGATTGGATGGATCAGGCTCCTGACACAACTGGGGCAACCAGATTCTCCATCACAGAAAATTGTAATTGAGATTCAAAGGCTCTCGTTAGTCTCTTCTAGTAGCTTCATATATAAACTCAGCAGGTTTTGGAGCCCAGGTGAAGAAGTGCCTTAAAGAGAATGCCTGAAAGACATGAGATATGTCTTATGCAATCCAGGGGGGCTCAGATGCTGGTTTCTAATCACACCTGAGAAATCTAAAGTGTGTGAGCTTGGCTGAAGAGGTATATGGCAACAGGATTAAGGAGTGTGGCTTGGAAAGTGACAGACTTCCCACAGTTGTTGAGAGAAAAGGATACTTGAGTGTTCCCAGGCCAGATGCAGCCCATATGTGAGCAAGAGCCGCATAGGGTTGTCTTATGTACAGTCCAGAAGAGCTGCCTTGAGGTGTGGAGGGAAACTGAAGAGAGATTGCTGGGTGCTGTGTTAGTTTGTTGCTGCTGCTGCTCCTGCTGAGTTGCTTCAGTCGTGTCTGACTCTGTGCGACCCCATAGATGGCAGCCCACCAGGCTCCCCTGTCCCTAGGATTCTCCAGACAAGAACACTGGAGTGGGTTGCCGTTTCCTTCTCCAGTGCATGAAAGTGAAAAGTGAAAGTGAAGTCACTCAGCTGTGTCCGACTCTTAGTGACCCCATGAACTGTAGCCCACCATGGGATTTTCCAGGCAAGAGTGCTGGAGTGGGGTGCCATCACCTTCTCCGGTATGAGTTTGCTAGGGCTGCCATTATAAAGCACCATACACTGGATGACTTAAATCACTGGAAGCTATTCTCTCACAGTTCTGGAAGGCAAAAGTACAAAATCAAGATATTGGCAGGATCATCCTCCTCCTAAAGCCTCCAGGGAGGGACACTTCTTTGCCCCTTTCAGCTTCTGGTGGGTGCAGGCAACGTAACTCTAATCTCTGCCTCCATCTTCACACAGTCAATTTTCCCCATTTGTCTTTATATCCATATTTCCCTCTTCTTTCAAGGGCACCAGTTATACCAGATTAAGGGTCCACCAAACTCCAGGGCCTCATCTTAACTTACCTAATTACATCTACAATAACCCTATTTCCAAATAAGGTCATATTCTGAGGCTTAGGACTTGGAATTTTCTTTTGGGGGGACGTAGTTCAACCTATAACTGATTAAAACCTAGGCACTGAGGAAGCTCAGCAACAGGCTGAATAGACACATGTAGGTATCTTCTGTTAGGGATATGAAGATGAAATACACCCTTTTTCTCCCCTCTTCCACTGCTCATGATGGCAAAGTGCTGCTTGTGGTGGTTGTTCAGTCACTCAGTCATGTCTGACTTTTTGCGACCCCATCAGGCTCCTCTGTCCTCCACTATCTCCTGGAGTTTGCTCTAACTCACTTGATTGAGTTAGAGTGAGTCCATTGAGCCAGTGATGCCATCCAACCATCTCATCCTCTGTCATCCCCTTCTCCTCCCACCTTCAATCTTTCCCAGCATCAGGGTCTTTTCAAAAAAGTCAGTTCTGCACATCAGGTGGCCAAAGTATTGGAGCTTCAGCTTCAGTATCAGTCCTTCCGATGAGTATTCAGGGTTGATTTCCTTTAGGACTGACTGATTTGATCTCCTTGCAGTCCAAAGGACTCTCAAGAACTTTCTCCAGCACCTTATTTGAAAGCATTAACTCTTCAGCACTCAGCCTGCTTTATGATCCAGCTCACTACCCCATCAATGAAAACCACAGACAGACTCAGACAATGCTGCGGTACCATTCTAGGAAAAGTATGCCTGTCTCCCGTACCTCTCCTCCCTCTCCCTGCTCTGATCATGAAGGGACAAATCTGTGACTAAGAGAAGAGCAACTCAAGGAGAGGAAACTGGGAAAAATGGACCCAGTCTCCCTTTGGCTTCAAGCTTATGCCTGCAAGTGGGCTGAATCTGGCAGAGGGAAGAAGTCACAGAGTATTGATTATTACATTGCACCAAATACCTTAATTACTGAACTGAGACTATTTTTCCACTTGAACTGTAGGACCTTTATTTATTAGTTAGGAATGACCAGACACATTGTTTGGCCTTTCTGAGTCTTCATGCAGAAGGCAAAGAAGAGCCAGGCAGACTAATGGAATTCACACTTAAAATATTAAGGAAAAGCAAAAATAAAGGTACTTGTTGCTTACAACACATTAGCTGTGCTTGTTTCGCATAATAGTTCCCCATGAGTTTTTAAACAAAGAACTTAACATTCTGCCCTATGTTTCAATCTCCCATAAACTTGGCTAAGGTTCATCTGTGACCCTATTAACTGGTCTATATTTTATATATTGACAAAAATGAGTTTGCATTTTGTTTTGCTTGTTTTTGGTCTAAGGAGCAATACTGATAAATACTGACACGTGTAAGGTAACAGGATCTAGATTAAGGTGACCTGACTCGCCCTTTTATCTTAGTGTCTACCTCTTCAAGACATTAGGTAGATAAGCATTCAATCATCCAATCAATCCTCAAGTGTTTATCGAACACCTACTTCTCAAGCTTCTGAGAGATTATGGAGAGCAAAGCAGACATTGTCCTGGCCTTCATGGATAGACTATTCCAGTGGAGGAAGCAACTGACAGACAAATAAATATAGCCAGATAGATAATGTCAGGTGATACTATAGGAGCAATATAATAAAGCAAAAGTTATGATTTGGGACTCAATGTCCTTTACCAAGTGAAGCAGATTGTAATACTATATGTGAAAAGAAATTGAAAACACCCAAAGACAAAACAAATAAAAAAAACCCCAAACTTAACGTTGATATTTGATATTTTTCATATAGAATTGGAGAGTCTCATTTCTTGAACTATCATTTTTAGAAAGAAATGCTTGATTTTTAACATCTTCTTGGATTTCTGAAACCCAACTATATGCCCAGATTAAAATGAAGTCTGACTCTTGAATATTGGTTAATACCTAATTCTTTCTCTGGTTCTCATTCTTATTCTGGTTTCAAAATAATACATGTTAGTTAGAGAGAACTTGCAAAACACAGAAAAGTAAAAGAGGAAATTAAAAATCATCTCCAATTCTACCATTTCTTAATTTGTTATATGTCCAAGTTCTTACTCTCCTTCAGGGACAATAAAGGAAGAAGAAAATTAAAATGGACTTCAAATAAAATGAGCAGGGACTGTGGTTATGCAGAAGTTTTACTGTTATATGGTAGGAGATGGGGCACTAGAACATTCTGGATTGTTTCTGGACTTCAGATGTTTTACACGATGCTCTGTATGAAAATACCATTCTATTATGTTCTCTTGTGTTGAGAATTGTCACACCCTAATAGAAACCGAAGGATCACTGAATCTAGAGCTTCCGATCCCCAAACAACAGTGCAAATCTGATGACCTAAATTATCCGCTATGAACTTCAAGAACAAAGTGGGTAAGGAGGCAGGTGTCAAACCATAATCACTACTGTTCAAGACACAGAGGACTTAAGGAAGTTAAAATTCAGAGCAGCAGTTCAGAAACACCTGTTTATAGATTAGGAATCCAAAGCTGAAATCACAACCAGGGGATGGACTGATTGCTATTTCAGCTTCTGATGGCTAATGAGGTGCTTTGTGCTACCTCTGACTTAAGTACTTTATTTAATCTTTTTCCCTTAGAAACAGTAGCCTTTCCCAGTTCATCTTTTAAAACTTTGGTAACCAAAGTCAAGCCTGATTTAGAGGCGATGACTTGTAGGAAGTTTTATGTACACTTGCTATTGCATGGCTTTTAGAAATAGTTTTGGGGAAGTAGTGCTAATTGTCAATATGTGATGAACAATTATACTGAATATAAAAAAATGATTTCTGGTCCACATTTCCTTCTTCGGTACTCACACTCACATACCTGTGTGAGTCCACACACACACATATTTTTATTTTTCCCTTTTGTTTCCTTTCTCCTAGAAAAAAATTTTAAAAGCTGAAAAATATTTTGGTGTTTTGGGATCAGTTTTCTATTTGAAATAGTTCAGCAAACAGCTGGCTATACTGGATGGGCCCTTGGAATAGTCTCTTTTATGAAATTCCAGATAAAAAAGTTACTAGAAGGAAAATGACAAGGGCCCAAGTGGATTTTTAGAACCCTGAAGACAGAAGTGAGAATCTGATATTAAAAATAAAAAAGACAAGAAACAAAGCAGCCGAAAGAGTTTAATAAGACTTAAGACATGAATGCAATGTATAGGAATTAGACAAAAATGATTTTAAAAGGAAGTGCCATTCTCATTGTGTTAAATTGGCCTCCTATAACCATAGCTGCTCTTATTACGCATGACATTTAACATACATATATTTATTTTTAAAGAGCTCTTGATATTCCTATCTTCCTCAGCAGTTTAATGAAAATAGAAAAGACTACATAGGCCCATAGATGTTTTAGCTGTGTTTTTATCTTTTCTCTTCCTTGCTTCATTCTTGGCCAGTCTAGGACATTATTAGGATATTTTATTTGATTTTCTTTTTTTCCAGGCAATGCATTATATACCTATCGAATAATGTTTGGTAATCAATTCTTGATCTCTCCTGGAGGTTGGTCAATGATACCATCTAAACTGTCATCTCATTCTTTCTTTAAAGAGATTTCATCTATTTCCTCTGAGCACATAGAGATATCAAATGCAGGTAAGATACTAAACCATTCATGAACGAGATGACATTTTTTCTCAAGACTGTCAGACTTCGCTTCTATAGGAAGATGAACTTAGTTATTAAAGGAGTCTGTTTCATTTAAAGTTCCAGATAATATGCTATTAACTCAACTCTTCTCTTCATTGCAAGATCTCTTTATCTCTTAGTTACTTTCATTTTGAGGGTCGAGAGGTATGCATGGAGGGGGAAGGATATTGGGGATTCAGATATGGAGAAGCAGAGACATAAAGTCAAGAATTCTGAGATTCGAATCAGGGAAAATTGTAAATGGCTATATATTTATGATGCACAGAATAGAGTATACATGTGTTGGGAAACCCCACCCCCCACCCCCCCAGGCAGATTAGTAGGCTAACAGTCATATCCTAAAAATTAATAGAATGAAAGTGAAGCAACAGTGGAGAAGCCTTGAAATTGTGACTCAGTGATTGAGGGGATCATTTAAAAGTCAAAGGCTTGAAATACTAACATGCCTACTGTTTGTGCTCATGCTCAGAGTGTCTTTTCTCATGTGCAACATCCATTTATGGAGAGCACAGTCAGTTATATAAAGTTTTATTTCTCCTGCAGATTCCGAGTCTTTCAGAGACAGACTTAAGTGTTATTTTTGAAAGGTTTGGTAAAAACTCCAACAGCCATTTCATCTCTCTGAATGCTTGTGCCTTGAGGTGGCTGGGGGCCGTTTTTAGCTTTTCACATTAATAATTTGAAAAAGATGCAATGCCTATACATAATGATTTCATCTTGTCTGCAGAAATGATTCAAAACAGCAGTTGCTACACACAAGTTGGTCTCATTAAGTGGGATTTTAATGCAAGAGCACAGGTACTGGTGTCAGTGACGCTGCTGGGTAACTACTTCACTGTGGAAATAATGGCAGAGCAGAAGGTGTGAGAAAACATTAACACTGATCGTTATTCTGCTGGGGGTTTAGCGTCTCCACTTGATTTTCCCTTTGTTTTCCATCTGAAGCAGTGTACTGCACTTTAGCAAAATTCCTTAGGGCTTGCAAGAAATGTAATTGCTTTTTTTTTTCTTTCCAGCCAGGAATTCACTTTAAAGAACATTCTAAGGTTTTTACGAAGATCTTTGTAGAGACCCTTATTTCACTCTATTATCAATTCTGTTTCTTTTTTAAATATTCTGATGAATAGTTTTGATGTGTGAATAACAAAAAAAAGGACACAAACCAACAAAACAACCACACTCCTACAAAATAAACAAAATTGTGTAAATTATCGTGTAAATACATTTCTTCAGTGAACCTGTTTTGACTCTCTAAGTGTAGAACAATGTCTGACAACCAGGTCACTATTAGATCTAATAATTAGATGTTCTGAGACAATGCTCTGGGCATATCCCAGGGGCTATGGGAATAAGATGTGAAGGTCTAGCTAAGATTGACATCAAACCTGGAGTTTCCAGCTCTCATCATTCCCAGCTCGCCATGCACATTTCAAAACAGCTAGAAGCTCCAGATTTCCAGTTATGACTGAATCCACAGGCATAACCCTTTTCTACTGAAGTAGACAGTCAATCAGGAAAGCCATTCTTGTTTTATTTTCAGTTTGACTCTCCATGGCATATATCCTGCCACTCTGTGTCTTTGATCTGCCCTTTGAACAAAGAATTCAAGGGTGGCAACTACGACATTGAGTGGGACTGAAAAGGCAGTATCAAAAAAGATGGGCTCTACATCAGATGGTATATTGAAGATCTCTGAACCTGAGGCCAGAAAGGGAGGGTTTCTTTTCTTTCAATGAATTTTTCTACAATATTAGATTCATTCAGACAGCATGACGTAGTAGGGTTAAAAACAGTGGCCTTGGATTCAGGTAAGTGTGAACTTCCATCTGATACTCAGTAGTTGTGTGATTGTGAAAATGTACCTTAACCTCTCTAAGATTTAGCTACTTACTATGCAAACCAGGATGATTAAAAATATTGTTTATAAGATGTTAGTTAGAATTAATTGAGATCATGCATATAAAGCATTTAGCCCAATGCCTAGAATAATTAAAGCACTCAATATATCTTAAAAAAAAGGGGACTCAAGAAACATTTCCATGATCACAGAAACTGTCTCATGAAATGATGACCAGCTGGAAGTGGACCTGACTTTTATTAAAAATTTTTTTAAATTGTGATAAATTATACAGAACACAGAAGTTATCATTTAAACCATTTTTTGATGTATAGGTTAGTGGCATTAAGTATATTGTGCAACCATCACCACCACCATCTCTAGAACTTTTTCATCTTCCCCAACTGAAACTCTGTACCCATTAAATACTAACTCTCCAGTGCTGCCAGCCCCTGGCAACTGCCATTCTACTCACTGGCCCTGTGATATTTGACGCATCTCAATAGCACTACCAACCCGAAGTATTCCTTGACTTTGGAACTTTTTGTTGTTTATTTTTAAAATCCCATCAGAGAAAATACACAGCAGGTAGGAAAGGCAGAAACCACCAAGGGTCCATTTGGAAGAATGATTATGCAAATAATAAAGCCTGTGAAAGGAGCTATCATCTCCGAATGAGGCAGGCTCTTCTTGCCCAGGCTGTGCCAAACTGAAGGCAATGTTTCTGCTTTGAAATGGCCAATGATAGAGAGCACATTTATGCTGCAACTGGGAGAGAAATTCAATCACCTGGACCCAGGAAGCCAGGGTGTGGAAATGGATGTCCCTGGGATGTGGCATGCAGCTATTATTGAGAGAAGAAGTATTTGTTCTGGAGTCATTGTGATTGACGTACCACAGGCCAGTTGGCTCATTTGTCTTGGTTTATCTAATTACCAGACCAAGGTGAGGATTTGGAATGGTTTATAACATAGAAATGCAGCCTACTTGGGTCTCAAACTGGATGAAGTCCCAGTTGAATGAATGACATGCAGTTGTTTTCCCCAACTTACCCTCTCCATTCCTCCCCAACACCCCCACCTTCATGAGAAAAACAAAATCCATTCAAGTTGAAAAATAATTTACATGGACAAAGTAGAGAGTGGAAAAACAAGATTAATAGCCAATCTGGAAAATTCTGAACCTAGCAACAATGCCATCCCCTTCATGGCAGAAAAGGGCCATTTTACCTGAATCATCTCAATAATTACTTCAACTCATCATTTCCCTTTGTATGGACACAACCTAAAGTTAAATTACATCTCTGGTCCCAGGGATATCATTCTATCATTCTGGAAAGTCTTGTTCATTTTATATATATATAAAGATTTTAGCAAGTGTTCAGTTTACACAAGGAGAATAAATAAGCACATGGGGACATGAATTTCCTGCAAAGAAAAGAAAAACCAACTCTAACAATTAGTCTATCAGTCCCACTTAAATATGCAGTAAACCATGTGTAGATGCTCTTCAGGGGAACTTTTCACTGACTCAAGGATATGAGATCCCAAGTACGTGCCAGCTAAAGACAAGGCATGAACTTCTGTTCACATGTGTGGTACCAGGAAGTTTCCATCAGGGTTATAGGGAGATCTCTTTTGACCTGGATTCAGTTCCCAGCCAATGCAGCAACTTTGGGCTTCCCTGATAGCTCAGTTGGTAAAGAATCCGCCTACAATACAGGAGACCTCAGTTTGATTCCTGGGTTGGGAAGATCTGCTGGAGAAGGGATAGGCTACCCACTCCAGTATTCTTGAGCTTCCCTTGTGGCTCAGCTAGTAAAGAATCCGCCTGCAATAAAGGAGACCTCAGTTTGATTCCTGGGTTGGGAAGATCCCCTGAAGAAGGGAAAGGCTACCCACTCCAGTATTCTGCCCTGGAGAATTCCATTGACTGTATAGTCCATGGGGTTCCAAAGAGTCAGACACAACTGAATGACTTCCAATTTCACTTTCTTTTAGGACATGAGAGCAGCTGAAGATATGAGTTCTTTTTACATATGGATATTGCTAAGCCCTCAGGGGCAATAAAAGGAAAAAACACTCCATAAAAATGAAAGACTTCAGTAGGTTGTTTGATGTCACATATTAAATCCTTATCATAGAAGAATACATTTCTTTATCGGATTAGCTGAGAATGGGACAATAGATTGATATGTTTTGAAGCAGGGAAGGAGTCAATCAGAGAGTCACAGGCATGTCGTCAAGGAGGGCAGATGTCTTTGGGGGTTTGCAGTAGGGGCAGTGCTGAAAGTGGAGAAGAGCATTTAAAAGGGACAACGGTAATATGGCCATTTTAGCACAAGGAACTGTATTCAGTATGCTGTGAAAAAACATAATGGAAAAAAATATAAAAATGTATATCTATGTATTGCAGTCTTCCCTTGTGGCTCAGACGGTAAAGAATCTGCCTGCGATATAGGAGACCTGGGTATGAACCCTGGGTCAGGAAGATCTGGAAAAGAGAATGGCCACCCACTCCAGTATTCTTGCCTGGAGTATCCTATGGAGAGAGGAGCCTTGCAGTTCTCTACAGCTTGATGATAATTGGACTGGTCCAGCAGGACTAATTCCACAAGGCTACATGAATGAGATATGCCCAAAGAATTTCCCATGGAGAAGAGTGCTTAATTAGAAACATGCCTGGGAACAGGAGATAGGCTGTCATTCTGAGGCCTAGCGGCCTTGGGCCCCAGTTTCTTCAGCTCTGAAGTGGGGCAAGCAGTGAGAAGAGTTACTAACCTCCTTAGGATAGATGTGGGATAGCTTCTTTTTTTTTTTTTTGCTCTGCCTTGATCCTCCCTAAAGAGGGACAGTGCATACAAGCTGTGGTCCACTAGGCTTAGTCTGATGTCGGTCAATTGGAAAAGCAACTTCTATTGAAAGAGAACATGTCCAGGCCATGTATGGCTGTCTTCTGGCAGCCTCCATAGTATTCAGTCCAATTGACCATGGCTAAGGGCTTCTCTAATGACTCAGCAGGTAAAGAATCTGCCAGCAATGCAGGAGAAACAGGAGATGTGGGTTCAATCCTTGGGTCAGGAAGATCCCCTGGAGGAGGAAATGGCAACCCACTCCAGTATTATTGCCTGAAAAATCCCATGGACAGAGGGGCCTGGTAGGCTACAGTCCAGAGGGTTCCAAAGAGTTGGACATGACTGAAGCAGCTAAGCACACACAGACCTGAGATTTGACCTGACAATCTGTGTTTCATGAGTAATATAGGAAACATTTTGTTTAGGCCACTGTTCTCTGGAAGTGTGTTTGTATCAACCTTGAGACTTATTGGACACTGACCTCAGGCCATCTATATAAGATACGAAAGCCAGATTTCCATTGGCAATGTGTGTGAAGCAGAGAGGGTTGAGTATGTGGGTTAAGAGCACAGACTTGAGTATCAGGTAGACCTAGGTTCACGCCTTGCCTCTACCACTTAACTTGTACATTTACTCAGTGTACGAACTTGGGTGGGCTGCTAACCTTCTTTGTGTCTCAGTCTCCTTATCTGTAAAATGGGAATTATGACTATGCTCGTGTCATGGGATTTGTTGTGAGATTTAAGTGAGATAATGTATGAAAAACACTTGGTACAGTACTTGGCCTAAGACCCTGAAGAGTGTGCTTTCTTATTACCATCATTTTAAAAAGAAGGAAACTGAAGCTCTGAGAAGATAAACAACTTTGTCCATGGGACTGCCAGGTGGATGCTAGTATCCCTTTTGTAAACAGAAAACTTAGTCACTTACTCAAGATCACAAGCTCTGGCCCTCAAGACTAGGTGTGCTGGAATGGAACCAGTGAAGGCAACATCTTCAAACTCCAACCTTCATGCAAATACCCCCAAACATCAGGAAAAGGTCCATCTCTTCTGCTTTTTCACAAGGAGTCATTGTGGAAACAGACTATTTGTTTGCAGGGGTGGGACAGAGGGAAGAGACAAGAAGAGAAGATGGGGAATGCTAGGAAATAATAGGCTTGATCCTCAGGAATAACACAGAGCCTGTCTTTAAATATGGGCTTTATTCAACAAGAAATGTTCATTCTGGACTATAAAAGATTAGATAGGCATCAAATGCATTCAGTAATAGATAATTCCTCACCCCTTTTTGAAACCTCACATAATTAACTGGTTGCTTTTTCTATTCACACAAGACAAGTGATTTTGATGGTTTGTTTTTTTAACTGAATCAACCAATTATTTCAACATCCTTATAAAGTGCCAACATTTGAATCTTCACATGGCTTTTGTATTGATGGAAGTCCAATGAGTGAAACTCAGATAGAGCTTTCACAGTGAATAAGATCCTCATGCTGTCATCCTCCATTGAGTTGACCACTTCTTTCACTAGACCAACTAAATCAGCAGTTACTTTAAATGCAATCATTTTTTCCCCACACTGTTCATAGCCACGAATAATCAGCAGCCTCTCAGCATCTCATGTATCCTAAAAGTAAAATAGGAAAATTGAATTTCCTTCTTTACTTTCTATTTCAAGAAAATGTTGGGAAAATGGGATATGTAATACAATTTTAAAACTATAAATTCACTTCCCTATACATGTTCTACTCTCACTTTGTAATAGACAGGTATTAGTGTATGGTTGTTGGGTACAGTGGTACCCAATGCTTATTTGTTCTATTGATTTTCTTCTGCCACAGAGGCACTGAAGTGCAAAGTGTAACATACACTTGCAGCTTATCTTTGTCCTCTACTGGGAAGAGAATCATAAATAAAGCTATTTAATCTTGAGATTGGAAAAGATCTGAAAAGTATTATTGATGAGATATGAGTGTTTAGGTCTTTTTCTGAACAGAAGACTGAATAAATGCAAAGCATTCAATTTCTAAATAAACCCTGACATAACAAAGATTTCCCAAATACTTATCACAGTGCCTAGAAAAATATCTATTTATTAATGTATAAATGCCACAAAAGGGAATTTTTTGGTATATGATGCTAGTCATCTATAAAACATTAAAATAAGACATATTTACACAATGGTTTATTGTACTGAATACTGTCATTGGTTCCTCATTATAATATGTGTACATTTTATATTTCAGAAAGAAAATTCAGAGTACTATTCTTTATGTTTGCTTGCTGGTAATATTTTCCTTATAAAATCTGCAACTTGTTGAGAAGTTGTCAGAAAACATTATGATTCATCTTTCATCTTAAACATCTCCTTCAGGCTGGTGCATGAGCCAAGCCTGCAGAGAGCTCTCCCACACCTAAGGTGCCTTCCTGTCTCCCACATCCCTCAGCCACACACCTAAGCATTGCTATGCTAACTGCCTAAAGCAGTGGACTCATATTTCTCCAAACAGATTATAATGTCCTTGATGCAAGACAAACCTAAAAGAGGCTTCCAAACTGTACTATGCTTTTATCTTTTGCAGCCCAGAGCATGGAGCTGGGCACCATAGGAGGTACCCAATGAGTATTTACTCACTGAGTGCTCTGCAAAGAACGGGGGAAGATGCCTTCTCCCTCTGTGAGACATGAAAAGTTATTTTCTCAGTAAATACATCATGATAAAGAGAATCCTTAGGTGGAAATAAAACAACAACAGAGAATGGGGTCTGTAGTTTGTGGTTTGACCTTTTCCCTGTGAGACATTTAAACATTTTTTTCTCAAACATTAAGGGCTTAAAATGCAGCTTCAAGTACTTATCTAACATGTAACTCATGGGATTAAAATCTGACCTTCCTGCCCACATGTGAATACCCCTTTCCCATGCCTGCCCTGGCTCTTGACTCAAGAGCAACCTTTTTCTTTTCTATGCTCCATCCTTGTCAGTTGTCAGATCCATCTTCTTGATTCTTTATTTATTCTTGTTTTACAAGGCCTTATCAGTAAGGCCTTCCTCAGAATCCATACAAATAATATTTTAAGGAAAATTAAGATTTTTCCTAATATAATGTTAGTGTATTTTCAGTACAGAAAAATTTGAAAGTCAAAATATGGAAAGCAATAAAATACAAATCATTTATCATCCTATACTACAGAGATCACAGCTGCTCTTATTTGGTGGATGTCATTCTACTTTCTAGTCTATATTCTGAGCATTTTAATGCATTCTTTCTGTTTTACAAATTTAAAATTATACTATACAGGGACTTCCCTGGTGGTCCAGTGGTTGAGACTACGGCCTTCTACTGCAGGGGGCGCGGGTTTGACCCCTGATTGGGGAACTGAGATCTCACATGCCTTGCAGCGCGGCCAAAAACGAATTACTCTACAGATATTACATAATGATATTACCTTAAACATTATGTATTTTTCCACTACATTGACTCTAAACCTTTACCATGCCCGAGAACCACCTGGGAAGAATTCTCAACTGCTCATTCTTAGTTCTTTTGCCCAGAAACCCTGAATCAATGAGTCCAAAGTAAATCCAGGAATCTGTAATTTTCTTAAGCACTGCTAGCTTTCCCAAACTGTATCTTTCTCAAACCATTCTTTAAGAAACATGGTCCTATTCTACAACATAATTTTTGCTGTACAGATGTATACATATTCCATAGTTTATACTATCTTAAAAATTCTTATTTTAGGAGTTGCACATACATGTAGAATGAAGTAGAGTGGTATGAGGAAAAGAAGGATCTTGAGTCTCAAAAAACTGAAAATTGTAATGCTAAAATTATTTTGTATATTGGTTTGATCTGCTCATGGTGTCATTTTGTTCAAACTACTCACCTGGATAAATCCCAGAAATGAATACATTCTCCCCGAGTATACAGTGATGTAATTTCTTGGGTGAATATCTTGGGTTAATAAGAATTACTTTGGCAACATTTTACAGAAATTAAAAATGCTATTACAAAATCCAAGTGTAGCCCAAATATATTTGCATCAAAAATCTCAAGAAAATTCCATTGTGCTTACTTCTTACTGCATCTTAGTTCCTTATCCAGATTGGCTCTGTGCCTTTATGTGCAGTACCTCTCTGGATTTCTCCTTACGTATATGCCATTTCTATTCTTTCCAGGACATTCTTACTCATGGGCATCTCATCCTCTTATAAACTCTCTCCAACTTTCTTTTCTACTACGATCTCTGTATCTCTGTGGTATCTGTAACTTTTCAAAGGATATTCAAAAAACCTGACAACATAATGAATTGGGTGCTTTAGTTAATACCTGGGTGAGGTAAGGGAGGATGAGATAAAACCAGGAGGATGAGGAATCTGGCTTTCAGAGTAAATTCACCAGCTGACCTTTTGTTAACTTCGGAGGCCACCGGTATTTAAAGTCAGCCATGGCAGAACTATTGAGAACATTGCCTTCCTACAGGACCCAAGTGACTGACTTAACCTTTGCCCTGAGTGGACTTCATTGTTTATATCTCCCTGTTATCACAAGCTTCATGAAGGCAGATACCCTACGACTGTGAAGGAGCCGTGGGAGCTGACAAGTCTGATGAGAGCAGCAGGTATAGCCCTGTTTACAAATGATCACATAGCTAGTTTTAATCTTTGTTTTAAACCCTTCATTTTTAAACAAATGAATTTAAGGAAAGAAAACAGTTTGTTTGCTTTTAGTGTGTACAAAGTATTCAACGAGTCTTAATGTGCTGCCAAAGACTGGAGAGAACACAGTCCTAAGATGATGACGACGATGATGGTGCTGATGATAGGAAGTTCCAAAGGTTCGAAATGTTTAGACAGTTCATCTGAGAGTCTCCAGCTGCCTCAAGACAGAGGTTCAATACACTGGCCCTAAAAACTGGGCTATAAATCAGCCTATACCTGATTTCAAGCATCTTTACATTCCCAATGATGAAATTCCACTTGCAGGAGCCTTTCCTACAAGACTTCATGGTCTCCATCCCATTTGTATGAACACATTGGACCATTTGCCTTAATGCCAAGCAAGATGGCAAGGAAAGAGCCCAGGCATTTTGCATGTGACAGCATAACTCGAAGAGGGTTAAGGTATCCTCATAGAAGTGGTTAAGGAAACTGTTCAAGGTAAAACAGGATGAGGCTCAACCGGACTTTGAACCTAGATCTTATTTGGCTGGAAAATGTCTCTGATCTTTCCATGTCTGGTTCTTTTCCCTCTGCCTTCACATGGTAGAAAATTAATGTTATATAACTGTCCATCATATATTTCATCTTCTTTTTGTAGCAAAACCTTGGGTTATTTTTAGAGAATTACCCTTTCCCACTAAATACAAGCTAGTGGGACTATGAATTGAGATGATTTTGTCCATGTCAATAAGGTACTTCCTACCCAAAATTCAAATTGCTTTGTGAGCAAAGCAATAAAAAGAATGGCAAATAACTGTTCTTAATGCATTCCAGCTATTGTTCCTCAGGCCCCCTAGAGTTCTGGGGTTCTTGCTGTTTCCATGCTGGGTTCTGCACCCTTCCTGACAATTCTCTGAACTCCTTGAGACCCTTCCAATAATACCGAGTCAGTTTCTGTTGCTTGCAGACCAGAATTCTAAACTTAAACTTGTTTGCACCCTGAATACGTGAAAGGGGAGTGTTTTTTAAACTCACCTGATCTTAGCATTAGTCTAGGACTGTTATAAAAATACAGATGTGGGGGTTCTACCTCAGGCCCACTAAATAAGCATTTCCAGGAGTAAGACCTAAGATAACTGTTTTATAGTAGGCTCTCCAAGTAATCTATTTTTTCCTAGAAAAATAATTTAATTTTTGACCTTTTTCCCCTCGATTTCTAATTCTAACCATCTCCTGTGTGGGTTCCTTTCCCTATGCTCTCAATTTACAAATGACACCATACCTGTCTACTTCACTCACTATATTTTTGAGATATATATTTATATCAATGTGCTGCATGGGATTTTATGATTTGGATATATTGCAGTTTGTTTATTCATTCCTTTATTGATGGGAATTTGACTGTTACCATTTTTTGCTAATATAAACAGTGTTATAATGGACATCCTCCTTGTGTATGCCTATGAGAGTATTTCTATTATATATGCCAACTGTGGAAATGTTGGATTATAAGTATATACACAGAATTTAACTAAATTATTCCAATTGCTTTCCATTAAATCATCAGTTACTGTAAGGGCATAAAGTTTCATGCACAACCCTGATGGTGTTTAATATCAAATGATTTTAAAAAAAGTTTTGCCAATCTGGTAGACATTAATGAGATATCATCATTCTAATTTGCCTTCCTCTGGTTATTGTTTCTTTATATGCTTATTAGTCATCCAGGCTTACCTGCTATGCCTACTCACATTCTTTGCACATTTCTTTTAGGTTTCCTTTTATAACAGATTATATCTCTTAAAAATGACCTTAGTAATATTTTCCATTCCACATTCACTTTCAGAACCTTGTCACTTTCCATCAAGATATGGAGTCTACTCCCCCTTCCATGAATCTAGACTCTGTAACCTCAATGAATAGAATGTGGTAGAAGTCACTGCAGGACTTCTGAAGCTAGGTCACAGAAAGCGATACAGCTTCTCTCTCTTTTTCTCTTCCCCTCCCCTCTTTGTCTTTCTCACTCTCTCTTCCTGCCCTTGAAAGCCAACCACCATATTGGTGGAAGCCCAGACCACATGACAAAACAGTGTTAGATGTTCCCACCTACATCTCTAGCTAAGCATTCAGCTGCTTGCCAGTTGTCATACATGTGTCGCTGAGCCACTAGGACAGGGTTCAGAAAACATTTTCTTACAGAGCCAAATGGTAAATATTTAAACCATTCTTAGTGCATGAACCACACAAAAACTGACAGGATTTGGCCTGCTAGGCTGTTTGCCTTCCCTATACTGCAACTCAAATTCAGTACAGCAAAGATGGGCTGTCCCCACTGAGGTCTGCCCAAACTGCAGTTCCATGAGCAAAGCAAATGCACTGTTTGAAGCCACTGAATTTGGGAGTAA
Source organism: Bubalus kerabau (assembly GCF_029407905.1). Lineage (NCBI taxonomy): Eukaryota > Metazoa > Chordata > Mammalia > Artiodactyla > Bovidae > Bubalus > Bubalus kerabau. The sequence goes on along the minus strand of NC_073631.1, from coordinate 73,679,314 downwards.
TTTGCTTTGCAGTTACTACTGTTGTTCGGTTGCTCAGTTGTGTCTGACTCTTTGCCACCCCATGGACTGCAGCACGCCAGGCTTCCCTGTCCTTCACTATCTCCCAGAGTTTGCTCAGACTCATGTCCATTGAGTCGGTGACGCCATCCAACGCCATCTCATACTCTGTTGTCCCCTTCTCCTCCTGCCTTCAATCTTTTCCAGCACCAGAGTCTTTTCCAATGAGTCAGTTCTTTGCATCAGATAGCCAAAATATTGGAGCTTCAGCTTCAACATCAGTCCTTCCAATGAATATTCAGGGTTGATTTCCTTTAAGACGACTGATTTGATCTTCTTGCAGCCCAAGGGACTCTCAAGAGTCCTTCTCCAGAACCACAGTTTGAAGGCATCAATTCTTCGGTGCTCAACCTTTTTTATTGTCCAGCTTTCACATCCGTATATGACTATTGAAAAAAACATAGCTTTGTCTGTAAGGACCTTTGAAAACAAAGTAATGCCTCTACATTTTAATATGCTGTCTAGGTTTGTCGTTGCTTTTCTTCCAAGAAGCAAGCATCTTTTGATTTCATGGCTGCAGTCACTGTCCACAGGGATTTTGGAGCCCAAGAAAATAAAGTCTGTCACTGTTTCCATCGTTTCCCCATCTATTTGCAGCTATGTAACTATAAAACGTAGAGGATTCTCTTTTTTATTTTTAAGAATTCTTTATTTGTCCTAGATACTAATCATTTGTTAGTTTACCATATTGTTAATATCTTCAATTTGTTAATTTTGTCTGTGATGCTCTTCCTTAAAGTACAAATCTTCATTTTTGCTGCTGCTGCTAAGTTACTTCAGTCATGTCTGACTCTGTGCAACCCCATAGACAGCAGCCCACCAGGCTCCTCTGTCCCTGGGATTCTCCAGGCAAGAACACTGGAGTGGGTTGCCATGTCCTTCTCCAATGCATGAAAGTGTAAAGTGAAAGTGAAGTCATTTTTAGGCTGTCACAATATCAGTCATTAGCTGTCTAAATTGGGAATATTGTTTTAGTTTCCTTGCCTATTAAACAGAGGTAATAATAGTAGCTAGTTTATAGAGTTGCTATGCCAACTAAATGAATGAATAACTGTGAAGCATATAGAACATTGTCTGACATATACTAACACTACCAAAGGGTTAAAAAGGAATAAGTGATTTCCCAGGTGGCTCAGTGGTAAAGAATCCACCTGCAATGCAGGAGACATAGGTTCAGCCCCTGAATTGGGAAGAGACCATGGAGAAGGAAACAGCGACCCACTCCAGTCTTCTTGCCTGGGAAATCGCCTGGTGGCCTATGTCCATGGGGTCCCAAAGAGTCAAACACAACTTAGCAATTAAGCACCAAAAATTTACCTTTATATCATGTCTTTTTGTGTCTTAAGAAACCCTTCCACATCTTCTGCTATCCACATCTATTTTTGGTATAAAGGTTATACTAACCTTGAAAAAATTTATTGGACATGTTTTCTCTGTTTCTGTTCTCTAGAATGTCTCATCTGTTCCTTAAATATTTGACAAATCTCACCAATATAAATGCCTTATGTAGGGGTTGTAGTGGATATAGAGAGATAATTATTGTTTCAATCTTTGTAAATGGTATCAGTTTACTCAGCTTTTTTGTTTCTTTAATGTCATGGCATCTGGTCCCATCATTTCATGGGAAACAGATGAGGAAACAGTGGAAACAGTCTCAGACTTTATTTTTGGGGGCTCAAAAATCACTGCAGATGGTGAATACAGCCATGAAATTAAAGGACGCTTACTCCTTGGAAAGAAAGTTATGACCAAGCTAGATAGCATATTCAAAAGCAGAGACATTTCTTTGCCAACAAAGGTCTGTCTAGTCAAGGCTATGGTTTTTCCAGTGGTCATGTGTGGATGTGAGAGTTGGACTGTGAAGAAAGCTGAACACTGAAGAATTGATGCTTTTGAACTGTGGTGTTGGAGAAGACTCCTGAGAGTCCCTTGGACTGCAAGGAGATTCAACCAGTCCATTCTAAAGAAGATCAGTTCTGGGTGTTCTTTGCAAGGACTGATGCTAAAGCTGAAACTCCAATACTTTGGCCACCTCATGCGAAGAGTTGACTCATTGGAAAAGACTCTGATGCTGGGAGGGATCGGGGGCAGGAGGAGAAGGGGACGAGATGGCTGGATGGTATCACCGACTCGATGGACATGAGTTTGAGTGAACTCTGGGAGTTGGTGATGGATAGGGAGGCCTGGCGTGCTGCGATTCATGGGGTTGCAAAGAGTCAGACACGACTGAGCGACTGAACTGAACTGAACTGAATATATTTCTTGAAAACTTGCATTTGCATCTAGGTTGTATTCTTAATTGGAATATGGTGGTGGTTTAGTTGCTAAGTTGTGTCGGACTCTTGCGACGTCATAGTCTGTAGCCTGCCCGGCTCCTCTGTCCATGGATTCTCTAGGCAAGAATACTGGAGTGTGTTGCCATTTCCTTCTCCAGGGTATATTTCCCAGCTAGGAATCGAACCAGGGTCTCCTGCATTGCAGGCAGATTCTTTACCGACTGAGCTACAAGGGAATCCCTAATTGGAATATAGTTATTCATAATAATCCTTTTGTAAGACTTTAAAATTTTCTACCTATGTGAGGTTGGCTCATTTTCATTTCATATTTTGTTCATTTGTGGTTTTCCTCTTTCTTATGATCAATTTTACTGTGAGCTTTTGTAAGCATGTTAGATTTCAAAGAATCAACATATATTTTAATCATTTTTTAAGTTCTCTAATTTCTTTTATTTCCACCATTATCTTTATTTCCTTCATTTTGTTTACTCAGTTGCTTGTTCTCTAGCTTGCTTTAGTTGACAAATAGTTAATTTTTATTTATTTTTGGATTATGATAAAAATATTCAAATTTCTAAATTTTCCTTTAAATATCACTTTATCTGACTCCCACAAATATTGATATATAATGCCTGCTTTTATTTTAATTCTAAGTATTTTACTCTTTCCCTAGAGAAGGGAATAGCTACCCCCTCCAGTATTCTTGTCTGGAAAATTCCATGACAGGGGAGCCTGGTGGACCACAGTCCATGAGGTCGCAAAGAGTCAGACACAACTGGGTGGCTGAGCGCGCACCTAGGTTAGCAGTAAATCTGAGCAGGTGGCACAGAGATTTCCCATCCTCTGCCCCCACACATCCACAACCTTCTTCACTATCAACATCCCACAGTACAGTGGTACAATTGTTATAATACATGAAGCTACATTGACAACGTCCATAGTTCATTCAATGTACACTCTACAGGTTTTGACACATGTATAGTGACATGTTTCTACTATAATAGTGTCCTCCAGAATAGTTTCACTACCCCCAAAATCCTCTGTGCTCCACCTATTCATCCTTCCTTCCTCCTAACTCCTGGCAACCTCTGATCCTTTCACTGTCTCCATCATTTTGCCTTTCCACAGTGTCAGATAGCTGAAATCAGTATGTAGCCTTTACAGATTGACTTCTTTCACTTATCAATATGTATTTAAGCTTCCACCACTCTTTTCATGGCTTGATAGTTCATTTATTTTTATTGCTGAATAATATTCCATTGTCCGGGGGTACTGCAGTTTATTCATTTATCTCCTAACGGTCATCTTGGTTGCTTCCAACTTTTGGCAATTATGAATAAATCTGTTATAAACATCTGTATGTAGATTTTTGTGTAGATATAAGTTTTCAATTCATTCAGGGAACAACAATGAGTATGTTTAGTTTTTTTAAATAAGGAATTGCCAAACTGTTTTCCAAAGAGAACCACTGTGTGTTCTCACCAGCAATGAGAGTTCTGTTGCGTCACAGTCTGGCCAGCATTTGGTGTTGTTATTGTTCTGGATTTTAGACATTCTTTTAGTCAATAGGTGTGTGTGGTATCTCACTGTTGTTTTAATTAGCATTTCCCTAATGGCATATAACATTTAGCATCTTTTCATATGCTGATTTGCCACCTGTATATCTTCTTTGGTGAAGGGTCTGTTCAGGTCTTTTGCTCATGTTTCAATTGAGTTGTACCTTCCAAGATTATTGCATAACATGTAAGAAAGTGCCCAACACTTAGTAGGCATTCAATAAGTGCCCCCTTCCCGTGTGGGTAGCTGGTCCCTTTGGCTATTTGTGAGTTCACATACTATAGAATATGAGTTTTTTAAAAAAGATAAAATCATGACTCTCTTATAAATATAAGGTGAGCATGAGTCAAATATTTATTTAATTTATAAGTTAATGAGGGGGCCTGTAAAATGTTACAATCTGTTTAAAGAAGAATTAGAAGAATACATGTATATAGGAGATAAGAGATGCTGAAATGAAATTACAGATAAATGTTAAACTGCTTAGTGTTTATAGGCAATATCAACTGCATCTCTGTAGGACACAATTTATATTTTTATGGGCAAAAATCAGGGACTGCACTGAGCCTTACCTGGGTATGCCTTCCTGTGCTTGGCCTAGAAATTCTTTTAAGTAGTAAGTTGTATGTAGTTGTAGAGCTCATCTCACTAGTTTTTTATCTCTCAGAAATCATTGCCCTTCATTACCTGATTTCCAGTGTCTTGAAAACTGTTGGTTTGATACATTTTGTTTGTTTTGCTGTTGTTGCTAGTGGTGGTAGCGGTGATGGTGGTAGTTGTATATGTGTGTGTGTGTGTTATTTGTTTCAAGTAGAAGGTAAACCTGCTTCCTATATTCCATCTTACCTGAAAGTGAAAGGCTGCTTCATTCATTCTGAATGCTGTGTAGTGTTCTCTTGTGGGACTGTCCACAAGCTGGCCATTGCCTCTCCCATCCATAGACATCTGAGTTTGTATCCAGGTTTCACTAGTGTCAGAAGGGTTCATATACATTGTTATACCTGCCTCCTGGTGTACTTGTGGAAGTGTTTCCCTTGAGTTAGACCCAGTAATGCTCAAAGATTTGGAGCCCTGGTTTAGGGTGGGAAGTCTAGAGATGGGAATTTGGCCTGTTCAGGAAGCCTCTCATCTCCTTTGGAACAGCCTCTCCAGTCAGATCTGCATCCCACATGGAGGGCTTTTAACTAACCATCCTGCAGAGATACTGACTGTCCTGGTAGTTGAGATATCTTCCATCAGCCAAGTCTGGAGGACCATCCCCTGCTGGGGAATCTCAACAGTCTGCTTCGATGTTACTGGGGTTGCTTTTCTTTTCCTGATGCAGAAGAGGGACTGATCATAAAACACTTTTACCACACACAGAGACTTCTTGTTCAGCTTTGCCTGCCTGAGTTCTTTCTCTGGCTCTTCCAGACATGGAGGGAAGGGGTGGGCCGAGGAGTTCTGGCATCAGAAATTTGGTTTCAAATTTTGTCTGACACCCTGGATTGAAATCTGACATGAGGACGACAGACTAACGTGCGGATTCACTATTTCTAAATGTTTGAGAACAAATAATAACAGCAGTCATTTAATTTTGACTTTTATCTTCCTGTTCATCTTTCTTGTTTACTTAAGCATGTGGCCTGCTGACAGCTGGCAGGCTCACAAACAGAAAATGGAAGATTGACTGGCTCTGATTGCCCCAGGGTCACCTTCTTCATGAAACTCCTATGTGAAAGTCCCAGCTGTCCCTAGCTGGCCTTTGCTGGAAAACTGTTAGATATCCTTCACACTAGCTAACACCTTTTATGGACTTTGCTTTCCCTTACCAATTCCCAGTTTCCCCCTTTCTACACCCAAACCACTTGAAGTATGGGGTAGTGACGATGAGCCCGAGTTTCACTACTCACCTGCTGTGTGACTTTCAGCAGTCTTTAAACATTTCCCCGTCTATAGAATGTGTACACTAATTATTCCTATCTCATAGTAATTTTTTGGAAAGATGAAATCAGATAGCTCCTGTGAGTACTTAGTAGAATGGAGGAAAGTTTTAAATACTTGTAAAGATCAGCTTAGCGACTCTCACTTGGGGTTGATTTTGCTTCCAGGGCGCATTTGACAGGATCGGAAAACATTTAAGTTGTCACATCTTGGAGGGGGTGTTGCTACTGGCATCTAGCAGGTAGAGTCCAGATGTTCTACTAAACATCCTATGGTGCACAGAACAGTCCTTCCTCTGGAAAAAACAGTTATCCTGTCCAAACACCTATAGTGCTGAGGTCGAAAAACCCTGGGATAGCTATATGCATATTATTATTCCTGTGGACATAATACCTCTTTAGTCTGGATTGCATCCTGGAGACATAAGATACTAGATATGGAAGAGATATGAGAAATTGAATCTTACCATCAGATGGATATGTTACCAAAACAAGTGGATACTTACGGATGTGGGGTCAACTTGTACATTTGTTGATCATAATTTTCTTGTTATCCTGTAGTGTGTACTCAGTTTAAGAAAGAAAAGTCTAGGTCAACATATATACATGAGCTCCTTTTATTCATTTGATCTTAGAAGATAAAGTACTGAGTCCTGAGGCTTCCCTTTTCCCAGTGAATCATGTTTATAATTTTTCCCTTAGAAAAACAATGTTATACAGATTTATTATTTAAAGAATTGCAGTTTACTGTTCTTCTTGACTCTGCTATGAGTCTGATTTCATTCAGAGTTAGACCAGAATCCATAGTTAGTCAGTTCAGGGTTGTGATATTGTGATACTGCCAATGCTTTGAAAACTCTGTAATAAGTTCAATTTGTTGAGCACCACCTATTTGCCCAAACCATGCTAGGTGCTGGAGAGATGGTAATGGATAAGATGAGTATATGACACTAGTCTACTGGGGAAGTTGAGGACTATACAAGTATTTACCAGTGAGATGAGTGTTATAAGAGGGGACAGATAACACAGATTTAATGGAGTCCTAGAGGTGCAGGAATCAGTACAGTTCAGTTCAGTCATTCAGTAGTGTCCGACTGTTTGTAACCCCATGGACCACAGCACGCCAGGCTTCCCTGTCCATCACCAACACCAGGGGCTTACTCAAACTCATGTCCACAGAGCAAGGATGTTATCCAATCATCTCATCCTCTGTTGTCCCCTTTTCCTCCCTCCTTCAATCTTTCCCAGCACCAGAGTCTTTTCCAATGAGTCAGTTCTTCACATCAGGGGGCCAAAGTATTGGAGTTTCAGCTTCAGCATCAGGCCTTCCAAAGAATATTCAGGACTGATTTTATTTAGGATTGACTGGTTTGATCTCCTTGCAGTCCAAGAGACTCTCAAGAGTCTTCTCCAACACCACAGTTCAAAAGCATCAATTCTTCCGTGTTCAGCTTTCTATATAGTCCAACTCTCACATCCATACACAACTACTGGAAAAACCATAGCTTTGACTAGACGGACCTTTGATGGCAAAGTAATGTCTCTGCTTTTTAATATGCTGTCTATTCAAAAGCAGAGATATTACTTTGCCAACAAAGGTTCGTTTAGTCAAGGCTATGGTTTTTCCTGTGGTCATGTATGGATGTGAGAGTTGGACTGTGAAGAAGGCTGAGCACCGAAGAATTGATGCTTTTGAACTGTGGTGTTGGAGAAGACTCTTGAGAGTCCCTTGGACTGCAAGGAGATCCAACCAGTCCATTCTGAAGGAGATCAGCCCTGGGATTTCTTTGGAAGGAATGATGCTGAAGCTGAAACTCCAGTACTTTGGCCACCTCATGTGAAGAGTTGACTCATTGGAAAAGACTCTGATGCTGGGAGGGATTGAGGGCAGGAGGAGAAGGGGACAACAGAGGATGAGATGGCTGGATGGCATCACTGACTTGATGGACGTGAGTCTGGGTGAACTCCGGGAGTTGGTGATGGACAGGGAGGCCTGGCGTGCTGCGATTCATGGGGTCACAAAGAGTCGGACATGGCTGAGCGACTGACTGAACTGAACTAGGTTGGGCATAGCTTTTCTTCCAAGGAGCAAGCATCATTTAATTTCATGGCTGCATTTACCATCTGCATTGATTTTGGAGCCCAAGAAAATATAGTCTCTCACTGTTTCCATTGTTTCCCCATCTATTTGCCATGAAGTGATAGGACCAGATGCCATCATCTTAGTTTTCTGAATGTTGAGCTTTAAACCAACTTTTTCACTCCCCTCTTTCACTTTTATCAAGAGGCTCTTTAATTCTTCTTCGCTTTCTGACATAAGGGTGGTGTCATCTGCATATCTGAGGTTATTGATATTTCTCCTGGCAATCTTGATTCCACCTTGTGCTTCTTCCAGCCCAGCGTTTCTCATGATGTACTCTGCATATAAGGTAAATAAGCAGGGTGACAATACACAGCCTTGACGTACTCCTTTCCTGATTTGGAACCAGTCTGTTGTTCCATGTCCAGTTCTAACTGTTGTTTCTTCACCTGCATACAGATTTCTCAGGAGGCAGGTCAGGTAGTCTGGTATTCCCATCTCTTTAAGAATTTTCCACAGTTTGTAGTGATCCACACAGTCAAAGGCTTTGGCATAGTCAATAAAACAGAAGTAGATGTTTTTCTGGAACTCTCTTGCCTTTTTGATGATCCAGTAGATGTTGGCAATTTGATCTCTGGTTCCTCTGCCTTTTCTAAAACCAGCTTAAACACCTGGAAGTTCACGGTTCATGTACTGTTGAAGCCTGGTTTGGAGAATATTGAGCATTACTTTGCCAGCATGTGAGATGAGTACAATTGTGTGGTAGCTTGAACATTCTTTATCATTACCTTTCTTTGGGATTGGAATGACAACTGACCTTTTCCAGTCCTGTGGCCACTGCTGAGTTTTCCAAATTTGCTGGCATATTGAGTGCATCACTTTCACAGCATCATCTTTTAGGATTTGAAATAGCTCAACTGGAATTCCATCACCTCCACTAGCTTTGTTCATAGTGATGCTTCCCAAAGCCCACTTGACTTCACATTCTAGGATGTCTGGCCCTAGGTGAGTGATCACACCATCGAGGTTATTTGGGTTGTGTTGATCTTTTTTGTGTAGTTCTTCTGTGTATTCTTGCCACCTCTTCTTAATATCTTCTGCTTCTTTAGATCCATGCCATTTCTGCCCTTTATTGTGCCCATCTTTGCATGAAATGTTCCCTTCATATCTCTAATTTTCTTGAAGAGACCTCTAGTCTTTCCCATTCTATTGTTTCCCTCTATTTCTTTGCATTGATCACTGAGGAAGGCTTTCTTATCTCTCCTTGCTATTCTTTGGAACTCTGCATTCAAATGGGTATATCTTTCCTTCTCTCCTTTGTCTTTAGCTTCTCTTCTTTTCCCAGCTATTTGTAAGGCCTCCTCAGACAACCATTTTGCCTTTTTGCATTTCTTTTTCTTGGGGATGGTCTTGATCCCTGCCTCCTGTACAATGTCACAAACCTCCATCCATAGTTCTTCAGGCACTTTATCAGATCTAATCCCTTGAATCAATTTCTCACTTCCATTATATATTTGTAAGGGATTTGGTTTAGGTCATACTGGAATGGTCTGGTGATTTTCCCTATTTTCTTCAATTTAAGTCTGAATTTGGCAATAAAAAGTTCACTATCTGAGCCATAATCAGCTCCCAGTATTGTTTTTGCTGACTGTATAGAGCTTCTCCATCTTTGGCTGCAAAGAATAGAATCAATCTGATTTCAGTATCGACCATCTGGTAATGTCCATGTGTAGAGTCCTCTCTTGTGTTGTTGGAAGACAGTGTTTGCTATGACCAGTGCATTCTCTTGGCAAAATTCTGTTGGCCTTTGACCTACTTTGTTTTGTACTCCAAGGCCAAATTTGCCTGTTACTCCACGTATCTCTTGACTTCCTACTTTTGCATTCCAATCCCCTATAATGAAAAGGACATCTTTTTTTGTTATTAGTTCTAAAAGGTCTTGTAGGTCTTCATAGAACTGTTCAACTTCAGCTTCTTCAGCATTATTGGTCAGGGCATAGACTTGGATTACTGTGATATTGAATGGTTTGCCTTAGAAACGAGCAGAGATCATTCTGTCATTTTTGAGATGCATCCAAGTACTGCTTTTCGGACTCTTTTGTTGACTATGATGGCTACTCCATTTCTTCTCAGGTATTCTTGCCCACAGTAGTAGATATAATGGTCATCTGAGTTAAATTCACCCATTCCAGTCCATTTTAGATTGCTGATTCCTAGAATATCGATGTTCACACTTACCATCTCCTGTTTGACCACTTCCAATTTGCCTTGATTCATAGACCTAACATTTCAGGTTCCTGTGCAATATTGCTCTTTACAGCATCGGACTTTACTTCCATTACCAGTCACATCCACAACTGGGTGTTGTTTTGCTTTGGCTCTGTCCCTTCATTCTTTCTGGAATTATTTCTCCATTGATCTCCAGTAACATATTGAACACCTACTGACCTGGGGAGTTCACCTTTCAGTGTCCTATCTTTTTGCCTTTTCATGCTGTTCATGGGGTTCTCAAGGCAAAAATAAGTGGTTTGCCATTCCCTTCTCCAGTGGACCATGTTTTGTCAGAACTCTTCACCACAACCCATCCAGTTTGGGTGGCCCTTCATGGCATTGCTCATAGTTTCATTGAGTTAGACAAGGCTGTGGTCCATGTGATCAGTTTGGTTAGTTTTCTGTGATTGTAGTGTTTATAGTGTCTGCCCTCTGATGGATAAGGATAAGAGGTTTAGGGAAGAGGTGCAGGAATACTTGCTGAGAAAGTGACATTTACACTCGTCACATGAAGAATGAGACAGGTAGGAGTCTACTGAAATTGGAGTTGAAGGGAGAATTAGAAGACATATGATTGGGAGTGTACTTGTTATAACTGATCTTGATTTAGAGTTTGCCATGTTGTCAAATAGTTTAGAGCACAGATGATGAAACCCAATTGTACACATATCTGGCTCTGCCTAAGTTTTGTTGTTGTTCAGTCGCTCAGTCATGTCCAGCACTTTGCGAACCCATGGAAATATCAATATTTTAGGTTCAATGAAAAATCATGCTACTATTAAGCTCTTCTCTGAAAAGAATTTTACAGTCTAGCAAAATAAAAATTAATCATGCAGTCCTTCAGCCTTTCAAAGTCTTCAACTGTTAAATGTCTTGCATCTTCCTTCTAATAGCTTCTTTGTTTTGCTTGTTTTGTTCAGCATAAATCAGAGCTAACACGATCCCATCTTTAATAGTTCTCTTTCAAAGTCTGTTGACACGCCAGTTGGTATGAATCGTCCTAAACGTCCTCCCTCATGGGCAAGACCCATCTGTCAAGATCTACAAAATGTTATTTCCTGCTTATGGGAGACATTGCTCTAGAGCTGAATGCCCTGCCAAGGAGAAGTCTGCTAAAGCCGCATGCTAATACACCCGTGCCCTGCAAGCTCATCTTTCAGAATTTTCAGAAAATCTCAGATCCCATAGACCCACATTGGTAATGAGGAGCAGCTCCTCCTGGCCTGACACAGAAGTAAGGTTTGCCATGAGTGAAGGGTTGCCAAATTTAACAAATGCAAATATAAAACAAACTATTTTTTGGTACTAAACACCACACATTTGTTATTTATCTGAAAGTCTTTGCTTGAAGCACTGTAAAATGTTAGAAAAGCATTTGTTCATTTATTCACACAAATTATTATCCATATGTCATTTTCCCAGTAATGCCTTCCCTGGTCACTATATTTAAAATTGTATTACTCTCAATATCTCCTTCTTGCCTTTATTCCCTTTATAATGTGTCAAATCATTTATGTATTTAGCTTATTGACTGTCTTCTCAATGTATGTAAGATTGAAGGCATGAACTTCGGTTTATTTTATTCTCTAGAGTATCCTCATGACCTAGAACAGGCCCTGACATGTGGTAGATACTCAGTAAGTAAGTGTTGAAATCATTCATTCATCTGAACTTGAATTCTGGCTCTAGAGTATATCTGATATCTGTGATCAGATTAGTTGTATCATTTTCTGTGTGTCAGTTTTCTCCTCTGAAAAGTGAATATTAGAATAGTACCTCTTGGATAGAGGTGCTAATAAAAACATAAGGCCTGCAAACTTCCTAGCACAGTGTCTAGAACATTGTAAGCATTTAATAAATGGAACTGTTATCCATTTAAAAATTACTGGTTGAGCATCTTTTCTATCTCTCAGAATTTTCTGGGTGTTAGAAGGATCACAGTAAGCAACACATTGTCTTGGAGCTCAAAGAGATAAGAACCTAATGAGAAAATATTAATAAGCAGGAAAGTGTCCTAGACCACAATAAACAGTGTAGCAGTGGTAACTAAATGATCTATGGGAGCATCAGGAGGGCACCTGACCCAGAATTGGGTGGTGGGAAGAGTCAGAAAAGATTCATGGAAGAATTGTTATCTATTTTAAAATAATATGTGTGGTTAACCAGAAGCAGATGAGATGGGGATGGGTAGGGTAGAGAAAATATTCCCAGAAGAAGGAACAGTGGGGGTCCAGAACAATCAGGGTCCAGAACAAAGAGTGAGCCCAGGACTTATGTGTTGAGGAGCACAAGCAGGTCTGTGTGGCTGTATCATAGACAGAAGTATGAAGGAGAGGAGAGACGATGAGCCTGGGGACCAACAGGTCAGATCATGAAGGATCTTACAAGCCTGTTAAGGAGTTTAACCTGAAGACAGAGGGCCACTGAGGCCACCATTTACATTTTAAGGAGATGCCTCCATATGGAGTGTGGACACTGGATTTGAGGGATTGAAAATGAAAGAGAGGACATTAAGGCGGTTTGGGCAGTGATCTAGATACAATAGGATGGGACCTGAAAGTTCTTGGGGGCAGGAAGAAGTGACTTAGATCATAATCAGAAGGTAGAATAGAGAGAATCTGAGCATTGGTTGTTTCATTGGAGCTTATAATAACTTTGTAAGAATCTCTATTTTCTGTGGATATTTTACAGAAACATCCACCTTATGATGCAGTTGTCTGATTTTGGAATAATGCTGGCCATCTAGAAATATTCTGTCTTCTTGAATTTACTGGAGGGGTTTGTAGAATTAACATTATTCTCCATTAAATGTTTGGTAAATTCATCTGGGCTTAGAGTTTTCTTTGTGGGAATAATTTAACTACTTACTTAATTTTTTAATAGATCTGAACTGTTCAATTTACTACTTTTTGAGTGAGCTTTGATAGTTTGTGTTTTTCAAAGAATTCCATCTATTTTAGCCAGCCTAACCCTAACCCTCTTTCCCTTTTGAATAGTTCTTTCCGCAGCATCTGTTGCTTTCCTCACTTTGAATGCTCAAAGTGACTTGCTGTATGTCTTTAAGATTCTCCATGCATGTCTCTCATTTGCAGTACTCTGTCCTGCCAACAATCTTCCTCTTGGATTCTCAGTTCAACTCAGAGAGTGACTTGGACTCTTTCAGGTGCATCTAGATGATGCTGGTAATCATCTAGATGCTTTCTCAAAGCAGAAAGCAGTGGCAATGATAGGATTCACTTATTTTTTCCCCTGGTCTCTCAGGGAACACTATCCTTTTTTGCTTGATGTCCACTGCCTTAAAAACCATTGTTTCATATATTTCATCTTTTTTGGAGGAAAGAAAGTTTTAGGCAGGGTGTCAATGCAGCCCCCTGTTACTCCACTTTGGTTGGAAGTAGAAGTCTCTCCTATATTATTTGAAATCTAAAAAATTATTTTACTCATAGTTTAGTATATATCTATAGAAGATAATACTTTAAAAATATACACCATTATCTCACGTTTTAAAAACTGATGATTTTTTAAATGTATCTTATTTAATTATCTCATAAATGTCACTTTATTTTCACCATTTGTTTACTTAAATCAAGATCCAAATAAGGTCCATACCTTGGGTTTAGTTGGAGCACATCCTAAGTCTCTTTTAATCTATAGGTACCCTTCTGTCTCCCTCTTCTCTCTTCACACCTTGCTCTCTGTTTATTTTCTTCAGGAGCCAGTCTTTGCCTTTGTAGAGATTTTTGCAATTGTTATTTTGCTGACTACATCCCCCTATTTCTCTAGTCTTTATTTCCTACTAATTAGTAATGAACCTAGGAGCATGATCAGGTCCAGGTTCAATGTCATTTTAAAATGTACTTTATTAGCTCTTTATATTTGAGCTAAATTCCTGAGGAAAAATAACAAAAAGAGACATGTCTTTGTGAATTTATTTTTTATTTACCACACCTAACTTTGGATCATTCAGTCATCTCTAAAAGAATCTATTGGAATCAGTGAAAAAATTAAAACAGGGAAAGAGATAACCCAAAAACATACTGAGCTAAAACACTGAGTTGAATGTCCTAGAAAGGACACAGCAAGGAAAACTGTAGATGGCTGAATTGAGGCTGGTCTTTGAATTTAATTTCAGGTTTTATTATCCTAATTTACACATTCATAAAAATGAAATAGGTCATTATCAAGTGCTTAATTTTCAGTGTAAGCCATAAAAATGTGTACACATATAATACAGCCTGAATTATAGTTAAGACTTCCATTCTAGTCTCCAGTGATTTGGATCCTATAGGATAAGACTGTGGTGGAAAATGCTTATTAGTCTTGTTTCTTCTTTCCTTCCTTTCTTCCTTCACTCACCTGCTTATTCTATCACATAATTAACCAGTAATTTAGTCATACATCCATTCATGAGTGAAAGTGGCAAGTACAGAGCAGACACTGATTTGCCTTGAAGACCTCAGTCTCAAGGGAAAAACACAAACCCTTCATTGTTGTAGAAAGTGAAAGTCACTCAGTCATGTCCAACTCTTTGCTACCCCATGGACTATACAGTCCACGGAATTCTTCAGGCCAGAACACTGGAGTGGGTAGTTGTTCCCTTCTCCGGGGGATCTTCCCAACCCAGGGGTCGAACCCAGGTCTCCCACATTGCAGGTGGATTCTTTACCAGATGAGCCACCAGGGAAGCCCAAGAATTCTGGAGTGGGTAGCCTATGCCTTCTCCAGAGGATCTTCCTGACACAAGAATTGAACCAGGGTCTCCTGCGTTGCAGGCAGACTCTTTACCAGCTAAGCCACCAGGGAGAGCCTCACTGTTGTAGAAGGTAATTAAAAATTGCTGTGGGAGTCCAAAGAATGAAGTGACTTTATCTACTATGCAAACTAAAGAATGATTATCTTTTCTCTGTTTTCTGAATTTTACTACCAAAAGCATATATAACTTTTGATTATCTCCATAAAAGAAAATACTTGTATATGATCTCAAAGCTACTTTCTGGTACTAACAGTTTTTGAGATCCTGAGTTCTTGGATCTCTGAGATGGATTCTTTTGGTCACGGTGACAATGTCAGCCCATGGATATAAATATTTGCAGAAACAGTTGTGATTCAGGGTGGTTAAAAGAAGGAAAAACAAGCAAAAGTTCACAAAAGGCAGAGATGAGATGCAAAGAGAGCATGAGTCAGACCTCAAGACCCCATCAGTGAAGCAGATTGGACTCCAGAAGATGTCAAATTCAGGGACATAAATATAAGATTCATTGTCTGTATGTGTCTCTGAGTTCAAAGTCTATAGCTAATATTTATTGACCACTCACTATATTCCACATACCCTCACATGTTTTCATTTATCAAATCCTTACAAAAACCCTACAGGAGAGGTTTTATTATTAGTCCCCTTTACCAAGTGAGGAGATTGAGACACAGGGAAGGTAGATGAGTCATAGCTAGTATACAACAGAACTGAGATTTGAACATCTAATACAGAGGCCATTCCCTTACATATATATGAAAGAGAACAATTCCTAAGAACACTCAACAAGCTGGAGATTCAGGAGAGCTGATAGGGTGGTTTCAGTCTGGGCCTGAAGACCCAAGAACCAGGAGAGTGGATGGTTTAAGCATCCAGCTTGAAGGCTAGAAGAGCTGATATTTCACTTTGCATCTGAATTGAAGGGGGAAAAAAACGTGATGTCCCAGCTCAGGACAGTCAGGCAGGAGGAATTCCCTGTTTTTCAGCCTTTTTAATTTAGGTCTTCTGCTGATTAGTTGAGGCCCACCTACATTTGGGAGGGTAATCTGCACTATTCAGTCTACCAATTCAAATGCCAGTCTCATCCAGAAACACCCTCACAGACACACCCAGAGTAAATGGTTGACCAAATATTTGACATCCTGTGGCCAAGTCAAGTTGGCATATAAAATTAACCATCACAGGTGGACACAGAACCTTCTACCATCACTAATACCCATCCACATCCCTCTGGAGTCATTGACCTAAAGTCACACCCCATGTAGAATTTATAATGTTGGCTTTATTGTAATGGAAAAGGGAGTATAATTTATGGAGCCCATAACCCTACCAGCCACTTCTCAGCCCTCAGTGGGCCCATGTTCTCCAGGTGAGCTGACTGTAGTCCTTACCAAAGGACTCACTATATAAATTATAGCATCATGTTAAAGGTTTTATAAATAACCTTAAAATTGTTATTCCAGAAGTCACAAGAATCATGATTTCTTAACTGGTGAGATGATAGCGGCAACACATTTCCTCCCAAATTCAGTTACATGCAAGAGAGAAGTCTTAACCTGCAGATGGTATATGCATATGGGGATTTTGTGTGTGTGTGTGGGCATGATTAGGCTTTCAACTAGCACTTTAGTTTCAGAACATAAACTAGCCTAAGCTGTTCCAAAATCCAAAAAGATAAAAATGAGGAGAAGGAATCACTGTACATTCGAAATAAACTCACTAAGTGACACCAGGCTGAGGACTGCCCTCTGAAGTAAAATACAGGTGATGCAACTACAATGCAAATAAATTGCAAAGCAAAGTTATAACTCAAGCGAAGATGAAGATTTTCAAGTGGTAGGAAAAAAAAAAACCCTGCAAATTTGGAAGGCCTTTGACAAAAGAGTATCTGTTAGTTTTTCTTTTAAGTTAACAATAGTAGAAGGGAACAGAATAGTAGTTCCAAAAGAGAATTGTCTGGATAGCAAAGGATTAAAGAAATCTTTGAGAGCTTTGACACTACCAAATTTTCTGTAAAGGAAATGACCTTCTTAATGATCATGCTGAGAAAGTAGAATGTAAGTCAACAAACCATATGGAAAAATTATACCTCTCCCTCAAAAATAAATAGTTGTTCTAAAATTTGTAGTCCTAAAAATTAGTAGTTGCAATTGTAAGATAAAATTTTATATTGATAAATACAATAACCTTACTTTTTATAGAACTTAGTTTTATTTTGAAGACAGGATCACAATCAAACCTTACCATTTTAATTCTCATTTAAGGTAGACCTGACTTACCTGGAATTTCTTTTCCTTTACTATCTAATCTTTGGGTAACAAAATGCCTTTTATCAGGCATGCCAAACTGGAGACTCCATTTGAATGTGTATTACCATGTTACAGTGACCGTGGTGAGAAGTTACCGTACGTTAAGTGTCTGGAGCTTAATTATGGTCCACTGAAAGAACGAATTAAATCAATGAATGGGCAGATCAATGAAAGAAAATGTGAGCAAATGCTTTTGAATATTATGTATAAGAAACTGGTTAAATTTTTTAAAGAAACATCATGTACAAAGAGAATGCAGGGAGGAAACTTGAAAAAAGCCAGACAGGGAAAAATAAGTTCAGATTCTCAGAGGTTCTCTTCCACTACTTCTCAGAGGTACAGAAAGAAAAGATTGAGATCCACACTCGTGGCCAGACTGAGACCAGGTGCCACTTTTAGGGCACCTCGCAGTGGGTCAAAGTGATACTGAGTTTTGTCAGGATGTCAACAAAACTGTGGAGCAGGTCAGGCTGAACTCTTGCTAAGTCATTAATTCCCTTTTTACTCTCTCCCTTTCATCTTCATGGGTTTAATTGTAAATTATTCTTCATTCCTCTGGGCTCTGTTTTCTTTTCTTGAGTTTGTTCCGGTGATTACAGCCTCAAACAAAAACTATGAATACTGAGTTTTCCCCTTGTGAAGTTAAAAATAAAGAAAGGCCAAGATGTTGCATTCAAAATAAACAAGCATTGCTGAAAGCCACCTGGTTATTGCTGTGGTTACTACTGGTAGGAATTTTTAAAATTGCACCTTTAGGCAAATTGTGCAGTAGGTTAAAAATGCCAATAAATTAACTCCCAAGAGTTTTAATTAAGAGGAGGAAAACTATGAGTCAAACACCTGAATCATTTCTATAATCTGATGATCCAAAATAGACATGATTTCTCTCTGGGATGTTTTGATTTCCCTTGTAAGTTTTGGAACACATAATTAGGGACAGGGCAACCTGAGGCTGAAGTCAAAATGACTTTTTAGTGCCTGGATGCATATAAGGAAGAGACAGCAAACAATTTCCGAAGAGAAATCACACTGCATTTAGCTTGGCCATCAGTGGTTCCATATAATAACAACATCACTCACATATAACTTTGTTTCAGTGGCTGATATTAAGAAAAATTGTTGCTTGCAATATGATGCACAGGGCTGTCAAAATCACACATACATGGCCTTTGGTCTGAAAATTATTTTGTTTTTATAGCACCAATTCAGCAGTGAAAAGTTCATAAATTTGTATTAGGAATATGAGGGCCATATTATATCACAAGAAGAAAGCAAAACCCAGTTAGTGAGAAAATGTAGGTCCATCTTCTGAAATCGATGTCTAGGTCCAGCTCATGAGTCAAAGGAAATTTTCTAGAAATCATTGTTGGATATAGCTCATATTTTGAAAAGGTGGAAGTCCTCAAAGGGGATTGATTCAATATTTCTGATAAAGGTGGTTCCCCAAGCCTCTAAATGACAGAGAGTCTTAATTGAATCCATGTAGAAGTTTAAAGCTCTTAGGAGAAAATTATCTAGGACTGAATTGGATAAACTTTGAGGTCCAAAATGGAGAGGTTTCTCTCAGTGAGAGAACTGAGTTATTGTTTAGTAAAAAAGAATGATGGGTAGCGTTATCAATCTAAAACAATAAGTTCTGCCTTTAGGAGAAATTTGAAAATAAACTTATAAACACAAAACTGAAACTAGTAATTTCCTTGTAAGAGAAAAACAGGTAGAATTAAGTCCTGACACCAGTGTCAGAAAAGACATTG
The DNA here is from genome assembly GCF_029407905.1 of Bubalus kerabau. Classification (NCBI taxonomy): domain Eukaryota; kingdom Metazoa; phylum Chordata; class Mammalia; order Artiodactyla; family Bovidae; genus Bubalus; species Bubalus kerabau. Next base: position 73,660,338 of record NC_073631.1, on the reverse strand, counting down.
GGGGAGAAGGTTTCTATGTGGATATAGCTTCAGGTTCAGCAGGAAACCAAGGAGCAGTCAGCAGATGAGCAGTGACAATTTGTTGATACTTTGTCCCTTTATTGTGTGCTGGAAAATCTTCTTTTAATAGGATCCAGAAAGAGAATATTTACGTCGAACACTTTCTGCTTAGCCTCTAAGAGGGTTATGAAAGTGGAGAATGGAGAACGTTCTTCTTAGGTTTCTGTTTGTTTTGTCCATTGTTGAGTTGAAACAGCCAAGGGGCAGGAGTTGTGTTTCTATTTCACTGAGCAGCTGCACTTAATAAGAGCTGAAGTTTTAGACATAAAGTGGAAAATGGGTGGAATCTGTGAAGCAGTTGCTCTGGAAATGGGAAAGCTCTCCAATGCATCAGGAAATCTGGTCCCCAAAGCAAGGCGAGGCCAAACTGGGCATATGTCATCTTCACTCACTTCAGAGTCAAGGGACCAAGAGGGAGCCAGATATTTCTGCCTTAACTCTTTCCTTATATTCCCCTTCAAGGCCATAATCCACGGCCCCTGAAGATCTGACTGGGTTTGCATTTTTCTGACTATCACTGTTGAGTCCTCCTGGGGCAAATTACTCCACCTGGCCTCCCTTCTCCACTCCATGGAAAGGATGAAGGGGACACTGTAGACAGATTCAAGGCCTTTGTCTTACTTGTGTTCTTATCTACTGCTTGGCAGGGATCCAGCTCGCTTACTACTTAGAATCTGTCTTCAACCTGCTAAGTGGTGGTGGGCCTCATAATGACAAGGTTTGGCTTTGCAGGGAGCAGCTGAAGTTGAGTAGCTGACTTTTGGTGTGTGCACAGAGTATATGAGTTTCATGGATATTAACTGCAACAGGTGGGGGCTGTCTTGACACAGGGAATCCTGAAAGTAGCATAGGGATCAGGAATCCTTCTGATGCTCACAAGATGACTTGTACATGTACCTGCAACGTGCCCCTAAGTTCTCATCTTAGAAATAAAAATGTTCCTAAGTTGCTCATTGCCAAGCTCCCTTTGCTTCAGCTTGAAAGTGGTTAAAGATATTTATCTGAGTCAGAGAAAACCTAAAGCTGGTGCTGCTTTTATTGTAGAAACTATGAAATCTATTCTACAGGGACCTTAGGCATACAAGAAAAGAATTTTAGAACCTTCCATTAATCTACTTTATTTTTCCTACCAGAAGTCCCCTATACATAAGCAAAATAGGTTGAATGTGGCAGAAATGGAATTGAAAGACCAAAAACCTCACTGTAAGAAAACAGACCTCTCTGGTTTAATGACTAGGCAAGAGTTTTCAAGGCTGACTCTTTTGGAGACCAGATACTTGTTTCTTGTATCTAATAAGCAACATCCCATTTGTGAAAACCACACACACTTTTGTTTCTTAGCAGGTAGGAAAGCACACTGTGAAGCTAAAATTATTTGTATTCATATTATATTCTATTGATACAGCTGAACTTTATCTTGAAATGTTAGCAACCCAAAGTTGAAGAGGGGTAAGGAATCCATAACCAAAGGAACAGGAACATTTCAAATCTAGCCTTGCAGTAGTTTTTATGCTGAGTGAGGGTTAGGGGCAAGAGCAGAGGAAGGAAAGATCTTTGGTTCCAAAGAGGGCATTGACTATGACAGCCCACTTTCCACCTAATGGTTATCCATTAAGCACAATAGAGCTGATTGTCCTTATTTACCCTTGTGATGGCGTCAGGAGAAAATTGTATGTCTACGTTTCTGCTTCCTTATACATTTGTGCCTCCACCTACATTTATAGCTACCTATACAATCCCATGGACAGAGGAGCCTGGTAGGCTGCAGTCCATGGGGTCGCTAAGAGTTGGATACGACTGAGCGACTCCACTTTCACTTTTCACTTTCATGCATTGGAGAAGGAAATGGCAACCCACTCCAGTGTTCTTGCCTGGAGAATCCCAGGGATGGGGGAGCCTTGTGGGCTGCCGTCTATGGGGTTGCACAGAGTTGGACACGACTGAAGCGACTTAGCAGCAGCAGCAGCAGCATTACATGCTAATTTCTCAGACTAAAAGAATAATGGATCTCCTAAACTAAAAGCATATCAGAAATGAATTCAACTTTGGAGGCAAGAATCTGAGAGAGAATGAGTAGCTGGCTAAGGAAAAAAACAGATCCCAGACCCTCTATTTTCCCTTGCTGCTCTTTGCTCTTTCTCTGTGTGTCAAATGTACTTGGACCCCTAAAGTATAAAAGATGATAAAAGCTTTGTTTCAGGTGTTTCTTGAAAGCAGTGCCAAATTCAAGGTGCTACTCCAACAGAGCTTCTAACTAATCTGTGCTTTAAGCTCAGGAGGGAATGCTCACCTTCTCAGGGTCACCAAGGGAAAGCTGAAAAGGAAGAGGTTGGTGATGTGTCTGTGGAAGGGAATAGGAGATGGGTCGGCCTCATCTTTTGGGTTCTTTGCCTGTTTTCCTGTGCCAAATGCAGTTATTCAGAATGGTTTTTTATTTGATTAAGGCCTTTGGCTTGATAAAGCCATTCACCCAGAAATCAGTTATGACTCCCATATAGCTATTTCTGATCTGTGTTTTTCAGTGGGGCGTGTGATTTCTCCAGTACTTTGAGCTGTAGCTTTGCTCTTGCTTGCCCAGTTTGTTCTTTGGAGATACCTTCCTACTTGCACTTCCACTCCAGTGAGAGCATGGTGAATATGAAACAGTGAGAGTCATAAGAGAGGTAAATATAATTGCCCAAGGGCCCACAGAAATGGCGAGGTTCCATGCATATTGGCATTCTCATCTCACACCTTGGCAACCACAGCAACTCTGGAACATGCCTGGAGACCACGGGACCTGTATTTCCTCCAAAGGCAAAGATTCCCTGGGGTTCAGGAGCAGGAGTCACCAGATAAAATGTAGTTTCTGGATTCTTGGGAGCACAGTCCTTGCTGGGAACACTAACGAGACAAATACAGCATTCGTCACAAGCCACTGCCTGTGTTCAGCCCACACTCCAGAATCAAGACATTTTACTTTCTCTCTGAACATGTCACTTCCTAAAACATGATTAAATAACTTATTTTGATCTCCAAAGTGCACATCCATACGATAGCAGCATGAAAGGTTTGGTGTGGAGCTCGCCCCTCTCTCTATCTCTGGTTAAGTGAAAGTCACTCAGTTGTGTCCAGCTCTTTGTGACCCCATGGACTCTACAGTCCATGGAATTCTCCAGGCCAGAATACTGGAGTGGGTAGCCTTTCCCTTCTCCAGAGTTTCTTACCAACCCAGGGATCGAACCCAGGTCTCCCACATTGCAGGCGGATATGAGGGAAGCCCATCTCTGGTTAACCCTTCATATTAAAGGGCACACCTCTCTCTGATGGCACGAATTCACTGACACAGGATTGGCATTGCCACAGTGGGGAAGGTCTTTCAACCACATACAAATCACAGGTTATTATAATAAATAAGAAAAGATGCCAAATGTAAAAATTCATACCCAGAGACATCTGTTAAGATCTAAGAACAGGTGTCAGAGGATTGCCTGAGGACCTCCAGGTCAGCCTTGCTGGAGGAGAAAGGAAAGCCCTTCTTACAGGTGGAATGGTGTGCATTAAATAGCATGAGGGATTGCTGGGGAAGTTGGTGAATGTAGTGAATGGGAATCAAGAGTCACTTGAAAGCTGGTATAATATGCAGGACTCCCCTGCTATCTGAAAGAAGGGCCTTCCTACGAAAACTGTCTTAAGCTGAAATGGCATAAAGCAAAGAAGCAGTTACATTAGGACACTTCTTGATAATGGGTACACAAAATAAATGGAGATACAGCACAGATGCTCACAGACATAGTTCAAAGTGAAGGCAGCCTGATGCTGCGATGCTGAGAGTGGTTCTGGGGATGGAGCTTGGCGGTGCTGCTCTCACTATTCAGGGTGCTACCTCTGTAACCACTCACTGCAAAACAAATGGTCCTCACTGTTTTCACTTGTCACTTGTTTTTAGAAAAGCAAAAATCCTCTTCGGATTTCTTTCTGTTATCAAAAATAAGTACTAATGTAAGTCTTCAATAAAACGTCTTTAGTGGTGTAACGTGAACTTTTGAAAAGTGAGGGATAGCTTTAGTGATCCAAGCGGTTATGGGCACAGGCTGTGGACCCCAAACATTCCCTCCCTGCCATTTATTAGAGCAAAGCTGTGCTCCTGGGCCAGTTTACTTAACCTTTCTGAGACCTATTTTCATCATCTGTAAAGCATGATTACTAGACATACCTACCTGAAGGGGTCAGAGGATACATGTATATGCACATGCAATTTTAGGATAGAGGCTGGAACAGAGAGGTTCTAAGTAAATATGGAAACTGTGACAGACTTCATTTTCTTGGGCTCCAAAATCAGTGTAGTTTGTAACTGCAGCCATGAAATTAAAGAGAAGTTTGCTCCTTAGAAGTAAAGCTCTGACCAACCTAGACAGCATATTAAAGAGCAGAGACATTACTTTGCCTACAAAGGTCTGTCTAGTCAAAGCTATAGTTTTTCTGGTAGTCATATATGGATGTAAGTGTTGGACTATAAAGAAAGCTGAGCACCAAAGAATTGATGCTTTTGAACTGTGGTGTTGGAGAAGACTCTTGAGAGTTCATTGGATGGTAAGGAGATCAAACCAGTCAATTCTAAAGGGAATCAGTCCTGAATATTCATTGGAAGGACTGATACTGAAGCTGAAGCTCCAATACTTTGGTCACCTGATGTGAAGAACTGACTCATTAGAAAAGACCCTGAAGCTGCGAAAAATCGAAGGCAAGAGGAGAAGGGGATAACAGAGGATGAGATGGTTCAATGGCATCACCAACTCAATGGACATGAGTTTGAGCAAGCTCTGGGCATTGGTGATGGACAGGGAAGCCTGATGTGCTGCAGTCCATCGGGTTGCAAAGAGTCGGACACGACTGAGTGACTGAACTGACTGAAGTGAATATTAGCTGTTAGTATTGTTAGGACTCAGTAGTACTGTCCAATGTTTGTTTGGTCCAAGAGTCTTTTCCAGTGGACAGAAGCCAACTTGTAAAGGCTATAACTTCTGCCATTAGAAGTTCCTGCAGGACCCGGCTAGCTAGAAGCAAAGTAGAACACTCCGTGAGGCTAAAGGGGTGCTCCTTAGTAGCCCTCCTATTCAATATGCAAAAGAGCTTTGTTTTCTAAGCAAAGGCTCAACAACCAACTTACAAGGAGCCAGTACGTTATCAGAAATGAAGTATTTGTTACATTTTAAAAGTTGATTGATACCAGCTCTCTTGGAGGGAAGGAGTTACATTAATAAGGAAAGATTATTCACTTTGGTTGTTAGCCTTACCAAGAAGAGAAAAGGTGCTTAATGTATATTTAACTTATCATCTAAGAAGCTTTAACATGTAAGTGATATGAATGTCTTTAAACTAATGAAGAATTTGGTCCATAGGTGGCAACAGAGGATGAAAGGGTTGGATGGCATCACTGACTCAATGGACACGAATGTGAGCAAATTCTGGAAGATGGTGAAGGACAGGGGAGTCTGGCATGCTGCAGTCCATGGGGTCACAAAGAGTTGGACATGACTGAGCAACTAAACCACAACAACATGTCCTCTGAGTGACCCTGAATAGTCTAGCACTCTCTCCTTTTTATCTTAAACTATCTACTGAATTTATTTATTTGGCTTCACTGGGTCTTAATTGCAGTACATGGGATCTTTGATCTTCGTTGTGACACGCAGGATCTTTAGTTGTGGCATGTGGGATCTAGTTCCCTGACCAGAGATTGAACCTGGGCCCCCTTCATTGGGAGCATGGAGTCCTAGCCACTGGACCACCAGGGACGTCCCTCTTTTCTGGTTTTATATTGATGTGGGTTTATTTCACTCTTTGAGAAATTTAATTTACACATATATACGTATATATAGATATGTATGGAGTAGTATATGTATAGTTGTAGTTCTTGTATATGTATAGAGAGTCCTGGAAGAATACACAGGTAACTCTTAACAGTTATCACTTCGGACAGAATGCATGAGGGAATTTGGGTGGAAGAGAGGTGTGCTTTTTTTTTTCTTTGTATACAACTTTGTACTTTTATATTTTTATTTTGTATGACATTCAGTTTTTCAATAAAAGAGAATTCATAGAAAGAACTACAAGATGAATCAGGTCACAAGTAAGCAGGGAAGACTGCTGGAACCATGAGGCCCAAATCCCATTACTCCTTGTTGCTTATGGGTTACAGATGTTGAAATCTATGAATAGAAATGGAGAGACTTCAGCCTCCTCTTCTTCCAGGCTCAGGTAGACTTTTGGTCAGCAGATGTCAACTGCCTTCGGAAACATGAGCAGCAGGTGTGCAAAACACAGAAGCCATGGCAGAAAGGCCCTGGCCTGGGCACACGCGGCTTGTTCCTTTAGCCCTCAGGATTCTCCCTGCTTCTGCCACTTGCCAGTCAAGCTGTCAGGTCAGAGAAACCTGGATGAGAAGTATGTACTGCACAGTAACTGCTAAGGAAATTCCAACTTACACAAGGTTTATTGGGAATGTGGACCTGCTTAACCTTAGGCAAGGTGGCTGGGGTAGGGACTTGAGCTGAGTGTACATCCTGAGAACACAGAGGCTTCTTTTCCTCTAGTAGACTGCAGAGGTGGGGCCGAGGATGTGGAAGCAGTTTGTAAGCCAAGAGCACCACACAAATGAAAGGGCTTGCTCTTATTATAAGGGCTTGAAGAGAATGCAATGGGAGAGGATCTGGCCCCTATAAAGGATTTTCCCCATGAACATCAAAGAATTGATGAAGGGGGTGGTGGGGGGAGGACAAAGGTAGAGCTTGGAATGTTGGCTCTTCCTCAAAGGCACTTTCTATGCATTTTCTTTGCTGAGAATCAAATCCAGAGACTCCAATGATAATGATTCTCATTTTTATTACCGTTTTATTATTCAGGTTTGGTTCAGAGTTTCTTCCCTGCCAAAGGCATTTGAATGAAGATGAAAAGTGCCAAGTTAATATCTTCATGGAGCCAAGCCCCCTTTCCATAACCAAAGTCTTGGTGGACAGATGTGGCACCAGCTTGCTGTTGTAGTTCTGCCTCTATATATCATCGTGATAAGGATCAAGGCTGTCCCTATCTGGTGGGGCTTGGCATTTCTGCGTGGAAGGGACAGTGAAAAAAGGTCTTCTTTCAGTGTTTCCATCAGATTAATTCTGGCTGTGTTCAAAATGCTTAAGGAGGAATTCCCAGAGCAGACACATACTAGAGATTCTTAATAAATACATTGGCATTAACAACACTGTGCTTAATAAGGTTAGTTCCAGGGGTTCTAGTTGAGAGTCAGTAAGAGGGACAGTTATAATTATAAAACAATATGTCACAACTTGCTGACTATAAACCCAAACCTGCTTCAACTTGAATAGAGAAAGGGATTATGAAATATAGGAAAAGCAAATTAAACAGAGAACATTAAAAGAAACTTATGTGTTAAATATATATATATATATATATATGTACTTAATGACCAAGGGCTGTCTGTTCCAGAGTTATTAATAATGACAATAACCAATAATTATAGCTCTTAAAAATTTTGTCAGAACAAAGAGGAGAAGCTAGCATTTATTGAATGTACTTAGTGATATAATAGAGGCATCAGTTTATGATGTGTGGGTCAAATGCTGCTTACCTCCATAGTTTAGAAAAAATCTTGTATGCACTTGTAAGACTTGTAAAACATCTGAAAACTTTGGTCTAAATGTCTAAAAAAGTGAATGTAAAAACTTGCAGAAAGCTTTTCTGTAAAAAAAGGTTTTTGTAAAAAACTTGCAAAAGATTTGTTATTTTCTAGTACAGAGCAGGGGAAGGCGTTTCAATGGCCTTAGTGAAATCCAAGGAAAAGTTTGCATATCATCTTCATTTTTTCATTCATTAATGGAGACTCTGCTGTGAACTTTGCAAACCAGGATAATTCTTTGTTAAGACAGAGAATGTAATCAAGATTTCTAACCTTCTTTCATTTGGTCTTCAGTTAGTCAGTTCAGTTACTTAGTCGTGTCCAGCTCTTTGCAACCCCACGTACTGCAGCATGCCAGGCTTACCTGTCCATCACCAACTCCTGGAGCTTATTCAAATTCATGTCCATCGAGTCAGTGATGCCATCCAACCATCTTGTCCTCTGTCATCCCCTTCTCCTCCCACCTTCAATCTTTCTCAGCATCAGGGTCTTTTCCAATGAGTTAGTTCTTCTTATCAGGTGGTCAAAGTATTGGAGTTTCAGCTTCAGCATCAGTCCTTCCAATGAATATTCATGACTGATTTCCTTTAGGATTGACTGGTTTGATCTCCTTGCAGTCCAAGGGACTCTCAAGAGTCTTCTCCAACACCACAGTTCAAAAGCATCAATTCTGGGGTGCTCAGCTTTCTTTATAAGCTTTGGTCTTAATCATGACCATTTGGCCTTAATCATGACCAATTTATAGGATATTTGTCAAAAATGGGAGCAAAGGAAGCATCACAAAAACCTTGAAAACCCTCATGGGTGGTAGAAGAGTCAAAGCAATGGTTTTTCCAGTAGTCATGTATGGATGTGAGAGTTGGACCATAAAGAAGGCTGAGCCCCAAAGCATTGATGCCTTTGAATTGTGGTGCTGGAGAAGACTCTTGAGAGTTCTTTGGACTACAAAGAGATCAAACTAGTCAATCCTAAAGGAAATCAGTCATGAATATTCATTGGAAGGACTTATGCTAAAGCTCCAATACTTTTGCCATCTGATGCAAAGAGCCAATTCATTGGAAAAGACCTTGATGCTGGAAAGATTGAAGGCAAGAGGAGAAGGGACAACCAAGGATGAGACAGCATCACTGACTCCATGGACATGAGTTTGAGCAATCTCCAGGAGATAGTGGATGACAGAAGAGCCTGGTGTGCTGCAGTCTATGGGGGCTGCAAAGAGTTGGACACAACTTAAAAGTGAACAGCAAGATGGTAAAAATGGGCTTAAAAGTTTTGTTTCATTGATATCTCAGATCATAAGAGTTTTAAGAATTAAAGTTTTCTGATAGAATTTATTTGTTAACTTCCAAATTCATAAAATTACTTTTTCTTGCTGATGTAACAAATTCTTTGGACTTGAAAGTGAAGGAAATTTAAAAGAACTCTGAATATCTGTTCTTTTCACTTATCAGCCAAGTCAAGTGAATGTGTGGATACAACAGCAAAAAACTGAAGCCTGAATTCAGTTCAGTTCAATCACTCAGTCGTGTCCAGCTCTTTGCAACCCCACTGACTGCAGCATGCCAGGCTTCCCTGTCCATCACCAACCCCCGGAGCTTGCTCAAACTCATGTCCATTGAGTCGGTGATGACATCCAGCCATCTCATCCTCTATTATCCCCTTCTCTTCCTGCCTTCAATCTTTCCCAGCATCAGGGGCTTTTCCAACGAGTCAGTTCTTTGCATCAGGTGGCCAAAGTATTGTAGCTTCAGCTTCAGCATCCTGAATTCATTTCCCTACAGTGTCAGCTATGCATGTTGAATAACTAGAGAGATATTTTGTTTTTGCTGTTTATTTGCTTTTGTTAAACAAGTCACAATTTCAGAGTGATTCACAGATTTATGTAGATTTGGAATTGTATTTAAATTTGTGTTACTCCTCGGGGGGAACAATCTCAGATTTGCCTAAATTATGTAATAAGTGGTGGCAAAGTGTCAAGAAGTGCTGATTAAGCTAAAAATTTTCACAAAGGAGACATGATTTCTCTGGAATTTTGAATATCAAGCTATGAATCCAAGAAAGTGTGAAAGTGTTAGTCAGTCATGTCTGACTCTTTGCGATCCCATGAACTGTAGCCCTCCAGGTTTCTCTGTCCATGGAATTCTCCAAGCAAGAATATTGGAGTAAGCAGCCAGTCCCTTCTCCGGGGTATCTTCCTGACCCAGGCATTGAACCTGGATGTCCCACATTGCAAGCATATTCTTTACCATCTGAGCCACTAGGGAAGCCCATGAATCCAAGAAATACCAATACCAAAGGCTGCACGTTCTGTGTCTGGGCACTGTTTGGGCTCTCTGGGTTCTGAGCAAGGATATTCTCTCATAGAGCTATTGATAGTGATGTAAATCAGGAGTCAGAATTGACATGCCTCCTGCTTGAATATGCCGCCTAATTCCAGAGACCAGTTCCACTGGGTAAATATGAGGTATGGCACAAGTTGCAGGTTGTTCAGTATTGGGAAAGAAAGAAAGGAAAGAAAGAGGGGAAAAGGAAAGAAGGAAGGAAGGAGGAAGGCATCATTTGGTTTTTACTTTTTGTTCCTAGAAGGCAGACATTTGGTTTTGTTGTTGTTCCTATATTTTTTTAATTATTTATTACATTCATTTACTCAACATTGAGAGACTTCTAAATGAAAGTCTGTGTTGGATATGGATGTTTATATGGGGAGTGGTACAGGAGGATACAAAGATAAATCAGATATTTTACACTCAAAATGCTTATCATCTAAAAGGAGTTTATCAGTCAGCTTTCGATATGTTGTGCTTTTGTGACAAATGATCCCCAAGTCTCAGTGGGACAACAAAGATTTATTCTCATTTATGCTCATATCACCTGAAGATCAGCTGTCATGTTCATTTCATTCTGGAACTCAGCCTGAAGCAGCAGCCTTTATCAAGAGCATGCCACTTACATGTCAGTGGGAAAAGGAGAAAGGAAACTGGGAAAGAAAAAGGCAAAAGATGGCCATTAAAGGTTGTGTTCTTATCTCCTTGGCCAAAGCAAGTCATGTTGCCGAACCTGCTGGGAAAGGGGCATGAATGTTCTCCCACAAGGAAGCACTGCATATGGCCACTGTCTGGGGTTTCTGATCCTCTTGCAGTGAGGGCAGCAAATAATTGCAAACAACAATGCAATCAAGCACAGGGAGATAAATATACACACAATATCAGATATGTGCACTCTATATAGAATATACCAGACAGTGGGAAATGATGGGCATCCCAAAGGCAGGGACATTTCCCTGTTCTGCCACGTAGAAACCAGTTTGACTTTGAATAAGGCACTTAACCTCTCTGAGCCTGTTTCCTTACTTGAAAAGCTATGATAATTTCATAGCTTTGTGGTAAGGATTGAAATATTCAATTCAAGTTAAATGCTAAACAGAAAGCCTGGCATTCAGTTATCATCTTTTTTTTTTTTTTTAATTCTCCTCCTCCTCCTTCATATCCTCTCCTTTCATCTTATCATTCTTGTTATTTCATTTCAGAATTACAGGGAATGCTTTCTGGACATGGCATTTAATCTGAGGCTGAAAATTTGGATAGTATTTGAACAGACAGCAGAGAGATTAACTCTGCACCTCAGTTTTCCCATTTTTAAGACGGGGATAATAATAGTAATTATGACTTAGAGTTGGTCATGAGTTTAAATGAGTTAAACTAATAAGCACAGTGCCTGGCATGTTGTGAACATTATGTAAGTACTTGTTAGATACAAATACACAGGTGAAGACTAAAACTGGGCCAGAGACAGAAAGGATTTTCAGGCTGAGAAGATGAGAAGAGCAAAGCAAGAGAGAACCAGGGGAGGTTTGAGGAATGCAAGGGAAACAGAAAATAAACAGGTTTGGTTGTGACGTTACCAAACCGAACTTGACTCTGCTTGCCTTCCATGCAACAAAACCAGTTTACAGACACTAGGTTGTGGTAGAGGAAGGCACAGCATTTATTTGCAGTCAAGCAAGGAGAACAGGGAGCCCATGTTCAAAAGACCCATACTCCCCGGTGGTTTTCAGGGAAGAGATTTTAAAGGCAAATCTGCGGTAAGGGCTGTGGGTTGTATGACTTTCTTCTGACTGGTCGGTGTTGCAGGAATCTCAGTCATCAGCCTTCTAGTTCCAAACAGTGTGAGGTCTCCATGCCTCTGCTCAGCTTGAAGTTACCATCTTTCCCATGGGTGGGGGCCTTAGTTCCTAAAAGAACACAAAGATATAAATCAGGTTGTTATGTATATCCCTTGAGGAGGAACTATTTATTGCCACCCTATTTTTTTTGTTGTTGTTGATAGCTATTCCTCTGTTTCTGCATTCTTTCACTTCCCTAGTTAATAACTGTTTAGATCTTGCCTTTGGAACTTAGGGAGGGCCTTCCGAGAAACAGGGGACATAGAAAGGTTTTTGTACCCAGGAGGGCCCCGCAGGTCCTATTGAGTTTTAGTCTCACAGTATGTATGAAATCAAGTGTCATAGAAGATGGGGCTGAAGAGGTGCTGAGGGGCCTGAGCATTTTGGGACTTTATTCTGTAGGCAGGGGGGCACAGTTTGAGCTGTGCTTCAGAAAGATCAGTGTTGTCCATGTAAGACAGGTAGGAGTATCAAAGATGGGAGCCAGGAATGCACAGGAGAAGGATGTTGCAGACCTTAGTGGAGTTCAAAGACAACCACCCTCGGACAGTGCCAGAGAACACAGAGAGAAAGGGCCACTGCATGAGGGGGCATGGAGGTTCAACACGCCTGGGACTTGATAGGTGGGAACTGGGTGGCAAGGTGGGTGGAGCAGGTGTGGATAGGGAAAAGACATAATAAAATTTCTTTAAAAAGCAACTGTGGTACATATACACAATGGAGTATTATTCAGCCATTAAAAAGAATACATTTGAATCAGTTCTAATGAGGTGGATGAAACTGGAGCCTATTATACAGAGTGAAGTAAGCCAGAAAGAAAAACACCAATACAGTATACTAACGCATATATATGGAATTTAGAAAGATGGTAACGATAACCCTGTATATGAGACAGCAAAAGAGACACTGATGTATAGAACAGTCTTATGGACTCTGTTGGAGAGGGAGAGGGTGGGATGATTTGGGAGAATGACATTGAGACATGTATAATATCATATATGAAATGAGTCACCAGTCCAGGTTCGATGCACGATACTGGATGCTTGGGGCTGGTGCACTGGGACGACCCAGAGGGATGGAATGGGGAGGGAGGAGGGAGGAGGGTTCAGGATGGGGAACACATGTATACGTGTGGTGGATTCATTTTGATATATGGCAAAACCAATACAATATTGTAAAGTTAAAAAATAAAATAAAATAAAAAAAAAAGAAGATCCAGAGGAATCAGGGAAGTTGTGATTAAAAAAATAATAAATAAATAAACATGTTTATCAAAGGGGAAAAAGAAGATCGGAAAGGATAAATTAATATTATAGGAGTAACAGATATAAAGTACATAAAATAAATAAACAACAAGGATTTGCTGTCTAGCACAGGGTAGTGTAACCAATAACTTGTAATAACCTATAATGGAAAAAAAATTTGAAAATATATGATTCACTTTGCTGCACATCTGGAACTAAAGCAATATTTATATCAACTATACTTCAATTTTAAAAATTATTAATTTACTACTTCTGATTAAATAATTGATTTCTCAAGACCCCTCAGTGGTTGTGAAAATCTTTAGAAGTGTTTTCCCACACTGTAAAAGTCTCACCCATCACATATTTTCTAATTGCAAGTGGATTTAATAAACTATAGTTTATGAGAAAGATTGGGAGGTCACCATCTGAAGCAATCAGTCAAATTTGGCTTGAATATTTGTAAGACACCTGATACATTATGTAATAAACCTCTAAAAAAAAAAAAAAGGCAACTTGGAAGTGGGTGTTAAGATGCTACCTATGAATATTGTCACCCAGATTTCTCTCCAAGTCCTAAACAAGAACAGCTGTACTGAAGAAGTTTTAATCAGGAGACTGAGAAGGGACCTAGGTAGTGGGAGAGGAAAGGCAGATTGGGCAGAAGGATTGAAAGTGGAAAACTGGGGAGAAGAGAGCAAGGTCTAGGATAAACCTAGGCTAGTGGTGCAGAAAGGAAAGTGGGACTATGCCGTCTTCTAAGATACCAGCCTTTTTTATGTCTCTAGTGTATTACCAAGTGAAATACAGACTTCTAATAAACAATGGACAATATGATAATAATTTTTGTTAAAAAGAAGTAATAGGTATTCCTAGTCATAGGAAAAGATAAAAGGATATATACTTAATTTTAGCAGTGGTGAAATTATAGATGATTAAAATTTTTTGCCCTTTGTTTCCTAACTTTTTCTGCATGCACATACATTAGTTTTATAGGATAAATATTAAATAATAGCTTCTATAAACAAGGAGAAAGAAAGGGATAAAGGCACTATCCCTGCCATAAAGAACTTAAAAAATTTATGTACACACACACAATTTATGCTATTGTTTTGTGACACTTAGAACATATACTCTAATAAAAACAGATGTGCAAACAATCTTTTGGCAAGCAACACGTTCAAAGACTGGGGGCTGCCTGCAGCTGATTACATTGCCAGTGTGTCAGAACCAGGGTTTTAAGTTCAAAATGCTTGCTAACAGAAATCATTACAATACACAGGCTAGGTTGGAGGGAAATACCGGCCTAAAATTTGGATACATTTAAAAGAAAATGTTTCAATGTGTTTATATTCCAACTCAGCCTCAAAGAGGTAACCTTTCAACTTAAGAGTCATTTTGGACAACAGTTCTTGAAATTGTCTTGTATATAAAACCCAATTGGTTGTGACTATTGAAAAATATGTTACTTTTTTCTTGTAGCCAGAATATGTAGCAAATGAGAGTTCTCTAAGTGATTTGGCAAGAAATTAATCTTTAGATTGTTTTAATATGGGATCTGAATTGTTTTGCTTTTCCCCCCACTTTCTTTGATTCTTGTTAAAGGTAGACTGAAAATATTTCCTTCATGGAAGGTTTGAAGATTAAGTCCTCCCTGCCTCTGGAAAAGAAGCATTTGATGTTTCTTTGCTGTCTCAAGGGAATTGGGGTTTATACGAAAAAGTGGAGTGACTTGTCAATGTAGTTTGTAGATAAGGACTTTTCCTGAGTCAGAAAGGTGTTCCGTAGGGCCACAGGAATAAAGAGGTCAGTGGGTCTGGGAAGGTGAGGAAAGGGACCTTTCTCCTTGTCAGTGTTCTGGGAGTTGGCAGGTTTCCAGAAGGAATGGCTAGAGAAACAGGACCATAGGTCTAAGCTTTTCCCAAATATGGCTTTGAAGGGAACAAACAAAAGGGGTCAGTGGTCTTCCCAGGGACAACCAGAATGACCAGGTTATTTATAACTATCTCCTATTCCACCTTGCTTCTAAGCCTTGGCCCTGCTTTAGATCCTGGAGCCTATAAATACCTGACTTGGAAAGGAAAGCCCAAGAACATCTAAAGTTATGTTTCCAATAGATCCTGGCAGGATGTAGACTTGGATTTGAAATTAGATAACATCAAAGATAATATACTTCTTGGACATCTGAGTTTGAGGACTGAGTACAATATTGAATAAAGGGATGATCCAGTGATTTACTCTTTGGATTGTGCACACTGTTTATGAAGATTTAGAATGACACAAATGTAGTATACCTGCTCAGTTCCCATTTTAGATGGAGGCACTCATTCTCTCAGCTTCCAGGAGGGGTGGCTGCTACAGGATCATAGCTGTGATTCTTTCTGGGAATTGCCCTCTGCCAAAGGAAGCAGCCTTGCCCTCTGCTCAGAGGTAGCCTGAGTCTAAAGATGAATCCATGCAGGGACACAAAGATGCTCCTTGATACCTCAATTTGTGGTAATTCTGAAGGGCCATTTCAACTCCAGAGCTCCCAGTGGGATCAGCTGAGGCCTCCGTCACAGAGGTATCACAGTTCAACTCCTCCCATGCTACCCTCACCTCCCTACAAATGTTCTCAAGTTCGTTCCCCAGTGAACTTACTGCATGCAAATCTCTGTCTCAGATTCTGAAGGTGTCTCCAGGAAACCTGACTTGCTACAACAAACTACTCTAGTCCTTTCCCATTAAACAAATACAGTAATTTTAGCTTTTCCCAAAGACAGATACTTCTAACAACCAGACATCTCATTCTTTGTATTTATTGAAGAGTAAATTTTGGTACAAATTTTTCTTCAATGAGAAGAATTCTTAAGTTGTCTTAAGAAATAAGAAATGGGACAAAAGTAAAAATTGTCCAGGACTTCCTTCTCCTATGGACACATACCAGAACTGTTTTCTGGAAGCTCATTTTTAGCATATATTAGTTGCCATTGACAAAAATGCCAAATACCAAAGAAATGTAATAAGACATATGAGCTAATAAAATGTTGATTTATAATGTTTTTAAATCTCCCTATAGCTTAAAAAAGATCATGTTTTCATTAATTAATAGAGATCAGTATGGAACTCTCTCCTGTTACTCCAGCCAGTATGAAGCCAATCTCGTCCACTATTGAGCTGATTAAGGAAAACATGGGAAAGTGGAAGAAGCGTAGTAAGCACTTACTATGTAGCTAAATGGTCATTCTGTTCTTTATTTCCCCAATGCCTTCTTACTTGGAGACATTACTCCAATAAGAGAATAAATTGTTTTTGATTCGATAATCAACGGCCTTATCCCTTGATTGAAGAGGGTTATGATAAGTGAAACACAGATCTTTAAAAAGAGTATCTTGTCATCAGGTTGTAAGCGATGAGCATGAATGTTGGCAGGTTTCTGAACTTTATGAATAAAATCTTAGAAGTGTAAGAAATATTTGATTGGATTCTCCCAGTTTTTTGTTTTTGTTTTTTAAAGATTCTCCCTCCCTGTTACTCTTCCCATTTACCCCTTAGGAAGCAAGCAGGCCTACTTGAAATAATCATCTAAATATTCATTTTTGTTGTAGCCAACCTGAGTTGGACATGTGTTTCCAAGGAGTAATGCCAACAAAACTAATTTTTAATGACTTGAACTATCAACCTGTCAAAAGAATGAAAGCAAGTTGATTGATTTTTCATTCTCGGGTTCACCTTTTAAAAATACTTATTTAGAGTAACTGAATCTGTAGCCTGAAACCACACTGATATGCTCCCTGTGCTGCTGCTGCTGCTGCTGCTGCTAAATCGCTTCAGTCGTGTCCGACTCTGTGCAATCCCATAGATGGCAGCCCACCAGGCTTCCCCATCCTTGGGATTCTCCAGGCAAGAACACTGGAGTGGGTTGCCATTTCCTTCTCCAATGCATGAAAGTGAAAAGTGAAAGTGAAGTCGCTCAGTCGTGTCCGACTCTTTGCAGACACATGGACTGCAGCCTACCCTGTGCTACCACTAGCTATTTATACATGGCTTATAAATAATGAAATAAAGCCACTTTATCATTAGCTGGTTTACATCCAATAGCCTCAGTTACTCTTCTCTTATTCCACTTTATATTGTTAGTATTGCTTATCCTTTGTCCACTACATTTCATGGTCTCCAGTTCACAGGAAATCAATCATCTGTGAAGGAGGTGGAATACTCTAGAAAAAACTGAAAAATTGGGAATTCTGGGCTCTGATGCTGATTTGGATGCATCACTTTACTAGCTCTCAGTTTGTGTTCTCATCTGTAAAGCAAAAGTATTGCCAGGCTCTTTTTTTTTTCCTGGCACTAAAATTATGCAGGCTTAATACATTTTAGAAATGCATAAGTCTATGGTTTATAGTTAAATTATTAAGGATGAAAATGGAAAGTTTTTTTTTTTTTTTTGAGCCACATCATAGTGATGATTATACTGAGAGGTCCTGAGACCAATCCCTAGGTTTGAAGATTCACTTGGAGGAGTCACAGGACTCAATATGGAGTTGTACTCAGGTCTGTGATTTATTATAGTAATAGGAAACCAAACTCAGTTGGCAAGAGAAAAGGCACATGGGTAAGTCCAGGGAAACCAGGTGTATGCATCCAAGGAGTCACGTGACTTCCCCCAAGGAGGCACACAGGATGCACCTAATTCCCTTGCAACAGGCGTGACCATACGTGTAAAATGTTGTCAGTCAGGGAAACCTGGTAGAGACTCAGTGCCCAGGGTTTTTACTGGAGGATTTTCACAGAGGCAGCCACAAATTCCAGCCTCCCAGAGGGAAGGCAGGTGTTCAGCCTAAACTGTATGGTCTGTACAAACAGTTTAAACATAGTGAACCCCTCTTAGTTAATGATGGTGAAACTGCTATTAGACTGAATGTGTCCTCCTCCAAATTCATCTGTTGAAACCTAATGCCCAGTTGATGGTATTTGGAGGGCAGGCCTTTGAGAAGTGCTTAGGTCATGAGGGTAGAGCCCTCATGAATAGAACCAATGCTTCTGTAAAAGTGGTCCAAGAAAGATTACTTGCCCCTAGGGAAGACACTCATCTAGGAAGCAGCTGATCCCATGATCCTAGAACTGTGAGAAATGACTGTTGTTTATAAGCCACCTAGTCTCTGGCATTTTGTAATAGAAGCCCAAACAAGACAGGAACCTTCCTGAAACCTTAAGTTCCGAGACCCCAGACAAGGGTCAACTTTGTAGGCAGGCCTTTCAAAAGGACACCAATCAGACCTGCTATCTTACTATTTTCTGCATGGTTATACAGTATGTTCATTTCTTAAGTCACTCTTGGATACAGCCCTTGTATATTACCTGAGTTATGCAAAAAACGGTATTAAGTAAAATAATATTTTTACAAATATGTTTAATTTTTTCCATTAGTAAGTTAAAATTTTCATTTAAGAAAACTTGAAAAATATAAAAAGAAGAAAAATATAGTAGCAATTTCTGAACATAATTTCTAAGGATAATTACTTCTAGATAACCACCTTCCAAATATTTTGAACATGATTATCTCAGTGCCTATTTAAATTATATTGTTCTTCTCATTTTTATCTTACAATATAGAAAATTTGCATATTATTTCAAAACATCTTGCAGACATGGTTTGTAATGATTATTCCATTGTATCATAATTTACATAATCAGTGCCCCTTTTGCCATTTTTGAGTATCATAAATAATGAACTTCTTCATGCACAAAGCTCTTTCTGAATTAAGAATAATTCCTCTGGATGAATTCTCAGAACTGATTCATTATGCCAAAGGTTATAAACTTTTAAAAGACTTTTATTATCCCTTGCCAGATGATTCTCCAAGAATTGTAAAATTTGGGCATCTACTAACTGAGTATTTCTCTAAAATGAAATGATGCTTTCATTTGTTTTTCTTTCAGTGTATTTGTGGTATGTTTTTCCCTTTCATTTTTTTCCCCCACTGACTCCCTGTATTTTCTAATTATCTTACTACTAGGGCATTCCTTTGGGCAAATGCCCAGCATTTATAAATCTCCTCTTTAAAAAAGCAAAAATGTTACCTAGGAATCTTCATCATGCATTATCACAGTCTAACTCATTTGTTTCCTGAGCAAATAGGACACAAGTTCTTCAGGTTTAGACTGACAGGCAGGGAAGAGGAAGAAAGAGTCTGGAATACTGAGATACTCCTCTGTAAGGAGGTTGGATGATCCATGGGATGGTGCAGTGGGCCCTGAGTAAGTGTGAGGCTGAAAAAATGGGTTATGGGTTCTGAAATACAACAGTTAGAAAGATAACAAAAGATTCAACATAACCTTTATTGCTGTCTTGCTCCAGAACAGATCTGACCCTAAGAAGCACCAGGAAGTTGTGCAGTTAAAAGAAACTAGGTTTGTGTTGCGTTGCATGCTAAGTCACTTCAGTCGTCTCTGACTCTTTCTGACCCTATAGACTATAGTCCATCAGGCTCCTCTGTCCTTGGGATTCTCCAGGCAAGAATACTGGAGTGGGTTGCCATGCCCTCCTCCAGGGGATCTTCCCAACCCAGGGATCAAACCCGTGTCTCATGTCTCCTGCATTGGCAGGCGGGTTCTTTACCACTAGTGCCACCTGGAAACCCATAGGTTTGCGTTAGATAGGTTAAATTGGAGTCCTCAGGCCAGTGTTGGCTAACTGGGAGCTCTTGAGCAAGTCACTTCATCTCCAGCCCTCAGTTCCCTTTCTGGTAAAAGGAGATAATAGAATTCAGCAAACCTCCCTTGTAAGGCAGCTCTAGGAATTGTGTTCAAATTCATTAATTAATGTTTGTGGAATCACTTGTGCTTACCGGGTCCATGGGGTGCATGGCAATGACAGGAGGGAATGTCCTTTAGGAACAAGTCCAACTGTGTCTTAATATTTTGCTCTGGTTTGTTTTTTTGTTTTGTCAAAAACTCATGTATTCAAATTAACAAAACATAAACCTCCTAATAAATGAACGATAGTGAAGTTTAATCAGATAGTGTGCTTCAGGACAGTACATGTGTATATATGTGTGTGTTTAAATGTCACTGCAATTCTAAAATTTGTATGTAAACAATTTAGAAAATACAGAAAATTATTAAAAAAAAACAAAATCTCATCTCCCAAAGTCAGTCATCATTAATAATTACTAACTTCCTTACAGTATTTTTTCTATTCAATTTTTAAATCATTGGTTTGTTTTTTGACAACATAATGAAACAGAAATAGTATTTTATTTTAGATTCATACAGAGCTTGTTACATCTTGTCTCTGCCACCTCCTAGCTATGCCATTTTAGCAAAGTTACTTAATTTCTCTGAGCCTCACTTTCCTATTCCTTAAAATGAAGACAGTGATACCTATTTTCCAAGTCAGGATTCATTAAAAATAGCATGCATAAAGAATTAAAGTGCATACATGGGCTTTTCTGGCTATCCAGTGATTAGGACTCTGTGCTTCCACTCCAGGGGGCATAGGTTCAATTCCTGGTTGGGGAACTAAGATCCCACATGCCACATGGCGAGGTCAAAGAAACAAAGACAAAAAAGAAAAAGAACTAAAGTGCACACATATCAATTTGCAGAAACTGTCATGTGCATGAACCTATATACCATACCCAGTTCAAATTATTTATAGTGTGGCAAATAAATTTTATATGTAATAGATAATGAAGCTTATATCCATCAACTAACAAATGTGCACATGGGGATGCTTTCCTAGCAACGATAGTTCTGTTGTAAATATTTAATAAAATAATAAAGTCTGGCAGAGCCATCTCCATGTTGAATTGCTGGAGGTCAGAGGCTCGGTTATCTGCACATAAAGGGGAGGCAGTGTAATTATAAAAGACTTCACCTGTCTTTTATTGCTAAGGGCATATTGGAAACATCAATTTTATTTGGATAAGATTTATTCCCTGATTTCTTCCAAGAGGATTAAAGGATATGGGAATTTTAGTACAACTTAAGATCAGAGGCAAAATCGTTGAACAGAACCATTCCTCTGATTGCTCGGCATTTGTTGAGCATCTTCTACGTGCTGGGAGCTCTTGATAGAGTACAAAAGGAACCAAGGTAAATAAGACTGCTCTCTCCTCA
This sequence comes from Bubalus kerabau, assembly GCF_029407905.1. Lineage (NCBI taxonomy): Eukaryota > Metazoa > Chordata > Mammalia > Artiodactyla > Bovidae > Bubalus > Bubalus kerabau. The sequence continues at coordinate 73,639,103 of NC_073631.1, read as the reverse complement.
GGAGAACTCCCAAGTTGGGAAAGCGTTTCTCAAACTATTGGCTGAAGACCCTTTGTGTAGAATCACCCAAGGGACTTCTAAAAAATGAAAAACGAAAGATTGCTCATCCCCTGCCTGGAGGCCTCTCCTAATGCAGTACGTCTGGGAGTCTCCCCTAGTCCCCATTTCTCTGGCTGATGGGCATACATGCTGGAGTTTGAGAGCTTGCAGAGGGGAAGCAGACTTAGCAACTGTAGTGGTGTTCCAGTGTAGTCATCGATTGGGCAGAAGGTGGGAGATCAGAAGTGGGGACTTTGGAACCAGCAGATCTGCATTCAGTTGCTGACTGACTAGGAGCTTGATGGAGACTTCCCATCTCTCTAAGCTTCAGTCTATTATTTGTTGTTGTTGTTCAGTTGCTAAGTCATGTCTGACTCTCTGTGACCCCATGGACTGCAGCCTGCCCCTCACTATCTCCCAGAGTTTGCCCAAGTTCATGTCATGTTCATTATGGTGCAATAGTTCTACTGCTGCCTACCCAGAGTAGTATTGTGTTAAATTCTTACCTTCTGTAAGAAAATGCTTAATGTGCTGTCTCATTTGTAGGAGGTGCTTAAGCAGCGGTAGCCATCACGGTCACCTGCCCAGGAGGCAAATGCCATCACACCATAACCCTAGTCTGCTTTGGCACCAACTGGATCCCAGAGGCACAACACAGCCATTCAGGGGCCAAGATCATCTGAAGCTTTAACAAAAATCCTGCCTCTGGAGTCTGGCCATTAACCTACAACAGCTAAAGGTTGAATTAGTTGAGACCTGATTAGGAAAAAAGAGGTCTTGCTCTCTTTCCTTCCCTCCTTTCCTGCCTCCCCTCCCTGCTCTCTCCCCATTCCTACTCAGTGGAAATGATGTTTCACCCCCAGAACACTGCAGTGGCAGAAACCTGTTACCAGTTTTCAGATCCTCAAATGGCAGATGGATGCAGCCTGCAGCCTCTCCCTCCATCCAAGATGTCTTCATCTGTCACCCCAGGACCCCAGCAAAATGCTCTTGGCAAACACAGGAGGAAAGGATAAAAATTAAGTATAAGGTGCTGCATTTGTAGGGCTCTTTATGGCTTTGGATGTGTAATGATGGTTTAATGGCAGTCAAGAGACAGGTAATTAGGAGCAATCCGCTCTGATCACCCTTGTACACAGCCCCAGATAGCTCCTCAACACTCCTGAAACCTTGTTTGCTTTCTCCGAGGCAGAAATCCCACACCAGCTGTCAAGCTAACGAACTGCCAGCACGTTCCTGAATGGGAGGGCTCAGCCTGGCGAAGCTCCCCTAGAAGCCGGCGCTGTCTTCGCCCCCATGATTGCCTTTATCTAGCTGGTGCAGGAGCCACTCCTAATCACGCTGCTGCTGGCCTCCGAGGGTCAAACAGGGGACCATCGCTACCTAAACAAATGAGGAGGATGTCACCTTTGGGGGAGACTGATAAGCAGTTGGCAGGCAGGCCACGGGGTAGAGAAGGCGCCAGCAGCCAGCAATCTTCAGAGGCTGTAAATACGTTACACTCTCAGCAGGGAGACGGGCAATATAGGCACCGAGAGGCCTTTGTTTAATGAGCTGTCAGAAAGCAGGCATGAAATTATGTTTGAAAACATGTGCAAGCTGCAGAGACAGAGCGGGGGCCTGTAAATGGCCCTCTTCCTTCGTGGTGGATGTTTAGAGCATCTTATCAGTCTGAGAACTGTCATAGGATGAAAGCTATCATTAGCAAACTAATGGTGTTTGAAAGCTACAAATTTTTCTCTCTCTTCTCCAGTTTTGACTTAAATGGATTATAGGAAAAAATCTTAATGGTTTTTTTTTTTCCTTTCCTTGGGATTTTGGTAAACATGCAAATTGGAAGAGAACCAAAAACAAACCACAAAAAAGTGTCTCTGGAAGAACAAATGAAACAGTTATACTTCAAGTCTCTGCTCAGAACAACCACCTTATATTCTTTCCAATTCTGTTGAGACTCCATTCAGAGAACTCTAATGTAACTCCAGCCACCATTTTATTTCAATCAGGCCCATAAAAGAAAACATAAATATGAAATAGATTGCTTTCCTATAACCTGAGTCTTAGAATTAGTGGGTAAGTATAATATCACTTCTACTACATCAGCTATCAAAGAGTAGAGAATAATTTTCCAAAGACTTGAAATTATCCTTGTGGGTCACATGGCTAGAGTTTATTTCTATTAAGGGTGAAACTTAAAGACTTTAAAAAATACCTGTCAAGACGGAGAGGCATCACTGATTCAGAGCATATTTGGGCCTCCGTTCTTAAATTCTGAAATGATGCATGAAGACTTGGTTGCCATGCATGGGTCTTTTACCTTTAGTGCACCAGAGACCTGCATCTCCCATCTCCAGTCAAACCAGGCAGCCAAAAAGGACTTTGCAAAACCTCTTTCCCATTAAAAGCCTCAAGACTACGCTGAAGCTGCTTCAGAAGTGGTCACATTCACAGGGACCTTACGTTCACAGACTGAATGTAAGAAAAAGAGAAGAGAAAGGCCTGAGTAGGAAACAATAAAGTTAGATTGAAAAGGTAAAGAGACAAAGGATAGAGAAACAGAAACACAAATAAAAAGAAAGAACCAGGCAGAAATAAAGACTTTTTGATTCATATCAAACAGTGATAACTGACATTCATATGACAATTTGATGAGACCCAATTCCTCTCTTTATGCTTTTTCCCCATTTGCAAATGGGAAATGCAAAAGCAATATGCCTGAAGTCAGGCAGTACAAGTAAGAGTCAGCAATGGGCCCTGCTCTGGGACCCCAGGGCCCACATTCCCTCCCACTCCAAATAATCTTGATTTGTGGTCCTGGAGAAGACTCTTGAGAGTCTTTTGGACTGCAAGGAGATCAAACCAGTCAATCCTAAAGGAAATCAACCCTGAATATTCATTGGAAGGACTGATGCTGAAGCTGAAGTTCCAGTACTTTGGCTACCTGATGCAAAGAAGCGACTCATTGGAAAAGAGCCTGATACTGGGAAAGATTAAGGGCAGGAGAAGAAGGAGGGTGACAGAGGATGAGATGGTTGGATGGCATCATTGACTCAATGGACATGAATTTGAGCAAACTCTGGGAGATAGTGAAAGACAGGAAGCCTGTCCATGAAGTCTTGAAGAGTTAGACACAATGTAGCGACTGAATGGCAACAGTAGCAAGATTGAAACGCTTGTATTGAATTTATTAAAAATAAAACTTGAATGGACATTTGTCAAATTAGATGTTTTTTCAACATTTATGGGGTTGATCATATGATTTTCCTGCTGAAATCTATTATTATGGCTAATAAATCAATAGATGTCCTGAAATTGAAGCCTCTTTGAAAGAAAACCCCATCTCAATGCTTCCGTTTTCTCTCCTCTTTTCACACAAACCCATTCCAGTCAGGAGTTGGACACTGACACCCCAGCAAACTTGTGCTTGTCAGTATCATCAACGCCCTCCATGTTGCTAAATCCAAATGTCAGTCCCCATCAGAATCCACCTGTCAGTTATCACAGTTAATTGCTCCCTCCCCATTTAAGTGATTTCTTCACTTGTCCTCTAAGACACTGTACACTTCATTTCCTTCAGCCCCACTTGCTGTTTCTTCTCAGTCGCCTTTGCCGGATCCTCTATTGCTTGATAACCTCACAGCATTGAAGTGCCCCATGGCTCAGCCCATGGATATCAATCTCTTCTCCTCTCTCTATACTCACCCCCTTGCAGATTCTCTTCAGTTCCATGGCTTTTAGTAGCATCTAACTGCAAATGACTCTAATGTATATCTCCAGTCATGACCACTCCCCTTAGCAACAGCTCATATATTTACCTGTCAACACTGTCTCTCCACTCAGATGTCTAATGAATATCTAGATTATCATGTCCCAAACTGAAATTCTCATCTTCTTCACACACACAACTTGCTTTACATGTAGGCTTTGCCTTCTCAGGTGATGGAGTTTACGGTGCTGTTGTCTAATGGGCCTTCATTAATTAGAAAGCATGGATGTTTGTGCTTAGATGAGTGTTTACTACAGCTATAGGACAGGATGGCTTGTCTAGAAAGCTGGAGACTGTCTCCATATTATAAGATCCTTTAAAGTGTGAGCTAACCTTCATATATAGGGTTATTATATTACCTCTTTTTAAGTTCCACTATAATACTTTGACCTACAAAAGAATCCATCCTTATACATTTGGGGACTGTTCTCTTTCCTAATTAAAGTCAGATGGTCGGCTTGTAGGGTTTGGGTTTTTGTCTTTTTCCTGTCTTCCTGAGCTGCCTCTTAACAGCTGTGGTGCATTGCCAACGAGTTATCAGTGGACAGACATGAGGTTGCTTTACGACGTTAAACGACATATTACAGCGCTTCTTCTACAGACTACAAAAGCTGGACCTCATGGACAACACTAAATCTTGTGCAAGAGTTATCCTTTTAAAAAATACATGTTGATTTCTAAAATATAGCTGCACGATGCTTTTTGGCCATTTTCCTAACACGTGCTCTATTTCATGACCAGTGTTTTCATAGAATTGGATGATTTCCTTGGTCTCATTTTTTTGGCAACAAACAACAACAGCAAAAAATTATATCTGACCTTAAATGCTGGAATGGAGGAAACATTAAAAATCAGCTAACTTAAAAATAATGCCTACCAATATAGTAACTGATTCAGGCAAGTCATCAACAGATGCTTAAACTGCTGGATAATATATGACATGATCTCAAATTATCATCACATAGATTACTTGTTCATTACAATGGAGAGGATATTGGTTAGAGAGTGTCATCTAACCATCTAACCATTTCCAATAACATGTTAGACCATCATTATGTGCCTTCTGATGTGATGGGGGAGTACATAACATCACTTATTTAGTACACTTAACAAAAATGTTTTACTTGAATATAATCATGAATAAACAAAATGCAGCAATAATGATTCTGTGGTTATGCAGGAAGAAGTCCTTGTTAGAAGATGTTTAGAGTTGAAGTATCATAATGAGCACAACTCACTTCAAAGGGCTCATTAGTGACAGAGAGAATGAAAGAGAAAAAAGAGAGAATGTGGTAAAATATTGACAGTTGTCAAATCTAGGTGAAGGGTCACAGATGTAATAGTCTTTCAAAAGTTGCTGTAGGTTTGAAATTTTTCAAAATAAAAAGTTGGAAAAAAGTCATAAATTAGTGGTTCCATGAAGGGAAGATATCAGTTGTTACCGTCATATATCTCTGTAACTGGCTTTCGAGGCAATATTTCATTGAGATTTATTAAAAATGACAGAGGATAGGTCTATTTGAAAACTTTTGCAACTTTTTTTTTCTTTTTCAGAATCATAAACTGCTATTAAAACTGAAGATGTTATTTGTGGTAGAGTAATAATGAACATAGTCACCAGCTACCTAGTCTCTCAAATTAATAGGTTCATTTGCTCCTTTTTTTTTTTTAATTAGAGGAAAATTCCTTTACACTGTTGTGTTGGTTTCTGCCATACAATAATGCAAGTCAGCCATAATCATACATATATCACCTCCCTCTGGAGCTCTCTCCCCTCCCCCTAGCCAATGCCTCTAGGTCATCAGAGAATTCACTCTTAATTCTTCTTCTCCTTCACTCCCCCGGCCTCAAATCTAGTCAGCTAGTCACCAGCACCAAGAATGCTGCCTATAGTATCTCCTGAGTCTGGCTTCTTCTCTCCATCCATATGTCAGGCACCACATGACCACCTGGAAGACCCCATGTCTGTTAGCATGCGCCTCCTCTGCATGGAAATGCCTTCCTTCCCTTCTCTCGGGCAACTCCGTCCTCCTCATTCAGGATCATTCCAGGGGGCACCTCCTTTGTGAATTCAGGGATGGTTTGTTGCTCCTTCTACTGGTTCCCACTGCATTTTGTTTTCTTCAAAACATGTCTCCTGGGGACCTGTGCTGTGCTCTGACCAGGTGTTTCGGCTGCCTTTCCACCGGACTGTAACTCACGCACCTCTGCAACATGCACATAGATGGTGTTTAATAAGTGCTTGTAGTGCTCATGACGGAACAAGTGAAGACATGATTAGCTAAATGTAAACTAAGGCAGAAAACCTCATTTTAACTAAGAGACAGTTCCTAAGGTTATACTGATCCAAGTTGTACATCTAATCTGTTGTAACATTTTTAAAGGTTTTTAAGGGAGTTGAGGTATGGCCAATTCAGTGCACAGTGAGATGGTAAAAGGTAGTCATTTTGAATACTGGATTTTATAAAAATAACTGTACAACTGGAAAGATTCTAGAAAGGAATAATTGTGAGGAGTGAATCTTAGGGAAAACAGAGTTGTCTGCATGTTGAAGTCTGGAAGAGTAAAGGATGGAGACATAAGGCTAACTATAGCGATGCTAGATATTGGCACCCTTCCCCAGCTCACGCCTCTGAGGTCATACCCTATTGCTGACCAGGAGAATGTATGTCAGGATGTATCTGGAGTAGTCACTAGTAATGGTTGGTCTCAGTGTGTCCCTTGTAGAAACCATTTAGGGGTGACAAGAAGCAGAATTTAAGTACTGTCACCCACTCTAGTTTAATGTTTTAATGCTTCTGGTGAAAACTCAGTTCAGTGATGAAAAGTAACAATTTCCAGAGGCCTTCTTCAGCATCTTGTGTAGCAGCACATAAAGGCATCAAAAAAGGGAGCAAATGGGAATCAAAACTGTGTGTGTCATGCTCAGTCTGTTCAGTCATGTCCAACTTTTTGCAATCCTATGGACTGTAACCCACCAAGCTCCTCTGTCCATGGGATTCTCCCGTCAAGGATCCTGGAGTAGGATGCCAAGGCCTCCTCCAGGGGATCTTCCCAGCCCAGGGATCAAGCTTCTTATGTCTCTGTCTCTGCATTGGCAGATGAGTTCTTTACCACTAGTGCCACCTGCAAGGGAGCAAATGGGAATCAAAACCATATCTAACATTAAATTTCACTTACAATATGAATGGATTTTAAAATGAAGAGGGGTGGGGAGTTATGATTTGATGGGTTTCAGTTTCAGGTGATAAAAATGTTCTTGAGATGGATGGTGGTGATGATTCATAACAATATGAAGGTACTTAATGTCACTGTAATGTACAGTTAAAAATAGTTACAATGGTAAATTTTGTGTTAAGTGTATTTTAACCACAATTTTAAAGGATGGAGGGGAAAGTATGTTTAGTTAAACTGAGATATTTTTAGCTTTGTCAAACTACAGACCTTTGAAAAGTTCTTTGGGAAATTCTGAGGGACCATGCTGCTCAGCAACTGAGTTCTTATTGTTGGACTTCAGTTCATTTTATGCCACACTGATGCATGATGTTCTGAGAGAAGATGGACTGGGCTTATATGGTAAACTTTCAGCTACATGGAGATATGGTTCAACAACATCAGATGTATGAGAAACGTCATGTCTCCTTGAGGGGATCCCAATTCTACCCAGCTCAAGCTTCCTGGTCTGACAGGCAGCCACACCTTTCCCACTTCTTCTCATTGCTCCTGTCTTGTTCATATAACCGCCTCTGAAGCAGCCCTGGCAGATTTGAGGTCCAGGAAAGAGGAGTGTGCCAGAGGCGGGCTGCATAATTTTGTAAAATACTGAATGAATGTCTGTGTGTGCATGAGGTAGGTGCTTTATAAAAGTTTTTTTGCTTGAGGTCTAAAAACATAAACCTGATTTCAGATCCTCTTCCTGTGTTTAAGGATATGTTGATATGACATCTTTGCTGGTAGCACTGGTATTGTGTTGAGAGAAGTCTGATAAAAGTTATTTTTAAAAATAGTATTCACTTTTAGAACATTTAGAACAAGTCTCTCCTCTCTTCCTTTAGATTTGTCCAACTTTTTCTCCTGATTAAAATTGTTTATCTGGACTCCAAATGTCCTTGCAGACCCTTCCCCTTTAATGTGTTCCCTGGGGTTGCACTGAGATAATGCGCATGAAAACGAAGACCTTAAAGACCTCAAGTCATCAGCAGACACCGGGGCCTAATTGCTCCTTTGCTATTGAATGGATGCAAAAGGAGGCCTGAGGATGCATGTGAGTGTGAATTTTTGTTGGAAGAACATGTGGCATCCTCTCCATCATAGTCTAGTCTTATAGACATAATACAGTGGTTTCTCTCAACACGGGCTTTCTAGTGTTTGCCTGACAGCAATGTCTTCAAGCTGACAAAGTATTGTCTTCGGGCCAACAGCACTCTAGTCTCTAACCATACTTTCCTTTCCTCTCTTCTCAACATTTTGAGCACAGACCTCCCTTTACCTTTGATGGCCTCTGAGACCACATTTCTTCTGCTGCAATGGCAACATTCCCTGATGTACTAGTATTTAATCTGTTGCTGTAGGGCTTCCCTTTAGCTTAGTTGGTAAAGAATCCTCCTGCAATGCAGGAGACCCCAGTTCAATTCCTGGGTCAGGAAGATCTGCTCAAGAAGGGATAGGCTACCCATTCCAGTAATCTTGGGCTTCCCTTGTGGCTCAGCTGGTAAAGAATGGGCCTGCAAAGCAGGAGACCTGGGTTTGATCCCTGGGTTAGGAAGATCCCCTGGAGAAGGGAAAAGCTACCCACTCTAGTATGCTGGCCTGGAGAATTCCATGGACTGTACAGTCCATGGGGTCACAAAGAGTTGGACACGACTGAGCACCTTTCACTTTCACTTCACTTTCACTGTTAAAGCACCACCACTGGTAACGATAGTAGCTTCCTTCTGTGCAGCAGGTATGTTGCATACTCACATTTCAATGATCACACAATCACTGATCTCAATCACATAGTGAAATGATCACATGTCAATCCTGAGAGGTAGGGTAGGTATCAGCAGTTCCATTTTCAAGATGCAGAAACTGAAAGACAAGGATGGTGACATGGTTTGCCCAGGTCTCTCTGAAGTTTTTAATGGTGCTGCGTCTGCTGCTGGAGACTTGCTGCCTGCATGTGGTGGGCCCAATTGGGGATCTTCAAAGAGGCAGCAGGTACTCTTAGGGGTCAGGAGATCCTTCTTTCTCAGAATTCTTTCTTATTTCTCACACTCACCTAAGAAGATCCTGTCACTGTATGAGCTAGAAAAGCAAGTCAAGTCTAATGTAAATAGCATCTAAAGTACACTTACATCAACTTCAAAAAAAAAGAGGTGACATATAGTGCTGAGAACTGCTAACAACACAAGAACACATCCTCCACTCTGTAAGAATCAGTCATACGTCATTTGGTACTCTCAGCACACTTTAGAAAGTTTTCCATTACGTTCTCTCAAATAGCCTAGCTACATGGATGGCAATAAATAACACTGCAAAGGAAATTCGAGGTCAACTGAAGTGGTTTCAAAACTAAAACTATTTGGAAATAAAAGGACAAACTTTAATTTATTAGAAATTAGCGACTACTTTTATCTGAATTCTATTTGATGAAGATTAAGAATCAAAGTGTATCCATCTCTTCTCTCTCTCTCCCCTTTTGGCAGGGTAAGAGTAGGAGGGCCTTAACATTATCTTAAAATAAAATATTTAATTTTTACTGGAGTTGAAAAAGGCTGTAGAATGTTACACAGTATAGAAATGCAGCTGTTGGGTATTGATGATATATAACATATATTAGCACACATGGTGTGGCAGGACTATATAATTTCAAGACAGTTTTGTTCATATATGACCACAATTCCTATTATTATAATCCTAATAATAGGCTCTAATATTTGGACCCCATATTCATATTAGAAGAACTTCATACTAAATGAGTTTAATTCAATAATCATTTGAAAAGTGATACTGAAAGAAACTGACTTGAAAGTCAAAGGATCTTCAATTTAGTCTCTACTCTGTTTCCCACTCTGTGGTCTGGGACAAAAGTCTAAATTTCCTTTGCCTCCATCTTCTCACCTTAAAACATGGTGCCCCCAAATGCTAATAGAGACCGCCCCACCACTAATTTCTTTAATGTGAAATGACCATGCGAGAGCAACTGCCAGGAACTCCAACTCTTTCCTTCAGTTGATCTGAATCCTAGAAAAAAGATAAGCTAACTGTTGAACTGACTCAAAGAACTTATAAGGAAAGTACAGAGAGCTTGATTTGGAATCCTTTTGCTCAACTTTTAAAATAACAGCAATATTATAATTCTGACTATTATTTATAAATTTGGCTGGTACTCTAAGTGCTAACACTTTACATACAGTATTCCATTGATCCTTACAATGTACATAGGAGGGAAATAATATTATCTCCTTTATTACATAATATGCATATATGAAATATAAAATAATATTATTAGATGAAGAAACTAAGGCTTAGAAAATTAAATGGCTTTCAGTGGCCCACACAGTTCTTCCAAATCTAAATCCATCTGACTCTGGACATTTACTAACAGTGATTGTATCATAGGATGTAGGGCCTTACTCTTCAAAAGATGTAGAAAAATATGAATATGTGAATTGTTACCCAGCAAATGTAAGTAAAAAGTTACCTTCAAACTAACAATTCATCGTGCATATACTTTCATCAAGCATTCCTTCCCATTTAATATTAAAGGTATTTGTACTGCAATAGGAAAGGAAACATGATTTTTAGTGTGTGTTTCAAGTGGATAAAAGGGGGTAATGGTTGAATCCGTTTGGATTCCATTCTGCTGCAGCCAAATCTGTACAGAAACGAGGCTGTGATATAAATGACTGTACACTTGTACTAGAGGGAAACATATATAGTCTTTAAAGCTATTCAATTTATATTGCTACTCAGTTGTTAAAATGTTGGTGGATGTAGCATGTATATAAATATGACACCAATGACAGCTATAAAGATAAACCTTTTATGTTGTAACTTCTCAATTTAAGCACACAAGACTAAATTTGGGAGATAAATCATGATAATGGGTAGCCACTACACTTATATGAAAATGAATAAATGTCTTATACTATCAGTTTATTAACCTATAATGAGTAGATACTTTATCATCACTTTGTAGATTTTTTGAAATACCTTGGCACGGTTGTGTTACAGATATTGCAGACTCATCTAGTTGCTAAGAAATTAATTTTATTACCTAAAAAATTGATTTTCTCGGCACTCAATAATAGATTGGACTGAAAGAATGTGTGACTGATCCAATATACTAACCAGCTATATGACAAATGCAGGGAGAGTATGTTCATTTATCTGGAGGCGGTAAGAAGGGATAAAGATCATATACAGATAGGAAGGGAGATTAAAGGCAATCAAAGCCCTCAGGGCACAGTATAGGAGCCTCCAGGAACAAGTTCCCAGGAGTCTCCCACCTAACAGATATTATGGGGATGCTCCCTATATAGGGAGGGAGAGAAGGTTCTCACAGGCGGTCCCTCATGTGATATCTTGTGGGCAGCCATTTCTGCAAAGTGAAATGGAGGTCAACACTAGATCCTCTGGCCCCAAGTTTACCACTACAACATACCCTGTGGCTTGATGGTCTCATTACTTTGGTTTTGCCCAGAGATGAAGGTTTTGATATTGGGAAGGTCTAAAGTGCAAATATAGAGCTTTGGAAATAAGATTGTTCAAGGAATGACCTCAGGACATTCTCTGGGTCGCATAGCAACAAGCTAGTTGATAACCTGGGCCCTTTTTCCTCTAGCTGGAGAGGCTGCTCCCCAGCTTCACTTTCAAAGAACAGGACCCAAGATCTCCAAGTGTGAGGCAGCTGGTACTGCTCAGTACCCTCTAAAATCTAGTACCTATGCATGACTGGCACCTGAGCCTAACAATTCCTGTGTAAGGACTCTCATGTTCAACCTGGTCAAAGGAAAAACAACAGAGAGGGTGGTCCTGCTGCACTGCTAGGGGCTAGGAGAATCAGAAGAACAGTGTATCCCTCTTGAGCAACACGTGAGTAGTAGCATTCCCACCCATGACAATCCCTAGCACGTTGTATTCCCACCCATGACAGTTGCCCAATAAAAATTTGATGAATGACTTGAATGCCTTACATAGGTAGGAAGAGCCTATTCTGTGAGATGCAAAGGAACACAGTGCAGAAGGAATCCTGGCTTCCCCTGAACCCCTTCTTACCTGCACTCATGCTCACAAGTTCCCATGGAGATGCTGCAACTGAGTTACCTGAAGCAACCACCAGCCTGACCTCCCAAGGAATGACTAAATGAGCAAGTTGTGAGAGTGTAAACCATTAGCCAAAAGGTTGGTCCATAACCTCTTCAGTCATCTCTAGACCCATGAGGGTGATTAATTGGAACCAACTGACCACGTCTGAACTGTTTCTCACATCACGTTTCAAAGTAGCCTCTACCTCCTGCCGTTGAAAACCATAGCCAGAAGGCATTTTGCAGAAGACATCCTGTCTGTGTTACCCTGAGATGCTAAAGGAAGGCTGAGAAAATGAGCGCCGACTCTCTGCCAGCTGACTTCAAACACATTCAGTCTCAGCTCACTGGGGTCAACAGGATTTAGCAGCTGAAGTGCAGTCAGAGGTCACTGCAAATCAGCAGTCTTTGCACAGAGACCTTCCAGGCCGGCTGCTCCTGGCATCCATCCACATCCATCCAAACGGATGTGCAGACAATGTGAATGACGTCTCCCGCTGCCCTTTAAAATGCTTTCGTACTAGAGCTCTCAGCATCCCCATCTTAAGCCACTCAGGTACACACAAGTCCGTCAGCAGTTCCAATTAGGGGATCAGAAAAGAAATGAGTAAGACTTCTCCCAGATGGCTCTAGCATGTGAAGTGAACGACTTGGATCTCTCTAATAGATTTTTCCCTCACCTCGGGACGACGAGCCAGACAAGCACAAAGTGCCCGTTAAAGGGCGAGCTGGCCTTATAGCTCCCTGCCTTCTCATCAAGACCATTTGGCCACATATCAGCTCTGGAGCCACTTTGTTGCTGAGCTCCCAGCCTTTATTTTATCACCAGCAAATAAGGCCCGTGGCGAGCCAGTGAAATTATCTGCAGCCTGTGATCAAATTCTGCCATTTCCCCCTGGGTCCTCCAATTTGCAAAGATTTTCTAGGATGCGATGCCCGGAGAAGCTTTGAGCAACCATGCCAATTAGCACTGACCTTGAGCCTCGGAAATGAAGAGGAGTCATGCTGTGGGTAAAGGGAAAAATGGTTTATTGAAAGGGAAAACTCATCTTGCAGCACAAATGGTGTCTCTTCTCGGCCATTAGTACTCATACCAATAGAAACTTTACATCCTGGTATGAAAAAATAAAGAAGTCCCCATACGGTGACTCAAGCCCTCGTCCTAACTTGCTCACCAGGGTCATGCCTCCCCAACATTTCTAGGGGAAGGAGGAACCAAATGGAATTGAATATTGGTAAAAATATTAGCTAGCTTTTCAGGATAACAAACCCAAAATTCTGTAGTTTAACCAACAACCATTAATGATGTTTCCCAAGCCTAAGGATTGGGTAAGTGGTTCTGCTGGTAGTCAGGGCTTGGCACATCTCAGCTGGCCTGTTTCATGCTTCTGCAGTCAGTTGCCTGACTGGCTGGGGCCGGGGGTGGAGGTGGTTGCTGCTCTAGAACAGCCTCAGAGCGGATGACTTGGCAATCTCACACTTGGTCTCTTCTTGCAACCCAGGCTTTTCCTCGTGATAGAGGTGAGGTTCCACCAGGGAATTAAGGGCTAGGCTTGGAACCTGCCTGCCAGCACCTCCAGTGATTTCTTACGGCCAAAGAGAGTCACGTGGCCAAGCCATATCAAGGGGGTGGGGAAATACTTCTAGCTCTTTCATGCCACAACTCACGAGACAAAGGGCACAGCTACAGAGCAGGTTGGAGAATTGGAGCCATCAGGATAACTCATTTGCCATGATGGGAGAAGGCAATGAAAGAAATAATTTGGGGAAAAGGAGAAATAGGGTCAAGGAGTTTAAGAGAATACAATTGAGTCTAACTCCTGCTGCCCTTCTTTTTCTTCTGCCTACACACTCTCTTCAGCCTTCTCCTTAAGCATTGGAAGGTTTAATGTATATTTGCCTAGGAAAAATTTGGCCGGGTCTGATGACTGGAGTTATCATCCAGCTCCTCTCTGAGAAATGCTGTTGGCATCCCCCAGGCCCAGGACATACATATCAGCAGGTGGCATTGAGGCCAACAGGAGTTAGAAGGGCCCCTGGGGCAAAAAGGGATCTTTGAGCTGTGGGGGTACTCAGGCCACTTTTAGGGAAGAGTGGGGGAGTGAGGAGGAGACTCTTCGCATCACCCCATAAGACCTGATCCCTGCCAACCTGTTCTGCATCATCGTTTGCCATTTCCTCTCAGGCACCTGCCACCTGGCAGGCTGCACTACCTTCAGATCCTGAATCATGCTGTGAAAACAGCTCCACATCTGCACACACACCCTTGTCTAAAACAGCTCTCTCCACCCAGACATCTGCACTTTATCCTCCACGTTTCAGTGTGAAGGTCATACCTAGAAGTGTCTCTCCTCTGTGCTTCCGGAACGGACCTCAGCCAGAGCACTCATCACTCTGTTGTAACTGCTGACTTTTCTGTCTTCCTTACAATTCTGTCAGTTCCTTTGGAGCTGACAAAAAAGTCGTTAGTCCCCGCATTCCCAAGGTGAAGCAAGCCTTTATTTAGCCTCCACATTCCCAGGGCTCTTAATTCAGAGCCTACCGCATAGGAGCGCTTAATAAACACAGCTTCTTTTTCTCCTTGGGGAACAATATTGCCTCTATTTATGGAGCAAATGCAGGTTTGTAAAAGCTTTAATTTACTTTCCCTATGCCTCTGGAGCAGAGTTGAGATGTCTCATTCTAGTTTTGTAGTTGATTTGGGCAAATTTTAACTAATTTGCCTAAAATCAACTAACTTGTAAATGACAAAGCAAGAACTGAAATCTCCATCTTTCAAATCTCAGCCCAGTATTCTTTTTAACTTCAGGTTTAAAATGTGTTTATTTAACTTTTAATGTCTTTACTTTATTCCCAAAGAGAATTGATTCAACAAGTATTTAAATACAACCATATACTGGGTACTGTTCTTCAAGCTAAAAATATAGTGATACATAAGACAGATCAAGTAGGGGTTAAATAAAAAGTAGTACTTATTTATTTACAAATGAGATATTTAGCATTTACTATGTTCTAGGTGTTATTTTTGTATGTTTTTTATTTACAGAGGAAGAGATTGAAGCACATAGAGGTGAAATCACTTGTCTAAGGCTACACAACTGGGAAGTGGTAAAGCTAGAATATAAACGCAGTTTGGTTCCCCAGTCTGTGCTTATAACCACTCCCCTAGTCTGCCTCATATAAAATATTCTGTAATGTGAGGTCATGATAAAGTTTCTAATATAAGAAAAGCAGAGTACAAGGCAAAAAGGATAAGAGGATGCTGCTTTAGACATGGAGAGCAGAAGCAGCCTATCTGAAGAAGTGGCATTGGAGCAGGGGCCTGAATGAAGGGAGAGGTGAGCCTGAATAGGGAAGAGCATGGCAGGGAGAGAAAATAGCAAGTGCCAAAGCTCTGAGATAGAAAAGTGCCTGGAGAGTGTAAAGAGCAGCAGTGGTCAGGGTGAACTAGGGAAAAAGTGACGGGGATGCATTTAGAAGGGCGATCGGGGGCAACATGAGATGGGGTTGCTTTTTCAGCCAGACTAAGAGTTTGCATTTTATTTTAGTATGACTTATGTTTGCCAATGATATAAAAATAAAAACAAAATCTGAAAAGTGAGGAAAAGGTTGGGGATTCAGATAAAAGTAGGAAAAAGTAAAGCAAAACCAAGGATGTGTGTGTATGCTTAGTCACTGTCATGTCCAACTCTTTGCAGACTGTAGCCCATGGACTGTAGCCCGCCAGGCTCCTCTGTCCATGGGGATTTTCAAGGCAAGAATACTGGAGTGGGCTGCCATGCCCTCCTCCAGGGGATCTTTCCAACCCAGGGATCGAACCCAGGTCTCCCGCATTGCAGGCGGATTCTTTACCATCTGAGTTTACATATAAAATATAGACCTTACATTTTGCTAGTGTATGTAGATCATTGCCTTTACCAACATCAGGCTGCAAATTTGAGCTTGAGCTTCCTTGTGGCCAATGCAAAGGGAACTATGGGCCACTCCATGCTTCTTAGTACCAAAAGATAAAAAGAACAATCTTGTTTGGAGGCACACCTATTTCTAGTACTGAGACCTTAGGGATTTCTCTAGCTGACGAGAAATTGAGCTGGATTCCTGAACTGCTCAAAAGAAAAATTATGGCATTTTGTATCTAGACAGATATACTCTAACTACACTGAGATGTACAAAGTTTGAGTGGTTTATTCAGAGTGGAAACATTAAAACTGAATATTAAAATCTTCCTGTTTCTTTATATACAGAAGTTTCAGTCCACATACTTTACAAAGAACACATTTTGAGGCTCAGACCCATGTCAATGATGATCAAGTAGTTGACCTAGGAAATGGTTGATTCAGTGGTTTAGGCCAATGCAAAGGGGGAGGGGTGGAAGGCAGCACGGTCAGCCTCCTCACACTGTTAATATGATGGTTGACAAAAGGACATGGACCACACAACAGCCCCATAGTGGCCAGGCAGGGACAAGGTGGTTCTCATTTCTGGCATATGAGAAAAGAGAGGAATCTGCTCTTTTATTATATTCTCTTGACAACCATTACTGCAAACCAACTTTTTTCTGATTACTAGAAAATGGAGAAAACAGGTAGATTGGTTGACAAGCCCATGAGGGGGATGATTCTCCATGAACCCATGTGTTCATTAATACTCATAACGGCTCCTGTGCTTTGAGCACTTATTCTGTTCAGACAGGCTGCATTTATTTCCATGTATTCTAAGTAAAGCTCTTTTTCTTTTGGAGGATGGACAAGGAGCCTCACAAGCCTTGGGTGGCATGCCTGAATTAAGTCCCAGAGTTTTGATGACATAATAGAGAGAACATTTAAAAGCCATGTAAATTGTTCATGCCATTCACAGACTACATTACAAATTGTAACACCAGAGCTCCAATGGTCCCAAGTGACTAAAGAAAGGCCAGGGCTGAAGAGGAAGAACCTGGGATCATAACCAGACACAACTGTTGATGATCACTCAAAGGAAGAGAGGGAAAGACAGGCACACGGGGCCATGAATAAACCCAAACTTGGATCCAATCCTCTTCAGGCCCCTTCTGATTTTTTGTATTGCCTAAGTCTTTGGTTCCCCTTCATACATTCTTGCTCTTGTCAGAGAGGAAGGGGACTGAGAAAACACCTTTGTTTGTTGTTTAAAAGTCACAGAGCCTTTCTTGAGGGCAATCTCAGTAGCAAGAGAGACAGGAATCAGATTCAGAAAAAGCCAGTAGTGAGGAGGTGGAGGTGTGGGGAACTCATCCAGAAAGTAGTAGAAGTGGGAAGGAGAGAAAGCCCATGCTGGTTTGAAGATGGAGTAGGGTCAAGAGCTATTCTCTTTCCAAAATAGAGGAGACGCCTGTGCATGGACAAAAGGAAGCGTTTGTAGGATAAATGAAGGACCAAGGCTGGAATGAAGAAGGAATGGGCAGGGAGAATAAATCTGTTTATATGTATAACTGAATCATGTTGCTATATACCTGAAACTAACACAACATTGTTACTCAATTGTAATCTAATATAAAATAAATTTTAAAAAGAGGAATAGGTCAGAGTTAGTCTTATGTTTAGCCTCAGAAGGGAAAAAGGACCCTTCTGAGGCAGGTTCAATAGAAGAGGACACAAGCATTGAAAAGGAAGGAACCCCTACTGTCCATGAAGCCCTATTCCTCTCAGGAAAAATAGGAGTGTGTATGTGTGTGGCTGAGAGGTCACCCACCAAGAATGAGGAAGGGGAGGTAGACTAGGGCTGGGGGAAGTGGAAAAATGCTGAGAAGGCTTGTGTCACATTGCACAGAGCTCTTAGGGTAGGGCTGGACAAGCAGTAGGTTCTCAGTATACATGTCTGGAGGTATTTTGGGTAGTGTTGAGAAAGAATAAAACACAACCTTGGCTGGGTATTAGAAGCAGATTAAATTAAAACAGATTTTCTCTGCTCAGGACTCAGATGTGAGGGGAGTCAGGGGGAAGAAAAGGTCTTAGCAGATTTGGAAAAGATCTCAACAAATATTCAGTTCAGTTCAGTTCAGTCGCTCAGTCATGTCCGACTCTTTGCGACCCCATGAATCGCAGCACACCAGGCCTCCATGTCCATCACCAACTCCCAGAGTTCACCCAGACTCATGTCCATCGAGTCAGTGATGCCATCCAGCCATCTCATCCTCTGTTGTCCCCTTCTCTTCCTGCCCCCAATCCCTCCCAGCATCAGAGTCTTTTCCAATGAGTCAACTCTTCGCATGAGGTGGCCAAAGTATGGAGTTTCAGCTTTAGCATCATTCCTTCCAAAGAAATCCCAGGACTGATCTCCTTCAGAATGGACTGGTTGGATCTCCTTGCAGTCCAAGGGACTCTCAAGAGTCTTCTCTAACACCACGGTTCAAAAGCATCAATTCTTTGGCACTCAGCCTTCTTCACAGTCCAACTCTCACATCCATACATGACCACAGGAAAAACCATAGCCTTGACTAGACGGACCTTTGTTGGCAAAGTAATGTTTCTGCTTTTGAATATGCTATCTAGGCTGGTCATAACTTTCTTTCCAAGGAGTAAGCATCTTTTAATTTCATGGCTGCAGTCACCATCTGCAGTGATTTTGGAGCCCAAAAAAATAAAGTCTGACACTGTTTCCACTGTTTCCCCATCTATTTCCCATGAAGTGATGGGACCGGATGCCAAAAGCAACAATAGGAAAGGTACATTTCTAAACCTTCTAGCTATTCAAGTTATAATGAATTTTCCTCCAAATAATTGATTTACCCTTCCATAAATATATCATTTCCCACTCTTTTCCTTCTTTCCGTAGTCCTAAATTTATTAGGTACCATTGTTTCATGAACTGCACCATAGACTATTTCTAATAATATCCCTGTACATGTAGGGTACTTTCTTTCACATTTGCTTACTCATTTCATCCTCCTGAAATCCCATAGGGGGCAATAGGAAGGACAATTGTGTCCATCTCATTCTATGGATGAGGAAAGGGACTCAAGACAGTCTCAGGAAAGTGACTTTTAACCCTCGTTTCCAACATGCTCTCTGAGCCCTGACTTTCCCCTCCACAGCTCTATCATGGTCCTAATCATCACAGACACTGTCTTGTCCTCTGTCTTTATTTATTTAAAGTCTGTCTTCCCAGCTGGATTGTAGGTCCAAGCAGGCATATTAGGGGTCTTGTTCACTATCATTTTCCTAATGGATTCTGTTACCACAGAACCTTCAATGTCTAGACTTATAGTTGACCATCAGTAGATTTGCTGACAGAGGGTCTTTCTTGAACAAATACCTATCGCCTGCCACTCTAGCCAAGGAAATGGGATGCCCTGACTGGAAGTTCATGTGTCCAACCCCAAACCTAGAGGGAGATGGGTTCCAGCAGGACTCTATGGGCCAAGAATTGGGGAGGGACAGTTCCTAAGGGGAAAAAAAAAAATGACCTGGTTTAGAAGAAAAGAAAATGCATGACCAACAGGCAAAAACAATGGATATTCACTACAATTACATGTCCTTTGTGTCCCCATTTTTGGTTGAGGATATTGAGATGTTGTAAGATTAAATAGCAAGTCCCAGATCTTGCAGTACAGGCTTGAAATTCACACTCAAGCCTGGTTGAAATGACATTGGATTTTTTGCTGTGCTCAGTTGCCTGTTGTGTATTCCTAACACTAATCTAATAATCTGGAAAGTATGACAGAAATGTAGCATGAGTTTTAGATGTTTAAGTTAAAAAATGAGATCTACAGTACTTCTCAGTATTTATAAAATGTTGATGAAAAAAGATGACTGTAATATGATATGAATCGCCAAGCTATCTAAATCTTTCTACAAATAGAAAAAAAAATCATGATTTTTTTTTTAAGTTCATGATCTCCTTTAGAAAAATTAAATGGTGAAAATGAGTTAATTGATAAATACAAATTCCTTTTTAGAAAGGACACAGATTTAATATAAAATAATTGCCTCTTTATGACTGATTTATCTTAAGCCTTGACTGCATTTAAATTATATCTTGCCCTTATTCAGACCTTATCTAGGAAAATAAATGAACCTTTCATTCTGGAAGGAGATAGAATGGAGAATGCCCCATGAGGAGACAAAGAAGAAATAGTCTGAGTTCTTAAAAGATGAATTGAGTTCCTTTTTTTCTCCTCTTGGTTGGTGAGGAAGACGTATATATCCCGCTGCAATAAATTGCGAATAACTTGCCTTCCACTGTAGCTCTATTAGGAATGCTTTCCCCCACCCGCCAGAGTCCACCACCACTGTCTTGTCCATCGGTCTGAGCCTCCCATCAGAGTCTGATGCATGGTCGTCCACTCCAGGGCCTATGGAGACCATCGTAGTTGCTGTCTGTTAAATAGGGTGCAGCTTGCTTGGCTCCTAAAACTCCATTTTCATGCTGTGCATTTTCCTTTGAAGTAAGATATGTGACATTCTAGACTTTGGGCCCTTCTCCCCAGGAAGAGGGAAAGCAAACACTGAGATGTGAGCAAACATCGCTCACATCCTTCAAGCCCAAATAGCTCCAACTAAGGCCAAGAGATTAGGGGCCAGGGGCAGCAGAATGTCTCGGTTATTTTATCTCTTTGCCTAAACAGTCCAGAGTTATTGGATAGTTGCCAATGCACCTCTTTGTATGTGCAGACTAGAAAATTTTACATTTTCATTGTAAAATGAAAGTCCATTTTTCCGTTCCATGTAAATAAAAGTCATTTTCATGCCATGTGAAATGAAAGTCCATACAAGTCCATTGAATGGACTTAATTGTTTCATAAACCTTCATTGTATAAAAAAGGGGGGCTGGATATGAAGCATTATCAAATTTGGGGAGCACATGGGTAAAATCACCTTCCTTCCATTTGTGATAGCCTGAGCATTTGACAAACAGGAAGTTTGGGGACAGGTCTCAGTGGCACACGCAAGGCTGGGTAAGTAGTTGTGGTAACCAGCATGGTATTCATTGGTGACCATGACCAGAGCTGTTTCTCCAGAGTGGTGGGGGTAAAAATGTGGTTGCAGTGGATTCAGAAGAGAATAAGAGGAGTACAAATGGACTCTTGAGGGTAGAGACAAGTCTTTCAAGGAGTTTTGCTGTAACTGAGAGTAGAGAAGTCTGATCATAGCTTTGTTGTACAGTGGAGAAATCATGGTAGGGTTGCATGCTGATTGGAGCAATTCAGTACAGAAAGAAGGGCTTGAGTTACATTTGAGTAAAAAGAAGAGAGTGCTGGAGCTGTGTCTTTGAGTAGGAAAGAAGGAATAAGACCTAATGCATGAGCAGGGACTGACCTTGAACAGTTCACTTATCCTAATCAGTGAGCACCTGGTCCCCACAGTATAGGTGCAGAGAGTTGGGAGGATATGGCTATGGGAGCCTGTGAAGGTTCTCCTCAGGTTGCTTCAACTTATTAGTGAAATAGAAAATAAGGTCTTCATCTGAGATGAGGATAAGGGAAGGGGCACTGGAATTTGAGGAGGGAGGAAAATATGAAAGATATGAAACACTCATCTAGCTGGACAGCAGAATGAATGACTTAGATGAACCACCCAAAGAAACCTATTTCTGGATTGCTAGGTGATAAACTTAGTCATGACCCCACAGACTCAAGCTGTCAGTGCAAGCTTTGAATTCTGATTGGAATTGTCATGTAGTGATGAAATAATGCCTGATGCACAGTGGGGGAAAGTCTACAGGTGGTGGATTTAACCTCACAGTCTTTCAAATATCAAACAATCTATAAAACAAAAGTATTCTCAATTAAATGAGATAAAGGTGATCTCCCAAGACAAGGAGAGACCTAAAAGAGAATACTTTGGAAGATGCATTAAAGAAATATTTTGGGCTTAAGGAAAAATCATTGTAAGTGGAAAAGCCAGAAGACAATTCTGCTTCCAAAGATGGTAGCATATGTAAATGAAAATGTTGTTTAAATGCTGGGGAAACAAAGCTCATCAAGAATATTTTTACAGTATAATTTTGGAAGTACAGAACACATTAATTTTTAAAGCAACATTTATAAATAAACTTTTAAACAGGGCTTTGTGACCTGACTGCTCACTCCCCTAGGATGGCCTTCAGGTGGTCTGCACTCCCTGAATTTGTGCATCAAATCTTGTGTGTCTAGGTGAGTATATGCATATTTCTGGAAGTGAGCCTATAACTGACATGGAATTCTCAAAATAGACTCTGACTCCAGAAGAATTAATAATGACTTCCTTTTTAAAAAAAAGAATGATCTACATCAGAAAGCTTGTGATAAAGACAGAATATTTTACATCAAAAATTTTTTGAAATGAAGATTTAGAAACAGCTTGGAGTAGTAAGAAACACAGTGGACTGGGGTTAAGAATTTGGCTTCTAGTTCTCAATTTACTTCTGATAAGCTGTCTGATAATAGACAAATCTCCTCACTGATCAGGGCATTGGCTTCCTTCCCTGTGAAAGAATGGAGCTGGAATGCATGATTGCTGAAATCTCTTTCAGTTCTAATATGGTGAGATTCCATAAATGTGTACTGCACTGCATGAATTTTGTTAACAAAAGTGAGAAGGACTGTCTTTATCGAAAATAAAGACTGGTGGAAAGACTTCATGGGTCCTCTGGGTCCTCCTTTTCTTCTCCCAACTAAGTCTCAATGACAAACCACCCATAAATTAAGAGAAATAACAAGTTACTATCTAGAGGATGCCTTGGCTGAGATGGTTGCACAATACTAAATGACACTTAAGACACATTACCCTCTAAGGTGCTCACCAAGAATGGATTTCTAAATATTTACCTCTGACATAACAAAATGACAGAGGGGGCATTATTTGTAATTCCAAGACTAAGGAACATGAAGAGGCTGTGAGTAAGAATATTTCCACATGAGAAATATTTGAGTTCCTCCTAATCTCAAGTCCTTCCCACAGTGTATATCTTATTGAAAGTTTCACTGACAGAGCAGTGAATTTAGTGATGGTATATAGAGCTCTCTAAGTTGTCTGCTGGGTCATCTGTTCCCACCAGAGCACACACACCTCAGTTGCTATGGAAACTAGCCTCCAAGATGGACACCAATGATCCCTGTCTCCTCATATTTGCACCTTTATATAGGTCCCTCCCACAATGCATCAGGGTTTGATTGTGTGACCAACAGGATACAGCAAACGTGGGAACATATGGCTTCCATGGCTAGTTTATAAAGGGACTGGAGTTTTTGCCTTGGTCTTTTGGATCACTCACACTGCAGGAAGCCATCTGCCCTGTCATAAGGACACACAAGCAACCCTGTGGAGGATGAAAGGAACACCAGAAGTGACATGCCTGGTCACAGGTAGATTCATCAACCTCAAGCATTCCGGGACAGATTCAGCAAAGTCCTAGAGAATAAATATCCCAATGCCAAGAGGATACATGGATTTTCCATGCAACTAACCAAGATGCCTCTTTGTGCAAGAGGAGGTAGGGGAAGCCCTTGAAAGGAGGAAAGTAATTTTTTCTAAAGAGGCTATTATTATTATCAGAAGAGAATGATGTAGCTTGAATTTCTAAGATCGAGTGTTTTCCACCATCAGCAGGAATAAGGCTCATAAACAAATACAGCTCTCCACTGAAGGCAGCTCCATGTCACAACTCTTGATTTCATCTCCGTGCGGCTCCAAGCTTCCACTCCTTTGCCCCAACCTCCCTCAGCTCTCAGTGCCCCAGATCTTTCCAGTAGGAACTGGAGGAGAGAAAGGATTATAAAGGGATTTTACTTTGGAGGCCACTGCAGTGGTCCAGGTGCAATGTGTCGCTGCCCTCACTTGTGATGTAATCAAAAGCCAGGGCCAAAGAGTAACCAGCAGCAAATGTGTTTGGGTTTTCATGGCAGCCACTAGGTTCTCAGTGCTAACCTCCTGAGCCAAGCCTCACTTGGCTCACACTAGCTCTGCAGTTCACAGGTTGGGTGACCCCTCACACTCTAGGCCTGGGCTTCCTCATTTTAAAAATAGGATGGAGGTAATAGTGGAAGATAGTGGTGAAGAATTTTGTGTTCATTTGCTTGTTTTGTTTGCTTTGTTTTTTGATCTGGGTATGGGGAAATGAGGAAGACAATGGGACCAGATTAGATTCTTTCAAACAATTATCCAGCCATAAGACTCTAAGGTTTTATGTTATACCATTTTCTCATGGGAATGCTCTACCTTCGAGACCACCTCATAGTCTACACTTTATAGACATACACTTTATAAACATAACCTGAAAATGTTCAGCAAGTAGACCAAAGGCAGGAAAGCAACCCCTTAAATACTAGCTGCTGAGGGTCTTTCCTACCAAACAACAAGGACAGGTCTTGTTTCTAAACTTAATTAAGGAAAAACTGTTACTTACAGAAATAGGCAAAGATTGCTTCCTAATAGCCGGGCCCTAAGAAGCTAGTCTGATGTGATTTCAGAGACACTAAAGGCCAACAAATGTACCCTAATGAGCATCCCAGCAGGTGGCCCACCTTGCTAGCTCTCTCTATACTCTACAATCTAGCTGTAATAACAGCCAACCAAGACCAGCACTCAGATCACAGCCCAATGCAAACAAACTCACAGATTGTCTAAATCTTCTAAGGAAATAAAGATAAATGAAAATCAACTGACTTGTTCAAACTTAGAGAGAGGTAGGTAGGGGAAGGAGGAAGGAGCAAGATAAAAATTATTCTATTGTTTATGACCAAATGCAGCCACATAGCAAAATATTTTTGCTGTATCAATGGCTAGATTTAGTAGTGTGGTATCTGTTTTATCTTTTTTTTTTTTTTGCCCTTTCTCCCAAAGGTAGTTTTATTTTGCTGAAAAGGCAAAGAAAGGGGTTAGAAAAATTAGCATTAATTAAACTTTATTTCCCTTGGCCACCGGCCACACAGTTCAAATAAAGTGCAGCCTCTAGCAGAGGCCCCTCACAAGCAAAATCCAGAATGCATGGCTTAATTCGTGTATATTTTCTTTGTCCAACAAGAAAAAAGAGAAAAGGGGAGATAAGGATAAAAAAAGTAAACAGGAAGTATGTCTGCTGTTCACATCCTTTAGTTTTTTGCTTTTAGAATAAATAAATGGTGGTGGGACAGAGCAGGATATAAACGTATTTTCAACTATATAAAAATATATGTAAGTATATACATAAACAAATATTATACATTCTTGACCAAAATCTCCATCAAAAGTGTTATCTTCTGACCGATGCCTCACACATCCCTTCCCACTGCTTTGGAAATGGATCCAGATCTGCCTGCCTATCACCTCTTCACCACGACCCCACCAGTCCAGACCACCGTCATCTCTTCAGCAGAATATTTAATTAGCCTCCTAAACAGGTCTCTGTGTGTCCTTCCAAGAATTTGTTCTCTAACAATTCTGATCTGGCTCCCTCTCCCTCCATGACTTCATCTACTATTCTCCCCTTTACTCCTTCTGCTTCAGTCATGAGCTGTTCCTCAAATATGCTAAGCATTCTTTTATCCCAGGCCCTTGGCACTAGATTTCCCTCTGCCCAGAACATTCTTTCCCTTGGTTTGCTTCTCAGCTTGCTTCTCTACTCTTTCACAGCTCTATTGAATGCCTCATGTTATCAGAGGTCTTTTCAGACCACTCTACATAAAATGGCAAATCTCCACTGAGATTTCCCGAAATTGTGCCACTTTTTGGTCTTTGATGGTCAGCCCTAGAACTTTCATGGCACCTGAGAACTTTCATGGCACTTGAGAGCCTGTCATTTATTTTGCTGATGTGTTACAATGAGTGTTTACTGAGGCTCGAGGTCTAGGGAAGTCGACCTGTCCACCCTCTTGGACCCGTTGGTTCTAATCAGTTTGTGTTGTGTGCTCAGGCTATGTTATTCTTTCAAAGGATGTGCCCTGCCCTCCTTCCTTCCTGTTTTACATCTATTTGCTTATCTACTGTCAGATTTCTCTCTCTAGAATTTATGCTCCTTGAGATACTGTGCTGTTACTGCTATTTCCCCAGTGCCTACAACAATGTCTGGCACAGAGTTGATGTTCAATAAATACCAGTTGAATAAGTAGATAAACGAATGAATAAATGACTAAATAAAATGCATACATATAAGAGAAAATGAGAGAAGGTGGGGGAGAATGAAGAAGAAAAAAAGAATACGCAACCTCCAAACAAGGTAAGGAAGGGTAAACATCTCATACTTTTCTCAGTGTTCTTAAATGTGTAAAATAAAAATATATAAATTCTATAATAAAAATTACTTAATGTTTATCTTAAAACAATTTTGTCAAATTTAAGATTCAGCTAAGATTTGAGCACAGAAAATAAAAACATGCTTTTTCTAAAAAAAAACAAAACAGTGTTACACAGTTCTAGGAGGATGGACAAGTCAAATAGTAGGTAGGTTTCTTGAGATGAAGCCCCAGATTATCCCAGGGGTCACCCACTGAGCTGTCCAAGCCAGACACACAGGCTTCTCACCACCAGCTCTGTCTCCCCCTGGGTTCCCATGGTCACCGGTACTGTCCAGCTTCTAAGGCTATCATTCTGCTCTTTCCAATTCCTGCCTGCATCATCCCCACAAACATCCAGGGGTCATTTTATTCCTCACTCACTTCCCACATCTAAAAGTCAATCAAGTCTTCTCAATTTTTTTCCCTAAATTTTCTCTAACATCTTTCTTCTTATGTAACCAAACGGTCATTGTTTTAGGGAAGTTCTATATTATTTTTTCCCCTAAATTCCTGCTTCCTTATTCTACTCCTTATGCCTAATCTCTCCTGCTCAGGCAGCTCACCACTGATGGTGGAGGGGTTTTTCTAAAACACAAACTTAATTATCTCATTCTCCATACACCTAAAATTCCCTCCATTTAGCACACAGGGTCTTTTCTAGACCAGACTACCTGTCCCGCTAGTCTTCCTCCTGTCTGAGCCCATTGCCTTCATTTCAGCCCAACCCAGCTCCAGCACTTGCAGCTCCTTGGCCTTCACATACCTGTCTGTTTTCACATACCTGACCTTGGAATGTCAGTCCTTGGCCTTATTAGTGGGCATCTATGCTTTAAAATTCACCTCTCTTATCAGCCACTCTAGGGGATTCTCTCTGACTCCCATTGATCTAGATGCAATCCCTCTGTGTTGTCTCACTCATTCGAATCTTACATTGAACTCTTAGCCTCCTAAGGAAAGAGACTAAGTCTCAAACTGAATTTTCATTTTCACATTTAACTCGGTGTTTGAAATGTAGTAGAAATTTAATAAATTTCTACTTTGCTAGAGGAAAGGGCCAGAAGAGAAAGGGAAGGCAGCTAGGTAATTAGATAGATTAGAGCTATAAATATGTTGAGGGGAAAAGTCCATAAGATCTTAAGATGTGCACACTAAATCTCCATGGATGTTTGCAAACCTTGGACCTGAGATATTTAAAATGAATAGCATGTGATGGTTAAGAACAGACAGGGCATATGAATTTCAATCCCGGTTGAACCACTTAGTAGCTAATTGACCCCAGGCACATTACTTAACCAATTTGAGCCTCAGTTTTCTCATCTAATAAATGAGAAGAATAATATTGTCTCACTGATAAAGCTGGTGTGAGGTTAAATAGGGTAATTCACGTGAAGGGCTCAGCACAGTGCCTGGAAGCAGTGAATGTTCAATAAATGTCATTAATGATAATGATGATGATAATCATTAGGAAACAAGACACTGAATGTTTTTAACAGAACAGTAAGAGGAGGCACAATAATAAAACTATCCAATATATCAAACTGGAATTGCAATCAATGGTATTTCAAAGACCAGCCCCTGAATTAACATCATCATATGAGGGCCTGGGGATGTCAACCAGCAGCTCTTTAGAGCGTACAAGCCCGCGTCACAAGAAAAGGCAGCAGGCTGCTACATTTTCCTCATGATAAAACAGCAGTTTCAAAACTGTGTATGCAGAATAGTTCCACAGGATGGCAATGTATGTTCCGTGAAACAAAGTGCTCTGGAATCAAACAAGATTTGAGACTTTGTAAACCAAGTCTAACAATGATACTTCTCTGCAAAACTCCTCTGAGCATCTCTGAGAAGGGGCTGGTATAGTGTGTTTTACAGCATACTGTGTTTTATAGATTACTTCCCAGGACTTCTCAAAAATGCCCCAATTCAAAGAAAGACCCAAGGGTCTAGCATTTATCATTCCAGGATCACTGAAAAGAAAGAAAAGAACAACAACGTCCAAATAGTACTAAGGGTGAATATTTTGTACTTTTCTCGGTTTTTCTAGATGTATGAAAGTAGGTTATTTCTGTAATCAAAAAACTAGGTAACATGTCTTTTAAAACAATATTTTTCTAATTTAAAATTTAGCTAAGATTTGAGAAAAAATAAAAGTAGACATTTAAAAAAAATCAGTGTTTTGCAATTTTAGGAGAAACGTTCTATGCATTGTGAACTAAGAGAAACAAGATAGGCCTGGTTAATGAATGCAGAGTCCCAGAGAATCTTAAAACAGCTGACTCAGAGGGCTAAGAGGCTCTCAAAGACCCTCACAGGGCATGTAACCCTACCTGGATGTCCCACTCTGGGAGGGGGAAGGCCAGGTCTCAGCAGACACCTCAAGGGGCAAGATCTTCAATAGAGAGCTATGTTGGTCCTGGGATCCCTGCATGCCTTGACTTTCTCCCCTGAACCCGCACAGCCTCCAGGAGGACACCTCTGATAGTGTGGAGTCAGGCTACTACTGCAGGGCAGTGCTGAGTTCAAGGTGGGCCAGCAAAGGCCTCTTACCTCCATCACTGCCGAGGTTCTGAGCTCTTTTCCCTTGCATTCATTTGCTGTCAAGTATCTTAGGTAATTCTGTAAGTTTCTCCCTTTCATTCCAAATTGGTTTCCTGTCATTTTTATGAGAAGGAATTTATTGGTGCTTTAAAAATATATAAAAATGTCTTTATGCCTAAATCTTTTCTAAACAGGCTTCTCTACACTGTTTGTTCTCTATCCTGGGTTTGGGTTATTTCTCCCCCCACCCACCCTTTTCTGAGTTCAGAGCTTCTGGGCTCAACCAAATGGAAGTGGATTTGGTAAAGGCTGGAGCGTGGATGTGGGTGGGGTGGGGGCTGGCAGCTGTGAGCTGCTGCCCTTGCTAAGGCCCATTACTCAGTCACTTGGCAAGACTCTGCCCCCAGGCAGCTCGTCCCCCTGCCTCTCTCTGAATAATACACACACCTCACAGGGAGCCATCACTTACACAAATAGCTGAGAGCACCTCCAGAGTACTGTTCAGCTACTAAGTGTTCAGATACCCTGGGGAGGCCAGATGGAAAGTGCCAGCCTGAGGTCTGAACCTGAGTCTACGGGCAGCTTTCTAACTGGCCTCACAGGTTTTCCTCTGCAGGGCAAAGTGGTGGTCATATTGAGGCCAGGGCTCCCCTCCACGTCCTAGGGAAGGGGCTGACACTTTGCCAGTGCTAAGCAAGAGACCTCCCCGGGATCATGGCAAGTAGTGGATTCACCACTGGAGCTCGGGCAAGAGGGGGTTTTGGGGTGGCACATGCCAGTGAGCTGGAGAAGGGAATGGCAACCCACTTCAGTGTTCTTGCCTGGAGAATTCCATGGACAGAGGAGCCTGGTGGACTACAGTCCATGGGGTCACAAAGAATCAGACACGATTGAAACCACTGAGCAAGCAAATGGATATATATATATATGAAGTTTCATGATTACCTTCAGAGACCCACCAATACAGAAAATTGACCTACTGGTAAGCCCACAGCATTCACTCTTCGTGAAGATGGCCATCTTGACAGAATAAAATGGGGAAGACCCTGCCTGGAGCAGAAGCTGTGTGCCATCACGGTGACAGTGATTTTAATTGATATCTGTGCCCAGGGGTGGCTTCTCTTCCTCCTCCCAGGTGAGAAACTGCACTCCACACGCATGGTGTAGGGCCAGGTAGGGTGTTTTCTCTTAGAGCAGAGCAAGGCCAGCACCAGCTATGGAACACCTTGTGTGCTTGGCTGGCCTGACTGCCCCACCAGCCTGTTCTGCCAGTCACCAACCAGTGTTCTGTCTAACAGGTTCCCTTCGTGCCATGTGGCACCCTCCCAAGGATCCCCTTATGGGGAAGAGCCTTGGGAATGCCTTGGCCCACAGCCTCGAGCACTCAACCTCCACACCTGAGAGCTCTTAGGACTTGGTCAGGACTTCAGTACATGCCATGCTCTCATCCTGGAGGCATGGTGCAGAGCAGGGTGAAGCCTATGAGGAATGGAGGGTTTCAGTATTCATGACTAGATCCTTAGAGACACAGAAAAAGGGAGGACTCCAGAGGGAAAGGGGAAGGGATGCTGAGCCAGATATCTAAATTTCCCCTCTGTAGTTTCTGCTTCCCTTTGGAGTTCTTAAAATTTGATCCTACCTTTGGTGTTACCTATGGGGGAATGGCGGGCTTCCCAGTGGTGTTAATGGTAAAGGAAATATAAGAGACATAAGTCGACCTCTAGGACAGGAAGATCCCCTGGAGAAGGGCATGGCAACCCATTCCAGTATTCTTGCCTGGAGAATCCTGTGGACAGGGGAGCCTACAGTCTATAGGGTTGAAAAGAGGAGGACACGACTGAAGTGACTTAGCATGCACACATACGTGGGGGAATGGCATGCTTCCTTAAATCACATTTTAAACAATCATTTCCAATATTTTCTTCAGAGACCATTTGCTTTTATTTCTAGTTAAGCTTAATAGGACAGTGGTGGGGTGTGCATGTGTGTGTGTATGTGTGTGTGTGTGTATTTGCACACATGCATGGTTAAGAAAAATAGTTATTCCCTCCAATAGCTCATTGGCAGGATGGAGGCTTCCAGTAGGTTCTGGGTAATATCTGAAAGACTTCTAGCCCATCTGTCTGTTCAATCATTTGTTCATACATGCCAAACATATGATGCAAAGATTGGTTGTAACTGAATGTATAATGGGCTTGGAAATCCAAGTTATAGTCAAAGGATACATGTTTCTGCTCTATAAGGTAAATAGGTCTTTGTTACTAGCAAAATAATTCACTACAAATATTTCAATTTTGAAAATAAGTACTAAACTCTCTGGTCAAAATTTAAATCAGAGTAAGTCCAATGAAAAGCATTAGTCTTTGTCAGGACTTTGAGTAGTTAGAGAGAAGGTAACCTGATTCCATCTAGTTTACAGCACAAGAGGAGTCCATCCATGCACATAACTGAGAAATCCACCATTATCAGATTTAAAAAGTCAGGCTCTGGTGGATTCAAGGGCTTGGATGACATACAGGGTTTCTTTCTTGCTCAGTCTGTCTTTCTCTCTCTCTTTGCCTACAGATGGGAAGATAATACTGGCAGCTCAAAAACCATCTCCTTACAGCTATTGCTCCAAATTGATCAGGCGTGCACACACTTTCTCAGCATCTATGTAACAAAGCTCAATAAAAACGACCCTCTCGATGCCAATCACTCTGGCTTGGAAATAGAGGACCTGGACTAGCCCTCAGGATCATGGCCCTCTTCTGCATCTGGGGTCATGTAGAGGCTGGTGGAATGGAGAGCTGGTGGGGTGAAGGGCTGGCAGACTGGGATGCTGCTCTGGGACTTGTGGATATATGGGATCCTGTAGAAGTGGTGAATCATGGTTCCCTAAAGGACAAGTAAGGTGTGCTTGCTAGAAGAAGGGTAAAAGAATGCCAGGTGGACAAATAATTTCTCAAAGCATTATTGTAAAATGTCCCTGGAAAGGGATTGATTCTGATGAAAACAGTCTCAGGAAACTAAAAGTGGAAACAGAGAAAATACTGAGATGATTTAAAAGTGTTGAATAGATTATCATTATTCAATTATACTTGCTCAAGAGAGTTTGCTTCAGAAAATACCTTCACAGTGAAAATTCAGGAATGGTGGTATCTTGATTAAAATGTTTGTTTTCATAAAACAAAGTCCAAATAGCCTCAGAGTCAAAACAACTTTTCCTGGAACTGAGGTATTTTTTCCCCTAAAGAAGTCCAAATTTAATTAAGAAGGGATAAACAGCATCTGGACATTCCTGATCTTATATCTTGACATAATTTAGTCCCAGAGGCAGTCATATTTTCTTAGAAGACGATCCGCTCATTCCTTCTCATGAGCTTTGTCCTTGAGTGGGGGAGAGAGGAGAGGTTGCTGGAATTTGTCACAGCCTCATCACTACCCATCTTCTCTGCTTTGGGAGACTCTGCACTAGAGATGAGAGAGAGAGAGAGAGAGAGAGAGAGAGAGAGAGAGAGAGACCCAGTACTTCACTAAAGTATTCCAAAGGCTCTTTGAAATCATGGGGCTCCAAAGGGGGTTGCTGTCACCAACTGACTTTTGGCTGTTCTGCTTTACACAGTTTTATGACTTTTAATCTATTTCCATCAGTTATCTTGTTTTATGGCTGCAAACGATAAGATAAACTGGGTCCTCTGTCTCTCTCTCTCTCTGTCGGTGTCACAGGTTACAGGACTCACTGCTGGTCTGTAAACCGAAACAAGACCATGGTCTCTCAGCTCTCTTGTAACCTCCCCCATACAACTCATGCAGGCAGGATATTGAACTCCAAAGCCTGGCTCAATGGGTAAGAGACTAAGCTGATGCCAATTTTGAAAGAGGTTTAGCAAAGCTGTCTCCCTCAGAGATCCCATCACACCTGTTTGACAAAGCCAACCTTCCTTCTGGTCCTGTGTGGGCAATTTCTCCTTAAAGCTAAAGCCAATCAGCTGTGTGACTTGAACAAGTTACTTCACCTTTCTGGGCTCGTCTATAAAATGAAGAGAATTAAGTGATTTCTGTGGCCCTTCCAGTTCTAGCAACCTACAATGCTGTGACATCCGGATGCTGTATCCCACCACCACGATGTAAGGGATTTCTCTCCAACCATAACTCCTTCTGGTGTCTGTCAGATAAAGGCCAGCCCTAACCTCACCCCCAAAGGGTCTGTTTACAATTGCAGGGACAGACGGGGGCTAGGCACCAACTATATTCAGATTAAAATTGGTAAGGTTACATCAGTAGCATCCTTAATAGTGTGGCCATTTTTTTCTCCTTCTTGCCTCTGGGATTAAAGCTTGTGTGCTGACTGTTGAAAAATCAGTCATTAACGGCCAGGAAATGACTTCCCCATCCATCAGAACACTGCTCAGCCATGTTTCAGCTTTTTCCCCCTTTCCCTGTGTAATTATTCTCATCCACCACTGATTACAGTTTATAATAGCCATAATTCTCTCCGAATCAATCATTACTTTACTTTACCACAGGGTTACCAGGAGAAACATGAGGGAATGCAGATACCCCCGGCTGGGTTTTATTTTTTGGAAATTGCCTGCTTTCGTCTGGATCTCATTTAATCATCTGGATGTTCAAAGAAAAGCTAAGATTTTAATTCAAAGGCTTTTTTTTTTTTTTCGACTTGCCCTGAACTCTTCTTCTTATTTTTTTTAAAGAGGAAATGATGGCTGGTTAAAAGAGGCTAATATTGCACAAAATCGACTAGCGATGTTGTTTGGAGTGACTGGTGGGGGACACAGTGTGGATTCTTGTCATGAATCCATATGCTTATTTGGCCCTTTCTCTTCCTGAATGTGATTGAGGCTACCCATCCTCTGTGGTTTCCTGGAAGGTTCAAGAGTTGTTCTTTCCCTCTGTGGACTGATTAGAGCAAATATTCCTATTGGTGGAAACAGTTTTTTTCTTTAACACTCCAGAGAAGTATGACAATCAGTCGAGTACAGCTTAGTGAGAATTTCAGCCAATTCAGTTTTATTTAGTATTTACCAGACTAACTGTGTTTAATATGCTGTGCCAGTTCTTCAGTGTGTTAGAAGAAAAAGAAGAAAATGATCTAGTCCTTGCATCCAAAGCTCACATGATGATGGGAAGTGGTAGGAAGATAGACACATAAATAGCCCTTTCAGCTTTCATCACATGCGCCCTGGATTCGGGGAGTACAGAGTGCATCAGGAAAATGAGAAGAGGCTATTTGTATGCTAGGGATTGTAGAATTCCTAGAGGAAATGTAACTTGAGCAGAACCTTGGAGGAGGGGAAGGATTTGAATGAATAGACATTCCAGGCAGAGGTGGCAGAAATGAGCCACAATGGCCTGGGAGGTGAAGAGAGGACGAGAGAGACTGAGGCCTAGGGGAAAGGCAGAATGACCTGGGGCCACGGGATGGTGTGAGGGTCCAATGGCTGGTCAGTATCCTGTGAAAAGTGAAAGTGGAAGTCGCTCAGTCATGTCCCACTCTTTGTGACCCCACGGACTGTAGCCTGCCAGGCTCCTCTGTCCATAGGATTCTCCAGGCAAGAATACTGGAGTGGGTTGCCATGCCCTCTGCCAGGGGATCTTCCCCATCCGGGGATGGAGCCCAGTATCATGTAA
This sequence comes from Bubalus kerabau, assembly GCF_029407905.1. Lineage (NCBI taxonomy): Eukaryota > Metazoa > Chordata > Mammalia > Artiodactyla > Bovidae > Bubalus > Bubalus kerabau. Next base: position 73,604,653 of record NC_073631.1, on the reverse strand, counting down.
CTCCCAGGAAAGTTAAGAGAATCACATGAACTCTTCTCAGAGAGTTCTAGACATACTCACTGAAGCAGGTTGGCAAACATGACAAGATAGGGCAAAACACATAATTCAGGATATATCATTGGAAACGTGACCTCATGGCTAGTGAAGTTTGGGACCTACTAGTTATAATGATGAAAGGAGGGATTTTACAATATCTCGTGCCATGCTCAGTTGCTTCAGTCATGTCCAATTCTTTGCGATCCCATGTCCATGGGATTTTTCAGGCAAGAATACTGGAATGGGTTGCCATGCCCTCCTCCAGGGGATCCTCCCCACCCAGAGAGCAAACCCGAGTCTCCTGCGTCTCCAGCATTGCATGAGGATTCTTTACCACTGAGCCACTGGGGAAGCCCTTTACAATATTGGACCCTTACCAAAAAAAAAGAAACATGGTCTTTTTAACCCAGACAAAACCAGGTTGAAGTTGAAACTCTAACAAAAGATATTTTATTTTTAAAGTTTTAAAATATTAACATAATATTTTGGAAGTACTGGATCAGCATAAACAGTGAATGGTCTCAGGCCTGTGTACATAAAGGAAGGGTTGTATCCACAGTGGGAGTGTGAGCAGCACACTTGATCTTGCATCCCTCCTTACTATACACCATCAGTTTACTGGGGGAACCCATGAACTCTCATAAAACTCCTTTCACCCTCATTTGCCATATTCACCATATAAGAGACACGAAATAATTTATAGCAAAAGCCCAGGGGTCTATCATCTGGGGAAATGTTCTAGGTAGCTGCTAATCTGGAAGTTATTTACCTTTCCCCAAACAGCCAGGGTGGTCCATTTCAGTGGTTTCCAGCGTTTTTATCTCATGAGCTGGTAAAAATAAATTTTTTTTTAATTGAATGGTAGTAGGGGAAAACATAGGTTTGCCTACTTTTTATTTTTCCAAGTCAGGGCATAAAAAAAACTCATCTGTAATTTCACACGCACAAAAAGCACATCTTGTTTATCTATTTTAAATACAGCAGTGTGTTCATGTAGCACAGGGAACTCTGCTCAACATTATGTAATAACCTACATGGGAAAAGAATTTGAAAACAAAACTGTTGTTTACCCATTCGATGGTGTCCGACTCTTTGCGACCCCATAGACTGTAGCCTGCCAGACTCTTCTGTCCATAGAATTTCCCAGGCAAGAATACTAGAGTGGGTTGTCATTTCCTTCTCCAGAGGATTGTCCCAGCCCACGGATTGAACCTGGGTCTCCTGTCTTAGCAGGTGGGTTCTTTACCACTGAGTTACCAGGGAAGCCCTGAAAAAGAACAGAAACATGTATATGTATAACTAAATCATTTTGCTACGCACTTGAACGTATCACAACATTGTCAATCAACTGTATGTGTGCATGCTATATTGCCTCAGTCCTGTCTGACTCTTTGTGACCCAATGGACTGTAGTTCACCAGGCTCCTCTGTCCATGGGATTCTCCAGGCACTATACTCGAATATAAAATTAAAAGGTAAAAAAAAAAAAGTTAGAGACATCCCTGGTGGTCTAGTAATTAAGAATCCACCTTGCAATGCAGGGGATGTGGGTTCAATCCCTGGTCAGGGAACTAAGATCCCACATGCCTTGAAGCAACTGGGCCCTTGTGCCCCAACTACTGAGCATGTGTGCCACAACCAGAGAATCTGTACACTGTGATGAAAGATCCCATGTGCCACAACTAAGACCAATGCAGCCAAATAAATAAATCAAAAGCTTAAGGAAAAAAAAAAAACACATCTTGATACCCAAAGCATACCATAATCTTGGCACAGAAGATAATCCTATTAATGAAAAACTTTATTTAAAAAAAAAGTCTCACTTCATCATCCTTACTTATCTCATTTTGCAGCAGAATGCTCAAAGATGCATTTTTGAAAGGCATGTACTCCATGGGACCTTCTGATCTGTGTGAGTTCTCTCTCTGGCTGCTAGAAGGTAGCTCTAAGAGTCACAGTTCTGAGGTCTTGTCTCTTGACACACATTGAAAGAAAAAGAAAGAACCACTTCATTTTCCAGCATTGCCCAAATTGATCAGGAAGTAAATCAGGATTGCAGTCGCAACTGAAGCTCCCAGTGTAATGTTTGAAAACAACAGAAGACAGAGGCTGAGAAATCTGTCTTTTTATTAATGTATCAGCCCTGCTACTGAGCCTGTTATGACCCAGGCTGTTAGGCTTTTTGTGGACAAGGGCCTGTGGGACATAGAAGACCAGCCAAGTACATGAAATTAGGACAAGAATATCTTAAAACCTAGCCAGAACCTGACCAGAAACATCTCCTTTTTAAGTCTCTCTTGGCAGACCTTTTCATGTATCCCAAAAGTGGGGACAGAGGGAAGGAAAGGATTGATAGCTAACAATAATTATGAGTGAATACTTGCTATGTGCCTACTAGCCTACTAAATAGTATGTATGTATAAGTATACTGAATACCTTCTATGTTCTATGCTAAGACTTTTGCCTACACCTTCTCATTTAATCCTCAATACAAATTTATAAAACATGTATTCAACACAATGTCTTTTTTATTTGGAGAAAATAAGTCTAAGAGAGGTCGAGTAATCTGTCTCCAAGTACACAGAGATGGGAGCAGAACTCATATTTACCTGAGCTGAAAATCTGTCCCGACCACTGCAACAAGACCCTCTCTGCAGGATTTGTGGTTTGTTCTGTGTCATTACCTCACTACACATGTGCATGCCCTGCAGTTACACATTTAGCAGACTGTTTATGGTCTATTCCATCATATGGACTTTCTAGGTCTCAATGAACTCTTTTTCATTTGTATAAGGTTCTGGGTTGACAGATGGTCTTCGGATAATAAGGGATGAGCCTTGGACATTAAGTATCAGAGACAGACGTCTCTGGCGTCTGGCGTCAAGAAGGCTGATCATCAGGTGAACAGTGGTCGTCACAAAACGGCCCACACTGGGTCTCTCCACAGACCCATCTGAGCAGACTGCCCTTGCCGTCAGGACTGGCTAATGATTTCCAGGGCTTTGAGAAAGCTTCTGCAATCCTACAGGCTCTGGCCTTCTCTGTCTGCTGCATCTCCCGGGTTGGCTGCAAATTCCTAGGAACATGAATCACCTTCTTTCCTCTAGGGCTCTGTTCTGTCTTTGGCCCCAAGTATTTCATAGCAGCCAACACCGAAAAGAAGCCCTGGGAGAGAGGAAAGCTTGCATATTAATTCCAGAGACGACGTAATGAGAATTTTATTCACTTACTCTGAATTCCCCGGTGTACCTATCCTCCCCTTGGTTCATTAACTCTCTGTACCTTGCCTGTGTGCTGACTCTCCAGAGTATAAATGCACTCCGTCCCTTCAGCAGATCATCGGGTCCTCTCCTCCATGCATTTCCCCCAGGACCACACATGTGCGGCTGCTCCTGCCCCCACCAAAGTCTTTATCCAGCAGGCTTTCTCCTCCTCAGGAGAAGACAGTCTCCTGAACTCCTTACTGTGAGGCTTATTCTCAGATCTGTAATCCTTAGAGGCTCTGCCGACCTTTCCTTCTCTGATGTTGGAGTGTGTATGAGTGTAACCCCATCACACGTGTGTGTATGTGTGTGTGTGTGCGTGTGTGTGCACATGTGTAACCTTAGTTCTCATCACTCCCCAACACAGCAGACATAGTTATTTCAGAGAGGGACCCCAACTCAGTTGTCGTCAAAAGGACAAAACACTTCCCAGTAATCTGAGTTACAATTCTGGATAAAGATTTAGATGTATGAGAAATTGTGTGGGAATGGGGAGGGAGGTTGTGATTTGGGGGAAAAAATATACACTAGAATTTAAAATCCAGCCAAGGTAGGTCAGAGTCAGGATGTGACAGTTTCATTCTCAACTTAGATAAACAAATGTGTTTTCACATTAAGAAAACCACATTTAGTCTCTTCCAAATACTTCTACCAAGGGGTATCTCTAAACTACCCAGGGATGTGTGTGTGTGTGTGTGTGTGTGTGTGTGTCCCTTAACTAGCACATGTAGAGGAAGACACAGCTCTCCCCCATCTTGCACACCTGCTCCGTGCTTCTCTAAAGGTGGCAGCGGGTGCTGAATACACTCTTCCTGCCTTTAAGGGGCAGGACTGACTTCATGGGCACGAGCACTGGGCAGTGCGCTCAGGCTCTGTGCTTAGTTAATGCTCTGCTGCCGCCATTGTAAATTCTTAGTAATTTATAACAAAGGCTCTGCATTTCTGTTCTGTACTAGGCCCCACACGCTATATAGCAGATCCCGGTGAGAAGCATATGATAGAACAATGGATGTACTTTCAAATCACCTGAGAGGCTTCGGAAAAATATCAGTATTCTAGAATCCATTTGGAAAGGGGCCCAGCATTGGTGGTGTTTTGAAGTTTCTTTTGAAGTTCTGCAGGTGATCTGATCCACAGTCATTTGTGAAAATACAGGCCTAGAGGATTTCTAAGATCTACGATCTGTTTTCTGTGATCATGTATTCGTTTTCTTTGGCGCTTGTTACAAGCATTACTGTGGCTGCTGTTTTGCATTCCATGATACAGTCAAGCTTGTTTTAATTTAAAACTAACACTTAAAACATTTAAGTACCTGGTAAAATTGACACTCAGGAAGATGCACCATGTTTAGCTTCTACATAATTCACGGTTCTGTGCTCTCAGATATGTATGCAGCCCACTTTGAGAGGGCCAGGACTAGACTAAGTATGATTTTTAAAAAACTCCTATTTCTCCAATATTCTTGCATCCATGATCTGTCTCCTATAGATCTTTCCACAGAGGGCCATGTTCATGTAAGAATAATTTCTTAGATGTGTGTCTTGCCCTGTTAATATCACTAACCCTGGACCGTTAAGAAGTTCAATGCATATACCAAATAGCAAGGTCAAAATAGGGTGAGACTACTGTAGGCCAAAGGAAGAAAGCTGAGTTCTCAGCTGCTCCAACAAGTTAACAGGAGTCCCACTCTTAGTCACACCAGGAAACACCAAGGCTGCTGAACAGGTAATACCAAGTTAGATCTCTTACTACCCTGGGATTACTCTAGACAAAGACACAGCAAAGGCAAGTTTGCCTTCCATGTCTCTTGTTCTCCAAAGGACCCTTCAAAATGGCCAAAGGACTCTGTGTATTCTGCCAGCCTAAGCAGACCTTCCCACTGGGGGGATAGTACATTACATGCCCCAAACCATCTTTATCCTCTCATATAACTGCCCTTATAGGACTTGATAGAGTAATTCTTATTAAAGTGTCAGTGACTGATAGGGACAATGGGGTCTACTTAGTTCTTTTCAAGTGAAATACATTGCAACAGGGCTGCTAGTTACTTAATCTAAAAGAATATGGTTTTAAGGTAGAATTTCAGGCCTGAGTGGTAAGCAAGGAAGAGTATAGTCAGACCTAGAGCAGGCTTCCTGAACTGCCTTGAAATAGCACAGCTCCTCAGGCAGCTGACCATATGTTTGTCATTTAAGCAACAAATAATGCTATCAGCAAACAAGTCTTTGAACATATGAAAGCATGTATTAAAAAATCAACCAACCACATAAACAAAAAGTACCCCAGGATATCATTTGAATTCCTATTCAAATTGCTCAAAGATGGAAAGGTGAATTCAGGGTGCTGCAATAAAACCCGGCAGTTAAACAAGGGGTTTAGCATTAATACTATGAAAAAGAATAAAGGAGAAAAAAGGTGAATTGCAGTTGAGAAGGATCTAAGCAAATCTCTGGGGTCTCCAAAACACTTTGGGTTCAAGAAATCAGCAAAGGGATACATGTGAAAGATTTAAGAAAGGAGCTAACCAAGGTGCCCTGTGGAGAGAAAGTAGGTGCTGAAATGCAGCCCACATTCCCCTCAGCAGGCCCTGGATCCTGGTCTACAGGTACGCTCACCCAGGGGGGTTCCCTCTAATATGTCCATTTAGAGGGAATGCTGTTTCCTAATTAAGTCTGTCAGAAGAACACTTTCTTAATTTTCACAAAGATTTCTTATAGGCCAGCAGTAGCCCTGAAATCTATCCCAGTTAATCTGTGGTCAGTACACAGAGAACTTTAAGGCAAAAATAGCCAAAGGAAGCAGAACCTCATGGGAATTCAGACCTAGACTCAAAAAGGAAGACATTTTTAAAAGGCAAGCAAAGGAATGGAGATTGGTAAAACAAGCACATTTAATGGGTGTCTGAAAAATTTTTCTTAGTATCAAGTCACCAATTTTGTCTGCCTGGCACAGACAAAAAAGAAGTGACCCTCCTCTCCTTCCTGCAAGGACTGATCTGTAATTTGGGGACAATGTAAAGGAGTATCTCTTGAAATCTACAAGCCAAAGAATCCACCCTTTTTAATTTCACTAATTTAATGTGAAAGAGAAATAGGTTCCTTTGCAACCTTGACAGCTAGCTTTCTGGGAAGGTGTCTAATATCAGACATAAAATGGAGACATGAATCGATGAGACTCATTAATATTCATAGACAGCAGATTAAGGTGGGCGGAAAAATTATTTATGAAACAGAGGTATTGTCTTCCTCTCACCAAAAGGATTTTGTTTAGAGAGGATTGGGTTGGGTGACAGGGCTATGACAGATTAAGTATGAATTTGCAGATTTCTTGGTTTATCATCCAAGGAAAAGAATCTAAAGCATTTGCAAGCAAAGAATGTGCTGGGCTGAGAACAGTAAATGCTTCAGCACCACACGCCAGTAGGTGTAATGAGCTTCAGACACCACAGCCGTGATGGAAAGCACTTGGAAGGAAATGAAAGGAAGGACTGAGAATGTGGTTATGTAACAAAGAAACAAGCTGAAAGCAAAACGGAGCTTAGCTGATGTCGAGAAAGGTGGGGGGATAAACACGGATGGTTCGTGTTTTATTTATGTATATGGGGGAGGGGAGATAGCATACAATTCAAAATATAATCAGTAATTTACTCATTTCTTTTCTCACAGTGCACATGTATTTGTGGTGCTGCATAAGAAACCTTTGTGTTATTTCTGACTAAAGTTAGTGGGTGCTATTTTATAACTAATAAAAATGAGAGTGAAAATCCCTGAGTTAAGAAGTCGTCTTGGATCCTCAAATGAACTCTGTTAACAACATACTTACACAGTTTGAGGATTTATTGCTAGTCCCTTATCTCCATGAGCCCTTTCCTCCTTTATCTTCCAATCTGTTACAGTCTTGTGGAAATAAGCTGTTGTGATCTGCAGGAATTTTAAAGTGACAGGTGAAAAAAAATTTTTTTTTTCTGAGTGGCAAAGAGCCTTAAAATAAGACCTTGAATTGTTCCCTAGGGCATACAAAATGCCATGGCTTTTTTTTTCCCCCCTCTTGATTGCACTTCAAAAAATTCAGTCTCCTATGCATGCGCCCAGCCCATCATAGTTTCCTTGGTTGCTATAATGTTGTAAACAGAAATTGGAGCAGAGAAGATAGCATTCCATTTTAGATCGACACACAATGCTTAAATTAGATAAGATCTCCAAACCAATTTAAAAAAATTTTGGTGGATTTCAACAGATGGAATTTAAAACCACATGCTTAGGAATTTGACGGTCAGTTTTTGAGGACGGGAGACCTGGAGTTGAGTATAAACAGAGCTGTATGCAAAGCAACACAACAAGGCTAAAAGGAGGTTCAGAAACAGGGTTTGAAACTGGCCATCGTCTGCCCTAATCACTTCATTGTGAAAGTGTAGACACAAAGACTGGAGAAAGACTTGGCCAAATGGATAAACAGTATGTAGTACATCCATACAATGGGATATTATTCAGCCATAAAAGGAATGAAGTGTTGATGCATGCCTTGATATGAAAGAATCCTGAAATGCCAGAATAGGCAAATCCATTGAGACAGAAAGCAGATTAGTGGTTGCCAGGAGCTGGGGCGGGGGTGGGGGGGCAGGTGGGGGGTGAGGGGAGAATGGCAATGACTTCTAATATATATGGAGTTTCTTTGGAGGAGGTGATAAAAATGTTCTGGAATTAGATAATTCTTGCACAAACTTGTTAATATGCTAAAACCCACTAAAGTGTACACTCTAATGTAGTGAATTTTATCTTATGTGAATGTTATCTTTATTTTAATTAGCCCACAAAAAGGGCAAAAGGAAAAAGGAAGTGAGGGGACTTGAGCAAAGTTGTCCGTCAAGGACCATAATCCAGGCCTGCTCATCTGAAGGGAATGCCCTTCACAGAGCTTCTTTGTGAAATCATATTTTAAACTATAAAATATCATACATGGAATGACAAAGAAAACCAATGACGTTAAAATGTCATTATAAAAATATTTTTAAAACTAAATTTGTGATCTAGTAATATATATGTGCTTCTATAATACCACATCAGATAGCAAGAACCAGCAGCTGATTTGAGAACTATTGTAATTTCAGAGTCATGATGAACATGATGATTTTATGTCTGCAAGGACTATTATGAGATATGAAATCTGTGGTTTCTGTTAATGACAATCACAAGTACTAACATTGGTTTGTTGCTGACACTCATTATTGAAGGAAATGCTAAATTTCAGTTCAGTTCAGTTCAATTCAGTCGCTCAATCGTGTCCAACTCTTTGTGACCCTATGGACCGCAGCACCCCAGGCCTCCCTGTCCATCATCAACTCCTGGAGTTTACCCCAACTCATGTCCATTGAGTCAGTGATGCCATCCAACCATCTCATCCTCTGTCATCCCCTTCTCCTCCCACCTTCAATCTTTCCCAACATCAGGGTCTTTTCAAATGAGTCAGCTCTTCACATCAGGTGGCTAAAGTCTTGGAGTTTCAGCTTCAATATCAGTCCTTCCAATGAACACTCAGGACTAATCTCCTTTAGGATGGACTGGTTGGATCTCCTTGCAGTCCAAGGGACTCTCGAGACTCTTCTCCAACACCACAGTTGAAAAGCATTAATTCTTCGGTGCTCAGCTTTCTTTATAGTCCAACTCTCACATCCATGCATGACTACTGGAAAAACCATAGCTTTGACCAGACAGACCTTTGAATGCAAAGTAATGTCTCTGTTTTTTAATATGCTGTCTAAGTTGGTCATAACTTTCCTCCCAAGAAGTGAGTGTCTTTTAATTTCATGGCTGCAGTCACCATCTGCAGTGATTTTGGAGCCCCCCAAAAATAAAGTCTGACACTGTTTCCACTGTTTCCCCATCTATTTGCCATGAAGTGATGGGACCAAATGCCATGATCTTAGTTTTCTGAATGTTGAGCTTTAAGCCAACTTTTTCACTCTCCTCCTTTACTTTCATCAAGAGGCTTTTTAGTTCTTCTTCACTTTCTGCTATAAGGGTGATATCATCTACATATCTGAGGTTGTTGATATTTCTCCTGGCAATCTTGATCCAGCTTGTGCTTCCTCCAGCCCAGCGTTTCTCATGATGTACTCTGCATATAAGTTAAATAAGCACAATGACAATATGCAGCCTTGACATACTCCTTTTCCAATTTGGAACCAGTCTGTTGTTCCATGTCCAGTTCTAACCATTGTTTCCTGACCTGCATACAGATTTCTCAAGAGGCAGGTCAGGTGGTCTGGTATTCCCATCTTTTTCAGAATTTTCCACAGTTTATTGTGATCCACACAGTCAAAGGCTTTGGCATAGTCAATAAAGCAGAAATAGACGTTTTTCTGGAACTCTTTTGCTTTTTCAGTGATCCAGTGGACATTGGCAATTTGATCTCTGGTTCCTCTGCCTTTTCTAAAACCAGCTTGAACATCTGGAAGTTCATGGTTCATGTATTGCTGAAGCCTGGCTTGAAGAATTTTGAGCTTTGCTTTGCTAGCATGTGAGATGAGTGCAATTGTATGGTAGTTAGAGCATTCTTTGGCATTGCCTTTCTTCGGGATTGGAATGAACACTGAGCTTTTCCAGTCCTGTGGCCACTGCTGCGTTTTCCAAATTTGCTGGCATATTGAGTGCAGCACTTTAAAAGCATCATCTTTTAGGATTTGAAATAGCTCAACTGGAATTCCATCACCTCCACTAGCTTTGTTAATAGTGATGCTTCCTAAGGACCACTTGACTTCGCATTCCAGAATGTCTGGCTCTAGGTGAGTGATCACACCATCGTGATTATTCTGTGTCATGAAGATCTTTTTTGTACAGTTCTTCTGTGTATTCTTGCTACCTCTTCTTAATATCTTCTGCTTCTGTTAGGTCCATACCATTTCTGTCCTTTATTGAGCCCATCTTTGCATGAAATGTTCCCTTGTTATCTCTAATTTTCTTGAAGAGATCTCTAGTCTTTCCCATTCTACTGTTTTCCTCTATTTCTTTGCATTGATCATTGAGGAAGGCTTTCTTATCTCTCCTTGCTATTCTTTGGAACTCTACATTCAAACGGGTATATCTTCCCTTTTCTCCTTTGCTTTTCACTTCTCTTCTTTTCACAGCTATTTGTAAGGCCTCCTCAGACAGCCATTTTGCTTTTTTGCATTTTTTTTTTTCTTGGGGATGGTCTTGATCCCTGTCTCCTGTACAGTGTCACTTAATGTCATTTCAGTTAAGAGGCAGCAAAAATAGAAATAAATTTAATTTTTTTCACAGCCAAGATCATAGACTCTCAAATTCTATGCATGGACTACTTGGGGGTTCATAGACCCTAAGATAAGAAGCCCTATATTGCACCACTTTGGAAGGCATCTGGGAGAAAGTGCAAAGGACTAAAATGTTAAACAAGCCATTATCATTTAATTAGGGAGATGATTTCCAATCTGAACCGCTAGCAAAAGTAAAATCTAAGTAGACTTTTTTTTTTTTTTGTCATTCTATGAAGAATGCACAAAAACTACCCATCTTATTAGGCAGAGTCCCCCTAAATGCAAAACATTTTCATTTTGTTTGTGTCAGCTGCTATCAAGTTGCAGGGAATGCTAGTGTGCCACTTGAGAACAATCTTGAGGTTCTGGTTCCTAGCAGGGGTGTTGGTGGCTTCTGTGATGGATTCCTGTGATTACTGATGTCTGCTCCTGAGCCCAGAAGAGGCGGAGTGGTGACCACTTAATCCTATTAAGTGCCAGCCCTAAATGCTGAGGCTCCTGCCCTAGACCTTCAGCCTATCACTTAATGTCCCTCACGTCCAGCAGGTGCCTTGACTCAGCAATTCAGGCCTGCTGAGTCGTGTGAAGTTAGTACATAAGGTAGACTAGTCAAAGCAGAGATTTGATGTGGCTTTTCCTTTTAAAAACAAATCCCAGTGTTTATTAGTATCACAATACACTACCTACCAGTGAAGTGTAGTTTATTAACAAGCTATCATTTGGAGAAAGATATTAACATGTAGAGTTACCTCAGAAATGGGATACCTTCTTGTTTAAGATACTATTAAGATCTACTTTTTAATTTACTCAAGCCCTACATGCTTGCTCAGTCACTTCAGTCATGTCCAACTCTTTGCGATCTCATTGACTGTAGCCCACCAGGTTCCTCTCTCCATGGGATTTTCCAGGTAGGAATACTGGTGGTTTAGTTACAAAATCATGTGTGACTCTTGTGACCCCCTGGATCATAATCCCCCAGGTTCCTCTGTCCATGGGATTTCCTAAGTAAGGATACTGGAGTGGATTATCATTTCCTTCTGCAGGGTATCTTCCCGACCCAGGGATTGAACCCGAGTCTCCTGCTTTGCAAGCAGATTCTTTATCACTAAGCCATCTTAAGTGGGTTGCCACGCCTACTTGAGGGGATCTTCCTGACCCAGGTATCGAACCCAAGTCTCCTGAGTCTCCTGCATTGCAGGCAGATTCTTTACCACTGAGCCACTGGGGAAGCCCATTCAAGCCCTGTAGATCCTCTCAAAACCAAATGAAACTCATGACAAAGCTTCCACATGCCCCAAACATCCAGGTTTTGATCTGCGCAGAGCCACTAAGTGACTTGCCTCGCCAACTCTGTGACTTTTGCTCTGAAGCCCCGGGGAGTCACAACTGACCATGATGTCAGTTTTTAGATCCTTGACCATCATCAGGTGGCTGCCCTCCAGTCTTGGCTCCTGGCCCACTGCCTTTGGTCATTTGTCTCAATTGGTTAGTGATGATAACAAACCAACCCAGACCTGTAAAGGAATATGGCTTCTGGCACTACATTCTCTAAAGTGCTCCTCATTTCCAAAACAGGTGATGCAGATGAATATTTATGATCTGTGTGTTTGTATATTATGTGTGTGTGTGTGTGAATGTTTGTGTGAGTGTGTGTGAATGTGTGTACACATATACATCCCTCTCCATCTTCTTCCTTTGGATTTGATTCCCCTTCACTGTTTGCAATGGGAAGAAAAAGACCATTCAGCTACCTCATAGCTGGTGGGTAGTAGTCCCAATTTCCTGACCCTTAGCTTTAAGTCAGGCTAACTGGACAGCTTACTTTGGCCTCTGGCTTCTGCTTAGCCCTTCTTCAGAGCCTCCATTGAAGGCTTGAGGTGAAGTGAAGTGTTAGCCACTCAGTCATGTCTGCCAGGCTCCTCTGTCCATGGAAGACATGGACAGTATGTCTAGTATGGGTAGACATTACTAGAGTGGGTAGCCATTCCCTTCCTTAGGGGATCTTCCCAACCCAGAGACCAAACCTGGGTCTCCAGCACTGCAGGTGGATTCTTTACTGTCTGAGCCACCAGGGAAGCCCCATATAGGCTTATTAGCAGCGAACTGGACTCGATGCTTGCAAAGCCTGAAATGGCAGTGTGTTTTGAGATTGGTAGGAAGCTCTCCTCTATCCACTTCCTCTCCCTCATTTGTGAGCCTGAGGTTTCCCTGACTGTTAATACTTTTGTCAGCTCCACTTAAAGTGCAGACACGTCAGTGGGTGCAGTCAAAGGGTAGAGATGCAGGGGCGTGACAACTTACCTCCTCCCTGCCTCACCCAGGGCAGACCAACCGAATGCGAGACTCTTCTCCATGAACCTGGATCGCGCCTCATGGTCCTTCTGAATACAGTGAGCCAAAAGATAGAAGTCGACACATAAGACGAAAGCTACTTGCCAGTGAACTTACACTAAACCCTTGTCAGTGAACAGGGAAGGAGTGAGGTTTGCATCACAGACAACTAGTTCATCGTGCAGTGAAGGGCTGCATCCCCCAGCTGATGCTTTAAAGTCAACGTGTGCTCTTTTTAAGCGAGAAAGCTAGATGAGCTTGTTAAAGAACTCTTAAACCACAGCAAAAAGTCCACTTTGTTCATCAACAGATGTGGGAGTGGAGAGGACTGTTGAGGGAACAGGGGCCAGAAGAAATGTGTCAATTCCCTGTGCGTTGAGACCCTTGCCACTGTTCCCCTGGGATGGTCCTGGTGCAGGACAGCCCCTGCATTCCCCTCGTTCAGTACACTGCCTCTGGCCCCTGGGGTTTGCCTGTCCACATCAGTTCAGTAGTGCCAGCTCCCACTTTCCCCTAGACCTCCCTTACCTTCTCTTTCTGAGCCTCATTTTCCACCTTCACACGAACCCTGATTGCTCCCATGCACTAAGGTGCAAACTTTAGTTTTCTAGCACTTTAGGCTAGAAAAGAAAAAAAGACTTTAATTTCTGGCTGTGCTGGGTCTTGCTGCTATGGGCAGGCTTTCTCTAGTTTTGGTGAGTGGGGGCTCCTCTTCATTGCGGTGCGCAGACTTCTCGCTGCAGTGGTTTCTCTTGTTATGGAGCACAGACTAGGCACATGGGCTTCAGTGTTTGCAGGGTGCAGGCTCAGTAGTTGTGGCTCACAGATTTAGCTGCTCCGTGGGTGGCATGTGAGACCTTCTCTGATCAGGGATCGAAGCAGTGTCCCCTGCATTGGCAGGCAGATTCTTAACCACAAGACCACCAGCGAAGGCCCGGGCATTGTTTTACTCATTAGCATCTTATGATATCCTTTCATTATTACAAAATGCCTCTTTCCCTCTGGTCTGTTCCCACCTCTCTTTACAGCATTCCTGACCATCAAGTCAGCCACTGGAAGGCATCCCCTTTAAGAGAGGTAATCCCCATGCTTAAGAGAGGTATTCATTTTTACTTTTCTACTCAATAACACTTTGTCTTAGATGACTCTCCTGGAAACAAAACTCTTCTCTCCAGTCCAAAAACATGCACAGCATAAACCTTCCATGCTGCACGTAAACATCTCGACTGTCAGATATTTCGAGCAGCAAAAGATCAGCGCCAGTGCTGAAAGCAAGCCAGGCAACAGGGTCAACCCCATAAACTCATGGCTTAGCTGCAGCTTTATCTTCTGTCCGAGAAACCTTCTCTCTCAATATCGTGGGCTTCCCAGTGCAGGGAAGAGAATAAGGAATGCATTCTCCTTCCCTTGACTTTTTCTCAGGCGAATAAGGAATTTAAATGGCTTAGTTATGCTCTCAGTTGCAATCTTCTGGAACACCATTCAGCCTGGGGTCTCCTGAGCCTCCCAGCCAGTGAGCCTAACTGGGGAATCTGAGAATCTGCGTGTGGGGTGCCACCCACCATGCTCCTGCCCCTGCCAGCCCAGAGAGGCAGACTCAGGACAATCAGCCGAAGGGATCAACTAACTGCCTGTTTGCCAGTCGCAACTTCTCGTAAATGCTTCAGCAAAATGCCAAGATGCCAGGCAGCTAAGAAAAACGTGGGTAGTCCACATTTCCTCAATTTCAAATCACAGTGCCTTTCCCATGACTGCTGTTCCGCCACAAGGGGCCTGCTGGGCCACACAAATGCCCCTGGCTTGGAAATAAGACTTGAGTCCTGGTTCCTGCACTTGACCAAGTCATGGGCAGAGCAAGGTTGTGGAAGCCCAGGGCACCATCGGTCAATAAGGATCATTAGAATGCCCTGCTCCCTTTGCTGGACTTGAGGTTCCAATAGCACAGTATAGACTAGAAAGTTGATTATTGCTGTTAGGGCATTAAAAAGCGAGGAGGACTTTCCTTTCTCTTTATAATTCAACAGCCCACCATCCTCCCAGGAGAGACCATCTCCCCCCAGCTCTCCTGCTTCACTGTTCCCAGCATCTGTGGGGCCACCCAAGGCCCAGTTAGTGGGGCGCTCATTTGGGCAAATTGGAGGGGGTGGTGATTTCTTGATGCCTCCATCTCACCCATGCAGATGGATAGGGCCGCTGAAATTAATGACTTTCTGAGCCACCGCAGTGCTCATCTGCTTAACAATCCAATTTCTAGGACGTTTTAGAAGTTGTTAGCTGACTGCCAAAAATGAGGATCATTAAAAATGGATTCACAGCTGTTCAGGAAGCCAGAGATATAATTTTACCTTCATTATGCCTTATTGCAGATGTTATTGATTTAATCTCATTGCATTTTACTGTGTAATATCAATTCACACTATCTTTGACTTGGAAATTTGGAACTGTATTTATTCTTCTCATTCGTACAGCAGAAGCTATCACTTAGACTGCCAGCCACCGTGGCACAGGCTGCAAGTGGCAGTACTGGTTAGGGCCTAACTGTGGGGATGCGGAGCTGACCAAGCGAGCGGGCTGAGAGAAAAATAAGCCAAAAGCGTTGCTTTAAAAAGTGCGTCTACACCCACAATTGATTGCAATAAATCAATCAAAAGAACCCCTGGTTTTGATCACGTCACAAAAAAAGGTGTTTCAATGAATCTTTTCCTTTTCTGTCAATTCTTTTAGCCTGAAAATTTCACACTGAGAATTGCTAAAGTAGAAATTAATATGAAATACATTAGGATGCTTTAGGATATTATTTTCCAAGAGGTGTTTCTCAGAACATTTGTCCTGAGATACGCTGTGATTTTAAAAAAGATTCTGAACTCAAATAGTTTGGGAAACTGACCTGATAAATGCTGTGTGCATGCTAAATTGTTTCAGTCGTGTCTGACTCTTTGTTACCCCGTGGACTGTAGCCCGCCAGGCTCCTCTGTCCTTGGGATTCTCCAGGCAAGAATACTGGAGTGGATTGCCATGCACTTCTTCAGGGGATCTTCCCAACCAGGGATTGAACCCACGCCTCTTACTTCTCTTGCATTGGCAGGTGGGTTCTTTACCACTAGCATCTCCTGGGAAGCCCCTAAACACTCCTTACAACTTCTTAAAGAGTTGTACTATATGGTGGCATATTAAAGGTTCCAGGCAGGAAAGAGATTTGGTTGACTCCAGCATTTTGCCAACTAATCTGATGCAGAAACATTTGTTCTGCCCATTCATTAACATCCCTGCGGGCCAGTGCACTGAGGAACACCCTTTGAGAAATATCTCTCTTAGATCAGGAAGAAGGAAGGCCAGCTCATTCCTAGAAGTCCCACAGCTTTGTGGATGGCCACTGTTGCTGCCATCTTGAACTGAAATGCATTCCTGATTTACAAAGGTTTGGTTCATGAACTTATGCTCCTGAGCAGCTACTTCTTTGGCTTCCCAGGTGGCGCTAGTGCTAAAGAATCCACCTGCCAATGCAGGAGACACCAGAGACAGAGGTTCAATCCCTGGGTAGGGAATATTCCCTGGACTAGGGAATGGCTACTTCTTCGTCTGTCTCCCTTCCCCTTGTTTCACTGCCTCAGGTTCTATTCCACTCACTCTCAGTTTCTTGCTTTCCCACACCTCCCCACCCCCAACCATGCCCCAGGAGAACTTGCCACATTGCCAGGCTCCTCACTATGAAGTGCAGCAGGGCTCAGGCAGGCCCATGCCTACTCTATTTTTGCTATGTTCAGCCACTTTTCAATTAAGTAGTTCTCACTAGGGAGAAAGTTTGTTCATATCATGTATTCCAAAGCCTCAGTTCAGTTGATCAGTCATGTCCGACTCTTTGCAACCCCATGAATTGCAGCTCACCAGGCCTCCCTGTCCATCACCAACTCCCAGAGTTCACTCAGACTCACATCCATCGAGTCAGTGATGCCATCCAGCCATCTCATCCTCTGTCGTCCCCTTCTCCTCCTGCCCTCAGTCCCTCCCAGCATCAGAGTCTTTTCCAATGAGTCAGCTCTTCACATGAGGTGGCCAAAGTACTGGAGTTTCAGCTTTAGTATCATTCCTTCCAAAGAAATCCCAGGGCTGATCTCCTTTAGAATGGACTGGTTGGATCTCCTTGCAGTCCAAGGGACTCTCAAGAGTCTTCTCCAACACCACAGTTCAAAAGCATCAGTTCTTCGGCGCTCAGCCTTCTTCACAGTCCAACTCTCACATCCATACATGACCACTGGAAAAACCATAGCCTTGACTAGATGGACCTTTGTTGGCAAAGTAATGTCTCTGCTTTTGAATATGCTATCTAGGTTGGTCATAACTTTCCTTCCAAGGAGTAAGCGTCTTTTAATTTCATGGCTGCAGTCACCATCTGCAGTGATTTTGGAGCCCAGAAAAATAAAGTCTGACACTGTTTCTACTGTTTCCCCATCTATTTCCCATGAAGTGATGGGACCGGATGCCATCAAATACAAAATAATTCCAAGTTTGCCTGGTTTTTGTAAAAATTAATATGTTACATGGTCTTCAGCAGGTCATTTGGCAACTCTGTCATAGTGAACAATTAGCATCGCATCCAACTCTTTATGCCTTCATTGAGAAGAGCTTAGAAAAGAGCCCTGTATTGCCAGTGCTGCATTTGAAGGGATGTTCTGTATGAACCATTTGGTTTGATGAGCTCACACTGGTGGTTTTACCAACTCCGGTGGCCATCATCAAGGATGGCGTGACTTCAGGATTGTTACTCCATTTCTGCCCACTGCCTTTCAGATTTCCAGACACTAGCTTCCAGGTTGGTGAAGGTCCATGGAAGCCTAATACACTGATGTCAATGCCATCTTCTTTTGTTTCATAAAAAATATACTGCTTCTGATATCTAACTTGAGCTTCCAGTTGGCAGGGAATATTAATTTCGTGACTGCCTGTCTCTAACCCCTCCCTGCTCTTTCCTGACCCAAATCTGCAGATTTCTCTACAACCATCCAGTCCTCGGTGGTGACTGCACTTCTCAGGAGGACACCTGTGGGCAGTGGGTGGGGTTTAGGCCAAAGGCACAGACCTGCTCTCCTTTGGCACATATTCCCCATTATTACTAACTCGCTAGTAGCAGACAACTTGGATCCCTGGTAGATTGTGAGCTACCCAGCACCTGGCCTTTTACTTCTTCATGGTGTCCAGCATGGAGCTCAATGCCTATGTGCTAATTAATAGATTAGCATCTCCCAGCCAGTAAGGCTGGAGTCAGAGCTGGATTCCGTCCCCTGATAGGCAAACCCAGAGTGCTACACTAGGTCTGCTCCACGGGTGTGTTTCTGCCAGAGTCAGCTTATTGCTCTGTGTTTAGACTTCATTCTCACAGAACTCGCTGTAGAGTACCATAGACTAGAAAGCTAGTGGGGACTTAGAACTGCCTGCATTGTACCACTGAGAATTATCCAGATTTTCTTTTTTTTTTTTTTTAATGTTGTAACTTGTGCATATATGTTTAGAGCAGGCAGGGGGCACAACTGTGTTTATGTACTCATAAAATCTTAACTATTCAAATTTGAAAGGTCTTTGAGGACATTTAGAGGAACTTCCTTATTTTTAAAATTAGGAATTTGAACTCTAAAGAGGGGTGCAGACACACAACTAATTAAATAATGCTGGAGAATTCCTCTTTACACAAATCCAAACTAGAGGATCACTTTCAGTTCCTTTAGGAGTAGTGTTAGTTGCCCAGTCATGTCCAGCTCTTTGCGACCTGGTAGACTATAGCCCACCAGGCTCTTCTGTCCATGGGATTCTCCAGGCAAGAATATCGGAATTGGTTGCCATTCCCTTCTCTAGGGGATCTTTCCGACCCAGGGATCGAACCCAGGTCTCCTGTATTGCAGGCAGGTTCTTTACCATCTGAGCTACAGGGACTTTAAGGATACGTATTTTTCTTTTCAGTGTTTGAGTTATGTTACATTTTTACAGCTCTGATATGATTCAGAATTATGTCTCTTTTAAAATCAAACTAAAATGAAATCTCTAAAGAATCTGAGACTGACAGACAAAAAAGGAAAGCTCAATTTGGACTCATATTTGAATGTCCAGAAAATTACTGTAAAAGCAAAATATAAGGAAAATACACTGATGAATAACTTATTCTACTTTCTTTATCCTATTTTTATAAGGGCACAATGACAGTCCCAGACATATTTTTAAAAGGATGGAAAAAAATTCCTTTTTTTTTTTTTTTACAGGACTAAGGCTAACCTATTAACATTGCTACCAAACAAAGGAATAAAAAATAAGAAATCAAAAACAGACGTAAAGAAAACTAGCAGAGCGGCGCCACCTAGTGTCAATTATCTAAAAAAGCATCGGACGTTTCCTGCGCCCCCCTGTGGTAGAATTGAGCATTCCTCACAGGCAGGAAAACTGATTTCTTCTCTGTGAATGGGAGACAGAGATTACATCTCCACATATTTTCTAAGGGAAAGATGCCTGCGTTCACTGTATTTAAAACAGAACAACTACAAATATCCAGTTTCCAACTGGTCACACAATAGTCTTCCTTTGGACAAAATTTCAAGTGAATCATTGGATAATTAAATTTTAAAATCTGAATTATTATAAAAGATCTAAGCTATTCTGTCCCCAGGAGATTCTGTTCAAGATGAAATGTTATTAATACCATCCCTGTGTCAACATTTTGGTAACATTTCAAAAGCTAAAATGAACTTTAATTTCTAGAAAGCTAATTTAAAAGTAAACGTGAGAGGATTTGAGCCAGAAATAAGAGTCATCTTTCCCTGTGCCTTGGTTGGCCCATCTGTAGTGTGGAAATTGTTCTGACTCCAGTCTACCTACCTTCCCTTAGGGGTGGGGGGAGTTTCCATTTACAGGATTAAATGAGATTAATGTCCATGGATGCTACTGAGGGGTAGAAAGTATATGATTTAGACAAAACTGAGATAACTTTGTTATTTTTGAATTTGAAATATTGGTGATGAAGTCTAACATCAGCTCTGACTGTGAGTTGAGGAAAGAATAGTGAACCAGGTAACTGAAGGACTTTACTAGTTTCAGGACTTCCAAGTCACTGAAGTCTGAATATCTGCCCTTTTATTCTGTAAAATGAGGATAGTTTGGAGTGCGTTATTGATAGTGTTTGTCCTGGCTCTAATGTCCTACAATTAGACTGTACAATTGCATTCTCCCTGCCACTGTATCAGCACAGGTACTCATCACCTCTCATCTGGACTATTGCAATATCTTTCAAACACATGTCTCCCGGTTCCAAGTCAGCAGAGTAATGAGGGGAGATGGGTATTTCCAGTATAAACTTCTTAAAGTACAAGTCCAGTGATTCTGTTCCCCTGCCTAAAGGCCTGAAAGTGCTCCCCAGGGCATTTTGCAGGACAACCAGTGTTTCTTGGGGTCTGCTCAGTGCTAGTCAGTATGATTGGTCCTTTCTACGTCCAGTAACAATTTGTAGCCAGGCAGAACGTGCCCCGATTTATGGAGAAGGAAGCTGAGGCTCTTAGAAGTTTAGGCAACTGCTTCAAGTCCCAGTAAGGCAGTGAAGAGCCTGGGATGCCAATCTGGGTTCCTGGTTCCAGAATTCATGGTCTTTGTGAGTAGTTTTGGGCTCCAAAATCACTGCAGATGGTGATTGCAGCCATGAAATTAAAAGATGCTCCTTGGAAAGAAAGTTATGACCAACCTAGATAGCATATTCAAAAGCAGAGACATTACTTTGCCAACAAAGGTCTGTCTAGTCAAGGCTATGGTTTTTCCAGTGGTCGTGTATGGATGTGAGAGTTGGACTGTGAAGAAAGCTGAACATCAAAGAATTGATGCTTTTAAACTGTGGTGTTGGAGAAGACTCTTGAGAGTCCCTTGGACTGCAAGGAGATCCAACCAGTCCATTCTAAAGTCCTGGGTGTTCACTGGAAGGACTGATGCTAAAGCTGAAACTCCAGTACTTCGGCCACCTCATGCAAAGAGTTGACTCATTGGAAAAGACTCTGATGCTGGGAGGGATTGGGGGCAGGAGGAGAAGGGGATGACAGAGGATGAGATGGCTGGATGGCATCACTGACTCGATAGACATGAGTTTGAGTGAACTCCAGGAGTTGGTGATGCTGGAGGGAGGCCTGGCGTGCTGCCATTCATGGGGTCGCAAAGAGTCAGACACGACTGAGCGACTGAACTGAACTGAACTGAAGGGGTAGACTTTAGAGCCAGAAATACTTGGGTTGGATTTCAGGCTCATTCAAATATTGTTACATATTGTATCATTTTGGGAAATTTTCTAACTGCTCTTTGCCTCAGTTTCTTCATCTGTAAAATGGGAAAAATATTAGTACTTATCTCACAGGAGGTTAATGCCTATTAACCACTGGAATAACACTTCTCACAAAGTATTTAGGGAATGTTTTGTGTTATTATTACCATATATTCTTACTGAACTAGATATAAATGAACTTTCTCCATTAACATTCAAGGTGCTTCTAAACTTGGCTCCAATTGGCCTTCCTGTCTTTTCT
This sequence comes from Bubalus kerabau, assembly GCF_029407905.1. Taxonomy (NCBI): domain Eukaryota; kingdom Metazoa; phylum Chordata; class Mammalia; order Artiodactyla; family Bovidae; genus Bubalus; species Bubalus kerabau. The sequence continues at coordinate 73,583,214 of NC_073631.1, read as the reverse complement.
ATCGCTTCTTTCCTAAGGGTCCAAACCCAGTTGTTCCGATTTCTCTAAATATTCTCAAGTGTATTGCCTTCCTGCCGATAATTGCTTTTGCTGCCACTGGTGTTCTCCCTATTCAGATAGTCTATCTTTTCTACCGACCCCTAGTGGTGAGCACAGTGATGGGCATAGAAAAAGTGAAGAGAAAGTCGCTCAATCATGGCCAACTCTTTGCGACCCTATTCTCTAGCCCAGAATACTGGAGTGGGTAGCTTTTCCCTCCTCCAGGGGATCTTCCCAACCCAGGGATTGAACTCCCACATTGCAGGCAGATTCTTTACCAGTTGACCCACAAGGGAAGCAAGCATACATAAAATAAAGTTAGATGCTGTCTGTATTATGGTTATTGTTCGTATGATTATTGATACCCTTGAAGGCCCAAGCCCAAAGTCACCTCTTTCATGAAGATTTCCTAAGACAGCATCCTCCTCTTGACTGCTTCAGGCTGTCGCCCAGTCTACCCTTTACACCCTTTAAAGCTATGCTGTCTAAAATGGTAGCAACTGGCCACGTGTAGCTGGCCACTGAGTACCCTCACTGTGGCTGGCTCAAACTGAAATCTATTGTAGTGTAAGCCATATTCTAAAGACTCTATATAAAAATAAAAAGAAGTCTTTAAAAGTATATCAGACTTTAATTTTTTATTTCTAATATTTTAATTTTTACATATGAAATGATAGGTATTCCCCGATGGCTTAGTGGTGAAGAATCTGCCTGCAGTGAAGGAGACACAGGAGACAGAGGTTTGATCCCTGAGTAGGGAAGACTCCCTGGAGGAGGGCATGGCAACCCACTCCAGTATTCTTGCCTGGAGAATCCCTGGCAGACTACAGTACAGAGGATCACAAAGAGTCAGATGCAACTTAGCATTCATGCATTGAGCCAGTCTGTGAATGTGCCAGCCATCAGCTCAGCAGTCCTGTTTCCTCTTCTTGGGCATAGTGGATGGTTACATTTCCCAGCATTCCTTGAAGCTAACTGTGGTCATGTGACCATTCTGACCAATAGAATAGGGTCAGGATGATGTCTGGCATGTCCAGCCCATAACAACTGAGACATCGCTCTTTACTCTCACTCTATTCACCTGTTGGATAAATTCAGGGATCTAGATAAAGACTTAGAGGTTCTGAAAGAGTATGGAAGTGTAAGACAGAGGAGCCAGGATCCCTAAATCACTACATGAAAGGCCACCCAGACAATCACCTCTGACTGCATTGTGAGGGAAAAATGAGCTGTTTATTGTGTTAAGCCACTGTGATGTGGCATCATTTGTTAGAGCAAGCTAATGTGTAGCTCCCTTAATGCCTGGTATTGGGCATTTGGGTTACTTCCCATTTTTCTTATTATAATCTGTATTTTTAGGATCAATTCTGAGAAGTAGAATTGCAGTGTCAAAATGTGTATGCATTTGTACTACTTTTGAAAACTATTGGCAAAATTCCTTTCAGATTTCTTATATTCCTTAGTAGTTGGGAAGCCATTTGAGACATTTCATTTCAATTGCTTCTAAGTATCTAGTATTAATAGACCTTAGGTATGTGTTAAGTATTAAATTCATGTATGCTGAAAATACATATGCATAAGGAAATACTGTTATTTTCAAAATACTGACTTTGAAGTGTAGATTTCAGCAACTGCAGAATTGTACAGGCACCTTCAGGAAATAAAGATTATAGAAAAATGGCAGCAAGTAACATCTGTGTTCTTTGTTGGGAACTTCTATTTTTTTAAAAGTGCTTTTAGTCTTCTATTTGTCACGGTGAAGTCATGGATAGAGTTGGCCAGTTTTGATACATGCCTCCCACACCATGGGTTGCTGATGTGCAGTTGGCTACTTGTAATTTTTTTGCATCTTTTTGTTCCTCCATGGATTCTTTATATGAATCTCACTGCATACATCTGTGCTATGCCTTTTTCATGTATAAAAAACTGATGATTTATTTTTAAGTACATTTGGATCTTTAAGAGATACAAACATTAGATTTGGGATAGGTGAAGATAAAACTAAATGACAATTAATATTCTTTACAAGGAAATGAATATTATTATCTGGTACGTGGGCCTACTCTGGAAAAAATCACAGACCTGTCTGGGGGCCAAATTTCAGTCTATTGGGAGTTTAGTTTTCTAGCATCCCAAGCAGTGATAATAGCTTATCTTTTAACCACAAACCAGGGCTGTTTTTCATGTTAAAGCTCACTGAAGTAATTTCAACCCCTGATTACTCCACAACCCAAGTTCATGTCCAAAATTCTTTCAGAAGAGTATGATTTCACTTTGAATGAAGTTGAACTTTTCAAGTCCTCAGGATGCTGAGAACAGCAAAGACCTGGATTCCATTAATAGTTGTCCTGTAACAAGGAAATTCTCACTTTATTATAGTAAGAAATTCTACTGAGTACAATGAGAACACATGGTATATTCTAAATAAACAGGGCCACCATGGCTCTTGATCTTCTTTGTGTAAATGTAATTCATGGTTAATACACAATGACCATATAACAATGAGGGAAGAAAATCCTATCATATTCTTTTTTGAAGGAAATTTGAGTTACAGACAAATGAATTCTAGAACACTCCAAGATAACAGACCAACTGGAGAATTTCAAAAAATTACCTATTTGATGTTAACTTGATGGGTTTGTTTTCTCCGACTGAATTGACCTGACTGCCCAGCTATTCAGTGTCACAAAGACACTCTTCATTATGGAGGATGAAAAAGGAAATAGTTTAGCTAGATATCATGCCTCTTGAATGAGTCAGGAAGAGAGGGGCTTTGGGAAAGCAAAACTGCTGGCATAAGCATTTCTTTGTTTCATTTGGATCTTTTCTACTCTTCTGTGGTTACATGATGATCTTTAAACTGTAAACCCATCATCTTCTCAGACTGGCCCAATGGCAGGGTACTAGGTGAGAGGTGACATCTACCAACTTTCTTTGCAAACTTTTTTCGCTCTCTCTCCACCCCACCCCCACCCCATACTCAATAATTAAGGCCAAGGCAATGAAAACCTCTATGGTAGACAAGACCCTAACAAACCAAAGAGCACTAGAGCTGAAACATGATACACAAGAAAATGAGACATAAAGAAGAGTTCTTTTGTTTTCTAAGTTGACTATCCCCTATCTCCCTACCTGTCCTCCCAGAATGGAAGTTCTATGAACCTAGAAATCTCATTCTCCAGAGTTTAGAATACATCTGGCATATAAAGCATGCTCCAAAAAAAGTTTTTCTGGAACACAGAGAGAAGAGGAGAGCCATGAAATTTGTACTGGAGACATTTTTAAAGAAAGAACAAAATTGCCAGATCTTCTAACACTAGGGTGGTAGGTGGTTAGTATTTACTACCTACAATATGCTGGACAGCAGAAACAGTAACAGAACAAGACTCCAACTACTTTCTAGTCAGAAAGACAGTTTCTAGCAAGAATTTTACCCGAGGAACTGATCTCAAAAAATAGGGCAGGAAAATACGAATTGCTAATAAAGTGAAGCCTGTGCCTCTCATTACAAGCATGTTCTGCTGTTTTGCACGGGCTGCTGCCCCATCTCTGTGTCAATGTGTGGCATGAGAACAGCCACCCAAAGTCATATCAAATGACACACTCCAGATTTTCTGCCATTTAGCATACATTTTAAATAACATAGTAGCATTGAGACTTTTTAAATAAGCAAAGGATTCAATGGATCCGTTTTGCATTGAGTTTGTCATGAGTAGAATGGAAAAGAGGGGCTTGATTGGACAACTATGGGGACAAAGAATCCAAGTTCTTTTTTACTGGGGAAGAGTTTGAGCCACAAAAATCACATTGCCTTTATCACTGCTTCTATGATTGGTGAGTCTTCCCCTTTCATGGACAAGCAACCAGGGCTAGGCCCTGAGTGCGTATTCAGTAGGTTAAGCATTTATTTATATTAATAAAATCCTCCATCCCTGGGTTGAGCAGCTCTCCCTAAAAGGCTTTCTTACTCTCTCAACTGAAGTCCATTCACCTTCCAGTCTCCTTTCTTTGTTCTGGCCACCTTCATTTTGGCTTTAGCTACATAAGGTACTTGGGAAAATGACTGCCCTAATAATAATCTTTAAGATCTCTACAGAAAGTGTCTATAACTGGAATTTCCTCATTACTTTAATGTCCTTCTAGTCATAGCTTCATGGGCCTATTATGTGTAAATTAGAAACACATTATTCCACCAGCAAAGCTTTTCTTTCAAATGCATAGAATTTTATAACCTGTCACAATCTATTAAATTCCAAATTGTTTGTACTTAAACTGACTTTTTTCTGTAAGAAGATGTCAAAGGATCTTAATTTCAGCTAATTCTGGCAACCAAAAACGAGTCTCCTCTACTTAATAGCTGGCAATGCTCTCTGCAGGAAAATGCTTCCAGGAACAATTGGAAATTACTAAGATAATAGTGTGTTTCTTTAGATTAGTATCACTTCTGAAATGTGAAACTTTTGCCAATTCAAAGCTCCTTTGCTGTCTTTTTAAAACTGAATTTCCTGAAAAGTTCTTAAATATTAAGAAGAGTTGATGTAAGTAGACAAGAAGCAGCAATCAGGAAAGCTGGTGGACAGACTGCGAGTGACCTGCAGAGGGTTCTAGAATTTCATCTGAGCTACTTCCAAATAAGGGAAAACTTGTCAGGCAATGAGTTTAGAATTCTCAAAACTCAAAACCAAAGTTTGTCCCTCTTTTTAGAGCCAGATATTATTTTCATTACTCTTTCTTTTTGGCTTCAGGGCCATTGATAGGACTATTTCTAGGGATGATATATTTTGGGTGGGAAAAGCATCGTTTCCTTTCCAACCAGCTCATAAAGTATAATGTAAAGTCAGCACTGGAGTGAAGAGTTTAGCATTAAACAACTGATCTCTGACTTTGGATGTTAACTCAAATATCTAACACCAAGGAGATGTTGTTAGGCAAACCAAGAAAAGCTCTACACACTTGATGCTTTTTGCATAGCAGTAAGAACTATATATGCACTGTTTTATTTAATCCTTCTAGAAAGCTCATAAAGCAGATTGTATTATTATTCCCATTTTACAGAGCGCAACCCTAAGGCTAAAGAGAGAGAGTTCATATTTGAACTCAAGTCACCTTATAAAATGTAAAGTCATGATAAAAACTTTATTTTGGAAAAGGCCATCAGTTTCTCCAGTATGCGCTGGCCTGAATCGTAAAGGGGCTCCCGTGAAGGACGTTTCTTCTTGGGCCTCTAGGTCTGCTTGCATTCAGGTTCCCACAGAATTTTCACTCTCCGTCAGGTAGAGCTGGTGTGCGACTGAAGACATTCCTAAAAGAGACAAGGCATTGTATTCAAGACAACCATGCTACAGACAGATCCTCGAGGTGCTCTGACTGACCAGTCCATTTGGTTAATTTAGGGCTGAACTGTTCAAATTGATGGGTTGTCTTAGCATTGCATCTAAGACAGAGTTAGTCAAGTTTGGTGAATACATCATTCCAACTGTTTGGTCCTCTGTATACAAACCAGTTGGTATACATTTTTTACTTTTCTCTGATTTGTTTTTTTTTTTTTTTACATCATATGATTTTATGTGCTTAATTTTCCTATTTCTGTTTGGCAAATCCTGCCTAAACATCTCTGAGCTTGTTATAGAACCATTTTACCAATTATGCTCATGGGAATACCAAATACGGCTGTGCTTAATTTAAGTATTAATGATAAAAATAACTGCATTTCACCCCAAAATAATGACATATGGTTGCCATGCTTTGGGGGCTGTAATCCCTTTATTTGCTTTTCTCTGAATGTGGTTTCCAAAAAAATTCATTCTCAGTAACAAAATGTTAAAAAATGGAATTCTTAACTTTACTGTTTCATGTGATCCAAGAAATTTGGGTTTCTTCTTATCCATCTCCTTTAGGATAGATGTAATTTGAATGCATCACACTTGAACAGAGTTGTCTTTTGCTCATATGACCATCGGATTTGCATTCAATTAAAGGTGAAAAACAAAATGCACTTTTCCAGGAAAGTGTTTCAAAAATAAAAATCAGAACAAAAAGGATATACAATTAACCAGCAAGTTCAATTAAGTTCAATTAACTTAGAACACTTTCACAAAGTGTTCTAGCTCATCAAATTTCATTGTTCCTTTTATTCATTCATCCACTCATTCATCCCATTAAGATAGACTGAGCATCTATAATGATCCAGGTACTGCTGCTGCTGCTGCTAAGTCGCTTCAGTCATATCTGACTCCGTGAGACCCCAGAGACGGCAGCCCACCAGGCTCCCTCATCCCTGGGATTCTCCAGGCAAGAACACTGGAGTGGGTTGCCATTTCCTTCTCCAATGCATGAAAGTGAAAAGTGAAAGTGAAGTCACTCAGTCATGTCCGACTCCTAGCTACCCCATGGACTGCAGCCCACCAGGTTCCTCCATCCATGGGATTTTCCAGGCAAGAGTACTGGAGTGGGGTGCCATAGCCTTCTCCGATCCAGGTACTAGAGACACAAAAAAGGGCTCCAGGATCCTTGCTCTCAGGGATACCCACTCTCCCTCCCTTGGTATTCCTTGCCTCTTGTGATTCCTTTTGAGCATCTCTGTGTGTTTGCTAATGAAGAGTTGGTGAAGAATGGTGCCAAAGATATGAGTAGGGTGAGTAGTAGCTATAAAATGGTCACTCTCTCTTAAATCTGTTAAAGATTAACTTTGAAACCCAAATTGTGGGCTTGGTTAAGATGAGTATGTAAATACATTTCTGTGGATTTACACTACTCATTGATTTCAGGGAGATTACATTTCAAAGCTTTAAAAATGGAGCTCCAGAGTCACTAAGACAGATATAACCATTTCCTTTGAATAATACTTAAGGCTCTAAAAGAAGAAGTCTCCTAACATCCCTGTTGTTGTCAGTGCTCTTTCTCCCCATCCAACTGCCTGAGCGGTGCTTCTCCACCTTGACACAGATCCTACAATCATCCAGAAAGCTGGTAAAAGTACAGAGCTCCATCTCCAGAGTTTCTGATTCCTTAACTTTGGGAGGGAGCTTAAGAATTTGTATTTCTAGTGAGTTCCCAGGTGATACTGATGCTGTTACTAAGAATGCCAAGTGTAGATATGAACTGTTTGCCACCAGTCTGTGACAAGTACAGAAACTGAAAGGAAGCATTAGAATTTTTTATAATTTGACATTGCTGTGACATCAAGTGCATGATCAGTGGGCATATCTTACCGAATATGGATAAGCTCAGGGATGTCAAAATTGCATTGTGAGCCACACATGGAACAAGCTACATGCTAGTATGCACAGGGAGCCCACATTTTATTCAGTGATAGATTGAAAGTATTAAACACTGGTTGTTCACCACAGATGGTTGGAGAAGCAATGCTCTTTAAACCATTGTGCTATACTCACAAAAGGGTCAGGGCCATTCCCTCTCATATAGTATAGGGCAGTTGGGAGGGAAATGGGGCCAGGCCTTGGACCCTGGAGTAGTCTAGGGGAAACAGACAAGGCTGTAGAGATGGGCCCTGGGCCCATGGTGACCACACATCCATGGGTCAACCCAGGGATCTAGGAAAAGAGGATTTTTTGAGGCTGGAGGTCTATCAGAGAAACTGACCAGTCAGAATTTAGGGTACCCAGTCCTCTGGAGAAGGCAATGGCACCCCACTCCAGTACTCTTGCCTGGAAAATCCCATGGACGGAGGAGCCTGGTAGGCTGCAGTCCATGGGGTCGTGACGAGTCGGACACGACTGAGCGACTTCACTTTCACTTTTCATTTTCATACATTGGATAAGGAAATGGCAACCCACTCCAGTGTTCTTGCCTGGAGAATCCCAGGCACAGGGGGAGCCTCGTGGGCTGCCGTCTATGGGGTCGCGTAGAGTCGGACACGACTGAAGCAACTTAGCAGCAGCAGCAGTCCTCTGCAAGGGTCAGATTAGGTAAGCAGGATGGTTTGATGCTTCCCAGTGAGGTCAACACAGATCCCTTAGTTGCAGGCAGCCAAGGAGAGTCCACACTCAATGCAAAAAATTCTCAATTGTCATAGTCACCTGAATCCCAGGGAAACTGACTTAATAATTTTACTTATGTTTTTACTCATTTATTTAGCTGTGCTTCATGTGGGCTCTTGGTTTTCCAGCCAGGGGTTGAACTCACACCCCCTGCATTGGAAATGGGGGGTCTTAATCACTGGACCACCAGGGATGTCTCTCTCTCTCTCTCTTTTTTTTTTAACTTAATATTCAATTTAATTTAATTTTTTAACTTAAAGCTCACACATGACTAGGTCTGCAGGTAGAAACCAAGATCAATCCCTGCCAAGGGTGCCCCCAGGAAGAGCTACCCAGAAAAATCATCCTCTTGATCTCAGCTACTTGGGTGGGCATTTGCTTTTATCTCTAAACATTCTTATTAGCATTTCCTGTGATCTGATTCCTAGTTGTCAGGTTTCAGCTGTTCTCAGCCTTAAATTCTAGTATCCTCTTGGGTTAGCTAGAAGGAAGCCCATGTGGACAGAGCCTCCTCCATGATTTCAAAGCTTGATGAATGTGCCTCAAATTGACTTTGCTAACTCTCTTTTCAAATGGATCTCCTGATAGCTCTAGGATTTCACCAGCAGTGATTTATATTTTAATATTGTGCACTTCGAGCTCTGATAAATTCAGTGTTCTTTCTAAGCACTTGTACAAATTCAATTGCAGTTGGAGGAGGTTAGCATTTTTACATGTTGAATACATCAAGGCCTGATAAGCAGCCTTTCAGCTGTCTGCTTTTCTAGTCCCACTGAAGCCTGTGTTTCTCTGAAGTCTTCCTTGGCTGGAGTCACACCCAAAGACATTTATCATTGTTTTGTATGTAGAAATTACATCAGCTTTGTTCTGATGGCCTCCAACCACTAATTTGCAAGAGTGACCTTAAGTGCCCACCAGCAACCTCCTGGGGCATCAGCCTTCCAGCCAGAGAGCGAAACTGCCCCAGAAATGCTGCAAATGGGCTAAGACATTAGATATGTTCCAGGCTGCCAATAAATGTGTGAGTTTCAAGACTATTAGCTAGAGAAGTGAAAAGCTGTGCCACATAGTGGGTACCCACTGCTCATGGGTCAAGCAGATATGGGTTTGATTCTTGCGCTATCATTTAGCATGCTTTTAATTTCAAGTAACAACAAGAACAACAACAAAAAAGTCAAAATGGTAATGACAAAGGAAATCAGATGGCATATATTGGACCAAGGCAGAGCAGGCTCCTGAGTTGATTGTTCCAGGGACTCAAGAAAGGCAGTGGCTTTTCTCTCCCCTCTACTAGCTCAGCTTCACCCTAAGACTGATTGTCTAATTCCTTTCAAGTTTGCAAGATTGCAGGCTACAACTAGGGCTTTCTCATTAGGGACTAGCAGGGAAAGAAAACGGAGAACTGGTCTTGTCCAGCAAGCGAAGGAGCATCAATCACTTCAATATGATTGGCTAGAGGAATGCCCTGCACTGATTGCCTTAGGTTTGGTTCATCTAAGCCAATCACTATGCAAAAGGGGTAAGATACTGTGGTTGATTTAAATCAATTAGAGTCACTCATTGGAGTTGGGGATGGAGCTGGGGCAGCAAAACCAAAAGTATGCTACACCTGAGAAGAGCAAAGAATAGATGTCAGGAGATACCCATCATGTTCATGAATCTGACCCTACTAATTGGCGTTGCCATTTAACTTCTCTGAATCTCAGTTTTCTCATCTATAAAATAAAGATTGTCCACCTCCCTGGCTGAAGTAGAGATTAGGAAGAAGACAAGGATAATAAAGAGCTTCTGCTGTGATTGTCACACTCAGTGCTCAGTAAAGAACATGAAGGAGGAGATAAACTAAAGTAGGTACCTGCTGTATTTGGTTGTTATTCTTTCATAGGCTTGTTTCAAATACGTCTTCTCCTTAGAGGGGAGAAAGGAATGACTTATACATGGATGACAAAGACTGCCGACATAGACCATTTATATGCTGATTCATCTGGACATTATGAAATGTGAAAAAAATTCAAACTAGGCAGTTCTAAAATGTGCAAAATTATCTCTATATCTCTGAGAAGTGAGTTTAATAATAATAATAAAGCAAAAAGGTGAAATGAAGAAGATAGAACAGAAGAAGTTACAATTTATTGAGTACTTCTGGGTGTTCCACTAGGCACTTTACATGAGTTGTAAGCCCTTGATGTTGGCTTCATTTTACTTACTTTTTACTTTGTGTACACAAGAAACAGATACTTAAGTTTCTGTTAAGGACTTTGCCTGACTCAATAGCCTAAGTGACAAAACCTGGAAGTTAACCCAAATTAATCTGACTCCTGAGTTAATTTCATGTTCTTTGTACCAAAACTATTTGCAAAGGAGGTGCTCTCATTCATTAATTCACTTATTCATTCATTCCCTCACTAGTGCTCTCAGCAGGTGGCCCCTGAGCCTCTGCCACACTTAGGGTTCAGTTCAGTTCAGTCGCTCAGTCGTGTCTGACTCTTTGCGACCCCATGAATCGCAGCACGCCAGGCCTCCCTGTCCATCACCAACTCCTGGAGTTCACTCAGACTCACATCCATCGATACCATCCAGCCATCTCATCCTCTGTCGTCCCCTTCTCCTCTTGCCCCCAATCCCTCCCAGCATCAGAGTCTTTTCCAATGAGTCAGCTCTTCACATGAGGTGGCCAAAGTACTGGAGTTTCAGCTTTAGCATTATTCCGTCCAAAGAAATCCCAGGGCTAATCTCCTTCAGAATGGACTGGTTGAATCTGCTTGCAGTCCAAGGGACTCTCAAGAGTCTTCTCCAACACCACAGTTCAAAAGCATCAATTCTTCGGTGTTTAGCTTTCTTCACAGTCCAACTCTCACATCCATACATGACCACTGGAAAAACCATAGCCTTGACTAGAAGGACCTTTGTTGGCAAAGTAATGTCTCTGCTTTTGAATATGCTATCTAGGTTGGTCATAACTTTCCTTCCAAGGAGTAAGTGTCTTTTAATTTCATGGCTGCAGTCACCATCTGCAGTGATTTGGGAGCCCAAAAAAATAAAGTCTGACACTGTTTCCACTGTTTCCCCATCTATTTCCCATGAAGTGATGGAACCAGATGCCATGATCTTCGTTTTCTGAATGTTGAGTTTTAAGCCAACTTTTTCACTCTCCACTTTCACTTTCATCAAGAGGCTTTTTAGTTCCTCTTCACTTTCCGCCATAAGGGTGGTGTCATCTGCATTATCTGAGGTTATTTATATTTCTCCCGGTAATTTTGATTCCAGCTTGTGCTTCTTCCAGCCCAGCGTTTCTCATGATGTATTCTGCATATAAGTTAAATAAGCAGGGTGACAATATACAGCCTTGATGTACTCCTTTTCCTATTTGGAACCAGTCTGTTGTTCCATGTCCAGTTCTAACTGTTGCTTCCTGACCTGCATACAAGGGAAAAGAAAGATGAGTAAGACACAGCAGTACCTTTGATAACCAGACAGTGTCCAAGTCCTGGGATTTGGGGCTTTACTTTAGGAGTTCCCTGTAGTGAGGTCTTGTATGCTTTCTCAGCCCAGTGAGAACTGTGGAATCACTACTGATGGTGATGGCCCAGCAGCCTTGGGCACAGCTTGCTCCAAGGCCTGCAAGACCCCGAGGCTGCTCTCCACCCCCAGCTCCCTCTTTCATCTGCTCTCCTTAGTGAAAAAGTTTAATCTTGAGCCATCTTAGGGCAAAAGAGGTTGTAATGTCAGAGGTCACCTTAATTATCCATAACTCTGCTCCTAAGAAATAACTGTTTCAGAGGAAAATAGCTGTGACAAGTCAGATTCCTCTTCATTCAGAATCTGGGTGTTTCTGTGGTTGATTCTGCGCAATTCATCCAACTGTGTTGTGACGGGCTGTGTGCTATGGGTTGTGCTGGGGACTGTGCTGAGAGCTGGGCACAGGCAGGTGAGTATGGCAGTACCTCTAGTCTTGGGGTACACAGGCTGGTAGAGCAGACAGACACACATAAAATGTAGCACGTATTGTAGACCACTCTGGTATGCCCCAGTATGGCTGAACAAGTTGTTAAATTTTGTAAAGACCAAACAAGTAAATATCCACTGTCCTTGCTGCCCTTCCCTCTGCCCCACACTATCCACTATTTTATCCTTTCTGCCCTGAGCCCTCCTCAAGAAACTCCTTTACCCACCAGTGACCACCTCCTTCCCTAGGACCCAAATACAAGGGCCTCCAAGACCCAGCCTCAGCATGCAGCCCTTTTTGAACTAGTCTGCATCTGAGGATAGAGAGTGTTACATATCTTGAGTGCCATCTCTGTAAAGGCTCATTCTATGTGCTTCCCAGGGGTAGAGGGATGGAGAGGAAAAGTTGGGACCAGCTGAAAGGAGAATACCCCACAAGAACATACATTGATTGAACTTCTGCTGTGTTTTTGGACCTCTGGCCACACTTCAGTCCTGCTCCCCAGAACTTCCCAGAAGTCTTCTGCCTTTACCTCCAACCTACAGTCATCCTGCTCTGAGTCCCAGGGTAACTACTTACTGCTAAAGTCAGACAAAAGAAGTAGATATGGACCATAAATACATGGCTCCAGGAAATTGGGGTCTGCCTCTTGGGAATCAGCTTCAGTGGCCTCTGAACTGATTGGTTCTTGTAGGAATAAAAGGCATTTGATCTGGTTTTTGTAGGAATAATGGACTCAACAAGCAAATGGCTAGATCCTTTCAGCTGATGATTGGAACTCTACCCATTAAGATGTTTCTGAAAGTCAGTCAGTCACGTCTGACTCTTTGTGACCCCATAAACTGTAGCCTGCCAAGTTCCTCTGTCCATGGAATTCTTCAGACTAGAATACTGGAGTGGGTTGCCATTTCCTTCTCCAGGGGATCTTCCTGACCCAGGGATCGAATCTGGGTCTCCTGCATTGTCGGCAGAGTCTTTACCTTCTGAGCCACCAGGGAAACCCTTAGGATGTTTCTGGCTACTAGTATTTAAAAAAAAAATGGCTTGAACAAAAGGGGAAAAGGGGAAATTCAAAGGAAGAACAGTATGGATCCCATGTGTGGCTCTATCTCCATGCCTGAGTAGTTCCAGTCATCTTAATGTCTGTATTCTGCCGTCCTAAGCATTATCTTCTACTCAGGTAGTCCTCCTTCATTGTTGCAAGGTGGTGGACAGCAAACAAAATCAATAAAAGACTGAATGTTGTTGTGTTTCTGTTCTCAGAAGAAAAAGGAAATCTTTTCCCTAAGCCCTCCAGGTGGCCCAACCCCACCCCCACCGCCCCACCCCAGCTCATAGTCAGAAACAGGTCATGTGTGCACTCCTGCTGAATGACCAATGACGAGATTACAGCCACCATTGTTGGCTTTCACAATCAAGATTTACCCCTAGAGTTGGGATAGGGATCCCAACTGTTCTCATTTGTCAGAAAATGAGTATCAGTGGGCAATCAGAAATGTCTGCTACTGGGAGCTGCTGGAAAGAGAAAGGTGGGATTGGAGAAGGTGATGCTGGTGAGTGAGATGGGAGTGTGTCATTAGATGTTAGAAGTTAAAAGGCAAAGGAATGTGGAGTAGAGAAACCTGGTTTAGAATGCTAGTATTACTTAGGTCATTGTTTCAGTTGTTAACTGCTATGTAAAAACCACCGCAAAACTTGGTGGCTTAAAACGACCGTTTATTATTGCACACTGGTCAGCAGAACAGCCTTGGGTTCTGCTCATCTAGGCCAGGCTTATCTGAACACATCTGGACTCTTTCAAGTGTCCGCAGGAGGCTGGCAGGTATAGGATGGTCTCGGTTGGGACAGCTTTTCTCTCTCTGCTCCACGTGGTCCTGCATCCTCTGGCAGGCTAATCTGGGCTTGTTCCCTCAACAGCCTGACAGAGTCCCAGATTCCAAGAGCTTGACCAGAGTTCTGAGGTCTAGACTTAGAACAGAGACACTATGAGCAAAGCCTCATCCTACTGGCTGAAAGCAAGCCTTGAGACCAGCCAAAATCTGCAAAGTCATGCTGCAGAGTGAGGAGCTGGGAGAGTGAAGAATCGTGACCACTTTGACTATCAGTCTACCATTCTGACCTTAGCAAGACATTTCTCTACACCAGTTTCATCACCTCTAAAATGAAACTGATAATAGTATCTACCTCAAAATCTTGTTTCAAGTTTAAATGAGAAAATGCATGTGAAGCACTTCACACAGTGATGGACACAGAGTAAGCATTAAATAAGTATTAGCTTTTATTATGTTTGTATTGATAATTATGGCTCGTATTATTATCATCATTATCATAGTTATAATGATTACTGTAATTTTGAATGTCTGTCTGCTGGGTTACGACTCCCCCCTAGGAAGCAAGTCTAGTGAAATAGTTTCCAAAAGTCTAGGTTTATGGAAATCCTTGCTGGCTCCCCAGAAGCCTACTAATTTGGGAAGGATGATTTTATAGAGCTCCCTGTTTGCCTTCTGATGGCTGTTTAGTGAGTGTCATTCTCTCTGAGATTTTGCTGTGCTGACTTCTTAGAGCTCCTGGAGCTCCATCCCTCAGTTGGAACCCTCCAAGGAACCAGGAAAGGTCTGGTCTGAAGTTGAAACTCCAGTACTTTGGCCACCTGATGCGAAGAGCCAACTGATCGGAAAAGACCCTGATGCTGGGAAAGATTGAAGGCAGGAGAAGGGGGTGACAGAGGACGAGATGGTCGGATGGCATCACTGTCTCAGTGGACATGAATTGTAGCAAACTCAAGGAGATAGTAAAGGATAGGGAAGCCTGGTGTGCTGCAGTTCATAGGGGTCACAAAGAGCTGGACATGGCTTAGCAACTCAACAACAACAACAAACAGAAACTTATTCGTTCTGGCCAGTGTGCCTCCTGGAGGAAGCGAGCAGGCTTCACTCCTGGGATGGCTGATTTTCTTCACCTTTCCACTGTTCTGCTGCTACTAAGTCACTTCAATCGTGTCCGACTCTGTGCTACCCCATAGACGGCAGCCCACCGGGCTCCCCCGTCCCTGGGATTC
This sequence comes from Bubalus kerabau, assembly GCF_029407905.1. Taxonomy (NCBI): domain Eukaryota; kingdom Metazoa; phylum Chordata; class Mammalia; order Artiodactyla; family Bovidae; genus Bubalus; species Bubalus kerabau. The sequence continues at coordinate 73,568,171 of NC_073631.1, read as the reverse complement.
TCCAGGCAAGAACACTGGAGTGGGTTGCCATTTCCTTCTCCAATGCATGAGAGTGAAAAGTGAAAGTGAAGTCACTCAGTCATGTCCAACTCTTAGTGACCCCGTGGACTGCAGCCCATCAGGCTCCTCCGTCCATGGGATTTTCCAGGCAAGAGTACTGGAGTGGGGTGCCATTGCCTTCTCCGTTCCACTGTTCTACCTGTGCCCAATGTCAAACCCTCTTGAGGTGACAGTGTAGCTCAGGCTACCCAGAGTTACTCCTCTTATACCTACTCCAACCCAAGCCACCAAGGATTGAGACCAGTAGCGATCTCTTGGAAAAGGAAATTTGTCTCTTAAGTCTGCAAAAAAGAAAAAAGTTATTGTTGTTGGTTTTTTGGTGTTTCTTTTTTTTAATGGTTGTTTTGTTCATGATGGAAAAACCTCCCAATGATGGTCCTGGCATTGATTCCCCATGCAGGCTCTCAAAACATCAAGGAGGAAAGGCATAGAAGCTGTTTCCAAGAGGCAGCCTGCTAACTTCATTTGCCACCACGGTTTTCCCATCTGCTAAGGGATAGGCCCAGACAATCTTCCATGTATAATTCACAGCCCTTTGTAATTTAGGCTCAAAGAGAATCAATAGCTTGATCCAGATGCCATAGTGAGCACTCTGAGGGTGGCACACCCATTCTCCATCCTCGCTCAGAGCTACGATGCTGGCCCTGCTCCCACGGGCACCTCCTCTTTCTGTCCCTCTCAGAGTCCCTGTTTACCTCGCTCCCTCCCTTGCTTCACAGTTGCTCACAATTTTTCTCTGTCCCTTCCTCTTATCAAGCACTATATTTCTGCCTTGCAAATGTGCCATTCTAACTGGACACTGCCCATAGATAATATTGCCACAGTGACCACTGTCAGGCCTCGACTAGCTAATTGTGGCCCTGTATGTCATCTGGCTGGTTTGAAGATGGATGCTCAATTTGCATTATTTATGTCTTTTCTCTGTGTTCTGTTGATGTGCTTTTGCATAACATATGTAAAATTCTGCTGACATTGAGAATTCATTTGGCCTGAGATGCTCAGAAGGAGGGGCGGGAGGAGACCTGGTTTGTGTAAATTTAGAAGATATCAGACAGCTTTGCCTTTTTTTTTTTATCCTGAGAGTTGGAAGATGGCTTCTCAAGAGAGTTCTCTGGATCACACTTGACAGTCAGGTGAGCTCTTTTGCTTAAAGAGCTTTGGTTCCATTTAGGCTGTCAGTCTCCTGCCTTCAAATGGGTAGGGTGAGGACTGAGGTCCATTTTAAAGTTCAAATGCAAGTCTATCATTGCATTGCAACTGCAATCAGAGAATAACAGAGCAGTGGGGAAGACTTAGAGCATCTGACTTAATCTCTTCATTTTGTAGAGGAAGAAACTAAGACTCGGAAATAAGATGGCTTGCAAAGCAGCTGATCATGTTATCCTGTCCTTAAATTCCTTCCAATAAAACAACATTATCACTCAGGGGCAGGCACTTTTCTAAGCACTTTACTTATTATCTTATTTAATCTACATAAAGACCCATGCACTAGGACTTGTTGCTATCATCCTCATGTCATATGAGGAAACTGAGGCACAGAGAGGTTAAGTAACTTATGCAAGGTCACACAGTACTAGGCAGCAGAGCTAGGATTCAAACCCAGGTAATTTTGCTTGCGAGTCCCCATTTAACCGTTACGTTCTTCTGTCCTAAGGCCTGTTTGAGATGCCCCTTTGCTCACAGAATAATGCTCTAAACCTCTACTTTGCAATATAAAGCCTTCAATGATCCTGCCCCTCCTGACTTTTCTCAACTTCATTTCTGCTGCTTCCCAAATTATAGCCTTCTGTTGGAAGAGGTGGTCTCCTGCATGTAGTCTTTCAACCCCTGCTCAGCCCAGAAGAATGGGCTCTGGGCCTGGAACCCCTTACCCAACGGATGAGAGCACACGCAGCCTGCGCAGGCTCACGGCTTCGCGTGGTACTGTCTTTCCCTGTGCCAGGGTTTCACAGTGAGCCCAGGTGGAATACAGTTTGTGGCTACCTTTGCTCCCTGACTCAGTTTCACCTGAGCCTGACTTACCTACAGTATTGAAGCAGCATCAGAGTATTGTGAGTCAGATGTTATGAACATTGTGAGTTAGAATTGAATAATGAAACATGTCTTTCTTTGGTGACTTACAACAATAAATTTTGTAGTTTTGCCATATTAAGAGGCAATAGTCACTTTACTAAGGAAACTTCTGAGAGAAGTACCTAAGTTTTATATATGAGATATATTTCATAGGCATAATTCTGACATACACATCATATCGTGGGATATATTCAGAAACCATAAGAGATAACTATATGCTCTAAACCAGTTGTTTCCAAATGCCAGTTCATAGTAAATCTTTTATGGACCCAGAAAAATAAGAGCAGTGATATATATGTGGGTGTATGTGTGTGTGAGAGACAGAGAGAGAAATTATAAATTTTTGAATGTTCTTTTTTGGGAAGAATTATCCTTTATTCAAAGATTATAAGCTCTTGTTCTTTTATTTTTATCAAGGGCAAGGGGAAAGGGAAAGAAATAGCCTTTCTTCTATGAAATAACTATGTTTAAGAGACAAGGGGAGAGAGAGGCAAAGAGAGAAAGAGACTGAGATTTAAAGACTGAAAGAGACCTAAGAGACATATCAACCATGTAATCTCCATGTATGAACCTTATTTGCTTCACAGGTGGTTCAGTAGTAAAGAATCTACCTGCCAATACTGGAGACATAGGTTCAATCCCTGGGTTGGGAAGATCCCCTGGAGAAGGAAATGGCAACCCACTCCAGTATTCTTGCCTGAAAAATTCCAAGGGCAGAAGAGCCTGGCAGGCTACAGTCCATGGGGTTGCAAAGAGTCAGACACGACTGAGTGATTGAGCACGCTCACATGGACTTTATTTAAATTCTGATTTGAACAAAAAGCTCATTTCATTTCATTAAGATTCAGTAACATTTGCTTTCATGTTTAATAATTTAAATCAAAGTTTAAGTTTTTATTTTGTTAAATACCAATAGAATTTTTAATATGGAACATTAAAAATACAATAAATAAAAGTAATTACTTCAAGTCATATACATGTTGTTGCAAAGAAGTAAAATGAAATGTTCAGTAACTAGACTTTTAAGAGTAAAATAATTCTATTAGGATGAAATTTTGGAAGGAGAGTAGAAAATAAATAATACATTTATGGAAATAAAGAAATATAAAATTTCAAGAGTTTCTATATTTTTTAAAAATGGTAAGATGGATATCAAATTGCTATGTTACCTGTAGATTTTATGGATACATTTAAAACCTTTTTTTAAATGTCAATATTTAAAACATGCCAGAAATTATGTTCTTTGTAACTTGCAATTTGTGATGAGCAAGCAAGAGAATTCAAAAACCTCTGTCAAATTTGCCACACCTCAACATTTTTTTAAACACAAGTCTGTTTTCTTGCATAATACTTATTCACAGTCTCCAGACATGCATTTCAGGAAACAAAAATTTAGATATGCTTGAAAATCCTAGTTGCTGCACTGTACTAGCAGGGGATGTCTGCTCTCAACATCGTTCATTCATCTACCCATTCATTTGCTCAATAACATTACCCTCTCAACATTAATTGAGAGGGTGCTAGGTAAAAATAACTTGTGCCAGGCCCTCAGGAAATGCCCAGTCAAATCACATACGATGATTAAATCCTTTCATAACAGGCCCTAACAATGATCAAACTCTTAAGCTCTGGCCTTGGTTGGCAATCTGCTGGATGAAAAGAGTGAGATTCTTACAGTATACTCCTGAAAATAGCATGAACATGTAAGAATTAAAAAAGGAGTATTTCAGAAGTCAGATCATTGTTCCAAAACAATGATAATTCTTATGATTAATTGAAATGGTTTTCTTGCAGGACCCCTGAAAAGAACTAGAAGTCAAGGCATAAGGAGGTTTTATATCAGAGAACATATCTTTATTACTGGTGGGGAAAAAAACAAAACCAAACCCAAAGTCAAGTAGGACAGGCTAGGAAGGGATATCAATATTCCAGACCTGTCACTCGGTGCCCCTAGACTTTGCAGGTGCCAGAAGATTATGTGTACATGGAGTTCTGATCCGAAGTTGATTTACCTGCAGCGGTCTGACCAGCTCTGTTGAACAGAGTCAGCTATATTTTGGGGGGCTTAGAAGATGACATTAATATTGCCCATATTTATCACAGAGAGGAGACACAGTTGCAAGCTGCAATTCTGAGATATGTGGGTTCAGTCATGAGTGTGTACTGTTTGCTGATGCATATGTTAAACCCAGCAAGATTTGTTTAGGGATTTTTGTTGTTGTTATGCATTATATCCACCTGCCTTTCTTAACTCACACACACTCATTCACACATTCTTACACACTTTGGTGTGATCCTTGTATAAGTGATCCCTTCTTTGCTCAGAGAAAAATCTCTTTTGATAGGGACAGAGGAATAAAAAACTCACTCTTCTTATTTGAAAAACACATGAGGCCTAAGTCCTCTGGGGGTAGATGCAAGAGATGCAATCTGCAACTTAGTTTTTTCTTCCTTTGTGTTTTACTTTTAGTAATCAGAGAGCAGTCTTCTGCCTTTTCTCAGTGATTACTTAAAACCTCAAAAGAGGTCTGGTTCCCTGTTTTCAGAGCTGATTGTAGGCATCATAAAACCCAAGGATTTCTGCCTGCCATCTTTGTTGATTCACTCATTCAACAAATATTTCGTGACTACCTACAGTATGAATAGCAAGGAATAGCAAGGAGAGATAAGAAATCCTTCCTCAGTGATCAATGCAAAGAAATAAAGGAAAACAATAGAATGGGAAAGACTAGAGATCTCTTCAAGAAAATTAGAGATACCAAGGGAACATTTCATGCAAAGATGGGCTCGATAAAGGACAGAAATGGTATGGACCTAACACAAGCAGAAGGTATTAAGAACAGCTGGCAAAAATATACAGAAGAACTGTACAAAAAAGATCTTCATGACCTAGATAATCACAATAGTGTGATCACTCACCTAGAACCAGACATCCTGGAATGTGAAGTCAAGTGGGCCTTAGGAAGCATCACTATGAACAAAGCTAGTGGAGGTGATGGAATTCCAGTTGAGCTATTTCAAATCCTAAAAGAAAATGCTTTTAAAGTGCCGCACTCAATATGCCAGCAAATCTGGAAAACTCAGCAGTGGCCACAGGACTGGAAAAGGTCAGTTTTCATTCCAATCCCAAAGAAAGGCAATGTCAAAGAATGTTCAGACTACTGCACAATTGCACTCATCTCACACATTAGTAAAGTAATGATCAAAATTCTCCAAACCAGGCTTCAACAGTATGTGAACAGTGAACTTCCAGATGTTCAAGCTGGATTTAGAAAAGGCAGAGGAACCAGAGATCAAATTGCCAACGTCCGCTGGATCATTGAAAAAGAAAGAGAGTTCCAGAAAAACGTCTACTTCTGCTTTATTGACTATGCCAAAGCCATTGACTGTGTGGATCACAACAAACTGTGGAAAATTCTTCGAGAGATGGGAATACCAGACCACCTGACCTGCCTCTTGAGAAATCTGTATGCAGGTCAAGAAACAAAAGTTAGAACTGGACATGGAACAACAGACTGGTTCCAAATCGGGAAAGGAGTATGTCAAGGCTGCATATTGTCACCCTGCTTATTTAACTTAAATGCAGAGCACATCAGGTGAAATGCTGGACTGGATGAAGTACAAGCTGGAATCAAGATTGCTGGGAGAAATATCAGCAACTTCAGACATGCAGATGACACCACCCTTATGGCAGAAAGCGAAGAACTAAAGAGCCTCTTGATGAAAGTGAAAGAAGAGAGTGAAAAAGTTGGCTTAAAGCTCAGCATTCAGAAAATTAAGATCATGGCATCTGGTCCCATCACTTCATGGCAAATAGATTGGGAAACAATGAAAACAGTGAGAGACTTTACTTTTTGGGGCTCCAAAATCACTGCAGATGGTGACTGCAGCCATGAAATGAAAAGACGCTTGCTCCTTGGAAGAAAAGCTATGACAAACCTAGACAGCATATTAAAAAGCAGAGACATTACTTTGCCAACAAAGGTCTGTCTAGTCAAAGCTATGGTTTTTCTAGTAGTCATATATGGATGTGAGATTGGACTATAAAGAAAGCTGAGCACCGAAGAATTGATGCTTTTGAACTATGGTGTTGGAGAAGACTCTTGAGAGTCCCTTGGACTGCAAGGAGATCCAATTAGTCAATCCTAAAGGAAATGAGCCCTGAATATTCATTGGAAGGACTGATGCTGATGCTCCAATATTTTGGCCACCTGATGCAAAGAACTCATTGGGAAAGATCCTGATGCTGGGAAAGATTGAAGGCGGGAGGAGAAGGGGACGACAGAGGATGAGATGATTGGATGGCATCACCGAGTCAATGGACATGAGTTTGAGTAAGCTCTGGGAATTGGTGATGGACAGGGAAGCCTGGTGTGCTGCAGTTCATGGGGTCACAAAGAGTCAGACATGACCAAGTGACTGAACTGAATTAAACTACATTATGCAAAGCTCTGGTCCAGCATTAGGCAGAATTTTCTGTATTTCATAGATTCTGAGACATGCATTTCTCAACATTTCAAAGTTTCTGAATTCAGAATGCTTCCATGGCCCTTTTTCTTTCTTAGTGGCACTAAAAACAGTTCCATGACTGGGACTTCCCTGGTGATCCAGTGGCTAACACTCTGTGCTTTCAATGCAGGGCACCTGGGTTAGATCCTTGGTTGGGGAGCTAGATCCCACATGCTGCAACTTAGACCTGGCACAGCTAAATAAATAAGTAAATATTAAAAAACAAAAACAGTCCCGTGCCTTACAACCAATGGCCTTTTAGATTTGATGGAATGTCACTTTGTCCATGATGTCTCTGCTTTCACCAAAAGAAAGAACATGCAAAATAAGAGGAGGCAAAACTCACAAATCCATTTAATTCCATGATGTTCTATCCTTTTTCTCCCCTACTCAGCTCCTCCTTAACTCCTCCCAACCTTTTGCATTGCCTTCAAAGTCTTTCATCTTCAATTTCCTTATAAAATGCTCCTTCACCTTTTTTGGAACTACAAGTTCTTCAAGGGCAGGCACCAAGCCCGAGTGACCCAGAGTAGACCCTAAAAATAAATTTTGCTGAATCAGGGAAGAAAGAAAGAAAGATAGCTTCTCTTATTGAATATGTGAGCTTAAAGAACTGAAGGAGGCTGGGGGCCACCACAAGAAAGAAATTGTATCTTGGAGTGCTGAGAAAATTCACCTCTGGGATTTCCCTCTAGGAAGTATCATCTGAGAGTGGTGAATCTCAGTCTAACCTTTGCCTCAGCACATGTGACAACTGACAGTCACCTGAATGACAGATGACTGGAGATTTAGTCAATTTACCTGAAATTCTCAGGGCATTGACTTGCAAGCCACCTTTCTCTCCTACCTGCTATGCAAGTGACTAGAAGTGGAGTTACTAAAGAGACAACGTTGAATTCACTCTAATTTATGGAAGAGGGTAGCAGATCACTTGCAAATTTTGCTATTTTATTTGTAGTAACAGACTTCGTGAGACAGTAAGTTTGTGGATGCCCATCAGCACCCGCAGCCCCCTACCCTCCACACCGCCCACCAGGATTTGTCTGCCACTTTTCCCTCCACCCTTGGTTCAGACCCAGAAGTCAGAGTCCAAAATAACAGGAACTCCTCCTTCAGCCAGTATTCAAAACAGCCCTGCCTTTTTCTTTTAATTCATAAAATATCTGTAAGACATGTAAACAAAAGAAAAAGTAGAAATACTTCCGGTTTTAAAAGAAAATGTATTCCAAATATATGCATCTTATTGAAAAACAAAGCATACGAAAACCTTTATTTCTAGTATGCTCAGGTTTATGATGCTTCATTTTTTTTTAATATTTTTTTTAAATTATGAAAGTATGATAACACATTTATGGGAGATTTGGAAAATACAGAACAAGGTTCCACTATATTTTACAATTATTTTTTAAGCAGATAAATTAAGATTTTTAGTTGGCGTTTCAATATCAAACTCACAAAAATTTATAGAATGTACAGAGAAGTAGAAGGATGTAGTAGACCTGAAAAGCACTATGAACCAATTCAAGATAATTAAGATTTATACAATTTTCACACAACAGTAGCATACAAATTCTATCCAAGTTCCCATAGATGGTAAACTAGATGTGATGCTTCATTTTTAGACCATCAAATCCTAGGGGTTGAGCCTTTAATAAAGGGTAAAATGAACCGGCCCATCTTCACCCTTCTCTCAGTGATGTGGAAGTGATCTCATTACAATATAATTTATTTAGCAAATAAAAGTGCATGATACTTGGCTAAATTTAAATTTTAGTTTAACAAGTAATTGTTTAGCATGTGATTGTCATATGCAACATGTGGAGCATACATATACTAAAAATTATTTGTTTATCTGGATTTCAAATTAAATTGGGTGTTTGTATTTCATCGACAAATCTTATCACTAGAGACCATTCCTTGGGATTCACCAAACACTTTTATACATTATTTCCTCTGGTCAAAGGAATTTGAAGTAATAAGTATCTAATAATGGTAGCAGTTTAAGTGTTCGGCAGTCTACCAAAAGAGAAGGACCTGAGGACTTAGCATCCCAGAAATCGTAGTACAGGCAGAGGTTCAATTTACATGTGAGAAAGGAATCTGGCCATAGTTACAAGGGCAAGAAAGCCGCTAGCAACAAAGTAGAAGATCCGAAGGGATATAAATGTGTGTGTGTGTGTGTGTCTGTATGTTTTTTCAAGTTATTTTCCATTGTAGGTTATTACAAGACCCTGGGTATTGCTCCTGATGTTATACAGTAAATTCTTCTTGCTTACTTATTTCATATATAGTATAACTGAATCCCTTTGTTATACATCTGAAACTAACACAATATTATAAAATGACTATGCTTCAATAAAAAAACAAATAAAATAAAAGGTCCAAGGGGAATGGAGCATTTTCTGGCAACCACAGCAGACACAATGTGCGAGGCTCCCCAGTGCCTCCCTGGGTAAGGCCGCCTCTGTGTAGTCCCGTCGCCTCTCTCCTGTCCCTCCATTACAAAGTGGAGAGTGAAGCCCAGTTCAGTGCTTTGGAACACCATAATATTCTGACAGAAGAACCCGACTGATTTTCAGCTTCCTTCCTTTGCATCACAGCCCAGGACTTTTACACAGTTCTCATGAAGGCAAGGCAAATATTTACAGATAGAAACTGGTAATAGGTGCCTTGATAAGCTCAAAGAAACAGTTAAATCTGTGTGTGGATTATTTAATCACAGTATCTGGAATATATAAACATGGCACATATTATATCTCCCCCCTTTTTTGTGGCCTCAAAATTTGATCCAAGTCTGGGAGTTAAAAAGTCCCATTTTGTGTAATCAGGTTCTGGTTGAACATGATTGCTGAATTATTTTAAATTGAAGACACATGTCTGGAGCCTGAGCTGTATGTATTATTTCAGGATGGTGTCCATTAGGTCTTATCCACAGGGGCTATCTTCAACTTTTGCCACATTCAATGCATTCTTTATATATCAGTATTTGCAAAATGGTGAATCATATATAAGGGAAAATTGGAGGGAATATGGTACTCGTTAAAGGGTGATTTTTTGAAATTATCTTGAATGCATTATTCAGACCTGTTTCCAGTCTCCCCTGCTAAGAGTCCCAGTGCTGGTTGGAAATTTTCTTTAAAAAAAAAAAAAAGAAGAATATTTTAGAGACAATAACAATGGATAAATAAATAAAACCCTGAAGTTGTGCAAGACCCTTCTGCATAGTTATGGCTCTGAAAACTTTACGATCGAATCAACATTTACTTTAACTCCTTGTCAACCTTAAACACTTTAAGTGTCTTAATTGCAGATCTAAATTGCTGCCACTGTCGTGAGTTTTTCCCTTTGAATTCATTTGTCCCTGAACTGAGGCTTTTGTCAGACTTCACCTCACAAGGCAACCAGTTGATTTTGTAAATTGTTGCATCATGTCAAGGGCCCCTACTCTGATTTGAAGGTGGCTGGCTCTCCATGAGGAGTGGCTGGGTTTGGGAAACCCTAATGCTGAATCAGTTTAGGGGTCCAATCACACCAGACATTGTTCTATCCCAAAAATATCTTCCATACTAAGAGCTGGGACATCTGTTGCATGCTTATTTAACAGCTTTACTGAGGTATAATTCCCATACCATAAAATTCACTCATTTGAAGCATATAATTCAAGGATTTCAATAAATATGCAAAGTTGTATAATTATCACTGCAATCTACTTTGAAAATAATCCCATCACCCAAAAAGAAGCCCTGTACCCACTCTCCATTCCTGTGTCTCTCTACATTCCCACTTCCAACCCTTAGCATTCACAAATCTACTTTCTGTTTCTATACGTTTGTCTTTTCAGGACATTTCATATAAATTGAATTATGCAACAGGTGATATTTTCCTGTCTGGCTTCTCTCACTTGGCATAAACTTTTCAAAGTCCATCCATATTTCAGCATGGATCAGTACTCTGTTTTTATTGCTGACTAATATTCCACCATATAGATATACCACATTTTGTTCCCCCAGTCATCAGTTGACAGACATTCATTAGGTTGCTTCCACTCTGTGGCTGTTAGGAAAATGTAACTGTAAACATTTGAGTACAAACAGGCATTTTTGAATGAATTTGATGTAGGATTGTTAGTGTCATTCACTGTAAAATGTAATTTGGATTCACTTTTTTAAAAGGGGTTATCCATGAATTTGTTAAAGCTATCAGTTGAACATTCCGGAATGAAGTAGGCTTCTCAGTGGTTCAAAAAATTGTATTTATTAGAGTGAGAATCGTAGTGATTCCAAGACATAAAGTGATTAAGAATAAGGACCAGAACACTTGGAAATTTGGGGACTATAACCTTCAGAACGACCTCAACTCCTTCAGTACCAGTCAAAACCTGGAGTTTTAAAGAGCTCAGATCCACAGGCCAGCTGCACAGCCCTATCTCCTAGCAGCCTCAGCACACGTTGCTTGATTTCGGAAAGTACTGCTGACTTAAATAACATGGAGGCTACTCAGAGAGAAGTCAAGTTGAAAGTGGCAGGGAGGTGAACAGGTCATAACACGAGAACAGAGTTGTCAAGCTGTGTTTATTTCATACCTTCTAAGACTCCTGCGACTGATGGAGATGCTGGCAATTCTGTCTTCGGGGAGTGAGTGTTGAACACAGTGGAGAAGCAGCTGTATCAAAAAGCGCCCTTACACCTTACCCCCAAATCACCCACCTTGAACCATGACAAACCCATGTCATGAGAAATCCTTTCCCCAGGAATCGTCACAGAAACCAGGCATACAAAAAGCACCATGGCTTCTGAATTGTGATACTGGTCAAAGTAAAGCCAGCATTCTCGTCCTGGCTTGTCACTAACCCTCTCTGTGGCCTTAGCCAAGTCATTAACCTCTCTGGGCCTTGGTTTCCTCATTGTAAAGTGTCAGGATTTGACATCATGATTCTGGTAGAAGGTTTTTTTTTTTTCTGCATCCAACATTCTAGTTCTCTGATGACTAAAAAAAAGTATACTTCTGAAACTCACATGTAAAAGTTAAACCAATATCATCATCCTGTTAGCAAGCAACTTACTGGTGTCAAGAGACATGATCTGGAATGCCAACTGGTGAATAATTTATGTCATACAGTGTTCTAATGGCACCCCAACCTTACTTTGCAGATAGGAAAATTGTTGTTGATTTTCCTACAAATTCTCTTGCAAGTCATTTAGCTTCTTTGTGTCAGAGATGGGAATTGAACCAACATCTTAGGGCTTCCAGACCTTTGTTGTATCAATTAATCCAGATTGCCTGGGAACAAAGCAAATAAGAACTCAAGAGTTTGTGTAAAATAATCCACCATTAAAAAAAAAAAAAACAAAAAAAACAACCTCTGACTCACTGGCCAAAAAAAGCCATTTCCCCCATTTTTGCTTTATGGAACATGTTCTTATTGGAATGGTGAGATCTTCCTGGAGAAAGAGGTTGGAAGATGGTTACAGTTTGACAATAATGGGTAAGGCTTCATTAACCCAAGAATAAAGAATGCTGGACTTCCCTGGTTGTCCAGGGGTTAAGAACCTGCCTGCCGATGCAAGGGTCACGGATTTGATCCCTAGTCTGGGAAAATTCCACATGCCCTGGGGCAACTAAGCCTGTGTACCACAACTACTGAGCCTAAACTCTTGAACCTATGATCTACAACTACTGAAGCCCAGATGCCCTAGAGCCCATGCTCTGCAACAAGAGAAGCCACCACGGTGAGAAGCCTACACACCACAACAAAGAGTAGCCCTTGCTCACCACAACCAGAGAAAGCCAGTGAAGCAACAAAGACCCAGCGCAGCCAAAATAAATAAGTACAACTGGTTTTTTAAAAAAAATAAAGAATGCCCCCTGTTGAGAATGCCAGCATATCTTCTCCTTTTCCCTTGGTTGCCTGTGTTTTCTCTCCTGCCCATGAAGCAATCTGACATCTCTTTCCCAGCCACTCAGGCACAAAGTCAGCTCCTGAAGGCTTAACATTGCTTTCATTAGGCCTTTCAATACTTCTTTTAATGGAAGGCAGCAGTCTCGGTCCACTTCCCCATGGAAAGAATGAGGTTCACAGGGCTGCTGGCTCCTTCAACTTATGCAGAGCAGTCCAGAGCCCTGGCCTTTTGACTCTCCTCCAAAGTCAGTGACCAGCCTGGTAGTGAAAGAAATCTGGGGACAGATGGTATGAAATTGAAATCACATCATCCTTCCCCTCTCCCAAATGCTGGCCTGTGGTTTTGGCAGATCTCCACAAAGCTCTGTGGTATTCATGCTGGTCTGATGGAAGTCTGCATCTTAACCATGGATGCCTGAACATCGGGGCTGATAGCAAGGTGGCACATTCAAGGGGAAATTGCATTAATGTCGTGTGGTCCCTTCATGACAATCAGAACCACATGTAAATTTGCAGAGGGCCACATGCCACCAGACAAACGAAGAGGTCTCTTTTCACTTAGAGACCCATCTGTTGTTGAAAACTAATCTCATATTAGTGAGAAGCCATTCCATGTTTGAAAGGCAGCCCAGTCCTTGAGACAAAATGGCTACAAAGGTTCCTCTTTCTGATATCCATCTTTGAGTTTAGCTGAGAAGTACTCTTGCAAAGCCATCAGAAGCAAGTGCACAGCACCATGGGAAGATCATCACAGATCCCTTGATTGGCTGTAGATGTCTGACAACAACTCTTTGCTTATCTGCTTCCATTTGTAACATAAGAAGGGTTAGTGTCCACATTACAAACCAAACATTAATGGCCTGGGTGACTTCTCATACACCTCTGAAGACACTGAGTGAGGAGTGGAAGGAAGTGACAGAAGGAGGAAAGGCCCTTTGGTTACCCTGGAGGTCTGGCATAGATTCGCAGATCCATCTAGGCTGGTGCCACTTCTTCCAATCACCAACCTTTAGAAATGCCACCAACAGCATATGGAGCAATCAAGATATTTTGTTTGTTACCAACCCCTGGCCTGATAGTGTGAGTTCATTTTCATAGTAAAGAATTGTATTTCCTCTTCTCTTAAATATTTCTAACTTTATTTAGAAGTAAATAATTTTATTTATTTGTGTCTATTGTGTTAGTAAAAAGTACTTTAGACTCTTTAAGCAAAGGATTTAGAAGAATCCACAAAATGACATATTTATATCCCTCCAAGCTTCTGTGAAGAAGGCTGAGCACTGAAGAATTGATGCTTTTGAACTGTGGTGTTGGAGAAGACTCTTGAGAGTCCCTTGGACTGCAAGGAGATCCACCCAGTCCATTCTGAAGGAGATCAGCCCTGGGATTTCTTTGGAAGGAATGATGCTAAAGCTGAAACTCCAGTACTTTGGCCACCTCATGCGAAGAGTTGACTCATTGGAAAAGACTCTGATGCTGGGAGGGATTGGGGGCAGGAGGAGAAGGGGACGACAGAGGATGAGATGGCTGGATGGCATCACCGACTCGATGGACGTGAGTCTCAGTGAACTCCGGGAGTTGGTGATGGACAGGGAGGCCTGGCGTGCTGCGATTCATGGGGTCGCAAAGAGTCGGACACGACTGAGCGACTGATCTGATCTGATCTGATCTGAAGCTTCTAACAACAAAAAAGCAAATACAATTTATTAAAAGATGCGTGTCATATTCTATCTCACTGTTATTCCGAAAAGAAGGAGAAAAGCAGGGAATTTGAGGTTTGATAGTTTGGCTTTAAAAATTTCCACTCTGCTTATTATCAGATGATTTAAAAGAGTCTGAGCATCAGTTATATATATAAAAGTCAGTATAATAACAATATTATTATTATAGCAACTTTAAAAGATCATTGTGAAAATGAAATGTTACATGTGTACTTTTCAATTGGAAAAGCCCTAATTGAAAGCTATTTATTATTATTTATAGAGAAAAAAATAGTAAATTCACCAAATCATCTGGAATAGTTTTGCCTTTTGTATGGATTGTCACTAGTGTGGGATGCAGGGGGAATTCTGAAAATATCAAGATGAGAAGTGACCTGGTTTGAATAACTTCCTAATCTGCATTTCTCTTTCTGATTATGTCTCCAAAACTTCCTCAGTTCTTGAGCATAGTTCTATATGCTTCACAGACAGGGAAATATTCCTGTAGAAAATTCAAAATTGTGTCAGAGAAGATCCTCCTGCCATCTCATATCTCTTCCAACACCCTTTCCTTGGAGATCACACACATTTTCCTGGCAAGATATTCATTATTCAGAGGTTGCTTTGCAGTTTCCTTCAACTTCTGCTTCCCTGCAGGTTAATCTATTTCAGGATATGGGAAAATCTTTGAAGAATGAAAAATTGGAATCAATTGTGGATAAACTTTTGGAATGGTACTAGCAAAAATAGGCTTTGACAATATCATTTCCATCATGGTTGACTGTAAATGACTTATCGCTTTCTTGCTCATATTATTTATAGAAATACTAAAGTCCTGAGTTTCTAAATTAATAAAAGCCCTTTATAGATAGCACAATATTCCTTTAATAACTTATTCCAGACATACACTCATTGTATGATCATATATTGATCACATTCTTAAATGGATCACAGGATTGCATTTCTACTTGTTAAGCTGGAATCATCTATGCCTCTGTAAATCAGGAGTACAATGTTTTCTTTGGTTAATTCAGGGGAGAAGGTAAAGAAAGTGTGGGACAGGAGATAAGAAGGTATGATACTCAAAAGAAAGATGGGGAAAAGTGGTCTGTTATTTAAAGAACCATGTCTCCTTAAAGTCATACTGCCGAAATTGTGAAAATCGTATTTTTTTTAATTGAATGGGCATCATATGGGCAAAACAATCAGATGTTCTTTAAAATCTTCATCTAGATGTTATAGAGGTAAGCTGTTAGCCTTAGCAATCCTGCAAGCTAAGAATTTTGGACCTTTTCTGAAGGGAGATGGTCAAAAGTATTTCTAAAGTATTCTGACAAAGATTTCCTCTTCCAAGATAATAATAAACACAAAAATTTTGTATAACAGTCCCAGGCATTTAATGGATTGTCTGGACTCCAAATTACAAGTATCTGAAGTATTTGTGTACTTTCTGAATTCACCCCTTTCTTAACTATTTTTCACATGAATAATGGACATATTAACAATGGAGAATCTCCTGACAGAGGAAACCATATGTCATATACAGGATGTGATATTATTTATATGATTAATAGTATTGATAAATAATATAGTATATGCCATAAATAGTAATTTTTTGTTTCCAAATGTTGTTAGTCCTGAATAGATAGATAAAAATATCATCTTTTTATTAATCTTTCAAGTATTGTCAGGTTGAAAAATAAAACTATTTTCTGGAAAAGATTCCTCAACTCTTTTCTTTCCAGAAAGAAACTATATCTTTGCATTAACTGTTGATCATCACTGTAACAAACTTTTTCTTAGAGAAGAAACAAGTAAAATTGACTTAAGAGAAAATACCAATTAGAAAATTGCTCTATTAAAAAAAGCCAAGGATATAATAACTTCTTTTTATAGAAATGGATCAAAACTAAAGTTCTTCTATGAGAAACACATTTTCCATACAAATAAAACCTTGGTTTTATTTTTAAATTATAATATTCTATTATTTTTAAATAATGATAGAAGATTCAATGTGGCAGTGTTCCTTCCCCATTTTATTGATAATTAAGATGTATCACAAGTCTTTTATAAGATACATTAGAAACACATAACGATCTTTCATCAAAAATTTTTGTTTAATTAAATCAAACACTGCTTTTTGAAGCAGTGTTATCTTAATACACAAATAGTTGCATAAATTCATACTCTTCTTTGTTAACAGTTGTCAAAAATTTTTCTTAATATAAAGATTTATAATATAAAATTTTCTTAATATAAAAATATATTAGTTAAACATCAAAAATTAATTTCATACAACTGAAAATTATAAAAAGGCATATGTTTTGTTTTCCTTGATAACACCATCAAGTAAACTGTGATATTAAAATACCTGGGTCCAGGGCTTTATTAAAGTTGTCTCAGGTTATATTCCCAAAGAACCAAAAATGAAAATAATTATATTGGTGAGAATATTGTATGTGGTATACTTGTACTTTCAATGGACTCTTCAAGGTGGCTGCTTTATACTAAAAAAATAGCCCACAAAATATAAAATTTATAAGTGAACTGTTCTGCATTTGTAGAGTAAATGTTTCATTTCAGAATTATAGATGTATAAAAATCATATGTCCCTGCTGGTGAAAGACCAGTAAACTTTCACATGTTCTGTAAAAACTTAAATGCTGGAGGCCAATACTCACAAAATTTAATGATCTTTCTGCTAATAAAAGCTGACTTCTTTAAGAAAATAATAAAGAAACAAAACATATATCTTAAGTGTAGTATTTCCAAATTCTTAACAAAATCAGAGCGCATGAATCGCCTTTTTTACATTTTTAATTTGCTTATATTTGTTCAAATTCATTCTGTTCACAGTAACAGATGGAAATATGAAAGAAATACAGATGTGCCTGGCCCATCTTATTTTGAAGGAAGCCAGTTCTTTTTAGAAAATGACAGCAAGGTAAAATAAGAATGGGGCTGTGTTTTTTTTCCTTAACATTTATAAAACAAAAAAGAAAAATCCAGGGGAGTGTCAACAAAAATCTATAACAACTCACTCTCTTTTAAATATTTTTGCTGTTAAACTTGAGGACTTTGTGCAAGTGGGCACCTGATCAGTCTCTACAGTGCGCATGTGTACTGTCGCTTCAGCCGTGTCTGACTCTGCGACCCCATGGACTGTAGTCCCCCAGGCTCCTCTGTCCATGGGATTCTCCAGGCAAGAACACTGGAGTGGGGTTGCCATGTCCTCCTCCAGGGGATCTTCCTGACCCAGGGATTGAACCCGTGTCTCATTATGTTTCCTGCATCGCAGGCGGATTCTTTATCGCTGAGCCACTGGGAGGCCTACATCCACAGTGTATGCCTTGTGAATGAATCACATCCTAGATTTCTGCTTCATTATTGGGACTCAACACATCTTCCCTTATCAGATACTCCACCAGGTGGAAAGATTTCCTGGCTCG
Organism: Bubalus kerabau; assembly: GCF_029407905.1. Taxonomy (NCBI): domain Eukaryota; kingdom Metazoa; phylum Chordata; class Mammalia; order Artiodactyla; family Bovidae; genus Bubalus; species Bubalus kerabau. The sequence goes on along the minus strand of NC_073631.1, from coordinate 73,550,481 downwards.
TTCACAAAATTCAACATGACCCATGGTTTAGCTTGCTCTATATGTGAGTAGAGCTTAAGTGGCAATCACCCATCAGGTAAAATACTTTCTATAGAAAAATGCATTTTCTACCCTGTCGCAGGTTTTCAGAAGTGCTTCCACCTCTGGGACCATAGGTGTAGCTAGGGGTTGAAGGGAGGCCAGAAGGACAGAGTAGTTAATTTTTGACCACCATTAACTCCTAAATTTTCTAGTATTGTTCAAAACAATAATATAATAACTCTCACACAAATATACAATGAACTCATGCCAAAGATTTTTAGCTCATTAATTAGTGAGACAAGTAGGATATTACCATAGGGTCAAATAATTCAAGGAACCACACATATATGGACTACAAGGAGTGCTGAGATGAATTTGCACAGAAATGCTAAAGGCTCTAAGCATATGGCAATAATCAATTACATTTCATCAGACCAAATTAGTTTGCTTTTTAATAGGTAAGAGTCATTTTCATTATTATCGGCTTTCTACAACTTGCAGAATTATAAAGAAGCTTAAAAACAGTGAAGAGTGGCTATAACAACAAGAGTACATTAGATGGGACACCCAGTAACTTCTCTTTTATCTGTTTAAAGTGTTTCACAATTTGTCCCAACATTTTAACAACAGTCCTTTCAGGTCACTCATATCCCTGAAATACTGAATTCCAGATAGCAGTTCCCACACTGTCTCTAGGGTTGTCCAATAGAAATATAACATAAACCACAAATGCAGCCATATATGGTATTTTTAATTTTCTGGAAACCACTGTAGGGGGATGACCACCCCATACTACATTTTAAAAAATCAGTTACAATTAATTTTAATAAAATATTTAAGAAAACATGCAAAATATCATTTCAACATGTAATCATAAGAATGAAATATTAATAAAGTATTTTGTATCCTCTTTTTCATGCTAAGTTTTCAAAAGCCAGTGTATGTTTTGCAATTACAGCACATCTTAATTCAGAAAAACCACATTTCAGATGTTTTACTGGCCACATGTGGCCCATGGCTACCAGACAGCACAGGGCTATATAAATCAAACATTCGTGAGCTAGCCAAGTTTTGCATTTCTTGAAATATTAATTAAAATGTTTAGGTATGTCCCAACTCTTCCATGCCCATTGTTTTCAAGGTAGCTGGGTTACCGGGTTTCCTCACATGGGAATGAAGCATGATCAATGCCCAAGGAAACCATAATTTGAAATGTTTGTCTAGTGTGGCCCCATGAATTTTCTCATTAGCAGTCTGCACCATTGTCTTTTCCCAGGGAGACCATACATACCCTGTGATGTGAGAGAGAGAGAGAGAGAGTAATGAGCACACAGGGACTCGGTGGGAACCATAATAATAAACATAAGGTTGCCTTGCCTGTCACCTGAGCAAGACAGTGCCTGTCAAAAATATTAGCTTTTTCATTTTCATATCACCCTTCTGAAGTAAAGAGAGAAGGGACTTTTCTCCTAATCTCTCTTTCACTGCAGAAAGAAAAGAGAAATTTTTCTTCTTAGCAAGGAAGTAACTTAAGTGTACCTACTCAGCATCTTATGTATTGCACAGGTCTCAACTGGGCACAGATAAATCCAATTCAAAGTCCTGCCTCTAGGAGGGAGGAAGACCCATCCTTATAGCGAGGCCGCCAGAGCAGCCTGCCGGGTGCAGCACCACGTCACTAGAGCCGGGCAGGGGTGAGGAAGAGGGAAAAGCAGGGAACTCAGCTCCACCGCAGAGCAGGGAGGACACTGGGTCCCTCCCTCTTTAAGCCAGCATGCTCAGAATCTCTGTATATGTATTTGCTTCTCTTTGTGGACTCTTCTCGTCACAGGGATTTCTGAAAAAAGGGATGAAAATTTCAGGGCCAGACAACACACTAGGATCCCCAATAAAAACTTTATTTCAGAGAATTCCAGAATAACACTTACTGTATTCTGGCATTTTATATAACCTGAGCTAGGAGAATAAGCCATAGGGCTGGGTGTAAATGTGTGTGTGGGGTGGGGAGAGAGAGAGAGAAAGAATAGCTCAAGACTGTCCTGAGCTCCAACATCTTTCCTCCCTCCTCATTTTCTTAGGACCCCAGGGACCAAAATCAGTGCTCCAGGGACTTGTGGCTCCCAAAACAACCTTTCACAGTCCTCCCCTCATACCATTTTTTGAACTTTCAGAAAAATATACAAACTTTTCTGTTCCCCAGCTATTTTGACTCTGACGGCCAGCATTTACAATTGTCACTTCCTGTGCATGAATGGCACTTTTACACCTGGGGGACAGTCATCCCATTCAACTGGCAAGTTTTCATCTGTATTTAACATTAGCTGCTAAATAATAACCTATTGAAGGACTAGGCCTGATCATGTTTGTATAAGGAGGGGAGCCGTTAAGAAAAGACTACATGTGCTGAATTCAAGAAGGGGGCTATTTCTTTCCTACTATAAACAGAAATGATTATAAAACCAGAACCCAGAAGAGTTCCTCACCCTTCACTTTGGCATGAGGGGTTTCATTTCTCTGCAGAGGCCTCCTCTCTGAGTGCTGACTTCCCCAGGTTTTTACTGCATTCCAGGGAGGGAGATAGAAACCAAAGCAAACAGAGTGCCCCCAAAGGACCCTCTCCTCCCTCCAAAAAGCTTCTATTTTTAATTCTCTGCAGCTTTTAAAACAGTGAAATGGGAAGGTTTCAACAGTCTGTGGTGGAAGAGAATTCCTGCTTTCTCTAAGGACACCCTCTTTAGATAATCCCCCACTGGCAGCGGGACCCTGGGGCAAGGACTGGGCAAAGGGGTTTTCCTGGCAGCTTCTCTTTAGCACACTCTGTCATCTCAACTTTTAACATCTATGTTTTACTCTCTGGGCAGGAGTAGAAGGCATGTTTTGAACTGGTGGCAAAATGTACCTACCTTTCTGTCTGAGCATCTGTCTCTAATGCTAAAAAGTGGTGCTTGGTACTTTGTATGGGTACTTGACTTTCAGCCAGGGATCCCTAAGCTCTCTGTAGGACTTCTCACATCCACCCCACATCCACCTCACAAGGTGGGTGGCAAACGGCGAGCCCAGTTTTTTTGTCAGGTGGGGAAACAGGGCAGACCCATAGCACATGGTAAGTTAGTTTTCCCAAGCATGTATGGGGGAATGTTACGGCAAATGTAAACATTCTTTGCATGGCTCTGTCTGGTTTGTGGGCTCATAGTTACTCTGACCCAAACACACATTACAGCGTATCGTCACGTAGGCATCAGATATGCCTTTTCTGCCCAGGTTCCAGGACATTCATTTGGCAAATGGTCCCTAAACTTCAGCCACATACCATGCCCTCTGATTCCCAGTAGCCTGCCCTGTCCCCACACAGGTCTTCTGAGGTTGAAACAGCATTGGACACGCCTGATCACAGGAACCACAAGGAAGAACAGAATGTCTTAGTGTTTCCTCTGCTTCATCCCCGGCTGCCGTTGTAGAGCTACTCCCGTGTACCCCCAGGGCCCACTTTCAGTAAAGCATACTCAAGGCAATTGGCCACAGAAAGTACTAGACCCAAATAACCGCTCAGGGTTCTTAAGGACAGGTCTTGAAGCATAGGAGGATGCGCCAAGTAAGCTGTAGGCATGAAAGTGATGAGAAGGGCTCCAACATAGTGGAGAGCTAGGCAGCCGAGATTTCAAAGCTATTTCTACCTCCTAATGTTACAACCATTAAATCAAGAATTTAATTCTTTAGCCAAAATGCCCTGTTTCCTAATAGAGTTCTTACTTGGCAAAACATTGCTTATAAATATCTCCTGCTCTTTTCTCTTCTCTCTAGCTTCCAGAGTTCAACCAAAGCCCATTTTATATTAAATAAGGAACAAAGCAACAGAAACTAAAAGAACAAATGTGTTTGGGCTCATCCCTTGTCATGTCATTTCATATCAACTTTGAATCCAAGAAAGCTTAATAGTAATTCAGCCATGAACCTGCTGCATAACCTGGGGGAAATTTGGAGCATACGTTTTTGACTCATTTATTCTTGACGCATCACAAAAGGTTGCTGCTTTAAAAAAAAAAAGTTCTATTTGATGTTTAAGAAAATATTTCAACCTTTTAAAATAAACCTTTTAAAGTCTTTCTCTATTCACAATAGGATGCTACAGAATGCTAAGAGAATAGGAACTCGAAGGCAGGAAGGTTCAGGGACAGTTCAAAACTTGGAGCCATGAATCTACAGAGTTCAAAAGTTGGCAAAGTGAACCCTCTCATCCGTACCCACAAATAATAAATAACAATCACAACAAGGAAAAGGAGGAAGGGGAAAGCCACTGGAAAGCTATAACTTATCCCGTCTCCAGCCTTACAGCTCTCTCCAATAAAACAGGATTCTTCGGAGAATTTAGGCTGTGCTGCCTGCAGGGAGCTGACATTGTCTTCTGTCGTAAATTACCTTGCTGGGGTAAGCTTTCCTCCAGGTCCAGCAGACAGGCAGCTCTGTAAGACCCATCACCCAGCTCCGTGCTTCTTAAATTATCCTTCATCTGGCTGTGACATCTGAAAAGCTAGAGGGAGAATGATCACCCCCAAATTTGACCTTCCCACTAGGTCTTTTTTTATAAAGCAATACAAGAGATAGACACAATAGCATTCAATTTGCAAACAAAAATTGAAGGAAAAATAGGGCTTTCTATGTACTTCTTCAAATAAACAGTACAATGTTTTCAAACTTGTTCACCTAAAGAGTTTTTTCATTAAAAATGTGACCCTAAGTCCTTTTCTCAACTAAGATAGCCATAGTGACACAGAAAATCATTAGAAGTGGGGACTGGAGGGAGCCTTAACTTTTCCCCTTCGTTCTCACTTTGCAATCAACAGCCTTGCTGCAGCTTCCCCACCGTATTCAGAAGTGTACACACACAGACAGATGTGTGCATACAAACATCTGAGGACCTAGAATATTTGAGTAGATGACTGTAGTACCTTGAAATGCGATCAAGCCTGGAGAGTAGGTACCAGGCCAAGAGAAATAACTCCTATGCATAAAAAGCTCCTCAATAAATCAGTAAGTCTTTTCTTCCATATGTCACCTGACATGTTTAATTTGTCTGCTTTGACGGGACTGTGGCGAGTGGAGCTGACCGCTGGTAAAATTAGAATGGGCTTTTGTGAAGGGCAGGCCATCAGGTGTGGATGGACACAGTGAAGGGCTACAGAGAGTAGGCATCTTACAAATGCCTGCAGGCCAGCTTTGTGTGATGGATGCCCCAAAAGAAGGGAACAAATATTTCAGATGTTACCAGTTTAAAGCACATCAAGCTAATGGGCAGACACGGTAATAGTCACGTTGTCCAAGAAATTCAACTTCTTCCTTCCCTCATTTACTTCTCCTTGGAATTCAGTCTTTGTCACAGATAATGAGAAATGTGATAGATCCATTCACTTCCACGTTAGCATTTTAATTCTGGAACACAACTTACTCCAGAGACAGGGAAATGTACTTTTCGCAATGTCTGCACCTTCTGAACAAGGAGGTGGATTCATTTGTGTCAGGCTGGCTAATCTTGGATCTGGTTATACAGCTTGTGGTAAAGGAAAGAGCTTTTTACTTGAAGAAGGAACACACCTAGACTCTGCCAATGAAATGGCTTTTAAATATCTGTACTTTGACATTTCATTCAAAATATTTTCTAATATTCTTAATTTTTTGATATATTGCTTCAAAGAGGTGAATTATTTTCTGTATAATTGGTGCTTTTGTTTTTGTGGAATTCTAATTTGTAGTGGTCAGAGAATATTCTTTGTAAAGTTTTAGTCTTTTGAAATCTATAGAGACTTGCTTATAGTCCTGCTATTGTCTGTCTTGGTATTCATTCCCTGTACATTTGAAATGAATGTGTATTCTGCAGTTGTTAAGTGGTAATAGTCTATAAATGTCAAATAGATTAAAGTGGTTGACAGTGTAATTCTGAGATACTCTACCCTACTGATTTTATTTCTTTAGTTTTGTATAAATTATTAAAATAGATATGTTAAATAAAAAAAAAAAATATCTGTACTTTGCTTAAGAAGCAGAATCCTGGTCACTAGCCATGAAGCCCAGTGCTTATTCCCCTGCACCTGCTGGGACACCCTGGTTGCCCTCACCACCTTAGCATCAAAGAAGGTGAGATTATCTCCACTTCCAAGTCTTTATATAAAGTGATCGTTCAATCCTACCCTGCAATGTAGGAATCAGCCATACCCAGTTTTGCAGAGAAATAAACCGAGAGATAGAGATCAAGTCATTACGCAAAATTATCTAGCAGTGAGACCTCCACTCAAATCCAGGGCACCTGCCCAACTACCTACATATGGGAAAAATTCCCTCAGAGACTCTTTTGACAAGATTATTTAATGCAAATGACTATTCAGTTTTCCCGCACTATATATATTTCCATATATATATATATATATGGAAATGAGCAAAAATAATTAAGATATTTATGCTCATTTCCTTTTTCTCTTTTAATTCAATTGAAGTGTAATGCACACTTTGGATTTAAAAATACAGAGGAACCAGAGATCAAATTTCTAGCATCTGTTGGATCATAGAAAAAGCAAGGGAATTCCAGAAAACATCTGCTTCATTGACTTTGCTAAAGCCTTTGACTGTGTGGATCAAAACAAACTGTAGAAAATTCTTAAAGAGATGGAAATACCAGACCACTCACCAGTCTCCTGAGAAACCTGTATGTAGGACAAGAAGCAATAGTTAGAACTGGACATAGAACAACAGACTGGTTCAACATTGGGAAAGGAGTATGTCAAGGCTGTATATTGTCACCCTGCTTATTTAACTATACACAGAGTACATCATTCAAAATGCCAGGCTGGATGGATCACAAGTTGGAATCAAGATTGCTGGGAGAAATATCAATAACCTCAGATATGCAGATGATACCACTCTAATGGCAGAAAGCAATGAGGAACTAATGAGCCTCTTGACAAAGGTAAAAGAGGAGAATAGAAAAGCTGGCCTAAAACTCAATATTAAAAAATGAAGATCATGTCATCTGGTCCATCACTTCATGGCAAATAGATGGGGAGAAAGTGGAAATAGTGACAGATTTTATTTTCTTGGGCTCCCAAATCACAGCAGATGGTGACTGCAGCCATGAAATTAAAAGACGCTTGCTTCTTGGAAGAAAAGCTATGACAAACTGAGACAGAGTTTTAAAAAGAAGAGACAGCACTTTGTCAACAAAGGTCCATATAGTCAAAGCTATAGTTTTTCCAGTAGTCATGTACAGATATGAGAGTTGGACCATAAAGAAGGCTGAGCCCTGAAGAATTGATGCTTTCAAATTGTGTTGCTGGAGAAAACTCTTGAGAGTCCTTTGAAGAGCAAGATCAAACCAGTCAATTCTAAAGGAAATCAATCCTGAATATTCACTAGGAAGGTCTGATGGTAAGCTGAAGCTCCAATATTTTGGCCACCTGATGCAAAGAGCTGACTCATTAGAAAAGACCTTGATGCTAAGAAAGATTGAGGGCAGGAGATGGGGGTGACAGAGGATGAAATGGTTGGATGGCATCACTGACTCAATGGAAATGAGTTTGAGCAAACTCCAGGAGATAGTGAAGGACAGAGAAGCCTGGTGTGCTGCAGCTCATAGGGTCACAAAGAGTTGGACACGACTTAGCAACTGAACAACAGTACATACATAAAAGTGCACGAGTAGTCAGTGCCCCAGGGTCATGTATGCATGTGAGAGTTGGACTGTGAAGAAAGCTGAGCACCTAAGAATTGATGCTTTTGAACTGTGGTGTTGGAGAAGACTCTTGAGAGTCCCTTGGACTGCAAGGAGATCCAACCAGTCCATTCTGAAGGAGATCAGTCCTGGGTGTTCATTGGAAGGACTGATGTTGAAGCTGAAACTCCAACACTTTGGCCACCTGATGCAAAGAGCTGACTCATTTAAAAAGACCCTGATGCTGGGAAAGATTGAGGGCAGGAGGAGTAGGGGATGACAGAGGATGAGATGGTTGGATGGCATCACCAACTCAATGGACATGGGTTTGGGTGGACTCTGGGAGTTGGTGATGGACAGGGAGGCCTGGCATGCTGCAGTTCATGGGGTCGCAAAGAGTTGGACATGACTGAGCGACTGAACTGAATGGAACTGAGTCAGTGCCACAGATTTTTACAAGATGCCTGAACCCAGCAGCTGGATCAAGAAACAGGTCATTTCCAACAAGCCTCTCTTCTGCCCTCCTTCAAGTCATTACTCTCCCATCCCGCCAACCATTATATTCCTGTCTCCTTTTTTGCCAGGGGTGATGGGTTTCTCTGTGTGTGTGTAGTATTTGGTTGTGTGTGTGTGTGTGTGTGTGTGTGTGTGTGTGTGAATGTATAGTATTTCGTTATAAGCATGTACTTTGGAGCCAGGCTGGGCTGCCTGGGTTGAAATCCTGCTATACGGTTTACAAACTATATATTGTTGGGCAACTTACTTCCCCTATGACTCAATTTCCTCAACTTTAAAATGGGAATATTAACAGAACCTATCTCGAAAGCTCGCAGTAAAGATTAAATGCTGTGGTTCATTTAAAGAGCTTAGGTCAAGGTAGATAGAGAAGCTCAGAGTAAGCCCTCAGAAAGCACTGGCTATTTTGGTTGGACACTTCTCCCTTCTCAGAGACTGTTTATGGAAGACCAAGACGGTTCAAAGACAGTAGAGCAAGGGAGAGGAAGAGAGAGGAATTCCAACCAAGCATGTGCTTTCTGTTATATATCTCTAGGTTGGGGAGAGGATCAGAGTTGAACAGGTGGAAGAAGAGCTAAACCAAACAGTTCTCCAGTCATACAGAATCAAGTGTTTAGAGTAAAACTGATATTTGAAACATTATATATTTTCTCTTCAGTCCTATATATGCTTCCTACATGTGAAGGTATAACAGAAATACTTTTTGAGACAATCCATGAACTTTCCATGACTCCCAGTGGTCCAGAATTGAATGCATATTTTAAAATTTCCTACAATAGAAAAAGAAAATGAGTGTGAGGTTTTTTTTCTACCCATTTCACAATTAATTCCCAACATAACTTTTTAGGTAGGACAGACTCAGGTATTTTTCCATATCACATTTCTTTATATTTTTGCATCATTTGAAACATTTTTTACCTATTTAATTTAAAACTTCTCAAAATCATCTGCTGTGTAAATCAAAAGTAAATAGCTCATTTAAAGAGCATTTTCCAAGAAATCAGGAGCTTAAAAAAAAAAAAAAAAAAAAACCAAAAACGTAAGATTGACAATTTGCTGGGCAAATTTCCTTTTTCGCCTCCAGTCCAAAAAATGCATTCACTGAGGCATCTATATATTTTATGAAATGCTTAACCAAGTTATGTTGGTTAAAAAAGAAAACAGAAGAATAAAAACACATTTCATGTAACATTGAAAATGATACGCCTATAATAGCAATTTGAATAATGAGTTGATTACAATAAAGAATTGGCACCACTTAGGTTTCCAACAATTATGAAGTAGGTTGAAGCCTGATGTATTGATTTGTTGTTTTACTTGGATGTAGGGAAACTCAAAATGGATAGGGAAAGAGACATGAACTTGATTACATCTGTCTGTCTCTCTGTTTCTGTCTCTCTCACCATTGCTTCTCCAAGTTTTCTTTTGATACTTGATTTCAAGGTAAGCCGATCAGAGATAACTATTAAACTCTAACGCTGCACACTTTCCAGTTCTTGACCTTTTTAATGCAGCAAAAAGAATCTTCTTTAATATGCACAGAGCTTTTCAACAACGTGGCCACTGGCTAGCCAGGCCCTCTGTCTGAAAGGAATGAAATGCTTCCTTCCTGGGTGGCTGCCTATGAGCTGGAACAGCACATGATGTTCAAGATAAGAAAACGGAAGTTCCAAGCATGGAGCTTGCGTGGTTTAGCCAAATGAGGTAAAATAAGAAAAGAAGGACAGTAAGAAGCTGCCTTATTTGCAGCACAGTGTCAGAGCCAGCACAGGGGTTTGGGGTTGGTTAGCATCTTTCTCATCCTAAGTGGGAAGACCTTGTCCCTGCTCCTTAGCTCTGCGTGGATATAAATATGAGATGAAGCAGCCTTGTTGCCTTTTAGGGATATCATAAATACTGAAGAGATCATTATAAAGTGATTCTTAATGCCCTTGAACTTGCTTTGAAAGATAAAGTAAATTGAGTTTATAATTTCCAGTCCAGCAGCTGAAGGTTGTGTTCACTCATTTCTAAAACCAGGGATTAAGATTTGAGCCCTTGGATCCCTCCACCCTCTTAGATCAGCAGTCCCCAAGCTTTTTGGCCCCAGGGACCGGATTCATGGAAGACAATTTTTCCACTGCCAGCGGGGAGAAAGGGATGGTTTAGTGTTCATCCTCTGCTCACCTCCTGCTGTGTGGCCTGGTTCCTAACAGGTCATGGATTGGTACTATGGGTTGGGGACCCCTGTTAGACAGCTGGGTTCACTCTGAACAGGATGCTGGCCAGCATCTCAGTCATGGCAACTGGTCTCTAGACTGACTCAGGCTGACACACTCAGGGACCACAAGCCCAGCTCCTGTCCAGAACAAATTCTGGTCATTACAGCCTTCTTCTGAACCTCTGGCTTTCTCATTTGTAAAATGGGGATGATGACTATTAATTCCTGCCACATGGGGGTATCTCTGCTCAACCTGCTGCAACCTATAGGTGAACAGGGTAACAGAACCATGACCCTCAGCAAGTCACTTCATGCCCTGGCTCTCCATTTCCTCATCTGTAAAGACCCACTTCATAGTGAGCTCAACAGCATAAAAGTCAATAAATTGTTACTACTGACTTGGCTCCTTTTGCTTTGCTTTGAATTTTCAGTCCTTCTTCTGCTCACAGGAATCCAACAAGAGCCAGTGATGCCCAAGCTTTATTCCTGGGTCTCTTCCATGGACACAACTTAAATTCTTCCCCTTGTAAATCAAGGAGCTCCCACCTACTCAAGTCCCCCTGTCCAGCTGAAGCTCACATAGGACTGCTGACCTCACATCAGGGGAAGGTGGGGTTGGGATATGGGCTGACCCCAGCCAGGGTGCTGGTTTGTCTCCACTTTCTACTCAGTCTTGTCTCAGGAAGCCATTGCTAAGTAAACAAAATGGGCATCTCCTCAGTCCCCAGACACTCCTTGATTCATTCCTTATGCTGTCTTCTGGGGCTGGTGCCTTCCAATTGTTCTTTCCAGAACTCCTTACAGTAAAACATTTTTGAGTGCACACATCAGTGTATGTTTATATATTTATAAATTTTATACATGTGGTACTCTGCTGATATGTTTTACACATTCTGAAAATATATAACACCACATGGAAATTTTTAAAGAATGAGATTAAAAAGTAAGTAGATAAATGAGTTAAATAATTTCTTTTGTGCACCCCAACAGATCACCATGGGCTCCCTCTGCTGCTGTCTTATCTCCCTGGCACTGTGAGAAGAGCATTCTCCCATGGGATCCTGGACCTCTGACCTTTGAGAGATTTACACACACCATAACCCAGAGCATGTAGGCTGGCCAGAATGAGCCTCCACCATCAGCTCAGGAGCCTCACCTCCAAGTCAGGCTCAGCTTCATGGGTTTGTAATCTGTGCAGTCAGATAGGACCCCATGCCCCATTCTCAGTAGGGGCCCATGCTTGGTTAAACCACAGCTATTGCCATCTTGAAATTTTCAAAAATTTTATCCTTGAACTTGTGAGGTCCAATGGGACAAAGGAGCATGTGTGCAAGCAGAGAAGATATGCACAGTAATGCACATCTCCGGTTCCCTGCTGCCCCATTCACATATAGCTTTGGCAATGCCTTTCAAGTATAGCATTCTGGTGGACCAACTTTGTGTGGGACTTTAATGAGACTCAAAGTGAGTACAAGGTTAGCGTATTATGGAAAAAGCCATCTGCTTCCCAAGTGTGGCAGAACATGCATGTCTCAAGAAGTGAAATACAAATAACTGAGTTTTGTGAAGTGTTTCCACTGTTCTGGTAAGAATTAAATTTATATGCATGTTCAGTTCAGTTCAGTCGCTCAGTCGTGTCCAACTCTTTGCAACCCCATGAATCGCAGCACGCCAGGCCTCCCAGTCCATCACCAACTCCCTGAGTTCACTCAGACTCACGTCCATCGAGTCGGTGATGCCATCCAGCCATCTCATCCTCTGTCGTCCCCTTCTCCTCCTGCCCCCAATCCCTCCCAGCATCAGAGTCTTTTCCAATGAGTCAACTCTTCACATGAGGTGGCCAAAGTACTGGAGTTTCAGCTTTAGCATCATTCCTTTCAAAGAAATCCCAGGACTGATCTCCTTCAGAATGGACTGGTTGGATCTCCTTGCAGTCCAAGGGACTCTCAAGAGTCTTCTCCAACACCACAGTTCAAAAGCATCAATTCTTCGGTGCTCAGCTTTCTTCACAGTCCAACTCTCACATCCATACATGACCACAGGAAAAACCATAGCCTTGACCAGACAGACCTTTGTTGGCAAAGTAATGTCTCTGCTTTTCAATATGCTGTCTAGGTTGGTCATAACTTTCCTTCCAAGGTGTAAACATCTTTTAATTTCATGGCTGCAGTCACCATCTGCAGTGATTTTGGAGCCCCAAAAAATAAAGTTTGACACTGTTTCCACTGTTTCCCCATCTATTTCCCATGAAGTGAAGGGACCAGATGCCATGATCTTCATTTTCTGAATGTTGAGCTTTAAGCCAACTTTTTCACTCTCCACTTTCATCAAGAGGCTTTTTAGTTCCTCTTCACTTTCTGCCGTAAGGGTCGTGTCATCTGCATATCTGAGGTTATTGATATTTCTCCCGCAATCTTGATTCCAGCTTGTGCTTCTTCCAGCCCAGCGTTTCTCATGATGTACTCTGCATAGAAGTTAAATAAGCACGGTGACAATGTACATACTATGAAAAACAAATTGTATCATTTCAGTGATTCTGCACACAAGTTAAATGTTCTTCCATTTGCATTTAAAACTGGCATTCTAAAATATAAAGACAAGTAATATAATTCATTCCAATAATTTAAAATTTTTATTTTTACTTACCAAGAATACTAGAGCGGGTTGCCATTTTCTTCTCCAGGGGATCTTCCTGACCCAGGGATCGAACCCAGGTCTCCCACATTGTAGGCAGACGCTTTACCATCTGAGCTACCAGGGAAGCCCCACTTAAAAAGATATCAGATAGTAAATGAAAACTGTGACAAGTTGAGAGATTGTGAAAGAAAGGAAAGCATTCTATATTTTACTACTTTTAATGCCCTTTATTCTTGCTTTTTGAACAAAGGGCTTTGCATTGGTATTTTATATGGTATTTATTGGTATTTTATCTATTTCCCCATGGCCCCTGATTCACCTCTAAATGACTAACTTATTTCTATCAAGAGTGAGTCCACCCCACTTCTTTCTGTCTTTCTGGAAGAGATAAGATCTTCCTCAATTTTGCCTTAAGAAAAGATCTGTCCTTTCAATACCATGGTTAATACATTCAGTCGATTTCATGCTTCAAATTTCATTCATTCAACAAGTAAATATTTGTGTATTTGTATAGTTAAACTTTAAATAAGAAAATAGTAAATATTCGCCCAAGAGAATAGCTGCCTCTTCTACCCTGTTTGTGACAGCAGAAAATTCCTGCTGAAATGAAGAGATCTCAGTTCAAAAGAATAATGCTATTGAAACTCAAGGACTGAGATTTGGAGCAACCACCCTTCAGAATTCTTCACCCACACCCAGAAGCTAATGATTTCCAGAGATGACCACAGCAACGAATTCACAGGAACATGGGTCACTGTGTCAAGGATCATGTCAAAAAGACAAGGTCACCAGTTCCAAATATTTCAGGGGTGAAAAGGTCATTCTTATAAATACCGTATCCTTCACATTCAGCACACCATGGTACGTGCTTTGTCATAATATGGTGGGTCACCAGCTGTCACCAGCGGAGCCTCCATCCAAGTGAAATTCCTCAGTCTTCAAGAGCCAGATGTCACTCTTGTGTCTTGGTTGATAGCTTCTTCCAAGAGTGGACAAAGTTAGGTTTTTGTCTCTAGAATCTGAAAAGTCAGTGGTTCACAAAATACAGTCCAGGGACCCCTGGAAGTACTGGAGACTCTACCAAGGCGTTCATTCAGCTGAAATTATTTTCATAATAATATCAAAATGTTATTTGCCTTTTTCACTTTCACTTAGTTGACAGTGGAGTTTTCTAAAGGCTATAATCATTGTTCTGTTAGGGGTTTCCTGGTGGCTCAGACAGTAAGAATCTGCCTGCAGTGCAGGAGACCTGGGTTCAATCCCTGGGATTGGGAAGATCCCCTGGAGAAGGGAATGGCAACCCACTCCAATATTTTTGCCTGGAGAATTACATGGACAGAGGAGTCTGGTGGGCTATAGTCCGTGGGGTCGCAAAGAGCTGGATACAAATAACACACTGGAGTGACTAACACACACGCACACCCATTGTTCTGTTGGTTAACAAATGGAATGTGCATTCTTAAATTTTAAAGAATTCTTCATTTAAATTTCCAATATAGTTAATATGTATAACCAGATAAGCATAAGTTCTCTCGGGTCATCAGTAATTTAAAGAATGTAAAGAGGTCCTAAGACCAGAGAGTTTGAGAAGTGCTAGACTTAAGTGAAGTAGGTATCCATCACATTTTGCATTTTCTTCAAAGATGGGTCTACCCTCTCCTTCCCAAGATAAATTCTTTCTCACAGTCTCAGCAGTCACCACTGACTCTTATAACTCACTAACAGATTGCCATGCCAATGACCAATGGGCAGATATTATAATTCAGTCTTGGTCACTTTGACAACCAAAATACTAAAGCTATACAACTATAGGGCTTTGTAAAGTGATTCTTCATATGACATAAACATCAATTATGTTTTATGTGAGCAACAAGATTTTAAATGTCTTTGCATAAGAAGGGTCCAGTATAGGAATTAATTTTAAAGTACATTTAGAAAATATTACCTTGTTTCCCCAAACCAAAAAAAAAAAAAAAAAATCAGTTAAATAAATTGCATCTGACAGAGAATGTACGTGAAAAAGGAATTCACTACTACTTCATAGAGAATATCAACACACAGGCACGTGCGTGCGCGCATGCACACACACACACACACACACAAAACCCTTCATGAACACATATGGTATTTAATGCATACCTGTTACACAACAACCAACACTTTTACCTTTTCATGAACTATGAGTCATTCCCCTGTTCCAGAGAGTGTTTCCTGAGCTTCATAAATATTAATCATACTCCCTAAATTCTAACAGACGGTTTCCTCAAATGTGAATGATGCTTCTCAACTTCACTCTGTATTTTCTCTATTCAGTCACATTGTTGACTACCATGGAAGAAAACGATTTTCCATATAGATGAACACTCCTGATAACCAAACTTTAGCTACTTCAAACCCCAAGACATGCTTTCATTCATTCACCCAAAAACATTCCTGGACCACAAACCAGGAATTGTGCTGGGCCTTGAATACAGTGATAAATAAAGCAAAATATGCCCTCAAAATAGCTTACATTCTAGTGGATCTTGAATAGAATTTGGCCTAAAATTTATCCCAAGAGTCTTAAAAGGGGGTATATGTGTAGAAAATGTTAGAACTTCTAATTTCATTAGAAGTAGAACTTCTAATTTCATTTTTATCTTGTATATGTTTTTATGATAAAACAATATGAGTTTAGAACACATGTATAAATAAATAAATCTATAAATAAATAAAAATACACATCTATTCAAAGTGGGTATCCCCAAAATTTTTACCAAGGAGGTGTACCATTATAAAAAGGTTAGAGACCCTGACTGAGCACACTTTGGGAGGCCTCCTTTTTGAAAAAAGCATCAGTCTGTTATCCTCACGAACACTTTCCTGACTGCTCAGCAGCTGCCTGGGAGTTGATCATAAAAATTAGTATATGCTTTTAGCTGGTCTGGCTGAATTTAGAGATCATACGCTAGGGGTTTTCTTTCACAGAAGCAGTAGGGCTCAGAACAAGACATGATTCAAGGAAGCCATTTCCCAGTTTGGCAAAGGAATAAGCCGTGTTTTTGAAAGTGTGATTCTGAGTCACCATCACTGTGGGAAGGGCCTTGTGAAAATGCAGAATCCTGGGCTGAGGATCCGGATGTTTTAGATCAGAATCCCCCAGGGCAGGGCCTCAATTCTGGGCTCTTATTAACAGCAAGGTCCCAAGGAGATTGCCAAGCACTCTAGGGGTAGACAACCTAGGAAGGAGATGGACACTTGGCCAGGGTCTCTGTGTTCCCAGCACAGGCTTGCTCCTTCATACGGGTCATCTCTGCTGTTGGAGCAGGAACCATGGTGCTCAAGAACAGCTGCGCCATGCTTTGACCCCAAGCGCTGTGGACTGCTGATCTTGCTAATTTGGGGGCTGCTTTTAAGGGGCTTGTTTTTATCTCTTCCTTTGATTTCAGACTGTCATCATTGCTGACTGCCTTCAGTGTGATCACTACTAATCTCTCTGCCATTCTTCCTCATCCCCCTCTAATTTTCTGCTTTTAATTCGCTGTGAGCTGGGAGACCACAGAAATGGGCTTGTTAGGAGTGTGTGTTAATTAAGAGTCAATTAGACATAGTTAAAGTGCATTGCTTTGTGACTGGTGTTTCCGCTGCTTCAAGCCTGTTTTGCTTCCTTCCTGCTTCTCAACGGAGTTCCAGAAGGCGGATTGAGGGACGCCTGACCTCTAGAGAAGTGGGGCACCAGGATATTTACTTTCTTGTCACATTTCACTGCTGTCAAAACTCAGAGGGTCTAGCTGGCCCCCCAGAGGAGCCAGCAAGCTTAATGATTCAGGACACCTGGGTCTGACCCGCTCCCCTTACGTTTCTCTGGGCTCAGAGTGATTTACGGGAAGAGGGCCTAGGATCCAAGAGACAGGAGACAGGGCGCACTCTCCGGTGTGGACCAGAAAGTAGGAATCCGCTCCTCTGAGAAATACACTAATTTCCAGTTCTCCAAGGGCCCAGATCCGTCCCCATCTAGTAGCTATGGAGACTCAGCCATGACACCCACAGGGATATCTGAATAGGGGTTGTAGAGGTGGGGGCAACTAAGTGATTGACATGGGAGGAGGGCAGAGAGCTATCTCTAGCCTGGAAGGCATAATCAAAATATTTAACATTAACGTTCATTCTGTACAAAAATACTGCTATTTAAAAAAAAAAAAAACTTCCAGTGTAGAACAATATCTTTAGAGCCTAAGCTTTATCTGTGATGCTATTGTTAAATGATGTAAAGACAGTAGTGAAGATCATAAAATTTTCCTCCTCATCGTGTATTGGGAAATAAAACTTAATCATCCTTCCAATACCCCAGGATCTTTCACCCTTCCTTTTTTATACATAAACATACAATCTTTTGAATGGAGACATCTCTTTTGTCTTTCCAAAGTTATAAAATGAAAAAAACAAAACAAAAAAAACCAAAATGGGAACCCAAAGTCAATGTTATTTTACTTCACGGGGTTCTAGGTTCGTTGCGGGCTAATTTCTTGTTTTTTTTTCCAAAAAAAAAAAAAGTAATATCCTTAGCTAATATCCCAGGTCAGGACATGCATGACTAAAGCTGAAAAGTGTGTTTATTTCAGGGAAAAAAAATAAAAGGAATTTTGAAAAGAGGCGAAAAATGAAAGGTACTTATATGCAGGGAGGGATCATACTGATCCATTTTCAATGCTTAATTACAAATCTGCTCCAACTAATTTCCTTATTGTGCCCACAGCTGCTGTTCTTTTGTCACCAGTTTATTTTTCTTTGAAAATCTGAAAGGCATCAAGGCTGGCCCTGAAAGTCATCAGGAGCAGAACTGGTGTCCCAGATGCCTCATTACTGGTCTCGTTTGCCAGCCTGTTTGGTTGTTTATGTCTTGCATTCAAATCATTTATTTTGTTCAGACCTTCTTTGCTTTGAAAATGATTGTAGAACACAGGACTTTTATCACTCAACGGTTTGCCCTGCTGGGTAACAGGAACATCATGGTTTAATCAACATCACAATTCCCTATAATCTCTGGGCAGGCCTTGTTTAGTAAATATCAAAAAGTGTAGAGCTCCAAAGACTCTTTCACAGTGACCCAGGGGTCTGAGTTTCTTTGCTGGAAGGCAGAAAATGTTGTTCACATGAAATCATAGTGGTTTTGGAAGATTTTCATCTGTAAGTCTAAATGTCATATGGAATGGTTTGGAACTTGCAAAGGTTTTGCTTTCACATCCAAGATAATTGGCTGCTAAAACCAGCCAAAACCCTGGGTGAAGAGAGGGGGGCACAGTATGGCTATTAATAAAATGCATAGTACTACAAGCAGCATGATGGAAAACCAAAACGCTGGTGCCTGGGAGTCAGAGAGACTCAAGTTCAAATACTGACTTAAGCAAGTTGTCTTAACCTTTTGTACCTCAATGGTCCCAAATGTAAAAGAGAAATGAGTAACATTTAATTTCTAGAGTTTAATGAAAAATCACATTAGCTAATGCTTGGAAAGGCCTAGACAAGAAGGCCAGGCACATGGTCAACTTAAAAAACAAGAGCTGTTATTATTACTATTGTTTGTTTCTTGGAAGAAAACAAACTAGTTGTTCAACTAAATATTTCTCTTGCCTTTTTGATTAAAACCTGTACTGTGGAAAACAGTCTAAGCAAGTGTGAAGGGAAATTGTTATAGTAACTGTTATAGGTAGGGTGACCACATAGTTTATGGTCCAAACCAGGATACTCTTGAGAGTGAAAATGTGCATTGTGAATAATCACAGTGGCATAAATCAGGACCATTGCAGGCAAATCACAACATGCTGTTCCTTGTCATTAGAACCTCAAACTGACAAAGTATTAGAACTGGAAATAACCTTTGATATTAATATTTCTAGTTCAAAGTTCCATCCAGTCTTACAGATGAGGAAAATAAAGTCCAGAGAAGCAATGTAACTTTCCGAGGTCACTCAGCTACTAGTTGAAAACCAGAGTCTGGAATATTGTTCTTTAATTTTAACTCCAGTGACTGTAGTTCTGTTTTCGATTCTCTTTAGCAAGACTGAGCACTTTTCTTTTTCCTTATTTCTTCTACTGAAAGAGTCCCAATCATCCTACTTTTTCTGCCTCCATTTCATCTGCCTCTTTGAGCAGATGAAACCTGAACAAAGCTATCCTCAGAAAGGAAGGCTTGTCATTTTGTTAACCTAAATCCCTTATGCTTTTGTTAAAGGCTGTTTTCTCTATTTATTCAGTCCTGGGCTGAGAGAGAATGAGAGCAACTATTTCCTACCATCTTTCTATTAAGGAAGTTCTTTTAGGTCTCTCTTGATTATTCTTTACTCTATTTTCCTTTGGGATCAGTGAGTTACAGTTAGTTCTTAACCAGGATACCCTCTTTTAAATCATTTTTCCAAAATATCTCACCAGGATGTATCTGTTTCTAAGACCCTGGAAATTGCACACGTGAATATCCATCTTTAATCCCTATTAATTATACAGTAGGTATTATATTTACCTCATCTAGATTTCAGTGGCTTTCACTCCAGGCAATTTTGTTGCATTATTTAGACAAGGCAAATATTCCATGTACAGGACGGCTTCAAAGAGACAAGGGAACCAGATGATCAGAAATCATTGGCGTCAGGCCCTCCTAAAGGTACATCACCAGCCTCTCTTTAATGAAGACCACATTTTACAACAATGCTCCCATGCACATGCAAATTTATGTAGATTGTTTACTTAGACTAGCGCTTTTGTACATCATTCTCGCTGTGCACCCTCCTCTCCTTTTTGCCTTAAAAGAGATAATGTGGCTATTCCAGTCATCTGTCTTCGGGTTTTATGGTCTGGAGTGCCCATAAAGAAGACAAGGGCTGCGTTTCACAGGCAGCAGCCTTCCACGGCCCTGGCTGTGTTGTGTTGAACTAGATGAGACACAGTGCTGAACCGGATAGGGTCCGTGCTCTCCTCCAGGATGTATAGTTCGGTGACAAGTGAGGCACCAACTTGGACAGTCATGCAAGTCCTGGCTGCTGCTGAGCATTGCTGGGGGGATATCCACGGAACACTCTTCTGCACCCTTCAAAGTTGGCCAGTCCGACACACTGCCAGTCCACGCTGTTCTTCTCACTTAGATTTACCTTGGGATGGGGTGGTGTGGGGCATCTTTCCATAGTTCTGATTACAAGCCCATTTTTGGAAGAAAGGGCTAAGACATCCAAATGACAAATTGTTTATTTACCACAAACCTGGTTAGAACTGAAGGGGACCCCAAAACTACACCTGCTGAGAAGATACCATTTCAATGATTTATTTCATTTTAAGAAGCACCGTGAGTCCCGGTTAAGAATTCAGACTGATGTCAGATAGATTTGAGTTTAATCCCAATGTCTTCCACTGTATGACAAGGTTCTTAATGTCCCTCTGACTCAGTTTCTCCATCTGTAAATTGGGAATGGAATCTGCCTTGTGGGAGTCTGTGTGGGTTAAATGCAATGAAGCACATAAATCTCTTAGCATAATGATTAGCATGTTACAAAAACAAAAAAAGACTTTGGCAATGATTTCATTTTTTAATAGGGTACTGTGAAATAAAGGTACCTGATTTTGTTTGGTTGTTTTTTTAAAAAAAAAAAAACAAAAAAACACAAGACTCGGGAAGCAGAGTTCTGACTGTGTGGCCTCTCCCCTGCATGGAGTCTGGGGGAGGAGGGCAGTGTGGCTGACCACACCACATCCACATGCAGAGGGATGAAAGGGAATGTCTATAACCAGAGGTCTAGGTGGCTTGGAGACAGAGGCCAACAGGGCACCCTTTCTACACAGAAAGTGCAAGCACCAACCACTCTGCTCAGCATTGGAGACTTCCCCTCGAGCCCCTGACCATGTTTTTAGGCTCACTGTGGATTTCCCTCATTCATGGTCCTACTAACACTGCATGCATCCCCATGTCCACACCTTGGCCTTCTGAGCGCTTATTCTCTTTATCGAGAACACTCTCCCTTCCAACCTTTGTCTAAAATTCAGTCCATTAAAATGCCTTTCAGTGAAGACCTTTCTTGGCATTTTTTTTTTTGAAGGTTAGGGTTTTAAACAAATAATAGTAAAAATCATCTCCTGTGAACACCCCCAATCCAGAAGGGGTTTCCTTCCCCTCCTGAGAGCACTAACTGTGAGAAGTGCCTTGCGGGAGACTGTCTTCTTATACTATTCTCTTTGGAAGACCATAAGCTCCTGACAGCAAGGAAGCCTGTGTGAGAGGCTGAGGACAGTGATTTTAGGAACTGAGCAGCAGGGACAATAGGAGACAGAGACAAATGATACTGCATGGCCAGACAAAAGCAAAAGGGGAGGACAGTAAGAGAGGAAGACATGCTCAAAATTGCCTAGCTGATCAGGATTATGTCGACCCCATTTCCACTCCAGGCTCATCTCTAGTTTAATATGGTGACCTTACCTCTACGGGCTTCCCTGGTGACTCAGATGGTAAAGAATTTGCCTGCAATGTGGGACACCCAGGTTTGATCCCTGGATCAGGAAGATGCCCTGAAGAAGGGAATGACAACCTACTCAGTATTCTTGTCTGGAGAATTCCATGGACAGAAGAGCCTGGCTGGCTACAATCCATGGGGTCACAAAGAGTCAGACCTGACTGAGCGACTAACACTTTCACTATCTCTATATATACAGCAAGATCTAGTAACTCAATTCATAGCATACTTAATAAACGGTTGCCTGAGAGTTCATGAGGAACCACAGCTTCCAGAACCAAGTAGGAGAAGGGTCCCCTCCCAGGACCACCAGGTGTCCATCCCTGGGGACATCAGTGAGCAGGATACATCAGCTCATGCAGACAACATTCACTTTGATTCTCAGCCATGAAGAAACCACAGGCCTCTCTGTGTTTATTGAAACCCTGGGCCTCAGTGCACCTGGTTTACAATCCCTGAGCTGAAAGCAGAGACAGCCCTGTTGCCCTCACAGCTCTGTGCACTCCATCCACAGCCAAAGAGTCAGGGTGGGCTCAGGTTTCATGGTCAGACACGGAGGCCCTCCAGGTATATTCCAATGGTCCATTTGATATGAAATCTTGCAGCTTGACCAAGAGTCAATGACCTCGAGAGTGGCCATTTAACCTCCATTATTTGGTTTATATTGGTAATATTTACACTGGGAACTTGATTAAAGCTGCCCTCTTGGTAAAAACGGAATCCGATACGTATCTGAAACCCCCGCCTTCTCCACCCAGTGTCAGGTGTCGTCTGCTTCACTTCTCCCCTAATTGGCAGACTGGCCTCCACTTTCCCTGCGTCCACCTCTCTCTCTGAATGTGTGCAGTGCCTTGCACTGGGCTCTGTACCTTCATCCCCCACCTCTATGCTTGAAAGTGAACCAGGTTAGGAGCTGCTGCTAAGTTGAGTCTGAGGACAGTTAGTCTCTTGTAAAGTGGTCCTAGTCATTGTAAGGTGCAGGAAAAACTTCAAATATCCTCCTCCTCTGTGTTCTGAGTAACAGTATCAATGTGCAGCCCTGTACACAGCCCAGCTCCCACCTTCACAAGGGCACTGCTCTCTCAGAGGAAGGAACGCAGTGGCCATTGGTTCAAGATAACCCTCCTCTACCTACCTGAAAATTTTATCCATATCACTTTTCAGATCAATATATCTGTAAAATTGAAGGGGAAGCTACTTGAAATGTTTGTCTGCTGCCATGTCTAGGAATTCCTCCTTCTCTCGACTGGCCCAGTTCAGCAAGTTTTCATCGATTACTCCCTTCAAATGCAGGACAGCCTGTGAGCAGATATGCCTGGAGGGAACTTTAAAAACCAGTGTGGGCACATTCGGGGTGGATGCTGAGGTAGGAGTCACACGTGAAAACACAGAAGTTAAATAATATTGTGAGACTGGGTTAGGGAAAACTCTGCTGTCCTCTGCATCTGGAGACCAAGCTTTGCCACGAGTGAGCTTTGGTGTTTGCAGTAAGTCACACAACCTTCTGGGTCTCCTGGACTTCCCTTCTAAAGGGGAAGGATTAGCCCAGAAAGTAAATTAGATCAATTTCAGCCTGACAAAATTTGTGACTCCAATGATATTAATATCAAACAACAACCTAAGGGTATTGCAAGACTGAGTATGATGAAGGTGCAAATGCAAAGTTGCATCAGAGGAGGGGAAGATGGATTTCATGGGCTGCTGGTGCTGGGAAGGGGCTACCCTACAGAGCATGGATGACCCAGCAGCACTTGTCCTGTGTCCTTGGCTTTATGGTTCCTGCTCCAGCTGTGTGGTGTGAGACACAGATGGTATGATATTCCGGGTGGGATGGCTTTCCTTTTGCAGAGATCAGGGGTCAAACTTTCAACTAGGGAGTGTTTTTCCTATGTCTCAGGCATTTGATTTCATGTCATCCTTACAATCCTCTGAGTCTGGTATAATTGTTCCCATTTTACAGATGAAATTGGGCATGCAGAGGGTCTGTTTCCTCCTGTCACATAGAACAGCAGTCCTCAACTTTTTTGGCACCAGCCAGGGACCAATATCGTGGAAGACAATTTTTCCCCAGATTTGGTGTGTGTGTGCCAGGGGTGGGGGGAAGAGGGGGCAGGGATGATTTGGGGATGATTTGAGCACATTACATTTATTCTGACTTTATTTCTAATCTAATGCTGCCACTAATCTGGCAGGAGGTATGGGCCCATGGCCCAGAGGTTGGAGACCCTGACATAGAAGATAGAAGCAGGATGTGAGTCTAGCTGTGTCCTTCCAGCCAAGTCACAGTGCAGGCCCCCAGTGTCCCCAAGGAGCAGCCCAAAGTGAGACCAATGCCTTCACCAAGGGAGCCAGCTGTGGCCTCGCTCACCACAAATACTGCACACCACGGAAAACAAAAGGCACACACAATACACTAAAGAAGCACCCAGTCTATCTCCTGCAAAATGAAAGAGCCTATGCTTCTCCAGAAGGCAGGAGCAAAGCCAAGTGCTTGGAAAGAAAGAAAAGCGATGAGCATAGCAACATGTTAAAAGCCTGTATCAAAAGGAAAAAAAGCTACCGGCTAAAAAATACCCGGACCACTGATGCCTTTTCATTGAACCCAGGAGAGTGGATGTACCTCACAGAAAGTGAAAGGCAAGGAAACTTCTCTCTGCTCTGCCCTCCCATCCACCTGCCATCAGCAGCTGCTCACAGTTTGGGCTGACCAGGCAGAGGCCTAAAGAGGAGGTAGAGACTCCTGTGTAAGTCACTTGACTACATGTTCTTTGGCAACCCCACCCCCACCCCGTAAGGACACCCCGGTGATGTTCACACAGCCAGACTTTACGATCCCTTTGGGAGCTAAATTGTGAGTGTGCAACCAAGAAAGTGAGTGAGTGTGTGTGTGTGTGGTGGGGTGGGAGTGGTGGGGTGGTAGGTGCCTCTTCAGATGCTGGACAGCTGCTCCCATACACTATAGAAGAAATAGCAAATTATTGGTAATTGTGTGATAAATTACAATTTTTCAAGATCATAGTCTTTTTTCTATTTCTAGCCAAAGACTCTCTTTCCCCTTATCTAAACAATCAGGATTTGGTTCTCTCAAATCCCAACCTTCTCTGCGAAGGTTATTATTGGCTTGGTTAAACAAAGTACTTGTTTATAATAGATATAATAGATGATGGAGTCATTTTGAAATTACACAGTTGGTGTAATAAAACCAGTTAAAACCTTATTTAAAAAATGTCACAGCTGGTCAAATGTATTAATGGCATATGGTTTAGTTTTCTCTCTTTTTTTTTCCCCAGAACAATATGTGCATTCTCATTTCACAGAGTGAGTAGAGGATTAATGGAGCAAGATAAACTTTCTCCTGGCTTTTCTTCTAGACAATCTACACTTTCATTAACTGCCTCGAGCTTTATTTATCTCCTTTCTCCATCTTCTCCGTCTTGTCTTTCTCTTCCCCATAGCACCCAATTATGGAATTCCTAAAATTCTGGGTAATGTAAGAGATAAATATTATATCATGTAGAGCATGTTTGAGAGGAAAAAGTTAATGCAGAAATTACACACTACATAAACAGAATGCCCACAACTGGCAGGCATAATTATTTTTCTCCTGTTGATATTACCAACTGTAATACTAAAGTTTAAAATGTGCCTCAAAACATAATATTTCAGCTGCATGTAGTCATCATACCAGTGAAGAATGTAATTGCATTATTTGTCTCCTCTGAAAGCTCTCACTCATAGCTATACCTTTTCTAAGATTTCTATTTGGAGATTTGCTTGATAGTTTCTAGAGATAATGCATCAATGGAAGTTTTGAAGTCAGGGCTCGTCAGGCTAAGCAGGCTGTACCTGGTCAAGTGGGTCACCCCAGAACGGTGCCAGGGCTCTGCCTGGAGCTTGGAGATGCCATCTCTAATCTACAGTTCTGCCATGAATTTGTTTTTTGTCATAAATGAAGCATGGGGCTGTGCTTTAATTTTCCTCACTGCCCTCTGTCAAGTAATAACCATAAATATTGTCCTGAATCATTAAGTCACAACCTGAAACGTGATCCTGCCCAGCTCCCAATCAGACGGCCATCTGGAAGATGAAAGAAGTCTATTTGGGTTTCAGAATGATCCAGACTCTAATTTGTAGTAACAGTCTTAACAGGCTGTTTCAGAGACATTAACCAGTGACTTGTCTCAGATTCTCAAGGAAGGTCCATTATCCACAGTTGGAGGTATTTGCTTCAAGCAGAACTGTGAATTGTAACTGTTGGAAAACTACCAGACTCTGTGGCTTTCAATCAAATGCCATGTTCTTCCATGGACACTAGATTTCTACCTAAAGGCAAGAATATATGCATAAAGCAGATGCATACATAATATATGTCCAAATATTCTCCATGTCACAAAGAAAGCAAATATTTCAAGAGAAGAAAACAAATTGCAGCTTCTACAAGCAAACAACAAAGCAACATGATAGATATATAATTTTTCCTATCACCCTGAGGTTACTTTTGTGGAGAAAAATAAATTGTACTCTTGTTTTGCTATAGAAATAATCCTGTAAACACAAAGAGAAAGACTTTATCAGAAGTCTGGAAACACATGCTTAAGCATGAGTATACCACTGATCAAAGGGATCAAGCAATTGCATCGAATATCTGAACTTCCTGGTCATTAGAGAAGCAAGCAATATCAATAGGAGATGCCTTTCCATTTCTACTTGGCTTTGAATTGGAAGACCAAAGAAAGAAAACAACAGGGGGAGATCATGTTTCTTCTCTTCTCTGAATTACACATTGCATCATTCTCGACAAGGGAGTGTGTTGAATTTAACTTTTGAACATTACAAGTGCACTAAAAAATAAAATAACAATTTTCATGTATAAATGCATGAAGTAAATGATATTTTAGACAAATGAGTGTGTCAGTGGTGAGCTGGAGCAAAACTAAACCAACATTAACAGCAAAAGAGTGTTTATCACCTTCAGGGAAGAAAATTTCATACCAACTTTCAGAATTCTTTTTTATTTGCCTCAAAATTTGTTCAGCATCTCTCACTGTCAGTAACTGGAAATACATATTAAATATTAATAATAATTAACAGCATGGACAAGATAGATAAAAAGAAATTTAAATGCATTTCATAGTCTTATTTAATTCTGATTTGAGCAAACAGATTTCAAGGCAAAGTCCATAGTTTAAGGCAATCATGGAAATCTGTACATCGACTGAGTATTAGTGTTAAGGAATAATTATTAACCTTGTTAGATGTGATGCTATTATGATAACACTTTTTCTATACAGTTCTTATCTTTTACATACCAAAGTATTTAGGAATGACATGACATGTTGCCTGAGATTTGCTTTAAAATACTCCAGAAAGATAGTAGGTGATGGGAGATGAAACATAATATAAATAATATTTGTAAAATATCAATGGTTATTGAAGAGCAGTGGTGGATACTTATGGTTTGTTACCCCTTCTTTTTCTACTTATATGTTTGCTTGTAATTTTTTTTGTAATAAAATACGTTGAAAGGTATTGATTAAGATTCTAGAACAGTGGTTCCCAACCAAGGTGACTTGGCTCCCTTATTCCTCCTAAATTCATAAAGTAAATTCTGGAGAAATTTTTGGTTGTATAATAACAGTTGGAAGGTAGAATGGTACTGGCATCTAATGTATGAAGCGAGGCCAGAGATGCTGCTGAATAACCGGCAATGAAGAGGACAACCCCCCAACAAAGAATTATCACCCAGCCCCGAAAGTCCACAGTGCCGAGATTGAGAAACTCTGGCCTAGACTGTGTCCTGTTAGGATAGAGTTGATAAATAGATTAAAAACTCTACACCTTTATAGAGTTTATAGTCTTCCAAAGAGAACAGGACAAGACAAATAGCTATCCTTCAAGGCATTCTGCCCTGGCCTCTGGTGGGGATGACTTCTCATAGTCAGTGCTCTGCAGGATGAACCCCTTCTAGTTGGGATGTTCAAGGAGGAACCATTGCTAGTACTTAATTATAACGCTATCCTCCAAAGAGGTTAAGAAGGGTCTTCCTCAGGAAGTCATTTTAATGGACAACTGCTGGTGCTAAGTTGCTTCAGTTGTGTCCGACTCTTTTCAACCGCACAGACTGTAGCCCACCAGGCTCCTCCATCCATGGCATTCTCTAGGCAAGAATACTGGAGTGGGCTGCCATTTCCTTCTCCAGGGAATCTTCCCCACCCAGGGATTGAACCCTGGTCTCTTAAGTCTCCTTCATTGCAGGCATGTTCTTTACCACTAGTGCCACGTGGGAAGCCCCTTAATGGACTGTTTAGTTCAGTCACTCAGTCCGACTCTTTGTGACCCCATGGACTGCAGTGCACCAGGCTTACCTGTCCATCACCAACTCCCAGAGGTTGCTCAAACTCATGTCCATCGAGTTGGTGATGCCATCCAACCGTCTCATCCTCTGTCGTCCCCTTCTCCTCCTGCCTTCAATCTTTCCCAGCCTCAGGGTCTTTTCCAATGAGTCAGCTCTTTGCATGAGGTGGCCAAAGTATTTAAGTTTCAGCTTCAGCATCAGTCCTTCCAATGAATATTCAGGATTGATCTCTTTTAGGATGGACTGGTTGGATCTCCTTGCAGTCCAAGCGACTCTCAAGAGTCTTCTCCAACACCACAGTTCAAAAGCTGGGAGAAGATAATAGCAAATGAAGCAACTGACAAACAACTAATCTCGAGAATATACAAGCAACTCCTACAGCTCAACTCCAGAAAAATAAATGACCCAATCAAAAAATGGGCCAAAGAACTAAATAGACATTTCTCCAAAGAAGACATACAGATGGCTAACAAACACATGAAAAGATGCTCAACATCACTCATTATCAGAGAAATGCAAATCAAAACCACTATGAGGTACCATTTCACACCAGTCAGAATGGCTGCCATCCAAAAGTCTACAAGTAATAAATGCTGGAGAGGGTGTGGAGAAAAGGGAACCCTCTTACACTGTTGGTGGGAATGCAAACTAGTACAGCCACTATGGAGAACAGTGTGGAGATTCCTTAAAAAACTGGAAATAGACCTGCCTTATGATCCAGCAATCCCACTGCTGGGCATACACACTGAGGAAACCAGAAGGGAAAGAGACACGTGTACCCCAATATTCATCGCAGCACTGTTTATAATAGCCAGGACATGGAAGCAACCTAGATGTCCATCAGCAGATGAATGGATAAGAAAGCAGTGGTACATATACACAATGGAGTATTATTCAGCCATTAAAAAGAATACATTTGAATCAGTTCTAATGAGGTGGATGAAACTGGAGCCTATTATACAGAGTGAAGTAAGCCAGAAAGAAAAACACCAATACAGTATACTAATGCATATATATGGAATTTAGAAAGATGGTAACAATAACCCTGTGTACGAGACAGCAAAAGAGACACTGATGTATAGAACAGTCTTATGGACTCTGTGAGAGAGGGAGAGGGTGGGAAGATTTGGGAGAATGGCATTGAAACATGTAAAATATCATGTATGAAACGAGTTGCCAGTCCAGGTTCGATGCACGATACTGGATGCTTGGGGCTGGTGCACTGGGACGACCCAGAGGGATGGAATGGGGAGGGAGGAGGGAGGGGGGTTCGGGATGGGGAACACATGTATACCTGTGGCAGATTCATTTTGATATTTGGCAAAACTAATACAGTTATGTAAAGTTTAAAAATAAAATAAAATTTAAAAAAAAAAAAGCTCAGCTTCAGTGCTCAGCTTTCTTTATAGTCCAACTCTCACATCCATACATGACTACTGGAAGAACCATAGCTTTGACTAGACAGACCTTTGTTGGCAAAGTAATGTCTCTGCTTTTTAATATGCTGTCTAGGTTAATGGACTGAGTTTTAGACAAAGATTGGAAGGAAAGGTGTTCCCGATAAAGAGAATAAAGAGCATAGAAGACCAAGATGTGAAGGCAGGGAAGCACACAGTGCTAGTGGGAACCACGAATGAGGGAAATCCATGATGTGCCTGAAAACATGGTCAGGGGCTCAAGGGGGAGTCTCAACACTGAGCAGAATGGTTGGTGCTTGTACTTTCTGTGTAGAGAGGGTGCCCTATTGGTCTCTGTCTTCAAGCCACCTGAAGCTCTGCTTATAGATGTTCCCTTTCAGCCAACTGCATATGGGCGTGGTGTGGTCAGCTCCCCAAGGACTCCACACAGGAGAGAGAGCAGAAACAGCAGGAAGAGGTGGAGCTGAGTGTGCTCAAGTGGGCGGCAGACATTCCCACCCCTGGAGTGCTTGTTATGCCCTGCTCTAGGCACCTTCCAGGCAACAGCATCTTTACTCCATATAACAACCCTGAGAGGGAGGTAGCATCAGCCCCATCGTGAGTTAAAGACTCTCTAACTTGGTGAGAAAGGTGGCTTTTCCTAAGGTCCCATGGCTCCTAAGTGTCATATGTGCGGTTTGGAGCCAGAACTGACTGATTCTAAAGGCACACACTGAGCCTCACCCTAGCCTTGCCATCTTCATGGGGCAGTAATAGCAGCCATGACAGTGAGTGAGATGCTCCAGGCTGGAAGCTCCTTGCTGGCCTGGCTGTGGGGGTGGGCAGTCCTGGTACAAATCCTCACAGGCTGAGACTGAGGCCAGGTGGACCAGGAGGGAGGGAGCAGGCACCACTGTTTCAGGTCACGCTACTGGCGCTGTCACCTAACTGAAGGAAGGGAAACTGCACACCCCAGCTGAGGGCTATGTCATCGACCCTGGGAGTGTGCTGGTCTTGGGGCTTTGAGACGCTTATGTTACAGGGGTATTTGGACAGGGAATTATCAGGAAGTAGAGAAAGAGCAGGAAAGCTGCCAACTCCAGGTCAGAGCTCCCTAATGGAGCCCTGGCTAAGAGGCACTTTGGGTGGTCCAGAATTGGTGCCTTCACAAAACAAGCAGGAGATACCTCTGTTCCCAGCTGACTCTCCCTGTGGCCCTAATCTGGCACCTGAGGCCACTGCCTCAGCTTTGAGGGTTCATTAGTGTCCCTGTCTGGGCAGAGTGGGCTGGAAGAGCAATTGGGAGGGACAAGAAAAGCTGGAAGCCACTCACTCGAGGACTTGACAGAGCTGACAATGGGCAGAGGGAAGGATCCTGGAGCGGGAGCCCATGATGCTGCTCCCCAAATGCATTGCAGACAGACTTCGATGCCTTTGAATAAGGGCTTAGAGTTAACCAGCTCTGGCACTAACTAGCTCTGCGACCAATCACTTGACCTCTCTGAATTCTTTTTCTTATCAACAAAATGATAGAAAAGTGACTTCTTCATAGGGTTGCTGTGAGAATTAAACAGTGAGCATTCATAGACTGCTCGGCCCAGTGCCCTACACATCTCAAGTATTCAATAGATGGGAGATTTTACTCTTGTCATAGTTTTTCTCACATAGATAATGCCTCAGGCTCTGTCTCAGCAAGAGGTTGTTACAATGATCCAATGAGCTCGTCTACACATATGAAAGTACAGCTTAGGCTGCAAAGCACCACAGAGACAATGGTTAGTCTTCTAAGTGGGGATATGCTGTCGTGGTTCCCTCATCTTCTTTCCTGGGTTCAAGGAAATGCCCACTCGAACATCCACTGAGTTAGGAACATCCATTGAGATAGATATCTGTTAAGGGTAATTGACTGTCACATTGGATGATTATTGGAAGAATAATCCTGACTTCAGAGAAGTTACCTGCCATGGGCAGCTTGCTTTCTACATATACCCAACATGAGAGAAGAAGCTCTGCTCACAGAAGACATTGGTTTCAGAGCCTGGGGGCCTCAGGATGGAGCAACTGCTTCATCGTTCTTGTTTTCCTTACCTACCAGCCTTCCTTCCACCCCAGCTTCCTGTCTTAAACAGAACTTTTTCCCATACATGTTTGTTAGACAAGTGATTTTCTTTTTTTAACTTTTTAACAAATTGCTCAGGCAACCTAGTGAGCCAGGCTCAGGGTTGTGTGTGTAACCCTCCGCTGACCCCAACCCTGGGAGGCTCCGGGGGACACAGTGAGGAAGCCCAGGACGCCCAGCCATTTGCCTCTTCAGACCTTTGCAGTCTAGAGACTTCAGTGAGAAGCTCTGGAGAGAAGAGTCCTCGTGATTGTTTACTCTTCCCTGCTTCCTGTGGGGCCTGCGGCCTCCAGTGGCCTCACAGATGGCCCCTCTGAGTTCTATTCTTCAGACAACTGAACCTTCACAGAAATCTGGAGAGACGGCATGACGGTCTGAAAATGTCTTCTTTTCAATCTGCTGAAAGTTTGGCTTTAGGTTTGGGACAAAGGTCAGGTCAGTGTTGAAGCTCCCCGTCCCGGGTCACCCCAAGCTGTGAAGGTGGCCCTTCGGGTCTGCTCTGATACAGCCATTGCCATTCTCCTTGTCATCACCCCATCCTGCACCTTGGAGGCTGTGCTCTGAATGTTTTGCTTCTCCTGATGTTACTTAAGCCCTGTGGTCACTGGCCCGTTCTGGCCTCTTGTCCACCACATCTGTCTTTCTGTCTGGTCTGCCCAAACCCATCCCCATGTGTCAACCTTCCCACTTCCGGGTTGGTCTCTGAGCCCACAGCAGGCTTGGCTGCTCCCTGGTTCTGAGGACCATGCCTGGGAGGACTTCTCTGGGTCCTCGTGGAGAAGGTGTTGCCTCTCTAGTCGGGGAGAGCTGCCTGGCAATGCTATAACGTGGGGCGGCCTTGTCCTCATATGGATTAAAGACCATTGGGTGGAGTTAGCACCACAGCCTGTGCTGTCTGGCTATAGGAGCTCCCCATAAACCTGATTCAACGCTCTGGGGTCATTGGGAGCCACAGGGCCTGAGAGCAGGCCTCCTGAGCCTGAACTCTGAGCCTCTTGTGAGCAGTCTGTGGTCCACCATGATGTGTTCCAGAGACCCAGCTACCACGCCCTTTCCTGGCTTCCTTATGGCCACTGGATAGTCCCCCAAACCCAGCAGCACAACTGGCCTCGACTGCTACCAGGCACCAGGTAGAGTGTGTCAGATTCTGAACTCAGACTGTCTAGGTTTGAACCCTGGCTCTGCTGCTTATTAGCTGTGTGGCCTCAGGCAAGTTGCTCAACCTCTCTGCGCTTCCACGGCCTCATCCATAAAGTGCAAGTGATAATAGGACCTACCTGCTTTGGTTGTTGTAAGAATCAAATGAGTTCACATCTGGAAAGTGCTTGTATCAGCACCTGGCATACAGTAAGAATTCATAAAATATAATATGCAGGGATCCAATGTCAATTTTTGCATGGGATAATAGGAGTAATTACTGGGCAGATGCTGTGAACTTTCTAAGTGGTGGGGTTGAAATTCACCTAGAATATAGTGGGGAAAGAAAAAGCAGTTGACATCCTCAGTGCTAGAGAGACATAGATTATTTGCCTTGGTTTCTTCTATTGTAAAACAGGAAACAGAGACCTCCACATAGAATTTTTTAATTAAATAAAATAATCCAAATAACTCTCAGTACCAGGGAAAATATTTAATACACACTTAGCTATACTTATTACTGTTATTAATGTAGCTGAGACGGCCAAGGAAAGCGTTGTTCTCGGATTCCAGCCCTCCAGGGCAGTGGATCCCCAACATTTTCGGCACCAGGGATTGATTTCACGGGAGAGAGTTTTTCCACAGATTGGGCGTGGGGGAGGTGGTCTCAAGATGATTCAGGCACTCTACACTTACTGTGCACTTTCTCTCTAATCTAACGCTGCCGCTGATCTGACACAAGGGATCCTCGGCCCAGAGCTTGGGGACCCCTGTTTCACGGGATATTGTCAATGTCTGGAGTAATTTTTGGTCATTATAATTGAGGCGTATCTGGTGGGTAAAGGCCAGGGATGCTGCCAACCATCCTACAATGTACAGTTCAGCCCCACCCAACAAAGAATCACCCAGCCCCAAACCTCCATAGTGCCGAGGCTGACTGCTCTGAGCCTAGATAGTGCCACAGGGAACCACATTCCCAACTATTGTGAAATCCCCCTCAGAGCAGAAATACCTCTGAACAGAGTTTCCACATCTTGCACAGAGAAAAGAAGGAGATAATAATTAGATTTATTGGGTTAATTAACTTCAGGTTTTACAAACGCCAGAATCAGGGAAGCCCATGAAAGCAATATTGACTCTGGACCATGTTCCCAGAACAGCCGCTTGATTGAATTCTCCCTAACAGTGATCAGAGGCTCATCAGATGTGGGTTCTGGCTCAGCGGGCTTCTACAGGTCAAACTCTCCCTGCTCCTTGCTTAGAAGGGCCCATGCTTGGTTCAACAGTTCTCTGTTATTATTCTGAAATTCTTAATTTTTTTTTATCAAGGGGCCACACATTTTCATTTTGTATTGGGTTCCCCAAATATGTAGCTTGTTAGTACAAGCTACTGAGTTTTACATGCTTTATGTTCTTTCTGCATGGTATCTATCAACTTCTGAAATTGTGTGTTTCACTTGTTTACTTGTTTTCCACTGTCTCCTCCAAACAGAAGAAAAACTCCTTAACAGGAAGCACCTTGTTTGTCTTGAGAGTCTTTGTAGATAAACAAGTGAACAACCGCTATAGCTTCTAAAACCAGACAAAGATCTGGGAACACTTCATGCACAAAAGCATTGGTTTTTCTCAAAGGAAGGTGCCTTAAAAACCAATGCTTAAGCATGGTCATTTCTCATATTCACCCTTTCCTATCGCTTATCTACCCAGAGTATCTGGAACCTCAGTGAAA
The DNA here is from genome assembly GCF_029407905.1 of Bubalus kerabau. Lineage (NCBI taxonomy): Eukaryota > Metazoa > Chordata > Mammalia > Artiodactyla > Bovidae > Bubalus > Bubalus kerabau. The sequence goes on along the minus strand of NC_073631.1, from coordinate 73,516,203 downwards.
TTAGGACCCCTGTAAAATCACCTTCTGTATTCATCATCTAGGAAATGAACTGGAGGACAGGATAAGAAAAGCTTTTTTTTTTCTTGAGTTATTCCAAGAATAAGTTCCTTTCTTCAAGTGTGATTGGAGTAGAGACTGTTCACTGTCCTCTTGATTCATTCTTCCTCTTTATTTTAGCAACATGATGTCCAGAATTTTTTCTGGGCACCAGCCACTCAGCTTGGGCCCCCCTTGAATCTAGCTGTGCTGTGTAACTCATTATAGCCAATAAGATATAAGCAGAAATAAATTGTAGAATAACATTAATTCCACAGAGTGACTTCAAGAATGCAGTAAGCTAGCATGTCCCATAACGGATTTAGAGCAGCGCCTGACTCTAAGTGAGCACTCAATACATGTCGGTCACAGTCGTCATTATTATTTGAATTTCCAATTTTTTGCTTGTTTCAGAAAGATTAATTATGACTCTTCCACTGTTCTTATAACCAAGTGGTATCACAAGCTTCTCATTATTGATTCAGAGGCAGTTTGTTTATTGTCATTTGTTATTGTCTTTGTTTCGTTGCTAAGTTGTATCTGCCTCTTTGTGACCCCAGGGACTGCAGCATGCTAGGATCCCCTGTCCTTCACTATCTCTCTGAGTTTGCTCAAATTCATGTCCATTGAGTCATCTAATCATCTCATCCTTTGCTTCCCTCTTCTCCTTTTGCCTGCTATCTTTCCCAGCATCAAGGGCATTAATATTCATTGAATATTCATAGGAAGCACTGATGCTGAAGAAGGAGCTCCAATACTTTGGCTATCTGATGTGAAAAGCCAACCCACCGTAAAAGACCCCGATGCTGGGAAGGATTGAAGGCAAAAGGAGAAGAGAGCAGCAGAGGATGAAATAATTAGATGGCATCACTGACTCAATGGTCAAGAATTTGAGCAAACTCTGGGAGATAGTGATGGACAGGGAAGCCTGGTACGCTGCAGTCCATGGGGTCACAAATAGCCATACATGACTTAATGATGGAGCAGCAACAATTGTCATTTAGCAGAGTTCATTATCTTTGAGGAGACATTGCAGTGGACTAAGTATTAACAATCAACAAAGCATCTTCCTATCAGATTCCAATTCTTATGGGCAAAGTTATCCCTGGGGCCTGGGAAAACACATCCCAGCTCAGATCTGCTGTTAATACTCTGTCCTCTGTATGAGGCTTTACCCAGCGCAGGCATTTCCAAAGGCACTTAGAGCCTCAGTGGAAGTAGCCAGAAGCCTGTGTTTTAGCAATAACAGCTTCCTATTTACAATATTTCCAAAGCACTATGCCATAAAACTGGGATGAGTTATGAGAGAGAGAAATAGAACAAAATAAATACATTTCCCTCAGAAAGCAACTGAATCTAAGGTCTGGCAAAGGATGCAGCATCAGTAGTTCAAGCACCTGACCTTGAATTCCGACAACCAGGATTTCAGTCCCAGCTCCGCCCTTCCAGCTGGGTGACCTTGGGCAAGTCACGTCTCACCAAGTGTTCGTGTGTGGAATAGCAATGCCCACCTCATACAGTTGTGGTTGATTTAACAAGTGAATCACAGTGAGAGGGTGCATGCACAGTGTTTACAACAGCATCTGGAGCACAGTGGGCTGCCCTGGTTGTTACTGTCGGCTCGTTCAGAACTAATCAACCCCAAATCTTCCTTGTCACATAACTTCCAACAGAGCTTCCTGATGACAGAACAAGTTCCGCAGGTCCCCCACAAGCGACAGAGCCAGTGGGCCAGCAATTTCTATTCTCCCAGAGAGAGAGAGAATTTCCTGTTTTTCTGGTCAGTTATAGAAGTCATAATCACCTCCTATCCTCAGTGTTCAGCATCTTAAACCATGCTCCGTAAATAGAACACATTCTGTCGCCTTTTAGCCCAGCCCCTCCCAGCCAGGACCATCTTATGGAATGTTTCCATCCATTTCTTTATGTTGTCTGATTTGGAGTCTGATTCAGAACTTCAATTTGGTGTCTGATTCAGAGCCTTGGGAATCACATCCTCCATTCATTTCTCACCCTAGGTGACTCTCTGTGAACAGGCCTCACAGAGGGACTCTGACAATCTCCTGGACTGAGATGTGGACCCAACACATTTTAAGCAGGGAGGGAATCCCTTTGAGCTGCATAGACCATGATGAATGTTCATGAGAAAGTGCTTTAATACGTGCAGACTCAAAGGATTTCTAAACCCAGAAGGGGTAGGAGCAGAGGTCATGAGAAATAGGATAAGCATTCGGATCTAAGACCCCCATTCTTTCAGAGATCCACACCCTTCCTTGTGTTTTCTCCCAGAAAGCAGCAAAAAGCATCATAAACCACAAGAGTGCTTTAAGCTCAGGCTGGACACACACATGCACGATAACAACTCTCTCATGGCCCCATTATATAGAGCTCACCTCTTGGTCTAGCTTGAAAATATCTATAATAATACAATTCAGAAATAAGTCATCTCATTTTCTATTGGTCTTTGTTATTGAATCAATAAGAAGTTTCCCATTTTAAATAAATACACTACTCTCCTGAAAATAATGGTCACAGGGTTTTAGAAATAAGTACATTCCTTAATCGCACATAACCTGCCATCCAAAGAAAGTGGGAGGAACCAGGCTATGCCTTGGACAAGCAGTTGCTTGTATACATGGGTCTCAGTGGGTCTCTCTGCTTCTCTGAGTGCAATAATGAAGGCATTAAATTACCAGGTCAGAGGCCCCAATTCACAAAGAAATAATATCAGTTTATTATTTCTAATTTTATTAAGTTAGAAAATAGTCTTGAGATGTAATGTCATCCCAGAAGGGCTAAAGTATTGATTATGTGAAGCTGCATTCATGGATAATTCAAGGAGCCTGATTTCATTTAATTTCAGTGACTTAAAGCATTCCAACAAATTTCCTATAAAGCAAATAATCCTAAATTATTCCCATAAATAATGTAGCTATATGTTCAGATTTACTTAGTATTTACCCATTACACATTTTGCATTATGACTTAGAAAAAAAGGATTATCTTTAATCCCGTTTTCCTGATCCCCAGTGTCTTCCTGGAGGCAAACAGGCCTTTAAAAGAATATATTGCCATTTAAAAAGATGAATATGGATGTTATCCATATAGGACTTGTGATAATCTATTGATGCTGTCATTTCCTTATAATTCTATTATGTCTGAAGTTGAAACTAAATACTCAATAATGTGAGATTATGACTACAAGGAAAAGCATACAGCCAAGCATCGCCTTGTGGACCTACTTTAGGCAGACTTACAGAGAACACTGAAGCCTCCAGGAGCCTCATTCTCCCCTGCCTTCTGGCAAGCTCTAACTTGAGGGGGACCAAAAAGTAGCCTTTGTTTCACTAGCTGCAAACCACATTCTCCCACACTCTCCAGGAAGAGACCCCAGGGCCACAGGATCTGGCGAATAGGACATCCCCATACCAAAGGCAACAGCTTAATCAACATTTAATGAACACTGACTACATTCCAAGATCCAGGCAAGGCTCTGAGGGATGTAAGATTAACCAAATCATATTTCCACCCTTCAAGAAGTTCCCAATTTGCTGTGTGTCCAGATAGTGAGAGGCTCAGGGCAATGATGTGCAGGGTGGCTGGGGGCCTCTTCTCCCTGAGCAGAGATTGTCAAGGTGAAAAACTCACTGTCCTCTCCAACCACTGCCACATTTATGGCATTGCTTTCCATTTCCTTCTTCTCTTGAGCACAGGCATTCATTTTTTTCATTAATCAGGCAGCTAGTCAACCCCTGCCTGCCATGTACCAGGTGCTACTTTAGGCATTAGGAATACAGTGCCCAGTGAGCTGCACACCAGGCCCTTGAGAGATTTACAGTCTAGCAGAGAACACAGACAAGTCAATGAACACTTTTTGGTGTGTTCCACAGTGCAAGCATAAATGCTTGGTGTCATAGGGTTGTGGATGGCTGTGTGGGGGAGGCGGCGTCTAAGTTGAGTCTTCAAATATGTGTATGTGCTAAGTCGCTTCAGTTGTATCCAACTGTTTATGACCCTATGGACTGCAGCCCACCTGGCTCCTCTGTCCATGGGATTCTCCAGACAAGAATACTGGAGTGGGTTGCCATATTCTCCTCCAGGGGATCTTCCAGACCCATGGATCAAACCAACATCTCTTACGTCTCCTGCATTGGCAGTGGGTTCTTTACCACTAGCACCACCTGGGAAGCCCCCCAAACATAATAACACCATACTAAAGGGGAGGTGAGAATGGATACAGCCTTCTAGACAGAAAGGAGCCTCAAGTGCCAAGACCCAGAAATGAGAGAGAGTGACATGTCAGGAACTTCACGGGTGGTCTTTCGGGAATACCCAGTTGAGAGAGAAAAGCAGAGCCAACTCCAAGAAGGCCTGGTCTCTGGATGCTGTGTTGCCGGGGTGGGGCCCTGGCTGACTCGCCTGTTTGGCCACGGATCTGTTCCACCGACCCACCCACCTACCAGCATACCTCCTTGGTATGCTGCGCCCCATAGGCCAGAGAATCCAGTGGACATGCCCTCCTTCATCTCTCACTCACAACCCCCAGGTTATTAATTAGACTTTTGCCATCTCTGCTCCCAAGGTTTTGTGAGCAATAGGCAAAGTACCTTCACACATAATGAGCCTGCAGTTACTGATCTAAACCTGAGACTCACACCCTCAAGACTGTTTCCTCTCAGGATATTTATTAGCTCAGAAGACATGTGTGGGCAGAGCATGTTATTTAGTGACCTGTAATGCCTGAATAATGATCACAATAAATCAGACCTCATTATTATGTGCGGGAGAGCTGGACGGCCCAACTGGCTAGGTAATGAGGTCTAATTTAATGCCCTTGTATTATTCTCCACATGTTGGCTGTGAAGTCAGGAGCAGGGGGCAGGTCTCATAGGTCCAGATGCCCTGAATGTGCAGCAGTTACATGGGGAGGCTAGTGGCCAGGCATATGTTAGGAGTCAGGAAAAGAGCGCTCTGTCCCTCTGAGTGGCTTTCTACCAAGGTCTGGTCCTCTCACACTCCCTTAAACAGGAAAAACTAATAGCTAGAGCTAATTATAACAAACCGCAGCACCCTGGGATCTATTTCTTAGGCATTCAAGGCAAGTTATAGAGACAAGAAATGCCAGCATAGACAGAGAAAGCAGACTCTGCATGAAAAGAAATACAGCCATCAGAGGGCTTACTTTGTGAGCCACGCTTCTCCAAATGGTCTCTAAAAGCACCTGTTCAGGGTACCAGAGCCAGGGGAGATAGCCCTGGGTCCAGTCTTCTCTGGATGTGGCCAGCCCTCATTTGTTTCTTGCTGTGAGGAGCAATCCATTATTGTGGTTTTTAATTCTTCATACACAGCCTGTTCTCATTGATTACCTAACATCATTAGTTTGGGCCCATCCCATACAAAAGTCAATGGAGTGATCAATTTTGACCATATGAGATACAAAAATTTTCTCTTAAAGCATCCAGAGACTGAGATCATTTATCTTTTGCCCACCAAATTGTAAATCTTTTCCTGATATTGGTTTCTTGTTGGGTAGCAGACATAAAGAAGGAGCCAGCCAGAGACCTTTATGTAAGGTGGCCTTCTCCAGCTCCCTATGGAGCAATCATCCATGAAACCTCTGACAGCTGACGGCCGTTACAAAGTCTAATATCTGTGTGTGACATCAGGTACCAAACAGGCTGTAACGCTGGACACTCTGTAAGCTATAGCTCTCTCACTCCCCTCCTCTGTGATTTCCAACCTTCTCATTTCTAACGGTGGAACAGGTTACACCCAGCAAAGCAGCAGGCACCACCACATGTTTGGGGCTAGCTGCTGCTGCTGCTGCTAAGTCGCTTCAGTCGTGTCCGACTCTGTGCAAGGGGTGATGTAGCTCCCATTAAAAACAATGTTTAGTCAAGTCCTTCTTGTCCTCCATGGCAACAAAATAGCAGGGTTCTCTTGCATTCTCCTGAGCTACATCTTGAGCATTTATTTCTTTGGGGCCCAGAGAAAAAGCTTTCTCTGTGTCACCACTTGACTCAGGTTCCTAGGCCTGCTTCTCTTAGATCTGGGATCTCCAGGCTCATAATCAGACAGGAAATCTTTTAATAATACACACTATGATGCAGGATGGTCATCCCAAGTATAGGAGGGCAACTTCTGGGAGAAATTCAATTGTGTTTAAAACACTCAGAAAAATAGAAAAAGAATATTTGTTCCCTTCCAAAATCTCCTGTGTTACAGGTTGTCTAGCTAGAGTTTTAGATGAATGTGACAGGTATGTACAACATAAAACAAATCATTGAGAAGGGGCCAAGTGTATGCTGGGCTACCGAGGCAGTTTTTCTTGTTTAGAAGACAAAGCAGTGAGATGGAAGGGAGCAGACTAGTAGAGTAGAATCTATTGGAGGTTCAAAGTGATCACAATGAGGTGAAAACTAATTATAGTCAAAATTATCCTTGAACATCATTCAGTATAGTGTCTACTGGAAGTGGACAGCCTGGATCTCAGTACAGTCAACCCAGCTAGCTTTTCTCTGGTCTTGAAATACACGACTGTGTCCTCTCTTGAGCTTTTATTTAGGGACCAGTTGGCATAAAAGTATGTGTGTCCCTAACACTAGACTGTCACAGAGTGTAAAAGGAGGCTGATTCTGTGAGGGAAGAGGAAAGCTGAAGTCACCTGCAAGAGAACAAGGTCGAGCTTCCACTCCACAGACACTGTAGCACGATGGCTCTCAGAATTCACCTCCATTAGAATCACCAGAGGCTGGTTGAAGGACGGACTGATGGACCCACCCCCGAGTTCTGATTCAGTAGGTCTGAGGGCCTGAGAATCTACATCCCTTGCGATGCTACAGCTAGTGCAATGAACACACTTTGATAACCACTGTTTTAGGGTGGACCTTGTTTTGTGGACTGATGGTGGAGAGCTTCTGTCCTAACTGTGCATTATTGGCACATTACTGCCACACTCCCGTTTACCCAAAGCAATCACCTGTCTCTGGCTGTCGTTTCTATCAGCTTCACTTCATTCTATTATTGGTCTATTTTCCCAGGCTGAGGATGAATATATAATAGCCTTCACACTGCCAAATGAGTTCATCTTTAATTCCTTGTGATATTGGCCTACAGTCTTTTCCATCATTTCACCGACAGTACCTAGATTTGCCAGAATGTTCAATATTTTTATATGTAGGCAATACTGTTTTTGTTTCTATGTCAGGCATTCCCACATGCGCATAATTCATTAGCTATTATCAGTCAAACTTACCCACAGAAAAAGAAGCCATAAAAGAGTAAATAACACAAGTTGCAGAATATATTCAACTCAAAGGGTTGAAGCAATGGCTTATGACAAGATTCAGAGCATGCATATTAATCAAGTGCAAGTTAGATATATATAACATTTCAGAGACAAATAATTAAAACATTATTTGACATACAACATTCCTTCACAGGTAGGGCTTAAATATTAAATTCATGCTAAGCGCGCATAGTTGAACCACATAAATTGCGTCAGTGAGGTATTCCATTGAATATCTTTTACTGTTATAAGGAAAATATAAGTTAGACTATTCAAAGGAATAAAAAGAAGAAAGGCAGAAATCTACCTCACAGCTAATTCCCTGGCTTCAGAAGGTGACCAATAAAGCAAAGTAAACTAATAAAAGGCAATTTACACAGTGGAAAGAAAAAGACACTGAACAAAATTTATTTCACTTGTGGCCCCATCAGGACCAGAAAAGCTTCTCTCCCAAAGCCCAGAAATCCTAAACTATGAAAAACTTCAGAATTAGGTTTCATCTTTTGTGTAGATTCATTTAAGAAATTTTGGTTGAGCTTTGTTTTGTGCCTGGATTTCTAAGAATATTATATGCAACATACTACAACATTCTTTTTCTCTATATGTCTTTTCCCTCCTGCTGCTGCTGCTGCTAAGTCGCTTCAGTCGTGTCCAACTCTGTGCGACCCCATAGATGGCAGCCCACGAGGCTCCCCCGTCCCTGAGATTCTCCAGGCAAGAACACTGGAGTGGGTTGCCATTGCCTTCTCCAATGCAGGAAAGTGAAAAGTGAAAGCAAAGTTGCTAAGTCTTGTCCGACTCTTAGCAACCCCATGGACTGCGGCCCACCAGGCTCCTCCATCCATGGGATTTTCCAGGCAAGAGTACTGGAGTGGGGTGCCATTGCCTTCTCCGCTTTTCCCTCCTACTCTGTAATTAAAATATCCAGCATATAAATACTTTCTCTTGTCTCCGGCTTTTCATGGGTAAAAGCTGTAATTCTAGGAGAGACCTAATTACATAGTCCATGTTGCACTCTGTGCCAATTTAAACTTTAGCAAGAATTTTACAGTCTCAACTTACGACATTTCCCAAGTAAACATCCACAGGTATCATTGGTTCCTAATTGCCTGAAAAGGGTCAATATCTTCAAGCTACCAGGATTTAAAGTTCGGAGAATATATGGTGAGCCCTGACGGATCCACACTAAATATTATTCTTCTATTCTGGACATTAATCTACACTGAGGACTGGGGAGGCCCTGCGGTTCTTGTTTTCCTCCTTTAGCTATCACAAGCACCATTCTCCAGCTCCTATAGGCTGTTCCTAGGCCTTATTTCCCTATCTCCTTCTTTCAGAAAGCCCCAAATTAATGTCTGTATTTTTCAAAGCTACACTAATTGATAGAAATGAAGAACCCGGAAATCTCAATGGTTTAACAAATTTTTTTCTCACTCATGTCACAGCCCGCTGAGATTGTTCTTGATTGGAAGGTTCCCCTCATATGATGATTTATGGACCCAGACGCTTTCCATCTTGTGGCTCAGCATTTTCATTAGGCAGCTCCCGAAGTTGTTCTAGAAGTCATTTCCACCTAACCAGCTGAAGGGGCAATAAGCATGGAGAACCTCTCATGGATAGTGGGGCACATCACTGCCACTCATGTTGCTCTGGCCCAAGCGCAGTTGTACAGTCACCCAATTGCAATGGAGGCTGGAAGTGCAGTTATGTCTGAAAGCCCAGGAGGAAGAGGAAGCAGGTTTGGGTGATTTCCCAGCAGCCTCTGCCACAGTGATCTTTGGACATTCTTTCATGATTGAAGATGGAAGTAGGGAGGAAACGTGGCTGACCTGCTGTCTGTAGCCTCTGTCATTCCTAGTGTTTGGACTTCTTGGTAAGAGAAATCCTAGGCTTGCCCATGGGAAGAGTCTTCTAAGGGATGAGAGGAAAGAAAAAAATGACAAAATGAATACCAAGAAATTATAGCTCCTTTGTTGCTATTGATGTATGTGCATGAATTTAAAACAATTAAGCAGACATAACAGAAAGTTAGGAATTCATTGTGAGAAGCTCAGAGAAATAACTGATAGCCCACAAAATTTTAGCACCTTCTTAGTATACAACTGAGGCTGGCCTTTTGCTTCCCATTGTAAGAGAGAGGCTCATCTAAGGATTCTGATTTTGCCAAGCTACATAATGCGATTTGTTGGTGTCATCTCGTATGTTAGCAACTGTGAGATGTCAGCACAATGCATGCTGTAGACCCAGGTGGTACCTGCTCAGATGCACAGGGAATGCCAACAACAAAACATCTGAAGAATTGCGAGAAGGACTCTCTAGTACTAATGGCTCTGTGTGAGGCAAGGATCTCAGAGAATCAATAGTCACTGAGTTCCTAGGAGTAATTTAATTTTTATGGTAAACTCTTAAGGTAGCTTTTCCATGACTATTCCTATTTTGGGTGTAACTTTATCTTATTTGCTTTTATGAACACAGTCAAGACTGGAAACCTTTATCACTGAGAAAGAGTTCTCAGATTTTATTTGGCCATCATTTCATCAGATTTGCCAATCCAAACCAGATCTGGGGACCCCAGGCAGAGAAGGGATCTGGAATCTGGGAGAACACACAAATGCACAATCACTTCTTCCTCCCAGACAACATCACAAAGGCCAAAGAAACCGAGATGAATCAAGAAAGGGCTGTGTTTCCTCCCTTAGGTCCAGTTTCCATTCTTATAAGACTTCTGAGAAGAATGACCTTATATGGGTTCAGTCCTGCTCCCTAAAAATATAATAAACTAGATCCCAGAAAAGACCAGAGATCTGACAGAGTTCTCCTCTCACTGATTTCAGGGCCCACCACCTTCAGCCTACCTCAGAAATGTTTCATTGCCTAGGTGAGAGACGTTATAAGATCTCTATAGTCCCTATGGAGCAAAGTATCTGGGCTATTTTATGTAGTTCTCAGGATTAGAATGCCTGCTGCTGCTGGTGCTTAGCTGCTCCGTCTTCTGACTCTTTGTGACCCCATGGACTGTAGCCCTCCAGGCTCGTCTGTCCATGGAATTTTCCAGGCAAGAATACTGGAGAGGGTTGCCATTTTCCTCCTCCAGGTGATCTTCCAAACCCAGGAATCAAACCCAAGTCTTCTGTGTCTCCTGGATTGCAGGTGGATTCTTTACCTGCTGAGCCATCAGAGAAGCCCCATTAGAATGCCTAGCACTCTCTGGTGGAGAAGGCAATGGCACCCCATTCCAGAACTCTTGCCTGAAAAATCCCATGGATGGAGGAGCCTGGTGGGCTGCAGTCCATGGGGTCACTAAGAGTCAGACATGACTGAGTGACTTTACTTTCACTTTTCACTTTCCTGCATTGGAGAAGGCAATGGCAACCCACTCCAGTGTTCTTGCCTGGAGAATCCCAGGGACAGGGGAGCCTGGTGGGCTGCTGTCTGTGGGGTCACACAGAGTCGGACTGAAGTGACTTAGCAGCAGCAGCAGCAGTACTCCCTGGTGGTTCAGCGGTAAAGAATCTGCCTGCAAGGCAAGGAACTTGCAAGAGATATGGGTTCAATCCCTGGGTTGGGAAGAGCCCCTGGAGAAGGAAATGGAAACCCACTACAGTATTCTTGGCTGGAAATCCCCATGGACAGAGGAGCCTGGCAGGTTACAGTTCCTGAGGTCACAAAGAGTGGTACACATCTGAGTAAACAACAAACAACAGCAGTACTATTCAAATCTTTAGAAAGATTTTCTGCGACATCATGACAGTGCTCTATGCAGTTCAGCTGCTCAAGATTTATTTGCAGATTTGTTAGTCTTTGCTTCTTTGTTGTGCCTCCTGGTCTCCCATCTCATGTTCCTTTCAGTAATTGTTACCTTTACGGTCAATGGACACAAATAGGAAATTAAAAAGCTACCTCCTTCCCTCTGTGAATGAAATGGGGCTTCCTCCAGACTTTCCTTCCTCAGTCCTGAGTGACATTTTATTCCAAGTTGATCAGGAAGGTCTTAGTTCATAGTCAACACCCAAGTTTCTATAAAATAGCATTAAGAAGAGTTTCACCATCAATGATGAATAGGAGGGCAATTAGGAAACTTCAGGAAGCTCTGTGATATGGTAGAGGTCACATATTGAAAGGCTAATGGGGGTGGGGAGGCTGGAGGGTCAACAAAGCTGGATGGAACATGGGGTCGTCACCTGCTGCATCTGCTGTGGCCACCAACCCACCCAATGTTACCAGATCTACTGGGTTTTTTTTCCCCCCAAGAGAAACTGGGAATAAATACTTTTGTATGAATTTATCCCAATCCTACAATGATGAAAATCAATTCATTTGAAATATTTTGCTAGCTTAACCAATCGTATCTGATGGTGGCTGTCCATAGGGCCTCTGGTTCATAACCACTACAATTATATCCCTCTGCAAGTAATTGAAAGCCAACTATTGTTTTGCTTTTAATTTTTACTGGAGTATAGTTGATTTACAATATTGTGTTAGTTTCATGTATACAGCAAAGTGGAGAACCAGCTACTACTGAAATGTTCCATTTGTTCATTGGTGCAATTTCAGGTCATAGGATTTCCATGTCCAAAATAAACCAATACACATTCAGAACTTATTACTAGAAATAGAGATAAACAAAATAAATACAACCTATAGGGAGAAGTAAGAATCTTTGTGTGTTTTGCCTTTTCTAAAAGTGTGATCGTTCCTCCACATTGTAAGTTACTCAACGTGACTAGATACAATTTTCACTGAAAAGGGAAGGTTTTTTTTAAAATTGGCATATAGTTGATTTACAATATTAAATTAGTATGAGGCATTCTGCATAGTGATTCAGTATTTTTATAGATAATACTCCATTAAAAGTTATTACAAGATAATGGCTATAATTATGCTATATAATTTATCTTAGCTGCTTATCTATTTTATATGAAGTAGTTTGTGTCTCTTAATCCTATACCCATGTCTTGCCCCTCTCTCCTTCTCTCTCCCCACTAGTAACCACTGGTTTGTTTTCTATTTCTGGGTTTGTTTCTGTTTGGCTATATACTTCTGTTTGTTTTATTTTTTAAAAGCCACATATAAGTGATATCGTATGATATTTACCTTTCTCTGATTTACTTCACTTAGTATAATAATCTCTAGGTCCATCCATGTTGCTGCAAATGGCAATATCTCATTCTTTTTTATAGCTAAGTAGTCTTCCATTTCAGAGAAGGCAATGGCACCCCACTCCAGTACTCTTGCCTGGAAAATCCCATGGACGGAGGAGCCTGGTGGGCTGCAGTCCACGGGGTCACTAAGAGTTGGACACGACTGAGTGACTTCACTTTCACTTTTCACTTTCATGTATTGGAGAAGGAAATGGCAACCCACTCCAGTGTTCTTGCCTGGAGAATCCCAGGGACGGGGGAGCCTGGTGGGCTGCCGTCTGTGGGGTCACACAGAGTCAGACACGACTGAAGCGACTTAGCAGCAGGAGCAGTCTTCCATTTGGATAAGGGACTGGCTGCCCACTCCAGGATTCTTGCCTGGGGATTCCCATAGACAGAGGAGCCTGGCAGGCTACACATGGTGTTACACAGAGACAGACACAACTGAGCACCTAACACTACTAGATTTCACTGTATATATACCACATCTTCTTTATTGATTCATGTATCGATGTACACTTAGATTGCTTCCACATCTTGGGTATTGCAAATAGTGCTGCTATGAACGTCAGGGTACATGTACCTTTTCAAATTAGCATTCTTATTTTTTCTGAATACATACCTAAGAGTAGAATTGCTGGGTCATATGATAGCTCTATTTTTAGCTTTTTGAGGAAGCTCCATACTATTTTCCACAGTGGTTGTACCAATTTAAGTTCAAACACATTGTAAAAGATCTACGTTTTTTACTCTCCCCCGTCCCATTTTGTGTTTTTTGATGTTTTACATCAAAAATTTTACAATTTAAGTTTGTACCAATTTAAGTTCAAACACATTGTAAAAGATCTACATTTTTTTTACTCTCCCCCCTCCCATTTTGTGTTTTTTGATGTTTTACATCAAAAATTTTACAATTTTACATGAAATTTTACAATTTCATGTTTATCTCTTACTTATTTATTATAGCTGCTTTTACAATTTGCTTGTCATTTAATCTTCATGCTGGCTTAATTAAGTAATTGATCCTCAAGTCCTTACTGTCTAATTGCTTTTTCTAGTGGAATTTTCTCTTTCCTGGGATTCTAACTTCTTTTCCATTTAGAGAAGACCTATTAACATTTCTTTTAGGTTAGAAAGAGTATTGCAGAACTTGCTTACTTTTTGCTTGTCTGAGAAATTCTTTATCTTTCCTTTGATTCTAAATGATGATATTGCTGGATATTGTATCCTAGATTTCAGGGTTTTCCCTTTCAGTACTTTGACTATATCACACCATTTGCTTCTGGCCTGCAGAGTTTCTGCAGAGAAATCTTCTGATAAGCTTATGGGAATTCCCTTGTATACTACTCTGTTCTTCTCTTGCTCCCTTTAGAATTCCTTCTTTAACTTTTGCCATTTTAATTATGATATGTCTTGGTGTGAGTCTGTTTGTGTTCATTTTGTTTGGGAACCTCTGTGTTTTCTGTACCTGGATATCTGTTTTCTTCTTCAGGTTTGGGAAGTATCCAGTCATAATTTCCTCAACCACTTTTGATCCCATTCTCTTGCTCTTCTCTTTCTGGGACCTCTATAATGTGAACGTTTGTATGCTTAATGTTAGCCCAGAGATCTCTCAAACTGTTCGCATTTTTTTTTTAATTTGTTTTTCTTTTTGCTGTTATGATTGGGTGATTTTCTTTATTCTGTCTTCCAGCTGACTTAGGCATTCTTCTTTCTGTATCATTTAGTCTGCTATTCATTCCTTCTAGTGTTGTTTTTTTTTTCCCCCCCAGCTATTGAATTCTTCATTTCCGATTGGGTCTTTTTTTATATATTCTGGTTCCTTGTTAAAAATTTCAGTGTGTATATTTATTCTTTTCTCTAATTCAGTTGACATTTTTATTATCAATGCTTTGAATTCTTTATCTGGTAAATTGTTTATTTCTGTTTTATTATTTTTTTTCCCCAGGGGTTTTCTCTTGCTGTTTCAATTGAGAGCAGTTCCTCTGCTTTTTCATTTTGCTTAGCTTTCTCTGCCTCTATGAATTTAGGTTAAATAGTTAGCTATTGCACACTTAAAGGGGTGTTCTTATATGAGAGTGTTGTGGATTTGATGTGGATGCAAGTCACATTTTTTCCTCAGGGTGTGCTGGCAGCTATCACAATGGTAAGGGCTGGGGCTGGAACTAGGGGCTGGAGCAAGAGTTGGGTGTGAGTGGAACAACCCCTTTGCTCAGTGGTCATCACCACTGTATCAGGGCAGGGTCTGATACCAAGTTGCTGGACCAGGTCCAAGCTGGCTCTGTTCCCTTTCTGTGTGTGTTTCTCCCTCTTCGCACATGGGGACACTGCCCCATGGCAGGCAGTGCTGAAGCAAGGGAGCTCTTGTGTACAAATCTCCTGTGTCCTTCATAATCAATCACTGCCCCTAACCTCCACCGCCCCCATCCTGTTGTGGAGTTACAACACAGGGCAGGCAGGGGCCATATAGACTCAACATGTATTGGGGATGAACTAGTTTTGTGGCTGCTGCCAAAGATCTGCACTTCTTTTGATGAGTAAGTTGACTTACTAAGTGGCAACACTGGTCACCACCCCCCCCCCCCCCCCAACACACACACACACTCCATCCAGGACCAGGTCACGTCTGCATCCCGCAGTGGAGTTTTCTCCCTAGAGGTGGCAATCCTAGATGGGGTAAGCAGGGCTGGAGTGTTGGCTCGCTGGGGCTGGGGTGTCCATAAAGGTGGCTGTGGGCAAGCTAGAAGCCCTCTCTAGAACATAATGTTTCCAGCCTGGCTCAGGTGCAAACCAACACAGGTGCATTCCTGGATGAAATCCAGTCTTTCAAGTCTTTCCTGTTAGTCCCGATGGCCCACTCACCAGCCAAGGGGGCTCATCTCCCCACATAAAGCTCCAGGACTGAGGCATCAAATCTGTGGCTCTCATCACTTCCTCCCAGGTTGGGGCTCCCTTTTCCTCTGAGTCCTCTCCCAGGGGTCTAGGTCCCGATTCCGTTGCTTCTTCCCTTCCTACCCAATTATATGTGTAACTTTCTTACAGCCTTAATTGTACAGGAGTCCTTCTACCAGTGTCCAGTTAATTTTCTGTGAGAACTGTTCCACATATAAATGTATTTTTGATGTATTCATGGGGCGAGTTGAGCTCCACATCCTCTTGCGCCACCATTTTAATTGATCTTCTGGAAGAGAATATCTTTAAAGGTGCTTGTGCATGCATGTTCAGGGTCTTAAGTCGTGTCAGCTCTTTGTGACTCTGAAATGCAGCCTGCCAGGCTCCTCTGTCTATAGGATTCTCCAGGCAAGAATACTGGAGTGGGTTGCCATGCCCTCCTCCAGGAGATCTTCCTGACCAGGGATTGAAGCAGAGTGTCTCCTACATTGCAGGCAGATTATTTACTTGCTGAGCCACCTGGGAAACTCAAATGGTCATTAGGCAATGTGAATACACTTAATGCCATTGAACAATATGCTTAAAAATGGTTTAAATGGCAATTTTTTATGTTATGTGTATTTTACCACAATTTAGGGGAGGAAAAAAAGGTCATAAATTTCCAGGATTTTGGTCAGCAGAAGAGCCTACAAACATTACTAATCAACAGCTTTGGGCAGGAGTGGAGGATTCCACTCAATTATACCTCAGGAAAAATCTGTTGATTGATTGGAACGGGAGAATTGTTTAAATACTGCCTCAAGGGGAAGATAGCGAGGATTTTATAAAGGTGTTGAAAACCTGAAACAAAGCCAAAGTCCTGTAAACACCCTAGAGAATGGAGCAGACAGCCCTGTCTGGCTCATGAAGGAACAAGACCCATACGAGACCAGTTCCCATGAAAGATGGACAAGACTTTCAACAGGGAAAATTGGTAGATGTGCAAGTAGTGATAAGTCCCTTTGGCTGAAACCTTGGGCTGGACCAGCTTATAAATGTTGGAGTTTGGGGATTGATTGTTTCAAACATAGGAGCCTAAAGTACTGGACAAAGTCTTCTTTATCAGAAATGGACTTTACCTTCATCCCACCACTACCCTCCATAGGTTGGGAACCAATAATATAAGTAATTGACCTGAATTCATAGTCACTGGACACGGTCCATGGACATTAGCTGATTTCATTATCACATTTGTTAAAATTCTAGTTAAAGAGCTTAATTATCTAGACTTTATTTTTATTGATATACAAATGATTTATATTATTTGTTTCAGGTGTATGATATAGTAATTCAGTATTTTTATAGATTATACTCCATTGAAAGTTATTACAAAACAATGGCTATATTTCTGATAATCCAGGTTTTAATAGGCTGCATTCTTTTTTTTTTTTCCTTTTGAACTTTTTATTTTGTATTGGGGTATAGCCAATTAACAATGTTGCGATAGGTTCAGGTGAACAGCAAAGGGACTCAGCCATACATGGGGGAGAATGGATATACGTGTATATACATTTTACACGTATATACACATTTACACGTATATCCTTCCTCCCCCAAACTCTGCTCCCATTCAGGCTGCTGCTGCTGCTGTTGCGGCTGCTAAGTCGCTTCAGTCGTGTCTGACTCGGTGTGACCCCATAGACGGCAGCCCACCAGGCTTTGCCATCCCTGGGATTCTCCAGGCAAGAACATTGGAGTGGGCTGCCATTTCCTTCTCCAATGCATGAAAGTGAAAAGTGAAAGTGAAGTTGCTCAGTCGTGTCCAATTCTTAGTGACCCCAGGGCCTGCAGCACACCCAGGCTGAATGGTCTGCATTTCTTTATCTCTAAAGAAATGAAACTGAAAAAAAATTGAAAATACTACTGAAGAGTTTGATAATTTTTAATCCACATAAATTTAAGATAACTCAGGTGATTGTTGTATAGCTCTCTGATAGGAGAATGTGAAATCAGGAACACACAAAACCAGGCAATTCTCCCCGCCCTCATGAAACTTTCTTCTAAGTCTTCATCTTTATTTATTTCCTAATGGAAAAATGTTCTCCCTTAAGGCTTATTTGTAGTTCCTATTAATCACTGTAGAGTTTGAGAGTTTGGGAAAGTTGGGATTCAGGTTCCAGCACAGTTTATAACACCAACTGATAACTGCATCAGCTCCTGTTCTCTTAGGTCCTTAAATCTCCTAAGATCAAGAAGACTTTTACTCTTTCAATTACTCTTCTTGTCATTACGAAAGTGCTTCTCTTGTTGTTGTTGTTGTTTTCTAAATTAAATCCTAAAGTGGGCTTTCAAAAATATGTAATTAGTAATAACTGTAACAGCAATTTTTAAAAAGTTTACAAAAGGGTAGAAAATACAAGAAATCACACCAATGCAAAATTTAATGCCCCTCCCAATATAAATGCATAGGAAAAAATACTCAAATATTTAAAGCAATTTTCCTAGGTCATGGGAGATTTTACAGTTTTCTCTCTATAGCAAGTCAAAGTGAAATGCCACTTAAATTCACAGAGAGGGATGAATTTTTTTCCTATTATGAAATCAAAGAATGGAAATTAATTAGAACAGAATCCTATTGAATTTAACTTTTCTACATTTGAGCATCAGTTCTTTTTATAACAAAAATTTATTTTATAATTTACACATTTTAAATTCATGGGCATGCTTGTCACCTGGCCCAGTCATCTGTAGGAGAAAAGGGGACGGGATGTTATGAATGGAGTGTCCCCATGGTCCCTGGTGCTCAGAGTCCAGGGAGACACTGGTGCTGGACACTGTGGCTCAACGTCAGCGCTGAGCTACATAGTCTCAGAGGACTGAGTGATAAGAATTTTTTCTCTACCGTTTTTAAAAAGCCAAGTTCCTGATTTACACAGGTGGGGGGCGGGTGGGGGAAGTTTACCACATTACATTTCACATTTTCATCTATCATAATTTAGATCTTTACATTTCTTGAGTTGGTGATTGATAGCCTCCAAACACATAAACACTCTCCACCTGTACAAAATGCACCAGGGACTTTTGTCTCATAAAGGCAGGATCAAGGTGGAAGTGAATCAAATTCTAAAACCCGATCCTTAGCAGAAGTAAGTCCCAGGATTGACTGTGGCCACAGAAGGTGACAGTTTCTGGATGCTGTTAGTTTGTAGCAAATTGAAGTTTTGTAGTCTTATCTATTACCAGAAAAACCCTCAAAAAAAAAAAAAAAATGTAGCCGGTGGGGGAGAAAGCAGGAGCCCCACCGTCTCATTTTTAACTAGGACCAGCTGAAAAATGAAGGCAAGCACCACACAGACCATCTTATGTCTGCCAATTCATTTCCTGGCCCCAAAAGAAAAAAAAAGGGAAAAAAGGAAAAAAAAAAAAAACACCTCGTGTTTCCTCTCATGCAGGCCAAACATGGCAAAGCACCAGGGGAATTCTGAATGGAATCAATTGCACTTGTTACTAACTGAGTTTTCTTTTATTCTTATATTACCAAGGGCTGGATACTCAGCTGCAAGCAATTATAACGAAGAGTTACTGAGTAATGGTTTCCAGATTGCTCCATGATGGGGCATTAATTGAAAGGGACAATTTAAGAGCTTAGGCCATGTAAATGCATTTCTTATTCTGTCAGATTGAGAAATTTCTGGATGCAAAAGGCTGAAATGCTCAGAACTGATAAAGACTTAATAATGCCCATTTAAACCAACATTTTCAAAATGAGTTTCATGTTTTTAAAAGAACAAATATAAAATGGTGAACCTGTGAGCTTGTTCATTCAATCAGAAAAATATTTGAAATAGCACATTTGCATGCAGCACTCATAGGCATGTATCTTATACAAAATGTTACTTGATTAGTTGGATGCATTGCAAAGTTAAGCTTTCAGGTAAACTTATATTTTTCAGGTTGCATGCTGATATAATCTACACTAAGTGCTCTGTGTGTGTGTGTATAAACTTAAAATTTTTAAATAGTATTTAAAACACACAAATGAGTTATATACATATACATATACATACACACACAGTTTAACCTTTAAAACAGAATTTTAAACAGAATTGCATGCCTATGAAAATGGACATACTATGAAAATGGACAAGCCATATCACAAAGCTTCATTTTATCCTTTTAAAGGGCTTTTATTTCCCTGGGTCCCATTAAACAGAAACATTTACAAAGAGGTTCCTTGATATATCATATTAAGGACAAGTATCAGAATAGAGAGAGTTAGAGCCAAACAAGGAAAAAAAAACCTCACTCCTCTGAAATAAGAGTAGTACTAGCTTTTAAAGTCTAATTTCAGACTTCTGCGATAGTATGAGTTTTATTGCTGAAAAGGAAAGAAAGAAGGAGGAAGAGAAAGGGAGGAAGAGATAAGAAAATAGATGATAGATTTGATAGATTGACAGAAATAAATGCAGATACATTTTAAGAGTTAAATTCAAAGTTGAAGGTGGAAGAAGTCGTGAGATGGCTACCACCACTCTTCTTCATTCTGTTTTCTAAATCTGAACTGCCATCTGAGAATTGAACTTTTACCCTTCCTTCTGCCTAAGCGTCTCTCTTTCTCTAGTCTGGATTTGTGCCTTGGATCTGCGGTGCTGATGGTGGACTTCCCTGGAGCCTTGATACAAACCATGATATGGAAGGCAAAGTAGGCAGAAGAGAGAAGTTGTCAACCTATGTAAACTGAGAACATCCTATCGAAAAGACTGACAAGGAAAGGCCTTGAAACTACTACTATTATTATATTGCCCACTTTCCTCATTCATTCGACAAGCTATGGTGTAACTTTTCCCCATCTATCACTTCAAATGCTGCCTAAGCAAAAAACCAGAATGAGGATATCTTATGAATAAGGATCTTACCCATTTGTTGGCATCTCTTGGCCTGTTAAGGCAATTCCTTGTCTATAGCTGGGGTCAAAATCTTCTTTCTTATTGGATTAGTCATTCAAAGAATGAAAACATTAGATTAATATCTGACTCTTCACTTTGGACTGTTGTTTATTTGGTGGAAGTGAAAGGAAGTTCAGTCACTGGTAAAAAATCTAGTTCTGTTTCCTCTAAAGTCAAGTTCAAGCCCCATCAGAATGTCCCACAGAGCAATCCTTACACTAAGATGCCTGAAATTAAATACAAAACCACTTGAAAAGGGGATGGTCAATTTAGGTCAGGGTTGAGTACTTTCATAAGTAATAAAGTCATCTAAATTAATTATTCAAACAGACTATCAAGAATCCAAGATGAGAAAGAGGAGAGCATTCTTTTCCACAAGATAAAATAGGAGTGTCTCATGACTGTTACCAAATAACATTGTCCAATATGGTCCCATTTTAGCCAAAAACATCTATACTATGTATCTGTCCTTTATTTTCCTTTGCTTTCCTCTTAAGTTTTTCTCAGTCTTTGTGAAATCTGAAGTTTTAACTACAAGTTTCAAAAATCCCATTATTTATTTCTGAGATTTGAGGGGAAAAGATTTCTTTTTAAACATCCTGAATTTAAAAATAAATAAACTTAACAGGAAGACATGACAGTCTATTTCAATCGCTCTTGTGATTTTTCATTTTGTGGCATGTACTGATAAATTATCCAAAGTCACATCGTAATTTTGCCTAAGAAATGTAAGCATTGTGGGATGTTTCTAAAATATAAGGGGGGGCAATCTTTCATCCAGCCAGTTACTGGCCTGCTGCTCTTCCTAATAGCAGCCAAACACCTGAACAAACCCAGTGAATTCCGGGCCAAATGGTTCTGATAACAGCAGATCTGGGACAGGATTGATTGGTAAAATAAGTCTTTTAAAATACTGTTTAATAAGTGTCCTTATTTTCAGTACTTCTCTTAGCTCAGGTAAATAAAGTAAGGATACATTCTCTTTTCAAAAACAATTTAGGCTGGAAAAAAGTTTGAGCAAGTACATACATGCATAATTAAATAATACAGACTCAAAAGACGATCATTTTAACCTTGGATCCTGAATATATACTTAATTTCTGCAGTTTACAGAAAAGAATTAAAACTGCATTTGTAGGTGTGCAGTGAAAGATATAGAAGTTGAATTAGAGTGGTTGATTTTTGTTAACAGTGTTAAAGTTGCTGAAATATAGATAGTATTCAGAAGAGACCAAGATTTTCTACAATGACTGAAAATTCAGTGTCAGCCACTTCATGCTTATTACGCTAAGCAGTTTTGCTTGAATCAGTACCTGGAAAAACTAAGATAATTCCTGTTTTACGTACTCCTTTCAAGCAGGCCAGGAGCAACATTTGAAAGGGATTAGCAATCAAAAATTGAAAATCTACCATCACTACACAAGCTTGCCTTTTCATTTTTGAACAGATCATAAAACACATAACACCATCCAGACTCTAGTCCAGCAAACGGTTTGAATGCTAATTTTTAAAAATAGCTTTTATATGCAATTGTGCTCTTTTCAATAAAACAAAGATTTGTTTATAGCTACAATTTAATTAAGAGCCTTTTCAAAGAGGAGTATCTGGAAAACAGGGACTTTTTTTTTTCCACCAGGGTTGTTTGTTTATTGGTTTAATTTTCCCTGAAGTAAAAATACACTTTGAAATGTAACATGTCATTATGTAATTTGTAGTAACAAAGTGCAGGCCCTTGCACACGACAGCAAACAGGGCCACTCCAGCTCACAGACAGTCCCCACATCCCTTCCCCTCTCCTCATCTGATTAACAGGCTGTGTAAACATTCAGCCAACCAGAACCCCGGCCAGTGCAGTTTGGTCAGCCATAAAACTGCCAGCCAAACACAGACACGGGGGTTTTATGCAGAAATCTTAATTTGAGGGAAATGATCAAAACCAAGACAACATGGCCCCAGTGGAGATGGAGAAGGGCTGACCTATATTTTCATTAATCCCTCCCTCCCTCCCCCTGAACCAGTCAAGGATGAGATCACCACCAAGGGTGAAATGCTGAATATCATACCCCTAAGATGCAAGCTTGTGGAGGGAGTTGAGTCAGAAACCAACCCCCTAACAGGACATCTAGGAGAGAAACATAAGCTTCTGTTGCAAGGAGAAATTTTAAATTGTCTGAGTTGTTTGGAAAAGGTCTGATTTTGACATACCCAGGATGGGTTTGCTCCATCAACGTGCTTTCTGTTGGTACAAGAACAGCTAGTATGTGTTCTGATTATACAGATATTAATGAAATTTATACAAAGGAGGGGGGAGGTTGACTTTTTTCTTCCCACGATTCTCATTGCTCTTGGCAAAAGACTTTAGACCCTTCACAAAATGGAAAATTTTAAATGTTCAATGTAAATAATAGTAATAATTAGCAAGAAAATTATTCAATTTTTTAGAAGAATACTCTCACAAGATGGCTAACTTTTCTTTTTTTTTTGGCTTAGGAAAGTATTTCATATCTCACTTTTGAAGCTGTAGAACACTCTTTTTATAGAATTTTTGAGTTTTTTTAAAAATCTTGAAAAATACGCTGGTAGCAATGGGAGTGATAGAATTAACTACAACTAAGATCATGCCATCTGGTCCCATCAGTTCATGGCAAATGGATGGGGAAACAGTGGAAACAGTGTCAGATTTTATTTTGGGGGGGCTCCAAAATCACTGCAGATGGTGATTGCAGCCATGAAATTAAAAGGCACTTACTCCTTGGAAGAAAAGTTTATGACCAACCTAGATAGCATATTGAAAAGCAGAGATATTACTTTGCCAACAAAGGTCCGTCTAGTCAAGGTTTTTCCAGGGGTCATGTATGGATGCGAGAGTTGGACTGTGAAGAAAAGAATTGATGCTTTTGAACTGTGGTGTTGGAGAAGACTCTTGAGAGTCCCTTGGACTGCAAGGAGATCCAACCAGTCCATCCTAAAGGAGATCAGTCCTGGGTGTTCATTGGAAGGACTGATGCTGAAGCTGAAACTCCAATACTTTGGCCACCTCATGCGAAGAGCTGACTCATTGGAAAAGACCCTGATGCTGGGAGGGATTGGGGGCAGGAGGAGAAGGGGACGACAGAGGATGAGATGGCTGGATGGCATCACCGACTCGATGGATGTGAGTCTGAGTGAACTCAGGGAGTTGGTGATGGACTGGGAGGCCTGGCGTGCTGCGATTCATGGGATTGCAAAGAGTCGGACATGACTGAGCGACTGAACTGAACTGAACTGAAGACGCATGGGCTTCCCAGGTAGCTCAGTGGTAAAAATCTGCCTACAATTACAAGAGACATATAGGAGATGTGGGTTCTATCTCTGGGTTGGGAAAATCCCCTGGAGGAGGAAATGGCAACTCACTCAAATGTTCTTGCTGGAAAATCCCACGGACAGAGGAGCCTGGCAGGCTACAGTCCGTGGGGCCGTGGAGAGTAGGACACAACAGCACACATGGAACAGTAAGGCACGTGACTTAGTCCAGTTCATCTCCTTAGTAGCGCTTCAGTAACTGGTTACTAACAGGATACTGGGCTTCACGGCAATTGCTTATAATGTTCACCTTTGTTCTAGGCTCATTTCTTAATTTTTAACCTCTATTTTGTTTGAAAAAAATATGGTCAGCCATGTCATGATGCTCTCTAGGATTACCCATATCTTCTTTGTTGTATCTAATCATGCTCACAGATGTTCATTTTGCCTTTCATAAGAATCTCCGTGTTTTATTCTGGCAGGTCTTATGCTAAAGAAATAACTAAACACAATTTAAGTTCCAAGTAGAATAAGGAAAGTTATACACATGTTGAACTTTTTTTCCCAGGCCCTGGGCAGACCCTTTCTATTTCACTTAATGCTCATGAAACCCTATGAATTGGGCATAAGTATTATACCCTTTATTAAGGAATCAGAAAAGTGAGATCCAAAGGGTCCCAGTAATTTGTCCCAAGGCACACAGCTGGTAAACAGCAGGGCTGGAGTCCTAGTAGTCCAGGTAGCCTAATTCTAGACCCAGTTGACTTTGCCTCCTTGTTGTATCATCATTGCCTTAGTCAGGAGGCAGCTTTGTCTCCGATCCTTAGAGGCATTGGCAAGAGGCAGATTGGAAACTTTCCATGATGATTGCTCCTAGATAATGAGTGAGGTGTGTGCTAAGTCGCTTCAGTCGTGTCCAACTCTGTGTGACCCTAAGGACTGTAGCCTACCAGGCTCCTCTGTCCATGGGATTCTCCAGGTATGAATACTTGAGTGGGTTGCCATGTGCTCCTCCAGGGGATCTTCCAAATCCAGGGATCAAACCCTCATCTCTTATGTCTCCTGCACTTGCAGGTGGATTCTTTACCACTAGCACCACCTGGGAAGCCCAAGTGAGTGAGGTAGCCTGGTGAATTGGAAGAGCATTAGTTTCAAAGTTTGAAAGCCATGATTCCATTTCAAGTTCACCACTGATTAGTTGTATCTTAGAAATGTTTACTCACATCTCTAAGCCTCTATTTCCTCGCCTGTGAAAAGGAGAAAATTCTGTAAGATCTAAATGAAAGAACATTTTGTAAGGCTTAACACACTTATATATGTTCCAGGTCTTCTTTTCTCCCTCCCAAGCTAATCTGTTTACATCACCTTGTGATAGGTTTTCATCACTATAACTTTACTAAACAATGTCTAAAATTCTGTCATCTGGGTGTAGTTTGATGGAAGGAGTTAAGCATCTTAAAAATTTTTTTAAGTTTAAAACTCCTTGGGTCACACTGAATTGCATGTGCTCTAATTCAGAAAAACAAGTTAAGTCTTCCATTCTAAGTACTGTTAAAAGGTAGGCACTTCTGTCTTCACAAACCAGTAAGATAATTTCTAACATTCAGAATTCAAGCATATTCATTTCAAAAGCATGTAGTCACTGCATCTGGGCAACTGTTTAATCAAAAAGTTGAAGAGCACAGATGTCAAAGACACTTTCTCTGATGGAACATTTACAACTTGTGGTTGTTGGACCTTCACTATCATAGTCTGCCTTTGACCAATTCTCTTTCCTTTTTGGAATAAGGGCAAATGAGCATAAACTCTGACATGAAATACATCAGATAGCTACCCAAAATACTCTTCCAAATCTGTGAGTTATTTAACCTTAATCTATCTTGAAAACCACAATAGATTTCCATCTTCTTGAGAAGAAAGAAAGCAAGTGGACATTCTAAATGATCTTTTCAGGCTTACATATCTCTTTCAAAACATTTCACAGTTTTCCCCACTTCATTCCT
Organism: Bubalus kerabau; assembly: GCF_029407905.1. Taxonomy (NCBI): domain Eukaryota; kingdom Metazoa; phylum Chordata; class Mammalia; order Artiodactyla; family Bovidae; genus Bubalus; species Bubalus kerabau. The sequence continues at coordinate 73,490,636 of NC_073631.1, read as the reverse complement.
AACCCCACCTCCATCCGCCCCGTGAGTACTTGCATAGAGTAGGGCCTTAAATGCTTTTGATGATAAATGAGTTGTCAGTGCACAGATAAATCCCCTTTTCCAAAGCCTCCTGGAGTAGGAGCATATTCTACTTCCTCCCAAAGACCCCAGAACTTCCTGTGCACTGGCACGCACAGAAGAAAACTTTTATTCACAAATTTAAGCTACATTAATCTGCTGAAAGGAGGATAGATACTTAAATGGAGTTTCAAATAACCCTCGCCTTTGAGATCATCTGTGCTCACAGCCCAATATTTGTACAAGATGAAATGATTTACAGAATCAAGCCTGGAAAAATTGGAGGGCAACTCCAAAAGGCAAGAACATGCTGCTGAGTCCATCACTCATCCTGCCAGGGAAACTTTTTGTAGTCTCCAAACTGTTATGAGACACTACTCTCTCTCCAGGACAGAGAAATCATCGAAAAGGCGGGAGGTGTGTTGGCTGCACAGCCAGAGTAAAGAACTGGAGTTCTTGGCAGGGCACTTCCACCTCAAAAGCAGACAGAGTCCTGGAAGGACTCTCACGTAAACAAAGCAGGGAGACAGCTTCAGCTCTGCAGCGAGGCTCATCCTTTCCCAGATCAAAGCCTGCGCCAGAGAGACAGCCCTACAGAACAGAGTGTCCTTTTTGGAACATCCAGCTCCAGGGGGGAGGCTTGAACTGGAGCCACAACCTTACCACCTGTATCCAATGGCTTAGATGCAAAGGCTTTCACAGGTTGGGGAGCCCACAGCTGCTCCAATGACAGACGATCAATGGAAAGATAAGACAGGGCAAGCAAGAGAAGTTTCTACCTTGCAAGCTCAGATCAGCTACTCTGAGAAAAAGAAAATGCGTCAAGCCAACCCCGGCTCTCTCTACAGTGTCGAAAGCGGGTGGCAATCAGTACAGGCTCGTGGCTGAGCTGTTTGCCTGGCTCTCTGCCACTTACTTGCTAACTGGGTGAGCTAGGCAGGCTACTGGATGTTTCTATGCCTTGGTTTCCTCACCTGCAAAAGGAACCTAATCGTACCTGCTCCACAGGCTTTAATGAATGACTGGTACAGAAGAAAGCTCTAAAAATGTTGCAATGATCATTTGAAAGTCCCACTGTCCTGCATTTGAACAAGTTCTGCTAATTGGCAGTTTTGTGAACTTGGGGAAACAATATGGGATGACTTCCCCCATCTGTAAAATGGAATTTCACCCAACCCTGGTGGGATTGCCAGGGAGATTTGACTTCATTTAGCACAGAGTAGGAATTCAGTAAATGCCACCTCTGTTTATTATCATTTTTCCTGACTTCGAAAGGAGAAAGCCCACAGGACTGGTCAGATGGGAAGAGATACAGCTAGTAAAACAGAATCCTCTTAAACCCCCAAACCTTCATCCATATGCAAAAGAGATACATCCCTGGGGATGATTGGATCCTGGTGTTTTAAATACACAGCTAATTATATTTTAAGAGAGAAGAGGGAACCTGGAAGTATTCCCAAATTTAACATCTGCAAGCAGAGAGGATGACGAAATGCATTAGTACTGAGGAATAACTTTCTCCCATCTTCTCAGAAAACATCTGGGGTATTACCCTCCCCTCTACTCATTCCCTCACCTCCCACCCCAAAGCTGACTCTTGGCTGACAGTTTATCAGAGATAAATGGAAACACCTGGGAACCAGATAAGGCCAACTGAGTGTGATCAGCTGAGGAGACCTTGGGAACTCATGCCACTCAATATTTCTCTTTCCACACCAGGCGGGGCTAGGAGTACCATCTAGCCTGTGATGGATGGCAAGGCTCACTTTCACATCCACTCTTTTCTTCAGTCATTCCAAACCACCTCAAGAGGTCAGCTGGCCCAGGTTCCTGCCTGAGGTAGGTCAACACTGAAACCGTCATGTAGCTTAGATGGTTATTGACCCCGCTTTTAACCACTTCCACCAAAAGACTTTCAGGACTAACTGTATTTGTTCAAAATTTTAATCACCTTTTCCTTTATCAAACCAAGCCCATTCCAGCTAAAATTTCTCATCCCTAAGGAAATATAAGACCTAAGATTGTCTTTTGTACCCTGTGGTCAGGCAAAAAAAAAAAAAAAATATATATATATATATGTATGTATATATATTGCCATTACACTGTAATAACCTCCTCAACTTGAAAACTTTAAATCTCCTTTTCTTCCCATGTCCATTGCATTATCCCAAACTATTCTGTCTCTTTTAACCTTTCTTCAAAGGCCTTACTTGCCTTTCTTTTAATTAGCATGTTCCTTTTCTCTCAACTCACTCCAGCTTCTACACATTATTTAGAGACCAGAATTTAACAGCAGATCTAGCTATTATTATAGTGAGATAATTCCAGTGTGTGTTTCAGCACACCCACTACCTGGATGCATGATCCCCATACAAGTTATATAACATTCCTGGGCATCAGTTTCCTTAGCTACAGAGTTGTTTCAACCATAAAGAACAAGAACTGTGAGCAGGTCAATAGGAAGACGTACCAGCAGCCAATGGAGACATTTTAAAAGAATTAAATTTAGAGAGACACATCACAATTAGCTAATTCTAACCATCAGAATTAGCTAGTTGAAGAGAAGAAAAGAGCAATCCTACCAGATGGAACTGCATGTGCAAAGGTCCTAGGGCCCAGACTCCTGGACCAGTATAGCTAGATCTCAGAGAACAAGGGGAAGAGGATTGGAAATGAGGCTGGTGAAGGAGGTATGGGCCAGTAACATTATAATCCTTATAAGCCGTGGTGAGGACTTTAGTCTTTATTCTAAAGGCATTGGGAAGGTGATACAGTTATAAACAGATTGGTTTATTTTTATGGAATACTGACCACAGAATGGATTGGACACGGAGTAGACCTGGGGGGAATAGAAGGCTTTGGAGGCAATCCAGGGATGGGACTGTGAGAACCTGGACTGTGGTGGCAGCTGTGAAGAGGAAGAGACATGGATAGAGTTGGAAATGAGAGTCAGCAACACTTCCTGACCCAGTGAACATGGTGGGAATGGAGAAAGAGGTGTCACGGATGGCTGCCAACTGTCTGGCTCACTCGTCTTTGGGTGTAGGTGCTATTTATTGGGGGGATGCTGGAGGAGGAAGGAGTTTGAGGGGAAAGCTATGAGTTCAGTTTTGGGACACGCAGAGTTTGAAGCACTGTGAGATGGCCAAGTTGAGATGTTGAAGAGGCAACTGGATTTATGATTGGGAGCTCTGAGGAGAGTCTAGCCTAGAGATATAAATTTAAGAGTCATCAACGTATAGATAATAATTAAAACCATAAGCATGGACGAGATCACAGAGGGAGGGTGTAGAATGTGAAGGAGAAGAGAGCCTTGCAATTTTCCAATATTTAATAGCTCAGAGAAAGAAGATGAGCCAGGAAAAAGACTGAAGAGAAGCCCCAGAGGTAGAAGAAAATTAGGAGAGTGTTAGGTCATGGAATTCAAAGGAGGAGGTGTTTTGAAAAGAGAATGTCAACAGCAAGGCTGTTACATATGCTTATCCTAATGACCTAGTCCAAGTGACATTCCTATTGAATTTTCATGTTTGTGTGCAGTCCTGGGTTTTTCCAGCTTGGAATTTTGCCATCTTCCTATGCACACAATGGCTTACTGATGGTTGCTGTGACCAAACTTTCTATCTAATGTGATTAGTATAAGAACACTGGGTTACGTCTCATTTGTCCAGATGCCTTGGCAATCCAGAATGCAGTCAAGAATTAAGTAGGAAAAAAAATCTGAAAAACTCAATGATTATTCAAAAGTCTGGTTACTAGTATTTATGTATTTACTAATACAAGCCCTTGTTTAGCTCTCATGGGTAAAACCGTTCTTTTGTAAGTTTTAAAAAGTTGATATTTGGTTTCTCAATCCACAATAAAATGGAAAAAGCCTTGAAGGGAGGGGCTAGGGTGGAGGAAGATCTCAGAGGCTACAGAAGCTCTTACAGTATTATTACTGGTTATTAGAAAGTAGATTAAAACCTACCCAAAGTAGGCAATGAAACAAAAACATAGAAATCAGAATCTATTTAGCGGATGAATATATCCTATACCTTAGTCATCTTTGGGGAAAAGATCACAGTATATCGCCTGACAAAAACATAGTAACCAAACAAATTTTAAATAAATGTTTGCTATATTAAAATAGAACAAAAAGGCTTAGCATGTGATTTTTCATGTTTTTCTGTCCCTTGTATTTTCTATACACTGGTAGCGAGAGCTGGGGGCTTAGGGGACTCCAGTATAATTTTTTGGTAGGAGTATATGATAGGAAGTGATGTGAATATCAGATTATTCTAAGATGTTAGGACATATTGGTGGCTTCAAGTCCCATCAGTTTTTTCATCTATTATAAAGTTTCTAATTGGCCTTTAACCCAGGGGGTTCACAGCCTTTGATTATCACTGCCTAGATTTATTATTGTTGTTGTTCTTCAGTCATTAAGTTGTGTCAGACACTTTGTGACCCCATGGGTTGCAGCATGCCAGGCTTCCCTGTCCTTCACTATGTCCCTGAGTTTGCTTAAACTCATGCCCATTGAGTTAGTGATACCATTCAATCATCTCATCCTCCGTTGCCCCCTTCTTCTCTTGTCCTCAATCTTTCCCAGCATCAGGGTCTTTTTCAATGAGTTGGTTCTTCACATCAAGTGGCCAAAGTATTGGAGCTTCAGCTTCAGCATCAATCTTACCAATGAGTATTTAAAGTTGGTTTCCTTCACTGGTTTGATCTCCTTGCTGTCCAAGGGACTCGCAAGAGTCTTCTCCAGCACCACCAATTCAAAAGCATCAATTCTTCGGCACTCAGCCTTCTTTATGGGCTTCCCAGGTGGTGCTAGTGGTAAAGAACCCGCCTGCTGGTGCAGGAGACATCAGAGATGCAGGCTCGATCTCTGGGTTGGGAAGATCCCCTGGAGGAGGGCATGGCAACCCACTCTAATATTCTTGCCTGGAGAATCCCAAGGACTGAGGAGCCTGGTAGGCTACAGTCCATAGGGTCACACAGATTTGGACACAACTGAAGTGACTTAGCATGAAATTATTTCATTAGGAGCTGAAAAACCAACTGGTGAACTCTACAGCAGAAACAACAGTTTCTTCAACAAATTGCTAGGAGAAAAGGCAAGGGGGAACCTACAGAATACAAGAGACTTATGACAAACAATAACCAAATGCAGTGTGGAGGCTTTGTCCTGTTTTTTTGTTTGTTGTGCTGAGTCACTCAGTCATGTCTGACTGTTTGCAACCCCACAGACTGCAGCCTGCCAGGCTTCCCTGGTAGCTCAGCTGGTAAAGAATCTGCCTGCAATGCAGGAGACCCTGGTTCAATTCCTGGGTCAGGAAGATCCCTTGGAGAAGGGAGGCTTTGTCCTACTTATTAGCAAAGAAACATTTATGAGTCAACTAGGGAAGTTTTAGCACTGACCCAAAACGTGATTCAGTTAAGGAATTGTTATTTTCAGGTATGACAATGGGATTGTAATGGCATATGTTTAAAAGTCCTTATCTTACTGAGATAGTACTGAAATACTTGTGGATGAAATGATACGATGTCTGGGATTTACTTCAAAATAATCCTGGAGATGGGGCCGTGGGCCATGGAGATGCTGAGGAAGTTCTGCCTGGGGAGAGATGAGACAAGACGTTATTACAGCAGGATGGTGAGAGCCTGAGGTTCATGTGCCATGTACTCTACTCTCTGTAAATGCTTGAAATGTTCCTTTTAAAGAGCTTTAAAATAGAGAGAAAAAAAGTCATTTCTTTTCACCTTGTTGTTATGGAAGAGAATACTTCTAAAATGCTTGCTGTATCAATGTGATATCACAAAGCAGATTATTTGGAAATTCTGACAGTGAACACAAAGGGAAATCAGAAGAGAGGTGTCACCGAGTCTGAGGGCATGACTTTCGGTGCCTGAGTTTTTGAAACACCAAATTGAAGCCAGGGTCAGGGAGGAAATCACTCCCCATCAGACGGTCAGAACTTCAGCGCCTCAGCTAGAAACTAATTTCTAATTGAAGACACTTCTAGACTTCAGTTCAAGCTGCAAAACCCTATGAGCCTCAAACTCAGCTCCCTGTCTGAAAGGAGGGCTCCTGGCCACCAGGTCTCCTAGTTTGAAACCTGAGGCTCTTATCCTTCCTTCTTTGCTTCGTGTTTCTCTGCTCCAGAGAACTCACTCGTTCGTTTGCTAGCTCAGTGGTAGTCATGAGGATCTGGGGCAGCTGGGCGTGGCCAGTTCAGGGAATCCCCAGCATCTGCTGAGGCTTTTGCACCCTCCTTACCTGTATTTTCACTCATGCTCTTCCCTGAGTTCAAGAAGCTGATCCACCAAAATCTTACTCATCTTTTAAGGACCATTTTAAATGTCACCAAATACACAGGTCTTTTCCCAACCTGCTCCTCAGAGCTAAGGGACTCTTCCTCGAATTCCCCCCAATTCTTTGCTTGTAGACCTTTTATAAAATAGTTGAGTTCCTAGAGCCCCAACTGGACAGTTCATCCCTTGAGGGCCGGAATACGTCTCTACCTCTGTGACCATCCCCTGAGCCACACACCCTTTCCTCGGCCTTCCCTTCCTGTGCAGAGCTGCCCTTGACCTTGCAACCCTCTTTGACCACTTGTCTCTGCCTTCCTATCCCCTCTGCCTCCTTCCTGCTACCTCGCCTTTTCAATATGGCCCATTCCCACACTGCCTCTGTCTCCCCCTAAGCCGAGAAGCGCGCGCATCAGGGAAGAGAAGGGTCGGTTTCATGCCAGGGTCTCAGCCCTATCTTCGGGTTTTTCTGCAGCAGGCCATTTGGCTGGTGACTGCTGAACTGGATGAGAAATCTCAGCCTGACACAGGAGTCCTCAGGCTCCCACTGCCTCGTGTGCCAATCACAGATTTCTGGATCAACAAACCCCTCCTTCAGTCAATAGAAGCTTTGTGAGCTGAACAACAGATGCCACAGGGCCTAGAAGGCAAATAAATATGGTTATTCAACATTCTATCGCACTGTGTATAATTCAGGAAATTCAATTATGGTTTCCCCAGCAACAGTAACCGAACTTCAGGCCTGGCACACAAGGGGTTGACCCTCACGCCTCCACATGTCGGGGACAGTGCAAATCTGGCAGACTTACAATTGCCATTGGAAATCTAACTGGAGCCTCCAAAAGCCTGGGCTTCCAAACTTAAAGCTGTTTTTCAGCAACTGGTATAAAGACTTGGGGGGAAAAAGTACTAACATGATCTCAGTCATGAATAGGTATGGGATGATTAAGCAGCATGGGCACAATTCCAGCATCAGCATACATTTGAGGCATAGAATGGCAGATCAGGACTTTATAATAGAATGTGAACTGTCAGGATGAGACCTGCAAACTGCCTGGAGCAGGGTTTATAACCTGGAGTCTGTGAAGTCTCTAAAGAGACCTATGCCATGGATTTGGAGCGTGGATTCTGAGGCCGGACTTTGCAGGTTCAAATCCTAGGTCTTCTGCATGACCTCAGGCAAGATACTTTTGCCTTAGTTTCCCATCCATAAAATGGAGATGATGCCGTTGGTACATGATAGGGTTATTTGGTTAGTTTGCCTTTGAAGCAGAGTATTATTAGACCTCTTGGCGGGATTTACTCATGACAGCTCTGAGCTATTTTTCATGACCCCACTTGTGATTCTGTGCCTGAGCCAAGATCGCAATTGGGACATGTTGCATATGTACTACCTTGAGTTGATTCTTTTTTATTTTCTCAGCAAACCATATTTCTTCTTGCACTCCTCACTCCTCCGTGAACTCAAATTAAGCCCTCTCCCATCTAGAGAGCAAGGCAAGGGTTAGGTTTTGTTTTTGAAAAGACTCACAAGCTCGCACGGCAGCAGGTTTTTCCACAGTTTGACAGTTCCAGTTCAGCTCAATGCTGCTGATTTATAAGACACTGAGCTCACTGCCTTTCTCCCCTCTTCTCCCCCAGTCATTTCTCAATCAAGCTGCACTGGCTGGAAACATCTGAGAAAGAAATTTACTGAGAGATGCACAGACAGCCTATTCACATTCCAGAATTTCCAGGAGCCTTCCCCAGAGGACCCAGCGGTAAACTGTTAACTCATGCACATCCCCTGGCCAGTGTCCCTGCCCCTCATCACCCGGCTGGCTGGTGCAGACAGCACCCAGGCTTCCTGCTTCCAAACTCGGCTTCCTCAACTCTAAGGCTACGTGATGTAGCTAACACAGCACACACTGTTCTCAAGCCTTGCCCAGCCTTGCCTACGACAGCAAGATTAGACAGGAAACTGAGGACAGAAGGTACCCAATGGATTTAGTGAGTTAGTTGTCTGAGCACTTAAAAATTCTAAATTAATGACACTATACGTACATGTGGTTGATTCTTCCTCATTAGTGAAAGGGACTCTGATTAAAATAACTCATTTGAATAAAGGCTTAATGGAGGCTCAGAACAATGTCCTTGCTTAACTCAAGTACTTCCTCTTTCTTTCCCCTCTCCCCTAGCCAGCCTCTCTCCCACACCAATTTGGTCTTAACATAGAAAGTTCTAATCTGAAACTGGTGTTTACCACTAAGCTCTCCATTTCTGCTTGAAGTAATTTTCAAGGGCCACTTTCTGCATCTTGTTCTCAGACGTGTCTTGGTCAATTAGTGCAATGTTGCAGCCGTGTATAGTTATTGTAACTCCAGCTGCGAGCTGTTAATAATAAACTTACCCACAGGACAATCATGCCATATGGTTGATGGTCAATCAAGAATAAAATATGCATTAGGAAGAAAAAAACTGCTGTCAACAGTGAGGTGGTGTAGGTCATTGATTAGGATGCTGGTTCCATAGAACGGAATTTGGGGTAGCAGTGTATGGAGGCATCTCTGCCTTGCCCGGGCCCTACCATGTTTGTCCTGGGACACAAAAGCATGATAACAAAAGTGACACAGCTGGAACCAGAAGACAAGCAGACAAAACATGCTGCAATGTGTAATGTGGGTTGGGGAATAGGGATTTGTTGAAAAGAAGCATAGCTCAGATTCTTTGCTAGGAAAAGGAGACAGATCTACATTGTGGTCATGGGAAATGACCTGTGTGCTACATGACGAATTTCATTTAATAGGAGTTTTGAGGCAAATAAAAATAAACTGATTTGTGGCTAATGAGTGAAGGAGGAGCTGTAACCCACTCAGGCAGTTTCAATTAACTTCTTGCCCAGGATCAAAGGACTTTTGGATTATTTTGATTTCCTTTTGAATTTTGAATGGGAGGTGGTGATTTGGCCGAGGGTGGAGGTGGGGTGGGTGCTGTCTTCAAAGTAGGCTCTTCAAGCTACTTACTGCTCCTGGCAAGTAGCTGAAACTTGACTTTTGTTCCCAGTCATAGCTGCCCTGGTAGAAAAGCAAAAGGCAGGGCCAATAAAGCATCTACGCATTTCAGAGGCAAAACTAAAGGTTCTACGTCAGTTTTACCGGAAATAGTAAAGAACCAGTGCAGAATGGTATCCTGTAAAGTAAAAAACCATGACAAATGTTTCCTTCAGCCTGTGCTTTTTTGTCTGTTTCCTTGTTTGTTTCAATGACAAGTTCTTTATACAACATCTATCACGGATCTCTCTCAATCACACACCAGGGTCCAGACCCTCCGCGCCATAGCAGTTATCTGTCAACATTTTCTAATTGGAAGTGCAGGTTAAATTCCTTCATGCAAACTTTCCTTTGAATTTAAATACTCCCTCCCGCCTCCTAGGAAAGATCCTCTCTTTCTTTTTTTTCTACTTTTTTTTTTCCCTCCTGGTCAAAAAATGTAATGATTCCATTCTTGCTGAGATTACTTTTCCATCGACATATTTTTTCTCCACTGAAAACAAAAGACCTTTTTCATTGCCATTTAAAGGGTGATCATACAATAAAGGCCTTATTAAAAGCCCAGAGCCCTGTTTACTTGCTGTGGAGCTTGATTTGATTACCTGATAATGAAAGTGCTCTACTAACCATGGGACCAACCACAGGGTCGGCTATCCTGGGGTTGTGCCCCCTTCAGAGGAAGTGGTATTTGTGATTATACTTTTGTCTTTGAGAAGGCAGACTATTCTCAGCCCTCCATGGAAGTCTCAGGAAGACTGCTGTACTGTCAGGAAACATGTACACATACACACACAAATTCTCCTCTGTGCCAGTTAGTTGGCTGTTAAGGGTTTGCTGAATTTCCTGTCATTCTGACTGTTTAACTCACTCAGTGGTCCTCAGCTAGGGGTCCACTTTGCCACCAGCAGACATCAGTAATGTCTGAAGATGGTTTGGGGTGTCACAATATCACAACTGGGGTAGAAGAGGGCTCCCTCTGGCATCCAGTGTATGCTGCTAAAGATCCTACAATGCACAGGGCACCCTCCTACCCCCCACCCTCCCCGCACACACACAAAGAATTATCTGGCCCAAAACGTCAGTAGTGCCAAGGTTGAGAAATACTCCACTGACTTAACCAACATAATTTGACGTGACTGGATAGATCGATGGATTTAGTCTCAGATTAAAAGCAATGAGACAAAGGGCTACCAGATTCCTCTTTCATCATCGCCACTTTGCCCCACCAAAGACCTAGGTAGGCCTGATCACATCAGTTCCGACTAAGCCAGTTTTCTTTGTGATGTAACAAAGCAGGGGTAAGCAAAACACAGTCTGATAGGGCTGCCATCTGTTTTTGTATAGACAACTGGCTTTTACATTTTTAAATGGTTGATTTAAAAAAAATAATAATATCTTATGATGTGAAAATTATATGAAATGTATATTTCAGTGCACCCTGGCTCTGCTCATTTGTTTACAATTTGTACGTGGCTGTTTTTACAAATACGGCAGCAGAGTAATTGCCACAGACAATATGGGCCTAAAGCCTAGAATATTTACTATCTGACCCTTTACAAAAATAGTTTACTGATCCATAATATAAAACTTAAGACCAATTATATGGCCTTCACAGCAGAGTCAATGATTTCATGGAGGGAGTGGATCCCACAAGTCACTGGAATATGTACATAAATAATGGTACATTATTTCTACACATTGTACACTCAGATATCATCAATTTGGTAAGGGGCCACTTATATACAAGTTATTTTTCCAATTTTTCCATCCATAACTTTCTTACTCCTAATAAAGCTTTCATCAATTGTGGCTTCAGAACTAGGCTCTCTTCTTAGTCTCTTTCCTCAGCTTTAACCTAAATTGGGGATAGGAAGCCAACAGGAGAAGACCAGAGGGTGTGGTTTATCCTCCAAGGGGATCCTTAGCCATGAGTGATGGAGAGAAAAACATATAAGCATGCCAACCACAAACTCCCATCGCTCCCCACTGAGACTGACATCCTCTTACTCCGTCAAAAATGTGTGGGTGCCCAACAACGCTATCCTGCTGCAACTCCAGCAAGAACGGGTCTTTAGGGATGTCTGCACGTACTCACACAGACATGAAGAGGTTAGCTGGGACAGAACTCCGCAGACAAAGGAGTTATTGCTGCTTAAGCTCACCAATTAAATATCAGAAAAGTGTGGTAGGGAGGAGGGATAGAGACTTAATATTTCAAGAGACAGAGTTTCAGTTTAGGAAAGCGAAAAAATTGGGAAATGGATGATGATGAGAGTTGCACAGCAAGGAGCATGTAGTTAGTGCCACTGAACTGCACAGTTAAATATGGTTAAAGTAGTATGTTTTATAATATATGGTTTTTACCACAATTAAAAAAAAATTAAAAAGAAATTCCTGTTCCTGCTCAAAGGGTTAAGTACTACCCCTCCTACCCATCACACACACACACACACACACACACACACACACACACACACACACTAGCTTAGAGACACAACATGCACACACAAAGGAGGCTATGAGAACACAGAAGGATAAACCATTTTTGGATTTGGAGGTGATGATGTCAGTGATAAGAAGGAGAAGGAAGGCACCGTCATTTATTGATGTGTCAGGAAATATTCCAAGCACTTTACTTAAAACCTGAAATGTTGATAGTATTCAGTCCATTTTACAGATAGGAAAACTGAACTGTGAGAAGTTGAGTAACTTGCCTAAGGGCACATAGCTAGTAAGGTAGAAGAGCAGGATCCAAACCACTTCTGTCTGACTGCTCTTTTCTCCATGTCCAGGGAATATCTCATTGAAAAGGTAGGATGTGAAGGGGACTGCAAGATTCAGATTGTCAGACTGGAGGGAAGAAAGCATTCTAAATAGAATAAAGACATGGGAGGAAAAAAAATAGACACTGGAATGGGCACATTATATTAAGTGTGCTTCAGAGATGGAAAAGACAGGTCTCTTGGAGGTACAGAGTTTGCACACAGCAGGTGCTACTGGAAGGGTCTGATTGGGCTTAAACATTGTCAAATGCAATCAATTTTAGGAATAGATCTTTCGAAGTCTTGACATTTGATGTTGAGCCCATATGGAAGAAATGTGCTGTAGTAAAAAGGTTACTAATAGGACATCTTTATTCATAACTGCCCAAACTTGCAGGCAACCAAGATGTCCTTCAATAAGTAAATGAATAAACAAACTTTGGTATATCTAGACAATGGATTATTTCAGCAATAAAGTGAACTATCAAGTCACCAAAAGAAATGGAGAACCCTTAAATGCATATTGCTAAGTGAAAGAAATAGATCTGAAAAGGCTACTACTCTATGATTCCAACTAGATGACATGCTAGAAAAGGCAAAACTATGGAAACAGGAAAAGGAAAGGGGTCTGGAGACAGGGAGGGAGGAATGAGTAGATGAAGCACAGGGGAACTTTGGGGCAGTGAAACTATTCTGTATGATCCTATTAATATAATGCTGGCTACATGCCATTTTACATTTGTCAAAACCCATAGAATGTACAACACCAAGAACAAACCATAATATAAGCTATGGACATTCATTTCAGTTCAGTTGCTCAGTCGTGTCCAACTCTTTGTGACCCCATGGACCGCAGCACACCAGGCCTCCCTGTCTATCGCCAACCCCAGAGTTTACTCAAACTCATGTCCATTGAGTCGGTGATGCTATCCAACCATCTCATCCTCTGTTATCCCCTTCTCCTCCTGCCTTCAATCTTTCCCAGCATCAGGGTCTTTTCAAATGAGTCAGTTCTTTGCATCAGGCAGCCAAAGTATTAGAGTTTCAGCTTCAACATCAGTCCTTCCAATGAATATTCAGGGCTGATTTCCTTTAGGATGGACTGGTTGGATCTCCTTGCAGTTCAGGACTCTCAAGAGTCTTCTCGAACACCACAGTTCAAAAGCATCAATTTTTCGGTGCTCAGCTTTCTTTATAGTCCAACTCTCACATCCATACATGACTAATGGAAAAACCATAGCTTTGACTAGATGGACCTTTGTTGGCAAAGTAATGTCTCTGCTTTTTAATATGCTGTCTAGGTTGGTCATAACTTTTCTTCCAAGGAGCAAGTGTCTTTTAATTTCATGGCTGCAGTCACCATCTGCAGTGATTTGGAGTCCAAAAAAATAAAATCTGCCACTGTTTCCCCATCTATTTGCCATGAAGTGATGGGACCAGATGCCATGATCTTAGTTTTCTGAATGTTGAGCTTTAAGCCAACTTTTTCACTCTCTTCTTTCACTTTCATCAAGAGGCTCTTTAGTTCTTCTTCACTTTCTGCCATAAGGGTGGTGTCATCTGCATATCTGAGGTTATTGATATTTGTCATGGCAATCTTGATTCCAGCTTGTGCTTCATCCAGCCCAGTGTTTCTCATGATGTACTCTGCATATAAGTTAAATAAGCAGTGTGACAATATGCAGCCTTGATGTACTCCTTTCCCTATTTGGAACCAGTCTGTTGTTCATGTCCAGTTCTGATTGTTGCTTCTTGACCTGCATACAGATTTCTCAAGAGGCAAGTCAGGTGGTCTGCTATTCCCATCTCTTGAAGAATTTTCCACAGATTGTTGTGGTCCACACAGTCAAAGGCTTTGGCATAGTCAATAAAGCAGAAGTAGATATTTTTCTGGAACTCTCTTGCTTTTTTGATGATTAAACGGATGTTGGCAATTTGATCTCTGGTTTCTCTGCCCTTTCTATATCCAGCTTGAACATCTGGAAGTTCACGGTTCATGTACTGTTGAAGCCTGGCTTGGAGAATTTTGAGCATTACTTTACTAGCGTGTGAGATGAGTGCAATTGTGCAGTAGTTCGAACATTCTTTGGCATTGCCTTCCTTAGAGATTATAATGAAAACTGACCTTTTCCAGCCCTGTGACCACTACTGAGTTTTCCAAATTTGCTGGCATATTGAGTGCAGCACTTGAAAAGCATCATCTTTTAGGATTTGAAATAGCTCAACTGGAATTCCATCACCTCCACTAGCTTCGTTTGCAGTGATGCTTCCTAAGTCCATTAGTTAATAATACTACATCAGTGTTGGCTCATTAATTGTAACAATTGTAGTACATTAATGCAAGATGGTAAAATAACTGAGGAAATAGGGGTTCACTTAATTTTTTTTTTTTTTTTTTTGGTAAAACTAAAACTATTTGAAAAAAAGTATTAAAAAAAAAAAAAAGATTGTGGACTAGACCCAGATTCAAACCAGCACTTTGAGCAAATTGCAGCCTCTCTGAATCTTACAAACCAAGAAGTCACTACATGGCCCACCACCAGGGGACATCCCCTGATTCTGAAATAATGTACATGGGCTGGATTTTCTCCCTTTGTTGAAGAGTGAGAGAGAGATCCAATGTGCCTGGGCCTCAGGTTTGTGAATGTTGGCCCTGAGAGGGTTTGGATATTTGAAGCCAGGGATCAGACTCATGACATCACTTTCCTCTTGCACATGAGGTCATTTTGCATTTATGGGCCCCAATTACCTAGACGTTTGTGGTTGTGATTGTTGTTTGTTTAGAGTAGTTACCAAATCCCAACTTCTTCAAGCATTAAAAGAAGTGTGTTTTTCAATGCTAATTATTTTGCAGCATGATAGAAACTGGCACCCTCAAAAGGCATTGACTTCAAAGGAGAAGATTGAGAATTAGAATGTCTTCCTTCTCCACCCAGCTTCTGAGCTTGTGCACTGCGCTCCCTGACAGAAAGTTGGCCTGTGCCAGCCCCCCAGCTGCCGTGTGAATGACAGCATGACTGGCACCCCCCGGTGGCCTCTGAAGATGGACTAATATTTATAGGCAGCGGCACCCTTTAGTGGCATTGAATCACCACTCACCTCATTTCACCGGGGCGCCCCTGCCCACTTCACAGAGCTGCCCCAGGGTGAGGAGGGTAGAAGCCTGAGCTTCTATCACAGGTCTGGGTTTACTTTAATCCCTCAGTCATAATTATCACCAGCAGGTTCCAGCAGGCACCATAGAAATAATAAAACCATCCTTTCAGAATACTACTCACGAAGGAGCTGAATGCAGGTGCCAAGTCGGATGGGTAATTTCATTTTATACAAAAATACATGTTGGAAATCTGTATTGTTTTTAGACTGTGCCTAATTTTTCTGCTCACATACACAGACATTTCTCTAACAGTTTGGCTAGAGTAAATAATATTACTAACTTTTACTCATGTGTCAGCTTTGCATACACACAGCTTAAACAGATGTGCCTGTTTATAATTTTAAAGACGCACATATGTAAAACATTTGATAGCGTATTTATTCATGTCGTTGATTTAACTGAAAGACCCTGTATTTACATCTTTTAATTGTGTTATGTGGGATAGTGCCACATACGTTGTTTACATATGTGACATGTGTGATGGAAAACCAATTGGCTAGTGGAAGTTCGTTCTTCTTGGGTTTGGAGGGTATTCCAGACCTAAAAAATTTAGTGCCACTGAGCAAGGGGTGAGGAATGAGGTGGAGGCAGGGGGCAATGAATGTAGATTGATTCCAAAATATTTAAAGAGGGTAAAAAAATAAAAATATAAAGTATCCCCCCCCCCCGACCTCGCGCTTCATATACATCACAAAATTTGAGACTATTTTTCCCAGCCAGGGAAAGAAAGAAGCTCTCTGTTTCTGGTGCCTGCCATGTGTGATGTTTAAAAGAGGGAGCACCTTGGGCAGGGGAGGGGGGCTAGGCAGTCCTGTACGAGCCTCCATCCAATACTTTTCAACGAGGATTCCAGAAGGCCCGGCCTGTAAATGCCTATATTGTCTCCCTGCTCTGCAGCCTCAGGTGGCTGAACATTTTGCTCAGTCAGTCCACAAAAGTTTTCTTCTTGCATCCAAGGTTTCAGGCTTTCATACCCACTCTGTTTGGAAAAATTCAAAAATCAAAAAGGATGTGGTCTGAAGTGTTGAAGTGTTGAGCCACATATGGAAGGCAAAACTCAGGGAAATGAAGAGGCACATTTATCAGGTCTCAATGGGAGATTCTCATGTTTAGAGTCTGGGATACAGTTATTTAACTACACTGGCCAGAGGTTCCTGAACTTCCTCATCCCATTGACATGCACACATTGTGTTCTTTCTCCACCTTCTTGAGTATGTAGGTGCCTCTCCCCTTTGGCATAGATTATAAATGTCATTCTCAATTCTGCTATTTTTCCTCCTTCTTATCAGTAATTTAGGCTTGTGAATCCAGGAAAGAGCCACCTAGACTTAAATTATATATTGATGGATTCTCTTGTCTTTCTCTCTGCTAGTTTTCCACAGCTCTATGGCAAATGATCAGAGAAGACAATGGCACCCCACTCCAGTACTCTTGCCTGGAAAATCCCATGGACGGAGGAGCCTGGTGGGCTGCAGTCCATGGGGTCGCAAAGAGTCAGACATGACTGAGTGACTTCACTTTCACTTTTCACTTTCATGTATTGGAGAAGGAAAGGGCAACCCACTCCAGTGTTCTTGCCTGGAGAATCTCAGGGACGGGGGAGCCTGGTGAGCTGCCGTCTATGGGGTCGCACAGAGTCGGACACAACTGAAATGACTTAGCAGCAGCAGCAGCAGCAGCAGGGCAAATGATCTTCCCAAGTGAGACATGCTTGTACACAGAACAGTGTTCCTAGAGCACTGCTGGTAACATTTCTTAGGTCTTATCAAGTCCTTCTAGAAATGTGTTTTGTAGGACTAATCTCCAAATATAGAAAGTAGAGACTTTCCAAAACTTACAGGTGCTCTCTACTCTAAATTCCAATGGACATGGAAACAAACAAGACTAGGGATGTTTCTGCTCCACGCTGCAGAGCAGCACCAAGTGACTGAACCAGTGTGATGGGCAGAGGAAAGGAAGAGTGTGTGACTTTGCCTTCACCTCTGACTTCCACATAGAACATACTTATTCCAATAAAATCAGGTTAAAATCATCATCAAGGGCAGCTTTCAGAAGCTTTGAGATAACTGGGAACGTTCCTATGCACAGGAACTTCATGCCTTGGCTGGTACCTCCTCCTCTTCTGGTCCTTCACCCTGTCAAAAATGGGATTTGCAAAGAAAGAGACCTGCAGAAAATGTAGAGAAGTCCACACAGAGAAAAGAGGAAAACAGAAGAGACCAGTCCCTCTTCTCCATCACTTATATCACTACCACCACTAAATCACTACTATGGAAGCTTATTTTCCCTACACCTTTCAAGGGAAAAAGAAAGTTTTATGCAAATGTAAACTTTTTAATCTGGGGGAAAGATAATCCAATATATTTTTGGAGGACTACATTTCAGCTTATAAACTGTGTTGATGATGAGCCCTCATCAGAATAGCTAAGGCTTGTGGAAAGATGTGGCTAATGGTACTCTGTCTCCATCAGGCAGTTTTTTCCTCGTGCTTGGCCTGTGTGTTATAGATGGAGTAAGCCCACTCCTGCAGGTTTGAACACGCTGCTGATCTTTGTTGAGGTGGGAACAATCAAGCCCTCTCTCTCTCTGCCATCCTGGAAAAACGATCAGGGTTCTTTCCACACCATTTTATCTGAGAGTTTCCACTTTAAAACTCATGCCTTTGCTGCCTCATCCAGATTTCAAATAACTTTCTCCTTTTTCAACTTGAGCCTCAGCATCTTCTGGTCTTTGCTGCTGCACCAGATCTCCCCCTGTAGCACCAATCTGCTGCCACTCATGTTGTCAGGGATGGTGCCAGGAGATTCAGATGCAGGGTCCCTTGTCCTGCCTATCTCTGGGAATTTCACAGGGCAAGCTCCCCAGGATCCTGGAGATGCACAGTGGGAAATGCTGTGTGGCTTCTTCTCTTCTTGGAGTTCTACAGTACTCATTAGTCCACACTAAAGGTCTTGAGACGCCTCACTATAAAGAAGCCTGCTTAGTGTCTATAAATAAGCATTGATAAGCTTATTTTAGAACCCCATCTTTTGAATCATGCCTCTACCATTTTTCAGAATTGTTATTCTGAGGAGCATGTGTCAGGAGATATCGCTGATCCACATGGAGAGTCTACCCAGGATCCAACTGCTTGTTATGTGTCGTGCCTTAGAAAACAAGCTCGCGCGCTCTCTCTCTCTCTCTCTCTCTACCTTTTTTGCCTTCTCTTAAGGAGACAACAGCTTCTGGTAATGCTTAAGATGCAGACCTAGGATAACCAGTCCCGAGACCTCAGCCTCAACTACTCATAGAACTCCAAGAAGTTCCTCCTGTTTGCCTTAAAGTGTCAGAGACTGATAGCTGTCCTGCAAAATTACTTCTCCCTTTCTTCTGTAATAAAATTTTGGCTGGACATAAAGTCACTCTGAGTAAAACCACAGTTCTCAGCCTTCCTTGCAGCTAGGTATACAACTACAGGCAGTGCTATATGTAGCACCTAGAAACTGTGCTTACAATAAGCATGTCTTCTTCCCCCTTTTCTCCTCTCTCCTTCAGGAATAAGAATGTGATGGCAGGAGCTTGAGCAGCCACCTTGGGTCATGTAGTCTAAGTCACATGTTCAGAAGAAGACTGGGTCTCTAACATTGTAGAATAAGATATCAGGTCAAGAATGGTACATCTGGGTTTATTTAATGTGAAATAGTAATAGAGTTTTGCTTTTTTTTTTTAGTCACTGTTATTTTGGGGGGTTTGCCACTTCATCAGAATGTAATTCTAATTCCTTGTCTCCTCTCTTCAGCCAACCCCTCAGAGCTCTCAAGGATAAACTAAAAGCCCAGATTATTTCCTCGAACAACCTCTCAGAAAGTCATCTTGACTGGGAACAAGTTAGCATCAGGCTGACCCCACTGGAGTGTCTCTCCTGATGGCTCTATCTGGAGATAGAATCTCTCTGCCCTCTCTCTCTGGACCCTCTCCCACTCAAGACTTTTTATAAGGAGAGCAGGAGGTGGGAGTTGGCTAGGCAAACATCCACACCACAGTGATTAGCACATCAGCCGACCCAGCCTGGGTGGTCTAGTCTAAGTGGCCATATGTTTCCCCATCCCTTGCCCCAAATAACCATTCCCAGAGTTTGCCAAACTTTTTGTCCTCATGTGTTCACTTGGCTAAATTCCCATTCACCCTTCATGCCTTTCCCACATGAACCATCTAGTTTATTTGTTTGAATACACACATCATCTATTCTGATGGGCTACAGCATGGTTTGGTTCAGATTTAACCTTAAACAACTTCTAAATTAACACACATACTACAATCCACCCACCACCGTGACCCCACCAGTCTACTCCAGGTTAAAATCTGTAATAAAGGTAGTAATTCAAACAAAGGCAAAACTGGAAGTGTCACCCACAGACATTCCCTGAGCTGGGTGAGCCACACGCCAGTGATCATTGATTAGAATTTGGTTCACTGGGAGAAACCAGAATATGATAATGTGCGTGCAACCCAATGTATACACATGAAGTTGCAATAAGTCTATTTTCATGTCTGTTTATAAGATACATGGACAATAGAGACTAATTATTTATATATTGAAAGGATAAAACTTCGAGTACACCCAAGTGTTTGGTTGTAAATCTTTTCATTTATACTTTTATTATAGCAGTTATTCAACACCTGGGATTAGACAGAGAGTTGAAGGTGCATGCTTATCCTTGGCCACTAGCCTGCAAATGCTTGCAGCATTGTTGGCATCCCCCGGATCCCTAGCTTAGTGCAGCAGTTCAGAAATTGCCACTGTTTTAGAGTCAGACAGCCTTGGTTTTGAACCTTGAGTAGTGGCTGTGCAACTCCAAAAGAATTTCTTAATCTCACTGAGATTCAATTTCTGATTCAAAAAAAAAAGGGATAATAGTACATACCTCATACATTGTGCTAAGGATTAGATAGTACACAAAACTCAGAAAATAGGATCTATGATTAAATCACAGTGACACACCATTAAGTGTTCAGGAAATATCTTATCAATGGAGTTTTTGAGAAGCAAAACCCAGTCTTCCTAGTCTATAAATTCTTCTGTACATCACTAGGTCCCCTCTCTAAGACATTTATAGATTTGTTATGTATTTAGCCCGAAAACATAAGCTCATACTGTCTACCAGGCACTGAAAGAGAAGCTAGGGATCCTGAGATATGTTTGACATGGCCTTTGTCCTCAAGGTGCTCGGAATCTAGTAAGGGGATGGACAGGGAAAACAAAGTGTTACAGAGTTATAGATGCCAGGCTAGAAGTGCTATAGAGTTCAATGAGTGCCCAGAGATGGGAGCATCAGCTCTACCTGGGGATCAGGATGTGAAGATAGCAAAGACACAAAGGTTTCAAGCAACAAGGGATTTCTGAATTGGACTTTGAGAAATAAGTCAGCATTTGTCAGGCAGACCATCCTCAACACAAGCAGCAGAGGGAGCAAAGGCATGGGGGAAAGTACATCAGTTTGGTTTTTGGAGGAAATAACAATAATACTCCCCTGGCTGAGGGTTGGTGGAGAAATAGAGACCAGGATGAGAATTGGAAATGGAGCACAGGCCAGTAGGGGAGCTTAGTCCTAATCCTATAAACAGGAAGGAGCTCAATCCACAAACACTGTTCATCACCCAAGAGAAGGGCAGAGATACCCAGAGAAGGGACTGTAGCCCCAGCAGCACCAGGTTACCTAGGGACAATGGAGCAGTTGTGCTCATGCACCCAGGTTGTAGGGTCCTTGCCTGGCACATCCTCTCAAATCCCCAGCAATATCCCGTCTTCTGGTCCAGCCTATCCCTCATCAAACATCACCCACTTGGGTTTCTGTTTCCTCAAGAGTCAGTTCTCTATTAGATGATCATTAGTGATCTAATTTTTTAATCCCAGATAGCATATCAGGACCTATAAGTTTGTTATTTATTCAAAGTTATATATTTACATTTAAACAGGGACTTTGTGGGTAATGCTTTAAACCAAATGAATAAAAACCCTAGTTGATTGCCAACAAAAAGGGTTTTGGGGGGAAAAAATTGCCCATACAAAGGCTGAAAAAACATACAGTGATACTTATAAGCTCAATTACATATGCTTTTGTCTCTATCCCAGTGATTGGCAGGTGATAGCTGATTAATATATAATGAAAGGGAAGGAGGCAGAGAGGAAGTAAGGGAAAAAAGAAAGAGAAGAGATCTAATCCATAATCCTTTTTTACATGGCTTCTAGCATGGAATTTAGCTACTAAAAAGAGATATTTTTCTACTCCTAAGGGGGCAAAACAAGAAACATAAATATCAACTTTATTGCCACTAACCCTTTTATCCTAAAATCTGAAATATTTGAGCCTACCAAAAGCTTCATTTTTGATGCTCTTATTGGATGCATGGATCTATGTTTATAGAAAGTTTTAATGGTTGCAAAGTCAAATTGCAAAAATGATTTTTTTTTCAGAGATCTTGATATATCATGCTGCATTCTAATAAAATTTTCAATACTGGCTGTAATGCAGATTATAATACTAATGTTTCCCATGGGATTGAGTAATCAGAACTCCTCTGGTAAATGTCCTAGAGTTAAGGTTAGTGCATCAAAGAGCTGTAACTCACTGACATTTAATACTGGCTGATGCAACAGGAAAAATTCAGTAGCAAAAACAGACTGCTGAGAAACTTCTCTGTAAGTTTTGGAGCCCAAGCAATTCACAGAATATTTCCTTCTCATACTCTGAAATCAATGTGGTTCTGACACCTTCCTCACAGATACACCATGATTTTGAAAAGACAACCAAAACCAGTCATGGGAATAATAGTATTATTGTTTAATGGGTCCTTTGGATGGTAATGTTATAACAAGAAATGAAACTTGAACTCTTTGAACTGACTTTTTCAGGAAAGCACTTTCAAACCCTTGAAAAGGAAACATCAAAGTTTGAAGGGCAGATATTAAAAAGACTCCCCCTCTTACACCAATGTGACACAAATTCAACCTGACATACATTTATAGTGAGTTTTGTGCACCAACGAAGATGAAAAGGGAAAAGACACATGCTTGTCCTGAAGGAACTTATTACATAAAAGTATCTTTCAGCTGATTGAGAACTTTGTTTCTGAATTATTATTCCCTTCCAGCCTCTGCCTATTTCAAAAGGGACTGGATGGTACATGATTTTTAGAGGTATTCTCTTAAGATAACTCTTTCAGGATAATAGGAAACATAAATTGTAGATATCATGAGAAAACATTTTTTTACCAATCAGTTTGGCAAATACCAAGAAGTTTAAAAACAGAATGTGTTGGTAAGAACATGGCACCCTCATACATTTCTAGTGCCAATGCAATGCAAAGAGGTATGACCTTTATAGAAAGAAACTTGCTAGTATTTACTTGAATTTCAATGAATATACAAGTTGGTGAAAAGGACATCTTTTTTGGGTGTTCGTTCTAGAAGGTTTTGTAGGTCTTCATAGAGCCATTCAACTTCAGCTTCTTTAGCATTACTGGTCAGGGCATAGACTTGGATTACTGTGATATTGAATGGTTTGCCTCGGAAATGAACAGAGATTATTCTGTCGTTTTTGAGATTGCATCCAAGTACTAAAATTCAGACTCTTTTGTTGACTATGATTGCGACTCCACTTCTTCTAAGGGATTCTTGCCCACAGTAGTAGATATAATGGTCATCTGAGTTAAATTCACCCATTCCAGTCCATTTTAGTTCACTGATTCCTAAAATGTTGATATTCACTCTTGCCATCTCCTATTTGACTACTTCCAATTTTCCTTGATTCATGGACCTAACATTCCAGGTTCCTATGCAATATTGCTCTTTACAGCATCAGACTTTACTTCCATCACCAGTCACATCCACAACTGGTTGTTGTGTTTGCTTTGGCTCTGTCTCTTTATTCTTTCTGGAGCTATTTCTCCACTTTTCTCCAGTAGCATATTGGGCACCTTCCAACCTAGGGAATTCATCTTTCAGTGTCCTATCTTTTGCCTTTTCATGCTATTCATGGGATTCTCAAGGCAAGAATACTGAAGTGGTTTGCCATTCCATTCTCCAGTAGGCCACATTTTGTCAGAACTCTACACCATGACCCATCTGTCCTGGGTGACCTACATGGCATGGCTCATAGTTTCATTGAGTTAGACAAGGCTGTGGTCCATGTAATCTGTTTGGTTAGTTTTCTGCGATTATGGTTTTCATTCTGTCTGCCCTCTGATGGAGAAGGATAAGAGGCTTATGGAAGCTTCCTGGTGGGAGAGACTGACTGAGGGGGAAACTGGATCTTGTTTTGATCAGCAGGGCCATGCTCAGTAAATCTTTAATTCAATTTTCTGTTGATGGCGGGGGTGAAGGGGGGATTGGGGGGCTGGTGGGCTGTGTTCCCTCCCTGTTGTTTGACCTGAGGCCAAACTATGGTGGAGGTAATGAAGATAATGGAAACCTCTTTCAAAAAGTCACATGCACACACTGCTGCATTCAGTGTCCCTGACCCTGTAGCAGACCACCATCAACTCATGCCTCCACCGGAGACTCCTGGACACTTACAGGCAAGTCTGGGTCAGTCTCTTGTGCAGTCACTGCTCCTTTCTCCTGAGTCCTGGTACACACAAGGTTATGTTTGTGCCCTCTAAGAGTCTGTTTTCCCAGTCCTATGTAAGTTCTGGTGGCTCTATGGTGGGGTTAACGGTGACCACCTCCAAGAGGGCTTATGCCATACCCAGGTCTGCTGCACCCAGAGCCCCTGCCCCTGCGGCAGGCCACTGCTGACCTGTACCTCTGCAGGAGACACTCAAACACAGTTCTGGCTCAGTCTCTGACTCTGTGGGGTCTCTGGGTCCTGGTGCATACAAGGTTTGTTTGAGCCCTCCAAGCGTCTCTGGCAGGTATGGGGTTTGATTCTAAATGTGGTTTCACCACTCCTACCATCTTGCTAGGGCTACTCCTTTGCTCTTGGATGTGGGGTATCTTTTTTTGGTGGGATCCAACATTCCCCTGTCAATGGTTGTTCAGCAGCAAGTTATAATTTTGGAGTTCTCACAGAAGATGAGCACAGGTCCTTCTACTCCGCCACTTTGTTGTCCAAAAAAGATGTCCTTTTCATTATAGGGGACTGGAATGTAAAAGTAGGAAGTCAAGAGATACCTGGAGTAACAGGCAAATTTAGCCTTGGAGTAAAGGCTAACAGAGTTTTGTCAAGAGAACACACTGGTCATAGAAAACACTCTCTTCCAACAACACAGGAAAAGACTCTACAAATGGACATCACCAGATAGCCAACACCGAAATCAGATTGATTATATCCTTTGCAGCCAAAAACGGAGAAGCTCGATACAGTCAGCAAAAGCATGACCAGGAGCTGACTGTAGCTCAGATCATGAACACCTTATTGCCAAATTCAGACTTAAATTGATGAAAGTAGGGAAAACCACTAGACCATTCAGTATGACCTAAATCAAATCTCTTACAGTTATACAGTGGAAGTGACAAATAGATTTAAGGGATTAGATCTGATAGACAGAGTACCTGAAGAACTCTGGATGGAGGTTCGTGACATTGTATAGGAGGCAGTGATCAAGACCATCGCCAAGACAAAGAAATTCAAAAAGGCAAAATGGTTGTCTGAGGAGGCCTTACAAATAGCTGAGAAAAGAAGAGTAGCTAAAGGCAAAGGAGAAAAGGAAAGATATACCAATTTGAAAGCAGAGTTCCAAAGAATAGCAAGGAGAGATAAGAAAGCCTTCCTCAATGATCAATGCAAAGAAATAGAGGAAAACAATAGAACAGGAAAGACTAGGTATCTCTTCAAGAAAATGGGAAATACCAAGGGAACATTTCATGCAAAGATGGGCTCAATAAAGGACAGAAATAGTATGGACCTAACAGAAGCAGAAGATATTAAGAAAGGTGGTGAGAATACACAGAAAAACTATACAAAAAAGATGACCCAGATAACCACGATGGTGTGATCACTCACCTAGAGCCAGACATCCTGGAATGTGAAGTCAAGTGGGCCTTAGGAAGCATTACTACAAACAAAGCTAGTGGAGGTGATGGAATTCCAGTTGAGCTATTTCAAATCCTAAAAGATGGTGCTGTGAAAGTGCTTCACTCAATATGCCAGAAAATTTGGAAAACTCAGCAGTGGCCACAGGACTGGGAAAGGTCAGTTTGCATTCCAATCTCAAAGGAAGGCAATGCCAAAGAACGTTCAAACTACTGCACAATTGAGCTCATCTCACACACTAGTAAAGTAATGCTCAAAATTCTCCAAGCCAGGCTTCAACAGTTCATGAACCATGAACTTCCAGACATTCAAGCCAGATTTAGAAAAGGCAGAGGAATCAGAGATCAAATTGCAAACATTCGTTGGATCATCAAAAAGCAAGAGAGTTCTAGAAAAACATCTACTTCTTTATTGACTACACCAAAGCCTTCGACTGTGTAGATCAAAACAAACCATGGAAAATTCTTAAAGAGATAGGAATACCAGACCATCTGACCTGCCTCTTGAGAAATCTGTATGCAGATCAAGAAGCAACAATCAGAATTGGACATGAACAACAGACTGGTTCCAAATAGGGAAAGGAGTATGTCAAGGCTGCATATTGTCACCCTGCTTATTTAACTTATATGCAGAGTACATCATGAGAAACGCTGGGCTGGAAGAAGCACAAGCTGGAATCAAGATTGCCATGAGAAATATCAATAACCTCAGATATGCAGATGACACCACCCTTATGGCAGAAAGTGAAGAAGAACTAAAGAGCCTCTTGATGAAAGTGAAAGAGGAGAGTAAAAAAGTTGGCTTAAAGCTCAGCATTCAGAAGACTAAGATCATGGCATCTGGTCCCATCACTTCACGGCAAATAGAAGGAGAAACAGTGGAAACAGTGACAGACTTTATTTTTCGGGGGAGGTGGGCTCCAAAATCACTGCAGATGGTGACTGCAGCCATGAAATTAAGACACTTGCTCCTTGGAAGAAAAGTTATGACCAACCTAGACAGTATATTAAAAAGCAGAGACATTACTTTGCCAACAAAGGTCCGTCTAGTCAAGGTTATGGTTTTTCCATTAGTCATGTATGGATGTGAGAGTTGGACCATAAAGAAAGCTAAACACTGAAGAATTGATGCTTTTGAACTGTGATGTTGGATAAGACTCTTGAGAGTCCCTTGGACTGCAAGGAGATCCAACCAGTCCATCCTAAAGGAAATCAGTCTTGAATATTCATTGGAAGGACTGATGTTGAAGTGGAAACTCTAATACTTTGGCCACCTGATGCAAAGAACTGATTTATTTGAAAAAACCCTGATGCTGGGAAAGATCGAAGTAGGAGGAGAAGGGGATGACAGAGGATGAGGTGGTTGGATGGCATCACCGACTCAATGGACATGAGTCTGAGTGAACTCCGGGAGTTGGTGATGGACAGGGAGGCCTAGCATGCTGCAGTCCATGGGGTCACAAAGAGTTGGACACAACTGAGTGACTGAACTGAACTGAACCAAACATCAACATGAATCAGCTATAGGTTTACTTACATAAAATTTTTGATTGAAGTATAGTTGATTTACAATGTTTCAGGTATACAGTAAAGTATTTCAGTTACATATATATATATATATATATATTCTTCTCAGATTCTTTTCAGTTTAAGTTATTATAAGGTACTGAATATAGTTCCCTGGGATACATAGTAGATCCTTGTTGCTTATCTATCCTAATCAGAGCAGTGCATATCTATTATTAATAATCCCAAATTCCAAATTTATCCCTCCCCAACCCACTGCATCCAGTAACCATAAGCTTGTCTTCTATGTCTGTGAAAATATTTCTATGAAACTAGATCTTTACAGAGAGTATTGGGGTGGCTTTACCCAGGGGTCTTCAGGACTTAGCTCTCATGTCAACGTTTTGGTGAGCGCGTGTCTCACCCCTGCCTTAACCGTGGCCCACTTTGAAACTAGACTCTTGCCTTGAATTCCTGCTTCCGTCAGCACTCTTAGCAATGCTTCCTGCTCAATAGGCATTTGCGTGCCCCACTGCTTTTCCTCACCCATGCTTTGTCCCTTCTCCACATACTCAACTCCCTCATCCACCCAGAGGATCCTCAGGCCAGCATCACTGCCTGGCCACTCAGAATGTTGTTACTTTCTGTCTCCTGCTACTGCTGCTGCTGAATGTCTCTCTGTGTTATAGGATATCTCAGCCGTAGCAATTTCAACACCTTTATTGAGATATGGTTGATATACAAAAAAAAAAAAAAGCACACTTAATGTATATTATTCAACGAACATGGACATATACACCCATGAGACGGTCATCACAATCAAGTTACCTCCCAAAGTTTCCTTGTGTTCCTCTTTTGTCATAAGAATGCTTATCAGCATGAGAACTACCCTCTTAACAAAATGCACAACACCATGTTGCTAGCTATAGGCACTGTGGTGGACAGATCTCTAGAACATGCTTATCTTGTATAATCGACACCTTTTACCCACAGAACAACTCCCTACCCCCTCCCCCAGCCCTGGCAACCACCATTCCATTTTCTGCTTCAGTCACTTTGACCACTTTTGATCCCTCATGTACATAGAGTCGTTCAGAGTCAGTCCTTCTGAGACTGGCTTACTTCACTTGGTATAATGTCTTCCAGATTCATCCATGTTGTTGTAAATTCCGTCAGCAGATGAATGGGATAAACAAAATGTGGTATATGTATTCAATGGCATACAACACAGGAACCTTTAAAAAAGAAGGAAATTTTATCACAGTAATGTTTAATTGCAGTTATTTACATGTTTGTCTCAAGTGGAGTATGAGCTCTGTGGAGAGAGATCTATTTATCTTTGTTTCTCCACAAACAGCCATTCAGTAGAGGTGTTTAATAACTAACCATTGGTTGAAGAGCCCCTTCAGAGCAGGTGCTCCTGAGTCCACAGGTCCAAACCATCAGCCCCCACTGCTCAGCAGGGCTCAATCTTCGCCTTTTGTTTGGAGAGCTTAATCTAATTACATTTAAAATAATTAGTATAAGGAAGGACTTCTGCCTTTTTATTTGTGTTCTTTATACCTTCTACCTTTCTGGTCTCTAGTTTTCTCTATTACTGCCTTCTTTAGTGTTAAGTTGATTTTTTGTAGTGAATCATTTTGATTTCCTTCTCATTTTCTTTTGTGTGTATTAAATATTTTTATGGTTACTATGGGAATTACATTTAACATCCTAAATTTATAACAGTCTTGTTTGAATGGATACCAGCTTAACTTCCATAGCATACAAAATCACTACTTCTGTAAAACTCTGTTCTCCCTTTATGTTATTAATACCACAAATTATATCTTTATATATTGTGTGCCCAATAACATAGATTTATAATTATTCTGGGTATATTTGTTTTTTAAATCATGTAGGACAGGTTGAAGGCAGGAGAAGGGGACAACAGAGGATGAGATGGTTGGATGGCATCACTGACTCAATAGACATGAGTCTGAGCAAGCTCTGGGAGATAGTGAAGGACAGGAAAGCCTGGCTTGCTGCAGTCTGTGGGGTCTCAAAGAGTTGGATGTGACTGAACGACTGAACAACAACAACAGGAAGTAAAAAGGTGAAATTACAAACCAAAAAACAAAACAAAAACTCTCTTTTCAAGCTGCTGTCTCTCCCTCTCTCTCCCTGCCACATGAGGACACAGCAAGAAGGCAGCCATCTGCAAGGCAGGAGGAGAGCTGGGACCAGGACCTGGCCATGCTGGCACCCTGATCTCAGATGCCCAACTTCGAGAACTGTATGAAAATATGTTCCTGTTGTTTAAGCCACTCAGTCTATGATACTTTGTTCTGGCAGCTGGAGCTGGTGAAGACAGAGTTAAGTGGTCCTCTGAACTAGCCTTCTAATTTTACACAGAGATCCGAAGGGCCACAGAGCAGGCCGCCATCAAAAACCCAGCCAGTCCCATAACCCACAGCCATCAACTGTAGCAAGTGTGACAAGCTTGCCAAATATTGCAGAATGAAAGAAAAGGCCCAAAGCAACGGGTGCATTTTTCTAAAACATACCTGTACGTTTAAACTCTTTTTATCCCAGCTTTGAAATAACAAAATAAAGGTCCAAGGGGACCACTAGCAAGGTATGAAATTGAAAATTTGGCTTCAAAGCCTTCCAGAGATGAGGAGAGAAAGAGGGGTCCATCTATTTGGCTATAACAATGCCATAATGACTGAGCTGTGAATTACACAAAAGAGAATGGACAGTAGGATTCACAATTGTACGAGATTTCTAGGACCTGTACCCAAAACTGCACGAACTAAAGCATTTCAGAGCTTCTTTTTAAAATATTGTTTTACACTGGTCTGGGGTTTTACACCTCAGAATGGGTTTCCACATACACGTAGTTCTTCTTGTTGTTTAGTTGCCAAGTTGTGTCGGACTCTTCTGCAACCCTATAGACTGCAGCCTGCCAGGTTCCTCTGTCCATGGGATTTTCTAGGCAAGAATACCAGAGTGAGTTGCCATTTCCTTCTCCAGCGGATCCTCCTGACCCAGGGATTAAACCTGCCTCTTCTGCATTAGCAGGTGGATTTTTTTTTATCACTGAGCCACCTGGGAAACCCTCCACATGACATGCTCTCATCGAATCTGTTCAACAGCACAGGAATTAGGATCTCTGTGGAGCCCATTGCCCATCCCTCCCCGCCGACCCCCTGTGTCTTAGATTCCATAAGTTGCCCACTGCTGAGTCACAAGTCTGCTAAGTGTTGGAGCAAAACTTGAATTGTGTGTGTATGTGTGTGAGAGACATAGACAGACAGATAGACCAAAGAGAGACAGAGACTGAATGAGTTGGGGTAGGGTTGATCCTACTTCACTATATGCTCCAAGACCACTCCAGGAAGTTCTGCAAATATTCTCCATTAACTGGTAGCTGAATGAGAACTAAACTGTTAATGAGAGACCTGAGTTTTTAGCTCTGTCACTAATTCACGGTTGACTTGGGTATGTTCTCTGTTTAGCCTCTTGTTCTCTGTTTCTTCAACTATGAAAGTAGTGTAGATAGTCTTGTCTTTGATTTTCTTTCTATTCAGACAATCTGTGATTTTTCATAATTAATCATGGCTAGATAAAAGATCAGGCTAAGTCAAGTACAAAAAAATTCTGATACCTGGATTAGGTCCCCAGGAAGAGGGCATTCTTCATAGTGAATCTTCTCCAGCCTCTTCAGTCGGGAGGCAGAGGCAAGACCTGTATCTGGTCTGAATGCTGCAGGAACTTAAGCCTGTCCTGTCCTTCTTGTTGAGACTCAGTTTAGTTGTGCACCAAAGCTGTCAACACAGCTCCAGAGGTAAATCAAAACCAATTACGCAGAAGATCAAAAGCTTTACTCCATGGAGACCCACAAAAGCACATTTCCCAGACTCTCTTCCCTAGGGAATTTAAGATCTGAAATCCTGCCTAGTTTAGACCCCAAGCAATAGTAAATTCAGGCTGGTGACTGCCCCTAGATTAATAAATATCCAAATCACAGTAAATCATAAAACAACATTTACAGCACTGAAGATCCCTTTATCATGGCAACATCTATATTTATTAACATTATTTATTACTAATAAAATATGGAGAGTGTGAGGGGATTAATGTCATTCCATGAGTTTTTGTCTTTAACACAAACAATTTTTATACAAGCTCAAAAAATTTCCTCGATGGCTCTTTTGTCTTTAAAGAAACTAAGAACATCCATCAAAAGAAAGATTTTAAAGCATGTTTTCAAAAAGTGAGATATTAACTGATTGTCAAGAAAAGATGAGGTTTTAAAAAACAGTTATTAGAATATATTAGCACTGGTTTTCAAGCCCCATATTATGTAATTCTTATATTCTATATTAATTCATATTTGCATATAATATGGAAATTTCAAGGACTGTCAACCAGTAGTCTTCTCCTTATCAGGAGATGTACAAAAGGAGGAAAGCAGGAAAATTCACTTGTCAGTGGAAATGCAATTTGAGACTAAAATAAAACTTTCCAATTTTAGCATTAAAGTACCACCATCACAGTTTTTGCCTTTCCAATATACTCACTACAATATTATTTACTTAACATTTACTTGATACTCATACTAAACCATGAAATCTGCGAGATGACAAGTTCAATGTGTAGGTTATTTCTTCCCAAACATATTAACTATAGAACAGCTATTAAAAACACCCATTTCAGAGCCCCTTAAAATTATACATTATGCACTTACACAATGAGTTAATCTGTAACTTTCTGAGTTTGTTGTCTACCATCTGGGTTTTACTCATCATCCACTTATAAATACCAAGTTGATATAGATACAAAATTAATATATATACACACATATACAAAATGAGTGTTTCACAGTCCCTTCCTATCATAAGATGGGAAGGCAAGCATTAGAATTAAAAATTATCATAATGCAGTTAGTGACACAATCAGATCAGATCAGTCGCTCGGTTGTGTCCGACTCTTTGAGACCCCATGAATCGCAGCACGCCAGACCTCCCTGTCCATCACCAACTCCCGGAGTTCACTCAGACTCATGTCCATCGAGTCAGTGATGCCATCCAGCCATGTCATCCTCTGTCGTCCCATTCTCCTCCTCTTGCCCCCAATCCCTCCCAGCATCAGAGTCTTTTCCAATGAGTCAACTCTGCGCATGAGGTGGCCAAAGTACTGGAGTTTCAGCTTTAGCATCATTCCTTCCAAAGAAATCCCAGGGCTGATCTCCTTCAGAATGGACTGCTTGGATCTCCTTGCAGTCCAAGGGACTCTCAAGAGTCTTCTCCAACACCACAGTTCAAAAGCATCAATTCTTCGGTGCTCAGCCTTCTTCACAGTCCAACTCTCACATCCATACATGACCTCTGGAAAAACCATAGCCTTGACTAGACAGACCTTTATTGGAAAAGTAATGTCTCTGCTTTTGAATATGCTATCTAGGTTGGTCATAACTTTCCTTCCAAGGAATAAGCGTCTTTTTTTTGTGTGTGTATTTTTTTTATTTTATTTTATTTTTAAACTTTACATAACTGTATTAGTTTTGCCAAATATCAAAATGAATCCGCCACAGGTATACATGTGTTCCCCATCCTGAACCCTCCTCCCTCCTCCCTCCCCATTCCATCCCTCTGGGTCGTCCCAGTGCACCAGCCCCAAGCATCCAGTATCGTGCATCAAACCTGGACTGGCAACTCGTTTCATACATGATATTTTACATGTTTCAATGCCATTCTCCCAAATCTTCCCACCCTCTCCCTCTCTCACAGAGTCCATAAGACTGTTCTATACATCAGTGTCTCTTTTGCTGTCTCGTACACAGGGTTATTGTTACCATCTTTCTAAATTCCATATATATGCGTTAGTATACTGTATTGGTGTTTTTCTTTCTGGCTTACTTCACTCTGTATAATAGGCTCCAGTTTCATCCACCTCATTAGAACTGATTCAAATGTATTCTTTTTAATGGCTGAATAATACTCCATTGTGTATATGTACCACAGCTTTCTTATCCATTCATCTGCTGATGGACATCTAGGTTGCTTCCATGTCCTGGCTATTATAAACAGTGCTGCGATGAACATTGGGGTACATGTGTCTCTTTCCCTTCTGGTTTCCTCAGTGTGTATGCCCAGCAGTGGGATTGCTGGATCATAAGGCAGGTCTATGTCCAGTTTTTTAAGGAATCTCCACACTGTTCTCCACAGTGGCTGTACTAGTTTGCATTCCCACCAACAGTGTAAGAGGGTTCCCTTTTCTCCACACCCTCTCCAGCATTTATTACTTGTAGACTTTTGGATGGCAGCCATTCTGACTGGTGTGAAATGGTACCTCATAGTGGTTTTGATTTGCATTTCTCTGATAATGAGTGATGTTGAGCATCTTTTCATGTGTTTGTTAGCCATCTGGATGTCTTCTTTGGAGAAATGTCTATTTAGTTCTTTGGCCCATTTTAATTTCATGGCTGCAGTCACCATCTGCAGTGATTTTGGAGCCCAGAAAAATAAAGTCTGACACTGTTTCCACTGTTTCCCCATCTATTTCCCATGAAGTGATGGGACCGGATGCCATGATCTTCGTTTTCTGAATGTTGAGCTTTAAGCCAACTTTTTCACTCTCCTCTTGCACTTTCATCAAGAGGTTTTTGAGTTCCTCTTCACTTTCTGCCATAAGGGTGGTGTCATCTGCATATCTGAGGTTATTGATATTTCTCCTGGCAATCTTGATTCCAGCTTGTGCTTCTTCCAGTCCAGCGTTTCTCATGACGTACTCTGCATATAAGTTAAATAAGCAGGGTGACAATATACAGCCTTGACGTACTCCTTTTCCTATTTGAAACCAGTCTGTTGTTCCATGTCCAGTTCTAACTGTTGCTTCCTGACCTGCATACAGATTTCTCAAGAGGCAGGTCAGGTGGTCTGGTATTCCCATCTCTTTCAGAATTTTCCACAGTTGATTGTGATCCACACAGTCAAAGGCTTTGGCATAGTCAATAAAGCAGAAATAGATGTTTTTCTGGAACTCTCTTGCTTTTTCCATGATCCAGCGGATGTTGGCAATTTAATCTCTGGTTCCTCTGCCTTTTCTAAAACTAGCTTGAACATCAGGAAGTTCACGGTTCACATATTGCTGAAGCCTGGCTTGGAGAATTTTGAGCATTACTTTACTAGCATGTGAGATGAGTGCAATTGTGTGGTAGTTTGAGCATTCTTTGGCATTGCCTTTGTGATTGGAATGAAAACTGACCTTTTCCAGTCCTGTGGCCACTGCTGAGTTTTCCAAATTTGCTGGCATATTGAGTGCAGCACTTTTACAGCATCATCTTTCAGGATTCGGAATAGCTCAACTGGAATTCCATCACCTCCACTAGCTTTGTTCGTAGTGATGCTTTCTAAGCACATTTCTAAGCACTTGACTTCACATTCCAGGATGTCTGGCTCTAGGTCAGTGATCACACCATCAGAGATATGTATAAAGCAGTAAGCAGAGCGGAAGAGAAAGCATTTAATTCTGTTAGGGAAGCTTCCAGGAAGAGATGGCACCTGAGTTCTGTTACTTGTTAGCTGTAGAATGTTGAAAAAAATCACTCAACCTCTCTGAACCATACAGAGTGATGTGTTCAGTGATTCAGTGTATCTAGAACAGGGGCTCTCAAATGTTTTCGTTTCAGGGCCCCTTTATATTCTGAAAAATTATTGAAAATCCCAAAGAGTTATGTGGGTTAGATCTATTTGTCTTCATTGTGTTGGAATTTATTTCTTGTTCATTAAAATATCAATAATATACACATGCTAACATAAAATACAACTCTATGAAAATGACTATATTTCCCCCCAAGACAAAGTTTATTAAGTGAAATAAGCCAATCATATAAAAAAAACTGTATAATCCCACTTATGTAAGGCACCTAGAGTAGTTAAATTCACAGAGAAGAAAGTAGAATGGTGGTGGCTGGGGACTAGGGAGGAGGAGGGGAGTGGGGGTTTTTGTATACAGTTTTAGTTATGCAAAATGAAGAGTTCTAGAGATTGATTGCCCAAAAATGTCAATGTACTTAACACTACTGAACTGTACACTTAAAAACAGTGATGATGGTAAATTTTTATTTTGTGTATTTTATCACAATTAATTTTTTTAACTTCTAAATTTATGAATGGTATAGTTTTACAGTTCTGCACATCTATTTTTTTTGTTCTAATTTAATAGAACACAGCTGGGTTTTCATATCTACTCCTACATTCAATCTGTTGCAGTATGTTGCTTTGATTGAAGTATATAAAGAATACCCAGCATCATGTTTAAGTGTTAGAAAAATAAAGAGCATTTTGATAACTTTACTAAATAATTTTGGGTCTTCTTTGATATTATAGCAAAACTCATTAAGTGGTAGTTTCTTAAAGGTTCATTGTGATGTGGAATCTGCAACTATAAAAATTAACTTTAGATACTCTGTTACATTAAAATCCATTTTCTAATTGCACTTTGAATGAATCTTTTACTCATGACTTTTTTAACATCAAGCATAGGGTATTAGGGAAATACGGGTTTACTAAGTTTTACTCTCTTGCAAATGTTGATACATTTAATTTTACAGTATGAAAAATTACATGTTATTAACACCTCTGATATTGTCAGAAAAGTCTTTAAGTATTCTGAAGCTATTGAGCTGACAGTGGTGAATATTTTCCAAAATTCTAATTTTCTCTTGAAAGCTCAAGTTCAGTATTGGCGATAAATACTACCAGTGGTTCTTCAACACAATAAGCTTACCTTGCTTATTCTTGCAAAAAAATCTACTAAATATGCCAATGCAAAATATCCCTAGTATGTCTATTATTCTTTCAAGTGAAAATGGGGCTTTGTGAAAGTAGTAACTCTTCAACTCACTACTCAAACTAGAGTGCAAGAGCTTTTCCTCAAGACAGTCGCTGTCATCTGGCATGCAAGAGAGCTTTATGTGCATGTCCCCGTCTGTCCTACAGAATATTAGAAAGATGTGTACTTAAAGCTCAAGGTTTAACAAAGGTAATATTTTTTTTTAGTTCTTCATTAAGGATGTTCTTAAGTGAAACTGGCTTTTTCCCCCTGGGAGTGTGTGGCAGTGAAGAACACAAAGACCACCAGCACCACTTTGATGCCCAAGCCCTGAGTCTTGCTAAGGAGGCTGTAGGCTGACCTGCCACTGTTTTTGCACCTTCGGTGTAAATGTCAGGACAGTGAAAAAAGGCAAATAACATCTTACTGTTAACATGAAAACCCTTTCATCTTGTGGGTCTCCAAAAAACAATCTGTGAATCATGTTTTGAGGGCATCTGATCTGTGGGTCCCCACTGAAAAAGCGCTGAAATGATGGCTTTAGAACAGATTTTCTGGGATTGCATCTTGGCTTTGTCACTGACTGTGTGGTGGTAAGCAAATTACTAAACTTAGGGAACCTCTGTTTCTTCTTCTCTGTATGGGAATAGTATGATACCTACCTCAAAAAAGGGCTTGAGGAAGAAATAAGCCAAACTAAGCATGTTTACTCTAGTGCCTGGCCCACTGCATGCAACAAATGTTAGCTCTCGGAGTTAACATATATGAAATGTACGTACAAAGTAAGTCTGTTGTAATTAATGTTGTTATTAACTTCTGCACCTTTGAAAAATATTATACATATTGTGTCCAATAAGTGCTTCTAAAAGAGGAGTTCAGTTCAGTTCAGTCACTCAGTCCTGTCAGACTCTCCATGACCCCATGAATCACAGCATGCCAGGCCTCCCTGTCCATCACCAACTCCCGGAGTTCACTCAGACTCACGTCCATCGAGTCAGTGATGCCATCCAGCCATGTCATCCTCTGTCATTCCCCTTCTTCTCCTGCCCCCAATCCCTCCCAGCATCAGAGTCTTTTCCAATGAGTCAACTCTTCGCATGAGGTGGCCAAAGTACTGGAGTTTCAGCTTTAGCATCATTCCTTCCAAACAAATCCCAGGGCTGATCTCCTTCAGAATGGACTGGTTGGATCTCCTTGCAGTCCAAGGGACTCTCAAGAGTCTTCTCCAACACCACAGTTCAAAAGCATCAATTCTTTGGTGCTCAGCTTTCTTCACAGTCCAACTCTCACATCCATACATGACCACAGGAAAAACCATAGCCTTGACTAGACGAACCTTTGTTGGCAAAGTAATGTCTCTGCTTTTGAATATGCTATCTAGGTTGGTCATAACTTTCCTTCCAAGGAATAAGCATCTTTTAATTTCATGGCTGCAGTCACCATCTGCAGTGATTTTGGAGCCCAGAAAAATAAAGTCTGACACTGTTTCCACTGTTTCCCCATCTATTTCCCATGAAGTGATGGGACCGGATGCCATGATCTTCGTTTTCTGAATGTTGAGCTTTAAGCCAACTTTTTCACTCTCCACTTTCACTTTCATCAAGAGGCTTTTTAGTTCCTCTTCACTTTCTGCCATAAGGGTGGTGTCATCTGCATATCTGAGGTTATTGATATTTCCCCCAGCAATCTTGATTCCAGCCTGTGCTTCTTCCAGTCCAGCGTTTCTCATGATGTACTCTGCATACAAGTTAAATAAGCAGGGTGACAATATACAGCCTTGATATGCTCCTTTTCCTATTTGGAACCAGTCTGCTGTTCCATGTCCAGTTCTAACTGTTGCTTCCTGACCTGCATACAGATTTCTCAAGAGGCAGGTCAGGTGGTCTGGTATTCCCATCTCTTTCAGAATTTTCCACAGTTGATTGTGATCCACACAGTCAAAGGCTTTGGCATAGTCAATAAAGCAGAAATAGATGTTTTTCTGGAACTCTCTTGCTTTTTCCATGATCCAGCGGATGTTGGCAATTTAATCTCTGGTTCCTCTTCCTTTTCTAAAACCAGCTTGAACATCAGGAAGTTCATGGTTCATGTATTGCTGAAGCCTGGCTTGGAGAATTTTGAGCATTACTTTACTAGCATGTGAGATGAGTGCAATTGTGTGGTAGTTTGAGCATTCTTTGGCATTACCTTTCTTTGGGATGGGAATGAACACTGACCTTTTCTAGTCCTGTGGCCACTGCTGAGTTTTCCAAATTTGCTGGCATATTGAGTGCAGCACTTTCACAGCATCATCTTTCAGGATTTGGAATAGCTCAACTGGAATTCCATCACCTCCACTAGCTTTGTTCATAGTGATGCTTTCTAAGGCCCACTTGACTTCACATTCCAGGATGTCTGGCTCAAGGTGAGTGATCACATCATCGTTATTATCTGGGTCATGAAGATCTTTTTTGTACAGTTCTTCTGTGTATTCTTGCCACCTCTTCTTAATATCTTCTGCTTGTGTTAGGTCCATACCATTTCTGTCCTTTATCGAGCCCATCTTTGCATGAAATGTTCCCTTGGTATCTCTAATTTTCTTGAAGAGATCCCTAGTCTTTCCCATTCTGTTGTTTTCCTCTATTTCTCAGGTGATAAGTTTCTGTTTTTGAAAGCTCTGTGTTAACAACCAATCAGTAAAGACACCTTCAATAAATGCTTGTTGACTGAAGAGTGAGGTATAGAAAGAGATCACTGCATATGTGTCTCTATTTTTAGATTATCATAAAAGAAACGCTTCTGCCACTAAGTATAAATGAAGATTATAAAAATAAAGACCAGAGTGTTTTAATGCCTGAACGTAACTATTCTGAAAGGGATTCTAGACCTGAGACAAACCTAGTATAGAACCTTCAGTACTGAAGAGAAAATTAAAGCAGGTGTCATATCAGACATAGAACAATAAAACAAAAATTATCCAGGCTGGTTACTGGGCATCTCTAAGAGAGTGTTGCAGTTTTTAAATATTCAAAGAATGATATTTTTGTCAAGAAAAATGTAATCTATAGGAATGAATCCCAGGTTGTTATTCATATTATTTCTTAATTTGGGTAAGAGTCATGACCTTCACAACCAACCACAACAGAAACTTTTATTCAAATAGCGCAGAATTTTCAACTTCCAAGTCTATAAGGATTGTTAGATTTCAAGGAACAGAATCATTGGAAAGTTACTACTTTTATCATATTTCAAGCTAAGCATGTAAATAATAAAGGCTGAACTCAGAAATAAGGCTGATAATTTCATGGTGACCAGCCAGACTCCTGTTCCCATCATTTATTCCTCTGTTGATAGACTTCCCCAGGAAGCCTGGGAAAATAACAAAAAGGAACTCAACTTCCCCCAAGAGAAAAGGCTTCATTTTTTCTTGGCAGATTCATTCCTAATCACATAGCAGGGAACCATTATTAACATCTGGTTATTCAAAAAGAGCCACTGAATTATTATAAAAATGTTTCAAATCATCAGCTGAAAACTCAGATGATCTACAATGTGTATGATGCTTTTTTTCTCCCTTTAGTCAAGAAGATAAATGGAGAATTTTTTATATTTCAACTTCTATTACACATTTGTTTCTAATCTGGGAAAAT
Organism: Bubalus kerabau; assembly: GCF_029407905.1. Lineage (NCBI taxonomy): Eukaryota > Metazoa > Chordata > Mammalia > Artiodactyla > Bovidae > Bubalus > Bubalus kerabau. The sequence continues at coordinate 73,451,367 of NC_073631.1, read as the reverse complement.
TCTTGTCTGCCTACTGTACTTCCATATCAAAGACCGATATGTCAGCCTTTGCTTCTGCTCCTCTTACCCTGGGTTTCTTTTAAGAGGAAAATTTTATAAAGAGTGAAATTACTGCAAAAATGAGTTGCTTCAAAATGGTCACAAGTCAGGTGCTAATACTGAGTTCAATTCTCCTTTAGTGAAGTCACATGTTTGTTAGATTGACAGCAATTCAGTTCAGTTCAGTTCAGTCACTCAGTCATGTCCGACTCTTTGCAACCCCATGAATCGCAGCACGCCAGGCCTCCCTGTCCATCACCAACTCCCAGAGTTCACTCAGACTCACATCCATCAAGTCAGTGATGCCATCCAGCCATCTCATCCTCTGTCGTCCCCTTCTCCTCTTGCCCCCAATCCCTCCCAGCATCAGAGTCTTTTCCAATGAGTCAACTCTGCGCATGAGGTGGCCAAAGTACTGGAGTTTCAGCTTTAGCATCATTCCTTCCAAAGAAATCCCAGGGCTGATCTCCTTCAGAATGGACTGCTTGGATCTCCTTGCAGTCCAAGGGACTCTCAAGAGTCTTCTCCAACACCACAGTTCAAAAGCATCAATTCTTTGGCACTCAGCCTTCTTCATAGTCCAACTCTCACATCCATACATGACCACAGGAAAAACCATAGCCTTGACTAGACAGCAATTAGGCAGATCTAATGTCTTCATGCTTAACTAGCCTCTTTATCCTTTAAACTGTTTCTAAAACTTAACTGTCATGATTTGTTATAAACACACCCCCACCTGAGATCTCAACATTAGGAGAGACCACTTACTCTATTGGCTTAAGACAGTAGTTTAGCTGGTGGCATTTAATAAACAGAAGGCACTTCTCTGTCTAAACCCTTTTTGTGGCTTCCAACTGCTTGCTCTCAGGACATGATATAGAGTCTCATCATAGCCCACAAAGCTTTGCTTGCTCACCCATCAAGAGTAGATTAAGCCCAGCTGAAAAAAATGGTTTTGGACTCACCCAACATGGATGAACAGGTTAAGATCTTCGCAAGCAATGTTTATTTAGCCAAGGCCCATTCCAATCTTCTTGCCCTAATAATGGATATTGACTTTCAACACTCTATCCTTCCTGCCTGCCTGCACAACTAGCCCCACCCCCAACCCTCCACCTGCTCCAGCCCTCTCCAGCACACTGCGCAACACCAGCCTTCCTGAACTAAGGCTCTGCCAAAATGGTCTTCAAGTTTCAAGTAAATCCTACTCAATTTCAGCATGAGTCAGTGCCTCAAAAAGACTAGGCAGCTCTCCCTCAAACATACTCAGACTCTGTCAGCCTCTTCTGTCACACTGACCACATGGTAGATAACTAGCTATGAAGTAGTCTGTTGTTTTTTTTTTTTAATGTCTGTCTCCCCACTAAGCCTCATAAATGCAGAAACTGGGTCCATTTGGCTAGTATAACCTCCCAAAAGCTAGGAAAGAATCTATAAATAGGCCCCTGGAAAGCATTTCTTTCTTGTGCCAGAAAATCCTTAATAAGGAGAAACCCCTCCTAACCAAACTTTACACTGGGGTGAAAGTCAGTGGAATGAACATCTAGGCAGGTGTCAGAGGGTAAAAATTCTTGGTGATACGCTAGATGTAAAGAAGAGAATGTGAAGAGGCTGAGAGTTTTAGGGTGATTGCAGATATATGAGAGCAGGTCCTCCCCTAGCGGTTGTATGGCCTGGTTCAACAGTGCAGATGGTGGCTCCCAAACCCCTGGTCTAAACACTTACAAGCTCGAAATCAAACTAATGAACAGTCACATGAAATATCTTCTATCCGATCTTGAAAAATATGGCTTCAAAGTAAACTGGAAGTCGGGTCATCAAACAGTGAAATATAGAGACTTTAATCAGGTTGGGTTTTTGATATGAAAATTATCCACATCTGACAATTCTTCAGTAGGAAGTAATTATGTTCTTCATCCTTTAAATGCACACACACACACACACACACACACACCCCAGAGATTATAGTTATCCCTATTCATTAGGAAAAATAATTTCTATTGTTTAAAAAAAAATACTAAGATATATATGGGAAGCTCAGAATCCAATTTTACTGAACTTGTGAAACCTACACGTGTACAATGGGAAGTTCCTGCCTATAAAGAAACGGCCACTCTCACTTAATTGTCTCTCCCCTTTTATATCTATCACAAGAACAAAGTCATGCTCTATTCTTTCTTCATACATATTCCAACTCAATATTCCATCCTTGGGGTCCCCCGATGACTGAAGGGTCTTCAAGTATCAGCCAGCAACTAACAGTACCCAGTCTTGTGATTACCGCAAGCATTTTGCAGGTTATCATGTGTGTGGGATCCAAACAGTGAGGAAAACCATTTACATGTCACATGGGTAGACCTTGCTTTACAATGTGTATGTGATCTGGAAAGCATTGTGCTCCCCAGTGCTCCAGCTTCCTTGGTTTTACCTTGTCTGTGCAGAGAGGTTGTTCATCTTCATTTCTGGCTGGTGACTTTCACAAGCATCTTTAATTTTATCCCTTTTCATCCTCTCTGTTGAGTAATTACCATAATTTTCATTCAGATACTCTGTAAGGAACTTTAGTATGTGATTTATAATTAAATATGATCTGTGAATCCCTTTAAAAATGTAACAACCTACTGTCGTATGAATAAAATGATTTCACAGTACTTTCCTATACAATTCCTATTTTACTGGTTGTGATACAACATAGTTCAGTGAAAGAATTGCTCGGGCATCTTGCTTACCTGATATTGCACCTACTACTTTTCTTAAGAAGACAAGAACACACCAGGAAATGAACTTGGAAGAATGAGATATTCCAATTGTTTGATAGTAATGATGGAGGTGTGACTAGCCATTGCTTTCTGGGCCAGTTCACCTCTGATGCGTTCTCCCAATAAGACACTTGTTATTTCTTCTTTCTCCATAATTTCCCATCTCTTTAAATGCTTCTAAAGTGGCTTCCCAGGCTGAAACCTACTGTATACAAGTGGTAGGAGAAAGAAGGATACAAGTCCAAGGTGAAATGTATTAAACACAGACTTATTTTTCAGCGTCTCCTCTGGGCTCCACCTCCTGCAGGACTAATGCCTAATGATTCCAGGAAGTGAAAGCAATTAAATTTCACTTGGTGTAAAGTTGAAGAAATTGTCCCATGTGAAAATAATGTTTCTTTGCCACATTCCATAGGTGGCAATAAACAGGCAAATTCCACTGGTTTTGATATAGTAGTATGAGCTTTCACAGGGCTCAGGTTGATTTCATTTTTAAAAGTTGAATTTATGGGACAGAGGACTGAAAGGTTTGTACTGACATGTTTAAAACCCTCTTTTAAAAAGTGGCATATTGCATCGTTCCATTTAAGTGTTCACACCGCAGACTGAAACATAATCTGTTTACTGAAAAAACAACTTTTTATTGCCCTGTGAATAATTTCCCATTGAAAAAGAAAACAATGTACAATATTTTAGTGCTTTGTGAAACATCTGGAAATTTTTCTCCAGTTGCAGAATCTATTAGGAATTTGCATCCACATTCAAACTACTGATTTTTTAATTTAAAGCAGAATAACTTCAAACATACTATTGAACAAATCTCAAAGCAACAGCTTCCAAAGGCCCACCGAGGGCACTCAAAGACACAGCAGCAAACCCACCGAAAGGCACATCTGGTCTCACCGGGAGCTCATGAGGGATGTTTTACATCTTCATCCTCACTTTCCTTCACACAGTGTAAAGTGGAATGTATTAGTTAAGGTTATGCCAACTGCTCTAACAAATAAACCCCAAATCTCAGTGGCTTAACATAGGGGAAGTTTTTTTTTCCTGTTCACCTAACAGTTCAACGTGGGTGTGCTGAGTAAGCGAGCAGCTTCCACATCAAGGTGTGGGAACTCTAACTGCTTCCATCTCTGACTCTGCACCTTCCATGGGGAGCTCTGCAGCAAAGAGAAAGAAGATGGAGACTGAAGTGGTACCCACAAGGCCTGCTTACATCCATGAGCTGGAACTCAATCACGTGACCAGACTAACCACCAGGAGGCGAGAACAGCAGACGAGTTCCAGGAAGGCCAAGGAAAGAGCTTGGCCAACGACTAGGCAGTCTGTAGGTCGCAGTCAGTACATTACAAGGTTAAAATTTCTTTCCAAATTTCAGCACATTCTGAGTTCATTATTCACTACTCTAGCCCCTACTGTGGGGTCTATATAAGTCACTGTACTGAAGGTCCTGGGAGATTTGAGGACATTAGCAGACAGGAAAGCCACTAGCTTTAGGCATTTTTTTTTCCTGAGCTCAGCTTCAAAGCCTTTATTTGTGAAAGCTGTGAAATGGGCTTAGTGGTAGAGACAGGAGATGCACAGTAATCAATTCCAGCTCTGGAAAAGATTATAAGCTTTGGAGTCAAAAATTCTTTTTGCATTTTATTCTGTTTTACTTTTCTCCCAAAGCTGCCATTTCTCCACAAGAGACCTTTATGCAAACTTAAGACTCAGGAGCTCTACAAAAATACCTTTCCACAGTTGTTTAAGCGCTGATGTGCAGGGCCAATACTCAGAGCTAAGGTGATGCAGTGATATGAACCAGTTTCCCTCAAGAGTATGTCCAGCTTGAAAAGGTAAATTAAAATATGAATAATTGAGGGTCATCTGAGGGTCCCTCCTTCCCTACCCTGTGCCTCCTTTTTCTGCCCAGCTCTTGTGAGCAGCTCTTCTCTGAGGTACCACCAAATAGGATCCAACTTCATTATCTTATGGTACTTGCACATTTACTTATCAGCCTCTTCCCTGAGATGATAAAATCCATGAGGAAAGAGACCCTCTTTATCTTGTTTGTCCCCAGCACACACCACGGACTCTGGCTCCAAATAGGTGTTTCTTATACACTTGTGGGGGCTTCCCAAGTGGCACGGTGTGACAAAGAGCCTGCTTGCCAGTTCAGGAGATGCAGCAGACACAGGTTCGATCGATGGGTCAGGAAGGTCCGTTGGAGTGGGAAATGGCAACCCATTCCAGCTTTCTTGCCTGGAAAATCCCAAGGACAGAGGAGACTGGCAGGCTACAGTCCATGGGGTAACAAAGAATCAGACACAACTGAGTGACTGAGCACGCACACACTTGTGGAATGGGATTGATCTGAGTGCAAGTTAGAGAAAGATAAATTCCGTAAGACAGTTAGAGAATCAAAGAGCAACTAGTGTTCAAAAGAGAGGACCACGCATCTGGCTCCGGAAGGGTAGGGAGAAGGGGGGGAAGATTTCCTGAAGCATTTGAAGTGGACTTTAAAGGGAGGATAGAGTTTCAACTGCAGTGTTTCAACAACGGCCCTACAGGCAGAGGAACAGCATCTGCAATGCTCAGAGGTGAAAAGGCGAACATGCATTTGAGGAATAGCTAGTACTCTTGTTTATCTTACACGTAAAGTGAGTAAAGGGAGGGGTAAGCAACAGGAATGGAAAGCAAGATTATGACTATATTCTACAAAGGGCTTTGACTCTCAGGCTGACAAGTTTCCATTTAATTCTGGAGGCACCAAGGAGCTGGGGGAGGTCTGGTACCAGGAGGATCAATCTGCCAAGTGGGCAGATAACTCAGAGTGTATGAGAGAGGTTGGAGGAGGAGAGGCCTCTGCCAGGCCTGATATCAATGCAGGTGGATGGCATCAGGGCCCTACCTGAGGCAACGGACAGGGCAGGAGAAGGTGGAGCACAAGGCAGAGGAAAAGCCTACATCGCTTGATAACTGGTAAGATTTTTAAGGAACGATGACCAAGGAGGCGGGCTAGGAGGGCTACTGCTGCCATTCCTGGGAAGAGGAACTTTGGGAAGAAGAACTCATTTGTTGATTGAGGGAAAGCTGGAAAGTTGAGTTTGAGACCAGACTCACAGACTTAGAGAATAAATATATGGTTGCCAGGGGTGAAGGATGGGGCGATGGGATAGTTAGGGAGTTTGGGATCCACATGTACAATCTGCTATATTTAAAATGGATAACAAACAAGAACCTACTGTGTAGCACAAGAACTTTGCTCAATGTTATGTGGCAGCCTGGATGGGAGGGGAGTTTGAGAGAGAATGGATACATGTATATGTATGGCTGAATCCCTTTGCTATCCCCCTGAAACTATCACAACAGAGTTGATCAGCTATACTCCAATACAAAATAAAAAAAAAAATTTTTTTCAGTCAAAACAAAAAGTAAAACAAAATGTGGTTTGAGATGTTTTGAGCTTGCAGTTCTTGGAAGAGGCAGGGTAGAGTGTTGGGAAGGTGGCACATCTAAATGGTTTGAACAGGGAGCAGGGAATGTAGAGCTGTTAGGGACAGTGGAGAGGGTGGGGAGGGAAGGAAGGAGGACCACGTGGCCCAGGCCTCATATTCATGAAATTTCTCACACTGAGACTTCTGGCATTGCCTCTAAGTGAGTTTATATATACAGTCCTTGAATTTGTTGGGTGTTGAAAATTTAATAAATATAAACTTTAAAACTATATCACAATTTTGCAACCCTATTGGGATATTTATTCACTGTCCTAATACACAGGGAAACTTAAAAAAAAAAATAGGAGTGTCTTTTAATAGCTCTGACTAGAGGGTCTGCTCATAACCTGCTCTTACCACCAATCATAGCAATCTCACCACTTTATAATTGCTGTCCCTTCATCCACATCCCCACTACCTGAGGGATGGCATGGGGTTAGAATCTCAGTAAGTCGGCCTGACCTCTGACAGAGACAAAGGCAACTTCATAAACATTTGAAGAGGGCTGGTGAGGAGAAGGGAAGTCATCTGTATCGAAGTAATAACTACAGACATCAAAGTGGAAAAAGACCATATAGAAGAAAGAAATTCTCTTTCTTTCAAAAATTGCAACAACACAGTCTTGCAGCGTTAGCAACCTTACATAATATCTGGCAGTTCTTGAACTCAAACCAGCTCCATCTTCTGTGTGCAGCTTCCTGACACGGAAGTTCTGTTCAATTCAGTGTTGAGATGCAGGGTGAAGAGATGGGAAGACGAGGGGGATTCTGCCCCAGTTCTTTTTAACAACTCGAATCCCATTTTTGAACACCATACAAACTTCTGCCAAGAATCTCTCTAACCACCTTTTCTATTCCTCACTCCCTTTGGCTCCTGAGAGAAAATGGATGGAGAGAGTCACATGAGGTCAAGATGTGAGCGACTGAAACAAATTTGAAGATGAGGGACAGAAGATCCTGGCCTTTTTCCTTCCCCTCAAGTCCTAGGAAGACAGTTTCAAGAAGAAAGAAAACACATTGCCCAATTATTTTAAGAATATACTTCTGATACACCTGTTTTACTTCTCAAAGCCAACTTTGACGACCTTAATTTTACCTACGCTATGGTATAAATTTTCAGTGAGATCTTTATCTCATCCTGACACCAATTAGCAGATGAGTTTCAGCAGAAGAATCCACAACAATTTAATACACACCTTCAAAGAAAAGGAAACACTAATCGAAATGAAGACAGTCTCAGAACCAATTGAGCAGGTGTGCATTTCCATAATGGCTGCACAATTCAGCCCGTTCGTCATGTTTGCTCCTTTCGCTTGTGAACTGAATTAGTAATCTTCACATGCGCTGTCCAAGTGATTGAAATAAATTACTTTGTTAAATTGCGAAGCAGGTTGACCCATCTGTTGGCCCACGAATGTTCAGATTCTCAGAGGGTTTATTATTCCAAATAATGACTGCCATATGCAGCAGTAAACAGTTCCTTTAAAACTGACTGAAGGATTTGGTGCGACTTTTGAAGGCAATTTATAAAGCTATTCGTGTTCTCCTAAAGGATCTGCCCTTCAACTAACTTCCAGAAAAGTTGTCTTGATTGGTTAATCCTGGCAAGACACCTTGTTCTCTTTGGAGAGGAAAGAGGAAGGAAAGAGCAGAAACATATGTTCTGGGAGGACCTACTATGCGTCAGGCACCAGCACAAACGTGAGCCCTGCTCCATGGCATCTCCCACAGTCCTGTGCAGTGGAAATTAACAACCCAGAGAAATTGGAAGGCCAGAGAGGGCAAGTGGCTCATCCAGAGACAAATGCTGAGGTGCAAGTGGAGACTCGAACCCAGTCCACTGACTCAGAGACACACTGCGCTATTTTCACCAGGCCTGAGCATCTGATAGAAGGGATCTACATGGAGTGTTACGGCAAAAATTGTGTACCCTCACAACTGAGACTCGTGGGAGGAAAAAAAAAATAAAAGAATGTTGATGCCACTCTTGAGATTCAGCAAACAACACCATTCTGACAAGCTTATGCCCTCTTTCTAAAAAAAAAAAAACAACAATGAGCCTAAGGCTCCACTTGAGGGGTGAGGACAGGGCTTTGAACTCCCATTGGCAAGAATCTAATACGAAGGTTTTAAAGACAAAAATCTGTGGGTCGTCTTTTCATATGTGGCTTTCCTTCCTTTAGATTATCCTCTTGTTCAAATCCTGAGGGAAAATGCATGCTCGGCTCACATGAGGTCTGTAAACTACTCTGACCATGGAGCAGCCATGATTTGTTCATGATGTTCACGGTGACTCACTGTGGCTAGATTACAGATGCTAAATTGCTGATGGATGGCCCAAAGCCAGCACATGGTCGGCTCCTCTGGTATTCAACGGCAGTATTAATCATGTGTGGAAAGGCTTTTTTTCCCTTCTGTGAAAAATGAAATGGCTAATATACACGATGGAATGAGTGCCCTGGAACAATTCCTTTCTTAACAGGAAAAGAATAAAGCTATTAAAAGAATAAACTCCTGTATGTGACATGATGACAGTGGGATTTTTCTGACAAGCTAAATGAATAAGCTCCCTCGCCTTTGATTTATGCCAGTGCAAAGAGTCTCTCAAAGCTTCAAAAGGCAGAGAGAGCATTTGGAGATGCCGACAGTCTCCACTCCCTTTATTATAAAGGGAATGAGAGGGTGAGACCAGGCCAAAGGCAAGCGTCTGACAGGCAGAGACCTGAAGAGGTCGGCACCTAAGGGCTGGCAACAGAAGGGAGAAAGGGTGCTTGGGTGGGTGTGCCAGAACCTTGGGTTGAGGAGGCTGCCCTCATTTCAACAACCCTGGAGGCACATTTGCATGGGTCAAAGAGAGGCCCTGCCACTCCAGTTGCTCTCCTCCCACACCGAGGGAAGCAACCTGTTCCTGTGCTGTCAGCTTGAATCCTGTGAAAGGGACTAGAACTTAAAATGGTTCTTCATTTCCACCAAAGATGGAACCAAAAAAACACAAAGCCCACATTCAGAGCCTTAGAAAAGGCTTAATATATAAAAATTAATTCCTGACAAAGGAGTGTATTTAACGTCAGAAAACACGGCCCAGGTGATGTCCATGGAGAAAATATTTTTATTTGAATTATGCATTTTTGTTTGTTTACAACAAGAGCAATGTATACATGATCAGAAAAGCATAAAACATCAGATAAAATCAAATTCAGAAAAATCCAAATCCAGAAATATTCTACAAAATAAGCTGCCAGGACTCTTCAAAAGTCATAAAAGACAGGAAAGACTGTGGAAGTGTCACGGGGAAAGTTCCCATTTGTCCTTCACCCAGCTTCTCTTAATGTCAATATCTTACATAACCATGGCACAATTATCAAAACCCAGACATTGGCCTTGGTACAATACTATCAGGGGCTAGTGGCAAAGAGCCGGCCTGCCAAGGCAGGAGATGTAAGAAACACCAGGGTTGGATCCCTGGGTTGGGAAGATCCCCCTGGAGGAGGGCATGGAAACCCACTCCAGTATTCTTGTCTGGAGAATCCCATGGACAGAGGAGCCTGGCGGGCTACAGTTCATAGGGCCACAAAGCGTAGGACACAGCTGAAGCAACTTAGCATGCACACACAGTACTACTAACTAAACTGTAGTCTTTATTGAGATTTCTCTGGTCTTTGCCCCTTTTCAGTTCCAGGATCCCATCCAGAGAACCACATTATTGTAGTTATCTTCTCTGGTGTTTGATGGTCTCTCAGTCTTTCCTTGTATTCCAAGACCTTGACATGTTCGAATAGGACAAGTCAGACATTTTGTTGTGAGTCCATCAATTTTGAGTTTGCCTGATGCTTTCTCAGGATTCAGCTGAGTTAGAGGTTTTTGGAAGGAAGACCACAGGGGTGATGTGTCCCCTGCACATGTCTTATCAGTGGTAATGTTGACCTTGATCACTTGATTAAAGTAGAGTTAACACTTCAAGGAAATGTTACTCATTTTCCCTTTTCATGAGAGGCAGTTCACTAAGTCCACACAACATTCAAGGGGAAACAAATTAAATTCCAGTTCCTGGAGGGGAGAGAATCTAAGAATTTGCAAACACATGTTAAAACTGCCACAGAAATAAACAAACATTTTGAAGAATATACTTTGAGGCTACGCAAAATTCTCTGTGAAGTTTCATCCACTATTTTCAGAATTGCTAAATGGATGTTGCCCGCAACAACTATTCCTGTGGTGTTCTAATGGGGATTTTCTTTTTCTCTCATTCCTGCTGCATTTATTATTTGGAATTCCTCATGGAGGAAGAGTTTTCCCTTCTTTCTCATGTATTTATTGATTTAATCATGTATTTATATCAATGTGAAATCTTGGGTATTTTATTCCTTGGGTTATAATCCTATCATAATCATAAATATCAGAAGTCAAAACTGAGATATAAACATATATATTTTATATATGCCTATTTATACATATATTTATATATATAAAATTATATATATATATGTAAATTAGTGTTCAGACTAGATTCTGTCCTTTCCTGAAGGTTTTGGGAACTGCTGACTCGAGCAAAGCCTAAGCTGTCTTCTTCCTACTGTACAATTGGAACAAATTTGGCCAAGGTCTTTCTGGATCACCTATTATATTATTATGTTGACAGTAATGTCCACTGCATTCTCCTGAGAGTTACTAATTAAAATGTGAAGTTTAATCAAAAGAAAAGTCATGCATTTCTTATTAATATGCTGACTTTTTTGTTGTTAGATGAAGTTTTAGCTACACTTTCAGAATAAGCTAGGGATGAGTACGCAAGAAACACAATGAAATGGGTGCCTACGATCCTAGAATAAAAAGTCAGAAAATATTGTCCTGAAAATACTGGATGTTAATAAAAATTTGTTGAATGAATATATGTATGTAAAACTTATACTTTTGGGATGATTTTCCAAGCATAATGCTACTCATACTTTTAGTATTCTCTATTTGTTGTCATTTTTGTTCAATTGGTAAATGGTGTCCAACTCTTTGTGATTCCATGAATTGCAGCACACCAATCCTCTGTCCTCCACTACTCCCAGAGTTTGTGCAAATTTATGTCCATTGAGTCAATGATTCTATCTAACCATCTCATCCTCTGCCACCCCAACTCCTTTCGCCTTCAACTCCTTTTACCCAGCATCAGGGTCTTTTCCAATTAGTTGGCTCTTCCCATCAGGTGGCCAAAGTATTAAAGCTTCAGCATCAGTCCTTCCAATTTCTATTTAGCAAACCAAAATGTGAAATTTTCATAAATAGTCTCATTTTCTTTGACTTTCTACCCATTTGTGTCCTAGAAGAAAACACCCTGTAAGTTTCTGTTTCTTCATACTTAATCCTACATGCTGTTTGTCCAATGTCCAAAGTAATGTTTTATTTGTACTTTATTTGACTTTATTTGCCAAGAGACAGCATACTGCCAGTGCCCAAGAGTGAATGAGATTAGAGTCTGCCTATTTAGGACAACAACAAGGGGCTTCTCAGTCCATGAGTGTGGACTCTTTCCTGAGACCAATCAACAATGACAGTTTGGTCTGGGAATCTTCTGCAGTGAGACTAAAATATCTGCATATAAATAATAGGCATGTTTGTTTCCCTTGTGCCAGGCACTATGCTGCAACTTTTACATATTTATCATACTTAATCCTCTCAACCAGCTAAGTGATTGTTGTCAATAGCCATCATTCTCCCTTTTTTAAAACTTAGAAGACTTCATCTCAGACCAGGAGGTGGTGGGCACCTGGGATAATATATTCCACATATGACGCCTCAGATCTCTAGCCTTAACAAAGTTTTTATCATTGAGCTCAATCATGAACCAAATCCATTGCTGAGATTTGCTTTTTTGAGCTTATATGTGTGTTGGTGGTTGGGGTATACGTGGCTAAGGAAGGAGAGCGCTAGAAAGTGGCATTCATTGCAAGCCAATATCAGGTACTGTGCTGGAAACTTTATATTATCTCATTTAATTTGCTCAAAAATGCAGGTAGATATTATCCCCACTTTACAGAGGAGAAAACTAAGGTTTAAGACTTAAGAACAGCCTTCACACCCAAGTTTGCCTGACTCCAACACTTAAGCTCTTTTCATATACACAATGTGCTGCCATGGAATTTTCTCCTTGATCAAGAAAATGAGCCAATGGCTTAGATCGCCATTCCAATTTCCTATGTTTTCCACATGTTGAACCCTGAAAATTGGGTTCCAGATTTAGAGTGGTGAAAACTTTGGTGGCCAAGTGGAATCCTTCTTCCAAACATCTGGTGTTTGTTGTGCCCAGAAAAAGGTTACAATAGGTGCATCTCATGTCTTTCCAGGATTATCTGTTGAAATCTCTATCAAGTTTGACATTGATAACCCTTTGCCAAGAGTCTGTAAAATCCATGAGCCCAGGGACTTTATTTTATTTTCTGTTTGTCTCCAGTACCTAAAATATCGCCTAACATAGAACAGGAACACAATAATTATTATTGGGAAAATAAATGTTTTGAGGTACAATAACCCAACATTTAGCTCACAAACACCATCTGTGATGTGGCAATAAAGAGCCTCTCCCCTGTGAATATGTCTTCTTTCAATCCTAAAGTCATAGCCTAAAGAGGGAACTCTTTCCCCAAACGTTAGGACTAGCTCACAGTAGAAGATACCCTGGCAAAAAGTTCACAGCACAAAGACTGAAACATAGTAAACAGATGTTCAAAAAATATACCAAAATAATAATTATTATTTTTTTCCTCCACGTGCCTAGGTCAACCATGTGTTAACTCCACCTACTGTTCTAGGCCATTGACTACAATTTTACAAGTCCTTGCATTATGATTTCACCTATTGACTTGAAATTCATTTTCACATATATTGTCCCCTCCAGAACCTTGTTTTTTTGTAGACAGGCTAATTAATATTAGTCTCATTTTACAGAAAACCTTCCCAGGGTTTTATAATTATTCAATTTAAAATTCTTTCTCACTATTTTTCCCAGTTTCATTAAGATACAATTGACATATAACATTGTATTAGTCCAGGATATACAACATAATAATTTTTTTCGGCATAATGATTTGATATACGTATATATTGTGAAATGGTCATCACAATGAGTTTAGTTAACATCCATCACTTCATATAGCTATATATTTTTTTCTTGTGAAGAGAACTTTTAAGATCTTTCTTAGTAATCTTCGTATAAATTATATGTATTGTTAACTATAGCCACCATGCTGCACATTACACCAGGACTTAATTCATTTAAACTGAAAGGTTTTACCTTTTTACCACCTTTACCCATGTTACCCACTTCCCATCCCACCCCACCCTGACCTGGGGTAAATCACCAGTCTGTTTCTATGAGTTTTTTTTTTCAATTCCACATATAATTAAGATCATATAGTATTTGTCTTTCTCTATCTGACTTATTTCACTTAGCATAATATCCTCAAGATCCATCCATGTTATCACAAATGGCAGGATTTCCTTCTTTTTAATGGGTGGATAATATTCTAGTAAATACATGCACCACATTTTCTTGATCCATCCATACATTGATGGACACTCGGATTGCTTTCATGTCTTAGTTATTATAAATACTGCTACAGTGAACATCAAGGTGCAGACATATTTTCAAGATAATGATTTCATTTCCTTTGGATATATACCCAGAAGTGGCATTTCTAGATCCTATGGTAGTTCTATTTTTGATTTTTTGAGGAATCTCTATAATGGTTTCCATAGTGGCTGCACAAATAGTAGATTCTCAGTAAAATTCTGTTGAACCAATTATTAAAGAAGAGCTATTGAACTGTGGTGCTGGAGAAAACTCTTGAGAATCCCTTGGACTACAAGGAGATCCAACCAGTCTATCCTAAAGGAGATCAGTCCTGGGTGTTCATTGGAAGGACTGATGCTGAAGCTGAAACTCCAATACTTTGGCCACCTCATGCAAAGAGCTGACTTATTGGAAAAGACCCTGATGCTGGGAGGGATTAGGGGCAGGAGGAGAAGGGGACGACAGAGGATGAGATGGCTGGAGGGCATCACCAACTCGATGGACGTGAGTTTGGGTAAACTCTAGGAGTTGGTGATGGACAGGGAGGCCTGGTGTGCTGTGATTCATGGGGTCGCAAAGAGTCGGACACAACTGAGTGACTGAACTGAACTGAACTGATGCTTATTTAAGCTCACTGTTAGTCAGATATTCTACTAGTTTTATCTTATAAGAAACATCCTGTGGTAGATTGTATAATATTCCCATTTTGTAGAGAAAAGAAAAGTTTAGAGAGGTTAAGTCACATGCCCAAAATCATATAGTGTGTATGTAGTGAAACTGGGATCAAATTAGGACAGGCTCTTTCAGAACTCTCAGAAACCTTGAGAGCCTGAATCACCCCACAGCACTCAGTGAACCTGCCAATCCCACTCCTTCCTAAAAGTCTTTGTTCTTCCCTCCCCCTGGATCTTGGAGGCATGGTTGCCTCCTTTTCATTCAAGTCTGCCCAGTGTCCCTTTCGCAGAGACACCTCGCCCTACCCTTCCCTGTAGAGTAATTCTCGGTTAATTGCCTTATGGCATGAACCACCATCTTACATTCTTTCGCTTAATTTGATTATTGTCAAATCCACCAATCAGAACTTGAGCTTCATGAGAGCAGAGACCTGTTTCTGTCTTGTTGTTCACTATGCCCCACAGTCTGGTGCTGAGCATTTCCTAAATACTCACTGAATTCCAGAGTGAGCCCCAGAGGCCAGATAACTGGTGGTGTCTTAGAGTAGACAGTATTTGCCTCCAGTCTTTAGGGAGCGCCTGGTGCGTGACTGGTGTCTATCTCTCCAAACCTATGAAGTTCAGTTCTCATCTCAGTGTTTCTTTGCCATCTCAGGCAAGAAAACTGATTTATACATGGGCCATGCAAGCACATTTTTCCATCCAAAGAGGAAGGCTCAGTGACTTCACGTTTGCAGCAGGCTTTATAATCTCTCCAACAAAGATATGCCCCTAAAAAAAATCATTTCTATCCCCCTCAGATTGTAGCCATACATACTCAGTTACTCCAAGACCAAAATGTCAGTTGCTTCTAGTCTACAGAATGCTTCTCAACAGACAGCTCAAAACATTATACAGACTAAAGTCCAAGGGAAAAGAAAACTTACTACAGAAAACTCTCTCTGGCCTGGATCCCATGTTTGATGGAGAATATTAACAATATTACTTGAACTTAAGTCTCTCAGTTTCCCCCAACATGTGTCTGAATGAGCTCGAGGTATGTGACATGCATCATATTTTCAACCCTTATGAGTACGTTTATTGTCAGAAGAATTGTTGTACGCATCTCTGAGCAGACTGAGACCTCACACATCGCTGCCATGTTTGTTTCTTCAGAAAGTTTGGTGCCTCTGATGACATCACCTTCCTACATCCTCTCCAGCTTTGCATTTTCTAGCCCAGTCCCTTGGAGCTGCTCTGATTTTGCTCACTTTGAGATGCTTTTCTCTCTGTTTAGAATCACTCTCCTTCTGTCTGCGTCTTAACTTTTAATTTTTCTTAAAGACCTGAACATAGTATCTCACCTCCCCTTGCCTAACATCATCCCTCAGGTTCACTCACTCACTCAGACAATCCAGGTTAAGCCAGGTGCCCTCCTCTGAATTCTGAAAGCACTTTATGAAGACCGTATAATTAATGCATATGGGTTCCCTGCCTGTCTACTTTATTCACTTTGTATCCCCAGCACATCACTGTGGTCTGCACATGATAGCACCTCATAAAGGATTGGGAACTGAATTTGTGCCAAATTTATACTGGTTCCCACCACCCTTGCCTCCATGTTGTATTAAGTTGCCTCAGAGGAGAAAAGTCATTTTCTTCTACTCATTCTTCAGAAAGCTGATTTCAATCAGAAAATAATTAAGGCCAAGTTTTTAGTTTCTGGTGTCAGGCTCCCAAATATGTCTGATGATTCACACTCACCCATAGTGATGAGTGGAAGTGATGGTCTTGGAACTACAATTACTTTGTAATTCTCCTAAACAAATGGTTTGCTTGCAGCGGGGAGGAGGGTGATCGGCATCCTTGTGTGGGTAATTGACGAGATTTCTCTTTCATATGTTCCTCTGTTAGAAAACACAGAGCCCAAGTCAGGGCCAATCCATAACGGAGGTAGATTCTGGCATACGCTTTGAGCCTTTATTCTTGGCTCCAAATGACCTCACTCTTGCTTTTCTTAATCCTTTTAACCTCTCTTTTTTAAGTTATACTGTTCTGCCCTACTTTGTTTCAAATTGTTTTGGAAAAAGCTTTAGTATGTGTACCATCTTACTCGATAAGAGTAGCCGCTAGGTGCATCTGGCTATTTCAATTTAAACTGTAATTCATTATAATTAAATTAAATTAAAAGATCTAGCAATCTTATTCCTTGGCTTTTGCCCAAAGGAATTGAAAATTTATGTCCACACAGAAACTTGCACTCAGATATTATAGCAGCTTTATTCATAACTGCCTAAACTTGGAAGCAACCAAAATCCTTCAGTAGGTAAATGGATACACCGGCACATCCAGACAATGGAGTATTATTCAGCACCAAAAGGAAATGAGCTATCAAGCCATGAATAGACATGGAGGAAACTTAAATGCACCTTACAAGCCAATTTGGAGAGGCTGCATACCATATGGCTCCAAATCTATGAGATTCCAGAAAAGGCAAGACAATGGAAATTGTAAGGAAATCAGTGGCTGCTGGAGGCTGTGGTGAGTAGATGGTGGAAGTGGTGGAGGCAGACCAGGTGAGAAGGCAGGACACAGAGAATTGTTTAGGGCAGTGAAAATATTCTATAGGATACCATTAGTGATGGATATTTCCTATACATTTCTCCCAACCTACAGAATGTATAAGACCGAGAGTGAACTCTAATGTAAACCATGTACTTGGGGCACTGATGATGTGTCACGGGAGGTTTATCAGTTGTAACAAATGTACCACTCTGGTGGTAGATGTTGAGAATGGGGGAGGCTGTGCATGAGTTGGGGCAGAGGGTACATGAGAAGTCTTTATAACCTCTTCTCAATTTTGCTGTAAACTTGAAGCTGCTGAAGAAAAAAGAAGTTAAAAAAAAATAATCAATTTAAAATTTAGTTCCACAGTCACACTAGCCACATTTCAAGTGCTCCATAACCACATGTAGCTGCCTATTACATAGAACAGATATAAAACATTCTCATCATCACAGAAAGTTTCATTGGATAGCACTGATATAAGCTATAGTACAGTATAGTATAATATCATTTAATATAATGCATTTTTTGTTCTGTTGCCTTGCATAATTTGTCAAAGACTGAGGTCTCCTTAGGGACCTGCAATGGCAAGGGTTCTAGAATGCTATATTTAACACAAAGCACATACTGGAGCTGAAGTGGAAGGCTTATCACCTCTGGCGTTATTAAAGACTCTTCCCATGTCTCAGGATGAGGGACACTTGCATGATGATGTGCTCTGAAAAGAGATCTTCGAGATGCCATCTCCAAAGAGTGAACACTAAGGCAGTGAGAACTGTGTCCTGAGCCTGTCTGGGCATTATATGGGCACTTAGAACGTACGGGGGGGAAAGAGAGGAGCTCAGAAACTGCCCCTTTGGTCTGCATGGCACAGTGCTTTTTCTGAGGGCAAAGAAAACATTCTAGTAACCTCTAACAGAAACGAAAGGTTGCAGTTTGCTAATTTAATAGAAGTAAGCAGTTATTGCTTTACAATATCATCTCTTAGAAAGCAAACTGAGGTTTCTATATCAAAATGGAAAAACAACTCATTTTCTCCCAACAGTTAATATTATATGTCTTCTTTATTAAGCAAAATGCACACAAAATTATTATCTCCATTGCTTCCAGGTCAGCAAGACTGGGAACTGATTAGGAAGAGCAAGCAGTGTCTTTCAGACAGAGGAAGACAAGCCAGGCGGGAGCAAAGATTTTTCAAAACAGCTGATTTTCTTCCACTGGTGAGCTTTGGGCAAGAGAAGGGAGCTCGTGGGACGACTATCAACTTAGTAGCCTAGTGGTTTTCTTCTTCTCCTCTGGGGAGCTATTTTCTCTGCAAAACTACTGTAATTTTAATGAGCTGCCATTTGCTTATTAAATTCATCGGGAATTTAGTCAGCATATGGGCCACAAAATAGGACTCTTGTATGTTTAGAATTTTGTCATTTAATAAAACACTCTATAAGCACAGTGCATACTTATTAACTAATAAGTGCCCTTCTCAGGGCCCAGCAGCCAACAGGGCACTAACTGCTATAGGTGAGTTATAGAGAGATCATCTCCCAAGTTCTCATTCATCTTTATTATAACATTAAAATAGCTGATGATGAGTAATCAGTCACTGTTAAATTCCATCCTTGGGAATTTGACCAGGCCTGGCTTCTTATCATTCAAAATCTTCTTGAGGGCTGTCTCCTTTGGAAAAGGGAGGCCCTGAGCTTCTGATCCTGTGGAGGGATTTATTATCTGCCGGAAAGCAGGACAGAGAGAGAGAGAGACAGAGACAAAGTGTGTGTGTGTGTGTATAATTGATAAAGCAGTTCCTAAACACGGGTCTATGAATTGACCCCATCAGAATCTTCCAGGATGGGTGATGAAAATAGGTTTCCCTAGGCTCCACCCTAGATCCAGTGAATTATCCTCAAGGGCAAGGTCTATAATTGTTTGACCAACCTGGCTCCCAGCTTTTTCTGATAAACAGCTTTGGGAGGCACTGGGAAAACAGAATACTCCCTAGATTGAAAGGCATGCACTGTGTCCTTACAGTGGAATAATTAGCTCAAAACAGGAAAAACAAAAATGAAGCATCATACAAACTCTGTTTCAAAGCTACAGAATGCATCTGGGAGCCTAACCATGTATTTAGCAAGTGTTGCTCACAAAGGTGAAAATGTGGCAGATGCAGCACAGTCTATCACCATGCTTGGAAGATTCAAAAAAGGCACCACTTATTGACAGGCTTCATTTTTTTACTTTTATTAAGACTTTTAAGCACCTTCACCTCATTTTACCTTCATTTCCTATGACTATGGGAGAGGGGGCTCACATAGCCCTAGGTTCCAAATAAAGCATGACTCAACCCTGAGAAGAGCCTGGGGAGGAAAGGGGACCTGAGACCCCAGTACCTGGAGGCAGAGGACAGATGAGTTCCTGTAACTGTGTGAGTGAGGGGGTGGGGAGAGGCAAGGACCCACAGCACAGGTAGGTGAGAGAGTGACTATGTAAGAAAGCCTTCACCCTCTGACTGCTTTGATTGTGTTCCAATGACATATTTCTCACGGCTTTGTCCAATATCTTTTCATCATAAATAGAACAAATCTCAAGTCATCATATATTAAAATGTGTTGAAAAGACACCACTTTAGGAAGTTTGTGCTTACTGGGAGCAGCAATTTCTTTTATCACCAACCCTAGTTTGGCTTCTGATTGAGGTGGGGGCTGGGGGAACATGCCCCTACAAGTTCCTAAGGGCAGAAAATTGTGACAGAAGGAAATGCACTGGTCCCAAGCTCAGAAATCAGCCACATAAGCTGTGAGATGCCAAGCTTCTTTGCACTTGTCTGGCAACACTCATGGTATCAACAGACGTTTTCTTGGGGCTGACTCCTCCATGGCCATGCCCAACATTTTGCAAGCGTTGTCACGTTTGTTCTTCACAAACACCCTATAAGCTAGGTACTATTATTATCCCCATTTGAAAGATGGGGAAAATAAAGCTTAGGGGAGTTATTATTTGGAAGTAATTTTTCAAGTTATAGCCTCAATATTCCAGTTAACCCTTGTTTCTAGATTCAAACAATACCATATGGAACACTACTGGTGGCAGAGAGTTCTTTTCCAGTGATGGGAACAGCCAAGAAAGGAGAGATGGTTATCTGCAGCAAAAAGTGGGTTTCTCCCCTTAACCAAAAACTCCCCAACAAAGATCAAGTCAGTTCTGATGGAAAAAAATAAAATAAATTAATATTTGTTTAGAACGTGAGACATGAAACCTGCTTTAACCCAGATTTGCAAAGGAGTCTTGAGTGCTTCTGTGACCTACTCCATCTTTCCCGGACCCCACCCCTGTCCCTCGACAAAAACAAAATCAGAATAAAAATAAAAATATTTTCACTTTTTTCCTCAAGCAACAAACTTTTTTCTGGAACTTGTCTTCTCTGAAAGCTAAGCTCTCCCAAGGAGCATCTAAGATTTTGGACCCCTTCACAAAAAGCAATTGATGATTCAAGTCCCACCCACACCCCCACCACCCTCTCCCCTTACCCACACCCCCAGCTGCATTCCGTGGGCAGCTTTTTCTGTGGGGAGTCCCACCCACACTTGTGCTTTCTCTCAACTTCTCCCTCTTAGATGCCCGGCCTCAGAAAACCCCGACATTCAGCAGAAGGCAAATTTGAGCCCGGAGGGTTTTCTGAGAAGCTAACTATGACCCAGAAGCACATCAAAGAATCTGACATTTGCCCTCCACAGACCCTTCGTGCCCTTTCCAAAGAGCATCCACCCACTTTCTCTGATGATTAGTATTGATACTTAGTGAGCAGTCACAATGCAGCCCAAACAATGACACACACAAAGACTTCTTTACCTTCCACCCAGAGCCCAGTGTCCTGCAGATAAAAATAACAATGGCTGCCATTCACTGCACCCTTACCATGGTCCAGACCCTGTGCAAACCAACTGACATTCAATCTTCACAACAACTTAAATAAGTGAGAAGACATAGGCATCCCCATTTTGCAGATGGGCAAACCGACACTCAGAATCTTATCAAACTAGTATAAGGATATGCTAAGAGCAGCAGGCTGCAAACCACAAGCTCTTATCTAGCGTACAATAATTCCTCCTACTGCTTGGTAACTGTGCTTGGCAGGGAGAGAGGAAAATATGGCTTCAAGTGGCACTCATTTCCTGTTCAAGTTATCTCCCACCGTGTTTTGGTTGGACTGATAAATATTTTTTAAGGAGAATCAACAACACGGAAAAATCTTATGTGACTCTAAAAACTGTGTTGATAGTATGGTACTTGAAATTATTCTGCCTTTAGGCAAGCTTTGCAAACACTCTAGAAAGGGAAATGGAGAAGGCAGAGGCAGGGAGCACCAAGAAATGAATCATCAATGAAAATGCAGGGTTTTTTCACAAAGTCATAAGTATCTTGATAAAGTATAATAAAATAATTAAACAGCATGCAAGGTGGAATTCAAGAGAAGTTTTATTTTTCTTCTCTCTACTACAAATGCCT
The DNA here is from genome assembly GCF_029407905.1 of Bubalus kerabau. Taxonomy (NCBI): domain Eukaryota; kingdom Metazoa; phylum Chordata; class Mammalia; order Artiodactyla; family Bovidae; genus Bubalus; species Bubalus kerabau. The sequence continues at coordinate 73,429,812 of NC_073631.1, read as the reverse complement.
TCCAACATGCCATATTTCCAGGTCTGGGTCAGAGTGAGAAAAAGACCTTGCAGTGATCATTATAAGGCTAAATCTGCTCACTTTAAGTAAGCAGATTATTCTTCATTTTGACCTTGTTTCCTCCTTTTTTCCTAAGAAGGATGATGATAGAAAATGTTCATTTTCTTTTTCCCTGTTTTAAAATTGCCTTTATTTCACTAAGTAAAGAGTGGTTTGGTGAAATGAAGTTTATTTTCAAAAAAAAAAAAAAAAACTTTAAAAAAACTTTGTCACTTAAGAAAGTCTTGGGCTAACTTTTTAATTTTTCTAATTTTTCATCTTAGCATGAACTAGTGTGTAAAACCTAATAAAAAGTTATTTAAAAAAATAAGTTATACATTTTTAGGGGAACCACATATACACATCTCTCCTCTTTAGTATAACCTTATTTTTAATTTTGTTTTCATCTGTCCATTTCTGATTCTTTGTATCACTTACCATCACTGAAGAAGAGCATAGAAAAGCAAAGTGGTTTCTTGACAATGTTGAGAAATTCTAATGACAAGGGAATAATTAGATGCATCAATAGGTCAGATGAAATTTAACAAAGTAATATTGTAAAATTATTTTTATGAGGCCATAAAGACATTTATTTATTGGACAACAAAGGATTTTTTCCTCTGGTGCAGACCTGAAAATTTAAAAATATATACATGTATAATGCTACCAAAGTTTAGGCTACAGCAAATGATGCTATACATCTGATTAAAAAAAAAAAAAAATTAAAGCAGAGTATCTGGCCTCGTGGAAGACAGCCTGACACTCAAGAAACAAAAGCTCTATTGTGAACAGACTCTATTTCAAGAGCAGACTGAGGGGGGATTTGGCAAAATGTAGTTTAGGCTTAGACTAATTTCACATTCTAATGAGAATCTCCAGATAAAGCTGCTTTATAATGGCTACTAAGCAGTTGGCAGATTAACAAGATTCAGACCATACAGAGAAGGAATTAGTCATGTTTGTCATAAGACCATATGGCTAGAAAGAGACTGAGAGAGTTTGGTTTAGCCTGTCCTGGAGGTTTTCGGGAGGACAGCATACATAATTAAGAGCCCCAGACAAATCAGAATATTCCACAGCCTAGCAACCTTTACACAGCGAAATCATGCAAGGTTCATAGGTAACCAACCTCCTGTAATTCCTTTTGGTGCTGGAAAAGTTTTGTAGCCAAAGAATTGGATCCTAGAGTTTGTACTCATTCTCTTTCCTTCAGTCTTCAGAATTGATGCATTAAATGGAGGAAATACGGCAAAGAAAAGAACAGGACAGATTTTAGAGATGGTCTGTGTAATATGAGAGCCCCTAGCCACTTAAAATTCAGTGATGTTAGCCCCATTTTTAGTGCTCAATGGCCACATATGGCTGGTGGTGACCATACTGAACAGCACAGGTAGAGAACATTTCCATTATCATAAAAAGATCAGACAGCTCTGCTCTAGAGTCAAAGATCCCGCCCCCATAGACTTGAAATCCTCTCAACTTCTTTATCTGCACAATTAGGAGGCTATCTGTCTCACAAGAATGTTAGAATCCAATTGGAAGAATTCTCTGCAAGATATAAAACAAATAAATGTTAGCTATTTTGATAAGGATGATGATGATGAATGACTTCTATATAGGAGGCCATCATATAGTTAGAAATGATAGCAAACTCAGTCTTCACTCAGAGTGTACACAATCTCAGGTTGTGAGACATTTCCTCCAATCATATACTCTCTTTTTCTTCAAAGCTTCTTCTTCACTCAAAAACTGGTGACAAAGAATTAAACCATGTAGAAGTGAAAAGTCCCCAGAATCCTATTTGCACTCTTAAGCTTAAAAAAAAAAATCACACCAGACAGAATTCATATTTTACACCTAATTTATTTACCATTTCCCAAGCAATGGCACCCCATTCCAGTACTCTTGCCTGGAAAATCCCATGGACGGAGAAGCCTGGTAGGCTGAAGTCCATGGGGTCGCTGAGGGTCCAACACGACTGAGAGACTTCACTTTCACTTTTCACTTTCATGCATTGGAGAAGGAAATGGCAACCCACTCCAGTGTTCTTGCCTGGAGAATCCCAGGGACGGGGGAGCCTGGTGGGCTGCCGTCTATGGGGTCGCACAGAGTTGGACACGACTGAAGTGACTTAGCAGCAAGCTAATGTCCGCATCTCCGAGGAGCCTGTGGAAGTCTGAGGGTTGGGCAGAGCAGGGCAGATGGGGTAAGGGGGTATGTGGAGGGAAAGTGATGTTAGAGTTATTACCATTATTATAAAAGTCTTCCAGGAAGACTTGTGTGTGTTTTCCAGAATAAATCTTCTAGGCCACATATAAAGCATTGGTTCAGTCAAAAATTATATTAATTAAACTAATAATATTGTTTGGTGGAACTATACATGACTGCCATTTTTTTTTGTAGGTCAAAAACAGTAAAATGCTGGCAACTGCATGTAGTACAATCTAATGCTTATCTCAGTTTGACCCATAGCATGGGGGTCAAGAGTTCCAGTGTTGGCAAACATACCCGGATTCAAATCTCCCTCTGCCACTTAACAACTGTGTCCCTGGAGAATTAATAGAATAATGGGAAAAATAAATGGAATTTGCAGATCAAATCTTCCAAAATCCTGGATCTATGAGAAAAGAAAAAGTGAAGACTTTTTTGCCTCAGAGTAGAAATGACAACCCACTCCAATACTCTTGCCTGGAAAATTCCATGGACAGAGAAGCCTGGTAGGCCACAGTCCATGGGGTCTCAAAGAGTCGGACACGACTAGGCAACTTCACGTCACTTTACTTCAGTGCTTTTAATTGGTCGATACCACCCCCTTCAGGCAATATTAATCTTGTAGGACAGAGACTAACAAAGTACGTAAGCAAAGGAGTTGTTGTAAGTAAGCAAAGGAGTTGTTGTACAGTAGCGAAGTCCTGTCCAACTCTGTGTGACCCCATGGACCGCAGTATGCCAGGCTTTCCTGTCCTTCACCATCTTACGGATTTTGCTCAAGCTCGTGTTCGTTGAGTCAGGCTCTTCAGTCCATGGAATTCTCCAGGCAAGAATACTGGAGTGGGTAGTCATTCCCCTCTCCAAAGGCTCTTCCCAACCCAAGATTGAACCCGTGTCTCCTGCATTGCAGGCGTATTCTTTACTGTCTCAGCCACTAGGGAAGCCCTACCCCCCACCCTACTCAAGGGAAGGAGAGCTCCTTAAAAAACAGACTTTTCCAAAAGCCTGTGCCCTTCATGCCATAGGCGTGATAAAAACCTCAGGGTTGACTGAGAAAATTGTGCATAAAAAGGCTTGTTGATAGTAGAAAGAAATAGCCTTTACTGCTGCAAAAGCCAGAAACAAAGGTACATTTAAAAAATAAAACAGCAGAACTGTTAAGAGACTTTGGTTTTGACTTTCTCAGTGGCCTGACAGCTTCATCTTATTACAATAATGTTTCAAATTATTAGTTGAAAAAACAACAACATGGATGTATTGCATCATCAGGGTATTTCTGATCAAACTAGCTATAGTACAGGCCTTTATCTGACCAAGGAGGCCAGGCTGCTGCCTCCAGTTCCCCTTGCCCATTACAGCCACACAGGAGACCTGGGAGCAGATCCCAGGGTAAGTGGCAGCACCAGGGGGGGAAGGTCAAGCCAGGCTGTTGCAATGAGGGTAGAAAGAACAGTAGTGAAGACACGGAAGCCAAATAACCAAAAGGAGAAATTGAAGAACAACAGCAACAAAAAAAAAAAAAAAAAAACAAAGAATCTGAGAGCAAAAAGAGCAGAGCAGACCATCAAAAAAGGGGCTAGAGGAATTCTGAAGACAAAATTCCTGGGGTGGGTTTTACACAAGTGAGCATGGGTCTATGCAGACAAGCAGAATGCACTTAAAGGGACCAGAGAGGAACTTCTTTGTCCAGAAAACTCTCCCATATAGGATTGTTGTTGTTCAGTCGCTAAGTCGTATCTGACTCTTTGTGACCCCATGAACTGCAGAATGCCAGGCTTCCCTCTGCTTCACTATCTCCTGGAGTTTGCCCAAACTCATATCCATTGACTCCAGCAGGGCATTTGCCCTGGCCTCCAGGCAGCACCTTGACTGACACCTGGCAGCAGGTAAAAATTCACATACTCAACAAGGACCAGCAGTGGGACAGCCAGGGCGCCAGGCATGTCGTCCAGCTACATGGAGCAGCTGAAGGGCATGTTCCTGCGAATCAGGCCTGACAAAGCATGGTTCTCTGGAGAAGGGAACGGCAAACCGCTTCAGTATTCTTGCCGGGAGAACCCCATGTAGGATGCCTCTCCTCAAATCATAAGTGAATTCCAGTTTACTACAAGAAATGAAACATATTCTCAATTTTGAACAATAGCCTAATTGTCCCTTGAAACAGCATTACTGTGACGGTATAACGAAAAGAGCATGAGACTGGGATTTGACAAAACTGAGTCATTTGGCTCAGCGGCTATTAGCTCTGTGCCCAAGGACATGTGGGCGCAAATCTCTGTGAACTAGTTTCCTCATCTTAAAAGAGGAATAATAATGGCGCCCTCACAGTGTGTGGTGAGGGAGTGTGGTGAGATCGAAAGTGCACGGTCAGTAGCTGGTACTTAGTGCGCATGCGTGCTCGTCTCTCAGTTGTGTCTGACGCTTTGCGACCCATGAACCATAGCCTCCCAGTCTCCTTTATCTGTGGCATTTTCCAGGCAAAAATACTGCAGAAGGTTGCCATTTCCTACTCTAGGAGATCTTCCTGACCCAGGGATGGAACTGTGTCTCTTGCATCTCCTTCAGTGGCTGGTGGATTCTTTACTAAGGCACCATCTGAGAACACCACCTGGTACTTAGAAGGCACTCAAATATTAGATGGCTTCTCTGTAGCGATAACGATTTACTAGCAGCAAAATCAATGGTTTCTGGATTTATATTCTCTCTTATGCTTGGTCAGTTACACCCCCTTTATACCTGCTGGACAAATGTTCTTTCCCGAGAAACCTGCTCTGTTTATTCTTCCAAAGCAATGTGAATGGCAGTCTCCACTTGGAGACTTAGAATGAATGCATGCATGCTAACTTACTTCAGTTGTGTCCGACTCTTTTGAGACCCTAAAGACTCTAGCCTGCCAGGATCCTCTCGGATTCTCCAGGTAAGAATACTGGAGTGAGTTGCCATGCCCTCCTTCAGGGGATCTTTCCCATTTAGAATGAATGCTGCTGCTGTGCTCCTAAGTCACTTTAGTTGTGTCTGACTCTATGTGACCCCATAGACGGCAGCCCACCAGGCTCCCCTGTCCCTGGGATTCTCCAGGCAAGAACACTGGAGTGGGTTGCCATTTCCTTCTCCGATGCATGAAAATGAAAAGTGAAAGTGAAGTCGCTCAGTCGTGTCCGACTCTTAGCAAACCCATGGACTGCGGCCTACCAGGCTCCTCCGTCCGTGGGATTTTCCAGGCAAGAGTACTGGAGTGGGGTGCCATTGCCCGAGCCTTAATCTGAGTCTTAGTTCTGGTAATATCCTATAGCAGAATGTCAACACTAGAAGGTTTCATTGTCAGCTGACCGTGGCAAGAGAAAAAGAATCTTCAAAAAGCAAGAGGAACCTCCCCCACACCTGCCATGAAAACAAAACACTGAAGCCCCAAGCCCTGTCTCCCAGCATGAGCAGCTGCTCGGGGCCCAGCACTTGGCCTGGCAGCTACTTAACCTTCCAGCAGAGCTCATGATGGGTCCCTTCCCACCCCTGGTCTCCGAACTTATCAGGCGCAGACATCTGCAGCCCGGTCTTCGGGGACCACCCAGAGGGCAGACAGAGAGCCCTGGGGCTCCCCGAGAATTTGCAGAAAGGTCAAGAGTCACTTGCTCTGACCAGTTCACTGAAAGCATCTCAGGGAGACCCAGAGGAAAGGTCACCTTACGATAGTGACAGGGCACAGCTTGAAGGGGAAAAAGAGGAAAAAGCAGAAGAATTTCTTTCTTAAGTAGCAAAAAGTCCATCTGTTTCTGGCTCAGCTTGGACTTTCGAGTCTGATTTTTATTTCAATGGCATTTCCTTGGCTTTTCCGATTCATGTCTAAATCACAAAATGTGTCCATTGTGCACTTCTGGGCTTGCGTATATGTGCCACGGAGCACAACGCTGGAAATACTTTTTCTCACTTCATTAAACATTGCTTTAAAACGGCATCCAAATGTCCGCTCCCCTCCGCAAGTTGAGAGGGGATTGTGTTACTCCCCCCACCCCAATGGGAACAGAAGGAACGCCAAAGTCACAAGCTGTGATGTTTAATATTTTTCAATTTTGCATGTTAGACTTTTCGATTTAATCATGGAGACAGGCTGGTCAGCCCAGCCTCTAGGTAGAAGTGCCCACATCGTGTTGGGGACATGCCATTTACTTTGCAATGCTTCCAGCCTCACTGTAGCAGCTGAAACTGGCCTAACCCCCCGCCACCCCTGGACCCCCCAGGAGCCCTCTCTACTTCACTGAGTGAGGTGCTGACTCCATCTCCCACAGGCAGGCCAGGACACATTCTGCTGACTTAAGAAGATGCCACGTAAATTAGAACTCATGTAACCATATGGTTCAAACCTGCGGGTCATATTTTATACACGAATGACTATGACAGGCGGTATTTTTGTGCTGACAAGTTGTATTTCATCCATGTTTACTTAGAATTCCATGCTATCATTAAAAGCTGAGCAACAGAACTTTATCATATTTGTATGCAAAAGTTTGATTGAGTTTCCTTCTTATTAAAAAGAAGAAGTAATCGCCCAGGCAGCTTTTGCTTCCTCCTTAACTTACTATCCATGTGTTGGGTGGTGGGTTCAGATGTCCTGACAACAGGAATTTAAAAGGAGTCCTAGAGTCCTGCCTTCCAGATTGACCAGTCTTGAATGTGCTAAACAGTCATCTTATTTGGGTTCTCAAAATAGAAATTGCATCAGTGTACCAACCACCCAATGCTGGACAACCTCTGGATGTTTGCACACACAGAACCCATTGACTCAACCTTTTTGCTTCTACTTCCTCTAAAGTGGTAAATAAGAGAATCCTCAATGCAATGATTAGTAAACTCCAAAGCCCTTTCATTGAGAAAGGAAACAATAAAATACCAGTTGGATCATCCTACAGCCTCCAGTTCTTAGAAGACAAGCCCTAGAAAAATACCTCTCAAGTTTACTAGAATTCTGATTCAGTAATTTTCTTTCAATGGACATGTGTCCTTCCATTTGAAAGATAATATATAATTACTACCCAAAAAAGAAAGATGCAAAAAATACAAAGCATAATTTCCTATCATCCCATACTCAAGGACAAGCACCATTAACATTGTGTTGAATTTTCTTATAGTCTTTTCTGCATGCCTATTTATTGTAACATGTGTGTGTGTTAAAAGGGATGATTGATAGCTGTGTTCAGTTCTAACTTAGAACAGATTCAAATACAACTTTACATATACAAATTCTCATTTAACATTTTAACCCAGGGAGCATTTCTACATGATTATAAACTTCTCATAAATACTTATTTTTAATGGCTGCAAAACAAGGAATGCATTTTAAACATACAATTTCTAACTCTATTAGGTGCTGTGGGCCATAAATGTAGGAAACAAAAACTAAATGTACATTCTTCTGAGGGCAGTGACTTTTGTCTCTTTTTATTTGGGGCAGTAACCCTGGTACTTAGACTAATGCCTGTTCCATGATAGGGGTCCTTTACTGAATGAGAAGAAGCACGGGTGACTTTGTGGAGTCCTGGAGACCACAAGGACCCTCTCTCCCAGCACTGTGCCCTGCTTTGCCATTAATTCACTCTTTATGGTGGTTGACAAGTAGCTACTCTGTTTGTACTTTGATTACTTCTATGATATGTTGCTAAGACACAGGTAAGAGTAAATACATGATTCATAAAAATAGCAATAGTTTTTTTAAGCACCTGTTTCTCATTTAACTCCCTCACAAGCATATTTTGAAAACTACAAGGAAATCTAAGAATGCTTCAAATTGTTTCTCAAGTTCTTTTAGAAATTAGGAAATATGTAAGTTACAATAAAGCCGTCTCTGTGTGTCTCTGATCCCCAAATATCAAAATATGTTGGACACTGGGCAAACAAATAAGAAATGAATTTAGTTTAACACAAAAATAAATTATAAAAGATATATTACTTTGTTTAGCTAAAAGTTTTGATGCCCAAGAAAGCAAGTCAAGTCCTGCCCTGGAAGTAATTGTGTAATGTTCTGGTAAAAGTGGTGTCTAGCTAGGATCTAGGGTCTCATCCCCAAGAATGAAGGCAAGATCAGTGATTCAACCCAAGAGCCAGAATGGAATTCATGGAAAATTTCAAATATCAGTTGGGCAGAGTTGAAAGGATATTTTCTGAAATGCTTATATTTAGTGGAAGGACCCCATGAGCAAAAATACCCCTATTTTGCTTATCTGGGCTTTCCTGGTGGCTCAGATGGTAAAGAATCCACCTGCAATGCAGGAGACTTGGGATTGATCCCTGGGTCTGATCCCTGGGTCAGGAAGATCCCCTGGAGAAGGGAATGGCTATCCATTCTAGTATTCTTGCCAGGAGAATTCCATGGACAGAGGAGCCTGGTGCTAGGAGCCACCATTGAACTTAGCCTTGTATTATACAGAGTAATTTTTAGTATATTGTATGAATGTACTGTCCTACTTTTTTTCTTTTTTTGCTCTTCCAAAACCTAAAGATATATATACCCTTATTAATGTCCATAGACCTACTGTATGAGCACAATTTGACTTTGAAAACAAATATAATATGGGCAAGGAAACATAATATGTAATTTAAACACAAAAAAATATAATATAATGTGGGCAAGAAAAATATTAAAATTTTAAAACATTGTCATTACCATTAACCTCTTCCTTCAGCTCTGTTCCAGGGAAAGATGCAAGGACATACATTGCCAGTCTCTCTTCTCTCCCAGCCCAGAGCAAGACTTCCCACAGCAGAGGGAGTTTCTGAGGCTACAGCAAAGGTGAATAAGAGGTTGAAAGATGGAACCCCTCCAGGAAGGCTGAAGGAAGTGGGGAGATGTGATGTGATAAAGAAAAGGAGACAGAAAAATTTTTGAGTTTAAAAATTTATCTTTAATTATGTGGAAGGATGTTGATGCAAGAGAGTGACCTCTTTTTCCCATCTCTTTTGGGGCAGGTCAAAAGAAAATGGACTTAAGCTGCAGCAGAGCGGGTTTAGGTAAGACAGAAAAAGGAATTTCCTGAATGTGGAGATCGTTAAAAACTGGAATGAGTTACTAAGGGAGTCTGTGGACACTCTTCCTCTGGGGAACATTTAAAAATAAGATAAATTTTCATCTGTCAGGGAGGGTTTAGAAGTAATCCAACCAGAAGGCCTCTCAAAGCATTTTCCAGCCCTATAACCTGAAGGCCAAATTCCCTCCAATTTTATTTCTACAGTTAACTAGACATGAGATGGATGCCTGAAGCGGAATTCAGAGTTTCAGATACAGCAACTAAAGCCTATTGCCTTTTGTTCTATAATAAGACACCACTTTGCATAAAAGACTAAAGTCATAATCCTTCCTGGAAACCATATCAAGAAAAACATTCACAATTCAAAACTTGGCAAATTAGCTATTGCTTAGACACCTTCACTCTCATTCTCAAGAATACAAAATACCGTGCCCTCCTCTATGCCCTTTTGTTCCCTTTGGTCTTCTGAGCACACCTCTCCAGCTTTTAAGTTTATCTTTCCCAGACAGTCATTCCAAATATTCCATTTTACAACTAGTCAGTTTCTCCAAACAGTCTTTCGAAACCTAACCAAATATTTTCCCAGCAATTATTTGGCTAAGTTTCAATCTGAGATATACCAAGCTAAAAAACAAGTTTGCATTGTGAAAAATTCTACTCAGGCACATTCCTTTCTTTTCATTTTTCCTGAGTTTTTAATCAAGCCAATCGGTGGATTTACACATGCCCTCTGAGGATGGAATATCCTGACACTGTGGAGCGCTCATATAACACTCTCTCCTGTAATTTTCCAACTTTGATTGAGTTCCATGGTTTGCCTTTCTTTTAAATGCTTCAAGTCTCCTTTGTTTCAGGGATTTTAAAGGGAACTGATCACCAAGCCCTCCTCCTGTGATCACTGGTACTCCCTCCTCTTCATTCTTAGCTTCACATTTTTTTTCCCTTCAGTTTCTCCCACCTACTTCTTATCCCCTTATGCCAAAGCACGTGTCAAAAGTTCCCCGGAGTTCTGCAGTCCCTTTGTGCTGCATGATCTCTCTGAAATCAAGTGAAGAAATGTAATTCAGTTTAGGTAAGAAAAGGAGAGAATGGACAGTGGAAAAGGAGAAGAGAGAGGGTTTCAGCCACTCTGAACATCTAGACCAGATGCTTTCTCGTGGTCATCTCTTAAGTAGAGAGAGAAAGGTTCTCAAAGAATACATTTGGTATGTGTCATGGCAGGATTTGGGCCAAAAGAGATATATGACCTTCTAAAAAGACAACATGAATTTATTCATAGGTTGTGAATTAAAGTAGATATCATATAACTCACAATATTCATGACACCATCAAATGTCTGCTTCACTTCTGGTTCTAAATTAAGGTGACCAAATTACAATAATCAAAATAAAATCATAATTATTTTCACTTCTATAGAATCTTGCTGGAGAACTTGGAGTCTTGGTGGGGAGTGGCATCACTTTAGTCTTTACACACCATGAGGAAAGTAAGAGGTGTGTTCTTTTCTTGTATTTATGTGGGGGGAACCAGGAACAGCCTGATGATGTAATCCACCAAGGGCGGCCAAAGTCATCACAAGGTATATAAGTATCCATACATAATATACTCTTCACCAGGGTCCCTGTTAGAATAAAATTTATTTGTATAGCTAAATAGGTGGTAAGGTTTTTTGTTTTTAATGTGTTCATAAAAACATCCTAAATTGAGCTGATGAGTAACATCCTTCAAATAATGAAATGCATCATTAAATATTTAACACACTGAGAGAAGCTTGATCAATAGCAGCCTGTCTTCTTGGCAATAGTTGCTTTCATCAGCCTCTCCAAGTCTACAAGCCCAAGGCTCTATCCAAGTTTACCTGGAGAGCTAACCACACACCACCTCCCTGCTCCCCCCACCCTACCATCCTCTTCAAACTACTCAGAGTGCAACCCTCCCTTCTCAGATGGAGATGCCAATGGGGTTAGGGAGAGGGGTAGAAATGGGAAAATCATAAAGGATCCTTTGGATTCATTCCACCTCCAGGGACCTACACCCTTCTGGACACTCTTTACTGGACACTCAGGGGGAAAATAAACTGTACTAGAATATTGCATGTTGGATGGTGAACCCAGCTCAGTTAAGTGGCAGTCCAGTCCTTCATGGAACAACCCCTGGACTAACCATAGCTTTGCCCCCTGAATCACTGAGAAATTAACATGAGCACAGTTCCTCCTTCTGGTGCACCACTTCCTTGCCCCCATTCGTCCAACCACCACATTCACTATTTTAGACAAGAATCTTTCTTTTCACACGTGATTTGAATCTTTGCCTTAAACCTTTTGCCTTATGACAGCCACCTGGTTCTGTCTTGGTCCTGCTACACCCTGAGATGGGAAGAGTCCAGCATCCCTGCCCACAGAAGCATGCAGATAGATGGGTCAGGGAGATTCTCCCAAAGCTTGGGTACCACAGAGCATCAGGTTCTCTGCTAAAACTTCCAGCAACAGAAGGAAACAAATCACCCCTTTGAACAAAAAGCTCCAAAACTAGAGGGAAGAGAAAATGAAAGCTTCAGATCTCTGTAAATTATATATTATCTGTGCCTGGAATGCCCACAGGGGTCATGAATTCAGAGACCCCAACAGCAACAACAAACCAATATCTGACACCTTATGTTCCTAACTCATTACAGCTCTGGGAGTGAAAGGATGGAGAGAAAACCAACAAACAAGCTGCAAATAAATTATTCAAAAGAGGGAAAGCTTTCATTATTTTCTTGAGTTTTTCTTGAGGTTTTCCCAATAGTTTCAAAACTGGCAGAAAGAGAAGTCCTGTCTCCTAAATTATCCATTGAATTCAAATTATCTCTGGTCTGGGGTTGAAAGGGTTCTTTGTGCTTTTATGAACTGGACTGAAAAGCACAGACTCTCTCAATCTTAACCTTTATTTTCTTTCTGAAATGTTATAAAGAAAAACAATATGAAGATTTAAATCACATATCAACTAAGAAAGAGATTAGCTGTTTTATTTTAAATCAGCCTTTCAAATTAATGAAAACTCTGTTCTTTACATTGAATTGGGAAAATGTTTTGGGAAAAAGTGTTGGCCCTTCTCTCATACCTAAAATCTGACTATATTCTCTCACACTTTATTCAAAAACAGTTGCCATTGTGCTACATTGAACTGTGTTGTGCTGTGCTTAGTCGCTCAGTAATGTCCAACTCTTTGCAACCCCATGGACTGGGGCCTGCCAGGCTCCTCTGTCCATGGGATTCTCCAGGCAAGAATACTGGAGTGGGTTGCCATGTCCTCCTCCAAAGGATCTTCCCAACCCAGGGATCAAATCCAGGTCTCCTGCATTGCGAGCAGATTCTTTACTGTCTGAGCCACCAGAGAATCCCATATTGAACTGAGCTGGTGCTGAATCAATTCTAGGTGTATAATGAATGTGTAGATCTACCACATTAGCTATGAACTCAGTAAGACGCCATGCTCATCCTCATACCCACACCTTCTCATTCATAGTGAGTGTTCAATAAAACCTGGTGGTCTCTGTGAACAAATGAATGGACAATCATGTCTAAATTACTAAGGTTTTCTCCCTCTCCCCCCACTCCATATCAGTCTTCACTGAGAATTACTCCTCGTCCATTTTCTTCCCCTAAGACATGTTAGTAATCAAAGGAATGCACCGTACTTTGAGAGTCCTACACATTCTGTTTCTTATTTTATCTGAGAAAGAATGTACTGAAGAATCCTCCCCACCGCATGTGGATTGAATTTCCATTCTCTTCTCCTCATTTCCACCTTTCTTTTATTTCTGTCTCCATCAGAGCACAGCACTCAATATGCTACAGAAATAATTTTCTGCTGAATGAGGTTCGGCCATAAGTCAAGGGCAGATTTATTAAGGCCCCTGCACAGCCTGTTCCCCAGCTTACCGTCAACATGACAGTTTAAATCTTTGATCACTCTTACACGTAACCCCTTCAGTGCTGAGCAGTCCACTACATATGCAACAGCCACTCCTGGCATGTGAGTGGTGTTGAAAATGGTTTTGAGCCCCAGAGACAGGTATCATGACCAGGCCCCAGGGGGTCGGGACCTTCCACAGATGGTCAAGGTATCTCCCCTCCAATGCTCTCTACCACCTGTCTCTGCTTCCAGAAGTTCACCTCACTGTCACTGCAGCCAGGCCCTATCATCTATGGCTTCCTAGGGAGCCAGGAACACTCCACTGAGGTTCATGTCCCCTGGATAGCAGTTATATTTAGTGAATTAGTTGGGGGTCCTATGAGAGACCCTGTTTGGTTTTCATTTCTGCTTTTTAATTTTACTTTTCTGTGACTTATCAAACATCTGGCACCATATCAACCAGTCTTTTAAAAGAAGACGCTTGGTTTCCCTGATGGCTCAGAGGTTAAAGCATCTGCCTGCAATGCAGGAGACCTGGGTTTGATCCCTGGATCAGGAAGATCCCCTGGAGAAGGAAATGGCAACCCACTCCGGTATTCTTGCCTGGAGAATCCCATGGACGGATAAGCCTGGTGGGCTACAGTCCATGGGGTTGCAAAGAGTCAGACACGACTGAGCGACTTAACTTTAACTAACTTAACTTGGATCAGTCAGGTGGTGAGGTTATATGGTGCTCCAATGATTACTTTTGTATGTAGTTGAATGGCTTCACATATTACATTTTGAGCACTTTGGTTACCAACACACACACACATACTTTCCCTTCACAAAACAGTACTGGAAGGGACCACTAAGAAATTAAGCTACTTGCACAAGTTCAAAGGCTCCTGGGAAGGGCTCCTCCATTCATGCTAACCTGAATGTCAGGTCATCAGGTATACATACCCTTGTTTCAGATCTTTGATCTACATTTGCCCCATGGATTCTTCCCAAACAGAGGAGGGGTGTTGTTATTCCTCTCATGTGGGTAGCCCTTCACACATATCAACATTTTATTCATGCTTATCTCAGTAGAGTCTCACCTTAATTTCTACAAGTGGAGGTTACTGTCATCATTTTACACATGAGAAAATCTGAGTTATTCTGAGTTACATACAAATGTAGGTAGCAGACTAAGACCTTTCACACAGATCTTCATTGGAGGCATAATCTCCTCATAAATAACATATTAAGAAATCACCACAATGCTAAATAGCTTTGGGGGAAGGTTAGGAATAAAATGGCTTCCCTGGTAGCTCAGCTGGTAAAGAATCCACCTGCAATGCAGGAGACCCCAGTTCAATCCCTGGGTTGGGACTATCCACTGGAGAAGGGATAGGCTGCCCATTCCTGTATTCTTGGGCTTTCCTTGTAGCTCAGATTGTAAAGAATTCTGCCTGCAATGTGGGAGACATGGGTTCGAGCCCTGGATTGGGAAGATTTCCCTGGCAAAGGGAATGACTACCCATTCCTGTATTCCTGCCTGGAGAATTCTGTCCCAAAGAGTTGGACACGACTGAGTGACTTTAGCTTTTATGAATAAAATATCCTATTTTAAAATATATGCACAAATTCACACTACACAAAAAGGTATGAAAAGGATAGGAAAAAATGATGCAAATATCCCAAAGCTAATCGTGCTGTCATTTGGGTGTATGTATCCTTCCAGCCTCTTTTCTACAAAAAGATGTTTTTTCAAGATCAGATGCCGGTCCGTATTATTGAAATCATCTCACAAAGCCTCCTTGAGTGTATACCAACTGGAAGGATGGATTCAACACTAAGTAAAGGGGGGGTTGTTTTGGCGAATGAGTAAACTCAACCATTACGTTTCTTTCTTAAAAAGCAGTTTACCGACATAGTCTTGAGTTAACATTCAAGATTTCTCTTCCCTCTCTTAACTGTTAATACAGAGGGCAGAGCCTGGCAAACCCCTTTTGAATGATGCAGGAAATGTTTGCAGGCAAAATGTAAGATGTGGACTAAAGACATAAATTAAATGTAGAAAATATACATTATAGGTGATGGAAAGATTCAGTCAGGGCGCAATGGTCCGTCAATGTTTTCGCAGGAAGGGGTAGGCCCTCCAAGTCTCTGTTAAAGGGCTCCCTAACTTCCCTTGGTGGGAAATAAAGAGTGGCAGGAATTGGGGTGGGGAACAGGCAGGGAGGAAGAGATAATATCTAAAGGAAGCTTCCAGGAATGGAGAGACTCTTTTATGAAGAGAAGCAGAAAACCGTGTTCAAACAGAACAAACACAATCATCATGCACTCATCGACCACAGTATGAGGGTATGTTCCTATAAAGTTGCAGTGACTTCTAGAAAAATAAAAATTCTCAGAAACCTGCCATGGAGTGGCATGATCAGAAAAGAGCTGGCCAGCAAAGCTTAGATAGGTGATACATGTTCTGTTTTTGTTTAGATAAACAGAGTTCCTGCCCACGCCCCAGTTGTTGCCAGAGACAAGAGAAATAAGAACCCATTTTTCTTTCAGCAGAAGATTAACTGTGCATCCACTGACTTGAGGGTTAGTATGGTCCTTGGGGCCTCACAAACTCTGCTCCAAAGAAGAAAAAGAAAACAATACAGAAAGTACACAAAGAGCTGAGCAGAGTGAAATCTGCAGGAACCAGCTCGGTGTGGTCAGGAGATATAATGAAACATTTATCAATACCCAGAAAGTTGAGTGCTCTTGAAAGATCTTAAGTGTTTCCTCCCCAGGGTGACTCCCATAAGACAATGTGCTCCTATTGGGATCTCATACTGACCCTGAGGAAACAGCCCCAGTCCCTTCACTCTCTCCTCACGCTAACACTTAGGTGTGTCAAGGGCTGCCTTGTTCTCCTGGCAAGTCCTCGGTGGTTACTAACAACTGCACTACAACACCATCCACCCAGCTCACTTATAGGAATATGGGATATTTTCATTTTCCACTATGTAAGCTGGCAGATCTTCCTAGCAGAGACATGTACATGCCTCCCTTATTGATAACATCTATTCATCTCCTTGGATCATTTTACTTAGATGTAGCAATGATTTCAGGCAGGCATGTCTCTTGGAATTATGGGATATTTGTCCATATCTACTAACATAGACAACATTTTTTAATCTACATGCTTTAATGTGTCATTATAATAGTATTGGTCTGCTGCTGCTGCTGCTAAGTCGCTTCAGTCATGTCCAACTCTGTGCGACCCCACAGACGGCAGCCCACCAGGCTCCTCTGTCACTGGGACCCTCCAGAGGCAAGAATACTGGGGTGGGTTGCCATTTCCTTCTCCAATGCATGCATGCATGCTAAGTCACTTCAGTCATGTCCGACTCTGTGCAACCCTATGGACAGCAGCCCACCAGGCTCCTCTGTCCACAGGATTCTCCAGGCAAGAATACTGGCGTGGGTTGCCATTTCCTTCTCCAAGTATTGGTCTACTATTCCTTAAAGTTAAGTATTTCAAAAAAATATTTGTGATTGAATTTGGGCCCATGAACTCTTATTTATGAAAAGAAGTTGGCTATAAATGATATACTTGAAAAGCCACTTTCTCAACATTTCCTCCAAAACACCTTAAGAGCCACAGTCAAAGTATGACAGCCACACTGAAACACTGAGGATAACTGACAGGTTTTTGTGCACGTGAACTTTTTTTCTCCCAGGCTCCAAAGTCTCTGAGCCTTTGGAGCCTCCAGGGACAATGACTCTGGTTTAATAACTGTGAAAAGCTATTGAACTAGCAATAAAAAATATTCTCCACAACGGAACAATATGATACTTAACAACAGCCAGCATTCCTGCCAATCACAGGACATTCACGAAAAAGTGACTAGAGTTCCTTTAGCAACGGGACTGCCCCCTTGTAAAATCTGAGTGCACAAGCAAGAGGGTTTGGCAAAGCCGAAGGGCTCCACAGCTGCATACCATGATTTAGACTGCATTCAACTGCTGTATTTATGTAAGCCCAGAAGAAAAACATCTCTCCTGTTTGAAGAAGATAAGTTAAAGCATTAGAGTTGCATGCTAGTGACCATGGCCTCTACCACGTGCATTTTTACTTTTAAGTCCGTCAGACATAAATTAGAGCACATATTCTATAGGTCCACTAAGACATCCCCACAGTTCTTTATGTTGATGGGCAGGTTTGGTAAAATAGTCACTCTGAAAGAAGGTGATTTTTTTTCTTTTAAGTAAAAGGAAGAAGCAGGACAAAAACGATGCCTCACCTTAAATAAATAAGAAAAGAAGGTAAATGCTGTTTGCTCAGAACTGGGAAGTGCTCCCTCTCCGGGAAGTCATTAGGCTCCAGTGAGTAGCCAAAGGCAGGTGAACCTAATGACCACTCCAAGAAGGTGAACAACCATGCTCTCTCAACAAGGAATCCCTTTTCTACATGAGATCAGCTGACAGCCTGATTTTGGCTAACTGCCAGGCTCTGGCTCTGTTTTTTTAAGTGCACATTACATGGAGGAGAACTGGTGAGCAAATACCCCAAAGTTAAGATATTTAGGAAAAATCACCATACCAGACTGCTGCACCACATCTAGAAACCTAAATCAAAACAAATGGACAGAAGAAGCATGAACAGTCATTTCAAATGCCACCAAATGGGAGAACCCAGTTACACAGAGGTAGAAGTCATAGCAAAACTTTTGTTACTCTTTGGCTGTGTCGCATTACTTATTCTTCAGCCTCTGCTTAATATGAATTTGGATTTGATGAACCACAGATAAAATTTTAAGTTGGTTGTTTTCCAAACAAAGGGGATGAAAAGAGAAAATTCTCCTGGGGACAGGGTGAACTGGCATAAGATATTGAAAAGGCATACTGTGTTCAATATTTTCCTTGACCTTTGACTCTTTGGGCTGAAGTATGACAGTTCCACAAGGGTTCTGAGAAAGTTTGCCAAAGGAGGGATTCTAGGAACCGTAGTGACAGAGCTCTTCTCTGAATGTGACACTATCCAGGTTATTCGTAGATTGTACATGGTGCGCTTCATTGATGAAGATGAAATCTTCCCCACAAATGACTAATCTCTTCACTAGTTTGTGGAGTGAGGCCCACACTCTAGCAATGGTTTCTTTGTAAGCTGTAAGTCCCTCATGAGTCTCTAGTCTCCCCAAGAAGCCTCCTGTTTCCTCCATCTTAACTTCCTCACAGCACCCTCATACCTGCATAGAGCAGAGTCTCAATAAACGGTGACTGACAGTCCAGCTCTCCTTCTCAGTAGCTGAAGATGCTATTGCCTTAATCACATGAAATCACTTTTTTCATAGGTCAAATGATCAAACATTGGCAGCTTCATAGCTAAACCCATAAAGTAGTAAATACTACTTACTATCCCTGTAGTATTAGCTACTTCATTTATTCCATGAACATTTCCTAAGAGGCACTGTGTACTCACCATGCAGCTAAACTTTGCTTAAAAATGAGGGAAGAACTGCGTGCATTAAACAGATTGCCAAAGCCAAGTAGTTAGTTGAAGAATAGCTAAACCTAGTCGGTTAGTCAGTCACCACTCCATTGTAAGAGAAAGAAACCCAGCATAAACAACCAGAAGCATAATGTAGCTCACAAGCTGGGAAGATAAAGAGGGAATTATTTTTAGGCATAGGTACTCAAGTAATAGCAACATTCTTTTTCTCTGTATCTCTCTTTCCTTCTCTCCCCCCATCCTCCTCCACTTCTTCCCCTTCCCTCCTTCTTCTTCTTCTTCCTCCTCCTCCTTCTCCCCCCTCCGCATCTCTCTACCTGTCTCTCTCTTTTTATATGTTGCCCTCATTCTTTCTTATCATAGGATACCTTTATATACAAAAGCAAGAGGCCCTAAATCTGTCCCAGGGCCCACAAACTATCTTGGAAAGACATGATTGACATTAGTTAGGTCACCTGCTCAAGCCTTGGCCCAATCCCAGTGGAAAGGAAGACTGGATTCAGCCAGGTTTAGGTCATGGGCTTACCTCTCAGGTCCTATGTTATAGGCTGAATATCCATGTCCTTTCAAAATACATGTGTTGAAACCCTACCCCAATCTGACACTGTTAGCAGGTGGGCCTTGGGGAGGTCATTAGGATTAGATGAGGTCATGGGGGTGGAGCCCTCACAATTGGGATTAGTGCTCTATAAGAGTCAGGAGAGAGCTTCCTCTTTCGGCTCTCCACTGTGGGAGGACACAAGAAGTAAGTCAGCAGCCAGCAGCCCGCACTCTCACCGTGCTGGCACCCTGATCTCAGACTCCCCCTGCTTCAGAACTGTGAGAAAAAAAATTCTGCCGTTTATAAAGTCACCCAGTTCTGTGCCCTTTTATTACAGTAGCCTGAATAGACTGAGATAGCCAAGGATGAGGTTCAGTGATTAACAACCCACCAGAGGCATCTAGGATAAAGAAGCCATTTCCCAATGGAAAGAGAAAGGGGGCAGACAAGACCACTGACGCCTAATATTACCTTTCCAGTCCATCCCCATGTGCCCACCATCCTATCTGAGAACACTAAAACAATTCACTTGCTGATTTACAACTATGTCCTCACTACAAAGTTGATATTCTTGAGACTGAAAGACCAAACCACTGCTTACTCTAATTTGAACCCTACCCTCCCCCACCCCAGCAACAGGTTGTTTGGGCAGAGTGCTTCCTGGCAGGGGTGGAAGTTAGTGCTATGAGAGTTAGTGCATCCTTTGGCTATGCCAAATGGCTTTGGTCTCCACATAAGCCAGTTAGTTCTGACCTGCATCATGCCTGTGGACTATTCTGCAGCCAGGTCAAACACAGTCAAGGTTCAAAATCAGGCATTCCTTATTCCACATTTGCCAAACAAAGGTGGGGAGGGGAGCATCCATGCAAACCCACCACACCCAGGCAAACCTGCAAGAGGTGAGAGCCAGACAGCAGGCTGGGCTGATTTCTAAAACAAGACAAAAATGATAGATGTTTCAACATTGACTTGTGGAGGACAAAAGTTATCAGAAATTGAAGTTAAAATAGTTTGATTCTGCTGGTTTTCTTGTTTCACATTAATAGGTACACAGGAGATTCTTTATAGGAAAGAAGACCAATGATTAAAGACATATATAGATGATTGACGAATACTAACTCAGTTAAACTGAATTAAATTAAGGATTATCTGGCCTATCACTAAATTGGCTAGTATGCAGAGCTGGTGAAACTTGCTGAAAGAAAAATGGCAGATCTGGCAGCAATTAGAAAGCAGTGGGCACAGCATCCCAGCAGAATCTGACTGTGGTTGATACCCTGAGGCTATGACTGCATCCACCATATGAGATGGCCTGAGAACACCCCAGGCTGAGCCGCGGGAGGGGGTCTGGGTTTTAAGAATGCCCTCACTGAGCAGTCATACTCTTGAGTGCCCTGCTAAGAGGCCTTCTCCAGTTTCAAGACTATTTTCTTAACAGATGAGGCCACTTTAATATCCTTCCATGGCACTTAGCAGTGAAGATCAAGAGCAGCCTGGGGGAGAACCAAGACAGGTTTAATGAGACCAGTGTCAAACATTTTGAAAGAATACAACCCTCAAAGTTCAGGCCCAGCACTTTGGAGATTGCAGAGCAAGAAGAATCCACAAGGGGCCTTCCCTGGCGGTCCAGTGGTTAAGAATACTCTAGTTCAATCCCTGGTCAGGGAACTAAGAGCCCACAAGCCACAACTAGAGAGTCTGTGCACTTCAATGAAAGACCCTGCATGACACAATGAAGACCTGAAGCAGCCAAATAATAAAATTTTAAAAAAAGAAGAAGAATGCACAGGGATTCAGAGGGCAAGGTGCCATCCTGGAATCCTCAGGAATCCTTCCCTTCCAGGTGAGTTGCTCACCAGAGAGCTTTTTCTGGAAGGTTTTAAAAACCCACTCACTTACCAGAAATTCACTGCTGCCAGCCTTGTTGTTGCTAATCAGCCACTAAGTTGTGTCCAACTCTTGTGACCCCATGGACTATAGCACGCCAGGCTTCTCTGTCCTTTACTATCCCCTGGAGTTTACTCAAACTCATGTCCAGTGAGTCAGTGGTGCCATCCAACTATCTTATCCTCTGTTGTCCCCTTGTCCTACTGCCTCCAATCTTTCCCAGCATCGGGATCTTTTCCAATGAGTTGGTTCTTTGCATCAGATGGCCAAAATATTGGAGCTTCAGCATCAGTCCTTCCAATGAATATTCAGGGTTGATTTCCTTTAGGATTGACTGATTTGATCACCTTGCTCTCCAAGGCACTCTCAGGAGTCTTCTCCAGCACCACAATTCAAAAGCATCAATTCTTTGACACTCAGTCTTCTTTATCTCACATCCTTACATGACTACTGGAAAAACCATAGCCTTGGGCCACTTTACATACCAACAGAACAACGAATTGGATGAATGGTGGTGGGAGGAAATACAGGATGCTACTGTTATTGATGAAGAATGCTCTTCCTAACCGGTTGAAACTACCCCTTGAATTATTAACATAGGCTGCAAACAGTAGAACAAAATAATAAGTCATAACCTTACATGGGACTTATGTGCCAGATGCAGTTCTAAGGGCTTTCTGTACATGAACTTCACCCTATGAAGTGTTTTAAAAATACAATGTTATATTTTAATATTTAATATTTTATTTATTTAATATTTAATATTTTAAAAATACAATGTTAAAAAAAAGAAGAAGAAAAATAAAGAGAGAAAACAAACAAACCAACAAAAACAATGTCGCAAAAATTATAAAGAAAATACAGGTACAAAATTGATATCAAATACCAAAAAGCATAAATTAAAAATCTTGAGTAGAGTTTGGAATTGCAGATATATGATGTTATACAAAAGAAGAAGAGAAAGAAACAGAGGAAAAAAAAAAGTCATAGAAATTATGAAAAAAACTATAGGTACAAAATTGATAACATATACCAAAAGGCTAAAATTAAAAATCTAGAGTAGAGTTTGGAATTTCAAAAATACAATGTTAAAGAAAAGAAGAAAAAGAAAAAAAAAAACAAAACACGGTCAAAAAATTATAAAATATATATATGAAGTTTGCTGAAGAAGAAAGAAAAATAGGGTCTTTTTTTTTTTTTTGCAAAGTAATAGTTATAAAAGTGAAAATTAAAGGACAATAGAGGACTTAAAAATTTTTTTTTTTTAATTAAAAAAAAAAAAGAAAGATTGATCGTAAAAATAGTAAAAATATATCTAGGTCTTTCTCTGGTTTTGTTGTGAGTATTGTGGGTTCAGTTCATTTTTGGCTAGTTCCTTGGTCCGACTTATATTTCTCAAGATCTATAGGCCCCTTCCTATGTAGTCCGTAGTAACCACAGGGTTTTAGTCTATGGCCTGTAGCTTCCAAGGCTTTTCCCTCTGTTATAGCTTCTTCTGTTTGCTGGTCTCTTCAGTGTCTGGTTCCCGCCCTGACACAAAGGGGACGGTGGAGGACACTATTTTTTTTATTTTATTTAGGCTCACTTGTTCAGCCGCGCTGTGGGGAGGGAGGGAGGGATGCTGCAAACAGATAACACTGGCGTGCACTCGCAGTGCCTCAGCCACACTGGGTCTGCCCCCGCTCACTGCGCGTGTAGCCTCCCTGCCCACACTGCTCGGGCTCTAGGTTGTTCCGCTGGGAACAATCAGAGGCCGGCCCTGGGCTGAGCTCCCAGGTCCAAGCCGCTCAGGTTCAGGCACTCGGGTAGTCCTCAGAGGCGCAGACTCGGTTGGGCCTGCATTTAGTGTTCTTCCCAGATCCGAGCAGCTCAGGTGTTGAGGTGTTTGGCGAGAGCCAATGCTGCGACTTATCGCCTCCCCGCCACTTGGTTATCTGGGTATTACCCCTATTTTATAGACAAGGATCACACCTAGTAAGTGGCAGGACCAACTTTTGAAAACAGGCAGTTCATCACCAGAGGCCATACTCTTAATTGCTATAACCACTACCCCATTCAGGGGATTTTTGTCTTTTTAAACAAGCATATGCAGAGAAAAGGCTTCCCAGGTGGCTCAGTGGTTAAAAAATCCACCTGCCAATGCAGGAGAGGTGGGTTTGCTCCCTGTGTTGGGAAGATCTCCTGGAGAAGGAAATGGTAATCCAATCCAGCATTCTCACCTGGGAAATCCCATGAATAGAGGAGCCTGGTTGGCTATAGTCCATGGGTCGCAAAGAGTTGGACATGACTTAGCAACTAAACAACAATGTATATAGAAGGTATGTGAAATGCACCTAGCATATACTATTCTTATTATACCAATAATATAATGTCTAGTCAGCATGCTATAATTAATAATTATCATTACTGGGATTATAATTTTAAATCACTAATGGGAAAGGTGACCTGATTTGACTAAAAATCATATAAGAACTGATGACAAAGGAATTGGACCTGAAGGTTGCCAAGGTTCTGAGCCTGTTTCCAGCCTCGAGTCACTGATGGACTGATTCACAAACTCATGCCTTGTTTCCCCCAGCCCTGCCTGTACAGACAACTCCTCCGGCTTTTTGGTAATCTTGTTTTGAGATCTTCAAATGAAACTCCAGGAGTGCTTTATTGCAGAATTGGCACTAAAGTTGCCGAATGTTAAAACAGTAAAACTTTTTTCAAAGGAATTTCAAACCTAAATCAGTCAAAAAAAAAAATTAGAATGAATTTAGCATTATTAACCAGACTTTCAAATGTGGCTTTTGGTTGCTTCCATATACAACTCTAGGAAGGAAATTGTGTCGCTTATAGCATCCATCCAAGATAAAAAGTTTAGCAGTCGTCTGAATGAAAACCCAGCTGGATATATGTTTAACAAGCAGCATTTTAAGTATGAAGGCCGAGAGATGTATTACGACCAATATGTGAATGTCGTATCCACCCACCATCAAACCACAGGACTGACTGCAATTGGAACTGAGTGGACATGAGGTTTTGGTTAGATGTGGGCACAAGCAAACCAACTCTGAGGTGTCAGCACTGGGTGACAGGAGCAGGACTTATCAACAAGCTGCTATCTCCCTCTCATCACCCACCAACTAGAAAATGTGCAGGAAAGATAAAAACTGTTTGCTCCTAATTGTGCTTTAATAGAAGGAATTTGGGGACTACTGGAGCAACAAGTAGGATTTGGTTCATTTTTGGTTTGAAGCTTGTGTATGTGTTTATTTGCTTTTTTTTTTTTTTTTTTTTTTTTGGCATGCAGGATCCTTGTTCTCCAACCAGGAATTAAACCCGAACCCCCTTCACTGGAAGTGCATAGCCTTAATCACTGGACCACTAAGGAAGAGCAACTTTCTGAGTGTCACCTATGGAGAATCTGGAGGAATGGAGTCTTCCCTAAAAAATTTTCAAAAACGGTAAGCCTTTGCTTGCAAGTTTTCATGTAGCCGTTAATTTTAAAAACAGAAGCTATGGCCTCTGTTTTCAGTCTCAGGCATAAAGAAAAAACTGTTTCCCTTGTGTAGATGCCTCCTGTGTTCCCAGCAGTACCCCAGACGTGATGTTTGTCTTAGGCTGAGGGAAGGGAAGCCAGGCAGAAAGTGAGCTGAGAAGTGGCTTTTTTTCTAAGTGTGGCAGATCATTAATAATCAGTGAAGGATGGACTCAGGAAGCCTCCAAGCACATATTTCTAGGATTGAAGTTGAAGACTTCATTAATATTCTAGTGGAATATTGTTCCCATGAAGTTTTCTAAGGGCCGAAAATCTTACCCAGAGTCCCCTGTTGGCAACGAGAGGAGCAGTGAGCTCTCAGGCAGCTCAGGGACCCGATCAGTGAAGATAAGAGAACTGTGTTCTCTGCCCCAAAGTAGGAATGAGCTGTTTAGCTTGGTCGCTGCTAACTGGTTCTGGTTGGGTCTCCTTGACTCGCTAATCTCCCCATATTGTGGCAAAATGCTGAAAATCTATTTCTTTGGAAAATGTTTAGCTTTGTGAACACAGAATGTGCCAGTTTATCTTAACCATATTCTGAACTTCTTCAGCTTGACAGAGTATATCAGTCTGTGCCAAAGGCCTTCTGAATTTTAGTTCAGTTTGTCTGCATGCACGCATGCTAAGTTGCTTCAGTTTGTCCAACTCTTTGTAACCCTATGAACTGTAGCCCACCAAGCTCCTCTGTCCATGAAATTCTCAGGCAAGAATACTGAAGTGGGTTGCATTTCCTCCTCGAGGGTTCCTGACCCAGGGATCCAACACACGTCTCTTTACATCTCCTGCATTGGCAGGCAGGTTCTTTACCACTAGCGCCACATGGGAAGCCCTGTTTGTCTAAAACCAGCTTATCCCTACAAGCCCAGCACACAGATAAGAGAAAACAGTGTCTGAAAGTGAAAGTGAAAGTGTTAGTTGCTCAGTCATGTTTGACTCTGAGACCCCATGGACTGTAGCCCGTCCGTCTCCTCTGTCTAAGGGATTCTCCAGGCAAGAATACTGGAGTGGGTAGCCATTTCCTCCTTCAAGAGATCTTCCCAACCCAGGACACAGATAGGAGAAAACAGTTGTCTACATTTTGGCTAAAGAGAGAAGGAAGGAGAGGAGAGGGGGGACTTTCTTATTAACTAAAGTACCAGTGTACAGACACTAAGTGTCATGAGTGGTCCCTGGAACAGTTAGGAAATGGATACCCCAATATCTAAATCTGACCTTGGGGTGAAAAGGGGGAAAAGAGGAAGACAGAATCAGTGCTAATCTCTGCCTGTCTTGGGAATAGTGTGTTAGGAGGGTGGAAAGCAGCCCATCAAAGAAAAACAAACAGCAACAAAAACTACTGGGGAGGAGGCAGAAATCCCTTTATTTTATGCAAAATCTCCCAAAGAGAGGAAAGAAAGCAAGTAAGTAATAAATAACACACCCATGTTTAACCTGGAGCCAAAACAACCCTCAGAGTTGAGACCCCGAAGAATTCCTCTCCTGCCAGCCCCGGGGCCATTAGCAGGCCACCCATCCAGGTCAGTGGGTGACTCTCCCACCTAGACACCTGGAAGTTCAGGCCCAGGTAAAACTATCTTTTGTAGCGCTCCAATGAGAACAAACCCTGCTTGTTTAAATCTACGTCTCCATGCCCTCCGTCTCATTTCATCCCATTCTCATCCTTCTTGTTTTTTTTTTAAGCCCTTACAGGAAACGTCACCAAAACATAAAAGATCAATAGATCATTAGGTTGTCTAATGGCGGACATTTTCCATGTGAAGCTCTGAATCAACAGAGAACAAAAGCAACTGTTCAGAACCCTCCAAAAAAAAAAAATTGCCCAGTAATTTTAAGTTAATGGGCAAGATTAATGGATTGTCATATAATATGAAGGGAAAGTATTAGGGGGGGAAAAAAAAACCCAAGTGGCTCTACAAAATTGGTTTGGAATTGGAGTCTACATGAAGACCTTTCAGCCAGAGGATTACTGTCGGTGGTGCTTGCAGCTAAGCTGTGTATTAATTTGAAAGCCATGCCTTGTATGGATACCCAGCACTTAGTGGTTGGTTTTATGTTAAAAATGCTTAGTATGAAACCTGTGCTGAAAGTTTGCCCAAACATCTCATAGTTGATTGCAAACCCGAGTGCCTGGGGGCTGTGAGCCCACACCTCAAGAATGCTGGTGATTGGGTGACAGTTTGGCTCCACACCTGGGTTTGTTGAGGCCTCTTAGCGGCTGCTGGGAATTCGCCCCGCCTGGGGCCCACCGGTCTCCCCGTCACCCCTCTGACAGATGAAAACACAACGGGGTCTGTTGCCTGACTGACACATTCCTCTCCTGTCTGCCTGTGAAAGGACTTTATTTAACCGTCCTGGAGTCGGGCTTTTGAGTGACAGATTGTGAAGGGTAAAAGTCATTCAGTTCCATTAAGCTCTGTAACTGCTCTGGAACAAAACACCTTTAAAAAAAAAGTGTCGGGGGAGAGGGGGAAAATAGAGCTGAGGAGAGTAGGGGCATGAGCTTTAGGGAGAGAAAAAGGGGATTCTTTTCAGGTTCAAAAACAATCCTTCTCTTTGCCTCTGTCTATCAATTAGGGCTGCATTCCCAGAGGGAATATGGGCCTGGCCTCATTGGTGTCATTCAGCTGCCAATCTCCTGACAGGGACACCAAAGGGCCTCATGTAGCGCTGCGGAAACTGTCTGTCAGGCCATCAGCAGCTGCTATGACGACATCACCTCCGTTTTTCTGTGTCTATTATAGAGAAAGGGGGGTTTGGGTAGGGGCTCACCCAACAGAGCCTGAGAGTCTCAGCTCCAAAGCTCATATTTTCCTTTTCCAACCCCCACATTGCCTCCATCCCAGGGTGAATTTCTTCACAAAAACAACGCCAGATTTCCTTGCCTGGCTGGGCAATGGGGGTAAATAATAATTCACCAGCTGAGGACATGGGCTTGGGTGTGAGAACGGGGTTCTGTTTCTGGGAAGACTGAAGTCCTGACTGAATACATTCAATGACTCTGGTTCAAATGAGTCCAAAGAAACTGGTGAAAGGTGGCTCAAGCCCCTGAAAGACCTCAGGCCGAGCTGTGTGAAAAGCCATGTGGCCTCCCCAGTGGTTTCCTGCCAAGCTTTAACCTTGTTTGGGTTCCTGTGGGTTTCATTCCCCCGTGAGTTCTGCTTGGAGACTGAAAGCTTCAGTGGAGCTCTAAACTCGAAGCCAAACTCAGCACCAAGCAACCACTTCCCACTTGTCTGTTTTTCTGCCTCATTCGTTGCTTTCCCCCAAGGCCAGACTCATAGGCTGACTTGGACTGGCCCCAAAGACTCCTGGCCACAGTTGATCACTCTGAAGACCCAAGACTATGAAAGAGGGGTCCCCGAGCTTTGTGGCTTGACTGGGAAAAAATCTCCCTCCTCCCTCTGACTCTCTCCCTGCTCTCCCCTCTCCCGATTCTGCATGAGAGCAGGAAGTGAATCAGAGCCTCAGTGGCGACCTGCAAAGATGCCTGATGGCTTTTCTGCGGCTTGGGATGGCTGCTGTTTCCCTGGGAGCCTTTTCACATCACAGGGAGCTACTTCCAAAGAGTAACAACAGAACAGCACTTCGTACCAAGCACAGCTGCCAAGTGTCACAGCCGGGCCATTGTGTTGCGATACTTCTGCTTCACGTCAGGAAGGAGACGACAGTACTTCACGGTTCCACATGAACTGTACAAAATGTTTAGCCAAACCCCGTAAGAACATGCACATAAAGCTGTCTCCGTGCTCCCAGGGCTGTGATGTCTCTTTTCTGTCGCTTCTTCTGTCATTCTGAAATCTCCACTGGGGTCCTGCACTTCCTGATCATAAACTCCACTAGGATGGCTAGTACACTGGTCTCTGGCATCTAGATGCTAGACCTCAGATATCTGCCACCTCCATGAGGACCATACCTGGAGAAATTCAAAATTAGCCAGGCTTTTGGCACCAAGCATATTTGCAGAGGAGCAAATGGACAGGATAAAGAGAGAGAGGAGACTAACTTGATCATAATCTTCCTGCTTGGCAGCCTCAAGAAGACACGTTCAGGAGCCAGCCCTTTGCCATCTGCAGCAGTAGAACAGCAGCAGCCAAGGGAAGCACTAACAGTTCACTAATGAGTGAATATTTCCAAATTGCTTTGCATGCCCTTCATTGTGGCTGCTGCACATTTTCATTACTGAAGAAGAGAGGAAACCAAGCTAAGGGATTGGATGGGGAGGTAGAGATATACACATCCAGCAGGCATCCCCCAAAAGCAACTTCAGCTATTGGATCCAAAGATGTTGGAGCATTTTGTTCAGGTTGAATTATCTTGAAAATACTACTTGGAGCAGCCTCCTGCAAGCAGACGCCTGGAGCTCCTGGGTGCTGGATGGTAGTGTGGATTCCCATTCAGGGGCTCCACCTCACAATCCAAGGTCCTGAAAACCCATCACTTCTCTTCATGATTTTTCACAAGGACCTCAGATCCAATATTATAAGATGCTTACATTTTTGGCTTTACCATAGACAGTGGTTTCCAAACATTTCTCAATCGAACACCCGATTGCATAAGATCTGAATATGGAATTGTCTGTGTTGGAAAGACAGCTGTCTTTGTTCACCACCTTTGCAAGGAATCCCTGACTGTTTGCACCCACCCTGGATTCTACATAGTACTCTCTGGCCTCATGCTCCAACATCTATTATATTAGCCACTGTGCACTTGCTGATTTTCTTTACATTGTGCTAGCAAAAACTAAACGATCCTTTGGGCCCTCAACAGCAGTGAGGCTGCCTTCCTTGCATATGATATCCATTGACTAGTACCATCTTTGAATTGTTTATTCTTATATTTTCCCGTGACTAGTTATACTGGGGATAACCTTAAACCAAATCTGGTACAATTCAATTTCAATGGAATAAATATTTGGAATCTAAAGCCTATTAAGTCTTTATCTATAAGTTCAGACAATTCACTCTCACCAATAGGAGGGAATTGCCCCGATTATGAATTAGTACTCCTTTTATGTCTCCTTTTATAGACATAAAAGAACAATCAAACCCATCACAAATGCCACTCATCCATCTTTCATTTTCACTTTCATGAAAACCATGAGGGCTTTCTATGTAGGAGGCACTTGATATATCTTTATGTAAGAAGCACTTGACATAAAAAATACCTAATTCCTTTCCCACACCCCAACTTGGGAAAATTCTAAAACAAGAAATATAAATGCATATCATGTCACCTTGTGCTGATGGTTACTTCTTTTAGTCTCTGTCCAGAAGTGAATAGGAAGTGGGGATTTGAATGACCACCCATAATCTTCACTGATGCCAAGCTGGTTAGCATGGCTCCAACACATTGCCTGGGATGTCGCAAAGTTCTAAAAGATCACATAGACCCATATACAAAGGTATATAAAACTCCATTATTGTGAAAATTATCTACCACTTTCTCAGCTACACATCCAGCTCTCCTGATACAAAAGATAACTTTGAAGGAATTAGGATACAAAAGTGTCAGAATAACCAAAAATAATTGACAGAAAAAATCCAATATATCAGCTTTACATAACAAACTTAGATATGAGAAGTGTATTCTTAGCACTTCAAAGAAACATTTTGGAAAAGCTCATTTGAAAAAATGAATAGAACTTCTCTATTAAAAGTTCAGAGACAGCTGTCAGATCCCAAAATAGTAATAAGGCTAAATTTTTCCAAGTTGAGATCTTGCTCCTGAAAGGTTGTTGCTGCGTTGTGAAAGACACCGGGATTCTTGGCATCCGGAGGAGAGGAATTCAATCCAGGGCCAGTGATGAGGCTTGATTGCTCAGAGCTTTTGTGTAATAAAGTTTTATTAAAGTATAAAAGAGATAGAGAAAGCGGACATAGACATCAGAAGAGGGCAGAAAGAGTGTTCCCCTGCTAGCTTTTAGCAGTATGTTATATACCTATCTGCAAGCTGTTAATTAGAGAAAGAAGGTGTCTTAAAACTCAGAGTGGCACCAGGCCCCTCACCCACAACATACATTTCGAGGTAACATTGGCACATGGTGAGTCATCCAGGGCCATAAAACAATTGACATGAATCTTGAAGTAAGGCAGGTTTCCAAGTAAAGATATAGTTTCATTAACACAGATTAGGAGAACATATATGAGTAAAACGTACTGGTTTGTTGAGCCTTTCTCGATTCTGAGTCTTAAGCTGAATGGACTTGAAAAAAAACAGAGTCTAGGGTAAATACACAGTTCATTAACATAGCCTAAGAAAAGCATTTCCATAAGAAAAACACATTGGTTAGCTCAAGGTTTGAGAAAAGTTAAGTTCTGGTGGAACCAGGTGTCATCATGGCAACACAGAATTTTAAGAGAAACCTTTAAAATTTGTATAGATAGATAAATAGTGAAGTCGCTGAGTCGTGTCCGACTCTGCAACCCCATGGACAGTAGCCAACCAGGCTCCTTCGTCCGTGGGATTTTCCAGGCAAGAATACTGGAGTGGGTTGCCATTTTCTTCTCCAGAGGATCTTCCTGACCCAGGGATCGAACCTGGGTCTCCCACATTGTAGGCAGACGCTTTACCATCTGAGCCACCAAGGAAGTCAAAATTTATATAGAGAAGAGAAAAATCTTCTAACACTTGCAGCCTATTTTCTCCATTTGGAGACCCCCCCTAGCCTTCCTGCTTGTTACCCTCTCACTCCTCAACAGTATCTTAGACTAAGGATTAAAGATACACAGATACACTAATTTTTTTTTTTTTTTTTTTTTTTTACTCTCCTAGACCCTCTGGACTATAATACAAAATTACTTAACTAGAATAACCATGATCTAGGAGAAAACTGTTTTTTTAAAAAAAGGAACTTAGCTAAGAAAAGTCAATCTAAAAGTAAAATTAACCCAAGTTGAGAGAACTGAGCATTGCATGGACTATAAATTTAATCAAAATATTTAGGGTTTGTCTTGTTTCTTTTATATGATAGACTACTTTTAAAAAAATTGTGCCCTTTAACTTTCAACACCTGTTTTTTCTTAGAGACAGAAGGAGAAGGAATGGAAAAAAATAGGATAGAACAAAGGAAGAGGTAAGCAAGAAAGATGGCTAAACGTGTTACTAAGTTTAATAATGACTCACCCCTGAAATGTCCATTCATCAGCTGCGTTAAGGAAGCCACAGAGCCCAAAAGATGAATGGGAGCTGTAGGAAAGCAAGCCAGTCACAGATGACTTTCTTCAATCTGTTGACATTTGATTAACATTTGAACTAAGTAACGAGAAAAGGTTGATCTTGCTCCAAAGTGAAGTTGGGCATCATGGTGCTCCATTGCCTGAAGGAACTTGTTACCAAACAACTCCTGTCCCATCATCTTTTTTTCTAACTTGTAGCCTTTATTGCTTTTTATGTGTTTAGAAACTGAAGCACTTTGTACTAAAATGCTGTTTAATCATTTGTAAAAAGAAAAAAAAGCAAATTCTCACAAAGCACAGTGCCTTCTGCTGTCCTGGGAAAGCATGCCTTTAATTGGAACCAAAAGTCTAGCTTTGTTTGTATGTTGAAAATGAATGTATTTCATTCCATTTCACACTTTTTTATTATAATTTTATAGGGAGTAATATTAAAGAAGTTTTGGCAGAAGATTTTTGTTTTAAAATGTGGTTCCAAGAGCCAAAACTCAGTTTTCTTACCCTTCCCCATTTGTTTCTCTCTGATGGCATTGACAAATTCACAGTGCAAAGCAGCCAATTCTTATTCCTTGCTGGAACCTTTTTGTCTTTCCAGGGAAAGGAGAACTTTTTCTTCTAAGACTGTGAAGATGAAAGAATCAAAAGAATCTGCTTCATCTTGGTTTTCATTTGTTCAATACACTTGTTCAGAATATTTTAAATGCCCGCTTTTCCAAAAGAATTGGATCTGATCTATTTCATAGTCATTTTACAGGTGAAGAGAGAACATGGAATTCAACCAAAAGGTTAAGTGAGACTGGTATAAGCCACAGACAAAATCATGATGCTAAAAGATGTCATTCCTTTCTTTTTAAGGGTCTCTCTTACCAAGGACGACGTGGTTAAGCCACTGTCTCTCTCTGATTCTTAACTACACAACATAAGTAATATTTCATATCAGTCGTGCCATGACAGAATATACTTGTGGCCTTTCTGTAAATTCCTGATAAAGATCTTCCATCTTTGGTTTTGATTTATCTCCTGGTTTCTTCCATGACCCAGGCCATTGGGAAAATCAAAATCCAAGCTGAGAGCCAACCAAGAATTTAAAACCAACTTCTTCAATTGGACAAGTTTATGAACATCAAGCAAATTAAAACTTTTATTCAATTCTTTTAGATGTACATTTCATTAAAACTGAGTTTCTTCTACTTTACATTGTTGAAATGCTTTTATAATTGGCCATTTTTCAACAACAGTCACACTCATGTCCTTTTGAATAGGTGTCAGAAAACACCAGTGTGCTCTTAACATTAGTTTGACATTTACAATTCAGGCTTCTAATGTGCAGAAATGGCTTTCATGCTAGACTGATGCACTGCCTTTTCTAGATGAATGTACATTGTGGTATCTGAAAACGGTAACATGGTTAATCAGTTGCATTCTGAGCATCAGTACTTAGGTGGCGCTTTCACAATATCTGAAATAGAGTAGGATCCCTGGTATAACACAGCGGATCTCTTTGGTCACTGAGCCAATGTGCTCAGTCATTTCAGTCGTGTCCAACTCTTTGCAACCCTATGGACTGTAGCCCCGCCAGGCTCCTCTGTCCATGAGATTCTCCACAAGAATACTGGAGTGGGTTGCCATGCCCTCCTCCAGGGGGATCTTCCCCACCCAGGGATCAAACACACATCTCTTATGTAGTACATTGGCAGGCAGGTTCTTTACCACGAGCACCACCTGGGAATCCCAGGTGGGATTTACTGAGCCAATAAAGTCTTTTTTGCTTAAAGTAGTTTGAGTTTCCTGTCTGAAGTGATAAAGGGAGACAGATAATGTACATAATCACAATGCAATGTGATAAATCTTAAGGTGAAGAAAAAAACGAAGTGTTTAGGAAGCACTGAACAGACAGTATTGCTTCTTTTGGGGACTCTGGGTAAAATGACTAGGTCTGCATAGTAATCTTTAAAGAGCCTCCACCTGGACTCCACCCCCATATTCTATGATTCAGGGACATGTCAGTTCCTTAGGGCATCTCTCCCATTGTCCACGATGGCTCCACCGGGCATTGGTGTGCTCATGGCCATCTGGTCACTGGGAAAGCCCTGTTACCTTTCTCTGCCTACTTAAAGATTCCATCAGATGATTAACATGGCAGGTCATAATTTGGAAATGCAAACCCGTAGCCAGTTAGTGGAAGAAGAAATGAGCCTGCCAATCTATAATCACACCACCTGAGACACTTCCAAAACTTACCTCAGGACATCCCTGGGTCCTTAGGTAAATCCTTAGATTTGAGGCTTCAGAAAATGAATCCCATATGTGTCTTCCTCCCCGATGAGATGTACATTGATCCGGGTGAAGCATCATAGCTGTTCTATGTAAATATGAAAAGCATTTGAATATGTGCTGGTAATGGGTATCATAGGAGGGGGAATAAGAATCAGAGAAGGTTCCAGGTATTTTCATCATTCTAACAGTAGATGACAGTCTGAATTTCCTTTCCTGTAGTGCCTACAATTAGGTCATTACATATAGGTACTGAATGAACCCAGAAAATGGCTTAGTCTTTTTCCCTCAACACACAGATCCTTCAGCCAGAGAAGTATGCGGGGCCCTCCATACATCTGGACAAAAGAGGCTATTCCTTCCTCCCTCTCTCCAGGCCAACTGTACATTTTAGATGCAGTGGAAAGAAAAACCTGTCATCCATTTCTGATGGTCCTGACACCAGAGCCGTCTCAACGGAGGTATGGATTCTCACCATCCATATACTCAGTCTTTCAGTGCACCATCACTCGTATCAGATAGTGTGTCTAATATTAGTGTCACTAGATGCTTTGAACGGTGGTGTTGGAGAAGACTCTTGAGAGTCCCTTGGGCTGCAAGGAGATCCAACCAGTCCATTCTGAAGGAGATCAGTCCTGGGTGTTCATTGGAAGGACTGATGTTGAAGCTGAAACTCCAATACTTTGGCCACCTCATGCGAAGAGCTGACTCATTTGAAAAGACCCTGATGCTGGGAGGGATTGGGGGCAGGAGGAGAAGGGGATGGCACAGGATGAGATGGTTGGATGGCATCACCGACTCAATGGACATGAGTTTGGGTAAACTCTGGGAGTTGGTGATGGACAGGGACACCTGGTGTGTTGCGGTTCATGGGGTCAGAAAGAGTCGGACACAACTGAGTGACTGAACTGAACTGAACTGAATATTAGATAGTGACAATATTAGCCAGGGAACTACAAACTGAAAAAGCATTCTTTAATGCATCCCAGTATTGACCCACACAATATGACTGGCCATCCTGAAGAAAAACCATGCCCTTATTTATGTCACAGCCTCTGTGACTGTGTTGAGAGATGGCAAAGTGGGTGGGTGGCTGGCTGGGAGGATGGGGTACACCTATTAGAAGTCGGTACTATGTTAGGTTCTTGCATCTATTGTGGTTTGTTTCCATGGCCGTCCTACCATGAGAAAACTGTTTTCTCTGTCTTGCAAGGGAACTGAGGCTCAGAGACATTTGTTAACTTGTCCAAGATCTCACATCTAAGAAGCAGTGAAACCTGACTTCAAATGTGGAGGCTGTATTCTTGCCCATTATGCTCAACCACCTCCCCCAGCTTTTGCTCTTTTCCCAGGCAGGAGGCAATTCAGTCCCACAGTCCACCCAATTTCTTTTGCTTGACAGATTTTTCTTCAGGTCATCAAATAACACACACAAGGTGCTTGTAACTTAAGCTAACAATATCATTCCCAAAATGGTGTTGGAAATTTACAAAAGTCTTGTATGTCTATTTTTAGCAGATATTACATACATGAACTCAAGCTCTGAGAGCTCATGACTGTGTATATCAGGGTAAATCCCCATACATACCATCCTTTCCAAAAAAAAAAACCTTGAGAGAACATTTACCTGTCCAACAAATGTTTCTTGCTTATCTCCTACATGATACTGGAAGAATAATAAAGGTTAGGTTAATCTTTGCATTACTTTGGCAGAAACATTAACAAGCAACTCCAAACAGAGGGGAGAATAAACAAACTTCTATGATAGTACTATCAGCCAAATCCTTTGAGTGTGAAGTGGAAGAATCATAAGTACAGGAAAGAGTTTGAAAGGAAGTAGCATTTTAATTAAGGCTTGGAGATTAAGAAGAATGTTGACGACTGCAGGGGAAGAAGAAAATTCCAGGAACAGTGAACATAAAGAAAACAAGGTGTTAGGGCAAAGGCAAGTTTTCACACAGGTGATAGTCCAATGTGATTAGTAGATAAGAGATAAGAGCCTATAGAAAACTCTTAGGAGGAGCTGACAGGTGGAAGGGCCAAACCATAGAAGACCTCAGAGAGGACACCTGGTGTTTTTTTCCGTCCACCACCCCTGCTGCCTTTAGACAGCTGCTTCTCCTTCACTGCGTGTGGTCCTGGTGAGGTTGTCATCACTGAGTTCAGGCACACACATTCATGGGGGTGGGCACAGTGTTCAGGAGGAGCTAGTCAGGCCAGCAGTAATGACTGACCCAGGGGTGAGCACAAGATCCCAGCAGGATTCATGTAACTATATCAGAAGAAAGAAATGCCTGTCTCCTCCATTTCTGGATGTGGGCAGCCCATTTCCCTGTTACCTGGAAAGAGAGTGTCTATAAAAGGAAGCCACAATAATGAGAGACCTGGAGCAAGGAGGTGACAGAGGGAGACAGAGCCTACAAGGCACTGATTGAGCATCTGGATTCACCCATGCCTGAAGCTCTAGATCTCTGTCTGAATGAGCTGCTCAGTTATCTGACTCTAATGTCCCTTTTTGCTTGAGTTAGTTTGAGTTAAGAGTCCTGACTAGTACAGCTGTGAGTGCCATGCTAAAGAGTTTGAGTTTATTGAAATAAGAAAACCACTGAAAACCTTTACTTTTAAATGCTTGGAGAACAGAGACTTATACTACAGACAAAAGACTGTGGAGAGGGCTTCCCTGGTGGCTCAGTGGTAAAGAATCCGCCTGAGGATGCAGAAGACACAGGTTTGATCGCTGGACCAGGAAGACCCCACGTACCGTAAGGAAACTAAGCCCGTGCTCCACAACTACCGAGCTTGTACTCTAGAGCCCAGGAGCCCCAACTACTGAGCCCACGTGCCGAAACTACTGAAGCCTGAACATTCTAGGGCTCGTGCTGCGCAGTAAGCGAAGCCACCACAGTGAGAAGCCCATGCGCTGCGAATAGAGGAAAGCCCTCAAAGAAACAAAGAGCCAGAACAGCCAAATAAAAAAAAAAAAAAAGACTGTGGAGGGATTAAATAATCTTTCAGGAGTCAGGGGCAATAATCCACAGAACCTTCTAATTCACTATGGGAATGGAAGAAGTGAAACCCATACTACAGCCATAACAGGATGGTAAACTTTGCTATCCAGAGTGATCCAAGGATCCACACTAACTGATGACATAAGTTTGAACTATACATTTTCCTCAATATTATTAGTAAATCTGGATAGTAGCTATCTCAGCCCACAGGGTAACGATATCTCAAGGGGAACAGGTGACTTGTAAGGTCAAGGAATAGGGCCTGAAACGGCATTAGTGTAGCAAATGTGAAGCGTCTGGTTACCTCTCTGTCTGAAACCCAAGACGTCTGAAAGAAAAGAGGTGCTGAAATATCTGCAGTTGGCAGTGACATCTGAGAAAGTGGTGCTCACCCCCCATCCCACGTATGAGCACAGGGATCGTGACTTTCCTGTAAATAACTTTGAACCTTCTTCTCACCTCCAGCACTGACTTCTCTCTTGGAGAAAGAAGAAAGCTACTTTGCTCTTGGGCCTAGGCCTACAGCTTCTTGTCCCCAATAAGTGATGTTTGGCCAGTCCACACCACAAGATGAACCCTCACCAAATAGGAGCTACTCAGGGCTGGGGTCTGGCTTAAAGAACATATAAGCCCGGCAACGTGCCTCCTCAGAACTAGGAGGGCCCGCCTCTGGGGCAACTCCTTACCATGCTGATTTAAAATAGCAGCAAGAGATTTGAGGAGGTGGCACTGCCAAGTCTAAGCAGGAAGCTTCCCAGGATCCTGGGCTTTGCACTCACCACTCCTTAGCCTCCGCAGGCTCCTCCTCCCACTGCTGGAGGAGAAGCAGAAGGCCAGCCAGTTGTAACTCAGGTAGGGGAACTTTGCAGTGGAGGTCTGCAATGGAGGCTGTGGCAGGGGATGGTGCAGGCAGACCCACCAGGGCTGAGGCTCAGAGACTCCAAGCTGCCTCTTGCTGCAACAGCCCCACTGTATCTGACTAATTCCCAGACACTCATATTTCACATTTGCACAACACTAAAGTAGAGGTGTATCATATAATCAATGATTTGTCATACTTTAAAATGGGTGTCACTTTTTCCTTTCTTGATGATTTTTGAAATAATGGTGTATTTTATAATTGATGATGTTTTAGGTTCAATAAAATGCTGTATGGGAAATTCCCTGGTGGTCCAGTGGTTAGGACCCAACACTCTCACTGCTAGGGCCCCAGGTTCTATCCATGGTCAGGGAACTAAGATTCTGCAAACAGCATGGTGCAGTCATAGAAAAATAAAATGTTGTATATCAGGACCACCTACTCACCATGTAAACTAAGATTTCCTGCCCATTCCCCAAAGACATTTTACAGTCCATTGCAGCAGTGGGAACAGGAGTCACAAAAAGTGTTCCCAATACAGCAAGAGAGAGAAATGATCTAGGCATTCAGTTCCTCAGAAGTTACAACATGCAAAAGAAGGATGACCTGTGAACTATACACATTTGGCAAATGGCATACTGCTGCTTCCTATAAGAAGCCCCCAGCTCCATGTGGTGCTTCTCATCTTTTTTTTGGTGGGAGGGGGGTTCAAAAAAACAGGTGCAAAGTTTATTATTAGAGACACAGCAAAGCAAGTGGGAGAGCACAAAGACAGTTTGTTAAGACAGAAGCAAGGTAGAGATGCACACTTGGAAGAAAGGGTGGGCACCCCCACCCACCTAGTGAAGAGGAGCCTGGGTGTTTCTCATCTTGACACCTGGTTTGAGAGCAGATGGTGGCAAAGGTGGTAAAGTGATGGAGATGAGAAAATGACGGTCACAATGATGAGACCTAACATTTAGATAGAACGGAACAGCGTTCAGAACATTTTTTCAAACATCACATAATCTCAGACCCTGCTGGTATTGTTGTCTGTCTTTATAGGTGACGACACTGAAGCACGCACCTGGGTGCCTTCCCCGAGGTTGCACAGTGAATGGTAGAGAAATGACTAGATTCCTGAGACATATGATCTTTCCTATGACACTTAACCTATTCCATGAGGGGAAGGGGAAGATTTAGCCATAGGAAGACCTTTCTTCAACCCTTTCAAACTCAAGAAGTAGAATAATGATCATGATAAATCTATTTTTTACCAACATTCCAGAAAAAAAATTGTTAATAAAGACAGCGAAAAGGGGCAAAATGCCTGTTTTAAATCATGGTGTTTAAAATGATGTTTACATTAACATTGATCATTGAAATTTAATATGGTAATTTGTGCCTCAAAAGCACATTTTTCTAATTGTTAAAGTGATATAAATTTAGAAAATAATAATACGTCCAAAACTTTGAAAGTATTTGCACCACCAATTAGCCCAGCGTTGATGGGTGCCTTCAGCAAGCAATCAACATGCACACATGAACAGAAAGGCTGGGACAGAATTCTTCCCTCCTGGGAACAGACATCGCAATTACAATGGAATTAGGGGGATGAGATCAACATTTTAAAATATATCAATACTGAATAGCACAGGGGATTATATTCAATATCCTGGGATAAACCATAATAGAAAAGAATATTAAAAATAATATATACATATATATGTACAATATAACTGAGTCACTTTGCTATACAGCAGAAATCAACACAGCATTATAAATCAACTATACTTCAATAAAAAATAAAATTAAATCAATACAAAATCATAGATGATTAGCTCAAATTAGGAGGGTGGAAAGAAATATGACTGGGGTTGTCAAAGCAGGTGATTTGGAGAAAGAAGGGGTTGAAATGGGCCTTAAAGACTGATTAAGATAAATGGCAACCCACTCCAGTATTCTTGCCTGGAAAATTCTATGGACAGAGGAGCCTGGAGGGCTATAGTACATGAGATCGAAAAGAGGTGGCCATGACTGAGTGACTGAGCACAAGATCAAGCTCAGCTTGGAGGAGGAAGGGCACATTCCTCTGTCTGGTAAACAGGTGAAGAAACAGATGAAACCTTATCTAGGGCTCAGAACTTAGCAGGGTGTTCGGTGAAGGTCACTAGGGGAAATGGAGACAAACAGTAGTCTGTCCCGAGTACATGAGTACAAGCCTGGCTAGAGCAGAGGGTCTTATAGAGTAGTAAGAGAGAGATCTTTGGGCAGGTTGTGAAGTTCCTTGACAAGAAACTAAGGTATTTTAATTTTAACCTAGAAATAATGAGGAGCCACCGAAACTTGTTGAGCAGGAACTGGTGTGCAACATGTCAGTGGAGGATCCCATGGAAAATTTCTTCATGTAACCATGGGAGAGGGTCATTACGATAGACAAGACTTCATCTAAAGTGGTTTATCTAGAGATGGAGACAGTCAACTTCAATGATGGATCAATGATGGACCAGCCCTGAAGAGCAAATGGCAGAGTTTAGGCTATAAGTGGATATACAAGTAGAAATGTCCAACAGCAGGTGAACTGTGGGTCTTAAACCTGGGAGAAAGGTGAAAAGCAGACAGATAATAGATAGACAGTGCATGCTAAGTCACTTCAGTCGTGTCTGACTCTTTATGACCCCATGGACGGTAGCCAGCCAAGCTCCTCAGTCCATGGGATTCTCCAGGCAAGAATACTGGAGTGTGTTGCCATGCCATCTTCCCAACCCAGGGATGGAACCCACGTGTCTTACATCTCCTGCATCAGCAGGTGGGTTCTTTACCATTAGCACCACCTGGGAAGCCCAAATAGATAGTAGATAGAAAGAAATATAAATTTTTTAAGTTTTCCACATTGATTAATAAATTTCAACAGCTAGTTTTATGTGTGTATAGATATGAATAGATTAGACAGATGGATGGATAGATGATAGATAAGTAGATGGACAGATAGATATGTTTGGCGTCTATATTTTGTATTCTCTCCTTTCTCACTCTACTCATCTATCTCTCCTCTCTTGTCTATAGTCCAGAACCTTATCTCATTAAGTTAAGACACTGATTTTTCAAACAATGACAATATGCCACTCTAGCAACCAAAAAGATTCCAATGTAGCCTGGCTTCTGGTATGCAGGAGAGGAGTACTGAAGATAGAAACACCTGGGGAAACTGATCTGCACCACTCGTTCATTTATTTATTCATCCCTCTAGGATGTACTGAGTACTTCCACGTGCTGGCACGAGGCTCAGAGCTGGAGAGACGCAGTGAGCGGGACAGTCCTCATTTCATGTAACAAATGTTTGCCCAACACTTTCCACCTATAAAGCCCTGTGCAAAGAGCTATGTAAGTCGTGGTTCCTGACTTCAAAGGATCACAGCCTCACAAGAAAGAAAATAAACCCCTACTGGCAATATCAATATACATGAAGTCATCACCTTGCAGGGAGTACATTCACGACTCCAGTCTCAAATAAAGTGCTCCACTCCACACGCCCGGGGGGAAGCAAGGTCTGGGGAGGAAATGAAACCTTTATAACTGTCCGGAGCTTGTGGGATTAACAAGTGCTCTTGTAAAAGTAAATGCCAATGGCAGAACTGCCTATTGGCCAGCTGCCTCCTCAAAGGCATGTATGTTTATTTATTTATTTGTTTATTTACTTGCTAGATTTATCACATTTGCAGCCTGTGCCATTTGGCCTCAGGGTCAAATAAATCTCTTTTAAAACTTTACCATCACTCTTCAGCATTGTGTGCCCCTGTGTGCCCCTGACATTCCTTTCTAAAGGCTTTACAAGGACGGAATTAAATCCATTTTACAAATAAATACACTGGGAACAATAGAGTTTAAATGCACCACCAAAGGGAAAGATAAATTCCAGGAAAAACCTGGAGATAGGATGAAAGCATTCTGCAGTCCCTTTCAGAATCTTCAAAATTCCTTAAGAAAGAAAGAAAGGTAGAGGGTAGAATTCTGTCTCTCTTCTTCTTGGCACCTGTCCCTGTCTAGAAGGTATTTGCTCCATGAGGATTTGTCACAAGGTGCAGAGAGACAGCCAAGGATCATAACAAAGTGTGTAATGGAATGGACTAGAAATACATTTTTAAGAAAGCTGGCCACATCATTTGGAAATTCAGCCCATGCAGAATCTCTCATCTCCCAAGGCCTAGGGCTGTCTCTGGGAGACAGTTAAACATGTAGAAAGGAGAGCTGATTCTTCAGGTCTCAGATTTAGGCTATTGTTCAGCTAGCATCACTAAAACTGTGTTAAATTATCCTTTCATTCATTTGTCAAACATTTATCCAGCACTATGTACTCAGCTCAGGATTAGCTGCCAGGGAGTACAAAAAATAAGGCAGGGCCCCTGGGCTTTTATATATATAATATTATATATATGTTATATATTTTAAATGTATAATTTTATTTATTTATTTTGGCTGTGCTGAGTCTCCATTGCTGTTTGGACTTTTCTCTAGTTGCGGCAAGTGGGGGCTACTCTTCTTTGTGTTGCACGGGCTTCTCATTGAGGTGGCTTCTCT
Source organism: Bubalus kerabau (assembly GCF_029407905.1). Lineage (NCBI taxonomy): Eukaryota > Metazoa > Chordata > Mammalia > Artiodactyla > Bovidae > Bubalus > Bubalus kerabau. Next base: position 73,387,361 of record NC_073631.1, on the reverse strand, counting down.
TGTTGTGGAGCATGGACTCTAGAGTGCGTGGGCTGAAGGACGTGCCGTTACCAGGCTCTAGAGCACAGAGTCAACAGTTGTGAAGCATCGGCTTAGTTGCTCCATGGCATGTGGGATCTTCCCAGACCAGGGATCAAACCCATGTCTCCTGCATTGGCAAGCGGATTCTTTACCACTGAGCCACCAGCAAGGCCCTATTCATGCAAATTAAAAATTAGAGGAAAATAAATCCTCCAGAAATTGCTATCACAGAAGGTGCTCAATTTTAGCAGATGATTGTTTCATTGTCACCTCAGTCTAGCAATTCCTCATTTTTTGTCCAATGCCTTCTGAAAATACTAAGATACATATTTATCCTACTATAAAACAACTTGCTTTTTCTTCTATTTCCCAAAGGCCCTGGCTTATTTTGGTTAAACTAGTTTACTTAGACATTGTGATATTTGATATTTAAGACATGCATTTTTTTTGTTCTAGTTATTACATTAAACCATGATCTTGGATTAATCAGTAGATTTCCAGGCCCAGCTGCATTAAATAAGGGACCTTCTACTCTATAATTTTTACCACTTCAACAACTAATAAAGACCAGAAGCCATGCTTTAAATAGCTATGATTCTGTACATTCTCCACCCCAAGAAAACACAGGTATGAATAGTAAGAGTTCAATAAATATTTAACAGTTTAGACAAGTACTTGCAAGATCCTGTCACCTTATAACCTACCTCTCCTCCCAAAACTCTATCAAAATGTGGCAACATTTCTACGCTTTTGACATTGTAAAGATAACTCTATGCTATGCTATGCTCGGAGAAGGCAATGGCACTCCACTCCAGTACTCTTGCCTGGAAAATCCCATGGACGGGGGAGCCTGGTGGGCTGCAGTCCATGGGGTCGCTAAGAGTCAGATACGACTGAGCGACTTCACTTTCACTTTTCACTTTCATGCACTGGAGAAGGAAATGGCAACCCACTCCAGTGTTCTTGCCTGGAGAATCCCAGGGACGGGGGAGCCTGGTGGGCTGCCGTCTATGGGGTCTCGCAGAGTCGGACACGACTGAAGTGACTTAGCATATCAGTGCTAAGGATGGTTTTGAGGCTTCAATCAGATAATGGATCCCAAAGTGCCTTATAAACTGTCAAGGATGTGAGAGACCAGGAATCTAGCAAGGCTGATACAAGTTTTAAATAGAGTCAAAATTTAAACTTTCTAGTCAATGTTACTATTTTACTATTTTTCAAACCAAAAAGTACTAGTATTATAATTGCATTGTTAATTTAATAAATATTAGCTCTATTCAGCTACAGTTTGTGTTAACTAAGTCTTGGAGGACTTGCCTAGAGACCCAATAACAACCCATTTAGATTGTTATTTCTAGGGAATTATACAATCTGTGGTCCAAACAACTGACTAAAAAATGAATTTCTAGAACATGATGCATTTACAAGTAGGGGTATGCAGCAAATAGGATAGTGAAGCTGATACATGAAAATACTTATGAGAATAATTCCAACACCAAAATGGTACATTCTGCCAAAGTCAAAAACCATATACCCCACGGACATACCAAACAGTGATTTTAATAATTTAGCAAGTTTAGGAATAACAAACTGCAGGTATTCTCTTTCTCATCTTCACAAAGTATTCTGTTAAACAGAACAGTAAATCCCTCATTGGTGGGGGTTGGGGAGGTAGGATCAACAGAGTAGCCACCAATGAAAGACCCAATGTCAACTCCAAGATTAACTATTTAGCTGTGGAATAAGCTTGCTCCAAAAATGCCTGAAGTCCTCTGTACATGGAAAGACCTGGACAAGATTACTGAATTCTGTAAAGCTCACAGAAGTGCTAATTTAACAGAACCATCTTGTCTCCCCAAAGTGAACGGTCCTGCTCACTGCCTGCCCCTAGTGACCTTCCAGCCTCAGACATCACCAGTCCATCACATGAAACCTTAGCCCCATGGCCCGGTAAATGCCCACAAATCCCTGGACACCCTACAGCCTTGTAAGACCTGGTTTTGGACACGTTATTCCTGTCTGGCACATCTTCTCCATTCGCTTGTTTTGTAGCCTCCTATTTATCTATCAAAATCCAGGTTTGCCTCCTCTGTGAAGCCTTCCCTTTATCTTCCAGAAACAATTGCTTCTTCCTCAGTAGGCCATGTCAGAGCACTGACCACTTGTGTGCTGACTGTCTTCTGTGACATGTCTACAGATCCTAAGACTTGAGGAGTAGAAATCTTGCCCGATTACCCCTATAGCTTCAGCTCCATGCATGGGGTCATGCACACAACAATAATAACAGCAACCATTTGATAGAGTGTCCCAGGCACACTTCTAAATGCTGTGTGTAGATGTGTGTTAGTTGCTCAGTTGTGTCTGACCCTTTGCAATCCCGTGGACTGTAGCTTGCCAGGCTTCTCCGTCCATAGAATTTTCCAAGCAAAAATACTAGAGTGGGTTGCATTTTCTCCTCCAGAGGATCTTCCCAACCCAGGGATCAAACCTGAGTCTCCTGCATTGTACGCAGATTCTTTACCATCTGAGCCACCATGGAAGCCCCCTAAATGCTTCACTATATGTTACTAAGTTAATACTCATAAGAGTCTCATGACTATGATGCTACTTTAATTATCCCCACTTTAGAGATGAGGAAACTGAGGCTCATAAAGATTAAGTGACTTGCTCAAGTTTACACACCCATTAAAATGGCAGAGCTGAGATCTGAAAGCAAGAGAACAGACTTTAAGCAGACTAAAAGCTCTACGCTTTTGTTCCTGTTGCCATTCGCACTCCCAATAATTTTCCAGAGGAGAGAAGTAAAGGCTCAGAGGCCGGCCTGCCATTTGACCAGCACTGTCTTTCTTCAGGAGGAAGATGAGATCCAAAGGCAGCCCAGACATTTCCTAGGGTGCAAGTCTGTCTTCAGAACTGCTTCTAACAGAAGGGGCAGGAAAATTCTCATTTTGTGGCTATTTATATTAATGCCTCCATCTCAAATGTAATGTAATTCAAAGCCATTTTATTAGTCCTCTTGGGACTCTTTAAAAAATTTTTTTTCTCTGCTATATTACATTAGCCCCACCATGATTGCCCTGTTTGTAGAATAAGGTCAGGCTCTTTGTGGGTATTTCTTTGTCACTCCTACCTACACCAGGGCACATGAAGGTCACTTTGTTGTCTTTAGTTTCCCTTCCAAACACACCAGGAAGAGCTCAGCACATCTTCTAAACACCAGATTCAAACTGATCCTCCATCTACTATAAGCTGTCAGTGGCTAGCTCTGTGTACTTTCAAACGTGTCATGAAAGCACTACTTAACACACCTCAGGATGACAGAAGTGACCTGTTTTAGAGGAAATTGCCTTTGCCTCTGACCAATGCCACCCCAGATATACACACAAACTTTGAAAAACAGGGCTGTGCTCTAAAAGTTCTTCTCAGGACACTATGGTACCCCATTTCTTAAGCATGTGACTTAGAATAAAGTCACAAAGCTTCCTTCCCTTCCCCAGACTTGCTACAAGTCCTCAGACTGCAGAGAACATCAAGGAGGGGCTTTTTGTGATTGCAAATCTATCTTTCCAGGGTTATATTCTCATGGACAGCTACAGTTTATGGACTGCTTGCTCTGTGTGCCTGGCACTGTGCTAAGCACCTATATCCAGGGAGTGAATGTTGACCACTGACTCCCTGTGTTGCATAGTAAAAACATGGGTTCCAGAACCAGGCTCCATGAGCTTGAACTGTGTGAACTCCACCTCTGCTAACTGTGTGACCTTGTCTAAGTTACTTAACTTCTCTACCACAGTTTTCTCTTCTAGACAATGGGGTTAATAGTAAAGATGTCTAACTCATACAGTTACTGTGAAAGTCACCATGTGTTAATATATGTAAAGTTTATAAACCAATGCTTGGCCCCTGATAAACCCTATAGAAGAGCTTTCAATCTGTATTTCTCCTCAACATTGATGTCTCCTCTCTCCCAAAGCCCATCTCCTACATTTACCCTGATTAGCCCAAGTTAATGTTCCTCAACTTTTTTATTTTCATGAACCAAGTTTATGAAATAAGTTTCTTTTTATCACAACCAAGTACATTCACAAATACATGTAAAATTTAAACAAAAGTTTCATGAAACATTATTTACCTCTACCATAGCAACATGCTCTGGGATTCTTGATTCACTAAGGTTCTATTTCGTTTCTTTCCTCTGTGTTTTCAAGGTAGCCACAATTCACTAAATTTATTTCATAATTTACCAATAGGTTGCTATAGATGGTCTGAAAATATATATACTGATCTCAAGTAACCATCATTTATTAAATCCTAACACCACCTCTATTAAGTAGGTACCACCATGAAGTCCATGACAGATAAGGAAACTTAGAGCGGTTAAGCTACTTATAAAAGGTCACACAGCTTTTTAGCAGCTCATACAGGAACCCATGATGATTGTCCCTGACTCAGAAGCAGGCACTGGCCTATGTTAGCCCAACTAAAGTGGAAGTGAATGAGGACATATGGACACTGACATGATGCTGCAAACACGAGTGGAATAGGTCTGGGAAAGCTCCACTGTGGACAGTAGAATAGAGAAGGGTTGAGCTGCTCCTCCACAAGATGGTTCAACCCTGAAGCCACTCTACTCTTTAGTGCCCTTTCACAAGCTAGCAAGTTTTCTGTTTGGCCAGTTTGGTTTGGGTTTTCTGTTACTTGTACACAAAAGTATCTGCATATCCTGGCTGCTGCCCTTTTGGACCCCAATAACAATTAAGTGAGGGAAGCAATATAATGGCCATTTGTAGACAAACAAGCTCAGAAAATTTGCCAGAGGAATCCTAGCCAGTAAAAGGTGAAGCCAAGATTCAGACTGAGGTCTCTCTGACTTCTTCTCTATACCGAAGAGCCCACAGTAGATGATGTCTTAAACGATAAGGGCAAAGAGGAGGGGGCAGTTTATGCTGTCCTGCTGTCCTCTAATGAAAAGCCTTCACTAACATGACACCCCTTCCCCCACCCAAGCACAGATGCTCTTACCCTCTTTTCACTTTATCTTAGTTATTTATGAGTCATCGTGAGTTATTTACACTCGTCCTAGGTTCTTTGCTAGATTCTAAGCTCTTAGAGGATGGGGCCATGTGACATGGCTTTACAGCTCTGTGTCTTGCACAGAAAGCACGTAAGGAATACACAAGGCATTGATTGTCCTCGAATCACTTTTTGTCCCACTTAGAAGTTACCGGGTGGAGTTGGGGGGGGGGGGCGGTGGCGGGAAATGCTGCAACATTTAGTGGCGAGTTTTATACAGACGTCACCCAGCATGGTTCTGTCTCAGGTGTGCGCTGTGTGCAGGCACTCCTTTGTCTCCATCACACAGACAAAAAGGCAAAAGCAGGACAGGTGGGATCACTTTAAAAACAGATAAAATATTGGCACTGCCCTTGATGCAGGGACCAGACCAGCTAAATCTGGCCCCTGTGAGTTTTTAGGTCTGACCTAATCCTCATTCTTTAAGCCAAATTCACATCCACTTTGGACTGTGTCCTGGCTCTGAGTTCATTTTAAATCCCAGGACCGAGGGCCTTGCCAATATTTTATGTGTTCCCTGGGTAACTCTTGGAGCACCACTACATTCAAGAAACAAACAGGATTAACCATGGCGTTCACCACTTACACTCCTCCAGTGGTTTCCTTGCCTACCGGATGCAGCCTGAACTCTTTGAAGACATTTGAGGTGCTACCCAATATGACCCACCTCATTCTCAGCCTTGACTTAGATGTTTCTCCACCCTTAGCAAACTGACCTCATCACAATTGTCCCCAGCATGCCTCACACTCTCCTGCTCCCATGTCCTGGCCCCCGCCCTGGTCCCATCCTTGCTGCCGACTGCGCTTGCATACGTTTGAGCCACACGTCCTCTCTGGAAGGCCCAGCTTCTAAATGTACTCTCTCCCCTTTCTGAACCCTCATAACCTTTTGCTTATATCTCTCGTAGAGCAGCTATTAAACTCACTCGGGGAACTGGCTTCTAGCAACCAATTAAAATGTAATATTTATTACAATTGCTGCTAACATTTACTGAGGTCTCCAATTGTCAGACATTGTGTTAAGGGCTTTATATTCATTTACTCCTCAAGGAAATGGCAACCGACTCCAGTGTTCTTGCCTGGGAAATTCCATGAGGGGATACAGTCCATTGGGTCACAAAGGACCTAGACACGACTCAACACAACATATCCTATGAAGGAAGCAGAAGTGCAGATAACAGAGATAATAGCTACCTACCTTATTATCATGTTATTGTGAGCACTGGGTAAGGAATACACGAAAAGCTCTAACAACTGAGCTCACTGGGAGCTGAGCACGTGGTAAGTTCTCAATACATGTCTGTCATCACATCATCACCATTATCATCATCTTCATCAACCCATTTTACAGATGAGGAAACAGTCTTAAAGTAATTTGTGCATAGTAAACTAGTAACACGTGGAACTTGTGTACTGAATTCATCACTGTACAGTGCTTTAAAACAAATCCTTTTAAGGTTGACATTAGATAAACACATCTTTAAACCTGGTCAGAGTTTAGCCGAGTCCTAACCCAGAGATCGGCAATAAGTATACAATGAAAATGAATGATTCCATCTGAAACCATCAAGAATTTCATGATCCTGCAGGTGGTTTCCACTGGCGGCCATTGAAGTTTTATTTTCCTGGATGAAATACTACTTGCATTTCCTGTATAAGCTTTTCTGAATGTAGGCTTGTTTCCTATTCTTATCCTGTCCGATGAAGCACTTTCCTTAAGCTATTAAAAATGCCCTCTTACAATGCATGATGTAAACAAAGCCAACGCTTTTTCCACAATTTTAGTGTGAGCAGAGCATGTCGCTAATGAACCAAACAGTGAAGTCATGCTGCCCAGGCTCACTCCACGTGAAAGGAAGGGATGTTAACCACATTATCCATGCCCATGCTTCTCTCCCATCACCCTCCTCTTTGTAGTTTTGGTCCAAGCAGCTCAAGTTTGTTTATGTTGCCATAAATTAAAGGACACGCTTTTTACATGTTCTGAATCCATTTCACTCAGGATGATGGAGTAAGGGAAAAGTGGTTTCCCATAACCCTCTCGAATGTCGCGGGTGAAACGCATTCAGACAGGAGGGCATGCTTCCCAGTCCGAAGGGGCGCATGGCCACCGGAAACAGCACCATCACCTCAAGCTGCTGACTGCTAGCTGCCCGCTGCGCCAGAGCTGGAGGGGGATCGTTTTCACCAGCGCATGAGCTGAAGCCTCTCACTCCAGGTTAACTGTGGGCCTCTCAGCTAACCATGAAAATCGCTCACATATGTTTCCTGGACTCTTCCACAGGATCTGATTTGACCACAGTATTTCTAATTTGTTTCACCAACACTTGCAAAGTGACCTATGACTTCATCCAAAGTCCCAGATCGTCCCCTTGCGTGGAGCTCCCCCACACAGAGAGCCCAAGTCAATGAGGACTGCTGAAACTTGAACATCCAGGCTCCTACCCATCCTGACTTAGGCCCTGCTGTATGGCCAGATACAGGCCAGATACAGGGCTCTCAGCCACACTAGGCAAACTGCAAAGACTGAGCAAACTGTCAGGGAAATGGGCCAAAGGTTAGTGTCTGAGAATGTAAAAGGAAAAAAAAAAAAACCCACCCAACTTACAGAAGCATGTATTTGGTTCAATATAGTATTTACAAAAGTCACAAGCATACAATACACTCATTCACTCCTAGCTAATGAAAAGGAAAACATTGTACGTTTTCATGTCTCATTTCACTTGATATCTCACCATCCTCGCAACAGCCTGATGGCCTTGGTGTTATTTTCTCTTCTTCATAGCGAAGAATCCTGAGCCTCAGAAAGTTTGAATTATGTGACTAAGGTTATTCACCAATTCATGGCAAAGTTAGGACTCCAATGACACTGATGTGATTGGACCAGAGCCTGTGTTATCTGGGAGGGGAAGAGAGTGGTTTTGGCAGTAGCCCTCAATGCTGATCACCTGAGAATCACCTGGAGATCCTTCTAAAATAACTCTGTCCTGGCCCACTGCAGGCCAACTGCATCAGGATGACTGGGGAAAAGGACTCAGATGTGGGAGTTGTACTAGTGAGGGTTCTTCAGAGAAGTTGAGCCATCAGGATGTGTACATATAAAGAGAAAAAATTAAGTTTAAGGAACTAGTTCATGTCATTACGGAGACTGGCAATTGCAATATCTATAGTCATCAGACGGGAGACCCAGGAAGAGCCCGTGTTGCATTTGATGTTCAAAGGCCATCTGCTGGCAGAATTTCCTCTTGCTAGTGGGAAGGTCAGTCTTGTGTTCTCTTGGGGCCTTTAGCTGATTTGATGAGGTCCACACACATTATGGAGGGCAATCTGTTTTACTCTCAAAATCTACCGATTTAAATATCAAACTCATCCAGAAAGGCCTTCACAGAAACATTCAGAATAATATTTAACCAAATGGCTGGGCATAATGGCCCAGTCAAGCTGACACATAAAATTAACCATCACAGATCATTTTAAAGCCCCACAGTTAATTCCACTGTGTAGCCAGGGTGGAGAACCACTAGTCTGTCATTTCATATACTCACAACTGCATACAACTGCCTCAAAACCAAAAACTGCCTAACTATTAACAAATTGTCCAGGATACAGACAGATAAGGTGCTTGTCTAAACCAAGTCCTGCTTCTTTCAGGAAAAGAAAGTTTCTGTAGGTACAGAAATAGGTGGAGCTGAAAGGTGCATTTATAGATTTTATAGAATGTATGTAAGGCAATCACATTCTGCATAAATCTTTCTGACTGCAGGTTCCAAATCATTTCCAGTGAATAACCAATGTTTTTTCTATTTATTCTATTCATTTTCTTCCCAAGCCCTCTCAAATTAGAATTCTCTTAGAGACAAGGTTTAATTTTTAAAACTTGGGAAAATCCAGAATGAAATGGTTCATTTGCACATGACCTATGGTTTGACATGAGATACTGGAGGCTTGTGTTGAGAGCCAATAAATCTCACCAAGATGGCAGGAAAATTTGTAGCCGAGCTGGGCAGAGCATTTTCTATAGCAGGTAATTCAGGAAAGCTGATAGTACTAGCTGATAATATATTTGCAAAATTTCTCTGCTTGTTGGCTGAGAAAATTTGAAAACACAAAGACATCTGAAGCTGAGGCAGCAAGAGGCAGTATGCCTGTGTTGTTTGGTTTAGTTTTAAGCATCAAAACTTTGGTGTTTTTGTGGTGTGTTGACTTGAAAACATTTAGATGCACTTTATACATGTTTGTAATTAACAAACTCAGAATTAGATGAGTGTTTATCTTTGTAGTTCAGGCCAAAAAAAATCATTGGCCGGAGGATGGAACTTAAGGACAGGACCCCTGGGAAGTACAGGAATGCCTCCCAGGAGTCTGAGCCTTCCTTCTCGGGGCCACACCCCTCCCAACCGGCCCCCAGGAAAGCCAGTGCTGCGACTAAGTCCAGGCTCAGGGACAACAGCTGAGTGGGCAGAGGTGGTCTTTGACCCGTCCCCTCCCTGCAGATTTCCCTCTCTTCTTCTCCCTTCTTATGGCTCAGTCATCTTTTTCTTCACTTTAGCTTTTAACAAAGATATTAGCTAATAATAATTTATATCCTGGCCTCAACATCCCAAGGGGACATTTATGAGGGGATTTTTTCCCCTGTGGGAAAATGACAGACCATAGGAATAATACAAGTGGGTTAGGAGGAGAGATTTGGGAAGGAGATGTATTAAAAGCCTGCCAATAAGTCACACCAGATAAATGACTCTCATGCCTTTCAGGGGTAACTTGAGATGATTTTCCCACCTGTTCTGGCTGAATTGTGTGGCTCCCCCACCCCACCCCCCAAAAAAAGACACATTGAAATCCTAACCCTCAGTATGTCAGAGTGTGACCTTATTTGGAAACAAAGTCTTTAGGGATGTAATAAGGCTGAAATGAAGCCATTAGGATGGGGCCCTAATCCAATACGACTGGTGCCCTTATAAAAAGGGCAAATTGGGACATAGATAGAGACACACACAGAAGGAAGATGATGTGAAGACACCAGGAGAACACCATGTTAGGACAAGGCGGTGAAGTGGGGCAGCTACAAGGTCAGGAATGCCTAAGGCTACCTACCAGAAGCCCAGAGAGAGGCAGGGAACACCTCCCTTGCACCTTCAGAGGGTGCACAACCCTGCCAACACCTTGATTTCAGACTTACAGAACTGGCAGAAAACAAATTTCTGTTGTTCAGAGCCACTAACTTATGGTACTTTGTTACAGCAATGCTAGGAAACTAATAAATCACCTTTTTTAACCTGTTAGCCTAAAGGCTCTTGTATCAATTTTCTCATGGCCGATAAAGCTGGTTCTCTCCCAGCAACATCTGGTCCCCTCTGAGTAACAGGAGCTCGGGGCCACCCCCAGGCAGTCATTTCTACTGAGTTCTCGATTCCTCTCCAGGGCTCGCCCCAGAAGCAAGGTCCCCCTGCTCTCAGGTCACCCTAACCTGGTCTGGACTTCCTGTTGTCCCCCAAAGAGCAAGGAGGACAATAGATACCACCTGTATTAGGAAGCAGAAAGTTAATGTGGGTTGGGATCTCTGAGGGAGGTGGGGCTGAGCTGAAGACAGGGAAGGATGCCAAGGAGAACAAGCAAGGAGAAAGGCATTGCAAGGGGGGAAGACGCAGACAGAGGGTAATAAAGAGCAGAGTGTGTAGCATGGGAACTGGGAAATCGAGGGCTTCAAGATGAGGGTAGGCGGGGGGTGGGACCGAACCTTTGGTGCTGGAGAAGCTAAGACCTACACCCTTTATTTGATAGACCCGGGCTTCCCAGCTTTGCACCCCAGGAAACAACTTTTGGAAAAGCCTGGACACATTTTTGATGGTCATGGTGAGAGTGGCTGCTAGTGGGTAGAGGCCACAGATGCTGTTAAACATCCTCCAATGCCCAGGATAGCATCCCACAACAAAGGATTATCCTTGTATCAGAAAACGAGGTTGAGAAACCTTGCAGGAGACACTGGAGATTTCTGAGCAGGGATGTGACAAACTAATGGTGGTGCAGATGCCTTCATACCCCTGAGAGGAAGTCAGCCAGCACAAGGAACTCTCACTTTGTGCAAGAGAGAGAGACCTAAAAAAACTTTGCAACAATCAATGTTTCAGAAATTAAATCCTATTTTAAATGTACTGAAGCAACTTAGTAAATTAAATCCGGAGATGAATACTCTTCTAAAGTGAAGAATGTCTTTCCTAATGCAAGTATCATTCCTACCCAGCATCCATTCTGATATATACAAATAGTTGTGCTTTCAAGTTTCTTAATCTGATTTTCTCTTTGGATACAGGAGGGCAATGCAGGCTCCCCATCCCAAGAAATGGAAGATGAGAAGTTAAAGATGAGAAGCCAGGTCCCTGACTCTTGCCCACTGTCTGACCCCAAAGTAACTCCATATTAGATCACTGATTGGTTCCAGGTCCCCAGTTTCTTTCTTTCCATGATTCATCAACTCTTAAATGCAACTATTTCTTCACCCTGTCATTGTGGGACACTTAATCCAAAATTTTATTAAAATCAAGAGATATTTTCCTTGCTCTTGTGTTGGAAGCAGAATATGATTCCTTTGAAAACTTTAGCAGTTCATTTTTGTTTCTTGGTGACTGCTTTCAAGTCTTCAAACAATGAAATAAAGGATTTTATTTTCCTCTGGATAAATGCTTGTTTTTACCCAGTCTTGATTTTCTTTCCTTTCCTTTAAAACCTCTTAATACATCGAAGTATGCTAAATATTTATGAATGTAATTTATGAGCCTTGGATGTTTACTTCTTGCCAAAACTAAAAAGTGTGCCTGTGTGTGGCCTAAAAAATCCCAACTATGATAAAACCAAAACAGAGAAATGAGCAACTACTTCATATTTTTAAGAGGAGGGGGAAAAGAAAGTCAAACTTCAAAAAATCCTGATGTTCCTCATTCAGCATATTCAGACAGCAAATAAACAGGTAAATAGATGATCTTCTCTAAAGGCACGCTCCTGTTTGTCCTTCCTCAGATGGTTGGTTATTGGTGGGCATCTATTAACAGCATCAGGAGAAAAAATAGTCCAGGCATCCGAAGGTTGGAGAATGGTTGCTTGCTCAGCAGATAGTGCTAAAGGTGCCCACCAGTTCCCCAAAGGCCTCTTCAGCTGCCTGCCTTGAACTCTTAATTGCCCTGGGAGGGAAGTCAGCAAATCTCTGATGGATTCCCGATCCTGCTGCCAGCCTCCCTGCCTTGCACACACTGCTTTGGAGACTCAAAACCCAACATCTGGAATTTGGCTTTTCACTGTCACAGGATATCTCAAATGTTGGCTGTTCTTTCTAGAGTTACATAATTTTTCCTAAGGAGTTTGTTTTTTTTTTAATCGCTTCAATAAAGGAATTAGAAAGATTTCAAAGGAAATGCCTGTGATATTAAAAAGTCATAAGTACTCATCTGTGATAACGAAAAGGCAGTGGCACTGGGCGTCCATAGAGTCTGAGTGTTAACTAACAACTTGAGGGAACAGGTCCTGGGGGAACTGACCAGAAACGAGCAGAAATAAAGAATGTGAGGGAAAGAGGCAAATGCCTCGTGGTGTGTGAGCATTGGAGTGATGATTTGAACACCTCTGGGAAGAATTAGAGAATTGGTGGCTTGAGGTGCATCTAGTTAACTCAGAACATCTCGCCTAGATAATTTTCCCAACCTTTTATCAATTGTTGGCTTAAAGTGTTTAAGTCTTGCTTTGATACCTCAGTCCTACCATAGAAGGGCCACCTTGGAAGCACACACCATGCCTTCAAGGAAGAATCCAAGGGAACCCAAGGGCTTGTCTTCAGTGACCATACCCCACACTGGCCCACAGCAACCCTCTGGGCAGACTCTGACTCTTTAACCAAGGTTCTACCAGCCCTGTTGAGTGGAAGTGAGCTTTGAAAACCACCGCTTGGCCTCTTGAAAGAGGCAATTGACCTAATGGCTGATTACTTTCTTGAAATGACCCACTGAACTGAATTCCCATTCTCCCTGTTCAAGGAGAACAGGGATAAATACAATCCAAGAATTGTCATACAGGAGTTTCACTCTCCCTCCTGCCAAAATCTTTACCACCACTCCTAAGAGTCTGAGTACAGAAGATTCCAGGAAAACCAGGCGATCCTTAAATTCTCAAATATTTTAATCTCAAAAGAAATGTAGGTCCTCTGCCCAACCCAAGAATCAGACCTGAGAACTGCTGTGTATACATGTATGCGTGTGTGGCGTTGCGTAGGTGAGGTGGCACTGTCTCGCTGGGGTGGACAACCACCAAGGATTTCACCCTCTTCAAGGGGACCAGTGCAGGGAAGCACATTAGGCTGAATTTCTCTGGAATGGCAAAACCTCTTTCCGTCTCAGGTGCTTAAAAATAAAATAAGATGTCTAAAGTTGTCATGAAATTATCAAATTTAAAATTTAATATTATATGCCTAGTGCTTGGAATTCTATAGTTAACAGATATAATCCCTACCCTTAAGAAGTCAGAACAGACTTGTGGTTGCCAAGGCAGAAAGGAGGTGGGGAAGGGAAAGATTGGGAGCTGGGATTAGCAGTGCAAATGATTATATACAAAAGGAATAAGCAACAAGGTCCTACTGCATAGCACAGGGAACTATATTCAATATTCTATGATAAACCATAATGGAGAAGAAGATGAAAAAGAATATATGTATGTATAACTGGATCACTTTGCCATATAGGAGAAATTAATGCAACACTGTACATCAACTACACTTCAAAAAAATAATTTTTTTAGAAATCTATGATGGAATGGGCGATCCAGATGAAAAAATAGGCAATTACACTTCAGAGTAATTAGTGTTGCAATGGGAAGTTTCAGACTCTCTGGGTGAAATGAGAGTCACCTAGCTCAGTTTGGGAAGGTCAAGCAAGGCATAATAGAAGAAATGACATCTGAGCTGAGATGAGATGACAAGGTAAGAGATAATGAAGAGAAGGGATAGAACATCAAAGGAGAGCTCACATCATTTGCAAAGCCCTAGAAATTTAAGTCTGTGGCATTTGGCTGAAATGTGAGTGATGAGAAACAGAAACAGGATTCTATAAACCAGGGCTCACCAAACTTTTCTATAAAGGACAGATAGTAAATATTTTAGGCTTTGTGGTCCATACAATCTTTGTCAAAGCTGTTAAATTCTTCCACTGCATCCAGGGAAATACCTACAGACAATATATAAATGAATGTGTTGTAATAAAACTCTGTTTATGGGGCTTCCCTGGTGGTCCAGTGGTTAAGAATCCACCTGCCAATGCAGGGCACGTGAGTTCGATCCCTGGTCTGGGAAGATCCCACATCTAAGCTCATGTGCCACAATTATTGAGCCCATGCTCTAGAGTCTGAGAGCCACAATTACTGAAGCCCAAATGCCCTAGAGCCGGTGTTCCACAAGAGAAGCCACCACGGTGAGAAACCCGTGCACCACGATGAAGCCCCTGCTTGCCACAACTAGAGAAAACCTGCAGCAATGAAGACCCAGCACAGCCAAAAATAAATAAATGAAAATGTTTTTTAAAAACCCAACTCCATTTACAAGAACAGACAGACAGGTGGCAGGTCAGATATGGCTCCCAGCCTTGCTTTCGTGGTACCTGAACCCTCACTGTTCTAAGTATGGCTCCCAGATCAGTAGTCCCTGCATCACTGGGGAGTTTGTTAGAAATGCAGAATTTTGGGACCCATCTATGAGGTACTATACCTAGAGTCCACATCCGATGCTCGAGGGCTCCCCGGGTGGTTTGCAGGCACATGGAAGTGGGGGAAGAACTGCTGGAAGTCTTATGAAGACCTTTGGATTCCATCTTTAGGCCACTTACATGTACATAATTGGCAGATTCCTTTGGCTGTAGAACTGCAAGTATCAAAGAGTGAATCTCCTTAAATTTCGCCCCCTAAGTTCCTCATCTGCCTCCCTGTAGTCCTGATCCCAGTGAGGAAAATGGACAACAGAGGTAAGACTGTGGGCCAATCTCTCTCTTCTCCCAGCTTGGGCTAACCCACTTCTACCCTACCTCCCAACCCAACAAAGGCTGGTCTTCAAAAACTATAGGGAGTTTACTTCCGTTAAACTTCCTAAGGTAACCCCTTGGGTGTACTTTCAAGTCTTAGATGAAGCCATGTTTCTAGGGATCGTTTCTCCAGACTAGAGCTGGGCATCATGTTCCTCTGCTGTCCATTATATCACCATCTGTTTCTATACAGATTCTGTAACACCCCAGGGGTTCAGCCTTCTGTGCCCACTCCACCTCTCAAGGCATTTCTGGCCACATGGGTTTGATGTCAGCTTGCAGACCAGCACACAGGCAGCAGCTCTGAGTGAGAGCGGAATAAGGCCCCTTAATTAGGAAAGAGAAAGACTCTCAACCAGCTATCACACTCTGAAGGAAGGCATCAATCAAAGAGTGCATCTCCCTTCCTTCCTTTTATTTATACTTTAGAAAATCCAATTAAAGCAAAGCCTGGCACTCTCCTAATTTTTCAGCCATTTAACACATACAACAGAGTTTCTGGCCATGAATTTAAACACACACACACACTCTTGCATGTACACAAAATGAACACGCACACATCCAGTTTCTTCCTTATCAGCTTCAAGGACTTTGGGATGTGGGGTGTGCCTGTCAACCTTGTAGATGCCGAAAAGTCAGTAAGACACTGTCCTTCAGCAAGCTTTGCGATTTCTCTCATCTTTTCCCCTGCCTCTGATTATATTTCATCCACATGCCTCTCCTGCTCGTTATGGCTTGTCCTTGGGGATGGTTCACTCAGATTATGCTGATGTGAGCAAACCCGGTGAATAATTTTGCCTTGCAGTTTCACTGGTTTAAGGTTAGACTGATGCTTTATAGTCGAACCTTCACTATCTTAGCAGAGCCTTGATAATGTATGGCCTCAGGAAGGACACCTGTGAAAATTTTGTAATGACCACCTTGGGTGAAATGGAGCCTGGGCATTTCCTGGTTTCATACTCGCTAAGCTCCTCATGTCCATAAATGCATCTCGAGAGGTCAACTGCAAGGCCCTTGTGTAAGGTGATGGGCAGTACATCCACGTGTGCACTGGGATCCCTGAGGGTATCACAATCTAAAATCCAATGAACGTTTTGTCGGCCCTACCAGTCTACCGGAGACATAATAAAGTTCAACATTTTTTAAATGGAATCTTTTTTAATGAAATTATGTCTAAGTGTATAGTGGTTGGAAACTTAGATTCTGGAGTCAGTCAACTTCAGCAGGAATCTAGTTCTACTTAGTAGCTGTGTGAACTTGAATGCATTTCCTAACCTCTGTAACTCCATTCCTCATATTTTAAAATGAGGAGAATGATAATACCTAGGTCACAGAGCTGTCACGTGCAAACACTATAGGAGAGGTCACATGACAGAGTTAGCCATGTCCTGGTATGGGGTCACACAAGAGACAGCAGCCATCATGCCTATTGTTTATCATTATTAAGGGTTTCCCTTGAGTTTTTGCTAATCCATGAGTGTTTCCTCCCTGACAGCTCAACTTAACTCACCTAGTCACAAGGCTTCCCTAGCTAAACCCAGACAGCCCCAGGCATGACTTCAGTCCCTGTTTCCCAGCAAGTATGAATAAGGCTTCCAGGGGGCTTTGATTTTACTGTTTTTTGTTTCCCGTTTGCATGTTTTATCTCCTCAAATAGAATTATAAATTCCTCTCAAGAAAGAACCAGGTCTTCCTATGTTGCCGACAACCCAGCCAACCTTAAGACACCTACCATAACACTAACTACACGGAGACATCTTAATCTTTGATGAATTAACTTTATTTCAGAATAAAGAGTGTCACGTGTGTTACAAGTAACATGGACTTCACTGAGTGGTCATCTGCGGCACTGTGACACAAACTGAGTTGAAATTTCCTTTTGTCATTAGATACTCAGGGTATATGCTCTGCAACCAGACTGTCCAGGTTTGATCTGAGTTCTTCTAATTACTAGCTGTGTGGTTGGAGAAAGTTACTTACCTTTCCTAGCCTCAGGTTATGCCTCTGTAAAATGGAGATAGTAAGAGTTCCTATCTCATATGCTTTGGGTGAAGATTAAATGGGTTAAGGTATGCTATGTGCTTAGACTAGTGTTTGACACATAATACTTGCTTAAGAACATTTTTATTTATTATTGTCTGTAACTGAATTATCTTGGTATGAAATTAATTAGAATAAAGACATTTTCAAAGAAGAATGTTCACTCTAACTGAAAAAATTGATAAAAATATTGACTGTGCTAGCATAACCAATAATCATTTATCAAATAAGTTATGTAAATGATACAATTGCTTTTTTCCTAAACAGTATCCTTCTTTGATATCAACTCTTGACTTTTCCAGAGAATCACCCCTTTCCTTCCTCATGGTTGTGGTAAGACTGCCTGTCTCAGCAACCACCTCATCCCTGTGCTGGGTTCTCACCATATGTGTACTCACACATGACCAAAGTGACTCAATCAGAGCCTTCCCTGAGATGTGATTTATGGATCCTGGGAAAGAAAAGTTCCTCTTCCCTGGGGATTGAGAGCTAAGGATAACACAATCTAGAGATGCAAGGTGGCTATTTTGAACACCTTTGAAAATTAGAAGAAACTACAAATTGAAGTCCATGCAGACCTGAGTGATGGCAAGAGAAAGAGAAAAATCTAACAATATTTTATAAGGTCCTGCATCATAAGTTTGTGGAGACATCTCAACTTCTGTGAGCCAGTAAAATTCCTCTTTGCCTAAAAATTCCTTTTTGCTAGTTTGTGGTATCTTTCTATCCCTTGCGACTAGAGAAGCCAGATTGAAACACTTCTAACTGTGTCAGTCATGTGTCTGTTAAAGCAAATCCAACTGAGAGAGGAGAGTTTACTTTCAATTAGTATTATATGAAACTAAGAAAAGAGTTTTTTTTAAAGAATTCTATAATTTGTATTTTTAATTTGGAAGGAAATTTTACTAAAAGGAATTGTTTTTACTGTTTTGAATTTTAATTAGATCAGATCAGTCGCTCAGTCGTGTCCGACTCTTGGCGACCCCATGAATTGCAGCACACCAGGCCTCCCTGTCCATCACCAACTCCCAGAGTTCATTCAGACTCACGTCCATCAAGTCAGTGATGCCATCCAGCCATCTCATCCTCTGTCGTCCCCTTCTCCTCTTGCCCCCAATCCCTCCCAGCATCAGAGTCTTTTCCAATGAGTCAACTCTTCGCATGAGGTGGCCAAAGTACTGGAGTTTCAGCTTTAGCATCATTCCTTCCAAAGAAATCCCAGGGCTGATCTCCTTCAGAATGGACTGCTTGGATCTCCTTGCAGTCCAAGGGACTCTCAAGAGTCTTCTCCAACACCACAGTTCAAAAGCATCAATTCTTCGGTGCTCAGCCTTCTTCACAGTCCAACTCTCACATCCATACATGACCACAGGAAAAACCATAGCCTTGACTAGACGAATCTTTGTTGGCAAAGTAAAGTCTCTGCTTTTCAATATGCTATCTAGGTTGGTCATAACTTTCCTTCCAAGGAGTAAGCGTCTTTTAATTTCATGGCTGCAGTCACCATCTGCAGTGATTTTGGAGCCCATAAAAATAGTTTGACACTGTTTCCACTGTTTCCCCATCTATTTCCCATGAAGTGATAGGACCGGATGCCATGATCTTCGTTTTCTGAATGTTGAGCTTTAAGCCAACTTTTTCACTCTCCACTTTCACTTTTATCAAGAGGCTTTTGAGTTCCTCTTCACTTTCTGCCATAAGGGTGGTGTCATCTGCATATCTGAGGTTATTGATATTTCTCCCGGCAATCTTGATTCCAGCTTGTGTTTCTTCCAGTCCAGCGTTTCTCATGATGTACTCTGTATGTAAGTTAAATAAACACGGTGACAATATACAGCCTTGACGTACTCCTTTTCCTATTTGGAACCAGTCTGTTGTTCCATGTCCAGTTCTGTTGCTTCCTGACCTGTATACAAATTTCTCAAGAGGCAGATCAGGTGGTCTGGTATTCCCATCTCTTTCAGAATTTTCCACAGTTTATTGTGATCCACACAGTCAAAGGCTTTGGCATAGTCAATAAAGCAGAAATAGATGTTTTTTTGGAACTCTCTTGCTTTTCCCATGATCCAGCGGATGTTGGCAAGTTGATCTCTGGTTCCTCTGCCTTTTCTAAAACCAGCTTGAACATCAGGAAGTTCACAATTCACATATTGCTGAAGCCTGGTTTGGAGAATTTTGAGCATTACTTTACTAGCGTGTGAGATGAGTGCAATTGTGCAGTAGTTTGAGCATTCTTTGGCATTGCCTTTCTTTGGGATTGGAATGAAAACTGACCTTTTCCAGTCCTGTGGCCACTGCTGAGTTTTCCAAATTTGCTGGCATATTGAGTGCAGCACTTTCACAGCATCATCTTCCAAGATTTGGAATAGCTCAACTGGAATTCTATCACCTCCACTAGCTTTGTTTAGTTATAAGTAGCAGTTTAATTAAGTAGCTAGATAATTTTTAGATAAACACAGTAGTGAATATGCCAAATGGAAGTCAATTTATTGTCCATTTATCAATAAAATGTAAATTATTATATTTGGACATATGTACACTAATACCTGGGCTTCCCTTGTGGCTCAGTGGTGAAGACCTGCCTCCCAATGCAGGAGACATGAGAGACCCAGGTTCGGTCCCTGGGTCAGGCAGATCCCCTGGAGGAGGGCTTGCCAACTCACTTCAGTGTTCCTGCCTGGAGAATCCCATGGACAGAGGATCCTGGCAGGCTACAGTCCATGGGGTCACAAAGAGTCAGACATGACTGAAGCAACTTTCGCACATGCACACACATACATATACAAATACAGTGTGTATATATGTATAACTGAGAAAGATCGTGTGAATTTATTGTGTCCCTACTATGTGCCGGGTGTTTCAGTGTGTTCTGCTTGTATATTACTGCATTGAGTCTTTACAACAACTTCCCTTCCAGATAAGCATGGTTATCCCTGCACTGCATGAAAACAGACCCAAAAAGGTTATGTAATATTCCCAAGGTCACACAGCTGCCAGTGGCAGAGGCTGGATTAAAATCTGAGCTCTCTCGTTTCAACAGCTGCCATGTCTTTCTGTTACACCACACTGGCTCCCTTAGAAACAACTGGCACTGCCACCCATTTTCCCAGTGTCAGGAATGAATCCAAAAGTGACTGAATAAGTGCATTCCAGGTACATTTGTAGGGAACAAGCATCTCCAACACTGTGCTCACATCCACAGAGTGAAAACACAAAGTCCCACATCACCAAATCAGAAGAGGCAGCTGCTTAGAAGGTCAGCATATGCAAAAAGACCCCGGTTGGAAGACCATCACATCTCACCTACAGGATCCTCTCTGCCCCTAGGTGACTTACAGACTTGCTATAAAATAAATGGGGATGCCTGGAATAAAGTAACTGTTCTATTGGATCTGAACATAAATAACTCAGATCTAAGCATGTTATTTAGAAATATTAAGGTAAAATATTCTTTTAATGATAAGATAATTGATAATTTGGAACATGGATATATGATGATACTAAGGAGACCATGATATGTGGTTATGTTAAAAACAAGATTCCTTATATATTTGGAGAGTCACACTAAATTATTTACAGGTAAAGTGTTTCAGGGACTTGAATTTGCTTTGAAATAATCTGAGAATGGGAACTTCCCAGGTCGGTCAGTGGATAAATAATCTGACTGGAATGCGGGAGATGCAGGAGATGAGGGTTCGATCCCTGGGTCAGGAACATCCCCTGGAGGAGGACATGGCAACCCACTCCAGTATTCTTGCCTAGAGAATCCCATGGACAGAGGAGTCGGGCAGGCTACAGTCCATGGGGTCACAAAGAGTCAGACATGACTGAAGCAATTTAGTATACACACAATCTGAGAGTGGTGAGAGAGAAATGAAATAAGACTGGCTGGGTGAGGATTGGGATTGAAGGCAGGTGATGGAGTATGGGGTTTCTCACACTATTCTCCAAACTTTTGTGTAGGTTTGAAAGTATCATTCATAAAAGAAAAAGAGAACTATGAACATAGGAATCTATAGCTTTTAAAAATAGAGAGAGTTTGCCTTTGGGGTATTGGGAGAGGTGAGACCAAGAGCTGCTATTTTCATGAAAGCTCTGTAGTATCACTGCTTTTTCCCATTATGTAAATATATTCCTTTGAGGAAAAATTAAAATTAAATTTTAAAAGAAGTCAGAAAAGAAAGAGCCTATGGGTCAACCAGTCCTTCTCAGCTCCAAGTCAGACATTATTAATCAGCTCCAGTGTGATCTCCCACTGATCCAGAAGGAGCCTCTGGATCCTCAAGACAGCCTGCCGGAGAGGAAGCCCATCCTGGGAGAAAATCTCTGACTTGTTTTCACAGTTTAGATAGGCTCTGCCCAGATGCAGGTCTTCCATTATTCCAGGTCAACCTGAATACCTTCCCAGAACCTCCCACGGGGCCCTGGGAGTTAGGTCATCTCTCCTGACCTGCCCTCTGTCAGCCTGGCTGATGCTTCCCCTTCTGGTGGATTCCCTGCTGAGCCCAGACTACCAACCCTCCTTCAGTGACTGGCAGTAACATTTTCCTATGATGTGCTTTAATGCAAATCTCAGAAAGTGATGAGTACTAACAGTTCCCAGTCCTGTTCAAAATGAACATGTTAGCATTATATTTGGGTCAGCTTCGGATGTGTGATGGGCTTTCCCACGTTTGGAAAGAAGTTGAAATGCCTGTCATGTCTTTCCTGGCTGGTTTGCAATTCTCCTGGGATGCGTAACTGCGTCAGAATGCAGCTAGGTCCTCATTCCTTGTGTGAGAAAACTTTGCTGCTGTTCAGTAGACCCTGGGACCTGCAGACCCCGATTCTCCCTATTCCCAGTCTTATCCCAGTGCTAAGATCCTCAGCCAACCCCACTCTCAGTCTCTGACACTAAACCCAAAAGGAGAGTTTGATTTTTTCACTTGAGAGACTGGGAAAGAAGGAGGAGGGATTAGCATGTGTTGACTGTCTCTAGAGCCAGGCACAGTGCCAGGAGCTTCCTACCTATTTCATCCAAACCACAAATTCTATGAATCAGGTTTTACAAATAAAAACTCTGAGGCTCAGACAGGTTGTGATTTTGCCCTTGCCACATAGCTACAAAGTGCAAGAATAGGATTCTATTCTAGGTTTCTGAATTCAAAAACATTCGTTCCCCGATCCAATGCTCGTAAGAAGTTGATGCTCATCTATAAACCCCTCACTAGTGCCAAGCCCAGATCCATAGATAATTTAGAGTCAGCGCATATTTCCATCTGGAAAAAGTTTGCTACTTAGATATGGGTTTGAGGGGATGTTTGAACCTGTATATCCGGCGGTGTCAAATGGACTCCTCAGAAATTGCTGAGGAGGCAAATCTTAGAGATAAAGGGTACTTATCATGCACCACCCCCCACTCCCAGCACTTGTATTATCCTTTTTCACATCCAAATTCCTCAGAGTTTTCACAGAGAGCTTGACTGAGACCTTAGGGTATGCTCTATAGGCTGGAAAAAGAGAGCATTTTTATGATCTCACTTGAAGAAGAACTATCAGATCAGAGAAATTTAAATTTGTACCAGAAATCAATTATGTAACTGACAGCTTGATTTTTTCATTCAAATATAGTACTAAATTTTCAACACAGCCCTCGGGTTCATCTTACGGTTGCCTAGTCTATTTAGGTCCAGGTCCTAGGGTTGACTGGCTTCCCTGATGGCTCGGTGGTAAAGAACCTGCCTGCAATGCAGGAGACATGGGTTCAATCCCTGAGTCAGGAAGATCCCCTGGAAGAGAAGATAGCAACCCTCTTCAGCATTCTTGCCTAAAAAATACCATACACAAAGGAACCTGGTAGGCTACAGTCCAAAGGGTCACAAAGAGTTGGACACAACTGAGCACAAATACACCTAGGGTTGTCGTTCATTTTCAGCATAAGTTCCTACTCCAGAGAGTGCCAGTCACACATTCTGAAATAACAGGACTGGCCTCTGCAGCTGTACAGGGAAGCCCTGCCCATATTCTCCAGCCAGACTAGTACCAACTGTGACAAACCTCTCCCAGGAACTGACAGAGCATGCAGATAGAAAGATCAATAAAAAACAATCTGAAACAACATGAGTGACCAACTTGACCTAATTCTCATATTTAGAATACTTTACCCCATATCTGTAGAATATTCATTCTTTCTAAGTGAATGCGAAGCATTTACCAAAATAAACTATAAACTCAACCATGAAATAAGTCTCAACTTTTTTCGTTGTTTTGTTTTGGGCTGTGCTGGGTCTTCATTGCTGCTTGGGCTTTTCTCTACTTGCGGCAAGAAGAGGCTACTCGCTAGCTGTGGTGAGCGGACTTCTCATTGTGCTGGTGAAGCACTGGCGCTAGGGCACGAGGGCTTCAGTAGTTGCAGGACGTGGGCTCAGCAGTGGTAGCTCCTGGGCTCTAGAGCACAGGCTCAATAGTTGTGGCGTATGGGCGTAGTTACTCCACGGCATGTGGGATCTTCCCAGAGCAGGGATTGAACCCGTTTCTCCCGCATTGGCAGTCAAATTCTTTATCACTGAGTCATCATGGAAGCTCTCAACAACTTTTAAAAGACCAAAATCAAAATAGTTTCTTTGATCAGAGTAGCATTAAATGAGAAACAAATACCAGAAACATAAATAGAAAACCATCAAATGTTTGGAAATAAAGCAGCACATGTTTAAATAGCCCACAGATCATAGAAGAAATCAAAATGGAAACTAAATATTTTGAACCAAGTGAAAATACAATGTATCAAAATTTGTAGAATGCAGCTACAGCAATGCTAAAAGGGATAGCTGCAGAACTAAATGCACATATTAAAATATAAATGAATATAATAAGTAATGACATGTATTTTAAGAACAGAAAGGTTGAAAATCAATGACATGTTTCCATCTCAAGAAGCTTGAGAAAAAAACAAGTTAAGCCCAAGAAAAATAAAAGGAAAGCTATATTAATGATCAACACAGAAAACAGTGAATATAAAATAGACATACAATGGAGAAAAATCAACAAACCCAAAAGTTGGCAGTTTGAAAGGATTAATAAAATTCATAAGCACTTAACAAAACTGATTTATAAAAAAAGAGATGAAACACAAGTAACGCATTCCAAGCATTAAAAAGGGAACATCACTACAAATTCTACAGATATTAACAAAATAATGACTGTATTTATTGCATGACAATAAATTTGAAAATTTAGTGAAATAAACTCCAGAGGGAAAAAAGACAACAGTTTACCAAAACTGACATAAGAATAGAAAATGTGAGTACTCTTATGTCCATTCAATCTAAAATTTAAAAACTTCCCACAATAAAAATCACATACATGATTTCAATCATGATTTCTTACACAAACATTTTCAGAGAGTAGAAAAAGAAGAAATTATTTTTTCAACTTTTCTATGAAGACCTTAACTTTGATATCAGAACCTGGTGTAAGAATATTACAGATGCAAAACTCCTAAGCAAGATATTAATGAATCAAATCTAATAATAGAGCAAAAAGATAATATATCATGACCAAGTGGGATTTTCTTCAGGAATGTAACATTGGCTTATTCTAAAATCAAGTAATTCGTGCTCGCTTCAGCAGCACATATACTAAAATTGGAACAATACAAAGAAGATTAGCATGGCCCCTATGTGAGGATGACACGCAAATTCGTGAAGCAGTCCATATTTTTTTGGGAACACATGTACACCCGTGGCGGATTCATGTTGATGTATGGCAAAACCAATACAATATGGTAAAGTAATTAGCCTCCAATTAAAATAAATAAATAAATAAATAAAATCAAGTAATTCATCATATTAACAGAATAAAGGAGAAGGAAATATGTGCATCTCAAATACACTCTATATCTCAAGTATGCTCACAAAAAAAGAATTTCACACATTAAAAAAAAGGCCCTTGACAAATTCAATTGTTCATAATCTTAAAAAAAGAAGAAAACTATCAGCAAACAAGGAATAGCAGAAAAAGTCCTTAATCTGATAAAGGATATAAACAAAACTCTACATTTTAGACTAGCGTTTCTATTCATTTTCTATTCATTTTTATACTAGAGCACATAAAAGTGATAAAGAATCCACCTGCCAATGCAGGAGACATGAGTTCAATCCCTGGATCTGGAAGATCTCCTGAAGGAGGGCATGGTAACCCACTCCAGTATTCTTGCCTGGAGAATTCCATGGACAGAGGAGCCTGGTGGGCTACAGTCCACGGGGTCACAAAAGAGTCGGACACAACTGAGCTACTAAACAACAATGTAAAAGTACAATAAGGTGAGAGAAAGAAAAGTAAAGACCAGAAAGAAAAAAGTAAAACATCAGTGTTCGTGGAGGACATGATTAAGTATACAAAGAGAATCAAATGAAATTTCAGTTTATTAATTTAGCAAGATTGTTGGATATAAAAAATGATTATATAGTTATGTAATATTGAAAAAATTTTTAATGTCAACTACAATAGCACCAAAAATCATAAAATACCGAGGAATAAGTATAACAAAAAATTTGCAATATCTATACACCAAAATGACAAAACACTGCAAAGGGAAAATTTTGAAAGACTTAGATTAAGAGATAGACAGTTTTCATGGATTAGAAGGCTCAATTTTGTTAGAATGGTTATTCTCCCTAATTAACTTGTAAAATTGATGCAAACCATATCAAAACCTCAGCAGGCTTTCTGTGGCAACTAAATTTCTGAATTCAAAGTTTAACGAATTACCTGAAACAATGAAAACAATCTTAACACAATGGCTGGATTTTTCTAGAGTGGCTTAAACCTCTGTGAAATTTTATTGTTCTTTTTGTGAAAGGTAGCTTTTTCACGGAGAAGGCGATGGCACTCCACTCCAGTACTCTTGCCTGGAAAATCCCATGGATGGAGGAGCCTGGTAGGCTGCAGTCCATGGGGTTGCTAAGAGTCAGACACGACTGAGCGACTTCACTTTCACTTTTCACTTTCATGCATTGGAGAAGGAAATGGCAACCCACTCCAGTGTTCTTGCCAGAGAGAATCCCAGGGACGGGGGAGCCTGGTGGGCGGCCGTCTATGGGGTCACACAGAGTCGGACATGACTAAAGCAACTTAGCACAGCACAGCTTTTACACACACACACACAAAATAGCAACCTTTCCTGCAGAGAAAGAGAGAGGTGTAGGTGTAATTGTGTATGTGTGTCCCATGAGTGTGAATATATAAATTCATGAAGTTCTGGATATAAGTATACATTTCGTCCTAAAAAGACATTGAAAGGTATCTTTTACTTCTCTTAGGAACATAATGAAGGTAAGAGGACTATAGCAGCATCAGTTTTGTCTAAAAGAAACAGATTTTCTAGGAAAATATAGATTGTATATGCAATTTGACATTTGAAGACAGATACTTTTACCAATATGCAGAGTACATCATGAGAAGCGCTGGGCTGGAGAAAGCACAAGCTGGAATCAAGATTGCCAGGAGAAATATCAATAACCTCAGATATTCAGATGACACCACCCTTATGGCAGACAGTGAAGAACTAAAGAGCCTGTTAGTGAAAATTAAAGAGGAGAGTGAAAAAGTTAGCTTAAAGCTCAACATTCAGAAAACTAAGATCATGGCATCTGGTCCCAAGAAGGGGATACAGTGGAAACAGTGGCTGACTTTATTTTTGGGGGGCTCCAAAATCACTGCAGATGGTGATTGCATGAAATTAAAAGACACTTACTCCTTGAAAGGAGAGTTATGACCAACCTAGACAGCATATTAAAAACCAGAGACATTACTTTGTCAACAAAGGTCAGTCTAGTCAAGGCTATGGTTTTTCTAGTGGTCATGTATGGATGTGAGAGTTGGACTATAAAGAAAGCTGAACATCGAAGAATTGATGCTTTTGAACTGTGGTGTTGGAGAAGACTCTTGAAAGTGCCATGGACTACAAGGAGATCCAACAAGTCCATCCTAAAGGAGATCAGTCCTGGGTGTTCACTGGAAGGACTGATGTTGAAGTTGAAACTCCAATACTTTGGCCACCTGATGCGAAGAGCTGACTCATTTGAAAAGACTGATGCTGGGAAAGATTGAAGGCGGAAGGAGAAGGGGACAACAGAGGATGAAATGGTTGGATGGCATCACCGACTCAATGGACATGGGTTTGGGTGGACTCGGAGTTGGTAATGGACAGGGAGGCCTGGTGTGCTGCGATTCATGGGATCGCAAAGCGTCGGATACGACTGAGAGACTGAACTGACTTTTACCAATGAAATGAAAAAAAACGCTGAAATGAGAAGCCTGCGTACTGTAACTAGAGGGAAGCCCCCACTCACTGAAACTAGAGAAAAAGCCCTCATAGTAACAAAAACCCAGCACAGCCAAAAATAAATAAATACATAAATAATTTTTTAAACTATAATATAAAATAAAAATTGAATTAAAACTTTTAAAATAGAAAAATAAAGTTTTATTGGCACACAGCAATGCATACCCTTTTAGGTATTTTCTATGTCAGCTTCCATCTTCAAAGCAAAGCTGAGTGGTTGCAAGAGTCTATATGATCCATAACATCTGAAGTATTTACTGTCTGACCCTTTACATAAGTTTCAGACCCTGATCCTAAGTCCTCACAAAACCATTTTTCCCTTGAAAGACTTCCAAGTAAGTAGTTTTTTTTTTGCCACAGCCCTAGTTTCTTGGCTAGTACTATTGCTGTTTACCCAAGCCACATGGACCTATATCTACAGAGGCAGAGACTAGCAGGGAATTTATCAATTGCCTTTAGTCAAAATAAGTAGCCTACCATGACTCATATTTTCTCTCCAGCAATTGTAGCTGTAATATAAAATGTTCAAACTCCATCTCGCATCTCTCCACTCATTTATTTCTTGTCAATAGACAAGAAAGTTTTTAAGAAGATTCCATGTCTATTCAGGTCAAGGTGAAGTGAAACTGTGAACATCACTGAGTTCCTCGTAGATGGTAATATCTGACAAAAAAAAAAAAAAAAACACAAGGAAATCTAGTTGGGGGTCGAATTTCCTATTTTGTTGAATAACCAAATCATTACTGAAATGTCACTTGATTTTTTAATTGGGTAATAAAGCAATAAAAAGGAAAATGGCACTAATAAAACACTCTACCCACATTTTTCAGTTTTATTCTTTGTTAGTGCATCAAAATTTGGAAAACACCATGCATCCTGTGAAGGCTATACCTCTCAAAAATTTTCTGTGTAACATCACACTGACATAGTGGGAAAAACCAGAAGGGAGTGAGCAGGAGACCTCTTACACACACACACACACACACACCTCTAACCAAAAAAAAAGGAATCCAAAAGCAGTAACCAATCCCAAAATGCCAGGAAGCAGGGTTATAAATTTAACACAAACAGCTCCCTCTTTAAATTCCCAGTCCATTTATCAAATTTTAAAAACTAAATGACAAGTTAAGATTATTAGTCAAAATATATAAATAAATCACCTTACATATGTTATTTCCAAGGTCTGTGAATGATTTCACAGTGGTTAGTTGCAATAAGTGAATACACAGGCAACCTGGGCTCAGGAGTGAAGCTAGTCCAGGTAAAACTGGAAACCCACCAATTCTCAGACAGCGCAATTAGCTCCAAGAGCAGATGCCAATGCTGGGCTGCACACAGGGGCCTTTAAGAAGTCATTTGGTGAGATTTCTCTCACAAGGCAGCACTGACATCTTACCCGTTGCTTGGTGCATGATGCCCTGCACACAATCCCATTGTTTATAGAAAGAAGTTTTTTTCCAACATCTCCAAAAAGCATGGATTAAGTCAACTCATCATAAATTCCTTCTGTGAGAGACCAACTTACGGAAAAACTTTTCTAAAATATAGTTTGTCAAATGTGTTGGGTTTTAACGAAACACCAAGATCTGGGAGTCATAAATTATCTGGTGGAACGGGAGGCCTCTCAGAGAATGAGGAATGCTGGAGTTCCATGTTCAAGATGAATTGTTGGAAAATTCTCCATCTTAAAAATCAGTCCTGTTCTTTACCTGCTTAGGTTTACACAACAGCCAATGTTACAGCTCTTATGTGGTTGCTGAATGCCAAATATAAACAGAAAAACAAGGAAAAAAAAATTCTTTGAGATGTTCCTCTCAATTGGTCCAGAGCCAGATCTGCCAGGGAGCCTTGCTGCCCTCCTGGCATCATTCTGTAGCTGCCGTTAATAGCATTATTGGTGTTGGAACAAAGCCAGCTGTCTTCCTTTTCAAACCAATTTGTCTGATAGCATGGATTATTGTGTTAGGTAATCTGTCACTTCTCAAAAACACCCAGCTTTAATGTCCTTTCCACATATACTGCTCTTTGAACATTTGAAGGCATTTTGGTGGCAGCAGCCCAGGTCCGACTTATTCATCTCAAAATAAGCCACCATCATTTGGCACCTTCTCAGCTAAACAACAAAAGCCCTTTTAAATATAGACCTACGGACATCTGACTTTCTTGACATTACTTAACGCAGCACACGTAAACATTCAAGGCAAATCTACACCAGCCCAGGAAAGTGATCCCCTCATGTATCGAAAAATCATCTGTGACTCAATTATATGAGGAGTTCCTGTGAAGGCTACAGGAAGGCAGGCAATTTCCTTAGTTCTCTGCTCCACTTGGTGAGCATAGACTGGAAATGGGAATCTTTATTTTTTTTTTTTTCTTTTGGGGGGAATGTTTCAACCGTGCCCTCCAAAGAAAATACAGGCTATTTTCAAGAAAGACATTCACTACTTGGAGGTCTGAGTCCTGGTCTCACATTTCTCTGAGAAAGTTTCCCTAATTCAAGAGCTGCTGTCTGAAATTGGGTTAAAAAACAACACTTTATTTTATACCATGCATGTATCTGTTTGAAATCGCATTTCTGTGCAGGCCAGAGCACTGACTTCGGTCACTTGATCAAACATGATTTATTTCTCAAACTTTACAAGTTCCTCAAGAGGTTGCTCCAAGCCAGTGTAGAAGCTTCAACAAGAGCCAGGCCCCAGTCTTACTGGGTTCATCCTTATGCTTCTGACCTCAGGTCACGAGATGGCAGTCTACCTCCAGCCCTTCATCCCAGCAGAAAGAAAAGTGGAGAAGAAGGTGACATCTGCCTATACCAGAAAAGCAAAATCTTTGCCTCAAGTCCTCAGTGAATTGCTACTAATATCTCATAGGGGAAACTGGGAACTTAGGGACTGTACATTATCAGCAAAATAGAAGGGGAAGACTGTTGGAAAGGTTTCTAGCAGAGCCCACCACAGCACATCCTTAGTTACATACCTCTACCCAGAGGGGAAGGCCATACTCAGACTTCATCAAGACAGGCTATCTTTTCCAAGACTTCAGGAGCACCAGAGATATTCACCTCCTGAGAGAGAGGATTTTGAACTCAGTTCCTAGGGGGTGAAATCCTGAGCTATATCACGACTTACACAAAGTGGGCAATTACGGAATCAATATTTATTGTTGTTCAGTCTCTCAGTCATATCTGACTCTTTGCGACCCCATGGGCTGCAGTATGCCAGGCTTCCCTGTCCTTCACCATCTTCCGGAGCTTGCTCAAACTCATGCCCATTGAGTCAGTGATGCCATCCAACCATCTCATCCTCTGTCGTCCCCTTCTCCTCCTGCCTTCTATCTTTCCCAGCATCAGGGTGTTTTCCAGTGAGTTGGCTCTTTGCATCAGGTGGCCAAAGTATGGATATGATCACTGTGATATCAATATAATCACTAGTAATTCTGGAAGTAAGTAGCTTCAGGATTTTCTCATACAAGATGGACATAAAACAGGAGCCAAAGACGTCATTATTTTTTTTTAAAAATCGATTTTCTAAAACTCTTCACTTTCTCATTGAAACTATCAGATTACCTGGTGGTGGTAGCTTAGTCACTAAGTCATGTCTGATTCTCTGCGACTCCACAACTGTAGCCTGCCAGTCTCCTCTGTCAGTGGGGTTTCCCTGGAAAGAATACTGGAGTGGGTTGCCATTTCTTTCTCCAGAGGATCTCCACAACTTAGGGATCGAACCCATGTCTCCTGCTTGGCAGGTGGATTCTTTACCACTGAGCCACCTGGAAAGTCCATCAAACTACATAGTCCTGTGGAAAAGAACAACTTCCTGGTTCAATATATTACAAAAAGTACTTCCTACGAATCAAAAAGAAAAGGAATGGACTTCTTTGGTGGTCCAGTGGTTAAGACTCTGTGCTTCCGATACAGGGGCCATGGGTTTGATCCCTGGTCGGGAAACTAAGATCCCACATGCCATATAGCATGGCTTAAAAAAATAAATAACTTAAAAAAAAAAAAAAAACAAGAAAGGAGGGAAGGAGAAAGAGAAGACAGAAGATATTTATTCTATTTATAAAACAGAAGAATAAGAGGGTGATTCTTCACTTTAACAAATGGATTTCCCTTAATGATTTGTATGAGATGATTCCCCAATATCTTTACAGCACCCAATGTATATGCCTCTATATAGGAATGCTTGTGCTTCATAAGGGCTTCCCTGGTGGCTCAGTTGGTAAAGAATCCACCTGCAATGCAGGAGACCTGGGTTCAATCCCCAGGTCAGGAAGATCCCCTAGAGAAGGGAATGACAACCCACTCCAGTATTCTTGCCTGGAGAATTCCACGGACAGAGGAGCCTGGTGAGCTACAGGCCATGGGGTCACAAAGAGTCAGACACGACTAAGAGACCAACACTTGATCCAAAACTGGTGACTCATAAAGCTGATAATAGATACACAGGGGTTT
Organism: Bubalus kerabau; assembly: GCF_029407905.1. Taxonomy (NCBI): domain Eukaryota; kingdom Metazoa; phylum Chordata; class Mammalia; order Artiodactyla; family Bovidae; genus Bubalus; species Bubalus kerabau. Next base: position 73,355,401 of record NC_073631.1, on the reverse strand, counting down.
GTTATGGTTTGTTCTCTCCTTTCGTTTTGGTTAGAAATTTTACATGACACTTTCTTTAAAAGATTTGCCTCTAGAAGAGGAAAAGTTTTGATTTCCTCTTTAAAAAAATGTTTAATTCCCCCTCTTCTAACTTAAAGGGGAACCTGCTGTGTAAAGACCACATCTAGCTCAGTAGGAAAATGCAGAATTGGAACTGGTTAATTCATAAAACCTGTTTTCAAATACAGCAAAATGGTTTCCATTGTGCAAAATAAGCACTCTTTCAGGAATATTTAAAAGCATCAGTTCAGTTCAGTTCAGTCGCTCAGTCGTGTCTGACTCTTTGCGACCCCGTGAATCGCAGCACGCCAGGCCTCCCTGTCCATCACCAACTCCCAGAGTTCGCTCAGACTCGCGTCCATCGAGTCAGTGATGCCATCCAGCCATCTCATTCTCTGTCGTCCCCTTCTCCTCCTGCCCCCAATCCCTCCCAGCATCAGAGATTTTTCCAATGAGTCAACTCTTCACATGAAGTGGCCAAAGTACAGGAGTTTCAGCTTTAGCATCATTGCTTCCAATTTAAAAGCATAGGAACATGTTATTGTGGTCAGAGATGTTATCTGATGTGGGAAAAGAATCTCTTTGGAAATTACATCCCCAAGAGCCTGTCTCCTCCTCTCAGTGGGACTATAGCACTTGATGCTCAAAGCGCATGACAAACACTGTGCTCCTCTTCCCAACATCCCTTATCAACAGCAAGTTGAAGAAATTTTTTCCTCTCACTTTCCTAGAACAAAATTCTTTGAAGTCTGTGACTTCTGCAAAGCATATTTTGTATCTAATAGACTCAACCATGACTTTTATTTTTTTAAACATTTAGCCACATCCAAATTTATTTCCTTTTACCTTACCATCCACAGTACCATTCCTCAGTTATAGCTATCATTGTTTGAATTCCTGAGATGAAACTATTTCCCTACTGTTTGCCTTGAGATTTCTCTTGTTTTAAAAGAGTTCATTTACTCACCTCCCAAACTTCCCAAACCCTCAAGACAAGTGTTTCCTTAAGTTCAGTTACTCCTTCAGAGGCACATAAAGAACTTTTGTATTCATTGCTATTAGATTGCAATGCAAACCAACTTGCCCTTTTCCTGATCAGTCACAGAAAGGTCTTCTTCCAAATGATAACAGACCTTAAGCACAAACCATTGCTATTTCCAAATTATTAATGTATGGCCAAGAAACCTAACCAAATGTTTCTGTGATGAAAAACAAGTTAGCAACATTAATTAATGAAATTCATTAATCTTGGAACTGAAGGCCCAAGACAGTCACAATTTTTTTCCTTGATAGTTCTATTTGGAACACTATAAAAACACTTCAACTTTATTATTACAAGGCCAGAATTGGATTGACACGTGAAAATAAAGTGTTAGCTTAAAAATAGAAATTTGTCCATCAAGATAGCTTGCAAAGCAAAACAGACCTATGGGCAGCTACTACAGTCTTTGTATATATTATCAAATTTGTGGTGGGAAAATGTTAGAAGCCTTAGTTCTGGTTAATAATTCTTGCCCATATCTGTATGAGATGTAAATTAAATACACATGGTTAGCCCAATTCTGCCTTTTGTAGATAAAAGCACCAAAAAAGAAAATATTGGCTGTTCTCTGTACTCAACCAGAGCAGCTTAATTTGCACCATACTTTGCCACATCAGCAGAAATGGGGTCCCCGGAAGCGATTGTAACCCATGAAGAAGCTGCTAATATTGGGAGAATTGAGGAGCAAAGTCTCACCAAACAGCATGATGTCCTGGTCACCAGGCCAGTGTGGTATTGTAAACCCATTAAAAAAAAAAAAAAAAAAAAACTGTTTCAAAAACAAATTTTCACAACTATAAATCTGAATAGCTCTTACAGCTACCAAAGCTTCTTCTCTGAGAGTCCTGCCACTTGAAATATAAATCCTCCCAGGCCCCTGGTGAGCGGTAGCCCTGGTTTTAAGGAATGTCTCCAGTATTAACAGCCTATTTTTATGCTTTAAAAAAATCATTAGATGGCCACCAAAGTGGATTTTGGAGCAAATACTCTTTGTTTTAAGAACGTCAGACTTTATTAAAAGCTTATGAAGAAAAAAAGGAAAGGTCCACAGCGGGGCACATGTAATAGGTATGAAATGCAGAAATACCCCAAAGACCCGCACCTGACAACGTTCTTGGAAAGAGGGCTTGTCTTCAAGAGATGCTAACTAAGGTAATGTTAGTACCTCCAATTTATTCCCATCAGGGCACTCTGGCAGAGGACTAAGTGCTAGGACTTGCCTTGTACCCTAGAGAAAGCTCAGTGTTGTTATGTTTATGAACTAAACACGCGCATTCTGTGTAGAGCGGTGCTGAATTGGAGCCAAAGTGGCACTGACACCTACTTGATGGGTACAACGCTGAGCACAACTTGGGCTCATTGGAGTGATGTGCTGGAAAACTGGTAGAATGTAATCCGAAGAATTTCTTTAGGAAATTCTATGGAGATGGGAATGGAAATGCTAAGATGGAAAGATTTTATGGAAACACTTTGGGGAAGCCATACCCCTGGCAGCACTTACAGACAGACACCATGGCCAAGTCGTTCATCCAACAAAAAAATAAGCATCCCACGAAATCCAGCAGCTGTCAGACTCACAAGACTGCAAGGAGCTAAAGAAAGTCTCGAAGCCCAGCTCATGCCTCCTCCTCTTGTCTCCCCCGACATCTTGAGAGTTGACGCCTTTTTAACATCCATTACTCACTACAGGACTGTGAGTAGGTTAGTTGCTTTGTTTTGTTGTTTTTTCTCTTTCACATTTGCCTCCACCCTTGCTTAAAATTTGTAAGAGATAAGACACTGTAAGTATGGCTCCACAAAGCTATCTCTGGGAGGAGCCCTAAAGAGATTTCAGAGCACGGTCTGAAAATACTCACAGGAGGCAACAGAACATTGTAGAGAAGACATGTAATTTGGAGTTAGAAATGGATTTGAATTCTGAATCTGCTCAAGTCATAAAGAATTGCAGTCACTAAATTCTTTTATCCAAAACCTACCTCACTTTTTCTTTATCACATCACATTAGTGTGTATCTCTGGTTGCCACTCGAAGTATCATTGGGCTTAGAAATACATTGCTTTCCAGATGTGAACTATAATAGTAATACACAGGATGAATCACTGACTTAATGGACATGACTTTGTGCAAACTCCAGGAGATAGTGAAGGACAGGGAGGCCTGACCTGCTGCAGTCTATGAGGCTGCAAAGAGTCGGACATGACTTAGCAACTGAACAACAATACAGGATAAATAAACAACAAGGTCCTACTATAAAGCACAGGGAACTATATTCAGTATCCTGCGATAAGCCATAATGGAAAAGAATATGAAAAAGAACAAATATATATATATAATTGAATTACTTTGCTGTACAGCAAAAATTAACACAACATGGTAAATCAACTATATTTCAATAGAATAATTTTTTTTAAAGACACACATTGTTCTCATAACTTGCAGACTATAGGCACAAGAGAAAGCATTTGCTGGTTTCCCAGTTTGAGAATTGGCTATAAATCAGTAACAGAAAATCAACTCATCAAAAACTAATTTGTTGAAAATCAACTGCTAAATAATCCATTTTGCTAAATGTTCAATTCACTAAATTTTCCAAGCTTACTGACTTATTAAAAACTTTTTCTTTCAACTATTTGTAGAGTTTGCAGAAATTTGTATTGGACAAAATGACTTTTAAAAATCATTGAAATAAGATCTCTTCAAAGTTATAATAACTGTATTTCATTTTCTCTTCACAACATAGTAAGGAACATTCTATTAGTCAAAAGGAAAGACTCACAAGATAATTTGGTCTCCTTATGAATATATTTAAAGTTAAGAAAATATATTTCATTGTTAACTAAGATTTCATTTTTCAAGGTAATCTTTTGCTTTATAGTGACTCTTTCTCATTTTCTTTTCTATAACTTTGTCTTATTCCAAGTTCTAGTCAAGAATCTGCCACTTAAGGGAATTAAGAGGTACAAACTACTATGTATAAAATAAATAAGCTATAAGAATATATTAGATGACACTGGGAATATAGTCAATATTTTATGATAACTATAAGTAGATTTCTGCTGCTGCTGCTAAGTCACTTCAGTTGTGTCCAACTCTGTGTGATCCCACAGACGGCAGCCACCAGGCTCCCCCGTCCCTGGGATTCTCCAGGCAAGAACACTGGAGTGGGTTGCCATTTCCTTCTCCAATGCAGGAAAGTGAAAAGTGAAAGGGAAGTCGTTCAGTCGTGTCCGACTCTTAGCGACCCCATGGACTGCAGACTACCAGGCTCCTCCATCCATGGGATTTTCCAGGCAAAGTACTGGAGTGGGGTGCCATTGCCTTCTCCGTAAGTAGAGTTCAGTTCAATTCATTTCAGTTCAGTCACTCAGTCGTGTCCGACTCTTTGCAACCCCATGAACCGCAGCACTCCAGGCCTCCCTGTCCATCACCAACTCCCAGAGTTCACCCACACCCATGTCCATTGAGTCGGTATAGAGTATAAGTAGGGTATAACCTTTAAAGTTGTAAATCACTATGTTTTACATTCAAAACTTATATAATATTGTACATTAATTATACCTCAATAAAAACTTAAAATTAAATAAAATTTCTCTAAAAAAGAATTTGTCACTTAGTCTCTGGTTAGCCCTGGCCAAGTTAATTCATCTTTCTGTGCTTTAATTTCCCCAGTTGTGAAATAGGAATAATAATAGCCTCTACTTCATAGAGTTTTGAAGAAGAACAATCTAGTATATTAGCATATGTAAAGAGTTTAGAGACGTTTCCCAGGTGGCACTAGTGGTAAAGAACCCACCTGCAAATGCAGGAGACGTAAGAGATGTGGATTTGAACCCTGGATTGGGAATATCCTCTGTAGGAAGTCATGGCAACCCACTCAAGTATCTTTGTCTGAAAAATCCCATGGACAGAGAAGCCTGGGATAGTACAGTCAATAGGGTTGCACAGAGTCAGACACAACTGAAGCAACTTAGCACACATGCACAGAGTTTAGAACAGCAATTGATACATAGTGAGGCTCAAATGAATATAAACTATTTTGGCTTTTTAAAAAATACTGTATTAGAGCATTATTTTCAACACTTGGGTCACCTTACATGAGTTTTGCAAACTCTCAATTTTGTTTCACTCTATACCCACTACCCCCAGAAAATATCCTGTTCTGCCTCTCCTGTACTGTGATAGAATCTTAAATTAGTCTCTCCAAAAGCCTGTGTTTACATCCACATCCCCACTAGACTGTGAGCCACGGCCAGTGTCCATTCATCACTGAATGCCTGCTTGCACAGCGCTCAGTGCTTGGTGAACTTCCCATAAGCCTTTGCCAAATGAACAGGTAAATGGTACAAATGGACAGCATATCTTAGGATGGGTCCCATGACTAGTGTCCAGGCTCATCCCTTTGTTGTTGCCTCTTACTGGCTTCTGTTTCAAAGAGTAGCCTTTTTGTGAACGTCTGCCCTCATTCTGGAATATACTGTCCTATGTGCAATCAATTCTTGTCTGCACTTAACACCAGCCCCCTTCCCTCCAAGCCAAGGACCAGTATTACTTTCCTAGGCACCCTCATTCTCAGAGGTGCTTTCCTGGGATGAGGTGTAAATTAATGCCAGCCTGACCACTCTGGGTCATTAAAGACCAGATGATCATTTTTGCAAGAGAAGCAACTGAACCCTACTGGCCCAGACCAAATCCAACCTGGATAATTGCCTCCCGCCTACACAATATCCCCCGTCTCCTTTTCAGACATAGAAATGATTTTCACTTCATCCTCTAAAAGCTAGCCAGGCAAGACTGTGCTGGCTTCCACCTGACTGCTGTTGCTAGGGCGTGGTATAACGAAGCAGCATTCCTCAAGGCATGGGAGAAGGAGGGTCAGGGGTGGGGGGCAGGTGGGGCTGTAAAGTGCTCTGGGGAAAGGGGGATGGGCAACAGAAATCTAAGCGCTTTAATAATACACTTGGAAAAATGAGACTTAGTCATGTTAAGTCAATACACTTCATCTCCCATTACATTTTTAAAGTGACAGGTGGGATCAGAAGTCCATTGTTTGTGCCTTTTTAAAAGTTTGAATTTGGAAATGAATGATCTTTTATTAGAATCATGGAAGTATGGCTGGTTGCCAGTCTAGGTAGGCCCTGGAGTAGGTCCACTTTTGACAATAAAACTACTGATACATAAAGCAGTCATGGATGGTCTTTTGCTGGAAGAAATCCCACTTGCTTCTTATTACTATGAGGGAAAGCTGAGGGGGCTGCTTGCTGAGCATGTAACTGCCTACACAGGAGAAGACCTGCTTAGCAAGATGAACGCAGGTCAGGCGATCTGACCATGAAGCATTCAGGGCCAAGTGCCAAGGTCAAGAGCACCCAGGGCTGACTGATTGGCACAAAAATAAACAGACCAAGCACGAGGCATAAGTGAGCAAGAACTGGTTAGGAACACCATCCCAGAAGGCCTGCAGGTCCTGACCCTTTTGCATGAGATTATCCAGAGCACGCTGGATTCATCTGAAGGGGGAGAAATGCTCCTGAAGTGGTTTATGGTTATGTATTGGCTTGCTACTCTCGAAAACACCAGAGGCTCAGAACTCTCTACACCTCCTTTTGTGTCCTTGGCCAGACGTAAGGTTTGTGTGGAATGGGCTGAAGCACATTTTCTGCACTCCAGAAAATGTCATGAGGCCTCAGAAGACCACTGCCTAGCTTATTGCAGGATCATAGGGGAGCCCTGACTTGCCCACAAACACATTCTCTTCACCCGTGGCCTTGGCTCAAAGCTGTCTTGGAGAAGCTATGTCTTGATATTTAGTAATAAAGCTTCCTGGGAAAGCAGGACTGCCAAAGTTTAAGTGGTGGGTTTTTATGACCAGGATTATGGTCCATTAAGGGACAAGGATGAAAATACCAGCTCATTTCATTTTGATCTCTGGTCTAAGCTAAACCACCATTCTATTTCCAATTAAAGTTCCACAGAAAAAATGCTGATGTTTCTCCTCCAGAAACAACCTTCCTGGCATTTTCCCAAAAAACCTCCACCATAATTTGAAGCCACACGCTCACAGCATTGAGATTTTGTGGCTGTGTTTTCTCCAAGAACATAAATGACCTGTAAATAAAGTGAGTTTTTGACTGAGATTTTTTTGCATTTGAAAAGAGAAAATGTGAGACACATTCAAATTAAACCAGATATGGGAACAGGATGCCATTTGGTAACAGGGAAATGGGGATTCGTCCCTTTGAGGATCTTCCTGGCTTTGTGTCACATGAAGCGGGACAAGGTTGTCATAGTGAAGCCACCATGACTATAAAACGCAGTTCAGCTTCTATCTTTACTTTGCACCATGGCTCAGGGAATGGGCATCAATAACCTAGTTCCTCCATTCTTTTCATACTGGTAAATTCCACTTACCGGACTCTTCTTGGCTAGAGAAAAGTCCCCTCCCTTCTAGACATGATGTTGTCATTTTTGAGAACAAGATATACAGGCATCCTAAAGGTATTCTAGAGAAATCCTAATGAGTATGACCACTGGCAAGGAGCAAATTAGGACTTCCTATTAAACAGCTGAGGAAAGCCTAGGTCTGCCCCAACCTTTGGGGAAATAAGGGGTCAATGTCATAAGCTAGTCTTTGGATTTTTTCCAATGATAAATAAAAAGTACTTTTGTAGCATATACTGAAATAAATTTCCATCTAACCAAAGAACTCTCATATCTATGCAAAAATCTCTCAAAGACTTTTTGAAATGAATTAAATAAAAGAACTAATAAGCTATTTTTTCAAGAAATATTGAAGAACCATACCAATAAAGTAATCGAATAGATTGTCAAATAAAAGTCATCTTCATATAAACAATGAGAAAGCCCAACATTTCCCAAGAAAGCTAAGAAATTTCTTCTTGAGAACATTTTTGCCAAGCCATGAGATTTCAAATAAACTCAAAATAAAAACAGATCACAAGTTCCCAGGTTATCAGCTTTACATGTGTCCTGGTGTGTCAATGTATATTAGAAAACACAGTCACCTTTCTAAAAACATAGAGAAAAAAATATCCTTCATGAACAACAAGGACCAAATGTCTTAATAAATAACTAAGGACAAATGCAAATTCCAGCAACAACTATGATTTGAATCAAATTGTTTTCCTGTTCCTCCCCTTCTCTACCCATGGCCCACTCCAGAATACACTTGTCCCAAATGATGGCTTGGCTTATCTCTGGACAAGAGAGTGTGTTAGAAACTGTATTTCCATGGGGAAGATTTTCTTCTTGTCTTTACTCAAGCTTTAAGATATTGAGGTTGGAGGAAAAGGAAAGATGACTGTAAGCTGTGAGTGTAGGTCATCACTTAGCTGGGAATTTGGTGAGGAAATCCTCCTGAGTAGGACAATCTTCTTTCAGGTGGTGTTTAGAAGAGGACAGATGGTGCTCTAAATAAAGTGAACCTAGAAAGCCGATGCTATTGAAATTTGAATTTGAAATCTGCTTTCATGTAATTGCATATAGACATATAAACTACGAACGGCCACCCAAACCCATAAATCTTCTCTTAAGCTATTATAACCTCAAGATAACTAAATGACCTGCTTGAATTTTCAGGGAGAATCAGTATTTGTTAGGAGGATATGTTAGTCTGCTCAGGTTGCCATAAAAAAGATACTATAGACTGGGTGGCTTACACAACAGAAATTTATTTCTCACGTTTCCAGAGACTGAAAGTCTGAGATCAAGTGCCAGCAGCATCGGTGTCTGGTAAGAGCACTTTCCTTGGATTGCAGACAGCTGTGTTCTAGCTGTGCCCTCACATGATGGGGAGCAAAAGTGAAAGAGAGAGAAATCACCCGTGTCTCTTCTGAAAAGGACACTAATCTCATCGGGTCAGGACCCCACCTTCACAACCTCAATTAACCTGAATTACTTCTGTAAAGGCCCTGTGTCTGAATACAGCCACTGTGGAGGATCAGGACTTCAACATATGAATGGATAGGGAGGAACACAATTCAGTCCATAGCAGAGGGCTAATATTCAAAATATTTAACTATTGGCCAGGCACCAGCCAATCAGAACAGATACTTGCCGTCAGATGCCAGCTGGACTGGTGCATACCAGCAGAATATCCTGGATGAAACAAAAGAGGCAAAATCCTCTCTTTGGCCTCCTCCTGGAAAAATCTCCACTGTGCATGTAAAAGATAGCTTCTGTCACATAGTATACCACCCAAAAATGCAAAAAATAGGTCTTATCCATTCATGTACAGAAGTAAACATGTTGCTTGATCAATAGAAACATTTTTTTGGCTGAGACACTCAGCATATAAGATCTTAGTTTCCCTATCAGGGATTGAACCTGGGCCTCCTGCATCCCTGCATTGGAAGAGCAGGATCTTTTTTTTTTTTTTTTTTTACTTTTACTGAAGGATAATTGCTTTACAGAATTTTGCTGTTTTCTGTCAAACCTCAACATGAATCACCCATAAGTATGCATATATCCCCTCCCTCTTGAACCTCCCTCCCATCTCCCTCCCCATCCCACCCTTCTAAGTTGATACAGAGCCCCTGTTTGAGTTTCCTGAGCCATACAGCAAATTCCTGTTGGCTATCTATTTTACATATGGTAGTGTAAGTTTCCATGTTACTCTTTCCTTACTCTCCTCCCCTCTCCCCATGTCCATAAGTCTATTCTCTATGTCTCTTTCTCCATTGTTGCCTTGTAAATAAATTCTTCGGTACCATTTTTCTAGATTCCGTATATATGCGTTAGAATATGGTGTTTATATATGCGTTAGAATACGGTGTTTATCTTTTCTCTTTCTGACTCACTTTACTCTATATAATAGGTTCTAGGTTCATCCACCTCATTAGAACTGACTCAAATGTGATCTATTTTATGGCTGAGTAATATTCCATTGTGTATATGTACGACAACTTATCTATCCATTCATCTGTCGATGGACATCTAAGTTGCTTCTATGTTCTAGCTATTGTAAATAGTGCTGCAATGAACAATGGGATACATGTTTCTCTTTCAATTTTGGTTTCTTCAGGCTATGTGCCTAGGAGTGGGATTGCTGTGTCATATGGCGATGGCACCCCACTCCAGTACTCTTGCCTGGAAAATCCCATGGACGGAGGAGCCTGGAAGGCTGCAGTCCATGGGGTCGCTGAGGGTCGGACATGACTGAGCGACTTCACTTTCACTTTTCACTTTCATGCACTGGAGAAGGAAATGGCAACCCACTCCAGTGTTCTTGCCTGGAGAATCCCAGGGATGGGGGAGCCTGGTGGGCTACCGTCTATTGGGTCACACAGAGTCGGACACGACTGAAGTGACTTAGCAGCAGCAGCATGGTGGTTTTATTTCCAGTTTTTTAAGGAATCTCCATACTGTCTTCCATAGTGGCTGTATCAATTTACATTCCCACCAACAGTGCAAGAGCATTCCCTTTTCTCCACATCCTCTCCAGTATTTACTGTTTGTAGACATTTTGATGAGGACCATCCAGTGTGAGGTGATATCTCATTGTATTTTTTTTTTAATTGGAGGCTAATTACTTTACAATATTGTGGTGGTTTTTGCCATACATTGACGTGAGTCAGCCATGGATGAACATGTGTCCCCCATCCTGAACCCCCCTCCCACCTCCCTCCCCATCCCATCCCTCTGGGCTGTCCCAGTGCACCAGCTTTGAGTGCCCTGTTTCATGCATCGAACTTGGACTGGTGATCTATTTCACATATGGTAATATACATGTTTCAATGCTATTCTCTCAAATCATCCCACCCTCACCTTCTCCCACAGAATCCAAAAGTCTTCTTTATATCTGTGTTGGAAGAGCAGAATCTTAACCAATGAACCACCAGGGAAGTCCCAATAGAAACATATTTTAATTCATCAACCTACTAATAGTGTTTAACTGGAAGAAAGGAAGGAAATTGTAGGAAACTTTTACTTTATAGACTGTGGCTTTATCATGTGCACATAATATTTTGTAGTCAAAGAATAAACAAAAATTTTCCTCCTTGTCTTATATTTGTAAATATCCTGACTCTTTAGTTCTTAATATTCTAAACTATGCTAGCTGCAGAGTTTTGCCTAAAGGTTTTCCTTTCAGAATTAGTCCATTGTGCAGAGTTTGATCTGTTCAAAACATAAAAACAAACTTTCATTCAGATGGATAGTTTATTCCTTGTTCCTAGGTTGTTGCTGTTGTCGGGGTTGTTTATGACAAGAATGACAAATTTCTGAATAAGGAATTGAAATGTTTAGGAAGACAATTCTAATGATATTTAAATGAGTAATTGTCAGGAGGGCCCTAGTCACCCTTTAAACATGGTTACAATTTCTCTCCCCTAGGATATGAAATCAGCCCTTCTCTTCCTCAGAATTCAAAGAAAGGAAGCCTTCTTGCCCCCAAGTGAGTGTGAGTCGCTCAGTCATGTCCGACTCTTTGCAATCCCATGGACTGTACAGTCCACGGAATTCTCCAGGCCATAACACTGGAGTGGTATCCTTTCTCTTCTCCAGGGGATCTTCCCAACCCAAGGACTGAACCCAGGTCTCCTGCATTGCGGGCAGATTCTTCACCAGCTGAGCCACAAGGGAAGCCCAAGAACACAGGAACGGGTAGCCTATCCGTTCTCCAGCAGATCTTCCCAACCCAGGAATCAAACTGGGGTCTCATGCATTGCAGGCAAATTCTTTACCAACTGAGCTATCAGGGAAGCCCCCCAAGGAGATGCTATATAGACAAGGAAGGCATGTTGTTTCCATGAGGATTTCCTGCTTCATATTTGTGTTAGTTCCACAACTCTCACACTGCTGGTTCATATAACCATACACTATACCCTAGATTCACCCCCAGGGCATTGTGACATTTCCAAATTCTCCCTGAGATTATCCTCTTGAGAGCCACTGTATTTAACTATGTCAGACCTCTCACAGCCTCTAAAATACTCCAAACAATACTGCTCCTGTGGATGACTGCATATTCTGTTCCTTATACCTGAAAGGTTCATCTGAGATTTCTTCCTTGCCAGTTGAATTACCACTCACCCTTTCTAATTCCAAAGAGGCTTTCTCTCTTCTCCCCAGTCACTGTTCCCATGATCCACTTTGAATATTGCAATGTAGTAGCCAATGGGTTCTTGTACAAATAATTGAAAACCTAACATTAGTTTTGAACAAAAAAAAACAAATACAAGGCCTGAAAGTGAGTGAACTCAATTCTGTTTCAGCAGCTCAATTTTATTATTGAAATTTCATGCTTTTTCTTTCCTTCAGCTCAACCATCCTCTGCATTGTAGTTTTTCATCCTCTTGCTAATTGTTTCATGGTTTCAAGATGGCTGCTAACGCTCTAGCATCATGCCCTCACATGACTGTAGCAATTAACAGAAGGGATGATGATGGTCAGAAGTCTCTCTCCCAAACATATTCTACCTTTTCATGTAGGAAGTAAACCTATCTAAGACATCCTGGATATCTCATTAGCCAGAACTGTTTCACATTAGCATGTCCCAAAAGAAACTGATGGGAAGATAGATTTCTGTTAAGAGATAACATGTGCTCTGCATTGTATCCAACATACTTTAACAATGCTGTTAAAATCTCCACAAGTAAGGTATCATAACTATTATTAATTTTAGCAACATAGTTTATGGTAGACCAAGAAAGCATTGTTTAAAAAAATAAAACTGCTCCTTAGTATATAGAGAACATTTAATTAATATATTTCAGATTAAAAGTACCTTGGGATGGGTGACCAAATGTACTGAAACCATCAAATTCCTATCATCCAAAGTTCTGTTCCTGTCCGTTGTCCCTCAAGATGCTGGACCACTTTATAACTAGATGATGATAATAAGATAACAATATTTTACAGACCACTTTGCTATGTACTTCATTTAACCTTAACATCTACCTTGAGGGGAATAGTGGTGATTTAGTTGCTAAGTCATGTCCAATTCTTGTGACCCCATGGACTTGTAGCCAACAGGCTCCTCTGTTCATGGGATTTCTCAGGCAAAAATGCTGGAGTGGAATGTCATTTCCTTCTCCAGGGGATCTTCCCAACCCAGAGATCAAACCCAAGTCTCCTGCCTTGCAAGCAGATTCACCAGGGAAGTGGAGGGGAATAGAATTATTCCTAATGTACAAGGGAGCACAGATGCTCAGAAAGGGTAGTCACTTGCCAGAGTCCACATAGCTTAGGTAGTTCAAATGAGGCTGCATCCCAGACCTACATGACTGTACCTACTCCCATCCTGTCCTGCTCCTGTTCACACCGGGGTCACTCTGAGCTAGAAATACCCAAAATCTTGGGTAAGACTCCATAAATTCCTCCAGCCCTACCACCCCAAAAAGATAAGTAAGCTTCCCCACTTCCCTCCAAGCAATTACAGCATCCCAACATCTAGACTGCAAGAATGAACCAGGAAATAAATAGTCTTTCTAGCCTCACTGTAAACTGTACACTCACACATTGCAAGAAAACAATTCAGGATTTCACATGGGCTAAGAGGACCCAACTTCTCTTAAAGGCAGAGCAATTATAAGTACTTGGTTAGTATAATGAAATCCAGTGAGTATTAAATAAAAGTGTTTATTGAGGGGCTAAAATGGGTTGGCTCTAAAGACAAAAAAACAAAAAATCAGACCTGGATGTCTACAGAAACCAGATTTCTGTATGCTTCATTGACTCGGTTATGAAATAAACATTAAAAATAGACTCATACATTATTCCAAGTAAAGTTAACAAGGCAGGCCCTTTTTAGACTTAAATTCACATGCCCGATTATGAAGAGCATTAATAGAAATGTTCCCTGAATGTTTACAAGGTGTTTACTTATTTTCTATACTGAAAATCAGGATATCTTGGTACTGAAAAAACTTCATGCCCAACAGTTATACAAAACCACTATTTCTTCGGTTTATAGCCTCTCTTAATCTCTTTGTGGAAATCTCCAGACCTCAACTACATTCCTTGAAATTTTACAAGGCACAGGAGGAACAGAAATCAGCTCAAAATGAATATGTGTATTCAGAAATGCATCGAGATTTTTTTTCAACTTTTCGGGTACCTCATACAAATTAATCTTCTGAAGGGCCCTGGTGGTCTCTGAATCACTGCTTCACTCCCCCCACTTCTCAGCACCCCCATTGTATTCTCTTGATAGGAATAACTGCCAGATCATTAGGGAAGAAAAAGTTTATTGAGTCAAATCTGGGAGGGCCCGCACAAGGTCAGGAGCAGGTACCACTGGTTTTACATAATTTTTGCATCTGCACCAATTTGATTTAAGTTATAAGTGGGATTTATTGGCGAGCATTGCATTCTAAAAAGTGGTTTATACCAGATTGTCTCATATTTATTATGATTCAGTCAAAAGTGAATTGTACACATGCCATCTGCAATGAGCTGATACAATGGAGAGGAAAAAAAAATAGCTCTTGAAAAGCACATTTCTTCTCCTTTCCATTGTCCTTAATGGTTTACTTGAGTGGAAGAAAAATTGCTTTAATGTGAAAACTCTATCATTTCCTGTGGCACTGATTACAAAATGGAAATTATTCAGGAAAAAAAAGTAAAAGGAAGTTGAACCCAATATATTAGGATTGTGGTAACAGAGAAAAATAAAATTATCCAACGAAGTGTGTAAAATAAAAGATATTATTGTGCACCTCCAGAAAGGAAATAGATGTAGACGCAGGATAAAACATGCCAGAATTTCAGATTGCTAACAAAAACAAAACCAAAAAAAAAAAAAAAGTTATTTGCTTAGCATTTTTTATAGATTGTATACGTCAGGAGGTGGCAACCTTTCCAAAATGATCCAAGTGGCTTGTCCCTGTGCAACTGGCCTGCTTAGGGAAGGAGGGGAATAGATACATAGACCCTCTTAAGCAGGACGACAACTGAAAGCAATTTAAAGGCCACTGAGAACTTCTCCAGGTTTTTAGAAGCAAATTGGGCATTATTACTTTTTCTATACCAATCTTGCCATTTTTCACTAGAAATTTTAAAAATCCTTGATTGACACAGCTGAATAACTGATTCTACCACCCCAAGAGTCAATAACCTGCTCTCTAAACTGATAGGAATATCAGAATCCCTTCTCAGGCTCTAACCAGCTTCCCAGATTCTAACTTATTCCTCCATTAATATATTCTTTGTCATGGTTATAACTGTACTGAAATGCAATAGAATGCTGAAAACAGAAAGTTTACTTCTTAATTGATTGATGCGGTAAATGAGCTGAAGATTCATGGCCAGGTGTGTCCCCAGTAGGCGCCTCCGAGTTGGGAGAGTGAGCATAGTTTGGCCGTGTCTTCACCCAGTTTTTTTTATAAAGGGCCCTCATGAGCACAGAGGATGCTTTCAGTTAGGTTACGTTTTGTTTTCTCTGCCTCTTACTATTCACCATGTGGTTCAACATCCAAAATGGTCTTTTTAAATATGTATAAATAAAATAATATGACGTCTGAGATTTTCCTCCAAAGATCCCAAGGAATAGGGGAGATCAGGGAGCTATAAATGAAATATGATGAGCCGCAAGTTGGTAATTTTCTAATGTGGGTGATGGGTACAAAGCGAGTTTGTTATACTTTTCTCTCTGTTTTATATTATGTTTAAAATTTTCCATAATAAAAGTTATTTAAATATTGTTGTTAGGAATTGGCATTGTTTGGGATTTCATTTTGGTTTGATTCTGTTATTTGAGAATGTACATGCAGCTTCCTACTGGACAGCCAGGCTGATGGTCTGGTCTATTCTAGACGGATGTGGCAGGGTGGCCCTTGGCAGACAAAGTCAGAGCACAGACACTTCATTTTTATTATGAACAGATGCCGCTACTGATCCATGAGCCAGAGCCAAGGCCGAGTCCTATAAAACCCACGCTGTGGGATTCCCTTCGAGGCAGAATCGTATCCATTGGTCAGAGAAGACTGCTTGGAGAGAGTCCTGGGCACCTCCACCCCACACCTGCGAGTGACTCACAGGGGATTAACTGGGGGAGGAGGAAAGGCTGCTCCAGTCCATGGGGAGAAGGGGAGAAGGGGGAGGGACAAAAAGTGGCACGAGAAATGTCTAGCTCCCAAGAGAACTCTTCTTCTCAGCTCCAAGTTGGAAAGCTAAGTCCACACTAAGTCTGTCACCAGCCCAGCAAATATTGGGTTAACTAGGGCTGTTTAAACTTGAAACATTGAGAATCCAAGATCCAAGCAAAAGAAACTATCTGGTAAATATACCTTGAATTAAAATGAATCTCACTTTACTTCTTTTCTCTTCCCCCAATACTTCAAAAGAAAATTCCTAGTTGAAGGGTCTCCAAGGTCGTCTTGATTTTCAAAATTAATCTCTCTCTGGATCAGTTACTAGAGTGTGGAAAGTGCAATGATTCCAGAATAATTTGTTTTTCCAAAAATCTTAAGACTGGCTCATCCCTGTGTTCTCAACGCAGCTCAGCTCTTTGTAGATGAGCCTCAGAAAATATATCTATAATCGGAAAGGCACTTTCTGAGAATGTTTTCTCTCTGGCGTTGTTATGAAAACCCGCTCTATTCATATAAAAGTACAGCCACCAGCAACCTACGCCTTTAAAAAAGGTTAATGTCATAGTTGTTAGATGAAGAATGATTTTCATCACCTCAAAGAGTGATCTCCAAATTGTTTTAATCATCCACCCCATCAGTGAAACAATGTAGGGCACATACATCTAATATTTTCATATTTATTTACTCGTAAGTTATGATGCTATTGTAATGAGAGGAAATTAGTGACAAAAAATATATAACAGTGTGCCAGGCTCCCTTCCAAGCACTTTACAGACATGAAAGCAACATGGCCATCAAAGACGCTTCTGTAAACAAAGCTGGGAGAGGTGTGGATGGACCTAGAGAGTGTCACACAGACTGAAGTAAATCAGAAAGAGAAAAACAAGTATCACATATTAGTGCCTATATGTGGAGTCCAGAAAAATGGTACAGATGATCTTATTTGCAAAGCAGAAACAGAGACACAGAGGTAAAGAACAAACGTATGGATGCCAAGGGGTGGGGGAGGGGAGGAATAGGGTGGGAGGAATTGGGAGACTGGGATTGACATAAATACACTATTGATACTATGTATAAAATAGACAACTGTTTGGAACTTACTATATAGTACAGGGAGTCTACTTAATGCACGTTGGTGTCCTAAATGGGAGGGAAATCTCAAAGGGAAAGATGGTACATATATGCATGGCTGATTCAGTTTGCTGTGCAGTAGAAGATAACAACACTGTAAAGCAACTGTACTGCAATAAAAATTAATAGAAAAAAATAACATTCCTGTTGCCATCTTTAAGGAGAGAAGAAAGATAATTAGTGTTCCTTAAAGGCCTCCTACACCCTGGATATTTCCCATTCTTCATATTCCATAACACCACAACTGCATAAAATAAGGAGACTGAGGCACAGACCAGACCTCACACCAAGTTTTATATTCCCTGTGAGGCCCTGTATGATGGGGCCTCTGGCTGCCCTGTGATCCACTCCCTACCGCTTCCTGTTGGTTACTTCGTGCCACTGACACTGTCCCATTTGCTCCGTTTCTAGCATGCCAAACCAGCACCTTCCTCAGGGCCTTTGCCCATGCTGCCTCCACAGCCTGGAATATACATCCAGGGAACTCATCAGCTTGTTCTCTTACTTCACCATCTCCCGCCAACTAGAAACATTGTTCCCTGACCTCTATAATAGCACCTCATTTGACATCCCTTACTTAGATTTTTTTTATTCAAGAGCCTCCATGATATCATATCATACATAGATATTTGATATATTGATTCCTCCCTCAAAAAAAGAAAACTCTGTAAGCATAAAAAATATCATCTAGTTTGTCCTGAAATACAATCTCAGTGCCTTGACTATTGTCTAGAACAGAGCTAGCCCCCAAGAAGTATCTACTGAATAAATTCAGTAAGTCATGTATTCCCAGCACAGACCCTAATGATGAGGAACGCCCTCCTAGATTCCAGCTTCATGGGAACTACCCACACGACTTATTCTCAGAACCTGCTGCTTGAGAAAGCCCCACCCACTCTGCAAGATCTGGGCATACACACCTAGGCAGCCCAGGCCTGGGAACGCCCTCTGAGGCATCAGGGTGAGGCGAGAGAAATCACTAAGCCTGCATAGCATTACGCCCCGGGTACCCGTCACTGTGAGAACTCCAGGGATTCCCTCTGAGAAGCACTGCTTCCTGTCTGCCCTGGCTCTGGGGCATCGCTTCTCTTCTCTGACTCTGTCATGCTGACCCTTAGCTTAGCCAACACCCTAGGGAAATGCTGGGGAAATTTCAGACATGACAAGGCAGACACATCCATGCATTTGTGAAAGTCACAAACAAGGCCAAGAAAACGAAGAACTTTACAGCTTCAATAACCCAGAGAATTCCAGAAATCAGGTCAAGCCAAAAGTGGCTTTTCAGTGAACACTAAATCAAATCCTCCATTTAGAGCTGCAAGGTCCTGGGAGGGCAAGCCTGTACCCACTGTTTTCTATCTGGGGAGGTGTACATGTATCACTTCTGTTTTCATTTAAAAGCATGAAAGGCGATGTTTTAAAAAATAATAACACTGACCCTAAAAGAGGTTCAAGGTATGGCTTAGTAGTTTGTGAGCCCAAGGAACCTTAAAAGAGGACATTTAAAGAACTAGAGGTGATCAAATTCCACTGGGACTAACTTCCTTCTGCAAAAGGGTTTCCTCTGAAATCACAGTGGGCGGGTGTAGGTCTCCTTGCTGTCAGGTGGCTCTGCACTGTGAGCTGGTCTGAGGACAGAGCAGGATTTTCAGGGACTCTGACAAGTGGATCCATACATTCAATGCTCCTACAATTGTCCATGTTTCCCAACTGTGGCTGTCTGCCAAGAAGGAATTGGGGGTGCCTCTGTTGGCCCTCATTTCCATCATAACCAGTCCTATGTTGTAAATGAAGCTACAATGAACACAGGGATGGATAAAGAAAATATGGTATTCCCCTTGCAGTGGAATAGTATTCAGTCCTAAAAAAGAATGAACCACTGATATGTGCTACAACGTGGATGAATCTTGCAAACATTATGCTAAGTGAAAGAAGCCAGTCATGAAAGGCCACATATTCTATGATTCCATTATGTGAAGTGTCCAGAACAGACAAATCTACAGAGACAAAAAGTAGGCTAGTGGTTTCTGGGGGCTGGGGACCCAGCAGAGTGGAGGGATTGTGGGCGGCAGGCAAATAAATGATGAGGAGTTTTTTTTGCTTTTCTTTTCTTTTTTTTTTTTTTTTTTTGAGCATAACAGCTCTTATTCTTTTTTTTTTTTTTTTTTTTTTTGGCCATGCTGTGGGGCATGTGGGATCTTAGTTTTCTGACCAGGGATCAAACCTGCACCCCCTGCGTTGGAAATGCAATCTTAACCACTGGACCACCAGAGAGGTCCCACAGGGTTTCTTTTTGAGGTGAGAGTGAGGAAAATGTTCTAAAACTGAATGCAAGAGCAATTGCACATATCTGTGAATATGCTAAAAAAACCACTGAACTGTATAACTTAAACGGGTGAATTGTATGGTATACAAACTACACTTCAATAAGGCTATTTTTTTTAATTGAAGTATAGTTAATTTACAATGTTGTGTTAGTTTCAAGTATACTCAGTAAAGCTATTTTCAGTCAAAACAAAAAGACAAAATGCCTAATCCACATATGCCACAATCAGTCCACCTTAAAACATAACTTTGAGTATTTCACTTAGGGCATTGTATTGACTATTTTTAAACAATAAAACAAAAACAAAATAGAACAGAAAATATCAGAGAATATTGCACAGAGTACAGGTAAAGTATTATCTCCTAAAGATTTTCATTTGCTCTGCTTGCACCAGGTCAAAATGTGCTACTTCAAAAACTTATGATGTATTTTATGAAGAGTCTTCAAGTGACCCCCATTCCTCTTGTATCTGATCAGCCTAGGTGACTCTGTTATACAACTCTAGACGGCTCAAGGTTGGTCACTTTACCCATCAATGTCTAGAGTCAAAACCATCATGCACTTTCCTTGGAAGGCCTCCCAAACTTGACTAGTGGGTCTGTGAAACAGCAATCCCAATTTTGCCATCAGTATTAATGACAGATGGGCTTCCCTTGTGGCTCAGATGGTAAAGAATCCACCTGCAATGCAGGAAAACCGGGTTTGATCCCTGGGTGGAGAAGATCCCCTGGAGAAGGGAACGGCTTCCCAGTCCGGTATTCTTGCCTGGAGAATTCCATGGGCAGAAGAGCCTGGTGGGCTACAGTCCAAGGGGTTGCAGAGAGTCAGACACAAGTGAGCAACTAACACTTTCACTTTCTTTTTCTTTCATTACTGACAGATGGAAATATTTTATTCTCCCAAACAATCATTCTGTCCTTCCCCCTCCCAGAGTGCTCAGGTGTCTGCCCTCCTCTGCCTGAAATTCCTGCTTGCTGATGGCATGAGGTTCCCTGCCACAGAACTCAACAAGCCCTACTCCTAAAATGGAGTTGCTCCCAGGAAGTCCCATGTTTCTCTTCATCCTTTCATTTATTGATGGGGTAAATATCTTGTGACTACCTGCTATGTGCCAGGCACACTAGACATACAGTGGCGAGCAAGACAGGCATGGTCATCACCTTCCCAAAGTCCACAGCCCCATCAGAAGAGAGGGATGCTTTCAAGTTCTTTTTATAACTGACAATCAGGTGCTGTAAGACCTTTCCCAAACTATTCCACTCTGCCACTCTGAGGTGTGTTTGCTCAAAATCTGGGTTTTCTAGTCCACTGAGACTCATGGGGGTTTAGAGCTGGAAAGGCCCTTGCTGAACAGCTCCCCCTTTTACTGATGCACCCAAGAAGTGACATCCTTTGCCCCCTGACGCATGACCAGCTAGAAGCACACCTTCCAGCACCCCCATCCCACATCCCTACCTCATAATGAAGCTGAACATGGCCTTCTCTTTATGAAGAATTGAGAGATCTTCAAAAGGAGTGCCTTACATCCTGAACTTGCCAGAGAGGCGGTAGTTCAAAATGTTCAAGCTGCAGCTAATGTGAAAAGAACCAAAACCATATTTGGACCTTACAGAAGGGTTTTCAACAATATAAAGGTTGGGGAATGAGAACAGCGGGAGCCCCAGTTACCAGGAACATTCCCCTCCAGCCTCCTAATAAATCTCCTTTCTCCTTTTTGAAGTTTAAGTGCTCCCTTCTTGAGTGGTCCTCTGATAGCCAGGACCCCCTTCGGCAAAAATAGCTGTGTTCTGTTCCCAGGCCTGGACCCTCAGCATTTATTTGTCTGGTTGGTTGATGGTTGTTTGTTTGGTTGATTTGTTGATCAGTTGGATGGATGAATGGGTGGGTGTGTGGGTGATTTTTTCCTTTTCCCCATCCTCTTAAAAATCTAGCCTGCATGCTACGAGCTCTTGGTTTAACATCCCCAAATCCTAGCAGTTTCCCTAAAAGTCTGTCGCATTAAACATAAAATCTACAGAACACACACCAAGCTACTTTTTCTCTCCCCTAATAAATCAGGTAAATTACCTCCTTTGTTTTTAAGACCATTTCAAGTTCACTCTTAGCATTCTTAGTTAAGGTATTATTTATGTTGTCATTTAATAGAGATTTAATCCACTTTTCAGCACACAATCGTATCACAATATCCCAGAATTTTTCACCTGTATTATTAAAGTTGAGGAGAAAGGTGGTTTTCCTCAGACACAACACTGATCGTTTCCAGATTGCATGTGTTTCTCTGGCATTTTAACCCACCTGAGTTTATAAGGCCCACTAAAATAAATAACAGTTTGGTCTGCAAAGAGTTGGACTGGGCTAATATATGCATAGAGAAATCTCTGTTTATCTCCACTTTCTAGAAACATGGAGTCTTCTACAAATATGTGTATACACAGCAGAAACCATGTGAATCTCCTGTAAATGTTTGCCTTCGTCCTCCTGGGGCATGCTGTCACCAGATGTTTGGTCAAAACAAAATCACACACACACACACCACATATTTGAGCGCCATGCCTCCCCCACTTTTTTTTTTTTTTGAATTTTTTTTCCTTTCATGCATGAGAAAGAACGTAGAAACACTTAGAATAATGACCAGTATGTTCTGTGTTTACTGCTGCTTTCCCTCACTGGAGACTAACTCATAAAACTTTACTCCAAATTAAACAAACCCAGGCTCTCCTTGCAACCAGTCAAAAGCTTCCACTTATACTGAAGGAAATCATGACTTCCATCTCTGAGAGGCTATACGGACACCCCAGTGGAAAGACAATGGGTCTCGCTTTTTCTCCCCATGTTCTGCCAATCCTTGGAGGTGCCACAGTCCTCACCTGGACTCTGGTACCCACAGCCCTTCCCTTGGAATTAGAATGGAAGCTGCAAGAACCATAGATAAACGATATTTTAGAACATTAACATCTTTCCTCCTGTTTTTTAAAATTATCTGATTGCTCCAATGATGGTTATTCAGAGAATTTGAACAATCAAGGGTCTTACCAACAGATAATCAAGAAAGCATCTTTGACTGTGGCAGAGAACATTCAAAGAAAACCAGGTCTGTAATAGATTGAGGAACTCTCTCACCATCCAATCTTTTCAGCTATGACTTCTCTGGGGATAATTAGACGTTGTCTTTGAAGAATCCAAATGAAAGAATGTCTATAAAGCCGTCTAGTTCTGTGCCTAGGGTACAATATATTCTCAGTGGATATGAATTCTGCTGGAGTCCCAGACTTGAGACTGTACTCTAATGATGCATATAAAAGACCTTGAGAAAGAAAACAAAAAGTCTCAAGGTCAGGTCATTCCAGCCCTGACCTTGGCAGTCTGTCTTCCTCTCAGCAACACTTGGGTTTCACAGCCTCCAGCCCCATCAGACAACTACCTGGAAGAAGTTTAGAGAGGATTTCAATTTTAGAAAGACATCTACAAAGATCATTTGATGCAACCCCCCTGCTTCCTACTCTCAACAGTCTGCTTATTTTCAAACATGCCCGGCTGGAGCCGAGGGGGCGTTTTTGTGTGGTCCAGTTCCCGTTTTTTTTATGGATTGTTCCTGCACTCTGGAATCCCTGGAATACTTCAATTACAAAAATTACCATGTGCTGGGTCCTTCCGGGTTGACAAGACTGCCTTCCTTTCTATTTAAGCTGGGTTGTGTTTGTTTACTTAGGAAATGTACTCTTTCTGAACATTCAGACTAGTTCAACATCCACTGAGATAGCCCCATTAAAAATAGGAGGATAAAATATATATTGATATATATATATGTATATATATATATATATATATATAATATGAGGCAAAAAAAAAATTTAAGAAGAAAGGCAAGAGGAGGATAAAAAAAGTACACCCATAGATTCTAACCATGATTTTTATTCAGAACAAACTCAGAAAATCAGGGGGTGCTTTTTCCCTCCATCCTTGAGACAAAGACTTGCTTGTTCTCAGAAGATGGGAGGCTTACCCCACTTTACATCACTGGTCATGCTGTGCAGAGTGATTTTCCTGTTTAAACTTAGTGCTTTCTTAAATGTTATCTTTTCAAAGAAAAATTAGATAACCCTGTGTCCCCAGACTGTATCATATTTGTTTGAATAGGAAACACTAATGTTTTTCTACATGTTTGGAATCTGTGTCAGTAGTAACTCAGGTTGGTGGTTAAGACAGACCCCTTTAATCTCTGGGAATCTCCCTGGCCATCTTCCAGGAGGCAGAAAGTTCACAGTGATTTTGAATAATGATCTCTATAGCTATATGAATTATCTGTATTATTTAGCAAGAGGGAAAGAAAGTTAGATTTACCTTTTTGGTATGTAATTAATGTATCTTTAACTATGTTATTTCCTGGGTTTCCCTGGTGGCTCAGTGGTAAAGAATCTGCCTGCCAATGCAGGGGATGCTGTTCAGTCATTGATCTGGGAAGATCCTACATGGTACAAAGCAGCTAAGCTTGTGTGCCACAACTATTGAGCCTGTGCTCTAGAGCTCGGGAACCACAACTACTGAGCCCACATGCAGCAACTGCCGAAGCCTGCATGCCCTAGAGCCGACGCTCTACAAGGGAAGCCATCGCATTGAGAAGCCCTCCCACTGCAGCTAGAGAGTAGCCCGTGATCTTAGCACTAGAAAAAAGCCTGTGCAGCAACAAAGACCCAGCACTGCCAAAAATAAATAAATATATAAAAAAATTTTTAACTAATTTATTTATTTTTAAAAAACATGTTTTTTCACAAGAGTTTTTCTTCTTAATTTCTCTTCTTTACCTCTATGCCCATGTTACTTTTGCCTTTCACCCAGCCCACTGGCAAACCAACTTTCAACTCCTTTGAACCTCTAAAGACCCTTGTTTCATTAATCTCTACATTCTCATTGGTCTAAAGCAATGTCTGTCCCCTCAGAGTCCCACCCTTTCCCATGAGTCCCAAGTTGTGTTCAGGCACCTGTGTCTGACAGGGAGGGAAGCAGAAATAGCAGCAAACACACATTTCTAAAACAACACATTCTCCATGTGAACAAACTCGCCACCAGGACAAAACTAACCTGTCCTCTATAGCCAGCACTGGCCCATTCAAAGTTTTTAAGAGTAAAAGCTTATTATTAGCACCCCAAACTTTATTTTTCAGTACCTTCACTTTAAATACACACACTGAAGAATTCAATGCCACCTTGCTTCCTAGTATGGTAACCAATCCTTTGAAAATCTAGCATCAGGCCATTGGTGTGCTTCCTCTCCCAGGGGAAAGTAGCTTCATTCTACCTAAGAATGAAGACCTGTTTCCTCCTAGTCATGTTTCAGCCATCAGTGCTCAGATGACAGCAGTAATACTTAAGGTAATAAAACATATCTCTGGTCATCAAAAGCACCAGATAAGTGGTTTGCTGCTCCACTGGAATGAGTAAGCCCTTTGCTAAAAACCTTATGTGTCTCTTTAAACCCAAAGCTTCAAACCTGTGTTAAAGGATAACACTCTTTTCCTGCCTCTCTTTACTCAAGAACAATATCCTTAGCTGCTGCTAAGTCGCTTTAGTCATGTCAGACTCTTTGTGACCCTGGGGACTGTAGCCCACCAGGCTCCTCTGTCCATGGGATTCTCCAGGCAAGAAAACTGGAGTGGGTTGCCATTTCCTCCTCCAGGGGATCTTCCCAACCCAGGGATCAAACCTATCCCTCCTGTGGCTCCTGCATTGCAGGCAGATTCTTTACCACTGAGCCACCAGGGAGGTCTAAAGAATGCCCCCAAATTATATAAGCTTCAGACTCCACAAAACCTAGATCTACTCTGTTATGAACGGAACTGTACTCTTTCCAAAGTGAATATATAGAAGCTTTAGCCTCCAGTGTGACTGTATTTGGACACACAGCCTTTAAAGTGGTAATTAAGGTTAAATGAAGCCTTAAAAACTGGGCCCTAATTCAATGTGACTGCTGCCCTTATAAGAAAATAGACATCTAATTTGCACACACACAGAGAAAAGGCCACGTGAGGACACAGTGAGAAGACGGCCGTCTGCAAGTCAAAGGAAAGAGGCCTCAGGAGAAACCAAACCTGCCAACACCTTGATCTTGGACTTTGAGCTGCTAGAACTGTGAGAAAATAAATTGCTTGTTGTCTAAGCCACCCACATGGTGGTATTTTGTATGGCAGCCCTAGAAGACTAATAAACACCCCTAGAAATTAGGAACCATTTTTTAACTTTTCCACTACCAAATTTTGTTAATGATAACATTCAGTGCTAACTGAAGTGCAGTTAAACAGGTAATCTCATCCATAATCAAAACTACGTTGCTGACAGCACATGATTCACCACAACTTTTCGGAAAGCAAGTTTGAAATAAGTATAAGACATAAAAATGTTCATTCTCATTGCCCCAGTAATTCCTCTTCTGGGAATCTATCTTTAAAAAAAATCACTCATAATATTTTTTAAAACATATTCACAAAGAAGCTCTTTAAAGTATTATTTATAATACTTGCCCATGACTACAAGTGATTCCCCCACCCACCATGAGTTGCAAGCTGTGTGGCCCTTGGATTTCTGGTAGAATCTTCCAGAGATATTTGCAGATTCCCAAAGTTAACCATATATCTATATACGAAATTGTGTTAGTTTATTTGCAAAGAATAATTGTTTCCATTTCAGTATGCATGCTCCTTGGCAATATGATATTTCTTGTCCACCCTGTAAGAGGTAAAATCTGTTTATCCATCCTTTGGTCTGGGCTTGGTCATAGAGCTTACTTTGGCCTATGGAACACTGGCAAATATGATGGAAGCACATTGAAAAATGATTGAGAAATATTTGCATGTGAATTTTGCTTTCTCTTTCTGCACTTGAACCTTGAGGCCTCTGTGAGTCCAGTCTAGTCTGCTGAAAGGTTCTGTGCTGGAAAACCGAGGCACACTCACCAACAGCCTGCAAACCCCAGGTATGTGCTTGAGCCCTTCCAAGGCTATCCAGCCCCAGCCAAGCCATCCCAGGCCAGAATTCTCCTAGCCATCTCAGCTAACCACAGAATCACGAACTAAACAATAAATGTATATTGTTTTAAACTTCTAAGTTTTTGCTCATTTGTTATAGAGCAAAAACTAATAAATAATTTCCTTCATAAAATTCAAATGGGACAAATAGACAAATGCTCATATCTTGATATTGGGCAGTCAGGACTGTTTGACTAGCTCCTGGACTCTAATCTTCTGATTCACATTCCCCTAATGCTTCACTAAGATTACTACTTATCACATGCCCTGGGCCTTTGGAATTGCTTGAGCTGAAATCTCAAAGACAAATATGCAAATGCACATGGTCTGGTTTACTATAAAATTGGAAGTGAGGTGAATCCTCTACATTACATGCTCTCCCTCAAGCAGGCCACTTAAAGTTACAGCTATGGAGAAGATATGGAGGGACTTGCCTGGTGGTCCTGTGATAAAGGTTTCATCTGCCAATGCAGGGGACACAGGTTCAATCCCTGGTCCAGGAAGATTTCACATGCCAAGGGGCAAATAAGCCTGCACACTGAGACTACTAAACCCAAGTGCTGCACCTACTGAAGCCAGCGTGCCTAAAGCCTGTGCTCCACAGCAAGAGGAGCCACCTCAATGAGAAGCCTGCCCACCACAAAAAAGAGTCGCCCCCACTGACCGCAACTAGAGAAAGTCTGCACCCAACAACGAAGACCCAGGGCAGTCAAAAATAAATAAATAATAATTTTCGAAAAAGAAAATATGGAAACTTGAGAAATGTTTTGATGGAACATTAAATAAAAAGAATAAGAATCAAATTTGTCTTTAACTTACGATGACAAATAGGTAAAGAAAAATAGATTAAAAAATAGATAAATAGTTACACTGAGGGAAAAGATGGTAAAGAATTTTACCAAAGTTCATAGAAGCTGCTTTAGGATGCTGAGTTATGAGTAATTTTTTTCTTTTCTATATTTTCTGTAAGATAATTGCATTACCTTCATCAGTTAAAAAATTTATATAGAATTCTTTTTTAAAGTTGTAATCTGATTAGGGGTAGAATCCTTTTATCATTTTTTGTTTTAAATGTTTGCTTTATTATTTTTAACCTTGCTAGCCTACAAATTTAAAAACATAGCTTAAACCATACTATCCCAGAAAATGAAAAAGACTATGGTTTTCTGATTTATTTGGATCTTGCTCTGATAGCTCAGTTGGTAAAGAATCTGCCTGCAATGCAGGAGACCTCAGTTAGCTTCCTGGGTTGGGAACTTCTGGAGAAGGGATAGGCTACCCATTCCAGTATTCTTGGGCTTCCTCTGTGGCTCAGCTGATAAAGAATCTGTTTGCAATGCAGGAGACCTGGGTTTGATCCCTGGGTTGAGAAGATCCGCTGGAGAAGGGAAAGGCTACCCACTCCAGTATCCTGGCCTGGAGAATTCCATGGACACTATAGAGTCCATGGGGCACAAAGAGTCAGACATGATTGAACGACTTTCACTTTCAATACTGAACTAGAGTTTTGCAAAATCGGTTTAAACTCAATTTAAACCACTTTTTGAGACCAGGGCAAGTCTAACTTCACTGAATTATAAACTGTTGAAGCCTCCTGGCTGAGTCCCAGTTTGATTCAGCTCTAAGCTGAGTGCAGAAGCAAAAACCAGTATGCCACATTTTTAGACCACAGCTGCCCCAAGAGATGGCTCCAAACCCAGCTATCTAGCTTGGAATGAATAGACTTTAGCTATCTTCCAGAAAAAATACAGGCCTGAAGCTTCTGCTAACTCCTACACAATTATACCCACAGTCAGGAAAGCATTCGGAAAGAAAAAGATAATAAAATCAGACTCTTTAAGTGTTTTCCTGTGCCCCCACCCCTGCCTCGGGCAATCTTTACAGAGTAATTCCTTTGACTTTTGGCCTCTGTAAATTCTTATTCTGAGCCAGTCTTCCCTCATCTCACATCCAATCATTGCAGAATGTGTCCAAATGAGTGAAAACATGTATTTCATCTCCAAGAAATTTTCTTGTGAAACTTAAACAGAAAAGACTCTGGTCAGTTTGTGCTGCAGCTTTCCTCAAACACTCACCATGGATTTCCCACATCTCTCAGTCAGTTTAACATAAATTCTTACTAGAACTGTGTCAGTCCCCATTAATAAACATGGCTCCTACATACAAATTCAATCACTTTATGAAATCTAATATGTCAAATGGCAAAACCATAAAATAGAAAGTTTATGTAATTAGAATATTAAACAACTGTCACTCAGTTGTAATACAGCCAATTCCACAGCAGCAAACGGCCTCGTTAATATGGAAAGGAACAGGATTCAGTCAGCTTTATTGCTTTGTCCATCAGTCACCCATGAGGGTGGTTCTAAGAGCTGAACTTGATTCTAGGAAAAGTTCTGCCCTAAGGGGAAAAAAAAGGAGGGGGTAACTAAGTTTATAAAATGTCAAGCCAGAATTTTAACTATTTGCCTGCTGCCACTTGAACTTTGTCAGATGCTGTACCTCCTCCACTCAGGCTTTCCAGGTGGGGCTAATGGTAAAGAACCCACCTACCCATACAGGACAAATAAGAGGCAAGGGTTTGATCCCTGGGGTCAGGAAGATCCCCTGGAGTAGGAAATGGCAACCTGCTCCAGTGTTCCTACCTGGAGAATCTCATGGAAAGAGGAGCCTGGCAGGCTATAGTCTATATGGTCACGAAGAGTCAGACACGACTGAAGCAACTTAGCATTCACCTACCTCCACCCAGAGCTGTGTGTCAGGACTTGCAGAGTTGGACTGGAATTTTCCAGAAAAGGGTGAATTTACACATCAATGTTCATAGCAGCATTATTCCCAGTAGCCAAAATATGGAAACAACCCAAGTATCCATCAACAGATGAATGATAAACAAAATGTGGTAGATACTTCCAAGGGAATGCCATTTGGCTGTAAAAATAAATGAAAACAGACACAATAGGACAAATATTATATGATTTCACTCATATGACACCTAGAATAGGCAAATACACGCAACAAAATGGGTGAAACTTGAAAATGTGATGCTGAGAGAAATAAGCAGACACAATAGGACAAATGTTACATGATTTCACCCATATAAGACAGCTAGAATAGGCAAATTCATAGAGACAGAAGATTGACTAGAAGTTACCAGAGGCGGAGGGTGGGGAGAAGGCAGAGGTTTCGCCTAAGGGGTAGAGTTTCTGTTTTAGGATGGTGAAAGAGTTCTGGAAGCGAATGGTGGTGACGGCCGCAAAACACTCATGCGTGTCCTTAAAAGCTATTGAATCTGCACTTGGAAACTATTAAAATGATCAATTTTGTTTTGTATATATATATGTAGTTTATCATAACAAACACCTTAGAAAACAAAGGCTTGAAAGATCACATATTTGGATAAAAAGAAAATGAACACAACTTAAACAACTCTGTACAGCACATGTCTATCCCTCTGCAACACTTTTCTCATCTTTTCAGTCTTCCTTAGCAGAATTTCTTCAAGACTCTATGTAGGATTTCTTATTTTGAAGGTGAGAATAAATAAGAATAAGAATACTAAAGAATACTAAATACTAGAGAATAATAAATTACCCAATAAGTTGACCCCAGGTAGGGTAGTCAAATGAGAACACCCTTATCTCCACTTTATCTTTCAGCCCAATGACCTGTATCACATAACTTCAAGATTATGAAACACTTATCTTATGCTATAAAGAAATAATGTATATCCCTAATTTCAGTTTTGTTTCTCTGCTTTGCATATAGCCAAAGCCCACAGAAGGACGATAGTCAGCCATGTACTCATCACATGCTCAATAAGCAATTTTTCATCATTAAAAGCAATTTATTATTCACATATCAGATACCAAGCTAGGTGATACAATTAGTGAGTTAAACAGTTCAGCTCTGACTGATGTTAGAATCTGAGAAAAATAAAACTCATGCAGAAAAGAGACATAAAACAACCAAATGAAGTTGCTTGGTTTTATTATTTGAAGAAATACAAATGATAATTCCTTAGCAACAAATTATTTAAGGGAAAAAAGTGGTGGTTGGGAGAGGGCTGGTTTCTAAAGAGATTACTGATGATCTATAAGGATCAGAAAGCATGAGAACTTAAAAGATTCTTTTCCAAATCTATTTTTTACAGCTCTTCAGGGCTGAAGACGTGTTAGCTAATAAAGAGGCATTGGACTTGCTGACATGGGAAGGTTTTCATGTCTGGTTCTCACTCACTGAAACATGAGTTTCAGAACTCTATATACTCCTTTCACCCAGACTCTCAAATCAATGTTTTTTCTAAGGTTGGTTCTAACACCTCACGATGAATCAGAGCAGCATTTCCCAAAGTGTTCTCTGTGGAATTTGAGAGGGACCTCAAGCAAAGGGTTCTGGGTTCTGTGGTCAATTAGTTTGGGAAATTCTGCTTAAAAAAAAAAAAAAAACCCTCCCACTGGACGATTTACTGTGCACTTGAGCATTTAAACATCTTCTTCCCTATAAAAGCAGAAGCCATGCTTCGCCTTTTCTATTCTTGCCTGTGGGCAAAATCTACTTTCTGGCCACACTGGAAGGCTTGGCCATGGGACTTGCCTTTGCCAGTAGAATACTAGCAAATATTTTGTGAAAGTGTTAGTTGTTATGTCGTGTCCAACTCTTTGCCACCTCATGGACTGTAGCACGCCAGGCTCCTCTGTCCATGTAATTCTCCAGGAAAGAATACTGGAGTGGGTTCAGTTCAGTTCAGCCACTCAGTCGTATCCAACTCTGCAACTCCATGGACTGCCGATTACCAGGCTTCCCTGTCCATCACCAACTCCTGGAGCTTGCTCAAACTCATGTCCATTGAGTCAGTGATGCCATCCAATCATCTCATCCTCTGTCATCCACTTCTGCCTTCAATCTTTCCTAGCATCAGGGTCTTTTCCAGTGAGTCAGATCTTCTCATCAGGTGGCCAAAATATTGGAGATTCAGCTATAGCATCAGTCCTTCCAATGAATATTCAGGACAGATTTCCTCTAGGATGGACTGGTTTGATCTCCTTGCAGTCTAAAGGACTCTCAAGAGTCTTCTCCAACACCACAGTTCAAAAGCATCAATTCTTCGGTGCTCAGCTTTTTTTTTTTTAACTGAATGATAATTGCTTTACAGAATTTTGTTGTTCTCTGTCAAACCTCAACATGATGGTCCAATTCTCACATCCATACACAACTACTGGAAAACCATAGCTTTGACTATACAGACCTTTGTAGGCAAGGTAACGTCTCTGCTTTTTGATATGCTGTCTATGTTTGTCATAGCTTTTCTTCCAAGGAACAAGCATCTTAATTTCATGGCTGCAGTCACCATCTGGTCTGGAGTGAGTAGCCATTCCCTTCTCCAGGGAATCTTCCTGACCCAGGGATCAAGCCTGGGTCTCCCATATTGCAGGCAGATTCCCTGCCGTCTGAGCCACCGGGGAAGCCCCAAATATTATGTAGACCATATCTAAGCAGAAGCTTTGGATGTGCTTGAATAATTTGGGTCAATTTCTTTGTTCCTCCCCCCTACCATGAGAAGAATGTGTCCCAGATAAGGACAGCTGCTTCAACCTAAGTCCTAGAACAAAAAGAAAAGTGGAACTCAGCAGAGCCAAGTCAAGTCAGAGCTGACCTATAGACCTAGAAGCAAAAAAGTAACATTAGGAGATTTCTGGTCTAAAGACAAAGGAGAAAGTCTCAGAAAGGGCAAGTCTGACCCTAACTGCCAAAATAATAAACAGTGATCAGGCACTTGGTGGTTCAGGGAACTGCTACTGGAAGAGATTTGAAAGTGAACAAGACAGAGGTGGCAGCCTTGAAGAATCATTCTTTCTAGGAAAGAATCAGAAACATAGAAAAGGAGCCACGTGCCTTGGAGACGCAGCAATGAGGATAGGAAGAATATAAGAAGGTAACAACTAAGAAATTTTTAGAATTTCTATAGAAACAAAAAGAATTACAGCATCTCAGCTGATTGCAGTCAACCCCACTGCTATCACACCAATATTATCCTTTATGGATACTGAACTTTATTACCAAAAATGAGATGCAGAATAGTTTCTCATGGAGAGAAAATTTGTCCACAAAATGCCTGGGAATCAAAAAAATCCAACCCACTGTATGTAATACCACTGTAAAAAGAAAACAAAACTATAAAAGATATTTCAGTTAATAAAAACTCTCCCTGAAAAATCCAACCATGAAGCTGAGACACATATAACACAATACTGACTGAGTATTGAGATTATACTGATTGAGATTGAGTTACTTTCAAATAAACCCACATATATTCAAAAACTAAAACTAAAAATAGACAAGAAATAGGAAGAAATAGAGTTCATTTTACTAAGGAAAGAAAGAAACAGAAAAGACAAAACAGTAACTACATGATGTCCAAGGGAGAATAGATAAAAATATAAATTAAACACATTATAAAACAGAACAAATGAGTAAATGGGTTCGTGATGCTGACAGTCAAGGTTCTAACTATAAAGACATATAAAAATGGAATGGGGAACACAAGGAAGAATCTGTGGGTTTGAATTGGAATTGACAGTATCAATATCAACTCATAATATCATTAATAACTTCCTATATGTTTTAAATTCTAAAATCAGAGGACTTCCCTGGTGGTTCAGTGGCTAAGTCTCTATGCTCCCAATGCAGGGGGCCCGGGTTTGACCCTTGGTCAGGAAACTAGATCCTGCTGCAAATAAGAGTTTGTGTCCTGCAACTAAAGATCCCACATGGCACAACGAAGACCCAGTGCAGCCAAGTAAGTAAATACATAAAAATAATTAAAAAAAAAAAAAAGAAAAATGCATAAAGTCAATTACATTCCAGTTGGCTGTGAGTACATCTGGCACCAAAGTCTTGGTATCTAAGTATCATTCACAACAAAAGGAACCAGGGACCTCTGGAGAAATGATTGATTCCAGGACTGGGGCAGAGAAGGTAAAGATGGGTCTGGAATATTTTATTGTGCAGAAAGGAAGGAAGCTCTCACCAAAATGACATAGATCTGTCAAAAGCACACAGGAGCCCCCTTGAAAGTGTTCCCATTGGCCAAATCTGAGGCAATTTGAGCATCAAAACACATGGATGATAATCCACTTAATAAAATAGGAATCTGTGAGTAATGGATAAAAAAGAGAGAGAAGGGAAAGAAAGGTCCTTCCACTAAATAGAAATGTGAAAGGAGTAGGGTGCACTCTGGATTTAAGCTTCCACCCCCTCCCTTTACCCAGGCAACCTTGTCTGATCACAATTTGCACACCTGTATGCAGTGGCCCCAGGGAGCACAAAGAAGCACCTCATTGACCACAATGGTCCAAAAGACAGACTTCTCCAGGGAAGTCATTACAGTCAAGAGGAGCCTTCATAAATCTGGAAAGGGGGTGAAAAAGTGAAGTAACCTAAGGTTACAGACTATGAGGTGCTGATAAGACCTGGTGACAGGAGCGTGGAGTCTCAGTCCTGCTGACAACAGAAAAGAGAAAGAGTTCTGATAAAGAAACAAAAGACTGCTCATCAACTGAAAAATCCTTGAAGCCACAGAGCAAGGTTAGAATTACATAGCATAAGCTACATGACTTCCCCTCTTGAATTATCACAGACCTCAATCGTCGGTCATGGATCTTTTTCCTACTGCTCCTGAATGCATCCTCAGAATCTTTCTCAACACGGTTACCCACTGGCTTTTTATCCAAGGCAAAGGATATCTTTTCTATGTGTATGAGAGCTTTACAAAGTTGGTAGCAGAAAGGGGAAGGAAAAGGAAGAGGAGCCTGGGTGCTGGCTCTCAATTCAGCACCCATGTTGGTGACAGACCTAAATCATACTTAGTATAAGTACATTTTAGAGTTTACAACCCAAACAACTACTAAAATTTTAACATTATAGCAGTTTGGTGCTTTAAAGGTCAATTCCTTTCCAGTTATAAAGAAGAATTATTTCTCTAAGCAGTCCAGAAAGTATGAACTTAACTATGGAATGTCAGAAAAAGCACACCAAACTTCTACTAAATCTACCTGTCGTGCTGGGAATGTTTATAGTCACCTAACCTGAAAGCCAATCAAAATCTCGTGTTGAGCTTCTACACCTCCACTTAAGAAATCAGGAGTTTAAGACTCACACACATAGAAAACAGACTTGTGGTTGCCAAAGGGAAGAGGGGCAGTGGGGAAGAGATAGATTGGGAGTTTGGGACAAGCAGATGCAAACAACAAGATCCTACTGTAGAGCACGGGGAACCATATTCGATATCCTGTCATAAATCATAACAGAAAAGAATACAGAAAAGAATATGTATATGTGTATAACTGAATCACTTTGCTGTACAACAGAAATTAACATAACACTGTAAATCAACTATACAGTACTGTGATAAAACAAAATTTTAAATAAGAAATAAGCAGCTAAGACCATGGGGGCTCCAAGGGACTTAAGATTCCACCAGTTGTCCCACGTTCCCTAAAATCATGGGAGGCTGGGCTTGTTAGCTACAAGCGCTAGTATCTTAGGGCAATAGAATCAGAATAACGCAAACAAATTTTAAAATTTTCATAATAAGAAAAGACCAGACTGGGCCCCATCTCTCTCAAGCCCAGTTTTCTAGTGCTCAAAGCCCATAATGAATCACACAGCTTCTTTATGATTACAGACCTTCCTACTGAAAGCTCCGTTCAATTAGTTAGTATGAAAATTGTCAGCAGGCCTCACACATTAGAGCAGGAGTCAGCAAGTTTTTCTGTAAAGGCCTGGATAGGAAATATTTTCAGCTTTGTGGGTCATGCAGTCTCTACCTCAACTACTCACCTCTGCCCTACAAAGCAGAAGCAGCCCTAAATAAACAAATGGTTGTAACTGTGTTCTAATAAAACTTTATTAACAACTGGAATTGGGCTAGATTTGGCCCAAGGCCATTTTGCTGAGCCCTCATGCTGTTTGCTCAGTGTTGAGTCCAGACGAATGGCTGTCACAATTCCACCCCCAGTCCTGGAATGAGACTTTTCCTTCTGAAAAGTCAGACTTGAGAGAGAAGGGGCAACAGTCTGGTCTTTTCTTACTGGTCTTTATGAAAACTTCAAAATTCTTTTACATTATTCTGATTCTACTGCCCTAAGATACTAGTACGTGTAACTAACAAGTCCAGCCTCCCATGACTTTAGGGAGCATGGGACAACTGGTGGAATCTTACGCCCCTTAGAGCTTCCATGGTCTTATCTGCTTATTTCTTACTTACCTAGTTATTTAAAAATTTATTTTATTGAAGTACTGTAGAGTTGATTTACAATGTTGTGTTGATTTCTATTGTACAGCAAAGTGATTCAAAGTGGTTCCTTTGTTTAATCTTCAAGGGAATGTTTACGAGCTATTGGCTACACCACTGCCTCCTGAGTTCTCATTTACAAAATGTTATGGGGACCACTGAACATGAGCTAACCAGCAACGTGTTGGCACAAAGAGGATCTGGAGGCTCCACTGAAAACACTCCTAGTGCACAGTTAAAATGTCATCACTGGAGATGCATTTTTGCACTCAACCTTCCAACTTGAGTTTGCTGGAAAAGTTCACATTTGCCTTTTCATTCCTCACCCTGTGTTGTGATGGCTTCAGGCCTTTAGCAGGGGCCGTATTTTAATTGTCAGGAGATGTCAACAAGTCGTGAGGGACAGCCTCACACTGGCAGCAATTACTAGAGGGCAGTGATCAATGGGGGTCTTTTGTTAGCATCGCAGGATCACCATCGACTCAGGAAGTAAGTGTCCTGGCGGTTTAGGCGAAAGCTGAAATGGACAAGCAGTTTCACCCTGGCTGCACATAAGCCACAAACCTACACTTATGCCATTAATTATTCCTGCCCAAATAACTGGGAGAGGGGGAGTGTTACCCGCCACCGTCTGCAGTCTACAAGAAGAGGGGGTGGCCAGGCTCACAGAGGTTCTATTTACGGGGCCAGGAAATGCATCCTTCTTGCTTTCCGGGAAAGGGTGATAGACTTACTCTGCTGAGATTCCTTCTGTAAACAAGGCAAGACCACGTGATAGCCACTTGGTAATGAAAGACTGAAAGCTTGGTCGTGTTTTTTAACTCCAGAGATTATATTTAACTGGCATGATGACCTGACAAATTACTCCGATATGAAGAGACACCCTTTATAATCCATAATGCCCATGTTGACTTGCTCTTTTTTCTTGTCTTTTTTATTTTTTTTTCCACTTTCTTGCTTTCTAGTCACACAGTTTGTGCAATAGTATGTCAAGTTGAAAGTTGAGAGAAAGGTCCACTGTGATCATCATCCAACCCTAATTACCATAAAGAATATAAGTACTTAGAATGATGTTTTTCAGGAGCAAGCAGTCAAAAATCTCATTTCCACATTAATTTACTGTTTCTGGATCTTCCCATAATATTCACCTAGTTCAATGCCACCTCCTCAAGAAACTTTGCCCCATCTAAAAGCTAGAAGCAATCTCTCTTGCCTCTGAGCTTCTG
The DNA here is from genome assembly GCF_029407905.1 of Bubalus kerabau. Lineage (NCBI taxonomy): Eukaryota > Metazoa > Chordata > Mammalia > Artiodactyla > Bovidae > Bubalus > Bubalus kerabau. The sequence goes on along the minus strand of NC_073631.1, from coordinate 73,318,276 downwards.
TAGGAATTCTTCTGCATCTTCCCAATACACCCTGTACAGGCTGTCTTTATGTTTCGATGTGAACGTGCCCATCCTCCCCACCTCGTCTGCCTCCTCTGGAGCAGGAATCAAATCCCATCCACCCTTGCAGTCTCCATACACCCACAACAGTGGCTCAAATGAAGTCAGGGCCGGACAAATATGTCATGTATGAGAAAAGTAGCTACTGCCTCTGTCTCTGGAACTCGGGGGACCAACATCAGCATGAGTATTTGGCTTTATAAGTCATGATGTTATTGCATGGGACTTCCCTTCCGATTAAGATTCAAAGAATACAAAAGACCTCTGCTTCCTTGATAACAAGAAAATTTCAGGCAAAATCAACATCAACTGGCTTTTCTGTAGAGCTAATTGAAGAGCTATGGGAACAAGGAAGGCTTGATGAATCCAATTCCAGAGAGAAATGGTGTCACTGCAGATGGGAAAGCAGAATGTCATTTGTGAAATGATCCTGAATTACATTCTCGCTGATGCACCATAGAGTCCTGCCTTCAGAACAACACTGGGCTCTAAAGTCACCTAGAGGATGTGGGGGAAGCAAAGTGAGTTGACTACACAGGGATCCCTCTGATCTCCTTGGCAACTGCACCAGAAACCCCTCTGCATATGGGGTAGTTTCTCACCCCCAGAAGAGCCATCTCAGAGAATTCCCGCCAAATTCCATAGGATGGAAAGCTGGTGTGCTGCCTCCAGATGAGAACAGATAGTGATGAATGAGGCCCTTTTCCAGCGAGGCTCTCACTGAGGAAGTACGCTTCTGAGCGCTGACACCATCTCCCCGGATCACTGAGTAGCACTATTCCACAGGGGCCCCAAGCAATGGAAAGAACATCCAGCCAGAGGAATGTTTCCCATTTAAAAATTGGCTTCGTGGAGAGGTAATTATGTCCTAAGGTAAATTTTAAGTATAAGAAAGGACAGCCATTTCCATACATGAAATTACGCCATTTAACTTTATAATCATATCTTTCCTCAAGCAGTTAAGTTAATTTTTAGATGAAGGGCTTAACCATCTGTTTTTACTACGTGAAATTTCTTATTCTGTAACTTTCGCAGCTATTGGTCTTCGTTTCTATGTGAAAAATCATAGAGATTATCAGGAGTGTAGTTTCAACCATTCAGCCATATCTACAGGATTTGCAGATTTAGGACACAAGGGAGACACTTCTTCCCCAAAAGAGTTTGTGGTCAATAGATTCCTTGGGCCACTCGACTGTAGCAAGTCCCCTTTGTGATGTTTTTCTTGGCACATGGGTTTGGCATAACCCGAATTGAAAGTAACTACTTCTGACACAGTATATACAAAGAAAATGTGCCCATCTCTGGCTCAGTTTGCAAACCTGTAAAGTAGGAATAGCAACATTTACTTACACCACAAGAAAAGCTGCCATTTAGTGTTGAAATGTGTATTTTATAATTATGAAATGAAACTAAGTGATAAAAAGGTATTACTGCTGTTATAGGTAAGACGCCAAAAGAATGCAAGATGTGGGAAAACAGGCTTTATTTATGTACAAAACAGATGACTATGCCCTGTGGACTTTATTCAGAGAAAAAACATGGGGAGATTAAGCAAAATTATTTTAACTAGGTGGAAGAAAAACAGTGGTGACATAAAACTTTGGCTGAGTCTTCCTGCTTTGGGAGGATCATAGGAATTTCCTCAGATTGGTCAACATGACAAATCACACATCTTCATCTTCTATTTCTGACAAAATGAGTTGGACTCTAGTAAAGATTTATTCTCAATGGCTGTAGCAGGGACAGTAGTTCTTGACCTGTTTGATCCAAAGGTCCCTCTGAACATCTGATAAAAAACTTACATCCCTTTAAAATTCACATTGTTGTTGTTGCTGTTCAGTTGCTCAGTTGTGTCCAACTTTTTGCAATCCCATCGTCTGTAGCACACCAGGCTTCCCTGTCTTTCACCATCTCCCAGAGCTTGCTCAAACTCATGTCCATTGAGTTAGTGATGTCATCCAGCCATCTCATCCTCTGTCATCCCCTTCTCCTCCTGCCTTCAATCGTTCCCAGAAGCAGGATCTTTTCTAAGGGGTCAGCTCTTCACATTAGGAGGCCAAAGTAATTAGAGCTTTGGCATTCATCCTTCCAATGAATATTCAAGATTGATTTCCTTAAGGATTGACTGATTTGATCTCCTTGCAATCCAAGGGACTCTCAAGAGTCTTCTCCAACACCACAGTTCAAAAGCATCAATTCTTTGGCACTCAGCCTTCTTTATAGTCCAACTCTCACATCCATACATGACTACTGGAAAAACCATAGCTTTGACTAGATGGACCTTTGTTGGCAAAGTAATGTCTCTGCTTTTCAATATGCTGTCTAGGTTTGTCATAGCTTTTCTTCCAAGGAGCAAGCGTCTTTTAATTTCATGGCTGCAATCATCATCTGCAGTGATTTTGGAGCCCAAGAAAATAAAGTCTGTCACTGTTTCCATTGTTTCCCCATCTATTTGTCATGAAGTGATGGGACCAGATTCGATGATCTTTTGTCTTTTGAATGTTGGGTTTTAAACCAGCTTTTTCACTCTCCTCTTTCACTTTCATCAAGAGGCGTTTTAGTTCCTCTTCACTTTCTTCCATAAGGGTGGTGTCATCTGCCTATCTGAGGTTATTGATATTTCTCCCAGTAATCTTGATTTCAGCTTGTGCTCCATCCAGCCCGGCATTTTGCATGATGTACTCTGCATATAAGTTAAATAAATGGGTGACAATATACAGCCTCAACGTACTCCTTTCCCAAATTGGAACCAGTCCGTTGTTCCAGGTCCAGTTCTAAAATTCACAGAGGCACATCCTAATAACCTCAGTTATTATAACGGTAGCATCTAGTATTTAGAGAATACTTCAGTGGCTGGCATGGTGTTAAGTGCATTTTGCTGTTTAATCTTCACACTAACCCAATGAGGTGGGTATCATTTCCCCCATCTTATGGGTGCCTTTAGAAGCTTAGAGAGGTTGAGTTACTTAGCCTCCCATAAAAAAATTTGCTTATGATTGTAGGGATTCCCAGACCTTACTAAAGTCCAACTGTGCACCACCAAGCAGGACCGCAGGTTAAGAACCTGCCCCCCAGAGACAGAACAGATGCACACAAGGACTCTTCAAGATGTGACTGAGGATGTCGTAAATCAAAGCTCATTCTAAAACACCAAAAACACCACCATAGATGTGTCTACATACAAGCACACATATATGTCTATATGTATGTATGAATTATCATGTCTAGGACTGACCAATTATTATTTTGGATGCTGCTCTCTAAAGTTGATTGAAACTGATGACCTGTCTCACCTCTATCCAGCTCTGTTACCTGATAAGATACTATTATGAGGTGTTTACACCCCTCCCCCAACACACACACACACACTAATCAAACAAAAACTACATTTCAGCCACCAGAAGCCCCAGCATTGACCCTGGGGAGGTGTCAGAAAAGGGCTCCCAACCAACAGACAGATTCACAGTTCCTCCACTGACAGTGATAATGAATAAAATATTACGCTGGGCCTTGAAGCCTCTCTCAGACCCATTACTGATGACCCGCCCTGTCACTGGGCTCCTCTAGGAGCTGGCGTTTAATCATAGGCGTGCAATGACATCAGGGGACTGACGCTGGTTCCAGGGACGGGGTGGTTAGTGTTAAGTGCCACTGAGGCATCCGGTGAGCCATCTCCAAGGGACCTGACAGCCTGCGTCTTTCAGCAGCCAGTATCCAGGTGAGCCAGAACCTATAGCAGAGACTGGCCCTGGACCCCATGTCCACACAGGCTTGCTAAACAGCCCTCCAGCCTCCCATCAGTCTTCCAAAAGGAGGGTCAGCCTGAAAGTCAGTATTACCTGCAGGCTTCCAGGACATCTGCTCAAACACAGAGCAGCTTCAGGAAGAGAGTGCTGGTCACTGGGGTGTGTTTTCCCCTCTTCCTTCCCAACAAGAGACTTTGAAGTTTAGGTGGTAAGCCAAGAGTCCTCTCCGAACATCAGGAGTTGTCAAAAGAAGTTATCCCGTCCTCCTATTGTGGGAATCAGTAAAGAGTTGACTGCTACCCTGAAAGGTGAGTTTTCTAATTAGCATGAAACTGAACTGTGTCATAATCATGTGCTGATCCCCTACCCAAATTTGGTGGCCTGACCCCTGGCCAAGGGAAAAAAGTCAATGTTAAAAAAAAAAAAAAATATCCATTAGGAAATATCAGAGATGGATCATTGTGGAGTGTCTTTAAACTACAGTGAATGAAAAGTGCTTTGGTGCCATTTCACCCAGCATGAAAAAGAAAATATCGATCTAAAGCCAAGATACTTTTTTAAAACACTATCCGGGAGTTATTTACCACCCTCCAACTTTCCAAACAAATCAGTTGTTGATTTGTTTATTCATTACAGAACCAGACACATCTGGCCACTGAAAGCTATCATATGGTGGTGGGGTGAAAAAAGAATTCAAAAATAAAGCGAGCTAAAGACCAAAACATGCTGCAAAAAAGTTCAGGGCTCAGGCACACCTTCCAAGTCATGTTATTCTATGCTATTCATACCACTTTCCTTATTTATGTAAAACAATTTTTGTTTTCTTTTCCAGAAAGAATGCTGCCAATCGCCAGAGGCAGACATGTTTATCAAGCTGTGCATCTCGCAGTCTGACATAAAATCTGTGGCCTTTGGTACAGCTGAAAAACACTCTGTCAACACCATGGAGAGAGCAAGCCCGTGGCTCTGGCCTCGACCCAAGGAGTGCAGGGGAAATGGACAAAAACTTGACTCGCAGCCAAAAATTACAAGATGAGGGAAAGGCAAACTTGAGGCGAACAAACCTTTTCCATCGAGTCTGTTTAACATCTCGTGTAAGCATCCAAACCACAAATCGGTCAGTGCTTAGGTGAAAAGACAAGTTTTTCTCCCTTTTGGAAGGCTATTTCACTTAAGCTTCTATGAATACATCAATTATATTAGCCCTGAAAGTGTCTGTCAGTGTGATGTTAAAAGGTCCACTATTTTACAGACTGCCCACTTCAGAAACAAAATACCCTTCAAACTCCTTGCCCTGAATTGCTTGGGCCAAAAAAGAGCTCCAGGGGAAAAAAAGTGTAAACTCAGCCAGACTCAGAGAGAGAAGAGCCACTGGTTTTAAGTAAACTTGTATTAATATTTGCCAACTTAATAAAACCCCACCAGCACTTGCGTGCCTTCATGTTCTTCAACAAGTCAGGAAAAGCTCTTCTGTGACAGAAAGTGTGAGACCAAAGAGAAAGTTGTCAAAGAGCCCTCACCCCTTCAGCCCAACTGTGCTTGGAAGTTTGGGGAGCCAAGCTTAACAGAAGAAAAGACCAGCCCCAGGAAGACAGTCCTGAGCTTTCCTTCAAGGCAAGTGTTTGGATCCCCAGAGAAGGCATCTACCATAGCCAGACAGCACACCCAAAAAGCACTGTGTCAAGAGAAGCAGTTCACAGGCCTTTGCATAGAGATAGAAAAAATATATATAATGACAGCTCATAATTGTGCGACTTCCAATGGACTGTATTATTACCTGGTGCTCATCGGTCGATTGCAATCACCCCTGGCTAAGCTTCCAGAAGTGGAGCCATCTCAGAGCTGTTGTTTTCATCGTCATGTGTTCTTTCCAAGGCCCTTCTATCCCGGCCTCTTCCAGCCATATCTACCCTCGATCTCCACCACCCTCTATTGCTTTCGTTGGCCAACCCGCCTGAAATGGGAGAGTTTGAATCCTTCATGCTATGTGCATAGCCAACATTCCACAAGATTTATGTCATGAAAGCCTGAAAAAATGACAAATGGTGGGAAAGAGGGCCAAAGGGGGAAGTAAAAATAAATCCAACTATGATTTAACCAAAGGTGGCCCCGTACCTATACCCAGTGGGTCCCGTGAGATCCTAAGGGGCATGGGTTCAACAAGACAGAAAGAAAATGCTTCATGAGTATCTCCATAATGTTCTTATTTCCCATTCAAAATCTCTTTGGAAAAATTTACTTTTCACCCTTAAGTCATAATCCACTTGTGGCAAAATAGTAACCACACACCTATATTGAGCAAGTGGATGACTAGTCATGAGGAGGGGCAATTCTTTTCTAAGATATTTACATCTATTCTCTAAAAACTAAGCAGAGGTGGTTTCCAGCTGTGACTACAGTCATGGAAGGCAAGTTCCCCACCTGAGGGGTGAGGATGACCACACTGGAGGGCAGCTTTTCCATAAAGTAGTCCATTTGTCTTTTGCTATTGCTAAGTTACTTCAGTCGTGTCCGACTCTGTGCGATCCCATAGATGGCAGCCCACCAGGCTTCCCCGTCACTGGGATTCTCCAGGCAAGAACACTGGAGTGGGTTGCCATTTCCTTCTCCAATGCATGAAAGTGAAAAGTGAAAGTGAAGTCGCTCAGTCGTGTCCGACTCTCAGTGACCCCATGGACTGCAGACTTCCAGGCTCCTCCATCCATGGGATTTTCCAGGCAAAAGTACTGGAGTGGGGTGCCATTGCCTTCTCCGTGGTCACCATTTAATAAGCACACTGCAACGTTCACTTTACCAAAGGTCACTGACTTCAGTAAACTATGGCCACCATGCGATGGAATACCATCCCAACACTAAAACTTATTCTTACAAAGAGCTTTAAACATAATAAAATGCTCTGAAATTAAATTAAAAGGACAGCAGCAAGGTGGACAACTGCATTTGCCATATAGTCACAATTATAGGAACAATCTGCCTGTGAGAACTGCAATATCCCAAATTCTGAATGGTGGTCATCTCTGCATGCTGATATTATAGATGGTTTTTATTATTTTCTATACTTTGTATCATCTAGGTGCTCTGTAACAAGTAGGGATTCATTTTATATATTTTTTTTAATTTAATAGAATAAAATCCCTAAAAGGCATCATCTACTTCTTTCAAACACCAGATTTTCCTTAATTCATGGCATGGGATCTAGGATTCTCCTTTCTAAAGCTTTTTAAAATAACAATATTAAAAATACATTTCTGCTTTACAAACTATTTTCTTCAGTCTTTTCTCTGATATTTAAAAGTTCTGTTGAGCTTAACAGAAAATTGGGAGGAAATCTGCTATTGACTTTACACATGCATGTCTACTTTCTAGAGCTGGAACTCTCTAGAACCACATCCACGTGTGCTAAGTTGCTTTAGTCTTGTCCAACTCTTTGCAACTCCTGGCCCGAACTGTAACCCACCAGGCTCCTCTGTCCATGGTTCTCCAGGCAAGAATACTAGAATCGGTTGCATGCCCTCCTCCAGATGATCTTCCCAATCCAGGGATCGAACCTCCATCTCTTATGTCTCCTGCATTGGCAGGTGGGTTCTTTACCACTAGCGCCACCTGGCAAGCCCCTCTAGAACTACACTGTCCAATAAAGTAGACACTAGCCACTTGTGGCTCCTGACCTCTTGAAATGTGAATTGAAATGTTCTGTGAATATAAAGCACCCACCAGACATTTGAAGATGTGGGGAGAAAAAAAGAGAGTATGTAAAATATGCTATCAATAACTTGATACTGAATATACATTAAAAAGGTATTTTGGAGATAATGAGTGAAATTAAAAATATGAAATCATTTCATGTTTTTTTTAACTTTTATGTGGCCTCTAGAAAATGAAAAATTACCTGTGTAGCTCACATCATATTTCTATTAGACTTACATGATCTAAAAAAAGAAAATTCTGAAGAAGTCTGATCAATTATCCATTGTCTTTCTAAGAGATAGGATGTACACATAGACTGCTCGCCCAAGCCCATCTACAGTCCCCATAAAATGTATTCCCTGCCCCTGGTTTGAGTTGCACTACACTTTCAGTGGTCAGATAACTACCATTATTTCCAAGCACGGATGAGTTGAGGCCAATTCCAGGGCAACCATACACACCAGCTACACCTAAAGGAAATCTTGCCTGTCTTCAAACTGACACATATCTCAGAGTTCTCTAACTCCCTAACATCTGCAGTGGACAGCCTCTGTTCTCATGGATTCACTCACATGTTACATCTGTGTAACATTTCATTCAAAGGGTGCAGTCCCCATCTGCGACAGCCTCAAATCTCGCCAAGTCCCCAAAAGCCAAGCCAAGAGACTTCCTCCATGGGGTTCAAGGCCATCTCTCAAAGTGCCCCTCATATAAGAAGACTGAAAATGATTACTCTTCAAAAGGGCAGGGAAAAATATGAAAGGAAGGATTATATCTGCCTGAACTGCCAAACCAAACTCTGAGGAACAGGTCCTCCAGAGAATGACTCAGACCCACATGATGTTTTCCAGGGACGGTGTTTTCACGGGAGGGGCAGCTGTGTATTCGGCTCTCTGGCCAGAGGCTACGCTAACTTTAACAGCTAGCCCACCTCACCACAATGTGGACCAAGAGGACCTTGTTCTCTCTGCTCAGAGCTGCATGCTCTCATTGAAGCAGTCATTAGAATAAATAAAACCCTGACTGTCAATATAAGGAGCAGAATACACACTATCTTTTCAGTGCTGGGGGGCAAGGGGCTGAAGAAAAAAAAGAAAAACAAACTGCGAGGTCTGTCGGTTCCCAGCCCCATCAGCCAGAAGTAATAAGTTACATTCTTCCCCAGCGGGGCGCTCTCAGAAATGGCAAGTCTGTGATCCCAGTCCCCTCCAGGACAGAGGAAGGCAAGAGCATACGCTAAACACACGAACACACAACTCTGAAATTTCCACTTGTGATAGCTTTCTCCTTGTGGCTTCTGTTGTTTAAAAGAAAAACGAAAGGAAGAAAGAGAGAACGGCTTTTGGGTAGGAGTAGACTTCAGCAATGAGGGGTGGGGAGCAGCGTGGAGGGGAGAGACAGACCCCAGAATCCACAGGCTGCAATCACTGTAGCCAGGTTCATGAGGCTGAACCGAGTTAATAACTCCTGATTATTCCCTCCAAGATGACTAATACGCAGCCCTAGCTCATCTACTGAGTGCGTATTTTAAAATAATTTTCCATAGAATTCTCTTTAATCAACCTCAGCAGACTCAACACCTTCATAAAACTAAAGCCCCTTTCTTTACAGAGGAAGAGCTTCAGTTCAAATTTTCCTCCAGGGATGAGACCCCAAAAGTCTAACTCCATCTGTGCCATACTGCTGAGCTGTCATCCTTTTCCCTCCTGACATTTTTGGGCACAGCTTACAGATTAAAACGTTATAAGAAGTAAAACTATAAATATTAAAAGAACAATAAAGATCATGATTTGATTTTTTTAACATTCTAATTATTAAGGCAGAATTTAAGAAGCAAAAACAACATTTAATTGCTTTAAAATATACTTCCCAAATCACTACATTAAAGGGTGTTATGGAGGGTGACACTGTAAGAACATTTAATTGACGTGATTAGAGGAAAGAGGGCTGGCAGCACACAAGGAAGAATCGAATTTGATGGAGAATTTGTTAATTTTTAAATGTCATCCAAGTAATTACAGTCATTATACCTCCCCATGTGCAGCAAAGAAGTAAAAATACCAAGCTCTCCGGCAAATTTTCCAATATATATACATACATTGTTGAAACATAGACGCGTGCACACAAACATACAGTGAAACCAGATTTTAGACTTCAGCTCGTGCTTGCCAAGATTCACCTTAGAGCAAATATTTACTGCGGAGCTACAAAGTTTCCCTAGAGGAGGACCAAAATGGAAGCGTTTGCATACGCTAAGAGTACTTTATATGCGCAGGGGCCACAAGAAAGATACAGTTTAATAAAAACATTTATGGACTTTGAAAGCAAACACAATCCAAGAGGCTTCCATGTGTGGGGAAAGATGTTATTTCGAACACGTTTTCTCTTGAAGATACTTTGGCTGTTTGTAGTGAACAAGTCTCAGTTTCTTCTGAGGCCCCGGTAATCCGTATTGTAAAACATTCTCGGAAACAAATGAAAGAACTATCCGACACCGCCGTCAGAGGCAGGGGCAGAGCCGTGGCTCTTTTCTTTTTCACGCAGACAGAAACTTTACAGAATTTACGAACGTCGCTGCACTAGGGCTCTCTAACCTAAACCATCCCCACCTCCTCCCCCACCCCGAGAATGTCTCTCTCTTAAATGCTTTCTTCTGCATTCTTCCACTCCATCAGCCTACCCCCTGTTCATGATCCCAAAATGAACTCGATGTTTGCAAAAAAAAGTAAAAGAGGGGCAGTGAGGAGGAACATCCACTACTGTGTGTCCTCGCTGTTTCAGCGCCTTTTGGCCTTCACCTCCAATGCTTTCTCCGGGCCTTCGAGCCCACTAAGTATGCAAAGAAAGTTTTTAAAGTTAGCACTTTGCAAGTTTCACTTTATTTTGGTGGGCCACTGGGTGTTGGGGAGGTGTGCAAGCCTGTTCCTCATTAATGCTTTTGTACTTGATTTCTCATGAATCTCAGACTGCATCCAGAGCTGATGACCAAGTGGAATCTTAAAAGAAATAAGTCTACGCCATTTATAAGTCACACAAATAGAAAAAGGAACAACTCCGAGTTTGAAAAACTTTCGGAAAGACCTTAGGGAGCCTTGCTGCTCTATCCTTGGGCTCTATCGCCCCCTGGTGGCGTCTCCGAAACATACATGGTCAAAGGTTCAGCTGGAAGGCTGAACGGTCCTGCCCTCCGCCTGGAGCAGCTCTCCGGTGCCAGCTAGGGTGTCCAGAAGGAGGGGGACAGGAGGAAAAATAAACGTGAGGGGAAGGAACTTCTAGACATACACCCAGTCAAAAGAGTTAAGGCTTCTCCACCCCCAAACAAAAATTCATTAGAGCTGGGTAAACAATACAGATCCTAACAGTCGCTTCATTTTGCAGACAAGAAACTGAGGCCGAGAAAGACTGACTTGCTCTGGGTGTCCGGTTGCTGTGGATTGATTTCCATAACCCGGGCCACTCTGGTCTTTGGGGATGACAGGGTTGGGGGTTCAAGCTGCCAGGAAATATTGAGGAGAGTGGGCCTCACTCTGTTGGAAGCCACGAGGGAGTGATCAAATGAGGGGGCAAGCGGAACGACAGAGTTGTCATAGGCCTGAATTGTCCCCGTTACTGGGTGGGACTGGGTGGAGCGGCTCTCAGGCCACCTCGTCCCCTGGTAGGAACGCGCCGCGCCCCTGGGGCCCCGCCGCGGCCTGGCCCGGCCTCCTAGGCCCCGGGCCGGCAGGCGGGCGAGACACAAAGCAGGCCCGGCGGGCGGCGCTCCGGGTCTCAGGGAGGGCGGCGTGGGCTGATTGATTGATTCACGGCATTTAACCCCCGCCGCCGCGCCGGAGGCGGCCGATCCAGCTGCGGCCGCGGGCCTCGGGTGGCCGCGAGCCCAGCCCTGCGCCTCCCAGCGTCCCCGCGCCCCCGCCCTGGCTCCAGAGAGCGGCCGGCTGGGGGTGCGATGCGGGGTGTGGGGGAGGAGGGGGTGATTTACAGCCGCGCCGGGCGGACTCGAGCGAAATCACTTCGACCGGGGAAACCGACTCCCAAGGCTCAGACCGGAAGAGGCCCTGAAAGGGGAGAGGGGAACGGGGGCAGGAGGAGGCCAGCCTCCACTACCCGCGCGGGCTGCGCTCCGGAGACAGCGGCCATGCAGCTTCCCGCTCTATGCCTACCTTTGTGCCGGGAATTGAGCTCCTGGGAGAGCTGGGTATCCCTCGCCCCGGCGGACCGCTGCCCCGCGCGCCCGCCGCGCAAGCCCCGGGCCTTTTCCACGCGGACCCGCCCAGCCCAAGAACGCTGCTGTCCCACGGCACGCGGGGCGCCAAATTCGCACCTTTGGGCTGCTTTTACGCGGTTGGAAGCAAAAGGAACTTAGACGCTAGCTCCCAGAGGTCCCCAGAGAAGCCTAGGAACCCCTAGGTCCCACCTCTATTTAAACACAATTTGCTTTTTTTTTTTTTTTTTTTTTTTGCAGCTCAGAAAATAAACAGTTAAGAGGGCAGCGAGACTGTGCTTAGAATCTTAAGATTTTCTTATAAATGACCCGAGAGTTTCGTTGCTGAGTTCTCTGCCTCTCCTCATCATTCTTAATACCTAAAAGAAATAAGCGCTCCCTAAAATTTTGGCTTTTCCATTAACTTCTGTATGCTCTCTGATCAAACATCACTTGGGGGTGGAGGGGTGTGCAAATAGTGAAATAAAATAAACGTATGGTTTCAACTTGAACTAAGAAATCCTAAGTGGTAGTTCTAAAGTAAAACGTAATTTTATTCAAATTTTGTACATATATTTGGCTGGCTGTGATGACTTTTCCTACCTACAGCTTTATCACTAGAAACAGGAGTTGGTGAAAATGTGCACAAGGAATATGGTATTAGGTTGGACAACTACTCACAGTTAAGATGCCCAGAGAGACGTGAATTCACTTGAGCACCCTAACCATTACTTTCTGCCCAAACAAAAGTCGACAAAGCCAAGCAACAAAGTTAATGGAGCCCCCTTTTTGTAAGGTGAAGGCTTTTTCAGAAAGATTTTCTAAAATAAATACGCCAACTTAAAATATATTTTTAACTACTGATTGCTATTCTAAAATGCAAGATTATGGGGTAAAAGGTCGAAAGTAAATGTACAACTGTCCTGCTTGTATAAAGGAGTAAAGAAAACAGTTTCCCAGGAAAAGAGAATCAACTTGTAAATGGCTTTACTTGTTACTTTACTTGGATATTTCCTTCTATCCGCCCTTCTCCCCTGTGTCAGTACCATTAGTTCTAAGTCTGGCCTTGAAGTATGGGCAGCCGAACATCTCTATTCTTGATAAACAGAAAAACATATATACTCATAAAGTCAAAGGCATGAGAAATGGAGGTCAGTACTTTCCAGGCTCCACTCCCCAAAACCACTGCGCAGGTTGGCAAAGGCGCTGCCTCTGATTACAAAGACTTATGGAAGGAAAGTCTTTTCTATCTGTAATTGAGACTCCAAAAAGAATTGTTTTACAAAGCCACGCTGCTCTAAAAGCAGCTTGATCCGACCTCGGCCCCACTGGTCCAGCCAAGCTCACTGAGAAGTTTAGGTTCACCCTCAATCTCATTTTAATCCCTAGGAAGCCGAACACACTTCTTAGCCTTTATTCTTAACCTTTTCATCTCGCGTGGTGCTGTGCTTATGGTGCACACTTTAAGGAAATGTTTTTGCAAAAAAATTAACTGGATGAGTATTTTAATCGAAGAAAAACTTTCCTTGGACAAAAATCTCAAGAGGAAGTTTCACATCAAAGCAAGGACCAACAAAGCTTATTTTCGTAATATGGAGATCCTTAAGAGTGCTAGTACCTTCTCACTTCATTTAGCTATGAAATATAAAAGTGTTTGGTTTTCAATTTTTCTAAATTACTTGTGGGGTACAGGGATCGGCGGGATACTGAGATTAGAAGGCGATCCTTATGCCATCTGGCGGTGCCGCGCGGAATTTCGCTGAAGAAGCTAAATTTATCGACCATCTGTGCCTGGAAAGTCTTTGTGAATCTTGTCCTTTAGAAACCAAGGAGGGAAACAGCCTCCCTCTCCAAGGATTAATTTGAAGACAGAGATTCCCTGTGTTGGTAAAAATGAGAGGAAAATCGTGTGCGATGAAAGTTCACCGTTTCATGACATGGATTTCTAAGCTAAACCATCATATATGTGCACTACCTAACTCTTGGGTTTTTAAGATGGATAATTATAGCCCAGTGACATAAAAGTTTGGGAACGGTGAAGGCAAACTGTGGGGTTGAATATTTTGCTGCATTTATCTACTGTGCCGGCGTCTGTGCAATATCCACCACTGAACACCTGAGGGCGCACTCAAGTCTATCCAGCCGCTGGTAATCTGATTCCTTCCTTTATTTGCATGTATTGCCTTGATTGGCTGTTAGGCGTTTAAAACGTCAATTTTACGTCAAACATTGTTCAACCAATCAGCAACCTACTCCAGCGTGATTGGTTTCTACCCTATGTGTCAATCATCTTAAATTTGCATACCAGTCCGCTGGTCCCTAGGAGCTAGTCAGTCGCTTGTGGCTGCTGAAGAGAAAGAATCGGACGGAGAAGAATGAAAAATCACTTTGTTCTAGCAAAGCGAAAGAAAAGTATTATTTTGCTGCTTATTTTTAAGTAAATTTAAGTGTATGTTTATCTAATAAAATATATTCGATTAAACAAAAATAAGCAATCAAAACCTGGTTTACTAATTTTATTTCATGTTTGCTGCTTTAAATATATATATAAATTGTAAAAAGTATATTGAAATGCAGAGAATGGTTGCTAATAACTCATGTCATAAATAGTAATTTTAAAATTAAAGGTGAACATGGGGTTTCTAAATAAAATTACTGTGAGGGTTTAAAAACATGACTTTAAATACTTAGGCAGGCTGAAAGCACTTATTCAAAAGAAAAAATGCACCACGGGGATTTAAAAGAACGTTATTTTAACAGTCCTGTATTTCCACCACTCTGCTCTTTTTACTTACTTACTGTACACACACAGGATAGTACTTGAATGGAGATTTTGTAATGCTTGTATTTGTGCATTTCTTCCCACACAGAAACACCTCAAAATAAGAACAAAAGAAAAAAAAAATCTCAGGGCCCGCGAAGAGGTAATTACAAGTTTTAAATTTCAGAATTCGTAAAACCGAAGCTTTTATTTACCAGTTACAAAATTCTTCTAGGGCTAGTGTAATTTAAAATACGTGCGCAGCTGTAAGACCTTTATTATCTTACTAAAATACGTGCAAACACAAACCAACGACCTAACACTTTATATTAAGAGAAAACTCTCCAGCCTCCTGCCCAGCTCCAGCACTCCGAAGAAACTTCTCCGAAACGAGAATTTGGATGCAACAGGGCAACGGAGAAATGTTTCTGCTGTCCAGGAAGCCAGCTCTCGTCTCTGAAGAATTTTGTACCAGGCGTTAACAAGCACTGGAATAAACTGGAACTGCTCCTACGGCATAGACCTGATTGGGAAATTAATTTCAAATTTTACATTCAATAGCCAGTGGGTTTTTTTCTTCTGTATCTTTAACACTATTGTTTTATTGGTTGCTACAAGTTTTCTTTTCCTTTTCTTCTTCCTTCCTTTATTCCTTTTACTCCTTTTACCTTCCAGTTAAGGATTATCACTGTGTTCCGAGTCTTGCAAGTTCACCCTGAGTTGCTGGTTTGCATAACTACAGGAGGCTAAGATATGTGTGTACCTGTGTGCTGGGGGACCGAGCTGGCTGTGTCAATCTCAGAGAAAGTGAGTTGTGAGGTGCCTATGAGGGCTCAGCTTTGATACGAATCATGACTTACTGTGTGCTTTACAAGAAACGCACAAACGACAAAGGAGTAGAATTAAATCTCTTCCTGAGAGTTTTTGACTATCTTCTTCAGACCCAGGAAAGCATGCATGCCTTTATACTTCTCTTTACGCCCTCCTCAATCAACCTGCTGCTAGAGACCCTCCTCAGTAAATCGCTTCCAGACAGTCTCCCCAGCCCGTGAGTGCCGGGTCTCTGTCAGCCCTTCTGACGCAGCGGAAAATGCCCGCAAAGAGGACTACAGCCACCGAACCAGAAGAAGCAGCTTCAATTCGAGCACTCATCGCCACCACTATCACCACCATCACCCTCCCACCACACACTCACACGCACATACACGCGCACGCGCGCACACCCCTGCTGTCAATCATACACTCACGCCACAGGGCGCATGCGCGTTGATGGACCCCGGCCCGTACCGACCCCACGCCCTTTCCGTGCGTCACCCCGCCTGATGGGCCAATAAGAGGGCGGATTTGGGGGCCGGGCTACAAGAAAACAGCCAATGAGAGCGCGGTTGAAAGTCAAGGATTGAGGAGAGTAAATCCTTCCGTGGTCCACGTTCAGCCGCCCCCGCGATGATTTATGCGTCTCTTTTATTATTTGTAACACTTTGGGAAGTTATTAAAAGGAAGATCTACTGCTTCCTCTTTTTGGGGTGGAATTGGATGGCAATATTTGTCACTGGCCCTTATTAAGGAAGAGTGAGGCGCAATAGAAGGTGGTTGGATGCCGGGTTTGTTTGTGTGGGTACTGTTTTTTATTACCAGACAGATTATCCTTTTCATTACAAGCTGTAGACAGGGCCAACTTCGAAGGTCCTCGTGGCCGAATCATCTTCGATCACTCAGGGAACTGAAACCTGATGCCTTCCACTTTCGTGCCTGTATTCTTGGCGTTGGGAAGAGCCTCTCGAGAAGGTGTTGCAACCTTTGGTTGCAAGAGAAAGAAATAAACAAAGTACCCCCTTCCCTCCCCCCCCTTAACATGGAGTAAACCTCGGCCTTTTTCCGCTTGGATGCTCATTAAGAGTTAGTTGACTTTGTAGCGGATGCAATAAAACTTGGATGGTTTCAGGCCCCAAACAATCCTGGTTTCTGTTTTTCTCTCTCCCCGACCACACCCCTAAGGAAATTGCCTTTTCAGCAGGCGCCTGCGGGAAAGAGCCGCAGGAGACGGATTCCCCTTGGAGACTTGCAGTTGAAGGGGAGGGGAGTCTGGGGGTATAGAAATAAAGGGGGCCAAGGTAAGAGTGCAGGGTGGCAAGGCAGGTCTTTCATGTTTGTATTTGAATTTTCGTCCCAAATCCACAGGACTTAGAGAACACGCTAAGAAGTTAGCGGTCACCCACAGAGCCGCTGACCGTGCTATACAATGGCTGCACTTCTGCGGGATAATACCAGTCTCCAAGGGTGGAATAAGCAGAAAAAGCAAAGGGGGAAAAATGGATACAAGTTTGCTACTTCTGACCTCCAAATATAAATACAAGTTTCAAACGTGAGACACGATTCCAAGAAGGCAGGGGTTTGGAAAGTCTT
Source organism: Bubalus kerabau (assembly GCF_029407905.1). Lineage (NCBI taxonomy): Eukaryota > Metazoa > Chordata > Mammalia > Artiodactyla > Bovidae > Bubalus > Bubalus kerabau. The sequence continues at coordinate 73,301,415 of NC_073631.1, read as the reverse complement.
TGATAGCCAGGTCACAGTCAGGAACTTAAATCGCTGGTCTGGAGATATTTCTACCTGAAATTATGAAAATCTATACAGGAAGGGTTGCTGGGGGATAGGAATGGGGTGATGAGAGACCCAAGGAGGAGGAGGAGGTGGGTAAAAGGAAATAAGAACTGTTTGATCGAAGGGCTGAGTTGAAGGAAAACAAAACCGTGAACTTCAAAGCTCGCCTAATCCCCCTCAGGTTAATTTCTGCTTCCTAAAAAGTTGATCAGGGTCATAAATCATGCGCCCCACCCCCGCCGGTCCTAAAAGTTTCCCGAAAGGTTCTCTCCCCGCCGCCCGCCGCAGGGGCGCGCGGTGATCCTCCAGCCACAGGTTGTCTGCGGCCTCCCGGGGCAGAAGGGCTCCTGGGGCTGGGTGGGCGGGAATCGGTTTACTGGGCGAGGTGATGGTCTCAGGAAGACGCTGCTGGAAGCGGGGGTGGGGGGGAAGGGGGCGGGGGCTAGACCACAGAGAAGCCCCTAAAGTGGCCACTTCCATTCCGCCGGGCCCTAAAATAAAACCCAACCCTCAAGTGTGTCTAGAGCACAGTTAGAAGAAGATTACAGCGTGTTTAGAGATTTGCAATTCTCTGCCGAGCAGTAAAGGTTAGAAAGGCCTGCTTGAGATTTATCAAATGACTTCCGGTAGTAGAGCCCCGGTGAAAGCAGAGCAAATCCTGCAGCCTCTGATCTTGGTTGGTCCAGGGTCTGTAACGCAGCACTCGGCAGCGCGCTGGTGGCACCCTGGGCCAGGCGCGCCCAGGAAGCCGCCAAGGGTCCGCCTCCAGTCCCGATGGGGCCATCCCGGTGTGGTAAAAATCAAGTCAAGGTTTTTCTGCCGGCTTTACCGCGCGGAAAACCCCAGGCGTGGACCAAGCACCTTGCAGCTGACTCTTAGATTAAGGGAAATGTTACCTGAATCCAGGGGCTAACCCTCCCTAAATGAAAGCCATCGCGGTGGGGGCTAGGGAGCCAACCTGCCCAAGGGTAGGAAAATCTTAATCACAAGGGCCCACGTTCCCACCAGTAACAATAAGTAAACAAAATTTTAAGATAAAGTCAAACAACACGTTGTCAAAAAAAAAAAAAAAAAAAATCTAAGCGACAGCGATCCTTGAAGCCCGGTGCGCTTAGTGGGCTGCCGTTCATAGAAGTTCTCTTCTCTCCCGGATTCTTTCCAGGCGGGCACTGACGCGGGAATTCTGTTCGGAGGCTCCGAACACCCCAGAACTGCGCATCACATCCCGAGTGGGACGTGACTGCCCCAGAGCCAACCACAGCGCCCTGGTTTACGTGGAGTTTACAGCTTGGGCTCACCAGGTTAAAGTAAACAACTGAAAGAGATTGTTGACCAAGAGGGTGGGGGGCGGGGGGGTGGACAAAGAAAAAGAAAATAAGAAAAAGCATCTGTTGTTGGACCTCAGCCAGTTCTCTCCAGTACACCGGAAAATCTTTTAAAAAAAAATTTTTAACACTAAATTTTGTTAGTGTCCCTGCATATTAGATACCCTCCCCCTCAAAAAGTATATCCGAAAACGAAAAATCAAGCTGGTAGAATTCGTGATTATAGATGAATAACTACTTGGATTCACACATGTAAATATTCTTTTTTCCGTGGGAGGGAGATTAACATGATCTGTCTATAATAGGGTACACAGACACCCACACACACCGGGATTATATTTCCATTTTAAAAAGCATAAAATAACTCTGAAGTTGTTCAGTGATGGATACATTTTTGACGGTTTAAATATTTTATGATCCATGAGTAAAAGCAGGATTAAATTTCAGGAAATAACAGATTGGAGATTTGATCATTTTCCCTATTGGTGGGGAGCGGGGCGGGGGAGGGGGGCAATAATAGTTTCCCAAAATAAAGTTAAGGGCATAGAAAACCTCAAGAGAGAGAAAAACAAAAAGAAGACTGATATGTTGAGAAAGGTTTAAAGATCACGCGCCAAAATAAAAAATTCAAAGGCAGATTTTCAAAAAGGCCTTGAGGGTTTATATGAAGGGCCGTCATGGCCAGGGGTGGAGTAGCCACATCTGTCCCAGATGTCAGACTTTCTTGTAACGTGTTCCACGCTTTTACACTTTGGTTTCGGAACCGGGAAGGGAGCGCCTGCAATCCCAGCGAGCAATGCGGGCTTCGCTCTCCACATGTTGGTGAACTCAGCCGAGCCCAGGATTCAATGACACTGTTTCCTAATAAGAGGATGATAAGAACAGCTCTCTCTCTTAGCAACCCCAGCCCCGCATAGCCAAGGGAAAGCCGATGTTCTGCACAGCTTCGGAATTAAAATGATTGGCTAATAACTACTGCTCGCACTTTCCGGGGCCCCAGCCTGTCTAAACTCGTTGTATTTACATTCCTAGAGGCCCCGCTGAGGATCTCGCAGAGGTGCATGATCCTCAGCGCCTAGAGCCCCACACCCGGCCTCCAAGAACAGGGCAAAATATTTTCAATACCTGCCCCCCACCTTCGTGAAGAACTTGGGAGCATTCATCAAGTCTGCAATGCGTTTATTCATTGCTGTACTTCAGAGCTTTCTAATCGAATAGGAACCTATTATTTACATCCGTTCCTTGAACAGATATTTATTATCTGTAGGAATATTTAAGGGTCTGTATTCAGCCGGCCACCTTTGACAGGCGCCGTCACCTCACACTCCCGGGTAATGGACCACACTGTGGCTGCATTTAATTTATTGGGGTGAGAAGTTACTGCGGGGGATTTCCAAAGGGGGCCTTTGCACGAAGAGAGGAGCCGCGGCCCAACCCCGTAGGTGCTTGGAAGATTGTATTTTTGCCTCGGAAAAGCGCACACAAACACAACCCAAAATAGGAAGACTATTTCCTTAAGACATGAATTGTTAACTAGGATCCACGGATGCTTATGGGGTCTGTGAACTGGCCTTGGAACTCCCTCAAATGGAAAGTTAAAATTTGAGTAGCAGTTATGGGGTTCTTTAACTTTTTGAAAATCAAACTTTGAAAAAAAAGTTTGTGACCACCACTCACAGATAAAGAAAAAAAAAAAATCATCAAGAAGCCGTAAGTTGAAATTTACACTAAGAGTTCCGAAGCCTTATGTCAGGCCTGGACAGAAGAAATCTGAGAAGCTGGTACAATTAGCAGCGAACCTAGGCACGATTTTTCGCTAGATTTAACGCAATAGATCAAAACAAGCAATTCTGAAATCCTTTAATAGCCATGCCATTGTGATAAACTCAAGAGAACTTGTGGAACTGGCAAACGGCTACCTGGTGTTAATATTAATGCGTTTTTAAGCCAGAATATTTCAATGACTTCTTTTTCCCTCTAAACTTCAAGGCAATCCAAGATCTCTTAATATTGTCATTACCACGGCCAACAGAGGGAATCCGATCCGATGTGGTTCTAAAACAAAATGGGATATTAACCGTGTTTGTTTTCACTTTGATCCATAGGAAATAGGTCCTGCGCCCTGTGACCCATTAAACTAATAAGATTATACACATCAGCAGAGCGGAGGTTCTAATTGTTTCCATCTGTACTACATCTTTGCATTTTAAAAACTGATGAAAATGGGACTTGAGTTACAAAAAAGAAAATATATAGACAGCGAAAGAGTGACAAAGCTGGGCCAGTCGGACCACACATGAAATCAATTACCGAGAAAAGAAATAAGTGTATATGGTTTGCGCTTTCGAGGAAGAAAAAAATGCAGCAATCATTTAATTCATCGGTGAGGTGCAAGTCTTTCCCTGACGCTAACACTAGCTTGAGAAAACAAGCCAATCCGAAGAGTTTCCGGGGGACACGCTACACTATCCCGCCTCTTCATGAATATTTAAATAGCTAGAGTTCTAGATTTCTTATTTAAATATTCAAGACCCTGTGCCTCGCAGGCTCTTCTTTCATGGACTGCAGCCAACGAGGTGGGGGCAAGAGGGAGGAGATACGTTTGTTCTGCGTTCTCGTTTGCTCAGACGGCCCTCTTTTACGTCATCGTACAGTTAAGCCAATCCGTGAAGCTCCCTTTGACAAGCTCCTCCGCCCCTCCAGCCTCCGCTCGTGGCCAGTCTTAGCCAATAGAATGGCTGCATGCAAATAAAAGAACGCCAGCGTTTCTGGCTCCGCCTGCATCCCCGCCTCTTCCCGGGGCGTGGATGGGAGGAGCCGAATGAGGGCGGGGCGGAGGGTGGAGATGAGGAAGAGGCGGAGAAAGCCGTAACACGTGGGATTGCGTTTACCTCCTAGCTTCCTCCCCCGCGGCTCCACCTCCCGCCGGGAGGGATGCCGTTTGGTCATTGGCTGGGTTAAGGAAAGCAGGGGCGGGCTTATTTTGTATAAAGAGTAGGCGGGAGGCCGGGGTTCTAGCTGTAACTGGAGAACTAGAGTCTCGCCCACCTTCCCGGGGGGTGTGGGCGGGAGAGGGGTGGATCCCGACCAGCCTCGCCCAGCTTTCCGCAAATAGCTTAAGGAAACGGTTTTCTGAAAAGATTCGTTTAATTTCACTCTTTAAAGGCAATTCCATATTTCTAAATGGGTCTTTTCGTTTATTTTTACAAGTCTTTCAGGGGTGTGCCATGAAATAAGTATATATTACCAATACATCCAAAAAGAAAATTAATTTCCTTTCAATCTGCGTAAGGTCCGCGGCTCCTTTCTGGCCTTTTGTGAGGAGGAAAAAAACTTTTGTAATAAATTAAGCTTTCACGAGAATTCATTTATGTCTTTACTGTGAATTTCCTGTCTCCCTAATTTTCCACTAGCGGAACTAGGGAAAGCCAAGTTGAAGGGTGTAAAAAGCCAAGAAAGGGTGGAAAATTCTTGCAGGCTAAGCGTCGTGAATTGCTCATGAATGATGCAAGTGTTAAATTGTTTCCAACAGTAATATGCCCAAGGGATACTCAGTTGACATTCTTTAAATAAGAGAATTATTCTTGTGATTTATTTGTTTGGGGTTTGGGTTTGGTTGGGGTTTTTTTTTACGAAAATTTCTGTTTTATGTCCAACTGAACATAGACTTAACTTTTCAGGACTCGTGAAATACGATGTCAGGTGACAAATAATTTGGAAAAGCAAAGGATGAACATGCATTCCGGGAACCTGAGTTTTTAAATACCTTCTATGCGTTTATATTGGATAACATTTCAAAAGCTTTCAGAAAACTAATTACTGTAGTTTGCTCCAAACTAAAATCGGGGACTGTTGATTCCTTAGATTATTCTCAGGCCCATTTGATAGAACCGTGGAAGAAGCAGTGGGCTTGCAGGGCTTTATTTAAACAGAAGTTAAAATCTATAGTAGTAACGAATATATAGCATCCCATACTTAAATTTTGTGTGGATCCCATACTAGAAGACAAATCACATCTTTCCTTTCTTCAGTTCCTTTGTTCCTCGGCGCAAAAATAAGTTTCCAAGTACTACATTAGTAAAATCCTGAGGGATCTCTCAATGGAGAATACCGGTTCCAGGAAAATTACGATCAAGGGGAAAGGAAAGGTTTTCTTGATAAGTCAGTGTGGTCTAATTTTTTTCTCTGAAACACTTTTTGACACGCAGTAAAAGTAGAAAACTTTGCTTACTTACTACCTTCGTTGAGTTTTATCAGTGTGTTTATTACATTTAACTCAATGCATGCTTAATTTTGTAGTCTTAAAAGTAAATGGCTTGAAACATTTCAATAATGAAATAATTAAAATAGCAATAATAACTGAAATTATATTCAGAAATATTTTTTCATTTCTAACAAGTGATTTAAAGTTAAAATGCATGTTAATATGATATTCCAAGCAATAAAATAATGCAAATCCATCTTTAAGCCAAGAAACATTATGTCAGTTGATAATTTGTTAAAATTGTTACCTGAACTCCAGGTAAGACAGACCAGTTAAACATTAGCAGTTGTATAAACTCAATTGTTAGTAATTATAAACGGCTAATTTTACAATATAATGGCAAAAAGTTATATGTTCAGGTTTATCAGTTTTAAGAGTTAGCTCTCTATGACTGTGTTGGTTCTGTTTTAATTAGCCTTGGGATGATAAATAAAATACCAGTTTAACAAATCTAAATGAAAACTTCTTTAATGCAAGCTATCAAATTGTTTTTTCTTTGCTTTTTTTTTTAATGAATACGGCTTTTCTAGTTCTAAGTAATATATGTTCCTGAAAAGAATCTGAGAAAAACTGAAAGGCATAAGCGGGGGGAAAAAATCCTCAAAATGTACACATATTCTCACTGTCAAGAATTAAACATTAAACATTTCCCTATATTTCCTTTCTAACTTTTCCTATGTATAAGGATTGTTCCTTCCTCTTGTTACGAAATACAATTTGGGCTGTATAGTAAGAACTCACTGTCCAAAGCTCAGATTTACATAGCTCTTAGTTTCTGCTTGAACTGTAATTTAACTTTGTAAGAATTTACAGTTTTATTACATCCATATTTTTAAACTTTGTTCTATTACAAAGAAATATGTTAATAAAATAACCATTTGAATCTACCAAAAAATAGAAATAAAGTATGATGATCTGTTCATAAATAATCCACTGTCACTTGTTTGCATTTTTAAAAAAAACACAGTATAATTATATAATTATAATTTTAAAACATAATTAATGGGACCGTTGGGTTAAAAGAGTATGCCCCAAATTAGTTTACCATTTTGTATACTTTAAAAATGATTTATTAAAAGTTTCATTTTCATACTCAAGCAAAGACTAATGAGCGTTTTCTTTATGTTCTGCGTATCTTCTACAACATAACCACCAATTCCAATATTGTTCATATAAACATTTTCTCTGAGTTTTACAAATAGGCTTCTTCCCTATGCTTTCTACTCCTCTTAAGATGTATCTGTTGATTATTCCTATTTCAAATTCTATGAGCATACATAATCACAGCAAACCAACATATTAAAGACAGTGGTCTGTTTTCAAATTGCAAAAATTTTCCTTTAGCCCAATTATGTTTTACTAACAGCATCTGCTTCCAATCTATTTGCACTTTTAGAAATACTGATTTTTATTAATAGCACCTGAAAATACCAGCAAGCCACAAAGGACATGTAATTAAGAATATCATCAAGCAAGTACTTAACTAAATACATGGTTGGCTATGTTTGTGGCCTCTAAATTAAGCCAAAGTACCCATCTCACCATTTCATGTTACAGTCTCTAATGCTATTTACATCTTACTCATCTTGATGTTATGATTCCAATAACAAAGCAAAAACCCTGTTAATCATTAAATCATGAATTCATAACTTTATAATATATTCTTTATATATTTCATTCTTTATATAATTCATTCTTTATAATATATCACATATCCTGTAAATTTCTAAGCCAAGTTATTTCATAGTGACAGCAGACAGTTGCAAAGAAAAACTCATTTTTACATCTTGGCTCCCTTCAACTTAACGGTACTAATAAATTCAAGCAAGAATTCCAATGGCAAATTTGAACCTTTGAATCTTTTTCTAAACTAAGTTGCCAACCACGAGGATGTCTAAATCCGTGTTCTATGCTTTTGTTTTATTTAAATGCACAACGTGCATGAAGTGGATGATTTCACCAATTTTCCAGGACAGTTTAATAGGAAAAAGACATGGAAATGGGTATGCTCCATGAAAGAGCAACAGTTAAGGCCACTTTTTTTATGGATGCAACAATCTAAGAACTGAATAAGAACATACATTTTAAAATCTCTATGTAAGAACTGACTGACCAGTTACTTGCTCACAGCTGGGAAGGTGCTTGCTTCATATACATTTGACAAGACTGCATTTGCCCTTGTGGCTATACACCATCCATAAGAAAGAAAATTAAGGCCATAGTGGAGGTGTTTGTTTTGTTTCAGGTTTCTTTCATCATGAATGTTTTTTAAAATATTTGAACAGCATGCATTCAGAATAGAAAACGGATGTGTGTGTATTTGTGTGTGAAAATTTTTGTTTCGTGGAAACAAGAAGTGTTTTGTGTCCAGAGTCCCATAATTAAGTAATGAAAACAGACTCTTAAAAAAATGAGTAGCTTTACAAACAGTTACCCTATTTAAGGATCCTGTATTCTATGGCCTTTTCTAAAAAGTGGTGAAGCAGTTAGAAAGTAATTTAATGTTCATTTGCTATAAAAATGCAATATATGGAACAAAAACAGTGCCAGAATACCAGCTTTCTATGCAAAGACAAAATTTATCTGGAGAAAGAAACAGAGTCTATTTCCAAAATGTAAAATGAACATTTTTGCTGTTTCCTTTTAAGCTTGGGTTATGTTGAAAAGTGCCTCAGTGTTCTCCCTTCACATCATAGATAGTTCAAGTGAGGTTTCAAAGTAATATTCAGCCTCCACAAACTAACCAATCTTATTTATTTAAATTTGATTGTAATATGAATTTTGTATAGAAAAAAACTCCAGGATCCATGTTGGATCAACTTTTGGTTACAGTGTTATTTGCACATTCTCATGATGGTGAACAACAGAATGTCAGGCAAAATTATACTTTTTAAAATTGTACAATAGTACTGTAACTTCCAGAGGTGGTAATACTACATATTTCTGAGAGGAAAACTGGGAAAAAGTAATGTATTTCATCACTACAGTTTTCTCCCTCTCATTTTAGTTTATCTTCTGCAACATATATAAAATGTCACTATTATTCATAAGATTATTTGAAGGGATATTCAAGGCATATGAATGTATTTTGCTGACCAAACTAAAGTATGAGGTTGGCAGCTGACAATATCTCTGGGGTCTGTTTGCTTTGATTCTAGAAAGAGTCATCAAACATTGAAAATGACCATGTACGGGCTTATACACTTTCAAAACTATATATATGTAACATATGTACATTGTAGAAAATTCTAAAAGCTCAAAGAGGCAAGAAAGTTTACCCCCAACTGTAGAAAATCACCGCTCAGATTGTGACAAGTTTCCTTGAAATCTTTTCTGTGTATATATTTTCATTCAAAAAATTAAACATTGCACATGCTATTTTGTAAACTGTTGAGTGTTTTATGACACTTAATAGATAATGGAAATCTTCCCCTGGTCTAGGATTCTTCTACAACATTATTTGGATTAGCTGACAGCTCTACTTTCAATGATCATAACTGGGTTTATTTAACACATTCCACATCATGAGCCATTTAAGTTGTGTCAGATTTTCTGGCATCATGAAGAGAGCTGCAGCACACATGACATTATATCTTTGTCAGCAGCTGTAGCTATTTTTGTAGGGTAAACTCCTATGAGAGACATGGCATACTTTCAAAGCTTTTTGTTTCTTTTGCATTTTTCTTTCTTTTCTTCCTTTTTTTTTTTTTTTTTTGCGGGGGGGGTGGTGTGGGGGGGGTGGTGGGGGGGTGGTGGGGGGGGTGGTGGCGGGGGTGGTGGGGGGGGTGGTGGGGGGGGTGGTGGGGGGGGGGTGGGGTATGGTGTGAATGTGTTTTGGTCTTCGGATTTTTTGCTTGGTTTGGACTTATTTTATTTTTAAAATGACCAATAAATACTCTTTTTGCTTTGAAAAATCAAAACATTAAAAGCTTAAAAGGGCTAAAGTTCCCATAGACCAGCTTTTTCCTCCTCAATTTGGTGTGGAGCTTTTTATTTCTTTTTGTATGCATTTACAGATAACATATATGTACATATAGAAAATACATCATACTCTATAGTCTTAAATATGATTACAATAATTCAAATTGCACTCATTCTCAGTGATGATCATACATCACTTAAGAGAAAAGGAAGAGAAATTAAAAGCGCTGTAATCAGGTAAAATAAAAATAAAAGCTAAGTTAAAGAAGGTAATGATTTCCTTATTTCCTTTCCACTACTGGAAAAAGACAGCTTAGAGCTTAAAAAAAAAAAAAGTGATCCTTTCTTTACCTAGTGTCAAGTCAGCCCACAGTTTATTCAATCCATAGAGGTGATGAGAAGCCCCCTGGACTGCCAAGCAGAGTCATTCCTAGTATAGAATCTAATCCTAACAGTCCTACCGTGCAGTTGTGTATCCTGGTTGGCACCAACCAATATTACCTTAGGAAATGCCCAGTAGATTTGTTGACAATGAACACCAAGCCTGGACGTTTTCTGTCTTTATAACCAATTTTAGAACTAGGTAGAACTGAATTCCCGCCATAAGTACCAATAGAGAGTAGGAGCGACAGAACTGAATTATGAATCTTCCACGCCCCTTTTAACCAGTTTCGGGGAAGGTAGAAGGAGACCCGCGAGCGTGTGGCTTCTAGCGTAATGGGGGCGGGGGCTTTGTTACCTTCTTGGTGAAGCGGATGCCGCTGTGGAAGGGCTCAGGAAGAGGGCTTAGCACGTTGAAGTGCTTCCTGCAGGTATAAAGTGATCCCCAGAGCAAGGTCTCCTTCCCGGCGCTCCCTCCCCCACCGACCCGCACATTCCCGACGCGAAGCCCAGGGAGGCAGAAGCGTATGAGGGTAGTACAGGTTACAGCTGAGTCGTCGCGGGGCCGCCTCATTCCCCTTCCTCCTGACCCTTACGCACAGATGGGTCTCCAACTTTCTTTCTTCCATTCTGAGATCCCCCATTATCTGTCTCCCCAGTGGGATCACCCTTTCCTACCATAAAGGAGAAGTGTAGCCGGGACAGAGGGTTGGCCATAAGATACAGAAGAAGGGAGAGGAAGAGCTATGTAAATAATAAGAATAATATATAACTCCATTCACTTTTGTTTATCCTTGAAAGTTCTCCCAGCATGCAAATCAACGAAACTTAATTGAATTAAACCCGGTGGAATTTAGAAATTGACCAATTAACTCCTTTCTCCGTTTCTGAGCATCAAACTGATACTAAAACGCCATGAAAACAAACTTCCTGACAGTAAAGACACAGGCTTCAAACTTATGGAAAATACTTTAGAGGCATACAAGACATCAAATAACTGCTACAAAACATTCTGATACATCCAGCCTGAAAGTATCAGAAACAGATGGGCTCACTTCCTCTTGGTATTTCACACCAACTCCAAAATAGTTAAGGAAGAGACTGAAAACAAAAAAAAAAAGAGAAAGTTTTTCCATTTGCTCATCCCATATTGGAAAATTTTGAAAAACCCCAACCCATTCTAATTATATGGTTTTACTGCACTGGGAAATTAATTATTATTGTTCCATTAGAGGTGCTGACAAACATTTGATCTTTCAGAAATGTCTGGGTTTTCTTTATGTAGTCTCTTTTACAAAGGCATCAAGTCTTTCAGGAAAAAAAAAAATCTCATAGACCTCCTGGGTTCTGGCATCAGAGCTTATGCCATATTGTCCACAAGCAAACTTAAATCTTTGCACATGCATCCTTCTTGAGGTTTACCTTCAAAACACAGAATGGAGATATTTATTTTCTCTCTAATTAATATGAGCAAAAGTAGTCTCTCAATTTAAGCCACCCAGATTTCTCTAATTTTTTTCAATTTTATTCATTAACTAAATATTTTCTGAACTTTTATTTCTTTCTGAATTATAGAAAAATCTAGGAACTATGAGTATCTCTCCACCTGTGTCTATTTAAATATCTACAAGTGTGAGTGTATGGATTGCTAACATCCAAGTGCCTGGAGTAATAAAGTAGTTCCTACTTCTATGTGCAAATAGAGTGAAATTCTAGACCAAGGAGATTGTATTTGTGAGAAATATTTACTCTTAAAGACCTCTCCCTGTCATTGTTAGCCTTTTTAATTGATCATTTGGTTCTTTTTTCTGGAAAAATCCATCAAGAGTTAGGATCAAAGATGGAGACCCCAAACTTAAACCAGCTCCTTCCTTCCATCTTCTGTTTATTAAATCAAGAGTTAAGACCGGGTGAATTCAATTATTCCTTTGAAGACCACATCTTTGTTTTGAAACGCAGATCCCTAAAAGCAGCATAACTCAAGCATCTGTTCAACTGAACAGTACAGAAATGTGCCCAGCTTGTGCCAACTCTTAGTTTCAAACACAATCTGGAGTGTAGACCCTGGGGCCAGACTGATTCTCTACTGAGTCAGCCACTGGCCACCTGTGTGACCCTGGGCCAGTTTTATAGCTTTTTATGTCTCTCTCTCCTTCATTGGCATAAAGAGAATAAGAGAGCATCCACAACCTCAAGGAACTGGGGTGAAAATTATATTAATATCTGTAAAACTCTTAGTGCCTGACACATAGCAAGCAATCAAAAGATTATTTTCTCCAAAGACTATAAGTGTTAGGTAGCCTATTCAACTGAAAAACTAGAAATTCCCTTTGCCTAGAAAACAGGATATTTAGGCCTTTTCAGGAATTCTCACAAAGGAAATTTGGTCCATATATTGTGGTTAAGTTAGTGTCCCATGGGGAAAACAAGGGCTTCTTATGCTACCATCTTGCTGATGTCACTTGTTATACTTAGGGCTCTTAACATGCTTTCTTTTCTCTTTGTTTCATTTTTTTCTTTTTTTTTTTTTTTTTTTTGCATAGGATGAGTGCCATGCCCATAACAAGTACCAAATAAATAATTTTATTGTGAATAAATGCAGAAAGAATGGACTGTGAGTTCATTTTTTAATAATGGAGGGGATGGAAGGGGTCATGTATGTGAAGAGTTGAGACATAAATAAGTCCCTCCCTTAGCACCTGCAGGAATTTGGGACCATCGCCAAGGACAGAAACTGAGAACTCTGAGTCCAGTGACCAAGAAGTTGGTTTCTAATAATAGAGCTAGCGCAGCTGACAGAAGCAGAGACAGTAGACCTGAGCGGAAACAACCCGAGAGTCAGGTAAGCTGTTTCCAAGCTTTGACTCCCTCACAAACTGTGTAACATCATCTGGGAAGCCTAGTACTCCCTCTGATGACAATGGGGATAAGAGAGTAGAACTGTCCTTTTGGGGTTCCAGGAACCACCTGAACCTCAGTTACTTATTTCTAAAAGGAGGATGCTAAGCTAGCCGCAAGTGACTATATCTGTGAAAGTGCTGTGTAATCTACATAAAACAATAAAAAAGTTAAAGGCATAATCATAACTGAATTAGAAGAGAAATTAGGGTTAACCCTAAGAAAGAGGTTCTTAAGAATCTATGGCATCAAGTGTATGCTCAGTCGCTCAGTTGTGTCTGACTCTGTGGCCCCATGAACTGTAGCCCACCAGGCTCTTCTGTCCATGGGGATTCTCAAGGCAAGAATACTGGAGTGGATTTCCATGCCCTCCTCCAGGGGATCTGCCTGACCTATGACATCATACCAGACCAGATTTTGAAAGGAGACTGTGGGATCTCTATATGAGAGGAACTTGAAGGAAAGGAGAGGAAAGAACATCTGTGGGGAGGGGGAGTGTAAAGTGTCCCCAGCAATGCTTTTTGGCTTTCAGATGCCATAATTATGCAGCTGCTAAGAACATGCACCATGATGCCCAGTGGCTCTCAGGATCAGGGCAGTGTCACTTCACCAGTGACATCCAGAGGAGCAAGCCAGCATGGCCCACAGGTGTGCTGGGGCATGAAAGAGGCTGGCATCTGGAAGAAATAGAAGAGCTCCAGACCTGCCGGCTTGGCAAGATCTTGTTTGATGGGTGATCTCTTTTTAGAGAGAGCGGCCTACCTGGTGCCATCTCATTTTTTTAAATACTGCCAACCAAGTTTTGTGGGGCCTGAAGCTCAAAAATTTGGGGGCCCCTCTTTGAGGAACAGATCAGGAAGCGACAACAAAAAGTCAAAATGAAGCCCAGGGTCTTGAAAGGGTGCTGTGCAGATGAGGGCCCTGAGATCTGAGGCTCATTAGCTGCCTGGTATAGCAGCCTGCCTACACTCATGTTATTATCTTTGCTCTACAGATGGGGAACCGAGGTTCAGAGAAGGAACACGTCCTGGGGCGTGCGGTTCATGAATGGCCAAGCAGGAACCAGCTCCCAGTCATCCTCGTTTGTGTGACACCATGGCTGTACTTGGAAGTAGGGTGGAGTCTCTGTTCTCACCTGCGTAAATGCAGATTGCTGGAGCCTCTATTCTGGGAAATGTGTTTGCTTCTAACTCTGAAAGAACAGCTAAATGATGAACATCCTCATACGTGAGGATTCCAAAAAATCTAGAGGTTTGCCAGGCCTTGCACACTTGAAGGTTTGATTATGGGAACTGTAAGTGGGGGCAACTGACAACACCAATGATCTATAAATGTTAATAAGAAACAATGTTTATGGCTATGATAACAGGTATAAGCTCTAATGTCTGTAGCAGAAGTCAGAAACACAGTCACAAAAGTGATCCCAGAAAGATAAAGATATCACAGATCCAGTTCAGTGCCATCTTTCTCCAACTAAAGATGAAAACTAAGGCCCAGAGAGGGTAAGTCACTTGCCGAAGGTCACACAGCTTCTAGTGGCATAGATGGAGCTAGGAATCTACTCCTGCAGTTTCACTTCTTCATTGCCAACATTGTCACTGGGGTTCTAATTCCACAAAGCATTCACTATTTACTTTCTAAACAAGGACAGTAATGGTGCTTTCAAGAGTTTAACAATTAACCATGCATTTTGATTTTTACCTAACCTCAAAGATAAATAAAACAGTATCCATGTATAAGATGCTTGGAAAAAGTCTTCAATCATGATCCTTGCAAAAATAAAGAACTTGCCACACCTTTTACATTTGGCTTTTAAATTTTATTTTCTGGTGCTTTCTATAGTTGACTAAAGAATGAGCCCATTCGGGGGTAGTGGGGAAAAGAAAGTTACCATGTCCTTTTGTTTTGGTGTCAGTGAAGGCATATTTTTATTATGAAGTAAAGGACATATTCTTTTTATTAACTTTTATAAGTTCAGTTCAGTTCAGTTGTTCAGTCATGTCCAACTCTTTGCGACCCCATGAACCGCAGCATGCCAGGCCTCCCTGTCCATCACCAACTCCCAGAGTCCACCCAAACCCATGTCCATCGAGTCAATGATGCCATCCAACCATCTCATCCTCTGTTGTCCCTTTCTCCTCCTGCCCTAAATTTTTCCCAGCATCAGGATCTTTTCCAACAAGTCAGCTCTTCAAATCAGGTGGCCAAAGTATTGGAGTTTCAGCCTCAACATCGGTCCTTCCAATGAACACCCAGGACTGATCTCCTTTAGGATGAACTGGTTGGATTTCCTTGCAGTCCAAGGGACTCTCAAGAGTCTTCTCCAACACCACAGTTCAAAAGCATCAATTCTCCGGCGCTCAGCTTTCTTTATAGTCCAACTCTCACATCCATACATGAACACTTTTTTAAGATCACCACCAATTTAAGACTTAAGATGATCTGTCTCCAGGAAACTGGCTACATCTTTCCCATGATCCCAAACCAAGAGATAAAGTATAGTGGTGAGAAAGGCAATTATCCCTCCCATTTTCTACCCTCCTGCTCCTTTTCCTACCCTGGCTACCATCTGGGTTACTGTGAACATAGTCAAGATTACCCTCTATGGCTGTGGTGTACCATAGAACTGTTCACAATGATGGAATGTCCTATATACTGTCCAATATGGCAGCCATAAGTCACATGTGTTTTGAAATTTGAAATGTGGTTATCGGGACTTAGGAACTAAATTTTAAATTTCATTTTATTTTAATTTATTTTAAATTTACATAGTCACATGTGGTTAGTGGCTATAATATTGGACATGTCCAACATAGAACATGTCCATCATCACAGGAAAATTTATGAGACAACATTGACTTAAAGGATTTACCCCTGAGCAAGAGCCTAGAGACTGTGGCTCCTGTCTGACCCTGAGCTGGGCTTCATCCTTTGGGCTGAGCTGAAAGAGAGGCCTCCAAGAGGGCCTGGTGAAGACTCCTGGGGCATCAGGAGGAAAGGAGGTGGAACAGAGTGGACTCACTCCATTGATTCCTACACAATAAAACAGAGAGGGACCTTAGCCCCTGCCCCTCTTTACAGTTGAGAAAACTGCAGAGCAATGAATTAATGACTCGGTAAAACTTAAAACAATCAGTGAGTAATTGAGTCAGGCTCCTAGTTCCCTTCCTGATTAAGTGACAGACCTGTTCCAAGAGCCAGAAAAAAAGTCATTCGTTCTTTCATTCTTTCAGCAGAGACACATTTTGTTTCCTCTGCACAAGGATTCTAGTGTGTAGGATGAACACACAAGGGAGATGTGAGTTGGTAGAGGAGGAGGAGGTGCCATCAGTGCAAATCAAAGGGCTCTCCGGAGGATCTAATAGGGTGATGGAGCAACCCAGGAGCCTGGGACTGAGCCAGTCTTAGCACTGAAAGTCCCTCATCCCAAGAAGCACCTTGGCTGTGCGTGCTCAGCCATGTCTGACTCTTTGCAACCCCATGGACTGTAACCCTCCAGGCTCCTCTGTCCATGGAATTTTCCAGGCAAGAATGGAGTGGGTTTCCATTTCCTAGTCCAGGGGATCTTTCTGATCCAGAAATGGAACTGGTGTCTCTTGCATCTTGTGCATTGGCAGGCAGATTCTTTACCCCTGTGTCACCTGGGAAGCCTAAGAAGCACCTTAGTCCAGGGCAACTCAAGATAGTTGCTCACCCTCAGACTGGTAATAACATCACTGATCCTCCAGAATCCAGGTGAAGCAGAGAATCAAGGCAAATACTGCCTTTGTGTGGGTGGCTCAGGCATTTATTAATACTTTATAAATCTGGAGGAAAAAAATGTTTCCTGGGGTAATAATATCCTGTATTTTCCCCTTCATCTGCATTCAATTGTTCTCAACCAGCAGCCTGCAAGCAGCCCAACTTTTAAATGGACCATGCCTCTTTACACAACATTACGTCTTAAAACATACCTTTAAATGACCATAACATGATTTTAAAACAGAGATATGGAGTGATTAATCCACAATGTAGAACTCTGTTCTGGAGGCTGAGACTGGTTATTACAAGGTGAAAGCACTTATACAATCATCAGTCACCTGCACCATACCTTGCTTTAGTGGAGGTCTGGGGATTTCTAATGGCCTCTTTAAGAATGTCCTGTTTCCACTTGAGTCAGTCCTAGACAGAAGCATTATTCAGGTGCCCATTGAACACCTGGCCTATGGCATCAATTATCCAAAACCCCAGGATGAAGGAGACAGCAGAGCATACCAGAAAGAGTCCAGGGTTAGGAGACAAGAACTTGGATTCGAGTTTTAATGTTGCCTTTAACTAGCCTGTGTGACCTTGGGTAAGTCACTTTAAGTATCTGAGCCTCGGTTGCCTAATCTGCAAAAGAGAGATTTCAACCCCTGCTCTGATTGCAAGAAATGTGAAAGGGCTTGGAAAGTACAAAATATTACACAATGGCAGGGCCTCTGATAAGTGAAGCTGACATTTGAAAAATGTAACTGTAAGTAGAGATCAGGTACAATTACTGGGCTCTGCAGCAAACCTTCACTTAAATCACCTGCCTCCCTGGAGGACAGGACAGGAGACATGTGAAGACAGGAAAGCAATAGCACAAAGAAGCACAAGTCCAGAGAAAACATGTCAAAGGTCTTGAGAAGTCAGAAAAGCCAGGTGATCTCATTCTGGTGTGTTCTTCTGTGACAAAGACATAACCACAAAGTGAGTCATTTAAAACAAACCATCAGAACAATGGTAAGATCCCCAAAAGGCAGAAATATGCATAAGACACACATTCTACTGATGTATCTTTATGGATTGAGTCTCTAGCCTTGGAATGTATGTCGGTATAGTTTTTCTTGCCATTTCTGTTTGCTCACAGGGCTTCATCACAATTAGATCATCCTCACCTGAAGCCCAAATCAGACTCCTTTTCCTGGAATAATTTTTATAGATAGTTCTAAGTAGTCAGCTTCTGCCACAATAATATCACGTAATAAACGACCACCAAACCTCAGTATCACACACCAATAAATATTTGTTTCTGCTCATGAGTCGAAGGGGAGTTCTGATTTGTGTGGGGCTTACTTACGCACCTATGTCAGCATGGGGAGGGCAGATACATGCTGACCCTGGCTGGGCCCTCATCTATGTCTAGGGATTGGCTGACTACTATATAATAGAACCATCTGGAATCTCTTCACATGAACTAACCAATAAAATACAGGACACCAAGTTCAACTAGAATTTCAGATAAAATATATGTGTATTTTTGAGTATAAGTGCGTCCCAAATATTTGCTGAGTCTGGGAACCCTACCTATGTGTCTCTTTCATCCCTCTAGCAGGTGACCGCGGCATGTTCACGCTGTGAGCTGGGGAAAGAACAGCAGAAGCGCACACAGCTCCTTAGACTCTGGGCTCAGAACTGAAGAGTCACTGTGTTCCATTGGCCAAAGCAAGTCACAAGCCCAGCCCAGATTCACGGACTGTAGAATCATCCTGAGAAAGACATAGATACAGAGAAGGTGAAAACTGGAGCTGTTTTGACAAATCCTCTGCTACAGTCCCCAATGGCAAAATCACCAGCCAAAGGCACAGGAACACTATTGCGTTGTTTAGTTGCTAAGTCGAGTCAGACTCGTTTGCACCTCCATGAACTGTAGCCCGTCAGGCTCCTCTGTCCATGGGATTCTCCAGGCAAGAATACTGGAGTGGGTTGCCATTTCCTTCTCCAGGAGAGCTTCCTGACCCAGGGATTGAACTCACATCTCCTACATTTCAGGTGGATTCTTTACTGCTAAGCCATGGGGGAAACGTATGAGTACAATAGCCTAGAAGAAGAGGTACTCAAATGTCACTTGTCCATTGAATTCAAGCAAGGAAGAGGCATGGATTGAGAAAGCATTGAGGACCTTCAGCTACAGGGGAGAAGACTGGGTTCTAGGCCGGCTTTGTAAATTTTCTTTGTTTCCTTGGACAGAACCCTTCTTCTCTGGGGCTCAGTTTCTTCATCTATAAAATGGTAACCTGCACTCCAGGACCTTGCAGTTCTAAGATCTGATATTCTTGAATATTTTAACTCAAGCTACTTACCTTCTTCCATCATTTCCCTTCAGCAAACTCCTGCAGCCTAATGGACTTTATGACTATATTAGCAATGCTATAACTTAAAACCACCCACCATGGTCCTCATGGACTGCTCCCGCATTCAAAGCAAATTTAATCACCAATGCATATCCAATAAAAAAAAATGGAAATCTTCAGGCCAAGGGGACATCAGCTCCTGGCAAGGAACAAGCCTCTTGAATAAATAAATCTGCTTTGCCTAATATTTCCCCCTCTTGATTTGAAGAGAGACAGTAACCCTTTTTCTGTCATTGAATTAATTTGCTAGAAGTGGCTGTAATTTCTATATAAATCCTGAGATTGTTTCTAATTTACATGTTATATATGAATGTTTATGCATGTGGTCCCAGCCTAATATCCTCCAGGGGTCCTCTTGGAAACTGTATGAATCATGTAAACAAAATTAGACTGAAATAAAAAGAATGTATGATATTTTCTTCACTAGTACTAATTTTTTTCTAAGTTTGGTTTTCTCCATAATGGTCTTCCTGCTGACTTTAATTATATTTATGACACAATTATCCTGTGCCAGGCACATCCTCACGTGCCGGCTGCTCATTTGGCATCTGTCTGGTTTGGGGGGATGCCCTGCAGGCAGAGGGGTGGTCTGGCTTGTTTGCTGTTTGTCTTTTGGGAGGCTGCTGAAGGAAGAGGGGCTAGAAGATGGTATAGGGGCATCTATGTGGCTTTTCTCCCTGTCCCATCCCACCTCCCCTCTATTTTATGGGGATGAATTCGGGTCATGGGCAAAACTGAAACCAGGTCCAGGGAACTTCCTCTTTCTGTGGCCTCCCTAGAGTGCTATTTGAAGACCATTACTGCTGTTAATTAATGATTTGCCAGCTGTCTGCACTAATTTTATAGCATTTATGTATGCACATGCGTTGTACTTTAGTCTGTTTCGCAGACTAAACCAAACACAATGAACATGAAATATGAATTCAAACCTCTGATTTCCGTTTCTAGCAGGAGGCCTGCTGAGCTGGTGCAGTTCTACCTTGTGCAATCATTGGGAGGGTGTACTCACCTCGCGGTTGGCGGGAATATGGCCTCCGAAGTTCCATTTTGCTGGGAGGCCCTACAGGGGCAGGGTCATGAAGGGAGCACGCTGTGTCCTGAGTCAGGGGTAACTGTCGAGTCAACAGTCTGGATAACAAGGGCACAGCTCTTCAGAAAGTTAACCCATTCCAGGTCTCTCAAACATTCATCAGAAGGACGTGTCAACACCTCCTCCGGACCCCTTTCTTGTCATGATCTCCTTTCTCTAAATAGAAAATATTGTGTTTGTGATTCTTTGGAACTACCCATCACCGTTTATCCCAGAGATTGTCATTCTCAGGAATATGAGAAGTTTGCATTGGCTGATCTAACAGACACCTCTGAGATTTAGAATTAGAGTGTTTGTCATGACTAGCTTTGGCTTCTATCATTTCTCTAGGCTCACCCAACATCAGACCAGGTCATTCCCATTCAAACATTTGACTGTTCCCTTCCCTTCCAGAAAAATCAAAGAAAATCATAGTCTGCCTACAACAGAGTAAGGTACAGCATAATGGTTTGATTTTTGCAGAACCATTCAATAATAACAACACCCCAAAACATTTTATTTTACTCTGTGAGGTAGAGAAGAAGACCCAGCAGAAATGGGACATAGTCCTTAGAAAGAAGTGGGGGACCTCATAAACACTTATTACGAGCCAGGCCTGTGCTCTGTCATCTTCGCAACAACTTTTCAAATGTTATCATTTTATAGACAATGAATCTGAGACTCAAAGAAGTTAGATTTTCTCTAGGGGAGAAGCAACACAATTGAAAAGAGCATGTAACTATCAAGTGCCAGGCCAGGCCATCCCTGCCAGAAATGCCACAGAGGCTAGGAAGACAGAAAAACAAGCAAAAGCTGGGGTAGATGGTTTGGAGAAGCACACAAGACTTTGGTAAGAGCTGGATAGCTGCAGGCATAGAGAACTTTCCAGAAGAGAACCTAAGTGAGGAATGAACAGAGCATGTTCTCAGGGAACCGTGAGGGTGTTGGCCTGCTTAAGGCTCAGGTTGGGGTGGGAGGAAGCTAGTGGGCTCCAGAGTCCACACTCGAGACATTGGAAGTTGGCTCAATCTGGACACATTCTGAGCTGTTCCAAGGAGTTAAAGAAGGAAGCAAGGTGACCCGAATGGTCACAGAGTCACCACCGTCATTCTGCCTCTTGGGCGGGGCCCTGAATCTGGCTGGAGGACCCTTTTCAGCTTACTAAAGCAATTAAATTCAGAATATAAAGGTATATGTAAACACCACTACTTCTAGAAATGACTAGTAAAATAAGTACCCACAATATGAGTATAAAAGCTGGACACCTTGGTGTTCTGGGTGCATGAGTGGAAATATATTTGATGAAGGCATGAAACAGAGGTTGCCAAGTGGTGCTAGTGGTAAAGAACCTGCCTGCCAGTGCAGGTACATAAGAGACGCAGGTTCAATCCCTGGGTCTGGAAGATCCCCTGGAAGAGGCGATAGCAACCCACTCCAGGATTCTTGCCTGGAGAATCCCATGGACAGAGAAGCTGGGTGGGCTACAATCCAAAATGTCGCAGAGTCGGACACAATAAAAGTGACTTAGCACGCATGAAACAGATCTAACATATCACTACCTTTTGGAGGTTTTCCCTTTTTCTAGGTTTCTTTCAGTTCAGTTCAATTCAGTCGCTCAGTCGTGTCTGACTCTTTGCAACCCCATGAATTGCTTTAGGACATTGCAATTAATCCTGATATTCCAATATCCTGTACTTATGTCCTGTTTATTCATCTGTCCTTATGAACATGAAGATTTTTGTAAAGGCGGGAAAGAAGCAAAGTAAATTTGGGAGATTATAAGGCAGAAATGCTTCTTTAAAAGTTTTCCTTTTCAATATTGAATCAATTCAAGAATTCAGTTGACAAGGTCAATGCTGGGTCACATATCCTGACTTCCTTATACCCACAGCTTAATAATCTAAAAATAAAAATCAATTCTTGTCTGAGGGTTGTGAAGGGCTCATAATTGCTTTAGAGTGAAGCTCAGAACCACTGTGCCTTCTCTGGCCTCCCATTTCTTAGACAGGAGAACACCGTTTTTCAAGTCCAAGGCACTGTCAGTATTAGATTGCATGGTGACCAAATAGGAAAATCTCTGTTTAAGATGAGATGATAATCATTACAATCATCAGGCAAAAATGAGGCCCTTTCTTTAATGCTGCCTATAGAGATGGCAGAGAAGTAATAAGAACCAATTGTTGGTTAGAAATCACTTCCCTTAGAAAAATTGGTTCATAATCATTTTCCTTCCTATTTTCATGATAGTATTTTGAATCAAAGAACTTGCTTTGATTTTTAAATAAAACTGTTTGCCCCCCTTCCAGCTACTGAATTTTCTTTCTCTTTAACCCCAAGATCCAGATGTGCTTGGAACTTCATTATAGCATACACTTTAGCTGTGAGCCTGGCTGGGGTGAATTTCTGGTTTGTTTGCTTTATTAGATTTTGTGCCATTAAATAAAACCTTGAACTTCTAGAATGCTGTTGAATTTCCCATCATAGCTACACCTCCATTTGTACATGTGAATATCTGTAATAGAGCCGGCTTTCTGTTTTTATTAGCACTTCCTTTTTTTGTTGTTTAAATGTATTTATTTTTATTTTATAGTATAAAAAAAATTTACTATGAGATTTACACTCAATAGTTCTTTTATATATACTGCAATTTTACTCAAATTTCACAAAAAAATTAGCATGTAGGAAATTTGAATGAAACAGTATGGTAAAAACAACAAAGAACCAAAAAATCTAAAAAGGAAGTACACCAATAGATGACAATTCAACATTTATTAGGGTTTCAGTTTTGGTTGACACTTAATGCTTGCAAATTTTGAAACAAACTTTGAGATCATGATAACTATTCTGAAGAGATCTCAGCACCAGCATTAAGACTTGTATTATACATTCAGTTGGTATTAGCACCTTCTTATAGAAGTATTTAGCCTTCTAATCAGCCACAGTTTTTAAAAACCAATTCCTGGAGTTTTCATAAAATTTTAAAGTATCTATCAAGAGTCTTTTAACTATAAAGATCAGCCATAAGATGGAAATGGAAGAGTCCATTAAAATCTCATTATGGAAGAGAAATTCTCTGCCACTTTTTCTTAATTCTACCCCATGGGAATGTAACTGCCCTCCCTCCCCCCGCTCTATCTATATAGCGACCGATTAGAATCCAAGGACTGGGATGCGAGGGGTCAGTGGAGACACGCATACACCATCCTCATCTCAGCCTGGGTCATGGAAATGCACACCCAGGTCAGCTTCCTCCCATCCTTGGTCTCCCCAATCCTGCTTCATCCACCTTCTACCACCACAGCCTTGGAGAAGCAAAACATGCCTCCTGAGTCTCCCAAACCTTATTTTTAATCAAAATTTAGGCATTTGCACAACTGATTTCTTTTAGACCAAGCCAACTTTCTTTTAAGCCCAGTCTGTTCTGTGAGGCCAGCTAATTAGCCTGCCTGTACCAGAAGTACTCACTTTTTATTACCTTTAATAAAACAAAGCCAGGTTTGAGGAAGTGTTGGATGGAAGCTGTCTCCAAAACCTCAGGAAGGGAACCCCCACCTTCTAAGCCCCCACCTCCTCCCCAGTAAGATTTGTGGTCTGGTTAGAAGGACCATTTAGATGATGAAAGGAACCAGTGGACAGCCCCTGATTTATAACCAGCGTGATTTTTTTTAATATCCACCAAATTAATATTTTTATGTCTGTTCCCCCATCAGGTTGCTTCGGTTTGAATTTCAACGAGGGGGAGCCTGCCAAGACCATGTAGTAAAATACAACTGGATCATAAATCCCAGCAGGGGTGGGAGAACGTAAGACAGATTGCTAACACCTTAAAAAAAACAACACTGAAACCCCCAAAGCAGGAATTCGCTTTAAAGTATTCCAGGCCCAGCAGGGAACAGGAGAGACACAAGCCTTCAGAACGTGAAAGTTGGTTCGCCTTCCCTTTATCACTTCCCGGCAGACTCCAACTCATAGCAAGCCATTCTGGCAGGTAAATCAGGCCCCCTGAGCTTTCCACCCAACGCCAGGGATGTTTCTCGGGGATGTGTGCTAGAGATAAGGCAGAAATACTCTCAAATGAGCACCTTCTAGCAAGTCGAGTCTTTCTGCAGCCCTTCCTCTGGAATGGCGGTTCACACAGCTCATCAAAGTCTCCTTTCATTAGTGCCACACCGAGGGAAATAAACGCAGCTGGCAAGACGGGGTTTGAAGCTGTAAGAAGAAAGCCATGTGTTTCCTTCCTAAGACTAAAATCATTTCCCTACGAGGAATAAAGAGCTTTTACAAACTTTCTGGAGGGATACGTCTCGGAGGGGACAGGTTGATTACTCTCACACCCGCACTGGGTACCAGCAGGAGAAACAGAAGCCTTGATTTGCTTGGTTTTATAACAGGTTGACTTCACTCGAGCATATATGGAAAAGTAAACGCCCTTATAACCTAGCTTATTATTGCACTCATTTGGATAAACTACAGGACGAATTGAGTCGGCTGAAACATAACTGCTGCCAACAGGAGAACCCTGATAGAGCTCAGTGGATAGCCCATAAAATAGAGGCTAGTCCTGTCTGTCAACACCGGCATCGTAAAGGCCGCTCACTAATCCTCCTCGTGGGCAGCGCTAAATCCTGGCTTCATGTTGTCTTTTCGTTCTGTCACTTGCCTGTCCCTAGGTCTTGGGACACACCACTTGATCTTGGGAGCCAGATGACCTGCTCTCAGCAGATGCATGGAGTGACATTCCCAGTGTCACAACTTCACCAGGAATTGTTTCATAGAAACCCACTTACAGACCAGATTACCCTTTCTCATCACACGTTACCAAACAAACGAACACCCTTCAAACCTTTGTTTCACCCACTCTGTATTCAGAGGCAAAGTCACGGCTGAGACTTTCAGAAAATTTGTGAACAGGCAAAGGCACAGCACCAGAGAGGGTCCAAATCGATGTGTAAAGAGACTCACACGAAATGGAAATGCATGGAGAAACCTAGAGTTTGGTTTGATTTTTTTGGTTAGAATATAAAGATTTTTAGTTTGTTAGTATGGATATTTCATTACAACCATAAAAACAGAATTCTATATATAAATATTTATGTGTGTGTGTGTGTGGTAATATTGAGTTTTTAGGTAAATAGCCTAAAACTTTAGCAGACTCACACAAGTCCCCACAAGTGGAATATAGGTCTAACACAAACCCAAAGTATATGAAGACATTTTTCTAGAAAGGACATTAGTAGGACAAGTACTGAAATTTGAAAAAGATCTGCAAGTTAGTGATATTGCTTTCCTGGATTTAATATCTGCACTGGGGTTGTATAAATGAATCTAGGAAATATGTTCAGGAATAAAAGGCAGCATGTCCACAATTTCCAAACCATTCAGAAAAGTGTTACACACACACACACACACACACACACACACACACGGAGAGAGAAAGGAAACATGATAACATATTAACATTTGAAGAATCTGAATTTAAAATAATTCTTGTTGCTATTTTTTGCACCTTTAATGTAGATCCGAGGTTATTTCAAAAGTAAAAGTTTTTTCTTTTCTTAAAAAAAAAATGTCTCCCTATTTAGACCCCCCAGATTTACTGTGTCTTTTTCTTTTTCAATTTTATTTTTAAAATACTCATTCGTTTATTTTTAATTGAGGTATAAGTGACATAACATTATATTAGCTTCAGGTGTGCAGCATAACGATTTGATCTTTGCATACATTGTGAAATGATCAGCAGTAAGTCTAGTTAACATCAATCACATAGTTATGAAATTTTTTTGCCTTGTGATGAAAACTTTTAAGGTTTACTCTTAGTAACTTTCAAGTATGCAATACATTATTGTTAACTATAGTCAACACACTGTATGTTGCATCACCAGGACTTGTATTTTATAACTGGTTTATACTTTTGACCCCCTTCACCCATTTAGCCCACTCCCCACTCTCTTATTTAAAATAAAAGCCTATAAACATAGTTTGAAAGACATGATTTAAAAGAAACAAGATTACAACTCAGTCAAACAAGTGTAAAGGGAAAATAAAATCCTAATTGAGTATATTTGTAAGTTTATTTATTTGCTTCCCCACATCAGTCTAAAAATGATTTGGTGTAGGTTCTCACCATTTTGGATATCATTTAGAGCCCTTAATCTTGAAAAACAGAGGATGGGGAGCTGGAGATGAGATTGGTAAAACTACCAGTTAAGAGTCTGTCCTGAGAAGAGAGGCTCTGGAAGGAGAAGACCTGGATTCTCTAGGCCTATAGGGTTCCAGGCCCTGGGACTTTTTCCCTCTGTGGCCCTTAGTTTCCTCATCTTCAAAATGGGCATGAAGGCAGGGCTGTCGTGAGGATCAGCTTGGGATGTCTTGTCTTGTACAGAGCCCGTCACCTGCTCAATCAGGGGTGTCTGCTCTCAGCTCGGACACCTCTCCTGCCCGTCTGGAGCAGGGAAATGGCACCCATGGCATGTGGTAGGGCTCACCAAGGGCCGCACAGTTTCTAAGTGTTGATGATAGCCCAGTGGGAAAGACAGTGATCATTAAAGCTCCACGTAGGCACCTGGGGGATCGTCCTCACCCTCAAAGACAAGCCTTTCCCTGTAGCGCTTTAGTAATGGAAACATCCCAACTGTGCTTCTTCCTGTGAATCAAATCCCATTTGGGCTGAAGACCTGCTGACATTTATTAATCCAAATCTGCTTTTCAGAGACTTCTGCTGACTTTGAGCTAAACATGTGGGCCCCAGCCCTGGGCTGAAATGGAAATGATGCTTTCTTCTTTCTCTTTTTCACCAGAAACACCATTCGGACGCCGTCAGAAATTGATGCACCTGAGTACAAAGTGTCTGTTCCCTGCATCCTTCACATGAATGTGGTCCAGGGTCCAACACAAGCCCACACGCACACATGTGCGCACACATCCTCAGCCTAACACATGTCCACATGCACGCATGCACACACATCCTCAGTCCAACACAAGCACACATGCCTCACATGTGCACACACATACTTAGCCCAACACAAGTTCACATGCACGCACATATGCACATACATCCTTGGCCCATAAAAGTCAATGACACCTCTGAATATCTGAAACCCACTACTCAGCAAACACCGTCTCCTTCCTGGAACTTGAGAATGGAGACAACGTCTTGTCATGGAGCATGTGTGTAGCTTCAACTAGCGATAAATCGAGGCCCTATTCCTGATGCATAACAGCATGGGCAGTAACGGGCAAGAACATCTCAGCAGACGACACACATATAAATCATGTTTATTTTCATATCACATTTAAATAATGTTTTGGCTCTGGGGATTTTCCACCAAGTAATGAAGCATCACCCAATGAGAGTCTGCGACGTTGCTCCGATCTGCAATGCCCCTCACAGCAGACGAATAAAGCCTGTGATTTATATGGGTGTCATCAGGGTGGTGGAAGGGCTTCCTTTCCTTTGCACAAGACGTTGCTCTGCATCCAGATTAGAGACGAGATTTATCTGCAAAATAAACAAAGAACAGGTCCCCACACCCTGTTTTTCCCTTCATCACACCAGACGAGATCTAAAACTATCACACGCATAAATATGCACTCACTCAACAGCATCTGCCCTCCACACACACAAATACAGACAGGTTTATTATGAGATAACAGAGCAAACATTCTTGATCAAGATGATCGTTTGTACACTGATGAAGATTTGTCTTGTCAACGATTCTTTGCAGGAAGCATCTAGTTGGTGGGCTCCCATTGTCCCTCTGCAGTGCTGCCCTGCCCCTGTCCACACGGGTGCCTGTGACTATCACACCATACAGAGAAATCAAATTTCCACATATCACAAGGTGATAGTGCTATGCAAATTCACCTGCTGCTTTCTATTGTCTTGTTTTGAGGGAAAAGATGACCTCATTCTAACAAGATTTCCCTTTGGATTGTCATATGAGTGGTTGCCCCTGGTTACTTAGGATGAATTGCAAATCATTATTTTGAAACCATCATGAATTCCTTCTTCCTGCCTGCCTGTCTTCCTTCCTTTCTCTCTCTCTCTTTTTGCCTTCCTTTCTTTCCTTGTGGCAGCCATCTATTCTCTAGAGCTCGTTATGACTCTCTATACATTTTAACTTGAGGCTACTGCCCACCTTGCTAAGTGTAGGTTGCTTCTGACAGTTAGGGAAACATGTACGCTACATTTCAGTGAAGCATGAACTTGTGAAAATACAATTTATCATTTACAGATTGGGATACAAATCTACAGTTCATTCTGCGACTGCCAAAATAGTTCAGCTCCATCCAGAATACAATGAAGTGAGAATAGTAACTCATGTTGTACTGGTACTTTACGATTCGTTGTTGTTTAGTCCCTAAGTCCTGTCTGACTCTTTGTGACCCCATGAACTACAGCCTGCCAGGCTCCTCTGTTCGTGGGATTTTCCAGGCTAGAATACTAGAGTGCGTTGCCATTTCCTTCTCCAGAGGATCTTTCCAACCTAGGGATTGATTCCACATCTCCCAGGAGGATTCTTTGCCACTGAGCCATTCAGGAATCACCTGGAAATAACCAGTGTGTGTGTGCTAATTAGTAAAATAAATATGTCCCTATACTAGGGCTTCCCTGGTGGCTCAGAGGTTAAAGCGTCTGCCTCCAATGCAGGAGACCCAGGTTCGATCCCTGAGTCGGGAAGATCCCCTGGAAACTGAAATGGTAACCCACTCCAGTATTCTTGCCTGGAGAATCCCATGGATGGAGAAGCCTGGTAGGCTACAGTCCATGGGGTTGTGAAGAGTCG
Source organism: Bubalus kerabau (assembly GCF_029407905.1). Classification (NCBI taxonomy): domain Eukaryota; kingdom Metazoa; phylum Chordata; class Mammalia; order Artiodactyla; family Bovidae; genus Bubalus; species Bubalus kerabau. Next base: position 73,272,589 of record NC_073631.1, on the reverse strand, counting down.
GGCACGACTGAGCGACTTCACTCACTTATACTAGGTATTATTACCACAGTTGGTCTTCTCACAGACCTTAGTGACAGGTAGGGCAGTAAGCAGGGCATATCTGACATGTGGTCCTTGTGTGTGGACAAATCACTGCTGCTTCAAGGACCCAAAGGTACTTTATTTTTCTGCCTCAGGTTCACATGTTTCAGTATCACTGGAGAAACCAAAAGTAGAAAGTCTGATATTTCAATAAGCAAAACGATTCCTTGGCTGCCCAAGAGTGGAAAATGGATGGCTGATGGCAACTTTAATGACAAGGATGCTAAACAGCCAGTTTCACTTGAATCAACCCAGAGTCAAGGTCAGCATCACTGGATGCCACCCAGATATTACTAAGTGAGGGTTATTTCCCAGAAAAACACATTCTCATATTTACTGATGCATATGCCATTTTCAAGCCAGAAGGTGAGCCTTTCATTTATGCAGTCTGATTTTTGTGGAATGGAGAGAGATTATAAAGCTCCTTTGTGCAAAGGTCCCTATGCCTAGGGGAAGGTAAATGTATTTTCATATTGTGGTCCAGGTCACACATTTAAAATTTAAATAAAGGCAAGCTCAGATTTCCCTTTACCCTTTGAAGTGGTCATGTCAAAGCAAGTCCCCAGCATCCACCTGTCTGGATGCAAATATACACTTTGTTTCTTGTCATCTTAATTTCTCAGATTTGTTGTGAAGTTGCACTGTAACTATCCATGTAGCAAGGGGAAATGTTTAATCTACAAAGATGATTGCCCCAAATTAACATTTTAAAAAAGACAATCAGAAAAAGCAACAAGGCCAACCAACAAGACTAATCCATGACTGCTGGGGAGGGTGGTCCACCCCCAAAAGTAGGGTAACCACAGTGGGTAGCTGCCTGGGGCAGTTCTGGCTGGTGCTGTTGTCTCGACTCAACTATTAATAGCTTCTCTTTCACTTTCACAGTTGTCCCAGTTTGGACGCTAAATTATAGAGTCAGTCTACCTAAAAGCTGTAGGGAAATCCAGCTGAAATAAGTCTTTTTTTTTTTTATTTTAACGACTCTGAAAACAACCTGAAAATGAAACTGGAGCGGGGGAGGTAAGGAAAAAGAATGTGTGCAGTCAGTTCAATTGCTCAGCCATAGAAGACTTGGTGAGATTGTATCTGTTTTGTTCATGTAATTCTAATTATGAACCAATAATGTGGAATAGAACTAATTTTATTACAACCACTAGTCTGCAATAAAGCAAATGCACAAAATAATTTGTTGAGTCATAAGGTCCAGATACAGATTAACTCAAGTGTTCACGTAGGCAGCGAGAGGAAGGCCCATCACTTCCCATCTCATCTCATGTCCGTGTAGGTGGCGGGTGGGAGGGAGTTTGTCTGGGCTGTTTGGTTAGCAAATTGTAAGTAGATGGAAATGCCACCCTAATTAGATTCTGGATGGTGAGAGCCAGGCCCAGGGGGATGAGCAAGCAGTGGACACATCACACCTCCCTGCCTGGCACCTCACACAGGGTGCATGCCCCATGAGCCCCATATGAATACTCCCGGGCTTTAGGGAAGAAATGGTGGCACTTTTCAGTGATGGGAGTTTGGTATCCTTTGAGCAAAACAGGATGTGTTTTTTCATTCCTGATGCATTTGATGCCCTCTTTAAGGCAGGCATGTGTTTTTAAAATCTATCCCCATTGTGACTGCCTCAATGGCAGATATGGAAGAAGCATATCCCCAGTTACACGGCAGAGAACCAGGGGGATCATCTCTGCCTGGCCAGCTCCACTTTGTCCTCCAGACAAAACCCTGAACATTCCAGGAAGCCCTCTCTAACAGCTCCGCTTGTTCATCTGCACCCCCACCAGTGGTCACCCCGAAATAAGCACTTAGAGTTTGTAAAACTGTTCTCAGATTTTCCACAGCCTGCTGGGCACATTTCTGCCATAGGACTTCACACCTTAGATGGCTGCTTGCTCCTTTGTCTCCTCTCCTAGAGCCTTCAGTTTTTGAGGTCAGGGACATTGTTCTTTTCTGGATCTTCCCAGTCTAGCCCAGTGTCCTGCATAGGGCACTTGGCCCTTACTTGTGGGATGAATGTATGAGCAGGCTGAGACCCATGCAAAAACAAAAATAAGTAGTATAATAATAGGGATGGTATATTTATCAAGCACTCAGTACGTGGCATGAAGATGAGTCCAACTCATCCAGTCTCTCGTTGATTTCATGTTTGTATAAAAATGTACTTATATTTTATATAGACAGAGAAACACATCAATTTCTTTATTTCATGAAAATAGATATAAACATACATATATTCAAAAAATGTATGTGAAACTTGAAAAGGGCACATGATAAATATTGGCCAATGCAACTATATACAACTTTCATCTGTACAGTGACAAATTTTGATGTGAATTTAGTGATGAAAGAGGAGTTAATTGTTTTTAAGATTTCTTTGAAATGTAAAGCTGAATATAGGGTACTTTGTCCCTACTGCAGAGAATAAACGTGGGTACTGCTATGACACAGCAGTGAATCAAAACCACAGATTTTTCTGTTGTCAGTAAATTCAATAATTAATAATAACAGGTGTGAGTGTGTGCTAAGGGTTTTTAATGGATTATCTTGTTTAATCTTCAGAAGGGTTCTGTAATAAAGCATCTTACTCCTACTCTACAAATGAGCAGATGGAGGCTGGGAGAAGTTGGTGATGAGATTGGAACTTGAAGCTAGGTCTTCTTGCCTTGGAAGCCAGACCTTTCTGCCACTGCCCTATCCTCGCACCTGGCTACAAAGAGGATGCTAATGCCTCTAATTCAACTGCTCTTTCCAAAACAAGTTATCAGTCCCAGAATCAGAGGCTTGTGGGGAATACTGCCCCCAAATGGAGGGTTCCTTTACTGTTTTTCACTTTTATCATCACCCTAGCAAGATGAGCGGAGAAGGCAGTGGCACCCACTCCATTACTCCTGCCTGGAAAATCCCATGGACGGAGGAGCCTGGTAGGCTGCAATCCATGCAGTCGCGAAGAGTCGGACACAACCAAAGCGACTTAGCAGCAGCAGCAGCAGCAGCAAGATGAGATGTTGGCAGAGCTGTCCTCAGGTATTGTCTTCGGTCCTTCCTTTGGCCATTTACTTAAAGACTTCATTGTTCTAGAGCAGTTTTAGGTTCACAGCAAAATAAAGAGGAGGTACAGAGATTTCACATATATCCCCTGTCCCCAGAGAGCCTCCTCCACTATCAACACCCTGCACCAGAATGACCCCTTAGTTACAACTGATGAACCTACACTGACTTATCACTATCACTCGAACTCCATAGTTTACATTAGGGTTCACCCTTGGCACTGTACTGTACATTCTATGAGTTTGGACAAATGTCTAATGACATGTCTCCACCATCGCAGTATCAGAGCAGTTTCACTGCCTAAAACTCCTCTGTGCTCCACCTATTCACATCCCCCACTGTCTCCAACCCCTGGCAACCAGTGATCTCCATGGCCACAGTCTTGCCTTTTCCAGAACATCATATAAGTGGAATCAGATTGGCTTCTTTCACCCAGTAATATTCATTTAAGGTTATCCATTTATTTTCATGGCCTGATAACTCATTTCCTTTCAGCACTGAATAATATTCCATTGTCTGGATGATTTATTTATCCATTCACGTAACTGAACGGAATCTTTGTTGTTTCCAAGCTTGGGCAATTTTGAATAAAGCTGCTATAAACATCTGTGTGTGGGTTTTTGTGTGGATGTAAGTTTCACCTTCTTTGGGTAAACACTAAGGGGTGCATTGCTGGATCGGGTAGTAAGAGTATGTTTGGTTTTATAAAAAGTCACCAAACTCTCTTCCAGGGTGACTGTACCATGTTGCGTTCCCACCAGCAATGAATGAGCGTTTCTGCTGCTCCACATCCTGCCAGCTTTTGGTGTTGTCAGTGTTCTGGATTTTGGTTGATGGCAATTTTTAGCACCTGTGTGCACTTGAATCGTGGTGACAGAATATATACAGCCCTTGACCTCATGCGGCTTACATGAGAAGGAGCAGGCATTGATGGTGTCGTTGTATAATTACACAGCCAGGCACTATGGATGGTTTCAGGATGCTGTGAGAGCACACAGGGGCCCGGCTCCTTTGGAGCATTTACACGTGAATCATTTTCACTTTAATCAAAGTTAAATACCATTTACAAAGGACACCTGCAATGTGTCAGCCCCTCTCCTATTTACATCCCAGTTCTGTAAAGTAGGCATTATTATGCCCAATCACTGGTGAGAAAAACTGAAGCTGAGAGAGGTTAGGAAACCTGCCAGAGGTTGGCAGGGGGCAAGCCAGGGTTTGAATGAGGACCAACAAGTTCCAAGGCTCTTGGTTTCTTCTTTACCCCCAGCTCCCTCCTCATATTGCAAGGATCCCTGTAAGCCCCAGTGACAAAGCCAGGAGAGAGTTGGAGATGCCACACCGTCGTTGCACTGAAAATCTTTTGTCTGCCTGCACTGATCCATCTCCGGCCCCCTCCAACTCACCCTCATGTCCCTCTCCTGCCAAACCCTCCGGAGCAGCCGAGGCCTCCGTTTAGTACACAAGTTGGGGATGCTTTCAAGGCGTGGTCCTCTTCCCTTCACACACCCTCACTAGACAGAAATGCAATTCTGGCTTCTTGGCCTGGGCCAGGGCCTGTTTCTTATAACACCCTTGACCCTCTTTTGCCCCCTGGTTAATTCCTGTCTCCCAAGGTCATGTCCTCCAGTGAAGTGTCCCCTGGTTGCTCCATCCTTCGAGGCTCAGCCTGCTTGCTCCCTCTCTAGCCCAGCATCCATCCCACGGATTGGAAATGGTGGGAATTCCTGGCACGTCTCCCTCCTGGGCCTGGAGCTCCTGAAGGGCAGGGACCCCACTATGCCTTGGTCAAGCGCAGTAAAGCGCCTGGCACCCAGAACTGAGCGTTAAATATCTGCAAACTGAATTAAGCTGACTTTTGTCATCATGGAGGGGATAGAAGAAGAAAAGTCCTTTCTTTCTTTCTTCACATTTCATACTCTTGGCTGCAACATTTAGACCTAAGCCAAATTCACCCATAGATATCCAATAACCTCAAATCCTTGACAATTACTTGTCACCATTTTTGCTTACTAAATGGCTATAATTTAACTAGTCTCCCTTTCCTTGGAATATGAATATCCTTATTGAAATAAATTTCAACACACTTTTTAATGACAAAATACTTCTACATTTCATCCACAATCTTCATTCTTGTTTCATAGACTAGCTCTGTATGTCTTTTATTTAAATGAATAGGTCTCAAGAAAAACATAAAAAATGGCTCAATTATTGTATGTGATAATTAATCTCTGAAATTAAAAACTGTCCTCTGTCCAACTGATTTACAAAGAACCTCTTAATGGGCAAAAGAAACTGCTTAATAATCTGCCTTCTGACAAATAAAATTAAAAAACCAATAATTTTTTAGAGGTGAAAGAGCTTTTTTTCAAGATAGCACATGGCTTCAGTTTTAAATATTATACCAGTGTTAATGTATTAATTATTTTGACATTGTGGTGGTAACCCATTTGAAAAAGGACTGAAAGAAAGGATTTTCCCAGCATCCTCCTGCGTCTTCCACTCTGCCTCTAAGTAAGCCCCAAGCTTATAAATAAATCAAGAAACATGCTAATGACTAAAGCGGGGCACAATTACAGGCTCTGGCAATTCCATAGAAGGGGCACCAGGGGGCACTACAGGACCACATTTGGTAATTCCAGGCGCCATTTTACCCTTGGACTTGGGAAAATAATTTTTTGAAAAAAAAACGTTAACCTTCTGAGCCCCGGACGTCGTTTTATTTATTACTTTCAATATGCCATTGCCACTCATCTTAACTAACCCGGCTTGGAAGGTTATTTTAAAGGACAGTGCCATAAAAAGTAAACACAGTCAGGCTTCTTGGCTTTATCTCCCTGTAGAATGTCGCCCTGGGTGTGTGTTGGGGGAGGCGGGAGGGCGGGGGGCGGGGGAGTAGGGGGTGGGGGTGGGGGGTAGGGGGTGGTGGTGGGGGGGTAGGGGGTGGTGGTGGCGGGGATGGGGGGGTAGGGGGTGGGTGTGTGTCTGTACATTTTTATTATTAGCTTTACAATTAAAGAAACAATTCACAGAGTTCAAAACTACAATAGAGGGAGTTCCCTGCCCGCCCAAAACCTTGGTGTGTCAGGCAAATGGGTTGTTTTCATTGTTATTACTTGTGTACCTGTCTTCATTCATTTATTAATTCAATATCAGCAAATATTTATTAAGCCCTTAATGTGCCAGGTCCTGGGTACGTCAGGAGACTTGAGCCATGTCCCTTCCCCCAGGGTCTTATCCAAGGTGAGAAAACAGTTCTCTTTCCTCCTGAGAGCCAGATTTCATCTTAGAGCCTGAAAATCCCTAAGTGAAAGGTGACAAGTGCTGTTTAGATCATTTCTCTTTCCACTGCTAGCCAGAATTTTTTTTTTTTTTTTTTTTTTTTTTCAAAAGAAAAGAGTTAAATCATTGCTCTCTAGATGTGTCAGTTTCAGCCTGAGCATGAGGGCTTAAAATCTCAAGCAGGAACTATATGCTAAATGACTGAATTGTTATTAATCAAATAAAATAGATGCTCCTGAGTTATTGTTTTTCTTTTCCTTTCAAAATCCTATGTCGATTAGGATGAATTGTGTTGAAATTTAATAAGAAACAGAAGAACATGCCACCACTCTCGGCATCTGATGGAGCCTGCTTTCTGGACTCAGCTGGGCCCTGCTTGGCAGTTCAGGCACACAGGGCTGAACGAAATAAGACACAGGAACTCAGTCTGTTTTCTCCTCCTTTCCTCTCCTTCTCATCCCAGTGGTGTTTAAAATCAAGGTGAAAGTGTACTGTGACATAGACATTTTACAACCATTTAATTCTCATAGTAACCCCACAAGCCGCCCGCATTTCCCAGCTAAACAGAGGCTAAAAAAGATTGATTCTTTGCCAAAGGTCATCCAATCAGTATCCAAACCCAAGTCCATCCAACTACAAAGATCACACGCCCTCTGCCCCTCAACATAAACCTCCCAAAGCCTGAAAATGACAGTGCTGCGGGCTTGTCGAGACCCATCCCATCTCCTTGTTGGGCACGCAGATGGACGACATTTCCCAACCTCCCTTGCAGAAAGGCAGCCTTGTAAATGGCTCCCAGCCAGTAGAATATGAATAGAAAGAAGTGAGACACCCCACTTCCAGGCCTGACCATCTCATGTGCAACCCTTCACTCCCTCTTTCTACTTGTCTCAATCTAACAACTAAGTTCAAGGCCCTTGGGGATGGAGGAAGCCACAGAACAAAAGATGTTTGCATCCCTGAATCGCTGCATGAAAGGTACCCAACAGACAGACTTTAAATGGTTCAACAAGCAAGGTGTTGAACTTCTTGTTTAACTTCTGCTGTGTTAAACCACTATAATTTGGGGTTGTGGGTTAGTTTGCTTTCAATACATAATAATAGACAAGGAAAGACGATGGCATCTTGAAGGCTTCCATTCACCCACCCAGGGGCCTTGGGGCCTTGTTCTAGTTCTCAGATCATAAACTTGTCACAACCTTCCTGGGTGTCACTAAAAGACAAGCATTGAACCAAATGATCTTTAAGGTCTTTCTGTGGTCTGAGAAATGAAGTGAAGTCGCTCAGTCATGTCCAATTCTTGCGACCTCATGGACAGTAGCCTGCCAGGCTCCTCCATCCATGGGATTTTCCAGGCAAGAATACTCGAGTAGGTTGCCATTTCCTTCTCCGGGGATCTTCCCAACCCAGGAAAGAGAAAGTCCTGTAATTCTGTGGTGCCCCTCCCTCACCCACTGCAGTCCCTGCCACCCCCCACCCCCACCCCCACTACCCATCCTTATATGCAGGATCACAGCTGCCTGGACCAGGAAAGACTCAGTTCAAACTCTGATCTGCCCAGGTTTCCTTTCCATCTGACACCTTTCCTCCACCTGCCAGGCACCCCTCTCAACCACAACATGAGATGCAAGATGTACCATCAAGGGAACGAGTGTCTTCAAATGGCTCACCCTTGGACATCACAACCTCCCCTGTCACACTCCTGCCTCCTCTGTGATCTGCATTGGGATAAAAACATCTTCCACAGGAGTAGAGTTGACCGTAGACCAAGACCTCGAAAGTGGTCAAGCATCAGAATAAATAGAAAGGAATTCTGCTCTTTGAAAGTAATGGTTCTTCACATAAAGTCACTTTGACATCTATAAAAGATTATACTTAAGATAGTAAGAATATCTTCAACGGTTCCTGTGACATCATTTTCTGTCACTGAATACAATGTGTGCAACATGAAGATAATGTTAATACAGAGAAAGTCTGCAGAGGGAGGGTTTTAATCACACAGACTCCCAGACCAGTCAGGAAGGAGTGTGTTGTTTGCTGCATTTGTGATTCGAGCTGGGTGCCCTATGCTGGGATGAATCTCGCCCTCTTCTGGCCCTGCTTGGCACTTTCAGAAATAAGATGTGAACACTGGCAAATCGCTCCTGCTGCTGCCTGCCTGCTTCCCGAGCTCTGCACCTGGGGCGGCAGGGAGCCTGGCGTCCCTGTGGCTCATGGTGCCCACGGGGCCCACAGCAGGGTGTCTTGAATTGGATAGTGCTGGGATATCCAAAAGAACCAGTGAGGGATGAAACCTGGGTTTTTGAAAGTTGTGACAAATTGGGGGGCAGATGTAAAAATCCAGGACTCCTATGCCAGTGGTACTAGATTTCTGGATGTGTCAGAAAAGACAGGAACAGAGGAGGGAAATCTGTCAGCTGAGCAGGGACACAGATGCTCTTAATAGTACACCATTACATTTTAACCTAAATCTGATGAACTATTATGATGGACATTGTTTGGGGGCTGGCGGCTAATTTTCCTCCTTTCCCTTGGTCTATTACACCCTCACTGATCTCAGGAGGAGGTGGGGTGGACAGCAGGGGGATGTCTGTCCCAGGCTTGGCCATTCAGAATCCCTCCTTCTCCACCAAAATCACTGGCCATATAAAATCCATCCCTGGGATTACCTGCTGAACCATGGCCCCTGTCCCTGCTTCCACTCTTCCAGGCTGTAAACGAAAGAATCCTGACCACTCAAGCTATTGACAGGACCTATAACATGTATTGTTCTAATGCATTAGCACCTGATGCAACCCAAATTATAAATTACCATAATCACCAAGGGTAGAATCCAAGGTTAATGATGAAACAAATTAATGCGTACTTAAAATATATAAACGTGTTCTTTAACTACTACAAGATGAAATAAGGTTAATTAAAGTAATTTTCAAAATATTAACAGCACCACAGTTCCAGCGAGTGCAAGAACATTATCAGCACATTTGAATCATTAAAGGATTTAAACAATTTATAGAGTCATGGAGAGAGCACTTATATTTTCGAAGGTCAAAAAAAGGATGAACTCTTGAGCTTTCTTGTGTTGTGTGTGAGCCTCTTTTGGTTTTCACATACTGTGGCATTATTATATATAAGATTTAAGCCGCTCTATTATTCTACTAAATAGTAGATTTTTATTTATGAAAGAGGTTATCTTGCCTATAGGAAAAATAATTGATTAAGTTTAACCGTTCACAAATGGACAGTTATTTGTAGGTACTTAAACATGAAGATCTATCCAAGTGTGGTCATTTGTCATTTTTACTGCTCGTCTGACTGCGTATAAGCTCTCAACTGAGTACAAAATGGTGAAGCTTTCTATAGTGCTACTGCTGCTTTGATTGATAATGGGAAGATAGAGCCACCATTTTTAATTTTTAAAATGCAAGATTATTCTGGAGTAAATTAACCTAATCACACAGCACAAGTAAATTAATGTCATTTCATTACCTAATAGCAAAAATAATATTAACCTAAAGAATCTAAATCCACTTCTGACACATATTCAATTTTTATAATGTTACGTTGACAGTTTTTTTCTGGATTATATGTGGTGGTTTTCAACATTAGCTGCTCTGCTAATTGGAAATTCTGGGACTGAGAGCACAGATATCCCCATGGTGTGGAGGAAGGCCAGGAATTGATCCAGCTGTATCACACCTCGGACACCACGCCACTAAAACACCACTGGGTAGTTTGTGTGGCCAGTCTGCCGTAAATTCACCCCGTGAGAAAGTCTCAGGGCTTTCACTCCTGTGGCATAAGTGGATTTTTTTCCCAAGCAGCTCACCTGGAGCTCTCGTTTGAAGAATTCAAGTTCTCCAGCTCCTTGACACCCCAACACTGTGTGCGGCGCCAGAGTCCAACAGTGTCTACATCATCTTCCCCTGCACCCCGAGGGGGTCTAGATCTTCCCCAAATGGGGCTCCACGCGTGGGTCACACGGGCCGGAAGAAAGGCCCTGAATTCACAAAATGTCTCCTCAGCCTTAACAGCTAGCAAAGTTGGGAAATTTATGTTGCAACCTTGAGAAAGGCAGAGTAAATACAGTGCACGCCAGCTATTTGTTTTCCTGTTGATGAATTCTCCAAGTTCAGACTGGAAGCCCTCCAAGGACTAAAGTCTCCTCCCAGAGTGGAATGTTAACCCCGAGTCCTTCGGCTGCTTTCCCTCTGGGTCTGTACTTCTCTTTCTTCCCTCCTAGAAAGTCCCAAATTATCTCTGGGCTTTTGCTTGCTGGGGATGTTGTTCAGGGCTGAGCCTGCTTCTCCTGATCCCACAGGACAAGCCAGGGCCAAAGACAGTGAAGGCAGAAACCACGTGACTACCCGGTAGAGGAACTTTCAAGAAGTTCTCGTAGCAAGGCTTCCTAGAGCCCAGCTCCTGCACATTTAGTGGAACTGGCTCAGCTCATGCAACAGAGTCAATTGTTTGGAGCCAAAATTTTCTAGCTTTAAGTATTTACCACACACTCTATTACAAATCTTATATCATAAATCTTGTATCATCTTCTCCTTGGCAACGTAACAAATTAGCCCTCCATTTGTTTGTTTTTCTCTTTACATGAGCTAGTTTATAGACTAGCGTAGGTAAAATGATGATTTTAAATACTAACCACTATTTGCTTTTAGTGTTTACTCTGTTTTTACTATATTTAAAAAGTTAAATAGAATTTTTCCTCACTATAAAATTGCTACATGCTCTATATGGAACATGAGAAATGACTAAAAATTTAAAAATATTATTTATAATTTCATCACCCACAGTTAAGCATTGTTAACATTTCCATAAATTCTTTTTTTCCTCTGGTAGCTACACTATCTGGATGCTGACTTTTTTCATTACATCTTATATCATGAATATCTTCTCAATATTTATTTACTATCAATAATCTTCAAAATGAGGTTTTTAATGACTTTGCTAACATTTCATCATTGGAATGTATCATAATACTCTTAACTAACCTCCTATTGGTGGATATTATAAGTAGCATTCCAGTAAACACATTCCTATGTAAATCTTTAGTCACATATCCTTAGTATTAATTCCTTAGGATAGATTCCTAGAAATAAAATTAATGGGTAAAAGTGTAGAGGAGCAGTGTTAATACATTTCACCAAACTCTTTTTTCCAATGCTTGTCCATTTATGCTTCTACCAGCAGTGAATGAGATGCCCTAGTTAGCTGTGTTTTCATCCACGTGGAAAACTGCTGTTTTCCTACCCTGGTCAATACAAGAGATACTTCTGGTGTCGAAACAGGTGGTGTGGCCCAGGGATGGGGAGGGCTGTAATCTGGGAGTCCGGAGGCCTGGGCTTGAAGGTAGGCTCTTCCATTAGTTAGCTCTGCAACTCTGTGGAAAACCCTCAGCAGGAAGAATGAAAAATTGAAACAGTAATGGCTGCCCACATGAGATAATAAATATGAAAATGTTTTGTAAATGTAAAATGTAAGGGCCTCCCTTTGCCACAGGTGGCGCTAGTGCTAAAGCACTTGCCCACCAATTCAGGAGGCATAAGGGACAAGGGTTCGATCCCTGGGTTAGGAAGACCTTCTAGAGGAGGAAACAGCAACCCACTCCAGTATTCTTGCCTGGAGAATCCCATGGAGAGAGAAGCCTGGCAGGTTACAGTCCATAGGGTCACTCAGAGTCGGACACGACTGGAGCAACTTAGCATACACAGACACAAGGTTTTCCTGTTACTGCCAGGTGCTTACCCATTGCTGAGAGAGTGAGTGAAAGTCGCTCAGTCGTGTCCGACTCTGTTCAACTCCATGGACTGTAGCCCAAGAGGCTCCTCTGTCCATGGGATTCTTCAGGCAAGAATACTAGTGGGTTGTCATTTCCTTCTCCAGGGGGTCTTTCAACTCCATGGACTGTAGCCCAAGAGGCTCCTCTGTCCATGGGATTCTTCAGGCAAGAATACTAGTGGGTTGTCATTTCCTTCTCCAGGGGGTCTTCCCAACCCAGGGATCAAACCCTGGTATCCTTCATTGTAGGCATATTGTTTACCACCTAAACCACCAGAAAAGCCCTACCCATTGCTACTAGTACCTAAGAAAAATTAGGATTTGAGTATGTACATTATAAACAAAAGATGAAATATTGATTTAAGTTTTCCTTTTTCAAAATAAGAGAAGGTGGGACATCCTTAGGAGTCCAGTGGTTAAGACTCTCCTTCCAATGTAGAGGGTGCAGGTCTGATTCCTGGTCTGCCACATGCCTGGCAGCCAAAAAACAGAAACATAAAACAGAAGCAATATTGTAACAAATTCCATAAAGACTTTAAAAATGGTCCGCATCAAAACAATATTTTTTTTAAAAAAGACATTTAAGAAAATAAGAGATGACTTTCTTATTAGCATAATTTCTCACATCTCTTTCTGAAGTCACATATACACACAAAAATTATGAGATATCTGAAATCTCAGATGAGCCTACTGTAAAATGCATGAAATAAAGTTGAAGACTGTCTTGGATTATGCAGACTAAACCGACAGTCAACACTTTTATGGAAAATGGATTCAGGTGTAATTGGCATTTAGAGGGAGGTGGCAGAAACTCAAGAAATTTTTCAGTGTTAACTGCAGCAACCCAATTGAAAGTCTTCCCTACAATCAGGCTGTTTCCATTAATCCAACGCACAACCCTGCATCTATATTCTATCTCCCCATCCAGCTGTAGCTGTATTTCCTTTTAGGTTTACCCAGGATCGCCTTTTTCCTGAGGTCTTTCCCTGGTGCCCCAGAGGGAAAGCTTACCCTTACCTTACCCTTATTCTTACCTGCAAACTCCAAAAGCCAGCTCTGGGTTACCCCCTGCTTTGTGAGGTCCATTCATCATTTCTAGGGTGTAAATATTTCCTCCCCAGATATGCCGGAAACTATCTGAGAAAAGAGATTCTTCCTCTGCACTGGCAGCTCTGTATATACTCTCAGCCCTGAATTAACTTGCCCCTGAGGTTGATAAAGAAAGGAGGTTTTACCCAGGGCCAAGGAGTCACTTTCCCAGTAACTCCACTGGGGAAACTTTCTCTAGACTTTGTCCCTCTTGGCATGAGGGGAATGGAGGGCAGGTCAGTGCCTCCAGCCACATTTCTTCTGGGGACTATTTTTCCTTCATTAATTGTGCTGACAGGATGAGAATAGCTCAGAGCCCAGCAGCAAAGGCTGTGTAGACAGTTTTGCTCTTTCTTCATTTTTTCCTCACTGTACTCTTCCTGAGTCACCCACACCCCAACCCCCCTTGCTAAATATATCTCTTTTCTGATTAAACATTACTGTTTTCTTCTAAACAAATCTAAAGAAGAGGCTACATTTTGGTATAATCATTATGAGACCCAAAGAAATATTAATGTTCTGAGGACAATAATATCCTGCTCACATTTTGGAGAGGTGAAATTTGATGATATTTTAGTGACACGTCTAGACACCATTTCAGTTTTCAGAGGTTTAGTTAAGCAACGTGTGATTGTACGAAATAGAAAGCTACCCAAATTATTCAAGTCAGTGAACAGAACAGAGGTAAGGGAGCTATGCTAATCTTTTCAGCACATCAAGCTTGAAATCTTGTGTAAGTTATAAAAGACAATACTGGTTTTAAAAGCATCCAGAAGGACTATGCTGGACTTGGAAATTGTTACCTTAATAGAGAGATAAGATTCCTTGCATTCCATTAGGCAAGGAGGACATCAGATAATCTTTCTAGTTATTGAGAGCTTTGGGAGGATGTGGGTGATGTCTGGTTTCAGCTCTAATGGAATATAAAGATTTGCAACCATGTACGTCTACAATTGGGGCATTAGGTCCTGGGCAATGACCCAAGACAACTTTCCTCAGATTTTACAACACACTTACAAAAAGAGCAGTTGGCAACTGCCTGGAGAAGAGGTTCTGAGAAAGAGCTCAGCAACCCAGCCAAATATAATTGACTCCCCAAATCAGGTCAAAGTTGTCAGCGTTAGTTGAAGGACCTAGACGTTAAAGTCAGAACACAGACTGGTCAGTCTATAAACATATTCATTATTGGCTTTCTTCATAAACTAGTCCATGGACCCTATCCACTCTACTGGCAATAATGTTTTAAGAAAATATATTAGGAGCAAAAGTTGAAATCTAAGTTTGCCCTCGACCCCATGGACTGTAGCTCGCCAAGCTCCTCTGTCCATGGAATTCTCCAGGCAAGAACACTGGGTTACCATTTCCTTCTCTACATTTGCCCTCACCACTACCAAAGGAAATCATTCCACAATTCAGAACTTTCGTTTACTTGTGTAACTGTGTTCATGCCATTTCACACTTTATTTTCATTTTCATGATCTTTTAAATTCAGAATCACCTCAGAAGTTTTTTTTCATAACTACTGAAACAAAGATATTAGGTAACGCTATGAATAACTTGCAACCCCTGGCTTTGCCGGACTGGGGAACAGTATAGCTGTACTCTGGCTCCCAGACTCAGTCACTCCAACCCATCCCACCTCCCATTCCTCCAAGCAGCTTCCACAAACACAGGCCAGATGTCACTCACATCTCTAACAGGGAACAAAAGACACAGTAACAGTCTACCAAGATTTAGTTCCAGTTATGTAAGACTGTTTTTGTTGATAATCCTGTGTGCTAGACCAGTTCCCAGAGGGTGAGCTAACAGATTATATCCTCCTTCCTTTTGTAGATCTTGCTTCCTGGGTACCAAAGCTGTTGAACCTAAGAAAATGAAAAGGAAGTCCAGCAGTTCCCTTAACTGTCAGAAATTCTACTGCAATCAAATGAAATGAAACATGGAAAAGGACTTCGAGAAGGATAAAGCCTTAGACAATGTGACACCATGAAAGAAGTATCACAAGGAGTGTCATGTCACTGATTTTGGACAAAAATTGAATTAATCATATCACAAACATTTTGAATGCAGAGTTCAAAAAAAAGAATTAAAATCCAACCAAAACCAGTCTGCCAAAGAAGCACGAGTGCACAAATGGTCCCTCTGCTCCCTGACATTTCCAACCTCTGCTGCTGTTAGTCCAGGGGCCATGTGACTGTCTCTGACCAAAAGACTAGGAGCAGAAGGGCTGGTGGACTGTGTATTGCTTTGGTCCAGAGTACTTAGGAACAGTCAAAAGTACCCAGGAGTCCCACACATTTGCCTACTTCCTGCTTCAGTAATCCTGGAAACCAGGCATTGAGATGGAGGGAGCCTGGATCCCTGAGTCACTCGATGGAGGTGTACCCTCTAACCTGGAAGGCAAATGTTAGTATGAGGGCTAAGTCTCAGAGAGTCCAGGGTTCACTTAATGCCAGAGCATAACAAAACCTATCTTTTTAAATACAGTGATTTTTTTTTTCTTTTTAATTAAATTTCTTTAGGAACATAGCATCTTCAGAGATGCTCCTGATGAAAGGAAGTGATTGTACATGGAGTAATTCTTGCACTAGGGCTACATCCTCAATGATCTAGGTATCAAAGAAAAAACAGTCAACCCCAAATCAGATAATGCTTTATACAGTGAATAAACTTCTAAGGGAATGGTTCGGTGGATTCAACAAAACGGCTGACTTTGGCACTCAGAGGTCTCATTCTGATAGTCATTTAGTTATTTTTTTCTCTCTCAAACCCTAAGTAATTTAATCTCTTCTCTCTGCTTTGGTTTAAGTAGAGAAGGACCTTCCTCAGAGGGTTTTGGTGAGCAATAAAAATAACTGTAAAGCACTTTTCCGGCACAAAGTGCTGCATAAATGCTTAATGATTTCCTTTAATGATATCATGGACAGGGGCACTATACTTTTAGGTGAAATATTTTCATTTGAATTATAGCTTGCAATACACTAGATGTCAAGGCCTGATGGACGGCTGAAATAAGGATCTTTTGTTTTTCTGGAGCCCAGATAATTTAATTATTTCTTCTCCATCTCCCAAAATTAAATCTAATTAAACACATCAGGATTTGGATCCAATAGAGGCTAATGAAGGGCTATATAAAGAGAAAGGACATGAATGATATAGCCTTCAGGCCATCAGTTTTGCTCACAAATTCTGCTTTGGAGAAAAAACACTCAGTTGGGCTTTTTCCCCCTTTTTTCTTTCTTTCTTTTTAAAAAATAATTTACTTTGCTTAGAAAACCATAGCCTTGGGACTTCCCTGGTGGTCCAGTGACTAAGACTCTGAGTTCCCAGTGCAGGGAGCCCCATTTGATTCCTGGTTGGGGAACTAGATCCCACATGCCACAACTCAGACTAGTGCAGCAAAATAAATAAATGAAAATAAATTAATATACTAAAATATATATTTGAAAAATACTCAAAAAAAAAGAAAACCAAGTCTTCCCTTGTGGTACAGTGGATAAGAATCCACCTGCCAGCCCAGGGGACATGGGCTTGATCCCTGGTCCCCAAAGATTCCTTATGTCTCATGCACCTAAGCCCGTGTGCTGCAACCTATAAAGCCCACACACCCTGGAGCCTGTACTCCATAAGAAGCCACTTCAGTGAGAAGCCCATTCACCGGAACTAGGAAGTAGCCCCAGCTCACCACAGGAAGCGAAAGCTCGAGTGTAGCAGTAAAGAACCGGTGCAATCAAAAATAAATTAAATCAATTGTTGTTATTGTTTAGTCACCCAGTCATATCCAATTCTTTTGTGACCCCACGGATTGCAGCCCTCCAGGCTCCTCTGTCCATGGGATTTCCCAGGCAAGAATACTGGAGTGAGTTGCCATTTCCTTCTCCAGGAGATCTTCCCGACCCAGGGATTGAACCGCATCTCCTACTTGGCAGGTGGAGTCTTTACCACTGAACCATCAGGGAAGCCCAGATAAATAAATAAATATACTTAAAAAAAAAGAGGACCTACCTGGTGGCTCAGTGGTAAAGAATCCGCCTGCCAATGCAGGAGACACGCATTCAATCCCTGATCCCAGAAGATCCCATATGTTTTGGAGCAACTAGAAAGTAACCCCCACTCTTTACAACTAGAGAATAGCTCTCACAGCAATTAAGACCCCTCACAGCCAAATATAAATAAATAAATAAAAATTTTTAATTTTAAACTAATTCTTAAAAAAAAGAAGAAGTCATATCCTTATATTACTGAGCCCAAGTCAGTCTCTCTGATACAGATGGGCATTTTGTTCTCTAGAGCAGGAAAGAGAGCCTTCTGTTAAATATATCCACCCATCACGGAGGGACCACATTCTTCTCCATAACTATTAAGGAGTGAAAAGCAGTGGCATGTTTTTTTTGTTTGTTTGTTTGTTTTTTACAAAAACATGGTTATAGAACACTTTTGCCATCTTCTATGTATGTCATAAAATGATTCTGAGAAACCCTGCAATGCAGGTTGGTGTGCAAATCCCTCAAACGCTCTTCACGGGGAGGCCCCCACCTCTGAGTTACTCCACTTCTCCAAGGGCACACATGCCCTCTTTCCTTCCCGTGCGTCCTTTCCCATAGCTACCATCCGCCCAATGCTTCCTTTGTGCCAGATTGTGTACAGTGCAGTGGACATCATCTCCTATGATCCATATGATATAATCCTGGAGGGCAGGAAGTATTTATCCCATTTTTCAGATGAGGAAATGATGCTCAGCAGAGTTAAATGATTTACCCCCAAGTCATACAGCTGGTAGGAAGCAGATCCTGGATTCAAACCTGGTCCAGCGCTCTAGCATTAATAATTATTTTTTCCTTGGAGTCTCATTCTTTAGCTGCTGAGGAAGGAAATAGGAAGAATGAAAGAAGGAAGGAAAGTGAACAAAAGTTACTGCTGCTTATTTTTCTTAGAAAGAAAGAATGTTTAGAAAAATCTCTCCAGATTTTACAGTAATTTCCCACACTTTTTAGAAAAGGAAACAGATATTCGGACAAGTGAAACAGCACGTACAAAGTCATATAGTACCCTGAATAAGTAAAACTGTTCAGTGTGTTGGGGCCAGAAACTGTACCCAGGATTTCCAACTCCCAAATCTACTTCTTCCACTACAACATCCCCCTACCCTACCGCATCCTTAATTTAAAAAAAAAAAAAAAAACACCTCACATTAGTGAATTTATTTCTTAGTTAAAAAATATAGGTAAATAGTTTGTTTCAGTGACCCAGAATAGCAGTCCATCATAGACCTTGGTGTGGATGGAAAGACTAAGCCCTAAATTCATTCGTTGTTCATTCAGCTCATAATGTGGAGTACCTACCAAGTTGCAGAGCTCAGGGTCAGGGTTAGAACAGAGTCCCAAACTGGGTTGATTGGTCCCTACCTACAAAATCAGTTTCCAGCCTAATGAATCTAAAATTTGATGGATTTGACTCTTCTATTGTACATCATAGGTGAAGAGGAAAAAAGTGAAATTGAGCCAAACCATTGATTTCTATACTCGTTCCCTTTCAATAATTGAATCCTTTGCCTATTTCTATAGTACCTCATACATTTTTACATATGATGAAGGAAGGTGTTTCCTTGTACAAATATTTGTACAAAGAAACTTCTAGGCAGTTGAAATGTATCACTAAACGAAATAGTCAAAAATATCTGTCCTGACAGAGATTAGATCCTAATTGGGAGAAATAGACAATGAACAAGGACCACAATGAATAAAGAAAATATATATTATATTGGAGAGTGATGTGGGTTAAAGGAAAATATAAATACTGAAGGATAAGAGGAGTTTGGAATTCAGAGGGGCAGTGGGACAGATGGCAGTTCTAAAGAGGATGCCCAGAGCAGGCCTCATAGAGAATAGCTGAGCTTGATTGAACATGAGTCAGTTAGCTTTGTGGATTTCTGGGGTGAGAATGTTCCAGCAAGGTCAACAGTCAGTGCAAGGTCATGGCCAGGAGCTGTAAGCAGGCCAGTGTTGCTAAAGCAGAGTAAGCAAGAGGGAGAGAGGAGGAAAGACCACAGAGAAGGGGTTGGGGGCGTGATCTTACACAGCCTCCTAGTCCCCTGGAAGGCCCTGGCTTTACTCTTGGCAAGATGGGACACCCCTGAGGGTTGCGAGCTGAGGAGTGATATGATGAGACTCGGTTTTAAAAGAACCACCCTGGCCGCTGTGTTGAGAAGAACCTCAGGGGCAAGGATAGAGGTAAGGAGACCAGTTAGGAGACGCTAAATATCCAAGTGTGATCTTGTGATTCATAATAAAAAATACGTATTTGTTTTTTGACCTCTTCCTGGCACAGCGTTCCTAACATCCTTGAAATTTCTTAAGTTAAGAAAGCAAAACAGATGCCCTTTGTTATGTAAATGAGGTGACTTTTGGTGAGTCCCTAGGTCACCTAAGGATGGGGGTTGGTCACAGAGGAACCAACCAGGTGTTAAGAGGGTTGGAACTTTCAGTCCCATCCCCCAACCCCCATCACCGGACCTCCTGGGATGGGAGAGTAACTAGAGGTTGACGCAATCACTGATGGCCGACAATTTCATCAATCACATCTATACTACATGACTTCACTATGAAGCTTCCATAAATGTCCAAAAGGACAGGCTTTGTCTTGCTTCTGGACTGGTACACACGTGCAGCTTTGGTGGTGCACCCAGGGAAGACATGGAGGCTCCTTGTCCTTTCCTTACACCTTGCCCTGCGCATCTCTTCCATCTGACTGTTCCTGCTGCTGCTGCTGCTAAGTCACTTCAGTCTTGTCCAACTGTGCAACGCTATAGATGGCAGCCCTCCAGGCTCCTCTGTCCCTGGGATTCTCCAGGCAAGAATACTGGAGTGGGTTGACATTTCCTTCTCTAATGCATGCATGCATGCTAAGTTGCTTCAGTCGTGTCAGACTCTGTGCAACCCCATAGACGGCAGCCCACTAGGCTCCTCTGTCCACAGGATTCTCTAGGCAAAAATACTGGAGCGGGTTACCATTTCCTTCTCCAGACTGTTCCTGAGTTCTATCCTTTTATAATAAACCAGCAGTCTGGTAAGTACAATGGTTCCCCGAGTTTTGTGGGCTGCTCTAACAAATTAATCAAACAAAGGACAACATTGTTGGAACTTCCCATCTTTAGGTTGATCAGAAGCACAAGTAACAACCAGGACTTGAGGCTGGCCTCTGAAGGGGGAGGGGGACTGTCTTGAAGGACTGAGCCCTTAACCTGTGGAATCTGATACTATCTCTGGGTAGATAGTGACAAAATTGAAATGAATTGTAGGGCACAGAACTGATGAAGCAGAGTTCTTGTGGAATCTGTGGAGAAACTCATCACCCCTCCCATGCACCGCCCTCGCCCTGACACACACACATTGGAACTTGGCCCAGAATCCTCGCTAACTGAAGTAACTAGTTAAGAGACAAAAGTAACCTAGTCTCAAGTGGTAGCAGCTGAGGTGGGAGAAATGGATGGATTGCGGATAGATTTTTGAAGAAGGAGTCACAGATTTTCCGAGCAGATTGGATGGTGTAGGGCGGGGTAGGTGAGCAAAAGCAAAGAGTCCAGATTGATGCCAAAGTTTTTTGTTTGCTTTTTTTTTTTAATTGAAGTATAATTGATTTACAATATTGTGTTAGTTTCAGGTGGACAGCAAAATGATTCAGTTATATGTGTGTGTGTGTGTGTGTGTGTGTGTGTGTGTGTAAAAGCACTGAGTCATGTCTGACTCTTTTCGACCCCATGGACTATAGTTCACCAGGCACCTCTGTCCATGGACTTCTCCAGGCAAGAATACAGGAGTGAGTAGCCATTCCCTTCTCCATGGGATCTTCCCAACCCAGGGACACAGCCCAGGTCTCCTGCATTGCAGGCAGATTCTTTACTGTGTGATCCACCAGGGAAGCCCATATGTATATATTCTTATGCATATGTATTTTTATTCTTTTTTAGGATTCTTTTCCATTATAGGTTATATCAACTATAGTTCCCTGTGCTATATAATAAATCCTTATTGCTTATCTACTTTATATATAGTAGTATCTACTAACCCCTACTCCTAATTTATCCCTCCCTCCCTTCTTTTGCCTTTGGTGACCATAAATTTGCTTTCTATGTCTGTGAGTCTATTTCTGTTTTGTATATAGATTAATCTGCATTATTTTTCAGATTCCACATGGGAGTGATATCATATAATATTTGTCTTTCTCTGTCTGACTTTATTCAGTATGATAATCTCTAGGTCCGTCCATGTTGCTGCAAATGGAAATATTTCATTCCTTTTTATGAATGACAAAGTTTTTTTTTAATTATTTTTTGTTTTTGGCTGTGATGGGTCTTCATTGCCGTGTGCAGTCTTTCTCTAGTTTTGGGCTTCAGTAGTTGCCGCGTGCAGTCTTAGCTGTCCTGGGGCATGTAGGATCTTCCCAAACCAGGGACTGAACCTGTGTGCCCTGAACTGGCAGGCAGATTCTTAACCACAGAGCCACCAAGGAAGTCCCTGATGACATAGTATTTAACCTGAGCTGCTGGAAGGCTGAACTGGCCATCTCCTGATGTCACGGGAGACCAGGTGGCACAGATTTGCATCAGTGAATTCAGGAGTTGGGTGTAGTTGTCTTAGAGACAGGAGCCTGTCTTGGGAGAACAAGCTGGGCTGGAAATGCAAATTTGGAAGTTACAGTCTACAAAAACTGCAAGATTGGACAAGACCTCTAAGGGGCTTATGCTGTCTGGTAAAGGCTGGTGAGAATGACCCATTCATCCAAATGGAGAATTTCATTTCCCCAAATGTTTAAGAACAGGGAGAAATGATTAAGAGCAAAAGGATTGTTTGACGATGATTTAGACAGTTCCCCACAGGAAAACAAAATTATGGGAGCAAATTTAATTTTTAAATTTATTTTTCTCCATTACGGTAACAGATTTTGGCCAGGAGCCCCATGCCTCTACAAAAAGCTCACAAATGTGTGGGCAAGGAGTAAGTGTGGAACTTCCTTGTGTACATGAAAACACTGGCACCAGGCAAAACTCACAAGTGCAGAGAGACCCAGAGGCCACATTCTTCAATTACTGGGAGACAAAGTTTCACTCTTAGCATCCAACAGCCCAGGACACAAGGAGAGAGGGGACATACAGGTCCCTGGTGAGCAGGACCCCTAATTAAAGTCCATGAGACTATTGCACAGCTGGATATTTATATTAAAATGTCTGCCCTTCTAAAATCTACCCTTGTTACCAACAAGAATAAGAGGCTGAGTGGTTTCTCCCACTACTTTAATTTCTTCCTAAATGGTGTAAGTGGGTGGCTTGTGAAGTGACCAGTTCTGAGTCATTCATCTCTTCATTCATTCACTAAGTAGCTATGGAAAGCCATTGTAGCTCCATCCACCTGCATGGGAGCAGTGAGCCTGCCCTGCAGGTGACAGTGGGCACCTGCTCAGGAAGGTTTGTACAATCCTTTGCTCAGCAAAGGAACCCCCTTCTCTCAAGGGGTTTCCCACTGGATTCACCTCTGCATCTTGTCAATACAGTCATGCTGCCAATACAAAAAATGGAAACATCTGAGCAAGGAGTCCAGCAGTATTCAATTTGCCCTCCTAAAACAAACGTGCTCCCAGGACTCACTCGATTGCTACAGTTGGTTAAGAGCCACTGTATGGATTTGCTTCATGCCCAGAGTTGCAAGCCCACCAGTCTGAATGACTCTGTGCTGCACGGACATGCAATTAGATCCCAGACTTCTTTGGCTTTGCACCCTTCCCTGGTGAGCACTCAGGTGTTTCTTTCCCTCTACAGTGCTCCAATCTCAACATGTCAAATGATCTCTCTCTCTTTTCTTTTTTTCTGGTCAAATTACACAAGCCTAGGTCTACAAGTGCCCAATAACACAGATGTTGTGCACCGTCAACCAATCTCTTCTTGCTTTGTGACTTTTTAATTCCCCTGTAAACTGCAGATGGGAACTCTGTGTGCCTATATTTCCACAAGCCAGTCCTCTCTTTCCAAGCAGTCCTCCAAGGAAATTCTTATTCTACTGGCATCAGTGTGGCTGCTGTAATTGCTCATAAAGGCA
Organism: Bubalus kerabau; assembly: GCF_029407905.1. NCBI lineage: Eukaryota > Metazoa > Chordata > Mammalia > Artiodactyla > Bovidae > Bubalus > Bubalus kerabau. Next base: position 73,249,211 of record NC_073631.1, on the reverse strand, counting down.
TCTGTGGGACTTTGCAGCCGGCGCCTTTACTAAGCTCTGTAATTAATTCTTGGAAAGCCATAGAAGAAGCTTGTTCAGAGCACTGTTAAATCAAAAGCAGGCTTCCTGTTGGCCCACTCAGATGGAGCCCTGATAGTTTAAAACAGATAATGAACCAGGCAAAAGAAATCTCCAAACAGCCATTCATTCCTCCAGCAGTAGCATCGATGTGCCACCCAAGGCATAAATAGCACGTGGGTCATATGCTGTTGCAGAGACCATGGTTCTTCCGATGCACAGAGGGGCTTTGGAACATGAACTTTAACTATTGGCCAGATACTCAGTTGCTTCACATGATTTTCTTTAATGCATTTGTTTGCTTGTTTGTTTGCTCATGGATGCTGAGATTGTTCTGGTAAAAACAATTCAGAAAGATGTGTGGGTGTTGTGTGTATTGTGAGCTGAAGGGGTAGACTCCTCAAGCCAGTTGATGGTCCTGGTCTACATGCATGAAGTCAGTTTGAATAATAATAATAGTAAAAGCTGCAATTTGTTGAGTGACAGTATGTCCCGGCAGGCTTTGACGCTCTGTGCACACGTTCTTCCAAGGGCTCTAAGAAGACAGAGTGATTGCCTTCATAGTACAGAGTGAAACCTGGTGTTACAAAGTCATCATGCTCCACAGATGGCTTCATGAGAGTAAGGCAGACCTTAGCTTACTTTCTATATGCCTAAATAAAACTGTTCCTGTAAAAGCACCATGTCTTGTACACATTAAAGACTCAATACATTGACTTATTACAATACACTGCTTATTGACTCAGTGAAACCCACACTAGTCACTAGTTTTAAAAGGGAACTTGCCATTTCTCTATAATAGTAATTCTCAGTTGGGGGTGATTTTGCCCCCTAGAGGACAGTTTTAATTGTCACAGCTGGGGAGGGAGTCTTTGCTACTGGCATCTAGAGGGTAGAGGCTACGGATGCTGCTGGACATTCTACAATGCACAAGACTGCATACCCCCTCAACAAAAAGTTCTCCAGCTCGAAATATCAATGGTGTTGAAGATGAGAAACCCTGATCTATAGCCAACATCAACCAATAAATATATCATCTTTTGTAGCTTAACACCTATATTATAAAATGTCAGACTGAGAAAAGAAAATGATTAACCCCATAAGCTCTGACTTGCATTCTAGAACTGGTCAAAAATGTGTCTTTTATTTCCAGAATCCAGACAAGACTCGAACACAAATATCAATATCAGGTAGAGTTTGATTTGGGAGATATCTGAGAAAGATTGGGGCACCAAGCCCAGATTTGTGTATGGAAATTAATTTTGAGTTGTCATGCGAAAAGAAAATCCAGCCAATATACAAGTATAAAAATTGGCTGCCCCGAGGCCTGTACCAAATAAGAAAATTTCAACAAATTTCCAAGAACTGATATCATAGACACAGTGTTGTCTGTCCACAATAATACAAAAAATATCAAATAGTAAACTCCACAATAAAAATAAAAAGTTTATTTTCGGAAAAGTAAAAATAGACATCTAAATAATTCTTGGATTAAGGAATAACTCATACGACTTCATCATTTGCTTTTGTCACTTAATAATCTATCATAAAGTTTTCTCCTATACCTTCAAAATATGTTCTAAAATGTTTTGGGGGGCAGTATGATATTCTAAAATATTGATGACATAATTTATTTAACCAATCACTTGCTTAGGCACATTTACACTATTCTCAATTTTAAACTATTATAAATATTGCTATAATGAACATGAAACATTAATATTTTTACTTCATTGTTCACAAATATATCTTGCACCATCAAGTTCTCCTATGTTTCTTAATTAGAATGTTCCCAATTGGAGATCAACTGTATAACAACTTCATCTGAAGGAAGAATAGCTGTAATTTTTCAAAAAGAAAGAAACTTTCATTTTAGATCTTTCAGCAAATATCAGATTGCTCCAGGAAAATATCAACTACAAGGATAGTGACTTGTGTCACCATTTTAGAAAGAATAAAGAAAAGGGCAGTACAGGCACTGCATTATCAGATGCCACTTTTATAATTTGTGGATCCCACACATCAGTATGTAAATAAGAGATGCTGAGTTATTTCCTCTGCAGGCTTCCTCTAAATTGAAGTAAAAGCTATATTACTGAAGCTAGACCAGCCAGAACAGCAAAAACAACAAATTGAACAATATTCGTGGCATTTAACACTGAGAAAACAAGCATTTCTAGATAACTACCTATTGTGTAAGACAAACAATTCTGGAAACAGGAAATAAATGGGAGAGGGAAAACTAAAAGGAAGAAAATTGAATGAAAATTCATAAGGACTGAAAATATTGGCAGTTCTAGAGCAGAAATAGTAGCTGAGTAATGAGGTGGTATGCATGTGAATATGGACACAGTCCACACGGCCTGAACTCGGGGAAACCACGTGCAGTGCTTGTTAAGGGCCCACATTCCTACCAAACTGCCTTGGCCTCATTTTGGTGGTAGAGGTGGGTGACCTTGCCCAAGTTCACCAACCCTCAGTTTCTGTATCTCTAAAGTGGCTGTAATAACATCTTGTACCTCATAGGGATGCTATGAGAATTGATTGCAAAAACCCATGTAAATAAAGGGCCTAGCATCGTGCCTAGCACATTTGTGTGTGCTCAATAAGTATTAAGTATTAACCATTATTACATGAACGCCAATTAACGCCACATGGTTAATTGAGAAACAGGAATAAGAACTAGCTGTTGTTATCATGCCCCTGTGATAAACTCACATTCATTTTAAATGAATTTAAAATGCAGTTCATTTTAACACAAAGATGTAAGTTGGGTTCTGCAATACACTTTTAAAAAATTCTAAATTCTAAAATAATAATAATATTTTAAATTCTAAAATACTATGAAATCTGGGTGCAAGCTTAGACTCTAGTTATTAAAATATTTAATTTGTCATGGCCAGCCTTATCATGGAAATCTTCAGGCACTGATGTAGCAGCTTTAGGGTACATAGGATCAGGTCACCTGGGCAGCCCAGATAGATTGTCTCTAGAAGTGGATTGCATTCTTTCAAATGGTGAAGATATAGATCCACTCTCCATGATATGGAAAAAAAAAAAAAAGAATTGATTTATATTTGCCAAATGCAGTCCCTTGATAATAGCTAGATTCCATAACAGGGTTTTTGTTTTGTGTAAGGATTTGGTTTTGAAATATGGAAATTCCCATGGTAAGAGCACTCAGTAACAACTAATGACCCTGAATAACTACTAACTACTGAGAGTTCCTCTCTCCAGGTATTTCTTGACTTCCTACTTTTGCATCCCAGTCCCCTATAATGAAAAGGACATCTTTTTTGGGTGTTTTTTCTAGAAGGTCTTGTAGGTCTTCATAGAACCATTCAACTTCAGCTTCTTTAGCATTACTGGTCGGGGCATAGACTTGGATTACTGTGATATTGAATGCTTTGCCTTGGAAACGAACAGAGATCATTCTGTTGTTTTTGAGACTGCATCCAAGTACTACATTTCAGACTCTTGTTGACTATGATGGCTACTCCGTTTCTCCTAAGGGATTCTTGCCCACTGTTGTAGATATAATGGTCATCAGAGTTAAATTCACCCATTCCAGTCCATTTTAGTTCATTGATTCCTAAAAAGTCGACGTTCACTCTTCCCATCTTCTGTTTGACCACTTCCAATTTGCCTTGATTCATGGACCTAACATTCCAGGCTCCTATGCTCTTCCTATGCTATCGGACCTTGTTTCCATCATCAGTGAGCATGACCCAGATAATCATGATGCTGTGATCACTCACCTAGAGCCAGACATCCTGGAATGTGAAGTCAAGTGGGCCTTAGGAAGCATCACTTCGAACAAAGCTAGTGGAGATGATGGAATTCCAATTGAGCTATTTCAAGTCCTAAAAGATGATGCTGTGAAAGTGCTGCACTCAATATGCCAGCAAATTTGGGAAACTCAGCAGTGACCACAGGACTGGAAAAGGTCAGTTTTCATTCCAATCCCAAAGAAAGGCAATGCCAAAGAATGCTCAAACTACGGCACAATTGCACTCATCTCACACGCTAGTAAAGTAACGCTCAAAATTCTCCAAGCCAGGCTTCAACAATATGTGAACTGTGAGCTACCAGATGTTCAAGCTGGTTTTAGAAAAGGCAGAGATCAAATTGCCAACATTCGTTGGCAAGTAAGAGAGTCCAGAAAAACATCTACTTCTGCTTTATTGACTATGCCAAAGCCTTCGACTGTATGGACCACAACAAACTCTGGAAAATTCTTAAAGAGAAGGGACTACCAGACCATCTGACTTGCCTCTTGAGAAATCTGTATGCAGGTCAGGAAGAAACAGAACAGGACATGGAACAACAGACTGGTTGGTTCCAAATAGGAAAAGGAGTACATCAAGGCTGTATATTGTCACCCTGCTACTATGCCAAAGCCTTTGACTGTGTGGATCACAATATACCGTGGAAAATCCTGAGAGAGATGGGAATACCAGACCACCTGACCTGCCTCTTGAGAAATTTGTATGCAGGTCAGGAAGCAACAGTTAGAACTGCACATGGAACAACAGACTGGTTCCAAATAGGAAAAGGAGTACATCACAGCTGTATATTGTCACCCTGCTTATTTAACTTCTATGCAGAGTACATCATGAGAAATGCTGGGCTGGAAGAAGCACAAGCTGGAATCAAGATTGCCAGGAGAAATATCAATAACCTCAGATATGCAGATGATACCACCCTTATGGCAGAAAGTGAAGAAGAACTAAAGAGCTTCTTGATGAAAGTGAAAGAGGAGAGTGAAAAAGCTGGCTTAAAGCTCAACATTCAGAAAATGAAGATCATGGCATCCGGTCCCATCACTTCATGGGAAATAGATGGGGAAACAGTGGAAACAGTGTCAGACTTTATTTTCTTGGGCTCCAAAATCACTGCAGATGGTGACTGCAGCCATGAAATTAAAAGACAGTTATTTACTCTTTGAAGGAAAGTTATGACCAACCTAGACAGCATATTAAAAAGCAGAGACATTACTTTGCCAACAAAGGTCTGTCTAGTCAAAGCTACTGGTTTTTCCAGTAGTCATGTATGGATGTGAGAGTTGGACTATAAAGAAAGCTGAACATTGAAGAATTGATGTTTTTGAACTGTGGTGTGGGAGAAGACTCTTGACAGTCCTTTGGACTGCAAGGAGATCCAACCAGTCCATCCTAATGGAATTCAGTCCTGAATATTCATTGGAAGGACTGATGTTGAAGCTGAGGCTCCAATACTTTGGCTGCCTGATGCGAAGAACTGACTCATTTGAGAAGACCCTGATGCTGGGAAAGATTGAAGGCAGGAAGAGAAAGGGACAAGAAAGCATGAGATAGTTGGATGGCATCACCAACTCAATGGACATGAGTTTGAGTAAACCCTGGGAGTTCACGATGGGCTGGGAGGACTTGCATGCTTCAGTCCATGGGGTCACAAAGAGTTAGACTGACTGAGTGACTGAACTGAACTGGACTGAGAGTTCCTCTCTAATAAGTCCACGGTGAAAGTTGCTCAGTGGTATCTGACTCTTTGCAACCCCGTGAACTATGCAGTCCATGAAATTCTCTAGGCCAGAATACTGGAGTTGATAGTCTTTCCCTTCTCCAGGGGATCTGCCCAACCCAGAGAGCCTACCCAGGTCTCCCACTTGTCAGCGGATTCTTTACCAGCTAAACCACAAGGGAAGCCCAAGAATACTGGAGTGGGTAGCCTATCCCTCCTCCAGTAGATATTCCCAACTCAGGAATTGAACCAGGGTCTCCTGCATTGCAGATGGATTCTTTACCGACTGAGTATAAAACCCTTCTAAATGGAGATGACTTCAATTTGCTTTTAGTCAGAATTCAGCCTGTCTATATAATGGACCACTTTCTACTTCATCATTTTCCCAGTAAGTATTTTAAAGCATCTTATTTATTTGCAAAACTAACCAACAGGTAATCAGTTTTCCTCTTTGAAAGCAAGTCTCTTTGCTATTAAAATTGAGAAATTAAGCATGGACGAGTTTTATATTCCCAGAGATCTTTACCTTCAGGGAGAAACATCTGACCCCAAATGACTGCTTGTGGAGTGACTGGCTCCCTATGAAGACTTCTTTCTGTGTGGAAGTGAGGGGAAAGTGAAGTAGATATTCTAGAGCCCCTCAGTGTGGTTAAGTCCATTTTACACCTCTAGTTATTAGTTGGATACTTTGCCTTGGCAAAGAAATGTACTGTCTATTTTAATGCTGACCTGTGATGTTTTACTCACATTTTAAATCTTTTATCGCCTGAGGCTCCCATGAGATTTTTCCCTTTTGTTAGCATTTTTTCTGATTGGTATTGATTCTCTATTTTGCCAAAAGGTTAGGAAACCTACTGCCCTGTTGGCATGATTGCAAAAATAACTTGACTGCTGTTTTCCTCCCCACAAGAGAAGTATCTATAGCTGTTTAATTATATAGTTTATTTTTAAAGCAAGACTGAAAGAACCAGGAGTCATCTTTCACTTAAACTCAGCTTCACATGGTCTCAGAATGTTAAACATTCTCAATTCCTTCAGTTATTGAAATGGGTGTCCTCGACTAAAGAAAAATCAGTGCCTTCAGTTTCACCTAGTCTAACGTCACAAGATTTTTATTGTATACTGTTTTCTTTCTTTATTGAGAAATAGAGCCTACAGCCTCAAATACTGTCAGAAAGGAATGAACATGCTCTGTGGAAACAGTAACAGCTCTTACACATTCCAGCTCCATACCTTCCATCAGAGGCAGCCTGCATATAATGGTGACCCCAATGTCCCGAATGGTCCAAACTGAAGTGGCTCCTGCATTTTCTATCTAGAGGATACCAAGGTGTTCTCTAGCAATTTAAATTTCAATATAATAAAAAGTTTATTCACAGGTAAGATCAATAGAAAACAGGCGGGACTATAACTAACATTCATGTTGTCAAACGCCAAAATGTATGCAGCCAGAGACAGCTGACTGTCTAGACCAGAGAGAAATGCTTTTTCAATGGGGGCACCCAGAATTCCAGATCTCAGGGTGCTTCCTACCCCACAACCACCTTCCCTCCACATATAGGGACCCCTTCCCCTTCCTGCCTGTAGACTTGGTTTTCCAGGTGCCTCCACTTTCTGGAAGCCGGAAAGTCCAAAGTTCCAATGTACTGGGCGGTACTGCGGCAATTTCAAAGGCCTCTTGGGTGGAGGAATTACAGGGGAGAAGCCTGAAGATTGAAGCCTCTGATGCAGAGGAGATGCCTGGAAACTTCCCTTCCAGGTGCCCTCTCTGTTCACCTCCACCCCAAGGAGCAGCTCTTGGGCTCTCTGGGAATGGTGGAAGTCTCACAATGTGGCCTAGGGCTCCCAGTTCTTCTGGATCTCTTCCCAAAACACAACCGTACCCTCCAAAGGCACAGCGGAGAAGTACAGTGTAGATGCCTATGTCGGCCCCAGGATGGGCAGTTGACTCAGATGCCTGGTGCTTCTCTGGCATCTGCTGGGATGCAGGAAATGCCAGGACACTCCCTGCTTGGGGCAACTCCAACGGCTCTGCCAGATTTGAAGAGCTTTGGCCCTGCCTTCAAGGCAAAAGGTTGAGTCCCTGAATATATAGTGAGGCAAGGGGCACAGAAATCTGGTCAGAGCTGGGAAAACAAGCATGAATATCTCTACTCACATCTCCCACACAAATGGGGCTCCAACTGTGTAGACTGAAGCTACAGAATCCTGGGGAAGATGCATTATGAGTGACGCTTTCCTGCTATTTTGCAAAAATTTTTTGATGGTGACTGAACTGTCCTCCAGCCTCACTAGCGTAACTGCAGGTTACTATTTTTACCAAGCCCAGAAAGCATGTGAAGCCTCATCTGCCCAGCTGAAGGGCTTCACCTCCTCCCCCACCTCCACAGTTGTTTCTGAAAATCCCCAGTGAGTGTGCCTTTTCTCAGAAGCAAACACACCTGGGTCCCCAGGGTGTGGCCTGCTTCTGAGAGGCCTTGAGCCGCTAGAGGGACGAGTCGCTTCCTGGCCTCGGCTGCTGCGCCCCCAAAGAGAGCACACTTTCTTGGCCGTACTTCTTCATCTTCATACCACCATCACCCTTCAGTCCACCAGACACTGGTCCTGCTTTCCTTACAGAAATCCAGAAAGGCCCATTTCCCCAACTTAGGACTGAACCCTCACCAGGATCCACAATGGAAAACAACCCCTTCCCCACCTGCTTGCATTCATTCTCTCCATAAGAGTCTCTGAAGTTCTCAGACTTGGGCAAGGGTGGGATTCACCTGGGGAGACTGTTAGAAATTCTATCTCACCAGAGATTCTAATCCAGTAGCTTCAATGAACTACTTTTTTCTTTTTCAATTCCACTTGTAAACATCTGACCTACAAACAAACTCTTTATTTTCATCTTTTAGCTGCCACGTGGCTTGTGGGATCTTAGTTCCCTGACCAGGGATCAAAACTGCATCCCCTGCCTTGGCAGCACAGTCTTAACCACTGGACTGCCAGGGAAGTCCTGATGAGCAGCTTTTAAACAAGCTCCTCAGATGATTCTGAAGCACGTGGCCCGGATGACATTTTGAAAAAAGTCTGGTAGAGACAATGTGATGGTGACTTCCACACACTAGTTTTCTGTGGAGAGGAAGCCAAAGAGCATCTGGAAGAACTCCACAGTAAAGCATGTGGTGGATAAAAGTGGTCAGTATGTACAGGGCTAAAAGAGTAAAAAATCAGCAGAAAGCATCAAAATGGCAACCGTGGTAAGCAATCAGAACTCTGGTAAGTAATCAGAACAGGGGATTAGCACAGCACCTCCACCCCCAGCTTCTTCCCTCTCCCAGACAGGGTGCCAGGAAAGAAACCACCAGCACCCCACTTCCCATTAACTAAGTCCTTCTATGTGCTTTTTCATGCAGGCCAACACAGCCAGCAGAAAAGGAGTATCTGTTAGAATGTTCCATCATATGAAGTGGGGAAATGACAAGTTATGCAAAGCAGTTTCAACAGGGCCTTTCCGAAGTGTCTTCACCTGTGATGGAACTTTAGCTATTTGTGCAGCTAACCGACTACTGCCAGCATCCTCCCTCTGCCTTCCTCTTCCCATCACTCTTTAATTCATCTTTTCCTCTCTACAAGCAGATCAGGGAATGGCTTCATGTAGACTAGAAAACAGGCATCAAAGTGGGAAATGAGGAGTGGATTTGGGAGGGCTGCCATTGTTTCACATACCAGAACACACTCAATGTACTGAAAAGTCATTTTCAGACCACAGAGACACACAGGTGTCCCCCATTCCTCTCCTTTTGTGGAGGACATGATTATCGACTCTTCTCAAAAGCTACTCACTCCCTCAGCCACTTAGTACATGGCATTCCCGTCCAGCCCAAATTGTGTCCAAAGCTGGTCCCATCAGACTAGAGCAGTGCTGTCCAACAGAAACATAAAGCAAGCCACAAACATAATGCTGTTTTCTAGTAGCCACACTGTAAAAAGAAGCAGGTGAAATAATTAACTTCTAAAATACATTTGCTGCTGCTGCTGCTGCTGCTAAGTCCCTTCAGTCATGTACGACTCTGTGCAACCCCATAGACGGCAGCCCACTAGGCTCCTCTGTCCCTGGGATTCTCCAGGCAAGAACACTGGAGTGGGTTGCCATTTCCTTCTCCAATGCATGAAAGTGAAAAGTGAGAGTGAAGTCGCTCCCTTATATATTTCCAAAGTATCATCATTCAAACATATAATCAGTCTAACAATTATTGAGACACTTTACATTCTTTTACTTCATATGAAGTCTTCAAAGTTGAGTGTGCTTTTTACACTTGCAGCACACGTCCATTGGAATAGTCATATTTCAGGTATTTATTTCTAGTTTATTTCCAGTTTGTTGTTACCAACCCATCTCCCTCCACCCTCATGCATGCGTGCTCAGTCATGTAACCCCATGGACTGCAGCCCACCAGGCTCCTCTGTCCATGGACTTTTCCAGGCAAGAATACTGGAGTGGGTTGCCATTTCCTTCTCCATATTTCAGGTATTTAATAGTCACATATGGTAACCACTACCATAATGGACAGTATAGGAGGACTTTAATCCCATGTTTTAGACTGGGATGGGCAGAATGGGGAATATTCCAAGCTTCGAGTAAGAAAACATATTACCCCTTCTGGTTACTGGCAGCCTTCTGTGACCATGAGGTGATCCGGGCTGGATCCTTGGGTCCTAGATCATATACCTGAGTTTTGCTGCTTCAGAGCCTGACTGCCTCTGAACTTCTAATAATGGGAAAAGAGACATTTCTCTATTATTGAAGTCCATGTGAGTCTCCCTTTCTGTTACATGCAGCAAAAACATGCTTATGTATATACCTTCCCATCAGTATTCAAACCACAAAAGAGTGTTCCAACCCTTGGTGTGATGGATTTACTTGCCATTCCAAGCAAGTGGATACAAGCCAAACACATTTCTTCTCCACGTTATAAATTTGGAGAGCCAATAAAACCCTAATCCATCTCTTTCCCTGAAGAGTTACTATTTTTACTCTTGTTTAAATACTACTCCAATTGATCTATTCTTAATGAAGTTAAGGTAGCACTTCATATTAAATATTTTAGAAGCAAAAGTAGACTCATTTCCTCTAAGCATTGTTTCAAACAAAATGAGTCCATTGTTAAATACAGATATAATCACAATAAAATAAAATTCAGTTCAGTTCAGTCGCTCTGTCGTGTCTGATTCTTTTCGACCCCATGAATCGCAGCACGCCAGGCCTCCCTATCCATCACCAACTCCCGGAGTTCACTCAAACTCATGTCCATCGAGTCAGTGATGCCATCCAGCCATCTCATCCTCTGTCGTCCCCTTCTCCTCCTGCCCCCAATCCCTCCCAGCATCAGAGTCTTTTCCAATGAGTCAACTCTTCGCATGAGGTGGCCAAAGTATTGGAGTTTCAGCTTTAGCATCATTCCTTCCAAAGAACACCCAGAAGTGATCTCCTTTAGAATGGACTGGTTGGATCTCCTTGCAGTCCATGGGACTCTCAAGCGTCTTCTCCAACACCACAGTTCAAAAGCATCAATTCTTCGGCACTCAGCTTTCTTCACAGTCCAACTCTCACATCCATACATGACTACTGGAAAAACCAAAGCCTTGACTAGACAGACCTTTGTTGGCAAAGTAATGTCTCTGCTTTTCAATATGCTATCTAGGTTGGTCATAACTTTCCTTCCAAGGAGCAAGCATCGTTTAATTTCATGGCTGCAATCACCATCTGCAGTGATTTTGGAGCCCAGAAAAATAAAGTCTGACACTGTTTCCACTGTTTCCCTATCTATTTCCCATGAAGTGATGGGACCAGATGCCATGATCTGTTTTCTAATGTTGAGCTTTAAGCCAACTTTTTCACTCTCCTCTTTCACTTTCATCCAGAGGCTTTTGAGTTCCTCTTCACTTTCTGTCATAAGAGTAGTGTCATCTGCATATCTGAGGTTATTGATATTTCTCCCAGCAATCTTGATTCCAGCTTGTGCTTCTTCCAGCCCAGCATTTCTCATGATGTACTCTGCATATAAGTTAAATAAGCAGGGTGACAATATACAGCCTTGATGTACTCTTTTTCCTATTTGGAACCAGTCTGTTGTTCCATGTCCAGTTCTAACTGTTGCTTCCTGACCTGCATAGAGGTTTCTCAAGAGGCAGGTCAGGTGGTCTGGTATGCCCATCTCTTTCAGAATTTTCCACAGTTTATTGTGATCCACAAAGTCAAAGGCTTTGGCATAGTCAATAAAGCAGAAGTAGATGTTTTTCTGGACTCTCTTGTTTTTTCCATGATCCAGTGGATGTTGGCAATTTGATCTCTGGTTCCTCTGCCTTTCCTAAAACCAGCTTGAACATCTGGAAGTTCATGGTTCACATATTGCTGAAGCCTGGCTTGGAGAATTTTGAGCATGACTTTACTAGCGTGTGAGATGAGTGCAATTGTGCGGTAGTTTGAGCATTCTTTGGCATTGCCTTTCTTTGGGATTGGAATGAAAACTGACCTTTTCCAGTCCTGTGGTCACTGCTGAGTTTCCCAAATTTGCTGGCATATTGAGTGCAATACTTTCACAGCATCATCTTTTAAGATTTGAAATAGCTCAATTGGAATTCCATCTCTTCCACTAGCTTTTTTTTGTTTGAAGTGATGCTTCCTAAGGCCCACTTGACTTCACATTCCAGGATGTCTGGCTCTAGGTGTGTGATCACACCATTGTGATTATCTGGGTCATGAAGATCTTTTTTGTACAGATCTTTGGTTTACTCTTGCCACCTCTTCTTAATATCTTCTGCTTCTGTTAGGTCCATACCATTTCTGTCCTTTATTGAGCCCATCTTTGTATGAAATGTTCCCTCGGTATCTCTAATTTTCTTGAAGAGATCTCTAGTCTTTCCCATTCTATTGTTTTCCTCTATTTCTTTGCACTGATCACCAAGGAAGGCTTTCTTATCTGTAGACCTTGCAATTCTTTGGGACTCTGCATCCAAATGGGTATATCTTTCTTTCCTTTTCTCCTTTGCTTTTGACTTCTCTTCTTTTCACAGCTATTTAAGGCTTCCTCAGACAGCCATTTTGCTTTTTTTGCATTTCTTTTTCTCAGGGGTGGTCTTGATCCCTGTCTCCTATACAATGTCACGAACCTCATTCCATAGTTCTTCAGGAACTTTATCAGATCTAGTCCCTTAAGTCTATTTCTCAATTCCACTGTATAATTGTAAGGGATTTGATTTAGGTCATACCTGAATAGTCTAGTGGTTTTCCCTACTTTCTTCAATTTAAGTCTGAATTTGGCAATAAGGAGTTCATGATCTGAGCCACGGTCAGCTCCTGGTCTTGTTTTTGCTGACTATATAGAGCTTCTCCATCTTTGGCTGCAAAGAATATAATCAATCTGATTTCGATGTTGACCATCTGGTGATGTCCATGTGTAAAGTCTTCTCTTGTGCTGTTGGAAGAGGGTGTTTGCCATGACCAGTGCATTCTCTTGGCAAAACTCTATTAGCCTTTGCCCTGCTTCATTCTGTACTCTAAGGCCAAATTTGCCTGTTACTCCAGGTGTTTCTTGATTTCCTACTTTTGCATTTCAGTCCCCTATAATGAAAAGGACATCTTTTTGAAGTGTTAGTTCTAGAAGGTCTTGTAGGTCTTCCTAGAAGCATTCAACTTCAGCTTCTTCAGCATTACTGGTTGAGGCATAGGCTTGGATCACTGTGATATTGAATGGTTTGCCTTGGAAACGAACAGAGATCATTCTGTCGTTTTTGAGACTGCATCCAAGTACTGCATTTCAGACTCTTGTTGACTATGATGGCTATTCCATTTCTCCTAAGGGATTCTTGCCCACTGTAGTAGATATAATGGTCATCAGAGTTAAATTCACCCATTCCAGTCCATTTTAGTTTGCTGATTCCTAGAATGTCGACTTTCACTCTTGCCATCTCCTGTTTGACCACTTCCAATTTGCCTTGATTCATGGAACTAACATTCCAGGTTCCTATGCAATATTGCTCTTTTTAGCATTGGACTTTACTTCCATCACCAGTCACATCCACAACTGGGTGTTGTTTTTGCTTTGGCTCTGTCTCTTCATTCTTTCTGGAGTTATTTCTCCACTCTTTTCCAGTAGCATATTGGGCACCTACCAACCTGGGGAGTTCATCATTCAGTGTCCTATCTTTTTGTCTTTTCATACTGTTCATGGGGTTCTCAAGGCAAGAATACTGAAGTGGTTTGCCATTCTCTTCTCCAGTGGACCATATTTTGTCAGATGTGCAACTTCAGAAGATTCTTGCTACCAGTGGATAATTGCTGTTATCTGTTCTTGAGTCAAATTGAGTTGAAATCAGTACCTATCCATTACTCTGGGGGGAATTTCCTTCTGAGTTGAGGGTTCGAAGATGGTTCTTCCTGAAGGTCTTACTGTAGGCAAGGTTGACCTTGCCAAAGTACCTATCCTAACTCGTGCATTTACTGGACCATAATTGTATCTGATGCTTTAAAAGCCTTTCTTTTGAAAGTAAGTTTTATTACAAAATCACTCTTATAATGGTTGCATTGAATTTCCATTCTCCTGAAAGTATTTGCCATGTACTACTAAAGAGAACACTATTAACATAATTTCTCTAAAAATTTGGATCATTATCCAAGTAGTTTTCAAATTCTAATTTTATATAAGCATTCATTGCCACAAATAAATACAGGAATCTCTCAACATTTCTCTTTACTTTCAAGAACCAAATGTGTATTTGGCAGGAAAGCAGTACAACTCATGTTACTTTCCCCTAGAGCTTCAGGAGTAAATATTTTCCACTATCAGTATCTCCAGTCACAAATACAATCCAGAAATCACTAAGTCTGCATTTCAGAGCTGATTAAGACACACCAATGAAGTAGGAAGGAGGCCTAGTTTTCTTCCAGAGATGATGAAAGTTTATGAAATTCAAGGAGTTAAAAAGATAAATTAGGGGCCACTGGCTCACTCTAAAACCAACCACAGTTAGAGTGGGTACTCCTGTGGTAATGGGACATGCCATAGACTAGGATCTGTGTTCTACACCCAGCTCGACGTCTTCTGATCCATCCTGTTTGGGACTCTGATCAGTGAAATGGGGATGAAAACATCACCATGGCTTCTAGCCCATGGCATTGCTATGGAGAACAAATGAGATAATGAGATATTATATACAGAAAGCTCAGAAAGCTATAAACTGCTCTACTGAAGGCAGAGTCATTTGTTGCTGTTGTTTAGTCACTTAGTCATGTCCGATTCTTTTGCAATTCCATGGACTATAGCCTGGGCTTCCCAGGTGGCACTAGTGGTCTAGAATCTGCCTGCCAGTGCATGAGATGTAAGAGATGTGGGTTTGATCCCTGGGTCGGGAAGATTCCCTGGAGAAAGGCACAGCAACCCACTCCAGTATTCTTGCCTGGAGAATCTCACGGACAGAGGAACCTGGTGGGCTACAGTCCATAGGATTACACAGAGTCAGATACGACTGAAATGACTTAGCATGCACACACAGACTATAGCCTGCCAGGCTCTTCTGTCCATGGGATTTCCCAGGCAAGAATACTGGAGTGGGTTGCCATTTCCTTCTCCATCTTCCAAACACAGGAATTGAACCCACATCTCCTGCATTGGCAGGAACATTCTTTACCACTGAGCCACCAGGAAAGCCCAGAGTTATCTAGGCCCTTGCAAAGACAGTTAGCATTCAATCACCTTAAAGAATGCTAGAACTTTATATATTTGATTAATCTTTTAATTGCTTGCAATCAGGCCTCCATCTCTGTACACCATGACACGTTCTAAAGAATGTCACAACTTTGAAGTTGACAAAGCATAGAGATAAACTCACAAAGGAACTAAAAACAAACTGTCCCATTACATAGCTAGCCTATAGTTCCTATCCCCCAGACCATCTTCATTTACACAACAGACTCTTCCTCCAAAATTGCCTATAGAAGGGATCTTTTGAAAATCAAATCACACTTTATATAGACAGTGTTAGTTCATAGGGCCTGCAGTAGTAAATCCTTTGGAAAGTGAATTATTATCCTTAATCTATCTGTTGTGTAAATACAGATTTTCATATCCTGGGTTTGCTTGAAATATATATATACTTGAACTGCAGGGTCCCCAGGAGTGATTTATTCTTCAGCTGCAGCTAACAAACTGCGGTTCTCGATGCATGATTGCTTTGGCAGTGAAATTGGGATTAAGAAGGAAGGCGATGGCTCAGGCCTCCAGCACCATGTGTGGGGATGACTCACTCAGGATTCTAACATGCTCCATTGTGGTCCTCAAGACGAGAATTTCTTTGCTTTTAAATGAAAGGCAATCTTAGCTATAAATACTTATATTACATGAATTCCAAATAACAGTTTTCTCAACTACAGGCTCCCAAGGGCCTATCTTTCTTATTAAGCGTACAGTTTACCTGTGTAAAAGTATACCATGCAGTTTATAAGTGCTACATAAACATGAATTAATAGAACAAACGTTCAGAGAAAAAAAAACAGTAAGCACCTAGAAGACTATGTACTTACTCTAAGGATTCAATAACATTCCTTTATTAATAACTATTATGTATCAAATCTAAAACACAAATTCTCAGCTGGACTGAATAATCATTTTGGTTAAGCAAACCTTATGAATATGAATGAATGAATGCACATCATTTTATTGAGTCCTCTCCCGCTTGCATTTTTCTCTTTCCAAAGCATTTCAAGGCTATGGTTTTTCCTGTGGTCATGTATGGATGTGAGAGTTGGACTGTGAAGAAGGCTGAGCGCCGAAGAATTGATGCTTTTGAACTGTGGTGTTGGAGAAGACTCTTAAAAGTCCCTTGGACTGCAAGGAGATCCAACCAGTCCATTCTGAAGGAGATCAGCCCTGGGATTTCTTTGGAAGGAATGATGCTAAAGCTGAAACTCCAGTACTTTGGCCACCTCATGCGAAGAGTTGACTCATTGGAAAAGACTCTGATGCTGGGAGGGATTGGGGGCAGGAGGAGAAGGGGGCGACAGAGGATAAGATGGCTGGATGGCATCACTGACTCAATGGACATGAGTTTGAGTGAACTCTGGAAGTTGGTGATGGACAGGGAGGCCTGGCATGCTGCGATTCATGGGGTCACAAAGAGTCGGACACGACTGAGCGACTGTACTGAACTGAAAGCATTTCAGTGTGTCCTGCTGAAGAATTGTACACTGATCTTTCAGCTAGGTAAATTGAGACAAACATTGTTTTACAGGCACTTGGGATTTGTATTAATCAAGTATGGTAAGGCAGGCAGATACAGAAAAGACAGTCATAAAGGAAAAAGGTTTTATATTTATAGATCCTTAAGAACAGGAGACATAGCTTGCCACGCAAGGCCATGTGGGAAAGTCAAGGGCAAGAATGGTGCTACTTCCTCAGACAAGAAGAAGATGGAGAACACAGTATCTAAAGAGGTCACTGCCCACAGGGCCACAGAGAGGATGAAAGCCAAGGCCCCTGCTCCTCCTGAGGGTGGTACTTCCAAGACGGCACCTGTACCACTGACCAGGAAGGCAGAGGCCCCCAAGGACCCAAGAAAACATGGCATTCGCACCAAGGCCTCGTCATCCAACGTGGCCAATAAGAAGGCAGCAGCTGAGAGTTAGAGGCAGGTGGAGAGAGACTGAGATTCTACTCTTCTATTCCCCTAAAAACCATCACTCCATTTATTTCTCTGTAACCCATGTATTAGTATCAACAAAGACTTCCCCCTGGCCCCCACATGCACACAAAGGTCAGTAGGAAGCAGAGAGAGGGAAAAGCGTGGGCAAGAGCCTTTATTGTGGTTTCTGCAGGAAGGTGGACAAGGTAAGGTAAGCAGGTTTAGTATTGGCAAGTTTGAATAATTTCAGGGGTCTCCAGGGTGAGGGGCTGTCTCTAGGTATCTGGATCTGGGGTGATGAGGTCAGAGGAGTGATGGCTCAATGAGTAAGAACCCACCAGAGGCAGTGGTTGGGGATGTGGGCTCTGAACTGGTTGGTCTGCATATGAAAGGCAGGCTCACACGTGAGGTGTTTGCTCTCACTGGGCATTAACTGGCCCCGGAAAAGGCAGTCTTTCCAGGGTCAGTAAGACTCTGACATGTCAAAGCACCAAAAATGCAGAATAAAAAGACATAACTAATAGACACACCAACTGTTATTCTCTGGAATTAAACAGGAAGTGAGAGTTAAGGTCTAAACATGTATTTCACCCCTCATTTCTCCTGAACTCAGGAAGATTCTTTCTGAGAATTTCAAAGAAATGAAAGCTGAAGTAAAGAAATAAAATCTTACTTGTCTAGGACTTTTCACTGAATAACCATAAAACCACTCACTTGAACTGATAATGCATGGAGGTCCTCAAAATAGAGTATGTATCAATTCCATAAATACATTGTGAATTCATTAGGGTTAGGTTTTGCTCTATGTGGCTTATAATCAACTTAACAATGGCCTAACCAATGTAAAAGCTTTGTCTTTTTCATGTAAGTGAAATCTAGAAGCAGGCAGTCCAGGATGGCTATGGCAGTGTTCTCCACTGAGTCCTCAGGGATCCAGGCTCATTTGAGCTCAGGTTAAGCTCTCTCAAGATCCTCTTTTGGCCCCAATGTTAGAAGATGACAGCAACCATATTTCAGGCAGCATGATGAAGGAGGAAACAAAAAATAAGAAAGTAAAAGGTATATATGGAGAAGAAAATGGCAAACCACTCCAATATTCTTGCCTGGAAAATCCCATGGACAGAGAAGCCTGGTGGGCTACAGCCCATTGGGTCACAAACAGTCAGACATGACTTAAAGACTGAGTAAGAGGCATATATCAGCTGTGTTTCAAAGTTGATTCATAGATTTATCACATGACATTTATCAGTTTTATCCTTGTTGGCCAGAACTTAGTCGCATGGCCATGCCTAGATACAAAAAAAAAAAAACTGAAAAATGTAATTATTTAGTTCAACTAAAAATCAAAGTTTCTATTGCTCCAAAAGAAGACTGGACTTGGGAGAGAACGAACAGTTCCCATGCCAGCATTCTGTATTGAATTTCTACCACCTATCCTTCCAAATTCCCTTCTCTTTTATACCACAACCAACACATCCAAAAGTAGTAGTCTAGAAACTTTTCAAGCCAGAAATCTGAATGTCAGCCTAAGCCTCATTTTCATTTAGGCCAAAACTAAGTTTGGCTTCTCGCACATCCTAAATCTCTCTTAAGCAATTTCGCATGAGTTACTACCATATGAAGATGTAAATTGGTGCAGCCACTGTGGAAAACAGTATGGAGGCTCTTCAAAAATCTAAAAATAGAGTTGCCATATGATCCAGAAATCCCACTGCTGGGCATATATCCAGAGAAAACTATAATTTGAAAAGACACATGCACCCCGATGTTCACTACAGCACTATTTACAACAGCCAAGACATGGAAGCAACCGAAGTGCCCATCAGCAGCTGAACGGAAAAAGAAGTGGGACATGCCTACAGTGAAATACTATTCAGCCATTAAAAAAGAACAAAATAATGCCATTGGCAGCAACATGGATGGACCGAGAGATGATCATACTAAGTGAAGTAAGTCAGACAGAAAAAGACAAATATCATATAATATCACTTATATGTGGAATCTAAGATACAACATGAACTTATCTATGAAACAGAGATAGACTCACATACAGAGAGAACAGACTTGTGGTTGCCAAGGAGGAGGGGGATGGAGGAGGGATGGAGTGGGAGTGTAGGGAGTGTAGGATTAGCAGATGCAAACTATTATAAATAGAATGGATAAAGAACAAGGTTCTATTGTACAGCACAGGAAACTATATTCAATATCCTGTGATAAACTATAATGGAAAAGAACATGAAAAATAAGGTATATGCATGTATAACAATCGTTTTGCTATACAGCAAAAATTAACCCAACTTTGTAAATCAACTATACTTCAATAAAATAATTTTTTTTTAATTACTACTACCATAACCTCCTATCTGGTCTACCATTCTCCACATTTACTGCCCACATCCCCTGCTCAACACCCACAAACCTATTCCAAATCATACTTCTCTCTGCAGCAGGAGCTATGTTTCAACATGTTCACCACGTCTCTTCCTGTGTATAGCCCTTCAGAGGCTCCTGATGGCTTTTGGCATAAAGTCCAATATCCTGGCATTGAATATTAGGTTCCCCGTGATGTGTGGTCCCTGTGTGTCTCTTGCCTTGTCTTCTTTCTCCTACACTTACAAGCCCATACTACAACAGCCCATGAAGTCTCAAACACAGCATGTAGAAATGCATGGAGTCACTGAAGATCTCTGAAGACCCATTCTGAAGATCTCTGGGCTTCATAACATTAATCAAAGATATTATGCTATTGTTTTAAAAGAGAGAAGTGGGCATGTTGGCATCAAGAAGAATAAGGAGAAAGGTTTCTTTCTATTATAATCATTCCGGGCTGGAAACTTTCCAATCCAGGGTCAACCTAAAAAGAAATGTTGGAAGATAAATATATGCTTTAACTAAGTCCACAAAAGAAAACCCTGGAAAGCAAATATATGGAAGGATGTGGTAATCTCACTTATTAAATATCTAAAGAACCCACATCAGTGAAGATAGATTGAAATTACATTAACTCTCAAAGATACTACAACACACATAAGGTTAAGACCCCCAAACTCACTTACACATTCAAGTCTTTATGGAATGGCCACTATGTGTCAGTCAGTCAGTTCAGTCGCTCAGTCATGTCCAACTCTTTGCAACCCCATGGACAGCAGCACACCAGGCTTCCCTGTCCATCACCAATTCCCAGAGCTTGTTCAAGCTCACGTCCATTGAGTCAGTGATGCCATCCAACCATCTGACAAATGTTGGGATGTAGCAACAAGTCAAGTACAAATGATCTTGCCCTCATGGAGCTTAGAGTCAAAACCAGTGTGGCCCATGTTCTAGGAATTGTGCTAAAATTTATTTTCAGTAAATCATATTTCAGAAACAAAATGAAATCTCTTGTGTTGCATTGTGGAGGAAGGGATTATATAAGGGAGTAAAAGTTTTCTACTATTTTCTGTTTTTCTACTCAAATTTAGTTTTTCAAGGTAAATTATTCACAATTTATTGTATAGTGAAGTGCCAAATAGTGATTTCAATTTGAAATCACTATTTGGAAGCCAGAAGGATGAACTGAATTCAATTTTCAGTTTTCACAAGGCACAGATAAATCCTGATCAACTGTTAACATCAGATGGTTTAACAGCCCCAGCTAGGCTTGCTTAACCATCCTCTTCCTTTTCTCTCATCCCCAGACAACACTGTGACACCCTTACAAACCAATTCTCAATGGTTTTTCAAAACTGCATTAGTTGTCTTTCCTCTCCCCTAACATACACACACACACACAGAGCTTATGAAGACTGAAAAAAACTGAAGGCGTATTTTCCATAGCACTTCAGCTCATGGTAATAACTTCAAGATAAATGTTGACTCACAGGGAAACAGCAGCCAACTGGAATTGTAACTTAAGAAATGAAATTAAAAGCAAGACCTTATCTGCAAATACTAGTTATTTTTCTGTGCTGCTACAGGGGTTTACAGAGTCGGACATGACTGAAGCAACTTAGCAGCAGCAACAGCAACAGGGGTTTATCTTCGCCACTGAGATGGAACACATTTTCTGACAGCATGCTGCATAATTAGGAAAACAGTTCTAAAGATCCTCTAATTAAGGGTGCCATTTTCAGTGAAGGTGAACCCAGGTCTAGCCCAGGAAGTTGTGACGGACACAAGTCCCCTCCCAAATCATTGAAGAAAATGACACCACTAACCTGTTCTTGTTGGAGAAGGCAATGGCACCCCACTCCAGCACTCTTGCCTGGAAAATCCCATGGAGAGAGGAGCCTGGAAGGCTGCAGTACATGGGGTCGCTGAGGGTCGGACATGACTGAGCGACTTCACTTTCACTTTTCATTTTCATGCATTGGAGAAGGAAATGGCAACCCACTCCAGTGTTCTTGCCTGGAGAATCCCAGGGATGGGGTCGCACAGAGTCGGACATGACTGAAGTGACTTAGCAGCAGCAGCAGCCTCTTCTTGTGAGCCTATGGAGGCCCAGGGTAATGTCTGCATAATCCCTGTCCTTTCCTATAGATTTCCTACCCCCAAGCAAGGGATGTGTAACTAAACTTTTTTAAGCAGCGACATATGATGATGATTTTAAACTTTGATTAGGAGCTCTTGAAGATAACTGTCTCTTCCTGTTTCATCCTCAAGTAAGATCTCCCCTTCTCTAATTTGGTCACAAAGTGGTTTCCTTTTAAAAGGACCATTCGAATTTTGGAAAAAACAAGAAGAAACAGTAATCACATACCACAGAATATGGGCACGGAGTTGCTAATAAATTTCATTGTCCTCTCACCTCCAATCCTGCTGTCAAAAAAGTAGAAAAGAAGAAAAGCTAACCAGAAATCTAAAATCGATAGTGCTTTTGAATCAGTTAGCTCTTGTTCAAAAAGGGAGAATGAGGGCAGAAGGGGGGGCAGTGACTACTCAGTTCTCCCATCCCCTTAAAAAAAGTCACTTACAGATTAAACACCAAGGAACACAAGTCTTGGTCCATGACCTGGCTCGGACTCTGCTCTGCCTCTTTGGGATAGACAGGCTTGCTTTACTTCATTTGTCAAACCACAGTTTTATCCATAAAATGATGGTGCGAGGACAGTACCCAACACTCAGTAAGAGTTCAATCGCTGTGGGTAGAAATGTTTCTAATAAGAATTCTCATAAGAATGAATAAACATTGATGATTTACCATGTAGCAGGCACTAATAATTTTAATCTGTTCATCAGTCCTATAAGGTAAGTACTATTATCCTCCCTGTTTTAATGACTAGAAAGCTAAGGAACAAGGATGTTAAAAACACTTTCCCAGAGCCACAAAGCTACTAAGAGGCTAAGACTTCACTTGAACTCCAGCAGCCAGGTTTCAAGCAGTGCAGTCTGATAGACCTTCGTGCCATGGTTGAAATGTTCTATAACCTAAGTTGTTCGACATGGCAGCCACCAGCCAAATGAGATGACTGAGCATTTGGAATGTGGCTGGTGTGACTAAGGAACTGAATTTTTTATTTTCTTTCACTCTAATTCATCTAAATTTAAGCAGCCACGTGTGATTCGTTGCTACTGTGTTGGACAGGCCGGCTCAAAAGGCTACACTGTTAACTACCGAAGATTAGGCCCATCCAGTGTGGGCATGAGACTTCAAAAAAGATAGTAACAAAGTAGGGATTAGTTTATTTATACCTGTGACTATAATGTGGGAGGGCATTATCTCCTTACTAGCAGTATATTATTGTCACAGTCCTACTCTATGTGCCTTCTTCCCATGTGGCAAGTTGTTTTTATCACAGAAGTATTATACTGTTAAACAAGGTAAGAAACCAAAAGTGTATAATCTATTAAGTGAAGTTTCCTCTTTCCACCACCACTGCCTTCCCCATCTTAATCCCCTTCAGAGCAGAACATACAAACTTATGTCTATTCTGAGTATATATATATATAATACTTAAGTGAACCTAGAAGGATCAAAATAGGATCAACCTCCTCTGTTGTTCTATAGTGTTTTCCTTGCTGAAACCTAAATCTCATTCATTCATCCATGTTGATTGCATGCATAGCTATTGGGCTGGCCAAAAAGTTCATTTGGGTTTTCCCATAAAATATTATAGAAAATCTGTATGAACATCTTTGCCAACCTAATACCTTACCCTCTCCATGGCACCCCACTCCAGTACTCTTGCCTGGAAAATCCCATGGATGGAGGAGCCTGGAAGGCTGCAGTCCCTGGGGTCGCTAAGAGTCAGACATGACTGAGTGACTTCACTTTCACTTTTCACTTTCATGCATTGGAGAACAAAATGGCAACCCACTCCAGTGTTCTTGCCTGGAGAATCCCAGGGACGGCGGAGCCTGGTGGGCTGCCGTCTATGGGGTCGCACAGAGTCGGACACGACTGACGCGACTTAGCAGCAGCAGCAGCAGCTATTTCACTGTATGGCAATATTGCAGTTTATCAGTTCTCCACTGATGGACATTTTGATTGATTCTAAATTTTTGCCTTTAAAAATAATATTGCAGCAAGTGTTCACTCAGCATGGAGTTGCTGCTCTGTTAGACTGCTCCTTAAAAATGGTTCAAGAGACACTTCTGTTTGCCTACCCAAAAGACACAACCTCCTCCATCTTGTCTTTACTAACTGAATAAATTCAGATCAGGGTCCACCTCAACTCCTCATGAGTCAGAATGAAGTCCTGTTTGGTCCAGGCCAGTCATATGGTTCCACTTTCACTGGCAGTCATTGGTTAATGGCTGAGCATCCAACTCGATTGGCTCCAATGAGAAACAGTGTGAAGTGTCTGGGCCTTTGAGAAAACAAGAGGCCCTGGGACATTCTCCTGTCACATCCAGAGTTGATGCAGCCTTCACACAGCCATGAGAGGACCTAGTCTGAGAATGAGGCAAAGGAACCGGAATGGCAGAGGGAAAAACGGGAAAACCCAAATCCTTAATGCGCTGATGAGCTGCTGAATTAACCACCCCTGAAGTCTCCCTCCTTTAGGGCTTCTTGTCAAGTGAGCTAAGTATTTCAGTCAGTTGAGTTTGGGTTTGTAATACTTAGAACCCAAACTATTTCAACCAATGCAAATAGGATTGCTGGTTGAAAGGGTATGAAAGGAGTTTTATTCTGATAAGCACTCTAATCTCTGTTTAACCTTTTCATAGCATTAATATGAAAAGGACCTTAGCGGTTTGGATACATCTTCCATTCCCTAGGAGCTTCCTTGGTGGCTCAGATTGCAAAGTGTCTGCCTGCACTGCGTGAGACCCGGGTTCAATCCCTGGGTCAGGAAGATCTCCTGGAGAAGGAAATGGCAACCCACTCCAGTATTCTTGCCTGGAGAATCCCACAGACGGAGGAGCCTGGTGGGCTACAGTCCATGGGGTCACAAAGAGTCGGACACAACTGAGTGACTTCACTTTCTTTTCTTTCTCTAGAATGGGCGTTTTATAACTCCCATTAATAATGTAGCCTTATTAGCTACATTAGTCCAAGTGTATTTACACAGCGCATCCCTCAGTGTCCCCTACCTTCTGATGCACACAGATGATACTGTGTGTGTGTACTCAGTCGCTTCAGTTGTGCCCAACTCTTTGTGACCCCATGGACAGTAGCCCACCAGGCTCCTCTGTCCGTGGGGTTCTCCAAGCAAGAATACTGGAGTGGGTTGCCATCCCCTCCTCCAGGGGATCTTCCCAACCCAGGGATGGAATCTGGCTGGGCCTCTTATGTCTCCTGCATCTGCAAGGAGATTCTTTACCACTAGCACCACCTTTGTAATAAATATAAAATCAGAAATCTGGCCAGACTAAAGATGGGAAACTTCCAGAACTGTGCTTCCTAGACTTTCCCATATCACACTACACATAGTAAATGATAATATTTTAGGGCACACTGGGGTAATTGGATAAAACTGTTCAAAGCCAACAGTTTTCAGTCTAAGGGCTCCAGCTGCCTGGCCTCCCTGAGGGCAGAGGAGAACAATATTTGGCCCACTTGAAACCCATTCATGGAACACGTATTGTGAGTGATACTCTCGAGAGATTTATCATATCTCATTGATTCTAAGCAATGTATTTTTTCACATTTTTATCTCTGAAATTAAGATGCATCTTATAACAGATAACACCTTGTAAGTACTGCCAGCCAGGCAGCAGGTATCATCTCATTGACATTTTCTACCTTTGCACAAATTCAATCTGAAAATCTTCTGTAGGTGCCTTCTGGTAAGGCCAGGAAAACCCCAGCATCACGGGAAGTTATTGTCTGATGGGTAGAGAGTTTCAGTTTGGGCTGACGAAAAGTTCTAGAGATGGATGACGGTGATAGTGGCCCAACAGTGTGAATGAATTTAACACACTGAAGTACACACTTACAAATGGTTGAAATGGTAAATTTAATGTTATTTAAATTAAAAAAAATTTAAAGGCCCAGCATCAACCTTACACAAAAGGTATCAGTGGCTTGGATGCAGAGACAACAGTGGGGTACCCTTCTAAGAAACACTGCATCTTGACCTGTGCTCTTATTGGCACAGAGGATGAGACTATGTGAAAAAATTAGCCATTGAGGATGCTGAATATGAGGTTCTAGGAAGACTTTAAGCAATTTATCTCTCTGATAGTTTTCCTTGTTATGTATGCACGGGAGGACAGGAGACAATACTTTGTTTTGGCAATTCTCTATTTGAGCCTGCAGATGCACCCTCCACCCTTTCCTACTCGTGGAAGGCTGAACTCTATGGACATTTGGTTCCACGTTTCTACTCCCTTGGGCTTCCCAGATTACTTGAGTGGTAAAGAACCTGACTGCCAATGCAGGAGACATGAAAGACGTGAGTTCAATCCCTGGGTCGGGAAGATTCCCCTGGAGGAGGAAATGGCAACCCACTCCAGTATTGCTGCCTGGAGAATCCCATGGAGAGGGAAGCCTGGCAGGCTATAGTCCATAGGGTTGCAAAAAAGTCAGGTGCGACCGAAGCAACTTAGCAAGCACACACATAGCAAGCACACACACATCTACTCCCCTGGCTCCCTCTTTCCTGGGCTGTGGGTTGGTCATAATTGCGTTCCTCCACCAAAGGCCCCAGATCCTATGCTATGGGACAGCTGATTTCTACAGCAAGGGTCCCCAACTTCTGGGATCTAATGCCTGATGATCTGAGGTGGAGCTGATGAAATAACAGAAACAAAATGCACAATAAATCAATGCACTTGAATCATCCCAAAACTATCCTCCTCCCACCATTACCATTCAGGTTCCTGAAAAGAATTGTCTTCCATGAAACTGGTTCCTGGTACCCAAAAGACTGGGGACCACTGTTCTACAACCTTGGCTCTCTCCAGGATCTGTCCTTCACCCTTTGTGGCCTGGAAGTGGTACCTGCTTTCCATGCCAACCAACCCCGGGCATCTAACTCTTTCCTACTGGTTTCCCCCAACCCTGCCTACACCCTTTGTTTAGTATTCTTTTCATCAAACCCTCAACAGTCCTCCAAGTTTTGAGGGTACTCTTTGTTTCTGGCTGGGCTTTAGAGGGTGATTTTTGTTTCTGGCTGGGGTTCTGGTTTTTTTTTTTTTTTTAAATCATATCTTCATTAATCTAAGAGATCTTTAAAATTTCCTTGAAAATCTAAGTGACACATAAGCACTGTGTCATAGTTTAATTGGAAGCACTTTTTCCTTCTTAGTGACACATAAATGAAGGTACATCTTGAAATTGTTGACTTCTCAGATTTGGTGAACTAGGATAAAATTTCCAATATACCATAAAGGGTTAAGGAGATGTTTCTAATATTACACTTCCAGAATTTACTTGAGATGATAGCCAAGCAAGTTTAATATTTCGAAATATCATACACAGTGCAGTTTAGTGCCAATTTCATTCCCTGGGTGAGTACGACCAACAAAATGTATGTAAGGGCCTTAGGAGCAGGCTGCCTTGGAAGGCTGCCCTTGGTCAGCTGGTCTTCCTGCTCAGTCTGTCCACACCCCTTCTGTGCATCCCACTGGCTCTTGTTCTGTTCCCTGCTTTACTCTAATAGCTTAGAAACTGGCTCATCCACCTCTAAACAACTCACACTTTCCTTTGCTGCCAGAATACATCTAAAAAAGCAGAGCTCATCAGGTTTAAGATCCTTTAGTTACTCCATTTCAGGATCAAGTTCAAAAATTTAAATACACCACACAAGGCTCATCATGGTCTCCCCCTCCCAACCCTGCCCGCCAATCTCCTTAGCCTCATTTCCTGTCACTCACTTGCACATGACTTAGCCTGCCACACATAAGAACTTGCAGACTCCTAAACACATCATACTGCTACACATTTTCACAAATCTGTACCTGCTGTTCCCTTGAACTAGAATGCCCTTCCCTCCATTCAGCTACCTCCTACTTATCCTATACCACTCAGCTCAGTTATCACCTGTTCTGGGAGGCTTTCCTGGACATTCCAGGTTGAGTGATCAGTAGTTCCCAGCACTCTGAGCATCTCACACTTCACTGAAACTGCTCACATCCAGGGGCTGACTCATGGTAGGAATGCAAAGTTATTCAGTGAGTACATTAATAGTTATTTTTTATTTCTATTGCTTTCTTTGTACTGTATCAAGCAGGACACTTTGATGAAACTTCTGTTCTCTCTTTTCAGGATTCAACTCTGCCCAGTGGCAAAAGTGACCAGTGGACTCAAAATAGTAAAATAATGCTTCAAGTAGTGCTACCACAGGGCCCTGGGAACCCACCTCACATGCTAAAGACAGACGAAGATTTGCATTGAGGTATAAACCCTGATTGTATTCAATGCTTTTAACTTTGAACCTCTCAGGCTTTACACTTTGCTGTAACCAACTAGACAACTGAATGATACCCAGTACAGCACAGCTGCTAAGATTATAGACTCTGAGCTAGACTGCCTGGGCCCGTGCCTTGCTTTAGCCACTGACCAGTTTTGTGCTGTGGGCATGTTATTTAACCTCTTTAAAGGCTCAGTTTCCTTATCTGTAAGATGGAAATGGCATTAACAGAACTGACCTTAGAGTAAATGATTTAACAAGTGAGAATGTTTATAATAGCACTTAGCATAAATAAAGTACTATTTAACTACTAGTTTTTTTGTTTGGTTGGTTTTTTCCCTATTAAACGGTAAAGAGAGGCATGTCTGAGGAGCAAAGCAGACAAGTCATTTCAAGAGTAGCTTTTTGCTGTGGTGAAGTCACTGCTAGCTCTCCTAGCACCAGTTAATAAAGTCACAGGTCAGAATCATGAGACCTTGTGTCTAATGTCACCAGGGGTCTGCTGAAGACACACCATCCTCCTTCCATCTGGTTCCGCCAAGGTGACCAAAGCAACACAGGTTTTTATTCCTGACATGTCACGTACAGCAAGGTGCACAATGAGTTGTCTTTTTCTTTTCCTGCCCACAGCTTTAGTTTTTTGAAGGTTCCTCTGTGTCTGTAGCAATTATGTCATCAGAGCACCCTGTATGTACTCCCTGCATGAATAAGAAAAATTTAAGTCAAGTAAGAAGAGAAGTTTAGCAGAAGAGTCATTCCTGAAATCACATGGGGCCTAGATGGTGGACTCCTCTGGCTCTTGGGAATCCCAAAAAACGTGTCCACCCCCCAATCCTCCCCTCCACTATCTGAAGAATGTTGAGGGAGCACTTGGGAGTTCTTTGGAATAAGCTTTCTTAGAAATGCTAGGTTACCTGGCATTCTGCTCCTAGAAGGTGGGGCTGGGTATTAAATTCAGGTGAGGAATCAGTGACATGTTTCGCCAGTTTCTCATGGAAAGATTTTCTAGCACCCTCCTATTTCCCAACTTTTGCACTTGAAAATTAAAAGGTTCTTTTTAAAAAGTGAAAGGCTACCCATGTTTAATAATATATAGTTTCCATTGCACCTTATTCACTTGAAATGTTGAAAATAAAGATGAGGGCTGGGCCATGCCAAGTAAGCTGCTGGTGATGGTGCCCTTCAGCCTGACGATTCCACTTCCAATAGCATTCTGCCCCCTTAGCACTTCCCGTTCTCTTCCTGGCATGATTTCCCTTCTTTGATATTTTTATTGTCCACTTCTGGCACAAGAATAACCTCCAACCTGGGATTCTGGCTTATTTGTTCACTCCCCAATCCTTAGCCTCTAGAGTAACACCTGGAGATGACAAGACACAGGCTGCTGAATGACCAAGGTCAATGAGAAAATACTAAGTTTACCATAAGCACCCCCAGCTTGCCAATTTTCCTGGTTCCACCCCCATTATCCTCAGCACCAGAGTACACCACAGGTCCGTCTACTTAGTCCTTTAACTCACCAGCAGTCACAGGCAGGAGACAAAGCAAAAGATTCCTAAGCAAATCATTAAAGCATACAGTGAAAGCAGACATGATCCCACCAGGGGACTCCAAATCTTAACCTTCTTCGGAGGTGAGACCCTGATCTCATCTCTTTGCTTGGATGACCACTCTCCCAGTCAACCACTCCACAGCCCCACCCTCAAAGAGTCACCTTCTTTCTCTTGCAAGGCTGGTTTAAATTTTGTTGTTGTTTTAGTTCTTTTAGAATATCTCATGGACATATTCGTATACAAATATCAGGGGGAAGAATCCTTTTTTACAAGTAAGCACATCTTATATCTCAAATGAATACAAGTACATGAGTTTGAAATACTTCATTTTACTGCACAGATATAATCCAACCATCTTTGGGGTAAAGGATTGAAGAACTGAAGCAAAACAGTCACTGATGATTGAAAGGCAGGTGAATGGATAATAGCCATATAAAAGAGAATACAGGATGTCTTAGGATGAGGACACATCATTCCTGTGAAAAGCAACTAAGTCTTACCATTAAGCTCTGCTATCAAGTAACTGAATACTTGTCCCCTCCCTGCCCTCCATAGATCCTCCCTCCATTATCACCCTCTCTGGATGGAAATGGCGGCTTATACAAAATCAAGGACCTCTCACAGACACAAACAGGTAACCACCCCCCCACCCCCACCCCCAAGGCTTCTGAAAAATCCTAAAAATTACATCAAAATTGAGTCATTCCTTCACTTGACTGTCAGCAACATGGCACATGAACTGTTTCCTTTTTACTCATCACCCTGTGCCCTGAGCCTGGCACCCAGCAAACACTTCAAGCATATTTGCTGGATAAATGCCTTTGTTAACACAAAGTTTTTGTAATTCTTTGGATCAATCAGCTCTCCAGCCAAAAGCTCATAAAATCAAAATAGGGCAGTGTCAATGGAACAGGACTATACACGGGTGCCAGTCACTGGCCCACTGCACAGAGCAGGCTATTGACAGGAACTCCCCAACCAAAACCCACATTCCAGCAATGAGGAGCAGTGTCTCCAGCGAAAAGTATCTCTACAGCCCCAAACAGTAAATATTCCACCCCCCCATCTGCCTCTCAAAATTTTCTTGACAAAAGTGCTTCCTTTCCATTAATAAAACCTATTTTTTAAAATATAAAAGTGAATTGGACCTAAATCGGAAACAGAATTGAGACTAGATCGCCAAACTCAGTCCTTGCAGGATCTCATTTATCTAGCAGGTCACTTGAGTAAAAGGACCATTATCCATGGCTTTTGTACAAATACATTTTCTTCTTCAAGGGTAGAGTTTAAATTCCTGTAAGGCACTGCACACCCACACACCCATTAATAAACCTGTGGCTCTCCTCTCCTCGCTCAATAAGTGAAGTCGGTCTTTTGAGTACCTTTTAAATAACCTTGAAAAGCCCAAACCTTTTTTTTTTTTCTTTCGCCTTTCTTTCTTTTTTTAAGCCAAAATCTCTGCAGTCAGGAGTCCACCATGGCAAAATGAAGGAAGGGAGATTCGGATTTCGGTTTAAGCCACCGGCTTCAAGGATGTTGACCACTTTCCCCACAGTGCTTGGACCCCTTCTGGCCTCGCCCCTCCCCCCAAGGGAAAGGCGCCGCGACGTGGCCACTGGGGCTACCCGGTCCCGAGTCCGCCGACGCCCTCGCAGCGGGTGATGATGGTGGTGGCGGCGGCGGCGACGACCACAGTCCCTAGAGACAAAGTTCTGTAGTGCACTGACTTCTATCATATTCAGAGTCGGAGTGTCTCAGAACTTTGCCTCAAAAGACCAAACTGTCCTCCTCCAGAAGTTTCTTCCTGCAGGTGTGCTCCCCCACCAACCCCCAGCTAAAACAAAGAACAACTCGTTAAAAGCAATTTAGCTCAGGATGCGACCGATAATGGAACGGGTCATTAATTATGGAAAGTTACTGCCGCAGTCAGCAGGAGCAAATGCCCAACAAAAATGGTGTTTCAACAGCCCGGTTCGACAAATTCTGGTCTCAATGTCACAGCAAGCGGGCTGCTGCAATCACACACCCTCCCCCGTCTTCCAACCCATCCCAGATTAGAACCTACTCCCGGTCGAACCCCACCTTCTCCTCGGTCCTGCTATTTAAACTTTTGCAAACTGCTAACTCACTCCACCTAACTCGTGGCAACTTTTTACCTTCCCTTCTGGAAAGTTGGTGGGGGAGGGGGCTGCCCGAAGAAGAATTCTCGGAGCTGGAAGAGTTAAAGCAGGGGGAAGACGGACGAATACAGGCTCGGGAAATGCCCCGCGGATGGGATGGCCCAGGGAAGCAAGGCAGCGCGGGGCCTCCACAGCGGCCCCCCTTCCCCCAGCCATTCCCACCACTCAATTCCCGGTCTTCCCGCTGCCCGCGCCCAGCCCCAGAACTCGCGTCTATGCAGTCCTCTCCCCTCCGTTCTTTGGGATTCTCTCTGCCCCAGTAGTTAGCGAGCTTCCCGCTGATCCCCTGTGCTTCCCCCTAGGACACACCAGCCCCTCTGTTCTGAGCCCCCGCCCTGCACCCCCGGCCCTTGCAGTCTCTGCGGCCAAGCGCCCTCCCAACCACGACAGCCCCCCTCCCCCTACATACCGCACCTGAACAGCTGTTGCACCCGTGCAACAGGTCTGGAAAGTGTCTTCCCCACCTTCCCCCCCAACCGCTCGCCACCGTCCCCTACCCTACAACCCCCCAGAACCAGGGCCGGAGGGGCAGTGGGGTGCACAGGCGGCTGACGAAGTGCGGGATGCCCCGAAGCGCCGGGGACTGGGGGCGGGTGGTCGGGCTCCGGCCTCCCAGGGCCGGGGCGCCCTCCCGCGTGGCCCCTCCTGCGCCCGCCACAGGCTCCCCAGCCTGCCCCTCCAGCAGCAGCAGCCAGGCATTCCCGGGCGGGCTCCCCCCCTCGCGCTCCGCTCAGCTCCCTTCCATCTTGACTTTTGCCGACGTGGAAATTTTGGGTTTGGAGACGACCTGCGCTCTTATTGGCTGCCGGCGGGCGGGGTCGGAGGTCACGGCTGCTCTCGCTATTCCGCGCCAAGGGGAGCCGCACAGCGGCTCGTGTCAAGTCAGCAGGTTCCCTCCGCCTCCCCGGGGTCACGTGCGCCCCGGGCAAGCCCCGGAGCCACCTCCTTATGCAAATACAGCGGCCGCGCCGGACTGGGGGCGGGACGGAGGCGGGAGTAGGCGGGGGCGCGCGGGGCGGGGGCGGGGGCGGGGTTGCGGCTCGCCTGCGGGGCCGGGGGAGGGACCGGGAGGGGCGGGGTGCTCCAGGTGGCCACCTGGCTCGGCGTCCCGCCACGCCCCTCTGCCACCCATCCCACCCCGGCCCCGTGCTTTTTCTGCTTCTAGTGAGTCTGCTGGACCTTGTCCCCCGCTAGCCCCGCTGGGCCTCAGGAACCCCGGCTTTTGTAAGATACCCTTCACTGCCCGCTTCCTCCCGAGTCCCTTCCACCAGACCCGAGCCGAGCCCGGTTGGACCGCGGGTCTCCTAGACCAGGGAAGGGGAGACAGCCAGCTGCCTGCAGGGCTGAGAACGAAATGGAAACCTCGAGGAGGGCAGCTTCCTCCTTTGGCAGGGAGTTGAGAGAACTAACAGCGAGATTCCCAGTCAGAGAATTCTGGGACAAAAGCAGAATCAAGAATTCGTCAGGGTTAAAAGTACTCCCTTTTAATTAACTGCCTTCTGCCTCTTCCCACCCCCATAAAAAGAGACCAAAATACTAAAAGTCTTGATTTAAAAAACAAGCAAACGAGTCTACAAGGACTAACCGACAGGCCGGTCCATCTGCTGAATACTGGGCAGCCGAGAGTGGAACCCAGGGACGCGTTCTCCTCCCTACATCTGGATGGAGGTGTGACTTAGGGAGCTCAGAATTCCGTGAGAAGTCACGAGGCATGTAAAAGCAATCAATGCCTAACGTGGTTCCCCAAGCATGCCAAGGAAGGTGCTCTTTAGAAAGAAAGGGAATCGATGAATGGCCACATGACCAAGACCTCTTCCTTCCCTCCCCCTTCCCCAAGGAAAAGAAAGTAGCAGCAAATGCAAAGGTAAAGCCCATATTATAAATGCTTACTCTGATGGTTATTGTAAGATCTGCCAGCTTCTAGTCACCAAGAAAAAGGACAGGAATTGCATTAAAAAAAAAACCTTTCTCAAAATTGGCCTAATTATTTTTTCCTTCGTGTAATAAAATATCTGTATCATCTTAATCCTTTGTCGATCAAAAGTCTGATACAGAAAAGCAAAAGATACATTTTCATGGGAAGATTCTTACCTGTAAAATTCTTCCCATCCTCTCTTCTTAATTTACTCTCTCCTTCTCCCCATTTCCCCCTATGGAAAGATAAATCATTGCTCCTTCCAACTGTTTTATCCTCAAGGAGCTTTTCCACTCTCCTTTCTCTTTCCTCTGCACTCTGTGTTTATCTGACCCTTCCCGGCTTTGCAGGGGCCTCTCCCTTGGCATTGTCTAGTCCAGCCCCCCCCCCGACCCCTCCTCGGCTAAGGCCTGCCGGCAGCGCTTGCTGGGCCTCGGAGTTGGTCCTGGCTCTGCTGCCTGTTCAGTTGTGTGCACTGGAATATTGATTTTTCAGTGTGTGCGCGCCGGCTCTGTAAAAATCAATATTTCAGTAGCTCGAGCACAGCGCAGGGCAGTGTAATGGAGCCGGGCTGCTGATGTAACATGCGGGGTCCACCCTCAGCGATTGAGGTCAGTCAGAAAATGGCAGTGTGTTTTCCTATTTCATTGTTTGCTTCAGAGGGAAGGAAGGAGTTTGCATACAGCTGTTTACGTCAAATTCCAGGACAGAGTAACCTTAGTGCTGTTGGGTGACATGTGAACCAAAGTTAGAAAGTTATACATTCTTAGGCAAAAGTGGGATGGAAACCTCAGATTATCCATTCTAAGAACTGCTACATAAGATATTGGGAAGGGGGAGGTTATCTGCTGCCTCCATGCTACCAAATTTCACAATGAGAAAAGCAAAGAGAAACAGGCTGTCTCCAGAAAGGACTAGAGTTCATCTTTGGATGAACTGGATATATGGATCATTATTAATTAATTATTAATCTACAGTCCTTAACATATGCTTTTGATTAATGAGGACAAGATATTTCTGGCATGATTTAAAGAAAAAAAAAATAACTCTACCAATTTAGG
This sequence comes from Bubalus kerabau, assembly GCF_029407905.1. Taxonomy (NCBI): domain Eukaryota; kingdom Metazoa; phylum Chordata; class Mammalia; order Artiodactyla; family Bovidae; genus Bubalus; species Bubalus kerabau. The sequence goes on along the minus strand of NC_073631.1, from coordinate 73,214,504 downwards.
GGCCATCCTCATGACATTTGCAGCAAATGTGGAAGGATGCTGGGCTTAGAGTCAGGCCAGTGGGTTCTGGCCAAATGTGCTCCACTGGGGTAGCCTTTCTAATCCCCTCACCTCTCTGAGCCTCAGGGACTCTACCTACAAATTAAAGAGTTACACTAAATGACCTCTATACATTCTGTAGCTCTAACACCTATGATTCTACTGGAAAAAAAAGATTATAGTTAAAACCTTCAAAAACAAAAATAAAATGTAGTGTATACCATGGGTAAGAAAAATAGACTGATATCAGAAGTGCTGCAGAAATAGGAAGTCTTGCTCTAATTGGGTATTTTACTTCTTTTAAGTTCTATTCTAGTGTAATCTTATGAGAGTAATCTGGTCCTTGTTTTTTTTTAAATGCACTTCTTTTGAACTAGCATTTCTAAGAGTTTTTCCTAAAGAAGTTATTACTCTCACTGGAAAGATGTTTATCACTGTCAGTTTTAGAGCACTGAAACATTAGAAACAATGTAAGCATCCAATAATAGGGACATACATTAGATAAAATATGGTATTGGGTTGGCTAAAAATTTCATTTGGAATTTTCAATAACGTTGTCCAAAAAACTCAGATGAATTTTTTGGCCAATCTAGTAATTATTCAGTGGAACACAACTATTTAGTATGATGGTACTCAGTGGATATTAAAATAATGTCAAAGATTTGCATTGAAATGTATATACTATTTAAATCTCTATCTATGTATATCTCATCATGGTAAAGGAGATGGGCTCTGGAGCCAGCTGGCCCGAGTTCAGATCTCGATCTACTACTAACTGGGCTCCCCAGTGACTCAGTGGGTAAAGCATCTGACTGCAGTGCAGGGATCTAATCCTTAGATGGGGAAGATCCCCTGGAGGAGGGCATGGCAACCCATTCCAGTATTCTTGGCCTGGAGAATCCCGTGGACAGAGGAACCTGGAAGGCTACTGTCCAAAGGGTAGAAAAGAGTCAGACCCAACTGAATGACTAAGCACAGTCTACCTCTAACTAGCTGTATGGCTGTGGTCAGCTATAAACTAAATACATTGGTTTTCTATTGCTGCTGTAATAAATTACCACAAACTTTGTGGCTTAAAACAACATAGATATATCAATATCATTTTACAGCTCTGGAGATAGCCCAAACTACCTTTCACTAGGCCAAAATCTCCCCTATGTAGGCGCACGGGGAGAATCTGTTTGCTTGCCTTTTGTAGAGGCTGCCTGCATTCCTTATATCATGGCCCTATCCTCCGTCTTCAAAGCACAGCACACCAATCTCTGCAGTCTGGGTGGACTTTCATCCTCCTGTCCCCTTTTTAAAACGATCTTTGTGATAATACCTGGATAATCCAGGATAATCTATCTCGAGATTCTTAATCACATCTGAAAAGTCGCTCTTGCCAAGTAAAGTAACACTTTGTTAGGTTCCAGAGATTAGGACACGATGTCTTTGGAAGCATTATTCTACCACATAGGGCTAAAATCAATGTGTCAACAGGGTGGCAGCCCTTTCTGGAGACTCTAAGGGAGAATTTGTCTTTTTGTCTTTTCCAGCTTCTAGAGGCTGGATGTATTTCTTGGCTCATGGCTGCTGCTGCTAAGTCGCTTCAGTCCTTATTCTTGAAAGCCAGCAATGGCTGGTGGAATCTTTCTCAGATTGTATCACTCCCACACTGACTTTTCTGTCTTCCTCTTCTACATTTAAGAACCCTTGTGATTATGTTGAGCCTTCTGGGTAATCTAAGATGATTTCCCTATTTCAAGGTCAGCTCATTAGCAACCTTAATTCCATCTACTACCTTAATTCTCCTTGGACATGAAACATAACATATTCACAGGCTTCTGGGATTAGGATGTGGACATCTTTGAATGGCTATTCTTCTGCCTACCACCTTCAGGATAATGGTAATAATCTGCATCATGAGGTTGTGAAGAAGATCAAAAGAATCAACAAACACATGTAAAATGATTAGAATAGTGCTTGGCACACAGTAAGCACACCATACTAATTATCCCATAGTCAGCAATCTGTAATAATTATCTATTACATTATTATCTGGAAAGGAAATACAGAATGTATACAGGAGGTGCATCTAGAAGGTGGGATTAAATTGATTTTTACTTTCTCTGTTTTTGCTCATATTTGTTTTTCCCTTTTCTTCCATGGCCAAGTATTACTTGAGCACTTTTAAAAATTTTAAATAAAAATACTGCTGCTGCTGCTGCTAAGTCGCTTCAGTCATGTCCAACTCTGTGCGACCCCATAGACGGCAGCCCACCAGGCTCCCTTGTTCCTGGGATTCTCCAGGCAAGAACACTGGAGTGGGTTGCCATTTCCTTCTCCAATGCATGAAAGGGAAAAAGGAAAGTGAAGTCATTCAGTCGTGCCCGACTCTTAGTGACCCCATGGACTGCAGCCTACCAGACTCCTCCGTCCATGAGATTTTCCAGGCAAGAGTACTGGAGTAGATCGCCAGTGCCTTCTCTGAAATAAAAATGAGACAAACCAATAAAGGAGGTTGTCATAGTAAAATGGGAACACAACTTAATTTGGGGTTAAAAGGTTCAAGTACTCATCTCAGTCCTACTAATGAACAAAAATTGTGATATTGAACAAGCTGTCTTACCTCTCTATAGTTCAGTTTTTCTCACTGGTAATCTGAAGGAGATTTACAATATACTTTGCAAGATCCTTCCAGCTCTAAATGCCATACATCTGAGATTTTAAACATCAACAAGTTGATAAATCATAGCAAACACTGCTTAGTATATAAAAAATGCTACAAAATTAGTAAGAAAAAAAGATAGCCTTATATGGAAAAAAGAAGGGGTAAAAAGCATAAGCAGACATTTCACAGAAGAAAAGCAAATGGTAAATAAGCATAGGTAAAGATGTTAAACTTCATTTCAGTTCAGTTCAGTCTCTCAGTCGTGTCAGACTCTTTGCAACCCCATGAATCGCAGCACGCCAGGCCTCCCTGTCCATCACCAACTTCCAGAGTTCACTCAAACTCACGTCTATCAAGTCGGTGATGCCATCCAGCCATCTCATCCTCTGTCGTCCCCTTTTCCTCCTGCCCCCAATCCCTCCCAGCATCAGAGTCTTTTCCGATGAGTCAACTCTTCGCTTGAGGTGGCCAAAGTACTGGAGTTTCAGCTTTAGCATCATTCCTTCCAAAGAAATCCCAGGGCTGATCTCCTTCAGAATGGACTGGTTGGATCTCCTTGCAGTCCAAGGGACTCTCAAGAGTCTTCTCCAACACCACAGTTCAAAAGCATCAATTCTTCGGCGTTCAGCTTTCTTCACAGTCCAACTCGCACTAGTAACAGGTAAATGCGATTTAAACCTTCAGTGAGATATTTTATACCCACTAGGTTGGCAAAAATCCAGAAGTCCAACAGCGTAAGTGATTGGAGATGATGTAAATGAATGGTAATGCTTGCTCAGTGCTGCTGGGAGTTGAAATTAATACAACTACTTTGGAAAGCAATTTGACATTCCCTTATATTGTAATGATATTCCTTTTGTCATGTAAAATTGAACATGGATGTCCTGATGTCCAGCCTTTCCACCCAGAAAAACTCTTATTCATGTACCTGGGAGGCAGACATGAGAATGGTCATAGCAGCACTGCTCATGACATTGAAACACTGAAAACAGCCCACAGCAAATGGATAAACTGTGCTCTACTCACACGATGGATTATTATACAGCAGTGAAAATGAACAAACAACTCTTCACATGGCCATGGATCAAGCTTAGAAACACAATACTAAGTGGAGGGAAAAAGCAAGTCCTGAGAGACTACAAATATAATGATGTCATTTTATGAAGCCCAAACCCAAGCAAAACCAATGTATATTTTGTAAGGGATCAAAATAAGTAATTAAAAACAAGGAAATGGTAAACAGAAAATTCAGGATAGTAGTTACTGATGCAGTGTGGAGAGAAGGAGGGAGGGATGTAACTAGTAATGTTCTAGTTCCTTAACTGGACAGTAGGCTCCTAAGTGTTTATTTAATTATGCATCATAACTTGCATCAGTGTGAGTTATATTTTTTGTGTTTATAAACATTAAATTTAAATGATTTTTTTTTAAAAAAGAATACTGTTTAGGAGCTTCTGTATTCTGATCTAGGATGCTTCCTGTAGTTGATGCTAATTACTCTGATTCCTTTCAAATTCATGAAAGTAAAGTCTTTATGGTTAATTTGCTATTTGCGATCCTGCTAGTTAAGCAGACTTCATAACAGCCTGGGCTTGTGCAATTGTTGTTTTCAGTGTATGCTCCAAATGAACCTCATACTCTCTGAGATCCATAACCCCAGAGGGTGTTATACCTACAGAAAAAGTACCTCCAGAAGTCTCTTGCAGCCTGTCTTCTATGTGCCCCAAAGCTAACCATTTTGGAGGCTCCTTCTTTGGGTCTGAGACACAAGGTTCATAAATAACCAGCCCAGCTTAGGTGAATCTGTTACTCTTCCAATTCATTAGAGTATGTTTCAAAGCTGAAGAATCACATTCCTGTTTCCCTGACTTATTTTGTGTCATTTCAGAAGATTTGTCCATCTAGTCATGGTCCGGGGAAGGCAATGGCACCCCACTCCAGTACTCTTGCCTGGAAAATCCCATGGACAGAGGGGCCTGGTGCACTGCAGTCCATGGGGTCGCTAGGAGTTGGACATGACTAAGCGACTTCACTTTCACTTTTCACTTTCATGCATTGGAGAAGGAAATGGCAACCCACCTCAGTGTTCTTGCCTGGAGAATCCTAGGGACGGGGGAGCCTGGTGGGCTGCCATCTATGGGGTCGCACGGAGTCAGACATAACTGACGCGACTTAGCAGCACCAGCAGCAGCAGCAGTCATGGTCCAGAGGGGCATGGTCTCACATTCAGCAGCAACCCTGGCATTCATGTTATTTTTGACTTCCATCTTGATCCTATCATCTCCCAAAGAATAAACCAGGTTTGTTGATTTGCTTTTCTATTTCCTTGACTCTCAGTGAGGAATTTGGAGGTAATTATCAGAACTCAGGGGTACCTGAGTAAACATCAAAGTTTCCAGTGAGAGGATTAGCTTGCATAGGGCTTGCCAACTAAAGTTAGTGCCAGATGCATGGAGGAAGATGGATGAGGGCAGTCTTTGAGGCAGCAGTGACACCTGTCTTCCAAAACTCACCTTTTGGATGTTGGATACTATAAACACATCAGTTGGGTGAAGTACTGGTTTGTAAGACTCACTACCTAAAGTAGAATGGCCCCTAAGTTGTTACATACCACTTTGTGTGAGATCCTCAGTTTTGGAGACAAAATTTTTAAAACTTTTTATCATGAAAAATTCCCAAAAATATACAGCAGGAAAAAAAAGTATAATGTAAATATATTCTATAAAATACAAAAATTACATAAAATGCTTAATGAAATCCATCAGCAGTTTCAACATTTATTAACTCATAAACATTCTTGTTCATTTGTAACCCTTTCCCTTCCAGGATTATTTTAAAGCAAATTCCTAATATCATGAGGTGCAGATACTGTGAATGGATCATTGTGATAAGTAATCTCAAAGGTCTTAAAAGAGTATTATTAATGGCAATATAGAGTACAATCTTTCTTTGCAAACTTATTGCAAGCTGGTTTTAAAAATTCTTCACCTAGAGCCAGACATCCTGGAATGTGAAGTCAAGTGGGCCTTAGGAAGCATCACTATGAACAAAGCTAGTGGAGGTGATGGAATTCCAATTGAGCTATTTCAAATCCTAAAAGATGATGCTGTGGAAGTCCTGCACTCAATTTGCCAGCAAATTTGGAAAACTCAGCAGTGGCCACAGGACAGGAAAAGGTCAGTTTTCATTTCAATCCCTAAGAAAGGCAATGCCAAAGAATGCTCAAACTACTGCACAATTGCACTCATCTTACATGCTAGTAAAGTCATGCTTAAAATTCTCCAAGCCAGGCTTCAGCAATACGTGAACCGTGAACTTCCAGATGTTCAAGCTGGTTTTAGAAAAGGCAGAGGAACCAGAGATCAAATTGCCAACATCCACTGGATCATGGAAAAAGCAAGAGAGTTCCAGAAAAACATCTATTTCTGCTTTATTGACTATGCCAAAGCCTTTGACTTTGTGGATCACAATAAACTATGGAAAATTCTGAAAGAGATGGGAATACCAGACCACCTGACCTGCTTCTTGAGAAACCTGTATGTAGGTCAGGAAGCAACAGTTAGAACTGGACATGGAACAACAGCCTGGTTCCAAATAGGAAAAGGAGTACATCAAGGCTGTATATTGTCACCCTGCTTATTTAACTTATATGCAGAGTACATCATGAGAAATGCTGGGCTGGAGGAAGCACAAGCTGGAATCAAGATTGCTGGGAGAAATATCAATAACCTCAGCTATGCAGATGACACCACCCTTATGGCAGAAAGTGAAGAAGAACTAAAGAGCTTCTTTATGAAAGAGGAGAGTGAAAAAGTTGGCTTAAAGCTCAACATCAGAAAACTAAGATCATGGCATCCGGTCCATCACTTCATGGGAAATAGATAGGGAAACAGTGGCTGATTTTATTTTTCTGTGCTGCAAAATCACTGCAGATGGTGATTGCAGCAGTGAAATTTAAAGACACTTACTCCTTGGAAGGAAAGTTATGACCAACCTAGATAGCATATTCAAAAGCAGAGATATTACTTTGTCAACAAAGGTCCATCTATTCAAGGCTATGGTTTTTCCAGTGGTCATGTATGGATGTGAGAGTTGGACTGTGAAGAAAGCTGAGCGCCAAAGAACTGATGGTTTTGAACTGTGGTGTTGAAGAAGACTCTTGAGAGTCCCTTGGACTTCGAGGAGATCCAACCAGTTCATCCTAAAGATCAGTCCTGGGTGTTCTTTGGAAGGAATGATGTTGAAGCTGAAACTCCAGTACTTTGGCCACCTCATGCGAAGAGCTGACTCATTTGAAAAGACCCTGATGTTGGGAAAGATTGAGGGCAGGAGGAGAAGGGGACGACAGAGGATGAGATGGCTGGATGGCATCACCAACTCAATGGACATGGGTTTGGGTGGACTCCAGGAGTTGGTGATGGACAGGGAGGTCTGGCGTGCTGTGGTTCTTGGGGCCGCAAAGAGTTAGACCAACTGAGCGACTGAACTGAGCTGAAGAGGCCCAAGTTCTTCCCACTTAAGACTACCTTTAACTTCCTAGTGGAGGGCGCTCTTGGAAAAATTAAAGATACGGAGAATTACTGAAGGACTTTATAATTGGGGAGATCAAAGAGAGCAATAGAAGGATTTAACTTTTGTAAAGTTTCTATTTCTTCAGTCTCACTATCAACAAAGTATTGAAAGGGTTAGTGAAATAACATCAAGTCAATCAGCAACTGTAGCCTTAGCTGGTCTGTATAATCCATCCTATATAAACTTATCTTCCAAAAGCACACCTTGCCCATTCTTTTAAAAAATGTGTCTATTATGTGCAATGCATTGTACAAGACTTAGGAGGGGATTTAAAGCCGATCAGAAATATCTGTTTTTCCATAATAAGGAATTTGGTCTTTGTCCTGGGTTTCTGAGAGAGGAATTCAAAACTCTTGGAGTTTTCCAAGTGATAAAAGTACCTTTTTTCTTCCTGGTGGGCCCCTGGACAACACCTGAGATTTTGATAAGGAGATCACTCATGGGAGGGTGGAGTCTTGATGGAGAGATGAAGCATGTGATTTCAGGGTTTGGGCTTTGATCCAGGTGTTATCAACCTGATCTCCAGGAAGGAAGGGGGCTGGGGATTGAATTCAGTCATGTGACCAATGATTTAATCAATCGTGCCTCAATAATGAGACCCCAATAAAAATTTGGGGTACCCAAAGTTCCGGTGAGCTTCCTGGTTGGTGAACACATCAAAGTGCCCAGAGAATGACATGTCCCGAGTCCACCCTGAGAGGACACAGAAGCTCTGTGCTCGAGACCCTTGCCTTATCTGCCTCTTCGTTTGGCTGGTTTATACCCTTTATGGTCCTTTATAATAAAATTGTAATCAGAAGTATAGTGCTTTCCTGAGTTTTGTGTCCTTCTAGTAATTAGCAAACTTGAGAGAGTTGTGGGAAATCCTGAATTTGTAGCCAGTTGGTCAGAAGTGTAGTGGCCTGGGGACCTCCTGCAGTGCAGCTGGTGTCTGAACCTGAAGGGAGGGCAGTTTTGTCAAGAACCATGCTCCTCACCTGTGGAGTCTGCAGTAGTTCTACACTGCATTGCAGCCCTGCAGCTCCCATCTTCAAACTTCACAAATTAGTAGAGGAGATAAGACATAGATGCTAATGAGAAGTAAAAGCATCATGCAACAGTTACAGATGTGCTGTGGGAAACTAAAGACAGGAAAGAGAAATTGCAACTAGGGACACTAGAGGAGGCCTTGGGAGAAGGTGGCCCTGCCTGGAGCCTTAAAAGATGGGTGTCAGCCTTAAAAAAGAATGAAATATTACCATTTGCAGCAACATGGACAGACCTAGAGATTATCATACCAGCTGAAGGAAATCAAGCAAAGAAAGACAAGTATCTTATGATAGCACTTATATGTGGAATCTAAAAAAAGAAGATGATACAAACCAACTTGTTTACAAAACAGAAACAGAATCACAGATGTAGGAAACAAATTTCTGGTTACCAAAGGGGAAAGGGGAGGGAGGGATAAATTAAGAGTAAGGGATTAATAGATAAACACTATATATAAAATAAACAACAAGGTCCTGCAGCTCCCTGTACAGCACAGGGAACTATATTCAACATCTTATAATAACCTATTAAGAGAAAGAATCTGAAGCTGTATGTCTGAAAATAATACAATATTGTAAATCAGCTGTAGTTTAATAAGTAAAATTTTAGAAAGGAAAAAATGATAAGTGAGATTTGGACATGCAGAAATTGTGATAACAAATGTTTAATGAGTGCTTACTCTGCAACAGGCTCTATGTGCATGCTAAGTTGCTTCAGTCGTGTCCAAAACTCTGTGCGACCTTATGGACTGCAGCCCTCCAGGCTCCTCTGTCCATGGAATTCTCTAGGCCAGAATGGCCAGGTAGCCGTTCCCTTCTCTAGGGGATCTTTGCAACCCAGGAATTGAACTCAGGTCTCCCACATGGCAGGCAGATTCTTTACCAGCTGAGCCACCAGGGAAGCCCTTGATATAAACATAAGGGGAAGGGAATAATCTCAGGTTAGGTACTTTAAGAGTTGGACCCTAAAGAAGAATGAGCATTAAAGAAATGATGCTTTTGAGTTGTGGTTCTAGAGAAGACTCTTGAGAGTCCCTTGGACTGCAAGGAGATCAAATCAGTCAATCCTCAAGGAAGTCAACCCTGAATATTCATTGGAACAACTGATGCTGAAGCTGAAGCTCCAATAGTTTGGCCACCTGATGCAAAGAGCCGACTCACTTGGAAAGATCCTGATGGTGGGAAAGATTGAAGGCAAAAGGAGAAGGGGACAGCAGAAGATAAGACGGTTAGATAGCCTTGCTGACTTAATGGACATGAATTTGAGCAAACTGTGGGAGATACTGGAGGAGAGAGGAGACTGGCATGCTATAGTCCATGGGGTCACAAAGAGCTGGACATGACTTAGCGACTAAACGACAGCAAGGTACTTTGATTGCTTGACTAAGGGCTCTGAACTTGATGTAGAAGGCTTTAGAGCATCAAAGATTCTTGAGAATAGGGCTTTGTCATGGATTCTGTGGACTTTTAGTTACTGCAGTGAAAATGTAGGGAATTACTCTTGAAAGCATGGGCCACTCCTCCAAACCAAGGTGCTACTCTTCTAAAGAATGAATTGCTTTCTTCCTAGTACTCAAGTTGTGCTGTATAGACTAGAGGCTCCAAGGAGGAGCCACTCATTCTCATTTTCCACCTCCCATGGCAACTGGCCGAAGGCACAACATAGGCACTTGGGTATTTGTGGGATTCGTGGATATTATACCAGGTTTTACCATATCAAATTGTCACTATTTGACTCCTTTTGGCCTAAAAAAATGGCAACTAATTATGGTTTCAATCTATTTTAAGGCACATTCTATTACATTTATACACAGAGATTGACTAATGCTAAAATTCAAGGGCACTGCTGTTAAAGGAATTAAAGGAAGCATTTAGAAAATATTTAGGGATATTGTTGAATATATCTATATAAATATTATACATATATGCATATGTAATATACATATGTTAGCTATTGTAGAATATGTGTATATATATAGAAAGAGAAACTTAAAGTCCTATCTATAGTTATTTATAGAAGAAATATTATCCAGGCAATCTGATCCTGAGGCCAAATCAAAAGCACACATTTCATTCAAATCAGGTTTATAAACTTGACAGAAAGCTCAATACAGTAGATCAGAAATGAAAGGGGAGAAAGAGAAACAAGAAAATTGGATAAATTTTGTTCAGTAGTTGATGCCAGATATAGTGTTTCATAGAGGATTCTTTATGTGTAAGAAGAGGTCATTTTTAGCTATCTTCCACCAAGAAGTTAGGAGATTTTAATAGTTAGGTATATTTCACATTATTAAAATTTCCTAACTTCTTGGTTATAATTACTGGAGAAGGAAATGGCAGCCCACTCCAGTATTCTTGCCTGGAAAATCCCATGGATTGCGGAGCCTGGCAGGCTACATCCATGGGGTCGAAAAGAGTCGGACACGACTGAACGACTTCACTTCACTTCACATTGGGCTTCCCTAGTAGCTCAGTGATAAAGAATCTGCCTGCAAGGCAGGAAGGAGACTTGGGTTCAATCCCTGGGTTGGAAAGATCCCCTGGAGGAGGGCATAGCAACCCACTCTAGTACTCTTGCCTAGAAGATCCCATGGACAAAGGAGCCTGTCAGGCTGCAGTTCACAGGGTCACATAGTCAGACATGACTGAAGCGACTAAGCAGCAGCATATGTGACATTAGAAATGACGTCATCAATCAAAGGAAAAAGATGAGTTGATGTCAGAGTCCCTCATAAATCCAAAGAGATCCGCCCAGCTGGGAATCCTCCCACTGACCGTGGCTGCTACCACAGAGGGTCAAGCATTAAAGTTAAGCCCCCAAGGGTCATTATCTGTGCAGCTCACCCAACATCAGTGAACAAGTGACTCAGACAGAATGAGCAAAGTGTGTAGCACGCAGCCCAGGTTTTGCAGTCACCCCAAACTTCCAGCCAGGAGTTGTCATGCACACAAGAATCACAATTCAAGGAGAGGGGGAATTTAAAGTAGATTGAAATCCAGCTCAAAATCCTGCCCAGCAAGTCTGTCTTATTCCATATGTTTGCTTAGTTTAATTGAACAGAACATTGTAAGAGACGATTTATTTCCAAAAGCAGCTCAGACCTACTTGTTGCTTGCTGACTCTCCTGAACCAGACCTGTGTGGCAAAGAATTTTCCTTAAGAGTCCTTTCAAAATACTCTGAACTAACTATTCAATGGAGATAATTATTTCCAAGCTAGAGGAAGTAGAAAGGCTGGACTAGACTGAATCACTTAACCTTTGATTTGCACACAAAGAATATTCCTGCCCAAGGTTTGAAGGGAGCCAAATTGAAGGACAAGTGTTCCCCCTAAATTCAAACAATTTTGATCAAATGGCATCTTGCATTTATGAATCCCTGGGAAATTTTGTTATAAGTCTCAAACAATTTAACTTTTCTAACATCGTTTGAAAACTCAGCTTCTAATCTTTAAACTTCATAAATCAGTATGGATTTTATCCCTCAGATGCTGACCTTATAAAGTGGAATGTATCATATGCTTCCTAATATAAGCCCCTTTAATAGCATCTTATGAAGATCAAACTCCCACTATTGTCCCCCACCAAAGTACACATAAAATTACCCTCAACCTCTTAATTTTTTTAGTATTTGTTTATTTGGCTACATAGGGCACTAGTGGTAAAGAACCTGCCTGCCAATGCAGGAGACATAAGAAACGTGAGTTCAATCACTGGGTCAGGAAGATCCCCTGGAGGGGTAAATAGCAACCCACTCTAGTATTCTTGCCTGGAGAATTCCATGGACAGAGGAGCCTGGCAGACTACAGTCCATGGTGCTGCGAAGAATCAGACACGACGGAAGTGACTGAGCACCCACACCATAGGGTCTTAGTTGCAGCATGTGGGATCTTCCTTGGGGAGGAGGACTTAGTTGCCCCTGGGGCATGTGGGATCTTAGTTCCTCAACCAGGGATTGAACCACATCCCCTGCATTGGAAAGTGGATTCTTAACCAGTAGACCGCCAGGGGAGTCCCTCAACCTCTCTTTAAATCTGTTCATTTTGTGTCCCACGGACATAGTATTACATTCTTAGTACAATTGTTCTTTTTCTCCAGATTCTCAGGAGTTTTCTTTTAAGGAAAGAGAGATTTGGGGGATCATTTATCTGAGCTGGGGTATCTTGCAGAGTCTTGTCTGCAGTTGCTTGCAATCATACAAAGCATGGCAGCCCCTACCAGGCACCCTAGTTGCTTACTCACATTTTGTTCTCTCCCCTAAATTCAGTTCATCTTGCTCTAACATGAGAGAGAGACTGTTTTTCCACAAGCCCTTCTTTCTGGGAGACATCAGAAACCCCAAGGACTCATGAAAGCCACAGGGCACAGGCTCATAAAGGACAGGACATTCTAAGGTCTTTTAGAAGTCTCTCTCCTGATTTTCAGGCTACTGGACACCTCATTTCCTGTTCAGCTTTCCAATGGGGCGGAGAGGTCTGGACAAGTGCCCTTTTCCTGGCCTTTCTAAGTTTCCTCCCCTCTGTTTCTCTCTGCTCCAAAGAGCTTTTCTTCTTTAGTGATAAAATAATGATATAGCCACCCTTTTGGAAGAATGCCTGGAACTCTATGAAATAACACACCCACCTCCGCACTCAGGCTCCTTACCCTCTTATCTTCCTTCTACCATCTAATATATGTTTACTCAATGTTTTTCCTCCCTACTCTCCCAAAACTGTAAGCGGCCTGAGGGTGGGAACTTGTCTTTTACCACTCTGTCCCCAGAGGCAACACTCACTTAAAGGCAATCTATAAATATTTGTTGAATGAATGAATAAATGTGCCTAGATTGGATGATGTAAACGAAGAGAGTGAAGAACAAACTTACATTAAATAACTTTTTAAATACTTTTTCATTTAACAGTGTGATGAATATCTGGCAAAGGGTTATAGAATTACTCAGTGGATGTTTAAACTGTCAAGGACATTCTAGACCAGTCCCTCAATATAGTATGGGGAAAAATGACTTTTGCTTTCAGATATATACTGCAGCCTGACATTCTTTGCAGGGTTTTTTTTTTTTTTTAAGAAATAATTTTTAGAAAAACATGTGAAACATTTTTATTTAGAACCTAGACTTCAGAGACCTATCATCAAACAATGAATTTTGAGTTTTTCTTTCTTCGAATGCTTCAACCACCAACAATCTGATATACCATTTAAAGTAATTTAACTCTTTCTAGAGAAGAGTCACCTTCACCAAAGATCTTATGAATAGTACATATGACTTATAAAACAATATTCTTTACGCTACTGGCTACAGAATCAAATGTGCATGTGTTAGTTGCTCAGATTCTTTCTGACCGCATGAACTGTAGCCTGCCATCATATGGTACTTTATAAAAGGCTCAGAACTAGCCAGAAAGCTTGTTTCTTTAAATAAAAATTAAAGACGAGGGAAAGGGAGAAGAATACGTTACATCCTCATTTAAGCTTCCAGAATGATTCACCTCTTATCATTTTATTTCTCCATATATTGTCAATGTCACAGGAAAGTGTTTGATTTACTCAGGATCAAGGAATCTCTTGTTAAATCAAATGTTGCTAAGTGCATTACAAATGCAGCTCCATTCAAATTTACCAACTTATATAACCAAGGCTTCCCAGGTGGCGCAGTGGTAAAGAACCGCCCCCTGCCAATGCAGGAGACATAAGAAATGCGGGTTGAGAAGATCCCCTGGAGGAGAGCATGGCAACCCACTCCAGTATTCTTGCCTGGAAAATTCCACGGACAGAGGAGCCTGGCAGGCTACAGTCCATGGGATTGCAAAGAATTGGATGTGACTGAGTGCACACATGTATACACACACACACACACACATCAGGGATAACTCTGCTCTGGTTTCAATTTTGCTTATTAAATATAAGTTGCTATTGGAGCTGATACTGATCCTCAGGCTTATTTCTAACCACTGATGGGATTTTGATTGCGAGATTCAATGACATCAACACTCCAACCAGTGGAGGAAGCCTTTCACACGATGCAGAACAGCTGTTCCAGTATTCTGCTACTCCTGCCTGGAATTCCAACTTTCCTCTGAATTACCAGGCACCACTCAGTTGCTTTCTCCTTTATGTTTCAGTAACACTTTCACACATCTCCCTAGAACACCTATCAGAGTGCTTTGAGATCAATAATTCACATCCAGGATCACTGCTAGCCCATAAGACACCCTTGTATGAATTGGAAAAAGGCACCCTGTCTCTGGAGAAGTCAGAGAAAGATAGGATAATGCCAACTATGTATTTTTATAAAGTTCCAGGGACAAATTAGGCCAGAGAGGACACTCATCTTCCCTCCTCCTGGATCTACACTTCTACCACGAAATAGGAGCGTGATTTGTCAACAACAGCATGTTTCATTGCTTGGTTCAACTGCAAGATGTATCTTGTTAACAATAGTGAGAGTTTTCCTGTAAAGACTGAATCTCTTCCAGAATAAACAGAACCTGGTCAACATTTTGCGTGAGAAAGATTTTTTTAGAGATAAGACATGATTTTCAACTGTGTGCTCTGCAGGTTGTCAGCTATTCCGTGACCTCTCACTGTTTTAGAGCTGGTCTTCTATCTCGGGCATTCCATAAGAATGAGAGAGGAAAATGAAACAGTGTTTTCCTCTTGTGCCTGAGACCATCTAAAAATACCCTTGATCTGTTCTCCCTCCTGCACACTCTTCCAAAAGGAGAGAGGGAAGGAAAAGAGGCATGAGAAGGGCTAGAGGCATTTGTTACTGGGATCTCAATAATATCCCCACAACACAATCTGGAAGCATTGGACCAATGGTTGCTTTTCTCCCTGATCCTGTCTAATAATCGTGATGCCACCAATGTGTAGTCTCTCTGGAGAGCCCTCCTCTAGGCAGGCTAAAGGCTCATTCTGAACAAAGCGAGGGATACACAGCTCTTTGGGTCCCATTTTCTCAGCCAAGCTCAAGGTGTTTGACATATACTGGTATGCATCCTAGTATGACCAGGAATGCCTCTTTTGGGGAATCTTAGGTTTTAATCCTAGAGATAATCTGTCTCAGTGTTTTCAAACTTCTTTGACTTCACCTCATAGTAAGAAAAAAGTTCTTGCAATGCTGTACACACATAACTATATGAACATAGATTTATATGAAAAGCTTCTGGAAACTAGTGACATATAATGCACCCTAATATTTTCTATGCTATTCAATTTTTAAAAAATGCTCATCATAACCCACTAGGTTGATTTCATGGTTCATTAGTGGGCTGGGGCCAACAATTTGAGAATCACTGATCTACTTTCAACCCCTCACGTTGTAGAGCAGGAAATGGAAGTCAAGAAAGGTTAAATAATCTAAACAAGGTTACACAGCCGCTGCCTGGTGGCAGAACCAGGACTAAAACCCTGGTAGCAAAATTATCTAACCTAGCTGATTATCAATAATAAACACTTTTCTTGCAAAACAATGAGCAAGTGCTATGCTAGTACTGTGAAGGGTCTGTGCTATTACAAAATATGTACGTTTTCTTTTTTAACACTAGAAAATTCAAGTCACTCAATCTCACACACAGAACATTTCAGTTGCAAACTCCAGCTATCTAGAGGACTAAGTCTTTCTACATATTTAAACACACACACACACACACACACACATATATACATATACAGTGGATTTGTTTGTTTTACAAATGTTTTAAATTACATCTGCTGCTTGGCTCCAATTTTCTGGCTCATGTACACTTCCTGTCAGTGACATCTATAATCCAACAGAAAAAAACCTAAGCAACAAGTCCTTCCAAAGATCTTTAGTGAAGCTTGCTTGATCAAAAAAGTATCAGTGGGCATCTTTGTGATCTCAGTTACACTAGGGGACTCTATGCAGATATGAATAAAAGTGAGCACTGCAGCTAGGATCTAGAGCTATCTACTAATAGCACAAGTCTACAACAGCTTTAGCAAAGCTCAGCAACCTCATAGCCCATTATTCTTGAATGGTTCACCCTCAAGGGCAGCATGCATAGGAACTGCAGTTGACTTCATTACCCCTCTAAGAGTAGTATCTCCATTAAGATGTTAGTCTTTAAAAATGAAGCCCTAAATTTCAGCAACTAGCATACTTTCCTTCAATAAGGCATGTGTGCCTTCCTGTTCCACCTATTTTTATCCTGTTTTTTCTTAAAAAAAAAAAAAAAAAGCCTGCTCCAGCCAAAGCAAATAGTATCTCTCATTAGAACCAAGATTGGTCTGCAGCCTGCCCAGAATATGGCACTGAGGATGCAGTGGGCTGATTTTGCCCATGGCTTTTTTTTTTTCACTGATATGGTACCTGTCCCCTGGTTCAGCCGATGAAAGCAGCAGTGACCTTTTCCAACAATTGGCCTCTGTCTTTACATTGGCTTTCTGCACTTGACTGTGAGCCATGAAGATCACCTTAAGGGCACCTTTCAACCTACTCCTGTGAAATGGCAACAGAACAGAAAATGACACAGAGGTAAAGGGACACTGAGGTAGAGATATAGATCCTTTTAGCTTGTGAATGTGAAAATGTCACAGGTCCCCTCTGAGCATGTTCCAGCTGAAGGCAAAAACGCTTTGGGGTAAACATATGGACCACATGTGCAGAAGCACTGAAAATTAGGTATGAAAGTTATCGATGCAAAATTATCCCCAAATTCCTGCTGTGATCATTATGATTTTACCTTGGTGTGCTGATTTCTGGTTCACTTTTCAAGTTATGCAATTTCTTTTATAAAATCCCTGCTGCTGCTGCTGCTGCTGCTAAGTCGCTTCAGTCGTGTCCGACTCTGTGAGACCCCATAGACGGCAACCCACCAGGCTCCCCCGTCCCTGGGATTCTCCAGGCAAGAACACTGGAGTGGGTTGCCATTTCCTTCTCCAATGCATGAAAGTGAAAAGTCAAAGTGAAGTCGCTCGGTTGTGTCCAACTCTTCGCGACCCCATGGACTGCAGCCTACCAGGCTCCTCCATCCATGGGATTTTCCAGGCAAGAGTACTGGAGTGGGGTGCCATTGCCTTCTCCTTTAAAACCCCTAGCCAACATTATATCCTCTCCCCTTGGTCTTACTTCAGCATAGCACAGTACATGTCATGTCTCTTCCAAGCCCTAAATGCTAGACAACTGTGTAAGAAATGATTCCCTTTTGGCAGGATAGGCAGAATAAATCAGAGTATTTGATTATAATCTTTAAAACTCAATTTTTAAAAATTGCTATGTTTCTGTACTTTCTAAAGACAGAATGTTAAACAGTGCTTACATTTGTTTTGGCAAACACATGGGTGACTTTTGCAATGGGCAGTCTTCCATATCCGTATTTATGACAAATATGTCAGAATATAATCCATCCTAATGTCTATGAAGGGATCAACATTTACAAGTTATCATTTCCTTCTCATTATGCTGCTTTATTTCTTTACAAAGACAGGCATAGAAATTGCCATGAGATGGGGAATAATCAGTACTCAGAAGAAAACAGAATACCAACTCTTGGACCTGAATAGAAGGATGGTATATGCAATGTTTGTTTCATTTCTTACCTCTTCTTCGAGTGATGCAATGTAACTCACCACAACTCAATCCAATCAAGGAGGTGGCATTTCACAGGAATGCTACCATCATGACAGAGAGGAGGTTCTATAAGTCAACTTTGCTACTGATAACAGTAGCAATTCAGTGACATTAAAAAAAAATTAAGTACCATTTCCAAAGGATAGTTACCTTTGAAGAAATAATATTGCCTTTGCATTGACTTTCATGCTCTAGTTCATCCCCAACAGATAGATGCAGTGAAGAGCCTGTATCCGTACTGTGAACAATATAACTTCCTTTAATGTCAATCCCGGGTGAAATGAACCCAGCCAGGAAGAGCACTACAGGCTTTCCAGTTTTGATCATCAACAGTTCTCCAAAAAGCAGACTTGGATTGTTGTTATCCCAGCAAGTTGATCATTTACAAATGGATCATGTCCAAAAATTTCACTTGTATATTTGGATTATAGAGTGTCAAGTATAAGTGCTTATCTAGGCAATATAAAAATGACAGGTTTCCAGAACAGCTCGTAGACATCTATTTCCTTCATGTTTTGCTGATGGTGTTGGGAGAGACAAACAAGGATGGAGGATTTGAAGAGTAGTAGTTGGCCTTGGAAAGACAATCTGTGGCACAAGATTAAAAAAAAAAAAAAATCTCCTAATGATTTCTACCACTTCCAAAAGGAAAGGAAGGAAGGGGGGCAAAGAAAGAGGAAGGAATAGCTATATCAGCTATGGTCCAACCAAGAAACAGCGTTCTGAGTATTTCGGTTTCTTGAGAGACAAAAACACAGGGTAGCTACTAGGAGGTGTTGAGGCAATTTAGAGATTAGCAGCAGCAGGAAGTTACTACTATCCCTGGAATGGAGGATCACAAAGAAAAGGTGGTATTGCCAGAATCCAGAAGCCGGATCACCCTGTGGAAGCTGGAACTACAACAGGCCTGTCCACTGGGGACTGGAGCCATGAAGGAGCTGCCATAGGTAACATCAGAGAAGAACCTATGGATACAGGGAAGGACAGGAGAAACACCATGGCTTCTCCCTTTCTCCCACCATCCAGTTCCCATTGGTGCCTTCCATTGACCAAACCCAGACAGAAGCCAGCTGACGTAGGAGCCTGGGAAATTCAGCCTCTTGTGATGAAGAGCAGGAAAGGGCAAGGAGTGGATCTGTGGGCTCACAGGTCAGGGCTGGCACATTAGCCAATTAACTAAAAAGAAAAAGAAAAACTCTAATCCCAGTCTTAACAGATTCCACAAGAGGGAGTGGTGAATATTATTAGGTCTGAGAACAAGGACCACGCATGGTCTACATAAAAAGCCAAATTATGATACAACAAAAATAACACCACCAAACACCAATATGAATGATGTTACAAGAAAACCCATGACAGCCAAATGAATGATCAAGAGAGGGAAGAGACCATACTCGTCTGGCTGGAAATGGTTGGGTTCTTGTTTAGAAAGAAGGAAAAGCAGGATGAAACCAAGACATCCAGGGCAGACCAGGCACCATCTATGGAGACAAACAGGTGTTCTGTCAAACAGGTTTGGTCAAACACCACATACCTGCAATGGAAAGGTAAGTGAAACCCGGGGAAAGGAACTGGCTTCCTGGGTTGGGGAGAGGAGCAGGTGAGTGACTCATGGTCGTACCAGTATGGCCCTAGTCTAGGCTAGAAGCCACATTGTGTTTACTGACTCGGTGCCATCACATAGTAAAGTCTGACAATGAATGGAGAGACAAAAAGAAGCTCTCAGGCGGCAGGGGTCCACAAAGGATCTGGTTTTAAAATGGAGGAACGAGGTAGTAGAGACCAACACCAATGGCTAAGAATCTGCACAATAAATCATCTGCCAGTCTTCACTCTTCCCACCCTCACCCCGCCCCCAAACCTCCTTTCCTGCCCCACCCTCGCAGGCTGCAAGTTACTCCTGGAGGAACTGCACCTCATTGGTCTTCGTAGTTTCAGGGCCTTGAACAGTGTTTGGCACAAAGTAGGTGCTCACTGCACAGTGGTTAAATGAATGAATGGACCGAGGTGCACTCTGGGTACACTGGGAGAGCAGAACTGCAGAGGATGACGGCAGACACTGCAGTGATGTGGCAGCGTGCTGGCCTGCTGGAAAACTCCAGCGGCAGCCAAACCAGTGTGGGCAGCTGGAGTCAGAAAACGAGATGGTTCTTTGAAGCAAATATGTTGAGTTATAAACAGCACAGGCCTATGCAAGTAGCCACAGCTGCCCAGCAAAGGACTGGAGCGCAACCGGCACACTATACGTTCCTGCCACCTAAATTCTGCCTGGCTAATTCCGCAGCTGGGAAAAGGGTGGAAGCTGCCTCCCACAGGGGAGACCCACAGAGTTGAGCCAGGATACTCACCACTGCAGTAAAGCTGCATACTGCTGCTGCTAAGTCGCTTCAGTCGTGTCCGACTCTGTGCGACCCCATAGACGGCAGCCCACCAGGCTCCCCCATCCCTGGGATTCTCCAGGCAAGAACACTGGAGTGGGCTGCCATTTCCTTCTCCAGTGCATAAAAGTGAAAAGTGAAAGTGAATTTGCTCAGTCGTGTCTGACTCCTAGCAACCCCATGGACTACAGCCCACCAGGCTCCTCTGTCCATGGGATTTTCCAGGCAAGAGAATTGGAGTGGGGTGCCATTGCCTTCTCCCCAAAGCTGCATAAGGTGGCTCCTAACGTTTGCCCCGAAAAGCCTGTGCCTCTAATATTATTGCCTGTAGAAATGTCCCAACTACTGTAGTTTTAGGCACTGTATAGCAGCTTTAATGTCGGGATTTTTAGTGTGACTATGTCTAAGCGTCCCAGACCCTTTCCTTTTGAGGGATGCTTTAGCAGAAAAAACGGCAACATGCAATCGTTTTCTGTTTTGTATCGCCTCCCCAAAACTTCTCACTTGGCCCAGGATGAGGCAGAGGCCCTTAACAAAACCAGTGAGAAGTCAGTGTGACTTATTAGACCTTGAAGAGAAAGAACCACACCTGATTTATATTTGTCGCCTTTCCTTTCCCATTGGTAGGAATCTAGCCCAGAGCCTGTTTGTCACAGAGATTCATTGAATGAAATAATCCCTTCAGGGAAGTTATAACAATTTTCTAAATTAAATTTAGAAAGAAAGAAACGATTAAAATTAGAAGTGTACCAAATACATCTAATTAAAACAACAATACTACCAACAACCACAATTAAAATGTATTGAACACAAACTAAGTTCCAGGAACTGTGCTAAGCTAAGGAACAGTTGACCTCCTACCTGGCAGGCTCTCCAGCCAGTTACAGAAGCTGCTGCTGGATATAATCAAAGCCTCAGTCTTGCTTTTATTGATTTATTCCCCACCTTCCACAAAAGATTTGAGGTGACCAAGAAGATAGGTACATCAAATAAGATATTTAAAGTGTTTTAGTTTCTGGGGGCTGCCATAACAAAGCACCACCTGCTGGGTAACTTCAATAACAGGAATTTCTTGTCTCTCAGTTCTGGAGGCTAGAAGTGTGAGATCAGGTTTGGGCAAGATTAGCTCCTCCTGAAGGAGCCAGGGAAGTGTCTGTTTCAGGCTTCTCTCCTTATTTTTGGTGGCCTCACTGCTTTCAACAGTATAATTCCATCTTCACACAGCATCCTGATAGTGTTTGTTTCCACATTTCCCCTTTTTTATAAGGGCACCAATTATATTGGATTGGGGACCCACCCTACTCTAATATAACCTCATCTTAACTAATTATATCTGCAATGACCTTATTTAAAAATAAGATCACATTCTGAGGTACTGAGGGTCAAGACTTCAACATATGAATTTTGAGGGGATACAGTTCAACCCTTAACAAAAAAGGGAAATGAAGAAAGCACAGGGGAATTCCCAGCAGGCAGAACACATACAGTTATCTATTCACCCTCCTAAAACTTTGCTAAATTAATTAAGTGAAAATCAAAAATTAGTAATCCATGTGCAGAAAGAAGCTCCAGGAAAGACGACAGGACAGGAAGATGATAGGAGACAGGGTAGATAGCAGAGAGAGGAGATGGAACTGACCTGGCAGAAAAGAATCAAGTTACCACCCAAGGCCAATAAAATGTGAGGCATTTTATCACTCCATGGCATTCCAGAGACCCTGTACTGGGAGATGCCAGATGCCAGGGGAGGCAGGGGTCAGGCAAGAAGCTTGACACAGAGGTTGGTCTACAGTCTGGACGCAGACAGACCACACAGCCAGATGACCATGTTTCCCAAACAGCCTCCTAAAAGTACCAGGAGATTTCTTTTTGGAGAGTTGGAAATGGAAAAGCCCAATTCAGAGGACACCAGGCTTATAAGAGGGCTGGGATAGGGAGCAGGTATAGAACTAAAACCAGGGATCTTAAATGAGAGCCCATAGACCCTGTGGAAGGGTCTCAGCCCTCATCCCCTACCCAAATCTTAGAAAACCTGCAACTGGAAATACAAAGACAGGAGGCTGGAAGATTCTACACTTGGGAGACCCAAATGGCATTCGGGGAATATCTTGTGATAATGATATTTAAGGTTCCCCAACAAAAGACTGTTTCCACACCTGGTTATCCTATAGTGATGCCTACCAGTCACCAATTCTTGCCCATTTATGGAACGTTAAGTGAGCTTTAAGCATCTCAGTCTTAAATACAAAAGGACAATAGGATACTAGAAGAAAGCCTATGAAAGCTGGACATTAAATGAATAAACAAAGGCACAAAAAGGAAACAGAGAACATAAAAGGAACCAAAAAAACATTTTTAAAAATCAGTAATTAATATCCTTTGAGAGATACGGAAGGACAGAATTTGATATAAAGAGAATAATTGGAGAATAAGAAAGACCTCTTGGCAATTAAGAATATGGTAGCAAATTAAAACTCGTTCAGAACATTAGAAGATAAAGATAACAAAAGAAAATAAAACAAAATGTCCAAGAGTTTAAAAATGGGAAAGAAGAAATAAGAAAATAAAGAGATGAAAAAAAGAAAAGATCAATTTGGGAATTCTAACATCTGCATAATAGAAGTTGCCAAACAGTAATAAGAGAAATGGGGGAAAGAAAATTATCAAATAGCAATAATAAAAGTGCTAATAATAATGAATGAAATTTTTTCTGGAACTGAAAAAAACATGTCTCCACGTAGTAACGACCCACTGAAAGCCTAGCATGACAAATGAAATACAAACA
Organism: Bubalus kerabau; assembly: GCF_029407905.1. Classification (NCBI taxonomy): domain Eukaryota; kingdom Metazoa; phylum Chordata; class Mammalia; order Artiodactyla; family Bovidae; genus Bubalus; species Bubalus kerabau. The sequence continues at coordinate 73,191,461 of NC_073631.1, read as the reverse complement.
AGGCTCATCATTGCGAGAGCTGAGAACCAAAGAGAAGACCTAAGTGTTCCCAGAAAGACAGTACAGGCCACGCAGAAAGTATTGGAAAGAGAATGACATAGTAACATAGTGTAGCAGAGTGTAGTTAAGAGCATAAACTCTGGACTTGTAACCCAACTTATTAGTTATGTGACTGAGTAAGTTACTTGACCTCTTTTGCTTCTGTTCTCCATCTCTAAAAAAGAGATAATGCTTTAAAAAAGAATCCTTATACATGAGCTCTAAAAGACAGACCCCAGGGGGAAAAATTAATTGATATAATTGAGTATACAGAAAATATTATTGATAGGAATGCGGTAGAGACAGAGCACTGGGGGTGTAGTTGATGAAATAAAAATTTTTTAGGCAGGAAAAGAAAGTTTTTAAACATAAAGTTCTGTCTTTGTCCATTTGAGCCTCTAATCCTCTTTTGTGTTACACATTAACTGGATCCCCTTAGAAGACAGAGGAATGCACACACACACACACACACACACAAAATTTTCTCCTGGCGCCAGCAACGTAACTCCTTAGCAGATAACATTCCTTTCTCATTCCTGTAATGGGTCACACTAACCCACTACCTGCTTTGTTGGACTATGTAAACTGTCAATATGTTACATTGATATATAATCGTTTGTCTCAAAAACTTATATAACTGTGCCTTGACCTCTAACAGGCAGAACAGTCCTCAGAGCTTTCTGAAAGGCTATCTCCCAGGTTATAATCCTCAGGTTGGTGCAAATGAAATTTTCCATTTCTTTCTTAGATTGACTACTGATTAATTATACATTGATGGGAGGGGGTGGAACGTAAAAACACAGAAAATCAGGCTGATTAAAAAAATAGGCAGTTTTCAATTCCAGTACAAACAAAGGATGAACAAGAAAGGGGTCACGGTAGTAATCATAGAAGCAAATAAGATTTGTACAGGTAAAATTATATAAATGCCAACTCTTTATTTTCCTAACTAAAAATTGTGATATAACTGATTAAGAGAGATAGGGAGAGGGGAAGGGGTAAGAATAGAGTGGAGACAGAGAGAACTCAGTCCTCATTTACCAAGATGTTAAAGTCGACAGTTAATATATAAAACTGAAAATTAAAGAGACAGAGGGCAGAGCGTGTTATTTCGTAAAATGGAGACAAACACCTGGAGATGCAGCCAAAAGAGTTGAAGGTGATTTCCTCTGAGAAGTGGTACTGGTGGGCTGGGGAGAGATGCAACAGGAAATCTGTAGTGTTTCATTTAGTACTATTTGACTTTTTAAGCTGATTTATGTTACATACATAAAAAACTAACTTTTAAAAGTTAGTTTAAAAAACCCCTTCAAAAAAGGAGGGCCTCTCCAGTGGCTCAGATGGTAAAGATTCTGTCTCTGCAATACAGGAGACCCAAGTTTGATCCCTGGGTCAGAAAGACCCCCTGGAGAAGGGAATGCTTACCCACTCCAGTATTCTTGCCTGGAGAGTTCCACGGACAGAGAAGCCTGGTGAGGTACATACAGTCCATGGGGTCGCAAAGAATCGGACACGATTGAGCAACTTTCACTTTTAAGAAAGGAAGTATAGAGGAAAACAATTCAACTGTTAATCATGGTTATATGTGGATAGTATGATTCCAGATGATTCTAATTTCTTTCAATATTCTTTTCTGTATTATCCAAATTTTTATAAATAAGTGGTATATTACTTTTATAATTTGAAAGTACATTTTATTTTTGAAATGAAATAAAAAATTATTTTCCAAAAATGGTAAAGTCATAATGCTCATAAAAATATAAAATGAACACATGTCAAAAATAAATTATGAGGGAATCAGTAAGATATTACAGCTGATTCAAAGGAGAAATCCAAGTACTACAAAATATAAATGCAACAAAAACATTTGAAATGAATTTGCAAAATTTAGTCTATCCATAAAGCAAGAATCAATTAAATACACTCTTCAAAACTATCTGTATTTTTATGGATAAGAATTATTTACATTCTTACCAGTTTTCTATAAATTTTTAAAGAGTTATAAAATAAGCCTAGTCAAAGATAAACAGGAGTATACATTCCTATAAGATCAGATAATCCCAGAGATTTAAATGTTCCTTTGAAAGGATATCCAGCCATGCTTTTGCCCATTTGAAAATTTCAAAATATTTCCTTCAGTTCAGTTCAGTCGCTCAGTTGTGTCCAACTCTTTGCGACCCCATGAATAGCAGCACGTCAGGTCTCCCTGTCCATCACCATCTCCCGGAGTTCACTCAAACTAACGTCCATCGAGTCGGTGATGCCATCCAGCCATCTCATCCTCTGTCGTCCCTTTCTCCTCCTGCCCTCAATCCCTCCCAGCATCAGAGTCTTTTCAAATGAGTCAACTCTTCGCATGATGTGGCCAAAGTACTGGAGTTTCAGCTTCAGCATCATTCCTTCCAAAAAACACCCACAACTGATCTCCCTCAGAATGGATTGGTTGGACCTCCTTGCAGTCCAAGGGACTCTCAAGAGTCTTCTCCAACACCACAGTTCAAAAGCATCAATTATTCGGCACTCAGCTTTCTTCACAGTCCAACTCTCATATCCATACATGACCACTGGAAAAACCATAGCCTTGACTAGACGGACTTTTGTTGGCAAAGTAATGTCTCTGCTTTTCAATATGCTATCTAGGTTGGTCATAACTTTCCTTCCAAGGAGTAAGCGTCTTTTAATTTCATGGCTGCAGTCACCATTTGCAGTGATTTTGGAACCCCCCCCCCAAATAAAGTCTGACACTGTTTCCACTGTTTCCCCGTCTATTTCCCATGAAGTGATGGGACCAGATGCCATGATCTTCGTTTTCTGAATGTTGAGCTTTAAGCCAACTTTTTCACTCTCCTCCTTCACTTTCATCAAGAGGCTTTTTAGTTCCTCTTCACTTTCTGCCATAAGGGTGGTGTCATCTGCATATCTGAGGTTATTGATATTTCTCCCGGCAATCTTGATTCCAGCTTGTGATTCTTATCTCCTTTCTGCTGCTGCTAAGTCGCTTCAGTCGTGTCTGACTCTGTGCGACCCCATAGACGGCCTCCCACCAGGCTCCCCCGTCCCTGGGATTCTCCAGGCAAGAACACTGGAGTGGGTTGCCATTTCCTTCTCCAATGCATGAAAGTGAAAAGTGAAAGTGAAGTCACTCAGTCGTGTCCAACTCTTAGCGACCTCATGGACTGCAGCCTACCAGGCTCCTCCGTCTTCTCTCTTTACATGTAGCTAAAGGCTAGTCTACAGAACCTTCTGTCATAAAGAGTCATATGATTATTCAATAGTGGGATATAAGTTTGTTTTGAATTTATAGAAGCCTCAGCAAAAAAGGAAAGATTATAAATTTACTGAGATGTCCAGTGGGGCTTAAAATGTTTTGAAACTGAAGACATTTCTTTTTATCTATTTAATTGCTGACAAAACTTTTCTCTGAAGAAAATATCAATTTGCCTTTGTAGCCTGCTTCCTTTGTTTGGGCAAAAATTACCAAAATGATCCCTTTATCCAAACGGAAAGCAAAACCCACCCATTGTTTTAAAACAACAGTCCGTGAGATTGTCATTACCTTTGAATGCAGTTTGATTAAGTAGTGTGTTTAGTGAGGGAAACTGGATTCATTTTAAGTAATATTATTTTATTGGAGAGTTTTTAAATTTCAATTCCTTTCTACATTGGTTTAGACTAAACTATCTCTGAAAGTTAGTTTGGGGGATGGATGGATGTCTCATTGTACAAGCATTTGCTCCTGTGAGAGATAAGATCATATGTTGCCAGAAGGCCTATCTTTCTCATCAGTTTATACCAGATCGTGAAAAGGGACTAAACTTGTTTGGACTGAACTTATAAGGGCCATATACACTGTTGCTTAAAATGATCCAGATTTTATCATTTTTCCCTCCTCCCCATCTTCCTAACTCAGGTATACAACAATTTTTAGATATAGTAAATCATTGGGATTTCCTTATTCAAGCCAGAAATGCAGGACCATATACGACAGGTGCATATTTCCCTGTTTCTGTAGTTGATCTTCCTGGGACAGGGAGGGAGCACAACTGAGACCATCCTTGTGAGCAGAGTGGGGAGAAGATGACCAAGTCTTCCTCTTCCAAGAACAAACCTCAGGAATTGTGCTCTTTTTCATAGGTACAAGGAAAAATTAGGACTTGAATGTCTATCAATGAAGGATTCCTTTTAAAATTCAATTATAGTAAATACAATCAGTGGAAAACTACATAGACATGAAACAAATGTAGAAAGTATTGATGAGTAGGCAGTACAGAGCTGGTGCAGCTGCTCAAAGAATCAACCACCTTCTATCTCCCCAGAAAACCATCCTCCACATAAGGTCACAAGATGACAGCTGTCCTTCCAGACTTCACATCTAAGCTCCGGGCAACATGAAGAAAGAAAAGGCAAAGTACAAAAGACACAGGCCAGATGAACCTTTTTTTTTTTAATTAAGAAGATGATAGTGTTTCCAGAAGGCCCTTGCCATGTACACTTCTACTTAGATTTTATTGGCCAAAATTGTATTCATAACTGTTGTGACATGACTAGCTGCAAGGGAGCCTATGCAGTTTGATTTTCAGCTGGACGTTTTTGTTGTTTTGAATACAGTAAAGGGGACAGACCAGGTATACCTGGCAGTGTCTGCCCCAGGAGTGTATCAAAGAGCATATATCAAACCAAAGTTAGCAAGGTTTATCTCTAGGGAGTATTCTAAGTGACTCATAAACTTCTCCTTTATGTTCTTTTGTATCATCTGGAGTTTTATCATTTTGTATTATTAGAAATTCAGAATCTCAAGTCCCACTCAGTTCAGTTCAGTTCAGTCGCTCAGTCGTGTCCAATTCTTTGCGACCCCATGAATCGCAGCACGCCAGGCCTCCCTGTCCATCACCATCTCCCGGAGTTCACTCAAACTTACGTCCATCAAGTCAGTGATGCCATCCAGCCATCTCATCCTCTGTCGTCCCCTTTTCCTCTTGCCCCCAATCCCTCCCAGCATCACAGTCTTCTCCAATGAGTTAACTCTTCTCATGAGGTGGTCAAAGTACTGGAGTTTCAGCTTTAGCATCATTCCTTCCAAAGAACACCCAGGGCCAATCTTCTTTAGAATGGACTGGTTGGATCTCCTTGCAGTCCATGGGACTCTCAAGAGTCTTCTCCAACACCACAGTTCAAAAGCATCAATTCTTTGGCGCTCAGCTTTCTTCACAGTCCAACTGTCACATCCATACATGACCACTGGAAAAAACCATAGCCTTGACTAGATGGACCTTTGTTGGCAAAGTAATGTCTCTGCTTTTCAATATGCTCAAGTCCCACTATAGACCTACTAAATCAGAAGTTCTGGGACTAGTAACCTATGCAGGGGACACATATTCAGTTCCTGGCCTGGGAAGATTCCACACACCATGGAGCAACTGAATCCACACCTCACAACTACTGACCCTGTACTCTTGAGCCCTCAAATCACAACTATTGAGCCTGAGTGCTGCAACTGCTGAAGCCCATGTGCCTAAGCCTGTTCCACAAGAGAAGCCACAGCAGGGGGAAGCACGTTCACTGCAATGAAGAGTAGCCCCTGATAGCCACAACTAGAGAGAAAGCCTGTGTGCAGCAATGAAGACCCAGCACAACCAAAAATAAATGAGATAAATTTATTTTTAAAAAATTAACAGAAAAAGAAAAGATACTTGCATTTTTAGAGGAAAAAACTGTAACAGTTCAAGGATATCACTCAAGCCAACAAGTGTTTTTTCACAGTACAGCTACAAATACAACCTTCTTCTTTGTTTTGAATCATTAACATTTATTCTGGCCTTTAGCAGTAAGAGTTTTTCAAAGCTGACATTCAGAAGAGGGGAAAAAAATCATCCTTGTGTTTTGATTAATTCCTCTATATTTTTCTTGTGTCTTATCCTCCAGATTTATGAAGATTCAGTTATGTTTATGGTAAAAAAGTTATGGTAAACTTTTTAAATGTTTATGTTTATGGTAAAAATGTTATGGTAAGCTTTTTAAAGTACATAAAGAGAAAAAAAAATATGGAGTGGAAGCGAGGGGTAGAGAGAAACAGATTTTAGGTGAGCATGCTCAGGACCACATGCAGTTAGAAAATGGCAGCTAAAAGCTGAAAACTACTTCCTTTCTCTTCTAAATGCTGAATGGGCAGAGAAGGAGAAAGGAAACGTAATACCATTTTGATTGGGAGATGAAGACAACAATGAAATTAATTTTTAGACATTGCCAAATGCCTGATGATTACATTTGTGCCTTTCAGCATCAAGAAGTAGGTTTTTTGATGTTGCATAAACACCATAATAATTTTATTTTTTCTTTTTGTTAATTAAGTTATCTAGCTCCATTTTAATCATCAGAGGATGTGTAAATGGGTATGTACAGTTCATAGCACCCCAAATGACACCTCATCAGATTGAAAATAGAAAGTCCTTAGTCACTAGACAGCAAAAAATTTTTCACATCCTTAAGAAGATCCTGAATTATATCATTGTAGCCACAATATGTAAAAAGTTAACAGACCCATGACTCAAGCTTTGCCGATCAGAAAACGTCACCCAGAGAAATGGTATGCAAGTGATTTTTAAAAGACCAGAATTCCCCATAGAACTTAAATGATTAATTCCTTTTGTTGTGAGATTTCACACTCATAGCTAGGATCTGAGTCAAAGCACAAATTTCCAGGTAAGACACAAGGATCTGGGAAAAGTCAGCCAGTATCGAGTTGTTCCTGGTTGCTTTTCTTGTGGTTTATCTTCTGGATATCAATGAATCTTCAGCCACCTATGTGATCATCACATACACATCACAAATACAAAGCACTCCCCAAAATTCCAGTGTCACAAACATCCTTGTGGAAATTATGCCTTCCGATTTTTGCTTATCTTCATTTTTCGAAAATGAAATAAAATATTCATATCTGTTCACAGACATTTAGACTCCTAAGTGGTATGACTGACAATACTCTAAATATTTCCCAATTTGAGTGGACAGAGGCAAACAAGGCAGGAAAATTGAGGTTGGATAGTTAAAACTAAAGATGTCGCACTGTAGAAGAACCATTTGAATCTCTCTAAGACCAGTGGAGAAATATCTCAGTACAAACAAGGCCCTTTTGCCTTGTAAGATGTTTGTACTTTTTTCTATAGTTTGATTGAATGAGTTAATCATTCATGAAGACTAGATCAGTCATAAGACTGAGAATGGGAATCACAAAGGCAAATGTTGGCAGGTTCACATCACTTGCTTGGAGAAACACCATTCCAGAGGCAGCAAGTCAAGCTTAATAGTTAGCAATGTGGGCTGTGCCATCAAGCAGACTTTAGGGGTCAGATATTTGAACCTAACATCTACTAGTTGTTGCTGTAATGTGACTTTAGGGCTTTTCATTGGCCCCTTTATATGTCAGTATCACCATCTATAAAATGGGAATAATAGGTCAATTGTGAGGATGAATTGAGTATCATGTGCTAAATTGTGTTGGAATGCTGCTTGGCACATGGTCAGCCCTCAATATCAGCTGTTATCATTATTATGTCTGTATTTGTTGTTGTTGTTTAGTTGCTAAGTCATGTCTGACTCTGTGACCCCATGAACTCCAGCACACCAGGCTTTCTTGTCCTTCACCATCTCCCAGAGTTTGCTCAAACTCATGTCCATTGAGTCGGTGATGCCATCCAACCATCTCATCCTCTGTCACTTCCTTCTCCTCCTGCCTTTAATCTTTCCCAGCATCAGGATCTTTTCCAGTGAGTCAGCTCTCCACATCAGGTGGCCAAAGTACTGGAGCTTCAGCTTCAGCATCAGTCCTTCCAATGAATATTCAGGGTTGAGTTCCTTTAGGATTGACTGGTTGGATCTCCTTGCTGTCCATATAACTATATGTCTGTATTATTTTTTCAGTATCAAATAATGCTCTTTAATAATACAATTTGAATGCATTTAAATACTTTATATCATTTAATATTAAATTACAATCAATTCAACAAAAGCTTAACTTTTTACATTATGTTCTCCTTTGGGGCCACTAGATTCTCTTGAACATGACTCCTCTTCCTCCCCTGATTCCTTAGATTTTCTAGAACCTGAAAGACTGAAATAGAGTAAAGCTGCTATGGGCAAGTTGGGGAGACTAAGAAACAATCATACCAATCGTGGCAGACATACCCTAACATAAGACATATCCCAATTAGTCACCACCCTGTATAATCCCCTGCTCTTGAGAATGGGAGGCACCTGTGACTTGCTTATGACCAACAGAATAGGGCAATAGAATATGTCCCTCTCATGATTGGAGAGAGAAGGAGAAAGAGTAAGAAAGAGGGCCTAAGAAAGCTAGTAACTCCATCTGGAGTCAAAGAGAGACTCTCCTGCCAGCCTTGAAGCAGCAAATGTCCCCACTGAGAAATGCCTTACAGACCCTGGACGGGGAACTGCAGGCAGCCTGCAGCTGACAGCCAGTAAGGAGTCAGGGCCCTCAGTCCTGCAGCCACAAGTAAGTGAATTGTGCCAACAACCTGAATGAGCTTGCAGCAGATTGTTTCCCTGAGTCATCCAAATGAGAATGCATTCTGCCAACACTTTCAGTAGAGCCTTCTGAGAACAAGCAGGGAGACCAGCTAAACCGTGCCTGGACTCCTGGCCAATGAAAACTGAGAGATAATAAGTATGAATGCTTTTAAATTGCTAAATTTGTGGTAATCTGTTGCACAACAATTGAAAATAAATACACCTGCCTTCACCTGTGAATCTTGTTATAGGTTAAATTTTGCCCTGCCAAAAGATGTTGAAATCCTAACTTCAAGTCCCTGTGGATGTGACTTTATTTACAAATAAGTTCTTTGCAAATGATCAAGCTAATACAAGGCCCTAATCCAATTTGCCTGGTGTCCTTATAAGAACTTACTCATTGGAAAAGACCCTGATGCTGGGAAAGATTGAAGGCAGAAGGAGAAGGGGACGACAGAGGGTGAGATAGTTGGATGGTATCACCAACTCTATGGACATGAGTTTGAGCAAGTTATGGGAGTTGGTGATGGACAGGGAAGCCTGGCGTGCTGCAGTCCATGGGGTCGCAAAGAGCTGGACACGACTGAGCAACTGAACTGAACTGAACTTATAAGAAGGGAAGTTTGGGAACCACAGACCTCTACAGTGGGAAGATGATATGAAGACACTGGGAGAAGGTCGCCATCTACAAGCCAAGCAGTGGTGCCCGAGGCTACCAGAAGTGAGGAAAGAGGCATGGAACACATTGTCTCTCACAGCCCACAGGAGGAACCAACCATACCAAAAGTTTGACTTCCAGCCTCCAGTACTGGAAGACAATACATTTATATTGTCTTGTTTATATTATATAAACAAATAATACAAAATCATATAAACAAATAATACAAAATCATATAAACAAATAATATAAACAACATTGTTTATATTATTTAAACAAAATGTATTTATGTTTAAGCCACTCAGTTTGTGGTACTTTGTTATGGCATCCTTTGGAAACTGATACAACTCCCAAAGAGGAATCTGGAAAGGGCTGCTCTCCAATCATGGGTGAGGAAAGACTGGGAGGAGAATAGAATTCCTCTATTCATCCATCCATCCATTCAATAGGTGTGGAGGCTTTACTTTGCCATCCCCTGCCTGCCAGGTGGGCATCATGTGCTATGCAGTAGGGTTGCAGAAATCAAAGCACATCCACTGCACTCAAGGAGCTCACTGTCTAATGGAGAAAGGATACAGACAGCGCAGTTAGCTTGATGTGTGCTAGAGCAGAGGGTGCGCAGAAGGCAATGGCAACCCACTCCAGTACTCTTGCCTGGAAAATCCCACGGACGGAGGGGCCTGGTGGGCTGCAGTCCATGGGGTCACTAGGAGTCGGACACGACTGAGCGACTTCACTTTATTTTTTCACTTTCATGCATTGGAGAAGGAAATGGTAACCCACTCCAGTGTTCTTGCCTGGAGAATCCCAGGGACGGGGGAGCCTGGTGGGCTGCCGTCTATGGGGTTGCACAGAGTCGGACACGACTGAAGCGACTTAGCAGCAGCAGCAGCAGCAGAAGAGCAGAGGACAAGCATGGCTTTATGGTGCTTAATCCTACCCGGGTAGAGAAGGCTCCCAAGAAGAAGACCCTGGAAGAGGAGGGGAAGAAGGAGAAGGGGGAGGGTGAGGATGATCCAAAAACAGGGAATTCCATGTAAAAACAGGATGAAAGCAGCACAACAGATCAAAGACATTCCAAGAAGTCCAGCACTCCATGGCCCGAGTGGAGAGAACTTGTGAGAATGAGGCCACGTGTGCCGATACGTGCTATGCTACAGGGTCTGAACTGTGTCCTAAAAGCTTGGAGGACCACTGAGGAGCCTTACAGAAGTCAATGACATGATCTGATGCAGGCAGAATTCTGGTAGAAGGTTCTGAATCATGGCCACAGCAGAGGAGACAGAGAAGAGAAGGGATGCTCAAGAGATGTGTATGAGGCAGAACTGCCAGAACTTACTGAGTGGTTTTATCAAAGGAATAAGGGAAGGACAAGAGCCCAGAATGATGAATGAATTCCATGTTTCTCTTGGTGACTGAGTAGGTGGGAGTAACTTTCTCCAAACAAGGGATCATGGGAAGAGGTACAGCAAAGAAGACGAAGGAAAACAGCTCCTCCTCTGAGGGACCATGATGTCAGGGGAGGTTAAACTCCTTTCTAGAACCCTGACAATAAATCTTGTTCAATCTAGACCTTCACTGTCCATATATGGCTCTTGCTCCCTCAAAATGTGGCCAATCCAAATTGAGATATGCTGTGAGTGTAAAATATACACTAGATTACAAAAAATCAATATTAAAAAAAGAGTATAAAATGAAACATGATTCATTTTTTGTATTAGTTGTGCATTGAAATAATATTTTAGATACGTTGGGGTCAATAAAATATATTATTAGAACTAATGTCACTTGTTTCCTTTTGAATGTGACTGCTAGAAAATTTAAAATTATATATATATGTGGCTTACATATCTCTACTAGATGGCACAGGCCTAAGCCAATCATGGTAGTCTCATTCCCTTACTTAGTAAAGGATCGAGGAAGGTGTGTGCCTATAACACCATTATGACCAATGAAAATGTTGGGGGAGGGGTCAGCGGTGAGGCTTTTTGAAGGGTTTTTTCCTCTCTCTTCAGATGGAAGCTAAGACAGAAAGAGACATTCCTTTTTCTGGCATCGATACTGACATCACAGGGTGCTGCCTGGCACAATGGCAGCCATTTGGGACCTTGAGGACAGTTGGCTTAAGAAAATAAGAGTAGAAAGATAGAAAACTATGTCCCTGATGACACAAATGAGCTTCTGAACCCACAGAATTTTTACATTAAAATTATTTTTTGTGTTAAATAAATATATTGTTAAAGCCAAATATAAATGGATTTTCCATTCCCTGTAGACAAAAGCATTCTAACTGGTTCATCTAGTGCTGACAGTATCAGAAGGCTGTTATCCCTGTTTATGTTACCCCTCTACTTCATTTATAATCTGAAAAATAAGGGGGACACTTGAGAAATATTTGGATAATTCTTTTCTGATCTATCTCCAAATACCATCATCTTTCATGTCTCTGGAAAAACAAAAATCCTCAGTGGCTGAAATGGCTTGGTAAAATAATAGTTTCCCTGACTAATACTCTACTTTTCTTTTTCTTTATTTTTCAAGATGTAAATAAGAAGCGGGCCTGGCCCAGCAATAGAAGATTGACTCATTTCTGTAGTAACACATACGCAGTTACACTGGGTTCTGTAAGTTGTGGGGAGGGAGCCAGTCCCTGGCCAGCTGCCAGTCTCCAAACCATGCACGACTTGGTAGCCATTGTCTTTCAAAGCAGCTGTATGTGGCTTCACAGAGAAGGAGGCTTGATGTGATAATCACAGTCTGCTGCATTTTTGGAACTAGTGTTCAAAATCTAAATTTCATAGATCTTTTCTCTGGTACTTGATTATATACTAATATGAAGATTTTAGCGTATATGACTCTGGCCCACTAAGCAACTGTTTTATTTATCTATCCTCCCTCAGGGTCTAAATATAATAAGCTGCCAACATCAGAAGTCAGAAACTGCTGGAACTCTGGTCAATGCCTGAAGCTTGTAAAAGAGGTAAGGAAAAGAAAGTTTTTGGAACAGTGTTGGCTACAGAGAAATGTGTGAGAGTGAAGCAGGAGTGAGAAAACAGAAAAGGTGAGGGAACACGGCGTTGAAGCTGAAAGGGACCTTTGAGCTCATTCGGTCCAACCCCTTCCCTTAAACATGAGGTAATGGGGCCCAGAGAGGAGGGCTTGGCTCCTTCCTTTTTCCCTTGTACAGGAGTGAACGCTGGCCGCGTCTGTCGTCTATGAAACACAGGGCTGCAAAGGTGGGAGACACAGGCAGCCCCACCCTCTGGGGGCTCTCAACACCAGCTGCTACAGAGTCACCATTAAACCCAATGGTGGTTTAGAGTGGTTTTGGTTTTGCTCTCATCTGTTTTGTTTTTTTGCCTCCTAAGTCATTGCCTCCTCTATCCCAGATATGAATCAGTACTGGCTCTCAGTCTAGTTCTGCTTTATGTCTGTGTTGGTGAGGTTTGGTCACCATTAGATTAAGAAAATAAAGCAGTAAATTTTTGCTCAGATATCATTGTGGGAAAACTTGCTCTTACTCTTTTTTTCTCTCCTTCTCTGTCCCTCCCTTCTTTCCTTTCTCCTTCTTCTTTCCTTCCCTCTTCCCGCCTCATTTCCTTCCTCCATACATTATTTCTCTGAGATATTTACCATTTTTTATCATATTTACCACTCTTTCTGAACTTAGGAATGACAAAGAAATTTCTTGGCTGGAGTCACAATTCAAACAGAACAAGCTTAGGGTTCAAGGGGTGAGAGCCAGCCACTCTCACAGGTGAGAGACAGCCACTATCAAAGATGAGAGCCTTTTCTCACTCTTGCCTGAAATTTTTACTTGAAATGTACCTATTCTTTGTGTGTGTGCTAAGACGCTTCCCTGGTGGCTCAAATCATAAAGAATCTGCCTGCAATGTAGGAGACTTGGGTTCAATTCCTGGGGTGCGAAGATCTCTGGAGAAGGGAATGGCAACCCACTCCAATATTCTTGCCTAGAAAACCCCATGGACAGGAGAGTCTGGAGGGCTACGATCCATGAGGTCCCAAAGAGTCAGGCATGACTCAGGGACTCACATTTTCACTTTAAGTGGCTTTAGTTGTGTCCAGCTCTTTGCAACCCTATGGACTGTAGCCCACCAAGCTCCTCTGTCCATAGGATTCTCCAGGCAAGAATACTGGAGTGGGTTGCCATGCCCTCCTCCAGGGGATCTTCCCCACCAAGAGATCAAACTCATGTCTCTTAAGTTGCCTGCATTGACAAGCAGGTTCTTTACCACTAGCACCACCTGGGGAAGCTATTCTTTGGAAAAATATGAAACAGAAAAACCTTGCATCTTTTGCCCCTTTCTGGAGCCTAGATTGATAGATGAAGTTATAATAGTTGAAGGGGAAAAAGACCCAATACATTTACAACACCCAAGGATGAGTTCAAAGGAAGGTCAACTGTGGTGAAAGCCCCTTCCCTCTTTCCCCTGACCTCAGCATTCAACGCCTCCTTGTCCCCCTGCCCCAGCCCCAAGTAGCAACAGAAGCCAGGTATGGACCTCAAGCAATGAGAATCTGGCCTGGAAGCCAGCAGAAGAGCAGGATCAGGAGGGTTGAGCCAGGCAGGGACAAACAAAGCCAGTGAACGAGGGAAGAATGGGAAGAATTAAGAGGAGGAGGAAAGCAGGAGAGAGAAATGGTTTTCCCTTCAAGAAGCTTCCAGGAATCATCCTGGATCCTCTGTGTTGCTCCACTCTCCACACTATACCCCAGCAACTCCTCTTGGTTCTTCAACATATTCCAATCCATCAGCCTCTTCTCCCTGGTCCAATGCACCATCATCACCCAGTAGGGACAGTCTCCTAAATGGTCTCCCAGCTCCTACACTTTCCTCCTTAAAATACATTCTCCATGGAGCAGCCAGAGTGATCTTTGAAAACCATAAATCAGCACCCATTTCCCCAGCACCAACAGCGCTCTATGTGATCTACCCCCACCCCACTGCAGTTCCTTCCCAGCCTTTTCTGTTACCACTTGCTCAATCCAGCCACATTCGCCTCCTTCCTGTCATTTGTAAATCCAATCATGTCTCATCTATGGGCCTTTCCACTTGCTGTCCACTTGCTGTTCCCTCTGCCTGGATTGCTCTCCCTTCAGCTCCAGCTGTGGCTGTCTCTTCTTCATCCTTCAAGCCACAGACAGAGCACTCCCAGGTGGCCTTCTCTGCTCACTTGGGCCAACCTCACTCTTCTTCATTATTTCATATCACTTATCACCATTTGAAGTTATCTTGTTGATTCTTTATTTTCTTTCTTGCTTAAAATCTTTTTTTTTTTTTTTTTGGTCTGTTTTACAACAAGACCAAATGTTCTAGGACAGGGCAGGGACTCTGCCTATCTTATTTGGCACTCTTTCTCTGGAGCCAAGAACAGAGCCTGGCACAGAGTAAATGCTCCAGAAGTGTTTGTGGAATGAATGAGTGAATGAATGAAGGAATGTCTCGGGGGGACCTCAAGAGTCCAGGAGTAAGGCCTGAGATTAGGGTGGCCAGACTTTGCAAGTACAAATTCAGAGCGCACAGTTACACTTGAATTTCAGATAATCATGGAATGTATGCAATACTATATTTGTATATGTCTCAAATACTGCCTGCATTCCTTGTTTATCTGAAATTCAAATGTAACTGGGTGTCCTGTATTATATCTGGCAGCCCTATGCCAGACCCACTGAGGAGGTTGTGTGAACTGAACAGAGCAAAGAAGACCTTCTCAAATCTCTGCCTTGTAGACCTTTATGAGTTAGAATAGACCTGATTTGTTTTGTTCCTTCTTCTGGACTTTGTGTGTGTACTATATGGCTAATAGTAAGATGGTTTGGGTAATGGATTCACCACCTGTTCCTTCCACCCTGAAGGGTGCAGAACAGAACACACAGTAGTAGACAACAGTTAGGGAACAGATACAGCCATGGGCAGGCATGGCTTGTTTCACGTTGTCCCAGGGACCCCAGCAGACCCTCTGTGAAAGGAGGGCAGTCCTTGCTTCACCTCTTTCTCTTCTCACAAAGGAAAGGAATCTTGAAGGTGATTTTTTGTAAAAATGAAATAATAACAATAAATTAAACGTTTTCTTAAATTTTGTGATTAGAAGAAAAGCTCACATTTCTCACAAAAATATTTCAGCTCTCTCAGTCTCAAAAGTACCAAACTTTACCGGGAAGCCAAATTATACACATTCTTGGATTATTCTCTTGTGCCCATAAAATGATTTCAGATGTGTAAAGTCATTTAAAAGTTGCATATATTTTAATTTCCTCCAAAAGTTCCAGTCCAAAGAATAATTTGTTTCTCATGGCTTCAAAATATTAGACATCATACAGATCTGCTGAAAAGTGGTCTAGTAGCATGGCCTCCAGGAAGTTGTGGAAAGACCCTCAGCTGAAAAGGGCCACCATGAACAGGAGACATCTTTGCACCTGCAACAGGTCCCTTCAGGTCAAATCCTGGGTCAAGTCCCTTCAGGTGTTGAAGGAAAGCAAAGCATAAGATGCTGTGCTTTGTATTGTTTAAAGGGCTGCCTTGCGTTGACTTCATTCCTAAAGCCATAAGCACTTCATCTGGAGGGAGCCCAGAGTCTTGTGTCTTAACAAATCTCATATAATCAAAAACTACCTTTAATTAATGCAAAATAGAATATTGTTAAAAACATACCTGTGGGTGTTTTGTTTTGACTGGGTTTTGAGACTAAGAGGGCAGCTGATTAACAAGTGTTCTTTGGGCCAACCTAGCTGCTTCCAAGAACCTCAGAACAATTCACACCTGTTATTTCATTGTCTTCACAGTAACTTTTGGTTTTGGTATTCACATCCCCCCATCCAACTGTATGGATGGAGCAGGTGTCTGACAAATTTAATGATCTTCAGTAAGTTAGAAGCAAAATCCTCCTTGTCTCTATAATCATCTGTTAGCTGAAAATCAATTCAATACTTCAGTTCAGCGGGGAGCTGCTGCTGCTGCTGCTAAGTTGTTTCAGTCGTGTTCCACTCTGTGCGACCCCATAGACAGCAGCCCACCAGGCTCCGCCGTCCCTGGGATTCTCCAGGCAAGAACACTGGAGTGGGTTGCCATTTCCTTCTCCAATGCATGAAAGGGAAAAGTGAAAGTGAAGTCGCTCAGTCATGTCTGACTCTTAGCGACCCCATGGACTGCAGCCTACCAGGCTCCTCCGTCCATGGGATTTTCCAGGCAAGAGTACTGGAGTGGGGTGCCATTGCCTTCTCCAAGTGGGGAACTGAGGAAGCTACAAAGGTGATAACACTTATTTTATTTACCTATCAGCCTTATTGAACATCTGCCCTTTTCCCATTAACAACATTGTTATATGTTTCATATTTATTTTTACTTATGCATCTTATTCCAAAAAAGTCTGTGATAGTTGTAGAACAGGGAAAGAAAAATATATAATTTTTAATGTAAATACAGAAAATATACAAAGATATAAAAAAGCATCTGATACTTTTTGGCTTTGGATCTGAGTATGTAGAACTTTCTAGAGCAGTGGTATGTGATAGGTTAACTTATAAAATACCAAATTATTATTCAATATTGAGAAAAGGGACCTTCAGAGGCTGGCTGCTTGCAAGATGGTACAAAAAAGGAATGGACATAGCCCTAAAAATAAGGCTTTACATGTACTGGTTCTTCATTGCAATAAAGATATGCAGAGCATCTGGGCAGCTTCACAGATAACTAAGCCAGAGCTTTTGTACTAGGATTCCTGGTAAAGCTCAGTTTGTTACCATTAACTCATCTCAGTTTTCTCATAAAATCTAGCATTTTCCCCAGTAAGGCCAAATCTACTTCTGGTTAAATTCCTTAGATAAAAGGTGTAGGTATACCTCAAAGCAAAAGTCCATTCCTAGAATAATTGTTTGTCAACTGAAATTTTGTGAATTGATCTATATTTTACAGAGGATGAGATGGCTGGATGGCAACACTGACTCGATGGACATGAGTCTGAGTGAACTCCGGGAGTTGGTGATGGACAGGGAGGCCTGGGGTGCTGCGATTCATGGGTGGCAAAGAGTTGGACACGACTGAGCGACTGAACTGACTGATGACAAAATGAAAAAGAAGGAATTTGGTAAAGAGTCCACTGCCTAAAGAAGCCCATCAGTGAATCTTTTTCATCTACCTGTCATATAATTTTTAATATTTTATTGATATTATTTTTTTAACTTTCATATGTAATACATATGTGTTGTAATAAGCCAGAGAATACAGAAAGGTTCAAACAAAGGGTTAATAATCTTCCCACCAGCTCCCATTTCATCCCAAGTATTTAATACAGTTTGATGTGGACACTTCCACACTCTACTCATAAAAATATGTTCAAATATACATATATACTTACTGAGGCTTGGTGGAGTTTTAGTCCTTGCTTTCACTCTTTTCTATTAAAACAAATTCTATTGTAGACATTTTTTTTTTTTCTCACTTACCTATTTAGTAGAGTCATCCCTCCAGTTCAGGACTCATGATTCTATCTCCTTATGTTTAATAACAGCCATGTGCATGCTAAGTGGCTTCAATTGTGTCCAAGTCTTTGCGACCCCATGAACTGTAGCCCACCAGGCTCCTCTGTCCATGGGATTCTCCAGGCAAGAACACTGAAGTGGGTTGCCATGCCCTCCTCCAGGGATTTTCCCAACCCAGGATTGAGCCTGCATCTCCTCGCACAGCACCTGCATTGTAGGCTGGTTCTTTACCCCTGAGCCACTGCGGCTGCTGCTGCTAAGTCGCTTCAGTCGTGTCCGACTCTGTGCG
Source organism: Bubalus kerabau (assembly GCF_029407905.1). Taxonomy (NCBI): domain Eukaryota; kingdom Metazoa; phylum Chordata; class Mammalia; order Artiodactyla; family Bovidae; genus Bubalus; species Bubalus kerabau. The sequence goes on along the minus strand of NC_073631.1, from coordinate 73,173,453 downwards.
ACCCCATAGACGGCAGCCCACCAGGCTCCCCCGTCCCTGGGATTCTCCGGGCAAGAACACTGGAGTGGGTTGCCATTTCCTTCTCCAATGCATGACAGTGAAAAGTGAAAGTGAAGTTGCTCAGTCGTGCCCGACTCTTAGCGACCCCATGGACTGCAGCCTACCAGGCTCCTCTCTCCATGGGATTTTCCAGGCAAGAGTGCTGGAGTGGGGTGCCATTGCCTTCAACTGGGGAAGCCCAATAACAGCCATAGTTACCAAATAGTCCACAGAGTGAATATCTAATGATTTTCTCAACCATGGCTGTTTAGAGAGACACATTTGGATAGACATTCTGTTTTTCACTTGTCTTTTTTTTTTTTTGATCATCATAAACAGTGTTGCAAGAAGCATTCTGGTATGCATTTCCTGAAGGCCCAGCAACTCTTGGGCTTCCTTTCCAAGTTTAGATTTTTTCATATCAGTTTTCCTTAAAATAATTAAAGCTAACTTTAATAGAGCCTAGAAATATCTTGGAGCAAACTACTATCCTTCCTTTTTAAAATGCTTGTTTTTATACTGATTGAGTACCAACTGCAAGCCAGCTTTCCATCTTGAACTGCTGGAGCAGGAAGTGTTGTCCTGCAAAGTTTTGATCATTGCTGGGCCTCTCCACACTGGGAACAAGCTTCCCCACCTGCAGGCTCTATAACTGGTTTGTAAACTTTGACTCCTCTGGAAACTAACAGAGATGTATAAAAGGCGGAACAGTCAGCATCAAGACCGTGTTAGTAATGACGTCCTTTGTAAAACTACCAGCTATTTATTCAAATAGGGAAATAAAAGTCCAGCAAAGGTTTGTATATTTGGCGTGTGCAGGCATATGGCGTGTCAGGATACTGGAGAGAGCTACATGGCACCAAAACACATGATTTTGGAGCCTTTATCACCCCAGAGAGTGATCATATTTCTTGCTACTCTGTGATAGTAGAATTGCAAGATTTAGGAAATAAAAACACAAGATGCCCACTTAAGTTTGAATTTAAGATAAACCATAAATAATTTTTATTTTATCCCATATATATTATATAAAATTATGACACTACATGGGATACACATAAAAAGTTATCTGTGGTTTATCTGAAATTCCAACTTAATAGGGTGTTTTATCTTTCTGAAAGAAGAAATGCGCTCCCTGCTCCCCACCTTGAACTTTCTTTGCTTTTGTCTCTGTGTCAGAACCATACTGCAGAAGGAGTCACCTTTTCCTGCATACTTGGGGATGTTCATATCATGACCACAACTCCTATCGGTACAGCAGGAGCAACTAGTGCCCACATACTTTGCCTAAGCACTAAGCTCACTCAAGGTTATCTTACATCTACTATCCTTACTTTCTGGGTTGAGGGATCTCTGTATTCCAAACCTCCTCTCTCTCTCTCTGACCATGAAAAATGGTCCAGTCCCTGACCTATGTCTGAATTCTCTTAATTGCATCCTTTCTGTATTCTCCGCCTCTTCTGCACTTCCAGGGTCTGAATAGTTTTCCTATCCTAAAGCTTCAAGCTAAGATTGTGTAATTAAAAGATTCAAGTTTTGTTACCTGCACGGGGTAACAGGGAAAGTCACCACCTAAACCTGTTTCCTATCTGAAAAATGAGTGTTGGATTTGGTTAGGAGATACTCAAGACGATTTCTATCTCTGACACTCTGTGGTTCTTAGAGACTTGTCCCCTCCAGATCTAGTTCTGGCCACAGCCCTCATCTGAACATCCCCGTCACTGCCTGTATCCTAGCTTGACAGAAACCATTCACCTGTCTCTGAGGGTAGGGGCATCAATCCCTGCTCTTCTAAACACTGGACTCAGCTAACATCATAAATTGCCAGTTTTAAAAATTAGCACAGTGACTAACCAAAGAAAACGCTCACCTTTTTTGTCACAGTTAATCAATACAGAAATTCCTAGTGGTGTAAATTACTGTGTTGTTTTAAATCAAGCTATTTACATATTAATACAGTTCAATACTATACACTTTTCACCTTCATGCATTGGAGAAGGCAATGGCACCCCACTCCAGTACTCTTGCCTGGAGAATCCCAGGGATGGTGAAGCCTGGTGGGCTGCTGTCTATGGGGTCGCACAGAGTCGGACACGACTGAGGCGACTTAGCAGCAGCAGCAGCAGCAGCAACATCCTAAAGTGGGTTGACTTTTGCTATGTAGAAATCTTTATAAGAAAATGTGACCATGAACATAAATATATGCTTTAAAAAAACATGCTGCTGCTAAGTCGCTTCAGTCGTGGTCCGACTCTGTGCGACCCCATAGACGGTAGCCCACCAGGCCCCATTGTCCCTGGGATTCTCCAGGCAAGAACACTGGAGTGGGTTGCCATTTCCTCCTCCAATGCATGAAAGTGAAAAGTAAAAGTGAAGTCGCCCAGTTGTGTCCGACTCTTCACGACCCCATGGACTGCAGCCTACCAGGCTCCTCCATCCATGGGATTTTCCAGGCAAGAGTACTGCAGTGGGGTGCCAACAAGATCCTATTGTACAGCACAGGGAACTATATTCAATATCTTATGATAAACTATAATGGAAAAGAAGTTGAAAAAGAAAAAACCTTAAGACAAACTATCTAACTTATAGTTTAAAATATAGAGAACACTAAGTACATTTTTATATCCACTATGATATACAGATCCTTTTTATAGGTTCTGTACATTAAATGCTAAAAACAGCAGTCCAAAAAAAAGATATGATGTATATATACACATGAACAATGAGAAGAAAATTCAAAAGAAAGTAAGCATGTTTAAAATTTTCAAATTTATTAAAGAAAATTACTCATGTTCACAATGGTTTCTATGGTTTTAACACACCAAATATTTAAAAAATCCAAGTTCTGTGGTGAAAATCTAGAAGAACCAGTTTGATAAAGCATTTTAATTTTTCACAAACAGAACCTTCCAAACCACAGGACAATTTATCTTTTTTATTTACATGTAGGTCATTGTTACATTTTTATTTAGATGTAGACATTTATACTGTATAATGATAAAGTGAAATACATCAATTACAGGAATTAGAGAATCAAAGGCATGGTCCCTAGAGATGATCTAATCCAGTGTTTTGTAAACTTGCTTCTTCTGACCCACCATAAACACTTTCACAAGCCAGGACTTACCCTTACGATGGATGGAGCTGTCGATATTGTTCTTCTATTCTATTCTATTTCATTATTTTAAAATGATTGTGACCTACCTTATTTGTTTCATGACCTATTAACGACCATAACACACAGTTTGAAAAACACTAAAAGATATCCCAGCGCCCTCATCTTAAAAATGGGAAAGTCAGAGGATATTGTAGTAAATAACTTGATTGAGATTAGTTCAAGTAATCATATAATCATGAGAAGATAAAATATGCTAGTGAGGGCGTGATTCTATTCAATCAAAACGCTAAACAGAGAATGGACAGTGGGATGTGTTCTGCATATTAAGTCAATGCCTTAAAAATTAAGAGGAAAATTAAAAAATGAGAAGAGGTCCACCACTTAACTGAGTATGTACTATGCATTAAGCACAAAATGAGCAAAAGAGAAAAATTAGAATCAAGATCAGAATCTATCAAAAACCATTAGCATATTTTTCACTCATTCCCTAGTCTCTGCCTATAAAAAATTATTTTGCCCAACAGAAAACAGACAGACAAGAGAAAATCAATGAAACCAAAAGGTTCTTTGAGAAGATCAATAAAATTTATAAACCTATTGTTCATACTGGTCAGAACCAAAAGAGAGAAGATTAACAATATCAAGAATGTGAGAACTGAACATCACAAAACTGTCTATAGGTATTAAAAGGACCATAAAGAATATTATAAACAACTTTCTGTCATTAACAAGAGCCTGGATAAACAAATTCTGCTATATCCATGCAATGGAATACTACTCAGCAATTAAAAGGAATGAACTTTAAGCCAAGCAATGACATAAAGAAATCTCAAAATAACTAAGCATATATAGAAAGAAAGGCCTTATAAAGAGTATATATTCTGTGATTCTGTTTATATAAAGTTATTAAAGAGAGAGAGAGGTATGCAGTGAATCCTCCCCACCAGTGAAAGTAATCATCCTCAAGAAAACATTCATTTCCTACTTTTGTCTAATGGCTTTATTTTGGGGAATCAATAAAGATTCCAAATTGTTTCTCCATGGTGGACACAGGCCAAAAACTTGAGTCTGCCCTTGGGCCCCAGCTAATACCTGGGTTACTGGTATAGAAGAACACCAGTGGTCATAAACTCACTGCCTTACTAAGACATAGTACACTTCAGGCATTGTGCTAAATACCTCAGATAACCAATGACTAAGATACACTTTTTGCCCTTGAGACCTCACAGTCCAGGTAGAGGACAGACAAGTAAGCAAATAAGTATAATAAAACGTTATCACGTTACTATTGGGATGGCCATATTAGAGGTGAGCAATGGCACCCCACTCCAGTACTCTTGCCTGGAAAATCCCATGGACGGAGGAGCCTGGTAGGCTGCAGACCATGGGGTCGCGAAGAGTCAGACACGACTGAGCGACTTCACTTTCACTTTTCACTTTCATGCATTGGAGAAGGAAATGGCAACCCACTCCAGTGTTCTTGCCTGGAGAATCCCAGGGACGGGGGAGCCTGGTGGGCCGCCGTCTATGGGGTCGCACAGAGTTGGACACGACTGAAGCGACTTAGCAGCATAAGATGCCTTAAAAAAAAAGGAACAATCTAACCATATAGCAGATTAAAATATTAGGGCTAAATGAGCAAATATTAAACTGAAAGGAAAGAAATTTTTCAGCTTACTTTAGAATCTCTGAACCACCCATGATGAAAAGAGTTTCTAAATCAAATCCAGCTTGTATTTCCAGGCCAAACTACAGCCCCTTCTATTTCCCACTCAAGCCAGCAAAACATTTCTTTCCAACTGGGTTGTCTCCTCTCATCCGTCAAGCAGCACTTTACATATGATACTATCCCCTCAAGGGGGAAAAGGAGCTGTATAGTGGAAGAGTGTTATCTTTACTTTCCCATGGAAGCCTCTGAGCTCTTTGCTGTTCCTCAAAAAGACCCAGAAAGCAAACAGACCAACAAACAAAAAGTAAAAGTAGGTTATTTGGGTAATACCCCCATATCTGGTTCTGAGGACTTCTGGTCAAAGGAGGAATCTCTTCCCTTGGTTGAATTTTGGCACTCCTGGGTCCTGACACAGAAGTGCACCACAAACTCTGACCATAATCCTTCTCCCAGTGTTTGTCTGTGTTGCAATGTTTACGTGTATAATCTCCAGAACCTCCACTGCTGTTCATTGTCCCATCAAACGAGTAACAAATGATCACCTAGCAATAAGAACTAGAAAAATCTGGCATCTATACAAGTTGAAACAACCACCCCCGGAAACCTGCATGTAATCAGTATTCATGCGTGGATTTGTGTAATGTGGGGAGAAAAGGGTGCAGTCAGCAAATGGGGAATAAACAGTACGCAGCACAGTGAATATCTGTTGAATGAATAAAGGAACCCAGCAAGGTACATGGTAATTAATGTGTGGCAAAGAATGAATAAGTGAGTTATACCAAATGTACATCCTTCTATTTAGGCTTTTGTTGGGGGTGGGAGTAATAATCAGTAAATGCCAATTTTGTTCCTTGGCTTATAACTTCATCTTAAGCCAAGATTGATAAGAAACTTAAAGAATAAATTAAATGGGACATGCTTTAGAGATTTCATACATATTGTTTGTGGTATAAATTGGCTTGAAGTCTGGACTTAAGAGTTGTGGCACAAATAATTCTTTACCCCACTCCCTAAAATATCACCAAATCAATGCTTCATATCAAGGGAGCTTACCCTAATTCCAAAAGCTACCCAAATCACATTTTCTGGAAGGAGTTAAAAAGGTTAGCAAATTTGGAAAACCACCAAGTAAATTGCCAAATAATCCCTTTGTAATGGCCTGTTTTGAATTATAGCCTAAAAAAATGTGATCTGATGAGGGTTTAAAGCCAAGGAAGCAGATTCAGTTTTGGAGCTATCTGTGACACGATATTTGCCAGTATAAATGCTAAAAATCTCTGGTTCTGAAATCAGATAGACCTGGTTTTGAATCTCACACTCTGTGACTTTCAGCAAGTTACAAACTCCCATGCATCAATTTCGTCATCTACAAAATGGGACTAGTATCCACATTTCTTTGCTTTATTATTGACAACCAGCATTCATCCTCTCCACTTACATGCTCTCCCCTATATCCCAGGACTGAAAGGTGGGTAATTAGATGCCTCAGACTTCATTTCTTTCATGGTTCTCAAAAAGAAATACATTCTGACAATGAAATGTATAACATTCTGTAAGACATGGAAGTTCAAGGATTAGCAGATGTGAAGTTTCGCAGCAACTTCTAAGTTTTCCCTTCTAGTTATCAGCCTGGGTTCCAGAGGATGGCTATGACCAGCTGTAGCCATAGGCAGTAGGTTCTTGTAGTTTCCTGATCTGAGTAGTAACAGCAACATCTCATGGTAAGACTGCAGTGGCAAAGCTGTATCTATTTAAGTTTCATATCCAAAGAGTGCCTTTTGTATAAATGATCCTTGAATTAAATCACTTCCTTTGTCATGTATATACTTGTTTGTGGAATGTCCTATAAAACTGAAGACTTCAGAGCTCTCCACAGTAATGTGGAGGAATTTGTTCATTATCCTGCTGGCACTTTAATTAAACCAATTCATTTGGTTAATATAACCATTTCTAACACCTTAGTTATAAAATCATATCATATTTAAAAATAAAATAGTTTTCTTGGTAAGAAAAGTACAATTTATAAAATTCAAACATATATTTAGAAACCAAATGAAATTTTTGTTTACCAAGAGCCACTAATAGCCCATTCTTTAAGAGAGAAATTTGAAATGATTAGTTCTATCGATGGGAACATAAATACTTGACATGCTTGTTTATTGTTCTCCCACCTAGTTTGACATGCTGTACTTGAAGGAACAGAACTTCATTAGTAACTTTTATATTATTTTAATTGAAAACAAAAGAAAGCCAGGCAATTTGTTAGAAACACAGTCATTCTTTGATGATTCTGCTAAACTGTAATGGAATTGAAAACAGTCTCTCTCATACCACATCCCTCATTTCCAGTCCCAACACTTTCCACGAGTTCAGTTCAGTTCAGTTGCTCAGTCGTGTCCGACTCTTTGTGACCCAATGAATCGTAGCACGCCATGCCTCCCTGTCTATTACCAACTCCCGGAGTTCACTCAAACTCACGTCCATCAAGTCAGTGATGCCATCCAGCCATCTCATCCTCTGTCGTCCCCTGCTCCTCCTGCCCCCAATCCCTCCCAGCATCAGTCTTTTCCAATGAGTCAACTCTTCTCATGAGGTGGCCAAAGTACTGGAGTTTCAGCTTCAACATCATTACTTCCAAAGAACACCCAGGGCTGATCTCCTTTAGAATGGACTGGTTGGATCTCCTTGCAGTCCATGGGACTCTCAAGAGTCTTCTCCAACACCACAGTTCAAAAGCATCAATTCTTCGGTGCTCAGCTTTCTTCACAGTCCAACTCTCACATCCATACATGACTACTGGAAAAACCATACCCTGGACTAGATGGACCTTTGTTGGCAAAGTAATGTCTCTGCCTTTCAATATGCTATCTAGGTTGGTCATAACTTTCCTTCCAAGAAGTAAGCGTCTTTTAATTTCATGGCTGCAGTCCCCATCTGCAGTGATTTTGGAGCCCAGAAAAATAAAGTCTGCCACTGTTTCCACTGTTTCCCCATCTATTTCCCATGAAGTGATGGGACTGGATGCCATGATCTTAGTTTTCTGATGTTGAGCTTTAAGCCAACTTTTTCAGTCTCCTCTTTCACTTTCATCAAGAGGCTTTTTAGTTCCTCTTCACTTTCTGCCATAAGGGTGGTGTCATCTGCATATCTGAGGTTATTGATATTTCTCCCAGCAATCTTGATTCCAGCTTGTGCTTCTTCCAGCCCAGTGTTTCTCATGATGTACTCTGCATGTAAGTTAAAAAAGCAGGGTGACAGTATACAGCCTTGACGTACTCCTTTTCCTATTTGGAACCAGTCTGTTGTTCCATGTCCAGTTCTAACTCTTGCTTCCTGACCTGCATATAGGTTTCTCAAAAGGCAGATCAGGTGGTTCCATGAGTATTGTATAGTATATTTGAAAATACTCCATACTGTATTAATGCAGCATTCTTTCCCCATCCTGGGTAAGACTGTAACCTTCTTGAAGGCAAGTTTATCCCTTTGGGGAAAACCTTGGCATAATGTTCTGCATACTAAAAATATCGTTGAGATTATGCCTCATAGATTTGCAGAGAGAAACACCAGCTGAACCTTCAGCACCATTTCCTTTAGTGCTTGAGCTTTCCAAAGTCAAGTCCAGTCCTCCCTTGCCTTAAGATAATTAATCTTATCTCTTAACCAATGTAACTGATTACATGGCACATTGCAAACATCCAAGGTACTCCCCAGAAGGTAAACAGCAGTAATGTTCACGATCAAAGCCTCAGGTATGGGGTGCTGCTACTGTGGTTTGAGAGTCACGCCTGCCTGAGCGAACAATAAACACAGGCAGCTTTGATCGTGTCACTCCCAACACAGACCCTTCAGTGGTTCCCCACTGCCTTCAAAAGCCCACACTTCTTGGTGTATTCACCCTCCATACACACCCCTGCCATCTGGTTCCAACTAACCCTCCCAGCCTTACCACTACTCCCCACTTCTGTGAACAAATTCACCAACTAAGCCATACACAGTTCATTGCAGGATTCGTGGCCTCAAAATACTCTCTCTTCTCCTTCCTCTGTCTCTGGGCATCCTTTGCCTTCTACATCACCCAACTTCAGTCCCTCCTCTTCTCTGAACCATGAGTAATGATCCACTTACTCCATATGGTAAGAGCAAATAACAGGAAGCTTCTTGTATCCTCACTAATCACTTTACATGTATCATTTCACTTAATCCTCAAAACACTTCTACAAGGTAGAGTTATTTCCTTCACAGCTGACTCATTGGAAAAGACCATGATGCTGGAGAAGATCAGAGGCAGAATGAGAAGAGGGTAAAGGAAGATGATATGGTTGGATGGCATCACCGATTCAGTGGACATGAACTTGGGTAAACTCCAGGAAAGGGTGAGGGACAGGGAGGCCTGGCGTGCTGCGGTCCATGGGGTCTCACAAAGTCAGACACAACTTTGCAACTGAGCAACAACAACAAATGGATGAGGAAACTAGAACAAATGCTGTAGTATTTTCAGACTTCACAGTTTAACTCTCAGATAGTATTTACAGGTCATGTATGCTCCAAAAGACAATCTGGCTAATTTAGTCCAGAAACAGTTGAAGAAAATCTGTAAAATTTCTTGAAGAATGTAGTCAGTACTTTCAAATCTCAATGTAATCATCTCAAAATTGCAAGAGCTATATAATACAAGATACTTTATAGCCAATAAGCACATGAAAAGATACTCAACATAACTAATTATTGTGTGCATGTGTGTGTGTGCATTCTCAGTTGTGTCCAACTCTTTGCAACCCTATGGACTGTAGCCTGCCAGGCTCAGCTGGCCATGGGATTCTTCAGGCAAGAAAACCAGAGTGGGTTGCCATTTCCTTCTCCAGGGGATCTTCCCAACCAAGGGATTGAGCCAACGTCTCCTGTATCTCCTGCATTGGCAGGCAGATTCTTTACCACTGAGCTACCAGGAAGCCCTACTAATCATTAGGGAAAGGCAAATAAAAACTACAATGAGACACCATTTCACACTCATTACGGTGGCTATTATACTTTGACAGAAAATAAAACAGTATTGGTGAAAATAGGGAGAAATTGAAATCCTGTGGACTCTGCTGGTGGGAATGTAAAATGGCACAGCTACTTTGGAAAACAGTATGGCAGTTCCCCCCAAAATAAACATAGAATTTCTATGAAATTAAAATAGAAATTAAAATAAACAGATTCATAGAATGACCCAGCAATTCCACTTCCAGTGCATGTGTGTTCAGTCATGTCCAACTCTTTGCAACCCCCTGGACCATAGCCCTTCAGGCTCCTCTGTCCATGGGATTTTCCAGGCAAGAATACTAGAGTGGGTTGCCACTTCTTCCTCCAGAGGATCTTCCCAACCCAGGGATTGTACCTGCATCTCCTGCGTCTCCTGCATATTCTTTACCACTGAGTCACCTGAGAAGCCTCCACTTCCAAGTATATACCCAAAAGAACTGAAAGCAGGGACTCAAAGAGATAACTGTATACTCATGTTCATAGTAGTATTATTCATAATAGCCAAAAGGGTGAAGGAACTCAAATGCCCATCAGCAGATAAATAGATAAGCAAAACGTGGCATATATATAAAATGGAATATTATTCAGCTTTGAAAAGGAATGAAATTCTTACACATGCTACAACACAAATGAACATTAGGAATGTCATACTGAATGAAATAAGCCAGTCACAAAGGGACAAACACTGTATGATTCTACTTATATGAAGTATCTAGAGCAATCTATCACGTCAGTGAGTCAGTTCAGTCTCTCAGTCATGTCCAACTCTTTGTGATCCCACAGACTGTGGCACCCCAGGCTTCCCCGTCCATCACCAACTCCCGGAGCTTGCTCAAACTCATGTCCATCGAATCGGTGTTGCCATCCAACCATCTCATCCTCTGTTGTCCCCTTCAATCTATCTCAAAGAGACAGAAAAACATTGGTTGCCAGGGGCTGCAAGGAAGAGTAAATGGGGAATTATTGTCTGCAGAGTTTTTGCCACCGTGTTTCAGTTTGGGATGATGAAAAAGTTCTAGAGGTGAATAGTGGTAACAATGTGAATATACTTAACACCACTGAACTACACACTGCAAATGGTTAAAGTGATCTATTTTATGTATATTTTACCATGATAGTTTATGAAAATGCTTATATATCATGCATTTGTTCTCAGATACTCTGTGGGGGTGCAGAGATATTAGGATTCCCCATTACTAAGATATGGGAAGTAAGGCTCAGAGGGATCCACTGACTTGTTCAAGATCCCAGGGGATCTTGTCTCAATGCAGAAGTCAGATTCAGTAGGGCCCCAAGACTGCATTCTAAGCTGTCTCGGGCAATGCTGGGAGTTGACAGACCACAGCCCTGGTGGCAACCAGGCAGCAGCAGGACTGACTCAGAACCTGATTCTTTAGACTCATGAGCAAGAGTTCTCTCAACTCTTTCAGAGACTCTCTCAGAAATCACTCCACCCTCACAAGGAGTATGGAAAACAGTGTCCACTGAGAATCAGATGGATTCTCATCATCTCCACGGATTGATTAACTTGCAGATTTCCAGATGACCATAGTCAGACTCATCTGTTGTTATGAATGCTCTGGAAACACAAGGAAGTTCTAAGTTACAACCTCCTTTGATCTTACACACATTTTTAAAAATGTGACTCATATATTAACATACTTGGATACTTAAAACTATAACAGAAACTAATTTGATTGCACATTACTTAGAGCTTTACTTAACAACACTGCATGTCAGGTGTACTTCACCTAGGGCATAACCTGTAATAGTGAGATGCATATTAAAAATACCTAGCATATATATTTTTTAATATTGATGCCCAGGACGCACTTCCAGAGAGATAATTTGATTGACCTGTCCAATTTTTGTTGTTTAATTTTTTTAATTTTCCAGGTGATTCCAATACCAGTCAAGGCTGAGAACCATTGACTTAAGATGAAATAGCAGCCGAAATTCAAGATATTTAATACATAGCATTAATCTCTATCCTTGGTGAGATTACTAGGCACCTGAAGAAAAGTCTGGTATATTTTGCTTGCTAGCTGCAAATGCAAACGAGACATTTCAGACCTTTTATTAGGTCTAAGTGTACTCTAGGAGCAAACTTTGTGTGAAATAATGCAAAGTTGTTAGCAATAGTATGTCCCTAGAAACACAAAGCCTAATTTTAGCACCATTACACTTCAAACTGGACCCACAAGTCTATTTAAAATTATGGTTGGGCTTACCAACTTAGCTCAAATCAATACCTGCTTCACTTGCCTGCTGAAATACAACTTGCCAAAATAGCCATATTGATGGTACCCTTCTTGTTTATTATCATCATTCATATTCAGCCATAATTTGGATATTGCCAACCAACATTTCCAGCCAAGGACACATCAGGATAATGTATATAAATTGTGCCTTATTGATCACAGAACATCTGCTGGCACTTAAGTACGTTGACATATAAACATGAACACAAGTTTGCAAGTCTGAAATTATGATGTTCATACAATTATAATTTATAATAAAATGAACACTGTTATGCATTTTTAAAATCACCTCCATAAAGATAAAGTAATATAAGTGGGAGTTTTAAATTACAAAACAATTAAAAAGAATATAAAGTCCTAAGGGTTTTTTGAAAATGATTTATGGAAAGAAAATATTTTTCTTTTATACTTGATACCACTCAATTGCATTTTGCCTTTTATATGATGAAAAGTAATTTTCCCAAGTCATAATTCCTGAAAAAAGAATGTATAATGTAATGAAACAGTGTTTTCTTAAGATAGGTATGTATATGCATATCTTTTCTTATTTTAATATTTCTGGAGTTCACAGTAAGATTAGTGGAATTGAGAAATTGGAACATGTTTCCTAAAGGTAGATCAGCATCCATAAAGCAGAGGGGGTTGTTAAATAAAACACATGATCAAAGTTTCAATGCCTGTCATGAGGTGACTGCAGTTAATACTCTATTAAGAGTGAAAAGCTGCAGCTTTTCCCATTAAAAAAAAAAGAAGAAAGATAAACCAGGCAAATAGAGCACAGGTGTTGACCTGCCCTACCTCTGCTCAAAGCCTAGAAACAAGCCAAGTGACCTCATCAGAGGGCACCTTCCAAAGTCAGGGAAATGAAGAATGAGTTTCAGGAGAAACTCAGGAAAGACTTGTTCCTGGGTGAGTGTTGAGGAGACGCTGTCCTGTCACTCACTTTCTTGACTCCATTCCCATGGCAAGAGGAAAGCTGACACTCGGGGAGGGCCAGGGATGGTCTAGGACTAGATGCTTGAAAGAACATAGGCCATGTATGCTGTATAACATGAATAATATGTCAAACATATTGATGGTGTGGGTTTTTATTTCACCCCCACAGTCATGTTCCCTGCAGACATTACCAAGCTCCAGGAAAGAGGGAGAGAAAATACCATCTGGGAAAGACAAGAATACAGCCCAGAGGGGTGGGTTAGCCGGGAAGGATGGGTAAGTAAAAGAAAGGCTTCCAGTTCTGAAAGAATGGGGGAAGCAAAACAGCCGGAGTCATGGGTCCTGCCCCTCCTCCCACTCTGAACAGAAATTCTGGCCCTGGGTGGAGCGGGCTTTCCCTGGAGGGGTGGGATGGGGGCAGTTTGAAGCCTTCATAACCCTGCTTTTCAGAAGGACTTCAGGAAGTGACTCCTAGGACTGGGCATCTCTGTGCCAGCAGAGGGGAGCACCACAGAGTCAAATGGGAGCCCCACAAAGCGGAGAAGGGTCCTGAATCAGTATTCCTGCCCCTGCCTTGGTTCCTGTGTGCTGTGCGGAATGGAGAGAACAGGACTGCCAATGAGCTGAGGTGCTGAGGGGTGAGTTGACCCCACCAGAGAGGTCAAAGTTGACATTCAGAGAAGTCTGCCAGATCAGAGAGAGTCAAAGAGGAGAGCTCAGGAGGGCAGGGAGCTGACAGACCACTGACCCACAAAAGCAGCAAGGGGACCACGTCTTGCCAACCTGTACACTACCCACTAGACAGGCTTCCTCTAGACAGGCTTCCTCACCTCAACTCACAGGGGGGCCAGATAATTCCTTATTGAGGGAGGCTGTCCTGTCATCGTAGGCTACGTAGCAGCATGCCTGGCCTCTACCCACTGGATGCCAGCAGCTCCCCCACTGTTGTCGTGATCATCAACTGTGTCTGCAGACATAGTTAAATGTCTCCTGGGAGACAAAAATCAGTGCAGATTAAGAACTGCTGCACCAAACCAACAGAGAAGGCGATGGCACCCCACTCTAGCACTCTTGCCTGGAAAATCCCATGGACGGAGGAGTCTGGTGGGCTGCAGTCCATGGGGTCGCGAAGAGTCGAACACGACTGAGCGACTTCCCTTTCACTTTTCACTTTCATGCATTGGAGAAGGAAATGGCAACCCACTCCAGTGTTCTTGCCTGGAGAATCCCAGGGATGGGGGAGCCTGGTGGGTTGCCGTCTATGGGGTCGCACAGAGTCGGACACGACTGAAGCAACTTAGTAGCAGCAGCACCAAACCAAAGCACCAGCTTAGAGAGGAAGAAGAAGGGAAGAGACCCTAAAACTGAGCATCCATCCCAGAGGCAGTGGTTTCACGCTGAGACCCCACAGCATGAGGAAACTAAGGTACCACCATCAGCAAGTGTAAGGACCAGCCACCCCACCTCACCCACCCATCCCTGGGCTACCCTGCAGAGTAGAGGCCAATAAAAAATACAGAAAAAGAGAAAGTAGTAACTGTGGGAAGTGTGCATTATCGTTTCATTTTTACAGGTGAGGAAACTGAGTCTCTAAGGTTAACCTGAGCAGGTTACCTGCACAGGTTAGAGGCAACCCCAGTGAGGCTGCCTCCAAGGCCACATTCATGCAGATGAGCCAGGCCACAACAGCCTCTCAGTACTTAATATACATTTCAGTGTCATCTCCAGAAGACATGAACTCCTGTGGGGAAAGAATGATATATTCTATACCAAGCATTTAGTTTGTGCTCCCTAAATATTTGTTGACTGAATGAATGAAACCCTCTCCTCCACCTTTGAGCTAAGTAGGGCTATTTATTTTTCAAGGCCAGGCTGCACCTGGGAAAACAAAAATGGAGATAAAGGCTCAGCAAAAGTTGACAATTGCAGGACCAATGTTCTTTCTCAGGAGGTCCTTGAAAGAGGCAAGAACATGTATTGCTGGCTTCCAATCAATAGCACTTACGTGTATGCCAAGAGATAAGCTCCCCATGCTTTCAGAAAAGGGAGAGATGCAGGACTTCCCTAGAAGTCCAGTGGTTAAGATTTCGCCTTCCAATGCAGGGGTTGCAGGTTGGATCCCTGGTCAGGAAACTAAGAACCCAGGTATCTTGGGACCGAGAAATGAAAATATAAAACAAACAATATTGTAACAAATTCAATAAAGTCTTTAAAAATGGTCCACATTAAAAAAAAAAAAAAAAAAACTTTAAAAGAGGAGAGATGAGAGGAAGTGGGAGGAACCAGGCAGGAGCTGAAGTGGGGATATGGGTTCAGTTTGGAAGGATCAAGAGAATAAAGAGGGAAGAAAAATCTAGGGCTGAGTTGGTGTAAGAAGTAAGAGCAACGAGGAAGAGGTGCAAATGAATAAAACAAGGAGAGTCTAAGCTAAGAGGGGTTAAAGAGATGATTCAGGCAAAATGAAGAGCTGACACTGGGAAATAAGGTTGTGAGGGAGGGCAAATTGATGGGGAACTTGAAGTTCAGGCAAAAATGTTGTAATAGTGGATTCCTTCATAACAAGAGCCATGACCATGAACATGGACTGGGGTGGGGGCATGGTCACCACAGGAAGGCACTGCTCTGAGCACTTGATAGAGATTATTACCTCATATAAGGGAGGCTGATTTCCTACCTGAGAAAACCTGCGGGAATTCGGCAAGCATTCCCTGGGGTCGCAAGCCCCATAATTTGTAAGTGATGGGGCAGGATGAGAAGCCCGGCTGTATGTCCCAAGAACCCACACTCGGCCACCAGGCTATACCACTTTCCAACACGTGATGTGATGAAGGCAAAACTAGCCACTAAAGCACATCAAGGCCCCTCCTTTGTGTCCTTAATCTGGATAATAGTCATTCACTCAATTGGGATGGAGTTTAGGCAGTGGCAAGAAGATTCAGGATATACTACAGCAGAAGCTAGGACTTAAAAGCTATTTGCTAGATGAGTACCTCTGGTGTGTGTAAGATGCCATTACTTCCCTGGCAATTAGATAGTGAGTGCTATTCCTGGGTTATCCATATCTCTTTTGCATGTTCATCTTAGATTTAACACTGTTAAGGGGATGGGGACCATGCTTGTATTGTTCCCTTTCACTCTGCAACCTCAGCTGGACTCCACTCTTGGTGAGCATCCTGATAATGGAACTGTGCAACCACTGACTGTAAAATGTGGAGCCAGCAACGATTCCAGTTCTTAGAAATGCAATCAGCATTGCAGCTGGCGAAAACAAAAGATCCATGCATGAGTAGTGATGGGAAGGGGTGTGTGTGTGTGTGTGTGTTATTTATTTATGTACTTACTTATTCAGATGGCAAATATTTATTGAGTACCTACTATGTTCCAAGCACTGTTTTAGATGATTGGGACACATCACGAATAAAACAAAGATCCCTGCTGTCCATAGAGCTGGCATCTTCAGGGCAAGACAATTAACAAATAAATTATATCATGTCTTGGAGGGTCATAAGTGTCTTGATAGAAACAGAAAGTAAAGGAACGTAAGGGAGATCAGGGAGTGTGGGAGGAGTAGGGCAGTTTGTATTAAACAGGATCATCAGAGTAAGCAAGCCAGGTGGAGAGAAGAAGGAATGGGCCTGGAGAACTCTAGCAAGGAGGCAAGTGTGGCCAGAGTGGAAGGAGCTTGGGGCCCAGGGCATGATTGGAGACAAATCAGAGCATGGAAAGTTAGAGAAGGTGCATTATGAAGGACTCTGTAGGCCTTTGAGTGACATAGGGAGTCCCTGCCAGGTCAAAAGTAGAGGAGGCAGAGCATCTTTCATAGAAGAATAGCCCATAGCAGACCAGGGTAAGTGACTGCAACTATCCAGGAGAGAAAGGATGGTGGCTAAAGGCAGAGTGGTTGTTTCTCCCCTAGTGCAGTGCCTGCCCAGTGTTGTTCCAAAAATAATAGATGGGGTCAGTCAGAGTCAACCAAAGCAAATTCTTCATGATGAGTCAGCAGCAGGAAACCAGTGCTCGGGAAGACCCAACACATTGTCATGCATGGCACAAATAGCAACAAAATGAAGAATCAGTCACTCAGAACCACCCAGTTATGAAAAACAGCACCCCACCACCCAGACCACACGGCGTGTGAAGCTGTAACACCTGCATTATTGAAACCTCAGTCCCTTCGCCCTACTGTGGAAGCAATCTGCTTTGTCTTCACTGTCCTGAAATCTTCCTACTGGGATATATGGGCTGTGTCCGAGCCTTCCCCAGATGATCCCTGCCCTCATACAGCATGCCTTGGTTCCCAGAAAATTGTATTAATCTGGAGAAATTCACTTTGTTCTAACAGATTGCTTTAACTACATACCTAAAGTATAATCTCACTAAACCACATGGGAAGTATTTTGCATTTGTATTGTATTTTTTGCCAAAGAAGTCCCTGCAAGTGTTTCTTTGCATTTTCTTGTTTCTTAAAGCAATTTCCTCTTGCTATATTTTAGTTACAGAACATTTTATTAATTTCAAAGCTCAATTGTTTTGTGAAACTGGGGTGCCCTTGTGTTAAAATACTGATTGTTAAAAAGGGGCATTGCCTGGTAATGGGAACATATTAGTTTGGAAAGAAAAGTCCACTTGGTTCTTGCTTACATAGATCACTTACAACCTACAAAGCTGAGCATGGAGAATACACATGAAACATTTTAAATTTCCCACCTGTTTTCGTGCTCAATGATTTCTCAGTCTTAGATTAGTCAGAATTGATTTGATTTGACTCTTTCTCGGGAGTTAAAAGGCCTATAGTCCTCTTCTTCTTGGCTTTAGTGGAGAAGGAGGGATAATCCTGGCTCTTCAGGATCTTATCAGGATCTCTGCTCTATTTCTTGACCCAACTTCCTGCCCAGGTGAAGCTGGCTGTTGACCAGGAGTTTGGAAACTCAACCCTTCTAAGCTAACCTGGCTCTGCCCAGCCATCGTCAAGGACATCACCTTATCAATGCAGGTTCCAGAGAGCTTCCTATGACTCCCAAAAGGCCAGCCAATAAACTCCCATTTCCAGGGAGAGCGTTTAGGTGAGGTCTCACATGATGGAAAAGCCGTTCATCATTTGATCAATATTTATTAAGCATCCACTACATGCCTGGACCCTGCCTCCGAGGATCCACTATCCAGCAGCTCTGAAATGCTGCAGCAGACCAACCCTCCCTACTGGGCAGACCATCAAAGCCTCTCTCTGCATATTGAGTTATGGGGCTGCCGTGGACATGTGGACCCATTCCCACAGTGCTGCCTACATGCCAGAAATGCCCAGCATGCAATGCTGCATGACCTCGGGCTAGTCACCTCACCTCCCTGAGCACTGGTCTCCTCATCTGCGAGGTTGGGTTTGTAAGAGTGCCAACTTCACAAGCTTATTGGAAAGAGTCAGTGAATCCTCACACTTAGTTCACGGCCTGGCACATAGTAGATGCTCAGGTGATACTCGTTACATTGGTTACCCATTCAACTATACCCCATGGTAGTGAGCAGCATCTGTGGCTGCTTGATGGCTGCTAATTAGCCAAATATAGGAATAGTGATGTTTTAAGACATGAAACCTTCAAGATCCTCCAGGAACAGATTTTCTTTGCCTACCCCCAACCTACCAGTTTCAGGGGCACGTAAGCACAGATGTCTGGACTGAGAGTCTGGGCCACATAGGAAACTGCTTGCATGTCACTGTTGCTACTGCTGTTGCTTTGAATTGACCATGAGTGTCGTAAGGCAGGACCCACCGGTGTGCTCCAAGCCCCACACCCCTGCAGCTCCTACATTACCTTTCCACCCTGCACTGAAGATTTTCAAAGTCTGGTAACCCTCACTTCACTGAATATCTAGATATGCCCTTTTAGTGGCAGGCAACCTCTAAATGCCAGGTTGTAACACCATCAGAATTCCTTAAAATCCTACCATTTTGTTGTCAGAAGTGGTGTGGGGGAGGGATGGATTGGGAGTTTGGGATTAGCAGATGCATACTACTACATACAGAATGGATGAACAACAAGGTCCTCCTGTATAGCACAGGGAACTATATTCAATAGTCTGTGACAAACCATTATGGAAAATGGTTTTCCATATATATATATATAACTGAAACATAATGCTGTACAGCAGAAATTAACATAACACTATAAATCAACAATCCTTCAATAAAATAAAGCATTTTTTTAAAATCCCTCTACTTTGGCCACTAAGGAGGACCTGCTCGCCTACCTTCTTCTCATCTCTTGGCGATGGCTTTGTCTTGATTCTAAAGTGTAGATGACATTTGGACTGAGGGGGCGATGCTCTAAGAATAGTGGAAAGTCTGGGGGTTGAGACTCCACACTTCCACTGCAGGGGGCAGCGGCTCGATCCCTGGTTAAGGAACTAGGATCCCACATTCTGCATGGTGCAGCCAAATTAATAAATGAATTAATTTTAAAAAGAATGGTAGGAAGGCTCCCTTACCTACCGATAAGGCATTTGCTCTCTGGTTTGCAGCAGACCTCAGATCCTGGGAGGGATTTTTCTCCAGACTTGGAGAAGAGCTCATTCTTGTTCACTCTCCTATAAACTCTGGTTGATGTCTTGCCAATGTAGCAGGATGTGTCCCCACTCCAGATGGGCGGGAAGACAAGAACTGCAGTTTTGTGTTTGTCCAGGCTCAGATAGTTGAGAGAAAGCCCTGAAGCTAATGTACAGCAGAGATCTCTCCAGTGCCTGCTGCAGATAGAGTGTCTTATTTCTGAGCAACAGGACAAGCCCGAGGCAAAATTCAGTTCAGAGCAGGAAATGTGCTTTTCCAAAAGCTATAGAGTTCTGCTAGGCAGCAGGCTCATGCAGAGAATGATGTGGTGGGTCTCCACAGGACAGTGGTGCTTCCTCAAGTTGTGCCATATGTCCCCTCTCCTGGGTGACCTGGGTGGCCCTGGGAAAGCAAAATTACTTTTAGTGTCAGCTTATGTCCAACATAACCTGGAGGGCAAATCTGCTGCTAACAACAACATGACAGAAAGGTAGCTTGATTCCTTCCTAAGTCCAACAGAAGGAACACTGGCATCATCAGAGCTATGCCAGCCCATACACAAAAGAAAGCACCTTCTTTTCATAAGACTTTGACGAGTCAACCCTAATGAGTGTTTTGCCTGTGAATTCAGATTGTAGTCAGTGGGGTTTTTTTTGTTGTTGTTTTGTTTTTTCCTTCAAGTCGCTAAGCTTGAATTGGATAAAAAGTGTGACTCATGAAATAGGTTTTACTTAAGGGATTTGGGATCTTGATTTCAAATGTATGCTTATGGATATGGGAACACTGTGAGAAAAAAAAAAAAGTGCAATCATGGGTAAATATTCAGATTAGAAATCCAGAATGCATTCCAGCTGTAGGATTCTTGTTGTTGTTGGCTGGTTTTGTCCTGAGGTTGGGGGAAGTGGTACAGTCCATCCAAACCAGCCCCACGTAACTACAGTTCCCACAGGACCTGTTTTTTTAACATAACAACAAATGCTCATACATTTAGAAGTGAGCTAAACACTGTGTCTTTATTTCATTTCACCAGGCTGTAGTTTAACTCTGAGTTTTTTTCAACTCTGGTCTTCTAACCTTACCAGTGGTCAGAGTTGAAGAGAAACCCTTTGTTTTTGCTGGGAATCTCAGAACTTACATCCGGTTCAAGAACATTCAAAGTTTTTCTCTGACAAATGCATCTTCCTCCCCTGCTTTCTTGGTCCCTTCCCTCTCCGCAAAGGCCCAGAGTTTGGTTGGTTGACATTGGTTAGCCCGATGGAGAAATGGGAATTCTGATTTTGGACTATGGGCAAGCAGGGACCATGTTTGATTCCATTGGAGTCCTCAGTGTCTGGATGGAAACTTCAGAGCTGCTAGCCTCTGCAAACATCCTGGATCTGACACTGCTCCCTGTGGCCCTGTCTTCCACAACTTCAAAACAAAAGCAGTGAGGAGAAGCTAGCATTAGAGAGACCCACAGCATTGGAAACTTTTCTGGACATCTCTCCTCCCATTACTGATTTGGGATCCTGGCTCCCGTCCTCATTTGAAATCAAGTGAATTAGACAATCTCTCATGTTCTTTCTGATGCTAAAATCTTATTTAACTTTGAGTCTTTTTTATAGAATCTAAGGCCTCAGAGGCCATGGAGGATAATAATAACTGTGTTTCAGGGTTCAAAAATGGACCTAAGAGAAGCCAAAGAGATTAACAAGAGGTGGCAACAATACACAGAAGAACTATACAAAAAAAGATCTTAAAGACCAGGATAACCACAATGGTGTTATCACTCATCTAGAGCCAGACATCCTGGAGATGAAGTCAAGCAGACCTTAGGAAGCATCACTATGAAAAAGCTAATGGAGGTGATGGAATTCCAGCTGAACTATTTCAAATCCTAAAAGATGATGCTGTGAAAGTGCTGCACTCTATATGCCAGCAAATTTGGAAAACTCAGCAGTGGCCCCAGGACCGATAAAATGTCAGTTTTCATTCCAGTCCCAAAGAAGGGCAATGCCAAAGAATGTTCAGACTACCTACCACGCAATTACACTCATTCCCCATGCTAGCAAGGTCATGCTCAAAATCCTTCAAGCTAGGCTTCAACAATGTGTGAACTGAGAACTTCCACATGTACAAGCTAGATTGAGAAAAGGCAGAGGAACCAGAGATCAAATTGCCAACATCCATTGGAGCATAGAAAAAGCAAGAGAATTCCAGAGAAACATCTACTTCTGCTTCATTGTCTATGCTAAAGCCTTTGACTGTGTGGATCACAACAAACTGTGGAAAATTCTTAAAGAGAATATCAGACCATCTTATCTGCCTCCTGAGAAACCTGTATGCAGGTCAACAAACAACAGTCAAAACTGGACATGAAACAATGGACTGGTTCAAAATTGGGAAAGGCTGTATACTGTCACCCTGCTTATTTAACTTATATGCAGAGCACATCATGAGAAGTGTTGGGCTGGATGAAACACAAGCTGGAATCAGGATTGCTGGGAGAAATATCAACAATCTCAGATAGGCAGATGACACCACCCTTACAGCCCAAAGTGAAGATGAACTAAAGAGCCTCTTGGTGAAAGTGAAAAAGCTGGCTTAAAACTCAACATTCAAAAAATGAAGATCATGGCGTCTGGTCCCATCACTTCATGGCAAATAGATGGAAAAACAACAGAAACAATGAAAGACTTTATTTTCTTGGGCTAAAAAATCACTGTGGACAGTGACTGCAGGCAGAAATTAAAAGACACTTGCTCCTTAGAAGAAAAGCTATGGCAAACTTAGACAATGTATTAAAAAGCAGAGACATTACTTTGCCAACAAATGTCCATATATTCAAGGCTATTGTTTTCCTAGTAGTCATGCATGGATGTGAGAGCTGGACCATGAGCACCAAAGAACTGATGCTTTTGAATTGTGATGTTGGAGAAGACTCTTGAGAGTCCCTTGGATTGCAAGGAGATCAAAACATCAATCCTAAGGGAAATCCACCCTGAATACTCATTGGAAGGACTGATGCTGAAGCTGAAGCTCCAATACTTTGGCCACATGATGCTAAGAGCCAACTGATTAGAAAAGACCCTGCTGCTAGGAAAGATTGAAGGCAGGAGAAGGGGAAAACAAAGGAAGAGATTGTTGGATGGTATTACCAACTCAATGGACATGAGTTTGAGCTAACTCCAGGAGATGGTGAAGGACAGGAAAGCCTGGCGTGGTGCAGTCCTGGGGGTCGCAAAGAGTTAGGCATGACTGTAACTGAACGACGATGAGGGTTTAGAACTCAGGAACCCTGGGAAGGAGG
Organism: Bubalus kerabau; assembly: GCF_029407905.1. NCBI lineage: Eukaryota > Metazoa > Chordata > Mammalia > Artiodactyla > Bovidae > Bubalus > Bubalus kerabau. The sequence continues at coordinate 73,150,578 of NC_073631.1, read as the reverse complement.
TCCGGAGGTTGAAAGATGCAATTTCCAATGAGGACAGACTTCTGTGATTTTTCTTCAAGTACAAAATTATAAAATGAGAAGATGCCTATCTATTAGTACATTGACCACCAGACAATAAGCTCTCAATGATGGAAGGTTGAAATAATGAATAAGTGAATGAAACTCTCAAGCAAACAACTTGCCCCAAGACCTCACAGTTGGCAATGAACAGATGAAGACTGTGACCCTATGTTCTCTGATTTCAAGTCTAGTGATCATTCCACTGGTCATCATACTTACTGTACCTCAAGTTGGTTTCCTAGTATTTCATTGGGGTCATTGCAAAGTACAAGTTTTTCTTAGACATTCATTACTAATTACCTGCTTCAAGGTAAGAAATTTAATCATAATGTTTGAGTCACTCAGGTAACTGGCAAAAATTTATGTTGTCCAAATTGTACACAAGTCACTTGCACCTTCCTACTATTAAAAATTAGGCCCAGCATCCATACTTTCACTTATTCCCATTAAGCATTTATTGAGCCTTTCCTTTGAGTTAGCACCATACTCTAAGGATAAGAAATCTTGCATCAGGGCTCAATAAAGAGTAAGGCAATGTCCATAGACAGCTGGGGAGATGAGACAAGCAGACACACACGAGAATTAAGGAGCATTTCAAATATGTAACAGGCCAAAGAGAGTTCTGCAAATCAGGACTGCACCATGGAATACCAAGAAGCGGGAGCAGGATGGGGACTGAGATATGGGCTACGACTTCAGTGAAGAGGAGGGAAGGATGCTAATAAGGCAGGGAGACACCTACATCTAAAAAATTCTCTTCTTGCCAAAAATGGTGCTGATACTTAGATTTTTCAAGTGTTATCAATATCTTCCTACACAGTGGTTCTCAGTGTGAGAGAATCACCTGTAACAGAATCACAAATATATTGTTCTTTGTCCCTGGTTCTTGGCACAGATATCCTAAAAATCTTGGAATTTTCCGAGTGATAGAAGCATGTTTGATATTCATAACAACCCCCTTTTGAACCACACTTGAGCGTCTGCTAGCAAGGCGACTCTCGGTGGACCCTACGTTTCCGGGGAGGGGCTGGCCACAACAGAAAGACCAAATATGTATTTAGAGGGCTGGAACTTACAGTGCCACCTCCTGGAGGAGAGAGGGGTTGGAGATCAAGTTCAATTACAGCAAAAAGTGAAGTCGCTCAGTCGTGTCCGACTCTTTGCGACCCCGTGGACTGTAGCCTACCAGGCTCCTCCCTCCATGTGATTCTCCAGGCAAGAGTACTGGGGTGGGTTGCCATTTCCTTCTCCAGGGGATCTTCCCGACCCAGGGATCGAACCCGGGTGTCCCGCATTCCAGGTAGATGCTTTAACCTCTGAGCCACGAGGGAAGCCCAGTCACAGCACAGGATGTAATCACTTGTGCCCACTACCGAAGCCTGGATACCAACTCTTGAAAATAATGAGGTTCAGGGAGGTTCCAAATTTGTGAACACATTCATGGGCTGAGAGGGTGGCACACCCAGAGGTGGCACAGACTCTCTGTGCCCCCAACTTCCTACTTACCCTATTGAGTTGTAACATTCATAATACATTTGTCTTATCCTGAGTTGTATCATTTATAATTAAGCGGTGCAGTCAACCCTCTATAACCACAGGTTTCAAATCAAGAGATTCGAGTAGCTGCTAATTGAAGGTCAGTGGTTGATTGAATCTGCAGATGCGAAACCCGCGCACATTTGGAAGATATACTGTATTCACAGGCCCGGCGCCATTTTACATCTGCTCATTGGTGGATTTTGGTACCTGTTGGCTGCTGCTGCTGCTGCTAAGTCACTTCAGTCGTGTCCGACTATGTGCGACCCCATAGACAGCAGCCCACTAGGCTTCCCTGTCCCTGGGATTCTCCAGGCAAGAACACTGGAGTGGGTTGCCATTTCCTTCTCCAATGTGTGAAAGTGAAAAGTGAAAGTGAAGTCTCTCAGTCCTTTCTGACTCTTTGCGACCCCATGGACTGTGGGGTCTCCCAAAATCAGCCCCCTGAGGATGCTGAGGAACGACTATAATTGTAAGTAGAGAGCTTTCCTGAGTTATATGAGTCATTTCAGTGAATTATTGAAAATAGGGGCCAGGGGAGGGGGTTGGTATGGGAACCATTGAATTTGAAGCCAAATCATAGAAAAGTATGGGTGGCCTGGGGACCTGGACTGGCAACTGACATCTGAAGTGAGAGCGTCTTGTGAGACTAATTTCTTAAACTTGTGGAGCCTGATGCAAAGGACACATAGTTTGTGCAGAATAGGAGGATCCTATCAGAGAGCTGGTGCTGAAAAACATCATAGGAATATTTATTCAAATTCTACTTCTTAGGCCCAGAATACTGCTGGTGAAAATTAATCAACCTCAGACAGAAATGAGAAATTTTATTCCCGTCAAATTGAGGATTATAACCTAGGAAGAGCCTCTCAGAAAGCTCCAAGAACTGTTCCACTCATTTGAGGTCAAAGCACAGTTACATACATTTTTGAGGCAGAGGGCTGTACCTTAAATGTTAGTTCACACAACCCAGATCTGCAAGTACCAAGTGATGGGTCAGCATGACCCCTTATTAGAATAAAAAGGAATGTTATCTTTGAGGAGTTGTCTTGGTGGTGGTAGAAGAATGTTCTTTCTAGTTGAGCAGGTATTTCTGCCAGTGGGAGGCTTGTTCAGTGCTTAATGCAGGTACACAATGCACAATAGAGGAGGGAGAGGAAGCCAAAGAGCAGAGAAAACTTTTTATGTTTAAATTTTCCTTGACTTGCCTTAGAATAAGAATTTTAATTCATCGGTGTGAACTGACTGTGGGTGGAACCGGGGAAGTTCTTCAGGTGGTCACAAGGCATGCCAGCTTTTGAGAACCCCTATCTCACATTCTGCTCTGGCAACCTCCATATCAAACCCAGAGTTCATTTTGCCAGAGGCTCTGGACTCTGGCAGTTAACCAGCATGCCAAGTGTACTGCCTACCTGGAATTGGAGAAGCTGAACAAGGGACACTTCTAGAGTTTGGGCCCTGCCATTTCAAGAACCACTTTGGTTAGGCCAGCCCTCATGATCCCTTTCTACTTGACTCCTTGAGCAGGGGGATGGGATTGTGAACCTAACACAAAGTGGGGTGGATTCCTCAGTGTAGTCCCTTTCCCAAATCCTCTCTGGGCTGTGAAGCCCCTCACCAGCCCTGAGTTTGCTGAACTTCCATATCTCTAAAGTGGGGGCTTGGGGGCTTGGGTCTGAGCCTTAAAGGGGCTTCCCCTCTTGGAAGGAATGCGCAGGGGTGAATGCACTATGTAGGAGCCCATGAACACAGACCCTCATCTCCACATGGCAGGAGAGGGTCTCCTTGGGCCAGGAGAGGAAAGACATCAAGACATTCCTGTCCCTGGTCAACATCATCTACCTGTATACCTGTTTTTAATAGAGTAAAAAAATAAAAGCAAAATACTCAATAAAAAATCAACTGAAATCCAAATCCCACCACACCAGAATGACCACAGTTGGTCATTTATTGGGCTGTATTTACTGGGGTGGCCAACCCAATATATCTCCTTCTGGTCCTTCAGTACGCATTTTAAAAACATGGCTGAGATCTGTATTCACATTCATGTTTGGCTTCCAGGGCAGTAAATAGAAAAGCACAAAATTTCTTCTTTAGATTTCCTCATGGAAGAATATGCTGTGTTCACTATCCCGCGGCTTTGTTCCTTCTGCCATGGGAAATTCACTCTTTTTGAGGAAGGCTTTTTCAATTTTTATTTGTCTCTTAATCTTTTTACTACCACAACAATACCTGTTTTTTTTTTTTAAACCCAAACAATATAAAAATGTATAAAGCCTCTCCCTATCCTCGATTTGATGTGTATTGTTTCAAATTCTTTCATTTTCATATGAAACATATATAATCTATACCTATGTTGTTTTTAACCTGCAAAAATAGAATAATAATGTAGATTCTGTTTGATGACTTGCTTTTTTTTTAAAAGTTTTATTGGAGTATAGTTGCTTTACAGTGTTGTGTTTCTACATACAGTAAAGTGAATCAGTTATTCGTATACATACTTCCACTCTTTCTTAGGTTTTCTTCCCTTTTGGGTCCCCATAGACCATTGGGTAGAGTTCCCTGTGCTAAACAGTAGGTTCTCATCAATTATCTGTTTTATACATACTGATGTATATATGTCAATCCCAATCTCCCAGTTCATCCCATGCCCCACTTTCCTATTTGTAACCATAAGTTTGTTCTCTACCTCTGTAACTCTATTTCTGCTTTGCCAATAAGTTGATGACTTGCTTTTTTAACCTACCAATACATTGTGGATACCATAGATGTTTTTAGTGAGAAAAAGAGAAAGCAGAAATAAAAACTGGGCTAGAAAGTGAAAACGGCCTCTTTAATCTAGATGCCAGGGATAAAATACGTACTGGGTTTGCTATGCTAATTGAAACCACAACCCAAAACTGTTATATATTTTGTCCTAAGTATGGGATTGAGAAATGTAAGGATGTGGATTGCCATTTCTTAAAGCACCCAGAACAAATTATATATGTATGGAAAAGAGGCCTAAGAAAAGTTTCACATATTTCAATGCCATTCTCCCATCTTTCTAAATTCCGTATATATGTGTTAGTATACTGTATTGGTGTTTTTCTTTCTGGCTTACTTCACTCTGTATAATAGGCTCCAGTTTCATCCACCTCATTAGAACTGATTCAAATGTATTCTTTTTAATGGCTGAGTAATACTCCATTGTGTATATGTACCACAGCTTTCTTATCCATTCATCTGCTGATGGACATCTAGGTTGCTTCCATGTCCTGGCTATTATAAACAGTGCTGCGATGAACATTGGGGTACATGTGTCTCTTTCCCTTCTGGTTTCCTCAGTGTGTATGCCCAGCAGTGGGATTGCTGGATCATAAGGCAGTTCTATTTCCAATATCATGTATGAAACGAGTTGCCAGTCCAGGTTCAATGCACAATACTGGATGCTTGGGGCTGGTGCACTGGGATGTCCCAGAGGGATGGTATGGGGAGGGAGGAGGGAGGAGGGTTCAGGATGGGGAACACATGTATACCTGTAGCGGATTCATTTTGATATTTGGCAAAACTAATACAATTTTGTAAAGTTTAAAAATAAAATAAAAAAAGAAAAGTTTCACATAAGTCTTAATCACATATTGTGTTTCAGTATGGCATCAACCCAAAATTTAACTTTTTTTTTAAATAGACAATACTGTGAGAAAAACTCAACATTCAGAAAACTAAGATCATGGCATCTGATCCCATCACTTCATGGCAAATAGATGGGGAAACAATGGAAACAGTGAGAGACTGTATTTTCTTGGGCTCCAAAATCACTGTGGACAGTAACTGCAGGAATGAAATTAAAAGACGTTTGCTCCTTGGAAGAAAAGCTATGATAGCATATTAAATTTAGGCAGCATATTTAAAAGCAGAGACATTACTTTGCCAACAAAGGTCCATCTAATCAAAGCTACGGTTTTTCCAGTAGTCATGTATGAATGTGAGAGTTGGACTATAAAGAAAGTTGAGTGCCGAAGAATTGATGCTTTTGAACTGTGGTGTTGGAGAAGACTCTTGAGAGTCCCTTGGACTGCAAGGAGATCCAACCAGTCCATCCTAAAGGAAATCAGTCCTGAATGTTCATTGAAAGGACTGATGCGGAAGCTGAAAATGCAATACTTTGCCACCTGATGCAAAGAACTGACTCATTGGGGAAAAAGCTGATGCTAGAAGAGATTGAAGACAGGAAGAAAAGGGGACAACAGAGGATGAGATAGTTGGATGACATCTCTGCTTGTCCATCTGACTTGATGGATATGAGTTTGAGCAAGCTCTGGAAGTTGGTGATGGACAGGGAAGCCTGGCGTTCTACAGTACAAGGGGTTGCAAAGAGTCAGACACGACTGAGCAACTGAAATGAACTGAACTGTTAGAAGATAGTGAATTTCCAGAAATACAGATATATATTTTCCTTTTAAAAATACAGAAACAATCAGTTAGTTCTACAAATATATATTGAGTGTCTGTGTACCAGGCACGGTGATAGGAGATGAAATGTATGAGTGAATAATAGCCAGAGATTATCTCCTCCACTCCTCAAGGTCAGGGGAGTGGTGGTGTTGGGACAGACAGCTAACTGTGGGCATCATCAACAGGTAAAGGACCTAGTGTGTTAAAAGATAATAGGTGTGATGGGAGGGAAAAAGAACCGCTTAAAAGACATTGGAAGTTGGTGCAGGGGGCAGATTGGAGTATTAAAAGAGGTCATCAGAAGAGGCTCCACTGAAAGATAATCTTAGGAGGAGATGATGTCTAAGCAAAGCCTTAAAGAAGTTGATGGAGTGGTCCAAGAAGATAACTGATAGAAGTGGAAGCTGCCTGATGTTTGTTACAAGTTGAATTGTGTCATCCTCTCTTCTGCAACTGCCCCCCACCCACCAAAAAAGAATATATGTTGTGACCTATTTGGAAATAGGGTCTTTGCTAATGTAATCAAGTTAAGATGAGGTCATTAGGAAGTACAATGATGCATTGACTGGTGCATTCATAAGAAGAGGGAAATCTGGACACAGACACTCAAGGAGCATACCATGCAGAGATACACAGACATGGAGGGAAGATAGCCCCATGAAAATGGAGGTGGAGATCAAAGTGATGCTTCCACAGCCAAGAATGTCTGGGCCACCATCATGGTCCTACTAACACCTTGATTTCCGACCTCTGGCCTCTGGTCAGGAAAACAAGTGGAGGGATTGTTCAGAACACACATCAGTCTAGAGAAGAATTTGGGTTTTCTTCTAGTGAAATGGGATTTTTGGCAAAGGAGTAGCAAGATCTGAACTGTGTTTTCAGAGATCTGTGTTGCCACTGTACCCAGAATAGAATGGGTAGTCACTCAAGACACAGGAAGACGGTTTTGCAGTGATCTTGGTAAAAGGGTGTGTGGTCACAGTGAAAGGAACAAGAAATGGCCCGATTCCCCAAGTATTTCAAAAGTAGGATATCCTGATGGGTTGAACATGGGGTGTGAGAGAAAAAGGAAGTCAGGGATTATAGATATTTGCCACAGGTGACATAATAAGGACAGTAGCTCATCTGAGCTGACATGGCACTTTTATCACTCAGGTAGCACCAAAAACGAAACCAACCAACAAAAAATGGACTACAGACACTAATGAAGTAATTCCCGTTGTTTATGCTGCCCAAGTGAAGCTTTAGGCAACTTTAGACCTAACCCTAAGAAACATGATTGGGCATAAGGATGCTACTTTTTAAATAATTTTGATTTACTGAGAACTCATGGAAAAACTATCTTTTGGGGGTACTTCTCATTTTCTCTGGAAAACAAAAATGCAAATACATGGTTGTCCTTGTACCTTTTCATGCTTCCATGAGAAAAAAATTACGGAAGAGTTGACTTCTCTGAATATAAGAGAGAATGATAAAATCTTTTCCATCATTTTATGGTGATGCTAATGAGGAAATAAATCCAGGCGTTCATGATTCAATAAACCATAGGGCGCCTGAATTCAGGAAATATCTGTGAACTCCCTTGCCGCTGCTGGGAAAGTTTTGGGGGGTACAGGGATAAGCGAGATGTGCCCCCATTCGTGGGAAGGTGGGTGGAGAAGTAAATGCGCAGAGACACACATGTGGGGTGTATGAAGTGTAAATACAAATTTTGGAGGCCCCAAAGGGAGAAATAATTCATTTTTAATTGAGATCTCTGGATAAACATATCCAGAGATTGTATCTAAACTAGGTCTGAGAAGCAGATATGAAAGATACCAGGCTGGCCCACATGCAGACAAGTGAAAGAGCAGTTGTCTGACCATTTTTCGGTGCCTAGGAGGCCCACAGGAGAAGGCAATGGCAACCCACTTCGGTACGCTTGCCTGGAAAATCCCATGGACGGAGGAGCCTGGTAGGCTACAGCCCATGGGGTTGCGAAGAGTCGGACACGACTGAGCGACTTCACTTCCACTTTTCACGTTCATGCATTGGAGAAGGAAATGGCAACCCACTCCAGTGTTCTTGCCTGGAGAAGCCCAGGGATGGGGGAGCCTGGTGGGCTGCCGTCTATGGGGTCACACAGAGTCGACCATGACTGAAGCGACTTAGCAGCAGCAGCAGCAGGAGGCCCACATGCACTTCCTACACCTGGGTTTAATGAGATTGCCCTATATTTTTACAATGGATCCTCTTTTCACCTGAGATCATTTGAATGAGCTTCTGCTTGTGTGCTTGTGCTTAGTTGCTCAGTCGTGTCCAACTCTTTGCAACCCATGGCCTGTAGCCCACCAGGCTCCTCTGTCCATGGGGATTCTCCAGGCAAGAATACTGGAGAGGGTTGCTATGCCCTCCTGCAGGGGGTCTTCCCAACCCAGGGGTCGAATCCGGGTCTCCCACATTGCATGCAGATTCTTTACCAGCTGATCTACCAGGGAAGCCCCAAGATTCTGCTTGTTGCCACCAGATAACCCTTAAAATGGGCATTGCAAGGTAATGAGGTGAGAAGAGGAGCGTTGAATGCTGCACTTCAGAGTAAAGATTTCCTTTCTATAAAATTCTTCCCATGTCTCCTCACAGTATATATCAGGGTGTAACCACTCATTCAGCCCCTCCCCCAAGTCCTCTCCACATTTTTTCCTTGCCTTGTCTCTCACAGTAAGTGCTGTAGTTTCAGAAACTATGTCTGTAAGTTGTGCAACTCATCTGCTGGGCCTTGGGACCAATCAGACAAGCTTTCTCCCAACATGGAAGTAACACGATTGGCCCTAACAGGCACTGACAGCCCACAGGCTACTATATCACTTCACCCCTTTAATAATATACGGCCTCACCTTAATTGCCCCAAATCATAACCCTTCCCAGTTTTTTCTCACTCTCTTTAGATCAAAGCCTTCTAAATTTGCATGGCTTATCCTATCAGCCAGAGTACCCACTTTAGATTTATACTTGTGAACTTGACATCCACAAGCTGTTAGAATAAAAACTACTTGTAAGCAAGAATTTACAAGCAACAAGAAGATTCATGTTGCATTTTTCTCTCAATCCATATATTATGCTTCTATTATAATTTAAAATTAAGCCTTTCCATAATTATTTTTTGCTATATAACATGCTCATGGAAACAAATCAATCAACACAAAAGTAGTTTATAAGGAAATGAATAGACTTCCTTTCAGCTCTGTTCCCACAACAGCCACAAAAGAAAATCCAAGTTAACGGCTGGTGTGTCTTTGCATTCATTCACTAGGTTCACACAAACATATATTCACACATGTGGGATTTGCTTCTTTTAAAAAAAACAATAGCATCATATCATACAAAGTACTCTGCAAACTTTTTTTTTCTCATAACATTATAAACATCTTCCCCAGGCAATATACATAGATCAAACTTGTCTTCTTAATAGTTGTCTAATATTGCATTGCATGGATGAATCATAATTTATTCAGCTGTCCTCTATCAATAGACACTGATATTTCATTTTCGTATTTTTGCTATCTTTCACACATCTATCCTTATTTACTGGGACATTTTTTGTCTGAAGAATAGATTCATAGTAATATGTATTTTACACAAAAATATGTTGCCATTAAAGATTTACGACCACTATAAAGTAAATTACTCATTTTTATCTTCTAGAAATAACTTCATTACATCTCTGTCTCATACTGTATCATAGAAATGAATAGCTAGGAGAAGCTCACTTTTGAAAAATGTTTGCTTTTTCCGAATGTTCGCTGCTGCTCTGTGCTCTGCACTATGGCAGAATCAGCATCACAGTAATAAGTACCTTAAAAAAAAAAGAAACCAGAGTAGGCGTCCCTCCTGGAAATTCTCTCTCTGTGGCAGAATGAAGCTGAGATCCTTTATAACATCACTGGAGTTAAATAAGAGAAGCCAAGGAGGAGTCAGGGAGGAATTCCCCTATAATTTCTCCCACATCCTTCAACATAATAATCCTTTTCTCCCAAATGTGAGCCAAATGCAAAAGTGGGTGCTTTAAAAGTGTTCTTACTTCTGCCAAGGATAACCAGAAGAAGGTTTCTTTTAAAGGCCACCTAATTCCTGGCATTTGCTAAGATTAAGCTTCTAGCTTTAGCCACAAGGAATGGGCCAGCTTAGAAGAAAAACGTGCAATGTCTTCAGATAAAGTCCAGCCTGGTATCAAACTCAGTGGTGGCACTCTGGTGTTTCAAGGCTTGGACTCAGAAGTGTCCTGTTAGTCCCACTTACTTTTACTTTTCACTTCACAGGTCATTGGCCTGAAGTGGTCACGGCCCCAGCCTAACCCCAAGGGAGGCTAGGAAATGTGGGGAGCACATGGGTGTTTATTGGATAGTAAGTATCAGTGTCACACTAGCAAAGGACACACACAAGAGACACAACATGTTGAGAGCAGCAACCCAGGTTTGCACGGGGCGCTAAGGAAGCAGAGAGAAAGGGCCTTCACCTCAGCCTAGGAGAAGCAGATGAAGCCTGTGTGAGGAGGTAATACGTGCCCTTCTCTTCAGTAGTTTTCACATTGACAGCGTTATTTACAGCATAGCTCTGTAGTACACAAAGAACTGAAATTCCAATTGTTTTCTATGTCTTTTTAGAGCTACATGCTGAAATATACACAAATGAAATAATAAACCATCTGGAGTTTGCTTCAGAAGTACTGGGGAATTGAGTAGGTTGGGGAGAGCGGAAACAAAATAGGCCATTTATTAAAAATAGGTGAAACTGGGTGATGAATACATTAGGTTCTTTATACTATTCTTTCTACTTTTATTTATGTCTCAGATTTTCCGTAATAATTTGCTTAATTACATAGCCATTGGGTAGATTACAAGTATAGAGTGTCTTGTTACAAACCACACTGATGTCACCTAAATTTTTTTAATTTAAACAAGCTATTACTCAGTTCCACTCCACCCTCGATCTCAGACCTCAGCTTCTCACTCCTTCTTTGCTGACTTGCTCTTATTCGCCTTGCTGTCTGCAGCCACTTAGACAGCCTGAGATCTGAGCCATTTTTCAGCTGAGGGAACTTAATTCACAAAGAGCCACTGACCCAGCCCATCATGCTTCCTTTACAAGATAAAACTCTTCGGATAAACTTCTGACAGCCTCTGCCTAGATTCACTCTCAGTTAATTATGTTGATACAACCTAGTCGAACAAAAGCAGCACTAAAATTTCTGCCCTGGCCCTAAATTTCAAGAACAGGCAACTTCCTGTTTAAGAAAGTAAAAGAAGTGGCCCCAAACTCAGCGAACTCTATGTCTTCCTCCACTTAACAAAGACCTAATTCATCTTCATGTCCCTGACACACAGCCCGGCACAAAGTCTGCCGCAGACTGGGAGCTCAGGAAGTTCTCGGTGAGGAAATGCGTCTGGTCCCCTCAATACTCCACTTTCTCCAAGATGCACCAGAGCAGCGGGGTGCTCACTGGCCTGCTTTTCTCTGTAACCACACTTGTCAGCTCACACTCAGCTCCTTTTCAGCTGATGCCAGACACAGAGTCCCCACATACACTCAGCCACCCACTTTCCTGTATTCCCACGTGGCCAAAAGCGTCACTCAGAGACACTCCCCAGTTGGTGCCACATTGTCTCTGGCTTTTTACTCCATGGATGGGCCTCTCTCCTTTCACAGGTTATTATTTTAACATCTTACTATTTTAGAAGCCTTCCATTTTAAAAATAGCCAATAGCCAGCCTCCTCGTCGTCCTGAAGTTCCATAGTCTGCTGCGAATGCATTTTCACATTCCAGCAGCTCATTGGCAAGCAGGAGGCTAAGCAGTTTCCTACACCTTTGGCAGGGTTCTTGGCTCTGCATTTCTGGTGGCATTTCATATCTAGAAATCCATCTGAAATCAGTCCAATGCATTAAAGAAAGAGCTTTTAGTCCTTATTTGTAACTTTGCTTTTCCCTCCTGCTAGCCCATAAGAACTTGGGCCAACTTGTTTCAATTCATTGAATGTTACAAATAAACAAGAATAAATATTTTGCTTCTAAGTTTTACTGAGAAGGAGAAAGGATTCAGATTATTCTTCACATAGTTTTAAGAAAAAAAAAAAAAAGTTTTAACCTTAACAGAAATGTACTTTGGTGAGATTTCAGAAAGTTTGTGTTTTTCTTTTTAGCTTGTCTATATTTAAATTTTTTTCCATAAGGATCATGCATTATTTTGCAATTTTTAAAAATGTAATTGTCTTTTCTAAAGAAGGTTTCTCGACTTTAGCACTGTTGACATTTTGGACTTAATGATTGTTTGTGAGGGCTGTGGGGGCATGTCTGCTGTACTGTAAGATATTTAGTGTTACTCTGGCCTCTACCCACTAGATATCAGTAGCAGCCACATAGTTGTGACAATAAAAATGTCTCCAGACATTGCCAAATGCCACCTGTGGGAGAAGGAGGTAAAATCATTTCTTTAAAAATCTGCTGATTTTTAGTAAAGATTTAGGTTCTTTGTGGGGTTTTGGAGTAGTCCCAGGTGGTGCAGTGGTAAAGAATTCGCCTGCCAAAGCAGAAGCAAAGCAATGCAGATTTTGATCCCTGGGTCAGGAAGATCCCCTGGAGTAGGAAATGGCAACCCACTCTAGTATTCTTGCCAAGAAAATCCCATGGACAGAAGAGCCTGGCAGGCTACAGTCCATGAAATCACAAAGAGTTGGACACGACTGAACACACACACACACACACACACACACACACACACAGGGTTTTGGAATCTATATAGGTAAATGAATATTCACTAGGAAAAAAAATGTCATCAAACTGCCAGGATTAAATATGCTAAAGATGACAAAGCTTTTCTAAACAATGAATGTCAAACTACACAGAGACTGCTAAAAGCCTGGCAAGGCAGTCAGGGGTTAATAAAATGATCCAATGGGGACAAGCAGAGAGGCTGAGACGCACCACCAGCCCAGTTTTCCTATAGTGGTTGGAAAAAAGTCAGAAGCAGTGAAACTAGGATCCTATTGGCTACTCACCAATTGGCTGCCACTGCTTCCCAGAGAAGGATAAGCTGGAGGAAGAGAAGAGGAGGCAGTTTTATGTGAGGGGTGCAATTTAAGCACTGACATGATAAAATTGGTATCATCAGAATGGAGTGCTCCACCACAACCCAAGCTGAGCTCCTGGAAACCTCTGTCACTCAATGTCAACCCTTCTCAAACTCACCAGTCTGGTCTCCATTCTCCAACGGCAGTATGACTGTGAATTCAGAGTCTTTTGAGGCAAAAGCCCATCACAGTGTTCCGGGTTCAGGGCTGACTGTGAATATATGCTACAAGAATGATTTAGAAAGAAAGTTTCATCCTCTGACTCTCATCCTCTACAGGCACCTTGAGAGATTTGCCAGGAAAGGAACGGAATGTGGGAGGGGCAGAGCAGACACTGGATGCCCCTGAGGCAGAGAATGGGGTAGAATTTGGACATTTTAGAAAACGCGGACATTACTGAAAGCAAGTCTATATGCCCAATACACAGTAAGGCCAAACCAAAACGTGGAGGGGCCTGTGCCCTCAAAAATCCCATCTCTGAAGGATTTCAGCAAAGCCTTTTCAAAGGCAAAGTTGAGGAGGGGCGTGGTTGGTTGTTGCAAACTTCTTGGTATAGGAATCCTTTGCTCTTATAGCTGTTCGTATAGGTCAGGTCACAATGTTCCTGCAAACCTCCAATAGGACAGGTGTTATTCTCTGTTCTGCAACCATTTATATGAATGGGAAACTGTTGTACCCTTAAAAGTCAGAGAACCAGCTCTCCTGTATATTTCAGGCTGTAGGCAACATTTTTGTGTGCATGCATGCTAAGTCACTCCAGTCAAGTCCGACTCTTTGTGACCCTATGAACTGTAGCCTGCCAGGTTCCTCTGTCCATGGGATTCTCCAGACAAGAATACTAGAGTGGATTGCCATGCCCTCCTCCAGGGGCTCTTCCCAACCCAGGGATCGAACCGTGTCTCTTATGTCTCCTGCATTAGCAGGCAGGTTCTTTACCACTAGCACCACCTGGGAATCCCAGGTGACATTCTTAACTCAAAGCTAAAGCAATAGAATACAGAGGTTAAAGTAAAAGAAACAGATCTAACAGGGAGTCAGATTTGTTCTCCTGTGCAGCACAGACACTGGCCTCACCCTTGCAGCAGCGACCTCAGCAACCTCCTGGAGCATCACCTCAGTAGTGTGTCTTGGTTACCTGGCCACCTTACAGTAGCACCTGGAATTGAGCACAAGAGTTCAGGGCTGCTGCAAAGGCCTCTGTACCCAACTAATCCAGAAACAGTAAAGCTTCCTGCCTTTCATCAAGCATGGCAGTGGTGACCAGTGTGGAGTACAGATCTCCACATTTAGAGAAATGGCATCCCACTCCAGTATCCTTGCCTGGAAAATCCCATGGACGGAGGAGCCTGGTAGGCTACAGTCCATATGGTCACAAAGAGTCGGACACGAACTGAGCCACTTCACTTAGGAAAGGTATTAGGAAAAACTGTGAAAGACCGAAATGGGCAAATAGCAGTTACTAGATAGAGTGTCTTATTACCTTTGAGCTATTTTACAAATATGTACTTGTGGAAAATGGGTAGTATTATGAGTTTAATTATGTTGCCTAAGAAGACATATTGAAGTCCTAACCTTTGGTACCTCAGAATGTGACTTTTTTGGAAATAGGGTCACTGCAGATATTAATAGTTATGGTCATCCTGAAGTACAGTGGGTCCTCAATCCAATATGACTTGTGTCCTTATATAAAAAAGAAAAGACACAGAAATACAGACACATAAAGGGAAGCAGCATGTGGTGATGGAGGCAGAGATTGAAAGGCTACAGCTCCAAGCAGTGGAATGCCAAGAACTGTCAGAAAACTATCAGAAGCTGAGAAAGACCACAAGGATTCTCCTCTATAGGTATCAGAGAGAGCTTGGTCCAGCCAATATCTTCATTTTGGACTTCTAACCTCCAGACTGTGAGAACACAAATTGCTATTCTTTTAAGTCACTCAGTTTGTGGGACTTTCTTATGCAGCCCTAGGAAACTAACACAGGTTGTAGTGCAAATGATTCTTGTCCACTGAAATGCAAATAAATTTTGTCCAGTGGGACACATTTGCTATCTCCCAGTGAATATTGACCAATTTTGCATCTATTTGTAAATCCATTTCAGCATTCCTGATGTCCTCTGTGTGTGGTTTTTTATTTTTTTATTTTATTTTATTTTTTAACTTTACAATATTGTATTGGTTTTGCCATATATCAACATGAATCCACCACAGGTATACATGTGTTCCCCATCCTGAACCCTCCTCCCTCCTCCCTCCCCATACCATCCCTCTGGGTCGTCCCAGTGCACCAGCCCCAAGCATCCAGTATCGTGCATCAAACCTGGACTTGCAACTCGTTTCATATATGATATACATGTTTCAATGCCATTCTCCCAAATCATCCCACCCTCTCCCTCTCCCACAGAGTCCAAAGGACTGTTCTATACATCAGTGTCTCTTTTGCTGTCTCGTATACAGGGTTATTGTTACCATCTTTCTAAATTCCATATATATGCGTTAGTATACTGTATTGGTGTTTTTCTTTCTGGCTTACTTCACTCTGTATAATAGGCTCCAGTTTCATCCACCTCATTAGAACTGATTCAAATGTATTCTTTTTAATGGCTGAGTAATACTCCATTGTGTATATGTACCACAGCTTTCTTATCCATTCATCTGCGTGTGGTTTTTTAAATTCTCTTTTGAACCAGTAGTAATATCTTGTTTTCTCATTAATTAATGAGTTAATAAATGAAATCTTCCACATTGTTCATCTTATATTTATCTGAATCATGATTTTACCTTTATTTACAAACAGTTTTTACAAGGGGAAAAGCTCCTCAAAATGTTCCAGTGATGAAACTTATTTTTTTAACCATGGTCACAGGGAAACAGAGTCATTTAATTCCACTTAGAAAATCAGAGCAATGAGACAATGATTACACTCAAGGCAGAGGAGTAGACTCAAACCCACATCATGGAGAAACTGGGTCCAGCAGGTGGAGAGCTATTAGAAAGTCTTACCTGAAAGCCATTGGTTATTATTGGCCTTACTTTAACTCTGCCTTTTTCATCTAAATCTTCATTAAATCTCCTCTTTGCAGATGAAGAAGCTGAGGCACAGAGAGGTTAAATGACGTGTGCCTGAACATACTCTGTTCCCAGTACCATCCTATGACCTCCACTTGCTCATTGTTTTCTAGAAACTAGTTTAATAATGGATATTCCCAGGGAGCCCCATGGCTTTAAAACACTTGTTCGAATTTGCAATATCCATTAAAATTTAAATGCTCATACCTTTGACACAGCAATTCCTTTCCTTAAAATATGGAAATAATCATTCAAGTATGCAAAACTACCAAACACAAAGTTATTTGCTGGAACTTTGTTTCAAAAAGTTAAAAATTGGAAACAAGTTTGAGTAAAACATTGGAAACAAAGGGAAATGACTGCCACTATAAAATGGATTAAATAATTAATATATGCGGGCACCCATGCAATTAGGATCCTATGGAGGCATGAAAAGAAATATGGTAACTCTCTAAGCACTGACCTGGAAAGATGTCACAATGTACAAAGGGAATGAAACAAGAGAAAATGTAGCATGCAGAATTATTTTGCTTTTGCAATTGTATTGCATGTTATTAGTCAGAGGAGGGGAAAAAAATCTAGAGGAATATAACCAAGCTAGCCTTAGTGGTTATTTCTAGATTTTGCTTTCCATTTCATATTGCTTTTATACTTTTTTACAATGAATATGTGTTGATTTTTATATCAGAAGAAATAAAGACATGTATTTTTACACCTGTACTGTGTCCCATTTGATCCTGTAACTACCCTGGGGGGTAACTGAGGCTCAGAAAGGCAAAAATGACTTGCCCAACACCACCCAGCTGTCAAAGAAATGCTCCAGTCATCCAGGCTGGTATACCTGACCCGGAAGTCAGCGCTGCAGTGCGCGCACTACACCCTTGAATTACACCTTTAGCAGTAGCACTAGTCACCGCCCCCAACCCCGGCCCGTACGAAGCCATGATGCAGCTTCACCTGGAAAACTGTGTAAGATTTCTGCAGTGACACCACAGGGAAGATGTAAAAGAGTGGGAGACCAATCAGAGAGGAGAAACCAAAACAGGAAGGGAGTGGTATGATTTCTATAGAATAGGACAGAGAAGGCTAATGAATGTTAGCCAACTGTGTCTCAGACTAAAAACCACAGAAGAAACAGATACACAGATCAGCAATCTGTTCTCTAAATCCCAAAACTCTGAAGTGTGAAGATAGGATTTAATGTTGAAAATACCAGCTTTTGGTTCAATACCAGGTAAATACTATTTGCTGAAAACATTACACTGAAGCTGACATAAATGTGAGTAAAAATGGTAGATATTTATATCAATTCATAAATGATAGCTCAACAACTGTAATTTCGGAGCCCAGGGCCAGGACTGATCTGCAACAAAACACCTCACAGAGTCAACGAAGACAGAATTTGGGGCTGTGGGCCACTGGCATGACTCAGTGCCACATTTATGATTATCTTTTTGTTCCATTTTTGTTCCCCTAAGCCCATGAGTATCTTTCCTAATATTTTAATTCACATGGTTTGGGTTTCGATTTCTTCCATCAAAATAGATCAAGCTATTTGAATTTGCTTTTGTTTCATTGCGTCAGACAACATCTTACTTTACCCATCATATTGCCAATCGTCCTCATATTTGGCATTCAGCAAATCTTGTGACCTTCAGTTGTTCTTCTCTTGGATATTTTTGTTTAATAATTGTATTTTCAAAAGTTACTCTCAAACTTAAGCATATCACAGTTAACAATATCATCATTCTAAGATTCAGATTCCTGGAACAATTGACTGGTTCAAAACTGAGTAAGGAGTACATGAAGACAGTATATTGTCACCCTGGTTATTTAATTTATATGCACAGTACATCATTTGAGATGCCAGGCCGGATGGATTTCAAGCTGGAATCAAGATTTTGGGGAGAAATATCAACAACCTTAGATATGCAGATCTAATGGCAGAAATTGAAGAGGAACTAAAGAGCCTCTTGATGAGGGTGAAAGAGGAGAGTGAAAAAGCTGGCTTGAAATGCAACATTAAAAAAAAAAAAAAAACTAATATCATGGTATCTGATGCCATCACTCCACGGCAAATAGAATGGGAAAAGGTGGAGGCAGTGACAGATTTTATTTTTGGGGGCTCCAAAATCACTGTGGACCATGATTGCAGCCATGAAATTAAATGACACCTGCTCCTTGGAAGGAAAGCTATGACAAAACTTGACAGCATATTAAAAAGCAGAGACATCACTGCTGACAAAGGTCCTTATAGTCAAAGCTATGGTTTTTCCAGTAGTCATGTGTGGATGTGACAGTTGGATCATAAAGAAGGCTGAGAGTTAAAGAATTAATGTTTTTGAACTGTGGTTTTGGAGAAGACTCTTGAGAGTGTCTTGGACTGCAAGGAGATCCAAACAGTCCATCCTAAAGGAAATCAGTCCTGAATATTCATTGGAAGGACTGATGCTGAAGTTGAAGCTCCAGAACTTTGGCCACCTGATGCAAAGAGCCAGCTCATTGGAAAAGATCCTGATGCTAGGAAAGACTGAAGAGAAGAAGGGGGCAACAGAGGATGAGATGGTTAGATAGCATCGCCAACTTGATGGGCATGAATTTGACCAAACTCCTGGAGATAGTAAAGGATAGAGGAGCCTGGCCATACTTCAATCCATGGGGTAGCAGTGTCAGACATGACTTAGTGACTGAACAACAGGAACAAAAAATTCAGTCCACACTTTATTTTATATTCAGGTTTTCTTTATTTAAACATAATCTAGTCTTACTTAAATCCGTATTTCCAAAACCATGCCTGAAATTGTCATTTACTAAATAATGATTAATATAGCCTAGATTTACTAATGTAATTGACTAAATATTCAGATATAGTTTACAAGTATCATTATATTGTGTGTGGGTGTGGGTGTGTGTTAGTCGCTCAGTCATGTCCAACTTCTCGCAACCCCATGGACTGTAGTCTGCCAGGCTTGTCTGTCCATGTAATTGTCCAGGCAAGAATACTGGAGTATTCTAGCCTTTCCTTTCTTCAGAGTATCTTCCCTACATAGGGATCAAACCTGAGTCACCTGTATTGCAGGCAGATTCTTTATCATCTGAGCCACCAGCAAAGCCCTGTAAGTGACATAAGCCAGTCATAAAAAGACAAATTTTATATGATTTCGCCTATATGACATAGATAGAGTTTTCAAATTCATAGAGATGGAAAGTAGAATGTTGGTTGCCAGGGCCTGGAGAGAGAAGGAAGTGGACAGTTGTTTTTAATCAGTATAGAGTTCCAGTTTTGCAAGATGGAAAGAGTTCTGCAGATTAGTTGCATAACAATATGTATATACTTAACATTACTATACACCTACACATTTTAAGTGTCAGTCAGTCGGTTCAGTTGCTCAGTCGTGTGCGACTCTTTGTGACCCCATGAACTGCAACATGCCAGGCCTCCCTGTCCCTCACCAACTCCTGGAGTTTCCTCAAACTCATGTCCATTGAGTCAGTGATGCCATCCAACCATCTCATCCTCTGTCGTCCCCTTCTCCTCCCACCTTCAATCTTTCCCAGCATCAGGGTCTTTTCAAATGAGTCAGTTCTTCGCATCAGGTGACCAAAATTTGGGGGTTTCAGCTTCAGCATCAGTCCTTCCAATGAATATTCAGGACTGATTTCCTTTAGGATGTACTGGTTGGGTCTCCTTGCAGTCCAAGGGACTCTCAAGAGTCTTCTCCAACACCACAGTTCAAAAGCATCAATTCTTCGGCGCTCAGCTTTCTTCACAGTCCAACTCTCACATCCATACATGACTATTGGAAAAACCATAGCCTTAACTAGATGGACCTTTGTTGGCAAAGTTATGTCTCTGATTTTTAATATGCTATCTAGGTTGGTCATAACTTTCCTTCCAAGGAGTAAGCGTCTTTTAATTTCATGGCTACAGTCACCATCTGCAGTGATTTTGGAGCCCCAAAAAATTAAGTCTGTCACTGTTTCCCTATCTATTTCCCATGAAGTGATGGGACCCGATGCCATGATCTTAGTTTTCTGAATGTTGAGATTTAAGCCAACTTTTTCACTCTCCTCTTTCACTTTCATCAAGAAGCTCTTTAGTTCTTCTTCACTTTCTGCCAGAAGGGTGGTGTCATCTGCATATCTGAGGTTATTGATATTTCTCCCAGCAATCTTGATTCCAGCTTATGCTTCTTCCAGCCCAGCGTTTCTCATGATGTACTCTGCATATAAGTTAAATAAGCAGGGTGACCATATACAGCCTTAGTGTACTCCTTTCCCTATTTGGAACCAGTCTGTTATTCCATGTCTAGTTCTAATTGTAGCTTCCTGACCTGCATGCAGATTTCTCAGGAGGCAGGTCAGGTAGTCTGGTATGCCCATCTCTTTCAGAATTTTCCACAGTTGATTGTGATCCACACAGTCAAAGGCTTTGGTATAGTCAATAAAGCAGAAATAGATGTTTTTCTGGAACTCTCTTGCTTTTTCCATGATCCAGCGGATGTTGGCAATTTGATCTCTGTTCCTCTGCCTTTCCTAAAACCAGCTTGAACATCTGGAAGTTCATGGTTCACATACTGTTGAAGCCTGGCTTGGAGAATTTTGAGCATTACTTTACTAGCGTGTGAGATGAGTGCAATTGTGTGGTAGTTTGAGCATTCTTTGGCATTGCCTTTCTTAGGGATTGGAATGAAAACTGACCTTTTCCAGTCCTGTGGCCACTGCTGAGTTTTCCAAATTTGCTGGCATATTGAGTGCAGCACTTTCACAGCATCATCGTTCAGGATTTGAAATAGCTCAACCGGAATTCCATCACCTCCACTAGCTTTGTTCGTAGTGATGCTTCCTAAGGCCCACTTGACTTCACATTCCAGGATGTCTGGCTCTAGGTGAGTGATCACACCATTGTAATTATCTATTTTAAGTGTATTTTACCACAATTAAAAATCTTAAATTTTTTTTTCAGTGCACTGAAATTGTACAAATGTGTTATTGCCACTATCGACTATAGAATCTACATTTTTTAAAACAGTCACATTAACCACATGGCTTTCCAAAGAACATGTTCCCTGGTGTGTCACAAAGTGTGAAAATAAATATGGCATAGAAAGGCTCCCGTGAAGACAGTTGTTGTTGTTGTTCAGTTGCAAAGTGAAAGTGAAAGTGAAGTCTCTCAGTCATGTCCAACTTTTTGCGACCCCATGGACAGTAGCCTGCATCAGGCTCCTCCGTCCATGTTTAGTTGCAAAGTCATGTTCAAATCTTTGCGACCCCGTGGACTGCAACATGCCAGGCTTCTCTGTCATCCACTGTCGCCCAGAGTTTGCTCAAATTCACGTCCATTGAGTTGGTGATGCTAACCATCTCACCCTCTGCTGCCCCTTAGGTATCTCTAATTAGAATTGCTACTTTTAAAAGTATTTCCATATTCTGAGAATATCAACAAACTGATTACAAACTTTATATGAAGAAGGAAAAACTCCAAAATAGCTACCATGATATTGACAGTGAAGAACACGATATCAAAGGACTGACAGCACCCGACCTCAAGACTTACTATGCACTCTGGTTGCTTAGTCGCTCAGTCATGTCCGACTTTTTGTGACGCCCGTGGACTGTAGCCCACCAGGCTTCTCTGTCCAATAAAAATTAATTATTTTTTAAAATTACATATTGCATGATTCCAGCTATATCATATACTGTAAAGGCAAAACTCTAGAGACAGAATAAAGAGATTAGTAATTGTCAGGTGTTCCAAAGGGATGGGAAGGGATGAACAGCTGGAGTACAGAAGATTTTGGGGGTGTGATTCTATTCTGTATGATACTGTAACGGTGGGTACAAAACATCATGCTTTTGTGAGAATCCATAGAGCTGTGCCACACAGAGTGAACCTTTAGGTGAACTATCCACTTTAGTTAATAGTAATATATCAATATTGATTCATTAGTTGTATGCACCACACTAATGCATGATGTTAATAAGAGGGGAAACTAGTGGGGGGTACTATATGGGGTCTTTCTGTACTATCTCCTCCTATCTTTTCCTTGTAACTTACACTGTTCTGAAAAATAAAGTCTAGGGAATTCCCTGGAGGTCCAGTGGTTAGGATTTGGTGCTTTTGCTCTCAGGACTTGGGTTCAGTCCCTCATTGGAGAACTAAGATCCCACAAGGCACATGGCATGGCAAAAAAAATAAATAAACTCTATTAACAAAAACTATTTCTATCTTGAAAGTATTCCAGCATAAGCCTACAGCTGCTAACCTGCTGCCAGCACTCTAAGTCCTTCCTAAGAGTGGGGAAGGACAAAGGCTGCTCCTTCTAATCAGGAACAGGGAAACAGGATTATCTCTTTCCAAGAAGTAATGGACAGCTGCCTTCCCTTTGGGGAACTATCCTCTCCCCCATCCCATGTGGCCTTGGTGGGATGACCAATCATGGTGCCTCTTTTCACCCAAAGGGTGAGCATTTGACCCAGAGAGGCCAAGCACTCACCCTCCCAGACATAAAGGAGCACAGAGGTGGAAGTGAAGGGAGTGAGTTACTCTAATGAAGGTGCTGCAGAGAAAATGCCCATTCATTCCTGCTCCCTAGTTCTTCCCTTGTTCTGATTATTGAGCTATATGTACAAGGTTCACCAATATCTTTGGGCTTCCCAGGTGGCGCTAGTGGTGAAGAGTTCAGTTCAGTTCAGTCGCTCAGTCGTGTCCGACTCTTTGCGACCCCATGAATCGCAGCACGCCAGGCCTCCCTGTCCATCACCAACTCCTGGAGTTCACCCAGACTCACATCCATCGAGTCAGTGATGCCATCCAGCCATCTCATCCTCTGTTGTCCCCTTCTCCTCCTGCCCCCAATCCCTCCCAGCATCAGAGTCTTTTCCAATAAGTCAACTCTTCGCATGAGGTGGCCAAAGTACTGGAGTTTCAGCTTTAGCATCATTCCTTCCAAAGAAATCCCAGGGCTGATCTCCTTCAGAATGGACTGGTTGGATCTCCTTGCAGTCCAAGGGACTCTCAAGAGTCTTCTCCAACACCACAGTTCAAAAGTATCAATTCTTCAGCGCTCAGCCTTCTTCACAGTCCAACTCTCACATCCATACATGACCACAGGAAAATCCATAGCCTTGACTAGCTGGACCTTTGTTGGCAAAGTAATGTCTCTGCTTTTGAATATGCTATCTAGGTTGGTCATAACTTTCCTTCCAAGGGTAAGCGTCTTTTAATTTCATGGCTGCAGTCACCATCTGCAGTGATTCTGGAGCCCAGAAAAATAAAGTGGTGAAGAACCTGCCTGCAAATGCAGGAGACATAAGAGATGTTGGTTCGGTCACTGGGTCAGGAAGATCTCCTGGAGGAGGGCATGGCAACCCACTCCAGTACCCTTCCCTGGAGAATCCCATGGACAGAGGAGCCTGGCAGGCCACAGTTCATAGGGTCACACGGAGTCAGACGTGACTGAGATGACTTAGCAAGCACACGTGCACTCAGTGTCTTTCCCAAAAAAAGGTCTGTTTTCTTGTGACAGCCAGATGAATAGCTTAAACCAGAATTCTAGTCACTACATCTGTGCCTCATTTGTCCGATTTCTAACCAGGTGAAATGGTTAGAATTAGCTAGAAGAAAGAAAGAGGGATAAGGAAGCAGCACATTACTAATATTTAAGAAATGCTTACAATGTGCCAGACTCTAGGCTGAGCATGAAGGTGCAGAGATGAATACAATATAGGTTGTACTTCTGTTAGAATGTATAGAATATGGGGTTGGGACAGATCCGGATTCACCTCCCCATCCTGCCCTTACATCTATGGACTCTTGCTCAAGTCAGCTATCCCCAGTGTGGTTTAGTTTTATCACCTGAAAGGAATTTTTAAAAATACTTTCATTTCATTCTTATTGCCAAAATTAAAAATAATATCCACAGCTCCTACCATGGTATTTGGCACAAAACAGATGATAAACAGGTGATAGTAAGAGATGGATAACAATTTTTTTATTCTTTAAAAAAATCTCTTTATAAACAATATCAAGCATACACAAAACAATCTAAAGGTAAGTAGATGATAAATAGATATACATACATACACAAACATAAACAGCATACGTATAAACTCTGATGGCCCTGTGCCTGTTTTTGTATGACTCACAGGCTAATGGCTTTACATTTTTTAATGGTTGAAAAAAAATCTAAAGAACGATATTTCATAACATGTAAAAATTATAATTCAAGTTTATGTCCTTAAAGTTTTATTGGAACACAGTCATGCTCATTCTTTATCCATTATCTATGGCTACAGTGGTAATTGTGATAGGGATTGATTATACAGCCCTCAAAGTCTAAAATAGCTGCTCTGTGGCCATGGAAAATTGGAAGTTTGTACCTCTGACTTAAGAAATGGAAAGATACTGTTAAATTTGAAGGTTTGGGGTATCCAACCCTCCTGATTGCTTCTCCTTCCCTCCTTCCTTCCCCACAAAGAGGTCACCTTTATCCTGAATCATGTCTTAATGTTTTATTTTCATTTTCAGCTTTAATGTGTTTGCTAAACAAAATACACTCGATTTTGCCTGTTTTTGACCTTTTCATGAAAGAATTCATGCTTGCTTTTCTTCTCTCTTGCTGTGACTTTCCTTTTCGCACTCAGTACTATGTTTCTGAGATGCATCCATGTTAGCTGCAGTCCAGTCATTCTCTATTGTATAAGTATACCACAGTTGAGGTATTTATCCATTCTCTTATTGGTGGTCATTTGAATTGTTTCCAGATCTTTGCTGTGAACATTCCTTTGCATGGCTTCTGGTGCACACGTGCAAGAGTTTCTCAGGATTTATCTGAGAGTAGAATTCCTGGGTATGCACACTCAGGTAATGGAAATGTGTTTTCCGAAGTGGTTGTATCAATCTGTGCTCCCATCCTTATATCAGAATTCCCATTGTGCTACCATGCTAAACATTATGAGACTTTCAGATTTTTGCTAACTTGGTGGATGTAAATAGTATCTCACTGTGGCTGTAATTTCCATCTCACTGATTATTAAGAAGGTTAAACATTGGTTTATACTTCTTTTGGAGAATTCCTGTTGGTGTCCTGTACCTATTTTTCTACTGAAATTTATCTTTTTCTGTTCTTCCTCTAAAGCAAACAATGTATATTCTAAATGCTAACCTTTTGTCAGTAGTATGTGTACAAATATCTTCTCCTGAGTTGTATTTCTAATCTTTTTATAGAATTTTTGATGAATATCAGTTCTTAATTTCACTGGAGTAAAATAAATTCATCTTTTCCATTTAGGGATGCTTTTTTAGCTTAAGCTCCTGATGCATCTTTCTTAATGGGTAAGCCATTTCTTTTCCTGCAGCCTGCGTACCATCAAGGCTAAGGCATGAGGCTTAGCCTGTCCCTAGTGTCCCTGCTGCTAGTGTCCCAGGGAAGAAAAAGTCAACTCTCACTTAGTAAAGAAGGAAAGCAGAAGGAAATTGTATGAGGGAGCATTCCCACCAGGCAGAATGAGGAGCCTGAAGTTCTTCCAGAAGTGATTATCATAGAGAGGGATTTGGAAAGAAGCAGGTAAAAAGACAACTACTTGAATCGCGTAGAAACTCAGCACTGCCTCTTCCTTGGACCTCACACGGGCCATAATATTATTGTACAGAGTAAGAGGGAAACTGAAAGTAGGCAGGGCTTATGCCACTCCTTCTATAGAACTTTGGGAGAAAGTCACTTCATAGGGTATCCCTTTGCCAAGATGAGGCAGAGAACATCCTAAGCCTCTCCGTGCTCCCTTGCAGCGTAAAAGGAATTCACATGATACAGTGGGCTCTCTAAGGACTGACACAGATGTTAGCTGACCACTGAGAGGCAACCGGACTACCACAGTGCTGGCACGCCCGATGTCAAAGCGATCCACAGTGGAGACCACAGAATAAACACTCCAGGCCAGTACTGGATGGAGAACAAAGAAGAGAACCAGAGTACCTGCAGAGCCAGCTAGGGTTGATGTGAAGCTTGGTCAACAAACACGTCTACCAGCCTGTGATCAAACTGAGATTGGCCATGACTCTTGTTAGCCGCAGACTTCAGCATCCTGAAGATGCCAGCAAGGTGTCTGGTGACAAGGTGGACAATGCACGATTCTGAGGAGCCCAGTGCAGGTGCAGGCAGCATATAGGACCATCATGTGAAATAGCCGTTTTCCCTAAAGGGCACTAAGAACACAGACACCTTCCCTATACTTCACAGTCTGGGAGAGGGAAGGAAGGAAAGCTTCGAAAGGAGAGAAACAGCCCTCATAAGGGAATCAGTTCCTGAATTTTACTGACTAAAGACCAAGCCAACATAAAGAGTTATGTTTCATTAGCAGGTTTAAGGAACTCCTCCTCCCCTGTATACACAGCCATCAACAGCATAGGGCCTTGAGACTGAAATGAGAGCAGTTAGAGAAAACAATAGAAAGTTGCTTTTTCTTTTCTACCCATTTGAGAGCTACAGTGTTCAATTCTACTCTGCTTCAGTGATTATTATTGTGGTCCCTATTGTATATGGGGAAGCCAGATATGGAAAAAAAGATTACAGTGCAATCTAAATATAGTAAGCTATGTACCATATACACAGAGTCCAAAGAGGAGGGGGAAATTAGCTACATATATTACTTTTCTATTGTCCTGCAATGATATTACCACAAACTAAGCAGGTTAAAACGCACATTTATTATCTTACAGGTTCTGTAGGTCAGGAGTCAGGGCATGGCTTAATTGGGTCTTCTATAAGGCTTCACGGCTTCCCTGGTGGCTCAGTGGTAAAGAATCTGCCTGCCAATGCAGGAAACACATGTTCGATCACTGGGTCAGGAAGATTGCCTGGAGAAGGAAATGGCTTCACTGGATGTATTGGTCAGGGATGAATCCTCATTCAAATGCTCGACTGGGGAAGGATCTGTGTCTAAGCTGATGTGGTCTCTGACAGCATCTCAAAACCTGAGATGTCTATAGGAAGTCTCTCAGGGAAGCTGACACCCATGCTGGGATGCTTAGTGGTTCAACACCTTGTTGGGTATTGGACTGAGGGCTTCAAATCCTTTTTGATTGTCATGCAGAGGCCACCCTCAGTTCCACCACACATAACTCCCCAACATAGCTGCTTTCTTCCTCAATGCCAGCAAAGGGAAAGACCTCCCAGGAGGACAGATATCACAGTCTTACAGAATGTCAGGCAAATGACTCCCCATCACCTTTGCTGTATCTTATTTGGTTAATCAAGTCATAGGGTCTTCCTACACTCAAGGAGAAGGAATTCCAGAAGGGTATAAATACCAGAAGACAGGATCATGGGCACTATCTTAGAGTCTGTCTGCCATACTACAAGGTGAATGGGTAGGAGAGACATGCCAGATGTAATCTCTCAGAGGACACGCAATCTGACGTGGCTTTTGAAGAAGGTGAAGGGCCCAGAATTCGCTTGACAGCCCTACAACCTAGCAGTATCTAGCACCAGAGGAGGAAACAGTAAATGCTTGTGAATGAATTTTGACATCAGGAGAAAAGTTTGATCACCCTGTTAAGAAAGAATATAGTGTTCTGCATAGGAGAAAAGCAAGAAAAATACTTATCAATTCTCATCTCTGTAACAATAAGTAACATAAAGACTTTCCATAGGTACTAAAACAGGAGAGGCCACTGCATTAATGTCTCAGCAAGCCTCACCAGGAAAGTGCAATGAACATCAAGGGCACTATAAGGACGGGAGATGATCTAATGCAGGAAGCTCCCCCAAATACTGTATTTATAGAAATGAAAAATAGGTTTCAAGAAAGAAGAAACCAACTAATGTTGATGACTAGAGAAATAAATAATATTAGAACTTCCCACTGCAGTAGCATCTTTCATCTGGGATCCTAAAAAGCTTTAACAATAAATTTGGGTGCTGCATAAAAGTAGATCCATTTTTAAAACAAAAATACGGATTTTATGCCCTTAATCAGAATTAGCACATAATGCTCTCATAGATAACAAAGTTCAGTCTGGATGGCAATTTATTTTAAAGAATGTTTTGTAATTGTTTCCAAGTTTCTAAATTCGTAATTAGCTGACTCTAAAGAAATACAGGGTGTAACCACATTTTTTGCTACACATCCACAAAGAGGCAGTCAGTTTTAGCTCAGGCAGAGGGTGGAAGAATTGATGGTTAGAAATAATCCTGATGGAAAACTGCCATGGGTGACAGCAAGCAGCCTGCTGGTGGAGAGGAGGCAGAGAAAGAATTTCAGCAAAGCCACAAAGAAGTAGCAGTTACAGGTTTACCAAGGGGTGAACCCAAGTTGGTCTGTAACTCTACACCTAGGAAGCACGTTTTAGAAGAATTCAGGTGTGATAGTGAGTCATGGCATCACAGCTGATGGATAATGAAAGTGAGTGGGTATTCTCATAAATGTAGAAATAATCATAGAATTATGCAGTAGTCAGGTTGTTTGGTGGTATCTGAAATCTACTGGCAGTCAGAAGAGCTGGCTGTCTCTGTTTTCCATCAAATAGCTTAGAAAGATTCTGCAGGGATTCCAAATACATTAAATGGGTACAAAACCATATGGCTTTGGGAACAGCTGAGTTAGTGTTCTTTTGAAGTGTGTGGTCACAGCTGGATTTATTTGAAAATGCCAGTCATTGAAGGGCATCTGTCAGTAGGTAGACAGTAGCCTCAAGCTCATTCTAAAGTCGTGCTTTCCATTGGAAGATGACACTAAAGGCATTTGTAAAGTATCTGGTATGTGTCTAGCTCTTCTTGGCTTTGAAGTATTACTATTTGAGTGCTTCTGCAACTTAAAAGCTCTATGTTTATCATGTCATTTCTATATCCAGGACATGTAATTCCATTTTTAGTTGTGTTGAAGCAAGCCCTATTCCTGGTTGGTGATCTCAGTGTGCTTCAGTATTTTGCCAACTTGCCATTTTATATAAAATGAGGTTCCCATGGCAATGTTGAATCCACTCAAAATCTGAAGTGTCTGTGGGAGGTCTCTCAGGGAAGCTGACACCTGCGCTCGGTGCTTAGTGGTTCAGCAGAAGTTTCATTCCCCCAAATCCCAGTATCATTCATTCCCTTCCATTTTCTACTTTTCTTTCAAGAATCGGTTTTACTATTTAGGCAACAGAAGGTGGGGGCAGCTTTCAGTCCCCAGTTTTCTACATGAGAGCGCAGGACCATCATGTATACAAGTGGTACAAAAGAGAGCAGCTTGACAATCATTCTGTCCAGAGCAAGGCTGTACTATATCTACCAAAAAGCCCATCATCTTACGAGCTTAAGGGACAACTGTCTTTGTATATGAAGAGGAAATGAAAGGATCAGGAAGATAAACACCATTTATTTGTTCATTCCTACTGGAAGAAATGTCTTCTTAGAGTGACTAAAATAATCTGAAGAAATACTATTGAAGATTAGCAAGGAAAAGATTATGACTGGGGGAAGACACTGAGTGAAGTGTCAGTCATGTCCCAGGTTTGATTGATCAGTGTGGAGTTCTGGATGGGCATCTGATACAGAAGGACAGAGAACCAAAGCTTCAGAACCTGTTACCAGTCCAGACTTAGCCCTTGGGCCGGCCAGTCTCCAAAGTGTTCAAGTCCTATTTGTTATGTAATCCACCTGCCATTGACACCTTCATCAGGTTTCTCATCTATGAGTAGTCACCTTCCTCTGAACTCCCTCAGTACTTTGTATGTACCTCCCTTGAGACACTCATCTCTATGTTCATTTTAACAATTTATACACAAGTCATATCTTCTTTCCAATCATAAATAACTTGAGGTCCCAAGCACTGTGCCTTACACACAGTAGGTGCTCATTAAATACCTTGGAATGAATAAACTTTTAAATACTGATTAAAATACACTGAACTTTCACCCCAACCACCTCCAGATCTGACTTAAGAGGTGATGCTTTTGTGCTCGGGAGAGCTGCCACACTGCTAAAATACTTTACGGATATATTGTGATGTGTTTTCCAGAGACCAGATATACTCAGACTTCAGCCCAATTTCAGTTTTTTTAAAATGGGATGAAGACGACACTTTCTGGAAAAAGATGAGTCTGGGTCACAGCCATTAATACCCTGCTTCATAATGTCTTGATCCTCTTCCGGGTGTGTCTTTTCTATATGTACAGTTTCATAAACTCTAAGGGTATGACTGTATCTATTTCGTTGGTATAATTGTTGCTCACACATACGACCTGCCTGGTAAGGATCTCTGCCCACACTGGGCAAATACTATCGATTGACAAAGCATATGATTTTAACATACATATGAAGCACTTCATTCCAAGAAATCTCTTTAAACAATAGCTGCTGAGTTAGGTCATCATACTCAACACACACACACACATCTTTACCTGCTACCTCAGTCCATACGAGTCTTGGTGTTCATTTCCCCCTGCCTAGAGTCAACAGTTTCAATCATTTTTTGCCAGAAAGAAAAAAAATGATACACACACACACACACACACACACCCCTAAATTGGTTTGCCTTTTGGAAGCTGATACAGTGAGGGGATTTCTTTGTTAAAAATAACCTAATCGGCAGCTTTCTCCATTGAGGTAAGCTGTCCATTGCCATGAGTTCTTCTTTACTCCTTCCTCTACAAGAACCCATTTATTCTGGTTCATTTATAGAAGGTTGCTGTGGTTTTTCCAAGAAACTACTGCCTCGCAAGAGAGGTGAATTTTCTTGTGTACAAAATTTAGGACAGTTTTTACAGAAACAGACATGAGTAAGAGTCTGTTAGCCATATTAATATCTTTATGATTCCTGGGCTTGCCCAACAACAGTTAAGTGTTGCCAAACTAGCTTTACTTTGTGTTGGCAGAGCATACACCATAATATATAGTTCTTCTTGTCTTGGCAATGAAGCGGGCGCTCTCCTGCCAGAATCGACTCTAAAGGAAATGGGCAAGAGACAATAAGCCCATTCAAGTGCATTAGCAGTGTTGTCCAGTGGGGATTTTTCAATTTTTAAATTGACACAAACTTAAAAACCACCCTATTTTAAGTAGGGGAAGATTTATTTTCCCAAAGAAGATGTTATATTTACCGATATATTTCTGACATCTGTTCTCAACAAGATGTATTGTCAGGTTATTGGAGAGAAGGTGGTTAAAGAAGACAGAGAGAGGCATCTCCCTTTCAAAAGGATATAAATGCACATCATAATTGATTGGCTCCGTTCAGTCAGCAGTTTAACCTGTGGGGCTTAAGCACTTACATAAACTCACATCACTGCTGCACCGTTGTCCCCTTGGTTGCACACATTTTGTTTATAACAACAACGTGTCTTTGTGAGTGAATTTTAAAAGTGGAATTTCTAGCAGCAAACCTAACACCCTTCAAACACCAAAACCAAAAAATCCTTGAAAAACCACCTATAAAAAACAAAATTCTGTTTGCTAACGCAAAGTTCAATATTTGCCTGGGTTGGAAAAATCCTAGTTGGCGGGGTCGGGGGGAGGGGCAGGGACAGAAAGGAGGAGGTTAGTATTTCTGGTTTCAGGAAGCTGTAGAATTTCAGGTACTCTCACAAGGTACTTGTAGAGGATACTGAATTCTAAAGAAGTAGAAGAGCCCCCTGCTGGCTGAAATAAGAAGAGCCAAAATGGGCACGTTTTTGAGAATAGGCAGTCATTTTGCGATAGCCAGTATTACTATTTCATTCATGTAGCAAAATATGTGTTGAGGCTTGCTATGTGCCAGACACTGTTCTAGGCTGTCGGCACAGACATTAAACAAGACAGACAAAGTCTTTGCCTTCTTGGAGCTCTGACAATATAAAAGAAGAAATAAAACATACATATACATATATATGTTTTATTTATAATATATAATATAATGTCAAGTAGGGATCGATACTATCAGAAGTGCTATGAATTACAACAGAGCAGCAGGAGGAAGCTGAGAGTGATGGGAGGAGGATGCTATTTTAGACAGAAGACTAAACATTTGAACTGAATGAAGCTAAGGGGGAAGTGGGAGGGACATATATGGGAGGAGCATTCCAGGCCAGGCACAGAGGGAGGTGCTCAGAGGGAGGTGGGCTGCATAGGATCTGTTAGCAGTCCAGCCAGAAGGCCACGTGGCTAGAGAGAGGGAGGCAGCAAAGGTTTGGAGATGAGCCCAATGATACAGAACCTTGCATAGCAGGAAATTTAGATATCACAGGACTTCACTGCAGTGTTGAACAGAGAATTAAGTAATTCTACTTCTCACTTTAAATAGGTCATTCTGTGTGCAACAAGGAGAATTAACTTGAGAGGCCCATTATGATGCTACTAACATAGTATTTCAAACAATTCAACTGGGGAATTCTACCAGATTCCTGCTATTTACAGTGATGTTCAAAGAATCAGATATGACCTCTGCTCTCAGATTTCAGCCAACTCAGAGAAATAAGACATACATTAAATTTATAAGGGCTAGGAGTGATTGCTCCATGGTGAGTGATTGCTAAGCAGTGTAGGCAAGAATGATGATGACGAAGATGATGAAGCTGATACTGTCAGTGGCCAAGCAAGAGCTTGAGGTGATTTCGCCTAATGGTTAAGAGCACAAGCCCTGGAGGGAGTTCTTAATTCTGACATTCCCACTTCCTAGCTGTGTGACCTCACGCATGTTACTAACCTCTCTGTTCTTCAGTTTTCTTATCTGTAGAATGGGTCTAATAATAGCTTATTAGGATTGTTATGAGAAATAAATATCTTAATGTTATGTACAAAGTGCTTAGATCAATGCTAGACACTTTATAAATACTGCATAGATGGAAGAAATGTCTCTAAAATCACTCTTTTATTGTCTTTATTGATGCAGTAGTCCAGCTGTGATATGATGACTTGAACAAATAGCAGCTGTGCCACTGGAATAAACCGGGTAGCTAGTATGATCACAATAGGATGGTAAACGAGCCGGATGAAGGGGTTCAAAACGAGTGAAGATATCAAGCATAATGGTTATGAAAACTGTAACATGGGAAGAAAATGAGAAGTCAGGAAGGGGAATTGGTTTGAGAGACAGGCACACTTGATTTGAGGCATGCTATGTTTGAAGTGGGGGCAATTAGGGGCTGCCAGATTGGTGCTTAGGAGAGAGAGAGAGAAGATGGGTTTGGAAGCCCCTCCTACGAGGACTGTCCTTGAAGCCATGACTGACATAACCTAGAGGAGGAACTGAAAGAAGAGCTCTAAGAAGGAATCTCAGGAGACATGAACATAGTTATGGATTAGGAAAGAGGCCAGTGAAAGAGATGGAGGAATTATAAGGTTAGCAAGAGAAGCAAATTATTGAGAAAGATGGAGCAGCTACTGCCAAATGCTACTACAAGATAAAGAATGACGAAAATGCCTTTGGATGCAGTAACAATGAGGTGACTGATGGCGTCAGGGAAGTTTCCAAGTCACAGGTCATCCTGAAGGCATCCATTAAGTGTCAGTCAAGAACGCTGTGCCATGCAGTTTCAGGTCCTTCAGGACCCAAGGTTTTACTCCCCAGGGAAAGTTGTTGGCTGACAGCTCCCAGCTGCTTCCCTGAGGAAAGCCATCTTGGCTCAGCCATGCCCCTTCCTGGGACAGCTGGCATCAGTGACGGGTTGACCTGGGGCTATGAAGACACAGTTCTTTCCCAGAAATACCCACAACTCAGAAGAGTCATCCCAGCTTCAGAGCTTGCTGTGAAATCAACTGACGCCCAGCCTTGTGACTGCCTTGTGGCCCAACCTCCACCCCATCCTTCCCCACACAGATGCTGTTGCTGGGAGCGCCCCCTAGTAAACCTCCCACAAGCTGATCTCCATCTCACAGTCTGCTTCCCTGGGAACCCAGTAAAAATGAAAAAGAGAAGAGTTGGACACAAGGAGATTGATATATAAATAAAATTTAACAGATGAATGAAGATGAATAGAAATTTATATTTCTTATACATAGAAATTCTGAACTTTAGAGCAAAAGCTAAGGAAAGTTAGTAGGAATGGGCTTTTCTCCAGAACCCCAGACCCATCCAACTTCCAAAAGTGAGAAGGTGAGAACAAAGTGCTGGGTGTCATAACCCGATTGATGGTTTTGTCAGCTGTCCAACGTCACAATCTCTTTTAATCTCTACACCCTTGTCACTTTGCTGCCATCTGGAGAGAGGATTAATTTCATTTGTCCCCCTGGGAGATTAATGCATCACATTGGATTCCAGCACACAGATGGATGCCACTCTCCAACCCAACAGCACTAATCTGGCTTTGGAAGCTGCAGAGAGATTTCCCTGCCCTCATCCACCAGCAGGAATGCAGTGGTCTTCAAAAGTCACCCTCATTCTCTTCATAGCTGGGGAACACAGATGGGGTACAAGAGCCCTTCCTGCTGCTCCCAAGAAGGAAGAACTTCTAAGGATCCTGAGACACTGTCAATGACATGCCTGGCAGAGTTCCATCTCATATCAGGCTGTCTCACTAGACTTCCCAGGGCTGAGCGATCTCTCTATAAGCCCAGTAGGCCTTCCCATAAAACAATTGGAATTACTTTCTATATTTATGGGAATTGTTTCCCATAAAACAATTGGGAGGTGTGGGGGGCAGTGAATTACTCTTCTTACCTAGGAGAATGTGCTTTCACATAACTCGTTACAGTATCTGACCTATCTGACACTGAGCAAGGTTGGGATCAAGCCTGTTTGCTCCCCACTGTACCCCCAAGAACCCAGTGAGAGGCCGAGACACATAGTATGTTTTGATTGAATGAATGAAAAACTGATACAAGGAGGGTTACAAATGAAGTAAACAAAATAACCAGCAAGTATGATTATTAAGATGGCTAAACACAGTTTGAGGGCCTATAAAGCCCGACTAAACTGGACCACCCAACCCCATCCCCTCAATGTGTGCTAGTCCCTATAGCTCTCTCAGTGATCCAGTTGCCCTTGGTAGGTAAATACTTAATAAAAGTCCTTTGGATTGAGTTCAGTTACAATGAAGCCTTATTAGTGGGGTCCCAAATGCATAGGCTCTTATAAAAAAGCATTTATACATCAGAAGAAGGAAAATTACTTGGCGCAGAGGATATGAGAATTACAGGAAAAGGGACATTTTCTTATAATGAGAAGCAGGAATCCGAAGGGTAAGATTTTAAGAAACACAAGCAGTGTTCAACGTTAATGGAACTAGTCTGTTTAACGCTTTAAGACATGACCTGAGGGACCTCCATGAAATTTTGCTAACCCAGTTAATTTCATGAAGTGAAATGTTACCAGTTCTCACCATTCTGAGAACTTTACATGTATTATCATTTAATCTTCTTGATAGCCCCATGGATTAGGTTTACTAAGTATTACTATTTCCATTTTTCAGGTGACGAAACTACGTTGGAGAAGTTAAGTAATTTGCCCAAGGTGATACAGCTGGTAAGTCGTATCTCAGATATTTGGACCTAGACAGTTCAACTCTGGGGTCCATGCTCTTAACGTCTGCACAGTACTGCATCCTGGAAGGACAGGTGTTCCACTTTCTTCCCATTTTACACACAGGTATTCCAGTGTTATCTGTTTTTTATAGTCTTTAGAGAGAACGCTCTTGGAAAAAACGATAAGACACATTTTTAAGTGATATTGGTGTCTAGGACTGCACCTCAGCATTGAGGTTCTAAGGAACAGTGTTGTTAACATGGTGGGTATTTAAAACCAAAAATCCGGCAGTTTGAATCGCGGTGCGACGAAGGAGTAGGCGGCGGGTTCTCGCTGGGTGTCTGACTAGTCCTTTCTCTGCCTTGCTTGTTTGAGCTTCAGCAGAATTCGAAATGGCTGGCGGTAAGGCTGGGAAGGACTCCGGAAAGGCCAAGACAAAGGCGGTTTCCCGCTCGCAGAGAGCCGGTTTGCAGTTCCCGGTGGGCCGTGTTCATCGACACCTGAAATCGAGGACGACTAGCCATGGACGTGTGGGCGCGACTGCCGCTGTGTACAGCGCAGCCATCCTGGAGTACCTCACCGCAGAGGTACTTGAATTGGCAGGAAATGCATCGAAAGACTTGAAGGTAAAGCGTATTACCCCTCGTCACTTGCAACTTGCTATTCGTGGAGATGAAGAATTGGACTCTCTCATCAAGGCTACAATTGCTGGTGGTGGTGTCATTCCACACATCCACAAATCTCTGATTGGAAAGAAAGGACAACAGAAGACTGTCTAAAGGATGCCTGGATTCCTTATTATCTCAGGACTCTAAATACTCTAACAGCTGTCCAGTGTTGGTGATTCCAGTGGACTGTATCTCTGTGAAAAACACAATTTTGCCTTTTTGTAATTCTATTTGAGAAAGTTGGAAGTTTAATTAGCTTTCCAACCAACCAAATTTCTGCATTTGAGTCTTAACCATATTTAAGTGTTACTGTGGCTTCAAAGAAGCTATTGATTCTGAAGTAGTGGGTTTTGATTGAGTTGACTGTTTTTAAAAAACTGTTTGGATTTTAATTGTGATGCAGAAGTTATAGTAACAAACATTTGGTTTTGTACAGACATTATTTCCACTCTGGTGGATAAGCTCAATAAAGGTCATATCCCAAACTAGTTGTGTATAAAATTTGCTTGATTATAGTAGGAACAGCTTTGTTTTGAATAGGTATCTTACCTAGCAATAACTTAAGCACATTTCTTCCCTTGAAATTACTGTTAATTCTGTCTGTAGATCAACAAAGTTAAAAGGCCCAAGTATTTTTTTTTAAATACTGTGTAATGAACTATTAAAAGATTTTAAAACTTCAAAAAAAAAAAACAAAAAACCAAAAATCCCATTGACAAACAGGGCAGCAGTTTTTGTCAGTTTAGTTCACAGCTAAACTGCAAGAGCCTAGAACAGCGCCTGGCACATGGCAAGCACTCAGAAATAATGTGTTGAACTTGTGGTTGAATTGAGATATGTAGCATCTTCTATACAGATGCCACAGAAATGTTTTGACATGGTTAAGATCCAGCTAGGGGGATATAGTTTCTTGGAAGAATTCAAATTGCTAAGTCCAACTTCCTATTTGTCTTATATTTTATATTAGAATCAGTCTGTAAGATGATCAAGGCAGTTTTATGATGTTAAGGAATGTCTCCAAAATCATACAATTTGCTAGAGGAGGAATAAGTAGCACTGGAACCGAGGTCTTCTCAGTTGACCTGATGCGGGTGTAATTGATGTCTGCTTAGCCCCATGAGCCCAAGTTCTAGTTGTTATGTTAATCACTTGATGACTTTTCATTTGTACATTGAGGCAGGACTTTCTCTCGGTTAAGTCACATGGACTGAATGACCAGACTTAGGTACTGATATGTCTCTTTTTTTTTTTTTTTTTTATTTTATTTTTAAACTTTACATAACTGTATTAGTTTTGCCAAATATCAAAATGAATCCGCCACAGGTATACATGTGTTCCCCATCCTGAACCCTCCTCCCTCCTCCCTCCCCATTCCATCCCTCTGGGTCGTCCCAGTGCACCAGCCCCAAGCATCCAGTATCGTGCTTCGAACCTGGACTGGCAACTCGTTTCATACATGATATTTTACATGTTTCAATGCCATTCTCCCAAATCTTCCCACCCTCTCCCTCTCCCACAGAGTCCATAAGACTGTTCTATACATCAGTGTCTCTTTTGCTGTCTCGTACACAGGGTTATTGTTACCATCTTTCTAAATTCCATATATATGCGTTAGTATACTGTATTGGTGTTTTTCTTTCTGGCTTACTTCACTCTGTATAATAGGCTCCAGTTTCATCCACCTCATTAGAACTGATTCAAATGTATTCTTTTTAATGGCTGAATAATACTCCATTGTGTCTCTTAATGCCTCTGAGTCTTAGTTTCCTCATATGGAGAAAGTGGGTAGTATGGTACTTGCCTCTGTCAGTCAGGTCCCGGTCAGGAGAGAAAATCACTCCAGACACTTATAAGAGAGGGCACTTTATATGGAGAATTGATTACCTGGGTGATGGAAAGGCTGTCAAGCCAAATAGGAGGGGGAGGCAAACCAGAAATTAGCTGCATTGGGAAGCCACTACCACCCCTTGTAGATGTCGGAGCAGGTAGAGGTACCAGCTCAGAAGCCAGGGTTGGTGGGAGCTGGACCCATGGAGAAGACCCAACTGCTCCTGGAGCCACTAATGCGTCAGAGCAAGAAAGGAGAAATTCCCCTTGATTCAACCCACTTCCTGCCCATCAGCCTTTACCACTGTCTCTTACTGGCTAAACCCAACTAGAAGCCCAGGAGTCTAAGAAACATGGCACAGAGCAGAGCAGGAAAAGGGTAGAGACTGGATCTGGAAGAGCAAACAGACTAGCAATCAGCTCAGGACCTCACGGAGCTGCTGTGAGATTTAAACGAGAGGTACGTAAAGTGTGTAGCACCGTGCCTGGCATGGAGCAGCACCTAATGGAAGTTATCAATGTCATTATATATAATAATATATATTACAGGCTTGAACTAGGCATGAATAAAAAAAAAAAGACGTGGATTCTGCCACCAGCAGCAAGCAGTCTAGCAAGTAGCCCATTTTATAAGCCATGACAAATTCTCTGGGCCTCCAGAGTAAAATTTTGTATAGAGCATTATCCCACCATGATGGTTCAAGTGTCAACATCAGAGCCTGAATATTATCACCTCATGCACCAAGAATTATGGAGAAAAACAGGCTGATTCAGGCCTATAAATGTTTCCTTTCTTAGAATGCAAAGGCTTATTAAAATGCAAAATATTCTTATTGAGACACAAAATGATCTGTCAATAAAATAGGCATTGGCTCAGTAATCTTCGCTGATTAGAGAGTAAGTCAGTGAATGGACTGTTTACACAGCTGGCTGCTTGTCTGATTTAAAAGTATTTGATACTTTCCTAAAAAGGCAACGATGTTACTGTTAGAAGTTTATTTGAAAGAAGAGTTTTCTCAAATAGCACATGCTCCCCATACCGCTGACATGGAACCTTGAATGAAGGGGTTCATGTCCTTGGTGATGAGCAGAGCCCATGGATGGTGCAATTTAGAGGCCAAGGAATCTTGTCTGTCCATCTCTTCCTCTTTATTCCAGGCCTTGGAGTCACAGAGTATCAGTGTTGGAACTCAGAAAACACATTAGCATGTTTCACAAAGGTGTAGAAAGCACTCTAAGAGCCTCAGTGCCAAGTACTGCCAATATTCATTGCTAGTAGAAAGATAAAGCAGAGGTTGAGATAGTGACGACCATTGCAAGGGGGCCCAACGCCACCAAGAAAGCATCTGATACTCCCTGCCTTCTCGTCCTGACTGCGTCTACTGGCAGACACGTAGAAAATAGGCTACGGGGAGATTTATACTCTGTGTTTGAAGTAATAATGCCACCTTAAATATAAGGCATCCTGGGGCATTTTCATTAGGGGGGAAGGCACCAGAACGCATGATCTGGGTCTTCCATACAATGACTAAATGAAATAACTGAGAGCTTTAAATTCATTTCTCAGTTCAGTTCAGTTCAGTCACTTAGTCGTGTCCGACTCTTTGTGACCCCATGAATTGCAGCACGCCAGGCCTCCCTGTCCATCACCAACTCCCGGAGTTCACTCAAACTAATGTCCATCGAGTCGGTGATGCCATCGAGCCATCTCATCCTCTGTCGTCCCCTTCTCCTCCTGCCCCCAATCCTTCCCAGCATCAGAGTCTTTTCCAATGAGCCAACTCTTCGCATGAGGTGGCCAAAGTACTGGAGTTTCAGCTTTACCATCAATCCTTCCAAAGAACACCCAGGACTGATCTCCTTTAGAATGGACTGGTTTCATTTCTAAAAGAGCACAAATGAAAATACTGTTTTATACAGAGAAACAAAAGGAAAGCTGTAGTGATGTTCCCAAAATTACAGGTAAAATTGAGCTAGATTAATCACCTCTTTCCTGTACAGAGTGAATCGGCTCGACAACTAATGACCCAGAAGTCACCACAG
Organism: Bubalus kerabau; assembly: GCF_029407905.1. NCBI lineage: Eukaryota > Metazoa > Chordata > Mammalia > Artiodactyla > Bovidae > Bubalus > Bubalus kerabau. Next base: position 73,110,420 of record NC_073631.1, on the reverse strand, counting down.
GTTTAAGACAATGGAATGGCTTTACCATTCTCAGTGCTAATCAAAAACCTTTCAAAAAGGAGAGTTCCTGAACACAACAGATTTCATTCTGATATTGTTTCCTGGTTCTGTCTTTTTGGTCCCCAGTATAAATGATATCACCATTCCCATTAGTTAGGCATGAGGTACTGCCAATCCATAATTACAAATCCCCACCACCACTGCCAAGCCCCTCAGCCAGCACTCTGTTACACTGAGCTGTCAGGGAGTTTCATCTTCAAATTGTAATGGCATTATTTGCTTTATTTAGGCTTGGGTGATACAGGATGGATGCCCTTCTAGAAAAGTGTGTGCATTTAAGGTGGCAGAGCAAGAATGATTTATATGGGGAATAAGTCCTTAGTCTGTCAAAGACTTGGCAGAATCTTTCTGGGAAAACTAATTGCAGCCAGTTCCTTCCAGTGCTTGGAGATGAACTATCGGCAGTTCTGCCAGCCATCATAAGATAAAATCTGCCAGCCATAAGAGGAGAGGAAGCCAGATTCCTCACCCTCAGCATTTGTACATGCGTGATAATCCTAAGTTTCTCATGAACCAATTATTCAAATTTGAAAGTCCCCTTGACAAACATTCACCATTTTCCTTTGATCGCTATGAAATCACATGACCTTTCTGAACCATGTAAGTTGCATACAAAAATCATTTGTACCCCACAGCCATGCTGAGAGAGCTGCTGTGAGTGTCAGGGCTGTGATGCCCTTGAGTTCTCATAAAGGGTGGAGATGCAGGCTGCTAATTCAATGGGAAAGGTGAGGAAAGGTCTGCCCCTAACATGAGAGATGTTGTGCCTGAGTTCAGAGAGTTGACCTGTTCAGTGAATGTTCTCCCTGCTCTCCTTGTGGTTCCTTCTCCCCTGCCCCTCTCCCTGTTACCACCTCCATAATCAGAGAATTGTAGTGGACTCACTGCTCACCCAAAAGTGAGCAGCACTGATGTTACAGAAAGTGGTGCCATGTGGAGCACATCTGTCTATGAAACCCAGAGTCATCAGAACATCCTGGGTTCTCCCTGCAAGAGGCCCCAGTTCAATCCTGTTGGATCATTGAGGCCAGTAGTTTTCAATAGGGATAATTTTTCCTGCAAGGGAGATTTGACAATGGAGAAATTTTTGATCATCACAACTTGGGGTAGGGGACAGGGACCAGGGATGCCCTTAAACATCCTACTATTCATAGGACAGGCTCCCACAAGACACACTTTCCTGACACAAAGTGTCAGTAGTGTCAGGGTTGAAAAATTCTGATCTAGATCTTAATTGAGGTGTGTAGATGAGAGTTCAGGCAAGTGTCCCTCTCTTCCAATTGGCACAAGCCCCGCACAGGAGCTACACACTATTCAGGAGCTCTGTTTAGGCCCTGCATTTGCCTGATTCAGCAGATCACACTTTAATAATGTAATTCAATTCTTCCTCATTTTTTTAATGTTATTTGGGCCCTTTAATATAATTTGGCAAGCTATTATAGTTGTTACAGCTGCTAGTTTTGCCCTCAATACTGATTTCACTTATGACCTCAGCTGGAATAAGATTTAAAGTTTGAGATGATGTAAGTGAATAAGGATTATTAGATTTATTCGTACGGCAATTTAAATAAGAAACTGCCTGGCTTAGAATAAGTGGTAAATGAAAAATGCTAGTGATTTATAGACCTGTCCATTTTAAAGATTTATATGATGTGTGGGATGATTAAGTAAGAGACAGGCCTGATTATATGAAATATGTAATTTTTGTAAATGCAATATTGGAAGCAAGCTGCTAAACAGTGCTGCATAGCAACTCTCAGCTAAGCAATTTTTATGACACATTTATTGTAAACTGGGATGCAGAGTCATGTGCAATTTATCCACAGAGTCCTTGGTCTAACTCTTTTTAGCTAGATAGAATTGTGTTCATAGGGAATGCATCTAACTTCAACCCTGAAACACCAGTCACATCAGTTCAGTTCAGTTCAGTCACTCAGTCATGTCTGACTCTTTGTGACCCCATAGGTACCCCCAAATGGCAAGGCAGGCTAGCGAATTCAGACCTGACTCAGTGACTGCCTGGCCTGGGTGATTCTCTCTTTTGTAAGGAACTCGGCTACTCTGTTCCAGTAGAAGAAGTCAAACTTATGAAATGGAGTTTGTCACATTTTAGTGACACACTTCAGTGGAAATACTCATGACTCCAAAGTACTACAATCAGAAAGAGAAATGCAAGAGACTGTGGTATAGTTTCCTTTCGCCACTGTGACTCCTACTCTTAAACACAGTAACACCCAGAACTCAGAGGTGATTCACCCACATCTCAGGTCACTTCCCCTTCCAGGAGCCCCGGGAGTCCATGGAGAGAGTTGAGGCCCAGTGCTTTGTACACAGCTTCAAAGTCAGCCACAGGGTTGATGTGGAGCAATCAACAATGGATCGAGTCTTATCTCTCAGAAGTGGGGAATATGTAAGAAATATTACTAATATTTAAATTATTTTTACTGCTGCTTGGTACAAACAAAAAGCAAAATAAAGTCATCCACCTAGCCTAGGAGAACATAGGGTTCTGAGTAGCAGTCATATTTCTCCCACAGATTGACACTGGACCTTGGGTAAACTGTCTGCCTCTGTACACTCAGGGCTACAGCTTCTGTATCCACCACTCAGGGTGGGTATGAGGTGCTAAAGGGTTAATTGAAAGGAAACCACCACCACCACCCCACCCCCACCCCCGAGAAGCAAAGGGCACCCTACAAATGCAAATAGAGAAGGCGCTCAGAAGACAAAATGGAGGCCTAAGGGAAACAGGAAACACCTTCATTCAATAAACATCCATGGGGGCCCTTTGAGTAACCAAGAGCAACCCGGTGAGACCTGGGGGGAGTTCAGACCTGAGTTTGCCGGTTATCTAAACTCTGCAGTGTTTACACAGCAGATTAAGTCCTGAGGAGGAGTATAAATCATCTGGGGAGGTGGGAGGTGTGTGGTAGCAAAGTAGAAAACTTCACAGAAGAAGTAACATTGAAACTGGCTCTTGCGGAATCTAAAGGAATTAGATAAACAGAGAAGGGAGACTCCTGGTCCACACAGATGTGTGACCACGCTGGCTCTGAGACCACTGTAAGGAGGCGGAGAAAACGACCAACAGGCATTTGATTTGCTATCAGGAACTAGGAGCACATGGGTAATCAAGATTTGAAAAGGAGAGTGAAACAGTGTTCTACAGAAACTTCTAAAGCTGTCAGGGATCAGAAACTCTTCAATTCCAACCTCATACTGAAATTTAACATCCTTCATTAAATATGTGGAATTTAAAATAAATGTTAACTATATTCACACCATTCTTTCTCTGATATAATGTTTGTATCATTTACTTATCCTTTCAACTTTAAATGCAGCCACGGATTTTTTAAAGCTAATCAGAATTCCCTAATATGGTGATTTTAATAAGTATTTTTCTTTCATTTAAACACTAAATGTTTTGGTCCAGAATTCTGATAAACTGCTTATTATTTCTGAAAAACTTATGTTGCCCGTCTTGATAAAATGTGATGGCATAAAGAAAGACAGGATCTTATTTACGCCAAATGAATTGATAATTAAAAAAAAATTTTTTTTAATGTATCTAATCTTTTAGCTCTGGATTTCTCCAAGATAGGAAAATAACAACAAAAGGAACCCAGGCTATCAAATTATGGCTATCTTCACTCAGATAAGAGAAGTGTTCTTAGTTGCTATCTGGAGAGACTGTCACAGAGGAAAAAGTATAGGTCAAGAGAAAGAAAAGCAAATTAAATAGTAAGATGCATTTGTTTGTTGGAACTTTATCACCACCCCTTTTTCAAAGCCTATTTATTCAACAAAGGTAGGTTTTAGATTTATTTCCTAATTACCACATTAACAGATTCCTGCACATTTTCCTGATCAGTTTTATGAGTTGATGAATAAGGCAATCATGGTTTGGGAAAGCTTTCTTATACCACTTGATATTGATGTCGTCTATAAAAAGACGGCCAACTGAGCACCTGATATCCAGTAAAGTCAGATTCAAAAATTGCAGTCTTGGGAAGATAATGGAATGACCGTGACCTTAAGTACTAGAGCCAAATAGCAACTGTCAACTCCTGATAGCAGTATTTGACCTCAGAGGCAGGTGACAGAAACTAACCTGAAACAGCCATTTTCTCAAATTCTGTTAAGGGTAATAAACCATGTTGGGGGGAAAATCACCCACCTGAGTAGTGAAGCCTCTTATAATCAATGACTTAGAAACAGGTACCATGATGTGGATGGAAAATATCAGGTGCTAAGGCATTCTGGGAGTTTGCTGCTTCAGATCAAGTGCTTACTAAATTTTGGCAGAGTTTTTGCCTTTGGTGGTTAAGAATGTTTTGCATTCTTTTGTTTTAGTTTTTCTCAAGGAAAATGTCAGCATGCATTAAAGTAAAGAAGACAGGATTAAATATCCCTCCCTCCCCATCATGGAGCTTCAGTAATTACTAACTCAGAGCTATTTTATTTCATCTATAGTCAGACATCATATCATTTCATCAACAAATTTTAAATAAATATTATACTTATGTGCATATCTCTAAAATATTTAAGTACACATTTCTAAAAATAAACTTAAAAAAACCCACAAATCCAAAACCATTATCACCACTAAAACATTAACAGTAGTTATTTAATTTCATCAAATATCCACTCAGTGTTCATTTTTCCCAGTTGTCTCCTAAATGCTTTTTACAGTTTGTTTGAATTGTCCAAATAAGGTCCATATGTTGCAGTTGGTTGTCATGACTCGTATCTTCTTTAGTCTATAAGTCCTTGTCTCCCCACTTTAATTTTCCTGGCCATTCACTTCTTGAAGACACAGAGTCATCTGTCCTAGAGTTTCCCACATTCTGGTTTTGCCCTCTGTACCCTATTATTTTCTGAGCAGTGGTGGTAGATTGAGCCTGATTAGATTCAGGTTTGATTTTTTGACAAGACCACTTTATTAGAGGTGTCATGCACTTCCATCAGAATCGTCATGGTATCTGGTTGTCTTTTTCTGTGATATTAGTGGCCACTGATGATCGATGGTCTCTGTTAATATAGTGTGTTTAGAGCAGGGGTCCCCAACCTCTGAGATCTAATGCCTGATGATCTGAGGTGGAGCTGATGTAATACTAATAGAAATAAAGTGCACAATAAATGTAATACATTTGAATCATCTGGAAACCATCCCCACCCCCCAACCCCAGCCTGTGGAAAATTTGTCTTCCATGAAACTGGTCCCTGGTGGCAAAAAGGTTGGGGACCACTGGTCTAGAGAAAAGTACTGAACCAAAATACTCAGAAAGTTTTGTTTAAAAAATAATAATAATAATTGTACTCTGTGCCAGACACTGTGTTTTGCAGCAGGTGCTGGGGGAGAATTTGAACCTCATCAGTCTTCCTCCAAAGCCCATTCTCTTAGCTACCACAGAAACAAATCACATGAGCTACAAAAGGAGAAGCCCTTGCACCTTAGGTGGTATAAATAATTGAAAGAAATGGAGGTGAAACTGCAGCCAAAAATTGGTTGAATCTTTAAAAATGCAGTATACATTTATTCCTTTAAAAACAGATCAAAGTACCAAGTAACTTTATTAACTGGCAAGCACAATCATTGAAAGGGTATATCATCAGATAGTGGATGAGAGTTCAGCTACAGTCACAGTGTCATCTTGGTACCACCACAAAAGAGGCAGAGAGGTTTTGGGCAGCCTGCCTTGAATAGGGCTGAAATAGCAGTTTGAATGTCACCAAGATGACTAGATACTATGATACGCTTTTTAAAGTCAGCTCCACCCTTTACACAAATCAACTTAGAGTTATGTTACCCACTCTCAGTGTGCAAGGATTGCCAAAATTAGAGTCATTTCATTAATCTCCCATGCCAGGGAGAGGTGGCTATATATCACTCCAGGTTACACTGACAGGAAGACAATAACATTACATTTCCATGGTGCATCAAATAGCATTTCTCTCAATTCATTTGCTATCCCAGTCTCTATAAAAAAGCCTTATAACTAAGATCTGTCTCTGTCTTAGTCTTCAACAAGACTGGCTTCAGGATAAACATTTTATTTTTTAATATAAAGGAAGAAAAGTATGGAAGCTAAACTTCAAATAACATCTATAAACAAATAAATATATTAATATATATTTCAAGTTCTTGTCTCATTCCCACTAGGGAGAAAGAAGGGGGTGGGGGGAAGGAAGGAAGAGGAGGTGAGGGAGGGAGGAAGGCTTAAACTTACAATAACTAGGATTCTGGCTTTTTTTTTTTTTTTTGCAGTATTTAGGAAATGTAAATAAGTAAAAGCAAAGCTAGGTAACACGATACAAAGCCTTGCTTTATCATTTCAATGCATTTTTGAAAATAAAATGACCAAGCAAATTCAAAATTCCTTCCTATGTTTTCATTTCTTACAGCTTACATGAAGTCAGCAGTACTCTTGTTAACGATTCTAATTCTAGACCTGGTAATTTACAAACTATAATGGAGTGCCCCCAAATTCCCCAATATATTAACAAGAAACTATCATGGTAGAGATTTCTGTAAACTGTTCCCTGAAACAGTATTCCTAAAAACAGTTATTCTTAAAAGCAATTTTAAATCAATCATATTTGATAGAAGGATCGTTTTTTAATAGAGTAAGGCATGATTACAAATAGGAACGGTATCTCAAAGAATGCATCCTAAAAAAAAAAAAAATCAGAACAAGAGATCAATGTCACGGGCTTGTGCTATCCCCATTTTACTGTTGTTTCTACAGCCCAGAAGTCCACATATTTGGTTCTCTCATCTCACGTAACTCATTATGCTACCAGGTGTTTCTGTAACAACCTGTTAAATGTTACTCCTTGCCAACAGTTCTGCTGCTCTGTTAGCCGACTTTTGTGTCTGAACCCCAAGAATCATTTTATCTCACAAGATTGTGAACATACATTTCGGTAACATTAAATATCTCTTAATTGTGCGCTGAAGAAACCATTCAGGGAGTAAAGGGCTTGCAAACAACACAACACACAAGAAAACAAAGCCCAGCTGCTTCAGGACCTGGAGCCGACACCAGCCCGGGCAGACAAAGGAAGAAAGAAGCTCCCCAGGCGCAGGGCGGGCCTAGCGCATGCGCTGTGCTAGCGGGATCAGGCGGCGCCCGGCAACGAAGCTGAAACAGCACCGCCCGGACGCAGTCAGCCCGACCGGGGTATGAGTGCTGTCCTGCTACTCACTAACCGTAATTTGGAGCAAGTGCCATAATTTCTCTTAGTCTCAGAATCCACCGGTAGAGTTATTGTGAGACTAAAGAGAAACACGTGCATAGCTTCTTGGTATGTGGTAGATGCTCAATAAATGGTATTCGTTATTACCACACACCTTCATAGCTCTAATCATCATTCCAAATATGTAAGGGACATCACCGTGCAACATCGTGTCCCTAGACTGATCATGTAGAAACGTAAATTGAAAGACAAGTTTAAATAATACCCATCCCTCTTTTAGAATTTAGGACGTCTGAAAATGAACTTGTCTGAGTGGGTTGCCTCCTCTTGTGCTTTATCTTGCCTGTGTTCACTGCTCCTCTCTTCTGTTCAAACAGGAACAGAAATTCAAACCTGTGGGTGTGCTAAAAGAGCATAGGTCTTTAAAAAGCAGCATGAAGTGAATGGAATCACCAAACTGTTTAGCAGCCAAAAAAAAGTCTATATATAGAGCCCGGAACTCAGAGCTTCCCAGTATTTCATTCTAGCCTTAACATTCTGAATTAATCAAATCATCTTCAATCCACACTTCAGAGGCAGACACAGAAGCCAAAGATAATGCTTCCCACATATCATCCACTTTGCAATGTTGTTCAAATATTGATGAGTGTCCAACTCACTGTGTCAATATAACGATATTTATTATAGGCCACCTCTGAAAGCTAAATTTGACCCCAGGGTGAGGGGTGGGGAGAGGAAGGGTCAAAGACAGATATTTTCTGTACACATTTCCTTTCTGAAGCTATATGGGACAATCAAATAATAACACAGATTATTCATTTTACTTTTTTTCCTCCCCAGAAAAGGAAATGTCTGGGCTTATAGAAGCCTATCTACAAATTGACCTAACCCGAAGACAGAAAAAAAAACCAAAACCTAAGAAAATTAAAATACAACAGTACATTCCATTGCTTCTCCAGATCCAAAAATACACACACACATTTAGCTAGCCCCCAAAAAAAGAAAGGAAAAAAAAAAAAAAACTTAACCTATAGCAAAGAAAGGTATTTTGCTGGGAAAATTCTACCTCAATGAGGATAATGGTCAGGCATTTTCTCTATCTTGCTATTCCTTAAATATGAGCCTGCCAAATTCTATCCTTACCCAGTTGCAGTTACTCCAAGAATACCACACTCACACACACACACACACACACACACACACACACACCTCCCTGGACAGGTCTAGTCTTAGCTGGATCCTTAATAGAAGGAGTCATGTATCCTACAACCTTCACAGGAAGACTGACAACAAGGACCTGTATTTATGCTTGGTGAGGCTGGCATGGGATAAAAGAGGAAACAGCTAGGTGCAGATGATCTGGTAGGCTCAGAAACATATTTGTAATTAACACAAGATTAAGTGTTAGTAGTTTACATTTGGAGAGGAGGTGGGTAGCGGGGTGAAAGTGATCACAAGACATCGGAAAGTTCAGGAAACGTAAAACAGACCGGGAAGCACAGGCCCCTTTCAAAATACTAGCATTCTCCTCCTCTGCTCTGTCCAGGGGTTCAACCAGCCTCCACCGCATACAGTACTTAAGAACCACCGGATGTAGCTAAAAGAACCACAGGGATGTTGCAGCATCTTCCCATGGGCTCTTCGGTTGCTGAGGTAAGTGCCTGGAGTGGTTGTTACCTCAGGGAAATCTACCTAAGTGGGCCTAGGAGGTAAGTCACCACCTCCTGCACCCAGCCCTAAGCTCATCGATCCTTTAGCTGTTAGTTCTGAACCAAGTTGGCCTCTTCAGCCTTTCTGTAAAGAGCCCCTGAAGGTTCTCACAGCACATCCCCAATAGCCCATCACTTGCCACATCCAAGCTTAGTCCAGGGGCCTTAGGAAGCCCTGGGTCCTCTGGTCAGGACCAGCCTCACTAGACATCTGTCCAAGTATGATTTTAAGACAGTGTGAGTAGTTTCTTCCCCAACCTTCAGTGCACCTCACTCATCTTCCCAGGCTAAATGCTTCAGAAAGTCTTACCTTTGAATTGCTCTGTCCAAAAGCTTCCTTTAAAAATGCAAATACATTAAGGCAAATTTTTATAAAGCACTTTAGCTAAGTTGGTTCTCTGAAGGAATGGGAAGATGGGGGAGAAGGAAGAAGAAAAACTACTTAGAGAAGGGTGATCTAAGTGGGGCACCCAAAAGAGGCTCCAGGCAACCCAGGAGCACAGGGAGCTTTGGGAGCTCAAAGAGTGAATTCAGGTGAAAAGTGATAAATAGGAAATGCAAGTGTCAGAATCAGGGCAGACAGGGACGGTCACATTTCTCCTCATCTCTTTGTTTTGTTGTTGTTTAGTCGCTGAGTCGTGTAAACTTAGTGACTAAAGACTGTAGCCTGCCAAGCTCCTCTATCCATGGGATTTCCCGGGCAAGAATACTGGAATACCGGAATACTGCAGTGGGTTGCTATTTCCTTCTCCAGGAGATCTTCCCGACCCAGGGATAGAACCCACATCAACTGCATTGGCAGGTGGATTCTTTACCGCTGAGTCACCAGGGAAGCCTGTCTTCCTTTTGCTACTGCTACTGCTAAGTCGCTTCAGTCGTGTCCGACTCTGTGCGAACCCATAGACGGCAGCCCACCAGGCTCCCCCGTCCCTGGGATTCTCCAGGCAAGAACACTGGAGTGGGTTGCCATTTCCTTCTCCAATGCATGAAAGGGAAAAGTGAAAGGGAAGTCGCTCAGTCGTGTCTGACTCTTTGCGACCCCATGGTCTGCAGCCTACCAGGCTCCTCCGTCCATGGGATTTTCCAGGCAAGAGTACTGGAGTAGGGTGCCATTGCCTTCTCCATTGGGGTGCCATTGTCTTCCTTTTAGGCCTTAGCTAAAGTCCAGAAGGTTCTGGGATAGGCTGAGCAAACCTCTAATAGAAAGTCTCCTTTTCCCCACAAACTGGTCTGTTTGTGGGAAAACTTTCACTATTCATAAATTAAGTTTTATTGGAATATAGTCTAATTTTTTTTACATATTGTCTATGGTGATTTTCTGTTCTCAAAACCTAAAATATTTACTGTCTAGCCCTTTAAAGGGTTTTGGATCCCTGATCTATTTCGTGTTGATCTATGTCGTGCTTCAGGGCATGAGCTCTGAGGCCAAGTGGTCCAGGTGGATGCACTGGCACTGATTAATTTCTCAGGTGAGTCATTTACTTTCCATAGCTGAAAAATGGGGACCAGTTCTTCTAGAGTGAGGGTAAGAACTAAACTAAGTGCTTAGCTCAGGGTCTGGTGTATAGTAAAAAATTCAATAAATGTTAGCTATTTTTGTTTTAATGTGATTCGACAGTGGCACATTATAGTATTCTTCCCTGACCTCCATTTCAGGTTAGAATATATATCTTGTTCTGGAAAAATACTGTGGAAAGTCATCCAACTCGATATAGCACCACTACCAAAAGATTTCAGGAAAAGCAATCGAATAGCAGGAGTTAACAATCGCTTTGCACCAACAACTAGCCCCTGGAAATTCAACCTTCTACTTATTTCCCATGACTTAAGTAAAAGCAAGTAAATCATCCTGTAACCACTTTAACAGATAAAGTTAATGCAGAGAAGTAATATGACTCACGATAATTCTAACAAAGTTACACCAACTCAGGCAACATGAGCTGAAGTGAATCATTGCTTAAAGAGCTCTCTCCTTTTGGCAAAAGCAACCAGCTGGAAGTTAAGGACCTCAGGGTAGAAGCTCATTGCTTCAATTCAAGAATTTCCAGTTTTTTAAGATGCTCATTAGTGTCATCTGAGCCATATATGAAGGATTAAATGAAAAAACAAACATTGGAAGGAACATAGTTGAGAGTTCTTGCAGGTAACAAGGAAGCAGGAGAATTGTTGAGGGGGTGAAACCAAGAGTCAGACCCTGGTGCGGGCGGCTGGGTTACACTGCCCTTGCCAGACACTGACCTTGTTCAGTTCAGTTCAGTCGCTCAGTCGTGTCCGACTCTTTGCGACCCCATGAATCGCAGCACGCCAGGCCTCCCTGTCCATCACCAACTTCCAGAGTTCACTCAGACTCACATCCATCGAGTCAGTGATGCCATCCAGCCATCTCACCCTCTGTCGTCCCCTTCTCCTCCTGCCCCCAATCCCTCCCAGCATCAGAGTCTTCTCCAATGAGTCAGCTCTTCGCATGAGGTGGCCAAAGTACTGGAGTTTCAGCTTTAGCATCATTCCTTCCAAAGAAATCCCAGGGCTGATCTCACTGACCTTGTTAAGAACCGCTGAACACAGCAATGGAAATGAAATGGCCTTAAGTTTCTAGGATTCTAAGCTTTGGGTTAAAACAGGAGAGCATGGGACAGAATTCCAAGGACTTGGGTCAGTTAACCATTTTGTGAATTCTTCCAAGAAATGTGTTTAGCCTTCTGCTAAGTATTTTGTATATATTATTATATTTAACCCATGCAGTCCACGCAGGTGGGCTTCTCAGGTGGCGCTAGTGGTAAAGAACCCACCTACCACTGAAGGTAGACGTTTGATCCCTGGGTCAGGAATATTCCCCTAAAGGAGGGCATGGCAACCCGCTCCAGTATTCTTGCCTGGAGAATCCCATGGACAGAGGAGCCTGGCGGGCCGCAGTCCATAGAGTCTCGCAGAGTCAGACATGACTGAAACAACTTTAGCATGTATCCATTCAGGTAGGCTTTCTTAGCTACATTTTACAGATGAAGAAACTGAAGATCAGGAAAATCAAACAATTTTCTAAAAATCACACCCCTAGGAAGCAACAAAACTGGAAATTTTTTAATTTAAACTTTTCAACTTAACAATACATGCATGGGTAACTATAAGCTTTACAGTGAAAAATAATCAAATCTCCTGCCCTTTCCTCCCCCAGTGGAGGAAAGTGCTACTGCTTAATTTCTTTTGGATTCATCCAAAGAAATTTCAAACATTAACAAACATGTGAGCACAGGATCTCTCACTCATACATGGTAGCAGAGTAAACTCACTGCCCTATACCTTGCTTCTCCCATGTTTTTTAGAGAATTTTCTATGTCCAGCTGAAACTGGAACCAGGCTACCCATAACCCAAATCTGTTCCGATGACCATTTCGCCACATTGCCTCTGGGCACCAATTAGGAGGGTAAGCTAAGGCCTGTGTGCCAGCCTCAGTGTCTGGACTTGTAGAAGGAAATGCTCATTGAGCATTTGCTTTTCTAGGGCATGGTGGTAATTAAAAAAAAAAAAAAAAAGAGCAAGACCTATTCCTTTCATCCATTCATTTGAAGTTAAGAAGTATATATCTGCTATCAATCACATAAGCAGGGAGTTACCCAGCACAGACAGAAAGTGTCATTGAGGTTCAAACAGAGAAATCTTGGAAGGTAAGAACCATTCAGAAAGACAGGGAGGAAGCACTGTAGGAGAAGGAATGGCATGTGGAAAGGGGAGGCCAGTGTCTGGAAGGCCCCCGGGGAAGGTATAGTCAGGTCAAGCAGAACCGGCTTTTCGGCCATGGTGTGACCACGCACTATTGGTTGTGGGATATACTGCAAGTACTTTGTTATTAATAGTGGAAAGATTCCCAGCTTTGTCTCCGCTTTGAAAATACTAAACTGGCTTCCAACTGCAGTGAATTTTCAAAGGGCTGATGTCCTGCCCCCAGGACGGTTGAGGAGAGTAGAAATCATCTGAGAAGATTTTCAACTATTTTTCCCAAGATGGAGAGCCCCTGCCTTGCCATGGATATTCTGAAAGTGCATTGCAGGAGCGGCATACTTTAAAATGAATTCTGCATCTAGCTCAGAGAAGCCTAACCCAGTGTTACCCTGCTTCATAAGCAGTGTGGCATGCTTCCTTAAATGCAAGCAAGAAACTGCATCGCCTAAAATCTGTAGATGATTTGGGGAGATTGTGGACCCCAATATCATTTACAAATAATGAAGGTTAGAGTTGCAGCTTCCATCAGATTTTCAACACAGATTCTAGATCTGCCTGGATTTTGCTCCTAATGACCATCTACTTGATGAAATAGAATAGAAAATGTCACAGGGCTCTCTGCTCAATGCTATGTGGCAGCCTGGATCAGAGGAGAGTTTGGGGGAGAATGCATACATGTATATGTATGTCTGAGTCTCTTTGCTGTCCACCTGAAACTATCACAACATTGTTAATCAGCTATACTCCAATAAAAAATAAACAGTTTTTTAAAAAGATAGACACTGGGAAAAAAAAGAAAATATCAAAGGGCAAAGATATGATGGATGTATTTATCTGTTCACTGGGCATATTTATACAGGTGTATGTTTGTATGGGGGCTTCCCAGGTAGCACTAGTGTTAAAGAATGTGCCTGTCAATGCATGAGACATGAGACACGGGTTCAATTGCTGGGTCAAGAAGATCCCCTGGAGGAGTAAATGGCTACCCACTCCAGTATTCTTGCCTAGAGAATACCATGAACAGAAGAGCCTGGTGGGCTCCACTGGGTTGCAGAGTCAGATTCGACTAAAGAGACTTAGCATGCATGCATGTTTGTATGAACCCTGAGTTTCCATATAAAATGGGTTTCTCATATTGAGTCATGGTCCAAAATCTAGAATCTGCTCTAGAAACTGCTACTTTCCAGAATGCAGCAACCTATTCCTGAGAAATCCAAGCACCCAAATCATGCCCAGGTTGCAGATCTCACCTTCAAAGGAGTTTAACCTCCTTAAGGGAGCCATGCATCATGAAGGCCAAGCATAGAAGAAAAAGCCCCATTGGTGACTAAGACCACTGAGAGAGTGCATGGGGACACCGTACTTGAGGATTGGGTGACAGGGAGATGGCATGTAACAAGGCAGCATTGGTAATCCAGGCCATCCGACAACCAGAACTGAATGGGGCCCTCATCCACATCTAGCTTCTGTGCAGCTATAGTTGGTTTGAACTGGATATGTGTGGACCAGACTCCATGAACTGTCAACTTTAATGTGCAGGGGAGTCACCTGGGTGCTTGTCAAATGCACGGGTTCCTGAGCCCTATCTCCAGAAACTCTGACTCAGACAGGGAAGGGAGAGAGGGAAGTGGTGGAGTTCATGGCTCACCCATACCTGCAAGCCACTGGAAAACAAAAGCATTCCTTTTCCAAGATGGCAGTTAGAGCAATTGCCCTTTGTTGGTAAGTATGCATTAAACAATGGTAAGGAAGTAGGAGGGTGCTGGCACTGAGAGTTTTTTAAAAATATACCATAGGGCCTTGTGTTAAAGAGCTGTAAATGAACTCTGTGTGTGTGTGTGTGTGTGTGTGAGAGAGAGAGAGAGAGAGAGAGGGGCACTATCTGCCTGAAAACATCTGACTTAAACCATAGTTGGTTCTTTTGACAGATCATGATTAGAAAGACTTTAGAATTCATTTTACATAGAGGAACTAAAGATCAGGGTCAGATGTAGTAAATTATTTGTTCATGGCCACATACTTTTCACTTTCATGCATCGGAGAAGAAAATGGCAACCCACTCCAGTGTTCTTGCCTGGAGAATCCCAGGGACGGGGGAGCCTGGTGGGCTGCCGTCTATGGGGTCGCACGGAGTCGAACACGACTGAAGCGACTTAGCAGCAGTAGCAGCCCATGGGTGGAGGAGCCTAGACTTGAACTCAAATCCTCTATGATGAATATATTTGATCTATACTGTTCATTCCAGGTGTGAATAGCTGGCTGGCCACATATGTAAAAATAAACAAAGACTGGCACTGACAACAGTACAGTGTGTACCTGGAGCGTGGTAGGTGCTCCATAAATATTTGTCAAGTGCATTACTGTCTTCTTTAAAAGATACGCAATGTTGGATCAGATAGACATTGAAGGGCCCAAGTCTAGCACCTGATGGCTTCTTGGTAATACACAGCTGGCAATCAAATAAGCAGTATTGATCCCTTATTCATGTGTCCAGAAAAATAATAACTAACACTTATCGAACACTTTCTAGGTGCTGAGCACTGGCTTTGCATACATTAATTTAATCATTGCAACAGTCCTGTGAGGCGGGAACTGTCATTATCACCATTTTACAGAGGAGGAAAACTGAGGCACAGAGAGGTGAATTAACACAGGCCCTTCACTGAACTTGTAATAAAACTTTGAGAATAAGTAACTTCTAATTTATGGCTATTGGGTAGGATTTTTTAGTGCAATAGGAATTTAGGATTATTAGGGTAATAGGCAATGGCACCCCACTCCAGTACTCTTGCCTGGAAAATCCCATGGACGGAGGAGCCTGGTGGGCTGCAGTCCATGGGGTCGCTAAGAGTTGGACATGACTGAGCGACTTCACTTTCACTTTTCACTTTCATGCATTTGAGAAGGAAATGGCAACCCACTCAAGTGTTCTTGCCTGGAGAATCCCAGGGATGGGGGAGCCTGGTGGGCTGCCGTCTATGGGGTCGGACACGACTGAAGCGACTTAGCAGCAGCAGCAGCAGGGTAATAGGAGTTAGTCCTTAGGCAAAATCATTATAAGCTGCAGAGCTGGAGGAAAACTCACTGTGGAGGTGAGATTTGAGCTGCATCTTAAAATTCAGGCAAGGTTAAAAGATGGGAGAAGGGAGCATAAAGAGCAAAGGAAACAGCATAAAAGAAGGGACCAGGATACAGAGGGAATGGTCAAGGTGTGTTACTGCCTGGGGTGGAGTCTGTACATCAGGATTAGTGAGAAGCTTGGATAATAGAAGGTGGAGCCAGGTTTAAAGGACTTACATCAGGAGAGGGAGTTTGGCTGATTACTTAAGAAGTCTGTCTGTTTTCCTGAGTAGGAACTAGCCCTGCAAGGGCTATAAAGGACATTAGCTTGGTGACAGTCTATAAGAAGAGAGTAGCAGCTTGAATGCTGGGAGGTCAAGATGGCAAAGGCTGCATTAAGCCGGGCCTGGAGGCAATAGAAATGGGGAAAAGAGGAAGCATCTGTGAGACCATGTTATTAAAAAGTGAGTAACCGTGCTGAGTCTTCCCGTCGGCCAGACTCTGTGCTAAGAAACCGTGAGTCCATCTTGTGGCACCATCTCAGCAGCCCTGGCAGGGGGTGTTATTGTCCCCATCAAAGGAAGAGAAAACCAAGGTCATGACTCCAGAGCTTGTGCTCATAGTGACACGAACAGGCTCTGGCAACAAACAGATGCCTCAACTTCTTAGCACGGATGATGGCTTTAACGGCTTCAAAGCCTGGAGAGGGCAGGGAGGCTCTTGGAGGTAATGCATTCTGTTTGGGGTTAGTTGGGTCTGAGCTTACACTGCTTTTGTGCAGGGAGTTTAAAACACCAGGTGAAGAACAGAGCTCATCTCTGAGCTTGGAGGCCAGTTGAAAGACGGTGACTGTGCCTAGGAGGGCCCCTGAGAGCCTTTCTAGACCATGCTTAACCTTTGCATCCAAAAAGCTCATCTAATCTATATGACAGTCCTAGAAGTGAGTGTTGCTTAGTCCCCCCAGAAATCCACCCTGAGACTTAAGAAGCCTCCCGCCCGGCAGAGATGCTGGCTTAGACCCAGGTCAAGCACTTCCTGTTCCAGAAGCTGCTGGCTCAACTAGAAATGAGCAACCCCTTCTCATGGAGCTGCTTCCTTCTGGGGATTTTCACTGCAGGCTGCTGATTAAAAGGAGGCAAAAAACAAGAGTAGACAAAAGCACACCTTTTCTATCCTGATATAGTCAAGAGAAAGTCTTACGAAAGCAACATAGCTCGGTACACTGTATGTGTAAATTTTATTGAACATTCTGATTCCATGATGACACAACAGCTCTTTAAAAACAGAGACAGCATAAACAGTGACAGATCTGTTGCCAGCTCGCAAGTATTACCCGTACCCAGCCTTTGGATCATCTGGAAAAGTAAGTCTGCCAATCTACCAGCAGATGGCTCTGTTTTTCCTGAAAGACTAGCTGTCCCTTCTCAGCCACTGCATCTCAGAAGCAATGAAATAAAAACCAGTTCTCAGTTTGTCCCCATAGATCCCAACACACTTTTGTCTAAAAGCAGAGAACTTCCCTTCCTCTTTAATTTTTAAATAAGAAATACAGTGAGTTAGGGTCTATGTGTCCTAAAAATCAGCATTCAAGTCTCATATACCCATTTCTAGTAAATCTTATGAAACCAAGCCTATACTAGGATATGCTATCCTCAACTTTAGTCCTTACCATAAATCCTACTCATTGGCAAATTTTGCTACAACTGGCAGAAGTAGCTTAAGGAATGTAGAGTCATCCCAAGGATAAAAGTTGAAATTCTAGGCGCTCAAAGCAAAAGTTTCTGAATGGACCACCTTTTGTTAATACTTTAAAAAGCCCAGCTTGAGTAGAGATGGAAGAGCTGCCAGAAAAGAACTGAACCTTATGATGGAAGTAATTTTTCATTTAAAATATTCCCAAAGTGCAGTTCAGAGGTTCTATTACTTCCTTCCTGCTATGCCTTCCCCCCCCTTAAGAAATCTGAATTTTAAAATTAAGTAAAAATAATAATATTTGCTGAGGTTTTTCTCTCTATAGGGGCCCCAAGTTTAATACATCCATGAGAAACGGCTTCCCCTGTATCAAAGCAGGCCAGTCCTGCTGGAACTCTTCAGTAAACAGAACCCTCGTGAGATAGGAAAACTTCATCCAGAACCTCCGAATGTCAAGTGCCAAATACTCAAAACATGCCCCAGGCAAACTGTTCCCTTCAAGATTCAGGTTTCTATGGTGACACCTTCTTACATCCTGACCACTAAGCCAAACTCATCAATTCCTATTTCATCACTTAAAAACACACATCTACATAAAAAGGAGCACATTAGGGTCAGTACGAATGGAAATACAGCCTCAAGGACTTTCAATAATTATTCAGAAGATCTCAAAATTCCACTTAAAATTCTAATTTAATTCAATGAGTCAACTTAAATTGAAAAACACATTTTTAAAATGAAAGGCACATCAGCCCACACACAGCTATCTTTTTGCAGCAGGATCTTGGCCCAGCCTCTCAGTACTTACCTCTCCAGGATGTAGAAGGGAGAGTCATCCTTGGATGCAGCATTGATCCAATTAGCCTATGCTAAGCAGTCTAAATTTCACTTTTTCACAATGTACCATTCTCCTTTGTATAAACGAGATGCAGAACACCCTCTTTCTGGCTCAAACTGTACTAATGAGTGACCAGAATTTACAGCCATGTTGGATGACAGGGCCAACTGTGCGTTAGGTATTTCCTTTCACTTGAAATAACAATGAGAATATGTCAATCAGCTGGTAATATGCCACCAATGGCATCTCACTATCACCTCCCCTTTTTTTATTTTTAGCTTTTATGTGACAGGTGAATACCATCCGTCTGTTTCAAATGCTGCTCCCCTTATTGAATCTTTTAGGGGAATTGAGAGCTGGTAAAAGGTGCTAGCAATAGAGAGGGCCACACTCACACCACGGAGCTGGTCACAATGTCAGGACAGGCCTCAGAAGACTAGGCCCCACAGAGCCTCCTGGACTCTTGGAGGAAGTGGGCTGGAAAGCCTTCTAGCTCTATAGCTGTTGTACAAAAGGAACAATTTTCTCCATAGAAATCTTCACTCATGGCCAAAGTGGGAGGGGGGCTGAAAACTTGGCAGGGAGGAACCGGGGGAAAGGCTGTGCAGTTGTGGTCCTGGGGGCCAGGCAGGTCCCCTTAAAGCCTGACTCTGTAACTTGTAACTGTGTGGCCTTCAACAAGGCACTTAAACCCTTCAAGCTGTTTCTTCAATTGTAAAATGAGAATAAATCTATCTTGCAAATATAACAGGAACACTGTTCTGCAGATAGTAAATGGATGCATTTTTTAGTAAACATTTTAATGAAGTCTAGTGTACATAGAAAAGTTGCACAGGTTATAAATGCAGTGAATTTTTTCAAATCACCACCTTTTTATAAAGAAATTTATTTTTTATGCAATTTTTTTTAAAACTCATTCACCACTTCGTCTGAATTCTTTTTTTGTTAATATTTATTTATTTAGCTGCACCAAGTCAGTTACAGCATGCAGGATCTTCTGATCTTTGTTGTGACACACATGTTCTGTTTTAGTTGAGGTGTGTGGGATCTAGTTCCCTGAATAGGAAACGAACCTGAGCCCCCCTGCATTGGGAACTCAGAGTCTTAGCCACTGGGCCACCAAGGAAGTCCCTTAATACAATTTTAAAGGTTGCTTTCCATTTATAGTTATTACAAAATAGTAGCTCTGTTCCCCTTGTAGTACAATACATCCTTGAGCCTGTCTTAACACTCAGTGTTTTGTACTCTCCACTCCCGCATTGCCCCCACACACACTGGTAAACACTGGTTTGTTCTCTATATCCGTGAGTCTGCCTCTTTTTTTGTTTTTTTCACTAGTTTTGTATTTTTTTAGATTCTACATATAAGCGATATCATACTGTATTTGTCTTTCTCTGACTTATTTCACTAAGCATAATGCCTTCCAAGTCCATCTATGTCGCTTCAGGTGGCAGAATTTCATTCTTCTTTATGGCTAAGCAGTATCCCATTGCATATACATATACCGCATCTTCATTCATTCATCTGTTGATAGACACTTAGGTTGTTTCCATATTTTGGCTATTATAAATAATGCTGCTGTGAACTTTGGGGTACATGCATCTTTAAGAATTAGTGTTTTTGTTTTGTTCAGATATACACCCTCAAGTTTGATTGCTGGGTCATATGGTAGTTCTACATTTAGTTTCTTGAGAAACCTGCATACTGTTTTTCCCAGTGACTGTGCCAATTAACAGTCCTCCCAGTCATGGATAAGGGGAATAACCACTATCTTGACAAATAACCCCCTAGATTAACTTTGCCTGATATAAATGGAATCATACAGTACTAGCCCACTTTGTGAACCCAGCTAGTCAGAAAAGCAAACCAAGAAACCAAAGCATTTAATTTGCTGAGCCGTGTACTGTGCTTTTTGGTTACCCGAAGACAGAGCCGGACTCAGCAAACAAGGCATCATGCCTCACTAGAGACTCCTCTGTAAGCAATGGAATCTTGCACCACCTCACTTTTCTTCTCCATCAAATGGAGCCAACAAGGGTGTTATAAGACATAATTGCTGTTTATAGAAAACCTCAGTGTGTTAGATGAAAGGTACCAGAGGTGGGTAAAGCTTGTTCAAGACAAGCTAACACTTTGATTAGTGGAGCCCAAGGAAAAAAAATATACCCCGTGTCATCTGAGAATTATCCTGCCTGCCAGGAGAAGCAAAGTTTCACTTTACAGAGGACTTTGGGGTGGGGGTGGCTGTTTTTGTTCTCATTTGAATAGCATTTTTAATCCTTGAATTTCACTCCAGGTCTGGGGTTAGAGGAAGTCCTCAAACACAAAGGGAAATTCAACTCATTAGAAGCATAAGGCATTCAAATCATTCCTTCTGTGTAGCCAAGCGCAAAGTAAGTGCTCAGTAAATATTTACTATATGGCCCAATAAATTACTTTATTTACTCAAATCTGTCCTGATGTCCACGAAACAGGTCCCAAGGACCAGGTTGGCATAACAGTTTCAAATCACAAAAAGATGAAGAATCCTATGAAATTATGATTATTTTGAGTTATAGAAAATGTTCATGCTCCATTAGGAATAATTTAGAAAGCCATACTCATATTCCTTCAGGCTGAAGACAGCATGTAAGCAACAGCAAGCTGTTGCATGGTTCAGATGTCATTTGCATCTAGAGAGACACTAAGTACTGTGACAGATGTTTAAACAAATGCATCCAAACTCACACAGCTTCATGAGTGCAAACCTGAGAAGTCTGCCCTCTAAGGTTCCTGTTTAGGACTTTATACAGAGCTTGAGGCCTAGTCTTTTTAATATGTTACTGTGGCAAATCTTCATATTTGGAAGGTAAATTTGATTCTTTTAGAGAGGTCAAAAACATTAGGAACAGATAGGTGATTGAGTATTCTAGGTTAAAGCCAAAGGTGGGTTGTGATGGTGATGTAGTAAGACTTAGAATTTTCTAACATAGCTGATAAACTGGCCCTGAAGCAAATCCCAAGAAGCTGGTCCAGAAATGGTCTTTGAGAGGTTGATTTGGTCAGTCTCCTCACTCCCAGACTGGGGACAAAGCCAGAACAAAGAACACATCATAAGCATCATTACTCTGGGAATATATGCCCAGGAGTGAGTGCTGGATCATTTGGCAACTCTTTTTTTAGATTTTTGAGGAACCTCCATACTGTTTTCCATAGTAGCTGTACCAATTTATAATCCCACTAACGTTATAAGATGGTTCCCTTTTCTCCACTCCTTCTCCAGCATTTGTTATTTGCAGATTTTTTAATGATGGCCATCTGACTGGTATGAGTTAGTACCTTACTGTAATTTCAATTTGCATTTTTCTAATAATTAGTGTTTTGAACACCTTTTTGTGTGCCTATTGCCCACCTGTATGTCTTCTTTGGAGAAATGTCTATTTAGGTCTTTTGCTCATTTTTCAATTGGGTTGTTTGCTTTTTTGTGTTGAGGTGTATGAGCTATTTGCGTATTTTGGAAATTAAGCCTTTGTTGGCCGCATCATTTGCAAATATTTTCTCCCATTCTGAGGGTTGACTTTTCATTTTGTTTATGATTTCCTTTGCTGTGCAAAAGCTTGTAAGTTTGTAGGTTCCATTTGTTAATTTTTGTTTTTATTTCTATTGTCTTGGGAGACTGACCTAAGAACACATTAGCTTGTGTCAGAGAATGTTTTACTATGATCTCTTCTAGGAGTTTTATTACAAACAGGATTTTTAATTAATGAAATAAAATAGATCAAAACAAGCAGAAAATATTAGAGGACATTGCACGCGACAAGGAAGTGTGTGTAAAGCGTGTTGCAATTACATATGTATGTCCTTGTGTCCGTGTGCCTGCATGCTAAGTCTCTGCAGTCGTGTCCACCTCCGTGCGACCCAATGGACTGCAACCCACCAGGCTTCTCTCTCCATGGGATTTTCCAGGCAAGAATACCTGAATGGGCTGCCATGCCATCCTCTAGGGGATCTTCCCAATCCAGAGATAGAACCCACACCTCTTAAGTCTCCTGCATTGGCAGGCAGGTTCTTTACCACTAGCACCACCTGGGAAGCCCATGTCCATGTGTACTGGGTCTCAATGTTAAATTTATTGCTTGGTGTGGGTTTAAGGCAAACATTTAAACCAACAGATTAGATCATCTCCTAGTTTCCTGCTGGCTCTAGAATTTTGCAGTCCTAAAGAAGTCATTTTTGTAAACCATTTTTCTCTTTTATTATTGTAGAAGATCCTAGAATAAAAGTTACTGTTGCCCTACTTATAGCCCCCAGCATGGGGCCTTACAGTTAGTTCAGCCCCACTAAGTATTTCTTACATTCCAACACACCCTCAAGAACACACTCCAACATTGGTGCCATCATTGGTGCCAGCTTTCAGCACCAACAAAAGCGGAAGTCCCAGGTCTGAGTGATGGTCCCAACCAGCAGGAAAACATCTTCCTGAATATCATTGCTTTTCAGCTTGAGAGAATTCCAAGAGCTCAGTAAATGCCACAACCATGCTGACTGCAGCCTCTCAGATATAAACTTTGACAGTGAGATACAGTCCTGATTTTAGGAACAATCTGATTCAGTTTCTAGAGAGATGAGCACTCTAGTGCTAAAGAGAAAAGAACAGGAGAGGAGAAAGGGAACAGATATATTCCAGAATTAAAAACAGGCACACACTAACTACACATCAGCAATGACTTCTAGGAGCATGAAACATCACAGGTCCTGGGAAACTGCTAAGGAAAAACAGGAATAATCTTATGGATTGTTGCTTTGTGAAAGCAGGATATAGAAAGCATGAAAGTTAGCAACTTTTACATCAGAAATCACAACTAGGGAACCCTTTTGCCACAATTGTGGAACTCTAAAGCCCCCTCTACCAAAAAAAAAGAAGAAGAAGAAGAAAGCTGTGCCAGAATTTTTATATAATCAAGGATTCAAGTAAAAATTTCAGCATCCTGCAAAATAAATGTTGCTGCTGCTGCTAAGTCACTTCAGTCGTGTCCGACTCTGTGCAACCCCATAGACGGCAGCCCACCAGGCTCCCCCATCCCTGGGATTCTCCAGGCAAGAATACTGGAGTGGGTTGCCATTTCCTTCTCCAATGCATGAAAGTGAAAAGTGAAAGTGAAGTCGCTCAGTTGTGCCCGGCTCATAGCGACCCCATGGACTGCAGCCTACCAGGCTCCTCCATCCATGGGATTTTCCAGGCAAGAGTACTGGAGTGGGGTGCCATTGCCTTCCTTCCTAAATCACACTTCTTTCCTCAGATAATTCTGATATTAGCTGAAAAGATGGAAATAGAGAAGGCCCAATCTTTCAAAAATCAGGAAGTGGTATTTCTTTTCCAAAATATAAGAGTGGATCAGAAATGAAAACAGCATTTACTCTGAAGTCTAAATGTGGGCTACGACTGGTCACAGGATAGGCTCGTCCCCAAATGAGGCACCTGAGACCCTGGGGCCACACCCCACACGGGGATGAGCAGTAAGAGTAGTAAAGTAAGACTGTGCTGACTGGGGTTGGGGGTTGTCTGGGCATGTAGGGAGGGACATGGAGAGCAGACACAGGCTCAGGGCAGCAGGCAGATGGACTGTACTAGTCAGGGCTTGCCCTGTCCGCAGCAGAGTATACAGACAGGACTTGCATGCCCAGGGTGGGTTAGGCAGCCAGGTCTCTCAGGAAGGCTGGGATTGCCACAGCTAACTGGCCACACTTCTTTCTACTGTCTGTTGTTTTTATTATGTTCCTCAACTCTAGGTATAAATTAAACAACTTCAAAATTAATCCAAAAAATTTACAAAACTGGCACCTAATTTCCTCATAGTCTGTGATGACACTAGACTCCAAATTCCCAAGGAAAGAACCAGCTTGTCTAGCAAAATATACCTCCAGCCCGACCCGGATGGCTGTCCTTGATTCTCTTATCCCATGGGCCATGGCTGATGAGGGAGCAGCGCCCTGGGACTGGCGTGGCTCCTTAGCTGATGGGACTCAGGGCAGGCAAGCTCCACAAACCTGGTGACTCCAGCAGCTTCAGGAAGTTGGATCCCAGGGGAACAAAGAGGCAAATGCCAGCATGGATTCTGACTCAGGGGAACAATACAGGTAGCCAGTGAATAAAACCAGGGCACCAGAGGGAGGCTTAATTACAGGAAAAAGATAGCAGTCGCCCAGTGTGGGGCATACAGTGAGGAGAGGACAGGGGACACAGTTGTACAATCGCCTCTTGCAGAGAGATCCAGCCCCAGAGCCCTATGCAGTGTAGCAAATCAATACTGACTGACTCAGCAGCGTATTTAGCTAAAACAGATCTGCTGTGCCTTCAAGGAAACGGCCCTCGCACATCTGAATCACGTGGGAGCATGTTTCAAATGCAGATATACCAGGCTCCAAAGAACCCAGAAGGAATCCTGAGCTCCAGGGCTGGACCCAGGAATCTGTACCCTGCTGTGGGCTGCGGTGCTACAGATGTGGGCCATCTGGATCCACTCAAGAAACTGCTGCATCCTGAATCCTATTTACTGGGAACTTCAGGTTAAAAGTAATTCTTCTAGGGTTGAACAAAATAGAAGCACTGATGGGCTTCATATAGAGGCATCTGATGTGACTGGTCCACTGTTCAGGGGGATGTGGTCCAAGGTGGAGGTTCTCTCACTCAACCTGCACCCTGGACCGGTTTTCCCAGACTCTGTCTTACACACAGGCCCCAGCTGCAGGGCGGGCAGTCCTAGTTTCTGCCCTAATCCCAAGAGCAGGATCTCAGCCCCACCCTCTACCCACGGCCGCTGATAATTAGGTCATCCTTTCAAGACCTGATGTCGTGGGCCCAGTTAGCCCAGCTCCTAATTGTTCCCAACCCAGAGGGCCAGAAGTGAGCCCTGTGGGTCCACAGACCTCTACATCCCAGTATCTTACCCGCCTCTCCATAATGCCCAGACCACAGAAATGGCTATTGCCTTCTTTTCCCTTACTAGTTTCTTTTCCTCTTGGAGACCCAAATATTTATTGAGCACCCACTGTATATCAGGCACTGAGTAACCAAAGGGAAAGAGTTCTAAATTCCCTAGAGTCTTCAATTCTCCAAAAGAGTATAGGTTGTGATTTGTTCTTTTTTTCCCTCCAATTTTCTATCTTCATTTTGATGATAATCTTTTTTAAATTGATATTCTCCCATATAATTCAGAGCTCATATTTATATTTGTAAACATAATCTTATCAAGTGAATGCCCAATGATGCCATCTTATGATGAACAATGAAGATCCAAAATAAATTAAATAATCTAAGTAGTTGGAAGACTCTGATGCTGGGAGGGATTGGGGGCAGGAGGAGAAGGGGACGACAGAGGATGAGATGGCTGGATGGCATCAGTGACTCGATGGACGTGAGTCTGGGTGAACTCCGGGAGTTGGTGATGGACAGGGAGGCCTGGCGTGCTGCGATTCATGGGGTCACAAAGAGTCAGACACGACTGAGCGACTGAACTGAACTGAAGTAGTTGGAATGCCAAGTGTTTTGGTGTCCAAACTGAAGGAAACCTTGTAGTAAGCAGAACTACTTTCTCATTCTGTTTGCAGAGTCTGTGTTGCACCTGGCAGCTTATAAAAGTTCATTTATTGTGAACATAGCAGTAAATAAACAATGAGGAGCTTTTCTGTTCCTCACTTTTGCACTCATGCTACTAGACGCTCACTTAATGCAGACTTCCAGGATATGTCAGGGCTAACCTTACTTACGAATGAACAAGACAGTTCCACAGAGTTATCAAGTGGCATTTCATTAGAACTGGCATTTCAGAAATGCTCAAGGGTAGACTTTTAATTAACTATGAAGTCTAATTATTCTGCACTAGCAAACAAGACCAGGTTAACTGGTATTCTCTCCTTTAGCATTGAACCCCAGGGCCAAAATAAATACAGAACTGAACCTCAGACCACATCTTCCTACTGTTAAACCCAACATGACCAATTAGTTTCAGAACAATAGCATCATCTGTTATATTAAATGACTGTGACCTACTTGAATAATATTGGTTTTGCAGATGTGTTTGTGCTTCACTCATACATGGTTTGTGCTTCACTCTGTTTTAAAGATAACGTAATAGCTAGTACTTACGGAGAGCTTCCTGCAGCCCAGGCACTGTGCTGCATACTTTACATGGTTTAGCTCATTTAATTCTCATAACAACTCTGAGAGAGGTCCTATTACCCTCATGTTACCAGTGAGCTAACTGAGGCACAGAGAGATCAACTTGCCTAAGATTACATACCAAGTAAATGGTGACTCTAGAATTTGAATCCAAGTGGGTGTGGCTCCAGAGCCTGTGTTCTTAACCACAGCACTGTACTGTTTTATAATTGTATCACAGTGGGACTGGCATGGCATGGAATATACAGCTGCCCCTTGAAGGCATCAACCCCCTACAGAGTCAAAAACCCACTTATAATTTTACAGTCAACCCTCTGCAGATTCAACCAACCAATGATTATGTACTGAGGAATACTAGGGTAGATAATTATTGAAAAATATCTTCATAGTGGACTTGCGCGGTTCAAACTCATGTTGTTCAAGGATCATCCACATATATTTCTTACATAAATATAAATATGGAATTATGTAAACACTATGGACAAAAATTTACATAGCTTTGTATTTTTACATACTTAAGTAGTTACAGTAAAAACCATTTGATCCAATACCCAACTGAGAAGTTCTTTTTTCCTTGAGGAATAATTGACATGTAACATTATACTGTTTTCAGGTGTACAACATAATAATTCCTTATTTATATATATTGTGACAACCACAATAAGTCTAGCTAACACAAAATTTTTCTTGATTAAAAAAAAAAAGTCTATAGTCTATCCAAGTGAAAGAAATTCCGATCTCGCGGTTTCTGCTCAGGGTAACTAGCACCCAGCCTAAATCTCAATGATGACTTTGCAAGAGGAAGGGGCTCTGATACCCAGCTTAGCTCTGCAAGTCCCCTGTTCCCACCTCTCCCTCTCCTCATACTCCAGCCCTTGCTCCCCCACCCCCAGGGAGGTCCTGCTATGTAAAGACCCCTGAACTCAGCTACTTCACCAAATTTCTGAACATTGCAGTGTCTAGACGTGAAGGATTCTGCTGTTAGGTCAGACTTCCTGGTGTAAATGGATACTGGAATCACAGCTGAATTTAGAGCCTTTGAACCCAAGGTGTTGCTCAGCCCAGCCCACCACCACCTCCAGCCCCTTCTACAGGGCAGGTGGGTTCCCCCACTCTCCCCAACAGTTGACGCCTGTGAGTTTTCTATCACAATCAGCTTCCCCACCCTTTTTCTCTCCTCCTTCCTGCCAGACTCACAATGCTGCAGTCCAGGTGCTTCTCTGACTCAGTCAAAGCTCCAACCACATGTTACCGCACTACTGAAGTCTCCAGTTCACCAGGCTGCTCTATAAAAAGTGAATTATGCTGCTAAAACTGCATTTCAAGGGAGTCAGAAAGATGCAAGAAATAAATGCTTCCATTCTGCTGGAGGGATTGTGAATTACCGTCCTTCTTCTTTGCAATACAGAAGATATGACACATAATTATAAGTTAATGAAACTGATTTTTACATGTGACTAGAGAATTATGAAATTATAGAGCTGAAAGAGTCCTCAAAGTTAGATCATTCAGCTGTAAGTTACTGCTTGTTTACAAATGCAAACACTTTTACTAGCAGCCATGGCTTCAAACTTAAAAACGGAAACTCAGTGATCCTGATGCCCTTGGATAGAGTCCTGTCCATTGTCTGATCCTCAGCTTCCTGAATGATGAGAAGTGGGCACAGTAACAGCCAAGTGGCTCCCTGGTCCCTGGGTCACAGCTATGGCGCTGTGTTCCTGAAGTCAGGCGTTCCTGTCACAGTCCAGTGTCACCTTCCTGATGGGGGCACACAAGGCAACTCTCCAGCAGGCCGGTTTGGAACTGTGTTCCCTAAACCATTCCTGCAGCCAGGAGCCTACTGCTCTAGCCTTTCATTGATTTCCATGTTCCTGATTTCATGCATCAAATTCCTTTTCTGCTTCAGATACTCAGAGTGGTTCTTATTTCCTGACAAGAGCTCTGCCTGATACACTTGCACTGATTCATGTAACAACCCTACTGTTAGAGGGGGCAGAATTATTATTCCCTGCTTACAATCTGAGGAAACTGAGGCATAGAAAGCTCATTATGTTTGAAAGCAGCAGAACTGGGTTTCCAACTCAGTCTAGCTCCAAAAACGCTGCTCTGAAGGGAACACTGCCTCCTCCATCTGCTGGTTTAAGTAGCAGGACTTAATGGTGCCTCACTGGACTTGAATCAATCTCCTAAGCTGATGCTATTTCACTTGTGATTCAAATTTGCAGAAGAGTCTGATTGGCCCACTTGGGTCTCAGATCCTGCCTCCCCTATCATCCGTGATTGACAGTTCCACCAAGACTGTGCATTTCCAGCGAGAGGGAGTCTGGTGGTGAGACAGATCACTTGAAGTGATGAATGAGCAGCAGGACCAGTCACTCTGGGGTGAACTATAACCATGGGGGCAACCACTCATTAGGAAGCACCAAAGAGGAATCCAGCCTTGCCATGGCAGAAGCTCAATTCATTTGTTTGAAAGTACCAAAGGAAGGCCTGCCTGACTTGCTGTCTAAAATTTCTTAGCTATGTGTGACCTTGAGCCTGGGCACTTCCCTTCTCCGTATTGGGCCATAAAGGGAAACAAGAAAATATATTTCCTCTTTTCATATCAAGATTTCAAGAACAATTTATTTTGTTACCTCTTTTTAATTTTTAAATAAAATATTCTAATGTAATGTGAATACTAAAAAGATACTTGGGGAAAACCCATCACTGTATCAAATTGCTCTACGCAAGCTACCTTATCCCTCCTTTAGTTTTGCCCAAGTTAAAACCATAGTGGCTATGTGCACTGTTTGTCTGCTCTCTTTACTTATCATTTGTTGTGGTTGTCTAGTCACTCAGTCATGTCCAGCTCTTTTGCAACCCCATGGACTGTAGCCCACCAGGCTCCTCTGTTTCCCAGGCAAAAATACTGGAGTGGGTTGCCATTTCCTTCTCCAGGGGATCTTCCCAACCCAGGGATTGAACCCATGTCTCCTGCTTGGCAGTCAGATTCTTTACCACTGAGCTACCTGGGAAGCCCTTACGTATCATTATGGCAGGCATTTTCCCCTGTTTCAAGTGTCATAATCATTATTTTTACAAAAGCATACATCACCATATTGTTGACCCTAACTTAGTAATTCATTTTCCTATTACTAATTCATGTTGAAAGAGTCCGTATTAGTACAAAGCCAAAGGAGCTTCCGTTTGCTGTTAAGAATGGAATTGGGAATTCTATTTGGAGAACATTAACTATATAAGCTCTACGTGACTCCTCGAGAGTAAGGCCAACTCAGTCGGAACAAGTGCCCATTGCAGAAGGCTTAAGGGCTTGTGGAAAATTCCAGAAGCTGAGGCTCCATACTAGAATTGGGACTAGGGTAACAGGAGAGAGGTGCCCACCTCATGTGCAAAAAGAACAACAAAAAACACAAAACCAAAAACCTCTACGTGACAAATTTGACCCATAATGAGTTGTATTTAATATTTCTTATCTTTCACCTCTAGTTACTAGCATTTAAACCTTTAACATGAATTAAAGGAAAATTTTTTGTGTGTGGCCACACTACATGACTAGCTCCCCGAGCTGGGATTGAACCCAAGCCACTGCAGTGAAAGCTCTGATTCCTAACCACTAGACTACCAAGGAACTCGCTTTTTTTCTTTTGAAATAACTTTAATCATGACTTTTTTGTTAGTTTTTTATTTCATTGAAAAAGGAATAATGCATGTGGCTTTCTTTTCACTGAAGCACAGAGTAGATTATCTCTTATCTCCAGACAAGTATCCTTTATCAAGAAGCAGACATTTCTAATAGCTCCTCTGCATCCTTCCAGAAATTTCCTTTATATATACATGCACACTGATATATGCATGTCCCTTTTTATAAGGACACACGCTGTATTGTGTGTACTGTTTTGACTTGACTTCAGATGGCAGACTGATCCATCTTGGCATATCTAATCTACTTCATTATTTTTTAAAGTGCTGAATCGTTTTCCACTATATGAAAGTGTTATAATTTATTTAACCATTTCCCCATTGAGAGGCATTTTCACAGTTTCTAGATTTTTGTTTTTGTTTTGTATGACAAGTAATGTTGTCACCATAATGTTTTTTGATAGATTCAGGGCAACCAGAAGTCTTAGACCTCCTGGGCAATTTCAATTTAATATAAACAATTATTACTTATTTATTTATTTGTCTGCACCAGGTCTTAGTTTTGCATGTGGGATCTAGTTTCCTGACCAGGGATTGAACTCAAGAACCCTGCATTGGGAGTGCAGAGTGCCAGCCACTGGACTACCAGGAAAGTCCCTAAAAAATTATTTTCAATAAAATTATATAGATTCCAGAAAGGCATTTGATAAAACCTAAAATTTTATCTCCAATTTAAAAATTCTCAGTAAAGCAAATAAAGTTTTTACAATTTCACATTTAATAAGGAAATAATAGAAATTTTCCTATTAGAGTTACAAAACAAAGATACCCACTCTCCCCACTATGGTTTAGTATTGCTCTAGAATTACTAGTCACTGCAAAAGTAAGAAATAGAGGTTTTAAAACTGGAAATAAGGAGGTAAAATTATCCTTATCTATGATGATGAATTATATAACTGGAAAAACACAGAAACAGAAAATTAACAGAAAAACTCTTAGAGCATTCTATAAGAGGACTCTCGTATGTTCTCAGTGACTGGTAAACTGGCACAACCCTTGGTGGGGACTGAGGGTGAAATTTGGATCGTTTCTAATGGATACATTTCTTTTCACGAAATCCTTGATCAGATGGACAACCTTTGTTCAATAAAGAAAAACCTATTGATTGACAAGAGAGGGAAAGAAACAACACTTTAGGTTTTTTAGTGTTTCAGGTCATTGTTGTGCTTGCTCTTGTTGTGTTTTATTTTTTTTGATTGAAACATAATTGAGGCTTTTAAGTCTTGAGAGTTTTGAAATGTTCTGACTGTGTCTTTACTCACCAAGTGACTTTACAGGTCAATATTCTTCACCCTTATGGCAGAAAGTGAAGAGGAACTCAAAAGCCTCTTGGTGAAAGTGAAAGTGGAGAGTGAAAAAGTTGGCTTAAAGCTCAACATTCAGAAAACGAAGATCATGGTGTCTGGTCCCACCACTTCATGGGAAATAGATGGGGAAACAGTGGAAACAGTGTCAGACTTTAGTTTTCTGGGCTCCAAAATCACTACAGATGGTGACTGCAGCCATGAAATTAAAAGACGCTTACTCCTTGGAAGGAAAGTTATGACCAACCTAGATAGCATATTCAAAAGCAGAGACATTACTTTGCCAACAAAGGTTCGTCTAGTCGAGGCTATGGTTTTTCCTGTGATCATGTATGGATGTGAGAGTTGGACTGTGAAGAAGGCTGAGCACTGAAGAATTGATGCTTTTGAACTGTGGTGTTGGAGAAGACTCTTGAGAGTCCCTTGGACTGCAAGGAGATCCAACCAGTCCATTCTGAGGGAGATCAGCCCTGGGATTTCTTTGGAAGGAATGATGCTAAAGCTGAAACTCCAGTACTTTGGCCACCTCATGCGAAGAGTTGACTCATTGGAAAAGACTCTGATGCTGGGAGGGATTGGGGACAGGAGGAGAAGGAGATGACAGAGGATGAGATGGCTGGATGGCATCACTGACTCGATGGACGTGAGTCTGAGTGAACTCCGGGAGTTGGTGATGGACAGGGAGGCCTGGTGTGCTGCAATTCATGGGGTCGCAAAGAGTCGGACACGACTGAGCGACTGATCTGATCTGATCTGATTCTTCAAGTGCTACATCCAGGTACCAATTCATATCACTGAACATGGTGAACTCCTCTGGCTGCTGCTGCTTCTAAGTTACGTCAGTCGTGTCCGACTCTGTGCAACCCCATAGACGGCAGCCCAACAGGCTCCTCTGTCCCTGAGATTCTCCAGGCAGGAACACTGGAGTGGGTTGCCATTTCCTTCTCCAGTGCATGAAAGTGAAAACTGAAAGTGAAGTCGCTCAGTCGTGTCCGACTCTTAGTGACCCCATGGACTATAGCCTACCAGGCTCCTCTGTCCAGATAGTCCAAAACTGACATAGCTTTCCCAGGGATCTTTAGGGGTTCAGTCAAGTGGAGTGACACTGACCCAAAGAGTCTAGTCTAGCAGGAGAGAGAGAGAAAAGCCATCATGTGGCTGTTCCGCTTGCTCAGGCTGCCTCCTCCACCCACAGTGACCACTCCCAGTGACAACACAGTTGTACTCTGAACCCATTCACCTCCTCTGAAGTTCACTGCTAATACATGAGGGGTGCTTTGGTAATTTGAGTAAATGGTATGACACAAAGAAATAAGGACATATGGTGTTACCAGCAGAAAATTCTACATTTAACATCAATAATATTTTAGCCTTAAAATTACCCAAGACTAAACTATATTGGGAGAAGGCAATGGCACCCCACTCCAGTACTCCTGCCTGGAAAATCCCATGGACGGAGCGGCCTGGTGGGCTGCAGTCCATGGGGTCGCTAAGAGTCGGACACAACTGAGCGACTTCACTTTCACTTTTCACTTTCATGCATTGGAGAAGGAAATGGCAACCCACTCCAGTGTTCTTGCCTGGAGAATCCCAGGTTCGGGGGAGCCTGGTGGGCTGCCGTCTATGGGGTCGCACAGAGTCGGACACGACTGAAGCGACTTAGCAGCAGCAAACTATATTGATTAGTTTCCAAACCCTAGACCATCAAGAGGGGCCTGGCTACTGCCCCAAAATCACTGAGGAACACCTTTAAATGGAAGAATGTCCCAGCTGCACCTCCAGAGATTTTGCTTCATTGGGTCTAGGGTGAGATCTGGGAATCTGTATTTTTAAGATTTTCCCCAAGATAATTCTAATGATCAGCCAGACTTAGCAAACACAGGCGTAAATTATTCAGTTATACCCAGATTATTGTGAACCATGTAGCAGTCTAATAAATTTGGATGTGACCCTTTGGGGGAAAAAAGTCCCAGGAAAAATTGCTATCATAAAAGAATTAAATTCATCCTCAAGAGTGAGTAAATTAATCCCAGTAAACACATTATAGTCACTGCATTAAGTAAAAATTTTGTCTGCCTAATCAATAATGAAATAAGCAGAGAGAGGACATTTTAAAGCCTGCAGGAGACATTATAATTCAAATACTAGCCTAGATGTGCTAAATATTTTATTGACAATCAATTTTATTTCACTCTACTTGAGAAATGAATAAGGGCGAATGTTGCTATTTGGCAGCATCAGGTTTTTGACTTGAACTGGAAGCATACAAGGTTGGTTAAACTAATGTGAATTTCTCCCTCAAGGTGAGTATTAGCAACCTCTTAACTAAGAACACCTGGGCACGTTTTTTCCCCAGGGTAGGCCACTTCATGTGGTCTTCAGACGCTGGCTCCCAAGCGCAGTGCGTATGTGCAAGCCTCTTACAGAGTCATGGGCCTGTGAAATGTCCGGCTCCTCCAAGAAGGCCACTCCTGTGGACCACAGATGCAGATAGGGCAGGATTCTGGTCCTTCTCAATGTCCTCCTGAAGAGGACCTTGCAGAACCTCCAGTTCTTTTTCATTCATCAACTTATCAAGACCACAGCAACTAACTGCAGGCAGTAGGTAGGTTTATGGGAACGTATCCACACAGGGCGGATGTTTTTCCATGGTTTTTTTTTTTTTCCTCTCTCTCATCTTTTTTTCTCTCATCTTAAATTAAGCTGTTTCATAAAGGGTAAAATTAAGTCGACCTCGAAAACCTGGGTTTGACAAACTTACGAAGAGACTCCCTCATACAAACAAGGAATCTAGACTGAAAATTAGGCATTCGGGGGTCTCAGATACCGCCAAAAAATTTGGGACAGGGTAGACCAGCTTCACATGAAAATGTACTAAAGAAACTGGAGTTGTCCAGAGAAAGTGACCGTCAGACTTTAGGCTAAGATTATTTTTCTAAGAGAAACAGCGACTTTAAAACGTTTCCCTGCCACTTCACTGCGGGTTGCTTAGGTTATTTCATTTGTTGTCAAGGCGGAAGAGAACCTCCGCGGGATTTAACTGGCATGGCTCAGCCGGCCTCTAGAGGGCGCATTGCATTAATGACCTTGGGCTTCCCGGGAGAAAAGGGAAGGGAGTTGTAAATCAAACATCAAGCCCCCAGGCTCCAAGTTCCGCCTTTAAAGCTGCTCTTTTGGAGACAGTGACTCCAGAAGACAGAAAACTAAGGTACAGGAAATCGGAAAGCTGTATGCTGTATTTCAAGACAAAAGAGAAAGACACATGCGTGGAATCAGATTTAGTGCCAACTCTCTGCTGCTGTCTGAGAGAACTGTTGCTTGAAGAGAATGTAGCTCCGTTTTGCGGTGGAAAGAGAGGGGTCTCTGAGCAGGCTCTGTCTGTCTAGCAGAGGAGCCGCAGGGCGGCAGTGACACGGAGATGCCACCTGACCTACCCAGGAAACTGTGCTTGAGACCCTCAGCTGCTGGGGGTGGGGGGAGCGAGAATGGAAAAGAAAGAGCAATTCTTGAGACTTTTCTGAAGAAGAATTTGCAGTCAGAGACGAAAAAAGATCGGGGGACAGTTGAAAATGCTTAATCTACAAGGTTCTTTCAAAGAGTGTTCTGGAACATCAGAGTCTTCTCTGGAGGTTGTTAAAAATACGGAGCCCAGGACCCTGAGAACACCTACCTAGGCCTTGGGAACAGCCAGGGTGTCAAAATTATTTTTTACAGCCCCCAAAAGTTTATTAGAAGTGTTTTTATTCAGTTATTGTTTATAGATTGTGTCACAAATGGAGCTAACACCTGCTGATCCTTTCTCCTCACAATATTATTGTTGATTTATAATATTGTGTTAGCTTCAGGTGTACAGCAAAATAATTCAGTAATAACCTATAATGATGATATTCCATTATAGGTTATTACACAATATCGAATATTTCCCGTGCTATAAAGTAAATGCTTGTTGCTTATCTATTTTATATATGGTAGTGTGTATCTGTTAATCCCATACTTCTAATTTGTCTTTCTGCCCCTTCCCTCTCCAAAGGGGTGATCATGTTTGTTTTCTATACCTGTGAGTCTTTCTGTTTTGTATATAGATTCATTTGTATTTTTTTTTAGATTCCATATATAAGTGATATATCATTTGTCCTTCTTTTTCTGACCTACTTCATTAAGTACGGTATTCTCTAGTTCTATCTGTGTTGCTCAGTTCAGTACAGTCACATCCAACTCTTTGTGACGCCATGGACTGCAGCACACCAGGCCTCCCTGTCCGTCACCAACTCCCGGAGCTTGCTCAAACTCATCTCTACCGAGTCGGTGATGCCATCCAACCATCTCATCCTTTATCGTCCCCTTCTTCTCCCACCTTCAATCTTTCCCTGCATCAGGGTCTTTTCAAATGAATCAATTCTTCCCATCAGGTGGCCAAACTATTGGAGCTTCAGCATCAGTCCTTCCAATAAATATTCAGGACTGATCTTTAGGATGGACTGGTTGGATCTCCTTGCAGTCCAAGGGACTCAAGAGTCTTCTGCAACACCACAGTTCAAAAGCATCAATTCTTCGGCGCTCAGCTTTCTTTATAGTCCAACTCTCACATCCATACATGACTACTGGAAAAACCATAGCTTTGACTAGATGGACCTTTGTTGGCAAAGTAATGTCTCTGCTTTTTAATATGCTGTGTAGGTTGGTCATAGCTTTTCTTCCAAGGAGTAAGTGTCTTTTAATTTCATGGCTGCAGTCACCATCTGCAGTGATTTTGGAGCCCAAGAAAATAAAGTCTCACTGTTTCCATTGTTTCCCCATTTATTTGCCATGAAGTGATGGGACCAGATGCCTCTATCTTCATTTTTTGAACGTTGAGTTTTAAACCAGCTTTTTCAATCTCCTCTTTCACTTTCATCAAGAGGCTCTTTAGTTCCTCTTTGCTTTCTGCCATAAGGGTGGTGTCATCTTCATATCTGAGGTTATTGATATTTCTCCCAGCCATCTGGATTCACTTCTCCAGGGGATCTTCCAGGGGATTGAATCCAGGTCTCCTGCATTGCAGGCAGCTTCTTTACTGTCTGAGCCACCAGAGAAGCCCATGTATATGTATATATGTGGGCTTCTATATATATAACACATTTTCTTAAGGCAGTCATCTGTTGATAGATCCTGGGTTGTTTTCATGTCTTGTCTATTATAAATAGTGCTACATCGGGGTGCATTATGTTTTCAAATTAGAGTTTTTACTCTTTCCAGATATATACTTAGGAGTCGGATTACTGGATCATATGGTAGGTCTATTTTTAGGTTTCTTAAGGAACCTCAATACTGCTTTTCATAGTGGCTGCATCAATTTATATTCCCACCAATGGTGTATGAGAATTCCCTTTTCTCCACATCCTCTCCAGTATTTATCTTCTGTAGACTTTTTGATGATAGCCTTTCCGACTGGTGTGAATTAACAGCTCATTGTAGTTTTGATGTATATTTCTCTGATGATTATCAATGTTGAGCATCTTTTCATGTGCCTATTCACCATTGTATATCTTCTTTGGAAAAATGTCTATTTAAGTTTTCTACCCATTTTTCAATTTTTTTTTAATTGAGTTGTATGAGCTATTTGTATATTTTAGACATTAACCCCTTGTTGGTCATATCATTTGCAAATATTTTCTCCCATTCTGTAGGTTGTTGTTTTATTTGGAGTTGATTTCCTTTGCTGTGCAAAAGTTTTTAACTTTGATAAGGGGTCATTTGTTTATTTTTGCTTTTATTTCTTTTGCCTTGGGAGACTGATCTAAGAAAATTTTGCTATGGTTTATATCATAGAGTGTCTTGCCTATGTTCTCTTCCTGGAGTTTTATAGTGTCATGTCCTATATTTAGGTTTTTAAGCCATTCTGAATTTAGTCTTGAATTTAGTGTGAGGGAATATTCTAATTACGTTGATTTACATGCAGCTTTCCCTATACCACTTGCTGAAGAGATCATCTTTCATACTGTATGTTCTTGCCTCCTTCATCATAGATTAATCAATCCTAGGTATATGGGGTTTATTTATAATAAACAAGGTTTATTTTGGGGTCTCTGTTCTGTTCCATTGATGCATGTCTGTTTTTGTGCCAATACCATGCTGTTTTCAGTACTGTATTTTGTAGTATTGTCTGAAGTCTGGAAGATTTGTACTTTCAGCTTTGTTCTTTTTCCTCAGGATTGCTTTGGCAATTCTGGGTCTTTTGTAGTCTTCTGTGATTTTTCTTGTTTCCTTAGGAAGGTATATATCACTGTGAACTTCCATCTTAGAATTCCTTTTGCTGCAACTCATAGATTTTGTAAGGTGGTGTTTTCATTTTCATTTGTCTTGGGATATTTTCTCACTTCTTTGATTTCCTTGTTGACCCATTGGTTTCCTTAGTAGCATGTTGTTTAATCTTCATATGGTCATTCATTTCCTGTTTTTCTTTCTGTGGTTGACTTCTGGTTTCATTCCATTGTGGTCAGAAAAGATGTTTGAAATAATTTCTATCTTGTTGAGGCTTATTTCATGACCTAGCATGTGGTCTAACCTAGAGAATGTGTATTCTGGGTTTTTTGGGTGTAGTGTTTTGTAGCTATCAATTAACTCCAATTGGACTGTTATTTAGGACCTCTGTTGCCTTGTTGATTTTCTGTATGTTAATCTGTCTATTGATGTCAGTGGGGTGTCATAGTCTCCTACTGTTATTGTACGATTGTCAGTTTCTCCCTTTATGTCTGTCAGTATTTGTTTCATATATTTAGGTGCCCTTATATTGGGTGCATTCTCTTCTAATATTGATCTCTTTATCATTATATAGTGCCTTCTTTGTCTTTCTTCATGGCCTTCATTTTAAATTTTATTTTAAAACCTCTATTTTGTATGATATGAGTTTTGCTACCCTCGCTTTCTTGCCATTTCTACTTGCATGAAGTATATTTTTATCCCCTTATTTTCAGTCTGTTTGTATCTTTTGCCCTGAAGTGAGTCTCTTCTGGGGAACATATTGTAGGTGCTTAGTTGTTTTTTTATCTAGTCTGCCACTCTATGTCTTCTGATCAGAGCATTTAGTCCATTGACATTTAAAATAATAGATAGGTATATACCTATTGCCATTTTAATCCTTGTTTTCCAATTGTTTTTGTATTTCTTCTTTGTTCATTTCTTTTTCCTTTGTTTTTCTTTTTTGGGTTTAATTTTCCCAACAAATTTCTGAGGTATTATTATCTCTGTTGAATAGATAAGATAATTTCTGAGGTATTATTATCTCTGTTGAATAGATAAGATAATTTCTGAGGTATTATTATCTCTGTTGAATAGATAAGGAAGTTGAGGTTCAACCCTGAGAATTGTCAGAGTCACACAGCTAATAAGTGTGGACACTTGGATTCAATATTAAATTTGTCTAACCCTAGACCTCAGCTCTCAACTATGACACCATACACTTGCTATTTGGAATGCTATTTGCTTCTGTTACCCTCTTGGATACCCAAATACTGGAATTAGTTGTTTCCTTCATTGTGATTCCTCATATCACTTCAGCTATTCCTGTATTACCACACTTACCACATTGCATCATCAGGACTTAAATATGTGTGTTCATATTTAAATATATGAGCTCTATGAGTGCATGCACTTTAATCAACCAGTAGGCCAATTCCAACCACTTCGTCCATACCCAGCTGCAGTTACAACACCGGACAATAAAGTACCCAAGTGTTCGGCATCGGTCTCTCTCAATACCTCATTGTTATCTCCTAATAAATAAAACAGATGCCAATAATGAAGGTGGACAAATTAACCAAGTGAACAAAAAGCTCAGAGGCAGATCAACTATATATGGGAACTTGATATATGAGATAATGGTAATGGGAAGAGGATGGAGTCAGGATATTTGGTTATCATGTTAAAAGGAACAAAATTAGACCTCTATCATACATCATACAAAAATTAATTCTTAATGGATTAAAGACTTCCATGTGAAAACAAAACTTTCACATATATAAAATGAGTAACTGCAATGGTAATTATGGAAATAAAAATTAAGTCCATGATAAAATGATAATTTTAAGAATACTAAATTGGCCAAAGTTAAGAAATCTGGTAATGGTGTTGGAAAGGTTTGGGTCACCAGAAACTCTAAATACACTTCAGATATGGAAATAGATATAGAGATATTTCTATAGATATACATAGAGATACCTCTATAAAAATGTAGATATAATACATGTAGATATATCTATATAAATAAAATCTTAGGAAAAAGTTTGGCAATATCTAATAAGTAGTTATACTATAATATATGCAGTTAAAA
This sequence comes from Bubalus kerabau, assembly GCF_029407905.1. Taxonomy (NCBI): domain Eukaryota; kingdom Metazoa; phylum Chordata; class Mammalia; order Artiodactyla; family Bovidae; genus Bubalus; species Bubalus kerabau. The sequence goes on along the minus strand of NC_073631.1, from coordinate 73,070,671 downwards.
AAAAAAAAAGAGTGATCAGGTGTAGTTCCGGTGGAAAACAGCATAACAATTCCTCAAAACATGGAATTGGCTTTCAGCAATTTGACTTTCAGGTATATACTGCATGGAAATGAAAACAGGGACTTGAGCAAATATTTGTAGAGCCATGTTCATAGCAGCATTATTCACAAGAGCCAAAGCTGGGAGCAATCCAAGCATCTGTCTATGGATGAATGGATAACAAAATGTGCTATGTATAAATATACAGTGGAATATTACTAAGCTTTAAAAAGGAGTAAAACTCCAATACATGATAACAACATGGATTAACTTTGAAAACATTATTCTAAGTAAAATAAATCAGTAACACAAGACAAACACTGTACAATTCCACTTACATGAGGTACTTAGAACAGTCAAATTCATAGAGACAGGAAGCAGAATAGTTTGCCAGAGGCTGAGGGAAATGGGACATGGGGAGCTAATGTTTAATGGATACTGAGTTTCAGTTTGGGAAGATGAAAATTTCTGCTGATGGTGGTGGTGATGGTTGCATAACAATGTGAATGTACTTAATTCCACAAAACTTTGCACTTTAACATAGTTAAAATGGTACATTATATGTTATGTACATTTTACCACAATAATAAAAAGAATGTACAATGTATCTACTCATCCAACGGGCAGTGGACATTTGACATATTTCCAGTTTTGTTTGTTCGTTTGTTTTTGTTGCTTTCGTAGACAGTGTTACTATGTACATTCTTTTACATGTGTATTTGCAAGAGATTCTATAGAGAATATACCTGAAAATGGAATTGCTGGGTCAACTTTACTACACCAAATTGTTTTCCAAAGTGGTTGTACTATTTTACATAATTTACATCATGAAAATAATAATGTGCAAAAGATGTTCAGGAAATGTTAAAGTATAGTTAGGAGATAGGTGAGTGTCTCGACATCCAACCATCCAGAAGTACACTGCCCAGAAAAGGGCACCCTACCAGACCATACCTCCCATATTCCTTTCTTTGCTAGGCATCCCTTTTAAGACCATTGGCTAATGCTGGACCTCAGGATGGTAAAACATCTGGAAACTCTGAGAGGGAGGAAAGGCTGAATGAGATGGGATGCTGGTCTAGAAAATGTTCATGGGCTCTTTGGAGAGTCTAGTTTAGAAGCACAGCTACTGTTCTTTGCTTGGCTGCAGCACTGTCCTCTTGTCTCTGGCAAGTTCATTCTCTTTGATTAACTAAGCCACCTCAGAAGGATCTGGATCTACAGAATCATCCTCAAAAAGGAAAAGGCAAGTTAGAGGACACATACAACCTAACTTCAGATGTTAGAAAACCTGTCTTATAAAATTGCATTCATTCTGGGACATTCAGAGAGCAGGCTGGGTGGTTAAAGGCCACAGGGAAACTGTATAAGCTTAGATCTGGGCAGGCACCCATGAAGTAGGCTGCCTGTGAAGTCCTGGGCAAGGTCAACCATCTAGCTTGTCACAGATTCCAGGACTGGAGGCTGGGGAAGCTGGAGACAATAATGGCCAAGGTCCTCTCCCAATCTGTGACGATAGTTCAAATCCACCAAATGGTTGACACCCCACCTGCCAGTAACAATGCTTTAGTCCTAGAACCACTGCGTTGACATTTGAGTTGGGTTTTCTCTCATAACCCATTCTGATCTTACCACGAACCACATAAGCCATTTGAACGGAATCTGTGCTCCCCAGAGAGTTAAAACTGCTGCCAGGCCTTAGGTTTTACTATCTATTAAGCAGGCCATGCACTCCACTAATAAAAAGCCACTTAAAGCAGATGCATACACTTTTTTATGTTTCAGAAAAGTCATAATTTGCTAGCTCTTCTATAAACGAGTCTACCATCTTTTCAAGATTTTTCTCCCACTTGCATTTTAAAACACTTCCATAGTCTGCCAACAAAGGTTCTGGAAGCTCACAAGGTACTGAACTTAAAGATTTAGTAAATGGCCCCAGACAGGTCTCTTTTGATACTGTTCAAGGCACAGCCATGAAGAAGGGGCCACAAATAAGCCAACTAATTACATGTCACTTTAAAACCACTGGGTGGAAACTACAGGCCACTGAAAGGTTTTGATCAATACTGACTCTGACTCGAACACCAGGAAGAATGTGAGGCATGATGCCGATGTCTTTTCCATCTGGCAATTTCTTTTCTAAGCAGTAATTAAATCAGTGAAAACTGAATATAGTCATGCGAGTTGCTCACATTTATTTTAGCAGCAACCATGAAACCCAAACCCCATTGACACTCTAAAAATCTACAACTGGTAAAATTTTAAATGTCAGGTCCTGCTAATTTATTTGTAAGCTACTCCAGGGAAGCCAAGCAGCAGCCCAAGTCCTCCCTGTGGGTGGGAGGAAGGCTTCTCCACACAGCTGAAGGCAGACTCCATGGGCTCTGTGTCCCTTCCCTGGCACCAGGTGGGTGGTATCACTGTGAAATTTTCCGCATCCACTACCAGCACTGGCAACCTGTCAAAATCCTAGTTCAGCACTTCTACTTGGTGCTAAGTCAGAACAGGTGTAGGAATTAAGCAACTACCTTGTGCCTTCATTTGCATACTGCAGCTCGAGAGCAAGCTGGCTCAGGTGTGCTTCCTTCTTTCTTTGGTCATTGGTTTCCACAGCCCGCGACAGGTTGGCTGCTGGCATGACCTGGAGGGTTGCTTCATGGCTGATGTTTGATGCGTTTCTGCCAGCATGTTTGAAGTTGTCCTTTCATTCTTGTGAGGCAACTTCTTTCTGTTGTGGAATCAGTTCTCCCCTCAGAACACACCAGCAGTTTGGGGCACTGCCTAGACGTGCCCTGAGCCCAGGGCTGGAGACCCTCAGGAAAGGGAAGCAGTCATGACTTTCATCTTAGGAGCATCTCACTACCTTTCTCCTCACCCAGAGTGTGAATCTGGGAAAAGAACCACAGGCCACCTTTAGAGACAGGGTAGTGACGGCTTCCCTGGTGGCTCAGCTGGTAAAGAATCCACCTACAGTGCGGGAGACCTGGGTTTGATCCCTGGGGTGGGAAGATCCTCTAGAGAAGGGAACAGCTACCCACCCCAGTATTCTGGCCTGGAGAATCCCTTGGACTGTATAGTCCGTGCGGTCGCAAAGAGTCAGACATAACTGAGCAACTTTCTCAGGGACAGGGAAAAGACCCTGATGCTGGGAAAGACTGAAGGCAAAAGGAGGAGAGGGTGGCAGAGGATGAGATGTTTGGATAGCATCACCGACTCAATGGACATGAACCTGAGCAAACTCTGAGAGATAGTGAAGGACAGGGAGGTCTGGCATGCTGCAGTCCAAGGGGTTGCAAAGAATCAGATACAACAGGTGAAAGAAAGTTACAGGGCTCAAAATAGCCTGGAGTTAAAACTCCCCTCCAGGTCCTCCCCACCATTCTATGCAAAACAAAGAACTCTCTCACCCAAAGAAAAAAAAGCGGACATTAAGGTTGATTACGCCCAGCTCCCAGCTGGTCCAGCTTCTCCAGAATTCCTTGCCCCAGCCATTTAAGAGAAAACAACTCCGAACAATCTTGGAGAAGAACAGGCCCCCTTAAGACAGTAGATTTCCACATATATGCCTATATATACTTACTCTTTTCTTGGGTTAGTGCAGCAGCTCACTAATCTGACTGCTGCCCCTTCTCTACTCATTAAAGGTGTTACAGATGTTCCTGTAAAGTGCCAGTCCTATTCTTTTTCCGAACCTCGCCTTCTCTGACTCCCTTACCCTACAACAGGGACAATAAGGAGCTGACTCAGATTCACAAAGAGCTTAGCCTTGAATAGTTTAGACTTAGCATCTCATGCTTTCTGAATGAGCAATGTCAATTACGGACCTAACGTTTTTGGGGTTTTTTTTTAACATGTATTTGGCTGCTCTGGGTCATAGTTGTGGAGTGCAGGATCTTTAGCTGCAGCATCTGGGATCTAGTTCCCTGAACTAGGGATCCAACCTGGGCCCCCTGCATTGACAGCAGCGGGTCTTAATCACTGGACCACCAGGAAAGTCCCTCGACTTACTTTTTAAGGTTAATGGTGATTATGAATTGGGGGTTGGCTCTCACTCTGACCCAGGGACTGAGGCTGCTGCTGGTGTGGGAACAGGAAAGTAGTGGATGGGAAACCATCAAAGCTTCCTATATGCCAGTGAAGTTTGTCCTAAATATACCAAGCTGCTGTATGATCCCACAACAGTAAAGTGTGAACCCAGGGCTGGGATCCGCCAAATTGGTCCAGAGGTGGTGCTGATAGAGGGCAGAGGGACACAGAACAGGCAAGAGGCGGGAAGACATAGATGCCCAATATCCAGGATGCTTTCCTACCCAAGCACAGGGCTGAGGACACAGCCTAGAGAGGACATGGCAAATATGAGAAAAAGAGGCAGGAAGGTGCCGGCAGAGTGGAGAGGAAGGCAGTTAGTTGCATTGACATCCTTAAACAATTTTTAAACATAAACCAAATATATATTTTTTCAGCCCAAAGTGGAAAGGACTAGATTTTTCCAAAATCAAATGGGAGTAGGTAGGCTTAGGACACAAAAGGCCTGGTAAAAGCAGTGACTTGGTCTAGTTTTAGCTAATTATGTAATGAGATGAAACAGGTCCCATGCCACCATGGAGGGATGGAGCTGGAGTACCCCACCGGGCTGGCTGGTGAGAGGCTGGTTGTGAAAACTGGGCCACTGAGCACGCAGAGCCCCCAAGCTGACAGGCCAGGCAGCAGGGGCAAGGGGACACAGAAGCCTCTGGACACTGTGATGGGCGGACACTGGATTCTACTCACCTGGCAGTTTCCAGGCAGTTCCCCCACCCCACCTTCACCAGGCTCTTGCCAAGAGAAAGGAAAGCTGTGGTTAATGATCCCAGGGAAGGTTTTCTCTCCTCTCGTGTGTGCTTAGTCACTTAGTCATGTCCGACTCTTCGCGACCCCATTAGCTGTAGCCCACCAGATTCCTCTGTCCATGGGTTTTTCCAGGCAAAAATACTGAAGTGGGTTGCCATTTCCTTCTCCATTTCTCATGTAGAAAATAAAGAGGAAAACAAGCTGAGTCATCATGAAAAAATTGTAACCTGATAGTAGAGAGAAGAGACGAGAGATATATGGGAACCACTGGAGAGAAGGCCAGGAGGAGAGCCCTAGGCAACCTAGGGACATGGATGTGAGCGTGGCCATGACCCCCCTTTTTCAGGAAAAAGGAGCAAACTGTGGTCTGGGCCCACTGGAGTGGAGGGGGCACTGAAGCCTTCCTTGTTCCAACACCAGGGATGTCTGCTGAGTCCAGGATCCAGCTCTCCCTTCACCAACTCGCCCATGTGCAAAGTCTTTCCCCTCCCTCCTTTGCTCACCTGCCCTGGAGCGACCCTGCCCTGCCTCCTTACCCAGCACCCCAGCAGCTCTCAGAGCCAGCAGCCTGAAATCACTGATCTGTCCTCTAGGCCCACAATTTAATCATAACAGGTAACTCTCAGCACCTTCCTGTGGCCAGGCACTGGTGCTTTTGCATATCTTAACTCCTTTAATCCTTGTAAAAGACCCTATGAGATAGGTGTTGCTTTTATCCCCTCCATGGAGAGAGAGATCAAGGCACAGAGAGGTGGAGCAACTTGCCCAAGGTCACACAGCTATTGAGCAGCAGAGATAGGATTTGAGCCATAGAAATCTAGCACTGACATCTGTGCTCTCAACCACTCCATTATCCTGCCTCTCAATGCCACCTGTCTGAGGATGCTTGATGCTAGGTCACGTGAGTTTTCAGGCCCTACTGGTTTAGCAAAACAGGATTTTTGACTGCACAACTTCCTGGGAGCTTACCACATGAGCGGACAGTGCAGTCTGCAGCAAGAGCATCTATCATATCAGCTTTTCCCACACTTTTCGGTCACTACCCCTTTTCTTCCCCTTGGAGGAATGCATGAGCTTCGTTGCCCAGAACAGTGCTGCTTTAATGTTAACTGAGGTTTCCATGTAAAGTAAAGTGGTTAGGCCACCTTGACCTTTATGCTTGCCTCTATGAGAATTGTGCTGTTGGATCCCTACTGGAATAGGCAGTGGTTATCAGTGGTGGCTGAAATCAATAGATGAAAGGCCCACAGGGAACATTATCTTATATGAATCAAGCTGAAGCCAACTGAACCCACTCATGAGTCCTAGCACCACAAAAAGAGAGGCATTTCTAGGGACTAAAACAGGCATGCCAGCAAAACAGTACACAATTGTTCACAGCATCATTATTCACAGAAGTCAGAAGGTGGAAACAACCTAAATGTCCATTAGTAGAGAAACGCATAAATAAAATATCCACAATAGAGTAGTATTCAGCCATAAAAAGAATGCAGTACTGCTACATGCTATAACTTGCATGAACCTTGAAAACATTATACTAGGTGAAAGAAGCAAGTCGCAGAAGGACATGTGTCCTATGATTCCATTCATATGAAAAATCGAGAGAGACCAAACGCAGATTCATGGCTGCCAGGGGCTGGCGGGTGGGAGATGGGACATGACTACTTAATGGGTACAGGATTTCTTTTTGAGGTGACCTAAGAGTTCTGAAATTAGATAGTGGTGATGGTTGTACAACATTGTGAATGTACTAAATACTACTGAGTTGTATTCTTTAATGTGGCTAAAATGCTAATTTGATATTATGTGTATTACAAATGAAAGAGAAAGAGAGGCAGGGCATATCTCCTGATGGGGTGTAACAGGAAGTTCAGAAACTTCTCACGAGGTCTAGGCAAAAAACCCAATTTGGTTACGCCCCTAGAACTAACTACCAGTTTAAAGGAGAAACAAAGGGAAAGAGGAACATGTTCACAGCTCTATGGGGAGGTAGTCAGCAAAATCCCAAATGAGGGACATCTAAGGAACAGAAGACCAAGTTTCTTCACAAATAAATGACAAGAAAAAAGAACAACAGGGGGTGAATAGTCAGATCTTAAAAGATTTACAAGACCTAACACCCAAATGCAAAGTGCATGTTTGGATCCCAATTTAAACAAATCAGCTGTTTTACGTTTTGTTCTATCCCATCCTATTCTATTCTAACCAGGGACGGAACCCTTGCCCCCTGCGTTGGTAGTGCTGAGTCTTAACTACTGGACCACCTGGGAGGTCCCCAAATCAACTATTTTTAAACAGCATTAAGGAGACAACCAGGAAAATTTGATGACTGACTGGATTTTTTTATGCTCTCAAGGAATTATCATTAAATTTGTAGGTGTGATAATGGTAATGTGGTAAAGCAAAAAAGAAAGATTTTATTTTCAGAGGTATATACTGAGGCATTCACAGATGAAGATGTGTCTGAGATTTGTAAAGTAATTCAGTGTGAGGAGGGGAAAGAATATAGACACTAATATAGGAGAAACAAGATTAGCCATGAATTGATAATTACTTGAAGCTGGGTGGTTCTAGCTTAATTTTGTTTTAAGATTGAAAATACTCATAATAAGAAGTTTTTTAGAAAATAAATCATCGAACAGCAAAGGTAAAGAACCCAGTCTTGAATATGGGATAATTTTCTAATCACCAATCCTCTTTGTAGATGGAGGATGTTAATATTGGACCTAAAGTTGTACAACCAGGATTTTTTCAATATTAATGAAGTTTTTTTTCTTCCAGTTTTATTGAGGTATAATTGACATACAGCACTTACACAGGTAAGTTTACAATACATAACATAATGATTTGACTTACATACATCATGAAGTGATTATTACTTCATGTATTTAAGTATTTAACAAACATCCATTATCTCATATGGGTACAGAACTGAAGAAATAGAAAAAATTTTTCTTCTTGTGATTTTCTTCTTAGGATTTATTCTGTTAACAACTTTCATACATGACGAGCGTGCATACTCTCTCAGTTGTGTCTGACTCTACAACCCTATGGAATGTAGCCCACCAGGTTCCTCTGTCCATGGGATTTTTCGGGCAAGAGTACTAGAGTGGGTTGCCATTTCCTCCTCTAGGAGATCTTCCTGAACCAGGGATCAAACCCATTTCTCCTGTGTCTTCTGCATCGGCAGGTGGATTCTTTACCACTGAGCCACCTGGGAAGCCCAGTGGTGTTAACTGTATTTATCATGTGGTACATTACATCCCTAGTGCTTAAGTTGTTTTATAACTGGAAGTTTATGTCTTTTGACACCCCCCGCCCTCCAAACCCCACTCCCCTCACCCCTTGCCACTGGCAACCACAAATCTGATCTCTAAGATCAGGATTTCTATCCTTTCTGCCATATTTTAGAATAAAAATGATCATTCTCATAAAGCAGAATGGAGGTTACCTTTAGAGTCAAGGAAAGTAAAAATCTAGAATTTGGAGTACTTACTGTGCATGGTGTTTTAAGTGTCTTGTGTGCATGCTGAGTCACTTCAATTTTGTCCGACTCTGCAACCCCATGGACTGTAGTCTGCCAGGCTCCTCTGTCCATGGGATTCTCCAGGCTAGAATACAGGAGTGGGTTGCCATGCCCTCCTCCAGGGGATCTTCCTGACCCAGGGATTGAACCCACATCTCTAATGTCTCCTGCATTGGCAGGCAAGTTCTTTACCACTAACGCCTCCTGGCAAGCCTTAAGTGTCTTACATGTATTAATCTCTTGTTACAGTTTCTATTGGCTTTCCATCCCACTCAGAGCAAAATACAAAACCTTCACGATGGTGTGATGTCCAGCGTGAGTTGGTACCTGACACTGCTCTCCCTTCATACCGCACAGCCTCCCCCTTATTCCTTGAACATAGCTGGTGCTCTCCTGCCTCAGAGCCTGTGAACTTACTATTCTGCCTTCCTGACGTTCTCCTTCCCCCAACTGAACTCCCTCACCTCCTGCAGGTCAGACTTTCCATATCTACCTCCTTATGTAATGTGCACCTGCACACCCAATTTGCTCCCTGCAGCCTTTCCTCCCTGTTTTATTTATTTATCTTTAGCATATATCACCCCCTGACAAACTATTTGTTTATTGTCTGTTTGCTCCCAATGGATGAAAAGTGAAAGTGCTGGTCATTCAGTCGTGTCTGACTCTGAGCTGAATGGCGTGTTTGGGGATCACGAGAATGTTGTGGACTTGGGCTCTACAGATGGTTCAAGATTCCCAAATGAATGTATTCTCTTGGGGAGAGCTGGACAACACACAGATGGACTGACATTCGGAGTGGCAAACATCCCACCGAGCACTAGTCTGGAGGAGGAGGACCGGGCCCTGAAAGCCATCTAATGTATTTTGAAGGATTTCACTCAGACCCAAGATGATGTCTTGAATTACTCTTCAGGTTCCTGCTCATGGGAATCTGGGTTTTCTCCAAGGGAAGTCAGGTAGCCACGTTCCCTATGGAACCTAAGTCAGGCAACCAACGGTACTTCAGAAGCAGGGCTCTGTGTCTTACGCCTCCCCTCTAAAACTGTAACAGAACTGAGCTTCCATATGTCATAGAAGAAAGTAGGAGGCTTATTTGCTTAGGAAACAGCATGGTTGAAATAATCGGACTGTAAGAAGGAAACTGTGTCTCATCTTACCAGATGCTCGTGTCCTGAAAAACTATACAAGAAAATGACATGTTCACGATCTGAATGTTTCAGTCAGCTAGGTGATCCTGCTGATTCAAAGATTCCTATGGGAAATATTTTGGTAAACAACCCTTAGTTTAGAGTTTCAAACATGAACCCCATTTCTATACTTTCCAGTTTACCCATAGCAAAGCCTTTCTTTACATCAGCCAGTCTCAGCTCTGAAAGCCACCTTGCGGAATTTCAGTGTCAGTTATGCCAAGTAACCATCTCTTGGCTGTGAAATGGTTTTCTGGCAGGCTTTCAAAGACAAGGACAGATGGCATTCCATGGGGGTACTCCCAGCTCGTTGTTTTAGCAAATATTGACACTTCTGTAGGAAACAGATCCAGATACTGTTTCTTCCTAACTCATCTTGGCAATCCTGAAGGTTTGGAGAGATATAGGGCAGCAGAATTGGGAAAGTGCACTTGCCACTGAATTAAGAAAGACATACATCAGGGAGAGTCATGTTCACAGTTAACTGATGCTTGTAAAAGGCACCGAGTAGTAAACAACACACTGATCACAAAGCACTTTCAAACAGAAATAAGACAGAGAGGGAAAGAGGAGACAACTGAAGGAAAACAATTACTGTATGAAACTCTTTTTTTTTTTTTAAGGTTCTTTCTAATCTAGATGTCAGTAACAGCAAGGCTATGATAGTTTTACTGAGAAAATCAGGGGATATTTGCTGTAATTCAAAATTAGGATATACTGGTAAAAAGCACTGAAAATCCATCATACACTGTCCTTCCTAGAGGGCAATTGGCAGAATATGTCTAATTCCTCCAAAAGTTTATATTCTTTCACTCAAAAATTTGGGAGAATTTATGCTATGCAAATAATCTGATGCATGCCCAAAATTATATATAAAAGAAGTCTATCATGAAGTAGTTTATAATAGAATATAACAACAACTAAGCAACCTATTAGTGGAAACTATTTAAATTAAGGTACATGTGTATTCTGAGATATTTTGCACCCTGTAAAGATGACCGTATAGAACTATATTTGTTTATATGGAAGATCAATAAGTGGTGTAAGCATTATAAGTGGTTTTTATAAAGCAGTTACCAAAAAAATTGTTACCAAAACAAATTATTTTTATAAAAATTGTTATATAACTTACATATGGTAAGTTATATAAATTATAAAAATTATTTTATAAAAACAATATAAATACAGGTGTGGGTATTACATTAAAAAGTAATTTTATCTTGGGTGGTGAAATTCTAGGTGATTTTAAGTTCCTATTGCCTTTCTGTATTATCTATTGGTGTTGTTTAACAAGGAACATAGATTGCTTTTATCAGCAGGAGAAAAACTAAAAAGTATTTCAAGTTGTAGAAAGGAAGTCACTGATAAGTTTTATCCACTTCTCTTACAAAAGCCCAACACTGTTTGGCTGGGACCCCCAGCGGGTGAGAAGTGGGGGACAGGACAAGAGTCAGTGCAGATGGAGCCTTGAAGGTAAGACATGAGGCACAGGGTTCAGGCGGCTTCCCAGACAAGCCCCCAACCTGTCTGCCCTTACCTGAGCAGGCCTCCAGAGTGCTGACATCATTGTTGTAACTCCTGTTCCACAACACTCCTTCCTTTACCTTGGCTCTGAGTTTGCCAGTAACTCGGCAGCACCCAGAGTATCGCAGTCTTTACTCAGGAAAAAATATCGTTCTTACATAATAACAAGAACAAAACAAAAACAGAAGGAAAATTGAAAAATATCTGATTACTTTCCTAGAAATGCCCTAACAAGTTACCACACAAAAACTTGGTGGCTTAAAACGACAGGTGTTTCTCTCACAGTTCCAGGGACCAGAAAGTCTGACATCAAAGGGCGGGCAGGGCCGTGCTCTCTGCAGGCTCAAGGGGAGAACCCTTCTGAGCTTCCTCCAGCTTCCAATGGCTCGTCACTCCAACCTCTGCCTCCATATTCACCTTGCCTTCTTCTCTGTAGGGCGGTGTGTGTCCCTGTCTGTTTTGTGGATTCAGCCCCACCCCGAATCCAGTGTGCTTTACCTCAGTCCTGACCTGCAAAGACCCTATTTCCAAAAAAGGTCACATTTTGAGGTCTGGTATGGTGACATCAATTAGGAGGGTCTATTGGCAACCCACTCCAGTACTCTTGCCCGGAGAATCCCATGGACAGAAGAGCCTGGCAGACTACAATCCAAAGGGTCACAAAGAGTTGGACGCAACTGAAGTGACTCAGCATGCATGCACATTCAACCCACTACAATATCATAAACAAGATTTGGTCAGCAAGCAGAAACTATGGCTAGTATTTATCTTTTAAAAAGATGAGTAAAGGGACTTAGCTGGTGGTCCAGTGGTTAAGAATCTGCCTTGCAAAACCAATACAATATTGTAAAGTAAAAAAAAAAAAAATCTGCCTTGCAATGCAGGGGACTTGGGGAACTAAGATCCCACATGCCATGGAGGTACCGAGCCTGTGTGCCACAGGGAAAGATCCCAAGTGACACAGAAAAGATTCCGTATGTCCCAACTAAGACCTGATGCAGTCAAATAAATAAATATTAAAATTATTTTATTTTAAAAAAGGTAGATGAAGGCAGTCAAAGTTTGGCGGGGGCTCAGAAGCAGATCTAGATGGCCCAGGAAGGCCTGCTTTCTGTTCTTGTAGTTTGGCAATCAGAAAGCTGCTGCTGAGTTAAGATCAGATAGAGATTCCAGAATTTGGGAAGATAAAGCTACTAATTAGAAAAAACCAGCAAGGACAAAGAAACAGGCAGGACTTGGTTAATGATGTGAATTAGTAAAGAGAATAGTATAGCTGCGATCAAAAATACAAGTATGCTTGAGAGATGATTAAACAAATGAGAATTCAGGTGCTAAACTAAACCTCTGTTAGATAATTAAAAAAACCATCAACCTTATTAAATAATGATCAGGGTTGTTGGCCTCAAAACGAGCTTCTTATTAACAAAGGAGCAGTAAATCGGTCCTCGGCAAACTGCACTTATATGAATTCTCAGTGCTGGTTGCTTGGGTTTCCTACTTTGTGGATGACCAGTGACTTTCCCTACAATCCACTTTATCTGCTGCTTCCCTCATCAAATAGTGTAAAGTTGGAGAGTGAAAACCAATGTGAGTGTTAGACTTTCAAAATGTCATCAGGCAGGGGCATGTGCAAAAAATAAGGAGGATGCATCACAAAGATGGAAAGCTGTCAGAGAGGATGCTGTTCAGATTCTTATTCCAGTTGGAGATTATTAAGAATTATTTTCTAAAGCTGTGTGGTGGTGTCATCGGACTGAAAGCCTCATAGTTAAGTAAGAACATGAATTTGGTTGTAATTTAACATAACTCCTCATTGGTCACCAAGACTTTGAGACACTCAAGGTGAGCAGGGAACTTAGAAACCTGTCCAGTTCAAGTTCTGACTGTGCTGGCAAGAGGCACAGGGTCCAGAGATGTAGGTACCCTTCCCAGGATGATTTGCTTGGGGCTGCTGCTGCTGCTGCTAAGTCGCTTCAGTCGTGTCCGACTCTTCCTGACCCCATGGACTGCAGCCTACCAGGCTCCTCCGCCCATGGGATTTTCCAGGCAAGAGTACTGGAGTGGGTTGCTATTGCCTTCTCCTTGCTTGGGGCAAGTTAGGATTAAACTGAAGAATCCCAAGCTCTCCCCACATATGTACCATAGGCTATGATCAATCTGATCAGGCAGCTCTTTTTTTCTTATTAGTTTTATTTTATTGATGTAAAGTCAATTTACAATGTTTTGTTAATTTCTGCTATACAACAAAGTGATTCAATTATATATGTACATTCTTTTTTATATTCTTTTCCATTATGGTTTATCCCAGGATATTGAATATAGTTTGCTATGCTGCACAGTAGGATCTTGTTTATCCATTCTATATATAATAGTTTGCATCTGCTAACTCCAAAGTCCCAATCCAATGCCAAGTTCCCAATAGTTTACATCTACTAATCCCAAACTCCCAATGCCAAGTTCCCCTTGGCAACTACAAGCCTGTTCTCCATGTCTGTGAGTCTGTTTCTGTTTCATAGATTGTCTGTTTCATAGTCTACTTCTGTGTCACATTTTAGATTCCACATGTAAGTGATATCATATAATATTTGTCTTTCTCAGTCTGACTGACTTCACTCAGTATGATCATGTCTAGGTCCATCCATATTGTTTAGGCAGCATTTCCTAAATACTCAGACTGTCAGTGTGAAGTGCTGCTCTACTTTGAACAAACCATTCTGGTTTTACATTTGTATGTTAATTTACTATGAGTGGCTAAAATAATATTTTTAGTCAAAAAGAACTAGATGCCCAGTAGTACTGAATAAATGGTTTCTGAATAAGTAGAATACAAAAATCAGACCAAGGGGCAGCAGCTCATTTGATGTGCCAAAGACAGATATCCACCCTCTCCACCCTGGTCTTGGGAAGACCATCAGCCCCATCTTCCAGCTTCCTTTGCACTTAGGTGAGGCCACATGGCTGAGTTCTGGACAATGACATGTGAGCGAAAGTCATGGGGGCCACTTCCAGGCTTGGCCCATAAAATCCTCCCAACCGGGCTTGATCTTCACTCTCTCCATCTGCCAGCTGAATGGAGAGAAGGCTGAGGACCTAAAGGAGGATACCAATGAGAAGAGGGCCTGTGTCCTCAAGTGACACCAAAGAGCACAGACTTCCTCTATTGTAAACCCCTTTCTGGACTGTGAAATAAAAAAGCAAACTTTCACTGGGTTAGGTCACTGAGTCTGGGGGTTGTTTATGATAGTGGTTAGCCACCCTGACTAGGTTTGTGTGACTGGTTAGACAGAACAGGCCCACAATAGTTTAGGGATCCACCATTCATAGACAGGACCAAGGCTGGTTACAGCTATTTCCCTTTACTCTCACGTGTCTCTATTGCAAACTGTTGTAGATTTGTCATTCGCTGCTGACTGGCCTCACTCCATTGTTTCCTAGACCTCTTTTCTTAATTCCCTTTGTGTCCCTGCAATTCCCTTACACACACACACACACACCCACCCACTGACCCACCTACCCACCTAACTGCAAACTCGGAAACCCTAACCTGACTTTTAAGAATTCCAATTCACATACAGAGACAAGGTGTCGGGGTGGGGATGGGGGCAGCAAAACTACTTAGCTTGTTGAGTTTCCCGGCATAAGCCTGGCCTTACACAAGCATACTTCTCACAGGAGGAGACTTAGGTGCCCAGATCAGTGGCAGCATTTTGCCCCGTTCACATCTTGCTTCCCTAATAGGACTGTAAGCTCTTGTCCTCCCCTACTTTGTATCCCAATGACTGTCACCAATGGGTGCCTACTGTGTTGCTGATAGTAATTGAGGCTGACATGGACAAATAGGAGTCAAAACAGTGTAGGGATCACCAAAGAGCCACACCACACAGGCTGCTGTAAAAACAGGGCTGGTTATTTTTGTGTAAGAGATCAAGAAGGATGGAGCAATGATGTACTAAGAGACAAAAACAGTACTTCATTTCCCTTTGCAGAGAAGATAAGATGTGAGCTAGTTTCGTAACAGGCAACAAAAGCCGTGGGAAGAACGAGGTGATTGAGAAAGGGCATCCTCTCCTGCAGGAAGAGGAGGATGAGTCAGGAGTAAACAAGGAACAGCACGGAGGCAGTGTGGACTGTGGTGGAAAGTGGAGAGATTGAATTCTGACTCTGGCATTGACCGAGGGCATGTCCACGATCACGACCCTGAAACTCAGGTTCCTTGTCTAGACAATACAAAACGGAGGTAGTACCTACTTCATAGAGTTGCTGTGAGGAGTAAATGAGATCCTGCCTGGAAAGGTCCCAAAAGAGTGGGGTTCAGTACATTGTAGCTCCTCTAATGAAAGCCGTATGTGACCATGGCTCACAGATGGTAATCATCACCATCCCAATGTCCAAAGCAACTTTCCGAAGATTACAGACTAACAAGAGAGCAAGAATAAAGTTCCTCTTCATGAAGTACCATTGATTCATCAAGACTGGTAGATATTAGACTGCAAATCAGGTCATTCATGAACGTATTTTGCAGAAGCCTTTGGCAAAATGTCTCACAATTGCAGATTCATTTAAATTCCTGTGACTATGCCTGTTACGAAACTAGCTATGCTTAATAGCTATCTTAATAGCGTAATAGAATAGCTATGTAATTCTTCATAGATAATATGATTTATATCTTAATTTATATCTTAGATTTTAAATATGCTATTAATCCTGGAAATTGTTTTGCTTAACCCTGGAATTTTTACCACAAATTTATATTTCTTGTGGCTCATATTAGCAGAAATTTTCTAAAAGAAGGATACAAGGTTTTGACCAGTTCTCTTTCCTACTAATTTCAGATAGATAAATTGTTATGAGAAAAAATACTTGTGTTTACCTCACACCAGAAGTGTTTCAGTGATCTCTTTCATGTCAAGTTGCAATCTTATATTTATAGGGGTAAGCCAGATTATTGCATGAAGGGCTCAGAATGTACTGTTGTAATGTTATTAATTCAGTCATTAATTATTCATGAAATATTTCACTAACCATACTACACAGCTGCAGTTGCATTTTTAGATTTTCCTTCCACTTGTCTGATGTTCTCTTCTGACACAGATTATGTTAGTTAATGAGACTGTGTAACAAATTACCCCACAACTTAGTGGCTTGAAACAATATTTATTATCTTAGAGTCATTTCTGAGTCAGAATCTATGTGCAGCTTACATACATCTTTAGACTTGGGGATCTTTTACAACGCTGTGATCAAGGAGTTGGCTAGGGCTATCATCATCTCAAACCTCAAGCATGGAAGGACCTGCTTTAAGCTTGTTCAAGTGGCTGTGGCAGGCCTCGGGTCCTCACTGGCTGTTGGCTGAAGATACCAGTGCCTTTCCATGTGAGCTGCTTCTTTTTTTTTTAATTTCTTAATAGGAGGATAATTGTTTTACAATGTTGAGTTGGTTTCCATCTCACAATGACACAAATCAGCAATAATTATATATATAACCCCTCTGTCTTGAGCCTCCCTAACCCCTCCCATCCTACCCCTCTAGGTCGTCAGAGAGCACCAGGCTGGGCTCCCCTGTGTTACACAGCAGCTTCCCACTAGCAATCAATTTTGCACAGCCACATGAGCTGCTATATAGGGCTACTCTCCAAGAGGGAGAGAGCAAGAGATGCATAGAGAAGGTAAGTGCTTTGATCTGAATGCTTGTGTTCCCCCCAAATCCATGTGTTGACACCTAGCCCCTAAGGTGATGGTATTTGAAAGTGGGGCCTTTGGAAGGTGATTAGGTGATGAGCCCCCTTAAGAAAGCTGTTGAGGGGTTTCCTTGGTGGTTCAGTGGTAATGAGTTCTCCTGCCAATGCAGTTAGATCCCCGGTCTGGGAAAATCCCACATGCCACAGAGCAGCTAAGCCCGCACACCATAACTACTGAACCTGTGCTTGAGCCCCAGGGAACCGCAACTACTAAGCCCCCAAGCCACAACTACTGAAGCCCAAGAGCACTCTGGCCCATGCTCTGCAACAAAAGAAGTCACCGCAATGAGAAACGAAAAGGAACCCCCAATCGCCACAACTAGAGAAGAGCCCACGAAGAAAGGAAGACCCAGCACAGCCAAAAATAAATAAATTAATTTTTAAAAAGCCACTGAGAAAGCTCCCTTGTCCTTTCCACTCTGTGAGGATATAAGAAGCCAGCTGTCTGCAACCCAGACGAGGCCTCTCACCAGACTAACCATGCCGGCACCTTGACCTTGTACTTTCAGCTTCCAGAACTGTAAGCAATAAACTTCTGCTGTTTATAAGTTACCCAGTTCTATAGTATTTTGTTATAGCAGCCTAAACAGACTAGGATAGTAAGCAAGATATAAGACACAGTCTTTTTATAACCCAATATTGGAAATGACATTACATCACTTTGGCCATACTCTATTTGTTAGAAGAGAGTAACCAGGATCAGCCCACACCCAAGAAAAGGGGAGGACAGGAAGTCATTTCAGAACATGTCTGCCTCACAAGATTGCATTTAAAGCAGTGCTTCTCAAGCTAATCCTGGCGATAGATCAGCTTTCTTTCCCCTGTTATAGGTCAGTACCTTTGTACAATAAAAAACACAGATGGCTTTTCAAGGCCTTTACAAGTCAGCAATTCGTACTTTTCACTTGGCTATTCCTGGGAAGAGGGATTCTAGAAAAAAATTTTTTAAAAACCTCAAACAAACAAACAAACCCATTCCCCACTCTCTCTGACTTCCTAAAAATGGGATCTTTTGTTATGTTGAAGGTCAAAGGCATGTAGGATTGATTATGAGTCCCCTGTTTAACATTTGGCTTCAAGGTCCTTTCTGTGCCCGCATTCTCACCAGTCTGTAAGCCACAGATTTGAATTGCATGGTCTGACTCAACATTAAAAAAACTAAGATCATGGCATCTGGCCCCATCACTTTATAGCAAATAGAAGGGGAAAAAGTGGAAGCAGTGACAGATTTTATTTTCTTGGGCTCAAAAATCACTGCAGACAGTGACTGCAGCCATGAAATTAAAAAACGCTTGATCCTTGGAAGGAAAGCTATGACAAATCTAGACAGTGTATTAAAAAGTAGAGATATCACTTTGCCAACAAAGGTCCATATAGTCAAAGCTATGGTTTTTCCAATAATCATGTATGGATGTGAGAACTGGACCATAAAGAAGGATGAGTGCTGAAGAATTAATGCTTTTGAATTGTGGTGCTAGAGAAGACTCTTGAGTGTCCCTTGGACCATGAGGAGATCAAACCTGTCAATCCTAAAGGAATTAACCCTGAATATTCATTGGAAGGACTGATGCTGAAGCTGAAACTCCAATATTTTGGCTACCTGATTCAAAGAGTCAACTCACTGGAAAAGACACAAATGCTGGGAAAGATGAAGGCAAAAGAAGGGGCAGCAAAGGATGAGATGGTTAATTGCATCACCTCAATGCATGCAACTCAATGGACACGAATCTGAGCAAACTCTGGAAGACAGTGAAGAACAGAGGAGCCTGATGTGCTGTACTCTGTGGGGTCTCAAAGATTCAGATACAACTTAGTGACTGAACAACAAGTCTGACAGATACTATGATTATCAGCTCACATTTTAAAGGTGAGGAGTCAGCCCCTTCTCCAACTATATCAGGAAGTTTGAAAGTCCTTCCTGTTGAGCATCTATTGGGATCCTTCAAAACACATCTCAAGTGTAAAAGATTCAATTCAACGGAAAAAAAAAAATGTTTTGAGTACTGACTGAGTGAAAGTTTCTGGGACATACTACCTTGAAGAAGGTATCAACTCTGTTCTCACCTGGTTTACGGCACTTACTTTATGGTCATTTACATCTCCAAAATATTTAGGCATTTGAGAACATTCTTTCGCTCCCCAATGAGACCATTAACTTACAGAGCAAAAGTACTTCATTTCCTATCCTTCACACCATCAGGCAGTTCAGTGGGTCCTCAGAAAACACTGAGCTAGATGTCTGAATTCAGCAATGTTAACCAAGCCCAGAACCTGAATCCCTGTCCAGGGACTAAGTGTCCCCAATCTCACCAATCTGGCAGAGCATCTCTCTTCCAGCCTCTTCACACCTGATAACCCACTCTCCAGGGCTTAAAGTAGAAGCCGACTTTTCAGAAGTCTGCTTCTGCTCCCCTGGTTCTCATACAGCAAACTGGCATCTGGTGTGGAGTTCTCATTACATTAGCCCCAAGACAGAGGAGAAAACCAGGTAGAGGAAGGGGCCTTTAAAAACAAGTCTTGCTCAATTTCTTACACAACTGCCAACCCTCAGCTGGGTATGCCCACCCTCTCCCTCCCTGCCCCCTCCCCAGGAAGGGAGTGAGTTAGCAAAACTTACAATGGCAAGGCCCAGTGCTGAGCACAAAGGTAAGCCAAACAGGTTTTTTTTTTTGCCCTCAAGAATGTATAATGGACAAATCAGGTCAATTTCAACTACAATGCAAAGTGAAATGTGCCAAGTGTTGCAATGTTGGCATATGGAGAAATCACTGTGGGAGAACAGATTGGGGAAGAGAATTCCAAATGGTGAAAATTCAAAGGATATATCTTTGGGTTAAGCCTTGGAGGATGGGTAATACAAATGATGGGTAACACTCAGAGACCACTTCCTATCTACCCAGTGCTGTGGTTGGTGGTATACACACCTCATTTAGGGGGTCACAACAGGTGTCCCAAAGGGGTGCTCTCATTAGTCCCACTTCACAGTGAGGAAACAGGTACTGAGAGTGACCGATTTGTCCAAGGTCCACGCTAGTAAGCAGTAGAGGGGGGATTTGGACGCATACAGGGTAACGATGGAGCACTAGCGCTCTTAACTCTCATTTAAGGAGCAAAGGAGATGGTGAGGGAAGGCCTAGCCTCTGGCAGGGCAAGCCGGAGGAAGCAGGAGGGAACAGATGACAGTTCTGTTTGATCCTTCTGGCAGCTTTGGAATCTATGTCAAACTCTCAGCTTTACAATACATTGCCTCTGATCTCCCCACATCCTATTGAACAGGTACTTCTATTCCCATTTTACAGATAAGAAAACTGAGCCACAGAGAAGTAACTTTTCAAGGTCACACGACTGGTAGTGGCGCTGGGATCTGAACCTACTGTGCCAGCTCAGTGTTCTCACGTGGGTGGAAGGCCTCTGCATGCCGCCCAGTGCCTCGACTTCCCGCCCCCCACCCCCACCTCAGTCTATACATCCTGTCCCTTCCTCTCCACCTTTACCCCGGACCCCCTACTCCCACCCCGCGGTTTCAGCCACAACCGCCCAGCCGACCACCACAGGGTTGAAAGCCACTTCGCGCCCAGAACTACTTCTGCTCCCAGGAAGCTTTGCGTTCCCCCGGAATAAAGAGCCTTTGAGCGCGGGGCCCCGCCCCGCGCGGGCCCCTCCCACGGGCGCCGGCCCGGGGCGACCGTGGGCGTGTCCCCGGCGGCGGCGCCCGCGGCCCGGGGCGGAGCCTGACTGCCGCTCGGGGCTGCGGGGCAGCCCGAGAGGGCGAGCTCTGGCGGCAGGTGGCTCCTCCTCCGCCACTCCGCAGCCGCAGGTACCCGGCCGGCTGCGGTGGAACCGCCTTTGTACCCTCCTCCGGGGGCCCGCGACGGCCGCTGCGCGCCCAGGTCCATTGTTTCGCCGCTCTGTCTCTTCCGGGCAGGTGCTGGCGGCGCACGGGGCCAGCACGTGCCAGAGCCGCGGCCTGAGCGCCCCTAGGGATCCGCGGGCGCCCGGTGGGGCGTCCTCGGGCGCGCGGCGGGGGATGAAGTACTTGAAGCCGTGGTGGTCGAACGGTGGTAGCCTTTTTCACCTCACCATCCTGCTGAGCTTGGCGGAGCTCCGCCTGGATCTGGACCTAGACCTAGACCTCTACCTGCTGTTCCCGCCGCGCACTCTGCTTGGAGATGAGCTGCTGCTCCGGAACGGCCAGACGAGCCACATCTCCGCGCTCAGTCCTTTCCCGGCCTCGGGAGGGTGGGAGCGCGCCGAACTGCTGCACCCCAAGTGCTGGGAGCGGGACCCCGCGGCGCCGCCAGAGGGCCGACTGCTCCGGGAGGTGCGCACGCTGGGGGTCCCCTTTATCCCCAGCATCCGAGTGGACGCGTGGCTGGTGCACAGCGTGGCTGCAGGCGACGCCGACGGGGCGCACGCGCTGCTCGGCGCCGCAGCCGCCTCGTCTGCCGGGGGAGTGGGTGCCGGCGTGGACGGCGTTAGCCAGGCTGCGCCGGGTGGCGGCGGGGGTCCGCGAGCGGTTCAGAGTAGCTCGTTGGCCGCCGGGGAGGAGGAGGAGAAGGCACCCGCGGAACCGACGGCTCAAGTGTCGGACGCCGACGGACACGCGAGCGAGGTAACAGGAGAGCGGGACGCGAGCGGGTACTGGGGGACCTGGCAGGGAGTCCTGGTTGTGGCGGGCGGGGGTGGCGGTGGGGGCGGCACGCCTGCGTACCTCCACCCGTCGCCCCCGGGCAGGTGGGGTTTGCAGGTTTGAGGACAACTGTGAGCCTCTCCTTTTTGTGAATTCGACCGAGGAAGGCTTAGTGCTGTCGCTATGGCTCTTAGGCTTTGGGGAACCAAGTAGGTGAAGTCATCAGTTAGCTTATGAGGGAGGACGGTATGCTGGAAATTTTCTGGCCCACTATCTTCGTTTAGTACCTCGTGTAAAATGACTTATCTTTTTCCGGAACCGAAGGCGGCCTTGGGCTCCGGGAGGATACACGTTTCTCTTAACCGCGCTCCCAGCCCAACGCGCTCACCTCCTTCGGATATGAACCCATTGCAGTTCGTTTTTAGATGCTTCTCTGGATTGAGGGGCTATGGTCAGTGTCCACTCCGAGGCCCGCGCACAGACCGGTCTGCTCTTACCTAACGATTCTCCACACCTAACAATCCACCTCCCCCCAGAACTTGTGTAACCCCTTAGCATAAAGAACACGGGTACCCTGACGGTCACCTAGTGACTAACGAGTTGCCTTTGGTTCGTAGGTTCAAACCTTTCAGTTTAACTTCCTTTTAAAACAAAGTTCACCAGAATCTGTTGACTGAAGTGTCTGGTGCTCCCAACGGCGAGTTGGTGTCTACAGACACAGCATAGCAATTTCCAAAAAATCGCCTTATACAAAGTTCCTCCAAAGGGACCTCTGTAATTCGCCCAAACCTCAGTGTTAGCAATTGGTATTGATCCGCAAGAGTTCCTTGGACGTTGTTTTTGTGGAGTGCAATCTTATGCAAAATGGGGTCAGACTGGTTTGTTTGCTGCTCTTCAGAATTGGCCTGTTTGTGTAGGCAGTTGCCAGACGAGCTTCTCCGCCCTCTCCTAGAGGGGTCATTGTGCCCAAGTGCCGGGTGATTCAGTGTTAAACGTATCCGATCCCTGCCTCTTCCTGGGGCCGGAACTAATGGGATGGGGGTGGGGGAGTCTCGGTGGGCTCCGAACAAACGGAGGGTAGGGGTGGGTAGGTCCTTTCTGCTCGCTCCTCCAGCCTCCACCCTGGGGGGTGGTCTCACCTGAATCCATCCCCGTGCAGGGGTGGAGCGTTCTGTGCCACTCCCCTTCCCGATTCCGTGCCACCCAGGGATGAAACCCAGTGTTGGATGCTGTCCCAGATAGCACCCTGCCCCCATCACCGCTCAGTGCCAACCGGCCTGTGAAGTGTGCGAGGACCTGGAGGCACAGGAGGCTGCTCTTCAAGGACTTCGCTCCCCTGCCCAGGCTCTCCTGGTTGATATCTCTTTAGACCAGCAAGGCTGCCATGGGGGAAAGCTCTGGGGACCTAGGCAGAGCCAGACCTTGGATGCCCTGAGCCCAGATTTCTTAAGGAAGAGGGCAAGGTTCACCCCAGGCCATTCTCCTGGTATCACCTCCTCCAGCTGACATGTGCGGACCTGCGGGACTGTGGTAGCTGTTGGGATGACCTGGTTTTGTTCATTCTGGCAATAATTAGCTGTCGAGCACCTTACAGTTTTCACAGCCAGTTCACCTGTATTAGTAACACCTTTTACATGCCCCGTGTGAGGTCCACGGGCCAGGCATCCTTATATCCAATTCATACTTGGAAAATAGAGATCCAGTGAGTTTGAGGGGCTTGGCTAAACCAGCACAGTTAATTAGTACCAGAAGTGGATCTAGACCCTGAGCCCCCCTGACTCCCAGGCTGGCACATTAAGCATCTCCACTGCACTTCTCTGTGCAAGCGTGCAGCTGGAATGGGGATTACCCCCATTCCTGACCCCAGCACCACTGCTCTCCACTGCTGGATTGACTTTAAGAAGCAAATTGTACCATCAGTAATGCCGAAGTTAGACTTGGAAACCATGACTCTGGAGAAAATGGGCTGAAAAAACAAAACAGCTCTGGTTTTTGCAATCAGCAAACCTGGGTGTGGGGGCATCACATAATAATGTGCCCTCATATGGACTACCTTATCCCGTCCAGGCCTCAGTGTCTCATCTGTTGAGTGGGAGAGTGATGCTTCCCTCGGGTGCCGTGCCCATTAAGTGGGAAAAGCATGTATGAAGTGCCAGCCTGGTGCCTGGGATATGATTGTTTTCTTTTGCCCCCATCCTCAACACACCCTCCTTAACCGGTCCCCACTCAACATTTTGTCTTGTTTGTCTCTGTGTCTAGCTTGATTGGTTGTCTGTTAAGGAGGTGGGGTGGGTTGGAGCCAGACTGCCTGGTTTGGGATCCCAGTTACACCATGCATTGTTCTGTGACCTTGGGCCATTTCTGAATCTATCTGTGCTTTATTATCACCTGCACAATAGGAATAATATAGGTGCCTACTGCAGGGGGTTGTTGTGAGAATTAAACGATTCATACCATGGAATAGGCTTAGAACTGTGCCTGTCCCGTCTTAAATGCTCAAGGTTAACTTCAAAGAGAGGGAGTGCTGTGACATAAGAACATCTTAAGTTTGTTACAGATAATTCTGGTGGCTTACATTTGAGTTGTAGGAGATTCTGGTTTTATAGTATAACTGTCCATAATTTTTGTACATGTGCAAAAATATTTTGGAGTAGGGGATTTTCCAAGTATCAAAAGAAGTACAGTTTTGGTTTCATTTCTTAGTGAGGCTAATCATTAGTTGCACACAGTATGTGGAATTCCCCAGGGCAGACAAGCTTCCCTTCCTGACCACAGCCATTCACTCACAACTTATGAGGCACATGTTCTTCAAAGTCATGTACTGGTTAAACAAAGAAATCAACGGTAGTTGCAGAATTGAATGTGTGAGCATATTTGAAGATGGGGTGACTACTTAACAGCCAGCAGCCGTATTTCAGAGAGCTGTTGCCACTTTAAAATTGAGAGGGCTTGTGGTCATCTTGATGTGGTTTCATGCCGTGGGACAGATGGGGACCTTCTGCTGGGTGAGGGGTCCAGCAGGACCTCTGACCTTTGGAGTTGGTTTCTTGAGGTCACAGGAAGAATCTGATACAGTCAATATTTGCTTTTAAGAGTATATAAAGGGAAGAGAAAGCAGGTTGTTAAAGTGATTGTTAAAGTGAAAGTTGGTTTTTGTTTCAAAATCAAAGATAGTCCCTGATGCCTGGGCAGTTGGAGATAGATGAAATTTCAAACACTTGCTTGTTTTCAACTTACAACCATGGTACAGAAATAGTCTTTTCTGTAATGATATGCATTGCAGTACAACGTTTCACAGTAGGCTTTTTACTTACTAAAATACGCAATGAAGATGCACCTATGATCTTCTCATGGGAAAGAATAGCATGGGTCACTGTATTAGTGTTGTTGCTGTTTAGTTGCTCAGTCGTGTCCGACTCTTTGCTGCCCTGTGGACTGTAGCCCGCCAGGCTCCTGTGTCCATGGGATTTCCTAGAATACTGGAGTAGGTTGCCATTTCCTTCTTCAGGGGATCTTCCTGACCCAGGGATCGAGCTCGTGTCTCCTGCATTGGCAGAGGGCTTCTTTGCCACTGAGCCACCTGGGAAGCCTATTAGTGTCCTAGGCTGCTGCGACACAGTAACATGAACCAGGCGACTTAACAGAAATTTACTGTCTCACAGTTCTGGAGGGAAAAAGGTGGAGAGAGGGTCTCAGCAGTTCTGAGGTTCCAGGCTGTGATGGTGAGGCTGAAGGTTGTGAGGGAGAGGTTGCAGGAGTTTCCAGGCCTCGCTCCTGGTTTCTGGTCATTTGCTGGCAGTCTTCGATGGCCCTTGCTTTTTACTGCATCAGCCCAGTCTCTGCCTTCTTCACATGGCACTGTCCCTGTACGCATGCCTGTACCCAGATTTCCCTCTTGAAAGGACACCAGTCATAAAGGATTAGGGGCCCACCTTCTCATCCTAAGCAATTACATCAGCAGTGGCTCAGTTTCCAAATGAGCTCACATTCTGGGGTACCGAGGGTTATGACTTTGAACACATCAATTTTGAGGGACTCAGTTCAATCCGTTATGCTGTCACCATCTCCCCTTTCTGGGAACTCTTGGGGGTGTTCCACTTGCTCACCAGTTGTTGAAAGTCTGCGGTGTCTAGAAGCAGCTGGACTACGTGTGGGACCATTTGCAGCACGACTTGGTGTAAGCTCTTGAGCCAAAAAGCTCTTGAGCCAAAAGCTCTTGAGCATACTGGTTTTTGGCTGGCTTGTTGTGCCACAACCCCAAGGAACCCCAGACTTCTTCCAGTCAGCCTTTGACCTAAAGTGGTAGGTTACAGAGACACCATCTCTCCAGGGTCTGAGTCTCCCCTCGCTCGCCCTACTTCTCGGCTTCACTCAGAATTGGAGCGCAGGGCCCAATCTGTGGGCAGACTCAGGCAGGCGGCTCTCGTGGTCAATGTGCTGGCCCTGGAGCTTCACTGCTGACTGGTTATATGATCCGCAGCACACTTGTTAACCTCCCTGTGCCTTGGTTCCCTTATCTGAAATGGGTTGGTAAGAGTCCCTTCAGGAGGATTAAAGAGATCACATGCGTTCTTTGGGGTTGGCACTTGGTAAGCCCTCCATGTTAGCAGCTGCTGTTAACTCAGCGGGGGCAGGAGGCGCTCCAGTGCCCCTTCCTAACTTATTCCTCTGTGCTTTGTTGCCACATACAGGTCTCCAGAGCATGCCTTGTTCTTTCCCGTTTTCATCTGGGAAGCCCCCCAGGGGTCCTCATTGCCTACCGGTTTGCTATTTTGTTGTTCAAGGCTCCCCATCTGATGCAGCTCCCTGTTCTGAGTTCATCTCTCCAGCTGGCCCACACCTGTAGCCTACTTGGCTACTTCGACTTTCTCCCTTCCTCTTCCCCAAATAGCCGGTTCTTTCCTACCTTTGACTCGGTTACCTTTGCCCAGAATGTGTCCTTTCATTTCTTTCAAGTCTTTTGCTGTTAAGTTCTCACTCCTCTCCACTATTACCTCAAGCATTTCCTGTTCTTTCCTTTGTGCCCTACTGCATTTTGTGACATTTCTTCTATGGGACTTGTGTTCTCTACTTTGAACTGCAGCGCCTTAAGTGTGGAAACTGGGTCTTCACTCTAATGTGCAAGTGGCACCCAGGGACAGGATTAGAAGCAGAAGCCCGTTCAATCAGCCTGTGTTGAGCTCCTCATTCATCCTCCACGTTGACTCTGCAGAGCTTCTCGGGTGCGGAGAGCTCACGTGTCTTGAGACCTTCCAGGCCAAAGTTCCAACTACAAATATACGAAATATATGAAATCCTGATGGGCTCTCTGACTGCTTAATGCCGATTTGAGTGGATGGGGCAATGGAAAGCAGACTTTCAGGTTGGCATATAATTCATCAGGAGCTGAAACTCAGGATTGCTTAAAGTATGATCTTGCCCAGAATAGACAGGTTACTGTTCTTAAGTGCTGAGGTAGACTCGGCCGCCCCCCACCCACTAAAAAATTGAAACATAAAAACAAGCTTCTCGCATTTTTGGTAGCCTTTCGATATGAATAGTTTGTTCTCAAAATCTAATTAAAGATGTACAGTAATATTCAAATACACTTCTGGGCAGCTGAAGCAGGCTGAGGCTCCGGTACATACCTGGGTAGTTTTTGGTTGAGTTGCAGGTGGTGGTTGGCAGATCATGGTCAGTGTTGTAGAGGCAAGGAAGGCATGGCCTTTTGTGATTGGGTGCAACTGGATTCCCTGGCATTAGCCAGGGTTCTCCAGAGAACAGTCAGAGTGTGTGTGTGTGTGTGGGTGTGTGTGTGCGCGCACGCACACGTGCATGCATGTGTGCTAAGTAGCTCCAGTCGTGACCAACTCTTTGTGACCCCATGGACTGTAGCCCATCAGGCTCCTCTGTCCATGGGATCTTCAGGCAAGAATACTGGAGTGGGTTAATATGTCCTCCTCCAAGCGATCTTCCCAACCAAGGGATCAAACCCATGTTTCCTGATGCAGGTTTGAGGCAAAATTTCTTCCCCAAGGAGACCTTAGTTTTGTTCCATTTTGCCCTGAAAGACTTTCAGTTGATTGGATGAGGCCCACTTGGATTATCAAAGACACTCTTTTTTACTCAGTCACCTGGTTGGGGGCCACTGTTACCCACATCTGCACAGTACCTCAGTACCTTCACAGCAACACTAGGTTAGCATCTGATGGAATTCTGAGTCCTGTAGCCTGGCCACACTGACATGTAAAACCAGTCATCACCCCATCCCAGCTCCATCTCTTCCCGGGCAACCTCCATGAGGCTTGGTGTCCAAATTGTAAAAGGTGAATATTAACTTCTTTCTGGGAAAGTTCCTTCAGCATTAAATCATACTGTATATTAAAGGGCTAGTGCAGGTTTTGGCATAGTAATAGATATTCAGCGAGTGATTTGCTCTCATTGCTCCAGAGCTGGGGAATGTCGAACTCCCAGGAAACCCCTGACATATGGAGGAAATGGCAGATGACTACGAGGTCTTGCAGGAGGCCTTGGGCTTGTTGAGGAGGCCGAACCCTTAAGGCTCATCTGAAAAAAGAGCTGCTTAGCTTTACTTTAGAGCTGGGTTTCTCATCCCAGTGACTGTGTCAAATTACCCGGTTGCTTGATACAATGTAAATTTCAGGGCCCACCTGAGACTGGCTGAATCAGAGCCTCTCAGATGGGGCTTGGGATGGGTCTGCAGTTTCTCAGACTTGCACATGATTCTTCTGCCACCCCAGTTACTGCCTCAGGACTTGTCGATGCCCAGCAATGTAGGAATGGAGGGCAGAGGGGGGTGGGCGGGGGACGGTGCCTGGATGAAAACTATCCTTCTGAATTTAAAGCCCAAAAGAGCTCGTAGACTGAGCCAAAGTTACCTGCTTGAGCAGCAGGACCTGGGCTAGAGCCCTGGTTTGCCAGGTGTTGTTTTAAAGTTAAAGCCTGACCTGTCTAGTTCCTTGCTGGGGATGAGGAACTAACTTGCAAAAATAACTAATAATGAATGCAGAACTAACTTGCAAATAAATGCAGTTCAAAATTAACTCATGCTTAAGTTCTAGAATAGGTGAAGCTAGGGTACAAATATGAGAACTTTCTGGGAGTGTCTGAGAACTTGAAATGTTCTCTTTCACAGTTAAGGTACAAGTTAAATGAATGCCTGCATTTGTCAGAATTGTGCAGTTAAGGTTTATACAGTTCTGGCCAGGTATACCCTACCTAAAAACTATGAGAGAATGATTGAGTAGTGTGGAGGGGAAGGGTGGTGGGATTAGTGATGTAAGAACAACAGGTAAGGGACTTGCCTGGTGGCCCAGTGGTTAAGACTGTGCTTCCAACGCAGGGGGCTTGGGTTCGATCCCCAGTCTCTTCCTGGTCTCAATCCCTGGTTGGGAATTAAGATCCCATACCTCAGGGTGTAGCCAAAAAACAAAAGCAAAAAGGAATAGCAGGAGATTGTTGATAATTTTTGAAACTGGATGATGGGTTCATGGAGGGCTTGCTATATTGTATTCTGTTTATTTTGTGTTTGAAATTTTCCAGTGTGAAGAAAATACAAAAACATCATGCATGTTGAAGGCCACTTGGCCTGTCCTGCCTGCTGGAGTAATGTAGCATTACATGAATCTCTCCTGCTCCCCCCTCCCCCCCTCCCCTCTGCTCTGCCCTGCCCTCTCCTGGTCCCTCTGCTCCCCCTCCCCCACTCCCCTCTGCCCTCCCCTCTCCCAGGCTCTCAGCCTACACCTGGGGATTACTTGTGGGAGAAGCAGCTCCTTTTAAAATCAAAGCCTGCAGGTTGGAGTTCAACCTGCCCTTGTGTCCCAGGTGTTGAGTCTCCTGTTTGGAAACACTGGCTGTTTTCATACCCAGCTTCTCCTGGTGGGCTGTCACACTGAATGGCTTAGTTTCAACCTCGTGGAGGATGCTTGCCAATTTTTTTAGCTGCTTCCTCTAGGAGCCTTCAGAAGTGAGTTTAGTCTATAGCACATTTTAGGGTGAGCAGTTTCCAGCACATAATAGCAAATGGAGAGAATGGAGATTGGATAATGGAGTCCTGTCCCCCATCCCTGTCACCAGCATGACAATCACCAGCGCAGGGCCAGTCTTGGCTCATCTGTTACTCCCCATGTCCCGCCCCCCATTAGTTTGAAACAAATTCCGGACATCATTTCTTGTGATTCTTGTGCCAGCTCTTTGCAGAGACTTAGTCAAGAGGAGAAAAAAGCCTGGATTTGTTCCTTTCCTGTTCTTCCCACTACATTCATCAACTCAGAAAATCTTCTATAAATATTTTAGGGTATATATCCCTAAAGGACCCTTCTAAACATCAACACAATGCCAAGACCACACCTAAAAAAAAAATCAGCAAAAATTTGTTACCACTGAAGGTCTAGTTCGTATTCAACCCCAGTTATGTCATGATAAATTTTTTCACAGTTGGTTTGTTGGACTTGCAATCCAAATAAGATCAGTACCATGCACTGTAGCCAGCTGTTCTGCTTGATATTCAGAGACGGACTTGCTTCATTCGTATGGAGCGAACTCTTCCCATGTCTGCAGTTCTTATCTGTGTGAAGCAAGTGGGAGCCATCATGGGTGGTGGTGCAGTTGGCTTTCCTGTAGGAAGAAGGCACCCTTCTTCCTACAGAAGAGGAAATGAAGAGTCTTCAGCGAATGACTTCTCACAGCAGCAGACAGGGGTGTTGGGACACCCAGTGACTACCAGTGAAAGGCGGAGCCCCGGGTAGGGGGAGAAATGTCCAGGCCTCTCCTGTTTCCCCCATCACCCTCTCCAGCCTCCTCCTGTACCCTCCCACCAGTGAATCCTGCTGGGAGCCCCAGAGTGTGCAGGGCTCAGCTTCTGGGGGACACATGGGGACCTGGGGGGGCTAACAAGAACCAGGACAGTGTCCACGAGCAGGCTGTCAAGTAAAAACGCCTGCGGCCACACCCTGTTAAGTCACCAGGTCTGTGACTTAACAGCAAGTTGCTTAACCTCCCTGTGCCTCAGTTTCCCCCTTTGTAAGAGGAGAAAAGAGCAGTACCTGGGATGCCAGGCAACTTCAGTGAGATCATGATTGTGGTGCCTGGCCCAGAGTGAGTGCTCAATCAGTGTGAGCTATAATTATTATAAACTGCTGCAGCAAACCACCCAGGCTAGACAGGACACAGTCTCTCTTTATCTGGCTCCTCGTTTCTCTCTAGACCTGATGACTCCAGCTTGCCTCCAGCCTAGAGCCAGCGCCTCAGAATTCTTTGGCCTTCATCCCTCTCCCTCTGATATCATCCTTCTCGTAGGCCTCACACTGTTCTTTGTCTTTGAAGGTTCTTCCAACCCTGAAGGTCACACCAGGTCTTAGTCTCTCCTCCCCCAGATCACTAAATGAAAGGCCTAGCCAGTGAAGCCAGCCGGAACTGTTCACAAAGAGTGTTTTCAGTGTCAAACTCTCCATCGTCCTCTTCCGGTCTCAGCACAGGATAGTAAGTACCGAGTCAGAAATCATGCTGCCAGATACCAGAACTTCTAAGACTCAGCAAAGAGAAGAGTCCAGCTTTGCTTCTTTCTCTCCTCTCCACTATCCTTCGTTGTCTCTGAAACCTTCCTTTGAGGCTCAGCTCTGCTCCCTAACTCATCTGTGGTGGCAAAGATGAGTTAACAGCTGGAGGACAGGTGTCAGAAGGATACAGCCCTCGGTACCAGCAGGGAAGGATGTGGGAGAGGGGTGGTTAGGAATGGGGATTGATACGTTCACACTGCTGTAGTTGAAACAGATAGCACAAGGACATTGTTTAGTTGCTCAATATTCTGTAATAACATAAATGGGAAAAGAATCTGAGAATGAATAGATACATGTATAGAAAAAGGGAAAGTGTTAGTTGCTCAGTCATGTCTGACCCTCTGCAACCCTCCAGACTGTGTAGCCCTCCAGGCTTTCTGTCCATCGGATCCTCGAGGCAAAAATACTGGAGTGGGTTGTCATGCCCTTCTCCAGGGAATCTTCCTGACCCAGGGAGATACATGTATATGTCTTGCTGCCACCTGAAACTAAGACAACATTGTTAATCAACTAAACTCGAGTATAAAATAAAAATTAAAAAAAGTTATTTACAGCCCAGTAGGAAAGAAAAGACTCATATAATTGTAATTTTACATAGAATAGAAGGCATGTCATAGGAGAAACCCTACAGGCCATGGGATTTTTGAGACAGAAGAACCCAGTTTTAACTAAGGGGCCCAAACTGAGAAGGTCTGGATCCATGCGGAGGATGGGGTGGCTAGGCTCCCAGTAGTCAGGGCTGTGTTGGGAGGGCCTGCCTTTTCACCAGCTGCCAGTTCAGTGCAAGTCCCTGGGTGGTGTTGAGCACCCCAGCGCACAAGTTTACGATGGCTTCCTGTGATGAGCATGGAAACTTTCTTCTTTTTTTTTTTTTAAATTGAGTCCCAGCCTGAGAGTAAAAATCACCTACCTACACACAAATAAAAAGTAACTTAATGATGGGTTTTGCTTACCCATTCTTTAAGAGCATGGACCATAAATCACCAGTATATACAACAGTGCTTGTAAAACACTTGTACTGTCTCTTTCAGCTCCTTGTCATTGAGTTGAGGAAAACAGGAAAAGAAGAAAGCAAAGAGATAGTAATTACTGGCTACTAGGGGCTGGGGTCGCTTTCTCTTGGGGTTCTGATTGAGTTGTCAGCAGTTAGTCATTAATTACAACTCTTCAGAATCAAAAAGCAGTAGAAAGTATTGATTAATGTTTGCATAGGATCTTAAAATGTATAAAGTGCTTTTCCTCAACCACTTCCTTAAAATATGAATTAGAACTATTACCCTTCATGTCACAGACAAGGAGACTGAGAGTCAGAGTGGCCCAAGGTCACAGCTGGTAGGATTAGGAGTGGCCTCTTTTACTCAGCTGTTTTTGGACATGAACCTTCCTAGCCAGGAGGCTTTTATGGAACCTTGTAGACTGTGCAGAGTATACAAGTGCAATAGCCCTTTTTCACTTTCTAAATAGAAATAATATTGGACCTTCCTCTCCTCCTCGTCTTGTGTTCCTGGTGTCTCCACCCCGCCTCCACCCCACCCCATCCCAAGATAGAATTGCTTAACTGTCACAAATTGGTCCCTGGGAAGAGGACTCTCTCTGAGCCCAAGTTGAGTGGGCAGGATGTTTCTAAGGGAGTACATTTCGAATTTACAGCTGTGGAAGGGAATACAAGAAAGCAAATTTGGACAGAAGCAGGAGTCAAACTGGAGCAGGGCAGTGCCAGGAGCTCTGGGGCTTAAGTGGCCCTTCACAGGTGTCCCAGGATGGGTGAGGTGGCCAGGTCTTTGTGCTCTCTCTGCTCAGTCCTGGGATGTAGGTGCCCCAGGAACGGTGTGACCTTAGGTGAGGGGGCCCTAGGTAGGTGAGGCATTCTGTAAAGGCCCAGCTGGAGGCTCTTTGCTCCCAGGTCAAGGAGAATTCTTTCAAACTTTCCAGTGAGGAGTTCTGATGTTCCATAAAGCTTCCCAATTCTTTTTTCTTCAAAACTAGCATGACAATGATACCAAAAAAAAAAAAAAAAGAAAGAATCCAGGAATTACTTTTATGCATATTCCTGTAAAACATTAAATAAAATGTTCACAAGTCATACAGAAATATAGGTGCATAAAGCATTTTTAAAAATGGATGTATTAGTTATCTGTTGCTGCAGAGGAGATTGTTCCAAAACTTAATGACTTAATACCACATTTATTATCCCGTTTATTATGTGAGTCAGAAATTCTGGAGTGGCTTAGCTGGGTGGTTCTCCTTCCTGGTTTCAAGAGGTTGTAGTGAAGATGGTGATTGGAGTGCATTTATCCGAAGGCTGAACTGGAGCTGAGAGATCCAGTTCCAAGGCAGACCACCGACAGCTGTGTGGTCAGGAGGCCGCGACTCGACTCCAAGTAGAGTTGGAAAGGCCAAGGCCTCTCTGTAGAAAGCTTGAATGTCCCTGCAATGCGAGCGCTCGCTTTCACCAGGACAAGTGATCCGAGGGAGAGCAAAGAGGAAGCCACGGGGCTGAACCATTACGCCCACATAATAATACTCCTTTTGTTAAAAACAACTCATTAAGTTTGGCCCCAACTTAGTAAGGGGGTTTATCTTCTTGAAGAAGAAGAAAAGAGTGTTATATATAATTTGTGGATATTTTTGAAACACCTAAATATTCAATATCCATTTCTACTTTTAAAAATGCCCTTCAAAAATAAGGATAGAGCTTCATACTACCAAATCCTCAGATACAGTCTTGTATCCACTTTCTACTCCTTATCCTGAAATGAAGGCTTTATTTTTCTTTCTTTCAAACTCAGTCCTGCCATTTGTCCTTTGGAGTCTTTATCTACAGCTTTCTGAATGTTATCCTTTCTCCTCAGTCATTGCCTTACAAACATATTCCAGCATCTCATCTTTAAAATATTGCTCTGACCCACTTCCCCAGTCACTTCATAGCCAAAATTCTTGAAAGAATGGTCTGTATACTGTTCCCAATTTGTTATCTCCCATTTACTCTTCAACACCATATCACTGGGCTCCTACCCTAAGTTTTTTGAAGGCCACCCACCAACCGCTTTCTTATTGCCAAATCCATTGGATACTTTTCTGTCCTTACTGTGTGCAACCTCCAAGCAGCATTCAACACAATCAACCACTCCATTCTTATTGAAACAGTTTTGGATTCTGAGACACTGCTATTCTGTCTTCCCCTGCAACTCATTTCTTGTCTTCAGTCTTTTCTCACCAGCTTTTCTGCTTGACTTCTGAATGTTTCAGTTCCGCAGGACCCTGTCCTGAGCCCCTTCTTGCTTTGTGCTCACTTGTTGGAATCTCGTTAGTTCCTGTGTGTGTGTTTATGTTGATGTGTTCCCAGTTTTTACTTTCAGTTCAGACCTTTGCTCTAAATTCCAGATTCTCATCTCAGTAATGTAATAGATATTTCTGCTTGACTTTTTACGTCTCAAATTTGACATTTCCAAAATGGAAGATCTCTCAGTTTCCCTTTTTAATGGTTCTGTTTGTAACTATCCACCATCTTTATTCAAGCCGGAAATCTAGGAGTCATTCTAAATTTTCTTCCCTTTCCTTGATCTCCCATTTCCAGTCCATCAACAAGCCCTGTCTCATTTTACACAGTGTATCATGGATTCTTCCGCTTCTCTGTCACCACCACCTTTTTCCAGACTCTTATTTCTGTGTGCGTGTGTGTGTGTGTGCGCGCGCACTAAAGTCACTTCAGTCATGTCCGACTCTGTGCAACCCCATGGACTATAGCCCTCCAGGCTCCTCTGACCATGGGATTGTCCAGGCAAGAATACCGGAGTGGGTTGCCATGCCTTCCTCCAGGGAATCTTCCCAACCCACGGATCGAACCCCAGTCTCTTATGTCTCCTGCACTGGCCAGCAGATTCTTTACCACTAGGCCATCTGAGAAGACTGTTACCTACTGTCAACTAATTATTGTAGTAACCTCCTAACTGGTCTCCCCACTTCCACGCTTGGGTTTTCTCTGTAGTTGCAGAGGAAGAAGAAATAACTGTAGCTCAGATTCCTACTCTAACTGTAACTTTTCCTGTCTTGGCCCTTCTGCTGCGCATGCTTCCGTCCTTAGGAGAACTCAGGCTTTCTCTCGTGTCTCGAGTCTCTCCCCTACTCCTGTCTAGGACTCTTCCCTTACTGTCTTCATAGTCGCCACTTGTTTCATACATACATTGATCGGAGACTGAATGGGAGACAGGTGAGTAAAAATGCTACTACTGTAGTAGACCCCAGTAGAAGAGACCCCAGAAGAAAAATGGACAGAGACCACACAGAGGTCACAGAAAAGGAAATACACATGCTTTTAAACTTGTGAAAGATGTTCAACTTCACTCATAATAAGAGAAATAGAAATTAAAACTACAGCGAGATGCCAGTTTTCATCTATCACATTGGCACGTTTACTGGTAGGAGTGTAAGTTAATTACCACAAACATTTTCAGAGGCCATTGGGTAGAATCCATCAAATAAAAAAATGCATGTATGTGTTGACGTAGGGAAATAGATGGGGAAACAGTGGAAACAGTGTCAGACTTTATTTTTTTGGGCTCCAAAATCACTGCAGATGGTGATTGCAGCCATGAAATTAAAAGACGCTTACTCCTTGGAAGGAAAGTTACGACCAACCTACATAGCATATTAAAAAGCAGAGACATTACTTTGCCAACAAAGGTCTGTCTAGTCAAGGCTATGGTTTTTCCAGCGGTCATGTATGGATGTGAGAGTTGGACTGTGAAGAAAGCTGAGCACCGAAGAATTGATGCTTTTGAACTGTGGTGTTGGAGAAGACTCTTGAGAGTCCCTTGGACTGCAAGGAGATCCAACCAGTCCATTCTGAAGGAGATCAGTCCTGGGTGTTCTTTGGAAGGACTGATGCTAAAGCTGAAACTCCAGTACTTTGGCCACCTCATGCGAAGAGTTGACTCATTGGAAAAGACTCTGCTGGGAGGGATTGGGGGCAGGAGGAGAAGGGGACGACAGAGGATGAGATGGCTGGATGGCATCAGTGACTCGATGGACGTGAGTCTGGGTGAACTCCGGGAGTTGGTGATGGACAGGGAGGCCTGGCGTGCTGCGATTCATGGGGTTGCAAAGAGTCAGACACGACTGAGTGACTGAACTGAACTGAGCATACATTCTAGGAATTTATTTTACTTAACACATGTGTGCAAAGAAGTATGCATAAGGACATTTTAATTCTTTTTTAAGAAATGATTGAAGACAAATATCCATCATTAAGAAACTAATCAAATCCATTGTGGTGACAGAAATGTATTGGTTGCTCTTCTCTGTACACAGCTCTTTCTGTTTTTAGATCTTTGCTAAAATATCACTCCCTTGAGAGGTCTTCCCTAACCAGTCTTTCTAAAGGTGGGTCCCCCCTTCTTCTCTTTCACTTGCCATAACTTGCAGTAATTTTCTTAGTTCACTTGTATTTTGGGCTTCCTCTCCTTTCAAATCTAAGCTCTGAAGAGGCAGTCTAGACTTTTTTTCACTGTTGTATCCCCAGCATCCAGTATTCTATTTGGGATTTAATATGTATTGATTGAATGAGTGAATGAATAAGGAAAGCTGCATGATATCCTTATTGATGGAACATTATGAGTAAAAAATAAGAATGGCAGGTGTGATAATGTGATGTAATAAGTGTTTAGTCCTCATCTGCCCCCACCCCCACCCCTATGTGGCAGAGTTCCCAAAGACCTTGGAATTTCCTAAGCATGAGAGCGATGGGAGCATCTTTTGTTATAATATTTGGTCTCTCAGTCCTCAGTTCCTGAAATAGTTCCAAAGCCCTGAAGGTGAAAGGAAGTTTTTCCTATTTATAACATGCCCCTTCTAACCACACCTGACTTACAGGGTTGTTTTTTGTTTTCTAATATTTATTTGGCTGTGTCAGGTCTTAATTGCAGCATGTGGAATCTAGTTCCCTGACCATAGATTGAACCTGAGCCCCTTGCATTGGGATTGTGGAGTATTAGCCACTGGACCACCAGGGAAGTCCCTTCATTCTGTTGATGAGGTAGCTTTGGGAGAGCCCCCTAAAGATGGGAGCTGGTTGCCAGGGGAACCAACCACATGATGAGAGGATTAGAACTTTAAACCCTTCCACCCACCCACCCACACCTCTGGGGAAGGGAGGGTGCTGTAGATTGAGTTTAGTCACTAACAGCCAATGATCGATCAACCATGCTTGTGTAGTGATACCTCCATAAAAAGCCAGAAGGAGGACTTTGGAGATCTTCCAGGTTGGTGACCACATGGAGGTGCTGGGAGAGTGGTGCAGAGCATGGCAGCTTGTGA
This sequence comes from Bubalus kerabau, assembly GCF_029407905.1. Classification (NCBI taxonomy): domain Eukaryota; kingdom Metazoa; phylum Chordata; class Mammalia; order Artiodactyla; family Bovidae; genus Bubalus; species Bubalus kerabau. The sequence goes on along the minus strand of NC_073631.1, from coordinate 73,033,325 downwards.
CCTTTCCACAGTCCTTGCTTTTAGGCATCTGTTTGTTTCTGAGTTGTGTCCTTTTGTAATAAAATAGTAATCTAGTGAGTAAAATGTTTTCCTGAGATCTGTGAGCCACTCTAGCAAACTAATCACACCAGAGAAGGAGGAGGGTTATGGGGACCTTTAATTTATAGGCACTTGGCGGGAAGCACAGGTAACCACCTGGACTTGGAACTGACCTCTGGAGGGGGAGAGAGCAGTTTTGAGACTGAGCCTTTAACCTGTGGGATCTGATGCTGCCTCTAGGTAGATAGTGTCAGAACTGAATTAAGTTATAGAACACGCAGGTGGTGTCACAGAACTGCTAGGTGTATGAACAGCCCACACATCTGTTGCCAGAAGTGAAGTAGCAGACCATTGAGAATGGAGGGACGACACAGTGTTTTCTTTTACATCAGATGTCATCATTATTATTGAGCAGTATTCTGAAAGCATGAGCAAAGCAATTAGACAAGAAAATGAAATAAATTTAAATCGTGAGAAGGAAGAGGTGAAAAATAATTAGTAAAGCAATTGACATGACTGTATATACTTTGGGGGAAAAAATAGAGATTAACAGGAATTATAATGGAAGAATAGTTTTTCTGAGACTACCTTCTGTGATTGCCTTGGACAAAATGAGTTTGCCATGTAGGAATTTTAGGGGATAACTTTAGTTAGATATAATTTCAAACTTTAAAAAAAGTTGTGAGAATAGTATATATCCTTTACTCAGATTTGCCTGTTTTTTACATTTGGCCCCATTTGAGTTACCTGTTTATAATTACATCTATATACACATACAGTTCTTTCATTCTGAAACACCTAAGAATGAATTGTAGCCATTACGTGTAGTACTTCCTAGTATGATCTATAACCAGTTAAACAGAATCAGGAAAATTTAACATGAATCTAAGACTATAATCTATTGTCCATACTCAAATTTTATCTATTGCCCCAGTAATATCCTATGTAACTACCTTTTCTCCTGGGTCTGCATCTAACCCAGGAGCACATGTTGCGTTTACTTGTCAAATCTCTTAAATCACCTTTAATATGGAAAAGTTCTTTCAGTTCCTGACCTTTAGATTTTGGAAGAATATCTTTATTTTGTAAAGTGGCTCCCAATTTTGATTTGTCTGATGTTTCCTCATTACACTGAGATTATGAACACCACAGAAATGGTATTGTATCCTTCATATTGTGTGAGGAGGCATCTTGCTTTATTGCCATATTGTGATGATAGATTTGATCACTGGTTTATTTTTCTTTTGAACTTATTTTGTGTTGGGGTGCAGCCAATTAACAACGTTGTGATAGTTTCAGATGAACAGCAAAGGGACTCAGCCATACATGTACATTCTTCCCCCAAACCCCCCGTGACTCCATCCAGGCTGCTGGATAACATTTGACCACTTGGTTTAGATGGTGTTTGCCAGGTTTCTCCTGAAGGGTTATTATTTTTCTCTTTGTAATTAAAAAGTAATCTGGGGTGATACTTTGAGGCTACTTAAATATTTTTATTTTTCATCAAGTTTTTATTCCCTGGTTTCAGCATTCATTCATGATTTTCTAACTCCATCATTCTTCTATATTTATTAGTTGCATTCTACTGTAAGGGAGATATTTCCCTTTTTCCTCATTTACTTGTTTATACTGAAATGAACTCGTTGGTCCTTTTATTTAACACATTTATTGAGTTATGATCCATTATTATATGATATAATAGGATTTTTAACCTATTCTCTGCTTCTTGCCATGTGATTTGTGGTCATACAGAATTTCTCTATCTTCCATTCTTCTCCCGAGTTTTAAGGCAGGCCATCTTACAGACTTTTGTTACCAAACTCTTAAACACTCTGAAAGTTTCCTTATGGGCTTGATCTAGTTAGGTGTTAGCCACTGGTTTCCTCTGTTATTGTTTATTTATATATTGTTATAGATAACATTCTCATGTTTGCAAGTTTATGTGTCTCTCTACATGTGTTGTATTAATTCTGATATTACAGACTAAGGAGACCTTGCTTCATGGTTCTAAAATAGATCTTGTGATTTAGAGGTTAGAAGCTTCTATGCCCACCAGCAGCAAATTTATTTGTAAACAAAGTTAACTGCCTCAGGAATTTAGAATTTTGAATTAGATTCTCTTAAAGTTATGACCAACCTAGATAGTATATTAAAAAGCAGAGACATTACTTTGCCAACAAAGGTCCGTCTAGCCAATGCTATGGTTTTTCCAGTAGTCATGTATGGATGTGAGAGTTGGACTGTGAAGAAAGCTGAGCACTGAAGAATTGATGCTTTTGAACTGTGGTGTTGGAGAAGACTCTTGAGAGTCCCTTGGACTGCAAGGAGATCCAACCAGCCCATTCTAAAGGAGATCAGTCCTGGGTGTTCTTTGGAAGGACTGATGCTAAAGCTGAAACTCCAGTACTTTGGCCACCTCATGTGAAGAGTTGACTCATTAGAAAAGACTCTGATGCTGGGAGAGATTGGGGGCAGGAGGAGAAGGGGACGACAGAGGATGAGATGGCTGGATGGCATCACTGACTCAATGGACATGGGTTTGGGTGAACTCCGGGAATTGGTGATGGACAGGGAGGCCTGGCATGCTGCGATTCATGGGGTCGCAAAGAGTTGGACACGACTGAGCAACTGAACTGAACTGAAGGCTTAACAAAAGAAACCTTCTCTTGGCAAAAGATTGAGGTTAAAAGAGTGATGATGAGTCTTATCTTTTCCCTTCTTCCCTGAATTTAGATGGGAATCAGAGTTTCAGTTGCAGAAAAGAGCAAGACTATGGAATCTCACTCATCAGAAATTGCATACAAACTCTTAGGGTGTTGTATCTAGGAGTTCATCTGTTCAGCAACTATTATTAAGGGTCTGCTGTGTGCCAGGCTGTGGTGTAGGCAGAGGGTATACAGCAGGAATCAAGCAGAGTCCCTGCCTTCAGGAAACTTGCATTCTAGTGGGACAGATTAGACAATAAACAAATAAAATAACATGTTCAATTCAGTCGCTCAGTCGTGTCCAACTCTTTGCAAGCCCATGGACTGCAGCATGCCAGGCCTCCCAGCCCATCGCCAACTCCCAGCGTTTACTCAAACTCATGTCCATTGAGTCAGTGATGCCATCCAACCATCTCATCCTCTGTTGTCCCCTTCTCCTCCTGCCTTCAGTCTTTCCCAGCATCAGGGTCTTTTCAAATGAGTCAGTTCTTCACATCAGGTGACCAAAGTATTGGAGTTTCAGCTTCAGCATCAGTCCCTCCGATGAATATTCAGGACTGATTTCCTTTAGGATGGACTGGTTGGATCTCCTTGGAGTCCAAGGGACTCTCAAGTGTTCTCCAACACCACAGTTCAAAAGCATCAATTCTTTGGTGCTCAGCCTTCCTCATAGTCCAACTCTCACATCCATACATGACTACTGGAAAAACCATAACTTTGACTGGATGGACCTTTGTTGGCAAAGTAATGTTTCTGCTTTTTAATATGCTGTCTAGGTTGGTCATAACTTTTCTTCCAAGGAGCAAGAGCCTTAATTTCATGGCTATAGTCACCATCTGCCGTGATTTTGGAGCCCCCAAAAGTAAAGCCAGCCAGTTTCCACTGTTTACCCATCTATTTGCCATGAAGTGATGGGACCAGATGCCATGATCTTAGTTTTCTGAATGCTGAGTTTTAAACCAGCTTTTTCACTCTCCTCTTTCACTTTCATCAAGAGGCTCTTTAGTTCTTTTTCACTTTCTGCCATAAGGGTGGTGTCATCTGTGTATCTGAGGTTATTGATATTTCTCCTGGCAATCTTTATTCCAGCTTGTGCTTCTTCCAGCCCAGCATTTCTCATGATGTACTCTGCATATAAGTTAAATAAGCAAGGTAACACTATATAGCCTTGATGTACTCCTTTCCCTATTTGGAACCAGTCTGCTGTTCCATGTCCCATTCTAACTGTTGCTTCCTGACCTGCATACAGATTTCTCAAGAGGCAGGTCAGGTGGTCTGGTATTCCCATCTCTTTCAGAATTTTCCAAAGTTTGTTGTGATCCACGCAGTGAAAGGCTTTGGCACAGTCAATAAAGCAGAAGTAGATTTTTTTTTCTGGAACTCTCTTTTTCAATGATTCCACGGATATAGGTGTTAGTTACTGTGTATTGGAAGGCTGATGGGAATTATCCAATAGACAAGGAAGTATTGTTGACACAGAAAAGAGGATAGGGTAGCAGAAGCAATGTCTTCGAGCACACGAGCTACTTGTGATGGAGGATGTGAACAAGAGATCATTGAGGTAAAAAGACCAACATCTACAGTGTCAAGAATTTGGTACAGAGAACAGAGAAGCAAGTAAAACCAGTGGGCCATCAGCACATTAGCCTCCTTTTCCTTTTGGTCTTGCTTTAATTTCTCTCCTTGTTTTAGCATCTGTGTATTTACATTTCTTTGACTTTTATTTTCTTTTTAAAGATTAACATTCCTATGGTTTAGAGTAGGGGGCAGTAATGCTGTCCTTGAGTTAGTCCAGTATGTTTTGTTGCTGGAAGAGAGAAATTAAAAACAGATCCTTGGAAAGAATTTAAGAGGCCTTGATGTTATGTTGAGCTTCCCTGTGGCTCAGATGGTAAAGCGTCTGCTTGCAATGTGGGGGACCCAGGTTCGATCCCTGGGTCGGGAAGATCCCCTGGAGAAGGAAATGGCAACCCACTCCAGTATTCTTGCCAGAGCCTGATAGGCGACAGTCCCTCAGGCGACAGTCCATGGAGTCGAACACGACTCAGAGTTGGACACGATTGAGCTTAGTGGGGAAACAGTATACAGAGAATTTTTAATATAATTGGAAGTATCAGAATATATATTATATGCTAAATGGCAACTGTTTGAATGTTCAGAAGAATTCTCTAGCCTTTTAATTATCTGTCTCCTTTTAATTATCTGTCTCCTAAGTTAAAGGTGAAGGACTCATCTGTATAAATAAGCATAGTTGAAAATATCAATGGAGATGTTAGTTTAAGCTTTTATCATTAAATTTTTTTCAAAATAAAAATTTATTTACATTTTTTCTGATTGTAAAAAAATACATGTTTGTGGTAAAACATTCAAACAGTACAGAAATGTATAAAATGAAGTCAACTCTCTTTACCCTCCCTGAAGTCAGGGGGTTTATAAATGCAAATAATTTACATTATCCAGATCAGAACAGCCTGTCTCACAGTGAGTTTTTGAAAAGGACAGGACACAAAAGTGACCTTTGTTTCAGAATTAAAATGTTTCTTTGATACCAAAATAATGAAATGTCAGTCTTAGCTTTCGACTTGTGGGTTTTCCTGATCACTGAGCAGTAAGTACAAAACAGTTTTAAAGATTTTACTTATTTGATGAAATGTGGATTTGTACTTAGCACATTTTGGGGTCTGTCCTTCTTATAGGAGAATGAGGTATTAAGAGGTGTGAGTCACAGTCCCCAGCATGAAGAAAATGAGCAAAGATCATCAACCCAGAAGGAAAAATCACTACAGCAGAAGAATGAAGATGAAAATAAAGTAGCAGATAAGCCTGCCTGGGAGGCAGAAAAAACCACTGAATCTAGAAGTGAGGTAAGCATGTCAGAATATTCCAACCATACTATTTTGGCTTTACGGTAGATTTTATGTCTTTTGACAATTTGTGTTGAGAATGGATTTTATATATGTGTGCCTTACTAGAAGTAAATTTGATATATGAAAATACATATTTTTTAAAATTGTGGATGTAGTTATTTTGTTTACAAAGGAATTAGCCATAGACCATTATATCTGGTTAAACCCACACACCCGTCCAGAAACCTGCTAGCAGGTTTCGTTGTGGTTTTGATTGAGGATTCCTGGGTTCAGGATGCCAGCCATCTCTGGCATCTGCAGCCAGAGATGGCTGGCATCCTGAACCCAGGAATCCTCAATCAAAACCAGCCACTTTCAGAAGTAGTAGACAGGTTGGCTAGGTCTGGGAAAGGAGAGGACCCTACAGGGACATCACTCTCAATCCGGTTGGAACTTGGGCTCACACCCTCGCTCAGTCTCCTGGTGCACCATGCTCACTGGGCATCCATGAGCCCACTTTGCATCTTTGGCCTAGGTGGAGTCAGATAGCCTCACTGACTCCTTGCAACTAATAACCACACTCATGAGTAGTGGAGAGAGTGGAGAAAGGTGAACTCCAGGAGCCATGCTGAACTCCTTCCTTCTTTAACATGGGACCTAATCTGGGTTCTGCTCAGCAGTGGTCCAGACAGGTGAGCATTCCACAGACATTTAACCACTTAGTACTTCCCCTGGCAGGTGGCACCCTTGCAGGTCTTGTCCTGATGGGGCTCCCAGCCCTGCACTGCCCCAGGTGGAATTTGGGGCTGTGCCTTGAACACCCATGGAGGGTAGAGTACTATGCCTTGGCCCTTCTCAGGCAGCCCATCATCACTGTAGCCTTGACTTTCTAACATCACCCTGAACATAACATGATTGACAGAATGAAGCCTGAAAGCAGTTCTGCTCCCTCTGCTCACTCGCCACTCCCCCGCCCCTCCAGCCTGTTCTAACCTGTTTTAGGGAACTAGTTCTTCCCTGCATGCTGGGTGAAATCTAGGACAGCCCTATGCTAAATAATCAGACCCAAAACCTCTCTGCTCATCCCAGTGCAGCAGTTGGTAGACAGAACCAGTGTAAATTCTCAACAAGTCTGTAGTTTTCCCACTCCTCTCCCTGCTGCAACCTCAAAGCCTGGCGGGGAGGAAAAGGGTGTGTGGCCAGCTTCTTGGCTTTCCCCAGTGCATCCTCCCTTGTTTGTTCAGCCATCTTCTCTGAAGCTGAGGGTGTGATGGGTGGTAAGAGCTCAGAAAAGGTGTTCCTTTACTGTTGGCCGGTCTGAAACTGGTTTCCCTGGACTGCAGAATGTATTTAAAACTACTTCTGTTGGTTAGGCACTTTCATTTTGCAGGTTCTTTGCAGGTTCTCCAGGAGTCCCCTACAGCTGGGAGTCTCTCACTGTCCTTCTCAAGGACACATGCACCTCCACCTCCAAGTGGCCTCTCAAGCACCTGCTGGTCCTGGAAACCTGCACCTCACCTCCTTTGTCAATCATTTCTCTAGCTGCAACCCATGCTTGCATCTAGAAATATGCCTCTTGGATTATTTTTCAGGCAAGCTCTGGATGCTCCTCTGTTCTGTTCCCTAAACACACCATGTTTCTAAGTGGTCTCTTTGAGTCCTTTTTTTGCTAGTCTTTAAAAGATGTGGAGTTCACCCCAAGGAACCCCTTCCCATTTTCACTTTACCTCAGGCTATTCAACCCTTTTATGAGCTAGTTAAATGAGACCCCACTGCAGCCTGGCATTTCACTGTAACCTGCAGAGGTATGCCCAGCTGCCTCTGCTTTTACCCACTGGTATTTTCCTCAGGCCTTGTGTTCCTTTGTAATTCGTGTACCTTGCTATGTGGCTTTACCACCTCCTTATGTGAACACGCGCGCACGCACACACAAATGCCAGAGAACTGCCACATCAGTGCCAGTGAGTACTGAAATAACCATGTCTGTTTTGGAGGAGACATTTCAGGCCACTTTACTGAGTGCCTCACAGACCATCTTTTCTGAGGTGAAAGATGTCCTTAAACCGGTCTTACTGCCACTTCCTTGTGTATAGATTTATGCTGTTGATTCATTTTTTTCCTGGGTATGTCTTTGCAATTATACCCCTTCACAAGGCTTCCCAGAAAAGTAGGACCTTATTTTCTCCTTTTTTGAACTGCCTATAGTAACTCACTCACTGCTAGGTAACAGGCACTCATTAAATAACAATGAAGTGATAGATAAGTAGATAGCTTCCTTGGAGAATTTAAAATATTTCACTGCAGACAGACATCAGTTTGGACAAAACTGTCTAGAAACACAATCAGTTAAGAGTGTGGCATTTGTGCCTTGGTTCTTAATTATCAGACTCAGCTCCTTTTTTGTAGGTCCATGTTTCTGTTTTGTGTCAGTGTTTAAATTACACTTCTTATAGGAACTTCTAATGATAAAGCAGAAAGGAGTTACTGTGACCACAGGGAATCACTGGCATTTGAGAATATTTAGGATGACTGACATAATTTACTCATTAACAGTGACTTCCTTCTAGCTGCAGTGCAAGCCTAGACTGCTATTAATGAAAACTAAATACACAAATATATACAGGTTAACTGGTCTGAAGACACATTTTTCTCACTAAAGACAAGTTGAATTTATGTATTGTTTCAGTTTTTTTTTTTACTTTTTAAACTTTACAATATTGTATTGGTTTTGTCATACATCAACATGCGTCCACCACAGGTATACACGTGTTCCCCATCCTGAACACCCCTCCCTCCTCCCTCCCCATACTATCCCTCTGGGTCGTCCCAGTGCACCAGCCCCAAGCATCCAGTATCGTGCATCAAACCTGGACTGGCGACTCATTTCATATATGATATTATACATGTTTCAATGCCATTCTCCCAAATCATCCCACCCTCTCCCTCAGAGTCCAAAAGACTGTTCTATACATCAGTGTCTCTTTTGCTGTCTCGTATACAGGGTTATTGTTACCATCTTTCTAAATTCCAAATATATGCGTTAGTATACTGTATTGGTGTTTTTCTTTCTGGCTTACTTCACTCTGTTTAATAGGCTCCAGTTTCATCCACCTCATTAGAACTGATTCAAGTGTATTCTTTTTAATGGCTGAGTAATACTCCATTGTGTATATGTAAAGGTAGAAAATGTGTCCATATTTTTAACATTCCTAGTGATCTCTGTTCAAAATGCAGTGAATTCTTGGCCAAAAACAGAACTGATTAGGAAGGAGGACTTTTATGTGAAGATGTAGGACCGCAGTCATGTAGTCCACAGTTTAGGCCCTCAAGTAAAAGGTACAGGCTCATGGGATTCTGAAGAGAAGTGAGGGGATTTTCTTTGTAATGGAAGTTAAGGGCAGGCTTAAGGGCAATACCAAGAAATAGGGAGACCCCCATAGACTAGCAACTACCTGAACCCAAAACCACCCTCAGAGCAGAAAGGAACCTGGGGAAAAATACAGCTCAGTGAGAGTGGACGTAAGAGGTGGTAATGTGGTAATAAAGAGTGAGATAATGGGTGTTTAAGGGACCCTGTCACTTCTTCCTTCCATCTTCCCATCTCCTGCGGAATCAACCAGAATGCTGGTTGTAAGGGGTTAGCTCCTCAAGCCTCCATTGATGGGCACTGAAGAGGAACAAACAGGTAAAAAAGATCTAATGAGACAGATATATCTTTGAATAGCCTGAAGGATCAGTCCATAATTCCCTTTAACAGAATGATCTTCATACCCATATTTCCATGTTCTAAATATTAAGGCTTTCTTTTCTGCAAACAAGGTTATTTACCCATAATTAAGGGTTGTTTTTTTGGGAATGAATATAGATTTGTGCTGATGTTACCCATTCTCACACGCTTGTGACCATCAGGCAAATTTTGGTCAATGGTTGGCCAGGACGGATGAATCAAGTTTCTAAAATTTCTTAGTATCTTTCTTAGTATCATTTAAAATATCATTTAAAATCTTCACCAATTGGTGAAGTTTGCTGCCCACTAAGGATGCATAATTTCCAATTAAAGAACAAGAAACACTATCCACCTGCTTATCTTAAGTATGTCTTACAACATCCAAAGAAAGAGACACAGAAACCTTGAAAACATGGCAAACCCAAGTATTTGTACCACATACACAAAATCATGAAATTAAAAGACACTTGCTCCTTGGAAGAAAAGCTACAACAAACCTAGACAACGTATTAAAGCAGAGACATTACTTTGCCAGCAAAGGTCTAGTCAGAGCTATGGTTTTTTCCAGTAGTCATGTATGGATGTGCGAGTTGGACCATAAAGGCTGAGTGATGAAAAATTGATGCTTTTGAACTGTGGTATTGGAGAAGAGTCTTGAGAGTCCCTTGGACTGCAAGGAGATCCAACCAGTCCATCCTAAAGGAAATCAATCCTGAATATTCATTGGAAGGACTGATGCTGAAGCTCCAATACTTTGGCCACCTGATGTGAAGAACTGACTCATTTGAAAAAAAGATTCTGATGCTGGGAAAGAGTAAAGGCGAGAGGGGGAGACAACAGAGGATGAATTGGTTGGATGACATCATAGATTCAATGGATAGGAGTTTGAGTAATCTCTGGGAGTTGGTGATGGGCTGGGAGGCGGTTGCAAAGGGTCGGACACGACTGAGTGACTGAACACCACCACCACAAAATCAGTCCAGCTGATCTGAATCTTCAAAAAAGAAAACCCTTGAGTAAAAAGTTATGGATGGGAGTTATACACAGCACAAGTCATGAATGTGAATTTACTAACATGTAAAGACACACCAGATACAGAATTGCTAGATGAGGCATAATGGATACTATCTTCAAATCAGGCACAAAAGCTGAAGATATCAGATGCCATGACAGAGGCTGGGGTTGAGTAGATCATAAGTCCATGCCTGTGGGTACCTGAGTTCCCTGCTTTAAAGCTCAATGTTTAAAGGCTCTTCTAGTTTAGGAAATGACAGCTAGGACACTTCTAGCCATGAGCTAGGAGGCAGAGCAAGGAAGCGGTCCATCCAACTTTTAGAAATCAGACCACCAAGTGTTGTGGATTCAGACTACCATCACAGTCGGGAATCCTGAGTCAAGAAAAGGTGTTGAGAGTGACAGAAAAACTGGTCCTTGAAGAGAAAAATATAAAACTGAGTTGGTAAACATTTTTTATGTGGCATTCCTACAGAAAACAGCTCTCAAATATGAACTTTTGCATTAAAAAGAAAAGACAATGATAGAATAAGAAAATCTAAATTACTTCTAATATAAGTCCTAGGACAGACTGGGAAGTATGAAGCAGCAGTATTCAAAGTTTATGCCAAAATATTTCCAAAATTAAAATGAACTTATGACTCAGATTAAAGGGATACACAGAATCCCAAGCAGAGTAAATAAAAAAAATTAAGTCCCAGACCTATCACAGTGAAATGACAGGGCAACAAAAACTAAGGAAATAAAACTACCCAAGGGGGGAAATGAGTGAATTTAACTCAGATGACCATTATATCTACTACTGTGGGCAAGAATACCTTAGAAGAAATGAGGTAGCCATCATAGTCAACAAGAGTCTGAAATGCAGTACATGGATGCAAGCTCCAAAATGACAGAATGATCTGTTCATTTCCAACGCAAACCATTCAATATCACAGTGATCCAAGTCTATGCTCCAACCAGTAATGCTGAAGAAGCTGAAGTTGAATGGTTCTATGAAGACCTACAAGACCTTCTAGAACTAACACCAAAAAAAGATGTCCTTTGCATTACTGGGGACTGGAATGCAGAAGTAGGAAGTCAGGAAACACCTGGAGTAATAGGCAAATTTGGCCTTGGAATACAGAATGAAGCAGGGCAAAGATTAATAGAGTTTTGCCAAGAAAATGCACTGGTCATAGCAAACACTCTCTTCCAACAACACAAGAGAAGACTCTACACGTGGACATCACCAGATGGTCAACACCGAAATCAAACTGATTATATTCTTTGCAGTCAAAGATGGAGAAGCTCTATACAGTAAGCAAAAACAAGACCGGGAGCTGACTGTGGCTCAGATCAAGGCTCCTTATTGCCAACTTCAGACTTTTGAAGAAAGGAAAACCACTAGACCATTCAGGTATGACCTAAATCAAATCCAATTATACAGTGGAAGTTGACAAATAGATTCAAGGGATTAGATCTGATAAGAGTGCCTGAAGAACTATGGATGGAGGTTCATGACATTGTGTAGGAGGCAGTGATCAAGACCATCCCCAAGAAAAGCAAAAAGGCAAAATGGTTGTCTGAGGAGGCCTTACAAATAGCTGAGAAAAGGAGAGACGAGAAAGGCAAAGGATAAAAGGAAGGATATACCCATTTGAATGCAGAGTTCCAAAGAATAGCAAGGAGAGATTAAAAAGCCTTCTGATCAATGCAAAGAAATAGAGGGAAACAATAGAATGGCAAAGACTAGAGATCTCTTCAAGAAAATCAGATACCAAGGGAACATTTCATGCAAAGATGGGCTCGATAAAGGACAGAAATGGTATGGACCTAACAGAAGCAGAAGATATTAAGATGGCAATAATACACAGGAGAACCATACAAAAAGACCGTCATGACCTAGATAACCACGATGGTGTTATCACTCATCTAAGGCCAGACATCCTGGAATATAGTCAAGCAGACCTTAGGAAGCATCACTATGAACAAAGTTAGTGGAGGTGATGTAATTCCAGCTGAGCTATTTCAAACCCTAAAAGATGATGCTGTGAAAGTGCTGCCCTCAATATGCCAGCAAATGTGGAAAACTCAGCAGTGGCCACAGAACTGGAAAAGGTCAGTTGTCATGCCAATCCCAAAGAAAGGCAATGCCAAAGAATGCTCAAACTACCGCACAATTGCACTCATCTCACACACTAGCAAAATCATGCTCAAAAATCTCCAAGCCAGGCTTCAGCAATACGTGAACCGTGAACTTCCAGATGTTCAAGCTGCTTTTAGAAAAAGCAGAACCAGAGATCAAATTGCCTACATTCCTTAGATCATCAAAAAAGCAAGAGAATTCCAGAAAAACATCTACTTCTGCTTTATTGATTGCATCAAAGCCTTTAACTGTGTGGATCACAAGAAACTGTGCAAAATTCTGAAAGCAATGGGAATACCAGACCGCCTGACCTGCCTCTTGAGAAATCTGTATGCAGGTCAGGAAGCAAGTTAGAACGGGACATGGAACAGCAGACTGGTTCCAAATAGGGAAAGGAGTATACGCCAAGGCTGTATATTGTCACCCTGCTTATTTAATTTACATGCAGAGTACATCATGAGAAATGCTGGGCTGGAAGCAGCACAAGCTGGAATCAAGATTGCCGGGAGAAATAGCAATAACCTCAGATACACAGATGACACCACCCTTATGGCAGAAAGTGAAAAAGAACTAAAGAGCCTCTTGATGAAAGTGAAAGAGGAGAGTGAAAAAGCTGGTTTAAAACTCAGCATTCAGAAAACTAAGATCATGGCATCTGGTCCCATCACTTCATGGCAAATAGATGGGTAAACAGTGGAAACTGGCTGGCTTTACTTTTGGGGGCTCCAAAATCACGGCAGATGGTGACTATAGCCATGAAATTAAGGCTCTTGCTCCTTGGAAGAAAAGTTATGACCAACCTAGACAGCATATTAAAAAGCAGAAACATTACTTTGCCAACAAAGGTCCATCCAGTCAAAGTTATGGTTTTTCCAGTAGTCATGTATGGATGTGAGAGTTGGACTATGAGGAAGGCTGAGCACCAAAGAATTGATGCTTTTGAACTGTGGTGTTGGAGAAGACTCCCGAGTCCCTTGGACTGCAAGGAGATCCAATCAGTCCATCCTAAAGGAAATCAATCACGAATATTCATTGGAAGGACTGATGTTTAAGCTGAAGCTCCAATACTTTGGCTACCTGATGCGAAAAACTGACTCACTGGAAAAGACTCTGATGCTGGGAAAGATTGAAGGCAGGAGGAGAAGAAGACAGAGGATGAGATGGCTGGATGGCCTCCCCAGCTCAATGGACATGATTTTGAGTAAACTCCAGAAGTTGGCGATGGGCTGGGAGGCCTGGTGTGCTGCAGTCCATGGGGTCGCAGAGTCGGACACGACTGAACAATTGAACTGAAGGGGGAGGGGGAAGATTAGTTTACTATAGGTTTGTCATTTTATAACTAAATGCCACAAGACCGTGCTGAGGGAAAATATTAAGCCTGATCTAAGCATGAAGGCAAAATAGTTGCAAGTTACAAAGACTAAAGATTTCATTCAGCCACTCTAGAAAACTATGAAATCATTTCAACAAGAAACTTAAACCCTTTAGGAAGGCAGGAGATGAAGCAATAGCGAATAAAGAGATTGATAAATCTTGGTAACTCTAAATACATGTTTGACTGAAAATTACAATATCCTCTCAATCACTCTGGAAGGTTGGCTGGGGAGGGACAAAATAATGTGGAACTAACAAGCCAAAAAAATTGATGGAAAATTATTAGGGCAGGAATGGAGGAAAAGTTGAGTTAAATGTTGAAAGCAGGATATTAAAATACTGAGTACTAAAAAAGGAACAATATAAAAATTCTAAAATAAAGATAAAAAATTCAGCTTAGATATGACTTGGTTATCCTTTCTAGATTAAGTCTAAAAGTCCCAGGCAACCACTTTAACCTTTTAAATGACTTTTTCTAGAGATATCAAAATGGAACAGATGCATTTTTCTCTCTGGAAGACTTATTTCAATTGCTTTCATCGCAGCCTGAAAATCTACTGGAGGTAATTAGAAACTTGGCTTTTATCCTTGCAGGAAAATATCTGCACTGACCTCTTTGTACGTTAACATTTTTACCTGGGATATACAGCTTTAATACTTAATGGTTCCTAGCGCATTACAACCCCATGGGTTGTAACCAGGCTCCTCTGTACATTGTTCCCCCCTTCCAAATATAACAAAGGTATAATCAGATTCATAAAATCCATGTTGAGTCAATAGACAGTACATACTTGACAAATTAAGGCACACCTTAGTCTTTCTGGTAGCACTGTACTTCCATGACAGTCCACAGGGTGGATTTAGCTTAGCTTATAAACAGCTAGGATAAGTAATAAAAATAACAGGAAGATAATATTAGATGTAAGACCAGCTTTTATATTGACAGTCTATTTAAAAATCTAATATGATGTTCAAAGACAGTCTTTCCCCCACTATACCATAGTCTCATTTGAGCTCACATTGTGTAGTTGGTTGCTTGCATTTAAGGGAAATTATTCATAGCCAACAGCATATCCTTATTTGTATAGAGGCGTTAACAAAGAGAACTAGAAGTACTGTGTATTAGAACTGGTGTTGAAATAGTTTTATGTATTTTACAGCATTTTTCCTCTCCTTTTTCAGGGAGTCTCACTGGGAGATATTGCTCCTCTCCCCAGAAGTATCAATGATGGCGTGAATTCCCCCACACATTATAATGTAAATTTTAGCGAAGCTGTAAGTCATGATGTAAGTCTCCACGAGGCTATGTTACTATGTTCTGACAGTACATTTAGAAGGGATCCAGTAGCAAGGACTTCACAGCCACAAGAACAAATTCTACAGTTAAGTTCTATTACCAATACTGAACAGACCCTTCCTGGAACTAATTTGACAGGATTTCTTCCATTTGTTGACAATCAGATGAGGAATCTAAGCCTAGACCATCTGTATGATCTTGATATAAACATACTTGAAGAGACAAACTTAATGTCTTTGGCCACAGAAGGTTTTGATCCCATGGAAGTTTCTGGGCTGCTTGAAGAACCAGGTTATGATTCTGGGCTTTCCTTAGACTCAAGTAACAATAGCACCTCTGTTATCAAGTCTAATTCTTCTCACTCTATATGTGAAGGTGCTACAGGTTCTAGCAGTGACCTTTCCCACCATGACCTAGAAGGAGCTGTAGGAGGATACTATCCAGAGCCCAGTAAGCTTTGTTACATGAATGACAGAAGTGATTGTCATTTTCATGGAGACCTTGCATTTCAACACGTATCACATAACCACACTTACCACTTGCAGCCAAGTGCACTAGAATCCACTTCAGAATCTTTCTCAATGCCTGGAAAGTCACAGAAAATAAGTAGATACCTGAATGACACAGACAGAAACTTAAGCCGTGATGAACGACGTGCTAAAGCTTTGCATATCCCTTTTTCTGTGGATGAAATTATCCGCATGCCTGTAGATTCTTTCAACAGCATGTTAAGCAGGCATTATCTAACCGATTTACAAGTGTCGCTCATCCGTGACATTAGACGAAGAGGGAAAAATAAAGTTGCTGCTCAGAACTGCCGAAAGCGTAAACTGGATGTAATTTTGAATCTGGAAGATGATGTATGTAGCTTGCAAGCAAAAAAGGAAACCCTTAAAAGAGAGCAATCCCAGTGTCACAAAGCTATAAACATAATGAAACAGAAACTGCACCACCTCTATCGTGATGTTTTTAGTAGGTTACGAGATGATCAAGGTAGACCAGTCAGTCCAAACCAGTATGCTCTTCAGTGCACCCACGATGGAAGTGTTGTGATTGTACCCAAGGAATTAATGATCCCAGGCCAGGAAAAGGAAAACCAAAAAGGAAAACGAAAAAATGAGAGAAAAAATTGAAGATGGATTACACCAATACACATAAAAACAGTCAGAAACTGATAAAGGCTCACAAATCTGCTTCCAAGTTTAGCTCATGTTAGCTTTTAAGTACTACAACTTCAAGCTTATGTGGACAAGTTTAGGTATCAGTATCATACCTGGGGCAGAAGCCACAACTTCAAGTCCTAACAGTATGTACAATGGGACATGAAAACAGCATTACTTTGGTAGCCATTTCTTAAGATGGTATTTTAAAAAGCAAACACTGGATGCAATTATTTCAAAGTATGTTTTTTGACTTAAAATGCAATTTAACCTTAAGGTTTTTTCACTTAGCACTGAAGTTTGGTGACTTTTCAAGAGCCTTTTAATTTTTATGAATCCTTAACTTATATAGCTTTTTCTGTGGAAATAAACTTTATATTTGACTTCATGAAGTGCTCACTTTTGCCTTTTATAGATGCTAAGCAAATTTACCTTATAGTTCTCCTCCAAAATACCCAGCAAATAGGACAGCAGTAGTATTAAATTACAAATTGATCAGACTCTAGCCAAACTGAAGTCAGTATGCTGAACTGACAATATAGGCCTCCCCGACCCCTCCAAAATTAACACGTGACATGAAATAGACCAGGTTCTACTCTAGGATGCACCCCCCCACCAATTATCCAGGAGCTTTCAGAATCTGCACATTAATGTCTGAGGACAAAGAGCCTCCCCCCACGTAACTACCTGCATATGGGGAACTGGAACTCCCTGGCAGTAAAGCCAGCCTGTAGGGATTGGCTCCCTTATCTAGGAAATTGTTAAGTTCACACCAAAAAAAAAAACAAAAAAAAAAAAACCACCCCACCAACTTGCTTAAATGTGAAAACGTTATGGATCATACAAGAACTCAAGACTTACACTAAGGGATAAATCAGTAAATGAGTAGACTGAACAAATAAAAGCAAAATGAAATGATTTTGTAAAAACAAAGGAGACTTGAAAACTTGGTCATCTTAGAAATGGCAGCACTTGAAAACATTAACATGAGGACAGCTGTCCAAACTATCATGGTTTGAGAACAGTAGCACAAATGCCGTCCAGTCTGATAGGGCTCCCTGAATGGTGCTAGTGGTAAAGAATTCACCTGCCAATGCAAGAGATGCCAACTTTGATCCCTGGAACAAGCAGCTGCCCACTTCAGTCAGGTCAGGCACAACTGAACTCCTACACACACAGTATCTGATTAGAAAAACCTAAGGTTAGATATTAGAATCTTCACTACCCAGTATCACAAATCAGTTATTTTAGGTTACTGAAGTGCAGAGTAAGTTACAGAAAACTTCCATTTTAAACTGAACCTAGGAATCTGTTTCAAAGCAAAATGATTCCTGATCAAAGTTCAGTTCTTCTGACCAGTTCTGAACAATGCCCACTTCAGTGTTGACCCGCTTGCTTTTTGGAAGGCAACACAACTCATGTGTTCTGGCTTCTTAGGAGGCACAAATTATTTCAAGTTTGTAACAATGTCCACAAAACTAATTTACTTGTGAAAGTTTATGCAACTATCCTGGTTTGCTCAATTGAGTGTCCTTTTCAGGCTCA
The DNA here is from genome assembly GCF_029407905.1 of Bubalus kerabau. Classification (NCBI taxonomy): domain Eukaryota; kingdom Metazoa; phylum Chordata; class Mammalia; order Artiodactyla; family Bovidae; genus Bubalus; species Bubalus kerabau. The sequence continues at coordinate 73,015,490 of NC_073631.1, read as the reverse complement.
GCATCTTCCCCAATCCCTGAAAACGTCAAGATCACAAAGAACTAAACGTCAAACGAAGAAGGGGTACAATTTAAGAGCTGGAATTCAAAACATTCACAGTAAAATTTAAATATTGCAAGATATAAGGTATTTGGTGCATTGTCCCCAAAGATATATGAATGAAGCTATCACCAGCCAGTTCAATCTCACTTGCCATGGGCTTGTCTGGACAGTCACTTTGTACAAGACACACACTGGACTCTGGTACAGTACTGAAGCTGCTTACTCTCCAGGAGTTATCAGCAGTCAAAGCGTCATCCCAGCATTTTAGTTGAAGTTCCCTACTTATCAATTCATACCCCAAGACTGATCAGACTGTTCTAGTTCGGAGATCTTGAGTTCACAGATTGACCCAAACATTTCATTTTGAATTGTTCCCAACGTTAAAGTAGTCCCTTTCCTTTCCTATAGAACATTGTTGGTCCTGAAATCATTCCTTTGTGATAAAATTACATTCGTTGAAAATCAGGTGACCCTTAGGATACAGAAGCCATTGAAAGCCTAAATGCCAAAATTCCTACTCCAGAAAAAGACATCCTACGGAATATGTATCAGTGTTTTGACAATTTAAACATTTTTTCACTTAAATGTTAAAATACCTTCGTCTCCCTTCACCCATCATCTTCAAAGATCTGAATTTGCTTCTTTTATTACTTGCAGTAACAGCAGAGCAGCATTAAAATCATTGGGTATATACTACCTGAGAAAATGTTTCAAATTTTGAAGACATGTAAGTGAAACCAAGACAAAATTGTATACATGTACTTCAGGTATACTAAAATCAGTGATATTTTCTGCCTCCTGCAAAAGCACCATATACCCCACACTTGAACAGTAACTGAATATAATCAAAAGAATCTGAGACCAACTTTAACTTGTACTCATACACTTACTTGGGATAGTGAAAACCAAAGAATATCCAGTTTCAAAACATTTCACCAGACAGACAGACACCAGGGGTGGGAGCACCCCCCCAAGATGGCTCCCAGTTATGCGTGCTTTTTGTTTATCATGTGAGCAACTCCCCCTGACCCCTGATGTGATCACAACAAAACTTTCAAACATGTGTTGCATTTTTACGAGTCTGTTGCTTCACTACAGGTGAAGGAGCGAGCCAGCACCTACTTCAACTCTATCATTAGGCCATTTTTGATTCAAATTTTCAAGCCCCAATCATGTTTTCAAGCTCAGGTTTACAACCCTGAGCTTCAGCTAGAACCTCAGCTAGGGTGTTTCCAAACACTTTATGTATAAATACAGTGAAGTGAATACATTTAACAGAACTAATTCCCCTCTTTCAGGAAACTTCCTTAAACCTCATTTCTAAAAGAAAATTAGCAGCTCAACACGTAGGACACACCAACATTCCACATCACCTATTTCAAAATAAGTTAGTTCATTTCAGCCTGTTCATTCATATTAAAGTATCTTCCCCTATTTGTGCTGGTGTTAAATGCTGGGTGTTCCAAGATCATCTTATACCAACTTGATTTATCTTCAAAGTTTATCTTCTTCGCAGAGCTGGACATTTTTAACATCTTAATTTTTCCTAATAAATCCACAGCCAGATGTTAAGAAGTTCATAGTTAATAATGGATGGATTTTAAACAAACCTCATCTTCTGTTAGCCATCATTATTTTGACTTACCTGTGAGATACCTCATTAAGAACCAAAATAGTAAAAACGTCAACTTTACTTCGTCCCCTTTGGTTTTTCATTGTTTCAAGTTAACATCCAGGTATACCATCATGTTTAACCCTCAAGACAACCATGATACTAGTGTAACTAGTGTAATACAACAAAACAAACCTAATTCACAGATTTTATGTCTCTGTGCATTTGCATAGCCACCTCTTTTGGACCACTTTAGCTGGTTAAAATCTGTAATTATTTTAAAACCACCACCAGCAACGTTAAACATACAAGGCAAAGCCAGCAATCTATAGCATTATTCAAACGCTGAATATACAGTGTATAAAGAATGGCATTTTATTAGGGACAGCCAGTAATGTCCACAATGCTTTTCTCATTTGTCTATCAATATTGAAAGGAAAATGGCAATATGCATTTGCTTTGTGAAACTGCTTTAAAAATCTAGGGGATGGCAATCCTTTAGACAACTTAATGTTCATAGAACAAGATTCACATTTTATGTGTAAACATTACACCAAGTATTTGAATACAAAAGTATTTATTTTATAACTTTATATTTAAAATAGAATTTTAATCTGTCTACTCACAAAACCTAATTCAAAACATGATAACATTTATCTCTCTAGCTGACTTGATGTTTACTCATTTACAAACAATACTCAATTTGTAATTGTTTTATATTAAGACCCTGTAACTAAATGAAGTCTGTTTTATCAGAAAACATTTCCCTTTAATCTTAAAATAGTGCTTTTTTAAAATGAAGGCACCAACAAGAACTACTTTCAGATGGTACAGAATTTCTTATTTCTTGAAGACTCTGTGGTTGACCACTTCTTCATTAGTTACCTGCAGCAAGACACCTTCCTGCCAAAGGAAAAAAAAAGTATCTGAAGAAGTTTATCATGTTTGTCCAAAGAACCTAAATAACTTCAGTGGTGGTCTTAGGATCAAAGAAGACTCAGGTGCATACAGTAGACTATGCCCTGATTATTACATTCCTGAAAAGGCAATAAAGCCAGGCAATCAATCTCTGATGACATCTAAGAAATGAAATTTCAGCAGCCAAGCTATCTCTCTCCTATAGGGTAGGGATTGGGAAAGAATTACTGCATTTAAACCCAAGTATTTAGAATTGGATATGTACAGATTTATAATGTAGACACTTTATTCATAAATACACATTATCTGAAAGTAGATCCAACCATCTTGCCCTACCTTTTCCTTAGCCTGATCCTGATATGCATGTAAAGCTAGAACAGTATCAAAATAAAAAAAAAGGTCTTTATTTTTAATTTAAAAAAAAAAAAAGCCCTAGTTCACTCAAAATGCTTGATCCAAGAAATGTGAATACAGAAAGGTGTTAACGATAGGAAATTTCATGATTTAACTTGCAGCCTAACTTTTACCTACCATTTTACTACCAACACCACTGAAGGAACCAAGAAAAGCTTTATTAATGATCACTTGGCTTGCCTCAGCTGTTGAAATGAAGCACTTTACAGTCTTTGTGGCAGCAGAATATACTTGTCCATGGTTCATATCAATGCTAAAATTCCAGCAGGGAAAAAAATGATATGTTAAGCACCTGAATCTTCATAGAGGGGGAGGGGGTGGGAAAGAAGGAAAAAAAGGGAAAAAAAAAAAAAAAAAAACAACCAAAATAATATAAGTAAAATGACAGATTGGAAAACAGGGTTTATAAAATTATTCTCTTGAGTTTATAAAATTGTTAAACTCAATTTATAGCTATGTTATACTACATAAGAACCAACTATACTGAAAGACCATTGAAGAGTATTAGTTTATCTTTGGGGGAGGAAAATTAAGAAAGGAAAAGTAAATGAGATCTTACCTAAAGAAGTTTAACTGAAGCTTAGAACTATTTTGCTCTACACCCTCAGCTTTCGTTGGCATCCTTAAAAACTACTGTAGTTAAAGCTTTGTAGAAACAGCACAGTTTTTTAAGACTGGCTGACCTTAGTAGCCGTCAAAGAGTTCTCTTGTACTAGACCTGTATCCCTGAAGAGTACCTCGCTGGGGTTATTTTCCTTTCCTTGCATTGAAGCAGCAGCATCTAAAAGATCTAAAAAGGTGTTTCTCCTTGCAGAGATATCCCTTAAGTTATCTAGATAATTTAATCCTCATGAATTGCAGACAACACACTTACATCTGACCAGCATTTATCTTACACAAATATAACAACAGCTTTGCAATAGACCTTAATTATACTACCCACTCCTTAACTTATTTAAAATAAAAAGTCTATAATTACACAATTTCCTTTAGAATTATTTTATTAAATCATAAATGTACAACAGCTTCTTAACTCTACACACGCACTTAAATTTTTTTTAAAGGAAAAACGTTATGTCTTATTACACCATGATCCTGGCTAATAGCTTTTCAAAACTTTGAGAAAAATCTTAAAAAAGGTTTCACATGTCACCTGAAACTTACAAATTTAACATTATCAAAGAAGGAATGCTTCTACACTCTTACAAAGACCACTAGAAAGAAACAACAATTAAAAAGCTAAGAAACTGTCTCAAAGGCATTTTTTTTTTTACAATCCTTCCTCCACAGTAAGGTAATGTTATTAAATAATCCAATCCATTCACAAAATGGCTCTCTGCATCTGCTCTGGTGTCTTCTGCCATATCACTGCATATTTATGCATGACTGAGATAAGATTTTCCTTAACATTGTTATTTCGATAACCTGAAGCTGTTCTGTTACCTCTGGGCTCTCATCCTCTCCTATTTATACAGTGAAGCCTGTTTCAACAGAAGTAAAGAGTAAAAAAAAAATAGGTTATGAAATTATCCATCTAACCAGATTTTAAGGAAAGATAACATGATCCTAAAAAGCTTTTAACTCCTGGCAGCTAGGTCTCCCAAGACATTAACAATGTAAAACTTAAAAGCTACTTACCCATGGCAAATAGGAAGAAGCTCAGTATCTGCTTCTCCCTCCATAACCCCCACTTCCTCCACTGCCTCCTGGACCATAGTTTCCTAAAGTTAATGGAATAAGAGAAAACACACTTAATTTCCCAAATTATTTTATAACCAGTCTTTAAAACAAGCAGAGCACAGACCATTACTTGTTTCTACTTAACCTCTTTACTCAAGAGACAAATTATCCAGATTCACAGATTATCACTGCTATTCTTTTAGAGGGCTCTTTCCCATAATCATACAAGTTAAGAGATTTTAAAGTATACCCAGCTTAAGAAAATGTAAGAAATCTATCTCAATAACAACAATTTGAACTAAAAATTCAGATTTACTAAGCTAGCTTTCAAAGATACAAGTCATACAAAATTTATACCACTTGCAAAGTGCTCTCAGCAAATTTGGCTTTTTCTTAGTCAGCCAAAAGGAAAAATCCCACTGAAAACATGTAGTTCATTAATTTTACACTACTAGATACCCCAACCTCTACAATTTCCCAAAGTGATGTTGCATTCTTATTTTCCCACAACTTTAATCTCCACAACACTTTGTATTTGGTGGGACGTGTTACCCAAACATAAATAATGAACAACTGTCATCTTCAAGTCATGAAAAGTTCACAACATTTCATCACTAATCTGAAAAATCTAATTACCTCCACCATATGGTCCCCCCATGTTCCTGCTACCACCAAAATTTCCACTCTTCATTGGACCATAGTTAGAAGGTTGTTGGTTATAATTTCCAAAATCATTGTAATTTCCACTCCCGTAATTTCCTGTAAAAAAATTTGGAAATTTTTGCACAAGGAACCTCATACAATCAAGTATTAAACCGATGATACATGCTAGGTATTTTAGACAAATTTCCCACAAAAACAAAGCAGAATGCAAAACACCTATCTACAGTTCTACATTTTTAAAGACAACTATTGACAACAATGAAATGAAAAATCTTACGTGTTAAATCCATTAATTCCAATCCAAATTCCCACATAAAGGTTGCAGGTGAATTTATTACCTCCTCCATAGTTGTCATAACCACCTCCGTAGCCCCCACCCTGGTTGCCATATCCAGGTCCTCCACCACCATATCCTCCTCTTCCTCCTCCATAACCAGGGCTACCTCCAAAATTGCCACCTATTATAAAATAAGCCTTTAAGTAATTAGTATTTTCAACGCCATTTGAACTGTCTTATTACATCCATTTCCAGCTTTCCAAAACTCAATTTTGTAAGATTCTTTCCATAACATCTTCTCTAAAATAGCTTCACGGGCAGATTCTGAATATCCACCTTGGTGAACAGTTGCCAGTGAAGACGGCCTACCCACAAACCAACTGGGTAAAACCTTTACAAATACCTGTAATGCCACTGGTCTCCCCCAAAACTAAATAAAGATATTATGGATTCTCTTGACGGTATCTTGAAATAATTATATTTGTGTAAGTTTGTGGGGTAAGTTGGGGCAGACAAGACGTGTGGGCTAATGCGAATTACCTACCATTTCTCTTAAATAAAATGCCCACTATACCTTTCTCTTCAGTAGAAATGGGGGGAGGGGGGAAGAACCAGAAATTAGCAAACTCACACTGACTTAATAAAACTTCAATTGGTAGTTTCAGATTGCTTGCAGTTAACTGTAAAAACTCATCTTTCTCATAAAACCAAATCAATATTTGGATTTCAAAGCAAAGCTGGAAATAGTGACATGTAGGAGCGTAACTTAAGTCATGCCTAATCAGTGCAAAACCAGAATGAGGTCTATCCTGAGCTCAGTTTCAAACCTCTTCTTTCGACATTTGTCACTAAGTACCTGTCTTTTCTGTACTTCAATAAAAGACATGAACTAAAACTTAACAGTGGCTTAAAACCTTAGCTAGACACAGAAGCAGCACACTAGGTATGTTCTGGAAAAATTCTCTTGGGGACTTTTGGGACATTGTCCTGGTAGATTCATCTTGGTAAGAGATGAGACGACACAGTGCTCCTACAGACACTCCCCTGTCATAATGTTCATCTTGCTAATAACCACTTTTTAATACTTTTAAGGAAAACACTATACAAAATATCACTATCTCCAATTCTTTTGCTTGAGAAACAATTGGGCATCTTTTAAATTCTTATTTAAAATCTATCCAATTAATGTTGCAAAAGTATAACAACACCTGCAAGTAATTTTTTGGTAATTTTCAACAGCTAAGATGAAAATTTAGAAGAGACATTTAATGTTTATGTTTAAGATTTATGTTTATGATTAAGATTTTAGACGAGTATTATCAAAAAGTAGGAAAAAACTGACCTCCAGGTCCTCCTCCATACCCATTATAGCCATCCCCAAATCCACGGCCACTTCCATATCCATCTGGTTAAGGGCAGAAGAAAAGGAGGATTATTTTATTCTGGTTTATGTCACTCAATTTTTTAGCCTCTACTTCCTCCAGGTTGTCCACTTATAAAAAGCAGTTAACAATGGACAGTGGCAGTTTTTCTACTTATTACATAGTTAACTGAGATTAACCCATACATAAAGCCTAAAGCAAAGAAACTTTTAGATCTCTTCAAACCTCTCACTATTCATAAAATGTCTCCTAAATTTAAAATGGCTACAATGTCCTTTTAACTCTTCCAGAAAGTTTAGACCATAAAACAATCTCTGCCATTATCTGTCCATGATTAGAGCTATATAACTCTGATTTTAAATGTTACCTCTTGCCAACCAAATTAGAATATCCCATTAGGACAGATCTCACTTTAAGTCTTAGAGATAACAAGTAGGTTAGACTTCCTAGATTCCAATCAAAACTGTTTTTCAAGCACATTCACCCTCCTAAGCTTAGAAGGTGGACTTACCAGATCCTCCTCTAAAGTTACTTCCTGGTCCTGGTCCAAAATTTCCACCGCCACCACGAGAATCTCCAAAACCAAAGTTGCCTACAATAAACACCCTGGTTAGTAACGAACATTTATACAAATAAATCCTAAGAAAAATATGGAATTAAAAGTTACCTCCTCTTCCACTTCTAGAACTTTGGACTTCCTGCATTTCTTGTCTAGACAAAGCCTTTCTTACTTCTGCATTATGACCATTGATAGTATGGTATTTTTGCACTGGAATGAAAAGTTCAGAGTCCATTAAGTCAGCATCCTGTAATAACTAAGTTTCAAGCTCACTTTTTAACAAAGTTGTAGAACTTTGTTCAAGAACTACAATCCTAGCACTTATAAACACTTACACACAATCTTATCCACAGGATCATGGTCATCAAAAGTAACAAATCCAAAGCCTCTTTTCTTTCCAGACTGCCTGTCGGTAATAATCTCAATGGTATCAATTTTTCCATATTCCTCAAAGTAATCTCTAAGATGATGTTCCTCAGTATCTTCCTTAATTCCACCAACAAACAGCTTCTTCACAGTTACATGAGCCCCTGGCTTTCCAGATTCCTGAAATAAGAGGAAAAAAGTCATCCTGACAGAAGAAACCACAAACAGGAGTAAGAGCACACTATCTGGGTAATAAGCATGGCTTCTATTTTATGGCCAAATACTAAGTAAGTCACCCTTATGATAAAGAACCTTGTTCTTTGAAAAGCCACTAATTGTGAAACAATTTAGGCCCAAATTGTTTACTGAACAAACAAGTTGCCTATTTGCTCACCTCTCTTGCAACAGCACGTTTTGGCTCAACCACTCTCCCATCAATTGAATGAGGTCTTGCAGCCATGGCAGCATCAACTTCAGCCATGGAAGAAAAAGTCACAAAACCAAATCCTCTTGATCTTTTGCTTGCAGGATCCCTCATTACCTTGAAATACAAAGCAGTGATGTTACCATTTAATGTCATTACTTACAGCATTTAAAAATAATCAACATAAATTTAAATGAGTTTCTCTAAGCCACTTAACATCTTTAACAGACAAATCCAACAGTTGAAAGATTAGTACCCCTAAGCACTTCCACGATCAACGTACCACACAATCTGTAAGTTTTCCCCATTGCTCGTAGTAGTTCCTCAAACTTTCTTCTGTAGTTTCAAAGCTCAAGCCACCAATAAAGAGTTTACGGAATTGTTCCTTTTCTCTCTGCAAAGGAAAACAGCATTTCAATTTTTATTTACATTTTCTCTTTGTATGCTGGAAATAAAATTCTTAAATATGAGGTGACCTGCTGGCAGAGTACCTTTTTCCTCTCCAAAGGAACAGTTTCTAAAGTTTTCTGGGGGGAAAAAAAAAACTTACATCAAATTTAAACCATATGTTAAACTGCATATTAGTTGTGTTACACCAAAAAAAAAATTGCCTCAGCCAAACTACACGTTTCAAAATCATTATGCTTGACATAAATTTACTTGACATTAAATGAGTTTAAACAAATATAGCATCACTTAGTTTTAAAAAAAATCTTTCTGAAGAAAGAAGAGCAAATCTATTCCCTGGTGACTGTAAAGTTAAGAGTCTTATCAACATCTGCATTCGATCCTATAACTCAGAACAGAGAAGTTCACTTTTACATATTCAAACACAAATTCTTAAAATTTAACAACTTTTGCTTTATAACCCACAGTTCCCATTTATTTCTGGATTTAGCATTTAAAAAATGAGTTTCCTATCATCGCTCCCTCTGGTGGTGACTATAATGTAACTCAATTTTCAAAACCCTGGAAAACTTAGTATTGACTTTCTTTCTCATATACCAACTCTCCAGAGAAAATCTTAAACGTTCAATATATGTGGCAAAATAGCCTCAAAATTTATGTTTTCTGACCAAGATAAAATGACTTTTATGATTAACGGTGTCTAAAGCACATATTTTAACATAGCTGGTTTTGTTGACGGCACAATCAACTATTACTGAACCCAAAGACAAATACAGTAAAAGACACTGTAATCACTTCACTTTTCAAAAACCATAAAAGTATTTAAATGACCACTGTGACTATCCCCTCTAGTTACAAAATATCACTACTACGGATTTACACTTCACCATGTAGAACTCAGTGGTCTTCTGGCAAATTACACAGCATAAAACAACTTTCACATGAAGAGAGAGCCTGAGCTGAGATCTCAATCCTTACAAACCAGCACGCATATAAGCTACATTAATAGCTCTGTATTTTGGGCTATCAGTTAAGGAAGCTTGGACCACTGTATTTGGTTTTCAGTTGACTAGGTTAAATAACATAAAAACGAAAATTAGCCACCAAGTGCATGTAGTTAAATTTATTAAATAGAACTACAACACTCAACCCATAGTTCCATGAAGTTTCTCTCCATGCATGATGTTCTCCCACCAGTTCAGAAAACAGTTATAATTCAGAGATTTCTTTGCCTGTATAGCTACTTTTAAGATTCTGACATTTCTGAAAAGACAAATAAATTCTCAAAGTAGCTTACGAAACACTTAAAAAAACAATCTATTAAAACGATAACTTGGCATACTGTATTTGTACACTCAAGCATATTTTATTTATTCCAAACACCTGTCAGTAAACTGGCCTTTTAAAACCCAAATAGACTAAAATACATCTACAACATTACAAATCACTAACAAAAGGCAAAAACTCATTACTTACCTCATTTTCCAAACTTACCCGCTGTCCACTATCGATTACAAACAAAGTTATTTTATAAGCGTGCTTAGGGTCAATGAAAATACCCAGGCAGACCCCCTTCGCTTGAGACCTTATGCTTATCAATGTAATCATCAACCATGATTGCAAACATAAACGAGAAAAGCAAGTGACAAAGTTCAAAAACATAGTGGCTCAGCCTAATAAAAGTTTTGTATACAGCAGAACACGCATTGAGGGACCGAGCCATGTTTTAATTAGAGTACTACTAAACTCATAATTTCAAGTTTATCACTAAAAAAACACCCGTAGTTTTACCCAGTAAAGACTAAATTCCCCGGTAAAAATACTTAACATACAAATAAATTATACGATTAAAAAAGAATCCGTCAGGAAAATAAAGGATTCTGTACCTAACACCGCCCACCCCCAAAGACCACCTTCCCCACGGCCTCCCGCAAAAACGAAAATCTTCTCTAAAATTTTCATCTTATTTTCCTACGATTCAACTGCCTTTTCAATCACCGGAAACGCAGGTAAACCTGTTACTCAAACAAGGACTGAAAAACAAAATGTGAGGTCTTTATACCATGGCTCGCGTGAAACCGGGCCCAACACCCTAGAGGGTTTCACCTCCTAGGCCGAGCGAAACCGCCCAGGAGAACGCCGCCCCTCCCCCCGCCCTTCGGTGCGGCTCCTGAACGCAATGGCGCCATTTCATCGAGGGGAAGGGAGCGAGCCTCTAATGAGGTGCGCAGGACTTTAAAGCGCCAAGCTCCGTAAACACTCGGAATCCACCTCGAAATAGCTTGAAAACAGTCCGAAAAGAGAAATAAATAGTTACCCACTTCTAGTCCTTACTGAAAAAGTCAAGCTAGTCAAATTTAGCGAGTTAAAAAGAAATCGCTGCGAGGAAGGAGAGAAATGAAAATGGCGGCCGCCAAATCCGGTTCCCGGGAGGGGGGAGGGGAAGCTCCGCAGCCCGGTTCGCTAGGACCCAAAACCCGCCGAAACGCTCCAACGCGGGGACGCCGGGACCCCCAAACCACCCTTCCTTAAAAACGGTGTAGGAATTCCTGCCTCCACGCCCCACTTTCAGTAAAGTGGGGCTGCGTCCATGTGGAAGCTCCCCATCCCCCACCCCCAGCAAAGGGAAATGGCGCCGTGAGGCTGAGGGTGGGGAAGGTGCTGTACAATTAGGCCTCTGCTAACGACCCCTCTCCAAAAATACCGAGACCAACCGCTTCTGAAGTGGCCCAATTTCGCTGCCGCTCTCCCACGGAGGCGGATGGCCGACTTCCAATAAGGAGCCAACGGCCTCGCCATGCCCTTTCCAACAACTCATTGATTTCAAACCCGTTACCTCCATCGCGGACTCAGTCGCTTCAGCCCGATTTCCCGCAGCCGAGCGAGATGAGAGAGATCTCCGCGGACGAACACGAACCGGACTCGTCCTGGCGCTGTAGTGAGAACTGCCGCTGCTCGAGAAACAACACCGCTGGAGCACCTCCACTCCAGACCCGGCGCTGCTGCTACTGCCGCTACAGCCGCTGCCGCCGCTTTTCTAGAACCTTCCCCCCGACTAACGCGTCTTCCCCTACGTCAGGCCGTTGCGTAAACGTCCTAACCGCCGCCAATGGCGGGAACGCTCTACGACCTCCTAGCGCCAAGTACGTGCCCCTCCCCTCTTAAGGCCAGCACTGGTGCTGGACGTCAGTTGCGTAAAAGGGTTCTGTAAATTGCGGAAGGCTCGAGTCCTGCGTATTTCTGTCTCTCGGAATTGGGGCCTGCCCCCGCAAGGCAGGTGAGAAACGGTCGCGCAGTTTGAAATTAACGCTGTTGGGAGGAGCTTAATCCTCAACCCAAAGGTCCAGCCCCCTCAACCCGGGAGGTGGTCCTTACAGCAACGCTTCGATAGCTTTTCCCCGGCCCCCAGTTTTAAAAAAATCTTTGTAGCCTCTTCCACTGTGTTTTCCCTCCCCCACCTTCTCCTATCCTCCCCCGTCTGCGCGGAGAACCGACTGGCCCCTTCCGGAAATACCCGAAGCGACTTCTAGTCAACGAATTACACTTAACGATCCACCACCCTAACCCTGGCCAATGTTTTTGGGGTCCACATTTCAGGTAGTCGAAAGTGGTGCTCGTTCTTAGTTCCCGATTCCTCCCACCCACCCCCAGCGTTTGGAGGCACCCAACCCCAGGGGCGAGGAAGTGGGCGGAGTCCTGTTTTGGCGCCAGTCGCTAAGGCGGCAGCAAAGCAGGAAACACCTCCGCCGAGTACACTTAGGTCGAAGCCCTCAGCCCCCTCCTCGCCCTCTCCTCGCCCTCTCCTCGGGGGACCACCAGACGCCACGCCGCGAACTCTTTAAGAGCCGCCGTCACCGCCCCCCTCCTTTACCCCCCTCCCTCGGGCCCAGGCTCGGGCTCCCGGCGGGCACTGCGCGGCGCGCGGCCCCACCCCCCCCGGGGCGCGCGCCCACCCCGCCCCTCGCGGCTGCCTGGCGTGGGCGGTGCCACCTTCCCCTCCCCCCAGTGGCGGCCCCGCGCGCAGCGCTGCTCCCCAGCCCCCCTCCCCCTCGGATGTGACTGGAGCTTGAGACGCGCAGGGCCGGAGACGTCGCAGACCCGGGACCCGGAGCAGCTCAGAGGCGGTGAAGTCGGTGTCTTTTTTTTCTCTAGCTTTCACTCGGTGGTGTTGCTTAAGATACCACATAAGCCCCAGAGACCCCCATTTCCCCGCTTCCTATCCTTCCTCGCCGGACCCCGAGTCAGGACCTGGCGGGAAGGAAAGGAGAAGAGAACAGAGACCCCGTGGCGCTTCTGGCTCCGGGCCGGCGTCTGTAGTTGGTTTAGGGGATGAGACTCTTCACAAGGTTGAAAGCTGTGGCGGCAGCCGCCTTATTTCTAGACAAAGCGCATTTTCCCCTCCCCTCCCCCATCCCGGACGAGGTTGAGGGGGCCTTCCTTCCCGTCCCGTGCTTGGTCGGCGACTTGGGCCTCCAGGGAGGGCGGTGCATTCTCCCGCATCCGCGCAGCCGAGTGTCCGCAGACTGTGGCGGGTGCTCCGTTACGTGGCCGCCGCGAGTGGGGAGAGGCACGGGCCCCGTGGCGCAGTGCCCTTGAGCCCCCGCGCCGCGGCCTTTTGTTTCTCCACTCGGATGCGCTGACCACGAGGCCCGCGCTCTTCTTTGGCGGGGTTAGGGGCCGGGCGCTAAGGCCTCTTTAAGCCGGGTGGGGTAGGGGTTTAAGGGGAGCGGATGAAAGTGCAGAAATAGCTGATTTGTTTTCAAAAGTGGCACGAAATGTAACTGGAGCATCTCGGTATGTTTTAGTTTTTCAACTAGTGATTGGAAAGGTCTCTAAAAAGAAACCAAGTTAGAATTAAATTGCATAGACGACTCTTCAGATTGTTAATGTCTAGAGGAAAAATTCACACTAATTATTGTAATCGATTGGGCACTTGTCTGATTTTGAACCAAGTTATTTTCCTAGTTTTTAAAAAATGCTGACTATGGTTTAAATGGGATTTGGATTGGGGGGAAAAATTGGTCAAATTTTTACCCTGTAAAGCTTTCGCGGATACTAGGTTCTCAGTAAGGTTGTATAGATAAGTTACAGCACTTACAATACTCTCAGGCACGTATCACTAGTTTACGCACAATCTTAAAACTGCTTCTCTATGGACTAGTATATACGTTTGATGACATGAGCTTACCTAGGTGGGGGTTGGAATCCAAACAAAAACTTGTGTGTAGGTATCTTTTTATGTCTTACAAACTTCTTAACTGTCATGCATTTTTCTAGTAATAGCTCTTCAAGTCTGCAATAAAAAATGGCCTCCAATAAAACTACATTGGTAAGTTAATGAAAACCTAAAATATTTAAGGATCTAATTCAAACTTTTTTCCTCCCAAAATTATAACTGCATCTCTGGTTGGGAAATTACACCCATATATAGTTCCAAGTCCCCTCTCCCCCACAACTGTTATGGGAAGAAGTTAGGAGCAAAAAAGGAAATTATTATATTCACTTGACTTTGTAGTGTTTCGATTCATTTAAAGAAACCTAATTTGGGGAGGGTACCATAATGTGAATTTTACCAAGTATTTTTGTCTTGGAAGAAAGATACACAAATTTATGTGACATGGAAGACGGTTACAAGCATAGACAGACAAAGCAATAAAGCCTTGTTGATTGGTATATTGTTCTCTAAGTTACTCTATACTGAATTCTAGAGAAAGCAGGTATTTTCAGTATTGCCCTGTTTAAAGAATGGATATCTTGTACACTTAGATTGAGACGAAAGTCGTTGTGTCTTTCGAATTTGTTTTGGTCAGTCATATTTCAAGCGTGCTTATTCTGAACTACAGAGGGACTTTAAATCATTGCAGTGCAGTTTTTTAAAATACTCAGCATGAAAAACATCACACATGTCCAGAAAAGAGAGAAGACTAGATCTTCTGAGCAGTTTTTTTTCTCTCCAGCAGTTTCTTAAACCCACAGTTTGCATTCTTAGGTTTCATTAAAAGTTCTACAGATATGTTGACATATGTGTATTCAGCCATGTTAAGTTACAAATTTTAACATAAGCACTGAAATATTCACATAAAAATCACAAAATTCAAAGTTACAGTTCCCACAGGATGTACTTCTAATACATTGTGTTAATAATTGCAAGTATATGAAGGTTAGTGTTTTAACATCTAAATGAGCAAAACATTTCGTTTTGGTTTGTGAATTCTCCCCTTGGGTTTCACAACAAAAGGACAAGTTGGTGGGTTTTTTTGTTTGTTTGTTTCATCATTAGGTTGCGCTTTTAAGTCAAACATCCTGAGAAATGTTTAAATATGAAATATAAAGCCTGTCTGGTGGCATTATTTATTCCCGGTCATCAATGGGGAAAGCCCAAAGCATCTTCGAACACTTCTCAGGAATGAACTCTCTTTCAAATTTCATAATCAGTAAACCAAAATGTAGGTAATTAAATTGGCTTTACAATCACCAGTATCTATTAGTATTGGATGGGAAAGGAGCTACCTGTCCCTGAGACTGTGGGGATGGATATATAGATACAGAAGGCAAATAGATGGCTTCTGTTAAATTGCTCCTGCTTACAGTTTGATAGTCTTCAGTATCTACTTTTCATTTTAAAATAATTTTGTTAGTGTTGTGAGGTAATGTGTGCTTTAAGTGGGAAAGTGAGTGGATTTTCTGTTGAAAAAGATGAACATTTGAAACCAGCTTATGAGTGCTATAATATAAATATTTTGTTTCCTCTGCTAAATTTTTTTATCTTTTAATTTTCTGTGTTTATTTTTGTCTCTTTACTCCGTTAGCCTCTTAACTTTCTTGGACATAGTTTTTTCATTTAAGATCAGTATCTAGTAAGCTTTATGTCTGTTAATTTTTCTTCTTTCTTCCCACTACCACTACCTTTTTTGTACTGTACAGAGGCAGAAAGTTATTGGACTAAGTACAATATCCAAGTATCTTGACTAATGAAAGTTGTATGGCCTAACATGGAGAATGATATCCAACAAAATCAGATGCTTGCTGCATTATTTAAATTTCACAGGATTTTTATTTCTTTCATAGGATATTTATTTCGAAGTGTGTGTATACACTTCTAAATGATAACATTTTTTAATGTCCTTTGTAATCTTGAGGCATTGGTGTTAATTTTCCCTGCTTTCATGCAATGTGCAGGATGACTTTAGTAATTGGACAATTACGATTTTTCTTAAATAGCACCTGTTTTAAGGTGAAATGATTCCAAAATGAGCATAATGTGGGGTTTCCCCCCTTAGTCTCCATTTTGAGTTACCGGAAAGTAGATTGGGATGTTGGTGTCCTGCTTCTCTCAAATAGTGTTACACACACACTTAAAACCTTGTTTTAAGTGAATTTCATTGACCAGTTTAGAGTCTTTCTCTTGAGAAACCAAGAAAAAAAGGATTTTTTTTCTCATTAGAGAATTAAAGTGATCTAGCATTTTGGCCTCTTGAAGTAACAGTGTTACAGATTTGTTCCAAGTGGTCAGTAATATTTACCGAAATTATGGGGAAACGATTTTGTCCTTCTTAACCTACTTATGGTCTCCTTGGTTGACCCTGCAATTGATATCAGGGTTCTGAACCACATTTTCGTTCTGCAGCTGTCTTTTCTCTTGATTGTTCAGATTTTAACGTTGGTGTTTGAATTGAAAAGGGGGGTCTTACTTAGAGTTTGGTAGCTGTATTTTTAATGGGTGTATGGTTCACCTAATAAGACCTGTCGCTGTTATTCTCCTTTGTATTAGTCTCGAGTAGCTTCTAATAGTCGTTTTTTGCTGTCCTGTAGTTACAATGAGTGAAAACTCTACTATACTTGGTCTTGTAGATTATGTAGAAATAAAACTAGGAAAAGATAAAACAATTTTCAAGAGAAATGTCTTTGATTAAATTATTTTAGTGAAGGGTAGTGGGGGGTAGGTTTGAGCTAAACCCACAGAATCAACCATTCCTTGATTTTGCGGATTATCTGTTAACTTTTTCAGAAAGTGTTTGCCTTGGGATATAAAAGTGAAAGTTTAGGTGTTACATGTAATGATAATATCAGCAGTTTTAGCCTTTAAAATGTACTCAAAAACCAAACAAGAAAAAGACATCTCTTAAATCTCTCTTGTTTTAGCAAAAAATGGGAAAGAAGCAAAATGGAAAGAGTAAAAAAGTTGAAGAGGCAGAACCCGAAGAATTTGTAGTAGAAAAAGTGCTGGACCGCCGTGTAGTGAACGGGAAAGTGGAGTATTTCCTAAAGTGGAAGGGATTTACAGAGTAAGAAATCTCAGTGCTTTTATTATATGTTTAACTGTACTTAAGTAATGTTTAAAGTTTATTTTTAGCCTAAAATCTTTTTATCCATTTTCTCATAGGTTTCTTTGAATTTAAAGGCATCTTTAATCCAGGGTACCTTGTTTCAAGAGTCAAGTCTTTAGCCTACAATTGTAAACAAGTAGTTTTGAGACTAGTTGATTACCTTGGAGAGTCAAATTTATATAATTATATAGAGTACAGGTTGCTTTTTTTAATGTAGTTGGATACTGTGCTAATTAATTATATTGTTTCCCTACAGTGGACATTAAAAAATATTGAAGCTATATAAGATATACTAGTGGGTCTTAAACAGAAGTGCTCATCATAATTCCGATCCTACCCTAGGCTTACTATTCTCCTAATCTCTAAGTAGAGCCTGGGTATTTTTTAAGCAACCTGGTTCTTCATATTCCCTGTTACTAATTGCTATCAAAACCAGTCTTTGTAATGTTACTATTTTGTGAATAACTTACATGCAAAAATTATTTTCAAACTTTATCATGTACAGTTTACTTGAATTCTAATCTTACACCACAAAAACAGCAAGACTGAGCAGTGACTATTGAAAATGGATAAGTGGAGGTGGACAACAGTTTTCTGAGCTTGGTTGAAATGGGGAGTATGATGGTTCTCTTATCTACTGCTGCTTTTACCATTCACATTTAAAATCACCTCCACAGCAATTTGGGAATTATGATTTGAGTGGAAGATTTATGTTTCTCTGTTTTATTTTTGCAGTACCCTTAGTTGAGCTTAAATATATATATGTAAGTTTGTGATTTAGGCACTAGAAAAAAATTTCTTAAAATTAGAACCAAGTCTGCAGTATTTTAAGTAAGACTTAACCAATTTGCTAAAGAAGTGATTACCCTCATATGGCAGACAGTTTTGTGGGGTTTTGTTTGTTTTATCCTATGAGACATTAAAAGCTGTTTGTATCTTACCCATCAAAACATTGGAAAATTAATTCCTCCCTCTTTCTCTCCATGGTTGAGGCCACTAGTGTGACTAAGGACCTGTTATCTGCTGTATAATGTATTAGGTAATATTTGATTGAAATAACACTACAGAATGGAGGCTCCACTTCAGCTCTTTTGTCCTCCTCTACTCTTAAGTCTGCTAATTTTAGAGTCTCAGGACATCAACAGACCTTGTAACCAGAGGTTTAAAGCATCAAATTATTCATTTCATTGTGTGTAGTTCTGTAAAAGTTTTTTGGATCAAAGCACACAAAGTTGGCAATCTTGTCACAAATGTTGTAGGCTGATCTCACTTTCACATTTGGTAATTGATACTCATTTTCTTTCTAGCCCTTCTAAAAAACATGAAAATGGTCATCTTGGCCTTATATCAGGGATTGGCAAGCTTTTTCCCTAAAGAGCCCATACTAGAAGATAATCTGAGCTTTTGGGGCTTTGGCTTTCTGTCCCAGCTGCTTTGTGACTGTAGTACAAAAGCAATAATAGGCAATATAGTAAACAGTGTTCTAATAATTCTTTTGCTTATGGGTTCCAAAACATGATTTTTATTTTGAAGTTTTTTTCCCAACCAATTAAAAATGTAAAAAACATTCTTTCTTCATTTCCCACTGAGTAGAATTGAAATCAGATCAGATCAGATCAGTTGCTCAGTCGTGTCCGACTCTTGGCGACCCCATGAATCGCAGCACGCCAGGCCTCCCTGTCCATCACCAACTCCTGGAGTTCACTCAGATTCACATCCATCGAGTCAGTGATGCCATCCAGCCATCTCATCCTCTGTCATCCCCTTCTCCTCTTGCCCCCAATCCCTCCCAGCATCAGAGTCTTTTCCAGTGAGTCAACTCTTCACATGAGGTGGCCAAAGTACTGGAGTTTCAGCTTCAGCATCATTCCTTCCAAAGAAATCCCAGGGCTGATCTCCTTCAGAATGGACTGGTTGGATCTCCTTGCAGTCCAAGGGACTCTCAAGAGTCTTCTCCAACACCACAGTTCAAAAGCATCAATTCTTCGGCGCTCAGCCTTCCTCACAGTCCAACTCTTTCTCACTTTCTTTCAGAAAAGTGAATTCTGGATCCCACCCCAAATTACTTTATCAGATAGTGCCCAGGGTTAAGGCCTCCAATACTGTGTTTTAAAAAACGTAGTTCAGAAGCATTCTCAAACATGAGACAGTACAGCAGAAATTGAAAATACTGTCTCATGTTTGAGAATGCTTCTGAATTACGTTTTTTAAAACCTCAGTATTGGAGGCCTTAACCCTGGACACTATCTGATAAAGTAATTTGGGGTGGGATCCAGAATTCACTTTTCTGAAAGAAAGTGAGAAATTCCAAAGTGAGTTGTCCGTGTAACTTGGAAAAATATTAGCTGCATTTATTCTGCTAGTCAGGTTCAGTTACCTAGGAGGTAATACAACACATTACCCACTTAGCATGGACTGTGGAAGTAGACACAAAAAATGAAGTACAGATTCTTCATGTAGGGGGAAGTATCTGCAGTACAGATGGCTTTTTGTCAGGTATTATTAAATCTGGACGGTGGTTATTAACCAAGAACTTTTTTTTTTTTTAACAACACAGTGCAGACAATACTTGGGAACCTGAAGAAAATTTAGATTGTCCAGAGTTAATTGAAGCATTTCTTAATTCTCAAAAAGCTGGTAAAGAAAAAGATGGAACAAAAAGAAAATCTTTGTCTGACAGTGAATCTGATGATAGCAAATCAAAGAAGAAAAGAGATGCTGTAAGTATAAAACATTGGCCAGCAGACTGGCTTCTTTGTAAAAGGATGGCTTGATTTTTTAAAATACTTTTTAAGACACTAGTACTTCAAAAATATCATTAAAAAGGCTCTTTAAATACATAATATTTAGGATGAAAGGAGAGGCATGATTTAACCCTACATTGTGTAAATGTCCAGTAAGCACTTCAATTTCTTTAAATCATTGTGCTACTGTTATTTCGGGTACAGTGATAGATTTGGTGCCAGATGAGGTAATTTCCTCTGATCTAAACCAGCTGTGTTAAATAAAAACAATACAAAGTTAGATCATCGAAAATCACTTAGCATACAGTGAAAACAGTCTACATCGCACATTCTGATTATAAATCATTAGTGAGTGGTAGTGACCAAAACTTTGGCATATGATTCTTAGTATTCCCAAAAAATGCTTTGATTTTGAAGTATATAATCTTGCATAATAGTGTTTTTATTGGCATGAATTAAGAAAACTGGTTCATTCACTGCGTGTGTATTTTGAACCAACCTTTGCTTTATTGATTTCTCTGTGGCTTTGGGCAAATTACATCCTTGCTTCTACCCTCAACTTTAAAAAAGTACTTTACAGGTACTCCAATAACTTAATGGCAACTCTGTCAAGATCGTAGGTGTATTATCTTTGTTTTTATAGAAGGAAAACAGGTGTGGGCTACAGATTTGGTTCTGAATGCTTTAGCAACCAAAGCAAAAAGGTGGCAATGTTAAAGATCAGTTATAAGTAAATTGAAAGTCTACCACATGCTCCACAGGAGCACCATTTAATAACAGTGTTGTTTAGTTGCTAAGTCCTATGGTACTCTTTTGGAACCCCATGGACTGTGTAGCCTGCCAGGCTTTTCTGTCCATGGGATTTCCCATGGAAGAATACTGAAGTGGGTTGCCATTTACTTCTCCAGGGGATCTTCCTGACCCAGGAATCAGACCCGCATCTCCTGCATTTGCCAGTGAATTCTTTACCACTGAGCCACCAGGGAACAATGGTTATCCTGTATTGTGCCCATGTAATGTGCCAGGCAGTGTTCTGAATAACTAAATTTGTGTTTCAGGTACTTCGAAATGGCTATGAAACAGATAGTATTAATAGTATGTATTTTATGGAAAATGAACCTGAATCACAAGTTAACTTGCCCAAAGCCACAGAGGTTAGGCACATCATTATAACCTAGGCAGTCTGGCTCCAGAGCTTGAGGTAATGATGTAAAAGTCTCATGGGGGGAAAAAGGATTTGTTACAGTCTAGAAAACTCTCAAGGATCCCAAAAAACTTGTTTATATGGATTGTAACTATCAGTACTAACTGCATTTGAAATTAAAGTAGAAATTTATAAAATACCGTATTTTCAGTTACGAATAACAAGGCCTGGCATTTTACATTTTTGCAAATTTTGTCAGTGTTTGTCTTAGTAAGACTTTAGTTCAGCATTCAGTTTGCTGTGATATGTTGCTTGGTAGAAGTATGTGAAGATTATGTAAAGTCACAGATACATGAAAAAAGGAGATCATGAAGATAAATAGTCCAGAAGGTTTCCAGCATCCCTGAGGGTCCCTCAGACCACACTTTTGAGAGCCACGGGTTTATTTTTATAAGGTTTGTTATCATTCAGATTGATTACAGCACTGATTACTGTCAATTTTTTTAAACTTTTTACGATTTTGCTATTTATAGTTTGTGCTTTTAAAAATATGTAATTTAGACTGATTCCTAGAAGTAATTTGAAATACTACTTTCAAGAGTTTATAATCATTAATTAAAAATAAGAGATTTGGGGTTTTTCCTGCCTTGTGGTGTCTTTGAAAAAAATTCTGTTTTCTTGATTTATGATTCAGATATTTTTATAGACATCCAAATTTATTTTTTCTGCTTATAAGTTTAATGGAAATTAAAAGGTGTTTAGTATTCTTGCTCTAGTCATTTGTTTCACTATCAGAAGGCTGTATGTCTTGAAGACAAATTGGAAGTTAATATTAGTTTGCTCTATGATGAAATGTGTGGAAACATTTATATAATCATTTAACTTCTTCTGAACAGGCTGATAAACCGAGAGGTTTTGCCAGAGGTCTTGATCCAGAACGAATAATTGGTGCCACAGACAGCAGTGGAGAATTAATGTTCCTCATGAAATGGTGAGAGTGAATTGCTGTTATATTTTAAAGTAAGAATAGATATGTTTTTTATTAAAAAAAAAAAAAAAAAAAAACTTGTGAATTTTTTTTAAAACCTGTCTATCTAGGCTTTATAAATAGTTCACCATCATTAGGTAGCAAGTTGGTTTTAGTCCCTAAGTCGTGGCTGACTCTTTGCAACCCCAAGGACTATTGCCCACCAGGCTCCTCTATCCATGGTTTTCCAAGCAAGAATACTAGAGTGGGTTGCCATTTCCTTCTCCAAGGGATCTTCCTGACCCAGGGATTAGACCTTTGTCTCCTGCATTGGCAGGCAGATTCTTGGCATTGAGCCACCAGGGAAGCTCTAGGTAGAAAGTAGTTATCTGTTGAAAGAAGGATTCACGTTACTTAGCTAAAGCAGTGATTGGCAAACTGTGACCTGTCTTGCAAAATGCAATTTTATTGGAACACAGCCACAAGTAACTACATAACCCTCTTGAAGCACTTAAACGTGTTTTGATTGAATTACAATTTTTAAATGCATGGTTATCAGTTGACAAAAAAATGTTTAGGCTTTTTAACTGAATACTTTTTTCTCTCATGACAGGAAAGATTCCGATGAGGCAGACTTGGTACTGGCAAAAGAGGCAAATATGAAGTGTCCTCAAATTGTAATTGCTTTTTATGAAGAGAGACTAACTTGGCATTCTTGTCCGGAAGATGAGGCTCAATAATTGTTTGCATTGCCTTTTATATATATTTATATATATATATAAAACATGGGTCTTGGTTTTTTGATTTATTAGTGTGAAGAAATAACTACATTCTAATGAAAATCAGGTTTGATTTGTTTGTTTTGAAGTAATATTGGGAAAGTTACATTGGGTTTTTTGTTTTTTTTTCCATCTGTAGCACTGGTTACTTTGAACAAATAAAAACTTTCTGTAGTTGCCTCCTTCAGTAGGAAATAATTTGATACCATGGTATATTATTTCCTCAGCATTAGAGAACAGTTTTTCTAAATGTTGGAGGAAATCTCCATAGTCATTACTCAATCAGAATTTAGAATTTAACTCATATATGCCTGAGGACCATTCTAAGTTTTTTATATGTATACATAAAAGACATATGTAAATGGTTTGGGAGTTAATTTTTTTGTTGTGGTTTTTGTTTTGGTAAATATATTTAAATCACAGCCTTTCATAACCATGGATAAGCCCATGTTCTGGAATTACATCATTTTGAGCAATATAAGAAATAACTTCAACTTAGATTAAAAATTTAAGTCTTAATCTTTCAAATTAAATAATTTTGTAATTAATTAGACACATTAAGGAATTTAAATTGAGTAATTTTTTAAAGCATCCCTATCAGAATCTGCATATAAATGCAGTTTTATATGCAGAAACCCTGGAAGGAAAATTTTTATCGCTATCAACTACCTTCCCAATCAAATGAAAAAAGTAGAAAAATTCTGGTTTGTTTTAATATAGCAAAGTAAAACTTAACTAAATGGACACTTGATGATTCCTTCTGGTGAACCATTGTTTTACAAGAAATTGAAGTCTCTGTGCTATATTTAGGAAAGGTTGTGATACATGGGATGTCTCAGATTTGTTCATGGAAACCTAATCAGATAGTTTTTAAATATTGGCAGTTTACGATCTACAGGAATAAATGAGTGAACAAACTTTTCTAATCTACGCTTGACCTACATGTTTTTTCAGACTTGACTCCAATCCATTCCTTACATGAAGGCTCAATTTTCTCAGTATTTTGGGTTACTAGTTCAGCAGAAGCCAAGAAAAACAATAACTTTGTAGTAATCAGAATGTTATTCAACTGTATATTGTTTACTTTATTGTAAATACTGGTGAACAGTGGTCAATAAATAGTTTTATATTCCTTTATGTGATTAGACTTTCTTTTTTCTTTATCTGGTGACCTTTATGGTGGGAGTAGAGACATATTCGTTGAATTAATAACATCATGTTTATAAATATGATCAGTGGTATCACTGATAGCTTACTGTGAACGATGTCGGATTTGTGATCACTGAAGATTTAGCTTTGGGACCAGGGACCAGGGTTGATCACTCAAGAGCTTTTGTGTAGCAGTTTTATTAAAGTAAGAAAAGGGGCAGAGGAAGCTTCTGACACAGACATCAGAAGGGGGATGGGGTATGCCCCGCTAGCTAGTCTTATCAAGGCCTTATATGCTCTTTTCAGACCCACTCCCACCACATACATCTTAAATTAACAGGATTAGAATGAACAATAGATTTTACTAGACCCACTCCATAATATACATTTTAAGATGACAGGATTAGTCAGAAGGTTTTTGTTAAGGAGAAACATGTCCTCTAGCAAGATAACATTGTTATATTGACTAAGACAAAGCAACGTAGAAAAGAAATTGTCTTTTTCTCCTTGAGAGCCCCAGACCCCTTTCTCCTTTTCTAGGGCTCCAGACCTGTTTGTCCTCAGGAACCCTGGGCTTCTGATGAACCTACCTGGGAATTGACTCACCACTAAGGCATTAGAGTACCTGTTTTAGACCATTTGAGTTTAGTAGTTTCAACTGGAATATGTATTAACACGAAAAGATTTTCTTACTAAAATTGGTTTCCAGTGATGCTTAAGAGGAACTTTTTTCATCAAAGTGAAATTTTGATACTTAGAGTCTAGGCTGTTGAAACTGCCATCTTAAATCATAGGTATTCTGAGGACCTGTTGTGACAGACATATTTCTACTAATTTTGAAAGTTTATACAGAGAAAAGGAAAAATTATACTAAACTGTTTATTAACCTTTTTGTAGACCTACTGTTTGCTCTGAACAGTGGGTTTGTAAGCAATACAGAACCTTTTGTTTTGATCAGAAATTGATGACCCTGCGTTAAGCGTTAGAGCATTTCTGCAAACTGTTGTCCATGTATTTTAATATTCCTTATGTTGTATCTTTCTTGTGGGTGCTTTTAAAAGTCACAAACTTGAATGGCTTAAAACAACACATTTGTTCTAGTTCTGGAGGCCAGAATTCTGAAATACAGTGTGAGGGCTGGTTCCTTCTGGAGGCTCTGATGGCAAAATCTGCTTGTCTCTGTTCCTAGAGGTCATCTCTTCCTTGGTTCCCGGCCCCTTCTTCAAAACCAGCAGTGTAGTGTAGTGTCTCAAATTACTTGACCTCTCTGTACTTCAGTTTCCTCATCTGTGAAACACGATTCACGATGAAATAATAATTGTGTGAGACACTTAGTGTCCTGTAAGTGGTAATAAGAATTTTTTTATCTGATTTTAATAGGGACACTGTAAGCTGTTGTATGGAGGTTCCCCAACTGAATCAGTTACTGAGTGTGAACACTTAGGTTGTTTGTAGTTTTCTGCTTTTAGATGATTGTGAACAGTCTTTTACATAATGTATAGTAAGACTTGAGTAGATAGAGATGGATTCCCAGAAATTTTTGAAGTCAAGCTTGTACTGGTGTACTCTTCTATCAGTAGTCATTATCCCACATCTTCATCTGTACTGCAAATTAATACTGAGTCTGATTTTGTTGCCAGTCCAGTGGCATCTTGTTTTAATTTGCATATCTAATATTTTTGTTGAGCATCCTTTTCATACCGTTTGCATTTCCTTATCAAAAAATTGCTAGTTTTACAATTTTTTTTTGAATTTTTATTTTTAATTTTTTTAAATTTTATTTTATTTTTAAACTTTACAATATTGTATTAGTTTTGCCAAATATTGAAACGGATCCGCCACAGGTATACACGTGTTCCCCATCCTGAACCCCCCTCCCTCCTCCCTCCCCATACCATCCCTCTGGGTTGTCCCAGTGCACCAGCCCCAAGCATCCAGTATCGTGCATTGAACCTGGACTGGCAACTCATTTTATACATGATATTATACATGTTTCAATGCCGTTCTCCCAAATCTTCCCACCCTCTCCCTCTCCAACAGAGTCCATAAGACTGTTCTTTACATCAGTGTCTCTTTTGCTGTCTCGTACACAGGGTTATTGTTACCATCTTTCTAAATTCCATATATATGCGTTAGTATACTGTATTGGTGTTTTTCTTTCTGGCTTACTTCACTGTGTATATTACTTATGTAATATTTTTTGTGTTGCAAATAATTTTCCTGCCAATTTTTTGGACACGATTTATGAGATCCTTTTGTTGTAACAAATGTTATGTGGTAACTTTTTAAAAAAATATTTGCACCAGGTCTTAGTCACAGCACGAAGATCTTCCATCTTTGTTGTGACATGGGTTCTTTGGTTGTGGCATGCAGGATATAGTTCCCTGGTCAGGGTTCAAACTCTGGGCTCCCTGCATTAGGAGCACTGGATCTTATCCACTAGACCACCAGGGAAACTCTTGTCAGTCTTTGTCTTCTGGATTTCATGTCATGTTTGAAAATACCTCTCCCATTCTGAAGTTGAAGTTACATGGATAGTCTTAAAATTTCATCTATTTTCAGTTTCTTGATTGCATTTTTATAGTCAGGTGTTTAGTCAAAGGTTTTGTTCCATATTGTGAACATTTCTGATTTTTGTTTTCCAAGATGGACATCAATTCCTTTGAAGAAGTCAGATGTGTAGATAGCAGTTTCCCTGATCTCATAGATCAAAAAAAATAATGCCACTACAAAAAAAAACTTGCCCCATATATAAAACCGAAGTTTTTCATAAAAGGCCTGAAAAGTGTTCAAATACCTGGACAGATTGGCATCAAGGAAAAGATAAAAATCTCTATAAGTTGAATGTGAATATGTGTGTGTGTGTATGTACACTGTATGATGTACTTAGCTGCTCAGTTGTGTCCAACAAATTTGCAACTTCATGGACTCGGTGTCAGTCGGCCAGGTTCCTCTGTGGGGATTCTCCAGGCAAGAATACCGGAGTAGGTTACCCTGCCCTCCAGGGGATCTTCCCAACCCAGGGAACAAACCGGGGTCTTCTGCGTTGCAGACAGATTCTTGACTGGCTGAGCTACCAGGAAAGCCCAACCATATATGATACATTGACCCTTTTCTTCTGTTAAATAAATGAATTTGTACCTTTGAGCATTTGCTAAACAAGCGGAGCAATTTTAACAACTTAAAGCACCAGTAGGTGATTTGGTATAGCAAAGGAGGTTGGAGACGGCAATGGCACCCCACTCCAGTACCCTTGCCTGGAAAATCCCATGGACAGAGGAGCCTGGTAGGCTGCGGTCCATGGGGTTGCGAAGAGTCAGACACGACTGAGCGACTTCACTTTCACTTTTCCCTTTCATGCATTGGAGAAGGAAATGGCACCCCACTCCAGTGTTCTTGCCTGGAGAATCCCAGGGACGGGGGAGCCTGGTGGGCTGCCGTCTATGGGGTCGCACAGAGTCGGACATGACTGAAGCGACTTAGCAGCAACAGCAGCAGCAGCAAGGAGGTTGTAGTAGGTGCCAGCTATCCTGTTAATAATACTTCATAGCTCAGTTCTCCTCATGAATGTATTTCCTGTAAACGTGCTGCACTATTCAGGTACATAACAATCTTTAGCATATCTGCTAGTAGAGTATAAGGAGGGGGGATTTAGGGTTGTTGGGTTTTATGGTGGGGTTTTATGTGTGTGTTTTAAGAATTTATGTTAAAAGATTTCTGTAGGCAATCATGTTAACTGGAAAAGTACAAAAATATGAAATTATGTTCATGGAATCTTTACCATTACAACCCATGCTTTTACTGTAAAAGCAAGCAGTATGAAAATCTCCCTGATCACACATAAGAATGGTTTCATTCTTAGAAGAAATAACTCTGATAGTTGAATGACTACTGGTTTTTATACTTTACCACATTTAATTCTCAAAATAGCCTTCTGGAATAGGTGTGATTGACCCTAGATTACAGGTAAGGAAAAGGCACAAAAAGGCTGAAGGAAGGTCAAGGTAAATTTTATGAGCCAGAGTGTTAACTATGGGAATAAAGAGAAGGGGATTGGCTTAAAGGTAAGAGTTTTGTCCGTAGTAACTGCCCAGTATGTGCTTGTATAATAAAGTGGTTTTGCATATAAAATGAGGTGATGTGGAAGTTAGGAAGAAGGATCCAGAATGATTCCTAAGATGCCATTTTTTCTGTAATGGATGACAATGTCATTTAGTGAGAAAGGGAAGCTAGGAAAAACCTTGGGGAGAATATTAAAAGTGGCTTTGGACATATATTGAGATATTCCTTTGGTTAGTGTATTAGTACACATATTACATAATTTGGCCAAAAGTAGGAGATACCCAACTCAAACTTTGATAAGGGAAGTTACTTGCTGGCCTGGAGACAAAAGAACAGTGGTTCAGAGCATGTGTTCTGAAGCCTAACCTGTTTTTCAATATTCTCATCCATAAAACTAGGAGGATGATCATGACAGTTTTTATCTCATAGGATTTTTCAGTGTTCAGTGAAAAATACCTAGAGCTGAATCTCCAATACTTAATAAGAACCAGATAAATATTACTGTTCTCCACTGTAAACCTCAGGATGACTGCAACCCTGGACTGGTACAACCCCAAGACTCCCCATCTCTGGTTATTGGCTCTCTTCTTTGGAACTGATTTCTGCAAATCAAAAACAGAAGTGCTGACAGCTCCCAGATCTCCAAGTCTGCTTCTACAGAAACAATTTTTATTTCTCTGATGGCCAATTCAAAATCCTGTAAGAGATCTGCTTGGGTTAGATGCCCTCCCTGGAACTATCAACTATAACCAGAGGTGTGGAGAAACACAATTAGATCAATCACTGGAAGAGTGCTTTCCAAAAAAGCGGTAGATATTTTTTATGAACAAAATGTATAAGTATTGGGGGAAAATGGACCTGTGAGAGTAAGACAAGAACATTGATATTTAAAACTGCTTTTAGCTCTTTGCTACAGGAACTGGAAGTTCAAAGGAGAGCTCTCAGCATGGCCATGTGGTGCAGGGGTCTCACTCTCATGATCTAGGATTCTCTCAGTGATGTCTTATTCTTGAATGGTTCTAAGTTCTTGTCAGGGGGACCAAAGTTGGGAATGGACTATTCTGCCATCTTGGTGATGTCATTCCTCACTTCTTAAAACCATACATTCAATCTTTTATCATTATTCATAAATCCTGCATTTTAGCTTCTTAAAGGAGAAAATAATGACACTGAAACTAAAGTGACCTTTCATAGCAACCTTTTTCGTTACCATGATTCTCCAATATGACTATATATATCAGGTTCATTAGTATCCACCATCTCCTACCTCTTCCCCTGATGCCTTTACTGGATACTGATAGCACCGTAATACAATGTCCTGAAGTGGTTGTTGTGATATGTTGTGTTCTAGCTTATATTTTTCTCCAAGTTCACTTTTTAGTATCTCAAAGCTCTTAGCCATTGATGAGCAGTAGGAGAGAATCAAGTGGAATGAGAAACAAGAGGTAGATGTCTGGGTAGGGGCAGAATCTAGATGAGAATGGGCACTGAAAAATTTGAGAATGTGATTAATAAGCCAAAAAAGATACATATTTCATTCAGGATTCAGGCCTGCACTTAAGTCGCTCAGTCATGTCTGACTCTTTGCGACCCCATGAATTGCAGCATGCCAGGCCTCCCTGTCCATCACCAACTCCCGGAGTTCACTCAAAACTCACGTCCATCAAGTCGGTGATGCCATCCATCCATCTCATCCTCTTTTGTCCCCTTCTGCTCCTGCCCCCAATCCCTCCCAGCATTCACAAGGCCTTTTTGGTATTTCAGTAACTCTATCTTTGGATAGATCCCAGGGTGGACTCACTTTTAAGTGAATTCATCTTTCTAGCAAATAGTGTCACCATAAGGTTCTTACCACACCTTCTCACTCCTCTGGTCTCTTTATTTAGCTTTCATGGACATCTAATTCCTCTGCACCAGGAATTTCAGAGTTCTGGAAATGTATCTCTGATGTGCTGAAAGGGATAAGAATCTGTAAATTTTGCAGAGGGAATACTGTAGCTTTCTTGCATTTTGCTGTACAGAGTGGCAATACAAAGGAAAACTCAGTTTTACTCTGAAATCCAATTTTTCTCCAGAGAAAGCCATTCTCAGCAACTTTCTAGCACCAGAGTCCTAATAGGAGAGGCTTCTTCAATTATATTTTCTTATACTAGCATGGATAAATAGAATATTGATGTCATTACAGGTAGGTGTTACCAATTGAAGGCAGAAAAGAACTCTGAACTTTCGTTTTCTCTTCTAGAATGTAAGTGTCATGGGAGCAAGTACTTGTCTTTTCACTATAGTGTGTCTAGCCCCTATAAGAGGGCCTGGCATCAGTTTGAGTAAGGGAGTGATAGAGAGAGAGGGGGTGGGAGGAGACTGGATTTAAATTTGGGCTTGTAATAAATATAGTGTTGCTACCATTCAAAAATTCCAAAAGGATCTTTCAAAAGAGTAAACTAAAATAGGTATGGGGAAAAGGGAACCCTCCTACACTGTTGGTAGGAATATAAGTTGATACAGTTACTATGGAAAACACTATGAAAGTTCCTCAGAAAACTAAAAATAGAACTACCATATGATCCAGCAATCCCACTCCTGGACATATACCCACACAAAACTATAATTTAAAAAGATACATGCACACCTATGTTCACAGCAGCACTATTCACAAAAGCCAAGACATGGAAAAATCCACTGACAGGTGAATCAATAAAGAAGGTGTACATATATACAATGGAATATTACTCAGCCATAAAGAAGAGTGAAATAATGCCAGTTGCAACAGCATGGATGCAACTAGAGATTATCATTCAGAGTGAAGTAAGAAAGAAAGAAATACTATATATCACATCACTTATATGTGGAATCTAAAATAAGGCACAAATGAAACTACCTACAAAGCAGAAACAGATACACATAAAGAACAGACTTGTGGTTATCAAGCAAGAGGAGGAGGGACTGGGAGTTTGAGGTTGGAATAGATGCAAATTATTGCATTTAGAAAGGAGAAACAAGGTTCTACTGCATAGTACAAGGAACTGTATCCAGTTTCCTGGGATAAACCATAATGGAAAAGAATATAATAAAATAATGTATATATGTGCATAAGTGAGTCATTATGCTGTATAGCAGAAAGTAGCTGCTGCTGCTGCTGCTGCTAAGTTGCTTCAGTCATGTCCGACTCTGTGGAGCAGAAAGTAGCACAACATAAATCAACTATACTTCAACAAAAAATTTTAGCTTAATTTTTAAAAGGCAAAAAATAGTAAACCCCTAAATCAAACAAGCTCTGTATATGGACCTCATATTAAGGCTGAAAAGGGCAAAGTTATATATTTTAAAATTTAAAGTGCTATAGTTTGGGAGAGTCAAGTGCCTGAATTAATAAAAATACATCTGGGAATATTCACTTTTTTTTTTTATTTCAAAATCATGAAGCCTACTTTCATTTACCCCCACATAATTTGCAATGGTCTCCCTTGTGCTCATCAATGTTTTTTAAACTTCTGATAATTTCTATTACTTCTCATTTGTCTAACCAGAGCATAAGTATTTGTCTTCAGTAGCAAATGCACATTCCCCATTCAGCATATATATTCCAAGAAAAGTGGACTCAAAGGGTCCTATTTTGCTGTTTTGAGCTGAAAGAAATAAGAGGAAGGAGGAAAAGTAAGAACTTAGAGATTGTGAGTACATATTCATTTTCGCGGATGAATTAAATCTATGGTGGAAATCACAATCATCCCTTCCAACAAACAGATTCCAATTTAAAATGGTACAATTATTATGAAATAAGTGTCCATTTGCTCTGTTCTTGTTTGGTACTGTCCTAGGTGGTGGATGCAGGTCTATTTTAGACATACTTCTTTTCCTGGTGGTATTTACATTTTAAGATGGACACTAGTGAGAATACCCAATCAGGTTGACCTAAAAATAAAGCATTGAATAAAATAGACATTCAGTTGTGAAACCATGTTCAGTCAACCAGAAAAAAGAATATGCCACATTAAAGAATCATGCCTCTTGTTGAATATATTGAAAGTCATTGTATCGTACACTTCAAGCTGGTGAATTTTATGGTATGTAAGTTATATCAGGAGAAGGCAATGGCACCCCACTCCAGTACTCTTGCCTGGAAAATCCCATGGATGGAGGAGCCTGGTGGGCTGCAGTCCATGGGGTCGCTAGGAGTCAGACACAACTGAGCGACTTCACTTTGACTTTTCACTTTCATGCATTGGAGAAGGAAATGGCAACCCACTCCAGTGTTCTTGCCTGGAGAATCCCATGGACAGAGGAGCCTGGTGGGCTGCCGTCTATGGGGTCGCACAGAGCCCGACACAACTGAAGCAACTTAGCAAGTTCTATCAATAGTTTTTAAAGAAAAGGCTGGGATATGAGACGGCTCAACAATTTTTTAACTTTGGCAGACTTTCAGGTTTTCAACAGAAAGTTAAAAAATAACCCACTTTTTTTTTTTATCATTCATTTACGAATTGATTTTTACTGATTTCTCCTTGACCCTTCCCCCGACCCACCAAATTTCAAAACGAACATGCAAAGCAATCTCTAACCCAAAGACAAATCCTACAATAAAGTATTTTTTTTTAAAGTTGGCAAATTTTTAGAATAATTTCTCCTAACGTGTCAAATCATTATTACCAACTTGTTCCTATGCAACAACAAGCCAGCAGTTTAATTCTCAAACACAGGAAACAAATATCTTTAGGATAACAGGCTTTCCTGATGGTTCAGACGATAAAGAATCTGCCTGTACTGCAAGACACCAGGGTTTGATCCCTAGGTTGGAAAGATCTGGAGAAGGATAAGGCAATCCACTCCAGTATTCTTGCCTGGAGAATTCCATGGACAGAGGAGCCTAGTGGACTATAGTCCATGGGATTGCAAACAGTCAAACACGACTAAGAGACTAACACTTTCACTAGGTTACGAATCATAAAAGAATCCTTAGATCTTAACTGAAATTTTCCTGAGAGGCATCATACTTAATGCTCATTGAAAGGATTCTTGTACCAAATTGGTCAACTAAATTTCAGAAGAATTTTTTTTTAAAGTTGTGTGATTGTCACAGTACTCTGATTTATAGCATAGAAAGATGTTAGAGATGCTAAAATAAATATGACAGCACTGAAGTTTGCAGAATACATACATACTAATACATACTAATCAGCAAACAGGCAATTCTGTTTGTTAAGGGGATGGAAAGTAGAGTGAGTCAACTCTAAAATTAAACCTTGATGGTTATATCTCTTGATTTTCCCCTGTATTTTAAGTAAGGAATCACCCTAGATTAATAGTTCATATATAGATTTATTGCATTTTTTAAGCTGTCTTAAGCTCTAATGATACGTTCCCTAAGAATTAATATGAAAGTGAGTACATAAGAAAGATCTTTGTAAAATATCTTTCTAGTCCAACTGGTGTATAAGAAATTCAGAAGTCTGTTTTTATGAGAATGATTATTTCATTGATATTAGCCCCAAATAATTCACCTCATCACTTAAATCTTCTGATGCTTATTTTTAAAAATATTTGTTTATTTATTTTGCCACACCCATGGGTCTTAGTTGTGGCAAGTGGGATCTTTAGTTGTGCCATGTGGGATCTAGTTCCCTGACCAGGGATTGAACCTGGGACCCCCTGCATTGAGAGCACAGCATCTTAGCCACTGTACAACCAGGGAAGGCCCATGCCTTATACTTTTATTTAAAGCAGAGGATGGCAAACTTTGCCTATAAAGGACCACATAGTATATAGTTTTGGCTTTTGTGGACCATATGATTTTTATGGTAACTACCAACCCTGCCACTGTAGCAGGGAAGCAGCCATAGATGAATGAGTGTGGCTATATTCCAAAAAAACCTCTTTATTGATACTGAAATTTGAATTTCATGTATTTTCAAGTCCTTAAATATCTGTCAATATTTTTTCAGCCATTTAAAAATGTAAAACCCATTCTTTGCTTTTGGATCACTGAAAAACAGGTAGTTGATCAAATAAGCACAGGCAGATTTGGCCTAAAGATAGTAGTTTGTCAATGCCTGTTCTATAGCATTAAGTGTGTGAATAAACCTTCTCTCTAAAAGAATGGTTAAGAATCTTTACCCTACATAATCAGTGAGGCATAGCTTTCTTTTTATTCATTGTACACTACTACCTTCTACGGCCAATATCTGGAAAAATCATGAGATAGATTTCTAGTCCCTTGTCCTCATTTCCTGAGACTCTCCTTTCCTTCACTGGTTCCTAAACAGCTGCCCTGGGTCTCCTCTACGGAGGACGACCCATATCTGTGCTTTAAACCAGACATTCCTAACCTGATGCCAGAGGCCCAATGCAAAACAGAAAGAGAGAGTGTGTGTGTGTGTGTGTGTGTGTGTGTGTGTGTTTCATGGGAGAATGGTGTTGTGTGTGTGTGTGTGTGTGTGTGTGTGAGGGAGAATGGCCCATAATTGGAACACATTCTCAAGTAATTCTATAACTAAAAGTTGGTTTAAGACTACTATTTTAGTTCTTTTCTGCAGCATTTTTCAAAGCCACATGTCCTGTTTCTATCTTTCAGAACCATATCTAAGTAATATTTGCAGGTATGTTAAATGAGAGGTAGCCATCTTCATTGAGGGGAAAAGAGGTTTGTGTGAGGGGACATGGACACAGCTGGAGCTCAAGTGTGAGTGTTGTAGCTCCATAAGAGTGGCCACAGGAGGCTCCCATGAAATCTGTAGAGGGAAAAAAGGCAGATTGCTTGCAAAAGAAAGTATTTTTATTCAATTGTATTTGTTAAATGGAAAAGGGGAAAGAATCTTGCAGTGTCTTCTGTGGTGGAATTTAATTACTATGTTAAAAAGAGTCCCATTACCCATTCCAAAGATATTATTTTTTCACAGTAAAATAGGCTAACTAAAGAAATAGTTTAACCCTCCTTCCCCATCCTTTTAATATGTGTGTACTTTAACAGTGTCATAGAAACAATACCCAGACCCAAAATTTCCCAAGTGGCACTAGAGGTAAAGAACCTGGCTACCAATGCAAGAGACGCAGGTTCGATTCCTGGGTCAGGAAGAGCCCCTGGAGTAGGAAATGACAACACATTCCCATATTCTTGCCTGGAGAGTCCCATGGCAGAGGAGTTTACAGTCCATGGGGCTGCAAAAAGTTGGACACAACAGAGTGATTCAGTCAGTTCAGTCACTCAGTCATGTCTGACTCTTCACGACCCCATGAATCACAGCACACCAGGCCTCCCTGTCCATCACCAACTCCTGGAGTTTACTCAAACTCATGTCCATCGAGTTGGTGATGCCATCCAGCCATCTCATCCTCTGTTGTCCCCTTCTCCTCCTGCCCCCAATCCCTCCCAGCATCAGAGTCTTTTCCAATGAGTCAAATCTTTGCATGAAGTGGCCCAAGTATTGGAGTTTCAGCTTTAGCATCAGTCCTTCCAAAGAACACCAGGACTGGTCTCCTTTAGGATGGACTTGTTGGACCTCCTTGCAGTCCAAGGGACTCTCAAGAGTCTTCTCCAACACCACAGTTCAAAAGCATCAATTCTTAGGCGCTCAGCTTTCTTCACAGTCCAACTCTCACATCCAAACATGACCACTGGAAAAACCATAGCCTTGACTAGATGGACCTTTGTTGGCAAAGTAATGTCTCTGCTTTTCAATATGCTATCTAGGTTGGTCATAACTTTCCTTCCAAGGAGTAAGCATATTTTAATCTCATGGCTGCAATCACCATCTGCAGTGATTTTGGAGCCCCCCAAAATAAAGTCTGACACTGTTTCCACTGTTTCCCCATCTATTTGCCATGAAGTGACGGGACCAGATGACATGATCTTCGTTTTCTGAATGTTGAGCTTTAAGCCAACTTTTTCACTCTCCTCTTTCACTTTCATCAAGAGGCTTTTTAGTTCCTGACTAACACTTACTTAAACCCAAATTGGAATTACTGGTAGGCTAGAGGTCTTAAACTACCCCTTACAATGCTCACATAGACTTAGATATACCCTGCCCTTCTGTGATCTCCCTTCTTTTACTTATCTCCTCCATTTCTTACCAAATCTTTCTGCCTTCTGTTATGTTCTACTTTACATTTGGCCCTCTAAAAAGAACTTTGTAAGTTAGACCTCCTACCGTGAGCTTCCTGCTTCTGCCCCATAGTACCTCTTACCTTTCATGATATTATAATTGCTGGTTCATTTGCCTGTCTTCCTATGACAAGCCCCTAGGTGGCAGGGATTATGTCTTGGTCACCGTTTGAGCTTCTGTGTCTAGCACACACACAACTGGTTCTGATTAACCATTTGACAATGATGTAAATAAAAGCTCAACTAGTTAACCTGTACAAGCACCACACACATCCACATGCTCCCAGAGCCTAAAGACTATTTCCATCTAAACTTATAGGTTTATCCTTTGTAATGTCCTTACCTGCCTTTGACCAAAAACTTTCAACTCGCTTCACAAACCAGACACTTCCAGCCCTAGTCAGATGCAGTTCATATGTATACATCTTATAAAATTCCAAGTATGTGTAACATATCCTAGCAGTACATCTATATTAAACAGTGTTACTGTATCACAGCAACAAAGGAAGCACTAGTCTGATTATGTATTAATCCATATCAATAATTCACAGCTCATTCATAACTCATATGTACAGATGCCATTGTTCATCATCTATAAGCATGAGATAGATGCCCCTGAAAGATAAAGAAACCAGCTCTTCAAAAAACAAATTGGGAAGACAAGTTTCTTGAATTTATAATATTTTTAACTAAAGGGCTAAAAACTCTACAATTTATTGCCATCTCTTGATGGCAATTCTGAAGCATCCTAACTATTTTAAAAGGGATAGTAAATTATAAGGTTTGGGAATTATGTTATCCGATTTCTTACTGATCTTCAGCCCTCTTTAATTTTTCCTGTCTCTGAATTCTGTGTGTGCTGAGGCTGATCACTGCACTGATTCTTAAGGGAGATACGAACTAGAATCATCAGATACCAGGGTATCACTGTGAATGGAATGACTGACTGGGATGTTGAGGGGAAGGAAGTTCCCAGAAAGACAGCAGCTCTGAAAGTGACTGCAGTCTGTATCAGGTGGGTCATTTCTACTCTTTGTATGACTGTTGCCTGCCTTCCTCCACCAGAATGTAAGCTTCATTAGAACATAATTGTTTTGTTCTCCACTGTACCTTTTGGAGAAGGCAATGGCACCCCACTCTGGTACTCTTGCCTGGAAAATCCCATGGACAGAGGAGTCTGGTGGGCTGCAGTCCATGGGGTCGCTACAAGTTGGACACGACTGAGCGACTTCACTTTCCCTTTTCACTTTCATGTGTTGGAGGAGGAAATGGCAACCCACTCCAGTATTCTTGCCTGGAGAATCCCAGGGATGGGGGAGCCTGGTGGGCTGCCATCTATGGGGTCACACAGAGTCAGAGACTACTGAAGTAACTTAGCAGCAGCAGCAGCAGCAGTACCTTTACCACCTAGAACAGGTCCAGGTGGAGCAGATGCTTAGTAAATATTTGATGAATGGGTGGTTACTGCAGCGATAGTGTCTCCAGTATATAATCAACCCAATTTTACCTTTTCCTTCTTATCATCCATGAATTAGATCAAATTGGCTTCATTATCCTCAGGGATCATGGCTAAGGATTTCTTAATGGGTTACACCCACAACTCAGCAACTATGTGGAGCAGGCTTCTCAAACATTTTGATGGTGAATCTTAGAAAGATATAAATTTCACATAAACAGAAGTGTATATACCCACCCACCCACATATCTGAAATTAAAGCTTCACAAAACAATACTACATGTTTTCTAATATTTTTCTTTTATTATTATGATTATTATTTTGCTGATCCCAGACCACCACTAATTTTATGTACAACCTATTAACAGATGGGAAACTGTAGTTTGAACAACATTGGCACAGAGCATGCTCCGTCCTGCCCAGCTATTCCTGAATGGCAGTCAGGAGAGCTCTGCTCCTTGCAGGAAGTAACAGAAAAACAGACCATAGATTTTCTTTCTTTTTAATATAAATTTATTTATTTTAATTGGAAGTTAATTACTTTACAATATTGTATTGGTTTTGCCATACATCAACATGAATCCACCATGGGTATACATGTGTTCCCCATCCTAAACCCCCCTCCCACCTCCCTCCCTGTACCATCCCTCTGGGTCATTCCAGTGCACCAGCCCCAAGCATCCTGTATCCTGCATCGAACCTGGACTGGCGATTTGTTTCATATATGATATTATACATGTTTCAATGCCATTCTCCCAAATCATCCCACCCTCTCCCTCTCCCACAGAGTCCAAAAGACTGTTCTATACATCTGTGTCTCTTTTGCTGTCTCACATACAGGGTTATCGTTACCATCTTTCTAAATTCCATATATATGTATTGGTATACTGTATTGGTGTTTTTCTTTCTGGCTTACTTCACTCTGTATAATAGGCTCCAGTTTCATCCACCTCATTAGAACTGATTCAAATGTATTCTTTTTTTATGGCTGAGTAATACTCCATTGTGTATATGTACCACAGCTTTCTTATCCATTCATCTGCTGATGGACATCTAGGTTGCTTCCATGTCCTGGCTATTATAAACAGTGCTGCAATGAACATTGGGGTACATGTGTCTCTTTCAATTCTGGTTTCCTCAGTGTGTATGCCCAGTAGTGGGATTGCTGGGTCATAAGGCAGTTCTAGTTCCAGTTTTTTAAGGAATCTCCACACTGTTCTCCACAGTGGCTGTACTAGTTTGCAGTCCCACCAACAGTGTAAGAGGCTTCCCTTTTCTCCACACCCTCTCCAGCATTTATTGCTTGTAGACTTTTGGATCGCAGCCATTCTAACTGGTGTAAAATGGTACCTCATTGTGGTTTTGATTTGCATTTCTCTGATAATGAGTGATGTTGAGCATCTTTTCATGTGTTGGTTAGCCATCTGTATGTCTTCTTTGGAGAAATGTCTGTTTAGTTCTTTGGCCCATTTTTTGATTGAGTCGTTCATTTTTCTGGAATTGAGCTGCAGGAGTTGCTTGTATATTTTTGAGATTAGTTGTTTGTCAGTTGCTTCATTTGCTATTATTTTCTCCCATTCTGAAGGCTGTCTTTTCACCTTGCTTATAGTTTCCTTTGTTGTGCAGAAGCTTTTAATTTTAATTAGGTCCCATTTGTTTATTTTTACTTTTATTTCCAATATTCTGGGAGATGGGTCATAGAGGATCCTGCTGTGATTTATGTCGGAGAGTGTTTTGCCTATGTTCTCCTCTAGGAGTTTTATAGTTTCTGGTCTTACGTTTAGATCTTTAATCCAGTTTGAGTTTATTTTTGTGTATGGTGTTAGAAAGTGTTCTAGTTTCATTCTTTTACAAGTGGTTGACCAGTTTTCCCAGCACCACTTGTTAAAGAGATTGTCTTTTCTCCATTGTATATTCTTGCCTCCTTTGTCAAAGATAAGGTGTCCATATGTGTGTGGATTTATCTCTGGGCTTTCTATTTTTTTCCATTGGTCTATATTTCTGTCTTTGTGCCAGTACCATACTGTCTTGATGACTGTGGCTTTGTAGTAGAGCCTTAAGTCAGGCAGGTTGATTCCTCCAGTTCCATTCTTCTTTCTCAAGATTGCTTTGGCAATTTGAGATTTTTTTGTATTTCCATACAAATTGTGAAATTATTTGTTCTAGCTCTGTGAAAAATACCGTTGGGTAGCTTGATAGGGATTGCATTGAATCTATAGATTGCTTTGAGTAGTGTACTCATTTTCACTATATTGATTCTTCTGATCCATGAACATGGTATATTTCTCCATCTATTAGTGTCCTCTTTGATTTCTTTCACCAGTGTTTTATAGTTTTCTATGTATAGGTCTTTAGTTTCTTTAGATAGGTATATTCCTAAGTATTTTATTCTTTTCGTTGCAATAGTGAATGGGATTGTTTCCTTAATTTCTCTGTTTTCTCATTGTTAGTGTATAGGAATGCAAGGGATTTCTGTGTATTAATTTTATATCCTGCCACTTTACTATATTTATTAATTAGCTCTAGAAATTAACAATAACACAATAATAGTGGGAGACTTTAATACCCCACTCACACCTATGGATAGATCAACTAAACAGAAAATTAACAAGGAAACACAAACTTTAAACGATACAATAGACCAGTTAGACCTAATTGATATCTATAGGACATTTCATCCCAAAACAATGAATTTCACCTTTTTCTCAAGCGCACATGGAACCTTCTCCAGGATAGATCACATCCTGGGCCATAAATCTAGCCTTGGTAAATTCAAAAAAATAGAAATCATTCCAAGCATCTTTTCTGACCACAATGCAGTAAGATTAGATCTCAATTACAGGAGAAAAACTATTAAAAATTCCAACATATGGAGGCTGAACAACATGCTGCTGAATAACCAACAAATCACAGAAGAAATCAAAAAAGAAATCAAAATATGCATAGAAACAAATGAAAATGAAAACATAACAACCCAAAACCTGTGGGACACTGTAAAAGCAGTGCTAAGGGGAAGGTTCATAGCAATACAGGCATACCTCAAGAAACAAGAAAAAAGTCAAATAAATAACCTAACTCTACACCTAAAGCAACTAGAAAATGAAGAAATGAAGAACCCCAGGGTTAGTAGAAGGAAAGAAATCTTAAAAATTAGAGCAGAAATAAATGCAAAAGAAACAAAAGAGACCATAGCAAAAAATTAATTAGCTCTAGTAATTTTCTGGTGGTGTCTTAAGGTTTTCTATGTAGAGGATCATGTCATCTATAAACAGTGAGGGTTTTACTTCTTTTCCAGTCTGGATTCCTTTTATTTCTTTATCTGCTCTGATTGCTGTGGCCAAAACTTCCAAAACCATGTTGAATAGTAGTGGTGAGAGTGGGCACCCTTGTCTTGTTCCTGACTTTAGGGGAAATGCTTTCAATTTTTCACCATTGAGGATTATGTTTGCTGTGGGTTTGTCATATATAGCTTTTATTATGTTGAGGAATGTTCCTTCTATTCCTGCTTTCTGGAGAGTTTTTATCATAAATGGATGTTGAATTTTGTCAAAGGCTTTCTCTGCATCTATTGAGATAATCATATGGCTTTAATTTTTCAATTTGTTAATATGGTGTATTACACTGATTGATTTGCGGATATTGAAGAATCCTTGCATCCCTGGGATAAAGCCCATTTAGTCATGGTGTATGATCTTTTTAATGTGTTGTTGGATTCTGATTGCTAGAATTTTGTTAAGGATTTTTGCATCAATGTTCATCAGTGATATTGGCCTATAGTTTTCTTTTTTTGTGGCATCTTTGTCAGGTTTTTGTATTAGAGTGATGGTGGCCTCATAGAATGACTTTGGAAGTCTACCTTCCTCTGCAATTTTCTGGAAGAGTTTGAGTAGGATAGGTGTTAGCTGTTCTGTAAATTTTTGGTAGAATTCAGCTGTGAAGCCATCTGGACCTGGGCTTTTGTTTGCTGGAAGATTTCTGATTACAGTTTCAATTTCCCTGCTTGTGATGGGTCTGTTAAGATTTTCTATTTCTTCCTGGTTCAGTTTTGGAAAGTTGTACTTTTCTAAGAATTTGTCCATTTCTTCCAAGTTGTCCATTTTATTGGCATATAATTGCTGATAGTAGTCTCTTATGATCCTTTGTATTTCTGTGTTGTCTGTTATGATCTCTCCATTTTCATTTCTACTTTTATTGATTTGATTTTTCTCCCTTTGTTTCTTGATGGGTCTGGCTAATGGTTTGTCAATTTTATTTATCTTTTCAAAGAACCAGCTTTTGGCTTTGTTGATTTTTGCTATGGTCTCTTTTGTTTCTTTTGCATTTATTTCTGCTCTAATTTTTAAGATTTCTTTCCTTCTACTAACCCTGGGGTTCTTCATTTCTTCATTTTCTAGTTGCTTTAGGTGTAGAGTTAGGTTATTTATTTGACTTTTTTCTTGTTTCTTGAGGTATGCCTGTATTGCTATGAACCTTCCCCTTAGCACTGCTTTTACAGTGTCCCACAGGTTTTGGGTTGTTATGTTTTCATTTTCATTTGTTTCTATGCATATTTTGATTTCTTTTTTGATTTCTTCTGTGATTTGTTGGTTATTCAGCAGCGTGTTGTTCAGCCTCCATATGTTGGAATTTTTAATAGTTTTTCTCCTGTAATTGAGATCTAATCTTACTGCATAGACCATAGCATTTCTTCACTGAAACATGAGTGCAAATTCTCCTACCACCACAGGGTGGAACTGCAAAAACTTCTCAGTCTCATTTTCTTGGAAAAGGAAACCGAGGAAAAGAAAAGCCTCCTTATCTGGAAAAAAGGGGATAAGATCCTTGTGGGGCTTCTGTGAGGACTAAATGAGACAGTGTATAGCACTGTTTCTCAACCTTGCCACTACTGACATTTGGAGCTGGATAATTACTGTTGTGGGGGCTGTTCCATGTATTGTTGTTGTTGTTTAGTTGCCCAGCTGTGTCTGACTCTTTGCGACCCCATGGACTGCAGCACGCCTGGCCTCCCTGTGCCTCACCATCTCCCGAAGTTTGTCCAAGTTCATGTCCATTGCATCGGTGATACCATCCAGTCATCTCATCATCTGACGCCTTCTTCTCATTTTGTCCTCAATCTTCCCCAGCATCAGGGACTTTTCCAATGAGTCGGCTGTTCACATCAGATGACCAAAATACTGGAGCTTCAGCTTCAGCATCAGTCCTTCCACTATTCGGGGTTGATTTCCCTTAAGACTGACTGATCTGATCTTCCTGCTGTCCAAAGGACTTTCAGGAGTCTTCAGCACCACAGTTCAAAGGCATCAATTCTTTGGCACTCTGCCTTCTTAATGGTCCAACTCGCACAACCATATGTGACCGACCACTGGGAAGACCACAGCTTTGACTATACAGACTTGTCAGGAGAATAATGCCTCTGCTTTTCAACACAACTGTCTAGGCTTGTCATTGCTTTTCTGTCAAGAAGTAATTGTCTTCTGATTTCATGGCTGCAGTCTCCATCTGAAGTGATTTTAGAAGCCAAAAATAGGAAACCGGTCACTACTTCCACCTTTTCCCCTCTATTTGCCATGAAGTAATGGGGCCAGATGCCATGGTCTTAGTTTTTTTTTAATATTATTTTTAAGTCGGTTCTTTCACTCTCCTCCTTTACCCTCATCAAGAGGCTCTTTAGTTCCTCTTTGCTTTCTGCCATTAGACTGGTATCATCCGCTTATCTGAGGTTGCTGATATTTCTCCCGCCTATCTTGATTCCAGCCTGTAACTCATCCAGCCCAGCATTTCTCATGATGTGCTCAGCGTATAGATTAAACCAACAGGGTGACAGCAGACAACCCTGTCATACTTCTTTCTCAATCTTGAACTAATCAGTTGTTCCATATAGGGTTCTAATTGTTGCTTCTTGATCTACATGCAGGCTTCTCAGGAGACGGTTAAGATGGCCTGGTATTCTCATCTCTTTAAGAGCTTTCCACTTTGTTATGATCCACACAGTCAAAGACTTTAGTGTAGTTGATGAAATAGAGGTAGATGTTTTTCTGGAATTCCCTTGCCTTCTCTATGATCCAGCAAATGTTGGCAATTTGATCTCTGGTTCCTCTGCCTTTTCTAAACCCATCTTGGACATCTGAAAGTTTTTGGCTCACATAATGCTGAAGGCTAGCATGCAAGATTTTAAGCATAACCTTACTAACATGAGAGATGAGTGCAATTGTCCGATGGTTAGAACATTCTTTAGTACCATCCTTCTTGGGAACTGGGATGAGAATTGACCTTTTCCAGTCCTGTGGCCACTGCTGAGTCTTCCAGATTTGCTGACATATTGAATGCTCCATGTATTGTAGGATGTTAAATAACATCCTTTGCTTCTGCCCACTAGATGCCAGTAACACCCACTCCTGCTGTGACAGCCAAAAATGTCTCCAGATGTTGGCAATTCTCCCCTGGAGGGTAACGACCCCTGGTTTGGGATCACTGGTGTCATATAAAGCATCTGCCACATTCCCTGGCCACCATTATTCCCTAATGCATCTTGCTTTGAAGAGACTGGTTTCATTTATGGGAGAGGACATATAGGAAACATAGCATTAAGCTGTGTTTCCATCAGAGTAAGTGAGGACATGAGCACTGTGGTGGCAGAAAGATAGGCATGAATGGTGTGTCAGCTATGCCATTACGACAGGGCCAGACTGAGTTTGGAGTCCGAGGAACATTATATGGTGAGAACATTATGCTAAACCACTCCCAGATCCTTGACTCTCAGAAAAGAGTGTGAGCTAATAAATGTTTTCTGCTTTAAGCTGCCAACTTGTTATGCAGCAATAGTTAAACTAATACACATAACTTCCTTGTCTTTCAC
Organism: Bubalus kerabau; assembly: GCF_029407905.1. Lineage (NCBI taxonomy): Eukaryota > Metazoa > Chordata > Mammalia > Artiodactyla > Bovidae > Bubalus > Bubalus kerabau. The sequence continues at coordinate 72,971,166 of NC_073631.1, read as the reverse complement.
ACAGAGAACTCTAAGAAAACTGGATGAATCTAATTTTGTTAATCTGGCAGAACACCAGCATGAGAAAAAATAAATAAACCCAGGACAGAAAATCAAGCAAGTGAAGGATCCTTTAAGGAGGACTAGAACATGATTGGAGAAGGAAATGGCAACCCACTCCAGTATTCTTGCCTGGAGAATCCCAGGGACAGAGGAGCCTATTTGGCTGCCGTCTATGGGGTCGCACAGAGTTGGACACGACTGAGGCGACTTAGTAGTAGTAGTAGTAGTAGTACCTCATTAGATTGTTCCTATACTGTTTATTCTTTATTAATGAAGTATTAACATGCATATCATTTTTTAAAAAATTTCACTACACACATGCAACTATGCTAGGTTGAACATGTCCACTGAGACAAAGAAGAAAGATAAAACATTTATGAACTTCTCCTCACCTGTCTTCAGGGGGTAGGTGACTCAATAATTGTATATTGAAATCTTTTTCCTGTAAAATTATAAAATAATGTATAAAAATGAAATTCCAATGCCACATGACTAATAAAACATCAATCACTAAAGGAATGGTAAATTATGACACAGATATATTATGAACTCTTAATGGAGCCATTTAAAGAATTTTGATGATGAACACTGAAATTGAGAAATTTGCTGGAGCAGCCATGAAGAGATATCCCACGCCCAAGGTAAGAGAAACCCAAGTAAGACGGTAGGTGTTGCAAGAGGGCATCAGAGCGCAGACACACTGAAACCATAATCACAGAAAACTAGTCAGTCTAATCACACTAGGACCACAGCCTTGTCTAACTCAATGAAACTAAGCCATGCCCGTGGGGCAACCCAAGACGGGCGGGTCATGGTGGAGAGGTCTGACAGAATGTGGTCCACTGGAGAAGGGAACGGCAAACCACTTCAATATTCTTGCCTTGAGAACCCCATAAACAGTATGAAAAGGCAAAATGATAGGATACTGAAAGAGGAACTCCCCAGGTCAGCAGGTGCCCAATATGCTACTGGAGATCAGTGGAGAAATAACTCCAGAAAGAATGAAGGGATGGAGCCAAAGCAAAAACAATACCCAGCTGTGGATGTGACTGGTGATAGAAGCAAAGTCCGACGCTGTAAAGAGCAATATTTCATAGGAACCTGGAATGTCAGGTCCATGAATCAAGACAAATTGGGAGTAGTCAAACAAGAGATGGCAAGAGTGAATGTCGACATTCTAGGAATCAGTGAACTAAAATGGACTGGAATGGGTGAATTTAACTCAGATGACCATTATATCTACTCAGTGGGCAGGAATCCCTCAGAAGAAATGGAGTAGCCATCATGGTCAACAAAAGAGTCTGAAATGGAGTACTTGGATGCAACCTCAAGAACGACAGAATGAACTTTGTTCGTTTCCAAGGCAATCCATTCAATATCACAGTAATCCAAGTCTATGCCCCAACCAGTAACGCTGAAGAACTTGAAGTTGAATGGTTCTATGAAGACCTACAAGACCTTTTAGAACTAACACCCAAAAGAGATGTCCTTTCATTATAGGGGACTGGAATGCAAAAGTAGAAGTCAAGAAACACCTGGAGTAACAGGCAAATTTGGCCTTGGAATACAGAATGAAGCAGGGCAACAACTAAGAGAGTTTTGCCAAGAAAATGCACTGGTCATAGCAAACACCCTCTTCCAACAACACAAGAGAAGACTCTACACATGGACATCACCAGATGGTCAACACCGAAATCAGATTGATTATATTCTTTGCAGCCAAAGTTGGAGAAGCTCTATACAGTCAGCAAAAACAAGACCAGGAGTTGACTGTGCCTCAGATCATGAACTCCTTATTGCCAAATTCAGACTTAAATTGAAGAAAGTAGGGAAAACCACGAGACCATTCAGGTATGACCTAAATCAAATCCCTTATGATTATACAGTGGAAGTGAGAAATAGATTTAAGGGACTAGATCTGATAGAGTGCCTGATGAACTATGGAATGAGGTTCGTGACATTGTACAGGAGACAGGGATCAAGACTATCCCCATGGAAAAGAAATACAAAAAAAGCAAAATGGCTGTCTGGGGAGGCCTTACAAATAGCTGTGAAAAGAACAGAAGCGAAAAGCAAAGGAAAAAAGGAAAGATATAAGCATCTGAATGCAGAGTTCCAAAGAATAGCAAGAAGAGATAAGAAAGCCTTCTTCAGCGATCAATGCAAAGAAATAGAGGAAAACAACAGAATGGGAAAGACTAGAGATCTCTTCAAGAAAATTAGAGATACCAAGGGAACATTTCATGCAAAGATGGGCTCCATAAAGGACAGAAATGGTATGGACCTAACAGAAGCAGAAGATATTAAGAAGAGGTGGCAAGAATACACAGAAGAACTGTACAAAAAAGATCTTCACGACCCAGATAGATGGTGTTATCACTCACCTAGAGCCAGACATCCTGGAATGTGAAGTCAAGTGGGCCTTAGAAAGCATCACTATGAACAAAGCTAGTGGAGGTGATGGAATTCCAGTGGAGCTATTTCAAAACCTGAAAGATGATGCTGTGAAAGTGATGCACTCAATATGCCAGTAAATTTGGAAAACTCAGCAGTGGCCACAGGACTGGAAAAGGTCAGTTTTCATTCCAATCCCAAAGAAAGGCAATGCCAAAGAATGCTTAAACTACCACACAATTGCACTAATCTCACATGCTAGTAAAGTAATGCTCAAAATTCTCCAAGCCAGGCTTCAGCAATACATGAACTGTGAACTTCCAGATGTTCAAGCTAGTTTTAGAAAAGGCAGAGAAACCAGAGATCAAATTGCCAACATCCGCTGGATCATGGAAAAAGCAAGAGAGTTCCAGAAAAACATCTATTTCTGCTTTATTGACTATGCCAAAGCCTTTGACAGTGTGGATCACAATAAACTGTGGAAAATTCTGAAAGAGATGGGAATACCACCAGATCACCTCACCTGCCTCTTGAGAAACCTATATGCAGGTCAGAAAGCAACAGTTAGAACTGGACATGGAACAACAGACTGCTTCCAAATAGGAAAAGGAGTACATCAAGTCTGTATTTTGTCACCCTGCTTATTTAACTTCTATGCAGAGTACATCATGAGAAACGCAGACTGGAAGAAACACAAGGTGGAATCAAGATTGCCGGGAGAAATATCAATAACCTCAGATATGCAGATGACACCACCCTTATGGCAGAAACTGAAGAGGAACTAAAGAGCTTCTTAATGAAAGTGAAAGTGGAGAGTGAAAAAGTTGGCTTAAAGCTCAACATTCAGAAAACTAAGATCATGGCATCTGGTCCCATCACTTCATGGGAAATAGATAGGGAAACAGTGGAAACAGTGGCTGACTTTATTTTGGGGGGCTTCAAAATCATTGCAGATGGTGATTGCAGCCATGAAATTAAAAGATGCTTACTCCTTGGAAGGAAAGTTATGACCAACCTAGATAGCATATTCAAAAGCAGAGACATTACTTTGCCAACAAAAGTCCAGCTAGTCAAGGCTATGATTTTTCCTGTGGTCATGTATGGATGTGAGAGTTGGACTGTGAAGAAGGCTGAGCGCCTAAGAATTGATGCTTTTGAACTGTGGTGTTGGAGAAGACTCTTTAGAGTCCCTTGGACTGCAAGGAAATCCAACCAGTCCATTCTGAAGGAGATCAGCCCTGGGATTTCTTTGGAAGGAATGATTCTAAAGCTGAAACTCCAGTACTTTGGCCACCTCATACGAAGAGTTGACTCTTTGGAAAAGACTCTGATTCTGGGAGGAATTGGGGGCAGGAGGAGAAGGCGATGACAGAGGATGAGATGGCTGGATGGCATCACTGACTCGATGGACATGAGTCTGAGTGAACTCCGGGAGTTGGTGATGGACAGGGAGGCCTGGCGTGCTGCAATTCATGAGGTCGCAAAGAGTCAGACATGACTGAGTGACTGAACTGAACTGAATGGGTACACATCTAATATAGAACTATATAGAATATTACACTATTTATACATAGAACATGTAACACTAATTATATGCATTAAAGGAAAAAGAAGTGGAAGATATTAAGAAGAGGTGACAAGAATACACAGAAGAACTGTACAAAAAAGATCTTCACGACCCAGATAATCACGATGGTGTGATCACTCACCTAGAGCCAGACATCCTGGAATGTGAAGTCAAGTGGGCCTTAGGAAGCATCACTACAAACAAAGCTAGTGGAGGTGATGGAATTCCAGTTGAGCTATTTCAAATCCTGAAAGATGATGCTGTGAAAGTGCTGCACTCAATATGCCAGTAAATTTGGAAAACTCAGCAGTGGCCACAGGACTGGAAAAGGTCAGTTTTCATTCCAATCCCAAAGAAAGTCAGTGCCAAAAAGTGCTCAAACTACCACACAATTGCACTAATCTCACATGCTAGTAAAGTAACGCTCAAAATTCTCCAAGCCAGGCTTCAGCAATATGTGAACCATGAACTTCCAGATGTTCAAGCTGCTTTTAGAAAAGGCAGAAGAACCAGAGATCAAATTGCCAACATCCACTGGATCATAGAAAAAGCAAGAGATTTCCAGGAAAATATCTATTTCTGCTTAGTGACTATGCCAAAGCCTTTGACAGTGTGGATCAAAATAAACTGTGGAAAATTTTGAAAGAGATGGGAATACCAGACTTCTCTCACCTGCCTCTTGAGAAACCTATATGCAGGTGAGGAAGCAACAGTTAGAACTGGACATGGAACAGCAGACTGGTTCCAAATAGGAAAAGGAGTACGTCAAGGCTGTATATTGTCATCCTGCTTATTTAACTTCTATGCAGAGTACATCATGAGAAACGCTGGGCTGGAGGAAACACAAGCTGGAATCAAGACTCCCTGGAGAAATATCAATAACCTCAGATATGCAGATGACACCACCCTTATGGCAGAAAGTGAAGAAGAACTAAAGAGCCTCTTGAAGAAAGTGAAAGAGGAGAGTGAAAAAGTTGGCTTACAGCTCAACATTCAGAAAACAAAGATCATGGCATCCGGTCCTATCACGTCATGGGAAATAGTTGGGGAAACAGTGGAAACAGTGTCAGACTTTATTTTTCTGGGCTCCAAAATCATTGCAGATGGTGACTGCATCCATGAAATAAAAAGATGCTTACTCCTTGGAAGAAAAGTTATGACCAACATAAACAGCATATTAGAAAGCAGAGACATTACTTTGTCAACAAAGGTCCATCTAGTCAGGGCTATGGTTTTTCCAGTAGTCATGTATGGATGTGAGAGTTGGACTATAAAGAAAGCTGAGCACCGAAGAATTGATGCTTTTGAACCGTGGTGTTGGAGAAGACTCTTGAGAGTCCCTTGGACTGCAAGGAGATCCAACCAGTCCATCCTAAAGGAAATCAGTCCTGAATATTCATTGGAAGGACTGATGTTGAAGCTGAAACTCCAATACTTTGGCCCCCTGATGCGAAGAGCTGACTCATTTGAAAAGACCCTGATGCTGGGAAAGGTTGAAGGCTAGTGGAGAAGGGGATGACAGAGGATGAGATGGTTGGATGGCATCACCAACTCAATGGACATGAGTTTGAGTAAACTCTGGGAGATGGTAATGGACAGGGAAGCCTGGTGTGCTGCGGTTCATGGGGTCGCAAAGAGTCAGACACGACTGAGCAACTGAACTGAACTGAACTGAAAGGAAAAAGGTATGCATGAAATTTTACTTGTGCCTGTCACTGAGAGGTGAGATTCTGGGAGAATTTTTTGGTGCGGCAGGTAGAGCAGAAAGTGTTTTCTCATAGGATAGCATAGTCAATAGGTTTGGAGTTAAAAACTCTAGGTATGTCACTTAAAAACTATATAACTTTTGGCCAGTTCATTGATTTTTATCTCTCTATGTTATAGTTTCTTAATCTGGGAAATGGGGATAATGTTAATAATGTCAGCGCTTACAGACAGAAATATGTCTATGACAGACCAAAGAAATAATGTAAATAAAGTACAGATCTTCAATTTACAATGGGGTTATGTCCCAACTAGGAAATCTGTCATAAATTGAAAATATCTTAAGTCAAAAATTCATTTAATACACCTAATCTACCTAACATCACAGCCTAGCTTCGCCTACCTTTAACATTCTCAGGACACTTACAATAGCCTGCTTCTGCTGCTAAGTCGCTTCAATCATGTCCGACTCTGTGCAACCCCATAGGCGGCAGCCCACCAGGCTCCCCCGTCCCTGGGATTCTCCGGGCAAGAATACTGGAGTGGGTTGCCATTTCCTTCTCCAATGCATGAAAGTGAAAAGTGAAAGTGAAGTTGCTCAGTCATGTCTGACTCCCAGCAACCCCATGGACTGCAGCCTTCCAGTCTCCTCCGTCCATGGGATACAATAGCCTACAGCTGGGCAAAATCATCTAACACAAAGCCTATTTTGTAATAAAGTGTTGAATATCTCATGTAATTTATTGAATATTGTTCTGAAAGTGGAAAGCAAAATGGTTTTTTGGATACTGAAGGGCTGTAAATGTATGGTTGTTAACTAGATGATTGTATGACCAACTGGGAGCTGTGGCTTGCTGCCTTGCCCATTAGGAGAGAGTGTCTAACAATAAGCAATCCGAGTGTCTAACAATAAGGGCCAATTAAATAGAGACGGTGTTTCCAGTTGATAAACTAGTATACAGTCATTACAAATGAAAATTAGAAAGGTGCTAATAAGTTATAATAAAGTTACAATAAAAAAGAAGACAGAAAGGTTAGTAAACTATATGTATAAATTATTTACGTTTATGGACAAGGTTTAAAAAGAAAAACAAAAATATCAGAAAAGTTTGTTTGGGTGGTACAAATGAAATGACTTTTTTCATGAATTGTCATTATTGATAAAATATGATTGTGTAAGTAATTTTAAAATATATTCATGTTTTTAAAACCCAGAAATTTGACTCAACAATTCAATTTCTAGAAATGTATTCTAAGAAAATAAAACAAATACAATATATATTTAAATATAATATATATATACATTTAAGATTATTCAAAAGAAGCATTATTTGCAATACAGAAATATTAGAAGTAACATATGATGCCAAAATAGGGTTAGTTACATCAAGAGAACTGTGTGTTTATATTATGAGGCCTGTATAATTATTGAGATAATGCAGTTTTGTGTTTATAAATACAAATAAATGTTGTGATATGGTATTAACCTAAGGAAAATACAGCTATGCATATACCAATACAAAGAATAGTCTGAAAGGATGCAGGCCAAAATACTAGCAGTGATTACGTCTGAGCATTGCTGTTTCAGTGATTATTTGAATTTTTCCAAATCTGGATTTCCAATTCTTCTATAATTAAAATGTATAGTTTATGTAATTTTACAAAGGGGGAGAACTTTAGGTATGTAACTGTGCTGCATATTCTTTCTTACCTTCTTGCCTGAAAGAATCAGAGACCAGTTTGATGTCCAGGTGGCACGTGAACAGTTGTGTTGAGCCCTAGTACACACCTGTCAGATGCACAGATGGGAGCAGCTATGAGAACCTGTGGCCCAGAGGAATGAGCAACAATCCCAGAGTTAGTCTTTGTTCTACCCCTGCTTCCTCAGGACTTTGGACAAGTCTCTTAACTGATACCTCTAATATTTTTTGAAAGCAGATTGAAAATAAATCATTATAAATAAAATCAGTTATTTACTTCCCTGAGTCTTATTTCTCTTTATTTACTAAATGAGAATATAATGTCTGTTTTTCCCATCTGGCAGAGTGGCTTTGAGAATCAAGTGAAAGGATAGGAAAATATTTCTAAACATGTCAACATCATCATTTCAAGATGACAAATATGCACATTATGATACAATGTGGGGAAATGTTTTCTTATCAAAATAAGTGAAATAGAAGATATCACATCCTTGCACAAACATGCTGATCTTGTTCAGTCTCTCAGTCATGTCCACCTCTTTGCGACCCCATGGACAGCAGCACACCAGGCTTCTCTATGTTTCACCACCTCCCGGAGCTTGCTCAAACTCATGTCCATTGAGTCACCGATGCTATCCAACCATCTCGTCCTCTGTCTTCTTCTCCTCCTGCCTTCAATCTTTCCCAACATCAGGGTCTTTTCTAACGAGTCAGCTCTCCACATCAGGTGGCCAAAGTATTGGAGCTTCAGCTTCAGCATCTGTCTTTCCAATGAATATTCAGGACTGACTTCCTTAGGCTGGTTTGATCTCCTTGCAGTCCAAGGAACTCTCAAGAGTCTTCTCCAACACCACAGTTCAAAAGCATCAATTCTTTGGTGCTCAGCCTTTTCTATGGTCCAACTCTCAAATCCATACACGACTACTGGAAAAACCATAGCTTTGACTATACAGACCTTTGTTGGCAAAGTAATGTCCCTGCATTTTAATATGCTGTCTAGGTTTTTCATAGCTGATGACACTGATGTAAAACATGTGTTGGGGTAGACAGTGAGCAATATTTTTGCAGTACTTTATTGAGATAAAATTTACTTACAATCAAATGCCTAAATCTTAAGTTTACAGTTATAGCTCAATGACTGCTTTCATAGGGATACAACTATCAGACCATCACCCAGATCAAGGTAGAGAACGTTCCCTTCTTCCCACGGAGTTCATTCATGGGCATTTCCAATCGATCCTCACCCCTCCCCAGAGGTAATCTGACCTTCATTTTAACCATAATGTTAAAGTTTTAAGTTGTTCAGGAGTTCCCTGGAGGTCCAGTGGTTAGGACTCTGCTCTTACTGATGAGGGCCTGGGTTCAATCCCTGGTTAGGGAAGTAGGGTCCCACAAGCCTAGCAGAAAAGGATGTTCAAAACTCATTCAAGGTCATTTGATGTAGAACCTGAATTCCTGGATTCATGCCTGAGATGCCCTTTCCTATGGGGAAGTCACAAATGCTTTAGTTCCTCCCATTCCTCATCTATTTAACCTGAATGATAATTCTCCCTCGGCATTCATGGCTGTGGGGAAATTTAAAGCACCATGAATAAGTCCTGCTGTATTCCTGCTCATAGGAGGCACTTCACAAACATCGCTGCTTGTGTATTTTTCCTGTAGTGATTAGTGTTCCAGCTGAAGTCCTGGGTTTGGATCTCTGTTGCCTCCCAACCCAGCTGAGCGACCTTGGTCAACTTTTTAAAAAAATAATTGTGTTATTTATTTAGCTGTGCAGAGAGCAGGGGCTACTCTTCATTGCAGTACAGAGGCTTCTTACTGTAGTTTCTCTTGTTGCGGAGCACAGACTGCAGGGCATGAAGGCTTCAGTAGTTGCAGGATGTGGGCTCAGTAGCTGTGGTTCTTGGGCTCTAAGCACAGGCTCCATAGTTATGGCCCACGGGCTCAGCTGCTTCACAGCATGTGTAATCTTCCCGGATCAGGGATTGAACCCGAGTCTCCAGTATTGGCAGGCTATTCTTTCCCACTGAGCCACCAGAGAAGCCTCAACCTCGGCCAACTTTTAACCTATCTCTTTCTCAATTTCATTGTCTGTGAATTAAATACCTTATTGTTTTCAGAATACATAATGTGCAGAGAAACCTGCAGGCAAAAAGGTTTTGAAAGCTGGAGCTAGGGCACTATTCTGAACACTGGGATGCTCTTCCAGGTCACTGTTTAAACCCTTTTGGAAATGGGCTCAGAGGACCTTGAACACAGTGGATTAGTGACGGAATTAAGATCAGCTTTGTGTCATGTCCAGGTTTGACCTTTACACCACCAGGCATCTCTCTTCATAGCCATATAATTGTAAAAGAACAGTGAAAGCAGAAAATGCTCTATGGAAATCACTGTCAAATCTTTCACTGACAATTTTTTTAAAAAACATGACAATTTTGTCTCAGAGACTACATAATTACTTTTTGTTATCTTGTCATCACATACTTCTAAGCCAACTTAGTGTCATCTATATCCATGACAACAGCTGCCAGTGCCTACTTCTGGCTTCACCATGGAAACATGGCAAAAACAAACATGATTGAGAGAAAAATTCCCAGAAAACTGGATTTAATACAGAGTAAAAAAGGTAAGCTTGGCAAAGGCAATAGCTATTAATATAGCACCTTGATAGTGAGAGCAAAGCGGAGACTGAGTGTTTACAGTATATTATTAAAAGGAAAGGCAAGAAAAGTTGTGCTTAGGAGCATTTCTATTAACACTGTTTTATTTTTCAATTCCAAAGGTAATTCTTATTCATTCTAAAAAAAGAGCCAAAATTGAGAAAAATTCATTATGTAAATATTTTGATATATATTCTTCAATCTTCTTCATGCACACTTTAAAAAAATCTTAGAATTCTGTTAGCTATAAACTCAGCTGTGCAAGAATCATAACTCTTTAAACTCTTCTATATAAGTGAAATTAATATTTTTTTCAAGCCCCCTTCCATCTAGGAGTAGAAACTGACTCTCTGTAGATTAAATATCCTTCCCCTTTCTCTGCCCAAGGTTGGGGGAAGGGAAGAGAAGACTAGCATCTGGTCTGAACTTGTTTTCATCTGTCTACATTGGCCTCTTCATCTTTTGAACCTTAAAAATCTTTCACTCTCCCACTGAGAGGACGACTACACATACTGAATGGGAAGACAGCAAGTGATTCAAGGAAATGTGGGGGACCCTTTCTTAACATCCCAAAAATGTGATTACATATTGTTTGGCTGACATTATTCTCTCATATGGATATTATAATTTACTTAACTGCCTTCTCTTATTAGGCATTTTAGTGGGAATTTTTCTTTGCTTCCTTAGTACAAATTCCTTCAAGTGAGATTGCTGCATCATGTGCTATGCTAATGTTTAAGGATTTGGAAACAAAATGCCAAATTATCCTTGTAAGGACTGTAGGAATTTACCCTTCCATTACATATGAATTTCTATTTATTTGTACATTCCACACAATATGATTTTGATCTTTCAGAATTGAAATGAGTCATAAAATTGATATTGCTAATTAAAAAAATTAAGCAATGCCAAAGACCAATTAGCAGAAAGTGAAACCCTGCTTCTCCCAACTCTACTTTCCACTTTTAAATCAATACCTGTCTAGGATTTTTTTCAGATAGTAAGGTAGAGATAGGTAAATGATAGATAGAGAAAGGGGGTGGGGCAGAGAGAGGCAGAGACATATATATAATATAATGTAACACAGAGATACATATATTTTTAAAAAACAAAAATAGAAACATATATATTGTTTTATAACTACTATTATAAATTGATTCATCTGATAAATATTATTGAATATCTATCATGTGTCAAACATTGTTTTATATACTAGATATTTTTCTACGTCAATAAATATAAATCTGTATAATCATTTTAATGGGTACATAGTATTCCATGCTATAATATACCACAAGTGGAAAACAAATTCTCTATTATTATCATTTAAAGCTATATTTAATTCTTATGCAACCATCTTTGTATATTTGGATTATTTTCTTAAATTAAATTTCCAGAGGGGAAATGCTGAGGCAAAGGACATGCGCATTAAAAATGTTAATACATATTCTCAGATGTATCCCCAGAGAGATGGTTAATCACACCAGTAGTGTATGAGCATTCTTGTTTCTCAACATCTTTACCAATATATGCACTCTTTAATTTTTAAATTTTGCCAACAAGATAGTCAAACAAACAAAATAAAACCCCCCAACTTGCTATTCTATTTTGGTTTTAATTAGTTCAGTTCAGTCGCTCAGTCATGGTCCAACTCTTTGCAACCCCATGGACTGCAGCATGCCAGGCTTCCCTGTCCATCACCAACTCCTGAAGCTTGCTCAAACTCATGTCCATCAATGATGCCATCCAACCATCTCATCCTCTGTCATCCCCTTCTCCTCCTGCCTTCAATCTTTCCCAGCATCAGGGTGTCAGTTCTTCACATCAGGTGGCCAAAGTATTGGAGCTTCAGATTCGGCATCAGTTCTTCCAGTGACTGATTTCCGTTAGGATTGACTGGTTTGATCTCTTTGCAGTCTAAGAGACTCTCCAGAGTCTTCTCCAACACTACAGTTCAAAAGCATCAATGCTTCAGCACTCAGCTTTCTTTACGGTCCAACTCTCACATCCAAACACAATTACTGGAAAAACTATACCTTTGACTATACGGTACTTTGTCAGCAAAGTAATGTCTCTGCTTTTTAATATGCCGTCTAGGTTGGTCATAGCTTTTCTTCCAAAGAGCAAGCATCTTTTAACTTCATGACTGCAGTCACCGTCCACAGTGATTTTGGAGCCCAAGAAAATAAAGTGTCTCACTGTTTCCATTGTTTCCCCATCTATCTGCCATGAAGTGATGGGACCAGACGCCATGATCTTAGTTTTTTGAATGGTGAGTTTTAAGCCAGCTTTTTCACGCTCCTCTTTCACTTTCATCAAGAGGCTCTTCAGTTCCTCTTAGCTTTCTGCCATAAGGGTGGTATCATCTGCATATCTGAGGTTATTGATATTTCTCTCGGCAATCTTGATTCCAGCCTGTGCTTCATCCAGCCCAATGTTTCTCGTGATGTACTCTACATATAAATTAAATAAGCAGGGTGACAATACACAGCTTTGACGTACTCCTTTCCCAATTTGGAACCAGTCTGTTGTTCCATGTCTAGTTCATGTACTGTTGAAGCCTAGCTTGGAGAATTTTGAGCATTACTTTGGTAGCATGTGATATGAGTGCAATTGTGTGGTAGTTTGAATATTCTTTGGCATTGCCTTTCTTTGGGAATGGAATTAAAACTTTTTAACCAGTACTTATTTCTCTATGGAGTTGAGAGAGCCGATGAAACTTCTGAGCAGGGAAGGACTCTGCTCATCAATGTAAGTTTGATGGAGTTTCAGGAGGAGACCTGGGAATGGGGACACCTGATGAGAAGTACTGAGGTATGTGAAGCAGCCTGTGAAGATGAGATTGACATCAGGGCAGTCAAAGTCAGTTAAAATCATCTGGATGAAATATCAGGACAGTGTGGTCTGATGTGGTTATAACTAAGAAAGATCAAACTTTATATTTATATAAATACAAATTTTTTGTCCTTTATATTGTCCTTCAAGAAAGAATTAATAAAGAGAGGATGATATGCATGATAAATTTGGGTACATTTAGCCAATTCTATGGAGAGAGGGAATCTGACCCTAATGCTCAAGAATGAATGAATGACCTGCCTCAGTGTACCTTGGGGGAGAACTAGATAGTTCATTCAAATCTACCATGACCTGGATTTTTTTTTTCAATTCATCAGAATAATTTTTTTCCCCTGGAGGAAATCATGTTCATCATTAAGAAGAAAACATCAAACATTACTAATGTTTATACAGTGAAAACAAGCATTCTTGTCTTAAGACGGCCAGAATTAGAGACTGCTTTCCTTCCCTCTCTGGGTATAATAATGACAATAGATCACATATTTCTAATGGTTGCTGTGTGCCAAAAACTAAACTTCCTACATATATTAACTCATTCAACCCCTACCCCCCACCACACACACAGCTCTCAGAATATTTTCAGTTTATGATCTCATTTTTCAGATGAGAATACTGTATCACAGAGTTTAGTAACTTGAACAACGTTGGAGGATTTATGAGCAGTGGATTTGGGATTCAAACCCAGATGGACTGGCTTCCCAGCCTATTTACTTAATCTAATCACACTGCCCAAAGTACTTTCAAGGTAGAGGGACATTTCTGGACACAAAGAGACAAAGGTCACTAAAAGGGCTTTACCTTATTCCCTATCATAGGGATGCTAAGCAGATTTCATTTCCCTGACCTCAGAGCTGGTGAGGCTCCCTGACTGGTACAGGTGGACCCCAGTGGTCTGTCCATAGCTACCCATTATTACCATTTCTCATGTACCCTTCATGGTTTATAGAAGTATATGCATAGTGTTTCTATATAACTTTTAACAAAGTGGTTAAAAATCCACCTTGGACATTATTATTTTTCAATTCATAACTAACTCATTCTTTTTTTAACAGCTGATATTCCATTTCTTTATTTAACCAGTTCCCTGGTAATAGTTATTTAGACTGTTTCTAAACAATGCTCCAGTGAATATCTTTGCATATATGTCCTTTGAATAAGTGAAAGCCACACTATATTCCTAGTTGTGAAATTATTATATCAAAGGGTATATGCATTTTAAAATTTAATAGATTGTACTTAATTGCTTCCCAAGGTATACCAATTTGCCATTACCATTAAAGTGTATGAGAGCATCCACTTCGTGGATTAAATATAGTTGATACTTGAACAATTCAGAGGTTATGGGTACCAACTTCCACAGTCAAAATCCACTTATAACTTTATAGATAGCCCTCCATATAAATGGTTCCAAATCCTGGGATTCAATGAACTGCAGATCATGTATGTATTTAGTGAAAAAAAAAATCTTGTATAAGTAGATAGTACAGTTCAAACCAGTGTTGTTCATGGGTCAGCTGTAAATATACCTTCTGTCTGACCCTGCCCCCTCACCTCCAGAAATCCATACCCTGATTCTGTGCTTCCAGGAAGCCTTTTGATCAATAATTCTGCGTCCCACCCCCCCGCCCCCAGACAGAAGAGGAATACAGTGATAGAGGACACATCTATTCCCTTCACTGGATAGTTACATCCTCTTCACTGTAAAATTAATGAACAGAAATGGTATGGTTAACCTAAGTCTGTTTGCTTAATTCTGGCTTATGGACAAAAGCAAGTTTCTAGAGCCACAAATCTGTGCACGAGACTGCAAAATGCTGTGACCACATCAAGGCACTGGTCAACACAGATGGGACCTTATGCTTCCAGTGATAAGTCTTAAAGTGAACATTGAGTGGGGGCAGACGGGAACAGAACATGTAGAGCCTTGAAAATCACTGAAAGGACTTTGGCTTCTACTCTGTGGATTTGAAGGACTGCCATCAGAGGAGGATCTTTAAGGGGAAAAAATCTTCTCACTGGTCCTCCAAAAGGGTTTTGTGAGAACTTGGTTATTGGTGGCACATTTTTAAGCCCTCCACTTGGTTGTTCTTTCAAGTCAGAAAATAAATAAATCAAGATTTTATATGTGGTATCATCTTTTAGATTTGGTGCTTAGGTTGTATGGCATGGCTGTGGCTGGATCTGCCCCACAGATGAAGACCATGGATCACCTCACAGGGAATTTCACCACTGTTCTGTTAGGACCAGCAAGGATTTGGTCTTGAGTTATTAGTTGGACCACTTGGATTTGGGGCTGGATAATGTCTATGCTTTGTTTTCCTTGATCTCCTCTCTTCTGCACGCCAAGAAGGTAGTTAGGCTCTTTAAGTGTCCTTGTCTTTTTGTCTCTTTTTTTTACAGGACATAAAGAAAGAAACTTCTTGAAAGTGGCTATTCCTGCCTTTTGTCAAGAGATTATGCTAGGAATCCAGGAGTAGGCAGGGAGGACAATGGATCCGGAATAGATACTGGGAGAGGTAGGCAACAGGCCTCAAACTTGGTAGTGTTCCCAGTAGGGGGCAGGCAAGCTAGACCCAGACACAGAGATCATAGCCTCTGCAGGGATTTCTGACTCTAACTTTTCAGGGTGGCCAGACTGAATAGGGACCTTGTGCCTTGGAAATAAAGATATGAGTGGTGACTGATGGAATGGATATGAGCTAGAAGTCTGAGGTCTTCTGTTGTTTTCTAGATGCTCTGGAGCTCTCTAGACTCTTGTGTGGAAGGTAAGGGAGCCCCAGGAATGACTGAGGTTGAATTTCTCACCAGCCTAGTGGAATGAAGATTTGATAATAATTAGACTTAGAGAAAGAAATGAAATACTTTGTTCATAATCTTTTAGCAAGAACACTGCATATTATATTTCTGATTGCATCAAAAGCAGAAGGTCAGCTTATTTTGCTTGATTGATTCTGTTTATACAAGGATCTAGTTGAGTCCCTTAAGCAAGTTACTTAAACATCCCATGATTCAAAATTCCCATTAATAAAATGGGGGAAATAATGGTACCACCTCATAAAATTTTATAAAAATTAAATAAGTTAATATACACAAAATACTAAAAATAATGTCTAGTATATAATGTATATATAATGTATATATAAAAATAATGTCTAGTATATAATTAGAATTCTTATTACATCCAAAATGCAAATTTTTGGCTCGATGGAAAGAGGTGGTGGGAACTCACTAGGCTGGTAGCTCAGGTCTGGCTTCAAGTCATTTAAAGCCTGGTATAGTGGTAGATACGTGGTAGATATTGCTCGAGCTAATCAGTAGCTGGTTCCTTGCTGGACATCTGGGAAACTGCACTCCCCAGTGAACCAGTGAAGTTGCTCAGTCGGGTCTGACTCTGCGATCCCATGGACTGCAGCCTACCAGGCATCCATGGAATTTTCCAAGCAAGAGTACTGGAGTGGGTTGCCATTTTCTTCTCCAGGGGATCTTCCCGACCCAGGGATTGAACCCAGGTCTCCTGCATTGCAGGCAGACACTTTACTGTCTGAGCTACCAGGGAAGCCAAAGCCTGATACAGAGAATTTAAAAGGCAGCTTAACTCAATCTACAGTAACAAGCCTAGAACTAGAAGCAAAACACACCAGACACAATGAACGTGCCTTGTACTCAGGTCTTCATTTTTAAGTTAACTAAATATCATTCTCCTGGAAAAGGAATCAAGGCTCCTTGAGAAATGACTGAAACAGAGGTCCAGGGTGGAGAAATTACCTTGAATTTCTTATTGCACTGAAAAGTAAGGAAATCGTCAAAGAATTATGGGGAGCATGTCGAAGGATGTAAAACCAGTATTGAGGGATTCCCACTGCACAATATGTAATAATTTATGCTATAAAAATAATTTTGTTTTTTATAAATAATTACATCAGATTTTAACATAGTGAATAAGGAATCTTTGAGTCTATTGTGATTTTAAAAAAATGGATAGATAAATGGAGAAAGTAAAGCTCTACCTTTTAGTATATGCCAACAAATAAAAATATGCTTTCCCACTGTAAAGTTAATTAGTAAGTATTCTGCACTATTAATTAATAAGTAATCAATTACTATTTTTTGAAAAGAGACTATTTAAATATCCTTTTCCTCATTCAACTTGCAGCCATATACTTTAGGATTTATTGATGATTCTTATCTGAATCATTTATTACTTTACAGTGGGAAAGCATGGGAGACATTAACTTAGCACATTAACCAAGTGCTAAGAGTTAACATCACCAGTAATGGAACAAATAGACATTATGCACCTTCTGATATGTTACACTGAGAACACATCATCACTTGTGTATTTTCTTTGTCAGCAGTGCATACCTTGAACATAGTTATGAGGAATTAGGCAAATCCAAATTTCAGCACAATTTTCAAAGTAACGAAACTGTTCTTTTAAAGTATGTCAAGGTCATGAAAGACAAACTGTTCCAGAATAAAGATTCAGAAGCATAACAGTAAGTGCAATTTTAACCTTGGATTGGATCTCAGACCTTAAAGGATATTATTGGGATTAACAGTGAAATCTGAATGAGGTCTGTGGATACATGGAAATACAGTATCTATGTTAATTTTGTTGGTTGTATGTAGTTATGTAGAAGAGCATTTTTGTTTTTAGGAAGCATAACCTGAAGAATTAAGAGATAATGAAATTTCATGTTTGCAACTTACTCTCAAATAGTTCAGAAAAATATGTATGCAATACAAAGATAATAACAGGCAAATAAGAGAAAATCTTATCAATTGGGGGAATCCAAGTAAATGATATATAGGAATTCTTTCTAGTGTATGTGCAACTTTTCAGTAAACTGAAATTATTTCAAAATAAAAAGTTAAGACAATGTTCAAAAAATAGAACAAATCACCATGACAATAAGAAAATTTTACTAAGCTTTCAAGAAATAGATCATTTCCAGTTTAATAAAAGACTTCCAAAGAATACAAAAGGAAGAAACAGTCCTCAACCTTGATACCTAAACAAAATATGATAGTAGAAAAAGGGGAAATTACAGCCCAATCTCATGCATGAACATAGGTGCTGCTAAGTCACTTCAGTCGTGTCCGACTCTGTGCGACCCCATAGACGGCAGCCCACCAGGCACCCCCGTCCCTGGGATTCTCCAGGCAAGAACACTGGAGTGGGTTGCCATTTCCTTCTCCAATGCATGAAAGTGAAAAGTCGAAGTGAAGTCGTTCAGTCGTATCCAACTATTCGCCACCCCATGGACTGCAGCCCACCAGACTCCTCCGTCCATGAGATTTTCCAGGCAAGAGTACCAGAGTGGGGTGCCATAGTAAACTGAACACAGCAATGTGTATAAAAGATAATACACCTAAACTAAATTCAGTTTATCCCTGGAATACACGTCCAATCTAGCATGAAAAGTTTTATACATGTACGGGACTTCCCTGGTGGTCCAGCAGCTAAGACTCCATGCTCCCAATGCAGGGGCTGGGGTTCAATCCCTTGTCAGGGAACTAGATCCCACATGATGCAGCTAAGACCCAGAACAGTCAAATAAATAAATAAAAATAAATATTATTTTTTTAACATTTTATAAATGTAATTCATAACCTTAATAGATTAAAGAAGAAAATTACTATATTCTCAATAGTTGTAGAGAAAGCACTTGGTGGAAAAAGAACCTTGGCAAACCAGGAAACAGAGTGAAATTTCTTTAGCCAGATAAAGAATATCTACAAAAAAACAACAGTCAAAATAATCCTATTAATAAAACATGAGAAACGGTCTCCTTAAAAATCAAGAACAAGAAAAAGATGCTCACTATTTATTATCTACACTATTCTATTTTACACTGTACTAGAGTTTTAGCCATTGAATTAAGGAAGGAGGGGGAAGAGGGAGGAAGAGGGGAGAAGAGGGAGGAAGGGAAGTTAGGAAGGAAGGAGGGAAGAAAAGCGGCAAGTATTAGGGTTAGAAATGAATAAACAAAATTGGTTTTATTCACAAATGTTAAATGTCTACACAGAAAACCCAAAATTATTCAGACAAATTAATAAATTTAGTAAGATGAAGAGATACAGAGCCAATATAAAAAAAAATCATTTTATGTAGATACCCCAGCCATAAAGAAAACAGTTTCCAAAATGCCATTAACAAGAGAAAGATAAAGACCCTATCAATGAGATAGGCTGAGACCTGAGGCCATTTACCTCAGTGCTCGCATCTGAACAAAGATCTCCTCCATCAACAGAATACAAACCAACCATAGTTCAGTTCAGTTCAGTGACTCAGTTGTGTCTGACTCTTTGCGACCCCATGAGCCACAGCACGCCAGGCCTCCCTGTCCATCACCAACTCCCAGAGTTCACCCAAACTCATGTGCATCGAGTCGGTGATGCCATCCAGCCATCTCATCATCTGTCGTCCCCTTCTCCTCCTGCCCCCAATCCCTCCCAGTATTAGGGTCTTTTCCAATGAGTCAACTCTTCTCATGAGGTGGCCAAAGTATTGGAGTTTCAGCTTCAACATCAGTCCTTCCAATGAACACCAGGACTGATCTCCTTTAGGATAGACTGGTTGGATATTCTTGCAGTCCAAGGGACTCTCAAGAGTCTTCTCCAACACCACAGTTCAAAAGCATCAATTCTTCGGCACTCAGCATTCTTCACAGTCCAACTCTCACATCCATACATGACTACTGGAAAAACCATAGCCTTGACTAGATGGACCTTTGTTGGCAAAGTAATGTCTCTGCTTTTGAATATGCTATCTAGGTTGGTCATAACTTTCCTTCCAAGGAGTAAGCGTCTTTTAATTTCATGGCTGCAATCACCATCTGCAGTGATTTTGGAGCCCAAAAAAAACAAAGTCTGACACTGTTTCCCCGTCTATTTCCCATGAAGTGATAGGACCAGATGCCATGATCTTTGTTTTCTGAATGTTGAGCTGTAAGCCAACTTTTTCACTCTCCTCTTTCACTTTCATCAAGAGGCTTTTTAGTTCCTCTTCACTTTCTGCCATAAGGGTGGTGTCGTCTGCATATCTGAGGTTATTGCTATTTCTCCCGGAAATCTTGATTCCAGCTTGTACTTCTTCCAGTCCAGTGTTTCTCATGATGTACTCTGCATATAAGTTAAATAAGCAGGGTGACAATATACAGCCTTGATGTACTCCTTTTCCTATTTGGAACCAGTCTGTTGTTCCATGTCCAGTTCTAACTGTTGCTTCCTGACCTGCATACAGGTTTCTCAAGAGACAGATCAGATGGTCAGGTATTCTCATCTCTTTCAGAATTTTCCACAGTTTATTGTGATCCCCACAGTCAAAGGCTTTGGCATAGCCAATAAAGCAGAAATACATGTTTTTCTGGAACTCTCTTGCTTTTTCTATGATCCAGTGGATGCTGGCAATTTGATCTCTGGTTCCTCTGCCTTTTCTAAAGCAGCTTGAACATCTGGAAGTTCATGGTTCACATATTGCTGAAGCCTGGCTTGGAGAATTTTGAGCATTACCTTACTAGCATGTGAGATGAGTGCAATTGTGCAGTACTTTGAGCATTGTTTGGCACTGCCTTTCTTGGAATTGGAATGAAAACTGACCTTTTCCAGTCCTGTGGCCACTACTGGGTTTTCCAAATTTGCTGGCATATTGAGTGCAGCACTTTCACAGCATCATCTTTCAGGAATTGAAATAGCTCCACTGGAATTCCATCACCTCCACTAGCTTTGTTCGTAGTGATGCTTTCTAAGGCCCACTTGACTTCACATTCCAGGATGTCTGGCTCTAGGTCAATGATCACACCATCATGATTATCTTGGTCGTGAAGATCTTTTTTGTACAGTTCGTCTGTGTATTCTTGCCACCTCTTCTTAATATCTACTGCTTCTGTTAGGTCCATACCATTTCTGCCCTTTATTGAGCCCATCTTTGCATGAAATGTTCCCTTGGTATCTCTAATTTTCTTGAAGAGAGCTCTAGTCTTTCCCATTCTGTTGTTTTCCTCTATTTCTTTGCATTGATCAATGAGGAAGGCTTTTTAATCTCTCCTTGCTAGTCTTTGGAACTCTGCATTCAGATGCTTATATCTTTCCTTTTCTCCTTTGCTTTTCGCTTCTCTTCTTTTCACAGCTATTGTAAGGCCTCCTCAGACAGCCATTTTGCTTTTTTGCATTTCTTTTCCATGGGGGTGGTCTTGATCCCTGTCTCCTGTACAGTGTCGTGAACCTCTGTCCATAGTTCTTCAGGCACTCTGTCTATCAGATCTAGTCCCTTAAATCTATTTCTCACTTCCACTGTATAATCATAAGGGATTTGATTTAGGTCATACTTTAATGGTCTAGTGATTTTCCCTACTTTTTTCAATTTAAGTCTGAATTTGGCAATAAGGAGTTCATGATCTGAGCCACAGTCAGCTCCCGGTCTTGTTTTTGCTGACTGTATAGAGCTTCTCCATCTTTGGCTGCAAAGAATATAATCAATCTGATTTCGGTGTTGGCCATCTGGTGATGTCCATGTGTAGAGTCTTCTCTTGTGTTGTTGGAAGAGGGTGTTTGCTATGATCAGTGCATTTTCTTGGCAAAACTCTCTTAGTCTTTGCCCTGCTTCATTCCGTATTCCAAGGCCAAATTTGCCTGTTACTCCAGGTGATTCTTGACTTCTACTTTTGCATTCCAGTCCCTTATAATGAAAAGGACATCTTTTTTGGGTGTTAGTTCTAAAAGGTCTTGTAGGTCTTCATAGAACCGTTCAACTTCAGCTTCTTCAGCATTACTGGCTGGGACGTAGACTTGGATTACTGTGATATTCAATGGTTTGCCTTGGAAACGAACAGAGATCATTCTGTCATTTTTGAGATTGCATCCAAGTACTGTATTTCAGACTCTTTTGTTGACCATGATGACTACTCCATTTCTTCTAAGGCATTCCTGCCCACAGTAGTAGATATAATGGTCATCTGAGTTAAATTCACCCATTCCAGTCCATTTTAGTTTGTTGATTCCTAGAATGTCGATATTCACTCTTGCCATCTCTTGTTTGGCCACTTCCAATTTGCCTTGATTCATGGACCCTACATTCCAGGTTCCTATGCAATATTGCTCTTTACAACATCGGACCTTGCTTCTATCACCGGTCACATCCACAGCTGGGTATTGTTTTTGCTTTGGCTCCATCCCTTCATTCTTTCTGGAGTTATTTCTCCACTGATCTCCAGTAGCATATTGGGCACCTACCGACCTGGGGAGTTCCCCTTTCAGTATCCTATCATCTTGCCTTTTCATAGTGTTCATGGGGTTCTCAAGGCAAGAATACTGAAGTGGTTTGCCGTTCTCTTCTCCAGTGGACCACATTCTGTCAGACCTCTCCACCATGACCCATCCATCTTGGGTGGCCCCACACGGCATGGCTTAGTTTCATTGAGTTAGACAAGGCTGTGGTCCGTGTGATCAGATTGGATAGTTTTCTGTGATTACGGCTTCAGTGTGTCTGCCCTCTGATGCTCTCTTATAACACCTACCATCTTACATGGGTTTCTCTTACCTTGGACATGCGGTATCTCTTCACGGCTGCTCCAGCAAAGCTCAGCCGCTGCTCCTTACCTTGGACGAGGGGTATCTCCTCAAGGCCGCCCCTCCTGACCTTGAACACGTAGGTGCTCCTCTCGGCTTTCCTGTGCCTGTGCAGCCACTGCTAAAGAGACTAAAAATAAGTGCACAAGAGAGGCATATTGTGAACAAAAGGGCTAAGATCCAATTGCCACTTCTAAGGCACAGGGAGCATGATGCAGGGTATTATTCATAATCTCTGTACACAGCACCACCAAGGGGGTGGGCAGACCGCCTAAGCCACCCCTCACACCCACCCCACAAAACACCCGCCTCCATCATCTCAGCATTTAAAGGACCAGGTCGACCAGCTTGCCTCCCCCTTCCCCCGACTAACACACACACACACACACACACACAGGAAGGAGTAAGAGTACACACATGTACACACACACATGAAGGAGTAAGAGTACACGCGCATGTACACACACACAGGAGCAAGGGCACCTGTTCCTTTTTCTTGCTCCTGCTCCCTCAGCTCCATGAGTCCCAAAAAGCCTTACCTGAATTCCTCATCTGGCCTCTTTTCAATTTCTATTGATACAAAAGTCTAAGAACTCAGGTCTCTAACAGTAATAAGTATAGTAGAAACGCACAAGACATTAAAAAACGCTTAAATAAATGCAGATACATCCATGTTTCTGGGCAGGGAGATACTATCTTAAAAGCACAGCTTAAGAGCATAAACTCTGGATCCAGATTGCCCTTGACTCAGCCACCCTGCAGCAGGCAAGTTACTTAACCCCTTGGTATTTCCGTGATAATAGCACTGAAGTCACAAGGTTAAGAGGATTACACAAAACAATGCACATGCGACTTTAGAACAATACCGGCCACATAGGGTATCTTTCAGACAACATGGTGAACTTGGGGTGGAAGTCAGGCCTTGTGGAGCAAAGGAGCAACAAAGTAAAAGCATAGTCCCCTGACCAATGTGTAGTGGGCTCTCAGTTCTTATGTGAGAAAATGAAATACCCTTTTACCTTGTCTAAGTCACTCCTGTTTGGGATTTTCCCTCCCTTATTCCTGAGCTGTATCCTGACAAATACACCAGCCAACTCAAGCACCATGACCAAGCCCTACCTAGTCTTTTGTCCATCCTCCACTACAGCCACTTTTCCAGCCTCCCAACAGCTGAGGGAGTCCACGTGAGCCACTTGGATCAATAGGCTGTAAGAGGAATCTCCAGAGGGTTTCTGGGAAATTCCCCCTCTTCTCAGAGGCGAAAGCAGGAGGACAATAGAGCTTCTGGTTCTGCTGTCTTCACCTCCTTTCCTAGCTTGGGTTACCCTAGGAGTAAACTCTGAAATAAGGATGTGAGCATCAGTGGTTTCTTTGGAAGGTGTTTCCAGGAAACATTGGTAGAAAAGTGGGGAAGAGAGACCAGGAAGGACAAGAAGTCAAAGATGAATTCTCAAAGCAAGTCATGCAGTGTAGGTAATTGAGACATATTCCCCCTGGGGGAGCAATGTAGAACCTTAACTTTAATGTGATCACCCCTTTCAGGGTCAAGGCAGCAGGATTTACTCACCAACTCTCATCAACTATTACTTGAGTGCAGTTGTAGGAGGTTTTGGTGGCCAGAGAGAGATCTCAGCAGGGAGTGGGGTGGTGGAAGGGTGCTGGAAGTTGGAATCTGGGCCAGCATCCCTAAAAATGGAGTATGCCACAGAGATACAAGGTGACTACCTCTGCTACACACAATGTCCTCGCTCTGTCTTACAGCTACGATGGGAAGGCAGATTGAACTCAAGAGATGTGGCCCCAGAGCCTTGGTATCAAAGAGTTTCTGAACCCAAATAACAAAGCCCTACCTCAGGACTATCTACTGATTGAAAGAAAAAGAAACTCCTCTTTATTAGGCCACTGTTGGTTGGATCAAATGCATTCTTAATGCTTCTTCTTGGTGTGTTACTCAGGAATGCTTAGGTTAATCTCGGTGGCGTTAGGGTTTTGGAAACCAAAGGAAAGCATCTGTGGATGAGCAAGGGGTGGGGAGAGAAGAAGGAAGGATATGAGCTAATATCTTTAAAATATCCTGCGGCGGTGGTTCATGATGGCTAGAACTTAGCATGTGGAAGCGAGGCCTGCATCCAGGGTAGCTCCCCAGGCCCAGCTGTCGCCTCAGGGTGTAGTCCTCTTGCCTTTAGTTCTCCGTCCAGCTCTCTGATAGAGACCTGAGAACTGACTAGAACTGTTTCAAGAATTCAAAACAATTCTGAAAAAGTCTGAGAACAATCTAAGGATATAATTTGTTTCCCTGACCATACATGTTGTGTGTTTAAACTGCTGTGGAGAAAAAGCTGACTGGATAGGAGTGCAGAAAAAGACGACTTAGAGACACAAGGAAAGAGCGATACCTTCTGGGGTGAAATTACACAGCCTACTCTTGTTTCTTCCTTAGCTCTCTTGGCTTCTTGTATTTCTCTGTCAGGATTAACCCTATGGTTGCCTGCACTCAGTGCCTGAAATTTCCCTTTTAAAAGTTGCTCCTTCAGTGACTGGTAGAAATTAATCTCAGCCTTAATATAGATAATATTTAATCATTAACTTGTGATTATTAAATTAACATGTGTCTCTAATTAGATTATTAGCTCCATGAGGAAATGAACAATATTTAGTGAACCAACTAGTAGACTGACAGCTAGTAGGTGCTCAATAAATACATATTGATTGAATTAATACACTTTCTGAAGATTAATATAAACCAAAGATAGATAAATATAACCAAAGAAGATAAATATAAACCAAAGCAGGGGAAAAGAAAAGGGTCGCAATGATCTATGGTTGTGGGTTTACTCTGATGGCCTTACTTACACAGAGGGAATTGTGGAAAACAAAGAAAGATATTTCAGTATTTAGAAAAAATAAGTATGGAGGTGATGTTTTCTAATTAGGGTATTGATACACAGCTGAAGTGTATTCATTTCTGTATAGGAAAAGAACTCCAGAACAGCCTGAACTGGGTTCATCTTGTTCACACTAATTTCCAGGAAAAGTGAATCACAGTGAAACTGAAAAAAGAGAAATATTCCAAATGAGGCAGTGGAACAGAACAGACTGTGATTAGCTCTGTCTCAGTATTGCTTCACACAACTCAATGCTACTTGTATTGTTAATTTCATCTTCTCTCAACTGGAAATCAAACCGGGCTCTCTAGATAATAATACTTAAAAAATTCTAGAACCAAGCTATTATCTCTTTAGGGCTTGACCAAGGTGTACCTGAGGGAGAAAAGAAGAGACCCTCTCTTTAAAGGACTCATACCTTTGGCTTGATGCAAAGATGTGGGCTGCTTGTTTTCTTTTTATAAAAATTTGTGGAGTTTTCATCATTTCCCTTTGCTCAGTGAAATAGACATTACGGGAAAAATCCACAGACGCTATCTCTATTCTCTACACAATTCTGTTATTTAGTTGGAAAGATCTTTCTATGGAAAGAAAGGTCACTTTGTGTATTAAAAATGTACTTAGAATTTGTTTTAATCAGATATAGTTAAGACCCACAGATGTGGACGTGATTGTTATGAAGACGTTTATCCGCGCTGATCTGTAGATGCAGGAGGCCCAGCACGCCCTCCACACAAGGCCACATGGGGAAGGACCAGGGACAGTCAGGTAGCAGGAGAGTGGGAGAGAGCAGAGCCTGGCCCAGAGCCTTATTGAGATTCTCTTGGGAAGGAATGTGCCAGGCAGAGTAGGTACACTGAATAGATTTAGGATGGGCTTCCCTGGTAGCTCAGAGGGTAAAGCGTCTGCAAGCTCTGGGCTATTTACAGCTTCCCACATAGCACAGTGATAAAAAATTTGCCTGCGAATGCAAGAGAGGGGAGTTTGATCCCTGGGTTGGGAAGATCCCCTGGAGTAGGAAATGACAACCCACTCCAGTATTCTTGCCTGGAAAATTCCAAAGACAGAGGAGCCTCAGTTCAGTTCAGTTCAGTTCAGTCGCTCAGTCGTGTCTGACTCTTTGTGACCCCATGGACTGCAGCACGCCCAGCCTCCCTGTCCATCACCAACCCCCAGAATTTACTCCAACTCATGAATCAGTGATACCATCTAACCATCTCATCCTCTGTTGTCCCCTTCTCTTCCCCCTTCAATCTTCCCCAGCGTCAGGGTTTTTTCAAATGAGTCAGCTCTTCAAATCAGGTGGCCAAAGTATTGGAGTTTCAGCTTCAGCATCAGTCCTTCCAATGAATATTCAGGACTGATTTCCTTTAGGATAGACTGGTTGGATCTCCTTGCAGTCCAAGGGACAGAGGAGCCTGGTGAGCTACAAAGAGTCAGACACTAGACTGAGCACACCCACACACTGGGCTATTTGGGTGGTCCCTAATTTTCAGCACCTGACGCTGGGGAAATTTAAAGTGAAAGTGAAAGTTGCTCAGTCATATCTGACTCTTTGTGACCCCATGGACTGTATAGATTCTCCAGGTCAGGATACTGGAGTTGGTAGCTTTTCCCTTCTCCAGGGGATCTTCCCAACCCAGGGGTCGAACGCAGATCTCCCACATTGTAGGCAGATTCTTTACCAGCTGAGCTACAAGGGAAGCCCAAGAACACTGGACTGGGTAGCCTATCCCTTCTCCAGTGATCTTCCCGGATCTAACAGGGGTCTCCTGCGTTGCAGGTGAATTCTTTACCATCTGAGCTATGAGGGAAGCCCGGGGGCAATTTAGGGCAGGGAGAATACTGGCTTGGTGTGTGAGAGTTTGATAAACCAGAGGGTTAAGGCTTGAGCTCTGGATTGGTTGGTTCATTTGTATATTAAAGTCGCACTTGCAGGGGAGTCATTTGCTTTTTCTAGGAATTAGCTGGCCCAGGTGGGGGAGGTGGGGAGGGACAGTCTCTCCAGGATCAAGACCCCAGTAGCATAAAGAATAGAGAAAATAGGTGGTCCTCCAGTGGTTAAAACTCCATGCTTCCATTGGAGGAGGTGTGGGTTTGATCCTGGATTAGAGAACTAAGATCCCATATGCCACACAGCTCGGGCAAAAAAAAAAAAAAAGGGAGAAAGAGAAAATAGGTCAATACACCTTAGGATCAGCTGACTGGGGCTTTCTCAGCAGGTTTTGGGTTTTTGCTTTTTTTTTTTCAGAGTGTTCCTTTCAGCTTACTTCCTTTTTTCTTTCCTTTCCTTCCCTCATCTCCTCCCCCTTCCATCCTAGTGAGTATCGAGGCCCTACTCTCCGTGCGTCAGGCACTGTGTCTGGAGCTACAGATGTCTGCAGGCACAGGTCCTGTCCTCGGGAAGCTCACAGTCTAGTGGGGAGGGTGGGCATCAGCCTTGTGGTGAGGCTGGAACTGCAGGGATCTTTTCAGACTTGCTTTCAAAAAGTTTTCCTCTCTCTTTGCTGATGTGGTCATATCTATCTCTAACATTTCCTGTCCCCTTTTGCTTTCTGGGCTACCACATAGTGAAGAATTGCAGTAAATAAAAGGAGAAGAGGTCTGGATGAATTTTAAGGGGCTCTAATCTGTGAGGTGTTGGGCTTTCGTAATGGGGTTGTACATTCTTCGTAATAATTGTGGAGTTTGTTGCAAGCAATTGTGCTGGCCAGAATTTTCTAGTGAGGGGGTGTTACTCTTTTCTATTTCATCTCATCTGGAAAATATATAACATTCTATCCTCTAAAGATATCAAGCAAATGAGTTATTGCAGAGGCAAAGTAACGTGTAACAGGGAATACCTACATATCCCCCGTTTGACATTTATGTACTTTGACTACTCCCATGGTAGGGGCATTGAAGGATAAAGTAAGATGGTGCCTGGCACGTGGGACACGAATTCGTGGCAACTGTTTTCAGAACGAGTACATTTTCTCGGCAACCCTTCACCTCCCTGTGGGCCAGAGCTGTAGCTACCTCAAGAGCCTGATTTTGTTTGTTTGTGGGTAGGAAATTCCCTTCATCTAAGTATATCTTAAATTTTATTTCACTCTTGAATGATCAATTAACTGGATAAAAAAAAAAAAATTCCAGGTTGTCATTTGTTTTTGCTAAGCATTTCCGGTATCTGTTGCTGCTGGTGAGAAGGTTAGTAAAGTGAAAGTTGCTCAGTCGTGTCTGACTCTTTGTGACCCCATGGACTATACAGTCCATGGAATTCTCCAGGCCAGAATACTGGAGTGGGTAGCCTTTCCCTTCTCCAGGGGATCTCTCCAACCCAGGGATTGAACTCAGGTCTCCTGCATTGCAGGCGGATTCTTTACCGAAGGTTATGGTCAGTGTAAATAATTCCTGTAATCTACTTTTTCTCTCTGGTAGCTTCATAGATTTTCTTTTATCTCTGATGTTCTAGAATATCATTTACAACTCTAAGTGCAGGTTTAGTTTTATTTTTCTTCCTGGATTTTAGAGTGAACTCTCTATGTGAAGAATCATGACTTTTAACAATTCTGGGTTGTTAAACATCACTGAAGATAGTGATTGCAGCCATGAAATTAAAAGACGCTTACTCCTTGGAAGGAAAGTTATGACCAATCTAGACAGCATATTAAAAAGCAGAGACATTACTTTGCCAACAAAGGTCCGTCTAGTCAAGGCTATGGTTTTTCCCGTGGCCATGTATGGATGTGAGAGTTGGACTGTGAAGAAAGCTGAGTGCCGAAGAATTGATGCTTTTGAACTGTGGTGTTGGAGAAGACTCTTGAGAGTCCCTTGGACTGCAAGGAGGTCCAACCAGTCCATCGTAAAGGAAATCAGTTCTGAATATTCATTGGAAAGACTGATGCTGAAGCTGAAACTCCAATACTTTGGCCACCTGCTGTGAAGAGCTGATTCATTTGAAAAGACCCTGATGGTGGGAAAGATTGAGGGCAGGAGGAGAAGGGGACGACAGAGGATGAGATGGTTGGATGGTATCAGCGACTCAATGGACATGGGTTTGGGTGGACTCCAGGAGTTGGTGATGGACAGGGAGGCCTGGCGTGCTGTGGTTCATGGGGTCGCAAAGAGTCGGACATGACTGAGCGACTGAACTGAACTGAAACATCACTTTACAACCTTTCAATCCAGTGTCTCTTTTTGGAGTACCACTTGTGTGTATTTTGGACTCTCTCAATGCTATTAGCTACATCTCTCAACTGTCTCTGATACATCCTGGGCAAATGCTGCAATTATGTTTTCCAGTTTAATAATTCTCTCTTCACCTGTGTCCAGCCTAGAGTTTATCTCGTGCAATGAGATTTAAATTTCATTGACTATAATTTTCCCCAGAATTTTTATTGGCAATTTTTAAATACCCAATTATTCTTGCTTTTCTTCTGCCTATTTTGTATTTATGATTTCTTTTCTCTAATGGAATTACTTATTTGTCTTTTTTAACATGCTTAGAACATGCAGTTTTGTGTGTGTGTGCAGCTTCATCAAATGCCATGGCATGGAAATAACATGAAAGGACTGTGAGAGTTTGCTCAATGGGCATCTCAGTGAGAACCAGTGGAGACTAGAAATCTGAAGCTTCCTCAAGTATTTAGCTCTGAGTAAAATCTCTGGTTCCTTTTTTAGTCTGGCATGGAGGCAGGAATCAGACTGTGGGGGAAGGCATTAACAGGCATTTAGTAATGCCTGAGACTGACTTTCCCACTAATCCAGTGGAGCAGGGTTTACAGTCAGATTTATTTTCATAAACAAAATAGAGAAATGGATTATATCTTGAGAAAATGAAATTATGGTTGTCACTTTGCACCTGCTCTATGTGCCTTCTCTAAGAAAACAAAAAAGAAAGGGTAATTTACATACCTTTTATAACCTGCCATTTTCACTACTTCTTTCCATCCTTACATATTTTCTTTTGCTTTTGTTAACTTTTAAAAATTAAAATATAGTTAATTTACAATGTTGTGTTAATTGGTGGATTCTTTATACCATCTGAGCCACCAGGAAAGCCTATACATATACTCAGTTGCTTCATTCATGTCCGACTCTTTGTGACCCTATGAAGTGTAGCCCACCAGGCTCCTCTGTCCATGTGATTTTCCAGGCAAGAATATTGGAGTGGGTTGTCATTTCCTTCTCCAGGTGATCTTCCTGACCCAGGGATCGAACCCATATCTCTTGCATTGGCAGGCGGATCCTTTACCACTGAGCCACCGGGGAAGCCCATATATATATATATATATTTTTTTTTTCAGATTCTTTTCTATTATAGTTTGTTGCAAGATATTGAATATAGTATATTGAATAAACTGTATAGCTATACATTAAATCCTTGTTGTTTATCTATTTTATGTATAGCAGTCTGTATATGCCAATCCAAAACTCCCAATTTATCCCTCCCCACTCTTTCTTTCTCGTTTGTTAACCATAAATTTGTTTCCAATGAGTCTGTTACTGTTTTGTAAATAAGTTCATTTGTATCATTTTTTAAATTCCACATATAAGTGACATCATATGGTATTTGTCTTTCTCTGCTGACTTACTTCATCTAGTATGATAATCTCTAGGTCCACATGTTAATTTTGTTCTTTTATTTCATTGTTCAGATCAGTTGCTCCTTTATTTCTCCATTTTCTTTTTATCCGATTGTCTTTGTTTCATTGGTGAACTACTTGTGGGCACCCTAATTTTGTCCTGTGGAGAAAAGATGGAAAGTGTGCTCCTTCAGGCCTGTCTGTTGCCAAGGAGACAGAAACCAGGAGATGCTGGGGGGGGGGGGTTGTCAAGTAGAGCCAGTGACAGCCAGGGTGGCAGAGGAAACTATGGCTTGCAAGAAACAATTCTAAAGTTGTCAGATTGTCTGACAATCTGAGTTCCTTGAATGCTCCTCAAAGCTGGCTTGCATTCAGGAAAGGGCTGACTGTCTTCTCCTGTGCAGTGACAAAACAAGTGGAAAAGCTTGGGGTTTTGTCTCACTCACTGGAGAGCAATGTGGAAGAATGTCTGGGCCGGGTCAGTGAGGAAGCTCATACAAGAGGAAAAAGACAGATTTTCTCTCCCAGTTTGGCTCCATCACAACAACCAAGGCGAACTTCCTTGAAGTAGCTTTACTGGCAGTGGACAGTAATGTGGGATTGTTGGAGCAATAGACGAAGAATATGATGATTCCAGATGGTGACTGATGCTGACAGATTTATCAACACATGAGGACCGCTTTGGGGGCTTCCAAAGATACCTGGAGGAGGGGTCTGAGGAAAAGGAAGCTGAGATTGTGCTCTCAAGCAGGTGATAGTTCAAAGCGTTATGATTTGGCCATTAACGTAGATGTACCATTTTTTATACTTATACATGGAGTTCATTTGGGGGCCTTCACCTGGGGTTATTTTAAACCCTAGTGAATCTGTAGCACATCTGTACAAATTTTACCTAAGAATATGATACAAGGGACACTTGCTAAGGGAATATGTTATGGCCACTCAGAAAAAAATAGAATGGATCCCAATCCCAAATTTGGTTGGGATGTTGAAACTGATGATACCATATACAGATCAGAAAGGCATGAAAGCACTTCCCTGGTGGTCTAGTAACAAAGACTCTGCACACCCAATGCAAGGGACCTGGGTTCAATCCCTGGTCAAGGAACTAGATCCCACATGCCACATGTCACATGTTGCAATGAAGATCCAGTGCAGCCAAATAAACACATACAAATTTTTAAAAGGGAGCATGAATAGGTTTATTACTCACTGAGGAGAATAGGGTGGCTCTTGAGCAGGTCTGAATAGCTGAGAGAGCAGGGAAAAGAGACTGGCGTGAGGGTACTCTAATGTTTGGAGGTAAGGCCAAGGTGAGGATTCTGTATGTGTTTGAACTTCCTGCTGGTAGCAAAGTGGGGAGCACCAGACTCATGATGTGAGACTTAAAATCTGTCAGAGAACACTAAAAAAAAAAACAGGAGTCAAGCTGTTTATTACAGTATGTGACCTTGTTAACAATTATCTTGCTGCCAGCTAGTTGAAGCTGATGTTGATGTTTTGCCATAACATACTTTCATGCAGACAAAATAAACCATTAAATTTGAGTTTTCTTTTTTTAAAAAGGGGCTGAGTCATAAACACTAAGGAACACCCCGCTCTATCCCACTGCATCCCTGAGCCTCACTTCATCCTGTATTTTTTTTCCTTTTGATCATCTCCAGGAGGCTGCTCCTGCTGCTGCCTCCAGCAACAACGATAATGATGTCACCGTGATGGACAGTACGTTATCAATTGTGTCTCTGGATCGGGAGGCCATGGAGGCAGGGCAGCATGCACAAAACTGTATACAAGGTGTGTGAAATAAGAAAATGCCTCACTGTGCAGGAATTAATGTGATAGTCACATCTAGTTGAGATTGCAAAAAAATTTGCTCACAAAAGCCATTTATTCCACTTTGATAAGATTCAACCAAACAGGGACTTCCCTGGAGGTCCAGTGGTTAGGAGTTCACCTTCCATTGCAAGGGATGCAGGTTTGATTCTTGGTCGGGGAACTGAGATTCCACAGGCCTCAACATGAAAAACAGAAGCAATATTGTAACAAATTCAAAAAAGACTTTTAAAAGGGCCCACATTAAAAAAAAAAAAAAAGATTCAACCAAATAAAATCATTCATTACTGGCTCAAGCAAGCTTCACAGGGCTGAAAACAGATGACGTTGGCCTAGGGAAGATTTTACCTGACTGGAATGAAGACCTTCATGGAAGTCATATTGCTCAAATTCTTAATGCTGCTCTTCTTGTTTGTGTAAATATTGAGCGGGGGAATTCTTTTCTTTGCTTTTTTAAAAAAAGTATCCATTC
Organism: Bubalus kerabau; assembly: GCF_029407905.1. Classification (NCBI taxonomy): domain Eukaryota; kingdom Metazoa; phylum Chordata; class Mammalia; order Artiodactyla; family Bovidae; genus Bubalus; species Bubalus kerabau. Next base: position 72,937,916 of record NC_073631.1, on the reverse strand, counting down.
ACTTCATTTCTTTAATATCCAAACGCTGAGCAGGGAAATTCTTAAAGCTGTATCTAAATTTTCCAATGATGCTTATCAGGATCCTCAAAGGCAGTGAAAACTGCCAAATACTGAAGCAATGAAAAAATAATCTCATGAAGGGGAGGCCAGGACCACTGTTAGGACCAGCAAAACCACAGACTTGACTTCACTGGTTATTCAAGGGTGCCATAGAGTGTCAGGGGAAGATATCTCACACAGTGGAGCACTGCTGACCCTCCCTGAGGACCTCGTCCTGGAGAATTACCAAGCACTTCAGCTAGGAGTCAACAGTTTCCCATTCCCAAGAGGAAATTCTGAGAAGAACCTTTAGAGGGAGTATAAAGAGTTTACATTGGCTTCTCTGATGGCTCAAACTGTAAAGAATCTTCCTGCCAATGCAGGAGATGTAAGAGATGCGGGTTTGATCCCTGGATCGGGACGATCCCATGGAGAAGGGCATGGCTCCAGTACTCTTGCCAGGAGAATCCCATGGACAAAGGAGCCTAGCAGGCTATAGTTCATGGGGTCTCACAGAGTCGGACACAACTGAGCATCAAGTACATAAAGAGTTTACAGGAGGGAGATTAGATACAGTGGTCTCTTGGCTGGCAAAGGCTGAGCTGTGAGATGTGTGAGGGGAATCTGATCAGATCTTTATCTCTCTCTGTGCTTTCATTCTCCATATGCACCTGTGTAGACACCAGCCAGGTCAAGAAATAGAATATTACCTCACTCCCCTTCCAGTCACAACCTCCTGCTGCCATGACTACTAATGCTGCAGATGACTTTGCCTGTTTTGTATTGGAGTTTGGCTTCTTTCACGGAACAATATGGGATAAGAGTCTTTCACATCGTGCATAGCAGTGGGTGCATTCACTCTCAGTGTTGTATGACTATGGAACTGAAAGTGGGGTCTGGCTGCTTGCTGCTCAAAAGCAGATAAAAGGCAAGGTTGGTGGAAAGGAAAGTTTACTTTATTTTGGATTCTGGGAACCAAGGGTGTAGGGTGAGGAAGGGTGGACTCCTGTCCAAAGGCCTACTCTCCCCATCCCTGCCCCACCACTGACAACCACTGGGCAAGAGCTTTTATAAACGAAGAAGGTGGCTACATGTGGAAACAGCACAGCCAGCTCTGACAGTCATCTTGAAACGGGACGTGTCATCTTGATTGTTTTAAGTACAGTTAATCTTCAGTTCTAGGGTTGGTTTATTCCCATTTTCTTGAGGCTAGTTCCCAGAATTCTGGCAGCTTATGTCATGGCTACAGTCTGGTCATTATGTAGTTAACTTCTTCCACCTGGTGGGAGGTTTCAGCATCCACAAGACAGCTCACAGGATATGGCTCAGATTATTATCTACGGCCCTTGAAGAGGAACTAAAGATTTTTTACTATACTTAGTGACTAAACTGTTGTTATTTAGTCTTGTTGGACTATTTTTCTTTGTTTCTGTGTTTTCTCACTTCTCTGATTAAACTTATTTTTTGGCTAACTTTTTCCACAGCAAAAGGCAGGTGGAGGGCATGGTGGGAAGGACCATGGGGTCCTGTTCCATTTCAAATACACAACAATTTATTTTTCTCTCCTGATGCTCATGGTCATTGACAGCTGGGATATTATGAATAGTGTTGCTAAGAACCTTCCTGTATATCCTTACATGTATTCAGAAACATGTATGTGCATTTATGTTGGGCATCTATCCAGGAATGCACTTACTAGGCCACATCATATGTGTATGTTCAGCTTACATAGATGACATCAAAGGATTTTCCCAAGTGGATTATGAGAGTTCTAGTTGAGCCACATCATTGGCAGAATTTAGTATTGTTAGTCGTATTCTAGTTGACATTTTTAATGTGTATTTCTCTGATAATTAATAAGGCTGAATACTTTGTTATATGTTTATCATTCATTTGAATATCATTATTTAGGAAGTTCAAGATTTTGCCTATTTTTCTTTTGAGTTGTCCGACTATTCAAAAATTGATTTTTAGGAGTTGTTTGTATACTCTGAATATAAGTCCTGTGTCAGATTTCATATATTGCAAGCATCTTCTCCAACTCTGGTTAATTTTTTTTTACTCTTTTAATGGTATCCTTTGATGAACAGAACTTCTTAATTTTAATGTGGCCCAACTTATCAAGTTTTTCTTGATGATTAATGCTTTTAATGCCTTAAACTCAACAAATAGCATTCTAAATATTCACTAGAAGCTTAATAATTTTACCTTTTACATTTAGGTCTATGATGCATCTTGAAATGATACTTCTATGTAGTGTGATATTAATTTTATTTTATTCATTTATATGTCCATAAATGTGTTTATAGGTCCTTGGCCAAGAGTAAAATGAAGACAGGCATATCATGTGTCTAAATATTTACCAGTTATAAATCAACCTGACAAACTGTTAAATGAAATATAATCTATTCTTCTACTTTGACAGATCAAACTTCCTAATGTCTAAATTGAAAAATATATTCATAGTCATGTTTTTATGTGATTGACATTTAGTGAAATACCAAAGATGACTAAATTCAATTATTGAGCATATCTGGATGTTCTGTTGGGTTGGTGATGTTTGTATGAGCAATAAAGTAATACATTCATAATTCATAAATTATTGTATTTTGTTCATAAAGATCCCTCCCTGCCTTGTGGCTCAACTGGTAAAGAATCTGGCTGCAATGCGGGAGACCTGGGTTTGACCCCTGGGTTGAGAAGATCCCCTGGAGAAGGGAAAGGCTACCGACTCCAGTATTCTGGCCTAAAGAATTCCATGGACTGTATAGTCCATGAGGTCGCAAAGAGTTGGACATGACTGAGTGACTTTTACTTCACTTCACTTTGTTCATAAAGATATTTTAAAACTTTATTTTAACTAAATCACTAATTGTATTATCATAATGAATCTTTTTACATAATTTTTCCTCTATTGACAGTAGTGATCAAAGAATTAAAAGTTATACGTAGCCTTAGTCAAAATGAACAAATTTTGAACATATTTTTATTGAATGTTTCCAGTGTTTTTTAAAAGCTAATTCTTCTTAAACATTCAATATCACTTATTAAAGTTTAAAAAACCCAAAACTCTGTTTAATAAACATAAAATTTGTTAATTTATTTCAATAAACTGGCAATTCTAAATTTGATTTTTTTGGGTGAATTAACGGACCCTAATGCTGGGAAAGATCGAAGTAGGAGCAGAAGGGGATGACAGAGGTTGAGATGGTTGGATGACATCATTGACTCAATGGACATGAATTTGAGTGAACTCCAGGAGTTGGTGATGGACAAGGAGGCCTGACATGCTGCAGTCCATGGGGTCACAAAGAGTTGGACACGACTGAGCGAATGAACTGAACTGAATGGAATATTATTTAATACTTTCATACAAACAACATTCTTCACAGTTCTAACATTCACTGCTAATTAGCATCACATTTCGACCATGTGAGTCTAAATCCACATATAGAAATGTAACTTAATTAATTTAATACTTAATTTAAATCAATATTGCAAAAATATTTTAAGCTGCTATGAGCAAATGGCTGCAAGTAGCTTACCAATTCCTGGTGCTTCAAAATGATATTTGAAACATAAAGAAAAGCAAGAAAATGGATGCCTGGGACTATTGAGAAATGATACTTTGTTATGCAAGAATTTATTGCATTCCTGCCATCTAAAACAGAGAAGGCAATGGCACCCCACTCCAGTACTCTTGCTTGGAAAATCCCAAGGACAGAGGAGCCTGGTAGGCTGCAGTCCCTGGGGTCTCTAGGAGTCGGACACGACTGAGTGACTTCACTTTCACTTTTCACGTTCATGCATTGGAGAAGGAAATGGCAACCCACTCCAGTGTTCTTGCTTGGAGAATCCCAGGGATGGGGAAGCCTGATGGGCTGCCATCTCTGGGGTCTCACAGAATCAGACCCGACTGAAGCGATTTAGCAGCAGCAGCAGCAGCCATCTAAAAGGAAGGATTTGAGAGGTAATAAATGTGTCTTATCTGATACCCAAGCTTACTACTACTTAAGCCCTCCCAGCACTTGTAAGCTTTGAGTCTCTGATGCTGGCAATGACAACCCACAAATCTCATTGCTTTGGCACCCAGCCACTTTTGTACACTGAAATGTGTTATGTGCTAAATTTTAACACATTGAAAACTAATGTTTATTCATGTGGCCAACTTAACTTGCTTTGAATAAACCTCAGAATGTAGCTGGATCTCAGTATCATTATACGAAGTTCAATCGTCACCCATAAAGGGCGTGGCCTCTAGGGTCATGGAGCACAGTTGTGCAGCTTGTGTCCTGAACAACGCTAGGTATCTCTAGGCACAGGGTAGTCAGTTTTAACATTTTAAAATGATAGTTTTCCAGCAGATGGCAGTAAACTGTCTGGAAGAAAAGAAGCTTTAAAAAAAAAAATTCTCACAAAGATGTTACATGGACCAGCAGCAGTGTTGGGTCATTCTTCTCCTCAGGAGTAGCATCTGTTCAAAGTTTGAGGCTGCCCTTCTAGACCATATATCAATACCTATATTTATATATAAAATTAAACAGTTAATCTAAGAAAGAAGTGGGAAATTTTTATTCAAGCCAAATCTGAGGACTAGAACCCTGGAAGAACATCTTAGAAAGCTCTGGGAACTATTCCCCTAAGTCAGGGCATGTGGGACTTTCCTGGTGGTCCAGTGGTAAAGTATCTGCTTTCCAGTGCAAGGGATGTGGATTCGATCCTTGGTCTGGAAACTATATGTCACGTGCTGCGGGGCAGCTAAGACCATGCTCCACAGCTAGAGAAGCCCGTGTCCCACAGCAGCATATATGTCCATGCCAGGGCACAGTTATACAAATATTTTGAGACAAAGGGCTGTACATTAAATGATGCATATTACAGATGGTTTATACATCTTGATCTAAGCCCCTAACAAGATCTGGAAGGAATGTTATCTTTGAAGGAGTTGTTGATGTAGGAGAATGTCCCAAAATGGGGCAGATTGGGCTATGCATAATGCAGACATACAGTGCACAAAAGGGGAGAGAGAAGAAGCCAAAGGGCAGAGATAATTTTTTATGCTTAACTGTTTTTTTGTCTTGCTATAAAATATGAATTTTACTGCACACTAAGTAATATTTATGAAGTTTTTTAAAAATTCTGTTGCAAAACTGGGCTAAGTTATTTATATACTTTATCTCCTAATTCTAACCTTGTAGGGTGGATCCTATTTCACAGATAGGAAAATTGAGGTTGGGAGAGATGAAATGATTTGCCTGAGGTCAACTGGCTACCAAGTAAAAGTTTTGGAATTAGAACTGAACCTTTGACTCTGGAGCCCTAACCACTGCAGTCTACTATCTCAACATGGCTATTGGCTGTAACGCACCCATGATCCAGAAGTAGTGCCATAGATGTAAAATAAAGGCTACCATAAATGCAGAGCAGGAACCTCTAACTGCCTCATCCAAGACGATGGGCTTCTCCACTGGCTCTTTGGTTGAGGTTGGTGGTAATTATACTGTACTGCAATTTGTATCAAAGGGCTAGAAGTTACATGACTTGGGCCTGGATTTATGTTCAGGATATGCTCAGTAATGCTACACTTTGTTTCTGGTCAGTTTTAACCAACAAATTTGTTATTTTTAGTTTGTAATAGTGAAGTAAAATCTGGCATTAAAACCAATGCTTTTATGTATTTATTTGGCTGCGTTGGGTCTTAGCTGTGGGATCTTTAATTGTGGCATGCAAATTCTCAGTTATGGCATGTGGTATTTAGTTCCCAAATTAGGGATTGAACCCAGGCTCCCAGCACTGGGAACTTGAATTAATTTCTTGATCTGATGCTATTTCCCTCATAATTCAAATTTCCAGAAGAGTCTTATTGGCTCACTTGGGTCTCAGATCCTGCCTCCTCTACCACCCTTGATTGACAGTTGCCCCAAGACTGTGCATTTCCTGTAAGAGGAAGTCTGGTGGTGAAACAGCTCACTTGCAAGTGATAAATGAGTAGCAGGACCAGTCATTCTGGTATAAACTATAACCATAGGGCAACCACTCATTGTTGTTCAGTTGCTCAGGTGTCAGACTCTTTGTGACCCCATGGATTGCAGCACACCAGTCTTCCTTGTCAATCACCATTTCCTGGAGCTTGCTCAGACTCATGCCCATTGAGTTGGTGATGCCATCCAACTATCTTTTCCTCTGTCGTCCCCTTCTCCTCCTGCCCTCAATCTTTCCCAGCATCAGGGTCTTTTCCAATGAGTCAGCTCTTTGCATCAGGTGGCCAAAGTATTGGAGCCTCAGCTGCAGCATCAGTCTTTCCAATGAATATTCAGGGTTGATCTCCTTCAGGATTGACTGGTTTGATCTCCTGGCAGTCCAAGGAACTCTCAAGACTCCTCTCCAAGCTCTTATTATTTACAAATACTTCTCAACATAGAGTAGAATTTTCTCAGTATTGAGCAATCGAATAGAGAAATAAATTGGATGTTGACCCTGATAGGAGACTCCAAGAATCATTCACAAACTTTTGATTTTGGATCACAATAAACTGTGGAAAATTCTTAAAGAGATGGGAATACCAGACCACCTGACCTGTCTCTTGAGAATCCTATATGCAGGTTAGGAAGCAATAGTTAGAACTGGACATGGAACAACAGACTGCTTCCAAATAGGAAAAGGAGTACGTCAAGGCCATATATTGTCACCCTGCTTATTTAACTTATATGCAGAGTACATCATGAGAAACGCTGGACTGGAAGAAGCACAGGCTGGAATCAAGATTGCCGGGAGAAATATCAATAACCTCAGATATGCAGATGACACCACCCTTATGGCAGAAAGTGAAGAGGAACTAAAAAGCCTCTTAATGAAAGTGAAAGAGGAGAGTGAAAAAGTTGGCTTACAGCTCAACATTCAGAAAACGAAGATCATGGCATCTGGTCCCATCACTTCATGGCAAATAGATGGGGAAACAGCGGAAACAGTGTCAGGCTTTATTTTCTTGGGCTCCAAAATCACTGCAGATGGTGACTGCAGCCATGAAATTAAAAGACACTTACTCCTTGGAAGGAAAGTTATGACCAACCTAGATAGCATATTCAAAAGCAAAGACATTACTTTGGCAATAAAGGTCCATCTAGTCAAGGCTATGGTTTTTCCAGTAGTCATGTATGGATGTGAGCATTGGACTGTGAAGAAAGCTGAGCACTGAAGAATTGATGCTTTTGAACTGTGGTGTTGGAGAAGACTCTTGAGAGTCCCTTGGACTGCAAGGAGATCCAACCAGTCCATTCTGAAGGAGATCAGTCCTGGGTGTTCTTTGGAAGGAATGATGCTAAAGCTGAAGCTCCAGTACTTTGGCCACCTCATGCGAAGAGTTGACTCATTGGAAAAGACTCTGATGCTGGGAGGGATTGGGGGCAGGAGGAGAAGGAGAGGACAGAGGATGAGATGGCTGGATGGCATCACTGACTCGATGGACATGAGTCTGAGTGAACTCCGGGAGTTGGTGATGGACAGGGAGGCCTGGCGTGCTGCGATTCATGCGGTCGCAAAGAGTCGGACACGACTGAGTGGCTGAACTGAACTGAACTGAACTGAATGTTACAAAATTGAATTCTTCTAATAAATGTATAGTAATGAAATACTGGTTTCACTAGTTTATAAATGAGGTTCTTGTGAAGAAAATATCCTGTTGCTAAAAATATTTGAAAACTACTTAATCAGACCATTGTAAATGATGCCAAAAACTCAGCCTCTGCACCAGTGCCAAATCGAATCTCAGAGACAGAGCTTTGGGTGAAGTAGAAAAGAATAGCTTTATTGATTTGCCAGGCAAATGGGAACACAAATGGTTTGTGCCTCAAAAACCCGTGTGTCCCAAACTGGGAGGATTTGGTGAGGAGTTTTATAGCAAAGGTTCAAGGGTGGAGTTGCAAAGAAAGATCATGGTGTTTGCAGGGCCTGCCCTCCTTCAATCTGGCCTCAGGTCATCTTTTTTTGTGTCTCTGCATAGCCTCTCTTCCCTGATTAGCAACTGTTCCAATCTACCCTTTGGAACTCAGGGAAGGTGTTGGAGGCTGGAGTCTATTCCTTGCAAACAAGGAAAACAGGGGCTACAGGAAAGAGTCCCACAGGGTCCTGCTTAGTTTCATAAAGAGGCTATTGTAGGATTTTGAGCTGAGAGTTTAGACACGAGAATGGAAAGTAGAAGGTAACACCAAGATCTAACTCAGAAGAAATGTATAGCACTTGAACCTGAGTGAATCAGGGGACAGGAGTTGGTCAAAGGTAATGCCAAAGTTAATAGGTTTGGGGTGTTAACTGACAGAACAGTAGTCAATAAACACATAAGGAAGATGGAGGAGTGAGTAGATGGAGAAGTCTAAAGCTCTTTACCTTACAAGTAAGTAAGCAGTCTCAAAACTTTTTTCTAGCTTTTTTTTGGGGGGACAGATGCATAAGACAGGTATTTTGAAAAAACACATTAGATTGATCATGATGAAATAAAAGCTCATATTCTAAGGCAAGTTAAGGAAAATTTAAACATAAAAAAATTCCTCTGGCCTTCGGCCTTCTTTTCCCACTCTACTGTGTGTTGTGTCTCTGCGTTATATATTGACCAGACCTCCCCAGCAGCAAAAATGCCTACTCAATTATAAAGGACAACATTCTCCTAGCACCAAGAAGACAACTCCTTAAAGATAACATTCCTTCTTAATCTTGTAAGGCACCATGATGACCCACTACTTGGTACTTGCAGATCCAGATTGTGCAAACTATTAATAGGTCATTTAAGGTACAGCCCTCTATCTCATGGAGAAGGAAATGGCAACCCACTCCAGTGTTCTTGCCTGGAGAATCCCAGGGACGGGGGAGCCTGGTGGGCTGCCGTCTATGGGGTCGCACAGAGTCGGACACGACTGAAGCGACTTAGCAGCAGCAGCCTCTATCTCAAAAACCTATGTAACTATAGTTTGACCTCTAATGGGTGGAACAGTTCTCTGAGTTTCCTGAGAGGCTGTTCCCAGGTTATAATCCTCAATTTGGCACTAATAAAATTTTCCATTTCTTTCTTAGATTGACTGATTAATTTCCCATCAAAGATAGTCAAGAGAAATTATTTTTATTCATATTAATCCGTATGTCTTCATATTATTGCAAAAAGATGATGTAAAATGAGAAATCAAAATCCAAATTATTTGTTTAAATTTTTTTGCTCACATCTCATTATTAGTTGTTTGATGAATGATAAGACCATCTTTTTTACAGAATGAATATGTACCATGACAGTGTTTCTCAAGAAGGCAGGGCAATTCATGTAAATTTTGGATAGTATAGAATAACTGTATTGTATCAGTTAATTATAACTGCTGAAGATCAAGTCCAGGCAAATTCTATTTTTACTGTCTGTGCATTTTGCAATTTTCCCAGGAGACAGATGGACTCTGTCTTCTTATTGATTCTTGAGTTAGAGGTAGGGAATACAGTTGGCTTTCCTTAATATGTCTAACTAAGGGTATTTGGAGATGAAAGAAATTAGAGAAGAGAATCATGTTGTAATAACAGTTATAATAATACAAATTTATTGAGCACTTACAATGTTCTAGCATAGTTCAGGAGCCTTACCTGAAATGTTTCACTTAACCCCACAACAACCCTATGAGGCTGGTGCTATTATTATCATCTCTCTTTTTTTTCAGATGGTAAAATGAGGCCCAGAGAGTGTCATTATCCCAGTATCACATAGTGAGAGGTGATAAAGTTGGGGTTTGAATCAGTTAACTTGACCCTAGAAGCCAGAGTTGAGGTAGGATTGGGACTGGCAAGAGGATTTCTTCTTAATAGCAATTTTATGGTGATTTTATTAGCATCCTAGGATTTCTTAAGAACCAGAGAGTCCAGTCTTTTACCTGATAGTATAACAAAAAGTCACAATCTAAAAATGTGGTGGTCACTTAGCTCAGTCCCCTGGATTTAGGTTGTACATTACAATTCTTAAACTAGAAACACCACCTAGTAGCTACCCTGATAGAGTGGATTAAAATCCATTATTGCTTTATTCTATTCTGAATTTTTTTCATATTCTTCCTTTCTGTGGAAGTCAGATATCTAAATGACTTCTATATACTCTCCAAAGATTTTTATTTTATTTTTTAATGCTCTGCCCACATTGTAAAATCGTGCTCTTGTTGATAATATACTTAGAAAGATTTTAATTTTGCAGAATCTCTTAGGATCTTAGACACATACTGCATTTTGTTTTCTAGTCAATGCTTTGTGCAGCATAGGGAAAAGAATTTGAAAAAGATAATTTAACTTGATTCTCAGAAGTGATCATATTTACATTTACTTGTGTGTTATAGCTGGGTTGCAATTTTAGGAAATTAAATACAAGTGATCCAAGATTCAGCAATGAATTATTAGGATCCCAGATGTTAAGACACAACATTGTAGATTTAGAAGTTTTCTTAAGCCAATTTGAGTGTGGAATATAGACTTGGATATTTTCAGGTAAGCCTGGAATGGCCTGAATGATCAATGGGGTTGGCTGTGTCTAGTGGGAAAATTCGTGTTTAAATTATGAAATATTAGACTCCTATTAAAAGAGAGAGAATAGGCCCAGAAAGGAGTCACTTATGGGGAGCACTTACACTGTGTACTAATTTGCTTCAGTCACGTCTGACTCTTTGGGACCCAATGGACTGTAGCCTGCCAGGCTCCTCTGCTCATGGGATTCTCCAGGCAAGAATACTGGAGTGGGTTGCCATGCCCTCCTCCAGGGGACCTTTCCAACCCAGGGATCTAACCTGCTCTTTTATGTCTTCTGGATTGGCAGGTGGGTTCTTTACCATTATGGCCATCTGCTGAGACATCACAAAATGGGAACTTAATATCAACCTGGTCAGCAGTGTGACTATCTCCCTGATAGACCCCTGTCTTCTCCTAGAAAAAAAGAGATCTTGCCATGACCAATCCGATTTTTGCTAGGATAATTTCCTTGTCTCCCCGCCTTATGTCTGTAAGAGCCTTTTATTTTGTACAACTCCTTAGCGCTTCTTCCTATCTGCTGAATTGGATGCTGACCAATCATGAATCATTGGATAAAACCAGTAAAATCTTTAACATTTACTCAGTGGATTTTTTAAAACACTGCCTTTATTATTCTGTCATGTAGTCACCCGTTAGCGGTTTAAGTGATTATTGCGGCTTTCCACGCGAACAAGTGGGTCAGATGCAACCCAAGATGCCACTTGGAAAACGGTTACTGATACAACCACCTTGACAGACCTCATTTCTTTCCCCCCAGGATGGCTTGTGAAAAAATTCAAACATACAGAAAAGTTGAAAGAATTTTTCAGTAAACACCCATATGCCCACCACCTAGGTTCTACCATTGACATTGTACCATTATCTATCCATCACTCTTCCCATTCAACCATCCTCTCCTTAAGTAACTAAGCGGGCGGGACGGGGTTAGCAAGCTCCTGGTGGCTTTTAAGTGGCGCCCCCCAGCGGCCACACAGCTCTCCCCAGCTCCGGGGGCCGAGGGCAGCTTCCAGGTCCGCAGCAGGGGCGGGGCAGGCCCGCGCAGGGCCGTACCTGGGTTGGGCGGTGCGGTGGCCACGATAGCGGGCGCGGAGCGCGGAGCGCGGGCGCGGGCCCGCTACGTGCACGGGGAGCGCGGGGCTGCGCTCGTGTGCGCTCCTCGGTGCTCGCCGCCGCCGCCGCGCCTTTGAGTCAGCAAACTCCGCCACCCGCTGGCCCGCTGGCCCTGCTCTGCCCGGCTCTGCCTGGAGGTGCCGCCCGTAAGTGACAGGCGATCTGCCGGGAAGGTCTCCCCCGCGCCGCCGGGTGGGGACCGCGACCAGGGACTAGCCGGCCGCCCTTTCCTTCGCGGAGGCTTGGGGCCCTTTCCTCTGCGCCCAGGTGCCTCTCCCTGCGGGCTGGGAAGATGCTTGGGTCTCCTGGGGTTGGAGCCGGGCGTTGCCTCCATTCCTGCCGGGGAAGAGGAATCGGTCGGCTGGTTTGCCAGGGGAGGGCACGGATCGGATCGATCCGGCTAAAAAGACACCCCGGGGAGAAGGTGGGGCAGAGGTGGAATCCCGGACGCCGGCGGAGGGGGGGCGGGGCGCGGGAAATGTGCTGAGACACCTTACACCAGGCCGGGTTGGGGTGGGTATTTTTAATCCACGAAAGGGTAGCTTTGAGTTTAGAAATTGGGAGGGGTAGGCAGGGGGTTTTCTTGGGATTGTGGGATTGAGGGAAAAGGCCCGAGAGAAAATCCACGTTTGACTGATTACTAGGTCTGGTGCCACGGGAAAGCAACAGCCTGTTTTTCAGTTCTGATGTATCATACTTCGGTAAGATGGTCCGCGAGGGATTGAGGGGAATGGTCAGGGGGACGTAGAACCACAAGTCCTGCTTGCCAGTAAGGGCTTCTATTTCTGCAGGACACGTTTATGTATCAGAATAATGGGTTTAGAAATTTAGAGCAGGCAGGAGGCTTTCATGTGATCTCCTTCAAACCTCTCATTTTAAGGCTGGGAAACTAAGGCCCCAGGGAGCAGAGTCATCCAGCCAGTGAGAGCAGAAACAGGCCTAGATTGTGATGGGCTTCTGACTCCCTCCGTCTGCAGCCTTCTCCACACGTCTAGGGGCGTAGGGGTGGGGGTAAGCTGGGAATGCATAAAGTCCCTCTTCGCCCCTGGGAGTGGGCTGGGTGGCAGGGATGAGTGCAGCCACAGGGGGGATCTGGCTACTCCATCTAATGGACCAAGCCCCAAGGATGCAGTTGAATGAGATGCTTCTGCTGTTTCTACCATCCCTTCCAATGATCAGTGATGCCTAGTGCTAAACACCGTACCCCCCCCCCCCCCTTTTTAAAGGCATGGTAGATTTAAGATTGACTAATGGGACTGTTCTGAAAAAAGACAAAAAATACCATACACCCAGAAGTAAATATATAGAAGATGTGAAGAAAGGTGATTAGCACTGACCTGTATTTCAGTGGACCACCCTGTTTCTCCTGCTGGTCTATTTCATTCTCATTTCTGAGGTGACTATTTCACTAGGGAGGAAACTGGTGTTGGAGGAGTGGGGTGTGGCTCTCAGGTGACACCGCCCTTCACCAGGGGTCTCTTGACTGACTGACCGTCTGCTTCTCCTCCTGCAACAGTGGGCTGTGGCAGGAACTTCCTCTTATTTTACTTCCTCCAGGGAAGGCCTCCTGGAGCTTGGTATTGGAAACAGACATAAACACCTTCATTACTTCCCACATAAAACTTTGTTGTTTAAAGACTAATGTTGTGTTCTACTATGGCATTTCTATGTGATTTTGGAGCACTCTTAATATTACTTTTCTCAGCCTTAGGGTCTCTACTTGCTTTTTAGAGAACTCTGTTTGTTCAGCCATTATAGGAAATGGCTTCTTTTTCCTCTTTTGATGTGACGGCTGTGGTTTAACAACCACTTGCCAGGGGTTTGAAATCGATGAGACCAGGGTCCAGCCTTTCCAGTCTTCCATTTCTAGGAGTAGCAAATGAGGGCTTTTGGCCAATCATGACTGACCTCCCTGGAGAATAAATACCCTGCATTTTGGATAAAAGACTCTTATCACCAACAGTCTCTTTTTTCTCTCTCTCTCTCTCTTAAAATTAGTAGGTATGAATCAGCTTTTCTGGTTCTCTAAGCCCTGTCCAAAATAAGGGGTTGTGTGTGATAGTGGTTACAACTTCTGGTTTCAGATTCATTGGAGTTGAAATCTGGGGATAATCATTTACTAACTGAGGTACTGTCAGCAGAGCTTAACTTTCTGATTTATCCTTTCTTCAGAACTAAAAATGGTACTGATAATCCTTGCCTCCCAGAATTGTTCATAACAATAGCTGACATTTACTGAGCACTGATTATGTGTTAGGGATTGTGAAAAGAGTTTTTAACATGGCAGGCTCATTAATCCTTAAAACAAACCTCTGAAGCAGATTCTGTTTACATCTGAGGGAAAATGAGTTATCAAGATATCTATGGCTTCCCTAAACTCTTCAGCTCAAGATCTTAACCTCCCAGCAAATGTGTCCCGGATTTCTGTAACGTGGAATTGTTATTTAGGGCTTAGTGTCTGGCAGGCTTGATTTCAAGTACCATATGTATATTAACAGTCCTTGAGATATGTATTGTTTTTTTTCTGCCCTAGTTTTTTTTTTTTTTTTTTTTCCCTTTCCTTCTCCCCTTTTCAATAACAGAAGAAGAAACAGGCACAAAGCCTAAGTCAGTTAATAAATGATGGAGCCAAGATTTGAACGAGGCAGCCTGGCTCTGGAATGGGTACTCTCCCTCAGGCACTCCTCTGTGAATGTAGGTAAAGGGCTTAGCCAGACCTCAATCAAGGGCAGCCCTTAATTGGCATTTCCATTTATTTTACCCTAAGAAACCGCTTCCCCCTCTCAGTCTCTGAGGAGAAGAAGATGCTTTTAGTTCTGGAAATGATTCAACTTTGCTTAAGGTTTTGTGATTCTACATACATTTCTGTTGTCTTCTGTGTTATTTTTTAGAAGTTTGTGGTAGGTCTCAATGATCTTGACCCTGGGAATACAGAGATAGGCTTTAGGGAGTCTGTGAACTCCCTGAAAACATATGATTTCATACTCTTATACAAGAGTATATTATTCTAGAGGTGAGAATCCACAGCTTACTTTAGATTCTGTTTTTTGAAAATACTTTTTCATTTATTTATTCTCTTTTTGTCTGCATGGGATTCGGGATCCTAGTTCCCTGACCAGGGATCTAACCTGTGCCCCCTACAGTGGAAGTGCAGAGTCTTAACCACTGGGCCACCAGGGAGGTCCTTCCTTTAGATTCTTAAAGGGTCATTCATGGTAGAAAGAAAATTTGGTAATGACTATTCTGTTCCTATAATCTAATTTTACAAATAGCTTAATCTGAGCTATGCAGCTACTTAGAAATAGAAACGGGACTGTAAAACTCAGGTTTCCTAACTTCCAGTCTCATATTCTTTCCATCACACCCCAGTATTTCCCTTTGGAACGAGTGGTGCCAGGTGAATGAATTACAAAAAGCCAAAGACTCCCAGCTTTCCCACCCTCTTCCCCAGTGTGGGAGAGGCCAACAAAGTTTCTTGGAAGCACTATTAAAATACATCATCTTTTGGCATGTCATCTTGTTAGCTGAACCACTCTGCAGTGATTTAAGATGGGAATCTACAACACTGTGTGATAAGAGCCAGGAGGATAAAACTTGTTTTGAGAGAAAGCAAGGAAGGAGTCAGAACATGTATTGGTTAAGGCACAAGGATGCTGTTCAGGCCTGTTGGTCGAATTGTAGCGTTGGAAAGTTATTGCTAAGGGATTTGTAAATTCAAGTGAAATTCCACGAAGTCTGAGATTTCCTTGTAGGGTGTGAATCACTGGGAAGTCAGGCCAAAGCTTGATGCTCCAGTGACTAAATAAGACTAATAGTTCATGAACCTGCTGTTAGTTTAGGCCAGCACTTTAAAGTCACTTAATTTTTACAAATTGATAGAAGTTTTCCTGGGAAAATATCAATGCATTATACTAATAGGCAATATATTTTGAAATGTATTGTTCAACTGGACATCAAAATACGTTACTTCAGACCAGAAATAGCAAGTCCAGACCTAGTTCCCTTGTCAAGATAGAAATTCATCATGTGATTAAATTTACGGTAGTGAAGTTTATTGGGACTGTTATCGGTCCAGTTAGGAAAAAATGAGATCCAGTTAGGAAAAAATGAGATCCAAGCCTCACACCATTCACAAAAGTAAATGCCACTTAGAATAAAGATTGACTGTCAAAACCAAAATTATAGATATTAAAATATATATACACATATGTGAGATTAAAAAAAAAAATTTGTTTGCACTGGGTTTTCATTGTAGCACGTTGGATCTTCTAATCGTGACACATGGGAATCATTAGTTGTTCATTGGGAACTCTTAGTTGTGGCATGTGGGCTCTAGTCCCCTGACCAGGGATCGAACCTGGGGCTCCTGCATTGGGAGCTCAGAGTCTTATCCACTGGACCACCAGAGAAGTCCAAGCCCATTTCTCCATACCGATGGGGAAATCTTTCACTGATTGAGAAATCTACCCCACCACGTGCTCTGCTGGTTCAGAAAGTTTACTAGATGAGTTGAGCAGTCACCTTGTGGGCCTCCTGATCTTCCATCATCTCCCGGGTCCTTCTCTTGGTCTCTCAGCCCTGCCCCTCATCCTCCTCCCTTACCCATGAGCTGCAGGGTCTTTTCTCTTTATCTTTATGACTATGGATGCTCTCCAGTTCATCTCAGACTTACAAACCCTAACAGTTCAAAGTGCAGAACAGAACAAGGGGCGTTATATGTAGGGAACCGCCACTCCTTAGAAATCATGAATACAACACACAGGGAGGAGGTTTCTATTACTGATCGTTATCCTCCCCTGCCTCACTGACACATCAGCCCTGTTTACTGGAGAGTGGCATTTGGGACCGCTGAGGAGGAGGCAGGTGTTCCCACAGCCCTAGATTCTAGATTCTAGTGTCTCAAAGCAGGGGATGTGGAGCCTTTTTGTCAGCTCTCTCTGGGTGATCAGACCCTGAGAATTGGGACTGCTTCTGCCCAGGTACAACTGAAAATTCCTACGCTGGGAGATCAGCTTCACCTTTTATGGGGGAGTGCAGACCTGATGCTGGCTTTTTGTAACTAGCACTTTTCCCTGATGGTTGGGAAACCTTGAAAAAAATGTGACCTCTGTTTGAGGTGAGACCTTTGCCAGACTGGATCTGTGGACAGATATGAGTCAGATGCTTTGGATTGCAGTCAATGCTTCGGGCAGCTAGTGTAAGGAATATTGTGTTTGGCATTTTACCCACTATTAACAGTTATTAACACATAATAACTTTATGTGTTATCTCATTCTTCTTGGGTCAAGGCCAATGCCAAGAAACTGTGGGTAAGTTTGTGCCACAGGGAAAGGCCAAGGTGTGCACTTCTTGTGTGGGCTGTTTCAGAGCATATAGACTTAAAATGTTCTGCTTCTGTAAATATTCCTGTCCCATCTGACAAATCAGATACTTGAAGGGGATATTTTTAAAAAGGCACAGTTGCTCTGTGATAATCAGGAAGAGACCTCAGCATTTTTTCCCTCAAGAGTCTTGGAAAACTCTAGAAAGTAACGATCAGTGACAGTAGCTGAGCTCCACATGTACTCATGTGATCTTTACAGCTGATCCATGAAACAGGCCATTATCCCCATTTTGCAGATGATGAAACTGAGGCACAGAGATGTGAAACAATCTCCCCGGGCAAGGGGCAGAATAAGGATTGGGAGTCAGGCTGTTTGGCGTTCACGTTGTCCTTCCTACTCTTGTTAGGCGGTCATGCGTGCTAAGCTGCTTCAGTCATGTCTGATACTTTGTGTGACGATATGGACTGCAGCCCACCAGGCTCCTCTGTCCATGGGATTTCCCAGGCAAGAATACTGGAGTGGGTTGCCATTTCCTTCTCCAAGGTGTCTTCCCAACCCAGGGATCAAACCCAGGTCTCTTAGGTCTACCTGCATTGGCAGGTGGGTTCTTTACCACTGGTGCCACCTGGAAAACCTTGTTAGGGGAAACTGTTTGCTTAAAAGTGAAATCTCCCTCTTGCTGTCCCTCAGATAACTTGCCAGTTCTTCCTATTTGGACTGATGTCACTTTGGGCAGAGTTGAAAGTGACTAGTATATCGCAACCCCTGGTGCTGCTGTCTTCCTTTGTAAATAAACTTGCCTCCCCAGCAAGAGTTCTTTCGACAGAGTGGGAAGGCTATTTCCGGTGTGTTGCAATGATTTTCCTTTTTGAAAGACAATTTATCACTTTAAAAGAGGAACATGTAGTGCTTTCTTTTGTTTCCAGTTTGCATGCCTCTGCCCTTTTCTTATCTGAGCCCCAAACTGTTCTTCAGGTGCCTGAAGGCTGTTCTGTGTGGATGTCCACCATCATCCCGGCTTGTTCCCAGCTGAACTCATCTTTGTTCTCTCTCACCTCTAAAAACAGACCTCCTTTCCAGCTTCCCCATTCTGCCTGTGACTCCAGTCTTCTTCCAGTCCGCTGCTGGTGAGTCACTCTTGACGCCCTTCTTCCATCATGCTGTCTCCAAGTTATTCTTGTTATATACGTCTTTTTTTTTATATATACGTCTTTTTTAAAAAAAATTTATTTCACTGTGCCGTGTCTTCATTGCAGCATGCAGAATCTTTAGTTCGGCGTATGGAATCTAGTTCCCTGACTATGGATCGAATCTGGGCCCCCTGCTTTGAGAGCTCAGAGTCTTAGCCACTGGGCCACCAGGGAAGTCCCCATACATCTTTTTTAATAAACCTGATGTTTTCTGCAGGGGGGGGGCGGGCGGGGCTGTGCAGCTCGTGGAGTGTTATTTCCCCAGCTGGGAATTGAACTTGGACCCCCTACAGTGGAAGCATGGAGTCCTAACTACGGAACTGCCAGGGAAGTTCTAATAGATTTGATTTTTAAGAGCAGTTTTAGGTTCACAGCAAAACTGATGAAAAGTACAGAGAGATCCTATATATAACCTGCCTCCCCTCTCCTGTTATCAGCCTTGGCATCAGAGTGGTATGTATGTCATTATAGTCAATGAACCTGTATTGACACATTGTCACCCAAAGTCTGTACTTTCCATTGAGGTTCACTTAATTCCTAGTGTTGTACACTCCAGGTTTTGACAAATATATGATGTGTCCACCATTGTAGACACAAAATGTATCACACAAAACACCAAGACACCATTGTATCACACAAAATGATTTCACCCCTCCCCACCAAATCCTCAGGGTTCTGCTGCTTGTTATTTTCAAATGTGCTTGGCCATCTCCCGCCCACCTTGAGTCCATGATCTCTTCTGTTGGTTGATGTATTCCAGCAGCTGTCTGATGAAGCTCACAGCCTATCAATCCATCCTCCACCCCATCCCCAGATGAATCATCACCATCATGGTAGGCTTCTGAGTACTACATCCCTGTCTTCTGGGAGAAGTCAGCGTTCCTCCTCTCATCATTCAGGACTCCCCCATCCTAGGATGCCCATTAGAGCTCTTCCCAGCTTACCTCCTCATGACATTCTGTCAACACAGGCCCTCCACTGCTGAGGGGCTGAACACTTAGGTCTTCTGAAAGTGATGCTGTTGCTTCTATTTTTTTTTGGCCACACATCCCAGTTGGCAGGATTGTAGTTCCCCGATCAGGGATTGAACCTGTGCTCCCTGCAATGGAAGCATGGAGTCCTAACTACTGGACCACCAGGGAATTCCCCAGTGATGCTACTTCTTAATCAGCCCAGGCTGGTCCTGTTTTCCCTGCCTGATGCAAGCATCAAGGCCTCATCAGGTCCTACTTTCCTTCATGAAGCTTCTCCGTTTGCACTCTCCTCCTTTCTGTAACCCTGTTACCAGTGCTATTTCTTCTGGCACATACAGTGAAGTTTGCATTACAAGTAGGCTGTTTCATGTCTGTATCTGGAGATCTTTACATCTTGGAACTCAGGGCATGTGCCTTAACCATTAAAAACAGCCCTTGTCAGGTCCAAACCTAGAACTCTCACATAATGGGCTCTCAGTAATTGCTCATTGAATTGGATTGTTGTTGCCCTCTAGTTATTCTTAGGGGTCCTCCTTTATAGCTAATGACCCTGAAAGAGGTCTTTCAGAGGAAGACACTACATTTGTCTCAATATTACCTCCTTTCTGAGAATGAAAAAATCATTTCTGGAAGTATGGCTGTGAACTTTCCCAGTTCATGTACAGACAGAACTCTGCCTCCAATCTCCACATCCCTGAAGCATTTGAGACTTAAATAATTCTGTTTATTGGTTAGTATTCTCCTCTCATTGCTCTCTTTTTAGCATTTATTTCTAAGTATGTGACTTGGATGCTGTGTTAGATGTAGGGGATACTGTGTGGAGAGGATGAGGGCTTGCCTGGGTCTGGCTAGCTGGGTTTGGGTCCTGGTTCCATCACTTATTAGCTCTATGACCTTGCACACTTTTTCCTCATTTGTAAAACTGAGGTAGTGAGACTTGCCTGAGGGGCTCTCTTGAGGGTTAGATGAGATGATTCATGTTGCACTCTTCACACAGTGTCTGGCCCCATCATTAACAGTCTGTTATTTTTAGTTGGGTTGCTGTTTTTGATGATGAATGGTGTGACTTTAACATCATTTTCCAGTCTCATCCTCCACAGTCCAGTGGAATTAGACCAGAAGGAAAAAAGAGAAAACAATAGAGGAAGGCGTGTGGTCTTCAAGACATGCCACCCTGGACTGTTGCTGGCTAAATTGCTTTCTCTTTTCGCAAAATGATTAAGTAACCATGAGCAGAGATGGCCAACAGGAGGGGCCGGGCAAGTTGTCCAGTGTCCATCCTCCCAGCCCATGTGGTTGGGGCTACTTAAAAACTTGATGGTGATGCAGAAATGGAGAGAATTAGCTAGGACTAATTCAATCAAGTGTAACTGACCCATTTTTTAATGGGCACTTATTATATGCCAGGAACGTTGCTCCATTCTAGGGTTATAAAGTGTGAATGACATGAACAAGGTCCCTGCCCTCGTGGGATTTTTGAGAGGACAGACAATAAACAAGGAAGTAAATTAATAGATAAAAATCATACAGACTGAGACATTCGAAGGAGAAAATAAAAGGATGGAGTGTTACTGGGGGGAATTTGCTTTAGTGGGTGGTCAGGAAAGGCTCCTGAGGAGGTGGCATTTAAACCAATACCTGCAGTGTGGGAAGGAGCCCTCTTGGTGGGTTGGGGAGGGAAGGGGGTGCTGGGGATGTCAGAGGAAGCAAAAGGCACAAAGGACCTGAGTGGGGAATTTCAGAACTGACCTGATTAGGGCAACTGGACACTATGGCAGAAGAGTCCGGGTTGGTGGGAGAACCAAGGCCGTGTGGTATACAGGAATTGTGCAGATACAGACTCTGGGCTCTGGTCACTGGTTTTCCACCATCTGTACACTTGAGGGGGCAAGTGATATGCTCCTGGGGGGACACCCTTGGGGGGGTGGGTGATGAGAAGGCTGGGATATGTGTCATTTGAAAAGAGCCCTCCATAGCTTAAATATAACTCACCACAAAATGAGAAGCGCTGCTCTTGATGATCCACTCGGAAGCCTTGGGATCTGGGGACATTTGCATCTCTTAATTTTCATTAAATGTTGCAGGGTTATATAGGCACACTGTAGGAACACGGAATCCTGCCTGTTGTTGAGAACACTGGCACAGGCATTTGAAGATGAGTCACTGTTGAATTGGATCACTGTGTGGCCTATTTAAATAATACTCTGTGGGTTTTTTTTTTTTTTTTTTAATCCTTGGCATGGCATTCAAGGCCTTTTTAAAAAATTTATTTTATTTTTTGGCTGTGCGGGGTCCTCTTTGTTTTGTGTGGGCTTTCTCTAATTGTGGCGAGCTGGGGCTCCTCTTTGTCGCAGTGCACAGGCTTTAGGTGTGTGGGCTTCAATACTTGCAGCACCTGGGATCGGTAGCTGCAGCTCACGGGCTCTAGAGCACGGGCTCCATAGTTGTGGCCCACGAGCTTAGTTGCTCCTTGGCATGTCGAACCTGTATCCCCTGAGTTGGCAGACAGATTCTTATCCACTGTGCCGCTGGGGAAGTCCAATGCTGTCTTTTCAATAGCAAAGTCATTCACTTTCTTTTGAAGTTATTTAGAAATGCCTTTGGCGATGTCCTTTAAGATTTTAATGAGTATAAATGTCCTTTTGTGAAGAGAGGCAGTGGAGGGGAGAGGAGAGAAGAGCTTCCAGAGTCCTCAGTGTGAGTCTAGACCGTACTGTGTGGATGTGGGTGGGAGATGAACCTCTCTGGGTGTTGGCTTGGGAAGCTATCCTCTATAAAATAAGACAGATAAGTCTCGCACTGCCTGTCTCACTGACTGTCATGGGACAGTGCTTTATAAACAGCAGAGTATCAGAAAATAAAAGTTACTTTATAAAGTTAAAATTTGTTTGCATATGGTATGGCCAGAAACGCATTATAGCCAGGATGTAAATCCATGACCATAGAAAAGAACTTTTCACTGCTCATAGGTGACTGATCTCTAGAATAATCCAAAGGAGAATATTTTTATAACTTTTCAGTAGGAATAGGCTTTCTAAGTGTGCTGCAAAACTTAGAAGCCGTAAGGAAAAAATTGATTCAATTCATTACTTAAAAACAGCATAGCAAAACCCCTGTAAGCAAAACTAAAGACAGATTACAAAATGGAAAAATATATATGTTTCATGTTATGCGTTACGGGTTAATTTCCCTAATACATAAATAATTACAAATTAATAAGGAAAAGAACAGAACGGTGTAGGAAAATGTCAAAGGATATGAACAAAAAGTCCATATAAAGTAATTTAATGACTCCTAAACACATGAAGAATGCTCGACCTCACACATAATTTTAAAAATACCAATTGAAGTGCATTGAAACATGTTACACTTCACCTACCTGGGGTTGGCAAAAGTAAAAAATTTTGATAACCATCCATGTTAGGGAGGATGTGGGAAAACAGAACTCATACATACACACTTCGTGAATGTGTATTAGTCCCCTGCAGAGGGCATCTGCCAGAACCTGTCAGAGTTAATCATTCACATCGCCTTGCTTGATTCAGTCCACTTAGAGAAATTTATCCTTCAGACAAATTCACACAAACTTGCTGAGCACCGTTTCTAACAGCGAAAGAGTATCTGTCAGTGTGGGGGGTGGTGAACTAAATTGTGCTCTGGCTGCACAGTGGAATAAGTACCCAAAAAGAGAACCAGGATGCTCTGTGGACAGCTGTGGAGCAGTCTGTGTTGTGAAGAGTGAGGCATGGGAATGACTGTAAGTGATGTTAGCATTTACAGAAAAGGGAGTAGGGGGTAGGAAATAAATAGGAATATATCCTGCTTGCAGAAGCATAAAATGTCCCTGGAAGGATACCAAAAAATGACTAAGAGGCAGAAAAGAGAGAAGGAGAATGTTTATTCTTGACCTTTTGGCATTATTTACATTTTGAAACAAGTGTTAAGCTTTAAAAAATGATAAAAGTAAAATACAGAGCAAAAGATAGAAAATAGTGGTTGAGGTAGGGATTGATGAGCTAAATGCAGTAAAGTCCTTAGCAGTGCGTTTGATCCCCAGATTATCAGACATCTTTATGTGTCCACCATGTATTATCACTATCTCTGTTTGGGGGTCCTCCTTCAAAGAGTTCTTGGTGGATTTGGGAGGTACAGAACTAATGTCCACCTCAATGGGAGGCCATGGAAGGGCCATATAATCTAGCCTTTGGGGATTGGTGAAGCTCCTGAAGTTCAGTGCGGGCCATTGTGTTCGAGGTTTGTGTACAAAGAGTGTGGTAGGTAGAATAACAGCCTCCACATTGGTCTACATTCTAACCCTTGGAACTGGTGAACATTTTTCCTTGCATGCCAAAAGGGACTTTGCAGGTATAGTTAAGTTAAGGGCCTTGATCAATGAGGAGATTATCCTGGGTCATCCAAGTGAGCCTGATACAGTCACGTGCATCCTTAAAAGCAGAGAACCTTTCCCAGTGGTGTTCAGAGGGAGATGTGACTGCAGAAGAAGGGTCAGAGAGATGATATGTTGTGGGCTTTGAAGATGGAGGAAGGTGCCGTGAGCCAAGCCTTGGGAACCGGGAGAAGGGCAGGAAACAGATCCTCCCCTAGAGCTTCCAGGAGGAACACAGCCTGAGCCCTTGATTTTAACCTGAAGAGATCTGTGTTGGACTTCTGACCTACAAAACTAAGGTCATAAATTTGTGTGGTTTTAAGCCACTAAGTCGATGGCAGTTTGTTTCAGTAGCAACAGGAAACTAATACAAAGATGATGTAGAAATACCCCAAGGCCTTAGTCAGGGCTTTTTAGTCTAAGAGGGGAGAGAAGACAAGAACCTAGCCAGTCCTCACTCCAGCCCATGTAGGTGGTCTGGAGATTTGCCAGGGGCTCTGCATGAGGTGTCCACGGAGGCCAGGGGAGACCTGGGGAGGAGGTGGCAGTTGGAGCTGTGTTGTAAGAGACACTGCAGCTCCGTCCTTGGGAGCAGGGACTTGGCTGCTGCCTGTGGGGCCTTGAGACAGTCACGTCATCGCTGTGTGCCTCAGTTTTCTAATCTGTAAAGTGGGGATACTAACAGTGCCTCCTGAAGGGGCTCTTGTGCTGAGGAAAGGAGTGGATGTGTATAAAGTGCTTGGAGTAGTTCCTGGCCTTTCCAAGGGCTGTGGGACTGTTTGCAGGTGATGTTTTGTCCTGATGAGGGGAGAGTAAGGCGGGGCCAGGCAGAGAGAGGTGGGGGAGCATCTGGGGACAGCAGGCCTCTTGCTGGGGAGACGAGGAGGGGGCTCTCACCTCAGTGGTGGGCGCACTGGTGAGGAGGGAGCAGAATGAGGTGTTGAGGAGTGTGAAGCCGGAAGACGGTGGCCTTGGAAGCTGGGCTGAGGCGGCCACCTAGTGCCTCAGGGTTTCAGTAGGTAGGGTGACAGTGGGTGCAGTTAGGGCACTGGTCAAGTTTCTTTAAGAGGGGAGGCAGGCTTCGTTTCTGAGCCCTGACTTCAGAATCTTCTTCCCCCTCTCCCTCGTCGTCTCTGTCTCCTTACCCTGAGCAGCCTGACTTCTAACCTTGATGATCACACCTCATCCCCTGATTCTGACCACTGGGCCACCCTGGAGGTATATCTGGATCAGGGGGCATTACCTAGTACCTGGGCTGGTGGTGGTGGTTAGGTGCTCAGTCATGGTCAACTCTTGCAACCCCATGGACTGGAGCCTCCCAGGCTCCTCTGTCCGTGGGATTTCCCAGGAAAGAATACTGGAGTGGGTAGCCATTCCCTTCTCCAGGGCATCTTCCTGAACCAGGGATTGAATTCACATCTTGTGCACTGCAGACAGATTCTTTACCACTGAGCCACTGGGGAAGCCCTGGTACCTGGTACTAGATCCCAGGACTCAGTGTCTGGAGAGAGAACACTCTGGTGTCTAGACTGGCTCTCCTGGGTCCCTGCAGAGAGAGAAGCAGAAACCCCAACTGTGTGGCTTTGGCAGGTCCCCAGGGGCTGATGGTCCTGCCCTGTTGTCTTTCAGAAGCCAACTCCCTTCCGGCCTTGGCCATTTGGGGGCTGTGGCCTCGCAGTATGTAGAATGGCTTCTTGAGCAGAAGAGTCACAGGCTATCTTGTGGAGACAGATAGCAAACCGGAAATAAAAGCATATGTGATTTTGACTCACAGGTACACTCACAGGTAATGTCAGTGACAGGGCTGAGTTGTGATTTGAAATGGCGGTCTTTGGTTGACCAGGACCGAGGGCTCTCTGTGAAGCAGCAGCCCGGGCTGTGGTCTCCTTGGTCCTGGGTGGTGGTGAATGGGCAGCTGAGAGCCCTGTCTTTTCCTTTCCCTCAGCTGTTTCCCCATCGGGAGCACAAGATGCACATGGTTTCTGCCTGAGTCATGTGTGTACTATGTGTGAAGTGCCTGGAATGGGTTGCCTAATACTTGACAACTAGAAGACGGCCTATGAGGGTTCTCTTCCTCCGCCAGGGCTGACAGGTGAGCCTGATGCCCAGGTGTGCTCCCTGGATGTGGGACTGCTTCCCAGGCAGAGGGGCTCAGCTTCGCAGCAAATAGCAGAGACTTTGGGCACTGTTGACTTCTTATTAGAGTCACCAGGAGGAGTAAGTGGAGATGTTGCTGTTGTTCAGCTGCTCAGTTGTGTCCGACTCTTTGAGACCCCCATAGACTATACAGTCCATGGAATTCTTCAGGTCAGAATACTGGAATGGATAGCCATTTCCTTCTCCAGGGAATCTTCCCAACCCAGGGATCAAACCCAGGTCTCCCACATTGCAGGCGGATTCTTTACCAGGTGAGCTACCAGGGGAGCCTAAGAATACTGAGGTGGGTAGCCTATCCCTTCTCCAGGGGACCTTCCCGACCCAGGATTCAACCTGGGGTCTCCTGCACTGGCAGGTGGCTTCTTTACCAGCTGAGCTCCCAGGGAAGCCCCATTCATCTAAGAGATACGTGATCTTGTTAGATCCTATAAATGAATTCTTTCCTCCCCAAGGCTATAGTGTCACTCACCTGAGGCGCTTTTCTTGGTTGGGAGGTTGCTTAACTGGACTTTTCAAGATTGCTTGGCCTGTCTGGTGGGACCTGCTACATCTCTAAATCTCTGAAAAAAATGTGGAGAGGAATTACATGCTTACTGAAAAGGGGCAGATAGTTTAGGCCTTATGTGAATTTAGGCTCTGCCAAACCAATGTGGCTAAGTTCGTAATTTTCCTTTTTTTCCTGAACATTCATGTAGCAAAACTCCATCTCCTGCTTTTCTCCACTTTTTCTCACCTCTTAAAGTTTGTTGTTCACTCATGGCAAAAAAATAAAAACATTGTGAAATCAAGCCTATCTGTTAAGTGATAATCAAAATCCTGAAACCCTGAGAACCTCACTGTTTGACAAGTAACAAATATAATTTTCTTTTTAAAATCTTTTTAGACTAAAATAGCTTGCCTGTGGATATTTTCCTTTCTCATAAAGAACTTAATGTTTCTACTGGTTTAGTATTTTTACATTGGGAGTGAGTGTAATCTGGGATGGTGCTGTACGACTTGCTTAAAAATACAATATTCTGAAACACTTGGGCTTTTCCTTCTGACAGTGGCTTGTGGAGAAGTACAGAGATTTGGTAACTTTGTGTGTGTATGTGTGTATATATAGTTTCCTTTATTTCAGTTGTTTTCAGTTTCACAATTGAGTGTTAAGAACCTAACTTGTGAATGACATGTGATTCTGCTTAAAGTATTTTAAGAAAAAAGATATTCAAGGAGGGGATTGGCAAGCTAATTAAACTAGCAGGAAAAATAAAACAGAAGCTGTATGTAGTAAAAAAAATCAACCAGAAGAATCAGAAAAGCAGTTTATTGTTAATAATGTATTAAGCGGGTTGATGAAGAGTCCGTACCTCACACTGCCCTCCTTCAGCTGCGAGGATGCTGCTGTGTCCATCTCACCTCTGCGAGGCTTTGTACCTGAGATCCTCTTCAGTTCCGAAGAAGACCTCTGTCTCAAGTGTTATGATGCCCGTACGTCAATGAACACTGGGCTGCCTGTGCTTCCTTAGTGCGGTGCCCGAGTGGCTGAGTGATATCTGAGCACTGTTTTCTCCAATTTATTTGTTCAGTCAGTATAAATGTATGTAGAGAACCCATTAAGTGCCTGGTCCCTTAAGGCAGAGATCTCCCTTTAGGCCAGAGATCCTAAATAAAGAACGCTGCGAGCTGTGTTGTCCCTGAGCCTACAGTTTGGTGGGGAGATAGACATTAACTCAATGCCTAAATGAATAAGGGTAAGAATCTCGCTGAGATCAGAACCATAGAGGAAGAGCTTGGTGCAGGGGAAATATAACGAGGGGGATTTGACTCTGCCGGAGGGAGTTAGGGGAAGCTCCCCAGAGTTAGTAAGACGGGAACAGAGATCTGAAAAGGGAGTAGCAGTCATCTAGTGACAGATGGGTTTGAATTCCAGCATTGTCCCTGAGCAAGTGGGTGACCTTGTGGTGGTTACTTTGAGCAAGTTACTTCCTCTTTCTAAGGCTTAGTATCTTCATCTGTGAATTGGATGGTTGAGCATTAAATGAGACAGTGCACAGAATATACTCAGCATGCTGCCAGCATGCAGTTGACACTCATAATGATAGCTGTTTTATTTCTCTCTGTGCTTTCTGTTCATTTTCCTGGAAACTTTGAAAAGACATTTAAATCTTTCCTTGTTCTGGTTAGCAGGAGCTACTAAATACCTCCAGAATAGTTAACTTGGAAAATGGAAGCTAAGGGAGATTTAATGATGGTTTTCAAATAGGCCAAGTGTCCTCAGCTTTGAAGATATGGGAAAGGCTTCTTATAGAGTCATTGGTGTGAAGTCACATTCAGGATGGGGCTACTTTGGAAGCCGTTGAATATACTAGGATTTTAAGGTACATGAATTATTAGATCACATCTCTTTCATTTCTCATGGCAGTCAACCATGAATAACTAGGCTAATGTATGTTTTCTGTTCTGATACTGTATTCTATTTGTCCAGTAATTTTTGCCATGGTGTTTGTAGTTATTTACGGGTATTTCTTATAGCTAAATGTGCAAGGGTCTGTCCAGAGAGGCAAGTCTTACTTTTTCTCTGATCTTTGGAGACCCACATGTATGTACATGTATCCAATCTAGCTTTTTACTCAAGTAATGCAATTTTTTGAACTTTCCATTGTTTTTACAAATATTTTGGAAAAAAAAAAAGGTACCAAGAATTTAGCCAGTGATCAAATTTAATTTTTATTGCACATTTTCTCAGTGCTTAAATTACTTAAATAGTTCTCACAGTACCCTTATAAAATAGGCACTATTAAGAATGCTTTCCCCCTCTTCTATAAGAACATGTAGGCTCAAAGAGGTTAGGTAACTTGTCCAAGGTCACACAGCCATCAGTGGCATAGTTGGGATTTGAACCCAGATATGAGTGGCTTCAAACCTGAGCTCTAAACACTTTGTTGCTGCCTTTCAAGCTAAATTTTTGGAGATGATCTAACTACTGTGTCAGCAAGGTAGGTGTGTGTCAGAAGATTTATTATACATTATATAGTTATGAGGAAGACTTATGAAAAATGTTAATGGCCTCTGAAGAGCATTGAGGAAGCTTGCTGAATTTAGTTTTATTCAGTGAATCAGAAGTGGATATTGTAGTAATGTCTTTTTAGGTTATTTTCCTGATAGTTGTAAACTTTGCTTTTGCAGTATAGGCTTTAAGGAGCATTAGTGTATAGCAACCAAAAATTAAATATGCTTATGAGTGGTAGGACTTTATACTTCAAATAACATTTTCGTTTTCCCCTCATTCTTACCTCAGTTCCTTTGTTAATAACTTTACAATAATTAGATCAATTATTGTTTGCTGCCTTAAATCTATTGGAGAACTACTTCACATTCATTTGGAAGCAAAGGGAGGATGCATTATAAATAAAAAATATAGGGAATTCCCCAGGAGTCCAGTGATTAGGACACTGAGTTTACACTACCAAGGGCCTGGATTCAATTTCTGGTCAAGGAACTAAGATCCCGCAAACTGCATGATGTGGCCCCCCCTCCAAAAAAAATTCAGCGATGGGTGTAGACTCTGTGGGTGGAGTCAGAAAGGCGTATCAAGGAGACATTCGGCCAAAAAGCTGCTGGCTGTCAGCGCCTGATACTGCCGCAGACTGGGCAGAGCTCACTTCTGAACCGATTTGGTCTGCATTTCTTATTTTGTTCTCTGCTAGTGCAAATCCTGCTTCAAAAAGTATGCGTTGTTCTTGATCAGAACTAAATAAAAATACGACCTGATGTGTCAGCTAAGGGAGGGAGAAATATCCAGCAGCTGGTGGAGAAGGGGGCAAGCCTGAGCCGCCCCTTCCCCAGCTTTGCTTTCCGTCCTAGTGACTGGTTTTTCCTGATTGAGCAAGAGGAATAACGATGACTGCGGTGGGGGGCTCTTGTTTATTTTATATATGCTTTATGTCCTTACAGGTTTATTTGATCTAGTTTCAAATCACAAAGGCAATATATTAAAAAAAAAAGTTGTTAACAGTCCAGGAGTGTATAAAGTAAAAAATAAGAAAAACGGGTCCTTCTCCCCTGCCCCACATGCATGTGTATATATACATGAATACACTGTGGCGTGTATCCTCCTGGAATCCTTTTCTATGCATCCCCGTGCAT
The DNA here is from genome assembly GCF_029407905.1 of Bubalus kerabau. NCBI lineage: Eukaryota > Metazoa > Chordata > Mammalia > Artiodactyla > Bovidae > Bubalus > Bubalus kerabau. The sequence goes on along the minus strand of NC_073631.1, from coordinate 72,908,071 downwards.
ATCAGTGTGTGTATACACATTTATGTCCATATTTAAACAGTGGAATCACCCTGCCTGCTGTTCTGCAGTTTCCCCTTTGTCGTTTTCCCTTAGTGTGTCATGGACACGCCCCCTCCCCTCAGTACTTCCAGGTTACCCTGTGTTTTGAACGACAAGATTTTCGTGAATGGGGTTCACTTTGTTTAATCGCTCCCTTAGGAATGGGCATTCGGGTGGTCTCACCTTTTTTACCAATAAACATGGCCATCATGAGCAGACTCAGATGTGTGGCTTTGCGCCTGGGTGCTGGTCCTTCTTGAGGATCCCTTCCCAGATGTAGGGATGCCAGGTCGAAGGGTGTGTGAGCTCCAGGCTTTGGAGCCAGTAATCCTGTGTTCTGGTCCAGGTGGAGTGTGAGCTCTGGCCTGACTCGGATAGAATCCCGTTTTGGTTTCCACCAAGGCGGGCAAAGCAGCGGCACCCGGAGCCCCCGAGCTTGGACAGAGCTAGTTAATGAGCATGATGCTTCTCCCAGCTGTTTCACCCTTTCCCAAACTTTATGCTGCTAACAGTTTTCAAATCTTGACTTCTGCCTTACTCCAGGATGCCCAGTCTGCCCTGAGAACGAGGCCAGTCATGGTTTTCTTTCCCACTCACCAGCCACCTGCATTTGTTTTCCTTCTTAGTGTTTTGTTAACCTTTGGACTTCTAAAAATTGCTGACAAGATCACAAGATTAGCCTTCTTTGATTCCCACTGGCTTAGTTTAATTTGGTCAGTTCTGTGACGCCTTGCCCCAAGCTCTTTCCTGGCCAGACTACCTTGGTCATGAATTCACCACAGCCTATGAATTCATGGCGGCCGCACTGACAGCTTCCCACAGTTTTGGTCACTCCTCATGCAGTTGAGAAGGAAGCAGCGAAGAAGGCCGGCTGACCAGTGGGCATCCTTGTGACTTCATTGTCCTCACTTCTCTGGGTTCAACAAAGACTTCTGTTAAGGGGCTAGACAAGTCACTTAAATTTTTCACTTATAATTTTCCAGGTAGTTTTTATATTGTTTGTTTGTTGTTTAGTCGCTCAGTTGTATCTGACGCTTTGCAACTCTTTTTACTGTTGCCCGCCAGGCTCCTCTGTCCCTGGGATTTCCCAGGTAAGAATACTAGAATGGGTTGCCATTTCTTTCCTGACCCAGGGATTGAACCCCTTTCTCCTGCATTGCAGGTGGGTTCTTTACCACTGGGCCACCAGGGAAGCCTGGTTTGACTATTAGGGAGGGGTTATTTTTCTGGATGCATTGCGCATGCCAGTCTCCCTCAACTCCATCTCCCATCTCCTGTCCACCCTTCTCCCTACCATGATAGATGTCACTCACTGATTGAATGATTGATTGATTGATCCTGCCCTTTCACCGTAGAGCCAGGGGCCCCCGGCGCTGCAGAATTAGAGCCAGTACAACTGTGGGCTTAGTAAAACCTCCAAGGGCCGCAGTTGAGAAGGAGTACAGGGAATGCAGAGATGAATGATACCCAGTTCTGTGGAGTTCTTGGGTTTCTAAAATGATAGAAGAAAGTTAAGGCCTAGCACAGGATCGCCAACATTTTGCTTTTTACATAAAGGGCACAAAAACCTCCTCAAAACATATAAGATACAGTTACTGTTTTCTTACAAAAGAGAGGCTTATTTTCTTACCCCCAAAGTAGAAAAGACATAATCTAAAAATAAAGCAGAGTACTTTACATAGAAAGATTTTAGCTTTCTAGAAATTCAATGCATTGTTTTCTTTTTCCCATTTTACTGTGGATCATTAACAACTTGGTCATGGACCTAAATGCCATTTAGAGACCCCTGTTATTTATTTCAGACTGCTAGAGATTTTCTTTTTTTATATTTTGGTGGAAAGTACTACAAAGCAAAAATTTAATTCCTTTAATCCAGGTAATATTGTATATTTGTGTTGATGTGTTCTTGGATGAACATTTTATTTCATTAATTTCATTATTTCTGCATTATAGTACTGGTTGATCATTTTGCAGAATAACACAAAGGGGTTAATCAGTTCAGTTCAGTTGCTCAGTCGTGTCCGACTCTTTGCAACCCCATGAATCGCAGCACTCCAGGCCTCTCTGTCCATCACCAACTCCCAGAGTTCACTCAAACTCATGTCCATCAAGTCGGTGATGCCATCCAGCCATCTCATCCTCTGTCGTCCCCTTGTCCTCCTGCCCCCAATCCCTCCCAGTATTAGGGTCTTTTCCAATGAGTGAACTCTTCGCATGAGGTGGCCAAAGTATTGGAGTCTCAGCCTCAGCATCAGTCCTTCCAATGAACACCCAGCACTGGTCTCCTTCAGAATGGACTGGTTGGATCTCCTTGCAGTCCAAGGGACTCTCAAGAGTCTTCTCCAGCACCACAGTTCAAAAGCATCAATTCTTCGGCGCTCAGCTTTCTTTACAGTCCAACGCTCACATCCATACATGACCACTGGAAAAACCATAGCCTTGAGTAGATGGACCTTTGTTGCCAAAGTAATGTCTTTGCTTTTGAATATGCTATCTAGGTTGGTCATAACTCCTTCCAAGGAATAAGCGTCTTTTAATTTCATGGCTGCAATCACCATCTGCAGTGATTTTGGAGCCCAAAAAATAAAGTCTGACACTGTTTCCACTGTTTCCCCATCTATTTGCCATGAAGTGACGGGACCAGATGCCATGATCTTCGTTTTCTGAATGTTGAGCTTTAAGCCAACTTTTTCACTCTCCTCTTTCACTTTCATCAAGAGGCTCTTTAGCTCTTCTTCACTTTCTGCCATAAGGGTGGTGTCATCTGCATATCTGAGGTTATTGATATTTCTCCCGGCAATCTTGATTCCAGCTTGTGCTTCCTCCAGCCCAGCATTTCTCATGATGTACTCTGCATATAAGTTAAATAAGCAGGGTGACAATATACAGCCTTGACATACTCCTTTTCCTATTTGGAACCAGTCTGTTGTTCCATGTCCAGTTCTAACTGTTGCTTCCTGACCTACATATAGGTTTCTCAAGAGGCCAGTCAGGTGGTCTGGTATTCCTGTCTCTTTCAGAATTTTAGTACTTTGCAAATTAAATAGGTACCTGTTCTCATGGTGACTCTCTGTCTACTGTCATTCATTCTTTCTAGTTATATTCTATCCATCTGCTATTATGGGCTGGCTCTGGGGTGTAGCAGTGAACTAGCCAGAGTCTCTGCCCTCTTGGAGCCCACATCACAGGGACAGATACACCTATAAACAAATAACATAGATTCAGGTTGTGTTGAGTGCCGTAAGGAAAATACAGTAGTGTAAAGAAAGTAGTGTAGAGTAGTGTACAAAAATAGTGTAAAGTAGTGTAAAGAAAATAAAGTCATGGAAAGAGAATGACTTTGGGAGGAAACTTTTAGTTAAGGTGTTGCAGCAAAGATGACTCTGGTGACAACTGAGCTGAGGACACAATCAGAAAAGATCTAGAGAAAAATGTTCTAGAAAGAGCGACTAGTAGGTATAGAAGCCCTGGGATGGAATGAAGTTGGTACATATAAGAGATGGAGAGAAGGGCAGAGAGTAAAGGAGAGAGTAGTAGCAGGTAAAGTAGGAATGTAGGCTGGGATCAGACCACGGTGTCTGTAAGTCAGTGGGGGTGGGGCTTGTAAGTCATGGTCAGAGATTTGGAGTTTATTCTCACTGCAGTGGCCAGTGTGGGTGGACTTGAGGCAGAAGAGGCATTTGATCTAAATTTTGTATTGAGAGGTTCGTTCTGCATGTGTGGAGCATGGGTTGTATGGGCACAAATGGAAAAGTCACACAGCCATGCTGGAATTGAATCTGGCAGCCCTTAATCAGGGAAGAATGAAGAAATTGCTTGGTCTAGAGGGAAACAGGGGACTCCACTGGTCATAAAAATGGAGTTAGTGAAATTCCTCCTAATTACTATTTTTTTTGACTCTTCCTCACTTAGGCTGAAATTTCTCTTGAGATTTATACATTGGTCCTCTAAGTACCCCACAAATTCATTTCCTTTAAAGCTATCTTGCAGCCACCTAAATGTTCAACAGTAGAAGAAAGGTAACATTTACTCAGTGGAATGCTGTGACTTACTATCTAGGAACATGCTGCTGCTCCTGCTAAGTTGCTTCAGTCGTGTCCAACTCTGTGTGACCCCATAGACGGCAGCCCACCAGGCTCCCCCATCCCTGGGATTCTCCAGGCAAGAACACTGGAGTGGGTTGCCATTTCCTTCTCCAGTGCATGAAAGTGAAAAGTGAAAGTGAAGTTGCTCAGTCGTGTCTGACCCTCAGCAACCCCATGGACTGCAGCCTACAAGGCTCCTCCGTCCATGGGATTTTCCAGGCAAGAGTACTGGAGTGGGGTGCCATTGCCTTCTCCGATCTAGGAACATAGAATGCTATTTTTGTTGTAATGAAAATTGAAGAAAAGATGTAGGTTTGTGAAAACGCTTGATTTTGATGATAAAAAAAAATGCATGTAAGAAAAAGTCAGCAAAGAAATATACCAAAACTGTGATGATTCTTTTGAACAGTGGATTATGCTAGGGTGACCAGAAATAACTTACCATTTAAACCACAATGCTTTTGAGCACTCTTAAAATGTGTGTGTATGTGTGTGCGTGCTATTAATAATTAGAGTGACCCATATAAGCCAGTACTGATTTGACTAACCCAGGCCATATGGTCATCCTAAGTATGGATGGTAATTTTACTTCTCTGTTTTTCAAACTTCCTGAATTATACCACTTTAAATTTAATTTGAACTAAAAAATGCAAAATAGTTCTTTTGCTTTAGAATATTTACTTTCAGAGGTCAGAGAGCATTTCTTTGGTCTCTCTTACTTAGTCTGTCCTCCTGACCATGGGGAAGGACCATCTTGGTCTCTTTCAAGCTGGGAGGCTTTGATGCTGTGATCATTTTTCCCCCTGAGATTTTCAGAAAAGAAGGAACTATAATAGCACTTGCAGATTCCAAGATGACCTTTTCCTGTGATTGATGGATTATGACCCCAGTAGGCTCAAAAATGACCCAAGAACTTGTTTGGATTATTTGGCAGACCTGGTCTTCTTCTTTTTTTTTTTAAATTTCGCAAAACAGTTTTCAAATTAAAAGTTAGTTTGGGGGATCTGCCTTTTAGTTTTTTCTACTAAAGTGTTCCTAATAGAAATTTGTATTTGACCGATTTGTGTATAACCTGATAGTAGTGAAGTGTAAGGGCTTCCCTGGTAGCTCAGCTGGTAAAGAATGCGTCTGCAATGCAGGAGACCCCGGTTCGATTCCTGGGTCAAGAAGATCCCCTGGAGGAGGTTATGGCAACTCACTCCGGTATTCTTGCCTGGAGAATCCCATGGACAGAGGAGCCTGGTGGGCTACAGTCCACGGGGTCACAAATAATTGGACACAACTGAGTGACTAAGCACAGCACAGCACAATGTGGTATAAAGATGACAATGTATTGGACACTTATAGTACCAGGAAAAAAAATCAGAGAGGGATTTTTAAAAATAGGGTAATCTTTTCAAACTAAATATGTATTAGAATCAGTGCCACAGCTTCCCTGGTGGCTCAGTAGTAAAGAATCTGCCTGCTAATGTAGGAAACATGGGTGTGATTCCTGATCCAGGAAGATTCCACATGCCATGGAACAGCTAAGCCTGTGCGCCACAGCTATTGAGACTGTGCTCTAGAGCCTGGGAACTGCAGCTACTGAAGCCTGAGTGCCCTGGAGCCCGTGCTCCACAACAAGAAAAGCCACCACAGTGAAAAGCCCACACAGTTCAACTACAGAGTAGCCCCTACTCTCTGCAACTAGAGAAAAGCCCACGCAGCATTGAAGACCCAGCACAGCCAGAAATAAATAAATAAAATTATTTTAAATAATTAAAAAAAATCAATGCCAAGGGATCATGGCACTGATATTTATCTCCATGGAATATGGGGGAGGTTGTACTGTCTAGTTAATGGTAAAACCTTGAATGAATCAGTTATTCCTTTGCCTTTTCCACGTTCAGATGCAAGAAAACAAAATACCTTGGTTAAGAAAACGGTGAATGTGCTCCTCCAACTGTTCACTATCTTGTGGAGGAGGGAAGAACTTGATTAGACGAGACAGGCCAACGCCCTGGACCAGGTGATAGGAAGCTGCCTGTCTGGTCCCACCTTTCCCTGGAGTCCCACTTTCCACCACCTCTTGATCCCAGCCACAGTGAGCCACTTCCTGTTCCCCAAAGTGATTTGTAACTTCTTGCTTCCCTGGGTAATCAGACCATTCCTCTCACCAGGAACCCCCCTCTGGCATCTCACCTCTATCATTAGGGCAACATGGACATGGCAGCAAGACCACCTGCTCTCAAATCTCAATTCTAGTGCTTAGTAGCTGTATGACCTTTGACAAATTACTTGTTACCTTCTTGGTACTTATGTTTTCTTAAGTCTAAAATGGCACTAATATTCACATCTACCTCATAGAATTTTTTATGAGGATACATGTAAAGTGCTTAGCACAGTGACTGTTGGCAGAAGGACTCTCTGGGTGTTGATTATTATCATTATCTTTTGAAGTCTGGCCCTTCCTTTAAGCCTGTGCCCATTAACCAATATGGGATTTAGGGACTGCGGACCTAGGTTTGAGTCTGAGCCCTGCCCCTGTGTGTTGGATGGCCTTGGGTGGTTATCTTTCAGTAACTTCTTTGAATGTCGATTTCCCCATCTGGAGCACAGTATGTCACATGGTTTCTGGGTGAGTCATGTGTGAAGCATGTACGAAGTGCCCGGTTTCATCCTTGACACCTGGGAGACAATCTCTGTATTTTCCATCCCTCCCCCACTATAGCACTATGTCACCTGATACCTTGTACCTGCTTGGTTGCATTTCTTCCACTAGATTTTATCTTTTTAAGTTTTGTTTGTTTCTACACAGCATTAATTGATTCTTTTATTTGATTTCCTCACTCATCTGTTCACTCAGTCATTTTCTTTATTTATGCATTCTCTTTCATTTGTTCAAAAATCATTTATAAGCACTTGCTAAGGGTCACCGGCCCGGGAATCTACCATTGTTCCAGCTCGAGTCCAGGAGAGAAGTGTCGAGAGCCTGAATCAGGCTGGAGACATTGGAGGCTGCGAGCAGGGAATGGACTTAGGTGGCATTTAGAGAGAGAGGATGGTCAGGGCTTGTTGACCAGCTGGATTTATAAAGTAAGGGAAAGGAAGCAATCAAAGATGGTCTCTGGGATTCTTGCTTGAGTCAGTGTGTGGATACTGACACCATTAACTAAGCTGGATGGCATAGGAGGAGGGAGAACCGGCTGTGTTCTGGGGGCAGGCAGGAAGAGGTGACATGCGACAGCCAGCCTGGATGGGACGCGGTCAGTTTGAGGTGCCTGAAGGATGTCTGGATGGGGATGTGTACAAGGAGGCTCTGACTGTGGCCTCCTTTGGGTGTGAGATGGGGGTGGTGGCTGAGACAGAGAACGAGTGTGGAGCAGCAGAGATGAGGCTGTGGTGACCCTTGGGGAATTGTGCTGATTAAAGCGGAAGATGAGTGTGAGTCTGTGGCTTCTGCTGGGAGGCCATGCGTAGTGCCTCACCACGAAAACTGCTCAGGTGCCCCACCAAGCACAGGCCACTCACCGTCTGCAAGTTAAGACCAGCCTCTGGTGTCAGTGTGGAGGTGGGGAGAAGAACACCCTCTTCCCCACCAGGACCTCACTCATCACCTGCAGGGGCTGAGCTACCATGAGTTTCTATCTTCTTCTCCTGCAGCATGTCTCACAGAACCCTTCTCTTTAAAAAAAAACAAAAAAACAAAAAAAAACCTTTATTTATTTAAAAAATGCATTTATTGAGGTTTAAAAATAAAATTAAAAAAATAAATAAATTTAAAAAATTAAAAAAAAATGCATTTATTTATTTTGGCTGTACTCTGCAGCATGTAGGATCTTAGTTCCTTGATTAGGGATTGAATACGTGCACCCTGCATTGGGAGCGCAGACCACCAAGAAGTCTTGAACCTTTCTTGAATAGACAGATGCCGTGGTCCTTTTCTCCTAGCAGCCATGGGTCAATGCTTGCTCTCTTGTCCAGTTGGATACGCACAAAGGAGGAAGCACACCAACAACCACTTCTTCTCATACCCACTTCTGCTGCTGCTCTGTGCCTGGGCCACCTCCACCTGTGGGCTGTACCACGTCAGTAGCCTCCCAACAGACTTCCCTGCTTCTGCTCTGGCCCCTGATAGTCTGTAAGTCAGATTATGTCTCTCACCTGCTGGAAATGCCCGCAGGGTGTCCAGATTCTTCACTAAGGTCCACAGGGCACCTGCCTTCCTTTCTGAGCCCCTCTCTGTCTTCCACCAACTCCATCCCCATGGCTTCCTTGGCTCCAGGTAAGCCAGGCTTGTTCTGCCTTGGGACTTCGGCACAAGACGATTGCTCCTCCTGGAGTGTTTAAAAATTGAAGTACAGTTGATGTACAATATTATATGTTACAAGTATACAATGTAGATTCACAATTTTTAAAAGTTATGCTCCATTTATAGTTATTATAAAACATTGATTATATTGCCTATGTTGTACAATATGTCCTTGTGGCTTATTTATTTTGTACCTAATAGTTTGTACGTCTGGATCCTCTACTCCTGTCCTGACCTTCTCCCTTTCCTCTCTCTAGTGGTAATCATTAATTTGTTCTCTATATCTGTGATTCTGTTTCTTTTTTGTTATTTTCACCATGCTGCGCTAAGTCACTTCAGTTGACTCTGACTCTGTGACTCTGTGGACCGTAGCCCGCCAGGCTCCTCTGTCCGTGGGATTCACTAGGCAAGAATACTGGAGTGAGTTGCCATTTCCTTCTCCAGGGGATCTTCCTGACCCACGGGTTGAACCCATGTCTTATGTCTCCTGCATTGGCAGGCGGGTTCTTTGCCGCTAATGCCACCTGGGAAGTCTGTTATATTCACTGGTTTTGTATTTTTTAGATTCTGTGTATAAATGATATCATACAGTATTTGTCTTTCTCTGTCTGGCTTATTTCACTAGCATAATATCCTCTGAATCCATCCATGTTTTGCAAATGGCAAACTTTTATTCTTTTTTTATGGATGAGCTGTCCATTTATTGGATAACTCTCCTTCTTCTCCCACTCGGATGTAAGTGAACCCAGGACGTGGTCATTGCCCCATCTCTGATGACTACCGCAGTACCGGGTCTTTCCTAGATTGATGGACTAGCCAGGCCTTCCCCTCTACACTGGGGTGAGAGGAACCTGAGCTTGCTTATTGGGGAAGGAGAAGGGACTAGTGAAAAGAAAGAAGCTGGAGTTATTAAGGACGTGGGATAATTGAGGGACTGACGTATTGAAGAAGGTAGGGAAGATAAGATCATGAAGACAGGGAAGAGTTTTATGGGTTTTTTTTTGAGACTAAGGGAAGTGGGTGAATGTATGGGTAGATTTCAAGGTAGTGGAGGACCAAGATGAAGAGTATAAACCTGATGGTCTTACTGTTTGATGAAGTGGGAGGTACAGTTATCAGATGACAGAGAAGTAGACCAGGAGGAGGAGGAGGCTGCTGGATGAGATATAATGGTCTGAAGCTGCTGGATGAGTGGAGGGACTCCTGAACCCTGGAGGATCCCACCTAGGCTGGAACTCAGAACCTGGAGATGAAGCCTGTCACAGAAATGACTGGATTTTTCTTCTATAGTGAACAGGTCAAGAGAGAGGTGGAGGAGACAGAGGCTATGCTGATCCATGTTTGGGGGACTGGCAGATAAAAGGGGCTGTGTATCAATGGAACAGGAAAATAAGGATGCTGGAGGGGAGAAAACTTGAATGGTAAGAAAGTGAAGTCCAGAGCAGGAATAAGAGGGTAGGATCAAAACTTCTGGTGGCTTTCCATTCAAGTGGAAGAGCAAACTGTATGACAATGAGAAAGTGAGAAAAGGAAGGGTTGGCTGTGGTGATCAGAGAGACTTTTGGTGTTCTATTTCAAAGAACAGTTCCTGGTTGGGATGTGGCCACATGATTGACAAATTATTGATAAACAAAGGATTAGGTTACAGGAATGAAGAGGAACAGGATAATAAGGTGAGACCAGGGCCCGTTAGGTCATACTGTGAGTGAAGTCCTCCTTGGAGGCATCAGGAAAAACTGGCAGGGAACACACAGAGGAGGCCTCTAAAAATGTAGAGATGAGGAGCAGGAGTCTAGGGAGAAGGAAATGATGCTGGGAGGTGAGGAGAAGGGAGTTGGATCCCATGCCTAGGTTCTGGGTGCTTCTTGGCAGTTATTGTCTGGAGATGACAATGACCAGGGAAGTTTCGTTTCTCCTCATCTTGAGAAATGGGAGTGCTGAGGAAATGAGCAGCCTTAACCTGGGAGGGTTACAGGGAAGAAGAGAGTGGAGAATCCAGGACTAAGCTAAGCTAAAGCTGCTGAGATAATGCAAGTGTGAGACATTTGCTGGCTTGAGACTGAGGGTTCCTGGGGCATGGTGGAAGATAGGGTTAGAGGAAGAGATGGCAAAGGTGGGAGGGGGTCAGCACCAGGTAGGGATGAGGAAACCACAAGGGCTGGGAGAGATGATGCCTGGAGGGTCTTTCTCTTGGCAGATGTGGTTCGCAGGATGATTGACACTAGGGGTATGAATGAAGGGTTTTAGATAGTACTCTACTTTTTTTTAATGGCTTTACTGTGATATCTGCATACTGCACAAGTTCCCAATTAAAATATACAATTCAGTGGCTTTAGTATCTTCATAGAGAGGTGCAGCCATCACCACAGTCAATTTTAGAATATTTTCATTACCTCATTTCTTTGTCCTTTAGCTATCACCCTCTGTAACTCCAGTCTCCCTTCTTTCACCCACTGTCCCCCACCCCAAGCCTTAAGCAACCTCAAATCTCTTTTCTGTCTTTATAAAGTTCTCTATTCTGGATTTTCATGTGAACGGAAGTTGCATAATATGTGGACTTTTGTGCCTGGCTTCTTTTCACTTACCATGATGTTTTCAAGGTTTATCTCTGTTGTAGCTTGTGTCAGTATTTCATTCTTTTTTATTGTCAGATAATATTCCATTGTATAGATATACCACACTTTGTTTACCCATTTGCCCATTACTGGACATTTGGGTTGTTTACACTTCTTCACTATTATGAATAATGCTGATATTTATATACCAGTTTCTCTGTGGACATTTGCGTCATTTTCTTAAGTATATACCTAAAATGCAATTGCTGGGTCAAATGGTAACTCTTTTTAATTGTTTGAGAAAGTACGCGTGTTTTCCTAAGGGGCTGTACCATTTTATATTTCCACCAGCAATATATGACAGTTCCAATTTCTCCACATTCTTGCCAACATTTGTTATTATCTGACGTTTTTATTCTAGCCAGCCTAATGGAAATGAAGTGGTATCTCACTGTGGTTTTGATTTGCTTTCCCCAGTGATTAATGACATTTAGCATCTTTTCATGTATTTGTTGTCCATTTGTATCTCTTCCTTGGAGGAATGTCTATTCAGGATCCTTTGCCCATTTTTGAAGTAAGTCTTTTTTTTTTTTTTTTTTACAGTTGTATTGAGGTTGACACATTTTTAAAATGTACAATACGGTGGTATATGTATACATTGTGAAAGGACTTCCCCATTGAGTTAATTAACACACCCATCATCTCACTTATTTACCTTTTATTTTTTGGTGAGAACATATAAATTCTATTCTCTTAGAAAATTTCATTTATACAATGCCTGTTTTACTTTAGATCCTTAAGTCTTTTTATTACTGAGTTGTAAGAGTTCTTTATATATTCTGAATACAAGTTCCTTATCAGATAAATGATGTGCAGATATTTTTTCATTCTGTGCTTTGACTTTCACTTTCTTGATGGTATCCTTTGAAGCACAAAACTTTAATTTTCATGAAGTCTGTTTTTTTCTTTTGTTGCTCATACTTTTGGTATTATATCTAAGAATCCTTTGCTAAATCTGAGGCCATGAATATTTACCTGTTTTCATCCAAGAGTTCATAGTTTTTGCTCTTAACATTTAGGTCTCTGGTCCATTTTGAGTTAGCTTTTATATATAGTATAATGTAGGGGTCCAACTCGGAGAAGGCAATGGCACCCCACTCCAGTACTCTTGCCTGGAAAATCTCATTGATGGAGGACCCTGGTGGGCTGCAGTCCATGGGGTCCACTAAGAGTCAGACAGGACTGAGCAACTTCACTTTCACTTTTCACTTTCATGCATTGGAGAAGGAAATGGCAACCCACTCCAGTGTTCTTGCCTGGAGAATCCCAGGGACAGGGGAACCTGGTGGGCTGCCGTCTATGGGGTCGCACAGAGTCGGACACGACTGAAGTGACTTAACAGCAGCAGCAGGGGTCCAACTTAATTCTTGGCTGGCCTCTTGTTTCAGGAGTATTTATGAAAAAGGCTGTGTTTTCCCCATTGAATGGTTTTGGCATCCTTGATGTAATCAGTTGATCATAGAGGTATGGGTTTATTTCTGGACTCTCAGCTCTATTCCGTGGATCTATTTGTTTATCCTTGTGCCAGTCCCACACTGTCTTGAGTACTATTACTTTGTAACAAGTTTTGAAATCAGGAAATAAGAGTCCTCCTACTTTTTTCTTCTTTTTCAGGGTTGTTTTGGCTGTTCTGGGTTCCTTGCACCTAGATAGGAATTTCAGAATTGCTGTGTCAGTTTTTACCAAGAATTCATCTGGGATTCTGATACATATTGTACTGAATTTGTCAAATAGTTTGGAGGAGAATTGACATATTAACAATACAAAGTTTTCCAATCCATGAGCATGGGATGTTTTTCCATTTATTTAGATCTTTAATTTCTTTGAATAGTGTGTTGAGTTTTCAGACAATGTTTTGCACTTTTGATACATTTAATCCTAGGCATTTTATTCTTTTTTTAAAAAATGTATTTATTTATTTATTTGCCTGTGCTAGGTCTTAGTTGCAGCACAAAGGATCCCAGGTCCTCTGCGTTGGGGAGTGCAGTCTTAGCCACTGGACTACCAGATATTTTTTCTTTTGATGCTCCCCATCAGGTAGTATTTTGATAGGAAGTCCTCATATCAAGTGAAGGGGTAGAGTGAGTGGAGAGTTGAAAAAATGCCTCTCCAATTGTTGACAGGAGAAAAGAGCAGGGCATTTTCTGTGGTTCTTCAGGAGGCTGTATGCTTAGGTCTTTCGTTGTCTTGTGGCAGGGCGCTGAGGGATACATCAGCCTGGAAAGAACTCCATATAACCAAGAGCACATGGTTTTGTGCTGTGGGGGATGGGAGTGAGTAGGTGAAGATTGATCGCTCTTAGTTACTAGAAATGCAATCCAATTGGACTAACTCACATTAAATATTTAAATTACTAATACCCCTCCCCCAACTTCTGAGATTTATCAGCTTTTTCTACAAGGGGAAAATGAATAGCCCAGATGAATCACTAATTAGGAGAAACTTAGTAGCATTAAAGAGGAAGGAGACTGTTCGGGAAGTGTGAAAAATATTTTCAGATTTGATCTCGAAAGTTAGGGTTGTTTTGAGGAGAGAGGATGTCACAGCACAAGTTAAGAAGTCCAGTCTTACTTACTTGTCTGCTCTAGTGGTCACTTCCTCTCTCCTTCATCTGCTTTTTATGACTTTCCCCCTTGAACTCTGTTTATCCTGATTGTATTTTGCTACCCCCCAGTGACTCTCCTTAGCATGTGTATGAAGGGAAGGAGAGGTCATGCACATGCTTGTGTTTGGAGCATCCATAAGTCGAAGGTAGCACTTACCCTAAAGGCCTGCAAAATAGTTGTGAGGCTAAAATGTTTTATGTATATATATTTTTTCTTGTTTCTGGATTTCAGACCATAAATTTGGCCTAGTGTCATACTTATGACCATAAATGGAACCCACTGTAGAGATTATGTCTTGGAGATTAGCAATTTAGTATTTCATTATTTTGTGTATTATGAACCAGTAATTTTTTTTAGACTGCTCATTCTCTTTAGACTCATTAGAAAAGACTCTGATGCTGGGAAAGATTGAGGGCAGAAGGAGAAGGGGGTGACAGAGGATGAGATGGTTGGATGGCATCACCAATTCAATGGGCATGAATTTGAGTAAGCTCTGGGAGATGGTGAAGGACAGGGAAGCCTAGCGTGGTGCAGTCCATGGGGTCACAAAGAGTCGGACACGACTTAGCGACTGAACGACAGCAACGCTCTTTAATATATTTGTGAGTATTTGCGTGATAAATGCTGGGAAAATTTAATGGTAATTTTGTCTTTCCAGACCAAAAAAATGATAATTTTTGTCTTTAACTGAATTTCATATTTCATCTTATTTTTCCATTTGAGTTTTGCCTTTATAAAGCTCTAAGATCAGACTGAGGAAGAGCAACGTGCGTCTGGTTTACGGATGGTTCTGCACACCTTGCCGGCCCTCCTCAAAAGTGCATGGACGCCCCACTTCTGTCCATTCTCATATTTTGGTGCAGCTCTTTTTTCTTTTTTGTTGAGCTCTTTTGGTTGCATGAATTGGTATCTCCCTCAAGCTCGAGCAAGAGGTTGTTTATAGTAAGGATGCTGTGCGTGGGAACCGGAGACCCTGGGCACTTAAGCCCCTGGGGAAGTAAGACCTCTGAGTTATGGTGCCGGCGCAGGCAGCTGTGTGCACATCAGCAGCTGAAGTTGGCTTCTGTAACCCAGCTTTTCTGGTGGCCAGTTTCTTTAAGATCTCAAGAGATCTTTTATCTACATCATGACTTCTGTTTAAGTATAAGCTCTGGTCTGCAGAACTCCAGTTAAAGCACTGTTATCTCTCCATTTTCTCACCATCATTTCCTAGCTTCAGGACCCAGAGAGCTGCCAAGTCTTGGTGTTTCCTACTCCAGATGCTGAGAGGAAGCCGGTGCCAGCCCTCCCTGCTTTCCGCTCCAGGCCACGCCTCTGGCACCTGGCTAACCTAGGGATGGGCTTCTCCGGAGTCCGATGCCCATCCCTGATGCTGTTTTCTGTGTCTGAGGAGGGCTCCCCAGGTGATAGAAAACAGGATACCTGTAGAGCCACCCCCTACAGCAAGATCTTGGCCAAGAACTTCCCCCAGAGGAAGGGAGGACTGTACCCTCCACCCTGCAGTCCCCACCACAGACCTGCAAAGGACATAGGTGTCAATGAGAGTTGCTCTGGGAAAAACTGGCACTAAATTAAACCTTGAATTTTAAATAACCCTACTGATGGTATATCCTTAAATAGATGAAAATAAGAAGTCAGTGATTTTTTTTTAAAAATTTGAATAGAAAGCTTGTTGAACATTGTAGGAGGAAATGAAACAAACACAGAAAGTGAAATTAACTGAGCTGCCCCCCCCCCCACCACCGGAGAAGGCAATGGCACCCCACTCCAGTACTCTTGCCTGGAAAACCCCATGGATGAGGAGCCTGGTAGGCTGCAGTCCATGGGGTCGCTGAGGGTCAGACCTTACTGAGCAACTTCACTTTCACTTTTCCCTTTCATGCATTGGAGAAGGAAATGGCAACCCACTCCAGTGTTCTTGCCTGGAGAATCCTAGGGACGGGGGAGCCTGGTGGGCTGCCGTCTATGGGGTCGCACAGAGTCGGACACGACTGAAGTGACTTAGCAGCAGCCTCAGCCGCCCCCCGCCCCCCGACAAAGGGGGAATAATAAAAGTCACTGAATACATTGTTTTATTTTCTTTTTAAAAGTATATAATGTCCTTTTTTCCCCCCACTTTATTGATGTGTAATGTGTTATGAAGGTAGCATCTCTTCCTACATTTGAATCTGCTATTTATTTAACATGAAGTAAAAACTTCTATAGTTTGTGTTTGAGTCATCATTTCTTCTGTAGAATAACAAAAATGCAACCAAGTATTGATAGATTTTACAGATCTAATTTGCATGTTGAACAATTCATGAATCTGTCAGCATTCCATCTAGTAAGCAGAGAGGAGCTCCCGAGGCTTGCAGAGAAGGAGAGGTTTTCAAAGCAAGACAAAGAAGCCATAAACAAACAAAAGGATTATTTCTGGTTTAGGTAACCTCCCTGGGGGGACAGAAGGGGATTACCTCATCTTCCTTTGGGGGATCGAAAGAGTGACCTCATTGGGCTGACTAGAAAATTCCACACTTCGGGAAAGGTTGTAATGGCAGTGAGTGCTGAGTCTCTTCAGTCGTGTCAGACTCTTTTCAACGCCATGGACTGTACCCTTCCAGGCTCCTTTGTCCATGGGATTCTCCAGGCAAGAATACTGGAGTGAGTTGCCATTTACTTCTTCAGGGAATCTTCCCGACCCAGGGATCAAACCCGAGTCTTCTGTGTCTCCTGCATTGGCAGGCGGGTTTTTTACCACTAGCACCAACTGGGCAGCCTTGTAATGGCAGACTGGTTAGGAATTAAGTCTTGGTTTGAGTACAAGTAACTCCATGTTGGGCCTGTCATCTCTTTTTTTTTTTAACACTTCTGATAGAATTATGGAATTTTTAAATGTTTGCATTAGTTACAAATTTAGAATCATTCTACAACTGCTCAGCAAGTTAGTTTTTAGAAATTTAAATCAAAATTCTGTGAGTAAAATAGCAATTAAAGATGTACTCTTGTACAAGAAAATAACAAAAGATGTTAACCTAAAACCAGAAATTAATCTTTTGATTTAGTATTACAAGTTTAATTCATACAAAGGATTTATCTAGGATTCTTTCAAATAAAAATACATACATAAAAGAATTATGGTGTTTATTTTTAAATGACTATTACTTCATAAAGTGTGAAATTATGGAAAAATTCAAACAATATGGAAGTGTATCAGTGGAAAATAAAGCTCTTTGCCCCCTAACCCCACCCCTATCCCACTATCCAGGTTTAAAATATTAAAGCTTGACCATGTGTTCTCTGTGATGTTTTGGAACAGGTTTAAACTTCTTAGTACTACTACTACTACAAAGTCGCTTCAGTCGTGTCCAACTCTGTGCGACCCCATAGACGGCAGCCCACCAGGCTCCCCGTCCCTGGGATTCTCCAGGCAAGAACACTGGAGTGGGTTGCCACTTCCTTCTCCAATGCATGAAAGTGAAAAGTGAAAGTGAAGTTGCTCAGTCGTGTCCGACTCTTAGTGACCCCATGGACTGCAGCCTACCAGGCTCCTCTGTCCATGGGATTTTCCAGGCAAGAGTACTGGAGTGGGGTGCCATTGCCTTCCTATTTTTACAGTTTGACTTGGTCTTTAGCATCTCAGGGTAGCCAATGCACCATGGGAATTGCAGAGTCCCTCTGCCTTGGCTGGGAGAGGTTGGAAAACTCAAGCCCTTTGGAGAGAATTAAATTAAGACCCAAACCATTTGTCTACATCATACAGTTATGAAGGCAGTCTTGGGCAATGAGAAGACAAGGGTTGGGAAGTGGACTTGCCATTTTTCCCTTCCTTTGTGACCTGGGGCAACTTAATCCCTCCTTCTGTTTTCTTAACCTGTGAAGTGTGTGCTTAGTCACTCATCCATGTGCAACCCTATGTGACCCCATGGACTGTAGCCCACCAGACTCCTCTGTCCATGGAATTCTCCAGGCAAGAATTTTGAAGTGGATTGCAATTTCCTTCTCCAGGGGAATCTTCCCAAACCAGGTCTCCTTCATTGCAGGCAGATTCTTTACTGTCTGAGCCACCAGGGAAGCCCTGTAAAGTAAGGACATTTAAATCTCTTTCACAGGATGGTTGTGAAGTTTACACAAGGAAACACAGAATGCTTTGTTGGAGAAATTCAGCCAGTTGGGGATACAGAGGATATTCAAAGGTTGTGATGAAAGTGAGGTTAATGCCAGCAGGGAATCGCATAACTCACTGAGTAATGGGGGCCAAGAGCTGGGGCAAGAGCTGGTAGGTGATTTCTGGGCAGCATCGTGGAAGAGGAGTGGGACTTGGCAGGAGGATCTGGAAGGGGTCAAGAACCCGCGCAATCATTGTTTCAGCCAAATCCCCAGATGGATGCAACCCATGGCCTACTTCTCCAGTGATGCAGAGATTCCTTCAATAACCAGGACTCTTTGAGCTGCTCCTCCTTCCACCCTCTGCCCCTTTGCTCATCCCAGTCCCTCTGCCTAAAATGCCTTTTTCCTGTTGCCTTCTGGGCTAAATCATGCCACTGTTTAGGCCTCAGCTTAAGTACTTTCTCAGTAACACTTTCCCAGGTGACATTGCCACACCTCCCTATTTAGGTTTGCTCACCTCCTGCAGGAGCTCTTTCCTCTGCCTGCTCTGGGTTCTTTCCTCCCCAACACTACGTGGGACTGGAGGCCAGAGCTGGTGTTCTTGCTTCCTCGTATTCCCTAGGGTTCCAGGGACGTTTTTAGAGATTCAGAAAACACTTGTGGATGATAATCATCTGGAAAAATGAGGTCAGACATACTTTGTCCAAATAAAGGCAGATTCTGACCTTGCAGTCATAGCCACCTTTCCATTGTCAGGTGCATGTCTGTAGTCAGGGGATTTAATTTTTTTGGGGGGTGCGGGAAGGGGCAGGGAGTAGGTGTTAACTCCAATGAGCTGTTGTAATAAATGAGGGTTTGAGAAACAATAGACATGCAGGGTCTGGAATCAGCTGATGGGCTGCCTGCATCGACTGTGAGTCAGAGTCAAGGTTCCAACCTTTGTCCTTCTTGAGGCCACACCATCTCTTATCTGAACTCTGGAGTAGTTTAGATGTCAAAGGAATGGGCTGGTGATAGTGATACTGGGTTGATAGTGAAACCATCAGGGCCGCTCTCAGTGGTGGATCTCTGGGTATCTTTTCATCCTCTCCATCTCAGTGCTAACCAGCATGCCCTGCTGTGCCTCATGGCCCCTCTGCTCCCTGATATCTCCAGCCCCTTCTGATTTTCCCAAGATTTCGACTGGCCTGACTCTGCCTGATCTTCAGTTCGAAGGCTTGTCATCATCCAGCTGCCTTGGTCTTGCCATGTCCCAAACGCCCAATCGTTTGGGTGGACCGAATGAAGGTGGACCGATCTTCATTCTGGTGTAGTCTGCAGGGGCTGGGGTCTGGGAGGAGCACAGGTATACTTTTCAGAGACCCAGAGGGCAGGTTCTCGGTGAGAGTTTGGGCGGGAGGCCCTGAGGGGCCTATCTACTCCTGTATGGAGGTTCCAAATCACCAAGTGTTGTATCTTATTTTTCAGATTGATCGTGTTCTGTGTTGAAGATGTTTCCAGAACAGCAGAAAGAGGTATGTCTTAAGAAATCAGAAAATAAAGACTTCATGTGCTTTGACTCACTGCAGGTTGGATCTTCGTTCTCTAACCATAAATCTGTAGAGGAAAGTCAAGATACCATAGAGCATCATAGAAGGGGGCTAATGAAAGAACAAAGCATTTGTCTTCCTGCACCCACACCCCCTCTCCCCAGCACTGCTGCAGCCATCTTGGCCCTTATTCTTTGGTTCCAGTGGCTGCACTTTCTCTCTGCTCACTCCCATCCACTGCTTCTGAAAGTATCGTCCATGACTCAGAATTCTCCCAGGCTCTGCTCCCCGCTTTGCTCTGAACAGTCTCCCTTTGGCCTGCTGTCTCGGGTTTTCTGCTCTGTTACTTAATTCTGAATTCCCCCACCTTTGGTAACCACCCGGGGTGACTGTCTGCCATAGTTTCAGTTTTGTCCTGCTTGTTGCCTATTAGATCTCTGGGATTGGTTTCACGTAATCTGGGGAAGGCTGTCTCTTCCCCATCCCAGCCTGGCCTCCCAGGCTTCCGACCCCAGCTTCCTGAGTTGCTGTCTGGCTGAGAGATGGGTAGGATGACCAGCACACCAGCCGTGGGTTGAGCAGTCTCCTTCGGAAGAACCTGTTTGTCTGCCCTGCTGATTGTAGTACACATGTCATTACTAGGTGAGCTGAATGAAACTCAGTAGTTTCATTGGCCCTTTCCAGGTTCAATCACATGTGTACACACAACAGTTCTGTGTATACACACATAGTCGCAGACACAGTCAAACACGGCTGCATGGTCCTTATAGTTTGCTTTGCCCAAATGTAAAACCCTAAACAATCCATTTCAGAGAGTCCTTCCAGAAAACTTCTTTGCTAGATCTCTCCTTCTTTCTTTCAGCCCCGTGTTTGAGTTTAGGGTCTCTTCAGTAGTCCAGCCCACTTCCACACTTGTAGTCCAGGCTGCCCCCCACCCCATTTCCAAAGGCAGCGTTTTTGTTTTTTAGCTTTTAAAAATTGGTATAACGCATGTAATTGCAGTAAATGCATAAAATGCCCTTATCTTATGTATGCAGCTCAGTAGATTTTCACTTACGTGTATAACTGTGTAACCACCACTCAGCTCAAGGTATGGATGCTTCCAAAATCCCAGAAGGTACCTTATATCCCTTTCCAGTCAGTCTCCCTAACATCCTCACAGAGTGAGCTCCACACAATACCATGACCAGGGATGCTTTTTCCTTGTCCTTGTATTAAACAGTACTGGGACCAAGCTGCTTGCCTCAGGAAACACCTTCTCTGTGAAGCTGGCCAAACTGCAAGTCCTCACACTGCCATCACTTCCAGTAGTGATTTCAAGTTCAGGGGTTCCCCAGACCAGCTTCAGTTTTGATTATTCCACAAGAAAGACTCAACGGAACTCACTGAGAGCAGTTAAATTTGCGGTTATAGTTTATTACAGAGCAAGGATGCCAGTTAGGATCAGCTGAAGGGAGAGGTGCAGAGGGTCAACCTGGGGAAGGGTCCAAATGCAGAGCTACTGGGTGTGATAGTAGCTCTCCTCTGCATGGTAATGCCTAAGAGAAGCTCCCCGGAGCCTTTGGTGTCCAGAGATTTAGAGATTTCTCTGAGGCTCATCCTGCCTGCTGGAGAAGACTCTCGAGAGTCCCTTTGACTGCAAGGAGATCAAACCAGGATATTCAGATACTGATCTCAATCCTAAAGGAGATCAACCCTGAATATTCCTTGGAAGGACTGATGGTGAAGCTCCAATACTTTGGCCACCTGATTTGAAGAGCCAACTCATTGGAAAAGACCCTGATGCTGGGAAAGATTGAAGGCAGGAGAAGAAGAGGGTGGCAGAGGATGAGATGGTTAGATAGTATCACTGACTTAATGGACATGAACTTGCACAAACTCTGGGAGATAGTGGAGGACAGGAAGGCCTGGCGTGCTACAGTCCATGGGGTCCCAGAGTCAGACACGACTTAGCGACTGAACAGCAACACATCCTGCCTGCATGGCCAGTCTTTAGTGTCCACTCCTCCTGGGATCAGGCCTTTAGTCTCTAGTTCCTCCAGAGGTCATAGCTCATACAGTGTGACCTTAAGCCTTCAACATATTCACATTGTTAGACTGTCCTGTGGTCAAAGCCCAGGCAAACAAAGATACTCTTGTCACTCAGGACATTCTGGGGGCCTAGAGATCACCTCCCAGTAGTCAGAGGCAGAGGCCAGACCTCCCTTCAGGTAAGCTGAATACTTCACTACACACCTGTATTGGCCTGAGCCCTGGGCAGGCTATGCCAAGGGAGCAGGGCTGTGCTGACAGCCAGCATTATTCCAAAGGCACATTTTAAAAATTGTTCTCTTGGGGGGAAAAGCTACCCATGAAAGCAAGAGAGACTTTTTTTCCAGTTAGAAGCGTTTCTTTTTCCTTTTGACTTGGCTGGTTTAATCGCTTGATGTTAATTTTTAGTTCATTTCAGTTCATAAAAACTAGACACAAATTTTAACCGACTACATTTTATTGACCTTGCGAAAGTCTTTTATTATAAATAATTATGAAATATTATGACATTAAGGTTATATAACATTATAACCTTAATGTTATTATAACATTAATGTTTCTCTGGTGGCTCAGTCAGTAAAGAGACCACTTGTAATGCAGGAGACCTGGGTTCAATCCCTGGGTCAGGAAGATTCCCTGGAGAAGGAAATGCAACATACTTCAGTATTCTTGCCTGGAGAATCCCATGGACGGAGAAGCCTGGTGAGCTACAGTCCATGGGGTTACAAAGGGTTGGACATGACTGAGCACATGGCACACACAGAGTGTTAATGCAGCTGCATAACGTTAAAGAATTTTAAACTGGAAAGTCCTTCAACTGAAAAGGAAAATACCCATAAGGAGAAAGAGGTATAATGCCTAGAAATTTACTTTGGCCTCTGTTAGCAAGAAACCAGCACAGCAAAGCGAGATTCTCAATGTGCCATAGCACATTCATGTTCAACACATATCAGTTCATTTTCTGCATGTGGTCAGAGTGACTTCCTGGCTTCTAACACGTTGCTCTTAGAACAAAGTGCAAATTCCTCAATGTGGTTTCTAAGGCCCCAGATGATCTTACCCTGGTTCTTTCCCCAGGCTCGCCTCCCACGCTTCCTCCACCCAGCGACCATCTCACTCCTTATTTCAGGGACTTTGCTCTTGCCTGGAGAATCCCAGGGACAGCGGAGCCTGGTGGGCTGCCGTCTATGGGGTCACACAGAGTTGGACACGACTGAAGCGACTTAGCAGCAGCAGCAGCCCTGGGCTCCTATGCTTTCACAGATGTTTTTCCCACTGCTTTCACACCACTTTGGCTGGCTGACTCCTCCTTATTTTTCAGGCCTCAGCTTATAAGTCAAGAAGAGGCTTTCCTCAAGCCTCAGTTATCAAGGTATTTTTATCTCAGCACCTACCCAGCAGCACCCTGGAGTCAGTGCCAGTTAGCAGTGGAGGAGGTTTTGGTGGAGACTTTAAATATTCTAGTGGCTGGTGGCTGTTTAGTGGAAAAGAATTCAATTCCCCCACAACTGGGTGTGTAAGGGCTGAATGCAGTATCCCTAATTATTCTAGAATCTGGACCCAGGGGGCAGTGTGTGTATAAGCACTTGGCACTCAGTGCCCACAGGAGACATTACTAATTAATCATGAGGTTGGCACATGAATTGAGACCTAGTTACCATTCTTGTTCAAGATGCACACCGGGGAACTCCCTGGCAGTCCAGTGGTTTGAATTCCATGCTTTCACTGCTAGGGCCTGGGTTTGATCCCTGGTTGGGGAACTAAGATCCCACAAGCCAAGCAGTGTGGCAAAAAAAAAAAAGAAAGTTTAAGATGCATGTGGCCCCAGACTGACATCTTGGTTCCACCTAACTGGTAGTGCCAGCCTAGAAGTTTGGTAAATTTTTCTTTTAAAGATGGGGAGGCGGGGTAGTGGGGAGTCAATTGCACTCTCTCGTTAAAATAGCTTTATTACTGCAATAAATCTAGAGAGAGGAGAGCAGGGAGGGAGAGGCTCCCTTGTTAGTTAAACATGTTCCATTTGCACATTGGTTTGAATTCCCACGAGAGCAGTATCCGTGCTGATGGATCTTCCCCATAAAAAGGCCTTGGCACTGGGCCATTGTAAAATTAAAATGAATTCAGATTCATTCATGCATGCAGCTTTAATTTACAATTAAAATATTATGGTTACATATTTTAATAAGAATAATTAGATGGACCCAACTGAATCAACTCTTCTGTTTAATGAGACAGAACCCAGAACCCTTATGAAAAGGCAGGTGGCTGTGACAGGAAACACGTTTCAGACAGTGTCTTTTGTGGAGTCAGGCATTTTTGTTCTCTGTATATCTGAATGTCCAGAATGAACAGTTTGAGTTTTCTACATTACTAAGGCCCTTTGGCTCCAGCTACATGGAGCTCATTTTATGTGATATGTAAATAAGCAGTTTACAGTCTTTCATGGAGTCTGACATTCTAGACCCTCCAATAAACTGGGTTTGTTCCTCTGCCCAGGGCTTTCTTGGTTTAAGTGAGACAGTCTTGTGTGTGTGATGTGACAGGAAGGGTGTGCTGAGACCTGTTTTGTGTGTGTGTGTGTGTGTGTGTGTGTGTCTCCCCAGCTCTCCTGAATCATGATCGCTGAGTTAAACTTCTAGAGATTCATGCCTTTTGGATAAGAGTTTTTATTCCTTCAAAATGTACATACTTTATTGGATATAATGTCAGTTACCATTTATTCGGGCTTCACTGGTGGCTCAGATGGTAAAGAATCTGCCTGCAGTGCAGGTTCGTTCCCTAGTTGAGAAGATCCCCTGGAGAAGGGAATGGCTACCACTCCAATATTCTTGCCTGGAGAAGTCCATGGACAGAGGAGCCTGGGGCTACGTGCGTGCCATCACAAAGAGTCAGACACAGCTGAGCGACTAACACTTTCCACTTCACCATTCATTGACACTTGAGTGACAATAAATCCATTAGCTCTGTGGCAGGAGGTATGCTGAGCAGAGTAGAACCAAAGTGGGTCTGGGAAAGTTCCAGGCCCCATGAGGACCCAGCCACTCAGGCCCCTACAGGGAGAGTTAGGAGGGAGGTGCTGCTATTTTGGATGCGTTGGCTCTGAGCTTGACACTTAGATGTCCAAGATACACTTAGGCTGATTGATGGTAACATTTTGGGCTTGCTCTAGGAAAGCATTTTTTAATGTTGATTCCTGATTGGAAACTGACTAAGCTGGAACCCACGAATAATATTAAAGAATATCCATAAGCAAGGCCTCTACCTGGTGTCCTGTGATGCTGGGGACTTTTGAAGGGAAGCGACAAGACAAGACATGACCCTTTCCCAATCGCCAGAAATCAATTTGTTTTTCCTTCCTCCTTTCCTCCCTACATATGTGATATGGTATAATAATCGGGGAAACTGGGTATATAGTTTCCACATATCCCATATAGGATATATGGGAATTCTCTGTTATTTTTGAACAGTTTTCCTGTATGTTTAAAACTGTACTAGAGTAAACAATTTGTTTTAAAACAAATAACATTGAATTGTATGTGCTCACACATGAAGATTTCTAAAAGATTGTACAATGAATAAACCAAGGTATGAAGCAGTATTTACAGTGTGCTCCCATTTGCATTAAAATTTATATATTCATGTATATATATATCCAGGTGGCTTCCCAGGTGGCTCTGGTAGTAAAAAACCTGCCTGCCAGTGCAGGAGATGTAAGAGACTCAGGTTCAATTCTGGGTTGGGAAGATCCCTTGGAGAAGGAAATGGCAACCCACTCCAGTATTCTTGCCTGGAAAATTCTATAGACACAGCAGCCTGGAGCTCTACAGTCCATGGGGTTGCAAAGAGTTGGACACAAGTGAGCACATCCATATACAGACACATATATATGCTATTTATGTATATAATATTATATATATGTGCACATATATATATGCTATATCCATATATATGCCAGATATATATATATATTATATATATATAAAATATTAAAAATAGATAAAAGTCCTAGATAGGTAGACAAGAAACTAGGAGTACAATTGGAGGGGGACTTCATTTTCATGGTGTTATCTGAATTTGCGATTGTATCTTCTCTCTCTAGTTACATAATATTTTATTTTTATAATAATGAAAAAAACTTATTTTCCAAAGGTAGATAAGTATTAGGATGTCATTGTGTTAGTGGTGTTAGTACTGGCTGAACTCATGGTTAGCTCTTTTAGCTCCACATTTCTGACTTACTTTCACTTTCGGGCGCCATATGTCTCTTCGTAGAGCACTCCTCTTGAGATGAGTTCCATCCCTTTTTCTCTTCCTCTCTTGCTTCTCTTCTTTTACTGGTTTTAACTTTTCATTATAAAATTTAAACATATACAAAGTAGAAAAATATAATGAACCCTTATATGCTTAAGGGTTCAACAATTAACACATTATTAATTCATGACCAAACCCCACCCCCACCCATTTCCTTCTGCTACCACCCGGTGAATGATCTGAAATAAATTTTAGGCATAGTGTAATTTCATCTGTAAATATTTCAGTATGCATTTCTAACAAATGACCCTTCTTAGAAACACACCACATTATCACACCTTAAATAACTAACATTAACTCCTTTATACCATCAAATATTCAGTGTTCAAGTCTCCCTGATGATGTTGAAAAAAATTTTGTATATTTGGTTATCCTAATTCTGATGCAAATAAGGAATACACATGGCATTTGGTTAATGTATTGCTTAAAACCTCTTATTCTGCCCTTTTTCCCCCTTGTGCAATTTATTTGTTGAAGAAACTGCATCTTTTGACCTGTAGACATTTTCATATTCTGGATTTTGCTGATCTTTCATGTTCTTGTGCTGTAGTTTAACACAGGTTGGCAATTATTTCTTGTTGTAAAAGGTGAGTCTTTTTCCACTCACTTTTCCTAATGTATTATGAGATGCAGAAAGGTAACTGTACTTAATTCTGGACGCTGCTCATGTAGAGAAGCTTGTAACATCACAAATTATTATAATTCATGTAAAAGGCAAAGCTCACCCACAGTTATTTATTCTGAAGTAATAAAAGCTTTCTTAAAAGTCATCATTCAAAACTGCCAGAGCTTGGCATTTAAACCTACTTCAAGCTATAAAGTGACAAGTAACATCCCTTGTAGTATGTCTTTTAGGTTATTTATTATAATTGTTATCAGGAAATAAAGGAAGGTTACTTGGTACATTTCTTCTGCCTTTCAAGCATGTTATTTGTAAAATAATGTAGTTTGTGTGAAACGGGCTAAATTTTAGTTTTGAGATTGTTATGTGGGAGTCTTGGCTAGAACCCTGGTGAATAAGGTGTTGGGTTAAATTCTGTTCTCTGCTGGCACTGAGCCGGGGCTCAACAGATTTTAACTTAATGAATGAGTCTTCCAGTTCAAATACATGAACATATAAAACAGTATATACTTTGGAATAGGAAAAAAATGTTCTGAGAAAGGGAGTACAAAATGAAACAAGTTTTCATTTTTGTGATAGAAAATTCTCATCAAGGCTATAAAAAACTGAAACTCACTAGCACCTAACACCTTCTGCTTTGGGTCTTAGCTTTTGTCTGTATTCATCTTTTTGTAATCCGAATAAATGTTTTTTCAGTTAACACAGTTATGTTTACTGTACTATAAAGATTAAAGCTAGACTGCAGTGAAGATTTAAAAAGTATACCTGTCAAGATGGCTAAAATAAAAAAATAGCAATAATACCGTTAGAAACTGTGATAGGTATGTAGTGACATATCATCGTGGTATTAGTTTTCATTTCCCTAATGGCTTCCTGGGCAGCTCAAATGGTAAAGACTCTGCCTACAGTGCGGGAGACCTGGGTTCGATCCCTGGGTTGGGAAGATCCCCTGGAGAAGGGCATGGCAGCCCACTCCAATGTTCTTGCCCAGAGAATTCCATGGACAGAGGAGCCTGGCGGGCTACAGTCCATGGGGTTGCAAAGGGTTGGACCTGACTGAGTGACTAGCACACGTGCACAGTGGCTGATGACGCTGCACGCCTTTTCATGTGCTTCACTGCCTGTGTGTCCTCCTTAGTGAAATGTCTCTTCATGTGTTTTGCCCATTTTCTAGTTGAATTATTTGTTTTTTTTTTGTTTTAAATGTTGGGTTTTGAGAATTCTTTATATATTCTAACTACAAGTCCTTTGAAGAACTAGTGATTTGCAGATATGTTCTTCCAGTCTGTAGTTTGTCTTTGCAGCCTCTTTGCAGGAGGTAACAGAGCAAAGGCTTTTAATTTTGGTGAGGTGAATTTAGCTCTCTTTCCTTTTTTTAAAAAACATTTTAAAGGATTTATTTATTGTATTTTTTTTTTGTCTGAAGTGTGTGACATGCAAGATCTTAGTTCTCTGACCAGGGATCAAACCTGTGCCCCCCTTCATTGGGAGTGTTGAATCTTAACCACTGGGCCACCAGGGAAGTCCTTAGCTCTCTTACCTTGTATGCATTATACTCTTGGTGTCAAATCTAAGAGCTTTTTGTCTAACTTTAGGTTGCAAAAATTTTCTCCTATATTTCTTTTTTTTTTTTCTATATTTCTTTTCTAAAAGTTTTTTTGTTCATTCAGTTGCTAACTCATGTCCCACTCTTTGTGACCCCATGAACTACAGCATGCCAGGCTTCTCTGTCCATCACTCTTTCCCTGAGTTTGCTCAAGCTCATGTCCATTAAGTCCGTGATGCCATCCAACCATCTTATTCTCTGTTGCCCCCTTCTCCTCTTGCCCTCAATCTTTCCCAGCATCAGGGTCTTTTCCAGTGAGTCAGCTCTTCGCATCAGGTGGCCAAAGTATTGGAGTTTCAGCTTCAGCATCAGTTCAGTTCAGTTCAGTTGCTCAGTCATGTCCGATTCTTTGCGACCCCATGGACTGCAGGCTTCCCTGTCCATCACCAACTCCCAGAGCTTGCTCAAACTCATGTCCATTGAGTTGGTGTTGCCAGCCAATCCATAAATATATACAAAGAAGTATATACTTCTTCATTTTTTTTCAACAGCATCTTATAATTTTCAGCATACAGAACCTATACATCCTTTGTTTTTGAATCTTCTAGGAAATCAATTGGTTAATTAATTCTCAAGCATTTCATGAGCACTTACTAATGGGTGCCAGTACTGTGCTTGGTGCTAGAAATATGAAAATAAAATATAAGGCCTTTGAGAGGCTGCTGCTGCTAAATCGCTTCAGTCGTGTCTGACTCTGTGCGACCCCATAGATGGCAGCCCACCAGGCTCTGCCGTCCCTGGGATTCTCCAGGCAAGAACACTGGAGTAGGCTGCCATTTTCTTCTCCAATGCATGAAAGTGAAAAGTGAAAGTGAAGTCACTCAGTCGTGTCTGACTCTTAGCGACCCCATGGACTGCAGTCTACCAGGCTCCTCCGTCCATGGGATTTTCCAGGCAAGAGTACTGGCTAGTGGGACAGAATTTCAGGATAGCATGCTGGTTGGACTGATGCTGTAGCTAATAGCAAAGAAAATAATTTTTTTCCACTCCAGAATAATGGACTTATGTGAAATTGAAAATACAGTGAAATTGGAGATTTATTATTTATTGCTTAAGAACCACCAGATAGAATGTGTTTAAGGCACAGGCTTTGGAGCAAGGCAGACCAGAGTTTGAAACCTAGCTGAGCCTATTGGCCATTTGACTTTGAGCCAGTTGTTCAAGCTTTAGAAGCCAATTTTTTTTTTTTTTTGTCTGTAAAATGGGGTAATAATATTACTGACCTCTTAGGATTGTTGTAAAGATTAAAGGAAAACGTGTGTAAAACACCACAGTGCATGACCCATATGCATGCTTTGTTCAGTACAATGATTTTTACTGTTGATTTCATCTCATATAAGGACTAAGGGAAAAAAAACAAGGTAGATGGATACATGGATAAAGGTTGAACGTGGAATGGGGCTGGGAGAGGGCAGGGGGTACACTGAAACCAAGGTGTGATTATTATAAGACAACATAGGAATTAGATTTTCAAAGAGTGCAGTAGTCTTTCTTCAGAAGCCTGTTTTCACATGGAGAACAGTAGGGATCAGTTAGCTTAAATTTTTAATTCTACTCTGCCTGACTTCTTCTTCATACTAGAAATAATCATTAGGCCCAAGAAGTCATTAAAGTGTTTAATAAGGTTATTAAATTGACTAACTGCTGCTGCAGAAGCAATTTTCATAGGAAATCCATATGATTCTAGGTATGGAACTTGGAGCTGTCCTTTGTGGCTGACAGGCTGTCAACATTCCCTTGAAGGATGGTGGGCAGGATCATGAGGGATGTGTCTAATTAAGGGATTATAGGTGAGCCTTGGCTTCCTGGGTGTGCTGTTCATAGCTGGAAGTATCGAGAAACTTCACTAATTCCTACTAATTGTGGAGTGGGGGAGGGGAGGCCCATCTGAATTATGGAATATTTTAAAATAAATGTACTTTTATTACTTTCAAGTACGTATTTTAACTCCAACTAGGCAAACAAATTGTCATCTGGTAGAAGTCTTAGGGGACTCCGGTTATTGGAGCTCTCAGGATGATTTTCAATTATTTCTATGTAAATAGGTGCTTCTGGAGTTGTTTAGGGTGCTCAAAAAACAGTTGATTCTCATAGATCTTAAACATTGCTCTTGTAGCCATGTGCTGTTAATTGGCACGCCCTTAGAGGAAGGGGTTTGTTAAATTAAGATAAACTTTAGACCAGCTGCTAAATAACTTATCATTAATTCATGGAGTCCAAGAACTCAAGTGGATGAGGTTTTTATTTCAGTTGAAGTTTGATCTCATCTTTATTTTCCCACCTGAAGACAATTCATTGATTCCTACAGGCATTCATTTATTCATTAAGTGATATTAATGGACTGCTTTGGATGTGCCAGGCACTCAAGTTATACTGCAAAGCCTAAGCTACCCTAAAGGAGCTTAGCATCTAGTGAAGGAGGCCTGCAGGTAAGTACAGTGCAACAAGGCACGGTGAAAAAGGATGCCCAAGGTCTGCCCGGAGGCAGTAGGGTCTTGAAGAGTTCAAATTCATCAGACTGGAGGAATCTGAGGATTTCCAGAGGAATTCCAGAAGGATTTCTAGAGACTGAGTTACGTTTTGAAAATGGATTTGAGTTAGCAAAAAATAAAAGAACCAGATGACGATAAAGGAAAAAGCAGAAAGCGGGATGAGGACAGCAGTCCAGGCGAGAGAACAGCGTGTTCAGAGGCGCGCAGGCGTGAAATGGCCTGTTATGTGACCCAAGCTTCGCCTTTGGAGACAAGTAGAGTGAGAATCATGAAAGGCTGTATTGTGCTAGCTACAGAGTTTGAACTTGATCTTGAAGGTCATGGGACAGGTTTTGTAGGATTTTCAGCAGGAAAATGACATCATCAGATGTGTGCTTTGGAACTGTTCTTGTTTTACTCTGGGGAATGAATTGGATACAGGCCCAGAGATCAATTAGTAGCACTTGCATTAACATTGGGCATGCTATCCGTCCTTGGGTCAGAGCACTCACAGAGGGAATAGAGTGGTGGGTGTATCAAAGGAGGGTGAAACTGCAGGACTTGGTCAGTGAGTCAAAGACAGAAGTCTGGGGACTCTGGATTTTTGGCTGGGGTTGCTGGGGATGAGATGAGGAGGAGGATGTGGGAAGGGTGTGGACTCTGTGAGCTAGTGGGATATTCAAGTGAACCTTCTAGGCAGGAGGCTGGATATGTGGGGAGATGCCTGAATGGAGATGGAGAGAGAATCATCAGTTCGTGCTGAGTGCTTGAAACCATATGTTTGGATGAGGTCACCCTGGAATGGTAACAGGATGTGAAGAACAGCAGCTTGGGATGGCTCTCAGGGCCACAGAGACGTGGAAGGGAATGAGAAGGAAGGAAGCTTACCATTTAGCACTTCAACCAAGTTAAAGATTTTCAGGACTGAGAAAGTATTTGGAGACTTAGCATCATAGTTAATTTTTAGTGTACATTTAAAGTGCATTGCTGTGTTCTTAGGAGATTTTTTTTTTCCCAGCATAGTTTTAGAATCTGTTTTCAACATATCCTTCCCTGCATAAAGATTAGATGTAATGAGTATTAATAAAGGTAGAATCTGAGAATTCTAACCCATTAAGATGAAGAAACTAGGTTCCTTACTGTAATTTGTCATTATGATATTCATTCCTTCTACAAATATTATGAGGGGCCTGCTCCGAGCGAGTCCTGTAAAATCTTTAGGTCTCTCTGCCTTTTACTGAAAAATTACAGTATTAAAGTATTTGCTACTAGGTTCTTAAATTAATAAATTTGTACTTTAAAAAGATAATTGGGTTAGCTTTTCTGAATTGCTTATTACCAAGGTCTATGGGCGGAGAAGGCAATGGCACCCCACTCCAGTACCCTTGCCTGGCAAATCTCATGGACGGAGGAGCCTGGTAGGCTGCAGTCCATGGGGTCTCTAGGAGTCGGACACGACGGAAGCGACTTAGCAGCAGCAGCAGCAGCAAGGTCTATGGGAAGACTTTCATGCTTTGGGTTTTTAAGCACTTTCCTTTCTATATAATATTTGATTTCATGTAGCACAATAAAAATTTTCCTGGTGCTTTCACAGGTATTTTATAATTTGATCCTCTTAATGAACAGCTGAGATAGGTTGGATAGGCATCATTCCTATTTTCCTGATGTAGAAACAGAGGCTCAGTGAATAAGCACATAATTTAGGAAGTAAGTGAACAAGAATTTACCCCTGGTATTGTGACCATAATTTCAGTGTTCTTTCCATGAAAAGGGACCTATTACTCAAAGTTTAGTTGTTAGTAGTTGGGCAATAGCAAACAGATAGAGGGGGAAAGTCCTGATTTTTTTGAGAAGTATTTGTCATTACTACCGTCTTCAATTAATAATATGTTGAGTGGTCAAGGAGTCTGTGATGCTGTAGTAACTGTGTATTCTATAATTTTAGTTCAGAAACTCTTTTTTGAGTGACAGGTTTGTAGAAAATTGACAAATGCATTTGTTTGTCTTTTCGTTTTTGTGTAACCTGGGTAAAGGCTCACTATTTCAGTAACGGGTATGTATCTTCTGCTGTTAATATGGAACACTGAACTGTTGGAAATACTTAATTTCCCCTGTGGGATTTTCAAGAACTTCTGCTTCTCCAGTGGAAAAATGGAGCTGCCAGCGCCCTGTGAGGGAGTGTGGTTTACATGTGACTGGGTGACTAGGAGCCTTCTCCCTTAGTCCGGCTGAATGGGGGCAGGATGACCTTCTTAGCCCTTGTCAACATTCTATCTTGCCCTGAGTGTGTGGGGACACTTTAGAGGGTTAGATGTGGTCTACCCTGGACTCTGGTCTTCTCTCCTATTCTTAACCTATTTGTCCCTCTGTTTATTGATTCACTGATGATTGATTCATTCCTTCTAAGAACTATGGGTGTGTGAAAAGCACTGCGGGAAAATGAGTTATGTACACACACTCAGGTAGAAGATGGAGGTGAAGTGTGTCCTGAGGGCACGGTGCCTGGGTTCTGTTTCATTTCTGCCCCTGGGCAGGATCTGCTTTACACTGAACCAGCCACACTTTATGTAAGAGGGGCTCTTATCAACAAATGTTTTTATAATCCTTCTTATAATTAACAATGTGCGTTTAAGAAATAATGGCCAAAATGTTTAGAACATTGCTGTATTGTTGCCTTGTTTTTATTGTCTGTCTTCTAAACGACTTTAAAAATACATAATGAAAAGATTTCAAAATAAGTCTTTTTGGAGCATTAATTCATCACCTCTGTATGCATATTGAGGACAAGCAGTAGGGTAGAAATCTCCAATGCAAGAACAAAGTATTACTTCAGAAGGTGAGACTTATAGGTAGCAAAAGCTATTTAAGGGAATGTGGACTGCCTTTCTGCTTTTCTGTTAATTTTCTGTCTTGCAAACTCTCATTTTATTATCTGCATAACAGAATGGAGGTTCTTTGTCCAGAAAACTCCATAATATTTCTTCTTCTGCTTTGGAGGATTGACAGCCTACTTCTCAGCTGTGCCAAAGCAAAGCTGTAGAAATGCCTACAATTTCAGTCCTGAAGTCTTTTTTTTTTTCTTCAAAACAAAAGGTTAAAATATTTAAAATGAAATTCAGTTAGCAAATTTATAATCACCAAATAAATAATACTTTCAAAGATTATCATGCCAAACATAACAATTTTTCGTTGTACATGTTTTCATATTTTAAAATTAAGCTGATGTAGTGAAGAGCACTTTTAAAAAAAGTATTTTAAATTTTACCCTGTGTTTCTTGTTCTTATTATCTTTAAAAAGGAATAAAATTATCTACTCTGTATTTTTTTAACTTCTCCAACTTTTACCTATAACATGAGGTTGTTATGAAGAAGTAGTTTACCACATGGGAAAGTATATTTTAAAAATAGAAACATATGTCAAAAGCACCCATCTTTCTATTCATATTACTAAGTCAGTATTGCTTATTCTCAGGGCATCGGGGTGCACAGAAGTCATTTTCAACTCTCCTTGCTTGCTTTTCACATGACCTTTGTCACTCTTTCTTATTAGTGTTCTAGCAAGTAACTTATCAGGCAGGGCCTGTAGTTTTAATGCAGAGAAATGAAGTAAGTATGAAATGACCTTTTTTAAAACTTGATAAAAATGTGAACCTATTTTTCATGATTAAAAATTGAAAATCAGTTTTAGAATACTCTGTTCTTATTGTCTTCATATAACCTGTAAAACCAAATCATGCCCAGCTCTGTTTTGCGTTATTGTAGAAATTCCATTTGTGGCAATAGTGTTTTTTGGACTTCCTGTGGTGCTTGATTCATTAACTTCTTGTTTTTTTAAAGGACTATAACCACATCGGTTAAAGCTCCTTTCAGTTTGTTCTAGTACAGTCATTTCTCTCAGCCCTTCCGAGCCCTACTTGCAATTCTGAAACATATTTCTTTGTGATGCCCTTACAGGAATTTGTAAGTGTCTGGGTTCGAGATCCTAGGATTCAGAAGGAGGACTTCTGGCACTCTTATATCGACTATGAGATATGTATTCATGTAAGTATGCCATCAATAGTACATAGAAATCATAGTAATTTTTAGGTAGCATACATTTTATGGGTATTACGATATAAGTGAAATTTATAAAAATGTTTCTAATTCAAAGAACTGAATTTGAATGATTGCAACTAACGCTTGTCTCTTAAATGAAGTAATATGATGGTTCCTAAAGTTGAAAAATGGACTTATTTGAATTCCTCGTTGTACCTTTGTTAATATTAATATTTTAATGTTTATTGCCTTCATGTTGAAGATGTGAAACATCTAAAATTCACAGAGTTTTTATAGCTCATTAATGGTATTTCTTTATGATCTGTTATGGCATGTTTCTGCAGACTATATTACCTGATAAATCTTAAGTTCTGAGAGGATGTAGAGTTCTCTAGAAAAGAGATGTACAGTGTTTTATATGTAGAACAGAAAAGTGGGAAATGAATATGTGCAATTATTTTTGCCTTGGTCTCAATTCTGAGTAATTAAGAGAAGTAATTAACTAGAAATGACTTATTTTATTTGGAAATAATACTGTATCATAATCTTTTGAGGAGTATTGTGTGTTGTGTGGCCTCCTATAATTATCTTGAATAAGTGTCAGCTTTCTTTTTCTGTAAAGGGCCAGGTAGTAAAAATCTCTGGCTTTGTGGGCCGTACAGACTCTCAGAATCACTGAAAGCAGCCATAAACAATACATAAATGAATGAGTGTGATTGTGTTCCAATAAAAATTTATTTGTGAAGACAAGTGGCGTCTGGATTTGGCCCACAGGTGTATATGGTTTATTGGCCCTTGACCATGAAGATAGTCACTTCTTTTGTCTGATTTAGTCCAGACTTCTCTTGAGAGCATAGCAATGGGCTCAGATTTTATCTGTGACTGTGTAGTATTATACAAGTGAGATAAAATTTAGCCACTCTTTACTCTTCCCACTGTTAATAGCTAAATTATTATATTGGGCACCTCAATGCCACTAAACTTCTCTTTTTTCTTTCTTCCTCTTTTCTTTCAAACTTCCTCAACTTAGAAAATAAAGTAAAAACTCAGAATGCTTTTTTTTTTGATGATGGTGTTGAAGGCCATTATCAGGGTATGCCTGTTTTGATTTTGTTTTGGTTTTACTCATAAGGTCACACTAGATATTCATTCTGTGTGGAAAATTATAACACGAATATATAAGACTGAGCATTTGAAAATGAAATGAAAGTCTTTAGTTGCCTTCTGACTTCCTCTAAAAAATTTGTGGGTCAAATTTTGACATATTTATTGACACACTTTATAGTAGGTATGAAATGTAATTATCCTCAGGGAGTTAATGAAAGTATAGATCCTTCTTTTCTACATAAATAACTTGATGTGAGCTCAGAAATGTCCATTAAAAAATATTTCCACCCAGAAATAATGGGTTCCACAAGTACTATTTGGTGGTGCTCGGCATTTTTCTGTGGTGGTAGTGGTTGGCGTTTCTCTGAGATGCTAATGAATTGACAATAAATACATGTTCTTGGCTTGGTAGACAGCAGAAACCAGCAACTAGATTTAGAGGAACTTAATAAATTAGTGATCTCAGTGTAGCCTGATCCTGAAGAGGATTCCACCTGTTGTACGATTAGGAATGGGTGGGGAGCCTGGATAGTTCTAGTTAGCCTCGCTTAGACACTGCACCCATAGACCCATAGAGCTTTGCAGGTAGAGGAGCTGGTGTTTAACCCATTTAAATTAGCCTCAAGGGAAATAATACCAGACAGCTCTGAAGTCGTAGCATTTACCTGGAATTTTAAACTAATGGATGGTCGAGGTGAGTAGCCCTTCATGTATTCTCTCCTGAGCTTGTCCTGCAAATGAAGGTCTTATTGATAGACCCTTGTCTGGTGTGGGCACCACATGGATCTCCAGTTATTCCATCCACAGTGGTTCTGAGCAGAGAAATGAAGGGAGCTGACCTGGACTCCGTCTATGCGCGAGGCTCAGGAGGCTCTGCAGTGACCTGGTCCTCTCTGGGGAGAGAACACTGATAGGGCGCCCACCCAGGCCTCGCTGGGGCACAAACTCTGATGTAAACGGCCTGCCGACTGAGCCCCCAAGGGTCACATTAGAGGGAGGCCCTGGTGTGCTTTGAAATCCACACACACAATGTTATTATTGTGCCACAAACTCTATCTAGCGCGTTTTGCTGCCAAATTGTCCACAATGAGATTTAGGCCAATAAATACTTGGTGGACAAATTTCTTAACTTCTCTGCATCCTGAGATTCTTTGAATTTTATAAAGTTCAGGAATACCAGGAACTGTGCTGTACATCTCATGGGGACAGTTAGGAACTAATGCCTGCTATCACTGACACTTCCCAGAGAAAACAGCCTTTGGGTGCATATTAAGCAGGTTGGTAACGGTGTTTGAAATAATACCAATCTCTGGGGCAAAAAATTTCTCATTTGGCAGTATACAGATTATGAAATAGAATGTTGAAATTAATAGGCAGAATAGAGATCTTCTTACAAAACCAATAGACATAAGCCAGTCTCTTGTTTTACACATAGGAGAAACAGCCTTAGATAAAACCCATAGGAGAAGCATCGAGGTTTTGCTTCAGGTAGGGACTCTGAGGGTGGCTTTTCCTAAATCTGCCTTAAGGTAATAGAAAGTACAAGTTGCATCTAGTAACTAATGATAATATTAAGAGATAACATTTACCACTGCATATTGTCAATCCTGACAATGACCCTGGGAAACAGGGATGTGCTATTTCATCCCCATTTTCCCATCCAAGGAACTGGAGTTCAAGTCACTTGCCTTATAGCAGAGCCAGTACTGGACTTTGGGTTCTCTACACACATACTTGTCCTGTGCACCACACGCCTCTTTCACTCTATCACACTCTCTTGCACACCTAGTAGAGAAGGGAAATGCTGATCTCTTGTTTAAAGGTGATTTCAGGATCCCAGGTGATCTGTGTGGTCTGTGGCAATGGCCGTATCAAGGACGTGACCTTCTGCAATGTCATGTTGAGGACCATGAGAAGGTGTCTCTAATCCCCAAAGACTTCTCCATGGATGGA
Organism: Bubalus kerabau; assembly: GCF_029407905.1. Classification (NCBI taxonomy): domain Eukaryota; kingdom Metazoa; phylum Chordata; class Mammalia; order Artiodactyla; family Bovidae; genus Bubalus; species Bubalus kerabau. Next base: position 72,870,684 of record NC_073631.1, on the reverse strand, counting down.
TGGATGGGGTTAAATGCAGTGGATGACCCTGAGCTTTTACTGACCATTTATGTTTCAGGATTTTGTCTAATGTTTACGATTTGTCTCTGAAAGAAGTGCTATAGATGAGCAGGAAGCTACGTCAGGACTCAGGGAAAGGCAGGTTCATGCCTTGCCCCAGGACATCACTGCTCATTAATGTCACCCCAGCTGTCTTCATGGATGCTATGTTGGTGGGTTATATGCAAGATTTGAGTCTGGCATAAATGCAAATCTATTTTTGATTTTTTAAATCCTACTTTAAATGAATATTGGGGCATAGAGAGTGTTAAAGATACAAGAAAAGCACATTTTCCTCAAGTGAGGCTTATGTTTTTTGTTTTCTTTAAACAGACCAATAGTATGTGTTTTACAATGAAAACATCCTGTGTGAGAAGAAGGTATAGAGAATTTGTGTGGCTGAGGCAGAGACTCCAAAGTAATGCATTACTGGTGTAAGTGATTTAAAGAGTATATTGAGAAGACTTTATTATTATATTCAATATTTAAAAATTTGACCTACCACTATATATAAAATAAGTAACAATGAATAACACAGGGAACTATATTCAATATCTTGTAATAATTTATGGGTAACAATCTGAAAAACAATGGAAAACACCTGAAACTAATATAATATTGTAAACAATATACATCAATTAAAAAATTGACATGTATTGATATATATGAAGGCTTTTGTAGGCTTTCTTCTCAATTGCAATATATAGCTTTATCTTTTTGACTGTTGCCTCTGAATTCAAAATTTACCACTTGAATTATACTAATTTATATGAGTATTGATCATGAAAGTCGTCAACAATGTTTAAAAATATTTTTTCTTTAAGTTAACTGATTTTTCCATACCCTTATTGTATAATGTAACTATAAAATATGTGTATAATTATATAATAGTTGTGTGATAATTATCATGCATGATTTGCTTTCATTTTGAGGGATTTCTGTAACTAAATTGCCTTGATTTGATGATTAAAAAAAATTTTTTTTTCTTTCTCATAAGACAACTGCCAGAACTTCCATCTAAAAACCTATTTTTCAACATGAACAATCGCCAGCATGTAGATCAGCGCCGTCAGGGTTTGGAAGATTTCCTCAGAAAGTAAGTGTGCAGAAACTCTGGTGGCCAGATGGGAGATGCGCGCGTAGCACTCTGTAAGAATTGAGGGTCCTGTGGTCAAGCCGGAGAGAATGTTCCTGTTTCTAAAATGCTGATAATCTGCTTTGGAGGGATGCTCAGTAATTCATTTCCTATATTGTTAGCCATTCAGTCGTGTCTGACTCTTTGCGATCCCATGGACTTTAGCCCACCAGTCTTCTCTGTCCAAGGGATTCTCCAGGCTCTTGAAGTGGATTGCCATTCTCTTCTCCAGGGTATCTTCTCAACCTATGGATTGAACCTGGGTCTCCTGCATTGTAGGCAGATTGTAGGCAGAGTCTGAATCACCAGGGAAGCTAGTTTAACCCCTGCCTCCATCCTTAACATGTCTTTCTTTTCTCTGTGTCTCAGATTTCCTTTGCTTGCTCTCAAAAGAACATCAATCATTGGATTTAGAGCCCACCCTAAATCCAGGATCATCTGTTTTGAGATCCTTAATTTAATTACACCTGCTAAAATCTTATTTCCAAAGGTCATGATCATAGGTTACTGGGATTTAAGAAGAACATCCCTCTCAAGGAGACACAATTCAGTCCTCTACAGTAACTTTCAGGTATTGGCCAATAGAAGCCAATACTAATCCTCCTCAGAACTGTAAATCCATTTGTGCTGCACTGTGCTCAGTCATTTCCTATATTAGAGCACCATCTTGTGGCTCACCTCACACAGTGCATATTCAGGACCAAACCTTCCAGAAAGAAAACAATGAACTAATTGAATCAGATAATAAATATATACTCCCTTAAGCTATAAAGCAGAGCCAAATTGCTTGGGAGTTTAGCTGACAAGAGTAAAATTTGCCAGGAAACAAATGTGCCTTATTAAAAGGCACTTCTTAGAAACTCTCTTTATTTACAACGTTTAGAATCGACATACCAACATCAACTCTACAGTGGGCTGCTAACAGTGTTCTGAGCTCCTCTAAGTGAATAACTTGTTGCTACTCTTTGGAGGGAATGTTTATAAGGGAGTATTTATTGGTGTTTGAATAGTCTTAGTGGGTTATTAGGGCTTCCCAGGTGGCGCTAGTGATAAAGAACCTGTCTTCCAATGCAGGAGATGTAAGAGACATGGGTTTAATTCCTGTGTCAGGAAGATCCGCTGGAGAAGGGAATGGCTACCCACTCCAGTATTCTTGCCTGGAGAAGCCCATGGACAGAAAAGCCTGGCAGGTACAGTCCATGGTGTTGCAAAGAGTTGGACACAACTGATTGTCTTAGCACACATGCACACAGTGGGTTATTAACTCTGGAACACTTGGTAATGGTTGGTACTGCAGTGGAAGTGACTTGAATGCACACTGCTATGATTCCTCTTTTTTTAAATTTCTACTCTGTAATAGTGGAATATTCATCCCATGGGACAACACACTAATCTGCACACAGACTCTGAGGCCAGACTGCCTGGGTTCAAATCCTGCTTCTGCTACTTGAGCTGGGAATTTAGGCAAGCCTTTTACCTCCTCTGCGCTTGTGTTTGCCCACCTGTAAAATGGGGTAATAATAGTATCTACTTCATAAGGCTGTCAAGAGGATTAAATCAGTTAATGAATGTAAAGCACTCACAACAGACTGAAGTATAATGTGTGATAGCCAAGTATCAGCCATTATTTTAATGCACTTAGACATGGAATAGCTTTGAGCTAATTTTTCTATCTTCCTATTTATAGATAAGGGAATAAGCTGAGTCCTATGACTACTAGTTAGTGGCAGGGCCCAGGCTCCTGAACTCTTTTTCTACTAGCTTCAGGATCTGAAGCCATCTTGAATGTTCTACTCGGCACCTTCGAGCTAGCCTGAAATAATATACTGCCCTCTGGCTCTCTCTCTCTATGGCTCACTCATCAAAGGCTTGGGTATTAAGTATCCACATGAATATTAATATTTATTTCTATTAGATTGGTATCATGCTTTTCCTTTGAAGGGGTCATGGAGACATACAGAAACAGCCAAGGTTATAAATTGAGGGAAGGTTGGAAAAGAAAAAGCTGGGGGCGGGAAACAGAGGAATAAAAATGTCAAGAGAACAGAAGAATCTAACCGAGCCAAGTCCTCAGAAATCCTCACAGTGGTGTTCTGTGGCGTTTCCTAGGCATGACAGAACAAAGACCGGCTCAAGTTTTTCCTGCCCTTTCCCTTTGGAGATAGCTCCAATTTTAATTGTCTATATGAGACCCAGGTGGCTGATGGCCTCTCCCTAAAGACCTGATCCCCACAGACAAGTCTGCAGAGTGGCGTGTCACTCCAGATGCTGCTCAGGGAAACTGCAGACCGGCCATCGCCAGTGAGTCCCGGACAGGGCTAGTCATATCCTGCAGTCTCCGTAAGCATTTGGGGAGCTGCGTGTTTTCTGTAGAGAAGTGTCCTTATTTGAGATCAAAGGACACCATGTGTCTCTTTGCTTATGTTGCTTGTTAAGCTCAAGGCCTGTGTTTTTTTGACCAGGAATTACTTCATTGTTTTGAACGTGACCTTTCCTTGCACAATTGGGCAACCAAATTCCTGCCGGTGTGAGAGTCACCAGGCTGTTGAGGGGCTGTGCGTAGCTACTCTACGTTATTCTTGCATGCTGTGTTGTTTGGCAGTTTGCTGGTTGAATTTCACGCAGAGGTCATAATGGAAAGTGTCTTGGGTCAGGAGCTGGAGGGATTGGGTTCCAGGTCTCCTGTGAATCTTGGCTCCTGGTTGTTTTCTGGCTCTGAAACCTCAGTAAAGTCATTCATTCCTGTGAGCCTTGGTTTGCTGGAAAGTGCGATAATGTAATACACGCACCACCGGCCTCACGGGTAGTTGTGTCATTCAAAGGAGGGTTGGGAAAGGACTCAGTGAGCCAATATATGAAGTGACTGCTTTTGACCAGGCTGGGTCCTGAGGATATAGGACTGCACAAGACGGACACATATCCTTGTCCTCTTGAAGCTTCCATTCTAGCGGGGAGGCAACTGCATACTTAGCAGGGATGTCTTGATTCATTAAAGTTGAATCTTGATGTCATCCAGAAGTCAAATCATGGAGTAGACACCATTGTGATGTTATTTGTCCCATTATGGTCTGTGAACATTAGTCTCCAAGAGATGAATTTCACATAAAAAGTGAAAGCTGGTGCTTCTATGTAGTCTGCTCCTGAAGGAAACAAGGAGTCTAATACCACACTTTGGATTCAGTCCTCGCTTAAAGGCCCTGAATGCTGTGGCCCCTGCTATCCTCCCCACCGTCTTTTCTGTGCCCCTCAAATCTGATACATAGTCCTGTTCTTTGTCCAGTGTGTGTAGAAATAGCAACCTTGCATGTCTTTGCCTCTAGTGGACCCCTCTGTCCCCCCAGCCTAAGCCCACTTTGGGAAACTGGATGCAACATGCAACTCAGCCATCTGTGTCCTGACCCCACCTTGATGTCCCCTGAGGCTCTGTTGGTTACCCATTAAGTGAGGCTACTATCGGTAGCCTGTTCCTTGTTTGTAGGGCACTTTGGGAATTTTTGAAGAAAACACCACAATATTAAAGTATGAAATATACCTGTGTATTGTAGATTTTTAGCATGTATTTTTAATTATTGTTGGCTGCACCACACAGCATGGAGGATCCTAGTTCCCTGACCAGGGATTGAACCTGCACTCCCTGCAGTGGAAGCACAGAGTCCCAACCACTGGACCACCAGGGAATTCCCTTTTTAGTGTGTATTTTTAAGACTTGGTTTTTAAACTGGTGATGATGATGAAGGGGAATGAAATTAGGGGGCTCCCCAATAAATGCCCCAAATAAACATGCTGCTTTTTGAATTCTTAAAAAACTTGGTTTTTATATAAATTTTGAAGTTAAAGAGTGTTGTATATGTTCAACCTCTTTGAAACCAAAATACTGCTGTTTCTATGCATAGGTGTTTATCTATAATATAAATATGTATTTTTTCCATTTTAAGGTCATCTGTGAAGTTAATACATATTTGATAGCAAAGTACATAGCCAGGCAGTCTTCATAGAGAAATTAGAAAGTTGTTCCTTTGCTGAGGTACCAAATAAGAAGAATTTATACCATTTTATTGGCTACATTTAGCTTTTTACATGTTTTATCTCAATACCTATGACAATATTAGGAGTCAAGTTTCATCTCAATTTTATAGATAAGGAAATTATAAGAAAGGTGGAGGTACTATATTAATCCCAGGAACTGGCAGCTTTATAATTAGAACTCTTAAATGCTAGCTAAAGTTGGTATGATTGTGAAATTTTTCAAATATATTCATTTTTCCTCAGTCTTGGGTATACTCTCCCTTTGGGATTTCCTCCCTGGCTAATTTTAAATTGTAAGTCACTTTTACTAATAGTTGTGAACAAAGAAGTTAGAGACTAAATTATAAGCTCTGTTGGTAAGTCTCCAGCTATGAAACTGGCATTCCTACTATTTTTTTGCACTTTGCTATCACAAGTGGGTGCCAGCTGTCACTGAACTCATTCCATTAATATAACTACATGTACCTTACAAGGTAGACTTTCATATTACAGTAATGTATGTCTTAAAATTTTAATGAATTTATATAAAAATTTTTTATGAAAGGATATCATGGAAACACTACAGCTAGTTTTACACACACACACACACACACACACACACAATTTTTATAAGTCTTTATGTTCAATAGAGGGCACCACAGCACAGATCATGAATGTCTTCAATGAAGATTTGTAGGTTTTATTTTTTTCTCATGGTAAGAGGTAAACAGGCTGAATTAATTTTTTTTTCTACATCAAACTGCTAACCTTCCAGCTGCTATACAGATGTGTATATATACCATTATATTGGGTTCTGTAGACTCAGGGCATCCTTAGTTAGGGTTACATGGTTTGCATAGCTATACATATTCTCAGCTGAAGCAATATAGAATACACCTAATAAACTCATGTTGAGGAAAACCAGATTTTCAAATGTGTTTAATTCAAGGAAAAACAGGTTTTGCTTTGTTTAAAGTTATTATGGAGAAAGGAATAACTTTTGACTCATGTTATAAATAACTTGTGCTTAAAATTCCTTTAAAATTCTAGAGGCTATTTTTTGTTCCTTTTATGAGGGCTTGAAAATTATATACATTTATTTTTATGGAGACTTATAAAGGTGACATTTTACTGACTGTTTTACAAAGTACTCTTTATTTTAAGTTTGAAGTTGATGTCAAGTTTGAAGTTGATTTTCTGCTATTAAATTTGGGGAAAATGTGGTGTAAGTATGACTAGGGTAAAAATAGGATTTAATATTATGATGGCAGTCACAATACTCTGATATATAGTAAATCAGATATTACTTAAAATGAACTAATTATGCTTACTGAACCAGATGGGAAAACACTGTGAAAATTTTGTATTTATAATTTTGGAATGAAACACTTGACTGAAAATAAAAATCATAAATACAATTAAAAAATTATTTTTGCTTATTTAAAACTTATTCATGGAGTACAGTGGCATAAAGTTAGCTAACCAGACAGAGGAAATTCACAAAACCTAAACTGGGCGAGTGTTTTTGCACTCAAGAGCCTGTACGGGTCTTCAGATGTTCCCAGCCACATCCTTCTCCCCTTTCAGAACTTTGAACTAGGTGTGCCAAGCTCCCTCTGGCTGTTCACTTGTGTGTCCTCCAGATGGCAGTATGAAGCAGAAAAGACAAGACCGGGAAATAATGAGTCTAATGTACAGTAAAATTGGAAATTGAATTATAGTTCAAGAAAAAAGACAGTAGCCTCGAGGTCCTGATCAACCTGGACTCTGATCACTTTTGTTTGCTGTACCCATGTGTTAGGTTACTAGCAAGTTAATAACAGTGTGTGACCAGTTCAAGGCTCAATAGAATTGCTTTAGACATGAAATAAAGCTAAAATGAATTTGTGTCCAATATCATTGGCATTAGTGCTCATTACTTTTGTGGTGTAATGCCTCGAAGCATCCAAAATCAATTTTAAAGATTACCCATTATTTTATAAAGAAAATAAAACGCATTTCCAACAGAAACAAAGCAGTAAGTATAATCCCATGAACAGTTACTTGTAACATCGTGGGCAGGAAACCACTGAAAAAGGGACACAGGAAACACTCAGTTCAAACTTCACAGCGAAGGCAAGTTAATATTAATGGTCGTTGCTATATAAATCTTCTCTTGATTTGAAGCATTTAAAACAAGAGTGGTAAACATTTATAAATGTAGAAAATAAATCTCAAAGAGTAGTAAAAAGGATTTACTACTTTACTCCTTGTACTTGGTAAATTAATCTTTATCATGTGATATGGTCATTTACTGAGGGAATTCAGGGCAGAGGACATGGAAGAGTGGAAGTATTTAGCTATTTGGCTTGAGGCTTTGCCTTTTAAAAACGCACAAAGGTTTTACTTTTCATTTTAGTAGGTCAGTAAAGAAAGTTTTCTCAAAAACCATTTGTAAACCTATCTGGAGCAAAGAGGACAGCCCGATTTTGGTTTTGATATTGTGTATTTTTAGATGCTTGCCTTCTTTAAGAAATAACTGCCTTATTTGAAAGAGAAGGAAATATTCCAGTGACCTTGGTTTTTAAGTAAATTGATATGAATGATCAAAAGAGATTTACTTTTCTAATTAACTTGTTTTCTGCATCTAAAAATGCAGAATATAAGGTAAGTTTTGTTGGTCTGAAATACGCTATTTCTCATAGATCTCCACATGGAAAATCCTGTGTTGAACAGAATTATACTTGCGTTTCAGTGTTTCAGGTTTGTCCCCACCATCCGGTCTTAGTGTCTTGTGTTACACCATTATTGAACTATTGAGTGAGTGAGTGAAGTCGCTCAGTCGTGTCCAACTATTTGCGACCCCATGAACTGTAGCCTACCAGGCTCCTCAGTCCATGGGATTTTCCAGGCAAGAATACTGGAGTGGGTTGCCATTATTGAACTATTAACAGAGACTAAATTATCATGTCAAAATTGTTGCTAAAAAGAGAAAACCAGTTTTTATTTAAACATAAGGGTGTTCTTTGATACGCATTTCAGAAAAGACACAATAACTGATGAAATGAATTTGAGGATGTGTACCTTTGGCTACAGGGCACTTTTTCATTCTCCATGATGTACTAGCTGAAATCTGTACTCCCTTTGTAAATTTTGATCTTGGAATGTGGGAAGGCTAGTATGTACTTGTTACTGACTTATCATACTTTAATTACATATATGGTAAAACTGGCTGGGAGCAATTTTATTTAGTGACTCATTTTAAAATATGCTGAAGATTTTGGAGAAATTTCAGGTCAACCTTAAGTATTCAAAAAATGCTCCCTCTCAATTGAGCCCTTGTGAACCTGTATATAAGCATCTTTGTAAAGTTTGAAAATGTAAGACATGCTGAGAAATGTATTGACTTTTTAATATGGTTTTTAATAGTTGTTGAAAGTTTTGATGTTTCATGACAGCCTAACCAATAAAGATCACAGAGCTGACATGCTGGTAGGCAGTAAATTTTTTAAAGGCAGAATAAATTTCTCTGACTATCTAAGCAAAATATTTCCATAATTAATCCACATGGTCATAACAGATGGTTAAATTGAAGAAATGTCCTTGAAGTTATTCTTTTAACAGATGTTCTTAACTATTAGCTTCATGTTTTTACTCACCTAAATTTCCAAATAATTGAATAAAAGTTAACATATGCTTTCATCCTTTTAATAGGGAGAGTCTGTAATTGATGCCAAGTTTGCCATAGTAGAGAAATCACTTCAGTGGCACATTTCTAATGTTTTTCTCTCTCCCATCCTATAATTGTCCCTCCCTGTGCACTGATCATGTCTTCTTTTTTCTTTTACATAGGGTTCTACAGAATGCACTTCTGCTTTCAGATAGCAGCCTTCACCTCTTCCTGCAAAGTCATCTGAATTCAGAAGACATCGAGGCATGTGTTTCTGGGCAGACTAAGTACTCTGTAGAAGAAGCAATTCACAAGTTTGCCTTGATGAACAGACGTTTCCCTGAAGAAGAGGAAGGAAAAAAAGAAAACGATATAGATTATGATTCAGAAAGGTATTTCCTTGCATTTTGATTTAACGTATACGTATTTATATAACACATCGTACACATATGCGTGTGTATAGACATATATACACTCCACTTTTTGTTGATGTAATACTAAGATAATGAAAAAATTAATTGACTGAGATTTTATTGAGCTGTGACAGCTCATCATAGTAGTCTTCACACACACCTCCACACTGAATTAATGAATGCAGCAGAAATTCAATTATCTGCATTCTGATTATGTGACTTTCATTTAGTCAGACTTGAATTATTCGCGTTTAAATTATCTAGCTAAAAAAATATCCAACTGCACTCCAAATGGCTAATTAAAAGTCCAAATTTCCTGTCTCTCTTTGTGACTGGAGATAATTAAAGTTCTCCTCTGTTACTCAGGCTTTGAGTGTGTTGTGAAAACCAATTTCCTCTTTTTATTATTCTCCCCCCTCTCTTCTTTTCCAGTTCATCCTCTGGGTTTGGACATAGTAGTGATGACAGCAGTTCGCACGGATGTAAGATGAGCACAGCTCCGCAGGAATCCTGAAAAATAATTCTAATGTTACCATTTTAGGAATAGCAAATTGTGTCCAGTCATAGAGAATAAAGCTTGCGAATAATATATTCTTACCTAAAGCTCACTGTCATATTAAGTATTTAAATTCGTAAGGATGTTGTGTTGTTTATTAGTGGTATTTTTATGTTGTCTGATTTTGGCTAAGCTTCTGTGAAAAGCTAAAAGCCTGTGAATGCAGCACTCTCCTTGATCAGCGCACGCTATTGGTAAAATGAGATCCTGCCCTCAGATGAAATGATTTATATGTTTAAACAAAATCTAGTTGGCTTTATTGCATTTTAAAAGATAGGTAAATAGGTAGCATTTCAAATCCAGATGGAGCATTTCTTCTTGTATTACTGGGGCAGTGTTAGCATAAACACAGCAGGTATGTGTATGACTTACGGCACAGACCAGAATGCCTCTCTCAGACAGGCAGCTGGAATTTTGTGGGTACCTCCTCTGCACTGGAAAAACACTGAGCTTTGGAATGGCTGATTGAAATATTTTAAGAGTGTTTAACCTTTCCATTATTCTATTTCACACTTAGATGGAAAATGTACCTTATGAATAGAGACATGTTAAAATAATGTTTACATCTTTAAAAATAAAAAGCCCAGAAATAGCGCTAGTCATTTTGCTTATATTTGCAATATATAGAGGGCTTCCCTGGTGGCTTAGCAGTAAAGAATCTGCAATATATAGATTCAGAAATACATTTTCATTGTTCAAAATCAGCTTTAACACATGGTTTCTGGGAACAAACCATTTGTTTTCATTATCTGTGTGTAATTAGAATTACAGGTTCATGATTTATTTTCTGACTTAATGTGCAATTTCTTAGCACTAGATAACTTTCAGTATCTGTGATGGTTGCTTGTTACTTTAAGTTAAAAGTAGGATCTTATAAAAATTAATAAAATTTGCCAGTAAATATTCCCATAATGTAGAAAAGGATATGAACTTCCTAATTTCAGAATTAATTATTCATTTTTAAAAAGTCCTTTCTTTTAAGGCATCTGCCTAAGAATTGGTATAATTTAACAAAATGTCTCTTTTTATAGTGGTCAAAGATAAAATATCTTAGATAAACTACATTGAACTTCAAATTTCAGATAAGAGCATTTTCTTGAGATAACTGTTCATATTTCTTCCTTGTTGAATGGTATGAAATATCTCTGAAATTAACAAGAAGATATCTTTATATAAGGGGGATAACTTGTTGCTTTAATTAAATGTTACCTCACCCTCATTTTAACTAGGAGTTTATTAAAAGTTACTGTATTATTTTAAAAAGTCTTTGAAATGCTTGTAACTGAGACTCAACAGAAAAAATTAAATTTAGAATACAAATGATTTCCTTAATTTTGCCTTTTTGTTTTCTGTTTAGTCTAAAATGTTATTGAGCTTTTTGTAAATATTTTGATTTAATGTATCTTGGATCTTACTACTTTATCATCTAAGACTCATTATTTTAATACTGGAGGAAAAAAGATTTAGCAGTTTCTTTTTATCTTGCTGACATGTGAAGTTTGCCATTCAGTCATTTCAGTGTGGTCACCAGCTCCTTGGCAATATGTATTTGTATTCATGTTCTGTTTTACAGTAGTTTTGAAAAGCATATATCGTGCCACCAATTGTAATTCTTAGATGATGAAACTATAGCCATCAAAATTGATATTAAGTAATGCGTAATACTGTGGTATGTAAACTTCATGAGATCATCATTTTCACATTAAACATCAAAAAAACAACTTGTTTGTTGGATTGCTTATTTTATACAATATATTTCTTCTGACTTAGATCCAAATTCAGTATATTTCTGAATCATCAGTAATTTTTAATGGATAATTTTGTTAAAATTTGATTTCATATTCACTGTAGTTGTATACATTTAAGGCATAGCTTTGGTTTGGTTGTTTTGATATCTAAGTACTGGCTTCTTAAAACTGATTTCCCAGCAGCTGAGAGATTTAAATGAACTTCAGCCCCTAGAAGCTTTCTTGCTTTGTTCAAGTCTCTTATTTTTCTCTGGCATATTTTTATAAAACTTTCTTTAGAGAAAGAAAATAATTACTTACAAAACTAAATAAAATAGATGTTTATTTAAAACTATTTAAAATGTAACAAATTTAACGAATTCTTATCCTGGATGCTTTATGATTTATATACAGCAAATCTATATTTCTCTGGCTAATTCTGAAAGGGTATGCTATTCACCTATTAAGCTAATTTATGTGTTCTGTTTCAGAACTGATTTTATGTATAATCCGAAAGTTTCAACAATGAAAATCAACAACCTGTTACTTAGGGCTTCTTTTAAAGTCTCACTTGGAAGATAGTGATTAAAGAAATTGAGTTAAAATTTCAAGTTTTAAAAATTACTAAGGAAAAACAGAAATGCTACTCTTGAGTTATGTACCTTAAGATATTAAATATCTTGCAGGAGCTTTTTAACTCTAGTTCACATTTTACTAAATAATTAAATACAAACAAGTGATATGCAATAACCTTACTATAGTAAGATTAAAAAAAATTCTTTTATGGCTCTTAAGAATTTAAACAAATTCATTTCTCTTAGCCACAATTACCATTATATCCCAACATTAAATTGAATGCTGTTTTGAATTCAAAACGTTTTTTGGTGCCTTGAGGATTCATCATTATTGAGCAGCTGTGGTACAGATAAGGTTTTCAATATTTCAGCCATAAAGGAAGACCCTTTTCCATGAAAGGCTTCTAAAATTTTAAGACAAAAATAGCAAAAGCTTATTCTATTTCTACGTAAGTTTTCTTCTTAATAATTTAAGTCACTTTGTGAATACAATGCAGCATCTTTTCAACAGAGGGACAATTTATTTCAATACTATTTTCTGCTTTTGTTTGGAATATAGACCTTTATTATATATATAACATATGTATATACACATTTTCAAATACAAAAAGCTGTCTGAAATTAGTTATTGTAATTAGACATTCAAAGCATAGGTACAATTTTCCTTTGCACATAAAGGTCATATGAAATTAATACATTTTAGTAGAATGGAATTCAAAAATTTTAGGATGTACATAAGCAACAATTTCTTTAAATTTGAAATATTTACAAAGGATTCTGGCTTTCTTCTTGCCATATGCAGCTCACAAACGAGTCACCATTGTTCCTTTAAGTCAAACACAATTGCTCTTCACTCTTGATGGAAACTTTTCTAGATCATTGTTAGGAACAGTGCACTGGACGCTAATTTATTTTAGCTGTGCAAACTGGTAGTTGACCCCTTTTCTCCAAAATTCCAAAGATTTCCTTTCAAAATACTAGGAAACGAGAAAAAAAAATTAAGCTACAATTTTTCTGCGGAATTTAAAGACACTACGCAGATGATTTATGCTAAACAGGAAAATACCCTTTCTCCCCCGACGAGAAGTGTAGATGCATCCAAAACCCCACACCGCTTGTCTTTGCTGCTAGAGGCACAGCACGGGCATAACTTGTGGTTGTGTTTTTGCTTGTTTCTTACCTCCGGGCCTTCTTTATAGCTCTGCCCCCCACCCCACCGGCGGCGGCGCTCCCGCTGCGGCACCCAGGCCGCCTGTTGGCTGCGGCGCCCGGCCGGCTCGCGCACACTCCCCGCGCCGCTGCCCGCACACGCGCGCTCCCGCTGCCTCCCACCCGGGCCGCTCCGCCGGCTGCGGCGACTGGGTGGCAGGTAGCGAGCCAGCCGGCCTCAGTCCGGTAACCCATGGCAACCGTCCTGGTAACCCATAGCAACTGCTAGGCGGAAAGAAAGAAAAAAAAAAACCAACCCGGGTGGAGGGGGGCGGCGGGTGGTGAGTGGGAACAACAACCGCAAAGAGACAGGATTTACAGCTCCGACCTGCAGTGCCCCCTCCCCTGCCCACCTGCCTCGAACGTGGGCACCGCGAGGCCCCCTTCCTAACTTTAGAATGACAGCTTGGCGGCTGGAAAAAAATAATATAAATAATAATGCAGAAGGGCTTGAGGTGACGGGTTTGGTGCGGGAGGGAGGTTTGAATATCGATGACCCCCGGGGACCAGTTTCAGTCGTTTCCGGGGCCCTGCTGGTTTGGGAGCGGGCGTGGAGCCGGCTGCCGCCAGTCGCTCGGGTGGGTTTCGGGCTTAGCCGGGTCAGGGCGGCCGGGCCGGAGCTGGGGAGGCGGCGGCGGCAGTTCTCACTCTAGGGCTGGACCCGTCTTTGTTCTGCGGAAGCTCGCGTGGCGCTGCGCCCTCGACCCCGCTGCCGGGCCCAAGAGAGGGCGAAGACGCGCCGCCGGCTAGGGTGTGGTTGCGGCCTTGTAGGGGCCCGGGAGCGCTCCGGGGTCGCGATGGAGCTGGGGCGAAGCCCACGCGTTCCAAATGTTTTATCTGCGCCCGCACCGCACACGTTGGTTGTCCCCTCTCCCCTGTAGTCTCCCCAGAGCCCTAAATAAACCCTGCGGTGGAGGCGCCTTCGCGTTAATGTGCCCCCTCCCTTGTGGGTAGGGAAGGGACGGGTGCGCTTGGTTGCGGGACTGGGTCTCCGAGGAAGCGCGTGCTTCGGGGTCCTGAAACAGCCCTGGGTCAACGTTTGATGTGTGCGTGTGTGTGGAGGGAGTGTGGAAGGAATGTATAGGGAAAGACAAGTACCTCACTCCACTAGGGCTGGGAGCCCAGAGGCCGAGCTTCCTTTACCCGAGAAAAAAGGGCGCGGCCGCTGGCAGACCCGGTGCAAGGCTGCAGGAGGACAGAGGGGGGCGCTGCCAGGCCAGCGTGGTGGCCCGGCGATCCGTGGGAGAACGCGCCGCCTGGGGTCTGGCTAGCCTCTGCGTGGTGGTGTGGTGGTGGGGCTTCCAAGTGGAAAGAACCCACGCCCTACCCAGGCTTCCCTCGGTACTTCGGAGCGTCATCTGTTCGTTTACTTATTCTCAGAACAGCCAGTTGTCAAAAGGATGACGCAGGAAATACAACCGGCACTGGTTCCATTGGATACAGAGTAACTTGGTGCATAAAGAGTCCACTCCACCAGAAGTGTAGTGCAGTGAAGAGAGATGGCACTCGGAATTTGGAACTTGGACCCCTTATAGTTCTAGGTCTAAATCTAACCAGTTGTAATTCCAGGTGCATTTTGATGTTTTAATAAGGATTAAAGTCTGGATAATTTTTTAAGTCTTTTGAGATCTTAATCCTCAATTATTCGCCCTCTGTAGGTGTGTGCCAGTTACAAATAGCAAAACCATCAGCAACATTCAACACAAAGACCTGAATAAGTATAACTCACATCTGTACAATATATAGTCCTGAAAAGGTGATTAGATCAAGTGTTTTATATATCTAATACTTGCACTGGTAAACAAAAGGGAAACTGGCTAAAGAATCCTATTTTAATCTTTTCATAAAAGAATCTTCTGAATATATGTTTCTGTTGCCATCGATCTTAGGGAAATTTGGTATATTTTTCATAAACGTGCATGTTCTGGGCTCTGCTGCCTACTGGGCACCAGGTAAAAAGGAGACTGTAAACTATCACACCTGTGTAAACCGTAAAAGATCACTTGCCTGCCCTGGGATCCATTCAGTACAACCCCAGCCCTCTGCGTAGTGGTGCACTGGGAGCCCTGTGCTGTAATTTAATTTTTTTTTTTTTAACAAAAGCAATTACAGAAAAGTGCAAATTTAACGGGTGACATTTAACATTTTGCCGTGGCAGGCAGCCTCCACTTAAATGGGGCCTTTCTGCAGAACAACAGGAGCCAAAAGGCCTGTGTCATGGAGTAATGTAAGACACAATCTGGGCTGCAAACGCACAATGAATCGGGAAGGATTTATGTAATTAATTGACCAGTCTTAACCTGTTATCGTGATGTAAGGAATTTGGAACTCATTAATTTGGGCTCTGACAGATTTCATATTAGAGCTGGCAAATATGGATTGAGCCTCTTATTCTTGTAGCAGCTGGAATTTCCATGACAGTGAGGATTAGTGAAGAAGACCTATTGCTGGAGTCAAACTGCCTCTTTGTAATCAGTAGCCCTGCTCTGCATTAAAAGGAAAATGAAAAAAAGAAAAAAAAAAAAAGGAAAAAGCATATTACCTGGCTGAAGGAACGAAAGGGGCTGATTCTCACCCTGCTGGTATGGGTGTTGAGCTCAAGCATCTGCAGTTGAATAAAAACATTAATTTTAGTCATAAAGTTAGGTGGTTTCTCAAGCACCTTGAGAGAATAAGAAGATAGAATGGTCTCAGGGTCAGGTTTACTATTGTCAAAGGTAAAAGGGATTAAAAGATGGAGCCTTTGAATTTCCTCTACGTGCACACAAATGTATGAAGAAGGACATAGACGTCTTAGAGGCAAATGGCAAGTTTTGAGTAACATATCCACAAATAAGAGATTTGGAGCCTTGAAAGAGAAACTGGCTTTCTTAGGAGCCATTGACTCTCTCCTAGTCAGAGCCTCTTTGTGGATCTCAGGAAACCCAGAATTCATATAATGAGCCATTCGTCGATAGTCTAATTTGTGTCCTTTTCACAGTATATGATGGTTAATGAGTCACCCATTTGGAAATGTCTAGTTTCTTCTTTGAGATTTTAAGAAAACCCAGTAAAAATCTAACTTTCATTTTCACCCTCCTTGACAATCAGAAAAATGCTCGATTAGAAAAAAAAGGTTCCAAGATTAAACTAAATGCTTTTTCTTTTTCTTCTTTTCACAATCGGTTTCCCCTATTGCTGTGCAATGTGATAAGGTTAATGTAACAACTGCCATAAGGATCATTAATACAGGAAGATAAGCAAAGTTGCACGTTTAAAACATTTTCAGGGTATCGTTTGGCTCCTTCTGCTGATAAAGAGGACTTTGGTAACAAATGCAGAATACAGGCACTGAATATTTAACTTTTTAGACAGAAAGCCCAATTGACCTTTTCTAGTATGTTATTATTCATAAATACTCTTCGAAGTTGAGTACTGACTGCTCTAGAAATATGTTTTTAAATTTGTACATTACTTTAAAGAATTTCCAGTCAAACAACTTTAATTTTAATATAAGAAATAGTGCTATAATGTGAATCTTTGCAAAACAAAAGGATTTCCAATCTCCTCTCCCACTTTTTTTTTTTTTTTTGCTGTCTTGATTCCAACCAGATTCCAAAGTATTTTTTTTTTTTTTTAGTTAGTGATAATGGAATTTGATCTAGTAATGAAGTACTTGGTACAAAGATTTGTTTTGTGATTATCTTGTTAAGAAGTGATTTCTTCAGCTTTGGTTCCATTTAAGTGCATGCATGAAGATAAACACTGGAAATTTGCATCAATATATTACTGTTATCCTTCACATTGAGAGCAAAAAAAGAGCTAGTAGTTGTTATTAGTATTATTATTTCAGTGGGAAGTCTGTGAAGATAAACAATTGATATCAGCAAGACTTGGATAACTAGTGTAAACCATGACAAGGGCGATTAATAGTGTGTATAAACACACTTCAAATTTGTATACACTATCTCAGCTCTCACCTAGGGATTTCTTTGTATTTTTTTTAAAAGAGTAATTTGTAAGTTGACAATTACAAGGTTATCAGCTCTTGTGCTGTGTGTATTGTTTATATATTGGAGGTATGGAATGGACACTTTGAAGTGTGATTTACCCAAGAGAGTGTTGACAGGAGGGAAGTCTGTTGAATTGGGTTCTGACTCTGCCATTAACACATACCCAAAGGCAGCTCCCACCCTCTGTAGACTGCAGTATTCTCATCAGTACAATAAAAAGACTAAATACAGAATGTCTTTAAAGGTGTTAATAAATGTTATTTTTAAAAAAGAAAGAAAGAAAGAAAGGGAAAAAAGGAGGTAGGGTGGAAGTTTTCATGGCCTATTATTTTCGCAGGACTTCCCAGTGCCTTTCATATGTTGATATACTCTGTGTGTGTGTGTGTAGGGGGATACTGTTTTACAAAACTGTATCCAAAAAAAATAATAAAAATTTCATGAACTTTTGAGTCTATAATACTTTGGATATTTTTCCCAGAATGATTAAGGGACACTTGTGTTCATCCTTGGGTTTCCTAGGTAGCTCAGTGGTAAGAATCTGCCTGCCAATGTAGAGAGATGCAGGAGATGAGGGTTCCATCCTTGGGTTGGGAAGATCCCCTGGAGGAGGAAATGGCAACTCATTTCAATATTCTTGCCTGAAGAATCCCATGGATAGAGGAGCCTGGGCAGCTATAGTCCATAAGGTTGCAAAGAGTCAGGCATGACTGAGCAACTGAGCACGCACATGATCATCCTAAGTGTTCTTGAGGATATGGTGTGAGAGATGGGTGCATGCATGCTCAGTCACTAAGTCATGTCTGACTCTTTGTGACGCTATGGACTGTAGCTCCCTAGGCTCCTCAGTCCATGGGATTTCCAGGCAATAATACTTGGATGGGTTGCCATTTCCTTCTCCAGGATATCTTCCCGCCCCAGGGCTTGAATCCATGTCCCCTTTACCACTGAGCCACCAGGGAAGTCAATGTGGATATCACTAAATGAGAAGGATTCCCTTTCAGTGACTAGGTTCTGTAAAGAGGTAGGGAGTATAGTGCTAAGTTTAAATCTTAGGTTCACTGCCTAAAGATGAGTGGCTTGGGGTAGGTCCCTCAACCTTTTGGAATTTGTTTCTTTATATACAACATGACGATAATAATACACCCTGAGGGCGAGTTGTGAGGTGCTGGTGAAATCAGAGCGAGTTTCCTCTTCTTGGAAGGCTCTTTGACTTTCCTTATTCATGCCTTCGGAGCAGTCTCTCAGAGTTATCTGAGATGTTGCCTCTCTGGCCGCAGTCCTCATTTTGCCCCAAATAAAACTTAACTCACAACTCTCAAGTTGTGCATCTTTTTTTAGTTGACAGTTATGGCGACCACGAAGGGATCCAGAATGCACTTCCTTTCTTCAACTGGACTCCACCAGAAACCAGAGCTTTGGTACCAGCAGCAGCCCCTTGCCCCCATCTGCTTCCTTGGGGAGTGCAGACGAATTTGGGGGTGGTGGCTGCATGGGCGCAGGAGGGCCTAGAGGAGCTATTCCACGTTCAAGGCCGGAGGGGTGGCAGTGAGGAGATACCCCTCGTCCAAGGTAAGGAGCAGCGGCTGCGCTTTGCTGGAGCAGCCGTGAAGAGATACCCGACGTCCAAGGTAAGAGAAACCCAAGTAAGACGGTAGGTGTTGCAAGAGGGCATCAGAGGGCAGACACACTGAAACCATACTCATAGAAAACTAGTCAATCTAATTACACTAGGACCACAGCCTTGTCTAACTCAATGAAACTAAGCCATCCCGTGGGGCCACCTAAGATGGGCGGGTCATGGTGGAGAGGTCTGATAGAATGTGGTCCACTGGAGAAGGGAATGGCAAACCACTTCAGTATTTTTGCCTTGAGAACCCCATGAACAGTATGCAAAATGATAGGATACTGAAAGAGGAACTCCTCAGGTCAGTAGGTGCCCAATATGCTACTGGAGATCAGTGGAGAAATAACTCCAGAAAGAATGAAGGGATGGAGCCAAAGTAAAAACAATACCCAGATGTAAATGTGACTGGTGATAGAAGCAAGGTCTGATGCTGTAAAGAGCAATATTTCATAGGAACCTGGAATGTCAGGTCCATGAATCAAGACAAATTGGGAGTAGTCAAACAAGAGATGGCAAGAGTGAATGTTGACATTCTAGGAATCAGTGAACTAAAATGGACTGGAATGGGTGAATTTAACTCAGGTGACCATTATATCTACTACTGCGGGCAGGAATCCCTTAGAAGAAATGGAGTAGCCATCATGGTCAACAAAAAGAGTCCGAAATGCAGTACTTGGATGCAATCTCAGAAACGACAGAATGATCTCTGTTCGTTTCTAAGGCAAACCATTCAATATCACAGTAATCCAAGTCTATGCCCTAACTAGTAACGCTGAAGAAGCTGAAGTTGAACGGTTCTATGAAGACCTACAAGACCTTTTAGAACTAACACCCCAAAAAGATGTCCTTTTCATTACAGGGGACTGGAATGCAAAAGTAAGAAGTCAAGAAACACCTGGAGTAACAGGCAAATTTGGCCTTGGAATATGGAATGAAGCAGGGCAAAGACTAATAGAGTTTTGCCAAGAAAATGCACTGGTCATAGCAAACACCCTCTTCCAGCAACACAAGAGAAGACTTTACACATGGACATCACCAGATGGTCAACACCGAAATCAGATTGATCATATTCTTTGCAGCCAAAGATGGAGAAGCTCTATACAGTCAGCAAAAACAAGACCAAGAGCTGACTGTGGCTCAGATCATGAACTCCTTATTGCCAAATTCAGACTTAAATTGAAGAAAGTAGGGAAAACCACTAGACCATTCAGGAATGACCTAAATCAAATCCCTTATGATTATACAGTGGAAGTGAGAAATAGATTTAAGGGCCTAGATCTGATAGATAGAGTGCCTGATGAACTATGGTCGGAGGTTCATGACATTGTACAGGAGACAGGGATCAAGACCATTCCCATGGAAAAGAAATGCAAAAAAGCAAAATGGCTGTCTGGGGAGGCCTTACAAATAGCTGTGAAGAGAAGAGAAGCGAAAAACAAGGAGAAAAGGAGAGATATAAGCATCTGAATGCAGAGTTCCAAAGAATAGCAAAAAGAGATAAGAAAGCCTTCCTCAGTGATCAATGCAAAGAAATAGAGGAAAACAACAGAATGGGAAAGACTAGAGATTTTCTAGTTTTCTCTTCAAGAGAGAGAGGTTTTCTCTTCAAGAAAATTAGAGATACCAAGGGAACATTTCATGCAAAGATGGGCTCCATAAAGGACAGAAATGGTATGGACCTAACAGAAGCAGAAGATATTAAGAAGAGGTGGCAAGAATACACAGAAGAACTGTACAAAAAAGATCTTCATGACCCAGATAATCACGATGGTGTGATCACTCACTTAGAGCCAGACATCCTGGAATGTGAAGTCAAGTGGGCCTTAGAAAGCATCACTACGAACAAAGCTAGTGGAGGTGATGGAATTCCAGTGGAGCTATTTCAAATCCTGAAAGATGATGCTGTGAAAGTGCTGTCCTCAATATGCCAGCAAATTTGGAAAACTCAGCAGTGGCCACGGGACTGGAAAAGGTCAGTTTTCATTCCAATCCCAAAGAAAGGCAATGCTAAAGAATGCTCAAACTACCGCACAATTGCACTCATCTCACACGCTAGTAAAGTAACGCTCAAAATTCTCCAAGGAAGGCTTCAGCAATATGTGAACCGTGAACTTCCAGATGTTCAAGCTGCTTTTAGAAAAGGCAGAGGAACCAGAGATCAAATTGCCAACATTCGCTGGATCATGGAAAAAGGAAGAGAGTTCCAGAAAAACATCTATTTCTGCTTTATTGACTATGGCAAAGCCTTTGACTGTGTGGATCACAATAAACTGTGGAAAATTGTGAAAGAGATGGGAATACCAGACCACCTGACCTGCCTTTTGAGAAACCTATATGCAGGTCAGGAAGCAACAGTTAGAACTGGACATGGAACAACAGACTGGTTCCAAATAGGAAAAGGAGTACGTCAAGGCTGTATATTGTCAACCCTGCTTATTTAACTTCTATGCAGAATACATCATGAGAAACACTGGACTGGAAGAGGTACAAGCTGGAATCAAGATTGCCGGGAGAAATATCAATAACCTCAGATATGCAGAAGACACCACCCTTATGGCAGAAAGTGAAGAGGAACTCAAAAGCCTCTTGATGAAAGTGAAAGTGGAGAGTGAAAAAGTTGGCTTAAAGCTCTACATTCAGAAAACGAAGATCATGGCATCTGGTCCTATCACTTCATGGGAAATAGATGGGGAAACAGTGGAAACAGTGTCAGACTTTATTTTTGGGGGCTCCAAAATCACTGCAGATGATGACTGCAGCCATGAAATTGAAAGACGCTTACTCCTTGGAAGGAAAGTTATGACCAACCTAGATAGCATAATTAAAAACAAAGACATTACTTTGCCAACAAAGGTTCATCTAGTCAAGGCTATGGTTTTTCCAGTGGTCATGTAAGGATGTGAGAGTTGGACTGTGAAGAAAGCTGAGTGCTGAAGAATTGATGCTTTTGAACTGTGGTGTTGGAGAAGATTCTTGAGAGTCCTTTGGACTGCAAGGAGATCCAACCAGTCCATTCTGAAGGAGATTAGCCCTGGGATTTCTTTGGAAGGAATGATGTTTAAGCTGAAACTCCAGTACTTTGGCCACCTCATGCAAAGAGTTGACTCACTGGAAAAGACTCTGATGCTGGGAGGGATTGGGGGCAAGAGGAGAAGGGGACGACAGAGGATGAGATGGCTGGATGGCATCACTGACTAGATGGACGTGAGTCTGGGTGAACTCCAGGAGTTGGTGATGGACAGGGAGGCCTGGTGTGCTGCGATTCATGGGGTTGCAAAGAGTCGGACACGACTGAGCGACTGAACTGAACTGAACTCACTCATGCCTTCTTGCCTGGTTCATGTCACCTAGTTGTTCAGGACTCTAATGAAATGTCTCCTGGTGCAGATGCCCACTCTGGCCACACCCCCTGCAGGGCAGGGACTCTTTTGCTGTTTCCACTCAGGACCTACTTCACATTGGCACCGCCTTCCTGGCAGCACCCACGCCCCTGTGCTGCATGGTTGGTCACCCATCTTCTCTTCAGGCAGAAGCCCCTGAAGGATGAAGAATGCATTTTATCTCTGGCCCGCCGCAGCCTCCCAGCACCAGCCATAGTTTAATACAGAGAGAGTTCCAGAGTCAGAGATGAGTTACACTCCTATGTAGGCAAAAGGTATACAGACCCTTCTTAAAGCCCCTTTCCTGTGGTAGAACTAGCAAAAGTAGCAGTAGATCAACTTCAGGAATGGTGGCAGGTGATTCAGAGAGATCTGCCTCCTGGAACTGGAAAGCATTGGTTGTCCAGAGGGTGTAGAAGAACCTGCTGTTACAGTGCCTCATGTTCCATTTTTCTGTGGCAGAAGTGTAATGTAGTTGTGCTTGACATGGTAATGTAGTTGTCCATTCATGAAATCTACATGGCAGTCAATCAAAGCTTTGCTTCAGATTCCTCTTTTCGGTTATCAAAGAAACCATTCAATGAAATATTTTGGTGAAATATTTCTTTTGGTTAATTTGTTTCTGAGACACTGTGCCTAGCTCAGTTTGTACATAATAGAGTAATTGATATTCAATAAATAGTGGATGATTAAGTTGGAATATTTGACTTGATGGACAGACTAATATTTTTTGCAAATGTAGTCTGCTATGTCATATAATCCCATTTAAAGCTGAAGCCCAGTCTGACTTTTAAAAAGCAATTGAAAAATAATTTAAAGCCTTACTGAATTCTCTTTTAAAAATACCAAAGGATTCTGATACTCACCTCCAAAACTTTCTTAAAAGCTTCAGTCCTCTTCTCTGTCTGTCTCTAGATAGATACACATAGATAGATACAGATATTCACATCTCACAAATCTTGTCACCTTTTTGTGAACTTGTGATAACTTTAGTCTCTTTCCAAACTTCCTGATCCCAGCCCACACTGGCTCTTGTCTTTTCCTTGTTCTCTAACCTTATTTACTCTTCTTAATATAAACCCAATTCTCTCGATTCCTGCCCACACTTAGTTCAACCTGGGAGCCGTAGCTCAGGAACTAGTCTGGCAAAGACAGCATTCTCCTGAAGGATGTGGACAGGAGGACTGGGAGAGGAGTGTGGAGTGTGAACAGTCCTGGGGGGCCGAGGGTGGAAACAGTCGGCTATACTTAGAGCTGATTATCTTTTCCCTGTGAGCAAAAGTGAGTAGAGTGAAACCTGCAGTCTAACCCTGAAAAGAGAACTTCCCCACACTCCTCCTTTTGTTTAGTTTCAACGAATAACAAACATTAGCTTGCATCCTGCTTTTGCTTTTCTCTTTGTTGGTTTACCTAAGTTCATCCTCTGACCTTCGTGGGACCTCCTCTAAAAAGTCATTCTGTGAAAATCTGCTTTATTTCTAAGGAGCTTTGGAGAAAGAGTCTGTGACCTTCTTTGGCAGTTCATCACAAGAATTAACAACTCCTTTTAGAAAATTGTTTTAACCCACGCACCTCATGCTATACATGTTAAGCCCAGTCTATGGCCAGGGTCTGTGTGGAAAAGGCTGGTGTGAGGCCACAGGGAAGGACAGAAACTTCTGGACTGAGGAGCATTTGCCTTGTACACACACTGAAATTCAAAAGTCCTGAAAGCACTGTGTTGGATTGTGCTGGACTGGGGAGGTGAGAGACAAACACTGGTAGGTCAGATGCAGCTACACAGTGGTTTAGAATGTGTGTGTGTGTGCACGCATGTTTAGTGTGTCCGATTCTTTGTGACCCCATGGACTGTAGCCTGCCAGGCTCTTCTGTCCATGGGATTTTCCAGGCAAGAATACTGGTTTAGAATACAAACATATTTTGTGTAAAGAAAATTAAATTTTTTTATTAACCTTTTATTATCTGATTGAGATGTTCTCAACATTACTACTTCATCCTAAGTTTTGCTGTAGTAATATATCAGATCAGATCAGATCAGTCGCTCAGTCGTGTCCGACTCTTTGCGACCCCATGAATTGCAGCACGCCAGGCCTCCCTGTCCAACACCAACTCCCAGAGTTCACTGAGACTCACGTCCAACGAGTCGGTGATGCCATCCAGCCATCTCATCCTCTGTCGTCCCCTTCTCCTCTTGCCCCCAATCCCTCCCAGCATCAGAGTCTTTTCCAATGAGTCAACTCTTCGCATGAGGTGGCCAAAGTACTGGAGTTTCAGCTTAAACATCATTCCTTCCAATGAACACCCAGGACTGGTCTCCTTTAGGATGGACTGGTTAGATCTCCTTGCAGTCCAAGGGACTCTCAAGAGTCTTCTCCAACATCACAGTTCAAAAGCATCAATTCTTCGGCACTCAGCTTTCTTCACAGTCCAACTCTCACATCCATACATGACCACTGGAAAAACAATAGCCTTGACTAGACGGACCTTTGTTGGCAAAGTGATGTCTCTGCTTTTCAATATGCTATCTAGGTTGGTCATAACTTTCCTTCCAAGGAGTAAGCGTCTTTTAATTTCATGGCTGCAGTCACCATCTGCAGTAATTTTGGAGCCCCCCAAAATAAAGTCTGACACTGTTTCCACTGTTTCCCCATCTATTTCCCATGAAGTGATGGGACCAGATGCCATGATCTTCGTTTTCTGAATGTAGAGCTTTAAGCCAACTTTTTCACTCTCCACTTTCACTTTCATCAAGAGGCTTTTGAGTTCCTCTTCACTTTCTGCCATAAGGGTGGTGTCTTCTGCATATCTGAGGTTATTGATATTTCTCCCGGCAATCTTGATTCCAGCTTGTGTTTCTTCCAATCCACCATTTCTCATGATGTACTCTGAATATAAGTTAAATAAACAGGGTGACAATATACAGCCTTGACATACTCCTTTTCCTATTTGGAACCAGTCTGTTGTTCCATGTCCAGTTCTAACTGTTGCTTCCTGACCTGCATACAAATTTCTCAAGAGGCAGATCAGGTGGTCTGGTATTCCCATCTCTTTCACAATTTTCCACAGTTTATTGTGATCCACACAGTCAAAGGCTTTGGCATAGTCAATAAAGCAGAAATAGATGTTTTTCTGGAACTCTCTTGCTTTTCCCATGATCCAGTGGATGTTGGCAATTTGATCTCTGGTTTCTCTGCCTTTTCTAAAACCAGCTTGAACATCTGGAAGTTCATGGTTCACATATTGCTGAAGCCTGGCTTGGAGAATTTTGAGCATTACTTTACTAGCGTGTGAAATGAGTGCAATTGTGTAGTAGCTTGAGCATTCTTTGGCATTGCCTTTCTTTGGGATTGGAATGAAAACTGACCTTTTCCAGTCCCATGGCCACTGCTGAGTTTTCCAAATTTGCTGGCATATTGAGTGCAGCACTTTCACAGCATCATCTTCCCGGATTTGAAATAGCTCAACTGGAATTCCATCACCTCCACTAGCTTTGTTCGTAGTGATGCTTTCTAAGGCCCACTTGACTTCACATTCCAGGATGTCTGGCTCTAAGTGAGTGATCACACCATCGTGATTATCTGGGTCATGAAGATCTTTTTTGTACAGTTCTTCTGTGTATTCTTGCCACCTCTTCTTAATATCTTCTGCTTCTGTTAGGTCCATACCATTTCTGTCCTTTATGGAGCCCATCTTTGCATGAAATGTTCCCTTGGTATCTCTAATTTTCTTGAAGAGGTCTAGTCTTTCCCATTCTGTTGTTTTCCTCTATTTCTTTGCATTGATCACTGAGGAAGGCTTTCTTGCTATTCTCCTTGCTATTCTTTGGAACTCTGCATTCAGGTGCTTATATCTCTCCTTTTCTCCTTTGCTTTTCGCTTCTCTTCTCTTCACAGCTATTTGTAAGGCCTCCCCAGACAGCCATTTTGCTTTTTTGCATTTCTTTTCCATGGGGATGGTCTTGATCCCTGTCTCCTGTACAGTGTCACGAACCTCATTCCATAGTTCATCAGGCACTCTATCTATCAGATCTAGTCCCTTAAATCTATTTCTCACTTCCACTGTATAATCATAAGGAATTTGATTTAGGTCATACCTGAATGGTCTAGTGGTTTTCCCTACTTTATTCAGTTTAAGTCTGAATTTGGCAATAAGGAGTTCATGGTCTGAGCCACAGTCAGCTCCTGGTCTTGTTTTTGCTGACTGTATAGAGCTTCTCCATCTAATATAATCAGTCTGATTTCAGTGTTGACCATCTGGTGATGTCCATGTGTAGAGTCTTTTCTTGTGACAGTGTTAGAAGGTATTTAACAGTGTTTGAGATTTTATGTATATCCATGAAATAAAAGGAACAAGACACCACAGAACTTAAAAAACCTGAAATGGTCTTTTAGTTTAAAAGACCAGTTTGGAAAATCGAATAGACGGAGGAGTATGGTAGGCCACAGTCCATGGGATCACAAAGAGTCGGATACGGCTGAGCGACTTTATTTTCACTTTCTTTAAACTAGTTTAATGAAATAGTAATGTCAAAAATACATTTATTGAGCATATCCTATATTCTAAGGATTGTCCTGAGTCCTTCAGGAGATACAATGATAACAGATACATAGTTCTCAGGGGCTGTCCATCCGAGAGCAGATACACATGAAAACATCTAATCATAATACCAGACAGAATGAATCAGGGGCCGTAGCTGAAGGACAGCTATTAGACATAGTAAACATCTATTGTTTCACCTACAAAACTGTCCCTTCTCTTCTCACAAGTCTCTTGATTTTCTTCAGGCCCACCCCTTTAGCTCTCTGTTCACAGTGGAACTGGTTCAACCTCCATGTCCTGGTTTCTTTACTTGTAAATTGGGTATAATGCTGACCTTACCTTGAAACATAATTTTGAGGATGAATGGAATCACTATATGTGAAAGGGATTTGCAGTGAGTAGAGTATACATATAAGAATGAAGTCATGAAATTTTCTATTACCAACAGTTTGAGAATAATTGATTTCAAGGCGAAACAAAATACATGATGATTTTTGCTGTCATTTTCAAACACCATGTGTATTCATTTGACAGCAAACACTTTGTATTTATGAATTTGGGGGCATTTTCTTCATCGTGTCTCTTTTTGGTTTCCCATACCCCTTCTTGCCCAGGAAGCTTATGCACACACACAACATTAAGCCTGGAGGCAAACCTTCAGTCCTCTGACAATTGGGCTAGACAGTCACTTGCATCGGATCCCTTCTCCCGCCCCCTCCCTGGGCATCTTTGTTTTTCTGCTCTCTGTGGCCAGGAGGTTGCATATCTCATGTCTTTCTAGAAAATCATTGATTATATTTATGCATTAGCCTTTTATGTAATAGTTTTTGAGTTAGATTTAGTCTCAGTGGCTGAAAGTTCAATGTTTCCTGAATTTTCCCCTCAAATCCACGACCATGTTTGGCAGTGAAGAGACTGAGGAATGAATAGGCTTCCATGTTGCTTGGTTATAGATAGGGAGATGCTGGCAGAAATTTGCAAGCATTTGCATATATACAATTGTCTGTCTGCTGTTTGCTTTCATGCTTGCTCTCCTCCTCTGCCCCCTGTTCTCTCTGTGCAGTGAATTACTAATACAAATACAGATAATGAAATTTCTGATCCCAGCCTGCAAAAGCGGACGCACAGTTTGGAAGGTATCTGGGGAAAATGGATAGGTTCTCTTGATCTCGTTGCTTTATCCAGACAAGGAAATGAAGGGGAGAAAGTAATTACAGGGACTTGTCTTTGAAGGTAGAATGAGTGGCACTGACAGCATTTCTTTTCAGAGAATCTTGTAGAGATGCTATTTTCTTGTTAATACCAATAGGTATTTCCCTTGAAATAGAGTTCACTTATTAAAATGTGTGTTCAGCAGATGGGACGCTGTCCACAGGAAGCAGAAGTTCTGTCCTTGTGGCTTCAGAACAGAGCAGGTCTAGGGGTAGATGAAATGTGCCCCCAGGATGGAGGCATTTGCCAGGAAAGCCACGATAGTGCAAATCCTAAAGGCAAGAGGAAAGCAAATCTGATCTTTTGGTAAACCACTGCTCCTGCATACTCAGGAATCACTAGTTCCTTAAAGCAAGAGCCTGACTGTCCTGGGCAGTTGGAGTTGGTAGCTCAGTGACCCGATTAGGTGGCAGTAATATCAAGAAATGTCCAGAGTATTACCAATTAGAAAGTTCTGTGGAGAAAAAGCTGAAAAGCAATTTTAATTGGAAACTTTTCAGGTAACAGTTTTCTTTCTTACACCTATCTATGCAGTGAACCAAAAGTTAATACTCTGATAAGTAAGCAACTAAAATTAAGCCTCACATTTTCTTAAACAAACAATGAATAAACAATGAAATTTTAATTGTCAATGTACTGTATGAGTTACGGCATAATGTGATCAACTTTGGTTCCACAAATGCATTTCAACACTTTATTTCTTTTTTGATAATCTTTGATTTTATGTATTGTTGACCTTTTACCATATGTTATGTGGTAAATGCCAATTCTGTTTGTCTAAACAGGTTTCTAAACAATGCAAGTTTGTGTTGACAGCTTGTATGAAAAGAACAAATATTTGCTTTATATTTCATGTAAATACGTGCATGCTGTCAAACAAGACGGGCTTAAAGAGGCTTAGATTTTGTCTTTCATGGTTTACGAAGGGACTACTAATCTATATCAGAAATAATTTTAGATGTTGAACTGCAGCATGGAAAATATAGATCTCCCACTGGTTGAAATGACATTAGTAGAAAAAAAATTCAGCTGAAAAGGGTTATGAAATGTTTATTTTGTCATATAACTTAAAATATGTTGGGATAGAATAAAAAAAGAGAGAAATGGTTTAGAAGAGTGTTCTCAAAGCTATTACTCTATTGGAAATAGTTTAGCGGTATTATACTATTTTAGACATACAGGAAATTATTTAACTTTACATTAGAACAGGGTTAAGTAAAAAAGTGATAGCATTATTTCAGATAAAGTAGATTGATTCCTTGAAATTACTTGTATTAAAGAAGTCATGGGGCAATAGTTAGGCTCTTGGCTTTCTTTCAGTTCTTGTGTGGCATAGCCTTTATAGTTTAATGAGGTTGGAAGAGTTACACTGTTTTAGCTGCAGTTTTCTAGTGGAGAATGAATGAAAGGAAATTTCTCTAAAAACAAAAACACTGTTTATCCTAGTGGTGCTATGGAGGTTTAACTGGTATATGAAATTTGTTTGCAGATATAATGGGTATCAATCTGAATATGAAATATTCATTATGTACCATATTGCTTTTGTTTAGATTCATGCTTTCTGCCATCTTAGGTGGGATTGCGGACTGATTTTCCCCTTTGATTCATCTCCTCTCTGACGATGGCCACCGTGCAATATTACTGGGATATGTCAGCCACATGCTACCTTCTTGGTATGACTGTTGTCCTCACTTTCCTTTATACAATGAAGAATGAACTGTTCGGGCACTGCCATCTGCCTTAAACAACACACTTCATAACACGGAAGGAGAATTTTAATAAGACCTCCAAGGGGTCTGCTGCCATTTTTAAAGGGAAGGTTTCCTACAAAGGAAGTGCATGGAAACTCCCAAGAGAAAGCTGTTGAAAACACCCCTGGTGAGAGGACCCAGTGTCAGCCCATTCTATTGTCTACCTGTCACCGCAGTCCTCGTGTGATTCTGACAGGCTGCTCTTTTCTCTTGTGGCCAGTGCTGCTTAATGTCATTTTCTTGGTTGAACATCTTTATTTCTGACTTGTTACAAACCATTAACTAGTTTCTAGGTTTCAGTGTCCTGGCTACTTTTGACTAGTAAATCAGTTAGCATAACAAGATTTCCCTTTATCTTCTTGCTACGGAAAATCTCTACATGAAATGATCAATGTTCCAATTTTTATATATGAGTCCTAGCAGATAGGAAGTGTCTGTCATCGGATGCAAGCTTCTTCTCTGAAAACATATTCTAGTTCACATAATAGAACCTGACACACTAGGTAACCATCACGCTGTTTGTAGAAGGCTTCAAACAGTTTAGGTGAAAAGCAGGAAATTTTATAAGTTTATGGTTTCAAATAAATATAACCTTGCTTTTAATTAGATTTCCTAGATGAAATGTTTTCACACATACAATTTTTTGAATATATTTTGAGAAGCATTCAGTGGTTTAACAGTTGTCAATCTCCATAAACATCCTTAGTTATGGGTAGCATTGCTTAAATGAAGACTGGCTGCTTTGGACATTGATGTTAAAAATAATATATACAGACATGTGACTTGATGACATATTGCTAAAACATTGGAAACAATATTGACTTTAGTCTGCTTTTGCAGAAAGCTACTCACATATGAAATTAATGTAGCTAAAACATAATCTTTTCCCAAAATTACTCCATACTCTTAAAGTTGTAAAAGTATGTTTTTAAAAAAATACACTTACATATTATAAGCGAATCTATTAATGAAATGTTATAGTATTTAAATCCTAAATAGTAATACTTATTGATTCTTACCTAATTGATGGGTTAAGGAGATTTAAAAGATTAGTTACTGACCTAACCATTTCACTTCTGGAACTCTGTCTTAGCGAAATAGTTAAGCAAGTACATAGTATATATGTTCAGTGTATGTGGCATTGTTTTTCAATTGTGAAAAATCTGAAGCTTAACAATCTATTAATAAGGGGATGGATAAATAAGCCATGGTATTCTATAAAATGGAACACTATGTTGTTGTTTAAAAAATGAACTACAGCTGGTGAGATGTTGCTATATAACACAGGGAGCCCAGGCTGGTGCTCTGTAATGACCAAGAGGAGTGGGATCCCGGGAGGGCAGGGAGGCTCAAGAGGGAGGGGATATATGTATAATTATAGCTGATTTGCATTATTGTTCAGCAGAAACCAATACAACATTGTAAAGCAATTTTCCTCCAATTAAAAAATAAATGAGAAAAAAAGTGGAAAAAAAAAAAAGAACTACAAACATATGTGCTGATCTGGGAAATGTATTCGATATGTTGTGTGAAAAAAACAAAT
This sequence comes from Bubalus kerabau, assembly GCF_029407905.1. NCBI lineage: Eukaryota > Metazoa > Chordata > Mammalia > Artiodactyla > Bovidae > Bubalus > Bubalus kerabau. The sequence continues at coordinate 72,839,335 of NC_073631.1, read as the reverse complement.
CGCAGCACAGTGTGTAGAGTGTGATACCATTTTTGAGGGTAGGGGGGACTCTCTCTCCCCACCCCCACTATCTTTGTGTGAGCATAGAACACAGTCTGGAAGGATCCACTCAGAGAACCTCTGGATGTGAAGGAATGTGGGAAATAAGAAGACCTGAGCTTCTGCTTACTATACCTCCATATTTCTTGAGTGGAGACTCTCTATTGTTTATAGACACCATGAGTTCACTTGGCAAGCTGATTAAATAATTTAATAAGAAAATTTCATGGCATGGAAAGGATAGGATGAAAAGACATAAATATAGCTACTAGAGATTTGTAACAAAGAAGCGTGGCTTCTTTCCATTCAGTTAGCTCTGGCACTTAGAACGTTTGTGTGTCTCTACATATTTTAACAACAGGACCTCAAAATCTGGGTGCACATGCTGTCAACCCCAAGTATATGTCATTCCAGGCAGTGGCAGTGGTCCTCAGTTGGTTTCTTGATGCTGTATTTCAAGTCAGCTCATAAATTATTAATAGTACATGTGTAGGTCAGAGACACACTAACCCTGACAATCATTCCATAATATTCTCTCTTTAGCTTTAGAAGAGAAGAGAAGAGAGTAATCAATATGCAACATCAGAGGTACGTTTCACATAGATATGGTATATGCACTTAGAAAAAAAGAGTTAGATCTTTACAAAAACCTGTCAGCCTGGCATTAATCTTCTATTATGAATAATGTGGCTATCCATGAATCTTTAACATTTTTTAAATGATGAAATTGTATGGTATGCTCTACCAAAGCAAATTTGATAATATGTGAGAAAAGATTGATCAATGAAGATGTTGATATACACGAATTAAAAATTTTAAACCTAGCTCATTAAAAGCAGAAAAAGTAACAGCTACACATTTTAATCTCAGGGTAAAATTTCAGCCCCAATAAATGTAGTTCTTACCATTATCCACAATGCCTAGAAATTATTTTTTAAACAAGTTATGTAATTATTGTTTGGTTAAACCCATCAACTCATAAGACAAGCAGCTCTGTTAATATGCTACTAAGAACCAAGATGGTGCTGGTTCCTAGTTCATAATAAAAACTATATTTGAAAATTCCCAACAAACACAAAGACTAATGTTCCACATATAAGATGCAACAGTGCTTGAGAAAGATTATGAATACAATGACTTGTTAGAAATACTGCTATATTTATTTTTTTCCATGAAGTAATTCTGGAATAATTTGGCCCAGGTTTAATTTTTAGAGAAGGTAAGAAATGTAGACCAAGAACTTTGCTTATGAAATCTGCCTAATGAAGACATTTTAATCAGTGCTTGTTGAACTGAAGATAAAAATATAGTTTGTTTCTACAGATTTGAGGAGAATTAATATGTATCTGATTGTTAATATTTGATTCTTATTTAATTATTTATGATATCAAGGAATGAATCTGTCAAGTAAATAATGAAATGCATACATGCAGCATATGTAATTAGGTTAGGTGCATAAATCCTAAGTGTTCACTTTATAGTTGTCAGTGTAAAATTTATTAATAATGAGAAATGTTAAGTGAAGAAAATTCTTAGCACAGTCTACCTCATTAGTGTGGATTATAGCAGTTGTTGGTCAAAGAGGAAGAAGAGGAGGAAGAGAAGGTGGAGGAAGAGGGGAATGAAGAGGCTTCATTTTCTTAGTTGTGCTTTAGTTGTTAAAAAAATATTAGAGAGTTAGAGTACATTTTCCTTCCTCCTGTTTATAAGTGTATGAATTGAACAGATGAGTTGTGGATTTAAATAAATGAAGCAAATGGAATAATTTCATATTGAAAAAAATATAGACCCTGGGATTTCTAAATCCAGATAATTATTTAAGGGGGAAAATTCAACTAGCATTTGAGAACAAAAAAACCTACTTATATGATTGAGCTGTCAGATTCTAATCTTAAAATTTGGCTTTAAATTCACTGTAATGGCGAGGAGATGGCAAGAAATACACTATCAATTGCATTCTTCCTTTCCCCCTTCTCCTCACTAACTAAAAAACAAGCATGGAAGAGAGAAGCACCTTATCAAGCACGTTCCTCGTACCCTGGTTTTTCCTGGGCTGCTAGGACATGTAACAAAACAGGAGTCTGAGGAGATCTTAGGTATCTGTGAGTGGGGCTTGACGGTATACATAGTGCTAGGTGGGCTCTCTGGGTATGATGGGCTGGAGGTTAGAGGATAAGCTCTCGGCCCCTGAGGATAGAACGGAAACCCTGCCCCCTGCAGGAACATGACTGAGTGGGCGCCACCAACTCCACATTAAAGAATCTGATTTGATAACCTGGTTAAACTTAGCTTTGTCCTTAATGTTAAGGGGGCTTCCCTTGTAGCTGTTGGTAAAGAATCTGCCTGCAGTGCAGGAGACCCAGGTTCTATCCCTGGGTTGGGAAGATCCCCTGGAGAAGGAAATGGCAACCCACTCCAGTATCCTTGGACAGAGGAGCCTGATGGACTGCAGTCCATGGGGTCGCAAAGAGTTGGGCACGACTGATCGACTAACTAACTAATGTTAATCATTAAAAGTATTATGCAGTGTAAAGAGCAGTCAACCAGAAAACAAGATAATGAGATCTCACACTACCACTAATTAGCCTGGAAACTTCCAGAAAATTCTTTAAGTTCTTTCTTCACTTATCAAATGAGAGAGCTGATTCTGGGGCTGATTTCGGCTTTAATGGTCTATGATTCACAAAGATGATGTTGAAATACATTCAATTTTGTTCCAGTGCTGCCATGAGTTTCTTGGGCAAAAAAAAAGGGAGAGAGGTAGCATTAATATATGAACATTCATCATCTGACTGGGTATTGTTATAGCGGCAGTTATACATTTATAAGAAGATGGAAGATATAGTCACAAAAGGAATACCATGTATTATTTTAGTAAATGATATGAATCTAACTATAGTAACCACTTAAGAACTTTTTTTTTTGCCTCAGGTATATAAAGTTACAAGAGAACTAGAAGGCACATTTAGGATAACATGACATTACAAAACAAAGACTATGTTGCAATTTTCCTACCGGCCCTGTAAAAGAGGGGAATGATTACTTAATTATTATGTCTTCAAAAGCTTCTGTGATTTACTGATTTTCAAAAGGGTAATATTCCCATGGTCAGTAATTGCATTAACAAATTATTTGCTAAATCAAAATAATTACTTGCTATCCTCCTGATCTTAATTCTTAGATATCTGCAAGCTAAAGATTTTGGGCAAAAATTACTTCATTCATTTAAGCATTATTATTGAAAGGAAAACTTAAGATGTGGAGTCCATTATGTAGCTAGTTTTTAGGAAAAAACAAAGGAAAAGAGTAAAAATGGTTTTACCACCCTCTAAGAAAATTGCCGGTTGAGTTTAGCCAACTTACTATTGACTAAATCAATATACACAATTTTTGTGTGTATATTTTCAAAATATACAAAATGTATACCATATTTTGTGGAAAAGACCAATATAAGAATAATTTGGGGGCTTCCCAGATGGCTCAGTGGTAAAGAATCCGCAGGAAGATGCAGGAGATGTGAGTTAAATCCCTGGGTAGGGAAGATCCCTGGAGAAGGAAATGGCAACCCACTCCAGTACTCTTGCCTGGGAAATCTCGTGGACAGAGGAGCCTGGTGCACTACAGTTCATGGGGTTGCAAAGAGTCAGGCACAACTCAGCATAGACACACATACATACTCACAAGAATAATTTAAATATGAGGATATTTGATTTTCAAATCATATACCATAATAAATTGCAGAGAAATACTTTTAGATACCTACCAAATAATCTTCCCTTCTTCCCTGGGAATCACTCCTTTCTCCCCAGCCCAGATTCTTCAGGAAAACAGATTTTTTTTTAAAGCCAGTAAGCTTTGTGATAGTTTGTGTACTTTGTGTACTTTGATACTTTGTGATAGTTTGTATGCAGGAATAGATGACTGAGATACTGACTAAAGTTCAGCTTTTGTTTTGATATTGCCTGTCTTAATACTTGCCTTTCCTGCACTCCCTCCTCACCAATATAACTCAAAGGTAAATCCTGATTTGTTATTAGTGATGATTATCTCATCTCCTTTGCTAGTGAAATTGTGCAGAGAGGCATGTGGTCCTGTTCTGGCCAAATAAATAGGAAGAAAGATCTTCTGAGGGGTCTGCTGGTATAACTGACTCATTCCTAAGAAGAAATTTAAAGGAAGACTACTGCAAGGAGATCCAACCAGTCCATTCTGAAGGAGATTAGCCCTGGGTGTTCTTTGGAAGGAATAATGCTAAAGCTGAAACTCCAGTACTTTGGCCACCTCATGCGAAGAGTTGACTCATTGGAAAAGACTCTGATGCTGGGAGAGATTGGGGGCAGGAGGAGAAAGGGACGACAGAAGATGAGATGGCTGGATGGCATCACCAACTCGATGGACGTGAGTCTGAGTGAACTCCGGGAGTTGGTGATGGACAGGGAGGCCTGGCGTGCTGCGGTTCATGGGGTCGCAAAGAGTCGGACATGACTGAGCGACTGAACTGAACTGAAATGAGTCTCATTTTTGGGGCTGGACTTTACATATCTTCAAGTGATGCCTGGAACTATGGCAGCCATTTTGGGACCCTGAGGAGAACTACCTAATGACAATGTCAGAAAGCTGAAGATGGAGTGGTGGAAAGATGAGAACAATCTGGGTCCTTGACAATATTAAACATGAATTAATTAACCTCAGCACCTGCTATCTTGAGCCTTCCTACAGGAAATACTACATTTTGTTTGCTGTTTAAGCTAGTAGAGACAGGTTTTTTATTACCTGCATCAAAGTTTTTCTAACACAAACAAGGTGAAAGAAGCTTTAATGCCTTTATGAGAACAGCTCATCCTTAAATTGGGAATGAGCTTTATTATACAGTCTGCTATAATATTTATAACCCACTTTTTATTTTTTTTTATTAACATGGCAATATCAAAACAAAAGCTGAATTTCATCAGGCTCGCCTGTCCCTGGGATTCTCCAGGCAAGAACACTGGAGTGGGTTGCCATTTCCTTCTCCAATGCATGAAAGTGAAAAGTGAGAGTGAAGTTGCTCAGTCGTGTCCGACTCTTTGTGACCCCATGGACTGCAGCCTTTCAGGTTCCTGGGTCCATGGGATTTTCCAGGCAAGAGTACTGGAGTGGGGCGCCATCGCCTTCTCCAATTTGAAGGCTAGTAAACAACATTTTAAAGGCAGTCAAGCTCAGACACCTGGATGTGCGCTTGCAGCACAGTTAGATGGAGGGTCTGATGCCCTGGGAGGGAAGGGATGACTTGCCTGTGTAGGCAAAGAGAAGTCCTGATAGAAAAGGGAGCAGGGGAAAAGCTGTTGAGAGCCTTGAGACTGAATGAGGTTGGATGTGCGTGCCCAGGAGGAGAAGTTGGGATTGTGAGGTTCCATTTGAAGCACCCAGGAGCAGAAGTTCTTGCATCATTTTACAGATGAAGAAACAGAAACAGAGTGGGAAATAGACACAGCCAAATTTCTCGAGTTTTCATTTGTTAACTTCTTTATATTATCTCTTGTTCCAAAAAGGAATTAACTTTAAATAAAATCCTGAATAAACATGAAGCAGGAGAAGGCAATGGCAGCCCACTCCAGTACTCTTGCCTGGAAAATCCCAAGGGCAGAGGAGCCTGGTAGGCTGCAGTCCACGGGGTCTCGAAGAGTCGGACACGAATGAGCAACTTCACTCTCACTTTTCACTTTCACGCATTGGAGAAGTAAATGGCAACCCACTCCAGTGTTCTTGCCTGGAGAATCCCAGGGACAGGGGAGCCTGGTGGGCTGCCGTCTATGGGGTCGCACAGAGTCGGAGAAGACTGAAGCGATTTAGCAGCAGCAGCAGCAGCAGCATGATTTCACTGTTGATAGAGAAAGGACTAGGACGCCACTTTCCTAAACTTCAGCCCTGGCATTAATTGCGCTAAATCTTGCAAATCTGTCTCTGTTGAGAGTAGCTCTGTTGCTGGTTACCAGGTGGTGCGTGCGTGCTAAATCTCTTCAGTCGTGTCCGACTCTGTGCGACCCTATGGGCGCCCCCCCCCCCCCCCCCCCCCCCCCGCCCCAGGCTCCTCTGTCCATAGGATTTTCCAGGCAAGAATAGTGGAGTGGGTTGCCATGTCCTCCTTCAGGGGATCTTCCCAACCCAGGGATCCAACCCGCATCTCTTCTGTCGCTTACATTGGCAGGCTGGTTCTTTGCCACTAGCGCCACCAGGTGGTAGGCACCCTGAAACTATACACAGCGCTCAGATATCCCGCAGGGAAGCATTTCTCAGACCCGCCCCCACCCCGCAGACGTTCCCCTAACTTCCGCGTAGGCCAGGACGGGTCATGTGCTTTTTTCTGAGCCAAGCCCTGGACAAAAGAAGGGACTGATATGATTGATTTATACTGTTTAGGGTTTACCCTTGAGCCACAAGGGAGGAATGGCCTCGGGGGCTGGGGGAGATAGGGGAGAAGGAAGGGGGTATGGTACAGCAAAGTGAGCTGAAAGAGAGGCCCAGAAAACTGCAGAATGGTTGAGAGCACAGGCTCTGGAGGGAGGGAGACTTTCTTTCTCACCCGTGATCCACCGCTTCCTAGCTGGCTTACCCTGGGCTCCTTGCAAGGCTTGGCTAAGCCCTGGTTTCCAGCAGAGCAATAAGGTTGTTGTGGCAAAAATAAAATAATCTCGGTAAAGCAGTCGGCATAATGTTTTGTGCATAATAAGCCTCCAGTAGATGTTTACTATTATTGTTATTGCTGTTACTGGTGTTATTAATAAAAACGACCTCAGGAAGTTCACAAGGAGTCCACACGCAATAACCGCAGCTGTCCAAGGCAGGAGGTGACTTCTTGCCAGGGAGTGAGCCCTCCCCTCCTTCTCTATGCAAAGGAAGGAGAGAGGCTCTGGAAACACTGCTTTCCCTTCTGCGCAAGACTTGCCTCCATTCCCATATGGACTGCTCAGCTGGGCCAGGAATTTGGGAGGGGGATCTGCACGGTGACTGAGCAACGCCCTGGTGGCAGGAGGACCCGAAAGGTTGGGAATAGGGCGTCGCAAACCCTCTCTCCTGCTTGCTAAGTGGGCAAAGATGGGCGCTGGGGATGCTTTCGTCCAACTTATTCACCTCGGGCGTGGTGGTTGGAAACCAATGAGGTCCAGCCTCCTCTTACCAGGGTTCAAGCTTAGGAATCCCATGCACAGGGTAGTCTTTTTTTCTGGCATTTTCACACGTTAATTCAACGACAGTTAAGAAGCAGGGCGTTTTCTTAACATTCACGAGCAAATCAAAGTATATTAGCAATTCCCGGCCCCCGCCACCGCGTTCCTTTCCTAGACCCACGGGCCGGCGGGGCTCCAGCGGAGCTGCGCGGGGCCCGGGGTAGAGGAGGGAGGTGGCTCCGGCGCGGGGCGCGGGGAGGGGGCGGCGCCTCGCGGGGCCTGGGGCAGGGGGGGAGGTGGGTCGGGCGCGGGGCGCTGGGCCCCGCCCGCAGCCGGCGGCCAAGCGGAGGCAGGCAGCGAGACGGGCGCGCCATTTGCATTCGCCCGCAGTCATTTTTATCCGCGGAGGTAATGAAGTTGTCAGCGGCGCCCAGAGAGTGGCAGAGCCTGATATTCAAATAGGCCTGCCGGGCGCCGGCCGCCCCCCGCCTCCCACGTCCCGCGAGTCCCCGGATGAACGCGGCGCCCGCTGTCCCCCTGACAGCCGCCGGCTTTGTCTGCCGCCCGCACCCGTACCAGCGCCCTGGCTCTTCTCCTCTCTTCCCTACCCCGCATCTTTGTCTCTGTCTCCCTCTCCTCGCATCTTTGCCCTTTGTGTCCGACTCAGCCTCAGACCCCAGCCACGCCGCTGGGGCCGACTCCCCGTGACCCACAAGCCCTGCTGATCCGCAAGTGTTGGGGGCGGTGTAGTACAGCAGGGAGGCTGCCATCCTCGCATTGGGCGCTGTCCCCGCTCCCTTTCCGCGCACCCAGCAGCCGCTCGCTCTCTTCATCTCCACCTCTAAGAAAGAGGACCGGACCCTGACAGTATCACTGTGGCCTAAAGTCGTTCTGTCCCGTTTCTGAAAGCTTATTTGTAGTCCTTTGTAGGATTTCAAAGCCTCAGACAGATTCACCAGCAGAAGCGGCTGAGAAAAGGCGGCTCGGCAGGTTCAGCGCTGCCAGGAGAGGAGGCGCAGGCTAGACAGACCCGTGCTTTGAGACAGGTAGTCGACGGGGCGCAGTGAACATTTAAGCTCCTGGGATGGGTGCTTTTTCCTAGGCCTGTGTAGCTGTGCGGTCCCTGGGGCAGCCGCTGGACACGTGGGGCTGTTGAGCACTTGAAGTTTGGCTGGTCCAAATGAAGATGTGCTGTAAGTGTGAAATACAGACTAGATTGTGAAGCCAAAAAAAATAAAAGAAAATAAACTGTCTCAATCATTTAAAATATTGATGGGACATTGAAATGATAATGTTTTGGATATATTGGGTGAAATAAGATATATTGTTAAAATCTATTAAGGCTGTTTCTTTTTACCTTTTAAAAATGTGACCACAAAGAGCATTTAAAATGACACATGTGGATCACATTATATTTCTATTGGGCAGGTACTAGTCTAGAGGCTTAAGACCCAAGGCGCTTTCCTCTAACCCTCTCACCTTACACTGCAGGTGCTTTGGAACAAGACAAGGGAGAGAGAGAATGTTCTTAGTTCTTAGGCATCAAATACCCAGGCAGATAATTAGGAAGTAGTCAGTGTTATACTGAAAACCTTGACAGCACTGAGTAGAAGCAGTGGCTTCGATTGCATAAACTGGCTGTTCCTATCCCTTTGTTCACTGTAAGGAGAGACCCATGCTCCCACCACAGTCATGCCACAGTCCCCTGGACTAACCGTCTGTGTGTGAAGTTGGGCCTCTAGGAGTGTTTTGTGCCTTTTAGGAGTTATTTGTTGCACACTAAACTTGCTGACATGCCGTTTAGAGGAGTGAATACTGTGTATGTCCTGTAACAACTATTTCAGAAGTATTTTTGGTGTACATGGTTCCTTAGCATGCACAGGGCTCCTGAAGTATGCATTGACACGATGTGCTGCCAATGATGCGGACCTGGGGGAGTCCCTGAGTGTGCATGGACTGCACGCACGGCCACAGCTCTTACAGGGTTTTTATGGCGCAGCTTGCCAATGATCCGTGCATTAAAGACTCCCAGAATACACGTTGACACGATAGAATGGAGCTGTTTGGGTCTACCGAGTCGATGATCCGGAGATAATTGTGGTGTCTTATGCACTTTCATTGAGATTGGAGTGCTCATGGTTCTAATGGCAGAACCAGAACTGCCCCAGTTAAGCCCTGCTGTGACTCCCTGAGTCCATGGATCTTTGACCTCCTGCATCATGACACTGTGGTGTTGCTAACGCTGATGTTTTAACTGACGCAATTGAGTTAGCATCCCCCCCCTCCCTCCGCAAAGTACCTTTTGTAATTCAAAACCTAAATTGGAGGTCTATGTACTGATGGCTTCATCTGGTTAATCATAAGCTAAAAACCTTGGGAAGGTCATATTTACAACAGAAAAAGTGGTTTGGAGAGAATAAGTTTGGGAAATGCGTATGAGTTTGAGAGAGTTAGTACAGAATCTATAACCTTAGTCTTGAGAAAACCAAGTCGGTTAAACTGAAATAGATGAAACAAGGAGATGATAAGAAGGTGGAAGACACTTTTAGACATCATAGAATATATTCAATAGGAAAATAATTCAAACACTACAGAAGTGTATGAAATAAGTAACTCTCCTGTTCCTTTCTTTTATACCATCAACCATTACAATGTTAATATTTTTTGTATATTTTAGTAATTTTTATACGCATAAAAATACGTGTATCAATTCTTTGTTTACACAAGTGGGATAACACCAAACCTTACTCTCCAATGCCCTGTATTTTAAACTAATAATATATTGAACATCTCTCCTCAGGGCATTTAGATCTGTTGCATCCTTTGTAATGATTACATGGATATGGATCTAGGATATGGATTTAATTTTTAAATTTATGCTATTTCAACCATCCTACTACAGTGAATATATATTTGCAGATTTGTGCAAATCTGTTCACAGGGTAAATTTTCAACAGTGGAAATGCTGGGACTAAGAGGTGTACATTTAAAATGTTGATGCATATCACCAAGTTGATAACCAGATTGATTGTCCTGCTTTATACTCCAACTAGCAATATGTGTGTGCCTATTTCCCCACTCCAGGCCAATGTATAGCTTTTTCATGGGGACACTTGTGTGTGAGTGAATTTTTCCACTATGTTCTCTGCACAGCTTTATGGTAAGAGTCCAGCACTGGAGGCTGTGATAAATGCAATGAAATGAAGGAAGTTAGACTACAAAGCAGGAAGTCTCGTTAATCAAGATAAAAAACGATGGCTCCACAAAACACCCTGAGATCGGTTGAATTTTGGTAATAGCTTGTCAACACGGGAGAATTGGAATTAGATCACATTAATTCATCATTCAGCAGATATTTGTTAAGTTATAAATGAATTCTCCACTGGATTGTAAGCCCTTTGAGAGGAAAACCTTTGTCTTTTTCATCTCTGTGGCTTGAACGGAATTATGGAATGGGGCTTGACCTAATGTTTTTTCTTTTAATTGTCATTGTTGATTTGATTGTTTTAATATGGCCAGTTATTTTTCACCATATACTTGGCTCTGCCTGAAGCTGGATTTTCAAGATGGCTGACAGTCATTGTTCCTCAGCTCACAGTGGGAGAGACAGGGGGATGGAAACCAGTCTGAAAATTCCATAATATGGGCAAAGTGAACATAAGCAACTAACTGTGATGGAGTAAATAGTTTCCCTGAAGTCTGATATTTGAGCTGGAAGATGGTTCGGGAATGGTTTCCAGCCTGACAAAGAAGGACTTCTAGACAGAGGAAGTCACAATAAAGGGATGGAATTTTGGAGGAATGCTGGTGTGACGGGCTCACGGGGAATGTGTTGGAAGGATGGGGACTTGAAGGGGAGGCACCACCTTCTTAAAAGGAGGCGTTGAGTTCCCATGCTGGAACATTAAGGGAGTGACATATAAGGAAGGAGTGGGCTTCTCTTTCAGGCTCTCTCTCTGATTGTTGTGGGGTATTTGAAAGTCCTGAGAATCCTGGAGCTTTTAAGTGCCTCATTTGTAAGATGGAACATACAGCCTAGATAATTTCTAATATTTTTATCACCTCTGAAATTCAATGGCCTTTGAGCTATAGGACTTGAACTTGCCTGCAAGGACTTTTATTTTCTGTTTTGTGTGTCAAGGAGCACTGCGTGATATCTTGGGGTATTCCTTTAAGACGGTAGTAAATGCTGGCTATAATTTGCTGGAACTAACTACCATGGACACTTACCATAATTCCAAAGTCTGCATACATGTTTTGCCCCCATTCCAACAAAGCGATGCTGATGAGAATGAAGAAAAAAACCAAAACAATGCCAGGCAACAATGCCAGGCAACAAAAAAAAGATTTACAAAAGTGTAAATCTTTTGATAATTTACTCTTCATAAGCAACTAAACCCTATCTTCACTGAAAGTTGAATAGACACGACTTGAGTGGATTTCCTGAGAAATATTGCAGAGTTGGATGTCAAGTGTCCTGTTTCTTGGGATACATATGCTGAATGAATTTCACTGGGCTTGATAAGCATGCCATCCATGTCCTTGTCTGGGGCAAAGGGAAGCATTTTGATTGAGACAATGTCTAAGGACAGAGAGAAACCTGTGGCCTATTGATTAGAGACCTTCCTTCAAGCTGACAACTTGAGAATTATTACCCAGCCCATCTTGTCCCAAAGCATGAGAGACTTGCTTAAAGTCTGTGCTGACTTCCTGATGAACTTTATGTAATTCCCCCAATTTTTAGACTCAGGGTTTTCCAAGTTGTATTGGAGGCTATCTAGAAGCAAAATAAACACAAGCAGACTGCTTGGGACCAAACAAAACACATGTCATGATAACAACTCTTATGACTAATGAGTCATCTAAGATATGGGAAGTTGGTGAAATTATTGAATTATTGAAGAAGGATGCTTTGCCGTTCCTATTGGTCACAGCTCAGAGTCTTGAATTACACTAATGCAAACGGGAGATCTGAGGGGATTTGCTGAAACCTCACAGAATGAAGCCATCTACCCCACACGTTGATACTGGGGATTTCCAAAATAGCTTCCTATGAGATCATCTTGTATGTGAAATCCATGGTAATGACTTCCAAAGAAGACCCCTGACAGATCCCAGCTTGATATTATTTTGGGAGGGGGCCTGGAGCAAAGTCTGGACACTGAGAGAAAATTTTTAATTTTCTCAGAAATCAAGCAGCAGCACAAGGTTGTTGAGAGATGAAGAGAGATTTTATTACTGCCTGGGTGAGCAGGTGCCAATCCCAAATCATTATCCGGACTTTCAGTTCAGTTCAGTTCAGTCACTCAGTCATGTCCAACTCTTTGTGACCTCATGGACTGCAGCATGCCCGGTCTCCCTGTCCATCACCAACTCCTGGAGTTTACTGAAACTCATGTCCATTGATAGAGATCGGTGATGCCATCCAACCATCTCATCCTTTGTCATCCCCTTCTTCTCCTGCCTTCAATTTTTCCCAGCATCAGGGTCTTTTCAAATGAGTCAGCTCTTCAAATCAGGTGGCCAAAGTATTGGAGTTTCAGCTTCAACATTAGTCCTTCCAATTAATATTCAGGACTGATCTCCTTTAGGATGGACTGGTTGGATCTCCTTGCAGTCCAAGGGACTCTCAAGAGTCGTTTCCAACACCACAGTTCAAAAGCATCAATTCTTTGGCACTAGAGCTTTCTTTATAGTCCAACTCTCACATCCATACATGACCACTGGAAAAACCATAGCTTTGACTAGATGGGCCTTTGTTGGTAAAGTAATGTCTCTGCTTTTTAATATGCTGTCTAGGTTGGTCATAACTTTCCTTCCAAGGAGGAAGCATCTTTTAATTTCATGGCTGCAGTCACCATCTGTAGTGATTTTGGAGCCCCCCCAAAAATAAAGTCAGCCACTGTTTCCACTGTTTCCCCATCTATTTCCCATGAAGTGATGGGACCAGATGCCATGATCTTAGTTTTCTGAATGTTGAACTTTAAGCCAACTTTTTCACTCTCCTCTTTCACTTTCATCAAGAGGCTTTTTAGTTCCTCTTCGCTTTCTGCCATAAGAGTGGTGTCATCTGCATATCTGAGGTTATTGATATTCCTCCCAGCAATCTTGATTCCAGCTTGTGCTTCCTCCAGCCCAGTGTTTCTCATGATGTACTCTGCATAGAAGTTAAATAAGCAGGGTGACAATATACAGGCTTGACATACTCCTTTCCCGATTTAGAACCAGTCTGTTGTTCCATGTCCAGTTCTAACTGTTGCTTCTTGACCTGCATACAGGTTTCTCAAGAGGCAGGTGAGGTGGTCTGGTATTCCCATCTCTTTAAGAATTTTCCGCAGTTTTTGTTGTGATCCACACAGTCAAAGGGTTTGGCGTATCAGGACTTTGGAGACAAGCATTTCTTGTTCAGACAGCATTCTTTTATCAGTCCACTCTCAGGGACTTCTCTGGCGGTCCAGTGGTTAAGAATCTGCCTTGTTATGTAGGGGACGTGGCTTCAATCCCTGGTAGGGGAACTAAGATCCCACATTCCATGGAATTACCATGTTGGCACATCACAACTAGAGAGTCCATGTGATGCAGCTAGAGTTCCTGCATGACACAGTGAAGAGCCTTCGAGCTGCAACTAGGACCCAAACACAGGCAAACAAGCTAATTAATTAAAAAGTCTTCAAGTGATCCACTCCCAGATTGAAGGAGAGTAAATTTTATTTTGGAAGAATGGTCATTGTGAGTGTGTCCCTCAACCAGTATGATGTAGAGCAGCTGGTAGAGCAGTGTCATATATATCAGCGGGTGGCAGGACGCCTGAGTATTTCTACACCAGTGAAGACTAGGAGATTGGAAAGCACCCATCTAGGGGCCATGAGCACCAGAGGAAAATAATGCTAGTTGTTAGTGCCCCACTGGTAGACATTACTCCAAAATTTTTCATGGCCATTTACCAAGATTATTGAGACTTCCTTCATAGTAGTTGTAGAGTTGATTTTCCTGGAGCTATGTTGTCATTATGGAGTTTGGCTCCTTTTGGGGGAAGCATGGGGATGAAAAAAATTATATAACTCAGAATTAGTTTCCAAAATTCCTATATGCTTGTGATCTAGCAAAGTAATCAAATTTTATCTTAGTACTCAGTAAGAATCAATCAAATAATGATTGAAGAACAGAGGAATGAACTGTTGGATAAACAATAAAGAGTTAACAACAGTTTTTATCTAGTACCATAATACCTATGTATGAGGAGAGAAATGACTGCAAGCTTAATTTAAACATGTGGGTTATAGGACCTAACTACTGTCACTAAAAGTTGAAAGAAGAGAAAAGACAATTAGGAAAAAACGATCAATTTCTAAGGCCTTCAAGTCCTTTGAAAAACCCAATTATAGGAAGAGCTCACAGAGTAGATTTCATTTAAGTCTAGACATGCCATCAATTGACTTAAAATGTTAAGTTTCTAATCTAACAAGGTGCATGACTTTCGGTCGTGTCTGACTCTTTGCAACCTCATGACTGTAGCCCGCCAGGCTCCTCTGTCCATGGGATTTTCCAGGCAAGAATACAGAATTGGGGTGCCCTTTTCTCCACCAGGGGATTTTCTCAACCCAGGGATCCAGCCTGCATCTCTTCTGTCTCTTACATTGGCAGGCGAGTTCCTTACCACTAGCACAGCCTGGGAAGCCTCAATCAAACAAGATAGCTTTGAATAAATCACACATACCTAGTGAACTGTACTAGTGTCTCAATACTTAAAGCCTGTGAAGATCCTAATATTGAAGTGAAAACTGGAGAGGAAAAGAGGAGCCAATAGAAACTTAGAAAGTTCATTTCCAAGTTTATGAAAAAATCAGATCATCAGGATGAAGCAGGAAAGTTCCGATAAAGAAGCAGAAGTGTTTATTTGTTTGTTTGTTTTTAGAAAACATATGTGACATCTCCAGCAAATGAAATTCAGATTGCATGCAGAAGATTGAATTCCTGTAGGAGTCACTTAACTGGGGAAGACAGACCTCCCATTACTTCACATCACAGAGCTGCAGAGAATTTTTTCCTGGCCTAAAATGTAAGCCATCTTGAGGATAAACCTAGATAGTAAATTTCTTCTGGCACCAAGATTCTAATGTCAGGTCTTAAGAGGCCACCAAAGCTACAAGACAGAAAGCAGTTCTTCAGTGGGCAATGTAGCTGCTTGAAGAAGCACTAGATATTTCTGCACCTCCTGGTAATGTGGAGATAGTCTCAGTGTACTTTTTTGCAGGATAAAATGTTCTGTGATTGTATATGCTGCTATAGTTTTCATAGTGAGGTTAGCAGATGTGATACATCAAAATGCTTGTTAAACTTTAAAAGCAAAGTCCTCTAACCCTGATATCAGTAATAAAACTATCCCGAGTGATTCTTCAGGGCATTCAGCTTTGAGACCCTCTGTGGTTAGGGTTGCAATGGTATGATCTAAAGTTCACTGGTTACTCAAGTTTTTGGTTCCTTTAAATATTGGAAGCTATATGCTGGAGGAAATAGGCATGGTTAAGCAAATACTTCTTTTAAAAATAAAAATAGCTTTATTAGTTTCTTCGATGCACGATACTGGATGCTTGGGGCTGGTGCACTGGGACGACCCAGAGGGATGGTATAGGGAGGGAGGAGGGAAGAGGGTTCAGGATGGGGAACACATGTATACCTGTGGCAGATTCATTTTGATATATGGCAAAACCAATACAATATTGTAAAGTTAAATAAAATAAAAGTAAAAGTAAAAAAAAAGAAAGAAAAATGGTGTTTGCTAATTGTAAAAATATCAAGCAATGTGGAAAATATAAGGAAATGAGTATTTATTTTTAAATTAAAGACATTTTTTATTGCTGCACAGCTCAGTATGTGGGATTTTAATTCCCCAACCAGGGATCAAACCTGCATTGAAAGCACAGTGTCTTAACCACTGGACCACAGGGAAGTTCCAGAAAAGAGTATTTTATATACTTTTTAGATAAGTGATATTAACTCTAAAAACTGTATTTGTTGCAAATAGTTTTGTTATTTGCCTTTTTGTAAATTATAGAGATTTTACTTTTTTTTTTTTTTACAAAATAAAATTTATCAGGTTTTCTCCTTTTCATTTCTGACCTCTGACTCATGATAAGAAAGACTGCCATTTTCCCCAGATAATAAGAATCTTCTTTTTCCCTCTATTGCTTTATAGTATTAATTTTTACATTTAAATTGTTGATCCCTCTGGAATTTAACTTAGTATAAAGAAAGAGGCTAGGATCTAGCTCTGTTTTTTTTTTTTTTCCCCCAAATGGCTAGCTAGTTTTTTGAGATTATTTCTTGAATAATTTATTTTATTACCACTGATATAAAATGTCACTTTTATTATGTACTAAATGCCCATATACTTTCTGGGCTCTATCATGGTCATTTCATTTGATCACTCTGCATCTTTGTGCCAGGACCATACTTTTTAATGTCTCAATATTCATTTTTAGAATTTCCCTGGCTATTCTTGAATGTTTATTCTTCCAGATGAACTTTACAATTATTTTTCAAAGTTTCAAGAAAGATCCTGTTGGGATTTTCATTAAAATCACATTTAATTTATAGATTAATTGGGGGTGGGGGGAGAATTGGCTTCTTCACAATTCTGAGTCTTACAAGAGAATGAATGAGACATGATTTCCCAATTGTTCAAGCCTTTGTTTGAATGTCCCTCTGTGTGTATGTGTGTGTGTG
This sequence comes from Bubalus kerabau, assembly GCF_029407905.1. Classification (NCBI taxonomy): domain Eukaryota; kingdom Metazoa; phylum Chordata; class Mammalia; order Artiodactyla; family Bovidae; genus Bubalus; species Bubalus kerabau. The sequence goes on along the minus strand of NC_073631.1, from coordinate 72,822,425 downwards.
TATCTCAAACAGATTTTGCCTGTTTCCTGTAAAGTTTATTTCTGGATACTTTACAGGGTTTTGTTGGTTTTATGATTAACCATATGGTTCTTAGATATGTGCTTGAACAAGCTACCCTCTGGCATAGGATATAAGCTTGGAGCTAGATTGCTGTTTTAGGGGGTCAGTGTGCAATAGAAGCCTATGTTTTGGAGACTGACCTGTATGGATCTTTGTTTTATCTTCTAGATTGCCATGACACTTTGGAAAGTCTCTTCTCTAAGCTTCTTTTCCTCATCTATAAAACAGAAACCTTGCAGGAATTGGTAAGCATCAGTGATAATACTTGAAACACCTAATGTAGGGCTTAGCACCTACTGAGTCCTCAGATATGGGAGCTGTTTGAGGGTCAGGCTAAGGAGTTCATTTCAAAATTCCTCACAAGGTTGAGATTCCTTGAATCTTTCAAAAACATTTGTACTCCCCCCCCTCCCCAGGATGTTTAAAAAGTGCTCTGAATAAAAGCACTGTTTTAATAGCCTTCCTCCCCAGCCTCCTTCTTCCCATGATAGAAATATTTGCTGTGAATAAGAGATCTCATCCAGTGGCTGGTTCTGAACACCATCACTGCTGAAAGGTTTAGTTCCAGCTACATCACAATGGGAGGCCTGGCTCTTTCGTCTTACACTGTTAATTAATGGTTGCTTGGGGAGTTTGGGGATGGGCTTCAATGTGTTAATGGCTTAGAAAAATACATCTGAGGTACAAAGACCATTTGGAGTACCCAGTTAAGAATGATTTGCCACATATAGGAGAGCCTAAAGAAAGCTTTCACGAACATGGGCATTCAGCTCAACCGATAGTTAGCCCCACATTCTTAATGGCATAATCACCAACACAGCCAATTCAGCATAATGGCCTTTTAATACTTAAACAATTACTTTGGATAATAAAATAACACTTTTAATTTGCTTGACACCAGATTCGACCTATGTGGATATCATCTGGTGGTGAGGTGAGGGAAAAGAGAGTCTGTTGGGTTCTAAATCCATTATAAAGTGATAACACACGATGTGCATAATTGTGCTTCAGGCCTGAGATGCTCTCCATGGTTTAGTGGGAAAATAAACAGTGAACAGAATATGCTGTTTGCTTGAAATTTAACAAATACTCTTAATTTATATATCGATTTCGACATGTTTCCTTAGGAAGAAATAGCTAAGCCTTGAAGTTGATGTGCTTTGATTAAATCTGTTCATTGCGAACACCTGCTGGGGAAGGTGCTATGGGAGACACAATCAGCAAATTTTTGTTGAGTAAAAAAATAATGCTGTGTCCTGGGAGGAAAATGTAAATGAATTTGTTGCTCCACTCTACTAATATCTTTCTATCTGTCTTTTGGATATCGTAAACTGTTTGTAATCTGTTTTTAAATTTCATCAGTGTTTCCAGATTCTTTTTGGAAGTAGGTGAGTTTTAAATCCTAAATAATTCAAAAGCCTCCACATATGTGCCTCCTGAGTGAGTGAACCAGGCAGCCAACTGTATTTTTGGCCTCATGGTTTGTTGGTGTCAGCCAGCACTCTTATTCTTTTCATTTGGAAGAAGAGCTGGGACAAGCTTGTGAGGCACGGGCCATGTAATATCAGGGGTTCCAGCCAACCTCATCTGTTACCTGATTGCAACTTACCTACTGCATTAATTCCTTTCAGCTAACTATCAGATCAGATCAGTTGCTCAGTCGTGTCTGACTCTTTGTGAATCGATCTCCCATTAAAAGACAAATGCTCCCTGGGAAATATTAGGAGTTATCATTCATTTATACCTTAGTTGAGTATGAATTTGTAACAGCTTTCTGTTTTGTTTTCTTGGCCCTGCCTTGTTGCTGTGCGATCTCAGTTCCCCGACCAGTTCCCTGGGCTACGGCAGTGAAAGCCCAGAATTTTAACCACTAGGTGACCAGGGAACTCCCCTGTAACAACTTTCTTAAAATTAGGAGATATGAATATGTATGCTAAGGAAAAAAGTGATACTAGTCAGTAGCTAAAATATCTACCTAATTACAATTAATGACAGGATATTTTACGCACTCCTTTCTTGATAGCAGATTTGGATGTGTTGGAGATGGGATCACATTAGGTAGGTAATTTTGAATGTTAATCTTGTTTTCTATTTAATATTAGATCTACCCCTCCAATGACTGTGTGCTTTTACAATGAATGGCTTTATCAGAATTATTTTTCTGTTCTACTGTTCAGCAAATACATCTTGCTGCTGCTGCTGCTGCTGCTGAGTCGCTTCAGTCGTGTCCGACTCTGTGCGACCCCATAGACAGGAGCCCACCAGACTCCCCTGTCCCTGGAATTCTCCAGGCAAGAACACTGGAGTGGGTTGCCATTTCCTTCTCCAATGCATGAAAGGGAAAAGTGAAAGTGAAGTCGCTCAGTCGTGTCCGACTCTTAGCGACCCTGTGGACTGCAGCCCACCAGGCTCCTCCATCCATGGGATTTTCCAGGCAAGAGTACTGGAGTGGGGTGCCATCGCCTTCTCCGAAATACGTCTTAGCAGTTTATAATAATGAAGGATGCTTTTAGGTCTGTGAACTACCTTTTTATAAATGTCTTTGCTTCCCCCCCCCCCCTTTTCATTTGGATCTTTAAATGTTGGACTTTCCTTCTCTAAGATGTTCCTGTACATATAAACACTCATCGTTGTCAACTGACCTCTTGCCTTTTCAGGATTAGGGGCTGCCTGTTAAGTGTCCTGGGTCAGTGCTGTGCAAAGCATGGTCTGTGGACCAGTGCCTGTCTTGAACTATTTGCTGCTGGTCCACAATGAGACAGTATGGAGACTGACAGGAAATGTTCAGAATGAAAACCTTCATAGTGATTTGACATTGCCACACCATCCAAGTAGTCAGAGGATAGTCTTATAGGATATAGAGCAGGTTGGGTTATAAGTCATATGTGGTGGAACTGTTCTATATAGATATGGTAGAACTCTCTATCAGCCCATGGCAGATTGGACAAAACAAAGCAATCAAGCAACATAGTCTTTCACTTTGGGTAAGCTATCCTAAGTCAGAGTGGAGGATGTAAGCACACAGGGCCTTGAAGTTCTATAAATCCTCAACACAGGGAGTATGGACCAGTAGTTAAAAGACAGACTGGGTTCACATCTCATCTCTGCCCCCTATTTTCTGAGACGTTTGACAAATGATGAAAATGCTTTGTGCCCTGGTTTCCTCATCTGTAAAAACAAAATTATTGGTAGAATTAACTTCATAATATGATCCTACAGAGAAAGGACTTAGCACACTGCCTGGCATGTATCAGATGCTCAATAAATGAAAGCCTCCATCATTTTGTCATTAGATAGCATCCCAGACAGAAATTTATGGAAGGATTCCTTTATGCATAATTCTAGCAAAACAGGCAGCTCTCAAGTGAAACAGCACCCATCCTCTGACTGCCCTCTTTTTGTCAGCTTATCTGTGATCACCGAGCTCTTTGTGTTTATCATCTACAGAGGGTGGTGCCACATCACTTGCAGGGCAGTCTGGATCAGAGCTGACAGGCCAGGAAATCACAGACCCTTCAGAGAGCTCGTCTCTATTCCTTCCTGCACTGTCACCAACTCATCAAAAACTCTGAATGTTTATCTCACAGTTGCCAGACATCCATGTTTGGGATTGTTCTGAATTTTACTGCCTTGTCCTGTTTACAGTCCTTACGGGGCACACAATAGCCCTGTGTTGGTACCAGGTAGAGATATGTCTCCATGATGTGTCCATCTGTTTGGACACCAGGATCTGGTTGATCTCTAGTTCTTGACCCACTGGACATCCTTCAGCCTTGATGTAGCAGGAGGGCTGAAAAAGTGTCAGAGTTGGTGTTGAAGATCTGGATTCTTATCCTGGCTCTTCCACATATGATCTCTGAGCCCCAACACCTTCTTCTGTAAAATGGGGCCATAGCACCAAGCTTACCATGCAGCCATAGTGACTGAATGAAATAGCCTTTGATTAAGTGTCCTGATGCACAATAAATGCAACTTTCCTCTCATCCTTCCAGGATTGGATACCTTTTCTCTTCTCACTTTGGGCTGTGATGAGCATATAAGGCATTGCACAAAGTGAATTCCTCATTAGAATGTATGTTCATAAGGGCAGGGATTTATCTGTTTTATTTATTGCTCATGCCCAAGTTCTAGAACAATGCCTAGGGATAGTGAATGCTCAATTAATATGTGTTGAACAAATTAATTAAAGTGAATTATACAGTCACATTTCCTGCTCTCTCTTTTAGGATGCTTTCAGCTCTGGGCAACACAAAGTGTTCACTTGCTAAACTGGTGAGGATATCTGTTATTTCCTACAACTAGAGCTTTATAAGGAGAGAAGTTCTGTGGCTGGTTAATTTAATTGCTCACTAACATGTGCCTGGCCCAGGTCCTTCTCATTTTTCTGCTCTATCATTTTCACCCTAGCTGATCTCATGGTTATAAATGGCTGCCATGGTGCCAGACATCACATCTAGACAAAGTAACATCCAATAGAAATGGGGAGAGCCTCTCTGATCCTTGAATAAGTTTGCATTCGGAAACTCAGAAACCCTCCAGCTGACTTTTGCTGAAAACCCTCCAGCTGACATTTGCTCACTGGCACACACTAGCACACAGGGCTCAGTTAGGATTTGTCCTGAGTTATCTTGGGGCTTCCCTGGTGGCTCAGTGAAAGAACCCACCTGCCAATGCAGGAGTTTGCTGCCTGGTCAGGGAAGATCCCCTGGAGAAGGAAGCAGCAACCCACTCAGTATTCATGCGTGGAACACCGCATGGACAGAGGAGCCTGGCAGGCTACCGTCCATGGGGTCGCAAAGAGTCGGACACGACTGAAGCCACTGAACAACGACAACAACAACAACAACAACAACAACAGAATATGTGGGAGGGGTAGGTAACTGAACAGAGTCTTGCCTTTCCCAAAAAAGGAATAACAGCGGGCAGTCAGCTGTGTTGGATTTACCTCCTCCTTGGAGTCTTAGGAAAAAAAGAATGATTAAGCAAAAATTAATCAAACAAGTGCATGAGCAACTAAGTGTTTAATGTCATATGCAAATTAAGGGTTGGCACTAAGAATTGAAGAGAGAATTGCATGTTGAGAGTTGGAGGCGTGTAGCCCACCCAGCTGCCTGATTCAAATACAGATATATTCAGGATTGCCAAGTGGCTGTGACAAAGGGGCTGCTCAATGTAAGATGAAGTAGAGCGAGATACATTTCACAGTGTTGCAGCGTCTCACAGACTAGGTTAGACATGCAGATCCGCTGTTACTGTGGCGGTATGTCCTCACCAATGCATCCTCCATTAATTCAAAGTGTGCACTAGCTCAGGCTAGTATCTACTCTGGCATTTTCATGGGAGAAATGGTTCACAAAGAAATCAAATAGTCCAAGGAATATACTCCTTGGAATGTGTTAACGAATTATTTTTAGGGGACTTCCTTGGGAGTCTAATGGTTAAGACTTTGCCTTCCAATACAAAGTTTTGATACCTAGTTGGAAAGCTAAGATCCCACATGTCTCACAGCCAAAAAACCAGAACATAAGCAATAAAAGCAATATTGTAACAAATTCAATAAAGACTTTAAAAATGGTCCACATCAAAAGAAAAAAAATCTTAAAAAATTATTTTTAGTACTTTGGCATATAAAACCTCATATACAAATAGTATTTATTTGCTTATTTAAGCAGGTCCTTGGAACATTCCAATCCCAAAGAATGGAAATGCTAAAGGATGCTCAAACTACCACACAATTGTACTCATCTCACACGCTAGCAAAGTAATGCTCAAAATTCTCTAAGCCAGGCTTCAGCAATATGTGAACCGTGAACTTCCAGATGTTCAAGCTGGTTTTAGAAAAGGCACAGGAACCAGAGATCAAATTGCCAACATTCGCTGGATCATGGAAAAAGCAAGAGTGTTCCAGAAAAACATCTATTTCTGCTTTATTGGCTATGCCAAAGCCTTTGACTGTGTGGATCACAATAAACTGTGGAAAATTGTGAAAGAGATGGGAATACCAGACCACCTGACCTGCCTCTTGAGAAACCTGTATGCAAGTCAGGAAGCAACAGTTAGAACTGGACATGGAACAACAGACTGGTTCCAGATGGGGAAAGGAGTACGTCAAGGCTGTATATTGTCAACCCTGCTTATTTAACTAATATGCAGAGTACACCATGAGAAACACTGGGCTGGAGGAAGCACAAGCTGGAATCAAGATTGCTGGGAGGAATATCAGTAACCTCAGATATGCAGAAGACACCACCCTTATGGCAGAAAGTGAAGAACTGAAGAGCCTCTTGATGAAAGTGAAAGAGGAGAGTGAAAAAGTTGGCTTAAAACTGAACATTCAGAAAATGAAGATAATGGCATCTGGTCCCATCACTTCATGGGAAATAGATGGGGAAGCAGTGGAAACAGTGGCTGACTTTATTTTTTGGGGGGCTCCAAAATCCCTGCAGATGGTGACCGCAGCCATGAAATTAAAAGATGCTTCCTCCTTGGAAAGAAAGTTATGACCAACCTAGACAGCATATTAAAAAGCAGAGATATTACTTTGCCAATGAAGGTCCATCTAGTCAAGGCTATGGTTTTTCCAGTGGTCATGTATGGATGTGAGAGTTGGGCTGTGAAGAAAGCTCTAGAGCCGAAGAATTGATGCTTTTGAACTGTGATGTTGGAGAAGCCTCTTGAGAGTCCCTTGGACTGCAAGGAGATCCAACCAGTCCATCCTAAAGGAGACCAGTTCTGAGTGTTCATTGGTAGGACTGATGCTAAAGCTGAAACTCCAATACTTTGGCTACCTGATTTGAAGAGCTGACTCATTTGAAGAGACCCTGATGCTGGGAAAGATTGAAGGCAGAAGGAGAAGGGGACGACAGAGGATGAGATGGTTGGATGGCATCACCAACTCAATGGATGTGAGTTTGGGTAAACTTCAGGAGTTGGTGATGGACAGTGAGGCCTGGCGTGCTGCAGTCCTTGGGGTTGTGAAGAGTCAGACACAACTGAGCAACTGAACTGGAACCTAGACGTGAATCATTTAATGGCTTGTGGTTAAGAGCACTATATGCATTTGGAATTAATCAAACCAGTACATTCTAAAATATTCTGTAATGCAAATTCCCTTAATTCGGCTATTGCCCTCCCTGCAGTTAGGTTGGATTATTGGGATTTTCTTGGGTCCTCCACCCTGAAGTATTTACTGGTAATCAGATCACAAGAAGTCAGCTCTTGCTTCTGGTGCTGCTACTGTGGAGTTGCTGAGGATCAGTTGTGGACCCACATTCGGTGGAAGCTGGAGAGGGCCTACAAGTCAAGTGTAAAAAGCCTGGGCAGCCACATTGCCTGTGTTCAAATCCTAGTTTGGTGACTTGTTATCTGTGGGATTTTGGATGATTATACTGTCTCTCCATGCCTCAGTTTCCCCTGTTGTAAAGAGGAAAAAATGATAGTCCTTATCCTATAATGTTGTTGTAATGTAGATTTGAGTTAGCATATATAAAGCTTTATAATGGTGCCTGGCTTTCAGTAGGAAGGAAAATGTTTGGATTTTATTGTATGTGTGCTCAGTTGCTCAGTCGTGTCTGACTCTTTGAGATCCAGTGAATTGTAACCCAACAGGCTCCTCTGTCTGTGGGGTTTTTTTCAGGCATGAATTCTGGAGTGGGTTGCCGTTTCCTTCTGCAGGCTAGCTTCCCAACCCAGGGATTGAATCCACGTCTCCTGAGTCTCCTGCGTTGGCAGACAGATTCTTTACCACTGAGCTACCTGGGAAGCCCTTGCTATTTATTTTCACATATGAAATATATTAATTCAATAAGCATGGGGTGAATAATATTATTACGATGTAAAGGACAATGTTGGATGAATTACAAGACATTTTCTTTCACTGACCTTGAGATGCAACTTCTCCTCAGTGCATGGGCAAATGTTGTCCAGCATATTATGGCTTGGTAAATGTTTCTGTGAGTTGAAACAAATTTTGATAAAATTACTCAATTCCCTTCCCACCACCTACAAGCAATCTGCAATGATTTTATGCCAGTGTATACTGATGGGCATTCACACTTGCCTCCCACTGAGGCAAGTCTACTGAGTTAAACACAGTAGACATTGAATATACACTTACAGCACTGAACTAATGAAAATTTTGTTTAGGTTTGAACCTAGCTGACTTACTTTTATTATCTGTTTAGAAGTCATAATTTCTTTGTTATGAGAGCAAGTAAAAAATGCATTGAATAGAAACCTGTTTGAACATTTTAAGGTAAAATTCCTCTGCTTAAATTGTCCTTTAACCTTTAAAGGGGTTAGGATGTGTCTGAATTTGCTAATGAATCAAGTCATCCTCTCAATTTGAGTTCTTGGATCTGGTATTTCAACACCCCGTTAAGGCTGTTGATCTAATGTGGGTTTGTGAGTCACAGGTTGAATGATCTCCATATAGTTCTGATTGGCTTGACACTTATAGGTAGTGGAAAGATGCTTTATCTTGTGTATTCAAGCTGGTAAAGGGAAAGAATTTGACTTCTGGTCAGTTCCTGGAATTCTTTCTACCCATCCATGCAGCAGGGAATTGTCTCATCTTAAGTTCTGGCTTAGTCTGCAATAGGAAGTTAGTCACATACAACACTATTTGTGTATTCCTACACTGAAATATCTGGGAAAAGCCAGGAGCGCAGAGTCTTAGGAAGACATTGAGCTAGAAGCTCATTTCCAGCTCAACACGGACCTCGCCCTCTGGCTATCTATGAATCAACCCTTTTATTGGTCCTTTCCAGGGTGAATTTGAAACCAGGATGGCCTCAGAATCCTGCCTCCCAAGTTATAGCTGCCTCCAGGTTCTGATCTTATCTTGCTGTCTGCTGTAGGCCTTCTGTTGTAGATGCTTTCCTATGGCGCTTATCACAAAGTTAGTTGTCCTTTGTGTTTCTTTTCCTGAATGTTTGCAGGAATGAGTCACATATCTCTTGTAATATATGAGCAGCTTGGAGGAAAATGCTGTTATTTTAAGAGCCAGCCAGGAATTCCTTTTAGGGAGGAGACTGTCTGCCACCTTAATAGAAGTATTTGGCTATGAAGATAAGGTCCCCAGGAGATAGTCTGAACAGTCTGGAGCTAGGCTAAGAGATAGCAAATTGCTCTGTGGAATAAGTTTACAGGAATTTGGGAATGGGGGCAAGCAAAGGAGAAAGAAGAGAAGAGAGGGATGAAGTAAGGCAGAACGCGAGGTGGCGGCAAATGATGGGACCTGATGAGACACTTTTAAGGAAACAAAGTCTCCTCCACATAGATACTTTACTGGAGTGGTGTTTTGGCACAAATTAAGTAAAAGGGACTACCTTCAAATTCTTGGTTGGTATGGGCAGCTATAAAAGATGAGAGACAGTGAGATCAAGAACTCATCCCAAAGAAGTCACTGGGGAGAGAGAAGTGACTATGAGAACACAAACCCTTGGGAATTCTCAGAAATCTAGGGAAGAATATTGAACTTGCCACAAGATTAGGGTTGGAGACTTGAGTAAGTTTTTATTTCAATCTCAAAGGAGATTAATAGTAGGCTTCCCTGGTGGCTCAGATGGTGAAGACTCTCCTGCAATGCAGGATCCCTGGGTCGGGAAGATCCCCTGGAGAAGGAAATGGCAACCCACTCCAGTAATCTTGCCTGGAGAATTCCATAAACAGAGGAGCCTGGCAGGCTATAGTCCATGGGGTTGCAAAGAGTCAGGCATGACTGAGCAACTATCACTCACACTCAAAGGAGGGAAGGACCTCAGCTGACAGTCTTGTTACATCCATCTGTACCAGGGATAAAAAGTGTTTTAGAGGTAAAGAATATTTTGGAATACTGCTACAGAGATGAATAAACCTTAAAGTAAATGATATGACTTATGTGTCTCATAAAAAGAAAAGCTTATCAGTAGCATTTTTAAAAGTTATTTTAAAGGGTTTGTTTATTCTAATGGATAGAGATTGTCTTTGGATAATATAAATATTCCAATGATTTAATGGAGTTATCTGAAGCCATGTAGACATTAATTAGAGTTCTATAATTAGAATTATAGTTATAGAAGCTTCCTACTGCAAAATAGAAGGCAATATGTTAATATTTCAGGTTTACAGTACCTGATGCATTTTCATATACTATGGCTCTAATAATTCTTTCTAAATAACCACTGTGATAGATATTTAATAGTTCTTTAATTAATGTTGGAGTAAAACCCATTTATATCTGTGCTTATCCCAGGCCTCCTTCTCTCACAAGTGAACAGTCTGTCTGCTTCCTGTGTGCAGAGCCACCCAAACTGAGGATGACACAGAATCCAATCAGAAAAGCAGCATAAAGATGAAAGGTCTTACCAATGAGAAGTGAACTTGCTAAAGTACACCTTTCAATGAATTTGGACAAAACTGAAAAATGTTGTTGATATCAGATCCTTAGGCTGATTACTGAAGCGTTCGATTTTTCAGTATGTCAATTCATCACTGTCCACCTGGTTATATTTAACACTTTCTCCTGTTTTCCAGCATGTCTGCTGAGATAGGCAATCGCTGTCACATGATATCTGCCTCTCAGGAAGGTCAGTAGACCATTTGGGAGGCCGCGGTTTCTGTCCCCCTTCTGCCTCGGTTCTTTCTCACGTAGTGCTGACAGCAGATGGAGCCTCACTGTCTTGCAGGATCTAAAATATTAATAAGATCAGGGCTTTTATCCTTCACACAGTTGAGCCTTTCCGTTTAGAGGCTCTGCAAAATGTCGAATCTGCTAATTTATAACACTGGCCCTCCAGGAAGACCTGCTACCACTTACAGGTACCCAAACATCATTTCGAACCAGTGTCCTTCCTTTTCACTTCTTGGAAATGCTGGTTCACATTTGAAATCGCTCACATCTTTCAGAGACACTTGGATGAGTTTAATTCCATTTTGAGATGAGAGGTCTTGGGGTGTGTTTTAATAAATATTTGATGGGAATACTAGCCATGGGGTTGTGTTCATTTACAAAATTAGAGATGGCATCTCTGAGGCAAGCTTGACTTTGTGGAAGAAGCGATGTTTATAAATGCACTCGGTGTTTTCATGCCTGGCGTTCCCTCTACTTTTTAGAATACTGTAGTTATCTATGGTTTCATTTTTAGAAGCAGTGATTAAATTGCAGAGCACTGCTGTGTGATACAAGTTTAACCATTGTCTATTCAATAGACTTTTCTTTTTTTCACTGAAAGTAAAATTTACTTTTCTGCAAAAAATATGCATATCATATGGTGTGCAATTTAGATCGTTTTAAAGGACAGTAAAGACATTAGTTTAGATATCCCATCCCAGTTGGACAATGAGCATCAATTTGGTTAATTAAGAATCTCAGGCTCTGCAAATTTATGGTACAATTACAATTTACTTCGTATGGAAGAGGGTCTTTACCCCATGCCACCATTAGCAAAATGTCCACTTTTATTATTTGCTGACTATTTCAAAAGCAGATGAATTTTAGAGGAAGAGTTAACATTTCTTTTTTTTTTTTGCATTGAAATTTCTCACTGAATGTCAGTTGTTTGTCAGCAGAACGCAACTATGAAGGCTTTTGACTTAAATCTTTTTCCTCTTTTTTCTTTCTTTTTTTTTTTCTTAAAGAAAAAGCCAATTCATCAGGTAGGAAAGGACTGCCTTTTGCAGTCTCAGGTCCTGCCAGAGACAAATGACCGTAAAAATTTAAAATCAATCATTAACAGATTAGCTGTTGGTCCAAAGTAAATAGCAATCAGCTTATTAGGCATCAGGCAGAGTGAGATAAAGGGGAAGAGTTATTGAAAATGAGGATGTTGTCTGGGGCTCTGCTGTAGGGTCGCACGCAAGGAAGCTGTCTCTTTGTGACTATAATTACAAATGAAAAACAAGGTAGCCAGCTGAACAAGTTGAGCCCCTGGTTGTGTTGAACATAGTACTGCAGTTTTCTCGTCTATGTCATGGCTTTGTTCCCCTTGGTTAGCACGGGACTTGGGTGCAGTCCCAGTTGTTCTCTTTGCCTTCTAAGCAAGATCTGTCAGCTGCTGTTTAGTTGACTCTGCAAAGCAGCCCAGAAATTATGCCGGAGGCACCTTCGTTTCAGGAACTGGACCTTTTTTACCCCTTTGCACACTTAGTTCAAATCTCATTACTGGTTAAGTAGAGATTTGAAAGTGAAGGGGTGGTTCATTAGCTGCTTCCCTCTAATTCCAGGTGTGATCTGCTGTTCAGCACGTGCCATAGCAGTGGTTGCAACAAGATCTACCAATGGACGCTGAAATCAGCACTGAAGGTTTGAAGAGAAACAGATATTTGTACAACTTCAAAGTAGCTTTCTCAATATATTTATTAACTGTAAAGGAGAAATAGTAACTTTACAGTGGTGAAACCCATCAGATACCCTCTTAACCAAGTGATCAAGGTTAAGGTTACTATCACTAGTAATAAGACAGTTTCTCCCCTGCCCGGCCCCCCGTGCTACACTGAGAAGGACACACCATCACCATATTCTTACTAAAAATGCATAACCTCACTCCAGTGATGCAAAAACATCAGACAGACAAACCCATTCTGAAAAATAACTGCCCAGTAATCTTTAAGAGTGTCAAGGACATGAATGCCAAGGAAGACTAAAGAACTATCATGAATTTGAAGGGACTAAGGAGACAAAGGATTGTGGGAGTCTGTGTTGGATTCTGGAACAGAGAAAGGACATTAGGAGAAAAACTGGTGAAATCCAAATAAATGATAGCATTAGAGGAAGCTGTGAGAAGAGATTATAGGAATCATTTATACTACTTTTGCAGCTTTTTGTAAGTCTAAAGTTATTCCAAAGTAACAAATTATATTTAAAGAAAAGGAAGGATGCACTGAAAGGAAAAATAATTGCTTGAGTTCCAGAAACTTCCACTGCAGAGCACAACTTGTAGTCTGGGCCAGTTTTAGCTTTTGCTCATAGTTGTGCTTTATTTTGGCCAAAGCTGGAGTAAATCATTGCTTTCAATGACAGAAAAGTAAAACAACATTCTTCAGGTAGGGCCCTTCTTTACAGTTCTTCTCGTGAATAATACAGTAAGGTTATGGTGTTATCAACAGGTTCAGTTACCAAGGGAGGCAGGGACAATCCCAGTGTGTGGAATGTTGGATTCTGCAATTTGTGTGCCTTGGGTTACCAGTTTGTGTGAATTATATTATGTCACTTATTCTCCTGGATCTGCAGGCTGACTGGATTGGCTCTGCTTCGTCCTGTGAATCTGGGTCTGGCCTGACTTGGACCAAGGGGCTCACTGGGACAGTGTTTTCTCCAGATGATGGCAGGAGTACAAGAAGGCAAGCCCCACCGCACAAGCACATTTTAAGCTTCAGCCTATGTCTCCTTTTGGTTAAAGATGTTTACTTGGCCTGCCCAAAGTTGAGGGGTAGGGAAGCACACTCTTCCCATGGAGGTTGGGGGGATAAAGTGCATATTTCTGATGAAAAATCTAATCAATCATAAGGACCTTAAGTAACTAGTCAGATTGTAATATCTTTGAGGTCTGAGCCCATGCCCGGTACTGCATCTATATCCTCCCTGACAAGAAATATGAATTTAAGCACACAGTAGGAAATAAAAAAATTCATGATAAGTTTCAAAATTTAAATCAGAAAATAAGTCCTTTGTGCTTTTCCTAAATTAAACAACAAAAGCTTAGAGAGAAAATAAAAAAGAGCAGGAAGAACTCACATCAATGTGGATTATAAAAAATTTTTTTTTGAAGAATGAGTAGCTTTAAATTAGAAAGAAAATTAGTATTTTGTTGAGGAAGAAGGCATTATTCACAAAGAAAAAGTTATTCTAGATTTATTTTTGGCAGATGATGAAATAACAGTAACAATTCCAAACTCTTATCTAAATGTAGTAATAGCTGCTATTTCCCCAGTATTTTATAGATGAGTGAAGGCATACATGATTTGTCTTCTTCCGTTTTATAGAAGGATAAGAAATTGAGGGTTAGAGCATGTGTATGCTTTGCCCAGCGTCACCAGCTGCTAAATGACATAGCAGGCATAAGTTGTCTTCTGGCTTCAAGTCCAGGGTTCTTCTTACCACCTGCATTACAAATTTCTACCTGGTGAGAACGAATCCTTTCCTTCACTTCCTGGGGCTTTTGTAGAAGATCTATCACTCTGAAGATGAATTGAACTATCAGGTAAACATTTAAGGAAAGGAGAAGAACCAAGTTGGAATGTAAGTGAATTCTGGTGTTGGTGGCTGCCTGGCATTATAACTGATGACATAATTATTTCCTGGGACATGGAGCACCAATCACAGAGTAGATGTAATAGACAGAGGTTCTTAGGTATTTACAAGTATGGATAAAGTGACTGCCCTTCATTAATAAAGGCAGGTGCTGGAGTCTGCATTCCACTGTTAGTTGGGATGGTATTCGGGTAGTAAGTTTCTAGACAAGTCAACATTTAGGTTCCCCGTTAACCCCTGCGACCTGCCTTTTCAGCCTGTGCGCCTCCAGCTCTAAGATCCAGTTCAAAAGGCACCTTTTTCAGGAAGTGACCCTGTTCTCCTGGTGGGAAGCGGGCACCCCTGTTTCTAAACCCCCAAGCACTCTTTCTTTGCCTACACTTCCCTTTAGCAACCATCGTGTAGTCATGTACCACCTTTATAAGATTAATTGTTTGTTTCTCCTTTATGACTGCGAAATCTTACAAGAAAGTTGATCAGATCCTAACATAGAGCCCAGCACATGGCGATTCTCCCTGTAAACAGGACTTGGGAAGATGACCAGATGAATAGGTCTAGTCTTTCCTAGCCTGCTAGTTGGAGAGGTTTTTGATGCATCTTTGAATCCACCACAGCTCTGTACTTAGTGCCTTACATACAGCAGATGCTTGGTATGTTTTTGTTGAAAGGAAAACATTTGTGTAAATGAACAAAGGAAAAAATAATAGATGAATAAAAAAGTGATCCAAGTAAATCTCTGGATACTGAGGTGGAAGATCAGGAGGAACACACATCAAGTCAAATATCAGAGTTCCTTAAAAAAGATGAATAATATTTGAAACAAATGTGTGATGCTCTAGATGTCAGAAGAAATCTCTTGAAATTTCTGATCTTATTCAAAGTATAGGAACAAGAAATGTGAATGCCACTCTCCCCCCAGTGATGGTAATGCTAAGTGCAGTACACCAATATTCCACAGTCTGGGCTGTTTTTAGAGTAAAACATACTGAAATCTTCTAGCACCATAATATTTGTGTTATTTAAATATGGCATTTAAAAATGAGTTTTGCACATGGTGTTAAGACTTCATCCAGGCTCACGCCCCTTCCCTGCTGGATGCTTTTCTAGGGCAGCCTATTGTTGTACTTCCCATTCCCTGGGTTGATAGTGCATCTGCTGTCTGGGTCATTTTTACCCTCCAGAGCCAGTCACAGTGCCTGATTCCTGATTGAAGCTGGGAGACAAAGCACCTGAGGGTTGACCCTGGTTCTCTCTGAGGTAGAACAGAGGGGTTGCGGGCTGTTGTGCAGTTGTTGAGTTGTGTCCAGCTCTTTGTGACTCCAAATGCTAATATCTTGGAATTTATTCCACCTGATGTATTTTGTAATATTTTAATGCAAAAATTCATATTATCATTGCAGTCACTACTCTTCTCTTAGAATATGGAAAATAATTTCACCCAGATTATGCTTTTTCCTCTGTCCAAAAACTTCCCTATGCTAGTAATTAAGAACATCCAATGGAAGAGGAAAATTAACCAAATTGAGGGTTACACTTATTAAGTACTTGAAAAGGTCCTGTAATTATATCTTAAGACTCACTAATGTAGAAATAGGATTTTAAAGACACTGGGTGTTGTGCAGTTTCCCGTGGATACTTACTGATTTCAGTAGTTGCACCAAATGTGGAAATGATGTCACCCTGGGAATCCTGTTCCTTCTCTTGTGAAAGACTTCCCCCCGGTGGTCAGCACACCTGCATTTCTTCTACAGTGTGCCGGTATTAAAGCAGCTTTGTCCAGTACAACTCTAAGATGATAGAAGTGTTCTGTGTCTGCTCTGACCACTAGGGCGGCCACTGGCCATGTGTGGCCGCTGTGTTCTTGAGATGAGGAACTGAATTTTAAATCTTATTTAAAATTAATTAATGTGTGCATAGCCATATGTGCCTAGTACCTACAGCATAGGACAAGTCAGATTGAGAGCCGCGTGGCCTCTGTCACCCTTGGCCTGAGAAACAGCCAGAGAGAAGGGGTCAGCTTCTACTCCCGTCGTATCAGGCAGCCTGGGGAATCCTCGAGCTTTGAAGGCTACTTCCCTCCACTGCTTGAGGCTTCCCCACCAGCTCAGAGGACTGGGTAAGAGCAAGAAGGAAGAGCCAGGGTTTGGTCTACCTGTTTATGCATTTAGTCTCTTTAGTCCAACTTTTTATTTAAAGACTATTGGGCTTACCAGGTGGTGCTAGTGGTAAATAACCTGCCTGCCTATGCAGGAGACTTGAGAGATGGGAGCTAGATCCCTGGGTCGGGAGGATCCCCCGAAGGAGGGCATGTCAGCTCACTCCAGTATTCTTGCCTGGGAAACCCCGTGGAAAAGGAACCTGGTAAGCTATAGTCCTTAGAGTCGCAAAAGAGTCGGACACGATTGAGGCAACTTTGCATGCGTGCACGCTGAGTGTCAGTAACAAGCTGAGATCATAACAGCCCCATCTATGCTGTTTTTAAAGTTATTGTTTACAGCTTCTTTAATTCTCTGTGAAGGAGATGAGTCTGCAGAGCGTCTTTTTTGAAGGAACTATTATTAAGCAGAGAGTCCCTGTAAATGACTGTTATCCAAATGACATCCTTTCCACCACGCAGCCCTTACCCGCTACTGCTCACACACACAGTTTTCTTGGGAGACCCCCTCCCTCCCTTTTTGGTGAGTTGCCACCACTTTGTTCTACGGGGTCGAGACATGCTCACTCTCTTATTGTAACTAGTGCCATTGCTGCCTGAACTTTACTGATATTCTGAAGCAGAACAACTGCTTACTCCTCTCCTAAAGGTTCCTGCTAATGAGGCCCACACAGGTGGCAAGGTGTGGGCATGAAGAAATAAGCCCACTAAATAAAAATTCTGTGAAGCGGTGAAGCTGGGAGAAAAGGCATACTTTTTCTTGATGAGGGTAGGGGTGCCTTGGAGCCTCTCATAGAAGCTTTATTCTGATGCATGAAGCTAGAAATTAGGGTGAAAAGCAAGGAGAATTTGCTTTAGAGCAGCTGGTTTACATTGTGCTGCTTCCAGGCCCCTTAGCAGAATGCCAGCCGTTTCCCCGGAAGCACAGCGGCATCATTTCATTGTCCTTCTGCTCAGGGAGAACAACCAACAGCCCTCCTGCCCTCAACTTCAGGTGCCACACACATCCCAGCTTTAACTTGCTAGCAGCCCGGGCACCATAACATCCAGAAAGACCACATTGCAGTCATCACTCGTTTAGGGGCAGGGGGTGGTGGTAATTACCAGCACATGATTATTTTATTCTGTCTGAATTATTTACAATGGAAGGAAGCAGTTGAGGGGAGGGAAAGTTAGGGAGTGTGTTCAACCCCACTTGCATTGATTCCACCCAGAGCAAGAAGAGCAAACCTATTAAGAAGAAAAATTGCTTCCTTTCCTTCCTTTCTTTCCTCTCCCATCCCCGAGTCTTAGAAACAAATACGTGATGCCAAGAGGAGCCCTGGGTGGCTGCGGGGAGGGGCCCTCGGTGGGGGTTGGTGGCGCTTGTCCGTGACTTTGTGCCCTTACTGCAGGTGGACCACTGGCTCCAGCTTCCAGTGTTCCCTCCTCTCTCCCCAGCTCTGAGCTTGCATGTGGTGCCTAACGAACACTGCAGATGGATTTCAATCCCACTTAGAAGACGTTCAGTTATGGAACTTGTAATCAGGAGAGTTGGGCTTTAATCCCAAAGGTGCCGTTCTCCTCATTGTTTTTTAAATATAAGATTTATAACTCTCCTACCTCCAAAAGAACTTGCAGATGGTTTATAGAGGTAGTGTCTGAAGGCACCTTTGGGGATCAACAGAACAGAAGCCCCCTGAAGGAAGCAGAGTGACTGGCACAGTTAGGTGGTAGGAGTGTGGTGGTTTGTGCCTCCATTTCCTCTTTACCAAACAGGGAAAGCAAACTCACCTCCTGCCTGTGAGGCGATGGGCAGAGCAATGTTTGTAAGATGAGGTGTCCATGTCATTTTGGGATAATATTGCATTCTTCTATTAAGAAAATAAAAATGTCAATAGAGGCAGAGTACCTTCCTAACCAGACCCTACTGCACATCCCTACCCTGGTTCTCTGAAAGACTGGGGGCAAGAAGAGAAGGGGGTGATGGAGGATAAGATGGTTGGATGGCATCACTGACTCAATGGACATGAGCTTGAGCAAACTCAGGGAGATAGTCAAGGACAGGAAAGCCTGGCGTGCTACAGTTCTTGGGGTTGCACAAGGAATTGGACTTGACTTAGAGATTGAACAACAACAGAAAAATACCTGCAGCAGAGTTCCCCAGTGCACTGAAGAGGAGAAACTGGGGCTGGCTTAAATTTGTGCTGCCATGAGTTTGTGGGGCTTCCCAGGTGGCACTAGTGGTAAAGGACCTGCCTGCCAATGCAAGAGATGTAAGAGACTCTGGTTCGATCCCTGGATTGGGAAGATCTCCTGGAGAAGGAAATGGCAATGCATTCCAGTATTCTTGCCTAGAAAATCCCATCGACAGAGAAGCCTGGGGGTTGCAGTCCATAGGGTCACAAAGAGTCAGACACGACTGGAGCAACTTAGCACATGCACACAAGTGTGTGTGGAGCCCCACAGGAGAGAAACAGGGCGGGACACTAGCAAGGTGGTGGTTTTATTTTTTCTTCGTGGAAGAGCTTTTGAATACAATGTTAAAATACTTACAAATTTTATAATCTATGTGAGTTATAAAACTTTGCAGTAAAATGTCTACATACCTCTCACCCAAATTAAAATACATTATTACTACCATGGAGACTCCAAGAACACCCCTCTTACTACCAAAGGTAAACCACTATCATGATTTCATGCGTATCATTCTCCTGCTGTTTAAAGACAAATTTTCCAATGTTTGAACCCTATGTAAATGGAATCATACAGATATATTCTTCTATGACTAACTTTTTTCACTCAATATTATATTTGTGAGATTTGTCCAAGTTGATACATGTAGCATAATTTACTCATACTCACAACTGTTTGTTATTCTGTTATAGTAATACTCTAGGCTTATGTATCCATCCTCTTGTTGATGGCCATCTGAATGTCTCCTTTTTTTTGTTATTACAACCATGTGGCTGTGAATATTCTAATCCAATCTAGTCTCTTGGTGCACAGATCTAAGAATTTCCTCATTGTATATGCCTGAGAGTAGCTTTGCTGGCTTATAGAGAATGAGCATCTTTAGCTGTATTAGATCATGTCAAGATCTTGGTGGTTGTCCAAGCTATACTCCCAACAACAAAGTTTAAGAAGGAACCCAAGAATTCCAATCAGCTATGAGCTGATTTAGCTACTCTCAAGTATCTGGAGTTAAGAGAAAGGGAGACTGCATGGCTAAAAGGAATCCACAGATGATGGTGATGATGATGACGTGACGAGGACAACAAACCCAAATATAGCGCTTGCTATATGCCAGGCACTGTTCTGAACACTTCAAACACATGGACTCGTTCCATCTTTATGATTACTCTGAGAGGTATATATGGTTATCCTCACCTGTAGGTAAAGAATCTGAGGCAGAGAGAGGTGAGTAACTTGCCCACATCATTATGGTTGGTAAATGTGGGATCTGGAATTTGAGATGTTGCTCTAAACCCCATGCCTCATTTCAACTGTTAACCTGTGAGTTCATGCTAAATGAGACAATAAGAAGGGCAAGCTCATGATTGGTTGGCTACCCTGCCATTGGTAAAGGGTGGGACTTAGCTTTCCAACCATACTATCATACACCCCCTTTCACAGTTAAGAAGCAAGAGAAAAGCATTTTCCCCCACTTGGGTAGCATGGAATTTGTATGATTTCTGGCCAAATATGTAATTAAAAATGTGAGAAGGAGTTCTTAAGCTAAAACACCCCAAATCTTGACCTAACACAGCCTCCTTGAAGTTGATTCTGTGGTTATTGGCATTTGACTAGACAAGAAGAGAAATAACTGTTCCTCCCGGCCCATCCTCAGGGACCTTAATGCTGGGTACCATAATTTGTGTGGCAAAGCAAAGTGGGGGATATTGACTATTTCAAAGACTGATCAAAATGGCTAAAATATGACATAATCATACTGTCACGAGGCATTGCTAATTTTTGTCATGAAAACATCAGCAGAAATGAAGAACCATACATAAATTCATAGCTCAAAATCAATAAAGCTATTTTTTTTTGGTCCAAATTATTCAGGTTAGTCTTTTACATGGTATCTTCAGTCCTCAAATTTCTACTGCCCTTTGTCTGTACACAGACATTTGTACAGGGTAGAAAAGTGGTGTTACTAAAATGTAATCCATGGTATCTTTCTTTATGATGTCTTTAATAGTAAACACATTTTTCAAAGATGATTAATTGCAATGTTCTCAAGACAGTAATTTCTTCTTTTGTTTATTTGTTTAAAACAGGGATGTTCACGTGAAAACCCAATGCAAGGTCCAAATCATTAAGCTCTTCCTAAGTTAAAGTAGGTATATTTCACATTGAAATATGTCATTTTAATGGCAAAAGGAAATTTTGAAATATGTCATTTTAATGTCAAAAGGAAAAAAAAAAGAATGTCTTCAAAGATTTGGCCTATAGAGTAAATTTCAAAACGGGAAACAACACTAGTCCTGTAATGAGATGTAAATCACAACACTGACATTTATCTTCTCTTGGTGAGTTCAATTCCCTGTAGCAGCATAGAGAGGAAAAGAAAATATTGGAACTGAGAGTAATAAAATGAATACAGCAGGCTCCTCGTGTATGAATGACACTTTCTTCACATAATGAGAGTAACTGGCAGGCATCTCTAGGACACATTCCCCTTCTCTGAAAATATTCCAGGCTTTCTGACTCTTCTCAGTTTACTATCTTGAATCTCACTGGTGGGAGGATCACTAGGCTATGGGGCAAACCCCTTAATAAAGCAGATGTCTTGAGTGTGAAGAAGCGGTGGGCTGTTCGTATGTGAATGCAAATTGAATTGATCAGATGGTCTTCCTTTTGGCAGCCAGCTGAGAGGTTCTACATGCAGGTGTTCCAAGTTCTAAATCTGGGGACCAACATGATTGGGAGGAGGGAAACGAGGCATGAGTGAGGCACAGAGGTGAGGGGTTTAGGCAACCATGAAGATGCAGAGCATGTACATTGTCGAAAGTGGGTGAAGAAAGTGAGCTGGAAAGACACACTCAGTTTACTTAAAAACTGTGCCTGCATCTTGTACATACTTGATTCTAGCTACTGTTGTTATTCCTCTTGGCATTAAATCAGTTTTGGTGAGCCAAGATGTTAGGCTACAACTAAAGTTTTGTTTTTATGGGAAAATGTGTTCAGAATATAGTGGATTGAATGACTGGCTCTGGTGCTTCACCCTCTTGTTTTAGCCTCTTGTAGGCAAAGTGCACTTTCCTACTCCTTAACTTTAGGCTTACCTATAAAACTTGTTTTCTCCAGCCATGTAGGCAAAAGTATGCCAGATCTAACCCTAGGGCTTAAGAGGCTTTGTCTTTTCCTGCTTACCTCCTTGTGCCTTTCTGCACTTCTGGTCTCTGTGAGATGAACTTTCTGTAGATAACTGCTTACCCCTTTAGCTGACCTGCAACTTGAAGCATAACCAATGTAATTTAGCTGACCTCCAGCTGGCCTGTAGATATGTGAGAATAAATGATAATTTTTTTAGGTCAGTGAGTTCTGAGATGGTTTGTTACACAGCATCTTTTTGACAGTAGCTCACTTATACAGACAGAGAAGGCAATGGCACCCCACTCCAGTACTCTTGCCTGGAAAACCCCATGGATGGAGGAGCCTGGTAGGCTGCAGTCCATGGGGTCGCTAAGTCGGACACGACTGAGCAACTTCACTTTCACTTTTCACTTTCATGCATTGGAGAAGGAAATGGCAACCCATTCCAGTGTTCTTGCCTGGAGAATCCCAGGGATGGGGGAGCCTGGTGGGCTGCAGTCCATGGGGTTGCACAGAGTCGGACACAACTGAAGCGACTTAGCAGCAGCAGCAGCAGCAACTTATACAGAGGTTTTTTTTTTTTTTAAGAGCCATCTTACAAGTGAATTCTTGAAATATAACTCATTAGGAAAATTGGGGTTTTTCTGCATTGCAGTAAGATCATTGTTCTCCTTTAAATGATAATTTTATCTGTTTTTATTTAGTTGTAGCCCAGTGACAGAACAAGAGCACAATTTCTTACCTGATGAGACAAAGATTAACCGAGAGCATGCCTTACTTCTAACAGATAACCAATAACAGCCACTGGATATAGCAGTGGTTTTCAAACAACTCTGATATTCTAGGGCCTCCGAGAGTTTTCATAAAGGCTGCCTGGGTGAGGGAGTTCCCCCTCGCCCTCCTTTACCTAGCTTCAGCTGTGGTAGAGCTCATTTTCTTTGATTTGCATAGTGGGCTTCTTTGTAAGATTTTATCTAATTAAAAGGCTCAGATAAGTTTGAACATCTCCAGTGAATGCTTTACTTTTCTGGGAACTCACGGTTTTTCACACCTGTCCATGCTGTTTCCTCCGCCTAGACTGCTCTAGATTCTCTTTCTTTCTCTCTTTTTTCTAAGCTTCTCTGTAGAGAGCTCCTATTCATTCGTCAGTACTCATGGTGATTGAAAAATATATCCATGAGTTCTTTGATAGTTTTCTGTTCCAAAGATGGGGTCTGGTCGCTATCCCTTTAGGTGTGAACTGTACTTGATAATGTTTAAGGAAGAGAATATGTAGAAAGTGATGATGCCCAAGATTAGGACCTGTCTTTCTGTCTCCATCTTTTCTCAGCTCACTCATTCTTGGGAAATTCACCTGACATTTCATGAGCACACTCAAGCAGCCCCACATGGAGAAGCCCACTGAGAGGAACTAAGGCTGCCTCCCAATAGCCACGTGAGTGATCCTGATTGCAACCGCATGAGAAACCGTGAGCTAACTCAAATTCTCGATGCACAGAAACTGAGTGAAAAGAAATCTGTTTTAAGCTGCTATGTTTTGGGGTCTTTGTTATGCAGCAATCTATAACTAATAACAATATGCGACTGAAAAGATTCTTTTTTTTGGTACTCTCCTGAAATGCCGAAGTGTTAACAATTTTCTTCTTTTTCATAGCCTTTAATATATATCTTGTTTGCAGAATTTATTCCATTGCACTGTTTATTTACATATCTGTCTCCTGCATTAGGCTGTGAGATATTTGTATTCTCAGATGCCCAGCACAATTCTTGGCATCTTATATATTGAATAAAGAACTGAAAAATAGCCACAGCCCAAATTTGAAAAAAAAAAAAAGCACTCAAAGAATAGGACAAAAGATAAAAGAAGTCATCTTTATGTCTAATACAGAAATCCTCAATTTTGACCAGAGATGGTAAATAAGCAGAAAAATCCTCAGATGGAGTCAATACTGTATTTTCATAACTTATGAGCGTATAAAGCAGTTCTCTGTGCTCTTGTTTAGCGAATGATAGGTGTTCCTGCTCAGATGGTGTGTCTAGAATCATGGGGTCTGTAAAAAGCCAGGATCAGTGTTTTGACTAGGTTTACAGGTGAATAAGTTAGAAATCTATCACCGCCCAAAACAAGCCTTGAATTTATGGCTTTGACCAAGTGTAACTTGAAGATGTAATTTACCAAACTACAGAGGGTGTTTATTTTCAATAGCTAGAGTTACATAGCCACATTGAAAATGGCAAAGGTGGTATCTGGTTAATTCCATGTGGGACCAGTGATTTCGAATTCTAGCCTTCTGGGTATGTCAGACTGCGCAGGCCCTGCATAGAACAATTAGATATTTAAAGTTGAAATTTAGTGATGATGATGATTTGTGTTTTTATTTTAGTGATTATCTAAACATTGGTAAAAGAATATTCTGGATCATTGGAGGGTCAGTCTAATAACTTAGGCATGCCATATATTAATTTCAGGTCCTGCTTTTATGACTGTGGCTCAAGGGGCTTGTTAGGTGACAGGGTTTAACTGCAAGTGGACTATTTCTCAGACTGAGGTCTGTGGGCTTACAGTTTCAAGGATCCACAAGTTCTTACATTTGGAAAACAGTGATAGAGACAATAAATGCTTCCTCTGAGGCGAGATTATTGATTTTTCATCTGTGTAGTCAAGGGAAGGTTTTATGAGGCATTGGCATCTGAGTTGGCCCTCAAGGACAGGCTCTGTATGCTTTGTCTTAACAAATGACATCAAGTATCCATTTAAACTATCTGCTTGAGCAAATACCCTACTTCCAGGGGCCATTCATTACTTCCTGGTTATTCTTTGAGAGCTACTGTGCGTTAGTTATATTTAATTATAGTGTGGTCCAGGGTGAATATGGACTGGAAACACTGGAAGGAGACACAGAGAAGGTGGAGAAGGTGGAGCTTGAACAGGGAGCGGAACGGTTCATGTTGACTGAAGTGCAGGGCAAATGCAGGCCACGCCCTAGGGCACAGTGCTGGCTCAAGCCTGTTGTAAAGGTCAAGGCTTAAGAGTGTGTACTTTTTCTGTGGCTAGGCAAGGTTGTTTTTTATACATTGATGGGGATGACTCTGATAATATTGAAACTAATACAAGTTCATGGTTGTATTGTTCAATAACCATCTCAGCATCCTTTTTAAGATTTATTTTATTATTATTATTATTATTATTATTTTTTTTTTTTATTAATTTTATTTTATTTTTAAACTTTACATAACTGTATTAGATTTGCCAAATATCAAAATGAATCCGCCACAGGTTTACATGTGTTCCCCATCCTGAACCCTCCTCCCTCCTCCCTCCCCATTCCATCCCTCTGGGTCGTCCCAGTGCACCAGCCCCAAGCATCCAGTATCGTGCATCGAACCTGGACTGGCAACTCATTTCATACATGATATTTACATGTTTCAATGCCATTCTCCCAAATCTTCCCACCCTCTCCCTCTCCCACAGAGTCCATAAGACTGTTCTATACATCAGTGTCTCTTTTGCTGTCTCGTACACAGGGTTATTGTTACCATCTTTCTAAATTCCATATATATGCGTTAGTATACTGTGTTGGTGTTTTTCTTTCTGGCTTACTTCACTCTGTATAATAGGCTCCAGTTTCATCCACCTCATTAGAACTGATTCAAATGTATTCTTTTTAATGGCTGAATAATACTCCATTGTGTATATGTACCACAGCTTTCTTATCCATTCATCTGCTGATGGACATCTAGGTTGCTTCCATGTCCTGGCTATTATAAACAGTGCTGCGATGAACATTGGGGTACTCGTGTCTCTTTCCCTTCTGGTTTTCTCAGTGTGTATGCCCAGCAGTGGGATTGCTGGATCATAAGGCATGTCTATTTCCAGTTTTTTAAGGAATCTCCACACTGTTCTCCATAGTGGCTGCACTAGTTTGCATTCCCACCAACAGTGTAAGAGGGTTCCCTTTTCTCCACACCCTCTCCAGCATTTATTACTTGTAGACTTTTGGATTGCAGCCATTCTGACTGGTGTGAAATGGTACCTCATAGTGGTTTTGATTTGCATTTCTCTGATAATGAGTGATGTTGAGCATCTTTTCATGTGTTTGTTAGCCATCTGTATGTCTTCTTTGGAGAAATGTCTATTTAGTTCTTTGGCCCATTTTTTGATTGGGTCATTTATTTTTCTGGAGTTGAGCTGTAGGAGTTGCTTGTATATTCTCGAGATTAGTTGTTTGTCAGTTGCTTCATTTGCTATTATCTTCTCCCATTCTGAAGGCTGTCTTTTCACCTTGCTAATAGTTTCCTTTGATGTGCAGAAGCTTTTAAGGTTAATTAGGTCCCATTTGTTTATTTTTGCTTTTATTTCCAATATTCTGGGAGGTGGGTCATAGAGGATCCTGCTGTGATGTATGTCAGAGATATTATTATTTTTTAGAAGCCTTGCTCACTGGTGAAATTTTTGGGCATGTGGAGGATTTTCAATTTATGTGTCATCTCTGATCATTGTAGAAGACACAGAAGACATGTTTTGAGTGTGTTGCCTTACTGAAGTGGTGGACTTGATCTGTCATATTTAAATTGCATAACCATGCCTGCTCTTATGCCCACTCTGGCTGGTTAAATCCACCTGGGCACCTGACTGTGGGAGAGCCAATCTATTGTCTGGGCTGAGCTCATCAGGCTCTGTCTTAGATTTGAAATTCAGACATTGAGAAACTGAATTAATAAGATGAGGATGGTGCCAGACTGAAAGGTTGTGCCAGGTTAAGTGACGTTGAAAGCAGGGGAAGCTTGCCGAAAGAGAGAGACAAAGAAGAAAAACATGGTAGAGATGAAATGTATGTAGAGAGAATAAACCTGGATTCTGGTTTTCCAATTCCAGTTTTTATTTTACTTGGCTTGCACGTAGTGTGTTTCCTGTTTATGCTGTTAACCCTTTTCAAGATTGTTGTGTCTTTACAATAAAATCCTCTGTGCTTAAGCTAATTGGAGTGGGTTACACTTTCATCCACACAGAACCTTTCTAAAATAATGCTGGATTTTCAAATGAAGTCTTTGGTTTTGAAGAGACCGTGAGGCTGAAGGGAATATTGTCAGCTCGCCAGTTTAGGTGCTAAGCCAGCTTCCACCCATGAAGGTGGTGAAAGACATGGATGGCTTCGGTTTATTAGTGGAAACTCTGGGTAGCAAATTGACAAGTGCAACTTGACCACTGCTTGGTGGGATTCCACCTCTTGATGTGGCCAAGGATGGACCAAAGACCTCAGCAGTCACTGTGGTCTACACCGACCAGAGACAAGAACGTTTTGACAAAAATCTGAGACAAGTTACCACAGTGACATATGTTTATTTTTTTACACTTAATTTTCCATTCTTGTAACAAAATCTCACACCTGAAGAAGAGTCATTGTCATTCTTTCAAGTGTCTGATGAAATCTAAAGATCTCTTCATACTAACTGCAGGATTTAATCAGGAGTGGGTAATATGACTGCATGTATTGTAATGAATTTCAAATACTGCAACCTGCAGGGGTTGTCAGTAACTGAATTCCTGGGGTATGCAACTTGTAATTGAAAATCTTTACAGTTTAGTTCTACTGTCATTTTTCTAATTCTATTCAAAGAATGTCTATCAAAAGTTATGCTTTAGTAGAAATGTATATTATGGGAAATTATTACAGCATGTAGGTAATTTGGAAAGCTTGATATTTTTCAGGGTTGTTGAAACTGTAGGAAGAATTTTTATCCTGATAACTTTATGAGGTTGCAATGAGAAGTATTAACATTATTTTATGCAATTTCCTTTAAGATGCTGAGACTCTTTTTTAGGCACACACGCAGCTGGAAAAATTAGGGACTAAACTGACAGGGGATGGAGACCCTGGGAATCTTCTTTGCACTTTTTCCTGGAAGAACCTTTGCTCTTCTGCTCTTCATCTCTCCATTTGTGGGAATTCTGTTCTTCAAGTACAGAGATTAATGGCAGCATGATGAAGTTTTGCTTATCCTTTCTCATACTAGATTTGTTTGATCATGGAAATTTTACAAGAAACAGCCAAACTGCACCACAAAATGATATTGATATTATGGGATTGCATCAATAGCATTGGCTGTTTCATTTCCATTCACTTATCAGCCATATTTACTTCTCAGATATTTCCTTAACCGGAATTGACTGTACTATAATTGCCTATTTCTTTGGTCCATTGGCTGTTAACCTTGAAGTGACTGGGGTAGAGCTGGCGAGGCCTTTCCTGTCAGGCCTGACCTCTCACTATGCTGGAGAGAGCGCTGCCATGACAACGGCGACAGATGTCAGCTAAGCAATGTGCACCCTAGAAAGACTCCTGTATTGAGAAAATCGATCTTGTAATGGTGCCATGGAGCACATTCGCTGAACTGCCAAGTGTTCTAGGCTTAATCATTTATTTCATCTAGCAGAGAGAAGAAAACATAAAAGAAATGAAATGAATTTGACCTCTGTCTTTTGAGTGACTTTAGTGCTACACTGAATTCTAGCAAGTGCCTCTTATGAATTTTAAAAAATTACATTAGGAATAACATTTTGAAGTGAAATGAGTCTTGTAATGCCAACCCTCCAGAAACATGTTATTTCAAATGTCAGATACATAATAGTCATTTGCTATTTTCTGTGTATGTCCAGGGGTTAGCTCTGTCTTGGCTATGTTTCAGGCAAATTATTATAAGGGAACCAGGAATGAAACAGACCAGAGCATGCTGCTTTGATTTTCTCCATTTTTCTCAGCATAAAGCGACTTCCTTTGTGCTGATTATCACAGGGTTTCGTGAGTAGATAAACAGTGTCTTATATTGACAGCTTCGAACCCCTCTCAATTTTAGAGTCTTCCAATAGCTTGTTCCTGGTTCTGTCTCCAGAGTGGAGTTTGTCTCCCTGACAGTTAATTCTGGGACAGCCTTCCATTGCCTTGACAGGCTTGTCATTCACGGCTTGACACCTCTCATTCATCTGAGTTTGGCCTGCTGGATATGCAAATGATCGGAGGACTGAAAACCATAATCCCTCAGCCATGATAGCCAGTACGTCACTGTCACTGTTCTTGGAACAACCCCCTGTTAGTAGCCAGGGAGTGGTGCAGAACTAAACCAGGGGAGGTGGAATGCACTCATGACCTTTTTTTTGGCCCAAGTCTGAACTAGATTTTTAAAAAAGCCAGCATCCAAACCAAGACAAACTCCCCAAAGCCTAAAGATTGTAGACAAATCTCTCTGATAACCTTGCCCATATAAATAAATATCACTGAAAGTGATTATAGTGAAAAGGATCTCTTAAGATTTTCAATGTGATATGTCTGTCTCTTGTGCTGAGGGATATTTTATTGCATTTTTGCCCTCAAGTGGAGCTGACGGGAGCCAAGCTTGTAATTTAAATCAATAAGAACCCTTTACCATGGCCATAAAATACTTGGCTAAACCTTTGAAGTGGCCACAGTTGAATGCACAGTGAACACAGTATAAATGTTCCTTAAGATGTATTGTATGAGACCACTACTAAAACAGCATTCAAAGGAACCGGCCTTAAGCATCCTCTGTGACTGATGGGAGAGGGTCCTGCCTGCTTTTGATCGTTTATATGCACTGTTCTCATTGCCACACCAAGTCACTCCAAACACGTCCTCTTAATTGGCACATCACCCCAGCCACAACCTTCTGCTTTCTCTTCAGACCTTTGCACTATCTTGTTGAGGAGGGTGGTTCTGGGATCTGAGTCCCCTTCTAAACCAATAATCCACTTCTGATATGCTGTTGTGTTGATTGCTTCTGTTCCTTTCCACTAAAGCTGGGAAAATAGAACAAAGGCCAGTTGTTTATACCCATCCAGAGAGTGCTGCAGGGGTGGTTCAACAAAGCTGCCTGAGCTCTGTGCTTTGTAGAAAACTGAAGGCCCAGGATGCAGCCTGCCTGTTAGTTTCTCTTGGAGTGGATTGATTTTGGAGTAGAGTTCTTCAGGATGGACTTGAAAAGCTGGTGTTCACCTCTGTGCTTCCCTGTCTGCCTCACACCTGCTCTCAGCCTGGCCCTTCTGCTGGCTCCTTCTTGCTACCTTTGTCTCACTATTGTGTGGATGGAATAGATGGATGGATAGATGCTTCCTCACTCGTGTCCTCTTCTGTGTCTCTGTCTATGTCTGTCTTCATACTTTGTCCCTCTCTGTCACTCAGATTCTAAAATCCTCTCTGACTCTATAGTAGCGGTAAACATAATTCTAAGTTTGGAACTTGGCCATGAGGCCATAGAGTCACTCATCCGGTTGGATGGTAGTGATGTGGTTATGCCAAAGTCACAGGCTCAAACCCAGGAGGCAGTCATTCACTTCCAGAGCCAGCGATTGAATATCTTTCTGGGTCATTGCCTCATCAGTTCAGTTCAGTTCAGTCGCTTAGTCATGTCTGACTCTTTTCGACCCCATGAATTGCAGCACGCCAGGCCTCCCTGTCCATCACCAACTCCCAGAGTTCACTCAAACTCACGTCCATCGAGTCGGTGATGCCATCCAGCCATCTCATCCTCTGTCGTCCCCTTCTCCTCCTGCCCTCAATCCCTCCCAGCATTAGGGTCTTTTCCAATGAGTCAACTCTTCGCATGAGGTGGCCAAAGTGTTGGAGTTTCAGCTTTAGCATCAGTCCTTCCAAAGAACACCCAGGGCTGATCTCCTTCAGAATGGACTGGTTGGATCTCCTTGCAGTCCAAGGGACTCTCAAGAGTTTTCTCCAACACCACAGTTCAAAAGCATCAATTCTTCGGCGCTCAGCTTTCTTCACAGTCCAACTCTCACATCCATACATGACCACTGAAAAAACCATAGCCTTGCCTCATAGAAGCCACTTATTCTTGGTGATAAGCCAAAAATAGGGTCCAGAGTCAGGGGCCACTTGCCATGTTACCTGATAGAATACAGCCTTCTTGACAGTTCCCTGAATCTCAGGACCATGTGTCCCAGCAGTTAAAGGACAGATACACCTTTTGTGTGGTCTTTCTTCTTCTGGTAGGTGCTTTGTGAAGGGCCCATCTGGGTCTCTGGCTCTGTCCCCCTCCGCGGCCATGTGTTATGTATGTTTGCTGCCAGTAATTTGGCCAGACATTTTGCTGTGTAAGCTCAGCAAACACAACATGGTTAGGTGGCTCTTGACATTTTAGCTGATGTTTATAAGATTTCTTTTGCTCTTATGTGACAGCAGAGTAAGTAGGGCCTCTAAAATTAAAAAAAAAAAAATCACAAAAGGGAAAGACACATATGGAGTAGAGAAAATCTTACTGGCAAAGGACAATAACCTTCAAGTTGGGTGCTAAGTGGAATGAGGGCTCATTACACTATTCTATTTTCCTTCATGCTTTAAAACATTCCATATTATAGTTAGAAGAAGTTAGCATGCCACCTCAGGATGGCATGGCCACCATACTTAATGAAATTTGATCTCTTAGATCCTTGACCTAAGTCTGTTAGTCTGTCCTTTTACCCACATGTAATAATCACCTTTCTCTTATGAAGCTATTTGAATCTGTATCCATTTACCAGCTTTGTGGCCTCAACTTCAACATTTGATATGGGAATATTTGCCTATCTGTTCTTTCAATTTAGACTGTAAGTTCCTTAATATCAGGATTATTTCTTACCTTTCTGTGTTTCCTACCTAGATTCTCACAGTGTGAGGCCCGGAGAAGACTGTTCCACCCTGTGGTAACACAGAAACGTCAGAATATCAGCGATTGAACACAAGGGTCATTTCTTTGTTCATGTAAAGTCTGTTGCTTGCTGGGCAGCCCTTTTTCATCTTGTAGCTATGCTCTCAGGAGCAGGTGGCCTTCAGGGAGACTCTAGGAGGGGAAGGAGATAGAAGTGGCCAACTGGCTCTTGACTGCCTCAGCCTGGAACTGACCCACAGAACTTCCCCCACAGCCCATAGGCTGGAACTGGTCACATGGCCTCCTAACAGCAAGGGAGGCTGGGAAATGGAAGAGAGCTCATATTTGGGGAGCATGCATTGTCCCTGTCACAGAAGCTAAACAGTGTTTGTTGAATCTGCTTCTTACCCCATAAGCATATTGCTTCCTGATTATCAACATGAGAGAATGTCCAGGGAAGAATACTTTAGTTATTTGTAAAGAATTAAAAATGGCAATCAGATTATTTTCTTTCCATTTTTTTTGCTCTACTACTGAATTAGTTCCTACATGGCTGATCCCTCTCTTCAGTTAATGGCAAGGCCCCAGTTGGCTGACTGACTGCTCTTCAAGGAGTTTGGCTCCACAGCCGTGGCAGCTGGAATCCAAGGCACAGGGAATCATCTCTTGTCTGTGTCTGAGGATATTAGAGCTCTGTCCTGTCAAGGGACCCATTCTGGGTGCTGCAAGCTGAGGGTGCTCACAGAGTAGAGTGGGACCCATGCAGTTGACGTAGTAATAACAGAAAGGATAGCAGTGGTACATCTGGCCATTGCAAGAAAAGAAGGGCACAACTCTACATTATAGTGGGAAGTTTCTGCCTCACACAAGGTTATCTAAGGAAAGGAAACCATTAACTAAACAGAGAAAATGTAGACTTCAGCCAGGCACAGATTCCTCTGTGTATGCTATGCCACTGTCTCCACTCAAGTTTAGTGATTGAGGAGGTGCTTATAGGTACTTGCTTGTAGGTAAATGTCTGTACAAGTGGGTGTTACAGACCTCTGTACCTGCCCTGTTCTGCCTCCTTCCCACCTGCTTCCTCTCTGACTTTTTGCTCTAGGCTCACTATGGGGACCACTGTGAAAATGGCATTTCTTAGAGTGCAGAATGTGCCAATTGAAACTGATATGAATGAGAAAAACAAGCTCCGTATGCCTCACTAGCCATTGTTTTTTGGGTGTAAATCTAATTCGCTCATTTTTCCCCCAATAGCTTGTGTAAGCCCTGTGTGCAAGGGAGATGGGAAAGAGCAAAAGGTAGTGACCCAATTAAGTAGCTGTCTGCTTTGGTCCTAGGGATGTGAAGAGCAGAAGTCCCTCAGCCTAGTTCAGGCAAGGAGGAATTTTATGGAGGAGGTTCACCTAGGGTGACAAAGGAAAAAGTTCTCAGGGCCAGCTTGGGCAAGCATGAATCTGGGGCAGGAGCAAGTTGCTGTACCAGCTCAGAGAATCCCCATCTTTCTCTAGAACCACAGTGTCTTTCTTTCTTTATTTAAAAATTTGAATTTTTAATTGAAGCATAGTTGAGTTACAATGTTGTGTTAGTTTCTGGTGTTCACAGTGTCTTTCATTGCATCTCTGCTTCTCTCTGTGCCTTTGCTCCATTTTCTCTGCGTCTACTGATGGGCTTTTCCTGTTACCTCTTGGAATTTTTCTCTCATGGTGTCAGATTACATGTGGCTTTGGCTCAACATGGCCCTGGCTGGGCCTCAGTCTCCCTTTTAACTTCTGGCCACTCTCATGGAATTCCTTAATTTAACTCCCAAGAGAGATATTCTGATTGGTCTAGTTCTTTTTCCTCCACTACATCTTAGGTTCTTTGCCATGGGTCATTGGGAAGCATTTAGGTTGGCATCTGGTCCAGCCTGCCAGGTGGGTTGAGGGTGAGGGGTGCCTATCTTCTTGTATAAAACATTATCTCCTGAGTGACCAGAGCTGTGTTTGGGGCAGGTTCCTTGGAGAAAAGGCTGCAGCCTTACTGAAGCTGAGATGAAGGAACTTGACTATGCAGCATCACCTTAGACATACTGATCTGAGAGTCTCCTAGAAACAACAGACAGCCATTGGCGGGCATTAAATGGAGGGCGATCTGACTCTCTTTGCCTCTTTAACAGGTCTCTGTGGCTCTGTCCTGGACAGAGCTGGAGGGGCACGTGGATACAAAAGGGGAAACCAGTTAGGAGGGTTGGTGAGAGACAATAGGGTGGCTGTTGAGACAGCAAGAGCTGGGTGGGTTACTCTATTTGACAGTGAATGGTAGCCATCGCCTGTCCCTCTCCCCTGGACACCTAGGTCCAGTCACAGTGACCCCTTTTTAGTTTCTCAGACTCACCCAGCTCATTTTCTCCTTACAGCCTGTGCAGCTGTTGTGCCCTTTGCTGTAACATTCTCCCCTCCCTCCTGCTTAGCCTACTTTTTCTTCAGTCTCAATTCCAAGGTCACTCCCTTCAAAAGCCTTCTCAGATGCCCCTCCACTCACAAAACAGATGAGATTCCTGGTTTGCAATTATAGTCATCCCTCAGTATCCATGGGGGTTGGTTCCAGGACAGCCTTGGGTACCAAAATCTTAGGATGCACCTTATCTCAGATGGTAAAGCGTCTGCTTGAAATGCGGGAGACTCAAGTTGGATCCCTGGGTAGGGAAGATCCCCTGGAGAAGGAAATGGCAACCCACTCCAGTACTCTTGCCTGTCCCATGGACGGAGGAGGCTGGTAGGCTACAGTTTGTGGGGTTGCAAAGAGTTGGTCATGACTGAGCGACTGCACTGCACTATATAAAATGATGACGTACTTGCATATAACCTATGCACATCCTCCTGTATACTTTATGTCATCTCTAGATTACTTGTAATACCCAGTACAGTGTAAATGCTATGTAAGTAGTAGCTGGCATGTGCTGAATTCCCGTTTTGCTTTTTGAAATGTTCTGGAATTTTTCCTTTTTTTTTTTCAATCCAAAGTTGGTTTAATCTGTGGATGCAGATCCCTCAGATAGAGAGGGCAGACTGTAGTGATTTAATGTCTCTTTCTCCCATTATAATGAAAGTCTCCTATGTTCAAAGATCGTGCTTATCTTAACCACATTTTAAAAAGTCCCCTGCACCAATATCCTGCCTGTTACATAGTGGGGCCTTTGTAGATATTTTTTGAATGAAGTATGCTGGCAGTTTCTCACACCATATTGTTCAATCCTTCCTACAGTTTTGCAACCCCATTTTACAGCTGAGTAAACTGAGTCTCAGAGATCACAAAGCAGGCAAGTGGCAGACCCAGGATTTGAAGTTAAGTCTGTTTTAACACCAGAGCCCTCACTCATCCTATCACAGCAGGAATGAGGTGAGATTATTTGATTCAAACAACCTGATTCAGGATAGGCCAGAGTCAGAACACTATGAATTCGTTTTGTTTCACTTGTTCCAGCCTACTGAGATCAATTTAATTCACTTAGTATTTATTGGGTGCCACAAACTCAATTCACTATGCTAAATAGGGCAAGAAGGGACAAGCTGGGCTTCAGGGAAATGCCTGTAGCAAGCTGAACATGGCAGGCCTCAGGAGGAGAAGAAGCTGGGTGCCTCCCAGAGGAGCAGCCTGGCCAAAGGCCCTGGTCATTGAGTTATTAGGAGGGGTTTGGGGGTCACAAGGACCTGCTTTCCCTGACCCTTGCTGAGATGGGTAGAACAGTTAGCTGGCTGCTTCATGGAAAGGACTTGGCTTTGGGGTCACCCTCTGCTTCTTTTCAACTGACATTGGGCAACTATTCGCACTCTCCAAAACCACGTGTTTGCATCTGTAAAATGAAGATAATGATTGCAGGGCTCTGGTGGAGATTTTATGAGAAAATGCATGGAAAGCACTGAGTTTATTGCCTGGCATATGGTATTCACTAATATTTGTGACCTTCCTTTACCAGTGACCACTGGGCAAGCATCCTGTCTGCTTCTACCAATAGATCAACCCTGGAAGCAGGTCACAAAGAAACATTTCTCTGTGGGGAAGTCAGAAAGTTAGTGACCAAGAATATTGGAAACAGTGACACAAAGAGATTCCCACTTTCAATTTTTTCCTTTTTTTACTGTTGAAGTGAAATTTATATAGCATACCACTTTACAGTATAAAGTTCAGTGGGATTTAGTACATTCGTCATGTTATGCAGCTACCACTTCTATGAAGCTCTGAAGTATTTTCATCAGTTCTAAAGGAAACCCTGTACCTGGTAAGCAGTTACTTCCCCATTCCCTCCCTCCTTCAGCCCCTGGAAACCATCAGTTTGTATCTATCTCTGTGAATTAGCCTGTTTTGGATATTTCATGTAAATATATGACATATGACCTTTTGTGTCTGGCTTCTTTCACTCAGCGTGTTTTTGGGGTTCGTCCATGTTGTAGCATGCATCAAAATTTCATTTTTTTAATGACTAACCAATGTCCCATTGTATATAACTTATCACATTTTTTTTCTTTACTCATCCATTGGGTTTCTGCCTTTTGGCTCTTGTGAGTAATGCTGCTGTGAATGTTCCTGAATGAGTATTTGTTTGAGTACCAATTTTCAATTCTTTTTTGGTATATATATACACCTAGGAGTGGAATTGCTGAATCATGTGGTAATTTTATATTTAATTTTTTGGAGAAACCATATCAAACTGTTTTCCAAAGCAGTTACAGCATTTTACATTCCCACCAGCAATGGACAAGAGTTTCAATTTCTCCAGAGCCCCTCCAATACTTGTTTTCAGTTTTTGGAATACGGATACCCTAGTGGATGTGAAGTGGTGTCTCCCTGTGATTTCCATTGGCATTTCCCCCCACCCCATCCCACATCTTTATTTTCTAAACGCAGAGGAGCCATTTGGTCTTCCTGGCTTCTTTGACTCCTCAGATCTTCCCTGATGGCTAAGAAGTTAGAGGCTTCCATCGGGAGAGAGGTCTGCTGGTACACTTCTAGTTGGATTTTAAATCAGTGCAAACTCTGTGGAAGGCCATTTGGCAACATTCCTCATTGAAATTACAGATGCACACCCCCTGTGACCCAGCAGTTCCAAGACTAGGAATCTGTCTTATGGATATACTCCCATGTGACCAAAATGATGTATGTATAGTGTTATTCACTGCAACATTATTTATAATATTTTAATAGCAACAGATGGGAAACAAACTGAATGCCCCCCCCACCCCGACCCCAGGGAACCAGTTAAGCAAATTTTGACACAGCCAGACAATGGGATACTGTACAGCTGTAAAAAAAGAGGGAGGCCCTTCTTCGTGTGCTGATACAGAAGGAATTCCAAGACATTGTCAAGGTAAAACAAATCAAGATGTAGAACAGTATATACATAGGCTGCCTGTCCATGTAAAAATGAGAAAAAAGAATATGTATGTGTGTGTGTATTAGTGTATTTTCTTGAATATTGAAGTAACACTTTGGGGGAGAGGAAATTGGTGTCAGGACAAAGGTGGGAGGGACCACGTTTGCTGTCTACTTTCTTGCGTCAGACCCAATACAGTACATGTATTTCCTGTTCAAAAAATTAAATCAAAATGAAGACCATTCATAAGTATTTGAAGGTATCATTAATTTGGCCCTGATTTTCTGGTCATTTAGGTAGGATAGGGACTCTAATGTGGATTTTCCACGGAGAGTAATGCCAGGGATGGAGTTGCAGGAGAAACTATTTAAGTTCTCATCCTTCCCTTTCCCAGTGCAGTCCTGGCTGGAGCCTCAGCTTTGCTGACTTGACCACAATTTGAACTTGAGTCAGCCTGCTGGAGGCCAACCCCAGTCACCTCCCACAGGCCCTCCTCCCTCTGGGTTCCAGGAGGCTTACCCTCAGGGGGGCTCAGACTGAAACTGATGGGACCAAGTGAGCAGAGGAGCGGACGTGGCCCTGGGCTCAGGATGGATCCTGGGTTCAAGGCAAATCTCTAAACCTGAGCTCAGTGCCACTTCCCTATAGTGCAGCAGACAGACCATCCAGGAACAAGCTCTGCCGCTTTCTTGCTAAGTGACTTTGGGCAGATCACCACATGTTTCTGAGCCTCTGTTTTCTCCTCTCTAAATGGGGCTAATAATTGCAAGACTGTTGTGTGTAAAAGATGAAGACTGTCAAAAGGGCTTTCCTAATGTAAGCCTGATAAATGCTGCAAGTGTGGGTGCGTGCTCATGCGCATGCGCACGCACACGGGCATGCTCAGTCATGTCCAACTCGTTGCAACCCTGTGGAATATAGCCTACCAGGCTCCTCTGTCCTTGGGATTTTCCAGGCAAGAATACTGGAGTGGGTTTCTATTTCCTACTCCAGGGGATCTTCCCAACTCAGAAATTGAAGCTGAGTTGTATCTCCTGCGTTGGCATGTGGATTCTTTACCACTGTGCCACCTGCGAAGCCCAAGGAGCCCGAGAATGTGTAGGGTCATTTTTTTTAAGAAAACTTTATTTATTTATCTACTTATGGCTGTGCTGGGTCTTCGTGGCTGCGCAGGCTTTCTCTAGTCGTGGCAAGCAGGGGCTACTCTCTAGTTGCAGTGTGGCAGGCTTCTCATTGCATGGCTCCTCCTGTTGAGAGCGTGGGCTCTAGGGCACACCAGCTTCAATACTTGCTGTACATGGGCTCAGTAGTTATGGCTCCCGGGCTCTAGAGCACAGGCTCAGTAGCTGTGGCACATGGGCTGCGAAGGGTCATTTTGAAGGTCACCATGAAAAGTCCACATCGACTAAACATCTCTTATGTGCCCAGATGCTTGAGAGCAGAAGAGATGACAAAGGGGAGTGACACCTTCTCTAGCCTTTAAAGGTGTTCAGGGCTTACAGGGTGGTGAAAGAGCTGGACGTGAAGACAGTTTATTACAACAGTACTGAACGTGTAGACCAGAAGAGAATGCACTGTGTGAGGGGCAGAGAGGAGGAGGGCATTAACTCTAGCTGGGACCTCAGCAAAGGTTTCAGAGACCAGACTACAGCAGGGTTGATTCTGGAAAGGAAAGTAGGAGGTTGCTAGGCCCACAGGGAAGATTCAAGGTGGAGGAAACCTTCAGTGGAAAGGCGAGAGGGGAGAAAGAATAGAGTGTCTTTGGGCAACTCCAAGCAACTGTCTGCTTCAGACTTAGGGAAAGGGTATGGAAGCTGAAGCTGAAAAGGGCTGGGCAGGACACGTATTGGAGGCCTTTTTATGGTCACAGTCAGATAATACAGTAAGAAATAAAAGAGAAACAGAGAAACATGGAGCAGCAGGAGATTGTTTTAAAGGTCCCTTCACCCAGACGTAAGACATAGAAGAACCTAAACCTTTTCGCTCCAGGCACCAGATGAATCGAGCTCCCAGTCACAAAGTCCGCCAGTCAGGCTTTGTGTCTTCCTGGTTGAGATCCAAGACATCATGGAGATCCAGAGACAAGCCATCCTCACCACGCAGTCCCCTGCCCCACAGCATCTGTGAGCAAAGAAGTTGTTATAGCCCACGATGAAGTCACTCAGCATTTGGCAATCCCTCTCTCAGAGCTCTTTCCAGATTTTTTGTTTCTGTGCCCATTTCTTAGCAAGTATGTGGTTCCTTGAGAATGGAGGCCATGTGTGACTCATCTTTATAGAATGGATCTAGCTCTGTGTCCAGCTCATAGGATGAGCTCAGTCAGTGCTTGTTGATGGATGAATCGAAGCCTGGGAGGCAGGAGTGGGGCATGTTCTCTGTCAAAGATGGGAGAGAAGGTTTTCTGAAAAGAGTGATAAGAGATGTGAGTGGTACCCTCTGCTTCCTTTCCTCCTGTATTTTATTCATTCTCTCCCTCTCACGTTGCTCCTGTTAAACTCATTGTTTTGGGTGCCTCCTTAGTTTTCTGGAAATACCTACCATGCTGGATTTTGTGCATTTGGGGCATGGCTACCCAAATAATACCCCTGTACCAGAACAGTTACTTGGGCTACTGTGGTTGATATTAATAAATCAAAGATCTCTAATGCAGGTTTCTATTTTACATTTCTTTGTTGCATATATTAGGAAATATTATATAATTCAGTGTTCCAACACAAGGTTGTTTTCTATGGTCCACAGACTATTTTTTTTTTTTTTTCTGTTTGGAATTAGAAACTGATGATACTGTCACTTTTTCCCTCAGGAAAATATTTATGGATTTAGCAATCTTACTTTGAGGGTAATTCTCCAGTGGTTCTGCCTAAATGTTTCTCCTTTAAATTCATCCTGAGGCCAAACTTTAATGTTTGAAATGATTAGTTCACACTGCAAGTAATTTAGAATTTGAGTAAACAGAGACAGTTTGTGTGTATATCCTCATAAGAAAGATTTGAAATAACCCTTTATCTCAAAAGCTTCAGAATTTTACTTACAAATGTGTAGAATTTCATCAAAGTTGTCACCATTTTACAAAACAAGGGCTTAAGAAATCAAAGCTTTCTTGAAGCATCAGGGCCTACCAACTATTTTGGAGGCTTCGCTGGTGGCTTAGATAGTAAAGAATCTGCCTGCAGTGTGGGAGACATGGGTTTGATCTCTGGGTCTGGAAGATCCCCTGGAGAAGAGCATGGCAATCCATTCCAGTATTCTTGCTTGGAAAATTCCACGGACAGAGGATCCTCATGAACTCTATAGTCCATCAAGTCACGAAGAGTTGAACATGACTGAACAGCTAATACTTTCACTGTACCAACTGTTTTTGAAGATTTGATGCTTATGATGCATGAATTCAGTTCAGTTCAGTTCAGTTGCTCAGTCGTGTCCGACTCTTTGAGACTCCATGAACCGCAGCACGCCAGGCCTCCCTGTCCATCATCAACTCCTGGAGTCCACCCAAACCCATGTCCATCGAGTCAGTGATGCCATCCAACTATCTCATCTTCTGTTGTCCCCTTCTCCTCCTGCCCTAAATCTTTCCCAGCATCAGGGTTTTTTCCAATGAGTCAGCTCTTCCCATCAGGTGGCCAAAGTATTGGAGTTTCAGTTTTAGCATCAGTCCTTCCAATGAACACCCAGGACTGATCTCCTTTAGGATGGACTGGTTGGATCTCCTTGCAGTCCAAGGGACTCTCAAGAGTCTTCTCCAACACCACAGTTCAAAAGCATCAATTCTTCAGCACTCAGCTTTCTTTATAGTCAAACGCTCATATCCATGCATGACCACTGGAAAAACCATAGCCTTGACTAAACGGACCTTTGTTGGCAAAGTAATGTCTCTGCTTTTTAATATGCTGTCTTGGTTGGCCATAACTTTCCTTCCAAGGAGTAAGGGTCTTTTAATTTCATGGCTGCAATCACCATCTGCAGTGATTTTGGAGCCCAGAAAAATAAAGTCAGCCACTGTTTCCACTGTTTTCCCATCTCTTTCCCATGAAGTGATATGACCAGATGCCATGATCTTAGTTTTTGTATGTTGAGCTTTAAGCCAACTTTTTCACTCTCCACTTTCACTTTCATCAAGAGGCTTTTTAGTTCCTCTTCACTTTCTGCCATAAGCGTGGTGTCATCTGCATATCTGAGGTTATTGATATTTCTCCCGGCAATCTTGATTCCAGCTTGTGCTTCCTCCAGCCCAGCATTTCTCATGATGTACTCTGCATATAAGTTAAATAAGCAGGGTGACAATATACAGCCTTGGCGTACTCCTTTTCCTATTTGGAACCAGTCTGTTGTTCTATGTCCAGTTCTAACTGTTGCTTCCTGACCTGCATGCATACAGGTTTCTCAAGAGGCAGGTCAGGTGGTCTGGTATTCCCATCTCTTTCAGATGCATGAATAGGTATTAATAATAATATGTTGTTGTTGTATAGTTGTTAAGTTGTGGTTTGACTCTTTTGTGGTCTGTAGCTCACCTGGCTCCTCTGTCCATGGGATTTCCCAGGCAAGAATACTGGAGTGGGTTGCCTTTTCCTCCTCCAGGGGATCTTCCCAACCCAGGGATCAAACCCACGTATCCTGTATTGGCAGTCGGGTTCTTTACCACTGAGCTGCCAGGAAAGCCCAAATAGGTAACATGCTGCTAAGTCGCTTCAGTCGTGTCCGACTCTGTGCGACCCCATAGACAGCAGCCCACCAGGCTCCTCTGTCCCTGGGATTCTCCAGGCAAGAATACTGGAGTGCGTTGCCATTTCCTTCTCCAACGCATGAAAGTGAAAAGTGAAAGTGAAGTTGCTCAGTCGTGTCCAACTCCTAGCGACCTCATGGACTGCAGCCTACCAGGCTCCTCTGTCCATGGGATTTTCCAGGCAAGAGTACTGGAGTGGGGTGCCATTGCCTTCTCCACAATAGGTAATATAGATCCATTAAAATTTCAGTTTTTAGTCCATTGATCTCATTTGCTTGTTAAAATCCATTTATAGGAAATCCAGTTCAACCAAGTATCTGCATAAGGTAACATGGACAAAGACTTTGTAACCTGGTGAAAACTATGCCACTTTTAGGTATTATTAATGTCTGCATATAGTTGTAAATATAAGACTGTATTTTTTAAAGGTGTAGACAATTACCTACCATTTCTGGTATTTGCCTGCTGTTTCTGTTACAAATAAATCTTTATTATTTTCTATATTAAGATAAACAAAACCAGAGAAGGTATTTTTACTTTTCACACCTTTTTATGTCCTCTGGAGAATCTAGTCTTGCTTCCCAGCTGTCTGCATTTTCAAGTCAAGTAACAACCTTGCAATTCAAGTGTGAAGAATCCCCCCACTGAAGGTAAGAAGTAACTTAGACATAAAACCCAGCACTTATCCACGTCTCCCCATAATGTGCTTCCCAGTCATCTGCCTTCCAGCAAAGTTAGTTTGAAGGCTCTGGATTTTTTTTAAAAAATGAAGTATAGTTGATTTCCAATATTATGTTAATTTCAAGTGTACAGCAAAGTGATTTTGAAATATATTTGTGTGTATCTATATTCTTTTTAAAAAATTATTTTCCATTATAGCTTGTTACAAGATGTTGAATATAGTTTCCTATGCTACACAGTAAGTAATCCTTGTTGTTTATTTTATATGTGGTAGCATGCATTGGTTAATCCCATACTCCTAATTTATCCCTCTTTCCCTTTCCTTTTTGGTAATGGTAAGCTTGTTTTCTGTGTCTGTTGAGTTTGTTGCTGGTTTGTAAATAAGTTTATATT
Organism: Bubalus kerabau; assembly: GCF_029407905.1. Classification (NCBI taxonomy): domain Eukaryota; kingdom Metazoa; phylum Chordata; class Mammalia; order Artiodactyla; family Bovidae; genus Bubalus; species Bubalus kerabau. The sequence continues at coordinate 72,779,875 of NC_073631.1, read as the reverse complement.
GCTTTTTAGATTCCATATATGAGTGATATCACATGATATTTGTCTTTTTATTTCTGATTTACTTAATTTGATGATCTCCAGCTCCATCCACGTTGCTGCAAACAGCATTATTTCATTGTTTTTTATGACAGAGTAATACTCCATTTTTACATATGTCTCATCTTCTTTATCCCTTCATCTGTTGCTGGACACTTAGGTTGTTGCCATGTCTTGACTATTGTGAATAGTGCTGCTGTGAACACTGGGATGCGTGTATATTTTCCAGCTGAAGGCCTTGGATTTTTGAGCATTCTTCAGACTGCTGTTCTGTGTGCCTGGTTTCAGTAGGCCCTCTGAAAATCTAAAGATGCATCAGCTATCAGGGGATTAATTTCTCATCTTAAAATTACTCTTCAGACACAAGATTTAAACATTCACCCTAATGACCCTAGAATTCCCGTCCCAGAGTACTTGGCGGTTTACACAGAGGGCTGTATTCTCCCTGTGGCAGCCACTAGGGAATCTTTGAAAATCTCAGTCATATCCAGTAAACTGCCTTCTCACTGTACTTCCCCATGAGAATGCCTCACCATGGCTGCCAGTCCTTCAGGCCTGCCCGGTTTCCTCCGAATCCCCAGTCCATGTCCCTGCCTTTCACTCTCTGTTCTAGCTCTACTCTCTGGATGGGCATCAGGCACACCCACCCACTGTCCCTCCAGGGACCTTGAGGTTTGGGTTTCTCTGTCTAGTAGACTTCATTCTTGTTCTTATCATATCATCTTCATGCTCTTCATGAACTTTTATGTTTGGTGATGATTTCTCTTGATTCCGGTTTTCATTCTCACCAGCATGTAAGCTCCTTGGCAGCACGCATTACAGTCCTCTCACTGCCATCCATCTAGGCCTGGCAGGATGCTGTGCTCAGAGATTGCCAGTCATCCACCAAAGTTTGTCCTCCTCCCTAAAGTAACAGGATTTAAGCCGCACATTGCCAGGCACCAGCTATACCACATTACCTGCTTCTTTTGTGACTAGGAGGCCCGATGCCCAAGTTGTCACCTGTGGAGTGAGATAAGAAGTGATGTATTTAACTTCTGCCTCATTTGTCTGGAAGCCAAGCCCTAGACTGGTGCTCACCTACCTGAGGGCAGGCACATGGCACTGCCATGACCAGTTTGACTGTGTAGACAGGGCAATGCTCTGGATGGCGGCAGTGCCAGTGAATGGAAAGACATGGACTTTAAGTCCATGATCACATATGGCAGAGTTTCTCTCAACCTGGACCATCTGCCTTCTAGTGTCACATGAATAACAGAGTAAGCTTGTGCTTCTTTAGGCTTCTATATTTGGTGATCTCTTTGCTATTTGACTTAACTTTCAACCTGAGCACACGGTGTTAAATAAGTGGTTGTTGGATGAGACTCATTAGGGGCTCACTATTTTATTCTGTTCCGTCATCCCAGCACCAGGAGTCATTCACTGCACACCTGTCAGGTCTGGAGAAACACACACAGGAACTGTCTCAGGCTGATAAGGAATCCCCTTCTTTCCCATCTCCAAGCTCTCTTGTGGCTTTCAGCGTCTCACTACACCATTGCCAGTTTTTGCTGTTGCATCCAAAAGAAACCAAACTTGAAAGAACATCACAAAGCATGGAAGTAATGCTTCTTGTGTGAAGATTCTAGGTCACTATGTTATAAAGGTTTTGTGTGAGATAGAAATGTCATCTCACAGCTTATGGGAACCTGTGACCCACATCATAGCAGAGGGTTCCACCCCTTTGATAGTGTTCTACTCATTTCCATGGTTAAGGTCTGTGACACTTCCTGCTTGAAATTTTACTGTTAGACAAGTTTTCATGAAACTCTTGTTCAGATGACAGTAGGTGGTTTTGTTTGGTTATTGATCTTCTGGGGAGCAATGTTAGTTGGGAGTCATGATTTCCTTGAAGTATTATCAGGTATGGCTTTAGTTATGGAGAAAAATAGTTTTCCCTTTCTCAATAAACTTCTATACTTAGGTCCAGTGTATTTTTAAGCTCTACTATATTTGAAGAAAGACATTTCGTAGTCATGCAGTTAATCTCTTGCCTTGTCCCAGAGTTAGCATTGAAAAAGCTATGAGGACTTAGGCTGGTTTTAGGGCTGTGCCTACAGCAAACAGACTCTGAGATGGGGATTTATTGGAGAAATTGATTGGAGAATGTTCTGGAAATGATACCTGGGAGGAGTGAGGGAAGAAGAATGGGGCAGAAAGAGGAGTTAAGTTGCCACAAAGCTGGGATCTAGAGCTAGGAGGGCCCCCCTATATTGAGGCCAGGGGGCTGGGCCTTTGTACCTTCCCCTCCCACCATTCCACCAGTCAAGAGATGCAGCTGGAAGGGAATGTAACTTCTGGTGAGGTAGCTCCAAGAGCACACCTATGGAGGGCCTTGGATGTGAATTATCAAGAAAGCCAAAACTTCTGGCTGTTAGGGGAATGAGTGTCAGGGTCCTGAAGCGGGGTCTAGGCGGCACTGCCTGGCATTCACTGCAGGGCTTCAACATCCAATTAGTACCCAGACAATCTCATGAGGGCACTCACGGCCTTGCCTATCTTATCCTCTGCTACATCTCCTACCCTTAGAACAATGCCTAGTGCCGAGCATATAGCAGCCACTTCATAGATATTTACTGAATAAATAAATGAAAGAAGTAACAAACAGAATTATGCAAAGGATATACAAATTAGGATACTTTCAGTAAGCTTTGTCAAAATTGAGAAACCTTACTTGGCTTTAAACTTCCTAAGCAGAGACTGAAATCTTTACAGATATATTCGAACTATATGAACATCATCAGCCCTACCTGCATTAGGTAGGGCGCTATAAGGTAGACACACAAGTCATTAACAAAATATTAGGAAATTGAATCTAACAAGAAATGAGATTGATCCCAAGAATGTAAGATTCTTTAAATGTTTGAAAATTATCATTGTGATTTAATAAATTACAGAACATGAGAAAAAATCATGAGATGGTCACAATGAATAGAGAAAACACTCTCAGTAAACTAGTGCTAGAAGTCAATGAAATCAATGAAAAATGAAATCAATGAAATCAATTAGCCCTTCCTGCATTAGGACAGATTATGGGAAAGTGTTCTGCGTCTACTTGAGTAGTCAGCAAAGTGGCAGGTGAGTTTCTTTCTAGGCAAGAATAAGTCAATGCATTCAGGGAAAACTACTCTTAAAATCAGGATATATGATGTAATGAGGTTTGACAATAAGAGAATATTTAAAATTGGGGCCTCCCTGGAGAATCCAGTAGACATCTTTTCCAGACTCACAAGCTGAGGGTTCTGAGTTATTGGCTAGGACTAAATCTGTGATAGTATGAGAATGAGTCATCGAGGCTGGTTCCTGACCAGCCTGGGGTCCGTTGCCATGACGAGGGCCATCATTATACCATGCTTGGTCATCATCATTAGCAGATGCAGCAGCCTGGCCTCCATGTAGATAGCCCTTTACAATCTAAAACACCCTTTTGAATTCACAATCTCATTTGATTGTCAAATACAGGAAGGGAGCAAAAATAGTTTTCTTACAGCATTACATTAATAATGTAGACACACAAGTCATTAACAAAATATTAGCAAATTAAATCCAACAAGAAATGAGACTGATCCCAAGAATGTAAGATTCTTTAAATGTTTGAAAATTATCATTGTGATTTAATAAATTACAGAATATGAGAGAAAATCACAAGATGGTTACAATGAATACAGAAAACATTCTCAGTAAACTAGTGCTAGAAGTCAATGATATCAATGAAAAATCTGCAGATAACTTCATATTTAGTGGTGAAACATTAAACCCTTTTCCCATAAGAATGGGAGTAAGAGAAACAGGTGATTGAGAGCGAGAGGTACAAACTTCCAGTTACAAAATAAATGAGTCACAGGTATGAAATACAAGGTAAGGATTGATGAAAATATTTTTTCATAGTGGCTAGGGCGACCACACCATTTATCATCATAACTGTGACTGTATGAGTGAAAAGAGGTGCTATTAACAATTACCCTGAGTCAAGAGGCATCAACCAGACCTGTCCTGGGCAAATTGGGACATTTGGTCCCTCAACCTGTAATAGATATGGAAGAAACAGGCATGTGAGGGGACTGCATGGATAACAGAAGCTCTGTGGGATCTGCTCAAGCCAGGCAACCCAGAGGCAAGTGTTCTAGGATCTCCTATAAGAACGATCAGGGCTTCCCTGGTGGCTCATCAGTAAAGAACCTGCCTGCCAATACAGGAGACGTAGGTTCAATCCCTGGGTTGGGAAGACTCCCTGGAGAAGGAAATGGTAGCCCACTCTAGTATTCTTGCCTGGGAAATCAGATGGACAGAGGAGCCTGGTGGGCTACAGTCCATGGGGTTGCAAAAGAGTCAGACATGACTTTGCAAATAAAAACAAACAACAACAACAACATTAGGAGGGTCAGCTCTTTGTTGATGCTTAGGGTTTTCCCTGCTTTTGCTGCTAATTGTAATAAAGAATAATACAATTAGAATAAAGAATAATAGCTACTGTGTCATGAGCACTTACAAGAGGCCAGGCACTCTGAGAAGTGGTTTATATGACCAATTTCATTCAATAACTCTAGGAGAAGGGCACTATTGTTACCTGTATTCTTTAGAGAGGTTAAGTAACTTTCCCAAAGTCACTCAGCTGGGAAGGCTTGGGTCTGGGATTTGAACCTAGACTCCTAACCGTGATGTTAACCAGTCCTTGTTTTTTCCATTTTGGGGTGCAGCCCTTTTCAAGGATGCAGGAGTCTGGCACAGGTCGAGGGGACAGTTAGACAAGCACCAGAGTGGAAATAGGGGGGGCTCTGGCAACATCCTAGCCTCTCAGTTCTGGTCTTATCCTTATTCCACACTGGAGGCACAGAAGTACAGAGTGGGTATGGGCTGCTGCCCAGCACAGGCGTGATCCAGGCTTTTGACCTGGGCCAGCAGCAGGCTCTTTGTGTTCATGATTGCACTATGATTCTGTGTGGACTAATGCCTGCGGCAGACGGGAATCTTGCCCCTCCAGATATCTGCATATCATTCCTAGAACCGCCAGGTCATCACTGGGCCACACAGTCCACACTGAATTCTTTTCATCTCTTTCCATCAGTCAATCTGAGGGCCTCCTTAATTATCTTTATTGCTTTTCTCTGAACTCTTCAATTTGCTGGCATATCGCTTTTCGGGTAGAGAGATACCAGAAGTGTTCAGAGAAATTATAATCTCTTGTGCATGATGTAATGCTTTGGCCTGGGAAGTTGAAAATCATAGCAGTAGTTTTAAGTGCCATTGGTATCATAACCTGCAATCAATTTGGTCATCTTCAATTAAGTTGACTTTTTTTTTTTTTCATTTAAGGTGCGTATATGGCTCAAAGTCAATATAATTTATATCTGGAGTATTTCAAGCTGTGTGTGTGTGTGTGTGTGTGTGTGTGTATTAAAAGCAAAAACAATAAAGCCAATTCAGAAAGCAAAAAGAAGACATTTCTAAGTCTTTTCTCATTTTCCACTATGTCAGCTACTATGTGCTGGACCCCAGGTGCTGTGTTCAGAAGTATTTGATCCTGGAATACTTTGAATATTTTAAATACTTTGTTCATTAAAAATTACTCTTGTTTTCTCTGACACTCTTTTAATGATCATATTTTGACTCATGTTCCTATTTGTAGATTGATAGCTTTTAGTTTCTGGGGACAGTAGCCCATTTGTGTGTCTGTGTGTGTGTTTTGTAACATTTATTTATTTGGCTTCACCAGGTCTTTGTTGCAGCATGTGGGATCTTTAGCTGAAACATGGGAGTTCTTAGTTGCAGGATGTGGATACAGCTCCCTGATCAGGGATCAAACCTGGGCCCCCGTTTTGGGAGTGTAGAGTCTTAGCCATTGGGGAGGTTTGACAGTGGCCCATTTATGACTCAGGTTATGTTTAACAATCTTTGGCTTGATTATTTTGAAGTTACAGGTACTTTGGCATGGGCTTCCATGGTAGCTCAGATGGTAAAGATTCTGCCTGCAATGTAGGAGACCCAGGTTTGATCCCTGGTCAGGAAGATCCCCTGGAGAAGGGAATGGCAACCCACTCCAGTATTCTTCCCTGGAGAATCCTGTGAACAAGGAGCCTGGCAGGCTACAGTCCATCGATTGCAAAGAGCTGGACACAGCTTGGCAACTAACACACACACATACACACACACACACTTTGGTATGAATAACTACATTGACCAGAATATCAAAATGCTAACCATGTAATACTCTTTTTCCATAAATAAAAACAGAAGACCAAATTAACTTGAATTAAAAAAAATTGAAATTCAATTTCAGAACTTGCTTGCCACCATAGTTAAGCTACTTTGATTACTTTTTTTCCGAAGTCTGTCTTTCCTTAGAGTAGCTTTATTTTTTTTACTTTGTATTATTTGCCCAAAGATGGTTATATGAGTATTACTTCCCAAATGATGAGGTTGTCTCCCAAAAGCAGATTCAATTTTAAATTTCCAATATTTTAAAACTTGTTAGAACATGATAGAAACATGAGCAGCACACAGCTACTCACTGAAGGAAGGTACAGCTTACAGAGTCAAATCACACATGACCTGATCTGACAACCCATCTCCTCTTGTCCAGGTAATGATTTTGAAACAGCCTCTCAGGAGGTCAGTGCTGACCCTAGCTCTGTCCACAGGCCCGGCAGCTGAAGCCCCATAGTCTCAGGATGAGATGCAGATCTAGTTGAACTTTTTAGCCTCCACAGATCACTTCCTTTTGGAATTTAGGGCCACCAGTGCCTTCTTAAATAATTTTTGTTCACAGTGTAAGAATTTGTTTTGGTTCAGGAGTCTGTTTACCTGGGTATTAGAGTTGCTCTCATTTCTAGCCTCCCCTATGGGCAGGAGAGAGTTAATACAGAAAATGGAGTTCATTTTGTTTGAAAGTGAATGCAGATCACAACCTTACATGTATGACTTTGGTTGAAAACAACCACACAATGCCACCACCAAACACTACCCCACAAACTTCTCTTCAGAGTCTCAACAATATCCTTTCTTGAACCTCCTCTGACTTTGTGTCTTTCTATAATATACAGTATAATTTATAAAAGTGTGAGCAACTGTGGAATTGTTCTCCTAATAGATTCTGAAGATTCCAATTTCCATTCTGCCACAGAAGACTGAAAATCCACTTGTGCTCACTTATCTGTATCTGTACCTCATCCCCATGCTGCGTCAAAAATCAGGTTCAGGTGCAGGTTAAGAGCACACATTTACCTCAGGAATATGGGGCTTATTAAATATCTCTCCACAATTAACATCACCATATCAATAAGAATTATCATTAAGTCCTGTCAATCAGGTGCGGAATTTTGCTTCAGGGAAACAAAACAATTTAAATTATAGCAAGTGCTCCCCTTCTTTTTTTTTTTTTAAACGTGCTTCTCTTTAAATTGGATAATTATGTGGCTTTTCATTAGATTCCTCTAAGCATAATAGATCACGATATTCACCCTTTGACCTTGGTGATGAATGTCTCTGGTGAAAACATGTGACAAGCAGTGTTCTAATGAGAACAAAATACTGAATAACTGGAAATCTTGTATAATAAAAGGAGCGAGCTGGAGGGAAACACAACCACCTTTAAGGTTGCTGCACAAAATGTATTTGTAATGGGGCAATGATATGGGTTGGGAAGAAAAGAGGCTATTTTTGGTTCTAATCATATGGATGGAAATGCTGATTTTTCTTCTTTGATGTGTAAAAAAAGAGAAAAAAGGAGAAAGAGACATTTCAGGAAAGCCGCACATCAGAAAATACTGGTCTCGACTGAATTGCCAGCGCAGATGGAGTGAATCCACTGGCCTAAGGGGGATTCAGATGACTCGCTGCATCTTGGAACACCGGCAAGTGGTAGTCTGAGGGTAGCTCTCTTTTCATTGCTGTCTTTATGGGAGTTCCAAATATGAGGACAGCTTAAGAAGGAAGTGATTTGGTCTTGGGGAAGCTATAGTCTCATAGGGGCTGTCAGGGAAGGGCAGGAGGGGCAGGGAGACCTCTGATTTCTCCTCACCTCCCCTGTTCACTCAACGTTTGGGCAGCCCGCCCCACTGGAGTGGTCGCCCTGCACATTTCTGGAGTCCTCATTCTCTGATGGCTAGAGGGACCTGGGTGTCCTAAAGTTGGCCCTGAGATGTAGCCGTAAGGCAAGAACAAGCTGATTGCTGTCAGCCTCTCCTTCTTGCTTCCTTCCCCATGCCCCTGCTCACCCAGGGTCCCTAGATGACTAGTTTGGGCACTGACCCAACCACAGCTTTTCTCCCAGTGAAAAGGGATGGGAGACTTCCTGCCACAGGAGCCCATGACACTTTATGTGCCCTGGGGTCATGAAAATGGGCAAAGTTTGCTTCTTTTAGATTTCCTAGATCCTTGTCTGTCCATTTGATCTTGGGATATACAGCACAAGAGCAGCCTATTAGAAAGCTATTTATCAAAGGTATGGATTTGCTGTAACTTCTAAAGCCATGGAGTTTGAAGCAGGAATTACTTGTCAAACACACAAGCTAGGTTGTGCTTGTTTAGGGGATGAAGAAAGGAAGACAGGAACCACCACTTATTAAATACCTACTATGGGCCAAGGGCTCTAACAGGCTCTTGATACCTGCTCTCCGGTTTAATTCTCATCAAAGCTTATTATCCCATTTTATGATTTAGGAATTGGCCCAATCATGTCCTAGAATGATATGATAGAAGGGCTGGGATTTGACCATCGGTTGGTCTAACTCCCAAGTCTGTGTTTTCTGCTTTAAAGGTAGCACATAACGTAATGCTACTATATCTTTCAGAAACTGTGCTTTTATCATAAACTTCTCCCCAACTTACCGTTCCAGATTTCACACTTGGAATTGATGTGGGTTATTATGGACTTAATATTATTACTATCAGTCTAGCTAGTTGTGCAATTTATTTTGTTCCAGAGAAGACATGCAAGAGAAGAAACATCTGCCTCCATAAATTGACTTCTTCAGGTGAGTTCCAGTTTGGGAAAAGGATTTGCAATGAGTGATGTGTGTGCTTATAGAAGATTAAGAAACTGACCAGGCTCGAAACCATGGTTGCCTTTGTTTATCTGTAGATCTGGTGTGCTTATGGTAAAAAACTCACCCTGGGACCTCATCCCTGACCTCCACCAGGTGGATTTGAGAGGAGGAAACCTCAGGGCCAGCAATCCCTCACCTCTTTCCACAAGAATCTGCCAGGAAGAGAAATATCCAAAGTTCATTTTGAGCCCTCAGCCTGGGATTTATGTGTGATTTGTCATGGACATCAGGCAATTTTTGGCACACAGACTGGAAGGAGAACAGAGTGAGGGAAGGCTCTGCCTGCCCATCGAGATTGTCCTCTCTGCAGCAGTCACTGTTGGAAACATCTCTGGTTTGCACTCCCAGATCAGTTGCACAGAAAAGGGATCTAGTAGCTTCTCCCTAGTCACCCCTATTCTGAGAAAACGGGAAAAAATGGGTAATAGTTATAAGTACTTGGGGACTCGAGGGTATGTCCCCAATAAATCTATAAAGAGGGGCTGTCATTCTCTGAGATTTAACCCTAGAAATCATCGAAAGGAGATGAAATAGTTCGCAGGACCACACAACTAACATACAACCTGTTTGACATTTTATTTGAAAATTTTAAGGAATGATTTGATGACAAAGGGAGAAGGTTATTTGGCCATAGAAGCACGATAAATAGAAGGTCTCAGAGGCAAACATTAGCAGGGCCCACCCAGAACTTGTCCAAGGGAGAGGGAGCTGAAATCCATTGACTTAGGTAATTTCTGATGCTCTTGAAGAGGCATCTCTGGTGGAAAGCATAGACATTACCTGTGGGTTATTGACAGATTGCAAGGAGTCAGTTTCCTTTGGCAGGAACGTCCCATCCTATCATAGTGCTACTTAAATATTTGGTTTGCCCTGTCTTGATTCAGCATTCACCAAACAGCCTTCAGTTTGTGTCTCACGATTGCCTTCAGATCGTTCCTTCCTGTGAGTACTTGCAAACAGAAAGCAGATGGAATGATGACACGGGGTCATCATTAGAATATTCCGGGTAGTAATTTCTCACTAAAAGTGTGGTTGGCACATTTTGATCTTATATACACATGTTGTTTGAGTAAACTCTGGGAATTTGGTGGTGGACAGGGAGGCCTGGCGTGTTGCAGTCCATGGGGTCTCAAAGAGTCAGATACAACTGAGTGACTGAACTGAACTGACACATGTCGTGCTCTGGATGTGTGCCCATGAAGAGTTGGTTTAGTTCTGTCTGTGCTGACAAAGGTGGGGTCATGAACCTTCAAGCTGAAGACCAGACCCTGGACAGTGGGTAAACACCAAGCTGATGCGTGCTAAGGAAACTCCTCCAGGGAAAACTGCTGGTGCTTCACCTTGACACAGCTGTACGCCTGAGTTTTTTTTTTAATGAACCTTTAAAAAAATTTTTTTTGTTTTTTACCATTTTTCAGTGTATAGTTCAGTGGCATTAAGAATATTCACATTATTTGAGAAAAGACAGTTTTCAGCAAATGGTGCTGGGAAAACTGGATAGCCACATGTAAATCAACGAAGTTAGAACACTTTTTCATACCATACACAAAAATAAACTCAAAATGCCTTAAAGATTAGACATTACATCATAAAACTCCTAGAAGAGAACATAGGCAAAACATTCTCTGATGCAAATCATAACAATGTTTTCTTAGGTCAATCTGCTGAAGGAATAGAAATAAAGGCAAAAATAGATGAGGGACTTCCCCGGTGGCTCAATGATAAAGAATCTGTTTGCCAATGAAGGAGACACCAGTTCAGTTCCTGATCCAGGAAGATCTCACATGCCATAGAGCAACTAAGCCCATGCGCCACTATTGAGCCTGCGCTCTAGATCTCGGGAGCCGCAGCCACTCAGCCCAACATGCCCTAGAGCCCATGCTCTGCAACAAGAGAAACCACTGCAATGAGAACCCTGCGCACCGCAACTAGAGGAAAACCTGTGCAGCAACAAAGGCCCAGCATAGCCAAGAATAAATAAATAAAATTATTTTAAAAAAATTAAAAAATGAACAAATGGGACCTCTTCAAGCTGTTGCACAGCAAAGGAAACCATAAACAAAATGAAAAGACAGCCTACAGACTGGGAGAAAATTTTTGCAAATGACGCCTTAATTTCTAAAATACAGCTAATACAGCTCAATAACAAAAACAACAACAACAAAAACAAACAACCCAAACAAAAAATGGGCAGAAACAGACTTACAGACATAGAAAACAAACAAGTTTACCAAAAGAGAAAGAGGGGGAGGGATAAATTAGGAGCTTGGAATTAACATATGCACAGTACTGTATATAAAATATTAACATATAAATATTAATGGCCTACTATATAGCACAAGGGACTATATTCAATATCTTATAATAACCTATAATAGAAAGAACCTGAAAAATAATACATATATATATATATGTAACTGAATCACTATTTTACACCAGAAACTAACACAATATTGTAAATCAACTATACTTCAATAAAATTAAAAAAAATTTATATTCACATCGTGTGTGGCAGTCACCACCATCCATATTCGGAACTTTTCCATCATCCCAAACTGAAACTCTATACCCATTAGATAATATTCCCCATTCCTCTTCCTCACAGCACCTGGTAACCACTATTCTACTTTCTGTCTCTGTAAATTTGACTATTCTAGTTACTTCATTTAAATGGAATAATACAATATTTGTCTTTCTGTGTCTGATGTATTTTGCTTAGTCTAATGTCTTCAAAGTTTATCCATGTTGTGGCATGTGGCATATATCAGAATTTCATTCCCCTTTTAAGGATGACAATATTCCATCATATGTGTATATCACATTTCATTTATCCATTCATCTATTGGTGGATATTTGGGTTGTTTTTGCCTTTGGTTCTTGTAAATAATGCTGCTGTGAATATGTATGCAAAAATACCTGTTGAAGTCCCTGCTTTTAATTCTTTTGAGAGTGAGAGAAAGCATTTTAAATTTCTGTAGCGTAGCAGTCACATCTGATCTTTCCATAGTGTAAACTTTCGAGTTTACAGAGCGTGTCAACATGTTTATTTGATCCTTTGAGGTTGCTGAGTAAGGAGGTAGATGGGGCTGTCACTTTCACTTGCTGAAGGTAAAATGAGGCTCAGAGAGGTAAGAGGGGAAGGCTGGACTCAAATGCTTGCCTTCTAATCACAAGCCTAGGGCTCTTTTTACCACAGAGCAATCTCTCTGAGGACAGCATAGTGTCTACCTTATTAACTATTGCACCCCAGGTCCTAAGGCAGGGCTGGTCATTTCAGCAAACATTTGTTGAATGAGTGCTCCTCCTCCTTGCCCCATCAGTCAAGAGCATGAGCGCTGAATGGATACTCAAGGGAACACATTTGTTAATGGCCCTTGGTTGAGGACGTGAAAGGGTCTTGAAAACCACTGTAAAGTCCTGTAGTTTTCTGACTGACTGAAGGAGACTCACTTCTGAGGTGGGTGACGACTGCACCCACTCCTTTGATTTCAGCAGGCTCCATACTCCCTATTTCTGTAGCAAGTGCCATATGTGATTACTCCAGGGAGAGCACTGCTCCTTGACCTACTGATTTGCACCAGGAGATAACCTGAACTCACTGAGGAATGAGTGTTTGAACAAGCTTTCTCTTGCCCTGTAGTTCCCCAGAGAGAACTGCAGCTTCATCTTCCTTTGGTCGTCTGGCTAGTCATGACTCATAGGAAAAATGCAAGCTCAGGAGTTTAGTTAGTATTGCTTGCATCTGGCTTGGAAGACCATGCAATGAATATTTGTTATGACAGAGGACAAAGGAAAGGACCATTGAAAGTGGGAGAGATGCTATGTCTTCAGAGGTATCTGGAGGCTTCTCCCTCATTCCCAGACTCATTTACCATCAGAATTACATACTCATTCAATTTGATAAGTTTGTTGTTGAAAATCAACAAGGGGAATTCCCTGGTGGTCCAGTGGTTAGGACTCTGTGCTATCACTGCCAAGGGTGCAGGTTCAATCCCTGGTCAGGGAACTAAGATCACACCAGCCACACAACACAGCCAAAAAAGGAAATTAAGTAAAACAAAGTGAAAATTAACGTCAGAAAAACTACTTCCTCAACAAAAGACATACTCAACTCTGCCAAATGGTGGACTCGTTAACAGTCGGTTTGCAAGAGCCTGGGGACACCCACAGTCAGATATATCTTTGCGAGAATTTTACCTGTCAGCCCAGTTGAGGGCAGAGCCTGTTATTACTTGACTCTTGAAGAGGTCCATGACCTATGTCAAAGTGCTGGTTTCAGAGCCATAATCATAGAACTTTAGTTAAGCTTGTATACAAATAGTGATTTATCCAAAGTAATACACATAGCCAGTTAGGGGTTCCTTAGTTTTTCCTTTCCTTTTTTTCTCTTTTTCTTTAGAGGCATAAGGGAATGGTGGCAAATTAAAACCAAAAGTCATATGAATACATACATTTATAAAAATTGGGGTTAGGAGATGTGGATGAATAAGCACTAGGGCAGTGGGAACTGGACAAAGCCCTCCCACTGGACACCCCATTTCCCCAACCCACTCCCCAAAAGTATCCTGAAAAGTTCACAGGTATGTTGCTGAATTCACATATCCATGTTTCTTGAATTCCAGGAAATACTGGTATAGACAGTTTGTAATTCATTGCATAATTACTGGAATTCATTGGATAATTACCAACAGTCCATGCTGCTCTCCTCAACTGAGACTTGGCCTGAGTATTCTCCAAGTCTGAACTTTTAGAGATGAACCCAAATCAATAAAGAACTGAGTAATGGAGAGTTACTGTCAGGGAGCATTCCAGTTAAAGGATTAATGCTAACATCCACATGTATCGATATTGGAGCATCACATGTATATTTAAAGTGCTCTACCAGAGTGTAACACGTGCATTCTGCATTCGCAATATCTTATGCCTAATATTTAAAGTTATTCCCAAAGTAAGTCATTTGGCTTTCTAACAAGGACATTCTTTTATTTTACAACATGCAATATATTTGTAACGACCTGTCATTTTTCTGAATTCAGTTCACCACCCTTGCAGGACGGAGAAGTACTGCCATAAATGTGAGAGGGGTGCCAAGGGCAGCCTGTCCCTCTGTGGGTGCGTGTGAAGGAGGAGGGGGAGGGGAGTGGGGAATGGCCTAAACAGTGTCAGACAGCCATTGCTGATCTGCATCAGGCATCTCCATCTGGAGGGCAATGGTCAAGTGTTGGGTTAGAAATTGCGATCTGGGGGAATTCCATAGTGGTCCAGTGGTTGTTAGGACTCTGTGCTCTCATTGCTAAGGGCCCAGGTTCCGTCCCTGGTTGGGAAAAAAAGATCCTGCAAGCTGTGCAAAAACAAAAAAGAAAGAAAAAGAACAGAAACTGTGATTTCAGAGTGGTTCTAGGATCACCTTCTGATTATTAATGAAAGTGAGGTCCAGTTGCTTGCCATTCAAAAGCCAATACTCAACAGGCAAGGTTGGAGTAAAGGAAATTTGCTTTATTTGAGGAGAGGGCAGATTTATGTCCAAAGGCTGACTCTCTCCTGACAACTAGCAGGCAAGAGCTTTCAAAGAAGAGTTTCAGGGGTGTAGAGGCAGAAGGAGGGGGGCTATGTGCAGAAAAAGCACAATGAGCTCTGAAAGTCATCTTAATTGGTCATGTGGTGGTCTGATCAGTATCATTTTGATTAAGTACAGTTAATCTTCAGTTCTAGGGGTTTGTTTGTTCCCATTTCTTTGAGGCAGTTCTCAGAATTGTGGCAGTTATGTCATGGGTACAGTCTGGTCATCATGTAGTTAACTTCTTCCACCTGGCAGGGCTTTCAGAATCTATAAGACAGCTCAGAAGATGTGGCTCAGAATATTATCTATAGCTCTTGAGGAGGAGGAACTAAAGGTCTTTGGCTTTGTCTAATGGCTAAACTATTACTATTTGGTCTTGTCTGTTTTCCTTTGCTTCTGCATTTTCTCACTTCTCTATTCAATTTGTTCTTTGAAGTTTTCCTGCAGACAAAAGGCAGGTGGAGGACAGCGGGGAGAACCATGGAGTTCTGCTTCATTTCATGATGGGGAGAGACAGACAACCAACATTTAGTGGGCAAGTGCTATGGGCTGAATATTTTCGATTCTCCATTTCATTTAATCCTACAATAACTCCAGAATTTAGCTTTACTTTTCCCACCCTATTTTTAAGAAAACTGAGATCCAGGAGATTAAAAAACGTGGCCAAAATCACACAGTAAGTAGATGGAAGGACTAAAACTTGACATCCCAGCCACTGCTTCCTCAGCTTAATGGAAGGAAGCTGTTGGTTATGGTCAGTTACTTTTGTTTTGCCAAGCAGCAGCTGGCATCAGAAAACTCATTTCCCAGACAAGAGAACAGAGGGTGGATATAAACTCACCTTGGTGATCCTGAAAGGTGTGGGCATGGAGGAAAGGGGATGGCAGCAACACCCTATGTTCAAGGTAGGTTTTTTGACATCCGTGGGAGTTATATCAAGCCATGGATGTTGAACCGCCAGCAAAGGATAGCTAGAGCAGAGAAAAAAATTTTCCTTGTCCATGGCAAGTGCTCAGAAGAGAGGGTTCAAATAAATATTGTTCACTCACCAAGTGTTTTTTTTTTTTAATTGGAGGATAATTGTTTTACAATGTTGTATTGTTTTCTGCCATGTGAACCTGTTAGTTGCTCAATCGTGTCCAGTTCTTTGCAACCCCATGGAATGTAGCCCACCAGGCTCTTCTGTCCATGGAATTCTCCAAGCAAGAATACTGGAGTGGGTAGCCACTTCCTTCTCCAGGGGATCTTCCCTACCCAGGGATCGAACCCAGGTCTCCTGCATTACAGGCAAATGCTTTACCGCCTGAGGCGCCAGGGAAGCCTGTACAACAAGGTGAATCAGCTTAAGTATACATATATCCACTGCCCAACTGAACCTCCTTCCCAGCCCCCTCCCATCCCATTCCTTCACTGAGTATTTCTTGAATGCCTGCTACATATTAGACACTGACATACATCCTGCCCCAAATTCTAAGGGAGAGATGCTGAATGAGTGGCAAGTAAAATGTGCTTTAACAGATGGTGATAGGCTGAATGGAGAGAAGTTAAACAGAATGGGCTTATATGGGTTGGCCAAGGAAGGCTTTACTGATCAAGTGACACTGAGCCAGATCTGGGGGAACTGAAGGAGTAGGCCTTGTGACTGTTTGAGAGAATTCTATTTCAGCCAGAAGGAACTTGGTTTGAGAAACAGCAAGGGGTTGGCATGCTGAGTAGAGCGAGAGAGGGAAGGCAGAGTCAGAGAAGGAACTGGAGCCAGAGAGTATAAGAATCTTCAGGCCATTATAAGATTGTTGGATTTTATTCTGGGTGATCTGCAAAGTCATTTGAAGGCTTTGAGCAGAGAAATGACATGATTTGCATCTATTTGAAAAGCATCACTGTGGCTGATGTGTTGAACTGATATGGGAGAGGCGGGAAAAGCAGCCAAAAGGCTGCTGCAGGTGGTGGTTTGGAGCAGGGAGGTGGTAGTGGAGATGGTAAGTGGTCGGAGTCTGGATAGAGTGTGAAAGCAGAGTCAACTGGATTTGCTGATGGATTCGAAAGTGACGTCAAGGAGGACCAAGGTTTTGGTCCTGACCAAAGGACATGCACGGAGGAGGATGTGGGAGGAGGAGGTGATGAGTGTGTGTGTCATGCTGGAGTGGGAGGTGGATCATGAACCAGGAATTTGTTTCTGAAAATTCTGAATTTGAGATGCCTGTTAGACATCCAAATAGAGATCTCTGGAATCTGGAATGGGTCCACACTGAAGACATAAATTTGCGGCTTGTTAGCAAATAGATGGTGTTTACAACTATGAGATTGGATGAGACAAAAGTGATATAGTTTAGAGAGAGAACAGGTCCAAAGACTGAGCACTGAGGCACTGTAATTTTTAGAGGTTGAAAAAAATGGGAAGAAACCAGCCAGAGACTAAGGAGGAGAAGTGTTCTGGAAACTAAGTGAAGAAAGTTGCTGAGAGCTCAAATAAGATGAGAATGACCCTTGTATTTAACAGCATAGAGGTCAGGGATGAGGAGAGCGGTATGGTGACAGGGTGGGGCCAAGCCTGATTGAAGCGGGTTCATGAGAGGATGACTGCTATAGGCCATGCAGGGTGCAGATGCAGACAGCTTAGCTCTTTAGAGGAATCATCTTGCAAAGGGGAGCAGAGAAATGGGACAGGACCTGAAACGTGAGGGCAAGAAACAGTTTTTGTTTGTTTTTTCTTTAAGAAGAGAGAAATTGTTGCAGTGTGTATGCTGATGGGAGTTGGGGAGAAGAGGAGGAGTGACCTTGAGTAAGGGAGGGGGCTGGTTTGGCACACAGGAGGAGGGACGCCCTCCATTGGAGCAGGAAGGTCCATTCAAAGAAATGAGAGCGACCAGAGCATGGCGGGGGGCAGGCAGGCATGCTAGTGGGTTAGAGGTGGGAGGAGTAAGAGCAGGATTCAGGGTCAGCAGCTGAGAGCAGGGTGCTGGCAGAAGTGCTGAATGTTTGAGAAGAGACAACGAAGTGCACAGTTGTCACTCAAAAACTAAGGGAGTAAAGGGGCCAGGGCGATGGAGTTGGATTGTAGGAAACACCAAAGGTCCATTTGAAGTTGGTGGCTGTGAATATGAAGTGAGTGAAATTCATCAAATTTAAGGTAAATCAAAATTTAACAACACAAAGCGAATTTAACATAGAGTGATTTAAAGTCTTGAATCCCATGATTCCTCTTTTCTGAAACCTACAAGGGTTCCCTGTAAATCCAGCATTAGATCCAGACTCCACACTTGGTTTTCCCTGTGCAGCTCTCTCTGCCCACCCAAGCTTACTCTCTGCTAGTTCCCAACTCAGAGCTGGCCTTCTGCCTGGTCAGACTCTTGTTTACTCTGAGTGCCTTGAGTCTGTAAGTTTTGTTCATGCAGTTCCCACTGCCTTTCCTATACCTAAGCTGCACATCCTCTGGGAGCTCTGACAGCCCTGGCTCTCCTTTCTTTGCATTTTCATTAGGTTCTGGGCTTCAGCATTCACTGATTGCTTTCTGATTATTTTACCCTGGAGAGCTTTGTTTTCTGCATAGATTAAATGTGCTCGAGGTCAAGGGCAACTCTTCTCCTAGCACTGGGTATCTAGAAATATTTGATAACATGATCAAGGTTTAAGAAAGAAGACAAGGCTGGTTGCCGAGCCGCAGGCAGGGCCCCTGAGTTCCATCAGGTGGACACAGTAACATTCAGCTCCAGAACCCTATAGTACACCTTCGTAAATGCTGATTGGCAATTGTTTATAAAGGCACCCACAACACAATGGCGTATCATTCTCTTTGGCTTCCCTCTTTCACAGCTCTTCAAGTACCTGCCTGTGGATTTAAGTGGAATTAGAGGAGCTGTGGGAGATCTCCTACAGAAGAGAATGGCAACCTACACCAGTATTCTTGCCCGGAGAATTTCGTGGACAGAGGAGCCCGGCGGGCCACTGTCCAGAGGGTCTCAAAGAGTCAGACACTACTGAAGCCACTTAGCATGCATGTAGAGGAGCTACAGGGGAGGCAGGGGGTGTTTGTGTTTCCTCCCTGACAGGCATCAGTGAACCAGATTGCAGCTTCTGAAGCTTGCAGAGAGGTGACCTGTATGAAGGCCTCTCCATCTCCTGGGGCAGAGAGCATCCAGTGGAGCACTGTGCAGTTATTAGAGGGATAATGGGATTCATTGCAGCAAGGACTGCTTGGCTGGGGCAGAGCTTATTTTAATTCTCAATGTTAATAAACTTGTGGCTATTGCTTTTTTCACACCAATGTGCCTCACACCTCATTTCGTCTGCCCATTAGGCAATTACCAATAGCGCCCCTATTCCCAGCATCTCTTAAACATGGAGCAATTATGCTTACTTGGTGAATGATGATGAAACTTGGAGGAGGCAAGTGCACTGGCATAGAACTTTCCTCCCAACTTCATCAGGTGTGCAGCGGGCATATCCCTTCAGTGAAAAACAGGGCTGTGGTTACAACCTTCATAAGCACAGAGAGGTGGGGACCATCCCCTCCTGGAGCCCCAATGTGGCGCCACTGGTGCACCAGCCCCTGCTGACCTCAGACCCCCGCGCTGGGCAGTGAAAACCGCCCACCCAGCTTGGGAAATGAGCATCTAATGCTCTTCATTCATCTTGAAATAGGAAGTTTTTGAGAGGTCTTAAGGGTGTATTAATGCATCAAGAGTAATGATCCCTTTATTTACAAAGTTGCTTAATTCCTCCCTTTTGGGTCTGAGTGGATTTTCACTTTACCAGGTTACTCAATGGCACCCCACTCCGGTACTCTTGCCTGGAAAATCCCATGGACGGAGGGGCCTGGTAGGCTGCAGTCCATGGGGTCGCTAGGAGTCGGACACGACTGAGCGACTTCACTTTCACTTTTCACTTTCATGAACTGGAGAAGGAAATGGCAACCCACTCCAGTGTTCTTGCCTGGAGAATCCCAGGGACGGGGAGCCTGGTGGGCTGCCGTCTATGGGGTCGCACAGAGTCGGATACGACTGAAGCGACTTAGCAGCAGCAGCTGTGATTTTCACAGCAGCTTAAACAACCCTTTTTTACCCCCTGCCTGGTCCTTCCAGTGATACCTAGATGAAGCCAGCCTGACTTCTGACTCCATTTGCAAAATCTTCTTGGGTGTGAAGAGGGTTTCATAAGAGGGGACAGTGACAGCGCGTGGACTGGGATGGGGAGACATGACACAGGTCTGTCTCACCCGGAGAGAAGTGCCCTTGCCCTCCGCCAGCTTTGTGGCATCCCCGCGCCCGCTCCCCACCAGTCTTCCTTTGAACCGGTTACGTCCCCGTGTGGTCCCACTTGCCTCCAATGTCCCCAAGCCCCGGATTCCCTCAGGACAAATTTCAGGGGTCTTCAATGAAGACAAGGCCGTGCATAGAAGTCCCATCAGCACAGGGCTCTGTCTGTGATGGCAGCAGTGACATCACTTTAGTGAGTTGCAGCTCATTACCTTTTTAAAGAGATGAAAAAGAATAAAATAGAACAGAAAATATCAGACTGGTAAGTATTGTTTCACTAAGGTTTGGGTTTGCTTTGTTCATTCAAGAAATAGTTATTAAATGGCTATTCCTCAGCAGGCAGAGTTCAGTTCAGTTCAGTCACTCAGTCGTGTCCGACTCTTTGCGCCCCCATGAATTGCAGCACGCCAGGCCTCCCTGTCCATCACCAACTCGCAGGCAGAGTTGGTGGGTCTGAAATCTAGGAGCTGGTTTTAGTTCTGTGTTTTTATCTGTGTCTACTTGCAGCTCTCTGTGTGTACTGAATCGCAATATAAAATGTATCTCTTACCATATATTGGTGTAGAAAATCTTGGTGAATCCCTGATGAAGTTCCCAGCATCCATGCATCCCTGAACTACTTCTGGCTCCAAGATTCTCCCCTAGCCAATCCGAGCCTTGGATCCAGAATGCAGTGCTCTTGGTTGCCAAGTGCTTGCCTGGCAGGATTCAATGTGTGCTTTTAAACTCTTTTCCTGCCCTACTCCCTGGAAGGAGGAGCTGGTATTTTGAAGTACGTGGCTCAGAGAGACGGTGTCAGTGACTTAGGTGGCAGAGATTCAGGCACCACTCAGACAGAGACTTAGGCACCAGCAAACGATGCTGGGCTTAAACACTTTCAATCAGAAAAGTCTCTGGGTAAAACACTTTCACAGAAGACTCACAAGAGCCCAGAGTCAGTGAGGTCCCTGTGGGGTAAGCTGGCCAGCATTTCTAAAAGCAACACTTTGTGAAGACTGTTTTCACCCTTGGATAGTTTCAGAGTGTCTATATGGAATTTGCTACAACCACAGATAGAAAAGCTATTAATTTAAAGAAACTTTTATTTTTCTGATTGCAAAAATTCTGAATCGGTAGTTGATTGTGTGTGTGTTGGTGGGGGCTTTGCAAGAGAGCATCTCCATGCTACTAAGCTGCATTTTCAGCAACATGTCCCATATTATCTTAGGAATTTCTGCCATTCCAAGTGGGCTTGCCATCAGGACTGAGTCTGTCATGATAGTTGGAGCTTGCATCTGAGATAACACTGGGGCAAGATGGGGTGTGAGGATAGGATGTGAGACCTGGCTTTACATTCAATGAGGGCATCAACCTAGACTTTTGATGAGGCTATGGGTAGAATCACAGATGGTTTTTACAAAAGTTTCTTTCCTATTATAGGACAAAGCTACTGATATAGCTTTATAAATTAATATCTTAACACAAATCATGTCAATGTATTATGGACAGCACTGTGACATTACATTGTATTTTTTGATGTTGCCAACTTGAACTCTTTGAATATCTACAGATTTTTTGCGACTTTGGTTTTGTAATAGTTTGGAACCTCTGAGGTGTTGGTTTAGTCAGTTTGAGAAGATTGATCGAGGGCATGCCTGAATGTCGATCTCATGGGGATGCTAAGTGGAGGCTGTTCTGGAAAAGTCATTTCATGCCACCCTCTTCATTAGCTAAGGAGAGGTAACTGCTACTGCTAAGTCACTTTAGTCGTGTCCGACTCTGCGCGACCCCATAGACGGCAGCCCACCAGGCTCCACCGTCCCTGGGATTCTCCAGGCAAGAACACTGGAGTGGGTAAGGAGAGGTAAAAGTAGACTCTAATCCTGTTTAAGAGCACTTTGGACACTTCCAGGGCAATGCTGTTACGGATGTTGGGCATTGTGTCCCCGAATGGCATTTCCACATAATATATGACAATGACCCAGGAAGAATGAAGCAGGGAGGGGGTCTCAGATCAAATGCCTACTCAGCATTGCAGCTCTGCAAAGTTCAGGAATTCTCTTCCCTTTTAGTTTTTTTTTTTTTTTTAAGGGGTCTTCTCTTGCTTTCCCTGCCCCAGTAGCAAAAGTCTTGTATTCAGAAAACTTGGAAGACCAAAAATACAAAGAGCCAAAGGAAAATAATCACCTATAATCCTTCCTGTTTCTCAGGCAATGTGGCTGTTATGGCAGCGCAGTCCGCGTCCTTCCAGGTGGTTTTCTTTACCATTATAGAGACGTGTAGAGTGTAAGGGGACGCTTACACTGGGACTTCAATCCCTAGAGAAACATTAGGCAGAGTACTTCCGCCTTTCCCTCTGCTGCCTCGCTTACTCTCCTATACTCACAGGGAGATGAATTATTGGGATGGGGAAGAGATTAGGGAAATTATTTAAGCATTCCCCTTCCACTCTGAGATTCAAGGATTTCATATCAACTTATCCTCAGCATCTCTAATGGCTTTTAGCCGGGCAGCTCCATTGGTTGGTGAGCATTGAGAAATATGTGGGGAAGGTTCTTGGTTGTCACCCTGTTTGGGGAATAGTATGGTGTCTAATGGGCAGGGCTTGGATGCTCACCACCTGTGGCCTGGGATTGAGAAGCTCTTCCCAGGGATAAGCTTACAGGGCTGCCCCTTCCTTGCAGGAAGGACTTAGTTCTGAGTGGGTCAGGAGAGTTCCCAGAGGGAAAGAGGAGAAAGCCCACTTTGCCTTAGCTCTAAGCTACATTTTCCCAATCAGAACTCTTTGTAACAAAACTGGTATTTTGTTCTTTGACTCTTTAGTCCATTTCTCAATTGGTTTCTAACTCTGAGAGAAAGAGAGAAGTGTGATTGATTGTCAAACTCCAACATAGACTTTTACAAAATATAGCACCATTGACACTATACATGTTGTTTTGTGCTTTGCTTTTTCCCCATAGAAATAGATTATAAACATTTTTTCATGACAATAAATATTTTGTCTGGGCATGATTTTTAATGGCTGTATCACATTCCAACACAGAGATATGCCATACTTTACCTAATCAATTATCTTCTTTTAGACATTTAGGCTGTTTCCATGTATGTATATGAATAGTGCTACAGTGAATGCCTGGAGACTTTATATCTTAGCACACACTTCTGATTCTTTTGATAAAAATCTTAGAATTGGAATTAAGATATAGGCATAACATTTTTTAGATGTTTTGTTTTTAAAAACAGCTTTATTAAGATGCAACTGGCACAAGTAAACTGTATATACTTAAAGTGTTCGTTTTGAAAAATTTGACATATATGTACACACCCATGGAACCATCATCACAATTCATGGTAGTGACTGTATCCATCACCTCGGAAGCTTCTGTACCCTTTGTAAGCCCTCCCTCATGCCCTCCTCACCTCTTCCCCAGCAAACCACTGATCTGATCTTTATCACTATGGCTTGGATTTTCTATAAATAAAATTATACTGTATGTATACTTTGTGTTCAGCAGACTTACTTTGAGATTCATCTATGCCATTGAGTGTATCAGCAGTTCATTCTTTCTTATTGCTGAGTAGTATCCCATCCTATGGATAGAGCATGATTTATTTACCCATTCACCTGTGGTTGGATATTTGGGTTGTTTCCAGTTTGCAGCCACAGGCATACCCTGGAGATACTGCAGTTTGGTTCCAGATCACTGCAATAAAGTGAATATCGGGATAAAGCAAGTCAAAGAAATTTTGTTTGTTTCTCAGTGCATATAAAAATTATGTTTGCACTTTTCCAGAGTCTACTAAATGTGCAATAATATTATTGTCTTAAAATATAGCACTTAAAATACTGTCTTAAGAAAACAATGTGCATATCTTAATTAAAAAATACCTTATCATTGGGTCTTCCCTGATGGTTTTGTGGTCAGTACTGCACTCCCAATGCAGGGAGCACAGTCCCTGGTCAGGGAACTAAGATCCTGCATGACAAAAAAAAAAAAAAAAACAAAAAACAAAACTCCCAAACTTTATTGCTAAAAAGTGCTATCATCTGAGACTTCAGCAAATCATGAATCTTTTTATAATAGTAACATCAGAGATCATTATGCATGCTAAGTTGCTTCAGTTGTGTCTAACTCTTTGTGACTCTATGGACTGTAGCCTGCCAAGCTCCTCTGTCCATGGGATTCTCCAAGCAAGAATCCTGGAGTGGGTTGCTATGCCCTCCTCCAAGTGATCTTCCCAGCCCAGGGACTGAACCCGTTTTTCTTACATCTCCTGCCTTGGCTGGTGGGTTCTTTACCACTAGCACCACCTGGAAGTCACAGATCACTATAACAAATATAATAACAAAGAAAAAGTTTGAAATATTGTAAGAATTACCAAAATGTGAGACAGGGAGACACGGTCAGCAAATGCTGCTGGGAAAGTGGCACCGATAGACTTGTTTGATGCAGCGTTTTCACAAGCCTTCAGTTTGTAAAAGATGTAAATCTGCATAGTGCAATAAAGCAAAGCACAATAAAATGGGCTTTGCCTATATTACAAATAAAAATATGGGGAGCATTTGTGCCCAAGACTATGCAGACCTCAGGTCTCGTTTCTCTTAGGTAAATACCTAAAAGTGCATTGGCTGGGTCATACGGTGGGAGTATGTTTAATTTTTTTAAAAGACTGCTGAATTGTTTGATAAAGTAGTAGTACCCTATTAAGCCTTTTTTGATATTTAGTTTAAAATAATGCAAATGAATTTGAATTAGCTTTTTTTTTTAATCATTTTTCAGCAAGATTTTCAAGTACATATTTCATTTGTTGATCTATCATGGATACAAAGTCATTTTCCCATTACTCTGTTTCTTGCCTTTCCTATTCTAACATCTTTCTCAGTTACATCATAGGCATGTGGGCCATTTTGAGGCCTCCAAGAAACAGAATCTAAAATGCATATGATATTTTTTCAGTATTTTGAAAACAAAACTCAGTAAACAGTGATATTAATCAGATTCTGTTAAAATACTACTGAGTTGATGAGCACCAAAATTATTATTTTTTTATGATATTATACATGTTTTAATGCCATTCTCCCAAATCATCCCCCCGCCCCACAGAGTCCAAAAGACTGTTCTATATGTCTGTGTCTCTTTTGCTGTCTTGCATACAGGGTTGTCATTACCCTCTTTCTAAATTCCATATATATGCATTAGTATACTGTATTGGTGTTTTTCTTTCTGGCTTACTTCACTCTGTATAATAGGCTCCAGTTTCATCCATCTCATTAGAACTGATTCAAATGTGTTCTTTTTAATGGCTGAGTAATACTCCATTGTGTATATGCACCACAGCTTTCTTATCCAATCATCTGCTAATGGACATCTAGGTTGCTTCCATGTCCTGGCTATTATAAACAGTGCTGCGATGAACATTGGGGTACACGTGTCTCTTTCAATTCTGGTTTCTTCGGTGTGTATGCCCAGCAGTGGGATTGCTGGGTCGTATGGCAGTTCTATTTAAGAGGGTTCCTTTTTCTCCACATCCTCTCCAGCATTTATTGCTTGTAGACTTTTGGATCGCAGCCATTCTGACTGGTGTAAAATGGTACCTCATTGTGGTTTTGATTTGCATTTCTCTGATAATGAGTGATGTTGAGCATCTTTTCATGTGTTTGTTAGCCATCTGTAAGTCTTCTTTGGAGAAATGTCTATTTAGTTTGTTGGCGCATTTCTTGATTGGGTCTTTTATTTTTCTGGAATTGAGCTGCAGGAGTTGCTTGTATATTTTTGAGATTAGTTGTTTGTCAGTTGCTTCATTTGCTATTATTTTCTCCCATTCTGAAGGCTGTCTTTTCACCTTGCTTATAGTTTCAATCGCCCTGAGAATAGGAACATAAGATCATGGGACAGTGAAGCTAGAAAGAAATTGGTTTTGTGATTTTTTTTTTTTTTTGCTTTACTGAAGAGGAAACAGTGATCCAGAAAGAGTAAGTAACTTTTCCAAGGTCTTCAGTTCACAGGCTAGTTTCTTCACTCTTTTATAAAACCCTGCCATTTGGGAGGAATGCCACTGGTCATGGTGCAACTTCTCAGCATGGCCTTGAGTTGTGACCGCCAAGGGCACAGTATTCAAAATAGGCCTCAATGTGCATGTGATATGTAGCTTTGGCATGAAACATCTTTTGAAATTGGGGGGATTTTGCAGGAGATGGAGTAAAGAGTATCCAAAGGGAAATAAGAGTGTAATCTACAGGAGGTCATCTCTGACTACACATAGTATCAACAGCAGTTCAACAGCAGGTAAAATAAAAATGTGCACTCATCAGTGATGCATGGAGGAGATCCACCTGGTTTCTAAACTAACTGATGCACCCAAAGATTAAGGCTACAGAGCAGTTCATTAAAAATGAAGAAAGCAGCATGCCAATTACCCAGCCCCTTCAGCTTACCATTCCAACACCCACCTCTTATTATCATATTCATAAGCATTGTCCCTCATCAGTCTTCCTGAGTAAAGTTAACAAGTATATGCATTCACTCTCTTGAAATTATTTTGCTTAGCCTAAGAAGCTGTCACGGTGTTGAGAAGGCTGCCGCTTTAACCAGATTTCATCTTTGTGTGTCACCGCTCATGTCAAAGTAAAAATGCACTCAGACATAAGAGTTGTCCTGCTTTCATCAAGAGCGCCAGCCTGCCTGAGCCTCGTTCCACTTGGTTAAGCTTGTTATTTAAATTGTTAAAATTGAGACATCGGCAGTAAATTTCAGAGAAGATATAACAATTATTAGATACAAGCTGGGCTCTTGTACTTGAGAACATACCATGCCCTCCATCCACCAGCAGAATTAGCCACAAATAATTTACAATGGTTGCTTTAAGAAGTGTGCCCTATAGTACTTGGATGGCTTTAAATCACAGCCCGCCCCCACCTGGATCATATTTCCAACTTTAAGATAGATTTGGTACCAGTCAGCAGAGTGGCGGAGCACTCCCGGGGACTGCCTTTTAATGCCTATAACTCTTGAAGGGCTGAGTGAGGATTCCCGAAGCTGCCTTCTGGCTATGAGTTTTGTGTTTAGCTGACTTTATATACCAGGCAGGGGAGCCACAATCCAGAACAACTGCCCTTTGAGGGTGAGGAGAAGGAAACGCTGGGAGGCTCTCTGAATGACCTTGTACTATTCAGTCATCCCACTGAAATCCTCGAGGAGCACTTGACCTTGTGCTGACTGTTCCCGTGCCACCCTCTGCTTGTACTGAGACAAAGGCTAAAGGGAAGAGACAAGTATGAATGAAGCATGGAAACTTTGAACAGATCATCAGAGTCCCTCTGATCCATATTAGCCAACCTCTCTTTCAGTAAAGGGAGCCCAATAAGTACCTGCTTATTTAGCAGTTGACTCATTAGACTTTGGGGTCTGTACAAATCCCAGGGTTGGCTATTATTGTTGTCTAATGCAAATGACTTTCAAGCCAAATCTCCCCTAATCCACACCTGTGAAAAAGATCCCTTGGACCCAAATGTTGGACTTGACATTTAGTTACATTGTTTCATAATATTGGTTTTGAGCCTTTATTTCTATTAATGGAATATTTTAAAATTCTGCTTCTGACATTTAATGCATCATATTTGTGTAATTTTTAAAGTTGTATATCTTTCTTCAAAATCATAGAGGAAAAGAGAAATTTTAGAGCTGAAAGAAGGCTTGGACATCATCAATCTAATCTCTCATTTTAAAAACCAATAAAACAAGAACTAAAGAGGTTAAACAACGGTCTCAAAGTCATACATCTGAGTGGCATTAAACCATGGTACTCTTTGAGTAATCTTCCCAGGTGGTGCAGTTCTACAGAAGCTGCCTGCCAATGCAGGAGATGCAAGAGATGTGGGTTCCATCCTTGGGTCAAGAAGATCCCCTGGAGTAGGAAATGTCAACCCACTCCAGTATTCTTGCCTGGAGAATCCCATGGACAGAGGAGCCTGGCAGGCTACAGTCCACGATGTCACAAAGAGTCTGACGTGACTGAGTGACTGAGCATACACGCACGTACTCTTTAAGTATATGTTGTCTTGTTATTTGAAAATTTACCCTACTGTAAAACGAGTACACATTTCCTCACCTTATCCATAAGACCACTCTAGGAAGGTTTGTAAACATACCTTTTAAGAGTCAGATTCTGGTCTTGATATTTCCACATTATTTCACTATTCTTAGGCATCACCTCACATACTTTTGCCTGAAATATCGCCCAGCCCTTGGCCACTTGTTTTCCCCAGGTTGCCACAGTGACCGTCTCTTTTTTTAAAAAAAGATTGAAGAATTTCTCTTTTGGCTGTGCTGGGTCTTCATTGCTGCGTGGCAGCTTTCTCTAGCGACAGCGAGCGGGGGCTACTCTTTTGTTGTGGAGCACGGACTCTTAGGAGCAGGGGCTTCAGTAGTTGGGCCATATGGCTCAGTAGTTGCGGTGCACGGGCGTATTTGTTCTGTGGTATGTTGGGTCTTCCTGGACCAGGGATCCAACCCATGTCTGCTGCATTGCCAGGCAGACTCTCAATCACTAGACCACCAGGCAAGCCCCACAGTGACCATCTTTTATGGATATAGCCAGCAGTGCCTGCCTCATGCCTGTCCATGAGCTGTCTTGTTGACACTGAAACCTGATACTATTTGGAATCCCATTCTGCATCTTTGCAGCTTGGTAATACAGGGGTGTTCATCAGGGCATTCAAGAGAAACAACCAAAGGTATATGGGTATGTGTGTGTGATAAACAAATTGGCTCATCTGATAATGGAGGCTGGCAAGTCCAAAATCTCTAGCTTGGGCTGACCCAAGACAGGCTCAAGACCCAGGAGAACTGACAGCGCTGTTCCAGCCTGAAGGCCAGCAGGCTGTTACTGATTTAGATGTTAGTTGCAGTCAAGAACACCCTCCAAGTTGGGGATTCTCTGGAGGTCCAGTGGTTAGGAGTCAGTGCTCTCACTGCCAAGGGCTGGGGTTCAATCTCTTGTCGGGCAACTAAGATCCCACAAACTACATGCCCGCCCCTTCAAAAAGAGAAACAAAAATGCCCTCCAAGTTGATACATAAAATTACTCTTCACAAGGGGTTAATACTCTGTGAAACAAATCTCTGATGATTGAGGTATGGGAGTCAGTGGATATTCTTCCTGCCCTTCCCTGCCCCAGCATGCAGTCATTCACATGGCCTCCCTGGAAAGCATCTGCTCCACTGAGCAGTCGTGCATGTACTTCAGTGTGGAGCCTGGTTTGATGTCTCATCCCCTTCCTCTCACTTTTGCCTTCCCAGGATTGCACCTCCTAGCAAAGTCTCACCACATAAGTTTTGCCTCAGACTTCATTTTCCAGAAGCCTATATCTTCTTATCAACTAGCAAACCCCTCTCTAAACTGATTACAGCCACATGCCTGTTGTATGAAACACACTCTCTAACTTTGTATCTCGCGCAAATTTTAAGAAACTCTTACTGCAATGCTTCAGTTGATTCTTTTTGACCAGTTAGAGACCTGTTGTAGATTACATACAAGTGTTGATGTCAAGAACTATTATTACTTATCCCTTATACATAGAATCTGAACTGTAACTTCATCAGCTTAACTCACACAGCCCAAATCAATCCTCTCTGTCTAAACAAAGCAATTTAAGTTCTTGGTAATTTACCAGTTACAGAGCACTTATTTATAGGAGAATTCATAAGTGTGGAACATGGTGAAAGGTATGAAGAATAAAAGATATGATTTATGCTCTCAAATTACAGTCTACCAAGCATTTTTGCTTTTTGTTCTCTCCACACTCATATTATACTTACCTGATAGACATGTGAAATATTTTTATAAATGTTTTTTGACCAAGATGTTTCAAAATTCAAATGATTCAGTTGGAGCCATTGAAAATCCTGGTGATTATGAGCCAGGAGGCACAAAACAGGCTCAGATACTGGAGAGAAAAAGATGTAGTAGTTGGTGCCAGTGAAAGCTTACTGGTGGGTTGAAGCAGCCTTTCCCTCTTGTTGCTTACTGACATTTTGAGGAGTCTTGAAGGGAGTAGATCTGCAGATGATATAAAACCAGCAAGCAGTCCATAAACAATGCTGGCTCTGAAATATATTGAATAACTATTTTTTAATAGTAGATTTATAATCTGAATTAAAACTTGTTTAAGCCAATGTTACGATTCAATTGCATTCTCCAAAGCACAGGTAGGTGAAGGAGAGGGTGGAACAAATTGAGACAGTAGCATTAACATATATATACTACCATGTGTAAAATAGATAGCTAGTGGGAAGCTACTGTCTAGCCACAGGGAGCTTAGCTTGGTGCTCTGTGATGACCTAGATGGGTGGGATTGGGGGTAGGTGGGCGGTAGGGATGAGAGGGATGGGATATATGTATATTTATAGCAGATTCACATCCTTGTACAGCAGAAAGTCACACAACATTGTAAAGCAATTATCCTAAACATTTTTAAAGAGGGGGAAAAAGATGGAGGAGACATCTGATGGTTAAAATTAGACTTTGGAGCTTTCTCGTATCTGGCTTCGATCTGGCTACTGGAGAGAAGCAGATACTACAAGTTAATAGTATAATTGGTAGTTGATAAGAAGTCTTTGTCTTATTACCCTACTTCAGTTTTAGATACATAAATTAGCCATTTTGTACTTTTTTACCCTATTCCTATGTCTGTCCTAAAAATAATAATTAAAAGATGCAGACAGACTATCTTGAAATAAAGGACTAGAAAACCTTTATGAACAATGTATTTCCTGTATGATAGAGGTACTACTATGAAAAATTATTATAAGATCTAAAATCTTCAAAAACATCCCCTAGTTCTATTATGCCTTTCTGTAATTGGTCTTGACTTTTATTCAGGCAAAACCCTCACTGATTTTCAGTTGATTGAGCTGATTTGAGTTGAATCAGGTCAGCTACAAATGGCCCTCTCTACTCTACATTCTGATCGTGTGATGCAGTGTGTCATAATGTGGCAATGATATGTATTGGCAATCTCATACCACTGATTAATTGCTGAGAAAGTAATTTCTTTATAATTGTACTAGAATGCTTTTTGTGTCTGACATCATAGGGACTCAGGCATACTGGCTCAGAACGGCACCCAAAAACTGTCTCAAGACTTCCATCCCACCTGAAAATGACCCCAAGTCTTTGAAAATAATAGTAGCCGTTCACATCTCGAGTGCTGACTCATGCCAGGCACATGTGAAAATTCGCATGCACTGCCTCCTCTGCTGTCACCTTCCCCAGAACCCCATTAGGTGGGTGCCCTAAGCAGGTATTACTGTCCCATGTGAGATGGGACACCCTTGCATTTTGCGTTTCCTTGCTCTTCTGCGAGGAGAGCAGCTTTGTCTGAATTAGTTGTTACTCTAGCTCTAGCATCCAGGAGAGTGACCATCACTCCACAGATGCTCAGCCACTATTTGTTGAGTGATCACAGAGCCAGGTTAGCTGAGCAACCCTGCAGATTTGATACCCAGTGTGTATGAAGGCTGGGCAGGGTCTCCCCGCAGAAGAGGGCAGATTGCTTAGGAGGTCATGCATGGGGCTCACTACAGGATGGAGATGCATGGAGCATGCTTACTTTCTCTGTATCTGCTTCCTGTCTTACTCTCTTATTTTTCCTCCAGGCTTAGTCCCAATTCACCCCACACCCTGCAAGCACTTTCTTGCCTTAGAGCAGAGATATTCTACTTTCCCTTGAGCCATGGGATATGTTGAAACCGACTTTGGGTATCTCATGACTGATGGGCACCAGTATTGGTTTGTAGAATAACCACGAACACTGGACAGTCCAGGAAATCCAAGGAGAAAGCTAACCAAAGGGACGTCAGCACCTTGAAGGCTGCATGGAAGTCCACTGACCGCATACCTTGCAAAGGTGACATGGCTCATTACCTGGCAGCTTTCTTGGTGAGAAGTGACTGGACCCTAGTGCCTCAGTGTGATGTGAGCACACTGGCTTGGGACAATTGGTTGGTCCTAACCAAATATGAACGGAGAAGGCAATGGCACCCCACTCCAGTACTCTTGCCTGG
Source organism: Bubalus kerabau (assembly GCF_029407905.1). Lineage (NCBI taxonomy): Eukaryota > Metazoa > Chordata > Mammalia > Artiodactyla > Bovidae > Bubalus > Bubalus kerabau. The sequence goes on along the minus strand of NC_073631.1, from coordinate 72,747,898 downwards.
AAAACCCCATGGACAGAGGAACCTGGTAGGCTGCAGTCCATGAGGTCGCTAAGAGTCGGACACGACTGAGCGACTTCACTTTAACTTTTCACTTTCATGCATTGGAGAAGGAAATGGCAACCCACTCCAGTGTTCTTGCCTGGAGAATCCCAGGGACGGGGGAGCCTGGTGGCCTGCCGTCTATGGGGTTGCACAGAGTCGGACATGACTGAAGCAACTTAGCAGCAGCAACCAAATATGAAAGCAGATACAAGACCAAATGCCTTTGTACCCCAATATGGGGGAGGGAGATTGAAAAGAACATTTGCTCCTCCTTCAGGGTCTGCCTGCTCTGTGTTCCTGCAGGCGTATGGCAGAGCTCTGGCATCTAAGGAGCGCCCAGTAAGCACATCACAATCATCCGCCAAGTTCAAAACGCATCCTCACAGCCTTTCAGAGTGCTTGACATCCTTTCAAGTTAGCTGCTACAAAGGCAAATGCAAACAGAGTGTGTTTCGATGGCATTCTGTCAGTCAGCCCTCAATCTGTATGTTCTTCAAGGCACTCCTTTTCCTGCCTGATTTATTTCATATTAAAAGGGCTGTCAATCTGTATCACAAGAACAGGTTGAGAAAAAGTGAGTGATGTTTGCGGAGTGGGTTTTCTGTTGTTTGTTATTGTTAAAAAATAATGGTCTCCCTCTCTCCGGCCACACTCCTGACACACCGACTCACCCTCCACAGCTCCCTCAGTCCTGACTTGCAGGTATCTGCACATCCGAGGTATGAACTGCATGCACTAGACGCATTTACATTAGAAATGTATTTTGTGAGGCTGTGGCAGACCCTTTTTTATTATCCATCAAATATATCTCTTCTTACCATCTGATGGCTTGGCAACAGGCCCATTCTTTCAAAAAAATAAATGTGCCTGCAATGTGGCAGAATAGTCAGCACTGAAGAGGCTTTGCCTGGTTAATGCAAGTTGCATTCTTTGGGCTTCATTAGGACAGAACACTAAGGATGTAATAGGTAGTTCCGGGTGGGAGTGCTTTATGGGACCAGCTGCATTATTGTTGTATGTTAGGATATCGATTATTGCCTTCTCCTGTCACTTAGGCCAGCATTTCTTACTTTAATCTGCTGTTTCGGTCTATAAATAGAATTGCTCCATCATCCTGTACTATTAATTTCTCACCAATCTTGAAGATGCCTGAACCAATCAAAGCCATCTTCACCGGCCATGTGAAAAACTACTCCCAAATTACAAAGTAACCAGAAGTCAGATTATCTCCAGGCACAGGGTCTGTTTTGAGCATGTGTGGGAATGACTGGGGAAACTTGTCCAAAAGCAAAGTCCTGGGTCCCAACCACATAAATGTGGAAAATGTGAGACAGGACCCAGGAATCTACATTTTCAATAATCACTCAGATGATGCCTGGAAAAGGCTGAGGGGCAGAGTGTGCTCGGGGCGGGGCGGGGTGGGGTGATGCAGGGTTGGCAAGGAGCTGGCAGGAGGCCCTGGACTCTGTCCCAGACATCTGTTTGTGATGCAGCTGACCTTGACTCTACTCCTTCCCTGTGGCCCTCCCCCAGGCTTCACCCCCTCTTTGCAGGCTGCCCCTGAGCTCCACCTCCCCCCAAAGGTTTTCTGAGGGCTCCACCTCTTCTGGGTCTACCTTTAGTATTTTAGAGAAGTATTTTAGAGTAGAACATGGAGAAGGAAATGGCAATCTACTCCAGTATTCTTGCCTGGGAAATCCCATGGATGAAGGAGCCTGGTGGGCTACAGTTCATGGGGTTGCGAGTGTCGGATATGACTGAGTGACTAAACAATGACAAAGAGAAGAACATGACCACTTAGAAGAAAGACCCAAATAAAAAGTGATGTTAATGCTGCTCTCTCTTTTCAAAACAGTTAGGCACATAATACAATTTTGTAGTGAAAAGGTGAGAAGGAGAGGAGAGGAAGAAGAAAAACATTCTAGAATAAAATACAGGCCAAACTGCTGCTCAGGAACAAAGCCCTCCAGAGGCCCTAGGAAAATGCTGCCTTCAAGGAAGCAGCAGACCCTCTTCCTTGAGGATGGGTCACTGGGAGACATCCTGGGGCATCAAGGGAGGGCCAGGTGTGAGCAGATGCTGCTGGGAAAGGGACACAGCACCATAAATCTGCTTTTGCTCTCAGCTAATGCTTGCTGAAAGGTGGTGCCGGGAGGACGGTGCAGATCCAGGAGGATCCACTGGGACTTGGGAAGAAAATTCATGGAATACCAATAGTAAAATAAATATATTAAAACCCAAAATAGTAAATGCTCAAATTCTTCAATTCCTAATTATTTTAGTACTTTACTATTATCTGTGCTCTTGAGTTTTTTTTACACCCGTTGGATCTCTTTGGCAGAAAGCTATACTGTGGTGGGTTATGCTGTGTGTTATCCCAGTTCCGCATTCAGTGACATCATCTTGGCAGCTTGGAAATGGCCAGGGGAGGTGTATTTACACCATGGGAATCAGCAAATGCTGTGAAATCGCACTTGGTTTATTGTTTCGTGGACTACCCGGACTTAAGAGAGTGTTGGGGAAAATGTTAATAATTAAATGTACAAGTGTGTTGTGCCTATCGCTGTTATACTGTGATAGCACAAAACTTTGTATTTGAAAATCATTATCTGATTCAGCAAAGAAGTCACTCATACCACTGACGAACAAATATAGTTCTGACATATGTCTTCATTTTCCACTTCTGTCCTACTCATTAATGTAAATGAAAATATCTACCTCTATTCATGTCGGAACTACACTTCATTCATCACTCGCAATGTAGGATGGTGATGGACACAAGAGTCCATGAAATATTGGCAAAGCCTCTGAGTATGTAGATTATAATAGTTTTACTCATTTTATCTTTATTTGTATATTACTTGCTATGGATCCTTCAAATCAGTAGAATTTCTAATAAACCCAGGCACACATATCCAGGCAGCCTCCTCTCACACCCCTTCCCCCTATGCTGACGTTAAACAATTACTAGCACATCACTGTCTTAATCACATTTACAAATATAAACGTGGCTTCTTCCTTAGGAACCCCAAGGAGGGAGCAAACTTATTCAGAGGAAATCTTATCTCATCTACTGGATTACATGTTTCTTGAGTCAAGAGCCCATCTCTGATTCAGTCTTTTATCTGCTGTTTTACTTAATGCAGAAATTATATTCAGCAAGTGTTCTTAAATACTACATAAATAGTATACAATTTTCCCTTGGTATCTACAGGGGATTGGTTCCAAGAACCCCCCTGGGGCACTAAAATCTGAAGATGCTCAAGTCTCTTAAATAAAATGGTATAGAGCAGTGGTATAGTTGGCCCCCATATCCGTGGGTACAGAGGACCACCTACATCTCAACACAGGCATGCCAGCTAGGGATGAACTGTATCACATGTCCCTGGTAGGAGTTAAATACAGGAAGACCAGAATGGAGCAAAGAAATGTAGACTTGTGGTCCATGATAATTTGGGACTAGCAATTAAGATGAGCCTGCTGTTTATTTGCAAGAAGCTCCCTGATAATTTACACTTGGGATGTTGGGATGGTTGTTGGGCTTGACTATCTGTCAACTGTCTTCTCTGCTTCTGGAGCAGTCCTTGAAAACCAGTTTGTTTTTGGTGTTTTTGGTCCCATCATGCTGGCCTATGGGGAAGAGTGCAGCTGGAATGAGGAAGGAGGTGGGAGAAAGAAAGAACAAGAAGGGGAGGGTAAGGGTATGTTAGTTATACTAGTTATATCGGTGTTATGTGATGCTCTTGCTAGGTGCCAGGGATTGCACTGCATATTCAATATTTTAAAACAATGTTTTAGGGTCTTCCCTGGTGGTCCAGTGGCTAAGATTCTGTGCTCCTAATGCAGAGGGCCTGGGTTCAATCCCTGGTCAGAGAACTGGATCCTATGTGCCACAACTAAGAGTTCTCATGCTGCAACTAAGACCCAGTGTGGCCAAATAAATAAATATTGAAAACAAAAAGCAGTGTTTCACATAAACCTCATGACCAGCCTCATGAAATCATATTGCCTCTCCATTTTACTTTTAAGAGAATGGAGGCTTCAGTTCAGTTCAGTCGCTCAGTCGTGTCCAACTCTTTGTGACCCCATGAATCACAGCAGGCCAGATCTCCCTGTCCATCACCAACTCCTGGAGTTTACTCAAATTCATGTCCATTGAGTTGGTGATGCCATCCAGCCATCTCATCCTCTGTCGTCCCCTTCTCCTCCTGCCCTCAATCTTTCCCAGAATCAGGGTCTTTTCAAATGAGTCAGCTCTTCTCATCAGGTGGCCAAAGTATTGGAGTTTCAGCTTCAACATCAGTCCTTCCAATGAACACTCAGGACTGATCTCCTTTAGGATGGACTGGTTGGATCTCCTTGCAGTCCAAGGGACTCTCAAGAGTCTTCTTCAACACGACAGTTCAAAAGCATCAATTCTTCGGTGCTCAGCTTTCTTTATAATCCAACTCTCACATCCATACATGACCACTGGAAAAACCATAGCCTTGACTAGATGGACCTTTGTTGACAGACTAATGTGCTGTCTAGGTTGGTCATAACTTTCCTTCCAAGGACTAAGCATCTAATTTCATGGCTGAAATCACCATCTGCAGTGATTTTGGATCCCCCCAAAATAAAGTCAGCCACTGTTTCCACTGTTTCCCCATCTATTTCCTATGAAGTGATGGGACCAGATGCCATGATCTTCGTTTTCTGAATGTTGAGCTTTAAGCCAACTTTTTCACTCTCCTCTTTCACTTTCATTAAGAGGCTCTTTAGCTCTTCTTCACTTTCTGCCATAAGGGTGGTGTCATCTGCCTATCTGAGGTTATTGATATTTCTCCCGGCAGTCTTGATTCCAGCTTGTGCTTCCTCCAGCCCAGCGTTTCTCATGATGTACTCTGCATATAAGTTAAATAAGCAGGGTGACAATATACAGCCTTGACGTACTCCTTTTCTGATTTGGAACCAGTCTGTTGTTCCTTGTCCAGTTCTAACTGTTGCTTCCTGACCTGCATACAGATTTCTCAAGAGGCAGGTCAGGTGGTCTGGTATTCCCATCTCTTTCAGAATTTTCCACAGTTTTTTGTGATCACCACAGTCAAAGGCTTTGGCATAGTCAATAAAGCAGAAATAGATGTTTTTCTGGAACTCTCTTGCTTTTTCGAGGATCCAGAGGATGTTAGCAATTTGATCTCTGGTTTCTCTGCTTTTTCTAAAGCCAGCTTGAACATCTGGAAGTTCACGGTTCACGTATTGCTGAAGCCTGGCTTGGAGAACAGTATGAACTGAGGCTTAGAGGGGTGAAATAACCTAATCAAAGGTAGTAGATGCCACCCTGGCCCTGATGGAATGAGGTCTGGCATTAACACAG